>NC_090327.1:101660131-111660131 GCF_035084215.1 Heptranchias perlo
ATATTTTTCATTTTCTTTCTATCTTATATATTTTTCATTTTCTTTCTATCTTATATATTTTTAATTTTCTTATATATCTTATATATTTTTCATTTTATTCTATATCTTATATATTTTTAATTTCTTTCTATCTTATATATTTTTAATTTTCTTTATATCTTATATATTTTTTAATTTTCTTCTATATCTATATATTTTTCATTTTCTTTCTATCTTATATATTTTTCATTTTCTTTCTATCTTATATATTCTTCATTTTCTTTCTATCTTATATATTTTTCATTTTCTTTCTATCTTAATATTTTTATTTTCTTTCTATCTATATATTTTCATTTTATTTCTATCTTATATATTTTTCATTTTTCTTACTATCTTATATATTTTTCTTTTCTCTTCTATCTTATATATTTTTCTTTTTCTTTCTATCTATATATTTATCTTTCTTTCTATCTATATCCTCCCAATCACATAAAAACAAAACCACACACTAAAAATAACTATCCTCACCACACCTCTATCTACCCCCACCACCCCAACCCCCCCCCACCCACTCCCCCCCCCCCCACCACACCCACCCCCCCACCCCCCCCCCCCACCCACACCCCCCCACCCCACCCCCCACACACCCCCCCACACACCCCCCCCACCCCCCAAACCCCCCCCCCCAACCCACCCCCCACCCCACCACACCCCCCACACCACCCCCCCCACCCCCCACACCCCCACACCCACCCCCCACCACACCCCCCCCCACACACCCACCCCCCACAACCCCCCCCCACCACCACACCCCCACCCCACCCCACCCAACCCCCCCACCCCCACACCCCCACACCCCCACCCCACCCCCCCACCACACACCCCCACACCCCCCCACCAACCACCCCACCCACCCACCCACCCCACCCCCCCCCACACCCCACCCCCCACCACCCACCCCACCCCCCCACACACCACCCCACCCCCCCCAACCCCCACACACCCACCCCCCCCACCCCACACACCCCACCCCCCCCACCCCACCACCACCCCACCCCCACCACCCACCCCCACCCCCCCCACACACCCACCCACCCACCACCCCACCCCCACACACCCACCCACCCCCCCACCCACCCCACCACCCCCACCCCCACACCCACCCCACCCACCCCACACACCCCACCCCCCCCCCCCACACACCCACCCCCCACCCCCACCCCCACACCCACCCACCCCACCCCCCCACACCACCCACCCCACCCACCCCACCCCCACCCCCACCCCCACCCCACCCCCCCACCCACACCCACCCCCCACCCCCACCCCACCACCCACCCACCCCCACACCACACACCCTCCCCACCCCCCACCCACACCTCACCCCACCCCACCCCCACCACACCCACCCCACACCCCACCCCCACCAACCCCCACACCCCCACCCCCACCCCACCCCCACACACCCCTCCCCCCCACCCACACCACCACCCTCCCCACCCACACCCCACCCCCACCACCTCCCACCCCCCCCCACCACACCACACTCCCACCCCCTCCCCCACACACCACACACCCTCCCCCACCCCCCACCACACCCCTCCCCTCCCCCACACACCACACTCCCCCCTCCCCACACCTCCACCCACCCTCCCCTCCCACACACACCACACACCCTCCCCTCCCCCACACACCTCACCCACCCCTCCCCCACACACCCACACTCCCCCTCCCCCACACCCACACCCTCCCCCTCCCCCACACACCTCACTCCCTCCCCTCCCCCACACCTCACTCCCTCCCCTCCCCCACACACCTCACACCTCCCCTCCCCCACACACCTCACTCCCTCCCTCCCCACACACCTCACACCTCCCTCCCCCACACACCTCACACCCTCCTCCCCCCACACACCTCACACCTCCCTCCCCCCACACCTCACACCCTCCCTCCCCCACCTCACCCACCCTCCCACACCCTCACACCCCTCCCCCTCCCCCACACACCTCACTCCCTCCCCTCCCCTCCCTCCCCACACACCTCACTCCCTCCCCTCCCCCACACACCTCACTCCCTCCCCTCCCCTCCCCCACACACCTCACTCCCTCCCCTCCCCCCACACCTCACTCCCTCCCCTCCTCCACACACCTCACTCCCTCCCTCCCCACACACCTCACTCCTCCCCTCCCCCACACACCTCACTCCCTCCCCTCCCCTCCCCCACACACCTCACTCCCTCCCCTCCCCCACACACCTCACTCCCTCCCCTCCTCCACACACCTCACACCCTCCCCATCCTCCACACACCTCACTCCCTCCCCTCCCCCCACACACCTCACTCCCTCCCCTCCTCCACACACCTCACTCCCTCCCCATCCCCCACACACCTCACTCCCTCCCCGGCCTCCACACACCTCACTCCCTCCCCGGCCTCCACACACCTCATTCCCTCCCCAGCCCCCACACACCTCACTCCCTCCCTTGCCCCCACACACCTCACTCCCTCCCTTGCCCCCACACACCTCACTCCCTCCCCATCCCCCACACACCTCACTCCCTCCCCGGCCTCCACACACCTCACTCCCTCCCCGGCCTCCACACACCTCACTCCCTCCCCGGCCTCCACACACCTCATTCCCTCCCCAGCCCCCACACACCTCACTCCCTCCCTTGCCCCCACACACCTCACTCCCTCTCTTGCCCCCAAACACCTCACTCCCTCCCCTCCCCCACACACCTCACTCCCTCCCCTCCCCCACACACCTCACTCCCTCCCCATCCCCCACACACCTCACTCCCTCCCCTCCCCCACACACCTCACTCCCTCCCCTCCCCCACACACCTCACTCCTGCCCCCTCCCCCACACACCTCACTCCTGCCCCCTCCCCCACACACCTCACTCCCTCCCCTCCCCCACACACCTCACTCCTGCCCCCTCCCCCACACACCTCACTCCTGCCCCCTCCCCCACACACCTCACACCCTCCCCATCCCCCACACACCTCACACCTTCCCTCCCCCACACACCTCACTCCCTCCTCGACCCCCACACACCTCACACCCTCCCCTCCCCCACACACCTCACACCCTCCTCGACCCCCACACACCTCACACCCCACACCCTCCCCTCCCTTCCCCCACACACCTCACTCCCTCCCCTCCCCTCCCCTCCCCCACACACCTCACTCCCTCCCCTCCCCCACACACCTCACTCCCTCCCCTCCCCTCCCCCACACACCTCACTCCCTCCCCTCCCCCCACACACCTCACTCCCTCCCCTCCTCCACACACCTCACTCCTCCCCATCCTCCACACACCTCACTCCTCCCCTCCCCCCACACACCTCACTCCCTCCCCTCCTCCACACACCTCACTCCCTCCCCATCCCCCACACACCTCACTCCCTCCCCGGCCTCCACACACCTCACTCCCTCCCCGGCCTCCACACACCTCATTCCCTCCCCAGCCCCCACACACCTCACTCCCTCCCTTGCCCCCACACACCTCACTCCCTCCCTTGCCCCCACACACCTCACTCCCTCCCCATCCCCCACACACCTCACTCCCTCCCCGGCCTCCACACACCTCACTCCCTCCCCGGCCTCCACACACCTCACTCCCTCCCCGGCCTCCACACACCTCATTCCCTCCCCAGCCCCCACACACCTCACTCCCTCCCTTGCCCCCACACACCTCACTCCCTCCCTTGCCCCCAAACACCTCACTCCCTCCCCTCCCCCACACACCTCACTCCTGCCCCAGCCCCCACACACCTCACTCCCTCCCCTCCCCCCACACACCTCACTCCCTCCCCTCCTCCACACACCTCACTCCCTCCCCATCCCCCACACACCTCACTCCCTCCCCGGCCTCCACACACCTCACTCCCTCCCCGGCCTCCACACACCTCACTCCCTCCCCGGCCTCCACACACCTCATTCCCTCCCCAGCCCCCACACACCTCACTCCCTCCCTTGCCCCACACACCCCTCCCCGGCCTCCACACACCTCACTCCCTCCCCGGCCTCCACACACCTCATTCCCTCCCCAGCCCCCACACACCTCACTCCCTCCCTTGCCCCCACACACCTCACTCCCTCCCTTGCCCCCACACACCTCACTCCCTCCCCATCCCCCACACACCTCACTCCCTCCCCGGCCTCCACACACCTCACTCCCTCCCCGGCCTCCACACACCTCACTCCCTCCCCGGCCTCCACACACCTCATTCCCTCCCCAGCCCCCACACACCTCACTCCCTCCCTTGCCCCCACACACCTCACTCCCTCCCTTGCCCCCAAACACCTCACTCCCTCCCCTCCCCCACACACCTCACTCCTGCCCCAGCCCCCACACACCTCACTCCCTCCCCTCCCCCCACACACCTCACTCCCTCCCCTCCTCCACACACCTCACTCCCTCCCCATCCCCCACACACCTCACTCCCTCCCCGGCCTCCACACACCTCACTCCCTCCCCGGCCTCCACACACCTCACTCCCTCCCCGGCCTCCACACACCTCATTCCCTCCCCAGCCCCCACACACCTCACTCCCTCCCTTGCCCCCACACACCTCACTCCCTCCCTTGCCCCCACACACCTCACTCCCTCCCCTCCCCCACACACCTCATTCCTGCCCCAGCCCCCACACACCTCACTCCCGCCCTGGCCCCCATTATATATTCTTTCTACCACTGAACCACCCACGTTTACAGTGCAGAAGGAGGCCATTCAGCCCATTTTACATGTGCTGACTCTTTGCTGGAACAATATAAGACTAATCCCACTGCCCTCCTCTCTCCCAATAGCCCTGTATTCAAATAGTTACCCATTTATCAATGATTTCTGCCTTAACTACTTCCTGTGATAAAGAATCTATTCTCTATCAACATTCTGTGCAAAGCAATTTTCACTAACTTCTCTCCTCTTAGTGATAATTTTGAGTTGATGACATCTTATCACTGACTCCCCAACCAGAGGAAATAGTCTTTCCTTGTTCACCATTTGGAATCCACGGAGACAAGTTGCTCACTCAAAAGACTGATATTGCATTTGTATAAATTATATCACAGTAGGAGGCTGCGCATCCCATTGTCAACTCTAACCCCATTTCCCTGCTCTTTTCCCATCTCCTTTTGTGGTCATTCTTTATACTTAGAGGGGGGTTACTCTTGATTTACATCTGCCTCGGACTGCACTAAATTACCCATAGTTTGGAGTCTGTAATGTGCTATTAATAGAATAACTTATGTGCAGAGTGACGCTGCATGGCGATGTTCATATTATGACAGATTGTCACGCACATGGGAAAACAGAATAAAACCAGAAAAAGTAACAGATGAGTTCTATGGCTTTAGTAACAAGTAACAGTGTGCATTAGCTCTAACCTTACTCTAAAATCCCAGATTGGTAAATCAGGCCTTCAGTGTTGTACTTACAGGCACACTCACATAATGAAAAGGGGTTTGGCAAACTTTTTCTTGTCTGGGAAGGGTAGAAGCGAAGCAACCATCCATCATTTTGTGATGAAACAGCGATGCTTTCCAAATTAATTAAAGTCACATTGAGCCAAAACAGATTTGCCAAACACTTTTTTTCCCCAGAAAGGCAGTACCCCTTTAAACAGGTCCAGCAGCAGAGGCAGCATTAACAAGTCGAAATCGAGGCACATCTATTGTATTTTCAGGATCATAAACTATGCGATGTCAACTTTATGTTGTTTTCAGAAGTGGCTTCGGTTATTTTTGTTATTGAGGCAATTTGTCTGACCGTGACTTTGCTGTGATTGATAAACTTCAGTTGTCAACAGGAAAGGAAATTGTCAGCAGTGATATTGACAGAGGGTGAGTCTGTCCAACCATGTGACAAAATGTCCCTGTGATTAACTAGAAGATTATCGATGTACTGCCCTATACTATTCTATTATTGGACGCTGGAAGATCTATGACATGCACACTTTATCCACTTCAAATACCATCCATACACCCAAGTTTCCATAACTTAAGCAAAAACGTCAGCTCAAGACAAATTATCCTTAATACACAGGACACTCAACCTGTTCTGTGTCTTTCATGACTTGTTTATTTTCTCAGCATAGTGCAGGTTGGTCACTAACATATGTTACAGTTTGGGCTTTGTCCCAACACCTTTCTTGTGTTCAAGGCTAGACTACTGTTTCCATAAGCAGACTGAGTCTCTTATTGATAGAAAGCTGTGTCTTATTGTCTGCCAAATATGGGTTAGCGTAGCTCGCATCAAACAATTAACCCTGAATTGTGCAAAATCACTGGAAAATTTGCCGGGCTGCACACGATGGGTAGATTTTGACTTTGGGCGATAGTGTAAAACGGGTGATAGCAAGTCAGCAGACTGTTTTACATCTCTCCCGGTTTTTATTTCCATTGACTTCACTCTCTTCGCCTGACAGCAATGGGATGGTAATGACCTCAAATTGGGGCTGCTAGCCTTACTGCCCCATTAACACCGGCGATGCGTCTGGCGCCATTTTAAAAGGGGTCTATTTCTGGGTGTCCAAAGCGCCTGCCTGTTTCAGGTGATAGACCCCTTTTAATATGGAAATAGGGGTCCTATGATGTAAATAGGATCCCGATTGCCATTTCACGTAAGAACTGGTTGGAGCATACGCAGTGCAGGCTTTGACCAGTTCCACGGGTGATGGAAGAAAAGAGGTCTGCCAAAGGTATGTCTTGAATTATTCTTGTGGGCCTCTTCTCCGGGGCCATCTAGCAATTGGGAAGGTGGGGGGTGAGTCCGCGGCGGGGGAGGCCTAAGCTTTCGTCGTGGGGCCTGGAGGAGCTGTCTTCACCTGGCAGGGAAACCACTGCGGCTTCTCGCTCAGGACGTTGAGTTAAAATTGCAGTTGGGTCCCGATGACATCATCAGGACCCAACATGCGTGTGTAAAAAAGGACCTCGCTGGCTTTGGGTGGGTGTCCTTGCCACCTGCTCAGTAGAGCATGTTAAAATCAGGGATGGTCAACTCCCGGTGGCTCCAGGGTGGGAAGGTAACCTGGTTTCCGCCAGGCAGGTAGGATTAAATTTGCTCCCTGGTTCTCAACTTTTAAGCAGTTACCTGACCATCATTACATTAAGTCAGTCAATGAGTTGTTAGCAAAGTAGGGAATGTGTCAGAATCTCTCATTCGCATAATAGAAAGGCCATTGTATTTATGTTCACCTGTCATATAATTGTCGACACCTATGCAGCACATGTGTGTGTGTGTGTGTCTGTGTATGTGTGTCCGTGTATGTGTGTCTGTGTGTCTGTGTGTGTGTGTGTCTGTGTGTGTGTGTGTCATTCCTTCTTACTCCTTTGCTGGGAATGTGATAGTGCTTGAGCGAGCAATTGAAATAAATTATATTATAGACAGAACTAATGGCAGTGAGTTCACAATGCTCAATCAGCAGCCTTCAAAGCAATCATAGTTAAAAGTGAGGAAGCTGGGGCTGGCTGTCACAAGCTTCTCATTCTAATGTAAAAGATCATTTCCCCAGCATGAGCACAATTAGGTGCTAAAAAGAGAGCAGGCATGACCAGAACTCCCTGTGCAGTCTTCCACTGCAGCCTCTCCAAGATCCACGACTTACTGCTTCACACTGAAGTGATGACAGCTTGCAGGCGACTTGATAGAATAGGACAGCCCTTTCTACCATGCTAACGGATTGTCATTAGCAGAACAAATTTCAGCAGAATGTCAGTGGACATGCTCCCCTCTAAAAAAATCACAGCTTGTGCTGAACACGAGCATCGTGTTTTTTAATACTTTCAAACGATCTGCACCTACTCAGTACTTTTGAGAAACTTTCTACGATTTACACAGAATTACGCAAGGGCCAATTTTAACCCCCGCCCTGCAGTAACAGTGCAGGCAGGAGGGTTGGGGGGAGGGGGGGGTGGGTAAGATGGCAGGGAGGGTGTTCGCACTGTGTTCTCGTCACATTCCTGCCACTACCTCCACCCTCCCCCACCATCATTTTTACTTACCTGTCTTCAGGCACGGGAAAGCCACCTGCCCCAGAGGAGCAGGGACCTAATTTAAATGGCAGTGGAGCAGATGATGACAAAATTTTAATTGTGAGCCTGATGGCAAAAGCTATCGGCAGCAAGGATCCAGGCCAGGGGCGGCCCAGGTAAGCCCGTTTTTTTTTAAAAGATCAATGTGAGCCAGGAACCTCCTTCCCCCTCCCCCCCAGATCCAGCTTCCCTCCGCCCCCTCCACCCCCGTTCACGGACTTGCCGACCCTCAAATCCTTATTTACCTTGTTGGGGACCGTTTCTGTGGATCCCCGCTGGCAGCCTGACCCCCAACCAATTTTGGCACTCGCCCACCAACAGTGACACAATTCCCGGTGGGTGTGAGCAAAAGTCAAGGTCAGGGTATGCAAAAGAGGCCAGGACGTTAAAATCTCTTGTGCTCCGGGGGGCTGGACAGTTTGCCACCCATTTCGGCCCGATTCCCGCCCAAGTTAAAATTGATCCTATACAATCTACAGCATTGAAACAGGCCATTCGGCCCAAATGGTCGATACTCCACACAAGCCTCTTCCCACTATAATTACCTCTTCCCACCGTGGCCCCATATACCTCTATTCCCTTCTCCCTCAGATTTGCATCAAGCCTTCCCTTAAATGCATCAACGCTATCTTCTTCAACCACTTCACGTGGCAGCGAGTTCCACATTCTCACCCCTCTCTGTGTAAAGAAATCCCTTCTAAATTCTTCCTTATATTTAAGCCCCCTTGTTCTGGATACACCCACAAGTGGAAACAGCTTCTCCACATCCATCCTATCGAACCTCTTCATAATTTTAAAAACCTCTATCGGGTCTCCTCATAGTCTTCTCTTTTCCAGAGAAAAGAACCCCAGCGTGCTCAATTTTTCTGGATCTCAAATGCTTTTTGGCAAAGTACAAAATGTTTTTCCCCACCCTGAGTTTAAATTAAGGGACATGTTACAGGGACCTCCAGTTGGGAATAAATCAGATAAAAGTAAATTTCATTTCAAGGTAAATTTGATCAACATTTTTTGCTCCTTGTATTAAAAATATTTTTAATTCTATATTTTTGTAAATGATGTAAAAAGTGTACAGGAATACACAGAGTACAAATAAACTGTCATGATTAGACTGGGTACAAATTCTCAGAAGCAACTCTGTACTGTCAGCATAAAAAAATACTTCTTAAAATTAAACTATCTCAATCAGTGACAACAGTCCAACTGTGGGGCCATGAGGTAAAATCAGATCAAGGGCTCAGAACTAGATTCTCCCAGAGACTCAACCAATTCAACTGCTCCAAGCTCAACCAACTTACACAGTGCCAAGGGCCTAAGAAGGCTCAAAATGAAATGGAGGTCTGTGTTGGAAAGATCATGGGTACAGGAACGGTGAGCCTCCTACACTCAATTTTGACTTTGAATGATTTGAACAGGGTCTGATGAATGCAAGACTTTTACACTCTGTTTACTCGCACTAACTGTTTACACAGCCTTGTGGAATTATTAGTAGGTACCAGTACTATGTTTTTATAACAGCTGCGGACCTAAGCCTCTCTTAGTGGACCCCAGCACCATGTTACTTTGCACTTTGTTATAGAACCAGTCTTACGGTGTAAATTGGTCTTTCATGGGGCAGGATGTCCAACAAGCTGTTAAGTCACTGTTTGAAAAAATGGGATTTGGGGACTTCCAACTGACAAGAATCGACTTTTGGGTACATGGAGGATGGAGTCACGTACAGATGTCATCACAGGGCATGTAGGGTAATCCCTATTTCCTGTGATTCTTGGAGCTGGGCGAATAGTCAAGCAAAAAAAGTCACCCTCACTCAGTAGTTTCATTAATCAAAAGTAATTATTTAATGATGTTATAATTCATACGAGCACTCATGAAGCAAAATCAAATCACACATATGATTTTCCTCTATAAAATCCAGTTATATACTTAATAATTCGCAACGTTATTATGTAATGACTTAACAATTCATACACATCAGGCATATATATATACAACCTTAACCCAAGGATTTTGCTCATCGGACCTGAAAGTTGATCAGCTCTTCAGTCCACGAGGTCCCCTTCTTCTTGCATGATGTTCGACTGCAGTGTGCGTTCCTTGTGGCTGCCGTGTGGTGAAAAGACTGTTCTTTTCTCAAAGTCTTCTTTTTATATTGTTTTTGCCAATAGGATGTAGGATTGGGGAGGGCCATTCTTTTTGTCCTGTTGCTATGCCTCAATCATTCACATACCTCAATGATTGACAGTTTAGGCTTTGATCATGTGACTGGAGACCCTTTGATGTGGAAAAGACCATGAGGTAAATTTTAACAGGGAAGGGAGCGAAGGGGAGAAGATTTCCAGGTGCAAAACCCGAAAGGTATGCCTTAATGAGGCCCATCAATTTCACTTCTGGGTTTCGCATCCAGCAGCCAGCCTGATTGACAGGTTGGCTGGCTGACAACCAGGAAGGCCTGCTGTAGCAGGCCGCAGCCAGGGATTGGGTGGGGGGAGGGATCATAGGTCGGGGAGAAGATCAGGGGGAGGTCGGGGAGAAGTTGGGGGCAGGGGGTTGCAGGGGAGAAGATCAGGGGAGGCCGGGGTGAAGATCGGGGTGGGGGGGGACAAGGAGAAGATCATGGGGGGGTGCCGGGGGAGATTGGGGGGGGGAACAGGGAGAAGATCGGGGTGGGAGGGTTGCTGAGGAAGAGATCGGAAGGTTGATGAAGAGATCGGGAGGTTGATGAAGGAATCAAGGGCCTGATGAAGAGATCGGGGGGGCTGATGAAGAGTTTGGGGGCTGGTGAAGAGATCGGAGGTCGCTGGAGGTCAGGCAAACAGCCAGAGGTAGTTGGGGTCCACTATGGTTGGGGAGGGAATCCACCATCGGAGGGGGCAGTCGGCCGATCACAAGTGTCCTGTCGGCCAGGTGAGCTTGTTAGGCCTGGATGAAGCACTCCTGCTCCTCCGGGCCCACAAACAGTGCATTTTTAAATGATGTTATAGTCTCTGCCTTAATAGCCACTTGAGGTAAAGCATTCCATGTTCTAATAAACATTTCTGTCCCTTTTTTTCCTCTAGGGGATGATAATGTGATGCTTGTAGCACTTTGCAACTCAGGAGTCAACTTGTTGCATTATGGGGCATTGAAGCCTGAGGCCTGTTCAGTGTCCAGTTCCTAAAATGGGGAACTTGTGCTTCTTGAGGCCTGTGGACCAATTTGCCTTGTTCCTGCCGCTGGTCTCATTAGGCACGTGCAGCATGCGATGCACCGGGATTGCACCCCAATTCTGGCACGATCAATTTCTTGACCTTCATATTTAAATTAATGCTTAGTTCAATTTTCCTATAACATTTCTGAAGACAATCCATCTGGTTTAAGATTTCTACATCTGCAAAAATTCTATAACTGAAGAAAATTACATTATGCATTGCAGCTATGGCATGGTAGATGCTGCTCCTATACAGATACACAATGATCCTGTAAGCTGTCCAGATACTTGCTCCTATAATATCCAACAAGCTTCCAATCCAGAGGGAACCTATTTGCTTATATTCATTCAGACGTCCATGCAGCTCCTCTCTGCTTCCTTGAATCACCTGCAGTTCAAAATGTTTCTCCTCACATCTCACTGAATTTGTCTGCTCTCTCTAAAGCTCTCAGAACCTTGACAATGCTTCAAATTTTTGTTAAACAAAAAAATCAAGTCTACCAACATTTTCCCCCACTGAGGAAAATAGGGGGTGGAGTCTCCTGGTGCAGGGTCTTTGTTCCCTTTGTGTGTATGGGTATTCCCGGGGATCCTCCCCACCCCATGTTTGAGGGAGGGGGAGTGCAGGCACCTGAAGGAGGTGAATGCATGCAAAATTGCATTTTAATGAGGCAGGAGGGGCCTAATTGTGCTTCCTGCCTCCTTTCCCTACAAGAAGCAGGAGTTAGGCCTTGCGCCAGCCCCCATCAAATTGAAGGTAAGTATTTTCCTTCCACAGAGCCAGCAGGACGAGGACTGTGGCTGCTGCTTTTGGAAATCAGCCATGAATGCCCTTAAGCAGCAGCCCCTGTAACTTGCCCTGTTCAATGATCCCCATTTACAGATCAGGTCGGCCCTAATACTGAATTTTTTGCCAACTTGAATTGACTTCAAATAACTACAGTTAATAAAAGAAAGAAAGAACTTGCATTTATATAACCTCGTTCAGAATCTCAAGATGTCCCAAATGCTTCACACTGAATGACCTCTGATAATGTTGCTGAGCTAACGTAACAACCACAGAACCGGCATAAGCAGCGCATTGTGGGACAGTCCAGTTCTGGAAGTCCACACTTTCTATCTTTGATGAACGAGTTAAAGGGAACATAGGAACAGGGGTAGGCCATTGTGGGGTTCAAAACACCATTAACAAAAGACATTTGAAGGAAAGGGTTAACTGTGCCCCTTTTAATCAAAGACATTTGAAAACCTGTAAATACAGTAATGTGGTAAACTGTGTTCTCGTAAATCCTGCTTTCTCTCAATGATGCTGATGGCATTGGAGAAGTATGAGTTTCAGGATCAAACATGTTGTACTGTGAAATATATCTAGATTATTAAATAAATAAGCTGGATGGAAAATATTGAGCTTAAAGCGTTGTCAGGCTTTTAAAACTCGTAGGCTTTGGGAAACACAAGTTTTTCAACACAGCAGGGGATAATGTAAGAAAAGGCAACAAGGACGTACAGCAAAGGTTTCGGATCGGGAAAGCAATGATGGGTGTGAAAAGGCATGGGCGTCTCATTCCTATCTGGTAATCTGTTCAAAGAACTGGGATTTGTAGAACACCAAATAGTATTGCATCCAGCATATGGTCAAATGGTAAAGAATGGATTTGAAACCATTGAAGCAATCAAAATTGGAGACGTAAGGACCATTAAGGATGGCTGTGTATAGAAATGAAAGGGGCTGTAAACAGAGATAGTAAAGCGGCCTTTTAAATTCCATGATTTGAGCACATGGTCTTTTCTACATCAAAGGGTCTCCAATCACATGATCAAATCCTAAACTGACAATCATTGAGGTATGTTAATAAATGAGGCATAGCAACAGGGCGCGATTGGACAAAAGGAATGACGCTCCCCAATCTTACATCCTATTGGTAAAAACAATATAAAAAGACTTTGAGAGAAGAAGGCTCTTCATCACACGGCAGCCACAAGGAACCACCACGCACGCTGCAGTTCAACATCACACAAGAGGACCTCGTGGACTGAAGAGCTGATCACTTTCAGGCCTCAATGAGCATAATCATTGGTTATAGGCTGTATATGTATTAATGATTTGCCTGACGTGTGTACGAGTTATTCAGTCATTATATGATAACGTTGTGAATTATTAAGTGTATAACGGCATTTTATAGAGGAAAGTCATATGCATGGTTTGATTTTGCTTCATGAGTGCTCGTATGAATTATAACATCATTAAATAATTACTTTTGATTAACGAAACTACTTAACTATTTGTCCAGTTCCAAGACTCACAGGAAATACAGATTACCCTGCACCACTCAGCCCCTCGAGCCTGTTCCACCATTCAATTAGATCATGGCTGATTTGTACCGTAACTCCATTTACCTGCTTTTGCTCCATATCCATTGATACCCTTACCCAACAAAAATCTATCGGTCTCAATCTTGAAGAGTTTAATTGATCCAACATCCATAGTCTTTTGGGAGAGAGAATCCTAGGTTTCCACTGCCCTTTATATGAAAAAGTGCTTCCTAAATGGCTGACCTTTAATTTTAAGATTATGCCCTTTGTTTTGGATTCCCCCACCAGAGGAAATAGTTTCACTATATCTATGCTATAGAATCCTTTTATCATTTTAAATACCTTGATTAGATCACCTTTCAACTTTCTGAACTCAAGGAAATACAAACCACTTTGTCCTCATAAATTAACCCTTTAAGACGTGGTATCATTCTGGTGAATCCGTCCTGTACCCCTTTCAAGGCTTTCATGAGGTTCTGTGCCAAAAACAGTGTTCAAATAAGGGTGTAAGGATAAACCCGGCAACTGTAGGCCAGTCAGTTTAACCTCGGTGGTGGGGAAACTTTTAGAAACAATAATCCAAGACAAAATTAATAGTCACTTGGACAAGTTTGGATTAATAAAGGAAAGCCAGCATGGATTTGTTAAAGGTAAATCGTGTTTAACTAACATGATTGAGTTTTTGAATGAGGTAACAGAGAGGGTTGATGAGGGCAATGCGGTTGATGTGTATATGGACTTTCAAAATGCGTTTGATAAAGTGCCACATAATAGGCTTGTCAGCAAAATTGAAGCCCATGGAATAAAAGGGGCAGTGGCAGCACGGATATGAAATTGGCTGAGTGACAGGAAACAGAGATACGTGGTGAATGGTTGTTTTTCGGACTGGAGGAAGATATACAGTGGTGTTCCCCAGGGGTTGGTATTAGAACCACTGCTTTTTTTGATGTATATTAATGACTTGGACTTGGGTGTACAGGGCACAATTTCAAGATTTGCAGAGGACACAAAACTTGGATGTGTAGTAAACAGTGAGGAGGATAGTAATAGACTTCAAGAGGACATAGAGAGGCTGGTGGAATGGACGGACACATGGCAGATGAAATTTAATGCAGAGAAGTGCGATGTGATACATTTTAGCAGGAAGAATGAGGAGAGGCAATGTAAACGAAATGGTACAATTCTAAAGGGGGTGCTGGAACAGAGAGACCTGGGGGTATATGTGCACAAATCTTTGAAGGTGATAGGACAGGTTGAGAAAGCGGTTAAAAAAGCATATGGGGTCCTGGGCTTTATAAATAGAGGCATAGAATACAAAAGCAAGGAAGTTATTTGAACCCTTATAAAACACTGGTTTGGCCACAACTGGAGTAGTGTGTCCAGTTCTAGGCATTGCACTTTAGGAACGATGTGAAGGCCTTAGAGAGGGTGCAGAAAAGATTTACTAGAATGGTTCCAAGAAGATGGACTTCAGTCACGTGGATAGACAGGAGAAGCTGGGGTTGTTCTCCTTAGAGCAGAGAAGGTTGAGAGGAGATTTGATAGAAGTGTTCAAAATCATGAAGAGTTTAGTTAAAGTAAATAAAGAGAAACTGTTCCTACTGGTGGAAGGGTTGAGAACAGAGAACACAGATTTAAGGAGATTGGCAAAAGAACCAAAAGCAACATGAGGAAAAACTTTTTTATGCAGCGAGTGGTTATGATCTTTTTTTTTATTCGTTCACGGGATGTGGGCGTCGCTGGCGAGGCCAGCATTTATTGCCCATCCCTAATTGCCCTCGAGAAGGTGGTGGTGAGCCGCCTTCTTGAACCACTGCAGTCCGTGTGGTGACGGTTCTCCCACAGTGCTGTTAGGAAGGGAGTTCCAGGATTTTGACCCAGCGACAATGAAGGAACGGCGATATATTTCCAAGTCGGGATGGTGTGTGACTTGGAGGGGAACGTGCAGGTGGTGTTGTTCCCATGTACCTGCTGCTCTTGTCCTTCTAGGTGGTAGAGGTCTTGGGTTTGGGAGGTGCTGTCGAAGAAGCCTTGGCGAGTTGCTGCAGTGCATCCTGTGGATGGTGCACACTGCAGCCACAGTGCGCCGGTGGTGAAGGGAGTGAATGTTTAGGGTGGTGGATGGGGTGCCAATCAAGCGGGCTGCTTTATCTTGGATGGTGTCGAGCGTCTTGAGTGTTGTTGGAGCTGCACTCATCCAGGCAAGTGGAGAGTATTCCATCACACTCCTGACTTGTGCCTTGTAGATGGTGGAAAGGCTTTGGGGAGTCAGGAGGTGAGTCACTCGCTGCAGAATACCCAGCCTCTGACCTGCTCTTGTAGCCACAGTATTTATATGGCTGGTCCAGTTAAGTTTCTGGTCAATGGTGACCCCCAGGATGTTGATGGTGGGGGATTCAGCGATGGTAATGCCGTTGAATGTCAAGGGGAGGTGGTTAGACTCTCTCTTGTTGGAGATGGTCATTGCCTGGCACTTATCTGGCACGAATGTTACTTGCCACTTATGAGCCCAAGCCTGGATGTTGTCCAGGTCTTGCTGCATGCGGGCTCGGACTGCTTCATTATCTGAGGGGTTGCGAATGGAACTGAACACTGTGCAGTCATCAACGAACATCCCCATTTCTGACCTCATGATGGAGGGAAGGTCATTGATGAAGCAGCTGAAGATGGTTGGGCCTAGGACACTGCCCTGAGGAACTCCTGCAGCAATGCCCTGGGGCTGAGATGATTGGCCTCCAACAACCACTACCATCTTCCTTTGTGCTAGGTATGACTCCAACCACTGGAGAGTTTTCCCCCTGATTCCCATTGACTTCAATTTTACTAGGGCTCCTTGGTGCCACACTCGGTCAAATGCTGCCTTGATGTCAAGGGCAGTCACTCTCACCTCACCTCTGGAATTCAGCTCTTTTGTCCATGTTTGGACCAAGGCTGTAATGAGGTCTGGAGCCGAGTGGTCCTGGCGGAACCCAAACTGAGCATCGGTGAGCAGGTTATTGGTGAGTAAGTGCCGCTTGATAGCACTGTCGATGACACCTTCCATCACTTTGCTGATGATTGAGAGTAGACTGATGGGGCGGTAATTGGCCGGATTGGATTTGTCCTGCTTTTTGTGGACAGGACATACCTGGGCAATTTTCCACATTGTCGGGTAGATGCCAGTGTTGTAGCTGTACTGGAACAGCTTGGCTAGAGGCGCAGCTAGTTCTGGAGCACAAGTCTTCAGCACTACAGCTGGGATGTTGTCGGGGCCCATAGCCTTTGCTGTATCCAGTGCACTCAGCCGTTTCTTGATATCACATGGAGTGAATCGAATTGGCTGAAGACTGGCTTCTGTGATGGTGGGGATATCGGGAGGAGGCTGAGATGGATCATCCACTCGGCACTTCTGGCTGAAGATGGTTGCAAACGTTTCAGCCTTGTCTTTTGCACTCACGTGCTGGACTCCGCCATCATTGAGAATGGGGATGTTTGCAGAGCCTCCTCCTCCCGTTAGTTGTTTAATTGTCCACCACCATTCACGACTGGATGTGGCAGGACTGCAGAGCTTTGATCTGATCCGTTGGTTGTGGAATCGCTTAGCTCTGTCTATAGCATGTTGCTTCTGCTGTTTAGCATGCATGTAGTCCTGAGTTGTAGCTTCACCAGGTTGGCACCTCATTTTTAGGTACGCCTGGTGCTGCTCCTGGCATGCTCTTCTACACTCCTCATTGAACCAGGGTTGATCCCCTGGCTTGTTCGTAATGGTAGAGTGAGGAATATGCCGGGCCATGAGGTTACGGATTGTGCTGGAATACAATTCTGCTGCTGCTGATGGCCCACAGCGCCTCATGGATGCCCAGTTTTGAGCTGCTAGATCCATTCTGAATCTATCCCATTTAGCACGGTGGTAGTGCCACACAACACGTTGGATGGTGTCCTCAGTGCGAAGACGGGACTTCATCTCCACGAGGACTGTGCGGTGGTCACTCCTACCAATACTGTCATGGACAGATGCATTTGCGACAGGTGGATTGGTGAGGACGAGGTCAAGTAAGTTTTTCCCTCGTGTTGGTTCGCTCACCACCTGCCGCAGGCCCAGTCTAGCAGCTATGTCCTTCAGGACTCGGCCAGCTCGGTCAGTAGTGGTGCTGCCGAGCCACTCTTGGTGATGGACATTGAAGTCCCCCACCCAGAGTACATTTTGTGCCCTTGCTACCCTCAGTGCTTCCTCCAAGTGGTGCTCAACATGGAGGAGGACTGATTCATAAGCTGAGGGAGGACGTTAGGTGGTAATCAGCAGGAGGTTTCCGTGCCCATGTTTGACCTGATGCCATGAGATTTCATGGGGTCCAGAGTCAATGTTGAGGACTCCCAAGGCCACTCCCTCCTGACTGTATATCACTGTACCGCCACCTCTGGTGGGTCTGTCCTGCCGGTGGGACAGGACATACCCGGGGATGGTGATGGAAGAGTCTGGGACGTTGGCTGAAAGATATGATTCTGTAAGTATGGCTATGTCAGGCTGTTGCTTGACTAGTCTGTGGGACAGCTCTCCCAATTTTGGCACAAGTCCCCAGATGTTAGTAAGGAGGACCTTGCAGGGTCGACTGGGCTTGGTGTTTTGCCGTTGACGTGTCCGGTGCCTAGTGGTCCTATGCCGGGTGGTCCGTCCGGTTTCATTCTTATTATGACTTTTCGTAGCGAGATTTTACAACTGAGTGGCTTGCTAGGCCATTTCAGAGGGCAATTAAGAATCAACCACATTGCTGTGGGTCTGGAGTCACATATAGGCCAGACCGGATAAGGACGGCAGGTTTCCTTCCCTAAAGGACATTAGATCTGGAATGCGCTGCCTGAAAGGGTGGTGGAAGCAAATTCAATCGTGGCTTTCAAAAAGGAATTGGATAAATACTTGAAGGGAAAAAATTTGCAGGGCTACAGGGAAAGAGTGGGGGCATAGGACTAACTGGATTGCTCTTACAAAGAGCTGGCAAGGGCTCCATGGGGCAAATGGCTTCCTTCTGTGCTGTAACGATTCCATAACTCTATGAAAACCGAACGCAGTACTCCAATTGGGGTCTGACCAAGGCTCTGTACAACTGAAGCATCACCTTTTCCTCTTTGTATTCTAACCCCATGATTGTAGTTATTCAGGTTAGTAAAGCATTCAGCGTTATAAACCCTGATCAATAAAAAAGGAGATTTCAACAGAAGAGATGTTGGTGAATTTGATTTTAATTGAGGAAAAAGTTGGTAATTTCTGGAGAGTTCTGAAAGTTATGAGAGGAAAGAGACAGCACATAAATTTCCTACAGTGAGGCAAATATGTGTCTATCCAGAGGAAACCAAAGTCAGGTGATTCAAGGAAGTTGAGGTGAGAAGCATCAGATTGAATATAAGCACATGCATTTCTGGATATGAATCTTTACATCCACCTGAGAGGGCAGATGGGGCCTCAGTTTAATGTCTCATACTGAAAGACAGCACCTCTCCCTCAGTACTGCACTGGGGTGTCAGCCTAAATTATGTGCTCAAGTCTCTGGAGTAGGGCGTGAACCCACAACCTTCATAACTCAGAAGCGAGAGTGTTACCAACTGAGCCACATTCAAAAAGATGCAACAAATTGAGAAGAGGAAATACCAGATATGGTTTTTGATGTCTCTGAGGGTTGTGGTGGGTTCCAAATCTTCACATATATATACATAG
This sequence comes from Heptranchias perlo, assembly GCF_035084215.1. NCBI lineage: Eukaryota > Metazoa > Chordata > Chondrichthyes > Hexanchiformes > Hexanchidae > Heptranchias > Heptranchias perlo. The sequence continues at coordinate 101,679,337 of NC_090327.1, forward strand.
TGGGCCAGAATTTGCTGGAAAATAACAATGAGTTTAATGTGCACGCCATAGTTATTGTGTAAAAAATCCAGCAATTTGTGGCAAGGAAGAGATACACCGTGAGTTGCGAATCACCACAAATTTCTGGACAACGTGCACTGCTCCTCCATTAGCCTCGGGAAAACTGGAGCTCACCGTCAACCTCCCCATGAATCTCAAGAAATTGCTGGATTTGTACCGTAAATACGAAATAAACTCACCATAGAAAGTTAGGGCTGGTATTTCACACTATGTAAGGACCTTTTTAATGACAAGATTTATGGTCCTGCAATGCCATTCAACCTCGGAGGCACAGAAAGGGAACAATTGAAACTGTGGAGTCTCACTCCTTCAGGTAGTAAATTGTTCCTAGAGGCTTTATAAATTTTAAATTGTTTAATTTTTGTCTTACTTTTCCTTTCGGTCTCTTTTTCCTCTCTCTCTTAATCCAATCTTTATTTCTTTTTCTGTATCTAATTTACTCTATTTCCTTCACCATCACTCACTCTGTTTCTTTTCCTATTCTTAATTTTTTTTTTATTTGTTCATGGGATGTGGGCATTGCTGACAAGGCCAACATTTATTGCCCATCGCTAATTGCCCTTAACTGAGTGTCTTGCTAGGCCATTTCAGAGGGTGATTAAGAATCAACCACATTGCTGTGGGTCTGGAGTCACATATAGACCAGACCGGGTAAGGACAGCAGGTTTCCTTCCCTAAAGGGCATTAGTGAACCAGATGGGTTTTTACGACAATCTAGTAGTTTCATGGCCACCATTACTGATATTAGTTTTTTTTATTCCAGATTTTATTTAATTAATTGAATTTAAATTCCCCAGCTACCGTAGCAGGATTTGAACTCAGGATTACTAGTCCAGTAACATAACCACTATGCTACCGTACCTGTTAATCATTTAATCGGTTAAGGAGATAGACCATTAGTCCCGTCGTTCACCAAGGACCCAGATGCCCTGTTGACTTCGCCACGCCATTATCACCTCCCACTTCCAGCAATTTGCAGTGCAAAATTAATTGGAGCCGAACGGTGAGGAAAAAAATCAAACTCATCCCGCGAGATGCCCCGCTCCAGCAGATTCCGGCTCAATATTGTTCATGATGTTGATGGAGAGAATAAAAAGCGAGGCTGTCACCATTGTAATATGGGAGGGAGCTAGAAGATCCTACAAAACATGGTGTATGGTCTATTAGTGGCTCCCCAAACAGAGCTGCAGGATAAAGACAGCCATTCAGTCATCAATTGACCATCCCGCTATGGCAGGATTTTCGTGCGCAAGTGGGACAGTTTCCCAAAGCACTAGCAATAGGTTCAAGTCCCTAACAATCAGGCAGCTGTGCTGTGGAACTGCAATAGAAGCAGCCCATTTAACACCTGAAGCAGTGATAAGTAGTGAGGAAAGCAACCAAAACAGGTGAGGAGAAGAAGAACTTGCATTTATATAGCGCCTTTAGCAATCTCCGGACGTTCCAAAGCACTTCACAGTCAATGAATTTCTTTCAAAGAGTAGTCATTGTTGTAATGTAGGGAAATGATAATGAAGGGAGAAACGAGAAATGTAGGAGGATGATTATAAGAGAACAATGCAGATTACGGGGTGATATAAAAGAAGTGTTTAAAATTTTCCAGTAGTTGAGGGGTCAAGAACGAGGGGCCACCGACACAAGATTAAATGTAAGAGATTTAGAACAAAGAGCAAGAGAAACCTTTTTACACAGAGAGTTGTGAGACTGTATGATTCACTTCCAGGGTTCGTGGCTGAGACTGAAACGATGTCAACATTCAAGGAGAGATTGGATAGATAGGAAGAAGGAAAAGGGGTAGAAGGGAAATTAAGAGCAGACCAAGTAAGAATAATTAGGACTGTGGAGGGTAAACACTGACACAGACCAGTTGGACCGAATGACCTGTTTTTGTGTTGCGACTTTGATGTATGTACCTAATATGTAAATAGTAAAAATGGGCATTTGGCAACCGTCCCCAAGACAATGGAACATCTTTGTGAAACTTAGCAGTAGATTTGTAACAAGCTGTATGGCTGCCAGTTCTTTAAATATTTCTGTACATGAAACAGAAGTGTTTACCTGATTGATGTCGCCTTGCTCAGCTGTACGCAGAGTCAAGCTTGCTGAAGTGTGTAGGCCTAATTGTGTGTATTGTTGCTCTTCATTCCAATATGGAATGTGTACTGGTTGTACTGATTGATAATCGACGATCCAGCGCCTTTAACGTCAGTTTTATCCAATTGTGTCCAGCACTTCATCCAAACATGGTAATAAAAAGCGAGTAAAAGAGCTGGCCCTGAAAATCAGGCTGGAGGCTCCAAGGTCCCCTGTAACACTAGGCCCTGAACACACTGGTATATTAATATGAAACTATTGTAAAAAGTAGCATAGAGATAACATTATGCTTTGCTATACTCAGATGCCAGACACAATGGGCTCGATTTTCGGACCCCCGAGCCGGTGGGTTCGTGGCGGGAGGGCTCCGAAAATCGGGGATTCCCGGGGTGGGTCCAGGGCCCGGCTCCAACCCACCCACTTCCGGGTTCCTCAGTGACGCGCTTACATGCGCGCGCAGCCCCCGCATGTGGGACTCCCGCTGGCAATTAAAGCCGACGGGGTGCCACTTAAACTAATTAAGTAGATACTTCACGTCGGTAGCAGACCTGATTGACATGATATTTTAGGAGGGGTGGGATTTTCAACTCAACTGAGACTGTTTCCTGTACTGGGGGAAACACTCCCAGTTAAAATGGACGTGTTGCAGCCACCAGCCTGTGGCAGCTGCAAAGGTCCATTTGACAGATGGCGGGGGGAGACCCTCACTCATTGCAGGAGGCCACTCTGTCACTTTGGACAAAGTTTGGCCTCCACCACCCTCCTCCTAACAATCAAATTCACAAACTTGCACACTTACCCCGGTGTGGACCCCCTCAAATGTACATCTTCCGGATGGGGGCCGCCGTAGCTGCAGTCATGACCTCCTCGGAGGGCGAACAGCATCACCAGCCTCGCCGGCCACGCCGTCCACCTCTGACACGTGGAGCTCCACAACACAGTGCTGTGACACATCCACCTGCACAGCAGGAGGGAGGGCAACCGCAGAGAGAGATGCGTCGCAGAGGGCACTACCCTCGCCACAGGGTCTACAGACTGAGGCTCAGCTTCCTGGACCTCTCTGAGCACCATCTTCTTACCTGTTGCTGTCAAAGTCACCACTGCCCTCAACAACTTCTCCTTCGCATCCTTCCAGGGTGCCACCTGGGACATCGCCGACGTCTCTCAGTCGTCTGCAAAAAAGAGCCCTGCAAATACACCTACACCCACTCTGCAGTGGGTGGCATCAGTTGTGGGTCATCATAGTGATCCTCAGGAAAGGGCATTATTGCACAAACCAGACAAGATTTGTAAAGAGGTGGCAGTAGTAGTGACAATATAATATTTAATGTGAGTTGATCAGAAATCAAATATAAGTAAAAACCATGACAAACCCTCAAACATCCTTGTGCATCCCCTTCATGCTCACGACACATTTGCCTTACGCTGCCTACTGCACATATGTGATGCATGCCCTGTGGCTGCAGCACAGGTAGTGGTAGGTTGAGTGAGGCTGACCGTGAAAGAGATACATGAGAGGGTGAGTATGAGATAGAATCATGAGATTGTATGAGGATTGGGTTGAGTGGTAGTGGCGGGATGAGTACTGGCGAGGTGAGTAAGTGCAGGTAAGATGAGGATGAGCTTTGCGTGGGTGTGAGGAGTGACGTGATAGAGTTGTGTTGGCAGTGCAGAAGGAGATGTGGGGTGGGGGCGGTGATGTGGCAGACGGAGTGTAGGGGAATGAGTAAGTGTACTCACTTCGGCTGACCTACTTAGGTCATTGAAGCACCTCCTGCACTCTATGCAGGTGCGCGATATGTTGGTGGTGCAGGTGACCGCCTCTGCCACCTCGAGCCAGGCCTCAGTGGTGGCAGAGGCAGGCCACTACCTCCCGTCCGCCGGGGAGAAGATCTCTGTCCTCCTCCCTCCTCCTCACCCCATCCAGTAAGACCTGGAGTGAGGCATCATCAAACCTGGGAGCATCCTTTCCCCTGGGCTGCTCCATGCTGTAATTTTGCATATTTTCTGTAGCCTCAGTCAGTGGAGGACTGCCGCTTTAAATAGGGCTCCTCCAGCTGACAGCCTATGATGCGCCTGCGCAGTCCGCCCGCTGCGCAGCTTTCCAGCGCGAAACCCGAAAGCTAAGGTAAGTACCTTCAATTAAGCTGCGATTGCATGCGGAGCACCCCGATTTCACTGGGCGCGTTACCCACGCGCCCAGTCGACCCCCCGCTACCAACCTGCCTCCCTCCTAATATCGGGTCCAATAGATCAGAACTCTGGTGGACTATAGAATGCAGGATGTGAAAACACTTGGGGTGTCATTTTGCAATACTTTGCAGATGTAAGGTAATTGTTTTCATACAGACAGGCAGGAAGCATTATTGAGATACAGACTGAACTCCTAATATGTAATACATTCCCCTGGAACAGCCAGAAATACAACATCAATTCCCATATCTTTTGTCCTAAATGAATAGATAATACAGTCTTCAGAGAATAACACAGTAGACAACAGTCTATCAGTTACTGTGCCTGCTTATTATTTTACAGTTATTTGTGACTGTTTAATACTGAAAGAAATTATTATGTCACTCCACCTTTAACTTAGCAGTCCAAATAAAGGAGAAAGTTTAGAGGGAAACTGTAAAAGTGCACAATGAAGTGGAGGAGTCCAAAACTAGGGGCCATAAATATAAGATAGTCACTAATAAATCCAATAAGGAATTCAAGAGAAACTTCTTTGCTCAGAGAGTGATGAGAATGTGGAACTTGCTACCATATGGACTGGTTGAGGCAAATAGCATGATGTATTTAAGGAGAAGCCAGCTAAGCACATGAGGGAGAAAGGAAAAGAAGGATATGTTGATAGGGTGAGATGAAGTAAGGTGAGAGGAGGCTTGTGTGGAGCATAAACACTGGCATAGACCTGTTGCGCCGAATGACCTGTTTCTGTGCTGTAAATCTCATATAATTCTATGAAGAAAATGGCACTTTGAAATTGGTACTTCACACATAATCTATAGAAAGAGACACTAATCACCCCATTAACCTCCTGAGTTAGTCAAAGTCATTTTGCAAAACCCAAGTTCAGAGGGAAAATCTAAAGGAAAAACTGAAAATGCTGGAAATCTGAAATCAAACTAGAACATACTGGAAAAACACAACAGGTCAGTCAACATCTGTAAAGAGAAAAGACAGATGTGTACCCTTCATCAGTTCAAAGAGATTTAATAGATATTTTTAAAAACATGGAAGGTTTTGATGGAGTGGAGAACGGAAGACTATTTCCTCTGGTTGGGGAATCAATGGGGAAGGGTCATCGACTCTGTCTTGTCACTGAGTGGGTGAGGAGAGCACTTAGGAGAATGTTTTATTATGTCGAGGGTTGTTAGAACATGTTTTGCCACAGTGGGTGATTGAGGTAGAAGCCATTGCATCTTTTGAGGGGAAAGCAGATAAACATTTAACGCAGAGGAAGATACAAGGCTATAGGGAGAAACTGGAACAGTGGAATTGGTTTTGGATTGCTCTAACAAAGAATTGGCACAGATAAAATGGGCCGAATAGCCACCTGTGCTGTAAACTTCTATGGCTCTGTGTAATGACATGGAACTTTACAAGTACTGAGTGAGTTTGATTCTAATCGTAGAACGTGTTACTGTAGTTTAACACCAGTCTGATATCAGTTTTTGATTAAGCATGGTTGTACTATATGCAGGGTGCAGCTGCTATATCATCTGAAAACTCACTGCTATGACCAAAAGAAATTGATTTTATCTGACTTAGCTGTGACCAGCAATCTATTAGAAGCTGGTTATGAGAAGAGAGTCAAACTGTACTCTTGGTGAGTTGAGCCATGGAATCTATTAACATAAGCATATAAATTACAGCACAGAAGGAGGCCATTCAGCCCATCATGCCTGTGCTAGTGATATCTCCCATTTCCCCACTCTTTCCTCTGTTCCATAAGCCCCATTTATAGCTTCAGAATATTTACTTTCTACTGACAATTATTAATTATCACATTTTTGAAACTGTGTTGAGCAACCTTTGAAATGAGGATATGAATTTTAAAGGAATGTTAACATTTTAAAGGAAAGCTTTATTCAGGCACACCCAGCCCTGGTTCAGTCCATTCTAGAAAATCTACTTGTGGAACTGCAGCTGATAATAGACCCTGGAAATGATTGTGAGTGAAGTTACTGTACGAACACTAAAGGCAGTCGTATCAATCCCTCTCTCCTCTCCTTTCACATAGGCATTAAGCTGTTTATTTTAAATCGATTAGCAACTTGTTAACCCACAATCTGCTGACTCAGAGCAGAGAGTGCCACAAACGGAGCCAAGCTGACACAAATGAAGTGCGATGTGCTAAGGATTCATATGACAACATTACTCACACTAATTTACAGCCTTATGTCAGTTGCGGCGTAAGCTTTTTCAATTTGTTTTCTAATTTAAACTAAAATTTGAAAATTAACAGTAAACACGATTGGCAAGTTGCTGACATCAACGTGCACCATTCTGACCCTCATGTACCCTTCTAATTGGCTTGCAAGACACTGAGGTGGATATGATTGTGAGTGAATCAGGGGGAAAACTCTCCATTGGCTGGAGTCATACCTAGCACAAAGGAAGATGGTAGTGGTTGTTGGAGGCCAATCATCTCAGCCCCAGGGCATTGCTGCAGGAATTCCTCAGGGCAGTGTCCTAGGCCCAACCATCTTCAGCTGCTTCATCAATGACCTTCCCTCCATTATAAGGTCAGAAATGGGGATGTTCGCTGATGATTGCACAGTGTTCAGTTCCATTCACAACCACTCAGATAATGAAGCAGTCCGAGCCCGCATGCAGCAAGACCTGGACAGGCTTGGGCTCATAAGTGGCAAGTAACATTCGCACCAGACAAGTGCCAGGCAATGACCATCTCCAACAAGAGAGGGTCTAACCACCTCCCCTTGACATTCAACGGCATTACCATCGCCGAATCCCCCACCATCAACATCCTGGGGGTCACCATTGACCAGAAACTTAACTGGACCAGCCATATAAATACTGTGGCTACAAGAGCAGGTCAGAGGCTGGGTATTCTGCGGCGAGTGACTCACCTGCTGACTTCCCAAAGCCTTTCCACCATTTACAAGGCACAAGTCAGGAGTGTGATGGAATACTCTCCACTTGCCTGGATGAGTGCAGCTCCAACTACACTCAACACCATCCAGGACAAAGCAGCCCGCTTGATTGGCACCCCATCCACCACACTAAACATTCACTCCCTTCACCACCGGCGCACTGTGGCTGCAGTGTGTACCATCCACAGGATGCACTGCAGCAACTTGCCAAGGCTTCTTCGACAGCACCTCCCAAACCCGCGACCTCTACCACCTAGAAGGACAAGAGCAGCAGGCACGTGGGAACAACACCACCTGCACGTTCCCCTCCAAGTCACACACCATCCCGACTTGGAAATATATCGCCGTTCCTTCATTGTCGCTGGGTCAAAATCCTGGAACTCCCTTCCTAACAGCACTGTGGGAAAACCTTCACCACACGGACTGCAGCGGTTCAAGAACGCGGCTCACCACCACCTTCTCAAGGGCAATTAGGGATGGGCAATAAATGCCGGCCTCGCCAGCGACGCCCACATCCCATGAACGAATTTTAAAAAAATTCTACTGGCAGGGGACAAGGTAGGTTTGCAACAGTAAGTGCGCACATTTATTCCCCAATCTTTAACACGGTAAATTCTGATCCACTGCATCTTAGCTTATCATTAGTGGTAAATAAATACATCCAGTTATTAGTTGAATTTATTCAAATTTGCTGGTCTGATAAGTGTACAGTTCAAGGAAGGTCCCAAGTACAAACCATGAACCTTGCTCGGTTAACTGATCTCACTTAAACACAGACAATTTGACTTCAGACCAAATAATTGGTATTGATTAAACACAAGGTTTTATCTTCAGTGCCAGAACCAACAAAAATAGGATAATGGAGAAACACTGGGAAACAATATTTCATTTGATGTTACATGGATTAGGTAGATGAATGATTCTCTTCTAATTTAAGCCTTCTTGCAGCACTATCAAAATACAAGCACACCAGAGAGGAAATGGTTACATGTTTGTGGGAGTTTCAAACTAAAGATAATGTCAAGAACTGGAATATAATCTGGTAATTATTGGGCTCCAGTGGAGAGAGCAATAACTCCTAAACATGGAATTTTGTCAATTATTGACTGTTTAAGAGTTTGCAAAGAGCAGAAAGAGTGACTTTGCATATAAAAGTTACTGGAGTTAGAAAGCAACTTAACAGAGCCAAGCAAGGTCCAGATGACTGTGCTATGGGAGAGGTATAAGGAGTTTATTTGAAGTTAGATTGGCAGTTACAAACCATATTGAATTGCTTGCATTGTATGGAAAAATCAAGCTCGTTCATGTCATGCTAAGAGCACATTGAATGTCAGAAGATGTAGCACGACAGTAGGCTGCTAGTAATGTGCTGATCCTGAGTACATAATCATTCACAGTGCAAAGTTTACATCTTAACTGAATTTTATGCTACTGCTCTTCTGTTCTGCCTTCTCAACATGATCCTTATGATCAGTCATCACACATGGTCTAGGCATATGCATGGAGGTCCTTGCAGGATGTGGAGCGCTTTCCCTCCAAGCTGGGCTGGAGTTTTCTGCAGTTTTGTGCATTTTTTTGAGCTTTTCTGATTCTGGCACAATATGGTTATGTAAATTTGTGTCAGACATCTTCCATTCCTTCAATAATTAGAACACTAGCTCTGAACAGGCACCAATAATTTTTTTCTCTGTTAAGAGTCAAACAAATTTAGGCTTCAATTATTGCTTAACAAGCTTTTAACAAGCAAAACCATCATTAACTCAGGTTCAGTCTATTAACATAAGACACACCTGTTTGCTCCCCAGGATCATGGCCAAAAGTTAGTATTTGCTCCATCAACCCTTAGGCATAAGGTTATTACACCTTAATGCACATCCAGCACAGAGCAAATACACATTGTAGAATGCATAACATTATGAATGTAGCACCATAATTCTGAGAATCTAGGCATCATTTTACAAAATTCTGCTCCTGCCACAGAGCCTCACCCGCTGAGAAAGCATATTGGAAATTCATGCACACTCCACCCACAATTTTCTGACCAGTAATTTTAATGGACGGTAAGTCGTGGGCAGCATGCATCTGAATTCCTGCTGTGTGCTCCTGGAAGATGAGACTCAATGCAGGGAGCGTGATTTTGTAAAATAACCCCTTATTCCTCTCACCTCCCTTGCATCTGGTGCTGTTTTGAAACCTACACAAATTCAGTCAACATTCCACACTTGGCAGAAAGCTTGGTAGATGATTCATTGGACTCCTGTTTTGATTGGGTCTGCCCCTAATAACTGACTAAGCTGGCAGCTGACCGTCCAGTTTAGCATTTTGTGAACAATTAGAGCTGGCGGAAATTCATCTATAACCCAGATTTCCGCCCAACCCACAATTTCCTACCTGGTGTAAAATAGGCAGAGAATCTCCCAACACATGCACTATTCCTTTGCCTGTATCTGTTTAATATTGGACTGAATTTTCAATAAGGCAGTAAATAGAAATGAATACTAGAACTAGTTCCAGCTGAATGAGAGGCCATATCAAAATACTATCAAGAGATCCTTAAAACAACGCTCTCAACCCTTCAAAGCTAACATTTGAGTGGTGGTGTAGAGAGAGCTCTCACGCACTCTGCTACAAAATCTGCAGCTCCCAACTTGAGTGCTTTGCAATCTCATCGAGCACAGGAAATGGTCTTCCCTACTGAGAGGGAGAGGTATTTCCAGCTGATCTCGTGCTTAGCCACTCTCAATCAGGAAATGATCCCGCAGCTTTAAAAGGGAAGAGAATGGATTAAAGAAATGGAGAGAATAACTCAAAGTAGAGTGCTGTAAAATGAATGCATTAACGCCATCCAAAAATAGCGAATGTAGTCCATGTGTGTTAAGTGGTAGTATACAAACTTCACCAGTCGGGAGTTCTACACTGTAGTGTCTGCCATACATGCAAGATAGTTACTGTCTGAACAATGTTGTTAAACTTTTTTTTTTATTCGTTCACGGGATGTGGGCGTCGCTGGCAAGGCCAGCATTTATTGCCCATCCCTAATTGCCCTCGAGAAGGTGGTGGTGAGCCGCCTTCTTAAACCGCTGCAGTCCGTGTGGTGACGGTTCTCCCACAGTGCTGTTAGGAAGGGAGTTCCAGGATTTTGACCCAGCGACAATGAAGGAACGGCGATATATTTCCAAGTCGGGATGGTGTGTGACTTGGAGGGGAACGTGCAGGTGGTGTTGTTCTCATGTGCCTGCTGCTCTTGTCCTTCTAGGTGGTAGAGGTCGCGGGTTTGGGAGGTGCTGTCGAAGAAGCCTTGGCGAGTTGCTGCAGTGCATCCTGTGGATGGTACACACTGCAGCCACAGTGCGCCGGTGGTGAAGGGAGTGAATGTTTAGTGTGGTGGATGGGGTGCCAATCAAGCGGGCTGCTTTATCTTGGATGGTGTCGAGCTTCTTGAGTGTTGTTGGAGCTGCACTCATCCAAGCAAGTGGAGAGTATTCCATCACACTCCTGACTTGTGCCTTGTAGATGGTGGAAAGGCTTTGGGGAGTCAGCAGGTGAGTCACTCGCCGCAGAATACCCAGCCTCTGACCTTCTCTTGTAGCCACAGTATTTATATGGCTGGTCCAGTTAAGTTTCTGGTCAATGGTGACCCCCAGGATGTTGATGGTGGGGGATTTGGTGATGGTAATGCCGTTGAATGTCAGGGGGAGGTGGTTAGACTCTCTCTTGTTGGAGATGGTCATTGCCTGGCACTTATCTGGCGCAAATGTTACTTGCCACTTATGAGCCCAAGCCTGGATGTTGTCCAGGTCTTGCTGCATGCGGGCTCGGACTGCTTCATTATTTGAGGGGTTGCGAATGGAACTGAACACTGTGCAGTCATCAGCGAACATCCCCATTTCTGACCTTATGATGGAGGGAAGGTCATTGATGAAGCAGCTGAAGATGGTTGGGCCTAGGACACTGCCCTGAGGAACTCCTGCAGCAATGTCCTGGGGATGAGATGATTGGCCTCCAACAACCACTACCATCTTCCTTTGTGTGGAGATGCCGGTGATGGACTGGGGTTGACAATTGTAAACAATTTTACAACACCAAGTTATAGTCCAACAATTTTATTTTTAATTCCACAAGCTTTCGGAGGCTTCCTCCTTCCTCAGGTGGTGTGGAAATGACCACACCACCTGAGGAAGGAGGAAGCCTCCGAAAGCTTGTGGAATTAAAAATAAAATTGTTGGACTATAACTTGGTGTTGTAAAATTGTTTACAATCTTCCTTTGTGCTAGGTATGACTCCAGCCACTGGAGAGTTTTCCCCCTGATTCCCATTGACTTCAATTTTACTAGGGCTCCTTGGTGCCACACTCGGTCAAATGCTGCCTTGATGTCAAGGGCAGTCACTCTCATCTCAACTCTGGAATTCAGCTCTTTTGTCCATGTTTGGACCAAGGCTGTAATGAGGTCTGGAGCCGAGTGGTCCTGGCGGAACCCAAACTGAGCATCGGTGAGCAGGTTATTGGTGAGTAAGTGCCGCTTGATAGCACTGTCGATGACACCTTCCATCACTTTGCTGATGATTGAGAGTAGACTGATGGGGCGGTAATTGGCCGGATTGGATTTGTCCTGCTTTTTGTGGACAGGACATACCTCGGCAATTTTCCACATTGTCGGGTAGATGCCAGTGTTGTAGCTGTACTGGAACAGCTTGGCTAGAGGCGCAGCTAGTTCTGGAGCACAAGTCTTCAGCACTACAGCCGGGATGTTGTCGGGGCCCATAGCCTTTGCTGTATCCAGTGCACTCAGCCGTTTCTTGATATCACGTGGAGTGAATCGAATTGGCTGAAGACTGGCTTCTGTGATGGTGGGGATATCGGGAGGAGGCCGAGATGGATCATCCACTCGGCACTTCTGGCTAAAAGCAAAACATCCCTGGTACAAATTTTCCTTCCTGTAATATGTTCTCAATTGCTACATTTTCTTTCAGCACAAAATATATAATAGTTCTCTTGTTGTCACATGGAGTAAATGGAGAGCATGTGACATTTAGGAACAAACAGTAGGTAAGTGATTAGATGTTCGTTTAAAGAACAATTCACATTGTATTTATATTAAATAATAAGGAAATAATAAGGAGTTAGGAATGTATGAGAAGACTCAAAACCACAAATTGCTCACAGGTCTTCTTTGGCATTACAACCTTTAAATATACCCTGGCCCTGCAATTCCAGGGCCTGGGAGGGCAGAACAAAGAAGCAAGTCAGAAAAAGGGCTGGGATTTGGGGTGGGACACCTTTCTGCCAATGTTGGGATTCCGAAGGAAGGGGACGGGCTTTTTTTTGTATGCGTTCCCCCTTTCCATCCTGACATCATCAAAAAAGGCAGGATTGGCAGAATGAAGTCCCTCACTTCAAATCCTGCCAGTTCCTATAACTTGGGAAAACAACTCTTACATGAAGCAGGCGTAGTTACTATACCAAGAAGAAGAAGAAGAAGAAGAGGGACAACAACAACAACAACTTGCATTTATATAGCACCTTTAACATAGTAAAACGTGTCCCCAGGTGCTACACAGGAGCGATTATCAAACAAAATTTGACACTAAGCCACATAAGGATATATTAGGACAGGTGACCAAGAGCTTGGTCAAAGAGGTAGGTGTTAAGGAGCATCTTAAAGGAGGTGGAGAGGCGGAGAGATTTAGGGAGGGAATTCCAGAGCATAGGGCCTAGGCAGCTGAAGGCACGGCCGCCAATGGTGGAGAGATTAAAATCGGGGATGCGCAAGAGACAAGAATTGGAGGAGCGCAGAGATCTCGGAGGGTAGTAGGGCTGGAGGAGGTTACAGAAATTGGGAGGGGCAAGGCCATGGAGGGATTTGAAAACAAGGATGAGAATTTTAAAATCGAGGCGCTCCTGGACCGGGAGCCAATGTAGGTCAGCGAGCACAGGGGGGATGGGTGAACAGGACTCAGTGCGAGTTAGGGTACAGGCAACAGAGTTTTGGATGAGCTCAAGTTTATGGAGGGTGCAAGGTGGGAGGCCAGCCAGGAGAGCATTGGAATAGTCAAGTCTAGAGATAACAAAGGCACGGATGAGGGTTTCAGCAGCAGATGAGCTGAGGCAGGGGCAGAGACAGGCAATGTTATGGAGGTGGATGTAGGCGGTTTTGGTGATGGAGCTGATATGTGGTCGGAAGCTCATCTCAAGGTCAAATAGGACGCCAAGGTTGCGAATGGCCTGGTTCAGCCTCAAACGATGGCCATGGAGAGGGATGGAGTCAGTGGCTAGGGGACAGAGTTTGTGGCGGGGACCGAAGCCAATGGCTTCGGTCTTCCCAATATTTAGTTAGAGGAAATTTTTGCTCATCCAGTACTGGATCTCGGACAAGCAGTTTGACAAATGAGAGACAGTTGGGGGGGGGTGGGGGGGCGCGAGGTGGTGGTCAAGAGAGATGGTGGTGAGGTAGAGCTTGATGTCGTCAGTGTTCATGTGGAACCTGACGTTAAGTTTTCGGATGATGTCACCAAGGGGTAGCATGTAGATGAGAAATAGGCGGGGGCCAAGGATAGATCCTTGGGGGACTCCAGGTGTAACGGTGCAGGAGCAGGAAGAGAAACCTCTGGCTACGACTGGATAGATAAGAATGGAACCAGGTGAGCACAGTCCCACCCAGCTGGACAACGGAGGAGAGGCGTTGGAGGAGGATGGTGTGGTCAACCGTGTCAAAGGCTGCAGACAGGTCGAGAAGGATGAGGAGGGATAGTTTACCATCGTCACAGTCACATAGGGTGTCATTTGTGACTTTGATAAGGGCCGTTACAGTACTGTGGCGGGGCGGAAACCTGAATTCAAACATGAAGGTGCGGGAAAGATGGGCACGGATTTGGGAGGTGACAACAGGTTCAAGGACTTTGGAGAGGAAAGGGAGGTTTTAGATGGGCCGGTCGTTTGCAAGGACAGAGGGGTCAAGGGTGGGTTTTTTGAGGAGGGGTGTGATGTTGGCTGGGGAGGGGGACAGTACCTGAGGAGAGGGAGCCATTAACAATATCAGCTAATATGGGGGCCAGGAAGGGAAGTTGAGTGGTCAACAGTTTGGTCGGAATAGGGTCGAGGGAGCAGGAGGTGGGTCTCATGGTCAAGATGAGTTTAGAGAGGGCATGAGGGGAGATAGGAGAGAAACTAGAGAAAGATGTGAGCTCCTCGCACTTGTTGTTGGCGGTGAGAGTGAAGGAGGCAGGGGAGAGGGGTTTAGGAAGACAGTTTTTAGTGAAGAGAAGCCAGGGGTTATCTTTGCATTCCAGGATGATCCTGGAGTAGTGAACTGTTTTGGCTGAGGAAGCAGGATCCAATAGTGCTTTATGTGGTCCAGCCAGACCAGGCTATGACTGGCTAAACCAGTTGTCTGCCATAAATGTTCAAGTCTGCATCCCTTGGACTTAAGGGAGCAAAAATGAGGGCCGTACCAGGGGGAGCAACCAGGGTGAGAGAGAGTAATGGTTTTAATGGGCTAGGGCATCAAAGGTGGAGGTGAGGGTTTGATTAAGCAGATCGGTAGCTGCAGAAATGTCGTGGTGAATGGAGGGCCAAAGGCTAGATAGTTGGGAATTTGAAAGGATACAAGGAATTAGTCAGAGATGGCCTTATCCGTGATTGACACAATGGGAGAGGCCACCAATATGGAGCTGGGGGCTTACGGCCAGTTTCCTAATGGCAATCACAAGATCACAAGATAATTACGATGAGGAAAGCCATTTGGCCCTACTTAATTCATCCATCCAGAAAGGCCCCACAGTCCCTCCATTGTGGCATCCAATTGGTTCTTAAATGACATGAAGGATTTCATTTCCCCTACTCTCTCTCTCTCTCTCTCTCTTTCTGGGAGTCCATTCCATGTTTTGATCTTTGTGTTAAGAACTTCCTGATCTGCAAGTCAGAGGCTGGGTATTCTGCGGTGAATGACTCACCTCCTGACTCCCCAAAGCCTTTCCACCATCTACAAGGCACAAGTCAGGAGTGTGATGGAATACCCTCCACTTGCCTGGATGAGTGCAGCTCCAACAACACTCAAGAAGCTCGACACCATCCAGGACAAAGCAGCCCGCTTGATTGGCATCCCATCCACCACCCTAAACATTCACTCCCTTCACCACCGACGCACAGTGGCTGCAGTGTGTACCATCCACAGGATGCACTGCAGCAACTCGCCAAGGCTTCTTCGACAGCACCTCCCAAACCCACGACCTCTACCACCAAGAAGGACAAGAGCAGCAGGTACATGGGAACAACACCACCTGCACGTTCCCCTCCAAGTCACATACCATCCCGATTTGGAAATATATCGCCGTTCCTTCATCATCACTGGGTCAAAATCCTGGAACTCCCTTCCTCACAGCACTGTGGGAGAACCTTCACCACACGGACTGCAGCGGTTCAAGAAGGCGGCTCACCACCACCTTCTCAAGGGCAATTAGGGATGGGCAATAAATGCCGGCCTCGCCAGCGACGCCCACATCCCATGAACGAATTTTTTAAAAGTCCTAAATTTACTTTTTATGGGTTTGAACCTGTGGCCCTTTGTCCTACTCTCACAATTTAATTTAAAATAATATTTTATCTTTTCCATACTCTTAACTAACTTATATTCCTCTATAAAATCAAATCTCAAATGCCTCCTTTCAGGGCTTAGAAGCCTAGGTAGCCCCGTCCTTTCTTCATAACTCAGTCCGCTGACATTAGGGATCAGCCTTGTGGCTCTTCTCTGCACTGGTTGGACATGTTGAATGTTGAGTCTACTAAAACTCTTGGGTCTTTTTCAACTTCTTTATCTATTTCAACACCATCCATGAAGTATGTGTGTTGCCCATTTTTTTCTCCCTATGTGCAGTACTTTACACTTGTCTGCATTAAATTTCATCTCCCATTGTTCTGCCCAAATACATATTTCGTCCAACTCATGTAATTTCTGAACTGCCTCCTTTGATTCCACTGCCACTCCTAGTTTGGTATCATCTGGAAATTTGACCAATTTGCATTGAGTTTCTGAATCCAAGTCATTGATGCAAGCTAGAAACTGCAATGGTCCCAACATTGAGCCCTGGAGCACGCATTCAGACCCTCCCCCAGAGAAAGGAAAATTTATACAAGGGTGAATTTCCTTTTATTTTTGCGGTAGGCTACAAGGACATTCACTATCTTGCATTTAGAATAGACTTTCGATGCTAGAATTTTCAATGACTGCTTAACACACATGTACTTTTTTACACAGGTGTTAACACCTTTATTCTACAGAACTCCACTTTTAGCTATTCTCTCCACTAACAAACACCCATTGTTTTCTATCCTTCACCCAGTTTCTTACCGATGCCCAAGGTTTACTCTGAATCCCTGCAGCATTTTCCAATAGCATTTCATGTGGAGCTTTGTTAAATGCCTTTTGGAAGTTTAGGTTCACCACCTTTTAGGTTCTCAGAGCCCATTTGGGTTGTCACTTCCTCAAAGAAGTCTAGGAAATTCATCAGGCAGGATGTTTCCCTTCTAAAGCCATGCTGACTGCTGTTTACTAGATTATTGCTGTGTAGATAAGTCTCAACTTTACTCCTGATAATCAATGCCATTATTTTACACTGAATTGAAGTAAGACTAATAGTTACCTATGTCTGTTTAGTCATCTTTTTTGAGCATGGGCACCACATTAACCTTTTTCCAATCTACTGATTCCTCCCGTGTCTAATGACTCCCTCATAACGGTTGTCAGCGGCTTACAATTCCTCCCTAAAGAAGAAGAAAGAAAAACTTGCATTTATATAGCGCCTTTCACAACCTCAGGACGTCCCAAGGCACTTTACAGCCAATTAAGTAGTCTCTCTCAGCACACTGAGATAAGTACTATTGATCATTGGAGATTTTTTTTTTTGAGTTCTTTAAGCCTGTCCAGGACTTCCATCTTTAGGAGTTATTTGTGATTGCAAATGTAAACTGCGTGAGGACTAGCAATGTGGAAACTGGAATTTCTTGTACTGGGTTTTGGGACAGGGTCACTGCCAGCCCAGACTGGTGGCTAGAAGTCCCACACTGCCACACTTCCACAGCACAGCTGGGTTCCAGGAATTTCAGAGCTTTCTGAATCTAATGATAATACTGCTAGTTATGGTGTTGGTTTACATCATGATTAAACTAGACTTTCTAAGTATTATTTATACTTTGTAAGCAGTAGTAACAGATACCAAAGAGGGAGATGACAATGTTTCCAGCTCTGTAAATTACATAAATCCCTTTGACAGAGTGCAGGTGCGAGCAATGCACTCTTATTCAGTGATGTTTTAATATTTAGTGTTATAGCTGCTGCCAACAGGGCAAGGAGAAATTACAGTTAATGCAGCAAACAGAATTTCCTCTGCTGCTTCCCTTTAGCTGATGCCTTATTTGTGTCTCTCAGAGACACAATTGCACTTCGATAAATCTTTAGGAAAGATACAACAAGTTGCACAAAGGGGGAACACAGCCAAAATCCATTGACTGCCAGAAATCCTATACCTCACACAGAGTGGTTAGAAAACGTGTGACCTGTTTTGGAGTAAAACAGTGCTATCTGTTACTGATGAGAAGTGTGTGTCATAACTCCAATACAGAAATAGTAAACGTTACATGTTTCAAGTGTGTCTGTATGGCAGTGCCACGGGCTAACATTCCTATTAAGGTCTGGTTCTATTGGAGGAAATGCAAATGAACGTAGTTCCAGTCAAAATGGACTGTCATATGGATGAAGTTGATGTATTTTAATACAGAGCTGCTAGATTCTTCTACCCACTGACTATGATTTGGTGAAAAATCTAGCCCAAGGCTTGTTTTGGAAGCCTGGTGTCTTGAAGGTAGCAGTCTCTCTAGGAGGAAGGCGAGGTTCTGCTGGCAGGCAATGGGGCTGGAGAACCTCAAAGAACGGATGGAGTGAAATTGAGTAGAGTGATTGAGGTGGCATGATCAACCTCAATCGTTTGATTGATTGATCAATCAAATGTACATTCAGCCAACAACGCTGTTGATGTGCATCAGGGGAGAAAGAGGAAGACACACAACACCACAGAAGTCCGAACAGTTTAGTAGCTGCTGCTCAATTGGTTTTAATGAGGGATGATTGGAAGCTATCTACAACCACAGGATAAAGTAGTTTATTTAAATCCTATAGACTAGTGTCGATGTCAAATATGCTGTTGAATAGTTTGAACTAAAAGGAACAACTAATGCACGATTTTAAAATGTAATGAGGTGATTTGGTGCCAAGGCCTGCGTTATTTCGAAGCCAATAACATCACTCCTTTATTTTAATGATTTTCGAGACTTCAATGCAAAAATAAACTCATTTAAATGTTATTATAAATATTAATGGGGAATAAATTGGAAGATATTCATTTCCTTTGGTGATACATTCCTACAGGAACCTGGCACATTTGATACCACACTGTGATATTATCTTCAGCTGAGGAGTGTCCCCCAGTGGCAGGTTGCATTACATGCTCTGGCAGAGTAGATCATTTTCTATCATGACCTATAAGGAATAATTTTGTGAGGCTCTGCCACGGTACCAAGCTTCACGGGGGCTAATGCGGGTTAGGGATTTACAGCTTTTGTGTTATAGCTCTATCTTCACCTCATGCCAGCAGCAAAATAAAATTACCCCCATAAAGTCTCATGCATCTGGCCTGAAACTCTAGCATTGCTCTATATTTTACACAGATGCGACAAGTTGAAGCAAAACAGTCAAAGGCAAACCATAAGATTTCTTTATAGTTAATATTATACTTTAACCACTGTCCAGGTCATTAGTAAACTTCTCATTAACTTCTCCAGTTAAATGTTTATCTATAAGTGATAGCGTGGCCCAATTGTTAGTACGCTTCCTTTGAGTTAGAAAGCCAAGGGTACAAGCCCCACTCCAGGACTTGAGCACATGATCTAGACTGATACTTAAGTGTAATACAGAGAGAGTGCTGCCTTGTCAAAGGGGCTGTCTTTCAGATGAGATGATAAACTGAGGCCCTGCCTGCCTGTTTAAGTGCATGTAAAAGATTCCATGGCACCATTCAAAGAAGAGCAGGGACATTCTCCACCAAAACAGCTTAACTGGTCATTTATCTCATTTGCTGTTTGTGGGACCTTGCTGTGCACAAATTAGCTGCTGCATTTGCCTACATAGCAACAGTAATTCAATACTATGAAGCACTTTGGGCTGTTCGGAAAATGCTGCTATGAAACGCCTTGGGAAGTTTTACTACATTAAAGGCGCTATATAAATGCAGGTTGGTGTTGTAGATACAGAGAAATTATTTCCCCTGGCGGGAGAATCAAGAACAAGATCTTAAAATTAGAATTAGGACATTCAGGAGTAAAATCAGGAAGCACTTTTTCACATTAAGGGTAGTAAAAATCTGAAACTCTCTGCCCAAAAGGCCATGGATGTTGGGACAATTGCAGATTTCAAGACTGAAATAGATAGATTTTTGTTAGGTAAGGGTATCAAGGGATATGGAGCAAGGGTGGTAAAATGGAGCTGAGGAGAGTTGAGCCATGATCTAATTGAATGGCGGAACAGGGTCAAAATCCTGGAACTCCCTTCCTAACAGCACTGTGGGAGAACCTTCACCACACGGACCGCAGCGGTTCAAGAAGGAGGCTCACCACCACCTTCTCAAGGGCAATTAGGGATGGGCAATAAATGCTGGCCTTGCCAGCGATGCCCACATCCCATGAACAAATAGAAAAAAGACATGAATTAGAGTTTCAGCAGCAAATGAGCTGAGGCAAGGGCGCGATATTACGGCGGTAAAAGTAGGCGGGCTTAATGATGGAGCGGATATGTGATCGGAAGCTCATTTCAGGGTCAAATAGGACGCTGAGTATGCGAACAGTCTGGTCCAACTTCAGACAGTGGCTAGGGAGAGGGATGGAGTCGATGGCTAAGGAATGGAGGTTGTGGCGGGGACCGATCCTTTCAACATTTCAACAATCTCCTATATTCAATGGAATACAAGCCAAGTTCATGCAACAGTATCAATAGTTCAATAGAGTCACGGATAGTTCCCTTGGACCGGAAGTTATCTCATGTAGTTCCTTTTTTCAAAAAAGGGGACAAATCAGAGCCTGGAAACTACAGGCCTATCAGCGTGACATCCATTATTGGGATGATGCTAGAAGGGATTGTAAGAGATGCCCTTTAAGTTCACTGGGAAAGCGAAGGGGCCATTAGAAATTTACAACATGGCTTCCAAAAAAATAGGTCTGCCTAACAAATTTAATAGAGTTTTCTAGCCAGTCACTAGGGTAGTGGATGATGGTTATCCAGTAGATATTGTCTGCCTGGACCTTTAGAAAGCCTTTGATAAGGTACCTCACATTAGGTTACTTCACAAAATAGAATCCTGTGGTATCAGTAGAAATTTGAAACGCTGGATTAGGAATTAGCTCCAATCCCACAGCCAAAAAGTTGTAGTTAAAGGAAGTGGTTCAGCTTGGAGACCTGTTACTAGTGGTGTCCCCCAGGGATCGGTCCTCAGCCCGCTGCTCTTCACGGTCTTTATTAATGACCTGGACAGTGGTGTTGGGAATATGGCAAGTAAGTTTGCAGATGACACCAAAACCTGTGCAAGGGTTAAGACAGTAGAGGAGTGCAATCAAATCCAGAGAGATTTAGATGTGCTAGTGGAGTGGGCCACACAAAGGCAAAATGGCATTTAATTCAGATAAATGTAGTGTCACACATGTTAGTAGGGACAACACAGAATACATGTATCATTTGCAGGGAACAATACTGATAGAGATTGAGCGACAAACAGATCTTGGTTCTATTGTACACAGATCACTAAAGGTTCATGACCAATGTAGAGAAACTGTAGCTAAAGTTAACAGAGTATTGGGTTATATTAATAGAACCGCACAATACAAATCAAAGGACACCATTTTGACACTATAAAGGTCGCTGGTCAGACTGCATCTAGAGTCCTGTGCCCAGTTTTGGTCTCCCCCACATGGTGGGTGATATAGCAACCTTGGAAAAGGTCCAGAGGAGAGCTACAAGAATGATTCCTAGCTTAAAGAACCTCAGCTACTCAGATAGGCTCAAGGACCTTGGTCTATTTACTTTAGAGCAGCATAGACTTAGAGGTGACCTGATAGAGGTCTTTAAAATGATTAAAGGGGTGGATAGCATCCCTATTGATAGATTATTCCAGTTTAACAGATTGGGGAGGTCCAGGCGATACAAGTTTAATCTATGGAAGAGTAGGAATAGATTAGCTGTTAGCGGTTCTTCTTTACCCAGAGAGCAGTGAGCCTCTGGAATACATTGCCGGCTGGTGGGGTAGGTGCTGACTCTCCGGCTTCAAGAGGAAGCTGAACCTGTTGCTGATTGGGGCAGAGATTGCATCATATAGAAGTAAGTATCTTTATAGATAACACATGGTCCATGTGATCTCCTGGACTGGCTTCGATCGCCTGAGAGGGTCAGAGAGGAATTTTCCAGAGTATTTTTTCCCTTATTAGCCCTGGGTTTTTTCTCTGTTTATTTGCCTCTCCCAGGAGACTACATGGCTGCGTGGGGGGTGGGGGGGGGGGGGGTAGGGGGAGGATGTGGAGGGAAGTGTTTAGGCATGATGCTCTTGCCATCATGGGTTTTTTTTATTCGTTCATGGGATGTGGGCGTCGCTGGCGAGGCCGGCATTTATTGCCCATCCCTAATTGCCCTTGAGAAGGTGGTGGTGAGCCGCCTTCTTGAACCGCTGCAGTCCGTGTGGTGAAGGTTCTCCCACAATGCTGTTAGGAAGGGAGTTCGAGGATTTTGGTGTGGGGCAGGCTTGATGGACTGGCTAGTCTTTTCCTGCCCGTTAATTTTGTATGTTTGTAACCTGTCCTCATAACTTAACACTCCAAGTCCCGGTAACATACAGAAAATTATACCCACAGGGAGCCTTCATTCACTCATTTAGCTTGCTACAAAGGATTACATACAATTTAACAGCACAGAACAGACCATTTGGCCCAACAAGTCCATGCCGGTGTTTTTCCTTCACACGAGCCTCCTCCCTCCCTACTTCATCTCACCCTATCAACATAACCTTCTATTCCTTTCTTCTTCATGTACGTATCTAGCTTCCCCTTAAATGCATCTCCTCAACCACTCCACATTCTGACCACTCTCTGAGTAAAGAAGTTTCTCCTGAATTCTTTATTGGATTTATTAGTGACTATCTTATAGAGTCATAGAGTTATACAGCACGGATAGAGGCCCTTCGGCCCATCGTGTCCGTGCCGGCCATCAAGCCCAGTCTAATCTAATCCCATATTCCAGCATTTGGTCCGTAGCCTTGTATGCTATGGCATTTCAAGTGCTCATCCAAATGCTTCTTGAATGTTGTGAGGGTTCCTGCCTCCACAACCCTCTCAGGCAGTGAGTTCCAGACTCCAACCACCCTCTGGGTGAAAAAGTTCTTTCTCAAATCCCCTCTAATCCTCCCGCCTTTTACCTTGAATCTATGTCCCCTTGTTATAGAACCCTCAACGAAGGGAAAAAGCTCCTTAGTATCCATCCTATCTATGCCCCTCATAATTTTGTACACCTCAATCATGTCCCCCCTCAGCCTCCTCTGCTCCAAGGAAAACAAACCCAATCTTCCCAGTCTCTCTTCATAACTGAAGCGCTCCAGCCCTGGTAACATCCTGGTGAATCTCCTCTGCACCCTCTCCAAAGCGATCACATCCTTCCTGTAGTGCGGTGACCAGAACTGCACACAGTACTCCAGCTGTGGCCTAACCAGTGTTTTATACAGCTCCATCATAACCTCCTTGCTCTTATATTCTATGCCTCGGCTAATAAAGGCAAGTATCCCATATGCCTTCTTTACCACCTTATCTACCTGTTCCGCCGCCTTCAGGGATCTGTGAACTTGCACACCAAGATCCCTCTGACCCTCTGTCTTGCCTAGGGTCTTCCCATTCATTGTGTATTCCCTTGCCTTGTTAGTCCCTCCAAAGTGCATCACCTCGCACTTTTCTGGGTTAAATTCCATTTGCCACTGTTCCGCCCATCTGACCAACCCATCTATATCGTCCTGCAGACTGAGGCTATCCTCCTCGCTATTTACCACCCTACCAATTTTTGTATCATCAGCGAGCTTACTGATCATACCTTTTACATTCATATCCAAGTCGTTAATGTAGACCACAAACAGCAAGGGCCCCAGCACAGATCCCTGTGGTACCCCACTGGCCACAGGCTTCCAGTCATAAAAACAACCTTCGACCATCACCCTCTGCCTTCTGCCACTAAGCCAGTTTTGTATCCAAAGTGCCAAGGCACCCTGGACTCCATGGGCTCGTACCTTCTTGACCAGTCTCCTGTGCGGGACTTTATCGAAGGCCTTACTGAAATCCATGTATACCACATCCACTGCGTTACCCTCATCCACACGCCTAGTCACCCCCTCAAAAAATTCAATCAAATCAGTCAGACATGATCTTCCCTTGACAAAGCCATGTTGACTATCCCTGATTAATCCTTGCTTCTCCAAGTGGAGACTAATTTTGTCCTTCAGAATTTTTTCCAATAATTTTCCTACCACTGATGTTAGGCTCACTGGCCTGTAGTTCCCCGGTTTTTCCCTACTCCCCTTCTTGAATAATGGTACTACATTAGCGGTTCTCCAGTCCTCTGGCACATCCCCTGTGGCCAGAGAGGTTCTGAATATATGTGTTAGAGCCCCCGCAATCTCCTCCTTTGCCTCACACAGTAGCCTGGGATACATTTCGTCCGGGCCTGGGGATTTATCCATTTTTAAGCCTGCTAAAACCGCCAATACCTCCTCCCGCTCGATGATAATATGTTCGAGTATATCACAGTCCCCCTGTCGTATTTCTATGTCTACATCGTCCTTCTCCATAGTGAAAACAGATGCAAAAAATTCATTTAGAACCCCTCCTACATCTTCCGGCTCCACACACAGATTGCCATTTTTGTCCCTAATGGGCCCTATTTTTTCCCTAGTTATCCTCTTACCCTTAATATACTTATAAAACATCTTAGGATTTTCCTTTATTTTGCTCGCCAGAGTTTTTTCATGGCCCCTCCTTGATCTCCTAATTTCCTTTTTAAGTATCCCCCTGCACTTTTTGTACTCCTCTAGGGCTTCCTCAGTCCTTAGCCTTTTGTATCTGCCAAAAGCCCTCCTTTTTTTCCTAATCCATTCTCGTATATCCCCTGACATCCAAGGTTCCCTGGAGTTCTTGGAACCACCCTTGACCTTTACGGGAACATGTTGCCATTGTATGGTCTCAATCTCCCTTCTGAAAGACTCCCATTGCTCCGATGCGGATTTTCCTACAAGCAGCTGATCCCAGTCCATTTTGGCCAGATCCTGCCTTATCCTATTAAAATCGGCCTTCCCCCAATTTAGAACTTTTATTTCTGGCCCCTCCCTGTCCTTTTCCATGACGACCTTAAATCTCACTGAATTATGGTCACTGTCACCAAAGTGCTCACCTACTAGCACTTCCACTTGGCCGGACTCATTCCCTAGAATTAGGTCCAGTACCGCCCCCTCTCTTGTAGGACTTTCTACATGCTGGCTTAAAAAGCTCTCCTGGATGCACGTTAAGAATTTTGTACCCTCTAAGCCTTTTACGCTCTGAGTATCCCAGTTAATATTGGGGAAGTTGAAATCCCCCACTATTATTACCCTATTATTTGCACAATTTTCTGAGATTTGCCTACATATCTCTTCCTCTATCTCCCCCTGACTGTTTGGGGGTCTATAGTACACTCCCATCAAAGTGCTTGCCCCCTTTTTGTTTTTAAGCTCCACCCATATGGCCTCATTTGAGGAACCTGCTAATATATCATCCCTCCTTATGGCAGTAATTGATTCTTTAATTAATATTGCGAACCCCCCTCCTCTTATACCTCCCCCTCTGTCTCGCCTGAAGATTCTGTACCCCGGAATATTGAGCTGCCAGTCTTGCCCCTCCCTCAACCATGTCTCTGTGACAGCAACAATGTCATACTCCCATGTGTTTAACAACACCTTCAGTTCATCCACCTTATTTGCAAGACTCCTTGCATTAAAATAGATGCCATCCAGCCTTGCTCTTACATATTTGCCCTGTCTTCCAAGCTGACTTGTTTTTTTCTCAATATTTGGCTGCACATCACCCCCTATTGTAGCTCCACTCTGTATCCCATCCCCCTGCCAAGTTAGTTTAAACCCCCCCCAACAGTGCTAGCAAACCTCCCCGCAAGGATATTTGTCCCGCTCTGGTTCAGATGCAACCCGTCCGACTTGTACAAGTCCCACCTTCCCCAGAAGCAGGCCCAGTGATCCAGGAAACTGAAACCCTCCCTCCTGCACCAACTCTTTAGCCACGCATTCATCTGTTCTATCCTCCTATTTCTATACTCACTAGCCCGTGGCACTGGGAGTAATCCAGAGATTACAACCTTTGAGGTCCTGCTCTTTAATCTGCTACCTAGCTCCCTAAATTCTTGATGCAGGACCTCATCTCCCTTCCTACCTATGTCGTTGGTCCCAATGTGGACCACGACCTCTGCCTGCTCACCCTCCCCCTTGAGAATGCCCTGAAGCCTCTCAGTAACATCCATGACCCTGGCACCAGGGTCATCCATCCTGGAGTCACGTTTACGGCCACAGAAACGCCTGTCTGTTCCCCTTACGATAGAATCCCCTACCACTATAGCTCTTCCACTCTTTTTCCTCCCAGCCTGTGCAGCAGAGCTACCCCTGGTGCCAGGAAGTTGGCTGCTGCTGCCTTCCCCTGATAAGTCATCCCCCTCAACAATATCCAAAGCGGTATATTTGTTTGAGAGGGGGACGGCCAGAGAGGACCCCTGCACTGCCTGCCTGCTCCTCTTACTCTGCCTGGAGGTCACCCACTTACTTCCTGCCTGTACAACCTTTACCTGCGGTGTGACCATCTCAGTAAACGTGCTATCCACGACGTTTTCAGCATCGCGAATGCTCCATAATGAATCCATCCGCAGCTCCAGTGCCGCAATGCGGTTTGTCAGTAGCTGCAGCTGGATGCATTTCCCGCACACATGGTCGTCAGGGACACCGGAAGGGTCCCTGATTTCCCACATAGAGCAGGAAGAGCATAACACGAGGCTGGGCTGTCCTGACATGACTTACCCTTTAACTAATTAATTCAAATTAAATGAATCCCACCAATTTCACTTCAATTAAAAGGTATACTCAAGGGCCCTTGCTGAACAACAGAGACCCTAGAATCCACAAACTCTAACCTTAGACAAAATCAGCAGGAAAATACTCACCAACCAATCACTTACCTCTTCCTTGGTGACGTCCCACTTTGGATTACTTTTTGCTTCTTATTTATCTTAGGTCCAGGAGTTAAGTCCCTGAAAACAAAATATAAAAACGAACCTACCCTTTAAATTCCCTCTACCCCCCAAAAGGTTAGAGGAGGTGGGAGGGTGGGAGTCACTACTAGTGTAGTGCCTCGGGTTTAGCAACCGCTCCACCTATATACCGGTACCAATGAATTGGCCCCGCCCCCTGCCTTTGAAAAAGCCGCGAAGCTCCTTCCCCGCTGGGGAGAAAGACCCACGTAGGTCTCTCCTCGGTCCGCTCCCGCCTGTAGCTCCGCTCCGAGTGCGGGTTGGCCCTCGAGCCTGGGCCTTTAGTAGTCTCCGAGTCCCGCGCTCTCTCCTAGGTCCGCTCCCGCCTGTAGCTCCGCTCCGAGTGCGGGTAGGCCCTCGAGCCTGGGCCTTTAGTAGTCTCCGAGTCCCGCGCTCCCTCCTAGGTCCGCTCCCGCCTGTAGCTCCGCTCCGAGTGCGGGTAGGCCCTCGAGCCTGGGCCTTTAGTAGTCTCCGAGTCTACTTACCAAATAAAACAGCCATAGTCAACAAAAGTGGTGAGAGATAACATAAAACTAAAGGAAAAAGCATACGAAAGTGCAAAGAATAGTGTGGATCCAGAGGACTGGGAGAGATATAAAGAACAGCAAAGGAAGACAAGGAAGATCGGAAGAGATGCAAAAAGGGAATACGAAAAGAAACTTACGAGGGCTATCAAGATTAACACAAAAAGTTTTTACAATTATATTAGAAGAAAAAGGGTAGTCAAGTGTATTGTGGGCCCTTTAAAAACAGATGCGGGTAATATTGCAAATGAAAATAAGGAAATGGTAGACTTGGTGAATAATTACTTTGTATCGGTCTTCAAAGTAGAGGAAGAGGATAACATACCTGACATTCCAGGGAAACTAATAATGAATCAAGGACTGGAACTCACTAAAGTTAACATAAACAAGATAACAACATTAGAAAAAATAATGGCACTAAAGACTGACAAATCCCCAGGACCTGATGGTTTCCACACTAGGGTTTTAATGGAAGTAGGTGAGGAAATTGCCTATGCTTTAGCCATAATCTTCGAAAGCTATCTCAATTCAGGAATTGTCTCTTTAGATTGGAAAATTGCAAATGTAGCTCCATTATTTAAGAAAGAGGTGAGAGAGAGAAACCAGGAAATTATAGACCTGTTAGTCTAACATCTGTTGTGGGGAAGTTATTGGAATCTATAATTAAAAACAGAGAAATTTGAGCTGATTAGAGAGAGCCAACATGGATTTGTAAAGAGTAGGTCATGTCTAATGAACCTAATTAATTTTTTTCAGTAAGTACCTAAAGTAGTAGACAGGGAAATATCTATGGATGTAGTTTATATGGACTTCCAGAAGGCATTTGATAAGGTTCCACATAAGAGACCGTTAGTTAAAACTAAAGCTCATGGAATTGAAGGCAAATTATTGACCTGGTTAGGAGATTGGTGCTGTATCAGCCTGCACATTATCAATTGGGAATTTCAAGCTGCTTTTAGCCATTCTTGGATGGGAAAGGATAAGATGCAACCAAACATATCTCACAAACAAAAACACACCAAGTAAAAGAAAATTAAAACTACAAATGATGGAAATCAGAAATAAAAACAGAAAACGCTGGAAATTCGCAGCAGATTAGTCAGCATCTGTAAAGGGCACGGTTGGGTTACGATTTGGGGTAGGGGAGAGGGCCCTACATCAGAACAAAGGCCGCGCTTTCTGCTTCTGCGCTGGCCACCCCTCAATTTTCCGCCCATTGGGGTCGATCTTGAGTGCCTTTGGCAGGCATTTACGGGGCAGTAATGGCCACAAAAAGCAGTAGATGCTAGCTCAATTAATAATTTTAAATCTGAGATCAATAAATTTTTGCTAGCCCAGGGTATTAAGGGATATGGAGCCAAGGTGGGTGGATGGAGTTAGGATACAGATCCACCATGATCTCAATGAATGCCGGAACAGGCTCGAGGGGCTGAATGGCCTATTCCTGTTGCTATGTTCCTATTACTGTTACTTGCCAGCCCAAGCCCGGATGTTGTCCAGGTCCTGCCTTAATCTGGCATGGGCTGCTTCATTATTGGAGGATTGTGAATGGAGCTAAACACTGGAATTTTCAGCAAACAGCCCCACTCCCGACATTATGACAGGAGGAAAGTCATTGAGGAAATATCTGAGGATGGTTGGGCCTAGGACGCTGCCCTGAGGAATTCCTGCAGCAACGTCCTGCAGCTGCGATGATTAGCCTCCAACAATCACAAACATCTTCCTTTGTCTCAGTATGATTCTAGTCATTGGAGCATTTTCCCCGTGATCTACAGTGACTGCAGTTTTGCCAGGGCTCCTTGGTGCCATATTCAGTTGAATGGTACCTTGATGTTGAGAGCAGCTACTCTCCCATCTAACCTGGCATTCAGCTCTTACGTCCATGTCTAAATCAAGGCTGCATGAGATTTGGTGGTTCTGACATAGCCTGAACTGAACATCGCCAAGCAGTTTATTGATGATCAAGTGTTGCCTGATGGAACAATTGATGACTCGTTCCAAAAGTAGAGCATGAAAGCTGGCAGCCAAGTGTATTTTATTGTCCTGGTTCTTCTTTCGTTATCTTTGTGAGCCAGAAGTCTCAACCTTGATATATAATTATTATACCACTGATGCACAGAACAGGACCATGGTATAAATCTGACTCCTTACCCCCTTATGTATCTTAACACAGCCATAAACTCGTTAATATATTTCCAAGTACGCACGTCAAGTATGAGATCTGGCCCGCTAGCCACACATAGCAGGAAATCACAAGGAAGCTATAATTTCCAACAATGTTGTCTATACGTATATTCATTAAATCATTCACTCTCCTTCCAATAGCAACATCTATGGAGGTTTGCAGTGGGAAACATACCGCTTTGCCAGTAATTGAGAAGGAAAGATACAAGACTTCTGGAAATCCCAAGACACCTTTAACAGCTAATAGGCCTTGCTTGTTGTAATTGAGAAGCAAGCAATGAGAATGTTTAATTTCCCTCATTTCCACCCTAGTCTATTAATGCCTGAGCTGTTCTTCCAGTTTCCCAAGATGGTTTAATTTTGATCATTTCAAGTCGTGCTGTATGTGAGTTCATTCAGATTTTCACATTTCCCTCAATATGAGAGAGCTCAAAGCACAGAGAGTAAACAGCTAAACAGAGTGAATTGCAAAACAGAGTGAGGACATTAAACAGGAATTTGGAGAGAGTGGAATTAGCTGCAGAGAAGGAGGTGCCAAGTAATTTAAACCAAGGGACAACAGTAAATAATATATAAATAAATAAATAAATAATCAGAGTAATTAATTAAATCTAAAGGGATAACATTAACTAAGTAGAGGATACTAACATTAAAGGGATCTGAGACCCGTTGTCCTGGATAACCACATGTGCAGGAAGTGCATCCAGCAGGGTTTCTGAGCTTGAGGAGTGGCTGGAGTTACTGCAGGGCATACGGGAGGCTGAGAATTTCCTGGACTGCACGTTCTAGGAGGTAAGCATCCTGCAGCCACAGAGAGTTCAGGAGGAATAGTGTGAGGGTGCCCATCCGGCAGGGTAGGAAGAGGCAGGCAGTGCAGAAATCCTCCAGGAGTTTGTCACCATTAAAGCAGTTTTCAGCACTGAGTACCGGTGAGGATGACGATGCCTCGGGGGAGTGCAGTCTAGAGCACATCGATGGACCCGTGGGACAAATGACTGCACAGGGAGGCACAGCGAAGTGTAGAAATGCAGTTTTGATAGTTGGGGATAGACAGGTGTTTCTGCAACCACCGACTTGAGTCTCGTATGGTCTGTTGCCTCCCTGGTGCCAGGCTAAAAGGACATCACTGAACGGGTGCAGAACATTTTGCAGGGGGGGGAAGGGGAACAACTAGAAATCATGATTCATGTTGGAACCAATCACATAGGTAGGAAAAGGGTTGAGGTCCTACAGACAGAGTTTCAGGAGCTAGGGAAAAAGTTAAACCACAGGACCTCAAAGGTAGTAATTTCGGGATTACTCCCAGTGCCACCTGCTAGTGAGTATAGAAGCAGTAAAATAAGACAGATTAAGGGGTGGCTGGAGGAATGGTCCAGAAGGGAAGATTTCACACTCCTGGGGCATTGGGATCACTTCTAGACAGGAGGGATCTGTGAAAGATGGAAAGGTTCCACCTCAACAGAGCAGGGACCACTGTCCTCGCGCGGAGGTTAACTAGTGCTGTGGGGGAGGGTTTAATTTGGCAGGGGGATGGGCACCAGGATGAAGCATTTGAGAGGAGATATAAGGTGCACAGAGGACTGGGAGAGACAAATAGCATTAGAATAAAGAGTAGTTCAGAAATAGGAGGGATCAGGCAGGGGGAAATGCGAGGCACACATGTCAGTTTGGCGTGCGTGTATAAATGAACAGAGCGTAGTAAATAAGGTCGGTGAGCTGCAGGCACAAGTAGCCGCATGGAATAATGATAGAGCGGCATTAACGGAGACCTGGCTCAAACAAGGGGAGAAACAGACACTTAATATTCCTGGCTACAATGTATTCAGAAAACACAGGGAAGGAAAAAGAGAGGCGGAGGGGGGGGGGGCAGTATTGATCAAAGATATTGTTACAGCACTAGAAAGGAATGATGTAGTTGAGGGGTCAAAGATAGAATCTATTTGGTTAGAATTAAGGAACAATAGAGGAGCTATTACGCTGCTGGGTGTATACTATAGTGGGAAGGTGATAGAGGAGCAAATTTGTAGGTAAATTGCAGAAAGATGCAAGAACTTTAGAGTAGTAATAATAGGGGACTTCAATTATCCTAATATAGACTGTGGAAATAAGAGTGGACAAAGAGGGGGAGGAATTCCTGAATTGTGTACAAGAGAACTTTCCTAATC
This sequence comes from Heptranchias perlo, assembly GCF_035084215.1. Lineage (NCBI taxonomy): Eukaryota > Metazoa > Chordata > Chondrichthyes > Hexanchiformes > Hexanchidae > Heptranchias > Heptranchias perlo. The sequence continues at coordinate 101,710,884 of NC_090327.1, forward strand.
AGTGTGTTTCCAGCCCAACGAGGAAGGAAGCTGTGCTGGATCTAGTTCTGGGGAATCAAGTGGAGCATGTTTCAATGGGGGAGCATTTGGGAAACAGTGATCACAATATCATTAGGCTTAGAATAGTTATGGGAAAGCTTAAGGAAAAATCAAATGTGAAAATACTCAACTGGCTAATTTCAGTGAGTCGAAAAGGGATATGACCCACGTGGATTGGAATCAAAGATTGGCAGGTAAAACAGTAAATGAGCAACGGGAGACTTCCAAAGAGGAGATAGTTTGGTTAAGGACTAGACACATTCCCACAAAGGGGAAAGGAAGGGCATCCAAACCTAGAGCTCCCTGGATGACTAAAGATATAGAGATTAAAATGAAACAGCAAAAGGAAGCTTATGATAAATGTAAGGTTCATAATATAGTAGAGAACCAAGCTGAATACAAAAAGTACAGGATAGAACTGAAAAAGGAAATAAAAGGGGCAAAGAGAGAGTATGAGAATAGATTAGCAGCTAACATATAAGGGAACCCTAAAATCTTTTATAAACATATAAATACCATAAAGGTAAGTCAAAGGAAGCATGGGACTGATCAGGGACAAAAAAAGATCATCTTGTGGAGGCAGAGGGCATGGCTGAGGCACTAAATGAATATTTCGCATCCGTCTTCACTAGAAGAGGATGGTGCCATTGTAGCAGTAAAGGAGGAGGTAGGAGCGATATTGGATAGGATAAAAATAGATGAGGAGGTATTCAAAGTAGAAAAGTCACCAGGTCCAGATGGGATGCATCCTAGGTTACTGAGGGAAGTAAGGGTGGAAATTGCGGAGGCTCTGGTCACAATCTTCCAATCCTCCTTAGATATGGGAATGGTGCTGAAGGACGGGAGGACTGCAAATGTTACACCCCTGTTCAAAAAAGGAGCGCGGGATAAATCCGGCAATTACAGGCCAGTCAGCCTAATGTCAATGGTGGGGAAACTTTTATAGACAATAATCCAGGACAAAATTAATTAGCACTTGGAAAAGAATGGGCTAATATTTGAAAATCAGCATGGATTTGTTAAAGGAAAATCGTGTTTGACTAACTTAATTGAGTTAATTGATGAAGTAACGGAGAGCATTGATGAGGGTAGTGCGATTGATGTTGTGTATATGGACTTTCAAAAGACATTTGATAAAGTATCAGGAACAGAGAGACCTTTGAAGTTGGCAGGACAAGTTGAGAAGACAGTTAAAAAAGCATATGGGATCCTTGGCTTTATAAATAGAGGCATAGAGTACAAGAGCAAGGAAGTTATGCTAAACCTTTATAGAACACTGGTTAGGCCTCAGCTGGAGTATTTTGTTCAATTCTGGGTACCACACTTTAGGAAAGATGTCAAGGCCTCAGAGAGGGTGCAGAAGAGATTTACTAGAATGGTACCAGGGATGAGGGACTTCAGTTATGTGGGGAGACTGGAGAAACTGGGGTTGTTCACCTTAGAACAGAGAAAGTTAAGAGATTTGATAGAGGTGTTCAAAATCATGAACAGTTTTGACAGAGTAAATAAGGAGAAACTGTTTCCAGTGGCAGAAGGGTCAGTAACAAGAAGACACAGATTTAAAGTGATCGGCAAAAGAGCCAGAGGCAACATGAGGAAACATTTTTTTTTACACAGCGAGTTGTAATAATCTGGAATGCACTGCCTGAAATGGTGATGGAAACAGATTCAATAGTAACTTTCAAAAGGGAATTGGATAAATGCTTGAAGGGGAAAAATTTGCAGAGCTATAAGAGCAAGGGAATGGGACTAAATGGATAGCTCTTTCAAAGAGGCAGCACAGGCACAATGGGCCGAATGGCCTTTTCCTGTGCTATACCTTCTATGATACCATGATAACAGATACACAGCACCAGTCATGAGCTTGTGACATTACTTCCTCCCCCTCCACCAATTCATGATAGAGTCATCTGTCTCTTCAACATACTTTCATCCTTCAGAGCACAGACTGTCTCCATTACTGTGTTCTGCTTACAGGTGAAGACGGAAGTTTGAAACCCCTAAATCACTTGTTTGCATCTAACTTATACTTCATGACTCTAGCATATTTTGGTTAGGACCAGATCATTTGAAAGGAGTGAGACTAGTTTTGTACACTCGCTGCCACCCATCTCCAAGGCGATCATTAACAACCGCCATCCAGTTCTTAGTTTTGTTGCACTCTGTACTTTTCCAGCATTTTAGGTGCTTTGTGGGTGACTGAAAGGCATCCTAGAGGTTCAAACATTTATTGTGTCAGGGCAGATAAGTCTGGAAAGGTCTGTCAAAGCAGCACTCGATCAAAGACAGCAAGAATTTTCAAGCCCAAAGCAAAATAACAGGATAGTAACAGAGTGCAATGTGTGATAATTAATTAACTCAATTTTTAAAAATGGGATCAACCCAAAACTCTGGGGCACACCCAGATCAGCTGAACAGCCAAAGGAGAGAATACATTAGTTTAGTAAAGTATTAAATCAATAATGGTTACAATTAGCAAATCAAAAGCTTTCTAGGTAGTCCATTTTATTTTTTATTATGAAAAGGACAAGAAAACATGTTTATCTTCAAACAAATCCACACTCTAGTCATCATCAATGATCTGAAATGAAGTATCTGCAGAATCAAAACACAATGTACAGTGATCATGATGAAGGTGGTACTCAACTATCTACTATCCCATCCCTCTGAGTACTTCCAGATTAGCTTACATGGTCTAATAGAATCTAACCTGAAGTAAACTTACAGTAGCTGCTTGAGTCAAGTAAACCCTGACAACAAACATAAATCAGTTCCTCAATACAATGTAAGTGTTACTTGTGCCTGTTCAACCAATTGCTGTTGTCAGTATAGATATGTATAAAAACTCTTAACAGTTTAGACACTGCAGGCAGGCTGCACTATTTGTTTATATTAAAGTACAGATTTTGATGAGTTAAAACACTGTACATTGAATGCTTTGGCCGGAATTTTCCAGTCCTCTTTGATTCGGGGGCATCTCTGGTGGGGCAGGACATCCCCCTCCCACGGAGATGCCCCACTGACCCCAGCCTAATTTGGGTTATTAGCATATGGAAGGCCTTTGCTGGGGAGTCAGGCTGAAAGGGAGGCAGAGTTGTGACAAGGCCAGCCTCAGGGGAGGGGGGAGGGAGGGCACCACAGCATCAGGATTCCAGCAGCCTCTTAGCTGCTAGTAAAAAAGCAAAAAAAAATTTTAAGAATAAAAAAGTTCCATTCATTTTGCCCTGAATAGGTCTAGGGCTTCTCAAAAATTGGTTCTTGCCTCTCCCAGGAGATTGCGTGGCTGCTGGTGGGTGGGGAGTATTGGGGTTCATGATGCTTAATCGCAACATGGCAGTGTGGGACTGGATGGACCAGCTGGTCTTTAACAGTCCGTTATTTTCATATGTTCCTAAATGCCCTGAAATATAACAGAGGCCGCACTTCCCTAATTTAAATATTCTTAAAATGCTTCCTCCAGCATATGGTTGGGTCCATTTTACATCACTGGGGGTGGGGGGAGAAGCAAGTTTCAACCCACGCCTGCCCCAGATCCACTGGGACATCGGCAGTGAGTGGGTAAGTGATCTACCCTCCTACCACTATTAACAATGTTAATTACAACTGTATATTAAAAACAGCATTATCACAAATCACATCAAAAACGGGTTAGATGTTTTTCACATCTAGCGTCTATTTTTTCTGGCTACTCCAGATACGTTCATTTACAAATGCTGGAAAATCCAATGCCTATAGCCATTTGTGACTTTATTAGAGGCTGGGCGTTTCAGTGTCCAAGTGCTGGCTCACTACGTTGCAGAGTTCAGAATCTCCTGACGACGGCAGCTCCTGAAATGTTGCTCGATGTTCATACTTACTTCTCTCTGTAAGTTGCGAGTATTCCCTTTGCCAGCTGACCAGATCCAAGAATGCCGGAGGACTTGCTGCGCGGTGTACCGATTTCTGGGGTTCACCACCAGCAGCTTGCTAATAAGATCCTTGGCACCTGAGCAAAGCAGACCAGGAAACAGTCATCCAAATCGTGCCACCTATCGCTGAAGCACTAGCACATCACCAACTGCAACAAGAGGACAATTATGGAAGGTAATTTTTCCAGTTGCGGACTCCCAAAGTGGAGTCCTGCCTGGAGCACATATCGGGTAATCACGCATGCTAAGCCAACGTTTTCCATCTTTTAATGTATTTGCTACATATAACTAGTAGCAGCAGATAGGTACCCTGCATTTAAAAGTTTCCCTCATTACACAGCTGCACATGGAGGCGGGCCAGCACTGTCCGCACGTGGCAGCTCACAGATGGAACTCTGGTGACTTTTTTGTAATGAGGGGGTGACCATACAGTAAACTCAAATTATCTGGTCTATACTGACCTGGGGCTGGAATTTCTACAACATACAAAGGAAATAAAAGTCACGTTGGAGGTGGACAAGAACTGACATAGAAAGCTTGGTTTTATTATTAAGGGGTAAAAAACATATGCAATGCTATCCAATAAGCAACTGATATTCTCGCCTCTGAGTCAGAAGGATGAGAGTTCAAGTTCCACTCCAGGCCTTCAGTTTACCGACACTTCGGTGCAGTACCTCAGAACGAAGGGAGTGCTGCATTGCTGGAGATATTAAATTAAGGTCCTGCTGGCAGATTTAGGTGGACATAAAAGATCCGATGCCACTAATTGAAGAAAAGCATTTGGTTTATTTGATATTTGTGGGATGTTGTTGTGCACAAATTGGCTCTGTGTTTGAATTACTTTTGAAGTGTGGTCAATGGTTATGTCAACACTGCATATCACTCTGAGGGTGTCATAAAATGTGCCACTTAAATGCAAGTATTTCCTTTTTTCTATCTGGCTGAGCCATACAGACCACAAAAGGTCCATGTTCGTTCCCTTAACTGAGCCGAGTTGAGGTGACAGTAGGGCTTTACAATTGGCCTCAGCACCTCTGGGCTTGGAGGGATGGGGGAAGAGTATATGGAAGTGTGAGTTCTTACTCCTGATCACTATCCCGTGACCCTGATGGAAGAGTGGGTTGGCGGACCTTCGGTTAGGTGGGCTGGGTTTGAGGCTCCCCTCCTCCATACCCAGTTGACCAGCCCGCTGACACTTGCTGTCAAGTTCCACACATGAACAAATGCCCATTTGGGCGAGGCACCAGAGGTGCCAGGTGCCTTTGGAACTCCATCCCAGGAAGGAGTCAAAGCCTTAGGAAGGGAGAAAAAAAACCCAAAAGTATTAGTGAAAGGGCCCCCAAGCCCTGGGAATCCAGTCCTTGAAGCCAAGGCAATTCAGTGACATTTGTGTTGACTTTTCTTATTCTCCGGTTCGTTCCATTTGTATTCTGTGGGCCTCAAAGAAAGAAAAAGAACTTGCATTTATATAGCACCTTTCATGACTTCAGGACGCCCCAAAGCGCTTCACAGCCAACAGAGTGCTTTTGAAGCATAGTCACTGTTGTTATTTATGCAAACTTGGCAGCCAATTTGTGCACAGCAAGGTCGCACAAACTGCAGTAAGATAAATGACTAGATAATCTGTTTTAGTGATGTTGATTGAGGGATAAATATTGGCCAACTTGGAGAAAATCCCTGCTCTTCTTCAAATAGTTCCATTGGGATCTTTTAAGTCCACCTGAGAGGGCAGAAGGGGCCACAGTCTAACGCCTCATTGAAAAGATGGCACCTCTGACAGTGCAGCACTCCCTCAGTACTACACTGAGTCAGCTTAGATTATGTGCTCAAGTATCTGGAGTGGGGATTGAACCCACAACCTTGTGACTGTGACCCACAACCAACCTACTGAGCCAAGGCTGACACCTTAAGGTTTGAAAAGAGCTGTTTTTCCAAAATCAAAACACCTGTTACTATCACAAAGTGGAGATATATGCAAATGGGAACAGGATTTAAACATTATGGGAGTAAAATTCAACATAGGCAGGAGTGTAAAACTTGGCTTCAGTGGTAAGTAAATTCGGGTGGGGTGTACAATGGGTGGCTGATCCACTGCTGCCTGTTTCGCGCCCCCGCCAATATTGAATTTCATCCCCTATATGTTGCTCCTGAGGGTCCATGATACTCACCTACTCAACACACAAAGCTTATGCCTCCCTGCCGCAGTGGAACGGAATTCCACATCTTCTGCTGAGGAAGTGTAAAGAATTAAACTCCAACATTTTCTCACACAGCTAAGTGCAGCGATAATACTGCTATTCCCGCACATTTTGCTGGTGTAAAACGAAAAGCTCTCAGAGATAGTAATCAGAAAAATTAATATAAAAGCTCCAAAGAAGTGCAGACAATTTTGGTCAACTCATCATTCAGCTGATTACACTGACTAGCCACAGCTTGGAATAAAATAATGCTCACCATCAGAAATATTGTTCCAATATGGAGAGAGGAATTCATATTCTCCAAGTTGGATGATTTCAAATAACTCCTCTTGGTCTCGCTCCAGACTGCGAAATGGAGGAAAGCCGCATAGCAGGATGTACAGGATCACACCGGTAGCCCACATATCCACCTCTAACCCATAGCCTATCAAAAGAATAAGACCCAGTGTTAAAGTCAGTGCAGACTGGCATTGCTCATTCCACGACAGCTACACAGATACTAACAGTTGAGTCACTATAGCCGTAATCTATTGACCTGAGCATCAAAGAGTCACAAAAAGGAGAGGGGGAAGGGAAAGAGCTCCTCAGTTTGCTATTTGTAATGTAATGGTAAATGTGTGTAATCAGAACACTTGCTACAAATGTGGGGAGGGTAAGTTTAACTTACTGCCACAAAATAACATCAGTATCTTAAAATTATAGCCTTGAGTAAAGTTATGTACATCAAAAAAGGTATATAAATGGTTAAATGTACATACTGGTGAAAGGCCAACATTTCATTAGCCTTTTTGATTACTTGTTGTACCTGTGTACGAGCTTTTAGTGATCCAGCAGCACAAATCACTAAACGACAGTGCACAGGTACAAAAAGTAATCAAAAAGGCTAAAGGAATATTGGCCCAAGGGGGCTGGATTACAAAGGGATGAAAGTTATGCTTTAGTTGTATAGAGCCTTGGTCAGACCCCACCTGCAATAATACGTTCCGTTTTGAGCACCGCACCTCAGAAAAGATATACTGGCCTTGGAGGAGGTATAGCCCAGATTCACCAGAATGCTACCAGGGCTTAAAGGGTTAAATTATTCTGACAGGTTGCATAAACTTGGCTTGTATTCCCTTGGGATTTGAAGATTGAGGGGCGATTTAATTAAGGTCTTTAAAATGATAAAAAGGATTTGATAGAGTAGATACAGAAAAACTGTTCCCTCTGGTGGGGGAACCCAGAACAAGTGGGCATAACCTTAAAATTAGAGCTAGACCATTTAGCAGTGAAATCAGGAAGCACTTCTTCAAGCAAAGGGTAGTGGAAATCTGGAACACCCTCCCCCAAAAGGCTGTAGATGCTGGGTCAATTGAAATTCTTAAGACTGAGATCGCGAGATTTTCGTTGGTAAGGGTATTAAGGGACATGGGTCAAATGGAGTTGAGGTACAGATCAGCCATAATAGAATAGTGGAACAGGCTCGAGGGATTGAATGGCCCACTCCTGTTCTTATACATGAACATTACACATGCTGGACAGAGGTTAGACATGACATAATCAGTGTGGGAAGGATAAAGTGATATGGGACCAGGGCGGACACGTGGGATTCAGACTTCTGCTCGTGTTGGGGGTAAACACCAACTTGGACTGGTTGGCCAAGCAGTCTGTTTCCATGTTGTAATTTCTATGTAATTTAGAGCTCGCTGTAATGCAAGTGTTTCTTGGGAGAAGGGGAACAATTTGGGGTGAAATATAGCACAGCAGTATGGAGCACTAACGAACTATAAACTGGAAAGATACTAGATAATGTAACATCAGAGACTCCCCAATCACAGGCGTGTCTGAGGAAGGGAGAACTGGGAGAGATATTTTTGGATTGCAAATATTTTCTCCAACAGCCTCAGAATAGAACAATCTTAAATTTGATGCCCACTGACATTGCTCATTGAAGGTGATGCTTAACGGCACCAATTGGTTGGGAATAAGGAAATGATTAAAAATTATTCTCGCACACACAGACAGACCTCCTGATTTTCAGTTTTAAATTTTCCTAAGTTTGAGTCAAGTACGTTTTTGTCTCAGGCCAAAAGCAAAACAAATTGTTTGCAACTGGAAAACTTCTGGGTTTAACCGGGAAGTCACAGAAAGGCAAAAACACATAGTGCCCTCAACAAGACTGTGCGTGATAAACTGAGTCAGTGAGCAACAACCTGTCTGATGTAAACAGAGGGGACATGCCACTTGGTGCGTGATTCGAGTCACCTTACTTGTTTATGTTAAGGCTGAGTTGGTCGTTGTTCTACCTTAATAGTTTTGTTCGGCTTGAAGGCATTTAGGTTTTGAGTCAGATTGAACCGGATTCTGGAATTGATCTTTTTGATGGTAACTAGCAAGTGAAACCCTAAAATATGCAAGCATACGAGTCCAGAGATATAATGCTGCATTAAGGGGTATATTTTACGATGTAGCGCTCCTGTTGTGATGGGAGCCCAGATTGGGAATTTGGACGGCGAGCTGAGAGTTCCCAATTCACAGTCCGCACCGTTCTCTGTTGGTTAATTGCGGGCACGTTGACCTCTGTGCCCCATACGAGGCCCTGGTGCAGGAATCTCTGCACCAGAAATCCTACCTCATAAAATCTGCCTCCGCATTTCTAAAACCATGAGGTGGATTTTAACTCGCAGTAGGTTTCCGGTGGTACAGTACATTGGCAAGTTAATTTCCCGCCCATGACAGTGAAGCCACAGCAATTTTAACTGCCAGGCCTCATTAATATACCACAGATTGACTCCCTACCTGGAATGGGCCGGCCTACGGAAAATTGGATAGTTCTTGGCTGCCCGTCAACGCTCAGGTTAGTGTAGGCATGGGGTTTCTGGGGACATCTGTGGTAGGAGGAGGGGGAAAAGAGTCCGGGTCTGAGGAGGCCTAAACCTTCCTTGGGGGGCGCAGAGTTACTGGTGGATGATCGGGATAGTGATTAACGGGATTACAGATCATAATTAAGAAGTCTACAGTATTTTCATTCCTCACGGAAGGATAAGATTTTCTTCTACTTTTTAATACCTGTCTCAGAGAGGATTTCAGGAGCCACATATGTCGGTGTCCCACATACAGTAAATATGGGCTCGGTCACTTTCAGGGCGAGGCCAAAATCGGCTAGTTTTAATACTGCACTTCCATCGGCTTTGTGCTGAACCTACAGTTGGAAAACAAACGCAGCAAAACCGTGAAAATAACACACACTCATCACAGTAAATATTGTGCTGTTCAATGTAAGGGTGGTTGGTGCTGGGGAATGGAACACTTTCCATTTCAGGCAGCACTACCAGGTCAGAGAGTATACCTGGATGCAGAGTAAAGCTCCCTCCACATTGTGGCAATGTGCCACGGCTCCTACTGTACTAGTGTGATATTTTCCATTTCCTTCACCAGCCATCCTGTGGCTTCTTTAGGAGAGATTACTGATTTTGTGCCAAAATTAGGGACACTCTTATGTTGTGGGGCCTTTCCCATTAGGAACTGGACTGAGGTTACCCAATCTCATTTCATGTAGAGCCTGTAAAACTACTAGAAAGAGGAGACTTTCATCCCATCAGTCTAGGCTGGATCTGAACCTAGGCACCAGAAGTGAAAGGCCCACTGCACCATCTAGTCTCTCAGCACTTTTTTTTTTAAAAACTGCTCGTTTTTGAAAATGTTTACACCATAACGAATACAACCTTATGGGATAAATTTTACAAATTAGCAGAGCTTCGCACAACGGGAGCACAGACCAGAAATCCAGATGTTCTGACCACTGCCCTTGAATTCCTAGTATGCACAGCTGCATTGGGAATTGTAAAATGTACCCCATAAGAGCCGGGGACAAACCAACTCACAGAAGCTGAACAAGCACCAAACAAAGGAGGTTCCAAACCAAGATCCCAGAAGGCCTCCAGGAGAGGGAGAGAGAGAGAAACAAAAAGATTAAAGCAGTAAAGGCCACAAATATCAGAACAAGGGCAGAGGATCGCCCCAGACAGGGCAAGATGCAGAACACCCAACAACTCCAGCCTCAAGCAATCCAATTATGGAAATCCCTGGGGAGTTAATCGGGAGCTCCGCGGTCAAGCAGTGTCAAGTTGCATTCATTGCATAACAGTGCAGGGGAAGTTAGCACTATTGCCAGTGTCATCTTTGTGATTGTTTTATCTCTGCTGGGAGAGGGAGAAAATGGGCACGCAGCACTTGATGACTCAGTTCAGGGGGGTAATTTTGATTTTGTGTGATAGTAATAGCAATTCGGCAGTCCATCTTACATCTCTCCCGATTTTTATTTCCATAGTTTTACACTATCACACAAAGTCAAAATTACCCTCTGTGAGTAAGTACACTACCTGGTGTGCCACTAAGCCATACAGACCAGGAGGGCCATAGATTCAATCCATTTTCTGTGCTGATTTTGCTGTGTTTATCCACAGCACTACAATTGGACTCTCAGTGTCTCTCAATAGAGGAAAATGGCAAAGATTCTTGCCACTGATCACTAATCAGAAATGAATATGTAGATGGTGGACGAGAACAGCTTTGAACCCAGTTATTATCCAGGCGAACACACAGCTACATCAACAAGGAATGAGAAGGCTGCTGCTGTTGCCCATGGTTACCCCTGCACGTGTTCCCACTTTCGACAGCGCAGTATTAAATCAGATGGGGGAGGGGTAAAGAGGGATAAGGCTTTAGGTATAGTTAAGCACAGCTTGGAGTGTAATCAAGTGGGGGGGGGGGGAAAAATCAGATAGGGGGTCCAGGGAAAGAAAAATATAAAGTGATAAAACAATCTACGATGCATCTGGCAATGATTATACTGCTCCATTATCTCCCTGACCCAAGTATCTGAGGTGATCCATCTTCATGGTGTCACATGATGTTGCCTGCATCCCTCCTCTTCCCCCGGCCTAATAGAGCATTTAGATTTCCGCCCACTCCTCCAAATCCTCCCCAATCCCAATCCATTTTCCTGAGTCTACACGAAAGATGCGCACCTGGCAACATTTCCACCATCAATAGGGAGCCCAGCGGTGCTGGCAAGGGCCTGCATATAGATAACTAATTCCCTGGTATACTGCTTTATGGACTTGACAGGAGTTCTAAAAGGACCATTGACAAATATCCTACATGAGCACTTGAACAGGGTGACTCATATTGTGAGGGTGCAATCTAGCTTCTAGAAACATGATTCACATATCCTTGAGGATTCACTATCTTCTCTCATAGACCTCTTAATTTAATTGTTAAAGAGCCTTTTACAACTAATGAGCTTGGTCTGCAGGTTCATGAGGAGACTAAAGATACACAGCCAAGGATAAAAAGTTAATCATGACCTTACAGACCTCCAAATTAGATCCAAGATGACCAATGTGGTCTTTGAGGTTTTCCTCCAAAGATAGAAGTGGGTCTTTAGCAGGTACATGGAGAGCCAGACAGATTATGAGAACTCTTCTGGGCCAAAATCCTCCAAGTTGATATGGTGGCAGGCGTCTTTCATCTGCAGAGCTCCCTATGTAAAGACCCTATTGTCCCACGAGTATAATGGCTCTATTCTAGCCTAGGATAGAAGTTTCTACTCTGAGGGGTGCTTATCAGTCATAGGTTGTTCTTGGTTAAGGCTGTGCCTCACTCCTGTACTAGTGGTCCACAAAGAAGCTCCCTGTGCAAACTGTGCTTAAGTAGGAGGGCCACCTTTGAGTTGAAGGGAATGAATGTCCCAGCTCAAGTCTAAAACGACTTGGGTATCAAAGATAGGTCCTCCTCCTACTTCGTCATTAGATTGGGGAAACTAAACTCCATCACCTCATGCAGGATGGGTGGGGTGCCTTGGGGTTAATTTTAAATTTTGGCGATCGTGTAAAACGGCATATTGGATTGGTCGCCCAATGTATACTCCACCCGAGTTTCTTTTCCATTTGAGGTTTTACACCATCGTCAAAAGTTAAAATTACTCCCCCCATGACTCTTTAGTCAGTGAAGCCTTAAGAATTATATGGACAACAATGGTTGGAAGTCAATGACCGTACTCGAATAGCGTCATGGGCCAACGTATATCACTGAGAGCTAAACTGCAGGAAAAGTCATCAAATTCTAATCCAGTTTCTGGAGCAGAAAGAAATACAATAATATCCCACAAGTGAAAAATACAATAATATCCCACTGTGAGCCCTAGGAATAGGGGAACTAGGGTCGGAACTAAAGACTCTTATACTTGTAATAATCTCCATTAAAATAAGATTTTAAAAGTTAATAAAGAACTTAAAATGTATTGAACAAATTGTTCACTCATCCACTGATAAACATAATACATACCAGAACCACAGATTCTCGCAAACCATGAGGACAACTTTTAGAAATCACTATGAATTCATCGCTCACGGTTTTACAAAGGTTTCCTCAGTTCTGAAATAAAATGTAAATTCCACTGGTCCCCATTCTATATTCTGATCAAGAATTGATGAAGATATCCTAATATTCATGATTAATAAATGAAATCGAGGTACAGGTTGAAAAAAATTCAAATCCTCTCTTTATAAAATAAACATCTGAAAAGTTATCTAGGTGATATTTAGATTACTGTCTGGTATATCTCATTCTTTGAATGTTGTTCATTTTCCATATACCAATCGACTGGCCCAATAGTCAATCGTGGGACATGGAGAGGTAAATTTTCCTCGATTTCAATGGGATGTACATTGGATGGGTTCTCGATCTGCTCCACTGATGCGGTGAAGACAAAAATTTACCCTAGATTAAATTTTAGAGTTTAGTGTTCCTGCCGTAGAGCTTTACACAACAGGAGTGCATATTGGAAATTTTCTGTGCACCCTATTCACAGCTTCATCATTTTGTGTCATCTAATTTTAATTGATGGAAAACCGTTCATACGCCAAATCGGATGTGTGCCTGAATTCCCAATATACAATCCCACCATAAGAAGCTCTAAGCCCTAAAATTTAAGCTAAGGTTTCAAAGTGGTAGGCTTTGTAATCCATTATATGAAATAAGCCGATACGCTGGAAAGCCTCATGTCATTTTGCTCTTGGTTTATTATATGATCAGATGGGTACCTTGTAATTCATGCCCAGCCATCCACTGTCTTCATTAAATCTCCAAGCTATCCAAACCAAAGAAATGAGCAGAAAGGCTGGAGCTGGTGATGGATAAACTACATTTAAAGAGTGAGGGAGATCATACTAAACTTCTTTATTCATTCACTCATCCTCCAAGTATCAATGGATGTTATTACAGCGGTGCTCAAAATACTATGTGGCCAAAACTATGATTTTCTCTCAACAACAACTTGCATTTATATAGTGCCTTTAAACTTAGTAAAACGTCCCAAGGCGTTATCAGACAAAATTTGACCCAGAGCCACATAAGAAGATATTAGGACAGGTAATCAAAAGCTTGGTCAAAGAGGTAAGTTTTATGGAGCGTCTTAAAGGAGAAGAGAGAAGTGGAGAGGCAGAGAGATTTGAGGTGGAAATTCTAGAGTTTAGGCCGAGACAGTTTAAGGCAAGGCTGCCAATGGTGGGGTGAAGGAAATTGAGGATTCAACACTGTTGAAATCATTGGTTTGTGAAGGTTAAATAAATAAGGAAGAATGCAACATTAAGAGTAGGTTTATTCCCCAATGTATACACCTATCGGGGTATTGTTAGTACTTACAAGAAGATTTTCTGGTTTCAAATCTCTGTGTACAATGTTCTTGCTGTGGATGTATGCTAATGCATCGCAAAGGTTGTCCATCATAAGTGAAGCATTGTATTCTGTAAATTTAACACTTTCTGTAATTGCATCAAATAGGTCTCCTCCATGAATGTACTCCATAATGAGGTATATCGCACCCTCAGTCTCAAACTCCTCAATGAACCTCACAATATTAGGATGAGAAAGGCTCCTTACAATTGCAATCTCATTTTCAATCATAATCTCTTTTCCTTTTAACTTGAATTTATCAATGATTTTCACTGCATATTCGTATTCTGTATTCTTAAGCCTGCATTCTTTTACTAAAGCAAAGTTACCATCTCCGATAGTTCTGCCAATTTCATAATAACGCTCAATTTCTCTTTGAGGTTTTGATCGTTGTGGTCTTGATACAAGTACCTCTGTTTTTCCAGTGTGAATGCTATTGTCTTTTCTGATTACAGGTTGTTTCATTCTAATAGTTTTCACAGGTTGCTTTTGAGTTTCTTTGTCTTCTTTATCTCCCCGTATTTGTTCTTCCTCATTCCTTGACTTTTCATGACTACAGCAGCATTTTCTTGTATTCTCTTGCCTTGCATTTTTACAGACTTCATCTCCTATACTATGCAGTTTATCTTCTGCATCCCATTGGTGGTCCTCTATTTGTCCTTGTCGTCTTTCAGGCTCCACTTTCTCCCATCTGTCTATTTCTTCTTCCTCTTTAATTTTCTTCTGTCCCCTCCTTATATTCTTCAGTGGCTGCTCTCCTTCAGTATCGCATATATTTTCTTTCCATCTACTTCTGTTTCTTGCTTCCTCTCTCCTTTCTATTTCTTTAACCTCATATTGCATTTTTTGTTCACCAGTGATCTCTTTTCTATCTTCTTCCCATTCAGGTCCTCCTATCTGAAACATCATGATTTCTTTTGTTCTTTTACATTCACTTTCACATGTTCCTGCATCCTTTTCAATTTCTCTTTTCTCCTCTTTTTGTTTGTGCTTCTTCTCCTTTTTGTTGATTTGGCACTTCTCCATTTCTTCTTTGTCCCCGTCAAAGCTTCTATGCTTCTTCTGCTGCCGTGCTTTCTCAGCCAGCTCTCTGCGCTCTCTTTCCCACCTCTCCTGTTCCCATTTCCGAGCCTTCTCTCTTTCCTGTTGTCCCACTCTGGCTCTGACTTCTTCCATTTTTTTGGCAATTTGTCTTTCAGATGGGGCAGCCTCATTATGCTTGGGCAGCTCAGTACGATCAAACTTGGCCGTAGCCTTTAATCCCTTATCATTGTATCTATGGTAAGGTTTCTCAGACAGACACCAGTGT
Organism: Heptranchias perlo; assembly: GCF_035084215.1. Lineage (NCBI taxonomy): Eukaryota > Metazoa > Chordata > Chondrichthyes > Hexanchiformes > Hexanchidae > Heptranchias > Heptranchias perlo. The sequence goes on from NC_090327.1 coordinate 101,726,054, forward strand.
CGCTGGATCAAGCTTCGGGCACAAGGACCATTGGGATAGAGTTCTCTCAAGGCTTTCTGTACATCAGTTATAGTTAGCTGCTCTCTCCCAGCAGCAATAAACACATCATCTCCTCTGTAGAAGTCAGAAACACTTCTCACTTCTTTCCCTTTCAAAGTGTAGAGTTTCTTCACACATTCATTTTTGCCATGGAGATGACCCAAAGCTTCTGCGATATCACCAACAAGTTGCTCGAACGTCTGTGTGCAACGTCTGTTCAAAAGAATGGTCACCTTCTTGTGCGGATGCCCTCCTGCTTTTATCACCGTCATTATCCTAGGCTTTGCAGGACTGATCTCTGAATGGACAACATGACAGCAGCTCCTTTTATCAGTGAGTCTATTGGAACTGTCTGCTCCTGGCAATGACTTTCCAAAAGTGCCTCGTCCTATGGGTGGATATGTGGCCTGCAGGTTATGTTCCTGGGGCTCACTGTTTAAGTCGTGAAATGAAGCTTGTTTGTCTGAAAAAAAAATTAAGCAATTTAATCTGTGAAGTATTGCACTAACTGTTTTCAAAAATTAAAATCAGAAAAACTCCTACAGATTAACACTTCCCAGCAAGATTGCCCGCAATGTAAGTGAACTAAAGGGAGCTGAACAGATAACTATAATATTCCTTTGTATGGTGTTAAGGGACTGGGAAAGGAGGGCGATTCCACACGTTGGTTATTTAAGGTTTTAATACATCTATGTGTCATCAAATGCGATGAATATATGAACCTTCCTCTCAGCATGTCACGCTGCCCAACATCCATTAACTTTAACAAACTGTTCTGAACCTTAAGCCTGGAATCAGCCTCTTGACTCTATCAGAAGAAACTTTGCAACAATGCAGCAGGTGTTAGTTGTCTGTGGTGCTGATCAGGCAGGCGGTGGGCTGCATCTGCACCGTATGCCCAATGACATCAGTGGGAGTTCGTGACTGGGTCTCATCTAAACAATGGAGGAGAGATGCCAGCATTAATCGTGCCATTTATAACCAGCCCGCTGCTTGGGTGAGCAAGAAATCGGTGGACCCACAGCTCTTAAAGGGGAGGGAAAGTTTTCAGTGGTGGTGAGTGAACAGCGCATCACTCAGGCAGCACGAAAAATGACGGCGGCCAGCAGGCTCCAATTATCAGATACTGTCATGGAAGTCCTCATGGAGCAAGCGAAGACCAGGAAGGAAGTCCTGTTTCCTTTGGATGGGCAACGGGTGCACTGGCCAGTTAGCCAGCATTAGTGGAGAAAGGTGGCTGGACAGGTCAATGCCAGAGCAAGGTTCGTAGAACCTGGCGGCAATGCAGGAAGAAATTTAATGACCTTACCAGAATTGCGGAGGCAAGACTCCTCTTCACATCTCTTACTTTCTCGACAGCCCTACAAACACCAGACTTTGGCCCCAGCACCAGCAATCCTTCCCTCCCTCACTTCACTGGTCTCCCCTTCAATCACAATGGGACACTTCACTACACCTTCTTCCGCTTCCACTCACACACAAAACACCTGCTACTGCCCTCACTATGGTTTCCCCTCTTCTCCAGACCTGCTGCTTCTTCCTCTCAGCATGCACACTACATTACGTTGTCTCACACATCTTCGCAACCCTTCAACGGGGTACTCACTAACTCACTCTTCTTGCAGGAGAAATTGGCACAAAATCAGAGGGAGACCTCAATAATAGGAAGCGGTTCAGCCACATTGCAAATTTGGACTCCAATGGAGTAGGCAGTCATCGACATCTTTAGCAGAAAGAGGGCGTACCACACTGAAGTTGGCAAGCTTTGAGGCCACGCATAGCAGGGTATTTAGGAATTATCCCTTCTAGCTTACATATTCACACACACAGCGTGGCAACTAGGACTGCATTGCACTGCTACTCTTCTGCTACTGGTTACCCTTGCCACTACATGCCAATCCTTGTCCATCTGCCTTTCATCTCGGTCCTTCAGACATCTCAGGCTATGTAGCTGCACAGGTGGAGCGGGACAACCGTCCCGAAGATGTAATGTCACTTGCTCATTATTTATTCGTTCATGGGATGTGGGCGTCGCTGGCGCGGCCGGCATTTATTGCCCCATCCCTAATTGCCCTTGAGAAGGTGGTGGTGAGCCGCCTTCTTGAACCGCTGCAGTCCGTGTGGTGACGGTTCTCCCACAGTGCTGTTAGGAAGGGAGTTCCAGGATTTTGACCCAGCGATGATGATGGAACGGCGATATATTTCCAAGTCGGGATGGTGTGTCGAAGAAGCCTTGGCGAGTTGCTGCAGTGCATCCTGTGGATGGTACACACTGCAGCCACAGTGCGCCAGTGGTGAAGGGAGTGAACGTTTAGGGTGGTGGATGGAGTGCCAATCAAGCGGGCTGCTTTATCTTGGATGGTGTCGAGCTTCTTGAGTGTTGTTGGAGCTGCACTCATCCAAGCAAGTGGAGAGTATTCCATCACACTCCTGACTTGTGCCTTGTAGATGGTGGAAAGGCTTTGGGAAGTCAGGAGGTGAGTCACTCGCCGCAGAATACCCAGCCTCTGACCTGCTCTCATAGCCACAGTATTTATATGGCTGGTCCAGTTAAGTTTCTGGTCAATGGTGACCCCCAGGATGTTGATGGTGGGGGATTCGGTGATGGTAATGCCGTTGAATGTCAAGGGGAGGTGGTTAGATTCTCTCTTGTTGGAGATGGTCATTGCCTTGCACTTATCTGGCGCGAATGTTACTTGCCACTTATGAGCCCAAGCCTGGATGTTGTCCAGGTCTTGCTGCATGCGGGCTCGGACTGCTTCATTATTTGAGGGTTTGCGAATGGAACTGAACACTGTGCAATCATCAGCGAACATCCCCATTTCTGACCTTATGATGGAGGGAAGGTCATTGATGAAGCAGCTGAAGATGGTTGGGCCTAGGACATTGCCCTGAGGAACTCCTGCAGCAATGTTCTGGGGCTGAGATGATTGGCCTCCAACAACCACTACCATCTTCCTTTGTGCTAGGTATGACTCCAGCCACTGGAGAGTTTTCCCCCTGATTCCCATTGACTTCAATTTTACTAGGGCTCCTTGATGCCACACTCGGTCAAATGCTGCCTTGATGTCAAAGGCAGTCACTCTCACCTCACCTCTGGAATTCAGCTCTTTTGTCCATGTTTGGACCAAGGCTGTAATGAGGTCTGGAGCCGAGTGGTCCTGGCGGAACCCAAACTGAACATCGCTGAGCAGGTTATTGGTGAGTAAGTGCCTTTCTTTCTTTCTTTCATACTTTCCCAAGAACCAGCACAGAAACTGGCACCCTCGGTGGTACAAATAGTGAGGTAGAAGGGTCTGCACAGTGTTTCACAAAGTAAAATTGAACAGGAGCAATTCGAAAGGACACCCCAGGAATAAGCTTACTGGAGCGCCAGCTCAGGTCCTAGCTCTACTGAAAAGAACAGATCCAAATATTAGGGACCCAGCCTTTCAAAGAAAAATGCTTTCTGTGCACCAGGAGTTGTAATGGACTGCCCGCTAGGGAGCTTCCGCAACACATTGGAGGTTTTGAAAGAGTCCTCTGCCAACTCACATGGAGTTATGGTGTATGGCATCGACACACTGCAATCAACCAGAGTCTCTGCTCCCAGTAGCAGCATTTCTCAGGTTGTTAACACTGGGTTATGCAAGCTCTGGGCTCCACGACGACTCCTCGTTGGACAGGCTGGGAGACTGAATGAATTAAATTAAATCCGACACTCTACTCTCCTGCAGATCAGTGGGAGTGCTGAGTCACACCCCACTAACAGGGGCAGTGGTGCAATCGGAGTGGAACATGTTGCCATCTCCTAAACCAATACCCACCTTGGTGCCAGAAAGCCAGGTGGGCCAGTCTGCCCCAGCAGGTGCCGAGATGCTACAGTCTGCAGCCCTCTCATGCCTGAGCTCAGTATCTCGAGTCCTCATCTGAGCCACAGCAGCCTTCCAGTACCCATGCTGAAGCCACTGTAGGAGTAGTAGAACAGGTAAGAGATCACATAAGACAGGCACTATGGGCTCATACTTGGTGATAATTGTTGAAATATTTGGGTGCAGAGTGTTCCTGTAGCAGCTGGTTACCCTGCAATGTCAGGTGACATGAATATCAATAGTGGTCTTTGAGCAAATGCAGTTTATTGAAGGGTGGAAGGACAGCGACAGATGTCGGACAAAGCTGTTAATAATCCCTGACCCTGCATTCAGCTTTAATAGATGCTGACAAAATTGCTGCAGGCTGGTGTTGGAGCTCTCCCACGCCATCTTTAATGTCATCAGGGTCCTCTCATCTTGCTGAAGATCCTCGTCCAATGGTGACTCCACATGTTGTCCCTGTTGCAGATCAATGTTATGCAGCATACAGGAAACCAGTATAATATGGGACATTCTTTCTGGGCTATATTGGAGGAAGCCACCAGAGGCACGCAGCAGAGTCAGTGCTTGAGGAATGCAATGGTCTGTTCCACAAGGGCTCCAGTGGACCTGATTGTAGCACAGTTCAGCCACCAAGCATGGGTTTCTGAGAGGATTCATAAGCTAATTGTGCAGGGGATAGCCCTTGTCTCCAAGCAGTCTATCACTGTGCAGGGGCAAAGAGTGGGGGGATAGAGAGGACTGCTGCAATATAAAATCGTGGCAGCTACCTAGGTACCTACATGATGCGCTGCTGATGATCATGCACCAGATGTATTTTACTGATGCAATGGTGAATTCAATTATGCAAGGGGTACTGATGGCCTTGCCCTTCCTATAGGAGCATTAAGCTAATCTCCAACTTGACATTTGGGCCTTAAAAATCCAATTTTCCTCTAACTGTGCTCCTCCCCTCCCCCGGAAGGAGGTAATTTTGCCCATTGTATCCATGCTGGCTCTTTGCTACAGCAATCCAAAACTAATCCCACAGCCCTGCTCTCTCCATAGCCCTTAATTTTCCTCTGCTTCAAATATTTATCTTAATGCTCCCTCAACCATTGTGTATAGAAATTTCTCCTAACCGCTCTCCCCACTGACAATTTTAAATTGCCGATCCCTCATCATTTACTTCTCAACCAGAGGAAAGTGTCTTTCCTCATTCACTCTATCCTTCATAATTTTAGAAGCTTCTATTAAATCATTTCTTAGCCATCTCTGCTCCAATCAAAGTGGTGTCAGTATCTCAAGTCTCTCCAGATAACTATAGTTTCCCATCCCTGGAGTTTGTGGACAGGTAGACAAAGCGCTTCTAGAGCAGAGGTCCCGGCTGATGTTGATGGGATGAGAAAGTGGTGACATTGTTAACGGTTAATTAGGAGTCAGCTCATGTAGGGGAGCTAAGTCCCAATAGGCTGCATGCTGCTCCTGAGTCATATGGGGATACAGACAGTAGTGAGCCTACCTTCTAAAGGAGACGTATTGAGGAGTCTCTGGTCTTCTTGCACATATGGTGTGAGTGGCCTGGAGTGCAATACCCAGAAAGTGACATCTTCCATGAGTGATGTCGTGCAGCAAAAAGTCATCTGAGCTCCAGTCTGCCATTGAGCATAAGGCACCACCAGTGGATACCTCACTCAGGCACGCCATAGGCATTACTACGAGGGAAAGTTTTGGCCCAAATTTCCACGATGCAGTTACTGCCAGCTTCAATTCACTTGGAGAGCAGATAAAGGCAAGGAGTGATTCAGAGACTTCATAGATGCTTATTGCTCTATGCCAGATCAGTAGGCATCGTGGGATGTATCTCCACTGGTGCCAAATGAAGAGTCACACTGGCCCAGATGATTGGCACTCATGCCAATGAACAGTTTGTGTCACTATATGGCCCAGCATAATTGACCATTGGCATTGCTTCAGCAAGCACTGAGTCTATGGCGACTACAGCATCAGAGACCCTGGGCACTGACTCAGGTCCTTCAGAGTTAGTCGCAGGTACAGGTAAGAGGTCTTCTATGGCCCCCATAGTTCAACAGTGGGCTATGTACGACCATCTCTGTCATAGATAATGTATTTTAGATGGTTGACTTGATGGATCCTCCATCCTAATTTCCAAATGATGAATCCACTATCTAAAAGAAAACAGGGCTTTTATTGCAAAAAAACATTTTTATTCGTATATAGTAACAGAAATAATATGCTGGTAAATATCACAGTCTGGAGAAGCTTGTTTGGAAACCTGCAGGGCCACATACAAAGCTCCCTCCAGGCCGACCCCTTATACTGCTTCTGACCGAGTGTGCTTTGAAATTTCATTTTATTCCTTACTGAAAAAACAGTTTGCCAAATTTTACTGTGCTCATCAGTTCTTTAGGTCTCTAGGACTTTTTTTTGGGCAAGGCTTCCCTCAGATTGAAGCCATGATAATGCAAAGTAGATGATCATCACCTGATGCCCAGGGTACGGATTAGCTTAAAAGGACCTGTATCTATGATGATTCCCCCCACCTCTAATGTAGTGATGATTCCCATTTGTATGTGGCAGTTGAAGAAATGAGGAAAAAAATATATTTTCTTCCACTATCTCACCACGGACCCTTCCTCATCCAAGAGGACACGCTAGTAAACTGCCTCACAGAAAGATATTTTGCCTACAGACCCCCATTGAGGGGCTCCATAGGTGTCCATACAGCTCCACATTCTTTCTAGATCTCTGCTGCACACATTTCTTTTTAATTCATTCTCGGAATGTGGGCGTAGCTGGCGAGGCCGGCCTTCATTGCTCCTCTCTAGTCACCATGAACAACTGAGCAGCTTACTAGGCCACTTCAGAGGGCAGTTAAGAGTCAACCACGTTGGTATGGGACTGGAGTCAAATGTAGGCCAGACCCAGTAAGGACAGCAGGTTTCCTTCCCTAAAAAGGACTTCAGTGAACGAGCTGAGTTTTTAGTAACAACCCGCCGGCTTCTGAGTTTCCCAGGAACCCACCTGTGTGTGCAGGCGACCCAAAACCGGAAGTCCCGGCGGCAATTAAAGCCGGTGGGCTGACAGTTAAAGAGGCAAATGTACCTCAGTGAGGGACTTCAACACTTCACCTGTGACAGGAAGTGATTAGAAAGATTTTTTTTTTTAAAAATCTTACTTGGGCGGCATGACCCCCCCATCCCAGTCTTCCCCTCTCCTCCTTCCACCCCCCACAACACCCCAGTCTTCCCCTCTCCTCCTTCCACCCCCCACAACACCCCAGTCTTCCCCTCTCCTCCTTCCCCCCCAACACCCCTGTCTTCCCCTCTCCTCCTCCCCCCCCATCCCAGTCTTCCCCTCTCCTCCTTCCCCCCCCCAACACCCCAGTCTTCCACTCTCCTCCTCCCCCCCCCCCAACACCCCAGTCTTCCCCTCTCCTCCTCCCCCCCCCCCCAACACCCCAGTCTTCCCCTCTCCTCCTTCCGCACCCCCCCAACACCCCAGTCTTCCCCTCTCCTCCTTCCGCCCCCCCCCCCAACACCCCAGTCTTCCCCTCCCCTCCTTCCGCCCCCCCCCCAACACCCCAGTCTTCCCCTCCCCTCCTTCCGCCCCCCCCCCAACACCCCAGTCTTCCCCTCCCCTCCTTCCGCCCCCCCCCCCAACACCCCAGTCTTCCCCTCCCCTCCTTCCGCCCCCCCCAACACCCGTCTTCCCCTCTCCTCCTTCTCTCTCCCCACCACCAACACCCCAGTCTTCCCCTCTCCTCCTTCCGCACCCCCCCAACACCCCAGTCTTCCCCTCTCCTCCTTCCGCCCCCCCCCCAACACCCCAGTCTTCCCCTCCCCTCCTTCCGCCCCCCCCCCCCAACACCCCAGTCTTCCCCTCCCCTCCTTCCGCCCCCCCCAACACCCGTCTTCCCCTCTCCTCCTTCTCTCTCCCCACCACCAACACCCCAGTCTTCCCCCCTCCTCCTCCCCACCCCATTCCCCCCCTCCAACACCGCAGTCTTCCCCTCTCCTCCTTTCCCCCCCAACACCCCAGTCTTCCCCTCTCCTCCTTCCCCCCCCCCAACACCCCAGTCTTCCCCTCTCCTCCCCCCCCAACACCCCAGTCTTCCCCTCACCTTCTCCTCCCCCCCCAACACCCCAGTCGTCCCCTCTCCTCCTTCCCCCCCCCAACACCCCAGTCTTCCCCTCTCCTCCCCCCCCCAACACCCCAGTCTTCCCCTCTCCTCCCCCCCCCAACACCCCAGTCTTCCCCTCTCCTCCCCCCCCCAACACCCCAGTCTTCCCCTCTCCTCCTTCCCCCCCAACACCCCAGACTTCCCCTCTCCTCCTCCCCCCCCACAACACCCCAGTCTTCCCCTCTCCTCCCCCCCCCCATCCCAGTCTTCCCCTCTCCTCCTTCCACCCCCACAACACCCCAGTCTTCCCCTCTCCTGCTCCCCCCCTCCAACACCCCAGTCTTCCCCTCTCCTCCTTCCCCCCCCCCAACACCCCAGTCTTCCCCTCTCCTCCTTCCGCACCCCCCCAACACCCCAGTCTTCCCCTCTCCTCCTTCCGCCCCCCCCAACACCCCAGTCTTCCCCTCTCCTCCTTCCGCAGCCCCCACCCAACACCCCAGTCTTCCCCCCTCCTCCTTCCCCCTCCAACACCCCAGTCTTCCCCTCCCCTCCTTCTTCCCCCTCCCCCAACACCCCAGTCTTCCCCTCTCCTCCTCCCCCCCATCCCAGTCTTCCCCCCTCCTCCTTCCCCCTCCAGCACCCCAGTCTTCCCCTCTCCTCCTTCCCCCCCCCAACACCCCAGTCTTCCCCTCTCCTCCATCCCCCCCCAACACCCCAGTCTTCCCCTCTCCTCCTTCCCCCCCCCAACACCCCAGTCTTCCCCTCTCCTCCCCCCCCCCAACACCCCAGTCTTCCCCTCTCCTCCCCCCCCCAACACCCCAGTCTTCCCCTCTCCTCCCCCCCCCAACACCCCAGTCTTCCCCTCTCCTCCCCCCCCCCAACACCCCAGTCTTCCCCTCTCCTCCCCCCCCCCAACACCCCAGTCTTCCCCTCTCCTCCCCCCCCCCAACACCCCAGTCTTCCCCTCTCCTCCCCCCCCCCCAGTCTTCCCCTCTCCTCCCCCCCCCAACACCCCAGTCTTCCCCTCTCCTCCCCCCCCCCAACACCCCAGTCTTCCCCTCTCCTCCCCCCCCCCCAACACCCCAGTCTTCCCCTCACCTTCCCCCCCCCCCAACACCCCAGTCTTCCCCTCTCCTCCCCCCCAACACCCCAGTCTTCCCCTCTCCTCCCCCCCCGCAACACCCCAGTCTTCCCCTCACCTTCCCCCCCCCCCCAACACCCCAGTCTTCCCCTCTCCCCCCCCGCAACACCCCAGTCTTCCCCTCACCTTCCCCCCCACCCCCCAACACCCCAGTCTTCCCCTCTCCTCCCCCCACAACACCCCAGTCTTCCCCTCTCCTCCCCCCCCACCAACACCCCAGTCTTCCCCTCTCCTCCCCCCCCCCAACACCCCAGTCTTCCCCTCTCCTCCCCCCCCCCCAACACCCCAGTCTTCCCCTCTCCTCCCCCCCCCAATACCCCAGTCTTCCCCTCTCCTCCTTCCCCCCCCACAACACCCCAGTCTTCCCCCCTCCTCCTCCCCGCCCCATTCCCCCCCTCCAACACCCCAGTCTTCCCCTCTCCTCCTTCCCCCCCCAACACCCCAGTCTTCCCCTCTCCTCCTTCCGCCCCCCCCAACACCCCAGTCTTCCCCTCTCCTCCTTCCGCACCCCCCCAACACCCGTCTTCCCCTCTCCTCCTTCCGCCCCCCCCCCCAACACCCCAGTCTTCCCCTCCCCTCCTTCCGCCCCCCCCCAACACCCCAGTCTTCCCCTCCCCTCCTTCCGCCCCCCCCCCCAACACCCCAGTCTTCCCCTCTCCTCCTTCCGCCCCCCCCCCCAACACCCCAGTCTTCCCCTCCCCTCCTTCCGCCCCCCCCCAACACCCCAGTCTTCCCCTCCCCTCCTTCCGCCCCCCCCAACACCCGTCTTCCCCTCTCCTCCTTCTCTCTCCCCACCACCAACACCCCAGTCTTCCCCTCTCCTCCTTCCCCCCCCAACACCCCAGTCTTCCCCTCTCCTCACCCCCCAACACCCCAGTCTTCCCCTCTCCTCCCCCCCCCCAACACCCCAGTCTTCCCCTCTCCTCCCCCCCCCCAACACCCCAGTCTTCCCCTCTCCTCCCCCCCCCAACACCCCAGTCTTCCCCTCTCCTCACCCCCCAACACCCCAGTCTTCCCCTCTCCTCCCCCCCCCCAACACCCCAGTCTTCCCCTCTCCTCCCCCCCCCCAACACCCCAGTCTTCCCCTCTCCTCCCCCCCCCAACACCCCAGTCTTCCCCTCTCCTCCCCCCCCCCCAACACCCCAGTCTTCCCCTCTCCTCCCCCCCCCCCCCAACACCCCAGTCTTCCCCTCACCTCCCCCCCCCCCAACACCCCAGTCTTCCCCTCACCTTCCCCCCCCCCCAACACCCCAGTCTTCCCCTCTCCTCCCCCCCCCAACACCCCAGTCTTCCCCTCTCCTCCCCCCCCCACCAACACCCCAGTCTTCCCCTCTCCTCCCCCCCCCAACACCCCAGTCTTCCCCTCTCCTCCCCCCCCCCCCAACACCCCAGTCTTCCCCTCCCCTCCTTCCGCCCCCCCCCCCCAACACCCCAGTCTTCCCCTCCCCTCCTTCCGCCCCCCCCAACACCCGTCTTCCCCTCTCCTCCTTCTCTCTCCCCACCACCAACACCCCAGTCTTCCCCTCTCCTCCTCCCCCCCCCCCCCAACACCCCAGTCTTCCCCTCTCCTCCTTCCGCACCCCCCCAACACCCCAGTCTTCCCCTCTCCTCCTTCTCTCTCCCCACCACCAACACCCCAGTCTTCCCCTCTCCTTCTTCCCCCCCCCAACACCCCAGTCTTCCCCTCTCCTCCTCCCCCCCCATCCCAGTCTTCCCCCCTCCTCCTCCCCACCCCATTCCCCCCCTCCAACACCCCAGTCTTCCCCTCTCCTCCTTTCCCCCCCAACACCCCAGTCTTCCCCTCTCCTCCTTCCCCCCCCCAACACCCCAGTCTTCCCCTCTCCTCCCCCCCCAACACCCCAGTCTTCCCCTCACCTTCTCCTCCCCCCCCAACACCCCAGTCGTCCCCTCTCCTCCTTCCCCCCCCCAACACCCCAGTCTTCCCCTCTCCTCCCCCCCCCAACACCCCAGTCTTCCCCTCTCCTCCCCCCCCCAACACCCCAGACTTCCCCTCTCCTCCTCCCCCCCCACAACACCCCAGTCTTCCCCTCTCCTCCCCCCCCCCATCCCAGTCTTCCCCTCTCCTCCTTCCACCCCCACAACACCCCAGTCTTCCCCTCTCCTCCTCCCCACCCCATTCCCCCCCTCCAACACCCCAGTCTTCCCCTCTCCTCCTTCCCCCCCCAACACCCCAGTCTTCCCCTCTCCTCCTTCCCCCCCCCAACACCCCAGTCTTCCCCTCTCCTCCTTCCGCACCCCCCACCCAACACCCCAGTCTTCCCCTCTCCTCCTTCCCCCTCCAACACCCCAGTCTTCCCCCCTCCTCCTTCCCCCTCCAACACCCCAGTCTTCCCCTCCCCTCCTTCTTCCCCCTCCCCCAACACCCCAGTCTTCCCCTCTCCTCCTCCCCCCCATCCCAGTCTTCCCCCCTCCTCCTTCCCCCTCCAGCACCCCAGTCTTCCCCTCTCCTCCTTCCCCCCCCCAACACCCCAGTCTTCCCCTCTCCTCCATCCCCCCCCAACACCCCAGTCTTCCCCTCTCCTCCTTCCCCCCCCCAACACCCCAGTCTTCCCCTCTCCTCCCCCCCCCCAACACCCCAGTCTTCCCCTCTCCTCCCCCCCCCAACACCCCAGTCTTCCCCTCTCCTCCCCCCCCCAACACCCCAGTCTTCCCCTCTCCTCCCCCCCCCCCAACACCCCAGTCTTCCCCTCTCCTCCCCCCCCCCAACACCCCAGTCTTCCCCTCTCCTCCCCCCCCCCAACACCCCAGTCTTCCCCTCTCCTCCCCCCCCCCCAACACCCCAGTCTTCCCCTCTCCTCCCCCCCCCCAACACCCCAGTCTTCCCCTCTCCTCCCCCCCCCCCAACACCCCAGTCTTCCCCCCTCCTCCCCCCCCCCAACACCCCAGTCTTCCCCTCACCTTCCCCCCCCCCCCAACACCCCAGTCTTCCCCTCTCCTCCCCCCCAACACCCCAGTCTTCCCCTCACCTTCCCCCCCCCCCCAACACCCCAGTCTTCCCCTCTCCCCCCCCGCAACACCCCAGTCTTCCCCTCTCCTCCCCCCCCCCCAACACCCCAGTCTTCCCCTCTCCTCCCCCCCCCCAACACCCCAGTCTTCCCCTCTCCTCCCCCCCCCCCAACACCCCAGTCTTCCCCCCTCCTCCCCCCCCCCAACACCCCAGTCTTCCCCTCACCTTCCCCCCCCCCCAACACCCCAGTCTTCCCCTCTCCTCCCCCCCAACACCCCAGTCTTCCCCTCACCTTCCCCCCCCCCCCAACACCCCAGTCTTCCCCTCTCCTCCCCCCACAACACCCCAGTCTTCCCCTCTCCTCCCCCCCCACCAACACCCCAGTCTTCCCCTCACCTCCCCCCCCCAACACCCCAATCTTCCCCTCTCCTCCCCCCCCCCCAACATCCCAGTCATCCCCTCTCCTCCCCCCCCCAATACCCCAGTCTTCCCCTCTCCTCCTTCCCCCCCCACAACACCCCAGTCTTCCCCTCTCCTCCTCCCCCCCATCCCAGTCTTCCCCTCTCCTCCTCCCCGCCCCATTTCCCCCCTCCAACACCCCAGTCTTCCCCTCTCCTCCTTCCCCCCCCCCAACACCCCAGTCTTCCCCTCTCCTCCTTCCGCCCCCCCCAACACCCCAGTCTTCCCCTCTCCTCCTTCCGCACCCCCCCAACACCCCAGTCTTCCCCTCTCCTCCTTCCGCCCCCCCCCCCAACACCCCAGTCTTCCCCTCCCCTCCTTCAGCCCCCCCCCAACACCCCAGTCTTCCCCTCCCCTCCTTCCGCCCCCCCCAACACCCGTCTTCCCCTCTCCTCCTTCTCTCTCCCCACCACCAACACCCCAGTCTTCCCCTCTCCTTCTTCCCCCCCCCCCCGCAACACCCCAGTCTTCCCCTCTCCTCCTCCCCCCCATCCCAGTCTTCCCCCCTCCTCCTCCCCACCCCATTCCCCCCCTCCAACACCCCAGTCTTCCCCTCTCCTCCTTCCCCCCCCAACACCCCAGTCTTCCCCTCTCCTCACCCCCCAACACCCCAGTCTTCCCCTCTCCTCCCCCCCCCCCAACACCCCAGTCTTCCCCTCTCCTCCCCCCCCCCAACACCCCAGTCTTCCCCTCTCCTCCCCCCCCCCCAACACCCCAGTCTTCCCCTCTCCTCACCCCCCAACACCCCAGTCTTCCCCTCACCTCCCCCCCCCCAACACCCCAGTCTTCCCCTCTCCTCCCCCCCCCAACACCCCAGTCTTCCCCTCTCCTCCCCCCCCCAACACCCCAGTCTTCCCCTCTCCTCCCCCCCCCCCCCCAACACCCCAGTCTTCCCCTCTCCTCACCCCCCCCCCAACACCCCAGTCTTCCCCTCACCTTCCCCCCCCCCCAACACCCCAGTCTTCCCCTCTCCTCCCCCCCCCCAACACCCCAGTCTTCCCCTCTCCTCCCCCCCCCAACACCCCAGTCTTCCCCTCTCCTCCCCCCCCAACACCCCAGTCTTCCCCTCTCCTCCCCCCCCAACACCCCAGTCTTCCCCTCTCCTCCTTCCCCCCCCAACACCCCAGTCGTCCCCTCTCCTCCTTCCCCCCCCCCAACACCCCAGTCTTCCCCTCTCCTCCCCCCCCAAAACCCCAGTCTTCCCCTCTCCTCCCCCCCCCCAACACCCCAGTCTTCCCCTCTCCTCCTTCCCCCCCCAACACCCCAGTCGTCCCCTCTCCTCCTTCCCCCCCCCAACACCCCAGTCTTCCCCTCTCCTCCCCCCCCAACACCCCAGTCTTCCCCTCTCCTCCTTCCCCCCCCAACACCCCAGTCGTCCCCTCTCCTCCTTCCCCCCCCCCAACACCCCAGTCTTCCCCTCTCCTCCCCCACCAACACCCCAGTCTTCCCCTCTCCTCCCCCCCCAACACCCCAGTCTTCCCCTCTCCTCCTTCCCCCCCCAACACCCCAGTCTTCCCCTCTCCTCCTTCCCCCCCCCCAACACCCCAGTCTTCCCCTCACCTTCCCCCCCCAACACCCCAGTCTTCCCCTCTCCTCCCCCCCCACCAACACCCCAGTCTTCCCCTCTCCTCCCCCCCGCAACACCCCAGTCTTCCCCTCTCCTCCCCCCCCCCAACACCCCAGTCTTCCCCTCTCCTCCCCCCCCCCAACACCCCAGTCTTCCCCTCTCCTCCCCCCCCCCCAACACCCCAGTCTTCCCCTCTCCTCCCCCCCCCCAACACCCCAGTCTTCCCCTCTCCTCCTTCCCCCCCAACACCCCAGTCTTCCCCTCTCCTCCTTCCCCCCCAACACCCCAGTCTTCCCCTCTCCTCCCCCCACCCCCAACAACCCAGTCTTCCCCTCTCCTCCTTCCACCCCCACAACACCCCAGTCTTCCCCTCTCCTCCTCCCCACCCCATTCCCCCCCTCCAACACCCCAGTCTTCCCCTCTCCTCCTTCCCCCCCCCCAACACCCCAGTCTTCCCCTCTCCTCCTTCCGCACCCCCCACCCAACACCCCAGTCTTCCCCTCTCCTCCTTCCGCCCCCCCCCCCAACACCCCAGTCTTCCCCTCTCCTCCTTCCGCACCCCCCACCCAACACCCCAGTCTTCCCCTCTCCTCCTTCCCCCCCCCAACACCCCAGTCTTCCCCTCTCCTCCTTCCCCCCCAACACCCCAGTCTTCCCCTCTCCTCCTTCCCCCCCAACACCCCAGTCTTCCCCTCTCCTCCTTCCCCCCACAACACCCCAGTCTTCCCCTCTCCTCCTCCCCCCCCACAACACCCCAGTCTTCCCCTCTCCTGCTCCCCGCCCCAACACCCCAGTCTTCCCCTCTCCTCCTCCCCCCCCACCCCAGTCTTCCCCTCTCCTGCTCCCCGCCCCAACACCCCAGTCTTCCCCTCTCCTCCTCCCCCCCCACCCCAGTCTTCCCCTCTCCTCCTCCCCCCCCACAACACCCCAGTCTTCCCCTCTCCTGCTCCCCGCCCCAACACCCCAGTCTTCCCCTCTCCTCCTCCCCCCCCACCCCAGTCTTCCCCTCTCCTCCTTCCCCCCCCAACACCCCAGTCTTCCCCTCTCCTCCTTCCCCCCCCCCAACACCCCAGTCTTCCCCTCTCCTCCTTCCGCACCCCCCCAACACCCCAGTCTTCCCCTCTCCTCCTTCCGCCCCCCCCCCCCCAACACCCCAGTCTTCCCCTCTCCTCCTTCCGCCCCCCCCCCCCAACACCCCAGCCTTCCCCTCCCCTCCTTCCGCCCCCCCCCCAACACCCCAGTCTTCCCCTCCCCTCCTTCCGCCCCCCCCCCAACACCCCAGTCTTCCCCTCTCCTCCTTCTCTCTCCCCACCACCAACACCCCAGTCTTCCCCTCTCCTTCTTCCCCCCCCCCCAACACCCCAGTCTTCCCCTCTCCTCCTCCCCCCCATCCCAGTCTTCCCCCCTCCTCCTTCCCCCCATCCCAGTCTTCCCCTCTCCTCCTTCCCCCCCCCAACACCCCAGTCTTCCCCTCACCTTCTCCTCCCCCCCCAACACCCCAGTCTTCCCCTCTCGTCACCCCCCCAACACCCCAGTCTTCCCCTCTCCTCCCCCCCCCAACACCCCAGTCTTCCCCTCTCCTCCCCCCCCCAACACCCCAGTCTTCCCCTCTCCTCCCCCCCCCCAACACCCCAGTCTTCCCCTCTCCTCCCCCCCCCCCAACACCCCAGTCTTCCCCTCTCCTCCCCCCCCAACACCCCAGTCTTCCCCTCTCCTCCCCCCCCCCAACACCCCAGTCTTCCCCTCTCCTCCCCCCCCCCAACACCCCAGTCTTCCCCTCACCTTCCCCCCCCCCCCAACACCCCAGTCTTCCCCTCTCCACCCCCCCCAACACCCCAGTCTTCCCCTCACCTTCTCCTCCCCCCCCCAACACCCCAGTCTTCCCCTCTCCTCCCCCCCCCAACACCCCAGACTTCCCCTCTCCTCCCCCCCCGCAATACCCCAGTCTTCCCCTCTCCTCCCCCCCCCCAACACCCCAGTCTTCCCCTCTCCTCCCCCCCCCAACACCCCGGTCTTCCCCTCTCCTCCCCCCCCCCCAACACCCCAGTCTTCCCCTCTCCTCCCCCCCCCCAACACCCCAGTCTTCCCCTCTCCTCCCCCCCCCAACACCCCAGACTTCCCCTCTCCTCCCCCCCCGCAATACCCCAGTCTTCCCCTCTCCTCCCCCCCCCCCAACACCCCAGTCTTCCCCTCTCCTCCCCCCCCCAACACCCCGGTCTTCCCCTCTCCTCCCCCCCCCCCCAACACCCCAGTCTTCCCCTCTCCTCCCCCCCCCCAACACCCCAGTCTTCCCCTCTCCTCCCCCCCCCGACACCCCAGACTTCCCCTCTCCTCCCCCCCCCGACACCCCAGTCTTCCCCTCTCCTCCTTCCACCCCCCACAACACCCCAGTCTTCCCCTCTCCTCCTTCCGCACCCCGCCAACACCCCAGTCTTCCCCTCTCCTCCTTCCGCACCCCCCCAACACCCCAGTCTTCCCCTCCCCTCCTTCCGCCCCCCCCCCCCAACACCCCAGTCTTCCCCTCCCCTCCTTCTGCCCCCCCCAACACCCGTCTTCCCCTCTCCTCCTTCTCTCTCCCCACCACCAACACCCCAGTCTTCCCCTCTCCTCCACCCCCAACACCCCAGTCTTCCCCTCTCCTCCCCCCCCCAACACCCCAGTCTTCCCCTCTCCTCCCCCCCCCAACACCCCAGTCTTCCCCTCTCCTCCCCCCCCAACACCCCAGTCTTCCCCTCTCCTCCCCCCCCAACACCCCAGTCTTCCCCTCTCCTCCCCCCCCCCAACACTCCAGTCTTCCCCTCTCCTCCCCCCCCCCAACACCCCAGTCTTCCCCTCTCCTCCCCCCCCCAACACCCCAGTCTTCCCCTCACCTTCCCCCCCCCCCCAACACTCCAGTCTTCCCCTCTCCTCCTTCCCCCCCCAACACCCCAGTCTTCCCCTCTCCTCCCCCCCCAACACCCCAGTCTTCCCCTCTCCTCCACCCCCAACACCCCAGTCTTCCCCTCTCCTCCCCCCCCCCAACACCCCAGTCTTCCCCTCTCCTCCCCCCCCAACACCCCAGTCTTCCCCTCTCCTCCCCCCCCAACACCCCAGTCTTCCCCTCTCCTCCCCCCCCCCCAACACTCCAGTCTTCCCCTCTCCTCCCCCCCCCCAACACCCCAGTCTTCCCCTCTCCTCCCCCCCCCAACACCCCAGTCTTCCCCTCACCTTCTCCTCCCCCCACCAACACCCCAGTCTTCCCCTCTCCTCCCCCCCCCCAACACCCCAGTCTTCCCCTCTCCTCCCCCCCCCAACACCCCAGACTTCCCCTCTCCTCCCCCCCCAACACCCCAGTCTTCCCCTCTCCTCCCCCCACCCCCAACACCCCAGTCTTCCCCTCTCCTCCCCCCACCCCCAACACCCCAGTCTTCCCCTCTCCTCCCCCCACCCCCAACACCCCAGTCTTCCCCTCTCCTCCCCCCCCCCCAACACCCCAGTCTTCCCCTCTCCTCCCCCCCCCCAACACCCCATTCTTCCCCTCTCCCCCCCCAGTCTTCCCCTCTCCCCCCCCAACACCCCAGTCTACCGCTCTCCCCCCCCACCAACACCCCAGTCTTCCCCTCTCCTCCCCCCCCCCCAACACCCCAGTCTTCCCCTCTCCTCCCCCCCCCCAACACCCCAGTCTTCCCCTCTCCTCCTTCTCTTCCCCCCCAACACCCCAGTCTTCCCCTCTCCTCCTTCTCTTCCCCCCCCCCAACACCCCAGTCTTCCCCTCTCCTCCTTCCGCCCCCCCCCAACACCCCAGTCTTCCCCTCCCCTCCTTCCGCCCCCCCCCCCCAACACCCCAGTCTTCCCCTCTCCTCCTTCCCCCCCCAACACCCCAGTCTTCCCCTCTCCTCCTTCCCCCCACAACACCCCAGTCTTCCCCTCTCCTCCCCCCCCCCAACACCCCAGTCTTCCCCCCTCCTCCTCCCCACCCCATTCCCCCCCTCCAACACCCCAGTCTTCCCCTCTCCTCCTTCCCCCCCCAACACCCCAGTCTTCCCCTCTCCTCCCCCCCCAACACCCCAGTCTTCCCCTCTCCTCCCCCCCCCAACACCCCAGTCTTCCCCTCTCCTCCCCCCCCCAACACCCCAGTCTTCCCCTCTCCTCCCCCCCCCAACACCCCAGTCTTCCCCTCTCCTCCCCCCCCCCAACACCCCAGTCTTCCCCTCTCCCCCCCCCCCAACACCCCAGTCTTCCCCTCTCCTCCCCCCCCCAACACCCCAGTCTTCCCCTCTCCTCCCCCCCCCAACACCCCAGTCTTCCCCTCTCCTCCCCCCCCCCCCAACACCCCAGTCTTCCCCTCTCCTCCCCCCCCCCCCAACACCCCAGTCTTCCCCTCACCTTCCCCCCCCCCAACACCCCAGTCTTCCCCTCTCCTCCCCCCCCAACACCCCAGTCTTCCCCTCACCTTCCCCCCACCAACACCCCAGTCTTCCCCTCTCCTCCCCCCCCCCAACACCCCAGTCTTCCCCTCTCCTCCCCCCCCCAACACCCCAGTCTTCCCCTCTCCTCCCCCCCCCAACACCCCAGTCTTCCCCTCTCCTCCCCCCCCAACACCCCAGTCTTCCCCTCTCCTCCCCCCACCCCCAACACCCCAGTCTTCCCCTCTCCTCCCCCCACCCCCAACACCCCAGTCTTCCCCTCTCCTCCCCCCACCCCCAACACCCCAGTCTTCCCCTCTCCTCCCCCCACCCCCAACACCCCAGTCTTCCCCTCTCCTCCCCCCACCCCCAACACCCCAGTCTTCCCCTCTCCTCCCCCCACCCCCAACACCCCAGTCTTCCCCTCTCCTCCCCCCACCCCCAACACCCCAGTCTTCCCCTCTCCTCCCCCCCCCCCCAACACCCCAGTCTTCCCCTCTCCCCCCCCAGTCTTCCCCTCTCCCCCCCCAACACCCCAGTCTACCCCTCTCCCCCCCCACCAACACCCCAGTCTTCCCCTCTCCTCCCCCCCCCAACACCCCAGTCTTCCCCTCTCCTCCTTCTCTTCCCCCCCCCAACACCCCAGTCTTCCCCTCTCCTCCTTCTCTTCCCCCCAACACCCCAGTCTTCCCCTCTCCTCCTTCTCTTCCCCCCCCCCAACACCCCAGTCTTCCCCTCTCCTCCATCTCTTCCCCCCCCCCATCTCTCCCCCCCCCCCCCCAACACCCCAGTCTTCCCCTCTCCTCCATCTCTCCCCCCCCCCCCCACCAACACCCCAGTCTTCCCCTCTCCTCCTTCCCCACCCCTCGCCCCCCAACACCCCAGTCTTACCCTCTCCTCCTTCCCATTCCCACCCCCAGTCTTCCCCTCTCTTCCTTCCCACCACCCCCCCCCGCCCCCCCCCCCAAACTCTGGTCTTCCGGTCTAGCGCCGGATGACATCTGGCTCTCTTTCTTTCCCGCCCCCCCACCCCCATCACCTCGTGTTGCAGCTCCTGATGGCAGCCAGCCTGTCAATCAGGCTAGCTGCCGGGCGTGAATCCCGGAGAGCATGTTAACCACTATCAATCAACCTGAGATCGTGTCGGAAACGGTTTTTTTTCGTTCATGCGCGTTTGCCACACGCCCAATCGCCCCCCCCCCCCTAATATTGGGGCCATGGCGTCTTACAGGCCTCGACAGTACCATATATGTACAGACAGGTTGGGGTTATATGTATCGGGGCAAAGCTTGTTTGTTGCCCTTGGATCAGTTTCTTCAAACTGTTAACTTCTGAGTAACAACGAGTAAACATTTTCTTCACCTTACTGCACTTTCCAAACAAAGTACGACATGCTACACATCAGCTTGATCAGTGACATAGTGGAAATAACGGGGAAGGTTAAATCTTCACCTCATCCTGAATAAATCACTATAATAAATTAGTTTGTAGGTGTATAGCTTTACAGAGTATGTACTGGAAATTTTAGAACTTAGAATCTTTGGCTTCAAATGGAACTGGTTATCAAACTGGCTGCGAATTACCAAGTGCATTAGGTTATAGTCATGGTGTCCAATTATTGGCACATGACCAGTTCCATTTATCCCACCTGATTGAATAAAATTTTTCCCCCCCAGAGTCACCTCAAACCTTAAATCTGCAGGTCTATCTATTTAGTAAACAATTAATCAACCCAAGCTCAGGTGTACTAATTTGCAATGCAGAATAGTAAAATGATGAGGTAGATGAAGGGGGAAAACAATCAGTTCACTTATTCTCTAGTTTCTCCACAAAATGTTATAAATAAATCAAACATGGGCAGTTCAAATCAGGCATCAAGGATCACAGCTCTAACTGAAAGAGCAGCTTCATAAAAACCACTATGAAAAAGAGGCTCTCCATAATTAACATCACAAACATACAGAAAGGAACTGTGAGTAGGCGCCAGACTCGTCTAATCAGGAAACTGCAAGCACGTTTTCTGTCACTGGTTAAAGCACAGAAAATGGCAGGCAACACACCTGTAATTTAGCGCTGATGACAGGAGCAGTTCCTTGCTACTCAGAAAATTTAGGCCATAAAAACATTTACTAACCCTTCCTTTTCGCTAAAACTGTCCTCTCAAAACATTCCTTCATGTTTTATGGTCTCATTTTAATTTTTCTTGTGCAATCAAGATAATTTTTTTAAACTATGTCACCACTGTTTTTCTGCCCCACCGCCCCCAATCTTTCAATTGTTCTCCATTTCAATTTTATTCCCATGGCTCATTGGTAGCCTTTTCACATCTGAGTCAGAAGGTTGTGGATTCAAATCACACTCCAAAGACTTGAGCACAAAATCTAGGCTGAAATTTCAATGCACTGTTGAGGGAGCATACACAGTCGGAGGTTTTGTCTTTCAGATGAGACGTTAAACCGAGGTCTGCCCTCTAAGGTTGACGTAAAAGATCGCATGGCACTACTTCAAAAGAAGAACAGAGGAGTTCTTCCGGTGTCCTAGCCAAAATTTATCCTTCATCCAACAGATTATCTGGTCATTATCTCATTGCTGTTTGTGGAACCTTGCTGTACACAAATTGGCTGCTGCTTTTCCTGCACTGCAACATTGGGTACACTTCAAAAGTACTTAATTGGCTGTGAAGCACTATGGGACGTCCTGAGGCCATGAAAGGTGCAATATCAATTCAAGTCTTTATTTAATGTCCCACTGTGGAACTTCTGTCGCTTTGAAGCTGACCTTGTTTAATTTTGTTCACTGTTAGGTGTTCTTCCCCACCCCCATTCTAGTAGGAATGTGAAATGCTTCTAGTACCTCCTCGGGCCACACACACCCCGACGGTTGCCGAGAGCGCGAGCGGGCAACCTACTCCCCTGCCTCTGGCATCGGAGGCAGCTGCAGGAAGCCCAGCTACCTTTCCCCAAAGAACAGAGCACAGATCAGAACTCAGGGTGGGGAGAATCAAACCTGCAACCCGCCAATTAGAGAGGTTTCATGCTGTGGCCCCACCCCTACCAGGAACTGGATTCTAGCTGCCCACACTCCTGTCCACTGTCCAGAGCCCTGGAGAGAGAGTAGGTTTTTAGATTAGTCTGGACCACATTTGAACCCAGATCCCAGGAGTGAAAAGCCAATGTCTAACCCATTGCACCAGGAAGTCCTTCCCTGCTATGTTTTTTCATATTTCCTGGAAAGATCATATCATATCCCAGTTACTGAAATTCCATTTTCCTTTTTGAGATATCCAAAGCACTAACTTTCTCAACCCACTAATTAGCATTCACACTAAAAACTATGGGGTAAACACTCCAAAAGGCACTGCTCAGATACTAACATAACACACTTTATATCCAGTTTTGGATGCCCTACTTGAGGAGGGATGTCAAGGCTATAGAAAGGGCACAGAAGAGATTTACCAAGATGATCCCAAGAGCGAGAGACATTCGTTATGAGGAGAGACTAGAAAAATTGGGGCTCTTTTCATTAAAGCAGAGAAGGTAAGAAGAGATCCAACAGAGGTGATCAAAATTATAAGGGGTGCTGTGAATTGTGGTCTGCCGCAGCTATCTACTCTGGTTTACGGTGCCAGTCGCTCCCTTAAGTGGTCTGGTTGTTTAAAAACAGAAGTTGGAACAATGAGATCTCCATATCTTAAGCACACATATTCCTTTAATGTCTCCGAAGACGGATCGAGTTAACACAGACGTGACGGTATTCGTTTCAATTCGTAAGCTGCTTTATTCCACAGTACACAAAACATATAGAACATGTATGATGAGACACACTTGGTACAAATCACTCCAACTTGTGTGCATACTATTACAAAAATAAAGAACATATGAACGCCAACCCGCTTTGATGGGGTCTTTACTTAACGTAAAAATAAGAACAAAGAAGGTTCACTCGGTTAATCCCGGGGATGAGGGGACGGACATATGAGGAGAGGTTGAGTAGATTGGGACTCTACTCATTGGAGTTCAGAAGAATGAGAGGCGATCTTATTGAAACATATAAGATTGTGAAGGGTCTTGATCGGGTGGATGCAGTAAGGATGTTCCCAAAGATGGGTGAAACTAGAACTAGGGGGCATAATCTTAGAATAAGGGGCTGCTCTTTCAAAACTGAGATGAGGAGAAACTTCTTCACTCAGAGGGTGGTAGGTCTGTGGAATTTGCTGCCCCAGGAAGCTGTGGAAGCTACATCATTAGATAAATTTAAAACAGAAATAGACAGTTTCCTAGAAGTAAAGGGAATTAGGGGTTATGGGGAGCGGGCAGGAAATTGGACATGAAGCTGAGTTCGGATCGGTCAATGCCCTGTGGGTGGCGGAGAGGGCCCAGGGGCTATGTGGCCGGGTCCTGCTCCGACTTCTTGTGTTCTTTAGATTTGTGGTTGGGATCAGATCAGCCATGATCTTATTGAATGGCGGAGCAGGCTCGAGGGGCCGATTGGCCTACTCCTGCTCCAATTTCTTATGTTCTTATGTTCTTATGTAACTCTCCCTGACCAGGGCAGACATTCCCCACTTGAACCTCGATGCTGGTTGTCTTATTTCAGATCTCAGTGCTGATTCTTAAAAAGACACCAAAAGAATATCACCAAGCTGCAGATGTCTTCCTGAGTGCTAACAAAATCGGCGAGTGTTAGAAATCTGTGCAAAGTAATGGCCCCAAAATCACCGCTCACCTGCCGATGGATGGCCAACCCAGTGTGGGGCTGTCTGTAGAAACTATTCCCTTTCAGGCAAGCTTCTGCCCAATACATACATTAAAATTACTTATGGCCAAATATTGTTTCCCCTATGGAAAAATGGCAGAAGAATCCCAAACTGTGACGGGGTTTTTATAAGCTAAACATTTGGGGAAAAAAGCTCTTTCAGAGAGCCGCTGCCGATGATATGGGCCAAATAGCCTCCTTCTGTGCAGTAAAATTCTGTGATTCTCATATGTTAATCTAGAAAACTACCATAACTGACCAACAGTTTCAAATCAAAAGCTTATAGATCCCCCAAAAACCAAGGCAACTCAACAATGGTCCCTAAATATTAAGCACAGGCTTTGTAAGGTACGCTGTATCCAACGTTCTTTCGCTCACAAGAATTCCTGCCAACAGTAAAGCAATGCCGGAATTGTCTTCCGTTAGCATTAAGAGCGACATCAAGAGAAGAGGAGCCGAGTCTGGTCTATTAACAGCTGGACTCAGAGGAGCAGGACTGATGGGAGCGTGGTCTAGCGACACTGATTTTTGTCAGCAAACACCAACGTGCTAATCAAGCTCCCAAAGTACTGACCGCCAGTGTGGAATGCTGATGGTTGGCATGTATGGGTTTTACATGCCAGTTGTGGCACCAATCATAACTCCCCTGTGCCTTCATTGCTTTGCTGTTATGCATGGTCAGCCCACAAACCCCCCCCCCCAAAAACAAACCCACCATCTTCAGGTAAAATACACCCCCCCCCCACCCAGAAAAACACACCCACGCTCCTCGGGTAAAATACCCCTACCCCAAAAACACACCCACGCTCCTCGGGTAAAATTAGTGAGCCATTAGAGTGACACCACCTCAACAGCGTATTGCAGTTCTGTTGTTGGCAGTACGAGTCATCGGGGTAGAAATTGGTGTGTTTTGTGCTAATTTTTCAGATGTAAAACGACCGCAATGCATACCAATTTAACAGTAGGACGGCCTGTGCCCAATCTGCACTGGCATTGGTCCCACTGCTAAGTGGGGCCTATTTTTTTTTAAAAAGTGTGTCCTGGGCGGCTGCCTAAAACAGGCATTAGGCTCCTTGAATATGTTAACGGGGAGCCAAACGGCTGTTGAAGGACCAGTTTACAAAATTAGTTTGGGCCAGCCCCGCTCATGAACTTTCAACGGCCCCCTACGTCTGTCAACTAAAGAGCGGGGCGGAATGTGGATGGTAGCAAACATTCCGCTTGGCTCACTGTCCTAGTAAGTGCCCAGAACTGCCCGCTCCAACTCCCCTCCGAGATCATAACCGAGGGTCGCTGCTGGCGAGTCAGGCAGCCCAAAATTGACTTTTCTTGTGGGACGAGCTGCCTAGGGAGGCACAACCAGCAGCAACCGCTCACCCCGGATATATAGACGAGGCCCGAGGAACAATTTCTAGTGATCCTCGGGCCTCTTGGTTTGGGCGCATGCTGCCCACGTTCGCCAAATCTGGACCTAAAAACCGGCCCAGACTAATTTCTACCCCATCGTCTGAACTGTCAGGAAGTACCCAGAATGATACTGCACTATGTGACACAAGAGTGTGCCGAGTGGAATCAGTGAATTTCATGCATGCTACCTTCCACGGCAGCTGGGTTGTGCGCTCGGGAAATCAATTTAAATCCTGTCCTTCTAGAAGATTCAAAAGAAACTGCCACAGAAACACTTAAAAATCCTATTTGAACAGATGTATTGAAATAGGAGATCCGGCCATGTTTCCCCAGCCTAAAATAGTAATGACGCAGGTCTCTCCACTTCAGTACTCTTTGATGTAATCAAACAGAAGTATGCCTTTTATTTTCCTCTGAGATTGATCTGGAGAAATCCTTCTTTCTCCCAACTGAAATGAATAAAGGCAGATGGCGTTGTACCCTTCAGTATTTATTATCACTCCAATTCAATAACCCTTCAATGTCATAAATGGACTGAAAGTTCTTTGAAGGCACTTTCACTTTATGTCTGTGCTGTGTTCTCTCAATGTGTGGTTCCCATACAGCCGACAGAGATAAAAACATAGAAACAGGAGTAGCCCATTCAGCCCCGAGCCTGCTCTGCCATTCAATCAGATCATGGCTGATCTGTAACTCAACTCCATTTACCTGCCTTTGCTCCATATCCCTTGATACCTTTACCCAACAAAAATCTGTCTTAAAAATTTCAATTGACCCAGCATCCACAGCCTTTTTGGGGGAGCGAGCGTAACTAAGTGTGACAGTGGAGGACGCATTGTTTTTTTTGCTAGTTTTCCCCATCTCCCACTGATTCTCGGAGCTACTGAGATTGTTCACCAAGTCCGATTCAGCGTGCCTGCAGCTTGTCCCCACATCTCGAATCCTTGAAAATTACGGATGTCAAGCCATCAGCCATTACCGATGGCGTGGAGTAGACTTTCATCCATAGTGCCTGGGTGGAGTGCAGGGGGCGAAGGAAGGGCAGGGAGGATCACATGTTCGTAACAGAGCCTGCCCCTTCCATTTAAATTAATGGAAGAAAATTGGGCAGACTCAGCAAAGGCGTGCAATCCCTCCTCCCCACCCAATTTTCCTCTCTGTACTCTGCCCAGATGATACTTTGTACCTAGGCAGTAGAAACAAAAATCTACCCCCATTACTTTGGACAAAGATGTCAGCCTTGACTCAGTGGTAGCACTCTTGCCTGAGTCAGAAGGTTGTGGGTTCAAGACCTCCTTCAGAGACTTGAGCACAAAGATTTAGGCTGGCGCTTCCATAAAGTACTGAGGAAGCGCTGCACTGTCAGAGATACAGACTTTTGGATGAGACGTAAACAAAGGCCCCCTCTGCCCTCTCAGGTGAATGTAAAAGATCCCATGGCACTATTCGAAGACGAGCAGAGAGTTCTCCCCAGTGTGCTGGCCAATATTTATCCCTCAACCCACACCAAAAACAGATGATCTGGTCATTTAATCTCATTGCTGAGTGTAAATTGGCTGTCATGTTTCCTACATTACAACAGTGACTACGCTTCAAAAAGTACTTCATTGGCAGTAAAGCGCTTTGGGACTCCCTGGGGTTATGAATAGGCGCTATATAAATACATGTTCTTTCTTT
Organism: Heptranchias perlo; assembly: GCF_035084215.1. Classification (NCBI taxonomy): domain Eukaryota; kingdom Metazoa; phylum Chordata; class Chondrichthyes; order Hexanchiformes; family Hexanchidae; genus Heptranchias; species Heptranchias perlo. Next base: position 101,752,426 of record NC_090327.1, read on the forward strand.
TTAACGAGGTGGTCAACACATGACAGGCGGTCGGTCACGTGTAGGCAGTATAGGCTTCGGATCGGACAGCTGGTCTATACAGAGACGGTCTCCAGCTGAGGGAGTGGTGCACTATGGCTACTCTCATGATTTGGACTAAATGTTCTCTTAAAACAAATCCCTAAATGCCAGGCAAAGATCTCCTTTAATAAAAATACTACAGGCCAGTTTGTCACTGTTTTCATTTCTAAGAGTCCCTCAACAAACCCAGCACATGCAGTATGTAACATGAATATAAAACTTAACGGTTACAACTCACCGAGGCCCCACAGGTAGGACTAACTAGACACCCACCATTGTGCAGAACTGGCATTAGGAAGTGGTCAAGAGTCACTGATTTTAACACAACTTGCAACTATTGGTTGTCACCCCTCTACACAGTCACACACTCCTGCTTCTAAACGGAGTCCTCTTCGACATTAGCAGTATATTAGGTCCGCAGAGAGAACAAAAATTACACAAGAGCTCTCTTTGTTCCACCTTCAGAGAGTGGTTTAAGAAGCAGGAGGCGGAGTAGAGTTCAGAAAGTACCAGGCAACAGAACTGCTGGTCAGGAACAATGCCGTACAAATCGGGTGACCAAGTGCATTTGTAAGAGTTTCACAGTAACCTGGCAACATTAGCCGACTAGACACTATGTTTAACCAGGGATTTCAAAAGCACTTGCGTGTCTGTCTGAAACAAGCAGCAGTGTGTGTGCATGTGGAGAAAGACAGAGTGAAAAAAGAGTAAGACAAGGAGACAAACATACAGAAAGAGAAAAAAAGAAAGTTTTAAATAAGCTTCATAGTGAAATTCAGACTGTCTGAAATCAGAATCCGTGTGTTTTTGGGCCTGGCTAGATGACCTGCAAAGTTCTTTCCAGTCCTGTAATCTCATATTTAAACCATTAGCGACCAAAAAAGTGTATTTATATAAAAAGCAATCCCTCATTCAACATAACAATGTTAAAACATTTCAACACTAGAAAAAGAAAAGGAACAATTTTTATTTTTTTGTTTGTTTTTCAAAAAAAAAAATCCATAAAACATGGGTATCCAGTTATCCATCCAGATAAATCAGTGGAGGGGGCCTTGTACCAATAAGAGAAGAGGTGCTCGTACAAGAGCTCTCAGAACATGGCCATACACCAGTCCCAATAAGTGAAAAGGAAATTAAAAAGGTGAAATTCTCTCCCAACACTCAAAACAATCACCTCTTTCCCCTCCCCCCCCCCACTTACTTCCCATAGGTTAGTGCAGTGATGGCCAACCCCAGGCATGCAGGCCATAAGTGGCACGCCTCTCTCTGGAGAGTGGCACGCACGGGAGCAGCCGCTGGAGACTCGGGCTCCTGGGGAAAGGGCTGCAAGAGACAGGCAGCGAACAGCAGTAGAGCGAGCGCTTTCCCCATGGCAGTCCCTGTGCACCGGTTCCTCTCACTGATTGTGAAGCTCCCTCCTGCCCACCTGGGTATTTCAGAGCGGGGCGCGAGCTGCTGGTGGTGGTGGTGAGATTCCCAAACCCCGCCCCTTTTTAAAGGGGCCGGCCCCGCCTTCTACTGCAGATGGTTTAGTAACTAAGATTCGGGCTCCTGGGGAAAAGGGTTGCAAGCATCGCCCTCTGCCTTTCTGTGTCGTTCGGTCGAGGGAGGGTGGTGTGTGAAGCATTGGCGGCATTACCCAGTGCCAAGGCCAAGGACTGGCTCGGGCTCCATCACGTGCAGTGAGTGCCCCTTGATTTTGTATAACGGGCCTCATGAGGAAGTCACCCCCTCTCTCCCTCTCTTCTCCTCTCCTCCCTCCCCCCCCACCATAGCATAAAGCCCTCGTCACGCGGCTGCAGCAGTTGACTTTTATGACTGAGTGGTGGTGTCAGTTTTGCAATGTTTTCATAGTTCGTGGTGTGTATAGTTTTTGTTTCATTTCTATCCTAACAATGTCTGAGTAAACTGAGCACATCCAAAACGAAAGCATGAAAACATGGCTATGAGAGTTTAATCCTGCTTAGGAACAACTATTTTTATTCTCATTTACTCCAGGTAAAACGTCAAAACCACTTTGTTTGATTTGTGATGCTACTGTGGCTGTCCCAAAAAATTTAATTTAGAAAGGCATTTTGAACAGAAGCATAGGGAATTCAACTTTGGCACAGAAGCTGGGTCAAAATCCTAGAACTCCCTTCCTAACAGCACTGTGGGAGAACTTTCACCACACGGACTGTAGCAGTTCAAGAAGGCGGCTCACCACCACCTTCTCCAGGGCAATTAGGGATGGGCAATAAATGCCAGCGACGCCCACATCCCATGAACGAATAAAAAAAAACTTAAAATATCCAGTTGGTTCATCTGTACACGCCTTTTTCTTGGGAATAAAATCTGCATGTCTCAGTGCAACAGGGGTTCTTTGTTAGAAAAAGAGAGGAATTGGTGTCTATAGCAAGAGTGTTGTATGCGTTTTCTCTCCTGCTATGCAGGAAGAAGCGACCTTACATTGAAGAAGAACAGGTCGTTAAAGAATGTTTGCAAATTTTTGCTGCACATGCTGGTGATCCCAAAATAAAATCAACGGTAAATGAAATTGCACTTTCCTGGAACACCATCATGAGAAGAATTGATGAAATTGTCTGTTGCTGTTACAGAACAAATTATACTTCATGTTTCTGCTTGTAAATATTTTTCGCTAGCACTGGATGAAAGCTGTAATTCTACTGTCAGGTGTATAAATTCTATTGTGAGGTGTATAAATGAGAACATAGAAGTTCTCAATCACATCAATCTTTGCCTCCTCTCATTTCCACCACGGAAAAGGACATATTTACAGAACTGAAGAAATGTGTTGGAGAAGGAGCTGAACTGGTCAAAGATTAAAAAGAGTGTTTGCACGGATAAGGAACCCTGTATGACTGGCAAAAGAAATGGTTGTGTTGCTCAGCTTGAAAATATTTTGGAACTCAAGTTATTCAAGTATCATTGTATCATTGACCAAGAGTCCCTCTGTGCTAAAGGCATGAATTTTTCACACACTCTTATCCTGTGGCGTGTTGTATAAACTACATTCGTGCATATGCGTTAAACTGCCGAGAATTCCACGACATATTTGATAATAGTTCACGACGCCAAGGAATTACTTCTTTATTGCCAAATACGTTGGTTATCAAAGGGACAGGCTCTTATGAGATTTTGGAAACAAAATATTAACACTTTCTCTTTTCAACAGAAAAGGGCAAACTTGTTGAGGAGTGCAGTTTACTTGAAGATAAAGACTGGCTCAGTGACCTTGCCTTTCTCACTGATATTCCCGAACACCTTTACAGCCTCAACAAAAGTTTGCCTTTTCCCATCACTGTTTAATTCTGTTCAGTTTCAGTTTTGCCTTGAATTCTCATTCAAGGCAAAACTGAAACTGCAAGTGCTTTAGGTCAAAAAAAATCTTGATCATTTCAAATGTCTGCTGGAGCTAAACTCTGAGAATGCTGACAATTTGCATGTTAATTTTGAGGGATACAAGAACACTATTTCTTCTCTGGCAGATTCATTTGAATTACGGTTTCAAGATTTCAGTGATTATAAAAAAAATTGATACTCATCACCAACTCATTCACCCTATCAGATAGAGATAGAAACTTATCCACCAGATCTGCAGATGGAAATTTTAGGAATGAAAACTCACTCCAGGCTGCATGCCAAATTTAAAGAACTGTGCGATTCACCAATACATCAAGACTTGAAGAAGTCGTTTCGGAAGTTAGTACCACAGAGTAACTTTCCTAGTTTGCATGAATGTGCTCTACGATGGACACGTAGACACACCTCAACCTACATTTGTGAGCAGACTTTTTCTACCATGAGTTTCATCAAAAATAACTATTGCTTCAGACTGACAGATGACCACCTCAATAATCTTCTGCAGCTGACATGATATTTGGATTCAATTTTTAACAATATCGTCAGGAGCAAGCAGGTTCAGAAGCCACATTAAGTATGTTCAGTTTGTAGGCCTCGGCACCATTACATAATTAGGCCTATATTGGCCCCATAACAATTGATAAAATTATTATTTGTTTTATTCAGCTCAGATTGCCAAGTTTAAAAAATTAGTATTATTCATGACAATATTGCAAGTGGCACGCCTGCACATACTAATTTCACAATGTGGCACTCCTTTGCAAAAGGTTGGCCATCACTGGATTAGCAGCTCCTGCTTGCTTCCCCTGAGTTAATGATCCCAGGGGCCTGAAGATCACCATGTTTCCTCCAACTCCACCCAGGCCCCACCACTGCAACTGCAAAGTGAAAGACCTAAGCCACAATGTTTACTGGCCATCTAAATGCTTTTGAGCTTTCCCAAACATTTCGCTCTGCTGATTTTGTTTGGAGGCTCTTGTAGTTAAAATGTGCAACAAAATTACCACAGTACCACAGGCAGCTTCACTCTCAGATTCCAGGTCATCTGCACCCATACTGTGACAACTGAGCAGAGGACAGGTACAGACAAGAATCTGGCACAAAGCAACACTTTGTGTGTGGCTAGCTCACTCCAAAAAAAGCTCAAATGTCGACAATCCTGTCTTTCAAAGAATGATACATGGTGTGTGGCAGGGGTAGAGGAAGGGAGAATGTACAAGAGAAAGAGCAAAATAATGTGAAATGGTAACAACTTACATTCATAAGCACCTTTAACATAGTATAACATCCCAAGGCACTTCACAGGAGCATGATCAGACAAAACTGGACACCGAGCCACAGAGAATGCCAAATATCCAGCATACACTCACAGTGCCGGGGTCCCCACTTGTACAATCTAGGCCATTATCTAAGACCAATGAAAAGTAAGGAGATATGGAAAGAGAAAGACAGGGTGTAAATATAAAGAAAAAAAAAGAAAAAAAGGTTTTCAAATCTTAGTTGAGGCTAAAAGAGGATCGACACACTTTAATGCACACGTATAGTTGTTTATTCCCCCTTCCATTGGTCTTCCTGCTGCAGTGATGTGGGTAATTTGTGAAATCCCCACCTGGTCTGCAAAGCTGGATAAGCATATCTAACACAAGGACTAAGGGCTCGATTTTCGGATGTCCAAGCGGGTGCATTGGTGGCAGGGGGGTTCTGAAAATTGGGGATTCCTGGTGCGGGTCCGGAGCCCGGCTCCAACCCACCCACTTCCGGGTTCTCCAATGACGTGCTTAGATGCGCGCGCAGCCCCCGCATGCGGGACTCCCACCGACAATTAAAACCGGCGGGATCCCACTTAATCAATTATTTTGATACTTCAGGTCGTTAGGAGACCTGATTTGGAGGATATTTTCATCCAAACTGAGCGTGTTTCCCAAACTGGGCGAACACTCCCAGTTGAAATGGACATGTTGCAGTCACCAGCCTGTGGCAGCTGTAAAGGTCCATTTAACAGGGGGGGCCTCACTCATTGCAGGAGGCCACTCTGTCACTTTGGACAAAGTTTGGCCTGCACCACCCTCCTCCGAACAAAAATAAAATTAAAACTTGCAACCTCAACTCCGGTGTGCAGACACATTTACCTACCTTGCAGACCCTCTCAAACGTACATCTTCCAGATGGGGGCCACCATAGCTGCAATCATGACCTCCTCAGAGGACGAACAGCATCACCAGCCTCGCCGGCCATCTGACAAGTGGAGCTCCACAACACAGTGCTGTGACAAATCCACCTGCACAGCAGGAGGGAGGGCAACCACAGAGAGAGACGCGTCGCAGAAGGCACTAGCCCCGCCACAGGGTCTACAGACCAAGGCTCAGCTTCCTGGACCTCTGAGGAGCAGTGCACACGGAGGCTCAGTCACTCGACATGTAGTTGTGCACATCTGCAGCCTCCTTCATGTAGAGCTGCTCCCGGCTGGCCCGAGCACCATCTTCTTACCTAACGCTGTCAAAGTCACCACTGCTCTCAACAACTTCTCCTCCAGATCCTTCCAGGGTGCCACCGGGGACATCGCCGGTGTCTCAGTCGTCTGCACAAAAGAGCCCTGCAAATAAAACTGCACCCACTCTGCAGCGACACAATGGGTGGCACAAGGTGTGGGTCTTCAAGATGATCCTCAGGAAAGGGCATTATTGCACAAACCAGACAAGATTTGCAAAGACATGGCAGTACTGGTGATAACAAATTTATGTTCTTTTTTGCAAAACAAACTAAAGTAAATCAAAAACATGAAATTTTGTCTTATACCCTGTGCGTCCCCTTTGTGCTCACAAAACCTTCACCTTACGTTTACGGGAACCCTTATGTGGTGCTACCCCTGTGGCTTCAGCAGAGGTAGTGGCAGGTTGCTCTTGTCCATGTCCTGACCGATGAAATGCTTTGCGTGGACGCCCTCTGGGTTTCGGTGCCCGTGAGGGCCCCTCCAAAGACTGCTCCACCTGCACCTGTGCAGGGGCAGACTCGACCACCTGGAGAGGGGGCAGCATTGCGGGTACTGGTTGAGAGGGGGGCAACGGGTGACACGTGGGAGCGCTTTGAGTGGTTTCCCCACTTCCATGTCCCCTTTCACCATCTTCCCTCTCCTGGCCCAGGCCCCTATCACCCCTTCCACCCTACTGGATGACAGTTTGGAGGACTTGTGTGAAGCCTTGGAAGGCCAGTTGTAATGTATCTGTCAGCCTGTTTAAAGCGGCAGAATGTTGCTCACCCTGAATCTGAACGGCCGTAGTCAGGGCTTGAATGGACTCATTGTTGAGCCGTGCTTGACGCTCGATGGAGGCTAGCCTTTCCTCCATCACAGACATTCCCGTAACACTCGGAGATGCCTTTACGTCCCTGTGACACTATCGCAGAGATACCCTCCTGTACCTGTGCGTCCATTCCACTCATACAGGAGTTGGACTCCTCCATCCTCCGCGCGATTGTGGAGAGTGCACGTGGCAACTGTTCCAGTACCTCGGCAATGTGCTGCTGGCCCTCGATGACTCTCCTTTTCATGGCTGGCCCCCTCAGAGTTCAGCCTCTGGGTCCAGCTGAGCAGAGCCTGGAGAAGAGTGCTCCCACCGACGCGGACTCTCCACGGCTGCCCCTGCCACCAGGGTCTGCTCTTGCTCACGTTTGCGTGGTGACTCACCATGTGCAAGCCCAACTAAGGGAGGACGGGACCCACCGAGGGGGGGGGGGGGGGGGGGGGGTGTGCGTGTGCGTGTGTGCGCATGCACACACACACTGGTGGATGGCTGGCTGGCTCAGATGTGACGATTGACCCTCAGAGGCCAGCAGGTCCTCTGAGGAATCGCCTTCCACAGTCACGGTGCTTGCAGATGGCCCTGCAAGGGAACAGAAAGCAATATTAAGCATGTGGACAGATATTGAGGTGCTGCAGATGCCAAGTGATGCTAAGATCATTCTCTATCATGAGGGCCAAGTGTTAGATTTGTCACCAGCCGCTTGTGCACTCCCAAGTCTCGGCATCCGTCACGGACAGGCACTCCAGCATTCGGCTTATTTCTAGTGCCTGATGCTTCATGTCTGTTAAGACCACCTGGTGTGGCGGGCCCCCTCTGGTCCTTGCCCTCTCCTGGGCATTCTGGCATCTCTTCTCCTATCAAGGCAAAATACAGAGGCGTGATTGAGTGATGGTTGCATGGTGACCCGCTGTATGCATTGGTGTGGGTGAGGGTGAGGGAGATGCATGGGAGGGTGAGTGAGACATAGCCATGAGATTGTATGAGGATTGGGTTGCGTGGTAGTGTTCGAATGGGAACTGGGGCGGTGAGTAAGTACAGGCAAGGTGAGGATAATGGTTTAGTGGATGTGAGGAGTTATGTGAGAGCATTGTGATGGCAGTGGTGATGTGAAAGATGGAGTGTGGGAGAATGCGTAAGTATACTCACTTTGGCTGACCTGGTTAGGTCATTAAAGTGCTTCCTGCACTGGACCCAGGTTCTGCATACACTGCCACTGCTGCTAACCTCCTCGGCCACCTCCAGACAGGCCTTCTTGGTGGCGGAGGGAGGCCACCTCCTCCCATCCAATGGAAAAAAAAAATTTCCCCTCCTCCTCCTCACCACCACCACCACCCCATCGAGCAGCACCTGGAGTGAGGAGTCAGAGAACCTTGAAGCAGCCTTGCCTCTGGCCTGCTCCATGCTCTAAAATTGGTTCTTTGCTGCCGGAGGAGCATTGGAGGACTGCCCCTTTAAATAGGGTTCCTCCTGCTGACAGCCTGTGATGCGGATGCGCAGTGCCCAGTCGACCCCCCACTGCCAACCCACCTCCCTCCTAATATCAGGCCCTAAGACTTTACTATAGCGACCAATTTTAAGTCGATAGTTACAGCACTGATATACCTTAATAGTGCTATGTTGCTACAAATCCAACTGCTGCAGCTAAGGGAGAGCTCCATCAAATTCTGTTCAATAATTACTCCCGTGAAGCATTGTACAAAGAAAGACGCTATATAAACGCAAGTAGTTGTTGTTGATTATGATGGAGAGCACATACTGGAAAACCAAGCATTGTCTACAATTTTCCGTCTATTGACTTAAATGGATGAAAAACCTGGGTTGTCGCACACACCAATTTCACAATGGGCCCTCCCAGTGGGCAATGCTCCGTGCTGGGATCACACACTCAGAACATTTACCCTAACGTTGAGGTGTGGAGGGGTACACACACACACACACACACACACACACACACACAGTTTATTTAAACAAATGCACTTAAGGTTCAGCAACTCCAGAACAGTTTGACCTCGGCTCAACACCGCCTCCCCAATTGGCGTGGACCCCAACTCGGGTTAGGACTCTGTGGTTATACTGTCACTTTAGTGTCATTGAGAAGTAGAAAGCTGCCACCATCCCTGGCATTTGTCTCAAGGTTTTGCCTTTAAGGTTGCTGAAGACAATGATTTAAGAGGTTGGTTGCAATATTTCCCAACTCCTGCTGTTATGAATGGAAAGAGCAACACAATGAGGATGTGTGAGCACCATGAAGGATAATTTTAAAGGTGGTGTAGAATCATAGAAGGCCATTCAGCCCATCATGCCTGTGCCAGCTCTCCAAAAGCCTATTCCAGCCCTCTAGTAATACTGTTCTAAATTTTTGTTTTTCAAATATTTATCCACTTCCCTTTTAAGAGCTATTATGAATTCTGCTTCCACCACTGTTCCTGGTAGGGCATTCCATGTCCAAACAACTCTGCATAAAAAAAATTCTCCTAACCTCTCAATCAATATTGTCAGTGCTGGGAAATGCAAAACTTCTCCAATTTTAGCACCTGGTGTCAGATCAGGTACAGCATGTTATCTAATCCAGGGGACACCTCAACCCCAACCTCAGGAGGGCACCAGGATGACATTTCTATTTCCCACACTAGTCATCCTATGGACTCTCTAAGCGCACTTGTCGAATTAATGTTGTAAAGCACTGCACACCAGCAGCACACATCAGAACACCGTGCGCAGAAGATTGAATGTCTGGTCTGTGGCCCACACGATTTTCCGCCCAATATTGCAATATACTGTACTCCAGCAGCTTAAAATTACCCGCGTAGTGCCAACTTGTGCTGAATTGTGAGCAGTTTTGTGTTGTGGGCCCAGTATTCACCACAAGCCGGGCTGAGTCCTCCCAAGCTCATTTTACATTTCCCTTATAGCCAGCAGATAGAGGACTGTTAGGCCTGGATTAGAACCTGGTTTAAAAAAAAAGGGAAGTCCGCTTCATTGGCCATGAAGCACTTTGGGACATCCAGACGTCGAGAGGCGCTACGTAAACGCAAGATCCTTGTTTCTTCAACTCACTTTGCCACATACTGCATTGTCCAGATCTATCTTCTGCACCAGGAGAATCTAAATGGTACCGGCCTGAAATGGGGGAAGATAGGACCTGGGGAGAAGAAATGGAGCATATTTTCCTGTCCCTGCATACTCCAGGACAGGATCACCAGGATTAACCGTCTGGGCTATGTGGCATGGGGGCATCCCTGGACAGGTCCATCCCAACCAGGTCTGGCACAGGCAGAAGGGGCAGGAAAGTCAGGGGTAGCTGTGTGATGGAGATCAGCAGCCATAGGAGGATTTAATTGGACAGGTGATGAGGAGAGTGAAGAAAAAAAGAGCCGACCTACAATTCTTCAGCCTGCCCCAGGTCCCCTAGCAACCCTTCAATCAGTGGGGGGTCTGGGGCAGGCCACAGCTGCTGCACTGGGGAGCTCAGCTGAAGTTCCATCAGGAAAATTAGGGAGGAAAGTCAGGAACACCCCTCCCACCTCATTAGACAGGCTCCAACTATCATAGTATCACAGAAGCACAGGAAGTCATTCAGTCCATTGTACCTACTCTTTGAAAGACTATCCATTTAGTCCCATTCCCCTGCAAATTTTTTCCCCCTTGAAGTATTTATCCAATTCCCTTTTGAAAGTTAATATACTGAATCTGCTTCCACCGCCCTTTCAGGCAGTGCATTCCAGATCATAACTCTCTCCTCGCTCTGCACCGCGCCGCCCCCCCCCCCCCCCCGCAGCGCTCTGCCCCCCCACCACGGCACTCTGCTGCGGTGCTCCACTTTAAATATTTGGGGCAGCTCCCATGTTGCTCCACGGTCTATTGTGCTACTGTTTAAATTATACACAAGACAGCATTTGACAGAGTGTGGCACCAAGGAGCCCTAGTAAAATTGAAGTCAATGGGAATCAGGGGGAAAACTCTCCAGTGGCTGGAGTCATACCGAGCACAAAGGAAGATGGTAGTGGTTGTTGGTGGCCAATCATCTCAGCCCCAGGACATTGCTGCAAGAGTTCCTCAGGGCAGTGTCCTAGGCTCAACCATCTTCAGCTGCTTCATCAGTGACCTTTCCTCCATCATAAGGTCAGAAATGGGGATGTTCGCTGATGATTGCACGGTGTTCAGTTCCATTCGCAACCCCTCAGATAATAAAGCAGTCCGTGCCCACATGCAGCAAGACCTGGATAACATCCAGCCTTGGGCTGATAAGTGGCAAGTAACATTCGCACCAGACAAGTGCCAGGCAATGACCATCTCCAACAGCAGAGTCTAACCACCTCCCCTTGACATTAAAAAGGGCATTGCCATTGCCAAATTCCCCACCATCAACATCCTGGGGGTTACCATTTACCAGAAACTTAACTGGACCAGCCATATAAATACTGTGGCTACAAGAGCAGGTCAGAGGCTGGGCATTCTGCGGCGAGTGACTCACCTCCTGACTCCCCAAAGCCTTTCCACCATCTACAAGGCACAAGTCAGGAGTGTGATGGAATACTCTCCACTTGCCTGGATGAGTGCAGCTCCAACAACACTCAAGAAGCTCGACACTATCCAGGACAAAGCAGCCCGCTTGATTGGCACCTCATCCACCACCCTAAACATTCACTCCCTTCACCACCGGCGTACTGTGGCTGCAGTGTGTGCCATCCACAGGATGCACTGCAGCAACTCGCCAAGGCTTCTTCGACAGCACCTCCCAAACCCACGGCCTCTACCATCTAGAAGGACAAGGGCAGCAGGCACATGGGAACAACACCACCTGCACGTTCTCCTCCAAGTCTCACACCATCCTGACTTGGAAATATATCGCCGTTCCTTCATCGTCTCTGGGTCAAAATCCTGGAACTCCCTTCCTAACAGCATTGTGGGGGAACCTTCACCATACAGAATGCAGCGGTTCAAGATGGCAGCTCACCACCACCTTCTGAAGGGCAATTAGGGATGGGCAATAAATGCTGGCCTTGCCAGCGACACCCACATCACATGAACGAATAAAAAAACCTAATTATCGCACTATTTACATGTGATATCATTGTGATAATAGGGACCTTTTTGCTCTGCCCCACCTTCAGTGCAAAACAAAAATTGCCAAATACTCTTTATAAAGACCATGCTCTTTAAATACGTTCAATCACTAAAACTGCTGGTGTGTAGAATGTCAACAGGCCTTGCCAGCGACACCCACATCCCATGAACGAATAAAAAAAGACAGATGAGAAAAATGACTGGGAGTCACATCTGATTGTGAAACACAGGTATCTCCTTCGCTCTCCTCAGCTGCCTTCCAAGCTACTCCAACTTGGCCAGGTCTCCATCCTCGGGGGATTTTTTTAACACACAATCACAGCAGGGACCTTTGTCTACTGGAGTCCCACTCATCCACACACCAACCTCCACTGACTCCCTATGCCCCAACATACAGATTCCAAAGCCCTCACACATTCATAAACCACCTCATGGCCTTGGCCTCCCCCTGGCACGTCCTGATACACTAAAGGACACTATAAAAAGCACAAGTAGTTTTTGTTACTGTTAAATGGTAGACATTGGGACGTGCAGTTTTTGAAAGCTATTTGTAATGTTCTGTATATCACAAACTAACTCGCAGCTAAAAAAAGTGTCAGCTTGTTCTTGCAGGGTTTCTGATTAGAAGTAGCAAACTGTAGGCTGAAAAAAGCTGGAAAACCGCCGTTTCAAAAATTCCCCGATCCTTTTTCCAACCTCAGCAACCAACCAATTCTGGCCAGATACACAGGCTGGCTCATCCAATACATCAGTGGCGTTTTGCACTGCTGAAGTCCAATGCTGCTCTGGATTGTAACAACAATCATAGTAAAAGTTTCACTTGACAGCTATGTTGGATCTTTCTTTGCAACCCACTCAGCCAGATTTAATCTTAAACAGCTGCAACACAATGTTCTTGCAGCATTTGACTAACTGACCAACATCTGTACAATCTAAGTAATTGGCAAGTGCCACTCAGTGCACTGAGCATACAGTATAATTTCACTAACAGATCCTATTTACAACAAACACCCGGCTTTAAAAGTCCCAAATGCAAGACCCGATTTTTTCAATGGAAATCAGCCCTACTACAACACTTAAGCAACATCAGTCCGGACACAACGATAGAATTCAAGCTAAAGTTAATTGAAAAATAACCTATTGTAGTGCGAATCCTGCATGCATTTGTTGCCTGATAAGACGGACCACCATCTGCATACAAACGGCAAAAAGAGTGATGAGGCAACTGCAGCCAGGCAACATGTGAAAATGGTGAGTAAAAGACAAAACTTCAAATCATCGATGATCTGGACCATAAAAGGAAAATAAAAATCGCACGCTGCAATCTGTAAAGAGCTCAGCTTAGCAAAGAATCCTTTTGCAACAAGATAGAAACAGTGTGCATTGAGAAAAGCACAAACAACATGAAGCAATTTACACTGTATAGTTTTGTTTTTTAAAAAAAACAGAATAAAACGATGTTCAATTCAAATTGGTCGTTTCTTCATTTTTCTGATGCAGCAAATAGCTAAACCCGACTATAGTGAACACCCTGTCAGAACGATGTTTTCTGCTGGTCCCGAGGGATTAGTTAGTGAAATTCAATTGCACTTCAACTTCATCACAACTTAATTAGGGGTGCAATTACAATAAGACCGTAGAGTCAGGTGTGAAGAAAGTACACTTTGCACTGAAGCTGCAATTTCCCCAAATTGGAGGCTGTGCATACCTGTAGTGTGCAAGGCTCTGATACGGGCTCCGCACCCGCCCCCACTTGGCTGGGCTCCCAGCACAAGGGAAACATGCCCATGGAGTCAAGCCTGAAAGCCGGCAACAAACTGCCAGTCACAAAACTGGACCAGACAGCTGGATTTGAAAGCGAGAATGTTCGCCCTCGATGGGCAGACACTTTTTGGCATATAGTCTCAAGGACCTTACCACCAAGGAAGAAATGATCCAAGCTCTGTTCCTGAGCGAGATAGTGGAAGGAACTGGAGACAGCAAATTTGGAGGATTGGTGCCACCTTTTAGCAAATATCTTTCACTTGACCACATCTTTCCCTCCTCCCCCAAGGCTATACTCGCTAACCAACTACTTCACACATAATAAAAGGCTTAGATTCTTACCAGTCTTTGAAGGAAGCGTCTTGGGATAACAATGGTTTTCTTTTTCTTTTCCTATAGGTCTTTCCCAAGAGGAGGCTCCAGGACCAGGTAATACCCCAGACTCCTGCATCGCACCACAGGTTGCGTCAAGCCCACCCCAGCTACTAATACCACGCAGTAAACCAGCAGACAGGATGAGGCATGTTCACCGGGTCAAACATCACTTGAGCAAGTGCAAGAAGCAGGAGAGAAAGAACAATCAGAGCAAGCAGTCCGCCCATGGAAAATCCCCACAGTATGGGAAAAGCATTGGTCTCCTACTGGGCTTGCCTTTAGACGCCAGTTGATGCAGGAGCACAAGACACAAGTGTCCACCACGCACAGCTCCCTGCAGTGCTGCAGGAGGGATTAGGACAAACACAGAGTACTATTGCTTCACAGGCATCTGCATGGGAGACAACAGGCAGTGACAGACCCAGCACAGAACAGTTTACTCTCAACCACATAACTGCTGAGGTTGACACCATGGGTACTCAGTTCCAGGAGTCTTTCGCAGATGAATTGGAGATGGTTTGGAAATAGCTGTGAGATGGCAGGCTTCAGCGACCTTGGAGACACCCTGCAGTCTGTTCCCCCGACAGCTGATGCCTCCAGTAGCAGTGGCCTGGCTGTAGAAAGATCCAACAAGGTGCCCTCCTCTTAAAGTAGCCACACATCCTATGGCTCTCTGCCACCTCCCCCCCCCCCCCCCACCACCACATCCCCCCGCACTCCGATCTTGAAGCTGCATATTAATCCATCATCATAACGTAGGATGCAGCACACTTTGGGTTGTAGAACAAATTAACATTTATATAGCACTTTTCACAACCTTCAGGCCATCAGGGATAAGTATTGGCCAAGACACCAGGCAAACTCATGTTCTTCTTCCAATAGTGCCATGGGATCTTTTACATCCACTTGATGGGACAGGCAAGGCCTTAGCTGAATGTCTCATCTGAAAGATGGCACTTCTGTCGGTGCAGCACTCCACTAAAGTGTCAGCCTAGATTACGTGTTCAAGGCCCTGGATTGGAGCTTGAGCCCTGTATGTTCTGAGTCCAAAGCTAAGAGTGCTACCACTGAGCCAAAGCTAACACTAACTGAATGAGACAAACAGCCATCATGCATTCCACTCTGCCTCAGGTGGGGTCATGGTGCTCAGCTGCTGTGTGAGGGTTCTGAACTG
Source organism: Heptranchias perlo (assembly GCF_035084215.1). NCBI lineage: Eukaryota > Metazoa > Chordata > Chondrichthyes > Hexanchiformes > Hexanchidae > Heptranchias > Heptranchias perlo. The sequence goes on from NC_090327.1 coordinate 101,767,528, forward strand.
GCATGTGTAGCCGTGCTTGCAATGAGTAAGCGCAGTCTCCCAGCAGCCAGCCAGATACCCAGTCTGCTTCTTCAAATAACGAGGGCATTGCAGAGCGCAGGACAACCAAAGCATTGGATTTGCTCCCTGGAAACCATGCATCGACATGCAGGATTGCATTCCGACAGTCACACAGCCCATACATTGAAAATGGAAGCCCTTCGTAGGCGGCTGGGTTCTGGTGAGGAAGCCCAGTGGCCACAAGCTGCCATCTACAGCATACTCTGCCATCCGTGGCAAAGCCAGCCACCTGGTAAAACTTTTGTGCCTTCTCCAGCATAGCCCTTATGTAAATGGAAGAACTGACTTCCCCAGGCAAACATTGCATCAGTGACCTGATCAATGCAGAAATGAGCTGTGTACTGGCTGATGGGACACTCGTTACATGCAGGGGTCTGGAAGGATTCTGTTGTGTTGAACACCAAGCAGTGGTGACTGACAGCAACTGAAAGTGGGGTGCCAGTCTTTAACGTGGTCTTCTGCAGCAGACGGCACAGTTCCTGATTCTGCAGGAAACAGAGGCACTGGAGCCATGTCTCTCGGAATGTCCCTGATCATCCTCGTCCAACTCTTGCAGGAGAACGGGTGTGAAGAAAGCCAGTCCCATCTTCCCAAAAGCTTAAAGTTGCTACCTGATATGCAGCAGTTGTTTTCCCACTTTAACTGCAGCTTCTACAATTTTTGTCCAAACCTTGCAGAAAGTAAATACCAAGGAGACAAACAAACCAATGCACAACATTCACTGCAAGTTGCACCAAGAAAAAAAACCGCAGAGCCAGCTTTCAGAGCCTTTCTAGGCTGTTTCAAAGACACTACTCTTAGGTATCAGCAAGTTTCGTGCTGGAGGCGGAGCAGTGCCCAATATTGGAAACTTGGGCAAGGGCTCGCTCGGCCCCAATTTACATGAAATTATGAGGCTCACACATGCAGTTGCTTCAAGCCTCCAAAACAACCCCAAATCTGAAATTGGGGAAAAGACTGGGCATTGAGTAGTCCTGGCACTCGAGGGCCCATGCCTGACTCCCTGAAGCTCAATGGTGCTGTATGAGATGCTGGCAGTGGTCACAGTTTGGATGCTGCCTGAATCCAGTGTCTGGGCCTGACCCAACATCGGAACAAAGGAGAACAAGATTCCCTGGAGAAGGGTCTCATTCCACTTCTGTACCAGTTCAGGGACTCACTCCCAGTTTAGTGTCAGGGCAAAGCAGTTTTGGCTTCATTATCAATGCTAGACTTGGACAGTGTGAATGGAGAGAGCGCAGGAATATGGTATTGAGATAGAGGATCAGCCATGATCATATTGAATGGTGGAGCAGGACCGAAGGGCCGAGTGGCCTACTCCTGCTCCTATTTTCCATGTTTCTATGTACCATTGACATCAGTGCAAGCAGCTTCATAATGGAGGGCTTTGGTTTCATACCAGATTAATTCTCAAGTAACAACACTTTGGTTGGGGTGAGGGGGGTTGCAAAATAAGAGATTAGTAAAATTGCATCTTAACTCATTTAGGGAGTCCTCAATTGGATTCTAATTACTTCTTATTGGAAAATGCTCTTCATTATTTGAACTAATTATAATTAATTAGTGATTTATTTCCAATTCACTATTGTTTAAACTGCACAACTTGGTGATTTTTTAACTCTAATAGACTATTATGCAGTTGTGGTAAATCGTTTTAACTCCGAGATTATCAGACAAACACTCAGTAGGTGCCAACCAAATTGCTCCGTCTTCTGTTTAAACCCATTTAAATTCAGCAAACTTCAGAAACATAGCATTGATTATTCAGTGATGGATCGCTATCACAGGACTCAACGGGCATGAAAGTACTCAATAATGGAAATGAAGCTGATCTATCACACTATACAAGTGCTAGTAGAGGCAGAGAGAAAGTCAATCACATTAAATCACCATTTGCATCAGATTATTCCTACAGCACCACTTCAACACAGTACCAGTCTCTGAAGGCTGGTTTTGCTAGCTCCCCAAAAGCCTTCAAGCTCCCTGTGCTAAACCTGTTACACCATCCTTTCTCTGCACAGCTTGTCTTACCCAAATCTGACTGCTTAACAGTATACAGGCTACCTCCAATTTTCAAATGGACAAAGCAAGATCTATTCGATGATTCATGTCTCAATACAATTTACTTGCAATCTGGGCAATCTTTATTGGAGACAAGTAAAAAGCTAATTCGATAACAAAGGCACGTGAAGCAGTTTCAACCTCCAGCCAGAAGAGATCAACTAATGACATGCGTGTGTTGGACTTAAGTGGCTGCAGTGCCAGAGATAGTGACACACTTGGCAGTGATCAGGATTGGGGTCAAAGTGGCAATTGCAGCAGTGAGGGGTGTTGTAGGTACACCAGTTTGGTTGCCCTTTCTTCTCATGGTTTTACTCAAAGAAGAAAAAAAAGTAAAGTCTGCAGAAAATAAGAGAAGTGTGTAACAAAGACAGAGAGGGTGAGAGGACAAGAGTGAGACACAGAAAGAGACACAAACCAAGGCAGATACAAAATATACAATTTGGCAAACAGATAATGTCTCTCTTTATGGCTCAGGCATATATTCCCTTGCCATTTCTGTATCTGGAAGAATCTCTCACTCTGTCTTCCTCTCTAAGTCTGTGCCCCATCTCTTCCATAGGTTTCCCACTCTTGGTTCCCAGCCCATTCAACCTTTCTCCTCCACCTAGCCTGAATATCCCCTCTCCAGAATGCAACCACTCATCTTCTCCCAAATCCACTTTTTCTAATTTGGTATTCAAATTCCTTCTGTGGGAAAGCTATCGCCATGGCTCTACAGCTGCACACAACAGAGAAGGAAAGTACAGGTTGGGCTCAGTCAGAGAGCAACAAGAATGAATTAGCCAGCACCTCTGCACTTGGTTGTCTTTGGAGAAGTGGAGATTTGGGTTGAGGAGAGGGGAGGTTAACAGGAATTGAGCAAGCGTGCGCCAAAAGAGAGAGTGTGAGAGCACGAGCGCGAGAGAGCGAGCAGGACAATATGTTGTACTAGCCCTATGAGGTAACCGCTGCTCATTCAGCAAAGACGTGAGAATTGTGTGACCTACATCACTAAATCAATTAAGTTAATTTATAACCAGTTGCACTGAACTACATGAAGTAATTAATTAAGCTACACATAAATTCTCAACTATTTTGAAAACATTTACTACAATCCCAAGTGTCTGTAGTGGAGACAGGCCAATACTGAATTACATGCAATTTTTATTTGATTTTAAACACAGAAACAAGCCAGTTGGCTCATTTATCCTCTACATGAGCAGCAGTTCTCAACCCTGTGCTTGCCCTGGTCTCACATCTATTTACTCACTTTCCTTCAACAACCTATCTAACTTATTTTGACATGGTCTCTGCTTCACTCACTAGGTCTGGTAGTTCATCTCACAGCCTCACAACCCTCTGTAAATAATCTTCTCGTGTTCCCTGTCCTAAAATCAGATATACTTATGCCTTCATTCTAGACCCCCCCAATCACTGGAAACAGTCTGTTTCCATCTACTCTGTCTCATCCCTGCACAATTTAAACACCTCCATTAAAAATCACCCCTTCAACCCCTCTGAAAACAGCACCGACTGCAGGAACGTGATTCTGGAAATATCCTGGAGGACCATTTTGCGGCGTGAGGTTTCTCAGAATAGACACATCTCAGCCAGCTGCTTTGGGTGCATTTGCCAGCCTGAACTGTCCTGATTTGGAAGAGCTTCAAACTGATTGGCAGGAATAAGTGCTCCAATCACATAGCCCTCCAGAATTGGATCATCAGCTTACAAAGTCTGGAATGGCTTCCTGCACAGGGACGAAAGGAGCAGTTTTTTTTTAAAATCCACTCATGGGTCTGCACAGTGCCTGAAAGAGTTACACATCCTAAATGATGGACTATCTGCTCCAGGCAGAACACAGACTTTTGTCCAGCTGAAGTAAATATCTGATCAGTTCAATGAATGTTCCCCTACTGTTGTTTAATCTAACAAACCGTTGCTTAGAAACTGGACATTTCCTTTTGTGCTTCTTCTCTGAGGCAGTGATCACTGGACTGACTTTTTATTGTTGCCCCCTCCAATTTTCCTCCTCTTCCTCGGGCAGCATCGACTCCCTTGCTGGGGTACAGCTCTACAGGTGGCAGTTGCCCTCTTCTACCTCGCCCAAATGATCAATGCCCAAAGCCCAGTGAGTGCCTGCAGACTTCCCACTGTAAACAAGTACTTCATAGCCAATCCTGGCCCTGTTCTCATTTCACACGTGCATTGAGTAGAGGCAAGAACTCCAATCCATTTTCCCCTCCCTCAATTTGGGTAGTGCAGCTAATTGTGTGCCTCGATTAAGTTCAGTGGGCACAAACTAGGCCTTCAGCCAGAGACCTTCCTGGTCTGTACGGCTCAGAGGCAATGGGCATGAAATTAATATTGGGCGATTGTGCTATCACCTGATTTGCACATCGGCAGCAAGTTTTACACTCCATCCAATTTTCTTATACGTCGACTTCAATGGTAAAGAAATTTGGGCAGAGTGTAAAAAGGGCGGCCGATTCGCTATCGCCTGTTTTGAACTCCACCCAAGATTAATTTCATTCCCGGTGTCTGTATTGCTAAGCTATTGCAGGAACTCTGCTACAACTTCTGCAAAAAAATTATTTTATCTTGATAAATAAAATTAGAAAAAAGGAACAAAAGCATAAATTCGAATTTTTTTTTAAATAAGTGATTTGAATTCAAGGTTAAAGCTGATTTTCAAAATCAGACTAATTTTTATAATTCAAAAGGACCTGCATATATGAATTACTCTGAAGGGCTAGGACAGGTTATGACAGTCATTTTGCCAATAACAAGGTTCCACAAACAGCAAATGAAATTGTTCTTTAGGTGTTGCTGGTTGAGGGATAAATATTGGCCAGGCCACTAGGACAACTCCCTGCTCTTCTTTCAAAACTCCAAGGGATGTTTAACCCGAACAGGGAGGCAGGATCAGGAATGGTACCAGAGATAAAGGACTTCAGTTATGTGGAGAGACTAGAGAAGCTGGGATTGTTCTCCTTAGCAGAGAAGGTTAAAGGGAGATTTAATAGAGGTGTTCAAAATTATGAAGGGTTTTGATAGAGTAGATATGGAGAAACTGTTTCCACTGGCAGGTGGGTCAATAAACAGAGGACACAGATTTAAGATAATTGGCAAAAGAATCAGAGGGAGATGAGGAGAATTTGTTTTTAAATGCAGCTGTTATGATTTGGAATGCACTGCCTGAAAAGGTGGTGGAAGGAGATTCAATAGTAACTTTCAAAGGGGAATTGGATATATACTTGAAAAGGAAAAATTTGGCAGGCCTATGGGGAAGAATAGGGGAGTGGGACTAATTGGATAGCTCTTTCAAAGAGCTGGCACAGGCACGATGGACCGAATGGCCTCCTTTTTTTTTCCATTCGTTCATGGGATGTGGGCGTCACTGGCAAGGCCGGCATTTATTGCCCCATCCCTAATTGCCCTTCAGAAGGTGGTGGTGAGCAGTCTTCTTGAACCACTGCAGTCCGTGTGGTGAAGGTTCTCCCCCGGTGTTGTTAGGAAGGGAGTTCCAGGATTTTGACCCAGCGACGATGAAGGAACGGCGATATATTTCCAAGTCGGGATGGTGTGTGACTCGGAGGGGAACGTGCAGGTGGTGTTGTTCCCATGTGCATGCTGCTCTTGTCCTTCTAGGTGGTAGAGGTCGCGGGTTTGGGAGGTGCTGTCGAAGAAGCCCTGGCGAGTTGCTGCAGTGCATCCTGTGGATGGTACACACTGCAGCCACTGTGCGCCGGCGGTGAAGGGAGTGAACGTTTAGGGTGGTGGATGGGGTGCCAATCAAGCGGGGTGCTTTATCTTGGATGGTGTCGAGCTTTTTGAGTGTTGTTGGAGCTACACTCATCCAAGCAAGTGGAGAGTATTCAATCACACTCCTGACTTGTGCCTTGTAGATGGTGGAAAGGCTTTGAGGAGTCCAGAGGTGAGTCACTCGCCACAGAATACCCAGCCTCTGACCTGCTCTCGTAGCCACAATATTTATATGGCTGGTCCAGTTAAGTTTCTGGTCAATGGTGACCCCCAGGATGTTGATGGTGGGGGATTCGGCGATGGTAATGCCATTGAATATCAAGGGGAGGTGGTTAGACTCTCTCTTGTTGGAGACGGTCATTGCCTGGCACTTGTCTGGCGCGAATGTTACTTGCCACTTATGAGCCCAAGCCTGGATGTTGTCCAGGTCTTGCTGCATGCGGGCTCAGACTGCTTCATTATTTGAGGGGTTGCGAATGGAACTGAACACTGTGCAATAATCTGACCTTATGATGGAGGGAAGGTCATTGATGAAGCAGCTGAAGATGGTTGGGCCTAGGAACTCCTGCTATATGATTCTAGGACCTTGGGTTGACTGCTCATCCAAAAAACAGCACCTCTGACAATGCAGCACTTTTTCAGTGCAGCACCGAAATGTCAACTTAGATTATGTACTCACGTCCCAGACTGGGGGTGTCCCAGGAGCTCCCCGACTTCACCGAGCCCAACTGCGGGGAGCTGCGGCTCGTGACAGAAGGGGAAAGTTCATTAGAACTGACCAGATATTCATTTCAGCCGGACAAAAGTCTCTGTTCCGCCTGGAGCAGATAGTCCATCATTTAGGATGTGTAACTGTTTCAGGCACCGTGCAGACCCAAGAGCGGATTTTTTTTCTTTTTAAAAACGGCTCCTTTCGTCCCTGTGCAGGAAGCCATTCCAGATTTTTTAAGCTGATGATCTAATTCTGGAGGCCTACTCGATTAGCGAATTGAAGAGCTATTTCTTTTTCAGAGTTCTGAATTCCAGAACTCTGAAATGGAAACATTAAATTCCAAGGGATCACTGCTACAATTTTCCAGGTGTGAATTGGCCAAATAGTGAGAATAAGTTCAAATGTTACTCATTCTCCCCACAGCAAAACATGGAATTTGCTTGCAGAGAACTGACCGAACAACATGCAATTCATTCCCACTGTATGTAAATTTATTTGAGTAAAAAACACTGATGCATGGCACATATATGCATTTTGCTTTCTAAAAAAAACATGCTTTTAAATAGAAAATCTTCCGAGACACAACTTTATTGAAGCCACAGCTAAGTATTTAGTAGGGCCTTCCATTCAGATCATCCTTACTTCATCACCATTACAACCCGTGCTTTGTAACTTTCAGATTTGCTGATAAAAGGGCTGTCTGGCACTTGCTAAATATGTAGACCTACTATTATTAAAATGAATAGGGGAGGCAAAAATCCACACGACAGACACCTTGTGCCTAGGTGTTGGAGGCTCTATAACAGAAATAATGTTATAGAAAGAAATAATAAAGGCAGTTTCAAGAGTGGTTGCCTATTATTCTGCTCTGGACAAAAACAAAGGCCTGTTTCCCAGTGCTGGTTCTGAAATACAAGACTGCGTGCATGTTCAAAACAGGTGCAATAAAGAACAATGTTCAATATTTATACCAGGATATTAAACAGAACACTGTATTTTATGAATATACTTAATCTAAACCAAATTTTAAAATGCCCACTCGCTTCTGATCTGTTGTCTGCTTTGAATGCATGTTAAAACATCGTGATTTTCTGATCTGCCACACAAGATTCAATCACAGAATAATATTAACTCAATGAAATAAAATTATGGCATCACGTAAACTAATCTAACTTGCTTCTTAGCATAAATTACACTAAGACTCCAAGAAGAGGATGGGGGAGATTAAAATTTCTTCAGACACAGATAACATCCTAGTTGGGAACAGTAAGGACTGGTTTCCTAGGGTGTCCGACAAGTCAATTGTAAGGAATGTGTACTGAGCAGCTAAGGTACATCGATCCCGACAGTGAGAGACATTGGAATGCAGTTCTTTTTTCCACATCCTATCCACCCCCCCTTTAAAAATACAAAACAACTTGTAAAAACAACTTTCCTTTGTTCAAAAATTAAGTATTGTTGAAAACATAAAAGTTCAGTGCTTTTAATACAACCTTAACTACCACCTTAAAGGAGCATAAAAGTTTAACAGTATTAGCTTCTAATATCTGTTACAACACATCAGAACCTGGGTAGAAGATCTGCCATCATAATTTATAATTTATACAGTGTATCACACTTGCTTACTCATTAAAGAACAAGGTATTGGAAGGAGCATATACACCAACAAGGAAAAGTTCTGGGCTGAAATAAAATCCTATACATTTCCTCTTCAAATTCAGCCAGATTGAATGGGCCAATTCACAAAAAAAACCTTTCCCTTGCTTTCAATATTGGCAAGTTTTGTATTTCTTTCTTCCAATGAAAATGTGGAAACACTGCAATGAAGCTTACATTGACCCGAAGCCAAGTGATTGTGCTGACGCCAAACTGTAAGGGGGGGTGAGGGGGTGGGGGGGGAACAGGACACCTCCTGACTCCCCAAAGCCTTTCCTCCATCTACAAGGCACAAGTCAGGAGTGTGATGGAATACTCTCCACTTGCCTGGATGAGTGCAGCTCCAACAACACTCAAGAAGCTCGACACCATCCAGGACAAAGCAGCCCGCTTGATTGGCACCCCATCCACCACCCTAAACGTTCACTCCCTTCACCACCAGCGCACAATGGCTGCAGTGTGTACCATCCACAGGATGCACTGCAGCAACTCGCCAAGGCTTCTTTGACAGCACCTCCCAAACCCGCGACCTCTACCACCTAGAAGAACAAGAGCAGCAGGCACATGGGAACAACACCACCTGCACATTCCCCTCCAAATCACACACCATCCCGACTTGGAAATATATCACCATTCCTTCATCGTCGCTGGGTCAAAATCCTGGAACTCCCTTCCTAACAGCACTGTGGGAGAACCTTCACCACATGGACTGCAGCGGTTCAAGAAGGTGGCTCACCACCACCTTCTCAAGGGCAATAAATGCCGGCCTTGCCAGCGACACCCACATCCCATGAACGAATAAAAAAAAATCAGTTCAGATTTGATGGATTGCTTTCCATCACAACACTGCTACTAGACTATTTGAAGGAATTTTCCCTCATTTCTTGTGGAGAAATTGCAAGCTATTGTGGGGATATATTGATAGTCTCTGATTCTAAATTTCATAGTCGTATGAACAATTCAACAGTCACAGTGACTCTTCACTCCCCACCATCGCTCACCACCCCCGTCATGCTGGCACTGTTCACCCCCCTTCAGTACACACTGACATTCTCTTTTCCCACCTCCATCCTTAGCACCACTGCCAGCTCTCAAATCCTGCTGGTCAAGGAGAGGAATTCCTGATCTTGCAAAACAAAAGAAAATCCTGCCCACTTCAATCCCCTGGAGTGGTGGTGATGGTTGGTCATTAGTGCCCTGTCTGCAGCGGGCGGGCATGTGCTCCTTAAAACGTTATTGCAGCAGATGGTGTGAAAGGTGCCGCCCTTGCTGGTGACAAATGGCCAACGTGCGCCCACTGCTGCCAACCCTACCCAGCCCAGCCCTGCCCTCAGTGCCCTCACCTGTTCTGCAAGGTGCTGCTTCTGGCTCCTCCTTGCTGCCCTCGCCGTACCTGACGCTGCAGAAGGGCTCGAAGGCGGCGCACACATAGCCGTGCCCGTCCCTCAGCTCCTCCACGCTCCGCACCGCGCGGCCCCCCAGCGGGCTGTACAACCGCCTCACTCCGTTCGCCAGGGGGATCCAGCGGCTCAGGTCCCCCAGCAAGCCCTCGAAGGACAGGTAGCGGTGCGGCGTGATCCGCAGCGCCTTGCCCCGGAAATACCGGTCGCCGTTCTTGTAAAAAGTTACGAGCCGGGGCCGCCGCAGCTCCCCGCAGCCGGTGTCGGTGAGGTCCCGGGACACCCCCGGGGCGCAGAGGTGGAGTCCGACTCTGGACATTCCGCTTCCCCGGGCCGGCGGGCGGGCGGGCGCTCCGGGCTCCTCTGTGATTTTTTTAAAAAAAACAAAACGCACACTTTGCAAACCTGCAGCCTTCCTTAAATCAACGCGTGCAATCACAAATCCAATTAAGCTTTCTCCAAATTATGCCCCATCTTCAGTTCAACGACCGCTTTGTGGATTTTTTCTGCCTCTGCAAAGTTTCAAGGGGGTTTGACTGCAAGTTGGATATGCAATGTTTATCCTGATCTCAGTCACATATTTGAAGTTAATTCGTTTTCCAAAAATGATAGCTTCTTAAATGCACAAAGTAAGTTTTTAATACTTTGTATTCTTGTCTGAATCTGGTTTCTCACAAGAGGCCTGTACGTTTGCCTGATCTGACAGCTTCGCAATATTCCTCATCAAGGTAATAAAAACAGAAAATGCTGGAAAAGCTCAGCAAGTCAGGCCGGCATTCGCAGTATTTTGCTTCCTCTTCAAGGTGTTGCTAATACAAAAAAGCCATCCCGTTGAAATGCTTCTTGATGAATAGTTTACACTCCCTCTATTTTTTGATGCACAAGGATCCTTTCGCTTCATGCCAGTTGTCAACCAGTCTCCTGCTTAATTAATGCAGCCCAGTGAACCATCAATGAGCTCATTGCTCCTCTTCAATCCCTAAACTGGTTTGCTGTTTAGCTACTCCTTTACTGCCGCTTCTCAGAACTATTACAGCTGCATTGTACTGCGGGGAAAATAGTTGTATCAGCTGTCACCAAATTTAAAGATTTTATTCAAATACCCTCGTGTTTCATTGGGGCGAAAGGAATGGGATTTTTTTTTTGGGGGGGGGGTTCATTACTTGAAGAAATTGACACGCAACCTGCAGAGAAACTGATCCACGTTCAGCAATCAACAGAAACACAACCACCGCACTGATTCATTCCTAGAACACGACTTTGTAAAACGTGCTGGACTTCACCTCTCGCTGTGGATGTAATTGCCTGTCTGAGGGAATTGTGTGTATGTATCTTCATCGTGGATGTTTGAAACCGTTGCCGGGGCAACGCAGTGGCTCTAAGATAATAGTCAGATTCAAAGGAAAGGTTTTATTTGAGGAATATGCTGGAGAAAACATATTTTACTTGGATTGACGCGTTTCAGATAACATTCCACCCGCAGAAACTCGCGTATACAGCTTAAATTTAAATGAATCATATTTTCCTTGCAGATCAGAGTTAAACCCTTAACTTTCTTACTTCAAATAGCATTATGGAGGAGGGCATACTCCAATCTACAGCATTACCTCACCTAACTCAAAAAGATAAATGGGCCAGAATTTGCTGACAAATTAATGCCGCAATTAGCGTGTAAAAAATGCAACAATTTACGGCGAGGAAGCGAGACCCCGTGAGTTGTGAATCGTCATAAATTGCTGGATGATTTGCACCACTCCGCCGTTAGCCTCGCAAAAATGGGATCTCGCCATCAGTCTTCCCGAGTGTCAAGAAATTGCTCCAATTGCGCCTTTAATATGAATTTAAACAATTTTAAAAAATTAAACTCAACGCAGAAAGTTAGGGCTGGCATTTCACAATGTATGGACCCTTTTAATAACGAGATTTATGTTCCTGTAATACCACTCAACCTTGGAAGCCCAGAAAGGGAACTGTGGAGTTTCACTCCTGCGGGTAGTAAGTTGTTCCTAGAGGTTTTTAAAATTTTAAATGTTTTTTCTTACTTTTCCTTTCTGTCTTTTTTTCTCTCTTTTAATCCAATCTTTCCCTTTATTTCTCTTTATCTAATTTGACTCTAATTCACCCTATTTCCTTCGTCGTGGCCTTGTTTCTTTTGCTAACCTTAAATTTCATTGGTTAAGGAAATAGACTATTGGTCCCATTATTCAACAAATTCTGAGATGCCCCGTTGACCTCGCCATGCCATTATCAGCTTGTGTTCCCAGCAATTTGCAGCGCAAGATTAATTGGAGCTTAAGTGTGAGGGGAAAAGTCCAACTCAGTGCTCACTGCGAGATGCCCTGCTCCAGCAAATTCTGGGCCAATAGTGCTTGTATTTTCCCAGAATGTAATCAATAGCATCCACTTGGAGCTTTTATTAAAATGTGAATCTTTCATTTGCGTTGTGATAATGAGCATGCAATGGGTATTTCACACGTAAAACGAGCATAATATTCAACACTGTGTGCTGTACTCAGTTCATATATATTAGCAGATCACAATGAGTCAGACACACTAAAGTGTGACTGCTTAAGTGTGACAGGAAGTGTGTGTGATGCTTACAAAAGTGGATGCTATATGCAACTGTTAATATATAATAGACTGTAATATATATCAGATTGAAGATATAATGCATTGTAATACATATTAGATATATTTTATATGGGTATAATTTTCTTGTATAATATGCTTCAATATTTGAATAGAAAGTTTTTTTTATAAATTCAATATTGCTGTAACTGTTTTTTGTTCTTATAGGGTAGAATGTAACAGCACTTCAATTCTTAAGGCCAGCTGCCACCGCAGAATAGTGACCTTTTCAGATGCAGTTTGACTGTTTTGACGCAAAGATGGTGCGTTTGTGTGATCTGATTGTCAGGACCTGTTTTTACGTTTAAATGGTGTCTAAATAAGTTTGCTGTGAGTTTTAAAAGCTTCTTTTATTTTTTGTGGGTTAGAGATGTAACTTTTTTGGACTGTTGATGTTCCAGAATTCCTCAAGGCAATCCCGACAATGGAATTCCCATGGTTACATACCACTTAATGAAAAACCGAAGCTAGCACAAGGCCATTCCATTTTTAAACTGTCGGTGGTTGCAGAATAGTTCTGACCTGGTTCTCTTATTCACATCATACATAGGAACAGTGGTAGGCCATTCAGCCCCTTGAGCCTGTTCTGCCATTTAATTAGATCTTGGCTGATCTGTATCTTAACTCCATCTACCCACCTTGGTTCCGTAACCCTTAATATCCTTGCCTAACAAAAATCTATCAATCTCAGTTTTGAAATTTTCACTTCACCTAACCTTAACAGCTTTTTGGGGGAAGAGAGTTCCAGATTCCAATTACCCTTCGTGTGAGGAAAATCTTCCTGACATCACCCCTGAAAGGCCTAGCTCTAATTTTAAGGTTATGCCCCTCTGTTCTGGACTCCCCCACCAGAGGAAATAGTTTCTCTTTATCTACTCCATCAACTCCTTTAATCATCTTAAACACCTCAATTATATCACCCCTTAATCTTCTATACTCGAGGGAATAGAAGCCTAGACTATGCAACCTGCCCTCATAATTTAACCCTTTTAGCTCCATTATCATTCTGCTGAATCTGCACTGCAAGGCCAATATATTCTTCCTGAGGTGTGGTGCCCAGACTGAACGCAGTATTTTAAATGGGACATAACCAGAGCTTTATAAAACTGTAACATAACTTCCACCTCTTTGTATTCCAGTCCCCTTGATATAGAAAGATAGAAAATTTACAGCACAGAAGGAGGCCATTCGGCCCATTCTGTCTGTGCCGGTCGAAATAGAGCTATCCAGCCTAATCTCACTTTCCAGCACTTGGCCCGTAGCCCTGTAGGTTATAATACTTCAAATGCATATCCAAGTACCTTCAAAATGTGATGAGGGTTTCTGCTTCTACCACCCTTTCAGGTAGTGAGTTCTAGACCCCCACCACTCTCTGGGTAAACATATTTTCCTCAGCTCCCCTCTAATCCTTCTACCACTTCCTTTAAATCTATGTCCCTTGGTTATTGACCTCTCTGCTAAGGGAAATAGGTCCTTCCTGTCCACTCTATCTAGGCCCCTCATAATTTTGTACAACTTAATTAAATCACCCCTCAACCTCCTCGGTTCCAAAGAAAACAACCCCAGACTATCCAATCTTTCCTCATAGCTAAAATTCTCCAGTCCTGGCAACATCCTCGTAAATCTTCTCTGTACCCTCTCTAGTGCAATCACATCTTTCCTGTAATATGGTGATCAGAACTGTACACAGTACTCAAGCTGTGGCCTAACTAGTGTTTTATACAGTTTTAGCATAACCTCCTTGCTCTTCCTCTACACCTCTCAGTATCCTCCCATTTATTGTGTACTCTCTTGCCTTGTTTGACTTCCCCGAATGCATTACTTCACACTTCTCTGGATTGAATTCCATTTGCCACTTTTCTGCCCACCTGACCAGTCCATTGATATCTTCCTGCAGTCTACAGCTTTCGTCCTCACTATCAACCACACGGCCAATTTTTGTATTATCTGCAAACTTCTTAATCATGCCCCCTACATTTAAGTCTAAATCATTAACATAAACCACAAAAAGCAAGGGACCTAGTACTGAGCCCTACGGAACCCCACTGGAAACAGCCGTCCAGTCACAAAAACACCCATCAAGCATTATCCTTTGCTTCCTCCCACTGAGCCAATGTTGGATCCAATTTGGCACTTTTCCTTGGATCGCATGGGCTTTTACATTTTTGACTAGTTTGTCATATAAAGGCTGACATTCCATTAGCCTTTTAAATTATTTTTTGTACCTGTCCATTAGCTTTTAGTGATTTCTGTACTTAGACACCTAAATCTCTCTGCTGCTCCACAGTTCCTAGCTTCTCACCATTTAGAAAATATTCTAATCTATCGGGTTCTACCTATCCCCAGTGTTGCGAAGGATGGGCCTGGCTACGCTGCCACGGAACACTCCGTCCAGTTGGACTGTTCCGCCCCACCTGTCCCTCGTCGAAAAGTTTATGCAAAAAAACACTTTCGACCACAAGGCGATCAGTAAGTGGTCTGCACGTAACGTCCTCGAGACCCTGCGGGAAAAGGAGACGATGGATCCTGTCAGTTGGTTCCCCGAGCAGACTGTCAATGTCATTTGGCAGAACGCCTCATCGCCAGAACTTTCAAACAAGCACCAAGACATAGCTTGGCTGGTGGTGAGAAGGGCCCTTCCTGTCAGATCCTTCATGCACTCCCGGACTCTCAGCGCCATCGCACACTGTCCCCTTGGGTGCAGATGAAACCGTCACCCATCTCCTTCTGGAATGCGCCTTTGCAAAGAAGGTCTGGAGAGAGATGCAGTGGTATCTGTCCAGGTTCATCCCGAGCAGTTCCATAACACAGGACTCTGTGTTCTACGGGCTGTTCCCGGGGACGCACATCGAGACAGACATCAACTGCTGCTGGAAGACCATTAACTCGGTGAAAGACGCCCTTTGGTCTGCCCGAAACCTGCTGGTCTTCCAGTGCACGGAGCTATCCTCGACCGAGTGTTGCAGACTGGCACATTCCAAGGTCCAGGACTACATGCTCAGGGACGCACTGAAGCTCGGTGCGGTCGCCGCAAAGGCTCTGTGGGGAAAGGCAACCATTTAGAACCTTCCCGCCATTGTATACCAAGGGGCTGCAATCAGGGAAAAAAAACCCCGGGCAGAATGTAAAATTCAAATTGCTGTAATGTACCTGTAATGTACCTGTAATGTACCTGTAATGAATCTGTAATGAATCTGTAATCAATAATCTGTATTGAGTATAATGCAATGAGACACCCCAGAGTGTCATGAACTGTAATTATGTACAATGTGTTCATTGAACTGTACTTGATTTAACCTGCAAATTGTATAATCTGTATTGTGTACGATTGGAATGTGATATGACAACTGTATTGTATGTTTTGCTACAAATTTTATGAATAAAGTATATTTTTTGAAAAAAAAATCTTTCTTCGGTCCAAAGTGGATGACCTCACACTGAACTCCATCTGCCACAGTTTTGCCCACTCACTTAATCTATCAATGTCCCTTTGCAGCTTTCTGCTCCCATCTACACTATTTACTGTGCCACCAACTTGGTGTCGTCAGCAAACTTGGATATACGGCTCTTTATTCCTCCATCTAAGGCATTTATAAATATAGTGAAAAGCTGAGGCCCCAGTACAGATCCCTGGGGGACACCACTAGTCACATCCTACCAATTGGAGTACATATCCATTGTCCCTACTCTCTGTCTCCTACCTCCTAGCCAATTCTCTACCTATGGCAATAGCTTGCGTCTAATTCCACATGCTCTCATTTTTGTTAACAGTCTCTTATGTGGAACCTTAACGAATGCCTTCTGGAAGTCCATATAAATAACATCGATAGATACTCCCTTATCTACCACGTTAGTTACCTCCTCGAAAAATTCAACTAGTTTCGTTAGATATGACTCACCCTTTAAAAATCTATGCTGGCTCTCTCTGATCAGTTACAGAAGGTAACGAGCAGCTATCACGAACCACAGGCACTCCAATGCAGTACTGAGGGAGTACTGCACTGATGGAGGTGCCGTCTTTTAGATGAGAAGTCTGCTGTCTCAGGTGGATGTAAAAGATTTCATGGCACTATTTGAAGAAGAGCAGGGGAGTTTTTCTCATGTCCTGGCCATTATTTATCCCTCAACCAACATTACCAAAACCGGATGAGCTGGTCATTTATCCCATTGCTGTTTGTGGGACCATGCTGTGCCCAAATTGGCTATTGTGTTTCCTAAATAACAACAGTGACTACACTTCAAAAAAAAGTACTTCATTGGTAGTAAAGTGATGTGGGACATCCTGGGGTTGTGAAAGCCGTTATATAAATGCACATTCTTTCTTTCACATGCATTGATTAAATAGCCATAAATGACCATGGGGGACCATATCAGACCTGCTACATTATTTTCATAGCTCTGTTTCCTTGCTGCTCTCTTATTTCTGGTTTGATTATACAGAGTCCAGGGAGATCTGAGATCACAGACTGAGTTCCGTCACTGAACTCTGATGGCCTCGATACCAATTGTATGAGCTTTTCACATAGAGTACCACAAAATCTTTCAGTGCACAATGTTGGGGTGGGGGGGGGGGGGGGGTGAACAGACTAAGTGAGGATTACAGAGGATTATGGGAAATAGACCATTTGTGACACAGCTGACATAACTTACAGTTTTGCAGCCTCATTCCTCTTAGTTTATTGTTAGCATCTGTGTCAAGAATTTTGTTGGTTTGCGTTTTGGAGGATCACCGGGTGGAGCTTCCTTGAAAGTTGTGTTAAGATTACAAGAGGCTGTGCCATTGTTGTAGGGACTACCTAGAAGACTTTGCTAACAGAACAACAGCTTTCTGAGGTGGTGTGTAGCTGATATGTAACCTTCAATAATACAGTAAAGGTTCCCCAATAGCCTCGTAGGTAAAGGCACTACATGGTGTCGTACTAAACCACGCAGGCCTACAGTACCAGATTAAGAATTCTTGGGGCCGTAGGCACTGAAAATATTCAAGGCCCCTCTGCACCCCTGCACAACCCCCATACCCGCCCCTCCCCCCGATATATTGAAACACAACCACATAGTGAAATGCATGAAGAAATAGGCCCATAGAATGTTTACAGACAACATTAATAATAAATGAAATCATATCACAATATACTGCACTTAAATGAAATCTGTTGTATGCAGTTTTATTGCATTATAGTGAGTTTCACCAGGGGCCCCATATTTGGCAGGGGCTCCTGGGCACAGGCCCCCGCCCCAAAGCCTCTGTGTTAATCTGCCCCTGAAGGCCAGGTCACGTTTGATCTGGGTCAGTGGTAGTCGTCATCTGAGCAATCAGGACACTTCAGCTGCCACCAGTGCCACGGGCTAGAGAGGGGGAAAAATGCGGCAGGCTTCTCACGTGTAACTGCTGCTGAAAGTGGATATCAGGTGAGGACAGGATTGGGTTCAGCTATGATGCCTTCCATGACCAAATAGACTGCTGGCATTCTCTGAGAAATAGCCACTTGTGTCGGAGGTAGGGTGTTTCAACATCTGGACTCTGGAGGAGCTGAATGGCATTTCTGTCATTTTTTAAAAATCATTCATGGGATGTGGGCGTCGCTGGCGAGGCCGGCATTTATTTCCCATCCCTAAGTGCCCTTGAGAAGGTGGTGGTGAGCCGCCTTCTTGAACCGCTGCAATCCGTGTGGCGAAGGTTCTCCCACAGCGCTGTTAGGAAGGGAGTTCCAGGATTTTGACCCAGCGATGATGAAGGAACGGCGATATATTTCCAAGTCAGGATGATGTGTGACTTGGAGGGGAACGTGCAGGTGGTGTTGTTCCCATGTGCCTGCTGCTCTTGTCCTTCTAGATGGTAGAGGCCACAGGTTTGGGAGGTGCTGTCGAAGAAGCCTTGGCGAGTTGCTGCAGTGCATCCTGTAGACGGTACAGACTGCAGCCACGGTGCGCTGGTGGTGAAGGGAGTGAATGTTTAGGGTGGTGGATGGGGTGCCAATCAAGCAGGCTGCTTTGTCCTGGATGATGTCGAGCTTCTTGAGTGTTGTTGGAGCTGCACTCATCCAGGCAAGTGGAGAGTATTCCATCACACTCCTGACTTGTGCCTTGTAGATGGTGGAAAGGCTATGGGGAGTCAGGAGGTGAGTCACTCGCCGCAGAATACCCAGCCTCTGACCTGCTCTTGTAGCCACAGTATTTATATGGCTGGTCCAGTTAAGTTTCTGGTCAATGGTGACCCCCAGGATGTTGATGGTGGGAGATTCGGCAATGGTAATGCCATTGAATGTTAAGAGGAGGTGGTTAAACTCTCTCTTGTTGGAGATGGTCATTGCCTGGCACTTGTGTGGCGCGAATGTTACTTGCCACATATCAGCCCAAGCCTGGATGTTGTCCAGGTCTTGCTGCATGCGGGCTAGGACTACTTCATTATCTGTGGGGTTGCTAATGGAACTGAACACTGCAATCACAGCGAACATCCCCATTTCTGACCTTATGATGGGGGGAAGGTCATTAATGAAGCAGCTGAAAGTGTTTGGTCCCAGAACACTGCCCTGAGGAATTCCTGCAGCGATGTCCTGGGGCTGAGATGATTGGTCTCCAACAACCACTACCATCTTCCTTTATGCTAGGTATGACTCCAGCCACTGGAGAGTTTTCCCCCTGATTCCCATTGACTTCAATTGTACCAGGGCTCCTTGGTGCCACACTCGGTCAAATGCTGCCTTGATGTCAAGGGCAATCACTCTCACCTCACCTCTGGAATTCAGCTCTTTTGTCCATGTTTGGACCAAGGCTGTAATGTGGTCTGGAGCAAAGTGGTCCTGGTGGAACCCAAACTGAACATCGGTGAGCAGGTTATTGGTGAGTAAGTGCCACTTGATAGCACTGTCGACAACACCTTCCATCACTTTGCTGATGATTGAGAGTAGACTGATGGGGCGGTAATTGGCCGGATTGGATTTGTCCTGCTTTTTGTGGACAGGACATACCTGGGCAATTTTCCACTTTGTCAGGTGGATGCCAGTTTGGCTAGAGGTTAGTTCTGGAGCACAATTCTTCAGCACTACAGTCGGGATGTTGTTGGGGCCCATGGCCTTTGCTGTATCCAGTGTGCTCCGCCGTTTCTTGATATCACAAGGGGTGAATCGAATTGACTGAAGATTGGCTCCTGTGATGGTGGGCATCTCAGGAGGAGGCCGAGATGGATCATCCACTCGGCACTTTTGGCTGAAGATGGTTGCAAACGCTTCAACCTTGTCTTTTGCACTCACGTACTGAACTCTGCCATCATTGAGGATGGGGATGTTCACAGCACCTCCTCCTCCCGTTACTTGTTTAATTGTCCACCACCATTCACGACTGGATGTGGCAGGACTGCAGAGCTTTGATCTGATCCATTGGTAGTGGGATCGCTTAGCTCTGTCTATAGCATGCTGCTTCCGTAGTTTAGCATGCATGTAGTCCTGTGTTGTAGCTTCACCAGGTTGGCGCCTCATTTTTAGTTGCACCCAGTTCTGCTCCTGGCATGCTCTTCTAAACTCCTCATTGAACCAGGGTTGATCCCCTGGCTTGTTGGTAATGGTAGAGTGAGGGATATGCTGGCCATGAGGTTACAGATTGTGCTGGAATACAATTCTGCTGCTGTTGATGGCCCACAGCGCCTCATGGATACCCAGTTTTGAGCTGCTAGATCTGTTCTGAATCTATCCCATTTAGCACGCTGGTAGTGGCACACAACACGTTGGATGGTGTCCTCAGTGTGAAGTCAGGACTTTGTCTCCACAAGGACTGTGCGGTGGTCACTCCTACCAATACTGTCATGGACAGATGTATCACCGACAGGTAGATTGGTGAGGACGAGGTCAAGTAGGTTTTTCCCTCGTGTTGGTTCTCTCACTACTTGCCGCAGGCCCAGCCTGACAGCTATGCCCTTCAAGACTCGGCCAGCTCGGTCAGTAGTGGTGCTACCGAACTTCTCTTGGTGATGGACATTGAAGTCCCCCACCCATTGAAGTG
The DNA here is from genome assembly GCF_035084215.1 of Heptranchias perlo. NCBI lineage: Eukaryota > Metazoa > Chordata > Chondrichthyes > Hexanchiformes > Hexanchidae > Heptranchias > Heptranchias perlo. Next base: position 101,787,784 of record NC_090327.1, read on the forward strand.
GTGTTCCATATGGAGGAGTACTGATTCATCAGCTAAGGGAGGGCAGTAGGTAGCAATCAGCAGGAAGTTTCCTTGCCCATGTTTGACCTGAAGCCATGAGGTTGAAGCCATGACCTGATTTCATGGGGTCCGGAGTCAATGTTGAGGACTACCAGGGCCACTCCTTCCTGACTGTGTACCACTGTACCACCACCTCTGGTGGGTCTGTCCTGCCAGTGAGACAGGACATACCCAGGGATGGTGATGGAAGAGTCTGGAACATTGGCTGAAAGGTATGATTCTCTGAGTATGGCTATGTCAGGCTGTTGCTTGACTAGTCTGTGGGACAGCTCTCCCAATTTTGGCACAAGTCCCCAGATGTTCATGAGGAGGACTTTGCACGGTCAATTGGGCTTGGTTTGCCTTTGTCGTGTCCGATGCCGGGTGGTCCATCCGGTTTTATTCTTATTTCTTTTTGTAGCGGGACTGTACAACTGAGTGGCTTGCTGGGCCATTTCAGAGGGCAACTAAGAATCAGCCACATTGCTGTAGGTCTGGAGTCATATATAGGCCGTACTGGGTGAAGACGGCAGGTTTCCTTCCCTAAAGGACATTAGTGAACCGGATGGGTTATTACGACAGTCCAGTAGTTTCATGGTCACTATTACTGATGCTAGCTTTTTATTCCAGATTTTATTTAATTAACTGAATTTAAATTCCCCAGCTGCCATGGCAGCATTAAATGACAACATTAAATCCAAGCAACCCAATGACGTTTTTGCGACGTGAGTGATGTATTCATGACAGCAACAGGTGAATGATTGGTGGCATTGTGGACAGTGAAGAAGGTTATCTAGGATTGCAACGGGATCTTGATAAATTGGGCCAGTGGGCCGATGAATGGCAGATGGAGTTTAATTTAGATAAATGTGAGGTGATGCATTTTGGGAGATCGAATCGGGCCAGGACCTACTCCGTTAATGGTAGGGCGTTGGGGAGAGTTATAGAACAAAGAGATCTAGGAGTACAGGTTCATAGCTCCTTGAAAGTGGAGTCACAGGTGGATAGGGTGGTGAAGAAGGCATTCAGCATGCTTGGTTTCATTGGTCAGAACATTGAATACAGGAGTTGGGATGTCTTGTTGAAGTTGTACAAGACATTAGTAAGGCCACACTTGGAATACTGTGTACAGTTCTGGTCACCCTATTATAGAAAGGATATTATTAAACTAGAAAGAGTGCAGAAAAGATTTACTAGGATGCTACCGGGACTTGATGGTTTGACTTATAGGGAGAGGTTGGATCGACTGAGACTTTTTTCCCTGGAGAGTAGGAGGTTTAGGGGTGATCTTATAGAAGTCTATAAAATAATGAGGGGCATAGATAAGGTAGATAGTCAAAATCTTTTCCCAAAGGTAGGGGAGTCTATAACGAGGGGGCATAGATTTAAGGTGAGAGGGGAGAGATACAAAAGGGTCCAGAGGGGCAATTTTTTCACTCAAAGGGTGGTGAGTGTCTGGAACGAGCTGCCAGAGGCAGTAGTAGAGGCGGGTACAATTTTGTCTTTTAAAAAGCATTTGGACAGTTACATGGGTAAGATGGGTATAGAGGGATATGGGCCAAGTGCAGGCAATTGGGACTAGCTTAGTGGTATAAACTGGGCGACATGGACATGTTGGGCCGAAGGGCCTGTTTCCATGTTGTAAACTTCTATGATTCTATGATTCTAAAAGGGTCTTTGTGGAAACACTAACTGGTTTGAAACTCTGTCTGATTTTTAACCTCAACGTGCCCTTTTATGATTTAAAACCAGGCTGGCAAGCAGCATGTATCAGAACTTAGAAATATTTACATCCAGGCATTTCAGAGGCAACTATTTTCACACATAGGGTAGTAGAAATATGAAACTCTTTCTCCCGAAAGGCGGTGGATGCTGGAACAATTGGAGCTTTCAAGACTGGGATAGATAGATAGATTTTTATTAGTTAAAGGTATCGAGGGATAAGGAGCAAAGACGGGTACATAGAGTTGAGGTGCAAATCAGCCATGATCTAATTGAATGGTGGAGCAGGCCCAAGGGGCTGAATGGCCTACTCCTGTTCCTAATGTTCAAATGAAGGACTTGTTGGTCCAGATCAGCAAATGCTACTATTCCCACTTACATATCCAGACTGCTGCAGAGATCAGCTCCACCAGGGAGTTCAATGAAAGGTTATTAAATCATTAACTAAACTCTGAATCTCTGTTATGTTTAAAGTGTAGGGACCGTTTCTTGTAGACCTTCCATACATTTAAAATTATGCAAAACGGAACACGTCTCAGGCTTTTGGGGAAAAACAATTAGAGCATCAAACAGTTCTACTTGTTGTTGGGAAGCGGGTGATGCTGGCTCACTATGGGGGTGAAATCCCTTGTGGTTTCTCCTGCTCCACCACCATCATTTCAACATAAATCCTATTCATGCATGCAATTAGGGTTTCTGTTGACGTTCCGGAGTGGGGAGCGGGAGAATCCCCGAGGAAATTCACCCACACCTCGTTGATTCTTAATGTCTTTAGGGCAACTAGGGATAAGCAATAAATGCTGCCTTCCAACTGGGGGAAGGGTTTGGTGCTTGTGGTGGAGACCCCTTGTTGGAACACAGTGCTGGTGGGGTGGCCTGCACCCTAGGTGTCTACCTGCTTCTGCCAGGCTCCTGGGCCATTGCAGTCTGCTCCACTTTACCTAGTTTTTCATACTTCGCTATTCACACAGTCTCTGTGTGTCTCTCTCTCTCTCTATATATATATATATATATATATATCTTTTATTTCTTTAATTTTCTCTCATTAGGTCTCCTATTGTCTTCTGCCATTTAACCATCACCTGTTTTCCACTTAATCAACAACAACAACAATTTGCATTTATAGGGCACCTTAACATAGCAAAATGTCCCAAGGCACTTCACAAGAGCGGTATCAGACAAAATTTGACACCGAGCCACATAAGGAGATAGTAGGACAGGTGACCAAAAGCTTTGACAAAAAGGTATGTTTTAAGGGGCATCTTAAAGGGTGAGAGAGAGGTTTAGGGAGGGTCTTCTATTTCTTTGCATCTGTCTGTTTATGTTTTCTCCCCTCTCTCACCCCTCTCTTTGTTCTTTTCCTTTTTAAATGCCCACATCATTTTTAAATGCCGTTCAACTGTTTTATCTCCTAGTCCTGACGAAGGGTCCATCTCTCCACAGGTGCTGCCTGTCCAGCTGAGTGTTTCCACCATTTTCTGTTCCTGGCTCAGCTCGATGTGAACCTGGCATCAGACCACAACCTTGAGTGTATACAGGGCAGTGTAGCAAAACAGTTGTTAATTGTTCTGTGTTATAGAGTAACTGTATTAAATTTACACCAGCATCATCAGCAAATTTAACACCAAGTCCACAGTAGAATGTCCGTGGGGTTCTTTGCATTGATCACAACAAGAAAACACAAACAGATAAAACAGCAGAAAGTACAAACAAATGGGGGCACAGGACAGCTGGGTGATATTGCAGATTGAGTTGTTACAGCAGGATATGTTGGTCAGAGGCTGAAACTTATGATTGATTGTCATCATAACAGGAGATCATCCAAACTAGCTCATCTGTAAATTTATTTTATTTTCAAATCACCATTCAATCCCAAACTCAGTAGCTTGAAGCAATACAATAGATTTACTTTTTAGTAATTCTTTTCTCTTCCCCCCCACCCCCACCTTTTCTGCTAATTTTCTCCTTTCCCCTCCATTTCTGAAGATGTTGACCCTTTGCTCATGTACAATTCCATAGGTATCCTCTTGCCCAACAGGCCAGTCTTTATGTGTGAGCCTAAACAGCATCAGCAATTTATTGGGCAATAGGGTTTCATAGCAGAGTACCATCCCACCCAGATACACTTCCAACTGGGGTCTCCACATAGCCATCAGAAGTGGAAAGCTTAGTCACTTTTCACCCCCCCACACCACCACCGCCCCCCCCCCCCCCCCCCCCGGAGGCTTGTGCTTGAGTTTGGAGTTTGCAACCATCCATTAGGCCATATCACAGTCCACCTTTGATCAGGCACATCCTTTTGTGCTCGTGAAAGAAAGAAAGAACTTGTACTTCTATAGCGCATTGCATGTTCACTGCTGATTAAATGCTTTTGAAGTGTTGTTATGAAGGCAAACTAGGCAGCCAATTTGTACACACAGTCCCACAAACAGCAATAAGATAAATGAAGAAATAATGGGGTAGAAATTGGACCTTGTGCACCCATTTTAAAGGCAGAAAACTGGTGCAACGAGGGCCAATTTAGGCGACCAACGTCCTGTGTGCCAAGATGCATGAAGCGCCCTGGAGTTCCTATATAGCACAGGAATTACAGGCAATGGGTTACAGCTGTCCCATCATTTTACTTAGATTTACCGTCTGTTTACCTGAAGTTTATTTTAGCTCTTATGATTGATATATATTAATATATATATATATATTGAAAGGGTATGTAGAGCTTATGATAAACGTCGGGTTCATAATTCAGTAGAGAACCAAGCTGTATACAAAAAGTACAGGGGAGAACTGAAAATGGAAATAGGAGGGGCAAAGTATGAGATTAGATTAGCGGGTAACATAAAAGGGAACCCAAAAGTCTTTGACTAACCTTTTATTATTTATATGTTTATAAAAGGTGGGGCCGATTAGGGACAAAAAAGACCTTGTGGAGGCAGAGGGCATGGATGAGATACTAAATGAGTACTTTGCATCTGTCTTCACAAAAGAAGAGGATGAAGTTAATGTCGCAGCAGAGGAGGAGGATGCAGAGAAATTGGATAGGATAATAATAGATAAAATGGAGGTACCTAAAAGGTTGGCAGTATTCAAAGTAGAAAAGTCACCCAGTCCAGATGGGCTGCATCCTAGGTTACTGGGGGAAGTAAGGGTGGAAATTGCGGAGGCTCTGGCCACAATCTTCCAAACCTCCTTAGATATGAGAGTGGTGCCAGAGGACTGGAGGATTTCAAATATTACACGCCTCTTCAAAAAAGCGGTGAGGGCTAGACCCAGCAACTGCAGGCCAGTCAGCCTAATGTCAGTGGTGGGGAAACTTTTAGAGACAATAATCCAAGACAAAATTGTCACTTGGAAAAATATGGGTTTATAAATGAAATACAGCATAGATTTTTTTAAAGGCAAATCATGTTTGACCATCTTAATTGAGTGCTTTGATGAAGCATTGGAGAGGATTGTGTGATTGATGTAGTGTATATGGACTTTCAAAAGGTGTTTGATAAAGTACCACATAATAGACGTGTTAGCAAAATTAAAGCCCATGGGATTAAAAGGACAGTGGCTGTGTCGATACGATAAGAAAGCAGAGAGTAGTGATGAACAGTTGTTTTTCAGACTGGAGGGAAGTATACAGTGGTGTTCCCCAAGGGTCTGTGTTGGGACCACTGCTATTTTTGATATATTATTGACCTGGACTTGGGTATACAGAGCATAATTTCAAAGTTTGCAGATAGCACAAAACTCAAAGATGTAGTAAACAGTGCAGAGGATAGTAACTGACTTCAGGAGGACTTAGACAGAATGGTGAAATGGGCAGACACAGTGTGAAGTGATTCATTTTGGTAGGAAGAATGAGGAGAGGTAATATAAACTAACTGGTACAATTTTAAAGGGGATGCAGGAACTGGGAGACAAGTCTTTGACGGTGGCAGGACAGGTTGAGAAGGCTGTTAAAAAGATATATGGAATCCTTTGCTTTATTAATAAAGGCATAGAGCACAAAATCAAGGAAGTTATGCTAAACCTTTATAAAACACTGGTTAGGCCTCAGCTGGAGTATTGTGACCTATTCTGGGCATCACACTTTAGGAAGGCTGTCAAGGCCTTGGAGAGGGTGCAGTTGAGTTTTACTGGAATGGTACCAAGATTTCAGTTACATGGAGAGACTAGAGAAGCTAGGGTTGTTCTCCTTAGAGCAGAGAAGTTTAAGGGGAGATTTGATAGAGGTGTTCAAAATCATGAAGCATTTTGATAGAGTAAATAAGGAGAAACAGTTTCCAGTGGCAGGGGGGTTGGTAACCTAAGGACACAGATTTACGGTAATTGGCAAAAGAACCAGAGGTAATGTGAAGAAAAAAATATTTACGCTGCGAGTTGTTATGATGAGGAATGCATTGCCTGAAAGGGTGGTGGAAGCAGATTCAATTATAACTTTCAAAACGGAATTTTATAAATACTTGAAGGGGAAAATTTTGCAGGGCTATGGGGAAAGAGCGGGGGAGTGGGACTAATTGGATGGCTCTTTCAAAGAGCCAACCTAGGCAAGATGGGCTGAATGGCCTCCTGTGCTGTATCATCCTGTAGCGACATCTCAACCTCGGTGATTTTGATCTGCAACTCAACTCATCATGCTCTCTCTCCTCTGGGAACTCTGCCCTCCTATCCTCCCTTAATCTCTCCCTCCATATAAACTCCCCTACCCATATTCACTGCCATCCCCTTGACCTTGCTATCTCTCGTGATCTCTCTACTCCCATTGTGTCAATCATGGATAAGGCCATCTCTGATCACTTCCTTGTATCCCTCTCCACCCACATCCCCTTTCCCCCTCCCAACCAGACTTCCTTCCGTGTTTTTCCCTAGGAAAAACTCTTCTCCCAGGTCACTTACAATGGCACTTTCAAATTCCAACTGTCTAGCCTTTGGCCCTCCATTCACAACATTTTTGCAGCTATCAATCTGCTCAATCACATCCTCACCTCCACCTTTGATGCCCTTGTCCCCATTAAAACCACTACACTCTCTCACACTGATTGTTCCTCCTGGTGTGGCCTTCATCTCCACTCCCTTAAGTCCAAGGGATGCAGACTTGAACATTTATGGTGGAGAACTGGTTCAGCCATTCATTGCCAGATCTGGCTGGACCACATAAAACGCTATCAGGTCCTGCTCTCCTCTGCCAAAACTGCTCACTATTCCAGGATCATCCTGGAATGCAAAGGTAACCCCTGGCTTCTCTTCTCCACTACAAATCATCTTCTTAAACCCGTCTCCCCGGCCCTTCCACCCTCGTCTCCAACAAGTGCAAGGAGCTAATGGCCAACTTTGTCACTAAGATTGAGACCAACTGTTCAGCTGCCTCTGCCGCTTCCCTCCCTTCCCCTAGCCCACCAAACCAAATTTCCCCTACGGTTCCCCCCCTGCCCTGGTCCTGAACTCACATCATTCTCTAGTTTCTCTCCTATCTCTCCTCATGCCCTCTCCTCACCTTGACTGAGACCCACCTCCCGCCCCTCGACCCTATTCCCACCAAACTGTTGACTGCCCAACTTCCATTCCTGGCCCCCATATTAGCTGATACTGTTAATGGCTCCCTCTCCTCAGGTACTGTCCCCCTCCCCTGCCAGCATCGCACTCCTCCTCAAAAAGCCCACCCTTGACCCCTCTGTCCTTGCAAACTACCACCTCATCTCCAACCTCCCTTTCCTCACCAAAGTCCTGGAACGTGTTGTCGCCTCCCAAATCCGTGCACACCTTTCCCACAACTCCATGTTTGAATCCCTCCAATCAGGTTTCCTCTCCTGCCACAGTACTGAAACGGCCCTTTTCAAAGTCACAGATGACATTCTATGTGACTGTGACTGTGGTAAACTATCACTCCTTATTATTTTCGACCTGTCTGCAGCCTTTGACATGGTTGACCACACCATCCGCCTCCAACGCCTCTCCTCCGCTGTCCAGCGGGGTGGGACTGCATTCACCTGGTTCCATTCTTATCTATCCAGTTGTAGCCAGAGAATCACCTGCAATGCAAATTACTCTTCCCACTCCTGCAGCGTTACCTCTGGAGTCCCCCAAGGATCCATTCTTGGCCCCCTCTTATTTCTCATCTACATGCTGCCCCTCGGCGTCATCATCCGAATACACGTCAGGTTCCACATGTACTCTGAAGACTCCCAGCTCTACCTCACCACCACCTCTCTTGACCGCTCCACTGTCTCTGATTAGTCACACTGCTTGTGGGGAAACTGGATGAGCAAAAATTTCCTCCAGTTAAATATTGGGAAGATCAAAGCCATTGCCTTCGGACCCCGCCACAAACTCCGTTCCCTAGCCACCGACTCCATCGCTCTCCCTGGCCACTCTCTGAGGCTGAACCAGGCTGTTAGCAACCTTGGAGTCCTATTTGACCCCGAGATGAGCTTCCAACCACATATCCGCTCCATTACCAAGACCGCCTACTTCCACCTCCATAACATCGCCCGTCTCCGTCCCTGCCTCAGCTGCTGAAACCCTCATCCATGCCTTTGTTACCTCTAGACTCGACTATTCCAATACTCTCCTGGCCGGCCTCCCATCTCCCACCCTCCATAAACTTGAACTCATCCAAAACTCTGCAGCCCGTATCCTAACTCGCACTAAGTCCCGTTCACCCATCACCCCTGTGCTCGCTGACCTACATTGGCTCCCGGTCAGGCAACACCTCGATTTTGAAATTCTTATCCTTGTTTTCAAATCCCTCCATGGCTTCACCCCTCCCTATCTCTGCGACCTCCTCCAGCCCTACAACCCACCGAAATCTCTGCACTCCTCCAATTCTTGCCTCTTGAGCATCCCCGATTTTAATTGCTGCACCATTGGCAGCCGTGCCTTCAGCTGCCTAGGCCCTGAGCTCTGGGATTCCCTGCCTAAACCTCTCTTTCCCCCCCCCACCCCACCTTTTTTTAGACTGTCCTTAAAATCTACCTCTTTGATCAAGCTTTTGGACATCTGTCCTAATATCTCCTTATGTGGCTTAGTGTCAAATTTTGTTTGATAATCGCTCCTGTGAAGCGCCTGGGGACGTTTTACTATGTTAAAGGTGCTATATAAATGCAACTTGTTGTTGTTGTATCATTCTAAGATTTAAAATGGGTGAGCTGCCGGTGGAGACACAATAATCACCGGCAGCTCACCCAGATAATGTTAATGAGGCCTGAGGCCCAATTTTGGGCTGGCGTCCCAGCTGGGGTGCACACTCCATGTCCGGCACCCATTTCAGGCCTGAAAACACGCCTAACGCTATCTCACCCCCAATCGGAAATAAAAACAGAAAATGCTGGAGATACTCAGCAAGTCAGGCAGCATCTGTGGAGAAAGAAACAGAGTTAACGTTTCAGGGCAAAGACCTTTCGTCAGAACTCTGTTTCTTTCTCCACAGATGCTGACCGACTTGCTGAGTTTCTCCAGCATTTTCTGTTTTTATTTCAGATTTCCAGCATCTGCAGTATTTTGCTTTTGATTCACCCCAATCTGTTTTGGTGATGTTAGTTGAGGGATAAATATTTGGACACCAGGAGGACTTCCCTGCAGACTCAATAAAATTTCAATTAATTTGTATCTTGTGAAATATGTTGCTTATTGCACAGATGCTTAATGTCTTCCCTTGTCCTAGCTCATGTCCTCCTTTCCCCTGGTAAAGCATTGAAGCCAGTGAGTGGGCAAAACTGTGGCAAATGGAGTTCAAAGTGGGCAAGTGTGAGGACATCCACTTTGGATCCAAGAAAGACAAATCAGAGTATTTTCCAAATGGTGAGAAACTATGAACTGTGGAGGAGTCAATAGATTTGGATATCCAAATACACAAATCATTTAAAGTTAATAGACAGGTACAAAAAACAACCAAAAAGGCTAATGAAATGTTGGCCTTTATTTCAGGGGAGCTGGAAAACAAATGGGATGAAGTTAAGCTGCAGTTGTACAGAGCCTTGGTCAGATCTCATCTGGAGTTCTGGGCACCGCACCTCAGGAAGGATGTATTGGCCTTGGAGGGAGTGCAGTGCAGATTCACCAGAATGATACCTGGGCTAAAAGGGTTAAATTATGAGGACAGATTGCATAGATTAGGCTTGTATTTCCTTGAGTATAAAAGATTGAGGGGTGATCTAATCGTGTTTAAAATGATAAAAGTATTTGATAGGGTAGATACAGAGAAACTATTTCTTCTGGTGGGGGAATCCAGAACAAGAGGGCATAATATTAAAATTAAAGCCAGGCCATTCAGGAGTGAAATCACAAAGCACTTCTTCACACAAAGGGTAGTAGAAATCCAGAACTCTCTTCCCCCATAAAGATGTGGATTCCGGGACAATTGAAGCTTTCAAGACTGAGATCGATAGAATTTTGTTAGGTAAGGGTATCAAGAGAAATGGAGCAAACGTGGGTAAATGGAGGTGACACACAGATCAGCCATGATCCAATTGAATGGCAGAACAGGTTCCAAGGGCCTACTCTTCTTCTTATGAAGAGCACTATATAAATGCAAGATATTGGGTCAACTAATTTGACCAAATTTCAATTGGTTTCAATATCTAGGTCATTTAAGTTGATTAGAAACAATAGGGGTCCAAGCACCAACTCTTGTGGGATTCCACCCAACACTCTCCTCTTCCCCACCCCTCCCCCCATCTGAGGGTAAACGTCTCTTGTACTTTGTTTCAGAAAATGTTCATTTAATATTTCAACTATTTTATCTTATTTCTTTAACTTCACTGCCACTTTTCAATTGTAACATTTTATGTAACTACCCCTTTATGGCTACATTACTGGGAGCTTAACATCCTGAGTTATTCTCATCCCGTTTCTATTCCTAACATCCCTTTTAATCTGTTTTAGCAAACTCCTGTACTCTTCTTGACTTCTTCCCCTCATTTGTTCCCTGTGGGTTCTGCATAGTTGCTTTATCTTTTTATTCCCATTTTAATTGATCTATTCACCCATTTTGGAGACTGCTTCTTTTTGCTCACACATTTTTTTTAATTTTTTTTTATTCGTTCACGGGATGTGGGCGTCACTGGCAAGGCCGGCATTTATTGCCCATCCCTAATTGCCCTCGAGAAGGTGGTGGTGAGCCGCCTTCTTGAACCGCTGCAGTCCGTGTGGTGACGGTTCTCCCACAGTGCTGTTAGGAAGGGAGTTCCAGGATTTTGACCCAGCGACAATGAAGGAACGGCGATATATTTCCAAGTCTGGAGTATGCATTTATTCTGCATACTCGGTATTATGGCTTTCGATGCATTTGTTTTTCCTCATCATGATATTTTTCAGCCATTTTTCCCAGTTAATTTGTTAGTTCTTCCATTCATTCCTTTGAAGTTTCCCATTTTAAAATTGTATTTGGTCCTTGTCTTTACTGAGTGTCTTTGTTTGCCCTTCTCATGGAGGAAAAAAAAGTAAGAGTAAAATGCTGCAAACAGTCAGCAGGTCAGGCAGCATCTGTGGCGAGAGGAAGGCAGAGTTAATGTTTCAGGTCGATGACCTATCGTCAGAACTGGAAGATGTGACACGATGGGCCGAAGGGCCTCTATCCGTGCTGTATAACTCTATGTTACAGATGAACAGCTGATAAGGAGGAACAGGGGGCGGGGGGAAAGGGAGAGGCCTGTGATTAGGTGGAGGACAAGAGATGATGGTGCAAGGCAAAAGGTGCTGATAATAAATATAATTTGTTGCCAGTTTTATCTTTCCGGGTGGGGGAGGGTTGTAGAAATCCCCTGGTGTTAGTTTTGTGTACGGACAATTTCATCTTCTTTCTTCACCTAGAACATCAACTCACATTCCTTAATTTCCAAATTCTCTTGGCGATATCATACCATCCCCTTCTCTTCCTCTCCGGCCTTGTCTATCCCTCCAGTACATCGCAGATCCTTGTATCTTGAAATCATTCTAATTTTGGCGTTAATCTGGTGAGCAGCGTCAGGACACCAGTTTGGCACCCCACAACATGCCTGCTCAATAAAAGCGAGGCCTATAAATAGACTTTGCTGTAAGTCCTGCCGTAAGTCCCGCTCCAACTCATTGGCTGACACAGTGGTGTCAATAGACACTCCGAACATTTCTGTGGTGTTAGAGCTCCTTCTATGGGGGACAACCAGTACTGCAGGACAAGTCGGACACGTTCAGTTTTCGTATTTCTTAACAGTGAGCTCTGAGGCCCAGACGTCCCTGGCAGTCACCAGAAGATGTTGAACAATTAACGTGAAATTTGCAACATTTTAGGAATGACTTCACCTTTCAAAATAAGTCAGCTCATTCTGTGCCACTTAGGCTGGAGTTGTACTGCCATTTCTATGTTGATTCAAAGTGATTTAGATGCACATCAATGCAGGCAGCAGTCTAACTAAGAACACCACCAATTGCACTAATTCATTAGTTGCAAGACCCCTTTAGAAGCCTAACTCACAACAGTTTGAGTTCCCGAAGAGTGCAGTATAAATTCACTCTTAACATCTTCAAAAGAAACACATGGATAAATACCAGATTAGGAATTTGGATCAAGGATTATAAATATATCCAGACTGAGCTGATTATAATTAACAATAGGTTTGAGGGTTTTGAAAGGGTAAATAGTGAAAAATTCTTTTCACTGGTTGTTAAGCAAGCAGAGATTCAGGATTATTACCGGAGAAACAATGGGCAGCAGTTAGAAAAAACTTTTTCATACAGAGGGTTATTGGAACAAGTGGCTATTGAGGCAGAGATTAAACCAAAAGAGAATTGGCTGAGTATTTGAAAAGGATCTTATATTTACATAGTGCCTTCCACATCTTCAGGATGTCCCGAAGTGTTTTACAGCCAATTAATTATATTTGAAGTGTAGTCAGTTGTCATGTAGGTTGGGTACTCTGTGATGAGAACTCACCTGCTGACCTTTAAGGTCTTGCTACCATCGACAAGGCTGAAATCGGTGCCATAATGGGATACTCACCACCTGCCTGGACAGATGCATTATAACCACCACACAAGGAGCTCAATAGCACCAGAGCAAAGCAGTTTGCTTGATTGGCATCCCAGCCACTGGACTCAATATTCACCCCCTCAGTCATTGGCACACTGTGGTTGCAGTGTGTACTATCTACAGGATACACTGCAGCAACTCACCAAAATCACTTCAAAAGCAACTCGTTCTCTTGCGACCTCTACCATCAAGAAGTACAAGGGCATCAATGTCGTGGGAACACCTCCATGTTGCACTCTATCCTGACATGGATATATATCACCATTGCTGGATCAATATGCTAGGATTCCCTACCTAACATCATTGTGGGAGTCCCATCAACACAAGGACAGCAGTGGTTCAAGGAGAAGGCCCATCATCGACTTCTCAGGGCAACAAAGGTGGCCCTGCCAGTGTCGCCCACATGCTGAGAACAAATTTTTTAAAACAGCCAATTTGTGCACTGCAAATGAGATATGTGATTAGTTAATCTGTATTTGGTAGTGTTGATTGATGGTTGAATGTTGGCCAGGACACCAGGAGAACTTGCTCTAATGCAAGTGGTGCCATGGGATCTTTTATGTCCACCTGAATGGGCAGACAGGGCCTCGGTTTAACATCTTATCTGAAAGATAGCACCTCCAGCAGTGCAGCACTCCCTTAGTACTGTACTGATATGTCAGCCTAGATTATGTGCTCAAGTCTCGGGAGTGGGACTTGTACCCATGATCTTGTGACTCAGAGGTGAAAGTGCTACCGGTGAGCCAAGGCTGACACTCAACGAAACAGGGGACTGGGACGAACACCACACGGACTGCAGCGGTTCAAGAAGGCGGCTCACCACCACCTTCTCAAGGGCAATTAGAGATGGGCAATAAATGCTGGCCTTGCCAGCGACGCCCGCATCCCATGAACAAATAAAAAAGTTGATGGCTCCAATGGTCTCCTTCAGCGCTGTAATTTCTACGGTAGTGCCAGTCTGGGTAGTGGGTCTGGCGTGGATATGTTGAACCCTTCAGATGGCAGTGATAGATTCTAGCTTTTTGCTTTGTACCTTGGGGGACGTATTTCTGCGGGACTTTTCCACAAGAAATTAAATGGGTTGGGTAGAGGATGAGCTTGAATAGCTGAAAAACCTCAAAATGTCAACAAATGAAATATGAATTAATCCTTTGAATTTTTGTATTGTTTTTGGAACAAATCTGTGGAATGTGAAGGAGGCCATTCAATGCCGTGTGTCTGTGTGGTGCTGGCTCTTCCACTGGAGCTATCGACTCTGTCCCATTTCTCTGTTTTCTTACGTGTCAGCTTGGCTCAGTGGTAGCACACTCTTACCTCTGAGTCAGAAGGTCCTGGGCTCATGCCACACTTCAAGACTTGAGTACATAATCTGGCAGTGAGAAAATGCAGATTGTACAATTTAATTTTGGTGGCACTCACTGGCTTATAAAAGAAGAAAACCTGCATCAGCACACATTAAAACCATTGGAAAAATAAAACAGAACCAATAAAAACAAGATCGTTGGTCTGGCATTGCCTTATGAGGTTAAAAAACTCTTTTATTTGAATGATGTTACATTTGAACGAAAGGGTTAACTGTGTCCCATTTAAACATTACATTTGGAAACCACAGACATTGGCGAAGCTTTCAGGAATTTATAACAGGGCTTATAAAAATAACTGATAAACCACCTGCAACTGTTGAACGAAACAGGATGTGCAAGGCCATAAAGATAAGGGGGCCCCCCACATTCTGATGGTTTGAGATCAGCGTACATGATCTTAGCTAAGGTACATCAAAGAGACCTAATAATGGATGAAGCCTAGTAACAAAGGGAGAGATTGGACACAAAGAATGACACTGTCTCCCAAACCTATGTCCCATTGATCCAGAGCAAAATAAAAAGACTTTGTGTCGATAACAATCTCCTTGCAGTCGACGGACTCTGAAGAAGCTTCGCTTACAGTAAGGACATAAGAGAAGAAAAGACCTCAAGAGCCTTTATGCCTTGATGCAACAACCTTGGTTTAAGGTTGTGCATATTGCAAGATTTCCCTGATGATTGTATGAATTGTTAAATCATTAAATAATCACGTTGCAAACAGACTGGCTGCAGGGAGGATGTTTCCCCTGGCTGGGGGTCCAGAACGAGGGGTCACAGTCTCAGGATACGGGGTAGGACATTTAGGACTGAAATGAGGAGAAATTTCTTCACTCAGAGGGTGGTGAACCTGTGGAATTCTCTACCACAGAAGGCTGTGGAGGCTGAGTCACTAAATATATTTAAGAAGGAGCTACATAGATTTCTAGACACAAAAGGCATCAAGGGGTATGGGGAGAGAGCGAGAATATGGTATTGAGATAGAGGATCAGCCATGACCATATTGAATGGCGAAGCAGGCTTGAAGGGCTGAATGGCCTACTCCTGCTCCTATTTTCTATGAACTATTAAGTATAATGGATGGAGTAAGGTGTTATGTAATGTCTGATTTTGCTTCATGCTTGCGCGTTTGAATTGTAACATCATTAAATAATTATTTTTGATTGATGAAACTCCCGTGAGTGTGACTTTCTTTGACTGACTATTGTCCAGGTTCAAGAATCACTGGAAATCAGGTTTTCCTTACATAATCGGCACCCCAGATAGGACCTGATATAGTCAGACAAAGAAGTGTGGAGGGTATAGCAGAAAGGATTAATACCGAGTCCAACGCCCAGACAGAAATAGAGTTTTTCTGGGAAGAGGCGTAGGAGAGTATATTAAAATGGGAGCGGTAGTTCAAAACTACATGGAAAAGAAGTTACCAAGGAGAGAGGAATGGTTCCCAGTAGAGGACCATGAGTCAGACCCCCTTCAAAGCATACGATGATAGGTGGATATGTATGTTAGAAGGGCGGCTGGAATTTTAAAAACGGGCTAAAGCCGTATGGCTTCTTGCCTACTACAAACAAAGAGATAAGGAAAAGCAAGGGTTAGAAACAGAAGTAGCTAAACTAAAGAGGGAATTGGAAGAAGTAAAGGAACAGAATAGTGAAAAACAGATTCAGACCCTCGAAAGCCGTTTAGAGTACTTTCAAACACAGGCAATACTTCAAGAAAGTAATTTGATCCTAAGTCAAACAGTCCAACAAGATGTGGAGATGCCGGTGATGGACTGGGGTTGACAATTGTAAACAATTTTACAACACCAAGTTATAGTCCAGCAATTTTATTTTAAATTCACAAGCTTTCGGAGATTTTCTCCTTCCTCAGGCAAATGTTTCAGGATCTCCTTGAAGCCTACGCATTTATACATATAGAACAATACATGGTGTTTACAGACTGCCCCTGCAACTGCCCGTTGCCAAGGCAATCACCGTGTTCAGACAGAGAGGTGTCACCTGCAGAACCCCCGAATACACATTCAACAAAAAAACAAACAGGGAAAAAAAACAGAGAAAAAAAACACAGAGAGAGGCAGAAACATCCGGAAGGCAGAGAGAGCCAGCAAATGACCCATTATATTAAAAACAGATAACATTTGTTCGATGGTGGGGTAACGTGTAGCGTGACATGAACCCAAGATCCCGGTTGAGGCCGTCCTCATGGGTGCGGAACTTGGCTATCAATTTCTGCTCGACGATTTTGCGTTGTCGTGTGTCTCGAAGGCCGCCTTGGAGTATGTTTACCCGAAGGTCGGTGGATGAATGTCCATGACTGCTGAAGTGTTCCCCGACTGGGAGGGAACCCTCCTGTTTGGCGATTGTTGCGCGGTGTCCGTTCATCCGTTGTCGCAGCGTCTGCATGGTCTCGCCAATGTACCATGCTCTGGGGCATCCTTTCCTGCAACGTATGAGGTAGACAACGTTGGCCGAGTCACAGGAGTATGAACCATGCACCTGGTGGGTGGTGTCCTCTCGTGTGATGGTGGTATCTGTGTCGATGATCTGGCATGTCTTGCAGAGGTTACCGTGGCAGGGTTGTGTGGCGTCGTGGACGCTGTTCTCTTGAAAGCTAGGTAGTTTGCTGCGAACGATGGTCTGTTTGAGGTTGGGTGGCTGTTTAAAGGCGAGTAGTGGAGGTGTGGGGATGGCCATAGCGAGGTGTTTGTCCTCATTGATGACATGTTGAAGGCTGCGGAGAACATGGCGTAGTTTCTCCGCTCCGGGGAAGTACTGGACGACAAAGGGTACTCTGTTGGTTGCGTCCCGTGTTAGTCTCCTGAGGAGGTCTATGCGATTTTTTGCTGTGGCCCGTCGGAACTGTCGATCGATGAGTCGAGCGTCATATCCCGTTCTTACTAGGGCGTCTTTCAGCGTCTGTAGGTGTCCATCGCGTTCCTCCTCGTCTGAGCAGACCCTGTGTATTCGCAGGGCCTGTCCATAGGGGATGGCCTCTTTGACGTGGTTAGGGTGGAAGCTGGAAAAGTGGAGCATCGTGAGGTTGTCCGTGGGCTTGCGGTAGAGTGAGGTGCTGAGGTGCCCGTCTTTGATGGAGGAACGCGATGGACACCTACAGACGCTGAAAGACGCCCTAGTAAGAACGGGATATGACGCTCGACTCATCGATCGACAGTTCCGACGGGCCACAGCAAAAAATCGCATAGACCTCCTCAGGAGACTAACACGGGACGCAACCAACAGAGTACCCTTTGTCGTCCAGTACTTCCCCGGAGCGGAGAAACTACGCCATGTTCTCCGCAGCCTTCAACATGTCATCAATGAGGACAAACACCTCGCTATGGCCATCCCCACACCTCCACTACTCGCCTTTAAACAGCCACCCAACCTCAAACAGACCATCGTTCGCAGCAAACTACCTAGCTTTCAAGAGAACAGCGTCCACGACGCCACACAACCCTGCCACGGTAACCTCTGCAAGACATGCCAGATCATCGACACAGATACCACCATCACACGAGAGGACACCACCCACCAGGTGCATGGTTCATACTCCTGTGACTCAGCCAACGTTGTCTACCTCATACGTTGCAGGAAAGGATGCCCCAGAGCATGGTACATTGGCGAGACCATGCAGACGCTGCGACAACGGATGAACGGACACCGCGCAACAATCGCCAAACAGGAGGGTTCCCTCCCAGTCGGGGAACACTTCAGCAGTCATGGACATTCATCCACCGACCTTCGGGTAAGCGTACTCCAAGGCGGCCTTCGAGACACACGACAACGCAAAATCGTCGAGCAGAAATTGATAGCCAAGTTCCGCACCCATGAGGACGGCCTCAACCGGGATCTTGGGTTCATGTCACGCTACACGTTACCCCACCATCGAACAAATGTTATCTGTTTTTAATATAATGGGTCATTTGCTGGCTCTCTCTGCCTTCCGGATGTTTCTGCCTCTCTCTGTGTTTTTTTTCTCTGTTTTTTTTCCCTGTTTGTTTTTTTGTTGAATGTGTATTCGGGGGTTCTGCAGGTGACACCTCTCTGTCTGAACACGGTGATTGCCTTGGCAACGGGCAGTTGCAGGGGCAGTCTGTAAACACCATGTATTGTTCTATATGTATAAATGCGTAGGCTTCAAGGAGCTCTTGAAACATTTGCCTGAGGAAGGAGAAAATCTCCGAAAGCTTGTGAATTTAAAATAAAATTGCTGGACTATAACTTGGTGTTGTAAAATTGTTTACAAGTCCAACAAGAGACATTTAAAAAATTGGGCAAAGTAGAGAAACAAAGGGTGGTGATTGAAAAGACGCTGGAAAAAGTGTGGCAGAAACAAGTGGCTGTGGGATGAAAAAGAAACCGGCGAGACGGTTGTTAAAGTACGTGGCTCACATCTGTGCGCAGAAAAGTGAGGCCAAAGTGGGTAATCTAATGAAAGAGGAAGAACAGTCTGAGGTGTTGAATTCGGTAAAGGAAGCCAAGGATGAGAAACTGATGCAGAAACAGTTAGAGAAGAAAGCAATGGGAGCAGCTTGTTCAGAAGCACTTAAAGTTTCTGTACAAAGTGACCATCTCAAAATTGAGGATGAGATGTTCAGCAAAAAGAAAAAATGCGAAAAATGCTCTAATGGAATGCAGAATGGGAGTTGCAGAGTTGAGACCAAAAAGTAGAAACTAGGGTCTTAAACTTAAATAAAGCCAATTACATAGGTGTGAGGGGCGAGTTGCTTAAGGTTGATTGGAAAATTAGATTGAAAAGTATGACCGTAGATAAGCAATGGCAAACATTTAAAGAAATATTTCAAAATTGTCAACGAACATACATTCCATTGAGAAATAAAAACTCCACGGGAAAAGTGAACCATCCGTGGCTAACTAAAGAAGTTAAGAATAGTATTAGATTAAAAGAAGAGGCCTATAATGTTGCCAAGAAGAGTTGTAAGCCTGAGGACTGGGAGAGTTTTAGAAACCAGCAAAGGATGACCAAAATAATTGATAAAAAGGGAGAAAATAGAATAGGAGAGTAAACTAGCAAGAAATATGAAAACAGATTGTAAGAGCTTCTACAAGTATGTAAAAAGGAAGAGATTAGCAAAAGTAAACTTGGGTCCCTTAGAGGCTGAGGCAGGAGAAATTATAATGGGGAATAAGGAAATGGCAGAGACAGTAAACAAATATTTTGTATCTGTCTTCACAGTAGAAGACACAAAAAACATAACAGTAATAGTGGGGAATGAACGGTCTAATGAGAGTGAGGAACTTAAAGTAATTAATATTAGTAAAGAAAAAGTACTAGAGAAATTAATGGGTCTAAAACCCAACAAATCCCCTGGACCATATGGCCTACATCCTAGGGTTCGAAAAGAGGTGGCTGCAGAGAGTGGATGCATTGGTTATGATCTTCCAAAATTCCCTAGATTCTAGAACGGTCCCAACGGATTGGAAGGTAGCAAATGTAACCCCACTATTCAAGAACGAAGGGAAAGAGAAAACAGGGAACTACAGGCCAGTTAGCCTGACATCAGTCGTTGGGAAAATGCTAGAATCCATTATTAAGGAAGTGGTAACAGGATACTTAGAAAATCATAACGTGATTAGGCAGAGTTGGCATAGTTTTATGAAAGGGAACTTGTGTTTGACAAATGTATTAGAGTTTTTTGAGGATGTAACTAGCAGGGTAGATAAAGGGGAACCAGTGGATAAATTATAGGATTTTCAAAAGGCATTTGATAAGGTGCCACGTAAAAGGTTGTGACACAAGATAAGGGCTCATGGGGTTGGGGGTAAAATATTAGCATGGATACAGGCTTGGTTAACGGACAGAAAACAAAGAGTAGGAATAAACGTTTCATTTTCAGGTTGGCTGGCTGTTACTAGTGGGGTGCCGCAAGGATCAGTGCTTGGGCCTCAGCTATTTACAATCTATATTAATGACTTAGACGAAGGGACCGAGTGTAACGTATTCAAGTTTGCTGACGATACAAAGCTAGGTGAGAAAGTAAGCTGTGAGGAGGATGCAAAGAGTCTGCAAAGGGATAGCGACAGGTTAAGTGAGTGGGCAAGAAGGTGGCAGATGGAGTATAATGTGGGGTAATGTGAGGTCATTCACATTGGTAGGATGAATGAGAAATTATTAAATATTGGTGTTCAGAGGGATTTAGGTGTCCTTGTACATGAAATACAGAAAGTTAACTTGCAGGTACAGCGAGCAATTGGGAAGGCAAATGGTATGTTTGCCTTTATTGCAAGGGGGTTGGAGTACAAGAGCAAGGAAATCTTGCTGCAATTGTACAGGGCTTTGGGAGACCACACGTGGAATACTGTGTGCAGTTTTGGTCTCCTTACCTAAGGAAGGATATACTTGCCTTACAGGTGGTGCAACGAAGGTCACTAGATTGATTCCTGGGATGAGAGGGTTGTCCTATGAGGAAAGATTGAGTAGATTGGGCCTATACTCTCTGGAGTCCAGAAGAATGTGAGGTGATCTCATTGAAACATATAAGGTTCTAAGAGGGTTTGACAGGGTCAATGCTGAGAGGATGTTTCCCCTGGCTGGAGAGTCTAGATCTATGGGACATAGTCTCAGGATAAGGGGTCGGACATTTAGGACTGAGATGAGAAGGAATTTCTTCACTCAGAGGGTCGTGAATATTTGGAACTCTCTATCCCAGAGGGCTGTGGATGCTCAGTTGTTGAGTATATTCAAGACTGAGATCGATAGATTTTTGGACTCTAAGGGAATCAAGGGATATGGGGATTGGGCAGGAAAGTGGAGTTGAGGTTGAAGACCAGCCATGATCTTATTGAATGGCGGAGCAGGCATGAGGGGCTGTATGGCCTACTGCTCCTATTTCTTATGAGACCAACAGTGAGAGAGGCCGTTATAGTGGTTCAAGATGGTGAACTGCGTAATTTACTGGAACGTTTGACTGGTTTCTCAGTACCCCCTGCTCCCTTTACTCTATGTTATTGCATCCCTCCCATATACCAAAAGAGAAGAGGGAAAGAAATTGTGCAGGAGGATGAGGAATTAAAATTAGTCCTTTCACAGCAGACAGAGACTATAAAGGAATTGTGTAAAAATGTTTTAGTTAGATACGCCAAACGTAACATGATTTAGGAGAAATTAAGTCATCAAGGCTATTGCCCAGACCTTCACAACACCAGGCTTGGATGAGGACACGGACTGTGAGCCTGAGACTTTGAATCAGTACAGAATGGAGTTAAGTCATAAACATAACAAATTGAAAATTGGTTTAAGTGAAAAAGGATAAATTAACCTGATGGAATAGAGAAGGAGAAATAGATCCTTTTTTAAAAACTGTTCCTGCAGAAGCTTTTGTTTTCCGTCTACTGTCTCTTTAAAAGCCTGTGTGAATGTTTTGATGCTGTGGCTCTGCCTTCTCTTTCAAGACTAGGAATGTTACAAAGATTTTGTTTAACTGTGAAAGCTAACTTTTCCTTTAGTTATATTCAGTATTTTTACAGCTTTTTGGAAAAGCGTCTGAAGAACGAACAAAATGAAAGACAATGTAATTTTTATGTAAAATTAAAGACAATGTGGGTTTTAGTCAGCTCGTGGTATTTTGATAATTTTATCTGTTCGGTAATGTGTTAAGTTTAAGATATTGCTGAATGAAATTGGAGTTATTGCAGTTAACTAACCTATTAAATTGTGAAAACCACACTTTTATCGCAGCCACAGTGAAATTCTGGTTATGGTAATTTATGTGATTGTCTCTAATTGCAGATGTGAGATTATCACATATAGAAAATTGGCATTTTGAATTTCTTAAATGTTTAATGAATTGATGTATAAGGAGTTAATGTGTGTAACTGTAATCGGAGAACGATACCTTGTTATCTAAGAAGACTAATTTTGAGATAATCATCTTGGTTGTGGAATATGATAGCTGTTAGCAAACAGCACCTTTATCTTGTGATTGACTGGTCAAAACAGTGACTGTGAAGGAAAAAAAATGATGGAAGTATCTCTACTATCTCTATGATAATGATCTGTCAACATCTTGTAGTTGGATTATACTATAGAATAGTTTCACAATGTTTAAAGTTAAGAGTGATGTTACTATTGATTTTTGCTGTTTAACTGATTTTCAATTCCTATAGATGGATAAAATTGGTAACATTTTTGTGCCTTCATGGCTCATATTTTGAAAATTGGAAGTCAGAGAGAAGCTAAATTTATTATCCAGAGTTTAATTGTATTGTACACAAAGACTTTTAGGGAAAAAAAATCAATTTGAACTTCTTCAAAGCACTTTGTTTTAATAGGATTAAAAATAGCAGCTAAAAACTGCTATTGTTTTATACAGTTTAAATTAAAAACACGTAATCTTGTTTTGAATCAATATGAATGTTTACAAAGCATTTGCTGAAGTTAATCACTTTTGGAGCCTCCAGCATTTTAATCTTAGTGGAGCAGCAACTGCACAAAGAGTTTTCAATGTCCCTTAATGAATTCCAAGAAGAACTTGGGACATGGGATAGAGAAGCGAGGCAGTCTCTCATATTTTTCTGGGTTTGTTTCAGTTTAAAGGGATTATTCTTTAAAATAGATTATTTAGAGCTATTCTCACAGTACTTTAATCAAGTGTATAAACTTTTAAAGTTTCTTAACGTAAGTGGATATTTCCCCACAGTGATAGGAAATATTGGGCATTACTTCTGTGCTACCTTTGCTGACCATTCCTCCTGCAGCGAGGTGACTAGATCCATCCATGAAAACGTGCGTGAAGCCCTCTCTGGAGCCGAGGTAAGGGGTGACAGAAGGATATTAATAAATTGACAAATTAACCGCTTGGGCTTTCTAGAAGAGCCACAATGGATTTTCTGTTTTTCTTTTAAAAACAGGGGACCATGGTTTTCGGGACCACAGAAGTGTTGGTGCAGGAAGCGATCCAGCGGTGTTAAGAATTTAAGATCTTAACTGCAGATATCAAATGTCACAGCAGGGTGACATTTGGACAAGGACTTTGTCTTGCAAAGGCTCAGCTTTAATCAATTCAGGGTTATTTGTTATTTTACGAGACAGAGTACGAGAGAAGGGAAATATGGGAGTTATCTTCAAAAATAATTACAAGCAATTGTCTCTACTGTAAAACCACCAAGCCTGAGCATAATTTGTTTATGAAATTGAATTTGATACGATAAATTGATACGAGTTGCTGTTCAAGCACTTAAGAAGGGAAAATTTATTTGAAATTTAAGGGGATGATCAAATTTACTTGGAACAAAAAGCGTCCAGTCTAAGTGGTTCCTGCCCAAAGCTGTGTGTCAGAGTATTCTGGGACAGAGGCCAGGGAGCCACCCTGCCCAATCCTAAATCCAGGACACGTAAATGGTCTGGTGACTTTTTAAAAAAAATTGTGAATGGTTATATAATGATGTGAGATAGTCATTATCCGAACTTGGCAAGGAGTTTGTAATGATGTCCGTTATGGGTTGGTACTGGTGTTGATATCCCTATCAGAGATAGCCTTCCCACCAGGGCTATGTCATCAGGCCCACAGTAAAATATATAGTGCAATGCTGCAGGAGATAGTATGGGTTCCACCAAAAGATCAGGATTTACACCAAGCATGGCCCCCACAAACCAGGCCATAAAAAACATAAATTTGGTGTGGCTGAGTGGATAGGTATCGGGGCTACTGCAGGCACTTCAACATGGAACAGTTTAGATATTGAATCAGTGTGGGAACATAATGAATCGATGTAACGTGTCCTTCAGTTGTTTCCACAAGGTATGAATAAGGGTGGGGGGAAAAGAGAGATCTGATATATGAAACTCAACAGGTCACAGTATCGATGGATGTATAGTATCAGAACAAATAATGGCAGGAGTAACTAATATAATCAATGGAAGTATTCGGGAGTATAAAAATCAGAATGTATCCAAAGCCATCACATGCAGCATGTATGGGATTTTGTATTAAATCAGATACAAGAAGGATTGAATGATATAGAGAATAACAAGATCCCAAAATGGGTTACTGATAAACATTTACAGGAGTGGCATAAGGCAGACTATGACCTATGTAAGGCTAGAAGATATGGAACAGTATGTCTGGTTTGAAAACCATGTAATACCACAATGGGAAAAATGGTTCTCCCACTGTTGATAGCATTTCCTCAAATATGGGACAAGCCAAGGGAAGTATTTAGCTTAGTCAGTAGGTATGCTTGAAGGAGATACCTTTAAAGAACTCACTACTTTTTCTAAACACCTGGTAACAGGACACGAAGGGAGAATGGAATGGGGTGGACCTGTTGTTGTAGACTGGTGTCAGGGACCTGAATCTGTCGACGTGATGTAATCCAGCGCAACCTGTGGGTTCATCTTGGGGGATGAAGACCCTGAATGCTTGGTGAGAGTTATCAATAGGTGGGTTGGTACTCATGTGGCCTATCAAATCTGAAGTCGGTATTGTATAACCACCAGTGACGTAACATTCAGGCATGGTACTACTATCTGTCCTATCGTTTATTCCCCTTTCTTTCTCACCCCCACGGAAATTACTCGGGTTGGGGAACATACTATGATGCCAATGCAACGACATAATGGAACAGAAATTCATGTTAATCTCACCCTACAGGAGGCATTACAAGCCATTGTACCCTTTGGTCACCCAATTCCTCCATTATCATCAAGTCTTAAGTCCATACTGGCACGTTCACACACCTCACTTCACCATCTAGTTAAAATGGAACAAGCCAATGCACTTATAGAAACGATACAAAATCTAGGAGATCATGAGTGGTGGGAAACAGTCTATAATGTGGCCAACATCTTTGGGTCAAAATAATTAGTGTGGCTTAGCGTTTATTATGATTTGCTTATGTGTAATGCAACATTTAATTAGAGAACATGGAAAGGAAATATTCTTTTTGTGTATGTCATGGTAAACCTTAAGCGGGAACCAACGATAAAAACCTGACAACCCAGGACAATGCTTAAGGTATGAAGTGGATCAGTCAGAAGATCAGACAGACCCACTTGTGGAGGGACTGTGGGGTTAAAAACCCCTTTTAATTGAACAATATTACATTTGAAGGAAAATGGTTAACTTTGTCCCTTTTAAACATTACATTTGGAAACTGCAGACACTGGAAAATCTTCAGGTATTTATAACAGGGTTTGGAAAAAATAACTGATAAACCACTGAAACAGTTGGAATTGTTGAACAAAACAGGATATGTATGGCCATAAAAGATAATTGGGGGCCTCCTACATCTCAATGGTTTGAGATCAGTGCACATGGTCTTAACTGAGGTACATCAGAGACCCAGTAATGGATGAAGCCTGGTAACAAAGGGAGCGATTGGACAAAAAGAATGGAACTTTCACCCAATCCTACGCCCCACTGGTCCAAAACAATATAAAAAGACTTTGCGACAAAAACAGTTTCTTTGCAGTCGACAGAATCTGAAGAAACTTCGCTTACAGGAAGGACATCAGAGAAGAGGAAAAGATCTCAAGAGCCAAAGAGCTGATCACCCTTCAGGCCTTGATGCAAAACCCTTAGTTTAAGGTTGTATATATTGTGTGATTTGCCTGATGTTTGTATGAATTGTTAAATCATTAAATAATCATGTTGTGAATTACTAAGTGAATAATGAGTAGAGTAAGGTCATACGTATTGTTTGATTTTGCTTCATGCATGCTCGTATGAATTATATCATTAAATAATTAGTTTTGATTAACAAAACTACCATGAGTGTGACTTTCTTGAACCTGGACAATAGTCAGTCAAAGAATCACTGGAAATCCAGTTTTCCTTCCAGCTCTAAGTCCATCATTGGACAGTGTTTCTTCTGCTGGTTTATCGTGTTTTACGGATTAAGCATTCAATGTCACAAAACACTGTGTGGAAAATGATTTACTTCAGTAATACATTTTACAGACCAAAAACACTGGAATATTTAGAACAATTATTACAAACTTGATACCAGAAAAGGCATCTCAGTAAAAATAAGGATTTAGAAAGAAAGTACTCCTTTAGTACTCTTCAAAATGACAGTCTAGAAAAATTAAAGCTTCAGTCAGTTGGTAAAACATTATTATACCCACTATTTCCTGGAGAAAAATCGATCAATTGGTAAAATATAAAATACACTGTTATTTTAAACCTAGATGCGCAACTTGGTTAGCAATTTATTTGCTCATTTTCTTGTGCTTAAAATCTAGAATCTTTCAAGAACAAAGTAAACTTCAAATGCGGTGCAGAATTGTTTTAATCTTGAAAGGCAGCTTCTTGTAGAGCAAGCAATGTTACTCTGACATTGAGTCAGACTGCTGGTTTTGAATTTCATGAACAGGTAAAGGACTACTCAGTTTGGTAATCGCTCATTTCAAATGATGATGTAAAATGACAAGATGTGTGCAAAAAGATTAATTTACATCTGCTGGCTTGACAGTTTCCCATTTCAATAATAAAGGATAAAAATGGCTAAAAAACTAAAATCTTAAACCATCTTAGATCAAAAATTTCACAACTTGCAGACATTCATAAAAAGTTTCAAACTTTCAACAAAAGTCATTATTTGGAAGGGTTTTGTTAGCTGTTTCAAGCAATTTTACCAATTGGTCTACTCTTAATTCAAAATGGCATCTTTCAAATTATCTGTTAATTCAAGTTCAAATCTTGCAAAAATCACCTCATGTTGTGTCATTTGAATTGCTTAATTCAAACTATTGGGTAATTCAGATTTTTTTCCCGACCAAAACATTACTTTATATTAACAGGAGTAGGCTGTACATGCCTTTTCTACAATTTTGGTTGTGAACAGAATGAGCTAAAGTTGATTTTTATAAGCAATTTGGTCCAAAGTAAGTATATATCTATAAACATCTATTCCAAACGGAAGCAAAAACCTATAAATCTTAAAAAAATGGTTTAACTTCATAAAGAATACAGGTAAACTAAATTCATATAGGTAAACTAAATATTACAATCATACTTCAATGATAAACTTACAATGCTTTCATCTTTGAATTATTTTTGAATACATGTCAACAAATCAATGTAAAATTTCAAATACAACAGCATGTAAACTGAGGTGCAATAATAATGAGAAATAAAAACTTTTTTAAAAATCCAGTAAACATCAGCTCTACACTACCACGAGGAGACACTGGCATTTAGTGGTAATACATAGGATGAGTATTTGAGGAGAGATCAGTACCCTGCCAAAAAAAAAAAATCAAAAGTTAAAAATGACCAGCGATGTTAACATCCTTTTAGTTATGTCTCTGAGATGATTTTGTTTAGCAGTGAGCATGTATGACCTCATTGGCAGGACTGGTTCAGAGGTGCAATGGCACAGGTCTTGCAGCCCATCAGTCCTACTAACTCCTACCAGAAACTTTCCCTCCATCTAAACACTGATATTCAAGAACACCCCTTTATCTATGGAAGGATGAGGAAAAGTATATTGATATGAATAGGTCTATTGTGTTTTGATTTTTTTTGTATAAAAGGGGTATCAATAGATTTCCAAGGAAAAGACAATTGACCAAATGATTTTTAAAAATGTCATTCGTTGGAAAAATAAACATACCATCGTGGCAAAGGGATACAACCATCTGGTCAGTATTTGAAACAGTTGAGAAAGCCTGGCATTTGTGAAGGGCTCATCTGATGCAGATGCTGAAGTTGGCAGAAAGTAGAAGAGATCTAACAATTATCCAAGTGTATAATTAGCGGCAAATGCAGAATGAACTGTCCACATTCAATCAGCAGGATCAAAGGGATGCATCTGATATATAAATGCTGGTACACATACACTGAAATTTCAATCTTCTCCTACACACACCCCCACCCTCACTGTACAAGTTTGGCTCCCAGCTAGTGCCTTCGCTTTTTTTTGGAGCACTTCCGTTTTTTCTTGGAGCGTAATTCATCAAAGTTTTCTTGGTCGTCTTCCATGCCTTCTTCAAAATCAGCTCTGTTCTGGTTAACTTCAGTTCCTGGCAAAATATTATTGCACGTACATGAGAAATTCAACGCAACCAACATAACACTTATGATGCACGTTGTTAAAGATGCCTACTGGGCAAAGAGACACAGCAACTGGAAACACTGGGCAAAGAGACACAGCAACTGGAAACACTGGGCAAAGAGACACAGCAACGGGAAACACTGGGCAAAGAGACACAGCAACGGGAAACACTGGGCAAAGAGACACAGCAACTGGAAACACTGGGCGAAGAGCCACAGCAACTTGACAAAGGCACTGCAATGACAATTCTGGTGAAGGCAATTGACCTTCCCGGTAGTTTCAAAGTCTCATTGAAATTACAAAGAACATATTGGTCTGTGACAATTTGTCTGTAACCAGAGATGGATGGCCATGATACAACGCCAATTAAATCATGAATTCCATGAGCATGCAGGTTATTATCCAGGTGACAGTGCACTGCTGTTTGAAACACACCAGTGAAAGAGCAGCAGTAGTGCAATATTTTCAGTATAGGATTCTACTGATTGTAAAGTAGCCTGTCTAGATTGGGATCTATTTGAGTCAGACGATTGTGGACACTACGCATCGTAAGCCGGCCAAGGTTCGGTTTGTGACTGAGGTTACTTAAGGAAAGTAAGAATCTGCATTTATAAAGGCACTTTAGCACATCTCTTAAGACTTCCCTAAGTCCCTCACAGCCAATTACGTTTGAGGTGAAATTACTATTGTTATGTAGGCAAAGGTGATAGCCATTTTCCACAGAGCAAAGTCCCATAAACAGCAATGAGATAACTGATACTTATTTCATCAAAAACTGGATTTTAGCCAACATTGGTTTCCATAAGTACTAGCTATAGATTTATAATTAT
Organism: Heptranchias perlo; assembly: GCF_035084215.1. Lineage (NCBI taxonomy): Eukaryota > Metazoa > Chordata > Chondrichthyes > Hexanchiformes > Hexanchidae > Heptranchias > Heptranchias perlo. Next base: position 101,816,747 of record NC_090327.1, read on the forward strand.
GGTAAGGAAAGGGTTAGTCAGAATGACTAAGTCCAATAATGGAATACTGTTAGTGATTTTTCTTTATGCTGGTGTAATGCTGGCTTTTAGCCTTTGTTTGTTAAGCAGAGTAGTATGATTCATTATTAAAATACTGACCACTGAACTTTTGAACTGAGACTGACCCAACGGCACTGGTAGCTTTCAATATGAAGTTATCACCTACTTAATAAAGGGAACTTAATTAAATGACGTGCCATTGAATACTGGTTCCTAAGTTTCAGGGAGATTGTAATAGATAATGGATGCAAGAACAACATCTGGGTAAATGTTTTACTTTTCTAATTGGGGTTTCTGAGAAAGATGGAATTAGCTGATGCCAAATGGAATAGAATCAAAGCCATACTTAGAATTAAAGGTTTCACTTGGTGGAATAGCAATTATATGTAACAAGAGCAAAATTATTGATAACGAAGTAAGGGAGTTGTACTGATCTCGTTTGCCCAACGGGAAAAACAGATGGTTAGTAAAGAAACCAGCTTAACAACTGAAATTATTGATAAGGCCAATCAGATTCTCCTTATACAGAGTTGTATTTTTACTTTTGGTCTAATCATGCAGTGCAGAAATGTGCAGATTGTCACATAGTTAGGGTGAGAGAAATATATAAAAAGTAGCAGTCTGGAATGAGCATTTGGATTCAAAAGGGTTTAATCAGCTAAAATACTGAGCTCAGAGCCGTAACACGTTTAAGTCCCCAACCATCAGGTGTGATTGTAAGTACTATCTTTTAAGTGTACATTTAAGTACTATTGCATGTACTGTATGCTTAATAAATCCCTGAATGCTTAACTTGAACGTTTCAAGAACCTTATTGATTTTGAGGAATAGACAGAACATCTAAATAGCTAAAATAATCATTTTAAAAGAAACATCTTTTACTATGGTCATTGTACAGCAATGGGCCTTAACACACTAATGTGCTGAGTTACAGAGTTCCTTATTGCATGGTTTATTATTGCTAGTTATTTAAACATACCATTATCACTCAGGTAAAGGGATCGCTTCTTGTCAGCGTCATCTACAATTTCCTGAAGAGCGCCAATTTTCTGTGATAATATTTCCTCACCTAAGGGATGTATAAAGACAAACAGATTGGTTATATAGATATCCCATACATCCAAAACTAAATTTTGAGTCTTCTGGCTGAATTAAAAGACCCACAACTGAAAGAGGAAACTAAAGGAGATTTCTTAATGTTATTTTCACCCCATTGCCATGCACCTATCTCATCTAAGAGGAAGGGAGAGAAAGCTGCTCCCATACCTGGCCAATACTACTCTAAAGCTGATTACTTGGGTGGTTGGTGGCAGTGTCCCATGGTGACAGGCTCTCTCATTTGCTCTCCTTCCTGTAGTGAGGTGCCTAATCTTCATTTCCCCAATTATGGGACAACGGAAATTGAGGACTCAAAACACTGTTCTGTGGTGCAGTACATGGCAGCTCTTAACTAACTACGTATCACTGTTATGGGGAAATGTATAGTCTTGCCTGCGCTGACTGACTTCAAACAGGATTCACAATTGGGCTGACCATTAAACTAATCCACAGCAATTCCAAGCTGAACTTGGTTATACAAGGCTTTGGCAAGACTTCATTTGGAGAACTGCGTAACCTTTTGGTCCCCCCACCTCAAGAATCACACTATGGTTCTAGGGATGGTGCAGAGGCAACCAAGATGATCCACGGCCTAAGTGCATTGAGCGAAGATTTTGTGCTTTGGGTTTGGATTCTCTGGAGAGAAGACTTAGAGAGGATCCGATTTAGCTTAAAATTATTTAGGGCATCAATAACATACAACTTGATGGATTGTTTGTGATGATGGGCCAGCCAGAGGTAGGGGCTATCATTTAAATTAACAAAGCAGGGAATCAGGCTGGATGTGCAGAAGTTATATTTTTCCCCAGAGATTGATGGACCTGTGGATTCCAGAGTTGGTGGACCTGTGGATTCCAGAGTTGGTAGTGAGGACTGACTCCTTGCAGTCCTTCCAGGAGATGTTAGATGCATTTTTGGAAAAATACATGATCGGGCAGAAGAAAGGTGAGATCCTGGTAATAACCAATAAGTCTGGGGCCTCCAAGGGCTTGCCTATCACCTTTGACGGGTCAGAGAGGAATTTTTGCCAGAGAGTTCCTGAATTGGCTACGGGTCTCTTTTTATCCCTTTTCCCAGTCTAGGAAGGGGGGTAATGAAGGGTGGGAATGAGTGCAGCAAAAAGTGGGGCAAGCCCGTATGGCCTTTACTCATCCTCGATACATATCATTAACCTATGCCAAAGAGACCATTAAAATCCAGTGTCACACTCCTCGCTTTCATCGAGTGAACAGGTATTTTAGCTGCTTAGGCCTTATTATTGTAATGAAAATCACTTTAAATTATTACAGCTAAGTTGCTGGTGAGCAAACCTTTTTAGTTTACTATTTTGGCTCTTCAATGTTTACTCTCACCCCCCCCTCCCCCCACCATGTTTCTTTAGACCTCTCTGCTCCCCTTCACCTCCACAATGGCAAACATGATTCCCCAGCCAATAGTGCTGACAGCCAACTCACTCCCAAGCCCTTTCTCTTTAAATAATGACCACCAAAACGCACACAATACCACCCCTGGCTGACATGCCCACTGATCTTCCCTCCCTCAAGAGAAGCATTTCGTCTCCTTCTGGATGCCTCCTATCAAGAGAATTGAAGACGTTGGAACGCAATAAGGGAAATTGTGGCCAGTGCGTGACCTAGACATTGGAATACCAATGATCAATGTCACCGCTTGAAGGCAACAATTATATAATTATGTATGTTAGTAACGATTAAGGTTAGCGATTTCTCATGGTATGACATCCTGCAACAAATACTATCACTGGTATCAGTAATGGTGACCATGAAGCTGTCAGATTGTCGTAAAAACCCAACTGGTTCACTAATGTCCTTTCGGGAAAAATACCTGCCGTCCTTACCCGGTCTGGCCTATAAGTGAATCCAGTCCCACACCAAGATGGTTGACTCGGAACAGTTTCTTAAGTGGCCTACCAAGCCATTCAGTTGCACAAGGAAACTATGGATGGGCAATAAATGCCGGCCTTGCCAGCGACACCCACATCCTGGGAATGAATAAAGAATTTGAGAGCTAGGACAGGAGTGATGGGCTGAATTTTTCCTTCAGTGTTATAAAATTCTGAGAGACAAATAAGTTGTGGGTTCAGCACTGAAATGCAGTTGGCTTGAAAGTACCGTCAGTTATTTGAGCTTGATGGCCACATTATCCCGATTTAATTCATTTATTAGCAAAGAGGCTTGTTGAATCACTGCTCCACTCTGACCTGGAGTTTTTTTATTTTCCGAAAAACAACACTTATTATTAATTATTTTTGAAGAAATAAATTCATTGGAATATTTTAAATGCCAGCCCATGAATGCTTATCAGGGTGTCCTGAGCAACCAGACGTGGATGAGAACAGCCCAGTAATCTGCCATGCCACAAATTGAGACTGAGGTGCAGTTTCACCCATAGCCAGAGTCTTTCTCTTTGGCCTTCCCAGATTCATTATCAGAACTTGCTGGACTAATATTTTGGGACACTGACCAAATGCGTAGTTTTAATTTGCATTAATTTGCAACATACTTGTCGGAACCTCCTTCCTATTTCCATGAGCAACGGTCTGTGTGATTTTCTCTGCAACTACCTCAGCTTTCAGCACCGTTTCACCCCACCATTGGTGGCAGAGCCTTCAGCCACTGCACTCTGGAATTTCCTTTGTAAACCCCTTCCTCATGGCACTTTCCTCTCCTCTCCCCCACACCAACCCCCACACCTCATACCCCTCCTCTGTCCAAAAGGCTCCTGGAAACATCTTTTCGGCCTCATCTTCGGTCACTCTGTGCAATTTTTCTCCCTATTGGGGAGCTATGGGACATCCTGCTACATTAAGGACACGATGGATCTAGGTCTGGGGAATGAAGTGGGGCAAGTGGAGCATATTTCAGTGGGGGAGCCTTTGGGAAACAATGATCACAATATCATTAGGTTTAGAGTAATTATAGAAAGGGACAAGGAACAATCAAAGGTGAAGATATGCAACTGGAAGATGGCTAATTTCAGTGAGTTGAAAAGGGATCTGGCCCAGATGGATTGGATACAATGATTGGCAGGTAAACCAGTAAATGAGCAATGGGAGGCCTTCAAGGAGGAGATAGTTTGGGTACAGACTAAACACATTCATATGAGAAGGAATGGAGGGGCATCCAAAGCTAAGCTCCCTGGATTACTAAAGAAATTGAGATTAAAATGAAACAGAAAAAGGAGGCTTACGATAAATGTCGGGTTCACAATATAGTAGAGAATCAAGCAGAATCCAGAAAGGGCAGAGGAGAACTGAAAAAGGAAATAAGAAGGGCAAAGAGATTGTTTGAGAATAGATTAACGGGTAACATAAAAGGGAACACTAAAGTAATTTAGAAACATATAAAGAGTAAAAGGATAGTCAAAGGAAAGGTGGGATCAATTAGGGACCAAAAAAGAGATCTTCTTGTGGCAGCATAGGGCATGGCTGAGGTAGTAAATGATTATTTTGCATCTGTCTTCACAAAAGAAAAGGATGCTTCCAACGTCAGTCAAGGAGGAGGTAGTAGAGTAATTGAATAGGATAAAAAGGAGGAACATGAAAGGTTGGCTCAAAGTAGAAAAGTCACCCAGTCCGGATGCATCCTAGGTTGCTGAGGGAAGTAAAGGTGGAAATAGCAGAGGCTCTGGACACAATCTTTCAATCCTCCTTGGAAATGGGAGTGGTGCCAGAGGACTGAGGGTTGTAAATGTTACACCCCTGTTCAAAAAAGGTAAGAGGGATAAGCCTTCCTACAGACTACAGAGCAGTCAGCCAAACATCGGTGGGAGGGGGAACTTTGAGAGACCATAAGCCAGGACAAAATTATTTGTCACTTGGAAAAACGTGGGTCAATAAATGGCAGCCAGCATGGATTTGTAAAGGCAAATCATGTCTGACAAACTTGATTGAGTTCTTTGATGAAGAGGGTTGATGAGGGTGGTGCGCTTGATGTTGTGTATATGGATTTTCTAAAGGCGTTTGATAAAGTGCCACATAATAGGCTTGTTAGCAAAATTGAAGCCCATGGGATTAAAGGGACAGTGGCAACGTGGATACGAAATTGGCTAAGAGACAGAAAGCAGACAGTAGTGGTGAATGGCTGTTTTTCAAACTGGAGGAAAATATACAGTGGTGTTCCCCAGGGGTCAGTACTAGGACCACTGCTCTTTTTGATATATATTAATGACCTGGACATGGGTACAAAGGGCATAATTTCAAAGCCTGCAGATGACACAATACTCAGAAATGTAATAAACGGTGAGGGGGTTAATAGTAGACTTCAGGAGGACACATACTGGTGAAATGGGCAGACACATGGCAGATCATAGAATCATACAACACAGAAGGCGGCCATTCGGCCCGTCGTGCATGTGCCGGCTCTATGAAAGAGCTGTCCAATTTAGACTCACACCCCAGCTTTTTCCCCATAACCCTGCAAATTCGTCTTCTTCAAGTAATTGCCTTTTAAAAGTTCCTATGGAATCTACTTCCACCACCCTTCAAGTAGTGCGTTCCAGATCTTAACAACCCTGTGAGAAAAAATTTCTACTCTAGATCTTTAGCCCATTATTTTAAATCTATGGCATCTGGTTACTGACCCACTTGCCAGCGGGAAAAGTTTCTCCATACTTGCCCTATCAAAACCCCTCATAATTTTGAATACGTCTATTAGGTTTTCCCTTAACCTTCTCTGCTCTAAGGAGAACAACCCCAGCTTCTCCAATCTCTCCACATAACTGAAGTCCCTCATCCCTGGTATCATCCTGGTAAACCTCCTCTGTACCCTCTCCCAGGCTTTGACATCCTTCCTAAAGTGTGGTGCCCAGAATTGTACACAATACTCCAACTGAGGCCCCTATTTATAAAGCCAAGTATCCCATACGCTTTCTTAACCGCCTTATCAACTTGCCCTGCCACGTTCAAAGCTTTGTGAATATGCACCCCTAAGGACCCTCTGCTCCTGCCCCCCTCAAAATAGTACCATTTAGAATATATTGCCTCTCAATGCTGTTTCTCCCAAAGTGCATCACCCATTAAATTATCCGCATTAAATTGCATCACCCAACTGTCTACCCATTTCACCAGTCTATGTCCTCCTCAAGTCTGCTACTATGCTTCTCACTATTTACTACTTGCCAAGTTTTGTATCATCCGCAAATTTCGAATTGTATTCCCTATACTCAAGTCCAGGTCATTTATATAACATTCGTATAACAAGAAAAGCAATGATCCTAATACTGGCCTCTGGGGGACCCCACTACATACTTCTCTCCAGTCAGAAAAACATCCATTCACCACAACTCTCTGCCTCCTATCCATTAGCCAATTACGTACCCAAGTTACCACCATCCCTTCAATCCCATGTGCTTCTATTTTCCAAATAAGTCTGTTTATGTGGTACTTTATCAATTGCCTTTTGAAAGTCCATATATACATCTACTGCACTACCTTCATCAACCCTCTCTGATAAGAATATAAGAAATAGGAGCAGCAGTAGGCCATACGGCCCCTCGAGCCTGCTTCGCCATTTAATAAGATCATGGCTGGTTTTCAACTTCAATTCCACTTTCCTGCCCTATCCCCATATCCCTTGATTCTCCCAGAGTCCAAAAATCTATCTATCTCAGCCTTGAATATACTCAACGACTCAACAGCCACAGCCCTCTGGGGTAGAGAATTCCAAAGATTCACAACCCTCAGTGAAGACATGCCTCCTCATCTCAGTCTTAAATGGCCGGCCCCTTATCCTGCAACTATGCTCCCTAGTTCTAGACTCTCCAGCCATGGGAAACAATCTCTCAGCCTTTACCCCCTCAGAATCTTTTATGTTTCAATGAGATCACCTCTCATTCTTCTAAACTCCAGAGAGCATAGGCCCATTCTAGTCAACCTCTCCACATACGACAACTCTCTCTTCCGAGGAATTAATCTAGAGAACCTTCGTTGCACCACCTCTAAGGCAAGTATATCCTTCCTTGGATAAGACCACCAAAACTGTACGCAGTACTCCAGATGAGGTCTCACCAAAGCCCTGTACAATTGTAGTAAGAGTTCCTTACTCTTGTACTCCAACCCCTTTGCAATAAAGGCCAACGTGCCATTTGCCTTCTTAATTGCTTGCTGTACCTACATGCTAACTTTTTGTGTTTCTTGTACCAGGACACCCAAGTCTCTCTGGATACCAACATTTAACAGTTTCTCATCATTTAAAAAAGATTCTGTTTTTCTATTCTTCCTACCAAAGTGAATAACCTCACATTTCCCTACATTATATTCCATCAGCCACCTTCTTGCCCGCTCACTTAACCTGTCTATATCCCTTTGCAGACTCTGTGAACTCCTCCCAGCTTACTTTTCCACCTACCTTTGTATTGTCAACAAACTTGGATACACTACACTCGGTCTCTTCATCCAAATCATTAATATAGACTGTAAATAGCTGAGGCCCAAGCACCGATCCTTGTGGTAACCCACTAGTTACAGCTTGCCAAACTGAAAATGACCCCTTTATCCCAACTCTGTTTTCTGTCTGTTAACCAATCCTCTATCCATGCTAATATATTACCCCCAACCCCATGAGCTCTTATCTTGTGTAACAACCTTTTATGTGGCACCTTATCGAATGCCTTTTGAAAAGCCAAACATACTACATCTGCTGGTTCCCCTTTATCTCCCTGCTAGTTACATCCTCAAGAAACTCTAATAAATTTGTCAAACACGAGTTCCCTTTCATAAAACCATGTTGACTGCCTAATGATTTTCTAAGTGCCCTGTTACCACTTCCTTAATAATGGATTACAGCATTTTTCCAACAACTGATGTCAGGCTAACTGTCCTGTAGTTCCCTGTTTTCTCTCTCCCTCCTTTCTTGAATAGCGGGGTTACATTTGCTACCTTCCAATCCGCGGGGACCGTTCGAGAATCTAGGGAATTTTGGAAGATCACAACCAATGCATCCACTATCTCTGCAGCCACCTCTTTAGAACCCACGGATGTAGGCCATTAGGTTCAGGGGATTTATCGGCTTTTAGTCCCACTAGTTTCTCAAGTACTTTTTCTCTACTGATAATAATTACTTTAAGTTCCTCACTCTCATTAGTCCCTTGGTTCCCCGCTATTTCTGGTATGCTTCGTGTCTTCTACTGTGAAGACAGATACAAAATATTTGTTTAACGCATCTGCCATTTCCTGATTCCCCATTATAATTTCTCCTGTCTCAGCCTTTAAGAGACCAAAGTTTACTTTTGCTACTCTTCCTTTTTACATACTTGTAGAAGCTCTTACAATCCGTTTTTATATTTCTTGCTAGTTTACTTTCATATTCTATCTTTTCCTTTTTTATCAATTTTTTGGTCGTCCTTTGCTAGTTTCTAAAACTCTCCCCATCCTCAGGCTTACTACTCTTCTTGGCAACATTATAGGCCTCTTCTTTTAATCTAATACTATTCTTAACTTCTTTAGTTAGCCACAGGTGAATCATTTTTCCCATGGAGTTTTTATTTCTCAATGGAATGTACATTTGTTGAGAAATATTTTTGAAATATTTTTTTAAATGTTTGCCATTGCTTTCCAACTGTCTTACCCTTTAATTTAATTTCCCAATCTACCTTAGTCAACTCACCGCTCATACTATATAATTGGCTTTATTTAAGTTTAAGACTCTAGTTTCAGACTTAAGTACATCACTCTCAAACTCAATGTGAAATTCTATCATATTATGATCACTCTTCTCCAGAGGATCCTTTACTGTGAGATTACTAATTAACCCTGTCTCATTACGCAATACAAAATCTAAAATAGCCTGTTCCCTGGTTGGTTCCATGGCATATTGCTCCAGGAAACCGTCTCAAATGCATTCCGTGAACTCGTCCTCCAGACTACCTTTGCCAATTTGATTCGCCCAGTCTATATGAAGATTAAAGGACTCCATAATTACTGCATTACCTTTGTTACAAGCTCTTATTATTTCATGATTAATACTCCGTCAAACTCCCAACAGCATTTTCTGCCCCTTGTTATTTCTTATTTCCACCCATACTGATTCTACTTCCTGATCTTCTGAGCCAAGATCCTTTCTCACTACTGTCCTTATGTCATTCTTTATTATTAGGGCTATACCCCCTCCTTTTCCATTCTGCCTGTCTTTTCTAAACGTCATGTACCCTGGAATATTTAGTTACCAATCTCGGTCACTTCGCAACCATGTCTCTGTAATGGCTATTAGATCAAACCCATTTATTCAGATAAAGAGCTTTTAATTTTGACTTTTTACCATTTTTTCCTGCTTTGACCTTACTTGTTGATGCTCTATTATTGGTAAATTCTCTGTCCCTTCCTGCCACACTCTGCTTATCTTTACCCAAATCACTACACTGCTGTGTTGCTTTGACTTTTCTCATTATATTTCTAAATTTCCCCTCACCTGACACCCCCCCCACAACCTTTTTAGTTTAAAGCCCTATCTACAGTCCTAGATATTCGATTCGCCAGGAACGCTGGTTCCAGCCCAGTTTAAGTGCAGCCCGTCCCAACGGAACAGCTCCCTCCTTCCCCAGTACTGGTGCCAGTGCCCATGAATCGAAACCCCTGTCTCCCACACCACTCTTTGAGCCACGCATTGAACTCTCTGATCTGTTTGTCCCTATACCAATTTGCACAGGTAGTAATCCAGGTATTATTACCTTTGAGGTTCTGCTTATTTGTTCCTCAAATTGTCTATGCAGAACCCCATTCTTAGTTTTACCTATGTCATTGGTTCTTACGTGGACCACGACAACTGGATTCTCCCCCTCATGGTCCAAGTTCTTTTCCAGCCGCGAGGAGATGTCCTTAACCCTGGCACCGGGCAGGCAACACAGCCTTCAGGACTCTCGGTCGCGGCTGCAGAGAACTTCATCTCTGATGCTTCATCAAAAAACTCAAATCAGGTTAGTCAGACACGATTTGCCTTTAACAAGTGAGAATTCATTTTGTCGTTGACAATGGTCTCTAGTAGTTTTACCACCACTGATGTTAGACTTACTGGCCTGTTACCAGATTTATCCCTCTCCCTTTTTTTGAATAGGGATGTAACAATCCACCATTCCTCTGGCACCACTCCCATATCCAAGGAGAATTGAAAGATTGTGGTCAAAACTTCTGCTAGCTCCACCCTACTTCTCTCAGCAACCTAGGAAGCATCCCATCTGGACCCGGTGACTTGATAACTTTGAGTGATGCCAACCTATTTAGCAACTCCTTTCTATCTATTTTTATTCTATCCAATATCTCTACTCCCTCCTCCTCTACTACGACATTAACTTTATCCTCTTCTTTTGTGAAGACAGATGCGATGTACTCATTCAGATGAAATGTAATGCAGAGAAGTGCGAAGTGATGCATTTTGGAAGGAAGAATGAGGAGAGGCAATATAAATTAAATGGCATAATTTTAAAAGGGGGTGCAGGAACAGAGGGACCTGTGGATTCACATACACAAATCTCTGACAAGTCAATAAGGATGTTAAAAAAAGCATACGAGATCCTGGGCTTTATGTGCATTCCAGACCATAACAGCTCGCTGAGTAAAAAAAAATTCTCATCTCCCCCCTGGCTTTTTTGCCAATTATCTTAAATCTGTATCCTCTGGTTACTGACCCTCCTTCTCCCTATCTATTCTGTCAAAACCCCTCTATTAAATCTCCCCATAACCGTCATTGCTCTAAGGAGAACAATCTCAGCTTCTCTAGTCAAATAAGGAGAAACTGTTTCCACTGGCAGGAGGGTCAGTGACCAGAGGACACAGATTTAAGATAACTGGCAAAAGAACCAGAGGAGAGAAGAGGAGAATTTTTTTTATGCAGCAAGTTGTTATGATTTGGAATGCACTGCCTGAAAGGGTGGTGGAAGCAGATTCAATAGTAACTTTCAAAAGTGAATTGGATAAATACTTGAAAAGGAAAAATTTGCAGGGCTATGGGAAAAGAGCAGGGCAGTGGGACTAATTCAATAGCTCTTTCAAAGAGCCAGCACAGGCACAATGGGCCAAATGGTCTCCTTCTGTGCAGTAAGACTCTAAGATTCTTTAATTGAGCAGTCAACCATAAATTAGGAAACTACAAATCAAAGTGCATTCTTAAGAAAAAAAAAATCCACAGATGTAAGACCAGCTTATTTTTCGTTAAATGCACATTGTCCACTTTAAGGGGAATGATGAGGGGAAAAAGTAGCCAATTCTAAAGAAAGATACACTACCTTTTGCCCAGATCTTGAGGTTGTAGATATTGTCTATTGAAGCTACAATTGCATCATTACAGCTCTTCAGTTTTCCATACATCACTTTTGATAGTTCTTTAGACGTCAAGTGATCTGTGGCCGTTTCCTCAAGACACTGCAGCATATTTCTGCTTTTGCCCATGACAGGCTCCACAGAACCTCTGAAGTAAGACAAGTAAGCATTGTAGGCAGCTTCTTTCTTTTTGTGCTCTTCAAGGCTGATGTGAGTTTTAAAACATTCGCGTGGGTACAAAGTTTCGCTTTCTTCATCTTCGTTCTCGTCACAGTTTTCTGAGATCTGGTTAGCAGCCTCTTCACATTCCTGCTCTTGGTGAAGGTCAGCATAGCTTTTAGGGCCTCTGGCAAATTTCGCCCCACAAATATCGCACTGCGTCTCGTCTACTTGGGCCTCTCTGAAGTTGCTGGGAACCTCTTCCCTTTGTTGAGCAGCATCTGAAACTGCTTGTGTCAAGAGCGTTGGCAAGTATTTGCACACTCTAATTACGTGCAGTAGAACCTGCCATTTCCTTCTCACGTTTGCTTTCTGCAATTTAGATGCCATGTCCTGGAGACTATCATCTTTTTCTTCAAGATACTGAGCAACATCAGGAGCACTATGGTCTTCCTCTGGGATGAGTGGAATCTCATCAATTTTTGTTCGATATTCATCAGTAAATCTTTCAGCATGAATGTTCCGAAAATAAATACCATGCACTGAACCAAGGCCAAAGTGGTGATCCCATTTCCAAACACAGTCATGCAAAGACTCATCATCTCTCTTACTCAATAGATCCTGAAGGGCACTCACCACATCTTTAACATTTTGTGCTCTATTAACCTTTTTTACAAGATCTATGAGTCTTGCTGGAACCTTTGACCCATGCTCTTCGGTGATTGTTCTCAAATTTTTCTCCACCTCGCTGAAGCTACATCTGATCACCATTTCCGTCCAAGATTCCAGAACATGTCTTGCATTTACCAACATCACCAGACACAGAACCACTGTCCTCTCTGCCTCTCCTGATGAAGTATAATCTGGATCACTGAAGGCATCCAGAAGAACATTGAAGTCACCACACAAGACAGTGACCAAGTAGGACAAATGTTGCTTCATTTTATGAATTATCCAGGGCAAATCCTTTGGTTTGTATTCATTTATGATGCTAAAGGTGTCTTTGGTCTTTTTGTGTTTGAATTGTCCTTTGAACATGAAGTTCCAGTAATGAAGAAGAGCTACAAAGCTTCTTGGGAGACAGACAACAAGGTTCTTCATGAGATGCATAAGGATAGAACAACATAAAACAAACTGGAATTCAAGCACTGTGACAGTGTTGGCTATACTTGGGATGAGGGGATCAACACATCTCTTAACTAGTACATTCATGAACCGGAAGAAGTTGTGAATGCACTGCTCTGGGTCTGAGTGTTCATAGAAATCCTTCATAGATGTAACTAGCAGCCTGAAAATACATAAATGTAGCGTTTTGGTAGGCAGCATCCCAAGTTTGCCTTGTGCAACTCTTTGTTTCCTGCTTTTGTCTTGAAAGTCTGGGCCCTTATCCCATTTCCTTCGTTCAGAGTCAAATGCTTTTTCTTCTTTTAAGAGCAGGTCTTCAATCTTCTTGGGGTAGTCACAAGTTAGAAGGTAAACCTGTTGGGCCTGTAGCCACAGATCTGTTGATGTTCTTCGTTTTTGAACTGTAGTACATTCAAAACAAGAAGAAATGTATTCCCTCAGTACAGACTTAAAGCTGTGATATTTAATCTTCTTCACTAATCCCAAGACAGATGAGCAAGCACGAGGGTTCTTAGATAGAACACTCTGATGAAAATGTTTTGGGTAAAAAGCATTTAGCAGAGAGGTGCACAAAGCATATGGGTCTCCAGTGAGAATATCTCCAATTTTCTCAACTTCTGGAAAGGTCTCTTTAGGATAGAAACGTTCGGCTTCCAGCAACATTCCATTCAGGGCGGTCAGATACAACTTGGCTTCAAGTGAATATTTTGCTTCGTGCCGTTTCAAAGTCCTATGATGATCTTGACAGGAGGGAGACTTACAGGGCAAACCACAGATAAACTTTTGACAAACATCTGGAACATTCTGTCCCGCTGACTTAATTTTTTCAGCAAAGTCACAAAGGCGAAGCAATAAGTGCTTCTGTAGCGAGATCCTAAATTCTTTTATTTCAAATTTGAAAAAGCTGCCTTGCTTTTCCATCTTCTCGTGTAGATTTGGGTCAAAATCCAGCTGCAAAAACCTCACTCCTTCGTACAGTGGAATTAAGCCAAACTTAACATCCACTGGTAAAATCCCAAAAAATGCATAGCAAGCTTTGACCATCTCTTTTTCAGCATTGTTCTGAGCATTCTTAAGAGCTTTCACCAACTGTACCAACATCTCCAGACAAGTCAATGATTGCTCAAAATCTGATGAAGCCTCAGGGTCTTTCTCCAGTAAAAAGAAGAAGCTCTCCACAACTCCAGCACTGTTATTTTCATATTTAAACATGTCAAAAGCTTCTCTAATCAAATTGGTCTGTTCATTTAGAAGGCCTTTCAGTAGCATGGCTTCTGCTATATGAGAGGACTCTCGTTTTCTGATTTTGAAGAGAGTGGTTGCTTCATCTAGCATTTCTTCGATACTTTTTTTGTCTGAGGCACTAATCTCTTTTCCTTTTCTTTCTTCAAGTAGTCTCACTCGCGCTGCAGCAACAAGACATTCAGCTTGAAATTCCTTCTTTTTTGAAAGCCTTGCTGCTTCTTGGAGTTTTCCATGCTCCCGCATCAAAATGGCAGCTTCCTCCTCCCGCCCCTGGCTTTTCAGGAGTTCAGCTGCTTGAGGCAAACACTTGTTTGACTTCAGGAAAATTAGCTGGTCTTCAGGATCAAGGTAAGACAGAGGGTTCATCATTTCAGTGAGCTTGTTCTCCCTCAGATACTTGGCAGCAGCCTTTAAACGGAACTCATCCACAGAGTATGGAAGCTTTGTGACAGGCTGATTCTTTTTACAAAGTATCTCTTCATATCTAGAATTAAAAAACAAAGAGACTTGCACGTTAATACGTAGCTCCACTGTGGGGAATTATCTGTGTGCAAAGCAGAAGTGCAAATGCACATTTTTTAAAAAACTGATAAATCAGAAAACATTTAGCTAGCTTTTCATGTCTTCACTCAAGAGGAGGATGCTGCCAATGTTACGATGTGGAGATGCCGGTGATGGACTGGGGCTGACAATTGTAAACAATTTTACAACAATGTTACAGTAAAGGAGGTGGTAGAAAAACTGGATATGATAAAAACAGATAAAGAGGAGGTACTAAAACAGTTGACTGTGCTCAAGGTAGCTGTCTAGATGGGATGCATCTTAGGTTGCTGAGGGAAGTAAGGGTGGAAGTAGCCGAGGCTCTGGCCAAAATCTTTCAATCTTCCTTGGATATGGGAGCGGTGTCAGAGGACTTGAGGGTTGCAAATATTACACTCCTGTTCAAAAAAGGGGAGAGGGATCAACCCGGCAATTACAGGCCAGTTAGCCTAACGTCGGTGGTGGGGAAACTTCTGGAGACAATAATCCGAGACAAAATTACTGTCACTTGGAAGAACATGGGTTAATAAACAACAGCCAACATAGTTTTGTCAAAGGCAAATTGTGTCTGACGAATGTGATTCAGTTCTTCGATGAAATAACGGAGAGGACTGATGAGGGTAACGTGATTGATGTTGTGTATATGGACTTTCAGAAGGTGTTTGATAAAGTACCACATAATAGGCTTGCTAGCAAAATTGAAGCCCAGCAAGGCCCCACAAAAGCATTGATATTAACGACCAGACAATCTATTTGTGATATTGGTTGAGGGATAAATGTTGGCTAGGACACTGGGAGACCTCCGCTTCTCCTCTTCAGGAAGTGCCATGGGATCTTTTATGGCCTCGGTTTAATATCTCATTCGAAAAACAGCACCTCCGGCAATGCATCACTCCCTCAGTACTGTACTGAAGTGTCATCATGGATTATATGCTCAAGTCTCTGGAGTGGGACTTGAACCCACTATCATCTGACTCAGAGGCAAGAATGCTACCACTGTACCAAAGCTCAACTAGAATCATAAAAACAT
Organism: Heptranchias perlo; assembly: GCF_035084215.1. Classification (NCBI taxonomy): domain Eukaryota; kingdom Metazoa; phylum Chordata; class Chondrichthyes; order Hexanchiformes; family Hexanchidae; genus Heptranchias; species Heptranchias perlo. The sequence goes on from NC_090327.1 coordinate 101,832,250, forward strand.
ACAGCACAGAAGGAGGCTGTTCAACCCATCGTGCCTGTTTCTGCTCTCTGAAAGATCTACCAATTAGTCCCACACCCCTGCTCTTTCTTTGTAGCACTGCAAATTTTTCCTTTTCAAGTATATATCTAATTCCTTTTTGATATATGTTAATGACCTGGACTTGGGTATAGGGACATAATTTCAAAGCTTCCGGATGACACAAAGCTTGGAAATATAGTAAACAGTAAGGAAGATAGTAGCGGACTCCAGGAGGACATAAACAGACTGGTGAAATGGGCAGAAGCATGGCAGATGAAATTTAAGGCAGAGAAATGTAAAGTGATGCATTTTGGAAGGAAACATGAAGTGAGGCAATATAAACTAAATGGTAAAATTTTAAAGGGGTTGTAGGGATAGAGACACCTGGGGGTGCACATATACAAATCTTTGAAGGTGGCAGGTCAAGTTGAGAAGGCTGTTAAAAAAATCATACGGGATCCTTGGCTTTATAAATAGAAGCATAGAGCACAAAAGTAAGTAAGTTATGATAAACCTTTATAAAACACTGGTTAGACCTTTAGAAAGGATGTTAAGGCCAGAGAGGGTGCAGAGGAGGTTTACCAGAATGGTATCAGTGATGAGGGACTTCAGTTATGTGGAAAGACTACAGAAGCTGGAATAGCTCTCCTTGGAGCATAGAAGATTAAAGGAAGATTTAATAGAGGTGTTCAAAATTATGAGCGGTTTCGATAGAGTAGAAAGGGAGAAACTGTTTCCAGTGGCAGGAGGGTCGATAACAAGAGGACACAGATTTTAAGAGAACTGGCAAAAAAGCCGGGGGGAGGGGATGAGGAGAATTTTTTTTAAAACTCAGCGAGTTATGATCTGGAATGCGCTGCCTGATAGGGTGGTGGAAGCAGAATCAAGAGTAACTTTCAAAAGGGAATTAGATATATACTTGAAAAGGAAAAATTTGCAGTGCTACAGAGAAAGAGCAGGGGTGTGGGACTAATTGGTAGATCTTACAGAGAGCAGAAACAGGCACGATGGGTTGAACAGCCTCCTTCTGTGCTGTATGTTTTTATGATTCTAGTTGAGCCTTGGTACAGTGGTAGCATTCTTGCCTCTGAGTCAGATGGTAGTGGGTTCAAGTCCCACTCCAGAGATTTGAGCATATAATCCATGATGACACTTCAGTACAGTACTGAGGGAGTGATGCATTGCCAGAGGTGCTGTTTTTCGAATGAGATATTAAACCGAGGCCATAAAAGATCCCATGGCACTTCCTGAAGAGGAGAAGCGGAGGTCTCCCAGTGTCCGAGCCAACATTTATCCCTCAACCAATATCACAAATAGATTGTCTGGTCATTAATATCAATGCTTTTGTGGGGCCTTGCTGTGCACAAATTAGCTGCTGTGTTTCCCTCCATAACAACAGCGACAATACGTCATTTCCTGAAACAAATTTCGGGGGAAAAGTAATTAAGATGGAGGGAATGCCTGCCCATATGTCAAATAAGGCAAGGTGAATCAAGGGCCCTAGTAATGATTTTAAGGGAAAGAAACACAAGCTCACATGAATCAAAGGTTTCAGGCATCAGTTTACATGGAACTGAATTCGAATCCCAAACGACAGTTACTTGAACAAAGTGGCCAGAAGCTGCAGCATTTTTCATAAACCAAACACCATGGGACGTCCCTCAACTGTTGCTTCCACCAGAGGCCGGCAGTAACAGCAACAACACGGATTCTGCATGAACTTGACCTAGCAGCCTTTATAAACATCACACCATATCCCAACATGCTAAAAATGTGAATTGTGCACTGTACTCCTTCGAGGTGAAGGCTTCCCTGGTTGCCAGCAGGATCACTAGCATAGACTGCAGGACATCCTACAAGGCCCTCTCACAAGACAATGACTCAAGTTGCAACGACTTGGGAGCAGGCAGGTGTTGCATCAGATTCAAAAATCAACCCAAGATAGGAGACCCTCTGCCCATCTTGCTGGGCTGGTCAATACCGAGAGCTCGTAGATAGGTCCACGAACTGTGCTTTCCTCAGCCAAAAAAAGAGGAACAACTGGAATAACTCATTTCTTATGCCTGAATCTTGTGGATTACCCAAGATATGAGGGAAATAAACCTCACCGCTAAGAGATCAACCAGAATTTTACCACAGAGGCTCATGAAAGTCTAAGTGCCAACTGAAAACAAAAACATTAAAAGGGCTTTTTTTAAAAAAGGCCTAATGCACTCATCTAACTTTAAAAGCTTTGGCCCTTTCCCAGGAGATTACATGGCTGATGGCGGGCAGGTGGTCATGGTGCCTAATCATGATGCTTCAGGCGTTGTGGTTCTGTGGGGCAGACTTGATGCCCCATCAATTTTGTATGTTTTAAAGGCCCTCCTGCCCACAGGTCTGTCCCAGGGCTTCTTCCTGAAAGGTATGTCTAGGTTTGCTGGTGACTCGGTGTCCCGCACACTCTGATGAGCTGGAAAATGGTGCAGCGCCTGCCCCACCCCCTTTTTACATACACAAGTGAGGTTCCCGCCTGCTTCGGACGGAAGAGCAGGGTCCAAAACCAGTGGGAATTTGACAAAACTGCCTCCCACTAGACTTCCCGACCTCTACCAACCCAGTAGCGCCCTCAAAGACAATGTAAATCTGTCCTCATCTGTCTGCTTGCCTCTACTGAAGAACAGAGGAACAGCTCAAATCCGATCGTTCTTCTCAGTGGCAATGAACAATTGATGCGCGTGCTAGTTCAATTAAGTGTCAGTCATCATGCCCCACTGAACGACTGGGTTAATTCTGTGGCATGTGGAGAACTATAAAAGAGGAAGAAAGGCAAGAATTTAAATAAAAGTTTTTGTTGGATAGTAAGAAATAAGATTCCTACAGCAGTATCGTTTTTTTTTAAAAACTTAAATAAAATGCATACATTTAAGAACATAAGAAACAGGAGCAGGAGTAGGCCATACGACCCCTTGAGCCTGCTCCACCATTCAATAAGATCATGGCTGATCACTGACCTCAACTCCACTTTCCTGCCCGATCCTCATATCCCTTGAGTCCAAAAATCTATTTATCTCAGCCGTGAACATATTCAACGACTCAGCATCCATAGCCCTCTGGGGTAGAGAATTCCAAAGATTCACGACCCTCTGTGTGAAGAAATTCCTCCTCATCTCAGTCTTAAATGGCTGCCCTCTTATCCTGCGACTATGCCCCCTAGTTCTAGACTCTCCAGCCAGGGGAAACAACCTCTTAGCATCTACCCTATCAAGCACCCTCATAATCTTATATGTTTCAATGAGATCACCTCTCATTCTTCTAAACTCCAGAGAATATAGGCCCATTCTACTCAACCTCTCCTCATAGGACAACCCTCTCATCTCAGGAATTGATGTAGTGAACCTTCGTTGCGCCACCTCTAAGCAAGTATATCCTTCCTTAGATAAGGAGACCAAAATTGTATGCCGTACTCCAGGTGAGGTCTCACCAAAGACCTGTACAATAGTACAACATTATGATTTGTCATCATAAGGAACAAATCTCAGATTGCGGGTGTCTGAATATTACCTTTCCACAGCCAGAGCAGCATCGTTGTACCATTCACCACGACAGAGCATGTTGAGTGCCGATTCAAATTCGTGCAGTTGCTCATAGCATCTGGCAGATTGTCTGAAACACTGAGCTTTTCTGTACATGCAGGCTGCATCTCCCACCTTAGAATTAAAGGGGAAAAAGAGAAAATGAGTCTGGACAATAGGTTGCAACATTTAATTGTCAGTGTTTTTTTTTAAATTCATTCTGGGTACGTGGGCATCGCTAGCAAGCCCAGCGACAATGAAGGAATGGCGATATATGTCCAAGTCGGAATGGTGTGTGAATTGGAGGGGAACTTGAAGGTGATGGTGTTCCCATGCACCTGCTGCCCTTGTCCTTCTAGGAGTTGGAGGTCGCAGGTTTGGGAGGTGCTGCCGAAGAAGGCTTGACGAGTTACTGCAGCGCATCCTATGGACTGTACACACTGCAGCCAGGGTGTGCCGGTGGTGGGGAGAGTGAATGTTAAAAGGCGGTGGATGTTGCACATGACATGCCAATGCTAACGATTATCAGGCAGGCAAGGAAACAGAAATTCCATCTCACGTCAAAGGCAAGAGTTCCATCCATTATATGATGAGAGCAGTGGCGTTAAAAACGAGGGGCGGTCTGAAAACCACGATTGTTATAAAAACCAAGACAACTAATACAGATGCAGCAATCACATGCCTTTCCTAATTTCTCGAACAGTTCTGCACAAAGCTTGTATTCCTTTGCATTCCTCAAACACTTCAGTGAGAGTTTCGGCACCTTGCACTCCAGGTAAGTCTTAGCCAGTTGGAGGTATTCCATCTGAATTTCCCTGGAAAGAGAAAAAAAATACTTTGTCCTCCTTTACTGTAAAAACACTTATTTTTTTGCAAAAGAAACTCTCCAGTAATTCAGGAGGCCTTTAAGGAAGGCTGCCTCCCAAGTCCTGCACTGTCTCTGAGAGCTCAGTGTTGCTGGGTACCCACGTGCCACAACACCAAGGCATCGACCGAGCAAACGTGGAGGGTTTATCAGCCACCTAGTGCTTATACCTGTTATACGCAGAATTGTGCCCAAAAATTGGTAGATATGTTTCAGAGTTTGACCTGCTTGGCCTCCTAGTATGCTTCCAAGTTTCCTTCTTGCATCTGACGTCTGGTATCCCCTCCCTCTCTCCCGTCCAGAGCGACAGCCTTGCCTCAGAGTAGCATTCTCGACTGTCTCGCTATGAAGGGGAGAATTGCAAAGACTGCAGTGCGTGAGTATGCCAGGAGAGGGACAAAGAGTTATGTTGGGAGACTGGGAGGAGAGGGAAAAGACTCAGAAGCACAAGGAGCAGGTGGGAGGGCTGCTAAAGACCCACACTGAAAATAAAAGGCACCAGAACAGCTTTGAGAGGCACAGTATTGCACTGTGCCAAGCAGCCTGAACCACACACGGCAGAGATGGTCTTGAAGCGCAGTGTGCCTGCAGTTTCCCGGTCTGCGCTCCTGGCTGGGACGCTCCGTGTCAGAAGCAAGCATTCAGAAAACTGAACCAATATAGTACTTAAGGGTTTGGATGAGCTACAGTTGTTTTTCTCCAAGTCTTGCTTTGAAACGGCTTCGTTTTAATATACTTTAAATTCACCAACTGAGATTAGTCAGAGCTTCAAAAATGCATTGGGTTGCAAGTCAAATCAAACAATAGCCATGCAGCATTGTAAAGGTGGACATTAGAAGTGCTAAAAAACACCGAGGGAGTCTTACCTCTGGCTTCTCTTTTTGACCCGTACATTGAGAACGGCGTCATTAGCTAGTACAAATTTCTCTTTTTCCACCTCCCCACCTTTCTGGTAGCACTTGGCAGCAACCTATAAGATTAAAAGGGAATCATATTTAAAGATTTACAAAGAAAATAGAAACCATATCATTAGTGCATACGAAACCTGGTTATAATGTAGCATTAATTCTACTGCTCCTAGTCAACTAAATATCCATGTACATCAACATACCAAGCACTGCCTGCCTCAACACTGGAAATACTATCTCCTTAGATAGGTTTTGTCTCATTTCTCTAAAACTTATTTAGCATAGTGAAACGTCCCAAGACGCTTCACAGGAGTGTAATCAGACAAAAAAAACTGACACTGAGCCAAATAAGGAGACATTAGGACAAGTGATCAAAAGCTTGAACCAAGAGGTAGATTTTAAGGAACATCTTAAAAGGAGGGGAGAGAGGTGGAGAGGTTTATGGAGAGAATTCCAGAGCTTAGGACCAAGACAACTGAAGGAGATAATATTTTTAGTGTTGCTGCTAACTTTTCTTCTGCAGCCTTTTTATATTACAAGAAAATCTATCACAGCAGTGACCTTTCTTAACAAAATAAAACAGAAAAGCTCAGTAAGTCGGGCAGCATCTGTGGAGAAAGAAAGAGTTAACGTTTCAGGTCAAAGACCTTTCGTCAGAACTGGAAGATGTTAAAAGAGTTAAAGTTTTTGAGCCAGTACAGAGCCAGGGAAAGGGGGGGTGGGGGGGTGGAAGGAGGGAAGGAAAGATAGGGTACAGGGCACGACTGATTAAATGACAAAAGGGATGATGGTGCAATGCAAGGAAGGTAGCAATGGGACAGGTTAAGAAATAAAAGATTGATCAGTAGCAGCTGTGAATGGCAGCAGTAGAACCATTACCAGCACTAGCTGACCGAAAAAATGGGAGCAGTGGTTGTGATCTGAAGTTATTGAAATCAATTTTGAGTCCGGAAGGTTGTAAAGTGCCTCAACGAAAGATGAGGTGCTGTTCCTCGAGCTTACATTGAGCTTCATCGGAACAGTGTAAGAGGCCGAGGAGAGAGAGGTCAGAGTGGGAGTGGGACGGGGAATTAAAATGGCAAGCCACCGGCAGGTCAGGGTCACGCTTGCAGATCGAGTGGAGGTGTTCAGCAAAGCGATCACCCAATCTGCGTTTGGTCTCCCCAATGTAGAGACCGCATTGTGAGCAGCGAATACAGTATACTAAATTGAAAGAAGTACAACTAAATCGCTGTTTCACCTGGAAGGAGTGTTTGGGGCCCTGGACGGTGGGAAGGGAGGAGGTGAAGTGGCAGGCGTTGCATCTCCTGTGCTCGCATTTCTTAATGAATACTTGATGTTGAAAGCTCACAAGGGATTAAATTCACTGAAGAGAAGTGCTAGGAATTGTGTATTGAACCCAGACAAACCAGTTTGTGACATGGTGCCTCTCGCACACCATTTCAAGTTTAGACAATGGAAGTCATTTAGACTTTCCTGTGGACCATCCACGGTCATTATGTTAGGATGGTTAATTCATCTGAGCTCAGCAGGAGCTAGTCTGAAGGGAACCCCTGTCTAGGGGGCAATATGTGGAGATGCCGGTGATGGACTGGGGTTGACAATTGTAAACAATTTTACAACACCAAGTTATAGTCCAGCAATTTTATTTTAAATTCACAAGCTTTCCAATAGCCAGTTTAAATGGCAGCTTTATTGGCTAATTTTTGCAACGAGAGCTAGAACAGGGTCAGAGGTCAGTTTACTAGCTTCCCATCAAGTTAGGAAACAAAGGAGGTTAGTACCTGGTCTCAGTCAGTTGAGAAGATATGGAAGAGGAGAAAGGCAGAGTATGAACATGTACATCTAAATATATATGATGTGGAGATGCCGGTGATGGACTGGGGTTGACAATTGTAAACAATTTTACAACACCAAGTTATAGTCCAGCAATTTTATTTTAAATTCACAAGCTTTCGGAGATTTTCTCCTTCCTCAGGTAAATGTTTCAAGATCTCCTTGAAGCCTACGCATTTATACATATTGAATAATACATGGTGTTTACAGACTGCCTCTGCAACTGCCCGTTGCCAAGGCAATCACCGTGTTCAGACAGAGAGGTGTCATCTGCAGAACCCCCGAATACACATTCAACAAAAAAACAAACAGGGAAAAAAACAGAGAAAAAAAAGGAGAAAAAAAAACAGAGAGAGAGGCAGAAACATCCGGAAGGCAGAGAATCCGCGCAACAATCGCCAAACAGGAGGGTTCCCTCCCAGTCGGGGAACACTTCAGCAGTCATGGACATTCATCCACCGACCTTCGGGTAAGCGTACTCCAAGGCGGCCTTCGAGACACACGACAACGCAAAATCGTCGAGCAGAAATTGATAGCCAAGTTCCGCACCCATGAGGACGGCCTCAACCGGGACCTTGGGTTCATGTCACGCTACACGTTACCCCACCAGCGAACAAATGTTATCTGTTTTTAATATAATGGGTCATTTGCTGGCTCTCTCTGCCTTCCGGATGTTTCTGCCTCTCTCTCTGTTTTTTTTTCTCCTTTTTTTTCTCTGTTTTTTTCCCTGTTTGTTTTTTTGTTGAATGTGTATTCGGGGGTTCTGCAGATGACACCTCTCTGTCTGAACACGGTGATTGCCTTGGCAACGGGCAGTTGCAGAGGCAGTCTGTAAACACCATGTATTATTCAATATGTATAAATGCGTAGGCTTCAAGGAGATCTTGAAACATTTACCTGAGGAAGGAGAAAATCTCCGAAAGCTTGTGAATTTAAAATAAAATTGCTGGACTATAACTTGGTGTTGTAAAATTGTTCTAAATATATAGCCAGTCTGATCTCAGAAATTACTGTCCAGAAAAGTTATATTTAGCCCTTTATCAGGGACTGTTCAGTATGTTCTATTCTTTAATATAAGGAGCATTAGTGAATTAAGTTCAAGTTAAGTTCAAGAACTGTTTGATGATTTTCGTGCCCTGAGTTGATTGAATCAGCTGTTGTAAAATAATATTTTGGGATACAGTATATGATGTGGTAAGTGTAGCAGGCTTGAGAGGGAAAAGGTGATTTTGGACCTATGGTTCCCAAAGCTTTCCACCACTGGGGTTTTCCTCGTGTCATGTCTGGATCTGGTGTCGACTAAGTGATGGAGATTGATTGTTACGATTAGTCAACAACCCCATTATCATTGTATCATGTGACTATCAGGATGGTAGAAGGCCAATTAGATTGACCGTGGTCTGTTTTTGTGTAGCAATTCCTAGGTTCCTATGTAAAGGACATTATCTGGCAGATAAAAAGAGAAGTACAAACTACATCTATTGAGAACAATTGACTATGAACTCAGTCAAGGATCGGACTCAAACTTGAGCCTTCTGAATGGGCTTCAGGGCTCTGTTCTTTAAGAGTTTGCTTTTGCTTTACTTTTGTGCACTTTCACCACACAGTAACCTCCCAAACTGTGGCCCCTAGCTCTGGCTGAAAGGGCAGGCGGCAACCAAGGATTCCTTTGTGTTCTCTGGCAACACCACGTTCTACATTTGGCAAGTGTGGATGTGCAAGCGGACAAGGAATCCATGCCAATTCTTCCCTCCTTCGCTTGACACCATGCCTTCAATCGGTGTTGCCCAAAACTGATGTGTTTGTATCGGGAGTGAGGGAAGTACACAAACCACACACAATAATAGTCTGTAGAAAAATGAACTCCTCAACTTAGACATATGGGATTCTGAAAAATCCTCCTCCAGACTTTTGTAAATTGTTTGTAAGCCATAAGCAAGGTTTCACATTTCGACTTCAATTTTTAGCTCTCACCGTCCAACATTGATGTTTTGCAAAGTAGTCGCCTCTTTCTGCCCATTCTTGCTTTGTGGAAGTTTTAACAAACATGCTGTCATCAAGCTCTGAAAAAAAATTTACTTCAACTCAATTTCAAGCAACATTTTCCCAGTAAAACAAATCGACTGCTCTCTAAATAGGTCAGCACCCAGGCAATATTACACTGATCCGATCACATAGAAAGAAACAAAAGCAAAATGTTTTGCTCATTTCAGTGATAAATGAAGTGCTTCATCTCCTCTCTGTACTGTGCAGAAGTCACCATTAAGCACCATAGAATCAGTTTGGCTCAGTTGGGAGGTCTTGCGTCTGAGCCAGAAGGGCATGGGTTCAAGCCCCACTCCAGGACCCGAGCACATAATCTAGGCTGACAATTCAGCGCAGGACTAAAATTTCTTATCATTTTACTCTCTGAACAGATCACCCCAAAATGACCAAAACTCCTGACCAGTTATTTAGTTAGTGCATCAGCTTTCTATTAATGATGTTCATCTATAAATTATAAGGTAGCGAATTTTCTTTTTGCATTGTCTCTAAATCATCAGAGTTCACTGAAGCATTTGAAAACTAATGTTCTGAGAACTGAAGCCAGCATGACTGCACATTGCTATACGGAGTGATTGCAGTGCACAGATACAAAACGTTCCAGTGATGCACAGTAGTGTTCAATTTAGGCTTCTCTTCCATTCCTCCTCCCACCCCCTCCGACAAGTAAAGTTAAACATTTGGTTGAATCAGCTTTGAGTCTTCAGGTGCCTGTAATGACTACTTTCCTGGGTGAGTTTCAATACTGAAAGCAAGAGTAAATTTTCAGTTTCTTTGTTCCTTTTTTGTTCTTTAAGTCTCTACTTTCCTACCTTTGTTCTCATCTGTTTTGACGACTCTGACAAACTGTCTTTTGATGAAGTACTTGAAGGCTGGGGCACGTTTCCCTTCATTTTCATCGAAGATCCACAGGTTCACCCTTGCTCTCGTAAAGGCTGTGTACAACTGTTTCAGTTCACCATTGAGAAGCTGATGCACAGAAAGAAATTAGCATTTTGATGAGAATTGACCACTGACCATGCACTTTTGAGCACGTACAGCACAGTCGATTAGCCATTGCTTTTATTCAACTGCGACAGCGTTACTTTATGATTTTAGCAACAGGTGTAATATGTAAATGTAGGTACTGAAGTTTGTAAATCACTTTAAACTGGCTTGTTGAGTTTAAGCTTTCTTCACTTTGCCGTGACATTTTTCTGAGCGGCTCGATAGATGCGGGAAGTAAAAATAAAGAAACTTAATTTATATCCACAGATAGCTACATCTTTTAAAATGAATTTGAGGGACTCGCAGCTGGTCTATCGCAAACCACTAATCACTTGTACCTGCACAATGGGTGCCAATTCCAGTAAAAGAATGTACAACAGTACAGAAGTGCTACAGACTGCAGTTCAATTGTATTACCCACTACTTGAAGGATGCAGTCAGCCTGCACGCAGCTCTGACCTGACCCCCAAAGGCTTGTATTTGTGGGATTAACTGTCATGGTAAAATCTCCTATTCTCCCCGAGTCTCCCACTAGTTTGCCTCCGCTTTGTTATTTTTCCAGTCTTTTTACCCCTTTCTCCCTCCTTAAAGCATACTTTGCCCCATACTACATCGGTATGTTTTTTCCTCAAGGCACGGCGTGTCACATATTACATAACTTTCTTTCACCTAGATGGCAAGATGTAGCAAGAAGAGGGTGCAAAATGTGAGCAGAGCATGTGTGAAATGCTTGAGAGACAAAGGGAGCAAGAAGCCAGAGGAAAAAATAGCAGCAAGTTAACGAAGATCTGGGACAAGCCAGGAGTAGTCATTGTTTACAGGCAACGTGGATGTGTAGAATCGCAGCTATATTCAAGTTTGCATGTAACCAAGAATTGAATAAAGTCGTATTAAAATATTTAAAGATATTGGGATATGAGAAGAATCTACAACAACAACTTGCATTTATATAGCGCCTTTAACGTAGTAAAACGTCCCAAGGCATTTCACAGCAGTGTAATCAGACACCAAGCCAAAGAAGGAGACATTAGGACAGGTGACCAAACACTTGGTCAAAGAGGTAGGTTTTAAGCAGCCTCTTAAAGGAGATGAGAGAGGTGGCAAAGTGAAGAGGTTTGGGGAGGGAATTCCAGAGCCTAGGGTCTAGATGGATGAAGGCATGACTGCCAATGGTGGGGTGAAGGAAGCGGCAGATGTACAAGAGGCCAGATATGGAGGAACACATAACTGTGACTTATATACAGGGCAGTTGATTGTGCATGATTTGCACATTTGCTATAGACTACAACGGGCCCAGGGAGTTGTGGTGTTTGATAGTAGGGACATAAGGATTTAATTACAACAATTAAGCCTATAAATCACTGCCAGTGACAATTGCTGACAAATGCTTAACACATTCATGTCACATTCTTCTGCTATTTTTAACAGTATTAATCCATTTATTTTATACTGGTTAACATCCCACTTAATACGATACACAGAAGAATGTCCGATTAAGTGTTAAGTGGTCGCCCACTAAAATCACCTGCAGTTACTTGTGGGCTCATGTCATTAGAACGAGGACAGCATTTAAAATATAACAGTGAAGGGGCTGCAAGTGCTTTTAGTCTTTATATGGTGGATGAACATTTGGGAAGTGTTCTCCTTGCACATGTCTTGATCACTTTAGTGGACATTCAGACCTCCAGTATTAGGTGCTGTGAGATGCAAGTAGAACATTTGTTTTGCTGATTTGTCAAACATAGTTAGAATTTATATAAAAAGCTTTATAAACTTTAAACTTTCTGTAGAACTTCATTTTTGCGTAGCGCTTGTGCGTTTTTTGGCACAAAGGGTGTTGGCCATTGGATGACCTGTTGAGTCAGTGTAAGGGATATTGGGTTTGTATCGCCATCCACAGGAGACAATAAAGCCACAGAGAGCATACAGTGTAGATCCACCACGATGATACAAGGGGTGGGAAAATAAGGTAACGGGGACAGATGATGCAAGATACTAGTATTATTTCCACGGGAGCACTGAAGGCCAAAACACAGTGCAGATCCACCAGGATGTTGTCAGGGATCAGAAACTATCATTAAGAGAAGAGATTTGAGATACTCGGATTATTATTACTGGAGCAGAGAAGGCAAAGAGGAGATTTAATTGAACTTTTTAATACTATGAAGGGTTTCGATAGGGTGAACAGAGAAAGACTATTTCCTCTGGTTGAGGAGCCACTGACGAGAGGTCATCAATTTAAGAGAATGAGCAGATAGGCTAGGAAAAAATTCTTTACACAGAGTTTTGGAACAAGGAATGGTTTGCCACAGAGAATAGTTGAGGTGGAGATGGTTACATCTTTTAAGGGAAAAGTGGATAAATATTTGAAGTGCTCTCCAACCATGGAAAGATGAAAATATATATATGGAGGCTAAATGAATTAGGAACAATTGTGGGGTTAGATTTTCCATCCATTGGCTATGAATGGATGGCGACCTAGCCTGGCATGTCTTACAAATTAACTAGACTAATACAGAAGGCAGTCCTTCACCTTCAACAGAAACAGAAACCAGGTCAGTTAGAAATGTTACCCAACAGGTAGGAAAGCCATAGTACACACAGACACACACCTGTGGATAGATTGGAGTAAATCCTTCTACTTCACAAAAAATTACATCAGAAAAAACAATAAACCAGTTTTACCTTGTGCAGCTCTGCATTGAATTCAAGAGGCCTGGTTTGTGGAACAGTATCGTCTATTGGTTGCTCCAGTAATGGCCCATAGTTGTCTTTTGACTGAGGTGAAGGTTGAAAGGAAGAGATGACCCTCCATTCCTTATCAGCCTAAAGAGAAAAGCAAAGAAAACCTAGTATATTCTTCAAGGCAATTCATAATTAAAAGCACTCAAAAAAGTGAAAATTCACTAATCCCACTCTCCTGCTCGCGCCCCAGTCCAATCCCACTCGCGCCCCAGTCCAATCCCACTCTCCTGCTCGCGCCCCAGTCCAATCCCACTCGCGCCCCAGTCCAATCCCACTCTCCTGCTCGCGCCCCAGTCCAATCCCACTCTCCTGCTCGCGCCCCAGTCCAATCCCACTCTCCTGCTCGCGCCCCAGTCCAATCCCACTCTCCTGCTCGCGCCCCAGTCCAATCCCACTCTCCTGCTCGCGCCCCAGTCCAATCCCACTCTCCTGCTCGCGCCCCAGTCCAATCCCACTCTCCTGCTCGCGCCCCAGTCCAATCCCACGCTCCTTGCTTGCTCTCCATACCCGTTCCATCCAGACACAATGGCCCTGATTTTAACTGCCCCCACCTGGCGTGATGGGGGTGCAGCTAAAATAACGGGAATCACTTACCCCTAATGATCCCACTTCCTTCCCGCCGTGTCCCCATATTAACCTGCTCTATTGAGCAGGACACCCGCAGAAAGGAAGCGATCCTGTTTTAAATGGCTGCATATAGTGACACCACTATTCCCGACCAGAATGGAGATGATTGGGTAATTCCCCCATCAATCACACCTGGGGACCACACTGCTGTAAGTAACTGGGACGGATTTTACGCACATAATTTGTATTATGTAACTATCGTCCACTTCAGCATTTTGCTGGAGAAATCACTGTGCTTTTATTTTAGAGAAGTTGCTATAATTTCAGTCATGAGTTCTGTTTTCTCTAGTTCGTCGAGACTCTTTTTAAATAGACTCTGTAGATTGTTTGCTGCAGTGCACTGTTTAAATAGACTCTGTTTGCTGAGTAAATAGACTTTGTTTTGCGGTTTGTTGAGCAATTTAGACTTTGTCTGCTGTAAAATAGACTATGTTTGCCATAAGTCCCGCGCCATCTCCAACTCATTGGCTGACACAGTGGTATCACTAGATACTCTGGTTTTAAATATGCAGATCAGGCCGATGATGTCAGCAGGACCCCATGCAAAGCCTCTTTGCCACCCCCCATCCCCGTACAGAGCCTCTCCCTCTCCCCATCCCCGTACAGAGCCTCTCCCTCCCCCCATCCCCGTACAGAGCCTCTCCCTCCCCCCATCCCCGTACAGAGCCTCTCCCTCCCCCCATCCCCGTACAGAGCCTCTCCCTCCCCCCATCCCCGTACAGAGCCTCTCCCTCCCCCCATCCCCGTACAGAGCCTCTCCCTCCCCCCATCCCCGTACAGAGCCTCTCCCTCCCCCCATCCCCGTACAGAGCCTCTCCCTCCCCCCATCCCCGTACAGAGCCTCTCCCTCCCCCCATCCCCGTACAGAGCCTCTCCCTCCCCCCATCCCCGTACAGAGCCTCTCCCTCCCCCCATCCCCGTACAGAGCCTCTCCCTCCCCCCATCCCCGTACAGAGCCTCTCCCTCCCCCCATCCCCGTACAGAGCCTCTCCCTCCCCCCATCCCCGTACAGAGCCTCTCCCTCCCCCGATCGCGTAGAAAGCCTCTCCCTCCCCCGATGGTGGCAAGGCGCCCCTCTCCCGATCACGGCCCTGAGTATTCCCCCCCCCCCCAACTAGCTGCCGGGGACCTACCCCATGTGTCCCCCGCTGCAGCCTCCTGCTGCTTGTTTGTGCTCTTGGCCATCGGCCAGGCAGTCAATCTGGTCGGCTGTCGGGCAGGTGATTTAAATGAGGCCCTGCCAATCCACATCCCCGGTTGTGCCAGGTTTTTCCTGCGTTACAGTGCTCTTCTCCCCCCCACCCCTCTCCCCCCACTCCTGATATCAGGGCCAATGTAACCACACACACCAAAGATCCACCCCATACCAGGCAACAGAAGATGTCTGTCTCAAAAATGATCAGAATCAGCAAATGCACCTCCGTCTTGTGTATGAACACATTGATATGACTATGCAAAACACATTCAAGATACATTAATTACTGATTAATATGAAACTTTTGTCACACATGGCCTACAAGAACCAAAGCTGATTAAAACATACATACTGGTAGTAGCATGGAATTTGGTTGCTTCATCCCCCTGTAGTATGTGTCAATCTTGATATGGTTGTAACACTCTCGCCTCTGAGTCAAAAGGTTGTGGGTTCAAGTCCCACTCCAGGGCCTTAAGCACATAATCTAGGCTGACACTTCAGTGTAGTACTGAGGGGGTACTGCACTGTCGGAGGTGCCGTCTTTCGGATGAGATGTTAAACTGCTTGATCTCTCAAGCGGATGTAAAAGATGCCAAGGTATTATTCAAAGAAGCAGGGAGTTCTCCTGGCCAACATTTATCCCTCAACCAGAAACAGATTATGTGGCCATTTACTTCACTGCTGTATGTGGGGTCTTGCTGTGCACAAATTGGCTGCTGCTTTTCTCTATATTGCAAAATAATTCATTGGCTGTGAAGCGCTTTGGGTTGTCCTGAGGCTGTGAAAGGCGCTATATAAATGAAAGTCTTTCTTTCATTGTTCCTTAAAGAAAGAACGTAATACCAATTTATCTGCATTTAAAGTTCAATGCCATTGGAATTATTCAGAATAATGTTTATCCTGATTTGATGTGAAAATCTGCTTAGAAATGTAACTCAACAGCTTTTTACAAAAACTTCTAATTGCAGAGCAGGGGCACAGTATGCCAGGCTCCAACACACTGTACAAGGACACGTGAGACATTCATTTGCACTCAACCTCCTTCACACCTCAGATTGGTTAACAGAGACCAGCACACTGGGGTTGGGGAAATAAAAAACTACCTGGAAAGAGAGCAGTGACTACTAGCATCTCAATAAATACATTTCTGAGCTGTTACCTCAGAATCCGTGAAGAAATTATAGAGGAGAACATCATCGAATTCCAAACCTTTGGCTTCATATATTGTCAGAACAAGTGCCAGGTTAAGCTCTTCTGGTATTGTATCCTTTGCCTTTTCGCTCGTGACCAGAATAACCTGCAATATATTGCATAAAAAAATTAAAATGAGGACTGTAAGTCTACCTGTCAATTCAACATGGGCAATGCCGATGACCACACAACCTTAACATTGATCATTTTGCACAACTCATTTATCTGCCATAAAAAGATAGACAGGCTCTTTTTCATTGTTCGAACTGTATACCCGCTCCAAATACAAGAGTATACTGTCGCTAGATAGGATCTACATTCTGAACACACAGGCACATCAGTGGTTAGGTAGTGTCGCACGTGGTTTCTCATTCCCATGTCGCATAAAGTCCCAGGACCTGAATCCATTGCATCAGTTTTTTCTGACCTGAAACTGGCTAACCACTCAAAACAAATCCCTCCCGCACCCCCCACTGACCCGCCCAAGCTATACCCCTGCAAGAATGAACAGGCGGTATTGGGGTATGTGGCAGATACACATCATTTGAAGAATGATACTGTCTTGGGGTTCAAGTGTAATATTTTGACACCTCCCTCTCAACTGTGACAGAAAATTTCTCTTTCAAGGCAATGGGTTACTGTCTCAGCTTATTGCTGTGATGCCCAAGAACCACAATTTCTGAGGCCAAAAAGGGGTCACCTGTATCACTTTCACTCTGTTAAGCTACCCGTTCGATCAGGATAATAGGAGAACACATGAAGAGTCCTTAGTGTCCAGGAAAAGGAACAGTAACCTGTCTTTCTTCTGCATTCCACATCCTCCACACATCAGAGGAACACGTCAATAGCACAATTTAGCAAGGGGGAGACCCATGTGGAGGAGTCCTACACCAGCTGTCAGTAGCAATCTGTGTGCTGACGTTAAATCTAGACAGTAATATTTAGTAAATATCTGAGGATTGCTCCATGTGACAGCTTGCATACACTATCAATTGGAACTTGATTGAGATGCCTCAGAAGCAGCTGTGGGGAACAGCTGGAATGACCTTCAGCTTGCCCTCTCTCCAGGCTACTTCCTCGTAAGATGAATGCTTGATTGCATCATATCCTTCCATTTGGCTAGTTAGTTATTGGTTTGCCTTGGTCCTTGCACGATAGGAAATATCTAAATGTTGAGACTGCCTGAAGGGCTGAGAGAGAGGCTTAACTGAGGCTCTGCTAGCATCTATAGAATGAAAACAAAGGGGAGTTACAAGGGACACCCACTCAGAATGCCAAATCAAATATGGCTGATCCTACAAGAAGTGCACAAATCCTGTGAGCAACAAAATAACACAACAGTGCAATTTCTGGGTGAGAAGCTCAAAACCAAAACTTTTGACCTGGCTGCATTGTCCTCAAAAGAACTACAGACCCAATTGGAAACTAATGAAAGCCTAATTGGGCAGTTTTTTCAAATAGCTGCCCAAAAGAGGTGAATGGATGATCCCCTAATGATCCAAACACAATGATTAACCATAAATGAACCTCAGTATAACCAGGGGTTTTAAACCAAATGTCAAAACGACACAAGATACTCCAAAATATACGGTACATCAAATGAGATGGGACTAACCAATTTAGTTGGCCACCATTTCACAAACTTTTCCCACCAGGTGCTATAAGCTCTGCTAGAGGATGCCCTACATGAAAGAATTGAGGTCTTGACTACCAGGGCAGGAGACAGTGATCTAATTGTCATCATCTCCAAATAAATAGGAAACCAACCTGTCTTGGGGTTCAGGTGTAATATTTTGACATCTTCCTCTCAACTGTGACAGAAAATTTCTCTTTCAAGGCAATGGGTTACAGTCTCAGCTTATTGCTGTGATGTCCAAGAACCGCAATTTGTGAGGCCAAAGAGGGGTCACCTGTATCACTTTCACTCATATCTGTTAAGCTAACCGTTAGATCAGGATAATAAGAGAAAATATGAAGAGTCCTTCGTGTCCAGGAAAAGGAAAGATTGTCCAGCCTAAAGGTCTCGGGGGAGTTAATGGTTATCTGTCGAGGTAAATGGGTCCACCTCTCTGGAGGCCCCTCATGAGGAGGGGACTGCGAGATGGCATTATGTAGTCTACCTTGGATAAATACTGAGCTAAGACAGTAGTCCACGAGCCAGACATTAAGGGAGCAGAAAAAGAGTCTCTTCTCCCTTCCCCTCCCGTTGATGGAACAGATCACTCTGGCCTTGTCCAAACACACATATACTAGCTTGTCCTGTGGCATGCTCTGGAAGAGTTCCAAAGCACCTTAGTTCCTGGTGACTGAAGAGCCAAGAGGACTGTGTGTTCACTTCCTGAACACAGATGGGCAGCCCATCCTGTCAGGGAGGCACCATTATTATTCTCAACACAAATTTTAGACTGAGCACTGGGAGTATGCTCCAGACTACATTGACGTGCTGTAATCACTGAGAGGTCCACGGATGATCGCCTTTGTTGGGTGATCACTGGCTGAGCAAGTTCAGCTTAAGTGGTCGCATAAGAAGTCAGGGGTTGGAAACTACAAAGACGGCTGTTGCCATCAGACACAACATGCTTAAAATATCTTTCACTGGGATCCCTGAGCTTTCCTGTAGAGGGGATATCAGAACCCCGCCCCAGTACTGAAATGGGAGCAAGAACAGAAAAATCTTCCATTTGATAGGCACAAACAAATGCTCCTAAGAATCTTACTCCCCACTTGGGACTTCTCGTTACTGATTACGAATCCCAGTTCTTGGACTTGCTGCCACATAGCTGGAACATCAGCACTGAAGGAGACAAGCTACTGTGATGTTTTGAGGTTTGTCGCTCGGCACCAACACCGTAGGCTCCTGGGAAATATGAAAATAAAAAACACAGCAACCTAGACAGGCCTGAATATTCGTCAGAACTAATCTGCTCCAGTAGAAGCAAAAGGTCAGACAAGGGGAACAAGGAAACCTTCAGCAAAGGAGAAACAAACTGGCTCCATGAAGCAGCTTTCAGGGCTTCAAATCACGCAGGAGTAAGAGGCCATGAGTGACTGTATCCATCCACATCACCATAAAGACTCACGGGCTTTCTCCAGGATCTATAGAGCCCCGCTGTCCTCCCATTGTGTGGGGATGGTGTGGAATGAAGAAGAACCTGCTTTATAAGTTATGCCTTCATAGTTATTTTTTATTAAGAGGAAATCTGCAGAGATTTTACCAGCTGGATGAATGTTGACAAAAATGAATGCCCGCACCGTGCAGCTTTTAAATCAATGCAACTGATATATAGGTATAGGCTATCCCTACACAATGCATTTACAATTGTCAATTCATGTTAAATATTCTCCTTCCTCCAAATCTCAGAAAAATTCCATTAAACACACAATGGAGTAGATCTTCACCTCACGGGCAATAATCTGGCCGCCTGATTGTCATTCCATTAAAATGAAAGGAATGAGAATCAGGCGGGTTCTATAAGGGCCGGATGATCTGCTCCACCAGCTTACCATCTTTGTGGCGAAGGTGAAAGTTTGCCCCGATGTGGGGTATTACTCATTGCGCACGTGCATGCTCACGCACAGTGGTACTGCACAATTGAGAGGAAAGTCCAGTACATGCAACCATAGCAGTAGGCCTACTCATCAGTTAACTATAACGAAGCATTAGTGTACATCACGCTTTGGTTCCAGGTATAAAACTGGAGATAAGACAACATGAAGCCACCACAAAAATTATCATCTCAGGCAGCTCTCACTCCTGTCAATAGATTCAATAGCAGTGGCAGCAGACCTACACTCAGGCCTAGTGCTGCATTTGCAATTAGGGCGACACGAATATAGCATCAAAATCAGATAAAACCGGGGACACATCGTCTTTGATTCCCTTCTCTTCTTTGCAATTTGCAGGAGGTTCCTAACTTTTGGATCGCCACAAATATCCATAACTGGCAGTGGAATATAATAAATATGTAGAGACTGGTGAATATGATGATTCTGCTCGTGAACGGGACTGTCTCTTTTTAAGGTATCTGGGAAATGGATGGCACAGTGGGTTAGACACAGGCCTTGCACCTCTGAGACTTGGGTGCAAATCTAGCTCAGACCGATAATGTCTAAGTTTGGGCAGTCGTAATCCGGCTGTTGATGAACATAAGCCGAGCATAAAACCACCCTTAACTCAGAGTGGGAAATGGCAAAAAGTCACACAGGTGCAGCAGGGGCTGAGACACATTGTTGGGGCAGAGAAGAGGCAGCTTTACTCTGCATTTGTACTATTGGGAATTCAGGTGAGCTCTCCCTATGATTTTCTGTCTCTGTGCCAGGGAAGCTAAAGACAAAAAAGTATTTTGCCATTTGGAATGAACATTGTGTTCTTCAGTTTCCCCTTGTGTATATTCTACAAATTAAACTAGTTCTACCCTTTGTCTAAATGGTTTATTTCCAAACTCCTCACAGAACACATCAGAATGAAATTGGCGACTCAAATACATGTGATGGAATTAGATGCATAAATGCAAACCTGATGAGCACCAAATTCTATTGGCTGGGATTTCCGTTTGTTTCCTCTAAGCAAAATAGCCAAGTCACTGACACTACAGGATTCCAGGAGAGATGGTTTTGGTCCGTCAAAGAGGCCAGTGTCTCTAGGCAGGCGATCAAAGGACTCCGGAAAATAATATTGGAGAAGATCCACTACACCCGAGGCCAAATTCAAAATTCCTAAATATACACAAGGAACTTGCGTTAATCAATATAAAGCACACAAAAACTTAAAATCATTGAAGCCTAAAACAGCCTTGTCCAATACATGGCTAATGTATTGGACAATACATTAGTCAATAAATGGCTAATTGAAAATCCAGATGTGGCTAAATGCATTCTTGATTGCTAAATAAAAAAAACAGTAATAGACACCGTCGTTGGGCATGTGATCTCAATACTCATATTCGCCTGGCGTATGTATGTGTACTTTAACCTTTTTGATCATTGTGTGTGTTTTGTCTCCTTGGTTACTGCTTATTGGTTATTTGCTAAAATGGTGTGTAACACGGGTGAAAATGCTGGACTTCAGCACCATGGAAACACCAGCAACATTGCATCATTTTCCAATCCTCCCTGGCTACAGGCAGGGTGCCGGAAGACTGGAGGACTGCTAACGTTGTACTGTTGTTTAAAAAGGGAGAAAGGGATAGAACGAGTAATTACGGGCCAGTCAGCCTAACCTCGGGGGTGGGCAAATTATTGGAAACAATTCTGAGGGACAGTATTAATCGTCATTTAGAAAAGCATCATTAATCAAGGACAGTCAGCATGGATTTGTTAAAGGAAGGTCGTGTCTGAGTAACTTAATTATATTTTTTGATGAGGTAACAAGGAAGGTCGATGAGGTTAGTGCATTTGATGTAGTCTACATGGATTTTAGCAAGGCTTTTGACAAGGTCGCACATGGCCGACTGGTCAGAAAAGTAAAAGCCCATGGGATTCAAGGGGACGTGGCAAGTTAGATCTAAAATTGGCTCAGTGGCAGGAAGCAAAGGGTAATGGTCAACGGGTGTTTTTGTGACTGGAAGGCTGTTTTCAGTGGGGTTCCGCAGGGCTCAGTACTAGGTCCCTTGATTTTTGTGGTACATATCAATAATTTAGACTTAAATGTAGGGGGCATGATTAAGAACTTTGCAGATGAAACAAAAGTTGGCCGTGTGGTTGATAGTGAGGAAGAAAGCTATAGACTGCAGGAAGATATCAATGGACTGGTCAGGTGGGCAGGTAAGTGGCAAATGGAATTCAATCCGGAGAAGTGTGAGGTGATGCATTTGCGGAGCAGGCAAACAAGGCAAGGGAATACACAATAAATGGGAAGATACTGAGAGGTGTAGAGGAACAGAGGGACCTTGGAGTGCATGTCCACAGATCCCTGAAGGTAGCAGGACAAGTAGATAAGGTTGTTAAGAAGGCATACGGGATACTTTCCTTTATCAGCCGTGGCATAGATTATAAGAGCAAGGAGGTTATGCTAGAACTGTATAAAACACTAGTTAGGCCACAGCTTGAGTACTGCGTACAGTTCTGGTCACCACATTACAGGAAAGATGTGATTGCACTAGAGAGGGTACAGAGTAGATTTACGAGGATGTTACCAGGACTGGACAATTTTAGCTATGAAGAAAGATTGGATAGGCTGGGGTTGTTTTCTCTGGAACAGAGGAAGCTAAAGGGAGATTTAATTGAGGTGTAGAAAATTATGAGGGGCCTAGATAGAGTGGATAGGAAGGACCTATTTCCCTTAGCAGAGAGGTCAATAATCAGGGAGCATAGATTTAAAGTAATTAGAAGTATTAGAGGGGAACTGAGGATAAATGTTTTCCACTCAAAGGGTGGTGGGGGTCTGGAACTCACTGCGTGAAAGGGTGGTAGAGACAGGAACCCTCAACTCATTTAAAAAGTGCTTGGATATGCACTTGAAGTGACGTAATCTACAAGGCTACGGACCAAGTGCTAGAAAGTGGGATTGGACTGGATAGCTCTTTTTCGGCCGGCGCAGACACGATGGGCCGAACGGCCTCCTTCTGTGCCGTAAATTTCTATGATTTTATGATTGCATGGAGAGGGGAGCTGTGATCATGGTTAGTTCGACTAATCGGAATAACCACTCCAGGCCAGAAGAACGAGTGAACGAACTTGTATTTATACAGCGCCCTTCGTGATCTCAGGACGCCCCAAAGCACTTTACAACCAATTAAGTACTTTTGAAATATAGTCCCTGTTGTTATGTAGGAAATGCGGCAGCCAATTTGTGCACAGCAAGCTCCCAGAAACAGCAATGAGATAAATGACCAAATAATCTGTTTTAGTGATGTTGGTTAATTGATAAATGTTGGCCGGGATACCGGGGAGAATTCTTCTGCTCTTCTTTAAAATATTGCCGTGGGATCTTTTCGGTCCACTTGAGAGTGAAGACGGTGCCTCAGTTTAACGTCTCTTCCGACAGTGCAGCACTCCCTCAGTACTGCACTGGAGTGTCAGCCTAGATTTTGTGCTCAAGTCCCTGGAGTGGGACTTGAACCCACAAACTTCTGACTCAGAGGCGAGGGTGCTACCACTGAGTCATGGTCGAGCCCAATGAATAACGAGCAGCTCCAAAAGGGCAATTCATGGCAAAGGGTAAGCAGCTTCTAGGTTTTTGTCCAGCAGTTAGGAGCAGTACTTTGACTTCATCAGAGTGGTGCTTCTTGTTGTGCGCATCAACATTCTCAGCAATCACTCTGATGAAGTCAAAGTACTGCTCCTAACTGCTGGACAAAAACCTAGAAGCTGCACTAAGATGTGCTGTGTTTGATAAATTCATGCCAGAATTCCAAACTTTGGTGAGAAAGACTGCAAAGTTTCACACTGAATGGTGGTAGATATTTGTTAAGATATACATGAAGAACATTTACCTGTACTGTGTGTGAGGTGTTTTCTACTAAAATTAGTGCATGTGGCTAAAACGGTGTCGTAATAACCACACCTGTGGCCAAGCAGCGATTTCGATTGGACAACTCTGGTCTAAAACCTCAGTGGAAGATGATATAATATTGCCCATTACTGTACTTATGTATTTTCAGTATGTAATGGATAAAAAGGAGCTGAAATTTAGTGTTTAACTGCATAGCCCACACAGCAAACTACCGATTTTGGTATGGTATACATGGGTAATAACAAGTGGAAGCCAGACATTTCCCCAGAGGGAAGGGAACATCTCCTCACACTCCAGGCTGGTCACTCCAGTGCACCTGCTAACAAGCAGGGAGGTCAAAGCAGAGATGGGGAATTGTCAACCCATCACTGAAGGATTTGCAAGGATAATTTTAATTTGGAGGGTACCGTGGAGAATTAATTTTGTAAAGAATAAAAAACCAAGATTCCTCATAATTAATTTCCACGATATTCTGCTCGGTTCCGTGCGTACAAAGATGATTTTCTGTAAAGTGTACACTCCATTTCTCACTAATGCAGGTGTTAATCAGTTAATCATCCATCTACCAGGCCCAACTAGTTATAACTCATTCTTAAACAGTCCAAACTTGCCTGTTATCTCCCAAGGAAATTTGTTTCTCCAATACTGGTATATTTACTCTAAATGTATACGCCTGAAAGTTATTAAAAAGACTGGAAAATCAGGGGATCTAAATAGGGTGCAATATCACTGAAGAACTTGCTTTCAAGAGGCTGGCAAGGTTAACCCCACCAGCGTATCAAATTCTGGTGTTAGGGAACTGATGATGAATTGTTAGATGGATTAAGATTCGGCTTAACAACAGAAGACGAAGGATGGTGATAAATGGAAAACGCTGTCTGGAGTAAAATAAGCACAGGAATCCGCTCGGGGACCCTGCTGTTCACAATATTTGTAAATGCTACGGAACAGGATGCCTGTAGTTGTTCCGGTAAATTGCTGAAAGGAACTTATCTTCAAAGAAAGAAATAAAGTGCTTGCATTTGAATAACGCCTTTCTCGACCTCAGGACATTCCAAAGCGTTTAACAGCTAATGAAATACTTTTGACATGTAATCGCTATTGCAATGGAGGAAAATGCGGCAGGCAATCCATGCAAAGCAAGGCCCCACAACCAGCTTTGAGATTAATGACCAGACAATCTGTTTTGCTGATGTTGGTTGAGGGATAAATATTAGCCAGGGTACCCCTGCTCTTCTTCAAAATAGTGCCATGGGATCTTTTACTTCCCCCCCGAGAGGGCAGATGGGGCAGGGCCTCAGTTTAACATCTCATCTGAAAGATGGCACCTCTGAAATTGCAGTAGTCCCTCAGTACTGCATTGTTATGTGCTGAGGTTTCTGGAGTGGGACTTGAACCCAGAGACTTAGGCCAATTACACACATGGGCTGAGGTATGGCAGGTAGATTTGAATGTGGATAAATGCTGGGTAATGCAAGCAGGAACAGCTAACAGGAAACGTATACTGAACACGAAAGGGTTCTCCTTCGAAGCAACACTGGCAAAATGTGAAAATGAAAAAGATTACGAAGTAATTATTTGTCAAAACCCTGAAAGCATTTGGCCAAAGTGAAGCAGTTATCAATGAGGCAAATTGGATGCCGAGATGCATCCGAGGGCACTGGATTAAAAAGTTATGCTGACAACACACAGATGAATGGTGAGGCCAGTTCTGCAGTATGGCAAGATGTTTCGGTCCCCGTGACCTCTGAAAGGATTTAGAAAGGGTTCAGAAAGGAGTGACCAGAACGATTCCAGGCTTTAGAGAACTTGGTTATAAAGTTCTCGGTTCAAGGGGCACAAAATCAGTAAAATTCTCATTTTTTTATATAAAAGAGATTTTATACACTCATCTTCAGTTAATTAATTTATTAAACAATGGTCTGGAGGCAATACCTGAATGTGATCGGTAGTTCTGATGCAGTTGGTATATTCTGCTCGGCACTACTACATTATACCCTTTCTTGTCATCGTGATTTGTAGCATGGGCATAATAAAAGAGGGAACGTAGGTCATTGAAGCGGAAAGACACCCCCTTCATTATACTTTGAGCTGTATCACCTGTAAGGAACATGGAATTTGGGTCATTGATGCACTTCATGAGTGTGGCAAGCTCAGCTTGGGTAAAATCCTGTATTTCATCTCCATACAATTCGTGAATAGACCACGGGAGTTCATCTAACTTGGATAATCGCAGCGATAGGCTGTACAGCAAGTCTTCCTCATCAAAGTATCCCCACTGTGATTTTACTTGCTGATACATGCAGAAGAAGCGGTAGATTTCAGTTCTGTCTTCCTGGAAGTTTGGTGCTCTCTTCTTTCCCAGTTTAATATAGTGTTCCTCTGTTAGACAACCTTGAGGACTATTTAAAGCCTCAATAGAACCCTTCAAAAAGGACTTGATCTCTTTCCACACCAAAGCTGGATTATACTGAGGTTTGCCTTTTACCATTTTGGGCCAAAGATCACGTGCAAATACCTCATAAGTCACAAAGACACGAGGATCAAATTCTTTGGTATGACTCTCTGCAATCCTATGTTCATCATCTAGAAAATCTCCTTCATGCTCCTCTTCCTCATCCTCGTCGCCTAAATCTGGTATTGTCATATCTTCTTGAACAGACCAACCCACAATATTTCTTTTTAGACTGCCGTCTTCATTTCGAGGGAAAAAGGGTTCTGGCAAGGATGCATCGATTAGCAACAGCAATTGTTTTGCAGTTATGAACAGGGGGAAGTTCTCATCCTTAATGTCCTGAAGTCTGTAAAGTGTAGGTTCTAGAGGTTTGAAGTGGCCCGCAGCTTTGGTGGACTTGCTAAGCTCCATAAAGTTTTTTAAGACTTCCTGGCACAACACATGGTTTTTGGTAACAAAAATTTGATGTAAGTGCTCAAGTTTGTCAACATCATCTGGATTCACCGGCATATCAGCGTGACCATTTGTCAACTCACTGCCACAACAGTCAATTGCCATTCCGTTCTGATCCAAATCACAGTTTTGGTCCATGGATTCAAAATCTTTCTCCCCATTAGCACAATCTGTGTGATCTGTTCCACCGCCTATCATTGCTACTTCCTTTTCACCATCATCCATGACTCGTGATTTCCTTTTATGCCAAACTTGTCGCGCCAGCCAGGGGCTTCCAACCTCTTGCGTTTTCTCCCAGTACAGTTGGAATCTTTTCCAAAGCCTATAGAGACAGCAAGTGGTCTTCCCCGTTCCACTTCGTCCAATCAGAATGATTGCCTGCAACGGCTTGGGGACAAGGTCAATTACTGCATACTCTAACTCTCCCACTCTAAAAGGATATTCAATTCTGGACTCCAGATTAGTAATGATGTTAAGGGCCATATTGGTGCTAAAGCTATGGAACTTCATTATGTTGTACTCTGTCTCCACTGCACTAGCAGGTGGGAAGTATTCAGGTACTTTTTCTTTCATTTCTTTCCAATCAACGTATTCTACAAAGATCAATGGGATCCTCTTTTGGACATTTAAATTTGAGGTAAGCACAGCTTTGTTTATCCCTTTAAGCTTCTTCCGGAGAATGCAGGATCTCCCACGGTTGTAAGAACAGGAGATCATGTCCAATGCGTGCTTGAGTTTATTGTGGTCTAGGACGATATCCCAGATTCGAATGATCTCACTGTATACCCTCCCTGTGACTCTCTCCTGCGGATGAGGGGAAAGCTCCGTTTCAAAGATCTTCTCTGGCTTTTCACTGCAGCGTGGTGAAAAGTCCACTGCTAGTTCCCATAGCATTCTTGCTCCTTTGTCAAGTTTAGCTTCGTAAAGCTTGATGTGGCTTTCCAGGTGCCTGAGTGGTTTCTGGAGGCTCTGAGTCCACTCTCCATTGCCAAGTTGCCGAATCACCTTTACAGTTTTTGCTTTCATCTGCTGAGGTACGTCTCTGCAACCAAGCTTCTTCAGCAACTCTGACGTACATTCAATCTCCCATGTCATATTGTCAAAGTCCAGGTCTTGTAAATCGGTCACTTCTTCAGGTCTCAGGTCTTGCTCTACTGAATCACAGTTTGAATACTCTGTGGCCCCATTCAATATTACAGTTTCAACATTGTCAGCGTTTTGGAAACTAACAGTTTCGGGAGCTGGAGCCCTTGTCTCCAAAGTCTGAGTTGAATTACCGAGCAAAGTGTCGGAAAGGGACAGTTTTGAAGGGTTTGCTTCTGTTGGAGTCTCAATCACACTAAATTGTTCAATCATTTTTGCAATTTCATTCACAAGGATTTGTTCCAAAGTTAAGGCGACATTTGCTTCATCCTTTGATTTAAGTGGCTGACTTTGTAATTCCGCTTGAGGGAGTGCATTACAGGAGCCATTAAGATGATGCAGCATGTCAAGCTGTGAACTCTCTGGTGTCTCTGTCTTCTGGTGAGATGGTTGCTTTCTGCTTATTACATTTTTCACACTCTTTGAAGTCCGTGACTTCTGGCTCTGGTCATTTTGTTCTCTCTTCTTTCGGTTTCGTGATGTCGCTTTATTCCACATAACGAACCGCGGGTCATCTTTCTTAATCTTGTATGTAAACGGTTTCCCCTCCTTGTTCTTTATCTTGCTGCTGATTTCAAACTTGGCTATCAGATCCATTATTTCCTCATGATATTTAAAAAATGGTTTGTGGAACATGATGTGCAGTACGGTATTTCCATCGCTATCCTGAGAGCTGGGATTTAGGTATGGAAAACGAGCTGCATCAGAGCTGTACTTTTCCAACAGACATTTCAGTATGTGCAAACCAAATTCATCTGCAAGTAGAACAGAAAAGATAAAATAAAATACTTTAACACTAACTAGACACGCCATCAATCCAGAAACAATCAATATAAATCACAAATTATAACAAAGAATGTTACAGAAACAGCTCATTTGCTCCATTGAGTCTGCATCTGTGTTTTTCACTGCAAGCCACCTAGTTTAAACGCACTCTCCTGCTCACGCCCCATACTCCTGTTAACAT
Source organism: Heptranchias perlo (assembly GCF_035084215.1). NCBI lineage: Eukaryota > Metazoa > Chordata > Chondrichthyes > Hexanchiformes > Hexanchidae > Heptranchias > Heptranchias perlo. The sequence continues at coordinate 101,860,690 of NC_090327.1, forward strand.
TCCTCTTTTTCAAGCAACTATCTAATTCCCTTTTAAAAGTATTTATGGACTCTACTTCAACATTGGTTTGTGGCACAGAATTTGAGTCACTGCAGAGCATAAGGGAGGCTGAAAGTTTCCTGGATCACACGTCCCAGGAGGCCGTCACCCTGCAGCCGCAGAGTTCAGGATAGCAAGTGGGTGGCTATCTGAAAGGGTTGGAAGAGGCAGGCAGTGCAGGAATCTTCTGGGAGTGTTACACTCTCAAACTGGTATTCAACATTGAATACCAGTGAGGGTGACGACACCGTGAAGAAGTCCTGAGCTTGGCACCGTGGGGCAAAGGACTGCATAGGGGGGCACAATGAAGTGTAGAAATGCAGTAGTCATAGGGGATTCGATAGTCAGGGGGACAGACAGGCGTTTATGTGACCGCCGACATGAGTCCTGTATGGTGTGTTGCCTACCTGGTGCCAGGGTAAAGGACATCACAGAGGGCACAGAACATTCTGCGGGGGGGGAAGGGGAACAGCCAGAAGTCGTGGTCCATGTAGGTGCCAATGACATAGGAAAGAAAAGGGATGAGGTCCTGTGGTCAAAGTTTCAGGAGCTAGTTGAGGAAGTTTAAAAGCAGGACCTCAAAAGGTAGTAATCTCTGGATTACTCTCAGTGCCACGTGCTAGTGAGTACGGAAATAGGAAGATAAGGCAGATTAATGCGTAGCTAGAGACATGGTGCAAGAGGGAGGGTTTCAGATTCTTGGGGAAATGGGACCAGTTCTGGGGTAGGAGGGACCTGTTCAAGACGGACGGGTTGCACCTCAGCAGAGCTGGGACCCAATATCCTCACGGGGAGGTTCACTAGTGCTGTGGGGGAGGGTTTAAACTAACGTGGCAGGGGGATGGGCACCAGGATGTAGCATTAGAAAGGAGAAACAAGGTGCACAAAGGATTGGGAGAGAAAGATAGCACTAGAGAAAGAAATAGTACAGTATTAGGTGGGATCAGACTAAGAGAGAATACGAGAAGGTATAAGATAAGTTTAGAGTGCGTGTATGTAAACGCGCGAAGTGTGGTAAACAAGGTTGGCGAGCTGCAGGTGCAAATAGCCACATGGGACTATGAGGTAGTGGCGATATCGGAGACCTGGCTCAAAAAGGGTACTAAATATTCCTGGATACAAGGTGCTCAGGAAAGATAGGGAAGGAAAGAAAGGAGAGCGGGGGTGGCAGTTCTGATTAAGGAAAATATTGCAGTGCTGGAGAGAGAGGATATCCTTGAGGGGTCAAAGACAGAATCTATTTGGTTAGAGTTAACAAACAATAGAGGTGCCATTGCACTACTTGGTATTCTATAGGCCACCAACTAGTGGGGAGGATAGAGAGGAGCAAATCTGCAGCGAAATTACAGCGAGGTGCAAGAACTATAGATTAGTGATAATGGGGGACTTCAACTATCCCAATATAGACTGGGATAGTAATAGTGCAAAGAACAAAGAGGGGGAGGAATTTCTGAAGTGTGTTCAGGAGAACTTTCTTGATCAATATGTTTCCGGCCCAATGAGGAAGGAGCCATTACTGGATCTGGTTCTGGGAAATGAGGTGGGTCAAGTGGAGCAAGCGTCAATGGGGGAACATTTAGGCAACTGTGATCATAGTATCATAAGGTTTAGAATAGCTATGGAAAAGGACAAGGAGCAATCTAGAGTAAAAATACTTAAAATGGAGGAGGGCCAATTTCTGTGGGTTGAGGACGGATCTGACCCGGGTAAATTGGAATCCAAGATTGGCAGGCAAAACTGTAATCGAACAACGAGCAGCCTTTAAAGAAGAGATGGTTTGGGTACAGTCTAGGTACATTCCCACGAGGGGGAAAGGTAGGGCAACTAAAGCCACAGCTCCCTGGATGACGAAACAGATAGAGATTAAGATGAAGCAGAAAAAGGGGACTTATGACAGATGTCAGGTTGATAATACAAGTGAGATCCAGGCTGAATATAGAAAGTTCAGAGGAGAAGTAAAAAAGGAAATAAGAGGGACAAAGAGAGAGTACGAGAATAAACTGGCGGCCAACATAATAGGGAATCCAAAAGTCTTCTATAGGCATATAAATAGTAAATGCGTAGTAAGAGGTGGGTTGGGGCTGATTAGGGACCAAAAAATAGATCTAAGCATGGAGGCAGAGGGCATGGCTGAGGTACTAAATGAGTACTTTACATCTGTCTTTACCAAGGAAGAAGATGCTGCCAAAGTCACAGTAAAAGGAGGTAGTTCAGATACTGGATGGGCTAAAACTTGATTAAAAAAGGAGGTAGTAGAAAGGCTGGCTTTACTTAAAGTAGATAAGTCACCTGGTCCAGATGGGATGCATCCTAGGTTGCTGAGGGAAGTAAGGGTGGAAATTGCAGAGGTGCTGGCCATAATCTTCCAAACATCCTTAGATTATGGAGGTGGTGCCAGAGGACTGGAGAATTGCAAATGTTACACCCTTGTTCAAAGAAGGGTGCAAGGATAAAGCCGGCAACTACAGGCCAGTCAGTTTAACCAAGGTAGTGGGGAAGCTTTTAGAAACGATAATCTTGTCCCGGCTTAATAGTAATTTGGACAAGTGTGGATTAATAAAGGAAAGCCAGCACGGATGTGTTAAAGGCAAATCATGTTTAACTAACTTGATTGAGTTTTTTGACGAGGTAACAGAGCAGGTTGATGAGGGCAATGCGGTTGATGTGTATGTGAGCTTCCAAAATGCGGTTGATAAAGTGCCACATAATAGGCTTGTCAGCAAAGTTGAAGCCCATGGAATAAAAGGGGCAGTGGCATCATGGATACGAAATTGGCAAAGTGACAGGAAACAGAGAGTAGTGGAGAACGGTTGTTTTTTGGACTGGAGGGAGGTGCACAATGGCGTTTCCCCAGGGGTCAGTACTAGGGCCACTGCTTTTCTTGATATATATTATTGATTTGGGCTTGGGTGTACAGGGCACAATTTCAAAAGTTGCAGATGACACAAAACTTGGAAGTGTAGTAAACAGTGAGGAGGATAGTGATAGACATCATGAGGACATAGACAGGCTGGTGGAAAGGGCGGACACACATCAGAAAATTTAACGCAGAGGAGTATGAAGTGATACATTTTGGCAGGAAGAACGAGGAGAGGCAAAATAAACTAAACGGTAGAATTCTAAGGGGGTGCAGGAACAGAGAGACCTGGGGTTATATGTGCACAAATCTTTGACGGTGGCAGGACAGGTTGAGAAAGCGGTTAAAAAAAGCATATGGGATCCTGGGCTTTATAAATAGAGGCATACAGTACAAAAGCAAGGAAGTTATGTTGAACTTTTATAAAACACTGGTTCGGCCACAGCTGGAGTATTGTGTCCAATTCTGGGCACTGTACTTTAGGAAGGATGTGAAGGCCCTAGAGAGGGTGCAGAAGAGATTTACTAGAATGGTTCCAGGGATGAGGGACTTTGGTTACGTGGATAGACTGGAGAGGCTGGAGTTGTTCTGCTTAGAGCAGTGAAGGTTAAGAGGAGATTTGATAGAGATGTTCAAAATCTTGAAGGGTTTAGATAAAGTAAATAAAAAGAAACTGTCCTTATTGGGGAAGGGTCGAGAACCAAAGGACAGAGATTTAAGGTGATTGGCAAAAGAACCAAAGGCGACATGAGGAGAAACTTTTTTTTTTAAACATGGGGAGTAGTTACGATCTGGAATGCGTTGTCTGAAAGGGTGGTGGATGCAGGTTCAATTGTGGCTTTCAAAAAGGAATTGGATAAATACTTGAAGAGGAAAAAATTTGCAGGGCTATGGGGAAAAGAGTGGGGGAATGGGACTAACTGGATTACAAAGAGCCAGCACAGGCTCGATGGGCCGAATGGCCTCCTTCTGTGCTGAAACCATTCCATGATTCTAACCATCGTCTGTGTAAAGGCATTTGCTGTAACTTTCCAGTCAATACTTCGTGTGATCTAAATTGAATGTGTCCTGTCATTATCATCCCACCAACCAATGGAAACAAGCGCTATTTACTCTATTGTAATCTTAAAAAAGACTGACTTCTCAAGTCACTCTTCATGACTATGACCCCCTCAACCCTAGTAACATCCTAGTGAACCTAAGCTGCAACTTTCCATTGGTTTTATATCCTGCCTATAATGGAGTGCCCAGAACTATAAACAGTACTCCAACAGCAGCTTAACTAAGGTCCTAATTCATGTAGGCCGGTAGTAATGTGGGTCAGGTGAGTCTGGCCTCAAGTCAAAGGCCCTCCCATCTATCCCACCTCCCCCTTAAAGGGTGATGCTACTAATTTTTTTTTGGGGGGGAGGGGTCAACTACGCAGACTGATATTTAAAATAAAATATTAACAATTTACGCAGCACCCCCTGGTCGAGGAAGGAATCCAATGACCCAGTAAATAAGGCAAAGTCTTGTAGAAGTGCAAAGTTATCTCCTTAATTTTATATTCAATGCTTCTAGATATAAAACTAAGGATTCAGTTTGCCTCTGGGGCTGTGTAAACTACAGAATAAAACCCCTCAAAAACAAAATTAGAAATACATAATTACATGAACAGTAGTTTAGATTAAATTTCATGAATATGGCAACATTTTGTGATATAAAATAAGTTTGATTATTTTTATGCCTGTTTAAATTAGGAAATTTCCCCACTGGAACTAAAGCCTTGGTAACACAGGCAGGAGACCAGCAGAACTCCAAGGAAAATGGCAGAGATCCAGCCTGATCCCCACTGGAGTTACAGTGCAAGCAGAATTTCAGGGCCTCAAGTATTTAAAAAGAGAGAAGATACTATTCCATTCAGGTTTGCAGTTCAAAATCAAAAGTGAAAGAAGGAATTGTCACTGGAAGTGTTTAAAAAATACAAATATTTAACTGTGGAATTTTCAGTCAGATGACAAGGGGGCATTTCTGAAATTTTGGAAACACCTGTGTTATTGAGGTAGCAAGCGGTTTTAAATTCCTGCAATCACAATTCTGTATTTGAACAGAAGACTTCAACAGAGGTAAAAGGTTGGTTTAAGAATTCTATTGAAGCAGGTTTAGAATGAGCTACAAGTTAACATTCACAGTTAGACCTTTTTTGTCCAGAACAATACAGACTGCAGCGTGAAGAGGTGTGTCGCCTGGAGTCAGAGTAAGATCACGTGGATTCGCCCCGTTGTTTAGCAAGAGATGCACAAGCTTGAAGTCCTCTTTTTTCAAAGACAGCTGTATTGGACGTTCTTTAGAATCAGCCCCACATGGAGAGGCTGTTAAAAAAAAAACCAAAGAAGACTGGATCAGTAACTGCTCTGGAAAAATGGGAAAGGAAAAAAAAAGGAAAAAGACTTGCATTTATATAGCGCCTTTCATGACCCCAGGACGTCCCAGTGCACTTTACAGCCAATGGAGTGCTTTTGAAATGTAGTCACTGTTACAATGTAAAGGAGGGAGTGATGCAGCTTTAAAATTGATATTGGTTTTAAGAAAGGCAGTGAATATCATGGTGACAGCCAGCTTACCTCCACAATCTATTAAATTTTGCAAAAGCCTTTCTCTGCTCTCATGCTGGTCGAGGTCAACCATGATGGTGCAAAGATCCAGTCCCGAGAGGTCGCATCTCAGAACGCGACCAGCCTGTTTGCTTTGCTTTCCGTTACCTGCCCCAGTCAGTAAGAGCAAAGCTTCATGCCATTTACGTCTGTGAAGAAGCTGCTTGATCAAGTTGCTTGCGAACTTATGCCCAATATCACTTAAAGTGGTTGGGTTAATCTCTGCAAAACAAACATAGAAGGCTATTCAACTGGAGACAAGAAGCCAACTGCAGCCATCTGAAAATAACTAAGTTCAAAGTACATTAAAACTTATTTCTCTCTGGTGAACTTTTAGCTCGGTAGACATCCTTATACAGTGAACACAGTCGACCTTCATTTAGCGCACCACGCTTTAACCCCTCCTCCCCAAAGTAAAACCTCATCCACACTGTTGTTCCATGGAGGAGCAGATCTGTACTAAACAGAAGGTTTCCATGCACGAATCCACCAATTTTAACTTGCGCACATGAAATTAGTTGACTGCATGTTCCATATCTCCCTATACACATAGTTTAGATGCTTCCTTTTCCTAATTTATTTAACACATAGTTTATTTTTAATTTGGTTATAGTCCTGTGCCTTCTCACTATTCTTAATTGCACTACAAATAATTGATGCGACATTTAGTATTCCCGGTAAGCTGTTGCTTTAAAGAAAAGGTGAAATGCTTCACTGATGACTCAGCTAGTTCAAGCACCACGTCACAGGCCAATACAGGCTGGGAAGATGCCGGGTTTCAATCCTGATCTATATGGAGTTAGCTGATCTCAGCTGGGGCAACGATAGACACACTATCATGGCCTTACTACCCCTGGGTTAGGGAGGGGAAAAGTAAAATCTATCAAATTTAACTTGACTTCCCACTTTCAATCCTATCCAATGATTGTTATTGTGGACCTCGAATAGCCTGCTAACACTCACTGACAAGACCCACATATGGAGAATGGTTAGTTGAGTGAAGTTTTGGAGGACCTAGTATGTATGGAAACCTACACCAGCACAGAGTCCAACTTCAGGGGAGATGGGGTTGAGGAGAGAAAATTGGCAGAAAAAAGGGATAGAAAATTAAAATAAAAAACACTATATATAATGTATTAAAAACCTTACATCAGCCTTTTCCATTATAAATTCCTATAGCCGTATTTATAATAGGAATGCTCTAGGTAAACTTTGTCACACTGTAATTATATACTCCCCTGTGGAGCGGCTGCAGAATGAATGACTTTACAATGAGGGCTGAATTAAGTTTTTGTGCCCAGTGTGAACAGGGCAGAGACAGAGAGAATTTGATCTGCTGTCTTAGCTGCTATGGGTTCTGGTTTCCCAACACTCACAAAGTCTGGATATTGTAAAAAGGAAAAATTGTAAATCAGGTTCCATTTTATTTGCTCTTCGACATCACCTGCCACTCGGTTTACATTTGTAACGGGCGGCCTACCTGTCTGGGTGGACAGCTGCTGTAGAAACACCTGGACTTGAGGTTGGGCCAACAAGTCCTTACAAGGCTCCTCTCTTTCCGTGTTGCAAAACTGTACAAGCTGCGCCGCAGCCTCTTCAAACGTGACAGCTGCACGAACAGTCTTGCTCTCCTCCATCTGGTTTGCTGCTTCTATATAAATTATCAAATTTAAAAAATAATTTGTAACTGCTGCACTTTCAACTAATTTTATATGAAAGAGGATGTCAGTTATTCAGCAGGTTGGTACCTTTGAGTGCCAGGTCCGTCGCTATTGCTATGCAACGTTTATTGATAAAATCGACTGCTTTAAAGTTCTTATTTTTCTTCAGATAGTCAGCCGGAAGCTTGCACCATGCATCAGGAACACTAGGATCGGCTCCTAACTGCAGAAGGAAACGCACATCTTCAGTCTGACCTACAATGAAAGAAGAAACGGATTGGAAAAAGTGAACGTTTCCTAAATATTGCCGTTGGATTCTGGAAAATGAGTAAACTCATCAACTGCATCTGACAAAAGAAAGGGATGTACCATTGTCAACCCCAAACCATTTAACCCTTCAATGATTACTGAAACGTCTTTGCAGCTGCCAAAATGAATTCCACTGAATACTTTTAATTTTTGATGCGGATCAAGGGGCTGGGGAATAGAACTCTTTTATTTCAGGCACCCCATGGCAGCAGATTCACCGAGGTGAAATATAGCATAGCCAGATGCTAGTAAAAGCTGCCTCTACTTTGCCCCAACAATGTACTTCTGCACCAACCTCAGAAGAGCACCCCCTACTGCACCAGTGAGGCATTTTTTTCCATTTTCCACACTACCCATCCTGCGGCCTCTCTGACTGACACTGCCAACAAATACCGAATTAGGTGCAGTTTCGTGATGCCCAAACTCACTTTACGTAGGACTAACAGCCAGCAGGAGATTTTATCCCATCAGTGTGGGTTGGATTTGAACCCAGGTCCCAGAGATCAAAGGACACTCTAATTCACAGTTTCCAGCCATAGAGCCCTTTAAAAAGATATTTTCTGTTTTAATTATGTTAAAAGTCATAAGATTCTGATAAATACCAATTAATTTATTCATAAAATAGGACGGAATGGTGTATTTTTGCCCCATCAGACTGCGGATTAAACTCCTGTGAGGCACAGATGTCATTCTTTGGGGAAGGTGTTATAAATAACATTCACGTGCATGCACAAATATTGGATGAGGCAAATTTAAATGAAAATAAGCTCAACTTTTCCATCAGATGATAATAAACCACCTGACTTTCATTCAAATCATACTTCACTTATGTGGAGAGACTAGAGAAGCTGGGGCTTATTTTCCTTGGAGCAGAGAAGGTTAAGGGGAGATTTAATAGAAGCATTCAAAATCATGAAGGATTTTAATAGAGTAAATAGGGAGAAACTGTTTCCAATGGCAGAAGGGTCAGTAACCAGCGGACATAGATTTAAGGTAATTGGCACAACAGCCAGAGGTGAGATGAGGAGAATTGTTTTTACGCAGCGAGTTATTATGATCTGGATTGCACTGCCTGAAAGGGTGGTGGAAGCAGATTCAATAGTAACTTTCATAAGGGAATTGGATAAATACTTGCAGGGAAGAAAATTGCAGGGCTGTGTGGAAAGAGCAGGGGAGCGGGACTAATTGGATAGCTTTCAAAGAGCCGGCACAGGCACGATGGGCTGAATGGCCTTCTTCTCTGCTGTAAGATTCTATGATTCTTATTGCATATGATGCCATCTGACCGCCCTCTATGATATTATTTGTTTGCATTCACTCACACCCACCCAAACAGCCTCTAAAAATATATTTGATAGGAATGGTAGCTGAGCGGCTATGACTGGCAACCCAGAGTCCAAATACCACCATGGCAAGTTGGGAAACTCGACTCAATAAACATGGTCATTTGTGGGCTAGCACTAGAAAAAGTAAAACCGCTCAGCTACCATTCCTCTCAACTAATATATTTTCATAGGATCTTTCTACACTGATTCATGAGGGGAGGATGGGAGCGCGGGTCTTTCTAGACTGGTTGTGAAGGCAACGGGATTTTAAAACTAGCTTCATTGTTGGGCTGTAGTTTTACTCGGGTAGATTCTTTTGGAATATAACTTGGCAAAGTCACATTTGTACCTAGTATACAGGATCCGTTATTTGTAGTGATTGATTTCAGTGAGGGAGGGAGGAGAATCTAGTTTTTTGTTATAAGCTGTAAATGAAGTTGATGCAGTGCCCACTTCCTGCCACTGGGCATCACTCATGGAGTTTTATCTATTTGGTAATGTAGAGTGCCTTGAAAGTGTACTCGGGGCAACTAGGGACGGACAACAAATGGGGCCTTGTCAGATTGTCGTAAAAACCAAACTGGTCAGGGAAGAGAGCCTCCCACCCAGTTTGATCGACACACCACTCCAGGTCCAAAACGTGCGACTGACTCGTAATGCCCTCTAAAGCTGCCGCCTGTGAAATCATACCCATATAACTAGCACAGAAAGCGCCTGTGAAATCGTGCCCCTATAACTAGCACAGAAAGCGCCTGTGAAATCGTACCCCTATAACTAGCACAGATGGCGCCTGTGAAATCGTACCCCTATAACTAGCACAGACGGCGCCTGTGAAATCTAGAACATATTAACATCGAGCGGGAGGAGGTATTGGCGGTTTTAGCAGGCCTAAAAATGGATAAATCCCCAGGCCCGGACGAAATGTATCCCAGGCTACTGTGTGAGGCAAAGGAGGAGATTGCGGGGGCTCTAACACATATATTCAGAACCTCTCTGGCCACAGGGGATGTGCCAGAGGACTGGAGAACCGCTAATGTAGTACCATTATTCAAGAAGGGGAGTAGGGAAAAACCGGGGAACTACAGGCCAGTGAGCCTAACATCAGTGGTAGGAAAATTATTGGAAAAAATTCTGAAGGACAAAATTAGTCTCCACTTGGAGAAGCAAGGATTAATCAGGGATAGTCAACATGGCTTTGTCAAGGGAAGATCATGTCTGACTAATTTGATTGAATTTTTTGAGGGGGTGACTAGGCGTGTGGATGAGGGTAACGCAGTGGATGTGGTATACATGGATTTCAGTAAGGCCTTCGATAAAGTCCCCCACAGGAGACTGGTCAAGAAGGTACGAGCCCATGGAATCCAGGGTGCCTTGGCACTTTGGATACAAAACTGGCTTAGTGGCAGAAGGCAGAGGGTGATGGTCGAAGGTTGTTTTTGTGACTGGCAGCCTGTGGCCAGTGGGGTACCACAGGGATCGGTGCTGGGTCCCTTGCTGTTTGTGGTCTACATTAACGACTTGGATATGAATGTAAAAGGTATGATCAGTAAGTTCGCTGATGATACAAAAATTGGTAGGGTGGTAAATAGCGAGGAGGATAGCCTCAGTCTGCAGGACGATATAGATGGGTTGGTCAGATGGGCGGAACAGTGGCAAGTGGAATTTAACCCGGAAAAGTGCGAGGTGATGCACTTTGGAGGGACTAACAAGGCAAGGGAATACACAATGAATGGGAGGACCCTAGGCAAGACAGAGGGTCAGAGGGATCTTGGTGTGCAAGTTCACAGATCCCTGAAGGCGGCGGAACAGGTAGATAAGGTGGTAAAGAAGGCATATGGGAAACTTGCCTTTATTAGCCGAGGCATAGAATATAAGAGCAAGGAGGTTATGATGGAGCTGTATAAAACACTGGTTAGGCCACAGCTGGAGTACTGTGTGCAGTTCTGGTCGCCACACTACAGGAAGGATGTGATCGCTTTGGAGAGGGTGCAGAGGAGATTCACCAGGATGTTACCAGGGCTGGAGCGCTTCAGCTATGAAGAGAGACTGGGAAGATTGGGTTTGTTTTCCTTGGAGCAGAGGAGGCTGAGGGGGGACATGATTGAGGTGTACAAAATTATGAGGGGCACAGATAGGATGGATACTAAGGAGCTTTTTCCCTTCGTTGAGGGTTCTATAACAAGGGGACATAGATTCAAGGTAAAAGGCGGGAGGTTTAGAGGGGATTTGAGAAAGAACTTTTTCACCTAGAGGGTGGTTGGAGTCTGGAACTCACTGCCTGAAAGGGTTGTGGAGGCAGGAACCCTCACAACATTCAAGAAGCATTTGGATGAGCACTTGAAATGCCATAGCATACAAGGTTACGGACCAAATGCTGGAATATGGGATTAGAGTAGACAGGGCTTGATGGCCGGCGCGGACACGATGGGCCGAAGGGCCTCTATCCGTGCTGTATAACTCTCTAACTAGCACAGACGGCGCCTGTGAAATCATACCCCTATAACGAGCACAGATGGCGCATGTGAAATCGTACCCCTGAAAATAGCACAGATGGCGCCTGTGAAACTGTACCCCAACAAGAGTTATTAGCTTCAGTGGAGGACAGAAAACTTAAAAGGAAAAAAAACAGAACTGGTCTTACTCTCAGTCACTGACCCAGATACTGTGCTACATTAACATTTTTGGATATTTGAACTCTCCCGCTACCCATATGCACGTGGTCTATCACTCAGATTTTTCTCAGTTGTTTTCTTCTGTCCCCCATTCATCTTCATATTTTTCATCATCATAGTAGGTACAGCACAGGAGGTGGCCATTCGGCCCATCGTGCCTGTGCTGGCTCTTTGAAAGAGCTATCCAATTAGTTCCATTCCCCTGTTCTTTCCCCATAACTCTCTAACTTTCTCCCTTGCATGTATTTATCCAATTCCCTTTTGAAAGTTAATCTTGAATCTGCTTCCACCATCCTTTCAGGCAGTGCATTCCAGATCATTACAACTCGCTGCGTAAAATAATATTTCCTCATGTCGCCTCTGGCTCTTTTGCTGATCACATTAAATCTGTATCCCCTGGTTACCGACCTTCTGCCACTGGAAACAGAATCTCCTTATTTACTCTATTAAAACTGTTCATGATTGTGAACACCTCTATCAATTCTTCCCTTAACCTTCTCTGTTCTAAGGAGAACAACCCCAGCTTCTCCAGTCTCACCACATAACTGAAGTCCCTCATCTCTGGCATCATTCAAGTAAATCTCTTCTGCAACCTCTCTAAGTCCTTGACATCCTTCCCAAAGTGCGGTGCCCAGAATTGAACATAATACTCCAGCTGAGGCCTAACCAGTGTTTAATAAAGATTCAGCATAACTTCCTTGCTTTTGTACTCTATGCCTCTATTAAAAAAGCACAGGATCCCATAGGCTTTTTAAAAAGCCTTCTCAACTTGTCCTGCCACCTTCAAGGGTTTGTTTACATATAACCCCAGGTCTCTCTGTTCCTGCACCTCCTTTAAAATTGTACCATTTCGTTTATATTGTCTCTCCTTATTCTTCCGACCAAAATGTATCACTTCACACTTCTTTGCGTTAAATTTCATCTGGCATGTGTCTGTCCATTTCACCAGTCTGTCCACGTCCTCCTGAAGTCTGTTACTATCCTCCACGTTGTTTACTACATTTCTGAGTTTTGTGTCATCTGTAAGCTTTGAAATTATACCCAATTGTATACCCAATTCATTACTATTTATTAAAAAGAGCAGTGGTCCTAATACCGAACCCTAGGGTACACCACTGTATGCTTCCCTCCAGTCTGAAAAACAACTGTTCACCACTACTCTCTGCTTCCTGTCCCTTAGCCAATTTTGTATCCACACTGCCTCTGTCCCTTTAATCCCATGGATTTTAATTTTGCTAACAAGTCTATTGTGTGGTACTTTATCAAATGCCTTTTGAAAGTCCATATACACATCAACCGCACCAGGATTTTTTTTTATTCATTCATGGGATGTGGGCGTCGCTGGCAAGGCCAGCATTTATTGCCCATCTCTAATCGCCCTCAAGAAGATGGTGGTGAGCCGCTTTCATGAACCGCTGCAGTCCGTGTAGCGAAGGTTTTCCCAGTGCTGTTAGGTAGGGAGTTCCAAGATTTTGACCCAGCGACGACGAAGGAACGTGCAGGTGGTGTTGTTCCCATGTGCCTGCTGCCCTTCCCTCTAGGTGGTAGAGGTTGCGGGTTTGGGAGGTGCTATTGAAGAAGCCTTGGCGACTTGCTGCAGTGCATCCTGTGGATGGTGCACACTGCAGCCACAGTGCACCGGTGGTGAAGGGAGTGAATGTTTAGGGTGGTGAATGGGGTGCCAACCGAGCGGGCTGCTTCGTCCTAGATGGTGCCGAACTTCGAGTGTTGTTGGAGCTGCACTCATCCAGGCAAGTGGACAGTATTCCATCACACTCCTGACTTGTGCCTTGTAAATGGTGGAAAGGCTTTGGAGAGTCAGGAGGTGAGTCACTCGCCGCAGAATACCCAGCCTCTGACGTGCTCTTGTAGCCACAGTATTTACATGGCTGGTCCAGTTAACTTTCTGGTCAAGGGTGACCCCCAGGATGTTGATGGTGGGGGATTCGGTGATGGTAATGCCGTTGAATGTCAAGGGGAGGTGGTTAGATTCTCTCTTGTTGGAAATGGTCATTGCTTGGCACTTGTCTGGCGTGAATGCTACTTGCCACTTATCGTCCCAAGCCTGGATATTGTCCAGGTCTTGCTGCATGTGGGCACGGACTGCTTCATTATCTGAGGGGTTGCGAATGGAACCGAACACTGTGCAATCAGCAAACATCCCCATTTCTGACCTTATGTTGGAGGGAAGGTCATTGATGAAACAGCTGAAGATGGTTGGGCCTAGGACAGTGCCCTGAGGAACTCATGCAGCGATGTTGTGGGGCCAAGATGATTGGCCTCCAACAACCACTACCATCTTCCTTTGTGCTAGGTATGACTCCAGCCACTGGAGAGTTTTCTCCCTGATTCCCACTGACTTCAATTTTACTAGGGCTCATTGATGCCACACTCGGTCAAATGCTGTCTTGATGTCAAGGGCAATCACTCTCACCTCACCTCTTACAATTTAAAAGTAATCCACATTTTTTTGTTAATGCGCAGAAGGAAAAAATCATTAGGGATGTTAAATTTAATCTCCTTGGCTACATCTCCTGGAGATACCAGTGAAAAAGAGCGGCTCAATTTCACTGCTTTGGAGAGTCAGGAGGTGAGTCACTCACCAGCCTCTGAGCTACAGTTAGCACAAATCAGCATCCTTGGCCCAGTTGGGGATATCAGCAATTTTTAAATGCAGCACTCACCATATTCACCTCAGCACAGCTATCGCATCGATTTTAAATGCAGCACTCACCATGTACACCTCAGCACAGCTATCGCATCGATTTTAAATGCAGCACTCACCATGTACACCTTAGCACAGCTAACACATTAATTTTAAGTGCAGCACTCACCATATACACCTTAGCACAGCTGTCAGACCTATTTTTTCAATTAGCAAAAATAATTGAAAGATTTGGAAGAGTGGAATGTTTGCATACTACATTACCAGCTGTTACTTACAGCTCCAATCATATCCATCCACCATTGTGCGGCAGGAAGCCACCACATTTAAAAGGGAACGGCCATCTTCATCCTGTTCATTAATTGCGTCCCGTAGATGTTGTCTTTGTGCAAAAATCCACTTAAGAAGTTTCCTGTCATCTAAAATGTAGAGTAGATTAGTAAACACATTAACAGGATACTCAATGTCATCTCTCTACTACCTGTTTGCAGTACTGTCGAATTACTACATCCTTGGACAAAATGTTTGTTACCAAGACTAACCTTATTAGTTGACCTATCACACCCAACAAATGGCACAAACAGAAGAGAAATTAGCAAACTTGTAACTACACTTCAAAAGTACTTCTTTGAATATCAATGAAGACCTGAGGATATGAAAAGCACTTTTTAAATGCAAGTACGTTCTTTCTCGTTGGCAGTGCATGCAATGGAGCTTGGGCTAAATCATATAATTATACACACATACATACATATCTCTACACACACATACATACACACACGCAGACACCCACGCATGCATACAGATGCACCCATGCCCGTACATACACAGGGACATACCCATGGACGTGCACGCATGCATACATATATACACACATGTATACATTCACGCACGCACGTGTATATAGACACATACATACACATTCACGCACACATTCACACACACATATATGTAAAACTTAAGGTCAAATGTGCTTTTAAAATTAAAACAGCCCGAATCTGCAGTAATCCTTAGGGAAGCTCACTGCATCTGTTGCATGAGGGGCAGTCAGGTTGCCCGGACAGACTTCCCATTTGCTGTTGACCTCTAGCTAATCACATGACTGATCTTTTGAAGGACAATGCTGTAATTTCAGAGTTAACAGCATTTACCCCATCATAATCAGCAAACTCTTTCAGGAGCCTCAAATGTGCAATCAGGCTTGTGGCGACAGAGTAGCTCCCCAAATTAATCTCACTTTTATTGACCTTAGTACCAAACTTCAGGTGGAGAGTTAACAACATATTTTCTGAGGGATAGATTAAACAAAAATAGAAAAATAACTTAAATTTACATTGTCCCTTTCACTACCTCAGGACGTCCCAAAGTGCTTCACAGCCAATAAAGTATTTTGAAGTGTAGTCACTGTTGTAACGTAGGGAAATATGGTAGCTAATTTTCACACAGCAAGGCCCCACAAATACAAATGAGATAAATGATCAAATAATAAGTTTTTGGCAGTGTTGGTTAAGAGATAAATGTTGGCCAGGCCAAAATCCCCTTGCTCTTCTTCGAATAGTGCCATGTGATCTTTTACGTTCACCTGATAGGTTAGACAGGGAATTTGGTTTAATGGCTCATCCGAAAGGTGGCAACCTCAACAGTGCAGCACGCCCTCAGTACTGCACTAGAGTGTCAGCCAAGATTATGTGCGCAAGTCTCTAGGAGTGGGGCTTGGGCCCACAAACTTCTGTCTCATAGGCAAGAGTGCCACCACTGAGCCAAGGCTGACACCTGCAATGAAAAACTGCATTGCAATAGATTTTTTGAAAGCAAAATTACTTACTGGCCTTTATAGCAAGTTTGAGGATGGAATGAAGTGGGAATGATCCAATACTGTTAAGATTTCCTTCATGAGACAATAAGGTACGCAACAGCTTTGTTATCCAATTATTGAGATGGAATGGTCTAACCCCAGGACGCACACACTGAAAAAAAGAGGGGAGGGGGAAGAAAATCATTTGAACATAAACCTCCCAAACATTTTTTATACATTGTGAACAAAAGTGAAAATACTTCTGATTTATAATAGATTGAACGAATTTAGCAGCAGGTTCTGTTAGGATTATTTGCCAACACTGTTCCCTCCAAACAGTTTGTTGTGTGCCGCGCATGTAATCATTCCGTCCGCGCACCAAACCAGTGCTCTCTGGTGGAGATGCTGCTGAGGTGACGTCAGCTACCAATCACTTTGCAGCAAGGGCGGGAGTTAAAGTTAGGTTGGACGGGAGCGTTGTACTGTGGGTGTCGGCGGCTAGTGTGGGTCAGTGGGACAGCTGCTCAGAGACCGGTCTCCACAAATAGTATACTGTCCAATGGATGGATATATTCATTGGACAAATAGTTTGAGAGAGAGAGTGTGTGTGTGTGTGTGTGTGTGTGTGTGTGTGTGTGTGTGTGTGTGTGTGTACACATATATATATATAAAAATTAAAGTGTAAAGGTTTATACATATATAAAAATCTATACTAATTGGACAAAAAGTGTAGAAGTATATATTTATAACATACACACACATATATGATAAATACCATAAAGGTTTATATATATTCATTAATTGGACAAATAGTGTAAAGTTTATATATCCCTTCATGATATAACTGATTTGAGTTTCCAATCAGCAAACTTCAGCACACGAGGATTCAGTAAAAATTCAGCGAGGAGATGAGTTTGATTAAAATGAAAGCTTTTCACCTCTAGTGCGAATTGTGGAGAACTGTTACTTTAGTCTAAAGAAAAACATATATTTAAGGCATTTGTAGCAAATAACATTGGAGGGAGTCTATGATTAGTGCAATAAACAGTTTTTGTCACCAACCTATTCGACGTTAGCTTCTGAAGTAAACTACAAATGAACCCAAATTACCTGGCATATTGTAATAATCGTTTATCAATTTCCATATTTCATATTAACATTAAGTAATTCTGACACAGATCATGTGTAATACTGTTACTAAAGATCCTTCTACAATTGTGCTAAAATATACTTTCCAATCACATTGGTACATTGTAATCAAAACAATTAAGTTGATTTAAATTGTTTTATACAACTGCTATCCAAAACCCTCAGTTGCCCCAAGGATTGTCTCTTTTTAATCTTTGCCCGTTACCTCCCTCAGTTCAGGTTTTTCATGATCAAACTGCTCCCTGCCTTACATAGAGGCAGCCAAAACTAATGAGACCTGCAAGATGTATAACTGTAATGCAATCATTTTTTAAAGCCTGCCGAGGATTCAATGGCAGGGGGTGGGGGAGGGGGTGAGCTTTAATTAAACTGTTCCCTATCCCCAAATTCACACTGACTGATTTGACAGCTGTTTTATACTTCTGACTCAATTTAAAATTCTGATTGCACACGATTTATTTCTGTTTGAATCAGTCATTAAGCTGATTCAACAAAAAGCTGATTGGAATTGTCCCCATCAGGTACTTTTTAATAAAATATAACGAGACTGGTCTGCTTAATCCTAGTGAAACTTAAGAAACCCATTTCATAAATTATATAAATTTATCAGCCAATATAACATTAAACTGTTACAATTATCCATTATTTTGTACATTTGTTCTGTTTTTATATACCCTGAATAATGTTTTCTAAAAAGATGCTCCATTCAAAGTTGTGATTTTTTTTTTAACGGTGGCGCACACAACCTTTATAAATCAGTGCACAAACTCAAATTCATTCCGTACACGGCCGAAAAAAATTAGAGGGAACATTGTTTGCCAAGGCCTTTCTTTAAAGCCCAAAGTAAATTTACTGGGGGGAGGAGGGGAAAATTTGAAATAAAAATACCCAACCTATCTTAGAACCTTTGTCTTAGTCAGATGCAAAGCAAAATTGGTTTAGATACAATGGACTTCAGATCACAAGTTGCGAGACAAATGTGAACCAAGGATTAGTAAGACTTGTCACACACATCATCTCGTCACACGTAGACTCTCAGCGGCTGCTCACAGAATTAAAAGTGCACTTCGGTCAACTCTTCCCACTGTAAATTTCTATGTCCACATTTATAATAAAAACTGCCTATGTAAACGTTATCATGCTATAATTACATTCTCCTGCCAGTTGTGGCGCCTCAGTTTTGAGTCTCCTAGCTCCTTAGTCTGAATGGTTTAAACAAAATGAACAATTCAAAAAAATGACTTTTCACAATTTACCTTATTAAAAATCTTCTATCTGTACAAACCTCCTGGCTACAAATCCTTGCTCCAATGGAAACTGCCTATATAAATTTGTCGCCTTGTAATTGACATATTGCTTAAATGCATTCTGAAAATTTTTCATCTGCCATTTTTACCTCAATAACTGAAATTTCTATGTCCAAAATCAAATTTTAAATAAAAATGAAAATATTCCCAAAAAAATTACATATTCTTTAATACGATTAAATTATCCATTGAATTGTCTCGTGTCTTTTAGTGCCTTCATTAAAGATTTTATTTGTAGGCATCAGCCTTTCCCAAAAGCCTACGTTTGGACTTGATTATTGCACGGAGCTGTAAGACTGTTAGCTGAATTTGAATCATGCAGTCTAAGCACATGCAGTGCACCTCATTTCCCAGGATGCATTAGCACCAGTTAACTGTAGAGATGGAATACTTTTCTTTAGAATCTAGCAGTTTCTGCTCAGTTGAAGAAAAGCTAAAGGACAAATTTCGAAAGCTTTATTCAGGTAAAGATTTTTTTTAAAAAAAGAGTCTGTGTAGCACAGTGTGTGCATGAGAGTAAGTGAGCGTGGGAAAGTGAGCCTGAGAGTGAGGGAGATGACACTGTACAGATTACACACCTGGCTGTAGCTTTTGCTGTGTTCTATAAACTAAGTGCATTAAGCTGAGTTTTTATTCAAACACCTGGTCACCATTATCTTTTTCTCTCCAGCCATCGGCCCAAATTTTTAGCAGCCCGCTCCACACACCCAACTTCTCATTACTATAATTTGCCCAAATACTCACTCAGCTCAATTCTTCACTTCCCCGGCCCACTTACTTACTCCCACACAATTCCAAAATCCATACAAATCAAATAACTTGCTCCCACAAACCACAATGTCTCATCCAATATAACTAATGTCACATTAGATCCACTTTACTATGAAAGAAACAAATCCTCTCACTCCCCACGAGAAATGCCATAGGAGATCAACTAATAAATAAAATACATTCCCAGTGATAAATTCCACATTGAAATGCATACCATAAATAGTTCCTTAAGCGAGATTGTGGCAACAGTGTAGTGATCTCCAGAGATACATTTCCATTCGCAAAGGACAAAGTAAAGAGCCTGGGAAGGAAAGGGTATTAAAAATAAAGTCAGTACATTTATCAGCTCCCTGCGATCTGTATAAATTAATTACTGCATTGCTTAGTACTACTATGGAGATAATATTTCTTACACCTTTCATAAGAAGTGATTTTCCTTTGTCTTTGCGTATTGGCGGTGGGGGGGGGGGGGGGGGAGGGGGTGTGGTTTCCAACAAAGATTCACCTTCTCAGTCTTGGGGCCGATAACGATTGCAACATGTCTATCGTTGAAGCGGCTGAGCTCGGCAAACTGGGATCAAACCTGGGATCTGGCTTGCCTCGGATTTTATGAAAATTGGGTGGTTTCTATAATGGGCGGTCGATCTGCAACAGCAGTTTTACCTCCAGATGGCAAGGTGAAAATCTACTCTCATGTTCCAAAAACCCTCTAAAACATTGCTTCCAACTTTCCTCTTCATCCCTTTAATGATAATGCTAAATCTGCCCCCCTGTTACCGATTCAACAGTGAGAATTTTTTTTGTGATTTAAAGGTCCTTCATGTGTTACTATTGCCATTTTTGTTCTCTATGTAACAGGGGCAATTTTCTAAAGGTGCAGCAGGCACTCCCCACTATTTTCCACCCATTAGTCATCAGATGCGGTTGTAAGAATGACCATTTAAGTGTTTACATAAGAACATAAGAAATAGGAGCAGGAGTAGGCCAATCGGCCCTTCGAGCCTGCTCCGCCATTCAATAAGATCATGGCTGATCTGATCCTAACCTCAAATCTAAATTCATGTCCAATTTCCTGCCCGCTCCCCGTAACCCCTAATTCCCTTTACTTCTAGGAAACTGTCTATTTCTGTTTTAAATTTATTTAATGATGTAGCTTCCACAGCTTCCTGGGGCAGCAAATTCCACAGACCTAATACCCTCTGAGTGAAGAAGTTTCTCCTCATCTTAGTTTTGAAAGAGCAGCCCCTTATTCTAAGATTATGCCCCCTAGTTCTAGTTTCACCCATCTTTGGGAACATCCTTACTGCATCCACCCGATCAAGCCCCTTCACAATCTTATATGTTTCAATAAGATCGCCTCTCATTCTTCTGAACTCCAATGAGTAGAGTCCCAATCTACTCAACCATTCCTCATATGTCCACCCCCTCATCCCCGGGATTAACCGAGTGAACCTTCTTTGTACTGCCTCGAGAGCAAGTATGTCTTTTCTTAAGTATGGACACCAAAACTGTATGCAGTATTCCAGGTGCTTAAGTACTATTGCAGGCTTAATAAACCTACGACGCCTGACTTCAATGTTTAAGAGAATTATTGAAAACCTTACCTAACAGGCAGGGGAATGGGACTAAATGGATAGCTCTTAACTGCACAGCTGTGATGGGCTGAACGGCCTCCTTCTGAGCTGTAAAATTCTACGATTCTACTTTTCATGATGTACATTAAGTGTGCTAATACAAATATCTGGTTCAGCTAAGTTCCAATTTTAATCACTATCACTTTGAGTGACTGCGCTTACCTGCCATAAGTTTTTTTTTGCCGCTTTTTCAAGAGCTAGTTGCCAAATCTGGTAGCTGTAATCTTTCAGTTTTAGGAACTCAAAAGAGCTGTTGCCAATCCCTATGAAAATACAGTTAGCAGTTAGTACAATGATCTAAAAATCACAAATCCTAAGCTTGTCATTAATATATGTTGCCATGCAAACATAAATGGTTTCATTGTTATTTACTGGTGATAATACAATGCTGCCACGTTAACTAATTACTGTACCATAAAGTTGAAACATGCAGGAGCTAAACAGGCCAAGGATCGGTGCCCAAGACCTTCAGGCTGTTGTTTTTGGACAGAAGTTCCTGACCATAGCAGCCATGTCCATTACTGTAGACCTCTCATACCTGCCGCAGCAGCAGACCTCCTTTAGGTGTGTTATATCTGACCAGTAGCCAAGCACATGGGGGACAGGAAATCAGTCCTATAATTGGCTCAGCATGCTTTCCCTAAGTGCAGTGATGGAGGAGCCTCAGCCCTTGACCTTGTCCAACAGGTGCAAGGTACCTGCTACCTGTGTGGATGAGAATAAGGACTGCGGGGAGTTTGGGCAAACTGATCATGGCACCACAGTACAGGGGGCCATTCAAGTGGGGAGAGTAAAAAGGAATGTGATAGTTGTAGAGGATAGTATGGTCACGGGGATAGATACTGTTCTCTGCAGCTGCGAGAGGGAGTCCCGAACGCTGTATTGCCTGCTCGGTGCCAGGGTTAAGGATATCTTTCGCGGCTGGAAAAGAACTTGGAGCATGGGGGTGGGGGATCCAGTTGTCGTGGTCCACCTAGGAACCAGCGACATAGGTAGAACTAGGAATGAGGTTCTGCTGAGGGAGTTTGAGGAGCTAGGATCTGAATTAATAAGCAGAACCTCAAAAGGTAATAACCTCTGGATTACTAACTGAGCCACATGCAAATTGGCATAGGGTCAAATAGGTCAGGGAGTTAAATGCACGGCTTAAAGAGTGGTGTGGGAGACAGGGGTTTCAATTCATGGGCACTGGCACCAGTACTGGGGAAAGAGGGAACTGTTCTGTTGGAATGGGCTCCATTTAAACCGGGCTGGGACCAATGTCCTGGCGAATCCAATAACTAGGGTGGTAGATAGGGCTTTAAACTAAATGAGGGGGGGGGGCGGGGGAGGGGGAGGGGTCAGGTGAGGGGAAATTTTGAAATCTAAGGAGAAAAGCCAAGGCAATAGAGCAGTGTAGCAATTTGGGTAAAGATAAGCAGAGTGTGACAGGAAGAGACAGAGTTTAACGGTAATAGTGCATCAGCGAATAAGGTCAAAGCAGGGAATAGTGATAAAAAGTTAAAATTAAAGACTCTTTATCTGAATGCACAAAGCATTCATAACGAGATGAATTAATGGCACAAATAGAGATAAATGGTTTTGATCTAATAGCCATTACAGAGACGCGGTTGCAAGGTGACCAAAGTTGGGAACTAAATATTCCAGGGTACTTGACGTTTCCAAAAGACAGGCAGAATGGAAAAGGGGGCGCGTGGTGTTAGCCCTGATAATAAAGGATGATACAAGGACAGTAGTGAGAAAGGATCTTGGCACGGAAGATCAGGAAGTAGAATCAGTATAGATGGAGATAAGAAATAACAAGGGGCAGAAAACACAGGGGGCTTATAAACTACTCCCACCAAACAGTAGCTATACCGTAGGACAGAGTATTATTCAAGAAATAATTGGAGCTTGTAACAAAGGTAATGCAATAATTGTGGGGGACTTTAATTTTCATATAGACTGGACAAATCAAATTGGCAAAGGTAGTCTGGAGGACGAGTTCATGGAATGCATTCGAGACAGTTTCCTAGAACAAAACGTCATGGAACCAACCAGGGAACAGGCTATTTTAGATCTTGTATTGTGTAATGACACAGTGTTAATTAGTAATCTCATAGTAAAGGATCCTCTGGGGAAGAGTGGTCATAATATGATGGAATTTCATATTGAGTTTGAGACTGACATACTTAATTCCAAAACTAGAGTCTTAAACTTAAATAAAGCCAATTACATAGGTATGAGGGGCGAGTTTAGAAGAATGAGAGGTGATCTCATTGAAACATAAGATTCTGAGGGGGCTTGACAGAGTAGATGCTGAGAGGTTGTTTCCCCTGGCTGGAGAGTCTAGAACTAGGAAGCATAGTCTCAGGAAAAGGCGTTGGCCATTTAAGACTGAGATGAGGAGGAATTTCTTCACTCAGAGAGTTGTGAATCTTTGGAATTCTCTACTTTAGAGGGCTGTGGATGCTGAATCGTTGAGTATATTCAAGGCTGAGATGGATAGATTTTTGGACTCTAGGGGAATCAAGGATTGGGCGGGAAAGTGGAGTTGAGGTCGAAGATCAGCCATGATCTTATTGAATGGCGCAGCAGGCTCGAGGGGCCGTAAAGCCTACTCCTGCTCCTATTTCTTATGTTCTTACAGATTGATCAAGATCTCAGGCAGAATTTTTATGAGCTGGCAGAACAGCGAGGAAGAGGGAAAGCCATGTAGCTCATCCTTCCATAGGTACCTAACTGACTTTTAAATGACTTCAGATTTTATACCTCGACTACCCCACTCAGAAGACCCATCCAGGTATTAATCACTCTTTGTGTGAAGAGATGCTTCCCGACTTCAGTCCTAAATTTGCCTTTTACCAGTTTGTTCCCATGTCCTGCAGTCATGGTTTGACCCAAAAATGTGCTCAGGATTAGCTTTTTCTATTCCACTTAGTATCAGGTGTCAGCCTTGGCTCAGTAGTAGCACTCCCACCTATGAGTCAGAGGGTCGTTGGTTCGATCCCCACTCCATACACTTGAGCACATAATCTAGGCTGACACTTCAGTGCTGCACTGTTGGAGGGACCATCTTTCAGATGAGACGTTAAACCAAACCCCATATGCCAGCTCAGGTGGACATAAAAGATCCCATGGGACAGTTCAAACAGGGAGTTCTCCCAGTATCATGACCAACATTCATCCCTCAACCAACACCATCAAGGACAGACTGTATAGTCATTATCTTATTTGCTGTTTGTGGAACCTGCTGTGCATAAATTGGCTCCACGTTTGCCTACAAAACAGTACTGACTACATTTCCAAAGCAGTTCATTTGGCTGTGAAGTGCTTTGGGTGTCCTGAGGACGTGAAAGATGCTATCACAGAATGGGTGCAGGATATTCTGTGAGGGGAAGGGGAACAGCCAGAAGTCGCGGTCTATGTTGGAATCAATGACATAGGAAGGAAAAGAGTTGAGGTCCTACAGGCAGAGTTTCAGGAGCTAGGGAGAAAGCTTAAAAGCAGGACCTCAAAAGGTAGTAATCTCTGGATCACTCTCAGTGCTACACGCTAGTGAGTATAGAAATAGTAGAATACGATAGGTTAATGCGTGGCTGGAGAAACGGTGCCGGTGGGAGGGCTTCAGATTCCTAGGGCATTGAGACCATTTCTGGGGCAGGAAGGATCTGTTCAAGATTGTCGGGTTACACCTCAAAAGTGTCCTCGCAGGGAAGTTAACTAGTGCTGTGGGGGAGGGTTTAAACTAATTTGGCAAGGGGATGGGAACCAGGATGCAAAATTACAGAGGAGAAACAAGGTGCACAGAGGACTGGGAGGGACAAGTTGCACTAGAGTGATGAATTGTTCAGGAATAGGAGGGATCAGACGGGGGAAAATGCGAGGCAGACTAAGATGAGATTGGAGTGCATGTGGTTTTTTTTTGTTCGTTCATGGGATGTGGGCGTCGCTGGCAAGGCCGGCATTTATTACCCATCCCTAATTGCCCTCGAGAAGGTGGTGGTGAGCCGCCTTCTTGAACCGCTGCAGTCCGTGTGGTGAAGGTTCCCCCACAGTGCTGTTAGGAATGGAGTTCCAGGATTTTGACCCATCCGAGACAATATTAATTGACACTTGGAAAATTATGGGCTAATAAATGAAAGTCAGCACGGATTTGTTAAAGGAAAATTGCGTTTGACCAACTTGATTGAGTTCTTTGATTAAGTAAAGGAGAGGGTTGATGAGGTTAGTGCAGTTAATGTGTATAAGGATTTTCAAAAGGCATCTGATAAAGTACTATATAATAGACTTGATGGCAAAATTAAAGCCCGTGGGATTAAAGGGACAGTGGCAGCATGGATACAAAATTGGCTATGGGACAAAAAGCAGAGAATAGTGGTGAACAGTTGTTTTTCAGATTGGAGAGAAGTATTTAATGGTGTTTCCCAGGGGTCAGTATTAGGACCACTGCTCTTTTTGATATTATATTAATGACCAGGATTTGGGTATAGAGGGTATAATTTCGAAGTCTGCAGATGAAACGAAACTCGGAAATGTAGTAAACAATGTGAAGCATAGTAACAAACTTCAGAAGGACATAGACAAACTGGTGAAATGGACAGACACATGGCAGATGAAATTTAACGCACAGAAGTGTGAGGTGATACATTTTTGGTAGGAAGAACGAGGAGAGGCAATATAAACTAAATGGCACAATTTTAAAGGAAGTGCAGCAACAGAGACACCTCGGGGTATATGTACACAAATGTTTGAAGGCGGCATGAAAAGTTGAGAAGGCCATTAAAAATGCATATGGGTTCCTTGGCTTTATAGAGGCATATTGTACAAAAGCAAGGAAGTTATGCTAAACCTTTATGAAACACTGGTTAGGCCTCAGCTGGAGTCTTGCATCAATTCTGGGCACCACACTTTAGGAAGGATGTCAAGACCTTAGTGAGGGCGTTGAAGAGATTTATTCGAATGGTACCAGAGATGAGTGACTTCAGTTATGTGGAGAGATTAGAGAAACTGGGGTTGTTCTCCTTAGAGCAGAGAAGGTTATGGGGAGATTTGATAGGTGTTCAAAATCATGAACTGTTTTGAGAGTAAATAAGGGAAAACTGTTTCCAATGGCAGAAGGGTCGGTAACCAGAGGACACAGATTTAAGTTGATTGGCAGAAGAGCCAGAGGTGACATGAGGAAACATTTTTTACGCGGTGAGTTTTTATGATCTGGAATGCACTGCCTGAAAGGGTGGTGGAAACAGATTCAATAGTAACTTTCAAAAGGGAATTGGATAAATACTTGAAGGGGAAAAATTTATAGGGCTATGGGGAAAGAGCAGGGGAGTGGGACTAATTGGTAGCTCTTTCAAAGAGCCAGCAGAGGCACGATGGGCTGAATGGCCTCCTTCTGTGCTGTACCAAACTATATTAAATGAAAGTTCCCCCTCATTCATCTACTCTCAAGGCTTAAGAATCAACGGTTTTCTAACCTTTCCTCCTAACTCGGTCATCTGACACTGGTGATTAATCTTATGGCCCGTCACTGCTCTGTTTCCAGGGCCTAAAGATTTTGTTTGTGCCTCAGTGACCAGAACTACACACATCCAAGTTACCACCTGACCTGAACACTATATAGCTCCAGCTTGACACCCTCACCTCCAATGTGTTTTCCCATTTTAAGAGAATGCTGGGATTCAGTAGCTGCCAAACCTTATTTATTAGGTATTAAGCTTTCAATTAAGGTGGCTGTGATACTACAATCTGAATGGATTATCCTAGAACTAAAAACTGTTTCTGCTTGCCATGTAATAACTCGGCCGTGGAAGATATTCTGTAAGTTAAGTTGCATTTAGTGCCGATCAAGACATTTAGCCAACGAGGTTGGCTCTGAAGAGTCAAGATATTAAAGGACGTGGCAGGGAATGGGAGGTTAGGGCAGTTGCACCAACTTTGTTCAGAACACAAAACCAAGATGAGTCAAAAACTGCCCGTTCTTTCCTTTGTTTGTTATGCCAATTAATCTTCTCTATGGTTTGGCACAGAAGTAGCCTTTCTACCTCTGAAGCCAAAAGCTGCTCCTCTCTTCGCCCCCGCCCCCCCACCATCCAATTCAGGTTGCCTAATTATATATTCAACTGTATATCTACAACACAGGAAGTGATTTGGTAACAAATGAAAGCTCAACATTATTAAAATAGCTTCTTAAAATGTGATTCTTATTGATAGAATTTTCTCCATATTAAATATTTATTCAACAGCCAGGATTTCTAGCCATATGAGGGGTGGTTCTATGTTTCGGTGTGTGTGGGAGTACATTCAAGGAAACTAAAATTAATCAATGGAAAATCCTGGGCTGGGGGGTGCGCAATTTCCCAATATGTGCCAGGAGACCCGAAGTGAAAAATCTTCCCTATAATATTCAATTCATTTCTGAACTTATATTTTTGATTCCAAGCGTGCCATTTAGCAACCAGGTGTGTTAAAGTTTAAGATCCATTAATAGAGGCTCTGGAGAACACTGCATAAGATTCAACACACCGTTAGCTGTCAGGATTCCCACTATGAAATCTGCAATCTGGTTAGCAGATTTCATTCGGTCTTCGTCCAAGATATTTAGCCCTTCGTAGAAAAACTGACATGCTCCTATATTATCGTGTATCTTCAGTAAGGCACTGCCAGCCCAGTAGTAGCCCTGTGTTGGAAAATGAGGTTTATGTGAGATTACAGCGACACAATAAATAGAAGACAAATCCAGTCCACTGAGTAGGTAGGCTCAATTTAAATATTATAGTAGAAGTAAATTCGATGTGGCAGAGCTTTTACCTGTTTCTGTCTGATTACACTTCTGCAAAACGTCTTGGGATGTTTTTATATGTTAACGGTGGTATATAGTTATTGTTGTTGTTAGGAAACACAAAGAGAACCATGCGACTGGGCAGCATATATCGACCTATATTAACATCCTTGTGTACGCTCCCTGTACGCCTCATACCTCAGCGCATGCATCAACTCACCACAATCAACGCCACAAGATAGAGAGATATGCACACATATTTACCTTGATGTAAGTATGGTCCATGGCAGTAGCATAATGTGCAGATTGGTAAGCATCTTGCCACATTTCCAGGTTATATAGGGCATTCGATCTGTTGCAGAATAGCACAGCTAAATCCCTATAAACAGAAGGTCTTTGGTAAGTTTGTCTCCTAGATCAGATTTAAATGACATGGAAATTACAACATGGAAACGGGCCATTAGACCCAACCAGCCAGTGTTGGTATTTATCGTCCGCACGAGCAGCAGTCCTAATTCAATGTCCAGTGATCCTAATCCCATATCCATTTATTCTCCTTTCCTTCAACCACCTATCTAACCTATTCGTAAATGTTGACATGGTTTTTGCTTCAATCACTAACTCCAGTAGTGCATTCTACAGCCTCACAACCCTCTTATATAGAGACAGTTTCTACAGCACTTTGTCCTAAATTTCACGTTCAATCTTACATCTATGTCACCTCATTCTAGACTCCTCAGCCTGTTTCTATCTACTCTGCCCCATTCCCTTCATAATTTTAAACACCTTTATCAAATCACTCCATAATCTCCTTCATTTGAATGAGATTAGCAACAATTTTCTACGTCTTCCTTTGTATTTTTAATTCCTTATACCAGGCACCATCCGAGTGAATCTGTGCTACATCCTCTCTGTTGCCTTAATATCCTTCCTATAGTGTGGAGCCCAAAACTGCACACAGTACTCCAATAAAGATTCATCTTTACATCACAACTTTTATATTCTACACCTTGTCGTGAAAGCCAGTATTCCAATAGCTTTCTTACTGAGGTACTGCTTTTCATATCTTATGAACCTGAACCCTCAAATCCATCTGCTCTTCCTTATCACCCAACCTTCCCCCATTCAAAGTATAGTTACTACTTTTTTTTAAACCAAAACATATCACCTCACATTTACTGACATTGAATTCCATCTGCCACTTTTTTTGCCCATTCCACCATCTTAACAATATCCCCTTGCAGCTTTCATTGATCCTCAGAATTATTTACTATGCATCCTCCTTTATTATCGCCTGCAAATTTGGAGGCCACAGCATCTACCTTTTATCCAGATCACTGATGTATACAGTGAACAGCAGTGGTCCCAGAGTAGAACCCCGTGGGACACTGTCACCCACTACCATCCACTTTTGCTTTGATCAATTAGGATGTCATCACTATTTTCCAGTAGCAGCTGCTGGACGGGTTTTTATTAATTCCCTTTAGTTGAGGAGATTTAACGAACTGTGTTGTTAATTAAGGGCTTTGATGGAGTAGATAGTAGGAAGAAACTGTTTCCATTGACAGAAGGGTCACTAACCAGGGGATACAGATTTAAGATAATTCGCAAAAAAACCAGAGGGGAGATGAGAAGAATTTTTTTTTTAAACGCAGCAAATTATTATGATCTGGAATGCACTGCCTGAAAGGGCGGTGGAACCAGATTCAATAGTATCTTTCAAAAGGGAACTGGATATATACTTGAAAAGGAAAAATTTGCAGGGCTATGGGGAAAGAGCAGGGGAGTGGGACTAATTGGATAGCTCTTTCAAAGAGCTGGCCAAATGGCCTCCTTCTGTGCTGTATGATTCTATGAGTCTAATCGTAACAGTGCCAAATTTCTCTCATCTCTTGCAAGTGACACTTCTGAACATTCACTGGTTAAATATCACAGAGGTCAGAGGTATAAAGTGAATCACAGCCCAATCAGTGTTACACCACCTGACACCTTTCCTTTCCCCACACTCTGGTTCCAACACACATTACTATGAACTAAACAGTTTTTAAAATGTTCAATTTAATAGCAGCTATTTCATACTTATTCCACTAATAGAGTGCACTCTTCCCCTTTGTTCAGAAACAGTTGAAAAATGCTGCGTCTATGGCAAGTTAACTATAACTTGCATTTATGTAGTGCCTTTAACATAAAAAAAATCCCGAGGGACTTCAGAGGTCTAAGAAAAAATATGGTCGCTAAGCCAATGGAGAAGATGTTAGGAAGGGTGACTATCGTGTTGGATTTTAAGAAGGGTCTTAAAGAATGAGAGGGAAGTGGAGCGGCAGAGGCGTTTAGGGAGGAATTCTGAAGTGTAGGGCTTAGGTGAGTGAATGTGATTGGAGAAAGGATAAATACACAAGCGGCCAGGGGGAACTGAGAGATCGGGGTGGGGGAGGGTAGGGATTTTTGGGATGATGGAGATTAGAGACAGAGAGGAGCAAGGCCAGGGAAGGATTCAAATTACTCAAACAATTCTACAATTCTGATGAAATCTTGGTTCTACTAGTAAAAAAAAGCATTTTTATTTCTGACCAGTAAAGATTGTCCATGCTTGTGTATCATAACGTGTTACTAATTTAATTTACTGTGCGAGTCAGTGCCTTCTAGAGGGGAGCAACCTGACAAAAGAGACAACTCTCAGCTAAAGTACTGGTAGGAGCCTGAGTTTAACAGGCCCAATCATCCGATCGCTGTCCAGTAACTCCTGCTGCATGGGGAACCATTGCTCATTGAGCCTCAGCAGGCTATTTGACAGCAGAGAACATCACACCAAGGATTCATCCTGTCTTCACCAGATTAATTATACAATAGTTGACCTCCAGTGGCATTGCACAATAGGAGTCAAGACCGAGTGCAGATTTCAGGGGAAGCAAGGGCAACAACTGAACCAGGGTGTAAAGACTTAATTTAGTCGCTACTTCAAAGTCATCATTCTGACCTTATTTTTATAAATATTTTGATTTAAGATTATTTATAGTTAAGCAAGATCATTTAGGCCATTTGCTAGGCAGGGAAGTAGAGTTGACTGGGACATAGGAGTTTCTCTGCAGTACAGGTTGAGGAGGTGGGAGATGCAAAACAGGTGCTAAAGCACCACCACCCCTGGGAGGGTGTAATTACAATGTGACAAGTTTACATAGGCAGATGTCATTATAAATGTAGACAGGAATTTTTAAATGGGAAAAGTTGGTACAAAAGTGTAACAAAAATGTGACAATGGGAAGTAAGATTCGGTGGACAGAAAGTGCGCACAGGTGGTGGAATTTTTAATATGTTATAGGTATATAAATATTTTAGGAACATAGGAATAGGAGTAGGCCATTCATCCCCTCCAGCCTGCTTCGCCATTTGATAAGATCATGGCTGATCTGTGATCTAACTCCATATACCTGCCTTTAGCCCATATCCCTTAATACCTTTAGTTATAAATACTGTATAAAAACATCTGCGATGAGGGAGATAGAGAGAGCACATGTGCATACACAAAGGGAACAAATGATTGAATTAAAATACTGCTCTTTTATCAATTGTCAATCTCAATTAAGGCTGACTTATGTGGGAAATGCAACTGTACAGTAGAGATTGTTATGTGATAATCTCATCTTGGTGTTAAAGCACATTGTTGGAGCACTTTTCCCAGAATCTATACTGACTTGTACCTGGTGTGCTTCATTTTAATGCTGTCCAATAAACTGAATGAAGTATTAATAATCAAAGAGTTCACCCAAATGTTCACATTTTTGAAAAACTGTGCAATGTGTTGAAGCATGACTGTCTAGCAGCACATCAAGGGGTGATGCACGCTTTATTCCTTCGCACAAAAATGCTCTTCAGCAGCACCTCCGTGTTCTCATAGCAGTGCATCTGAAATATGAAGTTCTGAGATGGGGTACAAAGAAAGGGAAAGGAAAACAGCACGCAGTTCCGAGTGGCCAGCTCAAACAGGCAAGGAGTGAGATGTCTGCTTATCCTCATACCCCAATAGAGGGATTTGATCCCAAAATAGAAATCAAAGCACTGCAACCCATTTTAACTTGACCCAGCACTTCAGTGAAACCTGGAGGAAGGACACTGATGGGAAGGGCTACACTACAGGAATCTTGTGTAACATTTATAAAGACAGAAACAATTCTTACTTTCCAACTGGCTGCAAACTCTGCAGGATATGCAAAGCTTCATCATATTTCCGGATTGCAACAATATAATGCCGTTGTTTAAAAGCTTCATTTCCGATATCCTTCAGTTGATGTGCAATTGCAATCGGATCCATTATCTAACAGAAAAAAAAATGAATGCATTTAAATTGTGTGACTGAGACACATCTGCCTCCTTTCTAGTGAATACTACAATAAAGGTCTTGGATACTTTAGAGGGGCTTTTATTTTGCTTGAGACATGTGCTGGATCTGCTGGGTTTCTGAGTGTGGTTGGATGGGTGTCACACAGTTAAATGTAAAATTGCCTGGACTTGCCAAAACCAGCTGCCAGGAAGAGAGTTTTTAAGCTGGCGGATAATATATAGGATAAAGGAGCTGTACAAACACAACCTGCTGTTATATATTCCTTAGAATCGTCTTGACATCTCCACTTGTGAAATGACATGATTTGTTAAGGTCCCACATACAGCAATGAGATAATCTGTTTTGGTGGTGTTGGTTGACAGATAAACGTTGACCAGTGACACTCGTAAAACACCCCTGAGCTTCTTTGAATGGTACATCCACCTGAGAAAGCAGACGGCACATCAGCCCAACAAAACTGCACTGAAGTGTCAGCCAGGATTATGCGCTCAAGTTTTGGTAACGGGGCTTAACTCAACCTTCTCACTCAAAGGTAAGAGTGCTACCACTGAGCCGAGGCTGACATAAAGCAGCAAGCAATCAGTTTTGATATGATATTAGGAGTTATTTTACTGACTTACAGGAAGCGTGCAACAACCTATATTTATGTAACATCTTTAAAGTATTACACATTGTTGTACAGAGAAGGGACTCCAATCAGAAGTGCAAGAATTGGGAGAGGTGACCAAGAGAATGATGGAAGAGATGGGTTTTGAGAATTGTTTTAAAGGAGGGGACAGAGGTAGCAAGCAGAACGGGTTTTAGGGGAGTTCCAGAGATGCAGAGCCGAGATGGTTCAAAGTTCTGCCACTGATGGTGGAACAGGGTTGGGGGGAGGCTAGAGTCAGAATGCCAAAGGACACAGGCAGAGTCAGAGGGCTGGAGGAAACTGCGAGGTAGGACAAGCCGAGTTCATCCAGGGCTTTATAAATAAGGACGAGGATTTTGATTTAAAATCACGGGAGGACAAGGAGCCAACAGAGATCAGTGAGGACATGGGCGATTGGCAAGCAGGCAGGTTATAACATATTAAAGCTTGGCACTATTGAATGGAGTATGCAATATATCCTGCATATTTTATGCTATTCATTTTATAAAAGACATATAGTTACAAACATTAAACTTGATAATAAATAGAAAGACACGCAATTAAGTTGCAACAAGAACCTCAAAAATTAGCTGAAGTATTTGCCACTTGATTCATTTACAGTATAACTTACGCAAATGCTGGTTTTAAGGTATACTTCAAGTAACTGCCTTGTATTTTGTGTTGAGCAACTGCAAGCTGTCTGGTTCCATCGTTACGCTGCATCTCTTTCTTAATATGGGTGATTGTAGCCCAGGACTTGTGCTGCACTCACTCCTCATTTGAACACACTTTCCCAGCATTTCCAAACAATTAAACTAGGACAAAATAAAATCTAACCTGCTCTCACACCGGAAGATACCACTTACGATAAATTTCAAAATGAAAGGATTTCTGCAACTGTATTTGGAGAAGCATATGAGGCAAATGATTTAGCGCACCTGGGGCAAAGCTTTGCTTGATGGGAACATTTACTGGGAATTCAGGTGCAAGTTAGCGGGCCAGATTTGCTGCTTATGATTTAGTTTTCCCCAAGCATTCCTTTGCAATCGCCTAAAAATTGTAACAAGTTTGAATGACTGCCTCATGTGATTCTAGTCTAAACTAGTTAAAAAGATTTCTTCAATTGGGCCAACTGGGTTCAACTTCATAAAAATTTTAAAACTTGTTCCAATTATGACAACTGTCAGAGTACCTTTGTGGAATAAGATCTTCAGCATTAAATATTCAGAAGGATTACAACAATTACTATCAAATGCTAACGAAACCAGCACTGGCAACAATTTCAGCAATGTGACGGGAGGCTTTGAGTCACAACATGAGGGTAAATCTGGCAAGACTGGGCTCTTGCTAATGATGCTTGCTAAATGGAGCTCGGATCAGAAAAGTCAGCAGGCCAATTCTCTGTGCTTCTGATTTTCTGGTGATTAAAAAATTTCTAAATAAACAAAGCTGAAGAGAGAACTGTGAATCAAGAAGTGGAAGAGCTCAGACCCGTTTGTGTGTCAGTTTCCCTTCGTCACCTTCCTTCTTCTCTCCACTCTGTTGTTTGTCTTTCTTGGTTTCTATTTCAGTCCTCGCCTTCTATTTCCATTCTTAATTACCCTTTCTCCTCTTCCCTCAGTTTCTAATCTCATTTGCTCTCTCTTCAATTTCCATTAGTTTGTACTCTCATTCCATTTCAGATCTCTTTCCTTGTTTCAGGGGTTGCACCTCTCCCTTCTGTTCCTTTTTAAATGTTATTCATCTGTAATATCCTTTGTTTCTTTAATGCAGCATTTCCCAAACTGTGGGACGCGGAGGTCGAGAAAATAAAATATTTTCAGAGAAAACGATGTTGAGGTGTGTCCCAAAGTGAACACTTTTGCCGTGCTCCCTACACCCTACACGTGTAGCGGTTTGGGATACTGCCTTAGATTGCGATAATCCACTCATGTGACATGGGAAGTCCCACGAAATGGCAATGATATCGCTCCGGCAAATGACCAATAGGCTGTATGTGTAGGGAGCATGGCAAAAGTGTTCACTTTGGACACACCTCAACATAATTTTTTCTGACCTCTTCGCGCCAGGAGCGCACCCCACAGTTTGGGAAACACTGCTTTAATGCATTATTGCTTTTGTCCATTACCTGACTGAGATGATCTGTTCCACCTTGCCATTCATGATTCCTCTCTGGATTTAGTGGATTTTTAATATACATTTCCCCTCCCCAGTTTGGAAGAAGGGTCTGCGCTCGAAAGGTTAACTCGTCTGTTTTCTCCACAGATGCCGCCTGAACTGTTCTGTGTTTCCAGCATTTGTTCAGATGTGTCTCAGCCTCTTTCCAACTCCCAATTTCATATAAAGCCCCATCACTCCACTTCCTTTTCTCTCTGCCTCTTCTTACCTCCCTCCCATTTCCAACCTGTCTTTCTCCCCTTCCTCTCAGTTTCCATCCTGCCTTGTTATCTTTCCAACATTTCTTTTCTCTCTTCCCCTCTCCTCCCACTTGCTCAATTTCTATCATCTGTCTTCTCCCTCCCTCGAGTTTCTATTACCTCCCTTCAGTGTCCAGTCTTTGTCTGTCTCTTTCCTCCTCCTCCTCCTCCTGTGTCCTCTCTCTCGATTCACCCTTCAGTTTCCATCTCACCTCCCTCCGCTTCTTCTTGCTCAGTCCTTCCCCTTCGGTTTGTCTTTTCACTCTCTTCCCCTTTAGTTTCCGACTTGGTCTGTCTCTGCCACCCAATGAATTTCTGATCTATTTCTCTGTCAGATGACCTCAGCTTGCATCCTCTCTCCCAGTTCTCAATTGCCATCTCCTTTCTCTGTCTTATTGTCTCTTTGGGAGAGAACAGAAAAATACTGAAGACTCTTACAAATGACTTGCCTACTAACCCCCTTGAAACTGTTTTTTAAAGTCAAAATAGTCAAACTATCCACAAGTCTACAACCATATTTAAAAGAAAAATCTGAAACTGACAAATAGGGTAAGTGCAATAGGATTGTCACTCAACTTACTTAGTGTATCGGTACCAACATGCTATAAGGTTAAAAAGAAATGTCACAGTTAAAACAACATATTCTTCTAATGCTATGCTAATATGCTTTTAATGGGATGCTCTGAATTTATCACCTTAAAGTGATCCCACTGAAGGGGCACAGATCTGAAGATTCAGCAGACTCCAGTCTAAACAACACCAGCTGCAGAATATAAAATGTGATAAATCAAGGACGGTATAACTGAGACCAGAAGCTGTCTTTGTTTTAATGATTATACTCTGGATAGAGATTATTTGTTAGTGCCTTATATGGGATTGCATCCCTCTTTCCTTGATGTGATCCTGTGAGGAGCAAATGTGCTAGTAGTCACATACATGTGATTTTAAGGCTTAAAGTGAGATCGTGAGGACCTCCAGAAGTATGCAGGTTCAGTTAGTTACAGGTTAGAATACTGGTGTCTCCCCAATCACGATAACTTATAATTTGTTTATGTCTATTGAATATAGCTCACAAAAAGACCTTATGTTGTGGTCTGTTTCATTGCATTTATAATTTAAGACCTATAAAAAGGGTCTATCACAAAACAGACCAACACCAGCAACTTAGAAATATGCTCTTCAAACACAAACCAAGTTTGAGCAAACAAAGTTGCTATTTAATTGTAATGCTAGGTGTTTTTCAACAGCTTAAGTGAACATCTATGTAATATATTAAAAATCATACATTTGCACGCACTTCCGGTCAACTTTACCATGATAAATTCCTATGTCCATATTTATAATGTAAACTGCCAATGGAAACTTGTCACACTGTAACTGCATCCTCCTGCCAGCGGAGGTGATGCAGCAGAGCACTGGAGGGAAGTTATAATTACATGACAAATTTACATTGGCCATTTCCATTATAAATGTAGATCTAGGAATTTATAATAAAAATATAAAAATAAAGAATGTATGACTTTAAAATGGGGATTGAATTATATCGACGTGCCTTGGTCTAATTAAACCAACTCCCTGCTGCGACACATAAAAACAATACTTGGTCTTGACTGTGTGCAATGCCAGGAAAGCTCGACTAATGCATATTAAAAATCTTGCATGTAATGTGCACTTCCTGTAAACATCACACTTACTTCCTGTTGCACTTTAGCGTATCCTCTCACTCACCGAGCAATGTCACGGGAAATCTGCAAGTGTAGTACAAAATGTCACGTGTCCACCTTTATGTTTTATAGAAATCCTAATGAGCAAAGCCCCCTACAGTGTCACACACATCACATTTTGCTGAAATTCCAGTGGCAGTACTTTGCAAGTTATCTCAGTGTTACAGACAAGGCCATTATGACTGACATTATGTTTCATCCCCATGTCTGTCAGACCCCCTTGATCACTGCACACCCGGTCTTGATCCCTCCCACTGACCTAGAGTAGATATGCACGCTGAATTTACTCCTGCCCTTTGCGGTCTCTTCAGTTTTTCTTTCTGCCAGCCCACCTTTCCTTTTCCACTGAAATTCATCCCACCATTAAATCAAAGCTTACACAAAAATGCATCATTTTTGTCACACCCCTCAACAACTCCTAACTCTCTATAAAGCTCAGGTCTGTCCAAGGCTTGAATCCTGTTCCAAT
Source organism: Heptranchias perlo (assembly GCF_035084215.1). Taxonomy (NCBI): domain Eukaryota; kingdom Metazoa; phylum Chordata; class Chondrichthyes; order Hexanchiformes; family Hexanchidae; genus Heptranchias; species Heptranchias perlo. The sequence continues at coordinate 101,897,847 of NC_090327.1, forward strand.
GTCTGGGAAATCTCATCTAGCACCTCTCGCACTGCTAGGCAGAATACAAGGAAAAGCTTGTCATTTGACAGGAGATTCCTCTCTTACCTCGAAGAAGCAACGGATTGTGGTCAGCAGAGTCACTTGTTTGGACTGTAATTAACTGCAAGAAGACAGTGCAGTGTGATAAAATAAAAGGAAAAAGGAATTGTATTGATCTCATTAACTGAGCTGTAGATAGAGCTACCTTTGCTTATTAGTTCAGCATTCGGCTCATTAACGCTACAGTAGATAAGATGTAGGCTTGCTCATTAGTTTCTCCTCGAATGGAATTGTTTTGATTCTTTTGGTGCACGCACACCTGGGACCTTAGAGAGTTTAAAAGGTGAGGTTTTGAGCAGCTCCAGTGATTTTAGTCCTGCTGAATGCATGCAGGCTAGAATTGGTCCAGGTTAGCAGACTTCTGGTGTCTCCCAGATCGGCAATGTATGATCTGTTCTTTTCGATCTATTGAAGATTGAGTGTTTACAGGACTTTACAGCACTGTAAAATCTTTGACTTACCAATAAAGCTTATTAAAGTGTTGTGGAGTGCCTTCATTGAGAGTTCAGAACCAAATTATAAGCATATACTTTAAAGACCGGTCTAATAAATTAGTCTAACAACCTCCAGTATCTGACCTCTCCCCATTACAAGCTTTCCCCCCCTGCTATGGCTAGTGCTCCCGCTGAAGCTTGAAGGAACCTTCAAATGCACCAAGCGACCCGCTCTTCCTCCTCCCTGCCTTCCCGCTTGGATTGCAATCAAAGCTCATCAAATAGCCTCTAACTTCTCTCCCAGCACTTAAAAACTGTGGAACTCCTTACCTCCCTCAGTCTTCCCCTCCTCCTACAATCTTCAGGCTTTTAAAACCCAAGTCTAGCATCACAATCACAGTTTCCTGATTCACCCTCACCTCTTTGCAAAACTTGTATTACCAACAGACAATCTGCCTCCCTTCCACATGCATTTGGTATGGAGACAGGACATCAGCCCTAACATGACAAACCATCAGTTTTTTTTTAAAAAAGAAAAATTGCAGAAATATTTACTCTCACTAAGAAATACAAAGATAATTAATCACCTTAAGACAGGTCCGGAACCTGCAGTCCGAAGACCACCTGCCGTCAGAGCTCTGAGCCCAGGACTTTAGTCCTTTTTGTGCTCACATTTCTTATTCGCTGGCTTGTCCTGTTTGAATTTCCTGGTCCTGGAGATTTGGAAAGGGCTGTTCTTAGCACTGCTGGCTCATTGCGAGATAAATCCTAAATCAGAACACCAAGATCGGTTAGTATCAGCAACTGGAGATATAAGCAAGTCAACAATAGCATGGGTTTTTAAATGGCCCAGAGTCCAGCTGAGGGGAACTAAGCCACACACTGGTTAAAATAGACTTAAATTACAGAATATCCGCTGGGGAAAAGGGTAATAATCCTCCGTGTACCATCCTGAGCAACTTCCCAGTGTTACTACTGGGTGCATGGATTAGATAGTGTGATCCCAGGTAGCGGGGCAAAACAAAAAGCTTGGCACTTGATGCCTTCAAGACACCAAAACAAAACCAGCAATTCGCCAGGAAGTTAAGCAGCGACATTGCAGAGTGAGGACGGAAGTTGGTTCAAAGTGGTGGGTGTCCCGCTCGGGAAGCATTGACAGGCAGCTGGAGTGAGAGGGCAGAGTGGGAGACGGGCGGTGCAGAGCGGCGGGGGCGCAGGGCTGGGGAGCTGGGCTGCGCCGACACTTTGCAACATTGACCTCCCGCTGAAATGGCAACAAAAGAGCCGGAGCCCCGCGACCCGTCGATTTCAAGCGGATTGAGAGGGGAGCCGCTCTGGGGGGGGGGGGGGGGGGGACAGCTGGGGAGGAGGGAGAGGGGGAGGAGGGAGACGGGGGGGGGGGGGGGAGTGGAAATAGATGGAGAGGGATTCCCACCGCGGAGTGACTCCTGCCCAAACTCCACGTCTTACCTTGTTGGACGCCTCACTGCTGTCTCTGCTCCTCACCCCGCCTCTCTCACTCTCACTCTCTCCCAGGCTGCAAACATGACTCTACAGCCACGTCACTCTCAGGAAAGCAAAACTTAAAAAGAGTCCAACATAAACAAACTGCACGTGGAACTTTTGTTTCTTGCGTATGAAAAGAAACATCCTTCTTCCCCGCAGTTCCCGCAATCGTTGTATTTAATACGAAAACTCAAAAGTTAGGTTTCACTTTCTAATCCTGCACCGAAACCTACAGTGGAAGCACCAGTAATACTGCTCAACGTGTTTGTAAATATAAGGCTTCCAGCAAACCTGCAAGATCGCCGCACTGACACGCGTCATCGCATCGGTTGGCGATGTTTTATCATAGCACTAGTTATCTATGTTCAAAACACTGCACCAGTTAGCTATGATAAAGCCACATACCGTTCTTCTCCCTCCCAAACATATACCCTTTCAGGAAGAATGTGCTCTTCTAACTGAAAATATACATCCACCCGAAGGAGAGGTCGACATTTCCTGTGGCCCATTGCAACAGCAACTTGCATTTCTATAGCGCCTTTAACTTAGTAAAACGTCTCAAGGTGCCTCACAGGAGCGTTATCAAACAAAATTTGATACCCAGCCACATAAGGAGATGTTAGGACAGGTGACCAAAAGCTTGGTTTTAAGGAGGACAGGTAGAGAGGCGGGGGAGGTTTAAGGAGGGAATTCGGGAGCTTAGAGCCTAGGCAGCTGAAAGCACGGCTGTCAATAACCTCCAAAACGTCATCCTCTTTTTGAACAACTTTGGGCATAATTCCACTATAAGTTTAGTATAAGTTTAGTGTGTGCTCGGACATGGACACTAAATTTGTGCAGCAATAGGGCCCAGTATGTCCGCAGAACGAAGTGGAGTGTGAAGCCCCTCCAGGGAGTCTCAGTTCATCTCACTCCACGTGCACACTACATTTACACTATAACTGAAGCACATTGACACTAGTTATGACTATAAATGCACCCTTAAAAGTCACAGGAATTATAGCATAGATGGGCCCCATTTAACCACCGCCCCTGTGTGACTTGCTCTGTATTTCCAGCATTTTTGGTTTTAATTGCACATTTACAGCATTTACCGTTTGTTTCTTTTTTTAAATTCATTCTGGGGATGTGGGTTGCACTGGCAAGGCTGGCATTTATTGCCCATCACTAATTGCCCTTGAGAAGGTGGTGATAATTCAATATGAATTCAAATTAACCAGTATTTTGAATAAAGTGACTTTGAATTAACAAGACTACACTGTGCTCCAATCAGAGAGGAGTTATTAGGTTCAATGCAACAGAAAAGGACTCCAAGTAAGAAATTTCAACTCAAAAGTACAGAAGTTGGAAGTACGTTCATTTAGTACCAAGTTTAACAACAATAGCTTGCATTAATATAATGTAGAGAAACATCCCAAGGCACTTCACAGGAATAATCAGACAAAAATGGATGTAAAGTAGATATTAGGGAAGGTGACTAAAAGCTTAGTCAAAGAGGTGGGTTTTAAGGAGGGCCTTAAAGATGGAGAGGGAATCCCAGAGCACGGGGCCCCAGACAGCTGAAGGCACAGCTGCCAATGGTGGAGGGAAGGGATGTACAAGAGACCAGACGAACAGTGTTGGGGGAGGGGTGAGAGCGCTGGAGGAGGGGGTTATAGAGCTGGAGGAGGTTACAGGGAAAGGGAGGGGCAAAGCCATGAAGGGATTTAAACACGAGAATGAGAATTGTATATTTGAGGAATTGGGGGACTGGGAGCCAATGTAGGTGAGCAGGACAGAATATGGGCAGCAGAATTTTCAATGAGCTGAAGTTTATGGAGGGTGGAGAATGGGAGGGTGGAGAATGGGAGGGTGGAGAATGGGAGGGTGGAGAATGGGAGGGTGGAGAGGTGATCTTTGGAATAGTTGAGTCTGAAGGTGATAAAGGCATGGATGAGGGTTTCAGCAGCACATAAGCTGAGGCAGGGCAGAGGTGGGTGATGTTCCAGAGGTGGAAGTCGGCAGGCTTTGTGATGGAGCGGATATCGGCTCAAATTCTCAGCTCAGGGTCGAAAAAGATTGCCAACTGTCGGGCTCAGCCTGAGATCATGGCCAAGAGGGATGGAATCAGTGGCAAGGGAAAGAAGTTTGTGGCGAGGAGCTGAAGACAATGCCTTCAGTCTTCTCAATGACAAAATTGCGGCTCACCCAAGGCTAGATATTGAACAAGTAGTCTGACAACACATGCAGTGGATGGGTTGAGAGAGTTGGTGGAGAGGCAGACTTGGGTATTGTCAGCATACATGTGGAAGCTGACCCCATGTCTGCTGTTGATGGTGCCAAGGGGCAGTATATGGATGAGGGGGCCAAGGACAGATCCTTGAGGACAAGAGTACAAGGGGGCAGAAGTTATGCTGCAGCTATACAAAACCCTGGTTAGACCGCACCTGGAGTACTGGGAGAGCGGGCAAGGTGGGGGGGAAAAGAGAGAACGAGCGGGCGAGGTGGGGGGGAAAGAGAGAACGAGCGGGCGAGGTGGGGGGGAAAGAGAGAACGAGCGGGCGAGGTGGGGGGGGAAAGAGAGAACGAGCGGGCGAGGTGGGGGGGGAAAGAGAGAACGAGCGGGCGAGGTGGGGGGGGAAAGAGAGAACGAGCGGGCGAGGTGGGGGGGGAAAGAGAGAACGAGCGGGCGAGGTGGGGGGAAAAAGAGAGAACGAGCGGGCGAGGTGGGGGGGAAAAGAGAGAACGAGCGGGCGAGGTGGGGGGGAAAGAGAGAACGAGCGGGCGAGGTGGGGGGGAAAAGAGAGAACGAGCGGGCGAGGTGGGGGGGAAAAGAGAGAACGAGCGGGCGAGGTGGGGGGGAAAGAGAGAACGAGCGGGCGAGGTGGGGGGGAAAGAGAGAACGAGCGGGCGAGGTGGGGGGGAAAGAGAGAACGAGCGGGCGAGGTGGGGGGGAAAGAGAGAACGAGCGGGCGAGGTGGGGGGGAAAGAGAGAACGAGCGGGCGAGGTGGGGGGGGAAGAGAGAACGAGCGGGCGAGGTGGGGGGGAAAGAGAGAACGAGCGGGCGAGGTGGGGGGGAAAGAGAGAACGAGCGGGCGAGGTGGGGGGGAAAGAGAGAACGAGCGGGCAAGGTGGGGGGGAAAGAGAGAACCAGCGGGCGAGGTGGGGGGGAAAGAGAGAACGAGCGGGCGAGGTGGGGGGGAAAGAGAGAACGAGCGGGCGAGGTGGGGGGGAAAGAGAGAACGAGCGGGCGAGGTGGGGGGGAAAGAGAGAACGAGCGGGCGAGGTGGGGGGGAAAGAGAGAACGAGCGGGCGAGGTGGGGGGGAAAGAGAGAACGAGCGGGCGAGGTGGGGGGGAAAGAGAGAACGAGCGGGCGAGGTGGGGGGGGAAAGAGAGAACGAGCGGGCGAGGTGGGGGGGAAAGAGAGAACGAGCGGGCGAGGTGGGGGGGAAAGAGAACGAGCGGGCGAGGTGGGGGGGAAAGAGAGAACGAGCGGGCGAGGTGGGGGGGAAAGAGAGAACGAGCGGGCGAGGTGGGGGGGAAAGAGAGAACGAGCGGGCGAGGTGGGGGGGAAAGAGAGAAAGAGCGGGCGAGGTGGGGGGGGAAAGAGAGAACGAGCGGGCGAGGTGGGGGGGGAAGAGAGAACGAGCGGGCGAGGTGGGGGGGGAAGAGAGAACGAGCGGGCGAGGTGGGGGGGGAAGAGAGAACGAGCGGGCGAGGTGGGGGGGGAAGAGAGAACGAGCGGGCGAGGTGGGGGGGGAAGAGAGAACGAGCGGGCGAGGTGGGGGGGGAAGAGAGAACGAGCGGGCGAGGTGGGGGGGGAAGAGAGAACGAGCGGGCGAGGTGGGGGGGGAAGAGAGAACGAGCGGGCGAGGTGGGGGGGGAAGAGAGAACGAGCGGGCGAGGTGGGGGGGAAAGAGAGAACGAGCGGGCGAGGTGGGGGGGGAAAGAGAGAACGAGCGGGCGAGGTGGGGGGGGAAGAGAGAACGAGCGGGCGAGGTGGGGGGGAAAGAGAGAACGAGCGGGCGAGGTGGGGGGGAAAAGAGAGAACGAGCGGGCGAGGTGGGGGGGAAAGAGAGAACGAGCGGCCGAGGTGGGGGGGAAAGAGAGAACGAGCGGGCGAGGGGAGGATGCTACTTCAGGCCTTTATTCAGAGATCCACATTACCACCACCACACCCTCGATCAGATCTTATTTGAATGGATACAAGGGAGTTCCCAATTGATACGCAACAGCTGAATACAATTAACACTAATTGATATAAATCACATGGATACAATAAGGGAACGGAAAAGAGAGAGAGACCAAGGAAAAATGAGAGGGGGAGAGCAAAGCTGGGAGGAGGAAAGAACAAAAGGGAAGGTCTATGATAGGGTGGTGGAGGGCAGGAGTGATTAAATGACAAAAGGGATGGTGCAAGGCAAGGAGGATGGTAATGGGACAAGTACAAAAAATAAAAGATGGGTCTAGAGGAGCTATAAATGGCAACATCAGAACCATTACCAGCACCTGCAGTCTGGCAAAAAATGGGAGCAGTGGTTATGATTTGAAGTTGTATGGTAGCATCGTGGTTACGTTACTGGAACAGTAATCCAGAGGCCTGGACTAATAATCCAGAGTCATGAGTTGAAATCCTGCCATAGCAACTGGGAAATTTAAATTCTATAGGGAATGCCTTTTGGAACCGAGATGAGGAGAAATTTCTTCACTCAGAGGGTGGTGAATCTATTGAATTCGCTACCACAGAAGGCAGTGGAGGCCAAGTCATTAGATGTATTCAAGAAGGAGATAGATATATTTCTTAATGCTAAAGGGATATGGGGAAAAAGCAGGAACAGGTACTGAGTTAAGACGATCAGCCATGATCGTTTTGAATGGCGGAACAGGCCTGCAGGGCCGAATGGTCTACACTTGCTCCTATTTTCTATGATTCTATGAAGTTATTGAAATCAATGTTTAGTATGGAAGGTTGTAAAGTGCCTAAACGAAAGATGAGGTGCTGTTCCTCGAGCTTACGTTGAGCTTCATTGGAACAGTGTAAGAGGCCGAGGAGAGAGGGGTCAGAGTGGGAGCGGGACGGAGAGTTAAAATGGCAAGCGACCAGCAGGTCAGGATCACGCTTGCGGACAGAGTGGAGGTGTTCAGCAAAGCGATCACCCAGTCCATGTTTGGTCTCCCCAATGCAGAGGAGACCACATTATGAGCAGCGAATACAGTATATTAAATTGAAAGTACTTCTGAAGTATAGTCACTGTTGTAATGTAGGAAACACGGCAGCCAATTTGCGCACAGCAAGGTCTGACAAACAGCAATGTGATAACGACCAGATAATCTGTTTTAGTGATGTTGGTTGAGGGATAAATATTGACCAGGACACCAGAGAGAATTCCCCTGCTCCTCTTCGAAATAGCGCCATGGGATCTTTTAGGTCCACCTGACAAACCGAGGCACGTCTGCCCTAACATGCCATCTGAAAGACGGCACCTCCGACAGTGCAGCACTCCCTCAGTACTGCACTGAAGTGTCAGCCTAGATTTTGTGCTCAAGTCTCTGGAGTGGGACTTGAACCCGTAACCTTCTGATTCAGAGGCGAGGGTGGTGCCACTGAGCCACGGCTGACCCCTGCACTCCTGATTGCCAGGATATACCATGTGGCAGCATGCGATTCTGCTTGCTTTCTGTAGGTGGATTGAATATAGACTCTAACAGACCAAGGCACAGTTATAAAACAAACATGCCATTTATCTAATGGAGAAGGTAAATGAATGGTATTCAGTATAAAGCAATGCATTCCAATCTTCGCTATCCTTCACTATCCACCAAAACAATAAAGGTGCTTCTCCACATATATTGATCCTTGAAATGTGTTGCATATTTCTTAGGTAAAATCATTACCACAGAGCCAAACAGCCCCTCTGCCGGTTGTAGACTTTAGATTGCTAATCTAAGCAAGGTAGCCCAATATAAACCTGTAACTGGAACCCTGAAACAGAGATATCCATCGAAAGGGACTACAAGGAATCACTGTTGCTGCCCCCACCCACAGGCCTGACCCATGTCATCACTCCAGACAGAGTTCTCAACCATGATTCACTACCACCAGTCTGGCCTGATTCTTTGTCACTTAGATCGCCACAGGAAATAGGTTGGTCAATCAGCACGAAAGACATTCACAGACCAGCCTCTTTTGCTTGGCTGCCATTCTCAGTCAATTACATGGGATGTTTGGGATTTGATGGGATAGCCTTGGGCCATTTAAACAATTAACATATTAAACTCAAGGAACAAGATATAGGATTATTCATTTACATCTGTATGCCTCATACAGACAACTCATCTAGGTTTAGCTGTTTATCGCCTGGCCATTTCAGTGTGAAGCTAGGCTTTCAATCCCTCAGGTGCTGTCACGACTGTAGTAACAAGGTGACACCATCACTTCCAAGTCACACACCATCCAACATTTTCGTTCACCTGAGGAAGGAGGAAGCCTCCGAAAGCTTGTGAATTTAAAATAAAATTGCTGGACTATAACTTGGTGTTGTAAAATTGTTTACAATTGGACATACATTGGCATTCCTTCATTGTCCCTCGGTAAATATCATGGAATTCCCTAGCTAATACCATTGGTTCAAAGAGAAAGCCCACCTTCTCAGGGCAGTTAAAAATGGGAAATAACTGCAGCCTTGCCAGGGTTAGACACATCCTGAGTACAATATAAAAAGATCAGTAATCTAATGTAGCTCAAAGTACATTATTACATTTGGATCTGAAGTAGAGTAGAAAGTGAAAGAGGTAAATTGGAATGAGGAAGAGACAAAGAAGTGAAACTTGAGTTTCAGTCAGAAGAGGGCAACATGACTGTTGGAATTGTAAATGGTCATACTAAAGGTTGGAGGAGATGCCACAAATGTGGCAGAAGTGCAGGTAAAGGTGAGAAAAGGAAGCAGCAGGTGGATGGTTTCGTTTTTCAGAGTCTCGATAAGTGAATCTTTAGGTTGTACATGAATGTTAACGATCACAAGATAATTATGGAAGAGGAGGGCCGTTTAGCCCATTTGATCCAGCCATCCAGAGAGATCCTAACGCTGCCTCCCACCTCCAACATTGTGCCATCCAATTGTTTCTTAAATTATTCCATGGTTTTTGCCTCCACTACTCTATCTGAAAGTTTCTTCCACTCTGTAGGAAGATGAATTTCCTGATCTTTGTCCAAACAGTACCCTTCTCTAGTTTGAACCTGTGTCCCCTTGTTCTACATCCAGTTTAATTTGAAATGTAGTCACTGTAGTAATTCTATGCAAGTTTATTCCATTATTTTACATGGAATGGAAAGCAAGACTAATGGGTCTCTAGATGTCCGTGTCTGTTTTGTCACCTTTTATGAATATGGGCATCACATTAGCTTATTTCCAATCTTCTGGTGCCTCCCCAAGTGTCCAATGATCCCCTCATAACAATTGTCTGCTTCAAAAATCTCTTCCAGTGCCTCTTTCAGAATGGGATAAACGTCATCTATCCATGGGGATTTATTTGTTTTGAGCCCAATTAGCCAGTTGAGAACTTCCACCTCATTTCGAGCAGAGTCATTGATTTTAATTGGGATATCTTTGTTTGGAGAGGGTGCATGACTAGTGTCTTCTCTTGAGTATTTGGGAGAAAAATATTTACTACTTTGTGCTCGTTCTCAGTTTCAAGTCCATTTGTATCTTTTATGATTTTCACATCTTCTCTGACTGACCTCTTGCTGGTGTGGTACTAAAAGAATTTTTTTTACTGTTATGGTTAGACTCAGCTGCTATGTATTTTTCAGTTCTCTCAGCTTTATAACATGTTTCTGCAATTTCTTGTATTCATCCCATTGCCCTCTCGACTTGCTCCCTGCAAGATTTGTGAAAGAAAAGGAACTTGCATTTATAAAGTGCCTTTCACGACCATAGGACATTCCATAGTGTTTTACAGCCAAAGAAGTACTTCTGAAGTGTAGTCACTGCTGCAATGGAGGAAACACAGCAGCCAATTTGCACACAAGGTCCCACAACAGCAATGCGATAATGGCCAGATAATCTGATTTTTTAGCGTTGTTGATTGAGGGATAAATATTGATCAGAACACCTTGTACTCACCATTTTAATCATGATGTGGAGATGCCGGTGATGGACTGGGGTTGACAATTGTAAACAATTTTACAACACCAAGTTATAGTCCAGCAATTTTATTTTAAATTAAGCTTGTGAATTTAAAATAAAATTGCTGGACTATAACTTGGTGTTGTAAAATTGTTTACAATCACCATTTTAACTCTTCATTTCACTTTTGTTTGCTGATCCATTTAGGGTCACATTTGTTTAATCTGAGCTTATTGGTTTTGGGAATGTATTTATCCTGCATGCTCACCATCATACCTTTAGAGATGTTTTATGTGCCTGCCACTGAAAAGTTGAACCTCCCTAATCTTTTTACTTCCTTAGTATCCTCACTTCATTTTATGAATTTAACCCTTTTAAAATTATGCTCCTGCTCTTAGGTGTTTCTGACTCCCAGATCATGTTAAAATTGATCATTCTGTGGTCGCTGCACTCCAAGGATACTATGACTTACATTTTCTCTACGTCTGGGTCATTTACGAATACCAGATCAAGATGAGAATTGTCTCTCATGGATCCTTGACGCATCGGGTTAAGAAGCAGTCAAGAGCTACATCTACCAACTCTGACTCCAAACAATTTGAGTTTTCCTAGTTTATATTTGGTTGATATGACGTTGGAGAGAAAAGGGATCACTGCTGTAACACAAGAGGGGCTCGCTGATTACACAGCCCATTGGTGTCACCCCCAGACATATCTGCAGGGTAAAGACCCCCATCCAGTCCCAGTGCAGCTACAACAAGGATTTTCACTTAATGATGCGGCAGTTCCTAAAGGGTTGAAGTTTCCAAAGATCAGGCGCATTGATGGTTTCCTCCACCAATGGGAGCAACCCTTCTAACAATTCAACTTGATGAAGAAACAGAGAAGACAGAACAGCAAGGGAGAAAAGAGCACAACAAGCTGAAGAACCAAAATGGTGGAGAAAAATGTGACTACAATGAGACAGAGAAGAGGGAGTTATTTTAAGAACAGGCATATGTTACCTAACCCAGGGCACAAGAACATCCAAGTGGAACTGAGGAATGTCCATAGTTGCTTCAATATTGCATGAGACCCATGCTAGCACTGTCAAGGTCCCCAAGCATGGCCCTCCTACATCTGCCCAGAAGCCAAGTGTAAAAATGCCAGGCCTTGCTAAGATTGGCTGCTGGGAAAACCCATTTTTAGTGGATCTTCTGTGCTGCAAGTGTCAGCAAATCCTGGCAATGTTACATATAGTTTGTGACTGGCTGCATAAGACCCACATGCAGCACTGTTACGGATCTCACTCAACATTAAGTAAAATAATGCACAGACAGTTGTTAGATTTTAAGCTTACTGCACTTATGCTGGAGCTTGTTTGGTTGGTGATTTCTCTGCTTGCAATTTAAGGCTCCACTCACAGAATAAGCTTTTCAGTTGCTAGCACTCTCAGTTGAGTCATAAAATCATAGGTTCAAACCCCATCTGCAGAGGTGATATTTTTGCAATTTATCTGTCACACAATGTCTGTGTTGGAAGATGCTACAGTCCACTTCACCTAGAATCAGAATTTTACTTTTAGTTTTATACACACGAGGATACACTGCACAATGTAATAACACTAGTATGTTTTCTAGTAGACAGGCATCTAGGACCATTGTGTATCGTTAAAGGAGAAGGAAGGTGCAAGGGAAATACTTACATGGCACTGTATTTTCATACTGTTATTAAATATTTTAGCACTGACTCTTGGCCTGCATGCTAGCTGACATTGTTAACGCTTCCCTCTCCCTAAGGCACACGCCCCTCCACTTCAAAACAGAGGCCATCTCCCTCTTGGTCAAAAAACTGACCCTTGACCCATCTGTCCTCTCCCAATATCATTCCACCGCTAAACTTCCTTTCATCTCTAAGGTCCAAGAGCACTTTGTCACATCCCAGCTCTGTGCCCATTTCTCCAGTAACTTCCTGTTCCAATCCTTCTAGTCCAGCTTCTGCCCATGTCACAACACTGAGGCTACCTTGGCCAAAGTCATGAATGACATCCTCCTCTGTGACTCTGACTGTGGTGCACCCTCCTTCCTCAATCTTTCTGCAGGATTTGACAGTTGACCATACCGTCCTCTACCACTGCTTCTTCTCATCGCTGTGGGACTGCCCTTATGTGGTTTTACTCCTACTCTTTTGGATGTAGCCAGGACATTTCTAGAAATGGATTCTCCCTCCTCTCCCACACTTCTCACCTGGCTCTGTACTTTTCCTCATCTATATACTGGCCCCCCCAGTGACATCTTTCACATAGCATGGAATCAGCTTCATAAGAACATAAGAAATACGATCAGATGTAGGCTGTATGGCCCCTCGAGCCTGCTCCGCCATTCAATAAGATCATGGCTGATCTTCAACCTCAACTCCACTTTCTCTCCCGATCACCATATCCCTTAATTCCCCCAGAGTCCAAAAATCTATCTATCTCAGCCTTGAACACATTCAACGACTCAGCATCCACAGCCCGCTGGGATAGAGAATTCCAAAAGATTCACAACCCTCTGAGTGAAGAAATTCCTCCTCATCTCAGTCTTAAATGGCCAGGCCCTTATCCTGCAACTATGACCCCTAGTTCTAGACTCTCCAGTCAGGGGAAACAACCTCTCAGCATATACCCTGTGAAGCCCCCTCAGAATCTTTTATGTTTCAATGAGATCATCTCTCATTCTTCTAAACTCCAGAGAGAATAGGCCCATTCTACTCAATCACTCCTCATAGGACAACCCTCTCATCCCAGGAATTAATCCAGTGAACCTTCGTTGCACCGCCTCTAAGGCAAGTATATTCTTCCTTAGATAAGGAGACCAAAACTGTACGAAGTACTCCAGGTGAAGTCTCACCAAAGCCCTGTACAATTGTAATAAGACTTCCTTACTCTTGTACTCCAACCCCCTTCCAATAAAGGCAAACATACCATTTTTGCCTTCCTAATTGCTTGCTGTACCTGCATGTTAACTTTGTGTTTCTTGTACGAGGACACCCAAGTCTCTCTGAACACCAACATTTAATAGTTTCTCACCATTTAAAAAATATTGTTTTTCTATTCTTTCTACCAAAGTGAATAATCTCACATTTCCCCACATTATATTCCATCTGCCACTTTCTTGCCCACTCACCTCACCTGTCTATATCCCTTTGCAGACTCTTGGTGTCCTCCTCATAGCTTACTTTCCCACCTAGCTTTGTATCGTCAGCAAACTTGGATACATTACATTCGGTCCCTTCATCTAAGTCATTGATATATATTGTAAATAGCTGAGGCCTAAGCACTGTTCCTTGCAGCACCCCACTGGTTACAGCCTGCCAACCTGAAAATGATCCGTTTATCCCTACTCTCTGTTTTCAGTCCGTTAACCAATCCTTGATCCATGCTAATATATTATCCCCAACCCCATGAGGCCCTATCTTGCGTAACAACCTTTTATGTGGCACCTTATCGAATGCCTTTTGAAAATCCAAATATACTATACCCACTGGTTCCCCTTTATCTAACCTGCTAGTTACATCCTCAAAAAACTCTAATGGATTTATCAAACACGATTTCCCTTTCATAAAACCGTGTTGACTCTGACTAATCATATTATGATGTTCTAAGTGCCCTGTTATCACTTCCTTCCATATATATGCTGATAACACCCACTTTTCTCAAGCCTGTAACCACGTCCGTACTGTCAGACTGCGTCTGATGTCAGGTCCTAGAAAAGTTACAGCTTCCTTCAACTTATCAGGAAGAATGAAACCATACCTTTCTATGTTCACCACAAACTCCACTCCCTTGACATTAACTTCATTCCCCTCCCCGGCCTCTCACTCATGTTTAACAAAACTGTGCTCAATCTTGGCGTCCTGTTTTACCCTTAGCTGAGCTTCAAATGCCCATATCCTCTTAGTCACCAAACTGCTTATGCCCACCTCCGCCTTCACAGGGGCTAAGGTAAAGGCTTTATCCATGCTTCTGACACCTCCCAATTCAATTACTCCAATGCTTTCCTTCCTGCCCTTCCTTTATCTACCCTCCATAAACATCACCTTGTCCAATATGCAGCTTATATCCTGTTCCCCATCCTCCATCCTTTCTGACCTACGCAGACCCTCTGCACCCTCCCGCTAGTGTATCAAATTTAAAATCCTTGTTTTCAAGTCCATGGCCTTGCTTAACCCTACCCCTGCAACCTCATCCAGACTCATTATCCCTCTTATCTCTTTGGCTTTCTAGCTCTGTTCATCCCACCATTGGTGGCAGAACCTTCAGCCGTCTAGGCCCTGCTCTCTGGAACTCCCTGCCTCGACCTTCCTTTAAAATTTTCAAATCTAATCTTTTCTTCCAAGCCTTCAAATCACCCGGCATGGTATATCTGTTTTGCATATAAATCTAAGCAATTGCTTCTAACAACATCTGCAAAGTTTATTTGGGGGTTGATGACACTGGAGCAACCCAGTGTCTCCTAGTGGGGTTAAGAGAGAAACAACGTCTGCATTCCTGCTACCGAATTCCAGTCGCTTCTTAAAGGGGAACCAAAGTATGGGAGTACTTGTTGTTCAAAGTACTCCCTCTTATGGAAGAAAATTACTCTCTTTCCAGATATCCCTACCTGCTCACACGGCTCCAATGATGCTCATTGTAAACAATGACCACGTGTGCTCGAATAGCTCCATTACACACGGCAGGGTATGCAACTTCAGACCAGGCCAAGGGCTTCTGCAGCCACCTGGCTCTGAGAAAACGATACAGGCTCTAAACAACCCTGCAATTTGAAACTGGTGTCAACAAGAACAGACCCAACTCAAGGATTGATGCTACAATTGAAACTTAGGTTGTAGAACTATCTAATAACAGTATTAAAAAAATCAGTGCCTTGTATTTCCCGTACACCTTCCTTCTCCTTTAACAATACACAATGGTCCCACATGCTTGTCTACTAGAAAATATACGTGTTACAACACTGTGTAGTATATCCTCGCATGAATAAAACTATAAAAAGAAAAAATATTATGGGTAAACTGACTAGCATCTTCCAACACATATAATATGGGACAGATAAACTGCAAAGATATCACCTCTACAGATGGTGATATCACTAATTTCAAAACTTATTTGCAGCCTTTATTGTATTTCATTGGCTGTATAGCGCTTGGGGGTGTCCTGAGATCGTGAAAGGCGCTATATAAATGCAAGTTTTTTTTCAAAACACAGAAATAAGGAAGAGCTCCTAGATTTTGAAAAATCTAGGATTTTAAAGATTCTAAGAGCTCTCAAATCACATTGTGACTGAAATTCTCTACTGTTCCTCGGTTTTGTTGCTCCTTGCCCTTTCATTTTGCAACATGGTGATCTTCACATTGCAAAGTATTTTTTTTGGCAGCAGGAACACAGGACTGTTCTGAGCTTTGCACTAGCAATAATAATAATTAATAATAATGAGGCGGGCAAAAAAAAAAGACTTTCCTGTTACCATACCCAGCGCTTCGCATTGCGAAACAAATCCTTTGCTCAGCTTCTCTGCCAACCACCTTCTTCCGCCGACAGTAACCATGCAAAACAGGCGGATTGTACACGACCCTCGGTGCGATTGAGCGACGTGCACGGTCCCAGTCCCTGTCCCCCAGGGGCGGGTGCACTTCAAAAACAAAACAGCAGCAAGCGGCGGCGGCGGCGGCTCGTATGTTTGCAATTGGGAAGGAGCGGTTCGCGCTGCCCGGGACGGATGATTGACAGCTGGACCCGGCCCATTGAGAGCGGCCCAGCAGCTCGCGCGCTCCGGCAGAGGGTGGGATTTCCTCTCGGGGTGTGAGCTGCAGCGCTCGTGCAAGGATTGAGTGTGTAACGCTCGTGCGAGGATTGAGTGTGTAACGCTCGTGCATGTGGCAGTGTGAGCGTCCGGGCGGGCGGGTGCGTGCGTGCGTGCGCGTGCGTACGTTTTAGCCGGCGGGGTTTGACCGGTGCTGCATGGCGGGGCCCGGGGTGATCCGCAGGTTGGAGGAGACGGTAGTGAACAGGATCGCTGCCGGCGAGGTGATCCAGCGGCCTGCGAATGCCATTAAAGAAATAGTGGAGAACAGGTGGGTCCTGATTCGGAGGGAGCGTCCCCCCCCCACACACACACACACACACACACAGGGCTGTGCTGACTGCAACTCTGCACAGAGCAAGGGATAGGGGATGAAGTTAAACCCATTCACACAAAATATTAATCTCAGGAGACTCCTTCCTACTCGCGGGAGATATTGCAACAGGGACCTGCCTCCTCTTGTGAGTGTCATTATTGAATGGGTCAAATGACCAATGGGATATTTTCATTCTGAGACCAAAACTGTGGACTGTGAAACGGTTTGCAATTTGGGCCATTTATTTGTGTGGGGATGTGTATAATTTGTATATCGGTTAGTATTAGTATTAAACCTCGTCTGCTATTCATCTTCATCTGTCCACATAGACATTGACAATGGGAGTGTTATTTACCAGTAATAGTGAGTGAGTGCCCCAGAGATCAGAGTTGGGACCACTGCTGTTTCTAGTTTGCCTGGACTCAGAAACCCAATGCGAAGGGGTCCAATTTGCTGATAATACTGAACCAGGAGGTGCAGGGGAATTGGAGGGGGTGGCACAGAAATTACGGAACGAGTTGGAAAAAATACGACTGATGAAATTTAATGCTGATAAGTGTGAAGTGCCATACATAGAAAAGAGGAATGAGCAACACATGTACTCCATGCATGGAAGTGTGTGCAGATGTAATATTTATAATACAGATATATGGGCCTAAATTCAGGTCAGCCAAGAAGGGCCAAATGGTCATCTGTGCTAAAATTTCTTGGTTCCTGTTTTTTTCATGAGGCCAGGTGGTGCAGTCAGACGTGTTGTTGCTATAGTGAGTTTGCAAGGTGGATGGAGGTCCTATGACCACCTCTGTCAACTCAAGACACAAAGTGGAAGTGGACCATCTCCCGTCACCAGGTTCAGATGGTACTATGACTGCATAACATAGACACAGGGGCAGGATAGCAGACAGTGAAGCAGGCTGCATGCGTCTAGTGGTAACAGGGCTTGTATCAAATGGCTAAAATTGGGCGAAGATCAGATTTCTTACACAGCAAAGTTTTCAGCCACTGGAATAAAACTTGTAGGGGGTGAAATTGTTTTTTGGCAGTAACCTGCAACTGGCTGATAGTGAATCGGCAGCCCGTGTAACACCATGCCAGGTTTTCTTTTCCATTGAATTCAGTAGAACAGAAAATTGGGCATGGTGTAAAAATGGGCTGCTGATTCGCTATGAGCCCTTTTCATGCTACTGTCATAGACCAATTTCACCCCTTAAATTCAGGGCCTTCTCTTACCAGGCAGAGTGGTCCTCACAGAGTATCTCATCTGCTAACTGTATACTTTCTTTTACTATCAATAGAGCTAGAGAGAGGGGGGTGGGGAAGAAACACCTGAATAAATTATGTGAGCCAGCATTTACCCTGAGATGGGTGAGATCCTAAATGAATATTTCACATCGGTATTTACAGTTGAGAAAGGCATGGATGTTAGGGAACTTGGGGAAATAAATAGTGATGTCTTGAGGAGTGTACATATTACAGAGAGGGAGGTGCTGGAAGTCTTAACGCGCATCAAGGTAGATAAATCTCCGGGACCTGATGAAATGTATCCCAGGACGTTATGGGAGGTTAGGGTGGAAATTGCGGGTCCCCTAGCAGAGATATTTGAATCATCGACAGCTACAGGTGAGGTGCCTGAAGATTGGAGGGTAGCAAATGTTGTGCCTTTGTTTAAGAAGGGCAGCAGGGAAAAGCCTGGGAACTACAGACCAGTGAGCCTGACATCTGTAGTGGGTAAGTTGTTAGAGGGTATTCTGAGAGACAGTATCTACAGGCATTTGGAGAGGCAGGGACTGATTAGGAACAGTCAGCATGGTTTTGTGAGAGGAAAATCATGTCTCACGAATTTGATTGAGTTTTTTGAAGGGGTAACCAAGAAGATAGATGAGGGCTGTGCAGTAGATGTGGTCTACATGGACTTTAGCAAAGCCTTTGACAAGTTACCGCATGGTAGGTTGTTACATAAGGTTAAATCTCACTGGATCCAAGGTGAGGTAGCCAATTGGATACAAAATTGGATTGACGACAGAAGACAGAGGGTGGTTGTCGAGGGTTGTTTTTCAAACTGGATGCCTGTGTCCAGCGGTGTGCCTCAGGGATCGGTGCTGGGTCTGCTGTTATTTGTTATTTATATTAATGATTTGGCTGAGAATTGAGGAGGCATGGTTAGTAAGTTTGCAGATGACACCAAGATTGGTGGCATTGTGGACAGTGAAGAAGGTTATCTAGGATTGGAACGGGATCTTGATAAATTGGGCCAGTGGGCCGATGAATGGCAGATGGACTTTAATTTAGATAAATGTGAGGTGATGCATTTTGGTAGATCGAATCGGGCCAGGACCTACTCCGTTAATGGTAGGGCGTTGGGAGAGTTATAGAACAAAGAGATCTAGGAGTACAGGTTCATAGCTCCTTGAAAGTGGAGTCGCAGGTGGATAGGGTGGTGAAGAATGCATTCAGCATGCTTGGTTTCATTGGTCAGAACATTGAATACAGGAGTTGGGATGTCTTGTTGAAGTTGTACAAGACATTAGTAAGGCCACACTTGGAATACTGTGTACGGTTCTGGTCACCCTATTATAGAAAGGATATTATTAAACTAGAAAGAGTGCAGAAAAGATTTACTAGGATGCTACCGGGACTTGATGGTTTGACTTATAGGGAGAGGTTGGATAGACTGAGACTTTTTTCCCTGGAGAGTAGGAGGTTTAGGGGTGATCTTATAGAAGTCTATAAAATAATGAGGGGCATAGATAAGGTTGATAGTCAAAATCTTTTCCCAAAGGTAGGGGAGTCTATAACGAGGGGGCATAGATTTAAGGTGAGAGGGGAGAGATACAAAAGGGTCCAGAGGGGCAATTTTTTCACTCAAAGGGTGGTGAGTGTCTGGAACGAGCTGCCAGAGGGAGTAGTAGAGGCGGGTACAATTTTGTCTTTTAAAAAGCATTTGGACAGTTACATGGGTAAGATGGGTATAGAGGGATATGGGCCAAGTGCAGGCAATTGGGACTAGCTTAGTGGTATAAACTGGGCGACATGGACATGTTGGGCCGAAGGGCCTGTTTCCATGTTGTAAACTTCTATGATTCTTTCTGTAAGGCCGTGCTAGGGGCTGTAACTGGAACTACACCAGTACAGGCTGGAACATGACTTACTTTCCTATAGGCCCAATCTCAATCAATCACCATGAATCGTTCTTACAGGTGCAACTACTTGCAGGGCTCTGTTGCGTCCACCCCCACTCTCATTTTTTTGGTATGGGTTATGCCTCCTTGCTCCAAATTCTGTAATTGCCCCAGATGCATATTCCCCCCCTCCCCAATTTTAAACACATTTGCACCACTGTTCTCCGTACCTTGCAGCAACCAATACAGAATAGCAACGATGGAGCATGGAAATTGGTCACCCGCTTTCCCCTCGGATTGGGGAATGTTGGATAATGTGGGGTATAATCGTACATATGCAATGAAGGAAATGTTACCTTTTCATTTTGTATTAATTGGGGATATAATGCAAAAACATTCCTGTTGTCAAGGTTCTAATGTAATAGTCATACTCTCGGAACTGTCCATTTTTGATCGCAATATCCTGTCATCATACAGCACGGCTGAGAAAAGCACCAATGGTGTGCAAGACCTGCTCGAAACCACTGACTGAAAGGTCTCACGTTGCACAGAGGTCAACATCACTACAAATATGACCAAAGAAAAATTGTAATCATATTTGTAATCTTTTTTAAATGAGTGGATATCTTTTAATTTTTTAATGTAGCGAGTACAAATCAAATACTCAATGGGAATGTGTGATATAGCTGTTACACTTGTGAGACACTGACCGTTCCCAGGTCAGAGGTATTTGGTAGTATTCTGCATTCCATAATCCCCACAGAACATCCTGAACATAATTAATGGGATCAATGTTCTCAATGTACAGGTATTCAAAAATAATATGTTTTTTTGACGTAACTACATACAGTAACCAGAGCAGTTCTCCCCACCCATAGGTTCACTGCACTGTGGAGCAATTCATTCACTTGCATAATCTCTATCCCTCCAACCGTCCCGTCCCGTCCCTCCCCCAAAAAGTGTGAACTCTCGCCGTGGCTGGCTGCAAGTGTCATTTTGTAGATTTTCGATATTGTTGAGTCCCAATGAACGAACTCTGAAGATGCCCCAAAACAAGAGGATACAAACATTGCATCTTTTATTACTGGCTTAGGTGGTGAGACATTTACAGCATTTAAAATGGTGTTTGCCCACATAGATCCAGCTGTCAAAAAAATATGTACTGTAAACAACCCACAGGATGTTTGTGTTTGAATTAAATGGCTTGACCCATTGATCTATTCCAAACACCTTGAATGACTTCAAAAGCGAAATACTGCGGATGCTGGAAATCTGAAAATAAAACACAAAATGCTGGAAAAGCTCAGCAAGTCAGGCAACATCTGTGGAGAAAAAAGCAGTTAACGTTTCAGATCGAAGACCTTTCATCAGAACTGGAAGATGTTAGAGTTAACTGTTTTTAAGCAAGTACAAAGCCAGGGAAAAGGGGGAGGGAGTGGGGCAGGGGGAGGAAAGAACAAAGGGGAAGTTCTGCGATAGGATGGAGGGCAAGAATGATTAAATGACAAAAGGGATGATGGTGCAAGGCAAGGTGGGTGGTAATGGGACATGTAAAGAAACAAAAGATGGATTTAGAGGTGTTGTAAATGGCAACATCAAAACCATTACCAGCAGCTGCAGTCCCACACAAAAAAATAGGACTGTGTCAGTCCTATTTCTCGCACTTCAGCACTTGAACCATGATAGAAGCCCCCTTGTCCCCACCTACCACCCCACCAGCCTCCACATTTAACATATCATTTCCGCCACCTCCAGCACGATCCCACCACCAAACATATCTTCCCCTCCCCTCCCCTTTCAGCATTCTGAAGGGACCGATCCCTCCGTGACACCCTGGTCCACTCTTCCAACACCCGCTCTCCTCCCCACGGCACTTTCCCGTGCGAGCCCAGAAGATGCAACACCTGCCCTTTCACCTTCTCCCCACCGTTCAGGGCCCCAAACACTGCTTCCAGGTGAAATAGCGGTTTACTTGTACTTAGAATCATAGGTTACAGCGCGGAAGGAGGCCATTCAGCCCATTGAGTCCGTGCCGGTTCTATGCAAGAGCAATCTAGCTGGTCCCACTCCCCCGCCCCATCCCCATAGCCCTGCAATTTTTTTCCTTTCAAGTACTTATCCAGTTCCCTTTTGAAGGCCATGATTGAATCTGCCTCCACCACCCCCTCAGGCAGTGCATTCCAGATCCTAACCACTTGCTGTGTAAACAAATAAGTATTTCCTCATGTTACTTTTTTTTTTGCCAATTACCTTAAATCTATGTCCTCTGGTTCTTGACCCTTCTGCCAGTGGGAACAGTTTCTCTCTATCTACTCTGTCTAGACCCCTCATGATTTTGAATACCTGTCAAATCTCCTCGCAACCTTCTCTGTTCCAAGGAGAAGATCTCTAGCTTCTTAAGTCTATCCACGTAACTAAAGTCCCTCATCCCTGGAATCATTCTAGTAAATCTCTTCTGCAACCTCTCTATGGCCTTCATATCTTTCCTAAAGTGCGGTGCCCAAAACTGGACACAATACTCCAGTTGTGGCTGAACCAATGTTTTATAAAGGTTCATCATGACTTCCATGCTTTTGTACTCTGTACCTCTATTTATAAAGCCCAGGATCCCGTGTGCTTTTTTAACTGCTCTCTCAACCTGCCCTGCCACCTTCAACGATTTGTGCACATATAACCCAAGATCTCTCTGTTCCTGTGCCCCTTTTAGAATTGTGCCCTTTAGTTTCTATTGCCTCTCCTCATTCTTCCGACCGAAATGTATCACTTCGCATTTTTCTGCATTAAATTTCAGCTGCCATGTGTCTGCCTATGCTACCAGCCTGTCTATGTCCTCTTGAAGTCTATCACTATTCTCCTCACTGTTCACTACACTTCCAGGTTTTCTGTCATCTGCAAATTTTGAAATTGTGCCCTGTACACTCAAGTCTAAGTCATTAATATATATCAAGAAAAGCAGTGGTCCCAGCATTGACCCCTGGGGAACACCACTGTACACCTCCCTCCAGTCGGAAAAACAACCATTCACCACCACTCTCTGTTTCATGTTACTTGGCCAATTCTGTATCCATGCTGCTACTGTCCCCTTTATTCCATGGGCTTCAATCTAATATCAAGCCTATTATGCGGCACTTTATCAAAAGCCTTTTGAAAGTCTATATACACCACATCAACTGCATTGCCCTCATCTACCTCTCTGTTACCATATCAAAATGCTACCAAGTTAGTTAAACACGATTTGCCTTTAACAAATCCGTGCTGGCTTTCCCTAATCAATCCACACTTGTCCAAGTGACTGCTAATTCTGTCCTGGATTATCGTTTCTAAAGGTTTCCTCACCACTGAGGTTAAACTGACTGGCTTATTGTTGTTGGGTTTATCCTTGCACCCTTTTTTGAACAAGGGTGTAACATTTGCAATTTTCCAGTCCTCTGGTACCACCCCCATATCTACTGATGTTTGGAAGATTATGGCCAGTACCTCCGCAATTTCCACCCTTACTTCCCTCAGCAACCTAGGGTGCATCCCATCTGGACCGAGTGACTTATCTACTTTAAGTGCAGATAGCCTTTCTAGTACCTTTGCTTTATCCATTTTTAGCCCATCCAGTATCTCAACTACATCTTCCTTTACTGTGACTCTGGCACCATCTTCTTCCTTGGTAAAGACAGGTGCAAAGTATCTTCTTCAATTTAGTATACTGTATTCACTGCTCACAATGCGGTCTCCTCTACATTGGGGAGACCAAACGCAGATTGGGTGATCGCTTTGCTGAACACCTCCGCTTAGTCTGCAAGTGTGGCCCTGACCTTCCGGTCGCTTGCCATTTTAATTCCCCCTCCCACTCTGACCTCTCTGTCCTCGGCCTCTTGCACTGATCCAATGAAGCTCAGCGTAAGCTCGAGGACCAACACCTCATCTTTTGAATCGGCACTTTACAACCTTCAGGACTCAACGTTGATTTCAATAACTTCAGATCATAACCACTGCTCCCATTTTCAATTTTTTTTGTGGGACTGCAGCTGTTGCTGTTTATACCTCTGCTGTTGTCATTTATATCTCCTCTAGACCCATCTTTTGTTTCTTTACTTGTCCCATTACCACCCTCCTTGCCATGCACCATCATCCCTTTTGTCATTTAATCACTCCTGCCCTCCACTCTATCACAGATCTTCCCTTTTGTTCTTTCCTCCCCTCCTCCCCCCAACCCCACTTTTCCTGGCTCTGTACTTGCTTTAAAAATATTAACTCTTTACCATCTTCCAGTTCTGACGAAAGGTCTTTGACCTGAAACGTTAACTCTGTTTCTTTCTCCACAGATGCTGCCTCACTTGCTGAGTTTTTCCAGCATTTTCTGTTTTTACTACCTTGAATGACTTGTTAGGCCTCTATCCGAGGAGTATGGCAGCAATCAACCCTTCCTATCAAGATCTTCCTGTATTAATCTACATCTCTGCCTTTTCCTGAGGTATCTATATATCAGCGGGATGTTATTCTGTGCAACCTGCAGAAACGGTTGGCAGTGGCCAGTTTTAACCCTGTGTGCTGTGAACAGCAAGAAGGAATCCACCACCGACAAAGTGACATTTTTTTTGTCACGATCCATTAAAGACACTACAGAGAAGAAGTTGGAAATGGGGATTTTAAACAACCGCAGAATCTTGTGAATGCTGCCATTGCTGTGCAATCTGCCCCACAATATGAATAGGGTAGATTCCGCAGCATCAGGAATCCTAGGATAATTAAAGAACCTGTTCTCTGATATGTTGGGGAAATCAGTCTGAGATATCTAGCTCATTTGGGGTGCCTTGGATCTGTGATAGTAACTTACGGCTTAGTCTGATGAACAGTATCGTACCTCACTCGTATTTTCTGAATATCTCGGATGTATTCTACAAAATTAGTTTTGTCTTAAATTAATTAATTGTCTTCAGTTTGATGTGATAACAGGATAATTTTTCGTTGACAGTTTGGATGCCAAATCAACAAATATTCAAGTCACTGTAAAGGATGGTGGGCTGAAGTTGATTCAGATCCAGGATAATGGGACCGGTGTCAGGGTAAGATCTTTTAACGAGTAGGCCAAAGAATTTTGCATCTGTCTACGGGCCTCTGGCATGAAATTTCATACTCCTGGCATAAAAATGACAGGGCTGTATACCAGTGGGAATGTGCATCTTGAAAGCAACACAATGACCCAGGTCAGGGTAGGGACGCAGCATTGATTGCGGTACTGGTTAGAACAGTGCGATAGCTGCCTCACCCCACCCACTCTAATCAGTGCAATTACTGTAATAGAAGTTAGTTTCTGGTTGGACATTGGGTGACACAGATTACATGAGAGTGTGAGCAGGAATTCTCACCTCATAGCTGAGTTTTACTGTGCAAGAGGCAACAATTGGAGGACCGCAGAAATCTCGGAGGGTTATAGAGCTGGAGGAGGTTACAGAGATAGGGAGGGAAGAGGCCATGAAGGAATTTGAAAACAAGGATGAGAATTTTAAAATCAAAGCGTTCCCAGACCGGGAGCCAACGTAAGTCAGCGAGCTTGGGGGTGATGGGAGAATGGGACTTGGTGCGCGTTAGGAAACGGGCAGCAGAGTTTCAGATGAGCTCAAGTTTAGAGGGTGCAAGGTGGGAGGACGGCCAGGGGAGCATTGGAATAGTCAAGTCTAGTGGTAACAAAGGCATGGCTGAGGGTCTCAGTAGCAGATGAGCTGAGGCAGGGGCAGAGACGGGTGATTTAAAAAAGGCAAATGTTATGCTGTGCGACAGAATAGAACAGGATCATATCCTCAGTCCTTTGTACAGCGATTTCTAATCTCAATCATGAGGAGTTGTAGAATCGACTCCAAATGGGTTCCTACAGGGAGAGAAAGAAAGCCAGAAGACCAATCCCACTGAGCTGTTTTTGGCAATATCTTAGTCCGACCTCTTAGGCTGGAAGGTTGCATGCTACAGTGACTGCACAAAGTGGGAAAAAGGGAATATTCAGTAAATTGTAATGGACAAAACTGATGGTGACTTCTGAGCCAACCAGGTAATTGGGTATCTTAAGTAAAAAGATGGAACACACAACACATTTAGCGTAAAGGAACAAGCAAAGACGCTTCACAGACAGGTGCAAGGAAATGGACACCGAGCCTGGAAGGGAGAGATCTGGAGGAGTGACGTAAAGGTTGGTCAGAGAGATGGCTTTGAGAAGATTTTGAAAGTTTGAGGGAGGCGGAGAGGTTTAGGTAGGGAATTCCAGAGAGTACAGCCAAGACAGCTGATTACAAGATGGTGCGAGGTGGTTCTTGCGATGTTAGCACTGTAGTCTTTGACACCCTCTTCCCATCTTGTAGAATTACCTGGTTGGCTCAGAAGTCTCTATCAGCTTTGTCCATTACAATTTACTGAACAGCTTTTCAGATGTCAAAGCAGTGTGTTTTTCATTTGGTTTAACACTTCCCAACTTGTCTTTTATTCATAAATAGAAGGAAGATTTGGAAATACTTTGTGAAAGATTTACTACAAGCAAGCTACAGAAATTTGAAGATCTCACTAGCATTGCTACTTATGGATTTAGAGGCGAGGTATGTGTGGAAGTTGATCATTATTATTATAAATTTGAAAATTCTTATAGTTGTAATGCAGAATAAGAACAATTAAAGTGAGTCGTCTTCACGGAAGAAGACACAAAAAACCTCCCAGAAATACTAGAGGGCCAAGGGTCTGGCGAGAATGAGGAACTGAAAGAAATTAGTATTAGTAAAAAAAAATAGTACTAGAGAAATTAATGGGACTGAAAGCTGATAAATCCCAAGGACCTGATTGATGATCTACATTCCAGGGTTGTGAAAGAGGTGGCTATAGAGATAGTAGATGCATTGGTTGTCATCTTCCAAAATTCTATAGATTCTGGAACAGATCCTGCAGATTGGAGGGTAGTAAATGTAACCCCACTATTTAAGAAAGGAGGGAGAGTGAAAACAGGGAACTAAAGACCTGTTAGCCTGACATCAGTAATAGGGAAAATGCTAGAATCTATCTCAAGGATGTGATAACAGGACACTTAGAAAATAATAATAGGATTTGGCAGAGTCAACGTGGATTTATGAAAGGAAAATCATGTTTGACAAACCTGTCGGAGTTCTTTGAGGATGTAACTAGTAGAATAGATAAGAGGGAATCAGTGGATGTGGTGTATTTGGATTTTCAGAAGGCTTTCGATAAGGTCCCAAGCAGGAGGTTGGTGAACAAAGTTAGAGCACATGGAATTGGGGGTAATATACTGGCATGGATTGAGAATTGGCTAACAGAAAACAAAGAGTAGGAACAAATGGGTCTTTTTCAAGTTGGTAGACTGTGACTAGTGTGTTACCGCAGGGATCGGTGCTTGGGCCCCAGCTATTCACAATCTATATCAATGATTTGGATGAGGGGACCAAATGTAATATTTCCAAGTTTGCTGATAACACAAAACTAAGTGGGAATGTGAGTTGTGAGGAGGATGCAAAAAGGCTTCAAGGGAATATAGACAGGCTAAGTGAGTGGGCAAGAACATGGCAGGTGGAAAAATGTGAAGTTATCCACTTTGGTAGGAAAAACAGAAACGCAGAGTATTTTTTAAATGGTGAGAGACTGGGAAATGTTGATGTTCAAAGGGACCTGGGTGTCCTTGTACATGAGTCACTGAAAGCTAACATGTAGGTGCAGCAAGCAATTAAGAAGGTAAATGGTATGTTGGCTTTTATTACAAGAGGATTTGAGTACAGGAGTAAAAATGTCTTACTGCAATTATATAGGGCCTTGGTGAGACCACATCTGGAGTATTGTGTGCAATTTTGGTCTCCTTACCTAAGAAAGGATATACTTGCCATAGAGGGATTGCAACAAAGGTTCACCAGACTGATTCCTGGGACGGCGGGATTGTCGTATGAGGAGAGATTGAGTAGACTAGGCCTGTATTCACTAGAGTTTAGAAGAATGAGAAATGATCTCATTGAAACATACAAAATTCTTACAGGGCTTGACAGGGTAGATGCAGGGAGGATGTTTCCCTTTGCTGGGGAGTCCAGAACCAGGGGTGACAGTCTCAGAATAAGGGGTGTAGGTCATTTAGGACTGAGATGAGGAGAAATTTCTTCACTGAGGGTGGTGAATCTTTGGAATTCTCTACCCCAGAGGGCTGTGGAGGCTCAGTCATTGAGTACATTCAAAACTGAGATTGATAGATTTCTACATATTAAAGACATCAAGGGATATGGGGAAAGTGCAGGAAAATGGCGTTGAGGTAGAAGATCAGCCATGATCTTGTTGAATGGTGTAGCAGGCTCGAGGGGCTGGATGGCCTACTCCTGCTCCTATTTCTTATGTTCTCATGTTCTTAAAAAGCCATTCAGGTCATCAAATTAAACACTCTCCTAATGGCCCATGAACAACATGCACTTTCACGGCCTCTTAACATATTTAACTTTCCTGAGGGAGATCATCAGATGCTAGCAAACTCCGAAGATGCCAAAACTTCAAATGAGTGCAGTGTTCCATATAAAGTGCCTCTTAATGCTCCATAAACTATTTAATCATCTGTGCCAAAATTTATTCTGCTAACCTCAATATCTCATTTTTAGCCAGATCTTCATCCAACTCCTTTTAAAACAGTTAACTAAATTAGCACTGAGCAATTTAAAAAATAGTCTATTAGACAAGGGGAGGGGGGGGAGGAATTCCCACGTCCCTCCAGCCCAGGGCGAGGCTTGACTATTTTGTTATTATATTCCCTAATCTTGCAATCACATGATCAGGTTTATTTAATACAGGTTTCTCCAGTCACTGAAATCCCCACCTCCGCCTAGTCACAACCTCGAGATTGAACCAATGGTTTTATGTTAAGAAGCAATTACTTGCTTGAAATCGGCCATATTACATTTTGATTTCCTACAGTGGGCAATTATTAGTTTGTTCCTTTTTCGCTCCAATAATTTCTTTACAAGTGGCTTCTGCCACCTCGTCTTCTGCTGTTATATCCACCACTTTGACATTATGGCCACCCTTCCACGGTTATATCCACCCATCCACTATTTTGACATCATATCCACCCGTACCAGCATTGCCACTTGTCCACCTAACTTATTGGGCCTATCTATATAAATTTAGTTGACGTTTTTGAACAGCTAGCCAATTTTTTTGTCAAACACCTTTGGAATTGTACATATGGTACAGCTGGCGGCTTGAGGGGAAGAATTTATCCTTGATCCAGTTGTGCAGGGTGTGCTGTCTGGCATTTTATAAATGTTTTCTTCCTTTGAGAAAATGTTGTTTTGAAGGGAAGAGAATTTAGAGGAAGTGTTACTTATGCACTTGGTTACAATTTGTGGGTGTGTGCATCACCTTAATAAGTACAGGTTTCTGCCTTGTCAGAGGTGTCATCTTTCAGGTGAGACATTAAACTGAGACCCCCATCTGCCTGTTCTGGTGGATGTAAAAGGTCCCGTGGGACTATTCAAAGAAGAGTTTGCTTTGATGTCCTGGCCAACATTCCTCCCTCAACAGACCAACTGGTCCTGTAAATTAGCTGCTGCGTTTGCCTACAACAGTGAAGGCACTTCAAAAGTAATTCACTGGTTGTGAAGCACTTTGGGACATCCTGAAGATGTGATACAAGCATTGTTAAAATGCAAGTTATTTTTTTCTTTCACAGTAGGAGAAAATGCTTGCTGTAAATTATTCCTCTGAGCCCTCCCTGGTATCATTTCTCCTCTGAGAAAGACACAGCTGCTTCACAGACTTCACAATTTCAGCTGAACAACTGCAGCCGTCTCTCAGAATTGGCGTTCTGATTCCAATTCTCAAGATGATGCTGAGTTAGCCTAGCTCATAGGAAGAAGGGGCAGACCATCAGCCCATTGTTAGCAGGCATTTGCAGCTTCTTTTAAACCCTTGGCCCAATTTTTTTTCCCTCTCTGTCTCTTTGCTCTGCCCCCATTCCGAGTCAAGGGTCAGAAGAACAGAAGCTGTTGTAGTAACTGGGTCAAGTCAAGGCCTGCAATTCTTCTATTTGGAGAAGGGGACGAACGTCACTAAGGGTCCAGTCTCTGTTAACACGCTCTTAACCTGAAAAGGAAAGTAGTGTAATTAAGTCGTCGGAACAAAATGACTTGAATGTATACAAAATCTGCTACAGCACTTATTCTGCCACAGAACTTAAGTATCTTTAGTCTATTATAGTACATGATTTATCTGCAAAAACTGATGATTCGATTGACGCCACAGTTTTTTAAAAAAAAGTCACGTTCACCCTCATTTCTGAAAGTGGCAGTCTGCATCCTTGCATTGCAGCCTGAGTCTCAGGAGAGTGAGCTAACTCTACTGCTTTCCTGCATTTGACTTTCTGATATGCAGCAGGTTTTCTGATAAACCAGCTGCACTGTGGGACTCAATGTTCCGTGCATGCACCTACTAGCTGTGATGTTTTAGCCAGCATGCATGCGCGGAGTAGCAACGTCACGATGTTACGTCACTACAGAGTGTAGCAGTGTGCGTGCTTTATAAAATATCAGAAGGTTTATGGGAATGTGGCCACTGGCTATGCACGATCCATGGTACAGGAGCTGGTGGCCAAAGAATAGCATAAAAGCAACTTTAGGTATAACAGTCTTGGGGTGAAAGAAGTGCATGAACTCCTGCCAGCTGCCACTGTTGATCTTGCATGTCCTGTCCTCAAATCTTGCTTCCTGTTGTCACGGTTTTTTGATCACCTTTTTGTGTCCATTGTAAATTGCTATATCAACAACTCCCACTCAACTTTTCTGTCAACTGTCACAGTGTAGTTGTGGGCTCTGGCCACTAGGTGGCTCTGTGGAGCAAGTTTCTGAAGTCTATTCCATTGCTATTTAAAAAAAACCTTTTACTCAGCAACTAACTGAGGAACACCGTGGACAGTTAGTGCATTGGAAAATTTTCTAGGGTACCTGATACTAGCCGTTGAACTTGAAAACCTTTTGAGCTATCATTTTACAATGAATTAGCCTGTTGGCACAAATATTAAGGCTAGACAGACTGGACGCAGGGAGGATGTTTCCCCTGGCTGGGGGGCTCAGAACGAGGGGTCACAGTCTCAGGATACGGGGTAGGAGATTTAGGACTGAGATGAGGAGAAATTTCTTCACTCAGAGGGTGGTGAACCTGTGGAATTCTCTACCACAGAAGGCTGTGGAGGCCAAGTCACTGAATATATTTAAGAAGGAGCTAGATAGATTTCTAGACACAAAAGGCATCAAGGGGTATGGGGAGAGAGCGAGAATATGGTATTGAGATAGAGGATCAGCCATGATCATATTGAATGGCGGAGCAGGCTCGAAGGGCCGAATGGCTGACTCCTGCTTCTATTTTCTATGTTTCTATGTGAATCACATTACCTTATGAGTGTACTTTACTTCCTCATTTTCAGGCTCTTGCCAGCATAAGCCACGTGGCACATGTCACCGTAACGACCAAAACTGCTGATGGGAAATGCGCGTTCAGGTAAATGGTTTTATGACTCACTTTCTGGGGTGCGGTTTACAAATGAGTGCTCTTCGGAGCATTCCCACCATTGATGGCCAGAAAATCAAGGGGAGCGTGTTTGCACTTTCCTAATTATGGGGTTCCGAGGTACAGAGATCTACGCGTTTGTTCTTTACAACAACTTGAGCCACGTACACCACCTGAAGTTAAGAATGTGGTGATGACCTGCTCGCAGGGCACTCTCCTGGAGCTGCTGGCGGTCTAGGCAGGCCGATCACAGGGCTTTGCATAGAAAATGCCTATATTTCTAAAATGAGAACTACATTGCATAATTGCTATCCTTGTCATTTGCCCTTAAATCTTCCTTCTCTTAAAGTTATACCATTCAGCCACCTTTATTTTTAGCTCTTGGTTGCTGGAGTGAACTATTTGTGGTTGTGTCCTTGTTGCCTCATTAGACAATGAAGAGACAATAGGGTAGATTTTAGAATTAGCCCTGCAAATGTGGAGCTTTGCACATTAGGAGCACAATATCATTAGGGAACACGCTGACCTCCACACCCGAATTCCCGATGTGTGCCCCAGCTGGTGCAGCTCTGTGCCGGGAGCACGGATTGATAAAATCTGCCACAGCGTTCCTCAGCCGTTCTTCTGCTTGAGGCAGTGATGAGGAATGGGGATACTAGCTTGATCATTTGCATTTTTAAAATATATAAACTCTTGCATTACTATCTCGTCTTTAGAGCTAGCTACTGTGATGGGAGGTTAAAGGCGCCTCCAAAACCATGTGCTGGAAACCAAGGTACACAGATCACGGTAAGTTCCTCTTCAATATTTTAACCTTTAGTTTGTTTTATTCTTGATTGTTAGTCCATTTTCTTTAGTATTCAGTGCAGTTACTGTTGGTCCCTTTCCTCAAGTACTGTCCCCCTCCCTTTCAAAACTACCTTCGTAACCCACCTCGACCCCTCTGTCCTTGCAAACTACTGCCCATCTCCAACCTCCCTTTCCTTTCCAAAGTCCTCTTGTCGCCTCCCAAATCCGTGTCCACATTTCCCGCAACACCGTGTTTGAATCTCTCCAGTTAGATTTCCGTCCCAGCCACAGCACTGATTCAATAACTTCAGATCATAACCACTGTTCCCATTTTTTTGGACAGCGGGTGCTGGTCATGGTTCTGATGTTGTCATTTATAGCTCCTCTCAACCCATCTTTTGCTTTTTTTACTTGTCCCATTACCACCCTTGCCTTGCACCATCATCCCTTTTGTTATTTAATCACTCCTGCCTTCCACCTTATCACAGACTTTCCCTTTCGTTCTTTCCTCTTCCCCCCCCCCCTTTCCCTGGCTTTGTACTTGCTTTAAAAACTGCTAAATCTTTACTTCTTTCATTTCTGAGGAAAGGTCATCGACTTGAAATGTTAACTCTATTTCTCTCTCCACAGATGCTGCCTGACCTGCTGAGTATTTCCAGCATTTTCTGTTTTTATTACAGAATCAGCACTAATCAGTCACAAATGTCATTCTCTGTGACTGGGACCATGGTGCATTTTGCCTTCCAGCCTTCCTTGTCATCTATGTAGCCTTTGACACAGTTGACCACACCATCCATGTCCAACACCTCTCTTCCATTGTCCAGCTGAGTTGGATTACTCTCGCTTGCTTCCACTCTTATCTATCCAATTGTAGCTAGAGCATCTATTTTCCATTGGAAAAGAAAATTGGGCAGAGTGCAAAACAGGCTGCTGATATGCTATCACCCAGGAGAATTTATACCCTTTTATACTCTACCTGATGCCAGATTATATCACTTATGTATAGCACCTTTGTAAACAGAAAGTTCTGCTGTTCCTCATTAGGGATAGGTCTATATACTCCTTTAACCTTGATGCAGTGCTGTTAACTGCGAGTGCATCAGCCTTCAGATTACTGCCTCTTGTTCTGGCCCGGTGAATGTGCTGGCTGGGCCGGTGCATCAGTTTGCTCACGTGGTGCAAATAACATCCATCACAGGCACTCAGAACTGGCTGTGCGGTGGATACAGCCTGCTCACTCCCTGTTTCCGGTCATTTTAAAACTACAATCCATGTTAAAATGGCATTAAACAAACTCCCTTCTTCCTAGCTCAGGGAATTTTTGTTTTACAATTGTTAAATTATCTAGAGACCCATTCCGGTTGCATGTGTGCAGAAAGATAGTCTCTGTCTTACGAATCAGCCTCCAAGGGATCTATTGGGCGTCAAATCAGAAAGAACTTGCATTTATATAGTGCCTTTCACAATTTCAGGACGTCCCAAATGTTTCACAATCAATGGAATACTTTTTAAAGTGTAGTCACTGTTGTAATGTAGGGAAACATGGGCTTGAAATCTCCATGTAATGTTTTGATCTATGTTTTATATAAGGGGCAGAATTAATAGGAGTAGGCCGTCCAGCCCCTCGAGCCCGTTCCACCATTCAGTTAGATCATGGCTGAACTCTACCTCAAATCCATTTACCTGACTTTGACCCATATCCCTTACCCAACAAAAGAAAAACGAGCTGTTGTGTCTCGGTGCTGTGGCTGCTGCAGTGGCCCTTGATCTGTTTGATCCCTAGATCGTTAAGTGCAGTGTTCCTGACGTTGACATCTGTTTTCAGGTGGAAGATCTATTCTACAATATTGCCACTCGAAGGAAGGCTCTGAAAAATCCAAGCGATGAGTATTCCAGAATTGTGGAAGTTATGAGCAGGTAGAAACAGTTACTTTTTTAAAAAATCAATTAGTCGTCTTGTTTACAATTCTTCTGCTGTGACTTTTTTGTTAGTATCATCTGTTCTGTTCTGTGGTTGAAACAGAGCCCATAAATTCTTAAGAGGGAATTGGTTACTTGAAAAAGAGGAATATTGAAGGGTATGGGGAGGGAGCTGCAGAGTGGGATTAGACTAGGTGGCTAATGGAGAAAAACAGACACAGACTCGATGGGCTGAATGGTCTGTGCTGGAACATTCTACAGTGAAACAGTGAGATAATATTTGTATCCGTAAACTGATTTAGGGCCATAAATGAGCTAAGTAAAGAGAGCAGCTCATAGGGAAGTGCTAGATGGGGTGGAGGTCACTTACTTACACTGAAGAAATTGACATTTATTCTGTAAGTTTGAATGGAAATATTTGAACAAACTTCTTGAGGTTGAAGGGAGAAATTGAACTTCTTCGTTCAACATACGAATCCGGCACTTGTGATTTTTTTTATTACTTAAAGTCTGTTGTTGCCAAAGTTTGAAACTTGCCCTCTCCAGGTTACAATCGTCACTAATGTGCCCATGTAACATCATAAGGAGAAATCAAAGTTGCACTTGTTGTAACGGCTGTCTTCGTTGATGTATATTGGGGAGATGAATACTATCTGCACAATCTGTGCTTGGTAGAGGAGCTCCCTGCACTTCCATCAGATAGCGGGAGATGGTTATTTTAGAATCATAGAAAGGTTTACAGCACGGAAGGAGGCCATTTGGCCCACCGAGTCTGTGCTGGCTCTATGGAAGAGCAATCCAGCTAGTCCCACTCCCCCGCCCTATCCCCGTAGCCCTGCAAATTTTTTCCTTTCAAGTACTCATCCAGTTCCCTTTTGAAAGCCACGATTGAATCTACCTCCACCACCACCCCCTCAGGCAGTGCATTCCAGATCCTAACCACTCGCTGCGTAAAAAAAAAAAAGTTTTTCTCTCATGTCACCTTTGGTTCTTTTGCCAATCACCTTAAATCTGTGTCCTCTGGTTCTTGACCCTTCCGCCAATGGGAACAGTTTCTCTATCTATTCTGTCTAGACCTTTCATGATTTTGAATACCTCGATCAAATCTCCTCACAACCTTCTCTGTCCCAAGGAGAACAACCCCAGCTTCTCCAGTCTATCCATGTAACTAAAGTCCCTCATCCCTGGAACCATTCTAGTAAATCTCTTCTGCACCCTCTCTAAGGCCTTCACATCTTTCCTAAAGTGCGGTGCCCAGAACGGGACACAATACTCCAGTTGCGTCGAACCAGTGTTTTATAAAGATTCATCATAACTTCCTTGCTTTTGTACTCTATGCCTCTACTCTAAAGCCCAGAATCCCGTATGCTTTTTTAACTGCTTTCTCAACCTGCCCAACGATTTGTGCACATATACCCCCCAGATCGCTCTGTTCCTCTACCCCTTTTAGGATTGTGCCCTTTAGTTTATATTGCCTCTCCTCATTTTTCCTACAGAAATGTATCATTTCGCATTTTTCTGCGTTAAATTTCATCTGCCACGTGTCCGTCCATTCTACCAGCCTCTCCATATCCTCTTGAAGTCTATCACAATTCTCCTCACTGTTTACTACCCTTCCAAGTTTTCTGTCATCTGCAAATTTTGGAAATTGTGCCCTGTACACCCAAGTCCAAGTCATTAATATATATCAAGAAAAGCAGTGGTCTTAGTACCGACCCCTGGGGAACACCACTGTACACCTCCCTCCAGTCCGAGAAACAACCGTTCACCACTACTCTCTGCTTCCTGTGTCTTGGCCAATTTTGTATCCGTGCTGCTCCTGCCCCCTTTACTCCATGGGCTTCAATCTTGATGACATGCTTATTATGTGGCACTTTATCAAACGCCTTTTAAAAGTCCACATACATCACTAATTTGATTGAATTTTTTGAGGGGGTGACGAGGCGTGTGGATGAGGGTAACGCAGTGGATGTGGTATACATGGATTTCAGTAAGGCCTTCGATAAAGTCCCCCACAGGAGACTGGTCAAGAAGGTACGAGCCCATGGAATCCAGGGTGCCTTGGCACTTTGGATACAAAACTGGCTTAGTGGCAGAAGGCAGAGGGTGATGGTCGAAGGTTGTTTTTGTGACTGGAAGCCTGTGGCCAGTGGGGTACCACAGGGATCGGTGCTGGGTCCCTTGCTGTTTGTGGTCTACATTAACGACTTGGATATGAATGTAAAAGGTATGATCAGTAAGTTCGCTGATGATACAAAAATTGGTAGGGTGGTAAATAGCGAGGAGGATAGCCTCAGTCTGCAGGACGATATAGATGGGTTGGTCAGATGGGCGGAACAGTGGCAAATGGAATTTAACCCGGAAAAGTGCGAGGTGATGCACTTTGGAGGGACTAACAAGGCAAGGGAATACACAATGAATGGGAGGACCCTAGGCAAGACAGAGGGTCAGAGGGATCTTGGTGTGCAAGTTCACAGATCCCTGAAGGCGGCGGAACAGGTAGATAAGGTGGTAAAGAAGGCATATGGGATACTTGCCTTTATTAGCCGAGATGTGGAGATGCCGGTGATGGACTGGGGTTGACAATTGTAAACAATTTTACAACACCAAGTTATAGTCCAGCAATTTTATTTTAAATTCACAAGCTTTCGGATGCTACCTCCTTCCTCAGGTGAACGATGTGGAAATGAAATCCTCGAAATGAAATCGCATTTATAATTCACAGAACAATGCTTGGTGATTACAGGAATCACCAAGCATTGTTCTGTGAATTATAAATGCGATTTCATTTCGAGGATTTCATTTCCACATCGTTCACCTGAGGAAGGAGGTAGCCTCCGAAAGCTTGTGAATTTAAAATAAAATTGCTGGACTATAACTTGGTGTTGTAAAATTATTTACATTTATTAGCCGAGGCATAGAATATAAGAGCAAGGAGGTTATGATGGAGCTGTATAAAACACTGGTTAGGCCACAGCTGGAGTACTGTGTGCAGTTCTGGTCGCCACACTACAGGAAGGATGTGATCGCTTTGGAGAGGGTGCAGAGGAGATTCACCAGGATGTTACCAGGGCTGGAGTGCTTCAGCTATGAAGAGAGACTGGGAAGATTGGGTTTGTTTTCCTTGGAGCAGAGGAGGCTGAGGGGGGACATGATTGAGGTGTACAAAATTATGAGGGGCACAGATAGGATGGATACTAAGGAGCTTTTTCCCTTCGTTGAGGGTTCTATAACAAGGGGACATAGATTCAAGGTAAAAGGCGGGAGGTTTAGAGGGGATTTGAGAAAGAACTTTTTCACCCAGAGGGTGGTTGGAGTCTGGAACTCACTGCCTGAAAGGGTTGTGGAGGCAGGAACCCTCACAACATTCAAGAAGCATTTGGATGAGCACTTGAAATGCCATAGCATACAAGGCTACGGACCAAATGCTGGAATATGGGATTAGAGTAGACAGGGCTTGATGGCCGGCGCGGACACGATGGGCCGAAGGGCCTCTATCCGTGCTGTATAACTCTATGACTCTATGACTCTATCACATCAACCGCATTGCCCTCATCGACCCTCTCTGTTATCTCATCAAAAAACTCAATCAAGTTAGTTAAACACGATTTGCCTTTAACAAATCCATGCTGGCTTTCCCTAACCAATCCACACTTGTCCAAGTGACTGCTAATTCTGTCCTGGATTATCGTTTCTAAAAGTTTCCCCAACACCAAGTTTTATGCTGACTGGTCTGGACTTGCTAGGTTTATCCTTACACCTTTTTTTGAACAAGGATGTAACGTTTGCAATCCTTCAGTCCTCTGGCATCACCCCCCCGTATCTAAGGATGTTTGGAAGATTATGGCCAGCACCTTTGCAATTTCCACCCTTACTTCCCTCAGCAACTTAGGATTCATCCCATCCGGACCAGGTGACTTTCTACTTTAAGTACAGCTAGCTTTTCTAGTACCTCCTTCATTATCTCAACTTCATCTTTCTTTACTAAGACTCTGGCAGCATCTTCTTCCTTGGTAAAGTATTCCAAGGTAATAATAAAAGTAAAGGATGCAAAGTTTTTTTTTAATTTGTTCATGGGATGTGGGCGTTGCTGGCAAGGCCAGCATTTATTGCTCATCCCTAATTTATTGCCCATCCCTAACCCTTGAGAAGGTGGTGGTGAGGGGCCTTCTGGAACTGCTGCAGTCCGTGTGGTGAAGGTTCTCCCTCGGTGCTGTTCGGTAGGGAGTTCCAGGATTTTGACCCAGCGATGATGAAGGAATGGCGATATATTTCCAAGTTGGGATGGAGTGTGACTTGGAGGGGAACGTGCAGGTGGTGTTGTTTCCATGTGCCTGCTGCCCTTGTCCTTCTAGGTGGTAGAGGTCGCAGGTTTGGGAAGTGCTGTCGAAGAAGCCTTGGCGAGTTGCTGCAGTGCATCCTGCGGATGGTACACACTGCAGCCATGGTGCGCGGTGGTGAAGGGAGTGAATGTTTAGGATGGTGGATGGGGTACCAATCAAGCGGGCTGCTTTGTCCTGGATGGTGTTGAGCTTCTTGAGTGTTGTTGGAGCTGCACTCATCCATGCAAGTGGAGAGTATTCCATCACACTCCTGACTTGTGCCATGTAGATGGTGGAAAGGCTTTGGGGAGTCAAGAGGTGAGTCACTCGCTGTAGAATACCCAGCCTCTGACCTGCTCTTGTAGCCACAGTATTTATGTGGCTGGTCCAGTTAAATTTCTGGTCAATGGTGACCCCCAGAATGTTGATGGTGGGGGATTCGGCGATGGTAATGCCATTGAATGTCATGGGGAGGTGGTTAGACTCTCTCTTGTTGGAGGGATGGTCATTGCCTGGCACTTGTCTGGTGCGAATGTTACTTGCCACTTATCAGCCCAAGCCTGGATATTGTCCAGGTCTTGCTGCATGCGGGCTCAGACTGCTTCATTATCTGAGGGTTGCGAATGGAACTGAACACTGTGCAGTCATCAGCGAACATCCCCATTTCTGACCTTTATGATGGAGGGAGGGTCATTGATGAATCAGCTGAAGATGGTTGGGCCAAGGACACAAAGTATTTATTTAGTACCTGGCCGTGCTCTCTGCCTCCATGAATAGATCTCCTTTTTGGACCCTGATCAGCCCCACCCCTCCTCTTACTACCCATTTACAGTTTCTACGCCTGTAGAAGACTTCTGGATTCCCTTTTATGTTTGCTGCTAGTCTATTCTCATACTCTCTCTTTGCCCCTCTTATTTCCTTTTTCGCTTCCCCTCTGAACTTTCTATATTCAGCCTGGTTCTCACTTGTGTCAACTTGACATCTGTCACACGCCCCTTTCTTCTGCTTCATCTTTCTCTCTCTTTTGTCACCCAGGGAGCTCTGGCTTTAGTTGCCCTACCTTTCTCCCTGGTGGGAATATACTTAGACTGTACCTGAACCATCTCCTCTTTAAAGGCCGCCCATTGTTCAATTACAGTTTTGCCTGCCAATCTTTGATTCCAATTCACCCGGGCCAGATCTGTTCTCATCCCATTGAAATTGGCTCTCCTCCAATGGAGTATTTTTACTTCAGAGTGATCCATGTCCTTTTCCATAGCTATTCCAAACCTTATGATATGATGATCACTGTTCCCTAAATGTTCCCCCACTGACGCTTGCTCCACTTGGCCTGCCTCATTCCCCAGAACCAAGTCCAGCAATGCCTCCTTCCTCGTTGGGCTGGAAATGTACTGGTCAAGAAAGTTCTCCTGAACACACTTCAAAAATTCCTCCTCCTCTTTGCCTCTTATTATTATTATCCCAGTCTGTATTAGGATAGTTGAAGTCCCCAGTTATCACTACTCTATAGCTTATGCACCTCTCTGTAATTTCCCTGCAAATTTGCTCCTCTATATCCTTCCCACTGGTTGCTGGCCTATAGAATACCTGTAAACAATTTTACAACACCAAGTTATAGTCCAGCAATTTTATTTTAAATTCACAAGCTTTCGGAGGCTACCTCCTTCGTCAGGTGAACGATGTGAAAAGAAAGTGCAGGCAAAGAGGGACTGACTTTTCACATCGTTCACCTGACGAAGGAGGTAGCCTCCGAAAGCTTGTGAATTTAAAATAAAATTGCTGGACTATAACTTGGTGTTGTAAAATTGTTTACAATTGTCAACCCCAGTCCATCACCGGCATCTCCACATCACATCTATAGAATACCCCCAGTGGTGTAATGGCATGTCTATTGTTTCTTAACTCTAACCAAATAGATTCTGTCCTTGACCCTTCCAGGACATCCTCTCTCTCCAGGACTGCAATATTCTCCTTAATCAACACTGCCATCACCACTCTCCTTTCTTTCCTTCCCTATCTTTCCTTCCCTATCTTTCCTGAACACCTTGTATCCTGACCTTTCTTTCCCCCCCCACCCACCACTCCAGAATTGAAGACTGGTTGGAGAGTGAGATGCCGTCGGGGGACTCCTGCACTACCTGCCTGGTCCTCCTTGTCTGTCTGGCGGTCACCCAGTCCCTCTTTGCCTGCACTTTCTTAAACTGTGGGGTGACCACCTCCTGAAACGTGCTATCCACGTAGATCTGAGCCTCGCGGATGCACTGTAGTGACGCCAGCTGTTGCTCAAGCTCCGAAATCCGGAGCTCGAGCTCCTCCAGCTGACGACACTTCCTGCATAGGTGGCCGTCCTCTTATCTTAACTAACAGGAGCACCAAGTAACTTTTCTGTTGCAGAATTTTCTAATTACCAAAGCCCGTGGTTATATTTGATCACTAGGTTCCACCTTCTCTCCTTGCAGGTATGCAATTCACAATTCAGGAGTGAGCTTCGCTGTGAAGAAGGTGGGTACTCAATGGGCCGGCTGGATCTTTTCCTCTTCTTGAAACGTTTCTGTTGTGAGTCTTGAGGAGCTCATCTACCTAAAGGGGAGCCCTGCTGGAAACATTGGGATAGATTTTATGAATTACCGCTTCAGGTTGCCCCAACCGATAGCATATCGAGAATTTGGACACATTCCGTCCAAAATCGTGCAAGTTGTGAATCTGTCGTGCCGACTTCCCAGGTTAATGGTCTGTTTTCCCATCGTGCAAAATTCTGCACCAGGAGTGCTAGTTCATAAAGTCCATCCCAATAGATAGTCCAAGCAAGTTACTAACC
The DNA here is from genome assembly GCF_035084215.1 of Heptranchias perlo. Classification (NCBI taxonomy): domain Eukaryota; kingdom Metazoa; phylum Chordata; class Chondrichthyes; order Hexanchiformes; family Hexanchidae; genus Heptranchias; species Heptranchias perlo. The sequence goes on from NC_090327.1 coordinate 101,938,592, forward strand.
CCGTACAGATATAACGACCACAAAATCTAGTGACTAGGTTGCACCTTTGTTCTGTGTGTGAGAGTATTTATTGCTGGGAAGTGCAAAGTCTGTGGCTTGTGTGATTTACACTGACAAACTGACAGCTTCAGTGTGTGGGAAGGCAGGTGTTCTTGAAATTTCCTCACCGTTTATCATGGTATTTATTGTTCTGCACTATGTTTGTGTCCTTTTGGCAGTATTGTTGTAAAATGATTGCAAGTGGCCAGTCTGCGCTAATACCTGTCAGATTACCAGATTTTTACATTGCTTTCTAATTAGAATTCTACTGAATCCAGACATCTTCAAGATTGAGAGGGAAGAAAAATCATTAGAGTTTTAAAAAAAAGGCATAAATTCTTGGAAAGAAAAGAGGGGGAAAAATACATCTTCCTGGCAGCTGGAATGGTTCATACTTGAAATGAAAATGGGCAATTTGTACCCATTTCCTGGTTAGCTGACCCATTATTTTGGGGAGTGGGGGGGGAGTTCTCTAATTCTGCTGTTGGGCTAAGAGAGCTGGTAAACACGGGGAGTCATCGCACGTGTGCTGCTCTCTCGGGATCTGAACTAAGTAAGTGGCAACGTAAAAGCAGCTCCTGAGTGGGGATTGGAGGCACAGTTGTCATCTCTGGCTCCCCAGGTTTGATCATAGCCCCGACCATAATCTCCTCAATCCGCAGTGAAATGATTCTGGCAGTCACCGTTTGGATTCTGATGGGCATGGACCAATAGTACAGTCTACAAATTAGGAACCTAATGCAGAGGTTGTCCAGTATGGGGGAAATAGAAAAAATCCTAATGGTGCAGTAGGGGGTAGTCTCCTGAAATTGAGGATTAAGACATGTTGGTGGAGCAGAGACTAGAAGATTGAACTCTGCACCTGTCCTCTACTATATCTGAAAAACACGTGGAAGGAGGCAGGCACTTGCTTAATCGGGAAATCTACCCTGTCTCTTCTACAAGCATATCTCCTGTGGGGTTGCTCACGGTGATTTGGAGCATGTGCAGTTTTAGAAGAGGTGTTAACAACAAAGTGTGATGGGGGGAAATGTTACAGGAAGTAAGTGTGACAATTATAGGAAATGTGTGCTAGACACAAGACTTTTAGTGCTTGATAGATTTATATAGAATTACATAGAATGTACAGCACATAAGCAGGCCATTCGGCCCAACTGGTCTATGCCAGTGTTTATCCTCCACGTGAGCCTCCTCCCACCCCTCTTCATCGAACCCTATCAGCATATCCTTCTATTCTTTTCTCCCTCATGTGTTTATCTTGCTTCCCCTTTAATGCATCTATGCTAGTCACCTTAACTACTCCTTGTAGTAGCAAGATCGATAGAGGCTTTTACGATCATTTCATTGTGGGGAGGGAGAGGGATACTTTTTGGTCGTTGCTATTGTACAAAGTATTAATAATTATTTGTGTATGTTTGGTATGGTATTTCTAGCAAGGTGAAACTGTTGCTGACGTGAGGACATTGCCCAATGCCTCAACCCTGGACAATATTCGAACAATCTTTGGGAATGCTGTTAGCAGGTACGGCCAGTTCAGAGCGTATCTTTATATCTTGGGTAGCTACCTTCTAAAACAGGGGTAGGAGTGAACAAGATGCCTGCAGTTGTGACACTTTTCCTACTAGCTCACACGGGGTTTGTTCCTTGGCTAGTGCTCACTACCGTGGGCCGTAAGCCTGGCAAGGAACGTCAAACATCGAGGGAGCTGCATCAGCCGCTGCTGAAGATGGAAGTTGAATTTCTCGGTTGGTTCGAAACTGGAGCTGAAATCCGTAATGGGAATTTTTCTTTGCTGCTATCGAGGTTTTTAAGGCCTGTTGTGGGATTGGTGCTTCAGCCAGTGCTGCCCTCTGCTGGCCTCTATTTAAATACTCCAGTTGCTGTATGCCCTAACTTCCATCTAGAGTTAAAATAACAGCAGTGCAGCAAATGTCACCGTTTTACAGAATGATCAGCACTGCCAATGTTTCTTGCGCTAAGTACAGGAGGCAGAGATCTGAAGGGATGCACAGAATGCATAGAATCCCGACGGACCCTGGCATTGGACTGCCACGGGAGCGCACTTAAACATCTTGTGATATGCAATGCCTGTGGTCACCATACTTGTGGTACCGAAGCTGAGGGCAACTCGATATGTAGCCCTTCAAGTGACCACAGCGATGAACTTTTTGCTTCACAGCCCATCAAGGTTAGCACAGGGGATTTGACAGCTGCGAGCCATTCCTCAGTGTGCTACAGTCCCCACCACCTACACCGTCCGCGCTTATCCCGGATAGCTGCCTATGTCGGTTAACTAGTTGTCATTACGGTAGGAGTCAATTACAAAGGCACCCTATAAAACTTATTGAGTGCGTTGGCTATTTCATGCAGTTCAGTTCTTACCAATTTCAGGCAGTTGATTTCAGGCAGTCTGGTCTTCAGGCAGCTTCAATCAGCTGATTGAAGCTGCCTGAACTCTCCACTTTCTGACTGCCTCCTGTAGTTGTTAACAGTGCGAACAGCTGATTGAAGCTGCTTGATGTCTCCCATTAGCTTTTCGCGCTGTTAACAGAAGTCAAAAAGTGGAAACTTCAGGCAGCTTCAATTAGCTGTTTGCACTGTTAACTCTGGGAGTTATTTCATTGAGAGAGAGAGAGAATTTGCATTTATATAGTGCCTTTCACGACCTCACGACATCCCGAAGCGCTTTACAGCTAATGAAGTACTTTTGAAGTGTAGTCGCTGTGGCAATTTAGGAAACGCGGCAGCCAATATGAGCACTGGTAATTGCTACAACCTGTTATGGTTTTACCGTTCACCGTGTATAGTGGGCAAATCGCGTTAGCCCGAACGTACCCGTTATATGCAGTGGGGACTGTACTGTTGTGTCTCTGCCCAGTCTCACAGCCCATTGTGTGCACTTTGGCACCAAACCACAGCACCAGAGATCCAGCCAGCAAGGCTTCTTTGATAATGACAAAGGTGTGGGACATCATTGACTGCACACGTGCTCCTCAGGCCAAGCCTTTCCCAACAAAACTGGCCAAGGATATTACTCTGTCAGTGGTACAGAGTCACAAGTCACCTGTGATTCATTATCCAGATCAGGGAACACTTTATAAACCCTTGAAAAGATTGTGAATTTTATGCTGTATTTTTGTTCATTTTCACTACAGGGAATTAATTGAAGTGTGTCTTGAAGATCCAAAACTTGCTTTCAAAATGAAAGGTTATATATCCAATGCAAATTACTCAGTGAAAAAGTGTATCTTTTTACTTTTCATCAATCGTAAGTCAAACTTTTTAACTGGTTACTGGAAGTGGTTTATTTTTCTAACTATGTTCCAATCCACTTTACTAACCCATTGCTGCCGTCCCTTTGACGTTTTGATTCATATCCGACTGTGTCCTTGTCCACCACAAGCTTAAAATTGTGAGGCTGTGTTCCAAGCATGATGTCTTGCTTTAGTAGAGTACAGATCAGAGAATTGGGCAGGGAGCTCGGAGCGCACTATGTGCAGGTCTCCTGATTTTCTGCCCATTAATAGTCAGAAAGTTGAGAGTGCAACAAATCGGGCATGCTGACCTCCTTGTCAGACTGTCCGAGCCGGATGAGACTGCGCACCAGGAACGGAACCTCTCAATTTTGTGGCTTACCTCTACCTAGGTACTGAGGCCAGGATTTCCTTCTTTACCTCAGTGGCAGTGCGTCTTTGATGGGTTAGGACTTCCTCCCATCTCTGGCCCAGGCCAATTTCCCAGGATCAGGGTAATTTAAGGTGGGGACTGAAGTGCCCCCTCTCCTCCCCCCCCCCAGTGGGTGGTGATGGGGATATTGCTGCTGCACCCTGGAACAGTGTGTGGTGGCCAGCAACACTGGCTGAAGGCTGGGAAATTTGAATCTGTCGCTTTGCCTTCTGCAGTCGGTCACTCTCTGATCGATTGCACCAGGCAAAGCGGGTGTTTAAAATTTAACCCCCTCCCACAGCAGCACTGGATGCTGAGATTGCACCGGCGTTCCTTTCACGCAGCGTTGCTAAGGGGCATGTGAAAGGAAGTATGTCGTATGATGACACAGCATCATTTTCATCTTATCATAATACATCCTTCCATATTTGGGCAGCCGGATTTTACGTCAAACAGCGGCGTCCAGCGGAAAATCAGAGAAATGGCGGAACAGCGCCCTCTGATTTTCCTCCTCACCCTGCCCGTCTGCCGAGTTGCGCCAGTTTACCAGTGTATCTTGAATAGAAAAACTGGCACAGCAGCCAAAACAAGTAAGGGGAAGAGCAAGTTGCACTCTGATCCTGAGAGGGTGGGGGTCATCTTTATCAGAGCAAAAAAAAACCTTCTAAATGGAGTTTTTTCAAAATGGCTGCTAGATTGAAATGACTGTTAGTGTGTTTCCCTCATTTTGTTACTTTCTATTTGCTCGGACTCTGCACCCACTGGCTAACTTATTGGGCTGGCGCAGAGTTCTGCTGTTTTTTTTCAGAAAACCTATTTAAAAGATGCAAATTAAATAACCGAATGACATGGGATTTGAATACAGGCATCCTCTGGGGCACCTGAGGCAAGTTTTAAGTGGGCTAGTAGGGTCCTTGCATAAACAGTTGACACCTCTGCAATTATGTGTGTTTATAATGTAATATACAACTTTAACGTGGAAAAATGTTCCAAGGCACTTAACAGAGGAGGAGACGAGTGGGCACTGAGTCTTTGCAGGTGAGATGGAGAGTTGGGATTCATTAGGCTTTTAAAGTTGGAGAGAAAAGTAGAGGCGGGGAGGGGGTTAGGGCATGAGATGCAGAGAGCAGAGTTGAGGCAAGTGGGGGTCTGCTGTCAATATTAGAGCGGAGAGATTGGAGTTGCAAAGGAGGCCAGAATCAGTTGACCAAAGGGCTGAAGAAGTAGAGTGGGGCGAGGCCATGAAAAGATTTGTAGATGAAGACAAGGAATTTAAATTCAGTATGTTGGAGGACAGGGAGCCGGTGTAGGTCAGCGAGGACAGGGATGACGGGTGAGCGGAACTTGGTGTCGGATAGGATACAGACAACACAATTATGGGCAACTTGGAATTTGTGGACGTTGGTGAGTATGGCATTGGAGAAACCGATTCTAGAGATGATAAAAGCATGGGTAAGGGGTTTTGATGGTTATGGGGGTGAGATAGGAATGGAGGCAGACCCAGTCTCCACCTCGACCAGTTATTCATTTTAATTTACACTTGAAACAGTTTATGAAATAGAGAGAATTGATGAATATTTTTTCTGGATCTTTGGTTTTTAACATGTTTTATGTCAACTGTGTAATATTTATTGGGAATACTAAAGTGACATGTAAATGAGGCCACCTCTATTGCAGTCTTTCCCTTGCTTTCTTTAAATTATGTCTTTTAGTTCTTAGAACTTCAGTCACATTTTAGTAAGAACAACCGATACCTGGGGTTGAGTTCCAAGCATTAAATAATTTGGTGATGTTAATTTGTAAATCTGATATCCATTTGCCGTACTTTAATGTGGTAATTGTCTGACGGCCTCCCCTGGGATAGAGGTGACCTCCTCCTGCCATGTGGATGCACGGAGTGGGTATCAGGGGCCACTCCTCCAGTCCGACACCTTTCAGATGAACTTGGTTTTCCAGTTCTACCTTCCTGTTTTTCCCTCCTCTGCTGAGGCGTCGACTCGGGTTGGGATAGGAGGGGTAATTTTTCCAAATTTGAAACTTGGCCCACCGGGAACGCGAGACCCCCAGCACAATGTTTTCCATTTGTTACTCGCATGGGACATGTGCCCGAACTCCTGCAGTGTACTTACTGACAGAAGAAACTGCACACCAGGAGTGAGAATTCGGCGAACCCTCCGCCTGGTTCCACAGGCCAGTGGTCGACCTCTTGTACATCGCCCGGTCTGCTATTCCACGTGTGTGCACCTGGACACTGAGGGTCGGTAGTTTGCTTGCTGCTTTATTCCCGTGTCTCCAGCCTCTACGCCATGATTTTGCTGTTGGCATCCATTCTCGGCACTCAGTTTTTGCTGTTTGCTCGATGTGTAGTTGGCCCACAGTTTATGACTGCACACTGCCGAGAAAGCTGCACTTCCTGTTTGCCTGCAGCTTTTCAAGGAGGATTATTATTGAACATGGAAGGATGTTTTAACATCGCTCCCCACAACTTGCAAGATGCCTCTTGCCTGTGTCTGGTTGTTGAAAATGTCCCTCAACCAGCATCAAGTGTGAAGTTTGACCTACAGACTCCTGCTCTTATTTTTGAGTCACTGCAGAGCCAAGGCGGGATAGAATCATAGAAGTTTACAACATGGAAACAGGCCCTTCGGCCCAACATGTCCATGTTGCCCAGTTCATACCACTAAGCTAGTCCCAATTGCCTGCACTTGGCCCATATCCCTCTATACCCATCTTACCCATGTAACTGTCCAAATGCTTTTTAAAAGACAAAATTGTACCCGCCTCTACTACTCCCTCTGGCAGCTCGTTCCAGACACTCACCACCCTTTGAGTGAAAAAATTGCCCCTCTGGACCCTTTTGTATCTCTCCCCTCTCACCTTAAATCTATGCCCCCTCGTTATAGACTCCCCTACCTTTGGGAAAAGATTTTGACTATCTACCTTATCCATGCCCCTCATTATTTTATAGACTTCTATAAGATCACCCCTAAACCTCCTACTCTCCAGGGAAAAAAGTCTCAGTCTATCCAACCTCTCCCTATAAGTCAAACCATCAAGTCCCGGTAGCATCCTAGTAAATCTTTTCTGCACTCTTTCTAGTTTAATAATATCCTTTCTCGAATAGGGTGACCAGAACTGTACACAGTATTCCAAGTGTGGCCTAACTAATGTCTTGTACAACTTCAACAAGACATCCCAACTCCTGTATTCAATGTTCTGACCAATGAAACCAAGCATGCTGAATGCCTTCTTCACCACTCTATCCACCTGTGACTCCACTTTCAAGGAGCTATGAACCTGTACTCCCAGATCTCTTTGTTCTATAACTCTCCCCAACGCCCTACCATTAACGGAGTAGGACCTGGCCCGTTTCGATCTACCAAAATGCATCACCTGCTGCATCACCTACCAAAATGCATCAGCTGCTGGAAGCCAGGAAGGTTGGATACACATGGCCAATTTCCCAATATATGCTCCCAACAAGTGAGACACTCTGCCTGGAGCACCATTTGGTAAAATAAGACCTTCCATCTGAGAAACACTTAGCTGAAGAGGGGCATGGAAGGGAAGGAAGATCTTGGTTTGTGCTGAGTTAGTGGCTCTCAGCCAGGATGGAGGGGCAGTTGGCCTCAGCACTTCTGGGTTAGGGAGGGGTAAATCAGCCAGGGTTCCCATTCCTGAACATTATCCATTGACCCTCCTCCTCCCACCCTGTTTGAAGCAAAGGCTAGTGAACATTGGGTGAAGGCAGGACTGGGTTCTGCTGCAATGCTCTCCAAAGTCAAATAGCCTGCCACTGCCTAAGCTGGTACCCAGTGTTTTAAATGCCTGAACAGGAGGAAGAGTAAGAGCTCCAGTCGCAATGATAAATTACATATCTCACTAGATTATATTATCTCAGGTCATGAAAACGCCTGTCCCACACATGGGTGTACCCTTCAGGACTAATGTGCCAGATTATGGCAGCAAGTCATTTCTGGCACTGTTCTAACACTTAAAGCACTCTTACTAACATCTGCTTCAGCTACTTAGGTTGACCACACATTCACTGAGAACATTTTTGATGGGTATGAACACAGAAATAGCAGGGTCCACGGTTTGAATTGTGTCCTCACTCATCTGGTCATCTGTATATTCTGGGGCTTCCCTTCCATGTCACTCTTCAGCTAGTGTATCTCAGATGGAAGATGTTATTTTACCAAATGGTGCTCCAAGCAGAGAGCCTCATTTGCTTGGGAGCGTATATCGGGAATTTGGGTGCATGAATTCCACCTTGTTCCATTCATTGGAAACCACTCCAGGCTCCCTGCTTGGAGCACAATTTAGTAAAATGACCCCTCTCGTGTATGGTGATTCCAGTCACAGAGTTCATGTTTAACAAGGAAAAGCAGCAGTAGCCTGTACTTCACGCCTTTCGGTTTTACCCAGGATTCTTTTCCCACCTACCGTTATCCAAGAAAGCTACTTGCAGTGATTGGTGCTGGCCATTGCCTACACAAGGCTGACTTCTATCTCGAGACACCAGACTAACATGCATTCTGATTGTGCTGGGATCCTGAATGTCTTTGCTGCAGTTGTGCCAGGCAATGACTATCTCCAACAAGAGAGAGTCTAACCACTTCTCCTTGACATTCAACGGCATTACCATCGCCGAATCCCCCACCATCAACATCCTGGGGGTCACCATTGACCAGAAACTTAACTGGACCAGCCATATAAATACTGTGGCTACAAGAGCAGGTCAGAGGTTGGGTATTCTGTGGCGAGTGACTCACCTCCTGACTCCCCAAAGCCTTTCCACCCATCTACAAGGCACAAGTCAGGAGTGTGATGGAATATTCTCCACTTGCATGGATGAGTGCAGCTCCAACAACACTCAAGAAGCTCGACACCATCCAAGATAAAGCAGCCCGCTTGATTGGCACCCCATCCACCACCCTAAACATTCACTCCCTTCACCACCGGCGCACAGTGGCTGCAGTGTGTACCATCCACAGGATGCACTGCAGCAACTCTCCAAGGCTTCTTCGACAGCACCTCCCAAACCCGCGACCTCTACCACCTAGAAGGACAAGAGCAGCAGGCGATTGGGAACAACACCACCTGCACATTCCCCTCCAAGTCACACACCATCCCGACTTGGAATTATATCGCCGTTCCTTCATCGTCGCTGGGTCAAAATCCTGGAACTCCCTTCCTAACACCACACGGACTGCAGCGGTTCAAGAAGGCGGCTCACCACCACCTTCTCAAGGGCAATTAGGGATGGGCAATAAATGCCGGCCTCGCCAGCGACGCCCACATCCCATGAACGAATAAAAAAAAAAGTTGAATGTAGTTCTGCTGTACAGTTTAAATATCTGAATGTACTTGAAGGAATTGTTTGGTAACCTGCCATTGATTCCTCACATCTAATTTTTCTTTCAATTGTTTTAAAGATCGCTTGGTGGAATCTAGTGCTTTACGGAAAGCGATTGAAACTGTCTACGCAGCCTACCTTCCCAAAAATACACACCCCTTCCTGTATTTGAGGTAAGTGTGATAGACTGAGAGGGACATTCAGTCCAGGTATTCTCGCTGCCTTCGCAATGTTCGGGACTAACTTTTTTTTCTTTTAAGCCTTGAAATATTGCCACAGAATGTAGACGTGAACGTTCATCCCACGAAGTATGAAGTACACTTTTTGCATGAGGACAGTATCATCGAGAGTGTGCAGCAACATGTCGAGAGTAAGCTACTTGGCTCCAACTCCTCCAGAACCTACTTCACTCAGGTCAGTATTGTGCTCCAAACAATCACGGGCAGGTTTCCTCTGATCTGTATTTCTAGTGAAATCGTAAAATTGTTCTCTATGAACAGGTTTATGATTTAATTAGAACTACTGATCAATCAAAATCTTTCCATGTTTGTTTATGCTGTTGGAATCATAGAATGTTCCAGCACAGAAACAGGCTGTTTGGCCTATCAAATCTGCACTGGTACTTTTCCTCACATGAGCCACCTAGACTTGTCCCACTCTCCCGCTCGCTCCCCATACCCCTGTAATGTTTCTCTTTGTCGAGCAACTATCTAACTCCCTTTTAAAGAATTTATGGCCTCTGCTTCAATAACAGCAGCGTCTCTGCTGTTCCCTCACTTTCTACTACAAGTTTGCCTCTTTACTTTCTTCGTGGCCCTAACCCTACCCTCACTATCTTCCTAATACCGGTGAGCCTTTTTATTGTCATGTGTATTTTGTTATTTTCTCTCCTATTCCCTCTTAGGCTTTCTATTCTTCCTTTTTGTAGCTTTCCTCTATTCTGTATATTTTGTCTGGATTTTGTTTTTGTTACTTGCCCCTGTAATTGTTAAATGCTGCTTCGTTTGGTTTCCAATGTAATCTAATCTCCCCAGTTACCTATGGAACTCCAACCTTCAATACACTCCCTTTTTTTTCCTTACTGGAATATACTTTATTTGTATCTATCCATTTCCCATAGTGTGTTTCAGGAGTTTGGGCGCTGAGGTGCTTGATTTGTGGCCATAACAATTTTCCAGTTAGTGATTTTAGTGGATGAAGAATTGGGGCGGCTGCGATTCAGGCGCACTGACCTCTGCGTTCGATTGTCTGACCTGCTGTCCAGTCAAGTGAAGAAGCTCCACAGCAGGAGCTGGAGTTAGTGAAATTTACCCCCTCGCAACAAGAGGAAATCATCCCCATAAGCTGTTTGTCTCCTTTTAATTATTGGGAATCATGCTACAGTTTTGGTAACATTGAAAGAACATTTGGTTCATTTAGTCATTCTGTAACTGAAAAGGTGGAACAGTCATTTACGTCAGGTTCTATCACCCCAGGAGTCTGGTGGATCAGTCTCTCCCTATAATCCCTGTTTCTGTGCTGGAATATTACTCCAGTAATGATCCTACTGGCAGTAGTCTTCCACTCTACACAGCCGTTGCAGGCGAGCTACTTTTAATCCATTGTCTTTGCCCCAGTTCACAAAGGGAAATGTGTCTGCTGCATTTGCCTACATAACCCAGTGTCTGCATTTCAGATAATAAACATCGGCTGTAAAGCTCTTTGGGGCATCAATGGGAAATAAAAATGCAAATTTCTTTCTTTTCTAAAATCTACTATTCGGGCACAACATGTAATCCCAGTTTACGGCAACTCCTTCTAAATAAATCTTGAAAGGGAACTGTTCTTTAAACTGCTTACCAGTTGGTAGAATGGAACGGGCAGCGGGAATCCCCATTCATGACAGTATGCCACGTCAGTTTATTACACGGAGAGCATTACACGGTGGAACATTGAATCTCCAGATTATTAACTCCGACGAAAGTCCAAGTCGCTCACTACTCATACACGTGGAATAAACAGGATTTTCTGTTTCCCCTCCTGTGGAGCCTGTGTTTCACCCACAATTCTTAGAAATGTACACCTTCAAATTCAAGATAAAAATATCACCAGAAGAAGACCATTCACCTTGTTCAGCTCACTCTTTCATCCATATCTTCAGGACCTGGCCTTTTCTTCTAAGTCACTAGGTAATCTCTGTGGTATTGCTGATGGACTGTTTTATTTCCCTATTATTCCAATTCTGCCCCAATTTTATTTGTTTTGCTGTCTGTTCCTCTGTTTTTATTCTACTCTTTCACCCTCTCTATGCCTCACAAAAACTTTCCTTGTACTCTCTATCTCTTTTGTTTGCCTCAAACTTTTTCTCAGAAACCAATTTCAAAGCCCTTGTCTCAGCTCATCTGCTGCTGAAACCCTCATCCATGCCTTTGTTACCTCCAGACTCGACTATTCCAATGCTCTCCCGGCTGGCCTCCCATCTTCTACTCTCCGTAAACTTGAGCTCTTCCAAAACTCTGCTGCCCGTATCCTAAGCCCCCCCCCCCCCACAAAGTCCCGTTCTCCTATCACCCCTGCGCTCGCTGACCTACATTGGCTCCTGGTTCGGCCACACCTTGATTTTAAAATTCTCATCCTTGTTTTCAAATCCCACCATGACCTCACCCCTCCCTATCTCTGTAACCTCCTCCAGCCCTATAACCCTCCGAGATCTCTGCGCTTCTCCAATTCTTGCCTCTTGCTCATTCCCGATTTAAATCGCTCCACCATTGGCAGCCGTGCCTTCAGCTGCCTAGGTCCTAAGCTCTGGAATTCCCTTGCTAAATCTCTCCGCCTCTCTACCCCTCTCTCCTCCTTTAAGACGCTCCATAAAACCTACCTCTTTGACTAAGCTTTTGGTCACCTGTCCTATTATCTCCTTATGTGGCTTGGTTTCAAATTTTGTTTGATCGCTCCTGTGAAGCGTCTTGGGACATTTTACAGTGTTAAAGGCACCATATAAAAGCAAGTTGTTGTCTTTTCCTGGGAGCAGGGAGACTGGGGCATCTATCATATTTTCACAGTTGCAGGAGAGAGTTGGAGGACTGAGTCAGGGAGGGAGTGGAAATTTAGAGGGGGTGGACGGAAAGGCTGATGGGAATGGCGAAGTCTGGGGCAGGCCTATCTGGGGTCAGGAGTGGTAGAGAGTGGGGTGGGTCTGCTTGGGTCATTGGGCCAAGGAGAATGAGTGGGCATGTTTGAGTCCAGCAGAGTGCAAATGAGCTGGCCAGTGCCTTTCTGGGACCAGAGGGGAGGGAGCAGATATTCTGGGCCTATTTGAGGCTTGGAGGGAGCACGGGGAAGGTTGGGGCCAGTGGGAAGCAACAAAGTCAGAGACTGGCTGAGCTGGTATTTGAGCCAGGAGCAGTGAGGCCTGGGGTGGGCCTGAAGGGAGTTACAGATAATAAAATCCTTAGTGCATAGTCAGTTTGACTCATTCCTGATTGAGTAATACAATTAATATAAATGTTGACTTAAAAACATGAGCCTAGATTTTTTGATCATTATCTGCTTAAAATAAATGTTAACGCTGATGTTAAAAAAAAACACTTATTGGTAAACACGGGCTGCATTATTTCTATATTGTTTGAGAAGTGGTCAATTGAAATAATAGCATAACACGGAGAGCGCTGTGTTCCGTATTTTGAGAGTTTTATATGAAAAACTCATTTAAATGTTATGTGGGCACTTTCATTGGGCTCCAGCAATAGAGTAGATGCAAAAGCTTTTCTAATTCTGTATGTGCTAATATACAACAGGACTTTATCTTTTAATCCTCTTAGACTTTGCTGCCAGGCCCAGCCATATCCTCTGGTGACTTTGTCAAACCATTGGCAGCATCATCATCATCATCTGCAGCTCAGGGTCCCAGTGACAAACCATATGCTCATCAAATGGTACGGACAGATTCCAGAGAACAAAAGATGGACGCCTTCCTTCAGCCAATGAACAAAGCACTGCCCGACACTGCTTCTGCTAATGGAGAGCCCAGGTGTCAGGACTCCGAGATGGAGGACTTAAGTGACTTTGACTTACTAGCTGTGGAAGAGGCTGGGACCTCAACCAAGAATATGGAAAAACCCTTACGTCCTTGTAACGACGACTCATCCAGTGCCCCTTCCAGGTAAATGGTAACTGTCAAGGCAGAAAGCCCTGAACTTGAACTTATGAACATTCTTATGTTATATTCTTTGGAGATAAAGACTGGTTGTGTGTGTGTGTGAGCTGTAGAGAGTGTACCTGAGGTGCCAGAGTTGGAAGAGGTAGGTTGTGGTTGGAGCCGATGGACAAAATTTTACACGGCTTCATATTCAGCCTGTGATTTTTTTTTTCTCTCTTCGCCACCTGCTGCAGGCAAGGTCCATTGGCGTAGGGTCTCAGAAAATCTTGCCACCTATACACAAGTGACTAACAGTTTCACACTGTAGACTGCCTTTTAGTTTAATGTTTAGTTTTAAAATATTGGGGGGGGGTGGTATATTGTAAGTTAAGGGGGCCTCCCATGGAAAGATGGGGCTTGTGCATGGTGTCGGAGTAAGAGGATGTGTCCCATGTAGTGTGTTCAACCGCTTGGTTAGGTTCCGGGAGAATGACCCTTAAATGCATTTGAGGAGCTGATTAGTGCTTTGTCTGCACGCGTACCTGTTTTTGGATTTGCCCCGGCTCTTGGTTTGAATGAGCAGGAGTCAAAAGCTTCTTGCAAGTGGTGTGAATTTGCCCCCTGTTGAAAGTCCCACCCTGCCAAGTGCTGAGCCTGTATTTCTGCTGCTGGAATGCTGGAAATGAAGCTGAAGGGCTGGAACGCAGACTCCAGCCTGAACCAACGTTCAGACTTATTAACCACCACCGAACAGTTGTTACGGGTCTACTCAAAGGGCACCGCTTGTTAGGGATTCTCAGAACACCATTGAAGGGTTTTGTAGAGCGGGTTTGAGGCTTGAGCCTGTCTCGTACTCCCATGTGAAGAAGGAAAGACGGTTTCATTCTTTCAGCTGGGGGAGATGGAAGCAATTTTTGCCTTTCCTTCAAATAAATTAGATTTTCTTCAGTTTAATTCACAGGCCATACTCAAGTTGGTCTTGCTGCACAGTGGAGCAGAGCTGTAGTGTGTTTAATGACTGTGCTGACTTTAAGTGTCAAGATAATTTTGTGGGCTTCTGTTTAAATTCCCCGTATCAGTTTCTTAGAATGAGATTCTGTTACTGAAATGTTTCAATTGGAAAATAGCAAAGTCCTTCACGATGGCCCCAGTTGGGAGCATGTCCTTCAGAATGGCAGGAGTCTACTGATCTCACTTCAAGCAAGGAGATTACTGACTTCTCAAAGTCAAAAGTAAAACCACTGTTGCTTTTCTTACTCTCTGTTTCTGTTCTCATTTTGATTTTGTCAAATTGTGCTTTTGAGCCAGCTAAAAACATTGTGCCCGATCCCAGAGGTAGGCCCAGGAATGTTGCATCCTTCCTGTTGGGCCTCATGCTTATCAGGCCATTTGTCGAGAGTGCCCCCGGACAGCAACTAGTATCAGCAGACTGAATGGGTGTGGAGATCAGAGCTGAGCCTCACACATGCATGCACGGATCACCGGGTAGTGACTGGGAGCAGGAAACTTGATTGGCTTTGATGTTGGTTCAGGTTTATTTTTCCTCCCTAGCTCTGGGACACTGAGGCCAGTTGTAGAACCCCACCACCACTCCAGCTAAGATCAAACAACTTGGTACAGATTGAGCCTGGGACCTTTCTGTCTGTAAGGCTCAATACCCCACCATGGGGTTACCTGCTAAGGCATGAAGAGACCTGGGAATGTATAGTCTGATCATAGCGGTGACAATTGACAAGTTACATAAGGAGGAGATTCAAAAGTAACCTAGAGTTGAGAGTCAATGGTTAGAAGCATGAAGTTACAGCATTTTAAGAAGCTGTCAGCATATCAATCTAATATAATTCAACTTGACATTTGTATAAAACACAATTTTGTTTACTGTTAGAAAACGGTCGAGAGCGGATTCGCCAAGTGAGATAAAGGAAGTGAACTCCAGCCGTGAAATGACAGCTGCCCATCTTCCAAAGAGAAGAATTATTAATCTAACCAGTATGCTCACCCTGCGGGAAGAGATCAGCAGTCAAAGCCACGCAGGTACAGGCACCAGCTTTTAGACGAGTTACTGCCAGAGCAGAAGGGATGGGAGGAATGGAAGTTGAAGTGCGTTAGTTTCATGTACCCATTGCCGTCACGTACAGACTGGCATTAGCCGGGCGGTCATTATCCAGTGTTGCGAGCCTGGCGATGGAGGTAGAGTAGGATGCAAAACTGGGTCAAAGTATTCTACAAAATTCCAAATATATTTGAAAGTCCATTGGTTTTGCTCTTGCTCAAGTTGATGCAATGAGATGATATCATTGTGATCAGGACATTAAATCTGAGTCTCATTATTTTGTTTCTAAGGCCTACAAGATATGTTGCAGTATCATTCGTTTATAGGCTGTGTGAACCCTCAGTGGGCACTGGTGCAGTACCAGACGAAACTTTACCTGATCAACACCACTAAACTCAGGTAACTTATTCATCCTTCTAAACAGTACTTTCTCGATTGAGTGAATGAGCGTCTGTTGGGATTATGGTTTGTTGTGTATGGTTTGTATGTCAGTAATGACAATCAATTTCAAGTCCAACTGTGCAAAAAAGAGGTTACAGTAAAGCCAGGACATTTTATTGCTGGATATGTCCTTGAGATTGTTTGGTATTAGTGTGGACGGCAAAACAAATTGACCGAGTATGTAAGTTTACAAAAATCTTCACAATGACGAACAGGAAAAGACCCACTAGTCTATCCAGCCTGTCCCACACAACCGGGATGCCTTGTGCATCACAACATATACACTCCCCATCCCATCTGAAAGCCATGTGATATCCGGGGAGAGGCGAAAAATCAGATTTAAAAACCCAGGTCAATTTGTGGGGGGAAGATCTGGGAAATTCCTCTCCGATCCCCTTAAGCGATCAAAACTAGTCCAGGAGACCGCTCTGGCCCTGATTAATGTTATACAGTACCTACCTTTTGTATAAGGTGATCTCCGCCCCCGCCAGAAGCCGGTTCAGCTCTCGCTTGAAGAAATTCAGCAAATTGGCGTTCACCACCTGTTCCAGAAGTCCACTATTCTCTGAGAAAAGAACCACCTGCTGACATCGAACCTAGTTTCTAGCCTTATATAACTTGAAATTGTGACCCCTGGTCCTCCCTAACCTATTTAGTTGAAACAAGCTGTCTACACGAATACAATCTATTCCCTTGATCATCTTATAAACCTCGATCAAATCATCCCAACATCTACGCTTCTCTAAAATGTAGAGTCCCAACTCTTTAAGCCTATTCTGATAACCAAGAGGCTTCAAACTGGGAATTAATTCAGTGGCCCTCCTTTCCAAAGCCTCAATATCATTAAGTTTATCTGAAAGTTTCAAATTCAGAAGTAGCAAAAATGGAAGTGCTGGAATTGGAGGCAACCTTTTGACATGGGTAGGGAATTGGTTAGTAGGTGGGAGACAGAGTAGTGATAGCGGATATGTACACCAATTGGCAGGATGTGACTAGTGGTGTCCCCCAGGGATCCTCAGCTTTTCACTATATTTATAAATGATTTAGATAGAATTATAGAAAATTTATGGCACAGAAGGAGGCCATTCGGCCCATCGTGTCTGCGCCGGCTGAGAAACGAGCCACCCAGCCTAATCCCAATTTCCCGCATTTGGTCCGTAGCCCTGCAGGTCACGGCTCTTCAGGTGCACATCCAGGTACTTTTTAAATGAGTTGAGGGTTTCTGCCTCTACCACCCTCTCAGGCAGTGAGTTCCAGACCCCCACCACCCTCTGGGTGAAAATATTTTTGCTCATTTCCGCTCTAATCCTTCTACCAATCACTTTAAATCTATGCCCCCTGGTTATTGACCCCTCTGCTAAGGGAAATCGGTCCTTCCTATCCACTGTATCTAGGCCCCTCGTAATTTTGTACACCTCAATCAAATCACCCCTCAGCCTCCTCTGTTCCAAGGAAAATAACACAAGCCTATCCAATCTTTCTTCATAGCTAAAATTCTCCAGTCCTGGCAACATCCTCGTAAATCTCCTCTGCACCCTCTCTAGTGCAATTACTTCCTTCCAGCATAACATCCCTGCTTTTATATTCTATGCCTGGCTAATAAAGGAAAATATTCCATATGCCTCCTTAACCATCTGATCTACCTGTCCTGCTACCTTCAGGGATCTGTGAACATGCACTCCAAGATCCCTCACTTCCTCTACACCGCTCAGTATCCTCCCATTTATTGTATACTCCCTTGCCTTGTTTGCTCTCCCCAAATGCATTACCTCACACTTCTCTGGATTGCCACTTTTCTGCCCATCTGACCAGTCTATTGATATCTTCCTGCAGTCTACAGCTTTCCTCCTCACTATCAACCACACGGCCTATCTTTGTGTCATCCACAAATTTTTTAATCATGCCCCCTACGTTTAAGTCCAAATCGTTTATACCACAAAAAGCAAAGGACCTAGTTCCGAGCCCTGCGGCACCCCACAGGAAACAGCCTTCCAGTCGCAAAAACACCCGTCGACCATTACCCTTCACTTCCTGCCACTGAGCCAATTATGGATCCAATTTGCCACATTCCCTTGGATCCCATGGGCCTTCACTTCTTTGACCAATCTTGTCAAAAGCCTTGATAAAATCCATGTAGATTACATCAAATGCGCTACCCTTATCGATCTTCCTTGTCACCTCCTTGAAAAATTCAATCTAGTCAGACACGATCTCCCCTTAACAAATCCGTGCTGACTGTCCTTGATTAGTCCATGTCTTTCTAAGTGATAGTTTATCCTGTCCCTCAGAATTGATTCCAATAACTTGCCCACCACCGAGGTTAGGCTAACTGGCCTGTAATTACTCGGTCTATCCTTCGCTCCCTTTTTAAACAATAGTACAACATTAGCAGTCCTCCAATCCTCCGGCACCACGTCTGTATCCAGTGAAGTCTGGAAAATAATTGTTAAAGCCTCCGTTATTTCCTCCCTGGCTTCTTTTTACAGCCTGGGATATATTTCATCCGGCCCTGGTGATTTATCAACTTTCAAAGATGCCTCTCTCACTATGTTTATCCCATCCAATATTTCACACTCCTCCTCCTTAACTTCAATCCCTGCATCATCCCTCTCCTTTGTGAAGACAGATGCAAAGTATTCATTAAGAACCATACCCACATTCTTCCACCTCCACACATAGTTTATCTTTTTGGTCTCTAATAGGCCCTTCTCTTTCCTTAGTTATCCTCTTGCTCTTAATGTATTTATAAAACATCTTGGGTTTTCTTTTGATTTTACCTGCTAATATTTTTTCATGCCCTCTCTTTGCTTTCCTAATTTCCTTTTTAACTTCACCCCTGCACTTTGATTACTCCTCTAAGCTTTCCATAGTATTGATGCAGGAATAGGGAGCCATACGTCCCAAGTTTTGCCATTGACTAAGTCATTGGCACAGTAAGTTCTGGACCAGAAAACTGCAAAGGAACACTGATAGATAAAGTGAGTGGGCAAAACTGGGGCAGATGGAGTTCAATGTGGGGACTTGAGGTCATCCACTTTGGATCTAAGAAAGATAAATCGAAGTATTTTCTAAAAGGTGAGAAGCTAGGAACTGTGGAGGAGCAGAGAGATTTAGGGGTCCATGTACAGAAATCACTTAAAAACTAGTGGACAGGTACAAAAAAATAATTAAAAAGTCTAATGGAATGTTAGCCTTCTTCTCAAGTGGGCTGGAATACAAAGGGGTGGAAGTTATGCTAGTTATATAAAGCTCTGCTTGGACCGTATCTGGAGTACTGCGTTCAGTTCTAGGCACCGCACCTCAGGAAGGATATATTGGCCTTGGAGGTGGTGCAGCACAGATTCACCAGAATGATACCAGGGCTAAAAGGGTTAAATTATGAGGACAGGTTGCATAGTTTTCCCTTGAGTATAGAAGATTAAGGGGGTGATATAATTGAGGTGTTTAAGATCATTAAAGGATTTGGTAGAAACTATTTCCTCAGGTGGGTGAGTCCAGAACAAGGGGCATAACCTTAAAATTAGAGCTAGGCCATTCAGGGGTGATGTCAAGAAGCACTTCTTCACACACACAGTGGTGGAAATCTAGAAAACTCTCACCCGAAAAACTGTTGAGGCCAGGTCAATTGAAAATTTCAAAACTGAGATTGATAGCTTTTTGTTAGGCAAGGGTATTAAGAGATATGAAACCAAAGTGGGTAAATGGAGTTAAGATACAGATCAGCCATGATCTAATAGAATGGTAGAACAGGCTTATATATACTCTACAATATAGTCGTAAATGCACTTCACGACTATATTTACTTAACAGAAATCCACCACTATTCAGTAACCAAGGAAGTAAAGCGCTCACAATGATCAAAAAACAATCGCACACTCTGGTTTTCATTTTACCAACACAAAGAAAAGTTAAAGTACACATGCACGCGCGTGCAAATGAGAATTGAGATTGCATGCCCAACGACTGTGTCTGTTACTCGTTTTTTATTTACTAATCAGAAATGCAATTAGCCACATCTGTATTGCCAATGAGCCACCTGTGGCTAACGTATTGGACAACATGGATGTAAACTGAAGAATCTATTGTATTTATTCAGAAGACGTTCGTACGTAGGGTAATTGACCCATTATAGACTTTTTTCAATTGATATATGTGGATAGATTTGCAGCATGAAGCACAAAAGTTCAGTAAATACTGCATTTAGTTGTAAATAAAGTGTTATAGTCTGTAAAGCCACTTTGACATGAGATTGGTAGTGAGCTGCAAGTGTATGTTAAATCCGACTACATTCAATCCAGTAAACAGAGTACTGCAAATAAAGCAAATGTTAAATGTTGCACTTTTGCCAGGACAGACTACCAAATAGTTACGATCTTGGATCATTGGAGAGGGTGTTTGTTGATGGGAATTGCTCTTGAACTATTAAGAGCAAAAAAATTACATAAAATATCTGAAATTCTAACTCTTTTAAAAGGTTTCTTTTTCCCTGTTTTTTCCCCCTCCCACTAGAGTTTCCACACCACACACATCCCTCCCACATTGAGAAGGTAGCAACTTGCTGTAAGGTCTCGGCAGTGACAGTGCAGTAACGTAGGATGTGTGTGGCCAATGTGAGTCAAACTTTAGGGTGCAGCTTGATTAGGCTGTATCTGGCACAAACCTGAGTCCTATTCTGTTCTACAGATTATCTACCCAACAGGCTATCAAACCCTCTCATCTCCCACCCTCTGTTGCCCTGTTTGTCAACAGCATTTTGGAGGGCTGACCTCTGAACCTTATTCTCAATCCACGATGGGAGTAGGGTCTCTGAAAATTTATTGATTAATTTTGATTGCAATTTTTTTTTAAAAAGGGAGTCAGCCACATTTAAGATGGCTGGTATAGGTATTATTGTGTTCGAACTGTACTGATCTTTCGCAGTGCTGTTGATTTTGTTAAACGCTCTCTTGCACGATTTTCTGACCACAATTTGTGCTTTTCTTTCAGTCAAGAATTGTTTCACCAGATCTTAATCTATGACTTTGGTAATTTTGGAGTGTTGAGGTTGTCGGTAAGTGTGTGATGTTATTCTTTGTCTTGGTAATTCGGTCGCTAGCACAAGACGCTGAATTTGTTCTTTTCCTTGTGTCCAGAACCCTGCCCCCTTATATGAACTGGCCATGCTGGCGTTGGACAGTCCAGAAAGTGGCTGGACAGAAGAGGACGGTCCCAAAGAGGGATTGGCAAAATATATTGTAGATTTTTTGAAGACAAAATCTGAATTGCTGCAAGATTATTTTTCCCTTGGGATCGATGAGGTTAGTATACAATTTAAGGTGACTTAAAAAGTGTTGAAATCTGCAGTGACCAGCTCGAGCAGTTCACTTTTCGCTGAAGATGGATATCGAAAAATTGTAGCAAAGTGCCAATCATCGCAGTTATCTAACTGGCCACCTGGTGACAGCAAATATCACCTATTTGCCATGTGTGCTATATATAATGTCTTAACAAAGCCATTCTCACAATGTATTTACTGTGGTTATTCACAGGAGGGAAACCTAACTGGACTACCTCTGCTCTTGGAAAACTATGTTCCAGCTCTAGAGGGGCTGCCAATGTTCATCCTGCGTCTAGCCACAGAGGTGGGTACCCTGTTATATCTGGAAAATAAGAATGTAGAGGACCGATAAAGACCATTTCAGCCTATCTGCCTGGCTACAAAGTTCAAAGCATACCATACTAAGGAGTAGACTTTGAGTCCTTGGCCATACCGCAGTACCTGGTCCTTTTGAGAACTGATCGGGAGCTGGGTACGTTGCTTCATTTGAGGACTTGGAAAGTGTACTGTTCTAATCTCTCTCTCATACTTCCACTGAGAATTATCCAGCTCCCTCTCTAATTTCCCCAGTCTCTATCTCTAGATAAGCCTGTTGTACGTGAGTTGCTTAAATCTAAACTGTCCCACTTAGGAGCTTGAGTTTGTTCTCCCCAGTTACGGAATTTGTGAATTCAGTTTATCTGTACCCTTGGTTCTTCCTCGGTTTGCTTTTCTCTGGTGTAAACATTTCCAGTTCCCTAAAGTCCCTCTTTGCAGCTGGCGGATATCAATTTATTTGCCCTCCTCTGCACATTCTCCAGAGCCAAGATGTTCCCACTTTATTGATGTTGAAAGTTTGATGACATAGAAGGACTGGAGGTATGAAACTGCAGAATGCTATCGGTCAAGATGAATAACCAGCCCTTGAACAGACCCATTGCCTCTGGTTGATTTCATTGCAGTCTATCTATTAAACCTCTTTTCTAAAATGGATCCTGAAAAAAAGTCAGTAGAGATTAGTGACGGAACTAGTGGGGGTGGACCTCCAATCATTTGAGGTCGGCTCACGTGGCTTTGGAGGACCGCCTCCATTTCACTCACAGGAACCTCTGTCACGTGTTTTCGACCTCCAGTTCGGTCTGTATGGTTCTCACCTTGGCCTTCCCCAGTTCCCAATTCATTCCCTTTCCTGTCAAGTCGGCAAAATCTTAAATTCGACCCACCTGGTCAGCCAAACCTGGCTCTGCCACTCGTAGAGGAGGTAGTGAACAATATGTAACCTTTGCTTCAACGTTAAACAATTACTACTTGTTACAGTTAAGTCATTCTGAATTGTTGTATAGACCAGGTAACAATGCAAGATATGATTGGATGTTGTCAGGTCTGATCCACTTACACTTTCCTTTTGTGTCCAGTACCTTTTTATGATTGCACAGATGTAATGTGTTCCTATTATTGCACAGGTGAACTGGGATGAAGAGAAGGAGTGTTTTGAAACATTGAGCAAGGAATGTGGTATGTTTTACTCCATCAGGAAACAGTATACACTGGACGAGTCACAGGTGTCACCGAATCAGAGTCAGCAGGTAGAAGTGCGACCAGTTGTGGGTTTACTGTTTTAAAAAGATCAAATCCTTCGAATTAAGAGGTTCTACTCCCCTCAGTACTGATTGTAACACAAGTGTCCGAGCGCTTAATTTGTTATGTCCGTACTGAGAGGAGTAGTCTCTTTTCTCGAAGGATGAGTATGTAAACAGTCCTGTGGAGCACAGCAAGCCGTAGAGTAGGGTCTGGAGCAACCTGAAGCCCCAGAGTGGGTCCAAAAGTGATCAGAGGCAGCGACACCCCACTGCCTGGTGGTTATTTTCTGTTGCCACTTGCCGTTGCACTTGCTTCTGCTGTGGCTAAAGTAATTTTGTTGCATATGACATGTTGCAGAGGCTGTATGATAGCCTACAACCTGTACACTTAACCCATGGATATAAAGTTGGGGGAGTGGATAGAGTGAGCCTAAAGTTTAAAAGAAAGCAGCAGTAAGACTGTCACCATATCAGCATTCCTAATTTCTAACTCTCAGGTTTGAGGTTACTTTGCAAACCAAATATATGCACTGCACTTAATAGTTCTACAGGACTCCATTGTTGCCTTTGACTAACAGACTAATCTAATCACAGAGAAATGACAAGACAATCACTCAGCCTCAACTTTTTTAGATGTAAACAAAATCTGTAAATAATTGTCTCAAGGATAAATTATGTTCTGCTGTTGAACAGAGAGCTCTATGTAGGTTTTATATTCCTAGCCACATTTGAATTACCTTGAGCTTCTCTCTAATTTTAAATGTAAATAAATTAGATCTAACATAAGAGTTAGCAAAAAAAATTCTGTCCTTTTCCAAGTTCCTTAAATATAGCCGATTGTTACCTATAGTTGGTGGAGTAATCTCGCTCATTTGTGTATTAATGTTCTCCAATCTCTGAGCTTTGCATTATTACTGAAACAAGTAACTCAAATGAAAGCGTCATGAGACATGAAGGGGTTTCTCTCAATAGACATTCTTCGAAATAGAGGTGTATTGTGGGGGAACAACTGACAGAAAGCAGAGAGCCAGGGTGTATTTACAATAAAGTGTGGTAAGAAAAGTGGTTTACAAGTCACAACTGATGAGAACAGTTTACTTTCTCCTCACTGCTGGTGATTAACATCTATCCTAAAGTGCAGCATTCTGATTAGCGACTTCACAAGGGTGGGCTTGAAAGAACAGGAGTGCTGTGGCTGTTCTTTACAGTTACTAATTCCCTATGGCTGAAATTCCTTCACTACTTTAGGAGGGGCATTAACAGTTAGAAATAAAGGAACAAGATTCTGGGTTGTAACAATAATTACAGATAATCTCAAATTGAGAGCAAATATTCGGAGTGAGGAACAAGACTGACATGGTTGCAATCTATTAATTTTAAAGCTGAAAATGGATTACTCATTCAAATCACTTATTTTGATTTAAAAAAGATTTGGCAGGTCTGCTAATAAGTTAAGTGTCCTTTTTATCCAGTATAAGTCCTAGAGACTACCAAGGCTGAGACTGTGCTAATTTAGCTAGGGCAGTATTTAGTGCTGCAGTTACCAGCCTGAGCTTACTGATGGAGAAAATCAGCCAGAGTTCCTGGTCCTGATTGCTATATAGTGAAGCCCTGCTGGACTCAGGTTATGATAATGTTGGGCTTGGCTGTAATGCCCTCCCACACCTTGGGGAATAGCCCGTTGACAGGGATAGTGACCAAGAAGTCAACACTGTGGACAGGAGGGAGAGTAAGCCACGAAAAGGTTTCTAAATAGAGATGTATTAATTTTAATCCATTGCTAACGGACGATTACTTAGAGTGAAACTGAATCTCTTTTTCCCCCCCAGAGTGAGGAGCTTGGCAGTGACAAGTCATGGAAGTGGACTGTAGAACATGTAATTTCCAAAGCTTTCAGAACTCTGCTCCTTCCTCCAAAGCACTTTGCAGAGGATGGATCCATCCTGCAGCTTGCCAATCTACCTGATCTGTACAAAGTCTTTGAGAGATGTTAACTGATTCTTGGAATGGGACTATGAACTGTCTCTGTTGTGCAGATAACATTGTTAGCTCAGTTGTACAAGCAATATTCCTCCTATTAAAAAAAGAACTTCAACAGTTAAGGTTTGATATTACACCACTCTTATTTTAAGAAACCCAGGGAACGGATTAAAAGTTTAAAACACTATCGCATAAAAGGGCAGAAACTTCGAAGCTTTGCTGCTGGGGTAGAACCTTATTCCAACAGAAGAGATAAACTGAGATAGGCCTACAACATTGTTGCCCTGATCCTGTACCTTGCACTCACATCTAATAAAGCTGGACATTGGCAGCAGTAGCACCTTGCAAATCTTCTCCTTAGATTTTCTGTACAAATGATTTATGTTTTTTTGTATTAAGATCCTAATTATTTCCATGTTGTACATAAAGTTGGTTAATTTGAAAGACTCTAGTTCTTCAGCATTTTAGCTCACCAGCATGGTTTTGTTCCAAGGACCTACATACAAATTTTACACAATTTAAAGTTCTGCTATAATCACCTAGTTTTATACAATTATTTTCTTTTGGGGCTGTAGTGTAGGGAGTTACTTCTCCTGTGCAGAAATATCAGGAATTCAAAAGTGCTATATGGATCATTTTACTAGTTTATACTCCTGAATTTTGATCAACAGGTGGAAAATTGTTTGGGCCACACTTCAGGCATGCTGACATCCATGCACAAATTCCCAATATAGCCACCTCCAGGCTGCAAGTTTCAGGCAATGGCCCATGCAAAGGCCTTTCGCTTGTAAAAGGTGGATTTACTCTTAAAACATTCTTATTTTAAAATGACCTGAAGGAGAGGGATAAATTGCATAATTAGGCCTGAACTAACAGAAAACTATGTGAAACTAATTCACTTGTAACTTGACTCCATTGCCAGAGAACATAGTTTTGTTGTAGTGTGGTTGTGGGATGTGCAATATACTTCACTCATTGCATTATGGTGTCCTCCAAGTACTATATAACATAGCCCATAAATCTTACGTCTGCTTACGCAAAGTATTCCTTACCTGGGCCGATTATGTCAGTACTGCACTACCTAACCCCCTGCAACATGAAAGATTCCCTTCCTTCATACTTGTAGCAGTATTTCTCACTTACCTGAGGTTTCTTTAGGTCTGCCATATTTTTTCTAATATTCATTCAGGTGCTAGAGATAGCATTAATCTGATTTTGCATCCTCTTTCCCTGTATGCTGCAGCAAGTGCTTTAGTTGGTGGGTCAAGAGAGCCTAGCAGCCTATTCTTTCTCTCCCAAATTCCCCTCTGAATAGATGCTGGAAGCTTTGCTAGTGAAATGTGCTTTCTGCAGTCTGGAAGGCTGTATTTTTAATGGAAAACACTGCATAATAGCAAGGAGTTTAAATGGTTGCTTTTGAACCTAATCTTCCAATTTAACAAGACCATCAGTGAACGTGTGGCAGGGTGGGCTTTCTGCTCACTTATTGCCACAGACCCTGGTGGCTGCTTAGGGGATCCTAGCAGAGTTTTTTTTGCAGCAGCATAGTGATAAATATGTACATAGCCACAATTATTCCACAGTTGAGTATTTTGTGCAGTTTTAGACATCCCATTATAGAAAAGACATAAACCCATAGAGAGCATATTTAGGTTAGATGCACCTGGCATGGGAAAGTATAGTTATGGGAAGAGGCTTGAAATACCAGAACTATCCACTGGCCCAAAGACCAGGAGGTTTTCAAAATTCTGAAGGCTTTTGCTGGTGTTCAGAGGAAAAAAAATCCTCTAGCTAGGGACTCAAGTGATAAGATCATCAATTTAAACTAGTCACCAAAAGTGAGGAGAGGTTAGAAAAAAATCCTTTATGCAGAGGGTTACAGGAGCATGGAATAATTTGCATTAGAGAGTAGTTGAGGCAGAGGGTACTGCAACTTTTAAGGGAAAAGTAAATAAATATTTGAAGCAGAGGAGACAACAAGGCAATGGCCTTAGTTTTGGATTGCTCTAGCAAAGAACCAACACAGATATGATGGGCTAAATAGGCACCTGCCATGGTTCAAACTGTATGTATAGATTGGGTAACCCAAAATAAGCAACCAGCTCTAGTAGGCAAATAATTGAGCAGCAACCTGCAGAAAGAGTAGTTACATCTATGGAGCATTACTGGTACAGGTTCATGGCCTGCATCTGCCTATTTGTGAAGAAGAGTTTGATTTTGTAATAAAAACAAAATGTTAAAAATACAGATGCTGACCTACAAACAGAAAAGACAGGTCATTGACATTTTAAGTATGCAACATAAAAGATTTTGTACAGTGACAATGATCAGAGGTTGCTTATGTGATAATTGGACAAAACTGGCACAGCAAATTTAGTATCATCCTCTCAGTACACAGCAGCCCTGCTGAGGGCATGTCCTTAGGTTTGCACTCTACCTGACAATCTTATCAATAATAGAAGTTGCCAGCACTAAGTCAGACTCCCATATTCAACAAAGAATGAGAATTGCTATACCTGCAGCTCGCCCTTAAAACAACCGCCATCAGTGCTGAATCTGCAGGTACCATTTCACCTTGCTGTGGAGATTTCTCGCAGCCCCTGTTATCACCTGGAATTTTGCGTGAAGTTGTTCAAATATATTTGGGTATTGTAGCTTAGCAGTTATGATAGTGGGCTAGCAACCCAGAGGTCATGGGAGTTAAAACCCATCATGGCAATAAATGTGGCAATGTGTGGCCTGGCACCAAAAAGATTACCACAAAAACTGATGGATTCTTGTAAAATGCCCACTGATTCACTGATATCTGTGACTGCTGTCCAATGCTCTGTGGAACACAGGAAGGCACAGTAGTAGGCCATTCAGCTCCTCACCATTCACTCAGATCATGGCTGATCTGCACCTCAATTCCATAGCCCTGGATACCCTTACTGAACAAAAATCTATGAGTCTTGAAAGCTCCAATTGTCCCAGCATTCACAGCCTTCTGGGGAAAGAGAACTCCAAATTTTTAAACCACCCTTTATGTGAAAAAGTGCTTCCTGATTTTGCTCCTGAATGGCCTGGCTCTAATTTTAAGATTATGTCCCCTTGTTCTTGATTCCTCACCAGAGGAAATAGTTCTTCTGGATCTACCCTATCAAATCCTTTTAACATTTTAAACCTGTGGTTGACTTTTAATGCCCTCAGGTAAAAAGCTGTGCTCTAGTTGACAAAGATGTGCAGAAACAATAGCTGGTTCAGTATTTACAATTATTAAAGCTGCTGGAATCTGTCCCAAGAGGTTGATGCCATCCTTTAACAAAGTAATCTCAAACAAGCATATGGTAATATAAATGTACTGGAAATCAATTGTATCAGTATATAATCTTAAACATTATATAATAAATGACAAGTGATACAACATTGCAGCACCACAACCTCAGTACTTTAGCAACCTGAGTTCTGCTTCAACATGTCATTCCCAGCTAGACAACACCTATTATAGTTATTTTTAATGCCACTTTTGTTCTTTTGCTGCTCTTGCCATTAGTATTAATTAAATACAGTCTTGCAGAAAAGTAACTCTCAACTGTGCTGGCAGCAGGAAGGCCTACCCAGGATTTGTGTCTTGCCAGCTCCAATATAATATCCCAGGAACCAGTAAACATCATGATGTATCACAACCCTTATCAATGAGGCCAATTTCCAGGGTTGATGTGATGTAAAAGGATAGGCTGCATGGGCACAATAATTTTGGTCAAACATTGGCTTCCTCCAAATACCAGACTCCACCACAGGTGCATGTGTTACAGTGCCTGAGCACATGGTGGTGGACAGAATATCAAAGGAAGCGAGCAAACACCAGATATTGAGTTTCACAGCACCTGCTGCAGAATTACGCCTTATGACAAACATCCACTTTACATTTCCAATGTACTACCTCGTACTGTTTGAGAAAGGCAACTGTGGGGACATTAGCCCTGACATCTCTGGCAGGACTGGCCTTCAGCTACAGGACTGGTCACTTGTGAAAAACTATAAAGTTAAATCAGGCCAACTGTGGTAGGTCTGCAGCTATTGATTTGGCTACTGATCGGTTATAGTCAATAGGCAAAGTTGCTTATTAGGTTTTTCTTCCCTCGTTAAACCTCTGTGGCTAGGCAAATGTTGAAGAGCTGTTTTAAGATGACTGTGTGCAGCCTGCACACTATGTAGCCGTGTGCTCCAATACTTGAAGACAGATGCAGCAATCACAAAAATAAAATTCTGTGGTCTCGCTAAATAAAGTGTCCACAGTTTCATTTAATGTCAAAACCCCCATTCACAAGCCTGTTTTCTCAGAAAGACCAAACCCTTATACACAAGCAACACAAGTAATATTCGGAAGATGCAATCCAATATTTTATACAACAAAGGAAACAATTTTTTCCATTTGTTTTTTAACTCCTTGTTGTGAGGAGCAGCAGAGCTGCCCATATCCTGTATTCTAAAACTAAACTACAGGGACGTTTCAAACCAATGCAAAACCTATCAATTGTATCCACAATCCATTTATTTACTAGAATAAGTTGTATATAATACAAAAAAAGATTAAATTTTGAAATTGTATTTATGATGAAAAAATGAAGTATGTCACTTTTGGCAGATACTTTTCCCAGAAATTTACCCTTTTTCTTAATTCATCGATTACAATATTTTAGACCAAATAAATGGTCCGTAAATTTTGTTTATTAAATGACCAGATCAAGATAATCTCCATTGCACCATGTAAAAGGCACTTGAAATGTGAAGTGGGGATTCCTGCATTATGGGTGCACAGAACTATTGGCAAATGAGAGCAGCCAGATTTTCAAAAGGGACTTGCGAGGTTATCTTGTGTATCAGTTCCGTTCGTGCAGTCCTCCAAGGTCTTTAAGCAACCACTATCATTTCTAAGCAGCAGAAAGGTTTATGTAAATCAATTTGATGTATTAAAGCCATGAATAACCAATCTATTTGTATTTACCTGCTAAATCACTCATACCAAGTACACAACCAATCTCAAAGGCTATTAACCCACTGAGCTAAACAGGTAATACAATTCACAATTATCAAACATGTAGACATTAGACAATGCCATCATTCTCTCATAAATTACAAAATCTTTACGCCAACATTTATAAAACTAGAGCCTTATTAAAGGACATCTTTCAGTGTTTGAAAGTGGTCGTGCCAATGGAAAAGGTCTATAAATTGCGACGCATGGAGGTTTTGTTAGTTTAAGATGCAGTGCACTGGCTCTTCCATCTCTATTGCTGAGAGAGTAGTGCATTTCGGTTGGCCTTCATCTTCTCCAACCGCTTCACCAAGTGGCTATTGGTCATTTCCATCTCCTCATTCTTATCCAATGCTGATCGTAACTGTGAGGAGGGACAGAAAACACTTGGTAATCATCACTAAGCTGACATAAACACATAGAAAAATAACAAAGTTGTAACTCCAGTTAAAAACTCCACATTAAATGTTTACAACTAGAAGTCCAGCTAAGCAAACTAACACACCAGGTTGTTGTATACCCCTGGTCCAAATACACAGAAACCCAAAGCACATTCATATGGTAACACTAAAATCAAAAACAGCTTTTTAAAATCACAAATCACAAGTCACCAGCTATAGCTGGGGCTGTGCATAGTTCTAATTGCCTTAAATCATTCACAATTGTAACCAACTACATTGTTGAAAGTTAAGTCACTTTTTAAAATCTGCAAATCCATACTTGGAAAAGCAATGTTTTCCAAGCCAACCTATTTAAAAAAAAACTAGTCAATCTTCTGTGATGTTGCACATAGGGAGTGCAGCATTCAGATGAAGTGAGGTTAGAGGGCAGGGAGAATTGGACCATGTGCGTAGACATAATTCAGTCCCCATTATAAAGCCATACATTTTGTCCTTATTTTTATATAATACTTTGACATTATTTATAATTAAATATATATAATAATTAATAATAATTAATTATAGTAGTGAGCAGAGAAGTAGAGTCTGTTGGAGCATAGGAGTTTCGTCACAGTACAGGCTAGGAGCTGGGAGATGCAAAACTGAGGTGCTACACTACCACCACTTGTAAGAGAGTGTAATTACAGCGTGACAAGTTTACATAGGCGGTTTCCACATAAATGTGGACATAGGAATTTATAAGCATGACAGAGACACAAGAAGAAGAAGTACGGTTTTGTAATTAAGAAATGTGTGCCTACGCAAGATTTTTTATTTTAGATAGATATTCCTGAGAGCCTCCATCAGTTATAGCAGCCTGGAGTGGGTTGTAGGAAAATAAAAAAGCTTGGGGATTCAATCATATTTCTCTTCACAATGAAACACATAAAACTGAAAATGCCTTTTACAGGTATCCTAGTAAGAAAAGCCAATACAGCGTTACTGATACTTGCTTTGGGGAGGGGTCTTGGGGCTGAGCAAAAGAAATATTAAAATACTTGTCATTTTTTTAAATGTTCGTCGAACACAGAACAAGGTACTGAAAGGTATATTCAAATAAGGCATCATCACACCATTAAGAACCACAATTTGGCAGCTAGCATTAGAACAGCAGAGAGGTAAACATAAATGAGGAGCATAAAATGTTTCAGGTCAAAAACACCACCTATTACTTTTAGGCTGAAATGAATCATAGCATTTTGCAGCATAGGAAGAGGCCTTTTAGCCCACTGTACCTGCACTGGATCTCAGAAAGAGCTATTCACTTGGTTCCATTCCCCTACAGAATCACTTGAAAATTACAACTTGTTTCTGTAACTCTGAACAGCATAGCAGCATTTAGTAAGCAGTACAATTACGACTTAGTCAGTCTTCATACCTCTCGCTGCAGCCTCCTCTTTTCTGCTTTTAGTTCATCCTCTATTTTTTCTGAGTTTTCTGTTGCTGTTTTATATCGATGCACCTGTCCTTCGACCCTGGCAATCTGCAAATCCATACAAGAAATGTAAGCCACAATATTGCTGCCAGAAGAAATTGTATGGAGATACTGGCACAGGGTCATTTGTTTTTAAAAATATAATTTTGATTAAGTAGTGTTTGTTACATCCACACTACATTTAAAAACTATATTCAAGGATTAAAATCTTTAAACTTATTTATGATTCAATGCTTCGGATAATGCTCCATAAGACTAAATTATTGATAGCCACTGCAGAGAAGCACTTAGGCCCGAATTCGAGAATGTGATGATCAAGTCACCACTGTTGAGTTGAGAGGCCAACGTTCAATGCACCAATGCTGCAAAAAGTTTCCGTATGTTGATGAAACCAAAAATAGAGGATATTTCTATGACAATACAAAAAAGGATCCAAATTGGATTTTATATTAAAATGAATCTTTATGCATAAGTGGCAATAGCACAACTAGTAAATATGGTTCAGTAAATAAATAGGAAGGACAGCACACATATCTGGCAGCAGTTACTGTATTTGACTGCTTGAAATTTGAAATAGAAGTCCAGAAAGAATAAACTTGCATTTATATAGCGCCTTTCACAACCTCAGGATGTCCCAAAACATTTCACAGCCAATAAAGTACTTTTGAACTGCAGTCACGGTTGTAACATAGATGGGTGTTGGTCTTGATTCAGTGGTAGCACACTCACCTCTGAATCAGAAGATCGTGAGTTCAAGCCCCACTTCAGAGACTTGAGCACATAATCTAGGCTAGCACTTCTGTGCAGTACTGAGGGAATGCTGCAATATCGGAGGTTCTGTCTTTTGGGACATTAGACCAAGGCTCCATCTGCCGTCTCAGGTGGGCGTAAAAGATCCCATGGCACTATCCGAAAAGAGCTGGGAAGTTCTCCTGGTGTCCTGGCCAACAATTATCCTTCAACTAACATCTAAAACAGATGATCTGGTCATTTATTTAATTGCTGTTTGTGGGAGCTAGCTGTGAGCAAATTGGCTGGCGCATTTCCTACATTACAACTACAACTACACTTCAAAAGTACTTAATTGGCTGTAAAGTGCTTTTGAATGTCCTGAGGTCATGGAAAGGCACTACATAAATGCAAATCTTTTTCTCACTTTCGAAATGTAGGAAAACGTGACAGCCAATTTGCAAGGTCCCACAAAGCAGTGAGATAAATGACCAATTAAACTGTTTTTTAAAAAAAAATTGATATTGGCCAGGACACCAGGTGAATTTGCCTGCTCTTCTTGGAACTTTTACGCCCACCTGGGAAAGACGACAGGACCTCGGTTTAATGGCTCATCCAAAAGAAGGCACCCCTAACAGTGCAGCGCTCCCTCAGCACCACACTAAAAAGTGTCAGCCTAGATTATGCACTCATGTTTCTAGAGTGGGGCTTGAGCCCACGACCTTCTGACTCAGGAGAACGTGCTACCACTGAGCCACAGCTGACAACTAAAAAGTTTCAGGCCCCACTCCCCCATAGTGTCTGCAATATATATTTCACATCACTACACAGCAAATCATTGTTGTGAGAATATCCAGACACAACCTGTCTTTGTAAGCAGCTCCTTAGAACATGATGGAAAAATAATCAGCTCTTTCAAAAGATGTATATGCTATGTCTAGGGTCGCAACGTGTACATCTTTTGAAAGAGCTGATTCTCTCTATTGCTGGGAGAAGGAGGAAAGATTTCCTCTGTTTGTTGCTATTTGAGTTGAAATCGTTTCGTACTCAAATTTACAATTCATCTACAATGAAGAAACATTGGAAATCTTCCACCACGGCAGTTTCCGACATCCCATGGAGAGTGTCGTTGCATGAAAGCAAGATCTTTTTCCAAAAATTATGAAGGGGTAAGCGAATCTGCATTGCTCTCAGTCACCTCCCAGTGATCAGCTTTGGTAGAAGCTTGGGAGGAAGTTGCCTGCCTTTTCTGGAAGACATGGGGGCACCTAAAGGGGTGTCCAAGCTTTTGTCTTCATGGGCCACATAGGTACGTATCATGGGGCCTTGGGAGCCACACATAAAATTTAAATTCATGTTCCCATATATCTCAGGATCTTGGTGTTCTGATTAAGGGTTTAATCCACGAATGAGGCAACAGCCCTTTCCAAACATGCAGGCCCAGAAAACTCAAACA
Source organism: Heptranchias perlo (assembly GCF_035084215.1). NCBI lineage: Eukaryota > Metazoa > Chordata > Chondrichthyes > Hexanchiformes > Hexanchidae > Heptranchias > Heptranchias perlo. The sequence continues at coordinate 101,972,200 of NC_090327.1, forward strand.
AGACACTATCAAGCGCAGATAGGATCGAGTTGCCTGGATGGATTGTCATGGCTGAGGGAATATGCATGTTACTCCAAGATGGAAACCCCCTGACCTAAAGGGTCGGGTGATAAAAAAGAACAAAAATTCATGTTGAAAAATAAAAAAAGTGATACAGGACATAATTATTACAGATATAATATACATCCACTTATAAGATTATATACACACATACATCCAACCCTCCCTATCTTCAATTGAGATCAGTTACCTCAGCACAGGTGAGAAGCTGGAATCTTCCTGGTCTATATGCCTCAGTACTACATAATTCAGTGAGTACTGTGCAATCAGCAAGTTTGCTGAGTAGATACACCAATTTTTTTGTTGCAATTATGCATAAACGTACAAGTTTTTAAGCTAGTCTGTGCTAAAACATGTTGTTTCACCAAAGAACTTCCTGCCACCACATTCAACATCTGAGGCAGAATGACACCAATCTAATTTCAGTCACATATATCTTCAACCTCAGACACTAAACAGCTTTCTTTAGACACCAACAAATATTGGTGACACTTCCATCATTTATTTTAATTTACTAGACGATCTCATGTCATTGCTCACAGCATGTTAGAGGAGCTACAAAGCAATCTAGTGGCCACAGTCTGCAACTACAGCATCGCCAGGACCTCATTACATCGGGAATTCCCATTACAGTTATATATGTAAGCATTTTTAAAGTTAAATGTTGCTATAAAAAGTAAAATCTAAAATGGTGACAACAGGAAGTGAAGTATGTGGACAGAAAATATAGGCATGAGTTTTATTAATGTGTATAATACATATAAATAAATATGTGCACAATTAGAACGAGAATAGAAAAATGTCCACGTTATGAAAAGTACTCACATTTTGTTCAAGAGTGGCAATGTCCTGTTCTGCCTTGGACAGTTTAAACTTGTACTCACTCAACTGCCTATTCGCATCTCCTGAAAGTAAACACAAAGAGACTCAGAAAAAAAACAGGGAGGAGTTCAACAGGATCGAACAGGGTTCAAAAAAATACTTAAGACTTAACTTGACAATAGAGCTAGTTGTGCAAGGTAGAGGGCAACAAGACATCAGCACTGACCAGAAGTCAAGGCTCAAAACTCCCATCGATAACATATTCAATGGAATGTAAAATATCTTATGTGAGAAGTACACTGATCTTTTAAAATTATATCCTCCAGTTATATGCCCAGGGCTTTTTTATTATTTGATAGTGGAATCATTCAACACACACAACTTGCTGGTTCGTAATTGAGTCATGGGGGCAGAACAGCCAAGGATCTCACTCCAGGATGCTGACATCACCCCACACCCCTGCACATGCAAACAACTGGGCAAGGATCCCTTCTGCATACGTACAGCTCGTTGACACTCATTGGCTCGACTCTTATGAAAATTGGCCACTTGGGCAAGGGACCCAAGGTCTGCAATGGCACAAGGAACTATACTCCAGCACGTGTCTGCATCCTCAGGAGAACAGAGGGTGGGTTGGGGAGGAATCTGATAATGAAATCCTTCAGTTGCTGATTAGCAGGTGTGCTAGCTTTAGATTCCATGGAATGCACACAGAGTACCCATTGAACTTACTCTGCATTTCAAGAATTTGTAGATCTGTGCCATTTTCTAGTCGATCGGAATCCGTGAACACATTCTCAATCTTAGAATTCTTCTGTCGTTCCTCTTCCAACTGCAATTTCAGCTTTCTGATCTATCAAAGCAAAGTGATCACAGGACACCTTATTAGCTCAAAAAAGTGAAATACTGGGAGCACATATTTAGAAAGGTGGAAGGAAACAGCTAGGTAAATCGCTCACAGTAAAATGCCCCTTGTTGAGAGATAAATATACATTTTATATATGAAGAAAACTTTTAAATGCTGAAAGCCCCTCTCTGAAACAGGTTCAACATTTACCAAAAAAGCCGGCACCACTACCACACCTTCTTCAGTCAGGAGGCTGTGATCTGAGGTTAAAGGAATGTCTAAACTTAATGACTTTCTGTAATCAGCTGACAGCAATTTTTTTTTTTCTCTGTGGTTTGAGATTGATCTTAGTTTTCCAATGCCCCGTTTACCTTCTTCTCTGTCTCTTTTCCCACCCCCATCCGAAAGATTGGTCTGATTAGTTTTCCACTACTGTACTATGAAGTGTCATTGTAAGCTGGCTGATATCTGGCAAAACTTACCAATTAATAGGGGAAGGAGATTTTGAATGAGTAACTTGTACCCTATGAGTGGGAATTGAATGGTCCTCTGCCAGAGCTATCGAGGTACCCTAGAAAATTAGGAAGAATGCTTACATTGCATTCTAGAGTGGGAAATAATCTGTTCGGTGAAATCATTAAGATACATAGGAGAGTCATTTGTGAACAGAAAAATTTATGCAGGTTAGGTTTTTTTTAAAGCAAAGAAACTGATGGATTTAAAGGAAAAACTCACAAATACATTCTAACTTTTATGAGGCATCCCGAGAGTACTCTGAACAAAATGAAGATAAATGAGCTACTGATGAGAGTTACTGCGTGTTCCATAGTATACAAACACAGCTAGCTGTCTTGCAAGAGATTTCACCATGACATAGGGCCTTCAAGATGTATAGCCACAGAAATGTCATTTTTCTGTTGTAAATTCTACTTTAATTTCCCAACAATATTAGCATGCTAACAGAATTCTGCACTTTAAGTTATTCCACGCAGACTTGTGCAATTTCACAAGCTGACATCAATTTCACAAGCTGACATCAATAACTTGCAGGAAGAATATACATTGCTAACATCAGTATAACATTTTTATAATTAATAGCACCAGACTACACTGTTATTTTTAACAGAATAAAATATTTACACAAACTTTAAACACTCTCCCTTCAGAAATGGCACAGACAAGATCGTATGAACTATTGAACTGACCGAGGAAGTAAGTCAGCTGGCATACCCGTGTACCCTTCAATTAGAGACTAAATGATCTAGTTTCTCAAGGATCAGACTCCCAAATACATCAGAAATTGTTGTAAAGAACAATGTAGAATAATAAGACAGTAATTTTTAAAATAATTCTTCAGGATGTGGGCTTTGCTGGCAAGACTGGCATTGAATGCCTTTCCCTAGTTGCCCAAAAGATGGTGGTGATGGGCCTTCTTTTTGAACAGCAGCAGGTACCCCCACAATGCTGTTAGGTAGGGAGTTTCAGGATTTTGAGGCAGCGATAATGAAGGAGTGACAATATATGTTTAGTCAGGATGGTGTGTGACTTGGAGGTGATGGTGTTCTCATGCACCTGCTGCCCTTGTCCTTCCAGCTGGTGGAGGTTGTGAGTTTGGGGGGGCTGTTGAAGAAGCCTTTGCAAGTTGCTGCAGTGCATCCTGTGGATAGTACGCACTGCAGTTAGGCTGCGCCAGTGCCCCAGGGAATGGATGTTTAACGTGACGGATGGGCTGCCGATAAAACGGACTGCTTTTTTTTTTGTTCGTTCCTGGGATGTGGGTGTCGCTGGCGAGGCCAGCATTTATTGCCCATCCCTAATTGCCCTTGAGAAGATGGTGGCGAGCCGCATTCTTGAACCGCTGCAGTCCGTGTGGTGAAGGTTCTCCCACAGTGCTGTTAGGACGGGAGTTCCAGGATTTTGACCCAGCGACGATGAAGGAACGGCGATATATTTCCAAGTCGGGATGGTGTGTGACTTGGAGGAGAACGTGCAGGTGGTGTTGTTCCCATTTGCCTGCTGCCTTTGTCCTCCTAGATGGTAGAGGTCGTGGGTTTGGGAGGTGCTGTCGAAGAAGCCTTGGTGAGTTGCTGCAGTGAATCCTGTGGATGGTACACACTGCAGCCAATGTGCGCCAGTGGTGAAGGGAGTGAATGTTTAGGGTGGTGGATGGGGTGCCAATCAAGCAGGCTGCTTTGTCCTGGATGGTGTCGAGCTTCTTGAGTGTTGTTGGAGCTGCACTCATCTAAGCAAGTGGAGAGTATTCCATCACACTCCTGACTTGTGCCTTGTAGATGGTGGAAAGGTTTTGGGGAGTCAGGTGGTGAGTCACTCGCCGCAGAATACCCAGCCTCTGACCTGCTCTTGTAGCCACAGTATTTATGTGGCTGGTCCAGTGAAGTTTCTGGTCAATGGTGACCCCCAGGATGTTGATGGTGGGGGATTCGGCGATGGTAATGCCATTGAATGTCAAGGGGAGGTGGTTAGACTCTCTCTTGTTGGAGATGGTCATTGCCTGGCACTTGTCTGGCACGAATGTTACTTGACACTTATCAGCCCAAGCCTGGATGTTGTCCAGGTCTTGCTGCATGCGGGCTCGGATTGCTTCATTGTTTGAAGGGTTGCGAATGGAACTGAACACTGTGCAATCATCAGCGAACATCCCCATTTCTGACCTTATGAAGGAGTGAAGGTCATTGGTGAAGCAGCTGAAGATGGTTGGGCCTAGGACACTGCCCTAAGGAATTCCTGCAGCAATGCACTGGGGCTGAGATGATTGGCCTCCAACAACCACTACCATCTTCCTTTGTGGTTAGGTATGACTCCAGCCACTGGAGAGTTTTCCCCGATTCCCATTGACTTCAATTTTAGTATGGCTCCTTGGTGCCACACTCAGTCAAATGCTGCCTTGATGTCAAGGGCAGTTACTCTCACCTCACCTCTGGAATTCGGCTCTTTTGTCCATGTTTGGACCAAGGCTGTAATGAGGTCTGGAGCCGAGTAGGCCTGGTGCAACCCAAACTAAGCATCGGTGAGCAGGTTATTGGTAAGTAAGTGCCGCTTGATAGCATTGTCGACGACACCTTCCATCACTTTGCTGATGATTGAGAGTAGAATGAAGGGGCGGTAATTGGCCGGATTGGATTTGTCCTGCTTTTTGTGGACAGGACATACCTGGGCAATTTTCCACATTGTCGGGTAGATGCCAGTGTTGTAGCTGTACTGGAACAGCTTGGCTCGAGGCACAGCTAGTTCTGGAGCACAAGTCTTCAGCACTACAGCTGGGATGTTGTCGGGGCCCATAGTCTTTGCTGTATCCAGTGCACTCAGTCGTTCCTTGATATCACGTGGAATGAATCAAACTGGTTGGAGACTGGCTTCTGTGATGGTGGGGATATCGGGAGGAGGCCGAGATGGATCATCCACTCGTCACTTCTGGCTGAAGATGTTTGCAAACGCTTCAGCCTTGACTTTTGCACTCACGTGCTGGACTCCGCCATCATTGAGGATGGGGATGTTTGCAGAGCCTCCTCCTCCAGTTAGTTGTTAATTGTCTACCACCATTCATGTCTGGACGTGGCAGGACTTATTTGTCCTTATTTGAATTCAACACAAGTGGGAGGTCATCCATTTTGTACCAAAAGAGGACAGATCAGAGTACTTTTAAATAGTGACAAGCTAGGAGCACTGGAGGGTCCAAAGAGGTTTAGGGGTCCATGTGCACAGATCACTAAAACGTAGTCGTCAGGCATAAAACATTAAAAAAATAGGCTAATGGAATGTTAGCCTTTATAACTAGAGGACGAGAATATAAAGGGGAGGAAGCTATACAAAGTCCTAGTTAGACCACATCTGGAGTACTGTGTATAGTTCTGGGCACTGCACCTTAGAAAGGATATATTGGTCTTGGATAAAGTGCAGCACAGATTCACCAGAATGTTACCAGAGCTCCAAGGCTTAGATTATGAGGAGGGATTACATAAACCAAGCTTGCATTCTCTGGAATATAGAAAGTTAAGGGGTGATTTGATTGAGGTTTTTGAAAAGAATTGATAGGATAGATAGAAAGAAACTTTTTCCACTGGTGGGGCAATCTCGGACAAGGGGACAAAATCAGAGCCAGGCCATTCAGGAGAGAAGTTAGGAAACACTTCTTCACGCAGAGGGTGTGGAACACTCTCCCACAAAAAGCAGTAGATGCTGGCTCAATTAATAATTTTAAATCTGGGATCGATAGATTTTTGCGAGCCAAGGATATTAAGGGATACGGAGCCAAGGCAGGTGGATGGAGTTAGGATACAGATCAGCTATTACCTCATTGAATGGCGAACAGCCTCGAGGGGCTGAATGGCCTTCTCTTGTTCCTATATCCTGATGATGTTGAGCTTCTCGAGTGTTATTGCAGCTGCACCCATGCAGGCAAGAGAGTATTCCATCATCCTTATCTGCTGTTGTAAGATATCCAACCCAGTGCCTTACATTGCCTTACTGCCATCAGTGGGGATGTACTGCTTGAGTAGTGCATTTATTCATTGTGTACTGAAGTGGTATTTTGATGAATGTATCTATGTATTAACAACCACAGCATTTCAGAGTAATTCACTGTACGTGAAATGCTTTTGGATGTTCCAGAGAAACGGGATAAGATATTATAGAAATACAAGACGTTTTTTGTTCTTATTAAAGGTATGTTGGCACTTGGGAATGGGACTCTTCCCATTTCAGGCAGCAAGCATCAGCATCAAGCAGTACCAGGTTAGATATAGCAAAGCCAGGTACAAAGTAAAACTTCCTCCACTCTGCCCCAATCTCAGACTGCACCAGCATGGCATTTTCCCCCACTTCCCACACCACCCATTCTGTGGCTTCTGAATGACATTGCCAATTGGTGCCCAATTAGGGGCTGTTTTGTGCTGTACTCAAGCCAGAGTTGAAAAGTCAGTGCCTAACCCACCACCCAGTTCCCACAAGTTTTTCCTTTTAATACAGCGAGATTTTTTCCTATTGCATTTCACTTTTTTCCCCAAGCTTCATGTACTATTAATTACCTGTGCAAGTAATTCTTCCTTTTCATCAGCCAGTTTCTTTAGTCGCACATCTAGAATATGAGAAAATACATGTCAAAAAGACTTTGCAAGTTTCAGGTTTTTAAAAAAAATCAAAACATTCTATTATTTACTTCATAACTTGAACAAGTTCAGTTTGACAATTTTCATTTCCTGTGTTCCTGCAGCAACTCGAAATACACGTGACGACGGATTTCCAGCTGGATTAGTGCAATTAATCTACAGTTGGCAGTTGTTCAGAGGTGCAACTGTGAAATACAACAGCAACACGTTCACATTCTACAGAGGCCAACTCTTGAGCAGTTATCAGGCTTGTCCAACCAACACAAAAGGGTAAATTTCACAACTGTGTATTTCTGGTGTGGAGTCTCTGAAAATTTATCCGAACATCTCAATCTCAAAGTCCCAGTATAAAACACTATGCAGGAGACTTAAAGAGGTACATGTACCCTGATGTGTACAGTTAAACTCATTTGACTACATTAGAGGAATACAAGTGCTGGAGCTGTAATACCTTTTGCTGCTCCTTTTTAAATGGCTCAATTCATTAATGGTTAATACAGCCTGAGCATCAAACTGCTGCCAGTACATTGTAGTGTAACAAAATAATTTGTCACATTACCCCTTTGGTTTTACACTTTTGAAACCATTCCATTCTGCTTTAGATTTGTCTGTGCCTCATTCACATTACATTCACAACAGGGGTACACGCACCAGTAGGATTCTTCTATAAGTGCTAGGTATTGACCATTCACTTACACAAGTCCTGAGAATCAAATATGCGATGATGCAGACATTGCATTCAAGCTCAGCCAACAATTTATATTCAAGCAGTGCAGCAGATTTGATCAAACACCACCCCATGGTTTATAAGTGGCCTGTGAGCCCTGGCTATCCTACCTGGAAAGCAATATACAGTGCACCATAGATGAGCTCCTGCACCTTCACGGCAGGTGGTTGTGGTTGCGGTTGCTTTCTGCACGCCTGCCTGTTGCTATGGAGAGGTTGTCAATCAACTGATTGTTCATGCATTTAAAAGGAGAAGTTCAGCGTTTGCCAGTGTGGCAAAATTTGCCATTCTGACTTGGACTAGACGGAAATAACCAAGCTACCCAGTCACACTGTATGTTCATTAACTCAGCACAATATAATTTGATCAAACATTACCTAGTGATCCATCGCCTGCACCTTCAAGCATGTGAGCAGCCTCTTGAGACACAACTGTAATCGCACCAACAACTGGTTCATGGTTTACATCTCCATTCGGTGTGCCTTCTGGGATTATCACCAAACCGTGTTTCTGGAAGATAAAATTATTTTACACTGTCAACTGTAGTAAAGCAAGCATCTTTGATTTTCTATGGTCAAACCAACTGTTCACCACAATGTAAAAAAAATAGTTGGTCACCTTGAGCAACAGCTGCAGAATATCTTTTACTTTATAAGCAAGGGTCAAGGATGTCTCGGAGCGGCTGCAGGACATTCTGGAGGGGGAGGGTGAACAGCCAGTTGTCGTGGTGCATATAGGCACCAACGATATAGGTAAAAAACAGGATGAGGTCCTACAAGCTGAATTTAGGGAGTTAGGAGTTAAACTAAAGAGTAGGACCTCAAAGGTAGTAATCTCAGGATTGCTACCAGTGCCACGGGCAAGTCAGAGTAGGAATGACAGGATAGCTAAGATGAATACGTGGCTTGAGAGATGGTGCAAGAGGGAGGGATTCAAATTCCTGGGCCATTGGAACCGGTTCTGGGGGAGGTGGGACCAGTACAAATTGGACGGTCTGTATCTGGGCAGGACTGGAACCAATGTCCTAGGGGGAGTGTTTGCCAGTGCTGTTGGGGAGGGTTTAAACTAATGTGGCAGGGGGATGGGAACCGATGCAGGAAGTCAGTGGGAAATAAAATGGTGACAGAAACAAAAGGCAGTAAGGGAGAGTGTACAGAACATGACCGGACAGATGGTCTGAGAAAACAGGGCAAAGACCAAGGGAAGTCTCGATTAAACTGCATTTATTTCAATGCAAGAAGTCTGATGGGCAAGGCAGATGAACTCAGGGCATGGATGGGTACATGGGACTGGGATGTTATAGCTATTACTGAAACATGGATAAGGGAGGGGCAGGACTGGCAGCTCAATGTTCCAGGGTACAGATGCTATAGGAAAGATAGAGCAGGAGGTAAGAGAGGAGGGGGAGTTGCGTTCTTGATTAGGGAGAACATCACGGCAGTAGTGAGAGGGGATATATCCGAGGGTTCGCCCACTGAGTCTATATGGGTAGAACTGAAAAATAAGAAGGGAGAGATCACTTTGATAGGATTGTACTACAGACCCCCAAATAGTCAACGGGAAATTGAGGAGCAAATATGTAAGGAGATTACAGACAGCTGCAAGAAAAATAGGGTGGTAATAGTAGGGGACTTTAACTTTCCCAACATTGACTGGGACAGCCATAGCATTAGGGGCTTGGATGGAGAGAAATTTGTTGAGTGTATTCAGGAGGAATTTCTCATTCAGTATGTGGATGGCCCGACTAGAGAGGGGGCAAAACTTGACCTCCTCTTGGGAAATAAGGAAGGGCAGGTGACAGAAGTGTTGGTGAGGGATCACTTTGGGACAAGTGATCATAATTCCATTAGTTTTAAGATAGCTATGGAGAAGGATAGGTCTGGCCCAAAAGTTAAAATTCTAAATTGGGGAAAGGCCAATTTTGATGGTATTAGACAGGAACTTTCAGAAGTTGATTGGGAGAGTCTGTTGGCAGGCAAAGGGACGTCTGGTAAGTGGGAGGCTTTCAAAAGTGTGTTAACCAGGGTTCAGGGTAAGCACATTCCTTATAAAGTGAAGGGCAAGGCTGGTAGAAGTAGGGAACCTTGCATGACTCGGGAGATTGAGCAACTTTTCAAAAAGAAGAAGGAGGCATATGACATGCATAGGCAGCTGGGATCAAATGGATCCCTTGAAGAGTATAGAGATTGCCGGAGTAGAGTTAAGAGAGAAATCAGGAGGGCAAAAAGGGGATATGAGATTGCTTTGGCAGATCAGGCAAAGGTGAATCCAAAGAGCTTCTACAAATACATAAAGGGCAAAAGGGTAACTAGGGAGAGAGTAGGGCCTCTTAAGGATCAACAAGGTCATCTATGTGCGGAACCACAAGAAATGGGTGAGATCCTGAATGAATATTTCACATCGGTATTTACGGTTGAGAAAGGCATGGATGTTAGGGAACTTGGGGAAATAAATAGTGATGTCTTGAGGAGTGTACATATTACAGAGAGGGAGGTGCTGGAAGTCTTAACGCGCATCAAGGTAGATAAATCTCCGGGACCTGATGAAATGTATCCCAGGACGTTATGGGAGGTTAGGGAGGAAATTGCGGGTCCCCTAGCAGAGATATTTGAATCATCCACCGCTACAGGTGAGGTGCCTGAAGACTGGAGGGTAGCAAATGTTGTGCCTTTGTTTAAGAAGGGCGGCACGGAAAAGCCTGGGAACTACAGACCAGTGAGCCTGACATCTGTAGTGGGTAAGTTGTTAGAGGGTATTCTGAGGGACAGGATCTACAGGCATTTGGAGAGGCAGGGACTAATTAGGAACAGTCAGCATGGTTTTGTGAGAGGAAAATCATGTCTCACGAATTTGATTGAGTTTTTTGAAGGGGTAACCAAGAAGATAGATGAGGGCTGTGCAGTAGACGTGGTCTACATGGACTTCAGCAAAGCATTTGACAAGGTACCGCATGGTAGGTTGTTACATAAGGTTAAATCTCATGGGATCCAAGGTGAGGTAGCCAATTGGATACAAAATTGGCTTGACGACAGAAGACAGAGGGTGGTTGTAGAGGGTTGTTTTTCAAACTGGATGCCTGTGTCCAGCGGTGTGCCTCAGGGATCGGTGCTGGGTCCGCTGTTATTTGTTATTTATATTAATGATTTGGATGAGAATTTAGGAGGCATGGTTAGTAAGTTTGCAGATGACACCAAGATTGGTGGCATTGTGGACAGTGAAGAAGGTTATCTGGGATTGCAACGGGATCTTGATCAATTGGGCCAGTCGGCCGATGAATGGCAGATGGAGTTTAATTTAGATAAATGTGAGGTGATGCATTTTGGTAGATCGAATCGGGCCAGGACCTACTCCGTTAATGGTAGGGCGTTGGGGAGAGTTATAGAACAAAGAGATCTAGGAGTACAGATTCATAGCTCCTTGAAAGTGGAGTCACAGGTGGATAGGGTGGTGAAGAAGGCATTCGGCATGCTTGGTTTCATTGGTCAGAACATTGAATGCAGGAGTTGGGATGTCTTGTTGAAGTTGTATAGGGCATTAGTGAGGCCACACTTGGAGTACTGTGTACAGTTCTGGTCACCCTATTATAGAAAGGATATTATTAAACTAGAAAGAGTGCAGAAAAGATTTACTAGGATGCTACCGGGACTTGATGGTTTGACTTACAGGGAGAGGTTAGACAGACTTGGACTTTTTTCCCTGGAGAGTAGGAGGTTAAGGGGTGATCTTATAGAAGTCTATAAAATAATGAGGGGCATAGATAAGGTCGATAGTCAAAATCTTTTCCCAAAGGTAGGGGAGTCTATAACGAGGGGGCATAGATTTAAGGTGAGAGGGGAGAGATACAAAAAGGTCCAGAGGGGCAATTTTTTCACTCAAAGGGTGGTGAGTGTCTGGAACGAGCTGCCAGAGGGAGTAGTAGAGGCGGGTACAATTTTGTCTTTTAAAAAGCATTTGGACAGTTACATGGGTAAGATGGGTATAGAGGGATATGGGCCAAGTGCAGGCAATTGGGACTAGCTTAGTGGTATAAACTGGGCGACATGGACATGTTGGGCCGAAGGGCCTGTTTCCATGTTGTAACTTCTATGATTCTATGATTCTATACTATAGTTTGTGTTTATTTTAAAAACAGCATATCTGAAAAAGATAAAGTGAATTTAGCAGAAGCTGTTGCACTATTTTCTTCTGTTTTATGGGCATAATTTTAACATCGGATATCTTAAAAAGATATTTTAAAAATAATTTCAATTATTGACATTTTTTAAATCAATGTGTTACCAGCAGAGTTAAATTAATGCAATTGGAAGACCCAGACTCTCATCTCCAGCTGCTGATACTAACAGATCAAGATGTTCCAATTTAGAACGCTAAGAACAGACCTTTCCAAGCAACCAGGCCCACAAAATTCAAACAGAACCATCAAAAAAAGAAATATCAAGGCTTTATAAAAGAATTTGTTTTCAAAAATAGGACCGTGCTTCGAGGTGTGGATTGCCCAGGCACGTGGTCGCAGTTTTAAACACCCTTGCTCTGTACGCTTTTCACACATTTAATCTAGTTCTCCATACAAGGATTCTTATTCCTAACCAACAAAAATAAATATTAAGCAGATTCAAATGTAAATACACACCTTCATGTAATTGTACTATAACCATACACACAAAACAATTTCAAATGAACAAACAGCATCAAATACCACTAAGCACATGGACATGTTATACATATTTATCTTCAGAAGCATGAAAATACTTTTGAACAAAAAGGCACTGAGAGACTGAAGCATATGGTACTTTAACTACTTGTAATGTACAATTTCCCAAAGTCAGCAGTGTTGCATGGAATTAGTTCATTCATTATGTTGCTGAATGAGATTTCAGAGAAGGTCTGCCCTGTCTAAGTCTACTCATTCCTTCTGTAGTAGGTCATCACATGTGTTTACAGAATGTGCCAAGATAATTGTCAATGACACTTTTCCAGAAACTAATGTTAACATTGCCTCTCCAGTTCTCACATCAGCTTATGACTCCTTGCTTTGGAATCTTGACGATAATTTCACATTTCCTGTCTGTAGGTGGCGCTTCTTTTTCCATGAAATGCTGTAACCATTGGGTTAGTCCTTTGTTCCCTAGGTCATTAAAGTATTTTTTCAGATTTGGGTTTTATGACTCTTAAGTTTCCTAACTGCTTAGCACACTTCCTTTCTTTGAATATTCCCAGCACTGATCAGTAGTTCATATAGAATTTAGAGAATGAAAATCATGAAGCGAGAGCAGGCCAGTTTGGTTTAAAATTTGCTGGATATATCCTTTCCATCTCTTCACATCATGTTTATCTGTAATAAAAATTATCTTGATCTTTAAGCAATTCATTTATCTCAGCGCTATTTGGAACCAGTATTGGGTCCAAGTTCTGCAGGATTTGTATCAATAATTAATGAACTCACTAATCCACTGAACTGGCATTGGGAGTTAGGCGAGACAGAATTCACCACCATGTCAGAGTGAGATTAAGTATAAGTATTCACTGTGAATCCAACACAAAATTGGGAGAATGGTAGCTCAAATTAAGGAGATCCTGAATTGATAGTTACTTCCTCAAGATTAAGCCAGTTTTTTGATACCCAAATGGAAATCGAGGGCCATTTTTGAGGTGAAGGCGACATTGGTCATTAACCTGGATATGGGGCATGAAGATGAGGATAAGCAACATTTAACTTGTCTGAAGGGGGTATCTTTAGCAACAGTGACACTCATCTTCACAACATTGTCACTATCACTGTGTGCAGTATGTGTGGTTTTATCTGTTCTGTTTGATGGGATAACCTGCCCAGGTTTTATTAACACTGGAGGTTATTTATGTCATTGTCTTATAGAATTTGGGTTACATTTAGCATGTACAATGTGGCTAAATAGTACTGAGATCTCCATTTGAAAACTGAAATAGTTAATCCATACAAACATGGGAGAGCTCAGCTGTCAAAGCAAAACAACGTAGCAGAGGTACTGCCTCACCAAATGAGGTGAGAGAAAAAAAGATGTTAGATGGAGTGGTACAAGACCATGATGAGCAAGTTCTCTCTCCCAGCTTACTGTACAGGGGACCTAACGATCAAAATCATGCATTGAATGGAAATGCTATGAATAATCAGAGGTGAACATTAATCTCTGTGAAACAAGCAAAAAGATTAACACAGCTTTCTTTTTTGTTTAAAATAAAGATGCAAATTTTGTGCTTTGTTTCACAGGGCTACTTTTACTCTATTTGAATGCGTAATATCTTAACTTTTTTAACCCAACAGCACATTCTTCGGTGAGGTGAGGGTGAATTGGTATTGTAAATTCAAAGGGAAGGTAAGTTTAACAAAAACAAAAAAGGAAAATTTATTTGAAAAGTAATTATCATTGCAAATTAGTTTACCTACAAACAAAATAACCAACCATTCTGAACCTTCTGCTGCTGTGTCATTGAAATTTGCAATTAAGAAACAGTAATGCTCCCTTTTAAATTATGATGTATTGTTATTCAATTTTCAGTCACAAGTTTTACTGCTGCTGATTTTAACCAAAAATAAAAGTTTTCATCACAAACCCAAACAAAAAGTCATCTTGAACACTGTTTTGCCTTAACCACGTACATTTCCTACCTTTGTTTTTTCCCTTAGATCAGCCAACTCATCTCTCAGTTCATCACGCTCATTCCTAATGCAGTCAAAGTAGTCTTTCTGCCTCTCTAGAGCCTGAGCACAGGACAGCAAGCAAGATAAAGAACATGGCAGAGAAGAGAAAGTGTATGTAAATTGCAACAAAGACATGAATATAGCAGGTGAGCCAGTGTAGGGAGTGGGAAAGCAATGGGATGAAGTTTGGAAAAACTAAAACTCTCATCTTCAACTACAACTTCAAGATTCATCAATCCTACTTCACAGTGCACAACTACTGTAATATGTCACATGCTTTGAGATGTTTGATTAAGCAAACAAACCATAAAGGTAAATCTGTGTCATACATAGTATACAGAAAACAAATGGGACAAATTACACTGAACATTTACACTAAAGATATGTGATGAGGCAGTTTGCCTTTTGCTTAAATTCTGTAATAACTATATCATGCTCCAATACACTGAATGGTAGAATGGGAGATCACATTTACTACCCAGTCAACAAATAACACCTCATGCAATCACAATCCTAATACTCAATTTGACCTCCTACCCCAATTTTTTTGTCTTTCCAGTCGACAGTTTCCTGCAGATCAAACACTTCCCTGGTGAGGGTGTCCACCCTCTGCTGCAGACACTTGTTCTCCTACAGAAAGGGCCAAAGACGAGGAGGGGAGGTTCAGCATTGGTGAGAGCAAAAGTCAGAACAGGCGGTTAAGAGGAAAAAGATGAATTTAAAGGGGTTGAACAAAATGAATACACCAAGCGATAAGTGTACGATTTAGAAATAAAGGATTGCAGAAAGATGAATAATGCAAATTCAAAAAGAAATGCAGCTGCTGTTAGGTATCAGCTGGCCTTAGACTACCTACAGAGGATACTATAAACTTTCCCTCATTTAAGTATTGCTGGAGAAGGAAGCGTGCAACGTTCGACCTTGCTTTTTCAGTCTTTCCTCTAGTGATACAAATCAATGGGGTGCCTATAGGATCCATGTATAGATTACAAACATCAATGGTGTAAAGTTGACTTGTGGACAGGTGATGGTCCCTTTTAAACCTATTTAAAATGCAGTGAATCCAGCTCGAGAATCTGATTCTGTTATTATATACATATATTTACCCAACTTCACTTAGCTATTAGGTATGCCTCTGGGGAATTACTACTTATTGCACTTTTTAGCTAAAGATGACAGCATCTAAAGTATTAAATAAAAACATTTAGGACATTCTACAACTAGGGCTTCCTACAATTATGTTAAATAATAAATTTATATCCCGAAGAACAAATGTTTTGTACATATTTAACATAAATTCATATAAATAATCCACCTCATTTGCTGGTACAGATTATATAGTGAATATATTACTGATTTCTTAGTATCATCTATAGTAATCTAATGTCTGCTTTTTAAAAAAAAAATTATAATTTGATGTTAGAAATTCCAAAGTTATAGGCTGAATTCTTAGTTTTTGAAATACACAGCATCTCAAAATATTCAGCACATTGGCTGCAAACAATTCAAAACTGTGACACAATCTCAAAGCAACTACTAGCAAATTTCCAGCAGCAATCTCCAACCTGACAGTTAACGAGTCCTATGGTGCCAAGAATCCAGGAATCACGGGTCATTTTCTCCCAACTGTAGAAATTACTTTATCAATTTATGGAAACACCCAGAACAGAACTTTTGACAAGCACACGGGTCTTCACCTTCCACCTACCTCTATAAGTTCATCTCTTTGCCGAATACCCTCTTTTAGTTCTTCTACTTTATGTTGTGACACACTACACATATGTTTTTGTCGTTCCAGTTCCTGAAAAAAAAGCGATAGTTTAAGCATTGTTTTTTAAAAATCTATTCATATTTTGTTAAGACACTACCACATTTTCTTCTGATGTTATTAATGAGCAGATCATGGGAAACCAAGGGGCACTGTGGGCTAGGGTACTGTTCTTTCAACTTTGGGACCTGATCTCAAGGCAGCCAACGCGTAACAATAACTCTCACGAAAAGTGCTACTTTGGCTGACTGGGACTGACAGTCCTGATTAATGTTCATTGTTGGGAATCTTGTCCTTTTTTTTTTCTTGGTTTTCCCTCCTTTCCTGAACATGTTGACTTCTTGCTGCCATGGTAGAGGTTGAGCAGCACCTGCTGATCACACTTTTCTTTATGTGTGAGCATAGGGTTGGCCATTATTTGACCATGGGGAGCATCAGAGCTGAGCCCAATCCAGTTTTCACCTGATGCACACACATGCTTGCTTGCATCAGGGGTTGCTGAATAGTGCAAACTCTGGCTGAAGCCTTTTTACTTAATTAAGGGGAATAGAGGCTAATTGTAGCATCCATATTACCACCCTGGCTGGGATCAGCCAACTCAACATAGGCCGGAAACCAAACCTGGGACCTTCATAATCTGTATGACTCAGCTATGCTCTCCTCAACCAGAGTGCCTTCTCAAACTCTTGTAAGCTTTTGTGCTGAGTGAGGGATGACCAGGATAGGGAATGAAGCTCCTTCACGTTTAAGTAGTCAGTGGCAGCACTATGTTAGGTACAACACTTAATGACCTTGATATTAAACCCCCCACGACAGGCGGGAGGTGGTCTGGGGCAGGGGAGGTTTAAATGCTTAAAAACGCAAAATGCCACCCCAACCAGACAAGTATGCACCTGCCTCTATTTTAATGGCAGCAGGTAGTGTGCCGTGCGAGTGTCCCGACAAGGAGAGGTTGGACACTTCATTAACATATTTAAATTGGGCTCTCAGTGCAATTGGGAGCTTGATTTAAATTTAGCTGCTGCCAGCCAGGTTTCCCAGAGCTTGGAAAACCGGTTTCCCAGGGCTTGGGAAAACCGGCAGCGAAATGGAGGCAGGAGCTGCCGGCTCCAGAAGGTTAAGTGCTTTTTATAGCACTACTTGTGGGCCAGGAGGAGCCAGAGTGCTCTCCCACGCCCCTCAAGGAAGCCTTCGGCCTCCCTTCTGCCGATCACAGCCTCTCTTTAGCCCCTGCCATGATCGGCGACCCACCACCCCCAAGCCCTGATCTGCAGCCCGCAATTCCCTCCCAATTGCCAGGGACCGTCCACAAGGGTACCCGGCTGCAACCTCCTGGCGCTGGTTTTCCCACCCAGCAGCTGGCAACCTGTCAATTTGGCCGGCTACTAGGCAGAAAACAAGAAAAAAATTATAATTTTTTAAAAATTTGTTCATGGGATGTGGGCATCGCTGGCAAGGCCAGCATTTATTGCCCATCCCTAATTGCCCTTGAGAAGGTGGTGGTGAGCCGCCTTCTTGAACCACTGCAGTCCATGTGGTGAAGGTTCTCCCACAGTGCTGTTAAGTAGTTCCAGGACTTTGACTCAGCGACGATGAAGGAACCATGATATATTTCCAAGTCGGGATGGCGTGTGACTTGGAGGGGAATGTGGAGGTGGTATTGTTCCCATGTGACTGCTGCCCTTTTCCTTCCAGGTGGTCGAGGTTGCGGGTTTGGGAGGCGCTGTCGAAGAAGCCTTGGCGAGTTTCTGGGGTGCATACTGTGGATGGTACACACTGCAGCCACGGAGGTTCTGCCATTAAATTAAGCAGGACCTCTGCGTCCCCAGCCTTGCCAGGTTTCTCCAGGACGAATGCACACCCTCCCTGCTGCCTCGTAAATATCAGGGCCAATATGTTGTGTTCTTCACTCTGGACCAAACAATATGGGTGAATTTGCCTGCTCCCTGGATTCAGGTGGATATCCCCCGTCTGCCTGATCCCGGGTGGGATTCTGGCAAATGTTCCCCGTCTGCTTGTTCCAGGGATTCAGGTGGATCTTCGTGCATATATGTTCCCGGGATTCAGGTGGACATAAAACATCCCATGGCACTAATTGAAGGACTTAGAGTTCTCCCTCAAGCATCACCACCAAAAAAATAGATGAACTGCTCATATATCTTATTTGCTGTGCAGAAAATGGCTGCTTTGCTCACCAACATAATAGCAGTGACTGGACTTCAAAAGTAACTAACTGGTTGGAAGTGCTTTGGGACATCCTGAAAGGTGTGATGAGGTGTTATAAAAATCCATGTTTGTTCTTTCTTCCTCCTTTCTTAAATTTGATTTTTTTTTTAAAAATCAAACATTTTAATTTCACCATCAGACATTGACTTGCAAAAATGTAATGAACTCTGCTCCTCAAGTCACCACCCTTTAACCAGATTTATCACTTAGTAGGTTTGTTTCCACTCTTGAATATACATATCCCAGCATCCCTCTTTTAAATGGAACATCTTTGGATAATTTCATACAGCATCTCAAATTAAAATATTTAGCACAACAAAGTGTTTTGGCAAAGATTGTTTTCTTCTTAAAATGTGTAAACACCATCAGAAGTAATTATATACACAACCCACCCACTACAGTAAACACTACATACCTCCCTGAAGAGGCAATTGAACAGACATTGCTCCTGCTGCAACAACAAAGTCTAATAATTTGTCTCAATTAAAAAAAATCAAATTTGCAACATTGCAATTATTACCCCCGAAGGAACCTTTTGATCAACATAATGTTAAGAAAACACATCTTCATTTTAAGTGAAAAACGAACAGCAACTCCCAGGCACCGCTGTCGTTACTCATAATCAATTACCTTTGATTTTTCCTCATTCTCTCTATAAAGCTCTGCCATCTGCTCCTCCATTTCTTCAATAACATCTTTTAGTGTATCCACTTGGTAGATGAGGTTAGATTTTTCATTATCTAGTTGTGCATTGGAGACCATAGCTTTTTTATATTTCTCTTCTACTTCTGATAAGGAATCCTGCAATTCAAAGATAACTAATTCCGGTGACAGGATCAATATGATTGAAAACAACTGCAAACAGAGAACATGCGGCAATGCATAAACCTGATCCGATAGTAACGTGGAGGGTGAGAGGAAAAAAAATGTCAACATGATTACAGGTTGCCAAATTATAATCATTTTATCACTGTAATAAACAAATATCAATCAATTCCCACAGTTGCTCCCTCAGTTTTCCTTTTGTAAATTAAAACTTCAATAATAAATACAATAAAGAGGAATTATAGGGACAAAAATAGTGCTACAAGCAATTTTATTTTCTACTATTTTGTGTTAAAAGCATTTAAAAATTAGACCAGTCAAACAAACAGCCAGCAGCTCGTGCCAAAGTTTTACTGCCTGCATTCCAACATCCAGAAGTCAGTTTACCTAAATTTCCTGCGTGTCTTAGTTACAGAGCATTGGAAACAGCTCTTTGAAAACAATGCATAATTTGGGCTCATAGAAAACCTTCAAATTAAATCTTCTGTTTAGAAACTAGATCTCAGTTAGTGTTTTGTTTTCACAGTACATGCTGCTGCAGGTAAACATAACAACCGCCCCTCAAACTCCATCCCTCTATCTATGAATACAATTTGATCCTGGTGAAAGGTGGTAAGTGCAGGTATTCATGGACCCAAAATTAGATTAAAGGTAACATGAGCTTACAATCACCACATTTTGCTAGACTTCCAGTAAAAAAGTTAAATTAATTCAAATTAATAATAAGTAGTTCCAGAAAAGGAAAAATAAACTATTTTAGTAGTTGCTAAGTCTCTAACATTCTTTAGATGAATCCCAGTGAATATGCTACATACAAATGCCTTTCTGTTTGGAGAAACAAGTCAATATTTACCTCTATACAGTAACGAGTTGTTGAAAGCAACCTTAACCAGCTAAGTGAAACAGCTCTCCTCCTCCATGGAGGTTACGCTTCAGGGATTTCTTGGCTGTTTCTTTAAACTCTTGACATTTTTTTGGCCTCCATGTTTTATACCACTCTTGCAGGTGAGCTATAGCTCCCTCGGTCTCAGAGTATTTTCACTTGCCCAAGCATCTAATTAAAATTCATAGCCTGGTCAAGCCTGGTGAAAGAATTTCCTTCTGCTGTAGCAGCAACAATTAAAGGCAAGCAGAAAGCAAACAGTAGCAAGGTGTAAATTTTGAAAATCAGGTAACAAGACCATAATAATGATAGTTTAGGCATAAGTAACACCTTATGACCAGTTAAGCTACACTATCTATGAACAACCTTAGTACTAGGAACCCTTACAAATATAGGCAAAGGAAAAGTGAGGCTTTGTTAGAAAAAACATCTATTGCCAATACTCTTGCCATGCAGAAGCAGAAGCCATAACTGCATAACATTTTTACTCAACACAATTACACAGATAACGAGCAATCACGTGAAAGATTATTAAAGTGAATATAGTCCCTTACATTTCCATGATGAAAAGCAATTTTTTATGTTTTTAAATTGGTACTGGCTGTGAAATTCTTTGAAGTTTAAAAAAAACAGAAAGACTATTTTTCTATCCAGAAACAATGAAGCATCACCTTGTCTCTTTTCCTCTCTTCTCAAACATTCACAGGGCTCCATGCTTCCAGTTTCTAAACTGAAAAATTTCCTTTAGCTTACCCTTTGGTTAGTTTTTTTGTCAGGATTTTACCCTTTTTTGGCCTTCTGATTAAAATTCTGATGTTACCAATTATTTTACCTGCATTTGAACTGCAAAAGCAACTTCCGGCTTTCCAAAAACCTGCACTTTCTCTTTCAACCTTGCATTCCAATGGTTAAGGAGTCCTGGAATAATACCTTGGTCTTTTTTTAAAAAAAAACACATCCACGAATATACAAAATGCACAGAGAATGAATTATGCTGAAAAGCATACCTTTTTTAAAAAAAGCTGTGCAAGATCATTTTTTCCTTCAATTTCCACTGAAATTTTGACTTCACCCACCCCACCCAACTTTCCCATTTTTTATCCATTTCTGAAAGGTTCAAAACAAACCCTCCAAAATTCCCCAAGAAATTTTTCGAAGACTGAGAATGCAGAGCTCTCCATTGCTGGTTCTATGTTCACATTTCAAACATACAATAAATTACGCAAAATAGTGAACTGCTGAAATTCAAGCCAAATCAGGCCATAGGTCAGGATTCAAACAAGTGCAATAGTTTTCCACCTTTGTGGGTCACAGGTATTTTGCTTAAATCCCTACAGTTGGTGGCTAGTTGCTTTGAGACAATAAAGTTATTCATCAAACTCTGTACAATCCACACAATAACATGAATTACTGTAAGGGTTACATTCAGATAAAAGCACATGCCATAATTACCCAAATCTCTACCACTCAGCCAAAAAAAAGTTAGTCAAATACTACAGAGAGACTCTGCTCTAGCATGTTAAAAGAGTGCAGCTCAAATTCCCAGTAGGACAGCCACAGGAGACAGAAAAAACATGCTGGGGGACATGGCCCTGATACCTTAAGTTCTTTTAATCCCTGCATGTATCTCCCCTCTACATCTTGTATCTGGTCCTTAAGCTCATAGATATCCTGTTGGACACATGGAATGAACCAATGGATAAATGGGAGGGGGGAGGGAACAAAAACATCAAACTGAAATTCTGCAGTTTATATTTTTGGTGCACACAACGCTACAAGAATTCGGTCATTAGATAGAAGCGTTTAAAAAAAGTTACAATTATCCAGGTCTATGCATGTATATAGTTTAATAAACCTTACCCGCAATTCACTGAGCGAAACATCTGGATCCAGCATGCTACTCGTATCCCCACTCCCTCGTCGGGAGGAAGATCCCCCAAGTGAGGCCAGTGTCGCTGCTGACAACCCTGCAACTGCATTTCGAGAAGCAGGCTGGTAGGTGAAAGAAAGACGGATTGTGTGTTAATTGCCATGGAAACAAGGAAGAGTGAATTTCAAGACACAGAACTTCTGCTTTGACTGCATGGCAATCGGTAGAGCAGAATAACTGTTAAATATTCTGAAGTTGGGGGGGGGGGATAATGATCCAATACACATTTCAAGAAATGAATGTAAAAATTGTTGATTCTTCAGGCAAGATATTAATCCTCAGTGGAAAATGTTATCATTCTGAAAGGTGATGTAAATGAAACTACTTTCCTCATTACCTCAGAAAGCATCTTTCACCATCTGAAAATATCCTTGAAATGTCTATTGTATTTTTGTCCTATGCCACTATGTGGATTGAACGGTTTTGGGCACACTGGTTCATTGTGATCCAAGATAATCACGATGGGTGAGAGATTATAATGCTTGAAGTACAGTGGATTCTTCAGTATCCATAGTAACAAAGGAGTCACCCCCTCCCCCCACCCCAAGCCCCCCTGGTCAGTGGATGAGTGAAAGTGATGGATCAAGAATCCTCAAATCTTCTTTCACGAGCAATTTTAAATCATCTTCTTGCACTAGCAATTTCTAGGTAGTGTAGTGGTCATGTCAGCCGTGGCTCAATAGGTAGCACTCACACCCTATGAGTCAGAAGGATGTGGGTTCAAGCCACACTCCACAGGTTTGAACACATAATCCAGGCTGACATTTCAGTGCAGTACTGAGGGAGTACTGCACTGCCAGAGGTGCTGTCCTTCGGATGAGACATTAAACCAAGCCCCGTCTGCCCTCTCAGATGGATATAAAAGATCCCATGGCAGTATTGCGAAGAAGAACAGGGGAGTTCTTCTAGTGTCCTGGCTAATATTTATCCCTCAACCAACATCACTAAGACAGCTTATCTGGTCATTATCTCATTGCTATGGGCAAATTGGCTGCCGCATTTCCTACATTATAAAAGTGACTACATTTCAAAAGTACTTCATTGGCTGTAAAGCGCTTTGGGACGTCCTAATGTCTTGAAAGACGCTATATAAACGCAAGTCTTTCTTTCTTTCCTTTGGATTAGTAATCCAGCGGCCTGGGCGAATAATCCAGAGAACACGAGTTCAAATCCCACTATTGCAGTTTGAGAATTTGAATTCAGTTTAAAAAATCTGAAAATAAAAAGCTGGTATCAGTAAAAGAAACAATGAATTGTCAGATTGTCATAAAAACCCAACTGGTTCACTCATGTTCTTTATGGAAGGAAACGTGCCGTCCTTACCCAATCTGGCCTATATATGACTCCAGTCCCACACCAACGTGGTTGACACTTAACTGCCCTCTTAAGTGGCCAATCAAGCTGCTCGTATCAAACTGCTAAGAATGGGCAATAAATGCCGGCCTTGCCAGTGACACCCAAATCTCAAGAATTAATTTAAAATATTATTTTTTAAATGAACCTCATTAATTTTTCTATTTTCAGCGGAGGTTTTTCCCCGCCAATAAATTTGATAAATGCCACGAGTTCAGAGACCTGCTAGTTTCCTGGCTAAATCTCGCCAACCCCGACGTCTGTGCAAATTCTGGTGAATAGAATGTACGAGTAATAGGCTGTTGTTTATGATTCATTGTGATGAAGTTTCCTCAAAATGTGAAGGATAATAACTACAAATTCCAAAATTTCACTTTTAAAAAGCTCCTACATTGATAGCTGGAAGTAACATTTAAAATTCATTAAGGTGTGTGAACTGATGCTTCATCCAATCAAAGCTCTTAGGCAGAGTTACAATTTTATTTGCTGGCATTAAGCTAAACCGATGTAAGGTTATTCAGAAAGCCACATAACATTCTTTGTACAAAACAGCATGAAATTAAACCCTTAATCATGTGAAATCAAGACGAGCATTTGATTTGGACTTTATCCAACTAACCTGCAAATCACATTGGATTGAGTTAAGAACCATGCAAAAACAATGTGGATGAGGTATGGTACCTGTTAAGATGCTTTGTGAAACAATAACATTTTTCAATTTTGACAGGAATTATATAGCTTTACTAAAAATTTTAACTACCCACTAATTTTATAGGGTCTCTAACAATTTCTCCGGTCATGGTTTGGTGCTGTCTTTCACAAACTTCATTTCTCATGAATTAAACTCCAATTAATTTATATTTAATTGATGCTTACTGGAACAGAGGAGGTTAAGTGGGGGGGGGGGGGGGGGGGGGAAGTGTAAAAAAAATTCAGAATTATGACAGGTTTTCAGGGCGTAAATAGTGAAAGATTGTTTCAACTGGCTTGGTGAATGGGTAACAAGAGGGCATAGACTAAGGATGATCGCTAAAGAATGAAGGGGAGAGTTGGAAGAAAACTTTTTCATACAGCAGGTTATTAAAACACTGTGTGCTTTACCACAAGTGGCTATTGGAGCAGAGACTATAACATCATTTGAAAGGGAACTGGATAAATATTTGAAAAGGTACACTATAAAAGGATCCAGGGAAAGGGCAGGGCAATGGGATTACAGTAGACAGCTCCAGTTAAAGAGCTAACCCAGCGCAGGCATAATGGGTTGACCGGCCCCATATACAAGAGACACTGCTGAGAAAAACTGCTGTCTTATCTGAGCAATTAATATATGCTGTACAGAGATTCCATTAAAAAGGATAATTTTTTTTTTTTAAAGTTTGTTCTCAGAATGTGCACAATGCTAGCAAAGCCGCATTTATTGCCCATCCAGAGGTGCCCCGAGAAGGTGGTGTTGGACTGCCTTCTTGAGTAGCAATTATTTTTACAACTGAGTTGCTTGTCAGGCCACGTCAGAGGGCATGAACAGTAAACCCACATAGTGTGGGTTCAAATTACATGTAGGCCAGAGCATATTGGGATGATAGGTTCCCTTTCCTGAAGGCTTTCCACAACGCTCTGATGCCTTTCAGTCAAAAACAGAATAACTGTTAAATATTCTGAAGTTTGGGGGGGGAGGGGGGGAAGCTATGGTCCAATACGTGTTTCAAGAAATGAATGTAAAATTTGTTGATTCTTCAGGAAAGTTGTTAATCCTCAGTGGAAAACGTTATCATTCTGAAATGTGATGTAAATGAAACTACTTTCCTCATTACCTCAAAAAGCATCTTTCACCATCTGAAAATATCCCTGAAATGTCTATTGTATTTTTGTCCTGTGCCACTATGTGGATTGAATGATTTTGAGCTATACTGATTCATTGTGATCCAAGATAGTCACAATTGGTGTGAGATTATAATGCTTGAAGTACAGTGGATTTTTGAGTATCCATAGTAACAGAGGAGTCACTTCTCCCCCCACCCCCCTTTCAGTGGATATAGGAAAGTGATGGATCAAGAGTCCCTGAATCTTCTTCCACTAGCAATTTTAAATCATCTTCTTGCACTAGCAATTTCTAGGTAGTGTAGTGGTCATGTCAGCCGTGGCTCAGTAGGTAGCACTCACACCTCTGAACCAGAAGGATGTGGATTCAAGCCACACTCCACAGACTTGAGTACATAATCCAGGCCGACACTTCAGTGCAGTACTGAGGGAGTGCTGTACTGCCGGAGGTGCTGTCTTTCGGATGAGACATTAAACAGAGCCCCGTCTGCCCTCTCAGGTGGATGTAAAAGATCCCATGGCACCATTTCAAAGATAAGGGGAGTTCTCCTGGAGTCTTGGCTAATATTTATCCCTTAACCAGTATCACTAAAACAGATTATCTGGTCATTTATTTCATTGCTGTATGTGGTACCTTGCTGTGCCTAAATTGGTATAGTATAAAAACCCTTGCTGAAATCTGAATATATCGCATCCATAGAATTTTCACCATCAACAACTCTGTCCTTATAGAACTCCAATAAATTTATTAGGCAAGACCTTCCTTTCATAAATCCATGCTGGGTCATCTTTACTTACCATTGCTACCAGGTGTTTCACTATCCTCTCTTTCAATTGCCTTCTAGTACTTCATCAACAACAGAAGTTAGGTTCATTGGCCGATAGTTTAATGGGTCATCCCTCTGCCTTTTTGAAGATTGGTGCTGTGGTAACTATTTTCCAACCCCCAGACCTTAAACCAGTTGCAATTAATGCCTTAAAAAGATAGTGGTAAAGATGTGACCAGGATCGCAAGCCAGTTCGTCAAGTACCCTTGTATGAAGTCTATCCAGGTCTGGTACCTTGTCCTCCATTTCTTTTAGCACTTGCTCAGTTCTTCCCATCCCCTATCCCAAAATACAAATTTGTGAACTAGGGGAACTGCCCATGGTGTCCTCTGTGAACACAGAGAAGAAGAATTTATTTAGTATATGTACTATTCCTTGGTCACTTATCAAATCACTTTTGGGATCTTTCAATGCCACCATTCCCATTTTCACTTGCTTGATGTAAATATATTTATCGAAATGCTTGATATTTCTTTTAAAATTTCCTGCTATCCCAACTCATTTTCTATTTTAACTTCCCTGACCAGTTTCTTTGCCTCCTTTACATTGTTTCTATATTCGCCTCAATCCACCATGCTACCCATAGCGTTACACTTGAGGAAAAAAATTCCCTTTGTGCCCTTATTCTCCACGTAACTTCCATTGTTACCGAGATTGGTCTTCTCCCTTGGTTATCTTTCTTCCCCAGAAGTCTGTATCTGTTCTGTACTCTGCACAGTATGTGTAAACATGATCCACTTTCCTACTATGCATTTCTCATCTAACAGTGCTGCCCAGTTCTGCTTCCTTAGCTCGCCCTTCATAATCCCTCTTCCTAAAGTTGAAGTTTTGCACTCTTTCTCTTTTCCATCATAAGCCCAGGGCCCCAAGAATTCTAAATGTAGCTCTGCGTTCACTCAGTTAAACAGGGTCTGGATCAATGACACTTCCCATCACCGTCCCCTTCCTTCTTGTCCCCAAATTATCTCGGGCCTGTCACTTTCAGCATTGAAAATATTTTAAATTCCAAAGAAAAATTGAAAGTATGCTATTCCATGCGTTCCCATTGACCTCAGACAAAAGTAGCTGAACACGCTGTCTTTGCCAAATATGTAACTTTGCAAACTATTTCAGCCCTCAATGGAGCTGACAACATTATCAATGGAATACAGAGATCACGACGACTACTTATTACTCACCCGAGAAAACGATTCAGCCTTCTCATCCAACTGTAAGAAAAAAATAAAGTTACACAGTAAGAGCAAAACATACATACCTACATTAACCTTATATAAAGTTAATTATGTCAAACTAACTTCTTTTTAAAAACCCAAACATCCCTGATCTACCAAACTTGGAAACAATTACTTAATAAAAAAATACAAATTAGTTTATTAATGTAAACTGAAGTACCAAAAAACATCCATGCTGCAACTAATTGGTATCAAATATGGATAATCGTGTTCTTACTGAAGTAAATGCTCAACCAATGCAATGGATGACTAACAGTAGAATTTGTTACACGTGCAGGATGAAATGCATTGTTAAATGAACACTATTTTAGAATTTGATTTGTTTGAATCTGATTGTGATTCTTTGTCATCATTCGGTTTACACTACAACAAGTCTTTCAATCTTGGAAAAAAAAAATTTCTAAAGACATTGCACACATTAAGTTTTATAGGCTTATCAACATTTAGCCTTATGTGAGTATCAGAAAATTAATTTTAAAAATATTTTTTGTCCACTTGTCAGATTCCAATTACTTACCACTTTGCAGCCAGTGTTAAACTCATTGGCCATTTTTATATTGCTCATCAGTTACTATCCCATTAGGTGGGTCTCCCGCAGCCAGCAACCATATCTAACCTGCTGCAATTTTTTTTGGGCTAGTGGCCAGGAAGGCCCATTCTTGACTGGATTTCCTTGGGCTGCGCCAATCTAACTGGCGCCAATAACTGCAGCAGTGTGTTTTGCTGGCGACATCATAATGTTGCATTGTGATGTAATTGCGCATGAACTTAGTCATTACCTTCAGTGATGGTGCAACATCATAACATAATTACTCTACGCAGGCCAAAATGTCACGGTCAGCACTGCACATGCATAGAATATCGGGTCCTTATAAGTGTAGATGACTTACAGGAAAATTGGTTGTACCTGACAAAATAAATGGGGCAGAGTGACTCGCTTGCCTTGCTCTCCTAAGACCCAGGCTGCAAAGCTACTGATTCACACTTCGGTTCTGTTCTGTCCCTTTTATGCAGAAATTCAAATGCCGCAGTAACCATTACTTGCCAGAGCTTTAGGGCTTGCGATATACGTTGGAAATCTCTGACTCACTGGTGCCCTAATAGATCTCCGTGCTCAGAGTAAATTCAATGAGACATCTTTCTTACTGCACCTGCAAACTCGCATTACAGACAGAAAATAAAGTGAGACTTTCTTTTAAAAAAAGAAACAAAATAGAGAAAACATTTAATTAGAAAAAGGTACAATGGTACCTAGATCTTTTAATCAGCCAACATATTTGCATGGTGTCGTGCAGGGTAAGGTACGCTTCCTTGCATCTAAAAATCTACTTTTGTAAACTGCTCAGGTAATAATGACATTTCACTAAAAGGGAGGGGGAAAAAGAAGAAAAGTCAGTGGAAGATTCATCTCAGGCCATTCCACAGCATTACCATGCAGCTGGTTTTGTAGACACCTGACACTAACCTGCTAATTGTATGTGTGGCAGTGTGTGACAGAAGGACACTCAAATTAGGGAAATGGAAGAAACCATCTCTAAAATAGGGAGTCTCAGCCTTAATGAAAGGAGAACATTTCCCCATCTTCTATATCCTAAAATATACTCTTTCCTAGATGTGAACACATGGCAGATGACAGTGCCCTGACCTCTTGCCAAACGCCAGTTTAACCACCAGAAGGCACTTGAGGAGCAGAGATCACTTCACCCTCCAAGGTATACACACTATTAGGCACCTCCTCCAATATGGTTGAGATCAATTTTACAAATTCGTTACCTTTACTTTGACCTTCCTTCAGCATTCAAATGCTGAGTCTGAAACATAGCATCTGCTCTCCATTCAAACAAAATACTAAAATTGTTTCTGCACTGGCCTCAAGGGGTACTTGCTGGATTTGCTAAGGGAAGTTGCCAGGAGGACCTTGTTTAGAAAAAAAACACTGCAAGTTTACATTGAGACTGTTGCCAACGGGCGGGACCCACGTGCCAGGAAAGGACGACGCAAGGACCCTGCCAATGAAGCACGATCTTATAAGACCCTAATTCTGACAAAGAATTCCACACCACGATAGAGAAATGACCATTAGCCCCTCCCCAAGATTCTCTCACCATTGATACACAAAAATTATTTTATACCTATCTGACTCACCAACTAGCATACTGGAGATGGTTACTGGATCTTGATATTCACCACGGGTATAATGACTGGATATTAAAGCTGGCCATGTACGGACATATAAAGAATAGTTAATTAGAATACCACTAGGCAACACAAGAAGAGCAAGCAATAGTGACTCAAGACCACAAGCCTTGCTAGCAATTTCATACTGCCAGGCACCTAACTGGCACTGGCACAAGACTATCCCTTAAGTGGGTCTCCTTTACACTGTTGCCAATCTGGAACTAGTTGTCTGCATACTTTATACTGAAAAGGATGTTGAATTAATCTTTAAATCAATCAGAGTTCTGGTTTCCATTATAAATGCTCCATTGGCAACACCTTGTGAGGGGAGCAGTAATACAAGCATCCATTACACTGGAATGATCACAACAGGAATCTGACTCAAAGTTAACAGCCAAACTAACCTCATTATTAAGTCAACCAGTGCAAGTTGGATAAAACACTCAATTCCTGAGATCCAATCATTAAGATTGTTTCAAAAGTAAAACAAGGAAATGTGTGTTCGTTCTTCAATACATGAACTCTGGGGAATTGGCTGAAAAATGTAATCTGAGCAAGCTGGGGCTCGTTGAGCACAATAGCAGCGTGGAATTATACAAGATGCAATAGTGCAAGTACATTTAGCTGGAACCATTTTTATGACTTGTAAACACACCCAACCCTCATTCTTGAGAACTCTCTGGAAAAAGCTACTGGAGCTTGGCTGCTCGCTTTTTCCAACTGCATTCTCTGCTATTTTATGAGTAAGTAACTAAAATGCACAGCTCATTATAGCACGCAAAACATTTGGCCCTCAATAATCACACTGCAAGGAAAAGTGCATTTATTTCAACAGTTTAATATCCATCGGTTGCCATGACACAAGAGTATGTTTATTAAAACAAGTAAACTACCCCTAGTATGAATCGGTGGGTGGAGTACTGCTGAATGCCAAGTTACTATACAATGCTTTGACTTCTTAACTCTTTGTATGACCAGGTTCTTCTCACCCGAGAGGTGTTTCATGCAACAAAGTTTCCTGCAATAGGAATATCGTAGCTTCAAAGACTCAACATATGATTCAAACAAATATACGCTCTGGATTTTTTTTTAAGTAGACCATTCAAATCACATGCAATTTGAATTTTTAAAAAATCCAACACCACAGGAGCAGTGATGAAAAGCATATCCCATTTCACAACAAAGTACTCTATCATTGAGTTACTGCAATTTCATCAGAATCTTTGCCTAATAAGGTCATATTTAAACTTTCAATGGAAACAAACGTTCCTACATGAGATCATTCCAAAATGCATCACACCCCAAACCACAGTACAGTACAGTATACAATACTAGCTATGTAATAGGAGTGGCTTGTGACTGTGTAGACTTAATAGAAAATGTTTCTTAATCACAAGATGGTGTCAAATATAGGAATAGCATCCAATTAATGCAATCAACACACAAAGGATCCTCCATCTCTTCCCCAAATCCCCACCTACTTTTAAAAATCTTATTTTTCTCATGAACACAAAGGTTGTAAGTGAAGTACATTTTTCTATAATTTTAATCCAATTCCAAATGGTTGACAATCTACAACATAAAACTATGTAGAATTTATTACGAAACAGAAAATGCCAGAAATGGTGTGTTGCCTCCCTGGTGCCAGGGTAAAGGACATCCCGGAGAGGATGCAGAACATTTTGAAAGGCGATGGGGGGGGGAAAACAGCCAGAAGTCGTGGTCCATGTGGAAACCAATGACATAGGAAAAGGAAATGGGAAATGGTTGAGGTCCTGCAATCAGAGTTTCAGGAGCTAGGGAGGAAATTAAAAAGCAGGACCTCAAAAGTAGTAATTTCTGGATTACTCCCAGTTCCACGCACTAGTGAGTATAGGAATAGTAGGATAAGACAGGTTAATGCATGGCTGCAGCAATGGTACAGGAGGGAGGGCTTCAGATTCCTGGGACAAAGGTACCAGTTCTGGGCAGGAGGGATCTGTTCAAGATGGACAGTTGCACCTCAACAGAGCTGGGACCAATGTCCTCACGGGAAGGTTAACTAATGCAGTGGGGAAGGGTTTAAACTAATTTGGCAGGGGGATGGGAACCAGGATGAAACATTAGAGGGGAGAAACAAGGTGCACAGAGGACTGGGAGGGACAAGTAGCACTAGAGTAAAGAACAGTTCAGAAATAGAACGGATCAGACAGGGGGCAAATGTGAGGCAGTCTAAGATGAGGTTGGGGTCTGTGTGTGTAGATGCACATAGCATGGTAAATAAGGTTGGTGAGATGAACACTTAAGTCGCCTCATCGGACTATGATAGTGGCAATAACAGATCTGGATCAAAGAAGGGGAGGATTGGGAACTTAATATTCCTAACTACAAGGTATTCAGGAAAGATAGGGAAGGAAAGAAAGTGGGGTGGGGGGTGGCAGTATTGATTAAAGAAACTATTACAGCACTAGAAATGGATGATATAGTTGAGGGGTCAAAGATAGAATCTATTTGGTTAGAATTAAGGAACAATAGAGGAGCTATTACGCTACTGGGTGTATACTATATGCCACCAAATAGTGGGAAGGGGATAGAGGAGAACATTTGCGGGCAAATTACAGAAAGATGCAAGAACTATGGACTAGTGATAATCAATTATCCCAATACAGACCGGGACAGTAACAGTGTAAAGGGCAAAGAGGGAGAGGAATTCCTGAAATGTGTTCAAAAGAACTTTCCGGAATAGTGTGTTTCCAGCCCAACCAGGAAGGAAACAGTGCTGTATCTAATTCTGGGGAATGAAGTGGGGTTGGTAGAGCATGTTTCAGTGGGGCAGCATTTGGGGAACAGTGATCATAATATCATCAGGTTTGGAATAGTTATGGAAAAGGACATGGAACAATCAAATGTGAAAATGCTTAACTGGAAGAGGACAAATTTCAGTGAGTTAAAAAGGAATTTTGCCCATAGATTGGAAACAAAAATTGGTAGGCAAAACATTGAATGAACAATGTGAGGCCTTCAAAGAGGAGTTGGTTCGGGTACAGAATAGACACGTTCCTACGAGGGGGAAAGGAAGGGCATCCAAACCTAGAGCTCCCTGGATGACTAAAGATATAGAGATTAAAATGAAAAAGAAAAAGGATGTTTATGACAAATGTAAGGTTCACAATACAATAGGGAACCAAGCTGAATATAGAAAGTACAGAGGAGATCTAAAAAACAGAATAAGAGGGGCAATGAGAGCTTTTGAGAATAGATTAGCGGCTAACATAAAAGGGAACACAAAAGTCTTTTATAAACATATAAATAGTAAAAAGGTAGCCAAACGAAGCATGGTACCGATTAGGGACAAAAGAGATCTTCTTGTGGAGGCGGAGGGCATGGCTGAGACACTAAATGAATAAATCGCATCCGTCTTCATACGAACATACGAATTAAAAGCAGTAGTAGGCCATTCGGCCCCTCGAGCCTGCTCTGTCATTTGATAAGATCATGGCTGATCTGATTGTGACCTCAGCCCTACTCTCCCATCTACCTACTATAACCTTAGATTCCTGATTAACAAGGGAGTCAATCTAACCCAGCCTGAAAAATATTCAATGACCCTGCCTCCACCGCTCTCTGGGGAAGGGAGTTCCACAGACTCATGACCCTCAGAAAAAATTTCTCCTCATCTCCGTCTTAAATGGGAGACCCCTTATTTTTAAACTATGACCCCTAGTTTTAGTCTCTCCCACAAGGGGAAACATCCTCTCAGCATCTACCCCTTCAAGTCCCCTCAGGATCACCTCACCTCACTCAGTCCCCTCACTAGAGAAGAGGATGCTACCATTGTAGCAATAGAGGAGGAAGTAGCAATAGTGGATAGGATAAAAATAGTTAGTTAAAGAGGAGGTACTTAAAAGATTGGCAGTACTCAAAGTAGAAAAGTCATCCGGTTCAGATGGATGTATCCTAGGTTACTGAGGGAAATACGGGCGGAAATTGCATAGGCTCTAGCCACAATATTCCAATCCTCCTTAGATATGGGGACAGTGCTGGAAGACTGGAGGATTGCAAATGTTACATACCTGTTCAACAAAGTGGAGGGATAAACCCAGCAATTACAGACCAGTCAGCCTAATGTCGGTGGTGGGGAAACTTTTAGAGACAATAATCCTGGACAAAATAAATTGGCACTTGGAAAAGAATGGGCTAATAAATGAATGTTAGCCCGGATTTGTTAAAGGAAAATCGTGTTTGACTAATTTGATTGAGTTCTTTGATGAAGTAATGAAGATGGTTGATGAGGGTAGTGTGGTTAATGATGTGTATATGGACTTTCAAAAGATATTTGATAAAATATCACATAATTAAAGCCCATAGGATTAAAAGGACAGTGGAAGCGTGGATACAAAATTGGGTAAGGGACAGAAAGCAGAGAATAGTGGTGAACGGTTGTTTTTCAGACTGGAGGGAAGTGTGCAGTGGTGTTCTCCAGGGGTCAGTATTCGGACCACTGCTCCTTTTGATATATATTAATGACCTGGACTTGGGTATAGAGGGTATAATCTCAGTTTGCAGATGACACGAAAGTCAGAAATGTAGTAAACAATGTGGAGGATGGTAACAGGCTTCAGGAGGACAGACAGACTGGTGAAATGGGCAGACACATGGCAGATAAAATTTAATGTAGAGAAGTGTGAAATCATACATTTTGGTAGGATGAATAAGGAGAGACAATATAAACTAAATGGTACAATTTTAAAGAGGGTGCAGGAACAGAGGGGCCTGGGGTTGCAAAGCTCTGCCAAAGAGCCGGCACAGGCATGAGGGGCCGAATGGCTTCCTCCTGTGAGGTACCTACTATGATACTATGAAATGCACAGCAGGTCAGTCAGCATCTAAAAGAGAAAGGACAGGCTTTGACACTCTCTGGGTGTAATATGCATCTGAATATTCTGGTGTCAACGGTAGGACTTGCCTTGGAGTCAGAAGGTCACGAGTTCAATGCCCACTCCAAAGACTTGAGTATATAATCTCGACTAACATTTCAGTGCAATACTAAGGGAGTGCTGCACTGTCAGAGGTGCTGTCTTTCAGAGGAGACATTAGACCAAGGCCCCTTCTGCCTGGATGTGAAAATCCCAGGGCACTATTGAAAGAAGAGCAGGGAAGTCCTCCCAATTTCCTGGCCAACATTGATCCCTCAACCAACATCTTTAAAACAGTTTGTCTGTGTTTTTTGTGTCATTGCTGTCTTTGGGACCTTGCTGCATGCAAATTGGTTGTTGTGTTTGCCTATGTTACAACACTTCAAAAGTACTTAATTGGCTGTGAAGCATTTTGAGATGTCCTGAGGACATGAAAGGTGCTATATAAATGCAAGTTCTGTTCTTTTTTCCAGCATCTGCAGTTTCTTTTTTAATTCATAATTTATGTTAACAACTTTACCCAGAAGCACCAAGAATGGTTGTTTGGGAAAATTGAAAAGCATGGTGGCATATCTTCTTCTGAGTATGTGGTCAAAGCACACAGCTGAGCTATTGCATAGTTTCAGTCAGCAGCTGACCTTAGCTGTCCCTGATCTACAGATGCTTAACTTTAATACCAGGTCAAAAAGAAACAGAAAGCTGTTCACATACAGTTTTCCTACCCCACAGCAGGTCCAAGTTGTATTTAATGCACTAAAACATGCCATGGAAGTGAGCAAGCAAAGATCAGAGACAGGAGTTATGAACAGATAACAATCTCAAGAATGAGTTTTAATAGTTACTGTACTATTCATTCACCCATTTAAAAGCACTCTCCCATCCCACAGGACCTCCTCTTTTTGCCAGTGAATGACAAAGTAGTGAATGAACAGAGAACTAGTGAATGGATCTTCGTGAAATAATTGCCACGTAGGTCAGTTCAAGTTAAATATTTAGAATTCAAACACTAGCGCTGGGAATATCCTTGGGGCTTCTCCCGCTCCGCCACACTCGCTTCGAAAGAGCCATAAGGAAAATTCCCAGCACAACTAGGAGTCCACTTGTACCCCAGTTAATTTATTACACCAAAGCTGCAGAAATCCAGCAAAATCTTGTATCAAATATAACAGCCAGTTGGTGGTTTTGAACAAATGTATTATTTCACATAATTCATAATAACTCCCATTTAGGCACTGAGGCATGGAGATTAGTTAGACATAAACACAAAGATGATTTATTGCAGAATTATTTAGAAAACACTGAGCCCAAGTAATTTCAGATAACGCACTGAATTCGAAAACAAGTAAAACATAGTTTACTCCAAAATGACAGGGTTGTTGTTACAGCTATAAATCTGCCAAAGGGAACGTAAAATATAGACTACTTGTATAGATAAAAATGTCCCTTAGACACCAGTCCTCTACACACACGCACAGTATGTTGTACACTCCCTGCAGGTACTAGTGCAAGCAACCCTCATCACAGCTCTCTGCACCATCCATTGCAATGCCAGCAGGGTCATTACACTCACTAGCTAACTTTCACATTCTAAATTTGCATTTTCCAGGAAACTGGTTCACTTTTCTTCGCAATTTGATTCCCATTTATTTGTTCCCATTTCCTTCACATACTTTTGGTACTCTTCAACCAAATGCTTTTCTTTGCTTTGGTTATTCAAAAAAAAATTTAAGAAAAGGGCAACGCCCATAAGGTACATACACAGAGTTACATAGTGTCTACAGCAAAGAAACAGGCCATTTGGCCCAACTTGTCTATGCCAGTATTTATGCTCCACACGAGCTTCCACCCATCCCTCTTCCTCTAACCCTATCAACATATCCTTCTATTCCTTTCTCCCTCATGTGCTTATCTAGCTTCCCCTTCAATGCATCTATGCTATTTGCCTCAACTACTTCTTGTGGTAACGCAAACCATATTCTTACCACTCTTTGGGTAAAGAAGTTTCTCCTGAATTTCTTACTGGTTTTATTAGTGACTATTTCATATTTATGACCTCTAGTTTTGGACTCCCCCACAAGTGGAAACATCTCTACATCTACCCTGTCAAACCCTTTCATAATCTTAAAGACCTCTATCAGGTCCCCCCTCAGCCTTCTCTTTTCTAGAGAAAAGAGCCCCAGCCTGTTCTGCCTTTCCTGATAAGTACATCCTCTCAATTCTGGTTTCATTCCTATAAATCTTTTTTGCACCTTCTCCAATGCTTCTATATCCTTTTTATGATGGAATACTGTGCGCAGTTCTAGTCTAAGTGTGGTCTAACCAGGGTTCTGTACAAGTTTGACATAACTTCTGCTTTTCAATTCTATCCCTCTAGAAATGAATACCAGTGCTTGATTTGCTTTTTTAAAAAAAAATGGCCTTATGCCTGTGTCGCTACTTTTAGTGATTTGTGCATCTGTACTCCGAGATCCCTTTGCTCCTCTACCCCATTTAGACTCATTATTAAAGCAGTATAGGGCCTCCTTATTCTTCCTACTAAAATGTACCACCTCACACTTATCTATATTGAAATTCATTTTCCATTTACATGCCAATTCTGCAAGTTTATTAATGTCTTTATGTATTTTGTTGCATTCTTCCTTTGTATTAACTACACCTCCCAATTTGGTGTAATCCGCAAATTTTGAAATTGTATTTCCGATTCCAAATCATTAATGTGAATTGTGAACAACTGTGGTTCCAGCACCAATCCCTGTGGAACACCACTTCCCAACTTTTGCCAGTCTGAGCAGTTCCCTTAACGCTAACTCTGTTTTCTGTTTTGTAGCCAGCTTGCTGTCCATTCTGCTACCTGTCCCCTGACTCCCTATGCTCTGACCTTAGTCATGAGTCTATGTGGTATCTTATCAAAGGCATTTTGAAAATCCACATATATTACATCTACTGCATTACCGTTGACTACACACTCTGTTACTTCTTCAAAGAATTCAATAAGGTTGGTCAAGCATGATTTTCCCTTTTGCAATCCGCGCTGACTACTCTATTATATTTTCGGTTTCTGGATGTTTTTCTATTACATCTTTGAGTAAAGATTCCATTATCTTTCCCACCACCGACGTTAAGCTAACTGGTCTATAGTTCCCTGAACTTGTTCAATCTCTCTTTTTAAATATAGGAATAATATTAGCTGTCCCCCAGTCCTCTGGCAGTATTCCCTTTTCTAATGAATTTTTATTTTTTATATATATATATATGTAATAGTGCCTCTGCTATCGCTTCCCGAACTACTTCTAATATGTGCGGATGTAATCCATCCGGACTAGGGGTCTTATCCTCCCTTAGTTTGATTAGTTTATCAATTAACTCCCCCTTTCTATCTTTAATGTCCTTATCTTTTTTGATCTCTTCTTCTAATGTCATACTCATCTTGTTAATCTTCCTGGTAAATACTGAGGCAAAGTAACTCTTCTATTTTTCTGCCATTTCATTGTCATTACCCGAGAGTTTATTTTGTTCATCCCTTAGTGGCCGTATCCCTATCCTGATTTTTCTTTTGTTATTTATGTGGCTGTAGAATAGTTTACTTTTTTTTATATTCCTCGTTAACTTCCTGTTGTAATTCTTCTTTGCTATCCTAAATGTTTTTTTTGACTTCTTTGCGAACTTCTTCGTATTCCCTTTTGTTATCCTCTCCTTTATTGTCTATGAACTTAGTGCATGCCTTCTTCTTTAAGTTTCAATTTCACCCTTATCTCTTTATTCCTCCATGGTGTTGCATTATTGGCTAGTTTGTTCTTGTTTTATTTTTAAAAAGAGGAATATATTTCTCTTGAACTCTATTGATCAGTGTTTTGAATAATGTAGGACATGACAGTTTAAAAGACAGATAAATTAGGAAGTCATAATTAGATGACAAACTTGAGTTTAAAAGCATAAAAACTGTAGGAGGAAGGGTACACTGTAGCTTACGTCTGGACTTGCTTGTCTCATTTCTTTTCTAGAATACTTCTTTTGGCACCTTCTAAAG
The DNA here is from genome assembly GCF_035084215.1 of Heptranchias perlo. Classification (NCBI taxonomy): domain Eukaryota; kingdom Metazoa; phylum Chordata; class Chondrichthyes; order Hexanchiformes; family Hexanchidae; genus Heptranchias; species Heptranchias perlo. Next base: position 102,010,420 of record NC_090327.1, read on the forward strand.
AAAGAATTTGCATTTATATAGCACTTTTCATAACCTCGAGATGTCCCAAAGTGCTTCACAGCCGATGAAGTACTTTTGAAGTGGAGTCACTTTTGTGATGTAGGATTGAAATTAAAAGAGGTATTTTAATCCAGAGTTCAAAGTGATTCATTTCTATGATAGACTGAGTGATTGATGGAAAATTAGCACCTCCACAGACATAGTATGTGCTGATTGGATCATGTGAATCTCATACAGCTGCACTTCAATATTTATTTACTTGGACGGTGTGTTATGATCTGAAAAGCAGATTTGGAAAAAAACAATGCAGCTCATCACTGATTATAAGACTGGGTCAGAAGGAGTGAACAATGTAAACAAGGGGTTTATATTATGCACGTGCATCAAGATTCAGTTTCAATCTGGACTGATATCAAATGGGGACAAGAGATCGAAGACAGGCAGAGTTTGCAAACCCAGAGACCCATCACTGACTTCATTTTGAGGTTCATGTATACGGCTGTGTATTTGCTAAATTGATTTATGGTTCATATTTCCTTTGAATGGTAAATAAACATTTGTTACTTCAGCCTGTACGAACTCTGGTCTGAGTTTAATACAGCAGCAATTCAAAACGTGTGGTATTGTAGCGCAAGACTACAGATAATCCAGTATGCAGATTACTGCAAATAAGGCAGTATTTGATTAATAAGTATTAAATATATTGATGCTGTGGGCATGCAACTCTGCAAGGGCAAAGAGGAATAGCTTCCATATCATAGGAGACATGTCAATTTACAGGAAACACTGAAACCAAGACAGAAATTGTAACAGGAAGGCAAGATGATGAATAAGGAGTTGCAGTTTTGAGGTATTGGAAAAGAACAAGTTAGAGGCTGCAGGAAGGAGGAAGAGCATGTCAGATGGCAAATTTCAGCCTAGGAGGAAAATGAGAAGAGCGCAAACTAGAGTAACATCAATAAATTCGAGAAAGAAAGGTTGCAATGGAGAGAGTTGGGAGGTGAGGGATTAGCTTGCTCAAGAGTGCGAAAGTGATCGAAGATGAATTGTCCTGAGTATGGGATTAATATTCAAGTCTAGGATGGACTTGGTTTAAATGAGTCAGTTTATTCTCTTCAGTGCACCAAAATAATTTCAGGTCCTGTTGTGGCAAGATTCAGTTTTTGCAAATGACTTTCTCTTTTCTTGCTCATTATTCCCACTTTCACTGTTCATCAACAATCATTCTTTTTTCCTTACCAAACTTCAAAGACGATTTTGCCCAACTAAGAGGCACTTTAATGTAATAGACTATTTTATCTTTGTTTAAAAGCATTTCATATCTGGGCTCCTTTTCTTGCTGTAAGTTAGTTCAAGATTTCTACTAGTGCTACAATACCCAGGCTGATCGGGAGGAACTCTTTCATCCCATGCAGGGTATGATCAGTGGTAGCTGGTGTAAGCACCACAATTCCAGTTAACTAAGGGGAAAAAAAAAAATCAGGAAAAAACATGATGTTGGAACATTTACAACATGGATATTAAAAGACAAAATTATGCCAATACTCTTGAAGTAGGCCACCTGTCACTAAATTTAAATTCCCAAATTGCTTTGATCCTTGCACCACTGAACTGTTTCAACACTACTGTGGTATCGAGAGAGAAAGCAAGGAGCCAGTGAAGCACAAAGCAGATGATTTAATAATTGAAATGACTACAAGAATGAAAAAGGAGACCACAATGGGCTCTAGGACCTCATACTGCAAATAGCATTCAGAGTCTGCTGGCACAGTTCACAGCTGTCGAAGTGGATTGGGCCTGCTAAAACAGCTTTTAGTCCCCGTTTCCAACCTCATATCCTCTCAATCACCAAGACCGCCTACTTCCATCGTAACATCGCCCGTCTCCGCCCATGCTTCAGCTCATCTGCTGCTGAAACCCTCATCCATGCCTCTGTTACCTCTAGACACAACTATTCCAATGCTCTCCTGGCCGGCCTCCCACCTTCCACCCTGTATAAACTTGAGCTCATCCAAAACTCTACTGCCCGTATCCTAACTCTCACCAAGTTCCGTTCACCCATCACCCCTGTGCTCGCTGACCTACATTGGCTCCCAGTTCGGCAGCGCCTTGATTTTAAAATTCTCATCCTGGTTTTCAAATCCTTCCATGGACTTGCCCCTTCCGAACTCCGTAACCTCCTCCAGCTCTACAACCCACCGAAATCTCTGCGCTCCTCCAATTCTGGCCTCTTATGCATCCCCGATTTTCATCGCTCCACCGTTGGTGGCCGTGCCATCAGCTGCATAGGCCCTAAGATCTGGAATTCCCTCCCTAAACCCCTCTCTTCTCCTTTAAGACACTCCTTAAAATCTGCCTCTTCGACCAAGCTTTTGGACACCTGTCTGATATCTTCTGTGGATCAGTGTCAAATTCTGTTGGATAACGCTCCTGCGAAGCACCGCGGAACATTTTACTACATTAAAGGCACTATATAAATGCAAGTTGTTGTTGTTTTAGTAAAGGGGGTACTACCAGCACCCTCAGATTCAGACAGAAAATCTGCACTGGGCAATTCCTTGACCTACTATTTGTGCAACTTTGCCTGGAACTCCATAACCAGCTGTTACAACAAATTTGCTATCTGCACAATTTACCTTGGGCCATACTCGAGTGATAAGAGAAACTTACGTCTTGGTTGCACTCATTGGTTAGTCTGTATATGAACAGGAGGTTATGTACATCTCAAGTGTCCCTGAGTATTCTGCCACCTACTTCATATTCCAAATGTTTCAACTCTTGCTTAGTAAGTACAGGCATCTTTGTTTGCCATTTCTGGGTTGTGTGAGTACTGGATGAACCTATACAGTCTCGTTGAAATGAAGATGTGCATACATCCTGAAACAGCCGGCACTAGATTCCCTGCAGATAGTTTTTGTGCTGGTTACACAGGGGAGAAAAAAGTCAGCAAAGGTATGATGACCTGTCATTCATATTAAATCAATGATGACATTTTTATTGATTGCAGAACTCACTGGCACTGGAAAGCTCAACTAGGTAGCAATATGATCACATAGATAAACTACAAACCCATGTTCTGTATCTGCAGAGGCCTTGGAGACCATAGCTATCTTCATTCCCACCTCTTTCCTCAACTTTCCAAAACTTGGGATAAACAATTAGCAACTTTAAGTGTCAAAAGAGTAATTACTGGCTGCAGGCAAAACTGCTTCATACCACAGCTTCAAGCTTCCGAGACAACCAGCAAACATCCAATTTCAATCAGCACTGGGACACTCAGAAGGAGTGCCGACAATGCAGGAGCTGCAACTATGGGATAGTTGAACAAAGTTTGCTTAATGTGGGCAGTTACAGTTGATGTTGGTAAGATTAAACAATAGTGAATGAAGCAACTGCAGTAGTAACAGTGCCGCACAAACTGCTATAAGCATGCTTATTGTGTCCAGACTGGAACGTATAATTTATAATTCATCATTGACTTTTCCTCATTGTGAATCAAAAGTCAGGATTTTAACAAAAAACAAACTAATTCCAAAAAGGAAGCATCATTAGCAGAAGGATCCACAATGGTGAAACAATGAAATACTGTTTATTTCATAGTGAGCAAGATACAATGATACATGCATGACATATTCTAAGGTAACTGGGTGAATATCAGGGTCTTTCTCACAAGCCAGATCTCCAGAGTGTTCTCCTTCCTCTCAGCACAGAATGAATACTTAAATCGATCTGTCGTCATGCAAATTGTCTTTCACCTTTCTTTATTTACAACTCACCATCTTATAAGTGATATAGTACCATATCCAAATCTTAGCTAATCACCAAAATGCCAGGGGAATTTTCAGTTACTAAAATCACACATTTATGTATAGTTTTGAACTGTTTATCGAAAACATGGTTCAGTGTAAATTATACATAAGTACAGAATGCTAAAGTGGCAGGCAACAACCATCTCCAACAAGAGAGAGTCTAACCACCTCCCCATGACATTTGACGGCATTACCATCACCGAATCCCCCACCATCAACATCCTGGGGGGTCACCATTGACCAGAAACTTAACTGGACCAGCCACATAAATACTGTGGCTACAAGAGCAGGTCAGAGGCTGGGTATTCTGCGGCGAGTGACTCACCTCCTGACTCCCCAAAGCCTTTCCACCATCTACAAGGCACAGGTCAGGAGTGTGATGGAATACTCCCCACTTGCCTGGATGAGTGCAGCTCCAACAACACTCAAGAAGCTCGACACCATCCAGGACAAAGCAGCTCGCTTGATTGGCATCCCATCCACCACCCTAAACATTCACTCTCTTCACCACCGACGCACCGTAGCTGCAGTGTGTACCATCCACCCGATGCACTGCAGCAACTCACCAAGGCATCTCCGACACCACCTCCCAAACCCGCGACCTCTACCACCCAGTAGGACAAGGGCAGCAGGCACAAGGGAACAACATCACCTGCACGTTCCCCTCCAAGTCACACACCATCCCGACTTGGAAATATATCGCCGTTCCTTCATCGTCGCTGGGTCAAAATCCTGGAACTCCCTTCCTAACAGCACTGTGTGAGAACCTTCACCACATGGACTGCAGCAGTTCAAGGCAGTGGCTCACCACCACCTTCTCAAGGGCAATTATGGATGGACAATAAATCCTGGCCTTGCCAGCAATACCCACATCCCACGAGCGAATAAAAAAGGACTGAGCTTCCTTCCCAACACCCATTCCATTATCAAAACAATTTTAGTTCTATAGCCCACCATAGCCCCTACCTCGCCCCTAATGAAGTCCTAGTCCACATGTGAAGGCTCACACTCTTAAAAGCTCTCCTAGCCAGCCTCCCCACTTCCACAATTTACAAGTCGCTCAGAATACAGCAGCCTATGTCTGCACTCTCCACCAAATTCTCACCAAGCTCCACTAGCTCCCCATGTGAGTCAACTTTAAGGTCCTTGTTCTTGCTTTCAGATCCCTCTACGGTCTCGCCTCACCCGTGCCTACCAGGCATATGTTTCCACATTCACACTGCACACCTATTTGCCTTCATTTCACCATCAGCAGACAGGCTTTCAGTCACTGTACCTCTGTTCTTGAGAATTCCCTCCCTATATCCCACCAGGTTCCCTGCTTTCAGAAGCTTTCTAAACTCCTGTTTTATCCTCCTGCTCAGCATCCAATTCTTCCCTTTTTGTATGTCAAACAGCACTACAGAACTGTAAGTTACTGTTATTGTTGTAAGCCTTATGGACGGCCCAAATGCTGTCTAGTGCAGTCAATAACCATTGGACCTGTTTAGTTGCATCACTAAGTTTGTGAACTTCCAGGGACAGATGGGTTAACATAAGCTCTTGCTTCCAGCCCCTGGTCTATACAGAAGATAGTGTTGATGTGCTGGCCAGCTGTTGACAATAGACCTACATTTAATTTTTAATTTAAAGTTTAAAAATAAAATTTAAAAATATGGTTTTGCACTTGCAGCTGGTATACAACCTTAGTGGTGAGAGACTGCCCCCTTCAACTACCTATTGGGCAGCTAGATTATGTATTTAATCGCATGTAAACAGATTTTTTTTTAAGTTGGAAAGAAGTGAAAAGCTCTGATTCCCTGCAATTGACCTCTTCAACTTTCTCTCCCCTTCTCATTCCACCTGTTTTTAGACCCCAACATTGCTTCAACCAAGTGCAGTACAAACTTAAGACTATTTCAGATCTTAGCTTGCTCCCTCACTCTCCCCTCAATTTGTCCTTCCAGATTCTACTGTTCATAACATTACCATCTTTCTTGAGCTGTTCTACGCCTCTTTTGTCTTTTTAAAGCCTTTTCACAACAAAAGAGTGATGACTTTTGTATTTCATTTGGCATTTTTCACCCCTTTCCACTGTTTAAAAAAAAATCGGTTCACCCCTACTAAATCCATTAGCTGCTTTTTTGTAACAGTAGTTAACCTTGTAGTTGGCCTTTGCCTAGTGTTCTACCCTCCCCATTGTATTGGCCAGCCTTATAAAGAGGCTCTGCTGCCTTTGAACCAAGGCCATCTACCTAAAACATTAATCTAACTTTTCTCTTTTCAGATACCTATGGACTGTGTATTTCCAACATTTCCTGTTTTTAAGATTAACAAAATAAAGCCAACACTTAAAGTTCCATTTCCAGGTTTTATTAAACATATTTCAGCAGCAGCACAATAACTGACCTAACAACTTTTTTAAAAAAATTATCATACTAGTAGGTCATACTAGGGCAGCCCTAAACTATGAGCTTTGTCTCAGCATTGTAACTTCCAACGAGAAATCTTAAAAACAACCACCTGCTCGCAATATTCTAACCTCTAACACATAAAAATAAAAGCTTATGGCAGCTGAGCGAACTCAATTAGTAGAGAGATCAAGTTACACAAAACCAACAACCAAGTAAATTCATTATTAATATATAGACTCCATGCCTGTGTGAAATTGGAGTATATGGAGAATGGACTGAAGGAAACTGAGGAAAGATTGATGCCAGCAAACTGACGTAATATTCAAAGTGGAGGGAAAATCATATTATATGCCAAATAGCATTACTACAATTCAAAAGAACAAATGCTGCAGGAGAACCAGCAAACATAAAACCAGAAGGCCTGCAGCAACCAGTTTGATATGTACACCTAACGAGTCTCAAGACAGTGGTACAACCATTGCAGTAAAATCAGATCATGACCAGTGGACACAAGATGCAGCCTTGCTACACCTGCCATCAATCTTAACCCACCTGAGATGGACAATCCGATTTGACAGCCTAGTTTAGAGAGTTAATGAAATTACAAACCGGGCTCCAACCTTTGACAAACACGATACTCGTAAGTATGGAGAATGCAAAGTGAATATCAAAAGTCAGTATGCCAACAGGTCACAAGTTCCCCACATTATAAGACCCTGTAATGTCCATATGCTCAGTATTTAAAGAACTCTTAAACATGCACACACAGCTTTCTCCTAAAGTCTTTCTATATTATGTTAAATAAATGAAAAATCAAGCAAAAGAACGTAACACTAAACATTAATTTAAACAGTTTTTAAGAATAAATTAACATGCACAAGCACGCAGTTTTAGAATCATAGCCTCGTCACCATTTTACTTTCTTCCAAAACAAGAAAGTACTTTAGAGAACACAGTACGTTAAGTTCAATGTGAATACATGTATGGATTTTAAACCAATAAGTAACAAGAGATCGCTAACAAACATTAAAATACTGCACACGGGTTGGTCACGTCTAGAAAATGAACTGCAAACCACACAATGCGGAGGTGCTCACTCACACTAAAGAGATCTGGGACAGTACTATCATCCAAATCCGAAACCACGCTTCCCCTGCGGTTTGAACGGCTAAAATAGTCAGCTATCGATCCACTCCGATCAGAAAAATCAGAGGACTGCAGAGGAAAAGGAAAAGTTAAAAGGGAAAAAGAACAAACAGAGGATACAGAACACTATAAAAAGGAAGGTGGACATATTTCACAGACTCATGGCAATTCAAGGTTTTGCAAGCGATGTTTGGAGGTACCAAGATAATGTGACGTACATTTACCCTGAAAGGCAGCAACTCATGGTGAGGCTTTAAACCAGAGGCAGCATTGTCACTGAATTACAAGAGTGTATTCTGATACTTGCACTAATTGTCATGGGACTACAGGTAATTCAAATTTTTGTTAAATAAGCACGAGCGTGCAGCTATTTTCCTAGCAATACGTCTCTCCCCATTCAGCTGACCTTTCCTTTTGTTACGTTGACACCAGGCATATTTATTGTATTGGTACCATGACACTATAATAAAAAATAATCTCTATATATATATATATATATATATATATATCGCCTTTAAAGTAGAAATACATCCCAAGATGCTTCAGAGTCATACTTACCTTTATGTCAGCAGCCTCCAACAATACCTTTAAAGGCCGGTGGCTTGGTTGCTACGCATCAGAGAAAACCGGCCTCGGCTCAAGGGGCCTGAAATATGCATTAGGCCTATTGTCAATGCAAATCAGAGGCCTAATGCCCGTTTCAGGCAGGTGCCTTGGACAATGACAGGGCATTCTAACCAATACGGTGCGCAGAGTATACACGGCATGGTATGAGCAATATGACCATATTGGTCCCTTCAATGCCTATTTTTCACCTGAAAAACAGGAGCGGCGCGATCCAATTTCTAGGCCACTGTCTTTTGGATTAGAAATTAAACTGAGGCTCCATCTGCCCTCTCAGGTGGATGTAAAAGATCCCATGGCACTATAAGGAGAAGAGCAGAGGAGTTCCCCCTAAAATCCTGGTCAACAATTATCACTCAACCAACACCACTAAAAGAGATCTGATCACTTCTCTCAGTTGTTTGTGGGACCTTGCTGTGTGCAAATTGGCTGCAACATTTCCGACACGACAATTGTGACTAAATTTCAAAATACTTATTGGCTGTGAAGAGCTTTGAGGTCATGAAAGGCGCTATATAAATGCAAGTTCTTTTTTTAGCATTGAAGAGTTCAAGATGCCCTCTGGGCATAACTCAAGTGCAAAATTTATAGCTGTATGGCTTGGTGCTTTCACAGTTTCAATGGATATATTTTGTGCACTCACCATCACACTTAACTGCTAACCCACCAGCAATAGCAGCTTTCTCCCTTGATTCTGACCAAAGGGCCAGGAATACTGTACAATCATTGGATTTTTCTGATCTCCTCCCGCTTGCTGTCATAACTCTTCCTTCAGCCTGGATGACTGAATAACAGAGGACAAACTAATCGAAAGCAGCCACCAAGGTCACCACATGACCAATCCAACAGGTAGTGCACTTCTGTGCATTTAAATCGGGTTCTCCTCCTCACCAATCGTCCCTGACCCTCATCTCATCAGTTACAATGCAGGTGATTAGAATAGTAATCCTAAAGAGAAGCATTTAACTGGCCTGCTCAATGAGTGAACTAATCCATAAAAGCATTTTAAATTGAATTGGAAAGCATGACTAAAATGGCAGAGCTGATTTGAAGCAAAATTGCAAATATTAACATACTATATCAAAAACAAATCCTTTTTGAAATTTCATTTTTCAGAGATGTTTACATGGGATTGAAATTGTCATTAAAACAGATGCAAGCCATCCAAATAAACAAATGTTTATCCTAAAGAAACAAACTCTTTTTAACCAAACATGAACTGTATAAGCAACATCCACTGACACATAAACTTACAACCAGAATTTGCAGTTGTCTATTAGTCTTTAAATCAGTAGTAATAATCACAGCCAACACTATAAATTGTTTCCCAGCACTTAGTTTTTATTTCAGACCTACATCTGCAATTTTCTAACCCCAATTTACTCCAGTCTTTGTTAGCATGGGCCTCTCATCGTCCAGCTATTTGCACATTCTTTTAATGTCTTTCCATGGCCTCACTGAGATAATCTTTTATGTCATCTAAAAATGTTCTGCTTTTCTGTTAAGCAAGTGACAGGCCATTCAATCCATTAACTTGCTCTCTGTGATTGGAGGATCTGTTGTTTCTTCCCTATTCTCTTTTTCCCCCAACCCTACTAAAATGCTCGTATATCTTTCAGTTCACGGTTCTGACTAAGGGTTTTTAATCAAAACCTTGACCTGTCCATTCTCTACAGATATTGGCTGACTTGCTGTGCATTTCCAACATCTTCTGTTTGTTTCAGATTTCAGGCATTTGCAGTGTTTTCCTTTCATTTACATTGTATTATATGTATTGCTATTGATGGGATGAAAGGAATTGTAATCTTAAAGGAGCTAAAAGGGCATCGTCCACACTGCTTTGTCTGTGGCAATAATCTTTAACACCTGTGTTGTTTAGAAAAATCAAATGTCTCTAATAATTAGCAAAGGCTCAAATAACAGAACACATGCTGACATGCAGAAAGAGCTCACCACGCTGTCACGACGCCCCCGGTTGAAACTATCTTGGGACACGGTGCTCAATGTTTCATCGTCTGAATTCTATGAACATTTAAAGTAAATAAATAATGAAACAAGTCTTGAAGACAGAAACGTCATCCCACTACACGGTATCATACTGCTCCAGCCTCAGCAAAGCATATCACTTCTCAACAAGCTCCATCTGCAAATATTATAGTTCTTTCACTAAGACACAAATTGCACAATGTTGCAAATAAACTGCAAGTCCTTCATTTAAAAAAAACTCCAAGGCTCCAAATAACCAGATTTACATAAAATTTAGTTTGAGTTGTGCAGTAATTTCACTTTGTTGATGAGATGCATAGGTTTAAGCAAAAATGTGACAAATATACTCCTATTACACAACTCTTCAAGTAGAAATGGTTCCATAATGTGCTGGAGTTCCTGATGTTTTGGAATCATAATGCAGGGCAGGTTCTTTACCAGTGGACTAAACACTTAGACCATCCATAAACTTAAGCATAATGCAGAGAAGGCAGACCAAGATTCCTGCTACGATTACAGATAAAAATGTATTAGAGGAATCAGGGCGATGCTCTGGAGACTATTATCAAATGTGGATAAGCTCTCCATCTGCAGAGGAGGAAAGGGACTGGGGAAGTGTTATAGAAAGCTCCTGCTTCAGAGTTGAAATGAGTGGGTCAACAATATTTCGAATACTTGATTCCAGGCACAGTGCACACTTGCTGTCACCGATGTTACGAATGAGTTTGCACCTTGCAAAGATAGAAAGCAGTGGGAAACCTCAACAGATACATGTTGCTAAGTTGCCATTTTGACACTGAATAAAAGTGAGCAAGAGAGACACACAACAAAACATTTTACGTTCTTTGCTGACCTCAATCACAAAATTATTAATTTAAAAATCAGATCTTCTTTCCTCAGTGAAGCAAAGTGCATTAGCCACAAAATGCCCAGCCAATGTTTTAAAAATCACTTCACTGGGAAGAAGCCAAGTACCTATATGGAACACGTAACCGGAGGTATCTTTTTATCAGCGGGCCGAGGGACACTTGGAGCCCTGCAAATCTGGCCCTTTTATACTTGTATTTCTTATTTGCTGGTTTTGTGGGCCTTGAAGTTTGGAAAGGGTTGCATAAGCACTATTACCTTATTGGTGGATAAATTCTAAATCAGAACATCAAGATCTGTTGGTATTAGAAACTTGAGATATATTTTTTTTTATATTCGTTCACGGGATGTGGGCGTCGCTGGCGAGGCCAGCATTTATTGCCCATCCCTAATTGCCCTCGAGAAGGTGGTGGTGAGCCGCCTTCTTGAACCGCTGCAGTCCGTGTGGTGACGGTTCTCCCACAGTGCTGTTAGGAAGGGAGTTCCAGGATTTTGACCCAGCGACAATGAAGGAACGGCAATATATTTCCAAGTCGGGATGGTGTGTGACTTGGAGGGGAACGTGCAGGTGGTGTTGTTCCCATGTACCTGCTGCTCTTGTCCTTCTAGGTGGTAGAGGTCGTGGGTTTGGGAGGTGCTGTCGAAGAAGCCTTGGCGAGTTGCTGCAGTGCATCCTGTGGATGGTGCACACTGCAGCCACAGTGCGCCGGTGGTGAAGGGAGTGAATGTTTAGGGTGGTGGATGGGGTGCCAATCAAGCGGGCTGCTTTATCTTGGATGGTGTCGAGCTTCTTGAGTGTTGTTGGAGCTGCACTCATCCAGGCAAGTGGAGAGTATTCCATCACACTCCTGACTTGTGCCTTGTCGATGGTGGAAAGGCTTTGGGGAGTCAGGAGGTGAGTCACTCGCCGCAGAATACCCAGCCTCTGACCTGCTCTCGTAGCCACAGTATTTATATGGCTGGTCCAGTTAAGTTTCTGGTCAATGGTGACCCCCAGGATGTTGATGGTGGGGGATTCGGCAATGGTAATGCCGTTGAATGTCAAGGGGAGGTGGTTAGACTCTCTCTTGTTGGAGATGGTCATTGCCTGGCACTTATCTGGCGCGAATGTTACTTGCCACTTATGAGCCCAAGCCTGGATGTTGTCCAGGTCTTGCTGCATGCGGGCTCGGACTGCTTCATTATTTGAGGGGTTGCGAATGGAACTGAACACTGTGCAGTCATCAGCGAACATCCCCATTTCTGACCTTATGATGGAGGGAAGGTCATTGATGAAGCAGCTGAAGATGGTTGGGCCTAGGACACTGCCCTGAGGAACTCCTGCAGCAATGTCCTGGGGCTGAGATGATTGGCCTCCAACAACCACTACCATCTTCCTTTGTGCCAGGTATGACTCCAGCCACTGGAGAGTTTTCCCCCTGATTCCCATTGACTTCAATTTTACTAGGGCTCCTTGGTGCCACACTCGGTCAAATGCTGCCTTGATGTCAAGGGCAGTCACTCTCACCTCACCTCTGGAATTCAGCTCTTTTGTCCATGTTTGGACCAGGGCTGTAATGAGGTCTGGAGCCGAGCGGTCCTGGCGGAACCCAAACTGAGCATCGGTGAGCAGGTTATTGGTGAGTAAGTGCCGCTTGATAGCACTGTCGACGACACCTTCCATCACTTTGCTGATGATTGAGAGTAGACTGATGGGGCGGTAATTGGCCGGATTGGATTTGTCCTGCTTTTTGTGGCCAGGACATACCTGGGCAATTTTCCACATTGTCGGGTAGATGCCAGTGTTGTAGCTGTACTGGAACAGCTTGGCTAGAGGCGCAGCTAGTTCTGGAGCACAAGTCTTCAGCACTACATGCAACTTATAGGTTTAAAAACTATGTGTGGCCCTGAAATTCCATAAACGTAACCAATGAATACAAAAGCTGGGATACTCCTGCTTTAAATAACAGAAGGGAAAGAGAGAATCATCACTGTGAGGGAATAGCTCTTGGCAAAGAGCTCAGACTGAAAGGCAGAATCCTGCGAGCAGGCAGCTCATACAAAGTGGAGAGATTTGTACCAACCTCCGCCCTGCCCAAAAAAATACATTGTAATTTTGCCAATACCATCCATTAAGTACAGATGAGTCATGTATTAAACAAACAAATCCAAAACATCACAAACTATGTCACTGTGGAGAAAGAGCAGGGGACTAATTGGATAGCTCTTTCAACATGCTAATGACACAGTAAAGGAGGAGAAAGTAGAGAAATTGGATAGGATAAAAATAGATGAAGAGGAGGTACTAGAAAGGCTGGCTGTACTTAAAGTAGAAAAGTCATCCAGTCCGGATGGGATGCACCCTCGGCTGTTGAGGGAAGTAAAGGTGGAAATAGCAGAGGCTCTGGCCACAATCTTCCAATCCTCCTTCGATATGGGAGTGGTGCCAGAGTACTGGAGGGTTGCAAATGTTACACCACTGCCGGCGATAGGGAAACTTTCAGAGACAATAATCCGGGACAAAATTAAGTGCCACTTGGGAAAATCATGGGTTAGAATCATAAAATGATTACAGCACAGGAGGCGGCCATTCGGCCCATAGAGCCTGAGCCAGCTCTTTGTAAGAGCAATCCAGTTAGTCCCATTCCCCTGCTCTTTCCCCGTAGCCCTGCAAATTTTTTCCCTTCAAGTATTTATCCAATTCCTTTTCGAAAGCCACAATTGAATTTGCTTATCGGCCAGCACAGACACAAAGGGCCAAATGGCCTCCTTCATGCCATAAATTTCTATGATTTTATGCTGCAAGATTCGATGATTCTAATTGCAAGGCTGGCAGTTGGGTGATTTACACTGGCATTTTCAACAGTGATTGCACAGTGACTTTTCCCCCAAATTTCCCACTTTCACCTCCATCTGATGCCAATTCAGCTGAAATTGGTAACTCAACATATGGGAACAGCAGAAGCAAATGTGCACTCCACCAGAGTGCAGCACCATTAAAATCCAGTACGATCCAAAGTTTCAAGTTTCAGAATATAAGATAGAGCAACATTAAAAAAAAGTGAAATACACTTAAACAACTAGATTTTCTCTCACTGTTACAGGAGTTCTTAATTTAGGCTGCATTCACACTTTCAGCTGTAGCCTTGATATGACATCAAGAAGTCATTGTGTAAATTCAGAATCAGGGCCCAAACCCCATAAGTCGTAGCATAAATTTGAAGTCAGAGCTCAACCTGACTCGACAGTGAGATTGTCTCCTCCAGGGAGCGTCACTCAACTTTGTTTTAGCGTCAGGTCAAATCCCAACTCCAGCTTTACACTACAACTGAGCGACTCCTCATCCGCAGGGATTTCAGTATCCATCTCCGCTCCACTTGCCCTCCCACCTGAATTCACCACCCTCCTAGACTCCCTAAACTTCTCCCATATAAACTTTCCTACCCATAGTCATGGCCACCCCCTCGACCCTGACATCTTCCATGGCCTTCCACTTATAAGACATCTCTGACCACTTCCTTATATATCTCACCACCCAGCCCCCCTCCAAACCCACTTCCTGCTGCATCCACCTCTGCTAAAAATGATCTCCAAGTCACATACAATTGCACTTTCAAACTCCCCACTGCTTAACCTTTGGCCCTCAACTTGCCACAATACTTCCACAGCTGTTGATTTGCTCAATCCTTCGCACAATTCCACCTGCAATGGAAGACTTTCACTGCCTTCCAACCCAGTTGGACCCTCCTGTATGAACGCTATCTTGGCTCCTTCAAATCTAAAGGGAACAGACTTGAATGTGTCTGGCATACAACTGGTTAATCATCCATTGCCAAATCTGGCTGGACCACATCAAGCTCCATCAGGCCAAAATCACCCACTATTCTAGGATCATCTCCTTCAATCCTTTCCCCTGCCCCTCCATCCTCAACTGTAACAAATGTAAGGAGCTTGTGGATTTCTGTGTGACCAAGATAGGGACCATCTGTGGGTTACCTCTGCTGCTTCCTCTCCTTCCCCTTGCCCACCAAGCCAAACCTCCACGCAAGTCCACTTCTACCCTAGACTTGAACTCTCATCTCTCTCCCATCTCCTTCCATGTCCTCTCTGAGCTCATTTCATACATGAAACCCACTTCACAGTTGAGTACCCAAATTCCTTTCCTGAAACCTGTGCTAGTTGAGGTGGGAAGGGAGGGAGGAATAGGATAGAGGGAGAGTGGGAGGGGATAGAGGGGGGGGGGGGACAGGGGCAGGGAGGGGGAACTGGGACGAGAGCGCGGGGGAAGAGGAGGAGGCAGTGGGGGAGGGGAAAGGGGGATGGTGGGAGTGATCAGATACACATTTCAAAATTTGATGATCTAATGCATTACCCCAGGTTTTGCATTTTCTTAAAATAAAATCTGAAAATTAAGTGTTACTTTGCTGCAAATTAAAATTGAATTGATGAATTAAGAAATCCCTCATTGTTAGTTTACCAGCAATGCCTTTTTGAACAACACAACTTGATTTCTCACTCATAAAAAAAATCTTAATTTTATGCCTTTGATTTCACATCTCAAAACACATCACAGAACATGATGCCATACATATCAACAGAATGGATCTTGCAATTCCGAGTCTAAAGGGCAATGCAGCTAAAGCAGACAGCTACTAGCACAAAGTTAACAAAAACTGAAGTTTAATTTAAGAACCACTATTTTGAAAGCAGCCAGTTTTCAAAATGCTACCATGTTTCACCACTGTTATGTAAATGTAGCCAGTACTTGATGGAGTTAGTCTGCAGTTGCAGTGCTGCAGCAAGGACTTGCTCTGTGATCAGGTCCATTTCTTCGCATTCATTTAGCTCTTAGATGGGACCATGGGGCCCAGCTCTGTGCAGTGTGACTCAGGAAGCACTCCAATCAAGTTTTAAATGTCCCAAAATTGCATGGTAATAGAATTCGTCTTCAGCATTATAAACAGGTAACTGGTAATGCAATTCAGAGCATTTAAATTTGAATATGTATCCAGTGTTATATTACAAAGTATTTCACATGCAGCTGTTAGGTTGTTATTGTGATGACTGAGCATGTCTGAGTCTTCATGTAACAAAGTACATCAATTCAACTAAGTAAGTTGCCTGGTGCTGTTAACACATTTTCATTCCATCATACAGGTTTTTTTTTAAAATTGTATTTACACTTTTAGTGCACGTGCTGTAAAGATTTCTGTTGGGGCACCTCATGCTTTCCATCACTAGCTTAATCAACAATAATTTCATGTGTAAATAGGAAATCACTCAACATGCTCAGACACTATTCTTACCATTGGGCTGTTGTGCACTGAGCTTGTTCGGGAAGAATAGCTGTATTCAGATGGCTGCGGAAAAATCCAGTATTTTAAAATCATAATGATGCTGTCTAGTAATCCAAAACCTTTTTTTTTAAAAACAAAGATGTCATACACACACTGCAGGAAACTTACAGTTCTTGAGCTATATCTCTGATGATGACTGTAAAGTCCCTCATCGCACAATGATGCCTGCAAATATAAAGTATGGGCCAAATGCTTAGTTGTTGCAGAAACTATCTGAACCACGGCCTTTATTCAGCATTCAGCCAACCAGGTTAACAACATCACTCCCACTATCAAATTCTGCCTAAGCACAAGTAAACAAAGTACAAGCTTTACAAGACCTAAATGCCTAATCAAATAATCCAACAAATCTGACTTAGAACCTGTGCACATTCTGATGAAATGTCACAACTATCTAAAGCCAGAACTTCATAGTAAGCAATAATAACTGCATTTTAAAATCAGGTAATGTTTTGATTTTTTTGGTGGGTGAAAAAAGATACACCAGCATAGCAAATTTTTCTGCACCATAAGTCAGCTAATACTGTTCATTTTGTCTTCAGTAATTATGTGGGACATGGGTTCAATAAATGCATCTTCCATAGTCTAAGACAAAAAAAAACTTAATTGACTGCAACAGATAAGATTGGGATTGCTTTCAGGCTCCAATTGGTCCACTAGGCATCAGCCATGGCTCAGTGGTAGCACTCTTGCCTCGGAGTCAGAAGGTTGTGGGTTCAAGTACCACTCCAGGAACTTGAGCACAAAATCTAGGCTGACACTCCAGTTCAACACTGGGGGAGTGCTTCACTGTCAGAGGTGCCATCTTTCAGATGAGATGTTGTAAGAAAAACGATTTCTAGACCAAATCATAGCCATGTATCCCATCCTGCAAAGCTTTAGGCGCTTTGCTAAAATGCGAGGCTGTGGGCAGACCTTGCGTCTGTGAGAATACAAAGGGAGCCAGCATCCCACAGGAAATGACATGCCTGACATCAGGCAAAGTGATTGGGAATATTGCAGAGACAATAAAAACTTTGAAACAGACACGTTGAAGACCAATTGTCAGAAACAGATAACAAAACATCCCAAGGCATAATGACACAGATTAATCCTGTTATGTTAGTTGCAGGAGCTTTGTCAGATAATTAGGTAACTTTCATGATTGGCAGCTTAAAACTTCCTAGGTTCAGGTTGTACCATCCTTGTTTATTTGGTATAACTACATTAGAACATTGTTCTTGTGTCTATAATAAAGCTTGCATGTTCGGTCACACTCAGACCTGAATCATTGTGCAAGTTATTATTAAGAGGGATTAACAGCCCTTGCTAGCATTAATAATAGCATATTTCCAATAGATGTTAAACCAAGGCCCCATCTGCCCTCTCAAGTTAACATAAAAGACCCCATGACACTAATTTGAAGAGCAGGGGAGTTCTCCCTGGTGTCCTGTCCAATATTTGTCCCTCAACCAACACCTAAAAATAGATTATCTGGTCATTATCACACTGCTGTGTGCAAACTGACTGCCGGGGTTCCTACATTAGAACAGTGATGACACTCCAAAGGTACCTCATTGACTGCATTTGCTTTGGGATGTCCTGTGGTCATGAAAGCTGCGATATAAATGCAAGTCTTTCTATTATTGGTTTACAGAAGCAATGCTAGATTACCAACTGTAGTTAACTTTCTCATTATTTGGTTCAATTGCCACAAAGAAATTAATTCTCCATCATCAAATGGGGCGGGGGCGGGGGAGTGAGAGCGAGGAAAAAGGAGAGCAGAAAGAACAGAGAAAGGAGAGAGAAATGAGAGCAAGGGGAGGGGAAGAGGAGGAGATAAGGAGAGAGGGAAAACACACCACTTTTAGAAACAGTCCCTTTGAAAATTTACTAACATTCAGGAGCCATTTTTACAGCCACCTCGATGTACAAAGGGCCTTGTTCTGAACCACACCTCTTAACTGCCCAGAGAAGGCAACAAGAGGGACAGAACTGAAACAAGGAGGAAATCTGAACACAGGGGATAAAGCTCCAAGGTGTACCAGGTCAGGAAAAGAAATGAGCAGTTTCAAGGGTAAAAGCTTTGCATATGGCAGTTGAACCACATTCAAAGCAAGAGGAAAACCATTTACACAGATAGATAATCTAGCATTTGTTCAACCTCCACACAGAAATAAAACCTATCAAAACAATAAAATGTCTGGGGTCATAAGCTAATAATCAAAAATTACGGTCAGCTTGGAGTACAATAGAATCAAAACGCTTCTCTGCCTGAAGTGTCCGATTAAAATAGAGACAAGTGAGGCTTGGTAAAAACACATGGAATGAAGGAAATGAAGGAAAGAAATTGCATTTATATACAGTAGTGTCCTATCACGCCCTCAGGACATGCAAAAGTGCTTCACATCAATTAATTATAATGGTTGTTATGTAGGCAATTGGGGCAGCCAATTTTTGCACAGCAAAATCCTACAAATAAGAGTTGAAGACTTAATCTGTTCTTGTTTATCTGCAGGATATACTTGCCATGGAGGGAGTGAAACGAAGGTTCACCAGACTGATTCCTGGGATGGCAGGACTGTCATGAGAGATTGGGTCGACTGGGCCTGTATTCATTCGAGTTTAAAAGAATGAGAGGGGATCTCATTGAAACATATAAAATTCTGACAGGGCTAGATAGACTGGATGCAGGGAGGATGTTTCCCCTGGCTGGGGGGGGTCCAGAACGAGGGGTCACAGTCTCAGGATACAGGGTAGGACATTTAGGACTAAAACGAAGAGAAATTTCTTCACTGGGGAGAGAGCGGGAATATGGTATTGAGATAGAGTATCAGCCATGATCATATTGAATGGCAGAGCAGGCTCGAAGGGCCGAATGGCCTACTCCCGCTCCTATTTTCAATGTTTCTATGTTCAGGGTTGAATGTTGGTCAGGTCACCCTGCTCTTCTTTGAATATGGCCATGGGATCTTTTACGTCCTCCTGAACAAACAGGCAGGCCTCAGCTTAATGTCGCATCTGAAAACAGTATTTCTGACAACATAGTCCTCACTCAATACTTATTGCACTGAAGTGCCAGCCTAGATTATGTATCCAAGTTCATGGTGTGGCTTGAACTCACAACCTTCTGATGCACGAATAGGTGCTTTATAGATTTCTTCAAGAAACACCATATGAAAATTGTCCCAAGGAGTGGCCTGAGTACAGGCAAAATGAGTTCCAACCTTCTCTGTTAGCTCCTGTCGAACAAAGTAGGGACATTAATAAGATACATTCTGCACTCAATTCTAGGATCTCTGTTTAGTCATGGTTTTGTAAACAACTGCCTTGAATGATGAATATCTTTCTGTCTATGTAGAAGGCTGCAGTGACATGAATAACATTACTGACAAAGGATTTGTACCCAAAATATTATACTTCCTCTTTTCAGATTCTGGCAGGCCTACTCCGTATTTCCAGCATTTGAAGTTGTATTTTGATCAATTTAGTCCAATCTTAGAGATACAGGGTTCTATTTTAGCACCCGCGATCGGGTGTGTTCCTGGCAGGGGGGCTATGAAAATCGGGGATTCCCGGGGTGGGTCGGGAGCCCGGCTCCAACCCACCCCATTTCTGGGTTCCCCACTGACGTGCTGACATGCGCGCGCAGCCCCCACATGTGGGACTCCCGCCGGCAATTAAAGCCGGCGGGGTGCCACTTAAGGTATTTATTTTGGTATTTCAGGTCGTTTACAGACCTGATTAACGTGATATTTTAGGAGGGTTGGGATTTTACAAACAACTGGGACTGTTTCCCTTACTGGGGGAAACACTCCCAGTTCAAATGGACGTGTTGCAGCCATCAGCCTGTGGCAGCTGCAAGGTCCATTTGACAGGTTAGGGGGGGGGGGGGGGGGACCCTCATTCATTGTAGGAGGCCACTCTGTCACTTTGAACAAAGTTTGGCCTCCACCACCCTCCTCCTAACAACAAAATTCACCAACTTGCACACTTGCCCCGGTGTCCAGACACATGTACCTACCTTGCGGACCCCCTCAGATGTAGATCTTCCGGATGGGGGCCGCCGTAGCTGCAGTCATGACCTCCGCGGAGGGCGAACAGCATCACCAGCCTCGCCGGCCACACCGTCTACCTCTGACACGTGGAGCTCCACAACACAGTGCTGTGACACATCCACCTGCACAGCAGGAGGGAGGGCAACCGCAGAGAGAGATGCGTCGCGGAGGGCACTACCCTCGCCACAGGGTCCACAGACAGAGGCTCAGCTTCCTGGACCTCTCTGAGCAGCAGTGCACACGGAAGCTCAGTCACTCGACATGTAGTCGTGGACATCTGCAGCCTCCTTCATGCCAAGCTGCTCCCGGCTGGCCCGAGCACCATCTTCTTACCTGTTGCTGTCAAAGTCACCACTGCCCTCAACAACTTCTCCGCATCCTTCCAGGGTGCCACCGGGGACATTGCCGACGTCTCTCAGTCGTCTGCACAAAAGAGCCCTGCAAATACACCTACACCCACTCTGCAGTGACACAATGGGTGGCATCAGTTGTGGGTCTTCATTGTGATCTTCAGGAAAGGGCATTATTGCACAAACCAGACAAGATTCGCAAAGACGTGACAGTAGTGGTGCCAATATAATGTTATGTGAGTTGCTCAGAAATTAAATGGAAGTAAAAACCATGACAAACCCTCAAACATCCTTGTGCATCCCCTTCATGCACACGACACGTTTGCCTTATGCTGCCTACTGCACATATGTGATGCATGCCCTGTGGCTGCAGCACAGGTAGTGGCAGATTGAGTGAGGCTGACTGTGAAAGAGATGCATGAGAGGGGGTGAGTATGAGATCGAGCCATGAGATTGTATGAGGATTGGGTTGAATGGTAGTGGCGGGATGAGTACTGGCGAGGTGAGTAAGTGCAGGTAAGATGAGGATGAGGTTTGAGTGGGTGTGAGGGGTGATGTGACAGAGTAGTGTTGGCAGTGCAGGAGATGTGGGGTGGGGGCAGTGATGTCGTAGACGGAGTGTAGGGGAATGAATAAGTGTACTCACTTTGGCTGACCTACTTAGGTCATTGGAGCGCCTCCTGCACTGTATGCAGGTGGGCGATATGTTGGTGGTGCAGGTGACCTCCTCTGCCACCTCGAGCCAGGCCTTCTTGGTGACAGAGGCAGGCCGCTTCCTCCCGCCCGCCGGGGGGGGGGGGGGGGAATCTCTGTCCTCCCCCTCACCCCATGCAATGATACCTGGAGTGAGGCATCATTAAACCTGGGAGCAGCCTTACCCCTGGGCTGTTCCATGCTGTAATTTTTCCTATTTCTTGCAGCAGTCAGTGGAGGACTGCCCCTTTAAATAGAACTCCTCCAGCTGACAGACCTTACTGCGCATGCGCAGTCCGCCCGCCGTGCAGCTCAGCAGTGGGGAACCCGGAACAAGAGGTAAGTGGATCCAATCAGCCTGCGATTGCGCACGGGGCAGACTGATTTCACTGGGCATGTTACCCATGCGCCCAATCGCCCCCTGCCGCCATGGTAATATCGGGCCCACAGTGTCCCAAGTATTTTCCTGCATATAGTCTGTGCTTATTTTAAATTGGATTGAGCTGTCTGAAATTCAGATATAATTATTTCTGCTTTCCCAGCCACTCACTTCGACTAGGTCATCAGCCTTAGCTCAATGGTAGCATCCTTGCCTCTGAGGCAAAAGGTTGTGGGTTCAAGTCCCACTCTAAAGTAGAGTACAAAATTTAGGCTGACACTCCAGTGCAGTACTGAGGGAGTGCTGCACTGTTTAAGGTGCCAACTTTCAGATGAGATGTTAAACCGAGGCCCCCATTTGCCCTTTCAGGTGGGCATGAAAGTTCTCACGGCACGGAGGCAGATGGCATTTGTTCGCTGGTGGGGTGGCGTGTAGCGTGACATGAATGACATGACATAAATGCGTAGGCTTCAAGGAGATCTTGAAACATTTACCTGAGGAAGGAGAAAATCTCCGAAAGCTTGTGAATTTAAAATAAAATTGCTGGACTATAACTTGGTGTTGTAAAATTGTTTACAACTATTCAAAGAAGAGCAGGGAAGTTTTCCTGGTGTTTATCCCTCATTCAACACCTAAAACAGATGATCTGATCATTTATTCACTGCTGTTTGGGAGAGCTTGCTGTGTGCAAATTGGCTTTCGGGTTTCCTACATTACAACGGTGACAACACTTCAAAAGTACTTAATTAGCCGTAAAGCACTTTAGGGCGTCCTGAGGTCGTGAAAGGTGCTTTATAAAACCAAGTCTCTTTCTTTCTTTAACTTACTGCTTTGTTCATATTCATGGAGCTGCAGTCCAAGAAGGTGATTAACTGTTAAGTGTTCATTTATATATGGAATTTCAACAAATGAAGATTATATTGTCACATAGTACACCAATACTAAAGAATAGTACAATGGGGTGGTTTAATAGTGCAGCCTCGAATATAAACCCATTCTTGGGGCGGCCCTAGGCACCAAGAACATTTGTCCTTCTGCACCCCCCCACTCCCGCCCATCATTAAAACACAAACTCTATCCCCTTCTGACAGTATTTCTAAATGCTAGAATATTTTGATCCAGCAGTTATAGCAGTTCTTCTGCGTTATGGGGCATGGAGCCCTTGGTGGGGGTCCTGTATTTGGCTGGCGCCCCTGGGCACGAGCCCCTGGCCTGTGTATTAATCCGCCTCTATATAAACCTATTAAACCTCAGTTAACTATATTTGCTCTTGGACACGTCTATAACACTTAACAATGGGGGGAAATCAGTCTTTAAATTGTCCTCACTTAATATATGAATGGCCAGAGAAGTGGGTCCATTATGGAGCTTCTACTAGACTGTTCAGCAAATTTAAAATCACCATACAATACTGCAATGCAGAGATGCAGCTTTCTTGGTATTTTACAGGTAAAGGGCAGCAACATTAATTCTTACTGGT
The DNA here is from genome assembly GCF_035084215.1 of Heptranchias perlo. Classification (NCBI taxonomy): domain Eukaryota; kingdom Metazoa; phylum Chordata; class Chondrichthyes; order Hexanchiformes; family Hexanchidae; genus Heptranchias; species Heptranchias perlo. The sequence continues at coordinate 102,033,520 of NC_090327.1, forward strand.
CCAATGTTAAGTTGAGTCATCTTTGCAATGGCCACATAAACATGCAGGCTAAACTTTCATTATGTCAGGAAAGTAGATCATTGAAATTCTTAACTGCTCCATTTCCTCAACTTTTTAATACAAAATACAGTGAATCTATGCACCATTATAAGTTTAATGTCATCCAAAAGCTTTTTTGCTAATAACTATTTATCTGAGCTTTCTCTTTGAACATTTTTTTTGTCTAATAATGCACAATAAAGCATTAATATAGCACCATGCATTTAATTGCAACAAGCATGGCTTTCAAAAATGCAATTATGTCACTGGCTAAGCTAGTTATCAAAGAAAATCTTTTTTTACTATTTTTGCCATATGCTGACTGATCGTTTTACTGATAGATTGGAGAAGTTAGATGGCCAAACAAATTGTAGATTGCAGAAAAGTTATTATTGCTATGAGCAACGACAGATGCTTCAATATTCTATCCACAGCCCATGCAGGCAAGGTATACCAACCAAACTTTGGCTTCGTATCAGGCCAGTGCCTAAATTAGAAGACGCCTAAAGAAGGAAAGATGCATTTATTCACATGAAAGACATTTTTATTAATAGTTACACATGTTGCAGGAATTTGACTGTGACGATAAGACCTATGAAGTATACCACAAATTATACTAACCCTGTAACTCTTGGTTGTTGCGACTGGATCACTATAGAGAGAGGAAGGCTGCTTTGGAAATGAAGGGGTGGGGAATCCAAATGAATTAGTGCATTCTCAATTACGCAATAAATTTGGTATCTTTGATATATTTATCAAAAGTGAAAAGCAATACAGTTCTATGTCAAAATACAAAGAGGAATATAAATGGAATGGAGAAATCAATAGTAAGATAGAGCATTTCTAACATGGATATGAGAGTTTTAATACCCTGTACACAAGAGGAATGTGAGACACAGTCCTTGGCCAGGAGTTGGAAGCTAAAAATGCCGATCAATTTATTAGGAATAGTTGAAAAGAAAAGTAATGTCAAAAACAAGTCAGCCTGCCCACAAAAGAGACTGAGCATGTGGCCGATTACTTTCCCCCCTGTATTTGAGGAGAAAAATGTGATTGTGCTAAGGAAGTAGGTTCGAGAGGTTGAATGGTCCACTTGTTCCTCTATTCCTATGTTCCTACGAATCTGTTTTGACTGTTACTTTGCATGTTCACTTGCTCTCTGTGAAATAAAACAGCTTAATTATTTTTTTAAAATCAGACTTCTTCTTACCAAGTATTGCTCAGTCTGCCTTTGAAAAGATTGAAGCAGTGCAAACGAGGGCATGTGCAAAAGACACTATATCCAGCTGGATCACAAGGGTGTCCTATTGTAACACCCCTGGATTATGCCATTGTGTAATTAGATACTGGACAGTCATGGCACAATCCTCAATGCAAGACATTCAAACCACTTATGGAAATCACCAATGCCACAGTATCCAAAATAATATCTACAGCAGACCCTGAACTTCTAATACGCACTCTTAAGGTTTCTTCAATTTACATGTGCCCAAATCATTGGCATTTCAAACAGAAGATCCACTGGATTCCAAACTGTTTTGAAAGAAGCCAGAAATGAGCATAGTTATTTCAAATGTGATACAATATTCAAGCATTTTTTTAAAAAAAAGAGCAAACATTTTGGGCAGCTATGAAAAAATGACAAATTTTATAATTTTTAATAAATTTGAATATTAAAAGTTGTAATAAATGTATGGAGTCGGTTTGAAGGCACCTTACAGTTAAAGTGTCTAGGGGGTTACTAGTATAGCATATAGTCTTGCAGGATATCCTTTGGCAAGCAAGCCAAGGAAATGACTAATTGCTGCTCTCTGAGGACTGGTGTGGCCTGATCGGAAACTTCATACTGTATAAAAGTGCAGTTATGTCGTTACACTCTCTATAACTGTTTTTACATTGCTGATAGTGCAAACAACAGGGATAATATCCTCTGTAAACCTTAATATTGATCAGACAGTCAAAATTGCCTTCTTATAAACAGATCAATCCTCAGAGATAAGTGTTGGAAACCTGCGGCAAAATTAATAATACATTTCTTTTGGCCTTCTACAAAGTAGTGGATCTCTTGGCTACTTAAACTATATGACGGGCGTGTATCAGGTCATCAATTTATGATAGCACAAATAAAAAAAGGAGCTAGGACTTGTTTAAACACTTCTAGGTCTGGTTAAAAAAAGCCCTGAATTTAAATTAGAATGCATGGAAGGCCGGGTGGGGAGTTTTAGAGAGGAAGAAATAATTTTATTACAGCCATCAAAAGGAGACACAGAACATTTGTAGCCAGTGTTGGTGACCAAAAACAAATAAAGATACCTTCCCCACAGCTTTTATAGAAAAAAACATCCCCAAATTAATGAAAAAAACTGTACCAGTCAACTGGTAACCTTGGCATTGACACTATTAAAAGGTGCCAGTTGCAAAAGAGTAAGAAGTTAAAGCCCACCTCTTCAGAGATACCACTACATATGACAGCAATGGCATCTACTTCTAACTTTTTTGAAAATAGTTTTTTCTTCCCCAGCAATAGAAAGCCTTTCAGGTCAACTGTCTACACTTCATTTATTTTAATTCATTCTCATTTTCCTTGCCTCACCCATTCTAGCTCCAGAAAACAATCAGCACAAGATTATGCACAGCCGAGGTTTCAGATTTATCGTTCTCACTTTGGCATCTGACTGCTACCTCATCTGTGACGGACAGCTTCACACAAAAACAAATCTTTGCACAGCAAATTATAATAAACATGAGCCATCATTTACACTGTTGTTACTTTTGAATGGTCTTAAATGCTGTTAAAAATTTGAGTACTTTGAAGTCTAAGTAGCAATTGTGCATCTAAATGAACAAAGTCACAACATGACTAATCAAGTTCACAATTTTTCTTAGGTTCTGTTCATTACAGGAAATAAAACCAGTATTATAAAATGAACATTCATTTAAAAACTTCAAACGGTTTGTAAAAGATGGGCACATCTCTGAACTGGAAATACTTTTCAATAGTTTAAGGAAAATCTCCCAGACACCAAAGTCAGGCTGAACACAAGATACTCTACTGAAGTAAAAAAAAATCAGAAATAAAAGGACAGACCCGTGTATAATAGGAGGAGAAGGATTTAGAGCTATGTACGGTGCTGTAGTTTCTTTGGTCGTGGTACATTCCACTCTGTGAAAAGCAAATCATAAAGAGAAAGAATGAATGAAGATGACAGAACTTCAATGCTTCCAAAATTACAGAGTAGTCAAAACAGATCTGAAATCATAACCATTGCAGAAATACCATTATGAAAATAATAGAGAACACTTATGGTTTCTAAAGCAATAGAAGACAATTCACAAGATTTAAACCTGACAGTACTGCAGAAAACTCTTAACAGGCAAAGCATTAATCAACTAACCAAGAGGTCATTATTGGAAGTAGAGACCTTCTTCCTGGCTGCATGAGCATCACTGTAAACTGAACTCTGGCAGTGAAAGGCAAATTAAAGCATAATTAACAAGCTTATCAGTACAAAATCCATATGTTACAAACTTTCCTCATCTTAAAAAATCAAACTCTGGGACAACAGAAAAATTATAAAAGTTGCTCCGTCTTGACAATCGTAAAAATTTTGAATTTAATTTTTCCATCAAGACTACCATCCTAACATCAATATTTGGAGATACATATTTTTTCCTTAATCATAGTGTTACTGAGTAAATATAAGATGGAGGTCGTCTTTTCTCATTAAACTTTAAAATGGAGGTTGGAACCCAGCTGCCTCAAAGTTGAAGGCAGGTTCTTGGATTTTCAGATGAGCCATAATACAGAAGTTTGGTTTGAAACGATAAGAACCATTGTTGGTAGATTCCACATCATGCCAATCAGACATACAAGTGGTTTTAATTTCTGCTAATTAAACATATGCAAGTTTAAATACAGATGTGTAACATCCAGCTTGTGTGGAATGTGCTGGCTCTCTCCAAGCCTTCAAGAGGGAGCTAGACTGATTTTTGGCTGGGGCAGAGATTGCATCATGTAGAAGGTAAGTGGGTCATCAGCTAACAGACATGGTCAATGTGATCTCCTGGACTGATTTTGATTGCCAAAAATTGGCAGGTAAAACTATAATTGAACAATGGGAGGCCTTCAAGGAGGAGTTGGTTCGGGTACAGAGTAGACACATTGCCACGAGGGGGAAAGGAAGGGCATCCAAAGCTAGAGCGCCCTGGATGACTAAAGATATAGAGATTAAAATGAAACAGAAAAAGGATCCTTATGACAAATGTAAGGTTCATAATACAGTAGAGAACCAGGCTGAATACCGAAAGTGCAGAGAAGATTTAAAAAAGGGAAGAGGGGCAAAGAGAGAGTATGAAAATAGATTAGTGGCTAACATAAAAGGTAACCTAAATGTCTTTTATAAACATATAAATAGTATAAGGGTAGTCAAAGGAAGAGTGGGACCAATTAGATACAAAAAAGATCTTCTTGTGGAAGTGGAGGACATGACAGGTACAAAATGAATACCTCACATCCGTCGTCTCGAAAGAAGAGGATGCTGCCACTGTAGCAATAAAGAAGGAGGTAGAAGCAATATTGGATAAGATCAAAATAGATAAAGAGGAGGTACTTAAAAGATTGGCAGTGCTCAAAAGTAGAAAAGTCACCTGGTCCAGATGGGATGCATCCGAGTTTACTGAGGGAAGTAAGGGTGAAAATTGTAGAGGCTCTGGCCACAATCATCCAATCCTCCATATATATGGGGATGGTGCCGGAGGACTGCAAATGTCACACTCCTGTTCAAAAAAGGTAAGAGGGATAAACCTGGCAATTACAGGCTAGTCAGCCTAACGTTGGTGGTGTGGAAAATGTGTAACAATAATCTGGGACAAAATAAATTGGCACTTGGAAAAATATGGGATAATCAATGAAAGTCAGCACGGATTTGTTAAAGGAAAATCGAGTTTGATTAACTTGATTGAGTTCTATGATGAAGTAATAGAAAGGGTTGATGTTCTGTATATAGACTTTCAAAGGGCATTTGATAAAGTATCACATAATAGACTTGTAAGCAAAATTAAAGCCCATGGGATTAAAGGGACAGTGGCAGCGTGGATACAAAATTGGCTAAGGGTCAGGGGGCAGAGAGTAGCAGTAAACAGTTGTTTTTCAGACTGGAGGGAAGTATATAGTGGTGTTCCCCAGGTGTTAATTGTATCCATGTGATTTATATCTATTAGTGTTAATTGTATTCAGTTGGTGTGTATCAATTGGGAACTCTCTTGTATACATTTATAAGGGAACTGATCTAAAGTGACGTGGTAATGTGGATCTCTGTGAATAAAGACTTGACTCTAGTATTCAATCCTTCACCACTTGGCTATCCAGTTTGTAACACGGGTCAGTATTAGGATCACTGCTCTTTTTGATGCATTTTAGTGACCTGGACTCGAGAACAGAGGGTATAATTTTGAAGTTTGCAGATGACACAAAACTCAGAAATGTAGGACACAATGTGGATGATATAGACAGACTGGTGGAATGGGCAGACACATGGCAGGTGAAATTTAATGCAGAGAAGTGTGGAAGTGATACATTTTGGTAAAAAGAATGAGGAGAGGCAATATAAATTAAATTATACAATTTTAAAGGGGGTGCAGGAACAGAGACCTGGGGGTGCACATACAGAAATCTTTGAAGGTGGCAGGACAAGTTGAGAAGGCTGTTAAAAAAAGCATGTGATCCTTGGCTTTATTAATTGAGGCATAAAGTACAAAAGCAAGGATGTTATGCCAAACCTAGGCCTCAGTTGGAGTATTGTGTTCAATTCTGAGCACCACAATTTAGAAAGAATGCCGAAAAGATTTACTAGAATGGTACCAGGAATGAGGGACTTCATTATGTGGTGAGATTGGAGAAGCTGGGATTGTTTTCCTTAGAACAGAAAGGTTTACAGTGAGATTTATTAGAGGTGTTCAAAATCATGAACAGTTTTGACAGGGTAAATAAGGAGAAACCATTTCCAGAGGTAGAAGTGTCGGTAAGCAGAGGACACCGATTTAAGGTGATCAGCAAAAAAGCCAGCAAGTTGTAATGATCTGGAGTGCACTGCCTGAAAGGGTGGTGGAAGCAGATTGAATAGTAACTTTCAAAAGGGAATTGGATAAATGCTTGAAGGGGAAAAAAAATTACAGGGCTATGGGGAAAAGGACAAATTGGATAGTTCTTTCAAAGAGCTGGCACAGGTTCGATGGGCCGAATGGCAGCCTTTGTGCTGTACCCTATGATATTTTGAAGTTCAAGGTAATAGCTTATTTGTTCATTAGCAAAGTAAACAAATAACTCATACTATTGTCCCTTTGAACTTGAACAGCTCAAAGGCCTTTTGGTCTGGAATATATACTGCAGACTTGTCTCAATTATCTTTAGAGCAGTCTAGAACTGAAACTTACACTCCATGGACTGAGATAAGAAGTGTATTACTCACATGCAGTATTACTCACATGCAGCATTACGTCATTGAAGGTTTACAAATGCCTTATCACATAACAGTGAATGAAATACATTCTAAAAAAAAAGGGCACTTTAACCTTTTGTGGACTAATTTTATACATTTTAAAAAATATTTTATACCTTCAGCATCTACTGATTCTGTGTAATTATCTTTCTCGTAAATATATTTACTAGTTCTAGCTTGAATACAACAGGTTGATAGTGTGGTATTGGTTACTTTTTGGAGTAGAGAAGGGAATGTGATGAGCAGCCCATGTAGTCTATATCTGTAATTAAGGCATAATTCTTAGTCCTGTGACATGCTATTCCACTCATGGCACACGATGGTGCAGGCCTGTTAATGGGAGATTTGGTCTGCTTATGGAAAGTGCCTCTCTGCCGTGGATGCAAATTAAAAATGTTGGAAGTCTAAACGGGAGCTAAAACATACACCCACATCCCCCCACACACGGACCCCTCCATCACCTGCACCCACACATGCACTCCCCACACGAAGACATTCATAGCATATTCCCTGTACAGTAAAGCATTTTGAGGTGGTGTATAAAGTTTCTACTTGTTACTGGGCCAAATCTTTCAAAGGTAATTTGAAAATGTCTCCCTCTCCACCCCACAACGTACCATCACTTTGAACAGATGAGATCTTAAAAGAAACTGACAACAATTAGTTTACATACAGATCGGGAGGTTTTCTCAAGTTGAGCTGACTTGTCCTTTGCATGAGAAGACGACTATAAATTCACAGACAAGGAAATGAGATGTAAGAATGAGCAACAAACAACAGAATATAGACAGATGAATACACAGATAACAAAACAAATTAATAAGGTCAAAAAGATGAACATGTGCATTTACACTCTTCTCTCTCTCTCCTCCCTTTTGCAAAAAATAAAAACCATTGCCTAAGTATCGTCATTCTTTGACCACAAAGGTCACAGATTCCACTATCGTTGCCTTTGAAACTCAGTGATCAAGCAATACACAAATAGGGGGACAATCCTCTTGTTCAGATGCTCACCTTAGAAAGATGGGAGCTTTTGTTTTTACTACGGTGCTTGGAACAAATATCTTACTTGCACCACTTTTCTAAGTTGATTTTTTAAAAATTGAACACTGCTTCTTTTAAAGTACTGCACTTTCCTTTGAAAATGTAACATTAGATAAAGCCATCTATATGTTCAACTGTGATCACTGTCCAACTTACACAGTTGTCACATTTCGATTAAAAAACATTTCTACACCTTGTACAAAAAGATGATGGTAAATGTAAATAAGATAAGCCAACAATCAAAGTGAAGAAAGGGCATTTTCCCGACACAAACCCTAAGATTTGTTTGAATTGTGTACTCAAAATGAAATGTTCGCAAAAGTGGCACACTATGGATTCAGTAGTTAAACTGAATGCTGGGAAATCAAAACTAAATTAGAACCACATGGATATTTATTGGAACACAATATTCCTTACTGGTGATAAGAGGCTAATATTGAGGACAGAGCTCAGGAACAGCTCGTGAGTGAGATATAAATATGCCATACCATATCTGGTCCTGTGTAGGAACCTTTGTTAAAAGGAAGATTAAGAATTGTGGGGAGTGAAAATGGGTTTTGGCATGTCTAGATATCCGTGCCTCATTAACTTGGACATCTTCCGGAACCTTTATATTACTGTTAGAAGTGATTGACACCAAAAGAGTTGAACCCTTCAGGCACACGTCACCCAGATTGGTCAAATGAATGGAAAGGGGTTTTTCTTTGGTTTAGGGTATACAAGGAGGTGCGTGGCACACCTCTTGACATGGAAACATAGAAAATAGGAGCAAGAGTAGGCCATTTGGCCCTCGGGCCTGCTCCACCATTCAAAATGATCATGGCTGATCATCTAACTCAGTACCCTGTTCCCGCTTGACAGATGCTCTTTGTTGCTGTTAGGTAGAGTTTGTCTGTTAGTTCAATGATTTTCTTTGCATTCTCTTTTTCTGTAATAACTTTCACATGGCAGATGTGGAAGGATACCTTTACAAGTATAAAGTATATTCAGAACAGCAAGTAAGAGGTTATAAAGTTCAGACTGTACGGCTGTACCACCCGGTTACAGGCAAAGATAAGTGTGTCACTTAATTGCATAAATTGTCTGAGATCAAGCAAGGTGAGAGTTAAGCCAGCAAGCTCAGATCCAGTCACTCATGCTAAAGTGGATTCAGCCAGAACAGAGGACCCAAGTGGAACAGATAATTCCGCCACCAAAGGGACGCATCAACTTGATTTTGGGAGGACCACGGCTCTCAAAGGAAAAGGTGGTATATGGTCTAGAAATATTTCTAACCATTAGCAAACAGACTCTAATCTATTCAATAGAATGGCTATCTAACGCTGTTAACCTGTCAGCTATCTAAGGAGTTTACTCCTAGATTAATCTCACCAATTTGCAGTAGTCTCAGATACTGATGTCAGCGATTCAGTAATGCTGAAGTGTAGTGATACATGATTCATACATCTCGAATCACAGAATCATACAGCACAGAAGGCAGCCATTCCGCACATCGTGCCCGTTACCTTAAGTAACTCTCTATGAATTGTTATTTAAATTGCTATGTAATCCAGTCCATAACTATTTATATCTATTCATTGTCTGAATACTCAATGTTTGAATTTTAGTAGTGATAATTATGATCTTGTAGCCAATAAAAAGTTGTTAGTGCATGACTTGTTTGATGTTTTAGCAAGGGTTAATTCATTCACTCAATAACTCGTGGGTATCCTAATTTTGGATTGGTGAGGTAAATTCATATTCAATCCAAACTGGGTAATGTAAGGCAGTCAGTGAGCCAAACTCAGGCATCATTCACTCGTAGATCTAAACTTTGTGGTAATCTACAGGCTCCCTTAGTGAGGGAGTTACGGATTCGTCTGGTTCCCTGGCGTATAATAATAGTCAGGATACCAAAATCCAGTGTTCTCACATCTGCTTCTCTGAAAGGCAAACATTTAACCTCCAAAACATGAAATATGTGCCAAAAATTACAGTATGCACAGATGGTTGGGAAGCAGCCATCTTTTCAATGCAAAATTTTCATACAGTATAAGTTGCACCCCAGTAATAGCCAGGCAGCGCTCTAGTTGATCTTGCGTGTATGCTGCACTTTTTTTACTTCAGGCTTCTCAATACTAATATTTGAATCCACATGCAGTTGCCAAATCATTAACTCAGATGTGCTAAAAGTAATTAGTTTCCTTTGAATGTTAATGCGAGATCAATCTCCAAAGAACAGTCTATTATGAAGTACTGTTTTATAATACCCTGTTATTACAGCCCTATGTTTGGAGCCAGTTTAGTAATATGAACAAGGTGGGATACTCATGGCACCACTGAACATCACAGAGGCAAAGCACTACTGACTGCGATGAGAACGCATTACCAATTTGAGAATTAGCTAGAGCCAATGTGATTAACATTGAAATGTCTGTAAACAAAGACTCAGAGAATGAGGGACAGAGACAGAGACTTTTTTTTCTCTGCAAGGAACGTGTTGTACAAGTAGTCAAACACTGTTTAGTGTCTTCTTGTAAATAAGTCATCTGATACTGACTGACTGCAAACAAATGTAGAGCCAGCCATGCGTGGGCTGAATATGGCAGCGAGGAGTTTTACATATTGCAGTCTTGTACAGATCCTCCCCCCACACCACCCCAATCCATCGTCAAAGAAACCTGATTAATAAATTACTAAAACACAATTAAGTGTTTAGTGTTGTGATATGGTGACACACAGATCAGCAAATTCCCAGATACAATCTTGGGTCTACTATAGAGTCTACTGTACCTTCCAACCTCAGTCATGCATCTGATGGAAATTCTAAGTGGATGTCAGTGATGGAGGGTACTCCATAAAAATCCTCCTTCCCGTCCTATCAAGATGCACCTGCTCGTCTCCTCCTATCAAATCAAGTGATACCAAAGAGCACATCTTGACCACGCTCGGTCATGGCATGAAGCCTGGCATTGGGGAAACCGAGGCAGAGGGGAAATGATGGGCAATTCTAACAGACACTTCTATGAACTGCTGACCAAATTTGTCAACTGTGCCACCAACCAAGCATTTTAGAATCAGGGCAAGTATCTTTTAGCAGTATTTATATTCAGATTAAATAATCATCTTTTTAACTATTTCCCTGGAGACCACAGAGGCACTAAGAGTTCCATTTAAAAGTGGAACTGGTCTGTTGCTGTTCAACACTTGATCTTCTCACAATGTCACAATAAACCACCAGGGATGAAATGCAAATTATTTTTAAATATTAACATTTCACAAAAAGCTCTGTAGATATGCTGCAATAGAAAATGCACAAAGGCAGAAAAGACCATTCAATATTAGAGCCTTTTTTAAAAAAACATGTGTTAATACTTAGAGGAGTGTAAGTATTGAGACCTTTAATGTGTAAACATCCTGTATGCTTTTCAATGCTGCAAGAAGATAGGCTGTAATCATCTATTCCATCTTCACGTACCATAACAGTAAAATAAGTCAGATTTAACATGTATTTGTTACCAAATGTTAACATTGTAGAATTGTTACTGTTGGTGGAGTAAGATCTCATGCCTTTAATATATCTTGTGACTTGGAACATAGCTTGTGATTTTGAACATCAACTGGCATTTATATGATGCCTTTAACGTAGTAAAACGTCCCAAGGCGCTTTACAATAAGACAAAAATTGACACAAAGCCAAAGGAGTTATTAGGACAGGTACATACATGGCTCTGGCACTGATTTCATTAGGAACAGGAGTAGGCCATTCAGCCCCTCGAGCCTGTTCCGCCATTCAATTAGATCATGGCTGATCTGAACCTCAACTCCATTTACCCACCTTTGCTCCATATCCCTTACCTAACAAAAATCTATCTATCTCAGTTTTGAATTTTTCAATTGACCTAGCCTCAGCAGCTTTTTGAAGGAGTGTTCCAGATTTCCACTACCCTTTGTGTGAAGAAGTGCTTCCTGACATCACCCCTGAATGACCTAGCTTTAATTTCAAGGTTATGCCCCCTTGTTTTGGACTCCCCCACCAGAGGAAATAGTTTCTCTCTATCTACCCTATCAAATCCTTTAATCATCTTAAACACCTCAATTAGATCACCCCTTAATTGTCTTCATGCGAGGGAGTACAAGCCTAGTCGATGCAACCTAGTCCTCATAATTTAACCCTTATAGCCCCAGTATTATTCTGGTGAATCTGTGCTGCATCCTCTCAAAGGCCAATATATTCTTCTGGAGACACTGTGCGCAGAAACTGAACGCAATCCTCCAGATGCGGTCAAACCAGAGCTTTATATAACTATAGAACAACTTCCACTCCTTTGTATACCAACCTCCTTGAGATAAAGGCCAACATTCCATTAGCCTTTTGAATTATTTTCTGTACCCGTTCACTAGCTTTTAGTGATTCCAATACGTGGATCCCTAAATCTCTGCTCCTGCACAGTTCCTAGCTTCTTACCATGTAGAAAATATTCGGATCTTTCTTTCTTAAGTCGAAAGTGGATGACCTCACTGCCCCACATTGAACTCAGTCTGCCAGTTTTGCCCACTCACTTAAGCTATTGATGTAACTTTCCACTCGCATCTACACCATTTACTGTACCACCTAATTTAGCATTGTCAGCAAACTTGGATATACAAATCAAATTTGAAGGCTCTTCACTCATGTTGAACTTAGTGGTACACAACCTCAGTGTCCTTTTTGCCCTTCCCTTACTTACTCCACTGCTGAAACATTCATTCACAACACCTTCATTCCCTCAACTATTCATTTCTCTAAAGCTCTCCTCAGGCAGCCCTTCAAAAACTTCAGCTAATCCAGAACTCCCTAGCACAAGGCTCCACATACATGCATCCATGCCAAGTTCCACTAGCTCCCTTTGCCCCAGAGAATAAAGACCCTTGCCCACAAATATTACTCACACCTCCATAATATCACCAGTCTCTGCCACTGACTCAGCTCATCTGCAGCTAAAACCTTTAAAATCTATGCTTTTGTTACCTCCAAACTCGACTATTCCAATGCTGTCCTGGCCAGAGTCCCTTTTTCCACCCCATCCCCCAGTAAATTTGAGCCCATCCAAAACTCTGCCCTCCATATCCTAACTTGCACTAAGTCCCATCAACCCATCACCCCTACGCTCGCTGATCGACATTAGCTCCTGGTCCACGAATGCCTCGATTTAAAAATTTTCAGTGTTCAAATGCATCTATAGCCTCCCCCCTCCATATCTCTCTAACCTTCTCCAGCCCTAAAACCCTCCAAGAACTCTGCTTTCCTCCAATTCTGGCCTCTTGTGCATCCGCCACTTCCTTCGCTCCACCATTGGCAGCCATACCTTTTGCCATCTAGGCCCTGAGCTCTGAAATTCCATCTCTAAAACTCTCCATCTCTTCATCTATCTCTCCTCTAAGACATTCCTTAAAATCTACCTCTAACCAAGCTTCTGGTCACCTGTCCTAATGTCTCCTATTTTGGCTCGGTGTCAATTTTTGTCTGATTTCACTCCTGTGAAGCACCTTGAGATGTTTTACTACGTTAAATGTGCTATATAAATGCAACTTGTTCTTGTAATGCACAAGTGTAGCGTAATCCGTAAATGAGACGGACATGGATGACGTCTGATAGTGTACAGTTAGCTGAAAAGGGTTATTAATCATATCACAATATTGTACCAAAAAAAGGGAAAGTCGGCACATTATGCTCAGTTTTGCACTCCCATTCTAAGCAAGGGTAGATATAAAGAAAGGCGTGAAAGATTGGGGCTTTTTTGTACCTTGAACAGAGAAAAATTATGTCTTGTTTTGAGAGAATGAACAGTGAAAGATGGTTCACACTGATCAGCAAATGGTAATTGGGGACAAAGACAGAGCATGATCATAAGAAAAGGAAAGAGGAAAGTTAGAAGAATTTTTTTCCCCCCACAGTTATTAGGATATAGAATCATAGAATGATACAGCACAGGAAGCCACCATTCGGCCCATCGTGCCTGTGCCAGCTCTTTGAAAGAGCTATCCAATTAGTCCCACTCCCCTGCCCCACTATCCAATTCGCTTTTGAAAGTTATTATTGAATCTACTTCCACCACCCTTTCAAGCAGTGTATTCCAGATCAAAACAACTCGTTGCATAACATTTTTTTTCCCTCATGTTTTTTCCTCTGATTCTTTTGCCAATTACCTTAAATCTCTGTCCTCTGGTTGCCGACCCCTCTGCCAATGAAAACAGTTTCTCCTTAGTTACTCTATCAAAACTCCCCTTAGCCTTCTCTGCTCCAAGGAGAACCCCAGTTTCTCTAGTCTCGCTATGCAACTGAAGTCTTTCTTCCCTGGTACCATTCGAGTAAATCTCCTCTGCTCCCTCCCCAAGGCCCTGACATCCTTCCTAAAGTGTGGTGCCCAGAATTGACCACAACACTTCAGTTGGGGCCTAACCAGTGTTTTATAAAGATTTAGCATAACTTCCTTGCTTTTGTACGCTATGCCTCTATTTATAAAGCCCAGGATCCCATTTGCCTTCTTAACAGCCTTATCAACTTGCCCTATCAACTTAAAAGATTGTGTATGTACACCGCCCAGTCTCTCTGTTCCTGCACACCCTTTAAAATTGTATCATTTAGTTTATATTGCCTCTCCTCATTCTTCCTACCAAAATGCATCACTTCACACTTCTCTGCAGGTGAAATTTGACCTGCCACATGCCTGCCCATTTCGCCAGTCTGTCTATGTCCTCCTGAAGTCTGCTACTATATTTCCAAGAATCGTGTCATCTGCAAACTTTGAAATTATGCCTTGTATACCCAAGTCCAGGTCATTAATATACATCAAAAAGACTTCCCTCCAGTCTGAAAAACAACCAACCATTCACCACTACTCTGTTTTCTGTCCCTTATAAACAATTTTACAACACCAAGTTATAGTCCAACAATTTTATTTTAAATTCACAAGCTTTCGGTGGCTTCCTCCTTCCTCAGGTGAACGATGTCGAAATGAAATCCTCGAAATGAAATCGCATTTATAATTCACAGAACAATGCTTGGTGATTACAGACAGTTTTTTCAACTGCCCGTTGCCAAGGCAATCAGTGTGCAGACAGACAGGTGTTACCTGCAAGGTCTCAGAATATACAAATCACCAAAAAAAACAACAAACAAAAAAAAACAGAGATAGAGAGGTAGAAACATAGAAAAGACAGCAACTGACCCGTTATATTAAAAACAGATAACATTTGTTCGCTGGTGGGGTAACGTGTAGCGTGACATGAACCCAAGATCCCGGTTGAGGCCGTCCTCATGGGTGCGGAACTTGGCTATCAATTTCTGCTCGACGATTTTGCGTTGTCGTGTGTCTCGAAGGCCGCCTTGGAGTACGCTTACCCGAAGGTCGGTGGCTGAATGTCCTTGACTGCTGAAGTGTTCCCCGACTGGGAGGGAACCCTCCTGTTTGGCGATTGTTGCGCGGTGTCCGTTCATCCGTTGTCGCAGCGTCTGCATGGTCTCGCCAATGTACCATGCTCTGGGGCATCCTTTCCTGCAACGTATGAGGTAGACAACGTTGGCCGAGTCACAGGAGTATGAACCATGCACCTGGTGGGTGGTGTCCTCTCGGGGAACACTTCAGCAGTCATGGACATTCATCCACCGACCTTCGGGTAAGCGTACTCCAAGGCGGCCTTCGAGACACACGACAACGCAAAATCGTCGCGCAGAAATTGATAGCCAAGTTCCGCACCCATGAGGATGGCCTCAACCGGGATCTTGGGTTCATGTCACGCTACACGTTACCCCACCAGCGAACAAATGTTATCTGTTTTTAATATAACGGGTCAGTTGCTGTCTTTTCTATGTTTCTACCTCTCTATCTCTGTTTTTTTTTGTTTGTTGTTTTTTTTGGTGATTTGTATATTCTGAGACCTTGCAGGTAACACCTGTCTGTCTGCACACTGATTGCCTTGGCAACGGGCAGTTGAAAAAACTGTCTGTAATCACCAAGCATTGTTCTGTGAATTATAAATGCGATTTCATTTCGAGGATTTCATTTCGACATCGTTCACCTGAGGAAGGAGGAAGCCTCCGAAAGCTTGTGAATTTAAAATAAAATTGCTGGACTATAACTTGGTGTTGTAAAATTGTTTACAATTGTCAACCCCAGTCCATCACCGGCATCTCCACATTCTGTCCCTTAGCCATGGTGTGCTTTACTACAAATCTTTATTGATTTAAAATGAAACTGGAGTAGTATTTGAAAAGGAAGAATATGAAAGGACATGGAAGAAAAAAACAGGGAAACATGAGTCAAGTAGACAAGCTCCAGTTGAAGAGCTAGCACCACCACAGGCACAAGGGGCCGAATGACTTCCTTGTGTGCAGTAATTTCTATGATTTTATGAAGTACAATGGATATGGAGTTTACTTGTCTTTCCATGATAAATATGCTGCAGTAGTGAGGGAGTCAACACTGAAGACTGTAGAAGGCATGTATCGAACAAACTTTGGCACAGTACTGAACTTAGGAGGTTTCAGGCTAGTGGAACCAAAAGTATTAAATGAGTCCTCTCTCCTGCCCCCCGATAATCTGTTAATACTGAGAGAACAATTACTGAACAAAGATGATGATATGGGTTTTACACATTATTATTACTTCTACTATTCACTTGTTCCAAGAAAATTCTACTATCCCAAAAGCAAAAATAATTCAATGTGGAATACACAAAAACAAAGATCACTCTTGCAGTCAATCCAGTGTCTATGATCTTAATGGCCTCAGTTTCAGTACACATGTTACATACTTTTCCCTTTTCTTCCCTTCTCTTTTTAGGCAACCGTAGCTATCTAGTAATTCAAGTGACCATTCTATATTTAATTCTGGATAGTATGTGTGGATTATGGGAGGCAATCAGAGACAAGCCTGATCCTGACCCAACATGATGTCCACACACAAGTATTTTCCAACAGGGATCGGTCATTAGGAATCGGGAGGCTGAAGACGGCTTTTTTTGTGTCTGCTGACTATGGGTGCAGTCAACTGTAGCAGCTTCACTGCCACTCCAGCAGATGTCAACTTCCACTGTCCAAACCAAGGATAGAACATGGCACCTTGCACTCTTGTGGCTCAGTACCACAGCAAAAGATTGAATGGTATTGATTGAGTGGGTTGGAATCTCTAAGATCAGGATTAGAATGCAGCCCACATGAGTAGGATGAAAGTAGTCTTCCTCTGCCAACTGCAACTCAGTAAAATGGATCTGGTGAGACTGAGCCCATTTCAGAATCATACCATTAAACTACTCCAATTCAACAATTTCATGGAGAAATCATTAAAATGATCAATATGGAAGTGGAAGAAATATCACTTTAGTGCAGCTTGCGGCACACTTCTGAGGCTGGGATTTGAATATAACATTAGCATAGAACATGCTGTATCAGAGTGCTGGATGCACAAAGTAGAAAGTGCTCCATAAATCCTCCACAACAATGCTGCTCTAATTTTATTAAAAATGTATAAAATTGTCACTCATATGATCTGTGAGGAGGAGATTGCATGAGAACATCGACAGATTACCAGAATGGGCAGACATATGACAGACGCAGAGAAATGTGAAGTAAAATATTTTGGGAAAAGTTATGAAGAATGCTAACAAAATTTGTTCTTCTTTAAACCAGTTGAACAGAGAAGGTGAAGGGATCTTTAGTTTTCAAAATTGTGAAGGTTTTGAAATGGTCAGTGGTGAAATTTCCACCGATTAGCCCTTTATTATCTATTTGCCATAGACTCAGGATCATCGGTAGCAAAATGAACAGGGAGGTCAGAAAAAACATTTTCATAGAGGGTTATGGAATATGCTACTCTTTATATGGAATATGCCTTATAATTTAAAAGAGAACTAGAGAATTATTTGAAAAGGAAGAATATAAAGGGGTATGGGGAAAGGGCAGAGAAATAGGATTAGACTGCTCTAGTTAGGAGCATTGGCACAGGTTCAATGGGCCAAATGGCCTTTTTCTGTTCTGGAATATCTGTGGGATTCTATGGTCAGAGAAACCAATTGGCAGCAGTTCAACAGATGAACTGACATACACAGTTGAAATATTTACATCATTGAAACACCCATTAATAACTGTCCACCAATACAACTGATTCAGCTTTGATACACCATAACGCTCAGTAACTCTTTGCAACCTTGAAGATAAGAAATAACAAGGGGCAGAAAACACAGGTGGGAGTAGTTTATAGGCAAAGTGTTAATCAAAAAATAGGAGCTAGTAACAAAAGTAATGCAATAAACATGGGGCACTTCAATCTTCATACAGACTGGCCAAATTAAATTGACA
The DNA here is from genome assembly GCF_035084215.1 of Heptranchias perlo. Lineage (NCBI taxonomy): Eukaryota > Metazoa > Chordata > Chondrichthyes > Hexanchiformes > Hexanchidae > Heptranchias > Heptranchias perlo. The sequence continues at coordinate 102,051,418 of NC_090327.1, forward strand.
AAGGTAGCCTGGAGGACGAATTCATGGAATACATTCGAGATGGTTTCCTAGAACAAAATGTCATGGAACCAACCAGGGAACAGGCTATTTTAGATCTTGTATTGTGTAATGAGATAGGATTAATTAGCAATCTCATAGTAAAGGATCCTCTGGGGAAGAGCGGTCATAATATGATAGAATTTCACATAGTTTGAGAGTGACATACTTAAGTCCGAAACTAGAGTCTTAAATTTAAATAAAGCCAATTATATAGGTATGAGGGGCGAGTCGGCTAAGGTAGATTGGGAAATTAGATTAAAAGGTATGACGGTAGATAAGCAGTGGCAGACACTTAAAGAAATATTTCATAATTCTCAACGAATATACATTCAATTAAGAAATAAAAAGTCCACGGGAAAAGCGATCCATTTGTGACTAAAGAAGTTAAGGACAGTGTCCGCTTAAAAGAAGAGGCTTATAATGTTGTGAAGAATAGTAGTAAGCCTGAGGACAGAGTTTTACAAACCAGCAAAGGATGACCAAAAAATTGATGGTAAGGGAGAAAATAGACTATGAGAGTAAACTAGCAAGAAATATAAAAACAGATTGTAAGAGCTTCTACAAGTATGTAAAAAGGAAGATAGTAGCAAAAGTAAATGTTGATCCCTTAGAGGCTGAGACACGGGAAATTATAATGGGGAATAAGGAAATGGGAGAGATGTTAAACAAATATTTTGTATCTGTCTTCACAGTAGAAGACACAAAATGCATACCAAAAATAGTGGGGAACCAAGGTCAAATGAGAGTGAGGAACTTAAAGTAATTAATACTAGTAAAGAAAAAGTACAGGAGAAATTAATGGGACTAAAAGTCGACAATTCCCCGGACCAGATGGCCTACATTCTAAGGTTCTAAAAGAGGTGGCCGCAGAGACAGTGGATGCATTGGTTATGATCTTCCAAAATTCTCTAGATTCTAGAACGGTCCCTGCGGATTGGAAGGTAACAAATGTAACCCTGCTATTCAAGAAAGGAGGGAGAGAGAAAACAGGGAACTATAGACCAGTTAGCCTGATATCAGTAGTCAGGAAAATGCTGGAATCTATTATTAAGGAAGTGGTAACAGGGCACTTAGAAAATCATAAAATGATTAGGCAGAGTCAACACAGTTTTATGGAAGGTGTTTGACAAATTTATTAGCGTTCTTTGAGGATGTAACTAGCAGGGTAGATAAAAGGGAACTAGTGGATGTAGTACAGCAAGCAATTAGGAAGGCAAATGAAATGTTGGCCTTTATTGCAAGGGGGCTGGAGTACAAGAGTAAGGAAGTCTTACGATAATTGTACAGGGCTTTGGTAAGACCACATCTGGAGTACTGCATACAGTTTTGGTTTCCTTATCTAAGGAAGGATATATTTGCCTTAGAGGTGGGTCCAACGAAGGTTCACTAGATTGATTCCTGGGATGAGAGGGTTGCCCTCTAATGAGAGATTGAGTAAAATGGGCCTTTATTCTCTGGAGTTAAGAAGAATGAGAGGTGATCTCATTGAGACATAAGAATCTGAGGGGGCTTGACGGAGTAGATGCTGAGAGGTTGTTTCCCCTGGCTGGAGAGTCTAGAACTAGGGGGCATCGTCTCAGGATTTGGGGTCAGCCATTTAAGACTGAGATGAAGAGGAATTTTTTCACTCAGAAGGTTGAGAATCTTCGGAATTGTGGGTGCTGGGTTGTTGAGTATGTTCCAGGCTGAGATAGATAGATTTTTGGACACTAAGGGAATCAAGGGATATGGGAATAGGATGGGAAAGTGGAGTTGAGGTCGAAGATCAGCCATGATCGTATTGAATGCTGGAACAAGCTCAAGGGGCTGTATAGCCTTTTCCTGCTCTTTTGTCAAGTTCTTATCTGCTTATGTACAGTAGTTGGGCCCCTCTTTAGGATACTGGTGAAATGATGAGGTTCAGGCCCTAAAATATGCTAACCTTGACTCACCTGGGCTCCCAACATACCCTGCTGTCCTATTTCAAAAATGCCCAATCTTTGAGACATGGTAAAGATAGTATCTGTGATGAAGGTTGCCATTGGCAGAAGAGTCAAGAACCAGAGGATATAGATTTAAGGTGATTGGCAAAAGAAACAAAGGTGACCTGAAGAAAAACCTTTTTACATAGCAAGTGGTCAGGATCTGGAACGCACTGCTAGAGCAGGTGGTGGAGGCTGATTCAATCATGGCCTTCAAAAGGGAACTGGATAAGTACCTGAAAGGGAAAAAAATTGCAGGGCTACAGGGACAGGCCAGGGGAGTGAGATTAGCTGGATTGCTCTTGCACAGACTCGATGGGCTGAATGGCCTCCGTCCCTGCTATAACCTTTCTCCGATTCTATGATAGTCTGGCTTGGATTTCCTGACTGGCATTATTTTAACTTTAACCCATTTAAAATAAATAGGAAAACATCGATCAGAAAATCTAGGACGAGAAGTTTATTTTTCTAAATAGGCTATGATTAGGATCCAGGATATTTTTTATTTTTAAAGAAGTCCAAAAAGGCAATTTGATCTTTGGTGTTAGCTGGATCCTGTTTCATAATTATTTACTTGTTTTGGAGGCAGGAGGAAGAGATAGAAAAGAAGAGGTGCAGTGTAAGTTTAAATTTTGAGTAAATAAAATTCAACCAAGTTACATATGCAAATTCAAAAGGCGACTGAATAGTAATAGCACGCGTTGTCACAAGCTACTGTGATGAGCATCACAAAGTATTCATGCAGTGCTTTTGAAAAGCTCCAGTATACTTAACTCTTGAAGGACATTTACTGATTAGTAAAGTGTATTTAGCACTTCTCGATCTGTGTTGACACTGCACACACCCAATTTGCAAAGATCTTTAGCAAAATACTGCAGATGCTGGAAATCTGAAATAAAAACAGAAAATGTTGGAAAAGCTCAGCAGGTCAGGTAGCATCTGTGGAGACAGAGTTAATGTTTCAGGTCAAAGACCTATCTCCACAGATGCTGCCTGACTTGTTGAGGTTTTCCAGCATTTTCTGTTTTTATTGCAAAGATCTTTTCCTTTCGGACCATTAAAATACATGCAGCCGATTATACACATGCTCAACACCCAACACAGATTGCTGCTTTACAAACCACAAGGTCTTTTCGCCTTGAACTGCTTCTCTGAGACACGCCCACATCAAGGGAGGAGTGCTTTGAAAAGAATGAGCAAGATTAGACTCTAAATGTGTTTTAGGAATCTTACCGTTGCAAAATTCAGCTTTAAAATACATCTAGGATTTTTCTATGGGCTTACACACACGACCAAGGTTTTACATATTTGGCACATGAGGTGCAGAAAAACTGAACCAAGCAAACTGCCATTAAATTTTGGTTGTCTGCCACTCCAGAGACACCAATTTTTAAAAAAAAATTCCATTAAGGTGAGTGTCTAAAGCAGCCAACCACAATTATCCACTCCATTCATGAAACTAATTTAGAAAATTGAGGGAAGTGGCAACCAAATAATTGTGAGAGGTTCTTAAGTGTGCGAATACAGACTTTTAAAAAAAACAGCAGTAATATGATACTTAACTTGCATTAAATTCTAGTCACAAAACTCTTATTCATGCTAACTACTCACTGGAGAGCAAATTACATTAATAGTGATCAGAAGTGTACAGTACTGAACTGCAGTAAGAAGCTACATAAAGGAGAAGGCGTTAAAAGTGTAATTTTATAAAATCATGCTGCTGGCATGGAAACTTTCCAGGAGTGCCCACCAGAAAGTGAGGCATGGCACGCCCCATGATTTTCCATTTGTCACTGAAAATAGTGGGAACATGTATCTGAAATCCCAATAAGAGGCCCCAATAAGGAAAACTGTGACATCCAAGGGGTAGAAACAATCATCTTTCCTGAAGTAGAGAGAGAGCAAAAAATTAAGTTGTTCTCATGAAAAGATTATATCCAAACAGTTGTGAATGACCATTAGAAAGAAAATCCTGACCTATTTCCCACTTTTTTCCTGGTTTCTCGTCAAAGCAAGCTGAGCAAAAGGAATGCATCAATTATTCTTTGCTCACTCTCTGGAAGCTGAAGCAGGGACACTACAGGAAACAACGTTTTCAATTGTAATGCGTAAGGTAACCAACAAAATGCTTGCTTTCCAAGCTTTTAAGGAATGTTGAGAGGCTCCAGAAGCATGGGCAAGGTTAGACACACTGACAGCCCCATCTCTCTGGAAGATAGTGGTCATGTGCAACATGTGTTTGTGCCTGTGATTCCTCCAGACCAACTTTGACTTCAGCCATGCTCTGCAAAGCTGGGCACAAAAGCAATTCTCCAATGTGGAGAATCATTTGGTGGTAAGTATCACTCATTTCTGTGCAGCATAAATTATAGTACCAGGTACCTATTCAATGAACTAAACCAGCTTTTAGAAATTCACTAAGGATCTCAAAGAGAAGAAAATAGTGCAAAATACAATTGACAAAGTTATGTTGTATACGAAAATAATTTTTGCTGAACATTTCAAAAGCTCACTAGCAGTCTCTTTTGGTGGTAATGAAGTATAAAGGTACAGTGCAAGCAGACCTGTACAATTTTACTCTGGACCCAACCCATTTCATTCATGAGGTCTACTTGTGATACCATTCTACACAGCAAGCAATTTTGGACAGAAAAAATGAAATCTTTCGTTCACATAAAACTGATTTAAAATGAATCCTCAACAGGTAAAATAGGAACTAAGTTGTTTCATGCAAAGAAGCCACAATGCTTCAGTCATGGGTGCCTTTACTAACCTCAAGCTACGCATGTATTCAGAAAATAAAAACCTTTTTTGGTTCAGCTCTATTTTTGAAACAAAGACTTGCATCACAAGATGTCTCTTGGGGGAAAAGCCACTGCTTTACACTCTACACGGTGCCTCATTTTACAGTAGAAAGCAACGTAATACAATAATTCATACTAAAATTACTAGTTAATGGTCTACTGCAGTGTTCCTGGATACAAAAAGATTTTTAAGAACTGGTGTCTCTACGTCTATGTCCACGTCCCACCCTGTTTTCTGTTTGTGCAAGAGAGAGTGGAAGACATACACAAACATACTTTCTCGTTGTCCTGTATCTGTTTGCCTCTCTCATTTTCTCTCCATTTCTGTAAACTTCTTAACTAAATTTTAATGACCTTTTTGTGATTTGATTAGCAGTGCTATGGCACTGCTGTAATTTTTTTTAAATTGCAAATATAGACATATCCACAAATACTGTTTCATTTGATCTCATTCCTGGCTATTTGCTAGTAGTTACACTGGGCAACTTCCAATCAAGTCAGTGGAGCTCGTAGTTTTGTTTTTTTTTGCCCAGAGGCACAGACTGAAGCTCTGCATTCACTTGAGCTACCAAAGAAGCTTTCTGAACTGCTGCTATCCTCCCTACCCTTCATCCCTTGTTAGAGCTACTGTTCATTATTTACAGGCTAACAACCAAAATATGGAGACAAATTGCAACCAATATACTATATATGCCATGCTCAGGTATATAAAAGTATAATGCCTTGTATCCAAGATGAGCCAGTAGAAGGTTGGCCAGCATCATTGATGGATCTAAAGTGAAGTACTAACCCTTCGGCTGCTAGCGTTGCGAACAGACAGGGCATCATCATTGGCTGCCTGATAAATAAAAAGGAAAAGAAATAAGAATGGATTGAGCTGACATTGTCTATGAAAATGGAAGAGGAGGAGGAAAAAGTAGAGTGTTTACAAACCAGGTGACGTCGGCTAGGCTTATAAGAATGCTTGGCACGCTCTGTATTCTCCTGGGAGGAAAACAGCGAACAGAATCAGAAACACAGATGAACATACCATCAAACAGAAGCACCAACCAAAATCATACCTCCCAACTGTTGCACAAGTTCAGTATGTTCAAAAGATATCAAGCAAACTATATTTCTTTAAAAAACATGGACTAAGTATTTGAGAGGTTAGTTTCGCAGAAGAACAGCCCAGAGTGTTGTGGTTTATGGGGTTAGCACAAAGTGGTTGTTAAAACACAAGGTAATTCAGGCACTCAACTTTTTTTTGAACTCACTTAGCCTAAAACAAGTAAGAAACCATTGTCAAATCTGAGAACCCTTGAATGCCATTAACAATTCTTCCAGGGATTGCTCACTCCACAGCACAGCAAAAAGGTCCAATTAACTACGGCACTTTGTCGATATAATGACTATTTGCAGCACAAATTGTGTCAACTTAATCTGGATATTTAATTAGTACCAATTATCTTAGCTTGATTATGCTCTTCACCTTTTGTAAAAAATTAACTCTGAATTAGTGGATACTCTACTTTTACTTAACCTACTTTTTAGATTGAAGCGATGTTTGATTAGCATACTATTAGTCCTGGGACAATATAATTGCATTAAATTACGCAAAACTAGAATTGTTCTTAAGTTGATAAAAATGTGAAATTTTAGCATCAATTGCATTTTTCATCCCCTGAACTTCCGAGACTGCAAAATGTTCGTGCATGGCTGTCAGACAATGGTTTATTAAACCTGCCAGCATGCAGTTAGTGGCACACCAATCAGTAAGGTTAGCTGCAATCTAAAGTTGGAAGGATTGAAGTACTTTAATTATAATGTTCCTGTATGTAAGATTTTGTCTGATATACTATGTTTATTTAATATAAAATATTTAATTGCAACATTAAAGTAAAACATTTTTTAAAGTTTTTTGTAAATATGTTTCATGTACAGTAATGTTAAAATATTTCTCAGTGAACTAACTGAGTTGTCACAATTTTGTTCAAGCATAATTGATTTGATCCTGGGTGTTGTGCTCAAAACAAATTACTAACACTTGCTCATAGCAGCAAAAACAGATGAATGCTTACAAGACTATTGTTAAATCTGGGGACTTCGATCTTGCTGTCAGTACAGTCATCAATGCATCAATTAACATGCTAATATCCAAACTATTAGATCTAAACACCATGTAACCTGCAACTTTCAATAGCATGCAAACAGTGAACTCTACTACACGCAAGAATCCATAACAACAGTTAATAGCTATATAAATGCAAGTTCATTCTTATCTTTAAGGTAGGGAGTCATGAGATAGGAAGTAAAGTATTATGCTGGTTAGAAAATTTGGCTTAGTCAAGGAGGTTTGGAAAGGAGGTTATGAGTCTTGGGACCCATACCACAGTGGAACCTCGATTACCTACCATTCCATTATTCACATTCTCACTGCCATAATTTGAGGGGGAAAGGGCTTATTTACAACACTTGCTGATTGGAGATTTGCAGACGCTGTTACCTGCAGGCGTCAGCCGTGGCTCAGTGGTAGCACTCCCGCCTGAGTCAGAAGGTTGTGGGTTCTCGTCCCATTCCAGAGATTTCAGCACAAAATCTAGACTGTGTGGTACTGAGGGAGTGCTGCACTGTCGGACATTCAGTCTTTCAGATGAGTCATTAAATTGAGGCCCCCTGCCTGCCCTCAGGTGGATGTAAAAGATCCCATGACATTACTCAAAGAGCAGGTGAGTCCTGGCCTTGTCCAATATTTATCCCTCAACTAACAAATGATCTGGTCATCTACCTCAGTGCTGTTTGTGGGACCTTGCTGTGTGCAAATTGGCTGCCACGTTTCCTACATTACAACAGTGACGACACTTCAAAAGTACTTAATTGGTTGTAAAGCACTATGGGACTTCCGGAAGTCATGAAAGGCGCAATATAAATGGAAATCTCTTTCTTTTTCCACAATTTCAATGATCCATCAAAAGCGTCACCTCCATTATGGCATACAAGGGGGATTCCATTGTATATTAAACATACGCTAATGATTTGGACCTGGGTATAGCAACAAAAAAGTCTCTAAGTTTGCAAATGTTACCAAAATTGGAAGCAGGGCAAATGAGAACATTGCAAGCAAATTCAGGATTTAAATTGTTTCAGTAACTGGGCCAAGAGATGGCAGATGCAATTCAATGGGGGAAAAGCACAAAAGAGCACAGGATTCAGTATGGGAGCAAGGACCCAAAAGAAGGAATATGTGTTTGCCACATTTTGGAAATTTTTGATCATTTTTCCACAGAAAGGATTTGAAAATGAGTTACATTTAAGTGGTTTGTTTTAAATTCAAATGAGTTTACACACGTTTAGAATTCTCCATATAGACTCATGCTGCAGTCACTAAGTCAAAGAGGACTTAGTCTGTTAATGAGCCAGGCATTGAAGATGTGTTTACGCAACGACCAGGAACAATAGCTAATTAATCACTGCGTCTCAGCCTTTCCTCAAACATTGCCTGGGAAAGCAATTGATTTGATGAACCCAGCATAGGATGTCTGCTAAGAACCCATTTTTCTGGTGGTGGGGGGGGGGGGGGACGGGAAAAAAAGAGGTACCTAGCTTTATCGATAGGCCCACAGGTGAATCCCTGACCAGGGAGAAGTCAGAAGGACAGCCCACCCAATTCCTGTGGTCTGAAGTATCAAAGAAAAAGCTATGTTTGAGGTCTTTTCGGTATGGTTTATTATTTCTCTCATTCATGAGCAGGCATTGTGAAGTTGAGTGAAATAGATTAGTTCTGATTACAAATGTTACTCTGAATGTTCACTTGCGGTCTGTAAAATAAAGCAGTTTAACAATTCATATTTGGCTTCATTTCACTGAAGTGTTTTCAGTCCGCCTACTGAAATATTGCAGAAGTACACATGACAGCATGTGAAAGACACGATATCCAGTTCGCATCTCAAGGGGTTCTATTGTTAGACGCCCCCTCCCCAAGTTACACTATGGTATGATTAGATATTGAGCAGTATGGGTGCATTGCTGAACATAAAATGCAGGAACCACTTAGGGGTGTGATTAGAGCCTCTGAATCAGTGAAATATCTAAGGCAGAGCTGAAGTTTGTAACTGTTAAATGGAACAATGGTACAGCTTGTTAATCAGGACATTGATGCTGGGAATAAATTGATGAAACTCAGCACAATGGTTCGTTGCAGTGGAAAGAGACAATAAAGTACTAGGTTGCATCAGCGAAAGGATAGAATACAAAGCAAAAACATGTTGTTTTTGGGTCAATTCTCACATTTATTTACACTGAAATTTTATTGTTCTGTTTAAGGCTCTGGTCAGAACCCATCTGGTCACATCAAAGGAAGGGCCATAATTTCTTTGGAAATTAGAAAACATTAGCTAATTTATCTTTCCAAAATTGTGAAAGGGATTAATTATTTCAGGCAATTTACGTGTTACATTCAAATGTTCAAATACCAGAATACACAAGTTAAAACCGAGGAAATTAGAAGTCAGACAGAATGTTTTTCATCCACAATATATCAAAGAGTTGTGGAGTAAGTTACCAGAGGAGGCCACTGAAGCAGAGACATCACTTGCCTCAGAAGCCTGTACTAATTGAGGAATGATGTGAGGGATAGTTACCAAGTATATACTATAATTTTATTCCCAATCAACATGTAAAAAAGTTATGTGCATAAATAAGATTTACTTTTAGCAGTCTTATGGACCCATCCACTTCCTGATCATTCAATCGCATGCCATGCATCCACTGATCATCTTTAAGTTGAGCTTCTGAAAACTAAAGCCAATAGGGAAAAACTATATTTGAACAGAGCAAGCAAGCATTTATCCAAGCCAAATGGCATTTATGCTCAACTTGGCTTTTCAGATTGTGCTAGAGATCCAGATCCAAGATTGGGGCCAAGTCGTGCTGAAAAAAAAATCAAGGTTGACAAAGGATGATTTAGTCATTGCCTCCATTTTTTCTTGGGAGTCACTGTGCTTTCCTCTCAGATGACATATGCAGACCTGCTCAAAATGCCTGCTCGTGTTCCTTTATTGAAGACTGCTGGAATGTTCACAATGTTCCTTCAACCTTTTTCATTCCTGTTGAGGACTGCTTAGTCTCTGCTTGGCACTTCCACAGGATTGTGTAACTGAGATTAGCTCTCACACACGCACTTAAAATTGTTCTTCAAATTTCCGGGTGGTGTAGTGAGCCAGTATAGAACAAAAAGCTCCCAGATTTGACCCCCAGTTTGTACTGATTTAGCTCATCTCAATTTGGGCGAATGAGGGGCCACTATAATCGGTCTCAATACTCCTGAAATTTACAAGTTCTGAGGGAGCGCGCAAGAAAAAGTCAGATTTCGATTACCAACTTGGAGGCGCAAAGGGATCAAGGGGTACAAATACACAAATCATTAAAAGTAGTTGCGCAGGTTAACAAAGCCATAAAAGGTGCAAACAAAGCACTGAGGTTCATTTCTAGAGGAACAGAATTCAAAAGCACAAAAGTTATGTTAAACTTATATAGAACCTTGGTTAGACCACACTTGGAAGACTGTGCAGAGTTCTGGTCTCCAGATTACAAAAAGGATATAGAAACACTGGACAAAGTGCAAAAAAGATTTACAAGGATGATACCAGAACTGAGAGAGTACAACTATCAGGAAAGACTAAACAGGCGAGGATCTTTTCTCTAGAAAGAAAAACTGAGGTGACCCGATAGAGGTCTTAAAAATTATGAAGTGGTTCAATAAGGTAGACATAGAGAAGATGTTCCCACTTGTGGGAGAATCCAAAATTAGGGGCCATAAATATAAGATAATCACTAATAAATCCAGTAAGGAATTCAGGAGGATCTTTCTTTTCAGAGAGTGTTAAGAATGTAGAACTTGCTACCACAGAGTGGTTGCGGTGAATACCACAGATGCATTTGAGAAGCAAGATAAGTACATGAGGGAGAAAGGAATAGAATAATATGTTGATAGGGTGAGATGAAGTAAATAGAGTGGCAGGAACTCCTGCAGGAAAACATACAAGTAGGAAAGACACGATCAGGCTCAGTGGTGATGCCTTCAATAGTGAAATAGTCTTCTGACGCTCACTGGCCAGAAGGCAAGGTACTGGGGGATCTGCTGGCAGCAGTAGAGCCATACCAACACCAGGCAATGACTTCGGGAGAGCAAGAAAGTAGAGTGTAAAATAGATTTTTTCCAACCAATTTCTGCCCTCTGCTGTGCACCCTTTCTGAAGGTGTAGGCTCTTGCAGGGATGCTGTTCCACAGGCACTTCACTACCTTGCTCAAGTGATGATTCATGTGCGAACCTAGACAGTGAGTGTCTGCAGGCTGTTCAAATGTGGAGGACAATACAGTCGAGCACAATTCTGCCCTCACCCATACATATGCAGGGACAGCAATCAGGAGTGGGGATTATGGCTGATATTTCCTTTCACCCCCACCAACCCAAGGCTAACTTTAACACCAATTTCTGCCCTGGCTGAAATCAACGAAGTAACTGATCTTTGTGACAGAGTAAGTTTAAAATCGTCTGAATGGTTACTCTTTCATGCCAGAAATTGATGTCTGCTGTATGTTTTGATAATGTTCTTTGTGGCAGGTCTATAAATAACAGAAAGCTCATTACTGTCGACTGAAATAGCAACTCCTTCTTTGATAGCTAAATTTAGCCTCCAGTCCAGTTGGGCCCTATAAATACTGGAAGGCGAGCTTATTCCTTGCAAACCCTTGTTATGCTACTCCGGCTTCTGCCCGTAGCTGCTTGCTAAAGAATGCTAGTCATCAAGCTTGGCTCTCAAGGATGCCTAAATTCAAGGATTGCAACCTAATCTATGGCATGAGCCTGCCAGAGATTTCAGAAACCATGAGCGTTATATGAACTGCCTCCAGTATGGTCTTCCACATTTCTTGAATTCAGTTCACCCCCCGCCCCAACATAGAACTGATAAGACTATCAAAACGGGAGAAGTCACTTTGGGAACTTCCACCATGACTTGGGCATTCTTGCGGGAGTCATGCAAGCACCATAATATTGCCTCTGCCTGCACGACACTGAAGGCCATATTCTGAAGTGCAGCTTAGTTGTTCAATAGAAGCAAAAGCAGACAAGATCACGACAAAAACACAAGAACTGATATGGCTCCAAGCCAAAAGTGAACCAAGAAGAGGGATCATATAACAGAGGATTGGAGTACAACACAGCAGGAAAGTCTCAGTGCAACGTAGACAGCGTCCATACTCCATTCTACCAATCGAAGGTGCAGAACAACTGCATGCCTCTCTGGAACCCATCACTGGTAGACACCAAACCCTGATAATATAATACTCAGCCTCCTGGAAATGCCTTCAACCGCAGTTGTGCCAAGCCTGAGTTTCATCATCAGCTATCTGGTAGATATCTGCTTCCAGCATGGCAGAACAATGATGAACTTTTATAAAACACTGGTTCAGCCACAACTGGTGTATTGTGTCCATTTCTGGGCATCGCACTTTAGGAAAGATGTGAAGGCCTTAGAAAGGGTGCATAAGAGATTTACTAGAATGATTCCAGGGATGAGGGGCTTCACTTACGTGGTAGACTGGAGAAGCTGGGGTTGTTCTCCTTGGAACAGAGACAGTTGCGAGGAGATTTGATAGAGGTATTCAAAATCATGAAGGGTCTTGACAGAGTAGATAGAGAGAAAGTGTTCCCATTGGCAGAAGGGTCAAGAACCAGAGGACACAGATTTAAGGTGATTGGCAAAAGAACCAAAGGTGACAAGAGGAAAAACTTTTTTTACACAGCGAATGGTTAGGATCTGGAATGCACCACCTGAGGCGTTGGTGGAGGTAGATTCAATCATGGCCTTCAAAAGGGAACTGGAAAGGAAAGGAAAAAAATTGCAGAGCTATGGGGATAGGGCGGGGGTGGAACTAGCTGGATTGCTCTTCCATAGAGCCATCGCGGACTCGATGGGCCGAATGGCCTCCTTCCATGCTGTAACCTTTCTATGATTCTATGCCCATGCAAGGTAACTTAAGACGTGCCAGCCACTTTCTGTTCGAGATGTCCAAGTCCAATGTCATGTAACAGACTGACATTAACTTTAATGCATGTCTTTATGCTAAGGGCTTTGGCAAAGAGATGTGCCTGGCATGAGTTTATGTCTGATGAGCATAGTTTAATTCAAATCAGATTTCAGACAGACAATCATTTACTGAATAATAAGTTGTTGTAAGTATTTCAAATTTAATTCTGAATGAGGAACTGTTTGGGTTCTTCAACCTCTATTATACACTGAAAAGCAAGATGCTCACTGCATTTCAGCACCTTATCCTCTTTCTTTACCATACAGTTCATATAAGGCGTTGGAAGTCACAGCCCATTTACTCCGTGAAGTTAACTATTAACAAACGTTTCCTCCTTAAGCACCCTGAACCGAGGAAACACAGTACGAATGCAGTGACAATTTTTTGGAATCAAAGAGATTGTTCCAGGTCCAATATTAAATAAATCCCTCCACTATGCGATAACTACTATTGTTAGCCTGTTTTTTTTAAAAAAGGATTTTCATCTCAAGAATAAAGGTGCACGAACTCGCATGCACGTGTGTTCATGGATGCTGGAAGCGGTACAGAGTCTCTTTGGATAGAATTATGGACAGTAAAGGAAACAAAATAGTAATAGGAATACAGTACAGGCCACCAAAAATTAAAGGGAAGCTGATGCAGTTTTCTGGAACACAGTAAGACAGACGAGTGACAAGTCTTCAGTAGTAATCATGGGAATTTTAATCTTCCTCATATTGACTGGAGTGCACAATGGAAGCAGTCTGCATGCAAGCTGGAATTTATTGGAATTGTGAGGGACTTGTTTCTAAAATAGTACGTAAAGTAACCCAGAAGGGGCAAAGCAATATTGGATTTAGTTTTAACAAATGAGGAGGGAACAAGCAGCGAAGTAAAAGTAAGGGAACATCTGTGATCGAGTGACCGTAATGTTCTGACATTCAGGGCAGACACGAGGCTAGGAAACAATATATATTTACAACATAGTCAATTAAACAGCTTTATTTTAAACAAGCTGATTTTGAGGATATGACAGAATGGTAAAATGGGAAGAGGGAATGATGCGGAAGAAAAGGACTTCAAAAGGAATCGTTTTTAAGATGCAAAAGAAATTTATCCTTGAAATAAGGCATGGGCAGAATAAAAAAGACCAAGACCAATTTGGCTTACTATCAAAGTTGTGAAAGGCATTAGGAAGAAAGAAAAAGCATACAACACTTTTAAATGTTCAGGAAAGGAACAGGACAGGGTGATCTAGAAAGATAGATTGTGGAAGAGCTGCAAAGAGGGATCACAAGGAAAACTTTGCTGGAAATATAAAGCAGAATTGGAAAGCATTCTTCAAGTATGTCAGGAGTAAAGAATGAAAAGAGGGGTTGGCCCATAAAAACATGACAATGGGGAAGCGGTGTCCAAAGATAGTTAAGTATTTCAGCAATTTCACAGTTATTTTTCTAGTGGTGTTCACAAAAGAAATGGGGAGAGAAATCCCAGAATTAAGCCTATAGTTTAAGAGATGAATGTAGACTTAAAAAGTTTTAAATCACAAGAAATTACATAATGGGAAGGCTGTTGAAGCTCAAAGTAGATAAGACTACTGGGTCTGACAACTTTCATCCAAGGGCTCTGAAAGAATTGGCTCAAACAATTGAGAGTCCTCTTATTGACATTTTTCAGAGTTCACTGAACTCAGGTCAAATCCCAGAAGATTGGAAAATAGCAAATGTGAATCCCATCTTCAAAAAAGGGGCGAGGGATGAACCATCAAATTATAGACCTGTAAGCCTTAATTTCACTGTTGGGAAAGCGTTTGAAAGTATTTTGATGGATCATATAAGGGAGCATCTTGAGGGGCATGAGCTAATCCGAGACAGTCAGCAAGGTTTTAGGAATGGGAGGTTATGCTTGACTAATTTATCGGATTTCTTTAAGATGACGGGCCTAGTAGATTGGGGAGAGACAGTGGATGCTATCCACCTGGATTTCAGCAAGGCATTTTGACTGTATCCCACATAATAGACTACATAAGGTCCAACCCATGGGATAGATAGGAACGTACTAAAAGGAATTGGCAAATGGTTGCTTGGAAAGAAACAATGAGTAGTAGTGCATGGGCAGGTATCTGGTTGGAATGCCATAAGGTTCCGTGTTGGGGCCGCTGTTGTTAATTTTTATAGATGATTCAGAGGAAGGAATTGTGCCCAAAATTTCCAAATTTGCAGACGATACCAAACCAGGAGGAGTGGCAAATGGAGAATGGAAAATGTCAATGCTCACAAATTCAAAAGGTTCTTGACAAGATTAATCAATGGGCGGAGAAATGGGAGGTGCAACTTAACGCAGGGAAATGTCAGATTACGAGATGTCACAGAGGGAAGGGTCATGCTAAATGGGAATGTACTTGACGTGTCCGAGCAGGAGAGATATATTAGGGTTTTAGTAGTGAGGTCACTAAAACATCAGCACCCTCCCCGGCTGTTAAAAATACAACAGACTGTTTGGATGCATAGCAAGGTGTATAATATATAAATCCAGACACGGTCATTTTAAAACTGTATTTGGCCCTGCTAAGACCACATCTGCAGAACTGCTTGCAGTTTTGATCTCCCTATTTGAAAAAGAATATTCCGTTAATGGAGGGGTACAGACAGAGAAGAGCTACAAGGCCGGTCCCAGAACTTGAGAATGACACATGAGGAAAGATGGACTACCCTGGATCTTTTCTCTTTTGAAAAGAGAAGACCAAGAGGAGGTTTATGAAAGAAGTGTTTAAAATTATGACAGGTTTTGACAAATTCAATTCAAGTAACCTTTTCTGCCGCGTACAGAGTTTAAGCACAAGGGGTCATATTTACAAATTAACAAAACAAACTAAGAAATGCAGGAGGAACTGTTTTTAAAAAAAGTAAAAAAGGATATTAAGTATGTGCAACAGATTACTGGCACCGGTTGTGAAACAAGAAACCTTAATGGATTTCAAGAATGAAGTAAACAGGTTCTCATCAACAAATGGGAATCAGGATTATTAGAAATACACCAAAAGAATACTGTTACAGAAATTCATGCCTTGATATTTTTCTGTTACTTCTTTTAGTAACTGCATGCTCAAGTTTTAAAGATATTATAGGCATCTAAAGAAGAGTTGTGCATTCAAACAGCAAACATCTCAATTACCTGCCCGAACAGGCAAACTTAAACCTTCGGCACCAACACCTCTTCTGGAAATCAGATAATCTTAACAATGGAAAGCAAAATCTTTGTGCCCTAGAGAATAACTGACTGAGATAGCACATATTGTCAAAGCTTTCATTTTGTTTTGTTCGCACACATTTACAGAACTTTGTTACTGCAACATTTGAATTCTATATCCTACATGAATCACCAATGTATCAATCTGTTAGACTGATTAAAACAAAAATATCCTGTTAAGTCAAAAAATTTCGTAAATAAACAGGTGCACTTATCAAAATGTATTTGTTAGTAATTAAAAATCAGGCATTAATGCACACCAGCACCCAAACATCAGGCACCGTACCATCCACTGGTGGATCTCTCCCCATTTTCTACCAGATGAGCGATAAATCTAAAAAGGGAGGGTAAAAGAAAAATAAAAATTCCACTTGGAAATCATATTTTTTTCCTAAATTACCGACAGCTCAGATCAACACAAATACTTGATAGAAAATAAAGTTCAGGTTTTGTTTGGACACGTGTTCCAAGTTCACTCTGTGCAAGGTGAGCAGTGCTAGGCTACGAGGGCTCAATCTTCACAGCCTTAGACCAAAGCTGTACAGGAGATGAAGAGTATGCAGATCAAAACATCAAAAGCAGTTTCAGAAGTTACACAGATGAACAACCGTAGCATGGCGCTGAGCCACATGATCCCAGAAGGTTCACTGGTGAAGTCATGAATATCATAATGCCAGAGTATTCAGCTATATTTGAATACTGTTGTTTTCTTCCTGTATGAAAGTAACTGTAGCATACACAGCCATAGTTGCATATGCAGGACAGAACTCTAATGACTGGAAACCAATTGGGTACAGTCTGCCACACTATAAAAAAGGCTAAATGTAAAGGTATATCTAGAAGTCGTAGCTTTTATACATACCCACAGTACCGACAAAAACACCAGTGGCATTTTACACGTTAACTGCAGGTTCGGCAATTTAGTTTGACAGTTCTGCTTCCTATCGTATAATTGGTCCTATATTGATGGCAGATCAAACAATTATCGTGACCCAATTGACAGACAGTATCAGCCAATTATGGCCACACCAAAATGACTAATATCCAGTCAAACATTGTTCATAACATGCACAAAGCACTAATATTTACCAAGGTTATTTAGGTTACCTCAGACATCAGGACATTTTTTCCAACTGAGGGTGGCAGGTAGGTGTCATCAAAGTCACAGTTCCTGCATAAACCACACTCTAATAGGGGTTCAGGAGGTTGGATGGTGGGGGGGGGGGGGGGGTTGTAGGGGAAAGGTGGAGAAAGTCAACATAGGTACATGTTTCATCATGGTAATTAATGCAGTACACATATTTTAGAGAAAGGGCTGTAGTTCTATGTATTAATAGGCCTACAGCAGGGAAATACTGCCAGATTCCACCAAGTTAAAAAGGAAGGATTGAATTTAAACCTTGATTTTCAAAATGAAACAAAAATATGACTATTTTTGTTGTGTATTATTCCATTAATATTTGAAGGGATTGCATTTCAAATGCAGTGCCTGCTTGATTGATGATCACTGGAATGGTCACCTTTGGTGTCTTTCAGCACAATATTTTTTCGAACCACTTCATAATTCAGTTTTGATCAAAAAAGTTTATAGCTACACTAGATCAACAGTACTTTGGGGTTCCAAGCTACATAAGAATTGGGACTTTACATAATTGGAAAGAAATACATTTCAGAATGCGTAGATTGATCCCTGTTGCTGTAAGGAGAAAGCTGGCACTCTAAGGGTAACACTCACACAAATCAGACGCTCTGCCTAGGAGTTGCGGATTAAAAACAGTCATCTTGGCAAATAGTTAGGCGAGTTTTGTGTGCATCTCATTGATCATACCCTATACTTACATTCCAAGGTTAACAATCAGACCTGTATTGTAAAACATGAAGTGCCATATTCTAACTATAACTTTAAAAAAAACAGACTGGGTGGTGGAGCCATTAAGACTGACATGGATGAAAGTCTCTTCTGTCTGCACGGGTACTATGTAAAAGGAGTTTTGTCTGTCTCAAGCCAGTTCCAAGTGTGCATGGGCTGACAGCACAAAATTGATCCCAATTAGCCACTCATTCTGAGGGGCCACAGAATAACCAGCACGACAAATGGAAAATTACCTCACTGGTGCAGCAATGAGTGCTCTTCTGAATTTGGGGCAGAGTAGAGGAAGCTTCACTCAATATTAAATGGTGCTTTGCCCAATTTGGGAGCATTCTAATGAACAATGGGTCGTCAAAATGGTATGTACTCAATTCCCCACGACCAAGGCCCCTCAACTTCAGCACAAAAATTCACTCTAAGTGTCATTAACAAACTGTGATATACAACTCTTAAAAATCAGAATCCACACGTCATTATTTGCATATTAGTGTAATGGAGGGGGGGGGTCTACCTTCCAATTTTTATTTTCTCAACATGAAAATAAATACTCAACAAACTACAGAATTCTATGACTTGAGGAATGAGAAGTGATGAAGCAGTTCATAGCAATTAAGAAAAAGAGTCAACAGATTAATCTTCCTAAAAGTGTTCAATGCCTCTTCAATAAAATTAACATTTGAATTACATTTCCTGCTTCAAGGAAGCAAATATTCAGTCCTTTGATAAGCAAATCAGATCCAGAACATGTACCTGTACTGGCATGGCAGTACCTGATTTAAATATGTAGCGCAAGAGGGAGAGATACACTGCATTTCTCATTATGAGGCATCAATATTTATGCAATCATGAAACACAGCAGCAAGATTTGCCATTCAGCCAACCAATGTTGTGGCAATTTTTTTTGACAAATGTAAAATGTATTTGAACAAATAAAGCCAGGCTTGTGAACAAATAAAGCCAGGCTTGTGAACAAATTGGCAAATTAACAAACTGCAATAAATCCAACTATTATGAGAACATGCAGGAATTGCTTAATCGTAGTCCAAACAATTCAAAACAAAAAAGGAGTCAAGTTTTGACTTCAAGAAAGGACTGTGAATGTAAAAAAAAACAAGCAGTCTTAAGAGTGCAGTACACACACACTGCAGTCAGAATCTGATAAGATACCAGTTTCACCAATCATGAGCCTCATTTTACCCTAAAGGACCTTGGATCAACTTTGGATGTGGTGGCAGGGGAAGGGGAGATATATTATTTATCAGATCAGAGGCAGCTTTGGATTTTTAATTTAAAAGGTTGCATTTCAACTCCATTGAGGACATTTATTACAATAGAAAAACAATCCAAATGGTTAGAAATCAGTTTTATTTACACTCAAAAAAGTATTGCAAAAGATGCATTTTTAAAATAAAATCTGAAATGGGTGCAGCTATGCACACGTACATTTCCAAAGGAACATATTTTTAAGCTGCACTATGAAATTTGTATCATCTGGAGGAACTCAGGTTTCAATTTTTTTTTTTAAAAGTTCCTTTGCTGAACTAATGCATTTTGGAGTTTGATATATTTTAATTGTACTCTGGTATTGAAAGCTTGTGCAGGCCAGATTATTTTATTTCTTGAGGGTTGGAGAACCTAAACCTTTTCAGAGGCTCTGTGTAGTTTTGCCTTTGGACAGAAATGCATTCTGTCTTAATAGGTGATCTCAACAAGTTTTCAGAGCCTTCAAAAACTGCATGGATCGAAAGAAGCAGGATGAGAACAGGTGCCATTTTATCCCAGCTGTATATTAATGTTAGCCTAACAGGCTTTCATTCCTATCCATCAGAGCAGTTATCACACCATCGACTGTGCCAGGTGCATACAGTGCACTTTATTCATAAAGTACACGGCAGTCATCCAAACTGTGAATGAATAAAATATATTTTTTGTTTCTATTAAACATGAACCACATTTTTGTGTAATGATCTCAGTGAGTTTGCATTTGTGCTATCTTGTCCCAATTTAAAACACCGAATTCAGTTATTATAGTTTATGTAGTTGGCCTATGTGGGTCAGATTCATCCACCCCAAGGCAATATACATTATATATTTACGCACACACCTATAGTCCGTATAATCTGAATAATTTCCAGTATCAGAGACTATTCCACTGCTCACCTTCCCATATGCTTTAGTTTACATGGCACAGAAAATAAGACAAGGCACAAAATGAATCATTTTTTTGCCATGATTAATGGTTTGGTTTTAGTGCACGCCCTTCTTCCCGACTCAGGAACAAGCCAAGACTTTACTATTACTTAGATTACAAGACATGCCCTTATTTACTAATCCCTGCCAAAAAACATACCATAAGTTCAGGTATTTCCATTGCCAAACCAGCAAAACTTATGTGCTGACAACAACTGAAAGGATAATAGTTTGAAAACATGTAGCTATGCAAGATTTAGATTAAAACAAAAACTGAAGCCACCTGAGATGTGCCAGCAACATAAACAAACACACTTTTTACAGGGGGCTCCCACATGGCTCAGGTGAGTAAACACACCACTATCCTGTCCCACAGATTCAAGGCCTGGTGTGTGCAGAGTTCAATAACCTAACCATGGGCAGCAGTAGGGGCAATACAGTTGGTCTAAGTATCCACAGGCTAGGGTCTCAAAAAAAAAATCAGCAAGGGTTTCTGATCCTTACAGCTATCTCGTGACTCTGCTCACCATACACTGAATTCAATTATGTTGCAATTACTTCCTATATCCAAGGCAAAGAAACAGCAGAACGCCATTCGCCCCTTGAGCCTGTCCTGACATTCAATTAGATCATGACTGATCCATACTTCAACTCCATCTACCCACCTTTCTATCTAACTATCTTGGTCTTGAAAATTTCAATTAACCCAGCATCCACAGCTTTTTTTGGGGGGGCGGGGGGAAATGGAGGATAGAATTCAAGATTTCCACTACTCTTTGTGTGAACAAATGCTTCTTGATTTCACTCTTAAATGGCCTAGCTCCAATTTGAAAATTATGTCCCTTGTTCTGTATTACCCAAACAAAGTGAACGGTTTCTCTGTATATATCATATTGAATCCCTTAATCATTTTAAATTTAGATCATCCCTCAACCTTCTAAACTCAAGGGAATATAAGTCAAGTTTATGCAACCTATCATATTTTTACCCTACAGAACCCACTATCATTCTAGTGAAACTGTGCTGTACCCCCTCCAACGCCAATATATCCTTCCTGAGGTGCAGTGCCCAAAACTGATCACAGTACTCCAGATGGGGTCTGACTAAGCTCGGTACAACTAAAGCATAACTTCCCTCCCTTCGTATTCCAACCTTGAGATAAAAACCCAATTTTCCTTTTTGATTACTTTTTGTATCTGTGCACAAGCTTTTAGTGATCTGTGCACATGGACACCCAAATCCTTTTGCTCCTCCCAGCTTCTAGTCTCTCACCACTTAAAAAAATATTCCAATTTGTTTTTCTCAAAGTGAAAGTGATCCCAAGTAAACGGCCTCTCCTGCTCCAAACGCCTACGAGTGTTCATGCATGTCAGCAGCACTGGAACTTCCATAAAAAGCCGAGTATTCTTGTAAGGATCGGCAGGATCCAGGATAACAATGGTCATCTTCATGAAATATGCAGCTGAATTTTGGTGAATTTACTTGCATCTGTGTCACAAACGTCAAGTGATCAACGTTAACAAACATTCAAGGTTGAGTATGGAAGTCGGCAAAAGCACCTGAATAGTACAATTGTTGGGCAAACATTTAACTGAATGCAAGATATCAGGAAATGATCAGCCAGTCAGATTATTGTGGCCCCAACAGCAAGAAACCATATAAAACCTACAGACAAAAACCTCAAGCAACAGTGTGAATAAATAGATACAAATGAACAAAGTTTAATCAGTCACCACAAAGGCAAAAATAATCATTTCGACCATTGATCTTTCATATATAAAGTTCAATAGCTACTATACATGGTCAAATATGAAAAGGAAAGGGTACAATTGACTTTAGACACATGACCCAAAATTCTTCTGCTTAAGATATGCCAGTCAAACTTTTAAGTAGATGTTAAGGTGGACTAATAATGTACATACTTTTTGCAATGTACCCTAACAAGAGACAAAGAACTTAAGTATGAAAGGAGAAATAGTCGTCAGTCAGTCATTCAATCTATCAAACCTGTAATTTTTCTCCACAAGGATTCCCTTGGGTGAATGGGTCACTAACAATGTACCATCAGAAGTGACCATCAATGAAAGATATCTGAAGTGATTTTTTTGATACTTGGTGATAGAGATATCCCATGTGTAATGTTTTCTGTCATTTATAAAATGAGACATTTTATAAAAAGGACTTGGAGGCACCACACAACACAATAGAGCACTATGCATGATGGCATTTTGTAACACATGCACTGACTGGCACAAACTAATTTAGGAAAAACATATGGCCTTCAATTTTAGGTATTATCGACAGTTTGTAATGCAAAATGGTTTCACAAAGAGGTGAAAGCAGCAACTCAGAAGCACTACCCAAAGCCTTTCTGCTAATCTCCAAAATGGTATTGCAGCAGTTCAACAAGCTCTCAACAGTAATGTGCCTTCTCAGTGGCTGTGCAAAGTACAAAGCTGCACCTGGTATCTCCAATCTTCACTAACCCCACATTTGCGACTACAGATAAGACTGGAAGACTTGTTACAGACATGAATGATGACATCTTTCCCTGTAGCTCACATTACTGAATTTTCCTGTAGAAGCAGGTAAGATCATGTGTCTGAGCTTGCAGATCTGGTTTAAACAGGGTATTTAAGTCTTCCCTGTCTCGCAGCAAGAGTGCTTTACTTCTCTGGATGTGACTGGCTGATATACACGCCCACGTTCATGACTCATCACATCCTTTTTCCTCCAGCATTCAAGAAACCACGACTCTCCATGCTTGACTGGATTTCCTCTTACCTCTTTCTGCTGCCGTTCCAGTTCTTTCATACGGATATCTCGTGCCTCTGCTCGGGCTGCCCGCTTGGCTGCAAGCCTGGCCTCTGCCTGCAAAGTAAACGAAAATTAGTTAGCTCTCTGCTACTCGGTGATATTAAAAATAGGTTACAAAGGTAGTCTAATACTGGGAGGATAAAAGTTAGCACAATTAATATTTATTGCATTACATAACTGAAAATCTATTCACACTGAGAACAGTTCCCAGTGTCTAAAATTTCACAATAGATTTTCAATTCCTAACTTTTCCTGAAAAACTATATATAAGACACTTGAATCATTTATACCTGGCAATCATTCCTTCGAATTATAAATGGCTGCAGACTGACATGCACGCTCAACATGCAAAATTGAGGGGTCGAGCATTTTTCCACAAATTCAGATCTTCAATTTAATATTCTTGGTTAACTTCGAGGAACAACTTCAACATATCAAGAGACAAAAGGCTGCTTCTTGATCAGCATAATCAAAGATACACAAGAGCATCTTACATAGTTTTCCTCTGGTGGGGGAATCCAGAATAAGCAGGTATAATTTTAAAATTAAAGCTAGCCCATTCAGGAGTAATGTAAGGAAGCACTTTTTCACACAAAGGGTAATGGAAATGTGGAACTCTCTTGCCCCAAATGGCTATGGATCCTGGGTCAATTGAAATTTTCAAGACCTAGATCAACAGATTTTTTTTTATTAAGTAAGGGTATCAAGGGATGGATCAAAAGTGGGTAAATGGAGTTGAGGTACATACCAACCATGACCTATTAAAATGGCGGAACAGGCTCGAGGGCCTGAATGACCTACTCTTGTTTCCACAAATAGCAATGAGATAATCTGTTTTTGGTTATGTTGGTTGAGGGATTGGCCATGACACTGGGGAGAACTCCCCTGCTCTTCTTCAAATAGTGCCATTGGATCTTTTACATCCATCTGTTTAACATCTCATCTGAAAGATGGCACCTCTGACAGTGCAGCACTCCCTCAGAGCGGCACTGAAGTGTCAGCCTAGATTATATGTTCAAGTCTCTGGGGGAAATAATTCCATTGAATTACTAGGGGTTCCCTGGTTAATAATATTAAGAGTAATCACTACTGCTGCTTGGGTGTTGACTAACTTCACTATAATTGTGAAAATATTACAATATATTATATGGAAATTACCCACAGTCGACAGTGCACTGAAAAGGAATTCCGAGCACTTTTATTGCCTTCTCAACAGCTTTAAGTCTCATTTTGGAAATTGATAGTGAGGACATACATCACACAATGCGGATTAAAAGCAGACAACTAGCCGAGTCATTTATCGAATTCAAAAGCAAGTAGGGAAAAAAATTCTTCACAGCCTGCACAATTATTTGTGGGTTAGAAATCACTGGTTATTTAAGGAGTAATTTTGAGAGGGTTAGGCTCTGCTGGCAGCATGGAATCTCACTAGATTTGAGCATTGGTCAAATATTGGGTTACAGTGTTATTGCCCTGATTCTCCAAATTAGCAATGGGGCCCTCAAAACTACTCCTTCAGCCTTCAGAAAACTGACAAGGCAGCCCCACATCTGAAAGAAAAGTGCATCTTTAAACACTCCTGGAGGTAAAAAGATATTTTCATGACAATCAACCTGAGAAAGCAAATCAAAATTTTGATTTCTGTATCCAAAGTGGAACATTCCAATTTTTAGTTCCAAAAAGGCTAGAAATGTAGGTACAGGTTTCCGCATGATTTCCTCCCAGATATCAGCATAATTTCCTCCCAGATATCAGCATAATTTGAACAGAATCGAAAGAAATAGCACTTAAGATCGCAGAATTTTAAGCCCAAGTGAGTTGCGCCCATAACCACCTTAGGCTGGACGATTCACAATCTTTTATGCTGGTTCAAAAGGCCATTCGCCCAAAACAGTCCTCGCCCATAAAATTGGCCATGCCCCCAAGTCAGAATGACAAGTTTCCGCCCATTCTGGTGAGTTCAACACATCGCACCCGATTCTCAGACGCACAGGCACCCATGGTCACGTCAATCCAACATTAATCATCTGTACCTGCAGTGACCAGGAGTCAATTGAACCCTGACCCAGGTCCATTTCTCCTGCTGCTGCAATTACTTTAAATTCAGTTTAAATTTAGTCAATTGATCTGCCCTTGATACACAAGACCATTGACCAGCAGTCAATTGAAGCCACACAGGTGTGTCCTGTGCTGCTACAGTAAATAGTCAATTGAAGACAGCAGGGACCAGTCAATTGAAGCCAATTAAAAAGTAAGACCAAGAGCATTAAATCAGTCAGTTGAAGAATGGCTCATTGCCTGACAATCCCACTCCTCTGCAATATTGGAGAATGCCCTGTTCCAGTCATGATTCAATTACTAGCGATGACACTGCTTGATTGCACTGATTCGTGGGAGATTTTACGGTCGGGCTTACGCTAATGAGTTTGCGCGGAAACTTCAGCGTAACTTCACCTCGGCAAAACCGTCGCAGCGTCCATCCCATTCCAGCGATTGCACCCCTCGAAGAAACGCCACGCCTATATATTGTACAACACTAGTTTCTAGATAGTAACAATTTTAATCAATTCCTAAACCTGGAAAAACATGATCTTTCTGGATACCTTTCATACAAATGTTAATAGTTCTTTATAATCAGCATATTTTAGTTTCCATCTGCAGAATTCCAACATAGAACCAAGTCAGCTGTGACAGATATCTAACTTTTTAACAATCCAGGCAGCTTTACAATGGGAAGGACTGCAGATCTGCATCAACGGGGATTTCAGCACAGGGATTTGAAATCAGGAACATTGCAAGTGGGGGCTGTTCAAACTGAACTACTTCACGTTTGGCCCAATTAATTGTTTTTGTGACATCGCAAATAATCAGTTCTGCCCACAGTTCATTGTCATCATTCACACCATCACTCTAATAGATCACAATGTCACCGTTTAGGGAAGCAGGGAGAAGTTCTTCACAAAATACTTGCTTCCAAGTTGCCTATATCCATTAGGATTAAGACACATACGAGGAAAACAAGCGAGGGCTGAGACATAGAGAAGTATGCAGGCATCTCTTCACAATTCCATTAGAAAATATGTTACTTCATCTTTAAATGTAGAGGTTGTAGTCTTACTGACATTAACAAAATAGAAAACAGTGTAGTCACAAGAGCTGTAGTTTCAGCCTAGGAGAGGTGTTGAGTAGAACTGTCAGTGTTTGAATGTGTTTTTAACTATGTAAATGCTTATCTATATAAAAACGATCTCTTCCTCCTCTTGGAGTGACCCCCTCGATCTCTTCTTCCTCATGGAGCGGCTCCCCCTCCCCATCTCCTCTTCCTCATGGAGCGCCCCCCCCAATCTCTTCTTGCCATCAGCACCCCCCCCCACCCCGCCGATGTCCTCCCAACATCCTCCCTCCCCCCAACCCGCCGATGTCCTCCCAACATCCTCCCTCCCCCCAACCGCCACTGTCCTCCGGACATCCCCCCTCCCCCTGCCGACATCCTCCCTCCCCCTGCCCATGTCCACCTGACATCATCCCTCCCCCCACCGATGTGCTCCCAACATCATCCCTCCACCCCCACCAATGTGCTCTCGACATTATCCCTCCACCACCACCGCCCCCACCAATGTGCTCCAGACATCATCCCTCCACCAACCCCCCCACCCCGACCGCTGTGCTCCAGACATCATCCCTCCACCAACCCCCCCGACCGATGTGCTCCCGACATCATCCCTCCACCACCCCCCCCCCGACCGCTGTGCTCCCGACATCATCCCTCCACCACCCCCCCCCCCCGACCGCTGTGCTCCCGACATCATCCCTCCACCACCCCCCCCCCGACCGATGTGCTCCCGACATCATCCCTCCACCACCCCCCCAGCACCGATGTGCTCCCGACATCATCCCTCCACCACCCCCCCAGCACCGATGTGCTCCCGACATCATCCCTCCACCACCCCCCACCAACCGCTGTGCTCCCGACATCATCCCTCCACCAACCCCGCCCCCCCCACCGACGTGCTCCCGACATCATCCCTCCACCACCGCCCCCCACCGACGTGCTCCCGACATCATCCCTCCACAACCTCCCCCATCAACTGATGCGCTCCCGACATCATCCCACCACCTCCCCCCTCAACCGGTGCGCTCCCGACACCATCCCTCCACCACCCCCTCCCCCGGTGCGCTCCCGACACCATCCCTCCACCACCCCCTCCCCCACCGACGTGCTCCCAACATCATCCCTCCACCCACCACCAATGTCCACCTGACACATCAGCCCCCTCCCCTACTTTCGGGACTGATTATCTTCCCCCCCCGGTTCCTTCCCGCCTCTATGTTAAAATCATCTGCAACATATCCAGAACAGTATTTAAGTCTACAGAAGTTATATTAAGGTCTTACACTGCACTGGTCAGATGATACTTAATCATCTTGGGATATTGAAACCAAACTCATCGTCCAGAGCTGCTCTTCCCGTACGTACACTGCCATCCAACAACATTCTCCATTAAATGCCAGGCAGAAGCAGAGCCAGTGAATTCCTGGCAGCAAACTGCATGATCCAGAAAAGGTGGTACCCAGCTGCACCAGAACAAGATAGGTCAGACAGTTCACATTTCTAACTGCAGCCAATGGTGAGAAAACCATGTACCTTCTGTCTACTGCAGTTTTTTAAAAAATGTAATAGTGCCTTTAGAGCACTGTGTTTAGTTCTGGTCACAATGTCATAAGATGTGCATATATAAGAAAGAGTGGATGAACATGCCTACTCGCAGCTCTGAAAGAGTTGACAATGAGTAATGACGAGAGAAGGCCAAGTGTTACAGTCTAACAAGTTGGAAAAGAGAGGGGGAAAACTTCAAATATTCAATGGCAGATAAACCCAGATTATTTTAAAAGGAAGCCAAGAAAGTAGGACAAAAAAAGGACATAACTGCAAAATAGCAAAAAGTAAATTTAGAAACAGATAGAAGAATTGCTTTACTAAAAGAATGCAAAAGCTTTGAATGACCTGCCAGGCAGGGTAGTCTAAACACAAACACTTGATTAGTTTATGACAGAGCAGAATGGGTTTATCCAAGGTTTCACATACTGAAGGGATGAGCTTCAGTGAGCCAAATGGACTCCCTCAAGATGGATACATGTCTGACGAGCTGTCACTCTGACATCTCGTGCATTCCCTCCACCCACCATTGACAGCCATGCCTTGAGCGACCTAAGCCTCATGCTCTGGAATTTCTTCCCTAAATCCCTCCACCCGTCCAACTCCCTCTCCTCTTTTAAGACCCTACTTAAAATCCACCTCTTCAATCAAACTTTTGGTCATTCCTCCTCATATCGCCTTCTTTCGCTCAGCATCCATATTTTTTTGTTATGCCTCTATGAAGCACCTTGGGGGGTTTTTTCTACATTAAAAGGTGCGATAAAAATTCACGTTATTGTTCACACTTACCTGAATGTAGAAACTGGTATCTTTGATGGTGCTGGATACCAAGACTGCTTTACAAGATAACTTGTTTTTTTTTAAATGTGCTTTTCTTGGGAAAGGGGAGGGATACTTTAGAGAGAAAAAAAAACTAAGAACTGTTCCCCATTTAAAGAAATCTTTGTTTACAAACCTCTTCACTTTCAGGGAGCTAGTATGGAACAGGTGCATTGAGATAGTGTTGGCCATTCAACACCTCCATTCTGCTCAGAATAAGGAGCTTCTAGTGCAGGGATCGAACCTGGCACCTGGATGGCTCAGTATCACATCACATGGTGTACTTCCCAGTATTGAGAATAATACCTTTTATTTACTCGTTTCAGATCATCAGAATGAAACTTGGACTCACATACAGTAATTCAAAATACTTCAGAATTCTGGACAAACTTTACTTGTCTAAGGCAAGCTCTTCAACTTGACATCTTCAAATTGCCAAACTATAAGCAGCTGCCCCCTCACCAACTCAGTAGATAAATGCACCATATAGTGTACCACTGGGTTGCATAGATCAGGAAAGCTCCAGAGTTAAGTTCCAGTGTTCATTCCTGGTCTATGCTGAATTCATCTATCCCAAACAAGGCAGTACAATGGAGCCACGTGGCCCTGGGAAAGGAGGGCGGAGGAGGAAGCCAAAGCTCACCCTCCTAATTGCTGTCCAAAGATTCCAGTTGTGGGTGTGAAGCGAAGCCAAGATTAGACTCAGTAATGCTCTCATCACCCATGGTCAAGCAGCCTCCCAACACTCATCGCTCAGGTTGACAAATGAATAAAGGCCATTTCGGTGATGTCTCGCAGGGTTACTGCCTTCAGAAAGTGAGGTGAGAAAAATAAAGTAGGAGATAAAATCCAGAAAATATTTCACTGGTTCATAAATGTTGATATTACTGCTTTTTGTGAAAGAAAATCCTGCTTTATCTCTTACCCAAGTTAAAAGTAAAAACTAATTAAAAGATGTTTAAATATAGTGAAGGTTAAATCTTGACTTGGTACAGCTGGTTTAACAACGTGAACATTTATTTATGGGTGAGCAAACCAAACTCTGTTAAGAGATCAGGTTTCCACAATATTAGGAGCAAGGCTGGTTTTTCTCTCCATCAAAGCAGCCTATGGCATTTACAATGATCTGAGAGGAGTAGTCGAATTGTAAGGTACCAACACACACACATTACATAGAATGTACAGCATAGAAACAGGCCATTCGGTCCAACAAGTCCACGTCGGTGTTTATGCTCCACACAGGCCTCCTCCTTCCCGACTTCATCTAACTCTATCCACATATCCTTCTATTCCTTTCTCCCTCCTGTGTTTATCTAGCTTCCCCACAGCAAGGTCCTACAAAAAGCCATGAAATAATGACTAGGTCATCTGTTTTAGGTTGTCCCGAACGCCACTGTTTTCTTCAAATAGTGCCGTGGGATCTTTTACATCCACTTGAGAGGGCAGATGGGGTCCACTTTTGCTTTACATCAAATTGCATCAGGGGCTCATGACAAAGTAAATGGGATAATCAACTGGAAAGGTATGAGTTAACTAAGGATACCAATCAACGATAGCCATTCTAACTGGATAGCTGTGACCAGTTGGGTGTCCAGAGTGCAGTCCTGGGGATTTGCTTGTTCCTAACATTTAAAAAAGAAAATGATGAGTATGGTGATATAACCTCTACATTTGAAGGGAAAACTACTTGGGTGGAAAACAAATAATATTCAGAGACCAACAGAGGAATAGTAACTGGCCATGAGTCACCAAGGCTGGTTTAAGCCTCCTAAAAATCTCACACTTGCATGACTCCACCCCTGCCCTTCCCCACCCCCCCCCACCTCCCCACCCCAAGCCAAACAACATTGAGTGCTGATATACTGGACTTAGCAATTGCAGAATCCAAGGAAGGTGAAATAAAAACCAAGTGCTCTCAGAATTCGAGTACATGGGACCAACGACAGTAGCTTATTGTTGGAACTGCTTGTAACTATTTCTGAAACTGAGCAAACCATCTGAACCCTTCAATAGTTCATTTCCATTCAACTATTCCTTGTCCCTACTCTCAAATTTTCCACAAATTACACACTCCATCAATGATTGAATGCTATTGCATTTTATGTAACTTGTTTTGGTTGAGGAACAACACCATTATTAATCAATGTGGGCAACATATACCATTTATATAGCACTTTCCAACTAAGAATATCACAGAACACTTAAGGTGGACACTGAGCAGAAAAGAAAGGAATTAGATTGAAACCCCAAAGGCATGGTCAGAGATATAGATTTCCAGGAGGCCTCTGATGACACAAATTCAAGTGGTTTCGGAGAGTTTCCAAGAGCAGAGGAGTAACTACTAACAGCGTAATCTAGAGTCAGAAGAGTGGAGGATGTGGGCTAGGACTTAAGACTGGAAAAGATTTCTCTGATAGGGTGGAACAAGCTTACAGAAGAGGTCCAACAACAATCTAGTCTACTTCACTTGATCTACTTCCAATTCTTTCAAACCAATGTAAAAAGGAAAATACTACAGATACTGGAAACATGAGACAAAAACAGAAAATGCTGGAAACACAGCAAGCCAGTCAATGAATGTGAAGAGAACAGACAAGTTAATGATTTAGATGTGGACCCTTCTTCAAAACCATGTTTTTCTTACATCTTATCTTGCACGTAAATTTCTGTTGTTTTTAAAAAGCGGGGTGCATGCTCCGAACCCCCAGAGCGACAGCCCCCTCCTTGAATGTTCAACAACCACAACAATAACTTCTATTTATATAACGCCTTTAACAGAGTAAAATGTCAAAGGCACTTCACAGGAGCATTATCAAACAAAATTTTAAACTGAGCCACAAAGAGCTATCAGGACAAGCGCCCAAAAGCTTGGTCAAAGAGGTAGGTTTTAAGGAGGAGAGAGGGGTAGATACCAGGCGGAGTGGTTTAGGGAGGGAATTCTAGAGCTCAGGGCCTAGGCAGCTAATGGCACGGCCACCAATGGTAAAGTGAAGGAAATCGGGGATGCACATGAATCCAGAATTGAATGAGTGCAGAGATCCTAGAGGGTTCTAGGGCTGGAGGAGATTACAGCGATAGGGAGGGCGAGGCCATGGAGGGATTTGAACACAAATCCCACAGTTGGGGAGGAGCATTGAGCAGCCCTGTGGATCACAACACAGAAGACTCTGCAATATTAACAACACTGCTTAGGCTTTCTTCTCTTGTAAAAAAAAATGAACATGAATACCTGCTCTGTAGGGTTTGCATCGCATCATCTATTGTCCTGAAGTGGCTACATTACTTTGGGAATTTTCAGGGTAAAGCCAGTTCTTGGAAAAGCCTGCTGTGCAAAGCTTGCCAATATTCATTCTGACTCAGAGCAAATGCTGTTTTCCGGTACAACCTTTTCAGCTTAAACAAGAAAAAGTTTTCCCAAGCAGAAGAATGGTGATATTTCATCACAGACATAAGGTTGATAAATAGGGTGAATGATGATGAAAAACATTTAAGCACACCTCCCAATAGGAAAAATAATTTAACACACAATTATAATAAATGCATGCGGGTGGCCACACCAACCACACACACACTCCAACCACACACACACCAACCAACCACACACACACCAACCAACCACACACACACCAACCAACCACACACACACCAACCATGATGTATCAATGCAGTATGCCATGAAAAAGCAGGATGTAAATTCTTCCTCTGCTCAGATGGGATCTTCCCAATTTCCAACTCAATATGTCAACAATGAATGAAAGAAATAGCAATAACGAAGTCAGTCTTGCAATTTCGGATGACAAATTGATGAGCAAGTACACATAATGAAGATGAATTGAGCATTTAATGCTTTTGATATTAAATTTAATTCCTTTCAGCTTCTAGGATTTAACAACTTCAATTAGCCTTTATTGCAAGGGGGTTGCAGTATAAAAGAGTAAGGAGGTCTTGCTGCAATTATATAGGGCTCTGGTGAGACCACACCTGGAGTACTGTATCCAGTTTTGGTCGCCTTTCCAAAGGAAGGATATACTTGCCTTAGGCACGGTGCAATGAAGGTTCACTAGATTGATTCCTGGGATGAGAATTTTTTCAGAGGGTTTTGAATCTTTGGAATTGTCCACCCCAGAGGGTTGTGGATGCTCAGTCGTTGAGTATATTCAAGACTGAGATCAATAGATTTTTGGACACTAAGGGAATCAAGGGATATGGGGATCGGGTGGGAAAGTAGAGTTGAGTTTGAAGATCAGCCATGATATTATTGAATGGCGGAGCAGGCTCCAGGGGCCGTATGGCCTACTCCTGCTCCTATTTCTTATGTGATTAATTATGAAGAGATTATTAAAGCAATGAATTAACGTTGAAGATGAACAAAACTGAAGGATTACAAAATAAATTATGTACCGCTGCTGGTAGATAATTCACACATTAATACTTGTTCATCTTGACAAATGGTAATAAAAACACGATACGTCTGCCAAAATACGAACACAATTAGCAAAGCAAGATAATTAGTTACTCTGTTTGGACCCCTTTAACATGAAAAGGGGAAAGCTAACATTAGGCATACACTACAAACCCCTGACCTTAAAGGATTGCAAAGTAGCAACTATTTAAGAAGGCAGAAATGGGTAAAGCAGTAACTATGGATCAATTAGTCTCATGTCAGTTTCTGGCGGAATGCATAACGCAGATCAAATGTGTGAGCACTTCGAAATTCATGGGTTAAATCAAGCACATACAGCATGGATTTGATAAACAACTTGTAAAATATAGTGTGTCTTTAACCGAAAAAGATGAGAAGGGTTGGAAGCAGTACTCCCCAAGGATTAGATCACTTTTGTTCTCTGATATTATACACATACACACACTGACATTGTCGAACATTGAAATTAGCTGATGACACAAAGAGTTGGGGATTTGGCAAATAGTGAAGAGAAATGTGAAAGACGTCAGGAAGATAGACATGTTAGCATAAAGGGCACAGATGCAATTTCATGAAAAAAAATTATGGCACAGCATTTTGGGAAGGAAATCAAGGAATGGAAGTATAAATTCATTTTAAAAACATTGAAGGGTTTGGAAGAACAGAGGAACCAAGGGTGCGAATACATAATTTTTGAAACAGGAGAGCACTGATAGATTAAAAAAAAATTGAAAGGTTGGAAAGAGCAAAGAAATTTGACTAAGTGGAAAGCTCTTTCAGAGTACTGGCACAGGCACAATGGGGAAAATGACCTCTTTCAATGCTGTAAAACTACATGATTCTATGATTTTACAAAGGCTTGAAAATACAAATAGCATTTTGGGTTTTATAAATGGGGGGCAGAAAGTACAAAAGGTAATGATGAATTTGTACAAGAAAACAGTTAGGCCACAATGGTGTAGTGTGCAGTTGTGGGCACACCAATCTATTCTTTTAATTTATTCACAGGATGTGGGCATCGCTGGCAAGACCAGCATTCATTTGTCCATCCTTAGTTGCCCTGAGAAGGTTGTGGTGAGTCTTTTTTGAATCGCTACAGATTCTATGTTCTAAGGGTTTCCTTCCCTAAAGGATATTAGTGAACCGGTTGGGCTTTTATGACAATCTGACAGCTTCATGGTCACTTTTACTGACACCAGCTTTTTATTTATAGATTTTTAAAACTAAGCTCAACTTCTCAAATTGCCATGGTGGGGTTTGAATCTCTGGATTATTAGTTCAGGCCTCTGGATTACACGTCGAGTAACATTCGCAATATATGGCCATACCCCTATCGGAAAGGACATTAAGGTAATAGAGTGTACAGTGTAGAGTCACGAGGATGATACCATGAATGAGAAATTAAGTTGTGAAGGGAAACTTGAGGTAATGGGGCTATTTCCACTGGAGCAGAGAAGACTAAGTGGAGATTTAATAGCAGCCTTTAAAATTATGAAGGATTTTAATAGATCGAATAGGAAAAGATTACTTCCTCTGATTGAGGAGTCAGTGATGAGGAGTCATTAATTTAAAATCAGCGCAGAGTGAGGAGAGGAGTTAGGAGAAATTTATTTATGCAGAGAGTTGTCAAACACGGGATGCTCTGCCTTGAGGATTGGTTGAGACAGAGATTGTTGCAACTTATAAAAGGAAAAGCGGATAAGCAGAGGTTGATAGCACACTGTGAAGAGAAAGTAGGGCTGTGGGTTTAATTTTAGATAGCTCTAGCAAAGAGGTAGAACAGACAGATGGGCTGAATGGCCTTCCTCTGAGCTGTAAATGTATATGGTTCTTTTAGATTGCAGTTTGCTCAATGAAGAGAAAAAAATGTATGAAAGTAGGAACATTACTTAACTGGGGGATTTCAATCAACCTGTTGGGAATACTCAAATGGTTAGGACACTGAGCTACTAAACAAAACGCACAACTGCTTTTAAAAAAAAATTCATTCACGGGATGTGGGCGTCGCTGGCAAGGCCAGCATTTATTGTCCATCCCTAATTGCCCTCAAGGTGGTGGTAATGAGCCGCCTTCTTGAAACACTGCAGTCCATATGGTGAAGGTTCTCCCATAGTGCTGTTCGGTAGGGAGTTCCAGGATTTCGACCCAGCGACGATGAAGGAACGGCGATATATTTCCAAGTCGGGATGGTGTGCGACTTGGAGGGGAATGTGCTGGTGGTGTTGTTCCCATGTGCCTGCTGCCTTTGTCCTTGTCCTTCTAATGGTAGAGGTCGCGGGTTTGGGAGATGCTGTTGAAAAAGTCTTGGCGAGTTGCTACAGTGCATCCTGTAGATGGGACACATTGCAGCCACGGTGTGCCGGTGGTGAAGGGAGTGAATGTTTAGGGTGGTGGATGGGGTACCAACCAAGCGAGCTGCTTTGTCCTGGATGGTGTCGAGCTTCTTGAGTGTTGTTGGAGCTGCACTCATCCAGGCAAGTGGACAGTATTCCATCACACTCCTGACTTGTGCCGTGTAGATGGTGGAAAGGCTTTGGGGAGTCAGGAGGTGAGTCACTTGCCGCAGAATACCCAGCCTCTGACCTGCTCTTGTAGCCACAGAATTTATACGGCTGATCCAGTTAAGTTTCTGCTCAATAGTGACCCCCAGGATGTTGATGGTGGGCGATTCGGCGATGGTAATGCCGTTGAATGTCATGGGGAGGTGGTTAGACTCTCTCTTGTTGGAGATGGTCATTGCATGGCACTTGTCTGGCACGAATGTTACTTGCCACTTATCAGCCCAAGCCTGGATGTTGTCCAGATCTTGCTGCATGCAAGCACAGACTGCTTCATTATCTGAGGGGTTGCAAATGGAACTGAACACTGCAATCATCAGCGAACATCCCCATTTCTGACCTTATGATGCAGGGAGGGTCATTGATGAAACAGCTGAAGACGGTTGGGCCTAGGACACTGCCCTGAGGAACTCCTACGGCAATGTCCTGGGGCTGTGATGATTAGCCTCCAACAACCACTACCATCTTCCTTTGTGATAGGTATGACTTCAGCCACTGGAAAGTTTTCCCCCTGCTTCCCATTGACTTCAATTTTACGAGGGCTCCTTGGTGCCACACTCGGTCAAATGTTGCCTTGATGTCAAGGGCAGTCACTCTCACCTCATCTCTGGAATTCAGCTGTTTTGTCCATGTTTGGACCAAGGCTGTAATGAGGTCCGAAGCAGAGTGGTCCTGGCGGAACCCAAACGGAGCATCGGTGAGCAGGTTATTGGTGAGTAAGTGCCGCTTAATAGTACTGTCGACGACACCTTCCATCACTTTGCTGATGATTGAGAGTAGAATGATGGGGTGGTAATTGGCCTGATTGGATTTGTCCTGCTTTTTGTGGACAGGACATACCTGGACAATTTTCCACATTGTTGTGTAGATCCCAGAGTTGTAGCTGTACTGGAACAGCTTGGCTGGAAGTGCAGCAGAGAAATTACGCAAGGTAGTGTACATCTTAGCTTGCCAATAAGAAATGACAACACACAGGAAATGAAATTGTGACACCCTTGATAGTGACCACAGAATAATCAGGTTCAGCATGCTCAGATTCAGAAAGACGAAGGTCAAGGTATAACAGTTTAAAAGGGCTAACTTTAAGGAAATGAGGGACCAACTTAAGCAAATTGACTGGGGAAGTTGATCAACTGCACTTCATTAGAGGCCAAGTGGAATAACCTTATTGGCTAAATGCTGATATATTCATTAATTTGTTCAGTTTTCACATGCTACACAGAAGCAAAATGAAAAAAACCTCTACAAATCGTGCAAGGGAAAAGGTAAAAGGTAAAGGAGTTTACTGAGATGAATACAGGAATATGCAGAAGCACGAACAAAAGAGTGATTAGAGAGGCAGAGACACCTGAAAAAACAGAATAGTAACAAATTATTTCAAAATAATAAGATGGCAGTCAGAAAAGAGGCAAGTACCCTAAAAGATGTTAATGATCTGAAACAGAAGATGAGCCTAAGATAATTAACATACAAAATAATTGCTTTCTCTAAGTTATCATTAGCAAAGACACGGGAAACATGCTCTTTATGATTAGCAATAATCCAAGTAGAATTAACAACTGCAACATAAAAAAGGTGGCAATCCTGAAAAGATTAACAACAAATAAATCTCTCGGGAAGGGTGGTATTTATCCTCAAGTCGTAAGAAAGACAAAGATGAGATGTGTGAGGAATTAATAAACATTATGAAGGGAGTCAATGAACACTAGAGAAATCCTAAGTAGTTTGGAAATAGGGCAACATGATGTCCAGTTTCAAAAAAGGTGACAATAGACCCAAGCAACTGCAGATCCATTAGGCTTACATCAATGAGGGTAATGTAATTGAATCAGTTATAAGGAGTAAACATGAGGCTTAACGATATGATGATAACCCAGCAAATAGCACCCAATTTGGATTCAAAAGGGAAAAGTCTTGCTTGACTGACCACTTGTTTTTTTTTTAACATCCCAAATAAACTATGGAATACCCCACAATGTGGTGTTCCCAAACCTCCAAAAAGTATTTGAAAATGTTCTGCACAAAAGACTATTTCTTAAGGTCAAAGCAGTGATTCATGGTCAAATTTGGAAATGGGAAATAAATTGCTGAAGAGTAGAAGCATACAATAGAATACAAGAACAGCAGTAGGCCATTCAGCCTCTCAAGCCTGTTCCGCCATTCAATTAGATCATGGCTGATCTGTACCTTCACTCCATTTACCCACCTTGGTTCCATATCCTTTAATACCCTTACCTAACAAAAAAAAAATCTCTCAATCTCAGTTTTGAAATTTTCAATTGACCTAGCCTCAACAGCTTTTTGGGGGAAGAATTTCAGATTTCCACTACCCTTTGTGCAAAAAAAGTGCTTCCTGACATCATCCTTGAACTGCCTAGCTCTAATTTTAAGGATATGCCCCTTGTTCTAGACTTCCCCACCAGAGGAAATAGGGTGGATTCAGAGAAACTATCAAATCCCTTAATCATCTTCAACACCTCAATTAGATCACCGCTTAATCTTCTATACTCAGGGAATGCAAGCCTCGTCTATGCAACCTGTCCTCATGATATAGCCCTTTTAGCCCCAGTATCATTCTGGTGAATCTGTGCTGCATCTCCTCCAAGGCCAATATATCCTTCCTGAGGTCCGATGCCCAGAACTGAACGCAGTACTCCAGATACGGTCTAACCAGAGCTTTATATAAATGTAGCAGAACTTCCACTCCTTTATATTCCAGCCACCTTGAGATAAAGGCTAACATTCCATTAGACTTTTTAATTATTTTTTGTAGCTGTCCACTAGCTTTTAGTGATTTCTGTACATGGTCCCTAAAAATCCACAGTTCCTTGTTTCTGAACACTTCAAAAAAAAACTCTGATCTATCTTTAGGTCCACAGGGGATGGCCTCACACTTCCCCACACTGAACTCCATCTGCCACAGTTTTGCCCACTCATTTAATCTATCAATGTCTCTTTGAAACCTTCTGTTTCCATCTACACCATTTACTGTGCGACCTAATTTAGTGTAGTCAGCAAACTTGGATGTACGGCTGTCTATTCCTTCAACCAACTCATTGATAAATATACCAAAAGTTGAGGCCCCAGTACTGATATCTGGGGGACACCACTAGTCACATCCTGCCAATTGGAGCACACACCCATTATCCCTCTGTCTCCAAACCAATTCCCTACCCATGTCAATAGGTTGCCTCCAATTCCATGTGCTTTCATTTTTGCTAACAGTCTCTTGTGTGGAACCTTACTGAATGCCTTCTGCAAGTCCATATAAATAAGTTATAGACATTTCCTTATCCACCACGTCAGTGACCTCCTCAAAAAAATTCAACTAGGTTAGTTGGACATGACTTACCCTTTACATGCTGGCTCTCACTGATCAGTTCATATTTGTCCAAGTGCTCAGTCATTCTGTCTCAAATAACAGATTCTAGCAACTTCCCCACAACAGACATTAGATTAATCGGTCTATAATTTCCTGCTTTCTCTCTCCCACCCTCTTCAATAATGGAGTAACATTGGCAATTTTCTAATCCAAGGGGACAATTCCTGAATCAAGAGAGTTTTGGAAGATTATGACTAAAGCATCTGAAATTTCATCACTTATTTCTTTTAATACCCTGGGGTGGAAACCATCAGTTCCTAGAGACTTGTCCATCTTCAGTCTCATTATTTTCTAGAGTATCATTTTTTTTCTTAAGACTTGTATTAAATCTACTAAGTTGCTTCCCTTGATTCATTTTTATTTTTCCTTGTATCTCTGGTACTTTCTGCTTCCTCTACTTTGAAGTAATTATTTCGTAAATCTGCCATGTCCTTATTTTCAATTACGATATCACCGGCATCTGGCTTAAAGGGGCCCATATTACCCTTAGCCATCCTCTTAATAAACTTGTAAAAACATTTAGTGCTTTCCTTGATATCCCTCAAGTTTTTTCTCGTATTCCCTTTTTGCAACTTTTACTACTTTCTTTGTATCCCTTCGCTGTTCTTTATATCTCTCCCAGTCCGCGGGATTGCCACTATTCTTTGCATTTGTCCAAGCCCTTTCTTTCAGTTTATCTCTCACCTCTTCCATTGGCCGTTTGTAGTTTAATTATACAAGTACAACTCTTACCCTTTTAGGGATATGTGCAAATCTTGTACTATACCAAATACTTCTTAGAACACCTCCCACTGTCCATCTATATAGTTTTATCCGTTAATAGTTCCACCCAGTTTACTGTGGTCAATTTCTGCTTCATCTTCAAAGTCAGCCTTACCAAAATTTAAAACCTTGGTTTGTGACCCAACTGTCTCCCTCTTAAACCTAATATCAAATTCAATCAGGTTATGGTCACCGTTAGATTGTTCATAAATTGTTATCAAATTTTGTTTGCTCCTGTGAAGTGCCTTGGGATGCTTTACTACATAACTGTGCTATATAAATGCAAGTTGTTGTTGTTGACAAATCTGGCTCATTACTCATCACTAATCTAGTATGGCCTGTTCTCTTGTTGGTTCAAGAACATATTGTTCCAGAAAACTGTCTCAAACACACTCAGAAATACACTCCCTTTGGGACTCGAGCTGTTCTGCTTCTCCCAGTCTGTGTGAAAATTCAAGTATCCCATTATAACCACTCTGCTTTTACAACAACCTTCTCTGAGCGCCCTATTTATGCATCCCACTACTTCATCACTGCTATATCAGGAGGTCTGTGGACAATTTCCACCGAAGTCTTGTATCTTTTTCCATTCCTCAATTCTAGCCAGAGTATTTATACTACCTGTTCACCCTTACTGATA
Source organism: Heptranchias perlo (assembly GCF_035084215.1). Taxonomy (NCBI): domain Eukaryota; kingdom Metazoa; phylum Chordata; class Chondrichthyes; order Hexanchiformes; family Hexanchidae; genus Heptranchias; species Heptranchias perlo. Next base: position 102,091,639 of record NC_090327.1, read on the forward strand.
CCCCCTCTTTCTAATGCTGTAATAGTGTTTTTGTCAATATTGCTATTACTCCTCTTTTTCCAATTTCCCTGTCCTTTCTAAAGGCTTCATATCCTGGAATATTTATCACCCAGTCATGCCCACCTTGTAGCCAGGTCTCAATGATGGCAACTACATCACACCCTTTAAGCTGATTTTGCACTTGTAATTTGCTTGTTTTATTCCTTATTTGTGCATTTGTGTATAGAACTCTTCTTTAGGCAACTGACCGTAACCTGCACTTTTGCCATAATGTTTTTCCTTATACTTTTGAACTTATCACATTCCTTGTTTTTCATCATTCCTGTTGTATTAATCAGTTATTGTCTTATTTCCTATAATTTTTTCTGAATCTGAAGTGTTTATATTATCTTTATCACTATTTATGACCTGGAATTCGCTCTCATCCCTTTGTCTTAACTTTAGGCTATTTTCACATTATTATTTCTGCCTGAGGTCCCCCCACCCCCCATCTTTATTGGTTTAAACTCCTTTCTACAGCCCAATTTATCCTTTCCGCTAGGATCTTGGTCCCAGCCCAGTTCAAGTGCAGCTCCTTCCTGTCCCAGTATTGTTGTCAGTGTCCTATGAAATGGGACCCCTCTTTCCCACACCACTCCTTCAGCCACGTATTTACTTTCCTGATCTGTTTGTTCCTATGCCGATTTGCACGTGGCTGGGTACCCTTCAGATCCTGCTTTTTAATTTAGCTCCTGACACTCTGTTAGCAGGATGCTCTTGGCAGGACCTTCTTCCTATATCGTTGGTTCCGACATGGACCACGACAACTGGTATGTACCAAGTGGGGTGCCACAGAGATTGGTGTTTGCAAGTTTAGTGTTGATGTGAAATATGTTTGGATTGCACTAAACTTAGTGTAAATCAGGTGTCAAAGATCAAACTGACTCTAAAGCGAAGAGTGAGACTATCTCCTCCAGGGAGTCTCATTTCACTTTGCTCCTATTTGAGATTGGGATAAGATTCCAGATTCAGGCTGCATGTACAGTATAACTGCAGTGTTGGTGCCAAGGCAAACCACTTCACAACAATGCTACAGTAGTAGTATAAAATCAATGCAAACTGGTGATATTCACAGGCAATATCAAACTCGGAGGGTCTATTGATTGAGGAGGTAACAAAATGAGTTAGACAAAATACGTAATTGAACAGAACAATGGCAGATTGTATTTAACATGTTAAAAGGATTCAATAGGGTAGATTCAGAGAAACGATTTCCTCTGGTGGGGAAATCAAGAACGTGGGGACATAATCTTAAAATTAGAGCTAGGCCATTCAGGTGGGAAATCAGGAAGCACTTTTTCACAGAGTAGCAGGAATCTGGAACTCTCTTCCCCAAAAGGCTGTGGATGCTAAGACAATTAGAGCTTTCAAGACTGAGATCGACAGATTTTTGTTAGGTTAGGGTATCAAGGGATATGGAGCTACAGCGGATAAATGGAGTTGTAATGGCGGAACAGGCTGGAGGGGCTGAATGGCCTACTCCTGTTCTTATGAATACCAATGAGGGTGATGACCTTGGGGAATACAGTCAGAAGCAAACCCAGAGAACCGTGGGAGACTCAGCTGTACAGGGTAGCACAAGAAAGTGCAGAAATACAGTTATCATCAGAGATTCGGTAGTCAGGGGGATAGACTGGCCTTTCTGTAACCAGAGTCCCTAATGGTGCGTTACCTCCTTGGTGCCAAGGCAAAGGGTACCATTAAACGGGTGCAAGACATTCTGCGAGGGGAAGGGGATCAGCCAGAATTCTATTTAAGTCATGGTCAATGTTGGAACCAATGACACAGGTATTATAAGGGTTGAGGTCCTAAGGGCAGAGTTTCAGAAGCTGGGAAAAAGATTAAAGAACAGAAGCTCAAAACGTGGATCTCTGGATTACTCAGTGCCACAGAAACAGGAAGATAGTGCAGGTGAATGTGTGGCTGGAGAAGTGATGCAGGAGAGAGGGCTTCAGATTCCTGGAGCACTGGGACCAGTTCTGGGGCAGGAGGGACCTTTACAAGCCAGATGGGTTGCACCTGAACATGGCTGAGACCAATGACCTCGTGGGGTGGTTAACAAGTGCTGCGAGGGAGGGTTTGAAGCTAATTTGCAGGGGGAAGGAATCCAGGAAGTAGCAGCAGAGAGGAGACAAGGTGCATAGAAAACTAGGAGGGGCAAACAGCAACAGCAACAGCATAAAGAATAGTGTAAAAACAGCAGGAATTGGATGGAGCAAAAAAAAACGGACTACCATGGTGATGGAATGCATGTGCGTTAATGCGAGGAGTGTTGCAAATAAAGTTGATGAGCTGCAGGCACAAGTTGCCACATGGAGTTTATGATATTGTGGATATAACGGAAACCTGGCTTAAACATGGGCAGGAACGGGAACTAAACATTCCTGGCTACAATGTATTCAGGAGGGATAGGAAAGGAAAAAAAGAAAAGGACGGGGTTGGCAGTTTTTATCAAGAATAATTACAGTTCTACAGAAGGTCGATATACTAGAGGATTCAAAGACTGAATCTATTTGGTTAGAGTTAAGGAACAGAAAAGGAGCTATTACTTTGCTGGATGGTTACTATAGACCCCCAAATAATGACTCGGAGATGGAGGAGCAAATCTGTAGGCACATTTCAGAGAAATGTAAAAATAATAGAACAGTAATAGTAAGGGACTTCAATTATCCTAATGTAGACTTGGGAAAAGGTAGCGTAAAGGGCAAGGAGGGTGATGAATTCCTAAAATGTGTACAGGAGAATTTTCTTAATCAGTATGTTTCTAGCCAATGCAGAAGGAAGCAGTTCTAGGAAATGAAGTAAGGCAAGTGGAGTGTATTTCAGTGGGAGAACATCTGGGTAATAGTGACTATAATATAATTAGGTTTAAAGTAGTTGCGGAAGGGGCAAAGAAAAATCAACGGTGAAAATACCCAACTGGAAGAGAGCCAATTTCAGTGATTTGAGAAGGGATCCAGCACAGGTGGACTGGAAACAAAGATTGGCCAGGAAAACAGTAAATGAGCAATGGCAGGCCTTCAAGGCAGAGAGAGTTCAGGTAAAAACCAAGCATATTCCCATAAGGAAAAAAGAAAGGGCATCCAAAGCTAGAGCTCCCTGGATGATGAAAAAGTTAAAATATAGCAGAAAAAAAGGAGGTTTATGACAAATGTCAAGTGCAGAGCATAGTCGAAAACCAGGCAGAATACAGACAGTGCAGGGGAAATCGAAAAAGGAATCGAGTAGGGCAAAGAGAGAGCATGAGAAAAGATTAGCAGGTAACATAAAAGGAAACCCAAAAATCTTCTATCAACATATAAAAAGTAGAAGTATAGTTAAAAGGAATGGTGGGGACAAAAAAGGAAATCTTCTTGTGGAGGCAGACAGCATGACGGAGCTTCTGAATGAGTACATCGCATCTGTCTCCACAGAAGAGGATGAAGTTTATGTCGCAGTAGAGGAGGGAGTAAAGATATCGGATAGGATAAAAAGAGAGAAAGAGGTGCTAAATAGGTTGGCATCACTCAAATTTAACAAGTCACCCAGCCCAGATGGGATGCTTCCTTGGTTGCTGAGGGAAGCAAGCATGGAAATTTCAGAAGTCCTGACCACAACCTTTCAATCCTCCTTGGATATGGGAGTGGTGCTGGAGGACTGGAGGATTGCAAATGTTACACCCCTGTTCAAAAAAGGAGAGGGATAAACCTGGTAACCACAGGCCAGTCAGTCCAGCGTCAGTGGCAGGAAGACTACTGGAGACCACTGTCAAGGGCAAAATTAATTCTCACTTGGAGAAGCATGTGTTTACAAGGGACAGCCAGCACAGATTTGTTAAAGGCAAATCATGTTTGACTAACCTGATTTGAGTTCTTTGATGAAGTAACAGAGAGGATTGATAAAAGGTAGTGCAGTCGATGTATATATGGACTTTCAAAAGGCATTTGATAAAGTACCACATAACAGACTTAGTTGGAAAATAGATTAAAGGGATGGTGGTAACTTGGGTACGTAATTGGCTAAGGGACAGGTGCAGAGAGTAGTGGTGAACAGATGTTTTTCTGACTGGAGAGAAGTATCCAGTGGGGTCCCCAGAGGTCGATATTAGGACCACTGCTTTTCTTGTTATTTTTAAAGATGACCTGGACTTGGGTATAGGGAGTACAATTTCAAAGCTTGCAGATGATACAAAACTTGGCAAGTAGTAAATAATGAGGAAGATAGTAGCAGACTTCAGGAGGTCTTAGATATGCTGGTGAAATGGGCATTCAGATGGCAGATGCAATTAAATGCAGATAAGTGTGAAGTAGTGCACTTTGGGAGGAACAATGTGGAGAGGCAGTATAATCTAAATGGTACTATTTTGAGGGGTAATAAAAACAGAAAATGCTGGAAATACTCAGCAAGTCAGGCAGCATCTGGAGAAAGAAAAAGCTAACGTTTCAGGTCAAAGACCTTCCGTCAGAACTAGAATAAGTTAAAGATTTGACAGTTTTTAAGCAAGTACAGAGCCAGGGAAGGAAGGGAAGGGGAGGGGAGGAAAAGAACAAAAGGAAAGATCTGTGATAGGGTGGAGGGCATGAGTGATTAAATGGCAAAAGGGATGATGGTGCAAGGAAAGGAAGGTGGTAATGGGACAAGTAAAGAAACAAAAAGATTGCCAGCATCCGCAGTATTTTGCTTTTGATTATTTTGAGGGGGGGGTGCAAGAGCAGAGGAACCTGAGGCTACATATTCACAAATCTTTGAGGGTGGCACAGCAAGTTGATAAGGCGGTTAAGAAAGCCTATGGGATACTTGGCTTTGTAAATAGGGACATTGAATACAAAAACAAGAAAGTTATGCTAAACCTTTACAAATCACTAGTTATGCCTCAGCTGGAATATTGTGTACAATTCTGCGTACCACACTTTAGGAAAGATGTCAAGGCCTTGGAGAGGGTACAGAGGTGGTTTACCAGGAATGAGGGACTTCAGATATGTGGAGAAATTGGAGAAGATGGGATTGTTCTTCTAAGAGCAGAGAAAGTTAAGGGGAGATTTGATAGCAGTGTTCAAAATCATGAGATGTTTTAATAGAGCAAGTAGGGAGAAACTGTTTCCTCTGGTATGTGGGTCAGTAACTACAGGTCATAGATTAAAAATAATTGGCAAAAGGACTAGAGGGGAAATAAGGAGAAATTTTTTCACACAGAGGGTTGTTAAAATCAGGGATGCATGACCAGAAAGGATAGTCGAAGCAGATTCCATAAGAACTTCTCAAAATGCAATTGGATATGCACTTAAAGACGACTAATTTGCAGGGTTATGGGGAAAAAGTTGGGGCGTGGGACTAAATTGGATAGCTCTTTCGAAGAGCCGACACAGGAATGACGGTCGATTGGCCCCCTTCTGTGCTGTAAGATTCTATGATCCTCCAAGAAATTTAACATGAACAAACATTAAGTATTGCATACCAGCGCTTCCGCTAGATCTTGCTTTTTTCTCAACTGAGGATTCCCCTCTCCTGTGGTTGATAGGGCCCTCAAACATGTCCGTCCCATTTCAAACCCCCCTACCCATCCCTCCCAAAACCATGATAAGGGACCCCCTTATCCTCACCTTACAATCCACCAGCCCCCATATTCAGCGGATCATCCTCCGCCATCTCCAGCACAATGCCACATCTTCCCCATCCCTTTCAGCATTTCAAAGGGACCATTCCCTCTGCGCCACTCTGGTCCACTCTTCAGTCACCCCCAACATGCAAGCTTCCCATGCAAGCACAGCAGATGCAAAATCTGCCCTTCCATCTCCCCTCTTCCCACTATCCAGGGCCCCAAGCACTCCTTCCAGGTGAAACAGTGATTTACTTGCACTTCTTCCAACTTAGTATGCTGTATACACTGCTCATAATGCAATCTCCTCGAGACTGGGGAGACCAAACGCAGATTGGATGATTGCTTTGCTGAACACCTCCGTTCAGTCCGCACGCACAACTCTGACCTGCCAGTTGCTTGCCACTTCAGTTCTCCATCCCACTCCCACTCCGACCTCGGCCTCCGACACTGTTCCAATGAAGCTCGAGGAACATCTTTCAATTAGGCACTTCACAATCTTGTGGCCTCAACATTGAGTTCAACAACTTTCGATCATAACCACTGCTCCCATTTTCTCTGACAGCAGGTACTGGTAATGGTTCTGCTGTAAACATTTACATCTCCTATGGACCCATTTTTTGTTTCTTTACTTGTCCCATTACCACTTCCTTCTGCCTTGTACCATCATCCCTTTTGCCATTTAAATCACTCCACCCTATCACAGACCTTCCCTTCATTCTTTCCTCCCGCACCCTACCACCCCCCGCCCTTTTTCTCTGGCTCTGCACTTGCTTAAAAACTGTTACATCTCTAACTTCTTCCAGTTCTGAAGAAAGGTCATCGACCTGAAATATTTACTCTGTTTTTCTCTCTCCACAGATGCTGCCTGACTTGCTGAACGTTGCCAGCATTTTCTATTTCAGATTTCCAGCATCCGCAGTATTTTGCTTTAGTTGAAGTATTGCATAGTTCTGGTCACCAAGATATAAGGAAACCCCAGAAACAGTTCAGATAAGGAGCCAGAGGACTGAGGTGTAAGAAACGACTGGAGAAATTTGGACTTTTTGGCCTTGCAACGAAATGACAGGGGTAATCGTAGACATAGTAAAGAAAAGCCAAGTCAGAAAATTACTTCAAACTAAACCGTAACACTAGGACAAGCGGACGCAAGTTGAAACAAGTAAAAGGCAAATTTAGGGTTAATGTCATGAACTTCTGCTTCCCAGAGAGTGATCAACACATGAAATGGAATTCCTGGTAGGAAAATGGAAGCAAAAACCCTGAAATCACTAAGAAATAACTGTATACTGTGTGGGGGAAGGGGAGGAATTCCACAGTCTTTCTAGATAGTCAAGTTAAATGGCCTTCCTCATTTAAATCTATATTGTCATCAGGGATTTCTAAAAATTGGATAGAGAGGGAAAGAAATAAAAATCAGGTATTAATTTGTTGCATCACAGCCATTAATCAACAGAGTCTAAAAATCATTTACACAACGAATAATACGGTCAACAGTTATGACCAAACTTGTCTTTTCTGTCTAAGTGAAATTTAACAGTCAGCTGACTATCTTTAATGATCTAAATATTAAAAATAGAATCCAGGAACATTTTATCCTAGCATCGGGAGTAGTTCAGCACAACGGATGTTCTGCTTGGATAAGATTATCTCAAGTCAGTAGCAGACAACTATGAAAGCAGTGTCACTGTTAACACATAAAAATTTGATGGCAGCTACTATTAGTACAGTTCCCAGTTTGTGCTGGGTTATCTGATCTCAATTAGCATTTGGGAGGCTGCAATTGATCTCAGCGCATTTGCACTAGGGAGGGGATAAGTCAGCCAGGGTCCCTGCTCTTGGTCACTATCAAATAACTCCTGCTGCAAATGTGCATATGTGGATGTTGGGCCTCGACAAAAGAAGATTGGCCTCAGCGGTAATGCTCTCCATGGTCAAATGACCTACCAACATTTGCTATCCAGGCTCGTGTGAAGAATGGCTCGTTGGATAAGGTATCTAAAACCACCTAGCACAAGTGGGTCCTTGGCCCAGCAAGAGTCAATATATTCATGAGGAGGGGAAAAACTTGGCTAAGATCCAAAAATAAGTGCACAGATCCAGATGTGACATCAAATAGCTCTCTGTTAGGGTTTTCATTTGTATGCAAGTGCAGACAAATCAAACTCTCACATCTGTGTAACAATGAATGAGTTTTCCCCTAACATTGATGACTGCTGGTTGCATTTGTTAAATGCCTTATGTTGTAATTACAAACAGAACAGCTTACTGATGTATACTATTTTAGTACCAGAACTATCACTTTTTTTTTCTTACTGCCTTAAATTTCAATTTACCCCTCCTATATTACTTTATTTGTTGGCAAAGATAAATGCTCCAGATGCTACTTTGTTTTATTTAGTTTGGATGGATCTATTCTCAGCACTTAGATGTTTTATATTAGCATATCTCAATGAAATAGAATGGAATATGCCAATTCAAGCCAAATGAGTGATAATTATAGAAATGTATTTCTGAATTAAATTACATTCAAGTTCAGTATCTCATTATGAGTTTAACTCAATGTGTCCATTAAAACTTAACATTGGTGAAATCTTCATTGGAATTGCATGACTTTATATCAACTGAATGCAGTACAGCTGGAAACAGTTATTGATCTACGTGCACACAAAATAAACCACAAACCTCAACGCCATGAGCTCATGCTGAGACAATATTCCAACAATCCTAGCAATTTGAATAATCAGCACATTTCAGCATTATTTGAACATAAACTGAAAACAAATATCACCTCACATATCCTCATGTTTTTTTTTAAATTAAAAAAAAAGGGGGTTCATTGGCAAAATTAGTTCTAGGCATCTATAAATAATGATCAAATTATTATTTAATATGCAATCTTTTTCTAAAATAGACTTATTACTGGAACTATTGCATGTTTCCCCAAAGAGCAGCTTGAACCTGGCAGAAAAGTTTGCCATCCATACAGCACACGCTTAACATCAACAATTATATGGGAACATGAATTGTTTGCGAAAATATATCAAATTAAGAACAGACACAAGCAATTTTCTTTCTCTCCATTCCCCGTGTTGTGGACTGAATCCAAGCTGCCTGGTTGCAACTAAATGTCAGCAATAAATTCTATATATTTAAAGCCATAGTAGCTGCTTCAGGTTCCACCCTGGAGCCCAGCCATACTGCACATATCAAAACTTTATGGCAATGGCATACAAACATAGGAGCTGGTGTTAAATATACTCCCGGACAGAGCACATCCCAACAGTTACAAATTGTGTGGAATGACCAATATTTTTGTTTTGTTTTCTCCCCAGGAAAGCAAGTGTAGGTAACTTGCTTCTGGACTTCTGCCAATAGAGCTCTTAAACCAACAGAGCTAAGAAATGCATAGTCCCAGTCTGTGGTTCCTCATCTCGAATCTTCAATCTCTTCTTGTGGGGGAACAATTAGTCTCCAATTTTCTTTGCTCCCAACAACCCAAATTAGTAGCTTCCCTTCCCCAGATTTGCCAACAAGGCAAAAAAAATACCCTGACATTCCCTCACCTTGATAAGCACCAAAATTAAAAAGCTATTAACACTGGAGGTGTTATTGGCAGGTGGAGAGGGGGGGGGGGGGAAGCACCTGATTAGTCAACAGAATGAATTCTAAACATGTGCAATCTAATAATAATCAGGATATCAATATCCAAATATTTCAGAACTGGAGAAATACCACAACCTCCAGTGTCTGACTGGGATTACTGGATCACTGACCGAAGTAAATATGGATCACTAATATATTTGATTTATTGAGTTTGTTTCTTCTCGTTTGGGTGGGTTGGGGAGCACACAACGGCATAAAACATTAGTTCATGTAAGTGCAACAAAAGTGTGTCAAAGCATCTTATCAGTATCAGTGCCATGCAGTCAGCAGTGCCAACATCATGATGTTAACAGGCGTCTGCACCACAGCCAACAGGGCAGCGGCTCTCTACAAAAGACTCCCACCAAATTGTGGAGCATTCGCATTTACTGCAGACAGATCTAAGCAAGGACTTGTTCCGGGTACGAATCCCACAGCCCACTAATAGCAGCAATTAGTATTTAAATCAAGATGTACAGAAGACAAATCTGAACCAGCCAAACCCCCGCAACCACTGTATGGGCTTATATACACCAGACATACAAAGCCGATGAGGCAGCCAACAACTCCTTGCTGGCTACACCTCACATAATGCAAGGAGGAAATCATTTGGGAAATTCTGATGGGTTCAGCTTCACCTGAAAATCTCAAGTTTGAATGGTGCAAAATCAGACTGCAAAATCGATTTTACTTATAAGAGTCACAGTTCTTCCCAATTTGCACTATCATAAACCTCTCATCATCTCAATTTGACTCCAAGCCACAGCAATTGCCATATTAAGACCTTTGGTCTACTTCTGGGATCTGACCTTTGATCCCTGAGGCAACCGTGATCATTTGTCCTGACCTTGGCCGAGTTGATAGCTTCAGTCTCCTCTTGTAACTTGCACTACTGCAAGTACTTCAACAGACTTCCCTCTACCTTTTATAGTACAGTCTCAGGCTAACTGTACCAGCTCTTCAGGCCTTGTCAATGATTTAATCCCATGTTCTCATCCTTGCTGTTGCTAAAGCTCTTCCCAGAACTCCTTCAAGCTGATACAAAGAGAAACATATGCAGTCACCCTGCAAAATTATGGTGGTGGGTGTCTGAGCTGTAGTAGGCCTATTGGTTCACATGTTGGCAGGTGGCATCATGTCGGATGAGAAAATCCACTGAATTCATACAAATGCTGAATTTAACACTCTCAGTCACACCTCTGCTATGGGTTTCTCCGATTCTAATGGAGAGACCTCAATAGTGCTCTCTTACTGGCAGTTTCAAGCAATCAAATGAAACTCAGTTGACCTAGAACCTTTGCCTGGCCCATGTAGAAACCAAGAGGCTGTTTGTAATGGCCTTTGTTCATCAAAGAGAAAAAGGAGACCAGGGGAAAATCTATTTTGGTGGTACACCTCAAGATTCTTCAAGCAGAGCAGAGGAGGTTGTACACCTTAAAGCAACAATTATCCACAGAGCAGAACAAGCTAGAAACATTCAGCACGTCAAGCAGCATCTGTGGAAAAACCTATGTCAGTCAACATTACAGGCTGTAAGACCCTTCCTTTGGTCTAGGAGATATTACAGATGAAATACATCCCAGTCCTGAGGAAGGGTTTTAAGGCCTGAAACATCAACTGACTTTTGTTTTTCCACAGATGTTGCCTGACCAGCTGAGCATGCCCAGCCTTTTCTGCTTTTGTTTTCAGATTCCCAGCATCTTCAGTATTTTGTTCTCTGTTTATCCAAAGAGCAGCCTGTGGACCACGTAACCCCTGTACCCTGGCAATCTGACTCTCAAAGCCCAGGCAAATCTGTTCTATTTGGTGGATAAATCATCAATCAGAACTCTAAGATCTGTTACGATCAGTAACTTGATATATGAAATTTACTGAAATGTGGATTTAAACTTTAATTTGGCCCCAAAAGCTTCATCACACACACCTATGCAACAAGACAAGCGGCTTGGATAGCCCAAAAAGCAGAATAAATTCAAACCAAAAGCCTCTATAAAAAGTAAAACTTCAAACAGTGCATTGCAAAGACAAGATTAGACATTCCTTGCTAGGTCACAAAGACTGAGGAGTGCTTCCAACAGCATCCCTCAGTCAACATGGCCTCCAACTGTAGCGAAGTCCCACTCCTACAATGGGAAATTAAGGCATCTTTATGTTCTCATAAGGACTCCCAATGGAGCAGCACTTAAACTTCAAGAGTGCCACTCTCCCATGTTTACTTCAGCTGGGTCAGCATCCATTATCAAAGCCAGAGATCCACAATTCCAAAAACTAAGAACGACAGAACAGGGCTTTGCAAGTTTAATTTAAGTGGAGACCAAATCTTAGCTCACAAAGTCCATGAAAATTTGAGTCTTTGAAAGACTAGAACATTAATATTACAAAATGCCAGCGAAAGCCACTGTTTGCTAATGCAGTTGATAATCCTTCTAAGTCCCTGATCTCTCTCCATGATGCTCAGCACTCTGTGAATTGTGTTGGAAATCTGCCATTTGCTTTTTTTAGTCATTATATTCCTTCAACATAAGGTGCCCTTGAACCACAATTTTAGTCCATGGTCATTTGAAATTGGACCTCCCTCTCGTCTGATTTTCACTCAAGAAGTAATTCTGACCTACAACAAGGTTGAATGTCAGAACCTCAATGGCTGCACAGAGTGTTCCAGCACCCCTTTCTAACTGATTGAGCAATAAAGAAACACAATAGTACTCTAACGTATACAGATAAGTGTTTGCAAAAGTACTTCACATCTCATGGCAGATCAAAAGCCTACACCCTCCAGGAAGCTTTCTGATCTGAAGAGGGCTTCACTATGCTGAAAAAGGCACAGACCAAAAAAGGTAATACTATTTGTGGAGCACTAAGGCCAGTGTTATCATGTGTCCAGAAATATCAAATTCACTAATCATACCCTTTTTGCATGCTTCACGCAAGTCACTGGGTCACCATTGATGCTCATCCCCAAGAGCAAGTAGATCACCCAGATGAAGAGCAATTATCCTTTCCTTTAATTTTTGTTACTATTGCTCCAAAAAAAATCTTACTCAAAAGTTCAATGATTAAGAAAATAGTAACTTCTTGTCTGATAATGCCAAGCCTTCCTTCCATTATATCCAGTACAAACTGACTCAAGGGCCCACTGATAACTGACTAAATGCACCACATTGAACCGTACAGAGGGAAGATTCATTCCGCGTTCCTGCCAAGTTAGCTCATTTTAGCCAGATGCTACGGTGAACCACATTGCATCTGCGCAAGGGAGGGGGGAGGAATACCAGCCATGGTTTCTGCTCCCAACTGCACTCCAGAAACCCTGCTGTAAGTGTGTGTGAAGTGAAGTGAACAGCTCACTGAAAAGGTATCAATTCAAATGACAGTCAAAGTTCTAACATTTAAATTGAAGCTGAATTGTTTACCATTTAACAGCTTAACATGGCAGAGAGAAAAAAAAATCAGCCTTTCATAAGTATTTCACATGGTCATCTCCAGGAAGAGAAAAAAAAGGCACTTGACATTACATTGTGTTCCTGCATCTGTAATTCCTGCCATCTTTTTTAATTCATTAAATGAGGTACCTTTGCAGAACTATATGTGCCAAAAAATTGGACAATTAAGCATACACAAAAAACCAGCTCATATCTGTGCACTGCTGCAGTAGAGGAATAAATAGATTGATCAAATTGTACAGTGCTCTACTCAGACCACATGTTAGGTACTGTGTCCAGTTTAGGTCGCCAACAAACAACAGACATTCAGGCACTGGAAGCAGTGCAGAAAAGATCGAGGCTGATCCCTAATCTTCGAGCTCTGAGTTATGGGATAATTAAGAGAATAGAAAAGGTAAATCCGGAATATTATTTTAAATTGTGGCAGTAGGACAAGGAGAGATAGGTTCAAACTAGAAAAGGGTTAATTTAGGAATTATATCATTCATTTTTATTCATTCTTGGGATGTGGGTGTTGCTGCAAGGCTGGCATTTATTTGCCCATCCCTCGATGGTGGTGGGCCATCTTCTTGAGTAGCAGTTTTATGCAACTGAGTGGCTTGCTCAGCCATTTCAGAGGCCAATCAAGAATCAACCATGTTGGTGTGGGACTGGAGACCAGGCTGGGTAAGTTTCTTTCCCCAAAGTACATTAGTGAACCAGTTGGGTTTTTACAACAATCCAACAGCTTCCTGGTCACTTTTACTGATACCAGCTTTTTAAGCTGAATTCATAATTCTCAAACAGCCACAATAGGATTTGAATTCACATTATCTGGATTATTAGTCCAGTAACATAATCACTACACGACCGTACCCCTGTAAGTAACTTCTTCACACCAGAATAATGGAAGGGAAAACCCTAGATTAAATTTAAGAAACATTTGAATACAACAATTGAGTCATCAGAATCTTTCTGGATAGATGAATTAATGAGCCGAATAGCCTTTTGTAGCTGTAATTACCTTGTGAACTTGTACTGTTACAATCAGCCACAATGATCAAGGTTAGGAAAGCGAGATAGAGCTTCACACAATCGGTGTAAATTATAAAAACTGCTCTATGACCTGGAAGAGATGGAACTCGACGAGCAACCAAATCATCATTTCCTCCTCTTACTCTCGATCCCCCTCATGGAAGCAGAAGTGTTTGTGCGTATGCGAGTGCATGTGCGTGACAGGCAGTGTAATATACAATTACTCATTCTTGAAAACAACTTCATATGATAGACCAACGGTATGCACAGTTTAATGAGTACTCAACTGTTATATACAAGCTCAGCCAACATCAGGTCTCTCAGAAGACTAATTGGCACAATTTTAGAGTTATTTCAAGCAGCTTAATTAGCATTCTTGATTCTGTGCCAAACTTTTGTTTTTAATATGCAATAGCAAAAAGAGTAACGACTTTCACTTCTTCTGTGTTTAATAAGGCCTAAAAAAGGTACAGGTGTAGGGGAAGCACTAGGTCTATAATAATGTTGAATATCTTGCTGTAAAGGTGAAGCGTTCCACAATGATCCATAATTATGCCTGGCAAAAGATTAACTCATAGCTTAAGATACCCAACCCTGAAAAATGTAACAAAGGTGTCTTTCATGTCAAATGATAGATCGGTTTCTATAATATGCAGGTTATCTATTCACATCAGAGAGTTCAAACACAAAGCCAGTAACCTGTGGCAAGAGTGAAATCTTGATCCTCACTGTAACAAGTTCAGCAACTTAAACAAATGAAGCAAGGGATACATTTACTCTGTTACTCATTGGGAGATATTTTTAGTGTCTACCTTTGTGTAAAGAATGTTAACTTTGCAACAAACAGAGCAATATAGTTTCTAAACTCACCTCATCACATGGGTAATACAAAGGAATAGTGTGGTATTTTGTGGTTGTCGCAATGGAAGGAGCATGTGCTTGTGTAACACCACAACAGAAGTAGCAATCAATGCATTTGTGAGTGTGTGAGATCTCTTCCCATGCAAAACAGTCAGTCCACTTTCAGCATAAATGCTAACAGATGGCAAAGTTGCAAGTGTTGGGCAATGTATGGAACTAAAGTTCTATACAGTGATACAGCAAGTAGATATGAGACCCACAGAAACTATATTATAGCACTCCTGCAACCACTAGAATTACAAAAAAATGTAAAATGACAGGCCAAGACCCCAGACTCAATTCCTGGTCTGTGTTGAGTTAAACAACCTTAGCCAGGCCCAGGGGCACAACAATTGACCTCACTGCCTCTGAGTCAGTGAGTGGGAGGGGAGAGAAAATCATGGTTGCGACCCCTAAATGCTATACAAAGACCTGCGAGAAGTGCAAGTGTGTCAATATCTGGCCAGGATAGTATCAGGTTTGGTTGTGACGCATTCTGCAGTCAAATAGCCTGCCAATATGCAAGGCATGTGTGAGACATGAATAATAGCCCTTCAATAAGGTACCCAAGGCAACTGGTAACAGAGCCGTGTTATGGCAAAGAGGCAACACTTTCAGTAAAGGAGAGGTGAAAATTAACAGGGGGAAAAAATTCCCCATTTTTTGCCGCACGGACACAATCAATTAATGGAATAAGACTCAGAGCATGAGTGATCAACTACAACATTGATAGTGATCCAGGAAGAAACTAGATAGCAATGAACATGGCTTTGGTTGGAGGACAAATCATGGTAACTTGTGTACAATGCCAAGGCCCATGAAAATCTTCAAAGAAGATTTGCCAAAGTGTTCAAGAACTGAGTTCATACGTGAATAACACGGACAACCGGCTCACCAGCAGAACTGCCATGCTGAAAACTATACTAGCTATCAAGAGTTAGGTCAAAACTTCTAAATTGATGGATAAACTTGAGTTAACACCAGTTTCCGTAACTTTAGAAAGTATTGATGGAAGGGTAATAACGCTTTCATTTGTAGGATCACATTTCCTAAGGGTAGGGTAAACATCAGCATATTTCTCAGGAGAAGGTGAAGTGGGCAAGGAGTGGGCGAAATTGAAGCGATAGCACATCCTGAGAACAACAGGAAGGATCCATGAGGTCCGGAAGTAGTACTGCAGTCTAGGCAACAAAGGATCTGACAGATTTCATGGGGATAAAACTTAAAAAGCCATCAAGATAAGAATTGGAGGAGAAAGGCGAGCCAAAAATGTCATGTTTCACTTCAGGAGAGCTGGCAACTTTACCATCAAGAAAGAAAGAAAGGGAAAAGGGAGGATTCACAGAAGTTATGAGACACATGTTTTGCAAGAAATTAGAAGTGTCTTCTGAAGAGGCAAAAAAACGGCAGTTAATGTTTTTCCCCCATAATACAGTTGCACTCAGAGGCTCTAGAAGTGAATTTAGAAAGGTTACAAGCAGTGATAAAGTTGGCTCAGAAGGCTTCAAGCTGATCAAGGCAAGAGGTGTGATATTCAGAATTTTTATGAGAGACAGCAGAATAGCTTGCATGACTGAAGCAAGATGCTACATCAGATCTGACAGAAGGGTGAGAGTGGGGTGTGAAACCACCCAGTTAGGGTAATACCAATTACTCCACCGGCACAGACTAAAGGATCAGAAGAGTGAAAGCAGCAGTTGGATTACAGTAGTATCAACTTTTCCAATAGCAGAATAGAAAATAGCAAGTGTACATTATAGCACTGTATTTCATTGTCCACATGGTTCAAACTGTGGATTTTAACTTCGGTTTCAAAGCCATGTTTTGGTGTTCATAGTTTAACAGCATGCATTACGTTTTTAATTATTATATCCTGCCACATTAATATAAGGGAGTCACTTTCAAATTTTTCTATGTGGAAGGCTTTTGAAAATAATGACTCTCCCGTGGAACCCCTCCATCCTAACTTCTGAAAGACAGGGCCAGCTGCCGTTATTGCAGAAAACACATTAGTATACAGCAACAGAAATAATGAACTAATGTGAAGAACTTAAAATCATAGAATGGTTACAGCACAGAAAGAGGCCATTCGACCCGTCGAGCCTGTGCCGGCTCTCTGAAAGAGCAATCCAGCTGGACTAACCCCCCACCCTTTCCCCATAGCCCTGCAAATTTTTTTCCCTTCAAGTACTTATCCAATTCCCTTTTGAAAGCAATGATTGAATCTGTCTCCACCACCCTTTCAGGCAGCGCATTCCAGATCATAACCACCAGCTACGTAAAAAAGTTTTTCCTCATGTCGCCTTGGCTTTTTTTGCCAATCACCTTAAATCTGTTTCCTCTGGTTCTCACTAATGGGAACAGTTTCTCTATTTACTCTATCTAGACCCCTCATAATTTTGAGCACCTCTATCAAATCTCCTCTTAACCTTCTCTGCTCTAAGGAGAACAACCCCAGCTTCTTCAGCCTATCCACATAACTGAAGTCCTTCAGCCCTGGAACCATTCTAGTAAACCTTTACTCCACCCTCTCTAAGACCGTCACATCCTTCCAAAAGTGCGGTGCTCAGAATTGGACACAATCCTCCAGTTGTGGCCGAACCAGTGTTTTATAAAGGTACATCATGACTTCCTTGCTTTTGTACTCTATGCCCAGGATCCCATATGCTTCTTTAAAATCGTTTTCTCAACGTGCCCTGCCACCTTCAACGTCCTGTACACTCCAGGTTTCTCTGTTCCTGCACCCGCTTTAGAATTGTACCCTTCAGTTTATATTGCCTCTCCTCGTTCCTCCTACCAAAATCCATCACTTCGCACTTCTCTGCATTAAATTTCATCTGCTACGTGTCCGCCCACTCCACCAGCCTGTCTATGTCTTCTTGAAGTCTATCATTGTCTTCCTCTGTCACAGCCCTTCCAAGTTTTGTGTCATCTGCAAATTTGGAAATTGTGCCCTGTACACCCAAGTCCAAGTCATTAATATAGATCAAGAAAAGCAGTGGTCCCATCACCAACCCCTGGGGAACACCTTCCTCCAGTGCGAGAAACAACCGTTCTCCACTACTCCCTGTTTTCTGTCACTCAGCCAATTTCATATCCATGCTGCCTCTGCTCTTTTTATTCCATGGACTTCAATTTTGCTGACAAACCGATTATGTGGCACTTTATCAAACGCCTTTTGAAAGTCCATACACACAACACTAACCGCATTGCCCTCATCAACCTTCTCTGTTACCTAATCCAAAAACTCAATCAAGTTACTTAAACACGATTTGGCTTCAACAAATCTGTGCTGGCTTTCCTTTATTAATCCCAACTTGTCCAAGCGACTATTAATTTTGTCCCAGGTTATTGTTTCGAAAAGCTTCCCCACCACCGAGGTTAAACTGACTGGTCTGCAATTGTTGGGTTTATCCTTACACCCTTTTTTGAACAAGAGTGTAATATTTGCAATTCTCCAGTCCTCTGGCACAACCCCCATATCTAAGGAGGATTGGAAAATTATGGCCAGCACCTCTGCAATTTCCACCCTTACTTCCCTCAGCAACCTAGGATACATCCCATCCAGACTGGGTGACTTATTGACTTATCTACTTTTAAGTACAGCCTCAATCAATTTTTAGCGCATCCAGTATCCCAACGACCTCCTCTTTCACTGTGATTTTGGCAGCATCTTATTCCTTGATAAAGACAGATGCAAAGTACTCATTTAGTACCTCAGCCATGCCCTCCCACTCCATGAGTGGGTCTCCTTTTTGGTCCCTAATTGGCCCCATCCCTCCTCTTACTAACCATTTACTATTATTACTATAGAAGACTTTTGGATTCCCTTCTACGTTAGTTGTCAGTCTACTCGCACTCTCTCTGCCCCTCTTATTTCCTTTTTCACTTGTCCTCTGAACTTTCTATATTCAGCCTGGATCTCACTTGTATTATCAGCCTGACATCTATCATACACCCACTTTTTCTGCTTCATCTTACTCTACCTCTTTTGTCATTCAGGGAGCTCTGGCTTTGGTTGCCCTACCTTTCCCCCTCGTGGGAATGTTCCTTGACTGTACCCGAACCATCTCCTCTTTAAAGGCCACCCTTTTTAATTATTTCTTTTTTAGATCTTGTAGCCAGCAGCCCATCTTCAAGCAGCAAGGTCCCAGAAACATTAAGTGAGATAAATGACCAATTAATCTGTAATTTTGGTGGTATGGTTGACGGAGGAATCTTGGACAGAACACTGGGAAAACTAATTGTTCTTTTTTGAACAGTGCTTTGGGATCTTTTCTATCCACCTGAACCACTGGAACAGGGAGACATGGACTTGGTTTTAATACTTTACCCAAAAGACAGCATCTCCAACAATGCAGCACTCCCACAGGGCTGCACTGAAATGTCAGCCTAGGTTATATTCTCAAGTCCTGAACTGAACTTATGGAACAGGCTGACTAGGGAAGCAGGTGATATGGAAAAATCTGAGAGAGAATTGGATATTTGAGGGAATGGGCAATTGTGGGACATTCATTTTTGGGACCAGAAAACCTTTTGACCAATGCAAGAGTGCTACCAACTGAGCCAAGCTAACACTTAAGTAAACAATTCTTGGAGGTGCGGTAAACAGAGGCCTCACCTTAGACATTAAAAATCCCATGACACTATTCAAAGATGACCAGGGGTTTTTCTCATGTCATAGCCAACATTTCTCCCTGAACCAACACCAACAGAAACAGAAACAGATCAACTGGTCAGAAGATTCACTCGGACGCTGCCTGGTACGAGGAAATACAAATACAAAAAGGAAAAACTACAAAAGTTGACCAAGTTCAAATTGGGAAATCCCTGGATCAGTGCTAGCGTTTAAATTACTAGATTGTGCTAAGGGGTCTCATGGATAGGCAACTGGTCCTAACTGGTGTCCAGTTATCCAAATGGCTGCTGCCAGAAAAAAATTCCTGGGGAAATAGTCATTCCCTTCAGCCTACATGGAACAAATGAGGCCTTCCGTTGTGACACAAAGATAAGAAGATTCAATGGTTATCAGGGTTCGAAGTGTTACAGAAACAAAACGCAGCCACCAGACCAGGTTTCAAAATTTTCAAGAGACGTCAATATGACGGAAGGATTAAAGACAGCCAGATTGGTGATGAAAGAGAGGACAGTAAATCCAGTTATATCAACAGAAGACAAAATTGGGACAGTAATAATGAGCAAATGAATCCCAGGAATGCCCAAGGAAAAAATCAGTAGATGCTTCAGATATGATTCTAAGTATCATTATGAGGCAAATTGCCCACAGCGAAGACGCAGGGTCCTTGAAATGACGCATGAAGAAAGTAGTTGAGGATGAAGAAAATGATAAATATGAACAGATTATACTGGTCACAAGGAGTTTTAATCCTGTGATGAATGCATTAGTCGCAGATTCCTTTAGATTTGCGGTGTTAGATAGTGCATGTGCTTCAACTGTATGCGGGGTAGATTGGTTAAAATGTTATCTTGATTCACTAAGTAGTAAGGATCGACGTAAGGTTAAGGAATAAAAAAGTTCTACGTTTTAGGTTTGGAGATGACAACACCTTGAGGTCACTCAAGAGAGTGGTAATTCCATGTAAGATAACTGAAGTAAGCCATTTTATATGTGCAGATGTAGTCTCTAGTGAGATACCTATGCTTTTGGGTAAACCTTCCATGAAAAAGGCAACAAAGAAACTTAACGTGGAACACAATGAGGCAATCATTTTTGGCAAATCAGTTGATTTGCAGTTGACCCGGTCAGGGCATTACTGTATCCCCTTAATAAAACCTGATGTTTCTCATCAGTGTGTTAGACAAGTATTAACGGCATCAGGCGATAAGGATAAGACAGAAAAAGAACAAATTGTCTTAAAGTTACAGAGACAATTTGCCCACCCTACTTGTCAACGTTTAAAGATCCTGCTAAAAGATGCAGGTGTAGTTGAAGAGGAATATACAAGGCTCATAGAAGAGATTCATGAGAACTATGAAATCTGCAAGTCTCGACAGATGCCCCCACACCCCGTTGTAAGTGTTCCATGAGCATGTGACTTTAACGAGGTAGTTGCCATGGATCTAAAGGTATGGGGCAAAGAAGGAAATGTTTTCATCTTACACTTTATTGACTTGGGTATGAGATTTAATATTTCTACACTAATATATAGGAAGGAGAAGAAGGTGGTTATTCTCGAGAAAATTATGGAAAAATGGACAGGGACACCAGCAAAGTTTTTGACCAATAATGGAGGTGAATGCGCTAACGTGGAGTTCAGAGATATGTGTGAGAATATGAATATAACTGTCATGAATACAACAGCTGAGAGCTCTTTTAGCAATGGTCTTTGTGAAAGGAATCATGCTGTGATTGATGCATGGTGCATAAAATTTTGGAGGATCAAACAGTGTAAATTGTCAACTGCCCTAGCATGGGCAGTTCATGTGAAGAATTCTCTTCAGATGGCTGGAGGATTTAGTCCTTACCAACTAATCTCTGGGCGAAACCCCAAATTACCTTCTGTTCTTTGTTATAATCCTCCTGCTCTTGAAGGTACAACAATTAGTGCCATTTTCTCCTGAGCATTTAAGTGCTATGCATGCAGGGAGACAGGTTTTTAATCAAGGCTGAGGTATCAGAGAAAATTCACCGAGCATTGAGGTATCGTATTAGACCATCTGAGACAGTTCAAATCAGGAGATTTGGTATACTATAAAAGAGGGTCACAGGGAATGGAAAGGCCTTGGTAAGGTAGTTGGTCGTGATGACAAGATAGTACTTATCCAACATGGCAATCAAACTATTATGATTCATTCTTCGCGATTAATTGGAATTTATAATAAAATCTTGGACTCTGAGCAGCTGATAGAAGTAAACAAGGCATCTTGTGCCTCAGATGTTCATGATTTTTTTTAAATGTGGTTCCTGAGGAACAGATTGAGGTAGATCAAGGGCTGGACAGTGATGAAGTCAGTGATCAAGAAACACGTGACACAACTATCACATCCACAGAACAATTACCCAAAGTGGGTACATGGGTGACATATGTTCCAGAAGGGACCAATGAATGGAGGGTGCAACAATTTTGGGACATGCAGGCAAAGCTACTGGTAGGTTTAAATATTGGTTGAATGTTCAGGATGATGACCAAGGACGAGGACCATAAACTGGCAGAATGGGGTAAAAGATTGGAGAGTACGAAATCGGAGTACAAGCAGTGAAAGGGAGTCCAAAAGCGAATCTCACGTCAGAAGACGATCATGAACTAGAGATGAAAGAGGGCGATCTCGCAGTCGTAGTCCCTACAGACATAGTAGCAGCCATAGCTTGACGAGGTCAGGCAATGAAACAAAGACCACAGAACAGTCACGTAACAGAACTAGATGCAGAAGTCCTCATAATTGTAAAGTTTTGGTGGCTGACAATAAACTTGAGGATAAACGAGTAAGAGAGGCAAAACAAAGGGAGTTAGATGGTTGGAAAGAATTTGGAGTTTATTTTGAGGTAACAGATAAGAATCGACCAGCTTTGTCACATCAATGGATTTGTACTGAAAACGTCCTTGCAGATGGGACTTATAAGGCTAAAGCGAGGTTGGCAGCGTGGGGTTTTGAAGAGAAACTGGGTGATACAGATGTTCAAGTAGATTCTCCCACCGCTAAAAAGGAAATCTTAAAAATCTTTTTGGCTCTTTTGGCAACATATTCATGGGAGTGCAGGTCAACTGACATAAAAGCCACATTTCTGCAGGGCGATACTTCTCAGATCGAAGTGTTTCTGAAACCGCCTCAAGAGGCAGCAGATGCAGAAGGTAAACTATGGAAACTAAACAAATGTGTCGATAGCCTGAATGATGCTTCCAGAGTATGGTATTTTTTAAGTGAAATCTGGTTTGCTGAAAATAAGTTGTGTTCAACTATAAGCAGATCCCGCAATATTTTATTGGTACCATAACGGAAAACTTACAGGCATTTTCACGATGCATGTTGATGATTTCTTATGGGATGGTACTGCGGAATTTGAGAAATTCGTCATTAATAAGATTAGAGTAGAATTTAAAATCGGGAGTCAGGCCTTTGGGGCTTTTAAATATATTGGTTTAGATATTAAGCAGAGTGGGTCTGGTATAACTTTAAATCAACAATCCGATTTAGAAAGTGTTACTCCCATCCCAGTTAATTGTACTAGGTCATCACAGAAAGGTGATGTTGCATCTAAAGAGACAGAGCATTTATGAAGCTTGATTGGTCAGTTGAACTGGTTTGTGCATTCAGACTAGGCCAGATGCTAGTTTTGATGTGTTGGAGTTAAGTACTTCAATGAAACACCACGTAGTAGAGAATGTTTTAAGGGCAAATAAAACATTACGAAAATTAAATATATATAAATGCGTAGTTAAGTTCCCAATCTTAGGTGACCCAAAAAAAATGAAGCTCATTATCTTCAGCAATGCTTCACATGCTAATCTTCCTGATGGGTATTCTAGTGCAGCTAGTTTCACAGTGTTTCTTATGGGTGAGAATGGGAAATGTTGTCCTTTAGCTTGAGAAGCGAAGAAAATAAAAAGGGTTGTTAAAAGTACTTTGGCTGCTGAAACACTATGGGATTCTATTTAGCAAATATCTTGAGTGACATCCTGTACAATGGGATACTGAAGATAGTACACCCATTGAATATTATGTAGACAATCGTTCATTGTGGGATAATGCACACTCTACGAAAAATGTGAGTGAGAAAAAATTACGGATTGACCTTGCTGGCTTGAAACAAATGCTAGAGAGAAAGGAAATCTCTCAAATTAAATGGATGGATTCAAGCCATCAACTGTCGGATTGTTTTACTGAAAGAAGTGCATGTGCGAAGAAATTATTCGGGGTCCTCACAATGTAATGTTTTGAATAGTATAAGTTGCAGAGTATGGAAGTTTTTGAAATTTTTGTTTGTATTGTATATCTAAAGTTTAATTTTTGTTATTTATTTAAAGAGAGATAGGAATCTGTTAATTGTATCATTTATATCAATTAGTGTTAAATTATATTCAGGTGGTGCATATCAATTGGAGACTCTCTGGTATCCATATATTAGAGAGCTTATCAAGGGTGTGGAACTTGTACTATGAATTTCTGTGAATAAAGGCTTGGAAGCAACTGAAGACCAGGCTCTAGTATTCTATTCCTCTCCACCTGGCTATCCAATTTGTAACACTCAGTACTGCACTGAAATGTCAGCTGCAATGATGTGCTCTTGGAATGGGGCTTGAACCTATGACCCTCTGACTCAGAGGGGAGAGTGCTACCAATGATGTCAAGGCTGACATGCGAACACATCTCAAACGCCCACTCCCTCAAATATCTAATTCTTGCGTACATGTTTCCTATTTGCCTCCACGGACAGTCTATTCCATATGTTCACCACCAGTTTTCACAGACCAGACTTTACGATTAATCATCATCATCTACTTTCCAAGGAAGAAAAAGAAAGGTTTTACTTGAAAGGCCAGTGATCTTTTGACCAGTTTATTATGATCCCACTGTAGCAAAATAAGATGACACAACTTAACACACTATTGTACACATGCAGAGCCAGCAACTGATTTTTGCGAGTTTCTGTGTCTTGCATCTGCGCACACACCTTTCACAGCAGAAATTCCTAAATACATTTCCAAAACATTTGATGGTTAGTTCCACAGCTGGAGGTAATTCTCATAAAAAGACTCGTCACATGAATGTCAGATGAACAAAGAATAAATTAGCCTTCACCAGATACATCAATCAGCTGAGAGGGTGAGAGAATATACTCAAAATGGTCCATACAATAGATAAATGCACAACAGTTTCTTGCATTGTAATAATCACCACTGTTGTTCTTTAAGTATTCTCAATATTCAGCAATGTCTGACCAACAGCAACAAATAAAACCTCTATACTTCTCCAGCCAGGAATCCTACAGCAACTGTCCAGCCAAATCAGAAGCAAACAGCAATGTAATCTACAAGCTCCGTCAAGTCCATCACCTTGACTCCCTTCTGATGAGAAAGTAACTCACATGCAGTGACTCGGGCTTTCTGTATTTTTTTCTCCCCAGCAACCCTACAGCAACTTGAAAGCAAACAGACTAAAATATATACCACCACCTGAGACTCAAACTTCTTCACAACAGGTGACGTGCAATTTTTGCATTATCGATACAGCAATCATTAGTTCGCTAACCCTGCATGCAAGCAAAAATCTGATACACAGTATCTTCACTTGCAACAAGCCAACAGAAAAAGACTGTTTAAAAACAACAGGTTCCATGCTTGAAACACCCCAACTTCGACACATTTTGATTTATACAGCATTTCTGGGAGATAAAGCACCCATACTTAGTACAATTACTGTGCCATATATCTTACACCACTATGCAAGAATTAACATTTATTCTTTTCTGAAACATCTATGTCAGAAAGTCAAATCAGGGTACTCTATAGAAAGATGGACAAATGAGACAGGATTTATTTAACTGCTCTAGGTTAAATACCCTCATGTTCAAAAAGTAAAGTTATGCTCGTCCACCTTCACATCAGTTGGCCTGAAGGGACAAAAATTATAAGAGATGGCCCTACATCTACTGCTGCCAGCATTAGATTTCTCACATATCGACTCCTTTGCCCTAGAGTTGATCCAGGGCTAACTTTTATGCACAAACTCGTCCAACTGTAGGCTGCACCTGTCATCCCCCCAAAAGGCACATCTCGTTAGGCATTACGCTGAACCCAGCAGCTGATTATTCTGTTTTCACTTCTATCTATAGAACTCCAACTATGGAAAGCCAAGCCTCCCACAGCAACCTGCTTGACTCGTCAGCTCCTCGGATAACACAATGATGTTTTTACCAGAGACACAAACTTCATTTGCAGAAGACAGAATGATTTTTTTTTTCTCTCAACCAGGACCAAACAGATGTTTAAATTTGTTTGGAATTATTCTTTAAAGTATTAGCAAAGAGAAACAGAAATTCAGCTTCCCTGAAGGCCCAGTTTAGCATGAAACCATTCAGATCAGAAGGTTAGAGGTTTAAACTGTCATCGATATTAAGTCAGCTGACTTCAGCCAGGGCGACACGTGGGCTGTTTTAATTGACCTCAGGCTAAGGAGGGGAAAAACACAGCTAAACTTCTTGCGCCTAACTGCTATTCAATGACCAGTGCACAAAGTGCTTGCACCTGGACATCAGGTGAGAAAAGGACCATCCTCGATTCTGATGTCCTCCAAAATCAAATAGCCTATCAACAATCAGTATCAAGGTTCACACAGAGAGGCCGCATGGGTAAGGAACCAAAGGGTGACCTGGGCCTGTTGAACCACAGCAGAGTCAAGGCTTTCAGAAGAGGAAAGAAAATTGGGTAGGAAAAAATAAACAGCCTTGGAATCACTCAAACATGATTGCTCTTTGTGGATGGTAAGGTTAGAAGACCTGTATCAAAACAGTCTTGAAGAAAATATTTGCACTGAATGAGGCAGCTTAAAAAAAATCATGTTTACTCAAACTTAGTGGCCAAAGTGGGTCCTTATTAATTCTAAATCAAGATTTATCTTCTGTTTAATTCATGTCTAAACTTGGTCAGTTTCAACTACATTGTAAGAACATAAGAAATAGGAGCAGGAGTAGACCACACAGCCCCTCGAGCCTGCTCTGCCATTCAATCAGATCATGGCTGATCTTGAACATCAACTCCACTTTCCTGCCTGATCTCCATATCCCTTGATTCCCCTAGAGTCCAAAAATCTATTTATCTCAGCCTTGAATATACACAACTCAGCATCCACAGGCCTCTGAGGTAGAGAATTCCAAAGATTCACAACCTTTTGAGTGAAGAAATTCCTCCTCATCTCAGTCTTAAATGGCTGACCCCTTATCCTGCAACTATGCCCTCTAGTTCTAGACTGTCCAGCCATGGGAAACAGCCTGTCAGCATCCTGTCAAGCCCCCTCAGAATCTTATATGTTTCAAATAGACCACCTCTCATTCTTCTAAATCTGAGAATATAGGCCCATTCTACTCAACCTCTCCTCATAGGTCAACCCTCTCATCCCAGGAATCAATCCAGTGAACCTGCGTTGCACCTCCTCTAAGGCAAGTATATCCTTCCTTAGATAAGGAGACCAAAACTGTACGCAGTACTCCAGGTGAGGTCTCACCAAAGCCATGTACAATTGTAGTAAGACTTCTTTACTCTTGTACTCCAATCCCCTTGCAATAAAGGCCAACATGCCATTTTAGGTATACCCACCCCACAACCCCAAATGTAAGTAATCTGCTTAACTGACACCATTGGACTGGGTAGGCCATGATTACTGATTTAAATGAAAACTTTAATGTGGGGTTTGTCCAACCTGTGGCATCAAGCCCCATCAATCTGACTATCAAAGCCCTGACAATTGAGTCATATTATGCATCTTATTGATTGGTTGGTCCCGTTTGAATTTTTGAAGGTTTGGAAAGGGCTGTTTGGTGCTGCTCCCTCATTGGTGGATAAATCTAATACCCAAAATCTGCTACCATCAACAGTTTGCGATATTTGCAAATTAATGGGAACATGGATTTAAACTTCATTCATAGCCCCCAAGTCTCCATGATACTCATCTATGCAAAGACAAACAACTGGATACCTCTGTCTCAATTGAGTGTTATTACTTATAAACTGCACAGGAGCTCAATCTGGAATTTTAACATCTCTGGCAAAAAGGTAAGAAAGCTAAAATCAGATGTACTGTACTTTTAGGAAATACCCCGATATAGATAAGCTGTTGTGAAGATTTACTACAACAAAAATCCACCAACTAACCAAAATTACAGGACAGAACTGATTTATGAAACCAAATCAAGCAGTAAACTGTAAGTACTTGCATAAAAACTGAAAGAAGCATTCTTGCATCACAACTTCGGCCCTTTTTAAATCATAGACTTTCATTTCATCAACCTTAAATTTCCAGGAGCACTACACAGACACATATGCTTTTGTTTGTA
This sequence comes from Heptranchias perlo, assembly GCF_035084215.1. Classification (NCBI taxonomy): domain Eukaryota; kingdom Metazoa; phylum Chordata; class Chondrichthyes; order Hexanchiformes; family Hexanchidae; genus Heptranchias; species Heptranchias perlo. The sequence goes on from NC_090327.1 coordinate 102,119,264, forward strand.
CTAATTCAGATTTGATTATTGGGCTATGAAGCAAGTACCATAAATGTCACATCATACATATACTATTTTAGTTTTAAAGATGGATGCCAGCACAGAAAAATTCAACAATTTTCTATTTCCCTGCACTGTTTGCATCAAGCACACCAATATCAATTATATGATACTAATGCAGATTAAAGATCCCATACACTGTCCCATAAAATGTGCCTTAACCTCAACCTTATGTAAGAACACTGTACAACACCAGAGACACACTTCCAATTCCCACATCATCCATCTTTGTAGCTTCTAAATGAGATTTCCAGTTTGCTGCAAATTTAGGGATGACTGTACACAGTGTGGGGAATAGAAAATCTGATTTTTTTTCTATGTTGGCATCCAGCTTTTAAAAAAATATGTACAAAGTGACATTTCTGTACTAGTTTCACAATCTAACACTGACGCAGACTGACTAGGAACTGGATCAACACCGTCTAACCTCATTTTACGTACACATATAGCTAGCAGAATAAGTAGCTTCCATCCCATCAATCCAAGTGGATCCAAACTCAGGTTCTAAAAGTGGAACATCCATGCGCTAACCCATTTTGCTATTTAAGCTTTTTGATCCAGATCAAAAAGTAAAGAATTAGTAAAAAAATATCAAGTAGTTAGGGATTTCACACAAGATGCAGAATGAGTGCTTAACAAAAGAAAGGCATTTTGGTGCACAGAAGAGAGTTCAGTAACATGTCCACTCATGGCTGTGCTGAAAAACATGACATTTTGCTTCTGGATTATACTTGCATTTAAAATGTAAAACCTAAAGCAAGAATCATGTCAACATGCCCAGTGAGCCACTTATTCTTGAGGGACTGACTGCATGCCAATTATACCGTCGGTGACTCACCTTAACTTACACTTTTAGTAAAATTTTAGTGCTCATCAAAGTGGGAGTCTGAGTTCAAGAGAATGGAAACCCCACCACCTCCCCACCCCCTGCCACATGCTGGATTTCAGAGCATCAGCTTTTAGGCACTTCCAAGTTATTTTTGGCAAAGCCAAATGCTGACCAAACTCTCCTCCAATCATATGCATCAACGACCAGCTTAAACCTGCAAATTACTAGTGTTATTGTTGCACTTTAACCAATCATCCTAATACCTTCCGAATGACACGGATAATTTTGTAGCAATTTGTGCCAAATCATGGGCAGCTATGTATTGTGCACCTATAGCACTACAAAATAAAACTGGCTTGAAACTGCCAAAAAAAACTTGCATTTAAAAAGCACCTTAACAGAGTATAGAAACACAGTATCTTACATAGTGGGGGGAGGGGGTAGAAAAAAAATACACGGTCAGAAAAATGAGTTTTTAGGTTTTCAAAACTGGAGAGGCGGTGGGTTTTCAGGAGACAATTCCAGAGTAGATGGATGAAGACTCTGCCACCAGCAATGGTGAAGAGGGAAGGGGAGGATGCACAAAATGCCAGAGGAGGAGGACCGAATGGTGTGGGAAGGCATTTAAGGATGCATATGTTTCGCTGGTAGGGTTGCAGTCAGGCCATGGTAGGATTTCAGGAGGAGGATTTTAAATTTAAACATGAAAGTCAGGAAAGTCAAAGAACCATGCAAAGAGTCTGCAAAGGGATATTGACAGGTTTAGTGAGAGGGCAAGAAGGTGGCAGATGGAGTATAATGTGGGGAAATGTGAGGTTATTTACATTGTAGGAAACATAGTAAAACAGAATATTTTTTTAAATGGTGAGAAACTATTCAATGTTGGTGTTCAGAGGGATTTAGGTGTCCTTGTACACGAAACACAAAGTTAACATGCAGATACAGCAAATAATTAGGAAGGCAAATGGTACGTTGGCCTTTATTGCAAGGGGGTTGGAGTACAAGAGTAAGGAAGTCTTGCTGCAATTGTACAAGGCTTTGGTGAGCCTCGTACAATTTCAGTACCTGGAGTACTGTGTACAGTTTTGGTCTCCTTACCCAAGGAAGGATATACTTGCCTTAGAGGCGGTGCAACTAAGGTTCACTAGATTGATTCCTGGGATGAGAGGGTTGTCCTATGAGGAAAGGTTGAGTGGAATGGGCCTATACTCTGGAGTTTAGAAGAATGAGAGGCGATCTTATTGAAACAAAAGATTCTGAGAGGGCTTGACAGAATAGATGTGGAGAGGCTATTTCCCCTGGCTGGAAAGTCTAGAACGAGAGGACATAGTCTCAGGATAAGGGGTTGGCCGTTTTGGACTGAGGTGAGGAGAAATTTCTTCACTCAGAGGGTTGTGAATCTTGGGAATTCTCTACCCCAGAGGGCTGTGGATGCTGAGTCATGGAGTATATTCAAGACTGAGACAGGTAGGTTTTTGGATTCCAGTGGAATCAAGGGATATGGGGATCAGGCGGGAAAATGGAGTTGAGATCGAAGATCAGCCATCATCTTAGTGAATGGCGGAGCAGGCTTGAAGGGCCGTATGGCCTACTCATGCTCAGATTTCTTATGCTTGCGTTTTCTGTGCCATTGCTTCAGTGATAAATGGAACCTAATTGAGAACACCAAGACCCATAGAATCATAGAAAGGTTACAGCACGGAAGGAGGCCAATCGGCCCATCGAGTCCGCGCAGCCTCTATTCAAGAGCAATCCAGCTAGTCCCACTCCCCCGCCCTATTCCCATAGCCCTGCAAATTTTTTACTTTCAAGTGCATATCCAAGCTCCCTTTTGAAGGCCATGATTGATTCTGCCACCACCCCCTCCTCAGGCAGTGCAATCCAGATCCTAATCATTCGCTGTGGAAAAAAGTTTTTCCTCACGTCACCTTTTGCCAATCACCTTAAATCTATGACCTCTGGTTCTTATCCTTCCACCAATGGGAACATTTTCTCTCTATCTACTCTGTCTAGATCCTTCATGTTTTGAATGCCTCTAACAAATCTCCTCGCAACCGTCTCTGTTCCAAGGAGAACAAACCCAGCTTCTCCAGTCTATCCACGTAACTAAAGCCCCTCATCCCTGGCATCATTCCAGTAAAGTTCCTCTCCACCCTCTCTAAGGCCTTCACATCTTTCCTGAAGTGCGGTGCCCAGAACTGGACACAATACTGCAGTTGTGTCCAAACCAGTGTTTTTTTAAAGGTTCACCATGACTTCCTTACTTTTGGACTTGATGCCTCTATTTATAAAGCCCAGGATCCCATATGCTTTTTTAACCACTTTCTCAACCTGCCCTGCCACCTTCAACAATTTGTGCACATATACCCCCAGATCTCTCTGTTCCTGTACCCCTTTTAGAGTTGTGCCCTCTAGTTTATATTGCCTCGCCTCGTTCTTCCTACCAAAATGTATCACTGCGCATTTTTCTGCATTAAATTTCATCTGCCACATGTCCGCCCATGCCATGAGGCTGCCTATGTCCTCTTGAAGTCTATCACTATTCTCCTCACTGTTCACTACCCTTCCAAGTTTCATGTCATCTGCAAATTTTGAAATTGTGCCCTGTACACCCAAGTCCAAGTCATTAACATATCAAGAAAAGCAGTGATCCCAGCACCGATCCCTGGGGAACACTACTATTCACCTCCCTCCAGTCCGAAAAACAACTGTTCACCACTACTCTCTGTTTCCTGTCACTTAGCCAATTCTGTATCCATGTTGCTACTGCCCCCTTTATTTCATGGGCCACAATCTTGATGACAAGCCTACCATTCGGTACTTTATCAAACGGCTTTTGAAAGTCCATAGACACCACATCAACTGAATTGCCCTCATCTACCCTCTCTGTTACCTCATCAAAAAACTCTATCAGGTTAGTTAAACACGATTTGTCTTTGACAAATCCATGCTGGCTCTCCCTAATCAATCCACACTCGTCCAAGCGACTGTTAATTCTGTCCCAGATTATCATTTCTAAAACTTTCCCCACCACAGAGATTAAACTGATTGGCCTATTGTTGCTGGGTTTATCCTTACACCCTTATTTCAACAAGTGTGTAACATTTGCAATTCTCCAGTGCTCTGGCACCACCCCCATATCTTTTTCTTAAAAATTCATTCATGGAATGTGGGCATCACTGTCAAGGCCAGCATTTATTGCCCATCCCTAATTGCCCTCGAGAAGGTGGTGGTGGTGAGCCGCCACCTTGAACCGCTGCAGTCCGTGTGGTGAAGGTTCTCCCACAGTGCTGTTATGTAGGGAGTGCCAGGATTTTAACCCAGCAACGATATATTTCCAACTTGGGATGGTGTGTGACTTGGAGGGGAACGTGAAGGTGGTGTTGTTCCCATGTGCCTGCTGCTCTTGTCCTTCTAGGTGCTAGACGTCGTGGGTTTGGGAGGTGCTGTCGGAGAAGCCTTGGCGAGTTGCTGCAGTGCATCCTGTGGAAGGTACACACTGCAGCCACAGTGCGCCGGTGGTGGAGGGAGTGAATGTTTAGGGTGGTGGATGGGATACTAATCAAGTGGGCTGCTTTGTCCTGGATAGTGTCGAGCTTCTTGAGTGTTGTTGGAGCTGCACTCATCCATGCAAGTGGAGAGTATTCCATCACACTCCTGACTTGTGCCTTGTAGATGGTGGAAAGGCTTTGGGGAGTCAGGATACCCAGCCTCTGACCTACTCTTGTAGCCACAGTATTTATGTGGCTGGGCCAGTTAAGTTTCCAGTCAATGGTAACCCCCAGGATGTTGATGGTGGGGGATTTGGCGATGGTAATGCCACTAAATGTCAAGGGGAGGTGGTTAGATTCTCTCTCGTTGGAGATGGTCATTGCCTGGCATGAACCTAAGGACAATTGGATGTTTGGAAGATTATGGCCAGGACCTCTGCAATTTCCACCCTGAGCAACCGAGGATACATCCCATCCGGACCGGGTGACTTATCTACTTTAAGTACAGCTAGTCTTTCGAGTACCTCTTCTTTATCAATTTTTAGCTCAACCAGTATCTCAACTATATCTTCCTTTATTGAGACTCTGGCAGCATCTTCTTCCTTGCTAAAGACAGACGCAAAGTACTCATTTAGTACCTCGGCCATCCCCTCTGCTTCCATGAGCAGATCTCCTTTATAGTCCCTAATCGGCCCCACCCCTCCTCTTACTACCCGTTTACATGCCTGTGGAAGACTTTTGGATTCCCTTTTATGTTAGCCGCCAGTCTATTCTTGCACTTACAGTTCATATCAAAGAACCTGGTTCATGCACTCCATTGCTGCCTTCAGCCACTTCAAATCTTTATTTACTTGTTTTCAAAGTCTTTTCACCAGTGAAAAAAAAAGTTTAATTCTCCCAAACTATTCTTGTAACTTATCGTTTTGAGTTACAAGATTATCCTCTTCAATGGCCTTTTCAAGCTAGGGTGCTCAGAATTATACAGTGTTTCAAATGTATTTTACAATAAGTTATGGAGTTAATGTAACCTGTTTCAACTTATAATGAAACACCGCTGAGTTGCATTACAGAACTTGAGCAGCTCCTGTTGATAGCAGCTTAACATTGACATCAAACCTAAACATTTTCATATTTCCATCTTTAAGTGGACAACCATTTGATATTTCTTTCTTCAATGCATAGGGTTTTGTTAAAAAAATATTAAATACCATCTGCTGTTTCTTAGCCCATTTACTTAATTAATTCAGATGTCTTTGCATGGTGCTGTTTACCCCTGTATTTGTCAGCTAGCTTGTTGCCTTCAGCCAATTTGACACTGCTGCTAATTGTACATCCACATTGTTCACCAATGCAGTGACCAGTAGTGAGCTCAACCCAGGCCTCCTGTAGAACACCATTAGTCACTAATCCCAAAGTGGTGCTTTGTCCAAATATGCAAGTCAGTGAAGATTGTAGAAGAGGTCAAAAAACAACTTTGATTGAATGTGCTCAGGTCTGATGTCAACTCAGATGGCTACATTGATTTTCCAGCTGATAGGTTGACTAATACTCAAGAAAGTTATAAGAAGCAACTTGCATTTTTTGATTTGACTTTAATGTAAAAAAAATCCCAAAGCATTTCACAGAGGCAAACTGGACACTAAGCAGAGATGGGGGGGAAAAAAGTACAGGAAGGTGACTGAAGGCATGATCAAAACAAGAAATTTTGAGGAAGCTATTGAAGGATGGGAGGTAGCAAGGTGGAAAGGTACAGGGAGAGTGATTGTGGGGGGTGAAACAACTGAAGGCTTTGCCACCAAAGATCCAGCTGAGGTGGGGGAAGAGAATGCAAAGGAAGCCAGAGTCAGAAAACCAGAGGTCACGTGGAGACATGTCAAGCTAGAGGAGGTTACAGGAGGTAGGAAGCAGCGAGGCCAATGAACCATAGAAAAGGTACAGCACAGAAGAGGGCCATTCGGCCCACCGTGTCCGCGCCGGCTTGAAGAACAACCAGGTGCCCATTCTAATCCCACCTTCCAGCACCAGGTCCGTAGCCCTGCAGCTTATAGCATTTTAGGTGCAGGTCCAGGTACTTTTTAAAAAGAGTTGAGGGTCCCTGCCTCTACCATCAATTCGGGCAGCGAATTCCATACACCCACCACCCTCTGGGTAGAAAAGCTTTTCCTCATGTCCCCTCTAATCCTTCCGCCAATCAGCTTAAATCTATGTCCTCTCGTTATTGAACTCTCCGCTAGGGGAAACAGGTACTTCCTGTCTACTCTATCTGGGCCCCTCATAATTTTGTACACATCAATCAAGTCTCCCCTCAGCCTCCTCTGCTCCAAGGAAAACAACCACAGCCGATCCAATCTCTCCTCGTAGCCGTAATTTTCAAGCCCTGGCAACATTCTTGTAAATCTTCTCTGCACTCTCTCCAGAGCAATTACGTCCTTCCTGTAATGTGGTGACCAGAACTGCGCACAATACTCCAGCTGTGGCCTTACCAGCGTTTTATACAATTCCATCATTGCATCCCTGCTTTTGTATTCTATACCTCGGCTAATAGCGGAGAGCATTCCATATGCCTTCTTCACAACCTTATCTACCTGTACTGCCACTTTCAGGGACCTGTGCACATGCACTCCAAGGTCTCTCACTTCCTCTACCCCTCTCAATATATTCCCATTTATTGCGTATTCCCTTTTACTGTTAGCCCTCCCTAAGTGCATTACTTCACACTTCTCCGGGTTGAACTCCATTTGCCACTTTTCCGCCCACTCCACCAACCCATTGATATCTTCGTGGAATCTACAACTATCCTCTTCACCATCAACTACACGGCCAATTTTTGTGTCATCTGTAAATTTGCCAATCATGCCCCCTACATTCAAGTCCAAATCATTAATATATACCACAAACAGCAAGGGACCCAACACTGAGCCCTGTGGCACACCACTGGAAACGGATTTCCATTCGCAAAGACATCCATCGACTTTTACCCTTTGTTTCCTGTTACTGAGCCAATTTTGGATCCAATTCGCCACATTTCCCTGTATCCCATGGGCTTTTACCTTTCTGACCAACTGCCATGTGGGACCTTGTCAAATGCCTTACTAAAATCCATGTCGAACATCCACTGCACTACTCTCATCAATCTTCCTTGTCACTTCCTTAAAGAATTCAATCAGATTTGTAAGGCATGGCCTTTCCTGAACAAATCCATGCTGACTATCCCCAATTAAACCATGCCTTTCCAAGTAACAGTTTATCCTATCTCACAGTATTGATTCTAATAGTTTGCCCACCACTGAGGTAAGACTGACCAGCCGATAATTGTTCGGCCTTTCCCTCATACCCTTTTTGAACAATGGTACTATGTTTGCAGTCTTCTAGTCCTCCAGTACCTCCCCTGTATCTAGTGAGGATTGGAAAGTGATCCTCAGAGCATCCGCTATTTCCTCCCTGGCTTCCTTCAATAGCTGAGGAAACAATCCATCCGGCCCTGGTGACTTATCAACTTTCAAGCATTCCAGTCCCTCTAGTACTCCCTCTCTCATTATGTTTACCCTATCCAATATTTCACACCTCTCCTCTTCAACTACTACGTCCGGATCATCCCTTTCCTTCGTGAATACGGAGACAAAATATTCATTTAAAATCCTACCCACATCCTCTGCTTCTACACACAAGTTACCCTTATCATCCCTGATAGGTCCCACCTTTTCCTTAGCTATCCTCTTGTTCTTAACGTAGTGATCAAACATCTTTGGGTTTTCTTTAATCTTACGAGCTAATATTTTTTCATGCCTTCTCTTTGTTCTCCTTATTTCCTTTTTTACGTCATCCCTGTACTTTCTATACTCCTCTAGGCTTTCTGCAGTATTTAATTTTCTGTGACAGTCATAAGCTTTCTTTTTCTGCTTTATCTTGCCCCGTATACTTCTAGACAACCAGGGGGCTCTAAATTTGGCAGTGCCACCTTTTTCTTTGAGGGGACGTGTCTGCATCGTACCCGTAGAATTTCACATTTTAGTGCCTCCCACTGGCTTGCCACTTATTTCTCCTCAAGTAGTTGTGTCCAGTCCACTTCTGCCAAATCACCTCTTAGTTCTGTAAAATTTGCCTTCTCCCAATTTAAAATGTTTACTCCTGATTTAACTCTGTCCTTTTCCATAATAATGCGAAAACTAACTGAACTGTGGTCACTATCCACAATATGGTCACCCACTGTCACTTCATCCACTTGCCCATCTTCATCTCCCAGGACTAAATCTAGAATTGCATCTCCTCTTGTTGGGCTTGTCATGTACTGGCTAAAAAAGTTCTCCTGGACACCGATCAAGAATTTTGCGCCCTCTGTGTCACACTGTTTGAATCCCAGTTGATGTTAGGGTAGTTGAAGTCCCCTATTATTGCCCTCTTATTTTTGCACTCAGAGATTTGCCTACATATTTGTTCTTCTATCTCCCTTTCGCTATTCGGGGGTCTATAGGGTCCTAGTCGTGTGACTGCCCCTTGTTTTATTTCTTAGCTCAACGCATATGGCCTCGATTGATGATCCATTTAGCATATCATCCCTTCTCAACTGTAATTGATTGCCATGGAAGGACTTGTAGATGAGAACAAGGAGTTTGAATTCGATGTGTAGGGAGAATGGAGAGCCAATAGAGGGTGGTGAAGATAGGGATGATGGGGAATTAGGACTTACTGTAGACAGAAAGCTGTCAGCTAAGTTTTGGACAATTTGCAGTTTATGAAGGGAGGAATTTGGGAGACCAGTGAGCAGACCATTGGAGTCTGGAGGAAATGATGCCATAACTAAGAGTTTCAGTGGGAATGGGAGTAAAGTAAAAGCAGAGGAAAGTGATGATGTTGAGGTGGAAATAGGTGATTTTAACAGTGGCTAGAAAGTATTCATTACGCGTTACAAAATTAATGTTTGACCCAATACACACAGCGAACATTCTTATTACTTGTTACTTTAGAAGACTAGACTAGGTGGGTCATGCAAAGAAAAATATGGGCCAATCTGACAGTAGCCTGTTTCTTCACTGGAACATTCTTTGGTTCACTGAAATTTTTTCTCCAGTGCCTTATACATTTAAAATATTTCTCACTAAAAAAGTGTACTTGCTAAACTAACATGTAAATATATAATGCGATTTTTTAATATAAACCAGATAGAGATATTTCAGTAAATTTAAAATAAAATTCTTCGAACTTCATACTTGTCCACTGAACACAAAAATGGAAGTGCGCACAACCACAGCATCTTGCAACACATTACGATATTCTATGTTTAAACAAGCTCTTGTGACAGTGCTCAAGTACTTCTACTTCCCATGTTATGTTGTTACTTAGAATCTTTTGGTAGCTACGCTTAAGCGTCAGTCTTAGCTGAGTAGTAGCACTCTCACCTCGGAGTCAAAAGGTCAGGTTCAAGCCCCACTCCAGGGCGTGAGCTCACAAGCTCAGCTAACACTGTCCCAATTGCCGCCTTTTGGTTGAGACATTAAACCGAGGCCCTATCGGCCTGCTCAGGTGAACATGATCCCATGGCGCAGGGGAGTTATCCTGGTGTCAACCATCATTAAAATAGTTCAACAGGCAATCTCTCTCATTGCTATTTAAGGATATTTGCAAAAACTTTCAGAGACTCTGCTCCTGGCAAGGAGTCTCACTCAGTGGGAACGCAAATTGGAAAATCAGACACGCAGTTAAATCTGAAGTTTTGCAAATTGGGCATGTTGGCCTCCGCTCCCAATTCATGCTCCCTTGCGAGCAAGATTCGATTCGCGAGGTGCAGTCTCCAAAAGTTTACCATTTAGAGACCATGTACCATGATAGAATAAAACCAAGTTTGAGCCCCGTTTTGCAAGGCTTGTTTCAGATACAGTAACTTCTTTTTTAAAAAAAATAGCTTCACACCTCCTCCAGAGTTTCTCCTTCAGTTTTGATGTCTGCAGTTACCAGTTTTTCTTGTAGTATTTAGCAGTTTATGTGAATTTAATTGAAAAAATTCTGAAACATTAAACATCCTTACCCAATGTTCCAGATGAATCAGGCTGTGAGCAACTGAACCCCACAGACCAGTTAAGTCCTGGATTTGATCCCCAGTCTGTGCTGAAGCAGGGCAGCGGCATAGTAGCCTCAATAACCCGGGGTTATGAAGTGGACAAACAAAATCAGCCAGTGTTGCAATCATAATTGTTAACCAGCAACCTCTGCTGGAAGTGCGTGTGCATAGAAAACGGGCAAGGACAGGATTTCGATTAGCTGTGACGACCCCCCCCACACCACCCAATTCAATATTCTGTCGACACTCGATATCTAGGTACACACGTGAAGAATTATTATTTGGGCAAGGTACTACATGGAGCTTGGCAACAACAAAGATGCTATATAAATGCAAGTTAACATAGAATAATGTTCCAAGGCTCTTCAGAGAGGGGTCATCAGAAATAAACGGATGCCAAGCCAAAGGAGACAATAGCCATGGAGGGGGATGGAATCAGGAGCAAGGTATGGAGTTTGTGATCGGGGCCAATGACGATGGCTTCAGTCTTACTAGCATTTAACTGGAGAAAATCACAGCTCATCCAAAACTGGATGTCGGACAAGCAGTCTGAAAACAGAGGCACTGGAGGGTTCAAGAGACGTGGTGGAGAGGTGGAACTGGGTGTCATCAGCCTACAAATGGAAGCTGACCCCATGTCTGCAGATAATGTCGTCAAGGGGCAGCATGCAGATGAGGAAGAGAAGGCTAAATCATTGGGGGATAATGGTGCAGGGGCAGAAAGGGAAGCCATTGCTGGAGATGCTCTGGCTATGATCGGATAGGTGAGTGGAACCAAGTGAGCGTAGTCCCATTGAGATGGACAACAGAGAAGTGCTGGAGGAGAATGGTGTGGTCAACTGTGTTAAAGATTGCAGAGAAGTCAAGGAGGATGAGGAGGCATTATGCACTACAGACAGGATGTAATTTGTGACATTGATAAGATCCATTCCAGTGCTGCGGCAGGGGCTGAAACCAATTGGAGCGCTTCAAACATTTGTGGGAAAGATGGGCACGGATTTGGGAGGCATCAATACATTCAAGAACTTTGGAGAGGAAAGGGAGGTTGAAGATGGGGCAGTACTTTGCAAGGACAGAGGAATCATGGGGGGATTTTTCAGAAGAGGCTATTGATAGTGGTTTTGAAAGAAATAAGGTCAGTACCTGAGGGAACCACTTACAATGTCAGCTAGCGTAGGGTCCAGGAAGGAAAGTTGGTGGGCAGTAGTTTAGTGGGAGCATGCAAGTGCACCCAAATGAAGATTCAACACCTTCAGGAGGAGAGGAAGGGAGAAAAGAAAACTGGCTGAAGAAACTCTGCTTCCTCCATGGCTCATGATGTTGAAATAAAGCAACCACTGAAAAATCACAAAAGTACAAATTTGAAAGTCACTAATTTAAAATAAATCAGACCTCACTCACAACAAGTCTAATTTAAGGCTTTCACAAACTAATTTATTTTGGAATAAACACCATGTTACTTGGATAAACATATATACTGATTAATATTTCTCCCAAGGATGGCCGACCACATCAAGTAACCGTGTAATTTGATAATTTACTGCACAATATAAATCATACACAAAACATGCTTAAAAAATTGCAGACAAAAAGTGAAACTTGTCCATTCGTTCACAAAATAATGCACGGTCTGACGCAAGATACAATCCATCAGATGTCAGCTTAGCAAATCATGGACAGTGTAATGTATAACCCTTATGTGAGGGAGAATGAAAAATATTCCAAGGCTTCATTTACTTCACTTAACTGGGAAATTTAGCAACAAACAGGTGATTTTTCAGTGGTTGCTTTATTGAACTATTATTGAACTATACAAGTACCTATCAAAGAGGAGACAGAAAGTATAAAAAGAATACTTTCACATTTATAAACATTTATTCATGTCTGAGTGCGCTTTTAAGTTTGTTAAGATTACCACAGCATTCCTCTCCAATGCTAAAACTGCGTTCGACACAACAACTACAGTTTCGAACAGTTCATACAAAATATGTCACAAGCCTCTGCTCGTATCACCGTGTACCCTGGGGGAAGCGAATTTCAAACGATAAATTCAGCTGAATTGAGCTGAGCATGTCCCATCCTAACCAACCATCATAGCCAGATTACCGTAATATAAACAAATGACCAAAATGAAATTACAACTAACCTCTCTGGCAATGTGGCTCAGGGCTTCATCTTCAGCCGAGAATCTATCTTTAATAGGTGTTCGTTTCCTTCCAGCTCCGGGTGTCCCCATTTTCTTCAAATGTTTAAATAAAATCTTCTACACAGTAAGGTCAAATAAAGGTATTCCTTCCACGGTTGTACTGTGAAGGCAAAATAAGATTTTTACAAACTTTTCTCCTTTGTGCAGAAAGGACCTACATACAAATTATGAATTTGAAGTACACAATACAACACATTGCTCAGTTTGGTGAGTTATGCTGCAAACCCCATGGATGTGGCTTCACACATTAGTTTCACTTGTTAACCACAAATGTTTTGCTTTATTTGTTGTGTTGCCATCATTTAACCAACGCTGGTCACGATATCACAAGTTCACCTCAAACCAGGTTACAATGTTCAAGGGGGCATTTATGCTCCAACCTTTCCACTTTGCTGCAACACTAAAGTTGTAAAGTAAGAGCAGAATCAGATCAGTGATTTGACTCCATTTTGCACTCAATCTGAAACTGAAACCTCAAGCAGGTGGTCTGACTGCTTAGAAACACAAATCTCTGGGCAATGGAAGGCAACTCCCCTTTTCACAGTCTCCCAGAGATCAGGTGCGAAGCATGAAGTCACTCCAATGCATACTGCTGCAATGTCATCGTGCAGACATCAATAACACAGCAACATTCATGAAGTTAAAAATCTTCTGAATTGCACACTTACTGTGAACTGCTACACCACCTTATTTATATAATCACCTTTAACGTAGAAAAACATCCCAAGGTGCTTCACGGAAGTGAGAGATAAACAGAGGCCAAGCCAAAAACATTGATCCAAAGATTAGGAAGGATGACCCAAAGCTTGGTCAAAGGATGGATTTTAAGCAGGGATCTTAAAGGAAGAGAATTAGAGAAGCAGAGGGGTTTAGGGGTTTAAGGATTTAAGGTTTGAGAGCAACTAAGGGCATGGCCACCCATGGTGGGGCAAAGAAAGCGGGGAGGATGCACAAGAGTCAGAAGAACAAATTTAAGGGGGAGGGGGTTGCACGTTGGAGCAGGTGACAGAAATAGGGAAAATGGAACACACTGGATTTACACACAAGGATGAGAATTTTAAGTTTGAGTCGGGGGGGGGTGCAGAAGTCAACGTCGATCAGCAAGGACGGTCAAGCAGGGATTGATGTGGCTGCAGAGTATCGTATCTCCCACTGCTCCCCCATCAACCCTGTCCTCACGAACTCTTCATGACTATGGAGTGAAGTTTGACAGCGAATTGCTCTGGAATGCAGCATGACTGCCCTCTCGCCAGCTTTCTCCAAAGAAACTCACTCCACCTCAAATTAACCCCGCAGGTTTAAATCTTATTTTTGAAAAAAAAAAGTCAGCCTGGACAGGAGCCAGGGACCGGAGCCAGGGACCGGGTTTAAATTGCAGGCAGTAGAGCAGTATCCTACTGTGAGCAGTGTGGCCCAGCCTGGGACAACACAGCGCGGCTCAGCACACGGAACTGCCCGCTCCACGACGGCTTGCGCTCTGTTCACTGCCTCACGCCCGGTGCGACGGGACAGGCGCCTCTCGGGAGGGAAGTGGTGAGGAGGAGGAGGAGGAGAAGGGTTTTTTTTTTACAACGACCCGAGGAGAGCGCGGGATCCACCCAGACACAGAGCGCTGACAGCGGCCCGCTGCCGGTGCTGCCGGGGCCCAGGGCGCGATATTCTTACCAGCGGCCCCACCGCTCCCTCGGTCAGTCAGGTAAGACCAGCCGGACATTCGATTCGCCAGCTCACTGAACCTCCTCCAAACCGCTCCTCACCGACTGGATCGCCAGGTCGGACATTGCCCACAGACCGACAGTCCTTTCTTCTCCCTTGCCTTTGACAGTCGACCTGCGCTCAGCCCAACCTCCCAACTGGAACACTTCAGATTAAAAGTCAAACCCTCCTCTCCTCTCCTCTCCCCCACCCCCCCCTCTCAACCCGGACAGCCGCCACTTAACTCCACAAATTACTTGGTACGCACGCGTAGAGTGCGTACGCGCCGAGAGGAGGAAAAAAAACCGCGTGCCCGCGCGTGGCTTTTTCCGAGCGCCCGCGTCGCGCGCTCGGGGTTGAAGTGCGCGTGCGCGGAGGTTGGTCGGTCTTTATGCGCTGTGCGTAAAGTTTTGGTCGCTGTTGCGCGCATGCTTGCTGGTGAGCGGTGTGTTTCGGCGCGGGTTGGAGAAATTGGAATTGTTTTTCTTGGCTGGGGGGTGGGGGAGTGAGAGACACGCTGGGGGGGGGGGCGGGGAGTGAGAGACACGCTGGGGGGGGGGCGGGGAGTGAGAGACACGCTGGGGGGGGGGGGGGCGGGGAGTGAGAGACACGCTGGGGGGGGGGGGGGGGGGGCGGGGAGTGAGAGACACGCTGGGGGGGGGGGGGGGCGGGGAGTGAGAGACACGCTGGGGGGGGGGGGGGGGCGGGGAGTGAGAGACACGCTGGGGGGGGGGGGGGCGGGGAGTGAGAGACACG
Source organism: Heptranchias perlo (assembly GCF_035084215.1). Taxonomy (NCBI): domain Eukaryota; kingdom Metazoa; phylum Chordata; class Chondrichthyes; order Hexanchiformes; family Hexanchidae; genus Heptranchias; species Heptranchias perlo. The sequence continues at coordinate 102,134,347 of NC_090327.1, forward strand.
CTGGGGGGGGGGGGGGGGCGGGGAGTGAGAGACACGCTGGGGGGGGGGGGGGGGCGGGGAGTGAGAGACACGCTGGGGGGGGGGGGGGCGGGGAGTGAGAGACACGCTGGGGGGGGGGGGGGGGGCGGGGAGTGAGAGACACGCTGGGGGGGGGGGGGGGCGGGGAGTGAGAGACACGCTGGGGGGGGGGGGGCGGGGAGTGAGAGACACGCTGGGGGGGGGGGGGGGGGCGGGGAGTGAGAGACACGCTGGGGGGGGGGGGGGCGGGGAGTGAGAGACACACTGGGGGGGGGGCGGGGAGTGAGAGACACACTGGGGGGGGGGGCGGGGAGTGAGAGACACGCTGGGGGGGGGGGGGCGGGGAGTGAGAGACACGCTGGGGCGGGGAGTGAGAGACACACTGGGGGGGGGGGCGGGGAGTGAGAGACACGCTGGGGGGGGGGCGGGGGGCGGGGAGTGAGAGACACGCTGGGGGGGGGGGGGGGAGTGAGAGACACGCTGGGGGGGGGGGGGCGGGGAGTGAGAGACACGCTGGGGGGGGGGGGCGGGGAGTGAGAGACACGCTGGGGGGCGGGGAGTGAGAGACACGCTGGGGGGGGGGCGGGGAGTGAGAGACACGCTGGGGGGGGGGCGGGGAGTGAGAGACACGCTGGGGGGGGGGGGGGCGGGGAGTGAGAGACACGCTGGGGGGGGGGGGCGGGGAGTGAGAGACACGCTGGGGGGGGGGGGGGGCGGGGAGTGAGAGACACGCTGGGGGCGGGGAGTGAGAGACACGCTGGGGGGGGGGCGGGGAGTGAGAGACACGCTGGGGGGGGGGGGGGGCGGGGAGTGAGAGACACGCTGGGGGGGGGGGGGCGGGGAGTGAGAGACACGCTGGGGGGGGGGGGGGCGGGGAGTGAGAGACACGCTGGGGGGGGGGGGGGCGGGGAGTGAGAGACACGCTGGGGGGGGGGGGGGCGGGGAGTGAGAGACACGCTGGGGGGGGGGGGGGGGCGGGGAGTGAGAGACACGCTGGGGGGGGGGGGGGGGCGGGGAGTGAGAGACACGCTGGGGGGGGGGGGGGGGCGGGGAGTGAGAGACACGCTGGGGGGGGGGGGGGGCGGGGAGTGAGAGACACGCTGGGGGGGGGGGGGGGGGCGGGGAGTGAGAGACACGCTGGGGGTGGGGGGGGGGGCGGGGAGTGAGAGACACGCTGGGGGTGGGGGGGGGGGGCGGGGAGTGAGAGACACGCTGGGGGTGGGGGGGGGGGCGGGGAGTGAGAGACACGCTGGGGGTGGGGGGGGGGCGGGGAGTGAGAGACACGCTGGGGGTGGGGGGGGGGGGCGGGGAGTGAGAGACACGCTGGGGGTGGGGGGGGGGGCGGGGAGTGAGAGACACGCTGGGGGTGGGGGGGGGGGCGGGGAGTGAGAGACACGCTGGGGGTGGGGGGGGGGGGCGGGGAGTGAGAGACACGCTGGGGGTGGGGGGGGGGGCGGGGAGTGAGAGACACGCTGGGGGGGGGGGGCGGGGAGTGAGAGACACGCTGGGGGGGGGGGGCGGGGAGTGAGAGACACGCTGGGGGGGGGGGGCGGGGAGTGAGAGACACGCTGGGGGGGGGGGGGCGGGGAGTGAGAGACACGCTGGGGGGGGGGGGCGGGGAGTGAGAGACACGCTGGGGGGGTGGGGGGGGAGTGAGAGACACGCTGGGGGGGTGGGGGAGTGAGAGACACGCTGGGGGGGTGGGGGAGTGAGAGACACGCTGGGGGGGGGGGAGTGAGAGACACGCTGGGGGGGTGGGGGAGTGAGAGACACGCTGGGGGGGTGGGGGAGTGAGAGACACGCTGGGGGGGTGGGGGAGTGAGAGACACGCTGGGGGGGTGGGGGAGTGAGAGACACGCTGGGGGGGTGGGGGAGTGAGAGACACGCTGGGGGGGTGGGGGAGTGAGAGACACGCTGGGGGGTGGGGGAGTGAGAGACACGCTGGGGGGGGGTGAGAGACACGCTGTGGGGGGGGGGGGGAGAGCGAGAGACACGCTGTGGGGGGGGGGGGCGGGGAGTGAGAGACACGCTGGGGGGGGGGGGCGGGGAGTGAGAGACACGCTGGGGGGGGGGGGGGGCGGGGAGTGAGAGACACGCTGGGGGGGGGGGGCGGGGAGTGAGAGACACGCTGGGGGGGGGGGCGGGGAGTGAGAGACACGCTGGGGGGGGGGGCGGGGAGTGAGAGACACGCTGGGGGGGGGGGCGGGGAGTGAGAGACACGCTGGGGGGGGGGGCGGGGAGTGAGAGACACGCTGGGGGGGGGGGCGGGGAGTGAGAGACACGCTGGGGGGTGGGGGAGTGAGAGACACGCTGGGGGGGTGGGGGAGTGAGAGACACGCTGGGGGGGTGGGGGAGTGAGAGACACGCTGGGGGGGTGGGGGAGTGAGAGACACGCTGGGGGGGTGGGGGAGTGAGAGACACGCTGGGGGGGTGGGGGAGTGAGAGACACGCTGGGGGGTGGGGGAGTGAGAGACACGCTGTGGGGGGGGGGGGGGAGAGTGAGAGACACGCTGTGGGGGGGGGGGGGGGAGAGTGAGAGACACGCTGTGGGGGGGGGGGGGGGAGAGTGAGAGACACGCTGTGGGGGGGGGGGAGTGAGAGACACGCTGGGGGGGGGGAGTGAGAGACACGCTGGGGGGGGGGAGTGAGAGACACGCTGGGGGGGGGGAGTGAGAGACACGCTGGGGGGGGAGAGTGAGAGACACGCTGGGGGGGGGGGTATTTTGTTTGGAACTCAAGAGAAAGTTATTCTTTTTCCTCTGAAAACGATTCGGCGTAAAACTATGGGAGTCGGAGTCCGGAACAGACTCGGGTCCAAGGTCGCATTTCTGCTTTGTTGAGTTGGGCAGTTGGAATCCGCCCAGTTGATGGAAACGTTTCTGCCATTTCAGGACCGATGGCAGGAAGCCTAAAGGAACTACTGCTTGTAGATTACAAATAGTCTTGTTGGCTCGCAAAAAATCTATCGATTTCAGGTTTAAAGTTGTTCACTTTTCTTGAAAAATACGTAACCAATCCACTATGCTTGCTCGTAATACATCGCTGCATCTGGATATTATTCTTGGTGTGAGTTTGGTTCTCTGAGTAAGAGGATGTGAGTTCAAACCCCACTACAGGACTTTTTTTTATTCGTTCATGGGATGTGGGCGTCGCTGGCGAGGCCGGCATTTATTGCCCATCCCTAATTGCCCTTGAGAAGGTGGTGGTCAGCCGCCTGCTTGAACCACTGCAGTCCGTGTGGTGAAGGTTCTCCCACAGTGCTGTTCGGAAGGGAGTTCCAGGATTTTGACCCAACGACGATGAAGGAACGGCGATATATTTCCAAGTCGGGATGGTGTGTGACTTGGAGGAGAACGTGAAGGTGGTGTTCCCATGTGCCTGCTGCTCTTGTCCTAGGTGGTAGAGGTCGTGGGTTTGGGAGGTGCTGTCGAAGAAGCCTTGGTGAGTTGCTGCAGTGCATCCTGTGGATGGTACGCACTGCAGCTACGATGCGCCGGTGGTGGAGGGAGTGAATGTTTAGGGTGGTGGATGGGGTGCCAATCAAGCAGGCTGCTTTGTCCTGGATGGTGTGGAGCTTCTTGAGTGTTGTTGGAGCTGCACTCATCCAGGCAAGTGGAGAGTATTCCATCACACTCCTGACTTGTGCCTTGTAGATGGTGGAAAGGCTTTGGGGAGTCTGGAGGTGAGTCACTCGCCACAGAATACCCAGCCTCTGACCTCCTCTTGTAGCCACAGTATTTATATGGCTGGTCCAGTTAAATTTCTGGTCAATGGTGACCCCCCAGGATGTCGATGGTAATGCCATTGAATGTCATGGGGAGGTGGTTAGACTCTCTTGTTGGAGATGGTCATTGCCTGGCACTTGTCTGGTGCGAATGTTACTTGCCACTTATGTTGTCCAGGTCTTGCTGCATGCGGGCTCGGACTGCTTCATTATCTGAGGGGTTGCGAATGGAACTGAACACTGCAATCATCAGCGAACACACCCCATTTCTGACCTTATGATGGAGGGAAGGTCATTGATGAAGCAGCTGAAGATGGTTTGCCCTGAGGAACTCCTGCAGCAATGTCCTGGGGCTGAGATGATTGGCCTCCAACAACCACTACCATCTTCCTTTGTGCTAGGTATGACTCCAGCCACTGGAGAGTTTTCCCCCTGATTCCCATTGACTTCAATTTAACTAGGGCTCCTTGGGGCCACACTCTGTCAAATGCTGCCTTGACTGTAGCACATAATCCAGGTTGACGTGCAAAGTGATCAAATTTGCAGTGAACACCAATCTAAGAGGGACGTTGGCGGGGGCAGCTGCTAGCCAAAGTTGTACTGTGTCTTTCAGTATAATTTTGGTTCAAGCCTTTTGAATCAGACACGATTACATACATCTGTGTATTAAAATCAATTTAAGCTTTATTTGTGGCAGACTTCAGGAATACCAGCAAAGCAGCAACATGGACCCTAGCAAGGAAAGAGAGCTGGAGTCTTCGTAGACTCAATGCAAAACATGTCGTACCAATGCAGAGCAGCAATCAAAATGTTGAACTACATAAAGCAGTAGAATATAATATCAGAGGAAGTCGTGATGAAACTCTGGTGCACCAGTCCGACTGCACTTTGAATATTATGTTCAGTTGCCTATAAGCCAGAGCAATATTCAAGGTCGAGAAGCAGTGCAGAGAAGGGCCAAGGGGCTGATCCCTGAGGTCAGAAGTCTAAGTTATGAGGAAAAACTGGAGCTTGGAGTTTTCAGCCTAGAAAGGAGAGACCGGAGAGGTGATCTTATATGAACAGGAGTCGGCCATTCAGCCCCTCGAGCCTATTTCACCATTCAACAAAATCATGGCTGATCTGTATCCTAACTCCATCCACCAGCCTTGGGTCCATATCCCTTAGTACTCTTGGCTAGCAAAAATCTATCAATCCCACTATTCCTACCTTCACTTTGCCATGCTTCACACCTGAAACACTGCATACCAGATATTCCACTATGACAGGCACATTCTTGAAACACCTCACAGGACTGTCACTAACACCCTTTCTTTTTTCTTGCAAGAGAAGGTTGCTCACAACCTGCAGCAGGAAGCTGCCACCAGAGGAGATTGAACCTCCCTGCACACCCTCTTCCTCCTTGAAGAAAATGTGCTGGCGATCAAGGGCGAGGGTAGAGTTGCTGTAGTGGCAACAGGCTGCCCATGTGGTGGTAAGGGCTGGTCCCTCATGATGGCAAAGTTGTGCAGCATGCAACAGACACCCACAAATCTGGATACCCGCTCAGCACTATACTGCAAAGCTCCTCTGGAACGATATAGGCAGCAGAAGCATTGCTTGAATATACCAATTGTTTGTTCAATCACGTTTCTGGTGACGGCATAGCTCTCATTGTAGGCCTGCTCTGCGGCTGTGCCCAGGTTCCTAACAGAAGTCACAAGCCATGCCCGGAGAGGATATTCCTTGTCGCCCAGTGGCCAGCCTGTAAAATGATGGCTCTGGTTGGAATAAAGGTGGCACGGAGGACTGGCACAGGATGAAAAAGTCATATTGCTGCCGGGATAGCAGGCACAGACCTGCACCTTGTGCTGCCTGTGGTCGCAAACCAGCTGCACGTTGAGAGAGTAGAATCCCTTACGATTAATAAAGATGCCAGGTTCATGATTGGGCGCATGCAAGCCATCGTGGGTGCAGTCTATGGCTCCTTGGACTCTGGGAAAACCTGCCATGTGGGCAAAACTTATGCTGTCTCATCCTGCTTTACTCTGTCCATAGGGAAGGACATGTGGGTGTTCCTCCTAGCGTAGAGAGTCTTGATGATGTCCCTGATACATTGGTGTACTGCAAGCTGGGATATGTCGCTGATGTTACCTGCTGCAGCTGGAAAGGACCTTGTGGCATAAAAGTTCAGGACCATGGAGACCTTGGCAGCCACAGGCAGTGCTGTCCAATGCCAGGTGCAAGGCTCGAGTTGTGGCTGCAGCAGGTGACATAGCTTGATGGCCGCCTCCTTCGTGAAGTGAAGGCACCTCAGACATTGCTCCTCAATAAAGTTGTTGTAGGAGAAATGTCCCTGAATACCCTGTGTGGATATGGCCTCCTGCGCAGTGCCTTCCTCCTTTTCCTCCATGCAGTGGAAAGCCGTACTTGCAGGGAGCACCAGTCGAAGAACTGAGACTACACTGTTGTCGCCCGATCTGTAACCTGCAAGCACGGCAATCACGTAATCACACCTTCAAGAGGAAAATATTAAAGGGTATTAGGAAAGAACAGGGAACTGAAGTTAGAGTAGATAGCTTCGATCTGGAGCAAGCACTAGCAAAGGCACAATGGTCCAAATGGTTTCCTTCTGCACTGAAATTTGTAAGATTCTGATGCTCAGTGCCAGCAAAAATGCTCAAAAGCCAAATGTGAATATAATCTATTGCTCTTCATTTGAAGCTGCTTTATTCGAATTGTCTGTTCATTCGAATAAAAATCACACAAAAAGCACCTCTGGTTGAAAATTCGTTGCTTAATTTATGCCTCACCACAAATGGATGCTCAGCGGTGAAGTCCACCGTTTAATTCAAAATTCAACTCTGTGACCAACTGAGCTGCTTGGGCTATACACCTTCGTCTTGCTGTTAAAGGTGAATTAATTGGGCGAAGAATTTGGAACTGACTCTGCTTTTGCAATGTGGATCAGCTGCTTCAAACAGGCGCACACATGGAGAGACAGCAACATTCCCACAAAAAGTATCAACCACAAGCCGAGTGATAGACCCCCATAAATCTTATCACATTATAAGCCCAAAGACATCTTTTATGTTGATAAAACTGGCCCTTTTTTTTTTACAAGTTGCACCCAAGCAGAATGCTAGTTTTAATCAATGAAGTATGCTCAGGTGGAAAAAAAGCTAAGCAGCAAATTACCATCAGTTGGCACTAGCATAATTGAGGAGAAAAGAAAATAGCTGGTGATTGGGAATTCCAAAAAAAAACAATATTTTCGTGGTGGTATTACTTTGACTGTAACTGACAGATGACAAAAAGGTGCTTTTTTGAGGAGTTGCTGCATCACTTTGACCAAAGCATGTTATTGAAAGACAGAAAAGTTGCCTCGATGGCTGACAACTGTGGGGCTGACCTGAAGTGCCGACGTTCAAAAGCAGGATCCACTGCCGTCAGCTTTCACGATTGTACATTCATCTCACCAGCAGAGTAAGTAGCTGCGTCTGACGTAGGCGAGTATCCCACACAGGTAACGATGGTCGACACTAAAGCAGTGCATGAATTCTCATTGCAACTGCCAGCATTCATCAGTTTTGAATTCATGTTGATAAAGAAGTCCCAACGTCCGGGTTACTGACCGACAGAAGAATTTTTGTTGCTGTGTGGGAGGATGCTGCTGGTGGTAAGAGTGAAGGCATCCTCTGGGTGGATGAATCCAGTGAGTATACAGAGGTAGCAAAACCAGCCAGCACCACGGCCATGGCGTCCATTTCTGTGTAATTACTGAGGAAATGGCTGACAACTAAATGCAAATTAAACTTTTTTTATGGTAAATAAAATTGACAGTTTTGTGAATGAACGTGCTATCAGCAGCAAACCACAATCACATGGTGTGTTGCGAAACGACTGAACTTTGCATTGCATAGCTTGTTCAGGGCTGGACTGGAGATCACTCGCATCTCATTCTTGACTGGTGATCACTGATATGTCTCATTATGGACTGGAGCTTGCTGGTACATCTTCTCATTCTGGACTGGAGCTCACTCGTATAGCCTCATTATAGACTGGAGTTCATTGATATCTCATTCTGGACTTGAGCTCGCTGGTATCTCCTATTATAGACTGGAGCTTACTGATATCTCGTCTCATTCTGGACTGGAAATGACTGATGTCTCATTCTGGACTGGAACTGACTGGTATCTCTTCTCATTCTGGACTGGAAGTCTTAGTTATTCCCTCCCTAAACAAATGAACCATTGGGAGGGTGTTGAATTAAGAGTTTAAGAACCAGATGTTCAAGCAGTTCAGTAGCTTTTTCAGAATTCTGTTATGTAATCAGACAAAGGACTCCACCACCTGCAGCGCTTGAAACACTATGTTACAATATAATATGCTGATTCAGAAAGTGAGGAAGAAATTACTGAATTCACCTTGACAGAAACCAGGGCCTCAATAATAACCCCATCCTCCAACGGGCGAATAGTTAAAATGTACATATCGCCCGACCTGCCCTCAATCCCACGCCGGCGCGGCTACCGCAATTTTAACGCCGGCTGACAGTGGGTCCAATGAGTGTCCCGCTAAGGAGAGCGGGAAGCTCATAAGCATATTTAAATTGGGGTCCTATGTTGCAATAAGGACCCTGAATTGAATTTAAGTCCTGGCGCACAGATTTCCCGTGGGTTAGCAAGGTCATCAGGGAAGCAGAGGCAGGATTGGTAGGATGTTTATTTAGATGCTTAATTTCCATGTGAAAGCTTCTGCACTCACAGGTGCTTCCTCAGTTCATTGTGGGCTATAGTTTTGTTATAGTCCTTGGCGTCAGATACTGATTTGGAGACACGAGAGCTGGCAAGGGAGAAGTCCATTCTGGACGCTGCCGTTGCTGCAGTGTTCTGGACTGAAGAGGAGGAGGAAGAGGAGCACCAGCAGCTAGAACGAGCTGAGGGAGCTGCGGGTGGGCAGAAGAGAAGGCAGCAACATAGGGTCCATGCTTGCAGAAAGCCATACACACCCACCAGGGTGTACGGGCAGAGGTTCAGCTTCCTTGACCTCTCAGAGGAGCAGTGCTTTAGGAGGCACCAGATGACATGGCAGGTGGTCGCCGACCTCTGCAGCCTCCGAGAGGAAGACGTACCAACTGGACCTGGCGGCCATGCCATGCCAGTGGCAGTTAAAGTAACCACCGCCCTGAATTTCTTTGCTTCCGGCTCCTTCCAGGTTGCGACAGGAGACATATCGAGGGTGTCGCAGTCGGCAGCTCACAAATACATCAGGCAGGTGACGGTTGGATTATTTTCCAGGACTAACAGATATATAACGTTTCCCTGTGATGAAGACAGTCAGACAGAGCAAGCAATAGGGTTCACATCTCTGGCAGGCTTCTCACAGGTACAGGGTGCCATAGATTGCAATTACTTGACAATCAGAGCACCCCCAACCAGCGAGGAGGGTTCTTGAACTGCAAGGGCTTCCACTCCATCAATGTTCAGCTTGTCTGCAACCATAAAAAGAGGTTCATGCAGGTCTGCGCATGATTCCCTGGGAGCTGCTGTGATGACTTCATACTGCAGCAGACGAATATCCCCACAATGTTTCTACCTGGGACCAACCTGACAGGATGGCTGTTTGGGAACAAGGGATATCCCCTTCAAATGTGGCTCATGACACCTCTGAAGAACCCCTCCACTCAACCGCAGGAGAGATACAACGCTGGCCACATCACCACGTGATGCGTTATTGAACAAGGCTTAGTAATGCTCAAGTTAAGGTTCAGGTGCTTTGACAGGTCTGGAGGTTCTCTACAGTATTCGCCAGCCAGGGTGTCGCAGATCACTGTTGCATGCTGCGACCTACACAACATAGCGCAAACAAGAGGTCTGGAGATGCAGGATGAAGAAGGCGCTCATGACTCATTAGATGAGGAGAACAATGATAATAGAGACCATGGGGACCTGGACAAATGGCCACTGGAACATATTGCTGCCCGTGATGCAAGAGATGCTTTAATAGCACATGGGTTCAGTTGGACCAATGTCAACTGCACCATTGTAATCGTAACAACCATATGCCCTCGTACAGGCAGTCATGTAACTTTCAATGCACTGGTCCAACATCCCCCAACTTGTGAGATCCAAACCACCTCTCCACCTTCCACACCCTTTAAATTAAAATCTTACTGTGAAGCCTGCATTCCACAATGGGACATACGGGATTGGTGTGAGTAAAAAATGTTTAATAGTGAACACATTAATTGGCTTAAACAAAAAATAAATGTGATACCCATGTATTGACCCTCTGAGATCTACATATTCTTTCTCTTCCTTTGCCTATCACTTCTATGTAGTGCTGCCCCTGTGGCTTTAGCAGAGATGGCGGAAGGCCGCTGTTCACCTTTCTCAGTTCACTGAGTTGCTCCTGGCCAACGATCTCTGGGTTTTGGAGAACCGTGTGCGGGCCCTTCCACTAACTGCTCCTCCTGTACTTGTGCAGGGGCAGTGTGGGCCAACTGGAGTGGAGGCACCATGTCAGGTATTGGTTGAGGGAATGACAATGGATGAGACATGCAGATGTTCTGAGAAAGCAGAGTGGAGGAGATCAGTGACACCTTGGAAGCCCCAATCTAGTCTGTCTACAATCTTGTCAAAACCGGCCGAGACACTCGCGGCCAAAGTCTGCAGAGCCGCCGTCTGAGCCTGTGTGCAGGACATGATGGCTGTCAGCATTGACTCGTGAGTGGCCAGCTACAATTTCCATCGAGCTCATCACACCCTCCATGGTGGATTGCGGAGTTGAAAAGCCCTGCGTTATCACCCCACTTAGGTTTGAGTTGGACTCCTCCATCTTCTCTGCCATTGGACAGTGTGCCTGGCAGGCCTGCCAATAACTCACACAGTTGCTGCTGTGCCTCCAGAATTCTGTATTTCAGCATTGGACCCAGGGGTTCTGCATCTTTATCCTGAACAGCAGAGCTTGGAGAGGATGGTGCAGTCCAATGCATAATCTCATCACCTGTCCTTCCACCATGAGAGTAACCAAATGTAGTCCCATCTACCTGTCTAGGAGGCCCATCCGAGGTGCTGGTATCTGTGCTGGTCCCTGCAACACTTGTGTCATGTGATGGTGCATCCTCAGCAGGTATGAACTCCTCGAAGGAGTCTTCGTCCTCTCCCAATGGGGCTCTTGATCTTTACGTGATGGCCCTGGAGGAGAGAAGAAAGGGATAATATTAAGTGATGGCACTTTGATAATGTTGTTCTGCACTTGAAACACTTCATCAGAGTTGTCAATGTTCTGAGGTCCACTGATGGTGAAGTTGCTTTGTGGGAGATGCGGGTCTGAAAGATTAATGTCACCCTTCTCCGCTGGACTGCCAGCCTTGCCATCGCCAATGTCGGAGAAATTTCTATTATGTCTTGCGGTCCTCCACCAGTCCTCGCTCTCTCCCTGGCGTTTTGCGCTCTTTTCTTCTGCAAGGGCGGCACAACAGACCTATCAGTGTCTCTGAGGAATGTGTACATCCAATGGATGCAGTGCAAACGGTGAAGGTGAGAATCTGGCACATACATAAGGAACGAGTAGCATGCATTTGAGGATTGTGCAGACGATGCCATTTCAGGGTATGTGCTGAGAGTCGTTGAAGGTGACTGAGGTCGTACAAGATGAAATAAGGATTGCGGTCTCTCGTAGTGGTGGAGGGAGGGAACAGGAGATAAGCATGCCAAGGGAGTGAGGGTGACAGGAAGTGCATTGATTCTGTCCTGATGATAGTGATGTAATGATGAGGAGTGGTGTGAATGGAGTAGGACTGACAAGACGAAGTGAGAGGGGCTGCAGTGCAGGATCTAGAAGAATATAGCCGTATGTTCACGATATTGTGTGTTCATTGCCCGGTATCGCTCGCCCCCTCCCCCCGCACCCCCCCCCCCCCACATTTCTCATATGTCCAAGTAGATTGTAGCCTCCTGTCCCAATTGTCAATAAATATATAATCTGTAACAGCTGTGGTTTGTGTTTAATATCCACCAATTTGAAAAGTGGTGGTGTATCGTGTGATTATATTCAATCCAATAAGCATATCATTGCAAGTAGGGTAATTGCTAATTCCCAGGTCGTGCATCTTTGCTGAAGGCATATTATCAGAAAGGTACAGCTTTTGGATTATAGGGGACAAGGTCTATAGTGGGAATCGCTGTTAAACTATTGAGAGAAAACATTTTAATAAAAACCTGAAATTGTAACTGTTTCATCATTGTTTTCACATTGATTTCACAGAACTCTTTTCCTTTGACCCAGATTCAGTTGGTAATGACTCAAGAAAGGAAGGTCGAGGTGAAAGTGCTTTTGTAGTCTATGTAATTCCAATTTTAAAAAAATCCTATCACTTGGGCGATATTTTTAGGTTCTCCTTTCTCAACAGGGAGATGCTGAGCTGACATCAGTTGTAGGACAGTTAGAAAACTGTTCATTTCCAGCTCTGAATACAAATCACAAGGGGTCAACCCAAGAAAATTCAGCACTGAAACAGAAAGCAGTAGTTCTTAATCTCGAATGCTCTGCTTTGAGTGTGCTCGTTCAGGTGATTTTGTTATCCTGCAAGAGTCACTCAGCTCGATGACTGTTATATGTACTTATAAAGATGACTTAAGTTTGCGCCCAAGAGAAGAGGTCCATGGAGACTCCATGGACTAGTGATGATCTGTCCCTTCCTGACAACCCTCACTTCCCACTCCTGAAAATCTCCCCTTCCCTCCCCAGCAAACAAATCCAGCACTTTAGACTTGGTACTGCTGATCACTGGGAAATCTGAATTTAACTGCACTTATATGTATGCCCTTTCTCCCTCTATTGTATTTTTATGTGATTTCCTGCTTGACTGACTTCTTTTCTGCTTCCTGACTGGTTCAGGTTTTCTGTTTGGCCACTGGTTCTGTGGCAACTCCATTTTAGGGTGTAGTATCTTTCATTTGTCTGCACATTGTTCTGTGTTGTTCTTGTAAAATTTATTATTTGCACATGATCTTTTATAAAGCTTTTCTAAAAAGAAAGATTACCTGGTGATAGGGTCTTCTTCCTTCTTCACATGCAGGCATCCTCAACACACTGATGGGTTTGTCAGGATGAATATGTTCCAAAAAATTGAGAAGAACAAAAAGGTACAATGTCCTTTTCAGGTACTAGTAAGATTAAAATTTGATGTTGACCATGTAAACCCCCCATGCTATTCCCCCACCCAATTAGTATAAAATGCAAGCATTGCCCACAGAGCATTGCATTTTGTTACAATATTTTTTTAATTCAATCTTGGGATATGGGCATCGCGATCAAGACCAGCATTTATTGCCCATCCTTAGTTGCCCATGAGATGGTGGTGAGCCGCCTTCCTCAACCGCTGCAGTCAGTGTGGTGAAAGTACTCCCACAGTACTGTAAGGTAGGGAGTTCCAGGATTTTGACCCAATGACGATAAAGGAACAGCAATATATGTCCAAGTCAGGATGGTGTGTGACTTGGAGGGGAACATGCAGGTGATGGTGTTCCCATGCACCTGCTGCCCTTGTCCTTCCAGGTGGTAGAGGTCTCAGGTTTGGGAGGTGCTGTCGAAGAAGCCTTGGTGAGTTACTGCTGCACATCCTGTAGATGGTAAACACAGCAGCCACGGTGCACAAGTGGTGGAGGGAGTGGATGTTTAAGGTGGTGGATGGGTTGCCAACCGAACAGGCTGCTTTCTCCTGAATGGTGTTCAGCTTCTTGATAGTTGTTGGAGCTGCACCCATCCAGGCAAGAGGAGAGTATTTCATCACACTCCTGACTTGTGCCTTGTAGGTGGTAGAGAGGCTTTGGGGAGTCAGGAGGTGAGTCACTCGCCACAGAATACCCAGCCTCTGACCTGCACCAGTAGCCACGGCATTTATGTGGCTGGTCCAGTTGAGTTTCTGGTCAATGGTGACCCCCCCCCCCCAGGATGTTGATGGTGGGGAATTTGGTGATGGTAATGCCATTGAATGTCAAGAGATAGTGGTTAGAATCTCTCTTGTTGGAGATGGTCATTGCCTGGTACTTGTGTGGTGCAAATGTTACTTGCCACTTATCAGCCTAAGCCTGGATGTTGTCCAGGTCTTGCTGCATGTGGGCACGGACTGCTTCATTATCTGCGAACATCCCCACTTCTGACCTTATGATGGAGGGGAATTCATTTATGAAGCAGCTGAAGATGGTTGGGCCCAGCACGCTGCCTTGAGGAACTCCTGCAACAATGTCCTGGGGCTGAGATAATTGGCCTCCAACAACCACTACCATCTTCCTTTGTGTTACGTACGACTCCAGCCACTGGAGAGTTTTCCACCGATCCCCATTGACTCAGTTTTACTCGGGTTCCTTGATGCCACACTCGGTCAAATGCTGCCTTGATGTCAAGGGCAGTCACTCTCACCTCATCTCTGGAATTCAGCTCTTTTGTCCATGTTTGGACCAAGGCTGTAATGAGGTCTGGCGCCGAGTGGTCCTGGCCAAACCCAAACTGAGCATTTTTGAGTACGTGCCACTTGATAGTACTGTTGACGACTCCTTCCATCACTTTGCTGATGATTGAGAGTAGACTAATAGGATGGTAATTGGCTGGGTTGGATTTGTCTTTTTTGTGGACAGGACATACCTGGGCAATTTTCCCCTTTGTCGCGTAGATGCCAGTGTTGTAGCTGTACTGGAACAGCTTAGCTAGGGACACAGCTAGTTAAGGAGAACAGGTCTTCAGCGCTACAGCTGGGATGATGTTGGGGCCCATAGCCTTTGCCATGTCCAGTGCGTTCAGCCGTTTCTTGATATCACGAGGAGTGAATTGAATTGGCTGAAGACTGGCTTCTGTGATAGTGGCGATATCGGGAGGAGGCCGAGATGGATCATCCTCTTGGCACTTCTGGCTGAAGCTTCAGCCTTGTCTTTTACACTCATGTGCTGGGCTCTGACATCACTGAGGATGGGGATGTTCATGGAATCTCCTCCTCCCGTTAGTTGCTTATTTGTCCACCACCATTCACATAGAAACATAGAAAATAGGGGCAACAGTAGGCCATTCAGCCCTTTGGGCCTGCTCCGCCATTCCGACAGGATAGTGTGTGACTTGGATAGGAACGTGCAGGTGGTGGTGTTCCCATGCGCCTGCTGCCCTTGTCCTTCTAGGTGGTAGAAGTCGAGGGTTTGGGAGGTGCTGTCGAAATTTTTCTAATCTTCAGCCCAGGGGTACTGAGGCCGGTTATTATTTGCCCATCACTGCTGCAGCTGAGATCATTTCGTACAGCCCAGACCATGACTCAAACCTGAGTCCTTCCTGATTTGTGTGGTTCCTTACTATATTATACAGTTACCCATTTCCAAAATCTTGAATCTATTTCCGTTCGCTGTAAGGTCATATGTGTTCTCACACTGTCAACAGGCTATACCCCAATTAAGAGAACAGGCATTTGAGGCATTGTCGGAGGAGCTCTGCATGCGCAGACTGCGCTTTATCAAATGCCACGTATGTGAGATGCTCCATGAAGGCCTTGCCAGTGGCAATGAAGATGACAATGGCCCTCAATTTTTACAGCACCAGTTCTTTTCAGTCAGGCAGTGGAGAGCTCTGCAACTTCAGCCAAGTTGCTGTGAGGACCTGCATTCAACAGGTGACAGATGCAACAGGGAAACAGAGCATCCGACTTCATTAAATACGACATGTCCCCTGTGCAGCAAAGAGACAGGTCCATCAACTTCCACAGGATGCTGGCTTCCCCAGGGTGCAGGGGGCTATCGATGGAACCCCTGTGCCGCTGAATGCTCCACTTGAGGAACCTGTCACTATTATCAATAGAAAGGGTGATCATTCGCTTAATGTGCGAATTGTCTGCAGTGCCCAACTGTGGATTCTGCATGTAAACGCAGTGGATCGGGGAAGCGCTCACGTCAGGGATATACAGACCCGAGAGATTACTTTTAAAACAGTTTTTAAATTTTTTTTTTAAACTGTCATTAACTTTATAAAATTGATTTAGGTTGATTTCAGAAGTTGCAGCTCCCTTACCTCCGAGGGCCACAACGCGTTCTGACATATGGGCCCTGGTATTAACCCGGGAACAGGAACGGGATGGGGAGGAAATGGGGATGGCCAATTGCGGGTGATGAATGTGCAACATCGTGGGACGGGTAGGAATGGCCAATTTTAACAGGGATGCCTCATTATCATTTTACTTCCGGATTTCACGTCTCCACTGCACGTGAGCAGGCGTGACACGATTTCCCCTCGACTATTTAAAGGCCCAGTTCAGAGATGAAACAGAGGAATGTGTTTGTAGCTTGGAAGATTGTGTAGTGCAAGAACAACGTTGAGATGGCTAGAAGGAGAGCAAATGCTGCCCCTAGGTTTACTGAGTCATCCTTGGATGTTCTACTGGGTGCAGTAAGGGCCAGGAGGGTGGTCCTCTTTCCCAGCAATGGGAAAAAGAAACCTGCTGCCGCCACAAAGAAGGCGTGGCTGGATGTGGCATAGGAGGTCAGCAGCAGGAGCGTCACCATCAGGTCGTGGAGCCAGTGCTGCAAACATTTCAATGACCTGACCAGGTCAGGAAAGGTGAGGAAAGTTAAAGATGCAGCGACATCCTGTAGTGCACCCCCTCTCACTGTCTTGTCAATTGTACTCCATTCACAGCACTACTCACACCCACCTTCACTTTCATCAGCACCTAGCATTCCATTTAAAAACACATCCTCTCATCCTCATTTCCCCTCACTCTCTCGACAATAGCACAGAGGATGGGGAAGTCCAGCTTTGAACATTTGTGGAGTAATGGTCACAGGGCATTTCAATCATACAATCGTCCTCTGAGAGTTTGGCCGCCTCTCTGGAAGTTGCATCACGGTGCATAAATGAGCCCCTGCAGGCCCAGAAGGTGGCCTTGCAAACTATGGCTGACAATATCTCTACCAGCTTCCACATGCTGGCAGATAGATTAGACGTGAGCTTATAAATGAGTCACTGATTTCACCCAAGCTGCTCTCCCACAGAGAGGCAGGAGTGATGTGCCATTGGCCCAGGGGAGGGAGGATGGTGATAAGGGAGAGGAAAGGGCACACACTTCTTAGAGCGTTTGCACATCTCACCCTTTGCCCCCTCTTCCCTCCCCCCCCCAACCAGTACCCGATAAGCTGCCTCCTCTCCCGTTGGCCCAGTCTGCCCCTGTGCTGGTGGAGCAGTGTTTGGCGGGGCCCTCACGGGATCCAACACCCAGAGGTCTTCCGCCGCAAGTACCTCAAAAGTCAGAACAAGGATCAGAACAGCCTGCGACTACCTCGACTGAAACCACAGGGGTAACACCATGTGGAAGTGGCAGGGATAGGAAAAGAAAGGCTTTATAGTTCACCAAGGGTAAGCACATGGCTGTATTTTTATATTTGTCATAAATACTTAGTTCTTGGATCACATTAAATTTATAAATTCACTCCAGTTTCCTGTGTGCACTATTATTGAGTGGTGAGTGCCTATTCTGCTTTTCATTTGTTTGGTGCTGAAGGTGGCTAGATGAATTGGCTGACACCAATTGATAGATGTGGAACCAGTGGACGGATGGTTGTAAGAATGCTTGTGTGAGGGCTGGTGGCAGCGGTGGCGTGGGGGTGGCAGCGGTTGGGTGGGGGGGGGGTGGGTGTGGTGAGGGGAGGATGGTATCATGACATTGGTTCAGTGTGAGTGTCTGTCTGAACCTTCCAGATATCAGGGCAACCTTGGCATCTCAAGCAGCAATGTGATCGTCTGGTCTTGCACTGAGCGCCTTGCATCTTCCTCCATGCCATTGGAATACTCATCAGATGAGGAGTCCTGAGCGGCTTCTTCCTCTTGGACCTCCAGTCCTTGCTGCTATGCCATGTTGTGCAGCACACAGCAGACTACGATAATCCTCGAGACCCTCGCTGGTACGTACTGAAGGGCTCTCCAGATCTGTCCAGGCACCTGAAGCGCAACTTCAGCATGCCAATGGCTTGCTTGATGACACATCTGGTTGTGCCATGGCTCGAGTTGTACCATTCCCGGTGCTTATGGGTGGGGTTCCTCAGAGGTCTCATCAGGTAGTTTTGAAGGAGATAACCATTGTTGCCAAGCAGCCACCCTTTCAGGTTCGTTCCAGGTCAGAACATGTTGGAGATATTTGACTGCCGCAGTGTGAAAGCATCATGGCAGCTCCCAGGGAATCTGGCGCAGGCTGGCATGAACCTTTTCTTGTGGTTTCACACCAGCTGAATATTGATGGAATGAAATCCCTTGGGATTGACGAATGCTTCTGGTTGAACTGGTGGTGCTCAGATTTCCACGTGTGTGCAGTCGATTGTATCCTGCACCTGTGGGAAGCCAGCCAGAGACCCAAATCCCAATGCATGCTCATTCTGGCTATTGTCATCACAGGGAAAGTTTACATACCTCCCAACCTGTCAGTCACCTGCCTTAATGTGCTTTTCTCTTTCAGTTAGTGATTAACCTACTCTGCATTTCCAACTTTCACATTTTTCCTCTTATATTCACTGGAGTGAGGGAAAATCATACACAAACAGCAATGAGATGAATGACCAGTTAATATGTTTGTACAGCTCGCAGATTCCTGGCAGCATCTTGCTTGCCTAGCATCTTAGCCAGGAATTGTACATAACATAGGGCGATCAAAGAGAGGAAAGCAAGGAAACAAAATACCTTAAAAAGATATACAATATTAAGGGATATGGGCCAAAGGCAGGTATATGGAGTTAGATCACAGATCAGCCATGATCTTATCAAATGGCGGAGCAGGCACGAGGGGCTGAACGGCCTACTCCTGTTCCTATGTTCCTTCAGAGTAGGCATAAATTGGTCATTTTCAGGTTGGCAAGATGTAACGAGTGGAGTGCCACAGGGATCAGTGCTTGGGCCTCAACTATTTACAATCTGTATCAATGACTTGGATGAAGGGACCGAATGTATGGTTGCTAAATTTGTTGATGACACAAAGGTAGGTCGGAAAGTAAGTTGTGAAGAGGACATAAGGAGTCTGCAAAGGGATATAGATAGGTTAAGTGAGTGGGCAAAAATTTGGCAGATGGAGATTAATGTGGGAAAATGTGAACTTGTCCACTTTGGCAGGAGGAATAGAAAAGCAGTATATTATTTAAATAGAGATTGCAGAACTCTGAGGTAAAGAGGGATCTGGGTGTCCTCGTATGTGAATCACAAAAAGTTAGTATGCAAGTACAGCAAGTGATTAGGAAGGCAAATGGAATGTTGTCATTTATTGCAAGGGGAATGGAATATAAAAGTAGAGATGTTTGGCTACAGTTGTTCAGGGCATTGGTGAGACCACATCTAGAATACTGTGTGCAGTTTTGGTCTCCTTATTTAAGAAAGGACATAATTGCTTTGGAGTTGGTTCCGAGAAGGTTCACTTGACTGATTCCTGGGATGAGGGGGTTATCTTATGAGGAAAGGTTGGACAAGTTGGGCCTGTATACACTGGAGTTTAGATGAATGAGAGATGATCTTATTGAAACATATAATATCCTGAGCAGAAGGGGTAGATGCTGAGAGGATGTTTCCCCTTGTGGGAGAGACTAGGGGCCACAGTTTAAAAATAAGGGGTCTTCCATTTAAGACGGAGATGAGGAGAATTTTTTTCTCTCAGAGGGTCATGAGTCTGTGGAACTTTCTTCCCCAGAGAGCGGTGGAGGCAGAGTCATTGAATATTTTTAAGGCTGATTTAGATAGATTCCTGATTAACAAGGGAGTCAAAGGTTATAGTAGGTAGACGGGAAAGTAGGGTTGAGGTCACAATCAGATCAGCCATGATCTTATCAAATGGCAGAGCAGGCTCGAGGGGCCGAATGGCCTACTCCCGCTCTTAATTCGTATGTTCGTATGTTCGTTTGTCTGTATCTTCTGAATGTCATATATTAGAATAATTTACCCTAAAAATCTCCATTAAAAACATCAGCCATGACTTTCACATGTTGAAAAATCTTTACAGTATATATATTATTGAAAAATAATTATATCCTTTGTCGCGACAATAAATACCAAGCTGAAAGCATTCTTAATCATGGTGCTTTTTAGCAGACATTAACAACAGGGGTTAAAGTTTAAATTTAATGAACATATTTTCTCATGGATTGTCATTTGAGCTCTTGTGGAACCAGAGCAAAATACAATGTGTATTCAGAGGCTGATCTAGAGGGAAATGTTTTATTGATGACATCATTTACTAAGGGAAGTAAGGGTGGAAATTGCAGATGCTCGGACCACAATCTTCCAATCCTCGTTAGATATGGGGACAGTGCCAGAGGAATGGAGGATTGCAAACATTGCACTCCCGTTCAAAAAAAGGGGAGAGTGATAAACCTGGCAATTACAGGCAAGTTAGCCTAACGTTGGTGGTGGGGAAACTTTTAGAGACAATAATCTGGGACAAAATTAATTGGCATTTGGGAAAGTATGGGCTAATAAATGAAAGTCAGCACGAATTTGTTACAGGAAAATCGTGTTTGACTAACTTGATTGAGTTCTTTGATGAAGTAATGTAGAGAGTTGATGAGGGCAGTGCGGTTGACGTTGTGTATATGGACTTTGAAAAGGCATTCGATGAAGTACCACATAATAGACATGTTAGCAAAATTAAAGCCCATGGGGTGCACATATACAAATCTTTTAAGGTGGCAGGACAACTTGAGAAGGCTGTTAAAAAGCATATGGGATCCTAGGCTTTATTAATAGAGGCATAGAGTACAAAAGCAAGGAGGTTATGCTAAACCTTTATAAAACACTGGTTAGGCCTCTGCTGGAGTATTGTGTTCAATTCTGGGCACCGCACTTTAGGAAGGATGTCAAGGCATTAGAGATAGTGCTGAAGAGATTTACTGGAATGGTAGCAGGGATAAGGGACTTCAGTTATGTGGAGAGACTGGAGAAGCTGGGGTTGTTCTCCTTAGAGCAGAGAAGGTTAAGAGGAGATTTGATAGAGGTGTTCAAAAGCATGAACAGTT
Organism: Heptranchias perlo; assembly: GCF_035084215.1. Lineage (NCBI taxonomy): Eukaryota > Metazoa > Chordata > Chondrichthyes > Hexanchiformes > Hexanchidae > Heptranchias > Heptranchias perlo. The sequence goes on from NC_090327.1 coordinate 102,155,089, forward strand.
TTGATGGAGTAAATAAGGAGAAACTGTTTGCAGTGGCAGAAGTGTAAGTAACCAGAGGACACAGATTTAAGGTGATTGGCAAAAGAACCAGGGGCGACATGAGGAAACATTTTTTTAAGCAGCAAGTTGTTATGAGTTGGAATGCACTGCCTGAAAGGGTGGTGGAAGCAGATTCAATAATAACTTTCAAAAGGGAATTGGATAAATACTTGAAGGGGAAAAATTTACATGGCTATGGGAAAAGTGCCAGGGAGTAATTGGATAGCTCCACCCAAGAGCCAGTACAGATGTGGTGGGCCAAATGGCTCCCTTCTGTTCAATATCATAATATGACTAAGAAACTAAGAACTGAGGAAGGATCTGCACGAACTGAACCTTTATTCACCTCGAGCCTCCTGACCTTTAATCACCCCGATAAAGTAGTGAGCAATCTCACCACTGTTTCATTAGCGACTTTCCCGACCCTCGGGAAACCTGTGCTGCAGCAGTTAAATTCAATTCGGGGTCTGAATTGAATTCTAGGGCCCTGATTTAAATATGTTAATGAGCCCCTCGCCTCTCCAAAGCGAGACACTCGGCTGGCCCAATAACCGCCGTCGTAAAAATGGCAGCAGGTACATACGCGGCGCATTGGGGTCAGGTTACGCGATTTCAGCATTTTAACACTCCTGCCCCCCCCCCACCCCCGACCCTCTCCTGCCCATCGTGGGGTGGGGGGGTTTTTAATATCGAGACCATGGCATCTGTTCTCAGATATTTATGGTACCATGTGGTTGGTCTGCGGGGTAAGCCATTGGTTGTGTCGTCCACGATGTTCCAGCAAATTATGGCGTAAATATAAGGAGTCTTACAACACCAGGTAAGAGTCCAACAGCTTTATTTAAAATCACAAGCTTTCAGAGGCTTCCTCCTTCGTCAGGTGAGTGCACATCATGACGTAAATATAGATCGATATGAAGGGGGAGCTGAAAAGTCCAAATAACATGCACAGCCAAACACGCCGTTCCAGTAAACTCAGGCCCAATGGATGAGAATTTCCTGCAACGCTGAGATCGGAAATGTACAGCGTAAATTTAGTTGTTTTGCACACTGATCTTACCGCTGTGAACTTAATCCAAAATTTCCTGGTTTTCTAATTAGTATATGCCCCAGCGAGCACAGCAGTGAACCAGAAATGGCACAGCCAATGGCCATTGTACTTTCGATTACTCCATAGACTATTCCTGATACCTTCATTTAAAACTGATACTTTAATATTAATAGTTTATACCTATGCATAACAGTAAGTAATTTTAGCTCAATTAGATTTTCATCAACAGTGTATATAAACATATTTTGGGATACATTTATGTATTTTCTGCATTTATTAATAGAGTTAAAGGAAATAACTAAAAACTAATAGAAGAGTTACTTTAGAAGGTTATTTCACTTTTATTTACCTCTTCCCGGTGATGAAGGGATATGAGGATTGGGCGGGAAAGTGGAGTTGAGGTTGAAGATCAGCCATGATCTTATTGATTGGTGGAGCAGGCTCGAGGGGCCGTCTGGCCCACTCCTGTTCCTATTTCTTATGTTCTTATGAAAATGAAAGAAAATTGAAAATCCGCTCTCTTTTCTTGTTCTTCAGGTTCTGAAAGTCTGTATTTCAAATCTATTGTTTTGTAGTCATCCATTGTGAATCTTTATTAAATGTGAGACAATGCTTTACATTAAGGTAATTCTGTTTTGCACAAAAGAAGAAATTAAACTATTGTTTCAAATAGATCTCGATCTAACTAACTAACGGGACACACTGCACTCCAGCAAGATTTGGGCCAATATTTTAATGTAAATCAGAGGGAAGAGCAGGGGCCATGTCAAATAAGAGTCCTTCAACGTCTTGACTTTAAGTGAGTGAACAAAACTGTGACAGATGGAGTTCAATGTGGAGAAGTGTGAGATAATCCACTTTGGTTCCAAGAAAGAAAAATTGGAATATTTTCTTAACATATATATTTATAGACTAGAAACTGGAGGAGCAAAGGGGTTTGGGTGGCAAGGTACACAATCATTAAAAGCTAGTGCATACGGACAAAAAGCAATCAAAAAGACTAGTAGAATGTTGTCCTTCATCTCAAGGGAGGTTGGAATACAAAGGGGAGGAAGTGATGCTTCATTTGTATAGAGCCTCAGTCAGACCCCATCTGGAATACTGCGTTCAATTCTGCATGCATCACCTCAGGAAGGATATACTGGCCTTGGAGGGGGTACAGCGCAGATTCACCAGAATGATACCAGGGTTTAAAGGGTTAAATTAGGTGGGCAGGTTGCATAAATTTGGGTTGTATTCCCTTGAGTTTAGAAGGTTGAGGAGTAATCTAATTGAGGTGTTTAAAATGATAAAATAGATACAGAGAAGCTATTTTCTCTTTTGGGGAATCCAGAACATGGAGGCACAATCTTAACATTAGAGCTGGGCCATTCAGGAGTGAAATCAGGAAGCACTTTTCTCACAAAGCGTAGTGAAAATTTGGAATTCTCTCCCCTAGAAGGCTGTGAATGCTGGGTCAATTGAAATTTTCAAGACTGAGATAGATAGATTTGTTAGGTAAGGGTATTAAGGGATTATGGACCAAAGACGAGCAAATGGAGTTGAGGTACAGATCAACCATGATCAAATTGAATGGCGGAATAGGCTTGAGGTGCTGAATGGCCTATTTCTGTTCCTACGTTTATGGACCGATGTTCTTTGTAACAGCTTTTGGTGCACCTCCAAGCCCAGTTTATTTGTGCAAGTGTTTCTGCTGCTGTTTCAAAACAATTATACTCTTCATATAATTACTGTGTCATCAGTAGATGGATAGATGCATGTTCATCACGATGATCAGTGGTTGTGAAGTCAAAGTAACGAGACATTACAGAGCTAGAGAGGACAAACACATAAAATGAAACAGACTGTGTCTATCGGGCTTATTTACAAGGGGAGTCTGCAGCTTTGAGTCTATATACAGAGCGAATGGTAATTTCAGTCACTGTCTGGAATAGCCCTTGGTTCAGTAAGATTGGGGTTTATTTTTTTGATAACCTCTTATGGAGAGAAATTTACATAACGATTGCCTGCAGGACCATGAAAATGTATAGTTCAAGGTTCAGGCTGGCTATTATTCATTTCCATTAAAGCCAATTTGAGCAACTCAGGTGTTGTAACCCAACGATTGCACTTGTTTCCATAGAGATGGCTTCATCCAACTGTTTGTTCAGCTGAGACAAAGGATGCCGCCAGTGAGGAAGGGCTTGAGGTTATTTCTAACTGCAGGAGGTCAACAAATCATACTTTCATCATTCATTGGTGTCGTGGTTACCAGAATAAATATGATTGATCTACTCAAACCTTCTGCAGAATCCTTTAAAAGAAGGAAATGCATCCAAAAATGTTTGCTTCCAAAAAGATCAGAGGGAACAGGCTTCATCTTCATGGTCCTGTGTCCTAAAACAAAATCTCTTCAATCTCTTGTTCTGCAAAGCGACTAGCATATCCAACCTGGTGAGGATCACATCTATCTATATCAATACATTTTTCCTGTTCAGGATGTCTACTACACTCATTTTACTCATTCTGCTCAATACTGTGCAGAAAGAGTAATCTGGCATTGTGACAGCAGTGCCATTGCTGGGGAGTGTCTAACAAAAGCAACCAGATCAAGTTTGTTGACACTCCTCAGTGTGGCTATATTGCCACACTGAGGTATTGTATCCAGTTTTGGCTCCCACACACAGCAAATTAGATCATGTTCTTGAGAAGATGCAGAGAAGAGTTACTAGAAAGACACCTGGCCTAAGGGCTATTAGATATGAGAATAAGCATCGAGATTTAGGGCTATTTACTTTCGCAAAATGGTAGCTCAGAGGTGACACAAATTAGAGTGGCAGCCACATCACTCATAGCTTGGCTACGTTCAGTTATTTTACCAATTTCTGATATTTGCTTATACAACTGTCTCATTTTGTTTGCTTGCTTTAAACTAGGTGTTAGATCAACTGAGTAGATTCATCCAAATTATATAGGTTGGATACCAGAGATAAATCAACTTGTTGGTTTTAGTAATATTGACAGAAAGTACAAGCAAGTTATACATCTATTGTAAGATAAAAGATTACTTCCATCCGTTCCTTATAAGTTCAACCTGTGGGGACCACTGGTTACGGAGCAAGAGATAAACATATGTTACTTTGTCAATTCAAGATTAACTTTATTAACGAAGCTGACTCTGGTTATACAAGGAATGAACAACAGCAATACAACCTTAACTTGAAGAGTGGCACTCAAAACATTGGATTGATCAGGTCCTCAGTCTTGGGAGCTGGTCTGACACGTCATCATCCATTCCTTCTTTAACGGTGTTTCCTAGATGTCCTTTGACGTCTCCTCTTCTTCAGAATTTCCTGATACTGGATGCACACCTTAGCTCAGGAGTCATGCCTTCTTTATACCTCATCTCTGCTTTCATGTCTACATTACACAAGTTCTAATTAAGAAATGGATAGACTGAAGTCTTCTGTAGTCATTGTTTTGTCCAATCGATTCGATTAAAAGACATGACTTCACCAGAGCCGAGGGTTTGTTGACATAGTTCCTTCTGATAATCTGATAATACAGCACCATTATGTGGCTGTATGTTGCTTTGACACCTATTTGCTTTGAAGTCTCAGCTCTCTGATGTTACCAATTTTGGTTTGAAGTCTTAGCATTTTCTCGTGACTTTGTGACAAGAAGCTTCTGCACATAGCAGACAAGCAGTCCATCATGCTCTCTGATGTTACTGAAGGTCCATCATCCCGTCACAACATACTTCCAGGTAGGAAATCCATAGGGGTCTGCAAACTACTAATCAATCCAGGCAAGATCTCAGCACAGAATACCAAAGGATTACTGAAAGTGAGGCTATTTATACACATCGGTGGACAATGTCAGATGATTTGCTCTGAACATGTGATCTTTATGTATAATAACCTACTACACCAGTAGATGGCAATGTTGCACCACATACACTCCATTCTCAATAAGAACATAAGAAATAAAGGAGTAGAGATCGGCCATGCAGCCCTTCAAGCCTGTTTCGCCATTCACCAAGATCATGGCTGATCTTCGACCTCAACTCCACTTTCCTGCCCAGAGTTGGAATGTGGGTGGCGTTTATTTCTTATCTGTGGAAGATAACACAATTTTGCATGATTATAAATATCACACCCTGCCAGGATAATAACTGAAATGTAGACTTGTCTCCAAACTAGCTATAATTCTTTATACAAACCCTTTGATGCTTCTTAAATTGCATTAACCTGGCACCTACTGTTTACTTAGCTTGTCCCTGCGGAATCCTAATGACCTAATCTAAACCATGTGTTAGCCTCTATCGCACAGAATACATTCTCATAATACAAAGCTATCAATACTTACTTCTGTATTTTTAAGCTATTTTTCCTGTTATATTATACACTATCCTACACTCGACATACATTTATTGTCCACCAGGTTCTTAACTTATCTTGCATCTCCAAGCCCTGGCAATGCAGTCCTTGAAGCCCCAGACGACTCAAAGACTGTGGTTGCCCATAACTGTTCATACTCCCACCTAACTTGTTGCTCACCTTCCATAAATTGAAATGTCCTCTTCCCTCCAGAAATTGTTGGGTTCCCTTTTATAGAACTGCAGCAACTCCATATCCACTGCATGTTTTATAGTTTGTTCCAGATGGCAATGACTCTCTGCAAAAAAAAATACTTCATGGTATCTAACCTCACTGTTTGACTATGGATTTTATATGTATGCCCTCCAATCCTACCATTTCTATCCATCTCAAATAACCTATCCAGCTGGACTGTATCCAATCTCTTCATCATTTGAAAAACTTCATTCATATCTCCTCTGAGCTTATATTTTGCTGAAGTAAGGAGCCCTCATACTTCGGCTAGGTATCATTCTGGTCACCCTGTCTGCACCTTCTCAAAAGCCTTCATATCCTTTGCTGTGCAGGATGCCAAAACTGTACCCAATACTCCTAAAGGGAATGCACCAAGTATAATGCTCTTTGTTTTATATGTAATGGTCCTGTGAATAGAATGAAAGAAAGACATGTATTTACACAACGTCTTTCACAACCTCGGGACGTCCCAAAGCCCTTTACAGCCAATTAAACACTTCTGAAGTGTAGTCACAGTTGCAATGTAAGAAACACGGCTGCCAGTTTTGGGTTGGCAAGGTTCAACAAAAAAGCAATGAAACAAATGACCAGATCATCATGTTTAATGTATTGGTTGAGGGATAAATGTTTGCTAGGACACCAGGAGAACTCCCCTGCTCTGCTTCAAATTGTGCCGTGGCATCCTTTACGTCCATCTGGGAGCGAAGATGGGGCCTTGGTTTAACATCTCATCTGAAAGTTGGCACCTCCAACACTCATTCAGTACTGCACTGAAATATCCACCTGGATTATGTGCTCAAGTCTCTGGAGTGGGGCTTGAGCCTATGACCTTCTGACTCGGAGGCACAAATGCTACCACTGAGACAAGGCTGACACCTAAACATACAAGCTGAAACCATATTGACCTTCCCTATAGCTATATTGTATTGCTTGTGCACCTTTCATAAGCTATATCAACTATTACCCCTAGAGTTTTCTTCATCCTTCACCTCTAATGGGTACCCCTGCATGATATAAACACGCCTGGAGTTTCCCAACCCCAAGTGATTGCACTGTACTTGTCCACATTCAAGGACATCAGCCACATATGTGCCCATTCCCCAAATAGGAACTGGGAAAATAACTAACAATAGAAAGCAAATTCTCAAACACCCATACATAGAGTAAGGGGGCTAAATTGGATAACCCCCTAAAACAGGCAGGGGATCATGGTACGCGATTAACCTGCGCCCCTTCATTGTGCTACAGGCAGCACATTAAATTGGTACTGCCTGCTGTTTTATATGATTGCAATGCTACCTGCGCTGTTCATTAGCTGCGCGCATCAGCAGGGGGCCTGATATCACAAGTGGCTAGCACTACTTGAAGGCAGCCTGCACCTCTTAAAGGAGGGGGTGCATTGTGGCTGCAGGAAGTGGTGGGAGTCAATGGTGAACTGAATCTGTAATACTTTGAGGAATGGCTGAATACGTGAGAGAGTGTGCACGAAGGTGTTCTAGTAATGCAATGGAGGACTTGGTGTAGGAGGTGGAGAGAAGGAGGGACATCCTGTATCAGTAGAGGGGCAGGAGGCCCTCGAGACATATGGTCAGGAGGCAGTGGGAGAAAGTAACAGTGGAGGCCAATGCCAGGAATATAGCTTTAAGAATATGGATCAGTGCAGGAACAAGTTTAATGATCTAACACGAGTTGTGAAGGTGAGTGAGTTCAATCTTAAAATGGCATATCCTATCAACTGCACCACTAGCCTCATCCACTGCACCATTCACTACACCCCCTCACCCACCTACCAACAATCTCTATCAATCAGTACACAACCCTTCAATTCAAAGGCTTTACCTCACCTCAACACTTAGCACTGTTGCAAACCTCACAGCTCACACAGACTGGCAGCTGTTCAACCATGACAGCCACATCACCCAAACATATTTCAGGCCACTCACTGACACACATCCCTCTTTCTTGCAGGAGAAGGTGACACAAAACAGGAGGCAGCAGCAAGAAACCGGAGGAGGAAAAGCACGCCTGAAAGTTTTAACTCCCCTGGAGGAGACGGTGCTGACCATCATGGGAAGGGGCATCACTGAGTTCATGGCCACTGGCAGCGTTGGAGGGATTGATGCTGAGGGTCTCTGCATAACTAATCCTCTTTTTCTCTTCAGACTTCGCCCTCATCCCACAATCTCTTCTGACTTCCAAGCTACAGATGGTGTAAGCACGCATTGCTTACTTTCTCCTCTCCCCTCACCACAACCCAGCCCTTGTCCCAATTTCATTTCAGATACCCAAGAACTGGAACCTTTCCAGCCAGAGGAGGATGAAAAGGAGGAGGGAGAAGACCATGATGATGAAGAGACACCATCATTCGATCTTACACTTGCAGCCACCAGCTCAGAGACTGGCACTGCCTGTAATTTAAAGGATAGGATAGAGGAGGGATCTGCAACAGCTGCAAGGGCTGTTTCTTCATTATGGCCAGGTTGTGCAGCATGCAGTGCACACAAATCTCGATACCTGCTCAGCTGAGTACTGCAGGGCTCCTCCAGAGTGGTCCAGGCAGCAGAAGCATTGCTTGAGGATGCCAAAGTGTGTTATCGATTATCTTTCTTGTGGCAGCATGGCTCTCATTGTAGGCCTGCTGTGCACATGTGCGAGGGTTCCTGACCGGAGTCATGAGTCATGTCATGAAAGGATAACCCTTGTCGCCCAGTAGCCAGCCTTTGACTTGCTGTGCTGGTTGAAATACAGGTGGAACAGAGGACTGCCGCAGGATGAACGAATCATGACGGCTGCCAGGATAGCGGGCATTGACGTGTGTGATGCGCTGCATGTGGTCGCACACCAGCTGTACATTGAAGGAGTGGAATCCCTTTTTGTTGATGAATATGGCTGAGTGCAGATGTGGAGCACACAAGGCAATATGCGTGCAGTCAATGGCACCCTGCACCATGGGGAAGCCTGCAATCCATGCAAAACCTCGTGTTCCCTCCCCCTGCTTGTCTCTGGCAAGAGGGAATGAGATATATGTGTTTCTCATTGTATAGAGAGCCACAGTGACCTCTGCTATACTGCAGCAACTGCAAACTGCAAGATTTTGCTTATATCTCCAGCAGCAGCCTGAAAGGGACCAGAGGCATAAAAATTATGCCATAAAAATCACCTTAACAGCCACAGGAAATGCTGTTCTTGCCCTGCTTTGAGGCTGCAGTTGTGACGACAGCAGTTGACAGATTTCAGTCACGACCTCTTTTGTGAACCAAAGACATCTGATGCACTGGTCGCTGCCGAAGTCGAGGTAAGAGAATTGTTCCCTGAAGACTCTCTGCGGATATGGCCTCCTGATGAGTGCCCTGCTCCTCCTCCTCATCCTCCTCCTCCTTCTCCTCCCTCTTCTAGCAGCTTGTCCTGCTCTGTGTGGCCTCTCTTCATTCACCCAGTCATGTTCAATTCCCAGAGAAAGCCCGACCAAGCCACAATATTTTAAATGACACAAAGGACTGCAAGATCAGCCAGACCACTCCCGATAGAGTACTGAAACTTTAGCAAAGTATAGGAAACCTCCAAAAATGCATACAATTGCACCAGCAGCCAGAATAATCCAGCAACTAACCTGTAAGTACTTCATGATCCCTGGTGGCGGGGGGTGGGGGGGGGGTGCGGTCCTTCATGCTGTTTAACATTGTGTTCAGCTGTTTGTGTTGGCTGGAGTGTGGAGTTCCAAAATGGCAATGGTGGCTTCAAGTGAATGTTAAACACAGATTCGTGTCATGATCTGCCTGCTCTGCATGCTGCCGGTGGTCATTAGGCGCACACCACAAACCCCTTTATCAAGGTGGCGTCCTGCGCACTTCCTGTCAGAAGGGTGTGCATGCATTTTGGACCCCAATCTGAAACCTCAGGTGGGTGCATAGCGCTTAAAAATGGGCACTATGCGGCACAATTTAACCCCTAGAGTGTCCAAACATATCTGGCCCATGAGCCCCAACATGCCAGCCCACAAAGCCCAGGCAACTCAGCCCTATTTGCACTTTTATTCCTTACCTGCTGCTTTGTCCTATTTGAATTTTGTGGACCTTGAGGGTTGGAAATGGCTGCTCTTAAGTTCTTTAGAGTTGATGGATAAACCCTAAATGATCTCTTCGTATCCAGAGCTTCAGATAGAAGCATAATACGAACATGAATTTAAACTTGATAGGTGATCCTCAACGCCACATGATACTCACCTAATTGGCCCACAAAGACAAAAAGCTTAGACATGACCTCGAGAATTTTGCACCACCTAGTGGTTAGCTGCTAAGTTGTTTGGCAAAATCCGACGGTCAAGTTAACTATCCTGCCCTCTTGGGAAATTGTATCTCACACTGGCAGCCTCGGAACAATTAAATATCTGGCAGGAAGGTGAAAGATACATAAAATGACTACACCTCACACAAGTCTCACTAACTGTAGGAAGCATAATTCTAAGAAAAAGTGCAAAATAAATCACTGCCACCTTTGTACCACAAACTCCTTGCGACAGTACATGATCAGCCACAATGCAAGTTGCTTAAACCATTTAATTTTAAAAATGCTATAGAAATTCAAAATAACTTAAAAGGGACAGATGTGATGTAACATTAGTATAAGTGAAATCCACAACTTGATAGCTGTATAGAAAAACACAAAGGGGTCGAATTTCACTCCTTCCACCTGGCGTTAATGGGGCAGCAATGGCCTCAAAATAGGGTCGATCGCCTTACCACCCTGTTAACACGGCGATGTGGCCGGCTGCATTTTAAAAGGGGCTTACCTCTGGGTATCCAAAGCACCCGCCTGTTTCAGGCGTCAGGCCCCTTTTAATATGGAAATCGGGATAATGAGGACCCTGATTGCTATTTTAGGTAGGAACAGGTCAGAGCCTGCACAGTGCAGACTTCGACTGGTTCCCAGGGCGATGGAGGAGAAGAGGCCCAGCAGAGGTAAGTCTTGAATAAATTTAGTGGGCCTTGGAGAAGCAGGAGTGCACCTCCAGGGCCCTCAAAAATAATATGGGCTGCTGCCGGCCTGGGACACCCACCCTTTGTGATCATGACACCTCCCCACTCGTAAATTACCTTCCAGGTGGCAGCCCCGGCCCATTTTTCTTTGCCGAATATGGCGAGCTGCGTCGGGACACCTGTTTGGCTCATCTGGCAAATGGAAATGAGGCCGGAGCCTCAAAACCACGGAGGCCACTTCGCCGCGGGAATTGACGGCCACCCAAGAGTCAAAATAGACCCCAAAATGTGGAGCCCCCCCTCCCCCCAACAGTTGAGAGGGCAAATACATCAACCGGTCTGGTACCGAATAATACAGACCAAGAAGTTCACCCAGTTGCCAGCTGGGATGTTGCTGGAGATGCTGCAATTGGCCTCATTATCCCTTTACTGGAAGAGGGCAGTGGAGGGAGGAGAAGAGAAAAAACAAAACTAAGCCGAGGTGTACAGTCTGCAGATCCCATTTTGAGAACCTATTTTCTAGGCTCAGACATGCAAGCTGGCCACATAGGGAGAGCTCAGAGGGTTGCTAATAACCATAAAAATGTAACCAGCATAAGTTACCATCTTCAGGAGAGGAGAGAGGAGGAGAAAAAATTGGGAGGGAGAAACAAATCCACCAAATTGTGACATTCTGCAATCAAAAGTCACTCCTGATTTTAAAGCCTGAATGTTATCGAATTAGGACGTTACAGTGTGGTGTATTTTTACAAACAACACTGACATCTATGAGCTCAATATTCAACTTTCAAAAATACATACAAGCTGATGTGTATGAAGGACACAATCGTTAATTCTGATTTTCGGGATTTTTTTTCTCTGAATTTGATGGGGGGAAATCAGCCGTGAACAAATAATTGCTTTTGCAGTCAAGACGAAAATAGAATGTTCATTAATCACAAAACACCACGTGTAGTCAAGTTGAATCAATGAAACATTTGGAAGGAACAAATAAAATCCATTTAATAAAATCTTGCATATTTTGGGCCAAATCTTGCTGGAAAAATAACGGCATGTTAACGATGCATGCCGTTATTAATGTGCAAATCGGCCCGCAAGTTCAGGGCATTCAGAGATACGCCGTGAGTTGCAAATCTCCAGAACTTGCTTCGCACAAACGGCATCTGGCCCTTAGCCTCCCCGTTATTTTTAAGAACTTGCTGGATTTGCAATGAATTGCCCCTTAAAATTGCTGCGGAAAGTTCGGGCTGGAACTTAACAGCGTAAGTACCTTTTTAACAAGTGATAATTGTTAATGCAATGGCAATCAACTTCTCTGGCCCAGAAAGGGAACAATTTAAACTGTTCAATCTCATTCCTGCATGTAGTAAATTGTTGTTAGAGATTTTAAAAATGTCAAATTTAAAATTTTAAAATTTTGTTCTTACTTTATCTTTCTCTCACTCTTAATCCAACCTTTCTTTCCCTCTCTTTATTTCTCTTTCTATACCTGATTTGACTCTAACTATCCCTCCTTCCCTGTTGTTTCTTTCTCAATCTTTAAATCTCATTTGCTAAGTTGTTACACTGTTGGTCCTAGATGCCCCGTTGCCCTCGCCACGCGTTATCAGCTCACATTTCCAACAAGTTCTGATGCAAAAAAATTTCGAGTTGAAGATGCAGTGAACAGTCCAACTAACAGTATATGCTGCGAGATGCCCCGCTCCAGCAAGATCTGGCCCATTGTGTCACATATTAAATGGTGTCACATTAAGGGCTGGAGTTTTCTCCGCTGTACTGATCGGTGTAGTGCTGGAAAACCAAGGGAAATGGGGACAGGGTGGCCTCCTGCCATATTCCTACCTCTGCTAGCTCCGCCAGGAATCTTCCTCCCTTCCACCCCAGCAGGAATGTCAGCTGGCCGATTTGCGCATTAATAACGGCGTGCATCGTTAACATGCCGTTATTTTTCCAGCAAGATTTGACCCAAAATATGCAAGATTTTGTTAATGGATTTTATTTGTTCCTTCCAAATGTTTTATTGAATCAGCTTGATTACACGTGGTGTTTTGTGATTAATGAACATTCTATTTTAGAATGCCCTTTGACCATTGTGCCACATGAAAAATGATGGCAGGGAGGCGAGGCCTTGGAACCAAGCCAATTTCCCTGTCTCTACTACTGTCGATATCAGGGACTGCCTGAAGAGAGGTGTCAGCACGCCCTGGGGGCACTGGTTGGAAGGGCCTTTGAAGGTCTTTTTGGAGGGAGATGGCCCAGTTGTGGGCATGTCTCCCTCTCTTCCACCCTCAGTCACTGAACTTTTTTTAAGGCTTCTGTTGAATCCAAGGCCTAAAATAAAATTTGTCATTAGATCCTTGGCGTGTCCTGGCCTCTTTAAAGATGGCTCCTCTCCCTCTGGCACAGCACAGCTGGATTTCCCTGGGCAGAAGTGGTGGGCTCCCTTTTTATTGTGGGTAACCGCTTAGGAGTCTGCTCTGAGTAACTAATGATCGCTGACCCAGGAAAATGGGGCAAGGTGAGGACTGCAGGCAAAATTCCCTCCCGACCCTCCTCCATCAGCAAACCTGCCGTAGAGGACATTCTAACCCTAAATCTGCCGGTGGCAAATATCAAGTGGCAAGCTTTTCTGATTGGTTTATCGAAAGAGTTTAACCACACAGATTGGCTGACGTGCTCAGGTCTCACCGAAAAGCCAACAATTCAGTGTTACACCTTGAACTAATTGCATTGCTTAATTTATTTTTCCAAAGTAATTCTAGCTACTATCTTGGATTTCTGATCCAGCTGCATATGTAGCTTTATAAATAACTTTAATTGAATAAGATACATATCAACATAAATGATTCATTCTAAAATAATTAAACTTGAATTTTTTTAAGTTTCATTTTTATTTTCATCTCCCCATGCATCCATAGAGCCTCAGTCTTCAATGCACTATTTGTTTTCCCCCTTACTGTGATATACTTGATTTGTACCCTTTCTGTCTCCTGTTTAAATGTTGCCAACTTCTGTTTGCTAATTTTTCCTTCCATTTAATCTGGGTGAGGTCCTGTTTTATCTTGCTATAATTTGCTTTCCTTCAGTCAAGTACCCTCGTTTTTGACTTTTTCTTCTTATATTTTCACACTGAATGAGGAAATTGTAGACCTGTTAGTCTAACGTCTGATGTGAGGAAGAAACTAGAATCTGTTATTAGGGACAGAGTGACTGAGCACTTGGACAAATATGAACTGATCAGAGAGCCAGCATGGATTTGTAAAGGGTAAGTCATGTCTAACGAACCTAGTTGAATTTTTTGAGGAGGTAACTGATGTGGTAGATAAGGTTGTGTCCATGGATGTTATTTGTATGAACTTCCAGAAGGGATTTGATATGGTTCCACACAAGAGACTCTTAACAATAATGAAAGCATGTGTAATTGGAGGCAATCTATTGATAGGGGTAGGGAATTGATTAGGAGGTAGAAGACAGAGAATAGGGATAATGGGCATGTACAAAAATTGGCAGATGTGACGAGTGGTGTTCCCCAATGGCTTAGATGAAGGAATAGAGAGTCGTATATCCAAGTTCACTGACAACAACAAATTTCGGTGGCACAGTAAATAGTGTAGATGGGAGCAGAAAGTTGCAAAGGGACATTGGTAGATTAGGTGAGTGGGTAAAACTGTGGCAGATGGAATTTAAGGTGTGAAAGTGTGAGATCATCCACTTTGGGCCTAAGAAAGATAGATCGGAGCTTTTTCTAAATGGTGAGAAGCTAGGAACTGTGGAGGAGCAGAGAGATTTAGGGGTCTAAGTACAGAAATCACTAAAAGCTAGTGGAGAGGTACAAAAAATAATTTACAAGTCTAATGGATTGTTAGCCTTTATCTCAAGGTGGCTGGACTACAAAGGGGTGGAAGTTATGCTACAGTTATATAAAGCTTTGGTTGGACCTCATTTAGAGTACTGTGTTCAGTTCTGGGCACCGCACCTCAGGAAGATATATTGGCCTTGGAGGAGTGCATTGCAGAGTCACCAGAATGGTACCTATCACGGGGTGATCTAATTGAGGTGTTTTAAGATGATTAAAGGAGTTAATAGGATAGATAGAAATAAACCATTTCCTCTGGTGGGGGAATCCAGGACAAGGGGGCATAACCTTGAATTTAGAGCTAGGCGGTTCAGGGGTGATGTCAGAAAGCACTTCTTCACACATGGGGTAGTGGAAATTTGGAACTGTCTCCCCCAAACAGCTGTTGAGGCTGGGTCAATTGAAAATTTCAAAACTGAGATTGATAGATTTTTGTTAGGCAAGGGTATTAAGGGTTATGGAACCAAGGCAGGTAGATGGAGTTAAGATACAGATCAGCCATGACCTAATTAAATGGCGGAACCGGCTCAAGGGGCTAAATAACCTAATTCTGTTCCTATGTTCCTATGAATTGACTTATATTGTGGCCACTGTTCTCCAAATGTTTCTCTGCTTTTAGTTTACGCAGAAACAGGTCAAAAAGTGCTTCCTTCCTTGATAGAGTAGCAACATGTTGATGGCGAGTGAGAAAACAGTCCCATACAAACTGTAAAAAAACTCCACTTTATCACCATAAATATTTTCCCTGTCTCAAACTAGTTTCGAATGATTTAAACCTTCTACAAGTATAACTCTATTGTTAATACATGCCTCTCTAATTTGCCTATACATTTCATCTTTGATTACTTTTTGATTGTTCGGAGATCTATAATATACTCCAAGCCATCTGACCAAATCCTTCCTCAGCTCAATCAAAAGGAATTCTATTTGGACCACTTTTTTATTTAAATGCTTGTACTCTGGTGCTGCGATACTCTCTAATTAATGCTATTATCTCCCCTCTCTTTTTCCCTTTTCTATCCCTCCTGAAACTTTTATACATGTAGGTATATAGGCTTAGGCTGAAGAGCTGGGTCTATTTACTTTAGAGCAGCATAGACTTAGAGGTGACCTGATAGAGGGACATAAAATAATGAAAGGGCTAGATTACGTGCCAGGTGATGCATTTTTTCAGTTTGACGGATTGGGGAGAGCTACACATTTAAACTATGCAAGAATAGGAATAGACTAGATGTTAGATGGTTCTTCTTTTTCCAGGGAGTAGTAAGTCTCTGGAATGCATTGCTGGCTGGTGTGGTGACTCTCTGCATGGCTTCAAGAGGGAGCTGGACTGGATCTTGGCTGGGGCAGAGATCATATCATATAAAAGATAAGTGGATTTACAGTTTACATTCGCATAGTCAATGTGATCTCCTGGATTGGTTTTGATCACCTGAGAGGGTCGAAGAAGAATTTTTTAGGTTTGTTTTGCTCTTATTGGCCCTGGGTTCTTCTGTTTTTTTGCCGCTCTCAGATTACATACTTGCGGGGGGTTGGGAAGGGCCTAGTCATGATGCTCTATGTATCATGTGTGAGGGCAGGCTTGATGGAACAGCTGGTCTTTTCCTGCCCATCATTTTCGCATGTTGGTATATATTTGATTGTCAATCCTGGCCGAGTTGCCACCATATTTTTTGCAAATATGTCATTATTTTTTATTTTAATCAATGACTCTAGTTCCCAATTTTGATCCTGACACTCAGTTTGGATTTCCCTGGTTTGTTTTTTTTGCCTGCTTATGTGAAGGAATTTGGGGACAAGGGGTACCTACTTTTAATAATCATTTGAAGACCTTTTACAACAACTTCTAACATTTTTAAATAATCATTTGAAAATACTTTGCAGTAAGCAAATGCTGAGAACACCAGTCAGCTAAATCATGGATGATTAATTTCATGAAGGGAACATACCTTTGATAAGTAACTGATAAACCCTACACAATGGGACACAAATAACACATGATGAGGACAGCAGATATGGTCAAGAGGGTCTACCTTAGAGCATTCCTTGCTAACCCTACACAATGAGACAAAGATAAGCAAAAATCTGAAAACAGCAGCAGGCTCAAGGGCACCTACCTTTAACCAGTACTTGAAATAACTCTTTACAATGAACATTGGCTGAAGAAAAAGAGCGGTCAGCTAAAATGTAACTAGTTTTGATTAATATTAATCAGTAAGGATTAAAACCAAGTTAATCAACAAGAGCCTTGTCAACAAGAATGCTCACAGCCAAGATGAAGTAATCGGAAAAAATGGTATAAATTCTGAGAGCTCAGCTCAAGTTTTTTAGATTCGCTTCGAAGGGCTGAAGCGTCCCTCGACTATCAGAGTAAGGTGACTCTATAGTCTTCTACTACTCGGGGATTTAATGTAAAAGCTACCTTGATAATTGATGGATATCCTGTCTAAATACTTTTAAGAATTATAATTTTTACCTTTTTAGGAAACTGTTAATGTTGCGATTGACTGGTCTCACCAGCTGTAGATTGCAAATTGTTTCATCAATAAAGCGCTGTATAGTTTTTATACTGTCTCACATAGTCTTCTGCATCACCACTCGTGAACCCCATCACCGTACATTCTTTTGGTGAAGAGGTACATTACTAAGGAGAAACCCCAGGACCCTCACAATTGCTAAATTGCTAAAAACGCTATCTGGAGGACGGTAATATTCTCGGGTGATCCCTTTCCCTGGGGGAGAGATAGACCAGACCTTCAGATCCAGTCTTTAGGATTTGGCGACCTCGACCTGAGGTTGAGAGTGAACGCCTGAGAAGTAAGCCCGATCTGGGATCGTCCCAAAGGGGAGAGGATTGTAAAATCACAACATTTAAACCTTTTCAGTCTTTATATTTTTAAAATCCTGATACACCTAAAGTTTACTTTCCCTTCCAGGCTGCCTATTCTATTGTCTTGCTTTTCCCCCTGCCATTTTAATTTAACCCTCCCCAGCTTTAGCTAATCTTCCAAGGAGGATATTAGTCCCAGCTTTATTCAGCTACAGACTGTTCTGTTGGTACAGCTCATGTCTGCCCCAGAAGTGGTCCCCGCAGCCCAGGAATCTGAACCTACACCATACTTCTAGCTATGCAATCACTGCTCTAATCTGTCAGATCTCGTCCTGGCTATTGTGTGGCTACTGGTAGTAATCCTGAGATTACTACTTTGGAGATCCTGCTTCTTAATCTACCTCCTAATACAACAGAGACTCAAGCACATAATCTAGGCTGACACTTTAGTGCAGTACTGAGGGACTGCTGCACTGTTGGAGGTGCCATCTGTCGGATGAGACTTTAAACTGAGGCCCCATCTGCAATCTCCGGTGGAAAGATCCCATGAAACTATTCGAAGAAAAGCAGGGGAGTTCTCCCGATGCCCTGGTCAACAATTATCCCTCAAGCAACATCTAAAACAGAAGATCTGGTTATTTATTTCATTGCTGTTTGTGGGACCTTGCTGTGCACAAATTGGCTGCTGCATTTTCCTGTATTACAACAGTGATTACACTTCAAAAATACTTCATTAGTTGTAAAGGGCTTTGGCATGTCCTGAAGTCATGAAAAGTGCTGTATAAATGTAAGTCCATGATATTTCTGCTCTTGTCTTTCTTGATGGTAGAGCTTTTGGGGTTAGGTGGTGCTTTTGTCCATTTCAGGATTAATTTCCTCTGGTTAAAAGATTAAATGACAGTTTTTTGCAAGTAAAGGGTTAAAAATTCAAGAGGTAGAAGGAAACCTTGGTCAACATGTGCTCAGTCCTGAAAATTTTGAAGCATTGAGTCCAGTTCTATTCTAAAATAGCCTCTTTATTTTATATTTTTAACATTTAGCACTATAGACAAGTCATTAATAATGATGACAAGTTTAGGACCAAGGGTTGCATTTAAACAAATTAATATACAAATAGCTGAGAAGGGGTGTTAACAGCTGCCAATATCAAAATGCCAGGATAGAATTATTATACAAGTATAACTGAAACACCATTTCAGTGTAGTGATATAAATTTCAAAAAGTGTAGGAACTTGCACTTATCGTAGTATTTTACCACCTTTCAAGATGGCCCAAAGTGCTTCACATACGATGAAGTACTTCTGAAGTTCTGTCACTGTTGCTGCAGCAGCGACTTTAAGCATAAACTTATACCCCAAGCAGTAATGAAATGAATGGGCACTTAATTTATTTATGGTCATGTTGGTTGAAGTAAGAACATTAGGCAGCAAAGCAGCAGGACTCCCTTCTCTTCAAATAGTGTCATAGGATCCTTAATGTCCACCTGGACAGGCAAGGGCGGGGCTTAGTTAAACATCTTACCCTTAGGTGTCAGTCTAGATTATGTGCTCAAGACATGGAGTAGGGTGTAAACTCACACAGTCCTGACTCAGATATGAGTGCTACAAACTAAACCAATCAGTTAAAAATCAATGGCAGCGAGAACTGACAGCTGCAGTATTTTGGGTGAAGTCCAATACCACATGGAGCAGATCTGGCAGTTATATTCAACCTGGGACATTTTGTTTTTAAACAAATGGCGACCTAGTTTGATATGAAAACTGAACCCATATTCATGTGTTTGAGACCTATGCAACCTTTCTCATGGCGAATCTAGGGTTGCCAACTCTGGTTGGATGTATTCTGGAAGGTTTCATCAGCTGTCCTGTCCCTATTCTCCTGCCAATGGTCGCCTGACATCTCCATCCCACACCAATTGGAAATGAACAGACTTCTTGATCTTGTTGGATGATTCTTAACTGCCAGTTTTTCCTACCCTCAATAAATGAAAGCGTTCAAAGAAAGTGAAAAATAACACAATTTTTTTTTTAAAAAAGCCGCTATGATTTTTCTCCCACGTTGCTCGCAGCAGTGTCCTGGAGATTAATTCCTGGAGGGTTGGTGATCCTGGATAAAATCCCCCATTCCTTCGCCCTTGTCCTGGTGCTGGGTGAGGACAGCGCCTCTGCCGGCCTGGCTGGGGATCGATCATCTTTCGATGCGGCTGCGCGTCCGCCCTCGCGCAGCTTCGGCCACGTCGCCGGCGCATGCGCGCTGGTGTCGGAGCGGCTGGCCGGTGAGCGAGGCTCGAGCCCGTGGCCTGGGAGTGGGAGTGGGAAGGCGGCTGGGCTGGGCTGAGCGGAGCGGCGCCAGCTTTTCTCCCTCGTCTCCGCGCAGCCGGCAGCAGGAGCCATGTTCAAGAAACTCAAGCAGAAGATTAACGAGGAGCAGTCTCCGGCCAGGAGCAGCCAAGCTCAGGTGAGAGGGGCCGGAGGGCAGGCCTGGGATCAAGACCCCCCCCCCCCTCCCCTGGAGCGGGCCCACCTGCGGGGTGGGGTGGGGTGGGTGGGAAGAGGACGGTCCCGGAACCCTCATCATTAGCGGGCGGGCGGGGGGACACATCAGTGGAGCGGCCTGGAGCCCCGTCACTAACAGGTGTCAGAGGGCCGCAGGTTTCAAATCGAAATGCGGGGCCATGTCTGTTTAAGCTGCGCTTCAATCGGAGTGAGGAGGAGGGGGGAGGGCGGGCGGAGCGACCGGGAATAGTTCGAAGTCCTCCTGTCAGTTCAGCTTCACCGTCTGGAGACCTTCCAGGTGAGGTCCCTCAGAGCAGTGGGTCAAGGCCTCGCACATCGGCGCTGCTGGGGTGGATGGGGCTCTGATAAGGTGGGAATGGCTCGTGGGTTTTCAAACCCTCACCTTTTCGGGGGGTGGCAGAAGTATTTTTTTAATATTTAAAATTGTTCGGCTTTATATGTGATTTCCTGTGTGATATTTTAGAACACTGTCACAGCAAACGTTTTGTTGTAATTTACTCAGAAGGCAAGAAAACCTAATTTTTTTTTTGAGGGGGAGTGAAGGGAAAGAAGCTTAACGTTTTATAAAATAAGGCTGACTTCATTTATGACATACTCATCCTACATAATAAAAGATGGGTATGTAATTCTCTGTCAGGATTTCTCTATGGATTTTCAGTTTTAGGAGCCCAGTAGCCAAGAGTATTTAGTTGATTATGTTTGAATCACAATCTTGGTTAACCTCCAGTTGAGTTTCTAATTGACTCTTCAGATTGCTGGATGGGATGCTTCAGTATTGTGGAGTTACCGCATCACTGTGAGGGAGGACACACATTAGAAATTGCTAAGCATTTCTCTCTGGTCAATACCAAGTTACATTGCTAGCAACGGTGGAGTTAATGATTCAGATTGTTATTGTGAGTCTTGGTTAAAGAGGATATTTGCCCACTAAACCATTGAAACAGCTTGTTTGTAATTTTGAAGAGAGTAGAACTTTATTGGTTATTTAGGCAGCTTTTGAAGATAAACTGCCATTTGGATTCTTTGTATCCTAACGAGAAGTTACAAAATGCAAGTGTGTTTTTCACTTGGTGATTCATCACAACCTGTGGCTAGCAGACTTGTGTGACAAGTAACAGAGAATTGGTTGTGTTGCTATTAGGGATATTATTGATATTGCATTAGTGTCCTGTTTCATGAGAAATTTATGGATTTTAAGTGTGAATTGACATAACTGTCTCTTCACATTGGTTTGTTGATGTAATGCTTCAAACCTTTTTTTGAAAATGTGAGAGCCTGGATAATGTGTCAGTAGATTCTCTATGTGTGGCACCATAGATGGGTCCAATGCTGTTCTCACACAATGCAATCATACACTTGTCAATAGAAGTCACTGGACAACTGTCAGGAGCAGGAAACCTAGCAGTTTTTAGAAAGGCTAATTGTAACACAGCCATTGCCATCCCACCTAAGATGAACCAATTTTGTGCACTGAGTAGTGTAATGTTGGACTCTGAAGTTTATCCTCTCAGGTAAGATGTTTGGACATCTGTAGATTTGAAAGATGATTCATGTAGGCGAGAGAAAAGAGGGCAATTTAAATAAATTCTTATTACCAGCTTTACCAGAACACTGAACCTGGTGAATTCAAGGGAGAATTGGCAGCACCAATGCTGCACTCACCAGTGGAAACTAAAAAGAGGAAAGTGGAGCCCTCTAAAGATGTATTTGAGAAAAGAAACAGGATATGTTTCGCACACTCACTCAACCGGTTCTCTGTCACATCAGAATATATTGTTAGAGAGATGTGCAGCTGTTCCTTCCTTTATTTACTTTTATTATGGGCCAACATTCAGGTGTAGTAAGGCCATGACATGGCTGTTTTCCTTTGCATCTTTGGTTTCTTATCCAACCACTTTCCTGGACATTGAAGGGTACTCAATCCTTGAGATTTACATGTTTTATTTATGACAGTCTGTTTATTTTAATTGTTATTTTGAAATATATATCGGAAAAATGTGTAAAAACATTGAGAATTTTATATAAAAAGTAAAGTACAATCAAAAAACATGAAATTGAAACCAAGTAGACCAGAACAAGAAAAGGAAATAATTTCCTAATTGTGATCACAGCCATCTGAAATGAGTATTAAAAAAAACTCAATATTGATAGCAACATGAAATTTCAGATCTAAAAAGCATCCCAAAACCTGTAGGTCCCTTTAGGCCAAGAGCACATGAAGAAAGGAATTCCCAAATACAAGCTTAAAAAATATTCAGCTGATCTGGGCACCAGATACAAATCCATTGTGGGGTAGAACCCATCTTTGAGATATTTACTGAGTTATGAACAGTTAGTCAAGGTATACTTTTTCTTAAACTCCAGATCAGGACATTTGGACAGTGAATACAGGCCTTGGAAAGCAATGAGCCCCAGAGTTCACCTTTCACACATATTCATAATGGTTCATCCTAAGATATCTAAGCCAAAACACTGCAAGCAGCACTCCAGAAAAGGGTGTCAGTTTTGTAAACGGAAAAACCTATTCTGATAAGATTATGTTCACCTGAACCAGATTTAGTTAACGGCTTAACTGTGCGTGAACATCTATCCAATAGCGATCATAACATGATCGAGTTCAATGTAGTGTTTGAAAGGGAAAAAAGTGAATCAGCTGCTAAGATTCTAGACTTGGGTAAGGCCGACTTCAATGGGATGAGACAGAGACTGTCCGCAGTAAACTGGGCAAATCTGTTCATGGGTAAAACGACTGACGATCAGTGGGAAATGTTTAAAGAAACATTTAACGTGATACAGAATCGGTTTATACCCCTGAGGGGAAAGAACGCTACTTGCCAAAAAAAACAGCCATGGACAACTAAAGAGGTAAGGGACAATATAAGACATAAGGAAAGGGCATACAAAAAGGCAAAGAATGGGAAAGATACAAAGATCAACATAGGGACACAAAACAGATAGTAAGGGCTACAAAAAGAGAGTATGAAAAGAAACTCGCAAGGGATATCAAAACCAATACGAAGAACGTTTATAGTTATATCAGGAAAAAGAGGGTGGTCAGGAGCAGTGTTGGCCCCTTAAAAACTGAAAGTGGGGATATTGTCATTGACAATGGAGAAATGGCGGACATGTTGAACAATTACTTTGCGTCAGTATTTACAGTAGAAAAAGAGGATAGCATGCCGGAAATCCCAAGAAAACTTATATTGAATCAGGAATAGGGACTCGATAAAATTAACATAAGTAAAGCAACAGTAATGAAGAAAATAATTGCACTAAAGAGTGACAAATCCCCAGGACCAGATGGTTTCCATCCCAGGGTTTTAAAGGAAGTAGGTGAGCACATTGCAGATGCCCTAACTATAATCTTTCAAAGTTCTCTAGATTCAGGAACTGTCCCTCTAGATTGGAAAATTGCACATGTCACTCCGCTTTTTAAGAAAGGAGAGAGAGGGAAACTGGGGAATTGTAGACCAGTTAGCATAACATCTGTTGTGGGGAAAATGCTGGAGTCTATAATTAAGGATAGGGTGACTGAACACCTCGAGAATTTTCAGTTAATCAGAGAGAGCCAGCATGGATTTGTGAAAGGTAGGTCGTGCCTGACAGACCTGATTGAATTTTTTGAAGAGGTGACTAAAGTAGTGGACAGGGGAATGTCAATGGATGTTATTTATATGGACTTCCAGAAGGCATTTGATAAGGTCCCACATAAGAGACTGTTAGCTAAGATAGAAGCCCATGGATTCGAGGGAAAAGTACGGACTTGGTTAGGAAGTTGGCTGAGCGAAAGGCGACAGAGAGTAGGGATAATGGGTAGGTACTCACATTGGCAGGATGTGACAAGTGGAGCCCCGCAGGGATCTGTCTTGGGGCCTCAATTATTCACAATATTTATTAACGACTTAGATGAAGGCATAGAAAGTCTCATATCTAAGTTTGCCAATGACACAAAGATTGGTGGCATTGTAAGCAGTGTCGACGAAAACATAAAATTACAAAGTGATATTGATAGATTAGGTGAATGGGCAAAACTGTGGCAAATGGAATTCAATGTAGGCAAATGTGATGTCATCCACTTTGGATCAAAAAAGGATAGAACAGGGTACTTTCTAAATGGTAAAAAGTTAAATACAGTGGATGTCCAAAGGGACTTAGGGGTTCAGGTACATAGATCATTGAAGTGTCACGAACAGGTGCAGAAAATAATCAAGAAGGCAAATGGAATGTTGGCCTTTATATCTAGAGGACTAGAGTACAAGGGGTCAGAAGTTATGCTGCAGCTATACAAAACCTTGGTTAGACCGCACCTGGAGTACTGTGAGCAGTTCTGGGCACCGCACCTTCGGAAGGACATGTTGGCCTTGGAGGGAGTGCAGCGTAGGTTTACTAGAATGATACCCGGACTTCAAGAGTTAAGTTACGAGGAGAGATTACACAAATTGGGGTTGTATTCTCTGGAGTTTCGAAGGTTAAGGGGTGATCTGATCGAAGTTGATAAGATATTAAGGGGAACAGATAGGGTGGATAGAGAGAAACTATTTCTGCTGGTTGGGGATTTTAGGAGTAGGGGGCACAGTCTAAAAATTAGAGCCAGACCTTTCAGGAGCAGATTAGAAAACATTTCTACACACAAAGGGTTGTAGAAGTTTGGAACTCTCTTCCGCAAACGGCATGATACTAGCTCAATTGCTAAATTTAAATCTGAGATAGATAGCTTTTTGGCAACCAAAGGTATTAAGGGATATGGGCCAAAGGCAGGTATATGGAGTTAGATCACAGCTCAGCTATGATCTTATCAAATGGCAGAGCGGGCACGAGGGGCTGAATGGCCTACTCTTGTTCCGACGTACCTTACGTAGTTTTTTCAGTCCAGGTAGTTCTCTTAAGGTTATTTGGAACCAGGCAGGCAGTCTTCACAACAATATAATGGGATTTTCAGCACAACATTTGACTTCAAAATTCTTGTCATGAGGATTGTGTTTCACTATTGTTAATATTTTATTGAAAGAAAAATGTTAAAAATTTGAACTGAAGGAATCTTCTTAAAATACAGAACTGGTATATCCTCACAATAGAGGAAGAGTTTAATACATTAATTCTGTTCCAGGGAAATTAATAATGAATCAAGGACTGGGACTCACTAAAGTTAACGTAAGCAAGAAAACACTATTAGAAAAAAATAAGGGCACTAAAGGCTGACATCCCCAGGACTTGGTGGTTTCCACCCCAAGGTTTTAAAGGTAGTAGGTGAGGAAATTGCTTTTGTTTAGCCATAGTCTTCCAAAGCGTGCTCGATTTAGGAATTGTCCCTTTTTTAGATTGGAAAATTGCAAATGTAACTCCATTATTTAAGAAAGGTGAGAGAGAAAAAACAGGAAATTTTAGACCTGTTCGTCTAACATTTGTTGTGGGGAAGTTGTTGGAATCTATAAAGACAGAGTATTTCGACTTATCTACAGTAACTAAAGTAAAAAGAAAGGTAAGGTCTGCAGGTCTTAGAGCAAGTAGTGTTTTTTTAGTGAATCGAGGTCCCTAGTGTAGTTAACATTCTCTAAATTAAGAATAATTTAAAGGAGTAAACTCCTTAAAGGGAGTAGTAAGTAGTTTTTCTTTTTTTTCTCTTGACATTGTAGTTGTTGTTAAGCTAACTTAAGGGTTAAGTCATGGCAGGAGATCCCAGACCCGTGTCATGTTCCTCTTGTGGGATGTGGGAATTCAGGGATCCTTCCTGTGTCCCTGGTTCCTTCACCTGCGGGAAGTGTGTCCAGCTGCAGCTACTGTTTGACCGCTTGACGGCTCTGGAGCTGCGGATGGACTCACTTTGGAGCATCCGCGATACTGAGGAAGTCGTGCATAGCACATTCAATGAGTTGGTCACACCACAGATAAAAATTACTGAGGGAGATAGTGAATGGGTGACCAACAAACAGAGGAAGAGTAGGAAGGCAGTGCCGGGGTCCCCTGCGGTCATCTCCCTCCATACCGATTTGGATACTGTTGGGGGAGATGGCTCACCAGGGGAAGGTGACAGCGGCCAGGGTCATGGCACCGTGGCTGGCTCTGCTGCACAGAAGGGCAGGAAAAAGAGTGGCAGAGCTATAGTGATAGGGGACTCGATTGTAAGGGGAATAGACAGGCGTTTCTGCGGACGCAACCGAGACTCCAGGATGGTATGTTGCCTCCCTGGTGCAAGGGTCAGGGATGTCTCGGAGCGGCTGCAGGACATTCTGGAGGGGGAGGGTGAACAGCCAGTTGTCGTGGTGCATATAGGTACCAATGATATAGGTAAAAAACAGGATGAGGTCCTACAAGCTGAATTTAGGGAGTTAGGAGTTAAACTAAAAAGTAGGACCTCAAAGGTAGTAATCTCAGGATTGCTACCAGTGCCACTGGCTAGTCAGAGTAGGAATGACAGGATAGCTAGGATGAATACGTGGCTTGAGAGATGGTGCAAGAGGGAGGGATTCAAATTCCTGGGCCATTGGAACCGGTTCTGGGGGAGGTGGGACCAGTACAAATTGGACGGTCTGCATCTGGGCAGGACTGGAACCAATGTCCTCGGGGGAGTGTTTGCTAGTGCTGTTGGGGAGGGTTTAAACTAATGTGGCAGGGGGGTGGGAACCGATGCAGGAAGTCAGTGGGAAGTAAAGTGGTGACAGAAACAAAAGGCAGTAAGGGAGAGTGTACAAAACATGACCGGACAGATGGTCTGAGAAAGCAGGGCAAAGACCAAGGGAAGTCTAGATTAAACTGCATTTATTTCAATGCAAGAAGTCTGATGGGCAAGGCAGATGAACTCAGGGCATGGATGGGTACATGGGACTGGGATGTTATAGCTATTACTGAAACATGGCTAAAGGAGGGGCAGGACTGGCAGCTCAATGTTCCAGGGTACAGATGCTATAGGAAAGATAGAGCAGGAGGTAAGAGAGGAGGGGGAGTTGCGTTCTTGATTAGGGAGAACATCACGGCAGTAGTGAGAGGGGATATATCCGAGGGTTCGCCCACTGAGTCTATATGGGTAGAACTGAAAAATAAGAAGGGAGAGATCACTTTGATAGGATTGTACTACAGACCCCCAAATAGTCAACGGGAAATTGAGGAGCAAATATGTAAGGAGATTACAGACAGCTGCAAGAAAAATAGGGTGGTAATAGTAGGGGACTTCAACTTTCCCAACATTGACTAGGACAGCCATAGCATTAGGGGCTTGGATGGAGAGAAATTTGTTGAGTGTATTCAGGAGGAATTTCTCATTCAGTATGTGGATGGCCCGACCAGAGAGGGGGCAAAACTTGACCTCCTCCTGGGAAATAAGGAAGGGCAGGTGACAGAAGTGTTATTGAGGGATCACTTTGGGACCAGTGATCATAATTCCATTAGTTTTAAGATAGCTATGGAGAATGATAGGTCTGGCCCAAAAGTTAAAATTCTAAATTGGGGAAAGGCCAATTTTGATGGTATTAGACAGGAACTTTCAGAAGTTGATTGGGAGAGTCTGTTGGCAGGCAAAGGGACGTCTGGTAAGTGGGAGGCTTTCAAAAGTGTGTTAACCAGGGTTCAGGGTAAGCACATTCCTTATAAAGTGAAGGGCAAGGCTGGTAGAAGTAGGGAACCTTGCATGACTCGGGGGATTGAGGCCCTAGTCAAAAAGAAGAAGGAGGCATATGACATTAATAGGCAGCTGGGATCAAGTGGATCCCTTGAAGAGTATAGAGATTGCCGGAGTAGAGTTAAGAGAGAAATCAGGAGGGCAAAAAGGGGACATGAGATTGCTTTGCCAGATAAGGCAAAGGAGAATCCAAAGAGCTTCTACAAATACATAAAGTG
Organism: Heptranchias perlo; assembly: GCF_035084215.1. Lineage (NCBI taxonomy): Eukaryota > Metazoa > Chordata > Chondrichthyes > Hexanchiformes > Hexanchidae > Heptranchias > Heptranchias perlo. Next base: position 102,182,779 of record NC_090327.1, read on the forward strand.
CAAAAGAGTAACTAGGGAGAGAGTAGGGCCTCTTAAGGATCAACAAGGTCATCTATGTGCGGAACCACAAGAGATGGGTGAGATCCTAAATGAATATTTCACATCGGTATTTACGGTTGAGAAAGGCATGGATGTTAGGGAACTTGGGGAAATAAATAGTGATGTCTTGAGGAGTGTATATATTGCAGAGAGGGAGGTGCTGGAAGTCTTAACGCGCATCAAGGTAGATAAATCTCCGGGACCTGATGAAATGTATCCCAGGACGTTATGGGAGGTTAGGGAGGAAATTGCGGGTTCCCAAGCAGAGATATTCGAATCATCGACAGCTACAGGTGAGGTGCCTGAAGATTGGAGGGTAGCAAATATTGTGCCTTTTGTTTAAGAAGGGCAGCAGGGAAAAGCCTGGGAACTACAGACCGGTGAGCCTGACATCTGTAGTGGGTAAGTTGTTAGAGGGTATTCTGAGAGACAGGATCGACAGGCATTTGGAGCGGTAGGGACTGATTAGGAACAGTCAGCATGGTTTTGTGAGAGGAAAATCATGTCTCACGAATTTGATTGAGTTTTTTGAAGGGGTAACCAAGAAGATAGATGAGGGCTGTGCAGTAGATGTGGTCTACATGGACTTTAGCAAAGCCTTTGACAAGGTACCGCATGGTAGGTTGTTACATAAGGTTAAATCTCACGGGATCCAAGGTGAAGTAGCCAATTGGATACAAAATTGGATTGACGACAGAAGGCAGAGGGTGGTTGTAGAGGGTTGTTTTTCAAACTGGAGGCCTGTGTCCAGCGGTGTGCCTCAGGGATCGGTGCTGGGTCTGCTGTTATTTGTTATTTATATTAATGATTTGGATGAGAATTTAGGAGGCATGGTTAGTAAGTTTGCAGATGACACCAAGATTGGTGGCATTGTGGACAGTGAAGAAGGTTATCTGGGATTGCAACGGGATCTTGATCAATTGGGCCAGTGGGCCGATGAATGGCAGATGGAGTTTAATTTAGATAAATGTGAGGTGATGCATTTTGGTAGATCGAATCGGGCCAGGACCTACTCCGTTAATGGTAGGGCGTTGGGGAGAGTTATAGAACAAAGAGATCTAGGAGTACAGGTTCATAGCTCCTTGAAAGTGGAGTCACAGGTGGATAGGGTGATGAAGAAGGCATTCAGCATGCTTGGTTTCATTGGTCAGAACATTGAATGCAGGAGTTGGGATGTCTTGTTGAAGTTGTACAAGACATTAGTAAGGCCACACTTGGAATACTGTGTACAGTTCTGGTCACCCTATTATAGAAAGGATATTATTAATCTAGAAAGAGTGCAGAAAAGATTTACTAGGATGCTACCGGGACTTGATGGTTTGACTTATCGGGAGAGGTTGGATAGACTGAGACTTTTTTCCCTGGACAGTAGGAGGTTTCGGGGTGATCTTATAGAAGTCTATAAAATAATGAGGGGCATAGATAAGGTAGATAGTCAAAATCTTTTCCCAAAGGTAGGGGAGTCTATAACGAGGGGGCATAGATTTAAGGTGAGAGGGGAGAGATACAAAAGGGTCCAGAGGGGCAATTTTTTCACTCAAAGGGTGGTGAGTGTCTGGAACGAGCTGCCAGAGGCAGTAGTAGAGGCGGGTACAATTTTGTCTTTTAAAAAGCATTTGGACAGTTGCATGGGTAAGATGGGTATAGAGGGATATGGGCCAAGTGCAGGCAATTGGGACTTGCTTCGTGGTATAAACTGGGCGACATGGACATGTTGGGCCGAAGGGCCTGTTTCCATGTTGTAAAAAAAGAAAAAACGAGTGACTGAGCACTTGGAGAAATTTGAGCTGATTAGAGAGAGCAAACATGGATTTGTAAAGGGTAGGTCATATCTAATGAACTTAATTGAATTTTTTGAGGAAGTATCTGAAGTAGTAGACCAGGGGAATGGCGATGGATGTAGTTTACATGGACTCCCAGTAAGCATTCATCAAAATTACACAAAAGAGACTGCAAGCTAAAATTAAAGCTCCATGGAATTGAAGGTAAATTATTGACCTGGTTAGGGGGTAGAAGACAGAGAGTAGGAATAATGGGTCTGTACTTGAATTTGAAGGAAGTGACTAGTGGTGTCCCACAAGGGTCTGTGCTGGGGCCTCAATTATTCACTGTATTAATGACTTAGATAACACAATAGAGAGCCATATATCCAAGTTTGCCGATGACACAAAGATTGGTGGCGTAGTAAGCAGTGCAGACGGGAGCATAAAATTACAAAGGGACATTGATAGATTAAGTGAGTGGGCAAAACTTTGGCAGATGGATTTCAAAGCAGGTAGGTGTGATGTCATCCATCACTAAAAAAGGATAGATCCAAGTAATTTTAAAATGGTGAAAAGCTCGGAACAGTGGAGGTCCAAAGAGATTTAGGGGTCCATGTACACAGATTACTAAAATGTAGTAGTCAGGTGCAAAAAATAATCAAAAAGGATAATGAAATGTTATCCTTTATAACTACAGGGCTATAATATAAAGGTGGAGGAAGTTTTGCTGCAGCTACACAAAACCCTGGTTAGACCACATCTGGAGTACTGTGTACAGTTCTGGGCACTGCCTCTTAGAAAGGATATATTGGCTTTGAAAGGAGTGCAGCGCAGATTCAGCAGAATGTTACCTGGCCCCCAAAGGTTAAACTATGAGGAGAGGTTATATAAACTAGGCTTGTATTCCCTGGAATATTGATGGTTGAGGGGTGATTTAATTGAGGTTTTTAGGATTTTGAACGGAATTTATAGGGTAGATGGAGAGAAACTTTTTCTGCTGGTGGAGAAGTCTCGGACAAGGGGACATAACCTTAAAATCAGAGCCAGGCTATTCAGGAGAGAAGTTAGAAAACACTGCTTCACGCAAAAGGTGGTAGAAGTGTGGAACTCTCTCCCCAAAAAGTGGTAGATGCTGGCTCAATTAATAATTTTAAATCTGAGATCGATAGATTTTTGCTAGCCAAGGATATTAAGGGATATGGAGCCAAGGCAGGTGGATGGAGTTAGGATACAGATCAGCTATGATCTCACTGAATGGAGGAACAGGCTCGAGGGGCTGAATGGCCTGCTCCTGTTCCTATGATCTTTTTTAAGACCTATTCTTTGAGTTGGGGAGGGTAAAACGAAAAGCAAGCATTTGAAAGCTTGACTCCTAATTTTGATGTTTTGATTACTTCATTCATTCAGCAGGAACTGCCAGATTTTGCAGTTGACTGGAATGGCAAATAAAACACAAATTGCGTTGACCTCATAGTTAAAGGCGCTGCCCAGACTTGGTTTAAATAGTACAGACTATAAAGTTCCAGGGTTGATACCCAGTCCATGTTTAGCAAGCATTCGTCCTGGAGCTGTCGGTGGCATGTCATTCTTGGCATCATTACCCCTGGACTAAGAAGGACAAAAAAAAGCCAGGGTCTTTGCTGATGGATATTCTGTGACCATCCTGCTGGAAAGTCAACATTTCAGGTGCATACAGGAGTTTCTCCATTGTGATGACTCCATGTAAACAGTATATAGCTTCATATGTTCAGATTGACACCTTGGATGAGAGCTGCCAATGTCTGTGAAACCATACCCCATACCTTCAGTAGGTGAAAAAATTAGCAAAAAAAAGTGATCCATGAGAAAAAAGTTGGGGTCAGTACTGAAAATAAGATTTACAATTGGGAAATGACAACCAATACGTTTGTTCACTGTGTGCGGGAGACCAAAACTTGGGGCATATATATGATAGTCACTAATAAATCCAATAGAGAATTCAGGAGAAACACTGGCATAGACCTGTTGGGCCGAATGGCCTGTTTCTGTGTTATGTAGTCTATGTAATTTGTACAGTTTCTTATAGTGTTTTCAAGGTGTAAAAAAATTAATTGAAACGGTGTGACGATTAAGAGGGTAAATACAACCAGTTTGTAACATACTTGATCTACTGATTTCGCCATTTTCAGTGGAAAAAGCTTGGTAGGTTTCCTATTCCTGATAACTGACCAGTCAGAATTTTAACAGCAACAATTTGTTGTTACAGCATCTTTGATGTCGAAAAACCTCCCAAGGTGCATCACAGAAGTTTAATCAGACAAAAATTGATCCGAGCCAAAGGAGAAGATATTAGGTCAGGTGACTAAAAGCTTGGTCAAAGATGTAAGTTTTAAGGAGGATCTTAAAGGTGAAGAGAGAGATGGAAAGGTTTGGGGAGGAAATTCCAAATCTTAGGGCCTAAATGGCTGAAGGCACGGTCACTAATGGTGGGGCGACAGGAGTGGGTGATGCACAAGAGGTTAGAGTTGGAGGCATGCAGAGTTCTCGGAGGATTGTCGGACTGGAGCTGGTTACAGAGATAGTGTGGGGTGAGGCCTTGAAGTGATTTGAACAAGAGGATGAGAATTTTAAATTGGAGGCATTGGGGGAACCAGGAGTCAGTGTCGGTTAGTAAGCACAAGGGTGATGGGGGAGCTGGATTTGATGTGGGTTAGGATACAGTCAGCAGAGCTTTGGATGAGCTAAAGTTTATTGAGGTTGGGAGGCTGGCCAGGAGAGCATTGGAACAGATTCGTCTGGAGGTAACAAAGCATGGATGATGGTTTCAGCAGCAGTTGGGATGATGTGGGGCAGAGACATGCAATGTTACGGAAGTAAAAATAGGCTGTCTGTGATGGAGAAGATATGTGGATGGAAGCTGAGCTTGGATGGAATCGGGTGTTGCTAATACACGTCACATTATGTGCCATGTTGGAGTGCAAGTGTGTTGGAGTATAGCTAGTACCCTCTGGTTGGTGTCAGTTTGTGAGTTGAAATGCATGTAAACCTGCGGGCTGGGCACCCACAGGTGAGTAATCCCATTTTTAAAAATATAACCGCAAGCATCTTTCCAAGTAGTGCTGTTCATACAACACAGTTCATTTCAGCTCTTGTGTTTTGACACCCGCTGTAGAGATCGGGAAAATGAGCATTCGTGCGAAAAATGTAGAGATTTATTCACAATTGTGCGCCCAATGCTGAGCTCAATTTCAAGTATTTGTTCATTCCTACGCTTTATATATTTAATTTTGTTACATTGTGATTAAAATTAGAACGCTTAAGAAAGCATCTCTGCAGCAACTTTTTGTTAAAAAAATATTTTTTTGCTTACACAATATAAATTCAATTGATGTCTTGTCATTGCAGTTTCAGATAAACTACAAGATAATGTATTAAAATTATACAGAACAGTGAAAAATAATCTTGTACAGATTAAGTTTTAGTAACTGGATTGTACAGTTACAATGTACTTAAATCACAAAGTAGTGCTTAAAACAGGACCTTTATTATATTCATGTATTTGTATATTATGTAAATGTTTCCCCAGAATATTGGTGCTAATTACATGTCTGAACTAAGCAATCAGATATATATCTTGTGACTGGTCTGTATGGTTGTAATAAATAATTTATGTCTTCCTTATTGTACAGGCCAGCTGTCATTTTACCAAACTGAAACACTTAACCCAAGTTAAATACGAAGCAATTGCATTTCTCAAGACATTTACAATAATATTAGAATTTCAGCTTAAAGATGTAATTTAATTAACACATTGGGTACTTGTTATTTTATTACATGTATTGCCTGAATAACCATATAACTTCAAACATGTTCTGCAGCTAATTTCACTACAGCTTTGTTCAACTGACCATCCTTTAAGTGACCATAGCAAATGTTATTATCTTACAGAAGGTTTACCAAAAAATCCAGTCACATCTTTGAGAAATAACAGGAATATAAATCTGTCTTCCAGCTGGTCTATGGAGATGTTGCATCTTAACAAAAAATGTCATTGCTTTCTTTTGAAGAAATCGTATTACAAATACTACAAATGTTAAGAATTCACTGTCTAGTTATTAAGTACCAGTGGGCCGACAATTTCAAGATTTCACAGTTAGTGTATGAGTTGAGTAGCACTAACTAAAACTGTAGGTAACCTTTTAACGCAGTCCTGGCAGGTCAGCTGGATGGGCATGTACTCTTCAAACTTCAGCTAGACATAGAGTTCTACAATGAACTGCTGAACCAGGTAAATAAAATGTTTCACTAGTATCCTTGACTTGGTGGAAAAGTGAGCAAAGTGAAAAGCCTTGAGGTCTGCCGAAGACTGGGCGCATTGGATGAAGTCTCACAGCTACAAACTAGATGGGAGTCAAGACAGTGTCTCACTTCTCCACTGCTACAACCACAAGGAAACACCGCACAATTAACAATTATTTATTATATAAAAAAATCACATCCCACCAAAATCTTCATTTAAGTCAAGTAAATCGTTTAATAACCTCAGTAATCCTGAGATAATGTGATCAGAAAGGCAGTGAGTGGAAGAGGAGATTGCTGACACATTTGTGATCCTTATCTCTGCTGAATGTGAATTCTCACTGTTTTCAGTTCTAAAGCATCCTCCCACCCCCCCACCCCCGAGTCACATAATAACTTGGCCTTTTCTTTTTTGTGGCCATCGTGCGATTGCTATCCACCATCCACCTCGCATTTAATGCTTGCAATTCAACATGGCCACTGGAAGTTATCAACTGATGTCATTAGGAACACCCTATAGGATGCCACGGTTGTAAACAGTCGGCTACAACTTGAGACAGTGGCCAGATAGGGGGATGGATTTGGTAACGAGTGAATGGAGTTTGTGGTGGGGTTTGAAGATGGTGGCTTTAGCCTTCCCAGTGTTTAGCTGGAGGAAATTGTGCCTCGTCCAAGACTGGATGTCGGATAAGCAAGCTGACAACAGTGAAGGGGTCAAGGTGGAGAGGTAGAGCTGGGTGGCATCAGTGTACGTTTGTACCCTGACATTGTATCTTTGGATGATATCGCCGAGGGGCAGCATGTAGATATTTAATAGATGGGAGTCAAGGATAGATCCTTGGGATACTTAAGAGGTAACAGTTCAGGGGCAAAAGAAGAAGCCATTGCTGGATATGCTCTGGCTACGATTGGATAGATAAAAATGGAACCAAGTTAGGCAGTCCTACTTCGCTGGACAATGGAAGAGAGGCGTTGGAGGAGGATGGAGAGATCCGAAGTGGCCAACCCGTTATCCTGAGACTATGCCCCCTGGTTCTAGATACTCCAGCCAGGGGAAACAGCCTCTCAGCATCTACCTTGTCAAGCCCTCTCAGAATCTTTATACGTTTCAGTGAGATCACCTCTCATTCATCTAAACTCCAGAGAGTGTAGTCCCATTCTACTCCATCTCTCCTCGTAGGACAATCCCCTCAGCCCATGAATCAATCGAGTGGACTTTTGTTGCACCGCCTCTAAGCCAAGTACATCTCTGCTTAGGTAAGGAGACCAAAACTGTACTCCAGGTGTGGTCTCACCAAAGCCCTGTACAATTGCAGCAAGACTTCTTTACTCTTGTACACCAACCCGGTTGCAATAAATAGGGATATCACCCTACGTGAGGTTATCACATTGCATCAAGTACGATTGATCAAACATTGTAGATAGCACTAATAAAAGTTTGTGAAGTCAGAGTATATCATAGCAATACAAAGATGCATCTTAAACTGGAATTGGTAAAAGAATTAACAGTTCTCAAAGTAATTTTCATGTATGTATAAAATTTAATATTGTATACAGCATGGGCACACGTGGATATGAAGCACTTTTTGGTACAGCTCTCATAACTGGTGAATTAATAAACCTCTGCCATTATAATGCCTTTTCTAAAGACTCCCAAAGACAAATTTATGGGACCATTAAAACAAAAGCCCCAAAATGGTAAGTACATGGGATTCTCAGATGCAGATTTTTAAGCCTGGTCCTTTTTATTATATTTTTTTTAAATTCTGAAAACAGTCTCTTTTCCCCAGGCCTCTCCTAAATCAACTCCACCTTCAACAGGAGGTAGAAACCGCACCTCTTCCTTGTCAGGCCAGCATAATGAAGGCACTTTCACTCCAGATGACAGAGAGGTAAGTTCAGGTCCAAATATGTTAGTACTTCGGGACAAAATGCACATCACCATTGAGGTTTTATATTTATTTGGTTAAGTGTTGAAATGTTTGCAGGATCAAAGCAACATTAATGTGATCTGCTGCACCAGTGCTTTATTTCCTCCTATGAAAACACCATAACAAGGACTTCTGTGTGGGCTGTACTAACTTGTACATTTAACTGTTTCAGTTTCTTTCCACTATTCTCTTGCTTTTCATTATTAGAACTGATTGTACTGGAAAATGGAACACTATTCCGATTTGTGTGAATATTGTGGAGGGACAGTTCATGCAGTTCGAACATCCACCTCAAGTTAATTATTTCATTATTACGGGTCATTGCGATACGTAAACGGTCATCAGACCAGCCTGCGCTTCCTTTTCTCATCCGTTTTCAGTAGCAGCATTGTACTGTTGCTCCTTAAATAGACCCAAGTATTCACATTCTTTGTATTTTTTTAAGTGATGGATACCAGTCTAGGAGAATCAAGTACTTTTCCACTTTTGGTATTTAGTTTGAATATTGAGAACTGTCAGGTCAAGTATGACGCAGCCAGATGTAAAGTAACAATTTCTGCACAGGAGCACTCCGGATGACCAAGTGAAGACAAGCAGTGTATTGGATTGGTTCATTCACCCCAATTAACCATCAGAAGATCATTGGCGAGGTTGAATGAATAAGGCACTTTGGTCAATTTGACCTCGTTCTTCAGAATACCTACCAATGCACTGCTTGAGCCATGAATGATTTACGTGTTCCTACAGCCTTGTCAAAGGATCATTCTATTTATTGTTGGTATGATTGGTCATATATTTTGATACATTAAGTATCTGTTAAAAGCACAGCAGCTTGGTTAGATACCTGCTTAGTGATATGCATTTTCACGCTCAGTGAACTATATCTGATTCATCCTTTTTCAATGGCAAAACCAAATGCTTGAGTGCTAAATACATTGCAGTATTGAAGATTGCTTACTTTAGCACCGGCTTGCTGCAGAATAAGATCTGAATGACCAAGTCAGATGTTCGTACAATATTAAGCTGTACTGGTGACTGGTTTGTTGACCAGTTGATTAGTTGCTAATTGTTTTCTTTAATTGAGCATTAATTGCATTTCCAATATGAATGATGGCTAAGTATATAAATTGACTAAGAGTTGGTATCAGTGACTTTCTGTTGATATGATACAAGTTTGAAGTGAAACACTGCAGCACCAACACCCTGACATTCTGGGTGACGCTGTGTTCTATTGGAATAATATGTGTGAAATTTAATTAAGATTATTTTCCGTGCTTTTAAGTAAATATGTATATATTTTCTTGAACACTTTAATATGTGGTGTACTTGTGTTCTGTTTTGTAGCTCTGTTTATTATTGCGAAGATTATCTTTATGGGAGAGATTTCAAGTCTTTTCCATGTTATGTTTCAAAGCAGGGATCTTTTGTTGGGGCATGGCAAACGATTCAAATTGGCAACCATTCAACTTCAATACACACTTGCATTGTGCCCTGTCCCACATCTGTTCAGGCGCATTTTGAATTTCACAAAATAAGATTTTAATGTCACCTGATAAGGGGTCAACAATATTTTTAAAAATCTTCATTTTGATGCAGTGCTGGAATTTAAACTCAGAATATTATTTTCCTTTTCATTTTAAGTATCAATGCAATTAATTAGTTGTAAAACATTTTTAAAATATTCATCTATGCCTTTAGACTGCAGGAACTGAGGAAAGTTATCGACCATTTATTTTCTTCAAAAGTTACCTGTGTTACTTGGTGCTTTCATAACAATTTCACTAGTTTCCTTGTTTGTGTCAATGTCCTCCGGCTTTTTAATCAAATCCTGAAAGTGATTAAGCTTTCAACTCATTGAGAGTGCAACATTTTTTGCGTTTACTAGCTCTGATTAAACCAGTGAGATACCGATGAATTTGAAGGGGGGGTGGGCGGGGGAGAGAAAACAAAAATGAATCAAAATACAAAAAATAGATTAATATGCTTAAGGGAGAGGAAGAAGTAAAAGTTAATATGAGAGAAAAAGACAACAATTGGGTGGCAAAAGAAGAGGGAAGTATAATTGACTTGGTTAGTTGAATTTTAATGGGTGATTATTTTTGAGCAAGTAATCAAATATATCCATGTTTTTATGGAGGAACGTGTCTCTCTGACTTCAGTATTGCGTTGCATGCACAGGTATTTATGCAGGTAATGCATATTAAGGCAAGTTTTAATTTGAACTTCAAAGCATCACAACACTCAATGGGAAAATTCATAAAATGTGTGTTAGGCTTTTCTATTCTACCTTCTGCATCCTCTCCATAAAGATGGGTTCAATGACTCCTGTAAAGTTGAATACAAAATCCTTTAATTTCTTTTTAATAATTTTATGCTCATCAAAGTGAGAGCTATCTGAACTGAGGAATGGCATGTTTTCCAGTATTTGCACCATGTCAATACATGTTCAGTGTAGTGTAAACCTTCTCCTATATTGTCTCAATGGTGTGTTCTGCGCTATATTACACTTCCTAAATATCCATTGTTCAGGTATGAAGCTGAACGATGATTATTGGCAGATGTTTCAACCAAGACAGAGCATTAAAGCGAAGTCTAATTCTGTCTTCATCAGAAACCCATGCATGCTGTAAAGGCAGAGTCACTGATAGCAGTCAAGGGAACTGGAGCCAATTTTTTTTTTCTTTTCATATATGACCTGAAGTAATAAAAAGCAGTCATAGCATACCTTTTGCCAACTTATTTAAGGTCGTTTAACTTGGCACAGGTCAGGGATTGAATCTGGGATATTCCTTGTCTATATAGCTCTCTCCATACTAATAGTGATTTATGCACTAGGCCAAGGGATCTCTGTAATGTGCTACATTGTACTTCACTGTGCCAACCACTCCCTTCCAAGTTTTTTAAGCCATCTTCTGTTACATTCTGATTTTGTGCATCTTGAAATTTAAAGACTAAAGCACAGTGCAATTTTTTTATAACATTTGAGCTTGTATTCATTGCATTACTTAAAACTTGTTTTTACTTCTCTCAATATTTTGCTTGCAGATGATTTTGAGAGTTTAATATTGTTATTTTACTCTTTTCTCTCCCTGCTCCCCTGAGTGTCTCCACACCGTTTGGAACAGCATGTGGTAGTATGTGGAAGATGTTCTGTGTTGGTGGTTAGTGTTTGAACAATGAAGCATCAACGTGGATGAAATTTCTGTTAACCATGGAACAGCTGGGTGCTGTGGCTTTTGACATATTGACTGTGAATCTGCAAAGTAGTCTGGTCAAACCAGAATGCTAAGTTCTCATTGTAACTGATAAATTTACTACAGTTTTTTTTTGCAGCTAAGAGGTCCAAATGCTTTTTTCAATGGTCTCCTTGTACCTTGTTTAAATCATGGTAGATGCAGCTCATGTTGGGGATTAATCTTCCAGACTTGAGATTCATTTAGCCAAAACAGGAATCATGGACCAAGTCAAGGCACTTCTGGGATGTGTGGAGGAAGCTGTAAACTTCAGAGAAGGTTCACTAGGTTGATTCCGGGTATGGAAGGGTTGTCTTATGAGGAAAGATTGAACAGGTTGGGTCTATACTCATTGGAGTTTGGAAGAATGAGAGGAGATCTTATTGAAACATACAAGATTCTGAGGGGACTCGATAGGGTAGATGCTGAGAGGATGTTACCCCTCATGAGGGAATCTAAAACTAGGGGACATAGTCTCAGAATAAGGGGTCACCCATTTAAGATGGAAATGAGGAGGAATTTCTTCTCCCAGAGGGTCGTGAATCTTTGGAATTCTTTACCCCAAAAAGCTGTGGAGGCCGAGTCATTGAATACATTCAAGGCTGAGTTAGACAAATTTTTGATCAAGGGAGTCAAAGGATATGGGGAAAAGGCAGGAAAGTGGAGTTGAGGTAAAAATCAGATCAGCCATGATCTCATTGAATGGCAGAGCAGGCTCGAGGGGCCGAATGGCCTACTCCTGCTCCTATTTCTTATGGTCTTAAACTGTTCATAACTCACCCATACCTGACTTAGGCTGTTGTAACTTGCTGCAAATTTGAAAAATGTTTTGATTTGCCCAAACATTATTCTCCTTCCCCCAAACGTGTGCCTTTGAATATATTTGCAGTGAAGTCGGATTCAAGTCTGAACCCTCATGTGGACAATATAGTTTTAACCATTTACCGGTTTTGTCAATGATATGTGCATCATTTCCTCTGAGTTTTTTTTTATTTGTTTCCTTCTTTTCTGCTTGTGAATGAGACAGCTGTTGGCCGAGATGATAGCAGAGCCTGCTTTTCTCTCTGAGTATACTATCTTTGCTCTGGAAAGCACCAAACGGCCTAAGCCGCTGAATATCAATGTGGTGAGTCCTCCCACCCTTCCAGCAATGCCACGGCAGGGTAGGAGAAGCGTTTAGCAAGAGAAGATTATGCTGCTTGATGCTTGCATTCTTTCAAAGGCATTTACCACTTAACCCTGAGTTTATCTAGGGGTTTCATTAGAAGGTGTCTGATGCTAGTGCCGACTTGACAAACTTACATAACATGTGTTCAAAATATCTTTTTAGGTTTCCGGGATTGTGCCATAATTTAAAATGTGGAGTTCTGTATTGTAGAAATCTTTAGTAAGTGTTCCGAGGACGCAAGTCTCCAAGAAAATAATGAAACCCTTAGATATTCAAAGTACGCTTTGCTCTAATATCTTCACTAAATGTTGCTGTCAAATATTAGCTGCTGTGAATAATATTTACAAATGTGTGTTTTTGTAAATTAATACTAAAAAGCAAAGGTTTACTTCATCTTAACAGTCATGGGCTCACATCGATTGTGTATTGTTTGTAAACTTACATCGAAAGTAAAAAATGAATTAAATTGAAACCATATCTATTGACCATTTTTTAATGACTTTACCAAGTATCTATCAATGAGCATGACCATTGTGAATGTTCAAAATTATCCATCTTATAATAAGCCACATTTGACTGAGTTGCCCAAAGAAATGTTCGATTTCTAAAAACTGCTTTGTTTCTGAACCACAAATTGTTCTCCAGCACGACCAACTGAATTTTTAATCATCTCTTACAAGAAGTTACAGAAGTCTTGGTACTGAATATGTATATATCCTTCAAAAATATTGTGCCAACAGGTTCCCAATATCCACAATATCCTGTCACAGGGGTTGCATATCAAATATGAAATTGTTCTTGCCTTGATCAGATAGGCAGATGTGGCTGTACTCTCTTTCAGGTCCTTTTCAAGTAGGTCGAAGACATTTCCACAAAGACTGAAATGAAAAATAACTTACCCTCACACTAGAAAGAGAAATTTTAGTACAAACTTCATTGGTAACAAACAAGAGTTGGAAGGACAAGTAGAGAAGATTAAATGTTAAATATGGAAATTGGTGTCTGGAAATAATGAAAGTATAAGATATATATATATATATATATATATATATATACTCAAACACTGGCATTTTGTTGGTGTTTTATTCAGATTAAGACTTTGTTCAAAGATCTCTCTTGGCTCACAGACATTTAGGGTTAACCTATTGTAATTACTGTCCAAACAGGTGTAATGTGCACTTCATTGCGCACTGTTGACTGAAGGACAATGTGGCAGGTTCCATGGAGCTTGCCCCATGTGGCAACAAGTAGAGAACCCATGACTGTTCAAGGAATTGGTTCGGGACCTGACTCTTAAAATCCGTAGGATCTGTTGACGTTTTACAATGGCTTGTCTGGAATAACACTGCACTACTGTGTTTTTTCCACCAGTAGATTTCACTGAGGCGTGTAAATAGTCAATTCCTGACAAGCGAGATCTGTTGTTACAAATTGACAAAGCTAGTTTTATGGAGATACACTATAAATTTGGCAGTGCGGTCAGAAAACACACAGGGCCAGATTTGCCATCAAAATAATGGCAAGGCTGATGGCAATCACCGTTAGTTATGCGCAATGATATAGCAACTTCAGGTGAGGGGCAGATGCGCAGTTAAATGCAAATATCCAAAAGTTGCTGTCTGAGTTGTGCCGCTCTTCCGTTACAATCACGAAAATGGCATCTCGCTGTCTGCCTCACCATTGAAATGCATTAAATGGCGTGAAGTTGCTGTATTTGCGAGGTAGATACAAATTAAACTCGCCACAGCAAGTTAAGTCTTGTCATTTCAAGTGTTAGTTTACCCTTTTAACAATGTGATAAGTGTTAATTACTGCCAATCAACCTCTCTGACGCCGAAAATTAACTATTACAAGTGTGGAGTCTCATTCCTTCAGGTACCAATTGTTGGCGATTTTAACTTTATTAAACTTTTTTGCTTTTTTTCTCTCTCAATCCAATCTATCTTTTGCGCTCTTTTTATTTCTCTTTCTGTACTTGATTTGACATTGAATTCACCCACTTCAATTTACACTTACTTCTCAGTCCTTGTGCTGTTTATTTCTCAATCCTTCAACCTGATTGGTTAAGGAGATACACAGTTGGTTGCCCTATTTCCCTGCGCAGCAACTTGCCACGCAAAAACTGTAAAGCCCGAAGTGTGCAAGGGCAAGTTTAACTAACGGCAGATACTGTTAGATGCCCTGCTGCAACAAAATCTGGGGTATTGAAAGCTGAATGAACGTAGTTAAGAGAATTTGGAAGGACTTAACCAATGACTGACGGAATGGGATCTGTGAAACAGCGCACAGATTCAAACCAACAACGAAGTGAAAGAATAAGTTTAAAAAAGGTACTGCTTCAGTCACATTTGAACCCCCCCACTTATGTTATGTTGAAAATGTGTGGGTGTGGATATCAGTTTAGGAACAGGAGTAGGCCATTTAGCCCTTCAAGCCTGTTCTGCCATTCAGTGAGATCATGGCTGATCTGTGACCTCACTGCAGGTACCCGCTGTAGCCCCATATCTCAATACCTTTTGGTTAACAAAAATCTACCGATCTCAGATCAAAAATTAACAATTGAGCGAGCATCAACTGCTATTTGCGGAAGAGAATTCCAAACTTCTACCATGCTTTGCATGTAGAAATGTTTCCCAACTTCACTCCTGAAAGTCCTGGCTCTAATTTTTAGGCTACGTCCCCAAGTCCTAGATTCCCCAACCAGCGGAAATAGTTTCTCCATCGGTTCCCCTTAATAGCTTGATGACTTCGATCAAATCACCCCTTAATCATCTTAATTTCAGGGACTATAAGCCTAATTTGTGTAATCGCTCCTCATAATTTAACCCTTGCAGTCCTGGTATCATTCTAGTAAATCTACGCTGCGCTTCAAGGCCAATATATCCTGCCGAGAACTGAACGCCGCAGATGTGGTCCAACCAGGGCTTTGTAAAGCTGCAGCATAACTTCTACCTCCTTGTATTCTAGTCCTCTGGATATAAAGGCCAGCATTCCATTATCCTTTTTGATTATTTTCTGCACCTGTCCATGACATTTCAATGATCTATATACATGGATCCCAAAGTCTCTTTTGACCTCCACTGTTTTGAGTTTTTCACCATTTAGAAAGTACTCTGATCTGTCTGTTTTAGGTCCAAAGTGGATGATCTCACACTTGCCTACATTGAAATCCGTTGGCCACAGTTTTGCCCATTCCCTTAATCTATTAATATCTATGTAATTTTATGCTCCCGTTTACACTGCTTACGATGCTGTCTGTATTTCTGTCATTGGCAAACTTGGATATGTGGCTCTCTATCCTGCCATCTAAGTAGTTATAAAACACTGAATATTTGAGGCCCCAACACAGATACTTGTGGGACACCACTAGTCACATCCTGCAATTTGAGTACCAGCTCATTATCCCTTCTCTCTGTATCTTGCCACTCAGCCAATTTCCTAACTAGGTCAATAATTTGCCCTCCATTCCATGATACTTCAGCTAACAGCCTCTTATGAGGGACTTCATCGAATGCTTTCTGGAAGTCCATATAAATAACATCCACAGACATTCCCCTGTCTACTACATCAGTCACCTCTTCAAAAAAATTCAATCAGGTTCGTCAGGATAATGGAATGCTGGCCTTTACAAGTCCATGCTGGCTCTCCCTGATCAGCTGAAAATTTTCAAGGTGCTCAGTCACTCCATCCTTAATTATAGACTCTAGTAATTTCCTGGCAACAGATGTTAGGCTAACTGGTCTATAATTCCCTGATTTCCCCCCTCTCGCCTTTCTTAAATAGCAGAGTGACGTGCAATTTTCCAAAACAGGAACAGTTCCTGAATCGAGAGAACTTTGAAAGATTATAGTTAGGGCGTCTGCAATGTTCTTACCTACTTCCTTTAAAACCCCTGGGATGGAAACCATCTGGTCCTGGGAATTTATCACTCTTCAGTGCTATTATTTTCTTCATTACTGATAATTTGCTGACGTTAATTATGGTGAGTCCCCGTCCCTGACTCAATTAGTTTCTTTAGTATCCTCTTTCTCTACTGTAAATACTAATGCAAAGTAATTATTTAACATGTCCACCATTTCCTTATTTTCATTTACGCTATCACCATTACCAGTTTTTAAGGGGCCCATGTTGCTCTTGACCACCCTCTTTTTTCCTATTAAAAAATTTTTGTGTTGATTTTGATATCCCTTGCAAGTTTCTTTTCATACTCCCTTTTTATAGCTCTTACTGTATGTTTTGTCACCCGTTGCTGTTTTTTGTATCTCTCCCAGTCACCAGGATCTGTACCATTTTTTGCATTTCTGTATGCTTTTTCTTTTAGTTTTATGTTGTCCCTTATCTCTTGTCGTTGATGGCTTTTTTTTGGGCAAGGAGAGCTCTTGTCCCTTAGGGTATAAACTGGTTCTGTATCAAGTTAAATTCTTTTTTTGAACACCTCCCACTAATGTCATTGTACCCATTATCAGATTTCCCCAGTTTACTGTGGACAGTCTCTGTCTCATCCCGTTGAAGTTGGCCATACTTACATTTAGAATCTTAGCAGCTGATATGGGTTTCTCCCTTTGAAACATAACATTGAACTTGATCATATTATGATCGCTATTGGATAAATGTTCACACATCGTTAGGCTGTTAACTAAATCTAGCTCATTACTCATGATTAAATTTAAAAGCTGTCCTGAACACACAAGAATTTACCCAAAAACCCTCTCGTTATATTCTCTCATCATTGAAAGAATTTCATCCTTAATCACTAAGGCTACTCCTCCCCCTTTACTACTTTCCCTATCTTTCCCAAAGACTCTATAACCTGGTATATTCATTTCCCAGTCCTGACCATCTTGCAGCCAAATCTCAGTAACGGCGACCATGTTGTACCCTCTACGTTGAATTTGCACGTGCAAGTCATTCAATTTGTTCCTTATACTCCATGCATTTGTATAAAGAACGCTTAATTGGGCCACACACCCTAACCTGTTTTTCTGTCACATTTCTTAATTCTCTCTCGTGATTTAATTATTTCACATCTTTTAGTTGTCCCTTTACCTATAGTGCCTAAAGCATAATTTCTTACTCTAGCCTCTACCTTTTGGTTTGTTTTAGAATTATTATTTATCCTACATTTACCTGAGCCCACCCCCAATTTACAAGTTTAAAGTCCTGGTTACCGCCCTATTTATCCTTTCCATTCGGACCCTGGTCCCAGCCTGGTTCAAGTTTAGGACAGGATTTGACTCAGCCATGATACCTGCTTTCAGTGCCCCCATAACTAAATAGCCTCTGTCTGTGCTGACACTTGGATAATATACTCCAAGAATCCTGCCATTTATGAAACTGTGACCTGCCTTCAGGAGAAGAGAACTGAAGGGAAAGAAAATAAACTGTTGCGCGCACTCTACTCCCTCCAACATTTACAAGAGCAATCTCATAGTGCCCAGCCACAATTGAACTGGACCCAGCCACCTGCCTCTCTGGACCATCACAGTGACCCTGATAAGCCTTCAATATGTGCAGACTCCTGTACGTCGGCTTTATTTCTGTCTGCTTGCCCATCCTACTGTTGGGGTAGGAGGTTAAGCTGCCTGCTATCCATTGTCTGTAGGATAGTGGGGTAGGTTTTCTCTGACTGCTTGCCCACATTTTGAGTAACAGGTCACATCCTGGGTGTCCCTTGAGCATGAATATTCTGTGTCTGCTGGTTTTTAAAATGCCATCCACAGACCAAGAGCACCACATAGAATTTTTGTAATAATTTCTCTTGTCCTCACTGTTTTAATGTATTTTAATTTGATTTAAAAATCAATTTGGGTGAGTCAGACCAACCCTGGAGAATATTAGTGGTGAGAACATAAGAAAAAGGATCAGGAGAAGGCCATTTGGCCCCTCAATCCTGCTCCACCATTCAATAAGATCATGGCTGATCTTCGACCTCAACTCCACTTTCCTGCCCGATCCCCATATCCCTTGATTCCGCTAGAGTCCAAAAATCTATCGATCTATCGCAGTCTTAAACATATTCAAAGACTCAGTATCCACAGCCCTCTGGGGTTGAGAATTCCAAAGGTTCACAAACCTCTGAGTGAAGAAATTCCTCCTCATCTCAGTCTTAAATGGCCAACCCCTTATCCTGCGACCATGCCCCCCTAGTTCTAGACTCTCCAGCCAAAGGAAACAACCTCTCAGCATCTACCCTGTCAAGCCCCCTCATAATCTTACATGTTTCAATGAGATCACCTCTCATTCTTCGAAACTCCAGAGTATAGGCCCATTTTACTAAACCTCTCCTCACAAGACAACCCTCTCAGCCCAGGAATCAATCTAGTGAGCCTTCATTGCACCGCCTCTAAGGCAAGTATATCCTTCCTTAGGTAAGGAGACCAAAACTGTACACAGTACTCCAGTTGAGGTCTCATCAAAGCCCTGTACAATTGTAGTAAGACTTCCTTATTCTTGTACTCCAACCCCCTTGCAATAAAGGCCAATATGCCATTTGCCTTCCTAATTGCTTGTTGTACCTGCGTGCTAACTTTTTGTGCTTCTTGTACGAAGACACCCAAATCTCTCTCAACACCAACATTTACTAGTTTCTCACCATTTTAAAAAATATTCTGTTTTTCTATTCTTCCAACCAAAGTGAATAACCTCTCATTTCTCCACATTATACTCCATCTGCCACCTTGTTGCCCACTCACTTAACCTGTCCATATCCCGTTGCAGACTCTGTGTCCTCCTCAGAGCTTACTTTCCCACCTTGTTTTGTATCATCAGCAAACTTGGATACATTACACTCGACCCCTTCATCCAAGTCATTAATATAGATTGTAAACAGCTGAGGCCCAAACACTGATCCTTGCAGCACTCCACCAGTTACAGCCTGTCACCCTGTAATTGACCCATTTATCCCTACTCTCTTCTGTCCATTAACCAATCCTCTATCGGTGCTAATAGATCCCCCCCAACCACATGAGCCCTTATCTTGTGTAACAACCCTTTATGTGGCACTTCATCAAATGCCTTTTGAAAATCCAAATATACTACATCCACTGGTTCCCCTTTATCCCTGCTAGTTACATCCTCAAAAAGCTCTAATAGATTTATCAAACACAATTTCCCTTTAATGAAATCATGTTGACTGTGCTGAATAATGTTGTGATTTTCTCTCTCCTGTTACCATGTCCTTAATAATAGATTCCAGCATTTTCCCGACGACTGATGTCAGGCTAACTGGCCTGTAGTTGTCTGTTTTGTTTTTCCCTCCTTCCTTGGATAGTGGTGTTACATTTGCTACCTTCCAATCCGCTGGTTCTAGAATTCAGGGAATTTTGGAAGATCATAACTAATGCATCCACTAACACTGCAGCCACCTCAGTGAGACACTTATTTATGTCCTTGTGGAGTTATGTTTACTTGGCCCCACTTTTTCACTGGTCTACTTAAAATAGGACTTGAATCTATTACTGGAATCTCTTATTCGGGACAGAGTGACTGAGCATTTGGAGAAGTAGTAGCTGATTAGAGAGAGCCAGCATGGATTTGTGAAGGGTAAATCATATCTAATGAACCTAGTTGAATTTTTTGAGGAGGTAACTAATATGGATGATATTTATATGGACTTCCAGAAGGCATTCGACAAGGTTCCACATAGGAGACTGTTAACAAAAATGAGAGCAAATGGAATTGGAGGCAACCTATTGGCTTGGATAGGGAATTGGTTCGGAGGAAGGAGACAGAGAGTTGGGATAATGGGAACTCAAATTGGCAGGATATGACTAGTGTAGTCCCCCAGGGATCTGTACTGTGGCCTCAGCTTTCGACTGTATTTATAAATGACTTGGATGAAGGTATATGATGACACTTAGTTAGGTGGCACAGTAAGTAGTACAGATGGGAGCAGAAAGTTGCCAAGGGATATGGATAGATTAGGTGAGTGGGCAAAACTGTGGCAGTTAGAATTTAAGGTGTGAAAGTGTGAAGTTATCCACTTTGGACCAAAGATAGATCAGAGTGTTTTCGAAATGGTGAGAAACTAGGAACTGTGGATGAGAGATTTAGGGGTCCAAGTACAGAAATCACAAAAAACTAGTGGACAGGTACAAAAAATAATTTCAAAGGCTAATGGAATGTTGGCCTTTATATCAAGGGGACTGGAAGACAAAGGGCTGGAAGTTAGGGTACAGTTACATAAAGCTCTGGTTATACCCCATTTAGAGTACTGCGTTCAGTTCTGGGCACCGTACTTCAGGAAGGATAAATTGGCCTAGGAAGTGACGATTCACCAGAACCAGAAAGGATTAAATTATGAGGACAGGTTGCACAAACTAGGCTTGTATTCCTTTGAGTATAGAAGATTAAGTGGTGATTTTAATTGAGTTGTTTAAGATGATTAAAGCATTTGATAGGGTAGATAGAGAGAAACTATTTCCTCTAGTGGGAGAGTCCAGTACATGGATCACGACCTTAAAATTAGAGCTTGGCCATACAGGGGTGATGTCAGAAAGCACTTCTTCACACAAAGGGTAGTGGAAATCTGGAACTTTTTTTCCCTTTTTCTGCACCCCTCCCCCCACCGCCTCAAAAAGCTGCGGAGGCTGGGGGGGCCAATTGAAGATTTCAAAAATGAGATTGATAGATTTTTGTTAGGCAAGGATAGTAAGAGTTGCGGAACCAAGGCGGATAGATGGAGTTAAGATACAGATCTGACAGGTTCCATTCTTATCTATCCAGTCATAGCCAGAGAATCACATGCTATTGCTTCTGTTCCTGCTCCCACACTGTTACCTCTGGAGTCCCCCAAGGATCTATTCTTGCCCCTCCCATTTCTCATCGACATGCTGCCCCTTGGTGACATCATCCGAAAACACAACATTCGATTCCACACGTATGCTGAGGACACCCAGCTCTACCTCACAACCACTTTTCTCGACCCCCTCCACTGTCTCTCATTTGTCTCACTGCTTGGATACAGCACTGGATAAGCAAAAATTTCTTCCAACTAAATATTGGGAAGACTTATGACATTGTCTTGGGTCCCCACCGCAAATTCCGTTCCCGAGCCATGGACTCCATCCCTCTCCCTGGCCATTGTCTGAGGCTGAATCAGACCATTCTCGACCTTGGCGTCCTATTTGACCCTGAGATGAGCTTCCGACCGCATATCTGCTCCATCACCAAGACCGCTTGCTTCCACCTCCGTAACATAATCTGTCTCCGCCCATGCCTCAGCTTATCTGCTGCTGAAACCCCCATCCATACCTTTGTTAGCCCTAGACTTGACCATTCCAATGCTCTCCTGGCTGGCCTCCAATTTTCCACCCTCCATAAACGTGAGCTCATCCAAAACTCTGCTGCCCATATTCTAACTTGCACCAAGTCCCGTTCTCCCATTACCTCTGCTTGCTGACCTACATTTGCTCCCGGTTCTGGGACTGCCTTAATTTTAAAATTTTCATCCTTGTTTTCAAATCGCTCCGTGGCCTTGCCTCTCCCTATCTCTGTAACCTCCAACAGCCCTTCGAGATTTCTGCACTCCTTCAATTCTTGTCTCTTGCGCATCCCCGATTTTAATCGCTGCACCATAGGTGGCCGTGCCTTCAGCTGCTTAGGCCCGAAGCTCTGGAATTCCCTCCCAAAACCCCTCTACCTCTCCTCCTTTAAGATACTCCTTAAAATCTATCTCTTTGACCAAGCTTTTGGTCACATGTCCTAATATCTCCTTATATGACTCGGTGACAAATTTTGTTTGATATCGCTCTTGTGAAGCGCCTTGGGACGTTTTACTACGTTAAAGGTGCTATATAAATGCAAGCTGTTTGGTATTAAGGGTTACGGCATCAAGGCGGATAGATGGAGTTGAGATACAGATCAGCCATGATCTAATTGAAGGGTGGAACAGGCTCGAGTGTCTGAATGGCCGACTCCTGTTCCTTTGACTCTTGTCCTACCCATCTGACGTGACCTGAGGTGTTTCCAATCTGGAAAGATCAAACATTCAATGAGGCTGAACCAAGAGAACTTCCAGATTCGGTCTCCATTCCTGGACCATCATCAGCAACTGATAACTGTGCAACCAGCAGACTCGACATAAGTGTAAACACTGACGCAAAAATGACCAGGCAATCAACATGCGACTGCTCCCACCCTCAATGCAGCATACCTGAATTTAAATGTTATCATTTTATTCAGACTTAGTTTGATAAAATGGGTAAGAGCTCATTATGCTTTTAATATAATTTTCTGTATCAACATTGCATCTTCCAATTTAGCAGTTTTAACTGCAGTATAGTTACTTTTATGTGGCACGAAATAGATAATTCAGTTTTTTCTGGCCTTCATACTGATATGCCATGCATGTCTGAGGCTATGGGCAGATTGACTTCCCATTTGTGTTGTAGGGAAGTAGTGTTAACTCCATGTGATAATGCTGCAAGCAGTTTTTTTTAAGGTTGATAAATTAAGCTGTTCAAAATCTGATTTTTGATGGTTGCATTACCTTTGTATATTCGTGGCATTGAAAGTGATAGGCAGAGTAAAAGATGAAATGAGGAAGAAAAACAAGAGACAAATAGAGATGATGAAAGCAATGCATTTCCAGTGTAGCTTCTATTAATCCTTAAAAATAAAGGCAAGTTACCTGGTGGAATTTTTTTTTCCGCTGTGGGAAATTTTCAAAACAAGTTATATGTATCTCTTGCAATTAGTTAGTTGTAATTACTGGACAATGAGATGTTGGGTTGTAACTTGAAATCCCAGGTTTGTGCTGTTCTGCTGTTCCCACTTACTTCAAAAAAAAATTGACATGGGTGAAGCTGACACAGGGTATTTAGCACCTGTTTCTTGTTGCCCTGAGAAGATTATGGTAGGTTGGCTTCTTGAATTGCTGCAGTCCTTGAGGTGGTGCAAATAGTGTGCCATCTGAAGATTTACTTGATCAGTCTGAATCCTGCATAAACAGGGCGATGGATGACTGAGAATGTTTTTAATTTTGATGTTGTATTCTTGCCTCAATGGTATGATATATGTACAGGTGAGAGGGGTATAACCAAAGAAAAGGGTACTGCACATACTGTTGTTATGCGATGCAAGTGAGTATTAGATATCTTCTGTGGGAAGTACTTAAGCACAACTGCATTCAGAACCCTCATTGTTGTAAATTTTTTCTTCACATCTGCATGGTCATCAGAAACCACTTTGTGCCGCTCTGAACAGCTGCTCAGAAATGAGTGAAGGGGCAAGGTGAGTGTAGTAGAAACTGTCTGTTATCCCCCGTGCAAGTATACCTAACTGTGTGTCTCCACTTCCCTATGAATAGTATAGTCAAGGATGGTAATTCAGACATGAGCCCATGACCTATCAGTCTAGTGCAGCTTGTTAGAACTTTACTATGTGCTGCTTGCTAGAAATAATGGCAGAAATACACATTTAAATATTTGTTGTGGAATAAATTCTAAAAAAGAAATTCTATTTTCATTTTGAATATTATTTAGCACTGCATAATGAGTTTATGTATTCTTGTACCACTGCTAAGGAAGCATATTGTATCCAGCGCATAAGGAGGGGCAGGAATATATGGATCGTTCACTGCAGAACAGAGTCTCACTACGTAAAACGATACAGGAAGAGGAATGTGTGACTGACAGTGGAGGCAGGGAAGGAAGAACTGCAGAATTTGCTCATGTCCAGCAGATACGATGTACTTGCTACCTGCGGGGATAAGGAAGAAGGCTGCAGGGAGGATGGCCAGAAAGCTAACCAAAGCACCATGGAGCAGGAGGCAGTCCAAGATAGGGGAGGGGGTGGGAACAGCAGAATAGAAAGGTTGTACTTGTAGGGGATTCGATAATTAGGGTGATACAGGGGATTCTCAGCGATCGAGAGTCCAGGGGGATTTGTTGCCAAGGTAAAGGATATCTCGAAGCAGCTGGAAAGGAACTTGGAAAGGGAGGGGGAAGAATCAGTTGATGTGATCCATGTCTGAACCAACAATACAGGAAAGAACAGGGAATAGGCCCTGCTGAGGGAGTATCAGGAGCTAGGTGCTAAATTTAAAAAGCAGGATCTCAAGGGTGGTAATCATCGGATTTCTACCCGAGCCATATGCTAATTGGCATAGGAATGAACAGATCAGGAAAGTAAATGCGTAGCTGAAAGACTGGTGTGGGTGGGAGGGGTTTCATTTCATGGGACACTGGCACCAGTACTGGACAGGAAGGAGCTGTACCGCTGGGACAGGCTGCACCAAGGTTCTAGCGGAAAAGATGTAGAGAATCATAGAATGGTTACAGCACGGAAGGAGGCCATTCGGCCCATCTGAAGAAAGAATTCCAAACCAATAAAGGGAGGGGAGGGTCTGGATGGAAATCACCTAAAGATAAGAAGAAGAGGGGATAATAGCAAGAGTTAGGATACAAAAAGAGACAAAGATAATTGGCCAGATCTTGCTGGAGCGCGGCATCTTGTGGCATAAACCATAAGTTCGACTTTTTCTCGCACCCTTCAGCTCAAATTTATTTTGCGCTGCAACTTGCTATAAGTGCGAGCTGATAACTCTGTGGCGAGGGCAACAGGGCATCTGGGACCTTAGTGAACGATAGTACCAACAGTGAGATTTAAGGATGGAGAAAGAAACAAAGGAATGGGGGAGAAGGAGGGTGAATTAATGGCAATCAGGTACTGAAAGAGAAATAAGGAGGCAATAAAAGATTGGATGAAGAGAGAAAGGAAAAGTAGGAAATAAAAATTAAAATTTGATATTTTTAAAATTTCAAACAATAATTTACTACATGCTGGAATGAGATTGAACTGTTCCCTTTCTGGGCCAGAGAGCTTAATTGGCATTGCATGACCAATTATCAAGTCATTTAAAAGGTACTTGTTAAGCTCCAGCCCGAAATTTCTGCGGCGAGTTTAATGGGCAATAAATGTGCAAATCCAGCAAGTTCTTAAAAATAATGGGAAGGCTAAGGGCGAGATGTCATTTGTGCAAAGCAGAGTTTGTGTATTAATAACGATGTGCGTTGTTAATACGCCGTTAGTTTTCCAGCAAGATCCGGCCCAATATAAATACTCTGGAAACAGAAAAGATTATAGAATGTAATAATATACCGGTTAAAATAAAGCAGGAGTGATGAAAAAGAAAAACATATTAAATTGCCTATATAGCAATGTTGAGAGCATTGGCAACCAACGGTGATAGGTCAAAAAGTGTGATAAATACACCATCAATGGAAGTGATGCTGCTGTTAAGATGCGCAATGTGATTGCCTATGAAATAGCTGTGTCATCAAAACCATTTTCGGAGGGAGAATTTTTGAAGAACTTAATGCTAAAGGGGAAGCGAGATAAGTACGTGACCGAGAAAGGAATAGAAGGATATGTTGACAGGATGAGGTGAAGTAAGGTGATGGGAGGCTCGTGTGTAGCATAAACACCAGCATAGACCGATTGGGCCAAATGGCCTGTTTCTGTGCTGTAAATTCTATGGGCAGGGTGAGGACAGTTACCCAAATGAGAGTACATGAATGCATGAAGCATAAGAAGTCATAGTATTTTAGTCGTATATCATAGTATGTTAAAGCACAGAAGGAGGCTATTCGGCCCATCGTGCCTGTGTCGGCTTTTTGAAAGAGTTATCCAATTAGTCCCACTCCCCTGCTGTTTCCCCATTGCCCTGCAGCTTTTTCCCCTTCAAGTATTTATCCAATTCCCTTTTGAAAGTTGCTGTTGAATCTGCTTCCACCACCCTTTCAAGCAGTGCATTCCAGATCATAACAACTCAACGCATTAAAAAATGTTTCCTCATGCCACCTCTGGTTCTTTTGCCAATCGCCTTAAATCTATGTCCTTTGGATACCCACCCTTCTGTCGCTGGAATCAGTTTCTCCTAATTTACGCTATCAAAACTGTTGGTGATATTGAACACCTCCAGCAAATCTCCTCTAACCATCTCTGCTCGAAGAACAACCCCAGCTTCTCCATTCTCTCCACATAACTGAAGTCCCTCATCCCTGCTACCATTCGAGTAAATCTCTTCTGCATCCTCTCTAAGGCCTTGACATCCTTCCTAAAGTGTGGTGCCCAGAATTGAACACAGTACTCCAGCTGAGGTCTAACCAGTGTTGTATAAAGGTTTAGCATAACTTCCTTGCTTTTATACTCTATGCCTCTATTTATAAAGCCCAGGATCCCATATGCTTTTTTAATAGCCTTCTCAACTAATCCTTCCACCTTCAAAGATTTGTGTACATATACCCCCAGGTGTCTCTGTTCCTGTACCCCCCTTTAAAATTGTACCATTTAGTTTATATTGCTTCTCCTCATTCTTCCTACCAAAATGTATCACTTATGAAACATATTAGTGAGAAGTACATGCACGGTGACGCCACCCAGTTGTAACTCTCCATTACTTCTCTCGACCCCTCCACTTCTTCTTTGTTGCCAGAATGCTTGTCTGGTATCCATTTCTGGTTGAGTCGCTATTTCGTCCACTTAAACATTGCAAAGACTGAAGCTATTGACTCGAGTCCCCGCCACAAACTTGGTAGGCACCCTTGCGACTTATTCCATCCGTCTCCCCGGCCATGTCTCCGTCTAAACCAGACTTGTGCCAATCTTGGCGTCCGAATCAACCCTGAGCTGAGCCTCTGACCCATATCCTCTCCATCACAAAGACTTCCATCTCCGCAGCATTGCTTTTCTATGTTTAAAGGTGCTATATAAATACCAGTCGTAACTCACATCCGCCCCTCATTGAGCTTTGGAATGCCACAGCTGGACACATAGGATTGTTTTTTTTAAGAATTGGGAAACCACGAAGGTCGGAAAGAGTGGAAGTGAAGACGAGGCAAATTGAGAAGTAATGGTGAGGTGACATAGTACTTGGTTTTGGGATGATAATTGGAGGGTGAGATTAAGTTCAGGAATGAGGTAGAGGGGTAGGATGGGGGTGGGGGAAGGGAGAAGGTAAAGAAGAGTCTGGCAATCATACAGGACATTGCAACATCCTTCTCAGACTTGGTGTCTGAGAGGTGATGGTAGTTCCAGCATTGGCAGTCCAAAAAAATGGATGAATGATTGAGGCTCATTATTTTAATGTCATTCCACCTTCAAAATAGATGAGTTCTGAGAGGATAAGATATGGTAAGTATTTTAAACTTGAGCTTTCTTTAGGAAAAAAGGAAAAGCTTAGGAGACCAAAACAAAAAATGCTGGGAACACTCAACTGGTCAGTCCACACTCCATAATCACATTCATCCATTATGTTGGACTGCCAATGCGAGAACTTCCACCAGCACCTTATATATACTAAGTCTGATAAGGATGTTGGAATGTCCTGCAAGGTTGGCAGATCTTTCTTTACCTACTCCCTTCCCCACCTCCATCCAACCCCTCTCCCTCATTTCTGAACTTCATCTCGCCTTCCCACTACTGTTGTAAACTCAAGCGCGGTATCATTTTATCATGGAAGTTATCTTGAAGGTTACAGCCTGGAAGGAGGCCATTCGGCCCACTGAGTCTGCGCCAGCTCTATGCATAAGCAATCCGGTTAGTCCTACTCCTCCCTATCCCCGTAGCCCTGCACGTTTTTTTCAATTCAAGTACTTATCCAGTTCCCTTTTGGAAAGCCATGACTGAATCTGCCTCCACCACTACCTCGGGCAGTGCATTCCAGATCCTAACCACTCGCTGTGTTTGAAAAAAAAGTTTTTCCTCGTGTCACGTTTAGTTCTTTTGCCAGTCACCTTCAACCTATGTCCTCTGGTTCTTGACCCTTCTGCCAATGGGAACAGTTTCTCTCTATATACTCTGTCCAGACCCTTCATGATTTTGAATACCTCTATCAAATCTCCCCTCAACCTTCTCTGTTCCAAGGAGAACAATCCCAGCTTCTCCAGTCAATCCACGTAACTAAAGTCCCTCATCCGTGGAATCATTCTAGTAAATCTCCTCTGCACCCTTTTCCAAGGCCTTCACACCCTCCACAAAGGCGGTGCCCAGAACTTGACGCATTACTCCAGTTGTGCCGAACCAGTGTTTTATAAAAGTTCATCATGACTTCCTTGCTTTTGTACTCTATTAATAAAGCCCAGGACCATATAGGGTACGGTCGCATAGTGGTTATGTCACTGGACTCGTAATCCAGAGGCCTGGACGAACAATCCGGAGTCATAAGTTCAAATCCCGCCATGGCGGCTGGGGAATTTACATTCAATTAATTAAATAAAAATCTGGAATTTAAAAAAAAACTAGTACCAGTAATGGTGGCTATGAAACTATGGATTGTCGTAAAAACCCATCTGGTTCACTAATGTCCTTTAGGGAAGGAAACCTGCTGTCCTTACCCGGTCTGGCCTATATGTGACTCCAGACCCACAACAAAGTGGTTGATTCTTAACTGCCCTCTGAAATGGCCTAGCAAGCCACTCAGTTGTACAATCTCGCTAAAGAAAGTCATAATAACAATAAAATCGGACGGACCACATTGCGTCGGACCACAAGGCAAAGGCAAACCAAGCCCAGTCGACCCTGCAAATTCCTCCTCACTAACATCTGGGGATTTGTGCCAAAATTGGGAGAGCTGTCCCACAGACTCGTCAAGCAACAGCCTGATCATAGCCATACTCACAGAATCATACCTTTCAGCCAACGTCCCAGACTCTTCCATCACCATCTCTGGGTATGTCCTGTCCCACCGGCAGGACAGACCCACCAGAGGTGGCGGTACAGTGCTATACAGTCAGGAAGGAGTGGCCCTGGGAGCCCTCAACATTGACACTGTACCCCATGAAATCTCATGGCATCAGGTCAAACCTGGGCAAGGAGACCTCCTCCATGTTGAGCACCACTTGGAGGAAGCACTGAGGGTAGCAAGGGCACAGAATGTACTCTGGGTGGGGGACTTCAATGCCCATTGCCAAGAGTGGCTCGGTAGCACCACTACTGGCCGAGTCCTGAAGGACATAGCTGCCAGACTGGGCCTGCGGCAGGTGGTGAGCGAACCAACACGAGGGAAAAACCTACTTGCCCTCATCCTCACCAATCTACCTGTCGCAAATGCATCTGTCCATGACCGTATTGGTAGGAGTGACCACCGCACAGTCCTCGTGGAGACGAAGTCCCGTCTTCACACTGAGGACACCGTCCAACGTATTGCGTGGCATGACCACCGTGCTAAATGGGATAGATTCAGAACAGATCTAGCAGCTCAAAACTGGGCATCCATGAGGCACCGTGGGCCATCAGCAGCAGAATTGTATTCCAGCACAATCTGTAACCTCATGGCCCGGCATATTCCTCACTCTACCATTACCAACAAACCAGGGGATCAACCCTGGTTCAATGAGGAATGCAGAAGAGCATGCCAGGAGCAGCACCAGGCGTCCCTAAAAATGAGGTGCCAACCTGGTGAAGCTACAACTCAGTGCATGCTAAACAGCGGAAGCAACATGCTATAGATAGAGCTAAGTGTTTGCAACTGTCTTCAGCCAGAAGTGCCGAGTGGATGATCCATCTCGGCCTCCTCCCGATAACCCCACCGTCACAGAAGCCAGTCTTCAGCCAATTCGATTCATTCCACGTGTTATCAAGAAACGGCTGAGTGCACTGGATACAGCAAAGGCGATGGGCCCCGACAACATACCGGCTGCAGTGCTGAAGACTTGTGCTCCAGAACTAGCTGCGCCTCTAGTTCCAGTACAGCTACAACACTGGCATCTACCCGACAATGTGGAAAATTGCCCAGGTATGTCCTGTCCACAAAAAGCAGGACAAATCCACTCCGGCCAATTACCGCCCCATCAGCCTACTCTCAATCATCAGCAAAGTGATGGAAGGTGTCGTCGACAGTGCTATCAAGCGGTACTTAACAATAACCTGCTCACCGATGCTCAGTTTGGGTTCCGCCAGGACCATTCTGCTCCAGACCTCATTACAGCCTTGGTCCAAACATGGACAAAAGAGGTGAGGTGAGAGTGACTGCTCTTGACATCAAGACAGCATTTGACCGAGTGTGGCACCAAGGAGCACTCGTAAAATTGAAGTCAGTGGGAATCAGGGAAAACTCTCCAGTGGCTGGAGTCATACCAAGCACAAAGGAAGATGGTAGTGGTTGTTGGCGGCCAATCATCTTAGCCCCAGGAGTTCCTCAGGGCAGTGTCCTAGGCCCAACGATCTTCAGCTGCTTCATCAATGACCTTCCCTCCATCATCAGGTCAGAAATGAGGATGTTCGCTGATGATTGCAGAGTGTTCAGTTCCATTCGCAACCCCTCAGATAATGAAGCAGTCCGTGCCCGCTGCAGCAAGACCTGGACAACATCCAGTCTTGGGCTGATTGGTGGCAAGTAACATTCGTGCCAGGCAATGACCATCTCCAACAAGAGAGAATCTAACCATCTCCCCTTGACATTCAACGGCATTACCATCGCTGAACCCCCCACCATCAACATCCTGGGAGTCACCATTGACCAGAAACTTAACTGGACCAGCCACATAAATACTGTGGCTACAAGAGCAGGTCAGAGGCTGGGTATTCTGCGGTGAGTGAGTGACTGACCTCCTGACTTCCCAAAGCCTTTCCACCATCTGCAAGGCACAAGTCAAGAGTGTGATGGAATGCTCTCCACTTGCCTGGATGAGTGCAGCTCCAACAACACTCGAAGCTTGACACCATCCAGGACAAAGCAGCCCATCGACCTCCCAAAACATGCACTCCCTTCACCACCGGCACACTGGCTGCAGTGTGTACCATCCACAGGATGCACTGCAGCAACTTGCCAAGGCTCCTTTGACAGCACCTCCGAAACCCGCGACCTCAACCACCTGAAAGGACAAGGGCAGCAGGCACATGGGAACAACACCACCTGCACATTCCCCTCCAAGTAACTCCCTTCCTAACAGCACTGTGGGAGAACCTTTACTTCACGGACTGCAGCGGTTCAAGAAGGCGGCTCAGCACCACCTTCTCGAGGGCAATTAGGGATGGGCAATAAATGCTGGCCTCGCCAGCGACTCCCTCATCCCATGAACGAATTTTTTTTTAAAAAAAGACCCCGTATGCTTTTTTAACTGCTTTCTCAACCTGCCCTGCCACCTTCATTTGTGCATGTATACCCTCAGATCCCTCTTTCCTCGACCCCTTTTAGAATTGTGTTCTCTAGTTTCTTTTGCCTCTCCTAATTTTTCCTACCGAAATGCATCGCCTCGCATTTTCCTCATTAAACTTCATCTGCCATGTGTCCGCACATGCCACCAGAGTGTCTATATCCTCTTGAAGTCTATCACTGTCCTCCTCACTGTTCACTACCCTTCCAAGTTTTGTCATCTGCAAATTTTGAAATTGTGCCCTGTACTTCTAAGTCATCAATATATATCAAGAAAAGCAGTGGTCCCAGCACCGACCCCTGGGGAACACGACTGCACACTTCGCTCCAGTCCGAAAAACAACCGTTCACCACTACTCTGTTTGCTGTCATTTAGCCAATTCTGTGTCCATGTTGATATTGCCCCCTTTATTCCATGGACCTTCATCTTAATAGCAAGCCGACCATGTGGCTCTTTATCAAACGCCTTTTGAAAGCCCAGATACACCACATCAACTGCATTGCCCTTATCTACTTTCTCTGTTACCTCATTAAGCAACCTGATCGAGTTTTTTGAACGTGATTTACATTTAACAAATCTGTGCTGGCTTTCCCGAATCAATCCACACTTGTCCAAGTGACTGTTAATTCTGTCCCGGATTATCGTTTCCAAAAGTTTCCCCCACTACCGAGGTTAAACTGACTGGCCGATAGTTGCTGGAGACAATTGATGAGTTATTGCTAGAAATGAAATAGAATTGAAAATAAAGTTCAAGTAATGAGAACAGAAGGGAAAGACAGGGCTAGAAGAACTGAAGTGCATTAAAATGTTTTATATAAAATTATTTTTAATGTTTCATTGTGTAATGTTACTGTAATAAATCTCTTGCCATTTAAGCAGGTGTAATACTGCAGGATTTATAGAATCATAGAAGTTACAACATGGAAACAGGCCCTTCGGCCCAACATGTCCATGTCGCCCAGTTTATACCACTAAGCTAGTCCCAATTGCCTGCACTTGGCCCATATCCCTCTATACCCATCTTACCCATGTAACTGTCCAAATGCTTTTTAAAGGACAAAATTGTACCCGCCTCTACGACTGCCTCTGGCAGCTCATTCCAGACACTCACCACCCTTTGAGTGAAAAAATTGCCCCTCTGGACCCTTTTGTATCTCTCCCCTCTCACCTTAAATCTATGCCCCCTCGTTATAGACTCCCCTACCTTTGGGAAAAGATTTTGACGATCGACCTTATCTATGCCCCTCATTATTTTATAGACTTCTATAAGATCACCCCGAAACCTCCTACTCTCCAGGGAAAAAAGTCTCAGTCTATCCAACCTCTCCCTATAAGTCAAACCATCAAGGCCCGGTAGCATCCTAGTAAATCTTTTCTGCACTCTTTCTAGATTAATAATATCCTTTCTATAATAGGGTGACCAGAACTGTACACAGTATTCCAAGTGTGGCCTTACTAATGTCTTGTACAACTTCAACAAGACATCCCAACTCCTGTATTCAATGTTCTGACCAATGAAACCAAGCATGCTGAATGCCTTCTTCACCACCCTATCCACCTGTGACTCCACTTTCAAGGAGCTATGAACCTGTACTCCTACATTTTTGTTCTATAACTCTCCCCAACGCCCTACAATTAACGGAGTAGGTCCTGGCCCGATTTGATCTACCAAAATGCATCACCTCACATTTATCTAAATTAAACTCCATCTGCCATTCATCGGCCCACTGGCCCAATTTATCAAGATCCCGTTGCAATCCGAGATAACCTTCTTCACTGTCCACAATGCTACCAATCTTGGTGTCATCTGCAAACTTACTAACCATGCCTCCTAAATTCTCATCCAAATCATTAATATAAATAACAAATAACAGCGGACCCAGCACCGATCCCTGAGGCACACCGCTGGACACAGGCATCCAGTTTGAAAAACAACCCTCTACAACCACCCTCTGCCTTCTGTCGTCAATCCAATTTTGTATCCAATTGGCTACTTCACCTTGGATCCCGTGAGATTTAACCTTATGTAACAACCTACCATGCGGTACCTTGTCAAAGGCTTTGCTAAAGTCCATGTAGACCACATCTACTGCACAGCCCTCATCTATCTTCTTGGTTACCCCTTCAAAAAACTCAATCAAATTCGTGAGACATGATTTTCCTCTCACAAAACCATGCTGACTGTTCCTAATCAGTCCCTGCCTCTCCAAATGCCTGCAGATCCTGTCTCTCAGAATACCCTCTAACAACTTACCCACTACAGATGTCAGGCTCACCGGTCTGCAGTTCCCAGGCTTTTCCCTGCTGCCCTTAAACAAAAGGCACAATATTTGCTACACTCCAATCTTCAGGCACCTCACCTGTAGCTGTCGATGATTCGAATATCTCTGCTTGGGGACCCGCAATTTCCTCCCTAACCTCCCATAACGTCCTGGGATACATTTCATCAGGTCCCGGAGATTTATCAACCTTGATGCGCGTTAAGACTTCCAGCACCTCCCTCTCTGTAATATGTACACTCCTCAAGACATCACTATTTATTTCCCCAAGTTCCCTAACATCCATGCCTTTCTCAACCGTAAATACCGATGTGAAATATTCATTTAGGATCTCACCCATCTCTTGTGGTTCCGCACATAGATGACCTTGTTGATCCTTAAGAGGCCCTACTCTCTCCCTAGTTACTCTTTTGCACTTTATGTATTTGTAGAAGCTCTTTGGATTCTCCTTTGCCTTATCTGGCAAAGCAATCTCATGTCCCCTTTTTGCCCTCCTGATTTCTCTCTTAACTCTACTCCGGCAATCTCTATACTCTTCAAGGGATCCACTTGATCCCAGCTGCCTATTAATGTCATATGCCTCCTTCTTCTTTTTGACTAGTGCCTCAATCTCCCGAGTCATCCAAGGTTCCCTACTTCTACCAGCCTTGCCCTTCACTTTATAAGGAATGTGCTTACCCTGAACCCTGGTTAACACACTTTTGAAAGCCTCCCACTTACCAGACGTCCCTTTGCCTGCCAACAGACTCTCCCAATCAACTTCTGAAAGTTCCTGTCTAATACCAGCTGAAAAATTAAGTGGCTGCCCTAAAGAGACTGGGATTTCCCTGGAGCTACTGGCAGTCTAAGGGTTTAAAAAATGTACTCATGGGTGAAATATTTGCCGAATGTTCAAAATTTCATGTCCAATTACTGCAGTATTTTATAGATGAAGAAAATGTGCATGAAACGTGGTAATATTTGAGATTTTTTTTTGGAACATCCCTTCTTGTTCCACATACCTCTAATACATCACTAATTCACCAATTAGCAGAGCATTCCCCCGGCGTTGTGAAATAAATTGGGGCGTCGATGAGAAAATATGTCATTTCTTTTCAAAGTAATTATTTTTGAGGGAACTAAGTATGGAAAATGCTTAAAGTATTATATTATGATATCTGATCACGAGAGGGCATATCACATAAGAGTATTTGTTTCGTCTGCATGAATAATGAATGATGAAATAATTTGAAAGAATAGCAAGCGATACCTTTGGGCCTTGCTTTAATATTTGAAGAAGCTATCTCTCTGTATTCCTTTTTAAAATAGAATTGATTCAAAAAAAGCAAAAAGGTTATTGTATTCTAACTTTGCTGAGGACATAATCGGTGGGACAGTGTCAGGAATATAAAGTAGATGCTTTGGCAATCATGTTGTTTCAATTACTTGTTCACTTAACTCCTTCACAGTTTCCACTGTTCCATTGTCACTCGACTTTAAAGTAAAATGTACCAACTTAAAGAATAAAACGAGCTTAGGTTAATGCTCCACCTTATCGCATCCTCAGGACTTCCCAAAGCACTTCACAACCAATGTATTACATTTGAACTGCACTGTTGCCAGATGCTCACAGATAGCAAGTGAGCTGAATGGCCAATTAATCTGTTCTTGGTGATGTTGGCTGAGGGTGAATTGTTGGCTTTAACACTGAGAGAACCCCTTGCTGCCCTTCAAGACAGTGCCAAGGGATCTTCTGCATCCAACTGAGCAGGCAGACAATGCAGCATTCCGTCAGTACTGCACTGAAGTGCCAGTCTGGATTATATGCTTAGGTCCAGGAGTGAGACTCGAACCCACACATTTCTAACTGGGCCAAGGTGATGCTTATGAAGTTAATCATCCTTTAAAAATAACTGAAGATCAGATGTGCTTACTACGGACATTAACCCACAGTGCAACATTGAAGTTATGAACAGTGAAACCACGAGTAAACTGAATATCAGAGGATAGTTTTTGTGAGGTATTTAAGGGGAGGTTTAAAGCTACTCCCTCACTCTACAGAAATGAGTGACTATTTTGTTTAATGCTTTTGCAAAAACACCAATTTTCTTACTGGTAAGTACACCCTCCATTTCTGGATTGCATGCTGCCAGGTTGCTGTGGTGATGGTGAGAAGGTATGGTCACACGTGTCTTGAGGACTGCATGAAACACAGCACAGACCATGACTTCAAGCCAGCCTTCGAGCTGCTGTGGAGTTCTGGCACCGAAGGAAGCCACACCACTGCCCGAGGATGCAGAATAATACATGACAGTCTGAACCCCTAGACTGCTATTAGACCCAGTGACATTATAGATGCCGTGGGTGCCAGCTATTTTTAAGTTTTATGACCTTTGAAAATCCTCTGATCCTGAGATGTTGGTATTTTTGAAGTTTGACTGTATTCAGTGGATTTGTGTCTCCACTCGTGTTAAAATAAATGATACCGACATCAAAATGGAAGAAAATTTTTCTTCAGGAGGTCTTGGTAGTTCAAGGTGTTCTGCTTGAAAATTATTTAGAGTTCCACTCTGGGAAATCCTCATTTTGTTATTTAACAATACCTAGAGTGTTTGAGCAACACTATATCTTGTTGAAACCCTTGCTGTAAATGATTCAGCTCCTAATTGATTAGAATAGTTCAGGCTATTTAATTACCCTTCATACCAAGTTGTGTGTGAACTCAAATAGAATTGAATTATTACATGAATCATTTTTCACTTTGTTTACTTTTTTATAAGGGAAGGAGCATAACCAGTGAAGAAAGTGCAAGCTGCCATTTGCCTCTCTTGAAAATTTCTACAGATGTTTAAATTCATGGAGTATGCTGCTCTAAATAAACTACTGCTTTCATAATTGAAGTTATTGAAATTTCATAATTGAAATACAAGACTAGTGTAATTTGTTTAGTTAGGTGCCTTGCCATGAAAGTACACATTTGATATTTTCTAAACTTCTACCTTCTTTACAAAAAAGTTGCATATCAGTACTGTACATCAGTCTGCAAGTGCAGTTGTACTGTAAAGTGCCTGATCGCAATCACACACACCCTTAGCTGCTGGTGAGGCTAAGAGCCAAGTTCGTGGCATGACGGGTGGCTCTGCTGCACAGGAGGGGAGGAATAAGAGTGGCAGGGCTATATTGATGTGGGATTCAATTGTAAGGGGAACAGATAGGCGTTTCTGTGGCCGCAAACGTGACTCCAGGATGGTATGTTGCCTCCCTGGTGCTAGGGTCATGGATGTCATGGAGCAGCTGCAGGGCATTCTGGAGGGGGAGGGTGAACAGCCAGTAGTCGTGTTCCATATCGGTGCCAACAACATAGGCTTAAAAAAAGGGATGAGGTCCTGCAAGGTGAATTTAAGGAGTTAGGAGATAAATTAAAAAGCAGGACCTCAAAGGTAGTGATCTCAGGATTACTACCAGTGCCATGTGCTGATGAGTATAGGAACAAGAGAATAGACCAGATGAATGCGTGGCTGCAGGGATGGTGTAGGAGGGAGGGATTTAGATTCCTGGGACATTGGGACCGGTTCTGGGGAAGGTGGAACCTGTACAAGCGGGACGGGTTACACCCGAGCAGGACTGGGACCGATGTCCTCGCGGGGGTGTTTGCTAGTACTGTTGGGGAAGGTTTAAACTAGAATGGCAGGGGGATGGGAACCTGAGCAGGGAGACAGAGGAGGGGGAAAACAAGGATAGAAATAAAAGACAAAGGGACGAAGCAATAGTGGAAGGCAGAGAAAACAAGGGCAAAAAACAAATAGGGCCACAGTGCAAAATAAAACTAAGATGACCAGCAATCTTAAAAAGACAAGTCGAAAGGCATTGTGTCTTCATGCACAGAGCATTCACAATAAGGTAGATGAATTAACAGCACAGATAGATATTAACAGTTATGATTTAGTTGTGATTACGGAGACATGGCTGCAGGGTGACCAAGGATGGGAACTGAATATCCAGGAGTATTCAATATTTAGGAAGGACAGGCAAAAAGGGAAAGGAGGTGGGGTGGCGTTTAGTAAAGGAGGAAATCAATGTAATAGTGAGGAAGGATATTGGCTTGGAAAATCACAATGTGGAATCTGTATGGGTGGAGCTAAGAAACACCATGGGGCAGAAAATGTTGGTGGGGGTTGTCTATAGGCCCCCAAACAGTAGTGGTGATGTCGGGGAGGGCATTAAACAGGAAATTAGAGACGCATGCAAGAATGGTACAACGATAATCATGGGTGACTTCAATCTACATATAGATTGGTCAAACCAAATTAGCAATAATACTGTGGGGGAGGAATTCCTGGAGTGTGTACGTGATGGTTTTCTAGACCAATACGTTGAGGAACCAACGAGAGAACAGGCGATCTTCGACTGGGTATTGTGCAATGAGAAAGGATTAATTAACAATCTTGTTGTGCGGGGTCCCTTAGGGAAGAGCGACCATAACATGATAGAATTCCTCATTAAGATGAAGGGTGAAGTCGTTGAATCCAAAACTAGGGTCCCTGAATCTAAATTAAGGAAATTACGGAAGTAAAAGGTGCGAGTTGGCTATGATAGATTGGGAAACTTTACGAAAAGGGATGACGGTGGATAGGCAATGGCTAATATTTAAAGAACATGTGCAGGAATTACAACAATTATTCATTCCTGTCTGGCACAAAAATAAAACAGGAAAGATGGCTCAACCGTGGCTTACAAAAGAAATTAGGGATAATATTAGATCCAAAGAGGAGACACATAAAATTGCCAGAAAAAGTGGCAAGCCTGAGGATTGGGTGCAGTTCAGAATTCAGCAAAGGAGGACAAAGAGATTGATTAAAAGGGGAAAATAGATTGAGAGTAAACTAGCAGGGAACATAAAAACTGACTCTTAAAGCTTCTCTAAATATGCCAAGAGAAAAAGATTAGTGAAGACAAATGTAGGTCACTTATAGTCAGAAATGGGAGAAATTATAATGGGGAACAAAGAAATGGCAGAACAATTAAATAACCTGCCATAAATGTAAGGGAACCAAGGGTCTAGTGAGAGGGAGGAACTGAAGGAAACCAGTATTAGTAAAAAAAAAAGTAGTGCTAGGGAAATTAATGGGGCTAAAGGCTGACACACCCCCAGCGCCTGATAATCTACATCCCAGAGTACTAAAGGAAGAGACCCTGGAAATAGTGGATGCATTGGTGACCATCTCCCAAAATTCTATAGACTCTGGAACAGTTCCTCCAGATTGGAGGGTGGCAAATGTAACCCCACTATTTAAAAAAGGAGGGAGAGAAAAAATAGGGAATTACAGACCAGTCAGCCTAACATCAGTCGTGGGGAAAATGCTAGAGTACCATAAAAGATGTGACAACAGAACACTTGACAGGCATTAATGGGATTGGACAAAGTCAGCAAGGGTTTATGAAAGGGAAATCATGCTTAACAAATCTACTGGAGTTTTTTGAGGATGTAACTAGTAGAATAGATAGGGGAGAACCAGTGGATGTGGTGTACTTGGATTTTCGGAAGGCTTTTGATAAGGTCCCACAAAAGAGGTTAGTGTGCAAAATTGAAGCACATGGGATAGGGGGGAATATGCTAGCATCGATTGAGAATTGGTTGACAGACAAGAAACAGAGAGTAGGAATAGACGGGTCTTTTTCTGGGTGGCAGGCAGTGACTAGTGGGGTATCGCAGGGATCAGTGCTTGGGCCCCAGCTATTCACAATATATATCAATGATTTGGATGAGGGAATGAAATGTAACATTTCCAAGTTTGCAGACGATACAAAGCTGGGGTGGAATGTGAGCTGTGAGGAGGATGCAAAGAGGTTCCAATGTGATTTAGACATGTTGGGTGAGTGGGCAAGATGCAGTATAACGTAGATAAATGTGAGGTTATCCACTTTGGTTGTAAAAACAGAAAGACAGATTATTATCTTAATGGTGATAGATTGGGAAAAGGGGAGGTGCAACGAGACCTGGGTGTCCTTGTACACCAGTCGCTGAAAGCGAGCATTCAGGTGCAGCAAGCAGTTAGGAAGGCGAATGGTATGTTGGCCTTCATTGCAAGAGGATTTGAGTACAGGAGCAGGGATGTCTTACTGCAGTTATACAGGGCCTTGGTGAGACCACATCTGGAGTATTGTGTGCAGTTTTGGTCTCCTTATCTGAGGAAGGATGTCCTTGCCATGGAGGGAGTGCAACAAAAGTTTACCAGACTGATTCCTGGGATGGCAGGACTGACGTATGAGGGGAGATTGCGTCGACTAGACTTATATTCACTCGAGTTTAGAAGAATGAGAGGTGATCTCATCGAAACATATAAAATTCTAACAGGACTAGACAGACTAGATGCAGGGAGGATGTTCCCGATGGCTGGGGAGTCCAGAACCAGGGGTCACAGTCTCAGGATACGGGGTATGCCATTTAGAACCGAGATGAGGAGAAATTTCTTCACTCAGAGGGTGGTGAAGCTGTGGAATTCTGTACCACAGAAGGCAGTGGAGGCCAAGTCATTAGATATATTCAAGAAGGAGATCGATATATTTCTTAATGCTAAAGGGATCAAAGGATATAGGGAATAAGCGGGAACAGGATACTGAGTTAGACGATCAGCCATGATCGTTTTGAATGGCGGAGCAGGCCCAAAGGACCAAATCGCCTACTCCTGCTTCTATTTTCTCTGTTTCTATGCCTGGAAGCTGCAGAATGTTTTTATTTCTGTAATTGCCTTATCCACATGAATGTTCCAAAACCATTCGTCACAAAGATGTCTTTGCCAGTGTTGGTAGTCCTTTGCTTTACTTGCATAACTAATTATATGTCCTAATTTTTAAAAATGCTGTTGAACTAATCTTCTGCCCCTTCCCGATCTAAGACTGCTGCTGATTTTAACCCATTCTGTATGAAACGTCTTTGTGCAGTGGAGCATAGTGTTTTATATTGAATATTGCTTAGCATTAAATCATGGATATACCCAAAGAAAGCTTGAATTGGCTGAGAATGTTTGCAAAAACTTCAAGATGAATGAGTTCACGCAATGTCAGAACTTTTCATTGGTCTGCATTTGTTCACAGGAGGATCATGCACATCAAGGAAAATGTATATCCAAGTATTGAGGACCATGATCTAATAGTAATAATGAATGTGTGCTAAAAAGCTATGATAAACATGACTTTGAGTTGCATTATGCCCAACTGAAAGACCTAGATAGAATTGCAACAGTATTTTTCCTTTTGTGGCCTTGGGGAAATGGAAATGCTATTTGTTTTCGTTTCCTCACAGCAACATGAAACTGGTGTTGAAGTGAAGTATTATTGACTGAATTCACACTCTGTTTTAATTTTGTTTCCAGAATGTACTTAAGACATCAACAGAAAACTTGTCTTCTCCAAAGTTCACAGATAACTTCAATGGTGATGGTTCAGTTGCTGCTCAGGTGAGACCCTCAGCAATTAATGCTTTTATTTGTTAATCAGGCTCATTGACATAAGAGAAGTAAGTATAGAGGAACATCTAGGCAATAGTGATCATAACGTAACAGGGTTTGAAATAATGATTGAGAAAGACATAAGTAAGATTAAGACCAAAGTAATAGATTGGAAAAGAGCTAATTTTGAGGGGATGAGAATAGAACCAGGGCAGGTAAACTTGAAAAAAATTTGATGGACAAAGAAATAGAACATCAGGTAATATTTGAAATGGTGATCCATAGAGTTCGAGAAGTATTTTCCTCTTTTCAAAAAAAGACCAAGAACAAATGAGCCAATAATGAAACATCATGGATGAATAAAGAGATAAGGGTAAAATTGAAACTGAAGAAAAAGGCATACACTAAATACATAGACAATAAAGGAAAGGATGACAATAGGGAATATGAAGAGGTTAGGAAAGAAGTCAAAAAAACAATTAGGTAAGCAAAGAGGAACTAAGAGATCGACTTGTAGTGAAGTATTCGATAGACACATAAAACAAAAGGGATAGGGCTACACACGATAAGCTTACAGGTAACAGCAGCGAAATGGCAGAAATATTGAATAGTTACTTTGCCTCTGTATTTACCAGGGAGATTAACAAGGTGGACAGGACATCAGAAGAAGAGATCAAAAAAGATATTAAAACATTTAAGATAGAAAGAGGGGAGATAATTGATAAACTAATCAAACTTAGGGAGGATAAGATCCTTAGTCCGGATGGATTGCATCCATGAATATTAAAAGAAACTAGGGAAGAGATAGCAGAGGCACTATGTGTCTCTATCTATCTATCTATTCATTCACTAAAAAAGGGAACAGTGCCATAAGAGCTGGCAGAAAGCACAGATTTCGGAAGGGAAAGTCATGCTTGACCAACCTTATTGAATTCTTTGAAGAAGAAACGGAGAGCAGACAAGGGTATTGTCGTAGATGTAATATATTTAGATTTTCAAAAGACCTTTGATAACTTAGCACATTGTAGACTCATGGCTAAGGTCAGAGCTTGTGGAGTCAGGACAGGTAGCAGAAGGGATAGAAAGTTGGCTACAAAACAGAAGACAGAGTTGGGGTTAAAGGTAGCTATTCAGACGAGCAAATGGTGGGAAGTGGTGTTCCCCAGGGATCGATGCTGGGACCATTGTTGTTCACAATTGACATGAACGATTTGGATTCGGGAATCGCAAGTACAATTTCAAAATTTGCAGATGATACCAAATTGGGGGGGTGTAGTTAATATAAAGGAAAAATGCTTCAAAAAGCAAGAGGACGTTAATAAACTTGCAGAATGGGTGTGTAATTGGCAAATGAATTTCAATATAGATAAGTGTGAGGTGGTGCATTTTGGTAGGAATAATAAGGAAGCTGCATACTGCTCGGATAATGGTCTAAATGGGATAGAGGAGCAAGGGGACCTAGGGGTATATATTGACAAATGAGTAAGTAGAGATGCAGGTTAATAAGGCCTTGCAAAAGGCAAATCAGGCATAAGCGTTCATTTCGAGAGGGATAGAATTGAAAAGCAAAGAAGTTATGTCAAACTTATTTAGAACCTTGGTTAGACCACACTTGGAGTACAGTGCACAGTTCTGGTCTCCATATTATAGAAAGAATATAGAGGCATTGGAGAGGGTACAAAAGATTCACAAGGATGATAGCAGAACTGAGAGGATATCCTTATCAGGTAAGCTTGAACAGGCTGGGGCTCTTTTCTCAAGAAAAGAGAAGGCTGAGGGGTGACCTGATAGATGCCATTAAGATAATAGGATTTGATAGGGAAGACGTAGAGAAAATGTTCCCACTTGTGGGGGAGTCCAAAACTATAGGTCATAAATATAAAATAGTTGCGAATAAATCCAATCGGGAATTCAGGAGAAACATCTTTACCCAAAGAATGGTAAGAATGTGCAGCGTGCTGCCACAAGGAGTAGTTGAGGCAAATTGCACAGATACATTTAAGGGGAAGCCAGATAAGTACCTGAGGGCGAAGGGAATAGAAGGGTATCCTGATGGGTTTAGATGAATTGGGAAGGGAGGAGGATCGTGCGGAGCAAAAACACTGGGTTAGATGAAGTAGGGAGGGAGGAGGCTCGTGTGGCCCATAGACCATTTGAGCCGAATGGCCTGTTTCTGTAGTTTTGATGTAACAGTTTGTGGTTACAATGTTTTCCAGAGTTGTGTGCACGCATGCTAACTCTGCATTCTAATATCCAAGCTCAAATACTGCAAGTGCTTTCACAGGGCAAAGTTCAACCACAGGAATATTTAGTTTTAATTCCATGATCTATAACATTATTGTACATTTTGTTGACCAATGTGGCATAAAATAGTCTAAATGGGGTGGAGGTGCAAAGGTATCTTGAGGTACAGATTCACAAATCATTTGACGTAGCAACGCAGGTTAACATAGTCATAAAAGTGCAACAAAGCACTGTAGTTTATGTCTAGAAGAATAGAATTCAAAAGCAAAGTTATGTAGAACCTTGGGTAGACCACACTTAGAGTACTGTGCATATTTCTGGTCTCCATATTACATAAAGGATATAGAAGCTTTGGAGAAAGCACTAAAAGGATTTACAAAGATCGTGGTACCCTTTCAGTTCTGGTACTATCAGGAAAGACTGAATAAGCTGGGGCTCTTGTCTCCAGAAAAGAGAAGACACAGAGGTGACCTGATAGAGGTCTTCAAAATAATGAAGGGATTTGATAGGGTAGATGTACAGAAGATGTTTTCACTTTTGGGGGAGTCCAAAACTAGGGGCTGTAAATATAAGATAGTCACTAATAAATCCAATAAGGAATTCAGGAGAAACTCCTTTACTCAGAGTGGTGAGAATGTGGAACTCTCTCCCACATGGAGTGGTTGAGGCGAATAGCATGGATGCATTTAAGGGGAAACTAGAAAAGTACATGAGGAAGAAAGGAATAGAAGGATATGTTGATAGGGTGAGATGAGGTAAGGTGGGAGGAGGCTCGTGTGGAGCATAACAACGGCATAGATCTGTTGGGCTGAATGGCCTGTTTCTGTGCTATAAATTCCATGTAACTCTATATAAAATAAGATGATTTAAGGTGTCAAAAGGCGAATTGGATATTGAATTCTCGATTGTGCTCTAAATTGGGATGTGCTTCTGTTAATAGCAAAGTAATTTCAGAGGAGTCTATTATCTGTTTGCAGAGTAAGAACTGAAGAGTCCAATTTCAAGCTTTTAGTAGTTTAATCAATGTATGACATTTTTATTGTAGAAACAGCAAATTAGAAGTTTTTTTAATAATGGACTAAAAATGAATTGAAGTTGCAACTGCTCACGGCAGGTTTTATTAAAATTATGAAACTACATTCTGTCCCTTGGGTTATATCGCAGAAGTAAGTTCTGAATCTGAGGCTCTTATTCAGGGTAAACCTATTTTGACATGAAATTGATACTGGA
Organism: Heptranchias perlo; assembly: GCF_035084215.1. Classification (NCBI taxonomy): domain Eukaryota; kingdom Metazoa; phylum Chordata; class Chondrichthyes; order Hexanchiformes; family Hexanchidae; genus Heptranchias; species Heptranchias perlo. The sequence goes on from NC_090327.1 coordinate 102,227,468, forward strand.
TTTAGATACGAATGATCCAATGGTCAGTGGCATTTCAAAATAAGCAAATGTATGACAAATCAAAATAAGCATTTGAAAATTTTTGGTTAATTAAAGATGTCATTTATCACTTCTCTTCTGGGACTTGATAAAGTAATTTTTTTGTAACATTTGGAGAAAAATGTCTCTTCTGTTGTAGAAGCCTGAGACGCAGTCCTTTGCACAAAAACTTCAGCTTCGTGTTCCATCTATGGAGTCTTTATTTCGAGCTTCTTCAAAAGAGGCCCTTTTTCAATCTCCTTCAAAAGAGTCACTGGTACGCTCTGCCTCAAGAGAGTCCCTCAATCGAAATGATGCAGATGTTCAAAGTTCTGGTACCACCTTTGATCCATCGTCAGACATCGAAAGTGAGGCAGAAGATTCTACTGGTAACTTTGAGAGCCTTAGTAAGGACCCATCATCCAACCAATTCCGCAGGATGGAGCGGAGCTTGAGCAACTATAGATTGAAGTATTCAGAGGTAAGAACTACTGAAATGGTATATTTTTCTGAGGTGCCACAATTTTTCCTGCAGGCTCCAACCATTCCCTTGTCATCCACAAGCAAAACTCCGTATCATGTCTCTCACATACCCCAAAGTACTTCGCACACAATCAATTGCTTTGAAGTGCATTGACTGTTACATAAGCAGATGCAACATTCATTTTGCACACAGTAAGGTTCCACAAACAGCAATGGGATGAATGATGGTGCTGGTTGAGGGAGGAATGTTGGCCAGAACACACAAGAACAACAACTTGGATTTATATGGTGCTTTTAACGTAGTAAAATGTCTTCAGGCGCTTCTCAGGAGTGTTATCAAACAAAATTTTGCACTGACCCGTATAAGGAGATATCAGGATAAGTGACCAAAAGGTGATCAAAGAGGTAGGTTTTGAGGAGCGTCAGAAGAGGAGAGAGAGGTGGAGAGGTATGGGGAGGGAATTCCAGAGCTTAGAGCCGAGGCAGCTGAAGACATGGCCGCCAGTGGTGGAGCGATTAAAATCGGGGATGCATAGGAGGCCAGCGTTGGAGGAGCGCAGAGATCTTGGTATTATAGGGCTGGAGGAGGCCATGGAGGGATTTGAAAACAAGGATGAGAATTTTAAAATCGAGGCATTGCTGGACCGGGAGCCAATGTAGGTTGGTGAGCACAGGGGTGAATGGGACTTGGTTCTCCCCCTCCTTTTACTTGAATAGACACGTGGGAATTTTGTTTAAGGCATCAGCTAAAGATTAGCACTTTTGACAATGCAGTTCTCCGGTGTTACTGCATTGATGTCAGCTGTGGTCTGTGCTCAAGTCCTAGAATGGAACCTGGTCCCTCAACTTCCTGACTCAAGGTGACTGTTACCAATCAGCTAAAGTAACACAAATTAAAACTCAAAAAACCCTTTCATTAATTTATTGGTGCATTCACACAATGAATAGCTAAGTGCAATTATGTTAGAACTGTAGTGTTGGCAAATGCAGCAGTTGTCTTGCACACAGCAGGGTCCCCCAAAAAGCAGCGAGATGAATCACCAGTTCATCTGTTTTTGGCGGTGATGGTGGGTGAAGGCTGGACTTCAGAAGCTGTGTTCTCTTGGAGCTAAGGTATAACAGCACACCCAGAGTTGGACATCTTTGATATGTGGCACTCTTTTATAGTACAGCACTGGAATGCCAACCTAAATTATGTGCTCAAGTGCTGGACTGGGGCTTGAATCTGTGCCCTCTGATTCAGAGGAGAGAGTGCTCCCAACTGAATCAAGTTGATATACATGAAATACAATGTGTGTGTTTAACAAATGGATACATACATTTTGTTTATAATGTGAAAATATGTGAAAGTACATGTAAATATGGACTCGCAGCTGGATCTCTTATGGGGAATTTTTTCCAAGTGTGGATTTTTATTTCATATTTCTTTCCTGCTGCCACCTCTTATTCCATGCTTTTCTTTCTATTTTCTCTAAATGATTTAGGTTTTCATATGCTCGCTTAATTTTTACTGTACCTTGAGTTTTTGATTTTGATACTTGAGCTTATTTTGTTTTTGTCTCTCCCACCACCGTGGTCCACTTTATTTTAGAATGATTTCACTTTGAATGTAATGCAGAAGGTAAGAAATATGATACAAGAAATAAATTATCCACACTTGAAAATATTAACCATAAGCAACACCATGGGAAATCCACTGGTGAGATTTTAAAAATTGAAAATGTCCTGATTTCAGCCAGGCTGCAGTTGGGGTAATACAAATTGACTCTGTCCCTGGACAAATGAAGTGAAATTTAAGCCAGTATTCCTTCTCCTGATAGTCACCTAGTGACTCTTGTTCACCAGTGCATGTGTGGGAGATTGAAGTGAGGATAGGTTGGACTCCACTGTGATGGCCAGCCTGCTCAGAGCTCACCAAGGGGGATTTTTCTGGGTCTTCCCCACCACCACCCCCTCCCCGGGCCCAGACACATGGTCATAGAGAATATCTGCAAAAAGGGTGGGTCTGAGTGCATGCCTGAAAGGAACCTGCTCAATTTTCCTTCCATAAATTGGAATTTTTGCTATCAAACTTAGTACAGTATGTTATACAAAATATTTTAGAGCGTGTAAATACAGATTCTGTGCTCTGGAGATTTCACAGGTTAAGCAATTCATGTGAGATGACAGAGTGTAAATATCAATTTAATGCAATCTAAATAAATGACAAGGTAAATGAAAAGGAATATAAAATTGCAGGGCTCGAAATTGGCTGGTTTTTGACATGAAAATAGCATATGCTAGTAATTAGTGATGAGACAATGTAGTTATTTAGATCTGGGACAGTAAGGCTATGTACTGCATATAGCTGTAACAAATCCTGCTCTGTGAATTTAGATTTGAGCCAAATGATTTGTTCATTCTCAATGACCTTTGTCAATGTCAGTGAAAGGATGTGAACAGGCTTGGTTCAGTGGGTACCACTCTTCCCTCTGCCTCAAAGTTGGGCTTGAAGCCTTACTTCTGGACTTGGAACAGATAATCTTGCCTGGCACTTCAGTACAGTACTGAGGGAGTGCTGTATTGGCTGATGTGATGTACTTACGGGTTAACCTGAAGCCTCAAAAGCAGGGAATTCTCCTGGTATCTTGGCACACATTCATCCCTCAACCAAAATGCCTCAAAACAGATTGGGAGGAATTTTAACTACCAAGGACGGGTGGGGCGGGTGAGAAGGTTAAAATTGTAAAATTCTCAAACCTGCACCAACCCAGCTCCATTGCGCCACTTCAGTTTTTAATGGAGGCGCGTGAGTAACCTGCTCACCGGAGACAGGTCGATCATTATCACGTTAATGAGGTGCATTTGAAGAGATTTAAACGGATTTGAATTTAACATTACCAGCACAGGTTCCCTGGGACTCGGGAAACTCGCCAGTGAAACGGAGGCGAGATTGAACGGCACTGCATGGGGTATTTGAAGTTCTGATTACCCGATATGAATAAAGGCTCCGTGCTTAGAGCTGCTTTCTCAGCTCCCCCAGCAAACGTTTCACAGAGAGTTCTTGTGATTATAGATGTGTTTCAGAAGTTTGGAGGCTTTCAAACGGATATGATCAAGATGGTGGGGGGGGGGCGGGGGCGGCGCCATGAATGTTTTAGATAGGACATCGGACGAGGAAGACAATCACCATCCACGGCGGCAACGTTGTGCTGTGGTGGGATTTGCAGGTGCATAAGAGAGATCTGGAGAGCAGCAGCGTGGCCGAGGTTGCAGGAGGCACTATCCATGTGGAAGGGTCTACAGACAGAGGCTTAGTTTCCTTGACCTAGCTGAAGAACAGTGCTTCCACAGGCTCAGATTGACATGGCAGGTGGTTGCAGACATCTGCAGCCTCCTTCAAGAAGAGCTGCTCCCTTATTGACCTGGTGGCCACGCATTGCCCACTGCCCTCACCACTGCCCTCAATTTCTTCGCCTCTGGCTCCTTCCAGTGCGCCACTGAAGACAACGCGAGGGTCTTAGTTGGCTGCACATAAATGTATAAGGCATTTAACTGATGGATTGTTTGCCAGAGCGTCGACTTCTGACAACTTCCCCAGCGACGATAATAGCCAGAATGAACGGGCAGTCGGATTCGCATCTCTGGCTGGCTTCCAACAGGTACAGGGTACCATCGATTGCGCACACGTGGCAATCTGAGGACCACCACATGAACCAGGAGTTTCTTGTTGTCAACTGCAAAGGATTTCATTGCATCAATGCACAGCTGGTGTGCAACCACAAGAAGAGGTTCGTGCAGGTGCGCGCCAGATTCCCTGGGAGCTGTAATGATGCTTTTATACTGCGGCAGTCCAACAGACTGTGGCAAACCAATTCCTTCCTGGAAACAGACTTAAGGGCTGGCTCATTGGAGACGAGATACCCCCTTCAAACTTGGCTCACGACACCTGTGAGGAATTCCACCAACAAGGCGCAAGAGCGCTTGGCAAGACCGAGGGGGGAGTTGTTGTACACCACAGGATGTCGGTGAATCAGCAACTGTGTTCACTTTTCCTGACTTGGTTAAGTCATTAAAGCAGTTCCTGCACTGCAGCCAAGATCGGTGCACAATGCTGCTGCTGCTCACCCCAGCCCCTTCCAATGGTCAAAGCAGCAGGTTTCTTCCTCCCATTGCTGGGGAAAATTATCTCCCTCCTGCTGTTGACTGCACCCAGCAGTCAGTCAAGGGAAACATCATTAAATCTGGGTGCTGGCCTTGCTGGTCCTGAATCCATATTTGATAACTCTTAACAGTCTCCTCCAAATTCCATTTTTGCATTGACCCTTTAAATAGTCGAGTTGAGATCACGTCAGGCGGGTGCTTATTGGAGCAATGTTTTTATCACACTACACTAGACCCAAAGCTAATGTATAATTCTTAATGCATACGTAATGAGATGTGCAGTAATTGTTTACATGGTTCTTTGTTGAGTTTATCAAAATTCTCTTTTTATCCCCGAATTTCCCAAGCCCATCCAGCACCCACAGTAAAAACAGGCAACTTATTCCCAGGCTTTTGCCTGTGTTGCTCTGATCTAGGTGGTAGGAATGCCCAACGCATTGGTTCCTGAGTTGGAATCAGGACAGCAGGAGCGATCAAAAACTCAGCAGGTGCAAGGAGTCAAACTTGTTTGCCTCCATTGTCGCATCATAGTTCACTATTATTCCACTGACCCATTCCTTTTGTACATTTTCAAGTGTTCTTTTGTAGCTATAATGTGATAAATTAAATCCAACTAAATGTACAAGCCTCTAATTTTCAAACATTAGGTAGCCTTACATTATTGGGAATATGCAGAACTGAACCTGTTTCAACATTCTTCATTGTTCAGTATGATGTACTAAAGTGTGATTTTAAATACATTTGCAGCTAGCAGTGAAACTGAAGATGCTATTCCAGGCAAATCTATCTGTATAACAATCTCACAGCCCATCTTGGAAGTGTTGCACTTGCACCTGATTTATTCAATATGATATGCATTGAAACAGTAGCAAATACAATCAACCAAGAGCATCTTTTCAAAAAAAAATGCAAGAAGAAAACAAGCAGTTGACTTCTTCGGATTTTCCTATTCACAGCAATTAGTCTTTGTGGCCTTTAAGGGGCAGCATAGCTCCACCTTAGCAGCAGAATAATATGTTGTGTGTCACATGGTTTAACAATCCTGCCCTTACAAGACAGTGTGTCTTCTGTCTTAATATGAGTAATGCCGTAGGAGTTCCATCAGTAATATCTTTAAATCTTGTGGCTAATTCACATCATACTTTAAATATGTCCGAACCAAAAACAATCTGAAATTTTCTGATTGGCTCAAATTTTCCAGGAAGGAACTGAAAAAGAGCACTTTCCCACTATTCACATGCTTCACAGTCTTTATCACATCTCTCTCAAACTTCTTCCATATCCTTCAATCCACCCTGAGCAATGCCATGGGATAGCCAATAAGTGTATTTGAAAATATACACTGAATCAAATCTGTTGTCATCACCCGTCTCCTCAAAAAACCCACCCTTAACCTTTCTGTTCTTGCAAACTACCGTCCCATCTCCAATCTTCCTTTCGTAGAATAACAGAATTTACAACACAGAAATAGGCCATTTAGCCGAACTGGTCTGTGCCGGTGTTTACGTCCCACACGAGCCTCCTCCCATCCCACTTCATCTAACCCTACCAGCATATCCTTCTGTTCCTATCTCCCTCATAAACTTATCTAGCTTCCCCTTAAATGCATCAATGCTATTCGCCTCAACTGACCCATGTATAGCAAGTTGCACATTCTAACCGCTCTCTTAGCATCTACCCTGTCAAGCCCTCTGAGAGGCTGTTTTCCCTGGCTAGAGAGTGTAGAACGAGGGGTCATACTCTTGAGTCGGCCATTTGGGACCAAAATGAAGAAAAATTTCTTCACTCAGAGGGTTGTGAATCTTTGGAATTCTCTACCCCCAGAGGACAGTGGATGCTCAGTCTTTGAGTACATTCAAGACTGAGATCAGTACATTTTTGGACACTAAGGGATATGGGGATCGGGAGGAAAGTGGAGTTGAGGTAGAAGATCAACCATGATCTTATTGAATGGCAGAGCAGACTGTGGGGGCCGGATGGCCTACTCCTCCTATTTCTTATGTTCTCTGGGTAAAGCCTCAAGTCCTTGAATGTGTTGTCCCCTCCCAAATCTGTTACTATCTTTGCTACAACTCCATGTTTGAACCTTTCCAATCAGGTTTCTGCTCCCGCCAGAGCACTGAAACGGCTCTTAGCAAAGTCGCAAGTGACATCCGATGTGACTGTGACAGTGGTGCACTTTATCGTCCCTTTTCCACCTGTCTGCAGCCTTTAACACAGTTGACCACACCACCCCCCTCCAATGTCTGTGTTCCGTTGTCCAGCTGAGTGGGGCTGCCCCCACCTGGTTCAATTCTTATCTATCCAGTTGTAGCCAGAGAAGCAATGGCTTCTCTTCGCGCTTCCACACTGTTACCTCGGGAGGCCCCCAAGGATCTATTCTTGGCCCCCTCCTGTTTTTTGTCCACGTGCTGCCCCGCAGTGATATCATCCAAAAACACGTCAAATTCCACATGTACGCTGACGACAACCAGCTCAACCTCACTACCACCACTTTGGACCCCTCCGGTGCCTACGATTTGTCACGCTACTTGTCCGACACCCAGTATTGGATGAGCAGAAATTTCCGAACCCGAAACCTCACTGCCTCTCTACCTTTCTCTGCTCTTGTAAGGCGCTCCTTAAAACCTAGCTCTTTGCCCAGGCTATCGGTCACTTGTCCCAATATTTCCTTATGTGGCTCGGTATCAAATTTTGTCTGATACCGCTCCTGTGAAGCATCTTGGGACGTTTTACTATGTTAAAGGCGTTGTGTAAATACAAGTTGTTGATGTTTTTTGTCGCATTGTAGAAGTATATAAACATTTGGATTGTTTGAGCACAGGCAAATCAGTTATTTGTAGCACTGTTGCTTGCTCCATGTACTTGGGAATGTATGTGTTTAGAATGGAATTTTGATGTTGAACATTTTCATAACCCCATATTTTTATTCTTTCAGTTAGTCACTGCCTATCGAACTTTGCAGAGAGACAAAGAAAAAATGCAGGTAATTGAAGAGTCCAGCTACATTAACCCATTATATACTAGTCCAATTATCAATCAGCAAAGTGGTAACCAAGGGTAAATATTTCTGAGTATAAGTGAACTGCACAGGTTTTTCATTACAGTTTGGTTCCAGGGACTGGGTGCTGCAGCGAGTTAGGAATTATTTCCTCATTTTTTGGGCATGAAAGAAGTCCTGCTCAAAATTTGTCTTTCACAATCAGAAGCCACATTAGTGCCTGGTGTAGGAAATGCAAATGTGGCTGCTGTCGAAGGTGCTCTGGGGTTGAAGTGCAGTAATACGAGTTCTGGCCCATGTTATCGAGAGTAAAAATGCTTAATTGGAGAACAGCGAATTTCAGTGGGTTGAGAACGAATCTGGCCTTTTTAAAAATTCGTTCATGGGATGTGGGCATCGCTGGCAAGGCCGGCATTTATTGCCCATCACTAATTGCCCTTGAGAAGGTGGTGGTGAGCCGCCTTCTTGAACCGCTGCAGTCCGTGTGGTGATGGTTCTCCCACAGTGCTGTTAGGAAGGGAGTTCCAGGATTTTGACCCAGCGATGATGAAGGAACGGCAATATATTTCCAAGTCGGGATGGTGTGTGACTTGGAGGGGAACGTGCAGGTGGTGTTGTTCCCATGTGCCTGCTGCTCTTGTCCTTCGAGGTGGTAGAGGTCGCGGGTTTGGGAGGTGCTGTTGAAGAAGCCTTTTCGAGTTGCTGCAGTGCATCCTGTGGATGGTACACACTGCAGCCACTGTGCGCTGGTGGTGAAGGGAGTGAATGTTTAGGGTGGTGGATGGGGTGCCAATCAAGCAGGCTGCTTTATCTTGGATGGTGTCGAGCTTCTTGAGTGTTGTTGGAGCTGCACTCATCCAGGCAAGTGGAGAGTATTCCATCACACTCCTGACTTGTGCCTTGTAGATGGTGGAAAGGCTTTGTGGAGTCAGGAGGTGAGACACTCGCCGCAGAATACCCAGCCTCTGACCTGCTCTTGTAGCCACAGTATTTATATGGCTGGTCCAGTTAAATTTCTGGTCAATGGTGACCCCCCAGGATGTTGATGGTGGGGGATTTGGCGATGGTAATGCCGTTGAATGTCAAGGGGAGGTGGTTAGACTCTCTCTTGTTGGAGATGGTCATTGCCTGGCACTTATCTGGCGCGAATGTTACTTGCCACTTATCAGCCCAAGCCTGGATGTTGTCCAGGTCTTGCTGCATGCGGGCTCGGACTGCTTCATTATCTATGGGGTTGCAAATGGAACTGAACACTGTGCAATCATCAGCGAACATCCCCATTTCTGACCTTATGATGGAGGGAAGGTCATTGATGAAGCAGCTGAAGATGATTGGGCCTAGGACACTGCCCTGAGGAACTCCTGCAGCAATATCCAGGGGCTGAGATGATTGGCCTCCAACAACCACTACCATCTTTCTTTGTGGTTAGGTATGACTCCAGCCACTGGAGAGTTTTCCCCCTGATTCCCATTGACTTCAATTTTACGAGGGCTCCTTGGTGCCACACTCAGTCAAATGCTGCCTGGATGTCAAGGGCAGTCATTCTCACCTCACCTCTGGAATTCAGCTCTTTTGTCCATGTTTGGACCAAGGCTGTAATGAGGTCTGGAGCCGAGTGGTCCTGGCGGAACCCAAACTGATCATCGGTGAGCAGGTTATTGGTGAGTAAGTGCCGCTTGATAGCACTGTCGACGACACCTTCCATCACTTTGCTGATGATTGAGAGTATGCTGATGGGGTGATAATTGGCCGGATTGGATTTGTCCTGCTTTTTGTGGCCAGGACATACCTGGGCAATTTTCCACATTGTCGGGTAGATGCCAGTGTTGTAGCTGTACAGGAACAGCTTGGCTAGAGGCGCAGCTAGTTCTGGCACACAAGTCTTCAGCACCACAGCTGGGATGTTGTTGGGGCCCACAGCCTTTGCTGTATCCAGTGCACTCAGCCGTTTCTTGATATCACGTGGAGTGAATCGAATTGGCTGAAGACTGGCTTCTGTGATGGTGGGGATATCGGGAGGAGGCCGAGATGGATCATCCACTCGGCACTTCTGGCTGAAGATGGTTGCAAACGCTTCAGCCTTGTCTTTTGCACTCACGTGCTGGACTCCGCCATCATTGAGGATGGGGATGTTTACAGAGCCTCCTCCTCCCGTTAGTTGTTTAATTGTCCACCACCATTCACGACTGAATGTGGCATGACTGCAGAGCTTTGATCTGATCCGTTGGTTGTGGAATCGCTTAGCTCTGTCTATAGCATGTTGCTTCCGCTGTTTAGCATACATGTAGTCCTGAGTTGTAGCTTCACCAGGTTGGCTACTCATTTTTAGGTACGCCTGGTGCTGCTCCTGGCATGCTCTTCTACACTCCTCATTGAACCAGGGTTGATCCCCTGGCTTGTTAATGGTAGTGTGAGGAATATGCCGGGCCATGAGATTACAGATTGTGCTGGAATTCTGCTGCTGCTGATGGCCCACAGTGCCTCATGGATGCCCAATTTTGAGCTGCTAGATCTGTTCTGAATCTATCCCATTTCGCATGGTGGTAGTGCCACACAACATGTTGGATGGTGTCCTCAGTGCGAAGACGGGACTTCGTCTCCACGAGGACTGTGCGGTGGTCACTCCTAGATGCATTTGCGACAGGTAGATTGGTGAGGACGAGGTCACTTAAGTTTTTCCCTCGTGTTGGTTTGCTCACCACCTGCCGCAGGCCCAGTCTGGCAGCTATGTCCTTCAGGACTCGGCCAGCTCGGTCAGTAGTGGTGCTACCGAGCCACTCTTGGTGATGGACATTGAAGTCCCCCACCCAGAGTACATTTTGTGCCCTTGCTCCCCTCAGTGCTTCCTCCAAGTGGTGCTCAACATGGAGGAGGACTGATTCTCAGCTGAGGGAGGACGGTAGATGGTAATCAGCAGGAGGTTTCCTTGCCCATGTTTGATCTGATGCCATGAGATTTCATGGGGTCTGGAGTCAATGTTGAGGACTCCCAGGGCCACTCCCTCCTGACTGTATACTACTGTACCGCCACCTCTGGTTGGTCTGTCCTGCTGGTGGGACAGGACATACCCAGGGATGGTGATGGAAGAGTCTGGGACGTTGGCTGAAAGGTATGATTCTGTGAGTATGGCTATGATCAGGCTGTTGCTTGACTAGTCTGTGGGACAGCTCTCCCAATTTTAGCAGAAGTCCCCAGATGTTAGTGAGGAGGAATTTGCAGGGTCGACTGGGCTTGGTTTGCCTTTGTCGTGACTGATGCCGGGTGGTCCGTCCGGTTTTATTCTTGTTATGACTTTTCGTAGCGAGATTGTACAACTGAGTGGCTTGCTGGGCCATTTCAGAGGGCAATTAAGATTCGACCACATTGCTGTGGGTCTGGAGTCACATTTTGGCCAAACCGGGTAAGGACGGCAGGTTTCCTTCCCTAAAGGACATTAGTGAACCAGATGGGTTTTTATGACAATCCGGTAGTTTCATGGCCACCATTACTGATACTAGTATTTTAATTCCAGATTTTTTATTTAATTAATTGAATTTAATTAATTGAATTTAAATTCGCCAGCTGCCGTGGTGGGATTTGAACTCATGACTCTGGATTTTAGTCCAGGCCTCTGGATTACTAGTCCAGTAACATAACCACTATGCTGCCGTACCCTGAATATTGGAATCAAAAATTGGCACGCAAAGAAAAAGAAGCCAGGGAGGAAATAGCGGAGGCTTCAACAATCATTTTCCAGACTTCACTGGTTACAGGCGTAGTGCCGGAGGATTGGAGGACTGCTAACGTTGTACCATTGTTAAAAAGGGAGCGAAGGACAGACTGAGTAATTACAGGCCAGTCAGCCTAACCTCGGTGGTGGGCAAATTATTGGAATCAATTCTGAGGGACAGGATAAACTGTCACTTAGAAAGGCATGGACTAATCAAGGACAGTCAGCACGGATTTGTTAAGGGGAGGTCGTGTCTGACTAACTTGATTAAATTTTTCGAGGAGGTGACTAGGAGGGTTCATGAGGGTAGTGCATTTGATGATGTCTGCATGGATTTTAGCAAGGTTTTTGACAAGGTCCCACATGGCAGATTGGTCACAAAAGTAAAGGCCCATGGGATCCACAATTGGCTCAGTGGCAGGAAGCAAAGGGTAATGGTCGACGGGTGTTTTTGTGACTTGAAGGCTGTTTCCAGTGGGGTGCCGCATGGCTCGGTACTGGGTCCTTTTGCTTTTTGCGGTATACGTTAACGATTTGGACTTAAATGTTGAGGGCATAGGAACAGGAGTAGGCCATTCAGCCCCTCGTGCCTGCTCCACCATTTGATAAGATCATGGCTGATATGTGATCTAGCTCCATATACCCGCCTTTGGCCCATATCCCTTAATACCTTTGGTTGCCAAAAAGCTATCTATCTCGCATTTAAATTTATCAATTGAGCTAGTATCAATTGCCGTTTGCGGAAGAGAGTTCCAAACTTCTACCACCCTTTGTGTGTGGAAATGTTTTCTAATCTCGCTCCTGAAAGGTCTGGCTCTAATTTTTAGACTGTGCCCCCTACTCCTAAAATCCCCAACCAGCGGAAAAAGTTTCTCTCTATCCACCCTATCCGTTCCCCTTAATATCTTATTAACTTCGATCAGATCACCCCTTAACCTTCTAAACTCTAGAGAATACAACCCCAATTTGTGTAATCTCTCCTCGTAACTTAACCCTTGAAGTCCGGCTGTCATTCTAGTAAACCTACGCTGCACTCCCTCCAAGGCCGATATGTCTTCCGAAGGTGCGGTGCCCAGAACTGCTCACAGTACTCCAGGTGTGGTCTCACCAGGGTTTTGTGTAGCTGAGCATAACTTCTGCCCCCTTGTACTCCAGTCCTCTAGATATAAAGGCCAGCATTCCATTTGCCTTCTTGATTATTTTCTGCACCTGTTCATGACACTTCAATGATCTCTGTACCTGAACCCCTAAGTCCCTTTGGACATCCACTGTATTTAACTTTTTACCATTTAGAAAGTATCCTGTTCTATCCTTTTTTTTGATCCAAAGTGGATGACCTCATATTTTTCTCCATTGAATTCCATTTGCCACACTTTTGCCCATTCACCTAATCTATCAATATCGCTTTGTAATTTTATGTTTTCATCTACACTGCTTACAATGCCACCAATCTTTGTGTCATCGGCAAACTTAGACATGAGACTTTCTATGCCTTCATCTAAGTCGTTAATAAATATTATGAATAATTGAGGCCCCAAGACAGATCCCTGCTAGTCACATCCTGCCAATGTGAATACTTACCCATTATCCCTACTCTCTGTCGCCTTTCGCTCAGCCAACTTCCTATCCAAGTCTGCACTTTTCCCTCGATTCCATGGGCTTCTATCTTAGATAACAGTCTCTTATGTGGGACCTTATCAAATGCCTTCTGGAAGTCCATATTAATAACATCCATTGACATTCTCCTGTCCACCACTTCAGTCACCTCTTCAAAAAATTCAATCAGGTTTGTCAGGCACGACCTACCTTTCACAAATCCATGCTGGCTCTCCCTGATTAACTGAAAATTCTCGGTGTTCAGTCACCCTATCCTTAATTATAGACTCCAGCAATTTCCCCACAACAGATGTTAGGCTAACTGGTCCATAATTCCCCGGTTTCCCTCCCTCTCCTTTCTTAAAAAGCGGAGTGACATGTGCAATTTTCCAATCGAGAGGGACAGTTCCTGAATCGAGAAAACTTTGAAAGATTATAGTTAGGGCATTTGCAATCTGCTCACCTATTTCCTTTGAAACCCTTGGATGGAAACCATCTGGTCCTGGGGATTTGTCACTCTTTAGTGCAATTATTTTCTTCATTGCTGTTGCTTTACTTATGTTAATTTCATCGAGTCCCTGTTCCCGATTCAATATTTGTTTTCTTGGGATTTCCGGCATGCTATCCTCTCTTTCGACTGTAAATACTGACGCAAAGTAATAATTCAACATGTCTGCCATTTCCCCATTGTCAATGACAATATCCCCACTTTCAGTTTTTAAGGGGCCAACACTGCTCCTGACCACCCTCTTTTTCCTAATATAACTATAAAAATTCTTTGTATTGTTTTGATATCCCTTGCAAGTTTCTTTTCATACTCTCTTTTTGTAGCTCTTACTGTCTGTTTTGTGACCCTTTGTTGATCTTTGTATCTTTCCCATTCGCCAGGATCTGTGCCATTTTTTGCTTTTTTATATGTCCTTTCCTTACGCCTTATACTGTCTCTTACCTCTTCAGTTGTCCATGGCTTTTTTTTTGGCAAGTCGAGTTCTTGCCCCTCAGGGGTATAAACCGGTTCTGTATCACGTTAAATGTTTCTTTAAACATTTCCCACTGATCATCAGTCGTTTTACCCATTAACAGATTTGCCCAGTTTACTGTGGACAGTCTCTGTCTCATCCCATTGAAGTCGGCCTTACCCAAGTCTAGAATTTTAGCAGCTGACTCACTTTTTTCCCTTTCAAACACTACATTGAACTCTATCATGTTCTGATCGCCATTGGATAGATGTTCACGCACAGTTAAGCTGTTAACTAAATCTGGTTCATTACTTATTACTAAATCTAGTATGGCTTGCCCTCTTGTTGCCTCTCGGACATACTGCTGTAGAAAACTATCCCGGACACACTCAAGAAATTCGCTACCTTTCTGACAGTTGCTAGTCTGCTTTTCCCAATCTATGTGAAGGTTAAAGTCCCCCATTAAGACCACTATGCCTTTCTTACACGCTTGTCTAATCTCTGCATTCATACAATCTAGCACTTCAAAGCTGCTGCCAGGGGTCCTATACACAACTCCCACTATAGTCTTAGATCCTTTCCTATTTCTCAGTTCAACCCATAAGGTCTCTGTTAGCTGCTTACCTCTCGTTATATCCTCCTTTATCATTGAATTGATTTCATCTCTAATCACAAAGGCTACTCCTCCCCCTCTTCCATTTTCCCTATCTCTCCTGTGGACCTTATAACCCGGTATATTTAGTTCTCAATCCTGACCATCCTGCAGCCATGTCTCAGTAATAGCTATCATGTCATACCCTCCAGTTTGAATTTGAACCTGTAGTTCATTTAATTTATTCCTTATACTCCATGCATTTGTATATAGAACTCTTAGTGGGGCCACACACCCTAGCCTGACCTTCAGCTTTGATGCTGGGTTAATTGCCTTACACCTTCTAGTTTTCACTTGATCTGTAGTGTCTGAAGTACACTTTCTTTCTGCTGCTCTATGCTTTTCCCTTTCACTTGTTCTTGAATAACTGTTTGTACTATTTGTATTGTAAATTTCCCCTGGGTCTTCCCCTCTCTTGCTGCTCTCTCTGATTAAGTTATTTTCGGATGGCACAAAAATCGGCCGTGTGGTTGATTGGAGGAACGCTGTAGACTGCAGGAGATATCAATGGACTGGTCAGATGGGCAGAAAAGTGGCAAATGGAGTTCAATCTGGAGAAGTGTGAGGGAATGCATTTGGGGAGAGCAAACAAGGCACAATAAATGGGAGGATACTGAGAGGTGTCCATGAAATGAGGGACCTTGGGGTGCATGTCCACAGATCCCTGAAGGTAGCAGGACAGGTGGATCAGGTGGTTAAGAAGGCATCTGGAATATTTTCCTTTATTAGCCGAGACATCGAATATAAAAGCAGGGAGTTATGCTGGAACTGTATAACAATAGCTAGGCCACAGCTAGAATACTGCGCACAGTTCTCGTCACCACATTACAGGAAGGATGTAATTGCACTGGAGAGGGTACAGAGGAGATTTATGAGGATGTGGCTGGGACTGGAGAATTTTAGCTGTGATGACAGATTGGATAGGCTGGGGTTGTTCTCTTTGGAACAGAGGAAGCTGAGGGACGATTTAATTGAGGTGTACAAAATTATGAGGGGCCTAGATCGAGTGGATAGGAAGGACCTATTTCCCTTAGCGGAGGAGTCGATAATCAGGAGGCATAGATTTAAAGTGATTGGTCGAAGGATTAGAGCGGAAATGAGGAAAAACTTTTCCACCCAGAAGGTGATGGGGGTCTGGAATTCACTGCCTGAGAGGGTGGTGGAGGCAGAAACCCTGAACTCATTCAGAAAATACCTGGATGTGCACCTGAAGAGCCGTGACCTGCAGGGCTACTGACCAAATGCGGGAAAGTGGGATTAGGCTGGGTGGCTTGTTTCTTAGCCAGCGCAGACACAATGGGCCGAATGGCCTCCTGTGCTGTAAATTTTCTATGATTCTAAAAGTGCAATCGAACAATGTGCGGCCTTTAAAGAGGAGATGGTTCGGGTACAGTCAAGCTAGAGTCCCACAAAGGGGAAAGGTAGGGCAACCAAAGCCAGAGATCCTTGGATGACGCAAGAGATAGAGAGTAAGGTGAAGCAGTCAAGGGGGGCATATGACAGATGTCAGTTTGATAGTACAAATGAGGACCAGGCTGAATATGGAAAGTGCAGAGAAGTGGAAAAGGAAATAAGGGGGGCATGGAGAGAGTATGAGAATAGATTAGCGGCTAGCATAAAAGGGAACCCAAAAGTCTTTTATGAACATATAATAAGTAACAGGGAAGTCTGGGCGTGCAAGTGGTGGGGCCGATTGGGGACAAAAAAGATCATCTTGTGGAGGCAGAGGGCATGGCTGAGGTATTAAATGAGTACTTCGCATCTGTCTTTACCAAGGAAGAAGATGCTTCCAAAGTCACAGTAAAAGAGGAGGTAGCTGAGATACTGGATGGGCTAAAAATTGATAGAGGAAGTACCAGAAAGGCTGCCTGTACTTCAAGTCGATAAGTCACCCGGTCCGGATGGGATGCATCCTCGGTTGCTGAGGGAAGGTTGCTGAGGTGGATGTTGCAGAGGTGCTGGCCATAATATTCCAATCCTCCTTAGATATGGGTTTGGTGCCAGAGGACTGGAGAATTGCAAATGTTACACCCTTTTTCAAAAAAGGGTGTAAGGATCAACCCAGCAACTACAGGCCAGTCAGTTTAACCTCGGTGGTGGAGAAGTTTTTAGAAACGATAATCCAGGACAAAATTAGTAGTTACTTCAACAAATTTGGATTAATAAAGGAAAGCCAGCTCAGATTTGTTAAAAGCAAATCGTGTTCAACTAACTTGATAGATTTTTTTGATGAGGTAACTGAGGGTTGATGAGGGCAGTGCCGTTGATGATGTGTGTATGGACTTTCAAAAGGCATCTGATAAAGGGCCACATAATAGGCTTGTCAGCAAAATTGAAGTTCATGGAATAAAAGGGGCAGTGGCAGCATGGATATGAAATTGGCAAAGTGACAGGAAACAGAGTAGTGGTGAACGGTTGTTTTTCGGACTGGAGGAAGGTATGCAGTGGTGTTCCCCAGGGGTGGGTATTTGGACCGCTGCTTTTTTTTGATATATGCTAATGACTTGGACTTGGGTGCACAGAGCACAATTTCAAAGTTTGCAGATGAGACAAAACTTGGAAGTGCAGTAAATAATGAGGAGGATAGTAATAAACATCATGAGGACGTAGACAGGCTGGTGGAATGGGTGGACACATGGCAAATGTAAATTAACGCAGAGATGTGAAGAATGAGGAGAGGCAATATAAATTAAATGGTAAAATTCTAAAGGGGGTGCAGGAACAGAGAGACCTGGGGGGAATATATGCACAAATCTTTGAAGGTGATGGGACAGGATGAGCAAGTGTTTAAAAAAAGCAGAGGGGATCCTGGGCTTTATTCATAGAGGCATCGAGTATAAAAGCAAGGAACTATGTTGAGCCTTCATAAAACACTGGGTCGGCCACAACTTAAGTATTGTGTCCAATTCTGGGCAGCGCACTTTAGGAAGGATGTGAAGGCCTTGGAGAGGGTGCAGAAAAGATCTCCTGCAGTGGTTCCAAGGATGAGGGACTGGATAGACTGGAGAAGCTGGGCTTGTTCTCCTTAGAGCAGAGAAGGTTGAGAGGTGATTTGATAGAAGTGTTCAAAATCATGAAGGGTTCAGCTAAAGTAAATGAAGAGAAACTGTTCCCATTGGCGGAAGGGTCGAGAACCAGAGGACACAGATTTGAGGTGATTGGCAAAAGAACCAAAGGCGACGTGAGGAAAAAATTTTAACGTAGCGAGTGGTTATGATCTGGAATGCGCTGGCTGAAAGGGTGGTGGAAGCAAATTCAATCGTGGCTACGGGGAAAGAGCGGGGGAATGGGACCAAATGGATTGCTCTTACAAAGAGCCGGCATGGGCCAAATGTCCTCCTTCTGTGCTGCAACCATTCTTTGATTCTATGGTTATACCTGGCCTGGTATCCAGTACAGAAAATCGGAAAATGTTCTGTTTTTAGCATTTGTATGCTTCAGCTTGACAAGGAAATAATCTTCATTCCTGGCTACCCCTCGAAGTACTGGAAAAAAAAACTTTTGTGTGGTCTCTGGATGAAAGAAATATTATCAGATTTTAATGAGATCATCTTTGTTCATTCATTTAATTTTTAATATTACATGTAGTACTTAGAATGTGCAAGGTATAGTGTGTGATGGAATCTGCAGAGGGAGCTCTTGCAAGAAATGCACTCAGCTCAATTTGTTCAGTGGTGAGAAATTTGACTTGGTTTGATTGTTGATTGCAATTGAAAACCACAGTGCAAATTTTGCAGTCAAATCAATCATCCTTAGTCTGTGTAACCATGTAAGGCAGATGAAGCGGTACAGCATAGTTTTCAGAATATTTGCATCTATTTAATCTCTGCTTTGGCAAGCCTGTTGTGAGTCAGTCATGTGTGACATTGCTGACTTATGCTTTGATAATTTGTCTGTCATAACACACACATAGTTTTGTGAGAAGCATGCTTCTAAAACATCAATGAAAAGAATGGTCTAAATTGTAAGCATAAAATATTATTTTACAGCCCAATAGTTAAATATGATGTACAATGAAACGTTCAAAAGCATAACTTAATTTTATTATTTTACTTAAACCCTGTTATTTAACAACCTTATCATGCGTGGGAATGTCAAAAAGGACTCTGAAAAAGCTTGCTTCAACACGGAGAAATCCAAAATGGAGACTAGTTAATTCATGAACCTGTTTATATCTGTATGTCCTGTACATTGATTCTAAAATATTTCCTACTTACCGCTTTTAGGCAGTTTTGAGTCAGGGTCAAGATAAAGCCCTGCGCAGGATTGGAGAATTACGTGAGGTAAGACCCTGCATATTTTGAATTAAGCTGCATTGTTTGTCTATTGTGCCGTTAAACCACTCAAAATTAGAGGGTGACCAAATGTTATGAAACTTCTGAAGTCATCTTTTTAATTTGTTTTTTGTCCTCTTAAGATGTGGTTAGTTTGTATTGGCTGGCACTTTTACTTGGGGGGAAAAGAAACAAAACTTGTTGAAGTTGATTGGTATATTAGATGCATATTGCTGCACAACAGAAGTGGCAATAGTATTTACAACACCACTGTTGGTCGTAAGTTTTGGTGAAGTACAAGTCAAAAGTATTGTTGTGAATACAACTGAGGTGCCTGAAAACAATGCTTAACATGTTTCTTTATATATTGCATGTTAATTGGACTGGGGGGGTTGAAGGGAAGGATTCACAAGGGAATTAGATTAACTAAAAATCTAAGATTAAGATACTTGCATGAAATTTTCTTTGCTGTACGAGTCTTGAAACAATGTGTGGTTGTGTGCTAGAATTTCAGTGGAGTAAAAAAAATCATTTGATGACTGCTGACAGAGTTGTGCATTGAATGCATATGGTTTATGTGTAGTTTCAGTTGCACAATGCCCCAGTGTTATCTGTAGTATTTGGTCAGAACACACTGGACATGCAAATTTCAGTGTTGATGTACCTTTACTGCAATGTAACACTCCCTCTCCCCATACAAGCTTGCTCTAAACCATGATGTTGGCTGCTAGAAATCAGTCCTTCAGAAACACACTTTTTTGTGTACTGGATTATACTGCTTCTGCACCTCGAGAAAATGTTTTGTCCACCTACAGATTACAAAAAAGCTTAATGCCAACTAATCACAGCAAGCTTCTTCAGATAAAATTGATCTGGATAGTTTGTGAATTGCTATTGTAAACATATGTACTTTGTGGGAATGTGATGCATTCACAGCTAGTAAATAACTTGAAGTAAAAACAGAAAATGGTGGAAATACTCCAGGTCAGGCAGCATATGTGGAGAAAGAAACAGAGTTCATGTTTTCGGTTGATGGCCTCTTGTCAGAACAGTTCTGACAAAAGGTCATCGACCTGAAACGTCAACTCTGTTTTTCTCTCTCCACAGATGCTGCCAGACCTGCTGAGCATTTCCAGCACTTTGTTTTTATTTCAGATTTCCAGTTTCCGCAGTATTTTACTTTTGATTTAGTAAATAACTTGATTGGGGAATAGGTCAAGACATGCTTTTACCTTGCTTCGCCTGACAACACTCATGCATAACAGCTTACAGTTCAGGATGTAGCAAGGGACAATACTGGAACAGCTCATCGAACTGATGATGCATATCTTTGCTCCTTATTGTTTATGAAAACCGTAACTAAAAGGGCTATAAAAGGCTTTCAGTCACATACAGAAGCATGGATTAGTATCACTGCACTTTGATGAGGTTAAATCTGGAAGAGCAAATATGGCTTTGTTTTATCAATATAAATTGCAATTTTGTGTAAATTTGAGGAGGCATTGCTTAGATAAGACTGGGATGCACCCAAGTTAGAGGTAAAATGCAACAATGCTGAAGACTATATAGTCAATAGATAGGAGAAAAGCTGGGTTCCACTTTGAATCTGAGCCAACGCCACCAGGACAAATATCACTGTGAGAGGGCACCACTACTACAGAATAATTAGTCCAATCTCAGTTCGTACCTCAGTCTCGCCACTGCCAGAACCCTTATCCATGCTTTTGTCACCTCCAGAATGGATTACTCCAATGATCTCCTTGCTGACCTCCCATCCTTCACCTTCCATAAGCTTTAATTTGTTCAAAATTTAGCCCACTGTATTCTGTCCTGCAGCAAATTCTGGTCACCTATAGCCCCATTCCTTGCTGATCTACGTTGATTCCTGTCCCCAAATGCATTAAATTTAAAATTCGCCTCTTCATCCATGGATCCCTTTGTGACCTTGGCGCGTTCTCTCCAAGGTTCTCAAGTCCAGTATCTCATCCTACATCCTTGAGTCCTCAAACTCTGGCCGCCTTTTCATCCTTACCCCCCCACCCCGCCTTTGCCCTACCATTGGCCACGTAGCCTTTAGCTGCCTTTGCTCTACTCTCTGGCACTGACTCCCTAAACCGTTCCACCTTACCACTTCTCTTTCTTCAAAAACTTTCTCAACACTCATCTTTTTGACCAAACTTTTGATCAATCCTCCAAATCTCTCCCTTCATTGCTTGGTGCCTGTTCTCTTATCTACCTCTTTCTTTATCTGCCTTCTTTTGGATGAGACATTAAACCCAGGCCCTGTCTCCCCTTTCAGGTGGGTGTAAAAGATCCCATGGCACTATTCCAAAAAGAGTAGGAGAGTTCTCCTGGTGTCTTTGCCAATATTTATTCCTCAACCAAGATCATGAAAACAGATTGTCTAGTCATTTACCTCATTGCTATTTGTGGGACCTTACTGTGTTCAAGTGACTGCGGTGTTTCCCGAAATTACAACAGGAACAACACCTCAAAAGTACTTAATTGGCTGTGTAGCGCTTTGGGATATCCTGAGATTGTGAAAGGTGCTATATTGAAGCAATTTTGTTGTTTCATCATCTGTCCATAAAATGCCTTGGGGCTTTGCAAAAAAAACTTAGGAGGTGCTATATAAATGCAACTTGTTGGTCCATGGGGGCTGACAGCTCTCCAGTACCTCCTCCAGGTTGGCCATTCTACTGTGAGTCCAGCACAAGTAAGCCCAATCCTATCCTCATATACACACATCCTTTCCAGTATCGTCATTGGATAGAGATCTGGAGCTGGAGCATTGGCACTTTTATTCTTACCCCCTCCCTACTGTTAATTGTATCATGTGATTTATATCAATTAGTGTTAATTGTATTCAGGTGTTACGTGTCAATTGGGGACACACTTGTATCCATTTTCGATGAGAGCTTGTCTCGGGTGTGGTGTCTGTGTAAGGGGGATCTCTGAGAATAAAGGCTTGGAAACAACTGAAGACCAGGCTCCACAAGGTTATCCAGTTATAACACTTACCCCTAATGGTGTTGCTTGCATAGTCATCCAGCTGAGATCAGGGATCAAACCTGGGACCTTTCTGGTCTCTGTGTGGCTCAGATCTATTCTATGTGACCGATTACTGAACCAACAAGGCAGCACCAAATCCATTGCTTAATGGTATTTTCACCTGAGTTTCCCATGTCACATAGTATTCTCAGCTCAAAAGATGGTCCAGTTGCTCCCAGGCCTCCGCCAGTGCTGCTTTGAAACTCGCTGCCACCAGGATGATCAGAGGTGGCTTTCCCTCTTGCTGTTCCTCCCTCCGGGCAAGGGCTTGGTTTGTGTTGAGTTTCACCCTTATTGTGGAGTGGTTAGATCAGCATGTGATGGATTAGGTTTGTGAAGTTGTGTCCTGGCACTTTGTGACAGGCTAAAAGGAATATATTTTTTCCCAGTGCAGTAAGATTTTTTTTGGTTAATAAAAATTGGCTGAAGCATAGGAAGCAATGAGTACTTGTTGGATAAGTTATGTCATGGTGGGGAGGGGGAGTGGTGATTTTGGTGTCTCCGGGATCAATGTTGGACCCTTATCGTTTCTAATTTACATTAATGTCTTGCCTTCAGATGTTCAGAGCAAACTGGTCAAGTTCAGAGGTGATAGAAAACTAGGAGGGACAAATGAATCTGAGGAGACAGCTCAGGGACTTCCAAATATTTAAGTAAATAGAAAGCTGAACTATATGGTCAAAAAAGTCAAGTGCAATACTGAGGAGATCATGCGCAAATTGTATAGTGCTCTGGTCAGACCACACCCTGACTAAAGTGTCCAGTTCTGGTCACTGAGGGACATGGGAATTATTTGGGCCTAGGGAGTCGTTCAAAAAGCCACTGATCCCTAACATATGAGGACTGTTATTAGGGATAGAGTGAATGAGCACTTGGACAAATATGAACTGATCAGAGAGCCAGCATGGATTTGTAAAGAGTAAGTCATCTCTAACAAACCTAGTTGAATTTTTTGAGGAGGTAACAAGCATAGATGAGGGAGTGTCTATGGATGTTATTTATATGGACTTCCACAAGGGATTCGATAAGGTTCCACCGAAGAGATTGTTAACAAAAATGAGAGCGCGTGGATAGGGAATTGGTTAGGAGGTCGGAGACAGAGTCGGGATAATGGATATGTACTTAAATTGGCAGGATGTGACTCGTGTTGTCCCCCAGAGATCTGTACTGGGGCCTCAGCTTTTCACTATATTTATAAATGCCTTAGATGAAGGAATAGAGAGTTGTATGTCCAAGTTTGCTGACGACACCAAGTTTGGTGGCACAGTAAATACTGTAGATGGGAGCAGAAAGTTTCAAAGGGACATTGATAGGTTAAGTGGATGGATGAAACTGGGGCAGATGGAGTTCAATGTGGGGAAGTGTGAGGTTATCCACTTTGGACCTAAGAAAGATAGATCAGAATATTTTCTAAATAGTGAGAAGCTAGGAACTGTGGAGGAGCAGAGAGATTTAGAGGTCCAAATTGAGAAATCGCTAAAGGCTAGTGGACAGGTACAAAAAATAATTTAGAAGTTAACAGAATGTTGTCTTTTATCTCGAGGGGGCTGGAGTACAAAGGAGTGGAAGTTATGTTACATAAGAACATAAGAAATAGGAACAGAAGTAGGCCATCCAGCCCCTCGAGCCTGCTCTGCCATTCAATCAGATCATGGCTGATGTTCAACCTCAACTCTACTTTCCTGCCTGATCCTCATATCCCTTGATTCCCTAAAGTCGAAAAGTCTATCTATCTCAGCCTTGAATATATTCAGTGACTCAGCATCCACAGCCCTCTGGGGTAGAGAATTCCAAAGATTCACTGCCCTCTGCGTGAAGAAATTCCTTTTCATCTCATTCTTAAATGGCTGACCTGCGATAATGCCCTCTAATTCTAGACATTCTAGTCAGGCGAAAGTCTCTCAGCATCTACCCTGTCAAGCCCCCTCATAATCTTTTATGTTTCAATGAGATCCCCTCTCATTCTTCTAAACTCCAGGGAGTATAGGTCCATTCTACTCAACCTCTCCTCGTAGGACAAGCCCCCCATCCCAGGAATCAATCTGGTGAACCTTTGTTGCACCGCCTCTAAGGCAAGTATATCCTTCCTTAGATAAGGAGACCAAAACTGTTTGCAGTACTTCAGGTGAGGTCTCACTAAAACCCTGTACAACAGTAGTAAGACTTACTCTTGTACTCCAACCCCCTTGCAATAAAGGCGAACATACCATTTTCTTCCCTAATTGTCTGCTGTACCTGCATACTAACTTTTTGTGTATCTTGTATGAGGACACCCAAGTCTCTCTGAACACCAACATTTAACAGTTTCTCACCATTTAAAAAATATTCTGTTCTATTCTTCCTACCAAAGTGAATAACCTCACATTTCCCCACATTATACTCCATCTGCCACCTTCTTACCCACTCACTTAACCTGTCTGTATCCCTTTGCAGACTCTTTGTGTTCTCCCCACAGCTTACTTACCCAACTAGCTTTGTATCATCAGCAAACTTGGATACATTGCACTTGGTCACATTACACTTGGTCCCTTCATCCAAGTCATTAATATAGATTGTAAATAGCTGAGGCCAATCCTTGCGCCACCCCACTAGTTACCTGAAAATGACCTGTTCATCCCTACTCTCTTCTGTCCTTTAACCAATCCTCTATGCATGCTAATACATTACCTCCAACCCCATGAGCCCTTACCTTGTGTAACAACCTTTTATATGGCACCTTACCAAATGCCTTTTGAAAATCACAATATACCACATCTATTGGTTCCCCTTTATCTCCCTGCTGGTTCCATCCTCAAAAAGCGCTAACAGATTTGTCAAACACGATTTCCCTTTCAGAAAACCATGTTAACTCAGAAAATCATAATACGATTAGGCAAAGTGCCCTGTTACCACTTCCTTAATAATGGATTCCAGCATTTTCCTGACTACTGATATCCGGCTAACTGGCATGTAGTTCCCTGTTTTCTCTCTCCCTCCCTTCTTGAATAGCAGGGTAACATTTGCTACCTTCCAATCCACTGGGACTATTCCAGAATCTAGAGAATTTTGGAAGATCATAACCAATGTATCCACTATCTGTGCAGCCACCTCTTTTAGAACGCTCGGGTGCAGGCCATCAGGTGCAGGGGATTTGTTGGCTTTTCATCCCATTAGTTTGTGCAGTACTTTTTCTCTAGTGATAGTAATTGTTTTAAGTTCCTCACTCTCATTTACCCCTTGGTTCCCCACTATTTTTGATATCAGTGCCATTTATACTGTGCTTTTCACCTTCTCTGTATCACACATGCCAAGAGTTGAAATAACAGTCGTACAATTTCACTAAGTCTTGTTGAAATACCAGAAAAAAAGCTAATGCCGTGTCTCGATGAAGCTTCTGTTAAATTCTTAGGAATTACAAATGGATCAACAAGCGAAGAAGCATCTTCAGGATGAGTTTGAAGCAACCCTAGAGGAGAAAGACCAATTTATTGGTGTTCTACAGACACAGGTATAAGGGCACAGCATGTCCGTATTTTGACCAAATGCCAGATGGTAATCAAATCGGTTAGAACGTTTTTGTTACCATAGCAGGCAAGTGATTGTGGACTCCAGGTTTCAATTGCTTGATTTAAGTGTTCAGTATTTAAATTCAAACTCTACAGATGCATGGGGGTCAATATTAACCCCCCCCCCCCCCCCAAGCAATGACGAGCGGGGGAGAGTTGGGGAGGAGTTTAAAATCCTGAAATGCGACCTCAACCCGTCACGTACGTACTCACCACCACTTTTACGGCAGTGGGCTGCATGGCTTGCCTGTGTCCCATCTTGGAGAGGCGGGACAATTCATAATATTTAAATCAGGCTCCCATTGCGCAATTGGGAGCCTGATTTAAATTTAATGGTTGCCGGCCCAGTTTCCCAGGGCTCTGGAAACCCAGCAGTGAAATGGAGATGTGAGCTGGCTGCAGAAGGTAAGTGCTTTTTGGAGCACTCCTTGTGAGCCAGGAGGAGCAGGCGTGCTCCTCCCGGCCCCTCAAGCAAATCTTCTCCTGATCGCGGCCTCTCCTCGCTGCTGTGATTGGCCAAACTCCCCATCCAGACCCTGAGCTTGAGCCACCTGCCCCGTGATCGGCCGACGAGCCCCCCCCCCCCCCCGACAGATCTTTCCCTTGCTCCCTCCTGATCGCCGCGCCCCCCCCCCCCCCCACCCCCCCCAAAAACCAAACCCCAATCTTTCACGATTTACCAGGGAACTGTCCCCAATGGCACCCAGCTTCGGCCTTTTACCACTGGCTTTCCCTTCTGGCAGTCAGCCAGCCTGTCAATGATAATGATTAGCTCCTGCCATTAAACTCCGCAGGGCATCCATGTCCCCAGGATGCCCACCTCTTTCCCCCCCCCCCTCCTCCCCTGCTACCGTGCCCCGCCTCCCGGTGAATATCGGGACCATAATGTGCAGCTAATAATTCATTAGTTGATTACAAAATTGAACATTTTAATCTCCCTCTCTGTCCAATCTGCAAGAAATGTGGCATTTGTTAACCATTAACTGTCATGTTCATAACTTGAAAATGGTTTGCAAGTTTTTAAATAAAACTCAATAAGTGTGTTCCCCTCATTTTATGGACTACCCTTGTGCTTTGACTTATCTGCAGCCATGTTGACTTTTTATTGTTAGTGATGCATTATTTCAATAACTTAAGCAAAAATGAAAATTATCAACAAATTTTGTCTATTATTGCTAAAATAGGCATGCTTGAGAATAGACAGTGCATAAACGATTTTTATTTCACCAGTTCCTCACTTTGCTAACTTAGATTTTCATCAAATGTATCAGGATTTTTTATTCAACCTTTTGATATTGTGCCCATATACATTGTGGAAGTTATAATCATGGCTTTATGACCATCGTAAGTTTAAAAATGCCATTTGATTTTAACAAAGGTTGTAAGCAACTTTCCTAGGTCAGAGATTAAGGTGGTAGTTTGCTCCCATACACCACGGATGTTGCTCTTGACTGGCTGCAGCAAACTGGAGGCTCCTCATCTAGTTTCCACGATGCTCAATGGGCAAACACATAACCAGCTCTCAGTACCACCTTGGCTGAGCTTAGAGCCTCAACAGCATGGGAGATTGAACAAATATCTTTCCATGCTGTGGCATTGCCTGTTGTAGCAGCAGAGCATGCCACCACTGCAATACAGAGTAATCTTTAGCTTGATGATGACTGAATTTTTAAAAAAATGCTTCCGTTCTCATAGCTTGTTGGAACTGTTTTATCATTAACCACTTAATTAAATGTTCTAATTTGATTGTCACTCGATTTAGTTGAAATGTTGAATTTTTTACCTCAGTTTTTTCTACAAAGTACTGACCAATAAGTCTGGTGCTTAACTTAATCTTGTTGCAGGTTTTTATGAACTGCAAAAATCTGGGCTATGACTTAGGTGTCATTTTGATGTTTATCCAGCCACTTTTCCAGTTGTAATCACTGGTAGCGGCCCCAGAGTTTTCCCTGAAATTGGCCTGTTTCTTGCACCCTTGGGGTGCATTACTAGTGATTGGGGAGGGTGGGGCACAAGGTTATTCTGCTTAATGGATAGGGTAATCGTTGATTTGCCTGATGGACTTTTGCTCGCCTTTCTTTTCATATCTACAGTTTAAGGCAATTGTGTTTAAATGTTTGGAACTTGAGAGCACTTCAGTTTGTTGACGTTGAACATTTTACATCTGCAGGTTGCATTACTAAAGCAAAGGATGGTGCTTGGAGGGACAAATGCGGATCTACACAAACCCACAGCTCAAGCCTCTGAAGTGGAAAATACTGAAACAGGTCAACAGAGCCCCAACAATGAAGAAAATAGTACAGACAGCCCTGATGGATTAGGAGGTGATGTTTATCACAGTCAAGAAACTAAACTAAAAAATGTTGGAAAAAGAAAGCTTTGGTGGTATAGATGTGCAAGCACTCTCGGAGGAGTTTCAGTGAAACAGATGGGTGTATGTTCAGCCACAATACATTTTCTTCATTGTACTCAGAAGTAATTGGATTTTTTTCAACACCACAAAGGGCATGAGGTGAATCCCAGCAATAGTAATTTCCTCACTGTGCAGCTTTCAGGTCTCAAGTTTTGTCATTCTAATTATTTACATGTTGATTAAAACTAAAATAGAATAGGCCTGTCTTGGAGCATGATGCAGATACAAAAAGAAAGCCTGAAGTTCCCTGGTGGTAATTTAATTCCAAGTTCTTGGTTATACCATTTTTTTTTTGGTGTCGGTTAGCAAATTAAATTGGAATTTCGACAATAGACTCTGCTAGAATTGCAAAAAGCTCCACAATAGGATGTGAATTAAGTGTGCAGTCACATTTTAATCCTCAAGACTGCCAGTAATATGAGAGAGCCTTGTCTGCTTGGTCTGACTGACTTTCTAGGTTTGCAGCTCACCCTCTGATATTGACGCAGGAGAATTTTTAGATGGCTGTTTTGTGTCAGTGGTAAGAGTTTAAGGCGGGTGCATGTGGGAGCTCAGCTGCTATCGCACCATCAGATTAGTTGAAGTGAATGAAGAAAAATGTTGGCTGCCCTCACTTTATGAAGTCTTATTTTCCGCAAATATGCTTGAATAATTGTTTCTACACTATGTGCTACTTATACATTGAGTTTGTGCAAGGATGGCTTTGAAGTTTTAATATTTCAGGTATTTTTTTAATGGTACCTGATGAATTAAGTTATTTGGTACGAGGAGGAAATTTTATGTCCTGTCGGCCATTGCTAACTTGTGCATTTCTAATTTTCAAAAATTAGATTGTTGAGTACATTCAGTGGTAATGTGACATTTCACGTTTGCTTTTTGTTCGTCATTGATTTTATAACATCAGAAAATAATTCCAATTGTTTCAATGTCTACGCTAAGACTAGAAAGTTTTATTTGGTGCAACTTGCATTGGACTGGAGATTTTTTTTCCGTTCTGTTGCTAATAACTGCGTTATCATTATGTGTCCTGCAGAGGGAGCTGGAGATGCTGTTAATTCTTTGGCTGTTCTTCAGAAACGTGTGAAGAGGCAAGAAAATCTCCTACAGCGTTGTAAAGAGATGATTCACACCCACAAGGAGCGTTGCACTCAGATGACCAGTGAAAAGGAAGCTCTCCAAGAGCAATTAGATGAGCGCTATCAGGAGCTGGAGAAAATAAAGGTGAATTTTAAAAACTCCATTATCATTGGTAGAGCTTGCCTTTGCTCTGGATAGTCTTGCCAGTCTAACAACATGTACAATATTTGCTGGCAGGGTCTCAAGTCCAAATACAGTGGAACACTGAATATCTGGCTCATAACCGAATTGCTTTGTTTTCTGTTAAACCTGTGGCCCTTTTACCACCCAAACTGTGAGGCAACCGGATCACACCAAATTATAATAAAATATCGACCAGCACAGAACAAATTTCCAATTGCGTAGCATTTTTTTTTAATGTGTTTGCTTCCCCTCTTTTAAAAAGCACTGATTGGTGCTGCACTATAGCTCTACAGGGGTGGGTTGCTGTCTGGTACGTTGCCTAGGTTGCTGATCTTTGTGTCATCGAAGGGAATGATTGTTGATCGACTGCTGAGCTCTTCAAAAGCAGAATCTACCAGACTGGTCTCTTTTTTGGTAATTGAACTGAAATAATAAATTGCTTATAATATATGGTAGTTTGATTTCTAGTACAGCAATGACCTACAATCTGTATATTTTATTGGACCTTGGTTGGATGAAGAATAAATATGGGGATTCTATCAATATCATAGTCTTTACTCCTTTTGCACAATTCTGCGGTTCCTTTGGTTGACTTGGCCACTTATAATTTGCAAATACTTCCTATTTCAACTGCCAGCAACTTACATTTCTATAATGATCTTCAAGTACAGACGGATATCTCAGTGTTTAGTAGAACAGTGGGCAAAAGGTGTACATCAGGTAAGAGGAAGTGTTGGGAGGAGGGGGCAAAAGAGGAAGCTGTTAAAAGCAGGGAGGGAAGTGACAAGGCGGAGATGCTGAGGGGAGATTTCAAAGGGTGGGAGCAGAATCCCTGAAGGAGCGAACACTGTTGGAGCAGGGAGTCAGGGAGGGGCGAGGCCATTGAGGAATTTGAAGGTGAGCTTGAGACACATAGTCAATTCTCTGGGGTGTGGCAAGCCTGTGGAACGTGACAAGTATGTGGGTAGGTCCTCCTGAGCCATTTAAAGGCAAATTTGCCTCAAAACAACTCCAGCTCTAGAATCATGCATTTTGCAAGGTGTTGGTGGCCACTCTTCAGCTCTCGAGGAGGAACTTGATGTACCCATAATAGTTGAGGCAGATACCACAGGATTAGGTGCTTGATGTTTATGACAATACATATGTGTTCGATTTTTCTGCTTTAAAAAAAAGTTTGCCTTTTTTGGTTAGCTGGCCGTATGACGTGTGCAAATACATCATGATGTTTGGATCGTCACACCATACTACTGAGAACTCTATGCAAGTAAGTTTTCCATTTGACTGATGGAGTGCGCACATTCTCTCCGTAAAGGCATAGCCCACTCAACTAAGTGCAGAGAAGCTTGCCACAGTTTGCAGAGAGCTAAAGTTTAGGGACTCAGATTACTGTGGCATTGCTGCTGGAACTAAAACTGTGCATATTACGAGCACAGAGCATTGGTAAGCTTGCTGCTTGTCCATCTTGGACTACTGTCCATTCAATCTTGACTTTGGAGCCACCTGGGATTGAATGGGAAGAATCCCAGGCTCTGAGTAGGTCTACCTTTCCAGTCCCCATCAATGAGCCAGGCTGGCTCATGATTCATAAATGGTGCCCTTGACCAGTTTAGACCTGTGTAGTTCAAGTATCAGATTATTGAGTCAGCCAAAGAGAATCTTCTCTGTTTCAATTGTCCATCACCAGGCATGTTATCATTGGGACAACTTGAGCCCAAAGAGACCTTACTCACCTCTCTTTCCTTCCCCATTCCCCCCACCGTACTCCTGTGGAGGATAAACTCTAGTTGGGCAATAAAGTTTGCATATCCATCTGCCCCAGTTGCAGCTCCAACAACACTCAAGAAGCTTGATGCCATCCAGACAAAGCAGCCCGCTTGATTGGCACACCATCGACCACCCTAAATATTCACTCCCTTCACCACCGGCGCACTGTGGTTGCAGTGTGTACCATCCACAGGATGCACTGCAGCAACTCGAAAAGGCTTCTTCGACAGCACCTCCCAAACCCGCGACCTCTACCACCTAGAAGGACAAGGGTAGCAGGCACATGGGAACAACACAACCTGCGCGTTCCCCTCCAAGTCACACACCATCCTGTCTTGGAAATATTTCGCCATTCCTTCATCGTCGCTGGGTCAAAATCTTCGAACTCCCTACCTAACAGCACTGTGGGAGAACCTTCAACAAACGGACTGCAGCGGTTCAAGAAGGCGGCTCACCACCACCTTCTCAAGGGCAATTAGGGATGGGCAATAAATGCTGGCCTTGCCAGCAACGCCCACATCCCATGAACGAATAAAAAGAAATATAACACATATAAATGCACCAGTGGATTCCAGGCCTATTTAATCATTCGTGTAAGACAGTGCACATGAAAAAAAAATTGATGGCTTTAAGTGAAAGCACTACAGCATTGCATATTTAACAAAAGCAAAGTACAGCGGATGCTGGAAATCTGAAATAAAAATATAAAATGCTGCAAATACTCAGCAGGTCAGGCAGCATCTGTGGAAAGAGAAACAGAATTAACGTTTCAGTCAGAACTGGAAGAAGTTCAAGATTTAACAGTTTTTAAGCAAGTACAGGGAAAGGGGGGGGGGGGATTGGAGAAATGAATGAAGGGGATGGTCTGTGATAGTGGAGGGCAGGATTGATTAAATGACAAAAGGGATGATGCTGCAAGGCAGAAGTGGGTGATTATGGGACAAGTAAAGAAACGAAAGATGGGTCTAAAGGAGCTGTAAATGACAACAGCAGAACCATTACCAGAACCTGCTGTCTGGAAAAAAATGGGAGCAGTGGTTATGATCGGAAGTTATTGTATTCATTAAGTCCAGAAGATTGTAAAATGCTTAATTGGATGTTTAACACTACTTGCAGACTTGTCTTAGATGTTCCAAGGGCCCTTTGTGAGCAAAATAGTTCAGGTTTTGGTAATTTTGGAAAAATCTTTACTTCACCTATGAGGCACAAGTTGATCACTACCTATATTTAGAATGAATGAAAACGTGTTGATTTTGATGAAGAGCATGAGGTGATGTAATTGAGGCTGATCACATAGTCAACCAAATACTTATTGGAATCGGCTGAAGCTCTTTCAGGGTTCATCCACCTTGGTGCTCATTGTTGTAACTTGAATATTTGAGCTTATTTTGTAATGTTTGGCATGAGTAAATTAATATTATTACGATCAACCAACTTTTTTGGCCAAAATTGAATTTTACTGTTACGAATTCAAACTGTCCACTTTGTTGAAGTGTGAGTTTATATAAAACAGGATTTACACGCCATATAACAAGAAAGATGTTTTAATTTGTGGTGTCCTCTTGATTGCACTATAAAAAGAACATTGATAGCAACAATCCAAAATGACCCTGTAATAGAATATTAAAGGTTAAGACCAGTATTCACACAACAGGTTAGTGCCTGAAAGGTGCAGCAAAATGAATATAAAAATAAATTCTATACCCATTAATTATCATTGTGGTAACAAGAGAAGCCATCTACCGTTGCAGTTTTGTAATAGGGATCAAGATAGTACTGGGCTGTTTTTAAGAAGTGAAGTATTTAGGCAATGAATGGTAGTACACTATTGGGCATAGTCGCAGGATAAGGGGTCGGCCATTTAGGACTGAGATGAAGAGGAATTTTTTCAATCAGAGGGTTGTGAATCTTTGGAATTCTCAACCCCAGAGGACTGTGGATGCTCAGTCGTTCAGTATATTCAAGGCTGAGATAGATAGATTTTTGGACTTTAAGGGAATCAAGGGATATGGGGATTGGGCGGGAAAGTGGAGTTGAGGTCGAAGATCAGCCATGATCTGATTGAATGGTGGAGCAGGCTCCAGGGGCCGTTTGGCCTACTCCTGCTCTTATTTCTTAAGTTTATGATGTCAAAACGTGGCATGCCAGAAACTTTGATGTCCACGCCTTGAGAATTCATTACTATTAGATTATTCAGCATCTTAAACTTCTGCTTTGTACATTTAAAAAAACCCATTTATTTTCTAGGTTTTCTCTGCTCTTATTGAACTCAGAGAAAGATTTGACTTAATAAAGCCCTTTTTATCATATGTAAATGAACTCCATCTGGTAACGCAGTGAAGGTGTAACCTGATTTTCATACGCACATAAAATAGACTTTATGCGTCAAATTCTGACATTGAACTACCAGCATGAAATTTAAAACAGGGTTTGTGAAAACCACATGACTCTTTCATCATGATCCAATGCTGTGACTGGAACTGTGTTACAGAGACCTGAACACAGGAGCAGATAGTTACCAAGACCCAGTGGTCTGATATTGGGAGGGGAAACGATAGAAATATTATTCATTTCTATCCTGCTTGACACGAAGAAGATTACCAACCAAGACTGAAAAGCCTTATATCAGGATAAACACTGCTAAGCCTGAAGATCTCACCAGAACCCCACTTTTACCTATTAAACAGACTCTGAGAGCAATGGAAACAGGCAGTGTTATAGCGTGCTGTGTCCAAAGCTTTCACAAAAAAAGACTGTTTCAAAACCATATACGTACATATATTCATACACATATGTGCATATAGCTATATGCAAAAAATTATCATGGGCTCAAGTAAACATTCATTTATGAAGCTACCAATCAAATTGCAGAAATTTCTTCAAACTGGTTTTGACCACATTTTGCTTCTTTACTCAGTTCAGTGCATATAGGTAAAAATAACATCAGCCTTGCTATCACAAGGCCTCAACATGCTCAACAGCAAGACCAATTCTGATCACTTTACTTCTTTCACCACAAGCAGCTGCCTGGCTTTCTGACCCCTTCATTCTCTCTCTGATCTCTGGCCAACCTAACCCCAAGTTCCCTCTCCTGTGGCCTGCTCTCTGCACTGACATCGTGCCTCTGCCAGTTTGCTTCATACCAGCCTTTCGTCCACTTCGAATATCTTGAACATGACCAGATAGCTGCAACGGACCTGAATTCGTAACAGCTGATAAAGATTAAGGTGTTCAAAATGAGGAAGAGCTGTGTAAAGAGCACAGATGGATGAAACCAAAAGCAAAATACTGTGGATGCTGGAAATCTGAAATAAAAACAGAAAATGCTGGAGCTCAGTATGTCAGGTAGCATCTGTGGAGAAAGAAACAGAGTTAACATTTCAGGTCGATGACCCTTCGTCAGAACTGGAAAAAGTTGAAGATTAAACAGTTTTTAAGCAAGTACAGAGCCAGGAAAGTGGTGGAGGAAGGAGAGGAAAGAACAAAAGGGAAGGCCTGTGACAGGGTGGAGGGCAGGAGTGATGAAATGACAAAAGGGATGATGGTGCAAGGTAAGGAGGGTGGTAATGGGTCAATTAAGGAAACAAAAGAGGAGTCGAGAGGAGCTGTAAATGGCAACATCAAAACCATTGGCAACACTTGTCTGAAAAAATTGGAACAGTGGTTATGATCTCAAGTTATTGAAATCACTGTTGAGTCCGGAAGAATGTAAAGTGCCTAATCAAAAGATGAGGTGCTGTTCCTTGAGCTTCCGTTGAGCTTAATTGGAACAGTGTAAGAGGCAAAGCACAGAGAGGTCAGAATGAGAGTGGGATGGGGAAATAAAATGGCAAGCGACTGGCAGGTCAGGGTCATGCTTGCGGACTGAGTGGAGGTGTTCAGCAAAGCGATCACCCAACCACAGAGATGGATGAGATCCAGTGATTAGTGCCACACTAGCTCCATGCCAGTTTGGACAGGGGACAAGGTGGAGCATGTGAGTAGGTGAGTCAGTCTGTGAGTCAAGTTTTGCTCAGGCCTAGGATATCAACAGTCTAATCCAGAATGAAACTGGCAAACTGGCTGGTCCATTGAGCCAGTCCTGTCCTGGTGTAGTGTAAGCCCCCCGCACAGTCACGCAAACTCAAAAAAGAAATAAACAGGCTGTGAGTTGAGCTAAAAGTAATCGACAAAGAATCAGCAATTCATAATTTTTGTTAGCACAAGTGACAGCTCATGGAATTGGAGGCAACCTTTTGACATGGGTAGGAAATAGAAGGTAGGAAACACAGTAAGGATAATGGGTATGTACTTCATTTGGCAGGATGTGATTAGTGGTGTCCCTCAGGGATCTGTACTGGGGCCTCAGCTTTATGAATGACTGAGATGAAGGAATAGAGAGCAGTGTACGTAGGTTTGTTGACGACACCAAGTTAGGTGGCACAGTAAGTAGTGTAGATGGGAGCAGAAAGTTGCCAAGAGACATTGATAGATTAAATGAGTGGGCAAAACCGTGGCAGATGGAGTTCAATGTAGGGAAGTGTGAGATCATCCACTTTGGAATTAAGATCGATCAGAGTATTTTCCACATGGTGAGAAGCTAGCAACATTGGAGGAGCAGGGAGATTGAGTTCCATGTGTAGAAATCACTCAAAGTTAGTGGACAGGTACAAAAAATAATTTAAAGGCTAACTGAATGTTAGCCTTCATCTCAAGGGGGCTGGAATACAAAGTGGAAGTTCATAGAATCTTACAGCACAGAAGGAGGCGATTCAGCCCGTCATGCCTTTGCTGACTCTTTGAAAGAGCTATCCAATTAGTCCCAATCACCTGCTCTTTCCTTGTTGCCCTGCAATTTTCTCCCCTTCGAGTATTTATCCAATCTACGAGGCTCAAGTCAGGAGTGTGATGGAATACACTCCACTTGCCTGGATGAGTGCAACTCCAACAACACTCAAGAAGCGTGACAGCATCCAGGACAAAGCAGCCTGCTTGATTGGCACCCCATCCACCACCCTAAACATTCACTCACTCCACCACTGTCGCACTGTGGCTGCAGTGTGTACCATCTACAAGATGCACTGCAGCAACTTGCCAAGGTTTCTTCGACAGCACCTCCCAAACCCGCGATCTCTAGCGCCAAGAAGGACAAGAGCAGCAGGTGCATGGTAACAAAACTCCCTGCACATTCCCCTCCAAGTGACACGCCATCCTGATTTGGAAATATATCGTCGTTCTTTCATCGTCGCTGTGTCAAAATCCTGGAACTCCCTATCTAACAGCGCTGTGGGAGAACCTTCACCACATGGACTGCAGCGGTTCAAGAAGGTGGCTCACTACCACCTTCTCAAGGGCAATTAGGGATGGGCAATAAATGCTGGCCTTGTCAGCGGCGCCCACGTCGCATGAATGAATTTCAAAAAAAAATTATTCCCTTTTGAAAGTTACTATTGAATCTGCTTCCAACACCCTTTCAAGCAGTGCATTCCAGATCATAATAACTTGCTGCATAAAAAGATTTCTCCTAATCTCACCTCTGGCTCTTTTGCCAATTACCTTAAATCTGTGTCCTCTGGTTACATTACTCTCGTACACTCACTCACCTGACAAAGGAGAAAGCCTCCAAAAGCTTGTGATTTTCAAATAAAACAGTTGGACTATAACCTGGTGTTGTAAGATTCCTTACATTTGTCAACCCCAGTCCATCACCGGCATCTCCACATCATGGCTACATTACTCTCAGCCACCCTCTTTTTCTCTTACCTGTAAAAACCTTTAGTGTTGTCTTTGAGAACCCTTGCAAGTTTTTTTCTTCTGTTTTTGCACCTCTTACTACTTTTTGTATCCCTTTGCTGTTCTCCCAGTCCATGAGACCGCTGCTATTGTTTCCATTCGAACAAGCCCTTTCTTTTAGTTTTATACTATCTCTCACTGATCAAGGTTGTTTAATTACTCAAGTAGAGCTCTTGCCTTTTAGGGGCATGTACAGGTCTTGTATTCTACCAAGTACTTATTTGAACACAGTCCCATTGTTGATCTGTAATTTTATCTGTTAATAGATCTGCCCAGTCTACTGTGGTCAATTTCTGCCTCATCCCTCAAGTCTGCCTTATCTAAATCTAAAACCGAAGTTCGTGACTTAGCCTTCTCCCCCTCAAACCGAATAGTAAATTCAATTACTCTTGCAACAAATTCCCAATTTCCTCCTATTCACAATAGAGGAAGTATTAAGCAGAAACCAAGTGCTTTTACATAAGGAGAGAAACAAAATTGGAGTGTGATGTTAGGTTGGTGACTGGTTGGGGAATGACATTGGCATGGCCTTGTGAGCATTCCTCCTGTTGCCCCTGTTTTTGGAGAATGGTGTAGGAGTATCTAACAGAGATACTGTGTTTATTTAAAACAACTTTCTTCAAAAAAAAAAGTATGCAAGGTAGTATGTGAATATAGCATAGATGCATTTAAGGGAAAGCTAGATAAGTACATGAGGGAGAAAGGAATAGAAGAATTTGCTGATATGGTTAGATGAAGTAGGGTGGGGGGAGGCTCGTGTGGAGCATAAACATCGGCATAGACCAGTTGAGCCAAATGGCCTGCTTTTATGCTGTAAATTCTATGTAATATAATGGGGACATCAGATGGAATATGTCTTTACACAATGTTTATTATCGTTAGGATCTGCACACTGCTGAAAAGACTAAACTGATTACTCAGCTCCGAGATGCAAAGAATTTAATTGAACAGTTGGAGCAAGATAAGGTAAGCAGTACTTCAGTGAGGTGAGTGTTGTGATGTCTGCTTAACAGCAGGAGTAACTACATTTTGAATGAAATGAGTTGTGGCAGAGCTGACCCAGGTCTGAATTATTCAGTTATACAGTAAGGTACTGCAGTGAAATAGTTGATATATTTCAGTGAATTACAGCTAGTCCAAGTTATTTCACTGTTACTACTGTAGATTCATTGGTGATGGATGACTTTCTCTAACATAAATCAGGAACTGGGTGTGAGCCCCATTATGCACAGTTAAATGTTTTTTAACAAATGCCAAAGTCATGTTTCTTAGTAAACAAAATGCTACAGATGCTGAAAATCTGAAAACCAGAACAGAAAAGTTGGAAATGCTCAGACAGCATCTGGAAAAACAGAAGTCAGTTGACTTGACTTTTCAAGACCCTTTCTCAGGACTGGGAGGAGACTTCCTCCGTTCCCCTCTGATCTTATGTTTAAGATGACATTCAAAATAGGCCTACATTTAATTTTTAGTGTCAGCGTCATAGGTTAAAGGTTAACATCTAAGGAAACTTTGTTGCATGTCCTCTTGAAGTGAAAATTAATCAGTTGTGAAATAATTAACATGTAGCCAGGATTTTAATTTAGTATGTAGTCTTGATTCCCTGTGGTCCCTCTTGTATCCGAATAATCCATCAGCACACAGGTCCCAATTACAACTGTATTACCATAGGAAATTGCTGAAAGGAGCCTAAGTTCTTCAACTGGATTTAAGTAGGGGGGAAAGAGATTGCCAATCACCTCTGAACCACTTGTGCGCTCCTCCCAATGACTGGTTATATTGACATGGGGTTTGAATCGGGTCTCAAGCTACCCTCTGAGATAGAGGTGCTGTGTGACTGAGGAGAAAAATAAATTACAAGGGTGGGGAGGGAAAGCAGACAATTTCCCTCCTGTAGGACATTTTGGTTCCTACCAAAATCCAGGAGATTCCTCAAATCTTTTTGTACATCTGTAATATTTTTTAAAATCTCATCTCTTATGTTTCACTCGATTTTAAGCAAAGTTCCAACTACCCTTGTGTACTGTCTCTAAATCTGTTACGATAGTAAGGTGTTACTCAGCTTAACTCAGACATTTGCAAGTGATCAATCCATCTTCCTTAATTTTGTTTGAGGTTTCTTTTCAATTTAATTCAGTGTTAATTAGTTTCTTTTTCAAGGTTGTTTCTAAAATGCCTTTGTTTCATTAGGATTACAAATTTCGTGGATTCCTGTAGTTCACAACTAGCTTTGAGTAATAAAATTATATTCAGCAAATACAAAATAAAACTACATTAGGCGATTAAAAAAAACATGATATAGAATACCATTATGCACAGCACTTTTCTTTCCCTTCCTTTTAAAAAAAAATGATCTGAATCACCTACACACTGCAGCAGATGAAGTTTTTGACTTCAGTATTTAAAATCGCAATTGCAGTCAAGTTTCCAGTGTATTCTCTCTTGATGGACTCTGGGGTCTTTTCATGAATCTGCACAGAAGGTGCACTCTCATTTTCCAAATTTATTAAGAATCTCATTTCTTAGGGGAGTTTCTGAACCATTTGAGTTATGAACCATATACTTAACTGGTTTACAATCTGCACTGTTAGAATCTGTGTTCCAAGTGTAGCCGCATAACTTGATGACCAAAATCTCTTCCACATCTTGACTGTAAATGTTTCATATTTAATCAAAAGCAAAATATTGTGGATGCTGGAAATCTGAAGTAAAAGCAGAAAAAACAGAAAACAGAAACTCAGCAAGTTAGGCTGCCTCCACATATGCTGCCTGACTTGCTGAGCTCCTCCAGCATTTCATGTTTTATATTTGACCTTCCAATGTTTAGCAAGTATTTCCTAGCAATATAATGTTTTCTTGTCCTCCCGAGGCATCAGGTCAGCATTTTGCCAGCAGTAGATCATGTACCATGTTAGCTTGGCTCAGTTGGTGACACTTTTACCTCTAAGTCAGAAGGTCATGGGTTCAAGCCCCACTCCAGGACTTGAGCATATACTGTAGGCTGACATTTTTGTACATTTCACAGGGAGAGCTGCATTGTTGGAAATGTCACGTTTTTGGATGAGACATTAAAGTGAGACTCCATCTGTCTGTTTAAAAGATCTCATGGCACTATTTGAAGAAGAGCAGGGGAGTTCTTCCAGTGTCCTGACTGATATTAATCCCTCACCGAAGACCATCAAAAACAGATAAACATTATTTTTCGGGGACCTTGTTAACACCTTGAAAATGAATTAATTGACTGTGAAGCATTTTGGGGCATGCTGAGGTCATGAAAAGTGCTATATAAGTTCCCTCTTCCTTCTGCTTAAATAGGCAGGCAAAAAAACATAGATTTGTCTTAAAAGAAAGTAGCAGCTTTCAGAAATGCAAAGAATTGCATTGTAGGAGGCAAATGTAAGTGCTTATAAACTGCTTGGTGTGAACAAGGTGTGGGAAGAGGTAATTAGAGTGGGAGGAGGCTCGTGAGGAGTATAAACACCAGCATAGGCCAGTTGGGCTGAATGGCCTATTTCTGTGCTGTAAATTCTTTATAAGCAAAATTTAAAGAATTGATAAATTACAGGGAATGGTGATCGCAGAAACAAAACGGCAGATGCATGAAACATTGGAAATGAAAGAAGAGGAAATCTCTCAGCTTCGTGCAAGAATTCAGCTGTTGAGTGGACAACGTGAGGAGCTGCTTGAACAAAAAGAGAAGTCTGACAAAGCTGGTAAGCAGTTCTTGCTGTCTTGCTCCTATTTTAGCTTGTTGAATTTTTAAAAAAATTATCATAAAATAGATATCCATCTAAGCTCAGTAGAATTCAATAAAATGACTAAGTGAATCCAGATTTGGTTGAAGGAAAAATATAGCGGGTCTGGTTCAGAGAGATACTTTTGTCAACAACTCAACAAAGTGTACTTTTAGAAATGAGCATTTGTGAAATCTGAGCTTAGATTGTTAGCTTATTTCCACCAGCTTTTATTGTGTTGATACTTTTTGCACTAGTTTACTATTGCATGTTTTAACCTAGTTGTGGGATTCTGAACTTTGGAAGGTGCACCTATGCCCCAATCGTAGGTCAAAGGAACATTTTCATTGTTCACTGTAAGGTGTTTCATCAACTTGCTATTCAAAGACTGCTGACACGTACATTTGAGCATTAATTTGATGAAGACTTGTGATGCTTGCAGACGCTGTCCCTCAATATTCATTAACATTGCTTTGTTGCCTCTCATTCCTTTGGCATTTTTTCTGCTGGTGCAGTTTGCTGGTGATAACTACGCTGGGTGTAGACAGAATGCTTTTATAGTCATGCAGGCCGTAGACTGTATGCTACTTAAAATTTACTAATACTGAAAGGATCAAGCTTTATAAATAAGATTTTAACTTTTCATCTGCCAAGACAGTGATAGTGATGAAATAAATAGCCACTTGCTTTATACCCAGTACTCGTGTCTTTCTCTGGGTCAAAGACGAGAATTTTTTTGTATCAATTAGCATTATAACTGTGGGTTGAGTGAGAATTTGATGTATTGTGTACTTTTTTTCATTCATGACCTAATTTGTCCAGTGTTGCCACCTGTTTAATGGGAGCATAATTTGGAATCAGCTCATTGGCTGGTGGAGCTTTTGTTATTACAGTGATGAGGTAGTGTTAAATTTACTCAAATAACCAAAAAATGTTTTTGCCCACATATTACTTTTGTACATTTTATCCATTATCAATGGTATAAAATTAAGATTTTTTTTATATGTCATACACCCATCTTTATAATCTCTTTTTAAAAAAAAAAAATTGCATTGGATGGCTGTGTGTGTTGTATCTCAGCACAGGTAAATTGGTCTCAATTGTTGAGTTTCTATATCTTTAAGTTTACATTTAAACACCCAAGACACACTATATTTGACAGCAATGATTCACCATGTTTCATTTTGGATCTTTATTTTTATCAACCTTTTTTTGCATCTTTAACACCAATGTGCTGGATAATTTCCTTGTGTTCAAATTATTAAAGCTATAGGTAATAAAAACTAGAAATCTTTTCTTTGCCAGTGAGTTGTTGGGGCAGGACAATTGGCTTCATTGGGCTCAAGTTATTGAGGGGGGAATATAACAGCCAAAGTTCACACTTCTGATTACCATCCAGTGAAACTGCTGGAAAAGGTACATTTGTGGACATCAGGTGAGGACAGGATCAGGCTCAACTTTAATGCCTTTTCCCCAATGATGGAATAGCCGACTGGCACTCAGCCTTGCGTAAAGAATGGCCTCTTGGCTGAGGCACTGGAAGATGGCTGGCACGTGTGGAACTGTACCCCAAAATGAGTCACCATTTTCAGGAGAATTTTTTAAAAAACAAATCTGTATAAATTTTATTTGTTTAGACAATTCTGACTCTGGGTAGTTTACATGTCCAATTAAATTCCTATCTGATCATCATATGCAAATTTAACATGGCAGCAATGTCTATTTTTTGGTATCTGACCAAAGCTAACATTATTGACACAAGCGTCTATTCTTAGATGTTGATAATTTTTACTAAGGAGGTGAAGTATAGAAAGTGCAATAAGTATTGGCTTAATAAGTTACTCTTTTCTTAAATGGAAGGTACTATTAGCTTTCTACTTTTTCTTAGTTTTGCGGTTCACTAAGCAGAAATCTTACACAGCATTTTATTTCTGTACATCCACGCATGCCAATAAGTGAATCATGGTGCCTTTCCCAAGCCTTGTATGAACAGGACTGGGGTAAGGGCTCTTCTTTTTTACACTCCATAGTGATTGCACTAGGCTCAGCAAGTAAACCCTATGTTTCTCAGGCAATAGTTTTAATCCTTTATACTCATGGTTCTCGCTGTTTTATTACAAACATCAGTTGTTGCACTCATGTAAAACCCCTTCTTAAGATAAAGATGGAAGTATTAATCAAATCATATTTTTAAGATTTGTTTACCTACTTTCAGCACATATTTTATAAATGCATTGCATCTGTTCCAGGTGCTAAAATTAAAATTTTTTATATGAAATGGGGAAGTTTTATACTCTCAGCAGGTACAATAAGGGTGAAATATTGCACATTTCTGAACACGTGAGCTTGCTTTCTTCAGTCAGATCCTTCAGAAAATCTTTGCACAAAACTAGGAGCCCTGTACAATAAATTGGCTTCAGTATCAGTTCATCTCCATAGCTCACCAATGTCCTCCAGTGGAAACAACAGGGTACTGCAACATTCAAATTTTCCGTAGAATAAAAAGATATGGTACATGAACAGTTTGACAATTGTCAGGTGCTAGACCAAAATGTTCATTTGAAATGATAAGTAGAGTGTTGAATAACATGTACCTATGGAGACTAAAGAACCAATCGTAACTTTGGTGATGGAGCTTGTTCAATGTATACAGTTGGTATTGAAGTGCCTAAAGTTAATTGCTTACACAGTCGAAGTAATGTCCTAGAAAGAAGTCCAAGGAAAGAATTACAGCTTAGTGTCTTAGGATGGCAGGCATGCACGCACACACAAAACAGTATTCCAGATTGATATAGATTTGTATATAAAACTTCAGATACCATTCACACCAGCACTGGTGTGATATAGCAAGCTATCCATGGAATGTAATTGACTTATTTAGGTTTTCTTTCTTTTTCTCATTCTCCTTTGTCTGCCATTTTCTCACCATCAGTATTAGTCTGCTGAAGACGTTGAGTCTTCTCTCAAGTGACCTTTCAGATGTGCAAGTGTTGACAGGGTATTGATCTGTGGAGCATCATAACCCAGCCCAATCCTGTCCTCACCTGACGTCCATGCCTGCACTTTCAATGGATGACGCTGGATAGTGACCAGAGGTGGGAATATTGTCTGATTTTTATTTATCTTTTCGCCTCTTCCCTTCCTTCCCGTAACCAAGGGACAATGAAGTTAATCATTACACCTCTACGACCAGCCCTGCTGAAATCAGCTAATTCAGTACAAGTTGGGGGTTAGCCTGGAATTTACTTGGTCAGTATGGCTGAGCGACTCATTGCCTTAATTAGCTGAACCATTGGTGATCTCCAATAATATGGGTTTTGATTAAACTTGGTAAGCTGCTTTGAGTCTGGGCTTTAAAATTTGACCAGTGGCGAATACTTGTCCGAATCAATGTTATGAACCACTAAATATCTGTTAAATTGTACCAGCTTGACCAGAGTAATACTGTCAGGTCCAGTCTAATAGATGGAGCAAACACAGCACCTCAGAATGTTGCAACAGACATTGAAACTGCCCAATACCTACCAATTGGCATCAGTCAGACTCCTCATAATATTAGGCTTGCAGTGGTGGATAGATAGGTATGTGTACAGGTAGGTTGTACTCATCGCATACATTGGCC
Organism: Heptranchias perlo; assembly: GCF_035084215.1. NCBI lineage: Eukaryota > Metazoa > Chordata > Chondrichthyes > Hexanchiformes > Hexanchidae > Heptranchias > Heptranchias perlo. The sequence goes on from NC_090327.1 coordinate 102,271,464, forward strand.
ATTTTGGCTTCTACTGAACTGTGAACAGTGCTGTGTGTTTGTGTGTATACATAAGCGAGATGTTGTTCGATGCACCATGTTGCTCAGGTAAATATAATAGCGTGAGTTAGCTGAGTGCAGACCTTGATAAAATTGGGCAATTGGAGATAGCACTTTTAAAAATTCTGGTTATGTAGATGAATATTGTTGAAAATATTTCAATTTTAATACTGTTACAGAAAGTTAAAACTTAGTCAACTATGTCTTAATTTATTAATCTATGCAACAACGAAGTAACTCCTTCCAGAGCAGCCCTGTTTGTTGTCTTGTAAATAGTGACCCATGCAAATTGACATGGCTTTTTTGATTTTTTTTTTCCTGTGCATTATTTTTTAAAATCTGATACTTTTGTGGTGGGGGGTGGAATCCTGAATGTAAAGCAGCTTAATTGCCTGAGATTCATAGTTTTAACTTTAAGTAGCCTTAAGTGTAGTTTTGTGGAAGTTTGTCATTGTTGCTTGCTTCTTGCATAGATGTGCCATTTTTAACTGCAAAGAAAGTATCTGCTGATATGAATGTGACATAATAACGCAGTGCTTTTGCATGTTGTGCTATGCTTCAGCATTGTAGATTATCTTAAAATGTGCAAAATGGACCTTGGCAAGTACAAGGACCAATCACTTGTCTTGACCAGCAGATAGCTCGAAAGATTCACGTAGAATAATTCCCACCTAAAACTAAAATGTAATCTGTTTTGTGGAGTCGGTTTCTCTTACTTGTTATTCTTTCCTACTTAGACCTTGGAAACAGACTTAACTGAGAATCCAACTTGCATCTGCCACTTTTATATTGTAACACTGTGGTAGTAATTTCATATTAACCCCTGACATGGGCTCATAGTAACATGTTTATTATGGGCTTCATTGTGTATAGAGCAGCTGGAATGGTACAGGTGATTTGATACTTGGCTCAAAGTAATAATAGTAGCACCCACACAGTGCCTTGTGACACTGTGTGGGTGCTACTATTATTACTTTGAACTTGTCAAGGAAATAATTACAGATAAAAAATTTGGGATTAATTGCATTACAATTCTGGATGTGGAATTTATAAATTGAGTTTTATAGGTTTACAGTGCTAATAGATTACAATTACTGCAAAAAAAAAACCATGTGCATGTTTTTTTAATTGCACCAAATTTTAGAAAGTCTGTGGGTGTAATTAAGATTCTAGCAGATAAAAGTAACTGTGTAAATACCATAGAACAAAATAATTATCTTGGGTTTTTAAAAAAAAATTGTTTTAACTGTTTTAGTGCAGTCTTTGCTTCAGTCCATTGTCCTTGTAGTACTCTTGTTATTTTTCAGATTTTTGCGTTGATTTTCCCCAGATGTGTATAAATTTTGCTTTCCGACAAGACTTTTGGATTCGTTGAGACTTTGCAAATGTTTTTCAAAGTTTTATCACTTTTCAAAGCAGCTGCTTTAGTTTAAGCTAATTATTTTCTAACCAGCAGCTGGTCCAAGTGAATAAGACCACAAAAATGTACTTAAATTTATATAAAGCAACAAATGAAAGTGTAGAAGACCAAATCTTTCATTTCCCTTTGAAATAATATTTGGCAACGGTATGGGGCTATTGTGTTTACTGCTCCCTTGGAATCCACCATTAAAAGGATGACTTGTTCGGGTAGCTTTATATTAAACTCTGCAGTTGCTTCAATGAGTTTTTGTAGCTTTGATTGTATTGGATGGACCTTTTGCGGTTCTGTAGAGAAACGTCCCAAGACGTTTCACAGAAACATAAGGAATAAATGGACGCCGGGCCAAAAATGGAGATAGGAGGGATGACCAAAAGCTTGGTCAGAGAGGTGCATTTTAAGAAGGGCTTTAAAGGAGGAGAGGGCGGTGAAGAGATGGACGAGTTTGTGGAGTAAATTCCTGAGCATGGGACCTAAGTGGCACGTTATTGGCCTTGGAGGGAGTGCAGTGTAGATTTACTAGAATGATACTTGGACTCCAAGGGTTAAATTATGAGGAGAAATTACACAAACTAGCATTGTATTCCCTGGAATTTAGAAGATTAAGGAGTGATTTGATAGTTTTCGAAATATTAAGGGGAACTGATAGGGTAGATAGAGAGAAACTATTTCCGCTGATCGGGGAGTCTAGGACTCGGGGACATGGCCTAAAAATTAGAGCCAGGAGTGAAGTTAGGAAACACTTCTATACGCAAAGGGTGGTAGAAGTTTGGAACACTCTTCCACAAATGGCAGTTGATGCTAGTTCAATTGTTAGTTTTAAATCTGAGGTAGATACATTTTTGTTAATCCAAGGTATGATGGGATATGGGGCTAAGGTGGGTACATGGCGTTGGGTCACAAATCAGCCATGATCTCATTGAATGGCAGAACAGGCTCCAGGGGCTAAATGGCCTCTCTCTCCTCCTTTTAAGAAGCTTCTTAAAACCTATCTCTTTGACCAAGCTTTTGCCCACCTGTCCTAATACCTCCTTATGTGGCTCAGTGTCAAATTTTGTTTGAAAATCACTTCTGTGAAGTGCCTTGTGACATTTTACTATGTTAAAGGCGCTATATGAATGCAAGTTGTTGTTGATAGTAACAATGTACAGGGCAAAGGAGGAGAGGAATTCCTGAAATATGTACAAGAGAACTTTCTTGATCCGTGTGTTTCTAGTCCAACGAGGAAGGAAGCAGTGCAGGATCTACTTCTGGGGAATGAAGTGGGGTTGGGGGAGTATTTGGGGAACAGTGATCATAATATCAGGTTTGGAATAGAAATAGAAAAAGACAAGGAACAATCAAGCATAAAAATGCTTAACTGGCGGAGGGCTAATTTCACTGCGTTATAAAGGGATTTTACCCAGTTGGATTGGAATCAAAAATTGTTAGGCAAAACAGTAATTGAACAATGGGAGGCCTTCAAGGAGGAGTTGGTTCGGATACAGAGCAGATACATTCCCACGAGGGGGAAAGGAAGGGCATCCATAGCTGGAGCTCCCCGAATGACTAAAGATTAAAATGAAACAGAAAAAGGAGCCATTTGACAAATGTAAGATTCATAATGTAGTAGAGAACCAAGCTGAATACAGAAAGTACAGAGGAGATCTAAAACTGGAAATAAGAGGGGCAAAGACAGAGTATGAGAATAGATTTGTGGCTAACATAAAAGGGAACCCAAAAGTCTTTTATAAACATATAACTAATAAAAGGGTAGTCCAGAGGAAGGGTGGGGCCGATTCGGGACAAAAAAAGGAGACCTTCTTGTGGAAACAGAGGGTATAGCTGAAGTAATAAATGAATACTTTGCATCGGTCTTCACCAGAGAAGAAGATGCTGCCAATGTAGCAGTAAAGGAGGAGGTAGTAGCGATATTGGATAGGATAAAAATAGATTAAGAGGAGGTACTTCAAAGATTGGCAGTACTCAAAGTAGAAAAGTCACCCGGTCCAGATGGCCTGCATCCGAGGTCACTGAGGGAAGTACGGGTGGAAATTGCAGAGGCTCTGGCCATAATCTTCAAATCCTCCTTAGATATAGGGATGGTGCCGGAAGACTGGAGGATTGCAAATGTTACACCCCTGTGCAAAAAAGGGAAGAGGGATAAACCCGGCAATTACAGGCCAGTCAGCATAACGTCAGTGGTAGGGAAATTTTTAGAGACAATAATCCAGGACAAAATTAATTGGCACTTGGAAAAGTATGGGCTAATAAGTGAAAGTCAGCGTGGATTTGTTAAAGGATGATAGTGTTTGACTAACTTAATTGAGTTCTTTGATGAAGTAATGGAGACGGTTGATATTACGTATATGTACTTTCAAAAGGCATTTGATAAAGTACCACAAAATAGACTTGTTAGCAGAATTAAAGCCCATGGGATTAAAGGGAGAGTAGCAGCGTGGATACAAAATTGGCGAAGGGACAGAAAGCACAGTGTAGTGGTGAACGGTTGTTTTTCAGACTGGAGGGAAGTATGCAGTAGTGTCCCCCAGGGGTTGGTGTAGGAGCACTGCTCTTTTTGATATATATTAATGACCTGGACTTGGGTATCAGGGGTATATTTTCAAAGTTTGCAGATGACACGAAACTCAGAAATTTAAACAATGTGGAGGACGTAAACGGACTGATGAAATGGGCAGACACATGGCACATGAAATTTAACACAAATTTAAAGTGATACATTTTAATTGGAAGAATCAGGAGAGGCAAAGTAAACTAAATAGTATAATTTTAAAGGAAGTGGAAGAACAGAATGAAGTTGGCAGGACAAGTTGAGTAGGCTGCTAAAAAAGCGTATGATATCCTTGGTTTTATAAATAGAGCACAAAAATAAAGTTGAAATAAAGTACAAAAGCAAGGAAGCTATGCTAAATCTTTACAAAACACTGGTTAGGCCTCAGTTGGAGTATTGTGTTCAATTCTGGGCATCATACTTTAGCAAAGATGTCAAGGCCTTAGAGGGCTTGCAGAAGAGGTTTACTTGAATGGTACCAGATATGAGGGACTGCAGTTATGTGAAGAGACTGGAGAAGCTGGAGTGGTTCTCCTTCGAGCAGAGAAGGTTAAGAGGAGATTTGATGGAGGTGTTTAAAATGATTGAGTAAATAACTGGCCGAAGAGTCGGTAACCAGAGGACATGGATTTAAGGTGATTGGCAAAAGAACCGGAGGTGACGTGAGGAAACTTTTTTTTATGCAGCAAGTTATGATCTGGAATGCACAGCCTGAAAGGATGGTGGAAGCAGATTCAATAGTAACTTCCAAAAGGGAATTGGATAAATGCTTGAAAGGAAAACTTTTACAGGGCCAATGGGGAAAGAGCAGGAGAGTGGGACTAATCGAATAGCTCTTTCAAAGATCCGGCACGGGCACGATGGGCCGAATGGCCTCCTCTGCTGTACCATACTGTGATAGCATGATAATTTGCCCTTATCTTAAAGATCTTGAAGAGCAAAGAAAACAAATAGTTGGTAATCTATCTTCTACCTGAACTTGGTTGATTTGTTGGTAGATGCTTCTGCTGGGTGCCTCTTAATCTGTAGTCTGAGTATGCTGGTAATCTGTCTAAAATCTTTCTTGGATCTGATTTAATGTTTAGCCTTGTTAGATCTGCATTTTGTTATAGCTCAAGGTTTAGATTCACTCTAATGTTAAGGCAATTCCTGACTCAGGCTTTCCTGGGCACAAGTCTTTGGTCAATATTTGCTCAGATCTTCTGGGAAACACTGTCCATGTTTGCGTAGTTTGTTTATCTGAACCTAGAGATGGGTGAGATCCTAAATGAATATTTCACATCGGTATTTACGGTTGAGAAAGGCATGGATGTTAGGGAACTTGGGGAAATAAATAGTGATGTCTTGAGGAGTGTACATATTACAGAGAGGGAGGTGCTGGAAGTCTTAACGCGCATCAAGGTAGATAAATCTCCGGGACCTGATGAAATGTATCCCAGGACGTTATGGGAGGTTAGGGAGGAAATTGCGGGTCCCCTAGCAGAGATATTTGAATCATCGACAGCTACAGGTGAGGTGCCTGAAGATTGGAGGGTAGCAAATGTTGTGCCTTTGTTTAAGAAGGGCGGCAGGGAAAAGCCTGGGAACTACAGACTGGTGAGCCTGACATCTGTAGTGGGTAAGTTGTTAGAGGGTATTCTGAGAGACAGGATCTACAGGCATTTGGAGAGGCAGGGACTGATTAGGAACAGTCAGCATGGTTTTGTGAGTGGAAAATCATGTCTCACGAATTTGATTGAGTTTTTTGAAGGGGTAACCAAGAAGATAGATGAGGGCTGTGCAGTAGACGTGGTCGACATGGACTTCAGCAAAGCCTTTGACAAGGTACCACATGGTAGGTTGTTACATAAGGTTAAATCTCACGGGATCCAAGGTGAGGTAGCCAATTGGATACAAAATTGGATTGACGACAGAAGACAGAGGGTGGTTGTCGAGGGTTGTTTTTCAAACTGGAGGCCTGTGACCAGCGGTGTGCCTCAGGGATCGGTGCTGGGTCCGCTGTTATTTGTTATTTATATTAATGATTTGGCTGAGAATTGAGGAGGCATGGTTAGTAAGTTTGCAGATGACACCAAGATTGGTGGCATTGTGGACAGTGAAGAAGGTTATCTTGGATTGCAACGGGATCTTGATAAATTGGGCCAGTGGGCCGATGAATGGCAGATGGAGTTTAATTTAGATAAATGTGAGGTGATGCATTTTGGTAGATCGAATCGGGCCAGGACCTACTCCGTTAATGGTAGGGCGTTGGGGAGAGTTATAGAACAAAGAGATCTAGGAGTACAGGTTCATAGGTCCTTGAAACTGGAGTCACAGGTGGATAGGGTGGTGAAGAAGGCATTCGGCATGCTTGATTCATTGGTCAGAACATTGAATACAGGAGTTGGGATGTCTTGTTGAAGTTGTACAAGACATTAGTAAGGCCACACTTGGAATACTGTGTACAGTTCTGGTCACCCTATTATAGAAAGGATATTATTAATCTAGAAAGAGTGCAGAAAAGATTTACTAGGATGCTACCGGGACTTGATGGTTTGACTTATAGGGAGAGGTTGGATAGACTGAGACTTTTTTCCCTGGAGAGTAGGAGGTTAAGGGGTGATCTTATAGAAGTCTATAAAATAATGAGGGGCATAGATAAGGTAGATAGTCAAAATCTTTTCCCAAAGGTAGGGGAGTCTATAACGAGGGGGCACAGATTTAAGGTGAGAGGGGAGAGATACAAAAGGGTCCAGAGGGGCAATTTTTTCACTCAAAGGGTGGTGAGTGTCTGGAATGAGCTGCCAGAGGCAGTAGTAGAGGCGGGTACAATTTTGTCTTTTAAAAAGCATTTGGACAGTTACATGGGTAAGATGGGTATAGAGGGATATGGGCCAAGTGCAGGCAATTGGGACTAGCTTAGTGGTATAAACTGGGTGACATGGATATGTTGGGCTGAAGGGCCTGTTTCCATGTTGTAAACTTCTGTGATTCTATGATTCTATACTCAACTCAGATTTCCAGTATGAGACATCTTGAAGTTCAGTCACGTTCCAGATGAAGGATGGCTGCTACCCACCTAGCTATTGTAAAATTTGTTTTGAATGCAGATATTTCTCAAGATAGTATATTAGAACATTAATAATGGCAGCGTAGGTAGATAACGCCATTAACAAGTGTAAAGAATTTTACAACACCAGGTTATAGTCCAACAATTTTATTTGAAAATCACAAGCTTTCGGAGGCTTTCTCCTTCGTCAGGTGAAGAAGGAAAAAGCTTACGAAAGCTTGTGATTTTCAAATAAAATTGTTGGACTATAACCTGGTGTTGTAAGATTCTTTACATTTGTCAATCCCAGTCCATCACCGGCATCTCCACACCATGGCCATTAACAAGGTGTATGGAATTCCTAGTTTTGTATCTAGTGGCATAGAATACAAAAAGGAGATGATGTTGAAATTGTACAACACCTTAGTTAAGCTCCAGTTGGAGTATTGTTTACCATTTTAGGCGTGCAACTCTAGGAAGGATATAAAACTAATAGAAAACGTGCAGCATAGGTTCACGAGGACATTGCAGGAATGAGGGTTAGTTATCCAGTTATACTTGAGAAGTTCGAGCTTTTTCAAGCTGAGAAGATTGTGCAGTGTTCTGAAGATTATGAAGTGTTATGGTGGGATTAATTGCTTCCACTAATATCCACGCTTTTGTTACGTCTAAACTCCGTCAGCTTTTTCTTTCCAGATTTTAAAAAAAAATTGAATTCAAATTCTCAAACTGTTAGTCCAGGCCTCTGAATTACTATTCCAGTAACATAATTGGTCATAACGTACGCAATTTCTATCACCGTAAAGCTGGAGTTACTTTTCATTAACACAAAATGTGAAGGACAGCCAACTTCTCAAATCTCTGTTCCTGAGGTTTTTCGACAACAACTGTGTTTTTGCTTGCCTCACTTGGCAATACTGTCCCTTCTGATTTCGAAGGTTGTGGGTTCAAGCCCCACTCCATGACCTAAGCACATAATTTAGGCTGACACTTCAGTGCTTTACTGCATTGTCGGAGGTGCCGTCGCTCAGATGAGATGTTAAACTGAGGTGCTGCCAGCCTGTTCTGATGGTTTAGCTGAATGTAGACCCCTTGCCATTATTCAAAGAAGTGCAATGAGTTCTTACACCATTTTCCCCAACATTCCTCCTTCAATGAATATCACCAAAACAGATTAACTGATCATCTATCGCATTGCTGTTTCAGGCGCATATAAATATGAATTTATTGCAATTTAATGGAATGAAAGCCTAAATTAATTGATGGGACAATTTATTTATGAATGTTATTTCACCAATTAAATGTAAATCCTTCAATTTTTTTTGAAACTTCAATGAGAATTATTCAACAGTATAAAAGTGTATGGGAGTGTTATGGGAAAAGTAAGGTTGAAGTGTGAAACTCCTCATTTAGGGAATTCTGTTGGCAAAGTAGCCTCAACAAGCTGTGCACAAACTGAGCTCTTCGTTGATTAGATGCCATCTATCTTAAGCATATATTCGACTGACAGTTGCATGGAATGGAAATACATGTTGAGTTAAGGTGAAAGGGCAGGTTCAACTTGTTACATAGCTGTTGGCTATTCCCTCCCATTAACTCAAGTAATTGCTGGTTTTAGATGGTTTCTGGAGTCATCAATTCGGTAGAGTGGGATCTGAGTTGAGAATATATGTTAAATCAGTTTTCAACAACCTTGTATAATAAGGAGAATTTAGATTGAGATATTACTTAATCTTCTTGCAGAAAAATCTGGACCAAATATGGAATTGAACATTGCAATGTTTCAAAGCTGGGGACTGTAGTTTCTAATGGAGATTCTAACTGATGGGATAGTGGAGCTTCTTTAGTAACTTTGTTTACATATTTTGTTCAAATATTTCACTACTGTACTTGCATTGGTCCACGTAAAACCCAGCTTGGTCAAGAACATCTTAAGCAACTTCAGTGTATGTGTGCGAATTTGCTGCTCATCAATTTTCAATGGTGGATGAAATGTGGTGCTGCATATTGAAGTCATCTGATTTAATTGTATTGGTTGATGCCCCATCCTGATGCTGAAAAGCAAATGCATTGTGCGCCAAGAGTAGGGTAGCTTTGGGCTGTAAAAAGCTTCGCTGAATTGTAATTCGCTTTTGATTTGCTCAACTTCTGTACAATATTTGATTCTGGGTTTAGTTGACAGGACTGTATGAAATTCAGATTAAATTAACACATTTGATCCTAGTGTTAAGTTTTCATTGTTTCTCCAGCGTTTGAGGAGCTCGAGAAAGCACTGGTCGCAGCTCAGAAATCTGAAGATAGACGTAAGAAACTAAGGCAAGAGATGCAAAAGCGGGTAACAGCTATAGAGGAAGCAAGTGAAGAAGAACGAAAGAACTTGCAACAGGAACTCACACGGGTTAAGCAGGAAGCAGTTAATATAATGAAGGTAAAAAAACGAATACCAGATAAAATGCAATGTTTGTATGAGGATTGTTTTCTTTCTAACATTGATGGATTTTTTTTTCTGTAGTACGTGGAGTTGATAGCTGATTTGGTCTCTTGTAAATACTCCTGTGTTACTTTACACACATTGGGAATTATGGGTGGGGAGTTTACGCACAACTTTTATCTTACCACAAGAACACAAAGGATGTTCTTTGCTTATTTCTCACAAAAGCACACTTCTTCAAAAAAATATATATATTTGGAAATGTGCACCTGCATCATTTAAAAAGGGAAGAAAACTAGGGCAGCACCTAAGGTTTTTACTCCTGAGGCCTTTTTGAAGTAAAATAAATTCATCTCAGAAATCCTGAAATTGAAGTTGAACATTTCTGGACCGGCCTTATTTGAATTGCAACCATACACAATGTGACCTTTCACAGAATACTCTTACAGCACACAAGGTTGCTGACTGACTTCTAAGCAAAATAACTACTAAATCCATGAAACAGGAATATTTTTTCATATAAATGAAACAGGAGCTCACACGGGTTAAACAAGAAGCTGTCGATATAATGAAGGCAAGAAAACCAGTACAAAATAAAATGCAGTGTTTGTATGAGGATTGTTTTCTTTCTAACCTTCATGTTGATGGATTTATTCATGATTGAATACTTAGAATAAGCTTGTTTTTGTCGTGATTTGCCTAATGGCTATTGCTGTAGAGCATGGAGAAGACCATTTGGCCATCAAGTCTGTTCCTTTCACACATCATGTGCAATCTGCCCTGCTTATGTATTCTACTTCTGGAAAGTTCTGCTTAAATACTGCCTAGCACCCAAAGGTTATTCAACAAAACTCCAGGATATTCATCCTCGATCATGACTCCACTTAATCATCTTTTCTTTGTTGAAAACAAGTTGATCTGTGCAAGTTGCTCCTCATAACTTGGAGCCTTAACTTTCAGAGCTAACCTTGTTGCTCTCCAATGTAGCGACTTTCTTTTGAAGCTAGGGTGACCAAAACAGAAAGTGAGCCAAATGTAGCTTCACGAGTGATCTGTACAAATTTTGTTTTGCTTATTAGAATATATCTTAATATTCTACAATGCATCTGTCAGCTGATACAGATCGCAGATTACAATGACGTTCTGAGCATGGATTAGGAAATGGTAGATGACGTCTGTGTATTTTGAAAGAGCAGTATTTTATTGCAGGTTTGTGCTCATGATTTGCCAATGAGCTCCTGAACCACTATCAAGCATTGTCAGGGTGCTAACAGGGAGTATGTGGGGAATATTGACAGATAACTCAACCTGAACCACACAGTCCCACTTCATAATCGATGGCTAGATCTAGGAACAAGTTTATATGTTGTCCTTAAGGCTGGGAATATTGCCTGGTATTGATGATTTAAAAAATATAGAGACAGCGGTGGAGGGGAAAGTGAAGTTGTATGTGTTTAATATATTTTTTTGCTCCTCTTCTCCCTGCAACTCACCCACCCACCCATTGGGTTTTTTCATGCCTTGTGTATTTCTCGACCTGTGCAACTGCTACTTTCTAATTAGCTGCTAAGAGATGCACAAAGGCGGAGGAAGAATATGTCTTCAGTTTTTTCCCCTATAGGAAGTACTTGGCCTCCGTTTAGCAGCTTGTAATGATGGCTCAGAAGAGGTCAGAAACTCAATTGCTATCCTCTCCAATATCATGGTTTCGGAGCAGTAATGTTTATGGGGAGTCTGTAGTGTCTGCTCCCGTGCCATACGCTGGCAGAGAATGGCACTTAGGCTTCAGGGGTACAACAGTGAGATGCAACTTCTCACACATGGATGGTTTCAAGATGGCAGTCCTAACAAAGAAGCAGGAGCTCTTGATTTTTTTTTCATTTAGCTTTGTGGAAGGAGGTACCTTCACCAAATATCAAAAATAGCTTTTGGCTCATAAATTCATGGGCCACTAAGAGTGAATGCCAAGTATGTGACTCTTGTGTGTGGTATTTAGTCGTGGTTTAGTAGCCAGATTTACATTTATCTAGTTAATAATTGTATTAGATTTGATTAACTCCTGAATTGAATTCCACAGTGCTGTGGAATTTATGTCGTCCAGTGTTGTTTCAGGTTTAACCACAAATCTGTAATAAACCTGGTTTGATTGGATGTAGTTTCACTCGTGGACATGTGGAATGTTTTATGACCATAAAACTACAATGGAATGTTTAAAGAAGCTGACTATACTGTAGATTGGACATTGGGCAGCAAGTGTTCAGCACTGAAATTCACATGTGCTTTTCATTAATCTTAGCGTGTGCAAGTCACTGCAATGTAGAAATATGAAAAACTAATCTAATGTAAATAAAAATAACTCCATTTCCTTTAAAGCATCTTGATTTCATTGAACATGCAATGGTGTATTTTATCCTTCAATATTTTTAAGTGGACGATGCTATCTGCAACAAAAGCAGAAAATGCTGGAACTTCTCAATATTTACACGAGAAAAGACTTTAACATTTTGGGTGTACATCGTTCATTAGAATTGGAAAGAGCCCCTTCATTGAAATGAACAAAATAGGGTGGGGTGGGGGGGGGTGCGGCAGGGATGTGAGAACGATGGATAAAGGACAAGAATATGTACTCCTGTCAAAGAGGAGTTAATGGGTTAACTGGCCAGCAAACAGCTTTTTTGTAAAGTTTGAAAGTTTTTAGTCCTTAATACCTGAAAGGAAGAAAAAAATGTAAAATTGAAGTGACGGATGAGATGAAGGATGACGTGGAACTGAGGATCAGGACAGCTGTGATACTTGGTTGGAGCTGATGCAGCTGAAGGGAGAGGTCAAAAGTGTGTGTGCTGGCATGTGGCAGAGAGCGTGGACTGCATGAGACAGCAAAAGCAGTGATTTCAGGAGCATTGAATATCATATCATCAATCATCATGAGTAGATCCAAAAGTTCAACTGGAATCCATGTGGAATGGATTGGAGCTGCAGGCAAATGCAGAGAAAAGAGATGTCTTCTACAGGCATGTAAACAGGAAGCAGGTTGTAAGAGGAGGGGTGGGGCCGATTAGGGACCATAAAGGAGATCTGCTCATGGAGGCAGAGGGGATGGCTGAGGTACTAAATGAGTACTTTGCGTGTGTCTTTACCAAGGAAGAAGATTCTGCCAGTCTCAGTAAAGGAAGATATAGTTGAGATTCTACATGGGCTAAAAATTGATAAAGAAGCAGTATTTGAAAGGCTAGCTGTCCTTAAAGTAGATAAGTCACCTGATCCAGATGGGATGCACCCTAGGTTGCTGAGGGAAGTAAGGGTGGAAATTGTGGAGGTACTGGCCATAATCTTCCAAACATCTGTAGATACGGGGGTGATGCCAGAGGATTGGAGAATTGCAAATATTACACCCTTGTTCAAAAGAGGGTGTCAGGATAAACCCAGCAACTATAGGTCAGTCAGTTTAACCTCAGTGGTGGGGAAGCTTTTAGAAACAATAATCCGGGACAGAATTAACAGTTATTTGGACGAGTGTGGATTGATTAGGGAAAGCCAGCACAGATTTATTAAAGGCAAATTGTGTTTAACTAACCTGATAGAATTTTTTGATAAGGTAACAGAGAGGGTAGATGAGGGCAATTCAGTTGATGATGTGTATATGGACTTTCAAAAGGCGAATGATAAAGTGCCGCACGGTAAGCTTATCATCAAGATTGCGGCCCGTGGAATAAAGGGGGCAGTAGCAACACGGACACAGAATTGGTTAAGGGACAGGAAACAGAGTAGTGGTGAACGGTTGTTTTTCGGATTGGAGGGAGGTGTAGAGTGATGTTCCCCAGGGGTCGGTGCTGGACCACTGCTTTTCTTGATAAATATTAATGACTTGGACTTGGGTGTACAGGGCACAATTTCCAAATTTGCAGATGACACAAAACTTGGAAGGGTAGTGAACAGTGAGGAGGATCGTGATAGACTTCAAGAGGATATGGACAGGCTGGTGGTATGGGCAGACACATGGCAGATGAAATTTAATGCAGAAAAATGCGAAGTGATACATTTTGGTAGGAAGAACGAGGAGAGGCAATATAAACTAGAGGGCACAACTCTAAAAAGGGGTACAGGAACAGAGAGATCTGGGCGTATATGTGCACAAATCGTTGAAAGTGGCAGGGCAGGTTGAGAAAGTGGTTAAAAAAGCAAATGGGATCCTGGGCTTTATAGATACAGTTTAAAAATATGGACGTTATGATGAACCTTTATAAAACACTGGTTCGACCGCAACTGGAGTATTGTGTCCAGTTTTGGGCACCACACTTTAGGAAAGATGTGAAGGCCTTAGAGAGGATGCAGAAGAGATTTACGAGAATGATTCCAGGGATGAGAGACTTTAGTTATGTGGATAGAGTGGAGAAGCTGGGGTTGTTCTCCTTGGAACAGGGACGGTTGCGAGGAGATTTGATAGAGGTATTCAAAATCGTGAAGGGTCTAGACAGAGTAGATAGAGAGAAACTGTTCCCATTGGCGGAAGGGTCAAGGACCAGAGGTGAGGTGACGTAAGGTGATTGGCAAAAGAACCAAAGGTGACACAAGGAAAAACTTTTTTACATGGCGAATGGTTAGGTTCTGGAATGCACTGCCCAAGGGGATGGTGGAGGCAGATTCAATCATGGGCTTCAAAAGGGAACTGGATAAGTACTTGAAAGGAAAAAATGTGCAGGGCAACGGGGATAGGGCGGGGGAGTGGATCTCGTTGGATTGCTCTTGCATAGAGCTGGTGCGGACTCGATGGGCCGAATGGCCTCCTGTGCTGTAACGTTTCTATGATTCTATGAACTGCGGCATATATACAAACATAAACAAGAAAGCAAAGGGACAACAATTTTGGTGAACAGGATGAAAGAGGCAAATTAAAAATAAGTTCTGTTCCTCGCTGTCTTGGTTTTGATTTATCTCTGGTAGCAAGGACTAGAAGTCCAAGTAGTTCTTGTATGCCCCCCAACCCAATTCCTCTTCACTTTCCTCTGACCCATCTCTCCTTTTAATCTCATGTCCAAATGCTTGTTTTTAGGACAGTCTCTGCACCTGTGTGTTGGCTTTTCTATTCTCTTTTCAGATGCTTAGAAATCTGCTGCTTCTGTCTGGTATCTTCTGTTTTTATTTTAGATTTTACAACAATTTTCTTCTATATTTCTCTCATTTTCTTTTTGTATGGATCTTTCCCAAGTCTTTTCACTACCTCACACAAGCATGTTCCTGTACTTTTTTCCTTTTTGCTGCTTCATCATTGCCCCTCAGAATGACCTTTGGTTATTATCTACCAGTTTTTACCTCTTGTAAGTTATTTTAAAAAACCTGCTTGTTGGCATTTAACACATTAACTCCACTCAATGGCAGGATTCCTGATCCTTGATTTTGACCAGTTCTTGTTCTCTTCTTCCCCTCCACTCCCCATCCACCCATTGTTTTGTTTAATATAATTGGGCGTTTTCTTGCCTTCCAGTTACTTCCAATAAAGAATCTACACCTGAAGCAATATCTCTTCAGATCTGTTGTATTGCTGGTAATTCCCATTTTTTTTTCAGTTCTACTATTTGCATTTATTTTTTCCAACACTAAATTGATGGCATTTTACCACCATTTTTTATTTGTACAAAACAAATGATGCAGCCTTGCTCCATGAATATTATACCTTTGATTATTTTCTGGGGATGTGGTAGTGCAGCCTGTTAGAGCAGTGAGTTCATAGCTGTGATTTTCCATGCTGTTGATTTCTCCATCTTGGTTACATTTTTGAAACTGAGACGACCACGTGACCATAGGGAGCAAAGGAGGAGAAATTCAGATTGAGGATCCTACAAAGGATGTAGTGTGCCTTTTAGTCACTTTAAGATTCATGTTGAACTGAGCTGAAGTAGCGCCACCTCCCTCGACTTCATTGCCATGGAGTTAATTCTTATCATTGTGTTCTTGCGCAGGAGAGCCTGCTCATGAATATTTCAAGGCATGCTTGGAAAATTTAGCTTGAGCATGACTTCCTTTCCTGTTAACAAGATGATGACAACATGAACGTGTCAAAGGAAGAAGTTCAATATTTCAACCCCAGTGAAGTTTAGCCTCAGTGAGAGTGATTGGAGAGCATTGACATTTTTACTTATTTTGTGTTTTGACTACTTCATTTTAGCTGTTAAATCGTATGCACTGTTTCAACCTGTTTATCTGGTGCCTTACCTGTGGGCTGATTTGAATCAGTATTTTGTTAATTGATTATCCAAGTGGCATGAATTTTCCTGCAATGGTTGACAAGTTAAAATAGTGCAATTTGAAACTAACTTAGAGATTAGTTTTGAGCAACAACAAACCAATGGAATGTGAAAGGCCAGAAGAATGTGGGAGCAAAGGAGGAGAAATTCAGATTGAGGATCCTACAAAGGATGTTGTGTACCTTTTAGTCACTTAATCACATATTGACACGAGCTTCCGTGGGAGCTCAGCCTCAGAGGTGCAGTTGGTCTAAAATGATATGAGGTGTTTAGTCGCTGAAATGTTGGATTTGACTTTATTGAAGAAAAAACTTTGATTTACGATGTGAAGAGAAAACTGGAGCTTGTGATGTGTGGTGCCTGCATGATATGGAAGGTCCTGAATGCTGTGTGCCTAGATGACCACAAGCACAGCACGTGTCTCTGACCGCTCGTCCTCGAGCACAAAGTTTCTGAGCTTGAGCAACTGGGGACACTGTCACATAATAGAGCCTGCAGGACATAGTAACTACATTGCTTAGGTTTGAACTGGGAATATAATATTCCTGGTTATAACTCTTTCAGGAGAGCAAGGGGAAAAAAAGGTGGGTAGTAGTGTTAATAAAGGTACTACCACAGTGTTGGTATGTTCTAGGGGATTTGGAATGGTACCATTCTTGGTATTCCTTACTGGTCACCAAAAATGAGAGAGACGGGGACATTTATAGACAGTTCAGAGAGGTAAGAATATCAGGACAAGAATATTGGGTGATTTTAAATAGCCTAAGATATACTGTGATAAAGACTATGTATGTGGTCAAAAACTGCTTCCCAGCTCAGTGTGTTTATTGTCCAAGCAGGAAAGAAGCATTGCTTGAGTGAGTTCTGGGAAGTGCAGTGGCAGTAGAGTAGGAGAACAATTGGGAAAGAGTGACAAAATACAGGACGACCTGTAACTGTCGCAGTCCTCCTTGGTATTAACTACACCCCCCAATTTGGTGTTGTCTGCAGATTTTGAAATTGTACTTCCGATTCCTGAATCCAAATCGTTAATCTAAATTGTGAGCAACTGTGGTCCCAGAACTGATCCCTGTGGAATACCACTTCCCACCTTTTGCCAGCCTGAGGATGTACTCTTATCCCCGACTCTCTGTTTTCTGTTTTGTTGCCAACTTGCTATCCATTCTGCTACGGGTTCCCTGACTCCACATGCTCTGACCTTAGTCATGAGTCGACAGTGCAGTACCTTATCGAAGGCCGTTTGAAAATGCAAATATATTACATCTACTACATTACCCTTATCTATCCTTTCTGTTCCTTCAAAGAATTCAATAAGGTTGGTCAAGCATGACTTTCCCTTCTGAAATCCATGCTGACTGTTCTTCATTATATGTTTTTCTATTACATCTTTAAGTAAAGATTCCATTATCTTTCCTACCACTGACGTTAAGCTGATTGGCCTGTAGTTCCCTGGACTTGTTCTATCTCCCTTTTTAAATATAGGAATCGCACTAACTGTCTGCTCGTCCTTTGGCACTATTCCCATTTCTAATGATTTTTTATATATTTAATAGTGCCTCTGCTGTCTCCTCCCTAACTTTTTAATATTTGCAGATGCAATCCATCTAAATCCATCCAGGGGTTTTATCCTCTCTAAGTTTGATTAGTTTATCAATTATCTGTCCCCTTTCTATCTTAAAACTCACCTGAAACTTATGTAACAAAACTAGGGTCAACAATGTTAAAGAAATTCTTGAGTAATATAAACAAAGTGCAATGGGGAGATGAAAATGGAGATTTATGGGGCTAAAAGGGAGTATGAACAAAAGGCCTGACATAGCCATACTCACAGAATCATACCTTTCAGCCAATGTCCCAGACTCTTCCATCACCATCCTTGGGTATGTCCTGTCCCACCGGCAGGACAGACCTACCAGAGGTGGCGGTACAGTGATATACAGTCAGGAGGGAGTGGCCCTGGGAGTCCTCAACATTGACTCTGGACCCCATGAAATCTCATGGCATCAGGTCAAACATGGGCAAGGAAACCTCCTGCTGATTACCACCTACCACCCTCCCTCGGCTGATGAATCAGTCCTCCGCCATGTTGAATATCACTTGGAGGAAGCACTGAGGGTAGCAAGGGCACAGAATGTACTCTGGGTGGGGGACTTCAATGTCCATCACCAAGAGTGGCTCGGTAGCACGACTACTGACCGAGCTGGCCGAGTCCTAAAGGACATAGCTGCTAGACTGGGCTTGCAGCAGGTGGTGAGTGAACCAACACGAGGGAGAAACTTACTTGACCTCGTCCTCACCAATCTACCTGTCGCAAATGCATCTGTCCATGACAGTATTGGTAGGAGTGACCACCGCACAGTCCTCGTGGAGGTGAAGTCCCATCTTAGCACTGAGGACACCATCCAACGTGTTGTGTGGCACGACCACCGTGCTAAATAGGGTAGATTCAGAACAGATCTGGCAGCTCAAAACTGGATATCCATGAGGCACTGTGGGCCATCAGCAGCAGCAGAATTGTATTCCAGCACAATCTGTAACCTCATGGCCCGGCATATTCCTCACTCCACCATTACCAACAAGCCAGGGGATCAACCCTGGTTCAATGAGGAGTGTAGAAGAGCATGCCAGGAGCAGCACTAGGCGTACCTAAAAATGAGCTGCCAACCTGGTGAAGCGACAACTCAGGACTACATGCATGCTAAACAGCGGAAGCAACATGCTATAGACAGGGCTAAGCGATTCCACAACGAATGGATCAGATCAAAGCTCTGCAGTCCTGCCACATCCAGTCGTGAATGGTGGTGGACAATTAAACAACTAACTGGAGGAGGAGGCTCTGTAAACATCCCCATCCTCAATGATGGCCGAGTCTGTCACGTGAGTGCACAAGACAAGGCTGAAGCGTTTGCCACCATCTTCAGCCAGAAGTGCCGAGTGGATGATCCATCTCAGCCTCCTCCCGATATCCCCATGATCACAGAAGCCAGTCTGTAGCCAATTCGATTCACTCCACGTGATATCAAGAAACGGCTGAGTGCACTGGATACAGCAAAGGCTATGGGCCCCGACAACATCCTGGCTGTAGTGCTGAAGACTTGTGTGCCAGAACTAGCTGCGCCTCTAGCCAAGCTGTTCCAGTACAACTACAACACTGGCATCCACCCGACAATGTGGAAAATTGCCCAGGTATGTCCTGTCCACAAAAAGCAGGACAAATCCAATCTGGCCAGTTACCGCCCCATCAGTCTACCGTCAATCATCAGCAAAGTGATGGAAGGTGTCGTCAACAGTGCTATCAAGCGGCACTTACTCACCAATAACCTGCTCACCGATGCTCGCTTTGGGTTCTGCCAGGACCACTCGGCTCCAGACCCCATTACAGCCTTGGTCCAAACATGGACAAAAGAGCTGAATTCCAAAGGTGAGGTGAGAGTGACCGCCCTTGACATCAAGGCAGCATTTGACCAAGGAGCCCAAGTAAAATTGAAGTCAATGGGAATCAGGGGGAAAACTCTCCAGTGGCTAGAGTCATACCTAGCACAAAGGAAGATGGTAGTGGTTGTTGGAGGCCAATCATCTCAGCCCCAGGACATTGCTGCAGGAGTTCCTCAAGGCAGTGTCCTAGGCCCAGCCATCTTCAGCTGCTTCATCAATGACCTTCCCTCCATCATAAGGTCAGAAATGGGGATGTTCGCTGATGTTTGCACAGTGTTCAGTTCCATTCGCAACCCCTCAGACAATGATGCAGTCCGAGCCCGCATGCAGCAAGACCTGGACAACATCCAGGCTTGGGCTCATAAGTGGCAAGTAACATTCGTGCCAGGCAATGACCATCTCCAACAAGAGAGAGTCTAACCACCTCCCCTTGATATTCAGTGGCATTACCATCGCCGAATCTCCCACCATCAACATCCTGGGGGTTACCATTGACCAGAAACTTAACTGGACCAGCCATATAAATACTGTGGCTACAAGAGCAGGTCAGAGGCTGGGTATTCTGTGGCGAGTGACTCACCTCCTGACTCCCCAAAGCCTTTCCACCATCTACAAGGCACAAGTCAGGAGTGTGATGGAATACTCTCCACTTGCCTGGATGATTGCAGCTCCAACAACACTCAAGAAGCTCGACACCATCCAAGATAAAGCAGCCCGCTTGATTGGCACCCCATCCACCACCCTAAGAACATAAGAACATAAGAAGTTGGAGCAGGAGTAGGCCAATCGGCCCCTCGAGCCTGCTCCGCCATTCAATAAGATCATGGCTGATCTGATCCCAACCACAAATCTAAAGAACACAAGAAGTCGGAGCAGGACCCGGCCACATCGCCCCTGGGCCCTCTCCGCCACCCACAGGGCATTGACCGATCCGAACTCAGCTTCATGTCCAATTTCCTGCCCGCTCCCCATAACCCCTAATTCCCTTTACTTCTAGGAAACTGTCTATTTCTGTTTTAAATTTATCTAATGATGTAGCTTCCACAGCTTCCTGGGGCAGCAAATTCCACAGACCGACCACCCTCTGAGTGAAGAAGTTTCTCCTCATCTCAGTTTTGAAAGCGCAGCCCCTTATTCTAAGATTATGCCCCCTAGTTCTAGTTTCACCCATCTTTGGGAACATCCTTACTGCATCCACCCGATCAAGACCCTTCACAATCTTATATGTTTCAATAAGATCGCCTCTCATTCTTCTGAACTCCAATGAGTAGAGTCCCAATCTACTCAACCTCTCCTCATATGTCCGCCCCCTCATCCCCGGGATTAACCGAGTGAACCTTCTTTGTACTGCCTCGAGAGCAAGTATGTCTTTTCTTAAGTATGGAGACCAAAACTGTATGCAGTATTCCAGGTGCGGTCTCACCAATACCTTATATAACTGCAGCAATACCTCCTTGTTTTTATATTCTATCCCCCTAGCAATAAAAGCCAACATTCCGTTGGCTTTCTTGATCACCTGCTGCACCTGCATACCAACTTTTTGATTTTCTTGCACTAGGACCCCCAGATCCCTTTGTACTGCAGTACTTTCCAGTCTCTCGCCATTAAGAAAATAACTTGCTCTCTGATTTTTCCTGCCAAAGTGCATAACCTCACATTTTCCAATATTATATTGCATCTGCCAAATCTCCGCCCACTCACCCAGCCTGTCTATATCCCCTTGCAGGTTTTTTATGTCCTCCTCACTCTCTACTTTCCCTCCCATCTTTGTATCATCTGCAAATTTTGATATGTTGCACTCGGTCCCCTCCTCCAAATCGTTAATATAGATTGTAAAGAGTTGGGGACCCAGCACCGACCCCTGTGGAACACCACTGGTTACTGGTTGCCAGTCCGAAAATGAACCATTTATCCCAACTCTCTGCTTCCTGTTCGATAACCAATCCTCCACCCATGCCAGAATATTACCCCCAATCCCGTGATTTTTTATCTTAAGTAATAATCTTTTATGTGGCACCTTGTCGAATGCCTTCTGGAAGTCTAAATACACTATGTCCACTGGTTCCCCTTTATCCACCCTATACGTTATATCCTTGAAGAACTCAAGCAAATTTGTCAGACATGACTTCCCCTTCATAAAGCCATGCTGACTTTGTCCTATTAAATTATGCTTATCTAAATGTTCCGTTACTGTCTCCTTAATAATAGACTCCAAAATTTTACCCACCACAGATGTTAAGCTAACTGGCCTATAATTTCCAGCCTTCTGCCTACTACCCTTTTTAAATAACGGTGTTACATTAGCAGTTTTCCAATCTGCCGGGACCTCTCCTGAGTCCAGGGAATTTTGGAAAACTATCACCAAAGCATCCACAATCCCTACTGCCACTTCCCTCAAGACCCTAGGATGGAAGCCATCAGGTCCAGGGGATTTATCCGCCTTGAGTCCCATTATTTTACTGAGTACCATCTCCTGAGTGATTTTAATCGTATTTAGCTCCTCCCCCCCGAGAGTCCCCTGTTTGTCCAGTGTTGGGATATTCTTAGTGTCCTCTACTGTAAAGACTGAAACAAAATATTTGTTCAGCATTTTTGCCATCTCCATGTTTCCCACCATTAATTTCCCGGTCTCATCCTCTAAGGGACCTATGTTTGCCTTAGCCACCCTTTTTCTTTTTATATAACTATAGAAACTCTTGCTATCTGTTTTTATATTTTTTGCTAATTTCTTTTCATAATCTAACTTCCCTTTCTTAATCAATCCTTTAGTTACTTTTTGCTGTCTTTTGAAGAATTCCCAATCTTCTATCCTCCCACTAAGTTTGGCTACCTTATATGTCCTTGTTTTTAGTCGGATACTATCCTTGATTTCTTTACTTAGCCACGGATGGCTGTCATTTCTTTTACACCCTTTTTTCCTCAGTGGAATATATTTATTTTGAAAGTTGTAAAATAACTCCCTAAATGAACACCACTGCTCATGTACCGTCTTACCCTTTAATCTATTTTCCCAGTCCACTTTAATCAATTCCGCTCTCATACCATCATAGTCTCCTTTATTCAAGCTCAGTACGCTTGTTTGAGAATCAACCTTCTCACCCTCTAATTGGATATGGAATTCAACCATGTTGTGGTCGCTCGTTCCAAGGGGATCCTTAACTAGGACATTATTAATTAATCCTGACTCATTACACAGGACCAGGTCCAAGGTTGCCTGCCCCCTTGTAGGATCAGTTACATACTGCTCAAGAAATCCATCCCTGATGCACTCAATGAACTCGTCCTCAAGGCTGCTCTGCCCAATTTGATTTGTCCAGTTAATATGATAATTAAAATCCCCCATAATTATGGCTGTTCCCTTATTACATGCCCCGACTATCTCCTGATTAATACTTCTTCCAGCAGAGTTGCAACTATTAGGAGGCCTATATACTACGCCCACTAATGTTTTTTTCCCCTTATTATTCCTTATCTCCACCCAAACTGTTTCATTATCTTGATGCTTTGTCCCAATATCATTTCTCTGTATTACAGTGATTCCTTCCTTTATTAACATAGCCACCCCACCTCCCCTTCCTTCCTGCCTGTCCTTCCTGATTGTTAAATACCCTGGCATATTTAATTCCCAGTCGTTGTCACCCTGCAGCCATGTTTCTGTAATGGCCACAAGATCATACCCATACGTAGTTATTTGTGCCGTTAACTCGTCCATTTTATTACGAATGCTACGTGCATTCAGATAAAGAACTTTCAAATCTGTTTTGTGACGCTTAGTTCCTGCTTTTTCCTTTTTTAACACTTTACCTATTACTCCATACCTTCTGTCCCTTCCTGTTACGCTTTCCTCTCTCTCCCTGCTCAGGTTCCCAACCCCCTGCCACTTTAGTTTAAACCCTCCCCAACAGCACTAGCAAACACTCCTCCTAGGACAGCAGTCCCGGCCCTGCCCAGGTGCAGACCATCCGGTTTGTACTGGTCCCACCTCCCCCAGAACCGTTTCCAGTGTCCCAGGAATTTGAATCCCTCCCCCTTGCACCATTCCTCTAGCCACGTATTCATTTGAAATATCCTCCTATTTCTACTCTGACTAGCACGTGGCACTGGCAGCAATCCTGAGATTACTACCTTTGAGGTCCTATTTTTTAATTTACCTCCTAACTCCCTATATTCTGCTTTTAGGACCTCATCCCCTTTTTTACCTATATCGTTGGTGCCTATGTGCACCACGACAGCTGGCTGTTCGCCCTCCCCCTCCAAAATGTTCTGTAGCCGCTCCGAGACATCCTTGATCCTTGCACCAGGGAGGCAACACACCATCCTGGAGTCTCGGTTGCGGCCGCAGAAACGCCTGTCTATTCCCCTTACATTTGAGTCCCCTATCACTATAGCTCTGCCACTCTTTTTCACTCCCTTCACCACCGACGCATAGTGGCTGCAGTGTGTACCATCCACAGGATGCACTGCAGCAACTCGCCAAGGCTTCTTCGACAGCACCTCCCAAACCCATGACCTCTACCACCTAGAAGGACAAGAGCAGCAGGTACTTGGGAACAACACCACCTGCATGTTCCCCTCCAAGTCACACACCATCCCGACTTCGAAATATATCGCCGTTCCTTCATTGTCGCTGGGTCAAAATCCTGGAACTCCCTAACAGCACTGTGGGAGAACCTTCACCACACGGACTGCAGCGGTTCAAGAAGGTGGCTCACCACCACCTTAAGGGCAATTAGGGATGGGCAATAAATGCTGGCCTCGCCAGCGACGCGCACATCCCGTGGAAATAATTTTTTTTTGAAGAGTAAAAGAACAGTTTGAGAGTGTAGGACCGCTCAGGAATCAAAACTGTAGAAAAGGAATTGGTTCTGAAAAAAGTTGCGGAACTTAAATGTCTTGATGCCACGTGCCCGAGGCTGTTAAAATCAGAGAGGAGATAGCAGATGCTCTGACCACAATTTTTCAAATCTGCGTAGAGATATATATTGTGAAGGAGAACTGAAGGGTAACTAGTACAATACCTCTGTTCAAGAACAGAGAGAAAGTTAAACCAAGTAAATACAGATCATTTAGTCTAGTTGTGGACAAGCTTTAAAATCCATACTTTGCTATCAAATTAGGGATTCATGGGATAATCAATGATAGCCAGCATGTATTTGTTAAAGGAAAGTTGTGATTAACAAATCTAATTTTTAAATCAAAGACTGATTGATTGTATAGATAAAAGGAATGCTATAAATAAATGGATTTTCAGAACGCATTCAATAACGTTTCATGAGGGCTTGTTACAAAAGTTCATGTGTGTTGTATAAGAGGAACTGTTACAACACGGATAAAAACCAGATTGGAAAGGAAACAGTTAGGGTGAATGGGTGTTGCTCAGAATGGAGAACAGTTGGGACTGGAGTCAGTGTCGGGCCCACTTTTGTTGTCTGTATCTGGAGATGACTTGGACATGGGCATAGGAAGCACATCAAAATCTGCAGAGGGAATAAAACTGGGGATTGGCAAACAGCAAGGAGGGTTGTAAAAGGCTTTGAGAGATATAAACAGATTAGTGGAACAGACAAACAGGTGGCAGTTGTAGTTTAATGTGGAAAAGTGTGAAATAATGCATTTTCGAATGAAAAATAAAGAATGGGAATATAATGGAAAGACACTGAAGGATGTGGAGGAATGGACAAACTTAGGGATTTCAATACATAATTCTTTGAAATTACAAGAGCCATAAAAAATAAATTAGTAATTTGGGTTTTATAAATGGACGACAAGAGCAAAGAAGTAATAAATGCGTATAAAACAGTTATGGTACCATATGTTGTTTTCAGTACCCCATTATAGAAAGGACAGTAAAGCCACAGAAAGCATAGATTCACCAGGATGATATTACTGATGAGAAACAATAGTTATGAGAGCGTTGATTTAATAGGACTATTTACATTGGAGCAGAGAAGGCTTAAGAGGAGTTTTAATAAAGGTTTTAAAAATTATGAAAGGTTTTGATGGGATCAGTAAGGAAGGACTATTCCTCCTGTTTGGGGAGCCAATGGTGAGGTTTCATGAATTTAAAATTGTCACTAAGAGTTTGGGGAAATTTCTTTATGTGGAGGGTCATTAAAAGCATGGGATGCTTTGTTGCAAGGAGTGGTTGAAGCAAAGACCATTGCATCAATAAGGGAAGAATAGATAAAACAGAAGGAGGTACGGGGCTATGGGGAGAGAGGGCAGTTGAATTAGTTTTGGGTTGCTTTTGCAAGAAGTCTGCATCCATGACTGGCAAAATGGCCTGTTTTGTGCTGTAAACTTCTATGAATCTGTAATTCTAAATACATTTAAATCTAAAAATGGGTGGCTTTTGTCCTTTTATCTTGACCGTCATTTTGTGACATTACATAATTGGAATTCAAAGGGATCTGTTTCTGTGCTGCACGTGCTGATATGTAATAAACTTTTCAGAAACTATTATAGAATTGTGGATTAACAAGTAACATAATATGGTAGGAGGAAAGGAAAACTATTGCTTCTAAAGATTTTTTCTGTATTATTGTTTGGTTATCAAAACAGCACATTGCTCCAGTTAATTTGGATAGTTAATGTCCTCTTATGCTTACATGTATTTTGAGGAGTAAATTTGCTTCTTGCCATAGAAGTCCTCTGAAGATCGTATTGGAGAATTGGAAAAAGCTCACATGGAAGCACTGACCTGCAAAGAAAAAGAGTTTGAGCAGCAACTGCAGGCTTCTCAGTGGGAGTTTCAGGAACAGTTGAAAATTGCTCTGGTATGTACTGAGCTTTTTTACTGCGTGCAAAATATAGCAAATCATCATTTCCTGTGACATGCCAAATATGTCTTGTGGAACAAAACCACATAGACTAGGTTCTCAGTCTCATTAGTACCCCAAAGCACAGTTATGTCAATGCAGTTGTGAAGTCATGGCTGATACTGGCTTGATCCTGGAGTAGAGATTCCCACTTTCTTCAAAGGTATCCATTTTTCAATGCAGTGTTTCCAACCCATTTTAACCGTACTTATATTAGCATGAAGCCTTATAGACCGGGTTTGGTGTTTTTACCACATATTTCTATAATATACCAGAGTTCACATGGTATGCCTTACATGTTCTCATTCTCCCACAAACCAATGTGTAAAACTAATGCATTAGATTTATTTTCATAGGAAATGATACAGAAACAGTAAGACGCATCAAGATACTAAACCAAAAAAACTTGAATTTTTTTTCAGTCAATAAAGGGTTATACAACCCAGTTGTAGAGTGAATTTCTTGCACTCGCAGGACCTTTGGATGAAAGTCTTTTGTAGACTTGTAAATGGATAATGCAAGTCTCAATTAAACCACTGAGATTGGCTCTTCAAACAAAGCCAAAGCATAGGCGAGCATTTGCAAGTTCTTAGCCAGCCCCAAAGCCTCTGAATCAGAGTTGTTAACCATCCATGATTAAATGATGCAATGTATTGCATAGAATGCTGATGGGAAAATGTTCGAGTGCTTCCTGGTTTTCAGTGACTGCTAATGACTTGACTCACCATGAAATCCGTGTTATTGAGGCTAACTGAGGCATCATCTTGCCAACCTCGACTCACTTGTCATTGGGCAGCAGTCGAGCTTCCACTGGTGCTGGCCAGTACATACAATTCCCAGCAGGGCTACCTGGCATCAATCAGCAGCATGTCTTTGTACAGGTCATTATATTGAGTACTTTGTGCTATCCCAAATGTCTTCATTTCTCCATCACCTAAAGCTCTTCTCACACCCATTTCAGCACATTCCTATACCAGTGTCCTGGAGCCCTATGGCAGATCTCAACCAGCAGATACAATTTTTAAAAAATTGCTATAGCTTTCTGGCTTTGCTTCAGCAAAGCAGTAATTATTTGCCCCCCCCCCCCAACCCCCAGCCTCACTCTCAAGGACCCAGATTATGGATAGAAAGGGACATATCATGTGCTCAGGTCAGGGAACCTCTCATGCATTGAGTTGTGCAGTTTGTGGGAGCTGGCTGCTCAGATATCAAGGAGGTCTGGTGCCCATATTGATGATTGTGATCAGAAGTCTTGGGTAATAGAAAAGATTTCTGCCGAAGAGAATTTAAACCAAATTTTTCTGTTCCTTTCCCATGGCATGCATTGCAAAACATAAAGGCATATAAATAATATTCTTGCAGGAAAACTGAATATCCTGAGAAGAGAGGCAGATTTGACTCATGCATGTTCTTGCTGCAGATTGCTGACCAGTATCCCCTGCTAGATGTGTGCGAGTGTACATTGGTCAAAAAACGGATTAGGCTGAATGTGATGCTGCTCCATAGTCCAATAACTAACCAACACTCTAGGCTCACATATGAAGAATGGAACTTGAGGGTTGCTGTTGCCTGTGGAACTGTCCGCCACTGATAATTGCCTTAAGGAGGAGAGAAGAAATTTAAAGTGGCAGTAACATCTCGGACTAATGCAGGCAGATTGACGACTGACTGGCCTGAAAGATGACTAGTTTTGTGTAACGACTGTTACAGAAAGCTTTTTGGGACACAGCTGCCTGTATCACAAAAAAACCAACTTGCATTCATATCGTGCCTTTAACGTAGTGAAATGTCCCAAGGTGCTTAATGGGAGCGATTTTCAAACAAAACTTGATACCGAGCCACATAAGGAGAGACTAGGACAGGTGACCAAAAGCTTGATCAAAGAGGTAGGTTTTAAGGAGCGCCTTAAAGGAGGAGAGAGAGGCAGAGAAGTTTAGGGAGGGAATTCCAGAGCTTAGGGCCTCGGCATCTGAAGGCACGGTTGCCAATCGTGGAGCAATTAAAATCGGGGATGTGCAAGAGACAAGAATTGGAGGAGCGCAGAGATCTCGGAGGGTTGTAAGGCTGGAGGAGGTTACAGAGATATGGAGAGATGAGGCCATGGAGAGATTTGAAAACAAGGATGAGAATTTTAAAATAGCGGTGTTTCGAAACCGGGAACCAATGTAGAACAACGAGCATGGAGATGATGACTGAATCGCACTTGGTGCGAGTTAGTATACGGGCAGTAGAGTTTTGGATGAGCTTAAGTTTATGGAAGGTGGAAGATGGGAGGCCAGCCAGGAGTCCATTGGATCAGCGAGGGTTTCTGCAGCAGATGAGCAGAGGTGGAGACGGGCAATGTTATGAAGATGGAAGTAGGTGGTCTTGACGATGAAGCGGATATGTGGTCGGAAGCTCATCGCTGTCAAATAGGACGCCAAGGTTGCGAATGGTCTGGTTCAGCCTTCGTGGCCAGGGAAGGAGATGGAGTCAGTGGCTAGGGAATGGAGTTTTTGGCAGGGACCAAAGACAATAGCTTTGGTCTTCCCAATATTTAGTTGGAAGAAATTTTTGTTCCAACTAAACATTTGCTCCCTTTCAACCTCTCCAACTCCTATTGGCCTATAAATCTCATGGAAATTGAAATGTCATTATCTGATTCAGCTGCTGTTTGATAAATAGTCCTATTTAATCTGCTGATCAAGCTGTCCTTAGACTTTGCTCTGGGGGTATCTGCATAACAGCTTGACATTTCTCCATACAACAGGGGAGAATTGTTCCATCTTTTTGTCTTCACTGTTGTTATTCTAAGCAGATAATTGAGGTTCCACGATATTTACAAATAATGTAAAAGCTCTTAGTAAACAATTATGCATCCAAATAATCCCAAAACACACTTGCATGACTTTTTCTGAAGTATTCTTTTTGTTTATAATAATTGTTTGAATTACGTACACAGTCTTAAAAATTAAAGTATGTGCAGAGCCACAATTTTACTCAGAATTACATGGAATGTTCACAGAAATGGGCCATTCGGCCCAACAGGTCCATGCCGATGTTTATGCTCAACATGAGCCTCCTTCCACCCTCCTAACACCCTCAACATATCCTTCTATTCCTTTCTCTCTCCTGTGTTTATCTAGCTTCCTCTGAAATGCATCTGTGCTAGTTGCCTCAACTACTCCTTGTGGTAGCAAGTTCCACATTCTAACCACTCTCTTGATAAAGAAGTTTCTCCTGAATTCCCTATTGGATTTATTAGTGACTATCTTCTTTATCTGTACCCTATCAAACCCTTTCATAACCTTAAAGATCTCCATCAGGTCACCCCTCAGTCTTTTCTTTTCTGGAGAAAAGAGCCCCAATCTGTTCAATCTTTCCTGATAGGTATAACCTCTCAGTTCTGGTATCTGTTATCATTCTAGTAAATCTTTTTTGCACCTTCTCCAATGCCTCTATATCCTTTTTATAATATGGAGACCAGAACTGTTAACAGTACTCTGTGTGGTCTAACCAAGGTTCTATACAAGTTTAACATAACTTCCCCGCTTTTCAATTCTATCCCTCTAGAAATGAACCCCGGTGCATTTTTAGCTTTTTTTTATGGCCTTTTTAACATCTGTCGCTACTTTTCGTGATTTGTATATCTGTACCCCCAGATACCTCTGCTCTTCGACCCCATTTAGACTCTTATTTTCCAAGGAGTATGCAGCCTCCTTGTTCCTACCAAAATGTATCTCCTCACACTTATCTATTGAAATTTATTTGCACATTCTGTAAGTTTAACTGTATCCCCCAATTTGGCGGCGTCCACAAATTTTGAAATTGTACTTCCAATTCCCGAATCCAAATTGTTATGTAAATGGTGAACAACAGTAGTCCCAGCGCTGACCCTTGTGGAACACCACTTTCTAACTTTAGCCACTCCTGAGTAACTACCTTTCACCCCTACTCTGTTTTGTAGCCAGCTTGCTATCCAAACTTCTACTTGTCCCCTGACTCCACATGCTTTCAAACATTGTTCTTCATGGGAGAGAAGTTGTATGTCCCAATGTGAAATGACTTGTTTAAACGGCGTAAATGATTATTGACAGGATAAATGCCATGCTGAATACCGGGAACAGCAGCAGGAGAAGGAACAGCAAACTGTGTTGGCATTGGAAGAACAGGAATTGCAAAGAGAGGCTGTTCAGGCACAGGCAACTAAGCAAATCCAAGAATTGCAAGCAGAATTGGAAACCTTCAGAACGGTAAGCTATCCTGCATTGGAGCCAAGTGTCAGTGTCTTTTTTTACTATGCTTTTTAAAAAAAATATTGAACAGCACAATCATTGAATGCATTTCCAAATGAGTTTCATGTGGGAAAAATTTAATATTTATTGCAATAAGAGGTTTTAGGTAGGGAAGAACAGTTACTGGTATCTCAAGTGCGTTTTGCAAAGTGATAAGTAAATATAAATTACAGATATTATAATCTGAGCAGTACCTTACAGTATCAGTAAGTTTTACCTTCTGCCAGCTACATGATGAACTTGCTGCATTACATTGGTGGAGAAAATCACTGTCACGTTTAAGTTGCAGTGGGACTACAGTAAACATCAGAGAACAGGAACCCAGTCGTGAGATAATTGCCGATGAGGGAGGCCATTTGGCTCATCTCAGCTCTTCCATCCAAAAGACCCTGAAGTTCCCTCACTGCAGCATCTAGTTCGTAAATCATTTCAAGGTTTTCGTTTCCACCATGGTTTACAGGAGTCCATTCCATGTGGTGATCAATCTTTGTGGGAAGAAGAACGTCCTGATATTCCCAAATTTTCCTTTCACTAGGTTAAACCTGTGTTCCTATCCCACAGTTGAAAGTAATGTGTGAATTTACCTTTTCCACACAATTTACAATCGTGGATACCTCTGTAAGGCCACCTCTCCGACATCTCATTTGAAAGTTGAAGAGCACAAGTTTCTTCAGTCTTTCTTTATAACAGACTTCTAAGACTGGGATCAGCCTCAAGTACTTGAATGTCTCCCTTGTTTCTCAGTGACCAGAACTGGATATAGTATTCAGAGTGCAGTCTGACCAGAGTGCTGTAAAATTTAATCATGACTTTCTTCAACTTGTATTCTAGGTTTTTCGTTCTATAGTTCAACATCCTATTAGCTTTGTTGATTGCTGCTCTCCATTATTTGGATATTTTGAGCGCCCTAGGTCTACTAAGACTCCTAGGTCTTTTTCACATTTATCCTTAGCTATGTCATGGACTATGTGGGTTGCCCATTTTTCTTTCCATTGTGTAGTACTTTATATTTGTTTGTATTAAAAGTCATCTGCCATTGTTCTGCCAACTTGGATACTTCATCCAGCTCATTCTGTAATTTCTGAGCTGTCTCCTCCAATTCCATTGACTCTCTTACTTTGATATCATGGCCTCGATATTAAGGGAGGCGGGAGCTGCCGGCTCCCCAAGGTAAGTGCCTTTTTCCAGTACTTATTATGGGCCTGGAAGAGCAGGAGTGCTCCAACCTCCCCTCTGCCGGTCACTGCCTCTTTCTACCCCTCTGCCGCAATGGCCTCACTCCCCACTCCCCTTCCCACCCAATCCCCTTCCCACCCAATCCCCTTCCCACCCAATCCCCTTCCCACCCAATCCCCTTCCCACCCAATCCCCTTCCCACCCAATCCCCTTCCCACCCAATCCCCTTCCCACCCAATCCCCTTCCCACCCAATCCCCTTCCCACCCAATCCCCTTCCCACCCAATCGCCAACCTTGTCCCCCCTCCCACAATGGGCTCTCTTTCTCACCCTCAACCACCCCCCAAACATAAAGCCCTGATGGCCGACCTCTCCATGCTGCGATGACAGCCGGCCTTCTCCCTCTGTCGATTGCCGGGGGCTGTCCCCCAGGGTCCCCTGCTGTGGCCTCCTGCCGCTAGTTTTCCCGCCCGGCAGCCGGCAAGGCTAACTTGGCCAGTTGCCAGGTGGGAAACGAAAGTAAAAAATGATAGAGGCCCTGCCATTAAGCTCGGCACGACCTCTGCATCCCTGGCTTTGCTGGGGTTTTTTTAGCCTCCCCTGCAACCTCCCTGCTAGCATAAAAATCGGGGCCCGTATGTCTGTGAGCAAGGAGATCTGTTTTTTTTTAAGCAAAAGAGGTACATGTTTAACTGTGTCACATACTGCCTGTGGATGCTATATCATATAACTTGAAGTGGTGCATCCTTCCAGCACCCCACATCACCCTGCCCTTAGTGCTCGGGCACTCAAACCTGAAATTGTAGGTTGTTTGTGGGTTTTTAAAAAAAAGTCTTTGTATATTTATTTCAAAGTCAAATGTGGCATTGTTCATTGGTAAAATTCTGGAAAGGGTTTTGATGGCTGTCATGAGGATAAGACATAATAGAGGCACAAAATTTAGAATGGGCTTCTCCAAGGCTATGTGATCTGTGTTTGAGTTGCCTGAAAGGTTGCATTCTCATTGTGGATTGGCTTCAGAAAAGGATGCATTCGGGGAATGGAGACATTCGTCCCTGGAATAGCTCTTGGACTGTATTATCCATGTTCCTAAACCATCTCTTGGGGGCTGTCTTTCTTCGACTAAGTTTTCATTATTTTTGCTTGCATTTATTGAGAAATAAGTTACGGCACCTACGCCTTTTCATGAGACCTTCAAATTCCTGGCTAGATTTCTGGAAGCAGTTTAGTTAGAAAGGGAAACTCTAAAAGTTTTCTGAAACCCTATCCGCATTCCCACGAAGGAAGTTTTTTAAAAATTCATTCGTTTGTATGTACTGCTGATTTGACCCTGTACATTCTGTTTCAATTTGTTCTGAACAAATAGTTGTAAATTGTTTCAGGAAACTCCAATGTACAGAACCATGAATCTGCATTCAGCTGACAATGGTCATCTAATTGAGTTTTGGTTAGACAGAATTCTTCCATTTTCATCCATCACTTTTAGGCATGGCTATACCAGCAAGCAGTTAGGAATAAGCAGCAAAAATATACAAATTATTTCCCCCATCTACACATACACAGTACATTAGTTAGAGTAAAAAATCTCTAACACTCGCTTATGGCTAGGTGCTTAATTTTTGATGCTATGTATGATTATGGGCCAAAAAGCAATTCAAATAAATATGAAATATAAGCTTTAAAGTTAAATAATTCAAGCTTTGGTGAATTGAAACCTCGTGTCTCCATTAATTGTTTCACCACAAATTTGCGTAATTTTATTTTTTGTTGTTCTTGGAATCCCTGTGGTAACGTACATCTGAAAATGTTAATTTTGAACTACCCATGTTAGACGATTCAAGTGGCTTCGGTATTAGTCAAAAAAGTTAATCTTGGTAAATAACTACCAACTCAGCAATAATTACAAAGCTGCTCATAGTTTTTATTCTATTAACTTCTTAACTCCCTATAATTATACTCCTTATTGCCTGTTAACATATTTAAAAATATATTTCATTCTTCAAATGTACAGAGTTAAATTGTTTCATTAAGATAGATACAGATGGGGATATCCTACCTTTTCAAATCTGCTGTCCTCACCCCTTTTCTCAAAAAAAAACATCCTGGACCCCTCTATCCTTGCAAACTACCGTCCCATTTCCAATTTCTCTTTTCTCTCCCAAGTCCTCGAACATATTGTCACCTCCCAAATTCGTGCCCATCTTTCCTGGAACTCCTTGCCACAGCACTGAAATGGCCCTGATCAAAGTCTCAAGTGACTGTGGGATACTAATCCTCATCGACCTGTCTGCAGCCTTTGACATGGTTGACCACACCATCCTCCTCCAATGCCTGCCCTCAATGTCCAAATGGATCTATCCTAGGCCCCCTCCTATTTCTTATCTACATGCTGCCCCTCGACGACATCATCTGAAGACATGATGTCAGGTTCCACATGTACACTGACGACACCCAGCTCGACTGCACCACCACCTCTCGACCCCTCCACTGTCTCTGTTGTCAGACTGCTTGTCCGACATCCAGTCTTGGATAACCTGCAATTTCCTCCCATTGAACATTAGGAAGACTGAAGACATCATCTTCGTCCCCCACCACAAACTCAGTTCGCTGACCACCGATTCAATACCCCTCCTTGGCCACTGTCTCTGTTAAAACCAGAATGTATGCAACCACGGCATCCCATTTGAGCTTCCGATCCCATATCCTCTCCATCACAAAGACCGCCTACTTCCACCTCTGTAATATCGTCCGTCTCCAACCCTGCCTCAGCCCATCTGCTGCTGAAACCCTCTATCCATGCTCTTGTTACCTTCAGACTCAACTATTCCAATGCTGTCATGGCCAGCCTCCCATCTTCCATTCTCCATAAACTTCAGCTCATCCAACACTCTGCTGCCTGTATCCTAACTTGTACCAAGTCCTGTTCACTTATCACCCCAATGATCGCTGACCTACATTGGCTCCCGATCCACCAAGCCTCAGTTTTAAAATTCTTATTCTCATGTTCAAATCCCTGTAAGGCCTTGCTCCTCCCTATCGCTGTAACCTCCTTCATGTTTCCAAGAACTCGGTGCACCTTTCACCCTCTTTGCCTTACCATTAGTGGCTGTGCCTTCAGCCGTCCAGGTCTCAAGTTTCGGAATTCCCTCCCTAAACCCCTCCACCCACCTCCTATAAGACCTCCATTTAATGTCTACCTCCTTGACCAAGCTTTTACTCGCATGTCCTAATATCTCCTCCTTTAGCTTAGTGTCAATCTTTGTCTGATTATGCTCCTGTGAAGCACCTCGGGACGTTTTCTACATTAAAGGCGCTATATAAATACAAGTTGTTGTTGCAATTTGGCCCACCTATTCAGAACTAAGTATCTACATTCCCCTATCACATCATTTGAATGAGTCTGATGTGCACATCTGCACCATCCTACACAGAAGACTAATCCAAGTGGTCGTCATCCTTTGCATGAAGAAGTTCTTCGAAACTTTATTTTGATGAGTTTTAATCTATGCCTGTTTGCTCTTGTGACCTGCAACATGTGCTTTTCCCAGCCCCTATGAGGCTTCTGATGGTGTATCTAATTTCTTTCTTTTGCATTGTCAGCAGCAGTTCGGCTCCTGGTCTGGGAACACCTCGATTTTAAAATTCTCATCCTTGTTTTCAATCCCTCCATGGCCTCGCCCCTCATAAGAACACAAGAAGTAGGAGCAGATGGAGGCCATATGGTCTCTCGAGCCTGCTCTGTCATTCAATAAGATCATGGCTGATCTTCGACCTCATCTCCACTTTCTCGCCCGATCCTTAAATCCCTTGATTCCCCTAGAGTCCAAAAATCTATCCACTTCAACCTTGAACATACTCAATGACTCAGCATCCACAGCCCTCTGGGGTCGAGAATTCTAAAGATTCATAACCCTCTGAGTGAAGAAATTCCTCCTTATCTGAGTCCTAGCTGGCAGACCCCTTATCTTGAAACTATGCCCCCCTAGTTCTAGACACTCCAGCCAGGGGAAACAACCTCTCAGCATCTACCCTGTCAAACCCCCTCAGAATCTTTTATGTTTCAATGAGATCACCTCGCATTCTTCTAAACTCTAGAGAGAATAGGCCCATTCTACTCAATCTCTCCTCATAGGAAAACCCTCTCAACCCAGGAATCAATCTCGTGAACTTTTGTGGCAAGCATTTCCTTCTTTGGGTAAGGAGACCAAAACTGTACACAGTACTCCAGGTGTGGTCTCACCAAAGCCTTGCACAATTGCAACAAGACCTCCTTACTCTTGTACTCCAACCTCCTTGCAATAAAGGCCAACATACCATTTGCCTTCCTAATTGCTTGCTTTGCTTGCATGTTAACTTTCTGTGTTGCTTGTACGAGGGCACCCAAATCCCTCTGAACACCAATAGTTTCTCACCATTTAAAAAATATTCTGTTTTTCTATTCTTCCTACCAAATAACCTCACATTTCCCCACATTATACTCCATCTGCCACCTTGTTGCCCGCTCACTTAACCCGTCGATATCCCTTTGCAGACACTTTGGGCTCGATTTTCGCACCCCCAAGCTGGTGCGTTCGTGGCGGGGGGGCTGCGAAAATCAGGGATTCCCGGGGCAGGTCTGGAGCCTGACTCCAACCCACCCACTTCCGGGTTCCCCAGTGACGCGCCGACATGCGCGCGCAGCCCCTGCATGTGGAACTCCCGCCGCCAATTTAAGCCGGCGGGAGTTTCAATAAGGTAATCAATAAGGTATTTCAGGTAGTTTAGAGACCTGATTAACATGACATTTTAGGAGGGGCCCTAAAGGTGGGATTTTGCAAACATCTGGGACTGTTTCCTGTACTGGGGGAAACACTCCCAGTTCAAATGGACGTGTTGCAGCCATCAGCCTGTGGCAGCTGCAAAGGTCCATTTGACAGGTTGGGGGGGTGGTGGGGAGACCCTCACTCATTGCAGGAGGCCACTCTGTCACTTTGGACAAAGTTTGGCCTTCACCACCACCCTCCTAATAATCAAATTCACAAACTTGCGCACTTACCCCGGTGTCCAGACACATGTACCTACCTTGCGGACCCCCTCAAACATACATCTTCTGGATGGGGGCCGCCGTAGCTGCAGTCATGACCTCTTCAGAGGACGAACAGCATCACCAGCCTCGCCGGCCATGCCGTCCACCTCTGATACTGGAGCCCCAAAACACAGTGCTGTGATACATCCACCTGCACAGCAGGAGGGAGGGCAATGGCAGAGAGAGATGCGTTGCAGAAGGCACTACCCTCGCCACAGGGTCTACAGACCGAGGCTCAGCTTCCTGGACCTCTCTGAGCAGCAGTGCACATGGAGGCTCAGAGTCACTCGACATGTAGTCGTGGACATCTGCAGCCTCCTTCATGCCGAGCTGCTCCCGGCTGGCCCGAGCACCATCTTCTTACCTGTCGCTGTCAAAGTCATCACTGCCCTCAACGACTTCTCCGCATCCTTCCAGGGTGCCATCGGGGACATCGTCGATGTCTCTCAGTCGTCTGCACAAAAGAGCCGTGCAAATACACCTACACCCACTCTGCAGTGACACAATGGTGGCATCAGTTGTGGGTCTTCGTAGTGATCCTTCGGAAAGGGCATTATTGCACAAACCAGACAAGATTCGCAAAGACGTGGCAGTAGTAGTGACAATATAATATGTAATGTGAGTTGATCAGAAATTAAATATAAGTAAAAACCATGACAAACCCTCAAATACCCTTGTGCATCCCCTTCATGCTCACGACACGTTTGCCTTATGCTTCCTACTGCACATATGTGATGCATGCCCTGTGGCTGGCGCACAGGTAGTGGCAGGTTGAGTGAGGCTGACCGTGAAAGAGATTCATGAGAGGGTGAGTATGAGATAGAGCCATGAGATTGTATGAGGATTGGGTTGAGTGGTAGTGGCGGGATGAGCACTGGCGAGGTGAGTAACTGCAGGTAAGATGAGGATGAGCTTTGAGTGGGTGTGAGGAGTGATGTGACAGAGTAGTGTTGGCAGTGCAGAAGGAGATGTGGGGTGGGGGCGGTGATGTGGCAGACGGAGTGTAGGGGAATGAGTAAGTGTACTCACTTTGGCTGACCTACTTAGGTCATTGCAGCGCCTCCTGCACTGTATGCAGATGGACGATATGTTGGTGGTGCAGGTGACCTCCTCTGCCACCTCGAGCCAGGCCGCCTTGGTGGCAGAGGCTGGCTGCTTCCTCCCGCCCGCCAGGGGGAAGATCTCTGTCCTCCCCCTCCTCCTCACCCCATCCAATAATACCTGGAGTGAAGCATCATTAAACCTGGGAGCAGCCTTTCTCCTGGGCTGCTCCATGCTGTAATTTTTCCTATTTTCTGCATCGTCGGTCAGTGGAGGACTGCCCCTTTAAATAGAGCTCCTCCAGCTGACAGCCCAGTCGCTCGCCCCCCCCCCCAGCCCTGCTGCGAACCCGCCGCCCTCCCAATATCAGGCCCTCTGTGTCCACCTCACAGCTTATTTTCCCACCGAGCTTTGTACCATCAGCAAACTTGCATACATTACACTCGGTCCCTTCATCTAAGTCATTAATATAGATTGTAAATAGCTGAGGCCCAAGCACCGATCCTTGTGGCACCCCACTAGTTGCAGCCTGCTAACCTGAAAATGACCCTTTTATTCCTACTCTTTGATTTCTGTCCGTTAACCAATCCTCAACCCCATGAGCCCTTATCTTGTGTAACAACCTTTTGTGTGGCACCTTTTCGAATGCCTTTTGGAAGTCCAAATATACAACATTTACTGGTCCCCCTTTATCTAACCTGCTAGTTACATCCTCAAAAAACTAATAGATTTGTCAAACACGATTTCCCTTTCATAAAACCATGTTGACTCTACCTAATCATATTATGATTTTCTAAGTGCCCTGTTACCTGTTACCATGTCGTAAATGGATTCCAGCATTTTCCTGACTACTGATGTTAGGCTAACTGGCCTGTAGTTCCCTGTTTTCTCTCTCCCTCCTTTCTTGAATAGCGGTGTTACATTTGCTACCTTCCAATCCACTGGGACCGTTCTAGAATCGAGGGAATTTTGGAAGATCACAGCCAATGCATCCACTCTCTGCAGCCACCTCTGTTGGAACCCTAGGATGTAGGCCATCAGGTCCAGGGGATTTGTCTGCTTTTTGACCCATAAATTTCTCCAGTACTTTTTCTTTACTAATACTAATTA
The DNA here is from genome assembly GCF_035084215.1 of Heptranchias perlo. Classification (NCBI taxonomy): domain Eukaryota; kingdom Metazoa; phylum Chordata; class Chondrichthyes; order Hexanchiformes; family Hexanchidae; genus Heptranchias; species Heptranchias perlo. The sequence continues at coordinate 102,310,094 of NC_090327.1, forward strand.
CTTTAAGTTCCTCACTCTCATTAGACCCTTAGTTCCCCACTATTTCTGTTACGTTTTTTGTGTCCTCTACCGTGAAGACAGATACAGAATATTTCTTTAATGTCTCTGCAGTTTCCTTATTCCCCATTATAATTTCTCCCATCTCAGCCTCTAAGGGACCCACGTTTACTTTTGCTACTCTCTTCCTTTTTACATACTTGTAGAAGCTCTTAAAATCGGTTTCTATATTTCTTGCTTGTTTACTCTCATTCTGTTTTCTCCCACTTTATCAATTTTTTGGTCATCCTTTGCTGGTTTCTAAAACTCTCCCAATCCTCAGGATTATTACTCTAGGCAACATTATAAGCCTCTTTTAATCTAATACTATCCTTAACTTCTTTAGTTAACCATGGATGGATTGCTTTCCCGTGGAGTTTTTATTTCTCAATGGAATGTATATTTGTTGAGAATTATGAAATATTTCTTTAAATAGAAAAACCTCTAACCTCCTCCGACCCTACAATCCTTCAAGATCTCTGCGTTCCTCCTTATCTCGGAAACCTCCTGTAAATCTCCGAGATCTCTGCACTTTACCAATTCTTGCCTCTTGTGCATCCCTGATTTTAACCGCTCCACCACTAGTGGCCGTGTCTTCAGCTACCTAGGCTTGAAGCTCTGGAATTCCCTCCCTAAACCTCTCCGCCTCTCTACCTCTTTTCCTTTAAGATGCTCCTCAAAACCTACCTCTTTGACCAAACCTACCATCACCTAATAGGTGGTTCGGTATTAAATTTAGTTGAAAATCGCTCCTGCGAAGCGCCTTGGGACGTTTTACTATGTTAAAGGAGCTATATAAATGCAAGTTGTTGTACATATCAAGAAGCAATTTTTTCAGTGCTGTCTTTATTAGCTGATGTGATTAATTTACATCCTTAGCTGATTCTCCTTTAGCTAGGGTTATTTTGAAGCTTTTTGTATGTTTGCTCATTTTCCCATTCGGCACACTTTCACCATTTTACACAGTCATCAGCATCAATTTATGGTTTTGCAAAGGACTGCGTAATATCTGAATCAAATGCTTCAGTTGATAACTTGTGTTGATTGATGTTGCTGTGTCATTCTCAGCCTTTTCCAGTTTTCATACCATCTGCTTTGGTTGACAGTTGTGCTAGGTTTCAAGACTTCGACATGCTGCTTCGGTCCTTTCCAGTGACAGATGTGCATGATCAGGACTTGCATTGTCTACAACATTGCATAACTTTCAGAATGCAAAGCGGGCTCCAAATTGTCTGACAGGGCTGTCCATGACTGCTTGACAGGCTGGGAAATTATCTTGGTGGAAAGAAGATGGATTGCTTCGAAGTTGATCCTCTATAACACTCCAGAAGAGTGCTATAAGACAGATGGGGAATGGAAGTTCAGATCATCATGCCAAATTTAAAAAGCAATTGTGGTCAAAAACACTCAAGTTGTATTCTGTTTTGGCTCGAGGCAGTGGAGAAATGTCATTCAGGACACTGACAACCTTAGTGCTCCACCGAAATCATTGAACACCTGAATAGCCAAGGTTCTGCCTCGTACCAGAACATAATTCTCTGCATCAACTGTGGGCAAGGTATTGGTACATGGTCAGCTTACCTAGAAGGGAGTCTTGAGTAATATATTGACTTTGGCATATACCCCAGATAATTAATAGGGCAGTGTCCCAAGTTTTTTCTGAGCTGGATGACAGCTTATTTGTTTGTAAGTGATGCCTGACTTGCAGGCCAAGAAGGCCAAGAAAACTTAGCGAAGGGTTTACTAAACAATGTGGAACATATTAGGTATCCATTCTGTACTGTCTTTTTTTCTCCTTTCAATTTCCCACACTTTGAGTTCTGGAAGGGGTGGAGAATGATCTGGATCGGGTTCTCTCCAGCTCCATCGTAAGTGCCATTCACATACTGTGCGGCATGAGATGTACCTCTGCAGAATGCAACTGATTTGCTGCTTTTTCTTCTCCTTTACCTCTCTCTCACCTCACTCCACCCACTGAACAGTACTTGATTAAGTAGCCAAGCAGAAATATGGCAAAACATGCCCAGTAAGAGCAAGTGTTGTTTGTATGTCAGTTGAGTTAGAATTCAAGCTGTAGTGTAATCTAGTTCTTGTAAAATTGGTTTCAGTTCTGGGTTGCCAGTGGAATTTAGTATCTCTTTGAGGTTTAATCTCAATGCAGCCTAACTATTACTCTAACTATGCACTTATTAATGGTAAAATCACTTTATTTTGGAGCAGCTTCACTTGTGCTAAATCACTTGGATAAGAAAAGCCACAATTTATCCTTAAAAAGTGCAGCAAGGGTTTTGATGGATTAGAAATACAGCATTTAACCAGGGTTGGCTATATTATTGTTCACTGATGACATATTTAGTTCTGTCTCCTCATTTTTGTTATAATTTTACCCCTTCAGAATTTATAAATATTTTTGAAGTTTATTTAAAATATCTTTTGTGAGTACAGTGAAGCTGTTGAGTGAGAGCAACTTTGAGGACCAACTTTAGCAGGCCTTTATTTAGATCATCAAACACTGGTTCCAGGTGGATAGATTCATTAGTGTGTGTGTGTGTGTGTGTGTTTCAAAGTACTGCTTGTGGTTATTTTAAAAATGAAATTATTTTTTCACAGAGAGTATTGGAATTGGAAAGTTTGCTTTTAAAGAAGTCACAAGATGGTGAAACTCAATCAGAAGAGCTCGAGGCAGAGAAGGCCAAGTACAAAATGGAAATAGCAGCCTTAATTAAAAAACACCAAGAGACATTGGAAAACATACGTCAGGAAGAAGAGCAATTATGGATTGAAAAAATACAGGCCATTAATCATCAGCAGAAGGCTAAAATGGAGGAGCTTGAGGAGAAATGTAAAGAACTAGAAGCACAATTGAAGGATAAGGAAACCCAATTTCATGCACACATTGAGGAAATGAACCAAAAAACACTAGAGAAACTCGATGTGAAACAAACTGAGTTGGAGACACTGTCAACCGAGATGACAGAAACACTCAAAGTACGCCAAGAGTTGGAAAATAAGTTATCTGCAATTGAGGAAGACTATGAGAAGAAACTAGAACATAATAAAATACATTATGAAGAAAAAATTGAAGCTTCCAGAAAAGACAATGAACGATCCTTGGGTGGAGTTGAGAAAGCATTTACAGATGAACGAAACAACCTCCGTCATCTTCTTGAGGGAAAGGATAAAATTGTAGGAGAACTGCAAGTAGAAAAACAGAGTCTGATAAATGAGCTTGAAAAGATTCAAAAAGAAGCTGCAGAGGTTTCTGCAAAACTTGAACTTGTGAACCAGGACCGTCAGAAAGAGCAGGAAGATGCTGCAGAAAAGATGAGTTGTAAACTAGATGACCAACGTCAACAGTATGAAGTACAATTAATAAAGTTACAGGATTTGCTGAGAAACTTGGAGACTGAGAAAGTGAATCTTAACAGACATTTAGAAGAAAAAGAGTTGTCAGCTCAGACCAGACTGAATGAGCTTACTGCCAATTTAGATGACTATAAATCTCAGGCACAGGTATTGAGAGGCCTAGAAGAAAAAAACAGTGAGTTGCTACAAAAAGTAGCTTCCTTAACAGAACAATATGAAATCCAAATTGCTGAGCTGGGATCAGACATTGCACAGTTGCAGAAAAGTTCAGAAGAAAAGCAAAAGGCACTAGATCTTCAAAAACAACAGGCAGAAGACGTCACTCAAAAGCTATCAAAAGAGCAAAAATTATGTGAGCAGCAAGTTGCTGCACTTCGTGAGGGATATGGAAAGAAAATAAAAGCACTTGAGACAAAACTGGAAAAACTTAAACAAAAAGGAAAAGAAATGCAGGAAAAATTCAAGGTACAACTTTCTGAACAGGAGATGAAACTAAAAGCAGAGCTGGAAAAGAAGCAGAAGGAATTGGTTCAAAAGGAGCAAATATTCAATGAAAAGATTGTGGAAATGGCACATGCAAGTTCTACAGGAATTAATGAAACAGTGGCCCAGCTGGAATCCAGTCAGAAGCAGCAACTGGAAAGTCTTAATGAGATTCACAAGCAAGAGGTTGTAGAACTTAAGCAAAGCTACGAGGAACGGTTGGATCAGCAGATTGAAGAACTACAAGAAAAGCATGAGATAGAGCTTCAGGAAAAGGAACAGGAAGTGAGAGAGATAAAACTGAACCTAGAAGCCTCCGTTAATGAAAGGGAAGAGGTATTCAGGAAAATAACACAACTTACAGAGGAGATTGCAATAAGAGTAAATAAAATGCAACAACTCCAAGAGGAACTAAAGGAAGCATCTGTTCGGATTGGTGCTTTGATGGAAATTGAAACAGCCCTTAAAGCTAAATTGCAGACCCTTGAAGAGACTAACAGTCATACTTTGCTAGAAAGAACAGAATTGGAAAACCGACTAAGTGAGCTGAAAAAAACAGAGGAACAGAACCAGGACAAGATTCATGAGCTTAGCAGTTTGTTGAAGGAAACTGAGGATAATCTACAGGCATTAGAAAACTTGCGTTGCAAAGAAAACGAGAAGCATGAAAAACAGCTTCAAGAAAAATGTGTTGAACTTCAGCAGAATGAAATTGAATTCAGGAGCCGAGTGGAGCAATTAATAAATTGTTTCAATGAAGCAGGTGCAAAAATAGAGCTACAAACCAATGAATTCCATATGAGGTGTGATGATAAAATCAGCATCCTTAATGAGCATATTAAAGTTTACCAAAATCAAATTGAGACGGTAAAAAAGGCACTTCTCGGAAGGATCAAGAGAGTTGATGAACTGGAAACTCAACTTCAAGAGGCAGTAAATCAAAATGTCTTATTGAATGATTCAGTACAGCATAGGACACAACAATTGCAAGATGAACAACAAAACTTCAAGGCCTTGCAAGCTGAACTGCAAAATGTGACTGCACAACAGGACACACTCCAGCGAGAAAGCAGAATTCACAATCAAGTATTAGATGAGAAGGAGGCATCCATTGAGCAGTATAGAAAAGAACTGTCAGAAAGTGCAGATGTGCACAAATCCATCACTGAGCAGCTGAAGGAAAAAGAATTGCTGATCTTGAGCTTGGAGGAACAAATGAGGGATCTGAAGTTGCAACTTGAGCACAGTGTTTGTCTTACAGATAAGGAAGAAGCTATATCATTGCACAATAAACAATACCAAGTGGAACAACAAAAGCTGCTGGACCAAATAGGTCAGCTATCTGCAAGTATTGAAACTGTTTCTCAAGAGAAAGTTTTAGCCCTTGAACAGGCAGACCAGTATAAAAACAAGTTAACAGATTGGAAGAAGAAGGCAGAATCAAAATTCACACAGCATAACAACAAAATGAAAGAGCTTGAGGCAAAGCTTGAGACATCTGTTAAACAGAATATAGAGAAGGATGACCAATTGTCAACGTTGACAGCAGAGGTAGAAAAACTGACTACCAATTTACAAAGTGTTAAAATTGAAATTGAATATGTGGAGAATGAAAAGGAGAAAATAGTAAATGATCTGAATGCCCAGCTGGAAACCACTAAATCTCGGATAGCAGAACTAAACCAAGATATTGCTACCAAGTCTGAGGAATGTAAAGTTGCAGAAGAACTCAAACAATTGCATCAAAAGGAAATTGAGTTTCAGGAGATGGGCCAGAAGCTTGAACGGGCTCAGGCTGGAGCTTGTTATCAGGACAACAGGTTCAAGGATGCTGAAGAAAAAGCGCAAACATTTGAGAAAGAGATGGAATCACTCCGGGTTGAATTTTTACAGAAACAGAATGAATGGGAGCAAATTAAATTAGACCTTGTAAGTAACAAGGAGGAAGAATTGAAGGATATAGAAGCCAGAATGAAAATGGAGAGCACCACTAGAATAGCTGAACTCAAGAAAAAAGCAGAACAGAAAATTGCAAAAATAAGGAAGCAACTAACAACCCAAATAGAAGAGAAAGAAAAATGTATGGATGAACAGATAAGAGACTTAAAACAAAAAGCAGAAGAGCGAGAAGCAACCACTGGGACCTTAGAAGAAAAATTGAAAACTCTAGAAACTACAATAAGATCAGAAAAGGAAGAAAAACAAAAATGGGTTGAGAAAGTGAAAGAAGAAATGGAACTTGAGAAGGAGAACTCTCTGAAGATGTTGAGAGCAAGCTATGAAGAACAAGTTCTGGTTCTACAGAAGGAGGTATCAGCAAGAGATGAGATGGTGCAAAAATACAAAGAGAGACAGGTGGAAACGAATATTTCTGAACAAGAAATCAATAAATCTTATACAGATCTTCAAAAGCACCTCGAAAAAGTTGAAGAGGAAAAGCAAATCCAGAAGAGAGAGACAGACCAGCTTCAATCAGAGCTTAAACAACAGAAGCATACATATTCATTACTGGTAGAACAACAAAAAGAGGAAACTGGTAAATTAGAAAATTTTATGGAGCAGTTAAGAGTAAAAGACAAACAGATAGATGAGATGGGAAGGACAATTGCAGAGTTACAAAAGAAAATGCAGGAAAAAGAAATTATTGAGAAACGAACAATAGTGGAACTGGAAAGTGGTTTCACCTTAAGAAAGGAAGAAATTGCGGAAGAGATAAGATTGGAGAGTAGTTCCCTCACTGAAGGCTACAAACAACAGATGAAGGTTCTCCAGGAGCAGTTAGAAGAGAAAGTCTCTCTGCTTAAGATCTTTGAGGAAAGCTCTGAAGAGAAGACTAGATCTGACACAGAACTACAAAAGTTGCTGGATGACATGCGGGAGCAGCAAACAGAATTGGGACGCAAACTGGAAGAGGCAGAAAATGAGAAACAAAAAGTGCGTAAAGAACATGTCAAACTGCAAAAAGACCTACGTGCCTTGCGCAAAGAACACGAGGTGGAAATAGAAATCATTAGAAAGGAAATTAATGAAGAAGCTGAAAAGAGAGCCAAGTAAGTGTGCACTATGTAACATGATGTGGAGATGCCGGTAATGGACTGGGGTTGACAATTGTAAACAATTTTACAACACCAAGTTATAGTCCAGCAATTTTATTTTAAATTCACAAGCTTTCGGAGGCTTCCTCCTTCCTCAGGTGAATGTTGTGGCAACATTCACCTGAGGAAGGAGGAAGCCTCCGAAAGCTTGTGAATTTAAAATAAAATTGCTGGTCTATAACTTGGTGTTGTAAAATTGTTTACTATGTAACAAGTGAACATTTATTGTGACTTAGTTTTGCCTTGACATTGCTTGATCAGATACCAAGTTTTGTCTGCTAACGGGTTGGGAGGAAGCATAAATGTTACCAAATTTTGAAAATACAGTAATTGCTAGAATAGGGCATGATTGACAATGATGAAACACATGTATTGATCAAAAATTTAATTGATTTAAAAAAAAAATCATTCTACATTTCAGCAACCTTTGCACATCATGGGAATTTAGCTAAAAGAAAGAAAAAAAGACTTGCATAATATAGTACCTTTCACAACCTCCAGCTGTCCTAAAGTGCTTTACAGCCGATGAAGTACTTTTTGAAGTGTAGTCACTGTTGTAAGTGCTTTACAGCCGATTTGCGCACAGCAAGGTCCGACAAACAGCAATTTGATAATAACCAGATAATCTGTTTGTTAGTAATGTTGGTTGAGGGATAAATATTGGCCAGGACACTGGGGTGAACTCCCTTACTCTTCAAAATAGTGCCATGGGATCTTTTACATCCACCTGAGAGGTCATCTGAATGACGGCCCCTCTGACAATGCACCACTCCCCTAGTATTGCACTGGGGTGTCAGCCTAGATTTTGTGCTCAAGTCTCGAGTAGGGCTTGAACCCACAACCTTCTGACTCAGAGGTAAGAGTGCTACCAAATGAGCAACAGTTGATACCAAACTAAGCTTGATTGACTGGAGAAATGTGATAAGTGTCATAACACTCTGTTAGAATATAGGAGATTAAGGGGCGATTTGATAGAGATGTTTAAAATTATGAAAAACTGGGGCAGAATAGATAGAAAGGAGGGTAGCAAATGTCACTGCTTTCAGTTGGGATGCTGCCAGACAAGCAGTGTAAATGTTCTCCAAAAATTGGGCTTCATAGATAACTATAAGAAATCTCAGCTGGATCCCATGCAAAAACTGATACTTTTAGGATTACAAATCTTCACAGTTGGAAGGAGATTTTTCTTGCCCTTCTACAATATTCAGGGGACTGGTATCCCCCTGCACAACATTTGTGCTGATAGCATGGACTATCTTTGTATTTCCCAATGCATGAGTGAGAACCCTTACTCAAATCATTTGAATTGCACTGCTGACTTCCCATTTCTCATCTAATGTGCTTAGACTAAGTGCCAGTTCAGGACGTCTTCTGGTGGACTCAGAAAACCAGTGTATTATAAGGAGGCTCTTCTATAGCCACCTTCCTTACAGCTGATAGCAAATCATCTTCCAGTCTATCATCAGTATGAGGCAACTGCCTTCAAAGCCGCTCATCAGCTTGAGATGGTGCAAAATGATCAGCTTGCTCAGCCATCTTGTTCAGGACCTTGAGCTCCTGGGCTAGTAGGAGGGGTTGGATCAAGTCTGGCAGGGCCTGTTTGTTTTAAATTGGACAGTATTTTTATATGGCTCCTCTGGTGGTGAAGGATGTTGAACTGAAGAACCAAGATAGATTGCCCACCTTGTACAGCCTTCATTCTTTGAATGATAGATATTCATTACTATCCCCTCATACCCTGCTCGGTTTAGTTTTTTAATTTGGTTAGTGATTTTGGTCCATTTGGCCTCGTCTTGACTCAACGGTAGCCTTCTCACTCTTGAGTCAGAAAGTCGTGAGTTCTAAGCTCCACTACAGAGACTTGAGCACATAATCTAAGCTGACACTTCAGTGCAGTGCTGTTGGAGGTGCCAGCTTTCAGATCAGACGTTAAAACATGGAGTCTGCCTGTTCAGGTGAACATAAATGCTCCCATGGCACTATTTGAAGAAGAGCAGGAAAGATGTCCTGGTTTACATTTATTGTAACAATGATTACACTTCAAAAGTACTTAATTGACAGTAAAGTGCTTTCGGATGCCCTGTGGACATGAAAAGTGATATATAAATGCAAGTTCATTCTTTCTTATGTAAGATTTTTGGGGTAGTTAATAAGATGCCAAGTTTACCATCTACCAGCCTTTAATATCATCTAGATAAAAAAGGAAAGGAATCTCCTTGACCTCACAAGTAGCCACTACCTCGATCATTGTGGCAGATAATTTCTATTGGTATGTTTGTGTGCATAGCATTTAACAGTTAAGGAACCAGTGGAGCATGTCCCTGGAGCCCTGAGCTTTCACATGAAAATGGCAGTCTTTTTCTTTCCCATTCCCTCTTGTAAATCAACTGGATGGAATTGTGTCATAGTCTGAGTCCGTTTTCTCTAGCCCAGATAGGATGGGCCAATTGTGCTGAGTCCCCTGAACTAGCTTGGAGATTCTTCACATTTTGCCTGTCATGGACTCCTCCAAGATGTTCCAAGTTCAGATTTGGGAGATCACTTTTTGGGCAAGACTCTTGTGTCCTAGAGGAGTTTGAATGATTTGACTCACTAAATTAAAATAGCTATGACTCAAGAAAATGATCTTCATGCTGAAAGAAATAAATGAAGTATGCAGTTGAAATTTAGTTGCTCAATCTGTAACCTTCTGCTTCATATCAGTGTCTAGCTTGAGATCATAACATTTCAAATCGTGACATAAAACTGAAGATCTACTTAAAGATGTAGATATAGGCTACCCTCTTATCTGGGAGACCACTGACCCCTTATTCAGCATTCCTTGCTAACATCAGACCTCTCCTTGCTGACAAAGCTTTTTCTTGCTAAATGTCATCCACACCCTGGAGATTTCTGGGAATGAGCAACTTAACCATTTTATTATTTCTAGCAACAGTACAAGTCTACAAGCTATAAGTGAAAAGAAAGCAAAAATCCTAATCATAGGAGATTAAACCAAATCCTTATCTTACGTATATATGTATATAAGAACGGGGTACTTCACAGAACGGGGAGTTGTACAAAAGGCATTTCAATACATAAATGGTTAAAAGGAAACTAGGAAGGTAACTCATCAATAACAAGCAAGAGAGATCAAAATAAACTTCCTGTACATGTTTCTGGCTCTACTAATGAATACTTCCTTTCGACGGTAGGGTAGGGCTGCCCACATGCGGTCTTTGGGTCTGTGGGTGCCTTTCAAGTCCAGATGGCATCTGATCAAGTAAGAACTAGGGGTGATATGGTTCGCTTTGTGGGGCTGTTAGGCTCTTGTGCAAGGTTGATCAATGTAGAGTGACATCACCACAGCAATGAATTTTGCTTGTAAGGGTTGTACTCAATCCCACTCCCTATTGCCAGGATTTAAATCGGGTCTGTTATTGTTATTGATCCACCATATGAACCTATCTGTGGGCAGTTTAGTAACGGGCTTGCTGAGTTGCAACCATATTAATCCCATAAATGAACTGTACACTCAGGTGGAAAATCCCTTTCCAAGAATGGAGTTATTCAGAAATGTATCTTTTACAACCTGTGACGAAAAGACTTTTGAGCTTGTGTTTGAAAAGAACTTATGACATGGCTCTGGCTGTGTGCAGCCTGCCCTGACGGAAGAAATTCTGTTGCACACTCCTCCTTATCCTCCGAATTCAGAAAACCTAAGTGAAGGGAGTTCAGGTAATTCTGATAGCCTAACAATACCTCCAATCTCTGTATGTTCCTGGAGAGACAGATCTAGTGTCCCTCTGCAATGAATTTTTTCCTTGACAACTTAACTGTTAACAAGAAAAAGGGTTCTAAAACCTGAAACCAAAAATGTCACGCTCTTCACTCTATACCTTTACTGAACATTAATAGCTGCATTTATTAACCCCACTATTTAAAAAAGGAGGGAGAGAAAAAACAAGGAATTACAGACCAGTTAGCCTAACAGTAGTGGGGAAAATGCTAGACTATTATAAAGGATGTGATAACAGAACACTTGGAAGGCATTAACGGAATTGGACAAAGTCATCATGGGCTTATGAAAAGGAAATCATGCTTAACAAATCTACTGGAGTTTTTTGAGGAGGTAACTAGTAGAATAGATAGGGGAGAACCAGTGGATGTGGTGTACTTGGATTTTCAGAAGGCTTTTGATAAGGTCCCACACAAGAGGTTAGTGTGCAAAATTAAAGCACATGGGATTGGGGGAAATATACTGGCATGGATTGAGAATTGGTTGACAGACAGGAAACAGAGAGTAGGAATAAACGGGTCTTTTTCCAGGTGGCAGGCAGTGACTAGTGGGGTACCGCAGGGATCAGTGCTTGGGCCCCAGCTATTCACAATATATATCAATGATTTGGATGAAGAAATGGAATGTAACATTTCCAAGTTTGCAGACGACACAAAGCTGGGGTGGAATGTGAGCTGTGAGCAGGATGCAAAGAGGCTCCAATGTGATTTAGACAAGTTGGGTGAGTGGGCAAGAACGTGGCAGATACAGTATAACGTGGATAAATGTGAGGTTATCCACTTTGGTTGCAAAAACAGAAAGACATATTATTATCTGAATGGTGACAGATTGGGAAAAGGGGAGGTGCAACGAGACCTGGGTGTCCTTGTACACCAGTCTCTGAAAGCGAGCATTCAGGTGCAGCAAGCAGTTAGGAAGGCGAATGGTATGTTGGCCTTCATTGCAAGAGGATTTGAGTACAGGAGCAGGGATGTCTTACTGCAGTTATACAGGGCCTTGGTGAGACCACATCTGGAGTATAGTGTGCAGTTTTGGTCTCCTTATCTGAGGAAGGATGTCCTTGCCATGGAGGGAGTGCAACGAAGGTTTACCAGACTGATTCCTGGGATGGCAGGACTGATGTATGAGGAGAGATTGGATCGACTAGGCCTATATTCAATCGAGTTTAGAAGAATGAGAGGTGATCTCATCGAAACATATAAAATTCTAACAGGACTAGACAGACTAGATGCAGAAAGGATGTTCCCGATGGATGGGGAATCCAGAACCAGGGGTCACAGTCTCAGGATACGGGGTATGCCATTTAGAACCGAGATGAGGAGAAATTTCTTCACTGAGGGTGGTGAAGCTGTGGAATTCTGTACCACAGAAGGCAGTGGAGGCCTAGTCATTAAATATATTCAAGAAGGAGATAGATATATTAATGCTGAAGGGATCAAGGAATACGGGGAAAAAGCAGGAACAGGGTACTGAGTTAGATGATCAGCCATGATCATTTTGAATGGCGGAGCAGGCCCAAAGAGCCAAATGGCCGACTCTTGCTTCTATTTTCTATGATTCTATGATTATCTAAGAGATATCCAGTTTGCCAAATCAATCTTGGAAGCAGATATTGAATCCAGGCCAAAATATCTACTGCTGGGTCAGAATCCTGAGGCACATGGAGGATAGCACAATAAATCAAGATCATTGCCAACCTTGGGAAACTAAAATTGCTCAGAAGATGTTCAGCTCTGTCTTAGAGAATAGCAGTTTGCAAACCTGGACTCCATGTAGCCATCTAAAATGTACAAAAGAAAGTACATGACAATTTGGGCTATTGGCCAAAATACAGATTTCTGCTCACAATACAATTTTCTATCTTTATGGTAATGTTCTGACACCTAGAATATTTACCACTTACCATTTATTTTTGATGTTGTATGACTGCCTCTAAGTTGATGTAATTAAAACCCCTTTATCTTCATGATACAAAGTGTATTGAACGTACAAGAAAAACAACTGCTAGCTGAGTTCTGCTATCAACTGTGGCATTTGTTTGCTATATCAGTTCTTTTTTTATTCTGCTGTGTTGTAATTTAGTCACCTCCCCCTTCTCTTTCCCTTCTTCCCCCAAAAAAGATTATTGTGTGCATATACAAAATATATTTTTATATGTAACCTTTATACAATAACTCAGGTTTAACTTGCCTCAGTTGGTAGTATTCTTGCCTTGAAATCAGGTTGCAGTTTTAAACTCTACTCTAGGACTAAAGCACACAATCTAGGTTGACACTTCAGTGCAATATGGTGGGAGCACTGCATTTTCAGAGTTGCTGTCTTAAGACGTTAAACTGATGCCCTGAATGCCTGATCCACCAGTTCAGGTGGTCATAAAAGATCCCATGGCACTATTTGTAAAAGAGGAAGGCATTCTCCTGGTTTACTGGCCAATAGTCTTCCTTCAACCAACACAACCAAAAACAACTAACTAGCCATTGATAAAATTTGCTGTTTGTGGGTTCATGTACAGGTTGTTTGCCATGTTTGTCTACATAACAAAATAATTCATTGGCTTTGGGATGTCTTATGGATGAGATAAGTTGCGATATAACTATTTGTTTTATTTTCTGGGAATTGTAATAAAAGCAAATCACTTGCAGAAACTCCCTATTTAAATATAAGGCAGCGGTCAAAATAATAATCCACCTCGAAACATCCATGGTGACATTCCAAAACGAAAATGCTGCTGCTAAACCTTTGTTATTTTGTTCCATTCAGAGTGATAAGAATATTATGTTTTTTTAAAAGTGAAATAATGTAACATACAAGTAAGAATATGAAAATATACTGATTCTGTAGTGGCATTAATTCACACACAGTATTGAGCTGCTTAATTTCTTTGGATTCTAGCTGTTCTGTCTCGACTGAGAGTCATACAGCCTGATGAAACAATGGTAGATTAATTCCTTGTTTACCTACCTACTGCTGTCAATCTGACCCTTTGAGCAGGTAGCCTCATATTGGCAGGTAGCTATAATCTATATATGATGAGGTTATTTGGGATGGGTACTCTGGCTTTATCTTAAATTTGGAACAGCACTGTACATATGCAAACATTAATTCCACCTGAGACACAGATGTATGTGGGCGCATTTATGCAATGATGCTGAACAGTTTAAAGGAAGCTGAAGACTCCATTGTACCCGGCCTGCATAAAGTGGTCAACATGAATCAAGTGATATTTAATATATTTACTCATGCAGCCTGGTTTGTACCAACAAAGGCTTAAGATGTAAAATGAAGAGCACTTTACTTGCCCAACAATGCTCGCTGAACCCAGCCTTGAAAGAGCGCCATCTGCTCTGTTATCTCAGTGGTACTTTTTAGATGAACTATTCTGTGACTTGAAGTGAGATTGCAAATGTCATTGCTGAATCCTGGCCAGTTTTGTACTCGAGAATTGTATCCTTTAACCCTTGGTTGTGAATCATTCAACTCTTGTCATTTATGACCCTTAAAGTTTGCAGTGCAAACTTTTATCCCATCATGCTTGGCTGAATTTGAACCCAGATCCTAGAGGTGAATGGGCAATGCCTTAACATGAAGCAATGCTCAGCCCCTGATGCTGTAGGAATACAAGTTGGTCTGTTCCTGAAGACTACAACTTGAAGTTTTGATTTTGGAATATTTAACTGTTAAGCCTGTATTTGCTGTCACCAAGATGCAATCTATTTACAGCTTCAGATTTATTAGTGTATATATAATGAGTCAATTTGTTAGATTTCCAATTGACACACAGTTCTGTGAAGAAGTCAGTAGGAGCATTAACTAGGGGCAATACTAAATGCTTCATTGTGTTAATACAGAAATATGTATTATGCTTTTGCCAAGTGTCAATTTTTTATTAGTTTTTTTTCCCAAATGTTAATCAATGAATTTTGATTAAAACAGTTGATGAATTTTCCCCAGATGTCACATTATAACTTTCACCTCTGTGAACTAAACAGTCAGAAGCAAGAATGCAATCTAAAATTGGTACCAACCGTGAATGCTTAAGTGTATTTGGGCATCTTAGGTGGTCACTGTATTTGCTAATCCTTCATTTTGTTTATTTACCCTACTTACCTCTGTCCTAATAGGTAATAAGTTATCACTGAGACCACAATTTTAATTTAAGGCAAGCTGGAAGTATTACTGAGCTTTTCTTGTGCTGAAAACCATTGTTTTCGTTTTACAGTCTGGAGCTTGAGGATCTGCAGCTGAAACACAACTCCACTCTCAAACAGTTAATGCGAGAATTCAATACACAGCTCGCTCGGAAAGAGCAAGAACTAGATACATCGGTCAAAGAGACCATTAGTAAGTATAAGAACAAGAAGTGATTTTGTACATATTTACTTAGCAAAAAGATAATTCAGTAAATATAAGTCTGTTGGTTCTATTGGTTATGAAAATGAGAAATCATAAACCTCTCTTCCTGCCTTTATTTTTATAGGTTGAAGTTTTTCCGCTGAGAATTGAATCCCTTTGCTGCGGTTGTAGATTTAATGTGTTCTTCATGCGATGAAATAGGCTCTGTAAAAAGTGTTCAACCTCACAGAAAGCTCATATACTGTTTATTATGTAACAGGACCTACACTAATCATTGGGAAGTTTGTTGGCCATTCGCTACCTGCTTTTCAAAAAGAAGGCAGACGGAAATGAAATGCAAGTCCTAAATGGGAAAAAAATGTGCAAGTTGTATTTGTTTCAATCTGAACTGAAACAATTGAGTGCAGAATCAAATCCTGTTTTCCAGTTTGCTTTATTTGCACTATGTGTTAGAAGTAAAAGAAGGCCACATGATGAAATAGGCAGGGTTCATTGGACGGAGACCACTCAGTTGTGTTGTGTAAAGTGTAGAGTATAAACCAAACATTACAGGGTAATTTTTACTGAGTGGAAATAGAAAATGGCATCAGAGCAGATCACTGCTCATCCCCTTAACAAAAGTGGTGCATGATATATGGTGCCAGGAAAACTGAAAAAGTGTGAGAAAAGGTATTAAAAATAGGGTAGAGAAATTAAGATCATATTAGTTAGTATAATTTGGGGAAGTCTTCATGTACTTTTTATAAAAGTTTGCCTTTCATGAGTAACATAAATGGTTATGGATAATTCATGACCATGTCTACAGTGTAAAATGTTGGTTTTATTTTACTGATGGAAGTTAAAATTATCTGAAAATTGTACTGGTCATTTCAGTAAATGCTTTGCATGTAGAATTAAAGCTGCCTTGTATCTACATCTGCACATCAGAAATAGACTAGCAATGAGTAATCACGGTCCTGGAGGAGGGCTGATTTCAGTGAGTTGGAAAGGGATCTGGCCCAGGTGGATTGGAATGAAAAATTGACAGGTGAAATTGTAAATGAATAATCGAAGGCCTTCAAAGAGGAGATAGTTCAGGTATGGACTAGACACATTCACACGGGGGGAAAGAAAGGGCATCCAAAGCTGGAGCTCCCTGGATGACTGAAGATATAGAGATTAAAATGAAACCATGAAGATTGTGGCAGGATTGCTTGGGAGGGGCCAGGGGGTGGAAGCACTCCTGCTCCTCCTGGTCTACAAGCAGTGCTGGAATAGCACTTATCTGCTGGATCCGGCAGTTCTCACCTCCCTTTAGCTGCCAGATTTCCCAAGCTCGGGAAACCTGTGATGGAGGCGTTAAGTTCAAATCGCTGATAAATCTGAGGCCTAATTAATATATTATAATTACCGACCCGCCTCTCGAGCGGGTTACTTGACTTACCCCAAACTCATCGCAGATAAAACCGGACGTAGGTGCGTTCGTGGTGGGTTGGGGTTGGCTTTCCCATTTATAGTAATTTAACCCCCCTGCCACTGTCCCACCTGTCCTGGGGGATTAAAATTACTCCCACAGAGTACAAAAACAAGGACGTTTGCTAAATCTTCATAAGTAACTGGTTAGGCCCCAGCTGGAGTATTGTGTCCAATTCTGGGCACCACACTTTAGGAAGGATGTCAACTCCTTGGAGACGGTATGGAAGAGATTTACCAGAATGGTACTAAGGAAGAAAGATTTCAGTTACTTGGAGAGACTAGAGAACCTGGGGTTCTCCTTAGAGCAGAGAAGGTTAAGGGGAGATTTAATAGAGGTGTTCAAAATTATGAAGGGTTTTGAAAGAGTAAATAAGGAGAAACAGTTTCCAGTGGTTGAAGGGTTGGTAACCGGAGTGCACAGATTTAAGGTAATTGGCAAAAGAACCAGAGGCAAGATGAGGAGAAATTTTTTTTACACTGAGTTGTTATGATCTGGAATACACTGCCTGAAAGGGTGGTGGAAGCAGATTCAATAATAACTTTTAAAAAGGGAATTGGATAGGGGAGCATGGGAGTGGGATTAATTTGATAGCTCTTTCAAAGAGCCGGCACAGGCACATTGAGCTGAATGGCGGCTTCCTGTGCTGTATCACTCTGATTATTTCAAAATCCTGTAGCTTCATTTATCGGGCGTTGGGGTCTGAATAACTATGGCACGATATTTACAGGGAGGGAGTGGGGTTGGGGGGGTTCATAGTGGCCGGGAAATGCAGGTAACGTGGAGACCCTGCTGAATTTAATGGTAGAAACTCATTTAAAATCTTTTTCATCCTTTCCCGGCCAGCAACCTGCCAGATTGAGAGGTTGGTTGGCTGTCGGGCGGGAAGGCCTGCGCTGGTGGGCCGCAGCCGGAGAGGAAAAGGGAGTGGAGAGGAGAGAGAGGGAGGTGGGGAGTGGAGATCGTGGAGGGAGGGAGAGATTGGGGGGTTGAACCATGCGGTGAAGCAGATAAGGGCCAAAAAGATAAGTACAGAATTATTTTTGTGGGGCCAAAAGGAGCAGGCGTGCTCCTCCAGGCTTCACAAGAATACTGTGGGCCACTGCCGCCCCGGGCTCCACCCCCCCCCCCCCCCCCCCAACCCCGAAATCGCTCCTTCCTCCTCTGGGCCGAGCTGCCTGCTGTCTGATTCAGCTTCCAGGCTGCTCAATGTTACGCCAGCCCGCAGTCGTTGAGCTGCAGTAGGGCGCCCGTTCAAGGCGCACAGCACCCCAGCAGCAGATAATAAGGCCTGGCCTTTAAAATAGCTCAGGCCTCCTGCTGGTAGGAACGGGTGTGCGTTTCGCTCGCTGTCTGCCATTGCATGCCTGAAGTTAAAATCTAGCCCTTTATGCTTTCCATTTCTAAGCAAATTCAGAGGCCCTTGTTTTCTCCAGACAATCCAAAGATTTACTTAAGTTGGATTAAACGAAGAACCTCTACTTAATTGGAGGTATCTTGTGGGGTTCTGCTTCTGCCTTCATTTTGAAGGATAAGTTCAAGATAACTACCTTGCTGCAGATTCTCCAAGCACTGTTTTCCAGGGCTTGACCATTGAGCATGAATCATTTTTTAGAATTGGATCAAAAGCTTCTTGGTAGTAAAAATTTCCCCTTCTGAGGTGATGGTGTTTCATGTTAATCTTTACCTGGATGGCTGGCTGGTTTGAGTGCCTCCCTTAAGGGAGGAAGTCTGTAAAGTAAATGTAGCTGTAGCTCATGGGTTCATAGCCAACTGGGAGATGTCCCAACTACATACTGAAGAGGAGCCTAGGCCCAGAAAGAGGTAGGCATATTGAAGGTGCAGTGAACTAGGTGCTTTGACATCGTTTATCTGATGACTTCAACCACCATTCTAATGCTGTATATCCTTGCCTTGCAGCTAAATCTCCTTGCACAATGTTCTTGAAATTTTTGTTAATGTTTGAGAAATTACTGCAGGTATCCAGGGAAGGTTCCACTTTGGAAGCTAAAATGGAAGAGTTTTTTGCACTGCTCTGTTTTAATCTTTTAAGCTGTCCTGTTTGCAAATGTGACAGTCTGAGTTCCGTTTGAGTTCCTGGAAGGCGGGATGAGGGGTTGCCTTCTTTCAGAGAGATGTATTCTTAAACAGATATTGTTCTTAGGTGACATCGTCCCCTTCCTTCTCTTTCCCCCTTCCCCCCCCCCCCATGATATGGAGAGAATTAGTTCTTCAGTTTGCAAGTTGAATTTCAGTTGCATAATATATCTATGGTGAAGTAATCTATCATTTTGCTCCACCTTCTCTGACTCATGGTGGGTTACTGTTGCTGGATACCACAGTCCTCTAATAACTCGGCTAAATAGCCATTCTTCATGTCTGAGCCTAGATAGGGTACCTGCAGACTATTTTACCCAGGAGACCCTGTCCTCAGCCACATAAATACCCTTTCACCAGGATCCTTTCCGGAGCCAAGGGACACTCAGGTAAATTGAGCATTGAGATTGGGTAAATTTGCACACACCAAGGATCAATTCTCTGACCTTTTTGACTTGTATGAATCAGTGCCATACTGGCTGGTGCATTTAAGAAAGAAAGAAGAACGAACTTTTTATATCACACTTTTCATGTCCTCAGGAAGTCTCGATCTGTTTAGCAGAAATTACTTTTCAAGTGTAGTCATTGTGTAGAAAAGCGACAATTTGGTCACGGGGCTGTTGGGAGTCCTTTCTTTTTTTCAATTTTTATAATAATAATATGAGGGTAAGACTCCCTCTCATTGTCTCTGCTTTCCCTGGCCTTCCTGGTCTACCCACTGGCTGTGGCCAAGAGGGGAAGCAACCCGCCATCATTCCTCTACCAATTCCATCCTGAACTGGAAGTAGGATGCTCATGAAAGTAGCTTGGAGGAGATTATTTGGTCACTGCTTTCTCATAGTGACCAAGTTGAGTTTGGACAGTGACAAATGTGTGGGACCTCGGAAACAAACCCATGTCCTGTTGCTCTATGGTGCCATGCATTGATTTTCTGCATCCTGTGTCACCAAACTGCTCTTTTAACTTTGTATTGTTAACTGTGTTTGCGCTTCAAAAAAAGTTGAAAATAATTCAATTTATGGTATGTGTAGAGGATATTGTGTTCAGGCTGCAGATTGATTGCTGTTGTATCCTAGATTGTGCAATCACATACTATTTGAACCTGATACATAAACTGAAGTGTGGTAAATTCAGACATTTGTTTACTTTCCCAGGCAAAGCCCAGGAAGTGGAGGCTGAGCTATTGGAAACCCACAAGGAGGATGTAAACCAGCTGTACCACAAGATAGCTGAAAAGGATGATTGTCTACAAAGGACTACAAAAAAATATGAAGAGATTTTGCAGGTACTAAATGCTGGCGTGTTAACGATCACATTTTTAATTGTTCAGAAATCATTATGGACAATATCTTTATGGACAAAGATAGCTGAATAATACTGATGTTAAAAGCTCAGCAGGGAATTTAAAAGTCATAAGCCCTTCCTTTGAAATGCGTCTGATTGCTCACTATTTGGTGTTCAGAATTGCGTTTTGGAGTTGCCTGAGAGAAAAGCTAGTAATTGAATATCAATGAGAGCTGACTAGTGTGGAAATACTAATGGGAACAGTTGTGGAATAAAAATGCAGCCAACTTTATTGCAATTGTGGCCATGTAGAGGTCACAAGGTAAGTACAGGCAAGGGGAGGCCATTAAATCATAGAAACCTGCAATCCCACATCACAGCATCTAACTGCCTCTTGAATGGCTTCAGAGTTTTTGTCTCTGCTACCCTTAACAGAAGACCTTGAATTTGAAATACTGCTTAGGATTAACCATTTCTATCCCACTTAGTGTACACATACCCTATACGGTCCGCTCTTATTCAATTCCTTTTAAGATTGAAGAGTTTAAGTTTTTCTAATCTTTCCTCATAATTCAGTCCTCTGATACTAGGCATCAGCCTTGTTGCACGTCTTTGCATCACTTCCAGAGCTTGGATGTGCTGCAGTGACCAAAAATGAATACAGTATTCAAGATGGAGTCTGATCAGAGCACCACAGTTTCAGTATAATGGCCTCAGAATTGCACTTGAGTAAACTTGGCAATGTAACTCAGCATTGTTTTGCATTGTTAGTTGCTGCTCTGCAATGACTGGTCAGTGTGGTCTACCATCTCTCAACCTCTCCCCTAGCTCGTTTGATGCTATTAATTATGTCTTCTGTGTCTGTGTCTAAAATCTGCACTTACCTGTATTGAATTTCATCTGCCATTGTTCTTCCCATTTGCAAATTTGTCCAGCTTACATTGCGCCTTTGATTCTAGATCATTTATGTGGATTAGAAGCAAAAGGGGCAACAGCCCTGATTGCTTGGGGGTGTTTGACTCAGTAGAGCTCCAACTCCCTCCATCACCCCTAGCTAGTACCTGCTACTTCTGTCTCTCAGCCAATTCCTTATGCATCTCCAAGTTTTACCGAGGCTGCCCTTCCACTGGCACCAAGGGCTAATGAGGTATCTGTGGTAATGAAGTTCCACTGTAGTATAAATATTCCCTATGGAAATCTGTAAAGCCCACAATAGGACTTGTGAGCTGCATTCGAGTTATATTGAGGTTTTGCATTCACGTGACAATACCAGAACATAGGGCTCGATTTTACCGGCGGGTTTCCTGTGCGTTTCCAGCGGGGGGGGCCCCGAAAATCCCGATATCCAGGCACGTGACCGGATCGCGCCACGATCCCGCCCACTTCCGGGTTCCCCGATGACGTGCGGTGGTGCGTGCGTAGCCCCCGCTGGTGGGAATCCCGCAGGCAATTAAAGCCAGCGGGATGCCACTTGAGTGTATTTATTTTCCTTGTTCAGGTCATTAACTGACCTGATTAAGGGACACTGTGAGATTTTGGAGAAACATGGGACTGTTTCACACACTGGGGGAAACAGTCCTAGTTGAACTGGACGTGTTGCAGCCGTCAGCCTGTGACAGCTGCAAAGGTCCATCTGACAGGTGTGGGGGGGGGGGGAGACCCTCAGCCATTGCAGGAGGCCGCTCTGTCACTTGGGACAAAGTGTGGCCTCCACCACCTCCCTCCTGACGGTCAAAGTCACCAACCTGCACACTCACCCCGGGGTCCGGAGACATGTGCCTACCTTGCGGACTCCCTCAGATGTACATATTGCGGATGGGGGCCGTCGTAGCTGCAGTCATGACCTCCTCGGAGGTCGAACAGCATCACCAGCCTCACCATCCACGCCGTCCACCTCTGACACGTGGAGCTCCACAACAGAGTGCTGTGACACATCCACCTGTACAGCAGGAGGGAGGGCAACCGCAGAGAGAGATACGTTGCAGAGGGCACTACCCTCGCCACAGGGTCCACAGACCGAGGCGCAGCTCCCCGGACCTCTCCGAGCAGCAGTGCACACAGAGGCGCAGATTCACTCGACATGTAGTCGTGGACATCTGCAGCCTCTTTCATGCCGAGCTGCTCCTGGCTGGCCCCAGCACCATCTGCTTACCTGTCGCTGCCAAAGTCACCACTGCCCTCCACAACTTCTCCACCGCATCCTTCCAGGGTGCAGCCGGGTACACCGCCGATGTGTCTCAGTCGTCTGCGCGGAAGAGCCCTGCAAATACACCTGCACCTACTCTGCAGTAACACAATGGGTGGCATCAGTGATGGGTCCTCATAGTGATACCCAGGAGCGGGCATTATTGCACAAAACAGACACAATTCGCGGAGACATGGCAGTGGTGGTGCCAATATAATGTGAGATGTGAGTTGTTCTGAAATTCAATATAGGTAACACCCATGAGAAACCCTCAAACACCCTTGTGCATCCCCTTCATGCTCACGACACGTTTGCCTTACGCTGCCTACTGCACATATGTGATGCATGCCCTGTGGCTGCAGCACAGGTGGTGGCAGGTTGAGTGAGGCTGGCCGTGAGGGAGATGCACGAGAGGGTGAGTATGGGATAGAGCCATGAGATTATATGAGGATTGGGTTGCGTGTTAGTGGCGGGGTGAGTACTCGCGAGGTGAGTAGTTGCAGGTAAAATGAGGATGGGGTTTGAGTGGGTATGAGGGGTGATGTGACAGAGTAGTGTTGGCGGTGCCGAAGGAGATGTGGGGTGGGGGCAGTGTTGTGGCAGACGGAGTGTAGGGGAAAGACTCCGTGTTCTCACTGTGGCTGACCTACTGCGGTCATTGGAGCGCCTCCTGCACTGTATGCAGGTGGGCGATATGTTGGTGGTGCAGGTGACCTCCTCTGCCACCTCGAGCCAGGCCTTCTTGGTGGCAGAGGCAGGCCGCTTCCTCCCGCCCGCCGGGTGGAAGAGCTCTGTCCTCCTCCTCCTCCTCACCCCATCTGATGATACCTGGGGTGAGGCATCATTAAACTGGGAGCAGCCTTCCCCCTGGGCTGCTCCATGCTGTAATTTGTTCTGTTGGTTGCAGCATCTGTCAGTGGTGGACTGCCCCTTTAACTAGAGAGCCTCCAGCTGACAGATCGTACTGCGCATGCGCAGCCCGCCCGACGCGCAGACCAGCAGCGCGGAGCCCGGGAGAGCAGGTAAGTGGCTCCAATTAGTGGTTTGCCTGCTACGATCGCGCTGGCAACCCACTAATTTCACCGAGCGTGTTGACCACGCTCCCGAAACCCAACCCGCCGGCCTGGTAAAATCGAGCCCATAGTATTTATCAGAAGAATTGGCCAAGTCATTTTCTGCATTAAATGAAAGTGAGGAAAAAGGCCCAAGGATCCTTGAAGTCTCATACAACTTTCTTTAGACAATACGGCAACATTGGGCAGGATCAGCACAGCCCAAAGTCCCCCAACACAGGGGGACCCATCCCTGCAGGACAACACCAGGATGTACCATGTCCGTTTTTCTGTAAAGGTACTTTGTTGAGGAATAACTCTACACCTGCATGGCTGTCTGTCTTGTGCAATACCCAGACAGTCAACATGACATTGACTGTTTTAATTGCTCATAAACCTGATGTTGATCTCACCATTGATGTTTATCTTTCTTCTCCCCCATTCCCCAAGAGTTGGCAAAATATGCATGAGTAAATGTGATTGTAACTACAATAATTATGACATTTTTAAGTCTCGAGAAGAAGAAATGGCTGCTAAGGTGACTGAGGTACAGGCTCAACTAGTCGAGTTACAAGCTCAACATCAGCTCATATTGTGCGATGAGGAAAATCAGAATATGGAACAGGTAACGCAACTAATAATTATTATGAATGAGCACTACACTATAAATGAGCAGTACGAATGATTCATATCTAGTGCTGTGACATCGCATGCGGTGTGGATTACATGGTGTACCTGCGATTTATTCGACATAGGAAAGGTAAATAAACACAGACTAAGCATAAAATGACACAATATTTTATTGAGAGGAAAATCATGTCTCTCGAATTTGATTGAGTTTTTTGAAGGGGTAACCAAGAAGATAGATGAGGGCTGTGCAGTGGACGTGGTCTACATGGACTTTAGCAAAGCCTTTGACAAGGTACCGCATGGTAGGTTGTTACATAAGGTTAAATCTCACGGGATCCAAGGTGAGGTAGCCAATTGGATACAAAATTGGATTGACGACAGAAGACAGAGGGTGGTTGTCGAGGGTTGTTTTTCAAACTGGAGGCCTGTGACCAGCGGTGTGCCTCAGGGATCGGTGCTGGGTCCGCTGTTATTTGTTATTTATATTAATGATTTGGATGAGAATTTAGGAGGCATGGTTAGTAAGTTTGCAGATGACACCAAGATTGGTGGCATTGTGGACAGTGAAGAAGGTTATCTCTGATTGCAACGGGATCTTGATAAATTGGGCCAGTGGGCCGATGAATGGCAGATGGAGTTTAATTTAGATAAATGTGAGGTGATGCATTTTGGTAGATCGAATCGGGCCAGGACCTACTCCGTTAATGGTAGGGCGTTGGGGAGAGTTATAGAACAAAGAGATCTAGGAGTACAGGTTCATAGCTCCTTGAAAGTGGAGTCACAGGTGGATAGGGTGGTGAAGAAGGCATTCGGCATGCTTGGTTTCATTGGTCAGAACATTGAATACAGGAGTTGGGATGTCTTGTTGAAGTTGTACAAGACATTAGTAAGGCCACACTTGGAATGCTGTGTACAGTTCTGGTCACCCTACTATATAGAAAGGATATTATTAAACTAGAAAGAGTGCAGAAAAGATTTACTAGGATGCTACCGGGACTTGATGGTTTGACTTATCGGGAGAGGTTGGATAGACTGAGACTTTTTTCCCTGGAGAGTAGGAGGTTTAGAGGTGATCTTATAGAAGTCTATAAAATAACGAGGGGCATAGATAAGGTAGATAGTCAAAATCTTTTCCCAAAGGTAGGGGAGTCTATAACGAGGGGGCATAGATTTAAGGTGAGAGGGGAGAGATACAAAAGGGTCCAGAGGGGCAATTTTTTCACTCAAAGGGTGGTGAGTGTCTGGAACGAGCTGCCAGAGGCAGTCGTAGAGGCGGGTACAATTTTGTCTTTTAAAAAGCATTTGGACAGTTACATGGGTAAGATGGGTATAGAGGGATATGGGCCAAGTGCAGGCAATTGGGACTAGCTTAGTGGTATAAACTGGGCGACATGGACATGTTGGGCCGAAGGGCCTGTTTCCATGTTGTAAACTTCTATGATTCTAATATCTAGCTCCATAGAATTACAGAGTGTACAGCACAGAAACAGGCCATTCGGCCGAACCGGTCCATGCCGGTGTTTGTGCTCCACAAAAGCCTCCTCCCACCCTTCTTCATCTAACACCATCAACATATCCTTCTATTCGTTTCTCCCTTCTGTGTTTATCTCGCTTCCCCTTAAATGCATCTAAAGTAGTCACCTCAACTATACCTTGTGGTAACGCGTTCGACATTCTAACCACTCTCTGGGTAAAGGAGTTTTTCCTGAATTCCTTATTGGATTATTAGTGACTATCTTATATTTTTGGCCCTTAGTTCTACTTTCTCCACAAGTGGAACCATCTTCTCAAAGATTATGAAAGGCTTTGATAGGGTAGACGTAAAGACCTCTATCAGGTCACCCCTCAGCCCCCACTTTTGTAGAGAAAAGAACCCCAGCCTGTTCAATCTTTCCTGATAGGTATAACCTCTCAGTTCTGGTATCAACCTAGTGAATCTTTTTTGCACCTCCTCCAATGCCTCTACATCCTTTTTATAATATGGAGGCCAGAGCTGTACTCCCATGTGTGGTCTATACAAGGTTCTATACAAGTTTAATCTAACTTCCCTGCTTTTCAATTCTGTCCCACTAGAAATGAACCCCAGCACTTAATTTGCTTTTTTTTTAATGGCCTTATTAACCTGTGTCGCTACCTTGTCATTTGTGTATCGGTACTCCCAGATCCCTTTGCTCCTCTACCCCATTTAGACTCTTATTTTCCAAGGAGTATGTGGCCTCCTTACTCTTCCTACCAAAATGTACCACCTCACACAATATTGAAATTCATTTGCCAATTACAAACTCATTCTGCAAGTTTATTAATGTCTTCCTGTATTTTGTTGCAGTCCTCCTCAGTATTAACTATATCCCCCAATTTGGTATCCTTCACAAATTTTGAAATTGTACTTCCGATTCTCAAATCCAAATTGTTTAACAGTGATTCCTTGCACCGATCCTTGTGGAACACCACTTCCCACCTTTTACCAGTCTGAGCAGCTACCTTTAACCCCTACTCTCTGTTTTCTGTTTTGTAGCCAGCTTGCTATTCATTCTGCTTTTTGTCCCCGACTCTACATGCTCTGACCTTGGTCATGAGTCTACTATGCACTACCTTATCTAAGGCCTTTTGAAAATCCAAATATATTCCATCCACTGCATTGCCCTTGTTTACCCTTTCTGTTCCTTCAAAGAATTCAGTAAGGTTGGTCAAGCAATCCATGCTGACTATTCTTTATTATATTTTCAATTTCTAGATGTTTTTCTGTTACATCTTTGAGTAAGGATTCCATTATCTTTCCTACCACCATGTTAGGCTAATTGGTCTATAGTTCCTCGACTTGTTCTATCTCCCTTTTAAACATAGGAATCACATTAGCTGTCTGCCAGTCCTCTATTACTATTCCCTTTTCTAATGAATTTTTATATATATGTAATAGTGCCTCTGCAATCTCTTCCCTAACTTCTTTTAATATGCGCGGAGGCAATCCATCCGGACCAGGAGTTTTATCCTCCCTTAGTTTGATTAGTTTATCAATTATCTTCCCCTTTCTATCTTAAATGTCTTTATATCTTTTTTGATCTCTTCTTCTAAAGTCATGCCCACCATGTTAGTCTCCCTGGTAAATATTGACGCAAAATAATTATTTAATATTTCTGCTATTTCGCTGTCATTACCTTTGAGTTTATCGTGTATATCCCTTAGTGGCTGTGACCCTATCCCTATCCTGATTTTTCTTTTGTTATTTATGTATCTGTACAATACTTTACTATTTCTTTTTATATTCCATGACAATTTAATTTTGTAATAGCATGTTTACAAAAATGCAATTGTGGAAGCTTTTCTCTTCTAAATGTAACAGATTTTGATGCCATTTAAAAAAAAAGCATTCAAAGACATAGAGAATACAATGCAGATCTCCAAGGAGAAATTTTAAAAAATCACTGTATAACTCCAGATATAGTGACTTCGGGTCCTGATGTGCCTAAAATTTTGGGTGTAAATTTTCGCCATTTAGAACTGGCATAAATGCACAAAAATCACAATTTCTGGACTTTTCCATGGGGGCAATGTTAATAAGATAAGTGGGGTTTCAGCGGATGTAACACTGGAATGGCGTAAATGATTGAGTAAATTAGTGCATTATGAGATTCTGGTGTAAAACAAGAGTGAGTCACTTACGAATTTTCTCGGAAAAACCCAGTGCGATGCGGCTCTTACGCTGTTGTTGTGCCGAAAATTACGAGGAAATTCTGGCGGTGTGTGTGGTGTGCAGAACCAAAATCTTTCAGCAGCCAGTTACTTTTATTTGCCATACTGTTTTTTTTAAAGAAGTGTCGTTTAAATGAGCATGCTTACCAAGTTTATTGTACAAGAAAAGATGCTAATACACTAACTCTTCAAATCAATTTTGAAGTACACAAACAATTTTCTTTTAACTACTGGTCGCAATGACTACAGTATACAAAAGCAATGAATATTTCCTTATCCTTCCAGTTTAAAATAAAACTTAAGTTATAGCTTGGCTTTATTTTAGACTGAAAATGCGAGTAAAATTTTTGAAAGGTTAATTATACATTGAATCAGGAGACCTTTACTAGTTGAAAATAAATCCTTTAAAGGGTAAATTGATACTTAAAGCAATTTGAAAAGCAGTTAAGCCACATTAGAATAAATGCTAGCTGATTTCTAAGAAATGGAATTTACAGTGAAACATTTTTAAAATAAATGCATTGGATCCTAAACAAAGTTGTAACTATTGCTGAATTGAAATTAAAATACTTAAAACAGTATTGCACTTTTTACAAGCAACATTGCAAGAATGCAAAAAAAAAATTCTGGGTATATTCTGCCTATAGGATCTATTTATAACTTGTAAGCAATAATAATCGGTAAGATCCTGTGTTAAAGCAGGCCAACTGCATTAATTTAAAATGCCTTTCATGAGAAAGTTAATCTTAATAAAATTTCCATTATGGGATCATACTGAATATTCTTGTGCACCAAATAAATTTCCTACCATATATTCTTTGTCTTGTCTGTTTCTACTGTTGAATTCTGCATTTCTCTAAAAATGTGTATTAACTTCTGCAAAAAGAAGCTTTAGTTGTGTGAAAGTAAGTGAAACCCAGAGTAAGCCAAATTTAAGACTCTTAATTTTCTTAACAGCTCTGATAATGTAAATACTTTATTCTGGGAGGATTTATTTTAAATTTCAAGAATCTGTTTATATTTCATAACACTGTATAAAATACATAATAAATTTTTGACACTAAATAAAATTACAAAACCATTTTTTGCGTTGTGCACTTAAAATAAGCACGACTGACCTGCAGTTCTCTGTGTCCATGTTTAACTCTTGAGTAACCAATATATCTTACTCCCTGCATACCAATTGTCTTCAAACTTTTGTGTTGGTGACCCCCTGTAAATACTGACACATTCTCAGGGACTCCCTCTCCTTACTTCTGAAAGACAGTGTCAACTACCTCAAAGAAAACAGGGCTTTTTTTTTTCCAATTAATGTACAAAAGCAGGAATAAGGTTCTAGTAAGACAACAAATACAGGAAAAATAAATCAGAAGCACTCCTCCTTTCAAAAGCACTTACCTGCTTGATCCAGCTGCTCCCGCCTTCCTTTAGCTGCCAGATTCCATGAGCCTTGGTAAACCCGGCTGGCCATTGTTAAATTCAGATGGCTGCCAAAATCTGAGACTCATTTACATATTGTAATCACCGACCCACCTCTTGAGAGCGGGTTACTCGGACGCCCCCAAACCCGCCGCGGTCAAAACGGAAGTAGGCGCGTTTGCGACGGGTAGTGGTCGGGTTTTGCATATTTGCCGATTTTGCCCCCCGCCCGTCGAGTGGGGTTAAAATTCCCCCCTAACTCTTCTCCACATGTTACATTTTGTTGCAGTGGATATGTGCTATTAAATGAACTGTTCAGCATTATCTCGATGCTTTCATAGTGTGAGAAATTGTAATGGAAAAACCTATAACTATTTCCATAATTATTATACAATAACCACAGATTCTATTAATGAAGAGTTGAAGCATAATTGTATTATAAAGCTACATTATCAGTATTTTTATGTTTTTTTGTTTGATTTATGCAGGGGCGTCCACTCACGGTGACAGAACTGCAGGTGAGACAGTATTAGAATAATTTGTTGATGCCGGTTACTAATTGAGATGGTAAAATCCAGGAAACACAGATTTAAGTAACATACAGAGCAATGAAAAAGTACGGAAAGCATTAGATAGTTCTCAAATAAAAGCATGTTTTTATGTTGGGTGCTTGGGAGTTCTATGGATGTTCTGTTTTACAAGACTTTTTTGGGTTTTGGTGTTTCAGATCTACTTGCAAGGAATAATTAGCAATGGCTAGTGTACTCGCAAAAAAAGTTGTGTTGTTAAATCGCACTTTTCTGCTGTTCGTTATGCTTTGACTTTAATGCTTGAAATCATATTGCTTGTCTGAACTTACTTGGTTTTCTCAAGATTCAAAAAGTACTGTGGATTTTGTTTATTGGAATCCTATATGACCTGAAAGCCAAACTCTTTAAATGCAGTTTTACTCTTAACTTTCTGAGACTATTTTTAAACCAAATTTGATGTGTTATTCATCATTCTATTCATTTTGTTTGGTTGAACTATCGAATGGTATGCAAAATAGTGATATATACCGACAGTGTTTAAGAGCCAAATGTCACAAAAATCTTTATCAGCACACAATATGAAAATATTATTACAGAAAATCTAGCTGAATAAAATAATAGTTTGCCATACCTAGAATTGTGCTTTGAAAAGCTATTTATTTTCAAAATAGATCTGTCTCCTGTCTTGAGATTTAAGAGTGAAATGCTTGACCGCTTGAGTTACTGAGCCACTAAGTGATCTTTTAATTTTGTTACTGTGTAGCATGTATTCGATTTTTAAATCCTTTGGATTAATGAAACTAAGTGTACATTTGCTACATCTGTAACATTGATGTGGAGAGGCTTCGTTTCACACCAGTGCTGCAGATACAATACCCTGAATCCAGAATTAGAGTCTGACCTCATACCAGAGCTAATTCAAGTGAGACTGCCTGGAGGATGTAAGCTAGCTCTGTTTTGTGTTGGAGTCAGTTTGGCCCTTAATCTAATTTATGGTGCACAATTTTAGTGTCAATGCAAAGCCAAAATCTGCTTCCCACTGATGTCAAAGGTCTTGTGTAAATGCATCCTAAGTCTTAAATTAATTTACAGTTTTAGAAAAATTAAATTTTTTGAAGCTAAGATATTTTTACTTAACCTATCAGGCACAGCTAGCACAGAAGACTACTCTCCTTAATGATGCTAGACTCCAGGAACAGGAATTTAGAGAGCAGGTAAAAGCAGATTTTATATTTTCTATTATACAAGCTATCCTCTTCAGTTAGTTTCTGCACCCAGATTCTTATTCACTGAATTGTTCTCCTGGGTTTATTTTCCAGATTCATTCACTTGAGGATCAACTTAGGGTCCATGAGAAAAGTTCCTGTATGTCACCATTTGGAGCACCATACAGAGGTGAGAAATTGGGAATCCCATTTGGTCTTAATACAGACAGATGGAGATGCCAACTTGTTAACATTTGGGTAGTTTCCTAAAATTGTTCACTCTTAAAATGCTGCAGATATACTTTTGATATACGTATCCAGGTTTTGGGTTGTGAATTGGCTGAAAAGCTGGTTCTTTCAGAACGCTGCTTACACTGTAGGAATATAGCCTACCTTGAAACTTTGAGGAAGCCATGTGCCTAGCATTGAACTATTGTTATGACATTGCTGATAGTCGGTGATGCATATGGTTTTCTAGTATTGCGATGCATGGAGGCTCAAGAACTGTGCTGTTGCAGTCTTTTCTGAAGGTTAAAGGATCTTTGCTCGTTGTGTCGATTTCCTCTTGGGACGAAGTGTCCAGACTCTTTACAGGTGTACCACCAGAAAATATCAGATTTGGCTGTCGTTTTCGGGACAATACAAGAAAGGGAAAAGCTACACTTTTTAGGTCATGTGATAACACCAATGAGCAATGCTGCGTTCACTGGAAAGCCATAGAAAAGCAACCTAATCTGGCAAGAAAAACAACAAAACCATTAGCTAACAAGATGCTAAGACATGAATTTGAATTGTGCACTCAGCACGTGTCCCAGCACTGCGGCACTGGCTCTTGCAACACATTGCCTGCATCAAAAACAAATTATGCACCTCCATTGTTGAGTCAGCATGTTTGCACGAACGCAAGTAAAAAGCTTTAAATACTGTGCAAATGCAATAGATCATTCACAAGCAATAACAGCCAGAATTATTGTTTGATATGAAAGTTGTCCAAGTGTAATGCTGGAACTTCGAGACACACTCGTAATGAATGGCTGATCAGTGTTTGCTGTATTATTCAGAATAAGACTAGCATGCTGAGATGATTCCAGTGCCCCCACCACCCCCCCCCCCCCCCCCCCCCAACCAATCATTCAGTCCGACAGTTTATTGGCACAGAGTAGCACCTCACACAGAGGTCCTGGCACCACTTGTGATAGTAGTAGACACAAATCACCAAAAGCTAGTGCACAGGTACAAAAAGGCTAATGGAATGTTGGCCTTTATCTCAAGGGGATTGGAATTCAAAAGTGAGGAAGTGATGCTTCAGTTCTCAGAGACTTGGTGGAGGAGCTGAATGGCTTACAGCTGTTCCTATGTAGATTCGCCACCTATAGTCAGGGGAGACACAAGTAATCACCTTTGGTCATCCTAGGCTACATGGTCTATTAGGAAACGGGCTGTCTTTTTCTCTTTTTCCCACCACCTTCCCCGAGAAGGAATGTGGTTTAGGTACATAATTAGATCAAAACTCTAACTATATTAAGGACCTTAAATGAGAGTTGCCAAAAGCGTCAGGAATCTTAACCCCTGGATTCTGCACAGATCACATCAGGCAGTTCTCATGTCAGCCTACTATGGGCCATCATGCCAATGATCTGGGCCGACGCACTCAAATTATTAAATCGAGAAAGACAAGGGAATGCACCCTAAACTGAGTCTCCATATGCAACACTGATTCCGAAAGCAGCAGATGTACAAGATGGTCACATTATCACTGATTATCCTGGCAGCATACACAGCAGTCTGGTTAGCATCATAGACTGAAAAAGATGTACACTTCCATTCTGTAATACTGAAGCACAGTTGGGTAGTTTCAAAACATAAACTATGATTCCAGATACTTCAGTACCCAGGGTTTTGATTTAAATGCTTGTCTGCATCTCAAGTATACCAGCACAAGCTTGACTCAGAAGGGCCCCATTCTTGACGTCTGCCAGCAAAACCATTTTGCTGATGTTCCATACAATTCAAGGACACTGAAGTCATAGTCATCTAGTTGTTGCCTAAGCAGAAACTAATATTGTTAGCTGCACTGTTTGAGGAGAAGGTTTTTTTTTTAAATCTTTAGATGAATTTATAGTACCTGGTATGTAATATCTAATTTATAGTATCCAGTATCTCTCATTTCCCTTTAATGTTTGTAGTTTCCAGCAACTTTTTATGTAACCATTTCACTGGTCCCAAGGCAGACCCGCCCTTTCTCAACTAGGAAGGATCATTTAGGTCTTGGCCTGGACCGATACTGATCACAGAAGGACAATGTACTATAGGGCATTTTCCTATGACAGTCTTCCCTACAATTGATGGTGGTAAAAGATGCATCCTTAACAGGATGGGATGCCCATCTGCAAGGCAAGTGGACAATGGAGCAGTCCACCTGGAACATCAATCAATTAGAATTAAAGATAGGTCTGGAAATCTTCCAGACATTGCACAGGGCAAGTCAGTATGTATATGTTTCAACAACTTTGCAGTGGATATAACTTCCAGTCCTTGCTTCTGTGCTTCCCAGCTCACGCTTGTCCCCTCATTTTAGATCTCGGCCCTTTTAGCAAGATAGAATGCTTTTACTATCTGCTGCTCTGAGTTATATGATAGCTGTTGTGACTCAGGAATAATCCTGGTTTACAGCATTGAAATACACTCGGTCATCTCGCAGCTCACAGTCACATGTGCAAGATCCACTCAAGGGGAGTTCTTGAACAGTTTCAGCAGTTAGAAGCATCTGGAATTAGGTCCATTTTGATTCTCTGAACAACCGTCAGCTCAAGTGCTTCTCGTTGAGGACAATGGTTGTGCCAGCCTGGACGCTGGACAATTTTTCCTTTTCCTGGAACCAAAGTTACTGTATTAATTTTGTTTGTTTCCCCTGATCTCGGGTAGTTCTAAAGATATGAATAGACAGAGTAAAAGGTGTACTGAAGCTCCTTACTGTTCCTGCAAACCTCTGGTTCTCCGACATTATGGTAGTGAGAAGAGGCAGGATCACTCTGCTTTTCACAGTTGGACAACTGGACCAAATATTACAGATACACCAAGACACAATCCGCTTGATGGCCTGGTGATTGAAAGATGACTACAAGTAGTTGAGTTCTACTGTCCCCTTTTTTTAATATTCATTCTCGGGATATGGGCATTGTTGGCAAAGCTGACAATTATTGCCTACCCCTCGATGTCCATGCGAAGGTGATGGTGGGCCGCCTTCTTGAACCGCTGAAATCCTTGTGGTGAAGCTACTCCTACAAGGGAGTTCTCGGAATTTGACCCAGCAACGATGAGGGAGTGGTGATTTATGTCCAAGTCAGGATGGTGAGTGATTTGGAGGGGCACTTGGAGGTGATGGTGTTCCCATGCACCTGCTGCCCTTGTGCTTCTAGGTGGTGGAGGATGCAGATTTGGGAGGTGCTGCCGAAGAAGCCTTGGCGATTTGCAACAGTGTGTCCTGTAGATAGCACACACTGCAGTTACAGTACACAGGTGGTAGAGGGAGTGGATGCTTAAGCTGGTGGATGGGGTGTGAATCTAGCAGACTGCTTTGTCCTGAGTGGTTTCAAGCTTCTTGAGTTGTTGGAGCTGCACCCATGCAGGCAAGTGGAGAGTATTCCATCACACTCCTGACTTGTGCTTTGCAGATGGTGGAAAGGCTTTGGGGAGACAGGAGGTGAGTCATTCGCTGCAGAATACCCAGCCTATGACCTGCTCTTGTAGCAACAGTATTTATGTGGCTGGTCCAGTTAAGATTCTGGTCATTGGTGACCCCCAGGATGTTGATGGTGGGGGATGGTGGGCGATGGTTGGCCATTGAATGTCATAGGGAGGTGTTTATGCTGTCTCTTGTTGGAGATGGTCATTGCCTGGCACTTAGCGGCAAGTAACATTCGTGCCACATATCAGCCAAGCCTGGATGTTGTCATGGACTGCTTCATTATCTGAGGAATTGCGAATGGAGCTGTACACTGTGCAATCATCAATGAACTGCTCTACTTCTGACCTTGTGAAGGAGGGAAGGTCATTGATGAAGCAGCTGAAGATAGTTGGACCTAAGATGCTGCCCTGAGGAACTCCTGCAACCTCATCCTCTGGCCGAGATGATTGGCTGCCGACAACCACAAACCATCTTACTTTTTGCCAGATATAACTCCAGCCATTGGAGAGTTTTCCACCTGAACCCCATTGACTTCAGTTTGACTGGTCCCCCTTGGTGCCACCCTTGGTTGAATGCTACCTTGATATTAAGGTCAATTACTCTCACCTCACCTCTGGAAGTCAGCTCTGGTGTCCTGCGGTAACTTTCATTAGTTTATGCAGGATATCCACAACTGAAGTTTCCAGCACACAGTGGTGTGCAATGTTGTTACTAAGTTAGCTCGTCCTTTTTCATGTTCTAGAGTTCCACCAGTTTGTGTCAGTTTATTGATTTTAAAGTCTAGTATTATTTGGGTTCATGTTGTGGCCACTTGAGCTTTTCATGACCCATTTGTATTTTGTTTGTTACCCCCATTGGTATCTGTTCTATGCAAACTTTTTGAAAATTGTGCCTAATTAGCCCTTCACTGGTTTCCACCTGTTACCTTAGTTTTGCACAGGTTTATGCACGTACTGTTCGAATCTCTTAAATGGAAAACTGCATTGTGATTTGCATTTTGCTGTTTCACAGACTGAGTGTATTGCTAGCTCTTATTGCAGATTAACAGTATTTTATTTGGCATCCTCATATGGGTTATTTGGAATTTTTAAGCTAAGGTTGGTTCCCAGTTTCATTTAGCTCAGGAAATTGTGGTTTTATTATTTTATGCTGTCTCTTGTTGGAGATGGCCATTGCCTGGCACTTAGCGGCAAGTAACATTCGTGCCACATATTATTTTATCCACTGCCACACAAGTCGGAAATGGAACATTGTTGATCTGATCCTGAAATTGTGCCTATCACATGCCACAATTCAGATAGTCTCAAAAGTCATTTGTTTCTTATGGTGCAAGGACCCAAGGCAAGCTGGAGACTAAACAGCTGATAGCCAAACGGGTGATAAGTTTATACCACACCTCTAGGAGGAGAGGCTACTGGGCCAATTAAGGGTTATTCCACAGCCACATCCTGGGCATATCTCGATCAGATTTCAATTGGTAGCACGTGCAGGACTGTCATGTGGAGCAATCTTCATACATTACTAAATGTTACTGTTTAGATTTAACTGCAGCATTCTGTATTTAATTGTCTTTACTGACACCTTCAAAGGATGTTAAGTTCCATTGTTTTTCTATCTCTATCTCAATTTGAGAAATATGCTTTTTATATTGGCTGAGATGTTGGCATTGTCTAGATTTCATCTTTTTTTAATAAAATTTTCCCTTTCACTGATATTTTTCTGTGTTAATGAACAGATGGAAATTATGCTGTCGATGGTTCTGTGATATCGGAACCCACAGAATTGGAATACCTCAAGAAGGTGCTTTTTGAATACATGATGGGAAAGGAAACTAAGGTATGGCATTATGACAATATTTGGTGTGCTAGTTGATTACCTAAACCCTCGAAGTTTCAGTGCAAATAAAAAAATTTTTCAAAGAAAGGGAAAAAATATTTGACAAGTGCTCAGGTATTTACGGTATTACTAGAATCACTTCTTTTTCCTTGGCTTGTTCAGATGATTTTTTTGCTGAGTTTTTCTACCTGCCAGAAATTTCTTCATTAAATGACTTCTTAAGATGACAATAATGCTGTGCTAATTTCACCATTCTTTTGATTATTCATATACTTTCTTTTGTGAGGGAAAAATTAAGGTTGTAAGATGGGGGAAGGAAGTACTGACTACATGGATTAAGATCCCTTTTAAAACATTCTTCCTTAGGTTATTGAAAGTAATCTCTGTGGGGTAGGACTTAAGGAACTCTATCCTATACAGTAGTATATTATCTATATAACCTGCAGAAGACCAGGAGGTGGAAGGGAAAAAGGTGGCGGCATCATAAATGTTTTCATTAATTTCTCAAAAACCAGAAGTTTATTCTTTATGCAACTTAAGAGGATATTTGTGCTAAAATGTAAAATCTGTAAGCGGGTTTTTTTAAAAGTTTGTTCTCCGGATGTAGCTGATGCTCGCATAGCCGCACTGATTGTCTCTCCCAGGTTACCCTGAGAAGATGGTGCTGGGTCTTCATTTCATAACAATTGTATGTACAACTGAGCGCCTTGCTATGCCACTTCGGAGGACGTTAAGAGTCAACCACATAGTGTAGAATAAAGTCACGTGCACGCCAAAGTGGGTAGGGGTCGCAGGTTCCTTACCCTGAAGGACATTATTGACCCAGTTGAGTTTTCTGACAATGAAGGAACAGCGAAATATATCCACGTCAGGATGGTGTGTAACTTGGAGGTGAAGGTGTTACCGTGCAACTGCTGCCCTTATTCTTGTAAACAATCTTACAACACCAAGTTATAGTCCAACAATTTTATTTGAAAATCACAAGCTTTCGGAGGCTTCCTCCTTTGTCAGGTGAATGTCACCTGACGAAGGAGGAAGCCTCCGAAAGCTTGTGATTTTCAAATAAAATTGTTGGACTATAACTTGGTGTTGTAAGATTGTTTACATTTGTCAACCCCAGTCCATCACTGGCATCTCCACATCATGGCCCTTATTCTTCTAAGTGGTGGAGGTGGCAGGTTTGTGGTGTGCTACCAAATAAGCCTTGATGACTTGCTGCAGTGCATCCTGAAGATAGTAGCCAGGGTATGCCGGTGGTAGAAGGGGTGGATGTTTAGGCTGGTAATGAGGTGAAGATCATACGGAATGTTTTGTCCTTGATTGTGTCGAGGTTCTTGAGTGTTACTGTACCTGCACCCATCCAGGCAAGTGGAGCATATTCAATCACATTCCTGACTTGTGCTTGCTTGGTCCTGGTAGGGCTTTGGGGAGTTGGGAGGTGAGCCACTTGCCACAGAATACCCAGCCTCTGACCTGCTCTAGAAGCTACGATATTTATATAACTGGTCCAATTGAGTTTCTGGTCAATGATGACCCCTAGCATGTTGATTGTGGGGAACTCGGTGATGATAAT
Source organism: Heptranchias perlo (assembly GCF_035084215.1). Classification (NCBI taxonomy): domain Eukaryota; kingdom Metazoa; phylum Chordata; class Chondrichthyes; order Hexanchiformes; family Hexanchidae; genus Heptranchias; species Heptranchias perlo. The sequence continues at coordinate 102,347,847 of NC_090327.1, forward strand.
GCCATTAAATGTCATGGGGTTGTAGTTAGGCACTTTTTTTGGAGATGTTCATTGCCTGGCACTTATGTGGCATGAATGTAATCTGTCATTTATCCCTCCCCAAGCCTGGATGTTTTCCAGATCTTGCTGCATTCAGACATGGTCTGCTTCATTATGAGGAATTGCAAATGGAGCTAAACACTGCAATCATCAGCGAGCACCTCCACTTTTGATCATATGTTGGAGGGAAGGTCATTGATGAAGCAGCTGAAGATAATTGGGCTTAAGATGCTGCATTGAGGAACAACTGCAGCGATATCCTGGGACTGAGATGATTGGCCTCCAACAATCTCAACCACCCTGTTCCTATGCTCCTATCTTCCTCTGTGCCAAGTATGAATCCAGCCACTGGAAAGTTTTTCCCCTGACCCCTACTGACTTTAGTTTTACTAGGGTTCCTTGGTGCCACACTTGGCCAAATGCTGCCTTGATGTCAAGGGCAGTCACTCTTGCCTCATTTCTGGAGTTCACCTTTGGACCAAGGCTGTAATGAGGTCTGGAGCTGAATGATCCTGATGGAACCCAAACTGAGCATCAGTGAGCAGGTTATTGCTGAGTAAGTGCTGCTTGATAGCATTGTTGCCGACTCTTTCCATCGTTTGGCTGATGATTAGGACATACGAACAATGACTGACAGGAGAAGACCCTCTGGTCCATCCAGCCTGTCCCACACAATTGTGATACCGTGTGCCACACAATATATAGACTCTCCTCCCCACCTGAAACCATGTGCTCTCCTGGGAGAGGCAAACGAACAGATTAAAAATCCAGGCCAATGTAAGAGGAAAAAGCCTGGAAATTCTTCTCCGACCCCCTTAAGCAGGCGATCAGAACTATTCCAGGAGATCACTCTGGCCTTGAATTCTATGCATTGCCTGCCTTTTGTAGGAGGTGATCTCCGCCTCAGCCAAAAACAGGCCCAGCTCTTGCTTGAAGGAATTCAGCAAATCTGCGTCCACCGCATGAGCCGGCAGCCTGTTCACCTCCATATTTGTCACAGTTAATAATATTCCTATGATTATGTGACTAGAATTACACACAGACCTCAGGCTGGCATCTTAAAATAAAATCCAGCAACTTCTTGCCTTTCCTGAATCTATGCTGATTGCCATTTTAAGGTTGTCCTTTTCCAAGTCCTCATCGGTTATGCCTCAAAATCATGTTAGACATTCCCTACAAAAGACTTACTGGTCTTAGTTTCTGCAAATGTCTCTTGAGCGTTTTTAAGTAACTCGTGGATCTCCAATGCCATTCATTATTCATGGGCAGTCTGGACACACGGTTGTCAGGTTTAGCTGCTGGCCTGTCCCATTAGGGTCAGTGTACTTTCTGTGGGAAAATGGTATAAATAGACAAAACCAGTTAATTGTAGCAGCTTGTAAAATTGTATGGTAATGTTAACTGCTTGTAAACTGCTGTGTCAGCAACACCCATATCTGGGTTTCTTTATTTTTTTCAATGTCTGAAGTGTGAAGACGCAATCTACACGCCAGACTTTTATATAAGTAGATATAATAGATGTAGGACTCTGGGCTCTGATATGAACAAACTTATATGTATTTCAGTTAAAACTTTGCTAACTTCAATCTCCTCTTGTTTGTGGATGCAAGTAGTCTGGATCAAGTACTTATTTCAAGAGCGTTATATATTATGTAATTTGTAGACTGGTTAGTTCCTCATCTGTCATTTGTGGAATTCTGACACTTGACGTAGTCAATTATTTCCTCTTCCTGAGTAAAGACAGACATGAAGTAACTATTTCTATGTCTTTGGATTCCAGCTTCTCACTACAGTTTTATAGTGGACCACCCTTTGTTTAAGTGTATATAGTTGAAAAACCCTTTATTGTGATTTGTGCTCAACAACCTTATATTTAGTTTAATTGAGTATCGTGTTACTTTTTTCACCTACTTTGGCTTTATAATTTATATAATTTTGAATGCTACCTGTTTATTCCTAATCTTTTCATTGATATTTAACCACATTGGCCGCTTTTGTCCATTAATCTATTTTGAGCTATTCAGAATGAATTTTGATTGTAGTCTCATCAACATTTCCTGAAATACTTTCCATTTTCTACTGTAGATCTCCGAACATTCCATTCCATTCCAAATAACTTTTTCGAAAACTTATTTTGCATAAACTCATGCTGCATTCCTTCATAGACCACACTCTTCGTCATTTAATTTACTTTTAATGCACTTGTGATGCAAATGAGAATTAATTTATTTCTCCCATTTTTGTTAGTGCACTTGGGAAATGGGTTTAACATGGGTTGCATTCTTAGAGCTTGGATGCTTTGCAACTGATGCACAGCTAAACAGCCAATTACAAAAACCCTGCAATAATGCTGCTGAATCACTCAGTAGGCTCCTTAATAGTGCTTAAAGAAGTGCTTAAAATAATGCTGAGTGCCAATTCAGCTGTGGGATGTGCAAGTTGGTGAGTTGATGTGTCAGCCTTGGCTTAGTGGTAGCACTGTCGCCTCTGAGTCAAAAGGTTGCGGGTTCAAGCCCCACTCCAGAGACTTAAGCACATAATCTAGGCTGACACTCCATTGCAGTACTGAGGGAGTGCTACACTGTCGGAGGTGTCGTCTTTCAGTTGAGACGTTGAACTGAGGCTGTTTCTGCCCTCTCAGGTAGACTTAAAAGATCCCGTTGCACTATTCGAAGAAGAGCAGCTGAGTACTCCCGATGTCCTGCCCAACATTTACCCCTCAACCAACATGTAAAACAGATGATCTGGTCATTTATTTCATTGCTGTTTGTGGGAGCTTGTGAGCAAATTGGCTGCCGCATTTCCTACGTTACAACAGTCACGAATCACAGGTGAGAAAGGGCAAGATTGAGCTCAGGTGGTACTGATGAGACAGGACCCTTCATGAGTAAGTCAAGTCATTTGCCTTGTTGAATGAGACTGGTCTAGTTGGTCTGGATGTATTTTACCATCCTGATGGGCAGTATTAGGTAGCGAGAGATATCTGCTCTGCAGACTACCACTCAATGGCATATAGCATCAGTGGCTATTGACAGGCATGAAGGCAGTGAGTACAATTGCAGCGTCTCTCAGGAATATTCCCTCTGATATTGAGATACACAGTCCCATACGTGATGAAGGCCATTTTCGGGATCTTGGAAATACACTGGAGACAGCGATCAAGGAGGAATTCAGAGGTGTTGCAGCCTGTAATAGTCAGTGCACAAAGAGATCATAGAAATATGTAGAAGTTATAACATGGCAACAGGCTATTTGATCTAACCAGTCCATGTCAGCATTTACCCTCCACACGAACAAATAGTTCTAATCACATTTACCCACTCTGTTCCCATATCCCTTTACCCCTTTTTTCTTCATCCCACCCATCAAATCTAATCTTGAATATTGACCTAGTTTCTGCCTCAATCACTAACCCGGGATGTGAATCCACAACCTCACAACTCAAGACTTTTCTCCTGCCCTGTGTTCTAAATCTCTTGCATTTTATCTAAGGCCCATCGTTCTTAACCTCTCGACTACTGGAAACAGTCTGCTTCTATCTATCCTGTACCATCCTTTCATAATGTTAAAAACTTTGATTATATTGCCCCGTAATCTGTGCTGTTCTGATTTGAAGAAAAGACCCAATATTTCAAGTCTTTTGTCGTATTTCTATTTCTTCATGCCAGGGAGCATCCGAACAAATCTGTGTTGTACCCTCTCCGAAGCCTCAATATCTTTCTTATAATGTGGAGCTCAGTACTGCAGATAGTCCCTCCAAGTCCCTCTGCTGTTACACAGCAATGAGCCTACTTCCGTTCAGAGTATAACTACTGCTATTTTTTTTAACCATAATGCATCGCCTCACTCTTACATTGAATTCCATCTGCCAAATTTTAGCTTATTCCTTCATCTTATCAATATCACTTTGCAGTTTCCTTTGGTCGTCTAAAGAATTAACTATATCTCCTATTTTGGTATCATCTGCAAATTTCAATAGCACTCCCTCTAGACCTATATCCAAATTATTGCTATATATACAGTGAATAGAAGTGGCCCTGGAACTGAACCCTGAGGGGCACCACTAGCCACTTCCAACCACTCTGAAAGGCTGCCTTAAATGCTACTCTGTTTTCTCCCATGTAACCAATTTTTAATCCAGTTTGCTATCCTCCCCCTAATTACATACCCCATAATCTTCCCTGGTAATCTCCCATGTGGTACCTTGTTAAAGGCTTTTCTAAATTCCATTTCTACTGCATTTCCCCCATCTACCATGCCTGTTACCTCCTCAAAGTATTCTGAGGCACACTCATACTTTTGAAATCAGTGCTGGTTTATTCCAACTATTTTCTCTTTATCAAGATATGTGGTAATTTCATCCTTAATCTAAAATTTCCCCTAACACAGATGTCAATCTAACTGGCCTGTAATTATCTGGATTAGCTTTTTTTTTAAATGAGTACAACATTGGCCACTCTCCAGTCCTCCAGCACACCTTCACATTCAATAGAGCCCTGAAATATAGTTTCTAGGGCCTCTGCAATTTCCTCCCGTAACTTCTTCAGGATCCTAGGATGTATTCCATCAGGTGATGATGCTTGCCTTCCTTTAGCTTAACTAACTTATCTAAAATTTTTCTTTTAATCAATCACAATATTGCTCAAAAAAATTCTTTGAATTTTGAAGTGGAAATACCCTTATGAGCCAAAAATTATCTTTTGCTCATTAGTTTATAATCATCGTGCCAGAGATATGTAAAACTCCATAAACAACACTTAGGTAGAAACTGACTTTCCAATAATTTGTCAGCAGGAGTTTGGCAAACAGCAGACTCTCTTAACCAGTCATCACACTTGCATGTATCCTAAGTTACTGACATTGTTTTTGCTTCAGTTAATTTTTATTTGTAAGTAAATCAGCACAGTAGTATAACCTGCAGAGAGTGATCTAGCGATGTAATAATTTCCGCTTTCTGAACTGAGAACAGTAGTGGGCATTCTTTGTATTCTCCTGTAAGCAATTTACCATTATTAGAGTTAATTGTTGAGTGTGGACTACGCTAACTCAGTACAGCATAGAATAAAAGACACAGATTTCATTTCCTAAGAAATGTGGTCTACTTATCAGAACTGTTGCTCTGCTATTCACGTGAGAAAAGAGGTGCCAGAGAAAGCTTGAACCTAAGTCTAGTCTAAATACAACAATGTTTTTAGTCATGTGTGCATGCCTTCCATTGTTTAGCTGGGGCAATTTTGGAGGCTGTTGGTTATAACATCTACTATTCTTCTCCATCACTTATTTCAGCTGCATCTCTGACTATCTGGGTTGTATCTGAGATCCAAGTGAGAGCAAAGATATTTAGTTGCTGCAGGAATTTCGGCAAGAGTTCAACAAACTGAAAGTAGTCAGCTCAGCTTTTCCGAATGGCCTCACGTCAGTTCGTGACAATCAGTTTTCCTCTGGTTAATCAGTATTGAGGTTCAATAAATCAGAGAAGTTTTTTTTGCCCCCTATAAATATGGTTTTGGGAGTAACCATGATGGCCAGTGTTTGGCAGAGAGAAAAATTCCTCCTTGTTCCTCTCCCTGCTGCTCTGGGAGTGCTGTATGCATGCAAGTAAATTAGTCATCAGACATAGAGTCATAGAGTTATACAGCACGGATAGAGGCCCTTCGGCCCATCGTGTCCGCGCCGGCCATCAGCCCTGTCTACTCTAATCCCATATTCCAGCATTTGGTCTGTAGCCTTGTATGCTATGGCATTTCAAGTGCTCATCCAAATGCTTCTTGAATGTTGTGAGGGTTCCTGCCTCCACAATCCTTTCAGGCAGTGAGTTCCAGACTCCAACCACCCTCTGGGTGAAAAAGTTCTTTCTGAAATCCCCTCTAAACCTCCCGCCTTTTACCTTGAATCTATGTCCCCTTGTTATAGAACCCTCAACGAAGGGAAAAAGCTCCTTAGTATCCATCCTATCTGTGCCCCTCATAATTTTGTACACCTCAATCATGTCCCCCCTCAGCCTCCTCTGCTCCAAGGAAAACAAACCCAATCTTCCCAGTCTCTCTTCATAGCTGAAGCGCTCCAGCCCTGGTAACATCCTGGTGAATGTCCTCTGCACCCTCTCCAAAGCGATCACATCCTTCCTGTAGTGTGGCGACCAGAACTGCACACAGTACTCCAGCTGTGGCCTAACCAGTGTTTTATACAGCTCCATCATAACCTCCTTGCTCTTATATTCTATGCCTCGGCTAATAAAGGCAAGTATCCCATATGCCTTCTTTACCACCTTATCTACCTGTTCCGCCGCCTTCAGGGATCTGTGAACTTGCACACCAAGATCCCTCTGACCCTCTGTCTTGCCTAGGGTCCTCCCATTCATTGTGTATTCCCTTGCCTTGTTAGTCCCTCCAAAGTGCATCACCTCGCACTTTTCCGGGTTAAATTCCATTTGCCACTGTTCCGCCCATCTGACCAACCCATCTATATCGTCCTGCAGACTGAGGCTATCCTCCTCGCTATTTACCGCCCTACCAATTTTTGTATCATCAGCAAACTTACTGATCATACCTTTTACATTCATATCCAAGTCGTTAATGTAGACCACAAACAGCAAGGGACCCAGCACCGATCCCTGTGGTACCCCACTGGCCACAGGCTTCCAGTCACAAAAACAACCTTCGACCATCACCCTCTGCCTTCTGCCACTAAGCCAGTTTTGTATCCAAAGTGGTAGTCCTCTTGAAATAATTTCAACAACACTTTCCTCTACACTTAAATCAAGAATTTTTTTTTGTGCTATTTTTATGTTCGCTTAAAATAATAATTGGCCAATCATTTTATTTATCTGTACTCCAAAGAGAAATTGCTTATGTTTTATGACTTACATAATCTATATATAAAAAAAATGTAATGTTGCATGTATTTTTAAAAAGAGATGGAGATCTCATTTGTGGTAGCTACAACGAAAAAAACCTAATCTGTTTTACTGGTTAAAAAGGTTACCTATTCCTACTGGAAGTATTTTTAATGGTTTCAACACCTGGAATAGATTAATTTCCTAAGATGTATTTAACAAATCTTTAAAGTAATTAATGGTATACGACTCTGGAACAGTTCTCTGTTTAATCTGGAGAATTTATTAACTTCAAGATAATTTATTTTACTGAATTTATAGCATCCGTATGACATTAAATTGCATAAATCAAGCTTCCATCAAAGGAAACGTCCTTCTGAAGTGATGAGCATAATTAGCATTGTAATTTGCTGCCATTTGAAACAATCGCAATTGAAATAGTGGCAGTCAAGTAGAGGACTATTTCATGTTTCCCGACCAAATTATTTCTAGGAACTATTGACTATTCTGTTGAGGGTTTGTAGTCCACAACTCATTTAGATGTCAGAATATTGTAGTATTTTTCCAGGTTATCTTTTTGGGGAGAAAAATTTGGATCTGTGAAATTATATTGCCTTTTTAAATTTCAGACTTTGGCGAAAGTTATAACCACTGTGCTGAAGTTTCCAGCAGATCAGACACAGAAGATATTAGAGCGGGAAGATTCTCGATCTACGGTGAGTCTATATTAAGTACTAATTTATGAATCTCTTCAGCCAATTCCAGAGTACACAATGTAGTGACTTTTCAGAGTAAGGCACCAATCTTAATTTTTGGAACAGAATGTTTGATGCTTGTATCGATTAGATTTTGGGTTTCAACTAAGCCTTGCAAATGAGATGCCCCAGTTTGCATTTACTTGAATGTGAATGGATACAGTGTGCAGCAATAACCAAAATTATAGCAAAACTGAACCCTGTGATATTAAATTTGTCATGTTATGCAAAGAATAACAAAACAAAAAAAAGCGTTGCAAATCACCTATTAAGAAATCCTATCATCTGTTATTTGTGTTAAATACAATGCAGTCAGTTACTGAATATTGATCAATCCATTTTCCTTTTCCCTAACCCAGTCTCTCCAGGCCAAGTATATCCTACAGCTAAAAGAGCAGATCACAGACCCCTAATCCCAGAGCTCTACCACATATGAACTGAACTTGATCGAAAGAGCAGTATACCTGAGATTGTGGGTCATAGGGTAAACAATACACTTCTAAAAGTTATCTATTGGTTGTAAAACGCTTTGGAGTGCCTGAAGATGTGATAAGGTGCTATATACAATTGCAAGTTTGTTCTTTGTACAAACAGAATTTGAAATGGAACGGGAGTGCTACGATATACTCTCGATCTCTACGAATCAGCAGAAAATACCATGCTGACACTGTTCAAGCTAAAAAAAAAATTAGTTTATTTAACGTAAAAATTATTCAGAAGTAAAAATAAATCAGTGGATAAAAATAACAGTTACGGTCTTTAACACTGATACTTTAAAACTGTTTTCTGAGGTCAACATAATGAGCGTTTCAGAATCCTTAAAATCTTTTGTCCCAGCGTTCTTTAGGAGTTACATGCCATACGTGGGTTTCTATTGACTAGAGTCCCAGCTCACTGTGTCGTGGAGTTAAGTGGATACTGGATGGGCTAAAAATTGATAAAAAAGAGGTACTTGAAAGGCTAGCTGTACTTAAAGTAGATAAGTCACCCGGTCTGGATGGGGTGCATCCTAGGTTGCTGAGGGAAGTAAGGGTGGAAATTGTGGAGTTACTGACCATAACCTTCCAAAATCCGTAGATACGGGGGTGGTGTCAGAGGACTGGAGAATTGCAAATGTTACACCCTTGTTCAAAAAAGGGTGTGAGGATAAACCCAGCAATTATAGGCCAGTCAGTTTAACCTCAGTGGTGGGGAAACTTTGAGAAACAATAATCCAGGACAGAATTAGCAGTCACTTGGACGAGTGTGGATTGATTAGGGAAAGCCAGCACAGATTTGTTAAAGGTAAATCATGTTTAACTGACCTGATAGTTTTTTGATGAGGGTGGATGAGGGCAATGCAATTGACATGGTGTCTATGGACTTTCAAAAGGCATTTGATATAGTGTCGCACGGTAGGCTTATCATCAAGATTGCGGCCCATGGAATAAAGGGGGCAGTAGCAACATGGATACAGAATTGGCTAAGGGACAGGAAACAGAGAGTAGTGGCGAATGGTTGTTTTTCGGACTGGTGGGAGGTTTACAGTGGTGGTCCCCAGGGGTCAGTGCTGGGACCACTGCTTTTCTTGATATATATTAATGACTTGGACTTGGGGGTACAGGGCACAATTTCAAAATTTGCAGATGACACAAAACTTGGAAGGGTAGTAAACAGTGAAGAGGATAGTGATAGACTTCAAGAGGATATAGACAGGCTGGTGGCATGGGCGGACACCTGGCAGATGAAATTTAACGCAGAAAAATGCGAAGTGATACATTTCGGTAGGAAGAACGAGGAGAGGCAATATAAACCAGAGGGCAAACTCTAAAAGGGGTACAGGAACAGAGAGATCTGGGGGTATATGGAACAGAAATGGTTGTGAGGTGATTTGTTAGAGGTATTCAAAATCATGAAGGGTCTAGATAGAGAGAAACTGTTACCATCGGCAGAAGGGTCAAGGACCAGAGAACATAGATTTAAGGTGATTGGCAAAATAACCAAAGGTGACATGAGGAAAAACTTTTTTCCGCAACCAGTGGTTAGGATCTGGAATGCACTGCCCGAGGAGGTGGTGGAGGCAGATTCAATCATGGCCTTTAAAAGGGAACTGGATAAGTACTTGAAAGGAAAGAATTTGCAGGGCTACGGGGAAAGGGCGGGGGAGTGGGGCTAGCTGGATTGCTCTTACAAAGAGCTGGCGCGGACTCGATGGGCCGTATGGCCTCCTTCCGTTGATATCACTTTGATTAACCCATAGGCTTTGTTGTCATGATTTATGATGCCATCTTCATCACTTTATGTAAAGTATGTGCAAAGCTTGAATACCTTGCAAATTGCAAAGGATAAAAGAAACAGCTCTGATAGGTGATCCCTCTTTCATGTGTAGCTTCCAATCTCCGTCTCTTTCTCTCACACACAGATTCTCTTTCTGTATTTTATCCATACTCCTATGGTCCATACTGTTTTTCTTCTGAGCTAGTGTGTTGTCCTCCACACGCTACCTATTCCTTACATCCCCTCTATGTTGAAATTAAGCCTCATCGTACAGTCTCCTATTCTAACTCAATTCTTTCCCAAGATCTAAAAACATGATCAAAAGCAAAATACGGCGGATGCTGGAAATCTGAAATAGAAACAGAAAATACTGGAAAAGCTCCGCAAGTGAGGTAGCATCTGCGGAGAAAGAAACAGTTAACGTTTCAGGTCGAAGACTTTATCTTGCAGTTCCGACGAAAGGTCTTCGACCTGAAACATTAACTGTTTCTTTCTCCACAGATGCTGCCTCACTTGCTGAGCTTTTCCAACATTTTCTGTTTTTATCCGAAAACTTGAACCCCTTACCTCCATTAGTCTTTCCTTTCACCTACAATCTTCAGGCTTTTAAGACCCAAGCCTGCTATCAGCTGATCGCTGCCTCCTCATTTGCCTCGTCTATTCAATCTTGGTGGTATCCTGCAGTATGCGTTCTTGGCCCTGGATTTTCCAAAAAAATCAGTGCAGATTATTGGTGCACCATAACCAAAGTTATTGGAAAGCACTGGAGCACCGAGTTTTATCCTAGATTATCTTCTGGCAAGTCTTGATTCTGTTCTGCTGACTATTCATAAAGCTGTTAGTTTAGGTCTATAAAGGCAAAGTTGAAAAATAATCTGATTGTAAAGAAAATGAAAGGTATTCTTTTTCCCCCATGTTTTCTGGAGTTGATAACATGGAGGAGTTTTCCCTAAAGTAATACAGTGAAATCCACAGGTACTCACCACCATTTGTGATGATCACAAGGCTGTAAGGATCAAATCAAATTAAATCAAAATCATGTTTTCAGTTGGTTATACTGATTAATTCAAGTTGTTTGTACTCATCCGTTTGTGCTGGACTCCTGGGAAAGAAGGTAGTGATGCTACAAAACCTTGCAGAGCCAGCGCTGCGTAGCAGACCATCGCTCAGTTGTTTGAAATGTCGGTGAGCAGTCACTCCTCTTAAATACGAACCTGTAGACATTCTTTTAACATTAATTTTTAACATTCATTTAGTGCTATTTATTTAAAAACAGTGGTTCTTTGTGTTCTCTGTAGCAGCAGATTGAGCTGCACACCAGGGATTGAAACAGCTGGTGCTCGGCTTAGAACATTTGGTGCTGTTCAGTGGCCACAAAGAACCCCTGCATTTAAATAGAAAAGCACTGATTTGAATATTGACCTCATACAAAATACAGAAGTGCAAGTGTGTGCTACACTTAGTAATATAAAGGTTGGTTTCACTGGTTACATCCTACTTCAACTAAAATGTAGGGCTCAATTTTAAAACCGAGCCAGGAACGGGGCGGGGGTGTCAAATTGAGGTCGGGAAACCTATTAGTATGGGTTTCCTGGATGTCCTTACAATTTTGATATCAGGACGTTTTTTTTTGTTGGTTTTCCGTCCGACTGACCTGCCTGATTGACAGGCTGGTCTCAGACGGACGGGAGACCAGCCAGGGAGAGGACGTCTTAAGTTAAGTCTGCAGTTAAGTCTTTTATTAAATTGGGGGGCATGGGTGGGCATAGGTTGGCATGGGGATCATTGAGGGGGAGGTTTGGGGGTCGGAGGATCGGAAAGGGGGGGGGAGGGTCGGAGGATCGAGAATCGGAGTTGGGGGGAGGGTCGGGGGTCCGCGATCGTTGTGGTGGGGGGGGTCGGTGCAGATAGGCTTGTTGGGCCTGGGGGAAGCACTCTTGCTCCTCCGGGCCCACAAGCTGTGCCTTTCTAGGCACCTACCTATTAGTCTTGGGCCGCCTTGCCTCCTTTCACAAGGTGTAAAACAGAAGGCTCGGGAATCCCGGCCCCCCGGAGTTGAAAACGGGAAGTCCAGAAAAATGGAGGCCTGGAGCCTCCTTGAAAGGTTTTAAGGCCCGACCCGCCTCCTGGGAGTGGGTTGGTCGTCCGCCCCGGTGAAAACAGGAAATGGGTGGGTTGGGGTGGGTCTGAAATGGTGGCAATTTTCAATGCCCCCCCCCCCGCCCACCCTCAACCCGCCCGTTTTTCAATGCTAATATTGAGCCAAAAATGTCACACTGAAAGTTGAATATAGTTACAGCATTTTTTTAGTACGATACCTTTTACACCTTCACAGCTAGAGTTGTGCAATCTGCAGAGAATTAATTTCAAGAGCCTGTCTGTTATGGAAAGGCCTATAAATTAAGTGTAAAAACTAGTTACTGCTTGGCAGTGACGTGTTGACATCTGTACAACCCATGTTCTTTTTGCTGATAGTTTTCTGGTGTGGTTTCTACACATTACATTTCATTTTTAATTTTGTCTCCTTTTTGTGAGCTGCCTTAAAAAAAAAAACCAACAATTGTCTCCAGAGTGTTGAAGTAATCTATAATAAAGCTAGAATGCCATGTCTAGAAATCTAATTAACACTTATAAAACCAGGACTAAAATTACAAAGATTGTACAGCACAGAAACAGGCCATTTGGCCCAACAGGTCCATGCCGGTGTTTATGCTCCACGTGAGCCTCCTCCCATCCTTCTTCACCTAACCCTATCAATATATACTTCTATTCCTTTCTCCCTCATGTGTTTATCTAGCTTCCCCTGAAATGCATCTATGCTAGTCGCTACTCCTTGTAGCAAGTTCCACATTCTTAGCATTCTGTGGGTGAAGAAGTTTCTCCTGAATTCCCTATTGGATTTGTTAGTGACTGTCTTATATTTATGGCCCCGAGTTCTGGTCTCCCCCGCAAGTGGAAACATCATCTCTGTCTATCTGATCAAACCCCTTTATAATCTTAAAGACCTCTATCAGGTCACCACCACCTACCCCCACCAGTCTTCTCTTTTGTAGAGAAAAGAGCCCCAGCCTGTTCAATCTTTCCTGATATGTATAACCTCTCAGTTCTGGCATCATCCTAGTAAATCTTCTGTGCACCTACTCTGGTGCCTGTATATCCTTTTTATGGTATGGAGACCAGAATTGTTCACAGTACTCCAGGTGTCGTCTAACTAAGGTGCTGTACAAGTTTAGCTTAACTTCTCTGCTTTTCAATTCTGTCCCTCTAGAAATGAACCCCAGTGCTTGGTTTGCTTTTTTTATGGTCTTATTAATATGTGTCGCTACTTTTAGTGATTTGTGTATCTGTGCCCCTAAATCCCTCTGCTGCTCCTTTAAATGCTGGCCTTGCCAGCGATGCCCACATCCCATGAAGGAATTTAAAAAAAAACCTGTTTAGACTCTCATTTTCCAAGGAGAATGTGGCCGCCTTATTATTCCTACCAAAAATGGCATTGCATTATCTCCTTTTGCCTTGGCACTCAAGTCCTTTTTGTAAATTATAATATTGTATTGTAGCTTCAGTTTAAAGAGAAAGCTGACTAATTGCTGAAGAAGTTCAAGGCAAATTACGTTATAACTTTGGACAATGTCTGATATATTTTGAGTTGTTGTGGAGACTTAAAAAATATATAGATGTGTTGTAGAGTGGGATTCCAATCTTTCCAGAAATCTGACTCTAACATCTCTTCTAATCTGCCCTATTTATTGTGCTGCAATCTTCTACATGCCCCACAACATTACTTAATCGAAGAGTACATGGTCATGTTGTCCTATGAATGTAACTAATATTTGAGTTCAGTGGGTTGAAATAATTAATTGGCTTACATTTTGTTGAAGCTATTTTCTGTATACCAAACTACATCTAAATTTAAATATTTTAATATGTAGGTAAGCAGGACAGTTATATTTTATATAGTTGTTACAGATGTAATTTCAGAATAGGTTTCCTATATTGTACTTAAGTGATGTGAAAATGAATGAAAAGTTATGTGATTGCAATCCCATTGAAAAATGGTAAGTTTCAGCTTGCTTATGAGCAACATTCATGTGCTTCTGTGTTTTGGAGAAATCTCATTTGCAACATTGGCTCTTGTCAGTGCCAGGAGGAGCCACCCTATTTTCCTGAAGTACATTCATGGTGTGATTGTTCTGGTCAATTTGTGTTCTGCAGTGGACCTGTGAAGAACTATCTGTATATGTCTGGCTCCTAACTAAAAGCCTGTACCTTTTTTATGTAACAATTCTCTTGAAACTTACACTGACAGGACAAGTCATCCAGCAATCCAAAAAGGTGCCCTTGCTGGGATGATTAAATGCGATGTTAAAAGTTGGATTTTTTTCAACTCATGATTCAGAATACTTGGCAGAAGATTTTATGAATAAAAATTGGCCATATTTTTAAAATAATGTGCTTTGTTTTATTAGAAAATACATTGCAAGGAATCATGTAGAAACTATCATAAACTATATCAGTCTTAAAATTATTCATGCTCAAAAAGTTACAGTGAGGATAGTGCCATTGTTTGTAGCACCATGTTATCTGACATGTTTAAGATTAGCTTTTTAGAATGGTATGAGCAGACTGCAATAAGTTACTCTGACCTTAAACACATTCTAGCTTCAGCTTGCCCATGAAATTTGTAATGTTAGAAAAAAGCCAGCAGGAGAGTTGACTCTTACATAATATTAGGAACTTAAATCTTTTTACATTTTAAAGTTTGGAAAGTTAGTTTCACTCCAATTGGTTGCACTGCAGCTTTTGTGAAGAAAGAACAAACTTGCATTGACAGAGCGGCTTTCACAACATTCAAAGAACTTCACAGCCAATGAAGTACTTTTGAAGTGTAGTCACTGCTCTAATGTAGGGAAACAAGTTAGATATGAAGCATTGAGACTACTTGCTCCTGATGATCTCAGCCCCAATATAAAATCCCAAAAGAATGCAAGATTTGTGCAATTATTTTACTCAGCTTGAGTTGCTGACAATGAAACCACTTTATAGTGGACCAAGATATGCACTGTGAGATTCTAGTCATATCAGTGTTGATGTTAGGTCTGATTGGAATTCTCAAATGTAATCTGTGTAGTCTCATGTAACTGTTACCTTGGAGTAGTGAAAACTGAATTTGAAAAGATTAGAAATAACTTGTATGTGTTTAAAGAACCATATTATATCCTCAGGACATCCTAAAGTGCTTCACAGCCAATGAATTACTTTTAAAGTGTAGTCATTGTTATGTAGGCAAAAAAAGCTGAGTAAGGAAGTTATGCTAAATGTTTATAAATCACTGGTTTGGCCTCAGCTGGAGTATTGTATCCAATTCTGGGCACCAAATTTTTTTGGTTTTCTGCTCCACTACCCTTGCTGGTAATGTTCTTCATAATTCTATCACCCTTCTACTGAAGAAAAGTTAACAAAAGTGCTCTCTTTTTTTCACACCCTTAACTTTAAACCATGTCCCCTGATTCTTAAACCCTGTGCCAGACAGGAGAACTTTCCTGGATCTAATTTCTCTAATCTAGAAAATCTTAGCAATCAGTTAAGGTCCCCTCCCATCCTCCTCTTCTGACGAGAATGAAGTCCCAGGATAGATGCTCTTTCCTCATATTCTTCGTTCTTTAAGTCTCAGCCTTCTAAGTTCAGGATCATCCTGGAATGCAAAGATAACCCCCAGCTTCTCTCCTCCACTACAAACAGTCTTCTTAAACCCCTCTCTCACGTCTCCTCCAATAAGTGCAAGGAGCTCATGGACTACTTTGTCACTAAGATTGAGACCATCCCTACTTTCCCCAGCCCACCAAACCAAACATCCCCTTAGTTTCCCCCCTGCCCTAGCCCTGAACTCGCATCTTTCTCTAGTTTCCTTGCTCCCCTCGTGCTCTCTCCGAACTCAACTTGACTATGAGACCCACCCCCTGCTCCCTCGACCCCTGTTTCCACCAAACTGCTGACTACCTAACTTCCCTTCCTGGCCCCCAAGTTAGCTGATAGTGTTAACGGTTCCCTCTCAGGTATTGTCCCTTTCCCCTTCAAATCTGCTGTCATCATCCCCCTCAAAAAAACAACCCTTCACCTCTCTGTCCTTGCAAACTACCACCCCATCTCCAAGCTCCCTTTCCTCTCAAGCCCTTGAACATGTTGCTTCCCAAATCTGTACCCATTTTCCCTGTAACTCCATGTTTGAATCCCTCCAATCAGGTTTCCACCCCTTCCGCAGTACTGAAACGGCCCTGATCAAAGTCACAAATCACATCCTGTGTGACTGTGCCTGTGATAAACTATTCCTCCTCATCTTTTCCGACCTATCTGCAGCCATAGACTGTAAAATTCTACTCCAATGCCTCTCCTCCATCGTTCAGCTGGGTGAGACTGGGTTCAACTGGTTCCATTCTTATCTACCCAAGTCGTAGCCAGAGAATCACCTGCAATGCCATCTATCCACTCCTGCACCATTTCCTCTGGATTCTCCCAAGGATCTATCGTTGGTCCCCTCCTATTTCTCATCTATATGCTGTTCCTTGACGACATCATCCGAAAACATGCCAGGTTCCACATGTACACTGACGACACCCAGCTCTACCTCACCACCACCTCCTTCGACCCCTCCACTGCCTCTGATTTGTCACACTGCTTGCCCAACATCCAGTACTGGATGAGCAAAAGTTTCTTCCAACTAAATATTGGGAAGTCCAAAGCCATTGTCATTGATCCCCGCCACAAACTCCGTTCCCTAGCCACCGACTCTATCCCTCCCCCTGGCAACTGTCATAGGCTGAACCAGACCATTTGCACCAAGTCCAGTTCACTCATCACCCTTGTGCTCGCTGACCTACATTGGTTTCCGGTCCGGGAATGCCTTGATTTTAAAATTCTCATTCTTGTTAACAATTCCCTCCATGGCCTCGCCCCTCCCTATCTCTGTAACCTCCTCCAGCCCGACAACCCTTTGCGATCTCTGCGCTCCTCCAATTTTTGCCTCTTGCGCATCCCCCATTTTAATTGCTTCACCATTGGCAGCCGTGCCTTCAGCTACCTCGGTCCTAAACTCTGGAATTCCCTCCTTAAATCTCTCCGCCTCGCTACCCCTCTCTCCTCCTTTAAGATGCTCCTTAAAACCTACCTCTTCGACCAAACTTTTGGTCACTAGTCCTAATATTTCCTTATGTGGTTGAATGTCAAATTTTATTTGAAGATTGCTCCTGTGAAGCACCTTGGGATGTTTTACTACATTAAAGGCGCAATATAAATGCAAGTTGCTGTTTGTTATACTCCCTCATGTAATGCTACATCTCCCCTATAATACTGGGACCAACACCGAAAACTGATGTGGCCTCACCAAGGCCAGATACAATTTCAACATCACTACCGTATCCTTATAATTCACGCCCTTGGCTATACATTGCAACATTTTGTTTGCTTTCTTCGAATACTGAACCAATAGTTTTAACAACCTGCCCATCAAAACCCCAATATCGCTTTCCTGCTCGGTTACCTCATGCATGTTGCCATTTAGAATGTAATCCACATTCTTGTTTCTTCTACCAAATCTCATGATTTTTCCCTCATCTGTGTTAACCTCCATCTGCCAATTTTTTTTTGCCTATTGACCTACTTTCCAGATTCCTTTTGGATTATAACACATTGGTTAGCATCATTGGCCATTGCATTCAATTTGGTGTTATTTGCAAACTTAAACAACTTGGCAAATATATTCCATTTCAAAGTTATTTATTAAAAAAACTGCAGCAGCTCCACTAGCAGGAGGATCTAATTATAGTGTGACAAGTTTACATAGCCAGTTTTTATTAGACATAGGAATTTATAATAGAAAGAGTTGATGTTGTGTTCAGGTGTAAGATTAATAGATTATAAACAATACTGACCTCTCTGGGAGTCACAGGCAACTGGGTAATGAATGTACAGAAAAGGATGGGAAAATATTAGCTGATCCTTCCAGCCTGTCCCATCCAGACATGGTTAAACCTTCATGCACCATCAACAACAACTTGCATTTGTATAGGGCCTTTAACATTGTAAAATGTCCCAAGGCACTTCACAGGAGTATTATCCAACACAATTTGACACTGAGCCACATAAGGAGATATTAGAACAGGTGACCAAAAGCTTGTTCAAAGAGGTAGGTTTTAAGGAGAGAGAGGCAGAGAGGTTTAGGGAGGGAATTCCAGAGTTTAGGCCCTAGGCAGCTGAAAGCACGGCCGCCAAAGGTGTAGCGAAGAAAATTGGGGGTGCGCAAGAGACCAGAATTGGCGGAGCGCAGAGATCTCGGAGAGTTGTGGGGCTGGAGGAGGTTACAAAGATAGGGAGGGGCGAGGTCATGGAGGGATTTGAAAACAAGGATGAGAATTTTAAAATTGAGGCGTTGCTGGATCGGGTGCCGATGTAGGTCAGGGAGTACTGGAGTGATGAGTGAACGGAACTTGGTGCACGGTAGATTACGGGCAGCAGAGTTTGGATGAGCTCAAGTTAGAGAGGGTGCAAGGTGGGAGGCCAGCCAGGAGAGCATTGGAATAGTTAAGTCTAAAGGTAACAAAGGCATAGATCAGAGTTTCAGCAGCAGATGAGCTGAGGCAGGGGCGGAGATGGGCAATATTACGGAGCTGGAAGTAAGCGATCTTGGTGATGGAGAGGATATGGGGTCGGAAGCTCAGCTCAGGGTCAAATCAGACGCCAAATTTGCGAACAGTCTGGTTCAGCCTTAGATAATGGCCATGGAGTCGGTGGCTAGGAAATAGAATTTGTGGCAGGGATTGAAGATAATGGGTGTAATTTTAACCCCCTAGGATGGGAGGGAAATATGCACAGGGTAGGGGGGTTGTTAAATTGTTAAAAATAGGAAACCACACCCCAACCCGCCATGAATGGTGTAACCGTGAGAACTGCTGGCTCCAGCAGGTACATGCTTTTCCATCACTGCTTGTGGGCCAGGAGGAGCAGGAGTGCTGCCCGGGCAAACCTGCTGTATCCTTCAGACCACCACGACCCGATTTCTCTCTCCTCCCTCCCCGCGCCCCCCCACCCCGGTGACCCAATCTCCCTAACCCACGACCCAATCCTCCCGCGATCTGATCTCTAAGCCCCCAGCCCCCCGGGCGGGGAGGGGAGACCTCCGCATTCCGGGTTTTCCGGCCGCCGACAGACGGGGCTATTGTCTTTGGTCTTCCCAATATTTAATTGGAGCAAATTTCTACTAATCCAATACTGGATGTCGGGCAAGCAGCGTGACAAATGAATGGCAGTGGAGGGGTCAAGCGAGGTGGTGGTGAAGTAGAGCTGGGTGTTATCGGCGTACATGTGGAAGCAGTTGCTGGGAAGTTCCTCTCCGACATTCTAAGGCAATCAAGCGAGCTCCAGGAGACTATGGTAACTGATACCACTAGTCACAGCTAACCCACATACCTTCTATAACTCGAGATGTCTTTCACTTACAGGAAATCATCTAGCTCCTTTTCGAAGATTTGCAGCGTATCCATACCACACATTCTGGCAATCGATGGTCCCAATATTTACGGGGAGGCATGGAGGGAGTGAAGGCGACTTTTAGCGGCCGGGAAATCCAAAAATATGGGGGTGGTGGGTGGGAAGAGGTATCGCAGGTTGGCATGGGAACGGGGCTGGGTGGGGCGGAGAACAGTCAGTAGGCTTGTCCAAAGCGGGTTGGGGTCAGGTTTCACATATTTAAGAATTTACCCCATCCTGGCAAGTTAAAATCCACCCGCCCCCACCGATGACTTTGTGAAGAAAAAAAAGAGTATCTCCTGGCATCTAAGCTAACTCTCTTTGTATTTTGTACTAATAGCCTGTAGTTCTTCCCTCTCTATCTAGCTCAAATAACCCATCCACCTGAACAGAATACATTTCCTTCATCATTTTGAAGACCTCAATCCTATCGTCTTGAAGTCTGAAATAAAATAGAGTCCACTCAAACATTTCCCCACATACCATCACTTTTTGCGATCTGTCTTTCTGCCATCTCATCAATCTATCCTAATACTTTGCCATTTATCTCATGGGTGCAGACCTTGTGAATCTGTCTGATATGTGGAACAGCACCAAATGCCTTCCTGAAATAGAGAAGAAAAGCAACTTTCTTGATGCAATGGATAGGTGCAAGGAATGCTTTGCAGCAGGGAGTGTTGGGGCAGAGACCACTTTTAAGTGAAAATTGGATAAATATTTGAAGCAGAGGAAAATACAGAGCTTTGGGGAGAGATTGGGACATTGAAATTAGTTTTGGATTGCTTTAGCTAAGAGCTGGCACAAACACGAAGGGCCACATGGCCTCCTGCTATGCTGTAAACTTCTGTGGTTCTAACTTTTTAAAAAATCATTTCCCACAGCAGTGCATCCAAATCCCATTTTATTTTGTAATAGCCTGTAACATAATCCTGCCATTAACTTTTTCCCCTTTGTATCTTCCAGATCCACCCAAAGAGACTGACAATTCCCAGTTCCTTCCTCTCACCAAGATACAAACCTTCCCCGATAAATGGTTTCACTCCATCCGCTTCTCTGTTCTGAAGCGTACATAGCCCTGTCAATTAGTTCCCCATTCATCCCCTTCCTTTAGCCAGGTTTCAGGAACTCCTACAACATCTGTAAGCTCCCTATTTATTATCACTTCTAACTCAGCCATTTTATTTTTTAATAAAAACACCACCAATTTTCAAGTCTGTTTTCATATTTGTATTTCCTCATACCAGGCAGCATCCTTGTTGTTCTATATTGTACCCTCTGTTGCCTCAACAAGCTTCCTAAAGTTTAAAGGTTTTATATCGATTCACCATTACATCTTGACTTTTATATTCTGTGCCACTTGCCATAAAACTCAGTATTCCATTAGCTTTTTTTTAATGGCCTTATCCACCTCAGGTGCTGCTTTTAATGTCTTGTGATCCTGAACCCCCAAATCCCTCTACTTTTCCACATCACCCATCTTTTCCCCCATTGAAAGTCAAATTACTTTCTTATATTGCAATTATATTACGTACCATCTCACATTTACTGACACTGAATTTCATCTGCCACTTTTTTGCCCATTCGGCCGTCTTATCTGCAGCTTCCTAGGGTCTTCAGAATTATTTAACATGCCTCCAATTTTAGCATTGTCTGGAAATTTGGACATTGCTATCCACTTCCAACCAATCTGAGAAACCGTCCTTAATTTCTACGATCTGTTTCTGCTCTTTTAACCAGTTTTAATCCAATTTACTACCCTCCCTCTAATTCCATACCCGTCAATCTTTTCCAGTTGTCTGCTGTGTAGTACATCTTCGATCATTTCTTGTCCTCGCTGTATTTGAATGACTCCTCCCTATTAATTGATCCATGCAGTTATTCCTTCAAACCTACTTTCCTTAGTTTAAATCATTCCTGACTCTCTCTTATTTATCCCATCAGCCTCGGTGATGCCTCCTCAGTTTAGGTGAAAGTTAACCTGATAGTACAGACTTCCCTTTCCCAGAAGTGGTCCCAGTGGGCCAAGAATTTCCTACATTACATGCTGTGCCATGCATTGACCTGCTTAATCTATCTCTCTCTAATAGATCCAGCACATGGCATGTGAAGTAGTCTGCAATTACTGTCCTGGAAGTCAAATTAAAACATTTGACAAAATTTGAACTTAAATTGAAGTGCTTCAAAGAAGAAGTGAAGTCTGGGTGATACTTTACATTAAAAGTACTTCCTATGTAGATAGTTTGTTTATAAAAATATGGAAAGATGTATAATACCAGTTATTAAGTATCTTATTCAGTTATTTTTATCCTCATGGAGACCAACCATGACATCTCTGCTGGTATCCAGTGCCAATGACAGGTCACAGAGATGTATTGCATGCATCCCAGAGCAGCTCCATTCACCTTAACAGCAGCTGTTACTTTGGCCTGGCCTGGATAAAACCTGCCTAGCTGGATACTGCTGCATATTTAGCTAGTAAAGAAAGTGCACCATTAAGGGCGCAGGAGAAAGATGCATAAATTGTTTTTAGCAAATGAAAGTTCATGGAAACATTTACTGTAGTTTATTTTCTAATGATTAGATTCTTTAATGTACTGCTGTTATCCTGATTCCAGCAGGCTCAATTGCTAGCAGTACAATTATACTTTGCATAGACATAGACCTATGTATTTTTGTATTTATACTTGAACAGGCCCTGTGTGTTCTCACAACAAAGGGTCGGACTCATTCATGTAGACATGAAATCTACACTTTGGAAAACTGACATCATGTCACTGTACATACAAGCTGTTTTATCTTGTTCGGGTAGCAAGATTTAAAATTTAAAATCCTAAATAAATTTTAGTTATTTAACTTTGTCTTCATTTTAAAGTCTTCTCATAATTTGACACGTGCAGTCACTATTAAATTGAAATTATTTTTAAATCTTAATGTTGCAGTTAGATATATGTTGGACTCTGGACTGAATGCTCCCTGGTTTGAGTCTTGGCACGGTGCACTCAGCCGTTTTCCTCCTGCGGTAGATAACACGAGTACCACCTGCGTTCACTGCCTGCCCCACAGTTGCCTTTGGAGACTCCTGGCGCTAGGCAGTGGAAACAGATTAGCAGCACACCCAAACGGACCAAATATGTGACTAAAGGAAATTAACTTCTGGGTTAAACTTGTGTGTCTCTCTCCACCTTTCTCACTCTATCTTATGCAATATATCATGATAGAAACAAAAAGAAACTTCATAGAATCATAGAAAATTTACGGCACAGAATGGAGGCTATTCGGCCCATCGTGTCCGTGCCGGCCGAAAATGAGCCACCCAGCCTAATCCCAATTTCCATCACTTGATCCGTAGCCATGTAGGTTATGGCAATTCAGGTGCACATCCAGGTACTTTTTAAATGAGTTGAGGGTTTCTGCCTCTACCACCCTTTCAGGCAGTGAGTTCCAGACCCCCACCACCCTCTGGGTGAAAAAAAATGTCCTCAGTTCCCCTCTCATCCTTCTACCAATCACTTTAAATCTATGCCCCCCGATTATTGACCTCTCTGCTCAGGGAAATAGGTCCTTCCTATCCGCTCTATCTCGGCCTCTCAATTTTGTACACCTCAATTAAATCACCCCTCAGACACCTCTATTACAAGGAAAACAACCCCAGCCTATCCAATCTTTCCTCATAGCTAAAGTTCTCCTGTCCTGACAACATCCTCGTAAATCTCCTCTCTAACCTCTCTAGTGCAATTATATCTTTCCTGTAATGTGGTGACCAGAACTGTATGCAATACTCAAGCTATGGTCTAACTAGTGTTTTATACAGTTCCAGCATAACCTCCCTGCTCTTATGTTCTGTGCCTCTGCTAATAAAGGAAAGTATTCCATATGCCTTTTTAACCACTTTACCTGTCCTGCTACCTTCAGGGACCTGTGAACATGCATTCCTAGATCCCTCACTTCCTCTATACTTCTCAGTATCCTCCCATTTATTGTGTATTCCCTTGCCTTGTTTGCCCTCCCCAAATGCATTACCTCACACTTCTCTGGATTGAATTCCATTTTCCACTTTTCTTCCCACCTGACCAGTCCATTGATATTTTCCTGCAATCTATGGCTTTCCTCCTCACTATCAACCACACGACCAATTTTTGTGTCATCTGCAAATTTCTTAATCATGTTCCCAACATTTAAGTCCAAATCATTAATATGCACCACAAAAGGCAAGGGACCTAGTACTGAGCCCTGCAGAACCCCACTGGAAACATCCTTCCAGTCACAAAAACACCCATCGACTATTACCCTTTGCCTCCTGCTACTGAGCCAATTTTGGATCCAACATGCCACTTTCCCTTGGATCCCATGGGCTTGTACTTTTTTGACCAGTTTGCCATGTGGGAACCTTGTCAAAAACCTTGCTAAAATCCATGTAGACTACATCAAATGCACTGCCCTCCTTGTTACCGCCTCAAAAAAATTTAGTCATGTTAGTCAGACATGACCTTCCCGTAACAAATCCATGCTGACTGTCCTTGATTACTCCGTGCCTTTCTAAGTGACGGTTTATCCTGTCGCTCAGAATTGATTCCAATAATTTGCCCACCACCGAGGTTAGGCTGACTGAACTGTAATTACTCTGTCTATCCCTCGCTCCCTTTTTAAACAATGGAACAACGTTAGCAATCCTCCAATCCTCTGACACCATGCCTGTATCCAGTGAGTATTAGAAAATGATGCTCAGAGCCTCCGCTATTTCCTCCCTTGTTTCTTTTAACAGCCTGGGATACACTTCATCCGGCCCTGGTGATTTATCTACTTTCAAAGATGCTAATCCCGTTAATACTTCCCCTCTCACTGTTTATCCCATCAAGTAGTTCACACTCCTCCTCCTTAACTACAGTGTCTGCATCGTCCCTCTCTTTTGTGAAGACAGACGCAATGTATTCATTAAGAACCATACCAACGTTTTCCACCTCTGTATATAGATTACCTTTTTGGCCTCTAATAGGCCCTACTCTTTCCTTAGTTATCCTTTTGCTCTAAATATATTTATAAGACATCTTTGGATTTTCCTTGATTTTACTTGCCAATATTTTTTCATGCCCTCTTTTTGCTTTCCTAATTTCCTTTTCAATTTCACCCCTGCACTTTCTGTACTCCTCTAGGCTTTCGATAGTATTGAGTTCTCGGTGTCTGACATAAGCTTTCCTTTTCTGTCTTACCTTACCCTGTATGCTCCTTGATATCCAGGGGGCTCTAGAATCGGCAGTCCCACCCTTTCATATAATCAGACTTGCTCTTTGCTTGGTTGTACTACAATTGGATATGTCAGGAAAGTGGATGAGATGAAGTTCTTGTGCAGCATCAACAATTTTCCATATCAGGTTTGCATGTGTGTGAATTTGGCTCCATTTCAAAGTGTACACTTTAAATCAAGCTTTGTCTCCAGTTATAGTACAGATCTAGCAGAGTATTTTGCCAGGAAGTCATATTGAAAATATTGATCAGTTTAAAAGTTGGTTCATCTCTTCATTTCTTGGAATATAGCCAGTTGGATGTCTGTATGTCCTGACAAATTAAAACACAGCTGATGCAGTAGAAATATTTCTTCAGTGACAGTATAACTGGGAAGAGATGTTAATTGGGTGTATAATGCCATCTATTACTGAGAGAGAGAGGGAAACCAGCAAGTTAGGAAAAAATTGACTACATACTAAAGAAGTAATGAAACACTTAACAGGTAAGAGACACCTAATTTATGGTTCTCATGTAGGAAATATAATTTACTGTCCCCCTGAATGTAACCTATTTATAACACTCCTGTTATTGTGTAATTAATTGTATATTTGTGTTTTACATTTAGTTTATTGAGGACGTAAAAGCATAGAGAGCATTATAATACTCTGCATTATTTTATGTAAGCATTTTGGCTTTCCAGGGATGACTGACAGTCACCTTGAGAGTCCTCAAAAGCAGTATAACTGATGATGAGTTCATTTACTGACAGCAGGCAGAGTGAGGCACAACTAACTGTATTCAGGTACTTTTTGATCGAAGAATCATTAGCTTCACCTTTAGCTAAAGGCATTTGCAACCTCCTCCACAACTCTACCTGAGATCAGCTAATCTAGCACAGATCAGACTGGAATTGTTATTTTCCTGGTCTGTGACTCAGTGATGTGCATCTGATCAGGCTGTGTCTCATTGTTCCAGCATATCCAAACATTATTGAAGCTTGCTCCATTTTCAAAAATTGCCCAATTCTTTAACATTTGTTTATTGCTGTACCTTAATATTCAGTAGTAATGACTGGAGTTTAGCATCTCACTTTCAGCTTATATTTGGTGTCCATAAATGCAAACTAACTTCATGTACAAGTGGATGATCTTGGTGGATGGTAAACCAGCATCTGAGTCAATCACAGATTAACCTGTAAATAACATTATAAGAGGCCAATTCATGTTTTTAAATTCACATTTTATTGATTTTCTTCATACAAATATTTAAGGTGCAATAGAGAGTTGTTCGAATTTAGGTAATTAGATTATGCACAGAGTTCAAATTTAACATTAATTGTATCATGTTAAGCCAGCTTAATGCTAATGGAGCCCTTTTCTAAAAGTCTGTCAGGCCTTTTCAAGGAACTAGCTGTTTGTCCCATGTAGAACCATTCTCTCGTCACTGCCCCCCCCCCCCCCCCCCCCCCCATTCCTTACTGGTTCTACCAATTCAGATGCTGGTTTAACAATCCTTACAGTTGTTTGGACAATTCATTTAACAGCTATCTCTATTACATGCATTTTCCATGGTGTTGGATGTGTTTCTTATTCATCTAATAAAAACCATTATGCTCATTCCCCCCCTCCCCCACCCCTGGCTCTGTAGTATCCCTCGCCTCGCTCTGGCATCTTCTGAGATTGGCTGGTGGTGCATTCACTTAACGTGGGTGAGTGATACCTTTTGTTTGTCTGCTTTTTTTGTCAGCTTTTTGTAACATAACAAAGCTATCCTACTAACAAATTGATGCTCAGTATTTTATAGCTCATCTACCCAGGCACTGCCATTGACTAACGGTGCAGGACAACATTCACACAGAAAACTCTTGAAAGAGAAAAGGGCATTCAACCTTCGAGTCTGTTCCTTCCACAGCACATAGTTTGCCCTATTATGGATTGCACTTTTTATTTCAGTTTTCTGAAGGTGACCAACAAGTGAAATGTCTAGGAAACAAATGTGTACTTCAACTCCTGTTTTTTAATGGAAAGACCAAATAGCAACACCAAACAGATTGAAGTGTTTTTAGCCGTAAAAATGTATCCTGTTATTTTAATAATCATGTTCATATTTTAAAAAGTTAGCTGTTAACACATCAAGATTACATGGTTTATATATGTACGTGTTACAATCTTGTCAAACTCAATTACAGTTTGGTGCCTTGACCAAGTTGCAGAAGGAATTCCTTCAGACAATGGCATAATTCATAATGGCATATTTGGTTGCAATTTTTAGACCATTTGTCTGTGTACCTCTTTGTGGGTCAAGAACCTCATGCAGATGATGCCACTGCAACAGAAACTATGTCCCCTGGTGTACTTCTAGATTTGCAAGATGTGCTCTATAGAAATGCATATCATTAATCAGGCCCTCTATGGTGAATGGGTTGAAGATTTGCTGAGAAAAATATCTGGAACATTGAGATGGATTTTGGCATGGTTATATAGTGAAACTCTCACCCTGAGGATTCTGGTTGTCCTGTCCAGGGGTTGAAAGTGGCCTTGTCTCCTGCTCAGTTCCAGCCATTCTATGTTTTCCTACCAGAAATTCAAGCACCACAAGCTGGGAGGCAGCCCACAGAATGTGCACAAAAAAACTGCTTCAGTATTGGTGTGGGACCTCACCTTGATCCTTTGCAGGCTTGTTATATGGCTTTCGCATTACTACAGTCTTGTGATTTGAAGTCACCCTTTGGTGGCCTCTGGGTCGTTAACTAACTATCTCATGATGATGAGGCACTGAATTTAGCTCACCCAGAAGGGTAGACGATCATACATGAAGCTTCAGTCTCTAAATGGAGACATAGCTATGTTGGTTCTACTTGTTGGTTACTTGTGTTTACCCTAGTGATATATGAGGAAAATGTTTTTATATCAAAGGGGTGATTCCTTCATCTGGCCCTTCCAGTGGAGAAAGCACCCTGAGAAATCACAAGCTTTGCTATCATGTTTTCTGAGATGTGGTTCCTTTTGGGAGAATCAGATGCTATTATTTAACATTCAGCGGTGTCTCCACAATAACACACCTCTCTAATTCTTATGCAGTACAAGTCAATTCTAGCAGTTGATTGCAATTCCAGTATTTTTCTTAGTTTTCACCTGATTACAGCATGTAATAGAACAGGTACATTTTGCTCTTGCTTGTCATCTGCCATTTCTGTGTCAGGGTTGACAGATGACTGACCTCAGGTCTGACTCAAGGCCTCTTTCCCCGCGCGCGCCCCCCCCCCCCCCCCCAAAATATATTAGAACATTTTATGATTAGGTGTATGCCAGTTTTCAGTGCAGTGGGGAAATTTTTCTTGCCTTGAGTCTTCAAATTAAGCTTCTTAGCTTTTAAAGACTGCAGTAAAACAACCTAATTCATCATACACAATTGTCAGTGCACTAAGAAACATTTATATTTATAATGGATTTAAAAAACAACTCAAAGGGAAAAAGAAAGTATGGAGGAAGAGCTTTCTGTTCAGATAACTGCCCGTTGCTGTCCTGAGAAAAAGCCATCAAAAATGCATATTACCCAGTTTGAAATATCTTCAATTTTGCAATCTTGTGCAGACGGATATTTTCATTCCTTGGTCATGCTAAGGACAAACATTACCTGGATGCTCCATGTGCATCTTGGAGTAGTTCCATGTGTTTTAACAGGAACTGACACTTTGGCTCTCCAGCCTGTGTAATCAGGATCCACCTAATCGTGGGGGAGGAAAAACACTAACGACTAGGTACTGTTGGATAACCGTCTGGTGGAGGGTTTTCAGGCTTGGGCATTTCTGTACTGCCTCACAGGCTCATCCAGACTGTCAACTCCAATTGAAGTGAATGGAGCCGCTTGGGACACGTGCAGTCATTGCAGTGATGTAGGAACAGGAGACGGCCATTCAGCCCCTTGAGCCTGTTCCGCCATTCACTCAGATCATGGCTGAACTGTATCTTAATTCCATCTAACAGCCTTGATTCCGTAACCCTTAGTACCCTTGCCTAATAAAAATCTATCAATCTCGGTTTTGAAATTTTCAGTTGACCTTGCCTCAACAGCTTTTTGGGAGAGAGTGTTCCAGATTTCCATGATCCATTGTGTGAAGAAGTGCTTCCTGACATCACCACTGAACAGCCTAGCTCTAATTTTAAGGATATGGCCCTTGTTCTAGACTCCCCCGCCAGAGGAAATAGTTTCTCTCCATCTACCCTATCAACTCTTTAATCATAAATAACTCAATTAGTTCACCCCTTAATCTTCTTTACTCAAGGGAATACAAGCCTAGTTTACACAACCTGTCCTCGTAACTTAACGCTTTTAGCCCAGGTATCATTCTGGTGAATCTGCGCAGCACCCCCTCCAAGGCCAGTCTATCCTTCCTGAGGTGCGGTGCCCAGAACTGAACACAGTACTCTAAATAGGTTCTAACCAGAGCTTTATATAACTGTAACATAACTTCCACTCCTTTGTATTCCAGCCTCCTTGAGATAAAAGCCAACATTCCATTAGCCTTTTTAATTATTTTTTTTGTATCTGTCCACTAGCTTTTAATGATTTCTGTACTTGAACCCCTAAATCTCTCTGCTCCTCCACAGTTCCTAGCTTTTCTTCATTTAGAAAATTCTCTGAAAATACTTAGGTCCAAAGTGGATGACCTCATACTTCCCTTCATTGAACTCCATCTGCCACTGTTCTGCCCACTCACTTAATCTACCAATGTCCCTTTGCAACTTTCTGCTCCCATCTACACTACTTACTGTGCCACCTAACTTGTCGTCAGCTAACTTGGATATAGGGCTCTCTATTCCTTCATCTATGTCATTTATAAATATAGTGAAAAGTTGAGGCCTTAATACGGATCCCTGGGGGACACCACATCCTGCCAATTTGAGTGCATACCCATTATCCCTACTCTCTGCCTCCTAACCATTTCCTACCCATGTCAATAGATTGCCTCCAATTCCATGCGCTCTCACTTTTGTTAACCGTCTCCTATGTGGAACCTTATCAAAAACCTTCTGGATATACATCACTGGAGCAGCTGAGAAGGGAAATGTTGGCCCAAAATTGTCTCTGTAAGATGACAAAATCAAAGATATTTCATAACAAGTCATATATATCTATGGCTGTGTTTTCTTAAAGCTGAAATGGAAAGATCGGGATGGGAGTGCTATAGCAGAAAGTACACCAGCTAATTTTCCTCCTTGTTTAAGTGGAATAGATCGTATCATGCGATTGCTCTGTAATTAGATTAATATTGATATTCATGTCTGGATTGTGCAATAAATAGAGTGCACTACTGAAATCTTTTGTGAGGGCACTTTTGCCCCTCTGATCGGGTTGGTCATTCGACTGATTAGAAAATTGTGCTTTTGTTTATGGATTTTAAAATGTAATTGAGCTACTTAAAATGACATTTTGTATTGCAGAAACCATGGATGGTGTATTCATGAACCTATCTATATGTCTTTTGTGGGTGGCCAAAACTTTAATCATTAGAAACATGGACCAAAGATGTCATTTGATTGCATTGCTAAGTAATTGCATATTATGATCTGAGAATAAGCAGGAAAATATTTACAATGTACTTAACAAAATGATCCCTTATTTCCTTTTCCAGACTTGGCTACGCTAACTGGGAAGCCTCCAAGAGTGACGGGGAGCTGTTCCATGATCATGCTGCTGGGATGTTATTTATCTGGTTGGGACTTGGGAGAAGGGTAATGTGGTACTGTTATCAAGATGATGTTTCTATGGCCTTTTACTGTGATTTGTACAAAACCTAAAATTTAAAAAAGACAAAAACGTTATTCTGATGTTAACTCTGGCAGATTCTTGTTAAATGGCACTAGGATAAATTGTGCAATAAATTCCTAATGGGATATAAGCCGTTAATGGACACTGTTAATGTTTGACTGGAATGCTTCTTTCTGTACAGCTTTTTTTTTGCTAGGTCATATCCTTGGAGCTTCAGCCTATAAAGATACTGAATCGCAGTACCTCGTTTGTTTACTATAGCTTTTGTACTTGTATTTTGGAAAAACACTACTGTAAATTGTAAATACATGATTCATATCTATGCTAAGCAGAAGGGTAACTTGTAACATTCACTTGGAAAAGTGAAATAAAGTTTTATTTACTGTACTACATTGATGTCTTTGTTTATTGTTAGCCCGACCACTTGTTTGTAAATGTTCAGAGAAATGCTTTTCCGAGATTGATTTACATGGCATTGCTAACCGTTTTAGCACCCTTCCACCACCTCTGTCACAACTGAGCTACATAAAATGGCTGCCATTTAATCACAGTACTTTCCTTGGTTTTGCAGTGAGAAGTGTGCGAAACTGAAGGCCTTTACTTCAAAGAACTGCCAGTGATCTCTACTGATCTATTTTAAGTCGACACAACAGCTGACCTTGAATTTTTTACAACGTGCTTTAGTTTAATTTACGGTACTATTTCAAGTTATTAGTCAATGATCCATGGCATTGCTAATTGAGGCTGAGAACTCAAAAAAAAATAGATTTACGAAAAAGATTTCAGCTGGAAATTTCCTTTGAGCTAATCCCACTCAGCCGCTGTAACTTTGCTGGAAGTGAGGCGGAAACCCCAGTCACGTGCACAAACAAAGTTTCCACTGCACATGCAGCAAAGTTAGGGTGGCCGAGCGGCAGCAGCTCCAAGTAAATTCCTGCCCCTACTACTTACATGACTGACTGGCATTTGCTAAGGTGGATGACATGAGAGCTTGAGAAATTAAACTGCTCTACAGAGTCCCCTGGTGGCTAGAGCATGGGACTGCAGGTGGATTCAGACTAAGCATTTTAATAGGGAATTATATCACGATTTTGTGACTGAAAAACGTGACAAAGGGCTGAGTGCTCTAAATGGAAAACCCATATTATAGTTCTGCCTACAGGCATCACAGACAATTATGAATATAACCGGGGTGTGGCTGCAATTAATGTGGAAATCTCGATATGTAATGTTTACCGGTCACAGGAAATATCTATTTGAATAATGTATTAGTTGATGTGTGGAATTGCACAGGGAGCCAAGGATTAGTGTAGTCAAGTGAAGTTGGGTTTGAGGCTGGGGAAAGTTTGGACTGGGACGCACAGATGTAATTCAGGTTTAAAGTTGCACATTTTTGTTCCATTTTAAGTTCCTATGTCCACATTTATAATGGAAATTTGTCATGTTGTAATTACACCTCCTGCCAGTAGTGGCAGTGTAATTTTTTTTTTATTCGTTCACGGGATGTGGGCGTCGCTGGCAAGGCCGGCATTTATTGCCCATCCCTAATTGCCCTCGAGAAGGTGGTGGTGAGCCGCCTTCTTGAACCGCTGCAGTCCGTGTGGTGACGGTTCTCCCACAGTGCTGTTAGGAAGGGAGTTCCAGGATTTTGACCCAGCGACGATGAAGGAACGGCGATATATTTCCAAGTCGGGATGGTGTGTGACTTGGAGGGGAACGTGCAGGTGGTGTTGTTCCCATGTGCCTGCTGCTCTTGTCCTTCTAGGTGGTAGAGGTCGCGGGTTTGGGAGGTGCTGTCGAAGAAGCCTTGGCGAGTTGCTGCAGTGCATCCTGTGGATGGTACACACTGCAGCCACAGTGCGCCGGTGGTGAAGGGAGTGAATGTTTAGGGTGATGGATGGGGTGCCAATCAAGCGGGCTGCTTTATCTTGGATGGTGTCGAGCTTCTTGAGTGTTGTTGGAGCTGCACTCATCCAGGCAGGTGGAGAGTATTCCATCACACTCCTGACTTGTGCCTTGTAGATGGTGGAAAGGCTTTCGGGAGTCAGGAGGTGAGTCACTCGCCGCAGAACACCCAGCCTCTGACCTGCTCTCGTAGCCACAGTATTTATATGGCTGGTCCAGTTCAGTTTCTGGTCAATGGTGACCCCCAGGATGTTGATGGTGGGGGATTCAGCGATGGTAATGCCGTTGAATGTCAAGGGGAGGTGGTTAGACTTTCTCTTATTGGAGATGGTTATTGCCTGGCACTTATCTGGCGCGAATGTTACTTGCCACTTATGAGCCCAAGCCTGGATGTTGTCCAGGTCTTGCTGCATGCGGGCTCGGACTGCTTCATTATTTGAGGGGTTGCGAATGGAACTGAACACTGTGCAATCATCAGCGAACATCCCCATTTCTGACCTTATGATGGAGGGAAGGTCATTGATGAAGCAGCTGAAGATGGTTGGGCCTAGGACACTGCCCTGAGGAACTCCTGCAGCAATGCCCTGGGGCTGAGATGATTGGCCTCCAACAACCACTACCATCTTCCTTTGTGCTAGGTATGACTCCAGCCACTGGAGAGTTTTCCCCCTGATTCCCATGGACTTCAATTTTACTAGGGCTCCTTGGTGCCACACTCGGTCAAATGCTGCCTTGATGTCAAGGGCAGTCACTCTCACCTCACCTCTGGAATTCAGCTCTTTTGTCCATGTTTGGACCAAGGCTGTAATGAGGTCTGGAGCCGAGTGGTCCTGGCGGAACCCAAACTGAGCATCGGTGAGCAGGTTATTGGTGAGTAAGTGCCGCTTGATAGCACTGTCGACGACACCTTCCATCACTTTGCTGATGATTGAGAGTAGACTGATGGGGCGGTAATTGGCCGGATTGGATTGCTTCCACCTGAGAGGGGAGTGTGATCACAGCATACGTTTACATAGGCAATTTCCGTTATAAATGTGGACATAGAAATTTACAATGGAAAAAGTTGGCAGGAAATGTGTGCAGATGTGAGATTTTTAATACAGTCTCCACTGCTTAGAGTAGACGTGTTTGTGTGAATGCGATTTGCCCACTATACGTTTGTAACCTGATGGCTAAGATCCTGGAGGTGGTGGGCAACGCGGCATGGGATCAAGCTATCTTCACGGACTGAGAGCCTCCTGGCCAATATCTGGGTTACTTTCCATCGGTTATACAGATAAATGTAAACTCACACCGCTTCACAACGTAAATAGAAAACAGAATCCTGACAAGTGCTGTTACTTTCAATTACCTTTTATCACAATTTAATTTTTTAAGCATACATACTTTATTTCGGACCCAGCCAAAAACAAGGCAGTTTGTTGGCGATTAACAATACAGTGTACTGTACAATTCTAATGGGAGGTTTAATTTATATGGCAAAGCCTAATCATTTGATTACAGGTAAATAGCAAAACCACTGTACCTTGAAGAAAAGACTTACATTAATTCAACTTCTGATGTTTAGTATTTGAATTTCGGAATCATCAAGTAGAATGAAATGTAATTAGTGAGTAAAAATACTTGTTTCTGCCCGAAATAAACAGAGCACTTAAGACGCTATAACCATCATATTTGAAAATGACAATGCAAATGGGTAATGATTATCACTTTTTGGCCGATACAAGCGACTGCCCGTTTTAAATATGGGGATTGTGTATTAATAGATATTCAGCTTTTGTAATGGTCTTTTATACAGTTATAAAAAAATCTATAACAAAAGTGCTGTCCTTTACTTCTTAGACTGCCTACTTCTGCTGAGCCTGGAAACTGAAGGTGAGGCTTGGCTGCACTAACCCATAACCCTAGAGGAAGTTTTCTAGCCTGGAGGTTCCATGCAACAAGCTACTCCCATAGACTTATACAGAAACTTCTTCCCCGAACTCATGCCATTGCTTCTTGATGTTATCAACCAGATAACTAAAATGGAGTCAGTCACAAGCATAAGACTCTAATGCTTTAAGGCAAAAATAAAGATGTGATGAGTTTGTCTAGCGAGTAGCTGAATTGAAATAACCAGCAAGATCTGTGGTCTGTGCTAAGTTAGCTTGTCTCAGCCAGGGTGGGGCTTAATGATTGTTATTCATTCATGGGAATGCCAGCATTTATTGCCCATCCCTAATTGCCCTTGAGAAGGTGGTGGTGAGTCGCCTTCTTGAACCGCTGCAGTCCGTGTGGTGAAGGTTCTCCCACAGTGCTGTTAAGTAGAGAGTTCCTGGATTTTGACCCAGCGACGATGAAGGAATGGCGATTATATTTCCAAGTCAGGATGGTGTGTGACTTGGAGGGGAACGTGCAGGTGGTATTGTTCCCATGTACCTGCTGCCCTTGTCCTTCTAGGTGGTAGTGGTTGTGGGTTTGTGAGATGCTGTTGAAGAAGCCTTGGCAAGTTGCTGCAGTGAATCCTGTAGATGGTACACACTGCAGCCACTGTGCGCCAGTGGTGGAGGGAGTGAATGTTTAGGGTGGTGGATGGGGTGCCAATCAAGTGGGCTGCTTTGTCCTGGATGGTGTTGAGCTTCTTGAGTGTTGTTGGAGCTGCACTCATCCAGGCAAGTGGAGTGTATTCCATCGCACTCCTGACTTGTGCCTTGTAGATGGTGGAAAGGTTTTGGGGAGTCAGGTGGTGAGTCACTCACCGCAGAATACCCAGCCTCTGACCTGCTCTTGTAGCCACAGTATTTATATGGCTGGTCCAGTTAAATTTCTGGTCAATGGTGACCCCCAGGATGTAGATGGTGGGGGATTGGGCGATGGTAATGCCGTTGACTGTCATGGGGAGGTGGTTAGACTCTCTCCTATTAGTTCTATGGGTTAGGGAGGAGAAGAGAGTTGCTGGTGCACATTTGGCTGTTGGGAGAGGACAGGATTAGGTTCAATGCCCAGGCTCTCATAAATAGTGGCTATTTGGCTGAGATACTGGGGGGGTGACTGGTACTTTGTGAAGCTGTTCCACAATGAGAGTCAATGCCTTCAGGAGGAAGGGGGGAAAACTGGTGATAGAAAAGGGAAGGAAAAGGACACACCGGCACAGGTCTGTAGATTTTCCGATCAGGCATAAGCTCGACAGGTGGGCAGTGCATGAGTTGTATCCTTCTGATATTGATAGCGCTGACTCTGCACAAATGTCCAGGGTCACCCTCATTAAAATGTCAGGGGCGAGCGCCAGGCTTGGGGGATGCCTCTGAAGAGGGGATCACTTGTTGCAAAGAGAAATTACGTGTTACTGCAGGTCTTTCAGCTCAGAGGGATAGGCATCACTGAAAGTAAAAGTGAAAGAAGTAAGTTTTTATCCAAACACATGTTTGGCTCACTCCTCTCGTGAGGTTATTGAGATGCTACATAAGGAGGTACGGCTGAGGAGGAGGTCCCTTTTGAGGCCTCCAAGAAGAGTAGCCCATGTGGAATGGAAGGAGGTGGCCATTCGTGTTAATACCACTCCAACAACACCATGCATATGCCAAGTTCATTGGCCTTACTAGGAAAGCCTACCATGATGATACATTAACACAGTATAGAGAACACACAGAAATATAGCCCCTTCACACTTCTTAAGATAAATTCCAACTTATCCTGAATGCTGATGAGGCAGCGAATGCCCTTTACACCCCAGCCTTCACTTAGAAGTGCTTCTTTACTCAAATCCTTACATCTGCTTGAGGATTCTTTTGGGCTGAAAGCATGTAACTATTGTATGTACATGTCGTCACACATACTGGGCTCAATGGTGCCACTTGAGCATTAGTGCATGGCATCTTAACAATAGCCACTTCTCCCTTCCTGTACTCTTCTTGCAGGAGAATGCAGCCCACAACAGCTGGGAGTGATCAGTGATAGCTGGTGAAAACCCAGTTACTAACTCTGTATGAGGAACAAATCCATAAAATCTTGGGAAGGGAGACCACAGAGGAGGCTGGAGTTGGAACAGTGAAATGGCAGTCACCAGCTAAGCTCATTACCAACTCCTGCTGCTCTTCTTTCTCATCCTATTCTCTAATTCACCAGCTGCTAGCAAAGCATATACCGAAAGCCTATATAATTTTAATCCCACTAAAAGCTATACAGGGGTACCCAGTAAAGATTATGATCAACACGAATCAGGGGATCATAGTTAATAAATCATTAAAGGTCCACAATGTGGCATAGCCATTGGGGTGTTTATATTGCTAGCATATAACATTAGAAAAATGAAGACCCTACACGTGGCGGGTGATATTGAAACCCTAGCTAAGCTACAGAGGTGGGCAACAAAAATGGAGTTTGGGCTATTTTCATTCGAGAAATGCAAGCTTAAAAGGCATATAATTGAGGTTTTTGAAATGACTCTGATGATCCTTTTCAAGGTGAAGTTGTGGAGCATGTCGAACATGAACACCATAGGGATGTAGAATTAGGCTGCATGCATATAAAATCCTTAGATGAAGAGTTAGGTTAGATGTTTGGAAATATTCATCCCCCTCTGGACCAGATTACCAAAGCATACAATGTGTATGGATTCCCCACAGTCTTTCAAAAGAATGCTGGACAACTTCCTGAGAGAAAGTGATATTTTCAGTTATAGAAGGTAACCTGCAGGTTAGCTGCGATTAGAAGGAATTATGGATTGCTTTAGGGAGTCGGAGAGGAACTTCCCAGTGTTCTTGCTCAATTGGGTTCAGGCTTTTTCCTTATCTCCTTGGAGATTTCGTGTCTAGGGAGATGGAGCAATAATATATGTGGCTGCACCATGTCTGGATGGAGCAGGCTCGGCCATCTGTTCCTATCATCCTCTTCGTATGTTCATATATGTGAATGCTGCACACCTTAGTTACCTGTCTTCCTTTTCTCTTTTACATAAATGTGCCTGAAGATGATGAGCCAGGTCCCACTGCACCCAGCATTTCACAGCAGGCACCGTAACTCACTCTGTCCCTCAAGTGCCAGCTGAGATACATTTATTCTGGCAGATTTAGACAGTGTTCTAGAGCAGAGTGCATACAGCATGAGTGAGCCAGAGCATCTGGTGGTGTCATAGGAGGAGGAGAAACTTGCTTCTATCCTTTCACAGCTAATGAGCTGGGTGTCAGTGGGCTCGCTTTTAAAAGGATGCTCCCAGAACATCAAACATCGCTGAAGGCTTTGGGAGCCATGCCAAACAGTATGCTGCAGATGGCGGCGTGTTGGAAAAACCCACTATCCATATACGCAGTAGTTTGCAGGACTGTTTCAGAACACTGCAGTCCACTATGGAGTGTACAGCAACTGCAGGCATATCTGCAGCAGAGTCCCCCATACCAGTGGCCCTAAAGGCAGTTGTGGCTGCTTAGATTACAGCCATAGAGGCCTGGGCTGCTAGATTGGAATGGGCCATCTCTTCCAGCCTCAACAGGATTGGTGATTGGTCACAGAGAACCCTGGGTGTGGGCTTCACTGATCTCACTGGGGCCATTAGACCTGCTCCCATACAGATCAGTGACCAGTAGCCGGGGTTTGGCTGGAATCTGCAGCAGGTCCATTTCAGGACTCAGCCGCCGGGAGATGAGGACTGGCTCAATCCCAAGAGCCAGCCGCCTCACGCACTCCTGGCACTGAGGCGGCACCTGGAAGGGGTGTAAAGCCAAAGGTGAGAGCACTGCTATCAAGGGGAAGCAGCTTGCTCGCAAACAGTAGGCAGTCATTTTCGAGCTGAAGGGTGCAAATAAAAGTCTAATTAAAGGCACACACCACGAGATGCCCCGCTCCAGCAAGATTTGGGCCAATGTTTCACCATGTAAGAAGTGAATGACTGTTTTAAAGATCAGCTATGTAATGAGGATTAGCACATGAGAAGCATAAACTGTATGTACTGAGTACTGTTCATTTACCTGTTTAATGTTAAATAGATTTGTTGGTTTATAGCCTGAGCCTAGGCCTAATGGAATATATATTCATCCGCACTGACGACAAGGAGATCATGTGGTGCCACGTGACATTCCAGTAAGGTGCAGCACAATGGCAAGGGTTCTCAGTTTGACCCCGGGGTCTCACTATATTTACCTAGATATTGTAGTTAGGGGCTAAAATGCACCCAATATTAGAGCCAGGGGAACTTAAACAGTGGAAGAGAGGAGACTGGGGGAGAAAGGGCAAAGGATGGTAACAGATGGCCAATGGTAGAGTTGCACAGCAAAAGAGCTCCCTAGGGAGTAGCCAATCCAGGAGCAATCTTGGAGAATCCGCTCCATCACCAAGACAGCCTATTTCCACCTCCGTAACATCCCAAGTCTCCGCCTCTGCCTCAGCTCATCTGCTGCTGAAACCCTCATCCATGCCTTTTTTTACCTCTAGACTTGACTATTCCGATGCTCTCCTGACCGGCCTCCCATCTTCTACCCTCCATAAACTTGAACTCGTCCAAAACTCTGCTGCCCGTATCCTAACTCGCACTATGTCCATTCACCCATCATCCCTGTGCTCGCTGACCTACATTGGCTCCCGGTTCGGGAACGCCTCGATTTTAAGATTCTCATCCTTGTTTTCAAACCCATCCATGGCCTCACCCCTCCCTATCTTTGTAACTTCTTCCAGCCCTACTACCCTCCGAGATCTCTGTGCTCCTCCAATTCTTGCCTCTTGCGCATCCCCCATTTTAATCACTCCACCATTGGCAGCCGTGCCTTCAGCTACCTAGGCCTAAACTCTGGAATTCTCTCCCTAAACCTTTTCCCCTGCCTACCTCTCTCTCCTCCTTTAAGACGCTCCTTAAAACCTACCCCTTTGACCAAGCTTTTGGCCACCTTTCCTAATATCTTCTTATGTAGCTTGGTGTTAAATTTTGTTTGAAAATCGCTCCTGTGAAGCACCTTGGGACATTTTTACTACATTAATGACACTATGGCCTCGATATTTGAGGAGTGGGGGTTGTGGGGGGTTGATTGGGCGTGTGGCAAACCGGCATGAACCAAACTTACCGTTGCCGACACGATCGCACGTTGATTGATAGTGGTTAATGTCATCTCCGGGTTTCATGCCCGGCAGCCAGCCTGATTGACAGGCTGGCTGTCATCAGGAGCTGCAAAGTGAGGGGGGTGGGGGC
Organism: Heptranchias perlo; assembly: GCF_035084215.1. NCBI lineage: Eukaryota > Metazoa > Chordata > Chondrichthyes > Hexanchiformes > Hexanchidae > Heptranchias > Heptranchias perlo. Next base: position 102,387,304 of record NC_090327.1, read on the forward strand.
GGGAAAGAGAGAGAGCCAGACGTCATCTGGCGCTGGATTGTAAGATCGGGGGGGCGGGGTAGAGGGGAAGATCGGGGGGAGATTGGGAGGGTGAGATCGGGGGGAGATCGGGAGGGGAGAGGGGAAGATCGGGGGGAGATTGGGAGGGTGAGATCGGGAGGGGAGAGGGAAAGATCGGCGGGGGGGGGAGATTGGGAGGGTGAGATCAGGGGAACATTAGGGGGAGATCGGGAGGAGAGAGAGGAAGATCCGGGTGACATCGGAGCGGGGGACATCGGAGCAGGTTTCAAAGGTAGGTTCATTTAGTGTTTTCACTTCATTGCATGTTTTTTTATTTCATTTATTTAGTTTCTTTTTGCCTGATCCGGCCCTGCGTAAATCAAAAGCGGTGGGCAAGCCGCCCAGGTAAGTTAAAAATCTTTCTAATGACTTACTCTGTCACAGGTAAAGTGCCTTAACTACCTCAATGAGGTACATTTGGCTCTTTAACTGTCATCCCACCGGGTTTAATTAAAGCCGGCGGGACTTACGTTTTTGGGTCGCCCGTGCGCACACAGGTGGGTCCCTGGGAAACTCGGAAGCCGACTGGTTGGAGCCGACACCCGAACGGGATTTGTGCGATTTTCGGAGCCCCCCTGCCCCCAACGCACCTGCATTTGCCTCCTAAAATCACCCCCAATATAAATGCAAGTTGTTGTTGTTGTAGATATTGGGCAAATAAAGACACATCCTTTTTTCATAGAGCACCAAAGTACATTCATGAGGGTGGTTGCAGGAACTGAACCAAAGGATATATCTAGTGTAAAGGAACCAAGAGTGTAAAAGTCAAAAACCTCAGTGTAAACAAGAGAAAAGTTTCAAAAAAGGCCTGACTATATGGCAATTTCACTGCTCTTCATACTGATTTCTGTGTGGTGCTAAGTTCCAGCAGTCCCAAACATGCTATTTATATAGGTGGATAAAGGAAACAGCGTTAAACATGGTGGGAATGGAGGAATGAATCTACCCCACTATTATGTTTTGCCACAGGCTGGTGCTACAACATGATCCTCAACCAGAGCACAAGATGCTTTACTATAATTGCCTCAATCCAGTTCTAAATGGCCCTGTAACTTTAACATTCTAACTTCTGACAACAGTGAAGCTGAAATTCCTGACTCTGAAGGTGATGTTCCAGTAGCTCAGCCCACTGAATTTCCGAGCTGTGGGCTCTACCTGGAATGCCCTTACTTGCAATTCTTTAGGAATAAAGTTCTGCTCTGCACCTCACCCAAACTTCTGAAGTCATGTCTCTACTTCACCTTAAAATCCAACACTATTTCACCTTCAGAGTAATGGTTTTAACCATTTCCTCACAACAGTTCAGAAGTTGCAGTCTAATTCTCAGGAAGTTATTTGTATGATCCAGTTCTACTCTCTTGCAGTTTATTCACACTGCAGAAGCTTAGCATTGATGAGGAACCTAAACGCCTACACACCGAAGCTAAGCTTGGCGTGTGAATTGGCCATTGTTAGGGAATGGGTATTGTTACTTATAAGTTTATAACTTACTCTCCAAAATAATAGGGTTCTGAAGCATTTATTGTTGATGTTTACAGAGTATTAAGCATAGAGTGAAAACTATTATATGATAATAATTACTCATATACTTAACAGCACACCTACGTAGATACCTTGCGAGTCCACTGGAGAATTCACCCATGCTACAGTTCCGAGCTCGGTGTAGTTGGTTGGTCAGACTTTAATCAAATTCTGAAGCATCTATCGTAACATCCACCTTTTAAACCATTCTTTCCAATTATTCATTTAATTAGCTGCAATAACTTCAGTTTTAACAAGAATGACTCCCCAAACCTTCACCTTGACTGAACTGTCAATCAAGATATTCAACTGGAGACAGTTCCAGAGAAAAAAGGCCCTCTACAGGGACATAAGAACATAAGAAATAGGAGCAGGAGTAGGCCATATGGTCACTCGAGCTTGCTCCACCATTCACTAAGATCATGGCTGATCTTTGACCTCACCTACAGTTTCCCGCCCGATCCCCATATCCCTTGATTCCATTAGAGTCCAAAAATCTATCTATCTCAGTCTTGAATCTATTCAACAACTGAGCATCCACTTCCCTCTGAGGTAGAGAATTCCAAAGATTCACAACTCTGAGTGAACAAATTCCTCCTCATTTCCCTCCTAAATGGCCGACCCCTTATCTTGAGACTATGCCCCCCTAGTTCTAGACTCTCCAGCCAGGGGAAACAGCTGCTCTGCATCTACCCTATCAAGCCCTCTCAGAATCTTATATGTTTCAATGAGATCACCTCTGATCCTTCGAAACACCAGAGGGTATAGGCCCATTCTACTCAACCTCTCCTCATAGGACACGTCCTCATCCCATGAATCAATCTAGTGAACCTTAGTTGCACTGCCTCTAAGGCAAGTAAATCCTTCCTTAGGTAAAGAGACCAAAACTGTACACAGTACTCCAGGTGAGGTCTCACCAAAGCCCTGTACAATTTCAGCAAGACTTCCTTACTCTTATACTCCAACCCTCTTGCAATAAAGGCCAACATTCCGTTTGCCTTCCTAATTGCTTGCTGTACCTACATGTTAACATCCTGTGATTCGTGCACAAGGACACCCAAATCCCTCTGAACACCAACATTTAATAGTTTCTCATCATTTAAAAAATATTCTGTTTTTCTATTCTTCCTACCAAAGTGAATAACCTCACATTTCCCCACACTATACTCCATCTGCTTCTTACTTGCCCATTCACTTAGCCTATTTATGTCCCTTTGCAGACTCTTTGTGTCTTCCTCAAAGCTAATTTTCCCAACTAGCTTTGTATCATCAGCAAACTTGGATACATTACACTCAGTCCCTTCATCTAAGTCATTAATATAGATTGTAAATAGCTGAGGCCTGAGCACTGATCCTTGCAGCACCCCACTAGTTATAGCCTGCCAACCTGAGAATGCTCCATTTATTCCTATTCTCTATTTTCTCTCCGTTAACCATTATCTACCCTGCTGGTTACATCCTCAAAAAACTCCAGTAGATTTGTCAAAGACAATTTCCCGTTCATAAACCATGTTGACTCTGCCTAATCATATTATGATTTCCTAAGTGTCCCGTTACCACGTCCTTAATAATAGATTCCAGCATTTTCCTGACTACTGATGTCAGGCTAACTGTCCTGTAGTTTCCTGTTTTCTCTCTCTCTCCTTTCTTGAATAGCAGGGTTACATTTGTTACCTTCCAATCCGCGGGGACCGTTCTAGAATCTAGGGAATTTTGGAAAATCACAACCAATGCATCCACTACCTCTGCAGCCACCTCTTTTAGAACCCTAGGATGTAGGCCATCAGGTCCTGGGGATTTGTCGGCTTTTAATCCCAATAATTTCTCCGGTACTTTTTCTGTACTAATATTAACTACTTTAAGTTCCTCACTCTCATTAGACCCTTGATTCCCCACTATTTCTGGTATGTTTTTGTGTCTTCTACTGCAAAGACAGATATTAAATATTTCTTCAATGTCTCTCCCATTTCCTTATTCCCCATTACAATTTCTCCCGTCTAAGTCTCTAAGGGACCTTCGTTTACTTTCGCTACTCTCTTCCTTTTAACGTAAATGCAGAAGCTCTTACAATCTGTTTTTATATTTCTTGCTAGTTTACTCTCATATTCTATTTTCTCCCTCTTTTGATCATCCTTTGCTTATTTCTAAAACTTTCCCAAACTTCAGGGTTATTACTCTTCTTGGCAACATTATAAGCCTCTTTTAATCTAATACTAACCTTAACTTCTTTAGTTAACCACAGATGGATCACTTTTCCCGTGGGGTTTTTATTCCTCAGTGGAATATATATTTGTTGAGAATTATGAAACATTTCTTTATTTTGTTACTAAGCTATCTTCGGAGTCGTCACTATCTGAAGCTGTAGCTTCTCGACCTGATGGTCAAAACATATCCATTGATATCTCACTGTTGAGAGGCCTATGGTTGCTCTCATGGGTGAGTGAACAAAGAGAGCTTGTGGCCTCTGCTGAATCTCCTTATCAGCTAAAACACTCTGACTGGAATCCATTTTACTAACTGAACATTGCCAACAGAAATTCAGTTAAAAGCTAAAGTTAATATAAAGAATTAACCTTTACAGGCATCAAGACCTGAACTAACTCTGAGGAAAAGAGAGTGAGACGACTTCCTCCAGGGACTCTCGCTCCACTTTCTTCCAGTGTCAGGTCAGGCCCTGACCCTAGATTCAAGCTGCATTTATACTGTGACTGCAGTCCTTGTGTGAAGCTAACTGCTTCACATAACACTGTAATTAAAGCATGAATTCCTGAAAACTGAACCTCTTTTAGTCCAACGGATTGTTATATTTAAGAAATGTAATTTCGACTGTAAAAGTCATTCAAGCAAGCGATCACTGGACAGACCAGATGGCTATATAACGTTGCATTACTCACTCAGAACTGATTAATGGATGGTTGACCCAGAAATGCAGTGACATGCCGGGCAGCTCATCTCAAAGCTTCCATTCTGGACCTTTAAAGAGCTACTTGTGCTGAAGTTTTTCAGTCGTTCAGAGTATTGGACACATTTCACTCTTGAAAGCCAGTGAAGTATTTGATGATGTCAGGAGAAAGTTAATGAAAACTCAGCAGCAAGCTGACTTTAAGATAATTAAATTCTTTTTTTTGTCCGCACAGCACAGTTCTCTGATCATTTAAACCATGTGTTTATTGAACGGAACTTTTAGCTAGCTTTAAAATTAATGAATTGTTGGTCCCTTACATTGATTTTTTTAATACATAGATTTAGCAGAAAGCCCTAGAAGGTATGTTTTAGATGAGGTGAAACCATGGCACACCATGGTATCATTGCAACTTTGAAACAGCTATCATTGTAGACATGTATTTATCATGAAGTTTTCTCTCAAATCAGCTTCAAATCCATAATGATTTGATTTTCAGCTTTACCAGTTTTATAATCAAACCTCAGCAACCAGATAACTCAAAAATTCATAGAAAGTTCCTATAAGATATATTTCTTGTTCCATAATGATCTTTTCCTGTCTCTGTTCCATAACAGCCAGAAAGGAAACCGTTAGCGTGTATAAGCAGAGAAGGTTATAGGGCAGGTAGACATTTTAAGCTGTTTGGACACTCAAATAGAAAAGCCTGGCATTTGTGTTTTTTAATCAAAAGATATTGTTCAGAAATAAGAGAACATTTTACAATTTTGCACTGGTTTGGAACTTCCTGTGCCAGTACATGTTGGGAATCCAGGGCCCATGGGTCCTGCAGCATTTTCATTTTGGGATTGAAATCTTTCAGGTAATAGGGCCACGGATACACCTTTAACCTTCAATGGCTCCACCCTTATTTTTTCTTTGCTAGCTTCTCTAACTACAACTCAGACTCCCCACATCTCCTTCATTGCTAAAGCTGCCTCTAAGAAGCCGTGTTTCCTCTTTCATGCCAAAATCTTCTTTTCACCTCAAAAACTCTTAACTCTCTAAAATGTCCAAGTCCTTCCAAGGCTTGGATATTGCTCCCATAACTGAAGAGAATCTTCTAGCACCTCTTTCACACTCCTGGGTAGGATACAAGAAGAAGTGTCTTATCTGATTGGTGATCTCTTTCTCAGCTCAAGCCTCCAACGTCTATCACTTTGCTTTTTTTGATTCATTGTTGGGATGTGGGCGTCACTGGCAAGGCCAGTATTTATTGCCTATCCCTAATTGCCTTTGAGAAGGTGGTGGTAAGCCACTTTCTTGAACCACAGCAATCTGTGGTGAAGGTTCTCCCACAGTACTGTTAGGAAGGGAGTTCCAGGATTTTGACCCAGCGACGATGAAGGAACGGCGATATATTTCCAAGTCTGGATGGTGTGTGACTTGGAGGGGAACGTGCAGGTGGTGTTGTTCCCATGTGCCTGTTGCCCTTTTCCCAACCCATCACAGACGTTTTGTCTTTCCTCATTCTCTCAACACGACAAACATTAGTTTCTTCACTTAAGCTCTAAGTACAATGTCCTACACATTCGCCCTCCTCTCTGCATCCTCATTGTGTTGAAATCAAGGCTTATTGCACCATAGTCTACTCTAACTCATTCTTTCCTTTGACTTCAGATTTGTGCCATGGCTTCTCATTTACTCTTTTTACTATGAGCGTTGACTCTTCACCTTAATAAAAAAATCTAACAACTGAACAAAATGGGCAGCGCAAATGTGTATTGATATTAATCATAATTCTTTTGACATTTAAAAGGGCCCGTGATAGTAAGTCTACTTTTTTAAACTGGAAAACTCCATGTATAAATAATATGTAAATTAAAGAAAAATGTAAGATACCATTGACCGACTTAGAAATGAAAACGCAGGTTTTGGGGCAGTCAGACACTTCCCGAACTATTGGCCAATTAACCCTGAACCTGCTGATCTAACACCAGCTATTTGGTGTTGAACCCACTTAATGCTGCCACTATAAGGACAAAATTATAATTAAACATGGATAGAAAATAACAACATTCTTTGTCATCCATGAAAAATGTGAGGTTAAATCCAAACCAGGGTTACGTAATTGAGGACCTACTTAATGATCGCTGCCAGAGTGAGTGCAATAAGGTTTTATTCTATCATTCTTATTAAATGTGGGCCTTAATCCACAACATAAATCTGTCCTTACTGAGCAGCCTGTGCTGTTAGAGGCATGGAATGATTATAATGGTTGACTTTACAGAGCATTTCTCTGAGGTTACAATTCAATTGTGCGTTCTTGAACTAGAATATCAAAATGTTTGGATTACCTGTTAAGGACTAATATTTAGACTGATTAAGAAGAAGTTAATTTAACCTGCGCTTGGTAGATTTTTCAATTTTAGCTGTTCATCAATCTTCAGAATCTCTTTTGTTTGTTATACATTCTGTACAGAATCCCGTAAATAGAACCTTTGACACGCTGACAGATTATTGCTTAATAATGGCTAAATCCTAAAACAGATATGTTGGTAGCTGTAGCTTGAAAAAAATGCAAATTAATGGGAACGTGGATTTAAACTTTATGAGCTGGTTTCTCAATACATCTGGGGTGGTCACACCCCCAACTTACCAGTGGGAGGTAAAATGCTTCCGCCCATATTTGGCTGGGCGGACACAAATGGGATTCAAATGAGGGTAATCTATCCTTTGGCCTATTTCCTGGCACTTGCATTGGTAGAATACTGGACCCAAGGACTGTCTGTAGGCTCAGGCGTCCAACATTTGGAAGTCAGCAAAGAGGGCAAAAAAATAGTGCCAAGTGTGTTATGTCTGTTTAAGTGTTGTCATGCCCAAGGCCCAGAAGAGAAGTTGTTAGAAATTATTTTTCTATCTTACAAGTTGCTCTGGGGCTGTTGGTACCTCCCCCCACACCACCTTCACCCCCCCCCTCCCCCCACCCGGCCCATGGCTGCAGCAGGCCTCTGAGGTCGACCTTGACAATGTACAAAAGCAAAATACTGCGGATGCTGGAAATCTGAAATATAAACAGAAAATGCTGGAGATACTCAGCAGTCAGGCAGCATCTGTGGAGAAAGAAACAGAGTTAACGTTTCAGGTCAAAGACCTTCCATCAGAACCCGCCTGACAAAAGGTCTTCGACCTGAAATGTTAACTCTTGACAATGTACACTCTGAATCAGAAAATCTAGGCTTATGTGTGGCCCCCAAGGCTCCATGGTACTCACCTATGGTGGCCCAAGAAGACAATAAGTTTGGACACTGCTGACATTCGTGTAAATAGACGATTTGAATTGGGCTGTAAGTACAGAACTAGAGGACACGCAATAAGCCTCAAGTGAGACTAGAAATTAGAAACCCAGGCATTTTCCACATCGACAGAGTGACAATCAGAGAACAAGTCACCTTTGGTCACTCTCACTCTTGGAAGTGCCAGTTAGGCTCATCTGGTAGCACTTTTGCCTCTGAGTCAGAAGATTTAAACCCCACTCCAGGACTTGATCACATAATCTAAGCTGCTGGCCCCTTGCTGCATTGTTGGAGATTTTGTCCTTTGGATGAAAAGTTAAATTGAGTCTCTGTGTCCTGTTCAGGTGGACATTTAAGATCACCAGTTGAAGAAGAGCAGGAGCTACTTCCAGTGTCTGGCTAATGATCATAGAAACATAGAAAATAGGAGCAAGAGTAGGCCATTCGGCTCTTCGGGCCTGCTCCGCCATTCAAAATGATCATGGCTGACCGTCTAATTCAGTACCCAGTTCCCGCTTTTTCCCCATATCCTTTGATCCTTTTAGCATTAAGAAATATATCTATCTCCTCCTTGAATACATATAATGACCTGGCCTCCACTGCCTTCTGTGGTAGAGAATTCCACAGGTTCACCACCCTCTGAGTGAAGAAATTTCTCCTCATCTCGGTTCTAAATGGCATTCCCCGTATCCTGAGACACTGACCCCCTGGTTCTGGACTCCCCAGCCATCGGGAACATCCTTCCTGCATCTAGTCTGTCTAGTCCTGTTAGAATTTTATATGTTTCGATGAAATCACCTCTCATTCTTCTAAACTCGAGTGAATATAGGCCTAGTCGACCCAATCTCTCCTCATATGTCAGTCCTGCCATCCCAGAAATCAGTCTGGTAAACCTTTGCTGCACTCCCTCCATGGCAAGGACATCCTTCCTCAGATAAGGAGACCAAAACTGCACACAATACTCCAGATGTGGTCTCACCAAGACCCTGTATAACTGCAGTAAGACATCCCTGCTCCTGTACTCAAATTCTCTTGCAATGAAGGCCAACATACCATTCGCCTTCCTAACTGCTTGCTGCACCTGAACGCTCGCTTTCAGCGACTGGTGTACAAGGACACCCAGGTCTCGTTGCACCTCCCCTTTTCCCAATCTATCACCATTCAGATAATAATCTGCCTTTCTGTATTTATAACCAAAGTGGATAACCTCATATTTATCCACATTATACTGCATCTGCCATGTTCTTGCCCTCTCACCCAACTTGTCTAAATCACATCGGAGCCTCTTTGCATCCTCCTCACAGCTCACATTCCACCCCAGCTTTGTGTCGTCTGCAAACTTGGCAATGTTACATTTAGTTCCCTCATCCAACAGATCCTCTCTCAAACAACACTAACAAAACAAAACAGCAGATTAAGTGGTTTTCCATCATGTTGTTTATAATATCTTGCTGTGAGCAAAATGGTTGTTCTGTTTGTCTGCACTCACTACACTCCCAGTTAAACCATCGTAGGGTAGGTTTTATAAATTCACCTCCAGACGCATAGGCCTGGATTTTAATCTGGAGCCGGGAAGAGAGCGGATGCGGGGAGGATGTTTATCGGACACAAAACCTGGAAGTGAAGTGAGCGGGTTGGAATCTGAGATCACATCTCAATTGAAGCAATAAACTTTTTCTTCTGGGGTTTCGAGTCTCCAAGCCGCGCAGCGGGCGTACTGCACGCCCACCTGACTGGATCTGAAGTCCACTATTTAAAGGGCCAATGCAAAAATGGAATTTGGTGGAGAAAGGAGAAAGTGAAGCCAAGAGAGCAAGGCCAGCACCCAGATTCACAGATGGTTCCCTTGAAGTGCTGCTGGGTGCAGTGAGGACCAGGAGGGAAATAATTTACCCCAGCAATGGGAGGAAGAAACCTGGTTCTGATACTAAAAAGGCATGGCTGGAGGTGGCTGAGGAGATAAGCAGCAGGAGCATTGTGTTGCAGGTCTGGGATGCAGTGTAGGAAGTGCTTTAATGACCTAACCAGGTCAGGAAAAGTGAGTACAGTTGCTGATTCACCTACATCCTGCGGTGTACAACACCCCCTCTCACTCTTTCTTGCTATGCTTACTCTATCACATCACTCCTCACACCCACTTAAGTTTCAGCAGCACCCATCCGTCACTTTCTCTGTACTTCCTCATCTCCCTATGTATCCATCCACTGCTGCCACTCACCCCAATCCTTATACAGTGTGATCCATCTGTCTGACAGTCACCCTCACCGAATGCACTGCATCCATTGGGTGAATACGTGACCTTCATTCACTCACTGGTCTGTTCTTTCGCCCCTTGTAGGAGAAGAGAGCGCAAAACGCAAGGGAGAGGGAGAGGACTGGAGGTGGCCCTCCACAAATTGTGGAGCTCAATGACGCTGAGGAGGACATCATGGCGATAAGTGGCACATCTGCGTCCTCTCAATCAGAGATGGAGACACTGGGAACTCGCAGATGCCTGGTGACAGAATTTAAACATCTTTCACGCACTTGATGACTTTATTTCATCAATGACTGACTGAACTATGAGAAGACTGAGTATGGTGATTAGCAAGATTGTTACTTTGCCAGGACTAATTCACATCGCTTTCTTTTGTCTTCTAGGGCCTTCACACGTACAAGAAGACTATACGGAGATTCATGACAATGATCCCTCAGAGGACCTCATTCCTTCTGAGGGCGCAGCCACAGGACGTACAGACATGCACCAGTGCAAATACTCGCACTTCGATGGGTCCTATTAAACAGTTAGTTGGGTTTTTCACCTGGTGATTTACAACTCACAAGTGTGCACGAGCAGACACTCGTGGAAGGGGCAGTTGTGGAGTGTCCGCCTTGGGGGACGCACTCCTCTCTAAGCTCTGTTTAGCTGGACACAGATGCTGAACCCCGGGGGCCATCGTTGAGAATGAGAATGACAAAAGGTACAGCTGCAACTTTGCGAGGTACTGGAAAACATGCCTCGCACACTGTCCACAACAGTGGAGAGGATGGAGGAGTCCAACTCCAACAGTAGTGGATTGATGTCACAGGTAATTGCAAGAATGTCTGCCATGGAGAGAGTGGCCGTCTCCATTGATCTTCAAGCACGGCTCTCAAATGAGTCTATGCAGGTCATGACCATGGCCGTGCAGACTTTGCAAGCCAGCATGTCCGCCGCCTTAAACAGGATGACAGCTACCTTATCTGTGGCCTTACAAGGCGTCACTGATCTTCACCAAGCTGCTCTCCAGCAGCGTGGTGGGAGTGATGTGCCACTGGCTCAGGAGAGGAATGATGGCGAAAAGGGACATGGAAGTGGGGACTCCGCTCAAAGCGCTCCCACGTCTCACCCGTTGCCCCTCCCTCAACCAATACCTGCAACTCCCCTCCCGATGGCCGAGTCTGCCCCTGCACAGGTGCAGGTGGAGCAGTCTTTGGCGGAGCCCTCATGGGCTCAAAAATCCAGAGGTCATAGGCCAAAAGCATCTCGGCAGACAGGGCAGGGATCTGAGCAGCCTGCCTCTACCTCTGCTGGAGCCACAGGGGATGCACCACATTGAAGCGGTAGGAAGTGTAAGAGAAAACAATTGTAATTCACCAAGGGTGTGCTCGTGGGTGTTTGAAGTAATGTTATGTTGTGAAGTTTCCTTTTTTTATATCGGCATGCAAAATTTGATGATTGGACCACTTCCACGCCTTGACCATTATTGCATCCCGAATGCCAACTTGCCCTTTCACTTGCTTCATGATAAATCCCTATACATGACGGGATCCATTGGGCGGATGTGCAATGGGTGTATGTGTAGTTGAGGGACTGTTTTGTGCAAAGGTTGGGGGGGGCGCGGAGGGGGTGGTTGGTGGTGGGAGCGGGCCGGAGTATTTTAATGTTTCCTTTTTCTCACTCTGACTAAGTGAACCGTTGAGATATGAGGGCAATCCGGGCAGCAGTGTACGTGGCTGGTCTGGTGATGGGTTCCCCATCTTCATAGTGCTCATCAACCATCTCATCCTCGTCCTCCTCTTCTTCAATGTTCTCGTCATCAGAAGATGATTAACAAGCGCCTTAGTCATCTTCCACCTCTAAACCTCTCTGCTGCGCAATGTAGTGCAGGGCGCAGCACACCACCATGATTCTCAACATCCTCACTGGCGAGTACTGAAGGGCGTCTCCAGACCTATCCAGGCACCTGAAACGCATCTTTAACATGCTGATGGCTTGCTCAATGACATACCCAGCGGACATGTGGTTCTGGTTGTAGCGCTCTTGTGACTCATTGGTGGGATTCCTCACAGGTGTCATGAGCCAAGTTTGAAGGGGGCATCCCTTGTCTCCAATGAGCCAGCCCTTATTATTGTTTCCAGGTAGGAATAGGTCTGGAATGTTGGACTGCCACAATATAAAAACACCATGACAGTTTCCAGGGAACCTGTCGCACACTTGCATGAATCTCTTCTTGTGCATTGATGGAGTGAAACCCTTGCAGTTGACAAATGCTCCTGGTTGATCTGGTGGTCCTTGAATTGCCACGTGTGTGCAGTCGATGGCACCCTGTACCTGTGGGGAGCCAGCCAGAGACGCAAATCTGACTACCCACTCATTCTGGCTATTGTCGTCACAGTGGAACTTCACGTAAGCGGACGTCCTGGAAAATAACCCAACCGTTACCTGCCTTACATATCTATCTGCAGACGAATGGCGCACTGAAAGGAGCCAGAGGCAAAGAAATTGAGGGCAGCGGTGACTTTTATAGCGACGGGCAATGCATGGCTGCCAGGTCCAGCAGGGAGCAGCCATGTCAATCTGAGCCTGTGTAGGCAATGTTCCACAGAGAGGTCCAGGAAGCTCAGCCTCTGCCTGTAGACTCTCTCACGTGGGTAAATCCTCCCGCGACCTCAGCCTATCTGTTCTCCTCTCTGCCCTTCTCCACTCAGCTCTTCTCTCTGCTGTTCTCCAGATCTGTGTTGTGCACCTCTCTCTTGTGCACCTGCAGATCCCACACAGCATGACGTTGCTGCTGTGGATGGTCATTGTCTTCCTCCTCCGATGTCCTCTTGAATACATCCATTGCGCCCCCCCATCCTGATCTTCTCAGTTTGAAAGGCACCAAAGTTTTTGAAAAAACTGTATCTGCACAAGAACTCTCTGCCAAAGGTTTGCCAGATGGAATTGAAACACCAGCTGTAATAACTGAGCTTTTATTCAGATGGAGAAATCACAACTTAAAATTCCCACATGAACTACGGTCCAATCTCGTCTCCGTTTCACTGGCGATATTTACGAAACCCATGTTGGAGACGTTAAATTTAAAGGTTAGTGAAATTCAATTTAAAAAGACCTAATCGACATCTTATAAGGATGTTAATTGCTGTGATAATGACCCGCCCGCCTGCACTAATTAATGTCCCGACCGCGGCGGGTAGGTTACTTGCAAGCGTCTCCATCAAACCCGGAAGTGGGCACGTTGGAGCCGGGTTGCAGTCGCGCTTCAAAAATCAATTATTTTAACTATCCACCCACCCACCACCCACCTGTTCTTGGGGGTTAAAATCCACCCCATATGTCCTGAATTTACACAGGGTTTCCGAACCAACTTCCGGCGCAGTTACAACAGCGCAGTGGCAGGCAGTCCGAGAAAAGTTAGGGCCAGAGCTTCACACGACAGGAGTGCATATTGAGAATTTGGGTGTGGAGATCAATGTGCTCCTTATGATCTGCTGTTCATTAAAATGAATGGATGTAAATATGTGTGGGGCTCAGCGAATTCCCGATACGCACATCAATTGTCCAGACTTGACAATAATCCAGAGGTTCCCCTTCCAGCCAGCTGCCATTGAGGAGAGCCTGGGTCTGCAGCCTTCCTGTGCTAGCTGGTAACATTGGTGCTGAAACGGTTAAAGATGTAGTAGCTGGGGGAGAATCTGCTACCAGGTACTGAGCCAGTAATGTGCTTGGCAGTGCTGGGATCAGAATCTAGGAATGGGAGAATGCAAACCTGTCTCTCCTCAATAGTCCAGGGTGAGAGCAGGATGCAGCAATGACATGGTCACAAATGTAACATAAAAAGGTCAGGGAGGGGACTTGAGTAGGGCTGGAACAAAGAGTGTTCAACATATCTTACAAAAATACAGTCATAACTAGGACCCATGTGGGTTCCCATTGTGACAACTTTTGTCTGGAGGAAGTTAAAGGAAATATTATTCAAAGTGAGAACAAATTCAGCCAGGTGGAGGAGGGTGATGGTGGATGTGGACTGGTTGGGCCATTGTTCGAGGAAGAAGTGGTCCTGGTGAGGGATGGAAGTTTAGAGACTCTACATCTATAGTGAAAAGGAGACGGTTATGGCCAGAAAACCAGAATTTGTTAAAGTGGTAGAGGGTGTCAGAAGAGTCGATGATGTAGGCTAGTTTTGACAAAGATTCTGCACCTGAAGGTCAACTTGTCTGTTTCCTCCACAGTTGCTGCCTGACCTGCTGAATGTCCCCAGCATTTTCTGCTTTTGTTTCAGATTTCCAGCATCTTCACGATATTGCTTTTTGTCCCCTCTATAGTAGCTGGTTAACATAAGAACATAAGAACATAAGAAATTGGAGCAGGAGTAGGCCAATCGGCCCCTCGAGCCTGCTCCGCCATTTAATAAGATCATGGCTGATCTGATCCCAACCACAAATCTAAAGAACACAAGAAGTCGGAGCAGGACCCGGCCACATAGCCCCTGGGCCCTCTCCGCCACCCACAGGGCATTGACCGATCCGAACTCAGCTTCATGTCCAATTTCCTGCCCGCTCCCCATAACCCCTAATTCCCTTTACTTCGAGGAAACTGTCTATTTCTGTTTTAAATTTATCTAATGATGTAGCTTCCACAGCTTCCTGGGGCAGCATATTCCACAGACCTACCACCCTCTGAGTGAAGAAGTTTCTCCTCATCTCAGTTTTGAAAGAGCAGCCCCTTATTCTAAGATTATGCCCCCTAGTTCTAGTTTCACCCATCTTTGGGAACATCCTTACTGCATCCACCCGATCAAGACCCCTCACAATCTTATATGTTTCAATAAGATCGCCTCTCATTCTTCTGAACTCCAATGAGTAGAGTCCCAATCTGCTCAACCTCTCCTCATATGTGCGCCCCTTCATCCCCGGGATTAACCGAGTGAACCTTCTTTGTACTGCCTCGAGAGCAAGTATGTCTTTTCTTAAGTATGGAGACCAAAACTGTATGCAGTATTCCAGGTGCGGTCTCACCAATACCTTATATAACTGCAGCAATACCTCCCTGTTTTTATATTCTATCCCCCTAGCAATAAAAGCCAACATTCCGTTGGCTTTCTTGATCACCTGCTGCACCTGCATACCAACTTTTTGATTTTCTTGCACTAGGACCCCCAGATCCCTTTGTACTGCAGTACTTTCCAGTCTCTCGCCATTAAGATAATAACTTGCTCTCTGATTTTTCCTGCCAAAGTGCATAACCTCACATTTTCCAATATTATATTGCATCTGCCAAATCTCCGCCCACTCACCCAGCCTGTCTATATCCCCTTGCAGGTTTTTTATGTCCTCCTCACTCTCTACTTTCCCTCCCATCTTTGTATCATCTGCAAATTTTGATATGTTGCACTCGGTCCCCTCCTCCAAATCGTTAATATAGATTGTAAAGAGTTGGGGACCCAGCACCGACCCCTGTGGAACACCACTGGTTACTGGTTGCCAGTCCGAAAATGAACCATTTATCCCAACTCTCTGCTTCCTGTTTGATAACCAATCCTCCACCCATGCCAGAATATTACCCCCAATCCCGTGATTTTTTATCTTAAGTAATAATCTTTCATGTGGCACCTTGTCGAATGCCTTCTGGAAGTCTAAATACACTACGTCCACTGGTTCCCCTTTATCCACCCTATACGTTATATCCTCGAAGAACTCAAGCAAATTTGTCAGACATGACTTCCCCTTCATGAAGCCATGCTGACTTTGTCCTACTAAATTATGCTTATCTAAATGTTCCGTTACTGTCTCCTTAATAATAGACTCCAAAATTTTACCCACCACAGATGTTAAGCTAACTGGCCTATAATTTCCAGCCTTCTGCCTACTACCCTTTTTAAATAAGGGTGTTACATTAGCAGTTTTCCAATCTGCCGGGACCTCTCCTGAGTCCAGGGAATTTTGGAAAACTATCACCAAAGCATCCACAATCCCTACTGCCACTTCCCTCAAGACCCTAGGATGGAAGCCATCAGGTCCAGGGGATTTATCCGCCTTGAGTCCCATTATTTTACTGAGTACCATCTCCTGAGTGATTTTAATCGTATTTAGCTCCTCCCCCCCGAGAGTCCCCTGTTTGTCCAGTGTTGGGATATTCTTAGTGTCCTCTACTGTAAAGACTGAAACAAAATATTTGTTCAGCATTTTTGCCATCTCCATGTTTCCCACCATTAATTTCCCGGTCTCATCCTCTAAGGGACCTATGTTTGCCTTAGCCACCCTTTTTCTTTTTATATAACTATAGAAACTCTTGCTATCTGTTTTTATATTTTTTGCTAATTTCTTTTCATAATCTAACTTCCCTTTCTTAATCAATCCTTTAGTTACTTTTTGCTGTCTTTTGAAGAATTCCCAATCTTCTATCCTCCCACTAAGTTTGGCTACCTTATATGTCCTTGTTTTTAGTCGGATACTATCCTTGATTTCTTTACTTAGCCACGGGTGGCTGTCTTTTCTTTTACACCCTTTTTTCCTCAGTGGAATATATTTATTTTGAAAGTTGTAAAATAACTCCCTAAATGAACACCACTGCTCATGTACCGTCTTACCCTTTAATCTATTTTCCCAGTCCACTTTAATCAATTCCGCTCTCATACCATCATAGTCTCCTTTATTCAAGCTCAGTACGCTTGTTTGAGAATCAACCTTCTCACCCTCTAATTGGTTGCGGAAGAATCCGTCAGGCATGTCCTCCGAGCCAATCTCTTCTGTTCTCAACAGCCCGCTGTTGAATCTGTAGCATTAGAAATATCTGGTCTTGATCATCAGTCACTATTTTGGCAAAATAAATAAGGTGACACTCATGCCTCTGATGGTGCCAAGGCTTACCCAAAGGCAACATCTGTGGTGCCAAATATAAATGCTATGTTCAATATGTAAACACCCTTCTCCCCTGCCATGTGATGGTGTAATTCTTCAGTGCTTACATTACAAAGGGTTTGCATATCCTTTTCCAGAGTCACTTCCACATATATAAACACCATTAAGAATTAAGACAGTCTTGTTTCTGCAAAATGAAAATTTATTTAATTTAATGAAAACAGAAAATAAACCCTTTGCATTCCTGGGTGGCTTCATTATATTTTGATATAAAGGTTTGCATCACTCGGGTCTTTTGAAGCATTTGGCATTGAGTTAGTACGGTAATGGAGATTTTCCATTAATAACACATCTACCTCCAGTTTAACCGACTCTGAACAGCATGTTTACAACTTTTGATGGGTGGGTAAAAGAACTTGAGCAATAGGGTAAATGTTGCAAGTCAAGGCAGGAGGATAACTAATCTACTAAAATCACTTAAAAAACAGAGTCTCTGGTCACAAAGCTCATTGTTGTTTGTGGGATCTTGCTGTGGAAAAAATTATTGTTATGTTTCGCTACATCACAACAGTGGCTACACCTCAAAAGAAAGTAATTTATTGGCTCTGAAGCGCTTTGGGATATCTTGAAATCGTGAAAGGTGTTCTATAAATGCAATTTCTTTCTTTCCTTTCTTTTGTATTTTTAATGGGACAACAATGTAAGCATTTCACTGTCACACTTTATTGATAAGCCAAAATAATATTTGAAAAAATGTTTGCCTGCTATTTTTTCTCAGTAACTGAAATTTCTAACATCCAAATAAGGATTTAAACGAAGTAAAAATTAAAATAATCACATCATTCACAATAGCAGGATTAAGTTTATCCTTTGAATTGCCTTTTGTATCTTTTAATACCTTTGTGAAAGAAAGCTGGCCCTTCACTTTCTTCTCCAACAAAGGTAGCACTTAGAAGGGGCTAATGGATACTCAATATTGTCACCAAGGGAAAGCACTGGGAAACAATCAATAGACCATACAACAAGCGCATTCATCAACAAGTCTGACACATTTGCATTTTAATTTGGTATTAGTGGTTCCCAGACCTTTCTGCTTCAGCAGCAACAACAACCACTTGCATTTATATAGCACCTTCCATGTAGTAAAACATCCCAAGGTGCATATGAATGGATGTGTATTCAAGATGGCTGCTGACCACATAAATAATTCAAAAATTATTCAGCAACAAATGGCTGAAAATATAATTAAAATAAAGTATTAAAAGGCTGCAGCTGCAAAATAACTTCACTTTAACCAATGTTTATGATTTCACATAGTAAAACATCCCAAGGTGCATATGAATGGACGTGTATTCAAGATGGCTGAGGTGTAGTGTGGGGTCATGATGTTAAATGGATCGGTGTGACAGCTCAGCGGGAACCTAATCCAAGAGCTTCCTTCTGCCCCTGTTTCTTGTTGATTCCTCTTCCGACAGCAGACTGTGCCGAATGCAGCAGACTACTATAATTTTGGCTGCCTTTTTGGACAGTGCCTCCCAGAATGATTCATGCAATGGAATCTTTGTTTGGAGAGTCCAATAGTATATTCTATTTGTCAGCCTTGGTAGCAATTTCACCTTTGGGTCAGAGTGTTGTGGGTTGAAGCCCCACTCTAGGGATTTGAGCACATAATCCAGGCTAACACTTCTGTAGACTGCCTCTTTGCTAATTGTGGGACTTTGCTGCGTGCAATTTGGCTGCCACGTTTGCCAATGGAACAGCAATGATTCCACTTCAAAATTAATTAATTGGCTGTGGAGCGCAGTGTCACATCCTGTGAATGTGAAATGTGCTAGCTAGCTCAATACTCGGTTCAGTCATTCCTTTCTTCCTTCCTTCCAATTTCTTCTTTAATAGCCAGCTCTCAAGAGTGATGAACGTCTCCCAGAATCTATCCATCCAGGATGGGTGTACTTTGAAACAAGCATGGGACTATTGAATGATGGAGGGTCAATTAATTATTGCATCTTTCAGGGTGCCTGGCACCTACAGGCATGATGAAGTGATAGTGGTCATAGATAATCTGTGATGTGTAGATGCCGGTGATGGACGGGGGTGGACAAATGTAAGGAGCCTTACAACACCAGGTTATAGTCCAACAGCTTTATTTGAAATCACAAGCTTTCGGAGGCTTTCTCCTTCGTCAGGAGAAAGGAGGAAGCCTCCGAAAGTTTGTGATTTCAAATAAAGCTGTTGGACTATAACCTGGTGTTGTAAGACTCCTTACAATAAATAATCTGGACAGTTATCGAATGGAATCCTCACCTGTTCATATATACAATGGCATTGTTTAGTGACATCAACGAGGCCTTGAATTTTTAGGAGTCCTGTGACTGAAAAAGTGCAATACATTCTCCTGCGGACATGTGATGTGGCCATTGACCCTGGGAAACAATGCTTCATTCACCTGCTGCATTCAATGGTGAACTGTACACTTCTGATTTGACAGTTTTCACCCATAGCACCGTAATAGGAACCAATGACATAAAAGTTCAGTGCAGTTGTCACTTTCCCTGCCATGGGCCAGTTGTGAAGGAGATTTGGAGGTCTCGTTGCAGGATCCGTAAAAATTCCACTACTCCCTCCCTGGTGTAACGTAAGCACCTGAGACACAGCTACTCCAACAACTCCAAGAAAATGTGTCTTGGTTTATACATGAGTATTGGGATAGTTCCAAGTCTGTTGTGCCCTGCTGCCATACAGTCGCACCTGCCCACTTGAAGAATTCCTCTTCATCCTCCATCTCCCAAAGGGCAAGGGGAATACTAGTGTTATGGTCAGAGTGAAGTTGCCTTTGTCAGGTAAAGTGGCTTGAATGGTAGGGTGGAGAAGTTGAAAAAAACAAGATCCAAAATTGCAGCTCCATTGCAAACCAAACTAAAGGGAACAAATGAAAGGTGCAATTCCATAAACAAACTTTAAAGCAATGGCAAAATAGAAAAAAATGATTACTGTTAAAACTCACCAGAAAGTCAAGTGGTATACCTTTAAGACTGCTCCTGGTAGCTGTACAACACATTGCAATTTGTTGGACAGCAATAACATGTGAATGCATGGGATAATGAGGCTTGCATTTATATCTGAAATCCTTGATATAATGCATTCTTGGGCTTCCCTAATAGCTCAAATTATTAAGGCAGTGAGTAGCTGAGTTAACTGATTCCAGGCAGGGTAAAAGGTGGGTGTACTGCAATTAGTCTCAGCACCTCTGGATTAGAGAGGAGAAAATTGGTTCCCACTCCTAACTGCTTTCCAAGTATCCCTGTTTTATGTGCACGTGTGAGGTGAGGACAGGATTAGGCACAGATGTGATTCTTCCCAATGTAAAATAGCTCACATGGCAAGCGACAACTTAGACAACAACAACAACTTGTATTTATATATAGCGCCTTTTACAATGTCCCAAGGCGCTTCACAGGAGCGTAATCAGACAAAAATTGACACCGATCCACATAAGGAGACATTAGGACAGGTGACCAAAAGCTTGGTCAAAGAGGTAGATTTTCAGGAGCGTCTTCAAGGAGGAGAGAGAGGTCTTCAAGGAGGAGAGAGAGGTAGACAGGTTTAGGGAGGGAATTCCAGAGCTTGGGGCCCAGACAGCTGAAGGCACAGCCACCAATGGAGGGGCAAAGGAAGTTGGGGATGCACAAGAGGCCAGAATTGGAGGAATGAAGAGTTCTCGGAGGGCTATAGGTCTGGAGGAGGTTACAGAGATAGGGAGGGCTGAGGCCAAGGAGGGATTTCAAAACAAGGATGAGAATTTTAAATTCAAGGCATTGGTGGACCAGGAGTCAACTTGGTGTGGGCAACTGAGTTTTGGATGAGTTCAACTTTATGGAGGGTGCAAGGTGGGAGGCCAGCCAGGAGAGCATTGGAATAATCGAGACTGGAGGTAACAAAGACATGGATGAGGATATCAGCAGCAGATGGGCTGAGGCAGAGGCAGAGATGGGCAATATTTCAGAGGTGCAAGTAGGTAGTGTTGGTGATGGGATAGGTTATGGGCTTGGAAGCTCAGCTCAGGATTAAATAGGACATCGAGGTTGCAAACAGTCTGGTTCAGCTTGAGACAGTGGCAAGGGAAGGGGGTGGAATCAGTGGGTAGGAAACGGAATTTGTGACGGGGGCCGAAGATAATGGCTTTGGTCTTCCCAATGTTGGACAAGCAATGTGACAACACAGAGGCAGTGGAGGGGGCCAAAGATAGATCCTTGGGGGACTCCAGAGGTTACAGTGCGGGAGTGGGAAGTGAAGCCATTGCAGGAGATTCTCTGGCTACGAATGGATAGATACGAATGGATAGATAAGAATGGAACCAGGCGAGGGCAGTCCCACCCAGCTTGACAACAGAGGAGAGGCATTGGAGAAGGATGGTGTGGTCATCTGTGTCAAAGGCTGCAGACAGGTCGAGAAAGATGAGGAGCGATAGTGCATCACGGTCACAGCCATCGAGGATGTCATTTGTGACTTTGATTAGGGCCGTTTCAGTACTGTGGCAGGGGCGGGTACCTGGTTGGAGGGATTCAAACATAGAATTGCGGGAAAGATGGACATGGATTTGGGTGGCAACAACACGTTCAAGGATTTTGGAGAGAAAAGGGAGGTTGGAAATGGGGTGGTAGTTTGAAAGGACATAGAGCTCACGGGTGGGTTTTTTGAGGAGGGGAATGATGGCGGCAGATTTGAAAGGGAGGAGGACAATACCAGAGGAGATGAAATATCAGCTAACATGGGGGCCAGGAAGAAAAGTTGGGTGGTTAGCAGTTTAGTGCAAATAGGATTGAGAGAACTGGAGGTGGGTCTCATGGAGAAGATAAGCTTGGAGTGGCAAAATATCAGATGGTGACTGGTGCCGTGGAACAGTATCCCAAGAAGGATTCAGCACGTCCTGGAGAGGAGGGAGTTATTTGATGGAGTAAAAATGATGGAAAGAAACATCTAATCTGAAAACCTGGAATTAGGAGACAAACCAGCCAAAGAGAATGTAAGTTGGATATTAAAGGCTCTTGTCATTGGAAAATTGAGAGCAATAAATACGTACATGAGGGAGGAATAGAAGGATATGTTGGCAGAGTGAGATGAAGTAAGGTGGGAGGAGGCTCATGTGGAGCATAAACACCGGCATAGACATGTTGGGCTGAAAGATGAAATCACTTCAATGATAAAGGAGGTTATAATGAGAGGTAAGCAGCCAGCAGAGACCTTATGGGTTGAATTGAGAAATAGGAAAGGATCTAAGACTATAGTGGGAGTTGTATATAGAAGCCCTGGCAGCAGCTCTGAAGTGCTAGATTGTATAAATGCAGAGATTAGACAAGCGTGTAAGAAAGGCATAGTGGTCTTAATGGGGGACTTTAACCTTCACATAGATTGGGAAAAGCAGACTAGCAACTGTCAGAAAAGTAGTAAATTTCTTGAGTGTGTCCGGGATAGTTTTCTACAGCAGTATGTCCTAGAGGCAACAAGGGGGCAAGCCATACTAGATTTAGTAATGAGTAATGAACCAGATTCAGTTAACGGCTTAATTGTGCGTGAACATCTATCCAATAGTGATCATAACATGATCGAGTTCAATGTAGTGTTTGAAAGGGAAAAAAGTGAATCAGCTGCTAAGATTCTAGACTTGGGCAAGGCCGACTTCAATGGGATGAGACAGAGACTGTCCACAGTAAACTGGGCAAATCTGTTAATGGGTAAAACGACTGATGATCAGTGGGAAATGTTTAAAGAAACATTTAACGTGATACAGAATCGGTTTATACCCCTGAGGGGCAAGAACTCTACTTGCCAAAAAAAACAGCCATGGACAACTAAAGAGGTAAGGGACAGTATAAGACATAAGGAAAGGGCATATAAAAAGGCAAAAAATGGCACAGATCCTGGTGAATGGGAAAGATACAAAGATCAACAAAGGGTCACAAAACAGATAGTAAGAGCTACAAAAAGAGAGTATGAAAAGAAACTTGCAAGGGATATCAAAACAATACAAAGAATTTTTATAGTGATATTAGGAAAAAGAGGGTGGTCAGGAGCAGTGTTGGCCCCTTAAAAACTGAAAGTGGGGATATTGTCATTGACAATGGAGAAATGGCGGACATGTTGAACAATTACTTTGCGTCAGTATTTACAGTCGAAAAAGAGGATAGCATGCCGGAAATCCCAAGAAAACTAATATTGAAGCGGGGACAGGGACTCGATAGTATTAACATAAGTAAAGCAACAGTAATGAAGAAAATAATAGCACTAAAGAGTGACAAAGATGGGACCAGATGGTTTCCATCCCAGGGTTTTAAAGGAAGTAGGTGAGCACATTGCAGATGCCCTAACTATAATCTTTCAAAGTTTTCTAGATTCAGGAACTGTCCCTCTAGATTGGAAAATTGCACATGTCACTCCGCTTTTTAAGAAAGGAGAGAGAGGGAAACCGGGGAATTATGGACCAGTTAGCCTAACATCTGTTGTGGGGAAAATGCTGGAGTCTATAATTAAGGATAGGGTGACTGAATACCTCAAGAATTTTCAGTTAATCAGAGAGAGCCAGCATGGATTTGTGAAAGGTAAGTCGTGCCTGACAAACCTGATTGTATTTTTTGAAGAGATGACTAAAGTAGTGGACAGGAGGATGTCAATGGATGTTATTTATATGAACTTCCAGAAGGCATTTGATAAGGTCCCACATAAGAGACTGTTAACTAAGATAGAAGTCCATGGAATCGAGGGAAAAGTACAGACTTGGTTAGGAAGTTGGCTGAGCGAAAGGCGACAGAGAGTAGGGATAATGGGTAAGTATTCACATTGGCAGGATGTGACTAGTGGAGTCCCGCAGGGATCTGTCTTGGGGCCTCAATTATTCACAATATTTATTAACCACTTAGATGAAGGCATAGAAAGTCTCATTCTAAGTTTGCCGATGACACAAAGATTGGTGGCATTGTAAGCAGTGTAGATGAAAACATAAAATTACAAAGTGATATTGATAGATTAGGTGAATGGGCAAAACTGCGGCAAATGGAATTCAATGTAGACAAATATGAGGTCATCCACTTTGGATCAAAAAAGGATAGAACAGGGTACTTTCTAAATGGTAAAAAGTTAAAAACAATGGATGTCCAAAGGGACTTAGGGGTTCAGGTACATAGATCATTGAAGTGTCATGAACAGGTGCAGAAAATAATCAAGAAGGCTAATGGAATGCTGGCCTTTATATCTAGAGGACTGGAGTACAAGGGGGCAGAAGTTATGCTGCAGCTATACAAAACCCTGGTTAGACCGCACCTGGAGTACTGTGAGCAGTTCTGGGCACCGCACCTTCGGAAGGACATATTGGCCTTGGAGGGAGTGCAGCGTAGGTTTACTAGAATGATACCCGGACTTCAAGGGTTAAGTTACGAGGAGAGATTACACAAATTGGGGTTGTATTCTCTGGAGTTTCGAAGGTTAAGGGGTGATCTGATTGAAGTTTATAAGATATTAAGGGGAACGGATAGGTTGGAAAGAGAGAAACTATTTCCGCTGGTTGGGGATTTTAGGAGTAGGGGGCAAAGTCTAAAAATTAGAGCCAGACCTTTCAGGAGCGAAATTAGAAAACATTTCTACACACAAAGGGTGGTAGAAGTTTGGAACTCTCTTCCGCAAACGGCAATTGATACTAGCTCAATGGCTAAATTTAAATCTGAGATAGATAGCTTTTTGGCAACCAAAGGTATTAAGGGATTTGGGCCAAAGGCAGGTATATGGAGTTAGATCACAGATCAGCCATGATCTTAACAAATGGCGGAGCAGGCACAAGGGGCTGAATGGCCTACTCCTGTTCCTATGTTCCTAAAGGCCTGCTTCTGTGCTGTAAAATTCACTGTAATTCTATATACATCAGACAACTAACCTTCATGTCCTATTCTCCAATCCACACACCTGTTAAGGGAGACTGTATGTACTGCGAGCCTCGCCTCACCAGGTGCACGCTATATTGCTGACATGGACTGCTGTTACGCTAGTACTTGTTCAGGTCAGGTTGTGGGAGATGATGTCTCTGAACCACCTGCCCACCTTTACCCTTCTAAAACAAGTTCCCTTAACCCCAGCGGCAAAACTGTAAACTTAGATTTTTTTGTGTGTTTAGAATTCAGCGGCTGTGTAAGGGAGACACGAACACCACCCACAACCCAAACTAAACTACACCAGTCGAACTCGTGGGACTGGGGCACGAACACCACCCACAACCCAAACTAAACTACACCAGTCGAACTCGTGGGACTGGGGCACGAACACCACCCACAACCCAAACTAAACTACACCAGTCGAACTCGTGGGACTGGGGCACGAACACCACCCACAACCCAAACTAAACCACACCAGTCGAACTCGTGGGACTGGGACACGAACACCACCCACAACCCAAACTAAACTACACCAGTCGAACTCGTGGGACTGGGGCACGAACACCACCCACAACCCAAACTAAACCACACCAGTCGAACTCGTGGGACTGGGGCACGAACACCACCCACAACCCAAACTAAACCACACCAGTCGAACTCGTGGGACTGGGACATGAACACCACCCACAACCCAAACTAAACCACACCAGTCGAACTCGTGGGACTGGGGCACGAACACCACCCACAACCCAAACTAAACACACACCAGTCGAACTCGTGGGACTGGGGCACGAACACCACCCACAACCCAAACTAAACCACACCAGTCGAACTCGTGGGACTGGGGCACGAACACCACCCACAACCCAAACTAAACACACACCAGTCGAACTCGTGGGACTGGGGCACGAACACCACCCACAACCCAAACTAAACACACACCAGTCGAACTCGTGGGACTGGGGCACGAACACCACCTACAACCCAAACTAAACCACACCAGTGTAAACTCATGCAAATGTGTCACAACACCATCCACAACCCAAAATAAACAACGCCAGTGTGAATTCGTGGATATGGGCACAAACACCACTCATAACCCAAACTTAACCACACCAGTGTGAAAAATCCTTGTGCGAATTCCAGTCTGGGAACAATTTTATTTTGCACATCAGGAGCCCAGCTCTGGTTTGTAGTCATTTACCATTCTGATTCATCCAGAAACAAGTTTCGAGGATAGTTACTGCTTTGGAGAGTACATTAGGAGCCTTTAGTTACTATATTTTTTGCCACAAATACAAGGAGAAACTATGACTGTCGACATGAGAGTGAGTTTTAGTTAGGAGATCTTATACGAATTGGTTGTTGCTACAAATTAAACAGATGATGAGTTTGCTTTGTGTTAATGGCCATCCTGCACTCTGCAAAGGAACCAAGAACACAAACTTGGCCACTGCTGTGGACTCTTAGATCTTTAAGGCATTTCAGGCAGTGTGAAGCTATTGAGAAGACCTCTCTAATGATATCCGCCCAGTCTGTGATCTCTGGCTGTTCTGAGTAATACTCACTTTGAGACTGTGTCAATAAAATGTCAATAATGAACCTGTGATCGGAGCAGGACAATTGAAGTATATTCCGTGAGGGAAGAGGAACTTGTTTGAAGCTCAACGTTCCATACTGCTGCAGAAACGCTTCAAGGTTATTGGGTTTAAAAAAGCAGTATTATTAATGGTTATAAGCTGCTACTTTTGTTGGTTTTCTAACAAGGCTTCTATTTAAAAATTTTCCAAAATCAGATTATATTCAATAAAAACATTATTCCACACAAAAAGAATGCATCCTGGCTGCAAGGAGCGTCTGATTAAATTATTCCAGAATTATTCAAAATACATAAAGAAAAGTTCTTTTTAAAGCAGTACTAAAGGCCGTGAATAATACTGTTTATTTTTAAAAGATTGTTCCTGTGCCTATGTGGAGTAGTAGAAGCAATGGCAAATTGTAGTACAAAAATAGGACTCCCTCCCTATAAAGTGAAGGGTACTAGGTGGGTCTCTCCTGTAATTCCACATTTAAACAGTGAGTGGAGCTGACCACCTAACACACGAGTAGCAAAGCCTATGAGTGTGTTATGTGTAGTTAAATTCAACAGTTGTTTAAATATGTAACCACATCAGGGGCTATGTGATAGACTGGATAAGTAATGATTATTGTTAAGCCTCTGAATGCTTATATTCGTACAGCATGGAAGGAAGCCATTCAGGCCATCAAGCCTGTGCCAACTCTTTGGTAAATCTATCCAATTAGTCCCACTCTCCCGCTCTCTCCCCATAGCCCTGCAAATTTTTCCTTTCAAGTCTTTATCCAATTCCCTTTTGAATGTTATTATTGAATCTACTGCCATTTCAGGCAATGCATTCCAGATCATAGCAACTCACTGCATAAAAAAGTTTCTCCTCATCTTCCTCCTATTAACTTGTTTAAATTAACTAGGCAGGTATTTTCCCTCAAGTCTCGCTGGTGACTCGGGCAGGCAGAGTGGAACTTGGACGGGAACGGTTTTGCTCAAGCGCTGCAGCAGTGGCAATTTTTGTCCCCCGCCCTAGTGGGATCCCTGGCGCACAGCAGCATCCTGCCAGGAGTCAGTGGCAGGGCAAATGGGCAAATGGAAATCCCACCCTGCTGCACTTATAACATGGATTGGACTGAAGTGTGTTGGGGGGTGGACAAAATACCAGCTAGTAAGTTTAACGAGTCATCAGAAGGAGCATAACAGCAGTGCCAGTGTTAATGCAGATTGTGACATTGAGGGTTATAGGGTACAAAGCCTTGCTCGACAGGAGCACAGATCTTGGAATCGGGTACAAAGGGCAGCACGCCTAATGACTTTCCTGGGTTGAAATGGGACTCGCAAACTACTTTGTTATTTTCAGGGGTTTTGCTGATTTTTAAAATAATATTTCAGCGTTGATGTCCTTTCTAAAAATATGTTGGCTTTTCCTGAAGCAACCACAGCAGCATTCTGTCGTGTAGCACACCTCAGGTTATCACACTGACATTACTAGTCTACGCCTGAGGCTGTATCCATTAAAGTACTGACCAAATTCATTCAAAGGGACATCATTCCAAGTTTTGCCCTCATGAGGTTGTGGCATAAACGCGGATTACTGGATAACTTATTCAACATCCGTAATATAGTTCCACCGAGGGAAAAGAAAGACTTGCATTTCTATAGTGCCTTTCATGACCTCAGGACGTCCCAAAAGTCCTTTACAGCCAATTGAAGTGTAATCACTGTTGTAATGTAGGAAACGCAGCAGACAATTTGCGCACAGCAAAGTCCCACAAACAGCAATGAGATAATGACCAGTTAATCTATTTTTAGTGAATGTTGGTTGTGGGATAAATTTTGGTCAGGACGCCAGGGAAAACGCCCCTGCTCTTCTTCGGATAGTGCCAAACTATCGAGGGTTGCCAAATCTGGTTGGACATAGTCCTGGAAGTTTAATCACATGACCTCCTGCCTCCACCTACCCCACCCCCACATTCCGGCCATTGGTTGCCTGACACATCAATCCTCGCAGCTCTCCGCCTTCCCATGCCAACAGGCAAGTGAACAAACTCTTTGTTACCCTATTGGATGAATCTTGAAAGTCAGCCAAACTGTCTTTTCTCATCATCCCCAATATTTTTATGATTAATAACTAAAAATGTTCAAAGAAAATAAAAAAACACAATTTTTTTTATTGCCTCATGATTTTTCTCCCACATTGCTCACAGCAGTCTCCAGAGAGATTAATCTTTAATTCCTCGAGTTTCCAGGGCAATCCAGGTGCTCCTTCGCTTTGCCTTGCTTTTCCTAAATTTTTCCGCAGAGTGGCGGCGGACCTGAGCAGCAGCAAACCGAGGCCCGAGAGCGGGGATAAAAGCAGCAGCGGACCGAGGCCCGAGAGCGGGGATAAAAGCAGCAGCGGACCGAGGCCCGAGAGCGGGGATAAAAGCAGCAGCGGACAGAGGAACGAGAGCGGGGATAAAAGCAGCAGCGGACCGAGGAACGAGAGCGGGGATAAAAGCAGCAGCGGACCGAGGAACGAGAGCGGGGATAAAAGCAGCAGCGGACCGAGGCCCGAGAGCGGGGATAAAAGCAGCAGCGGACCGAGGCCCGAGAGCGGGGATAAAAGCAGCAGCGGACCGAGGCCCGAGAGCGGGGATAAAAGCAGCAGCGGACCGAGGCCCGAGAGCGGGGATAAAAGCAGCAGCGGACCGAGGAACGAGAGCGGGGATAAAAGCAGCAGCGGACCGAGGAACGAGAGCGGGGATAAAAGCAGCAGCGGACCGAGGAACGAGAGCGGGGATAAAAGCAGCAGCGGACCGAGGAACGAGAGCGGGGATAAAAGCAGCAGCGGACCGAGGAACGAGAGCGGGGATAAAAGCAGCAGCGGACCGAGGAACGAGAGCGGGGATAAAAGCAGCAGCGGACCGAGGAACGAGAGCGGGGATAAAAGCAGCAGCGGACCGAGGAACGAGAGCGGGGATAAAAGCAGCAGCGGACCGAGGAACGAGAGCGGGGATAAAAGCAGCAGCGGACCGAGGAACGAGAGCGGGGATAAAAGCAGCAGCGGACCGAGGAACGAGAGCGGGGATAAAAGCAGCAGCGGACCGAGGAACGAGAGCGGGGATAAAAGCAGCAGCGGACCGAGGAACGAGAGCGGGGATAAAAGCAGCAGCGGACCGAGGAACGAGAGCGGGGATAAAAGCAGCAGCGGACCGAGGAACGAGAGCGGGGATAAAAGCAGCAGCGGACCGAGGAACGAGAGCGGGGATAAAAGCAGCAGCGGACCGAGGAACGAGAGCGGGGATAAAAGCAGCAGCGGACCGAGGAACGAGAGCGGGGATAAAAGCAGCAGCGGACCGAGGAACGAGAGCGGGGATAAAAGCAGCAGCGGACCGAGGAACGAGAGCGGGGATAAAAGCAGCAGCGGACCGAGGAACGAGAGCGGGGATAAAAGCAGCAGCGGACCGAGGAACGAGAGCGGGGATAAAAGCAGCAGCGGCCCGAGGAACGAGAGCGGGGATAAAAGCAGCAGCGGCCCGAGGAACGAGAGCGGGGATAAAAGCAGCAGCGGCCCGAGGAACGAGAGCGGGGATAAAAGCAGCAGCGGACCGAGGAACGAGAGCGGGGATAAAAGCAGCAGCGGACCGAGGAACGAGAGCGGGGATAAAAGCAGCAGCGGACCGAGGAACGAGAGCGGGGATAAAAGCAGCAGCGGACCGAGGAACGAGAGCGGGGATAAAAGCAGCAGCGGACCGAGGCCCGAGAGCGGGGATAAAAGCAGCAGCGGACCGAGGCCCGAGAGCGGGGATAAAAGCAGCAGCGGACCGAGGCCCGAGAGCGGGGATAAAAGCAGCAGCGGACCGAGGAACGAGAGCGGGGATAAAAGCAGCAGCGGACCGAGGAACGAGAGCGGGGATAAAAGCAGCAGCGGACCGAGGCCCGAGAGCGGGGATAAAAGCAGCAGCGGACCGAGGCCCGAGAGCGGGGATAAAAGCAGCAGCGGACCTATAACAGCCTCACCTGCAATGTGATGTCACAGGTGAGGCAGGTAAGTGATTGGTCGCGACTGTGGGCTAACTTTTAAGTTAACATATAGCATGTAACTAAATTTTAAAAACTAAACTTAATTTAATTAATTTAATAAATTAAACGAGGTAAATAATTTGATTAACACTAAACGAATTAATTAAATAAATAAAATAATCGGAGAACAGGGGATGTGTTGCTGCTGCAACATGTGGGAGCTTGTGGACATTTTTGTCCAGGACGAATACATCTGCAGTAAGTGTCTGTGGCTCGAGGAACTTCGGCTCTGAGTTGCAGACATTACGAGACATCAGGGAGGGAGAAAGCTACCTGGGCCTTTTGCTCCAGGAGGCAGCCACACCCCTTAGATTACATACTTTAGAATTGACACGTGGTCAGGGACAGGAGGGTGTGACTGCGAGTGAGGCAGATATGGGGATCCAGGAGGTAGTATTGCAGGAGCCTCAGGCCCTGATCTTGTCCAATGGATTCGAGGTTCTTGCAACCCTTGTGGACAAGTGCGGGGACTGCGGGGAGGAAGAGCAAACTGACCACGGCACCGCGGTACAGGAAGCCATTCAAGCGGGGGGAGTAAAAAGGAAGGTGGTTGTAGTAGGCGATAGTATAGTTCGGGGGATAGACACTGTTCTCTGTAGCCAGGAGCATGAGTCCCGAAGGCTTTGTTGCCTACCCGGTGCCAGGGTTAAGGACATCTCCTCCGGGCTGGAGAAGAACTTGGAGTGAGAGGGGGAGCATCCAGTTGTCGTGGTCCACGTAGGTACCAACGACATAGGTAGGACTAAGAAAAAGATTCTGCTGAGAGAGTTTGAGCAGTTGGGGACTAAATTAAAAACCACAAAGGTAATAATCTTTGTTCAAACAGGTCCACCATGACATGTTTCGGACACTTTCGTTCGGCGTACGGTGTCTGACCGATTTCGTACTTATTACTTGAGCCACGAGCAAATTGGAGTAGGGTCAATAGGATCAGGGAGATGAATGCGTGGCTCAAAGATTGGTGTGGGAGAAGTTGGTTTTGATTCTCGGGGCACTGGCACCAGTACTGGGGAAAGAGAGAGCTGTTCCGTTGGGACGGACTACACCTGAACCATGCTGGGACCAGAGTTCTCGCGAATCGAATAACTAGGGAGGTTGATAGGGCTTTAAACTAAATAAAGTGGGGGCAGGATCCTAGTGGAGAGAAATCTAGAATGCTGAAGAGAAAAGACAAAGAAGCAGTGCAGGAAAGTGATTGGGGTAAGGATAACCAGATTGTGTAAGGAAGGGACAGAGCGTACAAACAAAAGAGTGCACTAACAAATAGGGTCCGGGTAAGTAAAAATGGTAATAAGACAAATAGGGCCATAGTACAAAAAAATGTTAAGGTGTCTAAAAATGTTAAAAAGACAAATCTAAAGGCACTGTATCCGAATGCACGAAGCATTCGTAATAAGGTAAACGAATTGACAGCACGAATAGATGTAAATGGATAGGATATAATTGCGATTACGGAGACATGGCTGCAGGGTGACCAAGGCTGGGAGCTGAATATCCAAGGATATTCGATATTTAGGAAGGACAGGCAAAAAGGAAAACAGGTGGGGTGGCATTGTTAGTAAAGGATGAAATTAGAGCAATAATGAGAAAGGGTATTGACTCAGAAAATCAAGATGTAGAATCAGTCTGGGTGGAGTTAAGAAGCACCAAGGGGCAGAAAACACTGGTGGGAGTTGTCTATAGGCTGCCAAACAGTAGTGGTATTGTAAGGGATGGCATCAAACAGGAAATTAGAGATGCATGTAACAAGGGTACTACAGTAATCATGGGTGACTTTAATCTAAATATAAACTGGCCAAACCAAATTAGCAATAATACTGTGGAGGATGAATTCCTGGAGTGTGTACGAAATGGTTTTTTAGACCAGTACGTTGAGGAGCCAACAGGGAACAGGCTTTCCTAGATTGGGTATTGTGCAATGAGAAGGGGTTAATCAATAATCTTGTTGTGCGGGGTCGTTTAGGGAAGAGTGACCATAACATGATAGAATTCTTCATTAAGATGGAAAGTGAAGTAGTCCAATCCGAAACTAGGGCCCTAAATCTAAACAAAGGAAACTATGAGGAGTGAGTTGGTTATGACAGATTGGGGAGCTTCATTAAAAGGCATGACGGTGGATAGGCAATGGCTAACATTTAAGGAACGAATGCATGAATTGCAACAGTTATACATTCCCTTCTGGTGCATAAACACAAAAGGAAAAGTGGCCCAACCATGGCTAACAAAAGAAATTAAGGATATTATTAGATCCAAAGAGGAGTCATATAAAGTTGCTAGAAAAAGTAGCTAGCCTGAGGATTGGGAGCACTTTGGAATTCAGCAAAAAAGGACCAAGAGATTGATTAAGAGGGGAAAAATAGAGCATGAGAGTAAACTTGCAATGAACATAAAAGCAGACTGTAAAAGCTTCTATAAGTATGTGAAAAGAAAAAGATTAGTGAAGACAAATGCACATCCCTTACAGTCAGAAGCGGGAGAATTTATAACGGGGAACAAGGAAATGGCAGATCAATTAAACAAATACTTTGGTTCTGTTTTCACGGAAGAGGACACAAATAACTTCCCAGAAATGCTAGGGAACCAAGGGACTAGTGAGAAGGAGGAATTAAAGGAAATTAGTATTAGTAAAAAAAAAGTGCTGGAGAAATTAATGGGACTGAAAGCTGATAAATCCCCAGGGCCAGATAATCTGCATCCCAGAGTACTAAAAGAGGTCGCCATGGAAATAGTGGATGCATTAGTTGTCATCTTCCAAAATTCTATAGATTTTGGAATGATTCCTGCAGATTGGAGATGGAGGCAAAAGTAACCCCACTATTTAGAAAAGAAGGGAGAGAGAAAAC
The DNA here is from genome assembly GCF_035084215.1 of Heptranchias perlo. Taxonomy (NCBI): domain Eukaryota; kingdom Metazoa; phylum Chordata; class Chondrichthyes; order Hexanchiformes; family Hexanchidae; genus Heptranchias; species Heptranchias perlo. The sequence goes on from NC_090327.1 coordinate 102,420,558, forward strand.
AGGGAACTACAGACCGGTTAGCCTAACATCAGTAGTAGGGAAAGTGCTAGAGTCTATTATAAAGGATACTTAGAAAATATCAACAGGATTAGACAAAGTCAACATGGATTTATGAAAGGGAAATCATGTTTGACAAACCTACTGGAGTTTTTTGAGGATGTAACTGGTAGAATAGATAAGGGAGAACCAGTGGATGTGGTCTATTTGGATTTTCAGAAGGCCTTTGATAAAGTCCCATATAAGAGGTTAGTGTGCAAAATTAAAGCACATGGGATTGGGGGTAATATACTGGCATGGATTGAAAATTGTTAAACAGACAGGAAACAGAGAGTAGGAATAAATGGGTCTTTTTCGGGGTGGCAGACTGTACCGCAGGGATCGGTGCTTGGGCCCCAGCTATTCACAATATATATCAATGATTTGGATGAGGGAACCAAATGTAATATTTCCAAGTTTGCTGATGACACAAAACTAGGTGGGACTGTGAGTTGTGAGGAGGATGCAAAGAGGCTTCAAGGCGATTTAGACAAGTTGAGTGAGTGGGCAAATACATGGCAGATACAGTATAACGTGGATAAATGTGAAGTTATCCACTTCGGAAGGAAAAACAGAAAGGCAGAGTAGTATTTAAATGGTGATAGATTGGGAAATGTTGATGTACAAAGGGACCTGTATGTCCTTGTACACCAGTCACTGAAAGCAAACATGCAGGTGCAGCAAGCAGTTAGAAAGGCAAATGGTATGTTGGCCTTCATTGCAAGAGGATTTGAGTACAGGAGCAAGGATGTCTTACTGCAGTTATACAGGGCCTTGATGAGATCACACCTGGAGTATTGTGTGCAGTTTTGGTCTCCTTACCTAAGAAAGGATATACTTGCCATAGAGGGAGTGCAGCAAAGGTTCACCAGACTGATTCCTGGGATGGCAGGACTGTCGTATGAGGAGAGATTGGGTCGACTCGGCCTGTATTCACTCGAGTTTAGAAGAATGAGAGGGGATCTCATTGAAACATATAAAATTCTGACAGGGCGAGACAGATTGGATGCAGGGAGGATGTTTCCCCTTGCTGGGGGGTCTAGAACGAGGGGTCACAGTCTCAGAATATGGGGTAGGACATTTAGGACTGAGATGAGGACAAATTTCTTCACTCAGAGGGTGGTGAACCTGTGGAATTCTCTACCACAGAAGGCTGTGGAGGCCAAGTCACTGAATATATTTCAGAAGGAGCTAGATAGATTTCTAGACACAGAAGGCATCAAGGGGTATTGGGAGAGAGCGGGAATATGGTATTGAGATAAAGGATCAGCCATGATCATATTGAATGGTGGAGCAGACTCGAAGGGCCGAATGGCCGACTCCTGCTCCTACTTTCTATGTTTCTATGTTTCTAAAACTACCCCCGGGGTGGGTGCAGCCTCATTCAGTACCTGCTCCTGACAGAGTTGGCATGATAGGATTATTGGAAGCTGCAGCATGATCCCCAATATTTGTAAAATGTGAAGTAAACTTAAGACCTGCAAACATAAAGCAACAGTCACAGTCTGATGCCAGTTCCCACATCAGTCAACACAGACAGCTTGAGTCCCCTCTCACTGCCCCCCTCCATCCTTCTTTCCCTTCACTATATTATCATTTCTGGGGGTCGATTTTCGTTTCCCACGTACATCAGGCGGACGGTGGGCAAGGAGTCCGTTCCGTCCACTCAATGACATCATTCAGTTTTCATGGCCGGGCACTCATTTGCATTGAAACAGCAAGCTGCCAATGTTAATTACATTCCTGATAGGATGCTCGCCAATTTGAATGGTGGGAAATCCGGAAGGGCAGCCAATCATCATGAGCCTGCTGCAGCACTTTAACGGAGAGGGGTGGAAGCATCAGGATTGAAATGGAGCAACAACTTCCAAAAGCAGGGACATTTTTACAGCAAGAAGGAGATGAAGTAATGGAAGCCTTTAAGGCTCAAAACAGAAATTGACGTTTGTTTGAAAATCGGGACAGGTTCACCTCCAGCAGCAAGTTGACAATTTACGTCCTCCTACCTCCCCATTTATATCTAAAAATAAGATGGTAGCAAGATGAAAATTGACTTTGTGGAGTTGGGATCAGGAATTTTGGGACTTGGATTCACAAGATTAGAAGATAATTACAGATGAGGAAAGTCTTTCGGTCCATCTAATTTCATCTATACAGAGAGACTCTAAAGTCCCCTCATTGCAAAATCCAATTGCTTCTTAAATACTTCCAGGGTTTTCACCTGCATTACTTTATGTGCAAGTCTTTTCTGTATGTTGATCACTCTTTGTATGAAGAAGAATTTCTTGATATCACTCCTAAAATTGCCATTTATCAGTTTGAACAAGTGTCACTTTGTCCTCTCTATTCTAAGAACATAAGAACATAAGAAATTGGAGCAGGAGTAGGCCAATCGGCCCCTCGAGCCTGCTCCGCCATTCAATAAGATCATGGCTGATCTGATCCCAACCACAAATCTAAAGAACACAAGAAGTCGGAGCAGGACCCGGCCACATAGCCCCTGGGCCCTCTCCGCCACCCACAGGGCATTGACCGATCCGAACTCAGCTTCATGTCCAATTTCCTGCCCGCTCCCCATAACCCCTAATTCCCTTTACTTCTAGGAAACTGTCTATTTCTGTTTTAAATTTATTTAATGATGTAGCTTCCACAGCTTCCTGGGGCAGCAAATTCCACAGACCTACCACCCTCTGAGTGAAGAAGTTTCTCCTCATCTCAGTTTTGAAAGAGCAGCCCCTTATTCTAAGATTATGCCCCCTAGTTCTAGTTTCACCCATCTTTGGGAACATCCTTACTGCATCCACCCGATCAAGACCCTTCACAATCTTATATGTTTCAATAAGATCGCCTCTCATTCTTCTGAACTCCAATGAGTAGAGTCCCAATCTACTCAACCTCTCCTCATATGTCCGCCCCCTCATCCCCGGGATTAACCGAGTGAACCTTCTTTGTACTGCCTCGAGAGCAAGTATGTCTTTTCTTAAGTATGGAGACCAAAACTGTATGCAGTATTCCAGGTGCGGTCTCACCAATACCTTATATAACTGCAGCAATACCTCCTTGTTTTTATATTCTATCCCCCTAGCAATAAAAGCCAACATTCCGTTGGCTTTCTTGATCACCCGCTGCACCTGCATACCAACTTTTTGATTTTCTTGCACTAGGACCCCCAGATCCCTTTGTACTGCAGTACTTTCCAGTCTCTCGCCATTAAGAAAATAACTTGCTCTCTGATTTTTCCTGCCAAAGTGCATAACCTCACATTTTCCAATATTATATTGCATCTGCCAAATCTCCGCCCACTCACCCAGCCTGTCTATATCCCCTTGCAGGTTTTTTATGTCCTCCTCACTCTCTACTTTCCCTCCCATCTTTGTATCATCTGCAAATTTTGATATGTTGCACTCGGTCCCCTCCTCCAAATCGTTAATATAGATTGTAAAGAGTTGGGGACCCAGCACCGACCCCTGTGGAACACCACTGGTTACTGGTTGCCAGTCCGAAAATGAACCATTTATCCCAACTCTCTGCTTCCTGTTCGATAACCAATCCTCCACCCATGCCAGAATATTACCCCCAATCCCGTGATTTTTTATCTTAAGTATTAATCTTTTATGTGGCACCTTGTCGAATGCCTTCTGGAAGTCTAAATACACTATGTCCACTGGTTCCCCTTTATCCACCCTATACGTTATATCCTCGAAGAACTCAAGCAAATTTGTCAGACATGACTTCCCCTTCATAAAGCCATGCTGACTTTGTCCTATTAAATTATGCTTATCTAAATGTTCCGTTACTGTCTCCTTAATAATAGACTCCAAAATTTTACCCACCACAGATGTTAAGCTAACTGGCCTATAATTTCCAGCCTTCTGCCTACTACCCTTTTTAAATAAGGGTGTTACATTAGCAGTTTTCCAATCTGCCGGGACCTCTCCTGAGTCCAGGGAATTTTGGAAAACTATCACCAAAGCATCCACAATCCCTACTGCCACTTCCCTCAAGACCCTAGGATGGAAGCCATCAGGTCCAGGGGATTTATCCGCCTTGAGTCCCATTATTTTACTGAGTACCATCTCCTGAGTGATTTTAATCGTATTTAGCTCCTCCCCCCCCCCGAGAGTCCCCTGTTTGTCCAGTGTTGGGATATTCTTAGTGTCCTCTACTGTAAAGACTGAAACAAAATATTTGTTCAGCATTTTTGCCATCTCCATGTTTCCCACCATTAATTTCCCGGTCTCATCCTCTAAGGGACCTATGTTTGCCTTAGCCACCCTTTTCCTTTTTATATAACTATAGAAACTCTTGCTATCTGTTTTTATATTTTTTGCTAATTTCTTTTCATAATCTAACTTCCCTTTCTTAATCAATCCTTTAGTTACTTTTTGCTGTCTTTTGAAGAATTCCCAATCTTCTATCCTCCCACTAAGTTTGGATACCTTATATGTCCTTGTTTTTAGTCAGATACTATCCTTGATTTCTTTACTTAGCCACGGATGGCTGTCATTTCTTTTACACCCTTTTTTCCTCAGTGGAATATATTTATTTTGAAAGTTGTAAAATAACTCCCTAAATGAACACCACTGCTCATGTACCGTCTTACCCTTTAATCTATTTTCCCAGTCCACTTTAATCAATTCCGCTCTCATACCATCATAGTCTCCTTTATTCAAGCTCAGTACGCTTGTTTGAGAATCAACCTTCTCACCCTCTAATTGGATATGGAATTCAACCATGTTGTGGTCGCTCGTTCCAAGGGGATCCTTAACTCGGACATTATTAATTAATCCTGACTCATTACACAGGACCAGGTCCAAGGTTGCCTGCCCCCTTGTAGGATCAGTTACATACTGCTCAAGAAATCCATCCCTGATGCACTCAATGAACTCGTCCTCAAGGCTGCTCTGCCCAATTTGATTTGTCCAGTTAATATGATAATTAAAATCCCCCATAATTATGGCTGTTCCCTTATTACATGCCCCGACTATCTCCTGATTAATACTTCTTCCAGCAGAGTTGCAACTATTAGGAGGCCTATATACTACGCCCACTAATGTTTTTTTTCCCCTTATTATTCCTTATCTCCACCCAAACTGTTTCATTATCTTGATGCTTTGTCCCAATATCATTTCTCTGTATTACAGTGATTCCTTCCTTTATTAACATAGCCACCCCACCTCCCCTTCCTTCCTGCCTGTCCTTCCTGATTGTTAAATACCCTGGCATATTTAATTCCCAGTCGTTGTCACCCTGCAGCCATGTTTCTGTAATGGCCACAAGATCATACCCATACGTAGTTATTTGTGCCGTTAACTCGTCCATTTTATTACGAATGCTACGTGCATTCAGATAAAGAACTTTCAAATCTGTTTTGTGACGCTTAGTTCCTGCTTTTTCCTTTTTTAACACTTTACCTATTACTCCATACCTTCTGTCCCTTCCTGTTACGCTTTCCTCTCTCTCCCTGCTCAGGTTCCCAACCCCCTGCCACTTTAGTTTAAACCCTCCCCAACAGCACTAGCAAACACTCCTCCTAGGACAGCGGTCCCGGCCCTGCCCAGGTGCAGACCATCCGGTTTGTACTGGTCCCACCTCCCCCAGCACCGTTTCCAGTGTCCCAGGAATTTGAATCCCTCCCCCTTGCACCATTCCTCCAGCCACGTATTCATTTGAAATATCCTCCTATTTCTACTCTGACTAGCACGTGGCACTGGCAGCAATCCTGAGATTACTACCTTTGAGGTCCTATTTTTTAATTTACCTCCTAACTCCCTATATTCTGCTTTTAGGACCTCATCCCCTTTTTTACCTATATCGTTGGTGCCTATGTGCACCACGACAGCTGGCTGTTCGCCCTCCCCCTCCAAAATGTTCTGTAGCCGCTCCGAGACATCCTTGATCCTTGCACCAGGGAGGCAACACACCATCCTGGAGTCTCGGTTGCGGCCGCAGAAACGCCTGTCTATTCCCCTTACAATTGAGTCCCCTATCACTATAGCTCTGCCACTCTTTTTCCTCCCAGCCTGTGCAGCAGAGCTACCCGTGGTGCCAGGAAGTTGGCTGCTGCTGCCTTCCCCTGATAAGTCATCCCCCCCAACAGCATCCAAAGTGGCATATCTGTTTGAGAGGGGGATGGCCACAGGGGACCCCTGCACTACCTGCCTGCATCTCTTACTCTTCCTGGTGGTCACCCATTCACTTCCTGCCTGTATACCCTTTACCTGCGGTGTGACCAACTCGCTAAACGTGCTATCCACGAGTTTCTCTGCATCGCGGATGCTCCACAGTGAGTCCACCCGCAGCTCCAGCTCCGAGATACGATCGGTCAGTAGCTGCAGGTGGACACACTTCCCGCACACATGGTCAGCAGGGACACCGGTAGTGTCCATGACTTCCCACATCTTGCAGGAGGAGCATATCACGGGTGCGAGGTCTGCTGCCATGACTTGCCTTAGCTTAGTTACCCCTTTTAAATTACGTTGAAATTAGAAAATGTTAACTATAATAGGGACCTAGGTTCACTAAAAAAAACACTATCTGCTATAAAACCTGCAGATCTTCCCTTTCTTATTACTTTACTTACAGTAAAATGGTAGAAATACTCACCTGAACCTACTCACCAATCAGCTGCCTCCCCTGTGCCGCGTCACTTTCTGACTGGTGACGTCACCCCGAACTCTGCCGCTGGTCTCAGAGTCTCACTCTCAGAGTAAGCTCTGGTCTCGCTCTCTCCGCGCTGTTTATATCCCCGCTCTGGTCTCGCTCTCTCCCGCCGCTCACCGACTGGACTCTCGCTCTCTCCGCGCTGTTTATATCTCCGCTCTGGTCTCGCTCTTTACCGCCGCTCACCGACTGGACTCTCCACGCTGTTTTTATCCCCGCTCTGGTCTCGCTCTCTCCCGCCGCTCACCGCTCTCAGGTCCACTACCGCTCTGCAGGAAAAGCAAGGCAAAGCAGCACCTCCTTCCCCCACTTTACCAAACTCCCACACGTACCGAGCTCTCAGCACACTGTGTTGTCCTCACACCGTGCTGTCCGCACTGACAGGCCCCTGTATTTCTACAGTTGAGACTCAGATGAGTCAGGCCTGCCCCACCTTCAGGTACCAATTGAATCTAGCTAACCAATTAACTTGCTACAGCAGCTCTCTGCTGAAGCCAGACAGAAACTTAGAAATTTAAACTTTTAAATTGACCTTAAACAGTTGAAGCAATATGCACTAGATTTAAAGAGATTAACCCTTAGAGATTAACCCTTCAACTCCCACACGTACCGAACTCTCAGCACACTGTGTTGTCCTCACACCGTGCTGTCCGCACTGACAGGCCCCTGTATTTCTACAGTTGAGACTCAGATGAGTCAGGCCTGCCCCACCTTCAGGTACCAATTGAATCTAGCTAACCAATTAACTTGCTACAGCAGCTCTCTGCTGAAGCCAGACAGAAACTTAGAAATTTAAACTTTTAAATTGACCTTAAACAGTTGAAGCAATATGCACTAGATTTAAAGAGATTAACCCTTAAAGAGATTAACCCTTCAACTCCCACACGTACCGAACTCTCAGCACACTATGTTGTCCTCACACCTAACATTTGTTTGTTTAAAAAAAATGTAAAATGTGTAATGTGGCAAAGGTTTGTGTGTCACATGTGGGTAAATCCCACAATGTTCTGTTCAGGGTCTGGAGCCTCCACCAACAGGAGAGCGGATCAGAGAATTGGATGCAGAGGTCAATGTGCCCAATTTGTGGCACTCCCAAATTTCCGATGAGTAGAATTGCAATTAATCCCTACTCAATTTAAAGTAATATTAGAGATTTACTATTTCTATTCCATTTACTATCTTAATTCTAGGGATATTAGCATACATTTCATTCCTCGTCTCCTGATTGAGATTTCTGCTGAATGTTCATACTACTTTTGAAATTGGCTGGCCCTTTCCCACCTTCCAGCTATTTTAGTACCTTAATAGGCTCTAAATATCTTGGCTCAATAAAATAGAATTTCTGTCATTGTTATAGTATCCTTTGCAGACGATGCCATTTACAGTGACATCATTTGTACAATGGTCTGCTATTTTGAGACCTCATGTTTATAGTTTGTCTGGATTTTAATGTGATTACATCATTTAAAAATGCTTTTTTTACAGCTGATATATGACTAACATTTAACTACAAAACCCAGGCAGAGATTTATACAACTTTTGCATTAACATCTGGATGTGCTGTTAATAAAAGATGAGTGTTATCAAGAACATATCAGGCAAAGTGACTGCATCATTTTGTGTGCTGTGTTTGCCCATACTGGGAAAATTGATCAGGTCTCTCATCAATGTTTGCACTGCACATGAGGAGTTATCCCACGATCCAGTCTTTGCAGAGACCAAAGGTCGGGAAATCACGGACTTGGATGGAATATCACGGGCTGCGTCGCAATGATTTCTCAGCTTGAACCTTCTTGTGAGCACCGCTTCCCACTGGGGGCACTGGATCATGGAATCACCCAGGCTGACACTTTAGTGCTGTGCTGAGTGAGAGTTGGAGATGCCGTCTTTCGACTGAGATGTTAAAGTGAGGCCCTCCCTGTTCAGTTAGCTGTGCAAGATGCTATAGACAGAGCTAAGCGATTCCACAACCAATGGATCAGATCAAAGCTCTGCAGTCCTGCTACATCCAGTTGTGAATGGCGGTGGACAATTCAACAACTAACAGGAGGAGGAGGCTCTGTAAACATTCCCATCCTCAATAATGGCAGAGTCCAGCACGTGAGTGCAAAAGACAAGGCAGCAGCGTTTGCAAACATCTTCAGCCAGAAGTGCCGAGTAGATGATCCATCTCAGCCTCCTCCCGATATCCCCACCATCACAGAAGCTAGTCTTCAGCCAATTCGATTCACTCCATGTGATATCAAGAAACGGCTGAGTGCACTGGATACAGCAAAGACTATGGGCCCGACAACATCCCGGCTGTAGTGCTGAAGACTTGTGCTCCAGAACTAGCTGCGCCTCTAGCCAAACTGTTCCAGTACAACAACAACACTGGCATCTACCCGACAATGTGGAAAATTGCCCAGGTATGTCCTGTCCACAAAAAGCAGGACAAATCCAATCCGGCCAATTACCGCCTCATCATAGAATCATAGAATCATAGAAGTTACAACATGGAAACAGGCCCTTCGGCCCAACATGTCCATGTCGCCCAGTTTATACCACTAAGCTAGTCCCAATTGCCTGCACTTGGCCCATATCCCTCTATACCCATCTTACCCATGTAACTGTCCAAATGCTTTTTAAAAGACAAAATTGTACCCGCCTCTACTACTGCCTCTGGCAGCTCGTTCCAGACACTCACCACCCTTTGAGTGAAAAAATTGCCCCTCTGGACCCTTTTGTATCTCTCCCCTCTCACCTTAAATCTATGTCCCCTTGTTATAGACTCCCCTACCTTTGGGAAAAGATTTTGACTATCGACCTTATCTATGCCCCTCATTATTTTATAGACTTCTATAAGATCACCCCTTAACCTCCTACTCTCCAGGGAATAAAGTCCCAGTCTGTCTAACCTCTCCCTATAAGTCAAACCATCAAGTCCCGGTAGCATCCTAGTAAATCTTTTCTGCACTCTTTCTAGTTTAATAATATCCTTTCTATAATAGGGTGACCAGAATTGTACACAGTACTCCAAGTGTGGCCTCACCAATGCCCTGTACAACTTCAACAAGACATCCCAACTCCTGCATTCAATGTTCTGACCAATGAAACCAAGCATGCCGAATGCCTTCTTCACCACCCCATCCACCTGTGACTCCACTTTCAAGGAGCTATGAATCTGTACTCCTAGATCTCTTTGTTCTATAACTCTCCCCAACGCCCTACCATTAACGGAGTAGGTCCTGGCCCGATTCGATCTTCCAAAATGCATCACCTCACATTTATCTAAATTAAACTCCATCTGCCATTCATCGGCCCGCTGGCCCAATTGATCAAGATCCCGTTGCAATCCTAGATAACCTTCTTCACTGTCCACAATGCCACCAATCTTGGTGTCATCTGCAAACTTACTAACCATGCCTCCTAAATTCTCATCCAAATCATTAATATAAATAACAAATAACAGCGGACCCAGCACCGATCCCTGAGGCACACCGCTGGACACAGGCATCCAGTTTGAAAAACAACCCTCTACAACCACCCTCTGTCTTCTGTCGTCAAGCCAATTTTGTATCCAATTGGCTACCTCACCTTGGATCCCATGAGATTTAACCTTATGTAACAACCTACCATGCGGTACCTTGTCAAATGCTTTGCTGAAGTCCATGTAGACCACGTCTACTGCACAGCCCTCATCTATCTTCTTGGCTACCCCTTCAAAAAACTCAATCAAATTCGTGAGACATGATTTTCCTCTCACAAAACCATGCTGACTGTTCCTAATTAGTCCCTGCCTCTCCAAATGCCTGTAGATCCTGTCCCTCAGAATACCCTCTAACAACTTACCCACTACAGATGTCAGGCTCACTGGTCTGTAGTTCCCAGGCTTTTCCCTGCCGCCCTTCTTAAACAAAGGCACAACATTTGCTACCCTCCAGTCTTCAGGCACCTCACCTGTAGCGGTGGATGATTCAAATATCTCTGCTAGGGGACCGGCAATTTCCTCCCTAACCTCCCATAACGTCCTGGGATACATTTCATCAGGTCCCGGAGATTTATCTACCTTGATGCGCGTTAAGACTTCCAGCACCTCCCTCTCTGTAATATGTACACTCCTCAAGACATCACTATTTATTTCCCCAAGTTCCCTAACATCCATGCTTTTCTCAACCGTAAATACCGATGTGAAATATTCATTCAGGATCTCACCCATTTCTTGTGGTTCCGCACATAGATGACCTTGTTGATCCTTAAGAGGCCCTACTCTCTCCCTGGTTACCCTTTTGCCCTTTATGTATTTGTAGAAGCTCTTTGGATTCACCTTTGCCTGATCTGCCAAAGCAATCTCATATCCCCTTTTTGCCCTCCTGATTTCTCTCTTAACTCTACTCCGGCAATCTCTATACTCTTCAAGGGATCCACTTGATCCCAGCTGCCTATGCATGTCATATGCCTCCTTCTTCTTTTTGACTAGTGCCTCAATCTCCCGAGTCATCCAAGGTTCCCTACTTCTACCAGCCTTGCCCTTCACTTTATAAGGAATGTGCTTACCCTGAACCCTGGTTAACACACTTTTGAAAGCCTCCCACTTACCAGACGTCCCTTTGCCTGCCAACAGACTCTCCCAATCAACTTCTGAAAGTTCCTGTCTAATACCATCAAAATTGGCCTTTCCCCAATTTAGAATTTTAACTTTTGGGCCAGACCTATCCTTCTCCATAGCTATCTTAAAACTAATGGAATTATGATCACTTGTCCCAAAGTGATCCCTCACTAACACTTCTGTCACCTGCCCTTCCTTATTTCCCAAGAGGAGGTCAAGTTTTGCCCCCTCTCTAGTCGGGCCATCCACATACTGAATGAGAAATTCCTCCTGAATACACTCAACAAATTTCTCTCCATCCAAGCCCCTAATGCTATGGCTGTCCCAGTCAATGTTGGGAAAGTTAAAGTCCCCTACTATTACCACCCTATTTTTCTTGCAGCTGTCTGTAATCTCCTTACATATTTGCTCCTCAATTTCCCGTTGACTATTTGGGGGTCTGTAGTACAATCCTATCAAAGTGATCTCTCCCTTCTTATTTTTCAGTTCTACCCATATAGACTCAGTGGGCGAACCCTCGGATATATCCCCTCTCACTACTGCCGTGATGTTCTCCCTTATCAAGAACGCAACTCCCCCTCCTCTCTTACCTCCTGCTCTATCTTTCCTATAGCATCTGTACCCTGGAACATTGAGCTGCCAGTCCTGCCCCTCCCTTATCCATGTTTCAGTAATAGCTATAACATCCCAGTCCCATGTACCCATCCATGCCCTGAGTTCATCTGCCTTGCCCATCAGACTTCTTGCATTGAAATAAATGCAGTTTAATCTAGACTTCCCTTGGTCTTTGCCCTGTTTTCTCAGACCATCTGTCCGGTCATGTTCTGTACACTCTCCCTTACTGCCTTTTGTTTCTGTCACCATTTTATTTCCCACTGACTTCCTGCATCGGTTCCCATCCCCTTGCCACATTAGTTTAAACCCTCCCCAACAGCACTGGCAAACACTCCCCCTAGGACATTGGTTCCAGTCCTGCCCAGATGCAGACCGTCCAATTTGTACTGGTCCCACCTCCCCCAGAACCGGTTCCAATGGCCCAGGAATTTGAATCCCTCCCTCTTGCACCATCTCTCAAGCCACGTATTCATCTTAGCTATCCTGTCATTCCTACTCTGACTTGCCCGTGGCACTGGTAGCAATCCTGAGATTACTACCTTTGAGGTCCTACTCTTTAGTTTAACTCCTAACTCCCTAAATTCAGCTTGTAGGACCTCATCCTGTTTTTTACCTATATCGTTGGTACCTATATGCACCACGACAACTGGCTGTTCACCCTCCCCCTCCAGAATGTCCTGCAGCCGCTCCGAGACATCCTTGACCCTTGCACCAGGGAGGCAACATACCATCCTGGAGTCTCGGTTGCGTCCGCAGAAACGCCTGTCTATTCCCCTTACAATCGAGTCCCCTATCACTATAGCTCTGCCACTCTTTTTCCTGCCCTCCTGTGCAGTAGAGCCAGCCACGGTGCCATGAACCTGGCCACTGCCACCTTCCCCTCCAAAACGGTATACCTGTTTTGGAGGGAGATGACCGCAGGGGACCCCTGCACTGCCTTCCTACTCTTCCTCTGTCTGTTGGTCACCCATTCACTATCTCCCTCAGTAATTTTTATCTGTGGTGTGACCAACTCACTGAACGTGCTATCCACGACTTTCTCAGCATCGCGGATGCTCCAAAGTGAGTCCATCCGCAGCTCCAGAGCCGTCAAGCGGTCAAACAATAGCTGCAGCTGGACACACTTCCCGCAGGTGAAGGAATCAGGGATACAGGAAGGAGCCCTGAATTCCCACATCTCACAAGAGGAACATGACACGGCTCTGGGATCTACTCTCAATCATCAGCAAAGTGATGGAAGGTGTCGTCGACAGTGCTATCAAGCGGCACTTACTCACCAATAACCTGCTCACCGATGCTCAGTTTGGGTTCCGCCAGGACCGCTCGGCTCCAGACCTCATTACAGCCTTGGTCCAAACATGGACAAAAGAGCTGAATTCCAGAGGTGAGGTGAGAGTGACTGCCCTGGACATCAAGGCAGCATTTGAACAAGTGAGGCACCAAGGAGCCCTCGTAAAATTGACGTCAATGGGAATCAGGGGGAAAACTCTCCAGTGGCTGGAGTCATACCTAGCACAGAGGAAGATGGTAGTGGTTGTTGGAAGCCAATCATCTCAGCCCCAGGACATTGCTGCAGGAGTTCCTCAGGGCAGTGTCCTAGGCCCAACCATCTTCAGCTGCTTCATCAATGGCCTTCCCTCCATCATAAGGTCAGAAATGGGGATGTTTGCTGATGATTGCACAGTGTTCATTTCCATTCGCAACCCCTCAGATAATGAAGCAGTCCGTGCCCTCATGCAGCAAGACCTGGACAACATCCAGGCTTGGGCTGATAAGTGGCAAGTAACATTCGTGCCAGACAAGTGCCAAGCAATGACCATCTCCAACAAGAGAGTCTAACAACCTCCCGTGACATTCAACGGCATTATCATCGCCAAATCCCCCACCATCAACATCCTGGGGGTCACCATTGACCAGAAACTTAACTGGACCAGACATATAAATACTGTGGCTACAAGAGCAGGTCAGAGGCTGGGTATTCTGTGGCGAGTGACTCACCTCTTGACTCCCCAAAGCCTTTCCACCATCTACAAGGCACAAGTCAGGAGTGTGATGGAATACTCTCCACTTGCCTGGATGAGTGCAGCTCCAACAACACTCAAGAAGCTCGACACCATCCAGGACAAAGCAGCCCGCTTGATTGGCACCCCATCCACCACCCTAAACATTCACTCCCTCCACCACTGGCGCACAATGGCTGCAGTGTGTACCATCCACAGGATGCACTGCAGCAACTTGCCAAGGCTTCTTCGACAGCACCTCCCAAACCCACAACCTCTGCCATCTAGAAAGACAAGGGCAGCAGGTACATGGGAACAATACCACCTGCACATTCCCCTCCAAGTCACACACTATCCCGACTTGGAAATATATCGCCATTCCTTCATCGTCGCTGGGTCAGAATCCTGGAACACCCTACCTAAGAGCACTGTGGGAGAACCTTCACCACACGGACTGCAGCGGTTCAAGAAGGCAGCTCACCACCACCTTCTCAAGGGCAATTAGAGATGGGCAATAAATACTGGCCTTGCCAGCGACGCCCACATCCCATGAACGAATAAAAAAAGAAGGATCCCGTGTCACTTTTTTGAAAAAGAGCAGAGTCGGTCTCCTTGTGTCCTAACATTTATCCCCTCAACTAACCCCAATAAAAAACAAATTAACTGGTCATCCATCTCATTTGCTGTTTGTGGGATCTTGCTGTGCACAAACTGGCTGCTGTGTTTGCCTACATAATAACAGTAACACTACTTCAAAAGTAATTAATTGGCTGTGGAATGCTTTGGGGCATCCTGAGCATATGAATAGTGCTATATAAATGACAATTCTTTCTTATATTGCATGGAACTTACTTACTGTTTGCATTTTAATCATTGAGGAAGTACTTTAATGAGTCTTACAAGTAATTGTTCTGTTGCTGCCATGTCTTTTATACTGCAGAGTATATTTTGCGAGGATAGGCTCTTCGTGAAGAGCCTCACTCGATGGGAGCACAGAGCAGAGAGCCAGGAAAAGAGGTCAGCACGTCGGATGTGTGGTGCACCCAATTTTCCAGTGATTCATTATCATTTTAATCACTGGAGAATTGGGAGTAGGTGATTCATGCTCCAGTTGATGGAAGCTCCACACCAGGAGAGGAGCCTTGCAGCATCTACCCACACGCGCACATGAACCTTTGCCACCTTAAAACAATGGCAATAAAGTGCATTACATTTCCTCGCGTGGGCAAATTGTATTTTCAGACTTACCCACCATAAAAAAATTTACATTTTCTTTAGGTAAACTAATATTAGATTTAAAAAACTATTTACCTAGCAAGGGCGAGAGCTTATGCATTCTTTTATATAAATAAACTGCATGTTTGAGGCTTTCTGTTAAACGAATATAGTAACTCTGAGCTGGTGTTGTTTTCAACAAGTTAATTTGTTTTGGTTATACAGACCAAAAAAGAATCAGGAGTGCCAGCTGCAGAGTGTTAACCACTGCCTCTCTCCCTCCCAAACCAGCTCCCCCCTCTGCATTACTCAAACACATCTTCACCTGCTTCTGTGTCAACACTGAAAACATGGCCAGGTTCTTTATGGAACAGTGCCAAGTTCTGTGTTTTACTGAAAATGGTGCAAAAGATTAAGATTTGGCACTCCAAAACTATGGTTGGAAACCTTTTTTCTATCTTAATAACTCCTGACTAAAACGGTCAAAACTATAAACCTCTGACATTTCAAATCTCCATCACTGGCTGTTTCCTTTGTACCTACACTATTCAGTTTATTTGATAAATTGTGCACTGTACAGACTTCAATAGTTTTGGAACTTTGCAGATAGTGGGCCTGTATATGTTAAATAACACTCTTTAATGAATCATAGAAATTACAGGACCAAGGGAGGCCATTTAGCCCATTACACCTGTGCCAATATCAGTTCTTCAACTGGAGCTACCTAATTTAATTTCCCTGCCCTTTCCGTGGGGGTAATTTTCACCTTACTTTAACCTTGAAGAGTTAGCTGTGGCTCAGTAGTAGCACTCTCGTCTCTGAGTTAGAAGGTTGTGTGTTCATGTCCCACTCCAGAGACTTGAGCACAAAATCCAGGCTGGCATTCCAATGCTGTAGTGAGGGAGTGCAGCACTGTCAGAGCGTGCTGTCTTTCGGATGTGATGTTAAACCAAGGCCCTGTCTGCCCTCTCAGGTGGATGTAAAAGATCCGATGGCACTATTTTGAAGAGAGCAGGGGAGTTCTCCCTGGTGTCCTAGCCAATATTTATCCCTCAACCAACATCACTATAAAACAGATTATCTGGTTAATACCTCATTGCTGTTTGTGGGACCTTGCTCTGCGTTCATTGGCTGCCATGTTTCCTACATTACAACAGTGATACACTTCAAAAAGTACTTCATTGGTTGTAAAGTGCTTTTGGATAGCCTGAGGTTGTGAAAGGCGCTACATAAATGCAAGTCTTCCTTTTTTCTACCTTTACTGCTCGGGTGGTTTCTGCCAGATTTTCATTTCCATTTTTGTTTCCATGAAGCTGACGAAACAACAGTTCAAAAATGATCTTAAGACTTTCAAAAATGAACAAAAATCATGTTGGGTGGATATTTTAAAAATGGTTCAGAAAATAAAAAAGTTCTGATGGTGGATCCATGGGAGTAAGGACCACAAGGAGTGAACCATCGGGATAACTGAAACACCAAAATGTGAGATAGCATAACAGTGGTGAGCATTTTTTGTTAAAATTTCCTTCAGCGTACAAGAGACCATTGTTTACAAGTGCCCTCGCTAGCACAGCTTCTCCAACAAGTAACTGAACATCTCTGTAATGCTCCATTACCCAGTGCAATCTGTGGACACTAAAAGAGCAGCATTCACATTAACATAGAGTTCAGATTCAGGCAGTCAGCCTCATCCCAAAGTTTACATTTTCCAAACCAATTTTAAAAAGTTATACACAAAGCTGGCTGAGAAAGAGCTTCCCTTGACTAAAGCAGCAAGATTGAAGTACACCTCTCCTGACCATCAGGAAGGAAAATGCATATATCTGACAGGAAGGCAGATGGATGCTGCCCAACCAACAGGAAATTCAGCCAACTTATCATTCCAACAGTCAGCTTCATCCAATAATGCCTCACCACATAACCTGATCCCTTACATATGCACCAACACAGAAGAACGTATCTAAACCAGTCAGATGGTCAAACTGTCTCCATGATAATCATTCTGTTTTGCCCACTGCTGAAGCCAGAACAACCTCAAGGCATGCACTTAAAGAAATAACTTATATTAATATAGTGCAATGTAGTTACTGTTGCTATGTAGGTGAACACAGCAGCTAATTTGCACACAGCAAGGTCCCATCTTTTGATGGTGTTGGTTGAAGAATGAATGTTGGCCAGGACACCTCCCTGCTCTTCAAATAGTACCGTGGGATCTTTTACATCCAATCAACCAGTCTTGCTTTAACATCTCATCTGAAAGACAGCACCCCTGGCAGTGCTACATCCCTTAGAACTGCACTGAATTGTTAGCCTGGATTATATGCTTATGTCTTGGAATGGGACTTGAACCCACAACCTTCTGACTCTGATTGCTATCACTGAGCCAAGCTGACAGATCCACAAAGTTGAAAGTTGTTCCAATGCCATGTTCCAAATTAATTTGAATTAAACTGATTCGGTTTTAAAAAATCCTCTGGAGTTGATCCCCTCCAGATGCAAATGTACATGGTTCAAAATTGACCCTTTTTACCACACAAGCTGTACGACTATCATCTTAAATGTCTCCATACGTGAACATCAGCAGCATAACTCAGATATAAGCATTCAAACAATGCCTGGCGGTGTGTTCTGGAGGCCTGTGCCTCTCAGGAACTGAGTTGAGACTGCTCAAACTCATTGCACATAGGACTCTCAGAGTCAACAGACAGAAGAGACAGATCAATCTGGGCTGGATTTGAAACCAAATCCCAGAGGTATTGAATCGACAGCTTCAACCAATTCCCATAAAGGTTAGTGATACGTCACATGTGTGTTGCGTTTTTACATTCAGTGCTCTAATATGTTACTTATTAGGAGATGAGAAAACAGTAGAAGTGCTCAAAGCAGCAAAACACCATCTTCCACTAAATAAATCTGATTCAGGAGCAGCCAGCCCTCTTGTTCTTAGTGGGATTCACTCTTTCTCCAAGATTTTTAATATTCAGTTTTAATTATTGATAAGAAGGCAGTCAGGATTAATGTGAATAAATTTGGTAGCAACATGTTAGCAGTTAAGCACTGTTTTAATCATCAACTTAATGGACCAGATATCTACACCGTGCAGTACTGTTGGAAGTGCTGCCTTCAGTTAAGTCCCTTCTCTCTGTTTAGATGGACATTAAAGATCCCATGGCACTATTCAAAGAAGAGCAGGTGAGTTCTCCCGCTGTCCTCAACCAAAACCACTAAAGACAGACTATCTGGTCATTCATCTCATTTGTGGGATCTTGCTAGTACTATGTTTGTCTACAATGACAACACTGACTCTACTTGAAAAGCCATTCATTGGCCGTGAAGTGATTTTGGACGAAATGAATGGAAGCTCTTTCTCTCTCGATGTGTTTTTATGATGTGGAGATGCCGGTGATGGACTGGGGTTGACAATTGTAAACAATTTTACAACACCAAGTTATAGTCCAACTTGGTGTTGTAAAATTGTTTACAGATGTGTTTTTAAACAAATGACATCCAGCTTTCATGAAAATTGACTGGGAATCTTGCAGCGTGTGTCTTCAACAGCCTTAAAAAAAGTCATCTGTTGCAGTTTGAATCAGGATTGTGAAAGCAAAGAGTTAAATGCTCCAATATCGTGTAACCTACGCCGGGGAAATAGGAAACTTCTCTGCAGTAGCCAGTGTGTGGCGCCTTTGCTCTCTGATAAGATTCTCCGCTTCTCAGTCCACTCCCAGTCAGTCAGATGATCAGAGGGAGAAAGCCTGTCCTCTCAGCAGCTTTTAGTATGAGAGTTGATCAGAGCCTCTGATCAGCGACCAGGCGCATTGTCAACTAACCAAATTCTTTGGTTCACCTTCAGGATTTATTTGTATTACTTTTATTCGCCGTAGAGACCCTGAACGAACTTTTTATTTTCTTGCTTCTGGTGAAGTGGGGAATGGATGGGCTGCTTGGAGAGGATATGAAGTTGTTGAAACTCTGGGTGGCTTTGATTTGGTTTAGTTTGGTGCATTCGTACAACATTGACCTGGATCACCCAGTCGTGTTTCGGGGAACCAGTGGCACTTTCTTTGGATATTCTGTACTGGAACACTTCCACGACAACACACGGTGGTGAGTAGGACAAGAAGTGTCAGCAAGTTAGAAAACTGCATTGCATTTTCTGCGTCTGAACCCCTCCGTTGGGCAGCCCTTTCTCTCACTCTCTGTAACAACGTTAATTGGAGGAAATTCCAATCTATGTAAATTTCATGTCCTTTTTTAATGAACAGTTTCCTCTGTAGTCGAGCTGTTTGTTTGATAATCTCATTCTGAAAGTAAAACGAATGCCAGCTCGGGACGAGTGTTAGCACCATATTAAAAGGCTGACTACTTCATTTACTTAGCAATTTAACTGATTTCAGCCAAAAAAAAGGCTGCATTCACTCACTCTGCAACACTTTAAGGCGTTTCCTCCAGCTTATTTAAGAAACGTGAATTTAACCTGTTGACATTGGCTAACAGGGACTGCTGAACTCTTCTACCGGTGTTTTGCTATATTTGGATGTGCAGATGCTTTAGACAGATATTCTCTCTCTTGTAATGTGATGTAATTTCTGCAGGGTGCTGGTTGGGGCCCCCCAGGCTAACTCTACCTATAGCTCGTCTGTGCTGTCCCCGGGAGCTGTGTATAAATGTCGAATTCACAGTAACCCTGAGAAGAGATGTACAGAGTTGGATCTGGGTCGAGGTTAGTCTCTGTTTACTCTTTTTAAAAAAAAAACTTGTTTTCCTTCCTAAAGTATGACGGTGCAGCTTGGATAGAAGCTAACACTACAGGCAGGCTAAAGTGACGCAGTGTCCTATCTTTTAAACAGCTAGAGTGCACATGGACATTGTGAGACACTGCAGAAATCCTCCCGTCATTTCTGCTGCATGTCAAGTCCCAAACTATTGCTCCTGGACTGTTTTTGTTGTAAATGCGGATAAAGCTGCGTGTATTTTTAACGCAACCACTGCTAATTATTTGTGGGCCCATAGCCAACTTTCCTTCCCGACGTTTGGGGATGACGGGGGAGAGAGGGAGGGGGTTGCAAAGGAAGGAACCCTCCCCCAGAGCTGTGGTCCGTATGTGACAACAGTTAATTAAATGGTTGGACCATAACTGTGAGAATATGCTACCTCAGCTTGTATCTGTCATTGTGGAGGATTCTGTTCGTACCTCCCAGCCTCTAGCTCCTTTATAAAATGTTTAATAGCTGCATCATATTAATAATCTCTCACTCACAAACACACACTCATTCCATTACCAGATATTATCTCAGATCATTTGACAATCACACAGGATTGCTTCAAAAAAGATATCACACAGGATTGCTTCAAAAAAGATATGACATTCAACAAAGTCTCCTGAGATGATTTTAGAGGCAGTGTTCGGGTCGTGTAAAATCTGCAGTTACAGGGAGTCCAACTGGTGAAAAAAGCAAACTGTTGCAGAATTGAAGACAACAAATGCTTCATGGGTGATTTAAATATAAGAATAGTGTTGGAGTATAAAGTGATATAATGAGAGGTTGAGCTTAAGGCTGGCCTCATGCACAGGAGGTCCAATGATCCCATTATTGGCTCTGCAACTTTTATCATCAATGGTTTTCTTTTTAGTTACATGTCACAGGTTATTCCATGCAGAAATATCAGAAACAACGTTATTATAAGTGTGTTTGTTAATCACAGGCATTTATTAAAAAGCCCTTATGAAATAAATATAATGAATGGCTGAAACTTCCTAATTCTATCTTTTTAATGAAAAGGTTTGGTGACTTTTAGTGGATCCTAACACTCTCTTCAGGGCAGAGGGTGTAAAGCCATTCTCAACCATCGACACCTTTTACATGTGAAGCCCTGATTTATACTCAGTTGTGTGCACTTGGTGTAACCTCCTGTGAAAGGGGCATGATTGCCTTTGAGTGTTTGAGGTTGAGTTCCTGGAACAGCTAGGAGTATTGTGTTGTAAGACCTCATCCTTGGAGCTGGTGACTTGGAAAATAGACCCTTCAACAGTTGTGATAGCTGCTGCAGAGCAAGGCAGCATTTATCGCCCATTCCAGGATGTCCTGAGGGCATTGTGAATCAATCGCATTTGATATACTTGAATCATTTTTTTTCATGCATACAACATTTGTGTTGCAAACAAACATCACAGTAAAAGTTGATTGACAACTTTTCTTTTACATTTGTTCTTGGAATGTGGGTGATACTAGTAAGGGAGCATTTATTGCCCATCTCTAGTTGCCCTGAGGGCATTGAATCAATCATATGTGGGACTGGAATCACATGTAGACCAGACCAGGTAGGAGTGACGGGTTCCCTCCCCTGAGGGACATTAGTGAACCAATTGGGTTTCTATAACAATCCAGTTGCTTTCATGGTCATTTTCCCTGGTGCCAGTCCACAAATTTATTGAATTTAATTCATCAACTTGCTATGGTGAAATATGAACTCCTGACTTCTGGGTTGCTAGTCCAGTATCATAACCTCCAGTTTACTGTACCCATTAAAGACAGCTCTTTAGTGCTGGCTCGAGTTCGGTAGATGCAGGCAATGGAGCAGCCCGATGGCAGGATTACGCTATTATTTTTAAAAATGGGAAGCTTCTTCACATGTTTTGTTTAGGCTGTCATCCGTGTTTGTGACATTACTGATCAGTAGTTGATTCTGTTTAGCATTAAGATCACTCACTGAAGGCTATTCCCACTGATATCACTTAACAGGGAATGACAAAAACTACATTGCACACTTGACGACCCCTTGGCCAACCATATATTAGGATTTTAGTTATCGTCCAAGTATATGAAAACCCTGCTTTTCATACCCTTAGAGGGGAGGATCTGTCTCCTGCCCCTTTGTGCTCTGAAAAGAGTTGTAGTATATCTTGTAGATTTGGGAATCCCTACAGCCTTAAGTTGGTAGAAGCAAAACAGTTTGTATATTGTGACCCCCCCCACCCCCCCCCCCCCCCCCAGCTGGGAGAAAATGCTCACCTTTGCTGGGATTTGGTTGCAGATGTGTGGCCGGGATTTGGTTGAAGAACTCCAGGACCCAGAGTAACCTTATACGCCACATGCTGCCAGGATGCAGGTTTATGCCAGTGGTCCCCCACGCCACCAGCTTCCCAGTTGCAGTCATCTAGGGATGTGGACCCCTAGAGTCAGCTTGGCTCAGTTGGTAGTGCTCTTACCTCTGCGTCAGAAGGGCAAGGATTCAAGCCCCACTCCAGGACATGAGCATGTAATCTAGGCTGACACGTCACTGTAATAGTGAGGGAATGCTGCACTGTTAGATGTTAAATCTTTTGGGTCAGATGTTAAACTGCCTGTTCAGGTGGATGTAAAAGATGCCATAGCACTATTTGAAGACTAGCTGGAGAGTTCTCCCGGTGTCCTGGCTAACATTTATCCCTCAATCAACGCCACAAAATGTATCTCAATGCTCTTTGAGGGACCTTGCTGTTGTCAAACTGCCTGCTGTGTCTGCCTACATTACAACAATGACTACACTTCCAAAGCTCTTCACAGCCAATAAAGTACTTTTGGACGTCCTGAGGTTTTGGAAGATGCTGCACGTTCTCCCTTGTAGTGGCTGGACGTAGAGCCATATTACTCACCATAACAAAGTGGAAGAAAATAAAATAAGAAACACCTTGAAGAGCAAAACAAATGTATTGAAGGTTGATTATGATGGGGTTCAGTAGTCAGGTTGTTCTAGAGGGCTTAACATTCCAATGATATGTTTTAATTGCGGACACGACTCTCTGAGGGTCAGTTCCACTTTGATTTCAGACATATTCTTATGCTGTATTTTCACACACTGGAGAGCAGAAGGCAGGTCAGGGCGTGTGAGCGTTTCCAAAATTCAAGCAAAGCCATTGACTCTGGTACCTCAGTTACATTTAATAACACTGATTTTAATTATTGGTAAATAAAGATTAACTTTTCCATTTATCTGAAATTAAAATGTCGCCCAACTGTTTACAATCCGTGTAATGTCATTTCACTGGGAGTGATGACAGATTAGCCAGCAGCAGGTTTAGCCATGTTCCTAACTGTACTGAGTCTAACATGGCTTAGCAATTAGATAAGCCAGGAGAGGCTAAGCATTCAGTCTTCTATGTTAAGCAAATAATTTGCATTTATATCACAACCTTTCACATCCTCAGGCTGTCTCTAAGCACTTCACAGCCAATGTCGTCACTGTTGTTATGTAGGCAAATATGGCAGCCAATTTGCACACAGCAAATGAGTAGTTCACATACTTTGGTTCAGGAAGAAATGTATCTAGGACACCAGGAGAACACCTTGCACTTTGAAAAGTCCCATGGGATTTTTTTATATCCACCTGAACAGGCAGTTGGAACCTCAGTTTAATGTCTCATCTGAAAGATGGCATTTCTGACTGTGTGGCACTCCCTCAGTACTGCACTGAAGAATCAGCCTAGATTATGTGCTTAAATCCCTGTTATGCGCTTTAACCCACAATATTCAGGTTCAGAAGCAACGGTCCTACTACTTTTAACACATTTATTTTCGACTACTCAGAAGTAAACTACTTTTGGATGTACCACACTGTAGCCCATGCAACATCGATCACAACTGTTACACAAACATGTTCACCTGTGTGGGATTATTTGACATTATCAAATTGATGTTTCATCAAGACCTTTTATACTGATCTCTTAATTGGAATTCTGTGTGAGAGCTGTCCTCTGACATTTAAATCTGGTTTCCAAAGGCCTGTGATAGTCTGGGAAATACAGGTAAAGCTGGGTCTCTGAGTCTGTCACCGGTGCACAAAACCAATTTAACAGCATAAATGTTGGGTACTGATTCCCAGAATCTGGATTAAAAGAAGACCAATATAACGGTGGTCTTATACTGCACCTTCAAACATTTACATTTATTTTAAGCTGCTGTGCAGTGGCTGTGTAGAATACATAATTGTACTCGACTGTGTCCTCAGAGATATATAGATTGTAGTGATTAAAATAATTACTTGTTTTGGACATTGGTGCATATTATTCACTCCTCAACAACCCGCTGTAGTAGGACCCCATTGGGAGAAGTGGACCTAAATTGGTATTCTTGTAACAATACAGCAGCATGAAAGCACACCGAGGTGTCTCCAGATGGCACTGCACTGACTATACTTTTACATGGAATTACATAGAATATACAGCACAGATACAGGCCATTCGGCCCAACTGGTTAGTGCCGGTGTTTATGCTCCACACGAGCCTCCTCCCACCCTACTTCATCCAACCTTATCAGCATATCCTGCTATTCCTTTTTCCCTCATATATTTATCTAGCTTCCCCTTAAATGCATCTACGCTATTCGCCGAAACTACTCTGTGTGGTAGCAAGTTCCACATTCTAACCACTCTCTGGGTAAAGAAGTTTCTCCTGAATTCATTATTGGACTTCTTAGTGACTATCTTATATTTATTTCCTCTAGTTTTGGACTCCCCCACAAGTGGAAACATCTTCTCTGCATCTACCCTATCAAACCCCTTCAAAATTTTAAAGACCTCTTTTAGGTCAGCCCTCAGCCTTCACTTTTTGAAAGAAAAGAACCCCAGCCTGTTCAGTTTTTCTTGATAGTTATAACCTCTCCGTTCTAGTATCAAGCTTGTAAATCGTTTTTGCACCTTCTCCAGTGCCATTATATCCTTTTTGTAATATGCAGACCAGAATTGTGCACAATTCTAACTAAGCTTCTTTATAAGTTTAACATAACCTCTCTGCTTTTCAATTCTTTTCCTCTAAAAATGAACCCCAGTGCTTTGTTTGCATTTTTTATAGTCTTGTTAACCTGCGTTGCCACTTTTAATGATTTGTGAATCTGTACCCCTGGATCCCTTTGCTCCTGTACCCCATTTAGATTCTTATTTCCCAAGGAGTATGTGGCCTCCTTAGTCCATCTATCAAAATGCACCACCTCACACTTATTTATATTGAAATTAATTTGCCAATTACATGCCCATTCTGCAAGTTTATTAATGTCGTCTTGTATTTTGTCGCATTCTTCTTCAGTATTAACTATAACCCCATACTGAATTGTCCACCTACACATGGCTCAGATAGAAGGTTGGGAGTTCAAGCCCCACTCCAGGACTTTAGCACAAAATCCAGGCTGACACTTCAGTGTAGTGCTGAGGGAGTGCTGCATATTTGAAGGTGCTGTCTATCAGATGAGACATTAAATCAATGTTTGCCTGTTCAGGTGGATACAAAAGATCTCGTGGCACTACTCGAAGAAGAGCAGTGGAGTTCTCCCGGTATCCTGGCTAACAATTATCCCTCAACCAACACCGCTAAAATAGATTAACTGTTCAATTATCTCATTGCTGTGCTCTGGTTGCCAACTCTGGTTGGATGTATTCCAGAAGGTTTCATTACATGACCTCGCGCCTCGCCCCCATACTCCTGCCATTGGTTGTCCGATACGCCCGTCCTCGTGGGGCACCGGTTTCCCTCACCAATTGGAAAGTGAACAGACTCTTCATGTTTGCCTACATAGCAATAGTGACAACACTTCAAAAGTAATTCATTGGCTCTGAAGTGCCTAAGCACATTTTGAGGATATGAAAGGTACTATATAATACACAATTTTTTAAAGGTGGCAGGGCAAGTTGTTAAGTCTTACAGGATCCTTGGCTTTATAAATGGAGGCAAAGCATACAAAAGCAAGGAATTTATGCTAAACCTTTATAAATCACTGGTTAAGCCTCAGCTGGAATATTGTGTCCAATTCTGGGCACCACTCTTTAGGTAGGATGCCAAGGCCTTAGAGTGGGTGCAGAGGAGATTTACTAGAATGGTGCCAGGGATGGGGGACTTCAGTTATGTGGAAAGACTAGAGAAGCTGGGATTGTTCTCTTTAGAACAGGGAAGAACAAGGGGAGATTTAATAGAGGTGTTCAAAATTATGAAGGGTTTTGATAGGGTAGATAGGGAGAAACTGTTTCCATTGGCAGGAGGGTTGGTAACCAGAGGACACAGATTTAAGATAATTGGCAAAAGAACCAGGGGGAGATGAGGAGAATTTTTTTATACGCAGTGAGTTGTTATGATCTGGACTGCCTGAAAGGGTGGTGGAAACAGATTCAATAGTAACTTTCAAAAGGGAATTGGATAATCACTTGAAAAGGAAAAATTTGCAGGGCTAATTGGATAGCTATTTCAAAGAGCTGGCATAGACATGATGGGCCGAATAGCCTCCATCTGTGCTGTAAGATTCCATGATTCTATATAAATGGAGTCCCTTACACACGACAGCTCTGTGGCATTTTTAAATAAAAGCTACTAAGACCTCAATACTTGATTCCCTTTTGCACTTTTTAAAATACACAGAAGTTTTCTGCCATAGTACTTCTAGAAGAGCTTAGTGAATTTGCTTTGTTTTTATTTTGTTTTTCTTTCTTTTCCTCATTCAAGTTGTCTGCTCCTTCCATCACCCCATACTATTCGAGAATTCCTCCCATGTTTCTGCTCCGTATGCCATTGGCTAGAAAATTTGCAAGAAGAGCCTGAGTTGACTTAACTTCTGATAGGCCCTCCCTCCCTTTGGGAATGAGCTAGTGCACATTGGTCCCTTGACAGCATAACTGAGATTGAGAACTTACTGTGCAGTGACAGGTGCAAACCATTACTATATTATCATGAACTCCGTAGATACACTGATACAGTCCACTCTGAGTTCAGAGTTGCTTAATTTAAATTGTCTGATCATTTGGTTTCTCAGCACTAATTTTCCACTTTGTTGTGTTACTTAAATTGCTTAATTCAAACGATTGGAAAGTTCCATTCTTTTTTAACATAAACACAATTTTGGATTATCGGGAGTAGATTGTAATTCCATCATTGCCACCCCGATACCTTCATGTGCAGGACTAGAGATGTTTATGTAACTGTTGAACATTCTCAAAGTTGTAATCTGCTCAAAATAAACTGAGACATATAGATATTTCATTTTGAGTTTAGGAATCCTTTAGTGCTTGGGTGTTTTTGTCTAAGTGATATTTATTTGCTTCAAAATTTTTTGATTGACAGAAACTTGTCGTCATTAGGACTAACATAGAACGTAACAATTGTTCTTGGAATTCTCAGGTAATCAAAGGGGAAAGACTTGTGGTAAAACCTGCAAAGAGAACAGGGACAACGAATGGATGGGAGTTAGTCTGTCTCGACAGGAAGGAGGCAACGGCAGTGTTCTGGTAAGATAATGGCTTTTCTTAACATTTGGGACAATTCCCTCTTTATATCAGTCTGACATACTGTAGTCTCTGATACAACATGAATTGTTTATAGCTCTTTCTCCATTGGAGACGTCATCTCTTTAAAATGGTCTTCAATAAGGAAAATATGGTGCCCCAAACTGCTCAGATACCAATCTGACTGGGAATAGGGAGTAGCCAAACAGAGGCTCCAGTCTCCTCCTATGGAGAAAAGGGGGTTATCAAATGGTGTAGACCTGCCCAATTGTTAACTGGACCTCCTAGCAATTCATTACAGAGGCCAGAGGTAAAAGATCAGGGTACATGATGCCTATGCTTTTAGATGCAGAAGTGAGACTCATGCGGACTGGAGAAAAGTGGGGGAAAACTTACACAGGGAAAAGTTGCAGGATACCTGATTTAGGATTTATCCATCGATGAGACAACAATGCTACAAACAGCCTTTTCTAAACCTCCAGGCTCATAACATTCAAACAGACCAAACCAGCAAGTAAGAAATATGATGGCCAATGGACTGTGTTGCCTGGGCTGTGAGGGCTACATTGCCACATGTAGGACCCCGAGCCATAGTTTGGATACTCCTTGTCTAGTGTAATGGTCAACAGTCATCCCTTAAGCTATATAGTTAATACAGATTAATTGGTCATTCATTTTGTTACTATTTGTGGGATCTCACAGTGTGCAACATGGCTGCTGTACTCAGCTACATAAACCCCAATGCACTTTAAGAGAAATTAATTGAATGTGAGGCACTTTGAGGCGTCTGTGAGAGGGGATAAGGCGCTATATATACATATAAGTCTTTTTTCCTTTTTATGACTGCGTGAAAACCAATTCTGATCTTCCTGTAAAGTGTTTTAAAATGCCGGTAATTAAATCTTTAATTGAGAACATTAAAATTCTACGTTACGTTTCTAGAACTACTGTGAAAGGTCATATTACAAGTCGTAAATGATTCTATGTTTTAATATTATTTATGAGATTTCATGCTTTAATTGTAGCCACTTTAAAATTGGTTACATGAAGTACAATCTGGCGAGGTGCAATATGTAAAATTGCCTGTGACCCAATGAGTGAAAAAGAAAGAAAGACTTACATTTATATTGCACCATTCATGACCTCAGGATGTTCCAAAGCACTTTTCAGCCAATTAAGTACTTTTGAAGTTAGTCACTATTGTAATGTAGGAAAAACGGCATCCAATTTGCACACAGCAAATCCCACAAACAGTAATGAAATAAATGACCAGATCATCTGTTTTAGGGGTGTTGGTTGAGGGATAAATGTTGGCCAGGCCACTGGGGAGAACTCCCCTGCTTTTCTTCGAAATTGTGCCATGGAATCCTTTACGTCCACCTGAGAGGGCAGACTGGGCCTCGGTTTAATGCCTCATCTGAAAGAAGGCACCTCCGACAGTGCAGTACTCCCTCAGTGCTGCACTGGAATGTTAGCCTAGATTTTGTGCTACCACTGAATCACTGCTAGTTTCAGAGTAGGAATAGGGAATTTTCTCACCATCTTGATAAGGGGGTGTATCACCTGGGAAGACCTAATTCTTGCAGGAAAAGAAAAATCATCTGTGTGAGTCTTGAACATCCATCTAGTTAACAGGGTAAGCAAGATAAGTTGAATGGTCTTTTCTCATCCACCTGAGAGGATAAATGGGGCCTCAGTTTAACGTCTTATCTGAAAGATGGCACCTCCTACAGTGCAGCACTCCCTCAGAACTCCACTGAAGTGCCAGCCTAAATTATGAAGTGTTAGCACTCAATGTGTAAAGCTGCTCAGTCCATCCAGGCACTAAAAACAGTTCAACTTGGATTACTGGGCTATTAATCAGTGACATAATCTAATCAGGATAGTGCAGATACTGGCAGCACTTGTAAAACACCACAGGTGGCCATCAGCATTATTTTGTCTATATATTGTGGAGTTCATTGTCCACTGCTTGAGGAACATGCTTCTATCTCATAGACTGACTTCTCAAAGCGAACTGTATTTTAAAGGGTTTTATGGATATAAGAACCTGACAGTTCAGATGTAATGGTTAGTTATGTTTTTGATCTAGTCTGTGTGCGTGCACACCTCACGAATGCGGAAGTCCCACCGGCAATTAAAACCGGCGGGATGATAGTTAACACATTTATTTAGATAGTTTAAGTATTTGAAGTAGTTAATTTCATGGTGATTGAGGCAGGGGGCCGATTTTCATTCAGCCTCAGTGCGTTTCCCATGCTGTGGGAAACACTCCATATTTTAGGAGATGTGTTTCAGCCAGCAGCCAGTTGGACATTGAAATGCTTGTTTGACAGATGGGGATAAAAGGTGAATTATTGCAGCAGGGCACTCTGGTCTTTCAGACAAACTTTTGGGAGATCTTTGTGTTTACACCGAAAATTCTTAGTTTCCACTCAGAATTGTTCTGTTGACACATATTTACCAACTTTTCGGATCCCCTCAAACTGACTCCATCAGGATGGGGGGCGCCATGACTGCATTCCCACTACATCCAAGGATGAGCAACACCAGCCTCGCCAGGCATGGCATGCACTTCTGCCACTTGGAGCTCCACAGCACAATGCTGCACCATAGGCACCTGCACAAGAGCACAGAGGGCAACAACAGAGAGCGCGACGTTGCAGGAGGCACTACCCTCGCCCAAGGGTCCACAGACCAAGGCTCAGCTTCCAGGACCTCTCTGAGGAGCAGTGCGTACGGAGGCTGAGAGTGAGTCGCCAGGTGGTCGCAGACACCTGCTGCCTCCTTCATGCCGAGCTGCTCCTGGCTGGGCCCAGCGGCATGTCAATACCCGTCGCTGACAATGTCACCACTGCCCTCAACTTCTTCGCCTCCGGATCGTTCCAGGATGCCACCGGGGACATCGCCGGAGTCTCCCAGTCGTCTGCACACAAGTGCATAAGGCGGGTCACCAATGGCTTGTTCTGCAGGGCCTCGCAATACGTCAACTTCCCAATGGATGACCACAGCCAGACGGAGAGGGCAGTGGGATTCCACTCTGTGGCTGGCTTCCCATGGGTGCAGGGTGCAATCGATTGCACCCATATAGCAATATGAGCACCTCCATGCGAGCCAGGACTGTTCATCAACAGAAAGGGCTAACAGTCCATCAACGCTCAGCTTGTTTGTGATCACTACAAAAGATACCTTCACGTGTGCGCCAGATTCCCTGTCAGCTGCCACGATTCCTTCATTCTGAGGGAATCCAACATCCCGGGGCTCTTCCATGCACCAAACACCCTTGAGGGCTGACTCCTCGGAGACAAGGGATACCCCCTGCACACGTGGCTTATGACACCTATGAGGAACCCTATCACCGAGCAACAGTGTCGATACAACAGCCACATCGCCACCAGGTCTACAATTGAGCATGCTATAGGGCTGCTCAAGGTGCGATTTAGGTGCCTCGATCGCTCTGGGGAAACGCTTCAAAACGCACCAGACAGAGTGAGACGCATTATAGTAGTGTGTTGTGTCCTGCACAACATGGCGTAACAGAGAGGGGTGCTGCTTGAGGAGGCCCCATCCACATTGAGGAGAAGGAGGCAGTGGAGGAGGCAGAGGACAATGAACCCATGGCCAGAGCAGCGGCTCACCAGGCTGCTCGTGAGGCCAGGGAATCACTGATATGGGAACAGGTCTCCTAACATCAGAAAGTGTGAACAGTCCAGTTCTCAGACTACCTGGAAAGAACAGCGTCAACACCAGCCACCCCACCCCGCACAAAACAGTCCTGCAACTACACATATACCCACTGTAAAGTGACCCAATGGGTGGCATCAGGTGTCGCCGCTCATGAAAGGGCAGTCAAGAATGGCAAGACGTGGCAGTAGTGGTGTGAATAATAACATTTAATGTGAATATGACAAAAACCAAATATGAATGGAATACATGACCATCTGTCAGATGCCTTTGTGCAAACCTTCCGTGATCACAAATCCTTCGCCTTTCTCTTCCTACTACTTCCACGTGGTGCATCCCCTGTGGCTGCAGCAGAGGTAGTGGCAGGTTGCTCATGTTCATGCCCTGACTGCTTAGATGCTATGCCCTCTGGGGTTTTGGAGCCCATGAGGGCCCCTCCAAAGACTGCTCCACCTGCACCTGTGCAGGGGCAGACTCCGCCCCCTGGAGAGGAGGCAGCATTGTAGGTACTGGTTGAGAGGGGGGCGATGGATGAGACGTGGGAGCGCTTTGAGTGGCGTCCCCACTTTCGTTTCCCCTTTCGCCATCATCCCTCCCCTGGACCAGGGTCACATCACTCCTACCACTCTGCTGGACATGTGTGATGCCTTGTAAGGCCAGTGCTAGTGTATCTGCCTGCTTGTTTAAGGTGGCAGAATGTTGTTCACTGTGAGTCCGAACAGCCGTTGTCAGGGCCTGAATGGATTCATTTGTGAGCCGTGCTTGAAGCTCAATGGAGGTTGCCATTCTCTCCATTGCAGACATTCCCGCACTTACCTGTGCTGCAATTCCACTAATGCAGGATTTGGACTCCTCCATTCTATGAGTATGAGAGTATGTGTGGTACCTGTTCCAGTACCTCGCAAATGTGCTGCTGACCCTTGATCATTCTCCCCAGGTGCTAACCCAACTAACTGACTACTAGGACCCTCCGAGGTGTGAGTATCTGTGCTGGTGGATGGCATGCTATGATGTGACGGCGCACCCTCAGATGCCGGGAGCTCCTCTGAGGAATCGCCCTCTGCTGTCACTGCAGTCGTTGAAGGGCCTGTAAGAGAACAGAAGGCAATATTAAGCATCATTACAGATGTGTCATATTGCGATGAGCATTCTGAGGTGTTGAACATGGCAAGCATTGTTAACTTTTTTTTATTCGTTCATGGGATGTGGGTGTCGCTGGCGAGGCCGGCACTTATTGCCCATCCCTAATTACCCTTGAGAAGGTAATGGTGAGCAGCTTTCTTAAACCGCTGCAGTCTGTGTGGTGAAGGTTCTCCCACATCAATTCGTATTGTGTGTGATGAATGTTAAAGTTGTGTCAACAGACGTTTGTGGGGTGCCAGTCTCGACGTCCCCGATGGATGTGCACTCGAGGGTGCGGCTGACCTCCACGCCTCCTACTTCCCGTGTGCGAGGACCACTATTTGCTGTGGCCCCCCCCCCCCTCCAGTCCTCGTCCTCTCGTGTGCATTTTGTGTTGGGCAGGAGACAAAATACTGAGCAAAGTCTAAATCATAATGAGCACTTTACTGTAGTTTGAATTAGAGTATTAGAGTAAACAATGTGTTGATTAATACTGGACCTGTGCAGAATTGTATTCACATTAATAATGCTATTCGCCATTGTTAGTAATCTTGAATTCACTTTTGTGAATAGAGATTGGTTGGTTTGTTGATATTTTTGCATGATTTTTAATGCTAAGATGACAGACATGAAAAAGCAGTGGCAAGAAAACCCTTGCAGAATTTCCTGTACTGTAATTCATGAAATCTGTTGTAACTCCTGCTGCTTGTTGGCTTCTTCAGTAACAGAAGAATATAAGAACTTTCACTTTAACATGTCTTTAACAGTTACCAGAAGCAGTGTTATAGAGGGTATGTTGATTGTATATCATACAGATGTGAGTAATACTCAAATAACTGTTAGGAGAAGGTATGGGGAAAGAGTCTGTCAACTACTAGTGCTTTCAATGGTTCATTTTATTGTACCCAAGATACTGTATGTGAGAATGAGTAGGCTACTGTGCATTCCCTTCCATGAGCAGCTAATATTTATCATATTTAAAAGGAGGAGATGAGAACATGCCTTCTGATTTCTTTTTTAGGGTAAATTTTCAGACTCCACTTGGAGTCTCATTCATAGGGAGTGCGGACCGGGCGCAGGGGGCAATGTGCCAGAAGGCTGATTCATCGCTCGGGAAATCGCGGGCCAGGAACCCCTGATTTTCTGTACGTTCATTTAAGCGGATGTAAAGTCAAAGCTAGACTTAGATTCCTGAGTAGCACTACCTCCAAATAACAGGAGTGCCTGATGAGGGACATCAACCCTCAGATTGGCTGCGCTCCTGATTTTCTGGGCCCAATTCTCCAATCTGTGCTGCCATCAAGCGAGACTCCCCTCCCAAAGTGGAATCTCCGGAAACCCTAACTTTTCCACGATCAAATTATTTTGAATGATACTCTTTATTTTAATACAGCCCCCACTGCTTATAGTTGTTGCTGACACGATTTGCCCACCAAACGTGTTGGATGGTTTGTATACAGTTCAGTAACTACCTTAAAATGTTTGCAAGGATGACTCGCAGATATCTAATCCTTTTTCCATTTGTATTGCTAACTGCCTCGCTCTCTGTCTGGCACAATATTGTGATGTTCTTGATCTGGTCTTGCCATCATTCCTCTTGAGTATGAGTGTGAGAAATACTTAACCTTCTTTCATCTTGTTTCTTGGATGGTTTGTATGAATTTGATCTCAGCCAAGGTAGCAGACAAGATTGATTGCTTCAATAAATCCCCTTCTTCATTATACGTGTTCATTGAACACCTGTTTCTGTCTGATATAGCCAGCACGCTTAACATGCTGTAAATGTGTAATTGACTTTGTAATTGACAATAATGGTAATGGAAATTGGTTAGTGCTATTTGCCTGATTTAAACGTGGGCAATTTAAGTGGTGCAGACTGTACTAAAAGAAGGATTGGGTAATGAGTGTGTTTATAATGGGCAGTGTGGTGAGCATCTTAAGAGAAGTTGTCAACATTTTGAGGTTTTATGGTTTGTACACACTACAAATAGTTTCCATCAGCCTGGGCTAAAAATTGACCACACAATGTGGCATCCAGAATACTAGATGTTTGTTCCATCATACAAATTAAGTATGTGTTGTTGGATGCTTTCACATACAAATGAGTTGTTATTATTTCTGGTTGTTTTTCTGTCGCGATGCATACAGGGAGTCTAAGTGCAACCTTCAGGTGAAGTGGGATCAGAGGGCGGGGGACAATTGGACCAGGGTGCACAGATGTAATTTAGTCTCCGTTTTAAAGTCGAACACTCTGTCCTTATTTTTATATTTCTATCATAATTTGCAACATTTATTATGGAAGCTGTCTACCTAAACTTGTCCTGCTGTAATCACTAAAAGCTAGTCAACAGGTACAAAAAATAATTTAAAAAGCTAATGGAATGTTGGCCTTTATTTCAAGGGGACTGGAATACAAAGGGGTGGAAGTTATGTTACAGTTATATAAAGCTCTGGTTAGATCCCATTTTTGGTACTGCATTTAGATCTTGCACCTAATCTCAGGAAGGATGTGTTGGCCTTGGAGGGGGTGCAGCACAGATTCACCAGAATGATACCGGGGCTAAAAGGGTTAAATTATGAGGCCAGTTTGCATAGACTAGGCTTGTGTTCGCTTGCATATAGAAAATTAAGGGGTGATCTAATTGAGGTGTTTAAGATGATTAAAGAAATTGATAGGGTACAGAGAGAGAAACTATTTCCTCTGGTGGGGGACTCCAGACCAAGGAGCATAACCTTGAAATTAGAGCTAGGCCATTTGGGGGTGATGTCAGGAAACACTTCTTCATACAAAGGGTAGTGGAAATCTAGAACTCCCCTTACAAAGCTGTTGAAGGAAAGTCAATTGAAAAAGTGCTTGAGCAAATGACTTCTTATTTGGGGAGTGAGAAGAGCTTACCATTTTCATCTCTACAGTATCACTTAATGAGTTTCAACATCTGACACGATCATACTAAGCATCGGTAAAAAACTGTAAAAATATCTGACACTGTTTCTTGAAGATATTGCCCCTTTAATATTATTTTGTGATCAGCTCCAACTCCAGTGGGATTCTAAAATGCGGAGACATATCGGATTGGCGGATTTATAAAAGAACTGGTGTACACCCACTGCACCTTTTGAGGTCAGCTCATTCGATGTATCCCTGCTTTTTGATATATCGAGTAGGAGTAACGAGGGGTGGGAGGAACATTTCCTGAATGCAGCTCCACCTTCAAACCAGCAATGTACCAATAACTTAATGCATTTATTTAATACAAACTCTCTGGGCCCGATTTAAACTCCCCCCACCTGGTGAAAACCGGACCTGGTTGGGGGTTAAAATGAGGCCAGTCACTTACCGCCTCTGATCCTGCTGCCTTCCCACCATGTCCTGATGTTAACCTGCTCTTTTGAACAGGCGAACAGGACACATCCACAGGAAGGCAGCGGGGTCCTCCTTTAAATATACAGATCAGATGCTGATGATTTAATCGGAACTCGGCTGCAATATTAATCCGAGGCCTGAGCGGGGGAGCAGTGACGGCTTCCCCATTGGGCCAGACCTGCCGGGAGGGGGATCGTGGGCCGGAAGAGGCCCAGGGAGGTAAGTTTTAAAATTTTATTTGAGATTTCCTTGTGGCACAGGAGTGCACCTCTGGACCTCACAAGGATGTCTTGGGCCTCCCTTGCCCCGATGTCTTGGGCCTCCCTTGCCCCAGGCTCCTCCATCCCCCCGATTGCAACCAGAGCCCACCTCACCACTTATCTGGGTCCCTGGCTGCGGCCTCCTGCTGCCAAGTTCCCACTCCCACCCGCTGGGCAGGTACTGGATCTGGCTGGGTTCGGGCGGGTCAGCGAGAATATTTATGGTAATGAAGGCCGGACCTCCACGTCCCTGGCTTCGGGGCTGCACGCAGCCCTCCATTAAAATCAGGTCCTCTGTGTTCATTTAGTACAAACTCTGTGTTTATTTAAATCTGTCTGTTTCTTTAGTACAAACTCTCTCTACTTTTATGCAGTACATGGTTTTGATGTAGACTCTTTCACAAGTCTATTTCTTTCACCCTCTTCGTTTAAAGGGGCAATAACACTCCTGCAATCCTGCTAGGAATCCTTTTTTTGATCTATGCATAATCACAGAATTAATTGACATCATTTTCATTGCAGACACCTTTGCATTGTGGGACTATCACAGCATCACAAAACATCAGAGTGCCACTTGCAACAAATGGCGTCTTCTTGATACACCAATGATAAAAATGACTCCGGAATCTATTCCCCCCCCCCCCCACCCCCCCCCCCAAATAGCAACCGTTCCCCCTTTAACGAGTTGCTTGTGCACAACACTTCAACACAAGGTCACAAAGCTTTCTAAAACCATTTTTAGCTTGGTCCTTTTCTATCAAGAGAATGTACCATTTGTCGAAATCAGAACAATACTTGAGTTTCACTGGGATATCTTCAATTCTTCGGAATGTAATTTCGGTCAGATCCAGGATGATAGCGTGGCCGATTAGCTCACTGGTTTCTGTTGGTCTGGAAACAGATGGAAGCTGAGCGACTGCTGTGTTGCAACTATACTCCTGGACAGGCAGGTGTGGATTAACAGACGGGCCTATGAGGCCTGTGTCCAAGGGCCCAAGCCACCTAACGCAGAAAAATTGCATCCAACTGTTGGATCAAAATATTCTAGCATTTAAAAATACTGTCAGGAGACAGAGTTGGCAGATTCATTATATCATAAATACTGAATCATGCAGTTATAATTTATGTTTGTGTTTTGATGGATCGGTGGGAGGGGAGGGGTGGCATAGAGTGGTGGTGGGGTGTAGTGGCTGCAGAAGGCCCAGGGACCCAAGTATTCTTCCCTGTGGTCAGAGAATGTGTGGCACGAAATGAGCCCAGACTGCTTTCACATCCATACTGGGTTGTGGATTCGGGGGAGCTCCTTCGACAGGGAATTTGGCTTTAGATGATTAAAGATATAATTAGGGTATTTTGTGACTGGCAACTCACTGATTCCTTCCATCAATATTTCAGCCCAAATTCTCTAAGTGATATATTTTCATGAAATGAATGAGTGGCTCGAGTGAATGGATGCTGTACATACTGTCTTTTCAACTGAATTGGTGGCAACTTAAAATTGTTGTGTGACATAAGACGAATGGAAAACCCATGTAAAAAACATATAACAGCCAGAAATGTGGCACTAATTATTCTTTTGATATTCCAAAGCAAAAAAAGAAAATGACCTGGGGTATTGTATAACGCAGCTACCTGCTATACACCATGAATGGTTTGTTTAAATTATTACCGTAAAATTGTAGATGCTTGATTGATGACAGCCCAGTAATCTGTAGTGAAGGTTACTAATATCTGGGCTTCAAAAGAAATGACAGTGAACTAGAGAAGTAAGAGGAAAGATTAAGCTCACGTTTCTCAGTGACCTTCTGCGTGCAGCCTTGTAAGTAGATATATGGGGATCTGAAAGCAGGAGTCAGGTTTTGGGAGTGGGTCTCTTGAGCACAGCTTTCACCAGTGAATCGATCCTTTAATGTTCAGTGTTGTTTTGCTAAAGCCACTCATTAATTTAGTGCAGAAATAACACTTACACAGAGTGTTTGCAAATAGGCTGGGATATTAACAGGAGGAATCTCTGAGTTGGTGAGATCTTTTACAGTGGCTCAGTGACTTGCCAGACTGTGAACAGGTGGAAATGCATTTGTGTCAGAGAAGTTTTTACAAACCCATAGCTCATTGTATATCTGAAGAAGTTTGATTGCTTTAAGTACTGCATATCCCTTCACTAAATCATGGCATTATTTGTCAGGGATTATTTTTCACCCAGAAGTGATTTGTATGATACCACAAGAGCTTGTGTGTGTCACCTGGGAAGACCCAATTTTTGCTGGAAAAGAAAAATCATTGATGTGAGTCTTGAACATCCATTTAATTAACAGAGCAAGCAAGTTGAATGGCCTTTTCTCATTCCTGGCTTATGCTTCTATGTCTTTGTCCTTTTGTTCCATGTGACCCAGTTTGCAAGGTTGTTCAGTGCTGTGGATGATGTACAACCACAAGAAGACAGAAAGGAGCAATGGAAATCTCCTTTCCAAAAATGGCAACATCGATTAAGCTTGCTGATGTGGTTTTAATGTTAGAATAGGTGATGCTCGTAACCCCAAGTGATATTGCACTAATGTCCTTTAGGGAAGGAAACCGGCCGTCCTTACCGGTTTGGCCTATGTGTGACTCCAGACCCACAGCAATGTGGTTGATTCTTAATCACCCTCTGAAATGGCCTAGCAAGTCACTCGGTTGTAAAATCTCGCTACGAAAAGTCACAGTAAGAATAAAACCAGACGGACCACCCAGCATCGGCCCACTAGGCACCGGACACGACAAAGGCAAACCAAGCCCACTCGACCATGCAAAGTCCTCCTCACTAACATCTGGGGACTTGTGCCAAAATTGGGAGAGCTGTCCCACAGACTAGTCAAGCAACAGCCTGATCATAGCCATACTCACAGAATCATACATTTCAGCCAGTGTCCCAGACTCTTCCATCACCATCCCTGGGTACGTCCTGTCCCACCGGCAGGACAGAACGACCAGAGGTGGCGGTACAGTGATATACAGTCAGGAGGGAGTGGCCCTGGGAGTCCTCAACATTGACTCCGGACCCCATGAAATCTCATCGCATCAGGTCAATCATGGGCAAGGAAACCTCCTGCTGATTACCACCTACCGTCCTCCCTCAGCTGATGAATCAGTCCTCCTCCATATTGAGCACCACTTGGAGGAAGCACCGAGGATAGCAAGGGCACAGAATGTACTCTGGGTGGGGGACTTCAATGTCCATCACCAAGAGTGGCTCGGTAGCACCACTACTGACCGAGCTGGCTGAGTCCTGAAGGACATAGCTGCCATTCTGGCCTGCGGCAGGTGGTGAGCGAACTAACAGGAGGGGCAAACCTACTTTCCCTCGTCTTCACCAATCTAGCTGTCGCAGATGCATCTGTCCCTGACAGTATTGGTAGGAGTGACCACCGCACAGTCCCCGTGGAGACGAAGTGCCGTCTTCACACTGAGGACACCCTCCAACGTGTTGTGTGGCACTACCGCGAGGCTAAATGGGATAGATTCAGAACAGATCTAGCAACTCAAAACTGGGCATCCATGAGGCACTGTGGGCCATCAGCAGCAGCAGAATTGTATTCCAGCACAATCTGTAACCTCATGGTCCGGCCTATTCCTCACTCTACCATTACCAACAAGCCAGGGGATCAACCCTGGCTCAATGAGGAGTGTAGAAGAGCATGCCAGGAGCAGCACCAGGCGTACCTAAAAATGAGGTGCCAACCTGGTGAAGCTACAACACAGGACTACATGCATGCTAAACAGCAGAAGCAACATGCTATAGACAGAGCTAAGTGATTCCACAACCAATGGATCAGATCAAAGCTCTGCAGTCCTGCCACATCCAGTCGTGAATGGTGGTGAACAATTAAACAACTAACGGGAGGAGAAGGCTCTGTAAACATCCCCATCCTCAATGATGGCGGAGTCCAGCACGTGAGTGCAAAAGACAAGGCAGCAGCGTTTGCAACCATTTTCAGCCAGAAGTACCGATTCAATGATCCATCTCGTCCTCCTCCTGATATCTCCACCATCACAGCAGCCAGTCTTCAGCCAATTCAGTTTACCTCATGTGATATCAAGAAACGGCTGAGTGCACTGGATACAGCAAAGGCTATGGGCGCCGACAACATCCCGGCTGTAGTGCTGAAGACTTGTGCTCCAGAAGTAGCCGCCCCTCTAGCCAAACTGTTCCAGTACAGCTACAACACTGGCATCTACCCGACAATGTGGAAAATTGCCCAGGTACGTCCTGTCCACAAAATGCAGGACAAATCCAATCCGGCCAATCACCGCCCCATCAGTCCACTCTCAATCATCAGCAAAGTGATGGAAGGTGTCGTCGACAGTGCTATCAAGCGGCACTTACTCACCAATAACCTGCTCACCGAAGCTCACTTTGGGTTCCGCCAAGACCACTCGACTACAGGCCTCATTACAGCCTTGGTCCAAACATGGACAAAAGAACTGAATTCCAGACGTGAGGTGAGAGTGACTGCCCTTGACATCAAGGCAGTATTTGACCGAGTGTGGCACCAAGGAGCCCTCGTAAAATTGAAGTCAATGGGAATCAGGGGGACAACTCTCCAGTGCCTGGAGTCATACCTAACACAAAGGAAGATGGTAGTGGTTGTTGGAGGCCAATCATCTCAGCCCCAGGACATTGCTGCACGGGTTGCTCAGGGCAGTGTCCTAGGCCCAACCATCTTCAGCTGCTTCATCAATGACCTTCCCTCCATCATAAGGTCAGAAATGGGATGTTCGCTGATGATTGCACAGTGTTCAGTTCCATTTGCAACCCCTCAGATAATGAAGCAGTCTATGCCCGCATGCAGCAAGACCTGGACAACATCCAGACTTGGGCTGATAAGTGGCAAGTAACATTCGCGCCAGACAAGTGCCAGGCAATGACCATCTCCAACAAGAGAGAATCTAACCACCTCCCCTTGACATTCAACGGCATTACCATCGCCAAATCCCCCACCATCAACAACCTGGGGGTCACCGCTGACCAGAAACTTAACTGGGCCAGCCATATAAATACTGTGGCTACAAGAGGAGGTCAGAGGCTGGGTATTCTGTGGCAAGTGACTCACCTCCTGACTTCCCAAAGCCTTTCCACCATCTACAAGGCACAAGTCAGGAGTGTGATGGAATACTCTCCACTTGCCTGGATGAATGCAGCTCCAACAACACTCAAGAAGCTTGACACCATTCAGGACAAAGCAGCCTACTTGATTGGCACCCCATCCACCACCCTAAACGTTCACTCCCTCCACCACCGGCGCACAGTGGCTGCAGTGTGTACCATCTACAGGATGCACTGCAGCAACTCACCAAGGCTTCTTCAACAGCACCTCCCAAACCTGTGATCTCTACCACCTAGAAGGACAAGGGCAGCAGGCACATGTGAACAACACCACCTGCACGTTCTCCTCCAAGTGTCACACCATCCCCACTTGGAAATATATTCCTTCATTGTTGCTGGGTCAAAATCCTGGAACTCCCTACCTAACAGCACTGTGGGAGAACCTTCACCACACGGACTGCAGCGGTTCAAGAAGGCAGCTCACCACCACCTTCTCAAGGGCAATTAGGGTTGGGCAATAAATGCTGGCCTTGCCAGCGACACCCACATCCCATGAATGAATAAAAAAAAAGTTTAACCTCAAAAAAGTCTATCAAGTTGGTTAAACACGATTTGCCTTTAACAATTCCGTGCTGGCTTTCCCTAACCAATCCACACTTGTCCAAGTGTCTGTTAATTCTGTCCCGGATTAACAGTCACTTGGACAAGTGTGCATTGATTAGGGAAAGCCAGCACGGATTTGTTAAAGGCAAATCGTGTTTAACCAACTTGATAGAATTTTTTGATGAGGTAACAGGGAGGGTGGATGAGGGCAATGCAGTTGATGCTGTGTATATGGACTTTCAAAAAGCATTTGATAAAGTGCCACATGGTAGGCTTGCTATTAAGATTGTGGCCCATGGAATAAAGGGGGCAGTAGCAACATAGATACAGAATTGGCTAAATGACAGGAAACAGATTAGTGTTTTTTGGACTGGAGGGAGGTGTATAGTGGTGTTCCCCAGGGGTTGGTGCTGGGACCACTGCTTTTCTTGATATATATTAATGACTTGGACTTGGGTACAGGGCACTATTTCCAAATTTACAAATGACACAACTTGGAAGGGTAGTGAACAGTGAGGAGGATAATGATAGACTTTAAGATGCTGGTGGCACGTGGCAGATGAAGTTTAACGAGGGAAAATGTGAGGTGA
Organism: Heptranchias perlo; assembly: GCF_035084215.1. Lineage (NCBI taxonomy): Eukaryota > Metazoa > Chordata > Chondrichthyes > Hexanchiformes > Hexanchidae > Heptranchias > Heptranchias perlo. The sequence continues at coordinate 102,462,621 of NC_090327.1, forward strand.
TGCATTTCAGTAGGAAAAATGAGGAGAGGGAATATAAACTAGAGGGCACAATTCTATAAGGGGTCGAGCAACAGAGAGATCTGGAGATATATGTGCACAAATCATTGAAGGTGGCAGGGTAGTTTGAGAAAGCGGTTAAAAAAGCATATGGGATCCCGGGCTTTATAAATAGAGGCATAGAGTACAAAAGCAAGGAAGTCATGATGAACCATTATAAAACACTGTTTCGGCCACAACTGGAGTATTGTGGAACTTTAGGAAGGATGTGAAGGCCTTAGAGAGGGTGCTGAGGAGATTTACTAAAATGATTCCAGGGATGAGGGACTTAAATTACGTGGATAGACTGGAGAAGCTGGAATTGTTCTCCTTGGAACAGAGAACGCTGCGAGGAGATTTGATAGAGGTATTCAAAATCATGAAGGGTCTGGACAGAGTAGAGAGAGAGAAACTGTTCCCATTGGCGGAAGGGTCAAGAACCAGAGGGCATAGATTTAAGATGATTGGCAAAAGAACCAAAGGCAACAATAGGAAAAGCTTTTTTACACAGCGAGTGGTTAGGTTCTGGAATGCATTGCCCGAGTAGGTGGTGGAGGCAGATTCAATCATGGCCTTCAAAAGGAAACTGGCTAAGTACTTGAAACGAAAAAATGTGCAGGGCCACAGGGATAGGGCAGGGGAATGGGACTAGCTGGATTGCTCTTGCATAGAGCCGGCGTGGACTCGATGGGCTGAATGGCCTCCTTCTGTGCTGTAACCTTTCTAAGATTCTATGATTGTAACGTTGATTTTCTATTGAATGAGATGCTCTTTGCTCGGCTACAGCTCAGAGTCAATTAGCAGATCCAGTGTCATAGCTGAAGCTTGAAGCTGTTACTGCAGCAGTGTGAAAGAGTGTCTTAACCTTTAAACTATCAGGGCAGAAGATGATACTGGTTATTGGCAAAATACTGAATAATGTGACTGTATAGCTACACTGTTCAATGAATATGATCTGAACAACGTAGCATGAGTGTCTCATTGAGGGAACATGTACGGCCTTTCTGTGAACTTGGAGGTAGAAGTGTTTGTGTAGTGTCGGCCTTTTGTGGAATGTCTTTATACATGCTGACTGCAGTGGTTCTAAATATTATGGGCAATTTTTATCATGTGTTCTTGGAGTTCTTTATTAAACCTAGTTAACTGTAGTTACAGGGATCTGACTGAGTCTTCATACAATTAATAAGCAAGCTGCCAGAAGATGGTGGTTAGTTTTGAGGTTTGTGCTGGGATTGTTCTTCTTAGAGCAGAGAGGATTAAGGAGAGATTTGCTGGAGGTGTTCAAAATCATGAAGGATTTTGCTTGAGCAAATGAGGAGAAACTGTTTCCAGTGGCAGATGGGTTGGTAACCTGAGGACACAGATTTAAGGTAATTGGCAAAAGAACCAGAGGCGACGTGAGGACATTTTTTTTACACTGCGAGTTGTTATGGGGGTGGGGGTTATAGTTAATACTGAGGGTGAATGCGACAAAATACAAGAAGACGTTAATAAACTTGCAGAATGGGCATGTAATTGGCAAATGAATTTCAATATAGATAAGTGTGAGGTGGTGCATTTTGGTAGGAAGAATAAGGAGGCCACATACTGCTTGGATAATAAGAATCTAAATGGGGTCAACTAGCATAGAGGAGCAAAGGGATTGAGGAGTACAGATGCACAAATCACTAAAAATAGCAACGCAGGTTAATAAGGCCATCAAAGAAGCAAACCAAGCACTGGGGTTCATTTCTAGAGGGATAGATTTGAAAAGCAGAGAAGTTATATTAAACTTGTATAGAACCTTGGTTAGACCACACTTGCAGTATTGTGCACAGTTCTGGTCTCCTTATTATAAAAAGGATATAGAAGCATTGGAGAAGGTGCAAAAAAGATTCACAAGGATGACACCAGAACTGGGAGGATATCCTATCAGGAAAGGCAGAACAGGCTGGGGCTCTTTTCTCTCAAAGAGGAAAGGCTGCGGGGTGCACTGATGGAGGTCTTTAAGATTATGAAAGGGTTTGATCGGATAGACGTAGAGAAAACGTTTCCACTTGTGGGGAGTCCGAAACTAGAGGTCATAAATATAGGATAGTCACTAATGAATCCAATTGGGAATTCAGGAGAAATTGCTTTACCCAAAGAATGATAAGAATGTGGAACTTGCTACCACATGGAGTAGTTGAGGTGAATGTCATGGATGCATTTAAGGGGATGATGAATAAGCACATGAGAGAGAAAGGGTTAGATGAAGAGGGGTGGGAGGAGGCTTGTGTGGAGCATAAAAGCCGGCATAGACCAGTTGGGCGGAATGGCCTGTTTCTGTGCTGAAGACTCTATGGACTAGACACCTAGTGCCTGTTGTTTTGACGCTATGCGGCCTCCCGAAGTGCCAAGATGGTGTCTTGGCTGCGCACACACATTTCCAGCGTGACGTGCGCGGACGCCGTATTGTTATAGGTATTAGCGCAGGCGCAAGTACTGAACGCCGGAAGCACGTGAAGTAAGGAGAAAATGGATACAATCATTGTGCAACGCTGATTTAAAGTGATAGACACCATTTTGGAACTTAGTGCTCAACTCAATGCACAGTCTTAACCCTGACCACCTGACCATGTCTTAGAGTACCTGGAGGACCCCCCACCAGCACTATTTAAAGGGACCATGCAGGATTTACAGGTTAATTGCTGGATTATTGCTACTGGCTGCCGATACATTTGTAACTGTTTTTGGAGGTCACCTATACTTGAATGCTAGGATGCAGGGACATAACCTAACATTTAGAGCCAGGACTTGCAGGAGTGAAGTTAGGAAATGCTGCTACATGCAAAGGGTGGTAGAAGTTTGGAACGCTTTTCTGCAAAGGCATCTGGTGCTAGCTCACTTGTGAATTTTAAATCTGAGATTGATAGATTTCTGTGAACCAAGAGTATTAAGGGGTATGGGGCTAAGGCAGGTATATGGAGTTAGGACACAGGTCCACCATGATCTCATTGAATGGCGGAACAGGCTCGAGGGGCTAAATGCCACTGCCACTTGCTGCCTCCTGTTATGCGCCACCTTCTCCTGCAAGCAAGCGGGACATGTGTCTCTATGATGTGCCTGTCATAGTTGAATAGCTGCCAGTGTGTGTGGCCTGAGAGTTGTGGGTGGGCGGCTTGCAACAGTGGTAATGTGTAAGGGTGAGAGGAAGCTTCTGATTGGAAGAGTTGAATACTGATGGAAAGAGTTTGTTGGTATGTGGGTGTGGTGCGTGGAGCAGTGGATGTGGCTAGTGGTGCAGTTGGTAGGAGACACCACTTGACAGATGACCTCACTCACCTTGACCACACATGTCAAAGCATTGAACTTCTTCCTGCACTGCATCCATGTTCGTGAAGCTGTGCGCCTGGCATTGTCTTCGTCCCCCACTGCCTCCCACTACCTTTTGGATATATGTCTATAGGGCCTCTTGCAACCCACTCCCCAGGGATATAGGATGCCCCTCCTTCTGTCCATCTCTTCCACCAAGGTCTCCAGAGCATCAGCAGAGAACCTTGGTGCACGCACTCTTGCAGGCCTGGTACAAACTCAGATCGGCAGATGGATGCAAATTGGAGGATGTGGGATTTAGTAGTGTGCAACCTTTATTCAATGTTTTAACATAACTCATCAGTGTATAAACATAGGGACAGGACCTGCATCTGTGTTTTACATGTGCGATGTCTTATCTCTGTTCAAACTCCGTGCAGACAGCAGACTGTTATTTTCAGCTGCCTTTAAGAGATTTTAAGAGACAGCGGGCGCTAAATTGGGCCGTGTAGCGCCCGTTGTTTCAGCGTGACACGGCCTCTCCAACATCCAAGATTGTGTCTTGGATGCGCACGCACATTTCCTGTGTGACGTGTGCCAGACGCCATCTTGATATAGGAGTTTGCGCATGTGCTAATACTGGATGCTGGAAGCATGTAAAGTGGGGAGAAACTGGCTGCAATCTGTGTGCAAAACTGATTTCAAGTGATACACACCATTTTCGACCTTATCGCTCTACTCAACGCTCAGTCTTATCCCCGACCATCTAAACGCTTCTTACAGTGCCTGAAGGATCCTCCACCAGGGCTATTTAAAGGGGCCATGCAGGTGTTGCAGGTTAGTTGCTAGATCATTGCTTCTGGCTGCTGGAGGAGTAGGAAGTGCTTTTTGAAGCTCCCTATTCGTATTGAGAGTTCCCACGCTACTTTTGAGAGTGCTTTGACAGGTATTGCCTTACGTGTCGGAAAGTTACAACCCTGGTGGAACAACATTCCTGCCAACCATGGGCAGTCTGCTAGGGCTCCCGCTGGGCATTGAGCATGACTGGGAGCATGCAGAGAGGCTACGCGCAGCAGGTCAAGCTGTGAGGAGACGGAGGATGAGGAGGTGCAGGGCACTGAGCAGGAGGCCCTATCCGATGAGGGCCTTCCGGGATCAATTCTCTCACCTCAACATGACCGAGGAGGATTGCATCCAATGCCTGAGGTTCACCAAGGAAGCCGTCAGCGAGATCTGTCAACCGGTGCGGCCACAACTGCAGCCTCAGAGCAGGGCGAGGACAGCACTGCCTGAGGCTGTGAAGGTCACCGTGACACTGAATTTCTACAGCACAGGTACATTTCAGGCCTCTGCTGGCGACATGTGCATCATCTCCCAGTATGCAGTGCACTGCTGTGTAAGGGAGGTCACAGACATACTGTACCAGATGAACAGGTTCATCACCTTCCTTCTCAACAGAGACAATCAGAATGAGCGAGCATGGGGGTTCACCCGCATTGCTGGCTTCCCCATGGTGCAGGGTGCCATTGACTGCACACATATTGCCCTGCGTGCCCCGCACATCAACTTGGCTGTCTTCGTCAACCAAAAGGGCTTCCACTCCCTCAACGTGCAGCTGGTGTGTGACCACATGCATCGCATCATGGAGGTCAATGCCCGCTACCCTGGGAGCAGTCACGAAGCCTTCATCATGTGGCAGTCCAACGTGCCAGCTATCTTTCACCCAACTGGGCAAGTCAAAGGCTGGCTACTGGGTGACGAGGGCTATCTCCTCACGACGTGGCTCGTGACACCCGTCAGGAACCCATGCACAGCAGGCCTATAATGAGAGCCATGCTGCCACACCCAACATCGTGGAGCACATCATAGGCCTCCTCAAACAATGCTTCTGCTGCCTGGACCGTCCTGCAGGAGCCCTGCAGTTCTCTCGTGAGCGGCTGGGCAGATTTTTTTTTTTATTCGTTCATGGGATGTGGGTGTCGCTGGGGAGGCCAGCATTTATTGCCCATCCCTAATTGCCCTTGAGAAGGTGGTGGTGAGCCGCCTTCTTGAACCGCTGCAGTCCGTGTGGTGAAGGTTCTCCCACAGTGCTGTCAGAGAGTTCCAGGATTTCGACCCAGCAACGATGAAGGAATGGCGATATATTTCCAAGTCGGGATGGTGTGTGACTTGGAGGGAAATGTGCAGGTGGTGTTGTTCCCATGTACCTGTTGCCCTTGTCCTAGGTGGTAGAGGTCGCGGGTTTGGGAGGTGCTGTCGAAGAAGCCTTGGTGAGTTGCTGCAGTGCATCCTGTGGATGGTACACACTGCAGCCACGGTGCGTCGGTGGTGAAGGGAGTGAATGTTTAGGATGGTGGATGGGGTGCCAATCAAGCGGGCTGCTTTGTCCTGGATGGTGTCGAGCTTCTGAATGTTGTTGGCGCTGCACTCATCCAGGCAAGTGGAGAGTATTCCATCACACTCCTGACTTGTGCCTTGTAGACGGTGGAAAGGCTTTGGGGAGTCAGGAGTCTGTCAGTGGGAAAATGATGGAATCCATTATTAAGGAAGTGGTAGCAGGACATTTGGAGACTCATAATACAATCAAGGAGAGTCAACATGTTTTTATGAAGGGGAAATCGTGTCTGACAAATTTATTAGAGTTCTTTGAGGAAGTAACGGGCAGGGTGGATAAAGGGGAACCAATGGATGCAGTATATTTGGATTTCCAAAAGGCATTCGATAAGGTGCCACATAAAAGATTACTGCACAGGATAAGAGCTCATGGTGTCGGGGATAATATACTGGCATGGATAGAGGATTGGCTAACTAACAGAAAACAAAGAGTCGGGATAAAAGGGTAATTTTCAAAATGGCAATCTGTAACTAGTAGGGTACTGCAGGGTTCAGTGCTGGGGCCTCAACTATTTACAATATATATCAATGACTTGGATGAAGGAACAGAGTGTCTTGTGGCCAAATTTGCTGCTGATACAAAGATAGTTGGAAAAGCAAGTTGCAATGAGGACACAGTGTCTGCAAAGGGTAGATGCTGAGAGGATGTTACCCCTTATGGGGGAATCTAAAACTAGGGGGCATCGTCTCAGAATAAGGGGTCGCCCGTTTAAGACAGAAATGAGGAGGAATTTCTTCTCCCAGAGGGTAGTGAATCTTTGGAATTCTTTACCCCAAAAAGCTGTGGAGGCTGAGTCATTGAATACATTCAAGGCTGAGTTGGACAAATTTTTGATCAGCAAGGGAGTCAAAGGATATGGGGAAAAGGCGGGAAAGAGGAGTTGAGGTAAAAATCAGATCAGCCATGATCTCATTGAATGGCGGAGCAGGCTCGAGGGGCCGAATGGCCTACTCCTGCTCCTATCTCTTATGGTCTTATGAATCACTCACCGCAGAATACCCAGCCTCTGACCTGCTGTTGTAGCCACATGTGGCTGATCCAGTTAAGTTTCTGGTCAATGGTGACCCCCAGGATGTTGATGGTGGGGGATTCGGTGATGGTTATGCCGTTGAATGTCAAGGGGAGGTGGTTAGACACTCGCTTGTTGGAGATGTAAGGAATCTTACAACACCAGGTTATAGTCCAACAAATTTATTTTAAAATCACAAGCTTTCGGAGATTATCCCCTTCGTCAGGTGAATGAGTGAAAAGGTTCTCAAATCGCATATCTTATACTAGGCTGGGACAGCATCACACCAATCAAAAGGTGTCGTTGTTATTAAAATAAATTTGTTGGACTATAACCTGGTGTTGTAAGATTCCTTACATTTGTCCACCCCAGTCCATCACCGGCATCTCCACATCATTGTTGGAGATGGTCATTGCCTGGCACTTGTCTGGCGCGAATGTTACTTGCCACTTATAAGCCCAAGCCTGGATGTTGTCCAGGTCTTGCTGCATGCGGGCATAGACTGCTTCATTACCTGAGGGGTTGCAAATGGAACTGAACACTGTGCAATCATCAGCAAACATCCCATTTCTGACCTTATGATTGAGGGAAGGTCATTGATGAAGCAGCTGAAGATGGTTGGGCCGAGGACACTGCCCTGAGGAACTCCTGCAGCAATGTCCTGGGGCTGAGATCACTGGCCTCCAACAACCACTACCATCTTCCTTTGTGCTAGGTATAATTCCAGCCACTGGAGAGTTTTCCCCAATTCCCATTGACTTCAATTTTACTAGGGCTCCTTGGTGCCACACTCAGTCAAATGCTGCCTTGATGTCAAGGGCAGTTACTCTCACCTCAGCTCTGGAATTCAGCTCTTTTGTCCATGTTTGGACCAAGGCTGTAATGAGGTCTGGAGCCGAGTGGTCCTGGTGGAACCCAAACTGAGCATCGGTGAGCAGGTTATTGGTGAGTAAGTGCCGCTTGATAGCACTGTCGACGGCACTTTCCATCACTTTGCTGATGATTGAGAGTAGACTGATGGGGCGGTAATTGGCCGGATTGGATTTGTCCTGCTTTTTGTGGACAGGACATACCTGGGCAGTTTTCCATGTTGTCGGGTGTGCTGCATGCTGCACAACCTCGCCATCATGAAGGACCAGCCTTTACCACCAATGACTGCAGAAGATCCTGTGCCAGAGGTGGAGGAGGAAGAGGCTGAGGAGGAGGAGGAGGGGGTGGAGCCGGATGAGGAAGTGGAGAAAGACGCAAGGGTGCAGCAGGAATCACACCTCTTGCCGCAAGGGCTGTGTGTGCTTACCTGATCCGTGCCCGCTATCGATAATTGAATTACATCCCCTAACTCACCAACAGTCCTACATTCCCCACCTTTCCCCTCCCACAAGACAATCAAATTGTCCTCCATCTGATTACACATTGGTGTCCCTCTCAGCTCATTGCATAAATAAAAACCACCACCAAATGCAGAATCAAACTCTCGTTTATGGATGAATAAATGAAAATATGCAAACAAAACAGAACTATTCACCCTTGTGCATTCCCTTAGTGCTTGTTGTTCGTGTGCCTTTACCTCTCCTAGTGCTCCTATGAGGTGCTTCCCCAGTGGCTGGAGCATGGGTGGTGGAAGGCTGCTGGCCTTCAATGGAGGAACATCCTGATGGCCTTGGAGGATGACCTTGAGCAGCTCTGGGCCTGGAGGTCCCGGCTTCAGACTGCACCATCTCAGCATGGGCTGCAGCAGTCTGGCCTGGCTGGCCGAGAGGCAACAACAGGGGCACTGGCGGAGTGGCAGGGGTTGGAGCAGGAATGCCGTCGTCCTGAGAGAGGACAGCAGGTCCGACTGCCGTGGTGCCACTGCCACTCTCCCGGGGCAGCGCCTCAGCAATCTTCGTGATCGTCTGGAGAACGGATTGTTGCAGTGCTGTGATGCCCTGGAAGCCCCGTTCCACAGTGGTCCCCAGAGCCACGATAGCAGTAGTCTGAGCTTCCAAGGCAGCAGTCTGAGCTGCAAATGCAGCAGTCAGACCTTGGATGGCAGATGTTTGTGCTGCAATGGATGCTGTGACATCAGTCATCAGACGCTGCATCATGGTGGGTTCCACAGGCGCACTGGTGGAGGTGACCACCTGTTCCATGTTGGAAAGGATGGGCTCCAAGCTCTGCGCAAAGCCCTGCGCCAAGTTGGAGTTGGACTCCTCCATGCCCCTTCTCAATGTGCACAGGCTTTCTGGCAGGCTTTCCAGTGCCCCAAGCATTTATTGGTGTACGCCCATCATCCGTCTTCTGTAGCCTGGCCCATTGAAGTTTTCATCTGACTCCTCTGCAGCAGAACTAGTGAGAAACCTCACCCTCCAGTGAGCTGGCACTTGTGGTATCCGTTCCCCTCGCCCCGGCTCCTACGCACTTGTGCTCGGTGTCTCACCACATGCAGATCCCTCCTCTAACCTAACCTGTAAAGGATGCGCAGTGTCAGTCTCTGAGCTGGTGGAAGCAAGTGTCAGATCGAGTGACGGTGTGGCTTCAGTATCCTCCACTCCTCCTCCTTCACCTCCTCATCCTCCTCCTCCTCCTCCTCCTCCTCCTCCTCCTCCTCCTCCTTCCCTTCCTCGGACGGTGCCGTCACGTGTTCTTGGGTATCTGCAATGACAAAGGGAAACAGGTTGAGTTGTGGAGTGGGGAGAGAAGCAAGTAAGAGGTGTGTGCTGACAGCATGTGCAGCACGTGAGTCAGAAAAGATTATGGGAGGAGGGAGATGTGGAAATGGCGAAGGAGCATTAGATATGCAGCGACCCCCTTCACTGGGACCTCCAGCGCGGCACATTGTGACGGCTGCAGCGACGACCCGCCCAATGATCCGCAGCACCGTCTCCTCTAGGGGGGTGAGGACGTGCAGACGTGCCCATCCAGCCTCAGGTCCCTCCTGCTGCCGGGTGTTATACGCCACCTTCTCCTGCAAAACAGAGGTCAGTGTGTCAGTGAGTGTCCTGCAAGGTGTGTGGGTGATGTACCTGTCATCGTCGAATAGCTGCCAGTTTGTGTGACTTGTGAGTAGTGGTTGTGTGGCATGTAAGTGCGGTACTGTGTGCGGGTGAGATGTAGCATTGCGTATGGATGGGCAGTATTTGGTGGGTGGGTGGATGACGGGAGGCGTTGTATGTGGAATATTGGTGCAGTTGGTAGGATGTGGCACTTGACACTTGTATTCACTCACCTTGACCATTCGTGTCAAATCATTGAACTTCTTGCGGCACTGCATCCACGTGCGTGGTGCAATGCTCCTAGCGTTCACCTCCTGCGCCACAGCCTGGCATTGCCTGCGCAGCTGTAGCCCGGAGGGTCCCCGGCCACCCTGCGGGTACAAGCTTGCCGTCCTTTGGTCCACTCCTTCCACCAGGGCCTCAAGCATCGCCGGAGAATTGTGGAGCCCTCTCTTGCCGGTGCAGCTACTCTCCTAGCCATTTTCCCCTTCTCCTAGTTAGCTGTGTACCTGCCATTTGAAATGTGCCTGCACCTTTAAGAAGTGCAGACTGCTGATGACGTGCGCTGTGCACGTCCCATTTCCAACTTCCTCGTTCTCCGTGCAGCCTCTCAGCAGTGAGGGCTGCACTTGCTGCACGGAGATTTCATGGTAAGTAGCAGGCAGCATGAAGTTCACATGCTGCCTGCATAGGGTCCGTCGGGCGTGGGGATGCGCTACCATCGCCCAGAACGGACCCTTATCCAATTTTTCGCCCAGCCTGCCTTTGAGATTGGGGCTCCCCCTGCTGGTGGAAAGTGCAAATTGCATTGAATCCTCATGTCACCGCTAATTTCCAACACAGCTTGAAGGTAAGTCCACAGGCCTGACCAAAGTCTCGTCCTGTCTGCACAGGAAGCACCGGGCGCAGGTTAATAGCGGATACCCACGCCCGGTTTTTGGGGTTATCCAATTTAACCCCCAATGTAACTGTATGATCTAGAATGCACTGCCTGACAGGGTGGCAGAAACAGATTCAGTAGTAACTTTCAAAAGGGAATTGAATAAATAGTTGCTGGGCTATGGGGAAAGAGCAGGGGAATGGAACTTTATTGGATAGCTCTTTCAAAGAGCCGACACAGGCAGGATGGGCCGAAAGGCCTCCTTCTGTGCCGTATCATTGTATGATTCAATAAATTGCCTACTGACCTACTTTTCAATAACCGTAGTTCTACTTTTAAATTTAAAAACTTTGCGCATTAAAACAAGAAGGAAATCTGAAAATTCATGCACCTAAATTTGCTTATCAGAGACATATTTTCTTCATTATGAGAATGTTCTGTGTTTGTCTTTCAAGTGTGTTTAATACTGCATTTGGTTTCATGCTTGGGTAGAAAATTGGTTTGGTTGTGGGCAGTCGAATGCCTTTACATTGCGAGAAGCATATTGGGGAAAACGCTAAAATTACACATTTGGGCTATTTGTGTAAACCAGAGAAACCACAAATAAAGGGGCACCGTCTGCATAAAAAAATAGTTGTTGTATCTTGTTTATGAAGGTAGTTGTATTGTGTATCTTTTTTGCTACAAGGGAATCACATGCCATGACTGGATGGTGCTTTTTAATGCACCTCGTGCTTCTAATCAAACAAGAATAGGTTTGTCAAACAACTTTTTATGATGACAGTGCCTTTTTAAGTAGTTTGCACCCTTGGTGGTAACCCTCGCTAACCGAGATCGCATATCAGGAACTCTGGCAGGTGCGAAGTTGGAAAATTACTCCTTGTCAGGAAAGGGTAAATGAGAGAAAGTAAACTATTAGAGGGGTGGGCAGATGGCAGGATCGAGTGATATCAGCCATGTCAAGAGTATTTTATTTTAAATAATTGATTGGTATCCCACAATATAGTTTATTTACACACTTGATGCTTCCAATTGTGGCAGTTTGTAGTGATTTTATTTTAAAGGTATGGAGTGGGATAGATTATTAACACTGTGGTTGCCTGCTGTAATTGGAATGGCGAAGCTTTGGTCTATGTCCAGCTGGTTCGTTGTTCACAATGGATGGTTCCATAAGACAGATAGCAGCAGTGGGGGAAGAGCTAGAACAGTGGGCCTGAGCAGTAAGTGAGAATGGGGAGAAAGAGGAGGGAGCACTGAGGAAGAGTGAAAGAAGAGTTTCTGTGGTTGGGAAGAAGGACCTTGGGACACGGACTCTAATGCAGCAACTCTAACAGTGCAAAAATCCCACAAAACCTGAGGTAGATCTCTGTTATTACATGTACAGCTTGGATACAGCAGGTACCACAGAAGTACATGTGTCACAGACCCTTGATGATCAGGGATTTCTCTCATCTTTTGATTGATGGTTGGTTTGAAAGTCTTGTGTTTGACAGAAGATCTGTTGTGAATTGCTTTGGCCTCTGCGTGCAACCTGGTCTACACCGAACATTTAATCAGAGTGAGTGCATACTCATCAATTCAAACCAATTTGTACACTAAGAACCAAGCCAAGCTAGCCTCATCTGCTTTCAGAACTGCTTGCGCATTTCTCTGTCTCTGTCTCTGTGTGTGTGTGTGGCCGACAGGAAGAGATTGCCCCCTGATTAAAGGCTGAACATAGAAATACCATTTAGCTGTCTTCCCTTAGTTTGCTATGAACAATTCTTGAACATGAAATGAGTTAATCATCTTTAAAACCTATTTCAATCATTTACTTGTAAGCAAATGTGTAATAAGGAGAAAGCAGCACCACTCAGATCAAAGACCGATTCACGGCCTTTGCTGCTCTATTCAGTAAACAAAATGGCAGAAAAGCTCTTGACCACTTAATGCCATATTTAAGTTTTCATTATTTCATTTCACTTTTCAATCTTTCTATTGGCAGCCATTCGTTCAGTCAGACATTCCTGTCCTCTGGAATTCTCTACCCAGTTCCCTGCACCTACTTCTTGCAGCCTCAATGGTAGCACTCTCACTTCTGAGTCAGAAGTCTGTGGGTTCAGAGACTTGAGCACATAATCTAGGCTGACACTCCAGTGCAGTATTGAGGTTTGGCCTTTCAGATGAGACGTTAAACTGAGGCCCTGTCTACCCTCTTAGGTAGAAGATTAAAGGGATTGTGGTAATTTGGGTACGTAATTGGCTAAGGGATAGGAGGTAGAGAATAGTGGTGAATAGTTATTTTTCTGACTGGAGAGAAGTATGCAGTGGGGTCCTCCCAGGGGTCTGCATTATGACTATTGCTATTCTTGTTATATATAAATGGCCTGGACTTGAGTATAGGGAGTACAATTTTGAAGTTTGGAGTTGACACAAAACTTGGCAACGTAGTAAATGGTGAGCAGGATATTAGCAGACTTCAGGAGGGCACAGACAGACGAGTGAAATGGGCAGCCACATGACCGATGCAATTTAATGCGGTTAAGTGCAAAGTGACGCACTTTGGGAGGAACAACACGGGGAGGCAGTATAATCAAAATGGTCCTATTTTGAGGGCAGTGCAAGAGCAGAGGGACATGGGGGTACATATTCACAAATCTTTGAAGGTGATAAGACTGTTAATAAAGCGTATGGGATACGCAAGGAAGTCATGCTAAACCTTTACAAATTACTGGTTAGACTTCAGCTGGAGTATGGAGTACAATTCTGGGCATCACACTTTTTAGGAAAGATGTCAAGGCTTTGGAGAGGGTACAGAGGAGGTTTACCAGGAATGAGGGACTTAAGTTATATGGAGAGATTGGAGAAGCAGGGATGGTTCTCTTTAGAGCAGGGAAGGTTAAGGGAAGGCCAAATAGAGGTATTCAAAATTATGAGGGGTTTTGATAGAGAAATAGGGAGAAACTGTTTCCTCTGGCAAATGGGTTGGTAACCAGGGGTCATAGATTCAAAATAATTGGCAGAAGAACTAGAGGGAAATGAGGAGATATTTTTTACGCAGAGGGTTGTTAAGATCTGGAATGCCAATCTGAAAGAGTGGTGGATGCAGATTCCATAGGAACTTTCAAAAGGCAATTGGACATGAAGTTGAAGAGGACTAATTTGTAGGGTTATGGGGAAAAAGCTGGTATGTGGAACTAAATTGGATAGCTCTTTCAAAGAGCCGGCACAGGCACGACTGGCTGAATGGCCTCCTTCTGTGCTATAAGATTCTACGATTCTATGATTCTAAGATCCCCTGGCACTTTCTTGAAGCAGAGCAGGGGAGTTCTAACAGTGTCCTTGCTAACATTTATCCCTCAGGCACCATCACTAAAAACAGATTGTCTGGTTATTTATCTCATTGCTGTTTGTGGGACCTTGCTGTGTGTGTATTTTTGGCTGCCATGTTTTCCTACATTACAACAGTGACTACATTTCAAAAGTACCGTGAAGTGCTTTTGGAAGCCCTGAGGTTGTTAAAGCCGCTATATAAATGCAATCTTCCTTCCGTACTACCTTTCTTTCCTTGCCAGCTGTCAAAAACCTCCTCTTTGATGATGCCTTCAGTTTCCCACCTCAGCCACTGCACCCCCCCCCCCACTTCCTCACTTGTGAGTTATTCAGTAATTCTATTAAAGAACAGTGTGTACAGGAAGCTGTTTGAAGACAGTAACTCAGAAAATAAATTATGTTCTAAGCCCTTGGAGTTGCACTTGTGGACATTTTCTGGTATGTTAGTGTCACATAGTACACTGTAAGTGTTATAAATATCTATATATAGCCATTTAGAATCTTATTTCTAAGTAAAACAGATAAGACTGCTGCTTTGCTCAGCTAAATTCTCACCGTGTGAGCACTTTTACAAGCCGTGTGTGTCTTCTCTCTGTCTCTATTTGTCTCACCATTGCTATCTCTCTATCTTCAAGATAGGCCTGCCTTTACTCTCTCAGCACCTCACATTTAGGATAAGGAGAACTATTGAGCGATCAGATGTCTGATGACAGGTCAGATTACTGGCAGCAAGCCCCAGTGGAATGAAAGGCAGATGATCAAAGTAAGCAGGGATAGTGCAACCGTCTGCAGCTTTCCACCTGGGAGTTGGAGACATTTCCAGTGTTGGAGGCAGTTCAGAAAGAGAGCCAAGAGGCTTTATCCCTAGTGTCAGAGGTCTGAGGCATGAGAAATACTGAAGAAACCTGGGCTATTTAGCCTCGAAAGGATGCAACTGGGAGATGACCTTAAAGAAATATAAGAGCCAGTAAATTATATGGAAAAGGTAAATCTGGAATGAAGTTGTGAGAGTAGGACAACGGAATACAACAGCTACTAAAAGGCACATTTAGAATTGATATTGAAACTCTTCTTCACACAAAATCCTAATGTACTCTCGCAAACTCCTTGCCCAGGAACTTGATAGATGCAGCATACCTGAATTTCGCTGTGCCCATCAGAACTCAGAGTGCCTGAATCTGGCGGGCTGGGTCATTTGCATGACCTAGGTGCACACTTGGCCCAGGCCCAGCCCTAGGCAAGGCCTTGCAGTGGAAAACAGGAGCAGGCATACAGGTGCCACAGCAGGCCTGTTAGGCTGGATTAGCTGCTGCCCTCAGGTCTTGTAATTGTTGGAAATCTGTGGAGAGGCAGCAATGAAAGGCCTTCTCGGGTCTCCCTTGCCTTAATGCCTATCCTCCTCAGACCCTCTGATATGAGGGGTTCCCAGACATAAGGCCTAATACCAGCTTCCTGAAAATGGGTCGCCTTCCATTCCTCTGACAGGAAACAGAGACCGGAGGGTTGGGACTGCCGCTTCCTGTCTCATTTTCATGGCTGCCCTGAACCTGCACTATTAACTGTGGTAGGTGCAGGCCCAGGTCTGCCTATCTGGGGAAGCCCTGGAAATCCTCAGGCAATATAAAGGGGACAAAAACCCGATGTAATCGATCTCCACCCTCTTCTCTGCGGTGCTTAGGAACTGAGAGGGGTGTTGGGACCAAAGAGTGATCAACACGTTGAATGGACTTCTATTCGAGGCAAAAGCATTTCTTCACCATAGTTATCTTGTGATCTGGTGACAGCCTTTCTGCAAGAGTATGCACCATATTTCAGGTCGGTTGCTCAAACTCTGCCACTGGCAAATATTCACTATTCACAAAGTTTCTGGTGTGAGAGATTTTCTTTTATTTCATAGAATCATGGAATCTTACAGCACAGAAGGAGGCCATTTCGCTCACCGTGCCTGTGCCGGCTCTTTGAAAGAGCTATCCAATAGTCCCATATCCCAGCAAATCTTTCTTTTTAAAGTGTATATATCCAATTCCCTTTTGATTTCATTCAAATTGTGCCATCTCACTCCGTTGGCTGGCAGTGCCTGTATTCATAGACAAATGTCAAAAAGGTTCAAGTGCTGGAACGATATGTCTGGATGTTTCAGCTGTGTGTAGTGGAAGGATCTTTAAATGACACTTGAACCTCACTTTGAAGAGATGCTTGATTTTGATTATTTTCTTACAGACGCAGTCCTCTGCTGTGTTGTAAATCACACGTTGTACAGTTGAAAAGAAATCTGCTTTCTGACATAGCCTTTTATATGCAGCTAGAGGCAATGCCATTACTTCCCCTTGTAATACTTTTAAAGGAAAATTCATATCAGGTCAACAGACAGGAAGCAAATGGAAATAGGCTGAATGAAGTTGGATTCCTGATATTTATTGGGGCAAAATATCTCAAAACAATCATTCAGTGAATTACTGTTGAAATGCAGTAACTTCTGTATCGATTGTTCTTTGCTGTTTGTGAGATATTGCTGGCAATGGGATAAATGCCCAAATAATTTGTTTTTTTAGTGGTGTTGGTTGAAGGATAAGTGTTAGGAAGGCCATTGGGAGAACGTGCCTTCTCTTCTTCAAATAGTGCTTACAGGATCTTTCACATCCACTTGAGAGGGCAGTTGGCAACTCAGTTTAACATCTCATCCCAATGACAGCACTGCTGACAGTTCAGCACTCCCTCAGTACTGCACTGAAGTGTGAACCAATATTATGTGCTCAAGTCTGTAGAGTGGGGCTTGAGACCATGACCTGCTGACTCAGAGGTAAGCATACAACCACTCTGCCAAACCTGACACTCATGTATATAATTTGTTCCAATTTGCACACAGCAAGGCCCCACAAATAACAATGAGCTAGTTTTTTGGTGGTGTTGGTTGAGGGAGGAATGTTGGCCAGGATATCAGAATGTTGGCCAGGATATCTTCTTTTCTATGAATAGAACCGTGTAATCTTCAACGTCCAATTGAACCACTGGAACTGGCAAACAAGGAGCTCTGTCTCACTGATAAAGCAGCACTCCCCCAGTACTGCACCAGGGTAAATTTTACAGTTTTTCACCCCCAGCCCTGTCCTATGCGTGATTATGTGCAGATTGAGAATCTGGCCATGGAGGTCAGAGTGCTTGATTTGTGACCAGCACAACTTCCTTTCTTTGCATCTGAAATCCTGATATGGGTTCCTTTTGTGTGAAGCTCCAGTCTGTGAATGGCTAAATCACAAAATTTACCCCATGTTTCCATATCCTAGCAGAGGACTCAAACCCAACATTTTTGACCCAAATTGAGACTGCTGTCAACAAAATCAAGGTAGCACTATACTTGTGACTGTAGTGCTTGAATGCACTGCCTGAAAGGGTGGTGGAAGCAGATTCAATAATAACTTTCAAAAGGGAATTGGATAAATACATGAAGGGGAAAAATTTGCAGGGCTATAGGGAAAGGGCAAGGGAATGGGACTAATTAGATAGTTCGTTCAAAAACCAGCACAGGTACAATGGGCCGAATGGCCTCCTGTGCTGTATTATTCTATGATTCTATATTTTATTATAGGTTTAGCTGTAAAAGGCCAGAAAAATACTTTCTCCACTTTGCTACATTTATAATCATCCTTCATGAGCCCTTCCTCCACTCACAGTTTCCTCCCCCTTGATGACTGCAGGTATCCAGCATGAATACTGCTATCAGCCTTGGCTCAGTGATAGGGCTCTCACTTCTGAGTCAGAAGGTTGTGGGTTCAAGCTCCACTCCAGGAGTTGAGCACAATCTTGACTGATATTTCAGTGCCGTACTGAAGGAGTGCTGTGTTGTTGGAGGTTCTATGGGGGTAATTTTAACCCAAAAGAATTGGTGGGTTGGGGGGTGGGTGGGTAGTAAAAATTGTTGATTTTTACAGTGGAACCGCACCCTGGCTCCAACACGCCACTTCCCGGTTTAATCCAGGCGCGTTAGGATGCGGGTGTGCAACAGAAACCTGGAAGTCCCATCGGCACGTAAAGCCGGCTGGCCGATAGTTAAAGGGGCAATTTAGGTACTTTTAACACCCGAGGCTCTTAATTTGTCGTGTATTATAAAGGTGAAACAAATTTAAGCTTACCTTCGCTTCAGATTCTCGTCAGGTGAAAGCAGGCAAGAAGGGCTGGACCCATGAGGTGAGTGCCTTTATTGCACTTCTTGTGGGTCAGGAGGAGCAGGAGTACTTCATCCAGGTCCAACAAGCTCACCTGGTGCGATCGGACCCCCCTGATGTCCGACATCCGCCCCCCCCTCACCCCATGTCCTCCACAGTCCAACCCCCTCCCCCCCCCCCCCCCCCCCCCCCGATGTCACCCATGCCTCCCCCCCCGCTCCCCATGGCCTTCACGGCCCACAAACACTTCCTCCCTCCTGTCCGATTCCCGCCTGTCAACTAGGCTGGCTGCCAGACGCAAAACTCGGAAGTAAAATTTATTGCCTTCATTAAGGCCGCGATTGCAGATTGCGACCCACCAACTTCACTTCCGGGTTTTGCATCTGATCATCTCTTTCTCCAACCCCCCCCCCCCCTTCCCCCACCATTTCCTTCCTGGTTCCATGTAAAAATCATGCTCATGTGTTTCAACTGAGGCCCTTGTTCTTTCAGGTAGATGCAAAATATCCCATGGCACTATTTGAAGAAGAGCAGGGGATCTGTCCTGGCCAACATTTATCCCTCAACCAACAGCACCAAAAACAGCCGTTCATCTCATTGGTGTTTGTGGGACTTTGCTGTGTGCAAAGTGTCTGCTGCATTTGCCAATATAACAGCAGTGACTACACTTCAAAAATAATTCATTGGCTGTAAAACACTTTGGGACATCCTGAGGATGTGAAAGACTTTATAAAAATGCAAGATATTTCTTTTTTGCTCATTGGTCACTCCACCTGGGAAACATGGCTTGGGATTCTCCTTTGGCCAGTTTATCCTTTCTTCCCCAGGCAGCTTTGCTGAGACGAGGCAATACAATCCATAGGAAAGTTCCAGTTCAGCTGCGTATGAGATTCAGGCCCAGGTCTCATCGTTTGGAGACCGCCGCTCTATGATTACGACTAAGGAAAGAACTTGTATTTCTAAAGTACCCGTAGAAACCATCTACCCCTTTCACCGGTTGCTTCTCACCATTGACACTCTTCCACAACTACATATTCTTACTTGTTGTGAAGTTATCTTTGTCGATTGATCAATAGTCCCATCCAAAATGTCAATCTATCTTTCTCTCTCAGATACTGTCTGACCTGCTGCATATTTCTAGCATTTATCATTATTTAAGATTTGTAAAAAAATTTCTGAGTACTAATAGATCTCCCATGACTTAAAGTGTGCCTGAGGATAGTGTCGTATAGGATACATTAAAATGTTACTGCGTGGCTTCAGTCTGCAGCTGCAGCATCTCTCGGACCTGTTTACATAGAGCATTCCCATTGTGATTGATTTCCAATGGTAAATGTTGACATAAAAATTGTGACCAAAGTTCTTGACAACAGGAAATGAAGTTTATGGACAGGGAATTGTACAGGGAATACACAAGATTTTTAATATGATATGCATTTTTTTGTTTTCAATTACTGATAATTATTTTATCATTTTGTAACATTCTTATTGGTTTGCATTGATAAGGCCTTACACAGTTGGTTAAACTGGAAGCTGCCAGTGTAAACAGAAATGGAGGTTACTGCTGACAGGAGTGTGGTTTGTGCAAACCTCAGGATGAGTGTCGGTGCATGTGTCAGAGATTTTCTGACAAAACCAGAAATATTAGAACAGAAACACTTCGTACACTTATTAAAAAGACTGTTGATCTCTCCGTCCTGTTTGCATTTTACAGCTCCCAGCAGAGAGTTTTGCTGGTAATTTCCATGGGAGCACTCCTGATCGGCCCACCATAACTTCAACAGAAGATCAGCGGAATCGCCGGATATACGCCTATACGGAGTTTCTGCCAATTTTCAGCCGAAGTTACGGTGGCTGATCTGGAGAACCCTCAAGGAAATTCCCGGTGCTTCAGTACTCGCTGGGAGCGCATACTGAGAATCTGGGCATGGAGGTCAGCATGTTGCATATGAATTTCCATGCATGTAGTGCACCATCCCCCTGCCCTGAATTGCCGATCCATACACTGGTTCGTAAAGCTTTGTGCTAGGAGCTCTAATTCGTAAAATCAATCCTTTTATTTACGCTGATGCTATTAAATTGCTTGTGTCATTGCTCACGTGTAGTTGATTTTTGTATATATATTTATCTCTCGGTATGGGTATGGTAGCATAGTGGTTAAGTTACTGGACTAGTAATCCAGAGGCCTAGACTAATAATTAGAGAGTCATGAGTTCAAATCCCGCCATGGCAACTGGGGAATTTAAATTCAATTAATTAAATCTGACAATTTTTTTTATGCATCAGTAATAGTGCCCATGAAACTACCGGCTTGTCGTAAAAACCCACCTGGCTCACTAATGTCCTTCAGGGAAGGAAACCTGCTATCCTTACCCGGTCTGGCCGATATTTGACTCCAGACCCAAAGCAATGTGGTTGATTCTTAATCGCCCACTGAAATGGCCTAGCAAGCCACTCAGTTGTACAATTTCGCTACAAAACCGGATGGACCACTCGGCATTGGACCACTAGGCATGACAAAAGCAAACTAAGCCCAGTCGACCCTGCAAAGTCCTCCTCACTAACGTCTGGAGACTTGTGCCAAAATTGGGAGAACTGTCCCACAGACTAGTCAAGCAACAGCCTGACATAGCCATACTCACAGAATCATACGTTTCAGCCAATGTCCCAGACTCTTCCATCACCATCCCTGGGTATGTCCTGTCCCACCAGCAGGACAGAACGACCAGAGGTAGTGGTACAGTGATATACAGTCAGGAGGGAGTGGCCCTGGGAGTCCTCAACATTGACTCTGGACCCCATGAAATCTCATGGCATCAGGTCAAACATGGGCAAGGAAACCTCCTGCTGATTACTACCTACTGCCCTCCCTCAGCTGATGAATCAGTCGTCCTCCATGTTGAGCACCACTTGGAGGATGCACTTGAGGGTCGCAAGAGCACAGAATGTTCTCTGGGTGGGGGACTTGAATGTCTATCACCAAGAGTGGCTCGGTAGCACCACTACTGGCAGAGTTCTGAAGGACATAGCTGCCAGACTGGACCTGCAGCTGGTGGTGAGCGAACCATCACGAGGGAAAAACCTACTTGACCTCGTCCTCACCAATCTACCTGTCACAGCTGCATCTGTCCATGACAGTATTGGTAGGAGTGACCACCGCACTGCCTTCGTGGAGACAAAGTCCCGTCTTCGCACTGAGGACACCATCCATCGTGTTGTGTGGTACTACCACTGTGCTAAATGGGATAGATTCAGAACCGATCTAGCAGCTCAAAACTGGGCAGCCATGAGGCGCTGTGGGCCATCAGCAGCAGCAGCAGAATTGTATTCCAGCGCAATCTGTAACCTCATGGCCTGGCATGTTCCTCACTCTACCATTACCAACAAGCCAGGGGTTCAACCCTGGCTCAATGAGGAGTGTAGAAGAGCATGCCAGGAGCAGCACCAGATGTACCTAAAAATGAGGTGCCAACCTGGTGAAGCTACAACACAGGACTACATGCATGCTAAACAAAGGAAGCAACATGCTATAGACAGAGCTAAGCGATTCCACAACCAACAGATCAGATCAAAGCTCTGCAGTCCTGCCACATCCAGTCGTGAATGGTGGTGAACAATTAAAAAAACTAACTGGAGGAGGAGGCTCTGTAAACTTCCCCATCCTAAATGATGGTGGAGTCCAGCACGTGAGTGCAAAAGACAAGGCTGAAGTGTTTGCAACCATCTTCAGCCAGAACTGCCGAGTGGATGATCCATCTCAGCCTCCTCCCGATATCCCCACCATCACAGAAGCCAGTCTTCAGCCAATTCGATTCACTCCACGTGATATCAAGAAACGGCTGAGTGCACTGGATAGAGCAAAGGCTATGGGCCCGACAACATCCCGGCTGTAGTGCTGAAGACTCGTGCTCCAGAACGAGCTGCGCCTCGAGCCAAACTGTTCCAGTACAGCGACAACGCTGGCATCTACCCGACAATGTGGAAAATTGCCCAGGTGTGTCCTGGCCACAAAAAGCAGGACAAATCCAATCCGGCCAATTACTGCCCCATCAGTCTACTCTCAATCATCAGCAAAGTGATGGAAGGTGTCGTCGACAGTGCTATCAAGCGGCACTTACTCACCAATAACCTGCTCACCGATGATCAGTTTGGGTTCCGCCAGGACCACTCTGCTCCAGACCTCATTACAGCCTTGGTCCAAACATGGACAAAAGAACTGAATTCCAGAGGTGAGGTGAGAGTGGCTGTCTTTGACATCAAGGCACCATTTGACCGAGTGTGGCACCATTGAGCCCAGTAAAATTGAAGTCCGTGGGAATCAGGGGGAAAACTCTCCAGTGGCTGGAGGCATACCTAACACAAAGGAAGATGGTAGTGGTTGTTGGAGGCCAATCATCTCAGCCCCAGGACATTGCTGCATGAGTTGCTCAGGGCAGTGTCCTAGGCCCAACCATCTTCAGCTGCTTCATCAATGACCTTCCCTCCATCATAAGGTCAGAAATGGGGATGTTTGCTGATGATTACACAGTGTTCATTTCCATTTGCAACCCCTCAGATAATGAAGCAGTCCGTGCCCGCATGCAGCAAGACCTGGACAACATCCAGGCTTGGGCTGATAAGTGGCAAGTAACATTCGCGCCAGACAAGTGCCAGGCAATGACCATCTCCAACAAGAGAGAATCTAACCACCTTCCCTTGACATTCAACAGCATTACCATCGCCGAATCCCCCATCATCAACATCCTGGAGGTCACCATTGACCAGAAACTTAACTGGGCCAGCCACATAAATACTGTGGCTACAAGAGGAGGTCAGAGGCTGGGTATTCTGTGGCGAGTGACTCACCTCCTGACTCCCCAAAGCCTTTCCACCATCTACAAAGCACAAGTCAGGAGTGTGATGGAATACTCTCCACTTGTCTGGATGAGTGCAGCTCCAACAACACTCAAGAAGCTTGACACCATCCAGGACAAAGCAGCCCACTTGATTGGCACCCCATCCACCACCCTAAACATTCACTCCCTTCACCACCGGCGTACTGTGGCTGCAGTGTGTACCATCCACAGGATGCACTGCAGCAACTCGCCAAGGCTTCTTCGACAGCACGTCCCAAACCCACGACCTCTACCACCTAGAAGGACAAGGGCAGCAGGCACATGGGAACAACACCACCTGCACATTCCCCTCCAAGTTACACACCATCCCGATTTGAAAAAATATCGCCGTTCCTTCATCGTCGCTGGGTCAAAATCCTGACACTCCCTTCCTAACAGCACTGTGGGAGAACCTTCACCACATGGACTGCAGCAGTTCAAGAAGGCGGCTCACCACCACCTTCTCTAGGGCAATTAGGGATGGGCAATAAACGCTGGCTTCGCCAGCGACGCCCAGATCCCATGAACGCATAACAAAAAAATACATGTGTGTGTATTGGCAACGGGATGCAGTGAGGCTCTCGAAACTCACTGTGCAGCGACATATAGTGACCGGAGTTTCCAACTACATATAAGCCATTCATCCCCTCGAGCCTGTTCCACCACTGTGACATTTGACATAGCAAAATTGAATGAGAAATATTGACATTGCAATTCACAATAGTAATTGTTGACAGAAAATGTGTGACCGGAAATTGTGACAACAAGAAGTAAGGTGTCTGCACAGGAACTGCACACACTACGTAAGATTTTTTAATAATATATAGTAATAGTTATGACATAGTTATTTTTGAATGTCATTTGATTTTAGGCATGCGCACATCGTTGGAAGAATATACACTATGAGACAGAACACATCCTGCCCCATGGAGCCTGCTACATCATCCCACCTAATTTATCCCGAAAAACTAAAGAACTGCTCCCCTGCTACCAAGGTAAAGTCGTTGCTCTAATTTTCGGTAAAGGTGAGACTAACTAATGTAGTCCTTGGGTTTCAAAAAATTGCATGTTGTGCAACGATTCTCCACACACACAGTTCTTGATCAACAATAGCGGAGAGGCTTGGAACAGATAGTTTGCATGGCATTTCAGCTGGGTGTGGGCTTTAGGGAGGGGACGGTGACCGTTGGCTTTTAACTGGCCAATCCAGGTTTCAAAAGCTGTACAGTTAAATTCCATTGTTTTGGGATTGAAACCTCCATGTGCCCATGTCTGAATGGACCTGTATCATATCTCCATGCATGCACTTGAGCAGTGTTTTGATCCAAAAAGGTGAACTGAAAATTCCTCATAATCTTAGATGTTGTAAGGGAGATATCTATATACTTACTAGTGTTTCTCAGTTATCTCTTGTCAGGCTGTTTTATATTTTAGAAATGCTAATTTGAGGCAGTCTAGATGCAGACATTTTGTGTGGAAGCTCCCCTCCAGCAACATCATGACCGGGGACAGTGGATTGACAGCACTCTTCACTGATGTCACTAGAGGAATACTTGACAAAATGTCTGCTCTGGACTGCGTTAAACTAGCACCAGTACATGTACAGATATCTCCTCTGTCTTCAACCTGTGGCCCCACCCTGAGCCTCGGCAACTCAGTCTTAAGTGTTGATTTGATTTTTGGGCCTGGAAGTTTGGAAAGGGCCTTTTTTAGTGCTGTTGCCTCATCGGTGAATAAATCCTTTATCAGAACACCCAAGATCTGTTAGTATTGGCAACTTCAGATTTACGCAAATCAATGAGAACACGGATTTTAACTTTATATGTGGACATCAGGTTCTATGAATGTGGCCAGTGAAGTTGAGAGCTTGGCCACCCCTGTTTGATAAACATGATCATGATTTTAGGGCAATTCAATGTAATGCATTTCATCTTTTAGATCAAAACCATTTCTGAAGCTATTTAACAGAATGGATCCCACTTTAAAGAGGAAGTCTGTCCAGGCCTATTTAAGAAATCCACCAGTTAAAAATAATTAATTTTGGTTGAACTGTCAGTGGCGATGACATTGAGGGGATGGCATGGAGGAGTTACTGAGCCTGATGGCATGAGGGAATTGTCTTAACCTTCTCACAGCTGTATTAAAGGTGCTATTGACTGATGAGAACAGCTAAACTGTTCTACCTGACTACCTCGGGTGATTGCCTGTCTGGTTTTGAACCAGACATTCTGGTTTTTGGGCCTGGCTGCCTGGCAGGTTAATTGATGGAAAACCAGACAGGAAAGGCCTGGTGTTTGCTACCATTATTATAAATAAAAATATACCACAGGTGCATATCCAAACTGGGAAGATTTAAATTGGTTCGTTCTGGTCAGCGCCAGTGTCTTAATGATTGACAGCCATGCTGGCCAATCAGAGAGCAGGCCAGGATTTTCTGACCAATCTTAGGATGGGAAGGCTGATTCCATTCCAAATAGATTGGCAGCTTAGATTTGACTACAGGGAAAGGGAAATGGGAAGCTCAACGCACACTGTCCAATGGATGAGGTGTGCAGGAAATTGGGCTGTTATCGTTCCCACCCAGATCCTGCTTAAACTGGCCAGTTGTAATATTCATTTGGAGTTTTATGCCCTAGTTAATCTGTTCCACTTCAATTAAGGGGTCGGCTCATTACGTATGCATGCAGCATACTAATGAAGCTGATTTTGTCGCCTGCTGAATCCCCCTGTGTCGGGGTAGAAGTGCCCTCCGGTATCGGCAAATTGAATGGGTATTTAAAAATTAATGGGATTCATAAGCTTTTTGCATTTAAATGCATTTTCCTGTGTTTTTTTAAGGTATTTACATGGATTTTTTCCCCCAGCATGTTGAATAATTGACAGAATATCATTTTAAAACAGGACAATTTTGATAAGTGCATTCTCTCGTTTACTTACATGGCATAATGATGTAATTATCAAAATGCATCACGTCACTTTGCATGTTGGTGGCGATAATGACACGCAGCTTGTTTGACTATTTTTCTTCTGTCAGCAAAAAGGGTTTGTCAAGTGAAGATATTATCCCTTTTGAAAAAAACACTTCCTTTGCGCCTCCATTTTATTTACTTGTCAATCTCCCGTGGCATTGCATATGGGGAGACAGGACTAATTGTAGTCATTAGGTGAAATAGAGTTAGAGGGCAGTGGATAATTGGACCAGGGAATGCAGACATAATTAAGTCATGCATTCTGTCCTTATTTTTGTATTTCCATTAAAAATTCCTAAGTCCATATTTAGAATGAAAACTGCCTATGTAAACTTGTCACGTTATAATTATACCCTTCCACCAGTGGTAGCACTACAGCACCGCCACTAGGCGGAAGATATAATTGCAGCATGATACTTTCAGATAGAGAGTTTCCATTGTAAAAATGGACATAGGAATTTATAATGGAAAAAGTTGACAAGAAATACTTAGATGTCAAATGTTTAATATATAATGTAGACTTATTTTAATTTTGGATCCCTCTTCATAATGCACCATTCTGCAGTGTGAGTATGGGCAGTCAGATGAGCTGCTCCAGGGTCACTGCCTTTGTGGCTCTGTGATAGACTACTCATATGCCCTGCCGAGAAGTGGCTGGCCTCTGCTCAATAGGAAATGTAACAATGTGTGCAGACAGTCAGCTGAAAGGAAACTCATTTCTCAAATAGTCTACTGCTCCCTGATGGACATACAATGTATATCATTTCCTACAATCATTTGCAAGAATATCTTTGTAGGAGATACCAAGTAAAAACACAATGCCATAAGACAGCACAGATTACCTCAAACAGCACTCCTACCTAAATTGTCTGTACAATATGCATTTCTTATTTTTAGAAAATGAGAAAATCTAGTGACTCCCACACTTGCTACCCTCCCCCACTGGAAATGCTAGTATGTTGATGTCAAATGAGGAGAGAAAGTTTGGTCAGTGATGATCTCCACAGCCGAACAGCCCAGCTGCACTCACCTTCTAGGTTCCCATACAATGAAAGATCACCTCAGTGAGGGCTGCTGGTGTCTGTGGTACCCCAGTAGGATCAGTGCTGCCTGCAGAGAAAGGGAAAAAATGACAATAGATTGTTGAGCACCAAACTGTATTACCATGGGACCCATAGTCTACTGTACAACTTAAGAATGAGAATTGCGTTAAGTTTCTCATAGAGTAAAGTTAAGCCGGGGTACCCAACCTGTGGCCCATATGCCACATGCTCACCCCGCCTCCCCCAACCTCTGACAACCAGCCCTTGGAGCCCAGGCAACCCAGTCCTACTTGCGCTTAGATTTCCTATTCATTAATTTGCCCTGTTTGAATCTCGTTGGCCTGGAGGTTTGGAAGGATTATTCTTAGTGCTGTTGCCTCATTGGTGGATAAATCCTAAATCTGTTTGCATCAGCAACTTGAAATGCACGGGGATTGGATTTAAACTTAATTTGTATCCCTGAGGTTCCATGGTATGGACTATGTGGCCCTTGAAGAAAGAAGCTTGGATGCCCATTGGAACTTCCAAGTAAATTGGAGTGCTTCTTGTTTCTATGGAGCTAAGTGGGTTTCCCAGCCAGAAATTCCACAGGTTGATGTTTTGTTCTGTTGGTGGGTTTCACAGCTGATCCATTCGCACAGAGCTGCCATTTGTAATATTTCCCCAACAAGAACTTCCAGAAAGAAGGCCATAGTGGTGCTGACGTTTGCCGAATCCACCTGCGTTTCAGCTTTCATCTCAGTGTGTGAGACCTCAGTGGTTTCGGGAGGCTGTGAGGTGCACAGTAGCAGTTCCGAGAAACATTGGCTCCAGCTTCCAGCAAAGACTTTCACTAACTAACAGTGGTTGATTTTTGTGCAGAGTATAAGAAGAAATATGGTGAAGAACATGGCTCGTGCCAGGCCGGGATAGCAGGCCACTTCATTGAGGTGAGTAATCGCTCTTTCTGTCTTACTGAGATCTGTGTTGTGGAATACCTTTATAGACTATCTGGTGCATTGGGCTAAACACTGCCTCTTCACACCTGGGACTTGGGGTTTAAATGCAGTCCAGATTGATGGCATAAAAGTCTTATTAAATGTAAGGGACACAAAATGAGATTGGACACTCTCAACCCAGATTTCATGAGGGTTGGGACTGTAGCACAAAACTCATCGACTGATATTGGCTGGTGTGAAAAATGGAAATGTCGTGCTGGTGCAGTAGGTATAGCTCTTTTGAGGTTGGGATTAAGGATTGGTGCAGAGGAGAGGGAACTTTAAAGCCGTAAAATTGCAGAATCTCACTTGATTGGGGGGATAGATGGAGAGTAAGGCACGGAACTCACCATGCCTCATTCCTGCTAACTGAAAACTGTGAGCAACCCAAAGTGGTGTGTTAACCTCCGCACCCCATCCTCCAGTCTGTGCTCCAGTCGAGCAAGTGAGATCCTGCTGGTGATTTTATGGCTCATATCTGGCCCATTCCTGACATTGGAATTGTAATGTTGAGGCTAAAGTGGAAAAGGTGACTAATCCCTATCTTGTTAAACACAAAGATACAATAAAAATCAAAATTGAAAAAACCCTGCAATACTTCTCCATGAATTAAAAGACAATAATCTAGTTTCCATTGTACTCCATTTTATCTAAAACTAACTCTCGCCCTAATTTTTTAAAGTAATTCTTATACTTGCTGATGCATCACTGTAATGAACGCTCTCCGGGATAAGATAGCCTCGGATTTAGCATTCGTTGTGTGGCTTCCTTTCTAACAGAGCAACTTTATAAATGTTATTTTTGTGCAGCTCTCACACAGATGGGGCTGAGTGTACTAGAAATTTCCAGATTTGTAGAAAATTAGCCAAGAACTTAAAATCTGCATTATCTGTGCTAAACTGATCTGATGTGAGCCAGGATTTCATCCAGCGTATCATTCAGTCCTGAGTGACTATCACCTGATGGGGAGAATACTGATATTTGATCAAATTAAGATATTATGGAAATAAAGAATGCTAAATTAATTTTTAAAAATCTTCTGGCTGGAAACTTTTTCTTGATTTCCAGAAAGTTCTCATAGTTCATTTTCTTTAAATCAGCTTAAAATCCTGATTGTTGGGGAGAATTCCAAAATGGAACTGAGTGCTGCTATATTGGCAGCTTGATCAGAATCTTTACACTAAATTTAATGCTAAATGCCTGGAGCAGAATCGAAAGGAAAAGGACTTGAGCAAAACGTGGATGCCTTGGGCTGCTTCCTCCATTTAAAAGACCTCCTCCTCACGGGATTTTATTTGTGTTAACTACTTTAAGCGCTCAAAGTCTTTTAGTGCTTTCAAAGTACACACATGCTTTGCATCAAATTACAGCTGCAGGGAGTAACTCTCTGCAACTTTCAGATAGTTTGAGAAATGTAAGAATTAAGAAGTTCTCAATTGTTGATATTCTTTCACTAAACCTAACAAAGACAAGAAACGTACATTGCCGTTAAGTTTTATTTCTGTCGGTGCTAAACTCTTACAGGAGCTTTGTGAGGGACACTTGGTGAGCTGCTATGATTTGTCATTTTTTTTTTACAAATGAGCTTTTGACCAAATTCTCACTTACCGTCTGAAACATAATGGCCACAATACCACATAACCTTTCACAAATCATCTGTAAATCAGAACCACCCCTTGTGCAGCTCAACTTCAAGCCCCCAGCACCAAGGTATCTGCATAGCAACTCGGATCTGTCCCTCAACATGCATTTTCTATGGATTCCTGATTAATAAAAGAGCTATTAATAAAAAAGCCTCATCCTGTAAGACACTGGCCATTCTGACTTGCTTTTGTAATGTATTCAAATCGGATGTTCTGAAGAATGATTATTATATAAATGAAAGGGGGAGGGGACGTCCAGGGGGAATCCTCTTTGCCCAAAGTATTGCCTCATTTCATAGAAGACAATAATAGCAGAACTCTGACGTTTTAGTGAAAAGATCAATTTCATTCCTGGCACGTGGACCCTGCTGCATCGCCATCTCCTTCCCATCTCCCGGTGGACAGACCCAATGGAATAAAATGTGCTGCCCATGTGTGGGTGGTAGCATGCAAATTAAATTAAAACACCAGGAATACAGCCTCTGCCACATTTCCCATCACTTACCCTGATTGGACACTGGGGAAGCCCATTAGGCCCCGCTATCCAGCGTTGCTACGATGTCAGAGGGGTCCTCTGGATGGAGATGGTGGCCTTTGGAAAAGGAGGTCTATGCTCTCAGAATGTTGCTGCGCACAGACTCCAGGATCAAACTCCAAACTCTCTTTTTAAAACATGTAGCCTATTTTTCCAGGCAGCTCAGCAGCTGCCTCTTCTTCCTGTTGCAGCAAGACCCAAGACCTGCCATCGCAATTTTTCGCCCTCAGTCTGACTTGACTTCCTGGCGGAGCCTGTGGATCACACCTCCCATATGCAGATCATTCCGGGGTTGGAAATTCAGCCACAAAATCAGAGGCATCGCCAAGGCTGGCGGGAGTCCAGCCTCACTGCCCCCCACCCCTCCACCCAAAATCGGAAAATCTAGGCCTGAATTTTATAGTACTGAAATTGTTATTTAATTTATCGGTAAATGAATGAATCTCTTCAGTTTGGGGTGTTTGACTTCGAGCACACTGCACAGGCCAAAAATAGGTTAGATGGGCACTTCAATTGTATATTATTTGTAGAATTCAGATGCTGTAAACTAGTTTTGCAGTAAACACTAGTCTAATTTTATGCTTCGACTTTCTTAATCAGTAGGTGTGTTAGTAATTATATTTGCTTAAATTGATTCATAGTATGATATGTGTGAGGGGCTCGTGGACTTGCAGCAAGTCCCGTTCACCTGTCACTTGCTTGCTGCCCTACATTAGCTCCCAGTCTGGCATCGCCTCGATTTTAAAATTCTTATCCTTGTGTTCAAACCCCACCATGGCCTCACCCCTTCCTATCTCTATAACCTCCTATCACTCTCCGAGATCTCTGCGCTCCTTCAATTCTGGCCTCTTGCGCATTCCCAATTTTTATCGGGCTACTATTTTGGGCGTGCCTTCAGCTGCGTAGGCCCTAAGCTCTGGAATTCCCTCCCTAAACCTCTCTGCCTCTACCTCTCTCCCCTTCTTTAAGTCAGCCCTTAAAATCTACCTCTTTGACCAAGCTTTAGGTCACCTGTCCTAATATCTCTTTATGTGGCTTGGTGTCAGATTTTGTCTTAATAATACTCCTGTGAAGTCCCTTGGGACGTTTTCACTGAAGGCACTATATAAATGCAAGTTGTTGTTGTTGTTGACCACTAAGATTGAGGTCACCTGTTCAGTTGCCTTTTGCTGCTTTCCCCCTTCCCCTTGCCACTAAACCAAACCTACCACCTCGCCTTAGCCCTGAACCCGCATCTCTCATTTTTCTCTCCCATCTTCCCTTTTGCCCTTTTTGAACGAGTCTCTTCTCATCCATGAGACTCACCACCTGTTTCCTTGAACTCATTCCCCCATAACTGCTGATTGCCCAACTTCCCTAATACACTAAGCCCTATCTATAACTGTCTGAGAGCCATAAAAAATACATGCTACGCCATGCTAACTGACATTGTAAATGGTTCCCTTTTCTCAGATACTGACCCCACCATCATCATTCCCTGCCACGGCACCGAAATTACCATAATCAAAGTCACAAATGACATCATCTGTGTCTATGACCGTGGTACAGGTGGGTAGCACGCTCACCTGAGTCAGAAGGTCGTGGGTTCAAGTCCCACTCGAGTCTTGAACACATAATCCAGGCTGACACTCCAGTGCAGAACTGAAGGAGTGCTGCATTGTTGGAGGTGCCGCCTTTCAGATGAGATGTGAAACCAACGCTTGCCCTCTCAGGTGGACTTAAAGATCTCATGGCGGGGGAGTTCTCCCCGGTGTCCTGGCCAATATTTATCCCTTAACGAACATCACTAAAACAGATTGTCTGGTCATTATCACATTGCTGTTTGTGGGACCATGCTGTGTGCAAATTGGCTGTTGTGTTTCCTACATTACAACAGTGACTACACTTCAAAAATACTTCATTGGCAGTAAAGTACTTTGGGTCGTCCTGAGGTTGTGAAAGGCACTATATAAATGCAAGTTTTTCTTTCTCAACCTCTCTGTAGCCTTTAACTCAATCGATCACACCACCCTTTTCAAACGCCTCTCCTCCACTATCGCGCTCAGCAGAATTGCCCTTGCTTGGTTACACTGTTACATATCCGATTGTAATCAGAGCATCTCCAGAAATGGCTTCCTTTCCTTCTCCCGCACTGTTGCTTCTGGAGTCCCCCAAGGAATTATCTATGGCCCCCTCTTCTTCCTTTCTATCCCTTAGCATCTGGAGAGTTAGGGTCAGATTCCACATGTACACTGATGCCATCCAGCTCTACCTCTCCACTGCCCCACTGCCTCGCTGTTGTCAGACTGTTCGTCTAACACCCAGTCTTGCATGAGCCACAGTTGCCTCCAGCTAAACGTTGGGCCCTCACCACGAACTCCGTACCCTTGCCACTGATTCCCTCTCCGACCACTGTCTTGGGTTGAACCAGACTGTTTGGAACCTCGGTGTCCTATTCCACCCTGAGCTGAGCTGAACATTCGTTCCATCACAAAGACTGCCTACTTCCACCTTCGTAATATCACCTGCCTCTCCCCAACCTCAGCTGATCTGCTACCGAAACCCTCATCGTTGTCTTTGTCACCTCCAGCCTCGACTATTCCAATGCTTTTCTGGCCGGCCTCGCATCCTTCACCTCTGTAAACTTCAGCTCATCCAAAACACTACTGCCTGTATCCTAACCCACACCAAGTCCTGTTCACCCATCACCCCTGTGCTTGCTGACCTTCATTGGTTTCTGGCCCCCAGCACCTCAAATTTAAAATTCTCATCCTCATGTTTAAATCCTTTGATTGTGTTGCCCCTCCCTATCTCTGTAACCTATCTTCAGCCCTACAACTCCCTCCCGAACTCTCCATTCCTCCGACTCTGGCCTCTTTTGCATCCCCTTTCCTTTCGCCTCACCATTGGCGGTCGTGCCTTTAGCCATCTAGGCCCCACACTCTAGAATTCCCTTCCTAAATCGCTCTGGCTCTCCACCTCCCTCTCCTCCTTTACGACCCTCCTTAAAACCCACCAAGCTTTCGCTCCCTCCTCCCAATATCTCAATCTTTGGCTTGGCGTCCATTATTTTGATTACGCTTCTGGGAAGCACCTTGGGATGTTTTTCCGCATTAAAGGCGTCATATAAACGCGATTATTATTTGACTGATTTTAAAAAATATTGTTGGGGCATCAATCTGTTAGTGCATGGGTGTCAGTTCAGAACCAGCTGCAAGGGCAGTATCCTTTTCTAATAGAAAATACTGCACACCCTGAACAATGAAACATCTGCTTCCTGGAAGCCGGTATTCGCTATGGCACTGTTCACCTGTAGCAGAACTAACAATAAACAGAACCAAACTAACGGAGAAACCCCACCCACCACGACTGCTGACTCGCTCTAATGCTTGTTAATGATTTGGAGCACGGCATAAGGATTTATATAACTTTGCAGAAAAGTCCGTTGACAGGAAATCTGCTCACTATGAAAGCAACAAAAGGCCAGGTGTTATCATGGCTGGGTCATTTTATTTTCAAACTGCATTTAAAAAAATTTATCTCCTGTTTTCCTCTCTTTATTTTTGCTGTTATTTTATGAGTTAGCTACATTCTCCTCACAACGCCCGGTACTCCAGACTGCAAGTTCAGCCAGTCGACCCCACGCCCAGTTCCTTTTCAAAGCAGCTTTATAACCTGTTGCCAGCTGGAGTGTGAATCCACCTCAGTTAATTGCTTCCAATTTTCTCCTGGCTCCCCTGACACTCTGGCTGAGAGTGGGAGCTCACCACATTGGAGAACTGTGGCAAACATTATGAATCACTGCACTGTACCACTGGATCACCTGAACTAAACTTATTTAAAACTGGTTAATAAAGGGCCAATAAATCCTCATGAAGTCATACTGTATATTGACGTTATATATTTAGAGCAAAATACTTTAGCACAAAACTCGCTGAGGCCCTGTTGGGAGGAACAAAATATTTATAACATTTCAAGTGGCTATTTTACAGATGACTTTTAGCTTACACACCTACTGCAGTGTCCATAGCAACCGTAACATAACAAACGCCCTAGTGGATCACTGGTGACTGCGCAGAGTACTCTGTTTATCTGAGGCAGTGCGTCAAATGCTTGGCAAAACTGATGTGGGCTGTCCAGAAAGCTGGAAGAAAGTTCTTTCCCCAACAATTGCATTGGGAATTTTGACTCTGGAGATGAATTGCTGGGCTGAAGCAACAAGAATTTTGACTCCATGCAGAGCCATCTAGAGCATGAGCTGAGCAATTACCTATGCGCCTGTTTATATTGAATGGCACAAGCCGTTGTGGGAGCTGAAGAGCAGTGAATAAATATGCCAATCCTCCCGGATGGTCCTGGAGTTTCCAGGAATTAAAGATTAATCTCCCGGACACTGCTGCAAGCAATCTGGGAGAAAAATCATTGGCGTATCAAAAACTGTGAGTTTGTTTTTCTTTTTCTTTGAACACTTTTATTAGTTATAAAAATGTTTGAGATGGAAGAAAAGGCTATTTGACTGACAGTCAAAAATCATCGAGTTGGGTAACAAAGAGTCTGTTTGCTTTCCAGTTGGTGTAGGAAGGTGGTGCACCGTGAGGCTGGACGTGTCCGGCGACTAATGGCGGGAGTGTGGGGGCGGGGTAGGTGGAGACAAGTGGTCATGGGATGAAACCTCCCGCAGTACCAGAGTTAGAAACCCTAGCAGTGAATGACTCAGTGGCCTCTTGTAGATGAAGGTGTTTGTTTGAAATAAAGCCTGACTTCATCCTTAGGGACTTAAAGAACCACAGAGGTAAAGCAAATAAACCTCATGAATTCAAAGCCAGCTGACCAATGATCTCTGCCTACAACATCTGGGGTGGACTCTGGGGAAGCAGATTCTGTCGTAAGATTTGGACAAGTTTCACAAGAAAACAGCTGGGAGAAAATACATTTGCCATCAATGTGCTTTGGGCTGTTATAGGTGTTAATGGTGATTTACAAAACGGAGGCACAACATTAGTGTATTGTATGTGAAAAAGGCTAGCTACAGAAAAATAACTATTTCATAAAAATCCAACAGGTTCATTAATTTCCTTTGGGAAAGGGAGCCTGCCACCCATGCTCAGTCTGGTTTACATGTGACTCCAGCTCTACATGACTCTTGATGCCCTCTGAAGTGGCCAAGCAAGCAATTCAGTTATAAACAAATTGCAACAAAGTTTGAGAATGAAGAAAAAGTCAGACAGACCTATTGCAACTTTCAGGGGAAGACTTAGGCAATCTCAGCCTAATCGATCCAGCAAAGGCCTCGTCAATAACTTCTGCGGACTGGTGCCCAAATTGGGACAGCTGTCCCACAGACTAGTCAAGTAACAATCTGAACACGGTCATACTCATAGAAACATTAGCCAACATCCCAGACTGCTCCATCATCATCCCTGGGTATGTCCTGTCCCAGTGGCAGGATAGATTCATCAAAGTTGGAGCACAGTGAGTGATGTACAATTGGTTGGAAATGGCCTTGGGAGCCCTAAACATTGTCTCGAGACCTAATAAAGTCTCACTGCTTCAGGTCAAACAAGGTCAAGGAAACTTGCTCATCACCACCTATACCCACCCTTAACTGATGAATCAGTATTCCTCAATGTTGAACATTCATTGGAGCCCTCTTGGTAGGTGACTTTGATGTCCATCACCAAGTGTGGCTGGATAGTTCCACCACAGACTGAGCTGCTGAGTCCGGAAGTACATTGCTGCTGGACTGGGCCTGCATCAGGTGGTGAGGGAAGCAACATAAGGAAGTAACCTACTTGATTTCACCCAATTTGGTGTGAGTTAGGATATGGGCAACAGAGTTTTGGATTAGCTCAAGTTTATGGAGGGTGGACAATGGGAGGCCGGCCAGGAGAGTATTGGAATAGTCAAGTCTAGATGTAACAAAGGCATGGATGAGGGTTTCAGCAGCAGATGAGCTGAGGCAGGGGCAGCAACGGGCAATGTTACGGAGGTGGAAGGAGGCGGCCTCGGTGATGGAGTGGATATGTGGTCGGAAGCTCATCTCAGGGTCAAATAGGATGCCAAGGATGCGAACGGCCTGGTTCAGCCTCAGACAATGGCTAGGGAACTGAGTTTGTGGCGGGGACTGAAGACAGTGGCTTTGGTCTTCCCAATATTTAGTTGGAGGAAATTTTTGCTCATCCAGTACTGGATGTCTGACAAGCAGTGGGACAAATCAGAGACAGTGGAGGGGTCGAAGGAGGTGGCGGTGAGGTAGAGCTGGGTGTCGTCAGCGTAGATGTGGAACCTGACGTGTTTTCGGATGATGTAGATGAGAAATAGGAGGGGCCAAGGATAGATCCTTGGGGGACTCCAGAGGTAACGGTGCGGGATCGGGAAGAGAAGCCATTGCAGGTGATTCTCTGGCTACGACTGGATAGATACGAATGGAACCAGGTGAATGCAGTCCCACCCAGCTGGACGTCGGAGGAGAGGCGTTGGAGGAGGATGGTGTGGTCAACCGTGTCAAAGGCTGCAGACAGGTCGAGAAGGATGAGGAGTGATAGTTTACCACAGTCACATAGGATGTCATTTGTGACTTTGATAAGGGCCGTTTCAGTACTGTGGAATGTGTGGAAACCTGATTGGAGGGATTCAAACATGAAGTTGTGGGAAAGATGGGCATGGATTTGGGAGGCGATAACACGTTCAAGGACTTTGGAGAGGAAAGGGAGCTTGGAGATGGGGCGGTAGTTTGCAACGACAGGGGGGGTCAAGTGTGAGTTTTTTGAGGAGCGGATGATGATGACAGATTTGAAGGGAAGGGGGACAGTACCTGAGAAGATGGAACTGTTAACAATATCAGCTAACATGGCGGCCAGGATGGGAAGTTGGGTGATCAGCAGTTTGGTGGGAATAGGTTCGAGGGAGCAGGAGGTGGGTCTCATGGTCAAGATGAGCTCAGAGAGGGCATGAGGGGCGATAGGGGAAGTTTGGTTTGTTGGGTCAGGGGGAGGGAGGGAAGTGGCAGATGTAGCTGAACGGATGGTCTCAATCTTAGTGACAAAGGAGTCCATGAGCTCCTCGCACTGGTTGTTTGAGATGAGGGTGGAGGAGACAGGGGAGAGGGGTTTAAGAAGACGGCTTGTAGTGAAGAGAAGCTGGGGTTACCATATAGAGCTACCTGGATGCTAACCACTAAAAGAAGCAGACTAAGGACAGAGCCAAGCAGCCCCATGACCAGAGGATCAGCACAAAGCTTTGTAGCCCTACCATCCAATTGGACACCATCCAATTGAGAATGGTGCTGGACACTCGGACAACTAACAGGAGAAGCTGGCTCCATGAATATCCCCATCCGCAACCATGGTGGAGCCCAGCAGGAGTGAAAGACCAGGCTGAAGTGTTTGCTCTCATCTTTAAGCAAAAATTCTAAATGGATGATCCTACTTGTCCTCCTCTCAAGGTCACCACCATCATGGATGCTAATGTTCAGCCAATTTGGTTCACTTCATGTGACAGCAAGCAGCAGCTGAAAGCATTTGACATAGCAAAGGATATGCACCCTGACAATATCCCAGTTGTAGTGCTGAAGACTTGTGTGCTGGAGCTAAGCACTCTCGAACCAAACTGATTCAGTGCAGCTATGATACTGGTATCTACCTCACACTGTGAAAGATTGCCCAGGTAAATCTAACCTGGCCGATTACTGCCTTATCAGCCTCCTCCTCATCATCAATAAAGTGATGGAAGGAGTTATCAAGTGACACCTCATACTTTGAACCACACTGAGGACACTCAGCTTGGATTCCACCAGAACCACACAGCTCCAGATATTGTCACAGCCTTGATCCAGACATGGATGCAAGAACTGAATGCTTGAGGAGAGGTGAGAGTTGCTGCTCTCTATATCAAGGCAGCATTTAGCTAAGGATGGTACCAAGGAGTTCTAGCAAAACTGAAGTCAATAGGGGGTCAAAGGGAAAACCCTCAATGGCTGGAATCATACTTGGCACAAAGGAAGATGGTTGTGGTTTTCCTTACTGCAGGAATTTCTCAGGGCAATGTCCTTGACCCAACCATCTTCAGCTGCTTCATTCATGATCTTCCCTCCATCATAAGATCAGAAATGGGGCTGTTTACTGACAATTCTACATGTTCAGCTTCATTGACAATCCTCCAACAACAAAGCAGCCCATGCCAGATTACAACAGGACCTGGACAACATCCAGGCTTGGACTGACAAGTGGCAAGTAACACTTACACCACAGAAGTGCTAGGTAATAACTTCATGAAGAAGAAAAGGCCCAAAAATCTCTCCCGACCTTCAATGACATTGCTATCATCAAGTCTCCCCCCCCACCATCAACATCTTGGGAATCACCACTGAACCAGCCATATCAACACTCTTGCTACGAGAGCAGGGCAGAAACTGGGGGGGATAAATTCGATAAGGGTCCGTTTTGGGCGGTGGTAGCACGATGCGCCAGTACCCCGGGCCTGACGGACCCTGCGTAGGCAGGTCGCAAGTTTGGACCCAAGGGAGCACTTACCTGCAATCAGCGTTCCTTTCCAGGCCTTGCACGTGGAATCAAAGCAATTTGCATTTTCCACCATCAGAGGGAGCTCAATCTCTTAAAGGGAGGATGTCTCTTAGAAATCTCTTAAAGGTAGCTGGTACCTATTATTTGCTGAAAGTAACAGTCTACTGTTTGCATGGAGTCTGAACGGAGATCAGACACTGCACACGTAAAACACAGATGCAGGTCCCATCCCTATGTTTACACATTGATGAGTTATGTTAAAACATTGAATAAAGGTTGCGCATTACTAAATCCCACATCCTCCAATCTGCCGATCTGAGTTGGTACCAGGCCTGCGAGAGACCGTGCACCCAGGTTCTCTGCTGATGCACTAGAGACCTTGGGTGCAAGAGGTGAACAGAAGGAGGGACATCCTATATCCACAGGGAGGGCAAGAGGCCCTCCAGACATATACTCAAAAGGCAGTGGGAGGCAACGGGGGATGAAGTCAATGCCAGGTGCACAGCATCATGAACATGGATGCAGTGCAGGAAGAAGTTCAATGCTTTGACATGAGTGGTCAAGGTGAGTGAGGTCAACTGTCAAGTGGCGTCTCCTACCAACTGCACCATGCACTACAACCCCCACCCCCACATACCAATAAACTCTTTCCATCAATATTCAACTCTTCCCATCAGATGCTTCCTCTCACCCCTACACATTATCACTGTTTCAAGCCTCCCACCCACAACTCATAGGCCACACACACTGGCAGCTATTCAACCATGACAGGCACATCACCCAGACACACATCTCGCTTTCTTGCAGGAGAAGGTGGTGCATATCAGGAGGCAGCAAGTAGCAGTGGCATTTAGCCCCTCGAGCCTGTTCCACCATTCAATGAGATCATGGTGGACCTGTGAACTAACTCCATATACCCGTCTGAGCCCCATATCCCTTAATACCCTTGGTTCACAGAAATCTATCAATCTCAGATTTAACATTCACAAGTGAGCTAGCATCAACTGCCATCTGCAGAAAAGCATTCCAAACGTCTCCCACCCTTTGTGTGTAGAAGCATTTTCTAATTCCACTCCTGCACATCCTGGCTCTAAATGTTAGGCTATGTCCCTGTGTCCTAGTATTGAAGTCTAGGAGACCTCCAAAAACAGTTACAAATGTCTTGGCAACCAGAAGCAATAATCCATCCACTAACCTGTAAATCCTGCATGGTTCTTTTTTAACTAGCGCCAGTGGGGTCTCCTCCAGGCATTCTAAGACACGTTCAGATGGTTGGAGTTAAGACTGTGCGTTGAGTTGAACGTTAAGTCCCAAAATGGTGTCTATCACTTTAATTCAGCATTGCACACTGATTGAAGCCATTTTCTCCCTACTTTACATGATTCCAGCGTTCGTTATCTGTGCCTTTGCTAACTCCTATACCAAGATGGCGTCTGGCGCATGTCACACAAGAAACATGTGTGCGCATCCAAGACACAATCTTGGATGTCGGAGAGGCCGTGTAGCGCTGAAACAACGGGCACAACACGGCCCAATTTAGCGCCCTGGATACTTTGTAATGAGTGGCTCACCTCCTGACCCCTCAAAGCTTCTTCACATCTGCAAGGCTCAAGTCCGGAACATGAAAGAATACTCCCCACTCTCCTGGATGAGTGCATGACACAAGAAACTCAACACCCTCCAGGACAGGACTGTTTTCTTGATTGGCGCTTCTGTCACTGGACTTAATATCCACACTCTCCATCACTGACGTACTGTGGCTGTAATATGTACAATCTACAAGATGCACTGCAGCAAATTATTTCACTTCACTTCTCTGTAACCTTCAACACCGTGAAGGACATCATCACTAGCTCAGTGTCCTGGGATTCCCTATCTAAAACCATTGTGGGAGGACCATCATCACGAGGACTGCAGCAGTTCAAGGAGAAGGCCCAACACTGACTTCTCAAGGCAATAAATGTGACCTTGCCAGCATCGTGAGAACGAATTTTAAAAAACCCTACGCTTTCATATCATGGTGGTTCTCAGAAGTGCTTACTTGCAGGGTGACCATGACATCATGAAGATTCCTTCTGCATTTCAGAAGGGGGGATGGAACTGAGAGAATGTGCTGTAAACGTGGGGGCAAGTAATTCTGAA
This sequence comes from Heptranchias perlo, assembly GCF_035084215.1. NCBI lineage: Eukaryota > Metazoa > Chordata > Chondrichthyes > Hexanchiformes > Hexanchidae > Heptranchias > Heptranchias perlo. Next base: position 102,503,348 of record NC_090327.1, read on the forward strand.
TACTGTTGATCAGTTTTATAAACTAGCCCTTCATTTTTTTTTTAGAGATTATTGTTAATGATGCCCTCACTAAATTTTCACTTTGTGTGTTTTCCCATTAAAATGTGCTAACGAATGGGCGAATGGACTCCAAAGCAAAAGCTCTCCAACGTGAACTGGAATGAAACCACTAGAATTCAGACACTTGTCCTCTCTGCTCAAATAAAAATGGTCTTCCTGAATGGTGAAGGTTTATAAATTAGGATAGAACTCCCTGTAAGCCATGTTATAAAGTTCTAACGGAACATGGGGAATTTGAAGCACTGGTTTAGTTGAGCATTTGACAAGTTGTTTAATTCACATTTTCTGAGGCGCTGTAACTCTTCGTAGACTGGATAGAGTTCTTACACCACTGTCCCTAAAAGTGAAATAAAACATGCTGTCTGGGATTGCAATCACTGCATGTCCAGTCATTTCTTAGGGATTTCTTGCACTTCCTGTACTAAAAGGCACTGCTGTGTTATGCTGGTGGAAACAGAAGGGGAATCTGAAGAACGATGCTGTAAAGGGACCCAAGAACTGTCACCGTACCAAGGCTCGTGTAGACCACTTGCTTGTTTTGGGAAAGAACAGAATCTGTATTGTTTGAAGGGTTTGACTAAATAACTCAAATCTCTGTTCTAAGAAGTACCTGATCCTTGAAAGAAAGAACTTGCATTTATACAGCATCTTTCAGACCCCAAAGCACTTCATAGCCATTGAATTACTTTTGATCTGTAATCACTTTTGTAGGCAAATTTGCATGCAACGAGGTCCCACAAACATCAGTGAAATAAATGACCGGTTTTGGTGGTGTTTGAGGTAGAAATGGTGGCCAGGATACTTCCCCTGTTCTTTAAGTAGTTCCATAGCATATTTTGGTCCACCTGACTAAGCAAACAAGGCATTGGTTTAATATCTCTGCCAATGTAACGCCCCCTCAGTACTACACTGAAGTGTAAGCTTACATTATCTGGTCAAGACTTGGTGTGAGGCTTGAACCCATGATCTTCTGACTGCTACCAATGGGCCAAGCTGACATATAAGACTGTGGCTGTTGTATGACAGTGTTACACAGGTTGTATATTTTTAATGTATTTATTGAAGAGTCTAGGCAGATAGACACTCTGGAATTTAGCATCATAACATTGAGGGCCAAGTGGAAATTTTGCAGAATTTTCCCTCAGAAGATTAAATAGTTGGGGTAGAGTCTTAGACAAGAGAGATGGAACATGGTCTGTGGAAGAAGCGAGCTTGATGGCCAATATGGTCTCCTTTTTGGCATTCCATGCTCAATTATGTTCTTTAGGGAGAAGATCCAAAGTATAGAGCAGAGTATAGGGGTACAAATGGGGCAAATGTAACTCCAGTGCTCAAATGCCATGCTTTATTATATTGCAATATGTCACAGGTCTTTGATTTTTGTCTTAATACTTGAATCCTAAAAGAACACAGGATAAGTAAAAAGTTAAGAAAAACTAAATAATGAAAGCAAAACTCCAATGTCTATCAGTCTTTACACCTCAATATGCAACTCATGTACCTTGTGACAGCCGATGGCCACACCAAGTGCCTCTTCGTCCTGTAATCTGAGATATTTAAACAACTGTTCAAACAATTCATTGCTGCTGAAAGACCTACTGGAGATTAAGAAAAGATGGAAATAAAAGAATCAAAAGCTCCCAGACTTCGGTTATAACAGAAACATTTCTTGCTGTTATGCCAAAGGTCCCTAATCCTGCACTGGCAACAATCCAGCATGCACAGTAGCTACGAAATTAGTAATGTGGATTCTATGATGAGTGATCATCAGTTGTGTAGGATACTGCACTGTTCACTTCAGTGGGCTTAACATCTGCCTTATTTTGTAGCACTTGGTTGTGATGGGGGCACCTGGGTCATACTACTGGACAGGCACAGTTAAAGTTTACAGTCTGAAAGATGGCAAGTATTATCACTTTGAGGATTCAACTATTGGGCCCAGCCACTACCGTTACCTTGGTAAGTAATGGAAACCTTCCAGCATCTTGTGGTGTACAAGTATAAGAAACTTGACTTCTCAATGTTAACTCAGCAGCATTTGATGAAATCTGGTTTTGTCTCTCCTCTCAGAGTGCATTTGCACTACAAGTTTAGAGTTGCAACAAAGCAGTTTTGGCTTCAGACCAGCGTTAAACCCGTAGAGTGTAAATCAGGTGTTAAGGCCCGAATTGAATCCAAAGAGAAGCAGAGTGAGATTCCCTCAGATGAGGCCCTGATTCTGGATTCGGGCTATATTTACATTATAATTGCAGTGCTGGTGTGAAGCAAAATCACTTTTCGCCAACATTACAGTTGCTTAAATGCAGTGTTAGTGGGACACCAGCAGCTACTGCCTACAAAATGGACAATAGACTCTGCAAGCTATTTGAGATATTGATTGGTTAAGGAGAAGGGGAGATATAGTGGGAGCTCCCAATGACATTCTGGTCAAGTCCACTGACCGACAGTGTGAAAGCCCCAAAACTGACTATTGGCGTGAAATGCTGACACATTGCTAAACACTGACCATCAGTGTGACACCCCTAAATAGTGACTGCCAGCATGGATGTTGAACAAACGGATGGGCCTCAGTTTAACATCTCATCCAAATGGTGGCACATCCAACAATCTCTGAGTGGTGCACCGAAATGTCAGCCTAGCTTTCATTGTGGCACTTGAACCAACAGCGTTATGACTCAGAGGCAGGAGTGCTATCAACTGAGCCAAACTGACACGTGGGCTAAGCAATGATGTTGGAAGTCCCTAGCCATTCCACATTACAACTGTGATAATGGTCACGCACAGTCCAAAAAATATCCATGTTAAGAATTGACCACATTTCCTGAGGTCTGAGGCTGTGGACAGGAAACAGGCCACAGAGTAAACACAGAGAATTAAATCAATTCCACCACAGACTTGTATCCGTTAGATGCTACTGAATCAGAAAGGAAGAACCGGAGATCAACATCTAGAGCCCTGGCTCCCATTCATGCAACTGGCTGTACACTGGGGATAAATTTTCCTCTTTGCTGTTTGAGTAATACTCTCAGGCGTGAGTAATGCAATGAATGTAAGGTGGGTTTGTACCACCCATCTTACTTTCTCTGCTAGGTCCTCAACAATTTACAGTTACTTCAAAAAATAATCAAAGAACACATTAAGGAGAGAGACTTGCACCATTTGTTATTTTTCTTCACAAATTAAGAGATGGAACGTTGAGTTTTGATAGGTTGTCATGCATTGGGATTTGAAAATGCCTAACAGGTCATGTCAGGAACACACAGCTTAGTCAGCCATTGGCATAATAACAAAGAGCTTGTTATTAGTGCAAAATGCACACAGACATTTACAATACAAGAATGATGGACTGGACTATCACATCTGGTGGTATGTAGTGCCTGAGATTTGGTTTGTGGGTGGGGGAGGGATTGGGGGTTGCTGAATCCTTTTCAGGTGATACTCTCCACCCCTTTTTTGAGTTTATGAAACATCAGCATGTTTATATGAGACTGTTAGCTTATTCAGGGTTCATAGGCTGGGAAATTTATTTTCGTGCAGCCTACCCATTAAAAGCATCAAATGATCTTTTTCATTCCTGCTTGTTTTCATTTTGGATTTGTTTGTTTTGATTTTTTTGTACTATTCAAACTGAGGGGTATCATTGCTGAGGATGGAAGCTTTACATTTTATACTCAGTGCAAACATTGGGCAGATTTAGCACAGCTCCCTCTATTCTGCCTCATCGACGTGCCCAAGCTCTAGCCTCAGAAGAGTGCCCTTATGCTACATCATTGTGTATTTTTTCATTCTACGACCAGCAATCCATAGCTCTTTGACTCAGATTGCCAGATAGAGCTGAATTAACGGGTAGCTTTGAACTGCAGACCCACCCTGGCTAGGAACTAAGATTGCCATCTTTTGCTCAGTCCAAACACAAAGACAAACATCATGGGGTAGGTTTTCAACTTACTGCCCGAGCATAAAACTGAAATCCAATGGAAATGAGAATCTGGGGGGGTTTTATAACGGGCGGCTGATCCGCAGCGCGGTTTTACTCCCGGCCAGCAAGTTGAAAATCTACTCCCAGCTCAAGAAATGGCAGCCATTAGCTATTTCACTCTTTCCAATCAGAATTAGCAGAATGTTATTCGCCGGAGAGGGCCACAGGATAACTACAGGCACAGAGATAAATAGGAACAAACAGCACAATAGATTAGTACACTCATCTTTTCCCTCAGGGTTTGCAGTTGAATCTAGCCTGGGCTGATGAGATGAAGGTCTCTACTTTGTTGGGTTGTAAGTAAGATGAATTTGTGTAATCTGGACCGAATCCCTCTCAGGTTTCAAGGAAGCTGTCCAGTAAATTTGATAACAATGGGTTAGTGTCTTTAAAAAAAAACCTGTGTACAGGTGTGACTGGATCCGCTTCATATTCACACATTGGGAGGGGGGATCGGCTTCATATTCACACATTGGGAGGGGGGATCGGCTTCATATTCACACATTGGGAGGGGGGATCGGCTTCATATTCACACATTGGGAGGGGGGATCGGCTTCATATTCACGCATTGGGAGGGGGGATCGGCTTCATATTCACGCATTGGGAGGGGGGATCGGCTTCATATTCACACATTGGGAGGGGGGATCGACTTCATATTCACACATTGGGAGGGGGGATCGGCTTCATATTCACACATTGGGAGGGGGGATCGGCTTCACATTGGGAGCGGGATCTGCTTCATATTCACACATTGGGAGTGGGATCTGCTTCACATTGGGAGGGTGATCCACTTCATATTCATGCATTGGGAGGGGGATCCACTTCATATTCACACATTGGGAGTGGGATCTGCTTCACATTGGGAGTGGGATCCACTTTATATTCATGCATTGGGAGTGGGATCTGCTTCACAGGAGGGTGATCCACTTCATATTCATGCATTGGGAGGGGGATCCACTTCATATTCATGCATTGGGAGAGGGATCCACTTCACATTGGGAGCAGGATCCGCTTCATATTCACACATTGGGAGGAAGATCTGCTTCACTTTCACATATTGGGAGTGGGATCCACTTCACTTTCACATATTGGGAGTGGGATCCACTTCACTTTCACATATTGGGAGTGGGATCTGCTTCACATTCACACATTTGGAGGGGGAATCAGTACTTGATCATAAACCCATTTTGTGCATTCGCGATTTAACTTATTTTACATTTGCACTCAGCATTTTTTCGTAGTCTCAAATAAAATATCTGCATCAATATTAATCACCAGCTTCACTATGTTTCATAGGAAATTGACTTTACTGGGACACTTGTATTCAAAATGTGTGGGAAAACAACCAAAATAAGATCACTTAATCCCATTTCCTTTTTGCCGTGAAGTATTTGCATTGGATTTCCTGAGAGTTGCTGTTCACGCTGACAAACATAATTGCGAGGCAGTTGTTGAACCTATTTATTTACATTGAGTTGGGAGAAATGGAGGCCACTGAAACAGGCCTCACTGCTAATTTGAACCAGCTGGACCACACGTTCCTTATGCTCTTCCTTTTCCATCTAGGATATGCGGTGGCTACAGGCCATTTCACACAACCCGGTTCTTTGGAGATTGTAGGAGGAGCCCCACAGGATGGAGGCATTGGAAAGGTACAGGTCTAAAGAAGTTTAACCAATTCAATCGTCCACTTTTATCACAAATGACCACACGACACGATATAGAATTACAATTCCAGATTCATTAATTTTTTCAAAAGCAGCTGGGAAATTGTATAATAAAGGGAGCATTTTGTCACTGTTTATTTGTATAATTTTGTTTGTGGTGTTAAAAGTTTTATTGAACATAGGAGCTCACAACATCTGGACCCAATTCTTGAAAAGCAGCCACAATTACAAAGCTTTTCTAGTTGTGTTCAGTTAATGTATATTATTATTGGCGTATGATTCAGGTCAACGGAGACTTCTCATTGTACAAAGCCTTTGTTTCTACCCCAGCCCTGCTTAACCTAGCCATAATTCAAAGCCAGAAATGAGCTGGAACCCACTTCATTTCAAGAGATTGATAACAACATAACTTTTGTTAATTGACTCTCCAGTCTTGGTTTAGATGACCCATTTCATTCAGCTGCCCTTTTTGGGAAGATGCCTGAAATTAGCCCATTGTCTCCAATAGGCCCAAATGCATCTATCCCACCTCAAGTGCATGAAATCTGAAGGAATCATGTTAACTCCTGAGGGTAAATATTACGATATGTGCTCCAGATACAGTGCTTTGCTAACCGGGAGTGCATGTTGGGGAAATATGCGTGTGTGCTTCCCATGATTTTCCATCCATTAAAATTAATGGTCAGAAAATCTGGAGGGTTACGGTTTCATGATTTCCTTAAGTGTGTTCCCAATGGGCAAGGTTCCGTGCCTCGATCGTGCGTTTGTAAACCTTATCCTTCATCATAGTATCATAGTTGGTACAGCACAGGAGGAGGCCATTCGGAGGAGTCTCAATATTAGCTCGCTTACAAACTGAAGGCACAGAAAACGTAGGGATACATTTTTGTTTTGCTTCCGCTCATGACACCTAGACATAAATTAAAAAGTCAATTTTGCCAGGCTCCAAATTGGCTGGTTTTTTAGTGAAGAAAATTGGGCACTTGCCAGAGACTGCATTACTGGTGAGCCAAGCCTATCCTCATTAGAGGCTTGAATAGTTCCCTTGCCACATATCACAAATATCTGGCCAGCTGCTCCCCTAGCATTGAGTTTACCTACATAAAATGGGAGCATGAGTGATCCTTTGCTCTGACCTGATGAAATTTGATTCTTAAAGGCAGGTTACTAGAACAAAGAGTGATTGAAAACTTCTGTTTTTTTCACTCAACATTGGTATTGTTTAGTTTTTGTTGCTGTGGAGCATGCCATGTTTGTATTTTTGTGGTATTTCCTCCAGTATTATAGCTTGCTGCTGCAGTTTAACTTGCAAACAAAGTGGTGAGGATGGAAATTCCTTTTGGGGCTCTGATTGTGGTGCACAATCTAGATGAGGCAGACAAGTTCATGAGGGGACAAGAAATGCAGGTGCAAGAACCACTGAAGAGTTATGTATGTACCCGTCCTCATCCCAAAAACTGCATTTACTGGCCCAGGCAATCCAACTGAGCCATGGCAGAGGAGATGTTTTTCAGCACCCACAAAGGGGGCTGCCACATTGCTATGCATTGGAGCCCAACCCGAAGGCAACTTGTAGCAGAGGGGCAACTCTTCCTAGATTAAACATTTATGCCACCAGATCCTTCCAAGGCACTACTGGTGACATATTCAAATCAGTCAGCCAGTTGTACACAGATGCATCAAGTAAGTGACAGAAGCTTTGTGGAAAGGAGGCATTAGTTTGACAAGGCACAGGATGTTTCCCAGGTGCCAGGGTTCCCAAGAGTACAAGGAGAAGTAGATGGCACACGCACTGTACCAACCATTGAACCTGGTTGGCACCTCCTGACAGGCAGGATACATTGCTGTCCAAGGGGTGCCCTTAAGTGCCAAACAGGGCAACCGTACTCAATTCCACCTCATGCAGTAGCATTTCTGCTTCGCCAGCCATCAAGTGAGGCACTGCTTCATCATGCCCATTGACTCACATTGGATCTTTTTTTGCCTGGCACTCTTCCCCCTCTACCTCCTCCTCAGTCTTCGTAAAGCCTGACAAATACTTATTTTTTTAAAGCTTTATGAAAGCTGAAATTATAGTTGCCCTTATATGCAGCCACTTACCTTTAAGTGTGCACATCCCTTTAAATTTCAGTTGCTGGCTACATTTTGCACATCTCCCATTAGAAAAACTGCTGGTCCAAAGCTGTACTGGGAGCGTATGCTATTTATTCAGCTTGGGCACAGTCCCCTCAGTGTGCTGTAGGCTGTTTTGGACCTGCCATTCCTGTCACAAATTTTTCCAGTCTCAAAGTGGCAGCTTAAATAATCCTGCAAGGACAGAAGGACAGCATGTTTGTGCATTTAATGCATTTTGTACTGTAGTGCTGGGACGTGAGTTTACCCTCATGATGACCTATGTGGACAGTTCCCAGTCCCTGCTGTGTTGTCGATTAGAAGCATTACATGGAGGTGATGAAACTTCCCTAGAAAGAGGAAGGGAAGAATAAATCAAATTGCGGTGCTCTCATATGCTGTCCTCCCCCTCCCTCCCTGTCCATGTAATCGACCAACACAGGCAAACACCTGAGCACAGCTTACCTGCTCACCCTCATAGTTGGGGATGATGTATGGTATTTGGGAGCATAAAATAGATGGAAAAGTAAAAGATAGGCATACAAAAATGACAGCCCAGTTAACAAAATAGGCAATTAATTATACTGTGTTTGAAAGATAAATATTGAAACACTACTTAAACTTTCATTATTTAATATTTGAATGGAAACATCTATATTTCTCCAAGCCCAGGTCTCTGAGCAGCTTGGTGTCCCACTCAGTGGTTACTATCAAGTTGCCCATTGCCCTTCCAGGGTTGTTTACCAACAGGTTTCTTGTCTATGACATGATGACAATAATAGCCCTCCAGCAGACACAGTAAATGTTTAGACTCACTGTTGATTTTTTAATTCAAAGATCAATGACTTTAAAGCCGTACAAACTGTATTATGTGACATAGTCTATAGCACACATAGCTCCAGTGTGTAATAGAGATTGAATATAAAACCATTTCGAACTAGCTTTTGAAACATGTTTGCTTAAATTAATAGGAAAATATTTTTTCTGTGGGCATACTGAGGCTTAATGCAGTAACGTACAATCTCCCATTGTATAAGATGGCACAGACCAATTCTATCACCCACAATGCCATCTTACAACATACTTACATAAGGCTAGTTTTTCTATATTGAACTCTTGAAGGGCTCTGCACCGGGAGTGTGATTACATAAAATTACCCCAACATTTTACAAGATGGTGAGATTAAAGGCACAGTTCACACCAATTTAATGCATAAGTACTACCCACTCATATAAGTGAATAAGGTACATTTTGTGTCAGAAAGACTGCCAAGAAACAATACACATTTGTGAAGAATTATTATGAGATGACGTTTAATAACGCAGTTGTTTATCTTTCAACCTAGGAGTAGTGTTTATAATGTGACCTGTCTAGTTAAGGTTGATGCAATCTAATGCTTTCTAATTTCCTTTTCTAGGTTTACATATTTAAGATTGACATAGACAAGCTCACAGCAATTTTCACAATTCCAGGAAAAGAGGTCAGTTTTGCAGACAATTGATGGTTCGTTAAGTTCCTGCCTCTTGCTAGGCACCAATTTACACCCTAGGTACATTTTAAAGACAACAGAAGATCTGACTGCGTTTTAGTTGTGAAAGTAGTCCTTAACTTCCTGGTGAGGCAAGCCTGACTTCTGTCTAAAAGAAGGAAAGACTTGCATTTATATAGAGCCTTTCATGTTTTTGGAACATCTCAATGCACTTTGGAGCTGCTGTAGTCACTGTTTTGCAGGCAAATGTGGCAGCCAATTTGTGGATTACTGAGGTGACTTGTCCTGTAGATGTTTATTCAGGTGAATTATAAAGGTAAAGTATTTTGTCACTTTTTAGCTCTTCGGCCAACATATTCCTCCTCATCATCATTTCTTTTTTTTCTCTAATGAAGACAAAGCCATCCTCTGGGATTCCACAATTGCTCGCTTGTCAACTGCCTAGGTAGACTTCCTGGTGAGACAGGGCTGATTTCCCATCCCTAAAGGGTAGCAAGGCAGTAAGGTTGTGGCCATGGATGAGACTGCTGCTACATATTAGATCAACATCATGTAGGTAATTAAAGTTGTTACACAATTCTCCCACATCAAACAATCTGCTTCAATTTTCAGTTTGAGATGCCCATAGGAACATAGAAACACAGGAACAGGAGTAGGCCATTCAGCCCCTCAAACCTGTTCCGCCTTTCAATTAGATCAGGGCTGATCTGTATTTAACTCCATCTACCCTATCCCTTAATACACTTGCCTCACAAAAATCTATCAATCTCAGTTTTGACATTTTTAATTGACCTAGCCTCAACAGCTTTTTGGGGAAGAGAGTTCCAGATTTCCACTACCCTTTGTGTGAAGAAGTGCTTCCTGACATCTACACTGAACGGCCTAGCTCAAATTTTAAAGTTATGCCCCTTTGTTCTGGACTCCCCAACCAGAGGAAACAGTTTCGCTCTATCTACCCTTTAATCTTCTTAAACACCTCAGTTAGATCACCTCTTAATCTTCTATACTCAAGGGAATACAGCCTAGTCTACGTAACCTGTCCTCATAATTTAACCCTTTTAGCCCAATTAAAAGTGCAGTGAGTCTTTATGGATGGAAAATTGTGAGTAGCATGTCTGTGACCTCTCAATTTGTGTAGCCTGCAGGCAAAGCTCCCTGCCAATACTGCACATGAGTAAAATTGGCCCCTTGATTTCAACACAGTGGGGATGGAGGCAAAGAGTATGTAGGAGAGTAAATTGGAGTGTAGAAAAGCAGTACCAGTAAAGCAAGGCTGGATGATAGGGTGAGATAGGCCTATCAGGTGACAAGCCTTTTCTCATATCCTGTGATGGAGATGCCAGAAGACTTCCCAGATAGGGGAGCAGTACTTAAGTCCTGAAAGGGGCTGGGATTTGTACAGAGTTAAGAATTTTTCAGGTGGACTAGGTTTGAACCCATAGTGCCTCCTAGTCCTCCGCTTAAATTTTCTATGTATTCAATCTTCAATGTACACTCTAATGCACAGCTGCCAGTATTTTTCAACAGATATTTTAATGCTGTTTGTAGTCTTTATTGGTTTTATAATGTAGATTTTACAAATTTGCACTCTGGAACCACATACAGTCCAACCACTTAAACCTTCCACGTTTAAAACGGGCAGTCGCTTATATTGGCCGATAATGGATCATCATTATCCATTTTCATTAATGTCAATTTCAGAGTTGCCGGTTATAGTGTCTTAAGTGCTTCATTTATTTAGGGCAGAAACAGCTGTGTTTATTCACTGATCTATATCTAGATCATCCAAAAAAAATCAAATTCAAATTACTCCAGCAGTCTTTCACAAGCTAGTGAAAGAAAAATCAGAAATATTGATATTGTGGAGATATTACAGCAGTAATCCAGCAGCTGTAATTTTATTTATAGCAGAGACAAAAATACATTTCATGCCTTTTCATTTCAAACAACCATCTAAACAGAAACTTTGTTTTGACAGGAATAGCAACATCTGCAAAGTCTTAAAACTGGACAAAGAGTAAAGCAAATTGCAAACCCATTTAATTAATAACTTAAAAGAACAACTGCATTGATAGAGCAGCCCATCAGATCAAAAAGTCAAGGCGCTTCAGACACAACAAAATTACTTTTGAACGATGCAATTTTATTAATGCTACTATTTCCTATTTTCCTATTTTTGTGTTACAGTTTTTTAAAACTTTCTTCCTCTTAACTGTCTGTTACTTTATATTTTATTTTTTAATGCTGTATTCTCAGACTGTCGAAGTTGTAATCTTAAGTGTTTTTGCTCTGCTCATTGCCTGAATCTTTTTCCTTTTATGTCATTCTAATGTGGATAAACAAACTTGTTCAAGAGGGCCAAGGAGCATCCCCACACTGAATCATAATATTGATGTTGTGGAACCATGTTTTGAGTTTTTTCCACTCCTCGTTTAAACTACTGTGATTCTACAATTTAGAAATTTTTGATATATCGGCCATTGTGCATTGCGGGCAAATAGCGTTTGTGCGAACACGCCCGCTATAAGTGGTGGGGACTGTATTGGGAATTTGGGCGGCCATGCAGATGTCAGCCCATTTTTATAAATTAGCTCCAGGAGCATGAATTCATAAGATTTGTCCTGATACATTTCTTTTACAATCTTTTAATACCATTTCCTGCTCAGGCTGTGCCTCTATTTTCAAAAGAAAAGTGTTAGTCCTTAATTTGTATAATGTATAGAAGAGATTTTTTTGTATGCCCAGTCAAATTAGCTAGCAGCAATGGAAAGAGGTGGCTGAGCAGGACAATGCAACTAGCATTGGTTCAAGGATGTGGTTGCAGTGCAGGAAAAAAATGTAACGACCATACCAAGGTAAACTCCCCCCCCCCCCCCCCCCTAAACTCTCTTAATCTCTATACAGCTCTGCACCACCCAACTTTAGTCCAAGCACTATCAATCCTTCACTCCCCTACTTCCCATGCCTCGCCTTCATTCACAGTAGGACACTTCACTACACCTTCTTCTGTTTCTTCACACACTGAACACCTGCTATTGCCCTCACAACGACTTCTCCCTCTTGGCCACACTTGCTGCTCCTTCCTCTCACCATGCACACTAAGCTAAGCTGCCTCACACATCTTCAAAACCCTTGAACAGAGCACACACTTCCTGCTGCCACCTGGGAGCCTCAATCACCACCAGCACAGATCGGAATTTCAGGCGTGCGCTGTGCACGATTCTCCGACCATACATTTTAAATGCTTGGAAAATCATACTCAATGCACGTCCAATATGTGTTTCCAGTGGGCAAGGCTGCTCGCTCAGAATACTTTTAAATTGAAAGTGAACAAAGTGCTGAGGTAGGTGGGATAAAGAATAGCGCCTGTCTTTCATACAACTGACGAGTTTTTCATTTAATTATATTAAAATGTTAAGCACAGAAATGCTTCCTAGGGTTGCAATATTATGTTGAAAGGTGAAGTCACTGCTCGTACACCGAAGGTTTTATTGAATGGTGGAATCAGTTATCCAATGTATGTAAATGATATATTTTGACTCTCTTCATTCTAGATGGGCTCGTACTTTGGCTCGTCATTATGCACAGTTGATTTGAACTCAGATGGCTACTCAGACCTTCTGGTTGGAGCTCCCATGTTCACGGAGATAAGAGATGAAGGCCAAGTAACCGTGTTCATCAACAGGGGCAATGTAAGTCTAATCTTTGAGATTCACTTTTGCAGTGCTCGATTGTTTATTTAGACAGAAGTAATGGACTGAATGGGTAAAACCCTTTTTATGTTGGTCTGTGTAGAGTAAATCAGAGAAGTGTTTGCCGGATGAAAGGGATGCAATTACATCCCAACTTTGAGGGTTTGGGGCACAAAATGACATAAATGGGATGTGGGCTTCAGTAACATAGGAAAGAATATACAGCATGTGCGTACAGTATAGGGTGAAGTTTTCAAAGCTCTATCCCAGAAAGAGACTCACTTGACAAGGAGCTAGGATTGGAGAATCTTTCATGGAGATTAATGATTGGAAAATCCAATCCATATCCAACACATCCATATCAAGCAACACTCCACACTGGGATTAGAGCCCCATGAAATGTATAGTTCTTACGGCTTTTCTCAAATGGCAGGATCAAAATAACATGTCATAATGTAATCAACTCATTTTTTTCCCTTGGGGTTACAAGTTTCATTGGTAAAATAAAAATTGTTAGCCCTTTGGATTAGAGTGTTGGATTTTTGTAAAGTTTTGCCATTAGATCATTAACTCGAAAGTGATTTTGAATTCTCACATGAATCATCGCAAAGGACTTGCTTTAGTTTTGTAAAATAAACTGCAGTTCATCCCATTGTCATGATATGGGCAGACAGTGAGGTTCAGTGAACTGGTCAACTAATCTGTGTTTGGTCTCCCCAATATGGAGAAGATCGCATCGTGAGCAGCGAGTATTAGATTGAAAAATGTACAGTAAATCACTATCTCACTTGGGGGTAAGGGGACAGGTGTTGCGACACAGGTGTTTCATTGCTCAGCCTCACCCTCCAGAATGCTCTGCCAATGAGCATAGGGGGTTTAAAAAGGTACTAATAAATAATTTTCTTTAATAAAAAAACTAATACAGGGCTGTTTTTTGCTAAATGACTGAGGACATTTGAACTTTATCCATTAAGTTCGCTCCGACTTCATTTATGGTTTTTATCTTCCCGTCCTTCCTGCAAAGACTCCACTGTTGATTGCCAGTGCCCCATTTCCCACATCTCCCTAGTTGAGAGTTCAAGAATGAGGTGCCATGATACAATAATGTAAGAGACTTAGAAAAAATGTGATCGTATAGGAAGGAGCACCAGTAATGGGGGTGACGGAGGAGCGAATGAAGGTGTTGTAGAGGCAATAGTCCCTTTGGAAAGCAGGGAATGGAGGAAAGGGTGTGCTCGGTACTTGGATCACCGGCAGGAATTTTTTTTTATTCGTTCATGGAATGTGGGCATCGCTGGCGAGGCCAGCATTTATAGCCCATCCCTAATTGCCCTTGAGAAGATAGTGGTGAGCCGCCTTCTTGAACTGCTGCAGTCCGTGTGGTGAATGTTCTCCCACAGTGCTGTTAGGAAGGGAGTTCTAGGATTTTGACCTAACGACGATGAAGGAACGGCGATATATTTCCAAGTCGGGATGGTGTGTGACTTGGAGGGGAACGTGCAGGTGGTGTTGTTCCCATGTGCCTGCTGCTCTTGTCCTTCTAGGTTGTAGAGGTCGCAGGTTTGGGAGGTGCTGTCGAAGAAGCCTTGGCGAGTTGCTATAGTGCATCCTGTGGATGGTACACAGTGCAGCCACTGTGCGCCGGTGGTGAAGGGAGTGAATGTTTAGGGTGGTGGATGGGGTGCCAATCAAGCGGGCTGCATTGTCCTGGATGGTGTCGAGCTTCTTGAGTGTTGTTGAGCTGCACTCATCCAAGCAAGTGGAGAGTATTCCATCACACTCCTGACTTGTGCCTTGTAGATGGTGGAAAGGCTTTGGGGAGTCAGGAGGTGAGTCACTCACTGCAGAATATCCAGCCTCTGACCTGCTCTTGTAGCCACAGTCTTTATGTGGCTTGTTCAGTTAAGTTTCTGGTCAGTGGTGACCCCCAGGATGTTGATGGTAGGGGACTCGGCGATGGTAATGTCATTGAATGTCAAGGGGAGGTGGTTAGATTCTCTCTTGTTGGAGATGGTCATTGCCTGGTACTTGTATGGCGCGAATGTTACTTGCCACTTATCAGCCCAAGCCTGGATGTTGTCCAGGTCTTGTTGCATGCGGGCACGGACTGCTTCATTATCTGAGGTGTTGCAAATGGAATTGAACACTGTGCAATCATCAGCGAACATCCCCATTTCTGACTTTATAATGGAAAGAAGGTCATTGATGAAGCAGCTGAAGATGGTTGGGCCTAGGACACTGCCCTGAGGAACTCGTGCAGCAATGTCCTGGGGCTGATGATTGGCCTCATGGTGAAGATGATACGCTGGATATGGATGGAAGTGGGATGGAAAGTGAGGATAAGAGAGATTGTGTCACGTGAGCGGATGGATTAGAGTAACGACATGGGAGATGAGGCACAAACGAACAACAAAGGAGCTTTTGCAGGAATGATGAGAAGAAAATAAATACAATTAAAGTAGAAATGTTCCATTGCCATCTTCTTTATAAGTACACATGCCATTGCCTGGGTTTACTGCAAAATGACTGTGAGCAGATGACTCCTTACCGGCTGCACTGGAAGCCACATTGAGTTTGTTCATCTTGGCACAGTAAAGATAAGGTTTCAAAGAAATGTTTCAAAGAAGTGGAAGTACATCAGGACCAAACAAACCTCCACGAGTAGTAGGAAGTATTTTCAAGTAAAATGCTCTTACCTTTTTGGTGAAAATAAGTCTGGAATCTTGCAGAGCACAGTGCAGGTGTTTCCTGAAGGGAGCAGAACGTCACCTGGTCCTAGACAATTAGGTGAGAGTACACATTATTCTCAACATGCCTTATTTCCTGTTTGTAGGCAGC
This sequence comes from Heptranchias perlo, assembly GCF_035084215.1. Lineage (NCBI taxonomy): Eukaryota > Metazoa > Chordata > Chondrichthyes > Hexanchiformes > Hexanchidae > Heptranchias > Heptranchias perlo. The sequence goes on from NC_090327.1 coordinate 102,519,185, forward strand.
ACTGGAGGAACAGCAGCTTTTGAGGGGTGATGGCATGTACAATGCTCACTTTGGAGAGACCATTGGATCCCTGGGCGACATTGATGATGATGGGTTTCCAGGTCAGTGCTTCCTGATAAAATCAAAATGACTAAAGCTTATCAAAATATATTAATTTCCATCCCGTTTTGACAAATTCTTTTTGCCAGCTCTTTGTTTGTTCACTTTATTCACCCTCTTCATGGGATTGTATTCATTGTTCTAATTTTAAAATAATTCAAAAATAATATTAAACCACAGTTCTTGGCCTCAGTGCTATTAGGTTGCAGGATTCACCATAATCCACTGCCAGTAATATCTTTTGTTTTAGGCGTGATTTTTGCATCAATATTTGAGAATGTCAATCTTTAATAGCTAGGATTCAGATTGGCTAAAGAACTCGTCTTTTAGACTCTCTTCAGCCAATAGAAAAAGCTCTTAAAAAAGTTGCTCTCACTTCCAAAAAAGGAGACATAAGACCTAAGATCATAGAATGATACAGCACAGAAGGAGGCTATTTGGCCCATCGTGCCTGTGCCGGCTCTTTGAAAGACCTCTCCAATTAGCCCCACACCCCTGCTCTTTCCCCATAGCCCTGCAGTTTTTTCCCCTTCATGTATTTATCCAATTCCCTTTTGAAAGTTACTTTTGGATCTGCTTCCACCACCCTTTCAGGCTGTGCATTCCAGATCATAACAACTCACTGTGTAAAAAAATTGTTCCTCATATCGCCTCTGGTTCTTTTGCCAATCATCTTAAATCTGTGTCCCCTGGTCACCAACCCTTCTGTCACTGGTAACAGTTTCTCCTTTCTTACTCTATCAAAATCCTTCATAATTTTGAACACCTCTATCAAATCTCCCCTTAATCCTCTCTGCTTTAAGGAGAACAATCCCAGCTTCTGCAGTCTCTCCACATAACTCAAGTACCTCATCCCCGGTACCACTCTAGTAAATCTCCTCTGCACCCTCTCCAAGGCCTTGACATCCTTCCTAATGTGTGTTACCCAGAATTGGCCACAATATTCCAGCTGGGGCCTAACTAGTGTTTTATAAAGGTTTGGCATAACTTCCTTGTTTTTGTACTCTTATGCCTCTATTTATAAAGCCAAGGATCTCGTATATCTTTTTAACAGTCCTGCCACCGTCAAAGAGTTGTGTACGTACACCCCCAGGTCTCTTTGCACCCCCTTTAAAATTGTACCATTTAGTTTATATTGCCTCCCCTCATTCTTCCTACCAAAATGTATAAGGACTCAAAGCAATGGTTTTCAGAGGTCATTGTAAATCAGAAGCTAAGAAGCTGGAGCCTGAGTGAGTTCTTTCTCACACTTGAACGTTGGAGCCTTTCCATATGACACTTGACCATTAAGTCACATGGTTGAGTTAGAGGTATCTGTAGGAGTAGGAAATTATAAGATAGAGATTAAAGAAACATGGATCAGTCCAGCAGAAGAGAATGAATTGAAAATGCAGGGTTATAGAGCATTCTGTTGGGATGGAAAAGATGGGAAAGGAGGATTTTATCGGGTAAATTTTATGAATTCGAGCCGCTGGCATGGCATTTCCCTCATCAGGAATGGTTTTGATGTGTGGAAAATCCTTCGGGACTCACTGACCTGCATGCCTGAATTCCTGATTATGTGCTCCCAGTGAGTGAAGCTCCACACCAGGATCACAAATTTATAATAATTTATCCTATGATTTTAAAAAGGCAAAATTCAAAGGACTGAGGGATGAGCTAAAGTAAAGAAGCAGGGAAGCTCGTTATTGCGTACATGGGTGTGGGTAACAGTGGTAATATTTATTGCCCATCCCTGATTGGCCTAGGGGCAGTAAGAGCCAACCACATAGTGTGGGACTAGAGTCACACATAGGCCAGACAAGGTAGGGATGGCAGATCCCTTTTCTGAAGGACATTAGTAAAGCAGTTTTGGTTTTACAACAATCTAATAGCTTTCACGGTATTTTTTCTGGTGCCAGCCCACAAATGACCAGATTTATTGAATTCAAATTCATAACTCGCCAGGGTGGGATTAGAACCCATGACCTCTGGGTTGCTAGTCCAGTACCATAATCACCAGGCTCTAGTCCAGTACTACAGCCACCAGGCTTCTAAACCAGTACCATAACCACCAAGCTTTTAAACCAGTACCATAACCACCAAGCTTCTAAACCAATACCATAACCACCAGGCTGTAATCCAGACCATAAATATCAGGCTCTAATCCATTACCATAACCGCCAGGCTCTAATCCAGCACCATAAACACCAGGCTCTAATCCATTACCATAGCCACCAGGCTCTAATCCATTACCATAGCCACCAGGCTCTAATCCATTACCATAGCCACCAGGCTCTAATCCATTACCATAGCCACCAGGCTCTAATCCATTACCATAGCCACCAGGCTCTAATCCATTACCATAACCACCAGGCTCTAATCCATTACCATAGCCACCAGGCTCTAATCCATTACCATAACCACCAGGCTCTAATCCATTACCATAACCACCAGGCTCTAATCCATTACCATAACCACCAGGCCCCCGTACCCATTTACCTGCTGTTACTGAAAGTTTTTTTTTCTTTTCAGATGTTGCGATTGGAGCGCCCAATGAAAATGATTATAGTGGAGCTGTCTACATTTACCATGGAGATGCCAATGGAATAGTTTCCAAATATTCAATGGTAACTGTTCATTGATTTCACTAATTGTATCAGGGCCACATTCCAGTGCTAGTTCATGGCACTACGCTTTGCATTGAATAAGAAATACATTGTAGGGTAAATTGTCCTCTCCCATTCTGTCTGATTTTGGGCAGATCTGAGGTGCTCACCATCGCCAGCCGCCACTTCCAGGATTTTCGGTGGCAATCTTATGCTCACCTTCTAGTGGAGAGGAATATCCCTTGCTGTATGTTTTGGAGGGAATGCAAATGTCTGTTTCGGTTTCATTTTGAAGCAAGATCAAATAGTATACTTGGATCGATATGACTTAAACATTTTTGTGGATAAAGAATGTGATCATTGAACACCACTAGCTACAGACTGTGATAAACCTTCTTTGAATGTAATAGATACCTTAAAATTCACTGTGTTTTCCTGACCCCTGTGAACCCTGGAGTGCATTTTATATAAGGGTCCAATTGTGAATTGACAGCTAATGTTAAAGTCCCGCATGTGAGTTTTACAGCACAGAGATTTTCAGAAATTTGCTGCTGTTGTTTTCAAGTAACTCAGTACAAAACAGATGCAGTATACTTACATCTGATCAACACTCAGATCTTACACTGAGATTAAGATTTCTGCAAACTTTGGAGAAAAACAGCCAGCTGTAAATCTTTTCAACTCTACTCCACTTATCATTGAGTTGCATCTAAATAGAAAATAACACAAAATATTTAACAGATTTCAAATAAGAGTGATTAGATTTGTAAACATGTTGTTGTTTCTAAGTGACATTTGACCGTGGATTGACTATTTAATGTGTCTAATGAGGACTCATCAATTTAAAATTGTCACTAAGAAAGTGAGGAGAGAGGTTAGGAGAAATTTCTTTACACAGAAGGCTATTGGAACAAGGAACACTTTGCCACAGGGAGTGGTTGAGGCAGAGACCATTGCGTCCTTTAAGGGAAAATTGGCTAAATATTTGGAGCAGAGGAAGATACAGGGCAATGGGGAGAGAGCAGAACAGTGGGATTAATTTTGGATTGCTCTAGCACGATGGGCCGAAAGGCTTCCTTCTGTGCTATAAACTTCTATGTTTGAATGTGTTGAGCTGGGAGCAGTGCACTGATATTGCAGTGCGAAGAGGTGCAGGTTCAAATCTCCCACTCCACTAAGTTTGTTATCTCTCCAGAAAGGCACTGGGTGGAAGTCAGGTTGGGAGGTTACTTGTTGTTGGGGAGGGGAGGAGAGAGGAGAGGGGGTTAGGAGGCAAATCAGATGGATAGACTTCAATAAGTCATACCCATTCGCCTACTAGCTGTCAAGCAGGATTAGCATTGATGCCAACCTCAGAGGAACTAGTAAAAGGAAAAAGGGTGAACCAATTATGAGGCCATGATGTTTGGATCATGGATGAGGCTTTAGGACTCCCCAAAGCCTCTCCACCACCTACAAGGCACAAGTCAGGAGTGTGATGGAATACTCTCCACTTGCCTGGATGGGTGCAGCTGCAACAACACTCAAGAAGTTCGACACCATCCAGGACAAAGCAGTCCACTTGATATGGCAGCCATCCACTGAAGCAACTTGCCAAGACTTCTTTGACAGCGCCTCCCAAACCCGTGACCTCCACTGTCTAGAAGGACAAGGGCAACAGGTGCATGGGAACGCCATCACCTCCAAGTTCCCCTCCAAGTCACACACCATCTCAACTTGGACATGTACTACTTGGACTATACTCCAGCTGTTAGAGAATTTTCCCCCTAATCCCCATTGACTTCAGTTTTACCAGGGCTCCTTGGTGCTGGTACTAGTTCTGTGGAGCATGTGGCAGGGAAAGCAGGTGTCTTGTGCCTCGAAGTGTTTGGCTGCATTTGTAGATTCTAATAATGTCATATTTTCTTTGGTTTAGGAACAAATGATCAGTAGTCCATTTGTCCATCGAGCCTACTCTCCCATTTTATTAGCCTTAGCATCTTTTTTTGTTTTATCTAATTCCCCACTCTTTCACCCTATATTCTTACTTCCCAAGTAAGCATCTATCTCCCCAATAAATAACTCAATTAATTCTGCACTTATGGCCACCTGAGACTATTCTTTCCACATTCTCACAACCATTTGAAGAATTTTATCTGTGTTTGGCTTAGGTCTAATTCTAAGATTTTGTCCCCTTGTTCTGGATTCCTCTGTTCTGGGAAGGGCCATTCCCTATATATGCCATCAATTGCCTTTTATTATTTTAAACGCCTCAATCACATAACCTCTTAACCTCCTCATCTACAAGAAATATAACCCAAGGTTTATCCAGTTTCTCATCACACCAGGTGTCAACCTGGTGAACTGTCGCTGGACTTTCCTCCAAGGCCAGTATATATCTTCTGAGGTGGTGACCCAAAACAAACACGATATTCCAAATGTGTCTGACTCACACTTCCTAATGTCCTAAGGATCTGAAACATTTCTGTTCACACCATCACTCAAGTCATGCATTTATCTGTCTCATCTGCTTCTTCCCAACTAATCCAGTGTGTAACAGCAGAAGTTATCCTAAAATTATCACTCTTGAGGTCCTGCCCTTTCATCGACCTGACTCCTAAAACAGCGTTTGCAAGACTTCTATCCTATTTTTCCCCTTCGATTTGGTTCCCACATGAACCACGACTTCTGGATTTCCCCCCATATGTTCCGCACCTACCAGTTGCCGGTTGTTGTGAGTACTTGTACCATTTTCTCCACAGGTTACTGCTTGCACCACGGTGCCATGATGCTCACGATTGCCCTCCCGGGTCACTGAATCACAAGCACCCAGCATTGTATACATATTAGAAAGTTTCAGACTTACAAGTGATGCATGTTCTTTCTGTCTCCTCTCCTTGATGAATAGTCACCCACTTCCCCTCTCCTTCTTTGCCGCACTTTTTCTCTCTACCTGCAGTGACATCTTCCAGATTGTACATTCCAGAACCCCTTACGCCTCATGTAATGTTATGGAGTTACTCCAACTGTTGCTCAAGTCCATTAAGTTTGAGCTCGAGTGAGTTCACTTGAAGACATTCTTGCATTTATGGTTTTCCTAGACACTCCCACAACATATAAACCCCACACGATACTGGCCTTACCTGTGCTGTCATACTAAATAGTTCACTGCTGACAACTATCCCAACTCTCTCTCAACAACAATTAGACCAAACTCCCTCTTTAGGCCCATCTCAGTCTGTTGCTCCTCACTCCATTGTTCCCACAGCTCTATTGCTATATGTTTGCTTTAGAACGTTCAGCATTAAGATGTATGGAAATATTCGGGTTGAAAATGTGTATATTTAGAAGGTTTCAAAAGAAACTTGTTGCCAGAAAAACAAATCAATGTTTTGAACTGTTGAGGCCATGAAAGAGTTGTGTCAAGGAGGGCAGCAAGTAAAGGGTGAGTAATGCAAGGTGTGAGTTTGGAGGAATGTTTGGGATTTTGCTTCGTTGTCTTTGAGGTAACAGGAAGGAACTTTGCAGAACTTTTCCTCAACTGAGGAGATGCATAGAGCAGGTTATACATGGTCTGTGGAGGAAATGGAGGTGATGGTCTGAGCAAGTTTTTCTTGTTCCATGCTTTCTTATGCGCTTGTCTTTTATTAGAATGCTGTAAAAGTTTAGTTTAAGTCATAAATCTGTAACTTTAGGTGAATGCAATGGCTGATAAGTTGGATAACTTGCAAAGGGTGCTTTTAAATTCATGGCATATTCTTTGCTCATAAACACTTGTAAGTGATCAGAACCATATGTCTGTGGAAGTAACGGAGAGACCAGGTACTGACATGGGGTCAACTCTGTACAGTGTGTGCTAAAAGATTGATGATCTACAGGGTGCCGTAATAATATTTCATTAACCACAGAAGTTTACAGCGCAGAGGAGGTCATTCAGCCCATCGTGCCTGTACTGGCTTTTGGCTAGAGCAATCCAAAAGTAATTCTGTTGTCCTGTTGTCTCCCCCATAGGTCATGAACCAATAGTGTGTGTGTGTGTGTGTGTGTGTGTGTGGTGCAGGAGGTGAATTACAATTGGCCTCAGTATCTCCAGACTCGGAGGGAAAAAAATCCTTGGTGAGCACTATCCAGTAAATTCTGCTGAAAAGCGAGTATGTGTGAATGTTGAGCGAGGATAGGATTGGGCTGAGCTATGATGTCCCTTGTGGTTGAATTACCTGCTGACACTCATTATCTAGGTTCACAAATAAATAAGGACCACTTTGACAAAGTATTGGAGGGCTGGTGGAACCCTTGGAACTCTACCCCAGCATGAGTCAGCACGTGCCGGGGTTGGGGGGATTTGAGTAACAAAGATCAAAGTATTCGCTGTGGGGATTGAAATGTTGGTATTAGTGCCACACAGCACACCCCAGATATCACTTTAAGTGATAGTAGCCCATTGTAAACCAGTGACTTTCAAACTTTTTCATATAGGGGACCTTCTGTAAATATTGTCACACTCCCAGGATCCCCAATCCTATCTCCTGAAAAGCAATTTCAGGAAAACGGGACTATCACTGCAGAAACCAGCTTTTATTAGTATACAACAACAGAAATAACATGTTAGTAAGTCAACCGGTACAGAGTAATACAGAAATTTGATGACCCGGGGGCACCCCTAAAGTCCAGGGATCCCTGTTTGAAAACCAATCTTGTAATCATTTGTGATTAGGGTGATTTGTAAACCTCACATTTTGGTCTAAAGTGTGAACTCTGATTTAACATGAGGGAATCCAATCAGGTTTTGATTGTGCTTGAATAAAGGTCATTCTTTGTTATATAACTTTGAAGGTTCTATCCTGGTGTTACAGAAACTCCATACAATTAACAATCAGCAGCACAGTATTAATGATCAAGAAGAGAGCTGGCCAATTTGTGCTGATTGAAGTTACTCTTTCAGTGAGCAGAGCAACAGGTAGAGGGGGTCATTTTCACTTTTATCACCGGACAAAAATATGGGCGATAGTGACTGCATTAATGTCAATGGAGAAGAAAATTGGCCGAGGTGTAAAACGGGTTGCTGTGTCGCTCTCACCTGTTTTTCGCCCAGCAATAAAAGTGATAATTACCTTCGGCCTTAACCAAAAATACCCCAACCTCAGTTCTTTCACCTCATCAATGGTATTGAAAACAAATCGTGACTGCTGCTCAGGACATGAGAGCTAGGGTGAGGCTGAGAGGTCAGTGGAGCCTACACTGCTTTATGGCTTTCAAAAACGTTTATACTGACTGTAGTCCAAAAAGAGATAAACTGTCTCTGCTGTCAAACAGACAACATTTCTGTTTGTTTGACCCTGTGCCTGAAATTGCCCCCTTGTCCTATTTAGAGCCGATAGTGACACGATGACAGCCAGTGCCCGTGCCTCACTGGGCCGTACTTATTATTATAGCACTTGGGACCATTGTCGTCAGGAGGTGAGTTAATACTGGAGCTGTTTGATGCCTTACTCAGAGGTGTGATATCTAGAATCCCTGCCTGGAGTCTTGTGCCGTCTCAGACATCAGATATATGCTGCCCTCCCTCACACGCAGCAGCCCCCTCAGACTGAAGGTTTATTTTTTGTTTGTCTAATGCCTGCTGCACCTTCACTCTTCTAGAGGCTTTTGGGGCAGACGATCAATCCGGTATTGCGCATGTTTGGCCAGTCTATATCGGGAGGAGTGGACATGGATGGAAATGCTTATCCAGGTATGTGAGCTGAGAGCCATGTTTGAAAATGTTTATTTAGCTGTGTCGTGCCTCCTGGCCAGAATCTTTGAAAGCTGGCCTAAGCTGTTTGGTTTCAGTATGTCAACTTTTGGCTACATGTTCCGTGGTAGATTGGAACTTGGATGTAGTTTATTTCCATAATAAGGCATGTTTTATGTGCATTCTTTACTGCTGAAGCAGTTTTCGGTATATTATACCTGTTTTGAGTGGATATTTAATACTGTACAGTCAGTGTCGAAGAATAGCATGTAAGAGAATCATGGTTTATATTACAATCTGGACCTGATCATAGTACCCTTCATATTCAACCCTTTCTCAACTCGACCCTACCCTCCTGGAACAACCTGCTATCCTGAATAGCCTTTCATACATACTCACTGTGTATTGAGCTGGTATTCTCCGTAGTGCATATTCATGGATATAGGTGTAGATTTTCTGATTTGCTGCTTCTGGTGCAGAGCTTCGCACAAAGGGAGTGCATATCTCAACAACTCAACAGTGGAGCACGGAGTGTGCCCCACGTGATTTCCACCCTAATAGAAGAAAAATTACATGGAATGTGCTGACCTCCACTGCCGTATTCCCAGTATGCATTTCTGACTGCATTGGGAGTGCTAATGCATAAAATTTACCCAAGAATATTCATAGTGAACATTCTCACTATACACGGAGGTGTATCATTACAGTTAGTTCCTGTGTTTGGAACTAGGATTCAGTATTCGATGTATCGTTTTTTAAGAAGCTCTTGGAAATAGAGGCAAATTAGGCAGCTCTATTAAAAATTGGCTTTGTAACAGAAGGCAGATACAAAATAGCAGCATCAGGGCAGGGTCTGTGGGCACTTATCAGGATGGATCTCCAGGAGACTATTCTGGGTCCTTTCTTGTTTATGCTATTCATAAATGATTCACAGAATCTGCTGATGATACCAACCTGCATGGCTCAGTGACATGTATAAAGCACATATGCATTTGTAGTCCCTGGCCCTACCCCCTCCACATCACTGGCCTTGGAAAGAGCGGGCAGAGGCTTTTTTCCAAGCTATTCCGACATACTCCTGCAAGAATTATGGTGGGAGTCCAGCAGAACAGCCAAGTAAATTTGGCCGTCCCTATATATGTCCATAGGATTGAAGGTGATATAGGTAGATATAGACAGAGACAATCAAATAGTCCAAGGAATATGATAGTTCCTTTACTGCTAGGATCACGTATATGTCCTCTGAGGGAAGGAACTGGCCAAATTAGAACAGCTGATTGGTAAACTGAGATAGGCATGGGAGAGCTTTGGTTTGTGGTCCTTGTATTTATCCATAACTTTCCTTTAAGCAATTAAAGGTAGAGATATGGTGGAGTGCACATGATATGTGGAAGGAATGAGCATGATAGAACATGAACATGTGAAAAGAAGGATAGGAAAAGTCTATCATGCCCATCCAGATATGGTGAAAAAACATAGACCATTTACACACCCCTTAACCGTGCCATTTCCTGGGAGAGGCAAAAAAAGAGATAAATAACCTGAGGCCAATTTAGGAAAAACTCTGTGAAATTCCTCTCTGACCTCAGAAGGTCATCAGGCAAGAATCCAGGACATGTGATAGGTCATTATTTATCACCATCCCAGCTAACTTCTATAACTGGAAATGTCCTATTCACTCAGGAACTTGTGAAGTTCCTGTTTAGAAGACTGCAAGTTCTGGTAGTCTGCTCCAGAGGATGATGACTCTGTTTAAGTGTTTTAAATGCAAGTCTTCTAGTCTTACCAAGTCGATCCAGCTAAAAATAACCTTTCCAACTGGACTGAATCCAATCCCTTCATCATTTTAAAAATCTTAATCACGTCCCTCTAATCCTGCTTTTTTCTAAAGTAAACAGCCCTAACTCTTGGAGCCTATACTGGTAACTAAGAGCCCTAACACTGAGTTTCAATCTGATAGCCTTCCTGTGCACCTTCTCCAGAACCTTGATATCATTCACCTTGTGCGAGGACCAAAACTGAACACAGTACACCAAGAACGTCCAAAGCCTGTGATAGCCTAAGCCTGGTGCTCTGTATTGTATACGCAATGGTCCTTGCAATACACACTAATCCCTATTGACCTTCCCTATAGTCACCTCACACTATTTGCACACTGTTAATGAGGTATCAACTACTACCCCCAGGTCTTTCCTTTGGCCTCTATCCTTTAACAGGTACCTCTGTGTGGTATAAATATACCTGGTGTTTCCCCTCCCCAAATGCTGCATATTGAAGGACATCAGACACTAAATCATCTAAATGAGCCTGCAACCTATTTGTTTGAAATTACTAACCTCTGTGTATATTTTCATGCTGTCTACAAATTTACAAGTGGTTCCATTACTGCCTTAATCCAAATTATCAATGAAATTTCTAAACAGCAATGGTTCAAAGCAGCTCCTTGTGGAAATCCACTCATGACCATTCATATCCATTTCCATTAGTGACAACCCTCTGTCTATGGGATTCAAACAATTTTACAACACCAAGTTATAGTCCAGCAATTTTATTTTAAATTCACAAGCTTTCGGAGATTTTCTCCTTCCTCAGGCAGGAGAAAATCTCCGAAAGCTTGTGAATTTAAAATAAAATTGCTGGACTATAACTTGGTGTTGTAAAATTGTTTACAATTGTCAACCCCAGTCCATCACCGGCATCTCCACATTATGGGATTCAAGTTACCTATCCAGCATGTTATCTGTCTTATAATCCCTTATGATCTAATCTTTTCCAATAATGATCTACACGGCACTTCGTCAAAGGCTTTTTAGGAAATCAAGGTATACAATATCAACGGGACTGCCATCATCAACTCTGTTTCCTGAAGCCACGCTGGGAATCCTTAAAAAACCACTGACCTCTTTAAGTGATCATAAATCAGATCCCTACAACCAACATCAAACTGTCGGGCCGATAATTCACAGGGTCCGATTTATTTATCTTTTTAAATAATAGGACTATAGGAGCCTCCCACAATCCATTGGAACAGGCCCAGACCTCACTAAGCTATTGAATATATGAGTCATTGGCTCACGTACAACTTCCTCCATTTCCTTAAACACTCTGGAGTAAATGGAATCAGGCCCAGTAGCACGATTAGCTTTAAGTGCCTTAATCCTAGCTAAGGCCATCTCTGCAGCTACGTCTATTAAAGCAACTCTAACTGCGCAGCTATCCTGAACTGCCGAGACCATAGTATCATCTTTGGAAGTGAAAATCGATGCAAAGGTGGAATGTTCTTTAAACATTCTACATTGTTTTTCAAGTTTCTTAATATTATTACCTTAATTTGGTTAAAATGTTTGCATCTTGTTTAATTTGTAAAGCCACAGGTATACTAATATCTGGGTAATGTTTACCCATCACCCCTGTGCTCGCTGACCTATGTTGGCTCCCAGTCCAACAACGCCTGGATTTTAAAATTCGCATCCTCATGTTCAAATCCTTCCATGGCCTCGCCCCTCTCTACCTCGGTAACTTCTTCCAGTCCTCCGAGAACTCTCTGTTCCTCCAACACTGGCCTTTCGTGGATCCCCCATTTCCTTCGCCCCACCACCGGCATCTGTGTCTTCAGCTGTCTAGGCCCTAAGCTCTGGAATTCATTCCCTAAAGCTCTCTGCCTCTCTACCATTCTCTCCTCCTTTAAGGTGCTCCTTAAAGCTTGTCCTAATATCTCCTTATGTGGCTTGTTGTCAAATTTTGACTGATAATGCTCCTGTGAAACACCTTGGGACATTTTACTATGTTAAAGGTGCTATATAACTGCAAATTGTTGCTGTAATGTTACTCATGGATGGAAAAGAAAGTGACAAAATGTCAGACTTTAACAAAGGAAAACTCTGAAGCTAGTTTATTACTTTATTGAAATAAGGAAATTATGACCAGATGATTAAAAAGAACATAATGAAACCACGAACAATAACACACATGGACATAGATGTCAAACAGAAATGTACAGCTAGTACTGTATGACAGGCATAACATTAGATGGATACTTTTATGAGTGCACTAATTCATTTCTTGTGAATGAGTTATTGCAAACAGAATTATTGCTAAACCCTTGTCAAATGGTCTGTAGCCTTTTCTTATTGTGTCCGATGATGTTGGATTTTAGAGATTGGGAGGATTAGTCTGTTGGGGGCCGGGGTGATATCTACATTGTACTGAGAGAGGATACTGGGGGGAGGACAGTCTGGAGAAGCTAGGCATTGGAAGTGGGTGATAATGAGATGCATACTACAGAGAATGCCCTACCACTTAGCACAAACAGTCTTTGAGGAGAGACACTGTCATAACTGAGAAGCTCATAATGAATGCAAGGGATATATCTCTCAATTTAATTAAACTGTTTGCTTTTAGTTTTGTCGGTTTTAAAAATATAGCAATATTTAAAGGCTTTTTTTTTACCTTTTAAAATAAAAGTTCCAGTCTTTTCAAATGGCCTATCTGCCATGTAGTGTTTGTCTGTTAAAATACACTTTTATGCAAGTCCATAATTAACATGCTGTGGTGAACTATCGGATATCTTACATACATATCCCCCCCTTTCCCCACTGATGAGCAAAACCTGAAGTATTCACATCTTGGAATCTCACAGTTCATAGCATATTTAGGACACTCTTCTTGTTGCTTGTTGCTGTTTATTTTGCATTTCAGTTGGTGTATTAGATTTCTTCCTGTCATAGCTAGGAGTGTGTTTGTTGGTTGCTCATTATACACTCTCAATTGTCCAGCATTTTGTGTGTAATGAAATCTCTCACTTTGTTTAGAGTTGATATTTTACTAATATGAATACAGTACTCTCCTTGCATTTGAAGATGGTTCCACCATCATTTTTACAGCCGTACAATCAGGTGTACCAGCAATACTCATTTTGAGTCGACATTATTTTAAAACTCTGTATATTAGACTGGTTTTGTGAATTGTACCTCTGTAATTAAAAGACATCGAAACATGCATGTGATTGAAAATGATACACCATTTATTACTGTAATAGTATATACACCGAAATAACAATGGTCAGACTAAATTAGCTCTTTAAATCTCAGCCATATAATATCTGTATGGGGAAAAGTCACGAACAACACACGTTCTGAACCCATTCTAATTACTTTATTTAATAAGGAAATTGTAACCATAAGTGGTAATGAATATACTGAGGTACATCGAGCATTGAGGTCAGACAAAAGTGAATACCACAACATCAGGCAACTTAATGATCTAATTCCGCATTTATGCACAATTATAGAGGTAAGGGTTCCACTGCACCCATTCCTGGCACATGCGTGGATTGCTGATCAGGGAACTGCGCACTCCCAGCCTGTACTTTTGTGTGCATTAACTTTAATAGATGCAAAATCATGCGCTGATGGGTGCAATCTCACGGGTCGGGGGTGTGCAGTTCACATGGTATGTGCCCCAGGACACGCCAGGAAAAGGTGAAGCGAAACTTGTACCCCTAAATGGTTGGACCTCCTCGACTATGTTACAGTCTAAGAACACACTTATTATTTGAGTCATATGTTAATCTATGATGGAAATATGATGAAGTCGCACTTTCAGTGTGGGACCTCCCGATGCATATCGGGTTGTGAGTCTCTGTTTGGGAGTGTGATACACTTTATGTGTGTACTTTATTTTCACTCCCCTGTATAATAATGACCCACTGACCCACCTCCTTTCGCAAATTACATAACACTTCTCTTTCAGGCATCCCTATATCGCACACTATTCCTTGATCAGGTAGATAAGTCATCATTTGTCTTGAACTATCCATTAGTATGTATACAAAAACAATGTGGGTTGACTTGGCCCCTGGTTTTCATCTACGTCACCCAGGAGAAATGCTCCTCTGGTCATCACCACCCCTTCATGTCTGGATTAAACCAGGACCTCCCTCTCTGGAGAACCCCAGATGCAAACCCTCATTTTAAGATTATAGAATCATAGAATGGTTATAGCTCAGAAGGAGGCCATTCGGCCCGTTGAGCCCGTGCCGGCTCTTTGCAAGAGCAATCCAGCTAGTCCCACTCCCCTGCCCTTTCCCTGTAGCCCTGCAAATTTTTCCCTTCAAGTACTTATTCAGTTCTCTTTTGAAAGCCACTATTGAATCTGCCTCTACCACCCCCTCGGGCAGTGCATTCCAGATCTTAACCACTCACTGCGTAAAATTTTTTTCCCTCATGTGACCTTTGGTCCTTTTGCCAATTACCTTAAATCTGTGTCCTCTGGTTCTTGACCCTTCTGCCAATGGGAACAGTTTCTCTCTATCTACTATGCCTAGACTCCTCATAATTTTGAATACCTCCATCAAATCTCCTCTCAACCTTCTTTGCTGTACTGAGAGCAACCCCAGCTTCTCCAATCTATCCTTCATCCCTGGAACCATTCTAGTAAATATTTTCTGCACCCTCTCTAAGGCCTTCACATCTTTCCTAAAGTGCAGTGGCCAGAATTGGACACAATACTCCAGTTGTGGCCGAACAAGTGTTTTCTAAAGGTTCATCATAACTGCTTTGCTTTTGTACTCTATGCCTCTATTTATAAAGCCCAGGATCCCGTATGCTTTTTTAACCGCTTTCTCAACCTGCCCTGGCACCTTCAACCATTTGTGCACATATTACCCCAGGTCTCTCTGTTCCTGCACCCCTTTAGAATTGTACCCTTCAGCTTATATTGCCTCTCCTCGTTCTTCCTACCAAAATGTATCACTTTGCTGCATTAAATTTCACCTGCCACGTGTCCACCCATTCCACCAGCCTGTCTATATCCTCTTGAAGTCTATCACTGTCCTCCTCAGTGTTCACTACACTTCTGAGTTTTGTGTCATCTGCAAATTTTGAAATTGTGCCCTGTACACCCAAGTCCAAGTCATTAATATATATTTGGAAAAGCAGTGGTCCTAGTACCGACCCCTGGGTAACACCACTGTACACCTCCCTCCAGTCCGAAAAACAACCGTTCATCACTACTCTGTTTCCTGTCACTTAGTTAGTTTCGTATCCACAATGCCTCTGTCCCTTTTATTCCATGGGCTTCAACTTTTCTGACAAGCCTATTATGTGGCACTTTATCAAACGTCTTTTGGAAGTCCATAAACACATCAACTTCATTGCCCTCATCAACCATCTCCGTTCCCTCATCAAAAAACTCTATCAAGTTAGTTAAACACGATTTGCCGTGAACAAATCTGTGCTGGCTTTTGTTAATTAATCCACACTTGTCCAAGTGGCTGTTAATTCTGTCCCGGATTATTGTTTCTAAAAATTTCCCAACCACCGAGGTTAAACTGACTGGCCTGTAGTTGCTGGGTTTATCCTTACACCCTTTTTTGATCAAGGACATAACATTGGCAATTCTCCAGTCCCCTGGCACCACCCCCGTATCTAAGGATGATGGGAAGATTATGGTCAGTACCTCCGCAATTTCCTCCCTTACTTCCCTCAGTAACCTAGGATGCATCCCATCCGGACCGGGTGACTTATCTACTTTAAGTACCATGATGTGGAGATGCCGGTGATGGACTGGGGTTGACAAATGTAAGGAATCTTACAACACCAGGTTATAGTCCAACTGTTTTATTTGAAAAAACAGTTGGACTATAACCTGGTGTTGTAAGATTCCAATACTTTAAGTACAGCCAGCCTTTCTAGTAAACCCTCTTCATCAATTTTTAGCCCATCCAGTATCTCTACTACCTCCTCTTTTACTGTGACTTTGGCAGCATCTTCTTCCTTGGTAATGCAGATGCAAAGTACTCATTTAGTACCTCAGCCATGCCCTCTGCCTCCGTGCATAAGTCTCCTTTTTGGTCCCTAATTGGCCCCACCCCTCCTCTTACTACCCGTTTATTATTTATATGCCTATATAAAACTCTTTTATTCCCTTTTATGTTAGTTGCTAGTCTATTCTCACACTCTGTCTTTGCCCCTCTTATTCCTTTTTCACTTCCCCTCTGAAATTTCTAAATTCAGCTTGCTTCTTACTTGTATTATTAACCTGACACCTATCATACGCCTCCTTGTTCTGGATTCCTCCACCAGCTGAAATAGCTTCTTTGTATCTAGCCTATCAAATCCTTTTGTCATTTTAAAGACCTCGATTAGATCACCCCTCAACCTTCTAAACTCAAGGGAATACAAGCCTAGTTTATGCAACCTGCCCTTATAATTTAACCCTTTACGCTCTGGTATCATACTCGTGAATCTGTGCTGTATCCCTTCCAAAGATAATATATCTTTCCTAAGACCTGGTGCCAAAACTGAACGCAGTACTCCAGATGGGATCTGATCAAGGTATCCTTTAAGAAAAAGACATGAAAAATTCTTATGGGGTTTATAGTTTCAGAGTGGTTCAGTGATGAAAAATATTGCGTTAACTGGCAAAATGGAAAACATTGTCACGAGGAAAGACAGTACTGGGTTGGTAAATTATCAGCATGTCTCCTTTCTCTCCAGATGTAACCATTGGCGCCTTCATGTCTGACCATGTGGTCCTACTGAGGTAAGAACTGTTTGTTTGTTACTGTAGTCTGATGTCTCTTTGAATCGATATTGTAGACATATGTGCACAAACTCTGTCAGATTGGGCTTTTGTTGTTAAGTTGTGCTTTAAAATTAGCTTCTTACAAAAAGAAAAAAAAATGAAAATGTTGAAAATCTGAAACAAAAATGGACATTGCTGGACATATGCTGCAGGTCTATTAGCCTCCATAAAGGGAAAAGACAGTTTAATGTTTCAGGTGTAGACCCTTCGTCAGAATAGTTCCCATGCAAGGTTACAGGCAAAACATTAACCTGTCTTTCTTCCTTGGAGGTGTTGACAGACCTGCTGTGTATGTCAACCATTTTCTTTCATTAGATACTTCCTCCTTGGTGGAATTTTCTGTGCACAAAATGCTGCATTTACCCACATTAAAATAGTAACTGCATAATGTAATTCATTGTATGTGAAATGGGATGTTTCTGAAAGACATGAAAAGGAGCCATACAAATATAAGCTCGCTCGCTCTTATCTCTCTCTATCTCCCTCCCTTCTGTCTCTCGGCCTCTCCCTGTTTTTCTTTCTCTGTCTGTAAGTGTGTCTGTTTGTCTCTCTTTCAGCCACTCTGTTTCTATTTCTATCTGTCTGTCTCTGATGTTTCTCTCTCTTTCTCTGATGGTCTGTTTCTTGCTCTGACTCTATTTCTCTGTCTCTATCTCTGTCTGTCTGCCTCTTTCCCTCCCGTTTTATATTTATGAACCATACAAATGCAGTGTGAAATCATGGATACTAGGGAGGCCAGGGTCATGTGTTGAACTATTTTTCTTTTTGAGTCAACATTCTATGTGGAATGTAGAATAATTATGACGTGAAAAAAAGGCGTTTTTTAAAATTCGTTCATGGAATGTGGGCGTCGCTGACCTGCTCTTGTAGCCCAGTATTTATGTGGCTGGTCCAGTTAAGTTTCTGGTCAATGGTGACCCCCAGGATGTTGATGGTGGGGGATTCGGCGATGGTAATGCCATTGAATGTCAAGGGGAGGTGGTTAGACTCTCTCTTGTTGGAGATGGTCATTGCCTGGCACTTGTCTGGCGTGAATGTTACTTGCCACTTATCAGCCCAAGCCTGGATGATGACAAGGTCTTGCTGCATGCGGGCACGGACTGCTTCGTTATCTGAGGGGTTGCAAATGGAACGGAACACTTTGCAATCATCAGCGAATATCCCCATTTCTGACCTTATGTTGGAAAGAAGGTTATTGATGAAGCAGCTGAAGATGGTTGGGCCTAGGACACTGCCCTGAGCAATTCCTGCAGCAATGTCCTGGTGCTGAGATGATTGGCCTCTAACAACCACTACCATCTTCCTTTGTGCTAGGTATGACTCCAGCCACTGGAGAGTTTTCCCACTGATTCCCATTGACTTCAATTTTACTAGGACTCCTTGGTGCCACACTCGGTCAAATGCTGCCTTGATGTCAAGTGCAGTTACTCTCACCTCACCTCTGGAATTCAGCTCTTTTGTCTATGTTTGGACCAAGGCTGTAATGAGGTCTGAAGCCGAGTGGTCCTGGCGGAACCCAAACTGAGCATCAGTGAGCAGGTTATTGGTGAGTAAGTGCCGCTTGATAGCACTGTTGACGACATCTTCCATCACTTTGCTGATGATTGAGAGTAGACTGATGGGGCAGTAATTGGCCGGATTGGATTTGTCCTGCTTTTTATGGACAGGACATACCTGGGCAATTTTCCACATTGTTGGGTAGATGCCAATGTTGTAGCTGTACTGGAATAGTTTGGCTAGAGGCGCAGCTAGTTCTGGAGCACAAGTCTTCAGCACTACAGCCGGGATGTTGTCGGGGCCCATAGCCTTTGCTGTATCCAGTGCACTCAGCCGTTTCTTTATATCATGTGGAGTGAATTGAACTGGCTGAAGATGGTGGGGATATCAGGAGGAGGCCGAGATGGATCATCCACTCAGCATTTCTGGCTGAAGATGGTTGCAATAGTTTCAGCCTTGTCTTTTGCACTCACTTGCTGGACTCCGCCATCATTGAGGATAATGATGTTTACAGAGCCTCTTCCTCCCGTTAGTTGTTCAATTGTCCACCACCGTTCATGACTGGATGTGGCAGGACTGCAGAGCTTTGATCTGATCCGTTGGTTGTGGAATTGCTTAGCTCTGTCTATAGCGTATTGCTTCCGTTGTTTAGCATGCATGTGGTCCTGTGTTCACCAGGTTGGCATCTCATTTTTAGGTATGCCTGGTGCTGATCCTGGCATGCTCTTCTACACTCCTCATTGAACCAGAGTTGATCCCCTGGCTTGTTGGTAATGGTCGAGTGAGGAATATGCCAGGCCAAGAGTTTACAGATTGTGCTGGAATGCAAATCTGCTGCTGCTGCTGGCCCACAGCGCCTCATGGATACCCAATTTTAAGCTGCTAGATCTGTTCATCCTTTGGTGCTTGTATCATTCAATGCTGACCTTGAAGTTAAGAGTTTATATTCTCCTCTGTGTAAAGTTAAAGAAAAATTCTCTCGGTGTTGGCCTTGGCTCAGTTGATAGCAGTCTTACTGAACCAGACGGTAGTGTGTTCAAGCCCCATTCCTTGACTGGAGCACGTAATCCAGGCTGACACTCCAGTGCAGTACTGAGGGAGTGCTGCATTGTTGGCGGTGCCGTCTTTTAGATGAGATGTTAAACCGAGGCCCTGTCCTGCTCTCCCAGGTGGACGTAGACGATCCCAAGCCACTATTCAAAGAAGAGCAAGAGAGTTCTCCCGGTTTCCTGACTAATGTTTATCTCTCAACCAACATCATTAAAACAGATTCATTGGTCATTCATCTCACTGCTGTTTTGAGGATCGAATTGTGTGGAGATTTTCTGCTTTGTTTAAATAAAAAAAGACTGCATTTCGAAAGGAATTCATTGGCTGCGAAGTGCTGTGAGGATATGAAAGGTGCTTTATAAATGCAGGGTTTTTTTTCTTACATGGAAGAGTCATTACATACTAATGAGGAAAATATACACTTAGGTAGTTGAAGTAGTAACTTTCAACAATTCATTAAATCATCTGTTGAGAGAAGTCAGGTCCCCAGTTTTTTCAGAAGCACATTGTGTATCATCATTAGCCTCAGAAGGTTCTATCTGATTTGAATTTTGGAGCAAGACTCAGGCTGCCTTTGGAAAACTAACCATATTGCTCTAGAATACTGTAAGGGACGGGTCCTGCAAGGGTAAATCTAATGATCCATGCTCCTGGCATAGGAACATATGAACAGGAGCAGGCTATTCAGCCCCATGAGCTGGTTCCACCATTCACTTAGATCATGGCTGATCTGTACCTCAACTCCATTTACCCATTTTAGCTCCATATCCCTGGATACCCTTACCTAACAAAAATCTATCGCGTCTTTAAAACTCCAATTGTCCCAGTATTCACAGCCTTTTGGGGGAGAGAATTCCAGATTTCTACTACCCTTTGTGTGAAAAAGTGCTTCTTGATTTCACTCCTGAATGGCCTGGCCCTAATTTTAAGATTATGCCCCCTTATCCTTGATTCCCCCACCAGAGGATATAGTTTCTCTGTATCTACCCTATTGAATCCTTTTAACATTTTAAAACCTCGACCAGATAATCCATAAAATCCTAGAATCTTACACCACAGATAACTGAAGTCCCTCATCCCTAGTATCATAGTAGGTACAGCACAGGAGGAGGCCATTCGGCCCATCGTGCCTATGCTGGCTCTTTGAAAGGCTTATCCAATTTGTCCTATTCCCCTGCTCTTTCCCCGTAGCCCTGTAAATTTTTTCCCTTCAAGTATTTATCTAGTTCCCTTTTGAAAGCTACTATTGAATCTGCTTCCACCACCCTTGCAGTCAGTGTATTCCAGATCATTACAACTTGCTGCATAAAAAAAAGTGTCCTCATGTCGCCTCTGGCTCTTTTGCCGATCACCGTAAATCTGTGTCCTCTGGTTACAGACTCTTTTGCCACTGGAAACAGTTTCTTCTTACTTGCTCTAACAAAACCGTTCATGATCTTGAACACCTCCAGCAAATCTCCCCATAACCTTCACTGTCCTAAGGAGAACAATCCCAGCTTCTCCAGTCTCCCCACGTAACTGAAGTCCCTCATCCCTGGTACCATTCTAGTAAATTTTCTCTGCACCCTCTCCAAGGCCATAACATCCTTCCTAAAGTGTGGTGCCTAAAATTTGACACAATACTCCAGCTGAGGCCAAACCAGTGATTTATAAACGTTTAACATAAACCTCAATTTGCCTCAATTTTTAAAGCCAAGCATCCCTAATGCTTTTTAAGAACACAAGAACATTAAAAAAAAGCAACAGGAGTAGGCCATATTTCCCCTTGACCCTGCTCCACCATTCAATCAGATCATGGCTGATCTTCAACCTCTACTCCACTTTCCTACCCAATCCCCATATCCCTTGATTTCCTTTTTAACAGCCATATCAATTTGTCCTGCCACCTTCAAAGATTTCTGTACATAAATCTCCAGGTATCCCTGTTCCTGCACCCCCTTTAAAATTGTAACCATTTTGTTTATATTGCCTCTCCTCATTCTTCCTATCAAAATGCATCATTTCACACTTATCTGCATTAAAGTTTATCTGCCCATTTCACTGGTCTATCTATGTCCTCCTGAAGTCTGCTACTATCCTTCTCATCGTTAACTACTTTTTCGAGTTTTGTGTCAGCTGCAACCTTTGAAATTATACCCTGTATACCCCAGTCCAGGTTATTAATATAGATCAAAAAGAGCAATGGTCTTAATACCAACCCCTGGGAGTCATCACTGTATGTTTCCGTCCAGCCTGAGAAACAACCATTCACCACTACTCTCTGCTGTCTGTCCCTTAGCCAATTTTGTATCCACACTGCCACTGCCCCTTTAATTCTGCTAACAAGTCTAAGTCAAGTGTGGTACTTTATCAAACACCTTTTGAAAGTCCATATACACAACATCAACACCATGAATTTCCTTGATGTCCATTGCACAGTTATTGTGCTATTGCGCAGAAAGTTACGCCATTCACCAGCAGACGGAGTTGTATGGAAGTTTCCTTGGTAAGTTAATTTGCATATGAAGTGGTGTAAGTTCTGGTGTAATTATGTTCTAAAAGTGTAGTGAGCAGATTAAGGCCTTGGGAACTTCAGTGCAGGAATGGCACAGGCTGTGTAAAGACTGCAGTGTTCATTAGAGCACTTGGTGATAACAAGGGGAGTCTGCAGAGATTCTTTCCTTGATCGCTTTGCATTTTATCCATTCAGGGAATCTTCCACCCTCATCTAAAGTGCATCTTGTCAGAACCATGAGCAGTCACAGGCCAGCTGTGCCCACGGGGCATCATGTCGGCGCAGCATCTCAACAAAGGGCTGCGCATTTTTCACATGAAGACCTGCACACTCTCCTGCAAGAAGTGGAAGACAGGAGGGACAGGTCCTTGGGTATGCCAGACAGATGCCATCCAACAGTGCCAGCCTTGCTGCCTGGAGGGAGATGGTCCTGGCACTCACTGCCTACACCCTTCAGCTAAAGACAGGGGCAGGCAAGATAAGTTCCAAAGCACTCTGTCCCTTTCTTCCTTGCCCATCCAGGGCACCAACCTGACTGCTCCCTGGCTGATGTTGTACAGATCCCCTGTGGCACCTTGAAAGGAACAAGTGCTGGGCAATGGTCACTTTCATAGCCTTTCTAGAGTGGAACGAGGCTGAAAATTTTTGCAAAGAAGGTCACACAGATGTGCAGTGGCACCATTCGAAGACAGAGCTCCTCCGAGAAGGCCTCGAAGGACCTCTGTTGCCAATAGTTGTGGAGGGCTGCTGTTCCTTCTCCTCCTCCATGGGGATGGCATAGAGAAGTTTGCCTATGGGGCATGCCATACTTCTTCCAGAGTTGTTCTGAGTATGTGGGAGGGCTGTGGGGGTGGGGTGTGGGGAGGTGTTCAGAATGTAGGGCTGAGGCAAGACTATAGCTCTGATGGGGGGAGGGTGGGTCAAGTGCAAGTCTCAGTGAGTAAACCTGAGGAAAAAATGGGTTGAAAAAATGTCTGTGAAGCTAGGAATCAGCATGCAAAGGTTGGGGCCCCTTCAAAGCTCTCATACTCTAAACTTCCGCCCAAATCAAGTGACTTGGGGAACTGCTGGGCCTGTTTTATGTCAGTCTAACTTGCCCAGAGAGCAGTAATGGTATAAAAGCAGGATGTTCCCAGGCACAGCGCCAGCAGATGAGTGGCACCCCTCTGCAAATGAACCATGCCTAGCTTGGGCAGGCAGATGGTCAAAGCTGCCAAAAAGATCAAAGAAACTTGTGTCTCGTGCATTAATGGCACGTATGCGGCATAATATGCTCAACTCAAGTTCCCTTGATCGTAGCGCAATAACGGTGTAAGTGCTGAAGACAGGAAGGAAATTCAGGGTAAGTGTTAAATTTGTCAACACACTGTCTTCCAATTGATTCGACAAATTATTTCATTAAGAGAGAAAGAACTTGCATTTATACAGCACCTTTCACATCCTCACAACATCCTAATGTCCTTTACAACTAATGGATTCGTTTTGAAGTGTAGTCACTGTTGTTATGTAGGCAAATGCGGCAGCCAATTTGGATACAGCAAGGTCTCACAAACAACAAATGAACATATGGCCAGATAATTTATTTTTTGGTGGTGTTAGTTGAGAGAAGAATGTTAGCCAGGATATCTGGAGAATTTCCTGGTCTTCTTTGAACAGTGCCAAGGATCGTTTACATCTACCTGAATAATGGGCAGAATTTAACACCTCATCCAAAAGACAGCTCCACCAACAATGCAGCAATCCTTCAGTATCAGCCTAGATTATGTCAAGTCAAGTCAAGTCCACATACAACTCGGATTACGCTGAGAGACTCTGCCGCCGTACCTCTCGCACACTCCGCAACCATCTCATACACCAACTCTACAGCAGACGCCACAACCTCGAAACCAAGATAGAGTCCATACTCTCAACCTGTACTCAGGACACAGCAGACCAGCTACGTTATACCGCCAAACAGACGAGGCAACGGAACTACGCTGCCTACATGAAAACCAAGAGCAGGAAGCTTGAGAAACTCGGCATCACCACCAGCAACGACCAAGCTTCCCCTGGTACCACGGTTGCAACCACAGGGAAGTCTATTGTCAATTTATCCGACCACACCCTTCAACCAGACGAAATCGAAGTTCTCAGCCGAGGGCTCAATTTCTGCCCCACTACCAAAATGGACCCCACTAGTCTCGCGGCGGACACAGAGGAATTCATCAGGAGAATGAGGCTCCGGGAATTCTACCACAAACCCCAAGATTTCAGCAGCGAACCCAATGAGACAATCGACGATCCGGAACAGCAGACAGAGGGATCCGCGGTACAGCAACCGAAGAGGAAAGAGTCAAACTGGACTCCTCCGGAGGGTCGCTGCCCTCAGCTGGACATGTATGCTCAAGCTGTCAGGAAATGCGTCAATGCCAGATTCATCAGCCGCACTCAGAAGACAGTCCAGAATGTCACCCGAGCACAACGCAACGCCATCAACGCTCTCAAGACCAACCGCAACATCGTCATCAAACCAGCGGACAAAGGAGGAGCCATAGTCATACAGAACAGAACAGACTATTGCAAAGAAGCATACCGACAACTGGACAACCAGGAACACTACAGACGGTTACCCGCAGATCCGACCAAAGAACACACCCACCAGCTCAACAAACTGATCAAGACCTTCGATCCAGACCTTCAAAGCATCCTACGCATTCTCATCCCACGTAATCCCCGCGTGGGAGACTTCTACTGCCTCCCAAAGATACACAAAGCCAACACACCCGGACGTCCCATCGTATCAGGCAACGGAACCCTGTGTGAGAACCTCTCTGGATACATCGAGGGCATCCTGAAACCCATCGTACAGGGAACCCCCAGCTTCTGTCGTGACACTACAGACTTCCTACAAAAACTCAGTACCCACGGACCAGTTGAACCAGGAACACTTCTCACCACGATGGACGTCTCGGCACTATACACCAGTATCCCCCACGATGACGGCATCGCTGCGACAGCATCAATACTCAACACCAACAACAGCCAATCTCCGGAAGCCATCCTACAACTCATCCGCTTCATCCTGGATCACAATGTCTTCACCTTCGATAACCAGTTCTTTACCCAAACACACGGAACAGCCATGGGGACCAAATTCGCACCCCAATACGCCAACATTTTCATGCACAAGTTCGAGCAGGACTTCTTCACTGCACAAGACCTCCAACCAACACTATACACCAGATACATCGACGACATTTTCTTTCTATGGACCCACGGCAAGGAATCACTAAAGAGACTACACGATAACATCAACAAGTTCCATCCCACCATCAAGCTCACCATGGACTACTCCTCAGAATCAGTTTCTTTCTTGGACACACGAATCTCCATCAAAGACGGGCACCTCAGCACCTCACTCTACCGCAAGCCCACGGACAACCTCACGATGCTCCACTTTTCCAGCTTCCACCCTAACCACGTCAAAGAGGCCATCCCCTATGGACAGGCCCTGCGAATACACAGGGTCTGCTCAGACGAGGAGGAACGCGATGGACACCTACAGACGCTGAAAGACGCCCTAGTAAGAACGGGATATGACGCTCGACTCATCGATCGACAGTTCCGACGGGCCACAGCAAAAAATCGCATAGACCTCCTCAGGAGACTAACACGGGACGCAACCAACAGAGTACCCTTTGTCGTCCAGTACTTCCCCGGAGCGGAGAAACTACGCCATGTTCTCCGCAGCCTTCAACATGTCATCAATGAGGACAAACACCTCGCTATGGCCATCCCCACACCTCCACTACTCGCCTTTAAACAGCCACCCAACCTCAAACAGACCATCGTTCGCAGCAAACTACCTAGCTTTCAAGAGAACAGCGTCCACGACGCCACACAACCCTGCCACGGTAACCTCTGCAAGACATGCCAGATCATCGACACAGATACCACCATCACACGAGATGACACCACTCACCAGGTGCATGGTTCATACTCCTGTGACTCAGCCAACGTTGTCTACCTCATACGTTGCAGGAAAGGATGCCCCAGAGCATGGTACATTGGCGAGACCATGCAGACGCTGCGACAACGGATGAACGGACACCGCGCAACAATCGCCAAACAGGAGGGTTCCCTCCCAGTCGGGGAACACTTCAGCAGTCATGGACATTCATCCACCGACCTTCGGGTAAGCGTACTCCAAGGCGGCCTTCGAGACACACGACAACGCAAAATCGTCGAGCAGAAATTGATAGCCAAGTTCCGCACCCATGAGGACGGCCTCAACCGGGATCTTGGGTTCATGTCACGCTACACGTTACCCCACCAGCGAACAAATGTTATCTGTTTTTAATATAATGGGTCATTTGCTGGCTCTCTCTGCCTTCCGGATGTTTCTGCCTCTCTCTGTGTTTTTTTTTCTCTGTTTTTTTTTCCCTGTTTGTTTTTTTATTGAATGTGTATTCGGAGGTTCTGCAGGTAACACCTCTCTGTCTGAACACGGTGATTGCCTTGGCAACGGGCAGTTGCAGGGGCAGTCTGTAAACACCATTTATTATTGTTCAATATGTATAAATGCGTAGGCTTCAAGGAGATCTTGAAACATTTGCCTGAGGAAGGAGAAAATCTCCGAAAGCTTGTGAATTTAAAATAAAATTGCTGGACTATAACTTGGTGTTGTAAAATTGTTTACAATTGTCAACCCCAGTCCATCACCGGCATCTCCACATCTAGATTATGTACGGAAGACTTTAAGTGGGACATGAACCTGCGACCTTTGACTCAGAGGTGAAAGTGTTACCACTAAGCCAAGCTAACACTTGTGGAAACTAATAAGTAACCAGGACTAAAAGTTGTAAAACCAATAACATTAACTGGTTAGTTTTGAGTTTATGAAACTGGCTTTATATTAACATGCACGTCATTGTAAAAAGCAAAGTGGCTAAATATGTAACGTTCTTGAATATACTCCCATGGTCCACGCGCACATATAATCAGCCAGGTGAGATTGACACAGAATCCTTCTTCCATCTCTGTATCTTTTTGATTAAGTCACAACGTATTTTTAAGTAAGCATTGGAAAAAAGTTTATAATCATAAGAACCACTTAACGTGAACAAATACTTTATATAAATAAAATCCATAAGTCCTGGACAGTAGTTCAACAATGAGGGCTGCCAAGAATAATAGACAGGTTGCCAAGTGTTACTGATACATTGCTAAGATTCTCTGAAAATTTGGCCCACTTCTGTTAGTGCTACTCGCTTTGTTCTTGTGATGCTGCTCCGCCAAGATCCACAGACATGGCATGACAGGCATGGGTTTGCTGCCGGAGAGCTCCGAGGGAGCCAGCTATTCTGAAACTGAGAAGCTGGTGTTAGAGCAGTAAACACAATGAAAGAAACACAAACAGTCTCATTCAGATCAGGAGCATGTGTTGCTGTTGGGAGGGAGAAAATTTCACTTAAAAGCATAAGCACACAACTTTTTTAAGAGAAAGACTGACTGTTATTGACTTACCAGCAGATGAGTGTTGGTGTTACCACTTCCTCTTTTTGACTGTGTATAAATCCCGCCAACAAACCCACAGCAGCTCACTTAGTCTCTAGGTGTTGACAAACCCATTTTGCTCCCTTTGCAAGTTGCTCATTCCCACTCATCCATTGGAGGTGAGTATGGGACAGATATCTGGGTGACCGTTGTCTTTGCCATTCTGTGATTAGCTGGCAGGAGGCCTTATTCAAGCAATGAATAAGATAACTGTAATAGCTGACGCAACTAAATTTGAATTTCACAGGACAAGCATGTGTGAGAATCAAGTTCTCAATACTTGGAGCCGCTAGGGAAAGCCTATAACGTTACGTGTCAGCTTGGCTCACTTGGTGGTGCTCTTGCTTCTGAGTCAGACCCCAATCTTGGATTTGACCATATAATCTAGGCTGACACTTCAGTGCAGTAGTGAGGGCGGTGCTATCTTTTGGATGAGATGTTAAATTGAGGCCTATTTTAAGTGGATGTAATAGTTCTTCGGCACTATTTAAAGAAGAGCAGGGAGTTTTCCCAGGGTCTTGGCCAACATTCCTCTCTTGACCACCACCAATAAAGACAGATTAGCTGGATATTAATCTCAATTAGTGTACGGGACCTGTCGTGACTGTACTTCAAAAATAATTTATTGGATGTTAAATACTGTGGGATGTCTTGAAGAGGTGATAAGATGCTAAGTAAATGCAAGTCCTTTCTTCTTTATCATTGACGACAGGAGAACCAAATCATTTAGTGTCAGTACTTTTACAACATCCATCAATGATAATTAGAAAGTGAAGGCTTCTAGGAGGCTCAAAGGGGCAACATATTGATACAGTAAAGCACTGTGCCATAAATAGTAAATGGCAGTCTGTCCCCATATTCCCCCAAATAAAAAAGCCCCTGATCATGATTAGATAGTCTGGGAAAGGTGCTTATTGGAAGCCAAGCCCTTCTCAACAAGAATGGATTGAAACATTAAAGAAAATTGGCCCAGGCTGTACTGGCAAAGGGATGTGAACAGGTTGCCCGCTCTCTTGGCAGAGGCGGAAACCTAAAGAGGAGACATCAAGAATAACAAAAAAAATGGTGTGGAGTGGAAATTTGAGCACATTGTTGCTGTAGTCTTTGACTGGAATTCTCTAACATACCTTAAACATTATAAAAATATTGAAACGCAAGAGAATTCTTTTGTGGGATGATTTTTTCATCTTTTTTTGAAATCTTGCTGGAGTAAGCCAGCAAAACAGAACCATGTTACACTCTTTGGTATTGCTTTGAAACCCTCCCTTACAATAGGTCCTTTTGGTGGGAAAGGGAACTGATGACCACAAAAGTATAGAAAAAAGATTATTTCTCTCTGAAAATTTGTTTTTGGAGGGTGAAAAAAGGAAAGAGGTTTTCACCTATGTGCAACCACTGGATACCCGAAAGGCACAGGGTACCCAACAGGAAGCGAGGGTAGTACAATGGGGATGGAGCTCTGATATATTGGGTCTCTGCCCATATTTAACTCTTCCTGGCACTGGGAAATGCTAATTACCCAAGGCCCAGGTAGAGGAAAAGTCTCTCCTATGATTTATTGATCTAGCGTTAAGAGAATATGTCTTTTATATTTTTCCTCCTTTCCAGAGCTCGTCCAGTTATTACCGTGGAGATCACCATCCTTCTTCCGGGCTCCATTAACATCACAGCTCCGCAGTGCCATGATGGCATACAGCCAGTCAACTGTCTAAATGTCTCAACTTGTTTCCGTTTTCATGGCAAGGAGGTCCCGGGTGAAATAGGTAACAGTCTGATGATTACTTTCCCTGTGATGTTCATTTTTTTGGTTCTCACTAACACTTTCCAGGTTGGCTAAGCAGCTAGTTGATGGACTCGTGGCCTTTTCTGGTTGACTGACTTAAGACTGAACTACTCTGTATCTCTTTTTTTTTCAACCCATTTCCAAACCACTTACAGAACTGTGGGAATAAAATATCAAGCTGCTCTTTACAGCCCATCCTGACAGGAGCAAATATCTGGATCCCAATAACCATCAATGAGAAGGTTAGAAGTTACAGTTCAGTGAAAATGAAAACTGTTGGGGTGAAATGTACTAATTGGGAAGTTTAATTGAGTTAGAGGGGTATTAAATTATATTTTGTGTGTCTCCCTTTTAATTTTTAATAATATTTGCAAGAGTTGGGCATACTTTCCAATTGGCAAATGTCAGGTATGAATGCTTAGCACTATTTTAAGGCAGATTAACTCGTATTTATTTTAAATGCATTAACATCTGCCAGAAATAGCACACGAGAGAAATATAGTACAAGCACACTAAGTATTTGCACCTAAACTTCACCGATCGTAAAATATACTCCAGTTAATACTGATTACCTAATTAGACGCACAGGCTAGGAGGAGTTTCTAAGCTTTATAGTGTGAAAATTGAATCAGAGTTAGAATAAGATCTAAGAAAGGCTGTCGATTTGTGGGCCCATCTACCAATATTAATTCAGCACCTTGAAACAAGAGAAATGACACAGTTAGTTAATTATCACAGAACATAGGAGTTACACAGGACTAAACAGTTGTTTTCACAAGTCACTTTCTTACATCCTTGTAGGAATGGCTGTTGGATTTCAGGCATGATTTGTAGCATGTATCAAACATTTAGGGCTTCATTCCATCCTGTCACACTGGGAACTAATTCTATTTGCTAACATGCAATTAGAGGGGGCCCACGCAAAATTGTATTTGCCCCCATCCTATCAATATTATATCTTTATCAAAGATGCTAAGAAGCACGGAAAGGCCAAGGAAATATGAGCAAAGGGCAGGGAAATGGTTTTGGAATGGATCATAGGAACATAGAAACAGCAGTAGGCCATTTAGCCCCTCGAGCCAGTTCCAACATTCCATTAGATCATGGCTTGGTTCCACACCCCTTAATACCCTTGCCTAACAAAAATCTATCAATCTCAGTTTTAAATTTTCAATTGACCTAGCCTCAACAGTTTTTTGGGGGAGAGGGTTCCAGATTTCCACTACCCTTTTTGTGAAGAAGTGCATCCTGACATCACTCCTGAACGGTCTAACTGTAATTTTAAGGTTATTCCCCCTTATTCTGGATTCCCCCACAAGAGGATATAGTTTCACTCTATCTACCCTATCAAATCCTTTAATCATCTTAAACAGCTCAATTATATCACACCTTAATCTGTTATATTCGAGGGAGTACAAGCCTAGTTATGTAACCTGTCCTCATAATTTAACCCTTTTAGCCATTATTTTGGTGAATCTGCGCTCCATCCCTCCAAGGCCAGTATATCTTTCCTGAGATGTGGTGCCCAGAACTGAATACAGTACTCCAGATGTGGTCTAACCTGAGTTTTATACAACAATAGCATAGCTTCCACCCCTTTGTATTTCAGCCCGCTTGAGATGAAGGCTAACATTCTATTAGCCTTGTAAATGATTTTTTGTACCTGTCTACTAGTTTTTAGTGATTTCTGTACATGGACCCCTAAATCTCCCTGGTCCTCCACAGTTCCTAGCTTCTCACCATTTAAAAAATGCTCTGATCTATCTTTCTTCGGTCCAATGTGGATGACCTCATACTTCCCCTTGTTGGATTCCATCTGCCAAAGTTCTGACTTCTCACTTAATCTACCAATGTCCCTTTGCAACTTTCTGCTCTCACCTACACTACTTACTGTGCAACCTAACTTGTCATCAGCAAACTTGGATATATGGCTCTCTATTCCTTCTTCTAAGTCATTTATAAATATAGTGAAAAGCTGAGGCCCCAGTACAGATCCCTGGGACACATCACTAGTCACATCCTGCCAATTGGAATACAGACCCATTATCCCTATTCTCTGTCTCCTACCTCCTAACCAACTCCCTACCCATGTCAGAAGATTGCCTCCAATTCCATGCACTTCCATTTTTTCTAATAGTCCCTTGTGTGGAACATTATCGAATGCCTTCTGGAAGTCCATATAAATAACATCCATAGACACTCCCTTTTCTACCACGTTAGCCACCTCCTCAAAAAATTCAACTAGGTTCGTTAGACATGACTTACCCTTTACATGCTGGCTCTCACTGATTAGTTCATATTTGTCCAAATGCTCAGTCATTCTGTCTCTAATAACAGATTCTAGTAACTTCCCCACAATAGACATTAGACTAATAGGTCTAAAATTTCCTGCTTTATCTCTTCCACCCTTCTTCAATAATGGAGTGACATTTTCAATTTTCCAATCCAAGGGGATAATTCTTGAATCAAGAGCGTTTTGAAAGATCATGGGCATGATTTTAACAGTGAAAAACGGGTGGGTTGGGGGCGGGCGGGCATTCAAAATTTCAACCATTTCAGACCCACCCCCAACCTGCCTCCAACCTGCCCAGATCCGGTTTTCACCGGGGTGAGACGAGGGGCAGGCAACCATCCCGCTCCCAGGAGGCGGGTCGGGTGGCAAAATGGAGGCTCCAGGCCTCCATTTTGCCACAGTTTCTGATTTCAACCCCGGGGGCCCGGGGTTCCCAGGCCTTCTCTTTTACGCCTCGTGATAGGAGGCGAGAGGGCCCGAGACTAACAGGTAGCTGCCTTTCTGGCACAGCTTGTGGGCTGGGAGGAGCAGGAGTGCTTCCCCCAGGTGCCAAAAGCCTACCTGCAGTGACCTCCCAATGATCGCGGCCCCCCCCCCCCGCCCTTGATTTTCTCACCAATTCTTTCAATACCTTGGGGTGGAAACCATCAGTACCTGGAGTCTTGTCTGCCTTCAGTCTCACTATTTTCTCCATTACTAGGAAGTTCCTCCCCTTGATTTATTTTTAGTTTTCCTCGTATCTCTGGTACTTTATCCTCTTCCTCTACTGAGAAAACCGATACAAAGTAATTATTTAGCAAGTCTGCCATTTCCTTATTTTCAATTACAGCATTTCCTCCGTCTGTCCTTAAAGGGCCCACATTACCCTTATCCACCCTCTTTCTCTTAATATGTTTGTAAAAACCTTTAATGTTGTCCTTGATATCCCTTGCAAGCTTTTTCTTGTATTCCCTTTTTGCAGCTCTTACTAATTTCTTTGTACCCCATTGCCGTTCTTTATATCTCTCCCAGTCCACGGGATCGTCACTATTCTTTGCATTTGTATAAGCCCTTTCTTTAATTTAATACTATCTCTCACCTCTTTTGTTGACCAAGGTTGTTTAACTACACAAGTAGAGCTCTTGCCCATTAGAGGTATGTACAGGTCTTGTAATGTCACTGAACACTTCCCACTGTTCATCCATAGTTTTATCCGTTAACAGTTCTGCCCAGTTTACTGGGTCAATTTCTGCCTCATCCCTTCAAAGTCAGACTTACTTAAATTTAAAACCTTGATTTGTGACTCACTTTTCTCCCTCTCAAACCTAATATCAAATTCAATAATTTTATGATCACTGTTAGCTCGGTGTTCCCTTACCATTAGATTGTTGACTAATTGTTGACTGACTCTGGCTCATTACTCATCACTAAAGCCGTCCTCTTGTTGGTTCAAAAACATATTGTTCCAGAAAACTGCCTCGAATACACTCAAGAAATTTGCTGCTTTTGGGACTCGAACTGTTCTGCTTCTCCCCGTCTATGTGAAAATTAAAGTCTCCCGTTGTAACCATTCTGCCTTTGCAACAAGCTTCTCTGACCTCCGTGTTTATATATCCCGCTACTCCATCACTGCTATCAGGAGGTCTGCAGGCAACTCCCACCAAAGTCTTACATCTTTTTCTATTCCTCAGTTCTACCCAGAGTTTCTACTGCCTGCTCGCCCTTACTGATATCCCTTTTCTATAATGCTATAATAGTGTCTTTTATCAATATTGCTACTCCTCTTCCTTTTCCAATTTCGCTGTCCTTTCTAAAGACCCTATAACCTGGAATATTTATCTCTTAGTCTCGCCCAGCTTGTAGCCAAGTCTCGGTGATGGCCACTATGTCACACCCTTTAAGCTGGATTTGTGCTTCTAATTCGCTTGTTTAATTCCTTATGCTTGTGCATTTGTGTATAAAACTCTTAATTGGGCAACAGACCCTACCCTGCCCTTTTGCTCTGATGTTTTTCTCACACTTTTTAACTTATCACATTGCTTGTTTTTAATCACTTTTTTAAAAATCAGTTATTTTGTTATTATTTCCCATATATTTTTTCTGAACCTGAAATATACATGGATGTAACATACATGGACTTTCAAAAGGCTTTTGATAAGGTACAGCATAATAGCCTCATAATTAAGGTTAGAGCAAGTGGAGTCAGGGAACAAGTAACAGAATGAATAGCAAACTGGCTAAAAAACAGATAACACAGAGTCGGGGTTAAAGGTAGTTACTCAGACTGGCGGAAGGTGGGAAGTGTTGTTCCACAGGAATTGGTGCTGGGACACTGTTGTTCACCATTTACATAAATGATTTGGACTCGGGAATCGGAAGTACAATATCAAAATTTGAGGATGACATCAAATTAGGGGGTATAGTTAATACTAAGGAAGACTGTGACAAAATGCAAGAAGACAGTAACAAACTTGCAGAATGGGCGTATAAATGGCAAATGCATTTCAATATAGACAAGTGTGAGGTGGTGCATTTTGGTAGGAGGAATAAGGAGGCCACCTACTCCTTGGAAAGTAAGAGTCTAAATGGATAGAGGTTCAAAGGGATCTAGGGGTACAGATTCACAAATCATTAAAAGTAGCAATGCTGGTTCACAAAGCCTTAAAAAGTGCAGTCAAAGCACTGGGGTTCATTTCATAGAATAGAATCATAGAATTATACAGCACAGAAGGAGGCCGTTTGGCCCATCGTGCTTGTGCCGGCTCTGAAAGAGCTACCAGTTAGTCCCACTCCTCTGCTCTTTCCCCGTAGCCCTGGAATTTTTTTTTGATGTAGAGATTCAATTCCCTTTTGAAAGTTACTAGAGGAATAGAATTCAAAAGCAGAGGTTATGTTAAGCTTATATAGAACCTTGGTTAGACCATACTTGGAGTATTGTGCACAGTTCTGGTCTCCATATTATAAAAAGGATATAGAGGCACTGAAGAAGGTGCAAAAAAGATTCACAAGGATGATACCAGGACTGAGATGATATACTTATCAGGTATGGCTGAACAGGCTGGTGCTCCTTTCTCTAAAAAAAAAGAGGGCTGTGGGGTGACCTGATAGAGGTCTTTAAGATTATGAAAGAGTTGGATAGGGTAAACGTAGAGAAAATGTTCCCACTTTGTGGGAGTCCAAAACTAGAGGTCATAAATATAAGATAGTCACTATTAAATCCAGTGAGGGGTTCAGGAGAAATGTCTTTACCCAAAGAGTGGCAAGAATGTGGAACCTGCTACCACAAGGAGTAGTTAAGGTGAATAACATGGATGCATTGAAGGGGAAGCTAGATAAGCACGTGAGGGAGAAAGGAATAGAAGGATATGTTGATAGGGTTATATGAAGTAAGTTGGGCGGAGGCTCGTGTGGAGCATAAACACTGGCATAGGCCAGTTGGGCCGAATGGCCTGTTTCTGTGCAGTAAACCTCTGTGTAATTCTATGAAGTATTTATATTACCTTTAACACTATTTATGATCTAGACTTTCCTCAAATCCTTTTTTCTCATCTTTAGGCTATTTTCACTTTTATTTTTTTTCTGCCTGAGCCCTTCCCATCCAGAATGGATAGCTGCAGCTGAAGAGCTAGTACCGTCCATGCTGTAATTTCTACATATCTGATGTCTTTGAAGTAGAAGGAGGTGGTTCAGCAAACAATGGGGCTCATAAGAACATAAAAACATAAGAAATAGGAGCAGGAGTAGGCCAATCGGCCCCTCGAGCCTGCTCCGCCATTTAATAAGATCATGGCTGATCTGATCCTAACCTCAAATCTAAATTCATGTCCAATTTCCTGCCCGCTCCCCGTAACCCCTAATTCCCTTTACTTCTAGGAAACTGTCTATTTCTGTTTTAAATTTATTTAATGATGTAGCTTCCACAGCTTCCTGGGGCAGCAAATTCCACAGACCTACTACCCCTCCTCATCTCAGTTTTGAAAGAGCAGCCCCTTATTCTAAGATTATGCCCCCAAGTTTTAGTTTCACCCATCCTTGGGAACGTCCTTACCGCATCCACCCGATCAAGCCCCTTCACAATCTTATATGTTTCAATAAGATCGCCTCTCATTCTTCTGAACTCCAATGAGTAGAGTCCCAATCTACTCAACCTCTCCTCATATGTCCGCCCCCTCATCCCCGGCATTAACCGAGTGAACCTTCTTTGTACTGCCTCGAGAGCAAGTATGTCTTTTCTTAAGGCTCGGAGGTATAGCAAAGCTGACCCCATGCTGCTGTCTGCAAACAGACTCCAGAATATGTGTGTGCTCTGACTGCTTTTTAGGAAAATTAATTGTAAAAAACCATAGGCAATCCCTTGCTCCTCTTGCCACAGGAATTCAAACAGTGAGTGTGGCTACTTGAAATTACCAGCAAGAATGAAGAATTCTCTGCTACAGGAAGAATAGAGCCTTATGCTGCAGGAATGTGGGGGAGGGGTGATACACAGCCAGTGCTCCTGTGAGCAGCAGTCGAAGAACAGTATAAAAAAGCCTAATCTTCCCCCCCCAACTCTTCCCAATTTATAATAATTACCTTACCTTTATTGACCGTTAAATTACACTTGTGCACAAATTAGGAACATCTATAGTTGTGCTTCTGTCTGGAGGGATGGCCTTTGTCTTAATGTACGTACCTGTGTAGCTCTGTTAATTCTGAATGCCCTTTCATCTTATCAAAAACATGTTGCAGGATACAGCTGGAAAGCATAAAGGTAGCTGGAAGCAAAATAAAACACAATCCTGTTAAATTAGAGGAATTCTGATTAAAACAAAAAACATGGAACATTGCGACCTTTGATTTTATGATAACAGTGTCACGTTACAGTTCTCCCTTGTGAGACACCATTGTGCTCATCTTAAAGTCATCAGCGAGACAAAATTACATACAAATTACAACATGGAACCAGCCGTTTGGCCGAACTGTTTGGTGTTTATCCTGCACATGAGCAGTTGTCCTAATCCCATGTGCTCACCCTATTCCCATATCTCTTTAATGCGCATTCCTTCAACCACTTATCTAACCTATTCTTAAATGTTGATATGGCCTCTGCTTCAGTCACTAACTCTGGTAGTGCATTCCACAGCTTCACACAACTGAGCTTTAGCAAAATTACACACAGTCTGTTTTTCATCAGTGTAGAAGCAAAGCTGCTTCATGTTGATACAGCACAAATTTGAGGATCCGGGTGGAGATGGCAATCTCCATGAAGAGGCTGCACACACAGTTGTAGTGTCCGGACTGAGATAACCACCCAGATACTGGCAGGGCATCCATCAGTGCTCTGTACACAAATCCAGCCTTATCAGGCTTTTCTTTTCATTATGGTCCCAATGCAGCAAGTTTCTATAATGGTAAATAATATTTAAAGGGGAAGGAATATCTGGGAGAAAGTTTTTGTGCAAAGTATTCAATGAATCGTTCAAAAATTTAAGAGTGAAAAAAAGGAACAGTCAAGGTGTGTTTCTACCCCATTGCAGTGTGACTGATGGAATGGACTGGACTGGATGTCTTGAGAAGTAATAAGACAGAATGGAATGAGACAGACCGTGACAGACTGGCATAGCATGGAAATGTTGTGACATGAATCTAATGGCTACTCTCACTCCACCCAGACCAGCAAAGAACATGAGATATCACATTTTAATTTACACAAATTAAATACAGACCCATACACACAGTGTAAATTATCCATGTTACCAAGGAGCCAGCCTTATATTTCCCCCACTAGTTGTAACAAGCTCTCCTTGCCTTTCCGTTTATTCCTGATTGACGAACACATACCTCACAAAATAAACAACCCACTCCTAAGATTGTAACAATTTGTGTTTATTTTTGTTTTATTTTTGAAATTTTTCTCTTACTGTAAAGATGTTAAAGTTAATTATTATCCACCTGTATCCTCCCCTTAGAGTGTCTGATATTGGAGTCTGCTTGGATCGGTCATTGTATCTGCTTTTATTTTGCTGATTGACCTCTGGGGTGATGAATGCAATCTCACTCTGTTTCTCTCTCTTCCTTTCTTCCCACTCTACACTCTATCTCTCTCTGTCTCTTTGTCAGTTCATCTCTTTGCCTTTCTCTTTTGTCTCACTCCTCTTGCTCTTGTCTCTTTCTCTCCCTCTCTCTGTCTCTTCCCACCTCTCTCTGGGGGCTAAATTGGGCCACTTAGCGCCCATTGTGTAGGCGCTACGTGGACTCCTAAGCCCCGAAAATAGCGTCCGAGACTTCCGGCGTGACGTGCGCGGGACACCATCTTCGAAAGGGGTTTGGGCACGTGCACCTAACAACGCCAGCAACATGTAAAGTAGGGAGATTATGATGTTAATCAGTGACCAACACTGACTTGAAGCAGCTGGCGCCATTTTCGAACTCCCGGCTCCAGCCAGCACACTGTCCTAACCTCCCACAACTGAACAGGAGTTAAAGGGCATGAAGGACCCCCCCCCGCCAACAGCGCTATTAAAGGGATCATGCAGGGGTTATGGGTTAGTTACTGGATTAGTTATTCTAACTGCTAGTACAATTGTGGGTATTTGTGGAAGTTTCCTATATTTAGAGAAAGTTGCAATATTATATAGAGAGTGGTCTGGCTGGTCGTGTAGTACTGTTAGTGGCATTTAAAATATTGTGCTGAACAAGGTTGCTGCCAGGGCACTCAGCAGGAGGCCATATCCAACGAGAGCCTTCAGCGACTAATTCTCTTAACTTCAGCGACGACCAGTGCATCTGATGGCTGCGGTTCACTAAAGAGGTCGTGACTAAAATTTGTCAAATGCTGCAGCCACAAATGCATCCTCAGAGCAAGGCAAGGACAGCATTGTGTGGCACTTAATTTTTATGGCTCTGGCTCCTTCCAGGCTGCTGCTGGCGATATAAGTCCCATCTCGCAGTTTGCAGTGCACTGCTGTATAAGGGAGGTCACTGAAGTTCTGTGCGCACTCAGAAACAGATTCATCTCAGTCCCTCGGGACAGATACAAGCAGCATGAGTGAGCACGAGGATTTGCTCGTATTGCAGGCTTCCCCATGGTGCAGGGTGCCATTGACTCATTCTGCGGCGGTCCAACGTGTCACCTATATTTCAACCAGCATGGCAAGTCAAAGGCTGGCTACTGGACGAAAGGATTATCCCCTCGTGAAATGGCTCATGACTCCGGTCCGGAACCCACGGACACGTGCACAGCAGCCTACAACGAGAGCCATGCTGCCACATGGAACATCATCGAACACGCTATAAGCATCCTCAAGCAACGTTTCTGCTGCCTGGACCGCCCTGGAGGAGCCCTGCCGTACTCAGCTGAGTGGGTATCAAGATTTGTCATTGTATGCTGCATGCTGCACAACCTCGCCATTATGAGGGAACAGCCCTTGCCACCGCCTATCAGGTCAGAACCTGAGCAACAGGCGGAGGAAGAGACAGAGGAGGAAGAGGTAACAAGGTAGACCGACCCTGTCTGCCAGAGCTCTGCGTGATCAGCTTATTAATGAGCGACACCAGTAACCTCAACGACACATCCCCATTCAGCAACGGTCCCATGCTCCTTACCTTTACTCATGCACATGACCATCAAATCGTCCTCCTTATGATGACACATTGCTTTCTCCCCCAGCTCATTGAAGAAATGAAAACCAGCACCAAATGCAAATTCAAATCCAAATTTATAAATTAACACGTCATAATTCAAACAAAATGAGACTATTCACCCATGTGCATTCGGATCCGAAACTAGGGTCCTGAATCTAAATAAAGGAAATTATGAAAGTATGAGGTGTGAGTTGGCTATGATAGATTGGGAAACTTTACTAAAAGGGATGACGGTGGATTGGCAATGGCTAATATTTAAAGGACGTGTGCAGGAATTACGACAATTATTCATTCCTATCTGGCGCAAAAATAAAACAGGATAGGTGGCTCAACCGTGGCTTACAAAAGAAATTAGGGATAGTATTAGATCCAAAGAGGAGACATATAAAATTACCAGAAAAAGCAGCAAGCCTGAGGATTGGGAGCAATTCAGAATTCAGCAAAGGAGGACAAAGAGATTGATTAAGAGGGGAAAAATAGAGTATGAGAGTAAACTAGCAGGGAACATAAAAACTGACTGTAAAAGCTTCTCTAAATATGTCAAGAGAAAAAGATTAGTGAAGACAAATGTAGGTCCCTTACAGTCAGAAATGGGAGAAATTATAATGGGGAACAAAGAAATGGCAGAACAATTAAACACATACTTTGGTTCTGTCTTCACTAAGGAGGACACAAATAACCTCCCAGAAATGTTAGGGAACCAAGGGTCTAGTGAGAGGGAGGAACTGAAGGAAATCAGTATTAGTAAAAAAATAGTGCTAGGGAAATTAATGGGGCTAAAGGCTGACAAATCCCCAGGGCCTGATAATCTACATCCCAGAGTACTAAAGGAAGTGGCCCTGGAAATAGTTCCTACAGATTGGAAGGTGGCAAATGTAACCCCAATATTTAAAAAAGGAGGGAGTGAAAAAACAGGGAATTACAGACCAGTTAGTCTAATAGCAGTAGTGGGGAAAATGCTAGAGTCTATTATAAAAGATGTGATAACAGAACACTTGGAAGGCATTAACAGAATTGGACAAAGTCAGCATGGGTTTATGAAAGGGAAATTATGCTTAACAAATCTACTGGAGTTTTTTTGAGGAGGTAACTAGTAGAATAGATAGGGGAGAACCAGTGGATGTGGTGTACTTGGATTTTCAGAAGGCTTTTGATCAGATCCCACACAAGAGGTTAGTGTGCAAAATTAAAGCACCTGGGATTGGGGATAATATACTGGCATGGATTGAGAATTGGTTGACAGACAGGAAACAGAGAGTAGGAATAAACGGGTCTTTTTCCGGGTGGCAGGCAGTGACTAGTGGGGTACCGCAGGGATCAGTGCTTGGGCCCCAGCTATTCACAATATATATCAATGATTTGGATGAGGGAACCAAATGTAACATTTCCAAATTTGCAGACGACACAAAGCTGGGGTGGAATGTGAGCTGTGAGGAGGATGCAAAGAGACTCCAATGTGATTTAGACAAGTTGGGTGAGTGGGCAAGAACATGGCAGATGCAGTATAACGTGGATAAATGTGAGGTTATCCACTTTGGTTGTAAAAACAGAAAGACAGATTATTATCTGAATGGTGATAGATTGGGAGAAGGGGAGGTGCAACGAGACCTGGGTGTCCTTGTACACCAGTCGCTGAAAGCGAGCATTCAGGTGCAACAAGCAGTTAGGAAGGCGAATGATATGTTGGTGCTCATTGCAAGAGGATTTGAGTACAGGAACAGGGATGTCTTACTGCGGTTGTACAGGGCCTTGGTGAGACCACATCTGGAGTATTGTGTGCAGTTTTGGTCTCCTTATCTGAGGAAGGATGTCCTTGCCATGGAGGGAGTGCAACAAAAGTTTACCAGACTGATTCCTGGGATGGCAGGACTGACATATGAGGAGAGATTGGGTCGACTAGGCCTATATTCACTGGAGTTTGGAAGAATGAGAGGTGATCTCATCGAAACATATAAAATTCTAACAGGACTAGACAGACTAAATGCAGGGAGGATGTTCCTGATGGCTGGGGAGTCCAGAACCAGGGATCACAGTCTCAGGATACGGGGTATGCCATTTAGAACCGAATTGAGGAGAAATTTCTTCACTCAGAGGGTGATCAACCTGTGGAATTCTCTACCACAGAAGACAGTGGAGGCCAAGTCATTAGATGTATTCAAGAAGGAGATAGATATATTTCTTAATGCTAAAGGGATCAAGGGATATGGGGAAAAAGCGGGAACAGGGTACTGAGTTAGATGATCAGCCATGATCATTTTGAATGGCGGAGCAGGCCCGAAAGGCTGAATGGCCTACTCTTGCTCCTATTTTCTATGTTTCTATGTTTCTCTGCATTCCCTCAGTACCTGTTGTTTGTGTGCCTTTACCTTTCCTAGTGCTCCTACGAGGTGCATCTCCAGTGGCTGGAGCATGGGTGGTGGAAGGCTGCTGACTTTCAATGGAGGAGAGTGCAGATTGCCTTGGAGGATGACCTCGAGCAGCTGTTGGCCGGGAGGGCCCGGCTTCAGATTGCACCACCTAGGTCTGGGCTGCAGCAGTCTGGCCTGGCTGGCTGGCTGACAGGCAACGGCAAGGGTACTGGCAGAATGGCAGGGGTGGGAGCAGGAATGCTGTCATCCTGAGAGAGGACAGCAGGTTTGTCTTTCATGGAGCCACTGATACTCTCCCGGGGCGATGCATCAGCAATCCTGGTGATCTGCTGGAGAACAGATTGCTGGACGGCTGTGGAACCCAGAGCCATGATAGCAGCAGGCTGAGCTTGCAAGGCATCAGTCTGATCTTGGATAGCAGATGTTTGTGCTGCAATGGAAGCTGTTACATTGTTCATTAGATGATACATCATGGTGTGTTCCACAGGTGTGCTGATGGAGGTGTTCACCCATTCCTTTTGGGAAAGGATGGGCTCCAAGCTCTGCACAAAGCCCTGTGCCGAGTTGGAGCTGGACTCCTCCATGCCCCTTGACATTGTGTGCATGCTTTCTGGCAGGCTTTCCAGTGCACCAAGCATTTGGTTGTGTAAGCCCATCAGCCTTCTTCTGTAGCCTGGCCCATCGAAATCATCATCTGACTCCTCGGCAGCAGAACTAGTGTGCGTCCTCACCCTCCGGTGAGCTGGCACCTGCCGTATCCGTTTCACCCGCCCCGGTTCCTGCGCACTTGTGCCCGATGTCTCACCACGTGCAGATCCCTCCTATAACCTAGCCTCTAAACTACACGCAATGCCAGTCTCTGAGCTGGTGGCTGCGAGTGTAAGATCGAGTGACGGTGTGTCTGCGTCATCACTGTCATCTTCCTCTGCCTCCTCTGATTGTGCCGTTCCAGTTCTTGGGTATCTGAAACGACAAAGGGACACGGGTTGAGTTGTGGTGATGGGAGAGGAGAAAGTAAGACCTGCGTGCTACACCATCTGCAACACGTGATTCAGAAAAGATTATGGGATGATGGAGAAGTGGGAAGAGGGAAGGAGGATTAGCTATGCAGAGCCCTCATCATTGATACCTCCAGCACTGCCAGTGGCCACGGCCGCAGCGACGGCCCGCCCAATGATGGCCAGCACTGTCTCCTCCATGGGGGTGAGGACGTGTAGGCGTGCCTATCCTCTCCCAGGTCTTTCCTGCTGCCTGCTGTTATATGCCACTTT
Source organism: Heptranchias perlo (assembly GCF_035084215.1). Classification (NCBI taxonomy): domain Eukaryota; kingdom Metazoa; phylum Chordata; class Chondrichthyes; order Hexanchiformes; family Hexanchidae; genus Heptranchias; species Heptranchias perlo. The sequence goes on from NC_090327.1 coordinate 102,562,062, forward strand.
CTCCTGCAGGAAAGAGGGAAGTGTGTCAGTGAGTGTCTTGCAAGATGTTTGGGTGATGTGGCTGTCATGGTTGAAGAGCTGTCAGTGTGTGTGACCTGTGAGTTGTGGGTGTGCGGCTTGCAATACTGGTACTGTGTGATGGTGAGATGCAGCATCTGATTTGAAGAGTTGCGTACTGATGGAAAGAGTTTGTTGGTAGGTGGGTGATGGGCGGTGTGTGTGGAGCAGTGGATGAGGCTCGTGGTGCAGTTGGCAGGATATGCAACTTGGCAGTTGAAGCCACTCACCTTGACCACTCGTGTCAAATCATGAACCTCTTCCAGCACTGCATCCATGTGAGTGATGTGATGCTCCTGGCATATATCTCGTCCGCTACAGCCTCTCACTGCCTCTTCAGCACATGTCTGGAGGGCCTCCTGCCTCCCCGCAGGTACTCTGTCCATCTCCTGCATCAAGGCCTCTAGTGCATCGTCCTTGGTGCACACTCTCTCGTAGGCCCAGCCGTTCCTCAGTATCTTCCAGCACAGAGTTAGTTGCCACACCAATTTCAGGTCTCCCTGCAGCCACAGTGCACCTCCCCTTTAAGAGGCGCAGGCCGCCTTTAAGTAATGCTAGTCACTCCCGATATAGGGGTCCCCTGCTGGCGCGTGCAGCCAATCAATAGCGCAGGTAGCGCTGGCTGCACGCAGCGATCATAGAAATCATCAGGCAGCATGAATGTTAAGTGCTGCCTGCATCTCAACGACAGGGTGCGGGTTAATTGCGCACCGCGATCCCAGCGCCCGTTTTTGGGAGTTAACCAATTTAACCCCCTCTGTCTCTTGTCTCTCTCTTGCCTATCTCTTTCTTTCTCTCTTTCTCTGTCTATCTGTTTCTCTCTTCTTCTCATGTCTCCCTCCCAGTTCTTTCTTTCTTCAGCAGCGACCACTATTGTGTCCTGCTAAGTGCGTCGGAACTTCGAATCTGCACCAATTTTTGCGGACACTGGGTCTGAAACTCATGTGCTGCCTAAACTCAGTATCCAACATGCCCTTGCCTCACGTCCTAGCATGATCCATGGATTGATCTTGGGAATGAAAACTACTGAGTAATATTTTCCACTATATGTGGTGAATTGTAGACAAAAGCTGTGGGTTAAATGCAAACTGGTTCTGTATGTTAAAACATTGCTAACATGGCATCCTTTGTGTGACTTTTCATAAATCTATATGATTGTAAACAGGTACTGATTCCACTGAGGCTAATGGACAGTAAAATCTCATTACCTTTGATGTGCCTCCATAACTAAATTGTCCTTGTTCAGTGTCCCTGAATGTTGGGCTGTTGTTCAGACACGTGTGGTGTACAAACCCCACTGACTAATACTTCAATGCTTCATTGCAGAATTGATTTACAATCTGACAGCAGATGCAGTGAAGAAAGAGAAAGGTCTGCAGGCCAGGGTTTACATCTATGCCAATGAGCCAATGAGTCAGGTCATGGAGAAAATCGAGCTGTCCTCCTGGAAGGAGAGTTGCAAGCACTACTTCGTCATTGTCAAGGTCAGTCCATTGCACCTCATCTTATCTCATGGCGAGGTCAGTTCTTTCTTTAAGGGATTTACTGGTGAAAATAGGGACCATGTTTTGTGAAACAGAGTGTCAGAACATAAAAAGATAGGCTAACATTTCAGTGCAGTGCTGAGGGAGTGATGCACTGTCAGTGGTGCCGTCTTTTGGATGAGATGTTAAAACGAGACCCTATCCACCCTCTCAGGTGGACATAAATATCCACCTATTGATTGGCTGCACGTGCCAGCAGGGGACCCCGATATCGGGAGTGACTAGCATTACTTAAAGGCAGCCTGCACCTCTTAAAGGGGAGGTGCACTGTGGCTGCAGGGAGACCTGAAATTGGTGTGGCAACTAACTCTGTGCTGGTACTGTGTGATGGTGAGATGCAGCATCTGATTTGAAGAGTTGCGTACTGATGGAAAGAGTTTGTTGGTAGGTGGGTGATGGGCGGTGTGTGTGGAGCAGTGGATGAGGCTCGTGGTGCAGTTGGCAGGATATGCAACTTCAAAAAGTACTTCATTGGCTGTGACGCACTTTGGGAGGTCTTAAGTTTCTGAAAGGGGCTATATAAATGCAAGAACCAGCTTGCCATTAATTTATTGATCAATGTTATCTATCTTATCCCAGCTCCCTGCTGAATCAGGAAATTGGTATGTTTCCTTTTTGAAACATAAAGACTAGTCCCTATTCACTCTCTTTGGCGACAGTCTATCCTAACACTCCCAAGTGTGAAATAGTTGCTCCTAAAGTTGAGTTTTACTCAGTTCCTTTATCATCCAGTCAAATCCCAGAGTTCCCTTTCCTGGTTCTACACAAAATGCATCGTCATAATTTTTCATTCCTTTTGTTGTTTTAAAATCTTGAATCATGTTCCACCCCCTTAGTCCTTTCCCCTATGAGAACAGATCAAGCCCCTGAATTTCTCTTGATGGCTGTTGTTTTGAATCATTTCCACTGCTTCTGTATCAAGTCTACTAACTGGATGCAGTGCCAAAAGTGGATAGTGGGTGGTCTCAGGAATTCATTCCAGATTGTCAGTCTAACTTTATGGATTTGTTTCTAGAACCTGACATCCTTGTAAAGACCAATTTCTGGCATTGGTCACATTTTATTTTTGTATAGTGCCCATCTTTAATATATATATATATATATAAATGATAATTGAATTGGAGCAGTAAACTCAAGGAGAGACATTTGTCTGATTTTTGGCCGAAGTGAATATTTTTGCACCTCGTGTCAGTACCATTACTGAGAGAAGTCACAGACAGGCACACCTGAGTTACTTTCGAATTAATGCTCATTATCCCTCTGATGTTGACACAATGCTGGTTGTTCTTGGTGAATTGATGTTACTGACGAAGGGATGTGCACACCGGTACCTGCAGGATTTTCATAAAACACTGCAGGTGCTTGATACTCAGTTCCTTTATCTTACAGTCATGTCCCATAGTTACCATTCATAGTTCTTTCAAATTTGCTGTCATTACCCCCCTCTGCAAAGACTCACCTTGACACTCATGTCCTTGTAATCTACCGCCCCATCTCCAACCTCCCAAAGTTCTTGAATGTGTTGTTGTCTTCTAAATCCATGCTCATCTTTCTCGCAATTCTATGTTTGAACCTCTCCGATCAGATTTCTGCCACTGTCACAGCACTGAAACAGCCCTAATCAAAATCACAAATTACATTATCCGTGACTGTGACCATGGTGCACATCCTTCCTCGTCTTTCATGACCTGTCTGCAGCCTTTTATATGGTTGACATCTTTCTGCAACGCCTCACCTCCGTTGTCCAGCTGAGTGGGACTTCCCTTGCCTGGCTCCACTCTTACCTATCCAGTCGTAGCCAGAGAATCTACTGCAATGGCTTCCCTTCCTACTTGTGCACCATTACCTCTGGAGTCCCCCAAAGATCTATCCTTGGCCCCCTCCTAATTCTCATATACATGTTGCCCCTCGATCTATCCTTGGCTCCCTCCTAATTCTCATATACATGTTGCCCCTCGATCTATCCTTGGCCCCCTCCTATTTCTCATATACATGTTGCCCCTCGATCTATCTTTGGCTCCCTCCTATTTCTCATATAATATGTTGCCCCTGTTCCGCATGTACGCTGACGATACCCAGCAATACCTCACCACTACCTCCCTCGATCCCTCCACTGCCTCTGTGTTATCAGACTGCTTGTCCGATATCCAGTCCTGGATGAGCTGGAATTTTCCTCCAATTAAACATTGGGAAGACCGAAGCCCTTGCCTTTGGATCCCGCTACAGGCTCCATTCCCTATCCACCAATTCCATTCCCCTCCCTGGCCACTGTCAGGCTTATCAAGACTGTTCGTAACCTTGGGATCCCATTTGACCTTGAGCTGAGCTCTGACCCCACATCTGTTCCATCACAAAGACCGCCTACTTCCAGCTCCGTAACATTGCCCATCTCTGCCCTACCCCATCTGCTGCTGAAACCCTCATCCTTGCTTTTGGCACCACCAGACTCAACTATTCCAATGCTCTCCTGGCTGGCCTCCCATCTTCCACTCTCCATAAACTTGAGGTTATCCAAAACTCTGCTGCCCGTATCCTAACTTGCACCAATTCCCAGTCACCCATCACCCCTGTGCTTGTTTACTTACATTGGCTACCGGTCCACAAACACCCCGATTTTAAAATTCTCATCCTTGTGTTTAAATATCTCCATGGCCTCACCCCTCCCTGTTTCTGTAACCTCCTCCATCCCTCTGAGAACTCTGCGTTCCTCCAACTTTGGCATCTTGTGTATCCCCCACTTCCTTCGCCTCACCATTTGCAGCCATTCCTTCAGCCATCCCTAACCTCTAGAATTCCCTCCGTAAACCTCTCCGCATCTTCACCTCTCTATCCTCCTTTAAGACATTGCTTAAAACCAACTTCTTTAACAAAGAGTTTGGTCACCTGTCCCAATGTCTCCTTCTTTGGCTCTGTGCCAATTTTTGTCTAATTACGCTCCTGTGAAGAGCTTTGGGATGTTTTCCTACATTAAAGGTACTTATATAAATGCAAGTTGCTGTTATTGTTGTACAAAATACACAACCTTCCTTTTTTAACGCCTTTTTAAGCACTCACATGCATACTCTGAAACTCGACCTGACTCTTATATTGGATCTCACAATCGTCTATATTCCCATCTGTTTTAAGCATGGTTTATGGGTTTCAACAATTTCTAAAGATGGAAAGAACTTGCATTTACATCGCACTTTTTAGAGACTTAGTATGTCCCAAAGTGCTTCACAGCCAATGAAGTACTTTTTGAAGTGCAGTCACTGTTGTAATGTAGGGAAACATGGTAGCCAATTTGTGGTTAGCAAAATCCCACAAACAGCAATGATAACTGGCCAGACATTTTGTTTAGTGATATTGGTTGAAGGATAAATGTTGGTCAGGACACCATGTGAATTCCCCTGCTCTTTTTTGAATGGCGCCATGGGATATTTATGTCCACCTGAAGGGGCGAACAGGACCTCGGTTTAACATTCCATCCAACAGTGCAGCGCTCCCTCAGTACTGCACTGAAATGTCAGCCTAGATACCTGCTCAAGTCTCTGGAGTGGGGGGCTGAAACCAACAACCTTCTGGCTTAGCGGCAATAACACTACTGCTGAGCTAAGGCTGACACATTTCCTAGACTTTCTTTAGAAGCATTTGGACTCATTACTGTATGATCTGGTGAATAAGTATATTTGTTAACACTGTGTCCACAACGCTTTGGTTACTGTAAGTACGAAGTGGTAACATTCCAGTCAAGGGGCCAGCTAGCAATACTATTGCAGATGGCCTAACAGGAGGCCATGATGAAACCAACTTTTGGCAGTGAATTCATTTTCCAAGGAGTTCGATTCACTTTTGGGACTGGATTTAGACAGATGTTGGTGCAGCTTTGGTCTCAAAACTGCACTATAGGATGGACTTTAGGTGTTTATTAATCCTTTTGCTCTTATTGGTCGCCAGCCAGCACTGCAACTTGGTCATGTAAGTTCACTGATATAAAGGGAATGTTTGAACTTATGCCCATTGCTACATCACTCCAGCTGTCACATGTAGTGTAATGTATGACACACACAAAAGTCAAAGGAGTTGTGCCATTCTTAGCAACAGCAATGAGGGTGAAAGGTACACAAAAAAACATTTGGTTTTGATTCATGTGTAATTTACAGAATTGTCAACATCAGGGAAATGTTAGGAGTGAGATTCAGGATCAAAAAGAATTGACAAATTGCACATGAGGGCCAATTCACTGATCCAGCAGGGAGCCATGCTCGATGGGAGTGTGGGTTGGACATAGGGTTATAATGCAGCAGTGACACTACACTGACATGTGTTCTCTTCAAGCATGGCTCCTAGCTGGGGACACAGAGTCTGCGAATTTACCCTGTGGAGTACCTTTATTTTTAGTCCTGATCCACCTCAAAAAAGTTTCCATTTTGAACCAAATCGAGTGAGCTTCAGTTCCAATAAATAAGAGTCGACAGGTCTGATAATTTAATGAGAAAAAATCAATATAAGGGATAATTGGATAATAATCCATTTTTCTTTTGTAACTTTTGCTTTTATGCAGGGTCAGGAGGTCATGTATTCTAAATTAAGACTACATGACAGTACCAGAGGTACAGTTTAATTATCCAGTTTAAATATCCAATAACATGTCAACCTGGGTATGAAAGGCTACCCAAGTACTGAGCACTCAAACCTGGTATTGATACTACTTTTAAAGGATATCACTTTTGTGATGATGTAAATGATGCAAACGGCTCCAGACCTCATTACAGCCTTGGTCCAAACATGGACAAAAGAGCTGAATTCCTGAGGTGAGAGTGACTGCCCTTGACTTCAAGGCAGCATTTGACCGAGTGTGGCACCAAGGAGCCCTAGTAAAATTGAAGTCAATGGGAATCTGGGGGCAAACTCTCCAGTGGCTAGAGTCATACCTAGCACAAAGGAAGATGGTAGTGGTTGTTGGAGGCCAATCATCTCAGCCCCAGGGCATTGCTGCAGGAGTTCCTCAGGGCAGTGCCCTAGGCCCAACCATCTTCAGCTGCTTCATCAATGACCTTCCCTCCATCATAAGGTCAGAAATGGGGATGTTCGCTGATGATTGCATAGTATTCAGTTCCATTCGCAACACCTCAGATAATGAAGCAGTCCGAGCCCGCATGCAGCAAGACCTGGACAACATCCAGGCTTGGGCTGATAAGTGGCAAGTAACATTCGCACCACACAAGTGCCAGGCAATGACCATCTCCAACAAGAGAGAGTCTAACCACCTCCCCTTGACATTCAACGGCATTACCATCGCCGAATCCCCCATCATCAACATCCTGGGGGTCACCATTGACCAGAAACTTAACTGGACCAGCCATATAAATACTGTGGCTACAAGAGCAGGTCAGAGGCTGGGTATTCTGTGGTGAGTGACTCACCTCCTGGCTCCCCAAAGCCTCTCCACCATCTACAAGGCACAAGTCAGGAGTGTGATGGAATACTCTCCACTTGCCTGGATGAGTGCAGCTCCAACAACACTCAAGAAGCTCAACACCATCCAGGACAAAGCAGCCCGCTTGATTGGTACCCCATCTACCACCCTAAAAATTCACTCCCTTCACCACCGGTGCACAGTGGCTGCAGTGTGTACCATCCACAGGATGCACTGCAGCAACTCACCAAGGCTTCTTCGACAGCACCTCCCAAACCCACGACCTCTACCACCTGGAAGGACAAGAGCAGCAGGCACATGGGAACAACACCACCTGCACGTTCCCCTCCAAGTGTCACACCACCCTGACTTGGAAATATATCGCCGTTCCTTCATTGTCGCTGGGTCAAAATCGTGGAACTCCCTACCTAACAGCATTGTGGGAGAACCTTCACCACACGGACTGCAGTGGTTCAAGAAAGTGGCTCACCACCACCTTCTCAAGGGCAATTAGGGATGGGCAATAACTGCTGGCCTCGCCAGCGACACCCACATCCCATGAACGAATAAAAAAAAACCTCATTATCGCACTATTTACATGTGATATCATTGTGATAATCGGGACCTTTTGGCTCTTCCCCACCTTCAGTGCAAAATAAAAATTGCCAAATACTTTTTATAAAGACCACGCTCTTTAAATACGTTCAATCACTAAAACTGCTGGTGTGTAGAATGTCAACAGGACAAGCTTTTGAGATGGTGGTTTCTTGCATCCCTCACTTGTGCTCTCAGCTGTGATGACTCAACTCTTATGGGTTACATCTGGTAAACCACTGGCCACTCTGGTTTACATATTTTCTTTCAAACCAATTATCTGTCAATTATCAGGATTCAAACAGAAGTCACTGGATCGGGTTCATGAATAGGAAACCTGGCTGATTTTTGTTTTCCCCTCCCGATCTCAGAGGCACTGAGGCCAATTGTATTGCTCCCGTCACTGATCCGGACAGCTCAACTAAGACCAGAATGCTAACCTCACATTCACTGTGCTAGAATGAATGGCCTCGATATTAACCCCCCTAATGGGGGGTGAGAGAGGGTCGGGGCGGGGTGGTGGATGTTAAAAATGAAAAAACGGGGAACATGACCCCAACCTGCCAAGTATGCGCCCATCCCTGTTTTTACAGCGGCGGGTTTCGTGGTGTCAAAGTGTCCGCCATGAAGAAGCGGGCACTTAAATAACATCTTTAAATCGCGCTCCCACAGTGCAATTGGGAGCCCGATTTAACTTTAACAGTTGCTGCACGGGTTCCCCAGGGTCAGGAAACCCGGCAGTGAAAGGAAGGCTGCCGGCTCCACAAGGTAAGTGCCTTTTTCAGCACTCTTCGTGGGCCAAGGGGAGTAGGAGTGCTCTACCCTGGCTCCTCAAGGAAGCTTTTGGCCTCTCCTTTACCGATTGTGACTGATCCAACTCCCCACAAGCCCTGATCGCCGAGCTCCCCCCTCAAGCCCTGATGGCCTCTCTCCCTTCAGCCCAAGCCTCGATCGCCAACCTTCCCCCCCCTGCAGCGGTGGCCTGCACCCCCCCCGCCAATAAGTTCCAATCGTGGCCTCTCCATCCCACAATTGCGGCCAACCTCCTCCCACAAGCTCCGAACACTGACCTTCCCAACCAGCTGAGATCAATAGCTTTTTGGACACTAGGGGAGTCAAGGGATATGGGGATTGGGCGGGAAAATGGAGTTGAGGTAGAAGATCAGCCATGATCTTATTGAATGGCAGAGCAGGCTCGAGGGGCCATATGGACCACTCCTGCTCCTATTTCTTAAGTTTTTATGTTCTTATGATGCCCCCTCCTGATTGCTGGAGACCATCCCCAAGGGTCCCCAGCTGTAGCCTCCTGCCGTTCTAGGCTATCAATTTGGCCGGTTGTTGGGCGGGAATCAGAAGAAAAGAATGATAATGAGGTTCTGCCGTTAAATTCAATAGGACCTTTGCGTTCCCGGCCTTGCCGGGTACTTCTGCCATTTTCGGCATCCTCTGCACCATCCCTGCCCCCCTGCAAATACCTGGGCCAACGTCTTAGGTCGATGACTTTTCATCAGAACTACAAAGATCATCGACCTGAAACGTTAACTCTGTTTCTCTCTCCACAGATGCTGTCTGACCTGATCGATGTTTTCCAGCTCTTAATGTTTTTATTTCAGATTTCCAGCATCTGCAGTATTTTGCTTTTGTTTTGGACCTTTTCCTACTCTGTTCAAGCCTGAATCTTTATTTCGCTTGGGCTTACACTAGTGAAACCTTGTTAATGATTACATGCCAATATAAGTGGGTTGAAAGCTTAAGGTATTTGTTCTAGGCAGAATCTATTGATTCAGGTAGTGTGTATGCATTATTTTGGTGGCACCATCATGACTTTCATACAATCATATAAGCTTGGATCTTAAATCCTGATTTACCCTTATTCCTATTGGGACGATTATTGATTATAAATGTTACTCTTTTAAGAGGAGTATTTCCTTATACCTTTTAAGTTGTACAACAACAACAACTTGCATTTATATATACCTTTATATAGTACCTTTGATGTAGGAAAACGTCCCAAGGCGCTTCACAGAAGTGTGATCAGTTAAAAAATTGACACGAGCCAAAGAGGGAACTGTTAGAAATAGAAACTGAAAATGCTGGAAACACTGAGCAGGTCAGGCAGCATCTGTGGAGATAGAAACAGAGTTAACATTTCAGGGCATCATCAGTGTTAATTATATATAAATGAACTGCATGAGCAATTGGGAACTCTCTGGCTCCCATATATAAGGGAATAAGCTTGGGGAGAGGATGTGGGTTTTTATGTGAGGGATGCATTGGGTGTAATGTGAATCCCAGCAAATAAAGTTTGTATTTCACTGCAGTGTATCTGCGAGGTTGAGAGCTACGTGGATAGCACGTTTCAGGAGGTGGTCACCCCACAGCTTAAGAAAGTGCAGGCAGAGAGGGACTGGGTGACCACCAAAGACGAGGAGAACCAGGTAGGTAGTGCAGAAGTCCCCTGAGTGCTTCTCACTCTCTAACCTGTATTCAGTTCTGAATACTGGTGAGGGAGAGGGTTCCTCTGTGGAGTGCAGCCAGAGCCAAGTCCACAGCACTGTGGTGGCTCAGCTGTACAGGGTGGCAGGAGAACGGTCAGGAGAGCAATAGTGCTAGGCGATTCTGTAGTTAGGGGAGCAGACAGACATTTCTGTGGCCCAGACATGATTCCAGGATGGTATGTTACCTCCCTGGTGCCAGGGTCAAGGATGTCACTGAGCGGCTGCAGAACATTCTGGGGTGGGGCGGGGGGTGGTGAACAACCAGAGGTTGTGGTCCATAACGGTACCAACAACATAGGTAGAAAGAGGGAGGAGGTCCTGCAGGCAGATTTTAAGGAGTTAGGAAAGAGATTAAGAAGCACGACCTCAAAGGTAGTAATCTCCGGAATACTCCCGGTGCCACATGCTAGTGAGTATAGAAATAGGAGGATCGAGCAGATGAATGCGTGGCTGGAGCGATGGTGCAGGAGGGAGGGCTTTAGATTCCTGGGGCATTGGGACCAGTTATGGGGAAGGTGGGACCTGTACAGGCCAGATGGGTTGCACCTCAATGGAGCTGGGACCAATGTCCTCGCGGGGAGGTTCGCTAGTATTGTGGGGGGTGGGGGGGGTTTAAGCTAATTTGGCAGGTGGATGGGCACCAGGATGTAGCAATGGAAAGGAGAAACAAGGGGCACGAAGGATCGGGGGAGAAAGATAGCACTAGAGCAAGAAATAGTACAGTATTAGGTGAGATCAGACTAAGAGAGAGTACAAGAAAGTCCAAGACTGGTTTGCAGTCCATGTGTGTAAACACACAAAACTTGGTAAAAAAGGTTGGTGAGCTGCAGGCGCAAATCGCCACATGGGAATACGATGTCATGGCGATAACGGAGACCTGGCTCAAAAAAGGACAGAATTGGGTACTAAATATTCCTGGATACAAGGTGTTCAGGAAAGATAGGGAAGGAAAGAAAGGAGGGGGGAGGCAATATTGATTAAGGAGAATATTGCAGTACTGGAGAGAGAGGATGTCCTGGAGGGGTCAAGGACAAAATCTATTTGGTTAGAGTTAAGAAATAGAAGAGGTGCCATTACACTACTGTGTGTATTCTACAGGCCACCAATTAGTGGGAAGGATGTAGAGGAACAAATTTGTAGGAAAATTACAGAGAGATGCAAAAGCTATAGAGTAGTGATAACGGGAGATTTCAATTATCCTAATATAGACTGGAATAACAATAATATAAGGGGCAGAGAGGGGGAGGAATTTTTGAAATACGTGCAGGATAACTTTCTTGACCAGTACGTTTCCGGCCCAACGAGGAAGGAGGCATTGCTGGACTTGGTTCTAGGGAATGAGGCGGGCCAAGTGGAGAAAGTGTCAGTGGGGGAGCATTTAGGGAGCAGTGATCATAGTATCATAAGGTTTAGAATAGCTATGGAAAAAGACACGGACCACTCTAAAGTAAAAATACTCAATTAGAGGAGGGCCAATTTCAGTGGGATGAGAACAGATCTGGGCCGGGTAAATTGGAATCAAAGATTGGCAGGCAAAACTGTAATTGAACAGTGGGCGGCCTTTAACGAGGAGATAGTTCGGGTACAGTCTAGGCACATTCCCACGAGGGAGAAAGAAAGGGCAACTAAAGCCAGAGCTCCCTGGATGACAAAAGAGATAGAGAGTAAGATGAAACAGAAAAAGGGGCGTGTGACAGATGTCAGGTTGATAACACAAGTGAGAACCAGGCAGAATATAGAAAGTTCAGAGGGAAAGTGAAAAAGGAAATAAGAGGGGCAAAGAGACAGTATGAGAATAGACTGGCGGCCAACATAAAAGGGAATCCAAAAGTCTTCTACAGGCATGTTAACAGTAAGTGGGTAGTGAGAGGAGGGGTGAGGCCGATTAGGGACCATAAAGGATATCTACTCATGGAGGCAGAGGGGATGGCTGAGGTACTAAATGAGTACTTTGCATCTGTCTTTACCAAGGAAGTAGATACTGCCAGAGTCTCAGGAAAGGAAGATATAGTTGAGATACAGGATGGGTTAAAAATTGATAAAGAAGAGGTACTAGAAAAGCTAGCTGTACTTAAAGTAGATAAGTCACCCAGTCCGGATGGGATGCATCCTAGGTTGCTGAGGGAAGTAAAGGTGGAAATTGCAGAGGTACTGGCCATAATCTTCCAAACTTCTGTAGATACAGGGGTGGTGCCAGAGGACTGGAGATTTGCTTATGTTATACCCTTGTTCAAAAAAGGGTGTAAGGATAAACCCAGCAACTATAGTCCAGTCAGTTTAACCTCAGTGGTGGGGAAACTTTTAGAAACAATAATCCTGGACAGAATTAACAGTCAATTGGACGAGTGTGGATTGATTAGGGAAAGCCAGCATGGATTTGTTAAAGGCAAATCGTGTTTAACTAACCTGATAGCGTTTTTTGACGAGGTAACAGAGAGGGTAGATGAGGGCAATGCAGTTGATGTGGTGTATATAGACTTTCAAAAGGCGTTTGATAAAGTGCCGCATGTTAGGCTTATCATCAAGATTGTGGCCCATGGAATAAAGGGGGCAATAGCAACATGGATACATAATTGGCTAAGTGGCAGGAAACAGAGAGTAGTGGTGAACGGTTGTTTTTCGGACTGGAGGGAGGTGTACAGTGATGTTCCCCAGGGGTCGGTACTAGGACCACTGCTTTTCTTGATATATATTAATGACTTGGACTTGGTTGTACAGGGCACAATTTCAAAATTTGTAGATGCACAAAACTTGAAGGGTAGTAAACAGTGAGGAGGATAGTGATAGACTTCAAGAGGATATGGATTGGCTGGGGGCATGGGCGGACACGTGGTAGATGAAATTTAACGCAGAAAATTGCAAAGTGATACAGTTTTGTAGGAAGAACGAAGAGAGGCAATATAAAGGGTACCCTTTAAAAATGGTACAGGAACAGAGAGATCTGGGGGTATATGTGCACAAATTGTTGAAGGTGTCAGGGCAGGTTGAGAAAGCAGTTAAAAAAGCACACGGGATCCTGGGCTTTATAAATAGAGGTATAGAGTACAAAAGTGTGAAAGTCATGATGAACCTTTATAAAACACTGGTTCAGCCACAACTGGAGTATTGTGTCCAGTTGTGGACACGGCACTTTAGGAAAGATTTGAAGGCCTTTGAGAGGGTGCAGATAAGAATAATTAGAATGATTCCAAGGATGAGGGACTTTAGTTATGTGGATAGACTGGAGAAGCTGGGGTTGTTCTCCTTGGAACAGAGACGGTTGCAAGGAGATTTGATAGAGGTATTCAAAGTCATGAAGGGTCTTGACAGACTAGATAGAGAGAAAGTGTTCCCATTGGCAGAAGGGTCAAGAACCAGAGGACGTGGATTTAAAGTGATTGACAAAAGAACCAAAGGTGACATGAGGAAAAGCTTTTTTACACAGCGAGTGGTTAGGATCTGGAATGCACTGCCCGAGGTGGTGGTGGTGGACGTAGATTCAATCATGGTCTTCAAAAGGGAACTGGATAATTACCTGAAAGGAAAAAAAATTGCAAGGCTACGGGGATAGGGTGGGGGAGTGGGACTAGCTGGATTGCTCTTGCATTGAGCCAGTGCGGACTCGATGGGGCGAATGGCCTCCTTCTGTGCTGTAACCTTTCTATGATTCTATGATTCTATTCAATCCTTCACTTTCTGGCTATCCAATCAGAACTGTTCGGACAGATGACTAAAAACTTGGTCAAAGAATAGTTCTGAAGGAGTGTCTTTAAAGAGGAGAGAAAGGTGGAGAGGTCTAGGGAGGGAATTCCAGAGCTTAGGGCCTAGATGGGCTGATGCCACTGCTGCCAATTGTGGGATGAAGGGTGTGGGAGAGTTAGTGTTTCTGGCACAGAGCTTTCATAGAATCACAGAAAATTCACGGCACAGAAGGAGACCATTGGGCCCATCGTGCCCGTGCCGGCTGAAAATGAGCCATCCAGCCTAATCCCATTTTACAGCACTTAGCCCGTAGCCATGTAGGACATGGCACTTCAGGTACACATCTAGATACTTTTTAAACGAGTTGGGGGTTTCTGCCTCTACCACTGTTTCAGGCAGTGAGTTCCAGACCCCCACCACCCTCTGGGATTTTTTTTATTCGTTCATGGGATGAGGGCGTCGCTGGCGAGGCCAGCAGTTATTGCCCATCCCTAATTGCCCTTGAGAAGGTGGTGGTGAGCCGCCTTCTTGAACCACTGCAGTCCGTGTGGTGAAGGTTCTCCCACAGTGCTGTTAGGAAGGGAGTTCCAGGATTTTGACCCAGCGACGATGAAGGAACGGCGATATATTTCCAAGTCGGGATGGTGTGTGACTCGGAGGGGAATGTGTAGGTGGTGTTGTTCCCATGTGCCTGCTGCCCTTATCCTTCTAGGTGGTAGAGGTCGCGGGTTTGGGAGGTGCTGTCGAAGAAGCCTTGGTGAGTTGCTGCAGTGCATCCTGTGGATGGTACACACTGCAGCCACAGTGCGCCGGTGATGAAGGGAGTGAATATTTAGGGTGGTGGATGGGGTGCCAATCAAGCGGGCTGCTTTGTCCTGGATGGTGTTGAGCTTCTTGAGTGTTGTTGGAGCTGCACTCTTCCAGGCAAGTGGAGAGTATTCCATCACACTCCTGACCTGTGCCTTGTAGATGGTGGAAAGGCTTTGGGGAGCCAGGAGGTGAGTCACTCGCCACACAATATCCAGCCTCTGACCTGCTCTTGTAGCCACAGTATTTATATGGCTGGTCCAGTTAAGTTTCTGGTCAATGGTGATCCCTAGGATGTTGATGGTGAGGGATTCGGCGATGATAATGCCGTTGAATGTCAAGGGGAGGTGGTTAGACACTCTCTTGTTGGAGATGGTCATTGCCTGGCACTTGTCTGGCGCGAATGTTACTTGCCACTTATGAGCCCAAGCCTGGATGTTGTCCAGGTCTTGCTGCATGCGGGCTCAGACTGCTTCATTATTTGAGGGGTTGCGAATGGAACTGAACACTGTGCAATCATCAGCAAACATCCCCATTTCTGACCTTATGATGGAGGGAAATCATTGATGAAGCAGCTGAAGATGGTTGGGTGAAAATTTTTTTTCTCAGCTCCCCTCTAATCCTTCTATCAATCATTTTAAATCTATGCCCCCTGGTTATTGACTTTTCTGTTAAGGGAAATAGGTCCTTCCTATCCACTCCATTTAGGCCCCTCATAATTTTGTACACCTCAATTAAATCACCCCTCAGCCTCCTCTGTTCCAAAGAGAACAACTCTAGCCTATCCAATCTTTCGTGATAGCTAAAATTCAGTCCAGTCCTGGCAACATCCTCGTAAATCTCCTCTGTAACCTCTCTTGTGCAATTACATCCTTCCTGTAATGTGGCGACCAGAACTGTACACAGTACTCAAGCTGTGGCCTAACCAGTGTTTTATGCAGTTCCAGCATAACCTCCCTGCTCTTACACTCTACGCCTCAGCTAAGAAAGGAAAGTATTCCACATGCCTTCTTAACTACCATATCTACCTGTCCTGCTGCCTTCACGGATCTGTGGACATGCACTCCAAAGTCCCTCACGTTTACACCTTTTTGTATCCTCCCATTTATTGTGTACTCCCTTGCCTTGTTTGCCCTTCCCAGATGCATTACCTCACACTTCTCTGGATTGAATTCCATTTGCCACTTTTTTTCCCACCTGACCAGTCCATTGATATCTTCCTGCAGTCTACAGCTTTCCTCCTCACTATCAACCACACGGCCAATTTTTGTATCATCTGCAAACTTCATAATTATGCTCCCTACATTTAAGTCCAAATCATTAATATATATCACAAAAAGCAAGGGACGTGGTACTAAGCTCTGCGGAACCCCACTGGAAACAGCCTTCCAGTCACAAAAACACCCGTCGACCATTACCCTTTGCTTCCTGCCACTGAGCCAATTTTGGATCCAACTTGCCACTCTCCCTTGGAGCCCATGGGCTTTTACTTTTTTGACCAGTCTGCCATGTGGGACCTTGTCAAGAGCCTTGCTAAAATCCATGTAGACTACATCAAATGCACTACCCTCATCGACTCTCCTTATTACCTCCTCAAAAAATTCAATCAAGTTAGTCAGACATGACCTTCTCTTAACAAATCCACACTGACTGTCCTTGATTATTCCGTGCCTTTCTAAGTGACTGTTTATCCTGTCCCTCAGAATTGATTCCAATAATTTGCCCATCACCGAGGTTAGACCGACTGGCCTGTAATTATTCGGTCTATCCCTCGCTCACTTTTTAAACAATGGTACATTTGCAGTCTTCCAATCCTCCGGTACCATGCTTGTATCCAGTGAGGTTTGGAAAATGATGGCCAGAGCCTCCGTTATTTCCTCCCTTGTTTCTTTTAACAGCCTGGGATACATTTCATCAGGCCCTGTTGATTTACCTACTTTCAAAGATGCTAATCCCCTTAATACTTCCTCTCTCACTAAGTTTATCCCATCCAATATTTCGCACTCCTCCTCCTTAACTACAATATCTGCATCGTCCCTCTCTTTTGTGAAGACAGACGCAAAGTATTCATTAAGAACCATACCCCCAACATCTTCTGCCTCCACACATAGGTTACCTTTTTGGTCTCTAATAGGCCCTACTCTTTCCTTAGTTATCCTCTTGCTCTTAATGTATTTATAAAACATCTTTGGGTTTTCCTTGACTTAACTTGCCAATATTTTTTCATGCCCTCTCTTTGCTTTCCTAATTTCCTTTTTAATTTCACCCCTGCACTTTCTATACTCTTCTCGGCTTTCTGTAGTATTGAGTTCTCGATGTCTGACATAAGCTTTCCTTTTCTGCCTTATCTTACCCTGTATGCTCCTTGATATCCAAGGGGCACTAGGTTTGGCAGCCCCATCCTTTTTCTTTGTGGGAACATGTTTACTCTGCACCCTTGAATCTTCCCCTTGAATGCCTCCCACTGCTCTGACATTGATTTACCTTCAAGTAGCTGTTTCCAGTCCACTTTTGCTAAATCACTTCTTAGCTTAGTAAAATTGGCCTTTCCCCAATTGAGAACTTTAACTCTTGTTCTATCTTTGTTCTTTTCCATAACTATGCTAAAACTAACTGAATTATGATCACTACCATCAAAATGCTCTCCCACTGATACTCCTTCCACCTGCTCAGCCTCATTTCCTAAAACTAAATCCAGAACTGTTCCCTCTCTTGTTGGGCTTGCTACGTACTGGCTTAAAAAGTTCTCCGGAATGCAATTTAAGAATTTTGTGCCCTCTATACCCTTCACACTGTTTGTATCCCAGTTAATATTGGGGTAGTTGAAATCCCCTACTATTACTGCCCTATTGTTTTTGCACTTCTCAGAAATTTGCCTACATATTTGCTCTTCTATCTCCCTCTGACTGCTTGGGGTTCTATAGTACACTCTATAGTACACTCCCAGTAGTGTGACTGCCCCTTTTTTGTTCCTTAGCTCAACCCATATAGCCTCATTTGATGATCCTTCTAATGTATCATCCCTCCTCACAGCTACAATTGTTTCTTTAACCAAAATTGCCACCACCCCTCCGTTTTTATCCCCTTCTCTATCTCATCTGAAAACCCTGTAACCAGGAACTTTGAGCTGCCATGCCTGCCCCTCTTTAAACCATGTTTCTGTAATATAGCTAAGATATCATACTGCCACGTGTCTATCTGTGTCCTCAGCTGACCTGCCTTATTCACTATACTCCTTGCATTGAGGTATTTACCTTTAAGCAATGCCAAACTCCCTTGCTGTTTATTTTCTAACCTTTGTTTCCTCGGCCTTTCTAAGTCACTTACTAATTTTCTGCCTTCTGTCTCCAGTTCTGATTCTGTCCCGTCTGAATCTACACTCAGGTTCTCATCCCCCTGCCAAGCTAATTGATAAACCGTCCCCAATAGCACTAGCAAACCTCCCCGCACGGATATTGGTCCCGGCCCTGTTGAGGTGCAACCCGTCTGGCTTGTACAGGTCCCGCCTACCCCAGAACCGGTCCCAATGCCCCAGGAATCTAAAGTCCTCCCTCCTGCACCATCTCTCCAGCCACATATTCATTTGCTCTATCCTCCTATTTCTATACTCACTAGCGAGTGGCACCAGGAGTAATCCAAAGATTACTACCTTTGAGATCCTGCTTCTTACTCTCTTTCCTAACTCCTTAAAGTCTTCCTGCAGGACCTCATCCCTCTTCCTACCTTTGAGTGATGGGAGCACATTTCTGAACTTTGACGCAGAGGTCAGCTCGGCCAGTGTGATTTTCTGGTCATTAAAGTTACCCTCTTGTTGATATTGAGAACCTAAAAGCACAATCTGTGCTCAACACCTTCAATTCACCATGGCAGTTTCATGAAATTGTACCAGGAGGCAGGAAAAAGCATGACTGCCCATTCTTGGCCTGTTCCTGTTCTCCCATGAGAGCCTTTGCTCTTCTGCATGGCACTTCCTCCCCCGCCCCCCCCCCCCCCCATTCCCCACTTGTTTGATTTACTAAACTTAAGCAGAGAAATACCAGGTCAGGGCAATTCTGTGCTATAGGGTGGGAGTTATCGGAGCATGGATGGACATATTATTGTGATCACCTGTCTGTTTATATTAGCCAGACATCTCAAGCCTTTGAATTATCCCTGGTCTGAGCAAGTAATCAATTCAGAATCTAGCAAAGAGGAATCATTTGATTCTTTCAATGGATAAACTCCTGTTTGCAATTATGAATAGGGTGTTAAGGAGCCTTTGTTATTAATAGCTGATGATTTAGTTCTGTTCAACAAAGTGATTAGGAGAGTCATGTAGTGAGCTTATTAAGAAGAGGAGCAGGTTTAGGTGTGTGCGGGAAACTTGTGGGCTGTGTGTCGTAACTAAAGACTGGTTAATTATGTAATATTATAATGTAGTGGCAGCCCTGGCTCGGTGGTAGCACTCTTGTCTCTAGGTCATGGGTTCAAACCCCCACTCCACAGATTTGAGCACATAATCTAGGCTGACCCTTCAGTGCAGTACTGAGGGAGTGCTGTACTGTCAGAAGTGCCATCTTTCAGCTGAGACATGAGGCCCCATCCGCCCTTTTGAATGATGTAATAAGTTCCCATGGTGCTATTCGAAGAAGAGCAGGGGAGTTCTCCAGGTTTCTGGCCTGATATTTATCCCTCAGCCAACATCACTAAAACAGGTTGTGTGGTCATTAATCTCATTCTCTTTGTGATATCTTGCTGTTTGCCCATCAGCTGGCACATTTCCTACATTACAACAGTGGCTACACACTTCAAAAAGCACTTCATTGGCTGTGAAACACTCGGGAATGGCGTGAGGTTGTGAAAGGCTCTGTGTGTGAATATATATATATACACATGTGTATGTATATATATGCGCAAGTTCGTTCTTTCTCATGGTTTCTTATTAGTTCCAATTGGTGCACTTAAAATTTAGGTTTGTTGAGCTGACTTGTGAGGGTGGAGTTCTAGTTTGAAACGAAGCAGGATTGGAGAGACCCTTGCTTATAATTTGGGTATTTTGGGCAGGGGGCTGGGGAGGTCACTGGTGGCCAGCAAGAGCAGTTTTGAAGAGCTAGTGTCTAGATCTCAGCTGATGGCATTTAGCCCACTGACTGATAAGAGTATCAGACAGCATACAGTTTATGGAATAAAAAGGTTAATCTGTCCTGTTCTTACTGATGTTTTTGACACCATGATGGTGTCATAAAGAAGTTGTCGTAGAAGATCTGCTTATCTTAAAATCCACCAGAAACTATTTCCCTGTTTGCAGGAACTGGAAGATTTTCCTCCAGCTCTCACATATACACTGTTTTCTGAAGTTCATCCATTCAGGGCTACAATAGCATTTCTGTACTAAATATATTTAATATTTCTTGGCTTTTTGATCTGTATTTTGTCCCTACGTTTTAGTTCATTCCTTTAGTTTCCAAATTATCATTCATTGTTTCCTGCTTCAGAAGGAGAGATGAGAGGGAACTGGGTGCACAGTGGTTTAGATACTGGCCTTTTACCTCTGGGATGTGGATTCTAGTCCAGCCCAAATTGGTGGGATGGAAGTCTCTTCTGTTGTGAATGGGCATGGGCCTACAGCACAACATTGGCCCAAATTCAGCACTAAGGCTTGTAGCATATCACTGGCTCGAATTCAGCACTAAGGCCTGTAGCATAATACTGCTTTAAATTCAGCACTAAAGCCTGTAGCATTACATTGCTCTGAATTTGGTACTAATTGCATGCCATTCAGACAGGTATAAGGACGGCTGGTGCCGGTAGGATGATGCGAGGGCCATGGAGGGATTTGTAGATGAAGGCAAGAATTTTGAAGTTAATGTGTTGGGAGACAGGGAGCCCATTGAGCTCATCAAGGTCAAGTTTGATAGATGAGTGGGACTTATATCAGGGACAGGATGCTGGCGCCTAAGTTTTGGATGAAGGGTTTTGATAGAGTAAATAAGGGGAAACTGTTTCCACTGGCAGGAGGGTCGGTAACCAAAGGACACGAATTTAAGATAATTGGCAAAAGAACCAAAGGGGAGATGATCATAATTTTTTTATGCAGCGAGTTGTTATGATCTGGAATGCACTGCCTGAAAGGGTGGTGGAAGCAGATTCAATAGTAACTTTCAAAAGGGAATTGGATAAATATTTGAAAAGGAAAAAATTTCAGGGATGTGAGGATAGAGCAGAGGAGTGGGACTAATGGGATAGATTTTTCAAAGAGCTGGCATGGACTGAATGGCCTCCTTCTGTGCTGTATGGTTCTATGAGTTGGTGTTTCTTAACATAGTAAAATGTCCCAAGTCACTTCACAGGAGCGTTATCGAACAAAATTTGACACCGAGCCACATAAAGAGATATTAGGACAGGTGACCAAAAACTTGGCCAAAAAGCTAGGTTTTAAGGAGCATCTTAAAGGAGGAGAGCGAGGTAGAGAGTTTAGGGAGGGAATTCCAGAGCTTAGGGCCTAGGCAGTTGAAGGCACGGCCGCCAATGGTGGAGCAATGAAAATCGGGAATGTGGAAGAGTCCAGAATTGGAGGAGTGCAGAGATCTTGGAGGGTTGCAGGGCTGGAGGAAGTTACAGAGATAGGAAGGGGCGAGGCCAAGGAGGGATTTAAAAACAAAAATGAGAAATTTAAAGTCGAGGCATTGCTGGACCGGGAGCAAATGTAAGTCAGCGAGCACAGGGGTGATGGGTGAACAGAGCTTGGTGCGAGTTAGCATACAGGCAGCAGAGATTTAGATGAGCTCAAGTTTATGGAGGGTGCAACACGGGAGGCCGGCCAGGAGAGCATTGGAATAGTCAAGTCTAGAGGTAACAAAGTCATGGATGAGATGAGGCAGGGCGGAGACGGGCGATGTTACAGAGGTGGACGTAGGCGGTCTTAATGATGGTGTGGATATGGGATATTGGTCCTTCTGTTCATCCAATACTGGATGTTGGACAAGCAGCGTGACAAATCAGAGGCAGTGGAGGGGTTGAGGGAGGTGGTGGTGAGGTTGAGCTGGGTGTCGTCGGTGTACACATGGAACCTGACGAGGAGGAGCTTGAGAGGTTAGTGCGGAGAACACTGGAGAAATGGAGCCTTGAGATGACAAAAGCATGGATGAGGATATTATGTATTGTTATGTGTGGGATTCAATAATAAAAAAGTAATATAAACAAAAATAGTGAATTATAGTATTTGAGCTATTTATTGGAGTGAATTCACATTCTTGCTGTCCTGTCCTGCCAATTCGGAGAAATGAAAGATTAACTGGCCTCCGATGGATTGGATAGAGAGGAGCTATGCTTGAAGGGCGTGCAGGTCGGAGACAGGACTACAAAGCTGTAGCACCATTTTTGTGACCTGTGCTCCATTGTAGCTTGGCTCCCGCTGGGCCTCCGTGATTAGTGAATTCATCCTATAAAGTACTGGTCAAACAAGGATGCAGCACTTTGATTGGCAATTTGTTACATCACAATTTATAATGGACAATATATAATGCTTGATTGGCTAATATTTTTAGGCTTTTAAAGCAGAGCCAGGACTTATTCAACACTCCCACAGACATACCTAGCAGTGTCATTCTTGGCCCAGTGGTTGCCACCTTGTTAGATGGTTGTGGGTTCAAGCCCAACTCCAGGACTTGAGCACATAATCCAGGCTGAACCCTTCAGTGTAGTACTGAGGGACTGCTGCACTGTTGGAAGTGGTGTCTTTTAGATGTGATGTTAAACCAAGGTCCTATCTGACAGTTTAGGTAGATGTAAATGATCCCATAGCACTATTCAAAGAAGAGTAGGGGAGTTCTCCTGGTGTCCTGGCTAATATTTATCCCTCAACCAATACCACCAAAAACAGATTAACTGGTGATTTATCTCATCTTGTTTGTGGGACCTTGTTGTCTACCATTTGGCTACTGCATTTGCCTGTGAAAACTACGGTGATTACAACTTCAAGGGTAGTCCATTGGCTGTAAAGCACACTGAAGATGTGAAAATGCTATAAAAATGTACATTCTTCAAGTCCTTTAACAGTACCAAAAGTAAACAATTTATTCCAGTGTTTGAAGATGAGCTCACAGACCCAGCTGGAAAACCAATAAAACTGTAAACTGCAGGAAGTTTTGTCTGGGCTTATGCTCTCAGCTGTTGTACTTTGCTCTTCAGACTTGCCCATATTTTTGGCAAAAACCCTCCCCTTGGCAGTGCAAAGCAGTTCTAAACTTTGTTGAGTAATGCACAGATAACAAGGGTTGATGAAGGGGCAGTAAGTGGAGTTATCTCATGAAGTTGCCTGCTGCCTCACAATGGATGCATTCACTTTGACAGGCTTCAATTATACTGCTGCCAATTATAATGTTTCATACCACACAAGATGTGCATTGTGCAATTTGGGGGAAGGCATTAATGAGCAGTACTTATTATCAGACCCCTGTTGGATTGTGAGCTGTGCATTTTTGCACCTCAGATGTTGCTGTTTCAATGTCCCTCCGGCATTGTAGATTTGGAGGTTTTATTGTTTTAGAAATCCTGTTACAAAGAGCACAAATATAAATCTTCTTTAAAAACGTTTCTGAAAATAATTATGAAAATACGTCTTATGAGAATTATTGTTTTGCCAATTTATATTCAGTGAACTTTGTGTTCCTCGAAACAGCCTCCAGCTAGCTTTGGTAGGACCACGTGGTAACAGTAAATCAGCTTTACCGACAGCACTGAAAGCCCTTGGTCCCTGGTTCCAGAATTATCTGCAGCCAATTATACTGTTTACTAGAGGTTTTGAGAAGAGAGTCCAGGACTTGTATATTTTGTTTAGGAGAGTTCAAGCACAAAATAT
This sequence comes from Heptranchias perlo, assembly GCF_035084215.1. Taxonomy (NCBI): domain Eukaryota; kingdom Metazoa; phylum Chordata; class Chondrichthyes; order Hexanchiformes; family Hexanchidae; genus Heptranchias; species Heptranchias perlo. Next base: position 102,585,480 of record NC_090327.1, read on the forward strand.
CCTAGATATTAGAATCTAGAATATTCTAATATCCTGGAATATATCTTGGAATATTGACAGATTATGGAAATTACCACCATGCTGAACACAAAACTTTCTAAAAAGAACATAAATAGCTCCACTACTGTTTATTCCCTGTACTCCACAGACCTAAATGCTCCCTCTCTCCCGCTGGACTCTTCGTCCAGCAGACCTCAGATTTTATGTCAATGAGGTTCGTGCACAGTGACTTTTCATTTGACCTGAGTACCGTCACTGCATTCTGAAAGTCAAAAAACAAACACACGCTGCTAGCATATTGAAACCAAAGTCAGGAACAGTATTTCTAGTTGTGAAGATATTTCAAAGCTTAATGCTTGAGAAAATGCTATTAGATTGTGAGCTTTATTAACTCCTAGATTTTTGTTTTCTGGCATTTGGTAGTGATATAGTAGGAATCTTGCATCTTTTGTATTCAGGAGGAGGAAGTGATGCCAGTTATAGAACAAAGGAGGTGCTGCAAACACCCAGCAGGACAGTTTTTCCTGATCAGTTGGTACGAGCATTCTTCTAGGTCTGAGCATAGATAAAGCCAACCTGAACCTGATCATTTTGAAGTTGATTCTTACACCAACTCCCCAATCAGGGCAGAAATCCATTTAGTTACAATCCAACCAAAATAAAACTGACCCTAACGTCGGAGGAATACGATCTTACCATGCTGGAGCTGGTCACATCCATCCTTCCTAAATGTAATTAGCACATGTACCTACAAGTTATTATCATATTATTAAAACATTCTCCTTTTAGAATCCAATAATACCGATTATATTGGGGTCAATTTTAACTGGAGGCGCTTTTGGGGTGGGCTGGGGTGTGGAGTGGGAGGGAAATCTGGGGAGCTCAGTTCGGGGCCCAGGCCATTTAAATAAAGCGGGGCAATCTCCCGCCCAAAACCGATGGGTGTGAAATCAGGGCTGGTGGGTGGCAGCATAAATTGTGCCAAAAGCCCAAGGATGCTGGCAACCCAAGGGAAGCGCATAAAGTTTGCACTGGGGAGGGGATTTGGCAGCCGATGCCGGTGCTGGGGAGGCGCAAGGACTCCTTGCGGGGCCCGTGGGAGCACATCTGCTCCGCATCGCCCACAAGGATTCCACAGAAAGTTACATTTTTGAACTTACCTTGGCCTCTTCTGGTCACTCCGTGACTCCCGCCATGGCTCAGCTGTCAGGCTTGGCCCCTTGTGGGCCTCCCAAACACGGAAATTAAAATGTTTATTGCGGAGCCGATGATGTTATCGAGCCATGACTTTCCAAAGTCCCCACTTGCCAGGAGTGGGTGGCTCTCCATTGTCTGTTCTCAGGTAAGCTAAGATGATGGGGGATTGGGAACACGTCAGAAACGCGGCGTGGCCCCCCCATCACTATCATAAGCCCCCCCCCCCCCCACCCCCCCCGGTCTGCACTGTTCCCTCATTGTGTGTAGATGCAAATTGATTCCATTTACACCCAAAGGGCTCTGGGCTTTACAAGTAGATTGGTTAAAGAATGTAGGATGAATCAATGTGGATCACTGTAAGGTTACATATATATATATATATATATATATGTAGGACCAGGCAATGTGTACAAATCAGGTTGAATATGAGGCCTGGGCCATTCTAACTCCTGAGCCTCGTTAGCATGTGGCACAGCTGTCTCCCACCCGTAAGCAGCAGGGCTGGTGGTGGGAGTAGAAATTGGGATGGGGGTCCAAGGATGCTGGGGACCCAGGGGGATGATTCCCGGCATGGTTACTACTGGCTACTGGAGGGTGGGAGGGGGTTGACAGGAGATGCCTGTGTTGGGAGGTAAAGGCAAGGCCGGGAGTCCCAAGGACTCCTTGTGGGGCTTGGGGGTGCACTCCTGCTACTCCAGGCCCATCAGGAATGGTCAGAAAAGTCAAATAAAGAGACTTACCTTGGCCTCTTCTGTGCCTGCTTTGAGGTGAGTTAAGGTGGTGAGGGATGGGAATTCGTTGGGAACACGCCAGACGGGTTGGGTTAGAATCTACCCCTGTGATTCAGGTCTGGGACTGCCTTTGAGCAACGCCACAGGAGGTCTTCTTGTGTGGTAAATGGTAAAGTAATGAGAGGAGTAGAATATTGGCATGGTCTTGGAGAACTATCCCACCAAAATCCACTATTGACGTGATGGTGTGTGACGCGATGTGTTGAGTTCCTACCTAACTCAATTAATGACTCTAGTTGGTGAAATGCAGCCTGCATTCCAGCCTAAAGGTTATTCATACAGTGCCCTATACGTGTGAAATGGAAACAGAAGCGCTGCCAATAACAGCCTTTCCAATTTATTTAAAGAACCCTGCTGCGTTATTTGCCTGCAATTTAAGTAACATAGCCTAAAGGTTTGAAGCCACTGAACTTGGCATTTGTGGGCACACCTGCAGACCACCTGCGAATGGCCTGGACCTCAGCTGCAGCCTAAATCAAAGCCTTGCAGTGTATGCTCAATAAGTCGTCTGTGATCCACACTACTTAAAGGAAGTGGAACAAATTCCGTATAAACAGAAGCTACACTGAGAAACTCTTCATATTTGTACACCGTCCATACGTGCCAACATTGTGGGATTTCCCTGGTGGCTACAGAATTTTTGAGGTTATATTTGGCCTCAACGTTTGTTGTTCAAAGCTCTGGGTCTAATTGGACTATGTTTGCACTAACTAGGCCTTGCCCTAATGGGGAATGCTTGTGCAATCAGGCAGTTAAAGGCACTATGAGAAAGACAGAGAGAGAGACATGTATGGGTAGTTATAATAGGTATGTATGGGGGAAGAAGAATACAGAGAGAAGGAATCAGAACAGCAAAAAGGCAAAGAAACAAATGGAACATTTGAAAAAATGGAGAATTCTTTGATGGACTGGATTTCTTAAGAGCATGTAATTGATTAGAGGGCAAGAATAATTCATTTGACATAACTTTGATTTCCAGAAGACATTTAATAATGTTCACATGAGGTTTTCCAAGATTAAGCCTCTTAGAAATTAAAATTAAAATTAAAAATGTGCCAGCTGGATTCAAAACAGACTTACCAACAGAAAGCAGAAGGTGATGATAAATGGAAAATCCTCTGTCTGGGAGGCAGTGATTAATGGAGTTCAGCGTGACCCTGGTCTGGGTTCCCAGCTGTTATCAATAACAAGGAAGATACATATAGTAATGCTATGATGACACCAAGCTCAGTGTCCAAATTATTGGAATAAGGGATATATTAAAGGGATCATTTTTCTGACCTCATGCTCCCAGAGGGTGAGGCTTCTTATGAGGAGCATTAGACTGGAAAATTACCCCTTAAGCGAATGGGCTAAGGAATGTCAGGTAAATTTTAGCGTGGATGAATGTAAGATAATGCACACTGAAGCAACAACACAATGAATGGCAACTCATTAGCGTCACTGATAATATCTTCACTGCTTTCCTCCCTTAGCCTCAGCTCTGAGCCGCTTCTCATCCTTGGTCATTTCAACCTCCATCTCATCTCACCTTGCCCTCTCTCCTTTGAGTTCACTGCCCTCCTGTCCTCCCTTCACCTCTCTCTTCATACAAACTCTCCTACCCATGTTCACAGCCACCCTTTCGACCTTGTCATCTTATGTGTCCTCTCTACTCCCGTCATCTCAATCACAGATAAGGCCATCTCTGATTACTTCCTTCTATCCCTTTCCACTCATATCCCCCTTCCGACCCCACTTCCTTCTGCAAACCCTGGAAAAAAACTCTCCCCTAAGTCACTTACAACGGCACTTCCAAATTCCCAACTGTCTAGCCTTTGGCCCTCTATTCACCACAATATTTCTGCAGCTACCGATCTGCTCAATCACATCCCTCACCTCCACCTTTGATGCCCTAGTACCCAGTAAAACCCTTACTCTCTCCTAGCCTAATTGTTCCCCTGGTACAACCCCCTTTTTTGCTCTCTTAAGTCCAAGGGACGCAGACTTGATCATTTATGGCGGACAACTGGTTTAGCCATTCATTGCTAGATTTGGCTGGACCACATAAAGCATTATCGGGTCCTGCTCTCCTCTGCCAAAACTACTCACTGCTCCAGGATCATCCTGGAATGCAAAGATAACCCCAAGCTTCTCTTCTCCATTATCAACCGTCTTCTTAAATCTTTCTCACTTGCCCGCTCCGGCTTCACCTCCAACAACACATGTGAGGAGCTTATCGACTTCTTTGTCACTCGGATTGAAACCATTCATTCAGCTGCCTCTGCCACTTCCCTCCCTCCCCCTAGCCCACCAAGCCAAACTTCCCCTACGGTTCCCCCCCGCCCTAGACCTGAACTCGTATCTTTCTCTAGTTTCTCTCCTATCTCCCCTCATGCCCTCTCCAAACTCATCTTGACCATGAGACCCACCTCCTGCTCTCTTGACTCTATTCTCACTAAACTGCTGACCAAGCAACTTCCCTTCCTGGACACCGTGCCAGCTGATATTGTAAATTGTTCCCTCTCCCCTGGTACGGACTCCACCCTTTCAAATCTGCCATCATTGTCCCGTCCTCAAACAACCCACCGTTGACCCTTCTGTCCTTGCAAACTACTGCCCCCATCTCCGACCTCATTTTCCTCTCCAAAGTCCTTGAACATATTGTCGCCGCCCAAATCCGTGCCCAACTTTCCCATGACTCTGTTTGAACCTCTCCAATCAGATTTCCGCCCCTGCCACTGTACTGATCTTATCAAAGTCACAAATCGTATCCTATGTGACTGTGACCGTGGTAAACTATCATTCCTCATCCTTCTTGACCTGTCTGCAGCCTTTGACATGGTTGATCGCACCATCCTCCTCCAACGCCTCTCCTCCATTGTCCAGCTGAGTGGGACTGCCCTCGCCTGGTTCCATTCTTATCTATCCAGTCGTAGTCAGAGAATCTCCTGCAATGGCTTCTCTTCCTGATCCCGCTATGTCACCTCCGGAGTCCCCCAAGAATCTATTTTTGGCCCCCTACTATTTCTCATCTACATGCTGCCCCTCGGCGACATCATCCGAAAACACGACATCAAGTACTGCATGTGGGCTGACGACACCCAGCTCTACCTCACCACCACCTCTCTTGACCCTCCCACTGCCTCTGATTTGTCATGCTGCTTGTCTGACATCCAGTATATGAAGGAGCAGAAATTGCCTCCAATTAAATATTTGGAAGATCAAAGCCATTGTTTTCGACTCCCGCCACAAACTCTGTTCCATTGCCACCGATTCCATCCCCCTCCCTAACCACTGTATTTGGCTGAACCAGACTGTTCACAATCTCGACATCTTATTTGACCCTGAGCTGAGCTTCTGACCCGATAACCTCTCCATCAGCAAGACCACCTACTTCCACCTCCATAATATCGTCCTGCCTCAGCCCATCTGCTGCTGAAACCCTCATCCATGCTTTTGTTACCTTCAGGCTCGACTATTGCAGTGCTCTCCTGGCCGGCCTCCTATCTTCCATAAACTTGGTCTCTGCTGCTCGTATCCTAACTCGCACCAAGTCCCGCTCACCCATCAGCCCGGTCCTCGCTGAACTAAAGTGGCTCCCGGTCCAGCAACACCTCAAGTTAAAAATTCTCATCTTTTGTTCAGATCCCTCCATGGGCTCGTCCCTCCCTATCTCTGTATTCTCCTCCAGCCGTACAACCCTCCGAAAACTCTGCGTTCCTCCAATCCTGGTCTCTTGTGCATCCCCGATTTCCTTCGCCCCACTGTTGGCGGCCGTGTCTTCAGCTGTCTAGGCCCCAAGCTCTGGAATTCCCTTCCTAGACCTCTCTGCCTTTCTACCTTTCTCTCCTCCTTTAAGACGCTCTTTAAAACATATCTCTTTGACCAAGCTTTTGGTCACCTTTCCTGCGATCTTCTATGTGGCTTGGTCTCAAATTTAGTTTGATAACGCTCCTGTGAAGTGCCTTGGGACATTTATTACGTTAAAGGTGCTATATAAATGCAGGTTGTTGTTGTTATTAACAAATATGAAAAAAATGGGATGTTTGCCCATTCACTGAACGCAGCCAATTCATGTGGCACTGTTAGCAACAGGATTAATATTAATAATGGGATATATTTTTAGGGCATCACATTATAAATTTAAGCAGATCAATTTAACTCATTGGTAAGACTGAATTTAGAGTTTTCTTCCTCTGCCACTCTGTGGTTAGAGTGTCACCCTTTACTTTGGCTGACAGTACTTTTGGATATCAAATCCTCCAATGCTGCTCCTCACTGATTCACTTAGTGGTTGATTTATTTCAAATCAAAGCACTTGAGCATCAGTCGTTGGGGGCATTCTTGCCTTGGGTCAGAAGGTTGTAGGTCGGAGCTCCATGGTGAGGGGTTTAACCTCATCAATTAGACTGACGCTCCAGTGTAGTACTGAGGGAGTGCTGCATTGTCAGTGTAGTACTGAGGGAGTGCTGCATTGTCAGTGTAGTACTGAGGGAGTGCTGCATTGTCAGTGTAGTACTGAGGGAGTGCTGCATTGTCAGTGTAGTACTGAGGGAGTGCTGCATTGTCAGTGTAGTACTGAGGGAGTGCTGCATTGTCAGTGTAGTACTGAGGGAGTGCTGCATTGTCAGTGTAGTACTGAGGGAGTGCTGCATTGTCAGTGTAGTACTGAGGGAGTGCTGCATTGTCAGTGTAGTACTGAGGGAGTGCTGCATTGTCAGTGTAGTACTGAGGGAGTGCTGCATTGTCAGTGTAGTACTGAGGGAGTGCTGCATTGTCAGTGTAGTACTGAGGGAGTGCTGCATTGTCAGTGTAGTACTGAGGGAGTGCTGCATTGTCAGTGTAGTACTGAGGGAGTGCTGCATTGTCAGTGTAGTACTGAGGGAGTGCTGCATTGTCAGTGTAGTACTGAGGGAGTGCTGCATTGTCAGTGTAGTACTGAGGGAGTGCTGCATTGTCAGTGTAGTACTGAGGGAGTGCTGCATTGTCAGTGTAGTACTGAGGGAGTGCTGCATTGTCAGTGTAGTACTGAGGGAGTGCTGCATTGTCAGTGTAGTACTGAGGGAGTGCTGCATTGTCAGTGTAGTACTGAGGGAGTGCTGCATTGTCAGTGTAGTACTGAGGGAGTGCTGCATTGTCAGTGTAGTACTGAGGGAGTGCTGCATTGTCAGTGTAGTACTGAGGGAGTGCTGCATTGTCAGAGTTTCTATCCTTAAGATGCGATGTTTTCCTCTTCTGATGGTTCAGTCAGATGTTTAAGATCCATATTTGAATTGCAGGGAATTCCACAAGGGTTTTGGTCAATAATTATCCATCAACCAATACCACTAAATGAAACCTGAAAAGATTAACTTATCATTCATCTTATGTTTGTTTGTGGGATGTTGCTGTTGCAAAATGCTTAGGAACAGTTATTACTCTCCAAAAGTAATTTATGATGTGAAGTGCTTTGAAGTGCTTCAGCGTCATAAGGTATTACATAAATGAAGTTACTATTGTTGAAACTTTGGACACCCTACCTTTGAAAGGGCAGTGGTCTACTGGAGAGGGTTTAGATGAGAAAGCAAGTATGATTCTGCAATTTCTGCCTCTTAAATTATGAAGAGAAACTCACAGAGCTGAACTGTTTTTTAATCAACAGGAAGATAGTACTGGCTTCTATTATTCTGGAGATAAAGGTAATGTCGATCTAAACATGTTATTTAACTTAGACGATGATCTCAGGACTAGGGGAAGTGGGTATAAAATGAATGAACCTCAAGCAAGACTAGGGTTCAAAAGACATTTTTCCCAAGGTAATAAACATATGGAATAGGTTACCAGAGAAAGCAATTAATACTGTCCAGGTTTACTCACTAGATAGGTTCAGATGAAAAAGCAAGTTCGACCCATTTTATCTTATCTTTTCAGAATACCAACCCTTCCATCTTCCCATTGCAGCATCTAGCCATTTCCTAAATGACTCCAGTGTCAACATCTCCCTTGGCAACCTGGCCCAGCTGTCATTCAATCTCTTTGTAAAGGAATACTTACTGATGTCTGTCCTAAATCTGTCCTTTACCCCTTTGAAACTGTGCCCTTGCATATCTGAAAATACTGTTTGGAATTAACTCCCTCTCCTGTTAAGTATCTTGTATATCTCTATAAGTTCCCTTCTGACATGCCTCTTTTCAAGGGTGATGAGCCTTAACTGATCACACCTCGTAACTCGTCTGACATTGGCGATCAGTCTGATTGCTCTCTTCTGCACTGCTTGAGGACAGGGTGGCCAGTGGTGTCACAATAACCAGAACTGTACACAAGTCTCTGGGTGCAGCCTAACTGACTAGGGCATTGTACAACATAACCTCTGGCGATTTGAATTCAACTGATCTGGCACTATAACCCGGCATCCTATTTGCTTTGTTTATTGGCAGCTCTCTTTGTATAGACATGGTGAGCAACTAGTCAACTAACATCTCTTCATCTCTTCCAACTTCCGTCGTGGCAAGTTCTGACCCACCAGTGGAATTCTATTTTTATTTTCCACTATACATAGAATCATATAAAAGGTGCAACACAGAAACAGGCCTTTCAGTCCATAAGAATATAAGAACATAAGAAATAGGAGCAGGGGGAGTGCATATGGCCCCTCGAGCCTGCTCCGTCATTCAATCAGATCATGGCTGCTCTTCAATTTCAACTCCACTTTCCTGTCTGATCCCCATATCTCTTGATTCCCCTAGATCAATCGACCTCAGCCTCGAATATACTCAACAACTCAGCATCCACAGCCCTCTGGGGTAGGGAATTCCAAAGATTCACAATCCTCTGAGTGAAGAAATTCCCCCTCCTCTCAGTCTTAAATGGCCGACCCCTTATCCTGCAACTATACACTCTAATTCTAGACTCTCCAGCCAGAGGAAACAACCCCTCAGCCCCCTCAGAATCTTTTATGTTTCAATGAGATCACCTCTCATTCTTCTAAACTCCAGAGAGTATAGGTTCATTCAACTCAACCTCTCCACATAGGACAACCCTCTCATCCCAGGAATTAATCTGGTGAACCTTAGTTGCACTGCCTCCAAGGCAAGTATATCCTTCCTTAGATAAGGACACCAAAACTGTACGTAGTACTCCAGGTGAGGTCTCACCAAAGCCCTGTCCAATTGTAGTAAGACTTCCTTACTCTTGTACTCTAACCACCTTGCAATAAAGACCAACATGCCATTTGCTTTCCTAATTGCCTGCTGTACCTGCATGCTAACTTTTTGTGTTTCTTGTACTAGGACACCCAGGACACCCAGCTCCAACCAGCTCATGTTGGTATTTACCCTCCACACAAGCAAATAGTCCTAATCACATTTAACGCCCTTTCCCATATCTCTTTTTCCTTTTTACTTCATCCACCAATCCAATCTAACCTTGAATGTTGACATAGCTTCTGCCTCACTGTGAAGCCTTGTGTTTGTCCGCATTGAATCTCATTTGTCAGTCCAGATGCAAAACCCGTCGAGTTCTCTTAGTAAGATAGTAGCTGTCCTTCTGAGTCCACAGACCACCCTAGCTTGGTGTCATTTGTGAATTTAACTACTTCGTACTGAGATGGCAATGTCAGGTCATTTATATATAGACTAACATGATAAAACGTTGATTGGAAAAGAATGAATCCTGTGCTCATGGGACCAATGATGTGTCATTCATGGAGTACAACTGGTTGTAAGATTGAATTGATATCCTGAAATTCAGCTTTTACCTCAGGGACCAGGGAGAAATATCACAAAACATTTCATTTTGGAGGTTTTACCTGTGGTTGATTGCCTTATTCAGAAGATGCAGTGGGTTGAAAATTGTGCATAATCTGCGGACAGGCTTAATGGACAAAATAGCCTTTTCCTCTTCAGTACTTTATGTTCTTTAAGTGGAAAAGTCAGATAAAATATAGTAAGCGCTGGTGCTGTTAAATTCTACTTTGGATCTTACAAAAAAGGAAATAAATGTATTTTTGGGAGGGGGCTGTGGGAGTGGGAGGAGCATTGTATTTAGACAGCGATGCCTCATCTGGCCTCCTAGCCCATGCTGGATCCCTGGATTTATGATTCTAAAATATTGGCAGGAGGATGCCCATTGAACTTCTGAAAGATTAGTAACAAAATATATTGTAACCTGGTACGTTTGAGTTTTGGAATCTCTGGGGGTCATAGAAAATCTAGTTAGAAATAATTTATTCCTTTGCCTCTTTGCCAACTCAAGCAGAGTTGGAAGTAATTTTAAACCATGGTGACATGAAGGGCTAAATTCAGCAAGACTATGTTCCTGGCATGGTGGCTTGGTCAGTGGGGGTGCAAATCAGAGATTTGGGTGCGCAGATCAGTGGGACCTGACTCATGGTGCTCCCAATTTTCTGATGATTAAAAGCTATCACCAGAAATCTGGGAACTCCACCAATTGTCCCCTCTGACCTCTGTGCCCAGTTCTTTGATCCCCATCCTGTGCCCGGAGTCTAAATTTACCCCAGAGTTAATGTAGGAAACATGGAGTTCATCATCGTAAATTCTGTGGATGTCATCACTGGGTGACAAGAAGTAATTGGCATCCATTTTGAAAACTAACTAAATAGACATGGATTTTCCTAAACCTGCCCGCCGTCCCGACCTTGCTGTGACCTCGGTCAAGTTTCCTGGTTCGACGTACATTAGTTATACAGGGCAGCTTCTCCTGTCAGTGGTGACACAAGCCTTTGTTTGGAGGCCGAGATAAGGTAAAGGACCCGTTAAAAACAGGATATTGCAGGCTGTCGCACTGACGTTTGGTATTGCAAGAGAAGCCACAATTTCCACAGCTAAACTGTCTCATGATGTGACTGATTGTGACCAACAAAATCAAACTGCTCTTGGCTTGTTTCCCTCTCCACTGCTATTCTCCCATCCTCTCCTGAAGGTGCTGGAGTACAAGTCACAGGCACCAACTACCCTCACCTGTCTGGACCTTCTTCCTGTGTGGGCATGCACAGCAGGTTATTCAACCAAGGGGGCTGTCACAGACTATCCCACAGTACCTCTGACATCCAGCAGAAGTCACTGGATGGTGATCAGGAGGGAGGTCCTTGGCTGATCAAACTCCCTCCCCCCCCTTCATACTCCAAGGGCACTGAGGCCAATTGCAGCTGTCCTATAGCAGCCCGGCCTGGGATTGGCTTACCCAGCTCAGCCATTGAAGCAGAGTCCCTCTGAGGTGTAACGAGATGACAACTTAGGATACTTGGCTCAACCCTTGTGGAAAATATATCAGGTCATCTGTGAACCCCCATGCAGTCGAATATTCAAAATGAATACGTTTCCAGAGGTTGCCTAGTGTCTGCGGAAATCATGCTTCTATGAGATACAGCACCTTCAGGAGAGGAGGGGACCTGTACCCCAGTGAGAGTCAGCACCTTCAGGAGAGGAGGGGACCTGTACCCCAGTGAGAGTCAGCACCTTCAGGAGAGGAGGGGACCTGTACCCCAGTGAGAGTCAGCACCTTCAGGAGAGGAGGGGACCTGTACCCCAGTGAGAGTCAGCACCTTCAGGAGAGGAGGGGGCCTGTACCCCAGTGAGAGTCAGCACCTTCAGGATAGGAGGGGACCTGTACCCCAGTGAGAGTCAGCACCTTCAGGAGAGGAGGGGACCTGTACCCCAGTGAGAGTCAGCACCTTCAGGAGAGGAGGGGACCTGTACCCCATTGAGAGTGAGCACTTTAAGGAAACTAGGGGACTATACCCCGGTGAGATTCAGCACATTCAAGAGGGCAGGCGAACTGTAACCCAGTGAGGGACAGCTCCTTTAGGAGACATTGGGACCTGAACCCCAGTGAGAGTCAGCATATCCAGGAGAGATGTAGCCTGAAACTCAATGAGAGTCAGTGCCTTCAGGAGTGGTGAGGATCTGTCTCTCAATGAGTTTCAGCACCTTCAGGAGAGTTGGGGATCAGTTCCCCAGTGAGACGAGGAATAATTAAACAAAATGAAGCCCAGAAATCCCACCCGTGGGAAGCGGTCACTTCTGACTTCCAGCTTTTAATGAAGTAACTGTGGGCGTTCCTGGGCTATTCCGGGAGTCCCCCCCCCACCCCGAGTACCTCTGATAGGCCCAGCAGTACTCCCGCTTGCACTCAACAAGTGCTTGTCAGCAGGATAGAACCAAATGACAATGCATTCCAGATTCCAGCATGTTAATGAACCCAACCTCTGGATTTGGGACGGGGTCATGTCGAGGTCAATCCTGTGGCCAGCTGCTCCCTCCCTCCACATCTGAGCAGTGCTTATTCTTAATCATTTTAACCCAACTCAAAACTAAACGCATTGAGTCAAGCCATAATCATTTGCTCCACCTCTCTACTTCTCCCTCATCTTGAAATCCTCCTCAAAACCCACCCTGTCCGTGAACTCTCGGGCAAAGTCCATCGTCTCCGTGAGCTCTCGGTCAAAGTCCATCCTGTCCGTGAACTCTCGGTCAAAGTCCATCCTGTCCGTGAACTCTCGGTCAAAGTCCACCCTCTCCGTGAACTCTCGGTCAAAGTCCACCCTCTCCGTGAACTCTCGGTCAAAGTCCATCCTGTCCGTGAACTCTCGGTCAAAGTCCACCCTCTCCGTGAACTCTCGGGCAAAGTCCACCCTGTCCGTGAACTCTCGGGCAAAGTCCATCCTGTCCGTGAACTCTCGGGCAAAGTCCATCCTGTCCGTGAACTCTCGGTCAAAGTCCACCCTCTCCGTGAACTCTCGGTCAAAGTCCACCCTCTCCGTGAACTCTCGGTCAAAGTCCACCCTCTCCGTGAACTCTCGGGCAAAGTCCACCCTGTCCGTGAGCTCTCGGTCAAAGTCCATCGTCTCCGTGAACTCTCGGTCAAAGTCCATCGTCTCCGCGAACTCTCGGGCAAAGTCCACCCTGTCCGTGAACTCTCGGTCAAAGTCCATCGTCTCCGCGAACTCTCGGGCAAAGTCCACCCTGTCCGTGAACTCTCGGTCAAAGTCCATCCTCTCCGTGAGCTCTCGGTCAAAGTCCATCGTCTCCGCGAACTCTCGGTCAAAGTCCACCCTCTCCGTGAACTCTCGGTCAAAGTCCATCCTGTCCGTGAACTCTCGGTCAAAGTCCATCCTCTCCGTGAACTCTCGGTCAAAATCCATCCTCTCCGTGATCTCTCGGTCAAAGTCCATCCTGTCCGTGAACTCTCGGTCAAAGTCCATCCTGTCCGTGAACTCTCGGTCAAAGTCCATCCTGTCCGTGAACTCTCGGGCAAAGTCCATCCTGTCCGTGAACTCTCGGTCAAAGTCCATCCCGTCCGTGAACTCTCGGGCAAAGTCCACCCTGTCCGTGAACTCTCGGTCAAAGTCCACCCTGTCCGTGAACTCTCGGTCAAAGTCCATCCTGTCCGTGAACTCTCGGTCAAAGTCCATCCTGTCCGTGAACTCTCGGTCAAAGTCCACCCTGTCCGTGAACTCTCGGTCAAAGTCCATCCTGTCCGTGAACTCTCGGGCAAAGTCCATCCTCTCCGTGAACTCTCGGTCAAAGTCCATCCTGTCCGTGAACTCTCGGTCAAAGTCCATCCTGTCCGTGAACTCTCGGTCAAAGTCCATCCTCTCCGTGAACTCTCGGTCAAAGTCCATCCTGTCCGTGAACTCTCCGTCAAAGTCCATCCTCTCCGTGAGCTCTCGGTCAAAGTCCATCCTGTCCGTGAACTCTCGGTCAAAGTCCATCCTGTCCGTGAACTCTCGGTCAAAGTCCATCCTCTCCGTGAGCTCTCGGTCAAAGTCCATCCTCTCCGTGAACTCTCGGTCAAAGTCCATCCTGTCCGTGAGCTCTCGGGCAAAGTCCATCCCGTCCGTGAACTCTCGGTCAAAGTCCACCCTGTCCGTGAGCTCTCGGGCAAAGTCCATCCTGTCCGTGAACTCTCGGTCAAAGTCCATCCTGTCCGTGAACTCTCCGTCAAAGTCCACCCTCTCCGTGAACTCTCGGTCAAAGTCCATCCTCTCCGTGAACTCTCGGTCAAAGTCCATCCTGTCCGTGAGCTCTCGGGCAAAGTCCATCCTCTCCGTGAACTCTCCGTCAAAGTCCATCCTGTCCGTGAACTCTCGGTCAAAGTCCACCGTCTCCGTGAGCTCTCGGTCAAAGTCCATCCCGTCCGTGAACTCTCGGTCAAAGTCCATCCCGTCCGTGAACTCTCGGTCAAAGTCCATCCCGTCCGTGAACTCTCGGTCAAAGTCCATCCCGTCCGTGAACTCTCGGTCAAAGTCCATCCTCTGAACTCTCGGTCAAAGTCCATCCTCTGAACTCTCGGTCAAAGTCCATCCTGTCCGTGAACTCTCGGTCAAAGTCCACCCTCTCCGTGAACTCTCGGTCAAAGTCCATCCTGTCCGTGAACTCTCGGTCAAAGTCCACCCTCTCCGTGAACTCTCGGTCAAAGTCCATCCTGTCCGTGAACTCTCGGTCAAAGTCCACCCTCTCCGTGAACTCTCGGTCAAAGTCCATCCTGTCCGTGAACTCTCGGTCAAAGTCCACCCTCTCCGTGAACTCTCGGTCAAAGTCCACCCTGTCCGTGAACTCTCGGTCAAAGTCCATCCTGTCCGTGAACTCTCGGTCAAAGTCCATCCTGTCCGTGAACTCTCGGTCAAAGTCCATCCTCTCCGTGAACTCTCGGTCAAAGTCCATCCTGTCCGTGAGCTCTCGGTCAAAGTCCATCCTCTCCGTGAACTCTCGGGCAAAGTCCATCCTGTCCGTGAACTCTCGGTCAAAGTCCATCCTGTCCGTGAACTCTCGGTCAAAGTCCATCCTCTCCGTGAACTCTCGGGCAAAGTCCATCCTGTCCGTGAGCTCTCGGGCAAAGTCCACCCTGTCCGTGAACTCTCGGTCAAAGTCCACCCTGTCCGTGAACTCTCGGTCAATGTCCACCGTCTCCGTGAGCTCTCGGTCAAAGTCCATCCCGTCCGTGAACTCTCGGTCAAAGTCCATCCCGTCCGTGAACTCTCGGTCAAAGTCCATCCCGTCCGTGAACTCTCGGTCAAAGTCCATCCCGTCCGTGAACTCTCGGTCAAAGTCCATCCCGTCCGTGAACTCTCGGTCAAAGTCCATCCTCTGAACTCTCGGTCAAAGTCCATCCTGTCCGTGAACTCTCGGTCAAAGTCCATCCTGTCCGTGAACTCTCGGTCAAAGTCCATCCTGTCCGTGAACTCTCGGTCAAAGTCCACCCTCTCCGTGAACTCTCGGTCAAAGTCCATCCTGTCCGTGAACTCTCGGTCAAAGTCCATCCTGTCCGTGAACTCTCGGTCAAAGTCCATCCTCCGTAAACTCTCGGTTAAAATCCATTCTCTCCATGAGCTCTTGGTCAAAGTCCATCCTCTCTGTGAACTCTCGGTCAAAGTCCATCCTCTGTGAACTCTCGGTCAAAGTCCATCCTCTCCGTGAACTCTCGGTCAAAGTCCATCGTCTCTGTGAACTCTCGGTCAAAGTCCATCCTGTCCGTGAGCTCTCGGCCAAAGTCCATCCTCTCCGTGAACTCTCGGTCAAAGTCCATCCTGTCCGTGAGCTCTCGGCCAAAGTCCATCCTCTCCGTGAACTCTCGGTCAAGGTCCATCCTGTCCGTGAGCTCTCGGTCAAAGTCCATCCTGTCCGTGAACTCTCGGTCAAAGTCCATCCTGTCCGTGAACTCTCGGTCAAAGTCCATCCTGTCCGTGAACTCTCGGTCAAAGTCCATCCTCTCCGTGAACTCTCGGTCAAAGTCCATCGTCTCCGTGAGCTCTCGGTCAAAGTCCATCCTCTCCGTGAACTCTCGGTCAAAGTCCATCCTGTCCGTGAACTCTCGGTCAAAGTCCATCCTCTCCGTGAACTCTCGGTCAAAGTCCATCGTCTCCGTGAGCTCTCGGTCAAAGTCCATCCTCTCCGTGAACTCTCGGTCAAAGTCCATCCTCTCCGTGAACTCTCGGTCAAAGTCCATCGTCTCCGTGAACTCTCGGTCAAAGTCCATCCTGTCCGTGAACTCTCGGTCAAAGTCCACCCTCTCCGTGAACTCTCGGTCAAAGTCCATCCTGTCCGTGAACTCTCGGTCAAAGTCCATCCTCTCCGTGAACTCTCGGTCAAAGTCCATCGTCTCTGTGAACTCTCGGTCAAAGTCCATCCTCTCCGTGAACTCTCGGTCAGTCCTCTTGACTCTCCCTCTGTGGCTCGATGCCCATTCCTTTTCTTCTCCCCACTGTGTCAAAGGGGCAATATAAGTACATGCTGTCCTCCTTCGTGACAGAGCGTGCCCTGGAAGTGATGGGAACGGACAGCGAGGCGAGTCAGAGTGAAACCAGTCTCCAAGGTTTTCTGAGGCTCACATGAGAGACAGGGTGAGTAACAAGTTGTAAATGAAGAATTGTGAGGCTGGCCATTGATCAGCGAGTGGATTGTGGCTTTGAACAGGCTATGAGATTATAGAATTGAAGTTTGAAGATCATGAAGGGAATGGAGAAAATCGACACAAGCAAATTGATTAGCAGCAAAAGGGTTTAAAACTCAGGGGACAGCAGTTACAAATTAGGAACTTAGGAATAAGGAAACAAGTTTTTCCACCTAAAGGTTAATAATGTAACTATAAAAATAATTATCTGTATATTAAATAACCACTGCACCATTTTTGTCAAATGCTAACAATTTTTTTTATACAGGATACCTCTGCATTTTTTTTGCATTTCCTGCTTCTATTTCCAACTATTGATAATGTAAGAGCAACTGAACACTTTGTTTTGTACTTGCCAAATACTGTATTCATTTAACAGTTCTTAGTATGACACTATAAATTGTGAAAGGGCAGGACACTGACTGACAGCGGGATGGAAGAAGAGATTGATAGATATGGGTGGGTTGGTAAATGAGCTTGATCTGTGAACAGGAGAGATAGCCTTCGGACTGATGTCTTTTCCTATTCCTAAGAAATACTTTTAAACAGAGTTTAGTTCTGAGCTTGGGCAGCAATAACTTTGGATTTTCAAAGAATAATTGGAATAGATCTGAGTTGAGTGATGTCTGGTTTATGTGAATATGTCATTCACACTACGTAGTTAGAGGGGGAGCTGCACACAAATGTGTTGGGTGGCTTTTCTAGAAACTTCAGCCGTGGCTCGGTGAGCAGCACTCTCGCCTCTGAGTCAGAAGGTTTGTGGGTTCAAGCCCCACTCCAGAGATTTGAGCACAAAATTCAGGCTGATACTTCAGTACTGAGGGAGTGCTGCACTGTCGGAGGTGCCGTCTAAACCGAGGCCCTGTCTGCCCTTTCAGGTGGACGTACAAGATCCCACAGCCACTATTGGAAGAAGAGCAGGGGAGTTCTCCCCGATGCCCTAGCCAATATTTATCCCTCAACCAACATCACTGAAAAACAGATTATCTGGTCATTATCTCATTGCTGTTTGTGGGATCTTACTGTGTGCAAATTTGCTGCTGCATTTCCTACAACAGTGACTACACTTCAATAGTACGTCATTGGCTGTAAAGTGCTTTGGGCTATTGTGAAAGGTGTGATATAAATACAAGTCTTTCTGTTTACATCTGAAGAGACAAAACACAAAATGTTTGGGGTATGTTTATTACACAGGGGGCAGTACAGCCAATGGGGTGGGGCAATGAAGCAGGTCTCTGTAGCAGTTCAGTCATCGTCACTAGTTGAAAGGCACTAATTTGGCCCTTACTTTCTCCATTCTTGCCGGTAATAGGGTAGCCATCTCGGCACAGAGCTCCAGCTCAGGTTCCATTGCCTTGGCAGCCTCAGGCTGGCTCTCATGGTAAAACGGTAACAGTCCACCGACTGCTGCATGTTCTCCGCTCAGAAGTGATCACCTTGCTGTATAAACAACCGATGCGAAACTTGGCCACCAGTGCTGGGCGCACCATGTCAGCGTCCAGCCTCTCCGGGAACTTTCTTCTCCGAGTTCTTCAGGGAGTCCAGGAAGAGGTTGTAGTAGGCAGTGGCTGACTGGGCCAGGTGGTTGATTTTTTTGATGTTGTGACTATCCAGCTGGTCCAGCCTGCTGGCGATGGAGACCTTTCGCTCCATCATTTCATAGTATGTATCTCCTATCTCAAATTGAAGCTGCCTGCAGACCAAGAGGTAATACTGCGGGTTTAACTCTGTGTAGACCGTGTCGAGCATGTCTATGCGCCGTTTGTGCATCTTGCAACGTCTCTCTTGGTCCTCTTCGAAGAATGCCAGGGCCTTGAATAACGCACTGTGATCCTGAACCACTTCAATGTGGTCCGTCACATGGGCGTCAAGCTGGAAGAACTCCTTGGCCTCTTGCACGAAGTTCTGTCCGACCATGAACACCTCACGGGCTTCCGCAAAGTCCACGGGGTAAGTGTAGCTCACCTTCTCCTCGACAGACTGAATCAGATCAAATGTATCGCTGGATCCAAACAGCACGACACTTTTCCTCCCCTGTTCCTTCTCCTGCTCTTCTTTTCTCTGTTGAATTTTCAGCTCTTCTTGCCGGTCCAAATCCAGTTCACCTATATCATCCTGTAAGAAAGGGCGACTGCTTCAGCAATCCAACAAGGTGCCCCCTTGGTGTTGCCCCTACAGTGTGTATGACATTTACACTTTCACCTTTACCATCTAACACCATCAGAGGTATATGATAGAATCAGTGGGCAAATACACCCGGGAAAGAGCTGTGTAAGTATTCAATCCCACGGATAGAGTGGCTCCTCTCCCCCCGACCCCAGCTCCTCTCCCCCCGACCCCAGCTCCTCTCCCCCCGACCCCAGCTCCTCTCCCCCACCCCGCAGGCAACTCCTCTCCTCCTGACCCCAGCTCCTCTCCCCCTGACCCCAGCTCCTCTCCCCCACCCCGCAGGCAACTCCTCTCCTCCTGACCCCAGCTCCTCTCCCCGCGACCCCAGCTCCTCTCCCCCTGACCCCAGCTCCTCTCCCCCACCCCGCAGGCAACTCCTCTCCCCGCGACCCCAGCTCCTCTCCCCGCGACCCCAGCTCCTCTCCCCCTGACCCCAGCTCCTCTCCCCCACCCCACAGGCAACTCCTCTCCTCCTGACCCCAGCTCCTCTCCCCCTGACCCCAGCTCCTCTCCCCCTGACCCCAGCTCCTCTCCCCCTGACCCCAGCTCCTCTCCCCCACCCCACAGGCAACTCCTCTCCTCCTGACCCCAGCTCCTCTCCCCCTCACCCCAGCTCCTCTCCCCCTGACCCCAGCTCCTCTCCCCCACCCCACAGGCAACTCCTCTCCTCCTGACCCCAGCTCCTCTCCCCCGACCCCAGCTCCTCTCCCCCCCGACCCCAGCTCCTCTCCCCCCCGACCCCAGCACCTCTCCCCCCCGACCCCAGCTCCTCTCCCCCTGACCCCAGCTCCTCTCCCCCCTGACCCCAGCTCCTCTCCCCCCTGACCCCAGCTCCTCTCCCCCCTGACCCCAGCTCCTCTCCCCCCGACCCCAGCTCCTCTCGCCCCGACCCCAGCTGCTCTCCCCCCGACCCCAGCTCCTCTCCCCCGACCCCAGCTCCTCTCCTCCTGACCCCAGCTCCTCTCCCCCCTGACCCCAGCTCCTCTCCTCCTGACCCCAGCTCCTCTCCCCGCGACCCCAGCTCCTCTCCCCCCTGACCCCAGCTCCTCTCCCCCCTGACCCCATCTCCTCTCTCCCCGACCCCAGCTCCTCTCTCCCCGACCCCAGCTCCTCTCTCCCCGACCCCAGCTCCTCTCTCCCCGACCCCAGTTCCTCTCTCCCCGACCCCAGCTCCTCTCTCCCCTGACCCCAGCTCCTCTCCCCCTGACCCCAGCTCCTCTCTCCCCGACCCCAGCTCCTCTCTCCCTGACCCCAGCTCCTCTCTCCCTGACCCCAGCTCCTCTCTCCCCGACCCCAGCTCCTCTCTCCCTGACCCCAGCTCCTCTACCCCTTACCCCAGCTCCTCTCCCCCCTGACCCCAGCTCCTCTCTCCCCGACCCCAGCTCCTCTCTCCCCGACCCCAGCTCCTCTCTCCCCGACCCCAGCTCCTCTCTCCCCGACCCCAGCTCCTCTCTCCCTGACCCCAGCTCCTCTCTCCCTGACCCCAGCTCCTCTCTCCCTGACCCCAGCTCCTCTCTCCCTGACCCCAGCTCCTCTCTCCCTGACCCCAGCTCCTCTCCCCCTGACCCCAGCTCCTCTCCCCCTGATCCCAGCTCCTCTCCCCGACCCCGCGGGCTTTTTCTCTCCCCCGACCCCAGCTCCTCTTTCCTGACCCCAGCTCCTCTCCCCGACCCCGCAGGCAGCTCCTCTCCCCCTGACCCCAGCTCCTCTCCCCCCTGACCCCAGCTCCTCTCCCCCCTGACCCCAGCTCCTCTCCCCCTTGACCCCAGCTCCTCTCCCCCTGACCCCAGCTCCTCTCCTCCTGACCCCAGCTCCTCTCCCCCATGACCCCAGCTCCTCTCCCCCCCGACCCCAGCTCCTCTCCCCCCCGACCCCAGCTCCTCTCCCCCCCGACCCCAGCTCCTCTCCCCCCCGACCCCAGCTCCTCTCCCCCCCGACCCCAGCTCCTCTCCCCCCTGACCCCAGCTCCTCTCCCCCCTGACCCCAGCTCCTCTCCCCCCCGACCCCAGCTCCTCTCCCCCCCCCCCCCCGACCCCAGCTCCTCTCCCCCCCCCGACCCCAGCTCCTCTCCCCCCCCCGACCCCAGCTCCTCTCCCCCTGACCCTGCTGGCAGCTCCTCTCCCCCTGACCCTGCTGGCAGCTCCTCTCCCCCTGACCCCAGCTCCTCTCCCCCTGACCCCAGCTCCTCCCCCCCCTGACCCTGCTGGCAGCTCCTCTCCCCCTGACCCTGCTGGCAGCTCCTCTCCCCCTGACCCACCATCGTCTTCTTTCCCTCAGCTTCTGAGGGTGGATCTGCTGCTTTAAGGAGCTTTCTCTTTGGGGAGTGACCATGGTCAGATGTCCCGGGTCTCTCTGTTGCTCTATCGAGTGATGGACAGTCCTGTGAGTCCCAGCTCTCAGTCCGTCTTCTTGCAGACTCGATGCTCAATCAGAAAACTGCAGTTTCACTCCTACACATAATGTGACCTGTTGTGTTTTTCCTCTCAAGTGTTCTCAATCCGTTCTAAATCTTGCCTTTGGAAGCTTCAATATACCGGCACAACCTATCATCACATTTCTCCCTGCTTTTGTCCCGTGACTGTCCTAAAGCTGCTAAGAACTGAAGTTACATTCTGCTCCAAGTGAGAGCAGTTTGAAATGAAACAGGAATTTAGACTGCAAAACTGTTAAGTGAACAGAGCTGAACGCTGGTGTGTGGGAAGGGGATTTTGTAAACAGAAGTCTTTCCTCATTAAATCTGCGTTTATCTCTGTAAAGAGGTGGTAGTGCCTGACAGGTCTGACAGCAGGGCCGAACACTCAAAATGAACTCTATACATATAAAGCATAGAATTGCCAACCCTGTCGGTTGGTGAACCTCCCGGGGGAGGGAAGGGGAACCTCCCGGGGGAGGGAAGGGGAACCTCCCGGGGGAGGGAAGGTGAACCTCCCGGGGGAGGGAAGGGGAACCTCCCGGGGGAGGGAAGGTGAACCTCCCGGGGGAGAGAAGGGGAACCTCCCGGGGGAGGGAAGGGGAACCTCCCGGGGGAGGGAAGGGGAACCTCCCGGGGGAGAGAAGGGGAACCTCCCGGGGGAGGGAAGGGGAACCTCCCGGGGGAGAGAAGGGGAACCTCCCGGGGGAGAGAAGGGGAACCTCCCGGGGGAGGGAAGGGGAACCTCCCGGGGGAGGGAAGGTGAACCAACCGGGGGAGGGAAGGGGAACCTCCCGGTGGAGGGAAGGGGAACCTCCCGGGGGAGGGAAGGGGAACCTCCCGGGGGAGGGAAGGTGAACCAACCGGGGGAGGGAAGGGGAACCTCCCGGGGGAGGGAAGGGGAACCTCCCGGGGGAGGGAAGGGGAACCTCCCGGGGGAGGGAAGGGGAACCTCCCGGGGGAGGGAAGGGGAACCTCCCGGGGGAGGGAAGGCGAACCTCCCGGGGGAGGGAAGGCGAACCTCCCGGGGGACGGAAGGGGAACCTCCCGGGGGAGGGAAGGGGAACCTCCCGGGGGAGGGAAGGGGAACCTCCCGGGGGAGGGAAGGGGAACCAACCGGGGGAGGGAAGGCGAACCTCCCGGGGGAGGGAAGGCGAACCTCCCGGGGGAGGGAAGGCGAACCTCCCGGGGGAGGGAAGGGGAACCGCCCGGGGGAGGGAAGGGGAACCTCCCGGGGGAGGGAAGGGGAACCTCCCGGGGGAGGGAAGGGGAACCTCCCGGGGGAGGGAAGGGGAACCTCCCGGGGGAGGGAAGGGGAACCTCCCGGGGGAGGGAAGGGGAACCAACCGGGGGAGGGAAGGCGAACCTCCCGGGGGAGGGAAGGCGAACCTCCCGGGGGAGGGAAGGGGAACCTCCCGGGGGAGGGAAGGCGAACCAACCGGTGGAGGGAAGGGGAACCGCCCGGGGGAGGGAAGGGGAACCAACCGGGGGAGGGAAGGCGAACCTCCCGGGGGAGGGAAGGGGAACCAACCGGGGGAGGGAAGGGGAACCGCCCGGGGGAGGGAAGGCGAACCGCCGGGGGAGTCAGCCACCAAGAGCAAACCTGCTGCTATCAGGCCTGCCACTGCGGTAGTGTTGCAGTGAAGAGGTGTTCAGTAGGTGAGTTTTTGCGACCATAATGGAGGAAGAAGAGGCAACTACCAAGCTCCCTGCCTCCATCCTGCAACTTTGGGGGCTTATTGCAGCTACCCAGGGACTACCGCCACCCTTCTCCTGGTGGTCCCTGGGATTCGCAGCGACAACAAGGCAAATCAGGTGGGAACTTGGGCCCCTCGTCTCTGCTAGCATTTAGCAGCAGCTGGAAGGGAAGGGGTGGTCAACAGGCTTCCTGGCAGGGGTAGGGAAATTAAAGTCTGAATGGGAGGTGGAGATAGGGCTCACTGCCCCATTTTCCCAGCGTTTCTGCCACCAACCTGACCAATTTGGGGTGGGATAGTGGAGGAAAATCCAGGCTATCTTTGCAATCTGAATTTCAAAATGAGGGATCATGTTATTCTGCATGAGCTGCTCTACAATGGCTCTTGTGTGAAGTGCAAAATAATTTACCGTTATTTCAGTTTGCGATTTTAAAAAAAGGGACAAGTTGATTTATTTGTAATATTTGCATGATCAATTTACTACAGATTACTAATGTTTGTAGCAGAGATTGAACTGATTGAAATGATAAATTAAAGGCCATGATTGGTCTGCCATTCGATAAGGAAAATGAAAGAAAACGGTAAATTATTCATTTAAGAAGGTCTAATTGAAAAATTGTCCATAATTCTAATACAAAACTTTCCAGCTCCATCCTTTCAAAATGCAAACAAAATATCTCCATGAAATACTACCCAAGCCAGTAATTGTAGAGAGTTGTCCTATCTTCTGCTGTCAGTTTTATGTTTCATTTCATTTCGATGGATGAACTCCAGATGAACTGAAGAAGATTTTTGAACCAAGCAGCTTAAATTCAAAGTGAATTAAGGCTTCAATTTACTCAATAATAAATACATTTTGAAGCCATCAAAGCTGTAGCTTAGATGCAGTGGTTGAAAGTTTGTCCTTGCTTTAATGGCACAGGTCGTGTGCCCAGGACAGATACTCCTCTGGCAGTCACATTATTCTAAGTTCATGGTTCTGTCAGAACCATATTTCTTTTATATGTTGTGTACTTTTAATGACCTGGACATCCCTGGGGCACTGCTCACCCCTTGTCCAAGGCCAGAGACTTCCATCCCAAATCCTAGGGATGGGATCATTTGCATATCCAGGGTGGGCCTGCAAGGGCGTATCAGCGGCGCCCGCCCCAGCCCGCCCTGATCCGCCCTTCGAAAACACAGTGGTGCAAATGGGCTGAAGAAAAAAGTCGATGGAAAAGAAACCTGGGCTGCGAGCCTGTTCAATGCTTCTGGTGAAGACCAATTCCATGGTCAATGTTTCTTGCCTGTCAACCAACTTTCTAACCATTCTGCTACATTTCCTTGTATACCATGAGGGTGATTTTCGGATGGCGGAGTGGATGCATTAGGGGCAGGGGGTCTCGTAAAATAGCGGAATCCCGGAGTGGGTTCGGAGCCCGGCTCCAAGCCGCAGACATCGGGGTTCCTCAGTGACGCGTTTGGGTGCGCGCGCACCTTGCCCTGTCACTTCAGACAAAGTTTTGGCTGCAAGACCTTTGTGTTTCCACTCAAAATTCTTAATTTATACCCAAAACTCTGCTGTGCAAACACATTTACCTACTTTGCGGACCCCCTCAAACTTACTTCGTCAGGATGGGGGGTACCATGGCTGCATTCATCACTTCATCTGAAGACGAGCAACATGAGCAACATCACCAGCCTCGCCAGGCACGGCGTCCACTTCCGCCACATGGAGCTCCACAACACAGTGCTGCATCACAGGCACCTGCACAACAGCACGGAGAGCAACAACAGAGAGAGCGATGTCGCAGGAGGCATTACCCTCGCAACAGGGCCTACAGAGCGAGGCTCAGCTTCCTGGACCTCTCCGAGGAGCAGTGCATACGGAGGCTCAAATTCGGTTGCCAGGTAGTTGTGGACATCTGTAGCCTCCTTCATGCCAAGCTGCTCCCGGCTGGCCCGAGCAGCATCTCCTTACCTGTTGTGATCAAAGTCACCACTGCCCTCAACTTCTTCGCCTCTGGATTGTTCCAGGGTGCCACCGGGGACATCGCCAGGGTCTCTCAGTCGTCTGCACACGAGTGCATAAGGCAGGTCACCGACAGCTTGTTTCGCAGGACCTTGCACTACGTTAGCTTCCCCATGGATGACCTCAGCCAGACGGAGAGGGCAGTGGGATTCCACGCTGTGCCTGGCTTCCCACGGGTGCAGGATTGCACCCATATAGCAATACAAGCACCTCCGCATGAGCCACGACTGTTTAACAGGAAGGGCTATCACTCCATCAACACTCAGCTCATCTGTGACCACCACAAGAGATTCCTTCACATGTGCGCCAGATACCCTGGCAGCTGCCACGATTCCTTCATCCTCCGGGAGTCTAACATCCTGCCCCTCTTCCACACACCAAACACCCGCAAGGGCTGGCTCCTCGGGACAAGAGATACCCCCTGCACACGTGGTTCATGACACCTCTGAGGAACGCCACCACCGAGCAACAGCGTCGATATAACGACAGCCACATCTCTACCAGGTCTACAATTGAGCATGCTATAGGGCTGCTCAAGATGCGCTTCAGGAGGAGCCTTCAATACGCACCAGATAGAGTGGGACGCATTATAGTCATTTGTTGTGCCCTGCACAACATGGCACGACAGAGAGGGATGCTGCTGGAGGAGGCCCCATCCACATCTGCCACCCACATTGAGGAGGAGGAGGAGTAACCCATGGGCAGAACAGCGGCTCACCTGGCTGCTCGTGAGGCCAGGGAGTCACTGATATGTGAACGGTTCTCCTAACATCAGGCAGTGTGAAGAGTCTAGCCCTCACCACCTGGACAGAGCAGCGGCCACACCAGCCCCCTTCCCCTGCCCCCTGCACAAAATAGTCTTGCAAGTACACATACACCCACTGTAGAGTGACCCAATGGGTGGCATCAAGTGTGGGCGTTCATGGTGAATCTCATGAAAGGGCCTTATTACACAAGCCAGTCAAGAATGGCCAAGATGTGGCAGTAGTGATGACAATAATAATATTTAATGTGCGATTAACAAAAAGCAAATATAAATAAAAAACATGACAAACCGTCAAACACCCTCGTACATCCCCTTTGTGCTCACAAAAACTTCACCTTTTGCTTGCGACTACTCATATGTGGTGCATCCCCCGTAGCTGCAGCAGAGGTAGTGGCAGGTTGCTCTTGTTCATGCCCTGACCAATTAGATGCTTTGGGCCTACACCCTCTGGGTTTTGGTGCCCGTGAGGGCCCCTCCAAAGACTGCTCCACCTGCACCTGTGCAGGGGTGGACTCGGCCACCTGGAGAGGAGGCAGCATTGCGGGTACTGGTTGAGAGGGGGGCAACGGGTGAGATATGGGGGTGCTTTGAGTGGTTTCCCCACTTCCATGATCCCGTTCGCCATCTTCCCTCCCCTAGGCCAGGCCCACATCACTCCTACCACTCTGCTGGTTGACAGTTTGGAGGACATGTGTGAAGCCTTGGGAGGCCAGTGCTAGTGTATCTGCCTGCCTGTTTAAGGCAGCAGAATGCTGTTCACCCTGAATCCGAAGGGCCGTTGACAGGGCTTCAATAGACTCATTGGTGAGCCGTGCTTGAAGCTCGATGGAGGCTAGCCTTCTCTCCATCACAGACATTCCCGCACTTACCTGTGACACTATCTCAAAGATGCCCTCACGTCCCTGTGACAGTATCTCAGAGATCCCCTCCTGTACCTGTGCCACCATTCCACTCATGCAGGAGCTGGACTCCTCCATCCTCTGCGTGATTGTGGAGAGTGCACGTGGCACCTGTTCCAGCATCTCGCAAATGTGCTGCTGCCCCTCGATCATTCTTCTTTTCATGGATGGCCCCTAGGGTTCAGCATCTGTGTCCAGCTGAGCAGAGCTGCCCCTGCCACTAGTGTCTGCTCATGCTCACGTGTGTGGTGACTCACCATGTGCGACCCCAACTAACTGAGGATGGGGACCCACTGAGGTATGTGTATCTGCGCTGGTGAATGGCTCGCTCAGATGTGGCGGTGTCCCCTCAGAGGCCAGCAGGTCTTTGTAAGAGAACAGAAGGCAATATTAAGCATGATGACAGATGTTGAGGTGTGAAGATGGCAAGGCATGTTAACATCATTTGCTATTGAGTGTGCTGAATGTTAAAGTTCTGTCACCAACCGTTTGTCGGGTGCCAGTCTCAGCGTCCCCGATGGACAGGCACTCGAGAGTGTGGCTCAGTTCCAGCGCCTCCTGCTCTCCGTCTATGAGGACGACTAGATATTGCGGCCCCCCTCTGGTCCTCGCCCTCTCCCGTGCATTCTGGGCTCTCTTCTATAAGGGGAGAAAGTAGAGAGGCGTGAGTGAGTGATGGTGACGTGGCCAACCGATGAATTCATTGGTTTGGGTGCGGGTGAGTATGAGACAGAGCCATGACATTGTATGTGGATTGGGTTGAATGGTAGTGGTGGGATGAGTACTGGGGAGGTGAGGAAGTGGTGAGTAAGTGCAGGTAAGTTGAGGATGAGGTTTCAGTGGGTGTGAGGAGTGATGTGATATAGCAGTGTTGGCAGTGCAGAATGTGTTGGGGGGTGGGGGCGGTGATGTGGAAGACAGAATGTAGGAGAATGAGTGAGTGTACTCACTTTGGCTGACCTAGTTAGGTCATTGAAGCGCTTCCTGCACTGGATCCAGGTACGGGAGACGTTGCTGCTGCTGGTGACCTCCTCTGCCACCTCGAGCCAGGCCTTCTTGGTGGCAGAGGCAGGCCACTTCCTCCCGTCCGGCGGGTAGAATATATCCCCCCTCCTCCTCACCCCATTCAGTAACACCTGGAGTGAGGCATCACTAAATCTAGGAGCAGCCTTTCCCCTGGGCTGCTCCATTCTGTAATTTTGGGTGTTTGCTCCAGGAGCAGCACTGGGTGTGCAGTCGGCCTGCTGCGCAGGTTTCCAGCAAGAAACCCAGAAGCTAGGTTAAGTGGCTCCAATTTACCCGCGATCGCTTGGGGAACGGACGGATTTTACTGGGCGGGTTACCCATGCGCCCAGTCGTTCCCCCCCCCTCCCCAACCACTGCCATTCCACCTCCCTGGTAATATCGGGGCCCATATGCCTGAATTTTTCTAACAAACCTCTTTTGAGACACCTTAGCAAATGCCTTCTGAAAATCTGTAGGATGTATTTTCATGTGTCTGCTGAGGGTAAATACCCACAAGTATTTTGATTTTTGAATTTATATCGACTTATAAATTCGACCTGACTCTGTGACCTCCCATTAAATCAAGTTGTATTTGGGGCTCAGAAGGTCCCTGTTAATTAAATGTTTAATCCCTGTTCAGGATGGCAGGCAGTCACTAGGTAGTAACATAATAGGAAGTGTTAAAGCTCTCAGTTATCCCCATTACAATAATGTAAAATACTATTTTTTTTACAATTATGTTTTAAATGTTTGACATAAAAGTAAATGGCAATGGCAGGCAGTGAAACGTGTTAAATACCTCACTTGGGAACCATGAGCTTGTGGAGATATTTATCATTATCCCACTACTGGGTCTGACATGTGGTTCACTTCTCACAGCATTCTCCAACTATAGAAATTACTGCAAGAGAAGCACTTCCATGTCAAATCCAGTATCTAACAGCAGGTATTTGAATCATTTTGAATGGGACTATGGCTTGGGCATCAGGAAAGCATAAAGCCCTGACATTACACTGGAAAATTGATTGCAGGATGTACTGAGAGAGGGAGCTTTGCACACTTGTTCCTGTGTGGAGAAAGTTTTATGCTATGTTAACGCTGTCTTCACTTACTTGATGGGCTCCAAAATGATCTGCTATTACTAAAGCTTTAATGATCGGTACAGCTGAACTTTATTATATCACTTCCCTTCTAAGGTTTGATTTGGGGTATAGTATAAGAAAGAACGAACTTGCGTTTATATTGTGTCTTTGATGATGTCAGGATATCACAAAGTGCTTCACAGCCAAATGAAGTGCATTTTTTAAGTCCAGCCACTGTTATAATATAGAGAAATGTGGCTACCACATCCCAAAGATGCTGGAGAATGATACTGTGATAGGTGCATCAGAATGAGAGATTTTAGCAATTTCTTGGAGCTTCGTACAGGATCATCCACTTGCAACAAATAAAATGTGTCTGATTACTCCAATTGGAGATGAAAACTCTTAGTGAGTGGTAAAGATAGCAGACAGGCTGTAGTTTGAGGAAATCACTTCAGTACTTTAATCTGTGTGACTGGAGAGGACATTCTAAGCTTTTCTAATAGGCTCAGCCACCCTTGTTAGGTTAGGGAGTAATATGTATATTGACTGCCTCCCAGTGTACAGTTTAGTACTCTTCAATAGCACATTGTGTAGTTCTATACATTTATTTATAGCTTTCTCTTTATTACATACCCCCATCCCATATTCTTGCTCTTCACGTATGACTCTCAAAGACTCAATTATAGAAAGAGTCTGCTGTGGGATATGAAGCAGATTCAATCTGAGCAGACTCAGCTACTAATCCTTTCATTTATAGACAACTATTTTGCAGTTGCTTTCAAGAGGTTTATGCCTTATGATACTACAAAATTATGCAATTTGAAGTTAAAAATATTCACACCGTAGCCCCGTAAAGTAAGTATGGAGTGGTTAAATTTAAAGTTTTGCTCCCATCCCCAAGTATCTGTGCCACTTTATGCCCAACTCTGTATGCGGAACTGCTCTACTTGTGATGTAGGTCCTAGTACCCTGGAATAATCAGTTAAGCCATGGAAATCCACCCCCGGGTGGTTGGCTGGTTGAATGTTGGGTCAGTTGGTCAGTCTTGTGTTTCTTTGCTTCTTTGGACTGCAGGACCTATAATTTGAAAACTAGTACAGTAGTGCGAATCTTGAAATCATCTGGCATATTGTGAAGATGTTAACATCTCTGAGACAGTCGATGTGTGGATTTAATGATGAGTGTGGGGAGGGATACCAAGAAGCAGAGTATTTCGCCCACTCCTGCTCCTATTTTCTATGTTTCTGTGTTTCCTGTAACATGTAGCTTCATTTTGTTATTCTCCTTCATGCTATTGGCCAGCTGAAGCAGTATTTGATCCCTCGGTGTCACCTGGGTAATCTGAGTTATTGCTGCCTCAGAATGCCCGTTAAATTTCCTGCAGTGCTCTGGCCTCTTAGAGGGGCGCCACTGAGTAACTGGCAGCGAGATGGAGCAAATCATAGAATCATAGAATCATAGATGTTTACAACATGGAAACAGGCCCTTCGGCCCAACATGTCCATGTCGCCCAGTTTATACCACTAAGCTAGTCCCAATTGCCTGCACTTGGCCCATATCCCTCTATACCCATCTTACCCATGTAACTGTCCAAATGCTTTTTAAAAGACAAAATTGTACCCGCCTCTACTACTCCCTCTGGCAGCTCGTTCCAGACACTCACCACCCTTTGAGTGAAAAAATTGCCCCTCTGGACCCTTTTGTATCTCTCCCCTCTCACCTTAAATCTATGTCCCCTCGTTATAGACTCCCCTACCTTTGGGAAAAGATTTTGACTATCGACCTTATCTATGCCCCTCATTATTTTATAGACTTCTATAAGATCACCCCTAAACCTCCTGCTCTCCAGGGAAAAAAGTCTCAGACTATCCAACCTCTCCCTATAAGTCAAACCATCAAGTCCCGGTAGCATCCTAGTAAATCTTTTCTGCACTCTTTCTAGTTTAATAATGTCCTTTCTATAATAGGGTGACCAGAACTGTACACAGTATTCCAAGTGTGGCCTTACTAATGTCTTGTACAACTTCAACAAGACATCCCAACTCCTGTATTCAATGTTCTGACCAATGAAACCAAGCATGCTGAATGCCTTCTTCACCACCCTATCCACCTGTGACTCCACTTTCAAGGAGCTATGAATCTGTACTCCTAGATCTCTTTGTTCTATAACTCTCCCCAACGCCCTACCATTAACGGAGTAGGTCCTGGCCCGATTTGATCTACCAAAATGCATCACCTCACATTTATCTAAATTAAACTCCATCTGCCATTCATCGGCCCACTGGCCCAATTTATCAAGATCCAGTTGCAATCCTAGATAACCTTCTTCAATGTCCACAATGCCACCAATCTTGGTGTCATCTGCAAACTTACTAACCATGCCTCCTAAATTCTCATTCAAATCATTAATATAAATAACAAATAACAGCGGACCCAGCACCGATCCCTGAGGCACACCGCTGGTCACAGGCCTCCAGTTTGAAAAACAACCCTCTACAATCACCCTCTGTCTTCTGTCGTCAATCCAATTTTGTATCCAATTGGCTACTTCACCTTGGATCCCGTGAGATTTAACCTTATGTAATAACCTACCATGCGGTACCTTGTCAAAGGCTTTGCTAAAGTCCATGTCGACCACGTCTACTGCACAGCCCTCATCTATCTTTTTGGTTACCCCTTCAAAAAACTCAATCAAATTCGTGAGACATGATTTTCCACTCACAAAACCATGCTGACTGTTCCTAATCAGTCCCTGCCTCTCCAAATGCCTGTAGATCCTGTCTCTCAGAATACCCTCTAACAACTTACCCACTACAGATGTCAGGCTCACCGGTCTGTAGTTCCCAGGCTTTTCCCTGCCGCCCTTCTTAAACAAAGGCACAACATTTGCTACCCTCCAATCTTCAGGCACCTCACCTGCAGCTGTCGATGATTCAAATATCTCTGCTAGGGGACCCGCAATTTCCTCCCTAACCTCCCATAACGTCCTGGGATACATTTCATCAGGTCCCGGAGATTTATCTACCTTGATGCGCGTTAAGACTTCCAGCACCTCCCTCTCTGTAATATGTACACTCCTCAAGACATCACTATTTATTTCCCCAAGTTCCCTCACATCCATGCCTTTCTCAACCGTAAATACCGATGTGAAATATTCATTCAGGATCTCACCCATCTCTTGTGGTTCCGCACATAGATGACCTTGTTGATCCTTAAGAGGCCTTACTCTCTCCCTAGTTATTCTTTTGCCCTTTATGTATTTGTAGAAGCTCTTTGGATTCTCCTTTGCCTTATCTGGCAAAGCAATCTCATGTCCCCTTTTTGCCCTCCTGATTTCTCTCTTAACTCTACTCCGGCAATCTCTATACTCTTCAAGGGATCCACTTGATCCCAGCTGTTTATGCATGTCATATGCCTCCTTCTTCTTTTTGACTAGTGCCTCAATCTCCTGAGTCATCCAAGGTTCCCTACTTCTACCAGCCTTGCCCTTCACTTTATAAGGAATGTGCTTATCCTGAACCCTGGTTAACACACTTTTGAAAGCCTCCCACTTACCAGACGTCCCTTTGCCTGCCAACAGACTCTCCCAATCAATTTCTGAAAGTTCCTGTCTAATACCATCAAAATTGGCCTTTCCCCAATTTAGAATTTTAACTTTTGGGCCAGACCTATCATTCTCCATAGCTATCTTAAAACTAATGGAATTATGATCACTGGTCCCAAAGTGATCCCTCACTAACACTTCTGTCACCTGCCCTTCCTTATTTCCCAAGAGGAGGTCAAGTTTTGCCCCCTCTCTGGTCGGGCCATCCACATACTGAATGAGAAATTCCTCCTGAATACACTCAACAAATTTCTCTCCATCCAAGCCCCTAATGCTATGGCTGTCCCAGTCAATGTTGGGAAAGTTAAAGTCCCCTACTATTACCACCCTATGTTTCTTGCAGCTGTCTGTAATCTCCTTACATATTTGCTCCTCAATTTCCCGTTGACTATTTGGGGGTCTGTAGTACAATCCTATCAAAGTGATCTCTCCCTTCTTATTTTTCAGTTCTACCCATATAGACTCAGTGGGCGAACCCTCGGATATATCCCCTCTCACTACTGTCGTGATGTTCTCCCTAATCAAGAACGCAACTCCCCCTCCTCTATTACCTCCTGCTCTATCTTTCCTATAGCATCTGTACCCTGGAACATTGAGCTGCCAGTCCTGCCCCTTCCTTAGCCATGTTTCAGTAATAGCTATAACATCCCAGTCCCATGTACCCATCCATGCCCTGAGTTCATCTGCCTTGCCCATCAGACTTCTTGCATTGAAATAAATGCAGTTTAATCTAGACTTCCCTTGGTCTTTGCCCTGCTTTCTCAGACCATCTGTCCGGTCATGTTTTGTACACTCTCCCTTACTGCCTTTTGTTTCTGTCACCACTTTACTTCCCACTGACTTCCTGCATCGGTTCCCATCCCCTTGCCACATTAGTTTAAACCCTCCCCAACAGCACTAGCAAACACTCCCCCGAGGACATTGGTTCCAGTCCTGCCCAGATGCAGACCGTCCAATTTGTACTGGTCCCACCTCCCCCAGAACTCGTTCCAATGGCCCAGGAATTTGAATCCCTCCCTCTTGCACCATCTCTCAAGCCACGTATTCATCCTAGCTATCCTGTCATTCCTACTCTGACTAGCCCGTGGCACTGGTAGCAATCCTGAGATTACTACCTTTGAGGTCCTACTTTTTAGTTTAACTCCTAACTCCCTAAATTCAGCTTGTAGGACCTCATCCCGTTTTTTACCTATATCGTTGGTAATCATAACCATGGCTTTTCTCTTCGGGGGAGGGAAGCAAAATCAACGTTAAGTAAATGAGATTCTAAGTGCATACCTGATCATTGTTTAGCTTTTGGAGCCAGGCGAGGTCCTCACATGTTAAGAAACCACTGTCAGATGGTTTCCCCAAGATGAATGACTTTGATGTTAGAAATAAAGGTTAAAAGCCATAAGTCAGTAGACACTGATAAAGTGAGCTACTTTTAAAGAGTTCTTCAGTAAGGTCATTAGCTTGTGCTTTCGTCCAATCAGCTCCAGATGGTTGATGTCTTTGCCCCTGTGGAGGTTCCTGCTTCCTATAAACTTTAGCCCATCAAGCTCTGAAAGTTCAACATGCTGAATGGGTCATAGTTCAAACAAGCAACAAATTTAATCTCATAGGACAGCTTCCAGTAGTAGAACAAGTGGCACTCTGGCCATTTAAAATGAAACAGGAAGAGTGGCAAAACCCACTAAACCTTCTGCTGCTGACTTTACAATCAATCACAGTGAAACGTCCTGCATAAACTTGATAACTCTCAATTCTTTGTCAACAAGTTAGGAAACCAAAATCAGTCATTAAACTGTTCCATCTGCACGAGCTGTCAGAAATAACTGTCAACAGGTTTTGAATCAGCAAAAGACTTGGTGAGAAAACTCGCATGTATTGTTAAACCTTTAATTTTTTAACTTGTGGTGAATAAAACAGAGGCAGAAAAGCTATTAGCAAACATCAACATGTACATTTAGTGTTAAAGCCGTGGTTTTACAACACTATGTAAGTGCAAGCAGGCATTGTTTGTTGAAGGATTTCCTTTTACAATGATTTTACTCACAATGTTCGAAAATGTGTTGATAGTTTTTCTTGAAAATAAAATAGGAATTAAACCAGTCTGCAATCCCATTGAGTACTTTTGTCAAGTAACACTTAAATTTATCAATAAACTAGTTAATAGCAAATTTATCATTACACAAAAGCTTTGCGAAGATGTCTTGAATTGGAAGTTATGTTTGTGTTGGATCCTTTATTTACTTTTCCATGGTTTTTTTGGTCATTTCCTTGCCTCATTCTTTTGATGTTCTTTTGGACAACTTGAAGAACCTAACAAGAACTTGCAGTTGACCTTCTCTTAGGCTTCCACCAATCTTCATCTGATTGTTAGGAGCTGCATGAGTATGGCTTGTTGGTTTATAAACTTGCAAGATTACAAAGATGCTGTGTGTGGATTTGAACAGGTGGTATCATTCTCTGGTCACTTCCGTGGTCTGCTTGTGTTCTCTCCCTTTTTCGTTGGCTCAATGGTTGCACTCTCACATCTGAGTCAGAAGGTTGTGGTTTCCAGCCCCACTCCGGGATTTGAGTTTATAATGCAGACCAAACCTTCAGTACGATAACGATACGGTGTTTCATTGTTGGAGTTGATGTATTTCAGGTGAGATATTAAATCGAGGTACAGTCTACCTGTTCCCAAGGCAATATTTGCTCAGATTGGAGAAGATTTGGAAGAGGTGCACTCCAGGGATCACTGCTGTATATATAGATAATTTTGATTTAGGCATAGGAAGCACAATCTTGAAATTTGCTGAACACACAAAAGTAGAGGGTTTGGTAAACAGCAACAATGATTACAAAAGACTTCGGGAAGATATTGACAGCAGAATAACTACTTCCACTGGAGAAGAGAAAGCTAAGAGAAGATATAATAGATAAAAAAGAGACTTTTAAAATTATGAATAGGGAAAGACTATTTCCTCTGATTGGGGAATCAGTGATGCAGTCATCAATTTAAAATTGTCACTTAGAGAATGAGAAGAAAACTTTATGCAAAGAGCCTTTGGAGCATGAAATGCTTTGCCAAAGGGAGTGGTTGAGACATAGGCAATTGTATCTTCTAAGGGAAAATTGGATAAAAGTTGAAGCTGGGATTTGGGGGGAGCTGGGCAGGGATGAGGGACTTCAGTTTCATGGAGAGACTGGAGAAGCTGGGATTGTTCTCCTTAGAGCAGAGAAGGTTAAGGGGAGATTTAATTGAAGTGTTCAAAATTTTGAAGGGTTTTGATAGAGTAAATAAGGAGGAACCATTTCCACTGGCAGGAGGGTCGGTAACCAGAGGACACAGAATTAAAATAATTGGCAAAAGAGGGGAGTTACGCAGCGAGTTGCTATGATCTGGAAAGCATTGCCTGAAAGGATGGTGGAAGCAGATTCAATAGTAACTTTCTAAAGGGAATTGGATAAATACTTGAAAAGGAAAAATTTGCATGGATAGCTCTTTCAAAGAGCCGGCACAGGCATGATGGGCAGAATGGCTTCCTTCTGTGCTGTTAGATTCTATAATTCTATGAAATGGATTAAGGCCTCTACTAAAGTACTAGGGAGAAAATTTCAGATGAAGATATTAGGCGCTGATGCACCAGAATTTTTTTAAATCATTCTTCGAGGTTGTGAGTGTTGCTAGCAAGGCCAACATTTATTGCCCAACCCTAGTTGCCCTTAAGAATGTGATGGTAGGCCGCCTTCTTGAACCGCTGCAGTCTGCTTGGTGAGGGTTCTCTTGCAGTGCTACGAGATAGGGAGTTCCAGGATTTTGATCCAGCAACGATGAAGGAACGGCAATATATGTCCAAGTCAGGATAGTGAGTGCTGTGGATGGGAACTTGGAGGGGATGGTGCTCCCATGCACCTGCTGCCTTTGTCCTTCAAGGTGGTGGAAGTCACAGGTCTGCTGAAGAAGCTTTAGCAAGTTGCTGCAGTGCATCCTGTAGCTAGCACACACTGCAGCCACGGTGCGCCGGTGGTGGAGGGAGTGAATGTTTAAACTGGAGGATGGAGTGCCGATCAAGTGGATTGCTTTGTCGTGGATGGTGTTGAGCTTCTGGAGTGTTGTTGCAGCTGTACCCATCCTCTAGACTGTGGGAGAAAAACTAATTTGTAGCAGTCCATAGAGATCCCTTTGTGGTAGTGGGGTACAAAGACTATGGGGGTAATTTTAAACTAACCCACCCAGGGAGAAACTGACGGGATTGGATCGGCTGCCCGTTTGAAAATGAAAAGTAAAATCGGGTGGGGTGGGTGATCTGATCCCATCAGCTTCCCGCTGGGCAGGTTAGGTTAAAATTACCCCTTAATTTAAAACTGTGTCCTTCGAGCAACAGACTGTGAATTGAAGATTATTTTATAGGGCAGAGTAATACTCCCGGTACACAGCTTTGCCTGTGGGTTAGTGATCCCCACGGTATTGTCCTTTTATGGGTAGAAAATCGTGATTTCCCAATACCTGCGGCAGGGAGGCTCCCTGCTGGTGATGTACATTTGTAAAATTGGTCCTTGAAGGTCATCTTGTTAAGGTTGTGCTCCTACCTATGTCCTGGCAACAAAGAAATGGCAATCTTGTTTTATATTTTTTTCCTCAAACGAGGCTTGTACTTCCAAAAGCTGTCACACATGTTTTGCATAAACCCTTAAAATGTAATGTCGTCCCCACCCTATCAGGATGAAGTACTGACGCAGATGGAAACACATTATCTTTTTCTTAGTATCACTTAGTGAGACTTCCTCCCAACCTCCCAGGTTTTGTGGCTTTTGAACAACACTGTACTAAAGTAATAAGCATTTCCTGAGAAAATGGTCTGCCGACCCTTCCCAGGAAACAAACCACTGATATTCTGCCCTTAAAAGGATATTACATGGTATCTGCCAGGTTACGAATCATCTTTAACAGATTACAGCTCAAACTGTGTGCTGGGAACTTCAGAGAGCTCGGCAATGTTGTCATGAATAGAGTACAAAGATACCAAACACTGCATTTGAAAGGAAGTTTAATGTGCCTTGCAGAGGCCTCAGTTCTGTGATGTTTTATACCTTTATATTTTGAACTGTTTACTTTTGAAAGTATTCAGAAAAGTGCCTAAGATTATCGTTTGACATCCAGCCTGTATTATTTTTAAATAATATTCCCCAACCCAGCTGCTTTTTTCTCTTGCCCCTCTGTGAGTCTAACCTGTGTCAAGTCATTCTCTAACTTAGAGGACTGGGTATTGGACCGTTGGCTGTGCAATTGCTCTACAACTGTCCGCTAGGAGGTGTGTGAGAATGATATAAGTTGATATGCCCTCTGATTTACCACCCCCCCAACCCCCAAGAGGAACACCCTCTCTCCTTTAGCAATCCAGCTGACAATAGCGAGTTACATTGTGGTGAAGTACAAGAGTAGAATCACGATGAGCGAACTTATTAATGAAATGAAATCAGAATATAAGGAACAAAATCTGTGATTAGGAGAGAGCTTTTGAAGCTTCACTTGGAGACAGTAGCTGCAAAGTCCCTGTTTTCCAGAGCTTCATTGGGATAACGTGTTACCCATGTTCACCACTGGTACAGTCTTGCTCTGCAGTCACACAGGATGCCTCAGTCTACTGGCAGCTAGGAGAGAGTTTCGGGGTCTTTATTCATGGGTAGAAAACATTATAAAACATACAGCTAAAGAGGGGAAACGAAACATGGAGAAACAAGGCGGATTAAATGAGACGATGCTGACTGAGAAAGAATGAATTCAGCATTGGTTTCAGTGATACCAGGGATTGTTTCAACAAGAGATGAGACCCAGCCTGCCATACTAAGTCCCAGATAAAAAGTCACCTTTAGTGTGCACTTAAATGAAAGTGTGGGATGAGGAAAGTTTACTATTGCTATCAGATTGAGGTCTCATATTTTTTAATGCAGTTTTTCAATGTTGTTTCAATTGCTATCTCCAATTCATTGAGTTTATGCCGACAGCGTCACTGATGGACAAGAGGGAGTTACACGAATCTCAACCAATTGGAATCTTTGCTTATCCTTACCCATAATCTGAGATGAACCTTTGTCCTAACCCTGTTAAGAGTGCACGCAGTTCCTCTACAATATCGCAGCTAAGAAAATTAGGACCACCAACATGCTTGTTTTGATAAATTACATTTGAATTGTAAATAATAACTTCTAGTTTTGCATGCCTGAATATTTTTGTCAGAGTTCTTTAGTCAGTTTGCATTTCATTGCACTATTAACAACAGAGGCTGTTAATGCTGCTGCAGTCATTCATAAAACAAGTTGAAATGGCCCTCTTTCTCCCTGTTTCAAGTGCTGTTGGACTCCCAAAATCAGGCATGAATTTCAGATGCTTTTTAAAAAAATTGTTCTCTGGGAACTGTGTTGTCTTTCACCTCTAAAACCTGGGTTCAGTTCTAGCCCCGATTGATGGGATGAACGTCTCCTCCATCTGCTGGTAGGAGGGGTCCGATGTGAAATGAGTTTGGGAAGTTTCTATTGGGCATGAGCCTACATCATAAAACTGTCTCTAATTTGTCATTGGGTCCCAGTGTTAATCAGACAGGCTTAAGGATAATTCGCGTGGGAAATGGGAAAAGTGCAGTAGGGGTTAATTTAGGTTGGGGCTGAGCCACGTAAGAAATAGGAGCAGGAGTAGGCCATACGGCCCCTCGAGCCTGCTCCGCCATTCAGTAATATCATGGCTGATCTTTGGCCTCAACTTCACTTTCACGCCCGATCCCCATATCCCTTGATTCCCCTAGAGTCCAAAAATCTATCTATCTCAGCCTTGAATGTACCCAACGACTCAGCATCCTCTGGGGTAGAGAATTCCAAAGATTCACAACCCTCTGAGTGAAGAAATTCCTCCTCATCTCAGTCTTAAATGGCTGACCCCTTATCCTGAGACAGGGCTGGGACAGAGTAGAGGGAGCTTTACTTTGTATCTATCTGTACTATACTTGATTTGGGAGTGCTTGATGAGCTATTGGGTGCCTGAAATGCCATGAGTTTCATTGGCCAGTGCTAACAGCCCTCACCTTGATGAGCACAAAAAACTTTGATTCCCTTTGATACAGATTGTACTTCAACAACACCATTTTCTACCTCAATCGGCCTGGCAGATTCCTTAAACACACTGTTCTGCACAGTACAAATTCTGCATCTTTTGTTTTCTATGTATCTCGGGCTTCACATTGATTCCTGATTGCAGAAAATTGTTTACTAGAAGTTGAGCTAGATTCCAACAATAGCCCTACCTCTCTCAAAAGGAAAAAGATCACATGTTAGACTAATTATAAGCAGACTAAAATAACTAGTCAAATTTATTTACACTTGTATAATTCACAGAAGCAAAATATAATGGGCAAATACTACCATGTATAAGGCAATATTGTGTAAAGTCCACTAAAGTGTCATTCTGCTTTGGTGGCTGCTGACACCATGCAACCTTTCATTTGCATTTTAAACACCCTGGCAAAGAAATTTGTTGACACCGCATCCACTTTACTGGTGTAAAATGGGAATGTAAGCATTCAGTATGGCAGGTGGCAAGTGCATGGGCCTTCTCCTCGAACCGCTGCAGTTGTTACATAAGAACATAAGAAATAGGAGCAGGAGTAGGCCAACTGGCCCCTCGAGCCTGCTCCGCCATTCAATAAGATCATGGCTGATCTGATCCTAATCTCAAATCTAAATTCATGTCCAATTTCCTGCCCTCTCCCCGTAACTCCGAATTCCCTTTACTTCTAGGAAACTGTCGATTTCTGTTTTAAATTTATTTAATGATGTAGCTTCCACAGCTTCCTGGGGCAGCAAATTCCACAGACCTACTACCTTCTGAGTGAAGAAGTTTCTCCTCATCTCAGTTTTGAAAGAGCAGCCCCTTATTCTAAGATTATGCCCCCTAGTTCTTGTTTCACCAATCCTTGGGAACATCCTTACCGCATCCACCCGATCAAGCCCCTTCACAATCTTATATGTTTCAATAAGATCGCCTCTCATTCTTCTGAACTCCAATGAGTAGAGTCCCAATCTACTCAACCTCTCCTCATATGTCCACCCCCTCATCCCCGGGATTAACCGAGTGAACCTTCTTTGTACTGCCTCGAGAGCAAGTATGTCTTTTCTTAAGTATGGAGACCAAAACTGTATGCAGTATTCCAGGTGCGGTCTCACCAATACCTTATATAACTGCAGCAATACCTCCCTGTTTTTATATTCTATCCCCCTAGCAATAAAAGCCAACATTCCGTTGGCCTTCTTGATCACCTGCTGCACCTGCATACTAACTTTTTGATTTTCTTGCACTAGGACCCCCAGATCCCTTTGTACTGCAGTACTTCCCAGTTTCACACCATTAAGATAATAACTTGCTCTCTGATTTTTCCTGCCAAAGTGCATAACCTCACATTTTCCAATATTGTATTGCATCTGCCAAATCTCCGCCCACTCACCCAGCCTGTCTATATCCCCCTGTAGGTTTTTTATGTCCTCCTCACTCTCCACTTTCCCTCCCATCTTTGTATTATCTGCAAACTTTGATATGTTACATTTGGTCCCCTCCTCCAAATCGTTAATATAGATTGTAAAGAGTTGGGGACCCAGCACCAACCCCTGCGGAACACCACTGGCTACTGGTTGCCAGTCCGAGAATGAACCATTTATCCCAACTCTCTGCTTCCTGTTAGATAACCAATCCTCCACCCATGCCAGAATATTACCCCCAATCCAGTGATTCTTTATCTTGAGCAATAATCTTTTATGTGGCACCTTGTCGAATGCCTTCTGGAAGTCTAAATACACTACGTCCACTGGTTCCCCTTTATCCACCCTGTACGTTATGTCCTCAAAGAACTCAAGCAAATTTGTCAAACATGACTTCCCCTTCGTAAAGCCATGCTGACTTTGTCCTATTAAATTATGTTTATCCAAATGTTCTACTACTGTCTCCTTAATAACAGACTCCAAAATTTTACCCACCACAGATGTTAGGCTAACTGGTCTATAATTTCCAGCCTTCTGCCTACTACCCTTTTTAAATAAGGGTGTTACATTACATTTGTTGTGGTGATGGTGCTCCCACAATGGTATTAGTTAGGGTATGCTGTGATTTTGACCCAGCAGTGATGAAGGATTGTGATATATGTCTAATTCAGGATGGTCTGTGATTTGAGGGGGGAGCTTGAAGGTGATGGCATTCCCATGACACTGTGCTCTTGTCCTTTTTAGCGGTGGAGGTCAAAGTGCTTTCAAATTGATCCATATTCTGAGAGCCAAGCGTCCTTGAGCCGGCTCAAGGCATTTCCTGCAACTCGGCTGCAGATTTGTCGATCCTTTCTCCACTGGAAAAGGTTAACTTTCTCGGCCAATGTCAGTGAGCTGTGCTTATGTTGTTTGACTACAACAGGAAGAATTACAAAGGATGCAAGTATTTATAGAATGAAGCACATGGGCAGTTCACAAGGATCCAACCCGATCAGATTGTAAACTCCGGATATGACCATGACCTGGAGGGATTTCATTAAATGGGGAAATAAGTGACCTCATAGGGTCTGTGATTCCCTTGTGGTTTCATAGGTTCAGATGGGCTTTATAAGGATGAGAACAAACTGCATTTAAAATCATCCCAACCAAATATGAACATATGAACATACGAATTAAGAGCAGGTGTAGGCCATTCGGCCCCTCGAGCCTGCTCTGCCATTTGATAAGATCATGGCTGATCTGATTGCGAACTCAACCCTACTTTCCCATCTACCTACTATAACCTTTGACTCCCTTGTTAATCAGGAATCTATCTGACTCAGCCTTAAAAATATTCAATGACCCTGCCTCCACCACTCTCTGGGGAAGGGAATTCCACAGACCCACGACCCTCTGAGAGAAAACATTTCTTCTCATCTCCATCTTGAATGGGAGACCCCTCATTTTTAAACTGTGACCCCTAGTTCTAGTCTCTCCCACAAGGGGAAACATCCTCTCAGCATCTACCCCTTCCAGTCCCCTCAGGATCTTATATGTTTTAATAAGATCACCTCTCATTCTTCTAAACTCCAGTGTATACAGGCCCAACTTGTCCA
The DNA here is from genome assembly GCF_035084215.1 of Heptranchias perlo. Lineage (NCBI taxonomy): Eukaryota > Metazoa > Chordata > Chondrichthyes > Hexanchiformes > Hexanchidae > Heptranchias > Heptranchias perlo. The sequence goes on from NC_090327.1 coordinate 102,627,575, forward strand.
ACCTTTCCTCATAAGATAACCCCCTCATCCCAGGAATCAGTCGAGTGAACCTTCTCTGAACCGCCTCCAAAGCAATTATGTCCTTTCTTAAATAAGAAGACCAAAATTACACACAGTATTATAGATGTGGTCTCACCAATGCCCTGTACAACTGTAGCAAAACATCTCTACTTTTATATTCCATTTCCCTTGCGATTAAATTACAACATCTCATTTGCCTTCCTAATCACTTGCTTACCTGCATACTAACTTTCTGTGATGCATGTACTAGGACACCAAGATCCCTCTGTACCTCAGAGTTCTGAAATCTCTCTCCATTTAAATAATATACTGCTTTTCTACTCCTCCTGCCAAAGTGAACAAGTTCATATTTTCCCACATTATACTCCATCTGCCAAATTTTTGCCCACTCACTTAACCTATCTATATCCCTTTGCAGACTCCTTAATGTCCTTTTCACAACTTACTTTCTTACCTACCTTTGTGTCATCAGCAAATTTAGCAACCGTACATTTGGTCCCTTCATCCAAGTCATTGATATAGATTGTAAATAGTTGAGGCCCAAGCACTGATCCTTGTGGCACTCCACTCATTACATCTTGCCAACATGAAAATGACCCATTTATGCCTACTCTCTGTTTCCTGTTAGCTAACCAATCCTTTATCCATGCTAATATGTTACCCCCTACACCATGAGCTCTTATTTTGTGTAGTAGCCTTTGATGTGGCACCTTGTCAAAAGCCTTCTGGAAATCCAAGTACACCACATCCACAGGATCCCCTTTATCCACGTTTCTTGTTACTTCCTCAAAGAACTCTTAATAAATTAGTCAAACACGATTTCCCTTTCACAAAGCCATGTTGATTCTGCCTGATTGCATTGAGATTTTCTAAGTAACCTGCTGTAACCTCCTTAATAATAGATTATAGCATTTTCCCTATGACAGATGTTAAGCTAACTGGCCTGTAGTTTCCTGCTCTCTGTCTCCCTCCTTTCTTGAATAGAGGAGTTACATTCGCTATTTTCCAATCTGATGGAACCCTTCCAGAATCTAGAGAATTTTGGAAAATTAATACCAATGCATCTACTATTTCTGCAGCCACTTCTTTTAAGACCCTAGGATGAAGTCCATCAGGACCTGGGGACTTGTCAGCTTTTAGTTCTAATATTTTTTTCAAAACCCTTTCCCTGGTGATTGTAAATGTTTTAAGTTCCTCCCTCCCTTTCACCTCTTGATTCACAATTATTTCTAGCCTGTTATTTGTATCCTCTACAGGACCAGGCTACCTTACCTTAGTCTAGTGCACCAGTGTAGGTTCAGCCCATCTGACTCTAGACTTTCACTCAGCTACCTCTAACGAGTGGCCTTTTTTCCTTATAGCATGGGTCTCCTGATTGGACCACACAACTATAATATCAATCTTGACTTCCCTCTATGTGCCCACTCCCTAGGTTTCTCATTTATTGCAGGGTTCCTCATCTTCCCCAACCCTAGCCTTGCTCACTTCTCTTTCCTTTAATTGACTGCACTCAGTCAGCAGAAGCCCCCTTGTCTGGCTGCCGTCAAGCAGACTTCCTTAATTGCATCCCCCATCCTTAATGCTAACAGCTTCTCTGACTCGGCTTCTCCCTCTCTCCAGATAGCTGAAAGTTCCCCTCATACATGCTTTCTCCATATTATGCATTGCCTTAAATCTAAGCCACGCAAATTTAGATGGTGACTTTTCTGTAAAGAAGTTCTTATCAAAACATAAATGTCCAGGAAGATTCATTTCTTCGTGTATGAGTTTTCCTGGCATTGATTTGACTGGGCCGGAAGCCTTGTCTTGCAAAATTTATCCCTATATTTCACAAGCAAATACAACCGTTCTGTTAAAAAAGGGGTCGAGGGTACAGAAGCTGGAACTTGTGCAATAGAAACTAATAGAAAGGAGTGTGGGATCTGCTTTCCAGTGACATTTCCACTGGTAAATTAAAGGATAGATATTTCCCAACTGCCTAGAATTAACTGCAGCCCTTGTGATCCATGGACTCCAGGATGTGAGCACCATTTTTTGCTTTGACTGCACACATTGACCAGAGATTAGTATTAAGTTAGGCCCATGAATGTTAGCGGGTAAAGTTGGTCTTGGGCAGTAATGCAAAATGGGTGATAGCGAATTGGCATTGACTTCAATGGAAAATTGTGCAGGGTGTGGACGGGCTGCTGATTTGCTATCGCCCATTTTACACTACTATGCAAGACCAATTTCACTCCCCTTAGTGTTTTTGAGGCAGTGCTGGTTGGGAGGGCTGTTAGATGAGTGGGGCTATTAATAATAGGAACTGTACTGCAACGCTTGTGGATCAGATTAACCAACAGAACCTTTAGCATTTTGAAATAATGGGGCCAAAAGTAATTAGTGGTGGATGAAGGTTTTGGGGGGGCGGGGGAATTCAGAAAGTATGGCTCCCAGTTCAATGGGCTTTATTTAATCGTACACACTGTAACACCAGATTCCCTGTGAAGTAATAGTGCTTTTATTATCTATAAATATTCATTTTCCGTTCAATATAGGAAGCAAGAAAGGACCCACGGCACTTGAAATTCTGGCCTGAGTTTTTTGCTCTCTGCTTGTCTGCCCAGAATTTTCCAGTCTATGGAAAGTGAAAATCATGAGCTGGCAAGCGTACGAGCAGAAAACTCTGGCCTGTAATTTTATAAAAAAAGCACAAAACCAGATCTCGACTGTCATATTCTCGGGATGTGGGTGATGCTGGCATAACCACATTTCTTGCCCATCCCCAGTTGCCCTGAGAAGGTGGTAGTGAGCCTTCTTGAACTGCTGCAGTCCTTGCAGTGATGGTGCTGCAATGATGGTGTTTGGTAGGGAACTCCATCCCAGTGACGATGTAGGAATCGCGATACACGTCCAAGTCAGGATGATGTGCGGAGGTGGTGGTGTTCTCCTGATATTGCTGCTCTTGTTCTTCTTGGTGGTGGAGGTTGTGGGACTTGGGAGACGCTGTCGAAGTACTCTTGCTATTCAGAATTGTACTATTCAGATGACAGTGTACAGTGAATGGATGAAAGGGCTGTGAGTTAGAAACATAAAGAAAATCTCCATATAATTAAATACTAAAAGAATGCTCAGTGCAGGGTTTGTAAATTTGCAAACTACACATTACAATTGTCAGGTAGCAGAATACCTTAAAAATAATTGTTGTGAATTGCACTGCAGAAAAATATAAGGAAGTTCTGTTGGTTAGAATGTCACCAATTTGGCTCTGCTGTGAAATTTGGCAATACTGCTGCCTGTGAATATCAGAGAAGAAATGTCAAGGGCACTTTAGTGTAATTAATTTGATTTAGATTAATGCTTTTTGTGAATTGAATGGGTTAGATTGGCTGGTTGAGCCTCCTCCACTAGACATGTATGAATAGAAATGTTAAACAAGAGCAGGGCTGTAACATTACTTATGGTTGACCTTGGAAATATAGTAATGTCACAAGAGAATCAATCATAACGTGGGAGGGAAAAGAATTAAATCGATCGCCAACATGGGAATTAAAGCCACAGTATGGGAGAGATATTAAGGAACTGGTTAACTTTGTCTGGAAAGATACCAGCAAAAGGTTGATTCATCGTCATTGGCATGAATATACCCCAATATTTACTGCAGTCAGCAATGTATTCCCAAATCTTTTTATTAGCCTTGGTAGCACATGTGGAGATGTAGAGTATGGGCTGCACCAACCTCATGATGTGTCCTCAGTCTACTGTTAGACATTTTATGTTTTCACTGTTTTGGGGGCACATTTGGGAATGCATTACTCTCAACTTTGTGAATAAAATCAGCTCACTGAAAACTCTGAGTGTGTATCTCATTTTAATTGAGTGATTGAATGGCCCATTGTTTAAAATAGTTTGCTGCCGCCTCCGTTCCAGGCACTTTGCTGCGACCAGTTCTCGACGCTGGACTTTGTGGGCACTAGTTCCAGAATTAGGAACGTCACCGAGGAGCAGCGCATGCCGATTTTGGAACTTCACTTCCTCCTTCTCAGTCCTATTCACCTTCTCCCCAACCAGGGTGGGGCCATAGACTGGCCCTGAGGCTCCCACATGCCATATTTGCAAACATGCCCTTGCTTGCACCTGCAAAAACAACCATTTCCACCAAACTCCAGGCTTTTCACACGTCAGTAAGTAAAGGTCCACTTTATCAAGCTCCAGGCTTCACCCAAGCCAGAAAACCTCATCAGGGAAGGAAAGGACAGGAAACTATTTGGGGAGGAGCAGGAGGGAGAGAGCAGGAAATCAAACCAACTCCCAGACACCTAGCAACATTCATGGAAAAATAACCTGGGAATTAGGGAGAGGAAAGTTTCTGTTACATTCCTTGATTTAAGCTTAATTTTATTACTTACAAAAACAAAAGTCCTGAAATTATATCATGGGATGCCAACATACCAACCCTTAACCGATTCGTCTGAAACTACTCCATGTCCACTATTACAGTGGAAGTATTAAATCTCTGCTAAAATAACAGAGGACTTTCAGACCAATGTGTTAAGTCTTCATATGCTGCAATCCCAAAGCAGAATTTCAGTTAAACCCTTGAACTGCTGCAGTCTGAAAACTAACAACAGCCCTGTACCTACCAGTGATACACCTTATCACATCCTCAGGATGCCCCAAAGTACCATCAATGGTTTACTTTTGAAGTGTAGTCACTGTTGTTATGTAGGCAAATGTGGCAGCCAACCTGCACAAAGCAAGGTCCCAAACACAGCAAATGAGATGAGTGCGCAGCTAAATGTTTTTGCTTGTTTTGATTGAGGAAGCAATGTTGGTCAGGACACTATGATTTGCGGGTGGGCCAGGACCTCTGCTGCCCCTGACCTCTGCCCTTGACCTCTGTTTCTAAAGCTGCCAGGTTGCCCGTTTTGCGTGGGGTTGAGGGAGGGGCGAAGGCTGCAGTGCCTGCCACAGTATGGTGCGAAAGTTTTCAATATTATCTTCTGAATTTCCTGCCTGCGATCAATTGCTCGATTTTTAAAATTTCTTTTTTAATTTACTTTTTAAGTCCAGGAATAACCAGTGTTACTAGGCTGGCACTTCAGTGCAGTACTGAAGGAGTACTACATTGTTGGCTTTGGCCTCTTTTGGATGAGACATTAAACTATTTGAAAAGAAGCACGGAGAACTCCAGAGTGCAAATAATAGGAAATAAGTCTTATGATGTATTCCCCTCATTTACATCTGATTATAATACACCACTCATATTTGAGTAGATATGTTGTACTCCTGAAATCATGGAAATGGCGTTGGCAGAATGGCTCCTTGCTCCTTGCTCGGTTTTCCTCTGCCACCCACCCAAGTTACACTCATTTACCCAGTGGAATCCAGTCCTCAGGAGTTCTCCGTGCTTCTTTTCAAATAGTTTAATGTCTCATCCAAAAGAGGCCAAAGCCAACAATGTAGTACTCCTTCAGTACTGCACTGAAGTGCCAGCCTAGATTCTGTGTTCCAATCCATAGTGAGGTTTGTACCCGTGACCTCCTGACTCACAGACAAGTATACTACCATTGAACCAACCAGCACTCGCCTGTTATAACTAGTCTGAGATTTGGCTGGCAACTAGTTTTACTGGAGGCTGTGAATCACACTCGCTTCTGCTTAAGATTGTGATTGGAAGTAACCACAAAGCATTTGATACTTTGAATCTGCAATATTTTTTGGCCATTTTTCTGTTTTATTTGTGTTTTTTTTTGCCTGCCACCTCTCGGGTTCTCCTGAGCCTTTATGCCAGCTGTTCCTATTTTTTCCCCCAGCACCATTTTCCCAGCAGTTGGTTTCTAAATATGAACCCTCTGCCTCCCCATCTGATGTCAGCTTGCAAATGTACACTGATAATGCCACGTTCTACCTTTCCACTACTTCTCGCAGTCCCTGATGTCAGATGGCTCGTCTCACATCGAATCCTGGATGAGTCTCACCTTCTTCCAATTAAATATTGGTAGACCGAAGCCATCATTTGTGGCCCCTACAAACTCCTTCCATTACTATTGGCTCCAACCCCTTCCCTGGCCACTATCGCAGGTTGAATCAGACTGTTTGCAATCTTAGTGTCCTGTTTGACCCTGAGCTGAATTTTAAACCCCACATCTTATCCATCACCTAGACCTCTGCAACATTTCCTGCCTCTGCCCGTACCTCAGCCCTTTCGCTGCTTAAGCCCGTAAACATGACTTCATCACCTCCAGACTCGAAGAGGGTGATTTTAAACCCCAAGAACGGGTGGGTTGGGGGCGGGTGGGAATTGAAAATAGTTGTTTTCTCGGGTTGCAACTGCAAAATTTTGGACTTTGCATTCCCAGTGGGAAGCCTGTACTTTAACGCGCTGACGTTAAACCAGGTTTAAATAAGGCTAGGTTGTGGTCGCGACCCAAAAAACAACTATTTTCAACTCCAACCCGCCCCAAACCCACCCGTTCTTGGGGTTTAAAATCACCCCCAAATACTTTAATACTCTCCTTGCTGCCTTCTCACCCTCCATAAACTCCACTTGTCCAAAATTCTGTCGTACATTTCGTGTCCTGCAATTACTTCTGCTCACTCATTTTTAACGTATTTATTATGTTATAAATTTAGTTGTTGGGAGTACAATGACATGGGCCCCGATATTACCAGGGAGGCAGGTTGGCAGCGGGGTGGGTGACTGGGCGCACGGGTAACCCGCCCAGTCAAATTGGTGCGTTCCCCACGCGATCGCGAGTAAATTGAAGCCACTTACCTTGGCTTCCGGGTTTCCCGTTGGAAACCTGTGCAGTGGGCAGACGGCACACCCGCATCTCAGGCTGTCAGCTGGAGGAGCCCTATTTAAAGGGGCAGTCCTCCAATGCTGCTCCTGCAGCAAACAGCCAAAATTACAGCATGGAGCAGCCCAGGGGAAAGGCTGCTCCCAGGTTTAATGATGCCTCACTCCAGGTCTTACTAGATGGGTGAGGAGGAGGAGGGAGATCTTCTACCCGGCGGACGGGAGGAAGTGGCCTGCCTCTGCCACCAAGAAGGCCTGGCTCTAGGCGGCAGAGGAGGTCAGAAGCACCAGCAACATATCCTGCACCTGGATACAGTGCAGGAGGCGCTTCAATGACCTAACTAGGTTAGCCAAAGGGAGTACACTTACTCATTCTCCTACACTCCGTCTTCCACATCACCGCCCCCACCCCATAACTCATTCTGCACTGCCAACACTATATCACATCACTCCTCACACCCACTCAAAGCTCATCCTCATCTTACCTGCACTTACTCACCTCGCCAGTACTCAGCCCACCACTACCACTCAACCCAATCCACATACAATCTTATGGCTCTGTCTCATACTCACCCTCTGATGCATCTCTTTCACGGTCATCCTCACCCAACCTGCCACTACCTCTGCTGCAGCCACAGGGGATGCATCACGTATGAGTAGTAGGAAGCGTAAGGCAAAGGTTTCGTGAGCACAAAGGGGATGCACAAGGGTGTTTGACGGTTTGTCACGTTTTTTATTCATATTTGATTTTGGTTCAACTCGCATTAAATATTATATTGTCACCACTACTGCCACGTCTTGGCCATTCTTGACTGGCTTGTGCAATACGTCCCTTTCATGAGGTTCTCCATGAACACCCACACTTGATGCCACCCATTGGGTCACCCTACATTGGGTGTATGTGTAGTTGCACGACTACTTTGTGCAGGTGCCTGTGGCGCAGCACTGTTTTGTGGAGCTCCACGTGGCGGAGGCGGACGGTGTGCCTGGCGAGGCTGGTGATGTTGCTCAGCCTCGGATGAAGTGATGAATGCAGCCATGGCACCCCCCCCCCCCTCCTGGTGGTGTGAGTTTGAGGGGGTCCGCAAAGTAGGTAAATGTGTTTGCACAGCAGAGTTTAGGGTATAAATTAATAATTTTGAGTGGAAAGACAAAGGTGTTGCAGCCAAAACTTTGTCTGAAGTGACAGGGTGCCCTGCTGCAATAAATGAGGTATTTCCCCCAACTGTCAAAAAATCCTTTGCATCTCCCACTGGCTGTTGACTGAAACATGTCTGCTCCAACAGGGAGTGTTTCCCACAGCACGGGAAATACGCTGAGCATCCATGAAAATTGCACCCCTGACAAAATCTCATGTCAATGAGGTCTGTCAAGTACCTCAACTAGGTAAGTAAGTATTTAAATTGTCATCCTGCCGGCATTAATTGCCAGCGGGAGTCCAGCATGCGTCATTGGGGAACCCGGAAGTGGGTGGGTTGAAGCCGGATTCTGGACCCGCTCCAGGATTCCCCCATTTTAGGAGCCTCCTCGCCCTGAATGCACCCGCTCGGCCATCCTAAAATCGGCTCCATGGTGTGTCAGAAAGCAACATGGCCACCAAAATGACTGACGTTTTTTTTTGAGTAATTTGTTTGGTTGGTTTTGTGGTGGTTGCTGTTTACTGATTGGTGGTTTTTTCTATCTATCTGTTGAATGGAAGTTGTTTTTGATTGCTTCACGTTTGGTCAGTAGGATGTTTGGGCCAATCAGCAGGGATAATTTAACAGATTGGTTGTTTAAGCCAATCATGATTATCCTATGGATACTTTCGAGATGTGACACTCTACGTACATATTTCAGGTGTAATGGCCTTTGAAGCATGACACTCTACAGAGGCATGCTAGACGCAAGACTTTTAAATATAGGGGACGCTAAATTGGGCCGTCTAGCACCCGTTGTTTCGGCACTACGCAGCCTCCTGGAGATCCAAGATGGCGTCTTGGATGCGCATGGATGCTCCTAGAATGATGTGCGCTGGACGCCATCTTGATAAAGGGCTTAGTGCATGTGCAAATAACGAACGCTGGCATCATGTAAAGTAGGGCGAAAATGTGTTTGATCAGTGTGCAGCGCTGATTTAAAGTGATAGACACCATTTTGGCACTTAACACTCCACCCAACGCACTGTCTTATCTGTGACCATCTAAACATGTCTTAGAGTGCCGAGAGGACCCCCCACCAGCACTGTTTAAAGGGACCATGTAGGATTTACAGGTTAGTTGCAAGATTATTGCTTCTGGCTGCTGGTGTATTTGTCACTGTTTTTGGAGGTCTCCTATACTTGAATATTAGGACTAGGGATCATAACCTAACTTTTAGAGCCAGGGCGTGCAGGAGTGAAGTTAGGAAATGCTTCTACACGTAAAGGGTGGTAGAAGTTTGGAATGCTCTTCTACAGATGGCAGATGATGCTCGCTCAACTGTGAATTTTAAATCTGAGATTGATAGATTTCTGTGAACCAAGGGTATTAAGGGATATGGGGCTAAGGTGGGCATATGGAGTTAGGTCACAGGTCAACCATAATCTCATTGAATGGCGGAACAGGCTCGAGGGGCTAAATGCCACTGCCACTTGCTGCCTCCTGTTATGCGCCACCTTCTGCAAGCAAGCGGGATGTGTGTCTCTGTGATGTGCCTGTCAAGGATGAATAGCTGCCAGTGTGTGTGGCCTGTGGGTTGTGTGTATGTGGCTTGCAACAGTGGTAATATGTGAGGGTGAGAGGAAGCATCTGATTGGAAGAGTTGAGTACTGATTGAAAGAGTTTGATGGTATGTGGGTGATGGGGGGTGTAGTGGGTGGAGCAGTGGATGCGGCTAGTGGTGCAGTTGGTAGGAGACGCCACTTGACAGTTGACTTCACTCACCTTGATCACTCATGTCAAAGCATTGAACTTCTTCCTGCACTGCATCCATGTTCGTGGTGCTATGCACCTGGCATTAACTGCCTCCCACCGCCTTTTGGGCATATGTCTGGAGGGCCTCTTGTCCCCCCCCCACCGCGGATATAGGATGGCCCTCTTTCCGTCCACCTCTTGCAGCAAGGCCTCTAGTGCATCAGCAGAAAACCTTAATGCACGCTCTCTCGCAGGCCTGGTACCAACTCGGACTGGCAGTTGGTGATGTGCGGCATACAGATTGGAGGATGTGGGATTTAGTGGCGCGCAACCTTTATTCAATGTTTTAAAATAACTCAACAGTTTATAAACATAGGGACGGGACCTGCATCTGTGCTTTGCGTGTGCAATGTCTGATCTCCCTTCAGACTCCATGCAGACAGCAGACTGTTATTTTTTGCAAATTTCAGGTACTGGCTACCTTTAAGAGATTTTGGCTGGCTGTCAGAGAGACAGCCTGCCTTTAAGAGATTCAGGCTCCCCCTGCTGGTGGAAAGTTTGAATGTCCTTGGATCCTCATGTCACCGTAGGTTTTTAACGCTTGGCTGGGGCAGGATGAATGTCTCGTCCTGCCTGCGACGGATGGACCGGGCATGGGTTAATCGCAGATCGTGGCACCTGCACCCGGTTTCATGCCTTATCCAATTTAACCCCCAGGATATATAGAGGGAAGACTCCCACATCCATCTCCCTGCCCTAAGTTCTTAATTTAGGTGTAATTGTCTTCTTTGTCAGAAACGCAACTTCAGATTGTTCTTCACGTGCACCTCAACAGGGAATGATGTGTGAGAAAAATTGACCACCCTGGGTCTTTTCTCTCTTGAAAAGAGAAGACTGAGAGGGGATGTGATAGAAGCGTTTAAAATTCTGAAAGGTTTAGACAAATTGGATCCAAGGAAGCATTTCTGCCGAGTACAGAATTTAAGCACGAGGGTTCGTATTTATAAATTAAGGACAACAAAAGAAAATAGGAAATACAGGCGGAACATTTTATTAAATGGAGAGTAAGCATGTGGAACAGATGGATGGTGGAACAAGAAACCTCAAGAAAGAACGAGACAACTTCTTGTAAACAAATCGGATTCAGGGTTATTAGAAATACAGAAAGGGAATCCTGTGGCTAGGTGGGCTAGATGGACCAAAGGTCTTTGCCTGCCTGAAACTGTTACTATGTTACTATGTAACAGCTGGTTTGTGCTGTATTAGGAATAAATTGATTTTACCAGTCGTTCATTTCTTTCTGCCGTAAACATGACCACACATGTAGCAGTCATTGCTGTAGTTTAGAAGCTGGACAGTGGCTTTAATCTGTTGGTTAAGTAAACAAATATTCCCTGTGCCCTTTTTACCCTGTTTGTACTCTGTGTTTCATGCTGGTATTCTGTTTGGGTCAGGATGACCTGAATGCCATCGCCACAGGGTTTATACTGAGGAGCATATGAGTGAATTCGTGCACCAGGATGGTTTGTTCTACCTCACTTTAGAGTATACTAACAATAGGATACTATTTCTAATCACGCATTCCCAGGGCAGGACATTGCCTGCTTGGAGTGCGTATCGGGAAATCACAGGATATAGCAATTAGCAATCCATGCATCTCTCTATCATTCATTCTCCTCAATCATCTGTCAGTCCGCCATTGGTTCAACTGTAGTTGCAAGGTCAGAATTGTGGTGCATCTGGAGCTGATACGCTCTCAAGATTGTGTTTCTATTCGGCAAGACTGCATTGGGAGCATGCATTCAGAAAATTTCCTCTGGCAAGCATAGATTAAATCCCATTAATTAGCCCATTGTGAATTTCCAACCTTCTAATTTTACTTTTCACCAAGGAAAGGAGATGGCAGGTGAACAGTCATTATAAACAAAGAGAGTAGTGATTGAGAGATGCATGGATTGCTAATTGATTGACATATAAACGAGTCAATCTCTGCATTACAATTTGGTGTGAAGGGAACTTGTTATCTTTGTTTTCGCTGGGGTAGAGTTATTGCACTTGGAAGAATTCTCGCCAAATATTGGTTTGGGGTAGGGTGGGCAGTTCCAAGGATCAAATTCTTAGATGAATTTGATAGTGGGCCAGATTGGATGCTGTCATGATATTGGATAAATGTGCGGGCCTGCATTCCTGGCACGCTTCACAGAACCCCTGTGAATCAGGGGTAAACTCCAGAACGAGCTCTGTGCAGGCATTGTCAAGTATCTGCTCACAAAATATATTTCAACAAAACACCGTGATAAATCATTCTGTCCTGCATTCTCAAACAATATGATTTTAGTCAAGCAAGGAGGCACCTTCAAGGCAATGTTCGCAGTCCAGGCCACAGTGTAAAGTTCCATAAAGTTTTCAATACTATGGCCCAATTCAGTCAGTGTGAGTCAGGAGCCTTCTCTCTTTGTGATAGATAGGGAAGCCCTTGGCATAGACCAGATATTACCCAATATTTCAAAGGCTCAAAAAATTACTGTTAAACAGGACAAGGGCACTCGACATAGTCTCATTCTTCTCATCTATTGATATTCCCCCAAAAAAATGAGCTTCAGGGATGAGGTCACCTTTGAAGAATATTTGAAGAATGTTATGATCTCAAACTCAGTAGTCTCGCTCTCTCATATAACATTTATAAAAAAGGACTGTTTTGTAAATTTTGAATGATGCTCAACACAACAACAACAACAACAACAACAACAACTTGCATTTATATATTGCCTTTAACATAGTAAAACATCCCAAGGCGCTTCACAGGAGCGTTATCAAACAAAATTTGACACTGAGCCACATAAGGAGGTATTAGGACAGGTGACTAAAAGCTTGGTCAAAGAGGTAGGTTTTAAGGAGCGCCTTAAAAGAAGAGAGAGAGAGATGGGGAGGCGGAGAAGTTTAGGTAGGGAATTCCAGAGCTTAGGGCCTAGGCAGCTGAAGGCACGGCCGCAAATGGTAGGGCAATGAAAATAGAGGATGTGCAAGAGGCCAGAATTGGAGAAGCGCAAAGATCTCAGAAAGCTGTAGGGGTGGACGAGGTTACAGAGATAGGGAGGGGCGAGGCCATGGAGGGATTTGAAAACAAGGATGAGAATTTTAAAATTGAGGCATTGCAGGACCGAGTGCCAGTGTAGGTCAGCGAGCACAGGGTTGATGGGTGAACGGGACTTGGTGCCCAGTAGAATACGGGCAGCAAAGTTTTGGATGAGCTCAAGTTTACGGATGGTGCAAGGTGGGAGGCTGGCCAGGAGAGCATTGGAATAGTCGAATCTAGCGGCAACAAAGGAATGGATGAGGGTTTCAGCAGCAGGTAAGCTGAGGCAGGGGCGGAGATGGGTGATGTTACGGAGGTGGAAGTATGCGGTCTTGGTGACGGAGAGGACATGGGGTTGGAAGCTCAGCTGAGAGTCGAATAGGATGCTAAGGATGCGAACAGTCTGGTTCAGCCTCAGACAGTGACCAGGGAGAGTGATGGAGTCAGTGGCTAGGAAGGGGAGTTTGCGGCAGGGTCCGAAGTGCTCAGTGGAATTAGATTATGTAGATCCTTAGGCTGTTGGGAGTTCAGGGAATCATCATTCTCCCTGGGCTGACCATTTTTTAAAGTTTTCAGCTCCTACTGTGACATCAAACCATTTCACTCCGAGATTTCCACTGGTTGGGTGCCAAAATTATGGCAGATGATCAGGTGAGGCCCTGCAGACATTCACCCTGTATGTGTCTGCATCTCTGTTACTTTCTATTCCTTCACCCTGTTAAGAAGCTCACCATTTAGGGCATACTTCATTTCACATTTCTTTTTTCCCAAGATGTACTACATTTCTATGCCTTGGAATGTATCTCCCCATTCCACTAACCTGTCTGTGGCCTCCTGCAATCTCTCTCCTTCTCCCTAATTTGGTAGCATAAGCAAGCTTCAATATGATTTTTTTCCTGCCTATGTCTAAATCATTCACATTAATAAAAAATGAAAGAGGTGCCAGCACAGATCCCTGGGACACACCACAACCCACATCCCCCCAACCTAAAATAAATCCATTAACACCTACTCTCTGCTGTCAGTCCGTTTATCCGTTTTTTCTATCCAAGCAGCAACAGCCTCTTTATTTTTTGCAGCAAGTGTCTTACGTGGCACCCCTTTAATGCCCTCTAGAAATGTATATATACATCCACTGCATTCCCTTTGTACTCTCGTCATTTCCTCAATAACTTCAGTTAAATTAGTCAAACATCCTTTATTAATCCATGGTCACTGGCTCTGATTACACTTTACCTTTCTAAGTATTAACATTTTCATCCCAAATTATGGCATCTATAGGATGGTTTTGATGAATTTGTGCTCCCAGTTTTCTGGAACGTCAGGGATGTTGTAAATCAAGCATCCTCCCACCGTGCCTGATTCTCCAATCGGCACTCCTGTTGAAAGAGGAGCCTCACCTCTCATCATTTACCCTATATTTATCAATAGTTAGCAATATATATCGATTGGAATATGGAAAAGATCTGAGAAGAGGAGATGCGTGGACTGATTTTATACAATTGCACTTCAGGCAGGAAGCCTCGCTCACTGAGAACATGTATCAGGAAATCGTGGATGTGCTCCCCACAGTTTTCCAAACGGACAGTCAGAACATTGTGGAGAGCGTGCCTGTGATTTCATGATATATGCTTCCTGTGGCTGAGGCTTCACACTGGGATCATGCATTTGTAAAATTGGCCCAAATGTATCAATTTTATGCTCCTCTTAAAGAAAAAGAAAGTTTCTTGGTACAAAATCAACACAGCTCAATAGTAAAAAAAAATATTTTCGGGATGTGGAGTTGCCATGAGAAAGCAATGGGGGAGAAGTTGGGCTCCATTGCGTTGTTTTTTGGGCTCAGAACGGAGGGGGGAGGGCAAAAGTACCAATTTCACGATGCTGCCTCCCACGCCCCAAGGGCAGCTGAAATAGCTCTGACCACACATTCGGTCAGATGATTTTTCAGGCATCTCTAGCAGCTGTCTAAAACATACCCCTTGCATATGTTAACGAGGGGCTTAAGCCTCTTTTAGGATTCCTCTGGGAAATTGGGCTGCCCTGATCAGAGCCGGTGCTGGGCCTGCTCCGCTCAGGTCTCCTTGGCGTGGATGTGGCCGCCACCAAAAATGTAAGTAAAAAAATGTCTTAAAGCTTGATGTGAAGCCTCGGGCCTCCTGGTTGGGGCACTCGTGCTCCGTATGTGTCTTCTATTATGTGCCCGACAACAGGCCATTACCAATTTTTTACCCCAATCATCCCTTTACAACTGAGAGGCTTGCTGGGCCACTTGTGAGGACATTAAGAGTCAACCACAGAATGTGGAACTAGAGTCAGACTGGGTAGAAGTGGGAGGTTCCCTTCCCTGAAGGACATTAGTGAACCAGTTGGGTTTTTATAACAATCTGGCAGCTTTCATGCTCATTTTACAGCCCACAATTTACCAGATTTATTGAATTCCATTTCCTCACTTGCCATGGTGGAATTTGAATTCACAATTCAGGACTATACTGCAGGATAAAAAGTGCAAAAGAAACATGTCAGGCAATCTAAAGCGTGTGATGACACTTCTTCTCAAACTGCAGTCACTTCCCCCCCCCCCCCCCCCCTTCTTTTCCCTTAAAATTCTTGGCTCAAGTACACAGAGAAATGAATGAGGTGGACGGATGCTACTTATATCTTTCACCCACTGTTTGCCCTCTCTCAGATATGTGTGGAATTTTTAGGGCTGATTTTATCTTTTGGAGGTGGTGGCAAACGGGTGGTAACCAATCGGTCGGTCATTATACATCCCTTTCCATAGACTTCGGGTGTGGTATATAACGAGTGGCCAATCCACGACTGCCAGTTTTCTGCCACTGCCGAACGTGAAAATCTACCTTCTCTTCAGTTCAGTTTTATAATTTTCTGTTCCACATCTTTTGACTGTGTCCAGTTTTATAACTGCAGAGAATCGCCAGCTGGTGGCTTATTTTAGGATCTTGGATTGGGAGCAGACTCACAGAGACAATTTATAAATCAAAAGCACATGTGCGTTCAGTCCGTACTCTGAAAGATGTCATTTTTAAATGCAAGCAGTAACTCAGTACAGTGCTCTCTCCCAGGCCTGTTTGCTGCAGGCAGTTAAAAAAGCCAATGAAACATTTGTCAGTTGAACAGTGTGTCCTTATTTCTTTTTTGGGGCCGCCTTGTCATCCTTTACAGAATCTAGTTCTTAAATGATCCCTTTCTCACCCAGGCATATCAAAGCTAGCCATTAGTTCAGTGGAATTTCAGACTGATTGCTAAACCCATACAATGTAAGACTATCAGTCACTTTTGTCCAGCAGGCATCTGCACCATTGGTGGATTTTTGCCCCCAGTCTTTTTTTTAAATTAGTTTTCTTCTGAAATTGAAGACTCATGCTGGAGAACAGTTTCACATGTACTGCTGGCCTTTGGCACCTTGAACCAATGGCATTATCCATTTGAGAGCCTGGATAGTGGGTTCAGCTGCCTGTATCCTCTCCCGCACTACTTCCTCCTCACTCATCACTCTCATCCTTGAGGTGCTACGTTGGTTCGTTGTTCCCCCAATTTGAATTTAAAATCCTTGTCTGCATTTCCCTCCTTGGCTTTGTCCCATCCCATTCCTCTGCAACCTCCTCCAGCCTCACGTCCTCTCTCATGTTCTTTGGTCCTCCAAATTTGACTTTCTGAAATGCCCCCTCCCTTTGCTACCATTGCTGACAGATCTTGCAACCGCCTCAACCCTGCTCTCTGGAACTTCCTTTCTCAACCCTACTGCCTCACTACACTCTTGGCCTTTAAAAAACTTCTTAAAACTAATTTTTACTTCATACCCCTCAGATAATGAAGCAGTCTGAGCCCGCATGCAGCAAGACCTGGACAACATCCAGGCTTGGGCTGATAAGTGGCAAGTAACATTCGCGCCAGACAAGTGCCAGGCAATGACCATCTCCAACAAGAGAGAGTCTAACCACCTCCCCTTGACGTTCAACGGCATTACCATCAACATCCTGGAGGTCTCCATTGACCAGAAACTTAACTGGACCAGCCATATAAATACTGTGGCTACAAGAGCAGGTCAGAGGCTGGGTATTCTGCAATGAGTGACTCACCTCCTGACTCCCCAAAGCCTTTCCACAAAGGCACAAGTCAGGAGTGTGATGGAATACTCTCCACTTGCCTGGATGAGTGCAGCTCCAACAACACTCAAGAAGCTCAACGCCATCTAGGACAAAGCAGCCCGCTTGATTGGCACCCCATCCACCACCTTAAACATTCACTCCCTTCACCACCGGCGCACAGTGGCTGCAGTGTGTACCATCCACAGGATGCACTGCAGTAACCCGCCAAGGCTTCTTCGACAGCACCTCCCAAGCCCGCAACCTCTACCACCTAGAAGGACAAGGGCAGCATTCACATGGGAACAACACAACCTGCACGTTCCCCTCCAAGTCACACGCCATCCTGTCTTGGAAATATATCGCCGTTCCTTCATTGTTGCTGGGTCAAAATCCTGGAACTCCCTTCCTAACAGCAGTGTGGGAGAACCTTCACCACACAGACTGCAGCGGTTCAAGAAGGCGGCTCACCACCACCTTCTCAAGGGCAATTAGGGATGGGAAATAAATGCTGGCCTTGCCAGCGACGCCCACATCCCATGAACGAATAAAAAAAAAATTGCTGTTTTTCCTTTTTATTTTGAAGCCCTTCTTTTTGATTAAGCTTTTGGTTACCTCTTCTAACTCTTCTACCATGGCTTGGTATCTGTTATGTTTTTCTTCCCTCTGTAAATTGCCTTAGGATATTTTTTTATAAATGCCTGCTGTTACTGTTTTAAGGCTATTCAACTGCGGAGCCATTAAATCCAAGCCTGAAGCTTTCCTCATCTATCATCCACACTTACACTTCTAGCAGGAGAGATTACTGGACAGTGATTAGGAATGGCAACACTGGGCACTTCTCCCTTCCCTCACCTGTCAAGACACTAAGGCCAATTGTAAAAGTCCCACCATTGCCCCAACTCAGCACAGACCAAGGATCAAACGTGGAACATTCCTGATCTTTATGGCTGAGTACCACATTATATGGTGAACTCACTCACATTTGTAACCTGTGCAACTGCAGCGCTTGGACATTATGGGGTAGAAATTCGATTTGGGGCAGTAGCGCAAAACAGGTGGTATTGAATCGGCCGCCTGTTTAACTCCCCGCCCTGATATTCAATCCCATTCACTTCACTGGAACTGAAAGGCAAGCAGGGTACGAAATGGGCGGCCGGGGTATGGAACGGGCCGGTGGGGTATGGAACAGGCCGGTGGGGTATGGAACGGGCGGCCGGGGTATGGAACGGGCCGGTGGGGGTATGGAACGGGCCGGTGGGGGTATGGAACGGGCCGGTGGGGTATGGAACGGGCCGGTGGGGTATGGAACAGGCGGCCGGGGTATGGAACGGGCGGCCGGGGTATGGAACGGGCGGCCGGGGTATGGAACGGGCGGCCGGGGTATGGAACGGGCCGGTGGGGGTATGGAACGGGCCGGTGGGGGTATGGAACGGGCCGGTGGGGGTATGGAACAGGCCGGTGGGATACCACCCGATTAACACTACCACCCAATGAGAATTTCTACTGCTGCGTGTCAGAGTTTTGGGACAAAAGTGAGAGTCCTGAGTGAAATGAATTTGGATCTTACTCCAATTCTTGGAGGGAATGGGCCGACAGCTTGAAACTCCCCCTAATACGGCACCAATTGGCAATGTCGCTTGAAGAGTGCGCAGGGTGGGTGATGTGGGAAATGAAAATTAATGTCACATTGATGCAGTAGGGGCACTTTTCTGAGTTTGGAACTGAGGCATGTTGTTGGGATGAAGCCTGAGCTGATATACGATTGTCTGATCTTAACAATTAGTGCCTTCCTGGAACAAACATCTCTCAACTTGATGAGTACTAAAGAAAACATTTTCCCCTAATTTTCTTTGCAGTTTTTTTCCCCTTGTTTTAGCCCCATATATTGTCACCCAGTAGTGCTTACGCTGCTCCCACATCTCTGCCAATGCTGCACTCTCTTGTTCTCTTTTCTCATCAGTTTCCGCTTTGACTTCTCCCATCCTTGTGGGGAAATGCACCTCCTCAGCTGACCCAGTTCAGGCCCTAAACTCACTGCAGGGGCAACTGTGAATGTGTAGCCTAACATTATTGGCCTGCGAAGCAGGTGCCATCGTACTGCCAGCTATTAACATTTGTTTTCAAATCAAAGGCATTCCTTCTTCTCAGGTTGACATCAGTATTCGGAGAGCTCTACTCTACATGCAAGCTCTCTGCATGGAAACAAAAAACTTCGACATGACTTAATCCATGCCTGAAATCTGTGTAAATATAAATTAAACTTTTATGAAAAGAAGTCTAAATAGAACAGTAACCACAGGATAACCCCTGCAGCACACTTCCAACGAGGTTGGAATGAGCAGTAACTATATAGGCAAGATAACCCCTACAGCACACTTCCAGCAAGGTTCGAATAAACAAAAACTTGAATATCAGTTTGGCTCAGTTAGTAGCATTCTCACCTCATATGCTCGTAGGTTCAAGCCCACTCCAAAATCTAGGCTGATACCTCAGTGAAGTACAGAGGGAATGCTGCACTGTTGGAGGTGCCATATTTCAGACGTTACGTTACAACAAGGCCTCGTCTGCCTGTTCATGTGGATGTAAAACACCACCTGACGTTATTTAAAGAGTGGGGAATTCTCTTGGTTTTCTTCCCTCCATTCATTCCTGAACCAACAGCAACCAAGAGAGATTATCTGGTCATTTATCTCATTGTTGTCTGTGGGACCTTTCTGGGCGCAAACTGGCTACTGCTTTTGCCTACATAACAACAGTGACTTCAAAAGTAATTAATTGGCTGTGAGGCGCTTTGAGATCCTGAGAATGTGAAATGCATGATATAAATACTAGTTCATTCTTTCTCCCCTTTTTCTCTCTACTATACGGACGTGTACCTCCAACGGGTTCTGAATTTCCATTACTCTGTTCTTGCCTTTTCTTTCATAAATGAAGATGTAAGAATGCCCACCCATTCAATGTTTACTCTTACTTCGAGGAACAAGCCTGTATGAAGTATGCAGTAATAAAATGGGAGCAATCCTTTGCACAGTAAATAATGTGGGAGATCTGTTCTTATTGTATCTTATTTTACATGTGAATGCTTCTGCAAGTAAACAATTTGCTGCACTTGCCAGTTTGAATAATAATTTGTGAAGAAAGCATGAAGCAAACCCTGCTGTACCTTGGTTAAGCATTAGGGTTTTTCCACAAGTGTATTCCCATGAATTTCAAGCTGTTGTTGGATGTTCTGACTCTCAAGCACTTATAATCAAGGGCTCGAGCTAACACCTGATTGACATAATAGCCAGTAATTTATCAAAATTGTGGGTTTAACCTTGCTGTAATATTTTTAATAGGTGGTATTTTTTGTAGATGACTTATTCCTAACTCTGCCTAAAAGTTAAATTCAGAATTTTAAACACTAGTAGATTTCCTGTCAGTTTTTCATCAGATCTGGGTTAGGTGCAGATGCAGGTGGAAACTTGTTTGGGGATGCACTCTGCTGCATCCTTGCCCCCTCCCTCCTTCATTTCCCAGTAGATGGATCCAGCAGCTTAAATGTGCCCACCCATATGTAAGAAGTATGGCCTCCTCTATATTTCCCTACTCTTGTTGAACGCTAATTGCAGGGGCCGACTGGTAGGACCTGGGAGTTCACAAAATGGTGGAGGAGGCTTCATAGAAAGAATAGTCAGGTGTCCTGGTCAGGCCTTGTCACAAATTGGGACTGGACATGACCAAGAGCCTGACTCTGATATTGGCTCTTTAGGGAATTAGTGAGTAAATTTGGCCATGATTGGGATCCAATGATGAGACCAATTGTCGATATCCGGAACTGAGATCTTGGAAGCAGAACCTGGGTTCTTAGTTCTGAAACAACGGTGCACTAATTAGTTTTAGGCTTGGGGTGGTGGAGGTTCATGGATGTGTGGCCTGTCGCATAGGTGACACACAGTCATGTGTTCTGTTGAGGCGAAGAGTCAAGATCTGTTGAGTTTATCTTGTGGTACCAGTGATGCGGGGAATGAGGGGATCCGCTGGTTCTTAGTTTATAGCTTTGTTTTAGTCAACTCTATGCAATGATAAAGTCTCTTAAACACCACATGAGACAGCACATAGCCTAGATAGTATTTGCTCCAAGCCAAAGCATAACTGGGCTATTCTTTACATGTACCCAGAATTTTCTGAATATATTTCCTAATCCAACTGTGATTTGGAGTCATTTACCAGTTAGTATTTGATGTTGAAAATAGGTTGAATGACACTAACATAAATTGAACTGACTGTATGGACTCTGATCAAGCTTGAGAATCCAAATTTTTGAATCCAATATTTTGATGCTGTTTGAACAGAGATTTCAATCTCCTTCCTAGATTTACCATTTGAATAAATTAAACTTTGGCTGCATGACAGTAAAAATATTTTATTTGGGGGAATGGAAATTGGCCACCATCTAATATCTGAGTCTAATTATTTGGTTTCAATGACTGCATTTAAAAACCAAGTTGTCAAAGTATTTAGCACTGATTCTTTTCATGTGGTAATTAGTATCATCTCAGATTTCTGAATTTCAAAATGAATTTTAGAAAAATACAGCGGGGAGGCTGCTGGTTTGTTCTCCGTCTCAGTTCCATCCTGTTCAGCTCCTTCACAGGATTCCTAAAGTACTGTAGCAATAACAGAAAGAAAAAGCTTTGTACAAATATACCATGTCTCAATAGAACAAGTTCAAGAATCTGCAATGAAAATCAGAACTTCAGAAGGTTATTTTCCAAATGAAAATAATCCACACACAACGTAAAAATCAATCTTTTTATTTTTTTGGCCATACTTTTTGTTGCACTACTCACACTGTAGTAAAAAGGAAGATTTCCTCTCTGCCCTCCAAAAATTAGATTGTTGCTAAAGTGATTTTGCACATTTTTAAGTGGCAGCAAAAGACCTGCAAAGAATGGAAATGTTCTTGTGGGTAATTGAAACTCAACTCATTGGGTCATTGGAATCTGAATCTATTTTTGAAATATTAATTCTTTATTTTGTGTAGTTACAACCTTTGATGCTGTTCTCTTGTACTGGTTGAGCTGCCCATATGTTTAACCTGTACAGTTTCATCATGCTAAACACATTTATCGGCTGGTCTTGCGTTGTCCGCCCCATCTTCTTCCTCGCCATTGGAATCCTCATCAGATGAGGAGTCCTGATCAGGTTGTTTCTCCTGCACCTCTAGTCCTCGCTGCTGCGCCATGTTGTGCAGAACACAGCGTACCACGATTATTCTGGAGACCCTCGCTGGTGAGTACTGAAGGGCGCCTCCAGACCTGTCCAGGCACCTGAAGCACAACTTCAGCATGACGATGGCTTGTTCGGTGACACATCTGGTTGTCATATGGCTGGTGTTGTAGCACTCCTAGTTCTCATGGGTGGGGTCAGGTGTCATCAGCCAGGTTTGAGGGGGTATCCCTTGTCGCCCATCAGCTACCCCTTGAGGCTAGTTCCAGGTCTGAACATATTGGGGATGTTGGACTGCCGCATCATGAAAGCATCAAGGCAGCTTCCAGGAAATATGGCGCAGACCTGCATGAACCTTTTCTTGTGGTTGCACACCAGCTGAACATTGATGGAATTAAATCCCTTGCAGTTGATGAATGCTCCTGGTTGACCTGGTGGTGCTCAGATTGCCACGTGTGTGCAGTCAATCGCACCCTGTACCTTTAGGAAGCCAGGCAGAGACGCGGATCCCAGTGCCCACTCATTCTGGCCAGTGTCATCACAGGGGAAGCTTATATACCTCCCAGCCCTGGCAAACAATCCGTCAATCACCTGCCTTATGCGTTTATGTGCAGCCGACTGCGAGACACCCGCTATGTCTCTGGTAGCAGCCTGGAAGGAACCGGAGGCAGAGAAATTGAGGGTGGTGGTGACTTTCACAGCCACTGGTAACGCGTGGCCTTCAGGTCCAGGAGATAGCAGGTCTACTGATGTCTGCGACCACCTGATGTGACAATCTCAGTCTTCGGTAGCACTGGACTTCTGACAGGTCAAGGAAGCTGAGCCTCTGTGTGTAGACCCTGTTGGGTGGGTGGGGCCTTCTGTGAACTCATCCCCTCTGCTGCTCCCTTCTCTGCTGGCCACCTGCAGCTCCCTCCACAGCACGCCCTTGCTGCTTTTGATCCACATTATCCTCCACTTCCTCAGTGCAATTGAGAACTTCTCTGTCTGAACACCTGCAAACTCTCCAACTAAGCCTCTCACACCAAGTACTGTCATCAAACTGTGTCCCACAGGGAACTGAGAAAGCAGCTGTGAGCACTGAAGCTTTATTCAGATCGGGCTTCCTGACCTTTTACCACCCCGATAAAGTGCTGCGCCCTCTCGCCCCCCGTTTCCCTGGCGACTTTTGGGAAACCCGTGCAGCACCAGTTAATTTCAAATCGGGCTCCCAATTGTATTATAGGAGCCCGATTTAAATATGTTAATAAAAGTCCCGCCTCTTCATGGCAGGACACTAATAAAGATGGCGGTGGGCGCATGCACTGCATGTTGGGGTTGGGCTCTGCGAATTTCACATTTTAAGCCCCCCCCCCAACCCTCTCCCTCCCAGGGGGGTTAATATCGAGGCCTTAATTTTTTTTTCTTTGTGCTTTCAACAGACGTAATGTGCCCTCCTGTGCATTCACTGTGTGACCTGCTGTACGCAGGACTTTTAGTTATTTAGATAGATATTCTTGCCTTTTTTCCCCCATTTTACAGGATTAAAATCATTCATTTTGTTTTTCTCTTTAGCCTCCCAGCCTCGCCCTGTCCGTTTGGGAACCTTGGAAATAACTGGTCAGCTAATCAAATGGCAAAGAAGTAAAAAAAATCATGGTTGCAAGTAGATGGGGTGGCTGGTGGGTATGTTAACTTGTTGGCAGCCTCCCCTCACACCTCGTGAATAGCACTTCCAAATCAAGAAACTTATTTGCCGGCATGCTAACAATTAAAGCAGCGTAGTTTTGAAACCCACACAGAAACCCAACAAAGACTGATTGGAGGCTGCAGACAGTTCTGTGCTGGCCATGGCCTGACAGTGTGTTTCCAAAGGAAAATGCTGATGGCCTCAGCTTCCGTCTTAGGGTTATTGAGAGAATGGGGAGGTCAGTAGGCCTTTAGTCAAAAGTAGTGTTGTACTTGGAGGCCTTTTTTATTCTCTGATAATTGCACCATTGGTTCACAATTTGTAGCACTATAGGGGAATTTCTGGCTGCAACACAAGCCAGTCAGCACCATTGGATCTCTTACTTCTATGTTTATATTTGGACTGTTGGCACAAATTTCACATCCTAGGGATTTTTAGTTCAGTACTGAACAACTGGAGGAAGGGTTGAAATACCATGGAGACTCAGGTAAAACATTGAAAGGCTGGGAGGTTAGGAATAAAACCTTAATTTTGACAGAACGGTGACAACCTAATACCTGTGGGAGGGTCATTATCCAGTTTCAAGCATTGTTATGTATCTAGCAAATGAAAATAAATGTGATTGTATTTGCCCTGTAGGTGCCCATGTCACCTTCCCCACCCACTATCACAATATGAACTCCTTCAATTCTCAGCCATCAATCTCTCCAAATCGGTCATGAGTATAATACCTCAATCAAACGACAGGAAGTGTGCTTCTGTGTGGCATGACTGGTCCTGGGATTAGATACTGTTTCGACGTAATGGATATCCTGCCTGAGAACTCGTCACAAAGTGACGGCAAATATTCTGAATCCTCTGAGTTTGGAGTCCGTTGTTCCACCACTAAAGCTACCTGGTCTCTAAAGTACACATCACCTTTTACAATGTACTGCTTCAGTTCAGTTCAGTCCAAGGTTTGTTCATTTTTATAGACTAGCAGAATCTGACGAGTGCGATATCCTGAAGGCTGCACCAGTGGCTAATGGATTCCTGTAGTGAGCCACCCGTCTTAGACTATTTAAAATCATCAAATTATTTCCGATCAGTGAATAATCTTTTTGCTGCACATACATAACAGATCTGATAATTCACAGTTAAAGCTATTCAGTTATCGAGAGTGAATACAATAGACGTGTGGATCAGGAATTTGTATTTAATGAGCATTTTATATTATATGGAGCTGCTTCTAATTGAAGTTGTTCTATGTATCTTGGCTCCCATTGTAGTGAGATCTGCCCATTTATACTGTGGGCTAGATTCACTCCACCAGTAGCAACACAAATGCAATTTGCGCAGTGGTTTCAAAGCCACTATTGTGATTCTCACTTCTGGATGCTGGACTTTCCCTGCTGGCTTAGAAGGCCTGTATAGGCCAGCAAAGTGAAACTGCATTGCTGGCCTGTGCAGGCAAGCCCGTGTGCTCAGCCTCTGCTACCTCCAGCAGTGCCAAGGGGTGCCTTGTTCCCACTGCATTGTTTATGCTGCAGTTGGGTGTTGTCGCTGGAAACAAAGGGGTGTGATGTAAACGCAGCAGATGTATTACGCTTGGTTCATTCCTGTCCATTAGGGGTTACAATGAAAAGGAAACGATTAGGGATTTTTAGACTCTATTCATCAGTTAATTCTTTAAATGGAGTTAACTATAGGAAAAAGCTATCATCACAGTTACATGGGAGTAGATTTTGAACTTACCACCTGGGCATAAATCTGACTGCCAATAGTTGAAATAATTGGAAATGAAAATTGGGAGGATTCTGTAATGGGTGGTTGATCTGCATCGCCAGTTGATGCCAAGGCGGCAAGTTTAAAAACTCCGCCATGATGTCTTGGGCAGACCCCTCTCCAGGAAAGCCAAGGGAAGCCACTTCCAAACTGCTACCTTGGTCTTCTGGCAGTCATGCTACCTTTACTGTTATTGTGATATGGCTTTCACATATATTTTAGCTGACGAGCATGAAATAAATCAGTGGCGGACTTGACCAGTGAGATGGTAATGTTGTGTCACCAGTAGCATTGTTGTGCACAAAGTTGGTAACATAACATGGAACCATAACCATAGATGTTTACAGTGCAGGTAGAGGTCATTCGGCCCATCTTGTCTGTGCTGGGGCAATGCAAAACTAATTCCGCGCTCCTGCTCTCTCCCTGTAGCACTGTAGCTTCAAATGTTTATCTACTCTTCTCTTAAAGGATGCAATGGTCTGTGCCTCAATCACTCCCTTTGACAAAGTATTCCCTGCCCGAACAACTCTCTGTCTAATGAAAAGTCTCCTTACCTTTCTCCTCACTCTATTAGTGACAATTTTAAATTGATGACTCCTCGTCGCTGACACCCCAACCAAAGGAAAAGTCTTTCCCTTTTCACCCTAGCAAAACTCTACATATTTTTTAAAAATCTATTATGCAAGTTATTCTGTGAGTTTACCCTTTAAAACAGAGGAAGCAGAGGCCTTACAGTGACATGGAGGGTGCGACATTTCCTCCAGCAGCAGTTAGCTCATGCCTCCTGTGTGTTATTGACCTGGCCAAAGACGTCATGTAGTTGATTTGCCCAGGTGTTTCT
This sequence comes from Heptranchias perlo, assembly GCF_035084215.1. Taxonomy (NCBI): domain Eukaryota; kingdom Metazoa; phylum Chordata; class Chondrichthyes; order Hexanchiformes; family Hexanchidae; genus Heptranchias; species Heptranchias perlo. The sequence continues at coordinate 102,653,920 of NC_090327.1, forward strand.
GTGGAAATACAGTCTGTTGTCATAGATTGATCATTAGCCATAAATCATCACTGGGAGTTTCCTGAGTTCTCAATGATTTCCTTCCTTCCTATAGTTTGTAGATCAGCAGGGCATGGTTCCATTAAAACATTAGTCCCTTGCTTATAGAAAGTTGATTCATCTCACAGTTTGTAATTGCAAATAGCAACATTTATTTCACAGTAAAATTATATTTGATCTGTTTGTGACAGAATGCTGCTCTTCACCCTCTGAAAGTGCTAGTATATGTGGTGTTAGAACTGTGAGTGCAATGATATATCACCCCAGCTCCCTGGACACTGGCAAAGAAAATTAATTGCCATGGTCATTAGTTTAATCAAGTCTAGACAGCAGGGACCAACAAACGGTGCAGCAGCTCAACCCAATTCGATCAAAACTCTGCTAAGACCATTGATCCGTGGCCTGGCCTGGCCTGATGAATGTCGTGCACTCTTCTGCAGCTCAGCAGCAAAGTGAAAACCTGGAGTAATAGATTACCATAAAATCTGGTGTATATGTCACCCCCACATTTTATATAAAAGGAATCTTTGTACCAATATATGTCACTCTGATTTATTTGGGGGTCACAACTTGAGGGGCTTTGGATTATCGGGTAAGTTCTGCTTCTTCTGGTAAAAGTGTTGCTTGATGGAAGTGTGAAATGGAATATTGAGTGCAGAGGTCAGCAGGCCCGATTTGAAGGAGCTTACAATTTTTTGGAGAATTGGAACTACAGTGTTGTATCCCTTTCTCTGATCTATGCCTCCTCCGATTACTGCTCCTGCTAGGAGTTCGGGATTGGAGGATTTGTCCTGTGGTCTTTTACTCACCTCTCATCATCTTTTTCTCTCTTCTCAGCCTACCTAGACGTGGAATTTTTTTTCTTCATAGAAAATAAGAGAAAGGGAGGGTATTCTATGGAGTCGGTGTTGTTGCAGCATTCATGGACCTAGTGAAAGATCTCTATTAAAAGTATGGGGTATAATTTTAACAGAGAGCTATCACTGTGATTATCACCATCAATATCGCTATCACTGTTGATATCACTATTACTATCGGTATCATTATCCGTCACCATCGTTACTACTATTACTAATGCTATCCTTGTCACTATCGTTATCACTGTCATAATCATCTCTATCACTTTTGCTAGAGCTATCACTATTGCAGTAGTTATCATGAATGCTACCTCTATTGCTATTGCTATTAATATCACTATTGCGATCACTTGCTAATGTTATCACTTATTATTGCTATCGTTTTTACTCTCACTATCACTATCGCTATTGCTGTCGCTAGGATGCAGGAGACTATGATCTATCTTATGGGTTTCATGTTGAATGCAGGATAGTTGGTTGGGCTGATGAAGGGCTACTTTAAACAACCACTGATTTTATTACCAGTGAAGAGAATGGTCGGGGGAGTTGGTGGTTGGTTCCTACGGTAATTGCATCTGTAAGAGTGCAGTGGTATTTTTGCAGACCAATGATGTGTGTCTTGATAAATTGTGCCATTTTGACATATGTTTGGCAAGCAGAGAAAAAGATTTGCCAAACACTTTTGTCCTTAAATGACAACAGTGCTCTTTTAAAGTCAACTATTAAGGTTTCAGAAAAAGAGTTTGGGATCAGTTAAGCCCATTATGTTTGCCTAGACTGATTGATTTTTACCGTGATCAGAAGTGGATTTATACAACCATTCTCACTAATGTATCAAGGTGAGGGTAAATGTTCAGAATATTTGCTCCCATTGTGGAGCACTTATCATTAGATTGCAGGGGCACTCCCCCTGATTTCCTGATGTGTCCTAGGAACTCGCGTTCAGGCAATTTACCCTCCGTTTAATGTTAAAATTATCTTATATGACGTAAGTGCCACAAAAATCAACTGGCACCTTTTAAGGGACATTTAAACCAATTTTGATTTATGGAGAATCCCCCCTCCCCAATTTCTCCAATCCTCTCCTGACTGGTTGAAGTTCTTCTGCAGTGTTGGCAGCCCTCCAGTCCCTCATTAGCTTGGCCATTCTTCCTGTCTGAGTGGAAGTTAGTGAACTATTGGCAGCTATTCAACTATGGGGGTATCACAGCCAAACGCAGTCGAGTCCTTAATTGATGTGCAGGCATGGACTCTTTCCAGCTGACACCACAGGACAGAGTTCAGGAACTTTCAATTGTTTTCTTTTATCCTTCCTAGGTTGGGGACACCAAGGATGGTTGAGGGCACCCATCACCACCCTGTCAACCAACTCCACACAGACCTGTGATTATTTTTTCTTGGGATGTGGGGAACGCTGGCATGGCTATATTTTATCTCCCATCTCTAATTGCCCTGAGAAAGTGATGGTGGGCCTTCTCTTTGAATGCCACAGTCCTTGCGATGATGTCATTCAGACCCAGATGTGATCTTTACTCAGGATTGCACAAGTTGCCCACAGGGCTGGACCTGCCAGTGAAACCCTGGGCAAGCAGGATCGAGGCCAGAAGAGGCCTAGGTAAAATTGAATTTTGAATTATTTGAAGGAGCTCCTCCAGGCCCCACAAGGAAATCCTGAGGCTCTCCTGCCCAGAGCTTTTATCCTCCTCCCCAACTGAGAATGCCTCTGACAGCCCCTTCCCCCCGCCTCACCATTTACCTGATGCGGGTCCCCAGCGACAGTCTCCTGCCACCTGAAATCCTGCTTCCGCCCACTGGATGGGTAGTGATTCCTGCCGAGTTCGGGCAGGAGCCCATCCTCCTACATGGTAATGAGGCCCGGGAGTTAAAATGGCCCAGGCCTCACGCCGGCACTGTCGGGTACTTCCTGCCCATCCCATCCCCCACACGCCATACCTACTCCCTGAGTTTAAAATCTGCAAATGATAAAAGATGCATTAGCAATAGGTAGTGTTGTATCTCACCACTGTGCCAGTTACTTGTGTATATAATTCAATAGTAAGAGTGTATGAGAGCATTTTACTTACAAGGTTTTTGTTGGAAAAGGAGTTAAATGTCCTCTTTTACAGTCATCAAGTTGAGGGATGTTAATGCTGGGATTTCAGGCATCCAGTGTCAGCATTAAGCACTCCCAGAGTAAAGCTCCTTCAATTTTGCATAAAAGATGACTGGATCACATCTGCAATTGCTGGCCATTGTCTCTGTGAACATGTTTGGAATCACAGTCAGCTACAGATAAGCGCAGTCCCAGTCCAAGCATCATTATGATCCAGTCCTGGAATTCTTACTCACCAAACCAATCACCCCTCACAGTGCAGAGCTGATCCAGACAGCTCAAAATTCTGACAGAACCATAAAGTATACCCTCCTCATGTTCTTAATGCTCAATGCACCAAATATAGCCAGAGACAGAACCAGCTAAGTGACTTGAATCTAGACACCATAGGTAAAGAATAAGCTTTTGTCAAGTGTTTTCTTTTGCGTGTGTTCAGCATCCATTGTTGACTAAATGATGAAATAGTCTGTGGTACCGGGGCTGCCAATTGGCTATTTTATATCTGCAGTTTTCAGAACTTCTGATCCAAGCATAACATTTCCTGGCAAAACAGTTAAATGTTTATCAGGATTCAGCAGTAATCAATAACACCTGCCTTTAATGTACTTACAAAATTCAAATGGGTTTTTAAACTTTGCACACGACAAGACACACTGACTGTAACTGCTGCAGCTGCAAGTCACTGTCTTTTAATATGATCTATAAAAATTCAGGCAGAGATGTAAGTTATAAAATGAACAAAGTCTGGGGCATATTACTAGGGTCGTTAAGTAGAACATATTTTCCCACTCTCTGTGGGATCGAATTGGGACACTGTGGCCCTGACATTCCTCAGATATCCATCCCAGCACTTACACCAAGATTGAGCCTGATGGTGCCCAGCAATGCTGACCCCATGGAGTTTGCGGGGTCAGTGGAAGGGATTAGCATCGGTCAGGTGGGTGCAAGCACCCCTTTGGGTACTTATCTGGTGCCCGCTCGCCCATGCCTGCCGGATACTCCAGCATCCACCCACCCATGATGAGGGAGCAGTCCAGGCTCCCCGACCCAGCAATGATCCTATCAGACCCCTGAGCTATGGGGCACATTTGTGCAATTTTTCCTTGTTGGTCGCTCAGGCCTCTCGCCTGGCCTGGACCCCACTGGTGGGATCCACATTCACCACCATGGAGGCCGGTACATCTCCACTCACTCAGCATACCAGCCGCCACTACAATGACAGGTCCTGACCGAGGCTCTGGAGTGCAGACTCCAGAGAGTCCCCACCCCGTGTCCATCATTTGCCATGTAAAGAGTGGGCAGAGATTCAGCCTCTAACAAGGCACTTGGGAAACTGCTAGAATTGGCGGACAATTGGTGGAACCGGGCCTCCGCCATTTTCCTGGGGGTTTTGCTGGTCTCCTGCCAGAATTATTTTGGGGGGCCCAAAGAATTTCAGAGCCTGTCTCTCGAATGATATTTGCAGCTCACAGTTCAGCTGTCAAATTGCCCAATAGTTCAGAACAGGTGTGTTTGGAATGTCCTCTTTTAACATTTAGTCTGTCATGAAAATGGTGTCAGGCCTAGAGTTCGATCTATCTGATCTGTTTAACCAAACTATTTAAGTTTTTATTTACAGTAGCACCCAGCTCCTTTCATCTGCATAGGATGGTAAATGTTAGGAATGCCCACTCCCAGCATTGCCCACTGGGAGTGGGTATTGTCAAATCGTGGGCGCACTGCTTATGGTGTTCTATTCGTTAATGGACAGAAAATCATGGGGAGCATGCCTGCAGTTTCCCGATATGTGCTCCAACCTGGGCTGATGCATTGATAACATTTACCTTCTAATATATTGGAACATTATTTTGTGAGGTTTACCAATGCTATTCTTAAAGGCAAGTGTGTCGAGGAAGGAGAGAATGGCCCTTTGGTAAACATGGTTGAAGTTAATTACTCAATGATGCAGAGATGATTTGAACTTTTATTTAGAGAATGAGTACGACAAAAAGCTGGCTCAGGAAGTCAGATGATCATTAAGAACAATAACCTGCGAACATGTATTAAACTTAGCAAGGAAACGAGAGCCCTCCAGAAGTGTGTTTGTCTTTCCAGGGGCTTGGGGCAGTCTACTTTTGATGTACTGATGTTTCTCTAATGAGAAACATTGGTTTGTAAAGAAGTGCAAGTCCCTAATGTTGATTTCCTGCATACTAAGTATGCATTAGCAATAGCTAGTGCTGTATCATGCCACTGTGCCAATGACTTGTGTATATAATTCAATAGTAACAGTGTATGAGAGGATTTTACTTATAAGGTTTATGACTGTTTTATGGGAAAAGGAGTTAAATGCCTTTTTGTTATAGTCATTAAGTTGAGGGAAATTAGTGCTGGGGAATGGGACACTTTCCATTTCAGGCACCCAGTGTCAGCATCAAACACTCCCAGGGTAAAGCTCCTTCCACTTTGCTCTGCTCCAACAAGAAAAGTGTAGGAGAGATCCTGAATTGTACCACAGCAAAACAGTATATAGTGACACATGGATAGGAGACCCTTGCCACTCACACTGAAATATCAGGATTAATCATAAGCACAGGTTGCAGATCTTCTCTATTCCAGTCAGCTCACCAGTTGGCCATGCAGTCACCCACCTCTGCTGTTTCTTCAACTAGGGAATCACATAGTAATTAATAGCTAATGTGCAGAAGTTCACACCACACAAGGAGAAAGTGCATTAAACACATACCCCAAATCCACAGAAACACTAAAGAAAATGCATTCACTTCTACCATATCTTGCAGGCTATGTTTCTTTCACTGTGTAGAAACAAAAGTGACAGTTGTCTAAAAGGCAAACAAAATGTCTGTTGCCCACTATTATTATCCAGAAGGGTCGTTTGCCACTAAAATTCAGGGAAGCAGTGACTTTTACTGTCATTGCTGATGCGTTACAGGTGCCTGACCGTAATGCACCACCAGTGGCGGTGAAAGTCGCTGCTTCCCTAAATTTTAATGGCAAATGATCCTTCCAGGCAGCCATAGTGACCAATAGCCACTATAGGTGAGATAGCTGAGTCACAACAATAGTGATGCCACTGATTGCGAGTGATATTGTGTGCATTACCTTCTGTCTGTGCACTAAACTAGCTTGTATTGTGGCAGACATGGGTAAAAGTATACACATTAGTGTCCTGGCACAGAGATTTGCTTGATGGGAGGGCTGATGGGATAATCAGGCAGAGAGATCAGTGTGCTCGATTTGCTGCTCTCACTAATTTCTGGCTATTATTTTTAATTACTGTAACATTGGGGTTGCCGCCCTACTGTCGAGTGAGGTTCCGCACTGAGAGCGCGAGCTTATAAACTTTATCCTATATCACTGGATCTGGCTATTCCAGACGAAGCCAGTTTTAAAAATCAACCATTCACAGCTCAATTATAAAGTTACCATCATAAAGTAGGTATTAAATGAGCTTTACCTATGGAAGCCTTCATTTTAGCCAAAGTCAAACTAAATGACAAGGGAATGCAGACGCGTAGGGATATGGAGAGATTGGGATATAGAGAAATGGGGATGCAGAATATTGGGATATGTAGATGAGAGATTTAGAGTTAAGCTTGATGTCTCCTGGTTGTTAATGCAATTTTACACAATCATTTATTTTTTAAACAGCATGATTACTAAGTACAGTCCATACTTCAAGTTAAATCGGTCTGTCATAGAAAGCTGCTTTTATTTAGGCATTAACTTGGGATTTTGAACTTTACTCTCCTAATTTAGTTAGTGTCAGATCTAGTGAGCTAATAACTTTTGATATAATTTAATTTAAAATAATTATGCAGAACTACCCATTGAATGAATGAAGGCGACAGGAGCTATTCAGGGGATCAATCTGATCATGGGAAGCTCTGGGGAGGGACTCCAATGAAGCTGCAATCTGATATAACACTGGGTTTTTCACACTCATTTGGAATACAGCCTGTTTATCAGTTTAATTATCATTGAAACTTAACACATAAGCAGATTGTGGTGCGGAGATACAGCGATATGAGAATACTGGAGTATGGAGATAGAGGGATGAAAGATATAAGGATACTGGGAAGAGAGGTATAAAGATCCAGGACGAGAGCTAAAGAGATAGTTTAACTTGATGTCACTTGGTTGTTAGTACAGTTTAACACAGTACTTTCCCATCGCATTAAGCAATGTGGTTATTTATCTATCCCAGGGTTGTATGAGGATGCATGTTGGCGTCTATTGGATATGAAACATGTCCTTTAAGTGTTGCAAATGTGTTGGTTTAGCTGCAAATCTGCAGCAGTGCAGCTTTAAACAGGTGGCAGTGCAACATATAAACGGCCTGTGTCAGTCTATAAACAGATTCCGAGACTTGCAGAACAGAGTATTAAGAACTGTCTTTGTGTCTTGTTTGTTGTCATGTTGGGTTTCATAATTTGATAAATACCATATTTTTTTTATGAAGTTGGTATAACATGGGTATCCTATTGTTAAATTCAAAAACAAACAGGTGATACACTTACCAGTTCATTGTTATTAAAAGTGTGGACATTGAGTGGGACTAATATTTTCTGATGAAGATCTCTTATCTCACATTGAGCCATGCCAAAATAAGCCGTATCCTACTTTTAAATGTCACATTGACATAATAAGTAAACTTGTCAGCTGTGGCTCAGTGGTAGCACTCTTGCCTCTGAGTCAGAATGTCATGGGTTCATGTCCCACTCCAGAGACTTGAGCACATAATCCAGGCTGGACTGAGGGAGTGCTGCACTGTTTCTTTCATTCGTTCATGGGATGTGGGCGTCGCTGGCAAGGCCAGCATTTATTGCCCATTCCTAATTGCCCTTGTGAAGGTGGTAGTGAGCCGCCACCTTGAACCGCTGCAGTCCGTGTGGTGAAGGTTCTCCCCCGGTGCTGTTAGGAAGGGAGTTCCAGGATTTTGACCCAACGACGATGAAGGAACGGCGATATATTTCCAAGTCGGGATGGTGTGTGACTTGGAGGGGAACGTGCAGGTGGTGTTGTTCCCATGTACCTGCTGCTCTTGTCCTTCTAGGTGGTAGAGGTCGTGGGTTTGGGAGGTGCTGTCGAAGAAGCCTTGGCGAGTTGCTGCAGTGCATCCTGTGGATGGTACACACTGCAGCCACTGTGCACCGGTGGTGAAGGGAGTGAATGTTTAGGGTGGTGGATGGGGTGCCAATCAAGCGGGCTGCTTTGTCCTGGATGGTGTTGAGCTTCTTGAGTGTTGTTGGAGCTGCACTCATCCAGGCAAGAGGAGAGTATTCCATCACACTCCTGACTTGTGCCTTGTAGATGGTGGAAAGGCTTTGGGGAGTCAGGAGGTGAGTCACTCGCCGCAGAATACCCAGCCTCTGACCTGCTCTTGTAGCCACAGTATTTATATGGCTGGTCCAGTTAAGTTTCTGGTCAATGGTGACCCCCAGGATTTTGAAGGTGGGGGTTTCGGTGATGGTAATGCCGTTGAATGTCAAGGGGAGGTGGTTAGACTCTCTCTTGTTGGAGATGGTCATTGCCTGGCACTTGTCTGGCGCGAATGTTACTTGCCGCTTATCAGTCCAAGCCTGGATGTTGTCCAGGTGTTGCTGCATGCGGGCTCGGACTGCTTCATTATTTGAGGGGTTCGAATGGAACTGAACACTGTGCAATCATCAGCGAACATCCCCATTTCTGACCTTATGATGGAGGGAAGGTCATTGATGAAGCAGCTGAAGATGGTTGGGCCTGGGACACTGCCCTGAGGAACTCCTGCAGCAATGTCCTGGGGCTGAGATGATTGGCCTCCAACAATCACTACCATCTTCCTTTATGCTAGGTATAACTCCAGCCACTGGAGAGTTTTCCTCCTGATTCCCATTGACTTCAATTTTCCTAGGGCTCCTTGGTGCCACACTCGGTCAAATGCTTCCTTGATGTCAAGGGCCGTCACTCTCATCTCACCTCTGGAATTCAGCTCTTTTGTCCGTGTTTGGACCAAGGCTGTAATGAGGTCTGGAGCCGAGTGGTCCTGGCAGAACCCAAACTGAGCATTGGTGAGCATGTTATTGGTGATAGCACTGTCGACGACACCTTCCATCGCTTTGCTGATGATTGAGAGTAGACTGATGAGGCGGTAATTGGCAGGATTGGATTTGTCCTGCATTTTGTGGACAGGACATACCTGGGCAATTTTCCACATTGTCGGGTAGATGCCAGTGTTGTAGCTGTACTGGAACAGCTTGGCGAGAGGCGCAGCTAGTTCTGGAGCACAAGTCTTCAGCACTACAGTCGGGATGTTGTCGGGGCCCATAGCCTTTGCTCTATCCAGTGCACTCAGCCGTTTCTTGATATCGTGTGGAGTGAATCGAATTGGCTGAAGACTGGCTTCCATGATGGTGGGGATATCGGGAGGAGGCCGAGATGTATTATCCACTCGGCACTTCTGGCTGAAGTTGGTTGCAAATGCTTCAACCTTGTCTTTTGCACTCACGTGCTGGACTCCGCTATCATTGAGGATGGGGATGTTTTTGGAGCCTCCTACTCCTGTTAGTTCTTTAATTGTCCACCACCATTCACGACTGGATGTGGCAGGACTGCAGAGCTTTGATCTGATCCGTTGGTTGTGGAATCGCTTAGCTCTGTCTATAGCAGGTTGCTTCCGCTGTTTAGCATGCATGTCGTCCTGAGTTGCAGCTTCACCAGGTTGGCACCTAATTTTTCGGTACGTCTGGTGCTGCTCCTGGCATGCTCTTCTGCACTCCTCATTGAACCAGGGTTGATCCCCTGGCTTGTTGGTAATGGTAGAGTATGCCAGACCATGAGGTTACAGATTGTGCTGGAATACAATTCTGCTGCTGCTGATGGCCCACAGCGCCTCATGGATACCCAGTTTTGAGCTGCTAGGTCTGTTCTGAATCTGTCCCATTTAGCACAGTCGTAGTGCCACACAACACATTGGATGGTGTCCTCAGTGCGAAGACGGGACTTTGTCTCCACGAGGACTGTGCGGTGGTCACTCCTACCAATACTGTCATGGACAGATGCATTTGCGACAGGTAGATTGGTGAGGACGAGGTCATGTAAGTTTTTCCCTCGTGTTGGTTCGCTCACCATCTGCCGCTGGCCCAGTCTGGCAGCTGTGTCCTTCAGGACTCGGCCAGCTCGGTCAGTAGTGGTGCTACCGAGCCACTCTTGGTGATGGACATTGAAGTTGGATGTGCCATCTTTCGGATGAGATGTTAAACTGAGGCCCCTGTCTGCCTTCTCAGGTGTACATAAAAGATCCCATGGTACAATTTTGAAGAAGAATAGGAGAGGTCTCCCCAGTGTCCTGGTAAATATTTATCCCTCAACCAACATAAATAAAACAGATTATCAGGGAGTTTGCGGTGTGCAAACTGGTTGCTGCGTTTCCTACATTACAACAGTGACTACACTTCAAAAGTACTACATTAGCTGTAAAGCGCTTTGGGACGTCCTGAGGTTGTGAACGATGCCATGTAAATGCAAATTATTTTTCTCTTTTCAGAACATCCCGAGTACAACACTGTATAAAACAATGACATTGTCTTGGCCCATTTCTAAAATCTTTTTAAAGCGCTTTCCATGTGATTTATTTTGTCAGTAGCTATATCTTGCAAAACAACTGTTTCGGTGACTGTGCCAGAACTAACAAAAGAGGCTTCCTTTAGTGTATTGGTGGAGCAAAGACACTTTATTATGGGGGATGCCAGGTTGAAGATGATGTATGTTCCTGATTAAAGACACTCCCTTACTCTGGAGTGCACCAGACAACCCGAGGTTAAATGGAAATCCATTTACATAAGCCAACTCTGGTCTAGGAGGAACGGCAAGGCCATTTTGTTTGATGGGGGGCCAGCTGAACTGGGACAGCTTTTAACTTGCTCCCAGGGTAGAAGGAGATAAACAGGTTGGTGGCCATGTTAATTCACTACCAGAATTTTGCGTATGGAGCTCACCAATGCCTATGTTGATGGGAATTCTTCTCTGGATTTGGAAAATTTAGAATAAATGAAACCCACCAAAAGGATGGATTTTGTTTATTTATAACTCAATTTACCAATTGCTGCATGGAACACAAGTGCTCTGAGTACCCTGTGGAATGTGACTGGTGGAAAATATCAGCTGCAATGTGAGATTGACATTCTTAAGCTTCACTTTTAGGTGGTCAGGGAGAAATTTTATGGAGCTTCATCTTAGAAGTGTTGCCTTTGTTTCGTAACATCCCTCAGCAAATAGCTAAATGAGGTAGAACCAATGGTACGGGCACTCTATATTAGATCTGCATAAAGGAAGGGCTTAATAGGCCCTATTGTTTATTCATTCCATTGTTTCTCTGTTCTGACATATGTAACTGTGACAAAGATGGGTGCGGAGAAACGGGATACCTAACACTGGTTATATGCAGATAGTCTCTGTACTGCAGTACTCTGATAATGCGAGGAAATGGTGGAGCAGATTTACCTGTTCCTGCACCTGGGTGTATTGAATCACCTGGACACAGAACATAGCAGGCGGGTGTCTGATCCTCCTCCACCTGATGTTTCTCCACATGCTGCATTCCAGGTGATTCTTTACACCCAGATGCAGGAACAGGAAGAATCTAAACCAAACATTAGTGCCAAGGGTTTACTTCTGTAACTGTTGATAAATAGAGATGCACAGTTCAGTTTTGTCACTTTAAAGTTTATTTTAACATGAAACAGAAATACAGTGAGATGTTAAGTGAACTTAAAATAAATCTTAAGCATTTCCCGGTCAGCATTTGATAAAGCATTTGTCTCACCTTCCTGCAGCTGAGAATTTTGCTTGCCTTCTGAGCCTTTGGCCCTGTTCATATTGATATTGCCCCTTTCACTGCGTATCAAGGAAACTCTGCTGATGTCTGATCTTTTGGATTCACTTCAGAGCAGCTTTGCAGTGCGGGGCTGGATGCCGAAGCTGTACACGAGCTGTTTGCTGAGTAGACCGTGCAGCTGGCTGACTGTCAAATCTGTATACTCTGGGTTGGCCATCTCAAGTCTGCTGCCGTCAAGCTTTCTGTTGACATGGCAGCAAAGGCAGCAGTTGTGGAAAATCCTGCTGCTGCTGAAGGAGCTTGTGCCCGTTATGGGGCGGGGAGAAGGAAGACAATGAAGTATCAAAGTAACGAGACAAAACCTATTGTCCTCCAGGCTATGTCTGGGCCATGTGTTTAGCAGTTCACATCTGCGCTCTCCCTCTGTTGCTGTTTATTAACCCTGCTTGTGGCATCTGGGTGGCGACTAAATATCATATTTAGATACAGAGTAGGGTGCAGAGGTACATGGAGGGATGAGAGTTTGTATTCTTGACTTCATTGATGTGGAGAGGTCTTTTCAGGATTTTTCAATCCATTATGCTGAGATCATCATCAGCTGGTGTAATCAGAGCAATTGCATCATTGATGGCCATTCAGCTGAAAAATATACAGGCAAGATGGATGAAACATCCTAGAAGAGGGTTAAGCCTTTTCTTACAGCACTGAAAGCTATACCTATAGTCCCAAAGACTTCTTTAATTTCTGCCTTCTATTGGCTGTAAGGCCCCATTAGTTTCTGATGAGTAAGTGCTGTTTTGTCACACAATAAGAACACCTTAGTAATTGTTGATCTGCAAGTATTCTCCAACTGTTGCAGATAACCCTGTAGGAGTTTCCTGTTATGCTTTGTTGCAAAGTTTCTTAAGACAACCCTTTGCTTCTTTCTACAGCGGGAAGTGAAGGACGTGATAACACCAATTGTCTTTGAAGTGACATACAACTTGGGCAAGCACATAATTGGTGGGAAGTCTGAGAAGGAGTTTCCAGCTTTAAAACCAATCCTGCGCTGGAGGAAGGGACATAAGCTGGCTCAGCGAAACCAGGTGAAACTTAGATCAGAATATTGAAGTACAACAAATGCCGCATTTCATGTTTTTTCTTACATTTATTACCATAGTTTTCCAATATGAAATGCAAGTTCTAAGTAGACTCACACCATGGTCAGCAACAAGTAAATTCATCCACTGTAGCCCCTTGAGGGCAGCGATAGCTCTTCAATGTCCAAAGCAAACCATAACAAGCTCAGTGTTTTATTTCATTCCACAGATGGTGGAATTTAATGGTTCTTTATCTGAAGCTTCACTTTCTGACAGAGTAACAATCGGACGATAATTCACAGATATGATTTCAGGGGATGTTGTGTAAGATTAGAAAGCTGGCAAAGTCTTTGAGAGATCAAAGGGATAATGAAGTTCTCTTCTTAATAATCAGTCACAAAGTGATCCTTTACAGTGCTATCAAGTTAAAATTGCTGTGTAATTGATTGAAAAATATGCCAAACCATTTAAGTACTGAAAATAATCTAAAGACAATTTGAATAATGGGCTAATTTCAGTAGTGATGGGTGGATGGATGGATAGATTGTGTCTGTGAAGTACAGGATCTTGTTCAGTAATTATCCTTTGATCTGACTGTGAAGGAGAAGAGTATTACTTTTCATCGCAATGCTGATGTGATTTTCTCTCCCAATATCACTATAGAAAACTTGTGCGTTAAATATAATTACAAATGTTTATACGTAATGTTTGCTGCTTTAATTTGTCATTTGCATAACCTATATTATGGTGCGAAACCTATATTATGCTATCTATTTGGGATGAGTAAAGGCCATCAGACCCATACGCATGTGCTCCACTTTTTTTGCTCGACTGATCCCCTCTTTCCCCCCCCCCCCCCCCTCAACCCCCACCTCTTGGAAGAGGCAAAAACACACAAAAACCTGAAGGTAATTCAGGAATCTGTCAAAAATTCCTCTCCCATCCCTCTCAAGTGATCAGGCATGCCTCAGGAGGCCACAAACCCTCTGAGAAAGATAAGACCCACACATCCAACCTCACTCTTTGCTTTCTCAGTTTAAATGGGTGACCCCTAGTTCTACTCAGCCCCATCCTCCACCTCAAACAATCTAACTACTTGTGTGTGATAGATGCCCTTAATACCTTTTTGAAGATCTGAATCAGTTCCCCTCCAAGCCTACACCTTTCCAGTACATCCAAACCTAAGACATGAAGTCTGTCTCCGTGGCTCAATGCACGCATGCTGGGGTTCATGCTCGTTGCCCTTCTCTATACCTTCTCAGATCCAAATTGTCCTCTTGAGGTGCAGGGAGGGCACTTCCCCACTCTATCCAAATCCAGTTGCTATGTATTTTCTTCTTCTAAGGTCCTGACTCTGCTGTATAATTTAGTATTATGCATGAATTTAATAACTACTGCGTATGCCCTACGCCAGATAGTTGCTAAACATAATGAAAGAAGCAGAGCTAGCACCAAACCCTGGGGCATCCCACTAGTGACCAGATCCCATTGGGAAGTAGCCCCATTTAAAACCACTCTGCTTTTATATAGAATTACATAGTATGTACAGCACAGAAACAGAACATTTGGCTCAACTGGCTCATGCAGGTGTTTGTGCTCCACACGAGCCTCCTCCCGCCCTTCTTCAACTAACCCCATCAGCATAGCCTCTATTCCTTTCTCCCTCATGTGTTTATCTAGATACCCTTAAATGCGCCTATGCTATTCGCCTCAACTACTCACTGTGGTAGCGAGTTCCACATTCTAACCACTCTCTGGGTAAAGAAGTTTCTCCTGAATTCCTTATTGGATTTATTAGTGACTATCTTATATTGATGGCCCCTAGTTTTGGACTCCACCACAAATGGAAACATTTTCTCTACATCTACTCTATCAAACCCTGTCATCATCTTAAAGACCTCTATCAGGTCATCCCTCAGTCTTCCCTTTTCTAGAGAAAAGACCCCCAGCCTGTTCAATCTTTCCTGATAGGTATAACCTCTCAGTTCTGGTATCATCCTAGTAAATCCTTTTTGCACCTTCTCCAGTGCCTCTATATCCTTTCTATAATGTAGAGACCAGAACTGTTTACTAACTAGGAGTGGTCTAACCAATACAAGTTTAACATAACTTCTCTGCTTTTCAATTCTGTCCCTCTAGAAATGAACCCCAGTGCTTTGTTTGCTTTTTTTTTATGGCCTTATTAACCTGCGGTGCTACGTTTAGTGATTTGTGTATCTGTATCCCTAGATCCCTTTGCTCCTCTATTCCATTTAGATGCTTATTTTCCAAGGAGTATGCGGCCTGCTTATTCTTCCTACCAAATGCTTACAGACATTTGACTAATTTGTGATCCATCTCGCTATATCACCCATTATACCGTGGGACTTCATTTTAGTACAGAATCAAAAGCTTTTTGGGAATCCAAGTAGCTAATCTCCACCATATCTCCGATACACTGTTCTGGTGACTTCAAAAAGCTGGATCAAACTCATGTTCTGACGCTGTGTTGAGTATTTCCTATCACGCCCGAGCGTTCTAGATGATAATGATTCCATTAACTTCCTCACCAGAGAGGTTAACCTCACTATTCTATAGTTACTGGGTTGTAATTTTTATCCTTTTTTAAATAAGGACATCACATGCACCTTTCTCCAATTATCTGGCACCTCCCCTCTTATCAGCGAACTATTGAAAATATTGACCAGGCCATCACGTACGACCTCTGACATTTCTTTCAGTATCCTAGGACAAATTAAATCTGTCTCTCATGCTTTTTCCATCTTGAACCCTTTTAATTTAGATTGCACCATATCCCTTGAGATGCGCAAGTAACCCATTTAAGCTTCAGTTTTATCTTCTACACAAGGGGCAACTTTCAGGCAGCTAAAAACAGATACAAAAAAGTGTCTGTTCCAATTCTTGTGCCATGCCCTTGTTATCATTTATAATTCTGCCTGAGTCAATCTGAAACGCTTCTATTTGTTCTTCAACTGATCGGACTCCCTAACAAAAGCAAAAAACGCTTTCCCATTATTTTGACTGTTTTCCACTACCCTCCTTTCCAAACTCATTTTAGTTTTCTATTTGTTAGCACCAACTGCTTTTTATACCTTTCCCTGTATGAAAGATATCACTCATTTTATTCATCTTGAAATACCTCTTTTTGAGTGTAAGTTGGCAAATTGATTCTCCATGAAGCCATTGTGGCTTCTTCTCAATATAAACTCTCTTCTCCCTCTTCGGGATATTTAAGTCTTCATAACCTTCAGATTTTTCTTTCTCGAAGTATTCCATTCTCTTTGTGTGTTGCAATCATCCTCATTGAATCTGAGGTTCGTAGTTACAAAACCCCTTTTAGCAGGAGGGTACTTTATCAGTGAAAACTGTGTCTACAAAGTCTGTTACAGGTAGAAATTAACATGAGCAATAGTGAAATATAAAAAGTATCATCAAACGATGACATATGGACCCATGGGCCCAGTTAGCCATTTCACAGCACCGCTGTGAGAAATTGTTGAGTGGAGTTGAGTGCTTCCCCTTGGTGCATAGGGAAGATTGGAGGAACAGCTGTCTTTGTAGCTGAATTAAGGTTCATCAACCTTTTTGGGCCATGCAGAAAACTACAGCCAAGGCAGTTGTCATGTGCTCTGAAGGAAATCAGCCAAGGCCATCCTTAATTCAGCTACAAAGACAGCCCACCAACACTTGTTCCTCCAATCTTCCGTATGCACTGAGGGGCAGCACTCAACTCCACTCCGACAACATTTAAAAAATTGGAGGGTGGCATAACCTCATCTCTCCATCTGGCACAGGGTCTTCTGTATCTTATGTGATGAGAGTTTAAAGTCCTAGTTTTCTGCAGGGGTTCTCTTGCCTCAGCAGGAGGTCAAAGGAACCCCCAGAGATATTGGTGTAAATGACCATTTTCAGCTATTTACATAATTTCTTTGGTGGTTATGGTGATTTTCCATCGAAAATACGACAGAACCGGGAGAACCCCAGTGGAATTTCAAGGCCCAGGTCTGTCTTTGGTGCCTGCAATATGTCCACATTTGTGAAGGTCAAATTCCACCCCCATGGACTGTTGCTTGCATTTTTCCAGACCGCTGGAGATTATAGCCTAGATATTGGTGTTAATGTGCTACTTAAGGCGTAACTGAGGGTTACAGAATGTTTCTGGGAGAATTTATTCCCACTGGTTCACACCCAATATTTCCAGTCTGTGGTGCAAAGTGTAATGTCCATCTCCTGCATGGCAGGCCAGCCAATGAAAAGGGAGAGTTGCTAATCCTCCTCATCAACTGTGAGCTGCAATTAGGAGGCAGTTAAGCACCTGAAACAACAGTGGGAGGAACAAGTCAGATCCTTGCACTGTAATATTGCTGTAGAATTGAGTGAAGGAAGCCAGTTTTACAGGATGAGTGCTGCAAGTCCTACTGCAAGGACACAGGGAAAGGATGTGCACAATTTATGTCTGATTCCCCACCCCTCTCTCTCTCTCTCGAACTGCTTTGTGCACAAGGCATAGGAGGAGGTTGCTGAAATCAGGTAGCCGTCTCAGCTATCACAGCCCCGGATTTGACTCACTTGCATATAGGGCCCTCACAACGGATAGCTCAAGGAGTTTTAAGGCCACGGGAATCCACCCAGGCTGTCAGTGAAACCGTGTAGCCAACCAATGCTGTTGCATTTTTCTTGACCTTTCCATTGGTCTTCTGCCAGAGTTACGAAGGGGCCTCACGAAATTTCAGGGCCTCTATGTTCTAGTAAGACGGTGTGTGAAAACATTTCTCCTAACCTCCCCTTCTGTTGTTCTGGTGATAACCCTGGCTCTATGCCTGCTTGTTACGGATTCACCAACTAGTGGAAACAATGGCCAGAAAATTACCGAGCTGCTCCCGCTCTGCCCATGTTAGTTATCCAGAAGTGCGGCAGAAATCCCGTTTACGCATGTAAACACATTTTTTGCTGCACCTGTGGCGAAGTAACTCTGGAGGAGTGGGAGCAGCTCCAAGGAATTTCCAGGCCACTCTTTCACAATTTAACTTCCAAAACCTTTCATAATTTTAAAAACCTGTATTAGACCCTCCCTTTTTCTGTTCAAGTGAAAAACACAATTTTTTTAAAACCTTTTTCATAACTATAGCCTCTTATTCCAGGTATCATTGTAGTGTATCTTCACTGCACCCTTTCCATGGCTTAATATCCTCCCTATAAGTTATGACTACTAAGCAAAAAATTAGTTATCAATCATAGTTATTCAGCCTTTGAATCTTCAGCCATGATATCAACGTATCGACGTCCAAGAGATGTTTCACGTAGAAGGAAGAAGTTGAATGTGAAGTGGTGCACATTGGCAGAGGAAAACTCGGGATAGAACCTGACACCAACTGAGATATGCAGAGAGTGGTCTATTATAGTGTGCGTTCACCCATCTGACCGGCAGCCAAATACAGTGACAATGGAGCTCTGCAAACGCATGCTGCGACACACAGGCAGGCAGACACATGCTCCGACGTATACTCCTGTGAAGCACTTTGGGACATTTTACTATGTTAAACGCACTATATAAATGCAAGTTGTTGTTGAGATCTGCTATTCCCAGCAACAAGCCTTTAATGCTCAAGTGGGAGTGTCTGCATTTTCCTAACATTTAAAAAAAATTCCATTCAAGGCCTTAAAACATCTTTGAAAACCCAGCAATCCCGTGGGCATTTTTGAAATAGTGTCACGCCTGATTTGAGTTTCATTATACTGCAGTATAACTCTAGTTTGTTGCAAAATCATATTGGAGAGGATCTCACACCAACATACTTTAGTGCACATAGGTGTCAGGTTGGGATCACTTCACATTGATGCCTAAGTGACAGTATAGAACAGCAACACCTTACGACTGTGAGAGGACTGCTCTCTGCTGGAAGGCAATGTAGTACAGACCTGATTATTAATAATTTAACATACAGGCCAGCAATATACTGATGCTTTAAACATTCTTGTTTAAATTCTTTTGGCTCAGCTATGACAGACTCTTGAACAATTTTTTTTGTGTTAGAACAAAAGTGTTGCTTAGACAGAGCTTGTAACAACATACAGATGTCACTTCCAGTTTCTGAAAGTGAACAGTACATAGCTAACTCTGAAAACTGCTCACCTAAAATTTGCGAACTTATTCTTAGTTACCCCAGGCCAGGGAATTCAAGATGTCAGTTGATTGCCTCGGTATTCTAGAATTTGCTCAGCAGTAGGTGAAGTATTTTCAGCATTGATCTCTGTCCTTTTGTTTAAAAATATAAATCAAAGCACTTTTAATTTTTCAAAAGGCAATTAGTGCTTCCATATGCTCTCCAGATGCTCTTGCACCCTTAGGATATTTGCATTGGAAATCTAGCACGAGAGTGTGACTTTGTTTGGCATTGTGTCCATCACATGATTTCTGTGAGAT
Organism: Heptranchias perlo; assembly: GCF_035084215.1. Taxonomy (NCBI): domain Eukaryota; kingdom Metazoa; phylum Chordata; class Chondrichthyes; order Hexanchiformes; family Hexanchidae; genus Heptranchias; species Heptranchias perlo. The sequence goes on from NC_090327.1 coordinate 102,673,247, forward strand.
ATTGCACTTTACAAATGACAAATGCAATCAATGTAAAGAGGAATTGGCTCCTAATAATAATACAGAATCAACTTCAGATAGATGGCTTTTATTTTGCAAAGAAAGTTCAAATAGCTTTGAATACTTCTTGGTAACTAACCAATGATACCATTGCTTCCAACAAGGAATTCATGTTCACAACGCCATTACATTAATGGGAAGATGTAGAGGTTATTTATCTGGACTTGTTTCCCTCTCTCTTTCAATCAAAGATCTCTCTTAGTCTAAGCTGAGCCACCTTCCCCACAATTGCTCCTTTAGTTCATTACTGGGACTGAAAACTCAATCCAAATGATGTTTAGGAGGCAATTTATTCGCAGTCATCCATTTCTTATATTGCAAGTGGCCTGACTTTAGGGGCTTATTGAAACCAACCGTCTGACAGCGTTCCAAAGGTGTACAAATCTGAGAGGATTGTGCATCAGGAATAAAAAGGTACTGAGCTGCCCTGCTGGCCTAGTGGGTAACCAGGTATTGCATCAAGCCCTGAGGATCGGCAGCTCCCAGGATCAATTCTTACTCAGTGCTGAGTTAGCTCATTAAAGTTTTGCCACCGGCTGAGTATGGTGTTTTACAGTTGTATGAAAATGGTTCATCTTAGCTGCCTTGAAGCAAAAGGTTGGCCTCAGCATGCTTGGGCCGTAGCATGGGTTAAAATCAACCAGCGTTCCCATGCTTGGTTGCCTATTCCAGTGACCCCTGCATCAAAGTGGATGTTGAATGAAGATGGGATCAAGTGCAGCTCTATGGTCTGTCAAGGCTCACAAATGGAGAATGGGCAACTGGCCAATCTCCTGATGGGCGACCAGTGATGGTCAAGTGGTACCCCAGTGATAGAAAGGGGTAAGGAGAAAGTTGGGAACAAATAGAGTAAGGAAACAATGAGCTAACTGTGGCACTGATTTCAAACTCAGCAACAACTTTTGTATTGGACATTAGCACAGTTTGCAGGTCGGAGTTTTGTAAAGACACATCGAAGTATATTTCTTCCTCACAAAGCTGTCAACATGCTGGTATTGGTTATAAAGCACACAGCACTCCCAGCAAGTGTCTGTCATAAACTGAATTATGATAGTTCTGAGCTGCTTTTAGAACAGGGAAAATAACAGAGCTACTGAAGTTATTGTGCACAAGCTGGGTACCTGACTGCTATAGGCGACAGGCTGAATGGGGTTGTTTTATATTTATAGGATATTCCTTTTAGTTTTTATTCACAATGTATTTGGATGATAGTTACTCTATTCATTGGATAGTTACTCTACTCACTATCCAAGCCTAAATTATTTTTCAGCATGGGATTATATTTCTCTTCAGGAAGTTTTTTGACCAGTTTGATGTTAGTTGGCACTAACAGCAGGATGGCTCCAATTGAGTTGCAGTTGTGGATGAGGGAAAGGTCACTTTTTAATCCAGCTATTTGCTCTTTGTAAACAACTGTGGGAAGCTGCTGGCATGTTTTGGAATTCTAGAGTTTCAGTGTAGAGAGCACTTTACTCTGTATCTAACCTCTGCTGTACCTGCCTTGGGAATGATTGATGGGACTGTGTAGAGGGAGCTTTACTTTGCATCTAACCCGTGCTGTACCTGACCTGGAAGTGTTTGATGGGACAGTGTAGAGGGAGCTTTACTCCGTATCTAACTCGTGCTGTACCTGATCTGGGAATGCTTGATGGGACAGTGTAGCGAGAGCTTTGCTCTGCAACTAATGTCATTCTGCTATTCTATAGGAAAAAGAGAATGATTGGTTTTGGTACTAATCTAAAAACATAAATCGTATTGCAAGATTTGTCCTGCAGCATGTACAGACCAGCTGCAGAGAAAATGTACCTATAATGGCAGCATTTGAGCTGAGTTTTTGAAGCGGGGTGTCCAAATGTTCCTTCCACATAGTGGTGATGCCTGTTTTAAATAATGTTACTTGTTTATGCAGTTAGTTATGAACAGAATAAGTGAATTACTAAAACCTGTGGAATAGACACTACAGGAAGTAGGCCCAGGTCAACAAAGACTAACAGAACATCCGAGTCAACACAGTTAATTAAGTATTTATTTCATTGGTATTTCGATAGGAAAAATAAAAATACAGTGGAGTTACCTTCAAAATAGTAGACAGAATGATTGTGGGCAAGTTTTAGACACTTACAGATGGGGAAAAATATCTTCTCAGCATTATCTTGCATAATGTCCACAATAACAGCACAAATGTGTACCAGTGGAGAATTAAGACATCCAATTATGCCAGTTAAGCATCTGAATGAGATAGAAATTATTCTTTGATGTCTAGCTGAAAAATTAGGTACAGAATGCCAAAAATTCTAAGGAAACTAATGGCTGTAAAGAAGAAGCTTGCTGTTTTGGTGCTGGCTGTTTTGAAGCTGGCTGTTTTAGAATCATAGAATGATACAGCACAAAAGAACATCGGAACAGGAGTAGGCCATTCAGCCCTTAGTGCCTGCTCCACCATTTGATAAGATCATGGCTGATCTGTGATCTAACTCCATATACCTGCCTTAGGCCCATATCCCTTAATACCTTTGGTTGCCAAAAAGCTATCTATCTCAGATTTAAATTTAGCAATTAGGCTAGTATCAATTGCCGTTTGCGGAAGAGAGTTCCAAACTTCTACCACCCACCCTTTGTATGTAGAAATATTTTCTAATCTCGCTCCTGAAAGGTCTGGCTCTAATTTTTAGAAGGAGGCAATTGGGCCCGTCGTGCCTGTGCCAGCTCTTTGAAAGAGCTATCCAATTAGTCCCACTCCCCTGCTCTTTCCCCATAGCCCTGCAAATGTTTTCCCTTCAAGTATTTATCCAATTCCCTTTTGAAAGGTACTATTGAATCTGCTTCCACCACCCGTTCAGGCAGTTCATTCCAGATCATTACAACTCACTGCGTAAGTTTTTTTTCCCCTCATGTCGGCTCTGGTTCTTTTGCCGATCACATTAAATCTGTGTCCTCTGGTTATTGACCCACCTGCCACTGGAAACAGTTTCTCCTTATTTACTCTATCTAAACTGGTCATTATTTTGAACAACTCCATCAAGTCTTTTCTGCTCTAAGGAGACTAACCCCATCTTCTTCAGTCTCTCTACATAACTGAAGTCCCTCATCCCTGGTACCATTCTAGTAAATCTCTTCTGCACCCTCTCCAAGGCCTTGACAGCTTTCCTATAGTGTGATGCCCAGAATTGAACACAGTACTCCAGCTGAGGCCTAACCAGTGTTTTCTAAAGGTTTAGCATAGATTCTTTGCTTTTGTACTCTATGCCTCTGTTTATAAAGCCCAGGATCCCATACACTTTTTTAACAGCCTTCTCAGCTTGTCCTGCCACCTTCAAAGATTTGTGTACATACACCTCCAGGTCTCTCTGTACCTGCACCCCTTTTTAAAATGTACCATTTAGTTTACATTTTGGTAGGAATATATCACTTAACACTTCTCTGGGTTAAATTTCATCTGCCACGTGCCTGTCCATTTCACCAGTCTGTCTATGTCCTCCTGAAGTCTGTTTCTATCCTTCTCATTGTTTACTACATTTCCGAGTTTCGTGTCATCTGTAAACTTTGAAATTATGCCCTGTATACCCAAGTCCAGGTCATTAATATATATCAAAAAGAGCAGTGGTCCTAATACTGACCCCTGGGGAGCACCACTGTATACTTCCCTCCAGTCTGAAAAACAGTAATTCACCACTATTCTCTGCTTTCTGTCTCTTAGCCAATTTTGTATCCATGCTGCCACTGTCCCTTTAATCCCATGGGCTTTAATTTTGCTAACAAGTCTATTATGTGGTACTTTATCAAATGTCTTTTGAAAGTCCATATACACAACATCAACCGTGTTAGCCTCATCAAGCTTTATCCGTTATTTCATCAAAGAACTCAATCAGGTTAGTCAAGCATGATTTTCCTTTAACAAATCCTTGCTGACTTTCATTTATTAGCCCATACTTCTCCAAGTGCCAATTAATTTTGTCCCAGATTATTGTCTCTAAAAGTTTCTCCACCATCAACGTTAGGGCCTGTAGCTGCTGGGTTTATCCCTCTCCCCTTTTTTGAACAGGGGTGTAACATTTGAAATCCTTCAGTCCTCTGGCCCCATCCCTATATCTAAGGAGGCTCGGAAGATTGTGGCCAGAGCCTCTACAATTTCCACCCTTACTTCCCTCAGTAACCTAGGATGCATCCCATCTGAACCAGGTGACTTTTGTACTTAGAGTACTGCCAACCTTTTATATACCTCCTCTTTATCTATTTTTATCCTATCTAATATCGCTACTACCTCCTCCTTTACTGCGACATTGGCAGTTTCCTCTTCTCCAGTGAAGACAGATGCAAAGTACGCATTTAGTAACTCAGCCATGCACTTGACCTACACAAGAAGATCTCCTTTTTGGTCCCTGAGCAGCCCCACCCATCCACTGACTACTCTTTTACTATTTATAGGCTATTAAAAGACTTTTGGGTTCCCTTTTAAGGTGGCTGCTGATCGGTTCTCATACTTCCACTTTGTCCCTCTTATTTCCTATTTTAGATCTCCTCTGTACTTTCCGTATTCACCTTGGTCCTTTACTGTATTATGAATCTTATATTTGTCATAAGTCTCCTTTTTCTGTTTCATTTTAATCTCTATGTCTTTAGTCATCCAGGAAGCTCTAGCTTTGGATGCGCTTCCTTTCCCCTTTGTGGGAATGGGTCCACTCTGTATCGGAACCATCACCTCATTGAGGACCTCCCATTGTTCCAATTACTGTTTTGCCATACTAATTTTTGATTCCAATCCACCTGGGCAAGATCCCTTTTCAACTCACTAAAATTAGCCCTCCTCCAGATAAGTATTTTTACGCTTGATTGTTCCTCGTCCTTTTCCATAACTATTCTAAACGTGATGATATTATGATCACTGTTCCCCAAATGCTCCCCTGCGGAAACATGCTCCACTTGACCCACTTCATTCCCCAGAACTAGATCCAGCACTGCTTCCTTCCTTGTTGGGCTGGAAACACCCTGATCAAGAAAGTTTTCTTGTACACATTTCAGGAATTCCTCCCCCTCTTTGCCCTTTACACTGTTACTATCCCAGTCTATATTGGGATAATTGACGTCCCCATTATCACTACTCTATAGTTCTCGCATCTTTCTGCAATTTGCCTGCAAATTTGCTCTTCTATCTCCTTCCCATTATTTGGTGGCCTTCAGTTTACACCCAGTAGTGTAATAGCTCCTTTATTTCTCCTTAATTCTAACCAAATAGATTCTGTCCTTGACCCCTCAACTACATCATCCCTTTCCTGTGCTATAATAGTTTCTTTGATTAATGCTGATTCCCCGCACCTCCTCCTTTTCCTTCCCTATCTTTCCTGAATACCTTGTAGCCTGGAATATTAAGTTCCCAATCCTCCCCTTCTTTGAGTCAAGTCTCTGCCATTGCCACTATATCATAGTCCCATGTGATGACTTATACCTGCAGTTCACCAACCTTTTTTACCACGCTATGTGCATTTACACATATGCACTCCAAACCTAGACTGCTTCACATTTGCCCCCTGACTTATCCCTCCTACTTCTGAACTGTTCTTTGCCCTAGTGCTATTTGTTTCTCCCAGTCCTCTGTGCACTCCGTTTCTCCTCTCTAATGTTTCATCCTGGTTCCCATCCCCCTGCCAAATTAGTTTAAACCCTCTCCCACGGCACTAGTTAACCTTCCTCGAGGACTTTGGTCCCAGCTCTGTTGAGGTGCAACCCGTCCATCTTGAACAGGCCCCTCCTGACCCAGAACTGGTACCTTTGTCCCAGGAATCTGAAGCCCTCCCTCCTGCACCATTGCTCCAGCCACATATTAACCTGTCTTATCCTACTATTTCTAAACTCACTAGTGCATGGCACTGCGAGTAATTAAGAAATCGCTACTTTTGAGGTCTTGTTTTTTAATTTCCTCCCTAGCTCCTGAAACTTCGACTGCAGGACCTCAACCATTTTCCTTCCTATGTCATCAGTTCCCACATGGGCCACGATTTCTGGTTGTTCCTTTTCCCCCCTCAAATGTTCTGCACTATCTCAGTGATGTCCTTTACCCTGGCACCAGGGAGGCAACACACCATGCGGGACTCACATTGGCAGTTGCAGAAATGCCTGTCTATCCCCCTGACTCTTGAATCCCCTGTAATCACAGCATTCCAAAACTTTGCTATGGCCCCCGTGCAGTCCTTTGCTCCACGGCACCATGCTCTGGACTGCACTCCCTCACTGGTATTCAACACTGAATAATATTAGTGAGCTCCACACTCCCGGAGGATTCCTGCATTGCTTGGCTCTTCCTACCCTGCTGGATGGCCACCCACTTACTGTCGTGAACTCTCTGTGGTTGTGGGGTGAGCGCCTTCTGGAACGTACGATCCAAGAAATTCTTAACCTCCCGTATGCCCTGCAGTGATTCCAGCAGCTCCTCAAGCTCAGAAATTCTGAGTTCGAGCTCGAGCAACCGGAGGCACTTCCTGCACACATGGTCACCCAGGACTCCTGGAGTTCCCACATAGTGCAGGAATTGTAGGCAGTGGGTCTCAGCTGTCCCTCCATTCTATTTCGAGTCTACTTATATTTTATATATATATATGCCTCTTAAGTTATTTATATGTTTTATCTTAATACCCCTTTAACTCCTATTTTTTAGTTCTTTATTTAATATTTATATATACCAGATTCTTATTTAATACAATTTCAGATCACTTTAGTATTAGTATCTCCTACTTAGTTTATTTTATCCTCTTAGATACTTACCCAAAGTTCTGATCCAAAATATTTACCTATAATTCCCCAGGCTCCACCCTCTGCGCTGGTTGTAATGTTACTTCTTCACTTTCTCCCTATAATTGTTTGTCTCCTGCCGCTCTAGCCGCGCCTGCACAGCGTTTATGCTCCTCGGGATTCCTGCGATGCTCTCTGGAGCTGTTTGTTTTGGAGCTGGCCCTTTTGGTGCTGGATGTTTTCATGGAAGATGTGGTTGCCAAATTGCCAACAATTTGCATTATCATCGAGCAATCACAACAAGTCAAGGAGCGAAGCATGGGAGGCAGTTACCTGACTTTTGAACATTACAGGCAGGATTGTTTTTATATCTAGATTCACAATTTGGAGACGCATGTTTTGGCATCGTATTGGAACTCCAATATATGTCATTGTTTTTTGATAGGAGGGTTAAGGGAGAAAATCAGGAATAGGAGGGGAATAATTATCAGATAGGCTGCATGGTGATAACAGATTATTGGGGCTCTAATGTGCAGCATCACTCATTGAAGGGACTCTGGTTTACAACTGTGATTTCCCACACATTGAGTTCTCAATATCAACTGTGTTGTTGGGCGCTGACAGCTGGTGAGTGGAGGCCTGGCACTGACAGCTGGTGAGTGGAGGCCTGGCACTGACAGCTGGTGAGTGGAGGCCTGGCACTGACAGCTGGTGAGTGGAGGCCTGGCACTGACAGCTGGTGAGTGGAGGCCTGGCACTGACAGCTGGTGAGTGGAGGCCTGGCGCCGACAGCTGGTGAGTGGAGGCCTGGCGCCGACAGCTGGTGAGTGGAGGCCTGGCACCGACAGCTGGTGAGTGGAGGCCTGGCACCGACAGCTGGTGAGTGGAGGCCTGGCACTGGCATTTGGTGAGTGGAGGCCTGGCACCGACAGCTGGTGAGTGGAGGCCTGGCACCGACAGCTGGTGAGTGGAGGCCTAGCACCGACAGCTGGTGAGTGGAGACCTGGCGCCGACAGCTGGTGAGTGGAGGCCTGGCACCGACAGCTGGTGAGTGGAGACCTGGCGCTGACAGCTGGTGAGTGGAGGCCTGGCGCCGACAGCTGGTGAGTGGAGGCCTGGCACCGACAGCTGGTGAGTGGAGGCCTGGCACCGACAGCTGGTGAGTGGAGGCCTGGCACCGATAGCTGGTGAGTGGAGGCCTGGCACCGACAGCTGGTGAGTGGAGGCCTGGCGCTTTCTTAGGGAGGCAAGGTGGGATTTCATGGAGAGTCACCTGGCCCACTCTCAGCTATACCCCAGCAGCCAGCAATGGGCAGGCATTGTCAAGTCTCAGTCTATCCTGTATGGCACAGGAAGGCTTCAGACAAGAAAAAGTAGAAAAAAATTGTAACAATTTCCACCCCAAAAAATGTTTTTCTACAGATTAGGCTTAATTCATATGTGTTAGATTTATGACAAGCATGTAGATGCGGAAATCATTATTAACCAATTACTGTATATCTATCACATGCATTACGAGAAATAAACTACTGATGATGTTGGCTGACTAAATTTCCAGTATGCCTACCTGACTTTACTGCAGACTGACCACAGTTAGCTGGTCCTGCTCCACGCTGTAACTTCATCAGAAGTGTAAGGTCACAGGGCGGGACCAGCTACAAAGAAATTCCAGACTGCTTCTGGAAGGCAGGGAATGGCTGAGACAGTCAGACAAGCTCTTCGAGCACTGCCAGGTATGACGATGGGGGCAGGAATTGCAAGTAGAGAAAACAGAGGTGGCTGAAGTTCCGCAAACTACGAATACAAAGTACATTTCTCCCGGGTTACTAGCAACAGTGCCCAGGAATGCAACCCTCAATTCCGGGAGATTCCCAGACAATCCGGGAGCATTGGCAACTCCAATTAGGACATCGGGGAACTCCCCTGCTCTACTCTGAGTAGTGCCATGAAATAATTTATGTCCACCTGCACACACAGATAGGGCTTCAGTTTAATGTTTCATCTGAAAGATGGCACCTCTGTCAATGTAGCACTTCCTCAGTACTGCACTGAAGTGTCAGCCTAGATTATGTCCTCAAGCCACAACGCCTGACTCAAGTGCTACCAACTGCAATGTGGAAAGCCAAAGTTAGTGGATGAAATAGCTAGAGGAAAGAGTGATACTAGGCAGGGAGCTACAGGAGTTGCCAGAGGGGAGATCACGTGAAGAAATCTTGTGATGTCTATGAGCAGTCTAATTATAATCACTGACAGTGAATTGGAGCTCATGAGTGTCAGAAATATCAATGCATAAGAAAGAGAAAGTGGATAAAGATGTTGATGGATTAACCTTCAAGGCAAGAATATTAATGCATCAAATGGACATGCACCACATGTCTGTGGGTCAAAGACTGGAGAGTACTGAAGCAGCCCTCTTTGATCTTTGAATGAGCTTTGGGCTTCAGAATGGTTGCATTCAGCCCACTATGTGGGATAATTCAAATATCACAGTGAGTGCTGCGCATGATGCTGTGACCCACAGAGTGAGTTACATGTGGTCAATCTGTGGGAAGATCTTGCAGGTCTTGGGAAGGGAATTCCAGCCATCAATCAAGCAGGTTTTTGTGAGACTGCAAGTCAACATGAAACTAAAATTGGCACATCATGGGCAGACCTCAGCACTTATACCTATTGTCTTTGGTGATGTCTGAATTGAATATTACAATGGAAGATTGCAACATGTCTAATCTTGGTTGGAATCCATCATGTATTAGTTAAATTTGTAGTTTTCAACTCCATGCAGGAAACAAACAAATAAACAGAAAAGATGTTGGGAAACTTGGCAAAACAAAATTTGATCCAATATCTAATTTTCCACCAAGTGGAAATCAGAGAACTTAACTGACATTTTGAAGATAGCTTTGGTGCATTCTCTCCATTTAATTTACTCTACTTATATTATCGGTGTTGGAAATGGGCATGAGATTATTTTTTGTAGTTACAATTTAATGGTAAAGATGAACTTTTTTTTTGAAAGCTGACAAAGTCTTTCCAGCCCTCAGTGAGTTAAGTCAGGGTTCTATCTGCCGACCCTGGCAGCTGATAAGGATCTTATGACTTCAATCGCAAGAAGGCGCCGATTACTCCAGTGTCTTCATGAGTGTCCCCACAAGAACCACATGAAATCTTCCCATCTTATTTCCTCTGGAGATCAGAGGACCCATTGTAAATGTGGTGTCTCATTGGGTTACCATGGTTGAAAATCTTCAACTAGGGAAAAAAATCCACTTGAAAAAGTGCTGTAAAGTTTGGATCAACTGAACATGAACCAATAAAATCTATATGGAAGATGTCCCAGATGAGGTTTCGTCACTAACATGCTTGATGTTTATTGGGTGTTTGTGTTTTATCCACTCTTTTGCTGACCAGCCATATTATGTCAAAGAGATGTGATTAATGAATTCCTTTGTGTGGCATATTTAGCTAGAATGTGAAAAGTGTTACTTTAACGCTGAGAATGTTTTTGAAGCAGTTTGGAAACAACACTCTTTGCCTGAAGTAGTGCATGATCTCATAATTTTTGAGCTTTTCCACAGTTGGCACCATGCTTTTCCACAGTCTTCTTAAGGGCTGGGCAAACTGTGAACTTTTCCATCACTTCCTTCAGGATTGGCCCAGCCATCAGCTTTTCCATGGCTTCCTTCGGTGCTTGCTAAGCCACGGATTTTTTGAGCTTCCTTCAAGGCTGGCCCTTCCATTATGCTTCCTGTAGCCTCATTCAGCTAGCTGTTGCTAGGGTTTGCTGCTCCATCTAATGGTCTTGTCAAGAACTGAGAAAACCCATTGCAAACCAAAACTAGATGATGATAGGCCTTGGAGTAAACAAGCTAGAGGTTTAAATGTATAATTTCAGCATAGCTGAAATGAAAGCCCCACCTTGTTCACTATAAGCAAAAAAGACAAATTTAACATTTTTCTAAGGGTGAGTGAACATATTCAAATTGCATGGGCTATCTAGTTCTTTCATGCATAATTACAATGAGTGCTGGCAGTCCAAAACCGAAAAGGGTGCTGATTTTAGGATTGCTCGTTTTGCTCAGTAAGATGTCTGAGATGTTGCAAAATTACTAGGAACATACTAGTTTTATGAATTACTCCCCTCACCAAATGCCCCGTGGGATTATATTCAGTCTAAGAAATTAAATTTGTTACAGACTTTGCTGTTTGTCCCATAGATTATTATAGGCTTCCTACACAGCAAGTACAGTAATTCTAAAGGAGCCTACTGAATGTTTAACTGCAATGTCATGTATATTCCTAACTACCAATTTCACTATTATGATGTTAAATTAGGTATTTAACTTCTTCTGGATGGAAATTGGATAGGGTCATGGCCAGGCTGAAGGACAAAGTAGACTGGGCAAGATTGCAACTAGGATGAGAGTGGGTGGGAAGAAGAGGATGAATGAATGAAGAGATTGGATTAGTGCTAAAGGAGGATGATTGGTTGATAGGTCAGTGGGTTTGAGATTGATGATTGCAGAAGGCAAAACCATTCTTTTTCAAACAATACTTTTTTATATTTGAGCAGCCCTAAAAATTGAGATACAACAGGGAGGGGAAATTGGAGCAAAGGGGTGAAAATTACGACTACCTCAAAAAAAAATACAGTTGGAAGGCATAGTTTATTTCATTGTTCAAAAATTGATGCATTTCACCTTTCAACACAACTATCAATGCAACCATCAATATGTGGCCTGACTAACCCTTAATTTCTTCTTAATTTTACAGACTGTTTTTGAAAGAAACTGCTTATCAGATGACTGTGCCGCTGATCTGCAACTTCGTGGCAAGCTGCTGTTGTCCAGGTATGTGATATGATTCAGATCATGTCCAGGGGTGCCACATCCCACTGTGAGCAACAAGTCAGATGAAAAATAACACCCAAAACAGCTTTTCATTTCATTGAGTTGTACGCTGTTTATTAGATCCAGCTTTGCCAAGGGTTAGCTCTTTATATATATATATATATTAAGTATTAAAGGAAATGTTATAATACAGAATTATAATGCTGAATTTTTGCCATGGCTATTTTTTTGACGTAAAGCATGAAATCCAAAGTGATATGGTGAGGCATGATTAAAACCTATCAGATTTTTTCCATTTAGAATGGTGTTCATAAGATAATTAAGGAAGAGGCAGGCCATTTGGGCCCATCTTACTTATCCATTCAGAGAGATTCTAGAGCATGACCATTTTAGCAACAATTGTTTCTTAAAAGACTCCAGGGTTTCATCTGTACTACTCCTCCTGGATAAGTTGATCATTCTTTCTGTTCAATGCACACAGCTGAAAGACAGTGAACGATACACAGTGATGCTGTGGAAGGGATGGTATTGTTCATGTGGTGTATTAATTGCAATGATACTGGTGCAGTAGCAATGCCCTGATATTGCCTAATTTATAATGTAAGGACGCATGTATATAAAACACTGGTTGGGCCCCAGCTGGAGTATTGTGGCCATTTCTGGGCACCACACTTTAAGAAGGATGTCAAGGCCTTAGAGAGGGTGCAGAGGAGATTTATTAGAATGGTGCCAGGGATGAAAGACTTCAGTTACTTGGAGAGGCGAGAGAAACTTGGGTTGTTCTCCTTAGAGCAGAGAAGGTTAAGTCGAGATTTGATAGAGGTGTTCAAAATCATGATGGGATTTGAGAGAGTAAATAAGCAGAATTTGTTTCCGGTGGCAGAAAGGTTGGTAACCAGAGGATGCAGATTTAAGGTAATTGGCAAAAGAACCAGAGGTGACATGTGGAAAAAAAAAGTATGCAGCGAGTTGTTATGATCTGGAATGCATTGCCTGAAAGGGTGGTGGAAGCAGATTAAATAATAACTTTCAAAAGGGAATTGGATAAATACTTGAAAGGGGAAATTTGCAGGGCTATAGGGAAAGAGCAGGGCAGTAGGACTAATTGGATAGTTCTTTCAAAGAGCTGGCACAGGCACGATGGGCCGAATGGCCTCCTTCTGTGCTGTATTATTTTATGATTCTATGTTCCTGAGAGGATGTGGTCCCAGATGAATCTAATGATTCAAAATTGTTTTAATCAAAGGGGAGAATGATCCCTATCAAGCCCTAGGACTAGCCAACAGTCTGTTATGAAGGGGAGCAACAAATCCCATGATTTGCTCTATCAAATGGCCTGCCCCCAAACCTGGCAAGGCTCGTCATTTATAATGAGAGTGGTATAATTCTAGACAAGGGAGTATAGCTTAAAATGTATTGAAACAAAAGGACTCATTCCACTCTTTCTTTGCTATTCATACAAACGTTCTGTAATATTTTTGGACCATTACTTTGAATCTGTAGATGTAAATGAGGGTGGGCCTCGGGCCTACCCAATCCAGCGCAGGGATCGATCCCTGTGCCCAGTTCACACCGCCATGAACCAATTTCTGGACCATATAGTCATCAGTGCCCCTAGCAACTACTTTATGGCATCAGTGAATAGAAAAGGCTTCTATTCCATCAACGTGCAGATGATGTTGGAACAGAACAACACAGGTGAATATGCAACACCCTGGCCACAATACCTTCATTTTGCAGCAGCCACATTACCTTCATTTTGCAACAGCCCATCGTGCTACCATTATTGAAGGAGCAGGCAGACTGGATAGATGGTTACTTGGGAACAAAGGCTACCCATTGGAGCCTGGTGAATGACCCATTGAAAAGTCCTGGACAGAGGCGGAACACGGGATACAGTGGAGCTCATGTATCCATTCTAACTCTGGCAGAATGCACACTTGACATGCTGAAGCAGAGATTTTGATGTTTGGACAGATTAGGGGCATGTCTTTAAGCCTGACAAGCTGGCAAAAATTATCTGCATCTGTTACATGTAGTGCATATTTTGCTATCCAGAGAGGGGAAACTTCAGCTGGAGGATCAGCCTGAGACCTTGGCAGAGGAGGAGGAGCAGGAAGAGAAGGAGGAGGAATTGGTTGTGGGCATTGTGCACATTTTCAGATTTTAGTAAAAGTCCCATCAATTACTGATTGATGGGACTTTTACTAAAATCTGAAAATGTGGCCCATGGTCATCTCCATAATATACTGATCTAATGAACAACAAGCACTGCCTTTATTACCATACCTGTCTATATCCCACCTAGTGATCATTGGAGGACTCCACAGCATGCAAATTGTTTCAGTGGGATTTTGACTTGATGGCACAACAATTAACAGTTTGGTATGACATTAGAGGCATTTTTCTATGTCAGCTACAAAGTTGAAGCTGAAGCATTACAGACATGGTGGTTTTGGTATGAAAAGTGATTATATCAGTGCTTCCCATGTTTGGGGCACAATGTTTGTGGCATGCATAATATGAGCATATATTTAATTTGAGTTTTCAACCATACCTTATTTATCAGAGTTGACAAACTATATTTTTGACATGATGTGGAGATGCCGGTGATGGACTGGGGTGGACAAATGTAACCTGGTGTTGTAAGACTCCTTACATATATTTTTGACAACAACCCACATTAATATAATAGGTTTAATGTATAAAAATATCCCAATGTGGGTCACAGAGTTGTAATAAAAAAACAATGAACACTGAGCTAAAGAGGGTGACCAAAAACGTGGCTTTAAGGATAGTCTTAAAGGAGGAGAGGCAGAAGGTATAGAGGCAGAGAGTGCCTTCCTCATCTGCTCCCATAATCTGTGGATGAAGAAGACAACATTGGCTCTATCCGCCACTCCTACCGTACATACTCCCACATTTGCTCACACAAGGAGGGTTCCACTCTGCCGCAGATATAGCAACCCTCCTCTGCTGCACCTCTTCCAGAAGAACATCCAATGTAGTGCCATCAAAAGGGGTCCTTTCTGTCTATTGTGTGAGCATGGAGAGGATGTACTGCTAGAAGGAATTTCCATGGTAAAAATCAACCTGTCTTAGTCCGCATGATAGGAAGGTCAGTTCTGAGCTGGATTTCAGGACTCACTTTTAGTTTATATCTCCCCCACCATGTAATTCTGCATAAACTGCTCTCAACGAGGCCTTTTAGAAGAAAAAAGATATATTTTCCACTAATCTCTACTGATAGTACAGATGGTTGTCTATCCCTGCAGGTATTTTGTGATGTCTGTCATGGCCACGTCGTTGACTATATTGAACATTGTAGGATTTAACCAGACACAATGTGGTAGTAGAAACAGTCGGTATCACTTTCTACTGGTATAGGTCTACTTTCTGCCAAAATTAATGTACAGAGGGGAACATGAGGCCCTATTTTCCAACACCACACTCCTGGCAGGGAACTCACCTGGTGGCAGTGCATATTGGAAATTTCGGGCACTTGTTGATTTAAATGGTCAGACAGTCCTATGCAGCATGTGCCCAGATTACCAACATGCGCATTTGCTGAGCGAGGTTTCCCACCAGGTTGGAAATTACTGCCAAAGCCTTAAGTGGAACGAACAAAGCATATTGAGCCCATCCTTTTAAAGTGCCTCACAGTATAATATTTACGAAGCAAAACTAAACGCATCGAATGGCAGGCAGCAATTTTCATTGTCAAAAACTAAGACATATCTGTTCAGATTTAATCCAACCTAAGGGCTGTTGTGCACATCATCTTGGATGTTTCCTTTCCTTATTCGTTTGAATATGCAGTTTCTGTGTAAACTGAGAGAATGGAGAATTGGCTTAAGTTTAATTATTGGTCCCTTTAATTTAGCACAGACTGGAAATTTCTTGCCCTGCTTGCCTATAAAACATAAACCTCGGTCATATGATGCAGAGGAGGAGAAAATGTGCTGAAGATTTTATCCTTTGACATCATCTGTTTTATTAAAGGATGGAAGATTGATTTGGAATTGTCAGGGGTCAAAGGAGAAGGATTACACAGGGTAAAAACAAGAAGTTGGTGGTTTGGTGAAGAAATAATTAAATATACTTATATAAAAAAATCACAAGCTCTTTCTGCCTGCAAACACTCCTGTGACAATTAGAATGCTACTGGACTGATCGACTGAAGCTGCAGCCATTTTCAATCGCAAAGATTGAGTCCTTCGGGCTACTAAGAGAATACCTAGGCTTTTGTGACCCTGCTGTGCAACTATTTGAATAATGCAGAACAGATGACAAGATGGATGAGTGATTTGATGACAGATGACATAGTATGATTGGGAAGTTGGGATGATATTTGGGGTTTTTTGCAGCCTCCAGACAAACTGGAGTCTTTATTCCTGCTTCGGTTCAAAGTCCCAGCACAACTGCAACATTGGGGTTGATTTTAACCCCTCCCCCCACCAGGAACGGTGCATGGGAGGGGTTAAAATCAGCCCAAGGCACCGCTGTTCCCTGCTGGCGGCATTTTATCTTCCCGACTTTGAAGTCAGCCAAGGCTCCCGTTGCAAGCAGACAGGGACTCAGTTTGAATCTAAATTCCTTTTGCAGGTCCTTTAACGATTGGAAACTGTAATACGACCCACTTCAATTAGATCAGCTTAATTGTCGTTTTCGCGGTATGTTCGCAAATTGGTTTCCAACATTATGGATGTAAGATTCAACTTCGGTAGGAACCGAAAACAGACGGTAACAGATCGGCATCCGGTTATACACCGGCGATTGAAGTCATTGGAAAGGAAAGTCGGGCGGGTGTATAACGGATGGCTGATCCGCTACTGTCCGATTTCTGCCACTGTGTAAGGTTAAAATCAGTCTTCATAAGTCTAAAGCTGAAGATAATAAGCTCCATTCACAAGTGGCAACTGGTTCTGAGTATCATTAGTTCATTGAAACGTTACCGACACCTGGAAAATTACCCTCCCCACAATTCTTTTATTTGATAAATTTGATGGGTTTCAGATTGAGTAGAATGCCCCTGTCCCACTGCCATACAGTGTGTGAATGGCAGGTAAGTAGTAACTGTTTCGTTCCTGGTTATCTAAATGCTTGTTTTATTACCAGTATGTTACTCACTTCATTATCATGGCAATTAAGAATACTTCCTTCTCAGTGCGCAGTTAAGGACTTTTCGTTTGAACTGAAATTCAGCATTTGAAGGGTTAATAGCACTCATCTGAAAAAAGTTACCAGGGCAGACAGAAAGCTTAAAGGACTGGGACACTGTGGCTTATCTGCAGTATTTAGGTATTATGGTCAGGGTTTTCTGCTTCTTTGCTCACCAGCCTACGATTTTCCACCCATTAAAGTGGATGGGGAGAAGATCACAGGCTGGTGCATGCTTAAGCAGAAAACCCCAGCCTCTGTTTAGACAGTTAAGTCCCACTTGACAGTGGGAGGAAATGCTGTTTAATTTTTTTGTGATTACTACCTTCTTGTTGCTATTTTTAAATTGTGCCCTGGGAAGTTCTTGGTCCATTTAAATAAGACCTTGGTTTAACATCTCACCCAAAACACAGCACCTTTGACTCCATCAGCAGTACTGCCTGCAATTCCCAGCCCAGGGTATAGGCTGACCTCCTGGAGTGGGGATTGAACTTGAGCCCATCTGACTCAGCAGGGGGCATGTTGCAGGGTAGAAAATCATGTTCCAAATCTCTGGTGCTGCCTGATACGTGTATGCCACCTGATGACATTTGATTATTTTACTATACTAGCGGGGTGAATTTCCTCAGGGCTTCTCCCATTTTGCTGCTGTACGTTTGGCGGAAACCCTGTTTACTTGTGTAAACGTGATTCCACTGAACCTCCGCTGAAGTCACAGCAATGGAGCAGGAGAAGCCGCGAGGTAATTTTTTCTGATGCAGTTTTGCTGCTGCCATAGCAGCCACAGTTCTTGAGAAGGGCTGATTGCATTTGATCCGCCAAATGACTCCATTGTAACACTGAGAGTAGAAACAATGCTTCAGGATCATGATGTGAATTGGACCTACTATAGACTGGCACAAGTCTTGGATCAGTGGGCGATGACCAATAGGTTTGCATAATCTGTGTGAGACCAAGTTACAGTGAACACACTGGGCGCTCTGACTTCCTTTGAAACTTGGAATGTCACTGCTGGTGCCAGTTGTGTGGCACACAGTGTGTGTGGATGCCTGCTCATGTACACTGATGCTTTAAATTTTGAAGAAACCCAAATATACAGGCAGTAGAAACCAGCCAGTGCAACAGAGACATCATTATCCAGTGTGTGTTCTCCCATCAGCAGGTTAGGTATAAGAAGGACTTAAGCAACTTCCTCTTAAATTCAAGATGAGGCCAATTCCTCCTCTTCCTAAGTTCAGTGAAGAAAGTTGGAATAGGTACAAACTACGATTTCCTAAAACAAGATTTCTAAAATAATTATCAACATGAGGAATTCCACTGCCAAGATTTCTTTGAGAAATTAGTAGGCTGGAAAATGTCCCATTTAACAACTGTTCATGAAGACCAATTTGTCACTTCAAACCGTTTCCGACCGTCTCTTTTCACTGAGCCTCTCATTTGAACCTGGATGTGCACGTACGCTTGTTTATGTGCTTGTATATAAATTGACACCTTCCTCCTCCATCTGATGTCAAGAATTCATGTGACACAATTCATGCATTGCAATCTGATGGTCAGCTGGGGCTCATACTATTATTAGCAGCAAGAGCCAAGTTTGTGGCACCACGGGTGGCTCAGCTGCACAGGAGGGGAGGAAGAAGAGTGGCAGGGCTTATAGTGATAGGGGATTCAATTGTAAGGGGAACAGATAGGCGTTTCTATGGCCGCAAACATGACTCCAGGATGGTATGTTGCCTCCCTGGTGCTAGGGTCAAGGATGTTGCG
Organism: Heptranchias perlo; assembly: GCF_035084215.1. Taxonomy (NCBI): domain Eukaryota; kingdom Metazoa; phylum Chordata; class Chondrichthyes; order Hexanchiformes; family Hexanchidae; genus Heptranchias; species Heptranchias perlo. The sequence goes on from NC_090327.1 coordinate 102,691,801, forward strand.
GAGCGGCTGCAGGACATTCTGGATGGGGAGGGTGAACAGCCAGTAGTCGTGGTCCATATCGGTACCAACGACATAGGTAAAGAAAAGGGATGAGGTCCTGCAAGGTGAATTTAAGGAGTTAGGAGATAAATTAAAAAGCAGGACCTCAAAGGTAGTGATTTCAGGATTACTACCAGTGCCACGTGCTAGTGAGTATAGGAACAGGAAAATAGACAGGATGAATGCGTGGCTGCAGGGATGGTGTAGGAGGGAGGGATTTAGATTCCTGGGATATTGGGACCGGTTCTGGGGAAGGTGGGACTTGTGCAAGCGGGACGGGTTACACCCGAGCAGGACCGGGACCAATCTCCTCGCAGGGGTGTTTGCTAGTGCTGTTGGGGAAGGTTTAAACTAGAGTGGCAGGGGGATGGGAACCTGAGCGGGGAGTCAGAAGGGAGTAAAGTTGAGAGCAGCAAGAGAGGGGAAGACCCAGGGGAAATTTACAATACAAATAGTTCAAACAGTTGTTCAACAACAAGTGAAAGGGAAAAGCGTAGAGCAGCAGAAAGAAAGCATACTTTAGACACTACAGATAAAGTGAAAACTAGAAGGCGTAAGGCGATTAACCCAGCATCAAAGCTGAAGGTCAGGCTAGGGTGTGTGGCCCCACTAAGAGTTCTATATACAAATGCACGGAGTATAAGGAATAAATTAAATGAACTACAGGTTCAAATTCAAATTGGAGGGTATGACATGATAGCTATTACTGAGACATGGCTGCAGGATGGTCAGGATTGGGAACGAAATATACCGGGTTATAAGGTCTACAGGAGAGATAGGGAAAATGGAAGAGGGGGAGGAGTAGACTTAGTGATTAGAGATGAAATCAATTCAATGATAAAGGAGGATATAACGAGAGGTAAGCAGCCAACAGAGACCTTATGGGTTGAATTGAGAAATAGGAAAGGATCTAAGACTATAGTGGGAGTTGTGTATAGGACCCCTGGCAGCAGCTCTGAAGTGCTAGATTGTATGAATGCAGAGATTAGACAAGCGTGTAAGAAAGGCATAGTGGTCTTAATGGGGGACTTTAACCTTCACATAGATTGGGAAAAGCAGACTAGCAACTGTCAGAAAGGTGGTGAATTTCTTGAGTGTGTCCAGGATAGTTTTCCACAGCAGTATGTCCTAGAGGCAACAAGGGGGCAAGCCATACTAGATTTAGTAATGAGTAATGAACCAGATTTAGTTAACAGCTTAACTGTACGCGAACATCTATCCAATAGTGATCATAACATGATCGAGTTCAATGTAGTGTTTGAAAGGGAAAAAAGTGAGTCAGCTGCTAAGATTCTAGACTTGGGTAAGGTCGACTTCAATGGGATAAGACAGAGACTGTCCGCAGTAAACTGGGCAAATCTGTTAATGGGTAAAACGACTGATGATCAGTGGGAAATGTTTAAAGAAACATTTAACGTGATACAGAATCGGTTTGTACCCCTGAGGGGCAAGAACTCTATTTGCCAAAAAAACAGCTATGGACAACTAAAGAGGTAAGGGACAGTATAAGACATAAGGAAAGGGCATACAAAAAGGCAAAAAATGGCACAGATCCTGGCGAATGGGAAAGATACAAAGATCAACAAAGGGTCACAAAACAGATAGTAAGAGCTACAAAAAGAGAGTATGAAAAGAAACTTGCAAGGGATATCAAAACCAATACGAAGAACTTTTATAGTTATATTAGGAAAAAGAGGGTGGTCAGGAGCAGTGTTGGCCCCTTAAAAACTGAAAGTGGGGATATTGTCATTGACAATGGGGAAATGGCAGATATGTTGAACGATTACTTTGTGTCAGTATTTACAGTCGAAAAAGAGGATAGCATGCCCGATATCCCAAGAAAACTAATATTGAATCAGGGATAGGGACTCGATAATATTAACATAAGTAAAGTAACAGTAATGAAGAAAATAATAGCACTATAGAGTGACAAATCCCCAGGACCAGATGGTTTCCATCCCAGGGTTTTAAAGGAAGTAGGTGAGCACATTGCAGATGCCCTAACTATAATCTTTCAAAGTTCTCTAGATTCAGGAACTGTCCCTCTAGATTGGAAAATTGCACATGTCACTCCGCTTTTTAAGAAAGGAGAGAGAGGGAAACCGGGGAATTATAGACCAGTTAGCATAACATCTGTTGTGGGGAAATTGCTGGAGTCTATAATTAAGGATAGGGTGACTGAACACCTCGAGAATTTTCAGTTAATCAGAGAGAGCCAGCATGGATTTGTGAAAGGTAGGTCGTGCCTGACAAACCTGATTGAATTTTTTGAAGAGGTGACTAAAGTAGTGGACAGGGGAATGTCAATGGATGTTATTTATATGGACTTCCAGAAGGCATTTGATAAGGTCCCACATAAGAGACTGTTAGCTAAGATAGAAGCCCATGGAATCGAGGGAAAAGTACGGACTTGGTTAGGAAGTTGGCTGAGCGAAAGGCGACAGAGAGTAGGGATAATGGGTAAGTACTCACATTGGCAGGATGTGACTAGTGGAGTCCCGCAGGGATCTGTCTTGGGGCCTCAATTATTCACAATATTTATTAACCACTTAGATGAAGGCATAGAAAGTCTCATATCTAAGTTTGCCGATGACACAAAGATTGGTGGCATTGTAAGCAGTGTAGCTGAAAACTTAAAATTACAAAGTGATATTGATAGATTAGGTGAATGGGCAAAACTGTGGCAAATGGAATTCAATGTAGACAAACGTGAGGTCATCCACGTTGGATCAAAAAGGGATAGAACAGGGTACTTTCTAAATGGTAACAAGTTAAAAACAGTGGATGTCCAAAAGGACTTAGTGGTTCAGGTACATAGATCATTGAAGTGTCATGAACAGGTGCAGAAAATAATAAGGCTAATGGAATGTTGGCCTTTATATCTAGAGGACTAGAGTACAAGGGGGCAGAAGTTATGCTGCAGCTATACAAAACCCTGATTAGACCGCACCTGGAATACTGTGAGCAGTTCTGGGCACTGCACCTTCGGAAGGACATATTGGCCTTGGAGGGAGTGCAGCGTAGGTTTACTAGAATGATACCCGGACTTCAAGGGTTAAGTTACGAGGAGAGATTACACAAATTGGGGTTGTAGTCTCTAGAGTTTCGAAGGTTAAGGGGTGATCTGATCGAAGTTTATAAGATACTAAGGGGAACGGATAGGGTGGATAGAGAAAAACTATTTAGGGGGCACAGTCTAAAAATTAGAGCCAGACCTTTCAGGAGCGAGATTAGAAAACATTTCTACACACAAAGGGTGGTAGAAGTTTGGAACTCTCTTCCGCAAACGGCAATTGATACGAGCTCAATTGCTAAATTTAAATCTGAGATAGCTAGCTTTTCGGCAACCAAAGGTATTAAGGGATATGGGCCAAAGGCGGGTGTATGGAGCTAGATCACAGATCAGCCATGATCTTATCAAATGGCGGAGCAGGCACGAGAGGCTGAATGGCCTACTCCTGTTCCTATGTTCCTATATATAGAGTGTCAGTGAACAATCGTCTGTCATGAGACCTATCCCTGTGTTACTATTGGCTCGTCATTGCATCATATGGTCTAAAGTAAAAGATTTCCTTTTGAGTTATTTGTGCAGGTGTATTTGATAAGTTTGATGGGTTTCCTATTGCGTAGAATGCCTCCTGCCCCATTAGGAACACAGCCGTAGGGAATGTAACTGTTTCATTATCATGACGATTAAGAATATTTCCTTGTTAAGTTTTGTTTTGAACTGAAATTCATCACTTGAGTGGTTAATACTATGCAGCATTTATCTGGAAAAAAAGTATGACAAACAGAATGTTTCAGGGACTGGGACACTGCAGTACCACTGTGTGGATATTCTATTTAGACAGTACTTGGCACTTCAAACATTGGGGGGAAGAGCTGTTTAATTTTTCTGTGGTTAAATCACATAATGTCATAAAACAGTGGAAAAGCAATTTATAAAATGCTGCCCCCCGCCCCCCCCCCCCCCCCCGCAACTGTTCAGCCGTTAAATTCTTCAATTTTCATATTTTCCAGTCGGCTGTTCTGCCAACTTTCTTCAATAAAACTCATTCAGTCTCATGATTTGCCGTAAAACGAACTATTTGTGTTTTCTTTTTGTTGCCATTGTGGTTTTGACTTCAACATGAAATGTTTTCTTTGAATACCAATGTTTTTGCAGTGACATAACAAATTACTATCTTATGGCAAGTATATTTGAAATATTCTTTTGTAACTCGACAGAAAAACTGGGTGATTTACGTTGACTCGTATTTTTTATTCAATTTTTTTGTAATTTTAGTCAAGCTCCTGTCTATATGCTAAATGGTGACTTCTCGTGCTAATTTTCTCTAAACCCTGCCCCACTTTCTTCTGGAGCTGGGTACTGAGGGGAGTCGGGGTGGGAAGAGAATGGCGGGGTCTGCAGACTGTTCCATTGCCACTGTGGGTACACATCTATGGTGGGTAATGGCACTTACTTGTACAGGCAGGACTGATCCTGGTGTTTTAATCCTCTCGTACTGTGAAGGTCTCCATTTGAAGCCTTAGAATTACTGAAACTTGTCCACTGAGAGATCAAGTTCAAGCCTAGAATTTGAGTTCTATTGTTGTTAATTGGAGTCCTGTTCACTATATGTACTGCTCAAGTTACCAGGCCTCCCACATTCACCATTTTGTACTTTGTGTGGATATATACAGTGTAAAATATGATCACAATGATTACCTCAGCTTTTTTATAATGGCTCTGGCTGCAGTGAAGTAAACAATTAAACTGGTGTGATACAGTTTCGTGAATCTTGGATGACAGCCATTTTCCCATTTCCTGTTTTTCTTGCCACTTTGCTTGTTCTGAACATCAACCCACCTTGTTGCTCTGTAAAAGCTTCAGGATAAAGAAAGCTAACTGAGCCTGTTCTGGTTTTTGCTGTGTCTGACGTTTCTTGGCACTTTGTCCATGTGTATGTAACATTCATATGATGTTCATGCTGACTGGAGCCTTTAAAAGTAAAACCTTCGAAATTAACCTTTATAATGCGGAGAATTATATTTATTTGGGAGTACACTGGGGGGAATTTTAATCCCCCATGACTGGTGGGAGAGGGTCGGGGGTAGGGGGGGTTTAAATTGTTAAAAATGTGAAACCCGACACCAACCAACGAGCATACCAACTTCCGGTTTAATCGCGGTGGGTTTAGGGGCGTCCGAGTAACCCACTCTGGAGAGGCGGGTCCGCCATTATAATATTTAAACGAGGCTCCTTTCCGGAGATTTTGGCAGTGACTTGAAATTAACGCCTCCTCCACGGGTTTCAGGAAACCCATCAGTAAAACGGAGATGAGATTGAGTGGCACTGTGTGGAGATTGTTAAAGGTCAGGAGTCCCGATATGAATAAAGGCTCAGTGCTCACAGCTGTTTTCTCAGTTCCCTCTGGGAAACGGTTTGGTGAGAGTATTTGTTATGACAGACGTATTTGTACAGTTTGGAGGTGTTCACACAGAGAACATCAGGATGGGTGGTGTCATAGTTGCTTTTGTTTGGAGTTCAGATGAGGAAGACAATCAGCATCCACAACAGCAATGTCGTGGTGTGGAGGGAGCTGCAGGTGGACAACAGAGAGCAACAGAGGGGTCGAGGTTGCAGGAGGCACTACCCATGTAACAGGGCGTACAGACAGAGGCTCAGCTTCCTTGACCTCTCGGAACAGTAGTGCTTCTGAAGGCTGAGATTATCACGTCAGGTGGTTGGAGACACACCTGCAGCCTCCTAGAAGAAGACCTGCTGCCTGCTGGACCTGGCGGCCGCGCATTACCCGTGGCTGTGAAAGTCACCACCACCCTCCGGTTTTTTTTTGCCTCTGGTTCCTTCCAGGGCACTACTGGAGACATAGCGAGGGTCTTGCAGTCGGCTGCACATAAATGCATAAGGCAGGTGACTGACGGATTGTTTGCCAGGGCTGGGAGGTATGTAAACTTCCCCTGTGATGACAATAGCCAGAATGAACGGGCACTTGGATTCGCGTCTCTGGCTGGCTTCCCACAGGTACAGGGTGCTATTGACTGCGCACACGTGGCAATCCGAGCACCACCAGGTCAACCAGGAGCATTCGTCAAACGCAAGGGATTTCATTCCATCAATGTTCAGCTGGTGTGAAACCACAAGAAAGGTTCCCACAGGTCTGCGCCAGATTCTCTGGGAGCTGCCATGATGCTTTCATACTGCGGCAGTCAAATATCCCTGACATGTTTGTACCTAGAACCAGTAGGTGGTTATTTGAGTTCAAATGACATCAGAGTAAAGCTTGATCAGTTTAGAGCCAATGGCAAATCTTGGACATTAGATGGCAGCTTTTAAATCCCTTCATGGAACAGTTTGCACTGTTTTCACTTTATGTGGGGTTTACTCTATGTTTAGTCAGTCTTGAAACTGGTAGCCTGTTGGTGTGGGCATAATTGACTGTGTGCTCAGTGCCCACAATGCGGTCGTACACGATTAATAAATATGGCGGTAATTTTCCAAGTTAGCATTCCTGGTGCGGCGCCTCCCTTGACAGCAGAGCAGATCGGACAATCGGTCAGTACACCCGATTTGTACTCCTCCCAATTTTCAGCTCACTGGGTCCCTATTCATTCCACCACACTGCTGCACTTCCCTCTTCAGCTGGGGACTGTGGGGAATGGGAGGGGTGTGGGTGAAGGAGAGAGGCCTGGCCAGCAGTCACTGGAAAATGGGACGGCTACGAATTGGGTGTGTACCTGTGATTGTGCAGCAAGGTTCTGCACTCGGAATAATAACTAATTAAATTTACCTCATGATGTATTTTCAGAAATAATCTGCAGTAAATTCTATGTTCCATGTATATTATATGTTAGAAAGATTGGGATATAGGTGTATTAAGTATTAAGATGTACCTCTGACATTTGATACTGAGTACCAAAACTTGCTTTTAAACAGTGCAGAAACCACATCTTCAGGTTAGGATATAAAAATCTTTGTGAGCGTTTGATGTTATATTCTGTCAATATTGTCCATTCAAATGAATGGAAAACTTACCCTGATCTTTGGGAAATTGCTGCTGCATCTGACCTTCTATTTCAGATTTATTGGGCTATATCCCCCTCCCTCCCCTGTTCCCTTCTCTGACCATGATAAGTGCTTTCTGATTTCGTGCAGCCTCTCCATTTTTGCCTGAACTGTGCTCTATCTTTGGGACTGGCCAGCTAGATTGTACTTTCCTATGAAATATATTTTAAAAATGAGATTTAAAAAGGTAGCTCTGATTCACAATTAGAGGCACTGATTATGTTAATATCCAATGGATGTTAGTCATGGATGGAAGCAGTATGTTACTGTGCACTTTAGCAAAGGCCCAGATGTTGCTAATGAGATATCTCTGAGCATTCAGTTTCAGCTTATCAAATTTAAATTATTGAGGTACTTGATGTCTACACTTTACCCCAACTGCAGCAGGGCTCCATGAGGATTCTGAACAGTGCAGAATGCTAATTTATTTCTGTTTTCTGATTTTTCAGCATTGATGAGCACAAGGCTTTCTTAGCATTGGGGGCAGTGAAGAACATCTCTGTGAATGTCACCATTCAAAATGCAGGAGATGATGCATATGACACCAACGTTTACTTTAACTTCTCTCAAGAGCTCTTCTTCATCAAAATGTGGCAGAAGGTTGGTAAACAGTAGATGCATCTTGAACTCATAAGACTGGAAATCTTTGATCTGCCTTTTTGGAACTGAAATCCAGTCTGGAGCCTGACTTGTGAGTCATTAAAACCCAGGCTGTTTTACCAGGTTTTTGAAGCCTTGCTATTCATGGCAGGGTGTAATGGTATCTCCTGTGGCTCCAAGTTTATTTTGGTTGTAACTTAAAGCACAAAGCCTGTCAAAGAAAGGATTCATAACAGCAGTTTGATGATTCATTTTCCTTGGTGTCTCCCTCCATTTCAACAAGTAGGAAGGGAAATTGCATTGATGACAGCAAAACAAAACCCTCTGGTGGTTGAGTTCAAGCCTTATCTAATGAGGAAGCCTGTATCTCTGACTGGGATACAGTGATAAAAAAAAAATATTCCATTGAATTAGCAGTGAACTGTAGTCCAGTAGGGCAGCTGTGTCAAATGCTTTGTCAGATCCCCTGATATTGAATCCTTGACCCCATGTTCCTTTTGAATTTTTCAACTTCTAATCTCTGGCTTTACTTTGTAGCAAGTTAATTTAGGACACATCTCTTCTAGTTCTGCTGTTATGGCTTTGGTTAAATGACCTACTCACTTAAATTATTATGAATGTTTTTTCTTTTAAATGAGAGACAATCACAGCCCTCCAAGAAAAGCAAGCTCAGGTCCCTGAGCCACTCTTCATAAATTACAGCTTTAGTGATTGGAATCTTCCAGGTTGTCCCTTATTGATCTTTCTCCTGTGCATCATTGCCACTTTGAAGGATGTGCACCCACAGTATCAGTGTCTTTTCAGTGAGTTATGCAGGGTTACTTGCTAGTTCTTTTGGTAACAGGAAAGACTAGAGTGTCTCAGGTTCTTCATCCTTGAAAGGAGGCATCTGAGAGGTGATCTTATCGAGGTGTATAACATCGTAAATGGTATGGAAAAGGTAAATCCAAAAAATTACTCTGAAATAAATAGCGAGTGTCGAACAAGAGGACACAGGTACAAACTAGTAAAAGGTAAATTTAGCACTGATATCAGAATGTTGTTCTTCACATAAAGAGGACTCTCAAATAGGGTAGTGGAGGCAAAAACTTTGGAATCATTTAAGAACCAATGGGATGCTGCAGTGACTGTCTTTAGGGTTATTTTGGATGGATGAGCTGAGATGGCCTGAATGGCCTTCCTCACCTGTAATCACACTGAATGGATGGCTCCTCAGGAACTACGAATATTCTCTTTAGCCATGGCTCCCTTGAAACAGCCATGAACAAGAGCAGAAAGCAATCTAATAAAACACATACAGCCACCAGGATTGTGGCACAGAACATCATCAGATTGTTAAAACAAAGGTTCAGATCCCTGGATAGGGTGTTGCTCCCTTAGGCCTCAAAGATCATAGTAGCCTGTTACCAATTGCACAACACTGCCACCCAAAGTGGCATTACATGGAGCAGATGGAAGAGGAGTCCCAGCCAGGACCCTGACCTTGAAGACATGTCTGCTGAACCCCAGTTGAAGACAGGAAGGGGGTAATTTTCACCATCACCGCCTGGTTGGTAATCTGGCAGAGTGGATTGCTGCTTGTATAACCTCTTCAATTTTCATTCCGTTGTATCTGTACTGGTGCTTGCCACTGTTGGATTGAATGATGCAGGATGCTGCAAAGTGTTGGGGACAGGGCAGACATTGCCCTCTGTGGTCCTCATGGACACTTATATAAGAACTCCAGAAGTACATATATTGAAACGCTGGCAGTAAGACACCATTGAAGCAGAGCTTGCATGGCGAGGTATGTTTTTGTGGAGTCATGCATATCTGTGTGTCAGTGAGGAAGGAGAGAAAGAATAATAAGCAAAGGATGATACTTGTCCTGAGTTTGGGTAGGCCTCTGAACTTCCCTACTCCCACTCCTTCTAGTACGTCTTGGTTCCAGAATTTGGAAGACGGACTCCTTGTACTTGGCAATTTACGAAATTTGGGAGGACCCTCTACTGTCTGCTGTTCCGGCTGCTTGTTAAGTGCAACCTTTTTCTGTAGGCAGATGCAAAACATACATATGTTGGAATTTGGAAGAGCAGAGACAGTGGGATAAATTTTAACTGTGAGCCTGGAAGGGAGCGGAGGGGAGGGGGAAAGATTTCCGGGTCCGAAATCCGGAAGGTAAGTGGGCTGGTTATGATTGCACTTCTGGGATTTGTGCCCGGCAGCCAGCCTCATTGACAGGCTGGCTGGCTGTTCGGCAGGAGGGCCTGCTACAGCAGGCCGCAGCCAGGGATCGGAGGGAGGGAGGGAGGGATCGTGGATCGGGAAGAAGATTGGGGTGGCCGGGAAGAAGATTGGGGTGGCCAGGAAGAAGATTCGGAAGGAGTTCGGGGGGCTGAAGCAGAGATTGGGGAGGAGTTCAGGGGGCCGAGGAAGAGATCGGGGTTGGGGGGGTGCCAGGAAGAGATCGGAGGTCGGCTGAAGAGTCAGAAGTAGGTGGGGATCCACCATCGGGGGAGGGGGTCGGCCGATTGTGGGGGTCCTGTCGGCCACGTGAGCTTGTTGGGCCTGGATGAAGCACTTTTGCTCCTCCAGGCCCTCTCACCTCATGGATCCGGCCTTCCCACCTGCTTTCACCTGACGGGAGTGGGAAGCGATGGGAAACCCAAACAGGTAAGGTTACGGTTATTTTATTATTCCAATACACAAAATATTAAGCACCTCAAGTATCTCAATGAGGCACATTGTTCTTTTAACTATCGGCCTGCTGGCTGTAAGTGGGGGCGAGACTTCCTGGTGTCTGCTCTCCACACGCAGACAAACCTGCCTGGGTTAAACCCAGAAGCAGGAGTGTTGGAGTCGGGATGTTGTCCTGCTCTGAAAATGGTGGATTTTAATTTTAACCCCCACCTGTTCTTGGGGGTTAAAATTTACCCCAGTGACTCCCAAGTGCCCAGCCTGTATGTCACCTTGATGTGAGTTCATAAACACGCAGAATGCTTCTGTTGGTAGTGTGCTTAGTGATCCTAATTTTGCAAGATTTGTGTGCGATAGTATAAGTATAATTCTGTGCTAGCAACAAAGTCTGCCCTGCAGCAAGACGAGCATGGATGTGCACATGTCAAAGAGCTCAAGGTTGCCTGAGTGCCTCAGTGAAGCTACTGCATGGTGAGACTGAATTCTTGCCAGCATTCAGCAGAAGACCATATATGAAAAGTTGACAAAGTGTGGATACTCTTCCTTGGCAATCTTCCTGAGTCCAGGAGAATTCCTTCTCAGTCACTCCTATAACCACTGAACATGAGAGATAGCATTGACAGCCCAGCTGGATTTGGGTCAGCAAGTCAATGCAATCGTCTACATCCATCAGTCATAAGGGCTAGAAACATATTGTCTGTACTCAGGAAATCTTGCTTCAAACATAGCAACCCTACTTTGCAACACTTCCTGGAGTAAGACCTGTAAAATTACATTCTTAAAGGAACATACCTGTTCCTTTCTATCTTTGCTTCCAACTTCAACTGATAGTAACAAGACTTTTACATTTTCGAATATGCAGTTGTGCTTTACCTCTGAGTGACAGCCTTTTAAGAGCTGCTGATTCACTGGTTATCTTGCCCCACAGACCTAACAGGTTCCCTGCACATCAGCCAATCAGTGTAGAGAGTATATGAAAAGTATTAGGGCCCTCCAATTAATGCCAAAACATAATTGATTTTTAATTAATCTTAAGGTGCACAATTTCATTGATCTTATACTGAGCAGGAAGTAGGATCTCAGTCTGTTAGTCACTGAGGTTGGGGCTTAAAGCAGTGATTTAATTTACTGGGCCTTTGTTGAGAAATGATGTGATTGCCCAAAAGAGGAGACTGCTGAGATTTGGCTCCATGTGGATGTCACTGTTCATTTCCTGCTGTGTGTTGGTATTGCATACAGAAGCTTACTAGATATAAAATGAATAGGACTGGGCTCAGCGCAGTGGTTCAGAGCTCAGCAGCAGCAGAATAGCCAGGAGCAGTGAAGTTATGAGTGCGACAGTAGTGGTAAGAGGGGGGTGGGCTTGCGATTTTGTCAACTTGACTCAGTCGTTGGCACTCTCGTCTCTGAGCCAGCAGGTTGTTGGTTCAGGCCCCACCTGAGGACTTGTGTGTCAGCCTAGATTGTCCCAGTGCGATACTGAGAGAGTGCTGCATTGTCGGAGGTGTCATCTTTTAGCTGAGATGTTAAATCAAGGCTCTGTCTGATTCTTAAATCGCACAGCACTGTTCAAGGAAGAGCAGGGAGTTCTCCTGGTGTTATGGTATCAATGAGCAGATCTCTGCTCTTCCCTGATTAAACACCGATGCGAGTGAAGCAGTGAGGCAGACTCTGCACTTCTCTGAAAGTACTTGTAGTAGAAGTGGAGCACAATACTGCACTTATACACAGAATAAAGACAGCAGCTTAAACCAATGTTCATCAATAGCTGCTTTTATATTAATCTTAAGTTGTGACTCTCGTAGTCCAGGTCTCCCACAACTAATGGTGAAGTGAAGCTAAAACTGAGGGCTTTTGTTAGACCGGCAACCAGGAACACCCATTTTTCACTGGGTCTAACTCTAACCCCTAAAAGTGCTACATTGGCAGAAGGGTGATGTGTACATTCTTGGAACCCCCCACTAGCACCACTTCATGAAATCATCACGGACGCAACTTCATGATAACAATGTATCTTACTTTATTGCATGAGAAGTTCACTTCATCACGACGTTATCCTCAGTTCATCCCAAAGCGTTTCACAACCCATTAGTTACTTTTGAAATGCAGTCACTATTGTAGCAGCAAGTTACGCACAGCAAGATCCCACAGACAGCAAATGAGATGAATGACCACTTAATCTATTCTTTTGTTCTTAATCTGTTCACACCAATTCCCAAACTCCGATACTGTGCGGCTGCACAGCCGATGCCTCACTGAAGTGATGGGAAAAGCCCAGTGTAGGTGCTGCTTGAGACCCATGCCAGTGGGGCCAGGTTCCTGAAGCATGGGTCTTACACGCCTAGCCGAAGGCCAAGCGTAAAACCACCGGGATTTGCTAAGGCCAGCTACCGGGAAGGCTGTTTCTTCAGCAGATCTGTTGGGCTGCGGGTCTTAGTGATACCGGCGGTTTTACAGTTAGCCTGCAGCTGGCTGCGCATGATCTGTGCTTTGGGAATCAGGCACTGCCATCGCAATGTAAAAGTGCTTTATAATTGGCTTATGAAAGTGGCAAGTAACATTCGCGCCAGACAAGTGCCAGGCAATGACCATCTCCAACAAGAGAGAATCTGACCACCTCCCCTTGACATTCAACGGCATTACCATCGCTGAATCCCCCACCATCAACATCCTGGGGTTCACCATTGACCAGAAACTTAACTGGACCAGCCATATAAATACTGTGGCTACAAGAGCAGGTCAGAGGCTGGGTATTCTGCGGCGAGTGACTCACCTCCTGACTCCCCAAAGCCTTTCCACCATCTACAAGGCACAAGTCAGGAGTGTGATGGAATACTCTCCACTTGCCTGGATGAGTGCAGCTCCAACAACACTCAAGAAGCTCGACACCATCCAGGTCAAAGCAGCCCGCTTGATTGGCACCCCATCCACCACCCTAAACATTCACTCCCTTCACCAACGGCGCACTGTGGCTGCAGTGTGTACCGTCTACAGGATGCACTGCAGCAACTCGCCAAGGCTTCTTCGACAGCACCTCCCAAACCCGCAACCTTTACCACCTAGAAGGACAAGGGCAGCAGGCACATGGGAACAACATCACCTGCACATTCCCCTCCAAGTCACTCACCATCCCGACTTGGAAATATATCGCCGTTCCTTCATCGTCGCTGGGTCAAAATCCTGGAACTCCCTTCCTAACAGCACTATGGGAGAACCTTCACCACACGGACTGCAGTGGTTCAAGAAGGCGGCTCACCACCACCTTCTCAAGGGCAATTAGGGATGGGCAATAAATGCTGGCCTCGCCAGCGACACCCACATCCCATGAACGAATAAAAAAAAAGATTAAAACACAGCAACACTTAACCGCTAATCACCTGGGACTTCCATGGTGTTTCACCGAATCTACTGCTGTAACTTTGGCGGATCCTCCTGAGAATTGGCATAAACAGCTAACAGAGCCATTTCCACAAGTTATGGAGGGAGATTGAGAAAACCCAATGAAAATTGTCCACCGATATCTCTGTAATGCACAAGATAAGGCTGTAAGAATAGGGGCTTAATTACCTACCCCGTGTGGAAATTCTCATTGAGACATTTAGTTGGGAAATGTGGCTCTTTTTACTTGTGATTAATTCTCTTTGATTAAACATTGTAATTATATAACCTATTTCAGGGATAAATACTTGCACCTACTTTCTGTACATTCTCAACGTAAAATTGCCACAGACGTTTCCTAATTTCTCGCTGTAACTTGGTGCAAATCCCAGGGAAATGATGTAAGTGGCCTTTTTGTGCCATTTCTGCAGGGTTTCCATCAATCTTTTACCGAGGTTACGGCAGATCAGAGGAATCCACGGAAATTCCAGGCGGCCTGTGTTACAGGTTAAACAGTCCTTGTAACTAGGAGAGCAAAAGAAAAGAAGGAAAGAAGAAGTTGCATGGGTACAGCATGTTTCACAACCTCCGGACGTCCAGAAGTACTTTGTAGCCAATGAAGTATTTTTGATGTCTATTCACTGTTGTTATGTAGGAAATTTGTGCACAGCAGGTTCCTACAAACAGCAATGAGATAAATGACTGGATAATCTGATTTGAGAATACTGTTTGAGGGATAAATATTGGCCAGGACACTAGGAGAACTCCCCTGCTCTCCTTCAAATAACACCATGGGATCTTTAACATCCGCCTGTAAGAATCTCGGTATAACATCTCCTTCAAAAGATGGCACCTCCAACATGGCAGCACTCCCTCAGTACTGCACTTACGTGGCAGCCTAGATTATGCACTTAAGTCTCTGGAGTGGGGCTTTACCACAAGACCTTCTGACTCAGAGGCAAGTGTGCTACTACTGAGCCAAGGCTGACACTTCGAAAGGAATATTGAAGCATTTGAACGTGCTTCATAGAAATACATAGGGCCAAGTTTTGGAGCTGTTACTGCTGATAGTAGGCCTTACTTGTTAGACAGGCCTATCGGGAAATCACGGGCAGTGTGCAAGACTCCCTCCCAGCAGTGAAAAAAGGAAATTCGACTCTCACAATAGAGAATGAGGCTGTGCAGTGCATGGTGACTGTTTGCTTAGAGAAGCATCCTCTTTCATTTCAAGACCCCCTTCTGATATAAAATCCGGGAATAGGCAGTGATACTTATATCAATGTATAAATCTGTTCATTATGGCTTAGAAATTGCTCACCATTCAGCATTAGATGTTACACTTTTGTCTGTTGGACTGTTTATCTGTGCGGAGGATGAGGGGAAGTGAGATAGTATTGGTAGTATTTGAATAGACTATGGAAAGAGAGCATTTCAGCGCCCTGCAGATTACACCAGCTGTTTGCTCCTCCACGGTTTCCAAGGCATTAATGGTCACAGCTTTCTATTTTCAAATCAAAGGGGTAAGGCCCATTCGGAAGAACTTCCAGTAACAGTAATCCAAATTTTAGAAAAACACTTGGAAGGAACCAAGGAGCAATGTCTTTTAATGTTGCCTTATATTTAGTCACATTAATTTAATAAAACATACCAAATCCCTTATGGATATGTAATTCATTCTTTTTAAACAGCCGCAACATGGTTAAATTTTTACTATACAAGCAATGATGTTTCTTCCCCGAACACCCAAAGGTTTTGTTTAAAGTAAAGAACGAGGCACGGGTTGGAGCACTGACATTTCCTGTGTAGGAGCAGTCAGTAATGCGAGGTTTTAAATGGGGAAAAAAAATCCAGCTGTTCCACATAATATTTGAGTTTAATCTTTACACATCAAACACTGCAAAAAGATATGAAAAAGGTATCTTTAGGACTGGCCAGTTATAGTTTGCTGGATGGAAATGTTATTAACGTATGAGAAGAGAGGGGAGGCAGACAGCATTTACTACTGAGATCATGGAACATGCAAGAAAATGTACAGCCAGTGCCAAACACAGAGGTCATGTATTAAAGGCTGTTGCAAGCTGAATTTAAATGGGATTGTGTTGACATGTGGTGAATACAGTCAGGGAGAAAATGTTAAAAGTTTCACTTTTCGAGATGTGTTCTTATTGAGCTTGGTTTGCTGTCATTTTCAGCTAACCGAGTTGCCACGTTAAATTTTGTTGAGCCTCTTTTCCCTATTGTGGCGTATTTTCCACAAGTGGGCACTCACTCAGTCAAGCAGTCCTGACTATTGGCCATTATCGGTGCTCATTGATCAACTTTCTCAGTTAGTCAAACATCTCTGAGGTCCAGACGGTCAGATAATATCAGACACCACTAAAACATCTGGGCTCATTGACATTCCTTTGGGTCTTTTTATACTTTGCTCTCATAGAGACTGAAAGGGAGATGGAGGGAAAGAAGGGTTATCTCCCCAGATATCTTAATGAATAAATGAACTGTGAAATGAGATATGAAGGCCTGCGGACCGGGAAAGTTCCAAGTTCAATCCCTAATCTGTGTATGAGTAAGCAGATTTTGGCTGGTCTAGCGTTGGGGGAGGGGAGGGACTACAGTGGGCCTCAGACCCTCTGGGCTAGAGTGAGGAAAAATCAATGTGTTTTCTACTTCTGATCACTATCAAGAGACCTCTGCTTCAAATTAGCATTGGCAGGTAGCTGCAAACAAATTACTTAGTTAAAAGCTACTCTCAAGAGTGCAACTATCGGGTGGCTGACTGGCTGGCTTGCCCAAAAATGCCGGCAGGAGGCCGGGTCTCATTACTATGCCACTGGCTGTCTGCAGGCACCGAACGGAACACCTGAACAAAGCTTGTCGGCTTTGGGCTGATGGATATCGGGCAGCCTGGGTAAAGGTCAGTCCGGGTGGAGGGGCGTCTGGGACAGCAGGGGCCCACGTTATTCTTCGAGAGCACGGAGGAGCACCCCCTGCTTCTCTGGATCCCACAAAAATAATTTTAAACTTACCGTTTTTGTCTGCTGGGTAAAACTGGGCAAGGGCATCCACGATACAGGCTCCGCCCAATTGTGTCCCAAAATCAGATGTGCTAGGACCCCAATTTGCATATTAAAAGGCCAGCTGCCCAGAAACAGGCGGGCACTCTGGCCACCTAGTAGTAGGCCACTTTCAGAAGGATGTCTGTCGTATCGCACATGGAAACGGCACGGTAAGTTTTTCCCTGTGTTTTTTGGAGAGTTACTGGAGAATTTCCGCCCAGTGCAGCCGGCAAAAATCTTCCCCTTGGTGTGTGGCATGGGGGCAACCTGGCAATATCCTGATTGATTTTCCCGAATTCCCTCCTCCTTCCACAAGGGCACATATCTCTTGGAGACATGGGTAATGGTTATGGTACTGGACTAGCAGCCCAGAGGTTGAGAGTTTAATTTATTTGCTAGTACCAGGGAAAAATGTCTATAAAGGCTGCTGTATTGCTCTAAAAACCCAATTGATTGACATGACTTTCAAGCAAGGGAACCTGCCACCACTACTTTCTCTGGCCTACACATGACTCTCTGGTGGCTGGAGTTATACCTAGCACAAAGGAAGATGGTAGTGGTTGTTGGAGGTCAATCATCTCAGCTCCAGGACATTGCTGCAGGAGTTCCTCAGGGCAATGTCCTAGGCCCAACCATCTTCACCTGCTTCATCTTCCCTCCATCATAAGGTCAGAAATGGGGATGTTCGCTGATGATTGCACAGTGTTCAGTTCCATTCACAATCCCTCAGATAATGAAGCAGTCCATGCCCGCATGCAGTAAGACCTGAACAACATCCAGGCTTGGGCTGATAAGTGGCAAGTAACATTCGCGCCAAACAAATGCCAGGCAATGACCATCTCCAACAAGAGAGAGTCTTGACATTCAACAGCAATACCATTGCCGAATCCCCCACCATCAACATCCTGGGGGTCACCATTGACCAGAAACTTAACTGGACCAGCCACATAAATACTGTGGCTACAAGAGCAGGTCAGAGGCTGGGTATTCTGCGACGAGTGATTCACCTCCTGACTCCCCAAAGCCTTTCCACCATCTACAAGGCATAAGTCAGGAGTGTGATGGAATACTCTTCACTTGCCAGGATGACTGCAGCTCCAACAACACTCAAGAAGCTCGACACCATCCAAGACAAAGAAGCCCGCTTGATTGGTACAACATCCACCACCCTAAACATTCACTCCCTTCACCAACGGCACACAGTGGCTGCAGTGTGTATCATTTACGTGATGCACTGCAGCAACTCTCCAAGGCTTCTTCAACAGCACTTCCCAAACCCGTGACCTCTACCGCCTAGAAGGACAAGAGCAGCAGGCACATGGGAACAACACCACCTGCACGTTCCCCTCCAAGTCACACACCATCTTGACTTAGAAATATATTGCCGTTCCTTCATCGTCGCTGGGTCAAAATCCTGAAACTCCCTTCCTAACAGCACTGTGGGAGAACCTTCACCACACGGACTGCAGCGGCTCACCACCACCTTCTCAAGGGCAATGAGGGATGGGCAATAACTGCTGGCCTCGCCAGCCACGCTCACATCCCATGAACGAATAATAAAAAAAAATGACTCCAATCCAACACTATGCGGTTGACCTTTAATGGGCTCAGAGCAATCACGGATAGGCAAGAAATACATCCCAACAACATGAGGAAAAGACTTCCCATCTGAATTTCCCTCTTCCTGCAGGAAGACAGCTGGTGGGCAACTGAGTTTGGAAACTTGGTGAATCGTTTGAACGGGCGAGTGGGACACCCGCAGGATGGAAGCGGGGTCCTTCTTTCACTATGCAGATCGGGTCCGACGATACCATCAAAACTCGATATGCAATTGTAGTTGGAGGCCTGAGTGGGGGGATAGTGACGTCTTCCCCGTCAGACAAACCTGCCGGGAGGTGGATTGTTGGGCCAGAAGAGGCCCAGCAGGTAAGTTTTATAACTTTATTTTAGATTTCCTTGTGGGCCAGAAGAAGCAGGATTGCTCCTCTGGGCCTCACAAGGAAGCTTTGGGCATTCCTTGCCCCAGTCTCCCCATCCCATCCTACCGATCATGGCCAGAATGCACCCCCTCCCCACAATCACCTCCGGAGCCTCACCTCCCACAGTGCCACTGCCCCTTTAATAAATTCTGACATGCCACCTTCTCAGAGCAACTAGAGACGGGCAGTCTGGAGTGATTCAGTGAATCTGCGGGGGCGGAAAACGGGCGATTACAGATTGGCCGCCCGTTATATACCCTGCCTGATTTTCCTTTCGATTGACGTCAATGGAAAAGAAAATCAGGAGCATGTATAATGAGTGGCCGATCTGCAACTGCCCATTTTCCATCCCTGCTGAAAGTTAAAGTCAGCCTTCACATTGCTGGAGGCATGTAGCCTGGTTGCTCTCTGCTCCCACTGGTCAGGGCATTACTCTCCTGAGAAAAATGTTTTGGCAGATACCAGCTGGCAAGCTACTTTATCGAGCCAGCAGTTACTCGAACCAGCTACAGGAAATCTGCTTTTCCTTTTGTTACAAAATAGCAGTGTAGGGTACTGGTAGAAACATCTTGTTTTGAGGATGGAAGCTCGTGCTGTTAGGGTTAGTACCGTCTTTAATGCTTTTTAAAAATTCCCATGCAGAGGGATGCCTCGGTCACACCAGCAGACAGCAGCTGGTCACTGTCATCAATCTATTTGTAAACTGTTTACTTTTCAGACCAGTTAAATCCTTTTCAAGCCATATCCAAGGCATAGAACTTTTTGTGTTTGCAAGCGGCAGTATCACTGCCTGATAACACTGTAAACTGTACAAGACCAACAGATGCAATCCCCACATTATCAAAGAAAGAAAGAGTGAACCATCTTCAGCCAGAAGTGCCGAGTGGATGATCCATCTCGGCCTCCTCCTGATATTCCCACCATCACAGAAGCCAGTCTTCAGCCAAATCGATACACTCCACGTGATATCAAGAAACAGCTGAGTGCACTAGATACAGCAAAGGCTATAGGCCCCGACAACATCCCAACTGTAATGCTGAAGACGTGCTCCAGAACTAGCCGCGCCTCTAGCCAAACTGTTCCAGTACAGATACAACACTGGCATCTACCCGACAATGTGGAAAATTGCCCAGGTATGTCCTGTCCACAAAAAGCAGGACAAATCCAATCCGGCCGTTAACCACCCCATCAGTCTACTCTCAATCATCAGCAAAGTGATGGAAGGTGTTGTCGACAGTGCTATTAAGCAGCACTTACTCACCAATAACCTGCTCACCGATGCTCAGTTTGAGTTCCTACAGGACCACTCAGCTCCAGACCTCATTACAGCCTTGGTCCAAACATGGACAAAAGAGCTGAATTCCAGAGGTGAGGTGAGAGTGACTGCCTTTGACATCAAGGCAGCATTTGACCGAGTGTGGCACCAAGGAGTCCTCGTAAAATTGAAGTCAGTAGAATTCAGGGGGAAAACTCTCCAGTGGCTGGTGTCATACCTAGCACAAAGGAAGATGGTAGTGGTTGTTAGAGGCCAATCATCTCAGCCCCAGGACGTTGCTGCAGGAGTTCCTCAGGGCAGTGGCAACCATCTTCAGCTGCTTCATCAATGACCTTCCCTCCATCATAAGATCAGAGGTGGGGATGTTTGCTGATGATTGCACAGTGTTCCGTTCCATTTGCAACCCCTCAGATAATGAAGCAGTTCGTGCCCGCATGGACGACATTCAGGCTTGGGCTGATATGTGGCATGTAATATTCGCACCATACAAGTGGCAGGCAATGACCATCTCCAACAAGAGTGAATCTGACCACCTCCCCTTGACATTCAATGGCATTACCATCACTGAATACCCCACCATCAACACCCTGGGGGTCACCATTGACTAGAAACTTAACTGGACCAGCCACACAAATACTGTGGCTACAAGAGCAGGTCAGAGGCTGGGTATTCTGCGGCGAGTGACTCGCCTCCTGACTCCCCAAAGCCTTTCCACCATCTACAAGGCACAAGTCAGGAGTGTGATGGAATACTCTCCTCTTGCCTGGATGAGTGCACTTCAACAACACTCAAGAAGCTCGACATCATCCAGGACAAAGCAGCCCGCTTGATTGGCACCCCATCCACCACCCTAAACATTCACTCCCTTCACCACCGGCGCACCATGGCTGCAGTGTGTACCATCCACAGGATGCACTGCAGCAACTTTCCAAGGCTTCTTCGACAGCACCTCCCAAACCCGCGACCTTTACCACCTAGAAAGACAAGAGCAGCAGATACATGGGAACAACACCACCTGCACGTTCCCCTCCAAGTCACACACTTTCCTGACTTAGAAATATATCGCTGTTCCTTCATTGTCCCTGGGTCAAAATCCTGGAGCCCCCTACCTAACAGCACTATGGGAGTACCTTCACCACATGGACTGCAGCAGTTTAAGAAGGCGGCTCACCACCTTCTTGAGGGCAATTAGGGATGGGCGATAAATGCTGATCTTGCCAGCGACGCCCATTTCCCATGAATGAACAAAAAAAAACCTTGCATTTATATAGCACCTTTCACATCTACAGGATGTCCCAAAGCGCTTCAGTCACTGAGTTCCTTTTTGAAGAGTGGTCACTGTTGTTATGTAGGCAAATGGAGCAAACAATTTGTACACAGCAATGCCCCACAAACCACAAATGAGACGAATAACCAGGTAATCTGTTTCTCCTGCTGTGGATTGGGGCATAAATGTTGGTCAGGACACCAAGAAAACTCTCCTGCTCTGCTTTGAATAGTACCATGGGACCTTTTCCATCCACCTGAGCAGGAAAATGGAGTCTTGGCTTAACGTCTTGCCCAAAATTCAGCACCTCTGACAAGGCTGTACTCTGCCAGCATTGCACTAAGTTGTCAGTTTAGATTATGTGGAGTGGGGCTTGAACCTACAACCTTCTGACTCAAGAGGTGAGATGCTACCAACTGAACCAAGCTGACACTTATCATGTCTTCTCTCTGAGTGAGGAAATACCAAAATCACACGTGAATTTTACACAGCACAGCTTAACTGTGCCCCACACGATTCAGCTGCTTCCCCCACGTGATTGTTTGGCTTTTGATTTCAACTTAATTTAGATGGCTTTCTTGGTGACACCAGTGAATTTTCTGCCAGCATTAGCACTATATCTGTTTACCAAAAATTACAGCCAGAGTTGAACCAAACAGAGCCATCTGATTGAACTGGGCTGGTCTGGACTTTTGGCCTAGTGCTGCTCAATAACGGTGTAAAGCAGAAAAGAGTTCACTTTCTGAGTGATTTCAGCTCTCTGGGAGTGTATGTATAAAAAATATCCACTGGCAATGCTGCAGGATTAACTGGACTGAAGCCTTCTCTACAATGTTTTTGCAGGCCTTAATTGCAAAGATTTGTTTTAAAAGTTAGAATGTAATGAGTTCTATATTTCCTTTTAGTCTTTTTAATTACTGCTGAATTTACCCAGGAATAAAGTGACCTGCTGAAGAGAGGGGTTGGTATCCTGTTACTTTTATTGACTATTGTTCTGATCCAGTTTTCCAGTTGTGATTGGTAATTTCTCACCCTGCCCATCATCATTTCAGGAAGAAAAAGGCACTTACTGTGAACTGATGGAGTCGGACTTCCTGAAATGCAGCGTGGGATTTCCTTTCATGAGATCGCAGTCCAAGGTAGAGTGCTGAGTCTATTATGTTTACGCCAGATGGTACAGTAACAGCCTGTTTTGATTAATGTCTCTGAAGCTTTGGCTGGTTAGTCATTGTCCTTGTGCATGGATTTCCTTTGGCTTTACAATGCTGACAGCACAGCTTCACTTTCAGGAGGTTAACCCTGTGCTGGACTCTTTTTGTCTTCTCTTTTTAGTCATATTACATCTCTGCTGTTGCCCCAATTCCATCTGCCCTCTGGGACTCTCTTGGACATCATGACAGGAGCCACTAATATCATGGTCTGTCTTTCCGCAGGAGAAATGCTTTGTTGGGAAAGAGAGGTCTATCAGTTTATTGTTCATTTCTTCTCTGCCCATTTTCCCCCTCCCCACTTGACATTCCTTCAGGAATTAATACATTTGCTAGTCTGTCTTGCTTGAGATATGACAGAAGTACATTCATTAAAAACGTTAAAAACGTAGGTAAGCATCAAACCCACAGATTACGTATAATCTGCTCTATCATGGATTTATTAATCTTTTGAGGGAAAGTATTGCAAATCATATCCCTAATTTTCTCTCAAAACTCTATAATATTTGTCTACACTTTTCCTTCCATTATCTAAGGCTGGGCCCCTGCTTTCCACTAATTATATTTTCCTGGACCCAACAGCATTTGCCTTCTATTAGAGGTAGCTAACTGTGGATGCCATTCAAGGCTGGGATTTGAATTCACGTCTCCAGCATAATAATCCAGTACTGTCTATGCTGTGGCAATGATGCTTTTGATCAAATTTTTCAATAGTTTGGGCCAAATGTGTCATTGGGTGCTGTTATTTAATACACTGAATCCAACCTATAATCAGAAGTCTCTATTTACTAACAGTGGTGAATTATAATACAAGTCAGCCTTTCATTCAACAAAATGTAACAATTTAGCATGGGAATGAAATGCTTAAATGTTTGATTAATAAGGCTGTGCTGTTGATTATTACTTATTAAATGGTTAAATGTTATGTTTGATTAATAAGGCTATGTTATCTCTTATTACTTCTTTTCAGTTTTGCTTTAAATTTCTTAAAAAGTCAAACCCAGATAAAAACTGGAAAAATCAAACAAGTGATTTCACTTTTTCTTGGTGAAAATCAGGGGGGAAAAAAATCAGTGTTACAAAAAACTCAGCATAAAATCTTTTACCCCATTCATTGACATTTTGTTAGTATTAGTATATTTTATTTATAATATAATGGGGATTGGGAAGTGCCATGGGTTAGAGTCTGCACTTTTACCTCTGAGGCCCCTGCTTCAAATCTAGCCCACACTGATGGGATGAGAGTCCTGTGGAAATTAGTTTGGACAGTCTCATTCCAGTTCTTAGTAGGCCTGGTCCTACAGCACAAAACTCTCTTATTGGGCACTAATTAAGAAACAAAGATCTTGCATTTATATAGCACCTGATCACGTTCTCAGGACATCCTAAAACACTTCATAATGGATTAACTTTTTGTGCTAAATCGGCAGTCTCAATCAGAGAGATCACAGGTGGGAAATGGAAAAATGTCACTTGTATTTTAGGGGTCACTTTTCTGGTGCTGGGCTCAGGCACATTGTTAGGGCAGAGTATTACATAGAATTTACAGCACAGAAACAGGCCCATGCTGGAATTCATGCTCCACACAAGCCTCCTCCCACCTTACTTCATCTCACCCTAGCAACATATCATGTGAGTAGAGGGAGTTTTACTCTGCACTTATACCTGACCTGGGACTGCTTCATTATAATAACGGGTGGCTGGAAATGGAAAGTGTTCTCTTCCTGAACAACAATATCCCTCACATTGAGATGCACGAAATTCGTCAAAAAACAACCCTAACGTAACATAATCACGTGACTTGCCTCGTGGCTGGAGAGGAAACGGGGGAAATATAGACCCCTTGGTTGGATTTTCCTCCGCGATCCCTCCCAAAATTGGATGGGATAGTGATGGAAAATGGGTCAAAATCAGGCGGTAAGACTAACTGCTGCCTCTCTGCTCCAGCTTCATTTACCGCCCCAAATGCCGAGACTGCCACTGGCTGTTGCTTCCCTGCCCGCCACATGTAAGTGCAAGAAGTGTGGGAGGGTGGGGGGTAGGTGTGTCCAGGAGACGGGACCTGGCTTCACTGATCTTTTCCCTCTCATGCTCCCCTATTACTGCCACTCCCTGTGATCGCCTGGTGGAAGGTGGCATATAGCCCAGGGTAGCAGGAATATTGCACCTGAATTATGTTGATGGTGGGAAAGAGCCCAGTAGGGGCCTCTTCTCCCTTCAAATGGCCGCCACCACTTACTTACAAAAGTGCAGCCAATATTTGTCTTTAGGGCTGTTCTGCCTCTTTAAGTGCTGCGGCGGAGGTTTACTGTGCTGCAGCAGCGTCCCCACTGTAGCACCACCTGAATTCCCTTACTTGCTGTGGTGGGCTCCCGCTTGGTGGCAGCCTGCATCTGCAATTAAACCTGATGGAGCTCCTGCCCCACCACTGCCTGGCCAGAAAGAGAAAAGTCCAGCCCCTTCTATCCAGTGCAGGTGAGAGAGGAGCACAAGATCTTAAGATTAAAAACAATAAAACAAATTAAGCATTACTTGGGAACAAAGAACTTTGATTATTACTAAACACTAGCAGATATCCCGTGGCATTGCTCAAGGTGAGTTAGAAGAAAGGATGAACAGTAGGGCTGCTATCAACAAAATGTAATGGCGCAAGTGTTACAGGAAGGAAGTGTGATACTGACAGGAAATGCATGCTGGCCACAAGACTATTAATATTTTATTGAGATACAGTTAATCTTCCGTGACATTGCATACACAGAATGAAGACCAAGTTTAGTATTGAGGTGAAATAAGGTTAGACGGCAGAGCAGAATTCGACCAGGGAATGCAGACATAATTCAGACCCCATTTTAAATTCATCCATTCCGTCCTTATTTTTATATATAATACTTTATTCTTAATAGCTAAATCGCACAACTTGCATTAATTTGGGAAGCAGAGAAATAGAGTTGATTGGTGCTTCGGAGTTTCTCTGCAGTTCAGGCTGAGTTGCTGGGAGACACAACAGTGAGGTGCTGTAATACCACTGCTGGGAATTACAGCATGAGAAGTTTACAGAGGTACTTTCCATTATAAGTGTGGACACAGGAATTTATAATGGGAAGAGTTGACAGGAAGTGCATGCAGATATACAATATTTTCAATAAATAGGTATAAAAAGTACAAAGAAATAGAACGATAAAAGGCCTTTCAGCCACCATAGACTCTGCTGTACCCATTCAATCTCCTGAGGGAGGCAAAAATTGGCATCCAAGCCCCCAAAGGGATCATGCTATGTGAACTATAGAGCACATTTCCATCTGATTTTCGAGACTGATCTCAAAAAACTTCAGGACGTCTATTCAAGATTAAAACACCCGCTCGTAACTGTGACCAGTTCCATTCGACAGCAGCACCTGGACCACCTTGTTCCACATGCTATTAGATCATCTCTGTCTCTCTAACTTATAAGCTTCACCAACATTTTTAACCAGGCATTTATCCCATTCTTTTTCAAGCAGTCAACCAACACATAATTACTGTTTTTGCTGAGAGCCTGTCCCACTCCGAAACTCTCTGTAGGATATAAAAAAAACTTCTTGGGGTCAATTTTTGTGATTTAGTGCTCCCAGAGCTTTGCATGTTGGGAATGCATATCAGGAATTAATGGAAGAAAAATTCCATGGGTTGCAATTAAGGTGTGATAAATTCCATTCCCAGATTCCCACAGTTAACTACTATTGTGCGAGGCCTTGCACCGGGTGTGCTAAATTGCAAAGTTCGCTCCCTCATCTCCATTGCGGTCTAGCTAGCTGTTCTTACAATCCGAGTGTAATGACCCACCTGCAGCTGCATTCTTCATTCTTTCCAGCCAAGTATGAACCTGAATCATGCCTTCTTTGAAACAACTTTATTTCTATCACCTTTCATATTCGGGAACCTTAAATTGTTACTGAATCCATTCCATTGTGTCATTTTAAAATGATTTATTTGCTGTTGGGATGTGGGTAACACTGGCAAGTCAATATTTATTGCCCATCCCTAGTTGCCCTGAGGATATTAAGAGTCAACCACGTAGTGTGGGACTGCAGTCAGGTGTAGGTCAGACTGGGTAGGGGTGGCAGGTTCCTTTCCCTGAAGGACATTAATGAACCAGCTGGGTTTTTACAACAATCCAGCAGCCTTCGTGGTCATTTTTTCTGGTGCTGGCCCACAAATTACCAGATTTAATTGAATTCAATTTTAGTACTTGCCATTTTTGATTTGAACTCGGAAACCTTTGGGTTGCTAGTCCAGTACCTTAACCACTAGGCTACTGTATGAAAGGTAGTTTGCCCAAAACAGGATTGATTTTGTGGATGTAGCTACTGGCTGGAAGCATTACCTGCTGGCCGTGTACATTGGGAAATCGCTTGCACATATATTCGTAAAAAGCATCCGGAATATTCCACATCTAGCAATTTCTATATTAAGAATATATCACTAAACATGAAAACGTTGGTAATTGAGTTCCTTGTAGATCACGTTCATGAAGGGTCAAAGATCATGCAGCTGGCCATATAATTTATAGTGCTGTGATTACATTTCCTGCTTGGAAGCAGCTGCTGCAAAGTGTGAAGCTACGAAGAGAGGAAAAAAAGGAAAATTTTGTTTACAGCTTTAAAAAAGAAAGCGCTGAACTATTTTTATGTAAGATCTGATAAGGAGGAAGCTTCAGTTAAAAGTTTGGCTGACTGCTGTGTATTGTTTATATGCTGTGTGAACCAGCAGTGATGAATTCTGGTCTTGAATTTCTTCGGAGTACATACTAAAAATAATGGTATGAGAGAGACTTCTTTAAGTAGTATTTGATTAAAAACCTTACGCATAACGTCAACTCCCTGTAACACTTTCCCCATCACACTTTGTTGCTTATAAGAAACCCATCTTGGATGCCATGGGGAATCTGCTAGAGAAAAATTCATTTTGTATCATAAATTAAGATTGTATTGTTTATCAATTATAACAGGGGTAATTATGAAGGCAGAAAGCTTTTCAACTGCCCAAAGGGTTACAAGAGGTGAGAGTGCTCCTAATTGAGCTAAGGTACATACCCTGATATTTGCAAGGAAATGTTCTCCCCTCTTCCATTCCCTTGAAATAGTGGAACTCATGATTAACATGAGCAACATCACAGAGGATCTTCTAGTGTTATTAAATATTGAATCTCCTAAAAGCAATATTTAGATACATTACAGATGATTACAGAGAACTAGATCTACTGGAAATGCACAATCTAAATGATTTATATTTTGTGCAGATGATTAAACTTAATTTAAAATGCTACACCCCTTAAATTAAATACTTGTGTTGTACACAATCTAAAGACTAAATACAGAGCAGTAATTGTAGCTGGTGTTATGGATTTCAAATAGTAATATTTCACAGGGACTGAGAAAAAAGTTTGCCATGTGTTTCAAATTGATTTTCTAAATATATTTTGCCCATGTCACTCCATTATTTAAGAAGGGAGGGAGAGAGAAACCAGGTAACTACAGATCTGTCAGTCTAACATCAGTTGTGGGGAAGTTACTGGAATCTTTCAGCAGGGACAGAGTGACTGAGCACTTGGACAAGTATAAGCTGATCACAGTCAGCATGGATTTGTAAAGGGTAGATCATGTCTAACTAACCTTGTTGAATTTTTTGAGGCGCTCACTAACATGGTAAATAAGGGAGTGTCTATGGATGTTATTTATATGGACTTCCAAAAGGAATTTGATAATGTTTCGCACAAGATTATTAGCAAAAATGAAAGCACATGGAATTGGAGGCAACCTTGCAACATGGGTTGGAAATTATTTGGGAGGTAGGTGCAGAGAGTAGGGATTAAGGGAACGTACTCTGATTGGTGAGATGTGACAAGGTGTTCCCCAGGGATTTGTACTGGAGCTCCAGCTTTTCACCTTATATATCAATGACTTGGAT
Source organism: Heptranchias perlo (assembly GCF_035084215.1). Lineage (NCBI taxonomy): Eukaryota > Metazoa > Chordata > Chondrichthyes > Hexanchiformes > Hexanchidae > Heptranchias > Heptranchias perlo. The sequence goes on from NC_090327.1 coordinate 102,720,292, forward strand.
GAAGGAATAGAGAGTGTTATATCTAAGTTTACAGATGACACTTAGTTAGGGGACACGGTAAGTTGTGCAGATGGGAGCAGGAAGTTACAATGGAACACAAACAGATTAAGTGCGTGGGCAAAACTGTGGCAAATGGAGTTCAATGTAGGGAAGTATGAGGTCATCAGGGATAATTTTGACTTTGTGCGATAGTGTAAAACGGGTGATGGTGAATTGGCAGCCTGTTTTACATCTTTCCCGATTTTTATTTCCATCAACTTTAAAATTATCCCCATCCACTTTGGATCCAAGAAAAACAAATCGGAGAATGGTGAGAAACTAGGAACTGTGGAAGAGCAAAGAGATTTGGGTGTCTATGTACACCAATTAATAAAAGATAGTGGGCAGATACAAAAAGTGATCAAAAAGACTAATGGAATGAAAATTGTATAATTCTTCCACAAGCAAGAACATATGTAGGACTTTTGTCCAAGGTTAAGGATAGTTATGAACAACCAGTTTAATGGCATTCCTTTTGGTTTTGCTCCCTGATCCTCCTAGTGACTTGTTAAGTAACAACAGAGGCCTGGGAGCAGGTTGACTGCTGACCATCCTCTGCCTGGTGTAAGGGAATCTCCAAGAAAGCAAGAGACAAATTTTTAGAAACATGCAAATGGAAACTTTGTATGAAAGGAAAGAGGCAACATGAAACACAGTTACACTTACGATGAAAATGCGGTGCTATCTGTCTCCATGATGTACATGACAAACGCACACGACATTGGCACATTATTTGGTCAACATCCTTTGATTTCATCCCTGATTTATTTAGAATGTCATTCCTGTTTGGCTTGGCAAGGTTCAAATTATTCTAGCCAACATGTCATTTTTGAAATAGAATTGCTGTGAAGTCATGTTTAATTCCCAGATGGGTGAAACTAGAACTAGGGGGCATAATCTTAGAATAAGGGGCTACTCTTTCAAAACTGAGATGAGGAGAAACTTCTTCACTCAGAGGGTAGTAGGTCTGTGGAATTTGCTGCCCCAGGAAGCTGTGGAAGCTACATCATTAAATAAATTTAAAACAGAAATAGACAGTTTCCTAGAAGTAAAGGGAATTAGGGGTTACGGGGAGCGGGCAGGAAATTGGACATGAATTTAAATTTGAGGTTAGGATCAGATCAGCTATGATCTTATTGAATGGCGGAGCAGGCTCGAGGGGCCGATTGGCCTACTCCTGCTCCTATTTCTTATGTTCTTATGTTCTTACACATTACACTTTTTTTCACTCTCTGCTATTTTTGCTCATATGCCGTGGCACAAATGTTCTTACATGCATTCACGATTTTCTAAGTGGTTTTATGCCTGAGATCGGATCTTGTGGAAGTCAGCTGGGGAGGGTGCGGCTATGGAAATTCTGGATTTGTTTGAGATTAGTAGTCCTTCCAAATTAACTTAATTTCTTTTGTAGCTATGGCAACAGTGATTCTGCTACATAAATCAAGCCTGTTGTTAAGTGGCAGTATACCACATGGTTTCCAATTTCAAAAAAAGAAAGCAAGCAGGACCAAAGGATTGTCTTTGCATAAGTTCTAAAATAATTTGGGACATCATGAAAAAAAATAATAATAGTAAAGCCATAAATATTTGGCCATATGTTATCGTTATAAAAGATCTATTTTTAAGCTTCTATTCATTAGGATGGCTTTTGCCCCTTATCAAACGAGAATTCCTCTTTGCTTAAGACTTGTAACTACATTTTTGGAGTAGCACAGTAGCCACCATTGTGTGGTCTTATTAAAGCTGCCGATATGATCCATTTATATTTGAATGGCAGAGTCATAGAATTTATCCCTGTTATATAATACTGACCACTGCAACCAAATTGCAAATCAATGGAATATATCTTGAAGCAGCAGGTTTCGGTAGTGTTGGCATCAAAATAGATTTATGCCAGTAGTGGGAGCAAAACTTGACTAACTCTGATTGTAAACTATTACTCAGTTTTGGATAAGCTGGATGTGCTGACCTTTCAAAATCCTCCATTAAGAAGAGTAAAGGCATCTATTGTATATTAACATCAGTGAGTGGATCACAACATTCCATTTTAAAAATGCATTGAAAACAACTATGTCAGGTGATCTAAATGCAAAAATCCAATATAAAGTGGCAACACTTGGCTGTAGTATGTTACGCCTATAGGTAGCATTGTGATAGGGCTATACAATGTTAATAGATAGTCACATAACGTTAGTCTGTAAATTGGCAATTTATCTATCCATGGTTATCCAGACCCTGACCACTGGATTGCTCCACAGCAATATGAATGCTGTAACCACAATATCTGAATGTAAGGCATATTCTTAAATCGTTTGTAAATTGTAAACATTTGTTGTTTAGCCAAATTATTATCAATTATGACTGCTTCACATTTGCTGGTCTTCTAAATGAATATTGTGGTGTATTCCTTCGCCTTGTTGGAAATTGTTTTTAATGTCGGAGAGCCGCAGATTCCTGAGTTGCCATCCTCTCCCACTGAGATTGTCTGCAAGGCCAACCGCTAGCCCTCCCATCTCTGTCATTGAGTCCCTTTCCAGTATTAACCTGCCCCAGTTGGTCCCCCGTTAGCAACTGTTCCTTAAAATTGCAGTTGGCAGTCAGCTGCTGTTCAGATCACAGACCTCTCTCTCTCTCCTAGCTGTGGCTATCACTCCCTCCTTGCTAAATAAATTTTCGAGCACTTTGCCTCCCTGCCCCCAAATCTGTTTGGCGGGCTTCCCCTGCCACTCTACCCTAAGCCTGTTTTGCATCACATGCAGGTCATCTGTTAGTGGCTGCGCATCAACTACATGGTCGGTGTTCTAGCACCTACCCTTTCAGGGCTGCGCCTCTCTTTGACCATCTGATGGCCCTTACAGCATATCCTGACACAAACGCTCACCCCCCCTGTACCAACTGTAAGATAATTACCACTGCGTATCAAACCCCAGCGGAAATTAAAATCCGTCACCTGACACATGTTGCCCTTCCATCCCACTGGGTGTATTCTTGGGCCCTGCTGATCAAAAAGCAGCACACCCCTCACCACCCACACTGATTTTATTGGTGGCACTGGGTGAGAAATTCATAATTTGAACACCTCTTTCCCCCCCCCCCTCCCCCATTGCTCTGTGCCACCTCCAAGCTTATTTTCTGGTTTTCTTTCATCCCTTTCTCTCCTCCCTTTCCACTACCCCCTTCCCTGTCTACTGCCCATTACCCTCCCCAGTCCCATCGTTCTTCCCCATCCTCCTCTTCACCTTCCCTTTCCTCCTCATTTCTGCTACCTCTCCTCCCTCCCCTCTTCCTCACCCTCTCCCCACCCTCCCACCTTCCCTTTCCCCCTCTTCTTCCTCTTCTCCCTCTCTTTCCCTTTCCTCTCTGCCTTTCCCTCTCCATCTCGGTCCAATTGTTTCCCTCATCCTTTAACCCTGAACACTGTGCTTGTGCAATGCCACGTTAGATCATCGAGTATATAATATTAGCAGTTCATATTTACCTTGATTTATTTGTATTAATTACAATGTTGTCTATTGTAGGTTTTAATTTACAAACAAGCTAAATGGGGCGATGAGCTCAAGGCAAGCAGAGTGCCTTTACTTGAACTTCTTGTGCCCAGTCATTGTCAGCATATCTATCTCCCCTCTGATTTCCCCTCCTTTCAGCCACAACTTCTGCTCAGCACCTCCCCACTCATCAGGGCTGAGGACAGGAACTGAGTGGAGTGGGGCTCTGTCCCACTTTAATGAAGTTTCATTCAGTATTTGATCAGTTGTGGTGACCTGGAAATTCAAACCTAACAACATGAACCAGAAAACAATTATAACGGGGTCATTCCACTACCTCATCTCTTTTGTAACCACAATTCCATATAACTACATTTATTGTAAGATATTTTTAAACCTTCCGACACCTAACTTTCCAGATGACAGACTTGCCACTAAACCAGCATGACGGTTCTCTGGTCAGATTAGCGTGCATTGCCTGATTTATCATCTGAAGGCGGAGCACCATTGTCTCTTAGTTGAATGTTGATTCTACCACCTGTTGGAGGCATTTACAATAACCGCCCTTGGGACAGTATATGTGTGATGTTTAATGTGTGTGAATTGAAGATTGTTGATTAGTTGAGGGCATTGTTACCTTTTCTCTTGTTTCTTTTTATTTCATGCAAAATTCTTTTTTCTGTGTTACACTGATTTTTAAAAAATCCTTTTTTAAAATTCTTGTGCTTTGAAGTCACAGGCCTCCATGTTGTGAGACACTGCTACTGCTAGAGGATGCATCCCAGTGAAGGCATTGCATATGTTGTCTACGCTTTCTGTTGAATTGGGGCCCAGGAATCCATTAGATTAGATTAGATCAGATAAAGATATAGATTGTTTGTCAGAGCTGCCTTGGACCTAGGATAAAGGTTAACAGTGACAGCTCATTAAAATGCCTGGGGTAACTGGATAGTGGTTGTATCTCAGTGCCTGTCTTGCATTTCAATACATCAGCAGAGATGACTGAATGTAGCACTCGGCACCTCCAGTCGTCTTAACACTCTGACAGATTGATAAGATAGCTGCTGGTTTCATAGGTTCATCTGCTCATCTCCAAACCTTTTTTTTAACCCTGCAGTATGAATTCAGCGTGATTTTCGACACTAGTCACCTGTCCGGGGAGCAGGAGAGTTTGGAGTTCACAGTCACAGCGCAAAGGTAAGGCTCACTGCGGAATGTAGAAATTATAGTGACCTGGGTTTTATTCTTTTGTACCATTAGCATTTAAAATTGTCTGGTTGAAATGGTGTCTAGTGAGTAATACAAAATATATGTTTCTTATGAAATACTATTAACTGTGAAACTGGTTGTAATTATAAGGGATAATAATGACAAAACACCCTATCTTCATTACAAGGCTCACGCTTATACTATCTCTGCTATAAAGTTACAGTGCTTTGCCCTCGGCAGTATTCCCTGGTACATTCTGTTCAGTTGAATATTAATACGGTCAGCCAAATAAGAAGGAATAAAACTAACAGGATGATGAATATGCTGGGTGTTATGGTAACTGTGCAGCTTATTTCCTGATGAACCTGCAGAGCCATTAACCCTTTTGTTGGAATGTATGCTGCACATGACCATTCAGTGTCGCACTAACACCAGCATAAAACTGACCACATGAAATTGAACCCAATAACAGATAACTAGGAATGATTGTGAGGCTGTGATACAGAGGGTAAGTTTACAAGCCCGTTTTCCAGGTGAGGAGCCTCACCTGCTGGGAGCACATATTGAAAATTGTGGGCAGTGAGCGCCCAAACTTCTGATATGCTCTTCCATGAGGCAGGCTCCCAGTTGGGAGCCCAGGATCAAAAATTACCTCAGTAATTTCAGGGTTTAGTTGATGACTAGAAAGGCTTTGGGCTTCACTACTTTATATTATGTGGATCCTTTGAATAAACTTCTGTTAATCCGAGTATTCACTATCATCATCTAACACATACATGCAATAATTAGGAGGATTAAAGTTGCTACTTATTATAAAATGTTTGTCATATTTATTTCTCTGCTCTAAACTCTTATTTACACCTAAGTGAGTAACTACCTACCATTGTTTAGCAATTTACAAACTAGACCAACCTCACAACAACTGCTGACTAGCTGGTTGTTTGTTACCTATGCCCTGTTCATCCAATCAGCCGAAGTCTGATTCCATGCTCCTTCACTACCAATTCCCCATGAATGGGAAATCCCTCCCTCTATATTTAGTAGTTCTTACTTTATAGAAATCCATGTCCACGGCTGCCTCAGTGTTTCCCACTCCACTCCAACAACTGCAGATCCAAAGTTTCCCACCTCAAGAGATAATGACCCAGATGTTGCTGTAGCAGGGCATCTGACGGTGTCTGCTAGTTACACTTGTTCGTGCACGTTTAGGTGTTAAAATTTTTTGCATTGCAAGTTGCTGGAAGTGTGAGCTGATAACGTTGCAGTGAGGGAAACAGGCTATCTGGGACCTGAGTGAACAGGGCAGCCAACTGGGGTTCTCCTTAACCAATCAGATTGAAGGATTGAGAAATAAACAGAGGAAGGATGGAGAAGTGTAAATTAGAGTGTGTGAATTCACATCAAATCACCTACAGGAAGAGAAATAAAGAGAGAGAAAGAAGTGACAGAAAGGAAAAGTAAAAGAATTTTTAAAAAAATTTAAAGTTGACATTTAAAAAAAATCTCCAACAACAATTAGTACCTGAAGGAATGAAACTCTACACTTGTAATAGTTAACTTTCAGTGTCAGAGAGGTTAATTGGCAGTAATTAACACTTATCACATAGTTAAAATGTCTAATGAGAGTGAGGTACTTAAAGTAATTAAGATTAGTAAAGAAAAAGTAGTGGAGAAATTAGTGGGACTAAAAGCCGACAAATCCCCTGGACCTGATGGCCTGCATCCTAGGGTTTTAAAAGAGGTGCTGCAGAGATAGTGGATACATTGGTTGTGATCTTCCAGAATTCCTTAGATTCTAGAACGGTCCCCGTGAATTGGAAGGTAGCAAATATAACCCCGCTATTCAAGAAAGGAGGGAGAGAGAAAACAGGGAACTATAGGCCAGTTAGCCTGACATCAGTAGTAGGGAAAATGCTAGAATCTATTATTAAGGACATAGTATCAGGGCACTTAGAAAATCATAATATGATTAGGCAGAGTCAACAGGGTTTTATGATAGGGCAATCGTGTTTGACAAACCTATTAGAGTTCTTTGAGGGTGTAACAAGCAAGGTAGATAAGGGTAACCAGTGGATGTAGTATATTTGGATTTTCAAAAAGCATTCGATAAGGTGCCACACAAGAGGTTGTTACACAAGATTAGGACTCATGGGATTGGGGTAATATATTAGCGTGGGTTGAGGATTGGTTAACTGACAGAAAACAAAGAGTAGGAATAAATGGGTCATTTTCAGGTTGTCAGGCTGCAACTAGTGGGGTGCTGCAAGGATCAGTGCTTGGGCTTCAGCTGTTTACAATCTATATCAATGACTTAGATGAGGGGACTGAGCGTAATGTATCCAAGTTTGCTGATGATACAAAGCTAGGTGGGAAAGTAAGCTGCGAGGAGGATGCAAAGAAGCTGCAAAGGGATATAGACAGGATAAGTGAATGGGCGAGAAGGTGGCAGATGGAGTATAATGTGGGGAAATGTGAAATTATCCACCTTGGTAGAAAGAATAGAAAAGCAGAATATTTTTTAAAAGGTGAGAGACTAAGAAATTTTGGTAGTCAGAGGGATTTGGGTGTCCTTGTACAGGAATCACAAAAAGTTAACATGCAGGTACAGGAAACAATTAGGAAAGCAAATGGTATGTTAGCCTTAATTGCAAGGGGATTGGAGTATAAGAGTAAGGAGGTCTTGCTGCAATTATATAAGGCTCTGTGAGACCACACCTGGAGTACTGTGTACAGTTTTGGTCTCCTTATCTAAAAAAGGACATACTTGCATTAGAGAGGGTGCAATGAAGGTTCATTAGATTGATTCCTGGGATGAGAGGGTTGTCTTATGAGGAGAAATTGAGTAGAATGGGCCTTTATTTTCTGGAGTTTAGAAGAATGAGAAGTGATCTCATTGAAACATATAAGATTCTGAGAGGGCTTGACAGGGTAGATGCTGAGAGGCTGGAAGTAAAGGTTATAGTCTCAAGATAAGGGCCATTTAGGACCGAGATGAGAAAACATTTCTTCACTCAGAGGGTTGTGAATCTTTGGAATGCTCTACCCCAGAGGGGTGTGACTGCTCAGTCATTGAGTATATTCAGACTGAGATTGATGGATATTTAGACACTAGGGGAATCAGGGGATATGGGGATAGGGCGAGAAAGTGGAGTTGAGATTGCAGATCGGTATGATCTTATTGAATGGTGGAGAAGGCTCGAGGGGCTGTGCAACTTACTCCTGCTCCTAATTCTTATGTTCTCAAAAGGGTACTTACACTTGTATTGACAGACTTAACTTTCTGTGGCGAGTTTAATTCGTATCTACCGCGCAAATACAGCAACTTCAAGCCATTCAATGCATTTCAATGGTGAGGCAGACAGTGAGATGTTGTTTTTGCAAAGTTAATGGCGGAGTGGCACAACTCGGACAGCAACTTTTGGATATTTGCATTTAACCACGCATTTGCTCGTCACCTGAAGTTGCTGTACCATTTATGCATACGTAATGGAGAGCGCCATTAGCCTCACCATTATCATGATAGCAAAATCTGGCTCATTATATATGGATCTATTTTGCAAGATCGAGAAACTGTGCTCATTGTAGCACTTGATTGATTTTTTGATTTCGGGAGTGAGTGTCATCACAGAGATAAAGAGCCAGCCATGATATCAAAGAGGGATTTTTACAGAGAGGGAATGTATTCCTCAGCAATTGGGATATTCTCAAAGAAGTAGAGTCGGGCAGTGGGATAGAAGAAACATAGATATGGTGAGGGATTGAGGATGTGGGTGACATCTTTTGCCTTACCATAGTTGCCCTGAGAAGGTAGACGGTGGTGGGTCTTCTAAGTGATCATTTATACAGCTGAGTGGCTTGCTAGGCCACTTCAGAGGGCCTTAAGTGTCAACCACATAGTGTGGACTAGTCACATATAGGATATACTGGGCAGGTGCCCTGAATGAATATTAATAAACAAGTTGGGTTTTCACAACAAAATAGCAGATTTCATGCACAATGGGACCGATATTAACTGTGGCTCCTGATTCAGGCAGGTGGCCGGTTTTAAGATGCATATCTGGGTTGTATGGTAGCACCTCGAATGCAGTTTTTCAGTACAAATGGATGGAGTATGCGCAACACACCCTTCGCCCATTTGTACTGATGTTGAGTGACCTAACCAGCGGTCCTTAAAACGGCCTAAAACCATTTTGATCTTTTATTTTTGTGGGCCGGGAGGGGTATTACTGCTCCAACTGGCAACAGAAAAATATTCTGTTATGCTGTAAGGCCAGTTTTATGCCCGGGCAGCCAGTTGAACATCTACCCCTATGTCTGTCTGTCTGTGGTTTCTCAACTGCTGAATTGTGAAGTGGAGCATTCACATCTGAAGTAACTATCTGGATACTTTATTGATGTTTTAATGTTTTATTGTTGGCTTCTGATGTTCAGCGTTAGCTGATGTATGTCTAAGCAAGGAAAATGACAGCTCAAGTACAAAGATGAATATTCTAGTTGGAGTTTTGAGGTAAAAGCTCTTTAGATCATTGGACAGCAGCAGTCCTTTCACTTGAACTCTAAAGGAGCAGCGCTGCCAGTGTCAGGAGGATGTTGCAGTGGTATTTAAGTGAATCACAGAGGACCAGATCTCAGAGACTGAACAGGCAGCATTCCAATGAAGTGTTCTACAACCTAAGAGAGAAAAACAGTGGCATAAATACAGAAGTGGAAGTGAGTGATGTGGTCAGAAGATAATATGTTGTGGTCTGACAATAATTGACTGTTTTCTTTGTTTTTTTTATCATGTGGTGGCATCTGAAGCAAAGCATAAACCCATCGTGTCGAAAAGATAACCAGAAAAATATGGATAACGGAGTGTGCCGTGAATCCATATGCCACAGAGTAATGTTCCTAATGCCAGTAAATGGCTTATGCCCTTGCTGTATTTATTCCAATGATCTCGTTATATGTTGATGTTGAGTATATGGACTTTCAAAAGGCACTTCAAAAAGTACCACATTAAAGACTTGTTAGTAAAATTGAAGCCCATGGGGTTAAAGGGGCAGTGGCAGAGTGGATACAAAATTGGCTAAACATTAACCACAGTTCCAAAGCAGAAGACCTGTAAAGCTTGACCCAATATTGGAAAAATTCATCATCATCATTGGCTGACTATTGTTGGTGCTACTGTGACTGTCCTCCACACCACTTTACAAGGCAAGGGCTTGAACCCTGGTGTTGTGTTTCAGACTGTCCATGGTTGTTCCTTCATTGACTTGTTCTCTACTGCAGCTGCGTCACGGCTTGCAGGTTGCCGATGCCATTGGCTAATTCAAGAATTAGCTGATCCGCCTTTTGATGGCATTTCCTCCATCAAGGGTCTCACGTTCCTCCTTCTGCTGCTCCTTCGCCCAAAGTCATTGGTATTTACTGGAGTTGGCCTGGTTATTTGACCCAGCACCCGCCGTTGACCAATCACAGGTTGTACCATTTACTGTCATTGTGGTAGCAGGTTTTAACACCTGACCTGACTCCAATTGGGAAGGTCAGGCTTGTTTAATCATCACCCAATAATATAGACTGTGTTAATTCCTGGTAACTAAGTTGATTACCACTTAATAAAACCTGTAGTGATTACAAAGTAATTGTTAATCCTTCTATTCAGCCGCCATCATGCATCAATAAAACAAACTAACCAGACCACCTTAATCGCTACAATTGACTAAAAACTGACCCAACACAAAACAGAATCACTCCCATGAACTCCACATTATAAAACATATCAGATACCATGGGAGTGATCTTAAGATTGTAATTTATTTAAATTTATGGGCAGCCTAGTTAGTTTCCATCTGTCTAGTGCTCTTACAGAATGAAGTTCACTTCCTGAAAGTCTAAACATCTTTTTCTGGGGTCTAGATAATAAGTCAGTGCTTTTCTATCACCAAATGTGTTAAATATGGACCTCGTTTTAAAGACTGTCAGAAATTGCTGTTTCCATTAGTGGTAATGGGCCTATTGTATTTAGGCCATGATTCTGAAAGCTTTCTGCTGTCATGTACATCACCATCAAAATAATTACTCATTCAAGTCACTTTCTTTTACCCCATGGCCCTAATCAGTTAGTTAATTTTGAATCTTTTGCTGCTTAATACCATAGTTTTCCCCTTGCATTATAGTGGCATAGGGTTGCCAACTCTCCAGGATTGTCCTGGAATCTCCAGGAATTAAAGATTAATCTCCTGGGCGCTGCTTACAGCAACCCTGGAGAAAAAAACATAGGTTCATAAAAAAAAATGTTTTTTTCTCACTTTCTTTAAACGCTTTCATTTATTAGTTATAAAAAATATTGGAGATGGGGGAAAGAGGCTGTTAGACTGACATTCAAGAATCATCCAACCAGGTAACGAAGAGTCTGTTCGCTTTCCAATAGGCGTGGGAAAGTGGGGCGCTGTGAGGATGGAGGTGTTGGATGACCAATGGCGGGAGCGTGGTGGCGGGTGGTTGGAGGCAGGAGGGTCATATGAGGATACCGACAGGAATACGTCCAACCAGAGTTGGCAACCCTATAGTGACAGCAATGAATATTCAGTTACATTTGATCTTCCACTTCAGACTTGAACTCATATAGTCATGAAACACAATAGATCATCTCCTCAAGTGCCCTAGTCAATAAGAAATTCTTGTACAGATCAGAAGGTCCCCAATTTCAAATCCGAGTCTGTGCTGTTACAACTGTCCTTAGAGCCACTAGACTAGGGAGAGGAGTAATTGCTCACAGTTTCTGCTCCTGTTTGCTATCTCTGCTGTAAAGTGCACTTGTATCATAGAATCAGAAAAATTTACAGCATGGAAGGAGGCCATTCAGCCCATCGTGTCTGTGCTAGCCGAGAAAAAGCTATCCAGCCTAATCCCACTTTCCAGCTCTTGGTCCGTAGCCTTGTAGGTTACAGCACTTTAAGTGCTTATTCAAGTACTTTTTAAATACAATGAGGGTTTCTGCCTCATCCACCCTTTCAGCAGTGAGTTCTAGACCCCCACCATCCTTTGGGTGAAAAGATAGCTCCTCAACTCCCCTCTAATCCTTCTACCAGTTACTTTAAATCTGTGCCCCCTGGTTATTGACCTCTCTGCTAAGGGAAATAGGTCCTTCCTATCCACTGTATAGAATTATAGAATCATAGAAAGGTTACAGCACAGAAGGAGGCCATTCAGCCCATCGAGTCCGCGCTGGCTCTATGCAAAAGCAATCCAGTTAGTCTCACTCCCCGGCCCTATCCTTGTAGCCCTGCAAATGTTTTCCTTTCAAGTATTTATCCAGTTCCCTTTTGAAAGCCATGATTGAATCTGCCTCCACCACCCCCTCGGGCAGTGCATTCCAGATCCTAACCACTCACTGTGTAAAAAAGTTTTTCCTCATGTCACCTTTGGTTCTTTTGCCAATCACCTTAAATCTATGTCCTCTGGTTCTTGACCCTTCCACCAATGGGAACTGTTTCTCTCTATCTATTCTGTCTGGACCCTTCATGATTTTGAATACCTCTATCAAATCTCCTCGCAACAGTCCCTGTTCCAAGGAGAACAACGCCAGCCTCTCCAGTCTATCCACGTAACTCAAGTCCCTCATCCCTGGAATCATTCTGCACCCTCTCCAAGGCCTTCACATCTTTCCTGAAGTGCAGTGCCCAGAACTGGACACAATACTCCAATTGTGGCCGAACCAGTGTTTTATAAAGGTTCATCATGGCTTCCATACTTTTGTACTCTATGCCTCTATTTATGAAGCCCAGGATCCCATATGCTTTTTTAACCGCTTTCTCAACCTGCCCTGCCACCTTCAACGAGTTGTGCACATACACCACCAGATCTCTCTGTTCCTGTACCCCTTTTATAGAGTTGTGCCCTCTAGTTTATATTGCCTCTTCTCATTCTTCCTACTGAAATGTATCACTTTGCATTTTTCTGCATTAAATTTCATCTGCCACATGTCCACCCATGCCACCAGCCTGTATATATCCTCTTGAAGTCTGTTACTATCCTCCTCACTGTTTACTATCCTTCCAAGTTTTGTGTCATCTGCAAATTTGGAAATTGTGCCCTGTCCACCCAAGTCCAAGGCATTAATATATATCAAGAAAAGCAGTGGTCCCATCACTGGGGAACACCACTGTACTCCTCCCTCCAGTCCGAATAACAACCATTCACCGCCACTCTCTGTTTCCTGTCCCATATCCAATTCTGTATCCACTTTGCTACTGCCCCCTTTATTCCATGGGCCGCAATCTTGATGATAAGCCTACCGTGCGGCACTTTATCAAATGCCTTTTGAAAGTCCATATACAACATATTAACTGCATTGCCCTCATGTACCCTCTCTGTTTGTTAACTCATCAAAAAACTTTATCAGGTTAGTTAAGCACGATTTGCCTTTAACAAGGTGAAGAAGGGAAGCTGAGGTTGGGGAAGTGGGGAACCGAAGGTGGTGGAGCGATTTGCAGAGGAGAAACCAGAGGTGGGAGGAACTTTGATTCCACTAATAAATAATAGTGACTCAATGAAATTGCACCAATAACTAATAGTAATACTGGTAACACTCAGATTCCCTTCATAATTAAAAGTAATACAATAATTTACTGATAGTCTATATGTAACTGGTAGTAATAGGTGTAATCCCCCAATGTCCTACCTTTAACTAGTGGTAATCCTACAACCAGAATCCCCCTGCACTGCACGAGGTGCAGTCAGGCTCCCCAGTCAATGCCACTTTTAATAGGCCTGATCTCTATCCCTATCTCCTTGGACTCTGGTTTGGACTCATGTTCTGCATGAAGGTGACAACTCTGAACTGCGAACCTCTGTCAGAATTGACCTGTACTTGGAATTCACATGTCAAAACTAGCAGGCGCAGACCGAACCAAGAGATCGCTCAAAGGGCAGGGGCCTTGGTGTTTGGGGCACTTCTCACAGGGCACATTGTCCTAAACTCAGCTCAGCACCAACATTTCTAAACCTCTCCTCAGCTCGGACTCAATAAAGAAGAGTTTTCATAGAATGATAGAAATTATAGCACAGGAGGAGGCCATTGCTGTAACCCCATTCCCTCCAGATCCTTTTATAATCCTCCTTTTCAAATATTTATCCCATTCCCTTTTAAATGATGTTCTAGTTTCTACCTCAATAGCCACTTGTGATGAAGCATGCCATAGTCTAATAGCCCTCAGTTCAAGAACCTTCCTTCTCCATTCCTCCATGGTTCTTCCAGTGAGAATCCTCAGTCTCCATTTGTTCCCCCTTTAGCCACCAGTGGAAACAAACTATTTGCTCACAGTAATGTCCTCGGTTTTACTCACCCCTTTACTGGCTGCTCCTCTCTCGGTGCCGCTCCTGCTCACCACATTGCTGCTGCAGTTTCCGGCTCTGCAGAAAACGTGGTAGCCAGTTTGCGCACAGCAAGATCCCACAAACAGAAATTTAGGTAAGTGACCAGTTAACCTGTTTTATTAATGTTGACTTAAGCATAGATATTAGCTAGGATACTAGGAAAACTCCCTTCTCATCTTCGACTAATGTTATTGCACCTTTTACTTCCCATTTAAGCAGGCAGACTTTGCTTAATGTCTCATCTGAAAGACGGCAACTCCGATATTGCAGCACTCTCTCAGTACTGCACTGAAGTATCAACCTAGATTACATGCTCAAACCTTGGAGTTGGGCTTGAGCCCATGACCATCTGATGCAGAGGAAAGACTGCTACCACTGCCAAAATATGGTCAAGGATTTTTAGGAACATAAGAACAGGAGTAGGTCATTCAGCCCCTTGAGCCTGTTCCGCCATTCACTTGGATCACCTCGCATTTTTCTGCGTTAAATTTCATCTGCCAGGTGCCCACCCATGCCACCAGCCCGTCCATAACCTCTTGAAGTCTATCATTATCCTCCTCACTGTTCACTACACTTCCAACTTTTGTGTCATCCCCAAATTTGGAAATTGTGTCCTGTACACCCAAGCCCAGTTCATTAATATATATCAAGAAAAGCAGTGGTCCTAGTACCGACTCCTGGGGAACACCACTGTACACCTCCCTCCAGTCTGAAAAGTAACTGTTCACCTCTACTCTCTGTTTCCTGTGCCTTAGCCAATTCTGTATCCATGCTGTTACTGCCCCCTTTATTCCATGGGCTTCAATCTCGATGACAAACCTGTTATGCGACACTTTATCAAACGCCTTTTGAAAGTCCATATACGCCACATCAACTGCATTGCCCTCATCGACCCTCCCTGTTACCTCATCAAAAAACTCTATCAAGTTGGTTAAACATCATTTGCCTTTAACAAATCCATGCTGGCTTTCCCTAATCAATCCACACTTGTCCATGTGACTGCTAATTCTGTCCTGGATTATCGTTTCTAAAAGTTTCCCCACCACTGACTGGCCTGTAGTTGCCGGGTTTATCCTTACACCTTTTTCCGAAAAAGGGTGTAACATTTGCAATTCTCCAGTTCTCTGGCACAACCCCCATATCTACGGATGTTTGGAAGATTATGGGCTGTACCTTCGCAATTTCCACCCTTCTCTCAGCAACCGAGGATGCATCCCATCCGGACTGGGTGACTTATCTACTTCAAGTAAAGCCAGCCTTTCTAGTACCTCCTCTTTATCAATTTTTAGCCTATCCACTATCCTACTTACACCTTCTTTTACTGTGACTTTGGCAGCATTTTCTTCCTTGGTAAAGACAGATGCAAAGTACTCATTTAGTACCTCAGCCATGCCTTCTGCCTCCATGAGTAGATCTACTCATTGTTCCCTAATCGGCCCCACCCCTCCTTACTACCCGTTTACTGTTTACATGCCTATAGAAGACTTCTGGATTCCCTTTTGTGTTGGCCACCAGTCTATTCTCATACTCTATCTTTGCCCCTCTTATTTCTTTTTTCACTTCCCCTCTGAACTTTCTATATTCAGCCTGATTCTCACTTGTGATATCATCATGACACCTGTCATACGCCCTTTTTTCTGCTTCATCTTACTCTCTATCTCTTTTGTCAAGGAGCTCTGGCTTTGGTTGCTCTACCTTTGTCCCTTGTGGGAATGTACTTAGACAGTACCTGAACTATCTCCTCTGTAAAGGCCGCCCTTTACTTTCAAAAGGGAATTGGATAAATACTTGAAGGGAAAAAATTCACAGGACTATGGGGAAAGAGCAGGAGAATGGGACTAATGGAATAGCTCTTTCAAAGAGCTGACGCAGACACGATGGGCTGAATGGTCGTCTTCTGTGCTGTACCTAATATGATACTTATTGTAGTAGTGTGGGTGTATAGTGCTGCTCTCTGACATTGACCCACTTATACTAAAGCAGAGGTAGTACTATAGAGTGCATTTTTCGTAAATCTCAAGATATCAGTCCAATGGTCCTAATTAGTAGGATGAACAAGGACAACACCTTAAAGCTGGTGACCTTTAAGCAAAGCATATAGGTGGAAGGTGGAACAGACAATTGAAGTACATCTTTACTTTTCTGACTTTAAGAGTGTTATCAAAGATGGTAGTGTGATTGTGCACTGCTCTGCAGCTCCTTCTTGTGGCACTATAGCATGCTGGGACTCGGGCTCCATCTCCTACTCCGCCAATCTCAGCCGCTCTGATGTATGGAGCTACTGGGTGGAGGCAAAACTTATTCCCAGAAGGTGAAGGGGAAATTAGTGAATTGTCCCTTAGCTGCTCTTAGTATCTCCCAGTGGCTGCAGTGTGGGATCATGCTGCTTTTACAGTTTTAAATGCGTTGTGATTTCAGGGAGGCTAAGGGAGAAAGGGTGCAAGTAGTGGGATTTCATAACTTCAAAAAATCATGACTATGTTATGTTTATTGTATTAATAACATCCAGAGGCTTCAGAAGAGATCCAGTGGCTGTATATGCAGAGATTGGGTAGGGTTCCTTTATGTGTTTATAATATGACACATATCCTATTATGTGAAATGTGCGATAGTAGCATGTGTGTAGTAACTTTATGTACTGAATTAATGAAGAAAAAGGAAACGAGCATTGCTATGCTAAGCATAAATGCTGTTTCAGCAGCTGCAGTTTTGTCACATTACACCTTCACCTTTCCCTGGCCATTGTGCGTGCTGCTCTTTGCACAGGCACTTGCTCCCATCACCTTTTTATCACTCCTTTGTGGGCCTGACCAATTTATTTCCTTCCCCTTTTGCTGATTGTCACCGTGACCAGAGACCAGGGGACTGATTTGTTCCCGGAGCTCCACAATTGCCCAATCAGATGTAACTGCTCGGATGTACGTGAGGACTGGCCAGAGTGGCTTTGACCGCCTCCAGATTTTCCACCCCTCCTTGTGGGAAGTGTCTGATTTTAGCTTACCGCTATACCCACACCCAAGACTCCACAGCTAAGGTTCAACATGCGGCAGACTGCGACCACTTCCCACACCTCGTGACACAGTGGGGTAGATTTTAACTATCTGACGGCCAACCAGCGGAATGTGGCATTTTGAGGGCCTGGCCTCATTACCATTCCACTGGCGCGCTGCGGGTACCAAATGGACTGGCTCTGGGCCAGTGCAATACCGGGCAGCCCAGAGGCTGACCCGGCGTGCAGCAACGTAGGGCTGGGCTGGGGTGGGGGGTGGGAGCCCGGGACGGCAGCGGCCCACATCATTGTTGAGGAGCCCAGAGGACCCTCCTGCTCCTAGCCCACAAAAATAATTTTAAACGTACCATTTTGGTCCCTGTTCTGTGGTACTGCCCGTTAAAACTGGGCAGAGCGTTCACAGTGCAAGCTCCACCCAATTGTCTGTGAAAATTGCAGTAGGGGTTTTGTGTACGTCATAGATCCTTATTTGCATATTAAAATGGCCTACCGTTCGAAACAGGTGAGTTCTCCAGCCACCCAGCGGACGGCTCTTTTGAGGATGATGGTAGCCGGAGCGCTGGCATAAACGGGATGGTAAGCCATTTTTGGGCCGCTAACGTCCCGTTTACGCCATGTTAAAATCTACCCTAATGTGTCAATGCTCCAATATCCTCACAGCCCTTTAATGCAAAGATTCCGCACAGCCAGCTTAACAGAACTGCTCAACGTACTCACTTTGGCACTGATTCTTTGTGAACCCCCTTGGCACAGCCAAGCTGCAGGTTCGCATTGACACTCTGGCACCACTAAATGGCATAGCCATCTCCAATTTAAAATTCCCATTGACAGTGTCAGCTTGGCTCAGTGGGTAGCACTCTCATCTCTGAATCAGAAGGTTGTGGGTTCAAGCCGCCCGCCAAGGACTAGAGCATTTTATCCAGACTGACACTTCAGTGCAATACTGAGGGAGTGCTGCGTTGTCCTTTGGTTGAGAC
This sequence comes from Heptranchias perlo, assembly GCF_035084215.1. NCBI lineage: Eukaryota > Metazoa > Chordata > Chondrichthyes > Hexanchiformes > Hexanchidae > Heptranchias > Heptranchias perlo. The sequence goes on from NC_090327.1 coordinate 102,738,372, forward strand.
ATCTGCCTGTTTGGGTGGGATGTAAAAATCCCACAGCACTTTCCGAAAAAGAGCTGGAAAGTTGTCCTGGACAAAATTTAGCCCTCAACCAACAACATCAAAAGCAGATTACCTGCTCGTTTACCTTTGTGGCTGTTTGTGGAATCTTGCTGTGCCGTCACTTTTACCTACTTTACGCCAGTGACTATACTTCAGAAGTAATGACGACATGAAAGGTGCTGTGTAAATGCAAGTTACTTCTTTACTGACGTCCCTTGGCATGCTACAGCGGACAAAATATGTTTTTCATCTCCCAGTGTCTACTCAGATTGTGACTGCTGCTGCTAAGGGAATTGAAAAAAAAACAAACAGCATGTCATGATGCAAAAATCTTTCTCTGTTAACAGTCCTGTTCTTTAAAAAGTCACAAATTGGTTTTCTGTTGCGCTGTTTGAATGGGTCAAAGGGCTTCACGCTGATGGCTGCATTACAGAGGTAAGAAGGTTTGGGGGAGTCCTTCTTGTTCAAAGCACTCGACTATTATCTATGTAAAAAACACATGGGGTGGGGGTTTGAATTTCTGTGGGGTTATCCCACTTGTCCATCGTAACTTTGATGGAGAGCAGCGGAAATACCGGAAAAACGATGTAAATGACGATTACGACAATTTGCCAGGATGTCCATGGCTCTTCCGCCAACGTTTTGGTTGGCAAGCGGGAGAAGACCCTTGGAAAGTCACCCCCTTTATTTCTAAGAATATTTCCTGACGTTTAAAAATGAGTATTAGATTTGCTCCACCAGTTACTTCATGTGCCCGTCCTTCTATTAATGTGACTTCACTAAAGGGAGGGGACCCATCTGTATCCTGGAATTGCTCCATTCATTTAAACATGAACCTTCACTTTGGCACCTTCTAGGCGCTGATCCAGAGCCCAGGAAAACACACACTGACCAATTATGCTGCGTATCTTGAACATAAGGTGCTAATCCATGTTCTTGCACTCCCAGGAGCGCTGGTCAGAGATGAGGCTACAGTATTGAAAGTGCGGCTTCCCAAAGGGAATGTGGGATCACCTTTCTAAAGTATTCCCCTTTACTTTCCTTAAAGTTGAATCCAGTTGTAGTGCCCCTTACTGCCAGCCTGGCTCAGATCAGTTAACTTGGCACAGAGGAGAATTGAATCTGGAACCTTGCTGGTCTTTATGCCTTAACCAGCCAAGCTACTAGAAGAGCCAGCTTGTGTTTGAATAACCAAGATGGCCACCTCTCCCAAGATCTTTGCCAACGACACTCTTTAGTTGTATCTGCAACTGTCGTGTTGGTGTGAATAGGTCTGAGCTATCTCGGGAAGAAACGGAGGAGACTCCCTCTTCCAAGGTGCCTCGCTTTGCCTTGAATCAGGTTGGGGAGCTTGACTCTGGATTTATACCGGGGGAAACTTTTGCCGACCCCACCCCCTCTGCTGGGGGCCTTACACTATGGGTGAGGATTACAAAATGACAGGTATGCCGTTTGCAGTTTTTTTTTGGCCTCCATTTGAGGCTCTGGCGGTAATGCCAGGTCCTATCATATTTACCCCTGTAACTTTAGCTTTGCACCAATGCTCTAGTAGTAGTGGAACTCCAGCCTTAATCAGCCACTGGGAGATACACAAGAATAGATCAGTTGATGGCCTTAGATTTGCTTCTATTTGCTGCTTTCCCTGGTGGTTGAGGTTCAGAACTCACCGTTTTAGGGAATCAACCTCCAACCAACCATTCCACAGCAAAACTGTTGATTCTGTAACAACATGGAGTTGTAAAGGACAACACAACCGCACAATCAATCTTCATGGTAATTAACTCCACAATTTGATCGTATGCCACATCCACTCGAAGAACTATCACAAAGCTTTACTTTAGTACATTGTCCAGATTCATTCCATGTGGGGGATCAGAACTTTGTAAATCTTACCAGTTTTATCTTACATCCCTAATCATAGCTCTGTTCAGACTGTAAGTTGCCTCCTCCATGTAAATAGATCTTTAAGGCAACAAGTATATCATCACCTCTCAGGCCACATGCACTGTGCAATAAGCATAAAGAGGTCAGCACAATAGGACACACTTGCATAGTTTGTTGAAAGCAAAGTTTATATTGGGAAGATATTTATGAAAAAATATATAAATCACAGTAGAGCTTTAGAACAAAGTGTTTACTCAGAATAGTTTACAAGATACATAGTAACATGAAAAATGAACAGAGTGAATCATAACTCAAAGATTTTGGCCTGGATATCTTTCTACATTCTGGCTTGTACAAAGTCTGGTTAACAAATAAATTGCATAATACGTTCAGATGCAGCATTCTTGTAGTTCCTGTGATAATCTTAATTGGAACCAGCTGCTTGTTGAGTTTGAGTGGGGGGGTTGGCGGCGGGGTGGGGTGGGGGGGGTGGAGATTTGGTTGTTTCAAGCCAGTCTGCTGGAAGACGTACGGTGCTTATTAAATGCTCTCTGTTCCCATCCGATAAGGAGACCACGAGTTCACTGATTAGGGTCAAGGCAGGTTTTATGTTTAATTTTAATTTTTTGCAACATTGTAGCAAACTAACTCAAAGAAATGCAATCAGCACTTTGAAGCTTGATTAAAATCAGGACAGTGTTTTAAAACTATCTTTCTAACATTTGTGTAAATTGCTAAATAAACCACTTCATTATTTTCCGAGTTGTGTGTAGCGGCTTTGTCCTCCTTTTCACCTCCTGCAAGCTTTTTCACCAGCACTTGGTCTGCAGCCCTTGCCTGCTCCCATCAGCTCTCTGACCTACTTCAGCAGTCACTTTCTACACACGCCCATCCCCCACAGAGCTAAGCAGGAGAGAGTGGGGAGAAAGAAAGAAGCAGAAGGGAGGAGAGAAGAACATGAAAAAGGGGAAGGACTGAAAGGGAGAGGCAAAGGAAAGAGGGAGAGATAGAGATGTAGGAGAAAGAGAGGAGGAAAAAAGAGAGAGACAAACCAAAGGAGAGAGGGGGAGAGTAAGAGAAAGAGAGAGCATGAACCAAGAAAGGATAGAGTGAACCAAAAAAGGAAAAGGGAAAGTCATAAGGAAAGGAGGAGGAGGAGAAAGAGAGCGATAGAGACAGAAGGGAAGGAGAAAAACAGATGGAGGTGAGAGAGAGGTAGAATAGGAGGGGGTGAGAGAAGAAGTGAAGGAGGAAAGCATGAGAGAGACAATACTTTTCAGTCTTAGCAGATGCACCATGAGCATGTAAGATTTGTTTTTGTGAAGCTGTTTTTTTTATAAAAGTAAACATTTTGGACACTCCTGAAAGAGATAGTTTTAGATTTATTGTTGAGGTTGATGTGCGAGTGAGCAGTGAACAAATGTGAGCTTAAAGAAATTAAAAATAAATAATTTTGCTGTAGAATTTCAAAATTTTTCTCCAGCAAAATTGGGTGTGGCCACTGTAAAAGACCTCATGGCAGTATTCAAATAACAGCAAGGAGTTCTGATGGTGTCCTGGCCAACATTCCTCCCTCACTGCTGTCTGTGGGATCTTGCTGTGCACAAATCAGCTGCCGTGTTTGCCTGCATACCCACAGTGGTGACAATTGAAAATTAATTTGCGTAGACATGTTCAGCTATTTAAAGGGACCATGCAGGATTTACAGGTTAGTTGCTGGATTATTGCTTCTGGTTGCTGGTGCATTTGTACCTGTTTTTGGAGGTCTCCTATACTTGAATACTAGGACAAGGGGACATAGCCTAACATTTAGAGCCAGGACGTGCAGGAGTGAAGTTAGGAAACGCTTCTACAGGCAAAGGGTGGTAGAAGTTTGGAACGCTGTTCCACAAACGGCAATTGATGCTCGCTCAACTGTGAATTTTAAATCTGAGATAGATAGATTTTTGTTAACCAAAGGTGTTAAGGGATACGGGGTTAAGGCGGGTATATGGAGTTAGGTCACAGATCAACCATGATCTCATTGAATTGCGGAACAGGCTTGAGGGGCTAAATGCCACTGCCACTTACTGCCTCCTGTTAAGCGCCACCTTCTCCTGCAAGAAAGCGGGATGTGTGTTGGTGAGTATCCTGCAGGATATTTGGGTGATGTGCCTGTCATGGGTGAATAGCTGCCAGTGTGTGTGACCTGTGAGTTGTGGGTGTGCAGCTTGCAACAGTGATAATGTGTGAGGGTGAGAGGAAGCATCTGATTGGAAGAGTTGAGTACTGATTGAAAGAGTTTGTTGGTATGGGGGTGATGGGGGTGTAGTGCGTGGAGCAGTGGATGTGGCTAGTGGTGCAGTTGGTAGGAGATACCACTTGACAGTTGACTTCACTCACCTTGATCACTCATGTCAAAGCATTGAACTTCTTCCTGCACTGCATCCATGTTCGTGGTGCTGTGCGCCTGGCATTGACTTTGACTCCTACTGCCTCCCACTGCCTCTTGAGCGTATGTCTGGAGGGCCTCTTGAACCCCTGAAGATAAAGGATGCCCCTCCTTCTGTCCACCTCTTGCACCAAGGCCTCTAGTGCATCAGCAGAGAACCTTGGTGCACGCTCTCTCACAGCCCTGGTACAAACTCAGATCGGCAGATTGGTGAGGTCTAGCGTGCAGATTGGAGAATTTTTTTTTTATTCGTTCACGGGATGTGGGCGTCACTGGCGAGGCTGGCATTTATTGCCCATCTCTAATTGCCCTTGAGAAGGTGGTGGTGAGCCGCCTTCTTGAACCGCTCCAGTCCGTGTGGTGAAGGTTCTCCCACAGTACTGTTAGGAAGGGAGTTCCAGGATTTTGACCCAGCGACGATGAAGGAACGGCGATATATTTCCAAGTCGGGATGGTGTGTGACTTGGAGGGGAACGTGCAGGTGGTGTTGTTCCCATGTACCTGCTGCCCTTGTCCTTCTAGGTGGTAGAAGTCGCGGGTTTGGGAGGTGGTGTCGAAGAAGCCTTGGCGAGTTGCTGCAGTGCATCCTGTGGATGGTACACACTGCAGCCACTGTGCACCAGTGGTGAAGGGAGTGAATATTTAGGGTGGTGGATGGGGTTCCAATCAAGCGGGCTGCTTTGTCCTGGATGGTGTTGAGCTTCTTGAATGTTGTTGGAGCTGCACTCATCCAGGCAAGTGGAGAGTATTCCATCACACTCCTGACTTGTGCCTTGTAGATGGTGGAAAGGCTTTGGGGAGTCAGGAGGTGAGTCACTCGCCGCAGAATACCCAGCCTCTGACCTGCTCTTGTAGCCACAGTATTTATATGGCTTACCGTGATTGGAGAATGTTGGATTTAATCGTGCGCATCCTTTATCCAATTTTTAACATAACTCATCAGTTTGTGAACATAGGGATGGGACCTGCATCTGTGTTTTACATGTGCGATGCCTGATCTCCGTTCAGACTCTGTGCGGAGCCTTATCTTATATTTTGCACATAAGCGGTGCAGGCTACCTTTAAGAGATGCAGGCTGCCTTTAAGAGATATGAAGCACTCACGATATCGCCCCCCCCTGCTGTTGAGCAGTCATTCACCAGTGCAGCTAGGCCTGACTGCTCGCTCCGGAATCAGGTAAATGACCATGCAGCACAAGTCTCACGTGCCCTGCATCAGAACGACTGGGCACAGGTTAATCGCGCACCGCATCCCTGCACCCAGATTCGGGGGTTATCGAATTTAACCCCCCCATAAGTGTCAGCCTGTTTCCCTGCATTACAACAGGGACTACAGTTCAACTGGCTGTGATGCGCTTTGGGGTGATGAACATGAAAGGTGGCATATAAATGCAAGTTCTTTCTTTCTTTTGTTTCTTTTCTTTCTTCCCTTTCTTCCCTTTCTAAACCCAAGTGTTTACATTCAAGCAGCTGTTCCATTGATCCTCCTAGTGTGGGCTTTGTGTGGCCAGTGATCGCATCAAAGTAAAGTGAAACGGAGCTTTTAAGAACCTTTTTTTTTACTGTCTGCCGCTGGTCTCCCTGGGACCGATTTAAACCCTCTGCTCCAGTACACATTGGTGGTGACATCACGACATCACTCACTGGTGGCGCTGACCACTCAGTAGTGATGTCTTGACACAACGTCGTGATGTCATTACGCCACACACTGGGTGGAACAACAGGGCCAGTCGACATAAGCACAAAATTACAGGCCCCAGAGAGACCAGCCGCACAGTTTAATGCAGAGGAGTGGCTCAGTTGACTCACTCTCCTGAGTCCTGGGCTGTGCTGTAAAAGCTGCGTCAGATCCAGCCCAATACTTTATTAGCAGAAACTGTGAACATTTTGGACACCAGGAAAGATGAGCCTAAATGAAGGGACATTTTATCATCTGCAAACTTTTACATGTTCCGCATGAGGTCAGAGCTGGCTATGAGGGAGAGCGGCAATGCCTTCCAATCAGAATCCTAAGCATTGGTTCTATTAAACGAAAGCTGGTCTTTGCGCTAAATCTAGTCTAAGCCCCTGGTTCCATGGGACGTGCGTGTTAGAAACACAAGAATCCATGGCACGAGCCACAAATGTCCATTTGGCCTTGGTGCTTCATAGCAGGACGCAGCTTGCACTCTTTAATCTGTACACTTAGCAATCCAATCCTTGGTGTGTTGAGGTCAGCTATCCGTTGCTCAATTCATCATTGTTGCGGTGCATTGGTCAGTCTAGCTACCCTGGCTGTAGCTAGTACTGTGCTACAAGTGCTCAAGTGTTGGCCTTTGAAAAATGACAAAGAATACTCAAAGATGTCCCTATGGAGCTAGCAACTGATAGCTGTTGCACTAAAGTACAAAAGTTGAATTTTTTGAATGAAAAGTAACAGTGAGAAAATTCTATTGATTTAATAAGAGGAAACCTTAATGAGCTAAGATTAGCAGTTCTAGGAGTCTGGCTGAATGCTCACAAGAATTCAAAGTATGATTCCATACAGTTATTAGCAAAACCAACAACTACCCACTGACATGCTTAATAGTTTAAGATGTAATTACATTTTAGCACTTACAAACCCTCACTCAGTAGACTTTTGAACCCACTGACATTTCTGGGCCTGACACAAACCAGGTACATTCAGATTATTTACACTGTTTCTACAAAGCTATTTCCTGATGAACTCAATAGCCAAGTTCCATGCTTTTTGTGGAATCAGGCCCATGTCTCTGAGGGATACAAGAGCCATCCCACAATGAACCTGGCATTGCCAAAAGGGGCCAAGTATTATTCTTCTGGAGTGGGTCCAGTCTGGCTCACTGGAAAAAAAACGATCTAATAAAACAATTCCAAAATTAACTTTTTCTTTTTTTTAAAACAAATGTTATTTAATTAATTATCATTTACAGGCTTTCCAAGCAATAAAGAAAATATTGCAATGGTCAAATTAACACTGTTCGATAATAAGGAACAAATGATTCAATTTTGAGAAGAACCTGTGAAACAAAATAAAGTTCACTTCCTAAATATTTGCTCTGCAATCTTGTTTCTAAAAAAATTATGTGCTGTATTATCTTGTTAAAATTTAATGGATCATTTTCAGCCAAGGTACCTTTTGTGACAGTTGGGATAGGGCCAGTTTATAGTGTTTACCAGATTTCTTAATTTAGACCGCTATACAAACTTTCCCTGATTGAACAGTTACTTCAGCTACACGAGCTGCCCTTGCCCAGATACCCTCTGGAGCTTCTCTTCTCACTGATACTCATTAAGAATCTCATTGCATCAGAACTCCAAGTCTTAGAGAAGTTTGTTTTTGGGATTATGAGTACTCATTCAGACAATGAACTGCAAATCAAAGGTGCATCTCAGCTGCTTTTGACACTTGGCCAAAACAAACCCTACCACAGTCTTCTCCATTATCTTTCACTGTTTGAATTGGATTCAAAAAGGTCAGTTCATGGTCTGCACCATTGTATATGTAGGCTGCTTTATTGTATATGGGAAGCTGGGGTAGGTGAAAAGGTCTACACAACCCAGCAAGCTGTGATGCTGTTCCTCGAACAGCTTTGCCAGTATTTTCCATGGGAATTAATTTAATAACATTACAATGCATTTACCGCAACAGTGCTAGCATTATGTGTGGAACATTGCCAGCTTTGATGTACCTAGAGTATATTGCCAGGCTTTGTCTGCTCAGAAAACATTGCCATTCTTTGTAAATCCAGAATATATTTTGTTCCTTGTTTACCCAAAGCACCCAATATGCATTGTTATCTTCTGTGTACCCATAACACATTACCAGCCTCTGTATGCCTGCAACATTGTCAGCATGTGTATATTCAGAACAAATTGCCAACCTCTGTGTACTAAAAACACATTGCTATCCTCTATGTACTCGGAAGACATTACGTCCTCTGCATGCCCAGAACACATTGTCATTCTACGTATACCCACAAAACATTGGCATCCTCTGTGTATCTGAAGACATTGCCACATCATGGGCCCGATATTAGCAGGGCTGCGGGTTCTGGGCAGGTGGGCTATCAGGCGCGTGGGTAACGTGCCCGGTGAAATTAGTGGGTTTCCCGCGCGATCGTAGCAGGCAAACCACTAATTGGATCCACTTACCTGCTCCTCCGGGTTCCCCGCTGCTGATCTGCGCGTCGGGCGGGCTGCGCATGCGCAGTAAGATCTGTCAGCTGGAGGCGCTCTATTTAAAGGGGCAGTCCTCCACTGACAGATGCTGCAACCAATAGCAAAGATGACTGCATGGAGCAGCCCAGGGGGAAGGCTGCTCCCAGTTTAATGATGCCTCACCCCAGGCATCAATACATGGGGTGAGGAGGAGGGGGAGGACAGAGATCTTCCACCCGGCGGGCGGGAGGAAGCGGCCTGCCTCTGCCACCAGGAAGGCCTGGCTCGAGGTGGCAGAGGGGGTCACCTGCGCCACCAACATATCGCCCACCTGCACACAGTGCAGGAGGCGCTCCAATGACCTCAGTAGGTCAGCCACAGTGAGTACACGTAGTCTTTCCCCTACACTCCGTCTGCCACAGCACTGCCCCCACCCCACATCTCCTTCGGCACTGCCAACACTACTCTGTCACATCACCCCTCATACCCACTCAAACCCCATCCTCATCTTACCTGCACCTACTCACCTCGCCAGTACTCATCCCGCCACTACCACGCAACCCAATCCTCATACAATCTCATGGCTCTATCCCATACTCACCCTCTCGTGCATCTCTCTCACGGCCAGCCTCACTCAACCTGCCACAACCTGTGCTGCAGCCACAGGGCATGCATCACATATGTGCAGTAGGCAGCGTAAGGCAAACGTGTCCTGAGCATGAAGGGGATGCACAAGGGTGTTTGAGGGTTTGTCATGGGTGTTACTTATATTGAATTTCAGAACAACTCACATCACACATTTATATTGGCACCACTACTGCCATGTCTTCGCGAATCCTGTCTGGTTTGTGCAATAGTGTCCGCTCCTGGGTATCACTATGAGGACCCACCACTGATGCCACCCATTGTGTCACTGCAGAGTGGGTGTAGGTGTATTTGCAGGGCTCTTCTGCACAGACAACTGAGAGACATCGGCGATGTCCCCGGTTGCACCCTGGAAGGATGCGGAGGAGAAGTTGTGGAGGGCAGCGGTGACTTTGACAGCGACAGGTAAGAAGATGGTGCTCGGGCCAGCCAGGAGCAGCTCGGCATGAAAGAGGGTGCAGATGTCCACGACTACATGTCGAGTGACTCTGAGCCTCCGTGTGCACTGCTGCTCAGAGAGGTGCAGGAGGCTGAGCCTCGGTCTGTGGACCCTGTGGCGAGGGTAGTGCCCTCTGCGACGCATCTCTCTCTGCGGTAGCCCTCCCTCCTGCTGTACAGGTGGACGTTTCACAGCACTCTGTTGTGGAGCTCCATGTGTCAGAGGTGGATGGCGTGGATGGAGGCTGGTGAGGCTGGTGATGCTGTTCGCCCTCCAAGGAGGTCATGACTGCAGCTACGGCGGCCCCCATCCGCAAGATGTACATCTGAGGGGGTCCGCAAGGTAGGTACATGTCTCTGGACCCCGGGGTACGTGTGCAGGTTGGTGACTTTGACTGTCAGGAGGAGGGTGGTGGAGGCCAAACTTTGTCCCAAGTGACGGAGTGGCCTCCTGCAATGGGTGAGGGTCTCCTCCCCCCCCCCCCCCCACCTGTCAGATGGACCTTTGCAGCTGCCACAGGCTGACGGCTGCAGCATGTCTATTCGAGCTGGGAGTGTTTCCCCCAGTGTGGGAAACAGTCCCATTTTGGTCCAAAATCCCACATAGTCCCTTAATCAGGTCAGTTAATGACCTGAAATACCTGAATAAATATTGTCAAGTGACATCCCGCTGGCTTTAATTGCCTGCGGGATTCCCACCAGCGGGGGCTGCGCGCGCACGCCGGCGCGTCAGCGGGGAACCCGGAAGTGCGCGGGTTCGGGGTGGGCTCCGGTACCGCACCGGGATTCTCTGATTTTCGGAGCCCCCCCGCGGGAAACGCACCCGATAGCGGGTGGTAAAATAGAGCCCCATATGTTTACTCAGAACATGATGTGGGTATCATTCAACTTCAGTGTGGGTGGTAAACTGGCAGTATCAGATCGGCCAGCTGTTACCCATCTGCCTGATTCTCCTTTCCATTGACTGCCAATTGGATACTTCCAATTTTCTGCCTCCGCCAAAGTTGAAAGTTACCCCCTTTGTTAATTGTGTACTCGGAGCACATGGTCATCCTATATATATTCAGAACACATTGGGGGCAATTGTTGACTGTGGTGCAAATCGGGCGGGCAGTGGGTGCCTGCTGCACCTGCCTGTTGGCACCCAACTCCTGAACCGTTTTCATGGTCAGGCCTCATTTAGATGGACTCGATGAGCTGCCAGAGCTCGGTGAGCGCTAACAAGCAGCTCGCCAATCGGGTTCAGCCTGCGCATACACAGTCTGACTAGAAAGTGAGTCATCTCTGACGGCCTCAGACGCAGACGTCTCTAGACTGACTTCGCCAGTGAGGGATAGAGAGACAAAGACTGGCCTCTGACCCCTCAGCTCTGTGGGTCATAAATTGGCTCTCTGGGCCTCTAATAAAAGTTACCACCTTGAATGAGAAAGCCATCTCCCCAGTTTGTTCATATGTCCTCCACCAGTAGTCACTTCTTCCTAGTTTTTCAATAAAACCTTCAACCTATTATCTCTCTTTCTCCCACTCCTTTTCATTTTGTTCAGTTCCATTAAATAGCTTGCTTATCTTCCAGTTTCCAGTTCTAATGAAGGGTCCACACCTGAAAGATTAACCTGTGTATTTTTCCAGTTGCTGACTGACCTGCTGCGTATTTATAACATTTTCTGTTTTTATTTCAGAGTTCCAGCATCTTTTTATTACTTAAAGTGTCCTAACATATACGAGTCCTTAAACTAAAATTTTGTGGGGTTTTGTTCCTGTTATCTTTAACTTTGGCTCTGATACGTGAAGCAGAGACTCCTTGTACTTCCTACACTGGGATGCAAGTCCCTTGGGCTAATCAACACTTTGATTTTTGGTCCACGCACCTTGAACTTGAGGGGCTTCGAGCCAACAGAGTGTTTCCAATCTGTTCGTGACCTTTGAGGTTAACATTCAGTTAATATTACATTTAAGTCTGGAATTCCCCCACTGCCTTAAATTTCCTTTCTAGTCCAATGGGACATCATTACTTGTCTACAAAAATATCAAATGATCGCTACATTGAAAATACTCTTCAGAAATGATGAATGCTGCAGCTGTTATGGTTGTGACGTCTAATACTCTCATATGAAGCAGTTTGAAAAGGTATAAAGGCCAATTTTCAGACTTTGTGCCAGCAGTGCTAACTCAGGAAATATCCCCACATAGCGTCATTGTCATCAAACCACAACATTGTATTTATTTAGCTCCACGTTGTTTCTGACAGGACAGTTTGAAATGTCTAACTTGTTTTTGTTTTTGTGTTTGATGCAGTCTTTAAGATTGTTTGTCTTTGTTTTCTGCAGTGGGAATGTGGAGCGTAATGAATCTCTACATGACAACATACTCATCCTCACAATGCCTCTGAAACATGAAGTGGACACGGCTATTACAGGGTAAATTCAATCAACGTATTGCTGGAACACAATTTGCCAGAAAAAGATCAAGGGGTAGAAATTCGGGCACACCATTTTTGGGTGTGCGGGGGCGCAAGGCTGAGTCCCTGCACCTAAATGGTGAGGCCAAGGTGCGTTGCGCGAACAGCCAGCCAATGAAGAGTAAATGAGGATCAGGCCACTGCTAGCATCACAGTGACCCTAAGGCAGGTAAGGGTCACGGAGGGAGAAACAGAGGCCGGGTGGGGAAAGGGAAGCCGGGGAAGGTTGGTGGAGGGGGGGGGAAACAGAAGCCAGTGGGGAAGGAGAAAGGAAGCCAGGACAAAAATGGAGACCGGGGGTCGGGAGATCGGAGGGAGGGTAGGGGGTTCGGAGACTGGGCAGGGGGATCAGAGACCGTGTTGGGTTGGGGCATCAGAGGCAGTGGAGAGAGATTCAGAGGCTGTGTTAGGTTGGGAGATGGGAGGCTGAGTGTGGGCATGGGGAGGGGGACAGGCGTGGGCACTGCATGATAATTTGTTTTCCTTTCGCAATGTGGCTCGCGGCGCCCTTCCAGTTGGAAATGCGGTGCGCCTCCTGCCCGCCATATGGCAGGCTTAGTTGGCCTGTTAGTGCCCGGTAAATGGGCACTGCAAGACCAAATTTATAGGCCTAAATACCTTTTACCAGTTCAATATGTGATCAGTAAAAGAGGAATGGAAGGAAAGAAGGAGAGGCTGACAGTTATTGTGCTATACAGTTAGGAAAAGAGCAGAGGAGGAATCTAATCATAATGGGTTATAAAGTAATAGGAGAAGAGGGAGAACTGATAGTACTGGATTATAGAGTGATCGGAAAGTGGGAGAATTGATCATACTGGTGTAGAGAGTGATCGGAGAGGTGGAAAGGTTTTTTGAGTTACAGAGTAATGAGAAAGGCAGAACGGCTGATAATACTGGATATAGAGTAGTGGAAGGAGGCAACAGGGGAGTGTACTTTGTCACCGTGTGCAGTTTCCAAAGGATGTTGCAGGCCTTCAGTGTTGTCAGATGACTTCCTCTTTGTGCTGTTTGTGTAGAGGAGAGCCCACTGCAGTGTCAGAGTTAATGGTTTATTATTAATGGGTTCACTGACTCCTGAGTCATTCCTCCAGTGATAGTTTAGAAATTCGCAGCTTTGATCTTCCTGCAGCTTTGTGGAAGAGCAACATCCCGTTGAGCTAATTAACCCTTTGGGCACTGCAGGTCCTGTGCTACTTTGAAGATATGAGACATAGATGGTTGTCTGTATGAGTGTACGGCTCATCACACTTAATGAACTGGTATGGCAGGGCGGGACTTCCATTTGTCCCTTTGACCCCACCATAACCCTGACCTATTTTCCTGGGTTGTGGTTCATTGGCCATGGAGGGCAGTTCTCCAGGTGGAAGACTGCCAAGGTTGAAGAGGAAACCAAGGAGGTGCTGCAATGGGGAACGCCATTGCCGTACCACAAGAGGTGATGAAGGACCTTAAACGGGCATGAGAGCTCTGAAAATGGAGAGAGCTGTGCCTTTGTAGGCCTCAGAGGAGATAGATTTACACAGATAGTGTATGGGGGCCAAATTGGAGGGAGAGGAGGCCTTTACTAGGACATTGGCGTTGTTGTCTCCATTCATCACTAGCTGGTCCTGGCGAGTGGCTGTAACAGGGGTGGCCGAAAGGGAAATGGGGTGGGAAGCTGAGCCTTGCCTCCCCCAGTGGCATTTACATGTGGAGGGTGGGAAAGTGTGTCCGGCAGTGGTCCTGGTGAGGTTAGGGCGGTGAGGCGGCAGTAGCCTTATGAGTTAGAGAGTCGATATTCATGAGCCCAACAACATTAGTGCTTATCTTCTACTTACTCTGTGGACATTAATGGTTTTGAAAAAGAAGGCAAAGCATTGATGGTGTAGTTCTGTCATTGGGCATTGTCAGCGGGGAAACTGTGTTTAAAGGGAGCAGAGTTTGGAGACAGAGCCTCGCAGTTGTTCTGGTAAAGCCCCCTCTGCATTGTGCATGATAGTCATATTGACATGTGTGCACTGGCATTTTTATTTCCTGTATGTAGGCATGTCAGAGTCTTTGGAGCTGATATTGGTGTTGGGCAATAGAACAACATGGGCGATAGCGAATCAGCAGCACATTTTACACTCTGCCCGATTTTCTTTCAAAAGAAAATGTGCCGGACCATAAAACGAGCTGCTGGTTCGCAACCAACGATGAAACCCAGAGAAAAATCCACAATCTACCACATATCATCAACGTGAAATTAACTTCCGTCTATTTCAGCTGCTAAACATTATGAATTAAAATGTACAAAACTATGCACTATACAGCCCTGAAATTGCAAGACTCTGCTCCGACAATGGAGTCTCGCTCAACTGGAATGTGGACCAGTGAAATGGGCATGAAGATCAGCTTGTCCGACTTGCAGTGCTCCTGATTGTCCAGCCGTTGATTTGTACCAACATTGGCGTCCAGCTGGCGAGAGTTTCTGGGGGTAATTTTCATCTTCACTGCTTAGGTGGTAATAAGGCGGAAAAATCACCCGCCTGATATAGAGAACGCCCTCTTCGAAATGAAAACCGGGCGGTTTCTATAACGGACACGCGATCTGCCCTGTCAGTTTACTGCCCAGCTGCTGACAACAAAAATTGCCCCCTCTGTCTCTAGCCTCCTGTGCATCCCACCCTCAGCCACCTAGGCCCCACTCTCTGGAACTCCCTTCCTATTCTCTCTCCTAAGCCTTCAATCACCCCTTCAAAACTCTCTGTCCTGGCTCAGTGTTGCGTTCCTTTTACTCTTACTATGCAAAGTGCCTTGGAGCATTTTGTACATTAAAGGTGCTATATCAATGCAAGTTGTTGTTACGTCTTAATTCATTATATATATAAAATTGATATGTTATATATCTACACATTTTTACATTTGTTATATTATCTACGTATTGAACAAATGTAAAAATGACAATCTAGTTGATATTATTTTACATTTTGTTATTGATAAACTCTTTCAGTTAAAAAATGCAGATGCTGTTTCGTTCTGAATTTCTAAATATTGCTTCTGAGAGTGTTTCAAATTTAAGTTCCAGTTGTTTTGAGACTCAAGGCCAGCATTTATTCAGTTCTGCAAAATGGTGTTTAATGAATAATTCTGTCCACCAGTAAAACAAAATAAATGCTGATACTTTGTTTATTCTTGATGCTCAGGGCTACTGGGCCTTGGTGCTGTCCATGCTGATAGCCGCTCTGTCCCTGTCTCCCTGTCCCTGCTGATAGCTTCCCTGTCCCTGTCTCCCTGTCCCTGCTGATAGCCTCCCTGTCCCGGTCTCCCTGTCCCTGCTGATAGCCTCCCTGTCCCGGTCTCCCTGTCCCTGCTGATAGTCTCCCTGTCCCAGTCTCCCTGTCCCTGCTGATAGTCTCCCTGTCCCGGTCTCCCTGTCCCTGCTGATAGTCTCCCTGTCCCAGTCTCCCTGTCCCTGCTGATAGTCTCCCTGCCCCTGTCTCCCTGCCCCTGTCTCCCTGTCCATGCTGATAGCCTCCCTGCCCCTGTCTCCCTGCCCCTGTCTCCCTGCCCCTGTCTCCCTGTCCCGGTCTCCCTGTCCCTGCTGATAGCCTCCCTGCCCCTGTCTCCCTGTCCCGGTCTCCCTGTCCCTGCTGATAGCCTCCCTGCCCCTGTCTCCCTGCCCCTGTCTCCCTGTCCCTGCTGATAGCCTCCCTGCCCCTGTCTCCCTGCCCCTGTCTCCCTGTCCATGCTGATAGCTCTTCATTTCTCTTTAAAATAGGTCTATTTCTCCAGCCTCCTTTGTTTATGGTGATTCAGTGGATGCATCAAAGTTTGTTCAACTGGAAGACATGTCGTGCCTCTTTCAACCTTTCAACTTGACATTTCAGGTGACCTATCTGAGCCAGCGTTCATTTCTTATACTGTAATAATTTGGTTAAAGGAGTCTGCTTCTCAGCCATGCACTTGTTCAATCAAAATGTCCTTTCAGTCTATGTAACCGTAACCAGTTATGATAATTGTGTGGGGCACACTGACTCCTGTGCTTGAATTTCTGATATTTGGCCCATTGCGCCAGTAGTGTGAATTTGTAAAACCTACCCTACATGGGGCAATTCCATGATCTTGTGCTTCTGACAGAGTGCCGCATTCACGGGCATCATTGGTTGGAGATTGAGGACTACAATCTTGTAGCCCAGTTTCTGACCTGTACTCCCTGTCAGTGCAGCATTGGACAAACCCATTGCAACTTCTTCCCCAGCGTAGTCTAACGTCCCTTGTAACAGCTGCCACAGAGTATCATCTGGTTGGTTACATCAGTAAGTAGCTCAGGCCTACACATCAGGACGGTCCCAGGTTCGATCGCTGTTCTGTGCTATGTTAGCTGACTGCAGCCAGACCAGACACACACAGCAAGCCTATCAGCATTCAAATGTAGGAAACACCCAGGGACACAGACTCCTCTGCTACACTTATGTTCTTGTGAAGGGTCTACATTCAAAATGCCAACAGGCCTCTTCTCTGCCCGGAGGCAGATGGCGCTGTTGTGCATCCCCCAGCATCCCCTGCTTATATCAGAATATACCCAAGAAAACAAAGGTGGAGAAGAACAACAGGTAGTGGTCACTAGTTTGAAACCCACTAACTCCTTTCTCAGGACGTCAACTAATGGGTTTTCTAGCCTGTTAATAGATTTTAAAGTGCTGGTGAGGAGTGTCAGGCTCTGTACACTTCACTGAGGTTAAATGTAGGCTATTTTGTTTTGTGTTTCCATGAGCAGAGCTCAGAATATTGTCTATTTCTGGCAATTGCTATCGTTTGAGGTTAAGTATTACAAGGTTTTACTCCGGGAGAGCAGATCACAGACTCAAGTGCAGAGCTTGTGCATCCAACTTTCAGCACTCCTGATTTATTGGATCCTGGACTGGACTTTCTGATTTGATCAGTACCATCGCATGAAGCTGGGCTACAAAGGGTTCTGCTTAAGCAGCCCTAAATCCTAAATTGTTCTCTAGGTTTACAGAAGAGAGCTATAAATGATGGAAATTTAAAGTTGTGAGGAGAGACTGGGGATACTGGGACTATTACCACTGGAGTAGAGAAGGCTAAGAGGAGATTTATTAGAGATTTTTAAAATTATAAAAAGTTTTGATAGAGTGAATAGGGAAACACTGGCCCCGATTTTAAATCCCCCCATCTGGCGGAAACAGGGCAAGGGGCCGTTAAAACGAGGGCAACGACTTCCCCCCTCTGATCCTGCTGCCTTCTGCCGTGCCCCGATGTTAACCTGCTCTTTTGATCAGGCAAGCAGGACACCAGCAAGAAAGTAGCAGGGTCCTTCCTTAAATATGCAGATCAAGTACGATGGTGTCATCAGGACCCTACCTGCTATTTTAGTTGGAGGCCTGAGTGGGGGAGCAGTGGCGGCTTCGTCATCAGGCCAGACCTGCTGGGAGGCGGATTGGGCCAGAAGTGGCCCAGCATGGTAAGATTGACAGTTTTATTTTAGGTTTCCTTGTGGGCCAAGGGGGGCAGGAGTGCTCCTCCAGACCTCACAAGGAGACCTTGGGCCTCCCTTGCTCCCCAATCATGTCCAGTGCCCCCCATACCACTTAAGTGACTTCCGGGACCGCTCCCAGGGGTCCTCGGTTGTGGTCTCCTGACGTCGATTTCTCGCTCCCGCCCACTGGCTAAATGGTGTATCTCCCACCCTCCCTTTAAAATCCGCTGGTTGGAGTGTCAGTGACCAGAATTAATCAATTTCAAATTATCCCTAATAGAGGTTGGAGCACAGGGAGTGCTTGAGACAGAGATCATTTGCTTCTTTTATGGGAAAAATTGACAATGAATGGAAGCAGAGGAAGATACAGGGCTCTAGGGAGAGAGCTGAGCAGTGGGATCACTTTTGGATTGCTCTAGAAAAGAGCTGGCACAGACATGATGGGCCGAATGGCATCCTTCTGTGCTGTAAACTTCTACAGTTCAAACTTACCGGGTCCAGAAATGGCAGCTCTAAAACAGGAGAGTAACCTGTACACACACGTCGCACTTACATAATGTATGCCTAGTTCTGATCTGTCACTATCTGGCTTATCTATTTATAGAACAGTTCCAAATCCTGAACCCAGGACTCAGTACTCTGAGGGCTAAGGGTAATACTACTTTGAGGCAATATATATTTCTTCCAATTACTGCACACAATATATAAAAGAGTATCTTTGATCCATAAAAGAACAAAGGATTGTGTGGACCTGATTTGTAGGTGCATTCACTGCAGTTTGTCCTGATCGACTGAATAGGACTTTGGAGTTTTCTCTGAGTCCTGCCAAGTCCTGAACATTTAGAATGTTCAGCATTATTTTAATTAAACTCAGTCCCTTTCTGTACCTCTGGGATGGTGTAAATTCTTGGCAAGCATTCCTTCTGATCTAAACAACCCCTTTGGGAAAATGCGTTTAGTGCTCGAGAACCTATCCCAACCCAAATCCACTCCTGCTCGACCCCAGTGACAGCTTTTATTTATCTCATTCTGATCACATACCTTCCCATAATGGGGAAGGTATGACAGCAGGGGAGGAGTTATAGTCTTGTATCATCCTGGACCTGGAATTTGTACAAGTCCCTGTATCCCCGCAAATGACGTGGGAACGTTTTTCTGAGTTTTTATTTTACATTGGTGCTGTTTTTGAAATCTGGCGGTTGTACCGCACTTGAACAAGCCTCACATTTGTGCACTTGCTGGTTTAATAGCAACATTACTAAGTTGTCAGGTTTTGCCTTGTGAACTGAGGCCTATTCTGGTCTCAGATTGAGGTAACAAAACCTGAGCGGATTTCATCTATTTTCCTCTGTGTTCACTTTTTTAGTTTTGCTAAAAGTGTTGAGGGGTCCACCCACTGGATTCATGTGGCATGAACAATTTATGTGGCCAAGTTAAGAGAACATAATAAACCAATGAGACCATCAAGGGCTCCTCACTAACAAGCAGTTTAAAAGTTTATTTCAGCCGGGATTTTCTAATTGACATTATGTTAAAATGGATCGGCTAACACTGGTCAGAAAACTTAGACTGCCTCCATCAGGACTCTTTCTAAAGTGGGATTAAGGTGGACATGTGCTACAGCCTGTGACACAAGCAACAAATAAATCAAATTGTGATTAAGTGTTTACTTAGCTTTTCATATAATTAGAATTGAGAGGAAGTTGCCACTAAATCTAACTTCGACACTTCTTTGTTCCTCTTTTAGAGTTTTCAGCTTGTGATGATTATATAGAGGGTAAACAAAGAAAAGCACATCTTAATACATCAACCTCTGGGAGCCATACAGAAGGATGTCACAGTGAGGGTACATAATCAAGCTGGTGCTCCCAGCAGGGCACATCTCCGGAAATTGGGGCTGTACAGCTTGTGATTTCCATTCATTAAGGAGGACCATTGGATTGCAGGATCATCCCATGTTCTTTTACAGAGTTCTGTATTAAAAAGGGAGCCATAAATAATGCATGTTGTGTCACTGGACCAGAGAGTGTTATGGTGAGGGGTGGGGCTATTGTTGATGCTTGTAACAGAACAGTTTGAATCAAACAGGGTTAACAACAGCCTTTTTTCCCCCCTTTATTATTGAATTAAAGGTTATAAACATGGGCCCAAGCAGTGCGCCAGAACTTGCTGTGCAAATTATGATTCCCAGCAGGCTTTTTACAAACGGAGCTGACATCTTTCTTGTCCAGGAGGTCGTGGTGAGTACACAGGGCTGTCGATAATTACTGCAGTCTCCTGCAGCCTTTGAGGAAATTGCTTGTATCAGTTTTGAAACACTTTGTTTTCAGGTGTAGATAGCACAGTTTCCTAAACTACGCAGCAATCGCAGAGAGTTAATGTAGCACTTTGTAGATCGCATGGGTGAAGTAAATTTTTTTCTACATATGCTCACTTTCTAGGCCTGGATTGTGTTAAATTTTCTTTCCTGTCCATTTGCTTTTGTGAGTGATTGGTGCTAAATGTAAAGAAGCATTACATCAGGACCGAGGACTCTTCATTCTCTTATTTCCAAAGAACTAGTTCACTGATTATTTTGAGACTGTGCTTTTTGACTCTATCCAATGTGACGGGTTGTTTTCCGAAAAGTGTACAGCGTCCCTTTAACAACATAAGCAAGTATGATAAAGCTGTTTTGCATGTTAAAATCTGCTGCTTCCAAAAGGCTATTCATGCTATTAATGGGGGTATAATTTGTCTTCAATACTCCTGGTGCACAGCTTTGTGCGTGGGGCACACATACTAAGAATTCATGAACATGTTCAGTAAAGGGGCCCACAATTGACAGGCTTGCGAGTCAGACATACACCTAAATTCCCAATATGCACTCCTGGTGTGTGAAGCTCTGTGCCAGGGGTAATAAAGACAACAATTTCCCCATGTTCTCTGACCAATTGAATAACCTGGTGAATAACCAGAGCTAAAAAGTCCAGAAAGGTAAAACTATGACAGCTCTCCCTCCTGCCAATGGTAATTGAGTGAAAATTCAGGACAAGCCTGGCGAATTGCATTCCACAGATGGCGCTCCCATGGTCCCAACAGGACTAGAGCCTAATTAAACCATGAAGTTTTTCTTCATCCCAATCTGTAGTTATCTTTAAAACCATGAATCCCATTCTTAATCATATATTTGTCCCATTTTGAGGAGTTGTTTCACATAGCATTAGTTACTTTGATTGAAGTTTATTCTCTGTATCCAGTTTTCTGTGAAAATAACACCAGTGTCTTAATTCACTTTGACAATTTTGTACTTGTGTCCTCTACTTCTGAGCTCATGGTCCAGGTGAAGTAATCTGCTTGTATCCACATTATCCATGGCTTACAGCATTTTCAAAAACTGCATGATAGCTCCTCCCAGTCTTTTGCCCAATGAAAGCAAGAAAGCAAGAACTTGTGTTTATATATCTTCCACATTTTGCAGCTCAAATGTAGTTGCTGTTATTATGAAGGCAAATGCGGGATTGAATTTGCGCACAGCAAGGTTCCACTAACAGCAAATACTAATCTGTTGTTTTGGTGGTCAGAATGATTAAAAACAAACAGACTTCTGTAGGCTTCTCCTCATTTAAGTCCCAGATGCATGCTTGTTGCTGTTCTCTGAACTCTCTCCAATGCAGTAATATACTTTGTAGGTAGGGGCCTATAGCTTTATGTTTCATGATGTGCTTTGTGTTCTCTGATATCTATCTCTCACTACCTACCTAAGTTCTTTCCGCAGCTCTTCTGCCAAAGTTATGGTGGACCAACGGGAGAACCTCGGCGGAAATTAACTCCTCCCTTACCTTATTCTCTGATTCAGCCACCTTCCCTGAACCAATCTTGTGAATTTGTATAAAATTAGTTGTGTGAAGTGCACATCTGAAACCCTTTTAGAAGATGAAACGTGCAATCTGATCATGGTCACAGCACCTGAACACATACAAAAATGGAGGCAGACTGGAGGGCACAACAAATGAATAGGCAGTCGCCTGAGTTATGCAAGGTAGTTGAGGAATACTCCTTAATTTCAGCCCATATTGCCTAATTCCCTGTCAAACCAAATAATTACAATTCAATCACAGTTACAGCTCTTGTTTCTAACATTAATGCTTTAATGGATACTTTCTTTATGAAGACATCAGAAAGGCAATGATGAAGTGAAGAAATCAGCATTATTTTTCTATGGCAACTGAACTGATCAGCTATTCAGTCCCAAACATGTCTACTTTCCTCTGATATGTATAATGTTTATTTATTCTACTCCTCCCGCCAAGTATCCCTTCTCCAATCAGGCTGCAATGAGATAGAGCACAGACGTCCCCAGTGGCTGGCACCAGGGATATAATTTAATACTTTCCTAATAGGAAGGAAGTTTTTCATGTGCCAACAGCAGGTGGACGCTGGGGTTCCCCGTCTCTCCCTTGGGGAAAAAAATTAAATCTTCATTGTCTCTCGAAAGTACTGAATGGAACTGTCAGCTGTTCATGCTGCTTTAGTGTTTTGTACCATTCCAAATAGCAAAGCAGTGTTAGCGCATTTCAGCTCATTTAACAGTAGTGTTGTACTTCAGTGTGTGCATTTTATTTGGTAAGATTCTATATTGCTGGAATCAGTTACATGCCAGAAGATCACTGGACCTGCTTTACATATTTGTCAGCCCTTTCCCTTTTTATAGGGGCAATTATATTATATTCCCAAATTATTCATTTTTAAAAGCACTGGCAGCTGGAGACTGGGTTTAGCAGTACTTAAGGAAGAACTTTCTAGTGACAGAAGTTTCGGTGTAGAATGCTGGTGAGAGAGAAAGCCTGAATTTATTACTGGACAAATTGAGAGAAACGACCAAAACAGAAAACATCACTAAAATTGTGATGATTATGACTTTACAATTTGATATTAGCGTTTGATAGTCACAAAGATAAGATGAATTGCTCGAAATCAGATGCTACAATTCACACTTGATGAACAACGGAATTTAAGTATTCTCACCCTCAAGGATTAGGCAATTAGGGATGGGCAATAAATGCTGGCCTCGCCAGCGACGCCCACATCCTGTGAACGAATTTAAAAAAAAAATTTCCCCAGAAAATGAATGGAGGTGATTTTCCACAGGGGCGCTCCTGCTCGTCCACTGTAACTTGGGCTCAAGAGCCACAGAAATCCCAGAACATCACCCCAAGTGTCTCAGATTGCAGTGGGCGCTGATCCATTGCATAAAACTGCTCCTAATTCAGCAGAAGTTGGCACTAAACTGTCAAGCTCGCTCAGAGAAGCTGCACGGATAGTTGATATGGGAAATGGCAAAAATATCCACTGGCATAAAATCACACAGATGGGACAAAGTAGAGGAAGCTTTACTCTGCAGCTGACTGATTCCATATAAGTCCAGGGTGTCTATTGTGGAAAAGTGTTTGGCATGAACATCCCTCACCTTGAATAAAAAAAGAAAAAATACTTTAAATTACCCCAGCTTGGCCATTCCCACCCTGAGAGTTGACACTTGTGATCCAGGTTTGCTCCTTGATGAAATTGACTCTAGTTAAGCCAATTCCAGAGCTCCTTTGCTCCAGTCTGTTTCTTGGCACTTACCGACGGACAAGCCTCTGAACTTCCAGCTGACGTGAGCTCTGGACTTTATTAACCACTTATCTCACACTTTGCTGAACAAACAGAAGTTCTGTGTAATTAGCAGAGTAAAAACTATGACAAGTGTTTTAAGAGTTAAGTGGTTACATGTAAGTAGAAGAGGTGCAATTGACATATCAACGTATTCTGCCACACAGGGTGATAGGACATGGGTTCACTCCCACCATTCCCCCATGACAAGTTTCCAGTCTCAGCTAGAACATAAAGTTTTGATGCAGGTTGGAGGCCAAGTACTTTCCAGCTTGGAGGGAGAGAAGTGAGTCACAGTGGCCCACTTCTGATGACCTCCTGGTGGCTGGCTGTAGAACAGCATTGATAGAGCACTGGGGACTCAGTCAGGAGAGCGACGATAACTTTGGAGTGGTAGGACCCCAAGGAGGAGAGAAAAATACATTTAACACAGAGTCACAAACAAAGAAATCATTCTTATGGCGCAGTGAAGTTATTTTGTGTTGTTCTGTTTGACAAGCTAAAAGTAGGGCATGTCCTTTGGGTGCTATAGAGTTGATGAGCTCATCCAGCCTGTTTCATTGTAAGATTTTGTTTGCTGACTAATCAGTCAAGAGGTTTGCGTGGAAGAGAAATGAATACAAACATATTATTTACAGTTGGTTCCAATTAATCTACATAATTTTGCTGTGAATAATTCTGTTTTGTACAGAAGTTACAAGATGATGGAAAAAACTGATAAATAAAATATATCTGGGTAAATAAACCAAACTTGGAGCTGTGACAGGGGTTGGCTGAGCCCAGCATTCCGGACCATCACCCAAGAGGCTCATTCCACAGTACAGCAATAGAAGGTGAAGCATGATTCAGGCACAAACTTCTGCCTCCCAGAGGAGTTCAAGTAGGTTCGCAGCGTGATAACCTACTCATTATTAATCAGTTGGCCTGTCGAGGATGTCTTGTAAATCTGTGCTGAGTAAACTGCACCAAACAGTGTAAGCTTGCCAGATGCTGCCTGTGAAGGCCAGCAATGCTGATCCCCGTGGGGGTCTGCATTTCGGAAGCTGCGCCTGCAGGAAGTCATTCCATGGAACTCCCTGGCTCAGAGGGTTAAAATACTATATTTATTATGTAAAATGTTCAGAAGGATGTTGAGGCCTACTATACCAGTGACATTTGAAACCTTGAAACATGAAAATACCTATAATTTTATATTTCAGAGAAAATTGTTCTCCCCCGTCCTTTTCATCTATTTCCCTATCACCTCCTGAAGGAGGTGACTCAGGCTGGGCTATGGTTCCATGTGTGTCAGCAGCCTCTGGTAATTTTCTCAGTGGCCATTCTTTGTGTATGGGCCTGAGCCCAATCCTTTCCTCACCCAGTATCCACACATGCACCTTCCAGCGGGGGTGGGGGGAAATGATCATTGGATAATGATAAGGAGAACAAACCCTGGCTGAATTTTCATTCCCTCCTTAGGGCAATAGGTAACTGAGGACTTCTCGTGTCTCAAAGCAGTGGATTTTGGTTGAGATTAGCACTTTAAGCACAGAGCCAGGTTAAAACTGGAACCTTTCTTGCCCCATTTACTGACCAAACCTTTTTTAAAAATATCAATATGTTTCATTTGTAAACACTGCAGGAATGTCACGTAGGATGGAACACAGTAAAATGAGTTAAGAGTTTGTTTCATTGGCCAACAGTCAATCTTCATTAAGGTCCATGTGATGTCATCCACTTGTGTTATTTGTGATGTTTTCCTTGTGCCTCAGCGGATGGAACTGAACGTAGCGTTCAAGGTATGGCCCAACAAAAGCATTATACAGCTTCAGCATGACAGTCTCAGACTTATAGGGGGCGATTTTCAGGTTTGGGTGCCGGACGGACGCGTTATTGGCAATGCGCCCGTGGTGCCCACCCAACGCGGCAGTTGTGAGGCCCGAACCGCTTTGAGATTTGGACCCCATTAACATTTTGTTGGCGAGCTGCAGGCGCCAAACGTCCACCCTACTCCAGCTTGCTGGTTTCCCATGGCAGAAAATCGGCCAGCTGTAGCATGCAGTTATCTGGGATATAAGGGTTAGGCTTGTCGGGGAGAGAGCGAGAACGGGCCAGCAGTTGGTCAAAAGATTTTTGTCAGGCCCGGGTTTCCAAAAAAAACTTAAGAACCCAAAAAACTTACCCTTTAGGACAAGGCCTCCGATGGTCCATTTAAGGATTGCTGGTTAAGCTTCTCAACTCCTGGAGAAATGGGACTGGCATGTGCCGTGCATATTCAGTCCATTTCTCTTTGAAAGTTGCAATCAGGGTCCTACAACAGGTGTAGGACCCCGATTCACATAACTACAAAGCTTCCCACCTGTTTTGGGCAGGTGTGCAGGGCTCCCATTTAAAGGCTCGCTTGAAAGTTGATTCAGGCGGACAAATGGGAGCACAAGGTCCCCACCAGACATTCAACTGCTGGGCGTCTCTTTTTTAGGTGAGAAACAGATAGCCAGCAATTGAAAATCTCCCCATAGTCTGCTGATCTGTCAATATAGCTCAGCAGTAATTGCTGGCCTGCAATGACTGGGCATAATCAGTGTTGACTCTACTATGACACCTTCGTCTCTTTCAGCTTTTCCCCTAACTAGTTTGACAACATTCATTAAGTAAATGTGCCCTCCATTTGCTACATACAGGAATGTTTTCTTCATGGGACAGATCATTCCAAATTTGAATGGTATGAAACAGGCAAAAAGTGGTATTTTTTTCCTGAATATCCAAATATTCTCTGAAGCTCGGTTATGCGAGTGGGAAACCTGTTCACAGTGCAGGCTGTAAAGACAGTTGAACAGTATCGCCAATGCGATGAAAAAAATGTGTTGTTGTTAGCTAGCTATAGACCGGACTTTCCCCCAGTGCTGTTAAGTACAGGTTGCACATTCCCTTGCACATTTCAACACTTGCTGTGACTCTATGTTCCACTGACGGATGATGGGGTAAATCTTGCGAGCCGTGGCTCGAGGGAATCTTGTGAGTCATGGCTCTAGGCACGGAGCCTCACTCACTGGGAACACAGATTGGAGATTCAGATGGTGGAGGTCAGTGCACCTGATTTGCGGCACTCCTGATTTTTAGATCATTAAAATGAATAATCGGAAAATTGGGAATGCCACAAGACATAACATAACAAGACAAGACATGATCTCTGCTTCTGATTTTCTAATCCGTCTCCTAGTGAGTGAAACTCTGAGCAAGGCACACGTCTTGCAAAATGTACATATAAACTTGTATATAAATATACATACACTAAAAAAAGTCTGTAATGGGTTAATTATCCATGGCAATAATTCTTTGGATAGACTATAAAAGTCTTTTTCGTTTTGATAGATAAATCCTGATGACTGGTATGTCAAATTCAGTTGGCTTTGTCTTATAGAATCATACAGCACAGAAGGAGGCCATTCGGCCCATCGTGTCTGTGCCGGCTCTCTGAAAGAGCTACCAATTGGTCCCACCCCCTTGCTCTTTTCCCGTAGCCCTGCAAATTTTTCCTTTATCAGTATCTATCTTATTCCCTTTTAAAGGTTACTATTGAATCTGTTTCCACCACCCTTCCAGACCATAGCAATTCGCTTAGTTAAAAAAAAATTTCCTCATCTCCCCCATGGCTTTTTTGCCAGTTATCTTAAATCTGTGTCCTCTGGTTACCGACCCTCCTGCCAGTGGAAACAGTTTCTCCCTATCTACCCTATCAAAACCCTAATTTTGAACACCTCTATTATATCTTGTTTTAACCGCTTTGTTCTAAGGAGAATAATCCCAGCTTCTCTAGTCTCTCCCCTTACCTTGTAAAACTTTCTGTATCAGCATAGTGCATCTTAAAGTACAACACAGGCTGGAAGAGAAATGCAGCTTTGGGGTCTTGAGTACCAGAATTTTGGAAGAACTCTGATCCTGTTACAAGCTTTTAACATAGGAGGTTTCCAAATCCCACTCTTCTATCCAAGTATCGTTTTCAGATATTTTCCACTATCCTTCATACATACTGACAGTAGACGATCGGGAAATCGATGGAAGTACATATCAAAATGTAGGCCATTTGAATTAATGGTCAGAAAATCATGAACAGTGCATGGCCAAATTTCTAATATACATTTGCAATGAATGAGGTTACTTGCCAGAAGCACAAAGTTGGAAGATTATTCCTGCGTCTGGGACTGACAATTTATTGTTGCATGCACAAAATTTACCAAGGTTCACTCCCCACTAGGTGCGCTGGGTAACATAATCCTCCCATCAATCTATGTAATGGTGCATATGCTGATGGCTATCATCATCAAAACCTATACAAAGAACAAACTATGTCCTTCACATCTGTTAGTTACATATAGGAAACAGACCCATTTGATCTTTTGCTCAAAAGGCACAGTTTGTTCTTTTTGAGGAAAGGAAACAAGCAATTCAAGCTTGCCACTTTTTTGATGAGGGAGTAGAGCTGAACGCCTTACTGTCATTTTTATGCTGACAACATCATAAGAGAAGCATCAAACAGTACATTTCAAAGTGATTAGTCATTGTCTTGTGCATTTGTCAACAATCATACGGGGATTTATCAAACACTTTTTTTTGCAAAGACAGTGCCCTTTAACTAAATGGAATTACGCTGAATACATCTAATCTACTTTATCATTGCACATTTTAAATTCCATCATAAATAATTGTTCTAACATCAGTCCTGTCAGAAGATGAAGTACTTTAATTACAGTCAAGATTGTATCATCTTTGGAAACATGAATAGTGAAATTCCTCCTGTTGATAATTTTATCAAAAATGTCCTGGCTTATGCTCTCGCCAACTTTGTTGGTGATCTTACAAACAGGGGGAATGTCATCCCCATGACGTATTTTAAAATAGATTGAGGGGGTGATGACGTGAGCCAGTGCACCTAGTGGCGAGTCACCTTGGTAAATTGTGTGCATGCGTCCCATGATTTTCCTCCAATTGACGTGGCAGTTTAACGCCCAGCATCAGAATAAATTCTCAGTCCCAGATGCAGGAATAATTTTCCGACTTTGTGCTTCTGGCAGGTAACCTCATCCGCTGCAAATGAGTGTCAGTAATTTGGCCATGCACAGCTCATGATGTTCTGACCATTAATTCAAAAGAACAGAAAATCATGGATGGGCTTTCCTACAATTTGCTATATGCTTCAATTGGCTGCGGTTCCCTGCTGGGACCACAATGTCCACAAATTACTCCCCTACACTTTAAGCATCACTCCCTGTTAAAACTTCAGTTAAAACTGCTATTCCAATGCTGTCCTGGCTGACCTCCCACCTTGCACCCTTCGTAAACTTGAGCTCATCCAAAACTCTGCTGCCCGTATCCTAACTAGCACCAATTCCTGTTCACCCATCACCTCTGTGCTCGCCCACCTACATTGGCTCCTGGTCTGGCAACGCCTCGATTTAAACATTCCTATCCTTCTTTTCGCCCCTCCCTATCTCTGTAACCTCCTCCAGCCCTACAATCCTCCAAGATCTCTACGCTCCTCCAATTCAGGCCTCTTGCGCATCCCAAATTTTCATTGCTTCACCATTGGCAGTCTTCAGCTGCCTAGGCCCTAAGTTCTGCAATTCCCTCCCTAAGCATCTCTGCATCTCTACATCTCTCTCCTCCTTTAAGACACTTCTTAAAACCTACCTCTTTGACCAAGCTGTTGGTCACCTGTCCTTATATCTCCTTACGTTGCTTGGCGTCAAATTTTGTTTGATAACGTTCCTGTGAAGCACCTTTTACTATGTTAAAGGCACTATATAAATGCAACTTATTGCTGTTCAGTGCAACATCCATGCATAGCCTCCGTCCATGCACAGCAAAGGAATTTTTGGGGAAGTGTGTCAGTCATCAGAGAAAGGCCGACCTATTCACTGAGATCTGCACCCACTTAACTTGGTGCTGTGTGTGTTGGTCAACCCAAACTGCTGCTGTTTTGCAAACACATTCTTCATTTCAATGATGCATTAAAAAGCAATGAAAAAACATTGTGCTGATTTTTTTTCCTCTTATAAGAAAAATATTCACCATCAGAGTTCTTTTTCTGATCTTTCTCCAAGGTATGATATTTGCATTTGGCGCTTTGCCCAGATTACAGGGATGAGTTATAGTTTAAAATCTACTTCTTCGTAAATAGTAAATCTGCGCCAGCAATGTGTGGAACCTTGCAGGAGATCCTCCAAGCCGTGCTCGATTCTCTATTACTGTTATTTCTGAGACTTTTCGGTCTCACTTGGTGCGGCGAATCTTCCGAATGCGCGTTGCTGGAACAGAGCCTCTCTCTCGCTGGAAACGTGTATCAAGAAAACATGGGTGAGCTGCCCCCATTTTTCATTCATTAAAATGAACAGACAGAAATCTGTGGAGAATACATCTGCCATTTTCCAGTCTACACTCCCAGTGGGTGGGGCTTCCTGCCGGCACGGTGATATTGTAAAATCGGCCCTTATTCCTCTCTTTAAATGCAGCTTCCCTTATCATTCGGTTTCTTCTATTTTTATCCATTTTTTTTTAAAAGTCGTTTCGGTTCCTCTGTTGAAATTTCGCTCTTCCTTCGCAGATATTGCAGGGAACCTGCAGTGAATCTCCAGACACTGGGATCCTTCCTGCGTTTCATTGATAGTGATTATGCAAAGCAAATAATACATTTGAGAAGGTGGATGCTTATCACTGTGACTCAGCGGCATTGAACTTATAGCACCAGCATCTTACACGGCAATGTGTGGCATAACATTAAGGTGCTGAACATCTATATTTTTTCCCCTCATTTTTCTCTTGCCCATCCTCACTCATACTAGTGATAAGATTCAATGGGTGGTATTTGCTCAGTTACCCTTCTTTAGGTATGAGCCTAAGCAGTGAGTTGGTATTGACTCTGGGGCTGTCTCAGCCAAACCCAACGCTGTCTTCACTTGACAACTACACCTGCATTTTACAATATAAGAAAATAAGAATTCTTAGAAAGAGGCAGTTCGACCCAAACAAAGCCAGTCTCTTTTTCATAGATCAATGCCACTTAGCCAACTTCCCCCTCAATTGCATCTCTGTTCAGAAAGACATGCAATTGTCTCGTGAACCCATTTGCACCATTTGTTTCAATGACCTTCCCTAGTAACTTATTTCACAACATTAATGTCCTTTGGCTGAAAGCGTCCAGCCCAACTTCCCTTCTTACTTTTAATTTCCTATTTTTTAACTTGCTACCTTTGGGATTCAAACCCTTCTCTACAGTGAACAATCAGCTTGGATTAATTTTGTCAGTTCCCATTATAATCTTAAAATCTTCAACTAGAACACCTTAAACTCTCCTCTGATCTAAAGAAACAAGCCCAACGTCATAACTCTGTGGCCCTTTAATCTGTTTTGATTTGACCGGAATCTAGCAGGAGTCACTGGTTTCTCCCCACCTCGAGCCCAGGGTTGCTGAGGTCAGTTGTAGTTTTCCTGCCGCAGTCCGCAGCACCAACCAAGGATCATTCCTGAGACATTCCCGGTCTCTAGCTTTGTACCACATCATATAATGTACGTCAATGGAGTCTCTGCTGAGTGTAAAAACATGTTTAAAGCATGCACAAAAATAACTACTTTTTGCACAAATGGTTATTTTCAATTCAACTACCCCACGGTTATTAAACTCGTAATAAATACATCATCCAGTTTCTAATAGGAGGTTGATCTTTTTAAGCATCAGTACAGTGACCCATTGTAGCAGAGACACTGGCCTATGGTAAGATGGTTGTCATGTGTAGAGCTTCTAGTTTAATGTATGTGATATTAACAAGCTTCTTCTTAAAGTGATATCACAGGGTATAAGTGACAAGATCTTAGGCTGGAGCCATTGTTCAGATAGAGTTTATCAGAAAAACATACCCATGGGGTTCACTCACTTGCATTAAAAATTAATCTTATTAATTTCACTGACATTTAGTGTCCTGCTGGGAGCAGTGAATGTAACATTTAATTGCAGCAATATAATAATTAGGCAATAAATAAGACCCCAGTGAGCTGTACTAGTGATGTTAGAGGCAGTTAGTTTTAAAGGCGAGAATGGTAGAGTCAGTTTCCAGGATGGTGCAGGAGTATTTCTTATTGCTAGTCAGTAACAGCTGAGCGCAAACAGTTGAAGGGAAAACATCATAGCCCAGAATTTAAGCCCCTGCACCCGAAGAAAATGGGGTGGGCCGAGGGAGTTAAAATTGGGGACAGCGTCCAGTTGGGGATGTTCACACCGCACTGCTGCCCACCGCCATTTTAACTCCCAGGTTTCGGGAAGCATTGAAGGCAATTGTCGCAGGCAGGCGGCACCTTATAAATATTTAAAAGTCGGTGACCGATGACATCATTCAGACTGTGACATGATTTTAACCCCATGTCACATAAGTCGCATACAGTTCAGGAGCTGCCAGTGAAACCTGGAGGCAGGCAGGTTTGGGTCCAGAAGTGGCCTAGGTAAATTGTAATTTTACATTTCTTATGATTTCCTTGTGGGTCAGGAGGAGCAGGAGTGCCCTGGCCTTCCCTCTCCCTTCTCTGACTGTGAATGCCTCTGGCCACCCTCTGCCACTTACCTTATAGAATCCTAGAAAGTTACGGCACAGAAGGAGCCCATTCGTCCCATCGTGTCCGTGCCAGCTGATAAAGAGCTATCCAGCTTAATCCCACTTTCCAGCATTTGGTCCGTAGCCCTGTAAGTTACAGCACTTCAGGTGCACGTCCAAGTACTTTTTAAATGAGTTGAGGGTTTCTGCCTCCACCACCCTTTCAGGTAGTGAGTTCCAGACCCCCATCATCCTGTGGGTGAAAAAAGTTCTCCTCAGCTCCTCTCTAATTCTTCTACCAATTACTTTAAATCTATGCCCCCTGGTCACTGGCCCCTCTGCTAAGGGAAATAGATCCTCCCTATCCACTCTATCTAGTCCTGTCATAATTTTATACACCTCAATTAAATCTCCCCTCAGCCTCCTTTGTTCCAAAGAAAACAACCCCAGCCGATCCAATCTTTTCTCATAGCTAAAATTCTCCAGCCCTGGCAACATCCTCATAAATCTCCTCTGTTCTCTCTCTAGTGCAATCACATCTTTCCTGTAATGTGGTGACCAGAGCTGTATGCAGTACTCAGCTGCTAACCAATGTTTTATACAATTCTAACATAATCTCCCTGCTCTAATATTCTATGTCTCGGAAAATAAAGGAAAGTATCCTGTATGCCTTTTTAATCATCTTATCTACCTATCCTGCTACCTTCAGGGATCTCTGGACATGAACTCCAAGGTCCCTTTGTTCCTCTACACCTTTCAGTATCCTCCCATTTATTGGGTACTCCCTTGCCTTGTTTGCCCTCCCCAAATGCATCACCTCACACTTTTCCAGATTGAATTCCATTTGCCACTTTTCTGCCCACCTGATTAGTCCATTGATATTTTCCCGCAGTCTACAGCTTTCCTCCTCACTATCAACCACACGGCCAATTTTTGTAACATCTCCAAACTTCTTGATCAAGCCCCCCTCGTTCAAGTCCAAATCATTAATATATACCACAAAAAGCAAGTGACCTAGTACTGAGCCTTGCGGGACCCCACTGGAAACAGCCTTCCAGTCGCAAGAACACCCGTCAACCATTACCCTTTGCTTCCTGCCACTGAGCCAATTTTGGATCTAACTGGCCACTGTCCCTTGGATCCCATGGTCTTTTACTTTTTTGACCAGCCTTGCTAAAATCCATGTACAATACATCAAACGCGTTACCCTCATCCACCCCCCACCCGCTCAAAAAATTCAGTCGAGTTAGTCAGACACGACCTTCCCTTAACAAATCCACGCTGATTAATCCGTGCCTTTCTAAATGATGATTAATGCTGTCCCTCAGAATCAATTCCAGTACTTTGCCCACTACTGGGGTTAGGCAGACTGCCAGTATTTTTTCACGCCCTCTCTTTGCTTTCCTAATTTCCTTTTTAATTTCACCCCTGCACTTTCTATACTCCTCTAGGCTTTCTGCGGTATTGAGCTCTTGGTGTCTGACATAAGCTTCCCTTTTTTGCCTTATCTTACCCTGTAAGCTCCTTGTCATCCAGGGAGCTCTAGATTTGGCTGGGACCATTCCTTCGGGTCATGGCGGTGGCCTCCTGCTGTGTGAAATCCGGCTCCCGCTCCCACCCACCGCCCACCTGGTGATCCCTGTTGGGTTCGGGTGTGAGTCCATCCTCCAAGAGGGTAAGGAGGCCCAGGAGTTAAAATGGCTTGGGCCTCACGCTGATGCTGTCATGGTCGCTTCCTGCCATCTCGGCCCCTGCACACCGCACCATAGTCCAATATAAATCGGTGCTTAAATCTGTGCTGGATATCCTATTGGGCTGTGCAATTGGAGCTTGTTTCCAGAGACTTTAATGCTGATTTTAACCCTGCCCGCCTTACGGGAACAGGCCGGACGGGTGGTTAAATTAGCAATAGAGTACTTACTACTGCTTTCCTCATGCTGTACCGCCCGCTGCCGTCTTAACCAGACATTTTATAAGTTGACTGAGGCGTCCGCCAGAGGCTGGCAGGGGTCTCATGAATACATGTAATTTGGGATCCCATGATGTCATTAGGACCTTGACGACATTTTTACGTGAAATCGGGGAAGTCCTGCCCAGTGCCCAACCCTCAAGGAAAGCCGAGTGGGATTGGCCTGTCACAGCCACTGAAGCAGTATATAAAAGGGCACTCACCTGCAATGAATTAGATCATAGGATCTCTGTGTTATTTCCATTGCCAGGAAAGATTCCCGCTTCTAGATTGTTTCTTATACTTTTTGTCTTGCCGCTTAACTTGCTGGCACCATGGTGGGTATTCATTGAGGGGATGGTGAAAGAGCAAATGAGCTGACATCCTGAGAGAGTGCAACATGTCCTGCTCCCATTGTGCCACTGCCACTCCCTTGGATCTGGGGCTCATCACTGTGGGAGAGCAAACTGCAGAAGATGAGTGGCATTTGCTGCACCAATTTTTCCATGGCGCACATCTGCCTCTCCAAGGCGCACATCTGCCTCTCCAAGGCGCACATCTGCCTCTCCAAGGCACACATCTGCACAGGTTTGAGCCCAGATTCCACCTGGCATCCTTTTGAGCTTCCACCAAAGCTGAAAAGGCTGACACCGACTCCCTTTGTAAGGGGCTGGCTGGAACTTCCCCCAGGGTGGCCACACTCTCCAAGGTAGATTGCAGAATGGTGATGCCATGCAAGATGACACCGCACAAGCTGAAACTGGACTCCTCCACACTTTCAGCCATAGTGCTGAAACTCCTTGGCAGGCCTTCCAATGCCCGCTTGTGAGAGGCAAGCAGTTTTCATAGCTGGGCCCCTGAAATCCTCATCTTTGTCCTGCTCAGTAGAGCTGGAAAAAGACCCCGTCCTCTGGCGAGCTATCTCCTGGGCTGTCCCTGCCACCAGTACCTGCTGCTGCTCACTTGTGCTGGGTGTTTCACCATGTGCAAACCCCTCTGACAAACTATCTAACCCACACGGATTGCTGATGTCTGTGCTGGTGCTTGGGAGGGATGGAATGTGGGACGGTGCATCCTCTGGAGGATTGCCCTCCTTTGAGATGTCTTCTTCATGAAGCTCGTACTGCTGAGAAGGATCTAGAGGAAAGAGAAAAGGGACAAGAGTTGGAGTTGGGATGGCACTGAGAAGCTGGACATTAGCAGGTGACAGTCTTGAGAATGTAGCTTGAAGTTGCTTTATTTGTTGAGGTGAATGAAGGGTTACAAGTAATATGCAGACATTCTGCTCAAGGAAGGTGACAGCATCACCTTCCCTGATGCTCATGGCTCAGCCCGAGGCACTAACCTCTAGGGGTTCTTGCTCTGCTATGATATTGGGTACTCCTCCCCCTGTCTTGGTCCTCTCCCTGGCATTATGTCTTTTCCTGCAGAAAGAAAGGGTAAGAGTGAGTGACTGTTGAAAAGGTAAGTGGAAATGCATAGCTCTTGTGGATGTGTTGAGAGGTGTAGCAGAAGCAAGTTGGAGTGAGGATGAGAGGTGATGAATGTAAAGCTTAGTGCGTGGAATGTGAAATGAGGAAGGAGTGGTGGGAGGAGTTGGTGTTTGTTCAAGTGCTAGGATGTGAGAAGAGAATGGTGTCAGTGTGTGGTGTGAAAAGAGCAAAGGAAGAGGTGAGTGCGTTTGGAGCGAGAAAGAGAGATATTGCAATGTGCCCTTGTGATATATGTTGAAGGATGTGATGGAGGGGAGGGAATTTCTGAGAGTGGTGGGGGAGGGGTTAAAGGAGTGTTGTCTTCTTTAGGTATTGTTGGAGAGCTGTACTCACCCTTGCTGCTCTTGTGAGTTTATTGAACCTCTTCCTACATTGAACCCAGGTCCTGGAAGTGATGCTGCTGGCACTGACCCTCTTAGCCACCTCTGTCCAGGCCTGCTGAATTGTGGCCCTGGGGATGCTCCTGTGGGTGCTGGGAAATAGTACCTCCCTCCTTGCCCTGATCTTCTCCACAAGGACTTTGAGGGAGACATCAGAAAACCTGAGACAGCTCTCTGATTCATTAGTCCAGCAGAATTGTGTGGACAGTCTGGAAAGGCAATCTGTCTCCAGGAAACGTAACCTTGCTTTATGAGGTGCATTGCTGCTTTAAAAAGGCCTTGGGGGGGCGGGGGACGGTAATTGCGCAAATAAAGTGGGTGGGCTACCAGTTTCCTCACACAATCGGGTGGGCAGCCCGTCCATCATTGTGAAATGAGGCCATGGGGCTAAAATCGCCCGGGGCTCATGCTGGTGACATTATCGGGGCTTCCAGCTAGCCCTGCTCCTTCGCTCATCCGATTCGTGTTAAAATTGGGGCTATTAAGACTAGGGTTTTGCTCAGGGTGGACTAGCTGCTTTAAAAAAAAGGTGAGATAGATTGAACTCTATGTCATTTATATTGGTCTGTTTTTTTAAACAGTAATATAAATATTTCTGAGAATTGGCTGCTGTTTTAACCACAATGAGTCAAACTTGCCAGGCCAAGTTTTGACATTCTAATACATGGACTGTGAAAACCAAAGAACCACTTACTGCTGCTGATGACCAGCCAAAGATCCTGATTGATATCTTGACACATTTTGAACACCTTGTGAAGATCTCTGCATCAACTGAGCTGGTGTTTTACAAGAGTTCAAAAGTGCAACATTCAGCCAATTAACAACTTTTCTGCTAGTCAACTTGTGGTTGAATATAGTCTAATGCTCACTGATCCTATCTTTGTTCTTTGTTAAGGTTGGACACGAGGGAGGGAACTGTACCTTCCACCGAAACCTCCAACCCTGCTTCATACCTCAGGACAAGGAGAACATCTTCCATACGATCTTTGCTTTCTTTACCAAGTCTGGCAGGAAAGTACTGGTGAGTTAGGCCTTTGAGCATTTACTACTAAAGTGGAACATGGGCTGCCAGTTAAGAGAATTCAATGCAGGAAAAGACACAGCCTGTCAGTCGAGATAACATTATGGGGGATGGACCACAAGGTGAGTTATAAACTAGGAAGGAAATGGAGCGTGAGTTTCTGCATGAATTATCAGTTAAGAGGATGCATTGAGAGATGGGCATGAAGTAGTGGAGCACAAAGGGGGACATGTGCAATGTGACATGAACAATGATGGAACATAAGATGGGCATGAAGTGTCAATTGCAGGACACAGTACAAGATGAACATAAGGTGTCAGGAAGACATAGTAACTCTGATTTACCTTACCCTCCTCCCTCTTCTGACTGTGCCTGTCCTTTTGTTTTATTATTCGTTCATGGGATGTGGGCGTCGCTGGCAAGGCCAGCATTTATTGCCCATCCCTAATTGCCCTTGAGAAGGTGATGGTGTCCTGAACTGACTATGCCTGAATTCGATGGGTCAGGTAATATTGAAAGTCCAGTTGCATCCGTAGTGCAGGCCTGCTCCCTGATGGGGCTTTGCACCTAGAAAACAGCAGCCGAGAGGCCTCAAAGCCTAAAGATCAAGGCTTACTTTTTCAGGCCTCCCTTGCCTTGCTCCAGATGCTCTACTTTGAGGGGGGAACAGGCACAAAGCCCAATGCCAACTATCTCAGGCATCATTATATCTGGGTGTCCTTCCGGCATATAAGGAAATGAGGTAGGAGGGAAAGCCCTAGAAATCCGGGGGTAACATACAGGTGGTGGAGACTTGGTGTAGCAGGTCTCCGTCTCTATTTCCTGTGCTTCGCAGGAACCTCAGGAATAAATGACAGGAAAATTGGCCCCAGTGTGAGTTCAGTTATAATTTTGGGGAGGATGGAGCATGAGAAAATGAACAATAGAGGAGTGAAGGGATGTAGAGAATGATAATACACTTTAATCTGACTAGAATCAGCTGTTCTTTTCTAAATTCTTTTTTATAAATGTTTATCATGAAAGTATTTATCAAACTAACAGAAGCGCAGTGTGCATCTATTAGCCAAGCTAGACTAATGACCAACTGATTGAAGGGCAAATCTTTGAGGTCTACAGCAACATTTGAGCCCCAAAATTAAACAAAAATTGCTCTTGTTCAAGTATTTTAAAGAATATGAATGGAAAAAGGCATTGGGAAAGTATGAGATTGGCAGGGGACTGACTTCCTCCCTCCTTGGACAAAAGATGGCGCAGGAATGGACTTGAGAAAAGGGGAGAATGGAGGAAAAATAATTTACAATTAGGAGACCACAAAATAAGGTTCAATTTAGTTCTCAAATGTTATTTTATGGCACTAGAAGGATGGTCTACCCGAGTCTGTGTCCAGATTCACTATATCCCCAAGAGCACAGCAAATATCTGATAACCGGATGGATTGGAGCACATGCCTGTAAAGGAGCCCATCCCATTTCCCTTCTATTTAACCTAATGGTCTAATGCACCTGGGCACCTAGGAAAGTCTCCCGTCAGATTTCTAAACTGTTTGTCTGATTACACAGTGCAATAAATTTGTCTCATTTATGTGAGGCAGCGATTTACACCACACCCATGAGATAATATCTGACCAGAACTACTTTATGATATACCACCAGAAGTTTTAATTTTTTAAATTTCATTCCCCTTTTTTCTCCCTTACTTTTCTGAAGGCCTTGACTCAAGCTGGGTAGAGTTTCACATTGCACCTGTTGCTATAGGTACTTTGACCTACTTGCCATTCTTTATGCCTGGGTCCAGACATTGAGTGTTGCCAGGTTTTTCAACAGTAGAATCATAGAAAGTTATGACACAGAAGGAGGTCATTCAGCCCATCGTGTCCGTGCCGGCCGATAAAGAGCTATCCAGCTGAATCCCACTTTCCAGCACTTGGTCTGCAGCCCTGTAGGTTACAGCACTTGAAGTGCACATCCAAGTAGTATTTAAATGAGTTGAGGGTTTCTGCCTCTATCACCCTTTCAGGCAGTGAGTTCTAGCATCTGAAAGTATCACAGCCAACGTTCTCAGTCAACATCCATACACAGACACATTGTCCAGCAGGAGTCACTGGATAGCAGTCAAGAGCAGAAACCCTGGTAGACTGTTCTCTTCCCAAGCTCAGGGGTGATGAGGCTGATTGTAGCAACTCAAATGCTACCCTGGTTGAGATGAGCTAACTCAACACTAGTTGGACAAACAACCTGACACCTTCTGGTTTGTATGTCTCAGTGGTACTCGGACGGTAACATTAACCTCTACCAGCAAAGAAAGCTCAAAAAACAATCTGACACCAGATTTTCCCTGAATGTTCAGTCAGTAAGTACACTGCCTACTGTTGTAGTGAACCATACACACTAGGAAGATCCCTGCTTCTTTTGCTTGACTCTATTGAGTTGACTGATTTCAGTTGGAGCATTATTTGGGGGGCGTGGAGCTAGAATTGGGTGCAGGATCACTGGGCTGGGGGAATTCAATTAGCCACTCCATAGAGCAGCAATTCTGGACATTGGATGAGATTGGGGTTGGGCTCAGTGGTGTACCCCTAAGTCAAATAGTTTGTTGACACTTAAGACCCAAAATTGTAAGACTCCACTCCCAGTGCAGAGTCTCACTTGACCGATCTGTACTCCAGTCCAGTGAGACTCCACACCGGTAGCAGGGCTTCACTTGACCGATCTGTACTCCTGTCCACTGAGACTCCACACCGGTAGCAGAGTCTCGCTTGACCGATCTGTACTCCTGTCCACTGAGACTCCACACCGGTAGCAGGGCTTCACTTGACCGATCTGTACTCCTGTCCACTGAGACTCCACACCGGTAGCAGGGCTTCACTTGACCGATCTGTACTCCTGTCCACTGAGACTCCACACCGGTAGCAGAGTCTCGCTTGACCGATCTGTACTCCTGTCCAATGAGACTCCATACCGGTAGCAGAGAATTGCAATTTAGGGGCTTCGCTGTCTTGTCTTACACATGGGGAAGACCCACCTGCAGGAGGTACCATAGGGCTGCCAATGCCACAGACCTGTACTTCAGCATGAGTAACTACAGGAGCGGGAGGGACTGTAAGCAGCAGGCATTGCCACTGTAACCTTAGCAACTAGTATCTAATGACTGTTGAACCACCACCCACCCTTATGCTGCCCCTCGGCATTTGTTTTGCAAATCGTGATGCGACCATATTAACCTTGATACCCCTTCAAAGAAGTGCACTCTGCACAAACAGTTTAGTATCCAACCAGTCAAAACTCCACTCCTAAAAGGGGAGCTTATCATTTAATAAAATAACATAAATCTGAAACTTATGCATCATATAAATACAACACTGCACAGGAAGTTGTCGATTGCAGTATTTACAGTTTTTTTGGTGCAAAAAAATGACTTTGAATGATCAGAAATAGGTTGCATTGCACTCACAAAGGCTGCTACTGGTCACCTATGACTCTGGTACTTGTGATTTGTGTTACAAGGCAGAAACCTCATGAAAGCAAATGGTTTATCAGCATTTGCACCTGAGATATTACTGCCTTAACACACTGCTATGTACGTTATTGTATGATACACGGAGGAGAATTCACTGTTTCTAAAGAAGAGATGGATATCAGCAAGTGCATGGTCCGAAGGAAGCACTTGTGTGTTGATATGGAGTTTTTATGACATTGGAAGGGTTATTTCAAGAGCTGGTGCTCCCAGTGAGAAGCAATACTTGCAAGGAGCACATCCCAGGAAATGTAGGGATGCAGCCTGTGATTTTCTGTCCATCCATTTTATAGCAAAATGATGCATCTTGTATATATTATATTATGATATCATTTTACAGCTGTACTGTGACTTAACTCATGGATATGATTTTGAAAATTGTTTAGCCTTCAGAAGGTTCAAGCCAAATGCTTATGTGTAAAATATAAGGCAGATGTCTGGAATCCCATTGCACACACGCGCTTGTGCATCTCATTTCATCTAAGCCCTCGAGTCGCCAGATTCTGCTCCCAGCGTGGAGTCCTGCTGACCCGTAGCATGGATTGGAGAATCAGGCACACAGGTCAGCGTCTCCGATTTGCAGCACCCCCAGTTTTCTAGCCGCAGTGCTCCAAGAAAGCGAGCAAGGCTTTGGCACAGTTTCTGGGCAATAATGTGTCAAGTAATTAGTTAAAACAAGTATCGAACCAAATAACGTATGTTTTTTTCCTTGGCTTGCTAATTCTTTCAGGATTGTGATAGGCCTGGCCGACCCTGCTCGATTATCAACTGTAAACTAAACTCCATAGCGAAGGAAGAAACCAGGAACGTTGATGTACACTTGCTTCTTAATACTGAAATATTGAAAAAGGTGAGAGCGATTCACAGCATGCTGATTTCCAACCCCCCCCCCTCCCCCCCACCCCCCCCTACATACGCTGATTGGGAAATCACTAACTCCTTTCAGAACCAAACCTTTTGGTGTGGATTGTGCTTCATCTTTTATCTGTTTTTAAAAAACGAATCATTCTGCACTGTAGTGTGCTGATCAGTCAGTGCGGGGAACCCAACACGTTTCCACTTCAGCACTCGCGATCATTATCAAGCTCTCCTCATTTAGTTACAATGTGGGCTTTGTGCTGAGTAAAGCTCCCTCTGTTCTGCCCCAACAATGTGCCTTAACCTCAACCTCAGACACGCACCATTTCTATTTCCCACACCAATCGTCCTCGTGGCCTCTTTGAGTTAGACTGTAATTTAGTGAAAATTTGTGCTAAATTATCTGATTTATGGTAAAAAGTTTTGCATCCACTGGCCCAATCCCATATTACTTCAGACTTTTATGAGGACTTTCATCCCATCTGACTGGGCTGGATTCAAAGTCAGGCCCTGAAGCCCAAGGTTAGTGTGCTAGCTCACTGCACCATTCTATTCCCACCCAGAAAATGCTACATCTTTCTGATTAGTAGCAGACTTGTGATAAGCATGTTATGGAACATACTGTGGCCATGATTTGTTTCTTGCCTGGGCTGGTACAGGGTCTGGAATACAGTCTGGTGCTAATATGCCCACCAATCGTAAGGGTAGATGTTGTCATCATTGTCATAGTTTTCACTATTTCTCCTTGTGCTCTGCAGGACAGTGCCTCAGTTATCCAATTTGTTACCAGGGCAAAAGGAATGGTCGCGTCAGATACTAGGATAGTGGAGGTGGCAGGTGGACTTCCTGAAGATGCAACAGTGAGTATTACTTCACAATGCAAGTGTTATTTGGACCAGAGGTACGTCAACAAGACCAAAGAGAAACTAAACTCCACAAGAGTGCATTAAAGTGGTACGAAGGCTGAAAATGATTGGCACTCTGAATGTGGCCCAGGAACTGGATACAGTGGTTCCTGGCCTTTTGCAGGAGTTCCCATAGGGTGTTGTAAGGGGTGGGCTTCCGCCCACCCCTTACAAGGCTATTGATGCAGGAGGAGGTGTGGTCTGGTGCGAGGACTCCCAGGTTAGGAGATCCCACATCCCTGGCCCGACGGGACACTGGGGCTGATATACATATGTGGGACTAGGTGAAACAGCCTATCCAACGGCAGAAGTGGAGCTCGGCTTGGAGGTCCAGGCCTGGGACTTTACCTGGACCCCCAAAGAAAGTAGAATTCTTCAGGTAAAGATCAGCCCCCTTATAAAGGGGGTCAGAGGGCACTTGTGTTTTATTTCTAGGAAGAGAGGGGGCAGCATACCCTAAATCCTGATTCCCAGCATCCTGGCATAGGAGGGTGCCTGAGATGTGCCCCCATTGACATGAGTACCTGCCCGGGATATTTAAATTGGATACCCACTCCCTGACTCCGCCAATGTTAGCAAGGGTCAGTGCCAAAGGTCAACCGGCAGACAGATTCCGGCGTTTCCACTGGGATTAAGGCCCAAAGGATTTTGGCCCCACAATCTTCAAGAAGAAAAAACATATGCTAAATATTTTCTTGTTTGGGAGGGAGTGGAGCCAAAAGAAAAGTTATCTATCATTGTTGTCACCTCCAAGAGACATGATGATGTCTTCCACACATTGTTTATTTGTAAAGAAATTTGAAAAAAATTGCTCAACATTTTTTTGTGTGGAGATGGTGCCCCTTCAAGTTTGGAAAACCTAATCCCATTGAATGTGTGGGATAGTTCTGTTGAGCATTGCAGCCCGGCAAAATTGAAGTAGGTTTCCAACAGTGAGCTGCAGCGAAAGACAAATAGATACAAGGATAACAAAATGAAAGAAATTCCACACATGGCAGGAATCCCATTCATACTGCAGTCTGATATGAAATGGATTGTGTTGAATCACAAGGCTGAGGGTAGGCAGTGGTGAGGAGATAGTGTACCTGTTGCTATAGTGAAAGTCGCCTATGTGATCTATTAAATCAGAAAATGCTGGAAACACTCAGGAGGTCTGGCAGCATCTGGCGGCACCGTGGTACAGGAAGGTGGTTGTAGTAGGCGACAGTATAGTTAGGGGGATAGACACTGTTCTCTGCAGCCAGGAGCATGAGTCCCAAAGGCTATGTTGCCTACCCAGTGCCAGGGTTAAGGACATCTCCTCCGGGCTGGAGAAGAACTTGGAGTGGGAGGGGGAGGATCCAGTTGTCGTGGTCCACGTAGGTACCAACGACATAGGTAGGACTAAGAAAAAGGTTCTGCTGAGAGAGTTTGAGCAGCAAGGGACTAAATTAAAAAGCAGAACCACAAAGGTAATAATCTCCGGATTATTACCTGAGCCACGAGCAAATTAGCACAGGGTCAATAGGATCAGAGAGATGAATGCACGGTTCAAAGATTGGTGTGGGAGAAGTGGGTTTCGATTCGTGGGGCACTGGCACCAGTAATGGGGAAAGAGAGAGTTGTTCCGTTGGGACGGACTACACCTGAACCATGCTGGGACCAGAGTTCTAGCGAATCGAATAACAAGGGAGGTTGATAGGGCTTTAAACTAAATAAAGTTGGGGGAGGGTCCCGGTGGGTAGAAATGTAGAATGCTGAAGAGAAAAGACAAAGAAGCAGTGCAGGAAAGTGATTGGGGTAAGGATAACCAGATTGTGTAAGGAAGGGACAGAGCGTACAAACAAAAGAGTGCACTAACAAATAGGGTCCGGGTAAGTAAAAATGGTAATAAGACAAATAGGGCCATAGTGCAAAAAAATGTTAAGGTGTCTAAAAATGTTAAAAAGACAAATCTAAAGGCACTGTATCTGAACGCACGAAGCATTCGTAATTAGGTAAATGAATTAACAGCACGAATAGATGTAAATGGATAGGATATAATTGCGATTACGGAGATATGGCTGCAGGGTGACCAAGGCTGGGAGCTGAATATCCAAGGATATTCGATATTTAGGAAGGACAGGCAAAAAGGAAAAGGAGGTGGGGTGGCATTGTTAGTAAGGATCAAATTAGAGCAATAATGAGAAAGGATATTGGCTCAGAAAATCAAGATGTAGAATCAGTCTGGGTGGAGTTAAGAAGCATCAAGGGGCAGAAAACACTGGTGGGAGTTGTCTATTGGCCTCCAAACTGTAGTGGTAATGAAGGGGATGGCATCAAACAGGAAATTAGAAATGCATGTAACAAGGGTACTACAGTAATCATGGGTGACTTTAATCTACATATAGACTGACCAAACCAAATTAGCAATAATACTGTGGAGGATGAATTCCTGGAGTGTGTATGAGATGGTTATTTAGACCAGTACATTGAGGAGCCAATCAGGGAACAGGCTATCCTAGATTGGGCATTGTGCAATGAGAGGGAGTTAATTAATAATCTTGCTGTGCGGGATCCTTTAGGGAAGAGTGACCATAACATGATAGAATTCTTCATTAAGATGGAAAGTGAAGTAGTCCAATCCGAAACTAGGGCCCTAAATCTAAACAAAGGAAACTATGAAGGTATGAGGAGTGAGTTGGTTATGACAGATTGGGGAGCTTCATTAAAAGGCATGACGGTGGATAGGCAATGGCTAACGTTTAAGGAACGAATGCATGAATTGCAACAGTTACTCATTCCTTTCTGGCGCAAAAACACAAAAGGAAAAGCGGCCCAACCATGGCTAACAAAAGAAATTAAGGATAGTATTAGATCCAAAGAGGAGTCATATAAAGTTGCCAGAAAAAGTAGCAAGCCTGAGGATTGGCAGCAATTTAGAATTCAGCAAAAAAGGACCAAGAGATTGATTAAGAGGGGAAAAATAGAGAATGAGAGTAAACTTGCAAGGAACATAAAAGTGGACTTCTACAAGTATCTAAAAAGGAAAAGATTAGTGAAGATAAATGTAGGTCCCTTACAGTCAGAAACAGGAGAATTAATAATGGGGAACAGGGAAATGGCAGATCAATTAAACAAATACTTTGGTTCTGTCTTCACGGAAGAGGACACAAATAACTTCCCAGAAATGCTAGGGAACCAAGGG
The DNA here is from genome assembly GCF_035084215.1 of Heptranchias perlo. Taxonomy (NCBI): domain Eukaryota; kingdom Metazoa; phylum Chordata; class Chondrichthyes; order Hexanchiformes; family Hexanchidae; genus Heptranchias; species Heptranchias perlo. Next base: position 102,783,361 of record NC_090327.1, read on the forward strand.
ACTAGTGAGAAGGAGGAATTAAAGGAAATTAGTATTAGTAAAAAAATAGTGCTGGAGAAATTAATGGGACTGAAAGCCGATAAATCTCCAGAGCCAGATAATCTGCATCCCAGAGTACTAAAAGAGGTAGCCATAGAAATAGTGGATGCATTGGTTGTCATCTTCCAAAATTCTATAGATTATGGAACAGTTCCTGCAGATTGCAGGGTGGCAAATGTAACCCCACTATTTAAAAAAGGAGCGAGAGAGAAAACAGGGAACTACAGACCAGTTAGCCTAACATCAGTAGTAGGGAAAATGCTAGAGGCTGTTATAAAGGATGTGATAACAGGACACTTAGAAAATATCAACGGGATTAGACAAAGTGAACATGGATTTATAAAAGGGAAATCATGTTTGACAAACCTACTGGAGTTTTTTGAGGATGTAACTGGTAGAATAGATAAGGGAGAACCAGTGGATGTGGTTTATTTGGATTTTCAGAAGGTCTTTGATCAAGTCCCACATAAGAGGTTAGTGTGCAAAATTAAAGCACATGGGATTGGGGGTAATATACTGGCATGGATTGAAAATTGTTAAACAGACAGGAAACAGAGAGTAGGAATAAATGGGTCTTTTTCGGGGTGGCAGGCAGTAACTAGTGGGGTACCACAGGGATCAGTGCTTGAGCCCCAGCTATTCACAATATATATCAATGATTTGGATGAGGGAACCAAACGTAATATTTCTAAGTTTACTGACGACACAAAACTAGGTGGGAGTGTGAGTTGTGAGAAGGATGCAAAGAGGCTTCAAGGCGATTTAGACATGTTGAATGAGTGGGCAAATACATGGCAGATACAGTATAATGTGGATAAATGTGAAGTTTTCCACTTCGGAAGGAAAAACAGAAAGGCAGAGTATTATTTAAATGGTGATAGATTGAGAAATGTTGATGTACAAAGGGACCTGGGTGTCCTTGTACACCAGTCACTGAAAGCAAACATGCAGGTGCAGCAAGCAGTTAGGAAGGCAAATGGTATGTTGGCCTTCATTGCAAGAGGATTTGAGTACAGAAGCAAGGATGTCTTACTGCAGTTATACAGGGCCTTGGTGAGACCACACCTGGAGTAATGTGTGCAGTTTTGGTCTCCTTACCTAAGAAAGGATATACTTGCCATAGAGGGAGTGCAGCAAAGGTTCACCAGACTGATTCCTGGGATGGCAGGACTGTCGTATGAGAAGAGATTGGGTCGACACGGCCTGTATTCACTCGAGTTTAGAAGAATGAGAGGGGATCTCATTGAAACATATAAAATTCTGACAGGACTAGACAGACTGGATGCAGGGAAGATGTTTCCCCTAGCTGGGGGGGTCCAGAAGAGGTGTCACAGTTTCAGGATACGGCGTAGGACATTTGGGACTGAGATGAGGAGAAATGTCTTCACTCAGAGGGTGGTGAACCTGTGGAATTCTCTACCACAGAAGGCTGTGGAGGCCAAGTCACTGAATATATTTAAGAAGGAGCTAGATAGATTTCTAGACACAAAAGGCATCAAGGGCTATGGGGAGAGAGTGGGAATCTGGTATTGAGATAGAGGATCAGCCATGATCATATTGAATGGCACAGCAGGCTCGAAGGGCCGAATGGCCAACTCCTGCTCCTATTAACTATGTTTCTGTGTGAAGCGAGGAAGGTAGGGTTAATGTTTCATGATGTGGTCCTCTGCATCAAAGATGGCTGCAGGTTCAGACCTGTTAAAACCTTTCCTAGTGCTTGTATAGCACTGATATTGAGTTAGGGTTAGATTCAAGAGCAAAACTACAAAGCACAGTTCAGGCGGGATTTTGCTCCCGGATCCCGACTGAAAACGATGGGAAAATGGGACAGTTTGACAACACCGCCACCCCACCCCAATCTGGATTTCCATCCCCCTGCCCCTTCCCGGACTGATGCTAGCTGTCCCTTCTCAGCCCACTGCATCTGAATGCTGGGGTTTGGGCAGGACCGTACCTTCTGTTCCATTTGCTTTCCGTAGCTCCAGTTATCGCTGTTCTCCGGGACCACCTAATGGCGATAGGCCCGTAGTAGCAGCCGTAAAGGCTCCAAAGTCTTCTGGTAGAGTAAGACGGCTTAGTAAAGACCTTCTCTACCACCATTTTGGCCTGAATACCTTCTAATAAAAACAATGGTAGATGTTGATCATCAGGGCTCTTCTGCCTCTTCAGGATTCAGGAACAACTTCTTTACCCAGAGAGTGGTTAGAATGTGGAATTTGTACTACAAGGACTAGTTGAGGTGACCAGCATAGATGCATTTAAGGGGCAGCTAGATAAACACATGAGGAAGAAAGGACATAAGAACATAATAGGAGCAGGAGTAGGCCATACGGCCCCTCGAGCCTGCTCCGCCATTCAGTAAGATCATGGCTGATCTTCGACCTCAACACCACTTTTCCGATCCCCATATCCCTTGATTCCCCTGAGTCCAAAAATCTATCGATCTCAGCCTTGAATATACTCAACTACTCAACTTCCACAGCCCTCTGGGGTAGAGAATTCCAAAGGTTCACAATGCTCTGAGTAAAGAAATTCCTCCTCATCTCAGTCCTAAATGGCCGACCCCTTATCTTGAGACTATGCCCCCTAGTTCTAGACTCCAGCCAGGGGAAACAGCCTTTCAGCATCTACCCCGTCAAGCCCTCTAAGAATAGAAGGATATGCTGATAGAGTTAGATGAAGGAGGGAGGGAGGAGGCTCATGTGGAGTCTAAACACCGGCATGGATCTGTTGGGCCAAATGGCCTGTTTCCATGCTGCAGTAGCTGGGTATTTTCTGACCTCGTAGCAGTGGGCTCCCTCTTGGCAGGGGGAGTCCCATCGGGAGCTTGCCTTGGCTCACAAGTGACCCTTGACTGAGGGAAATGGGTGGGGATTGGGTTGGAGTCAGGGGTGGGGGGGGTGGTGGGCAGGTGGAAGTCCCGCTCTACCAATCTGCTGCAAAGTAGAGAATCCAACCTTTCCCCTTCGGCCATGAATTATACTGCATATTGAATGATGCACATTTTCCTCTTTGGAGCTTGGGCATTAATAATCCCCTGGGCAGGGAGCATAGAGGATAATCAGGCAGCAAGGATCGCGTGGTTCTAATGGAGCCTGCCTCATTTTTCTCGATGCATTCCACCTCAGTGCTTATTTATGCCCAAGAGGAAAATCTGCCCCATGGATATCAAACATAAGTTCGCTGGTATTTTTGTTTTAATTTTCAATTGAAAAGGTCTTGGAGAGGGTGCAGAGGAGATTTACCAGAACGGTACCAGGGATGAGGGACTTCAGTTACGTGGAGAGACTAGAGAAGCTGGGGTTGTTCTCCTTAGAGCAGAGCAGGTTAAGCGGAGATTTGATAGAGGTGTTCAAAATTGTGAGGGGTTTTGATACAGTACATGGGGAAAAAACTGTTTCTACTGGCTGGAGGGTCGGTTACCAGAGGACACAGATTTAAGGTAATTGGCAAAAAATCCAGGAGGGAAATGAGGAGAATTTTTTTTATGCAGCGAGTTGTTATGATCTGGAATGCACTTCCTGAAAAGGTGGTGGAAGCAGATTCAATATTAATTTTCAAAAGGGAATTGGATATGTACTCGGAAAGGAGAAATTTGCAGGGCTATGGGGAAAGAGCAAGGAAGTGGGATTAATTGGATGGCTCTTTCAAAGAGCCGGCACAGACACGATGGGCCGAATGGCCTCCTTCTGTGCTGTATGATTCTATGATAATTCATTTTAATGGGTATGACTGCCAGTGTGGACGGCACTTTAATCCTCCATTTTTTTCCCCCTGGTCAGCTGGGTAACACGTGGAAGTAATCTCTGTGTTTAAGAGTCTCTGCAATCTACCGCTGTATCGTTTCTGTTTGTCCGATGAACACACTTTTTTGTCTCATTGGGACACACCTCCACTTACCGAAATCCAGAGAGCTTCGGTGGGAGTTGCCAGAACCAAGGCTTAGGGATTTAGCCATTTAAAGCCACGCATGTTTACTAGGTTTACTAGGATGATACCAGAACTGAGAGGTTATACCTATCAGGAAAGATTGAGTAGGCTGGGGCTCTTTTCCCAAGGAAAGAGAAGGCTGGGGTTGACCTGATAGAGGTCTTTAAGATTATGAAAGGGTTTGATAGGATAGACGTAGAGAAGATGATTCCACTTGGGGGGAGACCAGAACTAGGGGCCATAAATGTCAGATAATCACTCATAAATCCAATAGGGAATTCAGGAGAAACATCTTTACCCAGAGAGTGGTTAAAATGTGGAACTCTCTACCACAAGGAGTAGTTGAGGCGACTCGCATTGATGCATTTAAGGGGAAGCTGGATAAACACGAGGGGAAAGGAATAGAAGAATATGCTGATAAGCGTTAGGTGAATTAGATAGGAAGGAGGCTTGTGCGGAGCATAAACACTGGCATGGACCAGTAGGGCCGAATGCCCTGTTTCTGTGCTGTACATTATATGTAATTCTGTGTAAATCTTACCAACACTGGTGACTTTCCTGTTGCTTGTCCATTCGGGCATTAGCTTGCAGGGCTATTTGGAGCAAAATGGGTAGAACTCCAACCACCTTCTCCCTCATAGCTCCTGAAGTCCCATTGGTGAGACAGTGACCGGCTAATCAGTAAGAGTGCCCTGGAGTACTGCAGACCTATCGGATAGCTGAGCCTGTCACAGAGGGTTGACTTAGTTCCAAATTTCCACTGGCATTTCCAATTGTCGTCAAGACTTGACCAATTTTCCCGAGTTCACACTGCAAGCCTCGTGGTGCCTATTGGGAAACGCTATGTAGGATCTTCCGTCCATTCAGCAGCGTGATCTCTGAAAATTACCCCCATAAAAGAAAGTAAAGCCTGTTTAAATTCTGCTATATAAATTGAACCTCATTTATACTTCAGTCGGGTACAGCAGCCTATAAGCAGAGTCTCATTGGCTGGAACGAGATAAATGCAGCAGATTTTAGCCTGGACGTTACTGTTGAAGATATTAGTGATTGAGCTTACAAGGCGTTCATGTGGCACTCATTTCTCCTCTTTTTGAAGCAGTTGCCCATCTTTACCGCAATTCAATGTTCGAACCTCTCCAATCTGGTTTCCGCCCCTGCGACAGCACTGAAACAGCCCTAATCAAAGTCACCAATGACATCTTCTGTGTCTGTGAATATGGTGAACTATCTCTCCTCATCCTACTTGACTTTTCTGCAGCCTTTGACACGGTTGACCATACCATCCTCCTCCAACGTCTCTTCTCCGTTGACCAGCTGAGCGGGACTGCCCTCGTCTGGTTTCACTTTTAATTATCCAGTTGTAACCATAGAATCTCCTGCAATGGCTTCCCTTACCATCCACGCACTGTTACGTGTGGAGTCCCCTAAGGACCTCGATGACATCATCCGAAGACACAACGTCAGGTTCCACAAAAGCAAAATGCTGCAGGGATGCTGGAAATCTGAAATAGGAACAGATTTCGCTGAATTGTTGCCAGCATTTCCTGTTTTTATGTCAGGTTCCACATGAACGCTGATGATACCCAGCTGTACCTCACCACCACCTCTCTCAACCCTTCCACTGTGGTGTCAGACTGCTTGTCTGACATCCAGTCTGGGATGAGCCGAAATTTCCTACAATTACACATTGGGAAAACCAAAGCCATTGTCTTCCGTCCCCGCCACAAACTCCATTCCCTAGCTATCGATTCCATCCCCCTCCCTGGCCACTGTCTCAGGCTGAACCAGACTGTTTGCAATCACGGCCTTCTATTTGACTCTGAGCGGAGCTTCCGACCCCATATCCTCTCCATCGCAAAGACCGTCTACTTCCACTTTTGTAATATCGCCCGTCTCCGCCCCTGTCTCAGTCCATCTACTGCTGAAACCCTCATCCATTGGCCCCCTGTCCACCAAGACCTGAATTTTAAATTTCTGTTCCTCATGTTCAAATCCCTCCATGGCCTGGCCCCTCCCTATCTCTGTAACATCCTTCAGCCCTCCAACCCTCCAAGAACTCTGCGTCCCTATGACTCTGGCCTCTTGTGCATCCCCACTTCGTTTGCGCCTTCATTGGCAGCTGTGCCTTCAGCCATCTCGGCCCTAAGCTCTGGAATTGGCTCCCCAAACTTTTATTGCCTCTCCTCCTTTAAGACACTCCTTAAAACCTACCTCTTTGACCAACATTTGATCACCTGCCCTAATACCTCCTTCTTTGGCTCAGTGTCAATTTTTTATTTGATTACACTCCTGTGAATCGCCATGGGACAATTTCCCATATTTAAGGTGCTATATAACTTCAAGTTGTTGTTGTTTAAATTAAGCAAGTTAACGTCTGCATTAAGATATACAAACACATTAAGAATTCGCCCACTGATATCAGCAATGGTAGTTTCTAAGCTTTACAACAGTAGCACTAAATTTATGGTCCACTACATGCAATTAAAGCAATAAACACAGGTTATATTTCTATACAGGAGCACTCAGTGACTTTCAGCTAATCCTCTGATGTCTGTTTATGTTGAGACACCAGATTAAAAGGGTCCTTGAGGAAAAAGTATTTGGCAAGGTACGTTTTGCAATTGTTTGCACACAGCAGTGAATTGACATCAAGCTTGACATCATGTTACTTCATCACTTGGACACGTGATCATCCTGATTAAAATGATGTCTGGTTCTCTTTGCTCAATATTTGACTCCATGAGTGCAGTTGCCCTTTTAAAAAAATTCAGATGAGCTGCAGGGGACTGAGAATGTTATAACTGGCAGCAATCTGGAGGTGGAGGGAAGAGAGGGGGAGGGTGGGAATGTACTCAAGTTGTGAGGACTGAGGGAATAGTAGAAAAGGAGCCTGGTCCCCACAGCAGAATGATTGTAACCACAGATATGTGGAAATATGAAAAATATTTGTAGGATTTCCAAACCTCATATGTGGTATAAAAACTAACTCAGAACTGACTCCAGATGCTTAAATCTCCCTTAGCTACCTACTTACAGACTTTAAAGCAAACTTTTACTACAATTGTTCAACATAAATAAGGAGCTTTGAGAAGCATTTCACAGGGGTAATTCGACAACCCCTTAACCTCCACCCCAGCAGGAGTCACACTAACAGGGAACACAGGTCAGACAGAGCTACAGGAAGTGCTGCTACACGGTGGGGATAGGACATTGCAGAATTGCCACCAATGTAAATTTGTACTTGCACAGTTTTTTCTTAAAATTAAACTTTAATATAAAACCTTAAATTGGTATAGATACATGAAGAGCAAGCAAGCACCTTTCACATCCTCAGGATGTCCAAAGCACTTCACGTCCTATCAATTACTTTGAAATGTAGTCACTGTTTTGTAGACAAATGTAGATCCTGTTGGCTCACAGCAGTGGAACAAACGACCAGTTCATCTGTTTTGGTGATGCTGATAGAGGGATAAATGTTGGCCAGGACACTAAGGGGAACTCCCTTGCTCTTCATCTAATAGTGCCGTGGTATCTTTTGTGTCCATCTGAACAGGCAGGCACATGGTTTAGCCATAAAACGGCACCTCTGATAGTGCAGCACTCCCTCAATACTGCACTGAAATGTCAGCCTAGATTATGTGCTTAAATCCTGGAGTTCACCCATGACGTTTAGACACAGAGGCAAGAGTCAGTGGCGTAACTACAATGGTGCATGATGTCCATTTTCACATCGTTCACCTGACGAAGGAGGAAGCCTCCGAAAGCTTGTGAATTTAAAATAAAATTGCTGGACTATAACTTGGTGTTGTAAAATTGTTTACAATGGTGCAAGTAATGCAGTTGTGCATGGGCCCATGAGGTTGTGAGGGCCTAACCCATAGGTGGTGCTATCTGAACCATTGGTGCACAGCAAGGTTGCAAGCAGCACAAAAAAATCTTCACTTCAATTTGATTTTTCTGTAGTTTTCTTTATATGAAAATCCTGATTTCTGTTTGATAATGAACAGCATCAAGTTGCATCCCTGCATCCTGTTGCTGATTCCACTGTCGATCACCATTGCATGTCGCCCAACTCCAATCGCAACCCACCCGCTGCAGGTGACGGCATCGCATCCGCATTGCCCTCCCCTGGTGGCTACGGTGGAGTGTCTCGGGATGAGCAGTGCGTTGGCCAGGGCCAGGCACACTGACAAGGAGCCCCACTCAGGCAGGAACTCTGAGCAGCAGTCATAGTTACATAGAGTTAGGATGGGGGTTATATTGGATAACCCCCAAAACTGGGCACGGGGGGTCGCAGTGCGCGATTAACCCGTGCCTGGTCGTTTCGATGCAGGCAGCACGTAACATTCGTGCTGCCTGGTGATTTCTAGGAATACTGCTGCAGCCAACCCTACCTGCACTGTTGAGTGGCTGCTCACCAGCAGGGAGCCCAGATATCACGAGTGGCTAACACCACTTAAAGGCAGCCTGCGCCTCTTAAAGGGAAGGTGCATTGTGGCTGCACGAAGTGGTGGAAGTCCATTGGGAAGTGAATCTCTGCTGCAATATAATGCAATATGGTGATGATGGGACCTCTGGAATTTTTAATGAGCAACAACTGGGCTGTTCAACGTTTGAGGGACTCTGGTATTTGCAAAATATAAGATACAGGTCCGCACGGAGTCTGAATGGAGATCAGACATCGCACATGTAAAATACAGATGCAGGTCCTGTCCCTATGTTTACCAACTGTTGTGTTCTCTTAAAACATCGAATAAAGGTTGCGTATTACTAAATCCCACAACCTCCAATCTGTACGGCAGACCCCACCAATCTGCTGATCTGAGTTTGTACCAGGCCTGGTACTCTGAAGCACTAGAGGCCTTGGTGCATGAGATGGACAGCAGACGGGGCATCCTATATCTGCTGGGGGGAGGGGGGGGGTGGCAAGAGGCCCTCCAAAAATAGGGGACGAAGTCAATGCCAGGCGCGTAGCACCACGAACATGGATGCAGAGCAGGAAGAAGTTCAATGCTTTGACACGAGTGGTCAAGATGAGTGAGGTCTACCGCCAAGTGGCATGTCCTACCAACTGCACCACTAGCCTCATCCACTGCTCCACGCACTACACCCCCCATGACCCACATACCAACAAACTCTTTCAATCAGTACTCAACTCTTCCAAACAGATGTTTCCTCTCACCCTCACACATTATAACTATTGCAAGCCGCACACCCATAACTCACAGGTCAGCTATTCAACCATGACCGCAACATCACCCAAACATTTTGCAGGACACTCACCGGCTGCAATGCCTAAAAATTGTTTTTCAATATTATAGTTTCATTTGTTCCTGCAAGCTGCATTGTCTGTGGGTACAGATAGTCTTAGCTGTTTGTAAGACATATTATACATCTTCAGCAAGAATGACATAAAACTACATCCTAACCGGTATTAGTTCAGCATTGTACATTCAAAGCAAGATCACCTTCAAGAGATAAAACTACAACAGGTATGAAGCCAAACTTGTACACATTGAAATGAGCACTTTTGTGCCTATTCTTAGTAACAGTTGTGTTGTGTCTGTTGTCATTGACAACAGCAGAGATACATTTAGTGCCTATTCTTAGTGAAAGTAGTGATGGAAAGGTTAGTTGTATGCCTGTCAGTCACAATATTAGAACTGAGGTTAATGGTGTGCCTGTTCTCAGTCAATGTGGTGGAGTACAGAAGGGTATGATAGTGTAGCAGTTATGTTACTGGACTAGTAATCCAGCTCAATTGTTAATTTTAAATCTGAGATTGATAGATTTTTGATAACCAAAGATATTAAGGGATATGGGGCTAAGGCGGGTACCTGGAGTTAGATCACAGATCAGCCACGATCTCGTTGAATAGTGGAACAGGCTCGAGAGGCTAAATGGCCTACTGCTGTTTCTATGTTCCTTCCTTCCTTCCTATAAGAGGCCTGGACTAATAATCCAAAGAACTTCAGTTCAAACCATGGCAGTTTGAGAATTTAAATTCGGTTTAAAAATCTGGTTTCAGTAAAAGTGACTGTGAAACTGTCGATTGTCCTAAAAACCTAACTGGTTCACTAAGGAGCAGAGGTTAGTGATGTCCCTTTTTTCAGTCACAGTAGTGTGATGGAACTTAGTGGTGTGCCTATCCTCATATCCACAGCAGTGGAGTGGAAGGTAGATTCTGCCTGTTTTCAGTCAAAGTAGTTGAGTAAAGGTTAGTGGTGTGCACACTGTCAACAACAGTAGTAGAATGAATGTTTGTTTTATACCTATGCTCAGTCACAGTTGTGGAGTGGACTTTTGTGCTGTGACTGTACTCAGACACAGTAATAGAGTGGAGTTTAGTGTGGTGTGCCTGTCAGTCACACTAGTAGGGCGGATTTAGTGGTGTGACACTAGTAGGGTGGAGTTTAGTGGTGCGCCTGTCAGTCACACTAGTAGGGTGGAGTTTAGTGGTGTGCCTGTCGGTCACACTATTAGAGTGGAGTTTAGTGGTGTGCGTGTCGGTCACACTAGTAGGGTGGAGTTTAGTGGTGCGCCTGTCAGTCACACTAGTAGGGTGGAGTTTAGTGGTGTGCCTGTCAGTCACACTATTAGAGTGGAGTTTAGTGGTGTGCCTGTCAGTCACACTATTCGAGTGGAGTTTAGTGGTGTGCCTGTCAGTCACACTAGTAGGTGGAGTTTAGTGGTGTGCCTGTCAGTCACACTAGTAGGTGGAGTTTAGTGGTGTGCCTGTCAGTCACACTAGTAGGGTGGAATTTAACGGTGTGCCTGTTGCCCCTCATTCAGTAGTGGCTGTTTTTAGTCACAGTAGTTGTGGTTGCTTGTGTGCCTGTCCTTGGTTACAGTCGTCGAATAAAGGCTAATGGTGTGCCTGTTGCTGGTCACAATTGGTAGAGTGAAAATTAATGGTGTGCCTGTCCTTCGTCACAGTAGTGGAGAGGAGATTAGTGGTGTGCTCATTCTAAGTCACAGGAGTGTAGTGGAGGCCTATTTTTGCACCACGCCTCTCTTGGGCCTTGTTATGCCACTGGCAAGAGTCGTACCACTGAGCCAAGCTAACATTTAAGGAACAGTCTGTGTTGCCTAGTGGGAGAATATTCACACATCATCTTTGTTGCACTGATGTCACATATAAACATTTCAATACAAGTTATATTACTGAGTCAGTGTGTTTCACAAATGGCGATAATGGTTACTAAGATTGAGCAGCTGCCTCTACTGGAACCCCCATTCCCCTTGGCCCCAAGCCAAAGCTCCCACAAGGTTCTCCCTGCCCTAGCCCTGAACCTGCGTCTTTCTCTAGCTTCTCTCCTATCTCCCCTCCTGCCCTCTCCAAGCTCGTTTTGTACACAAGATACATCTCCTGCCCACCTGACCCCATTCCCAGTAAACTGCTGACCACCCAACTTCCCTTCTTGGCTCTCATGCTAGCTGCCATTGCAAATGATTCCCTCCCTTCAAGTAATGTCCCCCTTCCTTTCAAAACCACCATCATAACCCCCTCCTCAAAAACCTCATCTCGTCTATCCTTGCAAACCACCACTCCATCTCCAACCTTCCTTTCCTCTACAAAGTTTTGAATGTGCTCTCACCTCCATGCTTATCTTTCCCACACCTCCATGTTTGAATCTCTCCAATCAGGTTTCCACCCTGCCATAGCACTGAAATGGCCCTAATCCAAGTCACATCATCCGAAAACATATGGTAAGGTTCCACATGTACATTGATGCCACCAAGCTCCACCTATCCACCATCTCTATTGCTCCATCCTGTGCTTCTGTTGTTGTGAGACTGCTTGACCCACATCCAGTCCTGATGTGACATAATTTCTTCCAGTTAAACCTTGGGAAGACTGAAGCAATAGTCTTCGGCCATTGCCACAAACTCCATACCCTTGCCACAGATTCCATCTTCTTGGTCACTGTCTCAGGTTGAACCAGACTGTTCGCAACCTCAGCATCCTATTTGATCCTGGGTTGAGCTTCTGACCCCATATCCTTTCCATCAAAAAAACTGTCTATTTCCACCTCCGTAACATATGCCTCAGCCCATCTGCTGTTGAAGCACTCATCCATTCCTCTATCATCTCCAGACTCGACTCTTCCAATGTTCTATCCTATTCCACACTAAGTCTCATTGACCCAACACTGTGCTCGTTGATCTATATTGGCTCTGAGTCCCCACAATGCCTCAAATTTAAAATTCCCGTCCTCTTGTTCAAATCCCTTCATGGCCTCGCTGCTCTCAATCTCTGTAAGCACCTCCAGACCTACAACTTTCCGAGAACTCTGCATTCCTCCGACTCTGGCCTCTTGTGCATCACCCACTCCTTTTGCCCCACCATTGGCTGCCGTGCCTTTAACATTCCCTCCCTAATCTTCTCCATCTCTCGACCCCCCTCTCCTACTTTTAAGACCTTCCTTAAAACCCATCTCTTTGACCAAGGTTTTAGTCACCCCTCCCAATAACTCCTTCTTTGGCTTGGCGTCGTTTTTGTCTGATTATAGGTGTAACTGTGAAGACTGCACTTGGCCTTGAATGCCCCTGGATAATGGATTCAGAATGCACATATACATACATGGAACATATTGCCTGTCAGATTATACACCGACAGCCACTTCAGGCATAAAACAGATCCTAAACAAATCAAACTACCCCATAATATTAACAGTAGGGCCGATTCCAACTTTCAGAAGTGGTGGAAGATGAGTAGTAGCGGATCAGTGAGAAAAGGAAAGGTGTATAACGGGCGGCCAATCTGCTTCCGACTGTTTTCTGTCACTGCTGAAAGTTAAAATCAGCCCAAGTATCTCTGAGCAAACAAAAACTTGCATTTATATAGTGCCTTCAACATCCCAAGGCGCTTCACGGGAGCATTATCAAACAAAACTTAACACCGAACCACATGGGAGATATAGGGACAGGTGACCAAAAGCTTGATGTTAAGGAGCATCTTTAAAGAGGAGAGAGAGGTAGATTTTAAGGAGCGTCTTAAAGGAGGAGAGAGAGGTAGAGAGGCGGAGAGGTTTACGGAGGGAATTGCAGAGCTTAGGTCTAGGCAGCTGAAGGCACGGCTGCCAATGGTGGAGCAATTAAAAATCAGGGATGTGCAAGAGGCAAGAATTGGAGGAGCACAGGGATCTCGGAGGGTTGTAGGGCTGGAGGACGTTGCAGAGATAGGGAGAGGCTAGGCCATGGAGGGATTTGAAAACAAGGATAAGAACTTAAATTTGAGGCATTGCCGGAACGGGAGCCAATGTAGGTCAACGAGCACAGGGGTGATGGGTGAACGGGACTTGGTGCGAGTTAGGATACGGGCAGCAGAGTTTTGGCTGAGCTCAAATTTATGGAGAGTGGAAGATAGGAGGCCGGCCAGGAGAGCATTGGAATAGTCGAGGTAACAAAGGCATGGATGAGGGTTTCAGCGGCAGATGAGCTGAGGGTAGGGGCGGAGGTGGACGATGTTATGGAGGTGAAAGTAGGGGTCTTGGTGATGGAGTGAATACGTGGTCGGAAGCTCATCTCAGGCTCAGATAGGAGTCTAAGGTTGCGAACGGTCTGGTTCAGCCTCAGACAGTGGCCAGGGAGAGGGATGGAGTCGGTGGCTAGGGAAGGGAATTTGTGGAAGGGACCGAAGGCAATGGCTTCGGTCTTCCTAATATTTAGTTGGAGGATATTTTTGCTCATCCAGTACTATATATAGGGCCGAGGTGATCATTTACAGGTCCTGGCTAGACGCGGCCCGTGGGGGGCGGTCACTCCGAATGTCTGCCTCTCTTCTGTGGCATTCTCTGCGACCGGGTGGCCCTGAAGAAGGAGCACGCGGTGTCTGCCAGTACGCTTGAGGCTTTCCGCGACCGTTGGCCACCGCAGAAACTGGAGTGCATAGTCAACACTGATAATAAAATTATTATTTGATTGGTTTTGGTGGTTGAGTAATCGGGATGACATGGGTTGCCCCAGTGTCGTCAGTGAAGGGACGCATTTGTACCGAACCTCAGCCTCCCCCTCCTTTTTTTAAGGGACTTAAACTAAATTTTAAAATGTTTTTAAAAAGCACTATATATAGGGAATGATTATAAAGCAGTAATCGAATGGAGTTTAGTTAAGGGTCACAAACTACATATCTTCGCTCCAATCATTTGACCTCATTTGATTACTGGTTTGGAGTCACTCCCAGCTATCTATTATTCCCTATTTCCTACTAACTCAGTCTGTTTGGTGTTATGTTAAATTATATGTTAGCGAGGACTGTGGGGAAAGTGCACGGAAATGTGCTTTTCATGCTTTAGCAATTTTATTACTCTCTCAATCCCTCTTCTACGCTGATTTAGTTGGGAGATGGATTGGGTGCAAGAAATCCGACCTGTTTCAGAGCTGCTGGTCATACAATCCCTTTCTGGTGATTTTTGCTGAGCTAGCAATTTGTCAGCAGTGAAGCTGGCGAGCACCAATCCCTTTGATGTTTTATATGTATCTGAATTAGCACATGTGCTGGATCAGCATCCCGGCTAAAGGGCTCAGCTGCTGTTGTTCCAGCTATTAACACACTCGTAAAATGCAGTACAGGTGATGTGATCGCAAGAGTTTGCATCCTCCCTCCCAGAACTTTTTATCGCAGGTCAAGTTGGAGCACAGTCGCCCTTCCTTGTTGCACTGATTGCAAGTTCTGCCCCATGGCTGTGCGTTCACATTGTTCTCTCTGTAAATATAGGCAGCAGGTCCAGGAAGGGACCTAGCAAGATCCTGGTTGGGCAGGTCCCTCTGCACCTCCAGCTGTCAGCCTCCCCAAGACCAGCCTACTCTTTTGAATAACTTAAATCCACAGCTGGCCATCAGACGTACTATACACACAAACTAATGCCTGTGTACAAGCTCCATGTAAATATTTTTCCAAATGGCGAGGAAGTGAGGCTGGCACAGGATCCAGCCAGATGCTGGACTAGGGTGCAGAATTGGAGCTGTTTTCAAATCCTTCCATGGCCTAGCCCCTCCCTATCTCTGTAAACCCCTCCAGCCCTACAACCCTCCGAGATCTCTGTGCTCCTCCAAATCTGGCCTCTTGCACATCCCCGATTTTCATCGCTCCATCATTGGTAGCCGTGCCTTCAACTGTCTAGGCCCTAAGCTCTAGAATTCCCTCCCAAACCTCTCCAGCTCTCTACCTGTCTCTCTTCCTTTAAGTCGTTCTTTAAAACCAAACTCTTTGCCCAAACTTTTGGTCACCTGTCCTAATATCTCTCTATGTGGCTCAGTGTCAAATTTTGCCTGATAATGCTCCTATGAAGCGCCTTGCGATGTTTTTACTACGTTAAAGGCGCTATATAAATGCAAGTTGTTGTTGTTATATTCAGCATATCCAGGAAAAAGGTATGAGAGTGAACTTGGACCACAAATCCATCACATGTCCTTTATTAGGAGTGTCTTCAGTCATTTTGATTTAAAAATTTATGTTCAAATGAGATTACAATCTGGGTCATGCATGCTGAGCATAAATGTGACTCCTAACAAATCCCCAATGTTGAGAGCTCTGTGATAATTAAGAAGTGACCTTTGCATGTGCAAGAAGCCTGTCCAAATCCTGTGTAGAGGTTAGAAGTCAGAGATGAACTGTTTCTAGCACACATCCACTCACTGGGAAAGGAGCAGCCAGAATGGAATGTTAAATTGTGTTGCTAAACAGCTTTAATAAGTGAAAGTAATTGTATCTGTATATTTTCTGAGATAGTAGCGACTATTTTTATGTCTCTCTATTTTGAAAGCTGGTTTTCTAGACGTTTAAGTCACTAAGGTGACATCAGAGAAGATTTAGTTATGAGGCGAGAATAGAGAAATTGGGGCTCCTTTATTAGAACAATGTTTGGGAGGAGACGTGATAGAAATGTTCAAAATTTTAAATCGGGAAAGACCATTTCCGTTGGTTGGTGAGTCAATAACTAGAGGCCATATGTTTAAGATCATCAACAAAAGAATGAAGGGAGAGTTTAGGAGACATTTCTTTATGATAAGAATTGTTGTAAAAACTCAACTGGTTCACTAATTTCCTTCGGGGAAGGAAACTTGCCGTTGGCCTTTTCATGACTCCAGTCCTGCACCAATGTGGTTGACTCTTAACCGCCCTCTAAAGAGGCTTAGCAAGCCATTCAATCAGGGCAACTAGGGATGGACAATAAATGCCAGACTTGCCAGAAATGCCCACATCCAAAGAATGAATAAAACATTCTTTTTTTAAAACATGAATGTCCTACCAGAATTATTGGTGGAAGCAGAATCCACAATAGCTTTTTAAAAGGGAAGTGGAGGAAGAAAAATTTAGAGAGGGTGGGGAAAGGACTGAGGAATGGGACAAAATGGCTAACTTTTTCAGAGCTAGCACAGGCACGATGGGCCAGATAGCCTCCTTCTATGCTGTAAATGATTCTGCTCTATGACTTATCATCAAAACTGTGCCAACATGGCAGCTCTGGGCATTTTATTTTCCAGACTTGCCCCTGTCACTGTATTCAAGGGATGTTATTGATGTTTTAGGAAGTTTCCCTGATTTAGAGCCTGGACTACCTTGTGTGAAAACTCTGCCATTACCTTGACTGTAGCAGTAAGTTGCCTCTGCGACAGACTATGGGCTAAATTTTTGTCTTTGCCATTCCCAATGCAGTACTCACAATGCCTAATGTGAGTTTTGGCACAGCCGTGATAATTTTCCATCCGTAAAAATTAAACAATGGAAAACTGTGGGGACCACATGTTGGAATTCCTGATGTGCAATCCTGGCACGTGAAGCTCTGCAATGTTTTCATTAAGCTTCAACTTTAAAAATCCTTGGGGGTCTGCTCTACCACACTAACAACCACCCTAATCCCCAACAGTAGACATATCCCAAATCCTGGGAGTGGGGTCACTTGCATGGCCAAGTGGGCTGCTGGCCCTTCAAGAATCCATCTGAAGCACCTGCACCGATCCAGCCTAGTAAGATGAAGCAGCCCACAGCCTCTCCAACTGAGGCTCCCCCGAGGCCCAAAGGAAAAATTGAACTTTTTGGAATCGTCTGCTCCAAAAAAAGCCATGTGGCCTCCAGACAGCTTCTCTCTCCCTGCGATCGATCACCTTGGTCTAGATAAGGCTTGGTACCTTTCAGAAGGCCTCAAAGGGAATCAACACAGCTCTCAGCTGGTGGGAGGTCCGCTGATGCCTTTTAAAGACACGAAAAGCAGCATTTCTGGGGAAGCCCAGGAACCCTCCCCCCAACATAGCCCCTTAACCTTTGCCGGGGTGGGGCGGGGTACGGGCAGGCCATAGATCAGCCCATGGTCCTCCCAACTGAAGTTTAAAGGGCAATACAAATGGGGCAGAATCCTACCGTAATCAGGTTCCGACCCAAATTCCAACCCCCCCGGGTGGAAATGGAATGGGAAAATTAAAGGAAGGGAAATGATTTGAGCTGCCAAGAAAATCTAAGGAAGTGGCACGTTGGCTTCATGGTTGACAGTTCTGAAAGCCGGCAAATAGATGTCAGACGAGAAGTACTTCTCTCAAAGATGCACTGTCAGAGTGAAGTGTCCGGAGAACCTTTTGGTACCGTGTGTGATGCCATCCTTAATGTTGGTCAGTTGGTGTTTCTGAAACCCAGTGTGTAACGCAGCTTTCCTTTTTGTCCAGGTGGTGTTTGAAGCCTTGCACAATCTGGAGCCTCGTGGTTACGTTGTGGGATGGATCATCGCCATCAGTCTTTTTGTGGGAATCCTCATTTTCCTGCTACTTGCTGTCATGCTTTGGAAGGTAAGCTGGCCTGTGATCTCTCAGAGCAGTCTTAGTTTTTCCTGCAGAAGCAGAAATTTGCCTTTGGTTTTTCTTCCAGTGAGAATAAATTATACCTGATGGATCATCCATTCAGCCGTTAAAATGCTTTGAACGTTATTAACACAAAGGGGCTGATTTTGCGACCTGGCGTTCTTAATGGAGAATGGCACGTACGGGTAGTGATGCTTGCAATTTCCAGTTGCTCCTGCCATGAGCGCCAGATTATAGAATTACTCCTGAATTTGCACAGAAGTCCAAATTGTGGGTTTGATTCTTGATACAAGTGCCTTCCTGCTGCAGCTCAATTTTCTGTCCATTCATTTAAATGGATATACCTGGGTTACTAATCTGTGCTGCCAGCAGTCGAAAGACTAAACTTGCTTTCACATCCTCAGGTCATCTCTAAGTGCTTCACAATCAATGAATTTACTTTTGAAGTGTAGTCACTGTTAAGTAGGCAAAAGTGGCAGCCAATTACTGCATAGCAAGGTCCCACATTCAGCAACTGAGATAAGTGACCATTTAACCTGTATTTGGCAGTGTTGGCCGAGGGATTAATGTTGGCCTGGGAGAGCTATTCTAATAATGCCATGGGATCTTTTACATCCAAAGAACAGGCAGGTACTGCCTCACTTTAACATCCCAAAAGCTCAGTGACAGGAGAGTGAACTCATAAATTTGTTTTGTTCTCAAGATTTGGGTGTCGCTGGCAATGCCGTGCTTAATATCCATTCCTAGTTGCCCTGAGAATGTGGTGATGGGCCTTCTCCTTGACCCACTGCAGTCCTTGTGGTGATGGTGTTAGGTAGAGATTTCTATATTTTGACCCAACGACAATGAAGGCATGGTGAAATATGCCCAAGTGTGTGACTTGGAGGAGAACTTGGAGGTGATGGTGTACCCATGACATTGCTGCTCTTGTTCTTCTGGCAGTAGAGGTCACAGGGCTGAGAGTTGCTATTGAAGTAACCTTGGTGAGTTACTGCTGTGCTGCTGTATGTAGGTCATACATTCTGCAGCCACAGTGCGCTGATGGAGAAGGTGGATATTGCTTCCAGTGGCAGGAGCGCCAATGAAGCAGACTGCTGTATCCTGGAAGGTGTGGAGCTTCCTGAGTGTTGTTGTGATATGGTCAGTCCATTTAAACTTTTGGTTAATGGTGACCCCAAAAATGTTAATGCTGAGTGTGATACCATTGAAGGTCATGGGGAGGTGATTGGGCTTATTCTAGTTGGAGGTGGCCACTGCTTACACTTACGTTGTGTGAATGTTATCTGCTACTTGTCAGCCCAGCTTGGATTTTATCTGGGTCCTGCTGTAGGCTGGCACAGGTTGCTTCATTATCAGAGAGATGGAGAGGAGCAGACCATTGCTGGGTGGCTGGTGTAGTAATTTCGAAAGCTAAAGAAATACACGCATGAGGACAAGTATATCATGAGTAATACATAACTTCACAAGCCATACGAGAAATGGATTGTGCATTAGAAATAAGGCTTGAGGAGGACAATAACACTGAACTTACTGTGCACATCACAGAATCCCAGCTGCCACGTACCTTAATGCAACTTGCACCTCCTTGCAGTCTCATTTAAAACTCATTGTGGGGATCTTCGATGGCTGTTGTAAATCATGACAGCAACCATTCATTCACTATCCTCTTATCTCAGGATATGTATAAAACATGTGAGAGTTCAAAATACTGCACTGTACTGTTTAGAATATAATTCATTTTGAGTTGACACCATTCGTTCTTTATGTTGCTGTGGCTTTGTTTTTAGGTTTCCACCACTAACACATTGTACTTCATAAACTGTTTACGGGAGTTGTTTCGGACATTTTGGAGTGGATTTAGAGAGCAGTTGCCATTTCAGTTTTTATCTGTTGTAAACTGTATAAGCTTCAAGTTGGCTTTAGTAAACACCAAACACAGAGGGTATAAACCATGCAGTGTCTGAATTCCTACTCGACAGCACACATATCTTTGTTTCAAAAGGGAGCTGCCAAATATCCCAGCTCTGTGGATCGGGCACACTTACATCAAAGCTAGAGGGACTCCATTTCTTTTTCCCCACCCAATAATGCATCAGTCAACAACAACAGCAGCAACTTGCATTTATATAGCACCTTTAACGTAGAAAAACATCCCAAGGTGCTTCACAGAAGTATAATTAGGCTAAAATGGACGCTCAGCCAAAGATGGAGCTATTAGGAGAGGTGACCAAAAACTTAATCAAAGAGATGGGCTTCACGGAGGGTCCTAAAGGAAGAGAGGAAGGTGAAGAGATTTAGGGAGGGAAATCCAGAGTGTTTAGGTCTAGACGGCTGAAGGCACGGCAGCCAATGATGGGGCGAAGGGATAATTATAGTACAGAGAGAGGGTCTCAGACCCTTCCCCCAATCCAGGGCAAGTTACATTTGTGCCCAGCAAATCTGGCTCTGTGCCTATCCACCTTTCATGTTCCCATTTAGAGCAGTAAGAAAGCAGTTGGTAGGACTTGCATAGGAGGTTAACTAGCCTAATTCAAGGGAGGTGATCACTACAAGTATCCTTCTCTGTACAGCTGCACCTTATGAAATAGAAGCAATGTGCGTTGAAAATCTATTCAGATAAGAATGACTAATACTGATTCTTAACTGTGTGCAACATCCCTCTGTTGTCTTCTTTGAAAACAGCATGGCCAAAATGACAAGACCAAGAAGTCATCACTACCCCAATCTTTGCCAAATGCCGCTAAGCACCTTTGTCACTCCCACTCAATATAAAATGCTCCTTGACCTCCTCAGCCTGCCAGGAATCAACGCCACCTCTGACTGGCCGTATACCTGTCTGTCTAACTGTGACTGTCATACTGTCTTATCTGATATGTAATAAAAATCAAGAAAAATGCAGGAGCCTAGATTTTCTGATTCAGCAGGTAGATTGGGCTTTCCCCCTCACACCCCACCTCTCTCTCTCCATGAGTACTGACCCTGTGGGGGTCAGGCTCATTTTAACTTTTCTGGAATGCCCCTGGTGGCATTCCCACTGCTGCTGGGTAGCTTGTCTCGGAGGGGTGGGAGGAAATGGGGGTTGGCCTGCTGCAGCATAGTATGGTCGATGGCCATCAGGGCTGTATGGAAAAGTGTTCAAAACTCCTACATTTGACCAATGTAGCCACTGTAGATATAAATAACTGCTGGGGGAAAATGCAGTATTTTTGCAGGTAACATGTTTGTACCTAATACTGCCTACAGTGAAATGTTTGCAATTAGCTTTACATTGCTCTTAGGACATATCTGTATCAGATCAAACAGCCCAGCACCAGCCATCATTGAAACTTCAACGCCAGAGAGCAGAGTCCGGTTTCTATCCATTGGACTGATGAAGCAACACAACATGTGTAAAATTATTGGATGATTTCACTCTGCTGCGTGTGGGACTTGTAGTTTATTTGTTTTTCCTCACTTGGGAGAGGAATGTAAGGTGTTTGCTTGATTTTTTTTGTACAGAAATTGCCTGCATTCTCATGGTGGGGAGTGGAGCTGGAATCAACAGTTGCAATCTCATCACAGTTTTCCCTCTTTAACTTATTGATTGCACTTTTAATCTCAAGTGGTTTGTGTTGCGGTTCCCATGGTTAAGGAATGCTCCGCCATGCAACACTGAGACTAATACCCTCAGGTAATTAGTATCAATGTATCTCTCGACTGTTATACAGCACCGTGTTTCTTTAGTTCTGATAACTGTGGCATCGGTCCAGGATTGTATCAATGGGAACATTTCAGCTGTACTAGTTCATTAATAGTCAACAAGTTCACTCTCAGTGCTGCCAAAACTGCTGGCCTACAGCTGATGGAAAATAAACTTCTCATTGCTTATCAGTTAAAATTCCAAAGAAAGTGGCTGGCTGTTTATATGGTTGGACAAAGGTAAATTAAAACCTGTCTTGAGAAAGGATCTTTGTCCTGTGCCTAATGACTCTCAGTGGTAAAGGAGAATTTATTTATATACACTCAACTTGCTGTAGATTTATTTTCCTGATCTCCTTATGCAGACAGTGATCTTTAATCAGAGCTTTGTTTAACATATTTGACCGCTCAGTAAAAATGTGCAGGCTTACAAGGGAGGTTTGGTGCTAATCAAGGTCATCAATCTGTACAACACTAACATAAAAAGACTCTTTCACGTTACAACGGAATAAGAACAGCTTCTTCGTTCTAGAATAAATGTTTAGTTTACATTGACAACTCCTGCCATACCAGCAAATGTTCACCTCAGGATGACTCCTCCAGAACTAATCCAGTTGCTGTAACTCAGTTCAGTGTATCAGCAGTCCACCTGGACTGGAACTCTGATTGAATTAATTCTAAATATCGTCCGAACTCTAGGCCAACCAGTGACAGACTGACACAGAGGTTAGATCCTTTCCTTATTGAACCGAAGGGATTGCTTCGGGTAGGCTGGATCAGTAACTTCTGTTTATTTATCACTGTGAAATGTTTAAACCTAACATACTTAGCTTAACTTACAAATGTGGAGGCTCACCTGATGAGAGCACATATCGGGAAATTGCAGGGCACACTGCCCATGATTCCCCGTACATTACGGAGCAGAGAATTGTGGGTTTGCGCCTATGATTTCCTTAATAGGCCACTCCTCTCCTCTCCTGAAGACTCTGATTCCTTGATGGAGCATTTCTCTCCTCTGCTGAAGGCACTGATCCCCTAATGGGATAGAGTTTTACGGCTGTCAGTCACCCTCTAGTAATCATCCGAGTGGCCATTATTCATGTGAGTCTTAACAGTGTGTTGGTGGGCTATTTGATTATGGAGGGCATCATAGCCAAGTCAAATTCCATCCTTGCCTGATGCCCATATACCCACAGTTCAAACAGGGGTCACCGGATAGCAATCAGGAGTGGAAGCCTGGGGCAATGAGGTCTTTTTGAGCTCCAATAATGCAACTCCAGCTGAGACCAACTAGCTCAGTGCAGCCTGGAGACTGAAATTGTGTCTTTCCTGTTTTGTATGGCAATGTTACTCCGCCTACTAGAGGAGCTCATTCTGTACTGAAATATGGAATCCGAGTCTTCAGAAGAGGAGAGGAGTGGCCCATTTATGAATCCGAGTCCTCAAGAGATGAGAGGAGTGGCCCATCAAGGAATCAGATTCTTCAGGAGAGAAGAGGAGTGGCCCATCAAGGAATCCGAATCTTCAGAAGAGGAGAGGAGTGGCCCATCAAGGAATCAGATTCTTCAGGAGAGAAGAGGAGTGGCCCATCAAGGAATCTGATTCTTCAGGAGAGGAGTGGCCCATCAAGGAATCTGAGTCTTCAGGAGAGGAGTGGCCCATCAAGGAATCTGAGTCTTCAGAAGAGGAGAGGAGTGGCCCATCAAGGAATCTGATTCTTCAGGAGAGGAGAAGTGGCCCATCAAGGAATCCGAGTCTTCAGGAGAGGAGTGGCCCATCAAGGAATCTGATTCTTCAGAAGAGGAGAGGAGTGGCCCATCAAGGAATCTGATTCTTCAGAAAAGGAGAGGAGTGGCCCATCAAGGAATCTGAGTCTTCGCAAGAGGAGAGGAGTGGCCCATCAAGGAACCTGAGTCTTCAGGAGAGGAGAGGAGTGGCCCATCAAGGAATCCGAGTCTTCGTGGGAGGAAAGGAGTGGCCCAACAAAGAATCAGTTCCTTCAGGAGAGGCAGGGAGTATAGAGCATAGGTAATAAGGAACAAAATAGTTAATGTGTATTGTAATAGGTTATTACTTGATGAATAGATGTCACTTTAAAAGGTTGGTTTAGCACTTGAGTCAGACACAAACCTCCATGACAGGATAATGGTGATAAACAATGGAACAGCATGAGATGACTCACTCAGTCAATACTCAATCAGCCCTACTACTCTGGGTAGCCATGTTCAGCTACGAAATGGAGTATGGGTTCTGAAAACAAAGTTTCTATTCCCAGGCAGATGCCCCCAGCTTATGTAAAGATGACTGTCCTCAAAAGAAACTCTATATAAACACGTCAGACTTCAGTTAAATAATGGAGTGGGGTGATTACTGATAACACTGAGGTGATACAATGTTTGACATTCATTATTATTGTATGCGGCATTTCACACAAAGAGAGGTGAAAACCTCAAGGGCTGGCCATCAATATGGGAGGTCTTAATACACGCTGGGACGCATTGCTGTCAACAGTGGGAAAACTTATAATTCCCACAATTCACAAAATAGTTAAAAAGCCCACCAGGTATAAGGGAGAAACGTGGCCTACAATGGATCCAGTGGTATTGGCTGCATACAAGAGAGTCTTAGGACATCCATGTCCAATCTGTACCTTGTCACTATCTGAGTGAGTGCTCATATGGGTGATGAGTGACGCTGGAGCAAGCATGAAGAAATGAGAGAATCAGAGATGTTGCTGCTGATTTCTCTTCTCCAGCTCCAGGGCTATAAGGATGAATAATTTAGAGGAGATTCTTGTGCCCCATCCCAGGTAAAGGACATGGATCAAGGCCGCTTGGAATTACCAAACTGGAAAAACGTAATAAGCATGGCCACTCAGCCTTTTAAAGGTTTCTTCATGTTGAGGTACACTGCAGAACAGACTCTGGGATAATGAATTACTGTGGGAATGTTTAAAGGGCTAGTTTTTGTAGATATTATAAAGTAACATTTTTGTTGAATTGATAGAAATCAAAATCAAGCATTGCACAATAAGAACGATATTTGTGACATAACCTCTAGTCTTTTTAAATGACTTTGCAGCTTGCTGTGGAGTGTAGGAGACCGTATGGGAATT
The DNA here is from genome assembly GCF_035084215.1 of Heptranchias perlo. Lineage (NCBI taxonomy): Eukaryota > Metazoa > Chordata > Chondrichthyes > Hexanchiformes > Hexanchidae > Heptranchias > Heptranchias perlo. Next base: position 102,807,920 of record NC_090327.1, read on the forward strand.
CAAACACCATAGGCTAGTTCGATTATAATTTGCAGGTCACATTACTGGTGCACATGTTCACTGTGCACAATTTTTATGTATTTTAATGTAAGTTTAGCATATGGAGTGTTTCATTACAATGCATTGTAGCACATGAATGTGATAAGTTTTTTAAAAAAGTGAAGAAATTTAAGAATTAATTTAACCCTTGCTGTGCAAATATTGGTTGTACTGTTTGCCTATTTAACAACTACAATTCAAAAGTCATATACTGGATGTGAAGCGCTTTGAGGCTTCCTAAGGACATACTAATATATAACTATTGGTTCTTCCTTATTTTTATGTATAGGAACAGCTATTATAATATGCACTCTGTGAATAGGATCTATAGAAATAAATGATAATGTGCAAATTATCATTGATATTTTACTCTGGAAAAAAAGATAGTTATGGAGTCACACAACATAAGAATTGTTGGACGAGAAAAGACCAAGGTTCATCTAGTTCGTCTTCTACCATCCTGGTAGTCACGTGATACATTTATGAATGAACATTATTCTGTGAATTAACTTAAGAGACTGACTATAATTGTGTCGACTAGAGTCCTTGCATGGTTAAAAGCAAATCATTTTAAATGTAACTGGAATCTCCAGGGTACCTGTATTAAACGGATACTATTACCTTGGTGGGAAGTTTTTGGGCAGGTTCAGCTCTGGACCAGCCTGTCCCAGAAGTGAAAACGTGCTTGCCAACTACACATGATGCTGGATCTGCCATGGCTCAGACTCTTCAATATTTTTGTATTGAGAAAAAAAAGAGCCCCAATTGTTCCATCATTCCATTGACTCTTAATTTGTCCTCTGGCATGGAATTTGTCCTGCCACAGTCAGAAGCAGACTGTATCCAGGTCTATGCCAGTGTTTTGCCAGTTTCTACCCTGCTGGTGCTGCTGATTCATGGGTTTTTATTGGCCTTTTCTTTGCCCCTTCCAACCTCTCCTCCAACAACAATTGCGAGGAGCTCATGGACTTCTTTGTCATTAAGATTGAGATCATCCGTTCAGCTGCCTCTGTTGCTTCTCCCTCTTCCCATTCCCACCAAGCCAAACCAACTGCCAAGCTTTCCCCTATCATAGTCCTGAACCTTTGCCTTTCTCTAAGTTCTCTCCTATGTCTCTTCATGCCCTTTCCGAGCTCACCTGGTCTATGGTACTCACCTCCTGCTCCCTTGATTGTATTCCCACTAAACTGCTGACCACCCAACTTCCCTTCATGGCCCCCATGCTAGCTGACATTGTGATTCCCTCTCCTCATGTACTGTACTCCTCCCTTTCAAAACTGCCATCATCACACGCCTCCTCAGAAAAAAAAACCCCTCTGTCCTTACAATCTACCACGCCATCTCCGACCTCCCTTTCCTCTACAAAGTACTTGAACATGTTGCCGCCTCCCACATCCATGCCCGTCTTTCCAATCAGGTTTCCATCCCTGCCAAATCATCAAAATGGCCCTAACCAAAGTCATAAATGACATCCTCTGTGACTGTGACCATGGTGCACTATTACTCATCATCCTCTGTGACTGACCATGGTGCACTATTACTCATCATCCTCTGTGACTGACCATGGTGCACTATTACTCATCATCCTCTGTGACTGACCATGGTGCACTATTACTCATCATCCTCTGTGACTGACCATGGTGCACTATTACTCATCATCCTCTGTGACTGACCATGGTGCACTATTACTCATCATCCTCTGTGACTGTGACCATGGTGCACTATTACTCATCATCCTCTGTGACTGACCATGGTGCACTATTACTCATCATCCTCTGTGACTGACCATGGTGCACTATTACTCATCATCCTCTGTGACTGACCATGGTGCACTATTACTCATCATCCTCTGTGACTGACCATGGTGCACTATTACTCATCATCCTCTGTGACTGACCATGGTGCACTATTACTCATCATCCTCTGTGACTGACCATGGTGCACTATTACTCATCATCCTCTGTGACTGACCATGGTGCACTATTACTCATCATCCTCTGTGACTGACCATGGTGCACTATTACTCATCATCCTCTGTGACTGACCATGGTGCACTATTACTCATCACCCTCTTGACCTCTCTGCAGCCTCTGACATGATCCATCACTCCTTCCTCCTCCAATACCTCTCCTCCATTGTCCAGCTCTGTGGGACTGGACTCACTTGGTTCCACTATTACCGATCCGATCTCCTGCAATGCCATCTCTTCCCGCTCCCACAGCATTACCAAGAATCTATCCTTGGTCCCCTCCTTTTCCTTATGTGTATGCTGCCCCTTCATGACATCATTCACAGATATAGGGTCATCTTCACATGTATGCTGACGACACCCAACTCTACCTCTCTACCACCTCTTTCTGTCCTTCCATTCCATCTATGTTGTCAAACTGCTTGTCCCAAATCCAGTCTTGGATGAGCCACAATTTCCTCCGGCTAAACAGTGGAAAGACCAAAGCCATTATCTTCAGTCCCTGCCACAAATTCTGTACGCGTGCCACTGATTCCACCTTCTTCCCCAGCCATTGTCTCAGACTGAACCAGACTATTTGCAACCTCAGCATCCTATTTGAGCTGAGCTTCCGACCCCATATCCTCTCCATCAGACTGACTGCCTACTTTCACCCCTGTACCATCACTCACCTCACCCCATTTGCTGCTGAAACTCTCGTCCATGCCATTGTCACTTCCAAATTCAACTATTCCAATGCTTTCCTGGCTGGCCCCCATCTTCCACTAGGCCCTGTCTGCCTGTTCAGGTGGCTGTTAAAGATACCATGGCAGTATTGGAAGAAGAACAGGGGAGCTATCCAGATGTCTTGGCCAACAATCCTCCCTAAACCCACACCATCAAAGTAGATTAGCTAGTAACTTATCTCATTGCTGTTTGTGTGACATTTTGGGATATACTGAATGATGCTATATGTGACGTGAAATGTTTCTTTCTTTCTTACAAATGGTTGGATTGGTGCGACAGTCAAGCTGGTGGGACATTGTAAAGAATAAGGAGGTTTCAAAGCAAGAGCAGTATGGGTAAAGCTCCTGCTATTGCTGAAGAAAATGGAAGATTTATTTTTGGCTAAATTTTAATGCCAAAAGTCTAGGGGGCAATATGAGGTTATTTAGTGATTTTTAAAAAAGAAAGAATTTGCATTTATACAGTACCTTTTATTACTTCGTGGTGCCCAAAAGTGCTTCATAGCCAATGAAGTACTTTTGAAGTGCTGTAACTGTAATATAGGGAAATGTGGCAGCCAATTTGCACACAGCAAGGTCCCACAAACAGCAATGAGATAAATGACTGAATCATCTGTTTTTGATGATATTGGTAGAGGGATAAATGTTGGCCATGACACCAGGAGAACTCCCTTGCTTTTCTTCCAATAGTGCCATGGGGTCTTTTACAGCAGGCAGGGCCTCGATTTAATGTCTCATCTGAAAAATGGGACCTCCAACAGTGCAGCACTCCCTCAGTATTGCACTGAAGTGCCAACCTAGATTATGTGCTCATGATCCTCTGACTCATAGGAATGAGTGCTGCCACTGAGCAATTAAAAAGCTGGTTGGTTGCTGGTGGGACTGACTGGTGGCTGGAGGGCTGGTTGTGATAGGCTATCTGGCATGGTGGCTGTGGTGGCGACAGACTGGCTGGTTACTTGTGCTTGCGGAGGCTATGGGTTGGTTGGCTATGAACTGGCTACAGATCAGCGGGCTGGCTTCTCCAGGCCTCTGTTTCCCCTTTTGCTGCTGGCTGTGCTCTAGGTGGGCTCTACTGTACACTTTGTTTGCTCGCCTCCTCATCAGGTATTGCAAGTTCATCGTTTGAAAGCCATTCTCTAAACTTGTTGTATATGTTTTAAATCTAAAAGTTGCTGCTGTTACAATTTTATCAAGACATAATTATGTGTAAGCCACTTGGTAACATTTTGCAAGATCCACATTCTCTTGCCACGGAAACTGCACTGCAGAATTCTAAGGACACTGATTAAACCCAGAATACTGTTTATAACAAATTTGTAACAGATTGACTAGATATTGACATGATTGCACTGCCTGTCTCACTCTTCACATTTTATAAAACTGTCTTTAAATGAAAACAGAAAATGCTGGAAATGCACAACAGGTCAGTCAGCACCTGAAATGAAAAAGGACAGGTTTTAGTTGCAAACTTTCATTAATGGAACATTAATCTATTTTTAGGGGACTTCTTCTGTCCAGACCAACATTTATCCTTCAGCCAACACAACCAAAAACAGATTATCTGGTGACCTAGCAAATTGCTGTTTGTGGGCCCTTGCTGTGCGCAATTTGACTGCAAAGTTTCCCTGTTCTACATTACAACAATGACTACACTTCAAAAGTACTTCATTGGCTGTAAAGCACTTTGGGACATCCTGAGAATGTGCAAGGCGCTATATAAATACAAGTTTGTTATTTCTGTTTGAAATGCTGACTGCCCTGGTGTGCATTTTCCAGCATTTCCTGTTTTTCTTTTTTATTTGCAGCTTTTATAGTTTTTCTTTTATATCTGTTATCTTCACACGCTGACTGGAGCCCTTTAAGTTTTGTCTCAACTTCCTGATGACGGCAATAAACTGGTTGTTCTGATCAGTGACCTAAGGGCTGATTATCTGACTTAAGTACAAAGTTAGAAAGTTACCTCTATAAACGATTGAAAGGAAAAGTTATCAGGAAACGTCACGGAAGCTTGAACTCTTTCAACATCAAGAAGTAAGCTTCAGTTCTCCACAACTAAGGATAATCCTGTCACACATATTGCCCAATCAGCAAACAGCTAATGGGTTCCCCTGCCAACAGTATCTATGGTGCTGCATTTTGATTCATTTTTATGGTTGTAATAATATTTATGGCAGAAAACATTTATGATCAAACAGGCGTTTGCGGAAATCGCAAAAATTGTTTAGACCGTGAAAATTGTTGGGTTTGCAGACTTTTCTTTAAGTTGAGATCACATTTCCCTGATAAGTTGAGAGTGAGGCCAGATGTCGTTGGAGAGGCTTAGCTGCTGGGGTCCGATTTCATCTGAATCTGCTCCTGGGCAAAAGGGCTGCGGAGATTGTCTCCTGTCCTCTACTCCCCATGGATGCCGCCAAAGATTTGAAGTTTTGCTAAAAAGATTAAAGTAATGTAACATTAGACCCATAAAACAAAATGGTGGAAATGGAGACACTTCATACATGTGAAAGGTTCCTCATGCCCCTTACTTTTCAACACTTCCACTCAAAAGCTCACTGTTAATCAATGCCACATTGAGTCCTGAATGATTCTCAGTGCAGAAGTACACAGCCCAGACTAAATAAAATATAAGGAGAATTGAGCACTCCCAATGGGGAGCTGTTCTTGAAGGGAGAGTAGGTCAGAGAGTAGGTTCTCTCACCCGTGTTCCTGTCCAGCATAGCTCCCTGCTGGGAACATGGGATCACTGAATTTATCCTGTAAATCAGTCTGCTCAAATTTACTACCAAAACCCAACAGAAAAATGAGTGGACAAAAGCTGTGTGAGGACCATGCAGAGTTTAACTTTGCAATGCTCATTAAGGTAACGTCAGCACTGGGGAATGGGACATTTTCCATTTTGGATACTGTATTTCAGCATTGAGTATTCTCCCCAGGTCAGGTATGGTATCAGTCAGCTGCAGTAAAGCTCACTCAGCTGCATTTCAGCAATATGCCATAACTCTAAAAGCCCCTGCTACCCATTACAATCAAGTGAATGTTTCCACTTCCCACTTGTTAATACCTCTCAGAGTAACATTGCCAATTTTTACTGAATTATTAGCAGTTTTATGCTTTGGATATCACCGCTGCTGGGACTTGAGTTGAAGCTGCCCAAACTCATTTCGTGCAGGACATTTCTAACTGTCAGATCCTACTGATCTGATCTAAATTCGAATTCATATATCAGATGTGACAGGAGACTATGTAAAAGCATTGCACCACACAATTCCCTTTACAAGCCTTTCAAACTAAACATTTCTGCCAACACATTCACCATCTGATTCTAAGGGTTACCTCAATTTGTCTTGTGATAAGGAATGAGTTCCTTCTAGTGATGTCACCAGGGTTCACTGGGGTGGGAGGGGGACATGCGCCAATACCAATAAACCTGCCCACTCAATGTGATTGATTTAGTGCTGCTGAGTTATAACATAACCTCCAAGAATGAGTAACCACAAAAAACCAACAGAATGTGAGGGGTGAAAGGCCTTTATTATTCAGTTAAATTTGCCACAGCTAAACTGTTGTAAATCATTCCAATACTGTGTGTAATAACCTTGGGCCCTTATCCATTCCACTTTTATCTTTTGTCTAGATGGGCTTCTTTCGTCGAAGGTACAAAGAAATCATTGAAGCTGAGAAGAACAGGAAGGACAGTGAAGAAAGTTGGGACTGGGTCCAAAAAGACCAGTGAGCTGCCAGATAATTGAGTCATGTGACATGCATCAGCCAGCCGATTGATCTTGCTCCTGAGTCTTCCATATGTGGAAGAGGGAATCCTTCTCCAAATTTTTCGGAGACCTGATAATTGTGTATTCGTGTAATTCAACCGCTGGAAGCATTCCTGAGGCAGGCACTGCAGACAGAAGACCTGTTGTGTGGTGCTTAGACTTCCTTCAAAACACATCAATGAACTTCAGAAAGCGAAGTACTGTGGAGAACACAGACTCAAGATGGAGGAAAATGGGATTTACAACAATACGACCCTCAGGGGATTGAATTCTCTTTATGCGTTCAGTAAAGAGAAACAAATATTTTTATAAGAGAAGAACATGTTTGTCCAAAATGTTTATTCCTTTATATTTTTATCCAAATGTAATTTACTCTTATCCAGTTCTATAACACACTCACTGCACTGATGTCGTGCTCAGAGCCTGAGTGACGACAAGTTGATGAAGAAGCTATTTTATCTGAAGGTCTTTGCAGTAAGGTCAATCTTGATGATGAAAATTCACGACCACATGCAGAGTTATCTAACCCTTTCAGTACTGTATATTCTTTGCACTTTGCAGTAAGCTATTTTCTATCATCTACTGTCTGAAACAATGATCTTGCAATGTTGTATACTATACAAACAATACTTTCAGCCTGGTGGGGAGGGGGAACAGCAGAGCAGCTACCATTGGGCTTAGTGCTCCTAGGTTGGGCCAGTGATAATGGGCCAAGGTTTCTGTTCCAGGTCACTATCTAGCGATCCCCTGAGGAAAGTGTACCATGTGTGGACGTTGGATGGGGACAGGATCAAGCCTGGCTGTAATGCTCTCCAGCAGTCGAATAGCCTACTGACACTCAACTGTCAAGGCTGAGACAGGAATAATGACCACTGGTGTGAGGTGCCAGAAGACAAGCAGTGCCCATGGAAACGTATGCAGGCAAGGACTCAACACATTCAGGAGAGGAGGGAGAAAATTGATGAGAAAAGGAGGAAAAAAAACACGCATCCAGAATAATAACAGCCTACATTTCTAGAACACTCCTTACACACAAAAAGATGTCACTGAGTGGGGGTGGGGGGATGTTGGGAAGGAGGAAACAGGGAAGGAGGAAACAAGGAAGGAGCCGGGGCTGGAGCTGAAAGCACAGGCGAAGAGGAGGACTTTTAAAAGGGTTCTGAAAGCAGAGGGGGAAAGAGGAGGAGACAAGGTAGAAGGGTTTAGGGAAGAAGTTGCAGAGAGCAGGGCCCAAGTGCCTGCCAATGGCAGAGCTAAGGGGTCAAAATCATTTACATGCTATGGAAAGTAATGGGGCAAGTATTTGCAGGTGATAACACAATTGAGAGGGGCATTCCTATGGTTTGTGCATGTTACCTGACTTAAGGATTGCGTTAATGTCCATTAACCCCTCCGTAATAGTGCAGTTAAAAGTGATCTTTAGTTTGATTTACTGAATCTTGACCTTTCTGGTGACCTAATGGTATAAAAAGCTTCCTTGGGTCCATGTGCGACAGAAAACATGAGACTAGTGAGTGCAGAATTCAAGCATTGTGACTTAAGTGCATGGAAGTTTACTGTACTGTCATGTCACAAGGATATTGCATAAGGTTCTGTTGTACAGTGATTTCAATGGGTTATTCACTGCCTTTTTTCTCACAGTATTAGTCGGGCTGTATTACAGTTGAGGGTAATTTCAGTGACGTTAAACACCGGGCCAGAACCTCACTTGATGGGAGCTCGGGTCGCCAGATGGAAATATAACGTTAAGGAACCTACCTGCAATCTGCACTCCCGTGGAATGAGGCTGTGTCCTAGGAGCACAACATCACTGAATTCACTCTATAAAGTAATGAGACCAAAAAGTCCATCTAAACTTATTGAGAGCTGAATACTCAGGGGAGTTCATTTCCCTGCAATATTAAAACAAATTAAATTGATTATGCTTGAAAGTTTCAAAAGGTTTGATTTGTGAGCATCTCTGATTGGTCATTGGATGTATCAGATTAGTTGTGGAACAAAATCGGTGATGATGGTTTGACTGAGTTTAAAACTGCAGAGGATAACATTTTCGCCAGTTCCTGCGTCCCAGTAATATTGCAACAAACAATACAGAGAGATGCACCTATAACAGCAATGTGAGGGGACGGCTGCAGTAACGCCATTTGTTTGCGGTGCCACTGATAGGTCCATGAATGCATATTTAAATAGTGCCGCTCATTGGTCTCCGACTGGTGCAGACATTTTTAATAGAAAAAAACTGAAGACGCAGTGGGAAATTGAAAGGGGACAAAGGAATACATCAGCTGAGGTGCAGCAGCGCTGCGCAAGGTGACCTTTTTAAAGTGGGCTCAGAACGGATTCAATCTATGTGTTATTTGCTGTGTTTTTTTGCTTCTGCCGGAAGTTGAGGGGAAGTGGGGGTTGGTAAAGGAGAATGGTCGGGGTGAGCAGGTATGGTCCTGATGGCCTTTTCTCATTCTGGATACATAAACAGGAAACTTTGATGTTGATGTGGTGCAAAAGATCATAGCACACAGATTTCAAATGTGCAGGATAATGGAGCCTTCAGCCTGTGGTCTAAGTTGACCATTCTCAGCCCTGTTTTAAATGTGATATGAAAATACGTTTTTTGAATAGTCAGTTTCTTTCTCTTTTATAGAATGGCACTCATGGTCACCATGTCCTTTTGGAATAAGTGTGGCAGTATTGAAAACTTCGTAATTCTGTTGGATGATTGGCTCGAAGAAACGATGCTTCTATAAAATGGAGCTGGTGCTACCATTTTTATAATAATAAAATAAACAGGTTAATGTCTGTGCAAAAATAGTGCATCCTGGAAAGTATGAGCTAATTCCATGATCCCGTGCTCACAGCGAGTACAGGTCGGACAGTTAGGAATACGGTGTTAATGCTAACTCCCAAAAGGAATGTGGAATCACAGGTTTAGCCCTGTACTCCAAGCATATTATGAGAACTTCACCAAGTGGGATTTCTACCTTATGGGGTTTGGGGCTGATATTCGTGTCTTGATTATCAGTCAAGGGAGGGAGTTGGACTCCAACCTTTATCTTGGAAAGGTGACTCCATTACTGTTTGAGCTATTGGCTCATCCATTAAAAATTGGATTTTTAACGCAAGTAACTCATCTCCCACTTTAAGAGACTGAAAAGAGCAATCTCATGATATCTTCAAGTGGCTGTAAGTGATTCCAATAATGAAACTAATCTTATTTTCGGTATTTATAACCCATTAAATGGCAGTGTCGGGGTTGCATCATTTATGGTGTAGCTTTGTTGCATATTGTTAAAATGATGACATCATTTGGGAGGTACCATTTTCCAGCAGTTGTTGGCTCAATATCCACTTACAGCTCGATCCATGTTGTGCTAACACAGGAGGCAAGTTAGTTTTGATGGAGGAGGTTCGAAAATGATGGGGATGATTTTCCACACTGGGGACATATGATTTCTCAATATGCGCTCCCAATGGGCATGGCTGCACGCTGGGAGCATTGAACTGAAAAATCCCTCCTTAAACTCCTTACAGGCTGCATCCCAGGTTCTGACTGAAGCCAGTTGTTAGTTTAGTTTTTAAAAAAATGTTTTTTCTATTTTGGGCTAGTGTACTTTAGGTGTCAGCCTTGGCTCAGTGTAGCACTCTCACTTTTGAGTCAGGTGGTTGTGGGTTCAAGTCCCACTCCAGCGACTTGAACACAAAATCTAGGCTGACATTTCAGTGCAGTACTGAGGGAGCACTGCACTGTCGGAGGTACCGTCTTTCAGCTGAGACATTTATCTGAGGCCCTATCTGCCCTCTCAGTTGGGCGTAAATGATCCCATGGCACTATTTTGAAGAAGAGCAGGCAGGGGAGTTCTTCCCGATGTCCTGGCCAATAATTATTTCTCAATCAACATCTCCAAAACCGATTATCTGGTCATTGCTGTTTGTGGAAGCTTGCTGTGCGCAAATTAGCTGCCACGTTTCCTACATTACAACAGTGACTACACTTCAAAAGTACTTAATTGACTGTAAAGCGCTTTGGGACATCCTGAGGTCGTGAAAGGCGCTATATAAATGCAAGTTCTTTCTTCTTTAGCACCCACCCAGTCCAGGTTAGAATACAATAAAATAAATGATCAGATTGTCAAGGTGACGCATGTTTCTACAGACAACCACCTGCATGAGAAAGTGGTGGCTAGGCTTAGAATCTTGGTACAGATCTGGAATAACCTGACTCCAGTGACAGTAAAGATCCAGCATTAGTGATGGTCAACACCACTATCAAGTCTTACGATAAGCCTTCGGGAAGGAGAACCAAAAGTAGTGCCAGCTTGACAAAGACTATTGCTATTTGCATACTTTTAGCAGGTAACCTGCTCTACTGTACAGGAAATAAAACCCAATTTCTACAGCAAGGTCTGTGACCTGGAGATTTCCTGTTGGAATCATTGAAGGATCCATCCTTCATGGTTGTTATTATATAGGAGTACACAGAAGACACTTTTGCTTCTCCTTTGTAAGAATGGTTAGGAACATAGGAATTGCTCGATGGAGAAAGACCAAGGTCCATCTAGATCACCTTCTACCACCCTGGTAGTCACATGATAGAACAATAATGGAGTTGTTGACTAATCATAGCAATCAATCACTTTGTCTACAACAGACCATGAGACAATGGAGGAGGTTCAAGATCCAGACATGAGGTGAGGAAAACTCGCCAGTGGTGAAAAGCTTTGGGAACCATAGGTTCAAAGTCACCTGTTCCTCCCAAGCATGCTACACTTACCATATATAATGAAACCTGATCATAATTTTATCTATAATGTTATATCCCCACCTCTATTTAAGTTCAGGTCAGTTTTGCAGTATTATGGCAGCGATGGCAGAGTCGAGGTCCCTGTCTTGCCACACTTCTCCGGTGTATTGTGCATGTGATCAAACATTTGCATTATAATTTGTGCAACTTTCAGTGTAAAATTCTCTTGAACACAGCAACCACTTATCTGCTACTGATAGCTCCTACAATCCAGGGAACCAGGCGGAACGTAATACAATTTCTGTGTCAGGGTGTCCAAGCTTTTTATCTTTGTAGCTGTGGATCATGGAGCCTTGGGGGTCATGTTTAAATCCATGTTCCTATTGATTTGCATATATCTCATGTTGCTGATACGAACAGGTTTTGGCGTTCTGATTTAGGATTGAACCACCAATGAGATAACCGACAAAATTCAAACAGCACAAATAAGAAATATAAGTGCAAATAGGATTGAGATGCCTGAGCTTTCAGGGCTGATTGCCAGGGCTCGGGGGTCACTAGTTGGACACCCCTACTCTATGCATGTGACATGGAGACATGACTTCAGGCTAATGAGAGGAGCACATCTCATTTGATTCCTGCATAAGCTACTTGGTGAATCATTCTTTAGTTATCCTTTGTTCATTCATGTGGGACGGGTTTGTTGTTTTGAAAAATATGTTACTGCACCCCACAAAGAAAGCTCTGTATAATGATCAGTTATGGTGTATTAACCAACAGTCCAATATTGCTACATATTACTTGAGGTAGTAACAAAACTCAGAATATATACATTTATAAGACATAACCTTTCTAGTCAAAGGCCTAAGTGACCACTGGTCCCCTCCTAGTAATGTTATGTGCTAATATGGCACAATGAGTGTTTCTGATATTCAAGCAGCATTGATGCTGCTGGCCAACAATGGCTACTTCTTACATCCATAACTAACCAACTGGTTTTGAATTGTTTTTATGAGGACCTAGTTTTGTGTCTTGCACTCATACACTTGAGCTTGTTGTCTGTAATATGAAGGATTCTCTTCCAATGAAGAGGCTAAACATGGTTTCAGCAACGTTTTCACACATTCCCAGAAAGAGTCCCTAACCTAAAGTATGTGGCCCATCCCTAGTTACAGGGTTCACGCTCTGTCTGATTAACAGCTAATAGGCTCTCAGCCCAGGGCTACAGGAAGTGATTTATGTTTTTTAAAATTAATTTCATTCATCCTGACAGTGCTGAGGTTCATAAAATATGTGAAATCATGAAAATCTGAGTCTCCTTAAACCTTAGAAAAATAGACACCTGATTAACACGCTTCAGACCAGCAAAGTTACACATGGCTGCTTGTGCCCGTGGTCTTTCTGTAACTAAGAAAGTGAGTAAATCCAGCGATCCTGTGCTTCCAGTGAGTAGCCACACTCGAAGGGGTTGTGGGTCAGAGAAAGAGTCACAACTTTGTAACCCCAATTGACCTGTGCTCCCTGCACACACGGCTCCTGACTGGGGGAGCGGGATTGGGGAATTTACCCTTCAACAACACAGACTGGGGGTAAAATTGGTCTTCACGAGTAGCGCGAAACAGGCTCCTAACTAATGAGCAGCTCATTTGACACTGCGCCTGATTGTCTTTTCCAACGAAGTCAATGAAAATCGGGCATGGTGTAGAACAGGCTGCCGATTCACTGTGAGCCTGTTTCTCGCGACTGCTGAAAAACAATTTCACTGCCCGTGTGTTTTGGAGAGAAGCAAAACTGTTGTTTCTTCATGGAAACCAATGAAAGCATTATACAGCCAATGAAGAAACATTTATTGGTTGCAGTTATTAATCACATTTTAATAACCCACAGCTGCCCCCTTCCCTCTAATAGATTATTTTGAGTGTATAATTTTTGTGATTCGGTCGTGCAGTATCAGGCATGGGAAACTCTAACTAAAGAAATCATTAGAGACCTTTGCATAGTAATTATTATTTATGAGTGTAATTACAAAGAATGTGTCAGTGTATGTGGCAAAGAAGAAGACAATTGATAGTCTCAGAGGACGAAGTCTTTAAACTACTGCCCTGTGGACATGAGCTCAGGGAAACAGTGTAACTTTATCATATGGCAGTGGTTAGTGAATTGCATTTCACAATATAGCCCAAGGCATCTCTGCACAGGTTACTTCAAGGGGTCAGGTTGAATCTGTAAAAAGACATCCAAGTTCATGAAGAGGTTTGCAGCTTTAGGGCTTAAATGGTCCTATTAGCAGATGATGATTTAGGACTGGATTCTGATGCTTGCAACGTAACTTGGGTATATTCTTTTTTACTGGTTCTCAGTGGATTTGGGATAGATAATGTTGTATGGTTGGGTAATATTGTATTGTTGTGTATATTTAATCTGTCGTCATCTGCCTGCTTGGTTAAGTTAAGGAAAGAGTTTTCAGAATTTCTCTTCCCCTCTCCAGAAGGTGCTGACTCGTGTAGGGTACAGTTCCCTGGGTACTGGCTTCTGTCACTTCTCCCGGGTGAGCACCTTTCATTTCTGTGTCGGGGAGGCTTTTCAACCATGGGTGATATCATCGGCCTTGCCCTCGGTCGATGGTCATGCAACTTCCAGCAGGAAGCACTGGGTAGCATTTAGGAGCAGGAACCTTGGATGATTTTTTTTTTCTCTCCTCGCTAACTTAGGAGGTCAGAGGACAGCTGTCATCCCCTAACAGCCACCCAGGTAAGATCAGCTAACTCAGCACAGACCAGGAATTAAACCTGGGACTGTTTGATCTGAATGACTTAGTACGACACTGGGTATTGGCTTTACCGCGAGGCCATCAGGGGAGCTTTCAGAATGTTTACATGTTGCTGGCCATGTTGAGCGACCTTATAGGCACACACAGCACTCCATACAAATTGCTCATCAAGTATTCCACATTTTATTTCTGATTGGAAAAATACTACTACTGTTTATTATACTTGGGATTTGATTTTCTGTGTTGTTACATGTATAAGAGCAAGCTTATTCCAAAGTATATTTATAATTATTTCCATCAATTTTATAATAAAAATGGATTCACACTGTTACTCTGGCTGTTGGGTTTTCTACATTGTTGATACTTTGGACCTGCTGTAGATTGCAACAGCCATTGGCTTTAAGGATGTTTGGGAATGTTGTTATTGGGTTCGATATCTTGCCCGGGGGAGAGTGTTTGTGTGTATAATATAGCAGGTAGTGTCTTTGTAGGAGTGCATTCTGGGAAATACATGGGCAGTGTACCTGCGATGTTTTCCCCGTGCTTCGTACTGGCATGATGGAATCGCCTCCTATAATTTGTTATATTATGACTGGAACACCCATTTCATGATGGAATCACCTCCTATAATTTGTTATATTATGACTGGAACACCCATTTCATGATGGAATCGCCTCCGATCATTTGTTATATTATGACTGGAACACCCATTTCGTGATGTTCTTCTTACCTGAGCCCCCTGGAATTGCGAGACTCTCTGCTCTCATCACAGAGTTTCGCTGGGCGGTGCACAGGCCGAAGAATTAGACGTGAGGGGAGACGCCCCCATTCATTTCAATGGCCAGAAAATGGAGCGTGTTGTGAATTGGAGAGCGATGACCTCCAAACCTGGTCCGCAAGCCTGTTGGGTGAGATTCCGTGCTGGGACCAGTGGCTCTCAGTTTCGGGGCTCTGATACCCAGCTTTTTAAGGGTCATTTCTACTGGTTCGAGGTACATTACCAAGGCCAGATCTAACGTCTGGTTATAGTCCAACGATTTTATTTTTAATCCCACAAGCTTTCGGGGGCTTTCCCCTTCCTCAGGCGGTGTGGAAAAGACAATTTCGAATCCTTTGCATTTTAAGATCACAGAACAAAGCCTGGTGATTACTGCCCGTTGCCAAGGCAATCACAGTGAGCAGACAGAAAGGTGTCATCTAAAAGGCCACTGAATATACAACCCCCCCCAAAAAAAAAGAGAGCGAGAGATAAGGAAGACAGTCAATGACCCGTTATATTAAAAACAGATAACATTTGTTCGCTGGTGGGGTTACATGTAGTGTGACATGAACCCAAGATGCCGGTTGAGGCCGTCCTCATGGGTGCGGAACTTGGCTATTAATTTCTGCTCGACGATTTTGCGTTGTCGTGTGTCTCGAAGGCCGCCTTGGAGTACGCTTACCCGAAGGTCGGTGGCTGAATGTCCATGACTGCTGAAGTGTTCCCCGACAGGGAGAGAACCCTCCTGTTTGGCGATTGTTGCGCGGTGTCCATTCATCCGTTGTCGCAGCGTCTGCATGGTCTCGCCAATGTACCATGCTCTGGGGCATCCTTTCCTGCAACGTATGAGGTAGACAACGTTGGCCGAGTCACAGGAGTATGAACCGTGCACCTGGTGGGTGGTGTCCTCTCGTGTGATGGTGGTATCTGTGTCGATGATCTGGCATGTCTTGCAGAGGTTACCGTGGCAGGGTTGTGTGGTGTCGTGGACGCTGTTCTCCTGAAGGCTGGGTAATTTGCTGCGAACGATGGTTTGTTTGAGGTTGGGTGGCTGTTTAAAGGCGAGTAGTGGAGGTGTGGGGATGGCCATAGCGAGGTGTTCGTCATCATTGATGACATGTTGAAGGCTGCGGAGAACATGGCATAGTTTCTCCGCTCCGGGGAAGTACTGGATGACGAAGGGTACTCTGTTGGTTGCGTCCCATGTTAGTCTTCTGAGGAGGTCTACGCGATTTTTCGCTGTGGCCCGTCGGAACTGTCGATCGATGAGTCGAGCGTCATATCCCGTTCTTACTAGGGCGTCTTTCAGCGTCTGTAGGTGTCCATCGTGTTCCTCCTCGTCTGAGCAGACCCTGTGTATTCGCAGGGCCTGTCCATAGGGGATGGCCTCTTTGACGTGGTTAGGGTGGAAGCTGGAAAAGTGGAGCATTGTGAGATTGTCCGTGGGCTTGCGGTAGAGTGAGGTGCTGAGGTGCCCGTCTTTGATGGAGATTCGTGTGTCCAAGAAAGAAACTGATTCTGAGGAGTAGTCCACGGTGAGCTTGATGGTGGGATGAAACTTGTTGATGTTATCGTGTAGTCTCTTTAGTGATTCCTCACCGTGGGTCCATAGAAAGAAAATGTCGTCGATGTATCTGGTGTATAGTGTTGGTTGGAGGTCCTGTGCAGTGAAGAAGTCCTGCTCGAACTTGTGCATGAAAATGTTGGCGTATTGGGGTGCGAATTTGGTCCCCATGGCTGTTCCGTGTGTTTGGGTAAAGAACTGGTTATTGAAGGTGAAGACATTGTGATCCAGGATGAAGCAGATGAGTTGTAGGATGGCGTCTGGAGATTGGCTGTTGTTGGTGTTGAGTATTGATGCTGTCGCAGCGATGCCGTCATCGTGGGGGATACTGGTGTATAGTGCCGAGACGTCCATCGTGGTGAGAAGTGTTCCTGGTTCAACAGGTCCGTGGGTACTGAGTTTTTGTAGAAAGTCTGTAGTGTCGCGACAGAAGCTGGGGGTTCCCTGCACGATGGGTTTCAGGATGCCCTCGATGTATCCAGAGAGGTTCTCAAAGGAGGAGCCATCGTCATACAGAACAGAACGGACTATTGCAAAGAAGCATACCGACAACTGGACAACCAGGAACACTACAGACGGTTACCCGCAGACCCGACCAAAGAACACACCCATCAGCTCAACAAACTGATCAAGACCTTCGATCCAGACCTTCAAAACATCCTACGCACTCTCATCCCACGTACTCCCCGCGTGGGAGACTTCTACTGCCTCCCAAAGATACACAATGCCAACACACCCGGACGTCCTATCGTATCAGGCAATGGAACCCTGTGTGAGAACCTCTCTGGATACATCGAGGGCATCCTGAAACCCATCGTGCAGGGAACCCCCAGCTTCTGTCGCGACACTACAGACTTTCTACAAAAACTCAGTACCCACGGACCTGTTGAACCAGGAACACTTCTCACCACGATGGACGTCTCGGCACTATACACCAGTATCCCCCAGGATGACGGCATCACTGCAACAGCCTCAGTACTCAACACCAACAACAGCCAATCTCCAGACGCCATCCTACAACTCATCCGCTTCATCCTGGATCACAATGTCTTCACCTTCGACAACCAGTTCTTTACCCAAACACACGGAACAGCCATGGGGACCAAATTCGCACCCCAATACGCCAACATTTTCATGCACAAGTTCGAGCAGGACTTCTTCACTGCACAGGACCTCCAACCAACACTATACACCAGATACATCGACGACATTTTCTTTCTATGGACCCACGGTGAGGAATCACTAAAGAGACTACACGATAACATCAACAAGTTTCATCCCACCATCAAGTTCACCATGGACTACTCCTCAGAATCAGTTTCTTTCTTGGACACACGAATCTCCATCAAAGACGGGCACCTCAGCACCTCACTCTACCACAAGCCCACGGACAATCTCACAATGCTCCACTTTTCCAGCTTCCACCCTAACCACGTCAAAGAGGCCATCCCCTATGGACAGGCCCTGCGAATACACAGGGTCTGCTCAGATGAGGAGGAACGCGATGGACACCTACAGACGCTGAAAGACGCCCTAGTAAGAACGGGATATGATGCTCGACTCATCGATCGACAGTTCCGACGGGCCACAGCGAAAAATCGCGTAGACCTCCTCAGAAGACTAACACGGGACGCAACCAACAGAGTACCCTTCGTCATCCAGTACTTCCCCGGAGCGGAGAAACTATGCCATGTTCTCCGCAGCCTTCAACATGTCATCAATGATGACGAACACCTCGCTATGGCCATCCCCACACCTCCACTACTCGCCTTTAAACAGCCACCCAACCTCAAACAAACCATCGTTCGCAGCAAATTACCCAGCCTTCAGGAGAACAGCGTCCACGACACCACACAACCCTGCCACGGTAACCTCTGCAAGACATGCCAGATCATCGACACAGATACCACCATCACACGAGAGGACACCACCCACCAGGTGCACGGTTCATACTCCTGTGACTCGGCCAACGTTGTCTACCTCATACGTTGCAGGAAAGGATGCCCCAGAGCATGGTACATTGGCGAGACCATGCAGACGCTGCGACAACGGATGAACGGACACCGCGCAACAATCGCCAAACAGGAGGGTTCTCTCCCTGTCGGGGAACACTTCAGCAGTCATGGACATTCAGCCACCGACCTTCGGGTAAGCGTACTCCAAGGCGGCCTTCGAGACACACGACAACGCAAAATCGTCGAGCAGAAATTAATAGCCAAGTTCCGCACCCATGAGGACGGCCTCAACCGGGATCTTGGGTTCATGTCACACTACACGTAACCCCACCAGCGAACAAATGTTATCTGTTTTTAATATAACGGGTCATTGACTGTCTTCCTTATCTCTCTCTCTCTCTCTCTTTTTTTGGGGGGTTGTATATTCAGTGGCCTTTTAGGTGACACCTTTCTGTCTGCTCACTGTGATTGCCTTGGCAACGGGCAGTAATCACCAGGCTTTGTTCTGTGATCTTAAAATGCGAAGGATTCGAAATTGTCTTTTCCACACCGCCTGAGGAAGGGGAAAGCCCCCGAAAGCTTGTGGGATTAAAAATAAAATCGTTGGACTATAACTTGGTGTTGTAAAATTGTTTACAATTGTTAACCCCAGTCCATCACCGGCATCTCCACATCAGATCTAACGTCAACAATGTAATCAGTGCTGGGTTGGATCAGCAGCATGTCCGATACAGATTTTTAAATTTCAATGAAAAATTAAGTAAAGCATTACATTTTTAATTTTCTCCCCTTCCAACTTTTCCCTTCTGAAGTCCAAGTCCGCAGCTGTCAGCTGTCCCCTAGTACCTCGCTCAAGTGGCCATTATTCATATATCAGCCTGGAGAGTGTGCGCCAGAATCCTATTTGAGCATGGAGGGCATCGACTGCCAAGCCTAATCCTGTTCTCAACTGTCGTGCACATATAGCACTTTCAGCAGGAGTTATTGGGCAGGAGTGGTAATTCCAGTCAATTCTTTTCCTCTTCCTTAGCGCAGGGGTACTGAGGCCAATTGCAGTGCCCTAATTGGCCACTTGGCTAAGATTACCATGGACTGAGCATTGAATCTGGGGCCTTCTGGTCTGTATGGTTCAGCACCACACTGGATGTGCTGATACCCACCAAGACATTGGGCGAGCTACAGGTTTGAAAGTTTACACTCAAGCAGATATAAGGACCAATTTCCTTCACTTCCTGGGAGCAGAGGAAAAAGAGGTGGAAACCCAGAATACCTGGTCTTTGTCCACTTTGCATTGCCCTGTGATTTCCAGGGTCTCTCCCACTTAGGGGCCAAAGTGCTTGTGCTTGGACCAGGCCCATTCAAATCACATTTAAATGAGGCAGGAGTGATACAATGGTGTCTCGCAGCTCATTTGCTCTTACTATGTCAGACAGGACCCATTTACAGGGCTGAGCAGACAGAGCAAAAGTAAAGTCATCCTTGGGTCACTGGTTTGATTCGGGCCTCCTGATCTCCTGCTGTAACTTTGGCAGGCGATTGATGGGACCCCCAGAGGAATGGCATACACGGCTGTGAACAAAGTTACAGCAGCAGACTGGCAGAACCCCACGGAATTCCTAGGCTCCAAAGAAGCTTCCCACTTCTGCCTCTTACGTGCCGGTATTCTTTACGATAGTTGGGTTTCAAGCACAACGATCAGGTAATCTAACGGTTAACATAGAAACATAGAAAATAGGAGCAAGAATAGGCCATTTGGCCCTTCGGGCCTGCTGTGCCTTTCAGAATGATCATAGCTGATCATCTAACTCAGTACCCTGTTCCCGCTTTTTCCCCATATCCCTTGATCCCTTTAGCATTAAGAAATATATCTATCTCCTTCTTGAATACATCTAATGATTTGGCCTCCACTGCCTTCTGTGGTAGAGAATTGCACAGGTTCACCACCCTCTGAGTGAAGAAATTTCTCCTCATCTCAGTTCTAAATGGCATACCCCAAATCCTGAGACTGTGACCCCTGGTTCTGGATTCCCCAGCCATCGGGAACATCCTCCCTGCATCTAGTCTGTCTAGTACTGTTAGAATTTTATATGTTTTGATGAGATCACCTCTTACTCTTCGAAACTCTAGTGAATATAGGCCTGGTCAACCCAATCTCTCCTTATACGTCAGTCCTGCCATCCCAGGAATCAGTCTGGTAAACCTTCGTTGCATTCCCTCCATGGCAAGGATATCCTTCCTCAGATAAGGAGACCAAAACTGCACACAATACTCCAGGTGTGGTCTCACCAAGGCCCTGTATAACTGCAGTAAGATATCCCTGTTCCTGTATTCAAATCCTCTTGCAATGAAGGCCAACATACCATTCGCATTCCTAACTGCTTGCTGCACCTGAATGCTCACTTTCAGCGACTGGTGTACAAGGACACCCAGGTCTCGTTGCACCTCCCCTTTTCCCAATCTATCACCATTCAGATAATAATCTGCCTTTCTGTATTTACAACCAAAGTGGATCACCTCACATTTATCCACGTTATACTGCATATGCCATGTTCTTGCCCACTCACCCAACTTGTCTACATCACATTGTAGCCACTTTGCATCCTCCTCACAGCTCACATTCCACCCCAGCTTTGTGTCGTCTGCAAACTTGGAAACTTGGAAATGTTACATTCCATTCCCTATCCAAATCATTGATATATATTGTGAATATCTGGGGCCCAAGCACTGATCGCTGCGGTACCCCCCAAGTCACTGCCTGCCACCCGGAAAAAGACCCGTTTATTCCTACTCTCTGTTTCTTGTCTGTCAACCAATTCTCAATCCATGCCAGTATATTATCCCCAATCCCATGTGCTTTAATTTTGCACACTAACCTCTTGTGTGGGACCTTATCAAAAGCCTTCTGAAAATCCAAGTACACCACATCCACTGGTTCTCCCCTGTCTATTCTACTAGTTACATCCTCAAAAAACTCCAGTAGATTTGTGAAGCATGATTTCCCTTTCATAAACCCATGCTGACTTTGTCCAATTCCGTTAATGCCTTCCAAGTGTTCTGTTTCACATCTTTTATAATAGACTCTAGCATTTTCCCCACTACTAATTTTAGGCTAACTGGTCTGTAATTCCTTGTTTTTTCTCTCCCTCTTTTTTAAATAGTGGGGTTACATTTGCCGCCCTCCAATCTGTAGGAACTGTTCCAGAGTCCATAGAATTTTGGAAGATGACCACCAATGCATCCACTATTTCCAGGGCCTCTTCCTTTAGTACTCTGGGATGTAGATTATCAGGCGCTGGGGATTTGTCAGCCTTTAGCCCCATTAATTGCCCTAGCACTTTTTTTTTTACTAATACTGGTTTCCTTCATTTCCTCCCTCTCACTAGACCCTTGGTCCCCTTACATTTCTGGGAGGTTATCTGTGTCCTCCTTTGTGAAGACAGAACCAATCTATGTGTTTAAGTCTTCTGCCATTTCTTTGTTCCCCATTATAATTTCCCTACATTTGTCTTCACTAATCTTTTTCTCTTGACATATTTAGAGAAGCTTTTACAGTCAGTTTTTATGTTCCCTGCTAGTTTACTCTCATACTCTATTTTTCCCCTCTTAATCAATCCCTTTGTCCTCCTTTGCTGAATTCTAAACTGTTCCCAATCCTCAGGCTTGCCTCTTTTTCTGGCAATTTTATATGTCTCCTCTTTTGATCTAATACTATCCCTAATTTCTTTTGTAAACCATGGTTGAGCCACCTTTCCTGTTTTATTTTTGCGCCAGACAGAAGTGAATAATTGTTGTAATTCCTGCACACGTTCTTTAAATATTAGCCATTGCCTATCCACTGTCAATCATTTTAGTAAAGTTCCCCAACCTATCATAGCCAACTCATACCTCATACTTCCGTAATTTCCTTTATTTAGATTCAGGACCCGAGTTTCAGATTCAACTACTTCACTCTCCATCTTAATGAGGAATTCTATCATGTTATGGTCGCTCTTCCCTAAGGGAACCCACAAAACAAGATTGTTAATTAATCCTTTCTCATTGCACAATACCCAATCTAGGATCGCCTGTTCTCTAGTTGGTTCCTCAACGTATTGGTCTGGAAAACCATCATGTACACACTCCAGGAATTCCTCCCCCACAGTATTATTGCTAATTTGGTTTGACCAATCTATATGTAAATTAAAGTCATCCATGATTATAGTTGTACCCTTCTTGCATTCGTCTCTAAATTCCTGTTTAATGCCCTCCCCTACATCTCCACTACTGTTTTGGGGCCTATAGACAACCCCCACCAACGTTTTCTGCCCCTTGGTGTTTCTTAGCTCCACCCATACAGATTCCACATCGTGATTTTCCGAGCCAATATCCTTCCTCACTATTGCATTGATTTCCTCCTTTACTAACAACGCTACCCCACCTCCTTTCCCTTTTTGCCTGTCCTTCCTAAATATTGAATACCCCTGGATGTTCAGTTCCCATCCTTAGTCACCCTGCAGCCATGTCTCCGTAATCGCAACTATATCATACCCGTTAATATCTATCGGCGCTGTTAATTCATTTACCTTATTGTGAATGCTCCGCGCATTAAGACACAATGCCTTTAGACTTGTCTTTTTAAGATTGCTTGTCATCTTAGTTTTATTTTGCACTATGGTCCTATTTGTTTTTCGCCCTTGTTTTCTCTGCCTTCCACTATTGCTTCTTCTCTTTCTGTCTTTTGTTTCTATTCTTGTTTCCCCCTCCTCTGTCTTCCTGCTCAGGTTCCCATCCCCCTGCCATTCACGGCAGTATTTAAATACAGTTTCCAAATGGCCACCAGTATCTGGGTGGGCCCTTCAAGCTGCTGACCGCACTTCCAGTGAAAAATCCTGACAGGTGTCGTTAGGGCCACAGCTGTGGCGTCACACGTCACCACCACCTCACCCCCCATTTTGCTCTTCCACTTGCACCAAAACCGCCTGAAATTGGATGGTCAAATGGAGAACAATCCAATCCCAAATTTTTCATATTGTAGCGTTTAAAATTTTAGATTCTCTCTTCTCTTTTGTGCTTCTGTGCCGAGAGCCTCTGAGTAAGCCCACTCTTTGATCTTAAATCTTGATTGAATACTCTCTTTATAAACAAATGTTGATTTTCTTTTGGCCAGGTCTTTTTTTGGCCAGATGAAGAGCAACTCAGGCTCTGATCAGTGCTAGCCTTGTGGCCAGAGATATTAAATTATAAAATTATTTTCACTATCCCTAATTTGTACAAAGGGGCATTTAAAGCACATCAGCCGTGAACAGCACCGAATCTTCTCTACATGACGACAAGGTATACCTTGAAAAACACTGACACAGTTCCTGTTTAAACAACAGTCGGGCTCTTGCTCATTTCGAGTCTGCAGCTGCTCTTTTCTTATCAAGGAACTGCCTCAGTCAGCTGGTGCTAAGAGAAAATCAAAATCAAATTAAACCGAATTTAATGTCCAGGTTCCATAAATCCTTTATTGTGTGTATGGTCCAGAGGTAATATTCAAAGAGAAGCTCCACAATTCTGTGCTATTAAAAAGTCTTCATTAAAAAAAAAGAGAAAAAAACCCTGCAAACCTGTAACAAAACCAGAAAATGAATTTACAAAGCATCTACAACCAAAATGTAAACCTGTTTTTTTCTTTACAGAGGCTATATATTTTCAGCATTTCCTCTTTTTGCTTCCTTTGTGCCCCCAGTTTGAGTAATTTCGTGCACTGTCGCTGGCCGAGAGTTTGAGTAAGAAACCTGCTCCCAGCCCTCTGCCGATACTGCTCGGAGCCTGATGTGGGAGGCAGCCTGGTGTGACTGGCCTATTGACTTTCCTTCCACAGCGCAGAGTAGCAGCTTTGCTCTGCTTTATGATGGCATGAATAAGGTCGCTGTCTCACTGTGTGGGCAATGGTGCCTATAGTATATTGTGAAAGCCTCTTGCTACATTCTTCAAATGCATCGCTGAGATCAAAAGCAAAAGACTGCGGATGTTGGAAATCTGAAATAAAAACAGAAAATGCTGGAAATACTCAGCAAGTCAGGCAGCATCTGTGAAGAAACAGTTAAGGTTTCAGGTCAATGACCTTTCATCAGAACTGGAAGAAGTTGAAGATTAAACAGTTTTTAAGCAAGTACAGAGGCAGGAAAAGAGGGTGGGGGGAGGGCGGGAAAGAACAAAAGGGAAAGTCTGTGATCGGGTAGAGGGCAGGAGTGATTAAATGATAAAATGGATGATGATGCAAGGAAAGGAGGGTGGTAATGGGACAAGTAAAGAAATAAAAGATGGGTCTAGAGGAGCTGTAAATGGCAACAGCAGAACCATTACCAGCACCTGCTGTCCAAAAAAATGGGAACAGTGGTTATGATCTGAAGTTATTGAAATCGGTGTTGAGTCCGAAAGGTTGTAAAGTGCTTAATCAAAAGATGAGGTGCTATTCCTTGAGCTTCATTGAAACAGTGTAAGAGGTCGAGGACAGAAAGGTCAGAGTGGGAGTGGGACGAGGAACTAAAAGGGCAAACGACCAGGAGGTCAGGGTCACGCTTGCAGACTGAGCAGAGGTTTTTAGCAAAGTGATTACCCAATCTGCGTTTGGTCTCCCCAATGTAGAGGAGATCGCATTGTGAGCAGCGAATACAGTTTACTAAATTGAAAGAAGTACAAGTAAATCGCCGTTTCACCTGGAAGGAGTGTTTGGGGCCCTGGACAGTGGGAAGGGAGGAGGTGAAGGGGCAGGTGTTGCATCTCCTGCGCTCGCACGGGAAGGTGCCCTCGGGAGGAGAGCGAGTGATGGAAGAGTGGACCAGGATGTCGCAGAGGGAGCGGTCCCTCCGGAATGCTGAAAGGGAAGGGGAAGATGTGTTTGGTGGTGGGATTGTGCTGGAGGTGGCGGAAATGGCGAAGGATGATACGTTGAATGTGGAGGCTGGTGGGATGGAAGGTGAGGACAAGGGGGACCCTATCGTGGTTCTGGAAGGGAGGGGAAGGGGTGAGGACAGAAATACGAGAAATGGAACGGACACGGTCGAGGGCCCTGTCAACTATAATGGAGGGGAATCCTTGGTTGAGGAAAAAGGAGGACATATCTGAAGCACTGGTGTGGAAGGTGGTATCGTCAGAACAGATGCAACGGAGACTGAGAAACTGGGAGAAAGGAACAGAGTCCTTACAGGAAGCGGGGTGGGAGGAAGTGTAATCAAGGTAACTGTGGGAGTCAGTGGGCTTATAATAGATATTGGTTGATAGCCTATCCCCACAAATGGCGATAGAGAAGTCGAGGAAGGGATGGAAAGAGTCGGAGATGGACCATGTGAAGACGAGGGAAGAGTGGAAATTGGAAGCAAAGTTGATGAGATTTTCTACTTCGGGGCGAGAGCAGGAAACGGCACCGATACAGTCTCTGAGATCAAGACCTGTACAAGCCAAAACTTCATTCAGTTTAATATTGGCTAAGCCAAAGCCGTAAACCTTGGCTCTTAGCAACGTCCTCCATGCCTTGACTCCGATAAACTTCTCTGGCTGCCACCTCAGGTTGCTTGCCCCTGAGCTGAGCTGCTTCTTCCACATCCGCTCCATTATCAAGGCCACTTAATCCCACCTCCTCAACATTTCCCACCTCCAACCTTACCTCTCTCTGTCCCTTCTAGAACGCTAGCCCATCATCTTGAGGCTCAACTGCTCTAAAACTCTCCTAGGCAGCCTTCCTATTTTTAATCTTTCATGAGGTATAGTTCACTCAAAATGCTGTATTCATGGCCTCACCCACCCAGAATTACATCACTTAGATCACTCCTGCCCTCTCCAAGCACCACTGACTTCCCATACCCCAGGTTGTTAATTTTAAGTTAAGTTCTCATCCTCACTTTCAAATGCCTCCATGACTTTGCCCCACCTTTGCGATCTCCTCCCGTTTTACATGCCCATATGAACCCTTCACTCTTCAACTGCATTTCCCAGCTCCCCTGCCCACCACTCTCTACACTTCACCTCATTAGAGGCCATTCATTCAACTCCTGCCCTTGGGAACTCACTAACTAGTTCCATCCACTTCGCTACCTTCCTCCCTGCTCTCAAAATCCTTCTCAAATCCTTTCCTTTTGATCGTGCCTGATCCCCCATTTTAACCCTTTCTATTTTCGCTTTCTGCTGTTTCTTCCTCAATGTAAAGCCCTTGAGGAATGCTAGAAAAATGCAAGTTGTTATTGAAGTAACTACTTTTTAAATACATCTACCAAAAATATACATATACAGTACGATAAAGCAGTGCGTCCAATGTATGGGGAAATGTATTATAGATTCACTTCAGAAGATTCGCAAAGAAAGAACCAGAGCTTTAAGAAACATCACAATACTAGTTCGGCAATGTTAAACTTGTAAGTGGTTTTCTCGGGCGTTCCGAAAACATACCTCTTACTATAAGTTCTGGAACGATAGGGATTATAAGGACAGATCAGACTCGGACACATGTTTTCAGGCTCAACCGTATTGTGTTTAATAAGATTAACAATAACACTAGTAAACAGTACAAACAGTACAACCCTGCCTTGTCCAATAAGCCCTACCATGCTAAATTACCACAGCCTAATAAGAGAACCCTCCCGTGAAATCAACTAACACAGGACTCCCCCCCCCCCCCCCCTCCCCACCCCCAGCACTAAAACCCTCTAAGGTTTGGTTGGGACTTACAATCACTCCCTCACACAGCTAAGTGGTCTTGTGGATGTGTAGGCACAGGCAATATGCTCACCCCGATTGCCCGTTGTTGCTTACAGTTTCTTCCTGTACATCTCGCTCGTGGTTCCATACCACCGACGCAATATCCAAGTTCCAGTTTGAGTTGAGGTCCGTTGATGAGGGATGAAGAGCAGCACTGAGCTTCTGGCGGTGTTCCGTTGAATCAAGCTGAGCCCCACTCGGGAGACTCGCTGTAGATTGATGTCGAGAAGAAGAGAGCAGAGTGCAAAAAGCAGAGCAGAGAGCAGAGCCGAGCCCAGAGCCAAGCCAGGAATCGTTGCCAAATGGCTCCTTATATCCCCAAAACCCATCACCTTTTCTCCCGCCAATACTGATCGATATATTGACTCAGGTGATCTGTCTGGACCCCCCCGCCCCCCTTGGCCTGGAGTGACTCATAGCCTTTGAAATCTTTGTGAAAAATGCTATTTCCTTTTCCCGCTCCCAGGCCTTGCACCTGGAGAGACAATGGGTGCTGATTACTGGGTGTCTGTCGTTTCCTGAGTTGATGGCCCCCATTAGCAGGTAATGGGTTTCGATCTCAAACCGATCTTGCTTAACTGGCTTCTCTCCTGGAAGACAATGGCCCTGCCATCTCCTGCCTTCCACCAGTTTCGGTTGGGACTGAGTGTCTCTGAGTTACCTCTCGGGGTATTGTTCCCAGTAATCATGTTAATTGGTGATGACGTCAATCGGCCTGGGTTCCCTTCCACTCAGCCCGACAGTGTGAAATGTCCGTTTGTATATGAATGCACCTTAGTCAGGTTAGCCTTGCTCGAAACTCCTGCCAGTCAATCCTATTCCCTAAGCCACTCCCATAAGCTTGCCAAACAGTGGAGTTCTTTCTTGGGGGTATTGGATTTAAAATATGATTCATAAAAATGGCCAGAACGCTTGTGCTACAACTTCCAGTAACTCTCTTACTCTGCTGTGCTGACTACACTAAGCTTCACATAAAGTTATCAACACACAGTCAGAATAGTCCACTATTTAGTCACATCTCCACAATAGTGTCACAAATAACTAATATCATGGTATACTAATGTCTGCCGTAGCCTAATTCCAACCAATCTGTCTAATCAAAGATTTTGTGCCCGTGCCTGTCTGTGGGGTAAAAGTGTCTTTAGGGCATGGGGAATGTTTATATTCATACAGCATTGGAAAGTAGCCAATATAACTGCAGAGCGTGAAGCATGTTGTTTGGCTCAAATGTTCCACCAGTAGAAACTCACTAATCAAAACTATTATCTGCAAAAAAAAGTCACTATTTTCACTATCTCTAATAAAATTTTGCTGTAAGAATTTTGTATTCATTATAAAGCAATCAATGAATAACAAGGAACTACCATAAAAGCAGCCAACCAAATCCCTGAAATGTTTTTCCACAAGTCCTTTGAGAGGCCTTGTTGGGTCTCCACTCACCCCATTAAAAGCACCTAAAAATAACGTTTAAAACCTAATAAACACAACATAAAAATCAATAACGTTGAACCATCTGTAAAGTTGCCCATCCTATCTCAAACAACTTTCCTCTGCATTTCCTTGGAGATCTCAAGCTTGCCTTCTGTTCCCATTGTTAACCTGGGCCTTCAATAACAGTCCTTTTTGGAGGTCTGTTCGTGTGTCTCGCTTTTCAAGGCCTCCACATGCTGTGACCTCAGTGCCCCCCTCTGCTGCTTATATACGTTACTGCTCCTTGATGATTTGATCCAGTTTTGGTTTTTTTTCAAATACTTGACCCAAGCCTCTCACCTTTCCACGGGATTAAATTACTTCCTGATTCTTTTGTCGGAGGTTATGTTTTTGCAATTTTTTGTTCATATTTAATATTTGTTCCCTGCCAATCCCATGAGGATCAGTGCTATTTTCCATTCAACATTTTGTAATTTATTCCATTGTAATCAAAATTACATTCATTTTAGCTCATTTTAATTCGAAGAGAACTGAAAAATAAAACCACATTGTAAATTAATGCTGAAGATTACATGGTGGTAAATGCACAGAGTCTCAGAAGGTTCTCTGGATATTTGGTTCAATAATTACTATTGGCGAGTTTGAGTTTAATGAGATTGGACAGCAGCTGCATCAGAACCTCTTAAAGTTACAAAAGTTGCATTGATGCCCTGGTTTAAGATTTTTAAAATTCATTATTTAAGCAAACTTGTAAACCAGAAGGTAAGTGAACTTTAATCTGTATTGGAAAATTCATTTCAAAATGTGTTTTCAATCTGCTGTTTTCCAAATTTATTTTATCATTTCCACTCTAAGTTACTTGTTACAACTTTATAAAATGAAAATGAGGAGAAAAAATATTGGCAAAAGGTTCCAGTAAATGAACTATACATTGTTTTAAAGGTGTTTGGTAAATCAGACCCCAGCTTCCCAGAATAAGACCTACCCCAATACTTCAGGACCGAGTCTCCTGAGTGCTCCCCCCCCGAACTCTGACCCCAGAATTGCTGCCCCCTCAATGAGTGTCCCAGCCACCCACCCTACGTTGCTCCCAACCCAGACCCCTGCCCTAGTGCTGCCAGCCTGCAGCTTCCCTTCTAATCCATTTGCACACAGGCTCCATTCTTCCCCCCCCTCCCTCACTAGGATGACTAGGCCTCATTCATCAGCATCCTACTCTAATTCAGCAGCACCCTACCCCACCTCTGAGTGCTTCCGAGGCCAAGATCAAAGCACTCCCCCACACATCCCTTTCAGATCCCCCTAACCCCTGAGTGAGCAGGGCCGGCTCTCCAATAACTCACTGAATGTGTGGACCTGGATCATGACGTTGACATGTTATTCAACCATGAGGGTCAACTGAGTCTGAACATTTTTCCTAATCCCACCCACACCTCCAGCAGGGATAGCTGAGTAGGAATTAAATGTGAGTAAATCTCTTGGCCTAATTTTCCCCTTCATAGCCAGGGGTCACCGAGATTAGGTCAACATCTCCACACCCACCCTGGCTGATTTCAGCTAAGACATCACAGAGCAGGAATTCAGCCTGACGCCAAATATCTTAGTCTGCTCTTTCGTGCCAAACATAACTCCCCCCCCCCACCACCCCACCCCTCAACAACTCTAAAATCTCTTTGAAGTCCAAGCCCATCCAAGATTTGAATATTGCACTCATATCTGGGGAGGCTCCTCTAACACCTCTCATCCGTACTCAGACAGAATATAAGAAAAAATTTGACATTTTACTCTCACCTCTAGTCTCCAACCTTTGTTGTTAATTATATCCATGTGATTTATATCAATTAGTGTTAATTGTATTCAGGTGGTGCGTATCAATCGGGAACTCTCCTGTATCCATTTATAAGAGAGCTGATCTAGGGTGCGATGTGGGTGTAATGTGGATCTCTGTGAATAAAGGCTTGGAAGCAACTGAAGACCAGGCTCTAGTATTCTATCCTTCTCCACCTGGCTATCCAGTTTATAACATCTGAGTCAGACCCAATCTTTATCATCTCCCTCAATCTTACCAGTTCTGTTGTGGTCAGTGGTCCTCTGAGTTCTCCTCTCTTGTCTCTTCCCAGTTCAAATATACCCCCCCCCCCCCCTTACAAACTCTTTCTCCTCCCTCCACCGTCACTGTGATGAAATCAAAGGGCTGGTCCCCTGACCAGATACTCTGCCACACCCAATTCGTTTAAATGGACGGAAAACCAACCAGTGTGGGCTCGCAATTTCCCAACCAGCACTCCGTCCGGGTGCCGTTCCACACTGGGCATGCTCCATCGGGAAATAAGCCCTCAACTTTCACCACCAGTTTCGTTTTAGCTGACTAAAAGAGGAGGAAAATAATTGCTGACTTTCATCAAATAAACTAAAGTTCTTACAAAAACTGAAACAAAAATTTGTGGCAAAGAGATTAGACTGAAGTGAAAATTCAGTGATCTTGTGCTGGGGAGCTTCGCTCAATGGGAGCAAGTGTTGGAGATAAGACGACGGTACTGTAGCATGATTCTCAATCTGCAATCCTATTGAGCAAGGAAAGGAACAAACCCTTAAAACTAAAATTTAAATTGTTTCTAGGTCAAGGCTACTTTGGTCAGCAGCCCACAACTCTTGCAACAGATGTTGGGAATTGAAGCAGATAAATCACACCCTTCAGGCCCCATTTTATTTTGTCCAAACATTTCTGTGGTCTTGTTAGTTGTGAGAATTTAAGCAATAATGGTAGCATTTTAAAATATAAATAGTTCCTGAAAAGATTTTTTCCAAGACTAACTAAAACTGTCTAAGATCTGGGAAAAAAGACTAACAGGGTAAATCCTCTAATCTCATGCTCCCAGCGAGCAGCCTCACTCATCAGGAACAAGGTTTGGAGTTGAAGAAATAACACTGTAACTGATCCTCTGACTTGCGTTCCTGTCATGTGAGGAGTATTGGGTGACTGAATCTTTGCTTAAAACTAGAATAAAGGGCAAATTCACTGGTCTTCAGGAGCCGTGCTTGATGGCAGGGCAGCTCCAAGATAGGGCAACAACAGTGATTCTCCAGCCCATGCTTTCTGTGAGCATAGTTCCTGACTGGAACTGCTGAATTTACCCTAATTTCTTCCGAAGACTGGAAATGAAATAAAATTAAAATTTGAGGTCCAGAGATAAGGTTAAGCTAAGATTAAAAGATTTCTACAGCAGAAACAACATTGTTCAGCACGCAGTCTGCTACTTTTGAAGTGAATTTCTGAAAGGGTTTTCCCGATCACCTGGCGTAACTACGGCGGAAGAGCCACGGAAATCCCAGAAAAATGACATAAACGCCATTTATGCTATTTTTCCAGGGTGTCCTTTACTCTTCTGCTGAAGTTATGGTGGACAATTGGGAGGACCACCATGGAAATTCACCCCTATATCCTTACCAGGATCTCAAAACTGTGGAATCCCTTACATAGGAATATAGGATCAGGAGGAGGCCATTCACTCCTTGAGCCTGTTCCCCCGCTCTGTTAAATCATGGCTGATCTGTACTTCAACTCCATTTACCCACCTATGCTTCATATCCCTTGATACCCATACCTAACCAAAATCTTTCGACCTCGGTCTTGAAAATTTCAATTGACACAGTATTCCCAGCCTTTTGGGGGAGTGAGTTCCAGATTACCACTACCCTTTGTGTGAAAAACCGCTTAGTGATTTCACTTCTAAATGGCCCACTTTTAAGATTGTGGTTTTGTGTTCTGGGTAGTTTGTCTGTATCTACCTTATCGAATCCCTTCATCATTTTAAACACCTCAATGAGATCACTCCTCAACCTTCTAAACTCAAGGGAATACAAGCTAAGTTTATGCAAACTGCTCTCATAATTTAACCATTTAAGCCCCAGTATTATTCGGGTGAATCTGCATTGTACCCCTCCAAGGTCAATATAACCTTCCTAAGCTGTGATGGAGTCAGACCCAGGCTCTGTGCAACAGAAGCAAACCTTCCTCCCCTTTATATTTACCTCCATCAGTCCTCCCTCCTACAATCCTAAAGCTTTTAAACCCAAACTCTGCGCCAAACTCTGTCTTCTCTTTTACTCTTTTCTTGTGGTGGTCTCCTACCCTGTGGGCCTTCACCTCATCTCAATTTGAAAACATCTCAGTATACAGTGTACATTCAATCAGGTTGTACAGTGCATACACACCTTAGAACCATTAAATCATAGAAGTTTACAGTATAGAAGGAGGCTATTCAGTCGATAGTGTCTGCTGGCTTTTACGTGGAGCAATTCAAAACTATTCCCATTGCCCTGCTCTCTCCCCATGGCCTGGCATCTTTCTCTGCTTCAAAAATTCATCTACTCCTCTGTTAAAAGATGCAATGGTCTCTGCCTCAACCACTCCTTATGGTGAACTGTTCCAATGACATGTATTTCAGTGTATAATATACAATTTTCATTGTATAGTATGTGCAATTTTTATATCAAGTATACTGTATTTTCTATCTATTAGTTGTGTGTTTTGCTATGACATTCTATTCAAATACTTAGGGAAGATTGCTGACTGACTGACTGTGATTATATGGCTATACTTATAATGATAATGCTGTATGGATCTCAAATTATTATTGCTTGGATCTCAAGGTGATATATTTATATGTTAAGACATGGTTTGTTACAAGGCATTAATCTTTATTAATGAAAGACAGTGTTTTTAAAAAAATTAAGCAACAGCTAAAAAGTTGAAAAAGATCAGCTGATCAGTACAGAGGGTATTGTACTGTACACCACTTCCTTCCCTGTATCAACTGTTGATTCACATCACATCTCATGCTGTATGACCTCACCCCTGACTGCACT
This sequence comes from Heptranchias perlo, assembly GCF_035084215.1. Lineage (NCBI taxonomy): Eukaryota > Metazoa > Chordata > Chondrichthyes > Hexanchiformes > Hexanchidae > Heptranchias > Heptranchias perlo. The sequence continues at coordinate 102,841,231 of NC_090327.1, forward strand.
ATAATTTACTGACCTGCAGTTCAGTGATTACCGTTGGCACCAAAGAGGCACAATGAGGGAGAAGGATGGTTGCAGGGGTCAAAAATTAATGTTTGGGAGAGAATGGGTTACTGCTGAGGGCTAGTACTGACTAGTTTATTCAAAAGTATTCAATACAGGTGTAAAATCATGGACACAATTGTCAGACAGTCAGGGTTCCCTAAACAAACCCATATGGTTACTTTATCTTGACAAAGTGTATTCCATCATAAAACCCTTTTTTGTTTGCTGTTATAAAAACATAAGAAATAGGAGCAGGAGTAGACCATATAGCCCCTCGAGCCTGCTCTGCCATTCAATCAGATCATGGCTGATCTTTGACCTCAACTCCACTTTCCTGCCCTATCCCCATATCCCTTGATTCCCTTAGTGTTCAAAAATCTGTCGATCTCAGTCTTGAATATAATCAACAACTGAGCATCCACAGCCCTCTGAAGTAGAGAATTCCAAAGATTCACAACTCTTCGAGCGAGGAAATTTCTCCTCATCTTAGTCCTAAATGACCAACCCCTTATCTGGAGACTTTGACTCCTAGTTTATGGTCTATAAATTGGGCCGTGTAGCACCCATTTAGTAGGCGCTACGCGGCCTCCTAAGGACTCAAAATGGCATCCGGAATGCGCGCACACACTTCTAGCGTGACGTGCGCTGGACGCCATCTTGGTGAAGGCATTTGCGTACGCACAGATAATGAACACCAGCACCATGCAAAGTAGGGTGTGTATGCAGTAAATCAGTGTGCAGTGCTGATTTAAAGGGACAGATGTGATTTTGGAACTCAACGCTCCAGCCAACGCACTGTCTTAACCTCGCACAGCTGAACAGGTCGTAAACAGCATGGAGGACCCCCAACCAGCCCTATTTAAAGGGATCCTGCAGGTGTTGCAGGTTAGTTGCTGGGTTATTGCTTCTGGCTGCTGTTACAATTGGACGTGTCTGTTGAAGCTTCCTATACTTGGAGAAAGTTGCAATATTATATAGAGAGTGGACTGAGTGAATATCAATGCATCCGATGGCTGCAATTCATGAAAGAGGTTGTGACGGAGATATGTCAACTGCTGCAGCCACAACCGCAGCCTCAGAGCAGGACAAGGACAGCATCGCCTGTGGCTGTGAAGGTAACTGTGGGGCTGAACTTTTACGGCTCTGGATCCTGTTGGGCTGCTGCTGGCAATATGTGCAACATCTTGCAGTTTACAGTGCTGCATAAGGGAGGTCACCGAGGCTCTGTACGAGCTGTGCAACAGATTCATAACATTCCCTCTTGACAGAGAGAAGCAAAATGAGCGAGTACGAGGGTTTGCTCACATTGCAGGGTGCAGGGTGCCATTGACTGCACGCGTATTGCCTTGTGTGCTCCACATCTCAACTCAGCCATCTTCATGAACAGAAAGGGATTCCACTCCTCAATGTATAGCTGGTGTGCGACCACGCGCTGCACATCATGCAGGTCAATGCCCGTTATCCTGGTAGCAGCCATGATTCCTTCATTCTGCGGCAGTCCAATGTCCCACCTTTCTTTCAATCGGCTTGGCAAGTCAAAGGCTGGCTACTGGGCGACAAGGGCTATCCCCTCATGAGGTGGCTCATGAGTCTGCTCAGGAACGCCTGCACACATGCAGAGCAGGCCTACAATGAGAACCATGCGGCCAAACAAAACATCATCAAGCATACCATAGGCGTCCTAAAGCAATGCTCCCGCTGCCTGGACCGTTCTGGAGGAGCCCTGTAGTACTCAGCAGAGTGGGTGTCAAGATTCGTCGTTGTATGTTGCACGTTGTACAACCTCACCCTTATGAGAGGACAGCCCTTGCCACCGTCTATCCGGCAAGACCCTGAGCTGGAAGCAGAGGAAGAGGTGGAGGAGGAGGAAGTGAAGGAGGAAGAAGTAGAGGAAGAGGCAAGGAGGTAACAAGGTGCACAGGCCCTGTCTGCCAGGCCTTTGCATACTCACTTTATTAATGAGCAAATATCAGTAACCTCAACGACATCTCCCATGTCACCAACAGTTCTGCACTCCTCACCTTTCCTCTCCCACATGACCATCCAATTGTCCTCCTTATGATTACACATTGCTTCCTCTTGCAGCTCATTGCAGAAATAAAAACCACTGCCAACTGCGACTTCAAATACAAGTTTATAAACCAACACATGAAATCATGTATACAACGTTACACAACTCACCCTTGTGCATTCCCTCAGTGCCTGTCGTTTGTGTGACTCTTCCTTTCCTAGTGCTCCTATGAGGTGCTTCCCCAGTGGCTGGAGTATGGGTGGTAGAAGGCTGCTGGCCTTCAACTGAGGAGCGTGCAGGTGGCCGTGAAGGACGACCTTGAGCAGCTCTGGGCCGGGAAGGCCCAGCTTCAGACTGCACCATCTCAGCCTGGACTGCAGCAGTCTGGCCTGGCTGGCTGACAGGCAACAGCAAGGGCACTGGCGGAGTGGCAGGGGTGGGAGCAGGAATGCTGTCATCCTGAGAGAGGACAGCAGGTCTGACTGCCATGGCGCCACTGCCACTCTCCCGGGGCGACATCTCAGCAATCCTGGTGATCTGTTGGAGAACAGATTGCTAGACTGTTGTGATGCCCTGGAAGCCCCGTTCCACAGTGGAACCCAGAGCCATGATAGCAGCAGTCTGAGCTCCAAATGCAGCAGTCAGACCTTGGGTGGCAGATGTTTGTGCTGAAAAATGGAAGCTGTGACATTGGTCATCAGACGCTGCATCATGGTGGGTTCCACAGGTGTGCTAAAACCGTGTTGACTCTGCCTAATCATATTACGATTTTCTAAGTACCCTGTTACCATTTCTTTAATAATGGATTCCAGCATTTTCCCGACAATCGATGCAAGGCTAACTGGCCTGTAGTTCCCTGTTTTCTCTCTCTCCCCTCTTGAATAGCGGGGTAACATTTGCTACCTTCCAGTCCACTGGGACCGTTCCAGAATCTAGAGAATTTTAGAAGATCATAACCAATGCATCCACTATCTCTGCAGCCACCTCCTTTAGATCCCGAGGGTGTAGGCCATCAGGTCCAAGGGATTTGTCGGCTTTTAGTCCCATTCGTTTGTCCAGTACTTTTTTTCGAGTGATAGTAATTGTTTTAAGTTCCTCAGTCCCATTTACCCCTTGGTTCCCCATTATTTCTGGTATGCCTTTTGTGTCTTCTACTGTGAAGACAGATACAAAATATTTGTTTAACGCACCTGTCATTTCCTTATTCCCCATTATAATTTCTCCTGTCTCAGCCTCTAGGGGACCAACGTTTACTTTTGCTACTCTCTTCCTTTTTACATACTTGTAGAAGCTCTTATAATCTGTTTTTATATTTCTTGCTAGTTTATTTTCATATTCTATTTTCTCCCTTTTTATCAATTTTTTGGTCGTCCTTTGTTGGTTTCTAAAACTCTCCAATCCCCAGGCTTACTACTCTTCTTGGCAACATTATAGGCCTCTTCTTTCAATCTAATACTCTCCTTAACTTCTTTAGTTAGCCACAGGTGGATCACTTTTCCTGTGGAGTTTATATTTCTCAATGGAATGTATATTTGTTGAGAATATTGAAATATTTCTTGGCTGTGGGCCATTTCTTGGCTGTGTATTGAAATATTTCTTGGCTGATGAGCGTTGTGCACGCCCATCAGCCTTCTTCTGTAGCCTGGCCCATCGAAGTCATCATCTGATTCCTTGGCAGCAGAACTAGTGAGTGACCTCGCCCTCCGGCGAGCTGGCACCTGTAGTATCCATTCCCCTCGTCCCGGCTCCTGCGCACTTGTGCCCGGTGTCTCACCATGTGCAGATCCCTCCTTTAACCTAGCCTCTACGCACAATTTCAGTATCTGAGCTGGTGGATGCGAGTGTCAGATCAAGTGGTGGTGTGGCTTCATTATCACTGTCTTCCTCCTCCTCCACCTCGGACGGTGCTGGCTCTAGTTCTTGGGTATCTGTAATGACAAAGGGAGACACGTTGAGTTGTGGAACAGGGGTGGAGAAAGTAAGACGTGCGTGCTGACACCATCTGCAGCACGTGAGTCAGGAAAGATTGTGGGATGAGGGCAATGTGGGAAACGAGAAGGAGGATTAGGTATGCAGAGACCTCCATTGTTGTGACCTCCAGCGCCACCAGTGGCCGTGGCCACAGCGACGGCCCGCACTATGATTCCCGGCACGATCTCCTCCATGGGGGTGAGGACGTGTAGGTATGGCTCTCCTCCCCCAGGTCTTTGCTGCTGCTGACTGCTATGTGCCAACTTCTCCTGCAAGACAGAGGGAAGTGTGTCAGTGAGTGTCCTGCAAGATGTTTGGGTGATGTGTCTGTCATGGTTGAATAGCTGCCAGTGTATGTGACCTGTGAGTTGTGGGTGCGTGGATTGCAAGAGTGGTACTGTGTGAGGGTGAGGTGCAGCAGCCGACGTGCAGCCACTCAACAGCATAGGTAATGGTGTTTGCACACAGGAATTACGCAGATCATCAGGCAGCATGAATCTCACGTGCTGCCTGCATCTCAACGACCAGACGGGGGTTAATCGCACACCGCGACCTCCTCACTGTAGCATCTCAGCATCCACCCTGTCAAGCCCGCTAAGAATTTTATACGTTTCAATGAAAGCATCTCTCATTCTTCTAAACTCCAGAGAATATGGGCCCATTCTACTCAATCTCTCCTCATAGGACAACCCTCTCATCACAGGAATTAATCTAGTGAACCTTCGTTGCACACCCTCTAAGGTAAGTATATCCTTCCTTAGGTAAGGAGAACAAAACTGTACACAGTACTCCAGGTGTGGTCTCACCAGAGCCCTATATAATTGCAGCAAGACCTCCTTACTCTTATACTTCAACCCCCTTGCAATAAAGGCCAACATGCCATTTGCCTTTCTAATTGCTTGCTGTACCTGCATGTTAACTTTCTGTGATTCGTATGCAAGGACACCCAAATCCCTTTGAATAACAACATGCACTTTGGAGGGACTAACAAGGCAAGGGAATACACAATGAATGGGAGGACCCTAGGCAAGACAGAGGGTCAGAGGGATCTTGGTGTGCAAGTTCACAGATCCCTGAAGGCGGCGGAACAGGTAGATAAGGTGGTAAAGAAGGCATATGGGATACTTGCCTTTATTAGCCGAGGCATAGAATATAAGAGCAAGGAGGTTATGATGGAGCTGTATAAAACACTGGTTCGGCCACAGCTGGAGTACTGTGTGCAGTTCTGGTCGCCACACTACAGGAAGGATGTGATCGCTTTGGAGAGGGTGCAGAGGAGATTCACCAGGATGTTACCAGGGCTGGAGCGCTTCAGCTATGAAGAGAGACTGGGAAGATTGGGTTTGTTTTCCTTGGAGCAGAGGAGGCTGAGGGGGGACATGATTGAGGTGTACAAAATTATGAGGGGCACAGATAGGATGGATACTAAGGAGCTTTTTCCCTTTGTTGAGGGTTCTATAACAAGGGGACATAGATTCAAGGTAAAAGGCGGGAGGTTTAGAGGGGATTTGAGAAAGAACTTTTTCACCCAGAGGGTGGTTGGAGTCTGGAACTCACTGCCTGAAAGGGTTGTGGAGGCAGGAACCCTCACAACATTCAAGAAGCATTTGGATGAGCACTTGAAATGCCATAGCATACAAGGCTACGGACCAAATGCTGGAATATGGGATTAGAGTAGACAGGGCTTGATGGCCGGTGCGGACACGTTGGGCCGAAGGGCCTCTATCCGTGCTGTATAACTCTATGATTCTTAGTCTCTCACCTTTTAAAAAATATTCTGCTTTTCTATTCTTACTACCAAAGTGGATAATTTCACATTTCCCCACATTATACTTCATCTGCCATCTTCTTGCCCAATAACTTAACCTGTCTATATCCCTTTGTAGCCTCTTTGCTTCCTCCTCACAGCTTACTTTCCCACTTAGCTTTGTATCGTCAGCAAACTTGGATACATTACATTTGGTCCCCTCATCTAAGTCATTGATATAAATTGTAAACAGCTGAGGCCCAAGCACTGATCCTTGTGGCACCCCACTAGTTACAATCTGCCAACCCGAAAATCCCTACTCTATTTTCTGTCCGTTAACCCATCCTCAATCCATGCTAGTATATTACCCCCAATCCCATGAGTCCTAATCTTGTGTAACAACCTCTTGTGTGGCACCTTATTGAATGCCTTTTGAAAATCCAAATATACTACATCCACTGGTTCCCCCTTATCTACCCTGCTAGTTATACCCTCAAAAAACTCCAATAGATTTGTCAAACACGATTTCGCTTTCATAAAACCATGTTGACTCTGTTTAATCATATTATGATTTTCTAAGTGCCCTGTTACTATGTCCTTAATAATAGATTCCAGCATTTTCCCAATACTGATATCAGGCTAACTGGCCTGTAGTTCCCTGTTTTCTCTCTCCCTCCTTGCTTGAATAGTGGGGTTATATTTGTTACCTTCCAATCGGCGGGAATCGTTCTGCATTCTAGGGAATTCGGGAAGATCACAACCAATGCATCCACTATCTCTGCAGCTACCTCTTTTAAAACCCTAGGGTAAAGGCCATCAGGTCCAGGGGAATTGTCTGCTTTTAGTCCCATTAATTTCTCCAGTACTTTTTCTTTACTAATCTTAACTACTTTAAGTTCCTCATTCTCATTATCCTTTTTGTCTTTTCTCCCCATTTCTCCTGAAGGTGCTGACAATCCTCCGAATTTTACATTACGAACTTCCGCGCCTGAACTGCGCTGGAATTGTGCCAGATGCCAAAGTTGTCCAGAGTGCCCGTCTTAAAGCAACGGGGTCTTAATAAATAGATGTAAATTAGAGTCCTGCGCCTGGTTAAGGACCCGTCTGTGAAATTGATCTTTGGGAGCGCTGTATTCTCTCATCCAGGAATGAGGCTGCATCATTGTTATTTAAAGGGATTCTCAGCTGCATTCAGGTAAGTCTCTGGTTAGTCATTTTGGACTGCTTGTGGATTTTTAAGCCTATTTCTGGTTCCGTTGGCTGCTCTAGCAGAGTTCAGAAATTGTGCAGTTATTTGTTGGAGCTGCAGGATAATCTCCACCCAGGGGCTTGTGCCCAAAGTTACACTGCCACCATGGGTGTGCTGCTTGGTCTGCCATTGGGGCTCGAGAAGTTGGAGGAGCAGCAAGTCAGAGCGCAGAGACCTGCAGCTGCTTGGAAAACTTCTCCTAGCCGCCATCTTCACTTTACAGCAATGACTGAGAGCTATGGTTCAACACTGCCAAAGTGCACCTCCCCTTTAAGAGGTGCATGCCACCTTTAAATGGCGTCATTGATGCCCAAATTCCCACCCCGTCCCCCAATTGGAGAGCTGCTACTAAACAGTGTGAGTAGCGCTGCCAGCTAGCCAATCACATTCAAATAAGGCACGAGCACCAATTTATCGGGCATTTTACCCATTATGCCCGTTTTGCACCCGTTTTCGACACAAAGTGAATTTCTCCCCCATAATTTCCAGCAGGGGCCACTGAAGGAAGAATCCTGGCTCTTTTTTTTTCTCTTCCCTGAGGATTCTGAGCCCAATTGTAGTGTTTAGTGGTTGAGTTCAGCACATTCCCAGTGCAAATTGAGAAAATCTTGCCTTCGGGTTCTCGCACATTTTGTGTCAGAAAACTTTCAGCCGACCAAAAGGACGGCTGGAAGATCACATACTGTGTTAATCCGGCGGGATCTGGCCAAAGGGATTCCCTGCTCAAATCCCACCCTCACATATACATTATGTGCTGGCAGAACCAATTGTGCAGGCTAGAAAATCTACCCCAAGGATCTTCCTTATCAGCTACTACAATTCTGACTGTGGTTCCAAGCAGCAAAGACAAGCCTGGATGGATGGCAACATGATTTTGATATTTTACCTCATGAGCATCAACTGCATTTATTATCATGTAACAGTATGCAGCATTTTTAATGTAGACACACACAATATTGTCCTCCACTGAGTCAAAAAAAGTTGTGATGTGGAGATGCCGGTGATGGACTGGGGTTAACAATTGTAAACAATTTTACAACACCAAGTTATAGTCCAACGATTTTATTTTTAATCCCACAAGCTTTCGGGGGCTTTCCCCTTCCTCAGGCGGTGTGGAAAAGACAATTTCGAATCCTTTGCATTTTAAGATCACAGAACAAAGCCTGGTGATTACTGCCCGTTGCCAAGGCAATCACAGTGAGCAGACAGAAAGGTGTCATCTAAAAGGCCACTGAATATACAAACCCCCCCAAAAAAAAGAGAGAGAGAGAGATAAGGAAGACAGTCAATGACCCGTTATATTAAAAACAGATAACATTTGTTCGCTGGTGGGGTTACATGTAGTGTGACATGAACTCAAGATCCCGGTTGAGGCCGTCCTCATGGGTGCGGAACTTGGCTATTAATTTCTGCTCGACGATTTTGCGTTGTCGTGTGTCTCGAAGGCCGCCTTGGAGTACGCTTACCCGAAGGTCGGTGGCTGAATGTCCATGACTGCTGAAGTGTTCCCCGACAGGGAGAGAACCCTCCTGTTTGGCGATTGTTGCGCGGTGTCCGTTCATCCGTTGTCGCAGCGTCTGCATGGTCTCGCCAATGTACCATGCTCTGGGGCATCCTTTCCTGCAACGTATGAGGTAAACAACGTTGGCCGAGTCACAGGAGTATGAACCGTGCACCTGGTGGGTGGTGTCCTCTCGTGTGATGGTGGTATCTGTGTCGATGATCTGGCATGTCTTGCAGAGGTTACCGTGGCAGGGTTGTGTGGTGTCGTGGACGCTGTTCTCCTGAAGGCTGGGTAATTTGCTGTGAACGATCGCAGCAAATTACCCAGCCTTCAGGAGAACAGCGTCCACGACACCACACAACCCTGCCACGGTAACCTCTGCAAGACATGCCAGATCATCGACACAGATACCACCATCACACGAGAGGACACCACCCACCAGGTGCACGGTTCATACTCCTGTGACTCGGCCAACGTTGTCTACCTCATACGTTGCAGGAAAGGATGCCCCAGAGCATGGTACATTGGCGAGACCATGCAGACGCTGCGACAACGGATGAACGGACACCGCGCAACAATCGCCAAACAGGAGGGTTCTCTCCCTGTCGGGGAACACTTCAGCAGTCATGGACATTCAGCCACCGACCTTCGGGTAAGCGTACTCCAAGGCGGCCTTCGAGACACACGACAACGCAAAATCGTCGAGCAGAAATTAATAGCCAAGTTCTGCACCCATGAGGACGGCCTCAACCGGGATCTTGGGTTCATGTCACACTACACGTAACCCCACCAGCGAACAAATGTTATCTGTTTTTAATATAACGGGTCATTGACTGTCTTCCTTATCTCTCTCTCTCTCTTTTTTTTGGGGGGTTGTATATTCAGTGGCCTTTTAGATGACACCTTTCTGTCTGCTCACTGTGATTGCCTTGGCAACGGGCAGTAATCACCAGGCTTTGTTCTGTGATCTTAAAATGCAAAGGATTCGAAATTGTCTTTTCCACACCGCCTGAGGAAGGGGAAAGCCCCCGAAAGCTTGTGGGATTAAAAATAAAATCAAAAAAAGTTGTGGGTTCAAGCCAGAGACTTAAGCACATAATCTCGGCTTCAGGGAGTGCTGCACTGTCAGACGTGCCGTCTTACAGATGAGACTTTAAACTGAGGCCCCGTCTGCTTGTTCAGGTGGACGTAAAAGATCCCATGGCAATATTTGAAGAACAGCAGGGGAGCTCTCCTGGCCAACATTTATCCCTCAACCCACACCATGAAAAACAGATTAACCAGTCATTCATTCATCTGCCGCTTGTGGGATCTTGCTGTGTGAGAACTGACAGCTGTCTTTGCCTACATAATGACAGTGACTGCACAAGTAGCCCATTGGTTGTACAGTGCTTTGAAATGTCCAGAGGGAGCTCTGTGAATGCACGTTCTTTCATTCTGTTAATGTTTTATTACTGAATTTTTGTCGCAATATTTGATTTCCCCTTTTCTGAACTCTAATTGCCTTTATTATGGACATGCAGAAATTATGGGATGTATCGGATTTACATGTCGGATTTCACAGCAGTCTGAGGAGAATTAGAACTGTCCTGGTGGCAAAGCTGAGCCTAAAGTCGTAATGGAAAATGTCCACTTCTCTTAACAGGCAACACTCAGCCAATCCTGCCCTCTAGAGGTGAAATTAATTGTACAGTAAATTTGTCATGTCACAATGCATCTGTTGAAGAATGGAAATTGGTGAAAAGTTTTATAAGTATTTACTCCCCTCTGTGTTTAAGTAATGTCAGGAAATAAGTTAAAAACCCAAAGGACATTCATGCCCATTGTATTCATGCTTGATCGGCATCTTCTGTCCAAATTCTGGTTCAGTGAATGTGTCCTGGTCGAGGTGCCACATTTCACTTGTTTAGCAGTTAAAGGAGAAGGCCCAGCACCGTATCTCAGGGCAACTTGGGATGGGCAATGAATGAGGCCTTGCCACGTTGCTCACGTCCCAAGAACAAACAAGAAGTAATGTTCTCCGTGAACGATCTTTCTATAGCGGTAAATGAATGAAAGTGAAATATGTGCCAAAATAAACATGTTTTTTAATTTTTAGCTTGCTCTGGTGATGATGCCTGGACCAGATTTCTTCTTCAGACTTTGCCCAGTGCTAAGGCTCTGCTGTTGTCACCTCGGAATACATTAGTGAGGCGACGTGTCAGTGAGAAACCTGTTTATTTTTCACTTCCTGATTTGGAGCAGGTAGTATCAACTGGTTTTAAAAGGAGGGAAAACTGTTGAAAGGGGAGGCTCAGCAACCAAATCAGGTGCTCCCTTTGAGTGTGGCTCCCCACAGAGCATGTTGCTGAAGAGATGTCATGGGATCCTACTGCGAGGGGTGTCATGACAACAATGGCTGAACTGGCTGGGATTAGCCTTATGACCATGTTCAGCAGGGAACGTTTCAGCCATTTGTTCTCATAAACATACTCTCCTGGACTTGAAGGTAGACTTTCAGGTGAATACAGGGGATTGGTCCCTCATTAGCTCAAACTTGGCCGATAGTAGTGAAGTTATGGGCTTTCAGACCCTATGTTACTGCTAATTTCCACTTCCATGTTGGTGATATTATGTTAATTAGTGTGCGTGCCCTAATTATCTTTCAAGGTATTAACCTTGTTATTGATTGCAAACAGGTGTTATTGAGGGTGCGGTCTAGTTGCCATTCTTTGTTTCCTTATCTCTTGATTAAATTCTATCCAGCTCCTGGAGTAGTTACTTAGGAATAGTGAATGAAGGGTGCCTTTGGGATCCTGCTGATAAAGTGGCGTTGGTTTTATTTTGGCTTCCTCCCTGTGGCCCTGCTCCATCAATGATTTGATTTGGGTGTGTTCTTTTGTCCATGCCTTAAAAGAGAAATCATGCAGTCAGCTCTGATTTCCTTCTGCTTTTCCACTCTTGGCTCGTTGATGATAGGGGAACTGAAATACCCTCATATGGTGCTGCTCTTCCATCAGGCACCTGTGGTGTAATTTTATTTACAAATATTGCATTAATATTCCCATGTTAAAAAATTAACGACTTCTCAAAGCATGTCCTGATTGGTTACCAGTATTTTGTTGGTGTGTTGTGTTCATTGTGCTTTGCACGAGTTTAGTTAAATAAATTGTAGGATAAATTCAGCATTCCTGCAATGGAGGGAGCTAGGGTCATAGATGGAGCTGGTTCTCTGACTCGGCACTCACTTCCAGTGTTGCTCCCCGCTGGGAGCACTGATTTTACCCTTATTTTCCTTCTTGGCATTTTAATGGAAATTCCATCTCGGACTCTGTCAGCCTTTCCATTGGGCTAAACCTTTATTAACTTGTGCGATGTATTCGTCAGGCTCCTGCATGTAATTGTGGATCCACTGATCAGAATTCATCTGATTTTCCAAAAATTGACTGCCGTCTCAGTGAAGTAAAACCTGATAATATGATTAATGGCTTATCTCCTTGGTGACTTCCTCACTGGCAACTTCCATCCTGCTACCCAGAGGCCACTGTGTAAGTATAGGTAACATTTTAGTCAGGAGCAGTAAGGAAAGATTGATAGATGGAAGGAAGAGGAAAGATGGCTGCTGTGTTCTCGGTTTCTCTCATAAACCTTTGCCTGTTGGTATCCCCTTATACTCATGCTTTTGTCTGTCATTGATACAAAGCTAACAATTAACCCATGTTCTAATGATCTTAGAGGGGACATTACTTCTATCAGCAATCTCCTCCCAAGCCTTCTCTCTTGTTGATAGGGGTGGATTTTGTGATGAGGTTTGCTCTAATGACGTGTGTGTGTATTTAGTGAGATAAAGAACACTGGATTGATGTGCTAATTTGCCAAATCCAGTGTCCTTTTGGAAACATAAACCACACGTTGCATCTGAGATTGGAGCTGTCTGAGCCCCATATTTAAGTCAGCAATTTATGGACAAATTTTTGTTTATTTTTAATGTTGGTTCTATTTCATCGCTATACCTTGATATACATATATGGCCCAGAATTTCCTGTAGTCGGTCAACGAACAGCGCCCGTCCTTAGTTAGTCATGCCCGTGCCTGTTTAATTTCCGTGAGATTTTGCATGGCAAGTTGCTGTAAGTGGGAGTTGGAAACAGCGCGGCGCCCTCTACAGGGCACCTGGGATCTGTGTGAACAGGGCAAGCAACTGTGTATCTCCTTAACCAATCAAATTGAAGGATTGTGAAATGAACAGTGCAGAGTCTGAACAAGGACGTGTAAGTTAGAACAGTGAATTCAATGTCAAATCAGGTACAGAAAGAGAAATGAAGAGAGGGAAAGAAAGATTGGATTAAGAGAGAGAGAAAAAAAAAGACAGAAGGAAAAAGTAAAAAAAAATGTAATTAAATTCTTTCTAAAAGCTGAAGGAATGAGACTCCACACTAGCAATAGTTAATTTTCAGTGCCAGAGAGGTTGTTTGGCAGTGATTAACACTTATCATGCCGTTACAAAGGGTACTTAGACTGAAATGGACAAGCCCTAACTTTCTGTGGCGAGTTTAGTTCATATCTACCATGCAAATTCAGGAACTTCACGCCATTCAATGCATTTGAATGGTGAGTCACACAGCGAGATGCCATTTTTGCGAAGCTAACGGCACTTCTCGGACAGCAATTTCCAGATTTTCGCGTTTAACTGCAGATCTGCCGTGCAATTTGTGCATAAATAACGGTGAGCGCCATTAGCTTCAACATTATTTTGACAGCAAATTCTGAGCCATTTGGTTTACACTACATGATCATTTTTTTAATGAACTTTTACATGGTTATTTCTCTAAATCGTTTTCCTGATATCACTTAAATGTCCAGTAACTAACGGGAGGAGGAAGCTCTGCAAACATCCCCATCCTCAATGATGGCGGAGTCCAGCACGTGAGTGCAAAAGACAAGGCTGAAGCGTTTGCAACCATCTTCAGCCAGAAGTGCCGAGTGGATGATCCATCTTGGCCTCCTCCCGATATCCCCACCATCACGGAAGCCAGTCTTCGGCCAATTCGATTCACTCCACGTGATATCAAGAAACGGCTGAGTGCACTGGATACAGCAAAGGCTATGGGCCCTGACAACATCCCAGCTGTAGTGCTGAAGACTTGTGCTCCAGAACTAGCTGCGCCTCTAGCCAAGCTGTTCCAGTACAGCTACAACACTGGCATCCACCCGACAATGTGGAAAATTGCCCAGGTATGTCCTGTCCACAAAAAGCAGGACAAATCCAATCCGGCCAATTACCGCACCATCAGTCTACTCTCAATCATCAGCAAAGTGATGGAAGGTGTCGTTGACAGTGCTATCAAGCGGCACTTACTCACCAATAACCTGCTCACCGATGCTCAGTTTGGGTTCCGCCAGGACCACTCGGCTCCAGACCTCATTACAGCCTTGGTCCAAACATGGACAAAAGAGCTGAATTCCAGAGGTGAGGTGAGAGTGACTGCCCTTGACATCAAGGCAGCATTTGACCGAGTGTGGCACCAAGGAGCCCTAGTAAAATTGAAGTCAATGGGAATCAGGAGGAAAACTCTCCAGTGGCTGGAGTCATACCTAGCACAAAGGAAGATGGTAGTGGTTGTTGGAGGCCAATCATCTCAGCCCCAGGGCATTGCTGCAGGAGTTCCTCAGGGCAGTGTCCTCGGCCCAACCATCTTCAGCTGCTTCATCAATGACCTTTCCTCCATCATAAGGTCAGAAATGGGGATGTTCGCTGATGACTGCACAGTGTTCAGTTCCATTCGCAACCCCTCAAATAATGAAGCAGTCCGAGCCCGCGTGCAGCAAGACCTGGACAACATCCAGGCTTGGGCTCATAAGTGGCAAGTAACATTCGCGCCAGATAAGTGCCAGGCAATGACCATCTCCAACAAGAGAGAGTCTAACCACCTCTCCTTGACATTCAATGACATTACCATCGCCGAATCCCCCACCATCAACATCCTGGGGGTCACCATTGACCAGAAACTTAACTGGACCAGCCATATAAATACTGTGGCTATGAGAGCAGGTCAGAGGCTGGGTATTCTGCAACGAGTGACTCACCTCCTGACTCCCCAAAGCCTTTCCACCATCTACAAGGCACAAGTCAGGAGTGTGATGGAATACTCTCCACTTGCCTGGATGAGTGCAGCTCCAACAACACTCAAGAAGCTCGACACCATCCAAGATAAAGCACCCCGCTTGATTGGCACCCCATCCACCACCCTAAACATTCACTCCCTTCACCACCGGCGCACTGTGACTGCAGTGTGTACCATCCACAAGATGCACTGCAGCAACTCGCCAAGGCTTCTTCGACAGCACCTCCCAAACCCGCGACCTCTACCACCTGGAAGGACAAGAGCAGCAGGCACATGGGAACAACACCACCTGCACGTTCCCCTCCAAGTCACACACCATCCCGACTTGGAAATATATCGCCGTTCCTTCATTGTCGCTGGGTCAAAATCCTGGAACTCCCTTCCTAACAGCACTGTGGGAGAACCATCACCACACGGAATGCAGCGGTTCAAGAAGGCGGCTCACCACCATCTTCTCGAGGGCAATTAGGGATGGGCAATAAATGCTGGCCTCGCCAGCGACGCCCACATCCCGTGAATGAATAAAAAAAAAATCTTCCTTTCTCCTCTATGTCAATTTTCTATTCCTATATCAAGCTAGTAGATCTCCCAAGACATTGCTCACATGTAGTCCATTGCCTTGACTCCAGTTTCTGATGTTTATCGGGCCTGTTGCAGCAGCAATTCACCAATCACTATAACACAGCAAATTAATTCAAATAATGGCATCAATGTTCCTCTGCCCAATGCCTCACGTACGCGTGGTTCTGAGGTATTAGGTAGTCCACTAGGCCTCCACCCCCTTGTGTTTGGTGTACACTTCCTGGGGCAGCCCTCTTTTACAGCCCCCATCCGAAACAGGTGGGCCCATTTAAATGTTAAGTTAATGATGTGTGAATGACATCAGTATGCCTCCCATGTCATTTTGCTGACTTTTCAGAAACCTAAATGTAGAGAGCCCAGAGAAAGTGGGCCTTAGAGGTTGTGGTCAATCTTTTCAGATTGGAAGATTTGAAAAGAGCCTTTCAGCAATCTCCTGGAAGCCCAGACTGATAATTAGGCTATTGGAGATGGCCAGCTAGGAGAAGCAGTGAGGCTGGAGCCACCTAGCTGCTGTTTTTGTCAGGATTGGGTACTGTAACGTCACAGCTTCTGGTGAAAACTCTAACTCCCATCGTGTATCTCTCTTGCACATACAGAATTTGTCAACGGGAGTTGGAACTTTCCAGCACTTAGGACCCAAGTAAAATTTCCAGTTCTGGGATGAAGCAGAACTTAAGCCCCAGGCTCAGAGATAGGTTCCGGCCTGCACAGGGAAACTTCTTTCTCTCATTTCATTGACATGAAATGACCACTTTTATGGGTAAGTTTGCAGATTTTGTTTTCAGAATTATATAGCTTTTGATGTGTTTGTTATGTTATAATTGTTATCTTGAGCTGCATGCAGTTTGGAAAAACTGAACAATTTAATGGGCTCACTTTCTAAACATTGCAGGTTCCAGATTGCTGAGATTGAAAAACAAAATGAGTCATTTGATTGGGTGATTTTGCTCGTTGCTAAATGGTAGCTTTTCTTACCTGTCTCGGAAATGGAATTGTTGAATGGTTCACATTTAGTCAGTGGATATTTCACCAATCACTACTAAGCAGCTGTTGTTTGAGCCTATCACTATTGTTTTACCCTGCTTTCGCAATAAGACATGGCATGCACTTTGAGGTGTGATGTTCACTAAAAGTAGTGACGCAGGTTAATAAGGCCGTACAAAAAGCGAACCAAGCACTGGGGTTCATTTCTAGAGGGATAGATCTGAAGAGCAGAGATGTTATGTTCAACTTGTACAGAACCTTGGTTAGACCACACTTGGAGTACTGTGAACAGTTCTGGCCTCAGTGCCAGTTATCATCTACAATATTATAAACCTAGCACTATAGAATGCATGTCACAACTTATGGGCAAATTGTACAAATTAGTGGTGTTGGTGCAGCGCTGTGCATGATGGGAGTACATATAGTGTGCCTTGTATACTTTTATATCCACTAATTTTAATGGGCAGAAAATCATGCAGTGAGTGCCAATCTGTCCCCCAATTCCCGTTATGTTTTCCTGATATATTTCGATATTATAAACAATTTTGAAAGTGAATGTTTTCATCTTGACGAGAACCATTTGGAGATCATTAGCAGCCTTTTGTCACTGGGTAATAATTTCACGTCGCTCGCTGATACTGGTAAAAATACTCTTCAAAACTACTAAAGTCAACATTTCAGAGCTTGCTTAATTAGGACATTTAATGACATGTTTTCTTTGTTTGTCCTTAAATGGGAGAAGAATTTCTTTCTGTCTTTGTGGCAATCTCACACTCCACTGAAATAAATTAATTAATTTAAGCACACTAGTTCTGGGTCTGTATTTAACTTCAGCCATCTGCACACAGCATGACATCATGGTCATTTAGTGACAATCTATCCAAAGCTGCGAATAACTGCTCTCAGTAGCTGGAAAGCACTCATTGATTTCAATGAGATGAAAATTGGGCGGGTTCTATAACGGGTAGGCAATACGCTCCATACAGTGACGACGAAAATATACCCCAGCGTGTCTGGATTAGAATGAATTATGTTTGTACATAGAGGTAGAGGAGAAGGTAGGTGGGGAAATACACAGTGTAGAATAATGTTTACAGAGAGAGTGAGGGCAGATTTCTTTTAGTGCCAGACCTGGATTATTGTACTGACTTTGAGAACAACAACATATGTAGATCCAGAAGTTGGAAGTGCCGCCTCCTCTGCACTTCTAGTGCCACAACAGCACTGCGGAATTCCTTGGCTTGAGTTGAAACAGATTATTGTAAAACAATGCATCAATGAGGCAATATACATAATAGTGTATGGAGAACGATAAGCGGAGAGATTTCAGACAAAAGCCAACAAGGCTGAGGCTGGGACTCTAAGTTACATAGAATTACATATAATGCACAGCACAGAAACAGGCCATCCTGCCCTACAGGTCTATGCCGGTGTTTATGCTGCACACGAGCCTTCTCCCATCTTACTTCATTTAACCCTGTCAGCATATCCTCAAATTTCTTTCTCCCTCCTGTGTTTATCTAGCTTCCCCTTAAATGCATCTATGCTGGTCGCCTCAATTACTCCTTGTGGTAGCGAGTTCCACATTCTGACCACTCTCTGGGTAAAGGAGTTTCTCTTGAATTCCCTATTCAATTTATTAGTGACTAGTAAAATACACTCGTGGACCTTATCCATTAATGAGTGTCCTTTTCAAGTTTTTAAGTTGCTCGTCAACTTGTCTATCCAGACTGAAACCACAGGGATGGCTAGACTGGGAGCCCCAGGTGTTTGGAGGGAAAGTACAAGTTAAGCAGAATTTACCTACCGTGGTATCGAGATACAGATCGGGTGGACTGATGATACTGATAGCTGCACGGGAAAAAAAAGAAAAATAAAACTAAACTCACGTGAACTACAAAAATCCAAACATTGTCATATTGACAACAACAATTAATTAATCGATAGTCCGAGGGTAACCATAGGATAAAAGACCTGTCTTAACAAATTATAAACATACATACACTGAAATTAAAAAAGACATTCTGGATATCTAAAATAAAACTGAAGTAAAATAGACATTTGAGAAATCTAATTAAAATACATAATTACTTAAACTAACTGGAGTCCGATAAAAATGTCAATATCAAGGAAGGTAAAACCATGGTGAATAAACAAACAGTCCGTAAGTTGCGCCGGCATAAATCGTGGTGGGTCCCTTGACTTGCAAAGTTATTCGCTCCAATCATCCCCGGTAGGAGCTATCCAGCGAATGATGGTCCATCTAAAGACATTCCTCAAGGGTCTCACCGAGGCAGTAGTACCGGGACTACAGAAATTTGCCCCGTGTACGTTCCAGCTAATTATTTTTCACTCGGGTCACTGATTCCTCCAAGTGGGGATCTTTTTTAACCGGTCATTCCCATCCGGATTGGAGCAAGCTCCCTGTTTTTTTTCGTCCCCTCCTGAGGGAGGTGATCTCTCGTCATCACCTATTCTTGTGTTCTTTGAACGACTGTGAGATCGCACACGGTGAACCCTGATAGAGAAACACACAAGAGTGTCACGGTTGAGAGTTCTCCGGGCAGCCCATTTAGCTAACCTTAGTATGTTGTTGCCCGGCGGAACCACGAGAAGGCACGGCTCACTGCTACTGAGAACCCACAAAGAGGTTGCAGCTATGAAACTATGGCTCTCCTGGTAGACCAGTGCCACAGATGATTCCTTAAGAGAGTCATAGTTACTCTAGTTCTAGTCTCCTCCGCATGTGGAAACATCTTCTCTACGTCTACCCATCAAACCCTTTCATAATCTTAAAGACCTTTATCATGTCACCCCTCAGTCTTCTTTGAGTTATGAAGAGAGAAACACAGAATTGAACTTGGAAGAAAGAAGGTTGCGAGGGCACATGATCCATGTCTTTGGAATGATGGGAGAGCAAGGTAATGTAGATACAGACTGGGTGCTGAAAATCCGCAGGGGGCGGGGCCCCTTCCCAGCACAAGTACTGATAAGTGCCCATCTGCAGTCGCTGCCACTGACCATGCCAGGAGAAGCAGGCCTTTGGCACTTGCAGAGGGGTTACTATCTGGGGTGCTCGCCAGCAGAAGAGGCCACATACCTAAGCCTATATATCCAGTCCCCTTTGTATGGGGGACACTCTTAAATATTATTTTAATTGCCTGCTCCCTTTTGAGGGTGCAGGCCTGGGCCCTCAGGTGGGGCCCACTTTTTTCCGGTGTTGGGAAGGTATAACTAGTCTCAAGCAAAACTAGACATTTGAAGATGGTTACGTTCCAAAATATGTAGAATAGGTTCCCAGCAGAGGTAGTTAGAGCCATGTTGGTTCATTTCTTTAATAAAGAACTATATGAAAATCTGAGATCAGGATTGAAGATTGTCAGGATAAGGATAGGGATTAGTCACTTCCTCAGGAAACTGCTTTTTGTTGCCTTTCTAGTTCTAATACACTAGGCTGGAAATTGATTGTGGCCCTTTTTCGGGTCCATAACCAATGGTATGTAGACAGTGTGCACCCCAAACAGGAGGGCTAAGGCTGGCCCAAAATTGGTTAACGGACTTCATTAATATATTTTGAGTGAACCTGTCAAGCCTCCACAGATAGTGTGCACAATTTCTAAAGATGAATATATTTTTAAAATTCATTTTTGGGATGTGGGCATCACCAGCAAGGCCAGCATTTATTGCCCATCCCTAGTTGCCCTTGAGAAGGTGGTGGTGAGCCGCCTTCTTGAACTGCTGCAGTCCGTGTGGTGAAGGTTCTCCCACAGTGCTGTTGGGTAGGGAGTTCCAGGATGTTGACCCAGCGACAATGAAGGAATGGTGATATATTTCCAAGTCGGGATGGTGTGTGACTTGGAGGGGAACGTGCAGGTGGTGTTGTTCCCATGTGCCTGCTGCACTTGTCCTTCTAGATGGTAGAGGTCGCGGGTTTGGGATAATGATTGAAGTTTTTAGAATGATGAATGGATTAGATTCTGTCCAATTAGATCGAAAGAAAAAAAATACATGTATATTAGTGCCTTTCACATCCTCAGGATGTACCAAAGTGCTTCAGAGCCAATGAAGTACTTTTGAAATATAGGGGGAATTTAACCCCCCTCGACAGGCAGGACAAAGTCGGAGAAGGGGGTTAAATAGCTAAAAATGTGAGACCCGACCCCAACCCACCACGAACACGCCTACTTCCGGTTTAACCATGGTGGGTTTGGAGGCGGCCGAGTAACCCGCTTTCGAGAGGCGGGTCAGTAATTATAATATGTAAATGAGGCTGCGTTCCCCAGATTTCCCAGGACTCGGGAAACCCGGCAGCTGAAGGGAGGCGGGAGCTGCCGGCTTTAGCAAATAAGTGCTTTTCCGACACTGCCTGTGGGCCTGGAGAAGCAGAAGTGCTTCCCTTCTGCCCGCCAAGCAAATCTCTCGAAACTCCCCCCCTACCCCCGCCATCTTCCGACTCCCCCCGTGATCGGCCGACCCCATCCTACGATCTTCCGAACCCCCCCCCCCGCCCCCCCACCACGATCGGCCGACCCCACCCCGTGATCTTCAGACCCCCCCACAATGATCTCTCCCTCCCTCCCTCCTCGCTGCCCAGCTCCAGGCCCCCACCGAAGCCTGATCTTCTGGATTGGCAGGGACCATCCGCAGCGCTCCCCGGCTGCTGCCTTCTGCCGCAGATTTTCCTGCCCGGCAGCTGGCCTGCCTTCAATCTGGCCGGTAGGCCTGCCAGGAAACAAAGTAAAAAAATTCTAATGAGGTCCAGCCATTAAATTTGGCAGGACCTTCGCCTTCTCTGGATTTCCGGGTTTCCCGGCCATTGACAATTGCCCTGCTCCCTCCCAGCCTCACCGTAACTATTGAGGCCATAGTCACTATTGCAATTTAGGAAAACACAGCAGTTAATTTGCGCACAGGTCACACAAACAAAAATAACATAAATGACCAGGTAATCTGTTTTTGGTATTGTCAGTTGAGGGATAAAACTCCACTGCAATTCTTCAAAAAGTTTCATCTCCGACAGTGCAGCACTCCCTCAGTACTGCACTGAAGTGTCAGCCTAAATTATGTGCTCAGGTCTCTGATGTGTGGCTTTTACCCATGACCTTCTGACTCAGAGGAAAGAGTGCTAGTAACTGAGCCAAAGCTGACACCCATGGGCATAGGTTACTTGAGTTGGATAGGGATGGGAAACCAGAGAGCATGAGTATAAAATATGGAGGCAGAGTTAGGTTAGATGACTGGGAGTATTTTTTCACTGACAGTCATCACCCTATCTGACAGATTACTAAAATGTGCATTAACAACAACAACAACTTGCATTTATATAGCGTCTTTACCGTAGTAAAACATTCCGAGGCGCTTAAGTATGGATTACTCGCAGTCCCATGAAACGGAGAATATTTTAAGTTGTAGAGGGTAAGTTGTGGGTACAACTGAGATTCATGACTTACTGTGGTCTGCTGGAGCCTGCCTCCTTGGCTTAAGGAGCTGGAGAGGAATTTTTCAAAAGTTTTCCTAAATTAGCCTCAAGTATTCTCCTCTGGCTTTTTGCTTCTCTCAGAAGATTAGGGTGTGGGTCGATGGTGCACATGGCTGCACCATGCTTGGATTGGATGGGCTTGGTGGAACAAATAGTCTTGCCCTGTTCTTTTTGTATGTTTGTATTTAATTATTGGCACAATGGATGTTGTCACCTCAAAAAAATAATTAAATGGATGAATGACAGTCTCTAAATTCCTGCTAACTTTCCAAATGGGAAAAAAAAACACAGAAAGTATAAAAGTTACTGTGATACCCGAATCACTGAGCTTTGATTTGTTTCCTTTGAAGTTCTCCTTTTATCGAGGGAAAAAAAACCTAATTGCTGTATTTGAGATCAGTGTTACACAAAGGCACCGGCTTAAATAAATTCATCAGTTATTGACTTTCACATCCCATTTTAGGGCCCAGCTGGCACTGCGCCTGCCAACTTGTGTGGCTGATGATTTTCCATGGGGTTGCTGTGTGCTCTGTGTGTGGGGTGGAAGAATGATGGGGGCAGGAGGGCAATCGAAATTCAGGGGCTGAAGGCACTCAGTACTGCATGTTAACCTAATGAGAAACAGATTGCCTCAGTGGAGTGCAAATAGTTACTGCGCCTTGTTTTAATCAGTCCCAAGAACTGAGCCCTGGTTTTATTTTATTGGAAGAGGTTCTGAGTCCTCTTGGTATTCCTCTCCATTGGAGCCTGTGTAGTGATATGGCCAGCTGGATCCCAGCTCATCTGATCTGTTCTCAACCTCTAAGAGGTTTCAGCAAAGGAAATAGATACGTTCCTGGTATTTGAAGGAATTTATAGTTATTGAGCTTTGTAAAGGAAGATGTAGATATTAATTGCCGAAAAGAAAGGGTGTTAAATGTGCTGATAGATGATAATAGTAGGATTCTCTGTCAAACCTTACTTCAAAAAAAAGTTCTAAAGTTCATGACCTGGCTTGCTTTTAAGTCATTTGGAAAACAAACAAACTTGAGGGAAGACAGGCTTTGAGTTATTACAAAGGGAGCATCGTACTGATGCATACTGAGAGATTCGCTCCACTGCACACGGTAAAACTGGACGGCCTGGAGTTGCCTTTGCATTAGCGTCCAGATACACCTGTCACCTGGGCGCAAATCAATTATGTGGTTTAAAAGATCATGGAATTTTGAGTGTAAGTGAGTTAGGCACGTAACTACAGTACGCCTAAGTCTCCTTGATCTTTTACATCCGTCCATCAAATCCTCCATCCAAACGAATCTCCGCCCACAAAACTGGCCATACTGCCAGCTCTCAAATGCGAATATCCTTCAGTTGTGCTTATTCGGGGTGTGGGGGGGGGTTGGTCTCTCAACATTTGTGACCAGATTTTCAGACGCAACAGGAAACAAAATCATTTTTCTGGTCTTTGAATTGTAATTTTTTGAGCATTTAAAAAAAATTATCCTCACTGAGACCTGGTCTGTATTTTCTGTTCCTTTTAATGAATGTTAATGGCATAAGTATAAGCCACAATAAAAGTGGAAAAGCTTCCCTGATTGCAGGTTCTTAAACTTCCTGTGTCTGATGCGCATAAATGATGGTTGAAACTTAAATTTTAAGACTCAAAGAAGAAATATACTGGTGTGGGTTGGGTTTTTTCTTGGATCCCGATTATTTATACTGATTTATGCCCATTTTAAGTTTGGGTGTATTGTAATGAGATTGGGAGGATACTTGGGTGCAACTTGACATCTGCAACATAGGCCGCATTTTCGGGTTGTGCCCAAGAAGGAAACCCCAGGCCCATCATTCTGGCAGTTGTTATTGTTCTTCAGTTGACAGGATAATGGCTGCAGGGTGAATACCAATGCCAACCCTAGGCTTTTCTGAGAGGTTAAGGCCTCTAAGTAAAAAAACATTAATGAAGGTACTCAAAGACACAAAATACAATTTTATAGGCACGTTTAATCCTGTTATTGTGAAATATGTAACTTTTTAATGTCTTTATTATGTTACAAACTTGATTTTACCTGCCCATTGTTAGCTGAAAGAAGAAACGTGCGGGAACTAAAAATATTTTGATTAATATGGTTTGTTCAGTTTTGTGTTGGTAGATTTTTTTTAACAGAATTTGGATTTGTTGCTCTTTCATGAATATGAAATGTGAATCTATCAGCTGGAAGAAGTTTGGATAGAAGAAAGTGTGATGCCAAAGTGGAAACAGGAAATGCACACAATTTTACTGTTTTTCAAAAAACAAATAAATAGATAACCTTTGTTACCAGCTAAAAAGCAACATGACTGAAAGAATTGTACTGATGTATCCTGGGATATTCTCTACACTGCACATGCTCAGACTATCAAATTCAGGGAATTGCAGGCATGGGATTAGTTAGTAACTCCTTTCAGCTGGCAAGAACATCAAACCCAACCCTTGGCTTTGGAGAGAGGTTGAGGCCTCCAAACAAAAATGTCAATGAAGGTAATCCAAGACACAAAAATTAATTCTATAGATAAGTTTAATCATGTTATTGTGAAATGCATTTTTTAAATATTCATTATGTTAGGACGCTTATTTTGAACTTTGGATATTTTAGTTTCTGCACAGGTAAAATGGTAGAGAAAAGATTTTTGAAAGAAATTTCTTAGCAATTTGATTGGTTCAGTTTCTTTTTTTATTTGGTAGATTTTCAATAGTCTTTATAATTATTGAGTTCTGAAAGGGTTTTTATTAAAGCAGTTTGATTGATCTTTGTTTTTTTGATTGGCAGATACTTGTGACTTTATCTCTAGTTACATTTCATATTTGTAAATTAATCAGCTACAAGAAATGTACATATAATTAGCATATGCTAACTTTGATGTGAATGTGCCCTGCTGCACTGTGACTCCGAGTGTAATACAGAAAGCGTGAAACTTACAAGATAGGAAGTGGGTACAGACATGCCTCTGATAAATCAGAGATCTGTTATGTTTCACAGTACAAAAGACTTAATACTTGAATATTTTGTAATGGGAATTCATAGTTCAACAGGATTGTTACAAGTTTAAAATGTCTCTACTTTCTGAAAGGTCCATCTGTATCTATGTACCAGTTGAAATACACATTGCCTATGCAGATATCCCTTTAAAGGGGGTGGATCGCCTTTGACTAGGTGGATTGTTCAACAAATATCAGGAATGACTGCCATCAGCAGTGGTGGTGAGCTCATTGGAGGAAAGGTCAACTCAAAATTGAACAGAATGACAAAGTTGTGCACCATTTGGGAAATCAGGGAGGAGAATGGAAGTACGAGGAAGATTGCAAGAGCTGAGCCAAATGGTTTCGGTTTTTTTGATGTTGAGAGGTGGGAAATTTTGGATCATCAGGACTTGCTATCGGAAATGCAGTTAGATAGTTCAGTAATAGCCCTAGAGTCAATGATGATGACGTTGAGGTAGAATTGGATGTCGTTGGTGTACACGTGGAAGTTGACCCCGTGGTTGTGATGATGTCATGGAAGGGTAGCGTGTCGATGGCGAACAGGAAGGGATGAAGGCACATTGAAGGTGACCATATGGGCATGTTAAGTAAATTCAAAAGATCATTTCAAATTAAGCCATGAAAGTAGGACCAGTAGATAATTTAATTTGGTGAGATGTGATTTTAAAATAGAGATCAGGAAGAAATTCTTCAGTCATGAGTGAGTAAAGTTTAGAACCATCTATCAGATGAGTGCTGGAGAAAAACATTAGGAACATTCAATAATTTTAAAATTTATTCTGAGGTTGTGGGTAACACTGGTAGCACGATATTTACTGCCCATCCCTAAGTGTTCTGAGGACATTAAGGGTGCTAAATTGGACCATGTAGCGTCCATTTTTTAGGAGCAACTAAGACTTGAAAATGGGGGCCACGATGCGCATGTGCAGTTTTGACATAAAATGCGCAGGACCGCCATCTTGGTAAAGGGGTTTGCGCGCGTGCTTAACGACTGCCGGCAGGGAGATTATGACATGAATCATTGTGCAACACTGATTTGAAGCCACCGCTGCCATTTTGCAACTCCACACTCCACCCAATGCCCTGTCTTAACCTCGCACAGCTGAACACGATGTTAAACTGTACCCCACCCCACCAGCGCTATTTAAAGGGATCACAAAGTACTTACAGATTAGTTACTGGATTATCTCTTCTGACTGGTGGTGCAATTGTATGCGTTTTTTGGAGGTTTCCTATAATTGGTTAAAGTTTACGTAAGTACTCTACTCTGAGTGGTCTGGCAGGTCTTGCAGCACTTCTTGCGTCATTTAAAATATTGTGCTGAAGAAAGCTGCTTCCAGACTTGAATGGCTTGGTAGGGCTTCCTCTGGGAATTGAACTTGACTAGGAGAATGAGGAGAGGCCACGCAGAGCAGGACAAGCTGCTAGAAGAGGGGGAAGTACAAGAGGAAGTGAAGGAGGACGAAGGGAGGATACAACGAAGACATGCCTTTTCTGCCAGGGCTTTACGTGATCAGATTATTCTTGAGCGATACCACTAACCTCAATGACAACTCTCCATTCACCAACAGCCGACCCTGCAAAGTCCTCCTCACTATCATCTGGGGACTTGTGCTAAAATTGGGAGAGCTGTCCCACAGACTAGTCAAGCAACAACCTGACATAGCCATACTCACAGAATCATACCTTTCAGCCAACGTCCCAGACTCTTCCATCACCATCCCTGGGTATGCCCTGTCCGACCGGCAGGACAGACCCACCAGAGGTGGTGGTACAGTGGTATACAGTCAGGAGGGAGTGGCCCTGGGAGTCCTTAATATTGACTCCGGACCCCATGAAATCTCATGGCATCAGGTCAAACATGGGCAAAGAAACCTCCTGCTGATTACCACCTACCGCCCTCCCTCAGCTGATGAATCAGTCCTCCTCCATGTTGAGCACCACTTGGAGGAAGCACTGAGGGTAGCAAGGGCAGAAAAAGTACTCTGGATGGGGAAATTCAATGTCCATCACTGAGAGTGGCTCGGTAGCACCACGACTGAGAGCTGGCCGAGTCCTGAAGGACATAACTGCCAGACTGGGCCTGCGGCAGGTGGTGAACGAACTAACACGAGGGAAAAACCTACTTGACCTCGCCGTCTCCAATCTACCTGTCGCAGATGCATCTATCCATGACAGTATTGGTAGGAGTGACCACCGCACAGTCCTTGTGGAGACGAAGACCCGTCTTCATACTGAGGATACCATTCAACGTGTTGTGTGGCACTACCACCGTGCTAAATGGGATAGATTCAGACCAGATCTAGCAGCTCAAAACTGGGCATCCATGAGGCGCTGTGGGCCATCAGCAGCAGCAGAATTGTATTCCAGCACAATCTGTAACCTCATGGCACTGCATATTCCTCACTCCACCATTACCAACAAGCCAGGGGATCAACCCTGGTTCAATGAGGAGTGTAGAAGAGCATGCCAGGAGCAGCACCAGGCGTACCTAAAAATGAGGTGTCAACCTGGTGAAGCTAAAATACAGGACTACATGCATGCTAAACAGCGGAAGCAACATGCTATAGACAGAGCTAAGCGATTCCACAACCAACGGATCAGATCAAAGCTCTGCAGTCCTGCCACATCCAGTCGTGAATGGCGGTGGACAATTAAACAACTAACGGGAGGAGGAGGCTCTGCAAACATCCCCATCCTCAATGATGGCCGAGTCCAGCAGGTGAGTGCAAAAGGCTGAAGAGTTTGCAACCATCTTCAGCCAGAAGTGCCGAGTGGATGATCCATCTCGGCCTCCTCCCGATATCCCCACCATCACAAAAGCCAGTCTTCAGTCAATTCGATTCACTCCACGTGATATCAAGAAACGGCTGAGTGCACTGGATACAGCAAAGGCTATGGGCCCCAACAACATCCCAGCTGTGGTGCTGAAGACTTGTGCTCCAGAACTAGCTGCACCTCTAGCCAAGCTGTTCCAGTACAGCTACAACACTGGCATCTACCCGACAATGTGGAAAATTGCCCAGGTATGTCCTGTCCACAAAAAGCAGGTCAAATCCAATCCGGCCAATTACCACCCCATCAGTCTACTCTTGATCATCAGCAAAGCGATGGAAGGTATCATCGACAGTGCTATCAAGCGGCACTTACTCACCAATAACCTGCTCACCGATGCTCAGATTGGGTTCCACCAGGACCACTCAGCTCCAAACCTTCCATTACAACCTTGGTCCAAACATGGACAAAAGAGCTGAATTTCAGAGGTGAGATGAGAGTGACTGCCCTTGACATCAAGGAAGCATTTGACCGAGTGTGGCACCAAGGAGCCCCAGTAAAATTGAAGTCCATGGGAGTCAGGGGGAAAACTCTCTAGTGGCTGGAGTCATACCTAGCACAAAGGAAGATGGTAGTGGTTGTTGGAGGACAATCATCTCAGCCCCAGGACATTGCTGCAGGAGTTCCTCAGGGCAGTGTCATCGGCCCAACCATCTTCAGCTGCTTCATCAATGACCTTCTCTCCATTGTAACGTCAGAAATGGGGATGTTTGCTGATGATTGCACAGTGTTCAGTTGCATTCACAACCCCTCAGATAATGAAACAGTCCCTGCCCGCATGCAGCAAGACCTGGACAACATCCAGGCTTGGGCTGATAAGTGGCAAGTAACATTCGCGCCAGACAAGTGCCAGGCAATGACCATCTCCAACAAGACAGAGTCTATTTACCTTCCCTTGACATTCAACGGCATTACCATCGCCGAATCCCCCACCATCAACATCCTGGGGGTCACCATTGACCAGAAACTTAACTGGACCAACCATATAAATACTGTGGCTATGAGAGCAGGTCAGAGGCTGGGTATTCTGCAACGAGTGACTCACCTCCTGACTCCCCAAAACGGTTTCCACCACCTATAAGGCACAAGTCAGGAGTGTGATGGAATACTCTCCATTTGCCTGGAAGAGTGCAGCTCCAACAACACTCAAGAAGCTCGATACCATCCAGGACAAAGCAGCTCACTTGATTGGTACCCCATCCACCACCCTAAACACTCACTCACTTCACCACCGGCACACCATGGCTGCAGCGTGTACCATCCACAGGATGCACTGCAGCAACTCGCCAAGGCTTCTTCGACAGCACCTCCCAAATCCGTGACCTCTACCACTTAGAAGGACAAGAGCAGCAGGCACATGGGAACAACACCACCTGCACATTCCCCTCCAAGTCACACACCATCCCGACTTGGAAATATATCGCCGTTCCTTCATTGTCGCTGGGTCAAAATCCTGGAACTCCCTACCTAACAGCACTGTGGGAGAACCTCCACCACATGGATTGCAGTGGTTCAAGAAGGCGGCTCACCACCACCTTCTCGAGGGTAATTAGGGATGGGCAATAAATGCTGGCCTTGCCAGCGACGCTCACATCCCATGAATGAATTTTTAAAAAATGTCCCACACTCCTTACCTTTCCTCTCTCACTGACCATCACGTCGTCCTCTTTTATGATTACACATTGGTCCCTCCCTCAGTTCACCGCAGAAATAAAACCCACCACCAAATGCAAATTCCAATCCACATTGATAAATTCACTCATTAAATAATGCATACAAAAGTAAACTGTCTTTGCATAGAGCTTGAAGCCCATCCTTTCCAACATGGAACGGGTGGTCAACTCCTTCAGCACACCTGTGGTCCTCCAAAGCCATCTGTAGTCTCATCACTGCATCATGGTGGGTTCCACAGGTGTGTTAATGAAAGTGACCACTGGTTCCATGTGGGTAAGGATGGGCTCCAACCTCTGTCAAAGTCATGTGCCAAGTTGGAATTGGACTCCTCCATGCTCCCTGACGTTGTGCAAAGGCTTTCTGGCACGCATCCCCTTACTGCCTGTCTTTTGTGGGCCTTTACCTTTCCTAGCACTCCTTTGAGGTGCTTCCCCCGTGGCTGGAGCAAGGGTGGTGGAAGGCTGCTGACCTTCAATTGAGGAGAGTGCAATGGCCTTGGAGGACGATCTTGAGTAGCTCTGAGCCCATAGGGCCCAGCTTCAGACTGCACCATCTCAGCCTGGGCTGCAGCAGTCTGAGCTTCCAAGGCAGCAATCAGACTTTTTGATTGCAGCTGTGATATCAGATACTGCATCATGGTGGGTTCCACGGGTGTGGTGATGGAGTTGACCACTTGTTCCATGTTGGAAAGGATGGGCTCCAAGCTCTGCCAAGCCATGTGCCAAGTTGGAGCTGGACTTCTCCATGCTCCATGACATTGTGCACAAGCTTTCTGGCAGGCTTTCCAGTGCACCAAGCATTTGGTTGTTTACACCCATCAGCCTCCTTCTACAGCCTAGGCCATTGAAGTCCTCATCTGACTCCTCTGCAACAGAACTAGTGTGCGATCTCACCCTCCAGTGAGCTGGCACCTGCGGTGTCCCTTCCCCATATCTTGGCTCCTGTGCCCTTGCGCTCAGTGTCTCAGCACGTGGCAGATTCCTCCTATTCTAGCCTCTAAAGTACGCGCAGTTTCAGTCTCTGAGCTGGTGGCAGCGAGTGTAAGATTGAGTGATGGTGTCTCTTCTTCATCATTGTCATCTTCCTCTTCCTCTTCTGACTGTGCCAATTCCAGTTCTTGGGTATCTGAAATGACAAAGGGACACTGGTTGGGTTGTGGTGAGGGAAGAGGAGAATGTAAGACGTGCATGCTACACCATCTGCAGCTTGTGAGTCAGAAAAGATTGTGGGATGAGGGAGAAGTGGGAAGAGAGGAGGAGGATTTGGTGAGCAGAGAATCTCATCATTGATCCCTCCAGCGTGGCAAGTGGCCACGGCCTCAGCTATGCCCCTGCCCATGATGGCCAGCACTGTCTCCTCCATGGAGGTTAAAATGTATAGGCATGCTTGTCCTCCTTCAGTTGCTTGTTGCTGTTGCCTGTTATCTGCCACCTTCTCCTGCAAGAAAGAGGGAAGTGTGTCCTGCAAGATGTTTGCGTGATGTTTGGTTGAATAGCTGCCGATGTGGTGAGCTGTGAGTTGTGGGTGTGAGGCTTGCAACAGTGACCCGGCAATGCCTCGATTTTAAAATTCTCATCCTTGTGTTCAAATCCCTCCATGGCCTCGCCCCTCCCTATCTCTCTGACCTCCTCCAGCCTCTCAGATCTCTGCGCTCCTCCAATTCTGGCCTCTTACCCATTCCCAATTTTCATTGCTCCATCATTGGCAGCTGTGCCTTCAGCTGCCTCGGCCCTAAGCTCTGGAATTCCCTCCCTAAACCTCTCCGCCTCTCTCTCCTTTTTAAGTCGCTCCTTAAAACCTACCTCTTTGGCCAGGCTTTTGGTCACCTGTCCTAACCTTTTTATGTGGCTCGGTGTCAAATTTTGTTTGATAACGTTCCTGTGAAGCGCCTAGGTTCATTTTTACTATGTTAAAGGTGCTATATTAATGGTAATTGTTGTTGAGGTGGTTAAGCCATATATGGTAGAGGACAAACAGGCTGGTCATGAGCCACGTACACGCAGGTCAGCCACACTTAGATTTGACATCATAAAGGTGGCTGTTGTGCCACTGGGAATTGTGATGTTGGGAGATAACTTGTGATCTAGTGGGTATGAAAGCATAGATGATGAAGGAAAGGCAGTTGTTGAGCCAGTCAATGGAGGAGCTGATGTCACAGTGGGTGATAGACTAGAAGAAAGGGAGTTGCAGATAGTGCTGGTCAGGGAGCTAAGGGGTAACTTTTCCACAGCTGGAGGATAAGGGTAGAAAGGTTAGAGGTGGGCAAGGGGATGTGATTAGTGAAGTAGGTGAAGAAGTGGTAGGAAATGGCCTTGCAAGTGATCATGATGGTAGTGGAAAGGCCTTGACTTATGGGAAGGCTAAGGAAGTGGCCATGAGTGTGGAGTAGAGTTGCTATTATTTACAAACAATGCAGCCTTGACAATGGCAACTACTGTATTTACAAGAGGTTCTCAAAAGTCTTACAGCTTTCCATCTGGGATCACCAAATTTAGTATTATGAGTCAATGTTTCAGGTCGAAGACCTTTTGTCAGAACTGGAAGATGTTAAAGTTTTTAAGCAAGTACAGAGCCAGGGAAATGGGGGGGGGGGGGGAGGAAAGAACAAAAGGGAAGGTCTGTGATAGAGTAGAGGGCAAGAGTGATTAAATGACGAAAGGGATTGAGGTGCAAGGCAAGAAGGGTGGTAATGGGACAGGTTAAGAAACAAAAGATGGGTCTAGAGGAGCTGTAAATGGCAACAGCATTGGCAGTTTAGGCACTTCACAACCTTCCAGACTCAACATTGATTTCAATAACTTCAGATCATAACCACTGCTCCCATTTTTTTAGTTGGACTGCAGGTGCTGGTAATGGTTCTGATGTTGCCATTTATTGCTCCTCTAGACCCATCTTTTCTTTACTTGTCCTATTACCACCCTCCTTGCTTGCGCCATCATCCCTTTTGTCATTTAATCACTCCTGCCCTCCACCCTGTTACAGACCTTCCCCTTTGTTCTTCCCTCCCCTCCCTTCCCCGGCTCTGTACTTGCTTAAAAACTTTAACTTTTTTAACATCTTCCAGTTCTGACGAAAGGTCTTCGATCTGAAACATTAACTCTGTTTCTTTCTCCACAGATGCTGCCTGACTTGCTGAGCTTTTCCAGCATCCGCAGTATTTTGCTTTTGATTTAGTATTGTGAGTGCTATGGCAAGGGATGGTGCCTCATACGATATAACCATAACTGCCATTGTTCTGACATATGCCGCAATTTCCTCAGGGTTTTCTCGATCAGCCGCCGTAAGTTCAGTGGAAACCCTGTTGACACTGTTTAGCCAAGCTTTAGGCGAAGTTATATCAGTCAAACAGAAGAACCTGAAGAAATTTCTGACGGTGGTCCCCACTAAGCACTGTCTTTAAGGCCCTATTTCCACTTCCAGTTTATGTTAATGAATGAGTCATAAAGTTATTAAACAAAGCAAAATCTGTAAGTACTATTAGATTTCCCATGGTGAAGCTCCTGGGTCATTCGGGACCTGGAATACGGGGGTTTTTGATGTTAACCTTGGTTGCGCTGTGGTTTAAGAATGACAGCAGTACAACCATCGATGTGAAGCAATATATCACATGACTGTCACTCGGTAAAATAGTGCATTTTTTGATACAGGGCCTCGCCGATGTAAACCTGGAAGTTCCAGTGGTCAATATTAGCAGACGAATGCTTAACATGTTTGTATGAATTTCCTTCATCTGCACTTTTAACCAAGGCAATTTGAAATAAACAAGTTTCTAGCCTATAATATTTGTAATACAATTTATAAAACTTGCTTAAGATGCAAGTGGCTCTGTTTTTTCCCTCCCCAAAAGCTTTTATTCCCAGTTATTTACATTCTAATATTTTTTACTCAACCTCCCACTGTAGATTTGCAATATTTAAGTTGCACATTTACGGGCTGGATTTTCCTCCATTTTGCCAACTATATTTGGACATAACTTGGGCGGCCATGAGAGGAAAAGTGGGTAGTAAGACCCAATGTTGGATCTCCACCTCTCTTGCCTCTCGTGCAATGCTTCTTCACTCTGTTGCATCCAAATAACGGGGGAAGGGGGGGGGGGAGGTTAAGTTTGCTGCAAGGCCTTATTTCACTCCCCTGCTGTCCAGTAGCTGCCAACCATGAACAGCACCTCTACATACCGGGCTTTGGGACCTACTTGAGGTGGGCCAGAGTTGCTCCAGTGTTAAAGACAACAAGGGATTTGGAAGAAACCTGCAAATAAGCCTTTGAATTTTTTATATCAAGTTTAAAAAAACTCAAGATTTTTTTAAGCTGCTTTAAATATCTTTTTCTTCTTAAATTTTTTTTTTGTTTAAAAGCTTATTCTCGTGGAGTGGGCCTTGGGAACCAATGATGTCTTCCTTGGGCCTTTCCCTGTTCCTCTGCTATGATAAACAAACAGAGGATGATCAGGAGAACCAACAGAGAGATTCCAGGCAGAACAGGCATTGCAAATGGCCTTTGGCCTCTATCCGCTGTACATCCAGGCTTCGTTACTTCACTGTGAGCCCTTGGCAATGCTTCAGAAGGCTGCACCTCTCTCATGAGTTATGCAGAGCAGCTGTGGGCACATCATATCAGGGAAACCTTCAGCTGACTAACATCCAAGCCCACTGTCAAGCGAGTCCTGCCATCGTGGGCCTTCTTTGGCCGCGAACTTAACTCGGTCGTTTGCTGATGTGTAGCTCTCTTCCACAGCTACCGAGACTCCCTTTTGGACATCATTCTGCTACTCCTTTGTACAGGCATTTGCCCACCTTGCCCCAAATCAATTTCGCGTATCCATTCAGTGACAAAAACATCTCACTGAAAACAAATCTAGTAAACCTTCCTGCCACTTATGACCTCTGTATTCCCCCCCATCCCGACCTTGGTGCCCACTCTTGTATGTCCTTACAGTCTTGGCCTCTTACATCACCTACAATGGATAGGAGTTTCTGAGATGACTGGTTGAAGATTTGCAGCAAGAGCCCCGGAGGATTGAGGTGGGCCATTTCCCTTTTAAGAAGAAATTGGAAAGATTGAAAAGCCAATATTGCTATCATATGGAATGGAGCCCAGGTTTCAGAAGGCGGGTGAGTGGGAACAGGTGCTGGCAATGAAATACAGATCACGTGAGTCGTCCACTGCTTCTCTACATGTTCAGCTGTGAATAAAGATGATGTAGGCGAAGGAAGGCAGTATGAAAGGTATTGTAGTACCTCCTGCCCATTGGTGATAAAGTGCAGATGGTCTTCGATGCAGTGAGGGTAAGATAGCTGTAACTAGGATACATGCCTATTACAGTACACTGATACAAGGTCTGACTGCTTCCTGTGTCCTGTTATCCTGGAGAGGACAGTTAACTTCTTCTGGCATTGAGTAGCTGGGTGGTGGGGTTGCTTCAGGTGGCACTCGCTGCTAAAGCCACCTCCTTCCATAGGGCCATGGATCATGCCATTTGTGGCCCTCCTTCCCTGAAATTCCTGAACATGCCCAAATCAGGTGTAAATGGAAGTACTTCTGCTACCGATACTCATTTGACCATTGACTCCCAGTATTTGGGATTTGAGTAATTTTTCAGTGCAAGCTCTTGACTGCACAGTGGACTGCCTCAGGGAGCAGAGATACAAGCATCAGAGCTGACGATCATTAAAAGGTGCCCCTGAATTATGGAACTGGTAAGGCTGGCTTTATGTTCAAACTAGCAAGATTAAGACACACAGGATAGTATGGACAGATATACAGGAACATATATGATTAAAATTGCTATGGCATTGCCCATAGTCAGTTAAAGAAAGAACTTGCATTTATTGCAGATGGATTTCAACGCAAGTAAGCCTGAGGTCATCCCCTTTGGACCAAAAAAGGATAGATCCAAGTATTTTTAAATGGTGAAAAGCTGGGAACAATGGAGGTCCAAAGAGATTTAGGGGTCATGTACACAGATCACTCAAATGTAGTAGTCAGGTACAAAAAATAATCAAAAGGGCTCATGGAATGATGGCCTTTATGTCTAGAGGGCAAGAATATAAAGTGGAGAAAGTTTTGCTACAGCTATACAAAACCCTGGTTAAACCACATCTGGAGTAATCTGTACAGTTCTGGGCACTGTACCTTAGAAAGGATATATTGGCCTTGGAAGGTCTGCAGTGCAGATTCCCCAGAATGTTACCAGGGCTCCAAGGGTTAAATTATGAGGAGTGATTACATAAACTAGCCTTTTATTTCCTGGAATACAGAAGGTTAAGGGGTGATTTAATTGAGGTTTTTAGGATTTTGAAAGGAATTGATAGGGTAGATAAAGAAACTTTTTCTGCTAATGGGGGAGTCTAGCACAAGAGGACATCTTAAAATCAGAGCCAGGCCATTCAGGAGAGAAGTTCGGAAGCACTTCTCTAAGGGTGGTAGAAATGTGGAACTCTCTCCCACACAAAGTGGTAGATGCTGGCTCAATTAATAATTTTAAATCTGAGATCGATAGATTGTTGCTAGCCAAGGATATTAAGGGATATGGAGCCAAGGCGAGTAAATGGAGTTGGGATACAGATCAGCCATGATCTGATTGAATGGCGGAACAGGCTTGAGGGGCTGAATGGCCTGCTGCTGTTCCTATGTTCCTATATAGAGTGCCCTTCACGACCTCAAGACATCACAAAGCACTTCATAGCCAAGAAGTACTTTTAAAGTGTAGTCACTGTTGTAATGTAGGGAAACAAGGTAGAGATAAAGCATTGAGACTACTTGCTCCCGGTGGTCTCAACCCCCAAAACAAAATCCCAAAAGAATGCAAGTTGTGTGCAATTATATTCCTCGGCTTGAGTTGCTGACAATGAAACCACTTTATAGTGGACCAAGATATGCACTGTGAGATTCTAGTCATATCAGTGTGTGATGTTAGGTCTGATTGGAATTCTCAAATGTAATCTGTGTAGTCTCATGTAACTGTTACCTTGGAGTTGTGAAAACTGAATTTGAAAAAGTTAGAAAGAACTTCCATGTGTATATAGAACCATATTATATCCTCAGGACATCCTAAAGTGCTTCACAGCCAATGAATTATTTTTAAAGTGTAGTCCTTGTTATGTAGGCAAATTCCTCAGCCAACTTGTACATAGCAAGGCCCTACAACCAGCAAAAGAGATGAAAGAAATGTTTGTCAAGACCTTGGAAAACGCCCTACTTTTCTCCAAACAGCACTGTGGGATCTTGTACATCTACCGGGCAGGCAGTTCAACATCACATCAGGAAGACAGCATTTCTGATAGTGCCACATTTTCTAAGCTCCTGGACTGGTGGCATGGGCGGACATGTGGCAGATGAAATTTAATGCAGAAAAATGCAAAGTGATACATTTTGGTGGGAAGAACGAGGAGAGGCAATATAAACTAGAGGACACAATTCTAAAAGGGGTACAGGAACAGAGAGATTTGGGGGTACATGTGCACAAATCGTTGAAGGTGGCAGGACAGGTTGAGAAAGTAGTTAAAAAAGCATACGGGATCCTGGGCTTTACAAATAGAGGCATGGAGTACAAAAGTATGGAAGTCCCGATGAACCTTTAGAAAACACTGGTTTGACTACAACTGGAGCATTGTGTCCAGATCTGGGCACCGCACTTTAGGAAAGATGTGAAGGCCTTAGAGAGGGTGCAGAAGAGTGAACCAGAATGATTCCAGGGATGAGGGATTTTAGTTATGTGGATAGACTGGAGAAGCTGGGGTTGTTCTCCTTGGAACAGAGACGGTTGCGAGGAGATTTGATCGAGGTATTCAAAATCATGAAGGGTCTAGACAGAGTAGATAGAAACTGTTCCCATGGTGGAAGGGACAAGAACCAGAGGACATAGATTTAAGGTGATTGGCAAAAGAACCAAAGGTGACATGAGGAAAAACTTTTTTCTGCAACAAGTGGTTAGGATCTGGAATGCACTGCCCGAGGAGGTGGTGGAGGCAGATTCAATCATGGCCTTCAAAAGGGAACTGGATAAATACTTGAAAGGAAAAAATTTGCAGGGCTAAGGGGATAGGGCGGGGGAGTGAGACTAACTGGATTGATCTTGCATAGAGCTGGCGCGGACTTGATGGGCTGAATGGCCTGCTTCCGTGCTGTAACCTTTCTATGAAAGTGTGAGCCCTGATTATATGGTCTAGTCGATAGTGTTGCTGGAACTCTGTCTTTGCCTCAGAGATGAGAGTGCGACCACCTGAGCCAAAATGACACTTGGGGGGCATGAGTTTAGCCGAGGGGTGGAATTCCTGATGGGAAACCCAGAAGTACGGGTTTCCTGGACGTCCTTATGATTTTCACATACAGACTTTGTTTTTTACTTTTTTGCCGATTTCCTGCCTGACAGGCCGGCCTGATTGACAAGCTGGCTCACAGTCGGCTGGGAGAAGAGCCAGGAAGAGAACGTGATCAGGTAAGTGTTAGATTGGGGGGTGGGGGTCACTGGGGAGGGTTGGGGGTCACCGGCAGGAAGGTGGGGGGGGGCGCTGTCAGTCATCAGGGTGGGGTCAGGGGTCAGTCATCAGCGGGGGCTGTTAGTCATTGGGGGGTCATCGTGGGGTTAGAGATCCTGGTGGGATGGTGGAGATTGTGGGGCAGGTTGCTGCAGGTAGGCTTGTTGGGCCTGTGGGAAGCACTTCTGCTTCTCCGGGCCCACAAGCTGTGTCATAAAGGCAATTACCTGCAGTTTCAGGCCTTCTCGCCTCCTCTCACGTGGTGTGAAGGAAAAAGCCCGGGAATCCCACCCCCCCATGGACTAAAATCAAAAAAGCTTTGAAAATGGAGGCCTGCAGCCTCCTTAAAAGCTTTTAATGCCCAACCCGCGTCCTAAGAGTGGGTTGGTCATCCGCCCCCATGAAAACTGGAAATGGGCAGGTTGGAGGCGGGTTTTAGATTTTTGCAATTGTTACTGCCCCCTGCGTCCCCCCCCCCCCCCCCCCCCCCCCATTTCTCCAGGCTAAAATCATGCCCTTAATTTCTAACCTAAGACCTGGTAGACAGTAGTTTTATCTAACTGAAGAATGCTTTCTTCTCTAAAGACTAATCACTCCTTATACTCAGTGGAAGGTGATCATTGAAATGTAGTTTGGTATAATACATAGCAGAATTGAATGGGAACTGTCGATATAGAAATGTACAATAGTAAATGTTAACCAAAAACAGTGACTAAAAACCAAGACAATGGGCTGGAAGGGTTATGGACAGGAATTGTGTGCCCCCATACAAATTTTTTAATAACATATATGCTTTTCATTCATTACCTTTCTATATGAAGTGCTGGCCTGATTTGGCAGCAACACCTAATGCATATGAATTATGATTCAAACCTGAAATCCATTTCATAATGTAAATGCAACTCCAAATGCAATATTCACTTTGTGAGGTCCTTTTTTGCTGATTTATGTTACAGGCAGGTAAAATACTGCCCCAGGAATATAAGTGACAAGATGCATTGTCATAGATACAGTCAGGTTCCCTTACTGCCCTATTATTATGGAAGAACCTTATTACAATAAACTTATTACTGCCAAGGGTTTCTTCATTAAAACTAGCTGTTTGAGGTGAAGTGTAATATAGTCAAAGGAGGAGCTCAAACTTCAATAACATAGGAACTGCTTTGTCTATTCTGAGCTTGTGAGAATGAGGTCCGTCTTCATGTGCTTGGTATCTGCACCATCTCAGATAAGAGTCTCTTGTAATTTTGCACATCTGACACCAAGACGCACAACAGCTCTGTCACATTCACACTGTTCATTACAACCGGCTGCGTTCCACTCATCTTAGCAATATCCAGTAATGATTAACAACAAATGGCAAAGTTTTAAACGGTGGAGCTTAGTGGTAGCACTCTCGTTCACCTAAGGGTCAGAGGCTGTGGGTCAAAGTCCCACACCAGCGATGTAAGCACAAAACGCAGACTTAGCACTTCACTGTTGTACTGAGGGAATGCTGCATTATTGGAGGTGCTATCTTCTAGATAAACTGTTAAACTAAGGGCTTGTTTGTCTATCTAAATTCTGATGTGGAGATGCCGGTGATGGACTGGGGTGGACAAATGTAAGGAATCTTACAACACCAGGTTATAGTCCAACAAATTTATTTTAAAATCACAAGCTTTCGGAGATTATCTCCTTCGTCAGATGATTGAATGAAAAGGTTCTCAAATCGCATATCTTATACGATGTTGGGACAGCATCACACCAATCAAAAGGTGTCGTTGTTATTCAAACAGGCCAGTCACGGAGAACAGAACGTCCCAGTACACTCGATATACATTGTGTCTTTTACACAGGCAAGCAGAAAGAAACTTAAAATGGCAGAGAGAGAGAGAGAATTTTAAAAAACATATAAATTTTTTCCCCCTTTTTGCTGGTGGGGTTACGTGTAGCGTGACATGAACCCAAGATCCCGGTTGAGGCCGTCCTCATGGGTGCGGAACTTGGCTATCAACTTCTGCTCGACGATTTTGCGTTGTCGTGTGTCTCGAAGGCCGCCTTGGAGAACGCTTACCCGAAGATCGGTGGCTGAATGTCCTTGACTGCTAAAGTGTTCCCCGACTGGGAGGGAACCCTCCTGTTTGGCGATTGTTGCGCGGTGTCCGTTCATCCGTTGTCGCAGCGTCTGCATGGTCTCGCCAATGTACCATGCTCCGGGGCATCCTTTCCTGCAACGTATGAGGTAAACAACGTTGGCCGAGTCACAGGAGTATGAACCATGTACCTGGTGGGTGGTGTCCTCTCGTGTGATGGTGGTATCCGTGTCGATGATCTGGCATGTCTTGCAGAGGTTGCCGTGGCAGGGTTGTGTGGTGTCGTGGACGCTGTTCTCATGAAAACTGGGTAACTTGCTGCGAACGATGGTCTGTTTGAGGTTGGGTGGCTGTTTAAAGGCGAGCAGTGGAGGCGTGGGGATGGCCTTAGCGAGGTGTTCGTCGTCATCGATGACATGTTGAAGGCTGCGGAGAACATGGTGTAGTTTCTCCGCTCCAGGGAAGTACTGGACGACGAAGGGTACTCTGTTGGTTGCGTCCCGTGTTTGTCTTCTGAGGAGGTCTATGCGATTCTTCGCTGTGGCCCGTCGGAACTGTCGATCGACAAGTCGAGCGTCATATCCCATTCTTACGAGGGCGTCTTTCAGCGTCTGTAGGTGTCCATCGCGTTCCTCCTCGTCTGAGCAGATCCTGTGTATTCGTAGGGCCTGTCCATAGGGGATGGCCTCTTTGACGTGGTTGGGGTGGAAGCTGGAAAAGTGGAGCATCGTGAGGTTGTCCGTGGGCTTGCGGTAGAGTGAGGTGCTGAGGTGCCCGTCTTTGATGGAGATTTGTGTGTCCAAGAAAGAAACCGATTCTGAGGAGTAGTCCATGGTGAGTTTGATGGTGGGATGGAACTTGTTGATGTTATCGTGTAGTCTCTTCAGTGATTCTTCGCCGTGGGTCCATAGGAAGAAAATGTCGTCGATGTATCTGGTGTATAGTGTTGGTTGGAGGTCCTGTGCAGTGAAGAAGTCGTGCTCGAACTTGTGCATGAAAATGTTGGCGTATTGGGGTGCGAATTTGGTCCCCATGGCTGTTCCGTGTGTTTGGGTAAAGAACTGGTTATTGAAGGTGAAGACATTGTGATCCAGGATGAAGCGGATGAGTTGTAGGATGGCGTCTGGAGATTGGCTGTTGTTGGTGTTGAGTACTGAGGCTGTTGCAGCGATGCCGTCATCGTGGGGGATACTGGTGTATAGTGCCGAGACGTCCATCGTGGTGAGAAGTGTTCCTGGTTCAACTGGTCCGTGGGTGCTGAGTTTTTGTAGGAAGTCTGTAGTGTCGCGACAGAAGCTGGGGGTTCCCTGTACGATGGGTTTCAGGATGCCCTCGACGTATCCAGAGAGGTTCTCACACAGGGTTCCATTGCCTGATACGATAGGACGTCCGGGTGTGTTGGCTTTGTGTATCTTTGGGAGGCAGTAGAAGTCTCCCACGCGGGGAGTACGTGGGATGAGAGTGCGTAGGATGCTTTGAAGGTCTGGATCGAAGGTCTTGATCAGTTTGTTGAGCTGGTGGGTGTGTTCTTTGGTCGGATCTGCGGGTAACCGTCTGTAGTGTTCCTGGTTGTCCAGTTGTCGGTATGCTTCTTTGCAATAGTCCGTTCTGTTCTGTATGACAATGGCTCCTCCTTTGTCCGCTGGTTTGATGACGATGTTTCGGTTGGTCTTGAGAGCGTTGATGGCGTTGCGTTGTGCTCGGGTGACATTCTGGACTGTCTTCTGAGTGCGCCTGATGAATCTGGCATTGACGCATTTCCTGACAGCTTGGGCATACATGTCAAGCTGAGAGTAGCGACCCTCCGGAGGAGTCATCCCCTATGGACAGGCCCTACGAATACACAGGATCTGCTCAGACGAGGAGGAACGCGATGGACACCTACAGACGCTGAAAGACGCCCTCGTAAGAATGGGATATGACGCTCGACTTGTCGATCGACAGTTCCGACGGGCCACAGCGAAGAATCGCATAGACCTCCTCAGAAGACAAACACGGGACGCAACCAACAGAGTACCCTTCGTCGTCCAGTACTTCCCTGGAGCGGAGAAACTACACCATGTTCTCCGCAGCCTTCAACATGTCATCGATGACGACGAACACCTCGCTAAGGCCATCCCCACGCCTCCACTGCTCGCCTTTAAACAGCCACCCAACCTCAAACAGACCATCGTTCGCAGCAAGTTACCCAGTTTTCATGAGAACAGCGTCCACGACACCACACAACCCTGCCACGGCAACCTCTGCAAGACATGCCAGATCATCGACACGGATACCACCATCACACGAGAGGACACCACCCACCAGGTACATGGTTCATACTCCTGTGACTCGGCCAACGTTGTTTACCTCATACGTTGCAGGAAAGGATGCCCCGGAGCATGGTACATTGGCGAGACCATGCAGACGCTGCGACAACGGATGAACGGACACCGCGCAACAATCGCCAAACAGGAGGGTTCCCTCCCAGTCGGGGAACACTTTAGCAGTCAAGGACATTCAGCCACCGATCTTCGGGTAAGCGTTCTCCAAGGCGGCCTTCGAGACACACGACAACGCAAAATCGTCGAGCAGAAGTTGATAGCCAAGTTCCGCACCCATGAGGACGGCCTCAACCGGGATCTTGGGTTCATGTCACGCTACACGTAACCCCACCAGCAAAAAGGGGGAAAAAATTTATATGTTTTTTAAAATTCTCTCTCTCTCTCTGCCATTTTAAGTTTCTTTCTGCTTGCCTGTGTAAAAGACACAATGTATATCGAGTGTACTGGGACGTTCTGTTCTCCGTGACTGGCCTGTTTGAATAACAACGACACCTTTTGATTGGTGTGATGCTGTCCCAACATCGTATAAGATATGCAATTTGAGAACCTTTTCATTCAATCATCTGACGAAGGAGATAATCTCCGAAAGCTTGTGATTTTAAAATAAATTTGTTGGACTATAACCTGGTGTTGTAAGATTCCTTACATTTATCTAAATTCTGCCAAAGTTTAGGTGGAATTCAGGGCTGCCAGAATTCAATATTTTTTAAATTGTAAAATAAAATAAAGAAATTGATTTAAAAGACTTGTTGAAAGGGGATTTGGGGTCTATTTATAATATACTATTAAAAGAAACATTCTGGCTTTTACGGTCTGAGTAGAATGCTACAGTTTAATCGGAAGGTTTAGATACCTTCTGTAAACCACTGAGCTGTTGCTGTGGAGATTCATGCTGTCATCTGGACCCCTGAATAAATTAGAGGTGCTCGGCTGATTACCAATCACCGTCATTTTATTTATCAAAACAATGAAGAAGTGCACCCAATACTTTACTCAGATGATCCTGCACACCTTAGTGGGAAGTTTCAAGCTGTTACTGTTTATTTGAGTTTCAGGTATTTTTAGTGGGACCAGGAATGGTAGTGGATGTGCTCATCGCTTTATATACACCAAGTGACATTGGACCAATTAGCTCACATTAAGCCACAAGTCCGCCGTGAGTCGTGCATGTTAATATTCACCATTGCCCACAAGTCATGCACTTCATAGTAGCTTTTATTAAACTGGTATGTGAGAAATAACTGTGATTATTTACAAAATCAAAATAACCAGGATGTAAATGGCAAAGGTTTGATTGATTCCTGGGATGACAGGGTGGTCCTATGATGAAAGATAGAGTGAGCCTATACTCTTTGGAACTTAGAAAAATGAGAGGTGATCTCATTGAAACATATAAGGTTCTAAGAGGGTTTGACAGGGTAGATGCTGAGAGGATGTTTCCCCTGGCTGGAGAGTCTAGAACTAGGGAACATAGTTTCAGGGTAAAGGGGTTGGACATTTAGGACTGAGGTGAGGAGGAATTTCTTCACTCAGAGGGTGGTGAATCTTTGGAATTCTCTACTCCAGTGGGCTGTGGATGCTCATTCGTTGAGTATATTCAAGACTGAGATCAATAGATTTTTGGACTCTAAGTGAATCAAGGGATATGGGGATCAGGCGGGAAAGTGGAGTTGAGGTCAAAGATCAGCCATGATCTTATTGAATGGTGGAGCAGGCTTGAGGGGCTGGATGGCCCACTTCTGCTCCTATTTCTTATGTTAAATAACTTTAAGTGACAAGCACAATATTCTCTGACAGAAAATGGGGTCATTAGGTTTTGAGCTGAGACCCCAAGTAATTGAGTAGTAGAAAAGTCACCTCAGCCTCACCTTTGTAGACCTTCTCCCCCATTCCTCATGTTCACTTTCTCTGAAATCTTTCAAAACCTCCAAGGCAAGGGAAGATTGCAGCAACACAGACATTGATGAAGAACTATTGAGCAAAAGGCACATTACATTGGTTCCAGTGAGTGACCTTTCTTAGTGACCCGATTCTTGGATTTGCACTGCACGTTCTATGAGACTAGGAATTTCCTGAGGCAGGTCACATCTCCCACCACTTCTGAGAGGACCCCCTGAAATGGACAACCTGACTGCCCGTGTGTAATGACAAGAAGTGAAAACAATTACCTTTACATCCATTTATAGAGTCTTTTAGAATAGAGAGAGAGAGAGAGAGAGAGCTTGATAGAGAACAGCTGTTGAGTTGAATGAAAAGAAGGCACATCCTGTCTGTGGAAGTGTTGCCTAACAGCAACGTTAAATCTCCAAATTGCTGCATTAATAGCATGTGAGTGAGATCACCCTACCAAATATAACAACATGGCTTTACTTGGCAACAGCCTGGGAACAGAGTTAATTACAAACACATGATTTCATCTGAAAAAATTAAAGTTCAAATTATTCTTTCACAATAGCTTTGCACTTTCACCCTGACGCAAGGGTTGCCTTAAGTGCCCAATGACATTTTGATTCACTTCACTCGAATTCTGGAAATAGGAAGGAAACTGTTGAATAAATGTAATTAATATTAAAATAGGAAGGTGCTATAGGCACAGAACCAGAAAAATCTTCTCTTACCTCTAAATATGTATATAAATATATATATATATATATAACCATTAGAAAAGAGAATAGTGCCAAA
Source organism: Heptranchias perlo (assembly GCF_035084215.1). Lineage (NCBI taxonomy): Eukaryota > Metazoa > Chordata > Chondrichthyes > Hexanchiformes > Hexanchidae > Heptranchias > Heptranchias perlo. Next base: position 102,885,972 of record NC_090327.1, read on the forward strand.
GGACTGGCGGACAGCTAATGTGATTCCTATATTTAAAAAGGGAGATAGAACAAGTCCAGGGAACTATAGACCAATTAGCTTAGCGTCAGTGGTCGGAAAGATAAGGGAATCCTTACTCAAAGATGTAATAGAAGAACATCTAGAAGCTGAATCTTTAATAAAGATTAGTCAGCACAGATTTCAAAAGGGAAGGTGATGCTTGACCAACCTTATTGAATTCTTTGAAGAAGTAACAAGGTAGACAAGAGTACTGCAGTAGATGTAATATATTTGGATTTTCAAAAGGCCTTCCATAAGGTACCACATAGTAGACTCATGACTAAGGTCAGAGCATGTGGAGTTAGGGAACAAATAGCAGAATGGTTAGCAAGCTGGCTATAAAACAGAAAGTAGGAGTTAAAGGTAGCTACTCAGACTGGCAAAAGTTGGGAAGTGGCGTTCCATAAGGATCGTGTTGGGGCCACTGTTACTCACCATTTACATTAACGATTTGGAATCAGAAGTACAATTTCAAAATTCGGGGATATAGTTAATACTGAGGAGGACTGTGACAAAATACAGAAAGACATTAATAAACTTGCAGAATGGGTGTGTAATTGGCAAATGAATTTCAGTATAGATAAATGTGAGGTGGTACATTTTGTTAGGAAGAATACAGAGGCCACATACTCCTTGGAAATTAAGAGTCTAAATTGGGTAGTGGGGTAGAGGGATCTATGGATACAGATACACAAATCACTAAATGAAGTGGTGCAGGTTAATAAGCCCATTTCAAAAAAGCATATAAAGCATGGGGTTCATTTCTAGAGGGATAGAATTGAAAAGCAGGGAATTTATGTTAAACTTGTATAGAACCTTGGTTAGACACATTTGGAGTACTGTGAACAGTTCTGGTCTCCATATTATTAAAAGGATATAGAGGCATTGGAGAAGGTGCAAAAAAGATTTACTAGGTATAACTGCTCAGTTCTGGTATCATCCTATCAGGAAAGATTGAACAGGCTAGGGGTCTTTTCTCTAGAAAAGAGAAGTCTGAGGGGTGATCTGATAGAGGTCTTCAAGAATATGAAAGGGTTTGATAGGGTCGACGTAGAGAAGATGGTTCCACTTGCGAAGAAGACCAGAACTAGGGCCCATAAACATAAGATAGTCACTAATAAATCTAATAGGGAATTCAGGAGAAACTTCTTTACCCAGAGAGTGGTTAGAATGTGGAATTCTCTACCACAAGGAGTAGTTGAGGCGACTCGCATAGATGCATTTAAGGGGCAGCTAGATTAACACATGAGGGAGAAAGGAATAGAAGGATATGTTGATGGAGTTAGATGAAGAAGGGTGGGAGGAGGCTCACGTGGACTGGTAGGGCCAAATGGCCTGTTTCAGTGCTGTACATTCTATGTAATTCTATGTAATATCAGAAAAGCAGGTGGGTCGGAGCGCCATCTGTGAAGGAACCGGCTTTATTTTCCTCTATCAACGTAAACAGAGGAGTATCAGATGGATTCCATCACAATCTTGTGCTCTGACCTTGCGCTTTTCCGATATTCACTGTGCCAAGGCAATCCAGTGCATTTGGGTGCAGACTCAGGAAGATCTCTCCTGTGGTATGCTTTCTGTTTTTTTTTCAGATATGTTCAATACATGAAACAGCCAAGAGCTCCTTGCCCCAAATGCTTGATTCCACAGCTATTTATATCATAGAACCACAGACATTTACAACACAGAAGGAGGCCATTCGGTCTATTGTGTTCACGTCAGCTTTGTACTAGAGCAATCTAAAACTAATCCCGCTGCCCGTGCTCTCCCTATAGCTGTGTATATTGCTCTTCTTCCAAATTTTTACCTTAAAAGATGCAATGGAATTATTCTTGCTGTAGTACGTTCAATAACTGCAGCAGTAAAAAATGTTGCATTGTAATATGGTTTACATAAAGATGTTTTCACTTTTATCAACAAACGCCCAAGATTTTTGTTTTATTGAGCGCAGGCACGATGAATGATGTCATCACATCGCCATTTGCATTATTGCACATCTGTTGTCCATACATTCCAAACTAGAATCCTGGCAAAAGCTGACAGTCTCCCTCTGCCCCTAGAGAAAGCTGAAAATAGCCACGAATATAGGTTTGGAGATGTGAAGACAAGGATTTTGATTGAAAGCTGGAGACGACCTTTGCCACATCTTAAGGAAAGAATTTACATTTATCTAACGCCTTTCACGACCTTAGGACATCCCAAAGCACTTTGCAGCCAATGAAGTATGTGGTCACTGTTGTAGAGAAACGGGGCAGCCAATTTGCACACACTGAGGTCCCACAAACAGTGATGAGATAAATGACCAGAATACTCTATTTTAATGATGTTGGTTGAGGGATAAATATTGGCCTGGACTTTAGGGAGAACTCCCCTGCTCTTCAAAATAGTCATGATGTGGAGATGCCGGTGATGGACTGGGGTGGACAAATGTAAGGAATCTTACAACACCAGGTTATAGTCCAACAGTTTTATTTGAAAATCACAAGCTTTTGGAGCTTTTCTCCTTCATCAGATTTTCAAATAAAACTGTTGGACTATAACCTGGTGTTGTAAGATTCCTTACTTCAAAATAGTGTAATGGGATCCTTTACGTCCACCTGAGAGGGTAGGTGGGACATCAGTTTAATATCTCCCTCAGCGTGCTCCCTCAGTACTGCACTGAAGTGCCAGCCTAAATGATGTGCTGGAGTCTCTGGGGTAGGGCTTGGGCTTGGACTCACAGCCTATTGACTCAGAGGAAAGAGTGCTACCACTGAGCCACGGCTGCAATTAATATTCTGTCACTTTTGATGTAAGTGCAAAGCCTAAAATGCACAGTGATGAATTTAAAAATTACTCAAGTGGGGTGGTGTGTGTGCTGTTGGAATGAAATTTTGGCCTCGAAATTTCTTGGGCACCTCGTCCTGGCAGTTATGCTGCGATTGAACCTGTTGGTAACTTTTGCTGCTGAGCGCACCAAATTTGGCGAGGCCAGGGGAGGAGCCATGAGAAGAGGGCATTTTGCAGGTTGTGGGTGTATCTGCAGGGGCCCCCTGCCGGACGATGCCAGAAATGCTGGCTGAAACTTGCGGGACCGGGGGTGAGTGCTGGATCCCCTACCCCTCTCGGGAAAGGTAAGAGGCGGCCCCTTGTATTAGTGGGCTCAATCATAGAATCTTACATCACAGAAGGAGGCTATTCTCCCCATCATGCTAGTGCTGGCTCATTGAAAGAGCTATCCAATTAGTCCCACTCTCCTGTTCTGCCCCCTTAGTCCTGCAATTTTTTCCTTTACAAGTATATATCCAATTCCCTTTTGAAAGATGCTTTGAATCTGATCCCATCACCCTTTCAGGCAGTGCATTCCAGACCTTACAACTCACTGAGTAAAAAAAATTCTCCTTATTACCCCTCTGGTTCTTTTGCTGATTATTTTAAATGTGTCCTTTGTTTACCGACCCTCCTGCCAATGGAAACAGTTTCTCCTTATTTACTCCATCAAAAGCCCTCATTTTCTAACACCTGTGTTAAATCTCTCCTAAAGAGAACAATCCCAGCCTCTCTAGTCTCTCCACATAACTGAAGTCCCTCATCTCTGGTACCGTTCTAATAAATCTCCACTGCACCTTCTCCAAAGCCTTGGCATTCTTTCTAAAGTGTGGTGGCCAGAATTGAACACAATACTCCAGCTGAGGCCTAACCAGTGATTTATAAAGGTTTAGCATAACTTCTTTGCTGTTGTATTCTATGCCTCTATTAATAAAGTCGAGAATCCCATATGTTTTTTTAACAGCATTATCAACTTGCTCTGCCACCCTCAAAGATTTTTGTATGTGCAATCCCATGCCTCTCCTGCACCAATATTTTTTTAAAAAGTTCCCTCCTCATCTTCAGGGTCCAGCCCTGAATCCCTGTCTGGACCCCCAGGTGGGCTTCACTTCTGCTGGGTAACATAGAGGTGCACCTGGTAAGTCTCTCCCTTATCAGTTATCTACCATGGCAGCCCAGAGGCAGGGGGGATTGAGGTTATGATGATACTATTTCAGATTGTTTTATTTTTAAGTAGTCCCAGGAGGGATAGGAATGAGCCAGTGTCATTAAAAAATCAACCTACAGTGAATGTACAACAACAGCATGCAGTGGATATGGATTGGAAACTCAGCTCAGGGTCAAATATGATGCCGAGGTTGCGAACAGTCTGGTTCAGCCTGAGACAGTGGCCAGGGAGAGAGATGGAGTCAGTGGCTAGGGAATGGAGTCTGTGGTGGGGGCCAAAGATAATGGCTTCGGTCTTCCCAATATTTAATTGGAGGAAATTTCCGCTCATCCAATGCTGGATATCGGACAAGCAGCATGACAAATCAGAGGCAGTGGAGGGGTCGAGAGCGGTGGTGGTGAGGGAGAGCTGGGTATCGTCAGTGTACACGTGGAATCTGACGTCGTGTTTTCAGATGATGTCACCGAGGGGCAGCATGTAAATGAGAAATAGGAGGGAGCCAAGAATAGCAGTTCTGGTCGGCCGGAACAGATGATGAACTCTCCATATCTTTTTGTATATTTCAGTATTCACTATTTCAATGAAGGCAGTAACCCATAAACATGTCCAACCCTCCAACCAATCTGTTTGGCTCTGATGGGCTCCAGTTTCACCTTCCAACTGGTCTAATTGGTTCAGCTGACAACTTGCAATTCCAGTGGAGAAAGCTGATATTTCTTGTGAAACATTTGACTGTTGGTTAAAATGTAGCAGGCAATTGCCACCAACCACCTAATAAAATATTCTTTCTGTAAAGTTTAGGTTTCACCAGGCAGGCCTCAGAAAAAAAGAAAAATGGCTTTATTACAAGGAAAATGAATAGATTACAGAGATAGGTAAAGCTAACTGGTCGCAGAGTCATACAGAGAGATCCACTTACCATTTTAATAAGTCGACAGTGCCCCTTTAACAGTTATCACATAAAAGGCCGTGACTATTTGCTTCAGCATGTGGTGAAAAGAAGGGTCTAATAAGAGTTTGATTCAATAGCTTAAAGTTATTCCATGCTATTACATGGTAAGCTAGTCTTCAATTACTTAATTGTGACCCAAGAGAGGTTAGAACAATTAGCCTAGGACAAAAAATAACTAATGCACAATGTGCCAGTGGGGACAAAGCATGTTTGTTCCCACACACTATCATGGAATCATAGATTACAAAAGGGTCAAGAGTTGTGAAATGGTTTAAAGTTGCACAATATTCTTATTGACAGAAATATATATTTGGAATCTCCCTCCAGGGAATAATTCAACAATGCACTTTGCGGCAGTAGCTGCCTGGGAAAATAGCTGGTGGTTAAACCCACTTATCATACCATGATACATTGCGTATAATCCATTTGCTTTCAGAATTCCAAATATGGAACTATTTCCGATTCATTTAAATGTAATCTATCTTTCCTTGTATCGTAATAGAGTCTGTTTAGGGCCATCCATTCCTGTATACATCATTACCTCAGCTAACTATGACTGCTTTGCACCCCGCCTGTGTTGCACTTACAGTGGTGATTTCAGAACTGTCAATATTGGACAAATATTAGGTGTGAGATCTGGAGGCCTGAGTCAGTCAGACGCCACATCCATCTAATGGGCTGCAGGAGACATCGGGTTTATCCTTGAATCCAGGTTCTCTGTCCTTTTGTTGCTGATACAATTGCTCCAGGACACTGATTTTCTTTGTTATCATTACAATGGCTGAGCCAAATCACTTAGCAACTAAAGAAGAAATACACTGGCAATAGGAGGCCATAGTGATTTGTTCTCTTGGCAGTGTCCTGGCCCAACCATCTTCAGCTACTTCGTCAATGACCTTCCTTCCATCATAAGGTCAGAAATGGAGATGTTCGCTGATGATTGCACAGTGTTCAGTTCCATTCGCAACCCCTCAGGTAATGTAGCAGTCCGAGCCTGCATGCAGCAAGACCTGGACAACATGCAGGCTTGGGCCGATAAGTGGCAAGTAACATTCGCGCCAGACATGTGACAAGGCAATGATCATCTCCAACAAGAGAGAGTCTAACCACCTCCCCTTGACATTCAACGGCAATACCATCGCCGAATCCCCCACCATCAGCATCCTGGGGGTCACCATTGACCAGAAATTTAACAGGACCAGCCACATAAATACTGTGGCTACAAGAGCAGGTCAGAGGCTGGGTATTCTGTGGCGAGTGACTCACCTCCTGACTCCCCAAAGCCTTTCCACCATCTACAAGGCACAAGTCAGGAGTGTGATGGAATACTCTCCACTTGCCTGGATAAGTGCAGCTCCAACAACACTCAAGAAGCTCGACACCATCCAGGACAAAGCAGCCCGCTTGATTGGTACCCCATTTACCACCCTAAACATTCACTCCCTTCACCACCGGCGCACTGTGGCTGCAGTGTGTACCATCTACAGGATGCACTGCAGCAACTCGCCAAGGCTTCTTCGACAGCACGTCCCAAACCTGTGACCTCTACCACTTAGAAGAACAAAGGCAGCAGGCACATGGGAACAACACCACCTGCACGTTCCCCTCCAAGTCACACACCATCCTGACTTGGAACTATATTGTCGTTCCTTCATCTTCGCTGGGTCAAAATCATGGAACTCCCTTCCTAGCAGCACTGAGGGAGAATCTTCACCACACGGACTGGAGTGGTTCAAGAAGGCGGCTCATCACCACCTTCTCAAGGGCAATTAGGGATGGGCAATAAATGCTGGTCCTGCCAGTGACACCCACATCCCATGAACGAATCAAAAAATATGTGCCTGAGTGCCCAGCAGTGTAAATTTAAGGAATTTTTTGCTTCCAGCACAGAGTGTCTCCTGTCCGGAGAGTACTGGCAATTAGAGCTGGAGGTCAGTGGGTCCCATGGCATTTTCAGCCCACAGTTGGAAAAGTAGAGCCTGCTGACCTCCATGTCCGAATTCATGATCTGTGCTCCCGATGGGTGAAGCTCCGTGCTGGAAGTGTAAATTCATAAAATTACCTCTGTAATGTATGTGCTGCATTCTGTCATTTTACTCAAAAGGATTTTAAGTTTAACTCAGCTATTTGTTAAAATGCAAACTGTGCAGCCCTTTGGAAAAAGGAAAAATTATTCCTTCTGATACAGATGGAAAATCTTTGGGCAAAGAGAGGTTCGATGCCAGAAAGTATGTTTATTTGTAAATAATTGTCACATTCTGGAGCAGATTACTAAATCATGCAGTGGGAATGTATTCATTGCAGTGTTTCAGAAAGGAACTAGGCCAGTATCTGAGTAAAGAGGAAATTTCCAGTTAGAGAAGGTAAAAAAGAAAGAATTTGCATTTATATAGTGCCATTTACATCCTGAGGTCATCCCAAAGTGCTTCAAAGCCAATTAATTACTTTTGAAGTGCAGTCCCTGTTACGTGTTTTTTTATTCGTTCATGGGATGTCGGCGTCGCGGGCAAGGCCAGCATTTATTGCCCATCCCTAATTGCCCTTGAGAAGTTGGTGGTGAGCCATTTTCTTGAACTGCTGCAGTCCGTGTGGTGAAGGTTCTCCCACAGTGCAGTTAGGTAGGGAGTTCCAGGATTTTGACCCAGCGACTATGAAGGAACGGCGATATATTTCCAAGTCGGGATGGTGTGTGACTTGGAGGGGAACGTGCAGGTGGTGTTGTTCCCACGTGCCTGCTGTCCTTGTCCTTCTAGGTGGTAGAGGTCGTGGGTTTGGGACGTGCTGTCGAAGAAGCCTTGGCGAGTTGCTGCAATGCATCCTGTGGATGGTACACACTGCAGCCATGGTGCGCCGGTGGTGAAGGGAGTGAATGTTTAGGGTGGTGGATGGGGTGCCAATCAAGCGGGCTGCTTTGTCCTGGATGGTGTCGAGCTTCTTGAGTGTTGTTGGAGCTGCACTCATCCAGGCAAGAGGAGAGTATTCCATCACACTCCTGACTTGTGCCTTGTAGATGGTGGAAAGGCTTTGGGGAGTCAGGAGGTGAGTCACTCGCCGCAGAATACCCAGCCTCTGACCTGCTCTTGTAGCCACAGTATTTATGTGGCTGGTCCAGTTAAGTTTCTGGTCAATGGTGACCCCCAGGATGTTGATGGTGGGGCAATGGTAATGCCGTTGAATGTCAAGGGGAGGTGGTTAGACTATCTCTTGTTGGAGATGGTCATTGCCTGGCACTTGTCTGGCACGAATGTTACTTGCCACTTATGGGCCCAAGCCTGGATGTTGTCCAGGTCTTGCTGCATGCGGGCACAGACTGCTTCATGTAGGCAAATACAGCAGCCAATTTGTGCAGAGCAAGGTCCCACAAACGGCAATAAGATAAATGACGTGTTAATTTGTTTTTCTGGTGGTGGTGATTGAGGGATAAACGTTGGCCAGGACATCAGGAATACTCCCCTGCTCTTTGAACAGTGTCATGGTATCTTTTACGTCCAGCCAAACAAGCAGTCAGAGCCTTGATTTAACATCCTATCTGAAAGATAGCATCTTGAACAATGCAGCACTCCCTCAGTACAACACTGAAATACTAGCCTAGATTATGTACTGAACTCCTGGAGTGAGGTCTGAATCCATGACCTTCTGACTTGGAGGCAAGTGTACTACCAACCAATTGTTAGCTAGCTTGGTTGATAATGAGTAATGGCCATTGTGGTCTCCAGGCTGCTTGCCTGATTACCTCTTTGGGTCAGAGAGGAGTTTTTCCTAAATTGCCTGTAGGTTTTTTTTTGCTTCTCCCAGGAGATTGCATGATTAGGGTTGCTGTGATTGCATTGTATCTGGGTGGGGTGACCTTGATGGGCCTAGTGTCCTCTTCCTGTCCTTTTGATAAGTTTATATGTTTATTATAAAATCGTCCTTTCAAATATTTGAAGACCCCTGAAAAGAATTGGCTATGATGCCCACCACCATCTCGTTGACATACTCCAGTGCTTGGCCCCCTGTTCTCCAACTTTTTGCATCTTTTATGACCTCAGCTCAGTTGGTAGCACTCTCCCCTCTGAGTCAGAAGGTTGTTGATTCAAGCCCCATTCCAGGACTTGAGCACATAATTTAGGCTGACAATTCAGTGCAGTACCGAGTGAGTGCTGTATTGTTGAAGGTGTTGTCTTTGATAAAATGTTGAATTGAGGCCCATCTGCCTGTTCAGGTAATTGTAAAAATCCCACTATTTGAAGAACAGGGAGTTCACCCAGAGTTCTGGTCAACATTTCTAACTCAACCACCACTGCCAAATACTGGTCATTGATTCACTGTTTGTGGGATCTTCTTGTGAACAATTTGGCTGCTACGTTTGCCTACATAATAACACTTCAGAAGTACTTCGACACCATCCAGGTCAAAGCAACCCACTTGATTGGCACCCCATCCACCACCCTAAACATTCACTCCCTTCACCACCGGCGTACAGTGGCTGCAGTGTGTACCATCCACAGGATGCACTGCAGCAACTCGCCAAGGCTTCTTCGACAGCACCTTCCAAACCCATGAACTCTACCACCTAGAAGGATAAGAGCAGCAGGTACATGGGAACACCACCACCTGCACGTTCCCCTCCAAGTCACACACCATCCCGACTTGGAAATATATCACCGTTCCTTCATCATCGCTGGGTCAAAATCCTGGCATTCCCTACCTAACAGCACTGTGGGAGAAGCTTCACCACACGAACTGCAGTGGTTTAAGAAGGCGGCTTACCACCACCTTCTCAAGGTCAATTAGGGATGGGAAATAAATGCTGGCCTTGGCAGTGATGCCCACATCCCATGAAGGAATAAAAAAAAAACATGGATCAAAAAGGAATCAGAAAGAAGAGAACTCGAAGCTTCTCGAAGAGTGATGTAAATATGATTCTGACACAGATTTGATATGGAGATGCCAATACATCAGCCAGGACCATGTGGAAGGAAGTGGCACAGTTAGTGGCAACTCCAAAACTTCAGGCCCCCTCTTTGATGCAGGACAATGTTCGATGACCTCATAAGGTCAGCAAACATAGGTATGATGGATGCAAGTTGCCGTCGATGCATATTTTGTATACTTCAGACAGTAGACCTATACTTAAAAGTACATTCACAAATCTAAGGATATCACCTGTGCACTAAATAATCTGTAGTGACACCTGCGCATTGAATACTTCAATTACATGGATACACGTCCTACAATGCATGGATGCCCTTTGATGCCTCACTACTTTGGTAATTCCTCAAGAGAAGTGATGAGAATTTCAAATAGTTGTCAGATTCAAAAATCTGAGACAAACAATAACAAGCATCTTTTTGTCATGCAGGAAAAGATTGCTCAGAGTTTCTGAGGACAGGCTATAGGTGGAGCAAAGCAAATCCTGGGAACGCTATAGATGATGGAGACGTGGAAGGGTCTGCAGCCCAAGGATGGTTTGTGCTGACTAACTGCTAATGGCCAAAGATCAGAAATAGTTCCTCTTTTTTTGAGGCTCATACTCTAAGGAGACTCATACCCTTACATGAGCGTAATAGGAGCACAGCAGGAAACTCATTGCATTTCTCAGTCTTCGTTTGCAAACTAATATTTAGTTTGAGCCACAGGTCCCACTGGAAGATGCATTAGGATGCAAACTCAACACATTTCCGGCTGAATAAGACCTTAAAGTATTTTCTGGTGGCGACACCCAGGATGGCACCTGAAAAATGGGTGACAATGCGAGAAAAACCTAGATTCAATGATCTGGAACGTGAGCTGGTTTAACACCTCATCGTCTGCAGCCACAGGATAGCACTACCTGCTGACACAACCCTATCACTCCTTCCTTGTGAGGCAATAGTCTACGTGTACTTCTTCTAATCCAATGTACTGTATTTGCCACTCACAGTGCAGTGTCCTCTACACTGGGGCGATCAGATACAGATTAGATGACCGCTTTGCCAAATGGCTTTATTCTGTCTGAAAGTGTGCCCCTGAGCTACCTGTGGCTCACCACTTTAACACCAACTTCCATTCCCATTCTGACCTCTCTGTCGTTGACCTCATGCATTGAGCTTTGTTGAAACATTGTAAGCTTCAAGGACAATGGAGCAGATTTCCATCTTCACCACCTGGTTGATAATCTGATGGGGCGGATCGCATGACCTTTGTAGAACCCGCCTTATTTTTCTCCATTGAAATTAATGGAATGAAAATCAAACGGGTTCTTCAAAGGATGTCTGAATTGCCCCATCAGATTGCATCTAGGCAATGTAGATGAAAATGTACCCCATATCTGTAACTTTCAGTGCTGAACGCTGACTTCAGTAACTTCAGACTTTAGCTATATCCTCACTTTCAAGCCTTTTTTTAATTTCATACCCAAACCCCAAGTTTTCCATCTCTCCCATTTCCTCCCATTTACCTCAGGCTTCCCTAGCTATTCATACATCCTTTGTTTCCTTCATATCTTGACAGAGATGACCTATTATCCCACCAATGTTTCCTTGCTCTGTTCATTTGCCTGTGTCTTTTTATATATCTTCCCCCTTTTTCTGATTGTATTAATATGCCTGTCTGCCTTTTATTTTTCAGTTTTGAAGAAAGGTATGTACCCAAAACACTGATTATCTGTTCTCTCCACAGATGCTGAATAGCTTGCTGTGTGTTTTCAACTTTTTCTGTCTTTGTTGCACAATCCAATTGGTACCTAGATCATATTCAAAGCAACTCTGAGCAGCCATTTTAGATTTAATAAAGCCAGTGGAAACCATCTTAGATTGAAAGTCACTGTGGCCTTTAAACATGTGTGCAAACCCAACAGGACCAAATTTCAGTATTTTTTTACAAACTTCTTAGAAACAAAGTTCCAGACATGGAAATATTGTTGGCTGTTAGAGATACAACAGTTCATACAGTTTGCTCCCTTCAAATTATGTTAATTAGGATGATACAGCTCAGCCGCTTTGAAGTCGTAGGCCCTGAAATTCTGCAGGTTCTCCAGGAAGAACCCCCAGAAAATTTTGAGGCCTTAGTGGCTACGACAATAATTAAGAACCTAGATCACTTTTCATAAATTAACCCTGGACTAGGTGCAGCATTAATGTTATAATTTCACCAGTACAGATGTTAAAATGCCTATCCATCTCTTATTTTTCCTTCTGTGTCCCCTGTTGAGCAGCCACACAGCACTACTAATCCTCAGCCAGGATACCACTTAGAATTAAGACTTAAGCTGAAGGTCATGTGTCACAAGTGGTAACCTTATAGAGACAAAAATTGAGTACATTCAAGCATAGATTAAAGCATTTTCACTTTGAATACAGTTTGTCATTCTTTTATTATGCAGACAAGAGTCTGGTGTCCATAAGTAAGTCCAATGCAGCATATTGCATTTCTTAGTGAACACTGAAGAGAAAAAAAAAGAATTAGTAGTCTGTGATTCTAAAGTTGTCCAACAGAAGTAATGGTTTCCAAATATAGAGCTCAGTGGAAGAATCGAGTAATGAGACTCGTTCACCTGTCTCTCTGGCTGCAATGGCTGGTCTTAAACTGTTGGCTGCTGTTTGTCATTATCTTCCTGGCCTTCCATAACTTGCTGCTGCTCCTTATCCAAGATCCCAAAGCCTCTGTCCCTGTTGAGCAATATCATGCAGCATGAAACATACCCTTTTCATTTTATTGACTTTCTCTGTGGCATTTTTGACCCCCCCCCCAACCCCCCACCACAAACACACACACACACACACACACACACACACACACCAGCATCCACACCCATAACATCGCCCACCTGCATTCCTACATCTGCCTATCTACTGTTTAAAAAATGCATCAGGGAAAGGAAGGGGTGGGGTAGGGGGAAGGGGAAAGGGAAGCGAAAGGAAAAACGCCGCTAATTTGTCCACAGCAAGATCCCACAAACAGCAATGAGATAATGACCAGGTAATCTGTTTTAGTGGTGTTGGTTGAGGGATCAATATTGGCCAGGACATTCGGGGAGCTCCTCTGCTCTTCTTCGAATACTGCCATGGAATTTTTTTACATCTACCTGAGAGGGACATGTTGCTTACCATGCTCTCCCCAGCCTTGCTCTGAAGGAAAACTTGCACTTTTTTTCTTGCACTTTTATAGTTCTCCACCCTAGCACCTTGAGAGCCCATTGGTTCTGTTCTAATTACGTTTGAACCACCCTGGGATAATTATGCAGATTTACACCCACTTTACGTTCGGGCGTACTCTAATGAGATTGGCAGGAAATTTGAGTGTAATTTGACATCGCCAGAATGGGCGCAGAAACATTTTAGTGTCTGACTTCCAAGTTGCACCCATGGAGGAAATTCCAGGCCTCTTATTACAAGTTTACATTTAATGAGGAAATGCTGAGCATTTTGTGAGGGAACTGAAAGCAGATTTGGAATGTTGTTCCCTTCCATAACCAGTGAAAGTGATAGTAACACATTTTTCTAATGCCACCAATACCTTTCAAACACTTGCACCTACTATCATGGCACTAGTCAGGCAGTTACAGCAGAATGTATTCATTATGAGTTTGGATTTTAAAAGCCTGAGCATTGTAGGAAGAATTTAAGACTGAGGGAGAAATAAGTTCTACAATCTTGAGGACCTGGGAACAAAAGAGATAGAGTAGGATATTTTTTTGTTGGCCACACATTGTGGATGTAGGATGGAAGAAGAGGATGTGGGATTACATATTTGGATTTTAGAAGAAAGAAGAGAGAGAGATTCAGAGAATGCGTTCTATTGTAATTTTAATAAAGGTCTGAAACTTGCTTAACCACACAAGAATTTTTAGGAACAGAAAAAATACATTGGACTATCAAGCCCAGGCCTTTTTCAGAAATCTATCTACCTACCTGCCTTTTTATCATACTCCTTAATTTTTACCTCCAGAAATACATCCAATTATCTCCTATCCCATTTATACTCAGTGACTCAAAAGTCGTCTTTGTAATTTGTTCCACAGCTCCGCTAACTTTCAATTTTACTCTGGTCTTCCTACTTTTTAATGTATGTCCCCTGATATTTGAACTCTTCATCAGCCTTCACACAGGAATGATGGGCAAACTGGCCGTGATATGTAAAATACCAAAATATGCAAAATGCTAAAAGCATGCTTCCTCAGGTATAATTTTGGAGTTTCTTTGAGAGGGTTTTCATTCTTGTTGGAATGTTGTCCTTGTTTTTTCCACAGTGTTTATTTTTACTTCCACTGAAGACTGGATTGCTCAGGGTACTTGTCCTTCATTGTGAAATTTCCAGATCCTTTTAGTGTTATTGACCATTTTGCCAATAAAGTATGATTAGATTTTGAAAATGGATATTTGATCATGGATGTGTTGTAATTTTCCTCTTCCCATTGAGTCCCTTTTCGCTGCCACTTGCTTTTTCATTTATTATGTTCTGGAAGAATTTATTTTTTGGTGAATTTGTTTACCTGTCAAAATGAGGAACTAAAGGGTAAAATGCTTCTCCACTTTTCAAACCCAGTGTCAGCATTGAACATAATTGGAGCACAGTCAAGCCCGTGTAATGTTTCTCCACCCCAACCACGGGAGGACGTCCTACTGCAGTGGTATGGATATTTCTATTTCTCAGATTAGCATCCTTATGGCTTCTCTGAGTGAGGTTACTAAATTTAAGAGTAATGCTGAAACCTTGGCAGTTTTGTGCTGTGGGCATGCCTCCACTAGGAACTGAATGAAGAGTGGCCTAAATCATTAGAGGAGAGGATGTTTCCCATTCTAAAGGGTAATCTGCTAGTTACTGATGATTCTGATGAGTTCTGGGCAAACGCAGTATCTTGGACCATTGTTTGATTGCCTTAGGGACTGGGAGAGTTTGTCCTGCATTGCCAGTAGGTTTATTTGTGCCTCTCCCAGGAGATTGTGTGGTTAAGGGTGGATTAGTGGTGTGCAAGTCATGGGGTGGGCTTGATGGGCCTCATGGTTTTTTTTTCTCTTCCTTCTTTTCGTTTGTTCTTGGAATCCTTACTAGAAGAGAGAATAATTTTCACAGAGCAGATCTCCCCCAATGGGCAGTTTCTTCATATTTTGAGACTAATTTTGTACGGTTTTGCTCCTGGCATGGTTGTTGTAGCCTTGCTCACCACTAGAGAGATTCTACACTGGAAGTCTCATCTTGCCTTGCCTTGCCAAATTACCACTGAGTATTCTTCATTACTTCAAAGTTATTCCTGCATTCAGTGTCGTTGAAGTTTGGTCTGGAAATCTGAGAAATCAGACTGCAATAACACTCCATACAAGAGGTTATGTTTATGATAGAAGATTAAAATTTTAACGTCTGACACACTTCCTGTCTACAAAGCCATACTTTGCGTTGTCACATTTCTGTCACACTTTGTGTCAACTTTTTCATTATAAATTCCCTCCAGTGATGGCACTGTAGTGCCTCACATTTGTGTCTGTACTGCAGAGAAACTCCAATGCTCCAAAAACTATCTCTCTCTTTCCCAAATTGCTGTGTTTTGCTATTTGCTATAAATACGTAGTGTAATGGTTATGTTACTGGACTAATAATCCAGAAAACGTGACTTCAAATCCTACCAGGCAGTTTGAGAATTTTAATTCAGTTTAAAATATCTCAAAATAAAAAAAGATGGTATCAGTAAAAGTGATCATGAAGCTGTTGGATTGTCATTAAAAACCCACTGGATAAGGAATGGTACACGAAAGACAAGCACTAAAGGAATGCACAAGGGTGATTAGTTTAATTTTGTATGCATAATGCAATGATTACTTTGATAAATTTTGATTTGAATTTGCGGTTGGTGTTGGTTTTTATGTTTGCAGTCAAGTGACAGAGGTACCAATAAGTGTTGGTAGAAAGAGAACAATGTGATAGTTATTGAGAGAGGAAAGGTAAAGAGTGTGGGACTGTTGGTGAATGGGGAGGTGTAGTTGAGTTTAGTGGAAGCACTCCTCAATGAGCTGATCTCTTAGAGCCCTGTTGGAAAGTGGCTATGAAGGTTGCTTTCTCTCTTCCTCCTCTTCGTGCTCCTCCTCCTCAGTTTATTGGCTGGCAGGTGGTGGCAAGGATTGGTTCCTCATGATGGTGAGGTTGTGGAGCATGCAGCAGATGACCACAAATCTGGATACGTGCTCAGTGCTGTACTGCAGGGCTCCTCTTGAACGGTCCAGGCAGCGCAAGCGTTGTTTGAGAATGTCGATTGTTTGCTCGATGATGTTCCTTGTGGCAGCATGGCTCTCGTTGTACTCTTGCTGTGCAGGTATTCGAGGGTTCCTAACCAGAATCATGAGCCATGTCAGGAGGGGATAACCCTTGTCGCCCAATAGCCAACCTCTAACTTGGAGGGCTGATTGGAATATAGAGGGTACAGAGGACTACCGCAGAATGAAGGAGATGTGATTGCTGCCAGGATAGCGGGCACAGACCTGCAGGATGCGCTGCCAGGATAGCGGGCACAGACCTGCAGGATGCACTGCCTGTGGTTGTAAACCAGCTGCACGTTGAGGGATTGGAATCCCTTTCTATTGATAAGGATTGCAGAGTTCTCATGGGGAGCATGCAAAGCAATGTGCACGCGGTCAATGGAACCTTGCACCAGGGGGAAGCCTGCTGACTCCTTCTGCTTCTCTTTGGCAATAGTGAATGAAATGTAAGTGTTTCTCATGGTGTATAGAACCTCGGTGACCTCCCTTATACATTGGTGCATTGCAAACTGGGAGATGTTGCTAATGTCACCTGTTTCAGCCTGAAAGGAGCCCGTTGCATAAAAGTTGAGAGCGACGGTGACCTTGACAGTCACAGGCAGTGTTGTCCATGCTCTGCTTTGAGGCTGCAGTTGTGGCTGCAGCAGCTGACATAGCCAAGTAACAATGTCCTTGGTGAAGTGAAGGCTCTTCATACACTGCTCCTCACTGAAGTTGAAGTAGGAGAAGTGGTCCCTGGTGACGCTCTGTGGGTATGGCTTTGTGCTGAGTGCCATGTTCCTCCTCCTCCCCCTCCTCCCTCTTCTGGAAGCTTGACCTGCTCTGTGCTGTCTTCCTTCATGCTCCCAGACATACTCTATTCCAAGAGGTAGGCCCACCAGGCCACCCATGTCTGGAGCAAATAATTTGTGAAGGAGGTAACAGCAGCAAGCCTGCAAGAGCAGGCAGACCTCTCCCTTTAGATTAATTAAACTTACAACAGCCCTGAAACTCAGCCAGAAACACCTAGAATTCGAGCAGCAGCCAAATGTAATAATCCAGCAACTTACCTTTTATCTCCTGCATGACCCCTTTAAACACCATTGGTGGGGGGCCTTCATGCCCTTTAGCATCATGTTCTGCTGAGCGAGGTAAGCCCAGGTGTCTGAGTGGGGCCTTTCAAAATGGCAATGGTGTCCTCAAATCAGTGTTGCACACTGATCCACATCATGATCTCGCTGCTCTGCATGTTGCTGGTGTTCGATAAGTGCGTGTGCATCTGGGACGCTATTTTTGGACCATGGCAGGCCACAAATGGGCACTATGTGGCCCAATCTAACCTCCAAACGCTCTGCACAACAAACAACTCCAGTGCAATGATTTTATTTCTACTCTTCTGTGACCAGTGAATGTTTTCTAACTTGACTTGTAATAATGTATTCCCTTCATGCCTGTTGTATGACTGTGTTGTGTGGTGCATAGCCTACTACTTCTCCGCAGTCATTCCCTCATGGGTACAGTGAGAATGCTGGATGACCGCTGGGTTTCCCTGTGAGCATACTCGGACTGTGGTGGCATAACACCCCCATGTGCTATGGACCCAGAGGGCTCTACATCTGAGTTGGCTGTGTCTGGTGCTGTTCCGGCTCACTGGTCCAACATGCTTTCTAGCCCACCCGCTGTCTCTGGTTGCAGACGCGCTTGGCGCCCTAAGTGTGGTGGTGTCATAAGAGCCAACCACTTGATCCTTAATTACTGCTGCCTAGAGGGCACCCTCTTTACAAGTCTACTGAGCTGTCTGGAATCAGGACACTGGTTATCTAAGAGGTCTGCATTCCTGGGGTAAAGTTCTGTGTATCTGTTCTCCAAGCAAGTTGAAGGCATCAAAGAGTGCATCTTGACGTTTGGATCCAAGGCTTCTGTAGTGATCATGTGAACATCCCTAAGAAGTACTCTCGCTTATGCCACTGAGAGCTCCAATGCAGATAACACTGATGTTGCCATCCATTCATTGGTTGTCTGCATTGCCATTCATCGAAGACTGCACAGATCCAAACAGATTCCTCCACATTGATCTTCACAGGTTGCAATATGCTTTCAATGGAGACAAGTGTGTACAATCTACTCAAGCAGCAATATCCGTTTGTAAGCAGGCCCTCTGAGCTCTGAATCCCCAGCTGCTGCAGTAAGGCCATAACCCGGCCTTGTGTAGACATCACCACTTAATCTTCCTCACTCTCTGCTTGCTCTTCTAACTCAGTGTCTCCGTCCTCTGGGACGTGTGTATCGGTGCTGGTGATTAGATAAGGACGTACTTGTGGTGCAGGATGCTGCGAGGCACTAGCTGGTGGACCACTTGGATTCTCCAATTCTGTGAAAAGATAAGAAGCAGAACTATGTAGACGCTGGCTCATTTACATGAATATGTGGTTGTTGTCATGAGCATGGAGCAACCTTCAGCTTCCCCAGCCCTCACTCCCTCTACACTTTCCCTTTTTTGAAGGAATCATTTTCTGACTTTGCACTGCTGGCAGGGAGCCTCACCCACCGAGAGCACAACTCAGCGTGCACTGCCCATGATTTGTTGACCATTTAAAATGGTGGCAGTGCAAAGCCGGAAAGGTGCCCTCCCTCCCAAAGATTATCCCTTTAAGCGAGGTAAGAGATTTGCACTCCCCAGCTCCACTGCCAGGTCAGAGCCACTCATCTTCTGCACATTGAAGAGCAGTGTTGGTACATTAAAAGTACAAGGGCCAGTAATTTCCCCAGGGGTTCTCTTAATCTCCCGCTGTAACTTCGGCACAAACCCTGGAGAAACAGCATAAATGACTGTTTATGTCTTTTCTCCGGGCTGTTTTGATGATCTTCTGCAGAAGTTACTACGGGAGATTATGGAAATTCTCCCGTGCATCTTTTCTATACGTAACTATGTCCATCCATGTAAGTTGATTCTTCTGGTTATCTCATGACAACACTGCACTGGTTTTCATGGAGAAGCAGTTTAGGGTGAGAAGTTTGTTATGATTGACTTTCTTTCATGACTGATTGATGTCATGCAAAGTCATATTTCTGACTTATGAAAGTTTGTGTCTCCTTCCTGACATCCCTCCAAATTCGGTATGTTTGCAACTCAGTATTGATTCACTCAGTAATTTCTTCCCGTGCCTGGTGAACTAGACACATTTGGAGAACATAACACTCCATCCCATATATGGCATCCTCTGTCCCCTCATTTCCTGGACTAAAACCTCACACACTTTGGCCATTAAAACAGAATTTCCGCTGCTCTAAAGCTGCTGTTCAATCTCACAGTGAAATTATTGATGGGACAGCTTTATTGTGCTGACACATGCTATTTCAAAGTCCTGGGTGGCAGTCTAGCATTTTAAACAGGCAACAGACGTGATGGGGCTGGCTTTTGTCTACTGGTGTAAGTCAGGTCTAAATGGTTAAGAATTGGCTCTAATCCCGTCAGAATGGCAAGATACAAATAGTATGTAAACTTCCCATGCTAGCCATTTGCATAATTATTCACGGATCCAGTTGAAGCGTTGGGCAGGTGTAGGGAGCAGACTAATGTTGGGATGGGAAATTGCATAGGAGTGAAATTTAAAGGGATAGGAAAATTTAAAGGGAAGTGTCACAATAAGAGGACAGAGACACTGAAAGCCTTTAGTCAGGCTCAAAAGGCATCTAAGCTCCTAGGCAGCCTTTGCAGGGTTGAAGGTGCAGGAGATTAAGAAGCGACAGACAAAAATTTCCAGGCATGATTCCTCAGGCAAGTGACAGAGTAACCCAGCACCCATTACCGCAGCTAGCTTTTCTATAGCTGCCTTGTTATAGGCACATGCCACAACCCTTTTTTTAAAAAAAGTGCAAAGTTTTGGGTTTAGGTGTGAGTTTGAAAACAGTGAAACAATATAATCAGCATTCAATTGACGCTTGAATACTCCAGAAAGTAATGTTCTGTGGTATAATGAAGATCCTTGTCCCATTTTGGGCAATGTGCAAATTCTAGCAGGAGCCAACAAGCTAGAGAGGACATGCAGGAAGATTCCTGGACAGAAGAGTTCATTATCAGCACAGCCAAAATAACCTAGCTCTCAAAATCATAAGCATCAGATGGCATAGTTCATGGTGACATATGTATAATAAAGAAAGAACTTATATTTATATAATATCTTATCATGTTCTCCGGCCTTTTGAAGTGCAATCCTTGTTGTTATGTTGATAGACAAAGCAGCCAATTTGGCTATTGACCAAATGAATGAGTGACCAGGTAATCTGGTTTTGGTGGTGTTCATTGAGGGTTGAGTGTTTTCTGGGTCACTGGAAGAACTCCTTGCACTTCTTCAAATAGTGTCACTGGATCTTTTATATAGTCTTGATCAGGCAGACAGTTTTAAATTTTCCCCCAAAAGTTAGCACATCCCACAATGCAGTATCCCTTAATACTGTGTTGAAGTGTCAACTTAGAAAATGGACTTAAGTCTTAGAATGGGTCTTGAATCCATGACCTTCTGCCTCAGGCTGCCACTATAACCAATTGGTGTGGAAAACCATTGACTTGCTAGATTTCCAGAATGTATTAATGACCCTGTCAGACAGATTATCAGGTTTCCCATTATGGGATATTTTTGATTTTACCTGTAAGCTAGTCCTATGAATTACTACACTATTGAAGTAATCGATTTCTGAACGTACAGAGGTGTACAGAGTATCAGCATTGGCTCAATGCTAGCATTCTTACCTCTGAGTCAGAAAATTGTGGCTTCAAGCTCCACTTCAGAGGTGTGACCAGACAATCTAGGCTGACACTTCATTGCAGTACTGTTGGATGGCTGCATTGTCAAAGGTGCCGTCTTTCCGATGAGATGTTAAATGAAGGCCTGCCTGCCCTCTCAGGGAGACATAAAAGATCTCATGGCATTATTGAAAGAAGAATGCCCTGGCCAACATTTATCCCTCAACCAAATTAGAACAGATTATCTAGTAATGTTGCTCTTTGTGGGATCTTGCTGTGCACAAATTGGCTGCCGGGTTTCCCGAAATTACAACGGTGACTGCACTTCAAAAATAATCCATTGGCTGTGAAGTGCTTTGGAACTTCATGAAAGATGCTATATAAATACAAGTTTTTTTTATTGCAGCAAAATGGGAGATTTCCTCACTTCACTATTTATATGAAAGCATGAGCATGACTGTAAAAAGTTTGTATTACAAATAATGAATAGACAAAATCTTCCTGCCAGTATGTAATCATTGTAATCACAGGAATACTGTGATCAGGAAACACAGGACTGACTTTCAATATAGTGCATACAGGAAAAATTGAATGCATAGGATCATATACATTAGACTGGTGTTACTCAAAGTGGTAAGTGATTGGTATAATCTAGCTAGTAAGGTAAGAAAGGCAAAAACATAAGGGTTCCTTAAAATATAATTCCATGACATGATGGGAGAGTTCATGTACTAGAGGGATGAGGTTTGATGGCTGAATAGCCTTTTCATACTCCTAATTTGTCTTACAGGAGTTACCAATCCTGTCAATGCAAAAGAGTTCATTTAATACATATGTCTGAGAGGTATGGTCCTCGCCCATGTGTCCATCAGCTGATAAGTGGCTAAAACTCCTGAGAAGTAAAACTACTCGTCTGGTGTGACAGAGTTTGTGATAGTTGCAGTTTGGTTGAATAGGCTGGAAGATGTGCAATAATAGCCAAAGGCAGTTAATGGTAGAGCAAGCTTTTAACAAACAAATGAGTTCAGAGCAGTCCAAGATTGTGAATGCATAAGAACTCCAACTTCTGGCTATAAAAGGAATAGAGCAGTTTCAGGAATGAACTGATTTATGTCTATTTACCCAAAGGTTTAAGGAGATTACAATGGGACCTCTCTTTAAAAACTCTGTTAGTAGAAATGTAATGCGTAATTTATATGGTCTCCCTGGCCCTGGCAGATGCTCAATTTTAGTCAATTGAGGAATTTGATTCTTAATGAGATGAATCCCTGGGATTTTCTCTAAGAGGTACAATAACTGTTCTGTTCAGAGAAAATAAGAGGACATTTAGGACCTACAATGCTCTAAATATCTCATATTGGCTCCAATATCTTTGGGTTTAGAAGGGGAAAATTGCCATGGTCTCCGCTCCTATTACTATCCAGTGACCACTTACGGATGAGTGCATATGCATGGGCATTCGGTGAGGACATTGTCCATGGTTGAATAACCTGTCAACATTCATTACAGAGACTCAAACATGAAGAATTATCACATGGCTGGTGTACTGGAAGGCCACATGTGCTTGGAGCTATAGGTACAGTATCATAGAGGTTATGTTATAAGATTAATAATCCAGAGAACATGGCCCTGATTTTAACTCCCTCCGCCAGGTGGAAATCGAGCAGGGGGCAGTTAAAATAAGGTTAACAACCCACTGAATTCTTGCCGGGTCCCGATATCAACCTATTCTTTTGAGCAGGCGAGCAGGACACCCGCTCGTCCTGCTTTAAATGTGCAGCTGAGGTACCGATGATGTCCCCGGGACTTGACTGCAATTTTAGTCTGAGGCCTGACCAGGGGAAGCAGTGACGGCTTCCCCATCGGGCCAAACCAGCCGGGAACTGGATCGTGGGCTAGAAGAGGCCCAGGCAGGTAAGTTTTAAGAAAAACATTTTTTTTGTTAGGTTTCCTTGTGGTCCAGGAGTAGTAGGAGTGCTCCCATGGGCCCCATAGGAAACCTTGGGCCTTTCTTGCCCCACACCCCCCACCACCTACCTGACTGCCTGGGACCGTTCATGTGGGAATCTGGCTGCAGCCTCCTGCTGCCCGAATTTCCACTCCTGCTCACCGGCCAGGTACTGGATCTGGCCAGGATCGGGCGGGAGTCTGATGAAATTTATTAAAATAAAATCGGTCGTGCCTCGACTTGTTTCCGGATGTACCACCTGCTTTGGGGCTTTGGCACACCGTTTCTGCACCCCCAGTAAAATGAGTTCAAATCCCACCATGGAAGTTTGAGAACTTGAATTCAGTTTGAAATAAAATCTGGAAATAAAAAGCTGGTATTGGTAAAAGTGACCAGGAAGCTGTGGGATTGTTGTAAAAACCCAACAGGTTCATTAATGTTCTTTAGGGTAGGAAACCTGCCATCCTTACCCGGAATGGCCTATATGTGACTCCATCCCATACCAATGTCGTTGACTCTTAACTGCCCTCTGATGTATTAAACCACCAAAAACAAAAACAAAAATTAAACCGGACGGACCACTTGTCTGCGACCTGGACATCAAATCGGGACACGACAAAGCCTCACCCAGCCCAGTCAACCCTGCAAAGTCCTCCTCAGTAACGTCTGGGGGCTGGTTTCAAATTTGGGAGAGCTGTTCCACAGACTAGTCAAACAGCTGCCTGACATAGTCATACTCACTGAATCATACCTATTAGCCAATGTTTCAGACTCCTGCATTACCATCCCTGAGGTCTCATGGCTTCAGGTGAAACATGGCCAAGGAAACCTTCTGCTGATCAACACCTCCTGCCATCCCTCAGCTGATGAATCATTACTCCTTCATGTTGAACAACTTGTCAGAAGCACTGAGGGCAACAAGGGCACACAATGTAAACTGGGTGGGGGACTTCAATGTCCATCACGAAGTGTGGCTCAGTAGTACCACCACTGAATGAGCTGGTCGAGTTCTGAAGGACATAGCTGCAAGATTGGGCTTGATGAGAGAACCAACACAAGGGAATAACCCACTTGACCTTGTCCTCACCAGTATACCTGTTGAGAATGTGTTTGCCCATGACAGTATTGATAGGAGTGACCATCACACAGTCCTTGTGGAGACAAAGTCCTGTCTTCACACTGAGGACACCCTCCATCTTGTCATGTGGCACTACCACCCTGCTATGTGGGACAGATTAAGAACCGATCTAGCAGCTCAAAACGAGGCATCCATGAGGCGCTGTGGGCCATCAGTAGCAGCAGAATTGTATTCCACCACAATCTGTAACCTCATGGCCCAGCATATGCCTCTCCCCTCCATCACCGTTAAGATAGATGACCAACCCTGGTTCAATGAAGAATGTAGAAGAGCATGCCGGGAATAGCACGATGCATGAAAATGAGGTGCCAACCTGGTGAAGTTACAACATAGAACTATATGCTTGCTAAACAGCCAAATAGGCATGGTATAGACAGAGCTGAGTGATCCAACAACCAACAGATCAGGTCGAAACTCTGCAACCCTGCCACATCTAGTGGCAAATGGTGGTGGACAATTAAGTAACTAACAGGCGGAGGAGGCTTCATGAACAACCCCATCTTCAATGATGGCCGAGCCCAGCGTGTGAGTGCAAAAGACAAGGCTGAAGTGTTTTCAGCCATCTTCAGCCAGATGTATCGAGATGATGAGTCTTCTCGGCCTTTTCCTGAGGTCTCCATCATCACAGATGCCAGTCTTTAGCCAACTGGATTCACTTCATATGACATCAAGAAACAGTTGAGTACACAGAACACAGTAAATGTTACGGGCACTGATAACATCCTGGTTATAGCACTGAAGACCTCTGCTCCAGAACTAGCACAATATTCAGCTCCATTCGTGATTCCTCAGATAATTAAATAATCCATGCCTGCCTGCAGCAAGATGTGGACAACATCCAGGCTTGGGCTGATAAGTTGCAAGTAACATTCATGCCACACGATTGCCAGCCAATGACCATCTCCAATGAGAGTGAATCTAACCATCTCCCTTTGACATTTAATAGCATTACCATCGTTGAGTCTCCCACCATCAACAGCCTGAGGGTTGCCATTGACCAGAAACTCAACTGGAGCAGCCACATAAATGCCGTGACTGCTAGAGTAGGTCAGAGGCTGGGTATTCTGCAGTGAGTGACTTACCGCCCGACTCCCCAAAGCCCTTCCACCATCTACAAGGCACAAGACAGGAGTCTGATTGAATGTTCTCCACTTACCTGGATGGGTGCAGCTCCAACAACACTTAAGAAGCTCAACACCATCCAGGACAAAGCAGCCCACTTGATTGGCACTTCACCCAATAGCCTAAATATCCATCCCCTCAACCACTGACCTACTGTGGCAGCAGTGTGTAGTATCTACAGGATGCACTGCAATAACTTGCCAAGGCTTCTTCGGCAGTATTTCCCAAACCCGCCATCTCCACCACTTAAAAGCAACAAGAGCAGCAGGTGCATGGGAAACACCATCACCTCCAGCTTCCCCGCCAAGTCACACGCCATCCTGACATTGTCTTGGAACTCCCTACCTAACAGTATTGTGGGAGCACCTTCACCAAGTGGACTGCAGTGGTTCAGGAAGGCGGCTCACCACCACCTCTTCAATGGCAACTAGGGATGGGCTATGAATGCCGGCCTTGCCAGTGACACCCACATCCAAAGAATGAATTGCTTTAAAACTCAGGGGAGGGATGGAGAAAAGGGGGGAATATCGGAAAGGAATGAGTTAGCAAAATGACATACTACCCAGTAATCTCCAACAAGAAATAGCCCAGGTTATCAACACTACATCATCTCTGGCAGCATCTTCTTTACAGTTTCATATCCTGCCTACAACTATGGAGATTTTTCTCCTCGACTTTTGCAAAGGAGTAATATAGAAATAAAAGCACTTTAATCACCAGTATAGTATATAATTTCACCAGGGACCACAGTGTTCAAGGTTAATTAGTATGTCAAAAGCACTTTTGGGTAATTGGCTTGACTTGTGATGCACATCACTGTGTAAAGTGTAATATTAGTAGGGAGCTGGAGGATAGGATGAATGGGAAAGGAAGAAGATTCTGAGTTGATGAAGGGAGCTGTTCGGAAAAAGCTGAGGTTAAGAAAGAAATTTATAAACTGTAGATCCTGTTCTTTTCTCCCCTGAACAAATGGCTAAGGCTGGCATTTCGATAG
Source organism: Heptranchias perlo (assembly GCF_035084215.1). Taxonomy (NCBI): domain Eukaryota; kingdom Metazoa; phylum Chordata; class Chondrichthyes; order Hexanchiformes; family Hexanchidae; genus Heptranchias; species Heptranchias perlo. The sequence goes on from NC_090327.1 coordinate 102,912,071, forward strand.
TTAAAGGCCACATGGCTCTTCCACATACATCTAGTTTTAAGCATATCGCTGCTGAAATTAAAGAACTGTTTTCTGTAACTCATTGGCCCTGAAATCCCAGGGCTACAGGAGGGTGGAAAGGAAGATTCCACCTCCCCCCCCCGAAATTTGGGATAGAATCAGGTTGTACCGGGATCTTGCTTTGTTTACCCCACCCTTTAAATTCCATGGTGGGGGGCATGGGCGGATCCTCTCCCCCTGTCAATGGGGTGAATCTGGAGGAGTTCCTAGGCTTCCTTAAAGGGTCTCAGTAAAACTCATGTCAGCTGAGGCCCCAGGGAAAGGCCCGAGAAGCCCCCAGACAAAAGGTAATTGATCCAAGAGGGGATACATTAAAATGCCTGATAAAACTAACCAGCAGCATTTCTTTAGCTCAGAAAGGACCTCAAGGTCCCATTGCTGGTTCAGCTTGGTGCTGATCTGACATCAGCTAGCGACATTGGCCATTGTGTTCACCCTGGTCATTTAAATTACCCTGTCCCCACCATTAGGGATGGGATCTATGGCTTCAGCTGACAAATTTTGAGGCCATTATCAACAATTATTTCTGAAGTCCTACACTAGTATCAAAATTCAAGCAAATTACATAAACTTCAGAGTGTTCTGGATTGATACAGCAGATCCCAGGGAGATCAGCTATACCCCCTACTATACAGTATGAACAATTCTGTTGATAAACACGTTCCTGTATCAATGGATACTTCTATAAAGGATACCATTTCTGAAACCCCCTGCGATAATCAGTGTAATTTTGTGAATATGGGGCAAAGTAACTGCGCTAAGCCATTTTCCCCCAGGGATTGTATTAAACTACTTTAATGAGAGTGCATCACTACCAGCTACATTAAAACAAAACCAGTTGTTAAAGTCTAGGATTAACAGCTATTTATTTTCGGTCTACTTCAATTAAAATAATGAATGCTAATGACATCACTTGGGGAACTGGCTTGTAGGAGTTACTGGCCCAATAATATTGGCAGAGTTACTTTAAATAGCCCAGGGACTACAGATAGAGCATCATTTACACAGGCATTGATAATGGAATGGGGGGAGTTTCAACCAATCTTTCTCTCTCTCTCTTCCCCCCCCGCCCCGCGATCCAATCTCTCTCTTCCCCCCACCCCCACCCCGCGATTCGATCTCTATCTTCCCCCACCCCCACCCCGCGATCCGATCTCTCTCTTTCCCCCCCCCCACCCCGCGATCCGATCTCTCTCTTCCCCCCCCCCCACCCCGCGATCCGATCTCTCTCTTTCCCCCCCCCCCCCCCACCCCGCGATCCGATCTCTCTCTTCCCCCCACCCCCACCCCGCGATCCGATCTCTCTCTTCCCTCCCCCCCCCCCCCCACCCCCTCCCCCGTCTCCGGTTCGCGGCTGAAACCTTGTACAGCGGTCTTTCCCGTCGGTTAGCTAGCCAGCCTCTCTGGCTGGCTGCTGGGCGGGAAATCAAGTAAAAAAAATTCTAGTGATTCTAGTGGCAGGACCTCCACTTTCCCCGTATTTCCAGGTTTCTCGGCACCTGACAGGCACCCCACTCCCACCCAACCTCCCCGTAAACATCGGGGCCAATGAGTTTATCAACATAATTGTTACCTGCTTAACAGCCAGGCTAAATTTTGCATTAAAAAATGCTCAAAAATTTTATAGGTTCATTAGCCAAAAGAATAGGCGATAGTATATGTACAACTGTGTGCGTGTGCATTTGTGTGTGTGTTTGTATGTGCATATGTATTTGTGTGCACAGATGCATACACATGTTTTGTGCATTTGTGCTAGCTTAAGCATGTGCGCATGCATATGCACATGTGTATATGTTATGTGTTTGTGTGTGCGCATGTATGTGTTTGTGCATGTGTATTTATGCACATGCATGTGCGTGTTTTTGTGTACATAGGTATTATGTGTACGCACATACATGTGCTTGCGTGTGCATGGAGGCGTGTGTAATTCCTCCTCACCAGCTCCATCAATTATGTCACCAGCACTCGTAGTGTAAACAGAAATATTCAAAATGAAATAGATAGAAATAGAAAGAAGAAAACAGAAGGTAAAATTAATTATAATACTTTGTTCCCCTTTTGATTTTAGAAGGGTTTTGGCAGTGAACTCTCTCTTCAATAACTCTTGGATTTCCCCCCTAAAACGGTGAACATGAAGACATTCTGATTTAACATTGTCATGGCGTGTCACAGTTTCCTCCACACAGAATTGTTGTGGGAGTTTCTTTTCAAGCAGCTGGAGATAGGTTTAAGTGTCAGGACTGGATGTCACTGGAACATGATGCCTCATCATCGGCATACATTCCACGTGGAGTTGGTCAGGAATACTGTAGCTGATTTTCAAAATTTGTTCTGTGATGTCGAAAAGCGTTGCAAATTAGTTGTGCACTTTTCGTTTCCAAACTGCAGAATTTTTGGTTACAGTATAAAGTGGCCGTACAGTCACAAGGCTTTGTGGTGGTTATCAGAGGGAATAAGTGATGTGATTTCAGGGACAGTGATATGGCATTTCCTCCTACTTCCAAATCCACTGAGGTCCCACAACCCTCACATAGGCAACCCCTCACCAGAGATGTGTCAGCAGTACGACTGTCGTGCAAAGATGTGAACTAAGCCGTGTACTGGGGGAGGGGCTCTTGCTTGGCGAGACTTTCCAGGCCATGGTAAATCTACCCTGACGGTGATGAGTTCTGACTTTTGTACCTCGCTGTGGTATATTCAAAAGTCTGTGCTTTTGTCAGATGTGATGTGCATGGCAAAGCTTCAGCATTTCACTTCATAAACATTTAATTTGCATCATGATGAGTCACCAGCACTTGGCTGTCACAACAATAAAGCAAATTGCAGGGTTTTTACATGCAGGCGATATTTTGAGCATCCTTGCACTGCCTTAAACATGTCCCCTGCTAGCTGATGAGGTTGACACATTATTGGCTGTTGTGACAATATATATATATATATATAGGAGTTTAAAATAAGAACTCATTTCTTATCTTTATATCTTGCATGACACTTATTTCCACTTCCTTCTCCAGCCTCGACCTTCCCGGAGGGGATTTTAACTCCATCTGCTGGGCGGGTGCCAGCTAAAATTACCCAGGTTAATTACCCACCCTCGAGCTGCTGGGAGCTGACCGGTCTCGATTTTTAACCTGCTCTACTGGTGACCCGCCCAAAGCCGGCAGGGTCCTTTTTTACAATTGCATGTTAGTTCCGATGACATCACTGGGACTCGCCCTGCAATTTTAACTCGACTGCCTGACCGTGAAAGGAAAGGAATGGATTGCATTTACATAGTGCCTTTCACCACCTCAGGGTGTCCCGAAGCGCTTTGCAAGCAAAGAAGTACTTTTGAAGTGCTGTCCCTGTTGTAATGTAGGAAACGAGGCAGCCATTTTGTACACAGGTCTCATGAACAGCAAATAGATAAATGACCAGATAATTTGTTTTAGTGATGTTGGTTGAGATGTAAATATTGTCCAGGACACCGAGGAGAGCTCCCTTGCTCTTCTTCAAATGATGCCGTGGGATCTTTTACGCCCACTTGAGGGAGCAGACTTTGGTTTAAAGTCTCATCCGAAAGACTGCACATCCGACAGAGCAGCGCTCCCATAGTGCTAGATTAGTGTCAGTCTAGATAATGTGCTTAAGTCTGTGGAGTGGAAATTGCACCCACAATCTTCTGACTCAAAGGTGAGAGTGTTACCACTAAGCCAAGACTGCCTTTGCAGTGGCTTCCCTGTCAGAGGAAGACAGCGGGGAAGAGACTCGGGCCAGAAGAGTCCAAACAGGCAATGTTTTTTAACTTTCCTTGTGGAACCAGGAGGAACAGGAGTGCTCCTCTGTGCCCAGCAATGAAAGTTTAGGCCTCTCTTGCTGCAGACTCGCTCTGCCTTCCTGATCGCGAGAACTCCACTATATGGCCCTGGCAGCCGATCCTGCTACCTGCCTGGTATTGAGTTAAAATAGCCGAGGCCTCATTCTCGGAGCAGCGAGTGAGTTTCCAACTCACCTCGTTACCCACCTGACTATGACCCGCTCGGAGTTAAAATCAGGGCCCCTATACGTAGGCCATCTTTCAATGAAAGATCAGACAGGCCACCTATTTCCAGATTGCTGCTGATGCTGCTCTGTGTTTAGACACCAGATGGTGCAGAAGCGCAGCCTGGGTTTGCTCTCCATCCTATTTCCGTTCCTTCCTGTAGGCAATTGCCTCCCTCCACACTCTGCAACTTCCCAGGATAATATCACCATGAGGGGAGTTCCAGCCCTAAATTGACATCTCACCACTCCCTGCCGCTGCGTGCTTCAATCCCAGCAGATCTTTCATGCAGTGAAGTTCCGTTGGTCTGTCACTCAGATTTTGGATTTTGTGGTAGGAATCTATATGAAGGATTACTTAAGCAGCTGCCCTTGTGGAATTAATACAAATGTGTATACAAATTGCTGTATAGGACGAATGAGAATCTCAGGAGGGAGACACATAAATCTGGAATAAACGCTTTCCCACGGCTCGATACCCGAGAAGAAACAGAGACAGGGTTATTTTTCCAAATATCTATCTTTATTCTTTTAAGATTAAGTGTACAGTGTCAAACAAACTGTCCGTATAGCACAGCTAGTGCAACATGGAGAAAACCCAGTAACTAGTTGTTTAGCTCCCCCTAGAGGTTACACACAATAAGCAAGGCACTGGGATAGATCATTTATCGACTAGTTATACTGCACATTTTAAACAAATGCAAAGTGGTTTTCAGCTTCGATGCAAAATATGTAACAGGTGTGGTTTCTGAGCTGGCAAAATGTCGTATTAAACAAAATGTACAAAACAGCCAAGGTAAAAGGGGGAAAAATCCGAAAATGCTGAGAATTGGGAACAAAAACAGAGAAAGTCGGAAACACAACAGGTCTGATGCCATTTTGGGTGTAACTATATTCTGCCACAAAATTCAGCATAAAATAAGCTCACATCAACTGTCTTCACACCATCTACAATAGAAATGCAATCACTGCACACCAAATATCACAATTGGTCCAACTTTTTAAACTCCCGTTTTAACGTTTTTCATTTCTTGTCAGCTCTTTGTTCTCATTAAAGTTTCACCTGCTGCCTGGAGATCGGTGCGTCAAAATAACTAAAGTCAAAAGATATGTAGCCCATAATAAGAATTTTTGACTGGTGGTTCCCCGGCCTAATGACAAAGCCACATCAGAAAGGAACGGTTTTGTCTAAGTGACACATAGATACAAGCAAACAGTTTGAATCTGCTCCATCCATTGAGAAACCAAGAGACAGGATTTTGCAATGGAGTCACTCCAGAGAAATGTGGCTTGAATTCCTCACAAATTGCTTCATCGGCTCCTTTGTCACTTCTGGAACTTTGTGGTGGAAGTGATGGAGGATGTACTCTACGTTTGCCCAAATATGGGCGTGTGTATGGTAATAGTATGCAAATGATGGCATAATCCCCATCAGTTGTGCCCCAGCAATGCTGGGTGCTCAGAAGGTAGGGATGTTCATAGTGTCAAGGGTTGCTATGGTAGTGGGGCAGGGTTTAAAAGTTAAAGGACTGCCTTAGCCAACGTAATCAATCAGAGGGCAATTGATTTCATAGGGTAAGGAAGCATTTTAAAAAAAAGAGGAAAAAAAATGGAGGATTAATTTCTGTGAGGATTCTCCAGATCGGCAGAAACTATTGAGAAATGTGTAAGTGGCTTCATTTTATTTTGCTTCAGTTATTGTGGGAGATCGGAAGAATCTCCATTACCTTAATTTGGGCTAGCCTTAAAGTTTGGCAGGAACACTTCATTACGGGGGGCGCCCGAGGACTGTTAGACATTTCCTGCCTGCTCATCGATGGGCTCCCTGGGGGGGGCGGGGGGGGTATGAGGGACCCCACAATCTTAAAAAGTAGTCTGCCCCCTCAAATCAGTCAGGATCAGGGAGGGTCCTTGGGGCGGGCAGAATTTTCACCCTGACCAAGATGCGACACAATGCTGCCGACATGGAACATTCTGGAAAAGAAATATAGTTAAACCGGCATTGTAAACAATGTTCTAATACACCTGTAAAACTGGGATAAAAGTTGTTATAGTACACCTCTACAACAGGGATAAACTATGTTATACTACACCGCTACAATTGGAATAAGCAATGATTTAATACACCTCTACAACAGGGATATGCAGTGTTATAATTCACCTGTATAACTAGGATATGCAGTGTTATAATTCACCTGTATAACTGGGATATGCAGTGTTATAATTCACCTGTATAACTAGGATATGCAGTGTTATAATTCACCTGTATAACTGGGATGAATAATGTTGTACTACTGTTGTTAGGCTCTACCAGATTTCTTGAGGCACCTAAAACAAGACTTCTGAATGCTAATGGCCCGCTCTATCACAGTTCTCATAATCCCATGGGCCTCAGTTATAATTTATCTTCCCCTCTGCTTTTGAGCTGTAGGTAGTGACCACGAATTCTGGGAATATGCCTGTTCACCAATCATCTATTCTGCTACATGGTTTTCAGTTATTTAGACTGGCATGGTGAATTGTCACATGATAAAAGCATCACAGCAGCTTCTTGGGTAGTGGGCATTGACATATAGGATAAGGTGTTTCGCATCACACACCAGCTGGACATTGACAGACTGAGATTGTTTGTTTTAATGAAATTGAGGAAGTTGTCATAAGTGACTTTCAAGGCCACATGTTTCATTAATTCTGCATTATACCTGTGGCAATCCTGCCAGTCTGTAGAATTAGCTGCTTGCTCTTTGTTTTGCATGTTCCATTGAGAAGGTAATAAACTGAAGCCCACCAGAAAAGAGCAGCAATGACCTCCTTTGTACAATGGTGAGCTGCTGCCTGACTAATATGAATTAAGGCCATCTGAGGCTGCATGGAAAGATCCACCAGCAAATAAATTTAAGGCAGTGGTCACTTTCACTGCTACAGACAATACTGCCATCTACAATCTTATTGTGGATGATTGCATTAATATCCTGGCTCATGGGCCAGGGGCTCATCTTGCTCCTTACTGAAGCTTCCCTGCCTGACAATACTGGTGATGGTGCAGCCCTTATGACCAAGTCAAACATTGGTCTCTCTCCCCAATCCTCTGGAACCTTCCCCTCCTTCAAGTACTTCATCTTGTTCCATCCCTCTCACCTCTCCTGTAAAATCCTCATTGTCTACCCCTCCATCCCAAGTTTCTCCCTGTGATATCCTTCCTCAATCTCTGCACTGAGTGACTCGCCACCTTTGGTTTCAATCTTCATCTCAGCACTCAGTGCCTTCTCTCCTCTGAATTCATTGCTATCCTGTCCTCCTTAAACCTCTCCCTCTATATTAACTCTCCCACCCATATTCATGGCCATCCTCTTGACTTTGCCATCTCCCGTGGCATCTCTTCTCTCTGTTTGACCCTGAGTTGAATTCTGAACCCCACAACCTCTCCATCACAAAAACAAAAGCAAAATGCTGCAGATGCTGGAAATCTGAAATAAAAACAGAAAATGCTGGAAATACTCAGCAGGCCAGGCAGCATCTGTGGAGAGAGAAAAACAGAGTTAACGCTTCAGATTGATGACTTTTCGTCAGAACTCCATCACAAAAATGGCCTACTTCTACCTCTGTAACATCACCCAGCTCCACCCATACTGCAACACATTTGCTGCTGTAACTCTCATCCATTCCTTTGTCACTTCCAGAGTTAACTAATCCAATGTTCCCCTTGCTGGCTTCCCATCCTTCACCCTCCGTAAACTTCAGCTCATCCAAAACTCTGCTGCCCATATGCTATACTGCACCAAGTCCCGCTCACCCATCATCCTTGTCCTCGCTGACCTACATTGGCTCCCGGTCCCCCAGTGCCTCAATTTTAAAATTCTCAACTCATGTTTAAATCTCTTTGAGGCCTTGCCCCATCCTCTAGGGTAATCAGCCCTACAAGTCCCCTAGAACTCTCCATTTCTCCGACTCTGCCCTTTGATGCATCCCTCCCTCCCTTCATCCCACCATTGGCAGTCTTGTCTTCGGCCACCTTGACCCCCACACTCTGGAATTCCCTTCATAAACCCCTCCACTTCTCCAACTTCCTCTCTTCTTTTCAGCTCCTCCTTAAAACCCACCTCTTTGACAAAGCTTTTGGTCACCCCTCCATATCTTCTTTTCTCGGCATCTATTTTTGATCTGATTACGTCTCTGTGAAGCATCTTGGGATATTTTTCTACGCTAAAGGTGCGATATAAATTATAAATATATAGATAAGTTGTTGTTATCCCTAGACTTATCTGAGTTTGTACCTGGAGTTATGAAAAATAATGCTAATGAGCTTGGACCCGAAAATTGAGTATTTCCATTTGAGATTCGGGTGGACCTATTGAATTGACTTATATCTGGACACCAAAATATGTCACCTATAATTTTCACGGATTGATGAAGTACAGTTGTGATGCCCATGATTTCATACATATACATACACACGTGGAATGAAGAGCAAGGCAGGGCTAATCCCCATGGCACTCGGCTGCTGAGTTGTGGAGAAATCAGAAGGGAAAGTTGTACCTGTCGTGGCTGGCAACAGGGGGCAATGTCGTCAATGTGTCTACCCTCTCTGTAGCAGAAAAGTTAATGGCAGGTAAACCAAAGAGGGGGAAAAGTTACAAAGAAGAAACATTGGCAGCGCAAAGTCGTTTTTCCTCTTTTTTCATTATAATTCTCGTTAGGCAGTAGCATAGTGGTTATGTTACTGGACTAGTAATCCAGAGGCCTGGACTAATAATCCAGAGTCATGAGTTCAAATCCTGCCATGGCATCAGGGGAATTAAATTCAATTAATTAAATAAAATCTGGAATTAAAATACTAGTATCAGTAATGGTGGACATGAAACGACCGGATTGTCATAAAAACTCATCTGGTTCACTAATGTCCTTTAGGGAAGGAAACCTGCCGTCCTTACCCGGTCTGGCCTACAGCAATGTGATTGATTCTTAATTGCCCTCTGAAATGGCCCAGCAAGCCGCTCAGTTGTAAAATCTCGCAAAAAAAAGTCACAATAAGAATAAAACCGGACAGACCACTAGGCAACGGACACAACAAAGGCAAACTAAGCCCAGTCAACCCTGCAAAGTCCTCCTCACTAACATCTGGGGACTTGTGCCAAAATTGGGAGAGCTGTCCCACAGACGAGTCAAGCAACAGCCTGACATAGCCATACTGACAGAATCATATCTTTCAGCCAACGTCCCAGACTCTTCCATCACCATCCCTGGGTATGTCCTGTCCCACCGGCAGGACAGACCGACCAGAGGTGGCGGTACAGTGATATACAGTCAGGAGGGAGTGGCCCTGGGAGTCCTCAACATTGAATCAGGACCCCATGAAATCTCATGGCATCAGGTCAATCATGGGCAAGGAAGCTTCCTGCTGATTACGACTTACCGCCCTCCCTCAGCTGATGAATCAGTCCTCCTCCATGTTGAGCACCACTTGGAGGAAGCACTGAGGGTAGCAAGGGCACAGAACATTCTCTGGGTGGGGGACTTCAATGTCCATCACCAAGAGTGGCTCAATAGCACCACTACTGACCGAGCTGGCTGAGTCCTGAAGGACATAGCTGCCAGACTGGGCCTGCGGCAGGTGGTGAGCGAACCAACACGAGGGAAAAATTAATTAACCTCGTCCCCACCAATCTACCTGTCAAAAATGCAATTGTCCCTGACAGTATTGGTAGGAGTGACCACTGAACAGTCCTCGTGCAGACGAAGTCCCGTCTTCGCACTGAGGACACCATCCAACGTGTTGTGTGGCACTACCGCCGTGCTAAATGGGATAGATTCAGAACAGATCTAGCAGCTCAAAACTGGGCATCCATGAGGTGCTGTGGGCTATCAGCAGCAGAATTGTATTCCAGCACAATCTGTAACCTCATGGCCCGGCATATTCCTCACTCTACCATTACCAACAAGCCAGGGGATCAACCCTGATTCAATGAGGAGTGTAGAAGAGCATGCCAGGAGCAGCACCAGGCGTACCGAAAAATGAGGTGCCAACCTGGTGAAGCTACAACTCAGGACTACATGCATGCTAAACAGCGGAAGCAACATGCTATAGACAGAGCTAAGCAATTTCACAACCAACGGATCAGATCAAAGCTCTGCAGTCCTGCCACATCCAGTCGTGAATGGTGGTGGACAATTAAACAACTAACGGGAGGAGGAGGCTCTGTAAACATCCCCATCCTCAATGATGGTGGAGTCCAGCACAGAAGTGCCGAGTGAATGATCCATCTCGGCCTCCTCCCGATATCCCCACCATCGCGGAAGACAGTCTTCAGCCAATTCGATTCACTCCACGTGATATCAAGAAATGGCTGAGTGCACTGGATACAGCAAAGGCTATGGACCTCGACAACATCCCGACTGTAGTGCTGAAGACTTGTGCTCCAGAACTAGCTGCGCCTCTAGCCAGGCTGTTCCAGTACAGCTGCAACACTGGCATCTACCCGACAATGTGGAAAGTTGCCCAGGTATGTCCTGTCCACAAAAAGCAGGACAAATCCAAACCGGCCAATTACTGCCCATCAGTCTAATCTCAATCATCAGCAAAGTGATGGAAGGTGTCGTCGACAATGCTATCAAGTGGCACTTACTCACCAATAACCTGCTCATTACAGCCTTGGTCCAAACATGGACAAAAGAGCTGAATTCCAGAGGATAGGTGAGAGTGACTGCCCTTGATATCAAGGCAGCATTTGACTGAGTGTGGCACCAAGGAGCCCGAGTAAAATTGAAGTCAATGGGAATCAAGGGGAAAACTCTCCAGTGGCTGGAGTCATACCTAGCACAAAGGAAGATGGTAGTGGTTGTTGGAGGCCAAACATCTCAGCCCCAGGACATTGCCGCAGGAGTTCCTCAGGGCAGTGTCCTAGGTCCAACCATCTTCAACTGCTTCATCAATAACCTTCCCTCCATCATAAGGTCAGAAATGGGGATGTTCGCTAATGACTGCACAGTGTTCAGTTCCATTCGCAACCCCTCAAGTAATGAAGCAGTCCGAGCCCGCATGCAGCAAGACCTGGACAACATCCAGGCTTGGGCTGATAAGTGGCAAGTAACATTCGCGCCAGACAAGTGCCAGGCAATGACCATCTCCAATAAGAGAGAGTCTAACCACCTCCCCTTGACATTCAACGGCATTACCATCGCTGAATCCCCCACCATCAACATCCTGGAGGTCATCATTGACCAGAAACTTAACTGGACCAGCCATATAAATACTGTGGCTACAAGAGCAGGTCAGAGGCTGGGTATTCTGCAGCGAGTGACTCACTTCCTGACTCCCCAAAGCCTTTCCGTCATCTACAAGGCACAAGTCAGGAGTGTGATGGAATACTCTCCACTTGCCTGGATGAGTGCAGCTCCAACAACGCTCAAGAAGCTCGACACCATCCAGGACAAAGCAGCCCGCTTGATTGGTACCCCATCCACCACCCTAAACATGCACTCCCTTCACAACCGGCGCACCATGGCTGCAGTGTGTACCATCCACAGGATGTACTGCAGCAACTCGTCAAGGCTTCTTCGACAGCACCTCCCAAACCCGCGACCTCTACCACCTAGAAGGACAAGAGCAGCAGGCGCATGGGAACAACACCACCTGCACGTTCCCCTCCAAGTCACACACCATCCCGACTTGGAAATATATCACCGTTCCTTCATCGTCGCTGGGTCAAAATCCTGGAACTCCCTACCTAACAGCACTGTGGGAGAACCTTCACCACACGGACTGCAGCAGTTCAAGAAGGTGGCTCACCACCACCTTCTCAAGGGCAATTAGGGATGGGCAATAAATGCTGGCCATGCCAGCAACGCCCACATCCCATGAACGAATAAAAAAAAGCCTGTTAACTCCTCACTGATAATTCTCTTGGACTTTCCTCCTTTCTCCAGTAGATGGCGAACCACTCTAACACTTACAAATCCAGAACTCCAGTTATTTTGTGAAGAATTATTCTGACAAGTTTAGTTGTCAAAGTAACTTAGCTAAACCTGTAAGATGACTTAATAAATCAGAACAATGTGCAAACAGTCTTTATTTCTTGTGTTTGCACTGTTAAGTACTGCAGTATAAAAACTTTTCTAATTGTTATAAACTGGACTATAAAAACCTTCAATTTATTATCAATCGAATATTGTGATACTTTTTAACAATATACTATTGCTGTGTGATGGATTAAATGTGTACATTCAGCTGTATACTTCAAGGCAAATGTATATACAACACAATATAAAAATGTGCTGTAAATCCCTACATATATCTAATAGATGTCTTCAGTGTAAATGGCCCTGAATTCCCACAGAATTCTCCTAATTTTCTGCGGTAACTTTGGTGGGAGATCGGCTGAACTTACCACAGTAAGTTCAGCCGATTTTCAGCTGTTTACACTGTTCCTCCAAGAGTTCTGCCAATCTCCATATATATGAAAACTAAATAAGCAGTGTGCCTATTTCTCATTTCAGACACTGGTACCTCTGTGGCAATGGCCCTCTGCCTATTAAGAAGCCAGACCACAGGGTGTCTCAGACACTCACTGACAACAAGTTGGATAAACTGGCCCAAGTCTTCTCACTCCAGCTGTAGTATATGCTACTCATGCCACCCTTTGCTCTAATTCTGGTCAGAATGCTCCTCCTCTGTCTACCATTGTGTTTGGATGGCCGAAGCTCTACCAGATGTCCAGCAGAACCCTCCAAACACTGCCTCCATAACAGTATTTCCAAACAGTTATGGAACCCGTAAGCAGCCTGGGTCACGTTCGTCCAGCCCTTCTCCAGATAATGACAATGGCTGTTAGTCCCTTCCCTAAACCCTGCTTAGAAGCAGATGTTCGTGCATTCTGCAACTGGCAATGTGAAACGCATAACCCAACTACTTCAGCCGCTGCTGCTCGAGGCACTAATTGATAGACATTTGTGAGGAAGACTAAACTCCTGAAGCTAATGCAATCAGGTTTTTCTCTGGATGTAGTACAGGTAGGCCAGGCTAAGGGCCTCCAGCTGTTGCTATTGTTGCAGTGTGGTAGGGGAAGGTGTCCACACATCATGAACATGGAGAAAAAAGGCTTTACTGTGACTGAGAAGCTCTGGAGCCTTGTATGAGATAAGAGAAGCTAAAACAGGAAGCCAGTCAGCCTCTATATGGCTTTATGTGACTAGTGAAACAATGCTATCGCAAGGCCGAGATGGAGGGAGAACAGAGGGGGACGTATATTTCTATTTTTACCCATCCATAGCTGCCTCATAGCTGGGTTAGTGAGAGGAGGATGAAGTCATTGCAATGGCTGCGCACAGGCCTAGGTGTGCAGAATTGTGACCAGGTGTGAGGATCACAGGTCTGGATGGTGGTTTAACACCAGTATCAAAAAGGTGAGAAAGATCTCAGATTTCATGTCTCAGGGCTAGGCAGTGTGGCCTAGACACGGTGTGATCTGGATGGGGGGAGAGTGGGGTGATTCACAAGGCCGTTGCCAGATAAGGTTCTCGCCCCGAATACTAAAGTCTACTTTTAATTTGTAAAGCAGCGAGATCAGTACTTGGAGAGCCAGCTGATCTTCCAGTTCCAATGCTGAGTGCATCAATGCATCAGCTTAAAACTGTCCCTTCTGCACTGCTCTCACTACCCGTCCATGCCAGTTTGAGGCCTCAGCCTGCTGCACTCCCTCCTGTTACAGCTTTCGCCCTCAGTTAGTCTCTATTTCCTAGTTTACCTCACCTCGTTTACTCTTTTCAACCTTGGTGATGTCCTGTAGGACAGACCTCTGCGCATCACCTTGTTTTATCGATAAAAGAAATACCTACTTATTAGTGTGAGTCTGTCACTTTAAGGTAAATTTCATGAATACACATTCCTGGTGCTTCACCTGCTGGGACTGCACTTCGAAGAATTGCAGAATGCACCCCATGATCTCCTGTCCATTAATGGCCAGAAAGCATTGGGAAGTCTCCGTTTGTTATACTTGCTCCTTTAATTTGGTCAATGACGCAATGGTAGAGGTGTATAAGGTTTGTCAGCCAGGTTAACTTGATATCATGGCCTTCACATGCACAGTCATGTTCTCCATTTTGGAGGGAAGCGTTGTTGGGAATTTGCTTCAGGAGGTTAGTTATTCCAATACAAGTAACTATAAGTAGTGACGTAGGTTAATAAGGCCATAAAAAAGGCAAACCAAGCACTGGGGTTCATTTCTAGAGGCAAGAAATTATAAAGCAGAGAAATTATGTTAAACTTGTATAGAACTTTGGTTAGACCACACTTGGAGTACTGTGCATAACTCTGTTCTCCATATTATACATAAGAAATAGGAGTAGGCCATATGGCCCCTTGAGCCTGCTCTGCCATTCAATAAGATCATGGCTGATCTTTGACCTCAACTCCATTTTCCCGCCCGATCCCCATATCCCTTGATTCCCCTAGAGTCCAAAAATCTATCTACCTCAGCTTTGAATATACTCAATGACTCAGCATCCACAACCCTCTGGGGTAGAGAATTCCAAAGATTCACAACCGTCTGTGTGAAAACATTCCTCCTCATCTAAGTCTCAAATGGCCGACCCCTTATCCTGAGACTAGGCCCTCTAGTTCCAGACTCTCCAGCCAGGGGCAACAACGTCTCAGCATCTACCCTGTCAAACCACCTCAGAATCTTATGTTTCAAAAAGATCACTTATCATTCTTCTAAACTCCAGAGACTATAGGCACATTCTACTCAATCTCTCCTCACAGGACAACCCTCTCATCCCAGGAATCAATCTAGTGAACCTTCGTTGCACCTCCTCTAAGGCAAGTATATCCTTCCTTAGATAAGGAGACTAAAACTGCACACAATACTCCAGATGTGGTTTCACCAAAGACCTGTACAATTGCAGCAAGACTTCCTTACTCTTGTACTCCAACCCCTTTGCAATAAAGGTCAACATTCCATTTGCCTTCCTAATTGCTTGCTGGACCTGCGTGCTAACTTTTTGTGTTTCCTGTACGAGGACACCCAGATCTCTCTGAACACCAACATTTAATAGTTTCTCACCATTTAAAAAATATTCTGTTTTTCTATTCTTCCTTCCAAAGTGAATAACCTCACATTTCCCCACATTATACTCCATCTGCCACCTCCTTGCCCACTCACTTAACCTGTCGATACCCCTTTGCAGCCTCTTTGTGTCCTCCTCACAGCTTACTTTCCCACCTAGCTTTGTATCATCAGCAAACTTGGATATATTGGACTTCAATGTCCATCACCAAGAGTGGCTCGGTAGCACCACTACTGACCGAGCTGGCCGAGTCCTGAAGGACATAGCTGCTAGACTGGGCCTGCGGCATGTGGTGAGCGAACCAACACGAGGGGAAAACTTACTTGACCTCGTCCTCACCAATCTACCTGTCGCAAATGCATCTGTCCATGACAGTATTGGTAGGAGTGACCACCGCACAGTCCTCGTGGAGATGAAATCCCGTCTTCGCACTGAGGACACCATCCAACGTGTTGTGTGGCACTACCACCGTGCTAAATGGGATAGATTCAGAACAGATCTAGCAGCTCAAAACTGGGCATCCATGAGGCGCTGTGGGCCATCAGCAGCAGCAGAATTGTATTCCAGCACAATCTGTAACCTCATGGCCCGGCATATTCCTCACTCTACCATTACCAACAAGCCAGGGGATCAACCCTGGTTCAATGAGGAGTGTAGAAGAGCATGCCAGGAGTAGCACCAGGCGTACCTAAAAATGAGGTGCCAACCTGGTGAAGCTACAACTCAGGACTACATGCATGCTAAACAGCGGAAGCAACATGCTATAGACAGAGCTAAGCGATTCCACAACCAACGGATCAGATCAAAGCTCTGCAGTCCTGCCACATCCAGTCGTGAATGGTGGTGGACAATTAAACAACTAACGGGAGGAGGAGGCTCTGCAAACATCCCCATTCTCAATGATGGCGGAGTCCAGCACGTGAGTGCAAAAGACAAGGCTGAAGTGTTTGCAACCATCTTCAGCCAGAAGTGCCGAGTGGATAATCCATCTCAGCCTCCTCCCGATATCCCCACCATCACGGAAGCCAGTCTTCGGCCAATTCGATTCACTCCACGTGATATCAAGAAACGGCTGAGTGCACTGGATACAGCAAAGGCTATGTGCCCCGACAACATCCCAGCTGTAGTGCTGAAGACATGTGCTCCAGAACTAGCTGCACCTCTAGCCAAGCTGTTCCAGTACAGCTACAACACTGGCATCCACCCGACAATGTGGAAAATTGCCCAGGTATGTCCTGTCCACAAAAAGCAGGACAAATCCAATCCGGCCAATTACCGCCCCATCAGTCTACTCTCAATCATCAGCAAAGTGATGGAAGGTGTCGTCGACAGTGCTATCAAGCGGCACTTACTCACCAATAACCTGCTCACCGATGCTCAGTTTGGGTTCCGCCAGGACCACTCGACTCCAGACCTCATTACAGCCTTGGTCCAAACATGGACAAAAGAGCTGAATTCCAGAGGTGAGGTGAGAGTGACTGCCCTTGACATCAAGGCAGCATTTGACCGAGTGTGGCACCAAGGAGCCCTAGTAAAATTGAAGTCAATGGGAATCAGGGGGAAAACTCTCCAGTGGCTGGAGTTATACCTAGCACAAAGGAAGATGGTAGTGGTTGTTGGAGGCCAATCATCTCAGCCCCAGGGCATTGCTGCAGGAGTTCCTCAGGGCAGTGTCCTTGGCCCAACCATCTTCAGCTGCTTCATCAATGACCTTCACTCCATCATAAGGTCAGAAATGGGGATGTTCGCTGATGACTGCACAGTGTTCAGTTCCATTCGCAACCCCTCAGATAATGAAGCAGTCCGAGCCCGCATGCAGCAAGATCTGGACAACATCCAGTCTTGGGCTGATAAGTGGCAAGTAACATTCGCGCCAGATAAGTGCCAGGCAATGACCATCTCCAACAAGAGAGAGTCTAACCACCTCCCCTTGACATTCAACGGCATTACCATCGCCGAATCCCCCACCATCAACATCCTGGGGGTCACCATTGACCAGAAACTTAACTGGACCAGCCATATAAATACTGTGGCTGCGAGAGCAGGTCAGAGGCTGGGTATTCTGCGGCGAGTGACTCACCTCCTGACTCCCCAAAGCCTTTCCACCATCTACAAGGCACAAGTCAGGAGTGTGATGGAATACTCTCCACTTGCCTGGATGAGTGCAGCTCCAACAACACTCAAGAAGCTCGACACCATCCAAGATAAAGCAGCCCGCTTGATTGGCACCCCATCCACCACCCTAAACATTCACTCCCTTCCACCATCCACAGGATGCACTGCAGCAACTCGTCAAGGCTTCTTCGACAGCACCTCCCAAACCCGCGACCTCTACCACCTAGAAGGACAAGGGCAGCAGGCGCATGGGAACAACACCACCTGCACGTTCCCCTCCAAGTCACACACCATCCCGACTTGGAAATATATCGCCGTTCCTTCATAGTCGCTGGGTCAAAATCCTGGAACTCCCTTCCTAACAGCATTGTGAGAGAACCGTCACCACACGGACTGCAGCGGTTCAAGAAGGCGGCTCACCACCACCTTCTCGAGGGCAATTAGGGATGGGCAATAAATGCCGGCCTTGCCAGCGACGCCCACATCCCGTGAACGAATAAAAAAAAATATTACACTCGGTCCCTTCATCTAAGTCATTAATATAGATTGTAAATAGCTTAGGCCCAAGCACCGATCCTTGTGGTACCCCATTATTTACAGCCTGCCAACCTGAAAATGACCTGTTTATCCCTACTCTCTGTTTTCTGTCTGTTAACCAATCCTCTATCCATGCTAAAATATTATCCCCAATCCCATCAGCCCTTATTTTGTGTAACAACCTTTTAAGTGGCAGCTTATCGAATGGCTTTTGAAAATCCAAATACACTCCATCCACTGGCTCCGCTTTATCTACCTTGCTAGTTACATCCTCAAAAAACTCTAGTAGTTTTTAAAAATTTTTGTTCATGGGATGTGGGCGTCGCTGGCAAGGCCAGCATTTATTGCCCATCCCTAATTGCCCTTGAGAAGGTGGTGGTGAGCCGCCTTCTTGAACCGCTGCAGTCTGTGTGGTGAAGGTTCTCCCACAGTGCTGTTCGGTAGGGAGTTCCAGAATTCTAACCCAGTGACGATGAAGGAACGGCGATATATTTCCAAGTCGGGATGGTGTGTGACTTAGAGGGGAACGTGCAGGTGGTGTTGTTCCCATGTGCCTGCTGCCCTTGTCCTTCTAGGCGATGGAGGTCGCGGGTTTGGGAGGTGCTGTCGAAGAAGCCTTGGCGTAGTTGCTGCAATGCATCCTGTGGATGGTACACACTGCAGCCACTGTGCGCCAGTGGTGAAGGGAGTGAATGTTTAGGGTGGTGGATGGGGAGCCAATCAAGCGGGCTGCTTAGTTCTGGATGGTGTCGAGCTTCTTGAGTGTTGTTGGAGCTGCACTCATCCAGGCAAGTGGAGAGTATTCCATCACACTCCTGACTTGTGCGTTGTAGATGGTGGAAAGGCTTTGGGGAGTCAGGAGGTGAGTCACTCGCTGCAGAATACTCAGCCTCTGACCTGCTCTTGTCGCCATAGTATTTATGTGGCTGGTCCAGTTAAGTTTCTGGTCAATGTTGTCCCCCAGGATGCTGATGGTGGGGGATTAAATAAATTTAGAACAGAAATAGACAGTTTCCTAGAAGTAAAGGGAATTAGGGGTTACGGGGAGCGGGCAGGAAATTGGACATGAATTTAGATTTGAGGTTAGGATCAGATCAGCCATGATCTTATTGAATGGCGGAGCAGGCTCGAGGGGCCGGTTGGCCTAGTCCTGCTCCTATTTCTTATGTTCTTATGTTCTTATTTGGCGATGGTAATGCCATTGAATGTCAAGGGGAGGTGGTTAGACTTCCTCTTGTTGGAGATGGCCATTGCCTGGCACTTGTCTGGCGTGAATGTTGTCCAGGTCTTGCTGTATGCGGGCATGGATTGCTTCATTATCTGAGGAGTTGCGAATGGAACTGAACACTGTGCAATCATCAGTGAACATCCCCATTTCTGACCTTATGATGGAGGGAAGGTCATTGATGAAGCAGCTGAAGATGGTTGGGCCTAGGACACTGGCCTGAGGAACTCCTGCAGCAATGTTCCTGGGGCTGAGATGATTGGCCTCCAACAACCACTACCATCTTCCTTTGTGCTAGGTATGACTCCAGCCACTGGAGAGTTTTCCCCTGATTCCCATTGACTTCAATTTTACTTGGGCTCCTTGGTGCCACACTCAGTCAAATGCTGCCTTGATGTCAAGGGCAGTCATTCTCACCTCACCTCTGCAATTCATCTCTTTTGTCCATGTTTGGACCAAGACTGTAATGAGGCCTGGAGCTGAGTGGTCCTGGCGGAACCCAAACCTAAGCATCGGTGAGCAGGTTATTGGTGAGTAAATGCCGCTTGATAGCACTGTCGACGACACCTTCCATCACTTTGCTGATTGTAAACAATTTTACAACACCAAGTTATAGTCCAGCAATTTTATTTTAAATTCACAAGCTTTCGGAGGCTACCTCCTTCCTCAGGTGAACGATTTGGAAAGAGTAGACTGATGGGCTGTTCATGGAGGCTCCTCCTTCTGTTAGTTGTTTAATCGTCCACCACCAATCACGACTGGATGTGACAGGACTGCAGAGCTTTGATCTGATCTGTTGGTTGTGGAATCGCTTAGCTCTGTCTCCTGCATGTTGCTTCTGCTGTTTAGCATGCATGTAGTCCTGTGTTTTAACTTCACCAGGTTGGCACCTTTTTTAGGTACGTCTGGTGCTGCTCCTCCAGAAAAGAGAAGGCAGAGGGGTGACCTGACAGAGCTCTTTAAGATTATGAAAGGGTTTGATAGGGTAGACGTAGAAGAAATGTTTCCACTTGTGGGAGAGTCCAACACTAGAGTTCATAAATATAAGACAGTCACAAATAAATCCAATAGGAAATTCAGGAGGAATTCGCAGGGACATCGCATGACCTAAGGCAAGAAGCTGCTGGATCACCTCCATCCTGAAAGGCAAGCACTGATGGCCAGCAGCCAACCACCACACCTCCTCCTCCCACTGGGAAATCACTGAGACGGAGCTCTCAGTTAGGGAGTGGAAAACGCAGCCCTTGCACTTTTACAAAGGAGAAGCACTGGGTTAAGACATATTAACACACATGCACCTCACAGCATTATTGAAAAATAAATGGCTTTATTTTATTTGACTGTGTCTTTAGAGTTCACTTGGGATTGGGGAATAAGACAGAAAGCATTGGTATCCATGGTGATTAATGTAGGATAAGACTATGACATGGGTAGTGTGATCCATTTTATTAGGCACGTATCATAGAATCAGATAGCACAAGAGGAGGCCATTCGACCTATCGTGCCTGTGCCGGTTCTCTGAAAGAGCTACCAATTAGTCTCACTCCCCTGATCTTTCTTCATAGCCCTGTAATTTTCTCCTTTTTAAGTATTTATCCAATTCCCTTTTGAAAGTTACTTTTGAATCTGTTTTCACTACCCTTTCAGGCAGTGCATTCCAGATCGTAATAACTCGCTGCGTAAAAACATTTCTCCTCATCATCATCCCTGGCTTGTTTGCCAATTATCTTAAATCTGTGTCCTATGGTTACTGACCCTCCTGCCGCTGGAAACAGTTTCTCCCTATCTATTCTCTCAAAACCACTCATAATTTCAAACACCTCTATTAAATCTCCCCTTAACCTTCTTTGCTCTAAGGAGAACAATCCCAGCTTCTCGAGTGTCTCCAGGTAACTGAAACTCTTCATTCCTGGAACTGTTCTAGTAAAGCTCGTCTGCACCCTCTCCAAGGCCTTAACATCCTTCCTAAAGTGTGGTGCCCAGAATACTCTAGCTGAGGTCTAACCAGTCATTTATAAAGGTTTACCATAACTTCCTTGCTTTTTGCTCTGTGCCTCTATTTATAAAGCCAAGGATCCAGTATGCTTTTTTAACAGCTTTATTAACATATCCTGCCACCTTCAAAGATTTGTGTATGTGAACCCCCAGGTATCTCTGTTCTTGCACCCCATTTAAAATGGTACCATTTAGTTCATACTGCCTCTCGTCATTTTTCCTTCCAAAATGCATGACTTCACACATTAAACTGCATGAAATTTCATCTGCCACGTGTCTGCCCATTTCACCAGTCTGTCTATGCCCTCCTGAAGTCTGCTTTTATCCTCCACACTGTTTACATGTGGACAAGATTGTTTGTGCATTAACAGAACAGACACTTAAGTGAAGGTCTCATTGATTCGAGCCTCTGTTAAGACTCTTCCTGCCAGCAATGATGATTCAATAGGCATATTTTCAGGTTCGGTCTCGGTGTCCTTCTCTGCCAATGTTTGCACTGAGCCTCCTCTTTGACTGGCTCCATACTAATGCCTCTGCATGGTGAAGTTGTGCAGTAAGCTACAATGACAGTGTTGTGCAGCAACTCACTGCTGATGTGTCCAAATATCTGAACCTGTCTTAAAGTTTTGATGGTACATTTGATTATCATCTTGGTAATCACGGGTTCCTCATGTATTGTTATTCTGTCCTTGTTTGTGCCTGTCCCAAAGAGGGTCAGGAGGTAGGGCTGGAGAGGATATCCTGAGTCCCTGACGAGCAGTTCATACAGACTTTCTGCTCCTTCAAATACTGGTGGCATCATAGATTGCCGTAACATGAAGTGGTGGCAGTTATCAGGGTGGCTGGCATTGACATGGATCATGTTGTGCCCATGGTCAAAGATTAGCTGCACGTTAATGGAGTGAAATCACTTTCTGCTCATGCAGGATTTGGAATTTTTGGCCACTTGTGTACCACTGATAATGCCCTGCACTTTGGAGAAACCTGCAAAGTGGGAAAAATGCAGTGCTCCCTCATGGTACTGGCTGCTTTCCATGCGGAAGGTAATGAAAAAGTTAACCTTGGCAAGTAAGTCATCTGCCACTTGCCTTATGAATCAGAGCCCTGGTGCTTGCAAAATTTGGCATATATCCCCTGCTATTGCTTGGAAAGATCCAGTAGCATAGAAGTTCAAGGTTGTGGCCACTTTGACAGCTACTGGCAGAGCTGTTTCCTCTCCTGCAACCTGTCTGAATTTCTGGTTCAAGCAGATGTCATAAATCTGCTATTGCTATAAGCATTGAAGGTAGATCTCCTTGGATATGTATGCTTGGTTTGTAGATGTAAGTGTCTAGGTAAGGGCAGGTTTGGTTAGACTACTTCAAGTTTACATGCACCTTCCTCACATGCTCCATTAGATCCTCCTTCTCTTTTTCCAAAACAAATCAATGCAGAGGTATACCCAACAGGATGCCCCTCTTCAGAATTGTAATTGTGGCGAGTTAAATTGCAGTTGGTAGCAAGCTACAGATGAAAAAGGGCGCCACAAATATATCCAACTGAAACACAAATGAAACCAGCAGCAAATTGATTCATATCAATGAAAAAAAGTGAATAAACGAATACTGCACCAAAACAAAGTTCCTCAGCTATTGAAGGCACTGTTTGAATAGCGCACTATCCAAAATAATGGAAAATGCCTTCAGTGTAGCCCTCTTTTCAAATGTGTGGTCAACAGCTTCAGCACATTTTGGCTCTGAACATCCTTAATGAGGGCAATGCACAAAAAGTGCAGTCACTTTCTTCACTAACTAATGTGACTCTGCAGATTGGATGAAATTATTAGTGCACCTGACCATATATGTGTGTGTTTTGTAATGTCGTCTTTCTTTCTCCATCTGGCTAAACCTTTCCTGTCTTCCTCCATTCTACCAGTACTCCTCTGAAAATCAGCCCAGTAATCTTAGGCAAATCACGTGAAATCATTGACATCTGCCCATTAGTTTCAGCATATTGTGACTGTCAGAGATGCTAACAGCCCCATCTCCACTCGAATCTACTGTGTGGGTCCATGGGAAATCCAGCACTTATCCAGCTTATCTGCATGCCCATTTCCAGACTTATTTAACCCGTTATTGCTTCAGAGATGATGACAGCTGCATGGCCGAGGGTGGAGAGATGTGACAAGGATGAGAATTGACAAGTTTAGTTGGTAGCGGCACAAAGGTTTCTTACATTTTGACTTCTATGACCCAGTTATCCACTGGGGGCTTAAACCAGATCACTGATGGCACTTCAAGCTCCAGCAGTTTTTTTCCTGGCTATGTTTAAAGCTTATTCAATCACCCCTTATTAAACTCAGAACGCCAAACGAAAACGTTGATGGGAGCCTGAAAATTACGATTGGTGTTAGCTCTAACTCCTGTGTTATTTGTGCAGTAACAGTGAGTAATATCAGGAACGTAGAGTCACTCACATTTCCTGACCCTTTAACTCACGCTGTGAAATTGCTGCAGAGGGGATTCAGCTTCGATTCACGACAAAGCTGAAGAACTTTGACAGTTGAGCTTGTTTTTTCTTTAGGGATTCAAGCTAATTAAAGGGAACGGGCATAATGTTGTCCGGCTCAAGCATCTCACATTCAATGCAATCCTCATTATTAAAACTCATTCTTGCGGATGTGGGCCTCACTAGCAAGGCTGGCATTTATTACCCGACCCTAGTTGCCCTTGAGAAGGTGGTGGTGGGCCTTCTTGAACTGCGGCAGTCCACGTGGTGAAGGTACCCCCACTACTCTTCGGTAGGGAGTTCCAGGATTTCAAACCAGCAACGATGAAGGAATGTTAATATATGCCCAAGATGTGTGTGACTTGGAGGGGAATATTGTGGTTCCTCCAATTAAATATTGGGAAGACTGAAGCTATTTTCTTTGGTCCCCGCCACAAACACCGTTCCCTGGCCACCGACTCTATCCCTCTCTCTGGCTACTATCTGAGGCTGAACCAGATTATTCGCAACCTTGGAGTCCTATTGGACCCTGAGCTGAGCTTCCGACCCCATATCCTCTCCATCAACAAGACCACCTATTTCCACCTGGGTAACATCGCCCGTCTCTGCCCCTGCCTCAGCTCATCTGCTGCTGAAACCCTCATTCATGCCTTTGTTACCTCTAGACACAATGCTCTCCTGGCCGGCCTCCTATCTTCCACCCTCCTTAAACTTGAGCTCATCCAAAACTCTGCTGCCCGTATCCTAACTCACACCAAATCCCGTTCACCCATCACCCCTGTGCTCGCTGACTTACATTGGCTCTCAGACTGGCAATGCCTTGATTTTAAAATTCTCATCCTTGTTTTCAAATCCCTCCATGGACTCGCCCCTCCCTATCTCTGTAACCTCCTCCAGCCCTACAACCTTTCGAGATTTCTGCGCTCCTCCAATTCTGGACTCTTGCGCATACCCAATTTTCTTCGCTCTACCATTGGCGGCCATGCCTTCAGCTGCCTCGGCCCGAAGCTCTGGAATTCCCTCCCTAAACTTCTCTACCTCTCTCTCCTTCTTTAAGATGCTCTTTAAAACCTACCTCTTTGACCAAGCTTTTGGACACCTGTCCTAATATCTCCTTCTTTGGCTATGTCAAATTTTGTTTCATAACACTCTTGTGAAGTACCTTGGGATGTTTTACTACGTTAAAGGCGCTATAGAAATGCAAGTTGTTGTTGTTGTTGATGATGTTCCCATACACCTGCTGCTCTTGTCCTGGGTGGTGGAGGTGGTGGGCTTGGGAGGTGCTGCCAAAGAAGTCTTTGCGAGTTGCTGCAGTGGATTTTGTAGATAGTACACACAGTAGCTACCGGTAGTGGAAGGAATGGGTGTTTAATGTCGTGAATCAAGTGCCAATCAAGCAAACTGCTTTGTCCTGGATGGTGTTGAGATTCTTACATGTTATTGCAACTGCACATATCCAGGTAAGTAGAAAATATTCCATCACATTCCTGACTTGTGCCTTGTAGGTGGTGGAAAGGATTTGGGGAGTCAGAAAGTGAGACACACCACAGAGTATGAAGCCTCTGACCTGCTCTCGGCATTTATGTGGCTGGTCTAATTCAGTTTCTGATAAATGGTGACCCCCCCCCCCTCCCCAGGATGTTGATTGTGGGGTAATACCATTGAATGTCAAGGGGAGGTGGTTAGCCTTCCTCTTTTGCAGATGGTCATTACCTGGCACTTGAGTGGCATGAATTTTACTTGCCACCTATCAGCCTAAGTCTGGATGTTGTCCAGGTCTTGCTGCATGTGGGCCTGGACTGCTTCATTATCTGAGGAATTGCGAATGGAACTGAACACTGTGCAATCATCAGTGAACATCCCCATTTCTGACCTTATGATGAAGATAGTTGGGACCTAGGACACTGGCCTGAGCGATGTCCTGGGGCTGAGATAATTGGCCTCCAACAACCTGAACCATCTTCGTTTGTGCCAGGTATGACTCCAGCCACTGGAGATTTTCCCCTTGATCTCTTTTGACTCAGTTTTATTAGGGCTCCTTGGTACCACACTCGGTCAAATGCTGCCTTGATGTTAAAGACAGTCACTCTCACCTCACCTTTGGAATTCAGCTCTTGTGACCATGTTTTGCCCAAGATTATTATGCGGTCTGGAGCCGATTGGTCCTGGCAGGGCCCAAAATAAGCATTGGTGAACTGGTTATTGGTAAGTAAGTGCCGCTTGATAACACTGTTGTTGACTGCTTCCATCATATTGTTGATGATCGGGAGTAGGCTGAAAGGGTGATAATTGGATGGATTGGATTTGTTCTGCTTTTTGTGGACAGCACAATACTGGGCAATTTTGCACATTGTCGGGTAGATGCCCTTATATATCGTACATTGAAGCAAAGGCAGCATGCCACGTGTCTGCAGTGACAGAATAAATGTTCCATTATGGAGCTCCTAGACACTGCAATCTGTCTGAAATGGGTTTTGTATTCAGTGCCTCTCTCATAATTGACTTGGCTAAGGGAGACCAGCGAGAGCAGAAAGGTGATGCCAATGACGTTTGGTGGTAGAGAAGATGTACAGGCCAGTCCTGCTGCTGCACTGCCCTTTCGATCTAGTGACCCAGGCTAGGAGGCTAGGGTTTAGCAGAGAGGCTTAGACAGAGCTGTGCAATGTCCTAAAGGAAGATGCCCCCAGACACGACCTAACCTTTGTGGCCGTAAAGATGAGCTCAAACGTCAATTTTTATGTATCCATCAGGCTGGCATTGGTTGGCCAGTTTGCTGTCCACAGATGCATGAAGGAGGTGACAGATGCACCATTTGTTGGGCCAAAGTGTTCATCATATTCCAAAACAAAAAATACTGGAAACACTCAATAGGATATGCAGCATCAATTAAAAGAAAGCAGACAGATTGATGTTTTATGTGCCGATCCTTCATGAGAACTGGAAGATATTACAGATGAACAGCATTTAAAAAAGGAACAGAACAAAAGGAAGAGGGAGGAAAACACACATACACATGAACACATACACACATGAACATACACACACACACACACGAGAGAAGTTTTGTGTACCCGTTCGCTTTATTCTGTTTCTGTTTAAATGTTGTTCATCTGTAAAATCCTCCAGTTCTAATGAAGGGTCTACACCTGAAACATTAACTCATCGGCTCCCTCCACAGATGTTACCTGATTTGCTGAGTGTTTCCAGCATTTTCTGTTTTTGTTTCAGATTTCTCTCATCTGCAGTTTTAAAATTTGTGTTTACTTTCACCACATTCGTGACTGACCAGCAGCAGCTGCGTGAGAAGGCTGTACAATTCTACTGACCTGCTAGCTTTCTAAGAATAGAAAAGGCGTTTGATTATGTCCATGTGGCCATTTGGGCACCTGCCCATAATACTGCGGCCTACGTCAACCAAAAGGGTTTTTACTCTATCAATCTGCAGCTGGTCTGTGACCACCAGCACTGAATCATGCAGGTCAACGCCTGGCTCCGTGGCAGCTCCCATGATGCTTTCATTTTATGCCAGTCGACAGTATCATCCTTATTCAAAGGGGCAGGAGGAATAGAAAGACAGCTCTGGGAGATCAAAGCTACCATTTGCAACCGTGGCTAACGGCACTTTGCACCAACCATGTTCACAAGGAGAAAGCAGATACAGTACACGTGCTACCAACAGGATGATTGTAGAAATGTTTCAGATGTCTTAATAGGTCATGGGACATATTGCAGTACAGTCCTCCCTGCCGGGTAGCAAGAATCATTATCGTTTGATAAATGCTAATTAATTTTTGTCTGCAAAGAAGCCTCACCATCAAGCAAGTAGAGTGGAATCCTGAAGCCCTGCCATAGCAGGAGGGTTACAGTGACAACAAGGACATAGCTGCTGAAACACTAGTGTAGCCTGGAAGACCCGTGGACCAGACACTAATACAGGATACCAATAAGTACCTGACTTTTCCTCTTCTGAAACCTCTTGTTCACATCTACAAAATAAACTGTTCCCAAACCTTCTGCTACACTTTCCTGTGCACTTCCTCAACTACCATCAGTGTCCATCTTTTGTTTTTTACTATTCTAAACAATGACACATAAACACTCAGCACAATGTTCAAATCCAGTGCAGTGCAATTATTTCATCCATGGGTAATTTGGACCTATCACTCCTAAGTCACTTCCTGACGGAAGGAACAAATGTGCTGGCTGGTTGCAGGGCTTCACCTACAGACCACTGGGAAGCTTGAGGCATACGTTGCAATGGGCCTGCGTCTGAGTCGGTTCTTGTGGATGGCTGGTCCTGCTTGCTTTATGGCACATCTTCTGTCATTTGCGCAGGGGGGCTTGATGCCGTGAACGTGGTATCAGCTTGACAGGCAGCTGTGCTCCTTGCCCTGCTCTTGCAAATTAGCTTCAAGTAATTAGCTTGAAGTAATACTGTTTACTATCTTATACACCTCTATGAGATCATCTCTCAGGCATCTCCTTTAAAGGCTGAAATATTTCCATTTCTTTCTCATATTTGAAACATTTGACACTAAACATCAGCCTTGTAATTCTTCTATGTGCTTCAGTGCTTGGGTGTCTCCCCTGTGCCTCAGTGACCAGAACTGGAAACAAGGTGTAGTCTGACCAGTTCACTATACAGTTTAAGCATGACTTCCTCTGACTTTCATTCTACTGTTTGGCTCTATGGTTTAGTATTCTATTGACTTTGTTGATTGCTGCTCTGCATTGTTTGGACATGGGGGGCCAATTTTAATTTTCGGCGGTGGCAGGAAACTGGAAGTAATGGATTGGCTGCCCGTCACACACCCCAGAATGTTAACATTTTAAATGGGTTAATGTCAGCATTAAAATAAAGCCCATCAGAAAATCTCAGCCATTTCCAATATATTTCAATTGCTGCTAATGACACCATTACACAACTTACTTACCTGGACTCCTGCAGAGACAAGGGACAATAGTGCTCATGTGCAAACCAGAGTCTTTATTAAACAAAAAATTGTGGTGCTATAGCATTGCTTGCACCAGTCTGAGGAGAGCTGAAATTCCACAACTCTGAGGAATGTTTTCTGAGTCGGCAGGAGTGGAATTTGGGATGGGACAGGGTTTTGCTGAGTCCCCACCTCTTTTTGCCAATGTCAGAAATTGATGGGCTCATCATGACAACAAGCAAATGCGGGAAATACTTCATATGACATATTTCCCTCCATTTGTTCAACTAGCAATGCTGAGCACAGAGGATACCTATATGTCCCTGGGTGTTACGAAGTGCCCTGGAGTTGGGACTGAAAATTTAACAGGTGGGTTTCCTAATGCAATTAATTGCAGAGCGATTGACCACCATTCGGAAACTGGCCTATTGTAAAATGGGACAGTCTTTTGAATTTGTTAAAATAAGAGCTGGAGAATTAATGCTGCAGCAAAGTGCCACAACAACTTCCTTCCTACTTCCCCCCCCACCCCGTCCCCATCCCCTCCACTCCCACACTTCAGACAAGCATCCCAGGTTTGCCATGTGTGGTTTGGATGCCCATCTGAACTATGCAAATCCCTTCAACCTGGGAAAGTGGGCCAGGAGCAGGCATGCATCCATAAGGTGGGTGGAACCCACCTCGGCCCCCCAAAAGCCTGGCAAAGGGCTTTCAGTGGCTCGGGTCTTTTCCCACTTTCACTGGGGCATGTTACAAAGGAGCAAGTTGCATGGTATATCAAGTTACCATAGACTGAGGCCTCGCTATGGGCTTAGATGAGGAGCAGCAACAAGGAATGGCACTGCAGGATGACACTGGCACTTATCAGACACCAGCATTAGGTTACCCACTGCAGCCAGAGAGATAGATGCAAAAGATACTCATTGGCCATTGATTCTAGCGGGTTCCACAATTACCTACTGCAGCATTCCATTCCACATATTTGCAATCAGGAACCTGCCGGCTGCTTTGCCTGTTTAGTTGTGCCTCATAAATACAATCTGTTCACTTCAGTCTACTTTAGGTAAAATTATGCTTTCTTTCCAATACAGTAAAAGAATGACAGAATGCAAGATATATTACAAGTGACATAATTTTTTTAGTGAATGAGTGCCTGTATTTTTACAGTGCGTGTGATGCGAATGTAATGTGTTTTTATAGAATGTCTTAATATACTCTTTGTAACTTGTGCACTTCTGTATACTGCTTGTCCCACTTACTCTACTCTCAAGTATACCCCTAACTAAGGAGGTAGCAGTGCTCAAACATCTGGCAAGCTGCCCTGGGATTCAGAAGGCAGGCTAGTTGCAATTGCAACTAACCCTGATGCACCTTCAGCAGTGTCAGGAGTGCCCTGTGATATGAACCTTAGCTACCATTGCTTTGTGAGACAGTGCCAGCAAAGACTTGTTAAGCACTGGGCCAGAATTGCTACTGATGTTATTGCCACGCAACAGCTTATGGGCTTCTCCATGCATTCCACTACTATGTATTAATTAATGATCCATCTGAATGTTTAACGCTAGGCCTCAACAAAGTATTTCAACTCTTCCCTGCGTTTGACAGTAAGCAGCGTCAAAGCAAGTTGTAGCCAGTGCTGACTGGTTGTTGGATCTTGGATCACAAAGTGTCCATAGGATCATTGGGAGCATTTGTGTCATAAAAGTTATAGAACCTCTTGCGCATCTCTTCCCAGTTCCTTGCACTGATCGACCCTGAATTGACATGGTTTGTGAGGTACTGCCAGGCTTTTTCATTTGGTACAGATTTGTTAGCCACCCCCAAACTGAAAGGTTTGGTGAGTTTTACAAGCATGCTGTCAATCATGATATCAATAACCCATCCTGTAATGTGGATTTTACCAGTTGTTCATCTTTCAGCCTTGGAATGCCAGAGCTTTGACATTCCAAGGCTGAAAGGATGAAATATTTGATTCTTAAACTGTTTATCTGTCAATTTAAATGCTTAGGAAGTGTGAAAACAGCATTATTACAGGAGGGTTCTTTCATTCATTAACAATAACAAAATTCAGGTTGCGCTAAAACTTCGGAAGTAAATTGATTCTACCTGCGATCTTGATTTGTTACTTTTAGCAGAACCTTTTGTTAACATTTAATTCATGAAAAATACAAATAATAACCAATAGAGGATGACATAGGTGCTAGCCATGGCTCAGTAGTAGTGCTTTCACCTCTGAGTCAGAAGGTCGTGGGGTCACATCCCACTCCAATGACTTGAGTACATAATCTAGGCTGACATTCCAGTGTAGTGGAGGGAATGCTGACTGCTGGAGGTGCCATAACTTGGATGGGACATTAAATCAAGGCTCTGTCTGCCCTCTCTGATGGATATAAAAGATCCCACAGCACTATTTGAAGAAGAGTAGGGGAATTCTCCCGGTGTCCTGGCCAATATTTATCCCTCAACCAACATCACTAAAAGGAGATTATCTAGTCATTCATCTCATTGCTGTTTGTGGGACCTTGCTGAGTGCAAATGAGCTGCTACATTTCCTTCTAAATATAAATAAAAACATATGTAAATACGAGTTCTTTTTTCTTTACCTTCAATTAAAATTGCAGTGGCCCTATTTTGTTTCTGTTCTCACACATATGATGTGGAGATACCGGTGATGGACTGGGGTGGACAAATGTAAGGACTTGCACAACACCAGGTTATAGTCCAACAGTTTTATTTGAAATCACAAGCTTTCGGAGCTTTCCTCCTTCGTCAGGTGAAGTGTAGTAACTGTTGTAATGTAGGAAACATGGCAGCCAAATTGCGCACAGCACGATCCCACAAACAGCAATGTTGATAGTGACCAGGTAATCTGTTTTTAAGTGTTGGTTGAGGAATAAATGTTGGCCAGGACGTCAGGGAGAATTCCCCTGCTCTTATTCGAAATAGTGCCATGAGATGTTTTATGTCCACCTGAGAGGGCAAACGGGGCCTTGGTCTCATCCAAAAGATGACACCTCTGACAGTGCAGCACTCACTCAGTATTGAACCGGAGTGTCAGTCTAGATTTTGGCACAAGTCCCTGGAGTGGGACTTGAACCCACAACCTTCTGACTCAGAGGCGAGAATGCTATCAATGACTGCACTTTACAGACCAGATTTTTCTTTTCCAATATGTTTGTGCTTTTTCCCCCTCCTACTTCCCCTCATTCTGTTCCTTTTTTAAACGCTGTTCGTCTGTAATATCATCCAGTTCTGATGAGGAGGAAAGCTCCGAAAGATTGTGATTTCAAATAAAACTGTTGGACTATAACCTGTGTTGTGCAAGTCCTTACATTTGCCCACACATATAGGTGGCAGCTGAATAACCAAACATGTGAAAATGTATGTTGCTCATACATTGATTTGGAAGGCACTAAAATATTGGGACAAAAATTTTGATTTGTGGAGAGAACAGACAAGTTAATGTTTTGAGTGTGTGAACTCCTCGTCAGAACTGGATGATATTACAGACGAACAGCATTTAAAAAAGAAACAGAACGAGGGGAAGTAGGAGGGGGAGAAAGCACAAACATATTGGAAAAGAAAAATCTGGTCTGTAAAGTGCAGTCATTGGTAGCATTCTCGCCTCTGAGTCAGAAGGTTGTGGGTTCAAGTCCCACTCCAGGGACTTGTGCCAAAATCTAGACTGACACTCCAGTTCAATACTGAGGGAGTACTGCACTGTCAGAGGTGTCATCTTTTGGATGAGACCAAGGCCCCGTTTGCCCTCTCAGGTGGACATAAAACATCTCATGGCACTATTTCGAATAAGAGCAGGGGAATTCTCCCTGATGTCCTGGCCAACAGTTATTCCTCAACCAACACCTAAAAACAGATTACCTGGTCACCATCACATTGCTGTTTGTGGGATCATGCTGTGCGCAATTTGGCCGCCATGTTTCCTACATTACAACAGTAACTACACTTCAAAAGTACTTAATTGGCTGGAAAGCACTTTGGGACATCCTGAGGTCATGAAAGGCGCTATATAAATGCAAGTCTTTGTTTCTTTTAAATGGAAGACAGGAGATGGTTAAATGATAGAACAATTAGGGATGGGCAATAAAAGAAGCCTTGCCAGTGTTGCCCATATCCTCATAATAAATAAATTGACAGTTACAGGAGCTCCAACCTTGGCTTATCACGGGTTTTGCCATTTCTTGGTTGTGATGTTTAAAAGCATATTGTGTAGTTACATATACATCCAACAGAGGGAGCAGAGTCTTGAAGGTTATGCTGTGTTCATTGGGTGAGCAATTGACTGCTGAAAAAACACACAGCCACAAATTATTCCGATAAAAGAAGGAATTTCTCTTCAATTTCATTGAAAACCAGGTCTACGCACACAGCATTGATTGGACTGGGAGATAAAGCAGATCATATGATCAGAGCATTTTACCTCAGGAGGATGGAGAAACCAAAAAAAACACAAAAATAACCTTTCCAAATATCAGGAAGGACCTCAATGATGTTAAACAATTGATTCGCTTGAATTTGGGCCACAAATATAAAGCAATGAAGAATAGACAAGAGTGGACATGTATCACCAAGGATAACTATTGGCTCCCGAAAGGAGTAGTTCTACTGCATGATGTTGTCTGAGAAGAACATATGTGCCGAGTCACTGGACATTGATGAGACATAAATTATATCATGTCATTCAGTAGATAATACCAATCACAGCTAATGTAACAAACTGCATTTCAGAAAGTTTGGTCATTCACTATTAACTCAATGCAGCAGCCTTGAAAGAGGCACCGTTCTCATGATAAAGTTGTCTGTCCACAAATGTTGGAACACGTTTCTTGTGTGCAACTTTCTGAGGATAAAAATTATGCAAGGCCTTTCTGATTCATAGAATCATAGAAAGTTACGGCACCGAAGGAGGCCATTCGGCCCATCATGTCCATGCAGCCCGAGAAAGAGCTATCCAGCTTAACCCCACTTTCCAGCACTTGGTCTGTAGCCCTGTAGGTTAAGGCACTTCAAGTGCTCTCCTTTTTAAGTGAGTTGAGGGTTTCTGCCTCTACCACCCTTTCAGGCAGTGAGTTCCAGACCCCCACCACCCTCTGAGTGAAAAAAATTCTCCTCAGCTCCCCTCTAATCCTTCTACCAATTACTTTAAATCTATGCCCCCAGGTCACTGGCCCCTCTGCTTATGGAAATAGGTCCACCCTATCCACTCTATCTAGTCCTGTGATAATTTTATACACCTCAATTAAATCTCCACTCAGCCTCCTTTGTTCCAAAGAAAACAACCCCAGCCTTTCCAATCTTTCCTCATAGCTAAAATTCTCCAGTCCTGGCAACATCCTCGTAAATCTCCTCTGTTCTCTCTCTAGTGCAATCACATCTTTCCTGTAATGTAGTGACCAGAGCTGTATGCAGTACTCAGCTGCTAACCAATGTTTTATACAGTTCGAGCATAACCTCCCTGCTCTTATATTCTATGCCTCGACTAATAAAGGAAAGTATCCCGTATGCCTTTTTAACCACCTTATCTACCTGTCCTGCTACCTTCAGGGATCTGTGGATATGCACTCCAATGTCCCTTTGTTCCTCTACACCTCTCAGTATCCTCCCATTTACTGTGTACTCCCTTGCCTTGTTTGGCCTTCCCAAATGCATTACCTCACACTTCTCTGGATTGAATTCCATTTGCCACTTTTCTGCCCAGGTGACCAGTCCATTGATTTGGCCAACGGAATGTTGGCTTTTATTGCTAGGGGGATAGAATATAAAAACAGGGAGGTATTGCTGCAGTTATATAAGGTATTGGTGAGACCGCACCTGGAATACTGCATACAGTTTTGGTGTCCATACTTAAGAAAAGACATACTTGCTCTCGAGGCAGTACAAAGAAGGTTCACTCGGTTAATCCCGGGGATGAGGGGGTGGACATATGAGGAGAGGTTGAGTAGATTGGGACTCTACTCGTTGGAGTTCAGAAGAATGAGAGGCGATCTTATTGAAACATATAAGATTGTGAAGGGGCTTGATCGGGTCGATGCGGTAAGGATGTTCCCAAGGATGGGTGAAACTAGATCTAGGGGGTATAATCTTAGAATAAGGGGCTGGTCCTTCAAAACTGAGATGAGGAGAAACTTCTTCACTCAGAGGGTAGTAGGTCTATGGAATTTGCTGCCCCAGGAAGCTGTGGAAGCTACATCATTAAATAAATTTAAAACAGAAATAGACAGTTTCCTAGAAGTAAAGGGAATTAGGGGTTATGGGGAGCGGGCAGGAAATTGGACATGAATTTAGATTTGAGGTTAGGATCAGATCAGCCATGATCTTATTGAATGGCGGAGCAGGCTCGAGGGGCCGATTGGCCTACTCCTGCTCCTATTTCTTATGTTCTTATGTTCTTATATCTTCCTGCAGTCTACAGCTTTCTTCCTCACTATCAATCACATTGCCAATTTTTGTAACATCTGCAAGCTTCTTGATCAAGCCCCCCACATTCAAATCTAAATCATTAATATATACCACAAAAAGCAAGGGAGCTGGTACTGAGCCCTGCAGAACCCCACTGGAAACAGCTTTCCAGTCGCAAAAACACCCGTCGACCATTACCCTTTGCTTCCTGCCACTGAGCCAATTTTGGATCCAACTAGTCACTTTCCCTTGGATCCCATGGGCTATTACTTTTTTGACCAGTCTACCACGTGAGACCTTGTCAAAAGCCTTGCTAAAATCCATATAGACTACATCAAACGCGTTACCCTCATTGAACCTCCTTGTTACCTGCTCAATAAATTCAACCAAGTTAGTCAGACATGACCTTCCCTTAGCAAATCCATTCTTCCTCATTCCCAAATGTGTTGGGTCAAACACTTCTTTTCATGAAGGTATGCACTTTAACAAAAGCCATGAAGGGACACATCAGTGAAAGGGCTGGGAGCCGTGCCTTCAAACCTCTCCCATCCCACACTTTAAGACAGCCCGATACAATGAATATTCTAAAGGCTCAGAGCTCTGATAATTCTTGGATAGCGTACAGTCTGTTTTACAGTGAATCACACTATTCTAGTTGGCTGGGTACAGTTTGTTGAGCAGGTTGGCTCTGTTGTCAATCTAGTAACTACACTGGTCTGAAGCCAGGCACTTTCCTTCATGCAGCTCAGGGATGATGCCAGTCAGGCCTTCTCCTTGGAGTCCTCTGACAGCCTGGCAGGATTCTTGGGGCAGACTTGAGAGCTACTGTGGTTGATATGTTGCTTCTTGCAGAGGCTGTCCCTGTGGATCATTTGTGTCATGATTCTTCCCTTCAGCAAGTTTGAGAGCCTTAGAATAATTATAAACACAGTGAAGCAAACTTGTGTTTATTTTATTTGTACAAAGTAAACGCATCAATATAATTTCTTGTTTTTTTGTTGAAGTCTTTCTAAATAAAATGTTTCAAAGCTTCTGCATCCAGTGCCTTTTAACTTGGTGCTGGAAATCTAGTTATGAATGTGAATTAAAATTAAAAATGAGGATTCTAAGCTGTGAGAGAGCCATATGTGTTCCATTTTATTTTTCTGAGGATTCTGACATATCTTAAATGCCTCTGGGTTCTCATTCCTTTACTGTAAGCATGTAGAAGATGTCTTGCTTTGTTTCAGGTAATTCATTAAAATAAATTAAAGCAAAAATGGGCAGATTGCCATTTCTCCTGTTATATTGCTAGGGGTAATTTTATGAGGCTGTGCTTCTGGCATGGAGCCTCGCCAGATGGGAGCAGGGGCCAAAGAATGGGCTCTACAGTGTTAGAGTCCTATCTCTGATCCCCACTCCCATCTAGCAAGAGCAAAGCCTTGCAAAATGGTCCCTCTAGTGTAAACATTGTAGATAGTTTATAAATGTCAGACATTATCTTTAAATCCAAAAATTATTCTCCAATTACATCGTGGAGTATGGAAGATTTGTGTCTAACAGTGCTGGAGCTACTGAACCATACTTCAAATGCAATTCACATTACACATCTTCAGCACCAAAAAAATGCAGAAAATGGTAGCTTGGCTTATTTTAGTCAAAGTCACCCCTTGTCCAATATTTAATTGGCATTTTCGTTATAGTGCAGTGATCTATTACGGCTGTATTTAATTCAGTTTGGAAAATATGAATCTGTGATGATTAGTCCAGAAGCACAATGACCAGGCAGCAGACAAGGAGTTACGGACATTTTCTAATCATATGAAAGGCAGTTTAATACTGAGCAAAGTGCACATGCAATGTTATTGTCACTAATTATGAAATAACCTGTGAATGGTAATTTTTAATATTATTTTTAGCCAACTTGCATTTCATTAACAACAATGAATCCTACTTGCATTTGTGGCATCAACATTTTAACTGAATGTGTTAAAGAAACTCATCATGCTTTTGATGTAATTGGAATACTAGAGTAGATGAGGTTGGTTTTAAGTGTTCCACAGATTCCTTGAATTACACTGTAACTTTGACAATTACTATCCACATAATTATTTCTTTGTACTAACCAGAAGCCCCAAATCCCCACTGAATTTTCATCAGTGGGAATCTGAATACCTAAAATTAACCAATTGTGGAGAAGTGCTATCAAAATGCTTACCAGAAATTACTGGACCAGTAATAGAAGATTTAGACCATCAATAAAATGCAGCACAATTTTATTTTACCCAATTACTTGTTACTGTAACAAGCATATAGAGGGAGGCACAGTCACAATCTGGTACTCTTGCTGTGTGCTATGATGAATGCCAAGAATCAGATTCTGCATATCTGAAACATGCCGTCTGTACATCTCCCCAGAAGCTCAGCCTGCTCCTCCTCTAAACACTCTGCATGTTCTGTCTTACTGAGAGCTGGAGCAAGCTTCTTCCCCATCTTGCCCTCTAAATCACTGGAGAGCTCTGAGCGGAGCACTCTGAGTTTGTTTCTGCTTGCTCGCACCTTTTTCTATCTGGCAAGAGAAACATGCGCGCGAGCACAAGCAAAATCAGGAACCTAGAAGCAGATATGTGGTGGATGAAGATACTGTAACAATATCCTTCAGTATATTTGGTCACTGAATATATCTTTAATTTTCTTTTCCCGAGACACTGACAAAAATATAGGGCCTTAAAATTACCTGGTGTGAAAATGAGTGTGCAAGCATTCAATGCATTCATGTGAAACTTCTTTGTCTGTCAATTTAACAGGGCCAGTAACCCATTTAAAATAAAACTACCTATTAAAATAGTAGAGAAAGCAACATGTTAAGCATTTGTATGCTAATATTCACACACCATAGTTTCTAGACCAGATATAGACTGCCAGATTAATTGGTCATTCATCCCATTGCTTCTTGTGGGATCAGGCAGAGTAAAAGGACTAGGCAGGTAGAGCTGGAGTCCCTGGGGCCATCTCCCTCTCAAACAGATATACCGCTTTGGATACTGTTGGGGAGATGGCTTATCAGGGGAAAGCAGCAAGAGCCAAGTTCAGGGCACCACGGGTGGCTCTGCTGCACAGGAGGGGAGGAATAACAGTGGCAGGGCTATAGTGATAGGGGATTCAATTGTAAGGGGAACAGATAGGCATTTCTGCGGCCACAAACGTGACTCCAGGATGGCATGTTGCCTCCCTGGTGCTAGGGTCAAGGATGTCATGTTGCCTCCCTGGTGCTAGGGTCAAGGATGTCACGTAGCGGCTGCAGGGCATTCTGGAGGGGAAGGGTGAACAGCCAGTAGTCATGGTCCATATCGGTACCAACGACAGGTAAAAAAAAGGGATAAGGTCCTGCAAGGTGAATTTAAGGAGTTAGGAGATAAATTAGAAAGCAGGACCTCAAAGGTAGTGATCTCAGGATTACTACCAGTGCCACGTGCTTGTGCGTATAGGAACAGGAAAATAGACCAGATGAATGCATGGCTGCAGGGATGGTGTAGGAGGGAGGGATTTAGATTCCTGGGACATTGGGACCGGTTCTGTGGAAGGTGGGACCTGTACAAGCGGGACGGGTTACACCCGAGCAGGACTGGGACCAATGTCCTCGCGGGGGTGTTTGCTAGTGCTGTTGGGGGAGGTTTAAACTAGAATGGCAGGGGGATGGGAACCTGAGCAGGGAGACAGAGGAGGGGGGAGAAGGATAGAAATAAAAGACAGAAAGGGAAGAAGCAATAGTGGAAGGCAGAGAAAACAAGGGCAAAAAACAAATGGGGCCACAGTGCAAAATAAAACTAAGATGACGAGCAATCTTAAAAAGACAAGTCTAAAGGCATTGTGTCTTAATGCGCGGAGCATTCGCAATAAGGTAGATGAATTAACAGCGCAGATAGATATTAACGGGTATGATATAGTTGAGATTACGGAGACATGGCTGCAGGGTGACCAAGGATGGGAACTGAACATCCAGGGGTATTCAATATTTAGGAAGGACAGGCAAAAAGGGAAAGGAGGTGGGGTAGCGTTGTCAGTAAAGGAGGAAATCAATGCAATAGTGAGGAAGGATATTGGCTCGGAAAATCACCATGTGGAATCTGTATGGGTGGAGCTAAGAAACACCAAGGGGCAGAAAAAGTTGGTGAGGGTTGTCCATAGCCCCCAAACAGTAGTGGAGATGTAGGGGAGGGCATTAAACAGGAAATTAGAGAAGCATGCAAGAAGGGTACAACGATAATCATGGGTGACTTTAATTTGCATATAGATTGGTCAAACCAAATTAGCAATAATACTGTGGGGGAGGAATTCCTGCAGTGTGTACATGATGGATTTCTAGACCAATATGTTGAGGAACCAATTAGAGAACAGGCGATCTTAGACTGGGTATTGTGCAATGAGAAAGGATTAATTAACAATCTTGTTGTGCGGGGTCCCTTAGGGAAGAGCAACCATAACGTGATAGAATTCCTCATTAAGATGGAGAGTGAAGTCGTTGAATCCAAAACTAGGGTCCTGAATCTAAATTTGGGAAATTACGAAAGTATGAGGTATGAGTTGGCTATGATAGATTGGGGAACTTTACTAAAAGGAATGACGGTGGATTGGCAATGGCTAATATTTAAAGAACGTGTGCAGGAATTACAACAGTTATTCATTTCTGTCTGGTGCAAAAATAAAACAGGAAAGGTGGCTCAACCGTGGCTTACAAAAGAAATTAGAGATAGTATTAGATCCAAAGAGGAGACATATAAAATTGCCAGAAAAAGCGGCAAGCCTGAGGATTGGGAGCAGTTTAGAATTCAGCAAAGGAGAACAAAGAGATTGATTAAGAGGGGAAAAATAGAGTATGAGAGTAAACTAGCAGGGAACATAAAAACTGACTGTAAAAGCTTCTATAAATATGTCAAGAGAAAAAGATTAGTGAAGACAAATGTAGGTCCCTTACAGTCAGAAATGGGGGAAATTATAATGGGGAACAAAGAAATGGCAGAACAATTAAACACATGCTTTGGTTCTGTCTTCACAAAGGAGGACACAAATAACCTGCCAGAAATGTTAGGGAACCGAGGGTCTAGTGAGAGGGAGGAACTGAAGGAAATCAGTATCAGTAAAAAAAAATAGTGCTAGGGAAATTAATGGGGCTAAAGGCTGACAAATCCCCAGAGCCTGATAATCTACATCCCAGAGTACTAAAGGAAGTAGCCCTGGAAATAATGGATGCATTGGTGGTCATCTTCCAAAATTCTATAGACTCTGGAACAGTTCCTACAGATTGGAGGGTGGCAAATGTAACCCAACTATTTAAAAAAGGAGGGAGTGAAAAAACAGGGAATTACAGACCAGTTAGCCTAACATCAGTAGTGGGGAAAATGCTAGAGTCTATTATAAAGGATGTGATAACAGAACACTTGGAAGGCATTAACGGGATTGGACAAAGTCAGCATGGGTTTATGAAGGGGAAATCATGCTTAACAAATCTACTGGAGTTTTTTGAGGAGGTAACTAGTAGAATAGATAGGGGAGAACCAGTGGATGTGGTGTACTTGGATTTTCAGAAGGCTTTTGATAAGGTCCCACAAAAGAGGTTAGTGTGCAAAATTAAAGCACATGGGACTGGGGGGAATATACTGGCATGGATTGAGAATTGGTTGATAGACAGGAAGCTGAGAGAAGGAATAAACGGGTCTTTTTCCGGGTGGCAGGCAGTGACTAGTGGGGTACCGCAGGGATCAGTGCTTGGGCCCAGCTATTCACGATATATATCAATGATTTGGATGAGGGAACTGAATGTAACATTTCCAAGTTTGCAGACGACACAAAGCTGGGGTGGAATGTGAGCTGTGAGGAGGATGCAAAGAGGCTCCAATGTGATTTCGACAAGTTGGGTGAGTGGGCAAGAACATGGCAGATGCAGTATAACGTGGATAAATGTGAGGTTATCCACTTTGGTTGTAAAAACAGAAAGACAGATTATTATCTGAATGGTGATAGATTGGGAAAAGGGGAGGTGCAACGAGACCTGGGTGTCCTTGTACACCAGTCGCTGAAAGCGAGCATTCAGGTGCAGCAAGCAGTTAGGAAGGTGAATGGTATGTTGGCATTCATTGCAAGAGGATTTGAATACAGGAGCAGGGATGTCTTACTGCAGTTATACAGGGCCTTCGTGAGACCACATCTGGAGTATTGTGTGCAGTTTTGGTCTCCTTATCTGAGGAAGGATGTCCTTGCCATGGAGGGAGTGCAACAAAGGTTTACCAGACTGATTCCTGGGATGGCAGGACTGATGTATGAAGAGAGATTGGGTCGACTAGGCCTATATTCACTAGAGTTTAGAAGAATGAGAGGTGATCTCATCGAAACATATAAAATTCTAACAGGACTGGACAGACTCGATGCAGGGAGGATGTTCCCGATGGCTGGGGAGTCCAGAACCAGGGGTCACAGTCTCAGGATACGGGGTATGCCATTTAGAACAGAGATGAGGAGAAATTTCTTCATTCAGAGGGTGGTGAACCTATGGAATTCTATATCACAGAAGGCAGTGGAGGCCAAGTCATTAAATATATTCAAGAAGGAGATAGATATATTTCTTAATGCTAAAGGGATCAAGGGATATGAGGAAAAAGCGGGAACAGGGTACTGAGTTAGACGATCAGCCGTGATCATTTTGAATGGTGGAGCAGGCCCGAAGGGCCTACCCTTGCTCCTATTTTCTTTGATTCTATGATTCTTGCACAGAAAATAATTATCACATTTGTCTACAAAACAACAGCGACTGCACTGGTGATTCATGTTAAGCACTTTGGGATGTTTTGGAGAGACCTGTTAAAGCGTTATATAAATTCAAGTCTTTTGTATTCTGTTCAATTCAAATTCATCAGCTCGATGATATCCTAAATTTTTCTTTCTCATTTACAAGAAAAATAAGTCCTGTTCATATTCTTTTGCTGTACCAATACTTCAGGATCAAACCAATACTACTCGAGCCATAGACATCAGGGAACCAATGTGACAGACTTGTGAGGGCAGGCAAACGTTGGGGCATTTTACAATGATTTGGACAAATCAGAATATTCTCAATGAGAGTGTATCCACTTTTTTTTGTAAAAGGTAACGTAAATGTTGAAGATGGCAGCTTCCCCTATCCACCTAGAGGACAATGACGTTTTCTGGAGACGAGCTAACAGGCCTGGTGGGAATGGGCAGCTTCAGGTCGGACGCCCGTTTTAAACCACGTACCCATTTCATGCCCCAATGATGTCAAGTCCGATCCAAACCCATCCTGTTCCCGCTGGGTGGGATAGGTTAAAATTAGGACTACAGTTTTTGAGCAGATTGGACCAGAGTGTATTTTATTGCATCTACGAAGAAAAGAAATGGGTTTATTAATCTTTAGCTACCTCAGCATGTGAGCTATTCGAAAAAGTGTTTCGTAAAATGCACTTTTTAAAAAAAAAGCAGACTTTTAAAATCCTTTGGGGTTGTAGTACTTTTCCCCCTCTTTTGCTACACTGAGGCCTTTATATTCAATAAAAAGACGATAAATTATTGAAGTTACTTAGTGAGAGAGGCATAGACATGGAACCAAGCTCTAGAGTATGAAGGCAGCAATTTAAAGCTTCTGAATTTCCTTCGGATAAGTAGAAAGGTGCTCGCTGTGGGCCTAGACAATTCAAACTGCTGACACTATTTGTTAAAACATGGAAGCAGGTTATTAAAGTGAGGAAAAAGCACAAAGAGAAGCTAACATTCGGTTATTTCATGGGAGAGTGAGAGACAAGGAGCTGTGCATTGTGCAAGCTGTACTGAAAAGAGCATCTGGCTCCCAAGGAGTGTTTTCACTGAAGTTCAGGATTTTACTGCAGTTGACTTGACATAAATGCACGCCTGAGCCAAGGGTGGAATTCCAATGTATAAAATCACTTCCCTTTCACACCCATCCTCTAGGTAGACGACCATCTGCCTTGCCCGTTTCGCGATTTATATGTGACTGAGCTGTCTTAATTATTTAGCTGCATTAAGTATAAAAATCGCAGCTTGAATTTTGTCCTGTTATGCTGGCAGATTTATGAATGCTCCTGTAGTTTTTTTTATCTACCTTTTGTATTTATGTAGCTGAATACCAAAAGATGAAATAAAAATGAATATACAATGCAGATACAATAACAGAAATTTGCCCATATCTCTCTCTCTCTATCTATCTATCTATCTCTCTATCAAACAATGTATCTATTTACCTATCTTTAGTAAATACACAGAAGGATTGTATCACTGTGTATGGCTTATGCGTCATGCCTGTGGTATATTATTTCTGCACAACATTTTATTATAACTTTATTTAGTAAAAACTTTGCACAGGATAATTTATTTGGTTCATGCAATTTATGCATTACATAGCATTATACTTTTGTCCTTTTATAGCAATTTATAGCTTTTGAACTTCCTTTGGATAAATAGAACGTGCTCGCTGTGGGCCTAAGTATTAAATGGGCTAAGGTACAATTATTGTAAATTGGTTATTTTTCACATGCATTCCACAGGCAGAGTGTATTATTCTGCTATTATGGTGGACAAGCCAGACAATTTCTCAGCCCTTCATTGACTGCTGGTGCCCGACAATGAGGATCTGGTGATCTCAGCAAATCATCTGCCTGGAGTGCCAATGAATTATGAAAATTGTCTGACCTTGCTTTATCCAGCAAGGTCAGTCTCTAACAGGCAAGCACATGGGGTGCATGAAAAGTGCAGGTCCCAGGGGTGTTGCACATAAGTAACATTATCAGCCCCATATGGTTCATAACCAGACATCACACTTTGTCACTTGAATTAAATAACAATTAAACTCTGCAACCTGAAGCCGTGTTTACTTAACAACAATTCGACTTTGTGTCTTTAAATGGACTGTCTTCCACCTTAGCAGTAGGATAATACATTGTGCATCACATGCTATAACATTCCAGTCTTTATCATCTGATTTACCATGAGCAATGCCACAGGATATCACCTCACAAAATATGTGTATATATACGGATATATTTGTATTTTGTGAAATGTGACATAGCATGACAGCATGTGCAGCCCACAGTGAAATGGTCTTACTGAGAACGCTCTACAAGCATTGACGGCAATGGCACCTCTGTGACACAGTCGAATTTTACAAGCTGGATTGCTGTAACAGCAGTGGCACCTGCTTTCAAACACTTGGCAGAATGTTGTGACTGCAAATAATTTATTTGAATTCATCATTTTTGAAATAATGAAGGTTACTCCTTTAACGTATTTATAACACTGCAGTGTCATGGTTGTTTTAATTTACGTTAATTTACCAAATTAAGTATTAAATGGGCTAAGGTACAATTATTGTAAATTGGTTATTTTTTTTCACATCCATTCCACA
Source organism: Heptranchias perlo (assembly GCF_035084215.1). Taxonomy (NCBI): domain Eukaryota; kingdom Metazoa; phylum Chordata; class Chondrichthyes; order Hexanchiformes; family Hexanchidae; genus Heptranchias; species Heptranchias perlo. The sequence continues at coordinate 102,956,328 of NC_090327.1, forward strand.
GAAATTCTAATTTAAATGTAATCCTTATCCAAGCATAACATTTCTTGGCAAACCATATAAACATGTTTATGTGGATTCAAGTTATTTGGGGGATGGGGAACAAACAAGATCCCAGGTGTAAATAAGTAAAAGCAGCCAAAATGAATTCCCTTGCTGTGCCCTGGCTGTCACTGGTAAGACCTTGGCTGTTATAAAGTTTATATGGTAAATGAGATATACTGGGAAAGTGCTCACTGAGGGATACATTGGCCTAGCACCTACTCTGCGCAGTAACACTGAAAGATGCCAAAACAGAAAAGAGAAAATGAATTGGAACAGGAAAGATATTCCAGTAAAGGGGGGAGGCGGGGAGGTGGGGGGAGAGTTGTGGGGAGAGAGGGAATATCTTTTGAAGAAAGGGTGGGCTGGAAACCTACTGTGCTGCAATCTTGCACTGACAGTCACTGGGAAGTTGACAGAAAATCATACATCATATTTCCTTGCCGACAGTGTCACTCATTTGTGACTGAATACCATCTGAGTCCTCGACTCCTCGTTCAGTCATGCAGCTGCTCAATATAAAAGCAAAATATTTCACTGATCCTTAATGTTGGTTTTCTTTTAAAAGTTATGATAATTTTACAAAATTTAAGTAAAATGCACTGGGAAATTGCATGCTGTGCTGCACAAGGTCATCACTTAATGGGGCTAGACAGGCAAATCCCAAGCTTAGTCCTTCCTCATATTTGAATCTGCAATATGCTGCTTTATTCTAGAGGTTTCAGACACAAACGTTGCAGAAGGAAGTATCTAATGTACAAAACAGATCTCTATTTGACTAAGTTTTGCAGTGCTGGCTCGTAGCTGAATTTTCCTTGTCGCAGGGCGGGATGTTGGCATTGCGTTGCTTGTCATTGCATACACAGATTCCCTTTGGCACTCTCAAAAGTTTATATGCTGCACACTGAAGCCAATGCTTAGTTATTCCTGAGCATGAAAGGCCTTTTTTATTGTTAAAACCAATAACCCTTGAGAACCTGCAACAGTTACACAGATTCAAAGGCAAAATTAATCGGTAGATTCACTGGAGAACAAAAGGACTCAAAAAGATATTTCTGGATTGTGAAAGCTCAGGAAAATAAAAAGATTTTACTTGTTACCATGTTTATGAAGTTGCAGTTACATGGGTGGACAAAAGTGATTTTAAACAGCGTAGGGCATGACTAATGGCACAAGCATGTTAAAATCATTGGGAAAATGTCCTTGGAAGACAAATGAATTTTCAGCAGAATAATTAACTTAATTAACAAATTCACATGCATATTCATCAGGCTATTGAAGTCTTTCCAGCTCAGCTTGATGAACATTGGTGTAATAACCATCTCATTTACATTTCACAATCTACTGCAAATTCTGACAAAAAAAACACAAATTTTTGCTCTACTTTTTAACACAAAAATAAAATAAAGATTAAAAGTGAAACTAAATACTTTAGATTTCTGTCACTCTGCCTATCATCCTGAAAGTAGGTTAGGGGCTATCTTGCACTTTCTTCTGATATGCAGGCCTCTGCTTTCCATCTTTCATTCTCTAGGGTAATCCTTGGCACCAGTTCTGACTTTAAATCTCATGGGCTGCCAGACTGCATCATGTAAAAATTGCCATTTTCCTCTGTCTCTGCAGGGCAATCTTTAAAGGCAGTAAGGTGTGACGCTGCAGACTGGCAGCTTGGCAGCACAGCCTCCGGATACCAGCACTCAGGAAACTGAAGACGCAAGCTGCCTGGGATGGGCAGTCAATGGAGGAGATTTTTAAAAGGGGTTTTTGAAATTTTTCTCTTTTCACAAAGCGTCAAATGCACAAGTGCAGACCACGTTACACCACAAGGTTGTACTGATCTGAGACCCACATATAAGTACTAAGTTTTGCCTACACAGAGCTCTCAGATGCTGAGGCCCCATTTTGCAGGAGATTGGCTGATCTGTTAAAATATTTTCTTCCGTAATTTGTCTGCAAGGATTTATATTTTGTGCAGCATTTCAGCAAATTACCACTTGCAGATAAGTTATTGAAACCAGCATCTGTAGTCTGTTTTTAGACCATTGCAACCTCTCTTTCCAATTCACGACAAATGGCAACATATGGCAGCTGAAAGTATTAACCCCCAACCTCTGCAACATCTCTCTAAATATGCTAGCAACTTTAAAACCCCTGGCAGGCCTAATTCACAGCTACTTCATGTCATCTACTCCCTATTGTTTCCTCTCCATTATCGATTCTCCATCATAGATCTCAGATCACAGATTTTCAATTATGGTTACCCCATGATGGATTCCGAATGTCAGATTCCACTACACAAATTCTCCATCTCAGATTCCCCAACACCGCATCTCCATCACAGATTCTCCAGCATAGATTCAACCTTCACAAATTCAACATTACAGATTCCCCCTCACGCATTCCCCCTCCGCATTTCCCCCTCACGCATTTCCCCCTCACGCATTCCCCCTCACGCATTCCCCCTCACAAATACTCCCTCACTGATTCCACATTATAATTCTTCATCACAGATTCCCCATCGCAGATTCTAAATCTAAGATTCCATTCACAGTTTCTCCAGATATTGTAATTAAAAATCAGGAAATGGCAGACTTGCTAAATAGTTACTTTGAATCGGCCTTCACAGTAGAGGATGAGAATAAAGTACCAGAGATACGAGAAAAACTAAAAATAAATGAAAGCGAGGAACTTACTAGATTTAATGTAAGTAAAAAGATGGTAATGGAGAAAATAAGGAGACTAAAGATTGACAAATCCTCAGGGCCTGATGGTTTCTACCCCAGGGTATTAAAAGAAGTAGGTGAGGAAATTGAAGATGCTTTATTCATGATCTTCCAAAACACTCTTAATTCAGAAATTGTCCCCTTGGATTTGAAAATTGCCAATGTCACTCCATTATTTATAGAAAGAATCATAGAAAGGTTACAGCATGGAAGGAGGCTATTTAGCCCATTGAGTCCGCACTTGCTCTATGCAAGAGCAATCCAACTAGTCCCACTCCCCCTGCAAGAGCAAAATTTAAGAAGGGTAGGAGAGATAAACTAGGAAGTTGTGAGTAAGTTACCAGAATCTGTTATTGGGGCCGGAGTGACAGAGCACTTGGACAAATGTGAACTGATCAGAGAGAGCAGCATGGATTTGTAAAGGATAAGTCATGTCTAATGGACCTCGTATCCACTTTTTGAGGAGCTAACAAACGTGGTAGATAAGAGAGTGTCCATGGATGTTATTTATATGGACTTCCAGAAGGCATCTGATAAGGTTCCACATAAGAGTATGTTAATAAAAATGAGAGCGCTTGGAATTAGAGGCAACCTATTGACATGGGTAGGAATTTTTTCTAGGAGATAGGAAACAGAGAGTAGGGATAATAGGTATGTATTCAAATTGGCAGGATGTGACAAGCGGTGTCCCCCAGGGATCTGTACTGGGGTCTCAGCTTTTCATTATATTTATAAATGACTTAGATGAAGGAATAGAGAGTTGTATATCCAAGTTTGCTGACGACAAGTTAGGTGGCACAGTAAGTAGTGTAGATGGGAGCAGAAAGTTGCAAAGGGACATTGGTAGATTAAGTGAGTGGGCAAAACTAGGGCAGATGGAGTTCCTTGAGGTCACTCACTTTGGACCTAAAAAGATAGATCAGAGTGTTTTCTAAATGGCAGGGAGTTAGGAACTGCAGAGGAGCAGAGAGATTTAGGGGTCTAAGTACAGTAATCACTAAAAACGAGCAGACAGGGAATCTGTGATAGGGAATCTGAGATAGGAGAATCTGTGATAGGGAATCTGTGACAGGGAATCTGATATAGGAGAATCTGTGATAGGGAATCTGTGATAGGGAGTCTGAGATAGGAGAATCTGTGATAGGGAATCTGTGATAGGGAGTCTGAGATAGGGAATCTGAGATAGGAAAATCTGTGATAGGGAGTCTGTGATAGGAGAATCTGTGATAGGGAATCTGAGATAGGGAATCTGAGATAGGAGAATCTGTGATAGGGAATCTGTGATAGGGAATCTGTGATAGGGAGTATGAGATAGGGAATCTGAGATAGGGAGTCTGTGATAGGGAGTCTGAGATAGGGAGTCTGTGATAGGGAGTCTGTGATAGGGAGTCTGAGATAGGGAGTCTGTGATAGGGAGTCTGAGATAGGAGAATCTGTGATAGGGAATCTGTGATAGGGAGTCTGTGATAGGGAGTCTGAAATAGGAGAATCTGTGATAGGGAGTCTGTGATAGGGAGTCTTAAATAGGAGAATCTGTGATAGGGAGTCTGAGATAGGGAGTCTGAGATAGGGAGTCTGAGATAGGAGAATCTGAGATAGGAGAATCTGCGATAGAGAATCTGTGATAGGGAATCTGTGATAGGGAGTCTGAGATAGGAGAATCTGTGATAGGGAGTCTGAGATAGGAGAATCTGTGATAGGGAGTCTGAGATAGGGAGTCTGTGATAGGGAGTCTGAGATAGGGAATCTGTGATAGGGAATCTGTGATAGGGAATCTGTGATAGGGAGTCTGAGATAGGAGAATCTGTGATAGGGAGTCTGTGATGGGGAGTCTGTGATAGGGAGTCTGAGATAGGAGAATCTGTGATAGGGAGTCTGAGATAGGGAGTCTGTGATAGGGAGTCTGAGATAGGGAATCTGTGATAGGGAGTCTGAGATAGGGAGTCTGAGATAGGGAGTCTGTGATAGGGAATCTGAGATAGGGAAGCTGTGATAGGGAGTCTGAGATAGGGAATCTGTGATAGGGAGTCTGTGATAGGGAGTCTGTGATAGGGAATCTGTGATAGGGAGTCTGTGATAGGGAGTCTGTGATAGGGAATCTAAGATAGGGAATCTGTGATAGGGAGTCTGTGATAGGGAGTCTGTGATAGGAGAATCTGTGATAGGGAATCTGAGATAGGGAATCTGTGATAGGGAATCTGTGATAGGAGAATCTGTGAAAGGGAGTCTGTGATAGGAGAATCTGTGATAGGGAATCTGAGATAGGGAGTCTGAGATAGGGAGTCTGAGATAGGGAGTCTGTGATAGGGAATCTGAGATAGGGACTCTGAGATAGGGAATCTGTGATAGGGAATCTGTGATAGGGAGTCTGTGATAGGGAGTCTGTGATAGGGAGTCTGTGATAGGGAGTCTGAGATAGGGAGTCTGAGATAGGGAATCTGTGATAGGGAGTCTGAGATAGGGAATCTGTGATAGGGAGTCTGTGATAGGGAATCTGTGATAGGGAATCTGAGATAGGGAATCTGAGATAGGGAGTCTGAGATAGGGAATCTGTGATAGGGAATCTGTGATAGGGAATCTGAGATAGGGAGTCTGAGATAGGGAATCTGTGATAGGGAGTCTGAGATAGGGAGTCTGAGATAGGGAGTCTGTGATAGGGAATCTGAGATAGGGACTCTGAGATAGGGAATCTGTGATAGGGAATCTGTGATAGGGAGTCTGTGATAGGGAGTCTGTGATAGGGAGTCTGTGATAGGGAGTCTGAGATAGGGAATCTGTGATAGGGAGTCTGAGATAGGGAATCTGTGATAGGGAGTCTGTGATAGGGAATCTGTGATAGGGAATCTGAGATAGGGAATCTGAGATAGGGAGTCTGAGATAGGGAATCTGTGATAGGGAATCTGAGATAGGGAGTCTGAGATAGGGAATCTGTGATAGGGAATCTGTGATAGGGAATCTGAGATAGGGAGTCTGTGATAGGAGAATCTGAGATAGGGAATCTGTGATAGGGAATCTGTGATAGGGAATCTGTGATAGGGAGTCTGTGATAGGGAGTCTGAGATAGGGAATCTGTGATAGGGAATCTGTGATAGGGAATCTGTGATAGGGAATCTGAGATAGGGAGTCTGTGATAGGAGAATCTGAGATAGGGAATCTGTGATAGGGAGTCTGAGATAGGGAATCTGAGATAGGAGAATCTGAGATTGGGAATCTGAGATAGGAGAAACTGTGATAGGGAGTCTGTGATAGGGAGTCTGTGATAGGAGAATCTGTGATAGGGAATCTGTGATAGGGAATCTGTGATAGGAGAATCTGTGATAGGGAGTCTGTGATAGGGAGTCTGTGATAGGGAGTCTGTGATAGGGAGTCTGTGATAGGGAATCTGAGATAGGGAATCTGAGATAGGAGAAACTGTGATAGGGAGTCTGTGATAGGAGAATCTGAGATAGGGAGTCTGAGATAGGGAATCTGAGACAGGGAGTCTGTGATAGGGAGTCTGAGATAGGGAGTCTGTGATAGGGAGTCTGAGTTCGGGAGTCTGTGATAGGGAGTCTGAGATAGGGAGTCTGTGATAGGGAGTCTGTGATAGGGAATCTGTGATAGGGAGTCTGTGATAGGGAGTCTGTGATAGGGAATCTGAGATAGGGAGTCTGTGATAGGGAGTCTGTGATAGGGAATCTGAGATAGGGAGTCTGTGATAGGGAATCTGTGATAGGGAGTCTGTGATAGGGAATCTGAGATAGGGAGTCTGTGATAGGGAGTCTGTGATAGGGAGTCTGAGATAGGGAGTCTGTGATAGGGAGTCTAAGATAGGGAATCTGTGATAGGGAGTCTGTGATAGGGAGTCTGTGATAGGGAGTCTGTGATAGGGAATCTGAGATAGGGAGTCTGTGATAGGGAATCTGAGATAGGGAGTCTGTGATAGGGAGTCTGTGATATGGAATCTGAGATAGGGAGTCTGTGATAGGGAGTCTGTGATAGGGAGTCTGAGATAGGGAGTCTGTGATAGGGAGTCTAAGATAGGGAATCTGTGATAGGGAGTCTGTGATAGGGAGTCTGTGATAGGGAATCTGAGATAGGGAGTCTGAGATAGGGAATCTGTGATAGGGAGTCTGTGATAGGGAGAATGTGATCGGAGAATCTGAGATAGGGAGTCTGTGATAGGGAGTCTGAGATAGGGAGTCTGTGATAGGGAGTCTAAGATAGGGAATCTGTGATAGGGAGTCTGTGATAGAGAGTCTGAGATAGGGAGTCTGTGATAGGGAATCTGTGATAGGAGAATCTGAGATAGGGAGTCTGAGATAGGGAATCTGAGATAGGCAGTCTGTGATAGGGAGTCTGTGATAGGGAATCTGAGCTAGGGAGTCTGTGATAGGGAGTCTGAGATAGGGAGTCTGCGATAGGGAGTCTAAGATAGGGAGTCTGTGATAGGGAATCTGAGATAGGGAGTCTGAGATAGGGAATCTGTGATAGGGAGTCTGAGATAGGGAATCTGTGATAGGGAGTCTGTGATAGGGAATCTGTGATAGGGAATCTGAGATAGGGAATCTGAGATAGGGAGTCTGAGATAGGGAATCTGTGATAGGGAATCTGTGATAGGGAATCTGAGATAGGGAGTCTGAGATAGGGAATCTGTGATAGGGAATCTGTGATAGGGAATCTGAGATAGGGAGTCTGTGATAGGAGAATCTGAGATAGGGAATCTGTGATAGGGAATCTGTGATAGGGAATCTGTGATAGGGAGTCTGTGATAGGGAGTCTGAGATAGGGAATCTGTGATAGGGAATCTGTGATAGGGAATCTGTGATAGGGAATCTGAGATAGGGAGTCTGTGATAGGAGAATCTGAGATAGGGAATCTGTGATAGGGAGTCTGAGATAGGGAATCTGAGATAGGAGAATCTGAGATTGGGAATCTGAGATAGGAGAAACTGTGATAGGGAGTCTGTGATAGGGAGTCTGTGATAGGAGAATCTGTGATAGGGAATCTGTGATAGGGAATCTGTGATAGGAGAAACTGTGATAGGGAGTCTGTGATAGGGAGTCTGTGATAGGGAGTCTGTGATAGGGAGTCTGTGATAGGGAATCTGAGATAGGGAATCTGAGATAGGAGAAACTGTGATAGGGAGTCTGTGATAGGAGAATCTGAGATAGGGAGTCTGAGATAGGGAATCTGAGATAGGGAGTCTGTGATAGGGAGTCTGAGATAGGGAGTCTGTGATAGGGAGTCTGAGTTCGGGAGTCTGTGATAGGGAGTCTGAGATAGGGAGTCTGTGATCGGGAGTCTGTGATAGGGAATCTGTGATAGGGAGTCTGTGATAGGGAGTCTGTGATAGGGAATCTGAGATAGGGAGTCTGTGATAGGGAGTCTGTGATAGGGAATCTGAGATAGGGAGTCTGTGATAGGGAATCTGAGATAGGGAGTCTGTGATCGGGAGTCTGTGATAGGGAGTCTGTGATAGGGAATCTGAGATAGGGAGTCTGTGATAGGGAGTCTGTGATAGGGAGTCTGTGATAGGGAATCTGAGATAGGGAGTTTGTGATAGGGAGTCTGTGATAGGGAGTCTGAGATAGGGAGTCTGTGATAGGGAGTCTAAGATAGGGAATCTGTGATAGGGAGTCTGTGATAGGGAGTCTGTGATAGGGAGTCTGTGATAGGGAATCTGAGATCGGGAGTCTGTGATAGGGAATCTGAGATAGGGAGTCTGTGATAGGGAATCTGAGATAGGGAGTCTGTGATAGGGAGTCTGTGATAGGGAATCTGAGATAGGGAGTCTGTGATAGGGAGTCTGAGATAGGGAGTCTGTGATAGGGAGTCTAAGATAGGGAATCTGTGATAGGGAGTCTGTGATAGGGAGTCTGTGATAGGGAATCTGAGATAGGGAGTCTGAGATAGGGAATCTGTGATAGGGAGTCTGTGATAGGGAGAATGTGATCGGAGAATCTGAGATAGGGAGTCTGTGATAGGGAGTCTGAGATAGGGAGTCTGTGATAGGGAGTCTAAGATAGGGAATCTGTGATAGGGAGTCTGTGATAGGGAGTCTGAGATAGGGAGTCTGTGATAGGGAATCTGTGATAGGAGAATCTGAGATAGGGAGTCTGAGATAGGGAATCTGAGATAGGCAGTCTGTGATAGGGAGTCTGTGATAGGGAATCTGAGCTAGGGAGTCTGTGATAGGGAGTCTGAGATAGGGAGTCTGCGATAGGGAGTCTAAGATAGGGAATCTGTGATAGGGAGTCTGTGATAGGGAATCTGAGATAGGGAGTCTGTGATAGGGAATCTGAGATAGGGAGTCTGTGATAGGGAGTCTGTGATAGGGAATCTGTGATAGGGAGTCTGTGATAGGGAGTCTGTGATAGGGAGTCTGTGATAGGGAATCTGAGATAGGGAGTCTGAGATAGGGAATCTGTGATAGGGAGTCTGTGATAGGAGAATCTGAGATAGGGAATCTGAGATAGGGAGTCTGAGATAGGGAATCTGTGATAGGGAGTCTGTGATATGGAGTCTGTGATAGGAGAATCTGAGATAGAGAATCTGAGATAGGGAGTCTGAGATAGGGAATCTGTGATAGGGAGTCTGTGATAGGGAATCTGTGATAGGGAATCTGAGATAGGGAATCTGAGATAGGGAGTCTGAGATAGGGAGTCTGAGATAGGGAATCTGTGATCGGGAATCTGTGATAGGGAATCTGAGATAGGGAGTCTGAGATAGGGAATTTGAGATAGGGAGTCTGAGATAGGAGAATCTGAGATTGGGAATCTGAGATAGGAGAATCTGAGATAGGAGAATCTGTGATAGGGAGTCTGAGATAGGGAATCTGTGATAGGGAGTCTGAGATAGGGAATCTGAGATAGGAGAATCTGAGATTGGGAATCTGAGATAGGAGAATCTGAGATAGGAGAGTCTGTGATAGGAGAATCTGTGATAGGGAATCTGTGATAGGGAATCTGAGATAGAAGAATCTGTGATAGGGAGTCTGTGATAGGGAATCTGAGATAGGGAATCTGAGATAGGAGAATCTGTGATAGGGAATCTGTGATAGGGAATCTGAGATAGAAGAATCTGTGATAGGGAGTCTGTGATAGGGAGTCTGTGATAGGGAATCTGAGATAGGGAGTCTGAGATAGGGAATCTGTGATAGGGAGTCTGTGATAGGGAGAATGTGATCGGAGAATCTGAGATAGGGAGTCTGTGATAGGGAGTCTGAGATAGGGAGTCTGTGATAGGGAGTCTAAGATAGGGAATCTGTGATAGGGAGTTTGAGATAGGGAGTCTGTGATAGGGAATCTGTGATAGGAGAATCTGAGATTGGGAGTCTGAGATAGGGAATCTGAGATAGGGAGTCTGTGATAGGGAGTCTGTGATAGGGAATCTGAGCTAGGGAGTCTGTGATAGGGAGTCTGAGATAGGGAGTCTGTGATAGGGAGTCTAAGATAGGGAATCTGTGATAGGGAGTCTGTGATAGGGAATCTGAGATAGGGAGTCTGTGATAGGGAATCTGAGATAGGGAGTCTGTGATAGGGAGTCTGTGATAGGGAATCTGAGATAGGGAGTCTGTGATAGGGAGTCTGAGATAGGGAGTCTGTGATAGGGAGTCTAAGATAGGGAATCTGTGATAGGGAGTCTGTGATAGGGAGTCTGTGATAGGGAATCTGAGATAGGGAGTCTGAGATAGGGAATCTGTGATAGGGAGTCTGTGATAGGAGAATCTGAGATAGGGAATCTGAGATAGGGAGTCTGAGATAGGGAATCTGTGATAGGGAGTCTGTGATAGGGAGTCTGTGATAGGAGAATCTGAGATAGAGAATCTGAGATAGGGAGTCTGAGATAGGGAATCTGTGATAGGGAGTCTGTGATAGGGAATCTGTGATAGGGAATCTGAGATAGGGAATCTGAGTTAGGGAGTCTGAGATAGGGAATCTGTGATAGGGAATCTGTGATCGGGAATCTGTGATAGGGAATCTGAGATAGGGAGTCTGAGATAGGGAATCTGTGATAGGGAGTCTGTGATAGGGAATTTGAGATAGGGAGTCTGAGATAGGAGAATCTGAGATTGGGAATCTGAGATAGGAGAATCTGAGATAGGAGAATCTGTGATAGGGAGTCTGAGATAGGGAATCTGTGATAGGGAGTCTGAGATAGGGAATCTGAGATAGGAGAATCTGAGATTGGGAATCTGAGATAGGAGAATCTGAGATAGGAGAGACTGTGATAGGGAGTCTGTGATAGGGAGTCTGTGATAGGGAATCTAAGATAGGGAATCTGTGATAGGGAGTCTGTGATAGGGAGTCTGTGATAGGGAGTCTCTGATAGGAGAATCTGTGATTGGGAATCTGAGATAGGGAATCTGAGATAGGGAGTCTGAGATAGGGAATCTGTGATAGGGAATCTGTGATACGGAATCTGAGATAGGGAGTCTGAGATAGGGAATCTCTGATAGGAGAATCTGTGATAGGGAATCTGAGATAGGGAATCTGAGATAGGGAATCTGAGATAGGGAGTCTGAGATAGGGAATCTCTGATAGGAGAATCTGTGATAGGGAATCTGAGATAGGGAGTCTGAGATAGGGAATCTCTGATAGGAGAATCTGTGATAGGGAATCTGAGATAGGGAATCTGAGATAGGGAATCTGAGATAGGGAGTCTGAGATAGGGAATCTCTGATAGGAGAATCTGTGATAGGGAATCTGAGATAGGGAGTCTGAGATAGGGAATCTCTGATAGGAGAATCTGTGATAGGGAATCTGTGATAGGGAATCTGAGATAGGGAGTCTGAGATAGGGAATCTCTGATAGGAGAATCTGTGATAGGGAATCTGAGATAGGGAGTCTGAGATAGGGAATCTCTGATAGGAGAATCTGTGATAGGGAATCTGAGATAGGGAGTCTGAGATAGGGAATCTCTGATAGGAGAATCTGTGATAGGGAATCTGAGATAGGGAATCTGAGATAGGGAGTCTGAGATAGGGAGTCTGAGATAGGGAATCTGTGATAGGGAATCTGTGATAGGGAATCTGAGATAGGGAGTCTGAGATAGGGAATCTCTGATAGGAGAATCTGTGATAGGGAATCTGAGATAGGGAATCTGAGATAGGGAGTCTGAGATAGGGAGTCTGAGATAGGGAATCTCTGATAGGAGAATCTGTGATAGGGAATCTGAGACAGGGAGTCTGAGATAGGGAATCTCTGATAGGAGAATCTGTGATAGGGAATCTGAGATAGGGAATCTGAGATAGGGAGTCTGAGATAGGGAATCTGTGATAGGGAGAATGTGATCGGAGAATCTGAGATAGGGAGTCTGTGATAGGGAGTCTGAGATAGGGAGTCTGTGATAGGGAGTCTAAGATAGGGAATCTGTGATAGGGAGTCTGAGATAGGGAGTCTGTGATAGGGAATCTGTGATAGGAGAATCTGAGATTGGGAGTCTGAGATAGGGAATCTGAGATAGGGAGTCTGTGATAGGGAGTCTGTGATAGGGAATCTGAGCTAGGGAGTCTGTGATAGGGAGTCTGAGATAGGGAGTCTGTGATAGGGAGTCTAAGATAGGGAATCTGTGATAGGGAGTCTGTGATAGGGAATCTGAGATAGGGAGTCTGTGATAGGGAATCTGAGATAGGGAGTCTGTGATAGGGAGTCTGTGATGGGGAATCTGAGATAGGGAGTCTGTGATAGGGAGTCTGAGATAGGGAGTCTGTGATAGGGAGTCTAAGATAGGGAATCTGTGATAGGGAGTCTGTGATAGGGAGTCTGTGATAGGGAATCTGAGATAGGGAGTCTGAGATAGGGAATCTGTGATAGGGAGTCTGTGATAGGAGAATCTGAGATAGGGAATCTGAGATAGGGAGTCTGAGATAGGGAATCTGTGATAGGGAGTCTGTGATAGGGAGTCTGTGATAGGAGAATCTGAGATAGAGAATCTGAGATAGGGAGTCTGAGATAGGGAATCTGTGATAGGGAGTCTGTGATAGGGAATCTGTGATAGGGAATCTGAGATAGGGAATCTGAGTTAGGGAGTCTGAGATAGGGAATCTGTGATAGGGAATCTGTGATCGGGAATCTGTGATAGGGAATCTGAGATAGGGAGTCTGAGATAGGGAATCTGTGATAGGGAGTCTGTGATAGGGAATTTGAGATAGGGAGTCTGAGATAGGAGAATCTGAGATTGGGAATCTGAGATAGGAGAATCTGAGATAGGAGAATCTGTGATAGGGAGTCTGAGATAGGGAATCTGTGATAGGGAGTCTGAGATAGGGAATCTGAGATAGGAGAATCTGAGATTGGGAATCTGAGATAGGAGAATCTGAGATAGGAGAGACTGTGATAGGGAGTCTGTGATAGGGAGTCTGTGATAGGGAATCTAAGATAGGGAATCTGTGATAGGGAGTCTGTGATAGGGAGTCTGTGATAGGGAGTCTCTGATAGGAGAATCTGTGATAGGGAATCTGAGATCGGGAATCTGAGATAGGGAGTCTGAGATAGGGAATCTGTGATAGGGAATCTGTGATACGGAATCTGTGATACGGAATCTGAGATAGGGAGTCTGAGATAGGGAATCTCTGATAGGAGAATCTGAGATAGGGAATCTGAGATAGGGAATCTGAGATAGGGAGTCTGAGATAGGGAATCTCTGATAGGAGAATCTGTGATAGGGAATCTGAGATAGGGAGTCTGAGATAGGGAATCTCTGATAGGAGAATCTGTGATAGGGAATCTGAGATAGGGAATCTGAGATAGGGAATCTGAGATAGGGAGTCTGAGATAGGGAATCTCTGATAGGAGAATCTGTGATAGGGAATCTGAGATAGGGAGTCTGAGATAGGGAATCTCTGATAGGAGAATCTGTGATAGGGAATCTGTGATAGGGAATCTGAGATAGGGAGTCTGAGATAGGGAATCTCTGATAGGAGAATCTGTGATAGGGAATCTGAGATAGGGAGTCTGAGATAGGGAATCTCTGATAGGAGAATCTGTGATAGGGAATCTGAGATAGGGAGTCTGAGATAGGGAATCTCTGATAGGAGAATCTGTGATAGGGAATCTGAGATAGGGAATCTGAGATAGGGAGTCTGAGATAGGGAATCTGTGATAGGGAATCTGTGATAGGGAATCTGAGATAGGGAGTCTGAGATAGGGAATCTCTGATAGGAGAATCTGTGATAGGGAATCTGAGATAGGGAATCTGAGATAGGGAGTCTGAGATAGGGAATCTCTGATAGGAGAATCTGTGATAGGGAATCTGAGACAGGGAGTCTGAGATAGGGAATCTCTGATAGGAGAATCTGTGATAGGGAATCTGAGATAGGGAATCTGAGATAGGGAGTATGAGATAGGGAATCTCTGATAGGAGAATCTGTGATAGGGAATCTGAGATAGGGAGTCTGAGATAGGGAGTCTGAGATAGGGAATCTCTGATAGGAGAATCTGTGATAGGGAATCTGTGATAGGGAATCTGAGATAGGGAGTCTGAGATAGGGAATCTCTGATAGGAGAATCTGTGATAGGGAATCTGAGATAGGGAGTCTGAGATAGGGAGTCTGAGATAGGGAATCTCTGATAGGAGAATCTGTGATAGGGAATCTGAGATAGGGAGTCTGAGATAGGGAATCTCTGATAGGAGAATCTGTGATAGGGAGTCTGTGATAGGAGAATCTGTGATAGGAGAATCTGTGATAGGGAGTCTGAGATAGGGAGTCTGTGATAGGGAATCTGAGATAGGGAATCTAAGATAGGGAATCTGTGATAGGGAGTCTGTGATAGGGAGTCTGTGATAGGGAATCTAAGATAGGGAATCTGTGATCGGGAGTCTGTGATAGGGAGTCTGTGATAGGGAATCTGAGATAGGGAATCTGTGATCGGAGAATCTGTGATAGGGAGTCTGTGATAGGAGAATCTGTGATAGGGAATCTGAGATAGGGAATCTGTGATCGGAGAATCTGTGATAGGGAGTCTGTGATAGGAGAATCTGTGATAGGGAATCTGAGATAGGGAGTCTGTGATAGGAGAATCTGTGATATGGAGTATGTGATAGGGAGTCTGTGATAGGGAATCTGTGATAGGGAGTCTATGATAGGGAGTCTGTGATAGGGAATCTGTGATAGGGAGTCTGTGATAGGGAGTCTGTGATAGGGAATCTGTAATAGGGAGTCTGTGATAGGGAGTCTGTGATAGGGAATCTGTAATAGGGAGTCTGTGATAGGGAGTCTGTGATAGGGAATCTGTGATAGGGAATCTGAGATAGGAGAATCTGTGATAGGGAATCTGTGATAGGGAATCTGTGATAGGGAGTCTGTGATAGGGAGTCTGAGATAGGAGAATCTGTGATAGGGAGTCTGTGATAGGAGAATCTGTGATAGGGAATCTGTGATAGGGAGTCTGAGATAGGGAGTCTGAGATAGGAGAATCTGTGATAGGGAATCTGAGATAGGAGAATCTGTGATAGGGAGTCTGTGATAGGGAGTCTGAGATAGGAGAATCTGAGATAGGGAATCTGTGATAGGGAGTCTGAGATAGGGAGTCTGTGATAGGGAGTCTGTGATAGGGAATCTGTGATAGGGAATCTGAGATAGGAGAATCTGTGATAGGGAATCTGTGATAGGGAATCTGTGATAGGGAGTCTGTGATAGGAGAATCTGTGATCGGGAGTCTGTGATAGGAGAATCTGTGATAGGGAGTCTGTGATAGGGAGTCTGTGATAGGGAATCTGAGATAGGAGAATCTGTGATAGGGAATCTGAGATAGGGAGTCTTTGATAGGAATCTGTGATAGGGAGTCTGAGATAGGGAATCTGTGATAGGGAATCTGAGATAGGAGAATCTGTGATAGGGAATCTGAGATAGGGAATCTGAGATAGGGAGTCTGTGATAGGGAATCTGAGATAGGAGAATCTGTGATAGGGAATCTGAGATAGGGAGTCTGTGATAGGGAATCTGTGATAGGGAATCTGAGATAGGGAGTCTGTGATAGGGAGTCTGAGATAGGGAATCTGTGATAGGGAATCTGAGATAGGGAGTCTGTGATAGGGATTCTGTGATAGGGAGTCTGAGATAGTGAGTCTGAGATAGTGAGTCTGAGATAGTGAGTCTGAGATAGGGAATCTGTGATAGGGAATCTGTGATGGCGAATCTATGATGGAGAATCTGTAGGGAGAATCTATGATGGAGAATCTGTGATGGGGAGTCTGTGATGGGGAATCTGTGATTGCAATCTGTGATGGAGTATTTTTGATGGGAACATCGCACCACAGTAACAGATGTAGGCTAATCAGCCCCTAGCCTGTTCCACCATTCAAATCGATCATGGTAGATCTGTATCTTCAGTCCATTTAACCGCCTTGGTCCATAACCCTTAATACCATTGCCTAACAAAAATCCACCAATCTCATTTTTGAAATTTTTAATTGAACTGGCCTTAATGTGGGAGAGAGTTCCAGATTTCCAATACACTTTGCTTGAAATCGTGCTTCCTGACATCACTCCTGATTGGACTGGCTCTAATTTTAAGGCTATGCCCCCATGTTCTGGACTGCCACACCAGAGGAAATTGTCTCTCTCGATCTACCCTATCAAATCCTTTAATTAACTTAAACACCTCAATTAGATCACCCCTTAATCTTCAGTACTCAAGGGAATACAATCCTAGTCTATGCAACCTGTCCTCATTTAGCCTTTTAGCCCCAGTATCATTTTGGTGAATCTGCGCTGCATCCACTCCAAGGCCAATATATCCTTCCTGAGTTGCATTTCCCAGAACTGACCACAGTACTCGAAATGGGGTCTAACCAGAGCTTTATATAACTGTAACATAACTTCCACTCCTTTTCATTCCAGCTCCCTTGAGATAAAGGCCAACATTTCATTAGACTTTTAAATTCTCCTATCTCAGATTCCCTATCACAGATTCCCTATCACAGATTCTCCTATCTCAGATTCCCTATCTCAGACTCCCTATCTCAGACTCCCTATCACAGATTCCCTATCTCAGATTCCCTATCTCAGATTCCCTATCACAGACTCCCTATCTCAGATTCCCTATCACAGATTCTCCTATCTCAGATTCCCTATCTCAGATTCCCTATCTCAGACTCCCTATCACAGACTCCCAATCTCAGATTCCCTATCACAGATTCTCCTATCTCAGATTCCCTATCTCAGATTCCCTATCACAGATTCTCCTATCACAGATTCTCCTATCACAGACTCCCTATCACAGATTCCCTATCTCAGATTCTCTTATCTCAGATTCCCTATCTCAGACTCCCTATCTCAGATTCTCCTATCTCAGATTCCCAATCTCAGATTCTCCTATCTCAGACTCCCTATCACAGATTCTCCTATCACAGACTCCCTATCTCAGATTCCCTATCACAGATTCCCTATCTCAGACTCCCTATCACAGAATCCCTATCACAGACTCCCTATCTCAGATTCCCTATCACAGACTCCCTATCACAGAATCCCTATCACAGACTCCCGATCTCAGATTCCCTATCACAGACTCCCTATCACAGAATCCCTATCACAGACTCCCTATCTCAGATTCCCTATCACAGATTCTCCTATCTCAGATTCCCTATCTCAGATTCCCTATCTCAGACTCCCTATCACAGACTCCCTATCTCAGATTCCCTATCACAGATTCACCTATCTCAGAATCCCTATCTCAGATTCCCTATCACAGATTCTCCTATCACAGATTCTCCTATCACAGACTCCCTATCACAGATTCCCTATCTCAGATTCTCCTATCTCAGATTCCCTATCTCAGACTCCCTATCACAGATTCTCCTATCTCAGATTCTCCTATCTCAGATTCCCAATCTCAGATTCTCCTATCTCAGACTCCCTATCTCAGATTCCCTATCACAGACTCCCTATCACAGATTCCCTATCTCAGACTCCCTATCTCAGATTCCCTATCACAGATTCCCTATCACAGATTCCCTATCACAGACTCCCTATCTCAGATTCCCTATCACAGACTCCCTATCTCAGATTCCCTATCTCAGACTCCCTATCTCAGACTCCCTATCACAGACTCCCTATCACAGACTCCCTATCACAGATTCCCTATCTCAGACTCCCTATCTCAGATTCCCTATCTCAGATTCTCCTATCACAGACTCCCTATCACAGACTCCCTATCTCAGATTCCCTATCACAGATTCCCTATCACAGACTCCCTATCACAGATTCCCTATCACAGACTCCCTATCTCAGACTCCCTCTCTCAGATTCCCTATCACAGACTCCCTATCACAGATTCCCTATCTCAGACTCCCTATCTCAGATTCCCTATCACAGATTCCCTATCACAGATTCCCTATCACAGACTCCCTATCACAGATTCCCTATCACAGACTCCCTATCTCAGACTCCCTCTCTCAGATTCCCTATCACAGACTCCCTATCACAGACTCCCTATCTCAGATTCCCTATCACAGATTCCCTATCTTAGACTCCCTATCTCAGACTCCCTATCACAGATTCCCTATCTCAGATTCCTTATCACAGATTCCCTATCTCAGATTCCCTATCACAGACTCCTTATCTCAGATTCCCTATCACAGATTCCCTATCACAGACTCCCTATCACAGATTCCCTATCACAGACTCCCTATCTCAGACTCCCTATCTCAGATTCCCTATCACAGACTCCCTATCACAGATTCCCTATCTCAGACTCCCTATCTCAGATTCCCTATCACAGATTCCCTATCACAGATTCCCTATCACAGACTCCCTATCTCAGATTCCCTATCACAGACTCCCTATCTCAGATTCCCTATCTCAGACTCCCTATCTCAGACTCCCTATCACAGACTCCCTATCACAGACTCCCTATCACAGATTCCCTATCTCAGACTCCCTATCTCAGATTCCCTATCTCAGATTCTCCTATCACAGACTCCCTATCACAGACTCCCTATCTCAGATTCCCTATCACAGATTCCCTATCACAGACTCCCTATCACAGATTCCCTATCACAGACTCCCTATCTCAGACTCCCTCTCTCAGATTCCCTATCACAGACTCCCTATCACAGACTCCCTATCTCAGATTCCCTATCACAGATTCCCTATCTTAGACTCCCTATCTCAGACTCCCTATCACAGATTCCCTATCTCAGATTCCTTATCACAGATTCCCTATCTCAGACTCCCTATCACAGACTCCCTATCACAGACTCCCTATCTCAGATTCCCTATCACAGATTCCCTATCTTAGACTCCCTATCTCAGACTCCCTATCACAGATTCCCTATCTCAGATTCCCAATCTCAGATTCTCCTATCTCAGATTCCCAATCTCAGATTCCCTATCTCAGATTCCTTATCACAGATTCCGTACCTCAGTTTCTCCATCTCAAATTTCCTATCACAGTTTCTCCATCATAAATTCTCCAACACAGATTCTCCATCACAGATGCCACATCAGAGATAAAACATGACATATTGTTCATCACAGCTTCTCCATGACATATTCCTTTTCACAAAGTCTCCATCACAGATTCTCCATCACTGTTGTCTGTCACTGATTCTCCATCATAGATTCCCTATTACAAATTCGCCATTACAAATTCTCCATCACAAATTCTCCATCTCAGTTTCTCCACGACAGATTTCCCGTCACAGATTCTCCGTCACAGACTCTCCATCACTGATTCCCCATTACAAATCCTCAATTACACACTCCAATCATAGATTCCAATCAGAGATTCCATTCACTGATTCTACTTCACTGATTCATCATCACAGATTACACATTCCATTCAGAGATACACCATCGCTGAATCTCAGCACAGATTCCCTGTCACAGATTCTTCATCACAATTTCTCCCTCACAGATTCTCCATCATAAGTTCCCATCACAGATTCCCCATCTCAGGTTCTCCATCACTAATTCTCCATCACAAGTTCTATATCACAAATTGTCCGTCACAAATTCCCCATCACTGATTGTCCATCAGAAAATCTCCAATGCACAATCTACATCACAGGCTCTCAATCACTGATTTCCGATCACATATTCTCCTTGAGAAATTTTCCATGAAAAATTCTACATCACAGATTTTCCATCACAGATTTCCCATCACAGATTCCATTCACAGATTTTACATCAGGTATTCCTCAACACAGCTACCCCATCACAGATTGCATCACCAGTTCCTATCACAGATTCTACGTGGCAGATTCTCCATCCCAGATTCCCCATCACAGATTCCCCATTCACAATATCACAATGTGAACACAACATCCTTAAGTTCATACTAGACACATTCGGGTACAGAGTAGACGCAGTCCCATCAGGGGGAAAGGAAGAGTATCCAAAGTTAAAGCTCTCTGGATGACTAAAGATTTAGAAATTAAAATGAAACAGAAAAAGGAGGCTTATGATAAATATCAGGCTCATAATACAGTAGAGAATCAAGCTGAATACAGAAAGTACAGAGGAGAACCATCGAAGGAAATAAGAGGGACAAAGAGAGTGTATGAGAATAGATTAGCGGGTAACATAAAAGTGAACTCAAAAATATTTTATAAACATTTAAATAGTAAAAGGTTAGTCAAAGGAAGAGTGGAGCCTAATAGGGACCCAAACGGAGATGAGCTTGTGGAGGCAGAGGGCATGGTTGAGATATGAAATGAATACTTAGCATCTGTCTTCACTAAAGAAGAAGATGCTGCCAATGTCACAGTAAAGGATGAGGTAGTAGAGAAATTGGATGGGATAAAAATAGATAAAGAGGAGGTAGTATAAAGGTTGGCAGCGCTCAAAGTAGAAAGTCATCTGGTCTGGATGGGATGCATCCTAGGTTGCTGAGGGATGTAAGGGTAGAAATTGTGGAGGCTCTGGCCACAATCTTCCACTTCACCTTAGATATGGGGATGGTACCATACGACTGGAGGATTTCAAATGTTACACCTCTGTTCAAAAAAGGCAAGAAGGATAAATCCAGCAATTAGAGGGCAGTCAGCCCAGCGCCAGTGGTGGGGAAATTTTTAGAGACAGTAATCTGAGACAAAATTAATTCTTTTAAAAGGGAATTGGGTAAATACTTGAATGGGAAAAAATTGCAAGGCTATGGGGAATGGACAGGGGAGTGGAACTAATTAGATAGCGCTTTCAAAGAGCCAGCACAGGTACAATGGGCCGAATGGCCTCAATATGTGCTATATCCTTCTATGATTCTATGATTCACAGATTTTCCATCATAAATTCTCAATCACAAATTCTCCATCACAGATTCTCAATCACAGATTTTCAACCAGAGATTCTCTATCACAAACTCTCCATCACAAATTCGTGATGTATATTCCCAACAATAATTCCCCATCAAAAATTCTCCAAAACTGATTCTCCATCACTGATTCTACATCACAGGTTACTTTGAGTCTACAGCACAGAAACAGGCCAATCGGCGCAACTGGTCTGTGCTGGTGTTCATGCTCCACACGAGCCTCCTCCCACCCCTCTTCATCTAACCTATCAGCATACCCTTCTATTCCTTTTCACCCTTGTGTTTATCTAGTTTCCTCTTAAATGAATCTATGCTATTTGCCTCAACTACTCCTTGTGGTAGTGCGTTCCACATTCTTACCACTCTTTGGGTAAAGAAGTTTATCCTGAATTCCCTATTGGGTTTATTAGTGACTATCTTATCTTTATGACCTCTAGTTTTGGACTCCCCCACAATTGGAGACATTTTCTCACCATCTACCCTATCAAACCCTTTCATTATCTTAAAGACCTCTATCGTCCCTGAGCCTTCTCTTTTCTAGAGAGAAGAGCCGTAGCCCATTCAGCATTTCCTTATAAGTATATCCTCTCAGTTCTGGTATCATCCTTATGAATCTTTTTTGTACCCTCTCTAATGCCTCTATATCCTTTTTATAATATGAAGATCAAAACTGTGCACTTTACTGCAAGCGTGATCTAACCAAGGCTCTATATAGGTTTAACGTAACTTCCCTGCTTTTCAATTCAATCCCTCTAGAAATGAACCACAGTGCTTGATTTACCTTTTTTATGTCCTTATTAACCTGCGTCGCTATTTTTAGAGATTTGTGTATCTGTAGCCCCAGATCCCTCTGCTCCTCTACCCCATTTAGACTCTTATTATCCAAGCAGTTTGTGGCCTCCTTATTCGTTCTACCAAAATGTACCACTTCACACTTATCTATATTGAAATTCATTTGCCAATTACACACCCATTCTGCACGTTTACAAATGCCTCCTTGTAAATTGTTACGTTTTCCTTTGTACTAACTGCACCGCTCAATTTGGTGTTGTCCACAAACTTTGAAATTGCACTTCCAATTCCCGAGTGCAAATCGTTAATGTAAATTGTGAACAACAGTGGTCCCAGCACCGATCCCTGTGGAACACCATTTCCCTCATTTTGCCAGTCTGAGTAGCTACCCTTACCCCTTACTCCCTGTTTTCTGTTTTGTAGCCAGCTTGCTATCCATTCTGCTACTCGTCCCCTGACTCCACATGCTCTGACCTTAGTCACGAGTCTACAATGTGATAGCTTATTGAAGGCATTTTGAAAATCCAAATATATTACATCTACTGCATTACCCTTGTCTACTCCTTCTGTTACTTTTTCAAAGAATTCAATAAGGTTGGTCAAGCATGACTTTCCTTTTTGAAATCTGTGCTGACTAATCTTTATTGTAAAGATTTTTCTATTTGAGTATACATTATATTTGAGTAAAGATTCCATTATCTTTCCTACCACCAATGTTAAACTAACTGGTCTATAGTTCCCTGAACTTGTTCTATCTCCCTTTTTAAATATGGGAATAACATTAGCTGTCCACCAGTCCTCTGGCACTATTCCCTTTTCAATTAATTTTTATATATATGTAACAGTGCTATCTCTTCCTTAACTTCTTTTACTATGAGCGGATACAATCCATCCGGACCAGGGGTTTTATCCTCTCTAAGTTTGATTAGTTTATCAATTATCTCCCCCCTTTCTATCTTAAATGTCTTTATATCTTTTTTGATCTCTTCTTCTAATGTCACGCCCACTGTGTTAGTCTCCCAGGTAAATACTGAGGCAATGTAATCATTTAATATTTCTGTCATTTTGCTGTCATTACCTGTGAGTTTATCATGCGTTACCCTTAGTAACCCTATCCCTATCCTGATTTTTCTTTTGTTATTTATGTGTTTATAGAATACTTTACTATTTCTTTGTATATTCCTTCATAATTTAATTTTGTGGTTTCTTTTTGCTTTCCTGTTTGTTTTTTTTTTACTTCTTTCCTAGACTCTTCATATTCCCTTTTATCAACCTCTGCTTTATCGTCTATGTACTTAGTGTCAGACTTTTTCTTTAGTTTCAGTTTTAACCTTATCTCTTTATTCATCCGTGGTGTTTCACTGTTGGCTATTTTGTTCTTGTTTTTAGAGGAATATATTTCTCCTTAACCATTTTAAATATTTTCCACTGTGATTCCATTCTCAGATTCTCCATCACATACTGCTCATCATAGATTCTCAATTACACATTCTAACCACAGATAACCCATCACATATTACTATCACATTTTTCCCATCATAAATTCTATGTGGCAGATTCACCATCCCAGATTCACCATCCCAGATCCTCATCCCAGATCCTCCATCCCAGATTCTCCATCCCAGATTCTCCATCCCAGATTCTCCATCATTATTTCCTGATCACTTATTCCGCATCAAAGATTCCCCATCACAAATTCTCAATCACTGATACCAATCACAGATTCTCCATCGCCATCAGAAAATCTCCAACATAGCATCCGTATCACAAGCTGTCCATCATAAATTTCCCATCAGAGATTCCATTCACAAATTCTACATCACAGATTCCTATTACAAATTTCCCATCAGAAAATCTCCAACACAGAATTTACATCACAGGCTTTCCATCACAGATTCTCGATCATAAATTTTCAATTAAAGATTCTACACCACAGATTCCCCATTCATAGTTTCCCCATCACAGATTCCCCATCATTAAATCCCCATCACCGATTCCTCATTACACCTTATCAATTACACATTGCAATCACAGATTCTACATCACAGATTCCACATCACAGATTTTCCATTAGATTTCCCATCAGATTTCTCATCACTGTTGTTCCATTACAGATTTTCCATCACAGAATCTCTATCAGAAAATTTCTATCACAGATTTCCCATCACCGTTGCTCCATCACAGACTCTCCATCACAGAATTTCCATCACAGATTCTCAGACATTTTCTTCCATTGTCAGATATGTGGAATATACTACCTGCAAAAGCAGCTACCGTTGTGTAAATTTAATCCTTCAAATAAAAACTGGATAAATATCATTAGGCATGGGTTGATGACAGTAAGATGACAGATTTAATATAATTTTTCAAAAGTCATTGATGGTTTCTGTGCTGCTGTTCCTACGAAAATCTCATTTATGGAAAGCAACTGGCCAGAGTATGATACTGGAGACATTTTGTGAATGAATGTTCCAGAACTTTGTTTTTAATTCCTGTAGGATTCATGGAGACATTTTGCAGAATTTTCCCTTGGGAGATTGAAGGGTAGGGTGGATTCCATGTTTGGGGAGATAGTATATGGTCTGAGGAACGAGTGGGCTTGAGGAGACATACGGCCTAGAAATTCAAAATGCTCATCGTGAGGCCAATGCGCTAATAACTTATACTTGTTAATAGAGCAAGCAGCACTGAAATCTGTGCTGCCTGCTAATCTTAAAGATCTATTCGTGCAACCAGCACTACCCTTGCTGTTCAGTGGTTGCAATCCTGTCTAGGGGTGGGGGGGTGCGATATTAGGGGGAAGCCACGCTATTTAAAGTCAGTCAGCAGCTTTTAAAGAGGGGTGGATTGTGGCTGCAAGAAATGCTGTGTACAACTCTTTTGTGAAAGACTGTAATGGCTGAAGCTGGGATTGAACGGGCACCAAGGTTCTCGGATGGTGCACTGAAGGACTTGGTGCAGGATATGGAGAGGAGGAGGGACATACTTCATCCCCCGGGGGCAGAAGACGGTGGGAGGAAGTCGCCACTGAGGTGAATGCCAGTAGTATTGCTCCCAGGTTGTGGATATAATGCCACAGAAGTTCAATGATTTGACTACAGTTGTCAAGGTAAGACCACTGTTGAAATGCCTTCTCATTACAGCTGCACCACTAATACCACTAATAGCACACCAATCCCCTCCCCAAACATCGTGCACTCTGCTCCAATCAACACAGCACACTTCACAATATTCTTTACCTCATCTTCATACATTCAGCACTTTAGAAGCATCACACCTGCAACTCACTTCTCACACACACAATGGCAGGTATTCAACAATGACAGAATTCCCCAATCACCTTGCAAGCCTCTCCCTAACACACTTCTCTCTTTCTTGCAGGAAAAGGTGGCACAAAACACCAGGCAGCAGGCTGTCACCGGTGAGGGACCTATGCAACGATACACCATGTCCCCCATTGAATAAATGGTGATGGGAAGGGGCAGAGTGGAAGCCGTGGCTACTGGTGATGCTGGAGGACTCGCCGAGCAGGGTTTCTTTATGCCTAATCCTCCTTGTTTCTGACTTCTCCCTCACCCCACACAGTCTGCGTGACAAGCTGCTGTTGCAGGCGAGGATGCGTACTAGTTCTGCTGCAGAGGACTCAGATGCAGACATCAGTGGGCCAGGCTACCAAAGAAGGTTAATCGGCATAAACCAAAAAATGGTTGGTGCACTGGGCAGCCTGTTGGAGAGCTTGCGCATAATGTTGGAGAGCATGGAGCACCTCCAACTTGACGCAAGGCTTTGCGCAGAACATTGAGCCCATTCTCACCAACATGGAATGAGTGGTCAGCTCCATCAGCAGCGCAGTGGATCCCACCGTGATGGAAGGTCTGCTGACAAACTGTTACCATGGAAGCTCAGACGGTTACCATCTTGGCTCTGGGTGACACTGATCAAAGGGGCTTCCAGGGCTTCACATCAGTCCACAAGTCTATTCTCCAACAGAACATTAGGAGTGCTGAGGCGCCGCCCCAGGAGAGTGGCCTCGACTCCAAGGGAGAGGAACTTACTGTTCTCTGTCAGAGTGACAGCATTCTTGGTCCCCAGCCAGCCACTCCACCAGTGCCCTTGCAGGTTCCACTCAGCCAGCTGGACCAGACTGCTGTAGCCCAGGCCGAGAAGGTGCTGTCTGCAGCTGGGACCTCCAGGCCAGAGTTGGCTCGAGATCATCCTCCAAGGCCATCTGGAGTGTCCTCACTGGAATCTCAGCAGCCTTCCACCTCCCAAGCTGTAGCCGCAGGGGAAATACCTTGTAGGAGCTCTAGGGTAGGCAAAGGAACATGAAAGACAGGCACTAAGGGTATGCACAAGGGCAAAGTCATATTTTCTGTAAATGATAACATTCTTGATTTGATAAATTTGGTTTTGGATTTGGTGCTGGAATTTATGTTTGTACTGAAGTGAGGGACAGACCAGTAAGTGTGAAGTGAAGGAAGGCAATGTGATGGTGGTTTTAAGAAGAGAGACTGATTGTGGGACTGTTGGTGAATGGGGAATGGGAGATCTGACTTAGTTAAAGCACTCCTTGATGAGCTGGTCTCTTGACACCTCGAGCAGATAGGAGCTCTCTTGGTCATTACCTATACTCAGTCTCTTCCTCTTCCTGCTCTTTTATCTTCCTCCTCCTCCTCTTCTTGTTCCTCCTCCTGAACTTGTAGGTTTGTAGGTGGTGATAAGGGCTGCTCGCTCATGATGGTGAAGTTGTGGTGCATGCAGCAGATAACCACAAATCTGGGTACCAGCTCAGGGGTTTACTGCAAAACTCCTCAGGAAAAGTCCAGGCAGCAGAAGTGTTGCTTGAGCACGTTGATTGTTAGCTCGATGATGCTCCTTGTGGCAGCATAGCTCTCATTGTAGGCCTGTTGTGCAGCTGTGCATGGGTTCCTAACTGGAGTCATGAGCCATGTCCGGAGGGGATAACCATGGTTGCCCAATAACCAGCCTTTAATTTGGAGGTCTGAATTGAATATAGATGACACAGAGGATTGATGCAGAATGAAAGATTCATGACTGCTGCCAGGATAATGGGCACAGACCTGCATGATGCGCTGCCTGTGGTCGCAAACTAGTTGTACGCTGAGGGAGTGGATTCCCTTGCGATTGATAAATATTCCAGGGTGTTGATGTGGACCATGCAAAGCAATGCGCATGCAAGTCAATGGCACCTTGCACCATGGGGAAGTCTGCCATGCTCTCTCATCCTGCTTCTCTCAGTCAATGGGGAAGGAGATGTAAGTGTTTCTCTTTGTGCAGAGAGCTTCAATGACCTCCCTGATACATCGGTGTACAGCGAACTGTGAGATGTTGCTGATGTCACCTGTTGCAGCCTAAAAGGAGCCTGTGATATAAAAGTTGAGAGTGACGGTGACAGTCACAGGCAGTGCTGTCCATGCCCTGGTTTGAGGCTGTCATTGTGGCTGCAGCAGGTGACATTGCTCGATAACAACCTCCTTGGTAAAGCGAAGGCGTCTCATACATTGCTCGTCAGCGAAGTTGAGGTAGGAGAATTGCTCCCTGAAGACTTTCTGTGGATGTAGTCACCTGTTGAATGCCCTCCTTCTCCTCTTCCTCCTCCCTTTTCATAGAATCATAGAATGATACAGCACAGAAGGGGGCCGTTTGACCCATTGTGCCAGTGCCAGCTCTTTGAAAGAGCTATCCAATTAGTCCTACACGCCTACTCCTACCCCGTCGCCCTGTAAATTCTTCCTTTTTAAGTATTTATCCACTTCCCTTTTGAAAGTTACTATTGAATCTGCTTCCACCACCTTTTCAGGCTGTGCATTCCAGATCATAACAACTCGCTGTGTAAAAAAATTTCTCATCTCCCCCTGGCTTTTTTTTATCAATTATCATAAATCTGTGTCCTCTGGTTACCAACCCTTTTGCCAGTGGAAACAATTTCTCCCTATATACTCAATCAAAACCCCTCATAATTTTGAACACCTCTATTAAATCTCACCTTAACCTTCTTTGCTGAAAGGAGAACAATCCAAGCTTTTCTCGGCTCTCCACATAATTGAATTCCCTCATGCCTGGTACCATTCTGGTAAATCTCCTCTGCACCCTCTCCAAGGCCTTGACATCCTTTTTAAAGTGTGGTGCCCAGAATTGGACACAATACTCTATCTGAGGTCTAACCAGTGATTTGTAAAGGTTTAGCATAACTTCCTTGCTTTTGTACTCTATGCCTCTATTTATAAAGCCAAGGATCCTGTTTGCTTTTTTAAAAGCCTTATCAACTTGTCCTGCCACCTTCAAAGATTTGTATATGTGAACTCCCCCAGGTCCCTCTGTTCCTGCATCCCCTTTAAAATTATACCATTTAGCTTATATTGCCTCTCCTCATTTTGCCTTCCAAAATGCTTTACTTCATACTCCTCTGCATTAAATTTCATCTGCCATGTGTCTGCCCATTTCACCAGTCTGTCTATGTCCTCCTGAAGTCTGTTATTATCCTCCTCACTATTTACTACATTTCCAAATTTTGTGTCATCCGCAAACTTTGAAATTATACCCAAGTACAGGTCATGAATATATATCAAAATGAGCAGTGGTCCTACTACCGACCCCTGGAGAACACCACTGTATACTTCCCTCCGGTATGAAAAAACAACCGTTCACTACTACTCTCCACTTCTGACACCTTGTCCTGCGTTGTGGTATCTTCCTTGGTACTCCCAATCGTGCCTTATACCCAAAGGATGCCCAGCCAGACCACTATGTTTGCAGGCAGACTATCTGTGAGGCTAACAACAACAGCAGTCCAAACCTCTCTATCTGTAGAGAAAGTGAAGTCTGAAGAGTGGTTGTACACAGCCAAAAATCCTAGAAGTCAAACAGTAGGCAGAAGTAGTGAACCTATAAGTACTGTATGACCCCTTTAAATATTACTGGCAAGCACGCCTTCATGCCGGTTAGCATCCCGTTCTGCTGAGCGAGGTCAGCACGTGATGTCCAATCAGCTGGGGCGGTCCAAAATGGTGAGTGCATCCTGCACACAGCAGATGACCCTCATCTGAATAAATTATTTCTCATTTTAAATTCTGTCGGTGTGCGACCTTACCGTGATTTTGGGTCTTTAGTTGGCCGCGTAGCGCCTGCAAAACATGCGCTATGTGGCCCAATTTCTAGGCCATGGATTTTTCTCATTCTCTGCTCCCTTAAGTTCTTTCTACTGAATGCTTGCCACTCATTTCCCATCACTGCTTCTCTTACTGTACGATGCCGCCATTCAGCTCATGCTCCACTAATTAGTCAGTGGGCACGGCTGTGTCGCAATGACCTGACGTACACTACTCAACCCTCCATCAGTGACAGAACCTACTATGAATACAAATATGACATTAAAGAAATTGCATAGAAATCATACTTTTAAATAATACCAAAAGTGCCTTGTATAAACAGAATCACATCTTGCTCTAGAGATTGAAGCTATCTTAATTTGACTTGTGTAGCTGATCTTTATAACTCAGTTGGGACTTTGTTAGATGTTTTACATTCCCAGACACTGTCCTAACACAAAGGTACCTGGAATTTCACACATGGAGGATACAGGGAAAAGATCAAGGGTTTATGAATGAGTACACCAGGCTGCAAGACGCAGAAGTGCCCCCTCTGCATGCAAGTCCCAAGGTCATGTCAAGATTCAATGCCTGTTGTGTTTGCTCTTTATGCAGTGTAACTAATTCTTGCTCATTTTGGTAATTATCAAAATTAGCATGTGTGTTACTGAAATGTTAGACCATGTCTGTGATGTAAGCTTGTGTGATGTGGAAGTGAAGCACTGAATTAGTAAAGGCTCTGATCCTTTTTTCCATTAAATTGTAGTTCAGTAATGCGAGCACTACTTTTGATTCGTGAGGACTTTGCATCACACACAATTTACAGTGGCCAGGTAATCATTTTAAAATACTTCTTGCAGAGTCCCATGAGAGGCATAAACTACTGGTCATAAACCATCAAATGCATATAACATAAAGGACAATACGCAGTTAGCAGTAAAATCTGTTATTTCACAAGTGAGGAAGCCTGTATAACAAGCCCTGCAGCTGTGTATTATCCAGCTCATACTCACAAGAGAAATCAAAGGCAGATTGCACTCCCTGGATCTGTGTCATTCTCCTCATTATACTAGTGTGACATGACAGTTTTTACAATTCAGGTCAAACCCTTACAGTCATTTATATGGACAACCATAGTGTCAATGTTGGATGGCAGGAGAGCAAATTAAGTTTTGGATTGGGTATGGGACCAGTCTGAAGAAAATCCTTAACATAGCCGACAGAAATTTGAAAATCATCAATAATCTAAAGGGAACTTGGAGATCCCAATGGGGTATGTAGGTTTACAATTTTGGTGGGTGCAGTGAATATTTTCACAAATGCACTCACAATGTCACCACGCACAGACAATATAGAACACTTACCCCTATGTTTGCTAATTGACCTATAATTGTCCTGCACAATGGAAAAATGTTGGTGTTTATCTATGGAAAAAACATTAAACCAAAACACTGGGCTGTATTATTCTTTTTGTGAGATATTATTTCATGACATTATTTTTCATATTTGGTCATGCAACAGATTCTAAATGTAACCAGCATTTCTAATCAATGCACATAAGCTAAAGACAAAATGTTGGCTTGACGATAACCCTCGAGTGACCAATGAACTAAACAATGGAACCCCAACCAACCAATAGCAATTGTTCCTTTGAGTCGTTGTGTGTCATGGTTCATTATCCAATTGCTTCAATGTAAAAATCTGTGATGTCATGACAATGTCCCCACATGATTCGGGTAGTAAGTCTACTGTTAGTTATGTGATAATTTATTTAACATTTCTTCTCAAAATCAAAAATATAAGTATTATATAGCTGCAGTACCATCACTGGTGGGAGGGAATAATTGCAGCATGACAAGTTTACATGGGCAGTGCCATTACGAAGTAGACATGGGAATTTATTAAACTCAGGTATCTGGGAAGTTGAAGGGGGACCAAATTATGTTTTACTTGTTGTTTATGTAAGTTATTTACTATTCTCCTCTCTTTTGATGGCCATCCTTCTCTATGCACCATCCTGGCTAAGGAGCCAGGCAGGTAAGCAATTTACATCCAGGTCTCTGTCAATATGAGACATGGGGGTGACTTTCCCACTTTTTCTGTGCCCTCTACTTGGTGCATTCCCCATGACTGTGTAGCTGAGTTCAGGAGATTCACCATGTAAAAAAACAGAGACATAAACATGCATCCTTTGCGAAAGGGAAATTGTGTTTGACTAATTTATTAGACTTCTTTGAGGAAACAACAAGAAACGTGGATAAAGGGGATCCTGTGGATGTGGTGCACTTGGATTTCCAGAAGGCTTTTGACAAGGTGCCACATCAAAAGCTACTACACAAAATATGAGCTCATGGTGTAGGAGGTGACATATTAGCATGGATAAAGGATTGGTTAGCTAACAGGAAACAGAGAGTAGGCATAAATGGGTCATTTTCAGGTTGGCAAGATGTAATGAGTGGAGTGCCACAGGGATCAGTGCTTGGGCCTCAACTATTTACAATCTATATCAATGACTTGGATGAAGGGACCGAATGTATGGTTGCTAAATTTGCTGATGATACAAAGTAGGTAGGAAAGGAAGTTGTGAAGAGGACATAAGGAGTCTGCAAAGGGATACAGATAGGTTAAGTGAGTGGGCAAAAATTTGGCAGATGGAGTATAATATGGGAAAATCTGAACTTGTCCACTTTGGCAGGAGGAATGGAAAAGCAATATATTATTTAAATGGAGAGAGATTGCAGAACTCTGAGGTACAGAGGGATCTGAGTGTCCTAGTACATGCATCACAGAAAGTTAGTATGCAGGTACAGTAAGTGATTAGGAAGGCAAATGGAATGTTGCCATTTATTGCAAGGGGAATGGAATATAAAAGTAGAGATGTTTTGCTACAGTTGTTCAGGGCATTGGTGAGACCACATCTAGAATACTGTGTGCAGTTTTGGTCTCCTTATTTAAGAAAGGACATAGTTGCTTTGGAGGCGGTTCAGAGAAGGTTCACATGACTGATTCCTGGGATGAGGGGGTTATCTTACGAGGAAAAG
Organism: Heptranchias perlo; assembly: GCF_035084215.1. NCBI lineage: Eukaryota > Metazoa > Chordata > Chondrichthyes > Hexanchiformes > Hexanchidae > Heptranchias > Heptranchias perlo. The sequence goes on from NC_090327.1 coordinate 102,988,268, forward strand.
TTGGACAAGTTGGGCCTGTATACACTGGAGTTTAGAAGAATGAGAGGTGATCTTATTGAAACATATAAGATCCTGAGGGGACTTGAAGGGGTAGATGCTGAGAGGATGTTTCCCTTGTGGGAGAGACTAGAACTAAGGGCCACAGTTTAAAAATAAGGGGTCTCCCATTTAAGAGTGAGATGAGGAGAAATTCTTTCTCTCAGAGGGTCGTGGGTCTATGGAACTCCCTTCCCCAGAGAGCGGTGGAGGCAGGGTCATTGAATATTTTTAAGGCTGAGTTAGATAGATTCCTGATTAACAAGGGAGTCAAAGGTTATAGGAAGTAGACGCGAAAGTAGGGTTGAGGTCACAATCAGATCAGCCGTGATCTTATCAAATGGCAGAGCAGGCTCGAGGGGCCGAATGGCCTACTCCAGCACTTAATTCATATGTTGGTATGTTCATACGTAATGAGTTCTCAAAAGTGATATATTGTCTGTTTTCACATTTGCAGTATACTGATGGCTCTTGGAACATTACCTCCTACCTAAAATTGGGAATTTGATCAAGTATGAATTTTTGACTCATTAGCCTGCAATGTCTCAATTTTGTTCCTTTTTGGTTTTTTAGTTCGGTTTGCTGCTCGTTGGTTGGTTTTATATACTCAATACAGCACAGATGGAGGCCATTTAGCCCATCATGCCCATGCCGGCTCTTTGAACGAGTTAGCCAATTAATCCCAATCCCCTGCTCTTTCCCCACAGCCCTGCAATTTTTCTTCCTTTTCAACTATCTTGCCAATTCCCTTTTGAAAGTTACTATTGAATCTGCTTCCGCCACCCTTTCAGGCAATGCTTTCCAGATCATAATAACTTGTTATGTGAAAATATTTCTCCTCATCTCCCCTCTGGTTCTTTTGCCAATTATCTTAAATCTGTGTCCTTTGGTCACCGACCCTCCTGCCAGTGGAAACAGTTTTTCCTTATTTACTCTATCAAAATAATTTTGAACACCTCTATTAAATCTCCCCTTAACCTCTGCTTTATATCTTTGAGGTACAAAGTCGTGAAGTGTGACACTTTGGAGGGGTGACATCTCTGGGTCCACACTTTAATTTATGAAAGGCATGATACAATGGACACGTGCTAGATGCCAAGACTTTTAACTTAATAGATTTTCTCCACTCTGCACCTGAATGTGCTGATTCATGGTTAGATGCATGTAGACATTCTCAATTATTTATCCCAAACAGATGTACTTCATGTGCAAATCTAGGCATTAAGTGTTGGCAGGCTATGCAAGCAGGGAAGGCATTTCATTCTCAGAAGTGTACTTTCCAACATTGCCAATTGCTACTGTGTAGTGAGCAGGAACAGGTATTCCAACTAATTTTCCTTTCCTTAGCCCAAAGTTGCTGAGACCAATGGTAGTTCCCAACCTTTCTGCCACCTTCGCTGAGATCTGTTAGCTCAACACAGACCAATAAATAAAGCTTGACTCTACCAGAGTCCTGTTTTGTACGGCTTGATTCCATATTAATGCATTTATCACCTGAGCTACCAGGGATGCTTCAATCACCTTCTTAACCAGGAATGTATTCAGCTCCTGTTTAGAAGAGGTGACGTTTGAGAGGTATTGCTGTAGAAACTGAACACGCATTTAAACACGGCGATACATTTTTTTAAGTCAGTAATTCTTCTGAAAACAAAAATGGAAAACTTATGCTTCAAATTTCACAGAGCACTATGTGGATGTACTGTTGGGTGTATTAAGGCAGGGAAGGGATGGCATTTTTGGTTCTGGAAGCAAGAAACCTGGCAATGCAGCTGCCAATCTGACGTGGAAGGAGGTGACAGTGACAGTCAGTGGCACCTCCATAACCCCAATGACCCATTTTCAATATCAGAAGAAATATAATGACCTGGCATGGGCAGCAAAGGTAAAGTGTGAGGACTGTAAAGGTAAAGATGATGTACAAGAAGCAGCTGAAGATAAGATATCATCATTCTCACTCTCACTTGTTCAGATGGAGTCAATAGGTATAACCAAGACAGTGTAGATGAGGAACTGTCACCGGGTGCGTCACAGGGAAGTCAGAGGATGAATGTTTGGAATGGAGCCTGATGTTGCTGAGTGGAGGTTTCAGATATGTTATTCCTTGCTACAGAATGAGTGGGTTATAATCTCATGGATCCTGCCATGACACGAAGGATGTTTACACAGCATCAAACATGTGGAGGCATTATGCAGCCTCTCAGCAGACGTGAGTCTCTGCTGCATAGTCTGAGGGGGATTTTCTTCCATGCAATGCTTGGTGGAGACAGTGACATCTCCAGGAACATCTGCATATGTCCACCTTAACAACAAGATCAGAGTACTTTCTAAATGGTGAAAAGTTCAAAACAGTGGAGGCCCAAAGAGACTTAGGGGTCCATGTACATATATCATTAAAATGTCATGGACAGGTACAGAAAATAATCAAAAAGGCTAATGGAATTCTGGTCTTTATATTTAGAAGACTAAAATACAAAGGGGTAGAAGTTATGCTACAGCTTTACAAAGTCCTGATTAGACCACATCTAGAGTTCTGTGTTCAGTTCTCGGCATAGCACCTTAGGAAGGATATATTGGCCTTGGAGGGAGTGCCGCATAGATTTACTAGAATGATACCTGGACTTCAAGGGTTAAATTATGAGGAGAGATTACACAAACTAGGGCTGTATTCCCTGGAATTTAGATCGAAGTTTTCAAGATATTAAGGAGAACTGATAGGGTGGATAGGGAGAAACTATTTCCGCTGGTTGGGGAGTCTAGGACTAGGGGACATAGCCTAAAAATTAGAGCCAGGACTTTCAGGAGTGAAGTTAGGAAACACTTCTACACGTAAAGGGTGGTAGAAGTTTGGAACTCTCTTTCACAAATGGCAGTTGATGCTAGCTCAATTGTTAATTTTAAATCTGAGATTGATAGATTTTTGTTAACCAAAGGTGTCAAGGCAGATATATGGAGTTAGGTCACAGATCAGCCATGATCTCATTGAATGGCAGGCGGAACAGGCTCAAGGGGCTAAATGGCCTATTCCTGTCCCTATGTTCCTGTGAGACCTCCAGGCCGGTCAATGTCTTACAAGTGGAAGCATTAGCTGCTGACCTTCAGACCTTGGGAGATGTATGGAGGAGCAATAGCTGCCAGGGTGCATACAATCCAGAGTGATATCTCGGAGGGATGAGGGGCTTCAGTTATATGGAGAGACTGGAGAAGCTGAGTTTGTTCTCCTTACAGCAAGGAAGGTTAAAGGAGATTTAATAGAGGTGTTCAAAATTCTGAAGGGTTTTGATGTCATAAACTTTTGATAGAATTTCCACTGGCGGGAGGTTCGGTAACCAGAGAACACAGATTTAAGATAATTGGCAAAAGAACCAGACGGGAGATGAGGATAAATTATTTTAGACAACAAGTTGTTATGATCTGGAATGCACTGCCTGAAAGGGTGGTGGAAGCAGATTCAATAATAACTTTCTAAAGGGAATTGGAATAATACTTAAAAGGAAAAAATTGCAGGGCTATGGAAAAAGAGCACGGGAGCGCGACTAATCGGATAACTCTTTCAAAGAGCTGGCACAGGCATAATGGACCGAATGACCTCCACCAGTGCTGCAAGATTCTATAATTAACGTTTCTATCAGGTTTGTTTTCCTGTGGATCATGGGATTGCAATATCCTGTACCCAGAATATGTGAAAGAACTGCAGATTACATTGCTTCCCTAAGACAGCAGCGCCTCAGAGATTTCCAAACAATTGCCCGCAAGAGCATTAACGATTTGGATTCGTGAATTGGAAGTACAATTTCAAAATTTGCGGATGAGACCAAATTGGGGGCATAGTTAATACAAAAGGAAGAATGTGTCAAAATGCAAGAGGACGTTAATAAACGTGCAGAATGTGTGTGTAATTGGCAAATGAATTTCTGTATAGATAAGTGTGAGGTGGTGCATTTTTGTAGAAAGAATGAGGAGACCACATACTACTTGGATAATAAGAGTCTAAATGTGATAGAGGAACAAAGAGATCTAGGGGTACAGATACACAAATGACGAAAAGTAGCGAAACAGGTTAATAAGGTCATAAAAAAGGCAAATCAAGATCTGGGGTTCATTTCTAGAGGGATAGAATTGAAAAGCAGAGAAGTTATGTTAAATGTGTATAGGACCTTGGTTAGACCACACTTGGAGTTTTGTGCACAGTTCTGGGCTCCATATTATAGAAACGATATAGAGGCATTGGTGAGGGTGCAAAAAAAATTCACAAGGACGATACCAGAACTGAGAGGACATATTTATCAGGAAAGGCAGAATAGGCTGTGACTCTATTCTCTAGAAAAGAGAGGACTGAGGGGTGACCTGCTAGAGGTCTTTAAGATAATGAAAGGGTTTGATAGGGTAGACGTAGAGAAAATGTTTCCACTTGTGGGGAGTCCAAAACTAGATATAAGATAGTCACTAATAAATCCAATAGGGAATTCAGGAGAAACATCTTTACCCAAACAGTGGCAAGAATGTGGAACGCATTACCACAAGGAGTAGTTGAGGCGAATAGCATAGATGCATTTAAGGGGAAGATAGATAAGTAAATGAGGGAGAAAGGAATAGAAGGGTATGCTGATATGGTTAAATGAAGTAGGAAGGGAGGAGGCTCGTGTGGAGCATAAACGCCGACATCGACCAGTTGGGCCAAATGGCCTGTTTCTGTGCTGGAGTTTTGATGATGTAACTCATTGTAAGAGCAGATCTAGGCACGGGATGAGACAATGAGTTGACCTTAGCCTGTAACATGTGCATCACAGGACCCAGAGCTGTGAGTGAAGGGGCACCTCCATCCCAAGAGCTATAAAAATCACAACAGTCTGTTAATTGGTTTCTACCACTGTTCATTCAAACCTACTTTTTTGTTTTACCTAACAACAAAAAATCGTTAAGAGCTTGTTAAAGTCCAATCACAGTAGAACTGTTTCCCAATGCTAGAGTGTTTCCAGTATTTTCTGATTTTATTTCAGATTTCCAGCTTCCGCAGTATTTTGCATTAGATTTAGTGTTTAATTCACGGCCACTTCTCTTCCAGGTATGCCCACCTTGAAGAAGTTCTGCACTTCTCTCCAATGGGATTTCCGTTTGTCCCCTTTACCACGTTCACATTCATTGCTATCTGTTTCCTTTCTTGTGTTTGATCAGGCATCTACTAAATATGGCTTTCACAGCCACATCTCTTTCTTCAGCAACTGTCTCTAGCTCTGACTCATTACATATTGATTCCAATTTAAATTCCACCCTTCATGTTTTGGATCCACCTATGATTACAGATATCTCCATGATATTCAGCGTTCCTCGAACCACTGCTCTCGCCACTTCCTGAGATCCACGCTTGACGATATACACCGCCACATGCACGCTCTCGACCTCTCTCTTCAACAGCACTCATTCTATTTCAGAGCTATCCTGGTCCGTAGTTTCATTTCATCCTTTGCCTTAAAACATTATTGTTAAATGTTTTAACAAAGGACATTTTTTTCTTCCTTTCAGGTGTCAAGGACCACAAGCTTCAACAACTCTTAGATACCAACACCCCTCCTGATCCTTCTTCCCCTTCACTTTCCTCTGACCCCATCCCCCCTTCCAATCTCACCCTTTGTCATGTTTTCACTATCCCCTCTGACCTGCCCCTCTTTGACCCTGAATGATCCTTAGCAAAGGCCTCAACTTTATCCCCTTCCCAAGATCCACAAACAGGACTGCCCTGGTAGACTCACCGTTTCAGTCTGTTTTTGCCCACGGAACTTATTTCTTCCTAGCGTGACTCTATTTTTCTCCCCTTGTCCAGTCTCTTTCGACATCCTCTACCACTTTAACCATTTCCAGTTTCCTGGCCTTAACCATCTCCTTTTCACCACGGACGTCCAGTTCCTCTACACCTCTGTCCCCCACCAGGATGGCCTGCGGGCACTCTGTCTCTTCCTTAAATGGAGGCCCAACCAGTCCCCATCCACCACCGCCCTTCTCCGCCTGGCTGAACTTGTTCTTACATTAAAAAAAAACTCCTCCTTTCACTCCACTCACTTCCTCCAAATAAAAGGTACAGGTACACGTACGGGTCCTAGTAATGCCTGCCTTTTCAAGTGATATGTGGAACATTCCTTGTTCCAGTCCTAGTCAGGTCTCCTCCCTCACCTCTTTCTCCAGTACACTGATGATCGTGTTGGTGCCGCTTCCTGCTCTTGCCCTGAACTGGAAAATTCATCAAATTTGCTTCCAATTTCGACCCCTCCTCGCCTTCACATGGTCCATCTCCGACTCTTCCCTTCCCTTCCTCGACTTCTCTATCTCCATTTCTGGGGATAGGCTGTCAACCAATATCTATTATAAGCCCACTGACTCCCACAGCTATCTTGATTACACTTCCTCCCACCCCACTTCCTGTAAGGACTCTGTTCCCTTCTCCCAGTTTCTCCATCTCAGTCGCATCTGTTCTGACGGTGCCACCTTCCACACCAGTGCTTCCGATATGTCTTCCTTTTTCCTCAACCGAGCATTCCCCTCCACTGTAGTTGACAGGGCCCTTGACTGTATCTGTCCCATTTCCTGCACTTCTACCCTCATCCCTCCCTCTCCCTCCCAGAACCACGATAGGGTTCCCCTTGTCCTCACCTTCCAACCCACAAGCATCCACATTCAATGCATCATCCGCCGCCATTTTCGCCACTCCAACGCGATGCCGCCACCAAACACGGCACCCACACCCCTTCCCCTGGCACCTTCCCATGCGAGCACAACAGATGCAACACCTGCCCCTTCACCTCCTCCCTTCCCACTGTCCAAGGCCCCAAACACTCCTTCCAGGTGAAACGGCGATTTACTTGTACTTCTTTCAACTTAGTATACTGTATTCACTGCTCATGATGTGGTCTCCTCTACATCCCTTTTGTCATTTAATCACTCCTGCCCTCCACCTTATCACGGATCTTTCCCTTTGTTCTTTCCTTCCCACAGAGTCTGCCTGACCTGCCGAATGTTTCCAGCATTTTCTGTTTTTATTCCAAAAGCTATTTGTCTTGCTGCCTCTCTATCTTCCTTCATAAATCTATCTCAAAAGCAAAATACTGCGGACGCTGGAAATCTGAAATAAAAACTGAAAATGCTGGAAATATTCAGCAAGTGAGGCAGCATCTGTGGAGAAAGAAACAGAGTTAACGTTTCAGATCGAAGACCTTTCATCAGATTCTGACCAAGGGTCATCGGCCTGAAACGTTAACTCTGTTAAAATCTATCTCCATGACTCTGTCTTTTAATTCCTCCCACTTTACCATCTCCTCCTCATTGTCCTCCTTTCTTCTAAAACACTCTTTGCGAGGGGAAATGGAAACAAAAATTGAGTTCTTCACCCGGACTGAGATATGTGAGTTATTTACACAAAGGGACAGCTAGTATTCAAAGTTTCACCACAGCATTGACTGGGCCAATGGAGTTTGCATCCTCACAGCATGGGTGCTGCAGCTGTCACCAGTTTCATAGTATATCAGGAACTTAAGTAAAGCATACCTGGAGGGACTAGGAGCTGCATGTTCTCTAACAAGATCTCAGTGGCATAGTCTGTGATATGGGCTTTGCAAAATCTTTATTGGCCCATTTTGAATAAACTTTGCAAACTTCACAGATGAATCCATGACAAGTTTCTTACTTCTGCTGGTCAAGTGTCAATTTAAGTAATTGAGAAGTGTTAAAGCAACATAAATGATCGGTGTGCAGCAATTTGCTTCTGGCATTTCCAGCAATGCGAACCATTCATGTTAATGAAAGAAAGCTGGCCAATGAGGGTCTATCTTGACTTGGTTCTGTTATTTTCTATATTAAGGCGAGAGGAAAATATTACTTTTCACTTTTCCCTCACTTTTCCTGAAGGATGACCTTTTCAGTCTCAGACGTCCACCGAGGCCACTATGAAACTAACTGCTAGGAAGTGGTTGATCTTCCAATCTGACTCTTGCTCCAATTTTTCCTCGCTCCCTGTGGCCAAGTATTTATGTTCTGTTAGTACCTCCCCAAGGTGTCATGGCTAACATTGGGAACTCAGTGCCAGGAAAATCTCATCATTGCATGGTATAGCCTGTTTGGGCTTCAGCATTCCTGTGCCATTCTCCAGAGAGCATTGATCCTACTGCTACAGCTTGTGCTGGTATAGTGTCTTTCACATAGGAGAACATCTCAGAGTGCTTTAGAAGAGGGGAGCACACAGAGCAGGAGATAGTAAAGTGGAAGGAATTAAAGGCACATTTACAGAGATAGGTGTTGAGTAAGTTTATGAATTGGATACTTACTTGAAAAGAGGGAAGCGGGCAAAGAGCAAGGGAGTGGGACTAATTGGATAGCTCTTTCAAAGCCGGCAAAGACATGATGGGCTGAATGGCCTTCTTTTGTGCTGTATGATTCTATGAAGGAAGGTAAGAGAGGCAGCAGGATAAATGGTTTTGGGAAATAGTTCCAAAGAGCAGGGACAAATAGCTGAATTGTGGGATTTTAATGGTGGAGGGAAAAGATCAGGGGACAAGTAATGAGCAGGAGCTGGAGGATTAGAGGCTAGAAAAGAATACTGGAATAAAACAGTGGATGAAGATCCTGAAAGTGATATGCTGGGGAACAGGGCATAAGTATGAGGGGTTTTGACAGAGCAAGTAGGGAGAATCTGTTTCCTCTGGCAAGTGCGACGTAACCAAAGGTCGTAAATTTAAAATAATTGGCAAAAGAACTAGAGGGAAATAAGGAGATTTTTTTTCACACAGAGGGTTGTTAAAATTTACAACGCACTACCTGAAAGGGTGGTGGAAGCAGATTCCATAGGAACTTTCAAAAAGCAATTGGATATGTACTTGAAGAGGACAAATTTGCAGGGTTATGGGGAAAAAACTCGGGTGTGGGACTAAATTGGGCAGCTCTTTCAAAGAGCTGGCACAGACACAACGGGCCGAATGGCCTCCTTCTGTGCTTTAAGATTCTATGATTCAAAGTGCTGCTTGGCAAGAACGGGGCAATGGAAGTGTGGGACTCCATTCAATTAAAATAAATTGATGAGAAATTGTAGGCAACAAACCCACAATTTCCTAATGCGTGAGGCCTTGGATGAGGCTCCTAACCCACAGCGCACATCTTTAGAATCTTCTCCAAAAAGCAAACACAACTGCAAATGCTTGAAATACACAGAGAAAAGGTGAGTTAGTGTTTCAGCACTAATGCTTCATCAGAACTGGAAACCAGAAGATAAGCAAGCCCCTTGATCGGACTAAACAAAGCAAAGGGTTTGGGGGTGGAGGGGAGGAGAGAAAATCAGGTAATACAAAACAGAAATGCAAAGCCAGTGTGTCAGCATCTGTAAAAAGATAAGGCAGGTTCCTTTTTTTTTTGTTTTCAGGATGTGGGTGATACTGGGAAGGCCTTAATTATTGCCCTTAGAAGGTGGGCCATCTCTTTGAAATAGTGATTATCTTTACAATTGAAAGGCTTACTGAGCCACTTCAGAGGCATTAAGAGACAACCAAATAAACTGGGACTGGAGTCATGCGTAAGTCTAACCAGGTTCTTTTCTCCCGAAGAACATTAGTGCAGCAGTTAGGCCATTTTTTCTGGTGTTATCCCACAAATTACCAGATTTATTGAATTCAATTTCACAATATGTCACAGTGAGAATTAAACTCTCAACCTCTCGCTTGCTAATCCATACAGCCACAGATAAAATAATTACATCTGAAACATAAGAAAGTGAAGGGGATCGGGGATTGGTTGGTTCAACTTCTAGTTGTTGCGACCTAAAAAGAAGAAGAAAACATTGTTTGTTAAAGCAACAGAAGAGATGAAGGGTCATGTGGAACTAAGGGCCAGTTGGAGGGAGAGATCAAGAGAGTGGATGCAATGGTACGTAGTAGAGAAGGTGGACAGTACGAGATGTTATCAGCAGTGGTCAGAAGTGCACTGAATATTATAAAGCTATTGGTGATCATTCGTGGACTCAAAAGACGACGTTTGAAAGTAGAGCTGAATCCACATGTAATGAGTCAGAACTGGAGGCAGGTGCTGAGAATGGAAATATGGTTGTGAAAATAGGTTTTGGCAAAGATACAGTCAAAAACAAGAGAAAGGAAGGAATGAACTTGCATTTATATAGCATTGCTTACCACAGGACATCTGAAAGTACTTCAGAGCTAATGAATTACTTTTGAAGTGTCGTCACAAGCACGGAAGCCAATTTGCGCACAGGTCCCACAAACAGTAATGAGATAAATGACCAATTAATCTTGATTTGATCAGGACATTGAGAAAACTCTCTGTTGTTCTTTGAAAAAGTATTATGGGATCTTTTATGTCCACCGGAACAGGCAGATGGGGCCATGGTTTAACGTCTCATCCAAAAGACAGCAGCTCTGATAATGCAACACTCCCTCAGAACTGCAATGAAATGCCAACCCAGATTATCTGTATCCTGGAGTGGGGCTTGAATCCACAACATTCTAATTAAAAGTGAGAACTAACCAAGGGACAGCTACAATAGTGAGCATATCAAAACAAATAAATGGAAATCACAACAAAGGGAGGAGACAACTTCTGTAAGGCTGGCAGTGCGGAAAGAGGAGGGCCATTGGTAGAGGTGCGTTCTGCCGCGATACTTTTGAAAGCTGACCCCATGTTCCTCAAGGGGATGATATTCCTCAGGGGGAGCGTGTACATGACAAAAAAAAGTCATCAAGAAGTTTTTATTTTAATCAGTTGTTACACCAGCAATACTTGATGAGGTAAAGGTTTGAGTACTATGGGGTTCAGGTTCACAGCCTTAAAATAAATCAGTTTTGCTCCTGGCTGTTTCATTTAAGTCAGTTTTTCATTTTCTCCTTCAACATGCACTGTAAAAGAGAAGCAGTGCGGCTGATGGAGAGGTTGACTAACTGAAATTGTTATAAAATGCAATAATATCTTGTCATTAATGTATCACAATCGTGTTCTAGCTTTTGCAAAGATTTATCGAAATCACAGCACAGATAATGCCCATTTGATCCATCATGCCTGTGCTTTTATATTTTTCTTCAAATACTTATCTAATTTTGTTTTAATTGATAGCCTCTGTCGTAATGGGCACTTGTGATGAAGCATTCCATGTTGTAATGCCCCCTGCCCCACAGTGTGAAAATCTTCTAATTTGTAGTGAAGTACTAGGGAGTGCTGCACTGTCAGAGGTGCATCTTTCAGATGAGATGTTAAATTGTGGCTCCATCTGTCTATTCAATTGGATGTAAAAGATCCCATGGCACTATTAGATAGAAGCAGGGAAGTCCACCCAGTCTCCTGGCAAACCTATCCCTCAACCAGCACAATCTGAACAGTTTAACCAGTCATATTTCTCATTGCTATTTGTGGGACCTTGATATGTTTAAATTGGCTGCCACATTTGCTTACATAACAACAGTCAGTACATTTTAAAAGTAATTTATTGTCTGTAAAGCACTTTGCGGCATCCAGAGAATGTGAAAGGTGCTATATAAATGGAAGTTCTTTCTTTCTTTTTAGTCTATGGTCCTTTGTTACTGATTCACCAACCAGTGAAAATAATTTTTCACTGTTTAAACTCCCAAAACCTTTGGTAATTTTGAAGGTCTCTATTAGATCCCTCTTAACCTTCTTTGTCCTGGGGAGAACAGGGCCATTTTCCCAACCTTCTTCATAACTATAGCTTCCCTCATCCCTGGTAACTTTATATTGAATCTTCACTGTACCATGGCTCTTAAGGTGTAATTCCATGGCCCTGTGCTTCCAGCAGGAAGCCATACTGGCAAGAAATGCGGTTTGGAGCTAGGACTACAGCATTAAGCCCCCAATCTCTGACCTGAGCTCCCTGCAAATACATGGATTGTGGGATTATGGCCAATATGCTTGCTATAATGGGGTGCCCAGAACTGCAGGCAATATTCCAAATGTGGCTGAATGAATGTTTTGTACAAATTCAACATCACATCCTTGCTTTTATAGTCAATGCCTCCACATGTCAAACCCAGATCCCATTTGCTGTTTATGGCTCTTCCTACTGCACTCTCATCCTTAAAGATAAATGCATCTCTCTGTTCCTTCACTCTGTTAAGAGTTTTACCATTTGGGGTATACTTCCCTTTACTTCTTCCCCCTAATATGCACCACTTCACATGTCAAAGCTTTTTTGAATAATCAGGGCTGGGTAACAACATCACCAGCAGAAAGCCAGTACTTCAGCTAAATACACAGCCACACTCTTGTTAGGAAGGCTAGTTAACATAAAAGGCAGCAAGTGCCATAACAAGTAAAACAAAAGAGATGATGGCAGGTTATGGTAGTGATGTAGAACCATGGAGGGAATAAAAGGAAAGGGGGAGGAAGAAATAGTTAGATGAAATGGAAATTCACCTGGGAAAGTGAAGAGAGGGAGGGTTACAAAATTCCGAGTCTGTTGTAAAGAAGTACAAAGAGCCCACCCTGGTGACCTTTGTCATTTCATGTATTCAGCTTATAACCAAGTTGGTCTGCATTCTGTTTTCAGCTATGTGGAATATGTAATGGAGTAGTGATTTGTCCAGCAAACAGTAAGGAATGTTAGGCCTCTTGCCAGCCGCAGATGGCTCGGCTCTACTTGTTGTGATGCAATGTGGTTTAACCTGCAAAGCTGCAAAGATTGGATGAAAATATCAGAGATTAGGTAAATGAAATGGGGGAGGGGGAAGGGTGGGGTTTGCAGTATATATTCAGTGTGGCTCTGATATGTAAATTTATAGAGCAGAGTTTACAATATGTTGACAGAGTGAAGGATTCTTTATGTTGGACCCTGGTAATTGTTCAACACTGAAGATTAAAGAGGCAGTTTCAAAACTTAAAATCCATGAATCCTTTCAAAATTCACCTTGAAAAGTTAGGCATATACAGTCAGAAACAAAATTAATTCTATATAGCTTGTTTTATCCATATGGAATCCTTGTCTCTTTTTAAACTAGTGCCTATCTTATCAACGCTCATCAGTGTCAGCTTATATGTTCAGATAGCTCCCTTGAAAACATGGTCTACATATACACCTCTAAGTTCCCCTCCAAGTCACACACCATCCCGACTTGGAAATATATCGCCGTTCCTTCATCGTCGCTGGGTCAAAATCCTGGGACTCCCTTCCTAACAGCACTGTGGGAGAACCGTCACCACACGGACTGCAGCGGTTCAAGAAGGTGGCTCATCACCACCTTCTCGAGGGCAATTAGGGATGGGCAATAAATGCCGGCCTTGCCAGCGACGCCCACATCCCGTGAACGAATAAAAAAAAAACACCTGAAAGAATTAATCAGGAGCTCTGAGGCTGGATTGTTAAACAATCTAAATGCCCTTCACTTGTAAAATTGGAAACTTGCAGAAGTGGAGGAACAACACATGTAAAGTATTTTGAATTAGGCTCATTTTATGATTGGCATTTAAAAAAAAATAAATTATATTCTCCTGGAACTCTTTCCATTATTAACAGCACTGTCTATGTGCACATGTGAAGCTTTAGCCTGAACTGGATATTATACAACCTGTGCTATAAAGCTAAAATCTAAGTGAATATTAGCAAAAGTTAATTAGTTTATTTGATTATGGTTGGAGTGGCACAGGTGAACTGGAATGGGTTGACTAGTTACAAGGTAGTAGAGTAATTGGTTGCACAATTAGTCCCAAACTAAATGTTACATTTTTTCAAGCTGTTTGCTGGCCAGCAGCTGCTTGAAGACATGGCTGAGATTGGAAACTTACCATGTGAGGAAGTCGTAGGCACAAACCATTCCATGCCATAGAGCATTGAAGTTTTAATGAGGTGCACAGCTCCAAAATGTCTGATCTTGATTTTGCCAGTCACATATGTATTTGAAACTGTCTGTAAAATAGTACTGCAGTTGTATAGGTAGCAATAGCAGCTACTGATTTGTGACTTAATATTCGTGGTAACTGAGCTAATGCACTTTTAGCTGTGTAAGATAGACTGTACAGTTTTGGCATTTAAGAGGACAAGGATGTATAGAAGGAACTGAGAATACACACCGCTGTCCTAGGAGAAGATCAAAAGAAACTGGGATAGTGCACAAATGAGACGTGCAGACACCCCCAGTTATAATCTGGACTGGCAGTAATTCAGCTTGTTTTGATTACCAAAGCCATGCTGCTTATTCAGTGCTCGAGTCATCCTTTTCTTAGTCTACATATGCAGCAGTACATGAAACCAGTACTCGTCTTCTTGAACATCTTTGAATACCAACCATGGTTAGCCAAACTGCTAACATATATTTTTTTGCACTTACTCCTTAATGTAATACCCCTCCACAGAAATGCTGCATAATTCCCCTTATTGAAGCCTCTATTTGAACAGATTAGCAAGAGCTTTGCATAAAAAGAACACTGTGTTGTCATCTCAAATAATTTCCTGTGTATAATTATAAAAATAAAATACACGTATATGCAGAATTTTGGATTAATTAAAATATAAAGGTGTATATTTCCTTGTCTAAATTAAAGAGGGTTCTCTGCTATGTGACTAGGTATTGTATTGCACCTGGGTCGTGCTTTTAGAAGTGTTAAAATCAGTGCATAGCATTGCTCCCAATATCGCATTCTGAGCCTCCTTGCATTGTTTTTGAAAGTTGTACATCTAAACAAAGTCACATATTCACAGAGGATTTTGATTACCTCAATCCATTATAAACACAGCCAGTGATCTCACTGGTAACCATCTGTCATCTATTTCATTTGCATCATCAACACCTGCCCTGTTTATATACTGCCTTCTTTTTCACAGAATTTACATCAATTTAATAAAATACAAAAATGTTATTGTTAAAATGAATCAATTTATTGTCCCCTGAATGTCTCAATAGAATTTGCATTGCTTATAATTAAATATGGCCCATAATGATCTGTTCATGGCAAAATGACTTAATTCGTGTGTCAGTAATTAGTTATTATATATTACACTGCTGCTCAAGCCATGTATTGCTGATGTAGATAAAATAGCTTTGGGAGTCCCTGGTCATTAATCAGTGTTTTATTACAGTCCTCAAATTAACTCTTGGAATGCCAAAATTTGTTGCAATTCACACCGTTATATCTTTCTGTTTTCTAGCACACCTTCATTTTCTTTCATAAACATTTGATTTCACGGAGTTTCCTTCACTGCATAGGCTGAATGAGTGAGCAGGCACTCTTTCCATTACTTTTATTTCCTTTCCTCCATTTTGAAATTATCTGTCTTCCTAGGTCCTCCTTAGCCTTGCACCATTTCTTAGTAAAGAGGGCAACCAGGTGACCTTCTCTGAGGCTTCTTCCAATGCTGTGTAACAGCTCACTAAGAAATGGGTAGGCATGGCCCAGGATACCTCATCGTTCAATTGACTCCTCTTCCCTGTGAAGCAGAATTTTATTTCTCATGGCACCTTCCCCAGCCCATAGAGCAACTATTGGAAATCTATTTAGGGAATTGCATGCATTTTTGCGAACTGAGGTCCAGCGTATCGATGCACCATTGTGCCATGTCACCATCTTTCCACTATTTTAATAACCGTGTACTTCACTTCACGGCCCCCAGGAGGAGATCGCTGTGTAACACAGAACAACACCTTCATCAGGTCTCCTCCTCTGATGTGAAATGTTATATTTGACAAAGCATTCCATCTTGTACTTGATGTAAACTTGTCACCCATTTTCTTCAAACGCTATGTTTTATTGTCAGATTGCCTTGAAAACCTGCAATACACAGGACTGTGAACAACACGACTGTCCAACCATCAGTTAAAACAAACACCAAAGACAGATTCATAGTTGAGTGAACTCTAAGATCCGATTGGCTTTGCCATCACTAGTTCATAGACACTCTAGCAACTGACTTCATGTTGACACAAAAAAGGAAAATTAAAGTCAAGTTTCCCCAAATTAATATTTTATTCTGAGTCATCTTTTAACAGCCACACTGCATATATTCACAGTCATCCAAAGGTGTTGAGGAATCTGTAGGAGGCATTTTAAAACAACCTACTAGAGGTTTGTAGTGAGACCTGTAGGTTTGCTAAGCTAATGATGTCAGAACATATTAGTTACTGTTGCCAACATGAGATTTTAGTAGGCCCTTTCCCAATATTAGGAATTATTTACATTCGGACTCATTTCTCACCTTCCAACATTTAAAGAAAGGAAGAAAGACTTGCATTTATATAGTGCCTTTCACAACATCAGGATATCCCACAGCACTTTACAGTGATTAAGTACTTTTTGAAGTGTAGTCACTGTTGTAATGTAGGAAACGCAGCAGTCACTTTGGGCACAGCAAGGTCCCAGAAACAGCAAAGTGCTAATGACCAGATAATCTTTTTTTTAAGTGTTGGTTGTGGGATAACTATTGGCCAGGGCACTGGGGAGAACACCCCTGCTTTTCTTCAAAATAGTGCCATGTGATCTTTTACGTCCACCTGAGAGGGTAGATGGGGCCTTGGTTATAGTACCAAAAGGCATGAAAGGTCAGAATTTATTCTGATTGTTCATCAAGCTTTTTCAGCACGTAGCTGGATCACCACTTGGACTGAGGTAGCAATTCCACCACATTAGATTTTCAAATGCAATAGATCTCCTTTAAAGGAAAGAAGTTATTGCATAGGAACAGGAATGCACAGGACTGTAAAAGACAAATGTGGTCCAGCTGGCTGACCCCAGGATGAATTAATATGTGTTCTTTAATAGTAAGAAAACCATACACGATGTGCTTTATGTCAGAGGTTGTGATATGTCAGAGTGCATTTCATTGTTTGATAATTTAAAGAATCAGCCTCTCTTGAGCACTGATCATTTTTGAGCGCACCAATCCCAACCTTGTCGTATAAGATGTCAAAAGATAATATTGTGTGGCTTTACTATCATTAGCTATTTTTGTCTCATTTAGATTGATCTAACAATTCATCAATTTCCATATACCTAGGTGAGCTATTATGGCTGTTATCAGTCTCAGTTACAGACTTAATGGCACACGTACAACACAACAGATGGGCAGGGACATTGGAATTGTAAGGTTTCAGGCCTCACTTTATCTCTGTAAGCACAACGTTCAACTATACATATATCCTTTATTTTAATTCGCTATAAGGTTGATATAGAAATAGGGAAATGCAAAAAGCATCAAAACCACAGTGGTTTGCTTCACATCATTGTTCTCTATGCGGATAAAATACACCTCTTATCTTAAGCAGCACTGGTGCATGGCATTGTTATCATCATTAAACTCACATCATTTGAAGACCTCCTATGATGACTGGACAAGGTCACTCTGCATGGATTTCATTGTTTCTGGAAGTGACGTTAGCAATATTGATGAAAAACTTTTGGTCCAGTGGGCAAAATTGTGGTCTCAAATGAATGTGATGATCTGTGGGAGAGAGCTGTAATATGATGATGGGAAGGGGCTGGGAAGAGAAAAGACCAGAAATAAAAGGCATTGTTAAGATGAGGCATCACCAGAGGTGCTGATGCAGAAGCTCAGGAAATGGTGGAGAAAGAGGATCAAGTCCAGACCATAAAGTGATACCAGACAGAGGCACATCAGCATGCCTAGGACATCACTGAACACCTAATCTAACAGTCCATTGTGCAGTAAATCCATGAGCTGCATGTGAAGCTAGTTGAAGGAAATCAGTGTTTAGACAACTTGTTGGGATTGCAGAGGTGATAGATCAACATGTTGGGCTGCTGGTGGTGGTGGATCAAGTCATTCAAGGGAGGTGAGCATTGGTGAAACAAATAGTTGAGGTAGTGTGGAGAAGTAAGTTGGGACATTGATGGTGAAGGAACAACTAGTCAGGACAGGTGGCACAACTAGTTGGGAGTGTGTTTTTTTGTTCCTTCATGGGATGTGGGCGTCGCTGGTAAGGCCAGCATTTATTGCCCATTCCTAATTGCCCTTGAGAAGGTGGTGGTGAGCCACCTTCTTGAACCGCTGCAGTCTGTGTGGTAAAGGTTCTCCCACAGTGCTGTTAGGTAGAGAGTTCCAGGATTTTGACCCAGCGATAATGAAGGAATGCAGATATATTTCCAAGTCAGGATGGTGTGTGACTTGGAGGGGAACATGCAGGTGATGGTGTTCCCATGTGCCTGCTGCCCCTGTCCTTGTAGGTGGTAGAGGTCACGGGTTTGGGCGGTACTGTCGAAGAAGTTGATAAAATGACAGTTCACTGAAGGAGTGTTGTTGGTGGAACAATGAACTGGTGGGGTATTAATGGTAGAATTGCTGGTCAGGAAGTTGGAGATGGAGCAGCTAGTTGTGTGGAGTGGAACACTAGGCAGTGATGCTGGTAGGACAGCTGGGGGGAGGATGGGTCTGATAGTGTGGAGAATTAAGGGGACGCAGTCAGGAAGCTTGGTTGACAACAGCAAGACTAGAATTCAGGTGAGCTGCTAGCTTGGTATTTAAGAACTTAAGAACATAAGAAATAGGAGCAGGAGTAGGCCACATGGCCCCTCGAGCCTGCTCTGGCATTCAATCAGATCATGGCTGATCTTCGACCTCAAATCCACTTTCCTACCCAATCCCCATATCTCTTGATTCCCCTAGAGTCCAAAAATCTATCGATCTCAGCCTTGAATATATTCAACGACTCAGCATTCACAGCCCTCTGGGGTAGAGAATTCCAAAGATTCATGACCCTCTGAGTGGAGAAACTTCTCCTCATCTCAGTCTTAAATGGCTAACCCCTTATCCTGTGACTTTGATTCCTAGTTCTAGACTCTTCAACCATGGGAAACAACCTCTCGGCATCTACCCTGTCAAGGCCCCTCATAATCTTATATGTTTCAATTAGATCACCTCTCTTCTTCTAAACTCTACTCAACTTTGATGAATAGAGACTGATCTGGGCTAATGTAAACAGGGAATCTGTGAGCTTTAGTCATTCTGACCCAGATTGATTGAAGCTCATAGAGACAAGCTATAGCCATCAGTTCCTGGGCAACAAGTATTGGATTCTCAGCTTTGTGACTGAGACTGTAGTGAAAATATGAAAGAAAGAAAGAAATTGCCTTTATATAGTGAGGAATCTTACAACACCAGGTTATAGTCCAACAATTTTATTTTAAAATCACAAGCTTTCGGAGATTATCTCCTTCGTCAGGTGAGTGAGTGAATGAGAGGTTCTCAAATCGCATATCTTATATTAGGCTGGGACACCATCACACCAATCAAAGGTGTCGTTGGTGTTCAGACAGGTTAGCCACGGAAAACAGTAGGTCCCAGTATACTGAATACACAATGTGTCAAATTACACAGACAGAGAGAAAGAGACCCGAAAGGCAGAGAGAGAGAGAGAGAGAATTTCCAGTTGTATTAAAAACAGATAACTTTTTTTTCCTGCTGGTGGGGTTACGTGTAGCGTGACATGAACCCAAGATCCCGGTTGAGGCCGTCCTTATGGGTGCGGAACTTGGCTATCAATTTCTGCTCGACGATTTTGCGTTGTCGTGTGTCTCGAAGGCCACCTTGGAGAACGCTTACCCGAAGATCGGTGGCTGAATGTCCTTGACTGCTAAAGTGTTCCCCGACTGGGAGGGAACCCTCCTGTCTGGCGATTGTTGCGCGGTGTCCGTTCATCCGTTGTCGCAGTGTCTGCATGGTCTCGCCAATGTACCATGCTCCGGGGCATCCTTTCCTGCAACGTATGAGGCAGACAACGTTGGCCGAGTCACAGGAGTATGAACCATGAGTATAGTGACCTCAGGACGTCCCAAAGCACTTTACAGCCAGCTAAGTACTTTTGAAATGTAGTCACTGTTTTAATGTAAGAATAAAAGAAAGTTTTGTATAAAAAGGGTGATTTTGGCTCCAGACATGTTAGAGTAAAAGTCTGTTAATTCACACCCCATGGTTGAAACAAAAGAAAAATTGATCACCATGGAAACCGGCACAACCTGGCTGTTCACAAGCTGAAGTAAAAAGAACTGTTAATTCACACCCCATGGTGCAAACAAAAGGAAGATTGATCGCTTTGAAAACCTGCATAAGTGCGGCACATCAAGGCAATGGATGAAGGGAGTGCCAATCAATTCCTGAGCTATATTTGAAGATCCTGTTGTTGGCAAGCAATTGCCCCAAAGGTGTGGTCCCAGTCAAGTGATCTATAAAAAAAATGACCATGTGGAGGAAGCCATGGCTCTCTGCCTTGCTGCTTCTTCCAGATAATTTCCTGCATGGCTGCCCTGATCCTGTGAAGAGAACACGGGCTACAAAACTACCCACGGGCACCACTACAAGGCCTCAACAAACCTCAAAGCCTGAGCCAACCTCAGTATATGTAAAACTTTCTTTTAAGGGGTTAGTATAATATAAGTCTTTTCTCTATTCAGGGTATGCATTTTGGAGTCAGAAGGTTTCCTTTTTTTTGTTGTTCAAAAACTTCTAAATCATGTATGAATTGTAGATATTGTTTAACTCTAGGGCCATATTTGTCTAGTATATTATAAATTATCCTTTTATTTTAAAGCCATGATTTATGCCTGGAGTTTCTTATTAGGATAAAGAGCCCATTAAATTAAAGATAACATTTAAAATGTGTGGAGATAAAAAGCATTTCCCCAAATTAAAGAATAAAATTAATTTGTCTCTTTTGTCCCTACAAGACTTATAGAGTGCTACAATAAAATTGCATTGTCACCATGCTTATTGCTAACAGAGCGTCCTTTCCACTGACCCCACTGGTGGTAAAAGTCCTATTTTTCTTCTGGGGGGTGTTTGGGTTCACATTTGGCTTTAAAGGATGAGATTATGAGTAGTGAAGCAACTGACTACTCAAAATCTAAATGTGTAAATGTTAGAAATGCACAACAGAAAATGACAGTGCTTCTTACTCATATGTTACAAACTGGATAGCCAGGTGGAGAAGGATAGAATACTAGAGCCAAGTCTTCAGTTGCTTCCAAGCCTTTATTCACAGAGATCCACATTACACCCACATCGCACCCTAGATCAGCTCTCTTATAAATGGATACAGGAGAGTTCCCGATTGATACGCACCACCTGAATACAATTAACACTAATTGATATAAATCACATGGATACAATTAACACATATACCTTATCATTGAGAGATTTCACCAAAGCTGAGAAGCATGGATGAGAAAAACTTTCATTTTCTGTTGCTTTCTATAAATTATCACCATCACGAGGCTGCCTACCATTTCTGAGGGATCAGATGGACACTCCAATACCAAAGGCCACTTGCTACTCTCCTCTATAGACGTCTGCGGTTGGTATACCTAATACCCATCACCAAATTGGTAGGTATGTAAGAGGACAATTTTGCTGCCTCAGCACTGCACAGGGGCAGTCCATTAACATGGTCTTGGGGCACCTCTGGTGCACCCACCCACTTGCTGGCCTAGCACTGGAAGACAGGGCAGGTAAATTAAAGGACAGCTGCAGGCCTGGATGCTTGCTGGAGAGCAGCAGCCAGAAGGCCCAAGGCCCAAGGATCCTATTGCAATCGGCATAAAATTTTAAACTAACTTGGGACTCTTCTTCAATTTTCAGCTGGGCCGCCTCACCACCTCCCAGTGCACGGGTCCTGCTCCGCTCCACCCCCCCATGGGAAGCCCGGGACAGCCCTCAAAATCTCGGGGTACAGTAATGCAGCATAACGGGTCTCCACCCCCGTTTTGCTGACCTTTGTGTCCAGAAAATGGGTGTTCTCCAGGTCAAGGGTCAGGAAAATCAACCCCATAATATTAATATTTTGAAGATGTAGAGCAGGCACTTAAAACATGTACAGAAAACGCTGGAGCCATTCAGCAGCCCAGGCGACATCTGTCGAGATAATACAGGTCAGTCAACGTGTCGGGTGCAGAACCCTTAGTCAGAATCGAAAGATATTACAGATGAACAGCATTTACAAAGGAACAGAACACACTCTATCTGTTTCTGTCTATCTTTCTATCTAAAAACAATGGATCGATAATCTGCTAGGTTACCGCCCAGGCGGCAAAGTTGATAATTATCCTCACTGTCTCTCACTTCAGGTGTCCCATTGCAGGTGATCAGACTTTCCTATCACAACTTTGTGTATTATAAAGAGATGATGGTGTTCCCTTGCACCTGCTGCCCTTGTCCTTCTAGGTGGTGGAGGTTGTGGGTATGGGAGGTGCTACCAAAGAAGCCTTGGCGAGTTACTGCAGTGCATCCTGTAGATAGTACACACTGCAGCCACTGTACGCCGATGGTGGAGGGAGTGGATGTTTAAGCCAATGGATGTGGTGCTGATCAAGCGGACTTCTTTGTCTGGGGTAGTGTTGAGTTTCTTAAGTGTTTTTGAAGCCTGCATCCAGGCAAATGGACGGTACTCCATCACACTCCTGACTTATGCCTTGTAGGTGGTAGAGAGGCTTTAAGGAGTCAGGAGGTGAGTCACTCGCCGCAGAATACCCAGCCTCTGACCTACTCTAAAAGCCATGGCATTTATGTGGCTGGTCCAGTTGAGTTTCCGTTCAATGGTGGGGGATTCGGCGATGGTAATGCCATTGAATGTCAAGAGGAAGTTATGCTATCTCTTGTTGGAGATGGTCATTGCCTGACACTTCTGTGGCACGAATGTTACTTGCCACTTATCAGCCCAAGTCTGCATGGGTATTGTTGCACGTGGGCACGGACTGTTTCATTATCTGAGGAATTACGAATGGAGCTGAACACTGTGTAATCATCAGCGAACAGCCCCAGTTCTAACCTTATGATGGAAGGAAGGTCATTGATGAAGCAGTTGAAGATAGTTGGGCCTAGGACATTGCTCTGAGGAACTCCTCGCGATATCCTGGAGCTGAGATGATTGGCCTCCAACTACTACAACCATCTTCCTTTGTGATAGGTATGACTGCAGTCACTGGAGAGTATTCCCCTTGATCCTCAATGACTTCAATTTTACTAGGGCTCTAGTGAAACTGGTGAAACGATAGATTGCTGTATAAAGTGAGCGACAAGAATCTCTATCAGATTTCACAACTCCCATTCACGTTCTGTGTTGATATGATTGTTCATGTGGAACAGAAAATCTGCTCATATTTATTTTCCAGGAAACAATCAAAAAATACTTCACTGTTTCTGTCGAAAAATTCCATAAAACTTCTTTTGAATTTTTGCATTTTCGAGATGTGCACCCTTCCACTACTTCCACATTGCAGCACCTCCTCCCTTACAAGAGTGTAACCTCTGAGTCACTGTGAGCAACACACACTTCAGTCATCACATTTGCTGTATCGCACCTCAGACATCACACTAATTGGCTCAAATCTTATATTCATGAAACAGCAACAATTCACAATCTAAGAGAAAGGGAAGTATGAATCAAACAGAAGGAAACTGGGTAGATAAACTTGCGACAAAAAACTCATCAGAGGGTTGAAAACGATAGAGCTGATTTTAACCTCCCGCGCCCGACGAGAACAGGACGTGCAAGGGGTTAAAATCGCACCTAGTCCATGCTGCACTCACGTGCCATTTCAACCATTTTAACAGATTCGCGTTGGACAGTATGTGAGACTCTTGTCCCAGACAGGTGAGGGCCTTATTGACATGCAAAAATCAGGGTCTGATGTCATTAAGACCCTGATGCGATTTTGACTTTATGTCGTGTGATTGGTGCCCGTTGCTGGCCTCACCAGGAACACTGGGTGCCAAGGAGCAGCAGGCCCAGAAGAGAGCAAGAAGGTAAGTTTTTTTAAGGCTTCTTTGTGGGACAGGAGGAGCAGGATTGCTCCTCCGGACCCAACAAGGAAACTTTGGGTCTCTCTTGCCGTAGGCTTTTCCCCTCCCTTGACCGTGATTGCGTCCGGCTCCCAAACCCCCCTGGATTCAGTCATCTGGCTACCGGAGACTGGTCCCGTGGGTACTTGATGGCGGTATCCAGCCATGCTCCTGCCAACCAGCTTCCATGTCATTCCCATCGGGTTTGGGAAGGAGTCGGGCTTGCACTGTGGTAATGAGGCCAAGGAGTAAAATTGGCCTTGGTCTCACCTCAATGAGTTAGGGTAAGCCCGCCACATGCCCCACCATGCCCACGCTAACCGCTCGCACCGAGTTACAATCGGGGCTAATGAATCAAGCATGACATTCAGCAAAATTTAACAATAAATTAAAGGAAAAGGGGAACTAATCAAAACACTTAAAAAATGTTGTCAATACCTAGAATTACATATAATGTACAGCACAGAAACAGGCCATTTGGCCCAACTTGTCCATGCCGGTGTTTATGCTCCACACGAGCATCCTCCCACCTTTCTTCATCTAACTCTATTCCTTTCTCCCTCATGTGTTTATCTAGTTTCCCCTTAAATGCATCTATGCTGGTCGCCTCAACTACTCCACATTCTAACCACTCTCTGGGTAAAGAGGTTTCGCCTGAATTCTCTATTGGATTTATTAGTGACTGTCTTATATTTATGGCCCCCAGTTCTGGTCTCCCCCATAAGTAGAAACATCTTCTCTACGTCTACCCTATCAAACCCTTTCATAATCTTAAAGGCCTCTACCAGGTCACCCCTCACTCTTCCCTTTTCTAGAGAAAAGAGCCCCAGCCTGTTCAATCTTTCCAGATAGGTATAACCTCTCAGTTCTGGTATCATCCTAGTAAATATTTTTTGCACCTTCACCAGTACCTCTATATCCATTTTATAATATGGAGACTAGAACCGCTCACAGTACTCCAAGTGTGGTCTAACCAAGTTATATACTAGTTTAACATAACTTCCCTGCTTTTCAATTCTATCCCTCCAGAAACGAACCTCAGTGCTTTGTTTGCTTTTTTTTAATGGCCTTATTAACCTGTGTCGCTACTTTTAGTGATTTGTGTATCTGTACTCCCAGATCGCTCTGCTCCTCTACCTCATTTAGACTCTTATTTTCCAAGGAGACTGTGGCCTCCTTATTCTTCCTACCAAAATGTACCACCTCACACTTATCTATATTGAAATTCATTTGCCAATTACACGCCCATTCTGCAAGGTTATTAATGTCTTGCTGTATTTTGTCACAGTCGTCCTTTCTATTAACTATACCCCTGAATTTGGTGTTGTCTCCAAATTTTCAAATTGTATTTCCGATTCCCGTCCAAATCATTTTGTAATTGGTGAACAACAGTGGTCGCAGCACCGATCCTTGTGGAACACCACTTCCCACCTTTTGCTAGTCTGAGTCTTATCTTTAACCCCTACTTTCTGTTTTCTGTTTTGTAGCCAGCTTGCTATCCATTCTGCTATTTGTCCCCTGACTCCACATGCTCTGACCTTAGTCATGAGTCTACTATGTGGTACCTTATCAAAGGCTTTTTGAAAATCCACATATATTACATCTACTGCATTACCTTTGTCTACCCTTTCTGTTACTTCTTCAAAGAATTCAATAAGGTTGGTCAAGCACGACCTTCCCTTTTGCAATCCATGCTGACTACTCTATTATATTTTCAGTTTCTAGATGTTTTTCTATTACATCTTTGAGTAAAGATTCCATTATCTTTCCTACCACCGACGTTAAGCTGATTGGTCTATAGTTCCCTGGACTTGTTCTATCTCCGTTTTTAAATATAGGAATCACATTGCTGTCCGCCAGTCCTCTGGCACTATTCCCTTTACTAATGAATTTTTATATATATGTAATAGTGCCTCTGCTATCTCTTCCCTAACTTCTTTTAATATGCGCGGAGGCAACCCATCCAGACCAGGGGTTTTATCCTCTCTAAGTTTGATTAGTTTATCAATTATCTCCCCACTTTCTATCTTAAATCTCTTCACATTTTTTTTTGATCTCTTCTTCTCATGTTATGTCCACCATGTTAGTCTCCCTGGTAAATACTGAGGCAAAGTAATTATTTAATATTTCTGCCATTTCACTGTCATTACCTGTGAATTTATCGTGTGCATCCCTTAGTAACCCTATCCCTATCCTGATTTTTCTTTTGTTATTCATGTGTCTGTAGAATACTTTACTATTTCTTTTTATATTCCTTGATAATGTAATTTTGTAGTTTCTCTTTCCCATCCTAATTGTTTTTTTGACTTCTTTCCTTATCTTTTTGTTTTCCCTTTTGTCACCCTCTCCTTTGTTGTTTATGTACTTACGTATGCATTTTTCTTTAGTTCAATTTTGGCCTTATTTCTTTATTCATCCATGGTGTGTCATTACTGGTTAGTTTGTTCTTGCTTTTTAGTAGGATATATTTCTCCTGGACTCTATTGATCACCATTTTACATGTTGCCCACTGCTGTTCTATTTCTTTGTTTGTCAGTAATTTTTCCCGTTCATTTTCCCGAGTTCCATTCTTATCCCCTTAAAATCAGCTTTTTTCCAATTTATTACTTTGGTCTTTTTCTTACTTATGGTCCTTCTCAATCTTTATCTTAAACTTTATTATGTTGTGATCGCTATTGCCTAGATGTTCCCCAAAGCTTACATCTTTTATCTATTCTGATAACAGATTCCCATTACTAGATTCAGCAGTGCTTCCTCTTTTGTTGGGCTTTTTACATACTGGGCAAGAAACTAGTCCTGCACACATTGTAAAAATTCCATCCCCTGTACCCCTTTATCTACTTCTTCCTGCCAGTTTATTTAGGGGTAGTTAAAATTTCCCATGATTATTATTCTATGCCCTTTACTCATTTCACATATTTGCTTACATATTTCTTCAACTACCTCCTTTCCACTATTAGGTGGTCTGTAGTATACCCTATTAGGGTGATCAATCCCTTCTTATCTTTTATTTCAATCCATTTGGATTCTGTTTCTATCCTTCTGTTAGTTATGTCCTTTTTTCCTACTGCCATTATGTTATCTTTAATTAGTACAGCTACTTCACACCCCCTTCTTCTTTCCCTATCCTTTCTGATTATGTTATAACTTGCAATATTTAGCCCTGTACTTTATGTAGCCATCTTTCACTTATTCGTACTACATCTGGTTCCTCGCTACGGGTTATTGTCTCCAGTTCCCCTGTTTTATTTTGGACACTGTGTACATTGCTGTACAGGCAGTTTAATTCATTTTTAACAATTGTTGCTTTTACTTTATTTTTTAACAGCTCTTTTATACTTCTATTTTATAACTGCATTTGTTCCTTTACCATTTATGATATTTTTATTCCTTACCCTGATCTGACCTTCACCCTCATCGCCTGTTTCTTTTATCTTTAGGTTTTTGTTATTGAGACCAGATCCCTCCCCCCATCTTGCTCGTTTGAAGCCTCAACCACCGCCCTATTTATCCTTTCCGCTGGGACTCTGGTTCCACTCTGGTTCAGGTGGAGCCCGGCTCCTTCCTGTCCCAGTACTGGTGCAAGTGTCCCATGAAATGGAACCCCTGCTTCCCACTCCAGTCTTTCAGCCACACATTCACCTTTCTGATCTGCCTATCCCTAGGCAAATTAGCAGATGGCTCGGGAGGTAATCCCGAGAATACCACCAGCCCTGCTTTTTAATTTAGTTCCTACTTTCTGATATTCCCTTAGCAGGACCTTCTCCTTATTCTTCCTTAAGTTATTGGTGCCAACATGGACCACGTCAACTGGATCCTCCCCCTCCTTTTTCAAGTTCCCCTCCAGTGGCTCTGTGCAGGCAAGACACCCTCCTGGGCTCTCGGTTGCAACTGCAGAGGATGCTATCTATCCCCTGATTATAGAATCCCCAATGACTACAATCTTTCTATTCTGATGCTCCCCGCTTTGGACTGCCTCATGCTCCGCGGTGCCATGGTTAGCATTCCGGGCATCCTCCCTGCAGCCTTCGTCCTTATCCTCACAGGTATCAAGTATCTTGTACCTGTTGGATAGGACCAGTGACTGCAGGACCTCCTTCTCTACCTCTGCTAGGTTCCTACTACCCTGCTGACTAACAGTCACCATTCTTCCCTTCCTGCACCTGTGCTTTCCTCTGTGGTGTACTCTGGAGGAAACTACCTGGATATTCCGCCCCCTCTCTTACGTGTCGGAGTGTCTCTAACTCGCATAAACTCTGAACCAGAGTGTCTCAAGCCAGAGTCATTTACTGTAGATGTGGCAATCCGAGACAGTCTCTCTGTCTACAAACTCCCACAGCTTTTTCTGCCATTTCTAGTTTATATTGATTTATCTATTTATTGATTATCTGTAGTTTATTTCTAGGATTAATAGAATCACTTGAGATCTAGATTATATAGAATTATAGAATCATAGAAAGGTTACAGCACGGAAGGAGGTCATTCAGCCCATCGAGTCCGCGCTAGCTCTATGCAAGAGCAATCCAGCTAGTCCCACTCCCCCGCCCTATCCCCGTAGCCCTGCAAATTTTTTCCTTTCAAGTACGAATCCAGTTCCCTTTTGAAGGCCATGTTTGAATCTGCCTCCACCACCCTCTCGGGCAGTGCATAGGAACATAGGAACAGGAGTAGGCCATTCAGCCCCTCGTGCCTGCTCCGCCATTTGATAAGATCATGGCTGATCTGTGATCTAACTCCATATACCTGCCTTTGGCCCATATCCCTTAATACCTTTGGTTGCCAAAAAGCTATCTATCTCAGATTTAAATTTAGCAATTGAGCTAGTATCAATTGCCGTTTGCGGAAGAGAGTTCCAAACTTCTACAACCCTTTGTGTGTAGAAATATTTTCTAATCTCGCTCCTGAAAGGTCTGGCTCTAATTTTTAGACTGTGCCCCCTACTCCTAAAATCCCCAACCAGCGGAAATAGTTTCTCTCTATCCACCCTATCTGTTCCCCTTAATATCTTATAAACTTCAATCAGATCACCCCTTAACCTTCGAAACTCCAGAGAATACAACCCCAATTTGTGTACTCTCTCCTCATAACTTAACCCTTGAAGTCCGGGTATTATTCTAGTAAACCTACGCTGCACTCCCTCCAAGGCCAATATGTCCTTCCGAAGGTGCGGTGCCCAGAACTGCTCACAGTACTCCAGGTGCGGTCTAACCAGGGTTTGGTATAGCTGCAGCATAACTTCTGCCCCCTTGTACTCCAGTCCTCTAGATATAAAGGCCAGCATTCCATTAGCCTTCTTGATTATTTTCTGCACCTGTTCATGACACTTCAATGATCTATGGACCTGAACCACTAAGTCCCTTTGGACATCCACTGTTTTTAACTTTTTACCATTTAGAAAGTACCCTGTTCTATCCTTTTTTGATCCAAAGTGGATGACCTCACATTTGTCTACATTGAATTCCATTTGCCATAGTTTTGCCCATTCACCTAATCTATCAATATCACTTTGTAGTTTTATGTTTTCATCTACACTGCTTACAATGCCGCCAATCTTTGTGTCATCGGCAAACTTAGATATGAGACTTTCTATGCCTTCATCTAAGTCGTTAATAAATATTGTGACTAATTGAGGCCCCAAGACAGATCCCTGCAGGACTCCACTAGTCACATCCTGCCAATATGAGTGCCTTCCCATTATCCCTACTCTCTGTCGTCTTTCGCTCAGCCAACTTCCTAACCAAGTCCGTACTTTTCTCTCGATTCCACGGGCTTCTATCTTAGCTAACAGTCTCTTATGTGGGACCTTATCAAATGCCTTCTGGAAGTCCATATAAATAACATCCATTGACATTTCCCTGTCCACTACTTTAGTCACCTCTTCAAAAAATTCAATCAGGTTTGTCAGGCACGACCTACCTTTCACAAATCCATGCTGGCTCTCTCTGATTAACTGAAAATTCTCGAGGTGTTCAGTCACCCTATCCTTAATTATAGACTCCAGCATTTTCCCCACAACAGACGTTAGGCTAACTGGTGTATAATTCCCCGGTTTCCCTCTCTCTCCTTTCTTAAAAAGCAGAGTGACATGTGCAATTTTCCAATCTAGAGGGACAGTTCCTGAATCTAGAGAACTTTGAAAGATTATAGTTAGGGCATCCGCAATGTGCTCACCTACTTCCTTTAAAACCCTGGGATGGAAACCATCTGGTCCTGAGGATTTGTGCATTCCAGATCCTAATCACTCGCTGTGTAAAAAAGTTTTTTCTCATGTCACCGTTGGTTCTTTTGCCAATCACCTCAAATCTATGTCCTGTGGGAACAGTTTCTCTCTATCTACTCTGTATAGACCCTTCATGATTTTGAATACCTCTATCAAATCTCCTCGCAACCGTCTCTGTTCCAAGAAGAACAACCCCAGCTTCTCCAGTCTATCCACGTAACTAAAGTTCCTCATCCCTGGAATCATTCTAGTAAATCTCTTCTGCATCCTCTCCAAGGTCTTCACATCTTTCCTGAAGTGCGGTGCCCAGACTGGACACAATACTCCAGTTGTGACCGAACCAGTGTTTTATAAAGGTTCATCATGACTTCCATACTTTTGAACTCTATGCCTCTATTTCTAAAGCCCAGGATCCCGTGTGCATTTTTAACCACTTTCACAACTTGCCCTGCCACCTTCAACAATTTGTGCATATATGCCCCCAGATCTCTCTGTTCCTGTACTCCTTTTAGAGTTGTGCTCTCTGGTTTATATTGCCTCTCCTCATTCTTCCTACCGAAATGTATCACTTCACATTTTTCTACGTTAAATTTCATCTGCCACGTGTCCGCCCATGCCACCAGCCTGTCTATATCCACTCGAAGTCTATCACAAAGCAGCCCGCTTGATTGGCACCCCATCCACCACCCTAAACGTTCACTCCCTTCACAACCGGCACACAGTGGCTGCAGTTTGTACCATCCACAGGATGCACTGCAGCAACTCGACAAGGCTTCTTCGACAGCACCTCCCAAACCTGCAATCTCTACCACCTAGAAGGACAAGGGCAGCAGGCACATGGGAACAACACCACCTGCACGTTCCCCTCCAAGTCACACACCATCCCGACTTGGAAATATAGAATCATAGAATCATAGAAGTTTACAACATGGAAACAGGCCCTTCGGCCCAACATGTCCATGTCGCCCAGTTTATACCACTAAGCTAGTCCCAATTGCCTGCACTTGGCCCATACCCCTCTATACCCATCTTACCCATGTAACTGTCCAAATGCTTTTTAAAAGACAAAATTGTACCCGCCTCTACTACTGCCTCTGGCAGCTCGTTCCAGACACTCACCACCCTTTGAGTGAAAAAATTGCCCCTCTGGTCCCTTTTTTATCTCTCCCCTCTCACCTTAAATCTATGTCCCCTCGTTATAGACTCCCCTACCTTTGGGAAAAGATTTTGACTATCTACCTTATTTATGCCCCTCATTATTATATAGACTTCTATAAGATCACCCCTAAACCTCCTACTCTCCAGGGAAAAAAGTCTCAGTCTATCCAACCTCTCCCTATAAGTCAAACCATCAAGTCCCGGTAGCATCCTAGTAAATCTTTTCTGCACTCTTTCTAGTTTAATAATATCCTTTCTATAGTAGGGTGACCAGAACTGTACACAGTATTCCAAGTGTGGCCTTACTAATGTCTTGTACAACTTCAACAAGACATCCCAACTCCTGTATTCAATGTTCTGACCAATGAAACCAAGCATGCTGAATGCCTTCTTCACCACCCTATCCACCTGTGACTCCACTTTCAAGGAGCTATGAACCTGTACTCCCAGATCTCTTTGTTCTATAACTCTCCCCAACGCCCTACCATTAACGGAGTAGGTCCTGGTCTGCCTTTTGAAAGTCCATATACACCACGCCGTTCCTTCATCGTAGCTGGGTCAAAATCCTGGAACTCCCTACCTAACAGCACTGTGGGAGAACCGTCACCACACAGACTGCAGTGGTTCAAGAAGGCAGCTCACCAACACCTTCCCAAGGGCAATTAGGGATGGGAAATAAATGCTGGCCTTGCCAGCGACGCCCACATCCCATGAATGAATTAAAAAAATACTATCCTCCTCACTGTTTACTGCCCTTCCAAGTTTTGTGTCATCTGCAAATTTTGAAATTGTGCCCTGTACACCCAAGTCCAAGTCATTAATATATATCAAGAAAAGCAATGGTCCCAGCACTAACCCCTGGGGAACACCATTGTACACCTCCCTCCAGTCCGAAAAACAACCGTTCACCACTTCTCTCTTCCCTGTCCCTTAGCCAATTCTGTATCTATGTTGTTACTGCCCCCTTGATTCAATGGTCCGCAATCTTGATGATAAGCCTACCATGCGGCACTTTATCAAATGCCTTTTGAAAGTCCATATACACCACGTCAACTGCATTGCCCTCATCTACCCTCTCTGTTACCGCATCAAAAAACTCTATCAGGTTAATTAAACACGATTTGCCTTTAATAAATCCATGCTGGCTCTCCCTAATCAATCCACACTCATCCAAGTGACTGTTAATTCTGTCCCGGATTATCGTTTCTAAAAGCTTCCCCACCATTGAGGTTAAACTGACTGACCTATAGTTGCTGGGATTATCCTCACACCCTTTTTTGAACAAGGGTGTCACATTTGCAATCCATTTAGTAGATGGACTAGTTGAATTCTGAAATAATTAGTAATTAGTTAGTCATTTTTTATTTTATGTTTTATTTTTATTTAAGTTTTAAAACTTGATAGATTAGTTTATAATGACTTGGTTTAAATCACTTAGCACCAAATTCCCAGTCCACACTCTGTTAGCAATTCGCTCCGTTAGAAATTCTCTGTCCTTAGCAACCTCTGCACTCAGGCTGCAATGAGCAGCCAGCTTAAATTTCCCCTCATGTGAATGTGTTTCACAAAGCAATATTTATTACATAGGAAATTCATAAAATAATTTTTAAAATTTCGAATAAAATTCTTATTCTTACTCCTAGATTGCATCCCTCTCAATGAGGCCTACTCCTGTGTCATGTGTCTATGGCTCAATTTGGAGTATTTGCTTGGAGCCTGAAATATTGGGCTGGATTTCGGGTGATTTTTCTTCTGTAAATGCTTTGTTTTCTCTTGATTGGCTGAATTTCATGTAATTCATGGCAAAATCCTTATCTCTTCATTCGGCCCAAGAATAGAGTTAAGGATCCGTTTTTACTGAGGTTTATGAACACCATTGACAGCCAGACACAAATTGTGCCAAAAATTGCTGTTTGTAAGTTTGACTCCCTTCATCCCCTGTCCACTGATGGAAAAACCCAGAGGCTGATGAGGTAACTGAATTTGTTGAGTAGAAAAATATTAAAACATCATGAACCATGAATCTTTGGGGCCTCTCTGCCTGGATACTAGACAGCCGCAACATGTCTGAAGTGTAATGTGCCTGTCCAGTCCTCAGTTTGCCTGAGTTTGGTGGATCAGGTCATTTTTATGGCCCAGTTGCACACCTGATGCAGGTCCACCCCCTGGTCGGGCTTAGTGCCTGAAGGTGGGGTAGGAAATTTAGCTGCTGTTGCAAGCTTAAGATGCCTGCCATAGCAGTAGTGGCTGCCCTGGTTGGAGCCTACTGGTTACTGTCCAGAAGGCTTACAGCCAATCCATGGCCTAATATTCCCATAGCAACAGAAATCACTTAACCTGCAGGTTGTCTGCCAGCCATCTCTGATCCTCCAGATGGGAAAAGGCGACACCAGACAGATGCTGAAGAAATGCAGCCCAGATGAGAAGAGGATACTCTCAGTTCCATGAGCCTTTTGTTGAATAGTAGCAGCCACTCACCTCTTGCAATACTGGTCCTCAGGTTGCACCTAGGAGAAGGACTAGAATAGAAGAAATGCACATTTAGATCCCCAGGGCTTCGTGGCGTGAGAAATGTTTGCTGGCAGGTGTTCACGTGTAAAAACAGCATACGGGACCCTGTGCTTTATAAATAGAGGCATAGAGTACAAAAGCAAGGAAGATATGTTGAACCTTTATAAAACACTGGTTCAGGACAACTGGAGTATTGTGTCCACTTTAGGAAGGATGTGAAGGCCTTAGAGAGGGTGTAGAAAAGACTTACTGGAATGGTTCCAGGGATGAGGGACTTCAGTTACATGGATAGACTGGAGAAGCTGGGATTTTTCTCCTTGGAGCAGAGATGGTTGAGAGGAGATTTGATAGAAGTGTTCAAAATCATGAAGAGTTTAGATAAAGTAAATAAAGAGAAGCTGTTCCCATTGATGGAAGGGTCAAGAACCAGAGGTCACAGATTTAAGGTGATTGGCAAAAGAATGAAAGGCGACATGAGGAAAAAAATTTTACGCAGCGAGTAGTTATGACCTGGAATGCACTGTCTGAAAGGAAGGTGGAAGCAGATTCAATCGTGGCTTTCAAAGAGGAATTGGATAAATACTTGAAAGGAAAAAAAATTGCAGGTCTACGGGGAAAGAATGGGGGATTGGGACTAACTGAATTGCTCTTACAAAGAGCCGGCATGGGCTCGATAGGCCAAATGGCCTCCTTCTGTGCTGTAACCATTCTATGACTCTATGATTCTATGACAGATGATCTTGGCTGCAGGTCTTCTTGCTGAGCACAACTTACTCAGAGCCATTTTTGTAAACCACACTCTTCTCACACAGAGATCCACACTGAGCTCTTCCTAAGACCTCTGTGGCCTATAAACTCTTTGTGGTGGTGGTGGGGTGGGGGAGGTTGAATATCTTGTGGGGTGCATCCTCCTTCGATGCTGCCTCACTCCTTTCTTTCATCCTGTTTTCTTCTTCATCCTCCATTAAATGGTTAACAAGGGAATTATGTTGCTGACTCAGAACCTCTTTGGGTGAGGGTGAAAATTTCTCGATGATCTGACAGGCCCTCAGTCTGTCAGAGGCAAGGCCACCTCTTTATAGATGCATTCCAAAAAATACCTGTTTCAGCTTCAGAAAGCACTCTTTAAAGCTTCTCCAGGAAACAGGCTACAAACTTCTAACGCCTTCCAGTATCAGTTCATACTGGTAAGAGAAAGGCTTAATTTCTTTCATTCTAACGTACTTATGGTGCTTTGGGAGTATAACTTTTCAGAAGCTTCAGCCTCGAATGCATCCAACGGTTTGGATGTACCACTCTCAGTTGAAGAAATTCAACAGCAACAGGCTACAACTCTCAGCATGCACCAGTTCCTACCAGTTCTACAAATTTTCCTTAAGTTTTTTGTATTGGCATTCAATGCAAAAGCCTTAAACAGATGTATAGTAATTTGGAAAGAGCTGGTCCCAACATATTACGTGCAAAGATTTATTTATTTATGCACCTGTGTTCTGTAAGGGAACAAATGTATTTATTTATCTACCTGGAGTGTGTAAGGAAAATAGGCTCCGAAAATCCACAGTCGTGGTCTTGTTAGTATTGTTGGGATTGCATCTACTGTTGCCTCAAGTCATGTCGTGTTTGTGGGGTCTGCAGAAGGGCACTTCATTGACACGAGGCTGGCAGATGAACGTTTCACTACAGATGCATCTCCGGTACCCGCTTGCCTTCCTCCTGC
This sequence comes from Heptranchias perlo, assembly GCF_035084215.1. NCBI lineage: Eukaryota > Metazoa > Chordata > Chondrichthyes > Hexanchiformes > Hexanchidae > Heptranchias > Heptranchias perlo. The sequence goes on from NC_090327.1 coordinate 103,023,677, forward strand.
GATTCCAACCGTCTCCCCTTCATCTCCAAGTACAAGGAGGCTGGTTCAATAATTATTATAAAAAAGCACTGACCAGTTCTTCATGGATCCAGGCCACTTCACTCACCTGAATTCCCCCCCACCCAACCCCGACCCCCGGTGGGGCCTATTTGTGCCCATCTGGAGATTGGTATGCTTCACTTGGTGTACCAGTATCCTGTCCTAAGCTGGCTCCAGACTGAGCCTTGAAAGTATGAAACCCTGATGTAGGGAGTCCCAGAACGTTGCTCCACCCTCTGCCACCCATTAGCCTTGAAAGAAACAGGCAGAGGTTCCACCCCAAATGGGAAATGGTGTGGACCCAGGTTGCTGCCAACTTCTGATGGCTTCCGTCAGACTCTCACCAGAGTTATACTGAGAGCCTGGCGGGGTCCTTAAGGAAATTCAGGGTTCTAGCATTTATTAATTTTCCAAAAACCAATGAAAAATCTCTTATTACACTGCCTCTGGGAAGATCTTGTACTAGATTCTTTCCAAATTCTTTCAGTGGAGATGAACACAACTACAGGAAATCTGATAGCCTAAATGATAATCAGTAATATAAACATTACAATTAATAATATAATGCACAACAAAATGGGGACAGTGAAGGCACTTTGGAGAGAGGAAAGCAAAGATCGAGAGAGTTCGGTAAAAAATAAAATATTAAAACATGAGACACAGTCTACCCCATCAAATTCAGAGTTGCTTAATTCAAGTTATCAAGTTTGGGGGATATTGAGGCTCTGGAAAGGGTGCAAAGGAGGTTTACAAGATTAATTCCTTGTTTAAAACTCCTTAGTTACCCAGATAAGCTCAAAGAGCTGGGTCTGTATACTTCAGAAAAGCTTAGACTTCGGGACGATTTGATCGAGGTTTATAAAATAATGAAAGGACTAGATTGTGTTGATGTGCCCATTTATTTCAACAAAATAAATTAGGGAGGACTGAAATGATGTAAGGGCAGAACTAGGGTGGATGTTAGGTGGTTCTTTTACCAAAGAATATTGGAATAGGTTTGTGTGGTGAATGCTGATTCGCTATATTCTTTCACGAGAGATGGACTTGCTTGTGGCTGGGGCAATGATCATCTTGTACAAGAAACAAGTATCCCCAAAAAATGGCCCCCTCCATCTACACTTATTATTCAAGTCCATTGTCTTTACTAAAATTAACAAAGTCTAGAATTTCATCTCATCAGAGCCCTGATATGATGTGCGTTTTGGCATTTCCTGCTGTGAAATATAACTGTACGGCTGGGATATTCAGTACTGGCCTTCCGCCTGCCTCCGTGACATGACCGGAACTCCACAACAACCATGCAGGGCAGGCCACCCGGCCACATTCCCACCACCCGCGAACCCTTGCCCGGTTCTGCACTGGGACCTCAAGGTGTTAATTTGTCTCTTTCCCAGGGCCTACGGCCACCTTCTCCATGGGGGCTGCTGGAAACTGTGGTAACAAGGGTGGCTAAGAGGGAAACCTTCCGTGGACTCGGGACCCGTTCACTTGAGGTGGGCGGGTAAAAAAAAAGGGCAGCAGCAGTCATGGCAAGGGTCAGGCGGTGAGGTGGTGCACAGCCTCGCTGTTTGCCTTCAATCCCAGCCGTAGCCTTTTATAAGATGGGAGAAGTTAGAAGAGTGTACAGTAGAATTTGTGGACCTCCAACCACCATTAATAGCTTTTATAAAGTAGTAATCAAATTTGGGGATTCCCTTTCATATGGACTGTCAGAAATTTGTCACCTCTGCCACTGGAGAAAGTTCTCCTTCCCGCCCTTGAGTGGACTGTTCTCTGACTATAAATGCAGTAACCTTCAAAGCATCCCACACTTCTCCTGACGAAGGAGAAAGCTTCCGAAAGCTTGTGATTTTCAAATAAAGCTGTTGGACTATAACCTGGTGTTGTAAGATTCCTTACATTTGTCAACCCCAGTCCATCACCGGCATCTCCACATCATGTTCTAGCTAACAGCTGTCAATAAGATATACTACCCATGTGTCTGAGACTCTCAGCAACCATCGAGCTTTTCATCAAATTCTTTTGCACAGGTAAAGATCGTTCCTGACTGGTTAGGAATGAAGTAATCATTTCTGACTACAGTCCCAGCACTCACAGCTGTTTTCTCAGTTCCCTCTGGGAAACGGTTTGGTGAGAGTATTTGTTGTGACAGACGGATTTGTACGGTTTGGAGGTGTTCACACAGAGAACATCAGGATGGGTGGTGTCATGGTTACTTTTGATTGTCTTCCTCATCTGAAGTCCAATCAGCATCCACAACAGCAATGACGTGCTGTGGAAGGAGCTGCAGGTGGACAACAGAGAGGGGAGCAACAGAGAGGTCGAGGTCGCAGGAGGCACTACCCATGTAACAGGGTGTACAGACAGAGGCTCAGTTTCCTTGACCTTTTGGAACAGCTGTGCTTCTGAACACCACGTTAGGTGGTTGGAGACACATGCAGCCTCCTAGAAGAAGACCTGTTGCCCGCTGGACTTGGCGGCCGCGCATTACCAGTGGCTGTGAAAGTCACCACCGTCCTCAATTTTTTTGCCTCTGGTTTCTTCCAGGGCACTATCAGAGACATAACGAGGGTCTTGCAGTTGGTTGCACATAAATGCAGGTGACTGACGGATTGTTTGCCAGGGCTGGGAGGTATGTAAACTTCCGCTGTGATGACAATAGCCAGAATGAATGGGCTCTTAGATTCGCGTCTCTGGCTGGCTTCCCACAGGTACAGGGTGCTGTCGACTGCACACACGTGGCAATCCGAGCACCAACGGGTCAACCAGGAGCATTCGTCAACCGCAAGGGATTTAATTCCATCAATGTTCAGCTGGTGTGAAACCACAAAAAAAGGTTCATGCAGGTCTGCGCCAGATTCCCTGGGGGCTGCTATGATGCTTTCACATTGCGGCAGTCAAATATCCCCTACATGTTCAGACCTGGAACTAGCTTTACGGGGTGGCAGTTAGGCAGCAAAGGATACCCCTTCAAATCTGGCTGATGACACCTCTGAGGAACCCCACCGATGAAGACCAGGATCGATACAATGTCAGCCATATGTCAACCAGATGTGTCATCGAGCAAGCCATCGACATGCTCAAGAAGCGCTTCAGGTGCCTGAACAGGTCTGGAGGCGTCCTTCAGTACTCGCCAGGGAGGGTCTCCAGGATAATCATGTTCTGCACAACATAGCACTGTAGCGAGGACTAAAGATTCAGGAGGAACAAGCTGCTCAGGACTCCTCATCTGATGAGGATTCTAATGGAGAGGAGGAGAAGGATGAGGAGGAGGAACATGAAGATGGGGCCTCCAACGCCAGACCAGCCGATCACATTGCTGTTCAGGATGCCAGGGATGCCCTATTAGCTCGAAGGTTCAGTTAGTCACTCACACTGGACTAAAGTAACTAACATATCCCCCCCCCACCCCCCCAACCATTTACACAAGCAGTCCTGTAACCAATCATCCACCCATTGCACATGCACCAATTGGTCTCAGTCAATTCATGTCTTCACATCATCACCAAGCAACTGAAAACCCAAGTTGCCACTTGCCAGGCAAGAATGGTGAACACAGGAAAGTGGTGCAAATTAATAAATTTTACGTGAATTAAGAAATTAAAGATACTTACAAAACATTTTCATAAACACCGATGTGCATCCTTTCCCTAGCACTCCGACATGGCGCAACCACTGTGGCCTCAGTAGAGGTAGAGGCCAGCTGCTCTGATCCTTGCTCTGACTTCTGAGATGCTCAGTGCCGATGACTGGATGATGGAGCCCGTGAGGGCCCCGCCAACGACTGTTCCATCTGCACCTGTGTAGGGGCAGACTGGGCCAGCGGGAAAGGAGGAACCGGCATGGTTGAGGGGCGGGGTGGAGGGGGGGGGTGGGGGCAACGGGTGAGAGGTGGGAACACTTTGAGTGGAGTCCCCACTTCCAGGTTCCCGTTCGCCATCATCCATCTCCTGGGCCAACGGCACATCACTCCTACCGCTCTGTTGGAGGGAAGCTTGGAGCAGTTCAATGATGCCTTGTAAGGCCACGGCTAATGTATCTGTAATCCTGTTTAAGGTGGAAGAAATGCTGGCATCCATAGACGCCGTCAGGGCCTGCAGGGACTGATTACAGTGCCGCAATTCAAGTTCCGCAGAGGAGGCCACTCTATCCATGGAAGATATCCTCGCAATGCCCAATTGTGCGACATCAATCCACATGAACTGGACTCCTCTATCCTCTCTGATATTGTGGAAAGTGTACTGTTATGGCTGCCAGTACCTCGCACATTTGCTGCTTACCCTCTAGCATTCTCCTTTTCATTGATGGCCCCCTGGGTTCAGCATCTCTTTCCAGCTGAGCAGAGTTTGGAGAGGTCTGCACCCACTGACGCGGACTCTCCACGACTGTCCCTGCCATCACTCTCTGCTCTAGCTCACTTGTGACATGCGATTCACCAAGTGACATCTCATCTAGCTGTATAACAGGACCCACCAAAGTTCTCGTATCTGCTCTGGTGTCTGGTAAGTATGTGTCCTGTGAAGGTGCATCCTCAGGAGGAATCAGATCCTCTGAGTAAACGTCATCCACCAAGGGCAGGGGCTGCTGTTCTTCGCATGATGGCCCTGGAGGAGAGAAGAGACGGATATGACTTAGTCATGGGAATGTACAAATGTTGAAATTCACATGATTATGGTGATCATATTTGATTCGGTGCTGAAATCAAGTCAACATGACTTAGTCTTTTATGAGATGTGGGTTGGAGATATTTAATTCTGTCACCATGCAGCAGCGAGGTCCCAGTCTCGCCATCTCCGATACTCAGGGACGCTGATATCCTGCAGGGCCTCCTGCTCTGCATTACTTAACTCCACCATCTGTGGTGGCCCACCTCCGGTCCTCTCCTTCTCCCTTGTATTTTGTGCTCTTTTCCCCTGCAAGGTGGCATGACAGACCTCTGAGTGTTTGTAAGGCATGTGTGCATCCAATGGACGCAATGCATTCGGCGAGGGTGACTATCAGGCAGATGCATCACGAGTGGCACAGGCATGCATTTAAGGATGTGTTGACAGTGTCATTTGAGGATGTGTGCCCAAGGCCTGCCTGATTCAATTTTCAGGTGGGTCTGTAAATGGATGAGCAGCATGCCCACCTGTGTCTGGCAGACAGCTGCTTAAATATGTAAATGGGGGCTCTACGCTGGTTGTAGGGCTCTGTTTGCAATTTTCAGCGTTGAACAGCCTAACCAGTGGTGCTTAAAGGGCAGAAGTTGAAAATCCCACCCAAAATGTCTGATTTGTAACTCTCCAAAGTGAAATTCAGTAGTAGGGTATTAAGCATTAAAAGATAGATAACCAGGAACCATTTTATATTTAGAATCATGAAGTAGAATTTCTTCTGGGATTCTCCTAATTGTCCACTTTAACTTCATTGGAAGATCGATGGAAACCATTTCTCTGGGGTTTCCATGGATCTTCCGCTGAAATTATGGTGGACACTTGGGAGAACCCCTCCCCCACCCAGAAATTAAAGGCGATAGAATGTTTCTGCACAGAAACAGAACATTTGGCCCATGAAGCCTGCATCAGTGTTTTTATCCACGAGTCACCCAATGTAATCACACCCTCCTCATGGCTCTTTAATATTCCTCATTTACAAGCAGCAGTCTAATTCTCTTTTTAAATGTACCTATGAGCTCAGCTTCAACAATGGTTTGTGGCAGAGAATTGAGGAACCTCAACATTGAGCTCAATATCCCACCAAGGAGGGGTAACTATTTCTTTGATTTCATCCCTTGCTTTCTTATTTTTCTGCTGTAGGGTATAATATTGTTTTTGGGAAAGTTCTACGTCTTTTACTAGTTTAGTCAAATGTTCAGGTAATGGCGGGATTTCATATCCAAAACAGGATATGTTTTCCTGGAGGTTCGGCAAAGTACCGTTAACTGTGATATTGATCAGGGTGTGATCTGAGCTAGGGATTATCCTTTCCTGTGCTACTTGGACCTCTATCTGGGGTCTGACGCAAAAGGTAGAGTCTTGAACTGGGCACCAGGTATCATTGTGTACCCTATACCGGCTTTCACTAGTGGTGACACAGTAGGTTCCGTTATCCTTATACGCAACCTGGGGCAGGACATGGCCCTGAGCCATCACCTCCATGGTACGGTTGATAGGCTGTCCTCCTCCGAATTCAAACCCACATACTGGCCAATCGAAAAGATTCAGATGGTATGGGCACAACACCGCATGTGTACCTCGTCCCTGGCATCCCTCCAGATTAGTGCCGGTTATAGATTTTCCCATCTTAATCACATACGGAGAGATCTTATGATGCCTTACATGTACCCCATTCCGAATGACACCAATATTTTCTACCCGGTATACCGGTACTGGTTGTTGTGACTGATCCATCACTGGCATCCTAAGGACTATTGCCATTATAGTTTGTTTGTTATGGCCACAGTTGACTGGGACTGGGTATGCTTTGGAGGCCGACTGTAGCTAATACGGATTCATAAGGTTGTTATAGACAGTTATAGCTTTTAGGTGCCTGTTGCCAATCCATGACGGTACATGGCCTTGTTTCAAATCATCTAGATTACTGCACCTCTCGTTTAACAACCAGGCGCCGTACATGACACAAACATCATTTTGGGTGGCCCTGTCCGACACATTTTGGTCCTCCTTTATGAATTTATTTATAGTCTGGGCGTGAGTCTCCAACTCAGATATTATTTCCTTCAGGTGAATTGCCATCACTTGGTCTTCCTGCAATTCTTGACCTTCAATATTATTACCCTCTCCCAGTATTTTCCTAAGCTGATCTTGTAGGGTATTCACTTGTATTTATAACTGAACATTATCCATACTATTGACCAGTGACATCCTGTATTAAATACTGTGGCCGTGTCATCGATCAATCCCCTTTTTCGTCTCCTCGAGCCCATGTGGCTGTTATTTAGAGTCATAGAGTCATAGAGTCATAGAGTTATACAGCACGGATAGAGGCCCTTCGGCCCATCGTGTCCGCGCCGGCCATCAGCCCTGTCTACTCTAATCCCATATTCCAGCATTTGGTCCGTAGCCTTGTATGCTATGGCATTTCAAGTGCTCATCCAAATGCTTCTTGAATGTTGTGAGGGTTCCTGCCTCCACAACCCTTTCAGGCAGTGAGTTCCAGACTCCAACCACCCTCTGGGTGAAAAAGTTCTTTCTCAAATCCCCTCTAAACCTCTCGCCTTTTACCTTGAATCTATGTCCCCTTGTTATAGAACCCTCAACGAAGGGAAAAAGCTCCTTAGTATCCATCCTATCTGTGCCCCTCATAATTTTGTACACCTCAATCATGTCCCCCCTCAGCCTCCTCTGCTCCAAGGAAAACAAACCCAATCTTCCCAGTCTCTCTTCATAGCTGAAGCGCTCCAGCCCTGGTAACATCCTGGTGAATCTCCTCTGCACCCTCTCCAAAGCGATCACATCCTTCCTGTAGTGTAGCGACCAGAACTGCACACAGTACTCCAGCTGTGGCCTAACCAGTGTTTTACACAGCTCCATCATAACCTCCTTGCTCTTATATTCTATGCCTCGGCTAATAAAGGCAAGTATCCCATATGCCTTCTTTACCACCTTATCTACCTGTTCCGCCGCTGGTTTATATAAATCCCCCTGACTTTCCTCCCCATAATTCTTCTCATAAAATTGCCAGAACGTCTCCTTTAGCAGTTTCTCATAAAATGTTTCCGTTTCTGGTGGGCACCACCTTGGCAACTGTGAATTAAGACTAACAGATGCTGCCTCATGATGCACGTCATGATACATCACTTTCCCTGCTGGATTCAACACCAACCCATTCCTAGTCCGTGTGTCGTTATGGGGCACTTAACCTCTTTACCCCGAGTCTTTGGGGTGTTTTGGTAGAGACTTCATTTCATTTGCGACCAGTTCAGTAACATTGACTATCTTTGGAGGATCTGAGATCAAACAGGAGTCTAAACTCTGAGTCCAATTTATTCCTGACCCGGAATCTTGCCATTGCCGTTTGAAAACAATGGCAACCCCTTCTTGGCATTTGTGCCCTGACCCGACCATGCACACATAAATTCCTTGCTCCCTCTTCCACCATTTGTCCCAACACAATCTTACCCCTTCCTTAGTTCATATAGTCCGCCTGTTCTAGTCGTTACCCAATTTTTTCCAATCCGTGGATGCGTCACCTTTACTTTCGTCTGTTTTTCGTAACCACCAACACCATCCCATAGGGGTGCTCCCTTGGCATTAAAGACAAACCCGTCTACCCTCTTTTACCTGTACCTTACTGGCCGTGATATTTATTTTTGGGCAGGACACCAATACTTCCTCAATTTTGTAACCAGCTCGATTTGAATACTTGGCGGTATTTGACCCTAGCCAACCCGGCCAATTTCCGTTGTGGGAGTATGTAACTATACCATTATTACCCCGTGTCGTTCCCCCCTTGAGTTACGGTGGGACTGGTTCCTCCCATACACCCGTAAATAAAAGACGTCTCGATGTCCCTCTGATTTCCCAGTCCTGCTCCAATCAGGATCATCAACACACCCAGCCGCAGTGTCCACTTCATCTTGCGTCCTTGGTTCGACTCACCACTACAAAAGAAAAAAAGAGATAGCACTGCTCTGTGAGGGTCTTCCCTTCACAGTTCAGACTTAAGTTATACACCTATTTACACTGTACGCTTCAATCACCACTTTCCTTTTCCTGTCCCTTGAGGTTTGGGCTCTTTGGGGCCCGGGGGCGGTGTAGGAGGCGGCGTCCAGGGCACCCTGGGTCGAGGCATCCGACTATTCCTTCTCACTGTCCTGCCCCCCGAGTTATCCCCATCATCCCATAACATGGGAGAAAGGCTTACACCGATTACTATTGGCCTCAATACGCCTTGGTCTACCAAGGAATTTATTGCAGTTTCCAAATCCTTTTCTGCTTCCCGGGGAAAATTGTACTGTTTCTGAGGCTGCGACATTGGGTCCCCAGCTACCTTCACCTCTACCCCCGTCACTCTTCCACAATCATGTCTGTGAGTGATGAACTCGGCGATGTTATCCCATACATTCGTTCGATACCTTGCCGGGACGCTATTGACCAATTGTTCCATGTCATAGCTTCCCTTTGGTTTCATCGTACAGGCACTGCCCTTTAACCTGCTCATCTTTGGGAATGACTAAAATCTCCTCTAGTTTATCCGAATCAACTGCCCCCCATAGACAGTTGTTTTCAATATCTACAATTGCGTAGTGGGCTAACATGTAATCAGCCCTGAGAACCCCCGAGCCCAGCTGTTCCCACTTCATAAGAACACATTCCCATTTGGTGACAACGGGTCCTAATTTTATAGTCAAGGGTATCGATACCGCCCCAGCCTGTTCATTACCTGCAAAACCTGTCAATTTAAATGGGACTCCGCTCGACAATGGGGAAGTGGTCGGATTTGGTGAGTGGACCACCATACTAGAGGCTCCAGTGTCCACTAGATCCAAGTGGTCTCTACTTTAATATTTACACACGGTCTGCCCCACTCATCATAGGTGAATGGGCATAGGTATTCGGACTGGGTGTGGCCCCGTCACTGCGGGGATGCAGATGCGCCGGGTCCTCCGTCACACACGGCAGCGTCCAGTTTCCCTTGATCTCTGCACATAACCTGCTGTAATGTGGCCACTAAGATTTTCACTGGGTCTTCTACTTTCTCTTGTTTTGTCTCTACCACCCGTGGTTTCGACCCCTCGAGACCCTCGTATTCTGGTTTCCCCCCTTTCGGGAACCTACACTCCTTACTCCAGTGTTCCATTTTTTCACAGTTGAAACACGCCTGGGATCTGCCCACATTACCCCCCTCCTGCCTCCATTCCTTTTTACTTCCTACGTTCCCTCTTACTTCGTGCACCTTCCCCTTTTGTCTATTTTCTTCCCCTTTGTCTTATTTGAAAACCAAAGTAAGCTTTCTTAGCATGTCCCCCTCCGTATTATTATTATCCTCAGGGTCAAACCATGACTCGGCCTTTGCCCTGATCTGCGACAAACCGTTGGACACTGGTCCTCAGCCAATGATTTCTGGGAGCCCCTGTTAAGTTCACGCGTACTAGATTTCCTCCAGTTGCTTTTATGTATACCAGCCACAATCTATCTGCAAATGTGTCCGGTGACTCGCCTGCCTGCTGCCTAGTTTGCTCAACCTGTAAGAAAGGACTACCTTGGCTATGTCCTAGTGCCACTAAAATTTCATCTTTCAAGCCTTTCATGGTTCCGCCCTCCAATTTAGTGGCTGCCGACAAATTCTGATACAGCTTCATGTCTAGGGAGAAGAGTATCAGTTTCTTCATTTTGTCATCGTTACAATTATTGATACCGCCTATCTGTTTCATGTTGGCAAAATGGACAGAGGCGTCTCCCCCATGTTTCAATTTCGTCACGCTAGTCAGCATTTCTTGTAACTGGTGGTGGACCCAACTTTTGTTGTCGCAGGGGGCACATTGGTCTCGGTGGTCCTGGTGCCTCAGGAGCCGACCGACGCTCCCCACTATACTGGGACCATCATCGGGTTCTTTTCCCTTCTCATCCCAGTCTTCCCCAACTTTTCCCGGTGACATGAGGCAAACCATACCTCTGGCCTCAGATAGTGCTCGGGTCAGTTTACGAATTCTTTCATTACAGGGCCCATGATCGGTCCCTTCATATCCCTGTCTACGGGTTACTCTATACGCCACCTGAATATCCTTCAATTGATCCACCGCCTCTTCGGCTCGCTCTAGATTCTTTACACTTTTGTCGTAATGAGTCTCACACTGCCTCTTACACTCTGTAACCTGACATTGTAAGTACCCTATCATATATAGCGCCGTTTCTTCCTTCATTTTCTTCTCCTGTCTTTCATCGTCTAAATCTTTCATCAACCGATTTACTACTGCTTCTCTATCATTTGCCCTACTTTCCAATTCTTTATTTTCTTCTTCTAATTGTTTTACTTTCCTCATGAGAATCTGGTTTTGTTTTTGTAAACACAGTAGCCAAATCGCTTTATCTCTTGATTTTTTATGGTTACTACTAATTGTCCACTCTGCCGCTTTCTCCTGTGGATTCGCGGAGTGTATCATTTTTTGTGCCCATGGCTCAGAAATGTTCACCTTACTACACACATATCTTATCCTCCATTGAGTGTTTCTCACCTTTGACCTTGTTCGTCATTTTGTTCCAGAACTTAGGGTTCCTTCCTGGTCGCCGGGACTGTAAGGTGTTCAGTTCCCTTTCACCTTATAATGATTCTTGGACCCAGGAATTACAAGAAAAAAATATACATGACAAATAGGTTTTGGCTCAAACTGAACTAGTTAGTTTATTAGACCAACAAAACCACAGCACGAACCCCTTTATGATTTGACTGAAACTTACAATCACCCATGCGGCTGGTCGTTACCGATGTTGATTGTAGGCCTGGATCTGGAGATGACCAGTCTCCGTCCTTCTTCACCTGACTGCAGTGTCCACGTGTCGACGTTGTCCCTTCTTATAGTGTTCCAGTCACACTATCCCACACCTGGGGCCCAACCGTAGTTTCGGTTATCAGCCTGCTGAGCCGCCTGGCATTTCACACCTCTTCATCTCGGTCTTGCAATCTCCTGAGCTATGCAGACCTGCAAGGTCGAAGACAACTCCTCATCTCCTCCCCTGCTATCCGTGCTGCATAAAGGACAATGTGATTTCCCTCACTGTGATGGACGTTTAGCTCATGGCATTGTTCAGGTATTAATTTGTCTCCCTTTCTTGTCAGAAACTGATCAAGAGTCAGAGTTTCATTGTTCAGTGTTAATGTGTCTTCAGAAACTGATCAAGAGTCAGAGTTTCAGTTAACTGGCACCTTCCGTGCATCGAGGTTAACTGTTTCATGTTCTTCAGTCTTCACAGTAGAGGAAGAAGATAAAGTACCAGAGATACGAGGAAAAGTAGAAATAAATCAAGGGGAGGGAATTATTAGATTTAATATAAGAAAATAACGAAACTAAAGATTGACAAATCTCCAGGACCCGATGGTTTCCACCCCATGGTATTAAAAGAAATAGCTGAGGAAAATGCAGACACTTTAGTCATGAACTTCCAAAACTCTCTTGATTCAGGAATTGTCTCCTTGAATTGAAAAATTGCCAATGTCATTCTATTATTTAAGAAGGGTGGGAGAGAGAAACCAGGACATTATAGAACTATTAGTCTAACATCTGTTGTGGGGAAGTTATTAGAATCTATCATTAGGGGCAGGGTGACTGAGCACTTGGACAAATATGAACTGATCAGAAAGAGCCAGTATGGATTTGTAAAAGGAAAGTCATGTCTAACAAGCCTAGTTGAATTTTTTGAGGAGGTAACTGATGTGATAGATAAGGGAGTGTTTATGGATGTTATTTATATGGACTTCCAGAAGGCATTCGATAAGGTTCCACACAAGAGACTGTTAACAAAAATGAAACGCATGGAATTGGAGGCAACTTATTGAGCGGGTACGGAATTGGTTAGGAGGTAGGAGACAGAGAGTAGAGATAATAGGTCTGTGCTCCAATTGGCAGGATGTGACAAGTGGTGTCCCCCAGAGATTTTTACTGGGGCCTCAGATTTTCACTATATTTATCAATGATTTAGAGGAAGGAATAGAGAGCCGTATATCCAAATTTGCTGACAGCACTAAGTTAGGTTGCACAGTAAGTAGTGTGGACTGGAGCAGAAAGTTGCAAAGGGACATTGATAGATTAAGTGAGTGGGCAAAACTGTGGCAGATGAATTTCAGTGTGAGGAACTGTGAAGTCATCTACTTTGGACCAAAGAAAGATAGATCAGAGTATTTTCTAAATGGTAAGAAACTAAGAACTGTGGAGGAGCAGAGAAATTTAGGAGCGCATGTACGGAAATAACTAAAAACAAGTGGACAGGTACAAAAAATTATTAAAAAGGCTAATGGAAAGTAATTTATCTCAAGGGGGCTGGAATACAAAGGGGTGGAAGTTACATAAAGCTCTGGTTAGACCCTATTTAGAGTACTGCGTTCAGTTCTGGTCACAGCACCTCAGGAAGGATAGATTGGCTTTGGAAGGGGTACAGCTCAGATTCACCAGAATGATACCGGGGCTTAAAGGGTTAAATTTTGAGAGCAGGTTGCATAGACTAAGCTTGTATTCCCTTGAGTATAGAAAATTAAGGGGTGATCGAATTGAGATGTTTAAAATGATTAAAGTATTTGATAAGGTAGATAGAGAGAAACTATTTCCTCTGGTGGGGGAGTCTAGAACAAGGGGCCATAACCTTAAAATTAGATCTAGGCCGATGAGGAGTGGCAATAGGAAACATTTCTTCACACAAAGAGTAGTAGAAATCTGGAACTCTCTCCCCAAAAAGCTGTTGAAGCGAGGTCAATTGAAAATTTCAAAACTGAGATTGATAGATTTCCATTAGTTAAGGGTATTAAAGGATATGGAACCAAGGCGGGTAAGTAGAGTTAATGTACAGATCAGCCAAGATCTAATTGAATGGCGGAACAGGCTCAAGAGGCTGAATGGCCTTCTCCTGCTCCTAAGTTCTGAAGCCTCTCTTCCTAACTATAACATCTCGTTCATGGATCCATACAATAGGACTGAATGAGTTTTACGATTTGGGTGTTTATTGTTTGTGCCCCTCTAAAAAGGGGACACTTTAGTTAGTTTATTTGGATTGATGACACTGGGACAACCTGGTGTCTCCTTATTGTTTAATTAAAAAAGAGTAGAAGTGGTTTGCTACACTGGAATTCAGAGCTGTTAAATGTGCTCTGCAAACAGTCTTTCAGAGTCACAGATGCTTAAGAATGCCTTCTCATACTTCTTGTGCCAAGATTCAAGCACTATATAAAGTACACGTTCAGCACGTCAAGCCTGTTATTTTTAATTCAACGAGCACTACATCTTGTGTTTAATAAAACCATTTGGAACGCTACTGAAAGTGAATGTTTTCATGCATAATTCAATCCTTGTGTCCTTTAGTTACAAAGTGAAGCTTGCTATTTGATTTAATACAGTGACAGCGAGCACTCCACCTGAACTGGATTGTCCGAATCATCAAGCAGTAATAAAGTGAATCGTCTGAATCATCAAGCAGTAATAAACTGGCAGTCTGGCATGTTTCCTAAGCAATAATTTCAGGTGTGGGCACTGAGTCTTTATTTGAGGGCAAATGAGCACAATGGTATGAGAAAGAAACCAGAGCCCTTCCATTTTTGCTGGTTGAAAGTAAAATTGCTAGTGTAATTACTTTGTTTGCTGTCAAATTTTGATAGTAGCCAAAATATTTAATTTGAAACCCAAGGGGGAGAGGTGGGGGGCGGGGGGATGAAGAGGTGTGGGGGGGGGGGGGGTGGGGGGAGAGTGCTACATTACAATTTTGGCTGATACCCAACATTCGAATTTGGTATTGAAATCCCAGGAGGTCAAAAAGGTCACTACACACAGCTGTGAAAAAAACAGCAGGGATTCTTAGTCTACATAGAATCTTAGTAAAGATTCATATCAGAATGCATACAAATTATATAGCATATGGAAAATGTTCTTCATCATCATAAAGAGTCCACACAAACAAGCTCTGACTGCCATTTCAAACACCGAATCACATTGAAATTACAAGCAACTCCTTTCTTTATTCATCTCCTAAACGACAAAAAATAACTAGCTATTAATGCCTCAAACAACATTTTGATTGACACTAAGGAAACAATACCCACTGCATATAATCCAAAGATGTTCTGTTCTGTTTTTTTAACTCAGTCCCACTATGTCTTTCATCTCTCTCTCTCTCCATATATGTATCTATTTATATAAGCTATACTTACACACATTTTCCTGTTGTTCTCTGCAGATTGCTGAGAGTTATTGAAGTGGGGGGGGGTTGATTATTCACCAACATTTGCCTTGAGATTACATTGTGTGACATTGGCATACAGATGCATAATACACGAGTATAAAATGTCTTTGTTCACCAGTTTAGCAGAGGCGTTAAACTAGCATTGAAGAAAATTTTGTATGAATGTATTGAGCGGTAGTAGACCAGCAGTGCATAATGTAAGTTCAAGGCCATTGTTTTTAATGGATAATGTAGTGTGTGCAATGTATATTATTACATGCTAGTCAGCAATAAATGACAAAAGTCTTCAGAGCTCTCACTGTGCAGCAAACCTTAATTCTATATTGCATCTTAATTCAATTGTACAAACTATTCCAGGTCAGCTGGTTCAGTCAGGGATCTCCATGTACATTAATTGCACTATTAACATATATGGAGTGTACATTTTTGAACACTGTCAGGCCAGTAGCAGTGAAAGTCAGAAAGAATGTTTTCACACAGAGGGGTATCAGAACATGCAATGCTTTGCCATATGTGCCAGCAGGGCAGAAACTATAACATCATTTAAAAGGGAATTGGATAAATATTTAAAAAGAAAGACTATAAAAGAATGCGGGGAAAAGGGCAAGGAAATGGGGACTGGAGGACATGGAGGCGACATTCCTTGAGAAGACTTTTAGGGGTGGATCTGGGGTGGATGAAGCATCCACCCACTCATTAGTTATACCCCTGTTACCATTCCACTTTCTGAAGTCAAGGGCATTTGCAAGCATCGAGTGGGTGCCTCTGTCACTAACTGCTCAACTGGGATGGGCCTCAGGGGAGTTCACCACGGAGCCCAGCTGTAGCACAAATTGGTGAAAAAATTGGCGTTTCTTTTGTAAGAGTATGATCGATCGCAGTAAGGAATTCCCAGCCGTTTAAAATCCAAATATTTTTGTTACCCTAGTAACGCTGGATGCCAGGGACGTGCAGACATACCAGGTTCCCAATGTTGCTAAGGACAAAATGAGGGAATGATGTTAATGACATCATTCCCGTAGTTGCATGCACCAATCCATTTATATTTGGCTTATTATGGGCCCTGCTACAAATAGGCCGGAAATTACGATGGGCGGTTAAAAAAAAGGGCGGAGACCCATCTTAATTGGTTTCGATCCTGATTTCGACCCTAGGCACCACAAACATGGCATTATTATACCGGAGAGGCTGAGGAAGTTCAACCTTGATAGCTCCAGTTGAAGAGCTAGTTCTGGTAGAGGGGCGATGGGCCTTCTGTACTGTAATTGCTATGATTCGATGAAAGACCAACTGTAGTTATTAATTCATTAGCTCTAGAAATTAGACAGAATGAATCAGACCATGTTGACGGGATGAATTGTAGATGCTATTGCATGTGTTGCAACAAAGAAGAGAAATGTGACACTTTTGGCTATAGTGTACAATATTCACAGACTGTACTAATAGTACACCAGTACACAGTGTACTATATTCATACACTGTACTAATACTCAGTACACCAGTACACAGTGTACTATATTCATACACTGTACTAATACTCAGTACACCAATACACAGTGTACTATATTCATACACTGTACGAATACTCAGACAGTACACCAATACACATTGTACTATATTCATACACTGTACTAATATTCAGACAGTACATCAATACACAGTGTACTATATTCATACACTGTACTAATATTCAGACAGTACACCAATACACAGTGTACTATATTCATACACTGTACTAATACTCAGTACACCAGTACACAGTGTACTATATTCATACACTGTACTAATACTCAGTACACCAGTACACAGTGTACTATATTCATACACTGTACTAATACTCAGTACACCAATACACAGTGTACTATATTCATACACTGTACTAATATTCAGACAGTACACCAATACACATTGTACTATATTCATACACTGTACTAATATTCAGACAGTACATCAATACACAGTGTACTATATTCATACACTGTACTAATATTCAGACAGTACACCAATACACAGTGTACTATATTCATACACTGTACTAATATTCAGACAGTACACCAATACACAGTGTACTATATTCATACACTGTACTAATATTCAGACAGTACACCAATACACAGTGTACTATATTCATACACTGTACTAATACTCAGTACACCAATACACAGTGTACTATATTCATACACTGTACGAATACTCAGACAGTACACCAATACACATTGTACTATATTCATACAATGTACGAATACTCAGACAGTACACAGTGTACTATATTCATACACTATACTAATACTCAAGACAGTACATCAATACACATTGTACTATATTCATACACTGTACTAATATTCAGACAGTACACCAATGCGCACAGTTTACTATATTCGCACGCTGCATTAATACTCAGACAGTACACCAATACACAATGCACTATATTTACATGCTGTACTAACACTCAGATGGTACACCAATACACAGTATACTATATTTATGTGCTGTACTAACACTCAGACTGTACACCAATACACCGTGTGCTATATTCACACATTGCATTAATACTCAGACAGTATGCCAATACACAATGTACTATAGTCACACACTATACTAATACTCAGACAGTTTACCAACACATAGTGTGCTATATTCGAACACTGTAATAATACTCAGTACAGTGTATGCACATACAGTGTATAATATTCATACATTGTACTAATACTCAGACAGCACAGCAATACGCACAGTGCACCATATTCATACACGGTACTAATACTCAGACCGTACACCAATACACTCACAGTGCACTATTCATACATTGTACTAATACTCAGTTAGTATAGCAGTACACACACAGTGTACTATATTCATGCACTGTACTAATACTCAGTCAGTGTACCAATATACAGTATACTATATTCATACACTGTACTAAAGTCAGTCAAAATACCAATACACACAGTGTAATATTAATTCACTGTAATAATACTCAAGACAGTATACCAGTACACAGATAGTTACATAGAATTACATAGAATTTTATAGCACAGAAACAGGCCATTCAACCCAATATGTCAGTGTTTATGCTCCACATGGGCCTCCTCCCAACTTACTTCATCTCACCTATCAAAATATCTTTATATTCCTTTCGCCCTCATGTACTTATCTAGCTTCCCCTTAAATGCATCTGTGCTATTCACCTCAACCACTCCATGTGGTAGTGAGTTCCACATTCTAACCACTAATGTAACATATTTACACACTGTATTAATACTCAGCATGTACTATATTCACATACTGCTACTGAGATGGTCCAAACAGTGTATTAAGTTAAGACACCTTTACTATTACAACAGACTGTGGATCTTCTTTTCCACCCTGCAGGTTCTTAATTTCTGCTTCAGAACAACATTGTCTATTTGAAACGTCAAAACTAACCAGGTGGATGTAAAATACCTCAGGGCATATTTTGAAGAAGAGCAGCAGAGTTCTCCTGATGTCTCAAAAGATGCTGCCTGATCTGGTGAAGGTCTCCAGACTTCCTGTTTTTGTTTCTGACTTTCATCAGCTGCAGTATTTTGCTTGTTGTTCATATTCACAGGGTGCCTTTAATACTTATACAGTGTTCTAATACTCTTACAGTGTACTAATACACAGATGGTAGACTAATACTCATAAGTACAGGGAAGAGATAGGGGTAATGATAACCACTGTGTGACTGGAAGGGACAGAACGAACAAACATAAGAGTGCACCAGCAAATGGGGTCAGAGTAGGAAAAAATGGTAAAAAGACAAAATTAAAGGTTCTTTATCTGAATGCGCGCAGCATTCGTAATAAGATAGATGAATTGACGGCACAAATAGAAACAAATGGGTATGATCTCGTTGAGACGTAGTTGCAAGCTGACCAAGGTTGGGAACTGAATATTCAGGGGTATCGGACATTTTGGAAGGATAGGAAGAAAGGAAAAGGTGGTGGGGTAGCTCTGTTAATAAAGGATGACATTACTACAATAGTGAGAAATGATCTTGGTTCAGAAGATCAAGATGTAGAATCAATTTGGGTGGAGGTAAAAAATTGCAAGGGAAAGAAATCACTGGTGGGAGTAATCTACACTGTAGGGTAAAATATAACTCAAGGAATAATAGGGGCTTGTAAAAAAGGTAATGCAATAATCATGGGCGATTTTAACTTTCATATAGATTGGACAAATCAAATTGGCAAAAGTAGCCCTGAGGATGAGTTCATAGAGTGTATTCGGGACTGTTTCTTAGAACAATACAATGTGGAACCAACCAGGGAACAGGCCATTTTAGATCTGGTAATTGGTAATGAGACAGGATTAATTAATGACCTCAAAGTAAAGGATCCCTTAGGAAACAGTGATCATAATATGATAGAATTTCACATCCAGTTTGAGACTGAGGATCTTGGATCTGAAACTACTGTATTAAACCTAAATAAGGGCAATTGCAATGGCATGAGGGCAGAATTGGCTAAAGTGGACTGGGAAAACAGAAGGTATGACAGTGGATAAGCAGTGGCAGACATTTAAAAAGATATTTTATGACTCTCAATAAAAATATATCCCAGTAAGGAGGAAAGACTCCACGAGAAGAGTATATCAACCATGGTTAACTAAGGAAGTTAAGGATGGTATCAAATTAAAAGAAAAGGCATACAACATGGCAAAGATTAGTGGTAAGCCCGAAGATTGGGAAAACTTTAGAAACCAGTAAAGGAGGACTAAAAAATAATAAAGAGGGAGAAAATAGATTATGAGAATAAACTAGCCAGAAATATAAAAACTGACAGTAAGAGCTTTTACAAGTATATAAAAAGGAAGAGAGTAGCTAAAGTAAGTATAAGTCCCTTAGAAGATGAGACTGAGGAAATAATAATGGAAAACAAGGAAATGGCAGAGGCATTGAACAGATATTTTGTATCTGTCTTCACAGTGGAAGACACTAAAAGCATACCAATAATAGTAGATAATCAAGGGCATAGGGGAGGGAGGATCTAAAAACATTCACTATCACTAGAGAAAAAGTACTAGGCAAACTAATGGGTCTGCAGGCTGACAAGTCCCCTGGACCTGATGGCTTGCATCCGAGGATCTTAAAGGAAGTGGCTACAGAGATAATTAATGCATTGGTTGTAATTTTCCAAAATTCACTAGATTCTGGAAAGGTCCCAGTGGTTGCAAAACCTCAAATGTAACACCCCTATTCAAGAAAGGAGTGAGACAGAAAGCAGGTAACTATAGACCAGTTAGCCTAACATCTGTCATTGGGAAAATGCTAGAATCCATTATTAAGGAAGTAGTAGCAGGACATTTGGAGACTCAAAATAAAATCAAGGAGAGTCAACATGGCTTTATGAAAGGGAAATCGTGTTTGACAAATTTATTAGAGTTCTTTGAGGAAGTAACGAGCAAGGTGGATAAAGGGGAACCAGTAGATGTAGTGTGTTTGGATTTTCAAAAGGCATTCGAAAAGATGCCACATAAAAGGTTACTGCACAAGATAAGAGCTCATGGTGTTGGGGGTAATATATTAGCATGGATAGAGGATTGGCTAACTATTAGGGATGGGAAATAAATGCTGGCCTTGCCAGCGACGCCCACATCCCAAGAACAAATTAAAAAAAACAGAAAACAGAGTCGGGATAAAAGGGTCATTTTCAGGATGGCAATCTGTAACTAGTGGGGTGCTGCAGGGATCAGTGCTGGGGCCTCAACTATTTACAATATATATCAATGACTTGGATGAAGGAAGTGATTGTACTGTGGCCAAATTTGCTGATGATACAAAGATAGGTGGAAAAGCAAGTTGTGAGGAGGACACAAAGTGTCTGCAAAGGGATATTGACAGGTTGATCGAGTGGGCAAAAATTTGGCAGATGGAGTATAATGTGGGAAAATGTGAAGTCATCCACTTTGGTAGGAAGAATAAAAATGCCAAATATTATATAAGTGGAGAAAGACAACAGAATGCTGCGGTACAGAGGGAGTTGGGTGTCCTCGTACATGAAACACAAAAAGTTAGCATATAGGTGCAGTAGGTAATTGGGAAGGCAAGTGGAATATTGGCCTTTATTTCAAGGGGGATGGAGTATAAAAGCATGGAAGTCTTGCTACAACTGTATAGGGTGCTGGTGAGATCACACCTAGAGTACTGCGTACAGTTTTGGTCCCCTTATTTAAGAAAGGATATACTTGCATTGGAGGCGGTTCAGAGAAGGTTCACTAGGTTGATTCTGGGTATGGAAGGATTTTCTTATGAGGAAAGATTGAGTGGGTTGGGCCTATACTCATTGGAGTTTAGAAGAATGAGAGGAGATCTTATTGAAACATGTAAGATTCTGAGGGGGCTTGACAAGGTAAATGCTGAGAGGATGTTTCCTCTCATAGGGGAATATAAAACTAGGGGGCATAATCTCAGAATAAGGGGTCGCCCATTTAAGACGGAGATGAGGAGAAATTTCTTCTCTCAGAGGATTGTGAACCTTTGGAATTCTTTGCCCCAAAGAGCGGTGGAGGCTGAGTCATTGAATATATTCAAGGCTGAGTTAGACAAATTTTTGATCAGCAAGGGAGTCAAAGGATATGGGGAACAGGCGGGAAAGTGGAGTTGAGGCCAGAATCAGATCAGCCATGATCTCATTGAATGGTGGAGCAGGCTCGAAGGGCCGAATGGCCTACTCCTGCTCCTATCTCTTATGATCTTATGGTCTTATAAGCCCCAATTTTACCCTGGGGCACGAATCATGAGCACGAGGGCAATCCTCATTCAGCCCCCTGAAGCCTGGGCAATTTTAACTCCTGGACCTCATTTTAATCTCCCCTCACATACTTCTGCCTGAAGCTGGTGGGGATGAAATAGAGGCTGGCGTGTTTACCTACATAACAATAGTGACTACGCTTCAAAAATAATGCATTGCTTGTGAAGCGCTTTAGGCCATCCTGAGGACATGAAGGGTGCTAAATAAATGCAAGCTCTTTATTAAGACATTGCATATTGTAAGTTACAGCTGGAACAACAGGATGTTTCAAATTCTGCTGACAAACCAAATAAGGGATCTTTTTTCATTATATGGTACAGTGCAAAGTACTGTTTGCATTAGAGTCACCTACCTTGGTGACTGTCTTTTCAGCAGTAATATTTTATGCATTTCCTTTTTACTCTCCTTGTTAAGGGTTCAAACAGTGCTCCCTGGAGCCGAGTGATCCTTCACTGACCACAGCACATGCTGTTGTCCCAGGCATGGAATTGGCAGGGCCTTGATAGTGTAAAACCTGTTGACCTGAAGATGATGGAGCTGGTGAGCCAGCCCTTCATCCTTCAGTACAGCAACAGCACAGTGCATCGAGATTCAGCAATTGCTTCCAAATCTCCACCCCTCATGGCTGGATTAGCAACCACAGCCTCTTTCCTGTGAGTTATTAGGGTTGCTAAGGTACTTGGGAGGTGTCATCTAATCTGCCACGCCATTGTTTTTTGCCACTTAAAGGAGTGGCATTAGCAATCAATGAAGGGCACAGCCCGTCTTGAGCTTGGGCAGTTATTAGAGGCATGCTCATCCATGCCATCAGCAGTGAAAAACTGAGTCATATTTACCAGGGTGGCATAATTGACAATGATATTCAATGCTTAGAATGGCATTTCTCTTCAATTTGGACTCATTCATTGGCACTGCATTGACCTCCCTGATGGTTGCCTCCCATGCTTGCTGGACCCTCTGTTTTGCCAACCCATCCTTAAAAGGCATTTTCATTGCTTTACACTGAACACACTGATCTCCATGGCCTTATTGGTGAAATGGGCCTTGCACTCTCCATCAGTGCTACAACTGGCACATGCCTCAGCTGGATTGATGACTAAACATTATTTATAGTAGTCACATGGACTGTTAAGGAGCTTAAAGGTGATTCAGCACCATTATCGCAGTTTTTCGCTGATTAGCTTCACAGTTCTGCATTAGTTATAATGCATCCAAACTTCAGGAGTGTGTAGTAAGTAAAGTGTGTTAATGCAACAAAGAACAGATTAACACACAATCAGAGCACTGAAAGAAAATGAAACATCCCACCCCTTAAACTTTACTGACCTTCAGGTTATATACATTTTGGGGGAAATTTTGCAATAGAGAAAAAAAAACAAGAATACTTGAGAAAGGGAGAACTACTACACTGTGGAAAACCAAACATACGCTGAAGGCATTTGGCTTGAGGATGCAAGTGTAAAATTGGGACTCCCTCAAGTGTCACAGGATTGAAATGTGTCTGCTCAAGGTTATACTCTAAAGGTAGAGAAGATTCCTTTCGAGCTAACATTACAACACTTTCTAACTCTTACTCAAATATTTCCCTCAATGCTTATGCATCTTTTTCTCGATCTCACTGTCAGTACCACAACATTCCCCTATGCCGTCAAATATAGTGCAACCTGAGGCAATGTCTGTAGTTGTCAGTGGCGGACACAGAGCATAGAAGGGGTTGCTGTTTATAACATAGATTCCTGGGACCATTCCTGGGTTGAGACCATTATCCCATACCACTGAAAAGCCACCCTGCCTTATAAACACATTGATAGAGTAATTCTTTGTATATATTGCATTTGTTCAAATAAGATAAAGCAAGATTCAGTTCAATGCATTTTGAAATGTATATTGCTTTTGAAAGGGCAACGTTTTGATAAAGAATATTACTTTTTCTTAGATTTCACTTAAATTGGGGAAAGAGCCTGAAAGTAGAGGTAGCCCAGGAATGTGGGCTTTTAGTACATTAAGGATGGTCAAATCTTGATAAAAGACCTGATCGTTGGAATGGGCGGGATTAGCTGAGTAACTTTACCTTCCTTTTGCGACAAAAAAGAAAGAAAAGAAAGACTTTTCTGAGCGCCTTTCAGGACCTCAGGGCATCCCAAAGCGCTTTACAGCCAATGAAGTACTTTTGAAGTGTAGTCACTGTTGCAATGGAGGAATCACGCAGCATCAAAAGGGGTAAGAACTAAGCAAACGGAGGGTAAAATAACCAGACTATTCCTTTAAGGGATAGGTTACGTCGAAATACTATGGTAATTTTTTTCTTCACCATGGCAGTGACACTGGAGTGGAGCTGGCGATTAGGAAATCGGACGGTGATCCCTTCGGTTTGATCTCTGCCAATTGTGCATCGCATGCACTCTTACGGTCGGCCCAAAGTACTTCAGCACAAAATATGCAAGGGTCTCACTTTAACTTGTTAATGCATAGTAATGAGATGGAATTGAGCACAGTTCTACTATTTTCTTGCTGGGGATGTGATGTGCACTCAGTTTGCTTGTATGGAAACGGGTGATGAGGGTCAGGCATATTCATGGTATTTAAAGGGGGACCAGGTGTATTTTATTTGAAATATATATGAAAATAGACTTTAATTTTGCATTTGTGGAAGGTAAATTTTTGTGCTTTTCTTGGCAGTTTGTTTACTTTTAAAGGTTTTTGTCCCAGATTTCTGACAATTACAATTCTAGATTTGGGAAATCCTGTGGATGTTTCGCCCATTCTGTGTAATTTGGAGGAAAAAGAGGATGAAAGGAGGGATGCAATGCAGATTTGATTGCACTAGGGGAGGTCTCATGCTTACACGTGCTGTTGTGTTTGCAGACCCAGGCACACTTATCTGTGAAGGAAAACAGAGGGGTGCACCAAACAAATTACTGGTGGAGATTGTATCTTGGTCCTCCACAGTCTGAATGGTCTGTGGGGTATTGAAAGAACCCTAAAGATCAAAGTAGCCATGATTTAGGTTGAGGTACATTTAACCTCCCTCCCTCCCCCGATGATCTTTGGGCCTTGGGGGCTTCTGGTGCTGCTCCCCAGAAGGCCTTGATTCTGGTGGTCAGGAGTGTAGCACAGGCCTCTCAGACCTGCAGCTTTGCTCTTGTTGCCGTAACCCCCGATCCCAGCGCAAGGCCCTACCATGGAGTAGGCATGTTCTGGGGGTGCATCAGGGCCACAGAAATTGGCCAGGTCAGAAAATGTACTCCTTCCTTCACAGCTCCTGCACACTTCCAGTACATTGAGCCTGTCAGGTGTCAGGGAGGGACCCAAAGTTAAAAATCAGTCCTAATAATTGGAAAAGGCCATCCACTTCACCATGGCTCACTCACTTGATGTTCTCTGGTTTCAGGATGTCTAGCATGGTCTGTTTTGTTGCCCACATATGAATCAAGAAGGTCTCTGATGCATTATTCAGCAGGGAAAATAACGTCATCATTTTTGCCACCAACCAGTAGCAACAACTAAGAGGGCAACACAATTCTACAGAATTGCTGGCTTTCCATGAGTACAAGGGATGATGGTTTGCACCTATGTAGCCAATCGGGGCCCTGTGCATAATGTTGCAGCTATCTTGAGCAGATGGACATTCTATTCTTTGAATGCCCAGCTGGATAAAGACATCCATGTGTCAGCCGTGGACAAAAGCAGAGCACAGATACAACCACCAGGCTCATCACTGAGCATACAAGTGACATCTTGACACAACATATGTCTGGATAGGTTGGGGGACACCTTACAGTACAGGCCTCTCAGGGTCTCCAAGATAATTTTTGTGTGCTTCATTAGAGTAAGAACTTTTCTATATAAAGTTGGCTAACCATAGAAGAGGAGGAGAACAATCCAGAATTAAAGTCAGAGCAGGATACAGACAATGACAATGAGGAAACAGTGCATTCTGGAAGATTTTTTTTATATTTCAAAATATACTTTATTTCATAAAATTTAAAGATACAGACAGTTCATTGTAAAAGGGCACAATTTCAAGCAATATAGTTTGAACCAATACAATGCAGATCATACACACTATGATCTCATTATTACAATTCAAAATACAGTACATATCATCTAAAACATTCTGTACAATACAAAGTGGGACGGCCTTACATGGTGGTCTTTCCCCGTAGAGCCTTTGCATAAGCTGCACCTCGCTTCAGTGCGTCCCTGGAAATTGGAATGTGCCAGTCGGCAACACTCGGTCATGGACAGCTCCTTCAGCTGGAAGACCAACAGGTTTCAGGCAGACCAATGATGGAAGAATGACATTTTTAAATTTTAAAATATACTTTATTTCATAAAATTTGAAGATACCACAATTCCAAGGCGATACAATTCAAAACAATACAACACGGATCATACACAATACGATTCCAATATTACAATTTAAAAACAGTACCTATCTTATAAAACATGCTGTACAATACAAGGTGGGGTGGCCTTTGCAACGGTTTCCTCCCCGCCGCAGCCTTGAGGGCAGCTCGCGGTGGCGCTGAGATTCTGTGCGTGTTGGAAGGACTGCATTGGGAGGACCCTTCTCACCACCATACAGGCTACATCCTGGTGCTTGTTGGTCAGTACTGGCGACGAGACATTCTGCCAAATAGCATTGACCGTCTGGTCGGGGAAGAAACCGATTGAGTCCACCCTCTCTGTTCCTTGCAGGACTCTCAGAACGTTCCACTGCTTGATGGCCTTGAAGTCAAAGGGGTTCCTCCTCAGGAATTTCTCCACCTGGGACAGGTGGTGGGGTATGGTCCAGCTGGACCAGACATCCTACGTTTGCTTGGCCAGTGTGGCCAGACCCAGCCTTCTCAGTGTGTTGGACAGGTAGAAACTCAGCACGTAGTGACACATGGTGTTTGCGTACTGGGGCTCTACACATATCCTGAGGCAGCAACACACAAAGGTGGATATCAGGATCAGAGTGGCATTGGGGTCGCTTTTCCCCACTTGGTCTGGGGGCTTGTACATGGTGACCCTGCAGTCGCGTTCTACCTTGGATCTCCATACAAAGTGGAAGATAGCTCGGGTGACTGTGGCAGTGGAGTTGTGGGGAATGGGCCAGACCCTGGCCTTGTAGAGCAACACCACGAGTACTTCATACCTTATCAACAGGTTTCTGCCGGCTATGGGGAGGGAGCGCCCCAACCACATACCAAGCTTTTGTTTGGCCTTGGCGATCTGCTCCTCCCAGTTTTTAGTGCAGGCCTGGGACCCTCAGAACCAGATCCTCAGCACCTTCAAGTAGTCGGACCCGGTGAAGGGGACATAGAAACATAGAAAATAGGAGCAGGAGGCGGCCTTTCGGCCCTTCGAGCCTGCTCCACCATTCAATGTTATCATGGCTGATCCTCTATCTCAATACCATATTCCCGCTCTCTCCCCATACCCCTTGATGCCTTTTGTGTCTAGAAATCTATCTAGCTCCTTCTTAAATATATTCAGTGACTTGGCCTCCACAGCGTTCTGTGGTAGAGAATTCCACAGGTTCACCACCCTCTGAGTGGAGAAATTTCTCCTCATCTTAGTCCTAAATGTCCTATCCCATATCCTGAGACTGTGACCCCTTGTTCTGGACCCCCCAGCCAGTGGAAACATCCTCCCTGCATCCAGTCTGTCTAGCCCTGTCAGAATTTTATATGTTTCAATGAGATCCCCTCTCATTCTTCTAAACTCGAGTCGATCCAATCTCTCCTCATATGACAGTCCTGCCATCCCAGGAATCATTCTGGTGAACCTTCGCTACACAAGGGACAAAGGATTGGGTCTCCCGCCTTCCAGAGAACACGGTCTTACTTCGGTTCACCCTGGCCCCCGAAGCCAGCTCGAAACAGCTGCAGTCTGTGGACTGTGGTCCGACTGCTGATCGAAGCAAAAAATGGTGACGTCATCCATGTACAGGGAGGCCTTAACCTGAGAGCCTCCGATGCCCGGGATCGTCACCCCCCTGATACCTGCGTCCTTCCTGATGGACGCGACAAACGCCTCGATACAATATACGAACAAGACCGCGGAGAGAGGGCAGCCCTGTCTGACTCCAGATCTGATCGGAAAGCTCTCCGACTCACACCTGTTGATTAGGGCTGCGCTAGAATGATGCACCAGGTGCTCATGCAAGATACATTGAGTTAGAGTGCACCTTTAAGGAACCCCACTACCCACATGTACCATGGCCCAAAACACCTTAAACTACACTGACCTCAGTACCTCCTCCATCACTATCAATGCCAATGAATTGCTGTGGTGCTGCATCATTCTACAACATTACAAAGATATTCCCAGCGCAATGTACAAATCAAGGATATAAAATATATTGAAAAAATTGAGTGATATGCAAATAATGTGCTGTGATTTGTTACAGTGCTGCTCCTTTGTACTTTTAGTTTCAGATATGACTCTCTTATCAAAGGAGTAATTGTGCTGGCTAGCTTCAGGGTTTCACTGATGAACTGCTGAGATGAATGGTGTTGAAATAACTAAGGATGAAACTGAAAGAGACCTAGGAGACTTAGCATGTTCAATCGATGCAGAGCAATCAGCAAATCATAGAATCATAGAATCTTACATCACAGAAGGAGGCTATTCGGCCCATTGTACCTGTGCCGGCTCTTTGAAAGAACTACCAAATAGTCCTACTCCCCAGCTCTATCCCTTTTGAAAGTTACTATTTAATCTGCTTCCACCACCCTTTCAGGCAATGCATTCCAGGCCATAACAACTCGCTGAGTAAAAAAAATTCTCCTCATCTCCCCTCTGGCTTTTTTGCCAATTATCTTAAATCTGTGTCCTCTGGTTACCGACCTCCTGCCACTGGAAACAGTTTCTCCATATCTACTCTGTCAAAACCCCTCATAATTTTGAACATCTCTATTAAATCTCACCTTAACCTTCTTTGCTCTAAGAAGAACAATCCCAACTTCTCTAGTCTTTCCGCATAACTGAATTCACTCATCCCTGGTGTCATTCTGGTAAATCGCCTCTGCACCTTCTCCAAGGCCTTGAGATCCATCCTATAGTGTGGTGCCCAGAATTGGACACAATACTCTGGCTGAGGTCTAACCAGTGATTTATAAAGGTTTACCAGTATAATGTTGAACTCCATAGTTAAAGCAGTAGAATTTGTTATAGAAAGAAACAAAGAACCTGCATTTATATATTGTCCTTCATGACCTCAAGGTGTCCCAAAGTGCTTCACAGCCAATGGAGTACTTCTGAAGTGTAGTTATTGTTGCAATGTAGGGAGAAGGTGGTGTTCAAACTGTACAGTGCTCTGGGCAGACTATATCTTGAGTACTGCATGCAGTTCCGGTTGCTAAGAAAGCAGAAAGACATTCAAGAGCTGGAGGCAATGTGGAGAACAGCCACAAAGCTTATTCTTAGTGTTGGGGTCCGAGTTATGAGGAAAGACTGGAGAACCTTGTATTCAGAGGCCTAATAGCATGAGGAGGCATGGCCAGCGCTGTAGTCCATAGGCTTCTGGCTCTGAAATTTTTAACTCCCTCCTCTGTCGTCCACTCACTGGATGTCAAGAGCATGGCAGCATCTTTTGTACCTAGTGTTGCTAAGGCATAAATAACAGGAAGTACATCAAATGATGTGTATCATGTAATTGTAAAATGTTCACTCATATTTGGGTGCAAAAATGCTGGAAGTGGCAGGGCAAATGGGGAGCTAGTGGCAGACTGACATGACTCAAGTAGAAAATCCTGCCCAGATTGTGCATCAATCATCTTGAAGGATGTCATCCCCTTGCACCTGGGTGGCATTATCATGATGAAAATGAAGTCTTCTGACTGTTCACTCTCTCCAGACAGAAAAGGTTTGCCAGGCTTATTCGTGCAGGCAGTGGCCATTCAAATGATGATCTGTTTCAATAGCCTACAGGTTACTGTTGGTGCTACCAGCAAATGCAATATCATGGGCTGCACGCTGCATTATCCTGAAATGCACTCGCTGAGAGCGCTGGACTGTAGAATCATCCAAAATAGAAAGCAGACTCAGAATAAACCGATGTACTTTTGACTTTCAGCGTATGCCTGCTTTTTAATATTTTTAATTGGACAGCAAGTTTATGAATAAATTATTGCCTTAGCAATGGGCTCGGCAGCCTCCTCCTTCACAGTAGTTCCATCTTCAGCCGTCTGTAAGTACCATCAGGAAAACAATCCCCATAAAATTTCAAAAAAGGTTGGCATGTCTGTGATCATTCCTTGTGATGTTTTAAGTCATTTCCACAGAGTCATTAATAATATTAGGCCCACAATCAAATTCACAAAGGGGGAAAAAGTAGATATGCTCCTCCCTCTCCTTGATGTACTGACAGATGGTTCAATTCAAACATCAATATACCATAAACCAACAAACACAGACCAATTTATGAAATATAATTCCATTGCATCTATTGCAGTCTATTTAATAAGCCTATCACATCTGTTCAATTAAAAACATTAAGAGATTAATAAAATGTTATTTACTTCCCTAGGGATTCATACTATTTTGCAAAAGGTGTACACAAAACATTAGTAACTTTCCTCAATAAACCATCGGTTTCTGGTGCATTAACCTCTGAACTCAAAAACTGAAATTAAAGGGGGCATTTGAACACCCGAGTGGTCAGCTGGTGGAATGCATGGGCAGACCGCCTGGGAGGTGTGGAGACCAGCTCCATTTTAATGGCCTGGTCAGACTTAAGTAGAGCTGGCAATGTGCCCTTCCCAAACAGGCATCCAAAGGAAGCTTGCCAGGTTTGGGCTGATGCTCAGTAGGCTGTTAAACTGGCTTTGAGGTCCTTTTCAATTTGCATAAATTCATGGGACTTCCATCAGATGGGCACTTCAGCTGCCCAGCTCCAATAAAGCTACGGGGTGGAAATGGAGCGGTGAGTATTGGGCTCAAATATTAACGCCCATTCGTCCAATTCTGCCGGGCGGAGGGAGCTAAAGCCCCCTCTTAAAGTGTAAACCAACACGACACATTTTGCTTAGCACTTGCTGAATATAATGATCTACCAAATAGAAATAACACAAAACATGGAACTGAAAATGTATTTGAGCAAATTAACAAATTAAGGGACAATCTCAGCCAACCAAACATTAAACACTATGGATTGGAGTTTCCTCTGTTTTCCTTAAAATTAATGTCCTGCTAATGAAACCATCGGTTTTGAAAGGTGTGATTCCTGACAATGTAATTTCATTAGTGGGAACAACAAAAGAGCAGGCAACTATTACAATAATACAACACTTCTCAAACGGCTAACAATCCATTTAAGTGGTGTTAATGTTGAAAAGTTCAAGGAAGTTGAGCTTATTTATAGAAGAGAAGACTGAGACAAGTTTATTGAGATGTTCAATTGTATTGACGAATTGAACTGAGATCCCATTTATCATGGTCCCGAGAATGACAATGAGGAGGATGGGATGGAGCTGAGGGGGAAGGTGAATGGACAGATCAGAGACAACTACTGCACTCAGAGGGGAGGTGAATGGACAGATCAGAGACAACTACTGCACTCAGAGGGGAGGTGAATGGACAGATCAGAGACAACTACTGCACTCAGAGGGGAGATCAATGGACAGGTCAGAGACAATGACTGCACACAGAGGGAATGTGAATGGACAGATCAGAGACAACCACTGCACTCAGAGGGGATGTGAATGGACAGATCAGAGACAACTACTGCACACAGAGGGGAAGTGAATAGTTAGAATGGATGGTGTAGCGAGGATAATAATGTCAGTAATTTTAAAAGAGAGTTGAACAAGCGTTTTGATAATAAAATCAATTGATGGTTATGAACCGTGAACTGTGTATTGTAGTTTGAACTTTGGGGCCAGCCAGATGGACTGAGCTAGCTTCTATTTCTGCATTTACCTTTGTCCATTAATTGAACTGTCATGCATGCAATTATTTATGCTAACTGGCTCAATGAAAATCAAAAACTCCTGATTTACTTACAAGAACCTGTATATCAAAAACAACATGAAAGAACCTTTTATTTAGTTACCTGCACCTTCCTACTGCAATGTAACAGTAAAGGTTCCTCAATGTGGTCTAGACCCTTTGAGCTAATTATTTTATCTGATCTGTAAGACACCAGCAAAATATTTGCTGATGTCCTTAGCACTTGCAAAACATTCTTACTCTTGTATACAGGTAGACCTAAAGTTTTTTTTATTCATTCATGGAATGTGGGCATCGCTGGCAAGGCCAGCATTTATTGCCCAACCCTAATAACCCTTGAGAAGGTGGTGGTGAGCTGCC
Organism: Heptranchias perlo; assembly: GCF_035084215.1. Taxonomy (NCBI): domain Eukaryota; kingdom Metazoa; phylum Chordata; class Chondrichthyes; order Hexanchiformes; family Hexanchidae; genus Heptranchias; species Heptranchias perlo. The sequence continues at coordinate 103,055,676 of NC_090327.1, forward strand.
TTCTTGAACCGCCACAGTCCGTGTGTGAAGGTTCTCCCACAGTGCTGTTAGGAAGGGAGTTCCAGGATTTTGACCCAGCGATGATGAAGGAACGACAATATATTTCCAAGTCGGAATGGTGTGTGACTTGAAGGGGAACGGTGGGTGGTGGTGTTCCCATGTGCCTGCTGCCCTTTTCCTTCTAGATGGTAGAGGTCGCGGGTTTGGAAGGTGCTGTTGAAGAAGCCTTGGAGAGTTGCTGCAGTGCATCTTGTAGATGGTACACACTGCAGCCACGGTGCACCGGTGGTGGAGGGAGTGAATGTTTAAGGTGGTGGATGGGGTGCCAATTAAGCAGGCTGCTTTGTCCTGGATGGTGTCGAGCTTCTTGAGTGTTGTTGGAGCTGCACTTATCCAGGCAAGTGGAGAGTATTCCATCACACTCCTGACTTGTGCCTTGTAGATGGTGGAAAGGCTTTGGGGAGTCAGGAGGTGAGTCACTCGCTGTAGAATACCCAGCATCTGACCTGCTCTTGTAGCCGCAATATTTATGTGACTGGTCCAGTTAAGTTTCTGGTCAATGGTGTCCCCCAGGATGTTGATGGTGGGGGATTCGGTGATGGTAATTCCGTTGAATGTCAAGGGAAGGTGGTTAGACTCTCTCTTGTTGGAGATGGTCATTGCCTGGCACTTGTTTGACGCAAATGTTACTTGCCACTTATGAGCCCAAGCCTGGATGTTGTCCAGGTCTTGCTGCATGCAGGCATAGACTGCTTCATTATCTGAGGGGTTGCGAATGGAACTGAACACTGTGCAACCATCAGCGAACATCCCCACTTCAGACGTTATGATGGAGGGAAGGTCGTTGATGAAGCAGCTGAGGATGGTTGGGCTTAGGACACTGCCCTGAGGAACTCCTGCAGTGATATCCTGGGGCTGAGATGATTGGCATCCAACAACCACCACCATCTTCCTTTGTGCTAGGTCTGACGTTAGCTACTGGGAGTTTTCCCCCTGATTCCCATTGACTTCAATTTTACGAGGGCACATTCGGTCAAATGCTGTCTTGATGTCAGGGACAGTCACTCTCACCTTATCTCTGGAATTCAGTTCTTTTGTCCATGTTTGGACCCAGGCTGTAATGAGGTCTGGAGCCAAGTGGTCCTGGCAGAACCTAAACTGAGCATCAGTGAGCAGGTTATTGGTGAGTAAGTGCCGCTTGATAGCACTGTCGATGACACCTTCCATCACTTTTGCTGATGATTGGGAGTAGACTGATGGGGCAGTAATTGGCCGGATTGGATTTGTCCTGCTTTTTGTGGACAGGACATACCTGGGAAATTTTCCACTTTGTCAGGTAGATGCCAGTGTTTTAGCTGTACCGGAACAGCTTGACTTGAGGTGTGGCTAGTTCTGGAGCACAAGTCTTCAGCACTACAGCTGGGATGTTGTCGGGGCCCATAGCCTTTACTGTATACAGTGCCCTCAGCCATTTCTTGATATCATGTGGAGTGAATTGAATTGGCTGAAGACTAGCTTCTGTGATGGTGGGGATCTCGGGAGGAGGCCGAGATGAATTATCCACTCGGCACTTCTGGCTGAAGATGGTTGCAAATGCTTCAGCCTTATCTTTTGCATTCACGTGCTGGGCTCTGCCATCATTGAGGATGGGGATGTTCACGGATCCTCCACCTCCCGTTAGTTGTTTAATTGTCCACCACCATTCACGACTGGATGGAGCAGGACTGATCCACTGGTTGTGGGATCGCTTAGCTCTGTCTATATCATGCTGCTTCTGCTGTTCATCATGCATGTAGTCCTGTGTTGTAGTTTCACCAGGTTAGCACCTCATTTTTCAGTACGCCTGGTGCTGCTCCTGGCATGCCCTTGCTCATTCCTGTAGTAGCAGTATCTGAAGGTGGATCTATAGAGAGTGTTGACTTTACTGAGGATCTGATATGAGCAGATTTATATAGATTTAAAATCACTTATTGTAGTTGATATAATTTGTTTCACATGGACTATGGTGCAGTATTGGGTATATTTTAATAAAGTTTCAAAACGGTAGTTGTCCAAAGGCATAGTGCAGTGGGAGATGTCAGAGCTCTGCCAACATCTACCCTACTTACTCGCCACGGGTGCAGGTAAATATTATGGATGAAGGGAAACATAAGAAAGTGCAGGCCCAGAAATGTCCATCCCATTCATCTGGCCAATCCTGGAGTTCTAAACCACAATACACAGTTCACTGCTCATATCCATCAGTTGATTTCTGTGGCATATTTCCAACTCCCTCTTAAAACTATTGATGTTATCAGACCTGATTGTCATCCTGGGTAAACCATTCCAAATATTCACCAATGTCTGCCCATTCACCTTCCCTCTTCTGAGCTCCAACCCAATACTCCTTCATTGTCATTCTCAGAGCCCGTGGTAAACAGTTTATCAGGGATCAACCTGCCAATACCCTTAAAGATCTTGAATATCTCAATAGGATCCCCTCTCAGTCTTCTCTTAGATTCACTTCCTTTCAAACTGATAATACAGTTCAGGAAAATGTCAATATTTTAATGAATGTCAGGTTGGAAATAGTAACTGATATTAAGCAACATCTGGGAGTAGCAACGAGGAGCTGGGCGACCCCATGCTGTAATACTGATAAATCTTACTGTTTATTATTTTCACCTTCGCTGCTGTGAGTTTTTGGTTTAGAAATCAAACAAATAATTAAAATAAGCAAGAATACATCATTAAATAAATAAATACATTTAATTAAATAAATAAATAAAATTAAAACAGAAATAGACAGTTTCCTAGAAGTAAAGGGAATTAGGGGTTACGGGGAGCGGGCAGGAAATTGGACATGAATTTAGATTTGAGGTTAGGATCAGATCAGCCATGATCTTATTGAATGGCGGAGCAGGCTCGAGGGGCTGATTGGCCTAGTCCTGCTCCTATTTCTTATGTTCTTATGTTCTTAATACATGTCATGCAATATAAGAACATAAGAACATAAGAAATTGGAGCAGGAGTAGGCCAATCGGCCCCTCGAGCCTGCTCCGCCATTCAATAAGATCATGGCTGATCTGATCCCAACCACAAATCTAAAGAACACAAGAAGTCGGAGCAGGACCCGGCCACATAGCCCCTGGGCCCTCTCCGCCACCCACAGGGCATTGACCGATCCGAACTCAGCTTCATGTCCAATTTCCTGCCCGCTCCCCATAACCCCTAATTCCCTTTACTTCTAGGAAACTGTCTATTTCTGTTTTAAATTTATCTAATGATGTAGCTTCCACAGCTTCCTGGGGCAGCAAATTCCACAGACCTACCACCCTCTGAGTGAAGAAGTTTCTCCTCATCTCAGTTTTGAAAGAGCAGCCCCTTATTCTAAGATTATGCCCCCTAGTTCTAGTTTCACCCATCTTTGGGAACATCCTTACTGCATCCACCCGATCAAGACCCTTCACAATCTTATATGTTTCAATAAGATCGCCTCTCATTCTTCTGAACTCCAATGAGTAGAGTCCCAATCTACTCAACCTCTCCTCATATGTCCGCCCCCTCATCCCCGGGATTAACCGAGTGAACCTTCTTTGTACTGCCTCGAGAGCAAGTATGTCTTTTCTTAAGGATGGAGACCAAAACTGTATGCAGTATTCCAGGTGCGGTCTCACCAATACCTTATATAACTGCAGCAATACCTCCTTGTTTTTATATTCTATCCCCCTAGCAATAAAAGCCAACATTCCGTTGGCTTTCTTGATCACCTGCTGCACCTGCATACCAACTTTTTGATTTTCTTGCACTAGGACCCCCAGATCCCTTTGTACTGCAGTACTTTCCAGTCTCTCGCCATTAAGAAAATAACTTGCTCTCTGATTTTTCCTGCCAAAGTGCATAACCTCACATTTTCCAATATTATATTGCATCTGCCAAATCTCCACCCACTCACCCAGCCTGTCTATATCCCCTTGCAGGTTTTTTATGTCCTCCTCACTCTCTACTTTCCCTCCCATCTTTGTATCATCTGCAAATTTTGATATGTTGCACTCGGTCCCCTCCTCCAAATCGTTAATATAGATTGTAAAGAGTTGGGGACCCAGCACCGACCCCTGTGGAACACCACTGGTTACTGGTTGCCAGTCCGAAAATGAACCATTTATCCCAACTCTCTGCTTCCTGTTCGATAACCAATCCTCCACCCATGCCAGAATATTACCCCCAATCCCGTGATTTTTTATCTTAAGTAATAATCTTTTATGTGGCACCTTGTCGAATGCCTTCTGGAAGTCTAAATACACTATGTCCACTGGTTCCCCTTTATCCACCCTATACGTTATATCCTCGAAGAACTCAAGCAAATTTGTCAGACATGACTTCCCCTTCATAAAGCCATGCTGACTTTGTCCTATTAAATTATGCTTATCTAAATGTTCCGTTACTGTCTCCTTAATAATAGACTCCAAAATTTTACCCACCACAGATGTTAAGCTAACTGGCCTATAATTTCCAGCCTTCTGCCTACTACCCTTTTTAAATAACGGTGTTACATTAGCAGTTTTCCAATCTGCCGGGACCTCTCCTGAGTCCAGGGAATTTTGGAAAACTATCACCAAAGCATCCACAATCCCTACTGCCACTTCCCTCAATATGAGGAGAGGCAGAGTTTCCCACTTCTTCCTCAAAAAGGGACTTTGGCAAGCCTTCCGAAGCTGCCCCAGAGTCTCCTCACTCTCTACTTTCCCTCCCATCTTTGTATCATCTGCAAATTTTGATATGTTGCACTCCACTTTATAAAAATAATGAATGTGTTAAAGATTTGTTGCTGATTATATTATAAGATGATAGTGTTTGGTTTGTGTCCATTCGCAGACCAATGTTCTCCTTCTCCATTCCATGTGTAACACTGTCAGCCCCTACATCTCATCTTTCCGTTAGTCTAATACTACCACAAATCCTTACAACAATAGGGCAATATCATCCATAACCCTTCACAAGTCAGGAATCAATCCCTTCTGCAGCAACACTGTGTCATTATGCCCTCAATACACGTGTTGATTTATATACCACTCAGTTTACGTTTGCCAGCTTAGTTCCTCACCTATCACCATAGCCACCCAATACCCTCTCACTCTGATGTTTATGTGCTCATCCTATTTTACGTATCTTCCCATTTTTCCATTTCTGCCTGTGATCTCTCATCTATCGCCTTTATGGGATATTTCTTTATCCAATATTCAACACATGATTTCTCTGTGTGTCTGTGTAGCTACTAGTGACATTTTTAAGCATGTTTTTGAATTTACTTCTCCCTCTAAGGTCACAAAGTTTACCCTTGTAGGTTTGTGGGACTGAATGTATATATTCCATCCTCTTTTATGTAAGACAACGATGTGTAATACTGTCTAATACCAATTTTTCTGTGAATTCTTCTGGTACTTTCAAATTCTGACCCCAGGGGCCATCAGGAGAGGGACAGTGGTAGACTCTGGGGCAGCTTCGGAAGGCTTGCCAAAGTCCCTTTTTGAGGAAGAAGTGGGAAACTCTGCCTCTCCTCAGGCTTCAAGAACGTACTTTGTTTAGGCCATGGCTCAGTCCAAGGCCCATACTTCAATTCTTCTTCATCTCTCAGGGCACCTCTGTCCCCTTTAAGAGGCAACCTTCCTCTTCTGGTGTTGCAGTGGGTATGTGACTCCCTGACAGGAACAGGTTCCTTTTTATTGACAGGTATCCTGCCGTGAGCCCATCGTACATAGGTAAACAGCCACAACCCAGCAATATGGGATGGGGTCATAGTGCAGTTGAGGTGGATGATGGAGTTCCTGCCCTGACCCACCTCTAATAGTGAAACCCCCCCACCCCTCCCTGGAGAAAATATCCAGGACTTAATTTTCAATATAAGTATGGAGCTGTGGGTTGTTATATATGTTCCTCATTAATGATTTTAAATAGGTCCTTAAGAACATTTTTGCTTTTTTTTTAGCATTCATTAATCCATTTTGTGAAAGCTTATGAGTCCTTAAATCAATGCTAAAATGGATGAATATTTGGTTCTCATTTTCCACTGACATTGCAGCACCTTTTATCTATTTCCTTTATTTATTTAAGAGGAAGATACAGTCCAAGAGAGAATGAAGGCCAAAATATAATATTATTTGAAGCAAACTGGATCAATGTACGTAGCAGTGCACGTCGAAGGTATACAGCATACAGTCTAAGACAAACCCTAGACACCATATATACAATCCATTTTTATATTTATTCTTGGGATGTAGGCAACACTGACAAGGCAGTATTTATTGCCCATCCCTAGTTTCCCAGAGGGCATTAAGACTGAATCACATTATGTTGGACTGGTGTCACATGTAGGCCGGACCAGTTAGGAGTAGCAGGCTCCCTTTTCTGAATGACATTAGTGAAGCAGTTGGGTATAAGCCCACAAATTACCAGATTTGTTGAGTCACAATTTCACAACTTGTCATGGCGGGATTTAAATTCACAACCTTTGGGTCGCTAGCCGAGCACCATAACTACTAGGTTACCAAACCCTACATTTAAATATTGCTCAATCATTGCATCAATGCTCATGAACAGAAGGTAGTTGAAGCATTTTATACAAATCTTGAAAAGCAGCCAGTCATGGAGGTAGCTTTCAACTTCACACCTGGACAGTAACCTGGCAGAGTGAATTGCCCGGCCGTTATAGAACCCACTCGATTTTCATTCCATTTAAATCAATGGAGCAAAATTGGGGCGGGTTCTGTAAAGGGCGGTCAATCCTTTCCATCAGGTTGTCTCTAAGTACTCATGCATCTCAAGCATGTGGGTTAACTTCAGACAGAAACAGAATAGAATGAATCAGAGACTAAAATAACAGTCACAAAAAACAATAGATATTACTACACCTTACAAATTAAAACTCACTGTTAATTGCATTGTCATCCATAGAGAATATTCAAATTCTCTTAAAGTGTTAATTACAGTAACAATCACAGAAACATATATTTGTAAAAAGGTTTGTAAGCTACCACTTTTCTGTTCAAACAGAGTATCGATTGTGGACAGGAGCTACCTCTGTCATCAAAAATGACAAGACTCAAAAAATAAATCCCATTTCCATGCGATGAAAAATAATGAGATGTTCTAGTCCTGTTACATGTCCATTGTCCCACATATTAATGAGGCTGGAGAAAGTTTTGATAAAAATCTATTGTAGCAAAATAAAATACCACGTGAACAAGTTTGAAATTTAATTCATCACTAGAGGTTTTCCCGTTCCGATTTTTGGGCCGACCTCAATTTAAGCGGCCAGAGCTTCTGCTAGAAACTGACAGGATCCTAATGACAAAATGCAAGTTAGGTCAAATGATGCACTTAAGACCTTGATGTCATTTTCCTCTCTACCCACGATGTTATCGCCAGTTCCTTTACTTGCCCACAAACCATGGGTGTTACAAGTTATGAGGCAGCACCTAAAGAGATACTCATCTGCTCTCAGCTAAAATGCTGCCACTTTGACTATGTTGAAATGGTTGTAGAGGTTGTGCTAAACTCTTAAAGAGCTTCTGGAAAAACACTTTCATCTTCATGGGGGGCCTTCTAGAAATTTCACTCTAGCTACAGGACAAGGAGGTGGAGCAATAACAGGAGGAAGGAGCAGAATGAGGCAGTTTAGCATAGTGTGGATGATGAGAGGAAGAAGAAGTAAGTGTGGTCAAGAGGGCAAAGTAGTTGTGAGGGGAGTACGCAGGTGTTGAGTGTGCGAATGCGAGCAGAAGGAGAAGTGTCCCATTGTGATTGGAAGAGAGATGTGGGAAGTGGGGGAAGGAAAGATTGATAGCAATGGAGCTAAAGTTCAGGTGTTGCATAGTTGTACAGAAAGTAATAGAAATCTGAGGGGGAATTTACCTTGGCAATCCTGGTGAGGTTGTTAAATTTCTTTCTGCTCTGCAGCCATGTCCTTGGAACGCTACTGGCATTGACCTGCTCATCCAACTCTCAAATTGCTGCTAATTTGTCAGGGCATCCATTGCCCATCCAAGGGGAAGAGGACCTCCTTCCTGTTTCTCACTTGCTCTCCGCAGCTGCAACGGAAGGTCGGGTGGCACTGAGCAACTTCATGCTGCCTGCTGCTTCAATAACTTGCTCTCCACTGACCACGTCTGAAAAGTGCACCTCTCCTTTAAGGGGCAGTCAGTTGCCTTTAAGTAGCAGCCATCCTATTGGATTTCCCACACTCCCAATTGGCAAGCTGCCTATAAGGAGTGTGATTAGCTATGGCGGCTTGTCGATTTAATTTAAATGAGGCGCGACCACGAAAATTGATCGGGCCTCCCGCTGACTGCATCAAAATGTAAATCGCCCCCATCAGGTTAAATGTAATTTAACCTCTTGGATCTCCTCTATTCCATTTAAATTTCTTCATGGAAAGAGAAGATAAAAAGAAAACAGGCTTGAAGAAAAACAGAACAGTTTGAGTTAAATGGTGTAAAAATCCTCAGGCCATGATCCTGGTGCTGTGCTCCATCATTGACCCCACCAGAGTATGAGGGGTCAGTGGGAGGGAACCTCATTTGAGTGGGGCCAAAGGGCGCATCTTGGGCACCTGTCAGCTCAAAGCCACTGAAACTCCACACCTGGCTGCCATCTTGGGCAATGCCCCCACCCTTGCCAGGGAACATTTCTCCACATCTTTTGGGACTGATACTACCAGCTTTTTACAAAAATATTCTGTTCTTTGGGGTGTAAAGGCTGCTTCCTTGGCCTGGACCATCTGTAGGAAGAGGTGAAGCCATGAAAGGATTTAAACATGAAAATGAGAATTTTATAATTGGAGGTGTTGGGGGACCAGGAGCCACTGTAGATCAGCAAGGACAGGGGTATTGGGCGAGTGGGACTCGGTGCGGAATAGGATATACGCAGTAGAGTTAATATTACAGCAATAAAACTACTCGTGACATTTGTGTCACTTTATTACCTAAAGGCTTGTTTCTGTGTCACTGTGTGTGAGCAGAAAACCTTTAAAAATGTCTGAATTGGGACCAGGGAATTCCACTTGGAACTTCTGACAATCTAAGGGATAAAGAGTTGAACCACATTCCAGTTCTTTTCTCCAATACAAAGAAATTGAGCTCCACAAGTGTTTCTTCATAACTTGGAACTCTAAGACCTCAAATCACGTTTGTGTCTCTGCACAGAACTCTCTCCAATATGTCACTGTCCTTTTGAAGTTAGTGTGCCAAAACTTGCACACAAAGGCAAAGGTTTCGTCTGTGTTATATCTGGTGTTATCATAAATGGCATTGTAAGGAATTTGCTAGGTATAGTAAATGACTTCAGAAGACGAATACAGTTTGGGCAAAAGGATAGGTTTGCCGTTGATTGTCTGCTTCTCAATTATGGGTATCTGCAGCTGTAGAGGCAGCTTTTTTAAAGACTGAGAATACGCCATGAAGATTCCAGCATTCACATTGCTGCTGCAAAATACACTAATAGATAGAGATGGTTGGGAATTATGCTTAATCCCAGGGTTGGAATGAATAGTGGAATACTAGACTCATTTTACCTGGCTAAGGTACATCCGATACTGCTTGCTCCAGAAAATGTAAGAATGGAATGATAAAGGAGAGTTTGGTGATGTAGGTGTTAACAAGTTTATTATCAGGTGTCCAATACTGGTAGAGGGCTATAGTAGAAAACTAAGGGCTCGATTTTGGAATCGTGTTTCCGGCGGGTTCCCAGCGGGGTGGCCCCGAAAATCCAGTCACGTGACCGGATCGCGACGAAATCCCGGCCACTTCCGGGTACCACGCTGACGTGCGGGGCTGCGCGCGCAAGCCCCACTGGTGGGAATCCCGCAGGCAATTAAAGCCAGCGGGGTTCCACTTGAGTGTACTTACCGTGCTCGTTGTGGTCAGTTAATGAGCTGAAGCAGCTGTCAAAAGAGGAAGTGTGGGATTTTCGGTTCAAGGCAGTGAGTTTCCCACACTGGGGGAAACAGTCCCTCCTCAACCAGGCGTGTTGCAGCCAGCAGCCTGTGGCAGGTGCCAAGGTGCGCTCCACGGGGGAGAGCCCTCACCCACGCAGGAGGCCACCGCGTCACATAGGGCAATCCCTGCCCTCCACCACCCCCCGCCAAGCCAGAGGACAGACCGACACGAAACCGCAGCCCCAGTCCGAGGAACCACCCACCTACCCTGCAAAACCCCTCAGACCAACACCTGCCAGATGGGTGGTGTGTGGACACCCTCGGAGGACGAAGAGCATGACCAGCCCCAGCAGCCTCGCAGTCCACGCCGTCCGCCGCAGAGACGTGGATCCCCCCAACACGGTGTTGTTGCACGCCCACCTGCACAGCAGGAGGGAGGGCTACCGCAGAGAGAGACGCATCGCAGAGGGCACTACCCTCGCCACAGGGTCCACAGACCGAGGCGCAGCTCCCCGGACCTCTCCGAGCAGCAGTGCACAGGGAGGCGCAGATTCGCTCGACATGTAGTCGTGGAGATCTGCAGCCTCTTTCATGCCTAGCTGCTCCTGGCTGGCCCCAGCACCAACTGCTTACCTGTCGCTGTCAAAGTCACCAGTGCCCTCCACACCTTCTCCTCCGCATCCTTCCAGGGTGCAGCCGGCTACACCGCCGATGTCTCTCAGTCGTCTGCGCGGACGAGCCCTGCAAATACACCTGCACCTACTCTGCAGTAACACGATGGGTGGCATCAGTGGTGGGTCCTCATAGTGATACCCAGGAGCGGGCATTATTGGACACAACGGACAGGATTCGCGGAGACATGGCAGTGGTGGTGTCAATATAATGTGTGCTGTTTGTTGCTCTGAAATTCAATATAGGTAACACCCATGACAAACCCTCAGACACCCTTGTGCACCCCCTTCATGCTGACGACACGTTTGCCTTACGCTGCCTACTGCACATATGTGATGCATGCCCTGTGGCTGCAGCACAGGTGGTGGCAGGTTGAGTGAGGCTGGCCGTGAGGGAGATGCACGGGAGGGTGAGTATGGGATGGAGCAATGAGATTGTATGAGGATTGGGTTGCGTGTTAGTGGCAGGATGAGTACTGGCGAGGTGAGTAGGTGGAGGTAAGATGAGGATGGGGTTTGAGTGGGTATGAAGGGTGATGTGACAGAGTAGTGTTGGCGGTGCCGAAGGAGATGTGGGGTGGGGGCAGTGTTGTGGCAGACGGAGTGTAGGGGAAAGACTTCATGTTCTCACTGCGGCTGACCTACTGCGGTCATTGCAGCGCCTCCTGCACTGTATGCAGGTGGGCCATATGTTGGTGGCGCAGGTGACCCCCTCTGCCACCTCGAGCCAGGCCTTCTTGGTGGCAGAGGCAGGCCGCTTCCTCCCGCCCGCCGGGGGGAAGATCTGTGTCATCCCCCTCCTCCTCACCCCATCTGATGATACCTGGGGTGAGGCATCATTAAACTGGGAGCAGCCTTCCCCCTGGGCTGCTCCATGCTGCAATTTGTTCCATTGGTTGCAGCATCTGTCAGTGGAGGACTGCCCCTTTAACTAGAGAGCCTCCAGCTGACAGATCGTACTGCGCATGCGCAGCCCGACCGACGCGCAGGCCCGCGCCGTGGACCCCGGAGGAGCAGGTAATTGATTCCTATTAGTGGGTTGCCTGCTACGATCGCGTGGGCAACCCACTAATTTCGCCGAGCGTGTTGACCACGCTCCCGGAGGACCATCCGCTGGGAACCCGCAGGCCTGCTAAATTCGAGCCCTAAGTGTTCTGAGTCAGAAGGTTGTGGGTTCAAGCACCACTCCAGGGCTTGAATACATAATCTAGACTGGCGCTTCATTGCAGTACTGAGGAAGTACTGCACTGTCAGAGGTGCAGTTTTTCGGATGAGATATAAAAATAAAACCAGGCAGGTGGCACTATTTGTAGAAGAGCAGGGAAGTCCTTCAAATATCCTGGCCAACATTTATTCCTCATTATAAATAGAGATATGTGTATAATCACAGTATCAAATTACACGTAGGCACATTGATATGAAAAAAAGTCTTGGCATTGTGTGTTCATTAATAATTCTGTAGAAGAGTCCAACAGTAAAAGGTAAATAGAAAATATGTCACAACTAACAGTGAGATAGGATAAATATCTCCACAAAGGAGTATGGACATCCTCACGAGTGAAGGCACTTCCTTCCACACTCCCTCCCCCACTGTTTATTCTATTTACACCTCAGGGTTGAATTTCCGCCAGGGTTCTCCCACCTGCCTACCGTAACTTTGACGGAAACCCTGGGAAAATGGCCTATAAACAGCGTTTACGCCATTTTCCCAGTGTTTCTGTGGCTATTCTAATGACGTTATGGGGACGAGCTGGAGAAGCTCTATGGAAGTACCACCCACTTTAATCTAGCCCGCCCGGCAAGCGCTTTCAGGTCTTTATGCTGTGACAACTCAAAAATATAGGGGCTCAACCAGTCTTAGTAGGTGTTAGCTGTGGCTCAGTGGTAGCACTCTCACCTCTGAGTCAGAAGGTTGTGGGTTCAAGTCCCACTCCAGAGATTTGAGCACAAAATCTAGGCTGACACTCCAGTGTGGTACTGAGGGAGTGCTGCACTGTCAGAGGTGCCATCTTTCAGGTGAGACATTAAACCGAGGCCCTGTCTGTCTTCTCACACCTGAATATTTCAGATGGGACCTTGCATTGGAAGTGAAAGAAGGACTTACATTTATATAGCACCTTTCATGTCCTCAGGACACCCCAAAGTGCTTTCCAGAAATTAGTTACTTTTGAAGTGTGCTTACTGTTGTTTTTATGCCAGGAACACATGTTGGGAATTTGGGTGCAGAGATCAGTGTGCCTAATTTGCAGTCTGCACAATTTTCATTTTATTCAATTTAAGATGTCATCTGTGGCTCAATGGTAGCACTCTTGCCTCTGAGTCAGAAGGTCATGTGTTCAAGTCCTCATTCCAGAGACTTGAGCACATAATCTAGGCTGACACTCGAGTGCAGTATTGAGGGAGTGCTGCACTGTTGGAGGTGCAGGCTTTTGGATGAGACATTGAACTGTCTGCCCTCTCAGGTGGATGTAAAAGATTCCGTGTCATTATTGGAAGAAGAGCAGGTGTCCTGGCCAATATTTATCCCTCAACCAACATCACTAAAACAGATTATCTGGTCATTATCCTGTGCACAAATTGGCTGCTGCGTTTCCTACATTACAATAGTGATTACACTTCAAAAGTACCACATTGGCTGTGAAGTGCTTTTCGATGTCCTAGGGTTGTGAAAGGCGCTATATAAGTCCAATGCATCTTTCTTTTTCTTACTGGAGAAAAAAAAATCAAGCAGACCATGAATGAAGTATGCTGACCTCTGTACTTATTGCACAAGCTCTGTGCTGGGAAAGTTAAATCGTAAAATTTGCCCTATAAACAAACAGCATGGTTTAAAAAATGGGTGCGACTTTCATTCTTTTTTTTTCACTTCTAAAGGGATTCATCTTCTAAAGATATTTAATCGGCCTTAGTTCTTAGGAAGGGAGTTTTGTTAGCCCAAGGACACTGGATATAAAGCACAATTCCTGTGTATGCAGCATGTGGCTTGCTAATGTGTTCCAGACATTCAGTGAAGAATCAGGAAAGTGTTATGTGAATTCCATTCTAGTGTAATGGCAGAGTAGAATGAATGTCTGATTCTTGTCCTGTGTTGAAATAAGCTGGCTGCTATGTGTGAAAACCACAGCTGAGGGATGCTAATGACATAAGGAGGCTGATAATACAATGGCGGGTGTCCAGAGTGTTACAGCACGACACACGTCTGCACGCTGGAAAATTCACCCCTATATCTATCCACATTGAAAATGAAACTGCACAAATGTTATCATTCATGACAGCTGTTGCCAACCACACTCCCCTCCCCCCATCTCTTCTTAAAATGGTAATTCCTCTAACTTCTACCTGCTATTTCTCCCCAAGATCCTTAGACTAGTTGTTGCCATCCAATTGCACGCTCACATTTTTCAGCACTCACTGTGCAAGTCCCACCATTGCAGTTCCTGGCCAGCCCACAGCACTGACCCTGAATTTACACACGTTTTGTGGTGAGTTTTGAGTGTAATTCCAGCGTATTGGCATTTTCTGGGGTGCAGTCTGGGGCAGGTCATGTTTCCACCCCATAATGGCAGCACTGGAGTTTATGCTGTGGCCTAGAGAAATTGATCCGGGGGGATATTAGGAGAATTTTTTTTTACACAGCAAGTTGTTACGCTCTAGAATGCACTACCTGAGAGGGGATCTAAATGAGAAGCAATGGCACTGGAGTGCCCAAATCCTACGACTTATACCCCCAATCTACCAAGGGTAATTAGCACTGAGTTAAAGGAGGCATACCTCTTGCTAGCTTCAACTCAGACTGGTGGAAGTGCTTTCCTTTGAAGTCTACAGCTTGAAGAAATTTGAGGAGTGATTGCTGGGGTTACAAAAGAGCTTTTAAAACATTTTTTTTTGCTTTGTAGCTGGATATAGCTGGCCTTGTCTGTGTCAGCCTGAGGGCCCATGACACCACCAAGATATTTTTTTACCCCCAAAAAGTTAGAGGTTCTGACTTACAGTTAAGAGATTCCCAATGGGGACTCTCTTGTTTGCAATTTTAATGAAGGAAGAAGAGGAGCAATACAGGATGAAGGAAAGGAGGGTGAGGCAGCATTTGAGAAGGATATATCCTACAAGACATGATCACCCCAAAGAACCTAAAGGCCACACAGATCTTACGAATGTACTGCTAATTCCAGATTTTAAAAGAACTAGTTTGACTAAAATGGCATAAAAGTTAGATCAGGTCAATTGGGTAACTAAATTTGGTGGGGATTCTACAGATACTGAAGACAAATAACAAATCTTTAAGTGTTTATTAAAGTACAGAGAAACCATGTATGCCTCTAAAGTAAAAAGAATGGGACATGGCAAGACTAATCCAAGGTGGCGGACTGGTCAAGTACAAAGACAAATTAGACTTAAACAAAAATGTTTTCAAAGATTAAAAAAATGTAATTCTTGGAAGACAAAGATATATACCATGCATATCCAATCAAAGGAAACAAAAGCTGCTATCAGAGCATTTAAAAGGTCATGGAAGAAGGGTACAGTAGAAAATTGTGATAGAAATGATAAAAGCTTTTTTTAACTATGCTAGTAATTACAGAACCGTTAGAGACTGTATATGGCAATTGAATGATTCCTAGGGACAGATTCAAATGGACTCCCAGGAGATGGCAGAAGTATTAACTTTGTATCAGTCTTTAATCCTGAAGTCAATGCTCGGCTACCAGCAAGATGTTGCATTGTTAACAGAAATATAGACTGTTAATATAGATGAGGATTTCATCTTAGGTAGAATTAGAAATCTTACAATAGATCGGGCTCCCTGCCTAGATGACATCCACACAAGGATTCTTAAAGAGATGAAGCATGTGCTTTGCGAGCTCCTCGCCTGCATCTTTAACAGCTCTGTTCAGTCAGAGACAGGTGCCTTAGACTGGAAGGATGTTCATGTAGTTCCAGTTTGCAAAAAGGGGGACAAGGTAGAAACAAGAAACTATAGGCCTATTAGTTTGACGTCAGTTATAGGTAAGATGCTCAAAGGGATCATAGAATCATAGAATGGTTACCACACAAGAGGAGGCCATTCAGCCCATCGAGCCCATGCCGGCTCTTTGTAGGAGCAATCCAGTTAGTCCCATTATCCCGCTCTTTCCCAGTAGCCTTGCAAATTTTTTCCCTTCAAGTTTTTATCCAATTCCTTTTTGAAAGCCACGATTCTATCTGCTTCCACCACCCTTTCAGGCAGCGTATTCTAGATCATAACTACTAGCTGTATAAAAATGTTTTCCCTCATGTTGCCTTTGGTTCTTCTGCCAATCACCTTAAGGATGTTTCATCATAGATGCTCTTTATGATCACCTAGATAGAGAAGGGATAATAAGGGACATCCAACATATGGCTTCTGGAAAAGAAGTCGTGTCTTACTAATTTGCTAGAATTTTTTGAAGAATTTACTAGATTAGTAGATAAAGGCATCTCAGTAGACATTGTCTACCTGGATTTTCAGAAAGACTTTGATAAGGTACCTCACAATAGGTTACTCCATAAGATGGAATCTTTGGAATTAGTGGGAAGCTACTATTGCAGATACAGAATTGGCTGCATGCCCGTAGGCAGAAAGCTGTTATCAATGGCTGTGGATCTGCTTGGAGAACGGATCCATTGGTGTTCCACAGGGATCAGTGATAGGGCCTTTGCTCTTTACTACCTATATTAATGACCTAGATGAAGGTGTTGGGGGAATAATCCACAAGTTTGCGGATGATATGAGGATTTATGCTGGTGTCAGGACTATGGAGGTGACTAGACGTCTGCAAGCAGATCTCGCTGTGTTGTGGGAATGGGCTCAATGTCTCTCTCTCCGATGTCCCTCTCAGTCCCCGATGTCTCCCTCTCTGATCTCCCCCTCTCCCCCCACCGATGTCCCCCACCCTGATCTCCCCCCTTCCCCCACAATGTCTCCCTCTCTCCCCCAATCTTCCCCTCTCCTCTCCCCCCCCGATCTTCCCCTCTCCTCCCCCCCCCCCCCCCCGATCTTCAGCGCCCTCCACTCTCTGTTCCAGCGCAGATGCAGTCTCTCTCTCTTTCCTCCTCCCTCGACGTTGCAGCTCCTGTCGGCAGCCAGTCTGTCAATCAGGCTGGCTGCCAGGTGTGAAACCCAGAAACAACTTTAATCACCATCAATTACATCGTGATAGCATCAGAAAAGGTAAGTTTCTTTTTCGGGTTTGCCACGCGCACCTTTACCCGCCACTGCCAACTCGCCACCATTTCAAAATTGATCCCATGGAGTTTTATCAAGTTGCTGGTTCCCAAAGTGCAGTGCCTTCCGGGAAGCTGGTGTATTCTCATCCCCTTCTCACTTGTCTGGGATCTCCCAAGTTTTGTGTACCACCCAATGCACACAACCTCACTTAGATTATCTACTTCCCTGGGTGAAACAATCTGTGTGGAAATGAGGAAGGAATTGATGCAGAGGAACATGGAGTAGGCTCTTGCCCTGCTGCTCAGTATTCCTGGAATCATTACAATCATTTTCATCTCAAAACATCATCACTGTGGTCTATAAGGATGAAATTTCTTCCTGCCTATGCCTTCTCCTCATCATCTTCTTTCTCTGACCCTGTTGCTGTGTGGCACAAGCTACGAAGGGTGATCATAGCCCTCAGACATTAGATGGACAGTTAAGAGTGAGAAAGCTACCTGCTATGGTGATTGTGTAGGTCTACACCCACTAAGCCACAGTCTACACTATCCCACCAATCTCACCATCTCCCACAGCTGAAGCGGAATGCATGCTCAAAGCTCCACAATCTGCTCCTCATAGCGGGTCGTCTATCTGATGAGACTGCCTCCTCTAGACATCTGCCTTTCACAGGCATGGCACGCATGTTTTTTCTGACACAGAAAGACTTGCATTTATATTGCGCCTTTCCTGACCTTACGACATCCCAAAGTGCGTTACAACGAATGAAGTACTTTTGAAGTGTAATCATTGCTGTAATGTAGGAAATGCGGCAGCCAATTTGTGCACATCAAGGTTCCACACACAGCAATGTGATAATGATCAGATCATCTGTTTTAGGTGTTGGTTGAGGGATAAATATTGGCTAGGACACCAGGAGAACTCCCTGCTCTTTGTGAGAACTCCCTGCTCTTTGTCAGATAGTGCCAAGGGATATTTTACGTTCACCTGAGAGAGCAGACAGAGCTTCGGTTTAATGTCTCATCCCAAACGGCAATTGATACTAGCTCAATTGCTAAATTTAAATCTGAGATAGATAGTTTTTTGGCAACCAAAAGTATTAAGGGATATAGGCCAAAGGCAGGTATATGGAGTTAGATCACAGATCAGCCATGATCTTATCAAATGGCAGGGCAGGCACGAGGGGCTGAATGGCCTACTCCTGTTCCTATGTTCCTCAAGGACGGCACCTCCGACAATGCAACACTCCCTCAGTACTGCACTGGATGTCAGCCTTAATATTTGTGCTTAGGTCTCGGGAGTGGAACTTGAACCAACAACCGTCTGACTTAGTGGCAAGAGTGCTACCAATTGAGCCACAGCTGACACATTAGGTGACAACTAACATTTCAGGGGTGTCTTCCAGGTAATATTAGATAGCTGATGTAATAGATTTGGTGATAGCACCCGGTTAAAATAGAGGAATGACTTTTAAGACTCTGCATGCAAGTCATTCTTATAATGGTAAGTTCCAACACATAATGAAAGGTACAGAGTCATTGAACCCTGGGCCCACAATATAGTATGAAGGAGGACTTGTGCTGGAAGTCATTTTAGAGGGTTAACTGTGTATGGTACCCAAGTAAAAGATTGACAGTGCCTGTCTATTACCTTGCCCGCCCTTGTCGGGTCACTAAACTTTTTCCTGCACTGATCTACAGTTATGGGCGTGAGAGAGTGGCCCTCAATGCTGCTGCCACCATCCTTCACATTACCCATGACAGTTTTCTAAGGTTTCCTCCTTTTAACATCCAGCAGTCTTTTTCTCCTCTCCTTTGAAGTTCAGACTCATTTTAGTTTTGGCACTTCTTTTCTGTCCTCTTTGACTTGTCTGCTCTCTCTATCTGCTCCCCTATAGAAGACATTCTGTAAAATCTCAGATGAGCCAATTGAAGCCACTAACCGACATTGCATTTAGTCTTGCAGTTACCAAATATACCAAAAGGGAGAAATTGATCTCCAGTCAATTCTAATTAGTCTGTTTCCACCTCTGTGTCTGTTTTCTAGCCTGTGTCTCCTCTGTTTTGGTCACCGTAAAAGATTTTTGCTTTTGTTTGCCTGAAATCAGGGTTTGGGGCAGCTGCGTTGGAGTAATTCTGCATCAGCACTCCCTGCACACATTGGGAGCACACATCACAAAGTTACGCACACCCACCCTGTGATTTTAATAGATGGAAAGTCACGGGCTGGAGGTGTGCAGTTTGTGATATGTGCTCTTGGTGCACACAAGGAGTGGAGCAGCAGAATTCTTATCTTGTTGTGACAACATGAACTTCAACCTACACATGCTCAGACTGTGCATTGGTATTTGGTCGCCCAGTTCCAGAGCTGCATCATTAGATTCTCTTGACATGGTAATATGTTAGCCATATGATCACTAGACACCATTACAATATCTGTCCTTGAAATTACACTATAGTATACTGGCGTACGAATGAGTTTGTCTGAAATTTGTCTTTCTCTTATTTTACTGGAGGAGAATAGTCTCGAGGGGCTGAATGGCCTACTCCTGTTCCTATGTTCCTAACCCATTTAATATAAATTCAGGGTAGCTGCCTTTAATTTATGAAACTTATTTTGTTGAAACTATACCAATTTAATTTAAAAACATGAAACCGCTGAACACTATTGTCTGTATATATGTATTTTTCTGATTTCCCTGGCCTCCCACCCACTCTTTCATCTCTCATAACTAGTCTTCTCTGTTTAAACAGAAACTTCAATGAATTGGCTCCTTTCCGTCTTAATCAGCTGTGAGGGCAAGCAAGATGGACATGGACCTGTCCATGGTTTTGGAGGTAATTCCAACAGGTAGCGGGCCTAGCATGGGGCAAGCTTAAGTTACTGTATTTATAAAAAGAAAAAACTGTGACTGATGTATTTAAACTGTTCTGTTTGATTTCCCATTCTAACCACAAAACACCCTGAGCAATTATACATGTCATAATATCCTGACTGTGCCATAAAGAAGGAGTTCTTGTCAAAACTAGGATTTGTGCCAGACTGACACAAATCAGAAATGGTAATTGGGATATAGTCCTGATATGGTGTCACTCTTTAGAGTGGGATCACCTGCACCCAGCTCTCTGAGGAGGGAATTTCAAATAGTCTTAGCTCCTTAAACCTACTAATTAAAATGAGAAATCCCCAAGCTTCCATGAATCATCCTCAAAAAAGATTATTAGGAATTTAATGGGGAAAATCTCATCCCAGACCATCT
This sequence comes from Heptranchias perlo, assembly GCF_035084215.1. NCBI lineage: Eukaryota > Metazoa > Chordata > Chondrichthyes > Hexanchiformes > Hexanchidae > Heptranchias > Heptranchias perlo. The sequence goes on from NC_090327.1 coordinate 103,075,703, forward strand.
GTGACCTGAGGCACTGTGAGCATTTCTGAAATGGGAAAGAAAGGGGTCTTTGCACCACATGTACATAGCTGAAGTAGAAAAGCAGTGTTGCAATAATCCACACTGCCTGTCCCTTTAGCACATAACATGAATGTAGTTTAAACACAAACATGCACCCCACAACAAAGGCAGCACTGGAAATGGTTTTACCTCTGACAGCTTGTAAAGACAATGGAGGCCTTCAGACTAAGTTTACAATGTGCGTGAAAAATTTCTAATTCAGTCAGTTGCCATAATGTTGTGCAATGGCACCTCAGAGTAATCCAGGTGATGATAAAATTGGACATTTATTTTTTTATAATGCACAATAAATTATTCAGATTGATGGCAAAACTACAAGTATATAACGCAAACTCTTCACTGTACTCTGTTTAAAGAAGAAAATGCCATACTTTTGCTTCTTAAATGGCAAAATCTTTATGATGATGTCAATGTTATCTTGCATTTTATGCTCCTTGGAGGTCTTAATAACCATATTTTAGATGATTGATTTATATCCTGTTTGAGGATAAGGGTCACATTACCATGCACACCATCAATATGAGACAATGGTTTTTATAAGGACTAGTGCATCTCCTGTGGCATTGCTCATGACATGTCAGATGGCTTTGTTTTATATTGACTGGAGCGTGTAATGCACAATGTATTGTTCTGCCACATAAGGCAATAGTTGTGTTTCATCTGGCCTGTCCTGTTTAGGCCACAAAGTCTAATTGCTGTAGTTCTTGAGGCTAACTAACTATTATTGGGGAGAGAAGTTTGCAGATTGGTAGGTGCTTGTAAATTTTGGCTAGCGATCAGAAGAAACCAACAAGAGACAACAACATTTCTTTTCCTTTGCACTTCTAACACTTTGAAATGCAATGGCCATATATCTATATATATATATATATATACACACACACACATGCTCACAAACATATATTAGCAGATATCCTGTAATGTTACTCCTAGTAAGTCAGAGGACACAGCCTCTCTCTTACCTGTCTCTTGTGTTTGAGTTGCTATTTTCATTCCTCCTCTTCTGTTTCTGTCGTCGGGAATTCCCTCGTGGCGTCTCCTGCTCTGCTACTGTAACTTTGTTAGTAGTTTGGCAGACACCCCATTTATGTGTGTAAAACATAATGTAAAACAAAACTTACCTGCAGAAAATAAATAAAAGCTTAATAAATTTAAAAGAGAAAGAAAATTTAGATTTGGGATTGGGATCGGATCTGCCATGGTCTTATTGAGTGGCGGGGCAGGCTCGGGGGGCCGATTGGCCTGCTCCTGCTCCTATTTCTTATGTTCTTATGTTCTCCTTGGAACAGCGAAGATTGAGAGGAGATTTGATAGAGGTATTTAAAATCATGAAGGGCCTGGACAGAATAGATAGAGGGAAACTATTCCCATTGGCGGATGAGTCAAGAACCAGAGGGCATAGATTAAAGGTGATTGGCAAGAGAACCAAGGGTGACATGAGGACAAACTTTTTTGCACAGCGAGTGGTTATGATCTGGAATGGATCGGGGGGGGTGGTGGAGGCAGAATCAATCGTGGCTTTCAAAAGGGAACCGGATAAGTACTTGAAAGGACAAGATTGGCAGCGTTGCAGGGATAGGGTGGGGGAGTGGGACTAACTGAATTGCTCTTGCAAAGAGCCGGCACGGACTCGATGGGCCGAATGGCCTCCTTCCATTCTGTAACCTTTCTATGATTCTAAAAAGAAAAACTTAACTGCAGCACCACTCAGATAAATGGAACTGGGAGATTTAGCTTGAAGAAGCATCAATGTCACCCAGCTTGGGAGGACTGAAGTAGAAGTAATGGCAATTATATAAAGGAGTGATTTTAACGCTGCCGGATGAGCGGGCAGTTAAAATCACCCGTGGGACTTACCTACCTGTCCCGCTCTCTTCCTACAGGTTTTGATTCTAACATACTCTTCTGACCAGGCGAGAGGGTCACCCGCTGGAAACCAGCATGCTCCTCCTTTAAATGTGCAGATAGGATTTCAATGGCATCATCAGGGCCCGACTGCTATTTTAACCAGAAACCCAAATGGGGAATCAGTTGTGGCTTTTCTGCCAGACCACCACCACCACCACCACCACCACCACCACCAACAACAACAACAACAACAACAACAACAACAATTTGCATTTATATAACGCCTTTAATGTAGTAAAATGTCCCAAGGCGTTTCACAGGAGCGGTTCTCAAATGAAATTTGACACCGAGCCACATAAGGAAATATTAGGACAGGTGACCAAAAGCTTGGTCAAAGAGGTAGGTTTTAAGGAACTTCTTAAAGGAGGAGAGAGAGGTAGAGAGGCGGAGAGGTTTAGGGAGGGAATTCCAGAGCTTGAGCTGTAGGCAGCTGAAGGCACGGCCGGCAATGGCGGAGCAATTAAAATCGGGGATGTGCATGTGGCCAGAATTGGAGGAGTGCAGAGATCTCGGAGGGTTGTAGGGCTGGAGGAGGTCACAGAGATAGGGAGGGGCGAGGTCATGGAGGGATTTGAAAACAAGGATGAGAATTTTAAAATCGAGGTGTTCTTGGATTGGGAGCCAATGTAGGTCAGCAAGCAAAGGGGTGATGGGTGAACGGGACTTGGTGCGAGTTAGAATACGGGCAGCAGAGTTTTGGATGAGCTCAAGTTTATGGAGGGTGGAAGATGGGAGGCCAGCCAGGAGAGCATTGGAATAGTCAAGTCTAGAGGCAAAGGCATGGATGAGGGTTTCAGCAGCAGATGAGCTGAGGCAGGGGCGGAGATGGCTGACGTTACGCAGATGTGGAAGTAGACGGTCTTGATGATGGAGCGGATATGTGCTCGGAAGCTCATCTGAGGGTCAAAAAGGATGCCAAAGTTGCAAAATGTCTGGTTCAGCCTTAGACAGTGGCCAGGGAGAGGGATGAAGCCGATGGCTAGGGAACAGAGTTTGTGGCGGGGACCAAAGACAATGGCTTCGGTCTTAGCAATATTTAGTTGGAGGAAATTTTTCCTCATCCAGTACTGGATGTCGGACAAGCAGTGTGACAAATGACAATCTAGAGGAAAGATGAGTCTGGGCCAGAACAGGCCCCAAAAGGTAAATTTTTAAAACTTTTTGTGCCTTTCCTTGTGAGGCCAAGAGGAGCATGAGTGCTCCTCCAGGCCCCATATGGAAAGTTTAGTCCTCCCTTGCCCCGGGCCACCCTCCTGATTGGGAGGCCCTCCCAAATCTTCTCTCGGCAACTTACCTGAGTGCCGGGGACCGTACCTTCAGTCCCTGGTGGTGGCCTCCAGCTGCTTTGGTCCACCAGCCAGCTGCCACTACCCACCAATTTTGGGCAGGAACCTGACTGAGCTTATGCAGATAAGGCCAGGGAGTTAAAATCTCCCAGGCTTCACACTTCCAAGGTTGAGGTGGTTTGCTGGCTGGCTTGGTCCCCACCCGACTAGCCGAGTTAAAATTGGGACTTAAATGTCTACAAATCTTACAGAGTAAAAGCAATTCTAGGCATTGTACCCAAATATGATTATCAGGTGTGACAAAGTTGTGACACATGAAGTGAGAGTGCAAATAAGACTAAACCAAGACTTTTAATAATATATAAATAGATAAAGTCTGGCAGACAACAGAATTAACAAATTTCCAGGATTCTGTACATCTTTATGATGTCATGCCCCAAAGAATGACTGCTTTCAATCATCCCTCCTAATATCTCCTTGTTTGGCCCGGTGTCAATTTTTGTCTGATTACGGTTCTGTGAAGTGCCTGGGGACATTTTTTTATGTTAAATGCGCTATATAAATACAAATCAGTATCTGATTCACTCCCCAATTCCTTTATCTTGGGCCTTAGCTCTGATGATATATATGGTTATCCTTCCAGATGTCAAGGTGTAAGGAGCAATGCCAGCACAAGTATCTGCCTGTATATTATGGTGGATGGTAACCAGTTAAATGTGCCAAAAAGGGATTGACTTCCACTTGTAATTAACTGGGGATGTCATTTTATCAGGTTTAGCAAAAAGGAAATAATTTTGGGACAGCTTTGGAAGCCTGCTACATGGCCATTTTGTATACTGAGATATTTTGCCAGACCAAAACCTGTTAATACAGGGGTTGTTGGCAGTCAATACTCATTCTAAGACTATGGGCTCGAATTTAGCAGGCCTGCGGGTTCCCAGCGGGTGGTCCTCCGGGAGCGTCGAAAACGCGAACGGCGAAATTAGTGGGTTGCCCACGCGATCGTAGCAGGCAATCCACTAATAGGATCCAATTACCTGCTCCTCCGGGGTCCACGGCGCTGGCCTGCGCGTCGGGCGGGCTGCGCATGCGCAGTACGATCTGTCAGCTGGAGGCTCTCTAGTTAAAGGGGCAGTCCTCCACTGACAGATGCTGCAACCAATGGGACAAATTGCAGCATGGAGCAGCCCAGGGGGAAGGCTGCTCCCAGTTTAATGATGCCTCACCCCAGGTATCATCAGATGGGGTGAGGAGGAGGGGGAGGACACAGATCTTCCCCCCGGCGGGCGGGAGGAAGCGGCCTGCCTCTGCCACCAAGAAGGCCTGGCTCGAGGTGGCAGAGGGGGTCACCTGCGCCACCAACATATCGCCCACCTGCATACAGTGCAGGAGGCGCTGCAATGACCGCAGTAGGTCAGCCACAGTGAGAACACGAAGTCTTTCCCCTACACTCCGTCTGCCACAACACTGCCCCCACCCCAAATCTCCTTCGGCACCGCCAACACTATTCTGTCACATCACCCTTCATGCCCACTCACACCCCATCCTCATCTTACCTCCACCTACTCACCTCGCCAGTACTCATCCTGCCACTAACACGCAACCCAATCCTCATACAATCTCATGGCTCCATCCCATACTCACCCTCTCGTGCATCTCCCTCACGGCCAGCCTCACTCAACCTGCCACCACCTGTGCTGCAGCCACAGGGCATGCATCACATATGTGCAGTAGGCAGGGTAAGGCAAACGTCTCGTCAGCATGAAGGGGGTGCACAAGGGTGTCTGAGGGTTTGTCATGGGTGTTACCCATATTGAATTTCAGAGCCACAAACAGCACACATTATATTGACACTACCACTGCCATGTCTCCGCGAATCCTGTCCATTGTGTCCAATAATGCCCGCTCCTGGGTATCACTATGAGGACCCACCACTGATGCCACCCATCGTGTTACTGCAGAGTAGGTGCAGGTGTATTTGCAGGGCTCGTCCGCGCAGACAACTGAGAGACATCGGCGGTGTAGCCGGCTGCACCCTGGAAGGATGCGGAGGAGAAGTTGTGGAGGGCAGTGGTGACTTTGCCAGCGACAGGTAAGCAGTTGGTGCTGGGGCCAGCCAGGAGCAGCTCGGCATGAAAGAGGCTGCAGATCTCCACGACTACATGTCGAGCGAATCTGCGCCTCCCTGTGCACTGCTGCTGGGAGAGGTCCGGGGAGCTGCGCCTCGGTCTGTGGACCCTGTGGCGAGGGTAGTGCCCTCTGCGACGCATCTCTCTCTGCGGTAGCCCTCCCTCCTGCTGTGCAGGTGGGCGTGCAACCACACCGTGTTGGGGGGATCCACGTCTCTGCGGCGGACGGCGTGGACTGCGAGGCTGCTGGTGGTGGTCATGCTCTTCGTCCTCCGAGGGTGTCCACACACCACCCAACTGGCAGGTGTTGGTCTGAGGGGTTGTGCAGGGTAGGTGTGTGGGTCCTCGGACTGGGGCTGCGGTTTCGTGTCGGTCTGTCCTCTGGCTTGGCCGGGGGGTGGTGGGGGGCAGGGGTTGCCCTATGTGACGCGGTGGCCTCCTGCGTGGGTGAGGGCGCTCCCCCGTGGAGCGCACCTTGGCACCTGCCACAGGCTGCTGGCTGCAACACGCCTGGTTTGAAGGTTCCTGTTTCCCCCAGTGTGGGAAACTGACTGCTTTGAACGTAAAATCCTCTTTTGACAGCTGCTTCAGCTCATTAACTGACCACAACGAGCAAGTTAAGTACTCTCAAGTGGAACCCCGCTGGCTTTAATTGCCTGCGGGATTCCCACCAGCGGGGCTTGCGCGCGCAGCCCCGCACGTCAGCGCGGTACCCGGAAGTGGCCGGGATTTCGTCCGAATCCGGTCACGTGATCGGAGATCGGGATTTTCGGGGCCCCCCCGCTGGAAACCCGCAGGTAACCCGACCCTAAAATCGAGCCCTATGACTTAGCTCTCATCTACCCCAGAGTAAGTGCCACACACAGCTATCCCACATCCACCAATATTATATCCAGCATAATCACAATGTAGTGCGTATTTACCTCCAAATCTTTTAATTTTTCTTGATTTACATTTTTATTCCAATGTTTGTGAGGTACATATTTCAAAATGTATCATGAAACTTGATGTGACATTTAATAGAAATTAAACAGTTTTATCAACCTACAATGATCGCAGTAATTGGAATTAATATAGTTCTTATGATAATTATTGCCAAAGGGGAAGGTTCAATTTAAAACAACTTTCATTTTAATACCAACTTAATGAACTTTCCTGTGATTTCAGTGAAACTGTCATTTCAGCTATAATATATTGACGGGCACCCCTAAGAGGAGATTGGGAGGGGCCTGCTGTTTTCAGGTTTTCATATGAACTAATGTGAGGGAATTTCCATAATCGACAGACTTTATACGGGGAAAGTATGAAAAAGTGCTACACTAATTCTGCAATGATTATGGTTGAAGATAATAGAAGGATCACATAATGGATCAACTACGTTTTGCACAAATGGTGATAAAACAGGTGGAGCTGCCGTTGGTAAATTCTAGTTTAACAGCTCGGTACAATTGCCAGAAATTGAGCTTCAGACCTCGAGCAGAAGTCACTTATTAATTCATTATCAATAGTTGTTAGCAGCCAGCACTGTACACACTCGATGACTGGCTTATCTGTGTGGCATCACACTTCTTTGTGTGAACTTATTGATTTCTAACCACTGGCAGCTATAAGTGAATTAACAGGGAGAGGATCACATTTAAACGGAAACTACCTTAGGTTAGCAGTCATCCTTAGTGAATACATAAAGGAGTAATAGAACAAATGCCCCTATCATATCTGCTTACAGTATTGACTTACGAAATGTAAACACATTCTAGATCATTAACGGGTAAGTAACGATACCTCAGGGAGCCAGTAACAAAAAATACGGTAGTTTAATTGTGGATAGTATTTATAAAATTAACGGCACTGACCTGTGCAATTAGCGCAATACATTTTGCAGCTTCAGCTTTTATAAAACCCAACATTTCTCAGAGATCTTTAATACATACTTATGTATTATTATGTGCTGCCATGTTGGGGACTTTAGGATTATTCTGGATGGATGAACTAAGATGGGCCGATGGTCTTCCTCATCTGTAATTATCTTGTGATCTTGTGACTACTGGGTTTGGCTCAGCTCATCAGAAGAAGAATAAGTTTGTTGTGAATTTTACTTTTGGCTCCAATAGAATTTAATGACCAGCTCTCAGGAATAGAGTCATTCAGAATCTGCTAGTGCAGACCAAATTCATTGGCAGACGAATTTCAATACAAATAAGTGTGAAGTGGTGCATTTTGATAGGAAGAATATGGAGGCCACACACTCCTTGGAAAATAAGAGTCTAAATGGGGTAGAGGAGCAGAAGGATCTGGGGATACAGATATACAAATCACTAAATGAAGCGATGCAGGTTAATAAGGCCATAAAGAAAGCAAACCAAGCACTGGGTTTCATTTCTAGAGGGATAGAATTGGAAAGCAGAGAAGTTATGTTAAACTTGTATAGAACCTTGGTTAGACCACACTTGGAGTAGTGTGCACAGTTCTGGGCTCCATTATTATAAAAAGGATATAGAGGAACTGGAAAAGGAAAAGAGATTTACAAGGATGATACCAGAACTGAGAGGTTGTACCTATCAGGAAAGATTGAACAGGCTGGCACTCTTTTCTCTAGAAAAGAAAAGGCCGAGGGTGACCTGATAAAGATTTTAAAATTATGAAAGGGTTTGATAGAGTAGATAGAGAAGATGTTTCCACTTGTGGGGGAGTCCAAAACTAGGGGCCATAAATATAAGATAGTCACTAATAAATTCAATAGGGAATTCAGGAGAAACTTATTTACCCAGAGAGTGGTTAGGATGTGGAACTCACTACCACAAGGAGTAATTGAGGCAAATAGCTTGTATGCATTTAAGGGGAAGCTAGATAAACACATGAGGGAGAAAGGACTAGAAGGATATGCTGATAGGGTTGGATGCAGAGCGTTGGGAGGAGGCACCTGTGGAGCATAGACGCCAGCATAGACTAGTTGGGCCGAATGGCCTGTTTCTGTGCTGTACATTCTATGTAATTCTATGTAATTCTGTCTAATGGGGAACTAATTCATCATTTTTCAATTCCAGGATCAATAAAATTGGAAAACTGCTTCAGAAGTCATAGCTGGCAAAGCACAGACTATGAGATATCACAGTGCTAGCTCAAAGATGATGAGCATAGTACTTCAATCACTTCCTCATTGACTTTCCTCAGACTTTCCAACTGTCGTATTGTTGATTTGGACATATATCACCATTCTTTCAACATCCCTGAAGCTCCCCACCTAACAGCACTGGAGGAGCTCCTTTATCACATGGACTGCAGTGTTCAAGAAGAAGGCTCACCACCACCTTCTCAGGATAACTAGGGATGGGCAATAAGTGGCGGCCTTGCCAGCGACGTTCACATCCTGAGAATCAAAAATCATTTTCTTTAAATTGCCAAAGTGCCAGAACAGTCAACTTTGGTGAAACAAATATTGTCATCACCAATTTTGATATGTGTGACTACATTTTCCTTTGAATTTTATGATGGTCAGGGACAGAAAATCGTGCAAGAACCTATAGCGTTGGCTCCTTGTCCATTTTTACGTCCAGCGGATTTTCTGATATCAATTCTGCTGGGCTTTGGGAGCACATGTCCAAATATGGTCAGGCCTATTTACAGGAGATGGCAATGGTATCATTCATCGCACTTTCCATCATTACCACTGCATTTACACTGGACAATGTTAATGCCTGCATAAAACGAGCATTGCTGGGCAGTAAGTTAAACGTGCAAATGGATTTAAAGGGGCCACAGCAGATACAGTAAAATGTCTTGTAAAATCCTCTGCCGGGAATTTCTTTGGGCTTCTCCTGATCCTCTGCAATAACTTTAGCAGAAACCCCATTTACGTGTGTAAATGGGGAGCAGGAGAAGCTCTGAGATAATTTCCGGCACCTATTTCTGAATCGTTTTCTTAGTTTTTTTTTGCTGCTGTTGCTTGAACCTTTTTGTCTCCAGCTGAAGGGCTGGGTTGGTCAGGTACTCACCCGCCAGAACACCCACTCCAGACTGTATAGACCTAGGCACTCCTACCTCTGGCTGACGCAGGAGCAGTACTTGCAGAGGATGCAAATCACAAGGGAAGTTATCAATCGGTTTTGCCACTTCCTGTAATCTGACCTGCAACTGACCTCCACCATAAGAATCACATTACCAGTGGGTTTTTATTCTACAGGGTCATTCCTGGATATCTCTGGGAACATCAGTAACATTAGTCAATCAGCTGTGCACAGATGCATGAAGCAAGCTACAGATGCATTGTTTGCTGGAGCAAAACAGTTCATCACCTTCCCTGTAGGCAACAGGTGGCTGCATGACAGGACAGTACAATTTTACTGAGTGGCAGGAATGCCTAAAGTACAAAAAGAAAGAAAAAAAGACTTGCATTTATATAACGCTCTTCACAACCTCAGGACGTCCCAAAGTGCTTTACAGCCAATGAAGTATTTTTTTGACGTGTAGTCACTGTTGTAATGTAGGAAACGTTGCAGCCAATTTACACACAGCAAGCTCCCACAAACAGCAATGTGATAATGACCAGAGAATCTGGTTTATTTTTAGTGATGTTGGTTGTGGGATAAATATTAGCCAGGACACCAGGGAGAACTCCCCTGCTCTTCTTCGAAATAGTGGCCATGGTATCTTTTACGTCCAACTGAGAGGGAAGACAGGGCCTCGGTTTAACATCTCATCTGAAAGATGGCACCTCCAAGAATGCAGCACTCCCTCAGTACTGCACTGGAGTGTCAGCCTAGATTTTATGCTTAAGTTTCTGGAGTGGGACTTAAATCCACAACCTTCTAATTCAGAGGCGAGAGTTCTACCAACTGAACCACGGCTGACACTATAAGGAGTCATAGATTGTATCTATGAACAGGAAAGGATTCCATTCACTCAATGATTAGCTCATTTATGACCAGTACACTTCAACATGCAAGTGAATGCTCCCTTTCTTGGCTACCCTCTGCAGTCATAGATGATGAAACCAGTGCACTTTCCTACTAAACACCACTATAACTTGGTCTGGTCATACCTCCAGTGCAAGCCCACCCTTGGCAGGGTCTTGTGTTGGGAATTTGAAGAAGGATCAGGGCCAAGGCTGTAGACCCAAGAGGCCTGCAACGGTGGGTTGGGCAATCATGCTCAGGGCCTTTATCACCTCCAGACTTGATTACGCAATGCTCTCCCATCCTTCATTATCCGTCAAGCTCAGCTCATCCATGATTGCTGTGCATGTCTTATCCCACACAGTCCCACTCGCCCATCACCTCCGTCCTTGCTGACCTACATCGGCTCCCAGTTCCCCAAAGCTTCAAATTTAACATTTCTATCCACCTGTTTAAAACCCCTACCTATGTCTGTGACCCTCTCCAACCCTACAATCTTTAGAATTCTCCGTTCTTCTGACTGTGTTCTCTTATGCAGCCTTCCCTCCCATCTCCCCACCATTTGCCACTGTGCCTTCAACCACCCAATCTCTGAAATTCCCTCAAACCTCTCTGCATCTCCAACTCCTTCTCCTCCTTTTAGACCCTCCTTAAAACCCACCTTTCTGACCAAGCTTTTGGTCATCTCTTCTAATCTCTCCTTCTTTAGCTCAGCATTTCACACCTCTGAAAAGCCTTCGGACATTTTCCCATGTTAAAAGCCAATATAAATACATTGTTGTTGGTGCTGTCAGAGAACAGCTGGCCGAAGACCTCCAGGGCCAAAGATCCAGTGGGCCCCTGAAAAGGAAAGTGCAAACTTAACTTTAATGTTTTCTTTGTCCCTTGAGTCCTTCTACCTGAAGTCTCAGCACAAGGCCCACCTCCAATTTCCTGGGGTATCACTGGAAGTGAGGTGCCCCTTGGTCATACTGGGCGGAAATTGATGTAGGAGGGGTGGGAACTTCATTGCAGGTGCAGGTCCTGCTCTGCCCATTTGAGGAATCCCCAGTAATTCTGGAGCAATGTAATGGAGGCAGAGACTCGATATAACACCCTCCCCCACCTCCTCCATTCCTCTCCGTAATGTCTGGGGAATGAGTGTTTCCCAGAAACTACAGAGAGGAATATCGGGTTCACTGTCTACACACATCAACTTTAGGGCAATCATAATTTTAATTCCAACCCATTCTGCATGTGTACATACATTTTCTTCCCTCTGTGCTGCTCTTTGGTACAACTGTATAATGCATACCCTCTTACATTGAGACTTGTGCTTCTCTTAGGTGCTACCCAAGTGGCAGGAGTGACTTACTGCTGTACTCCTATGGAAGACTCCATTTCACCATCTCACTGCAGTTTAAGTGCTGAGATGGACCTGCTGCAATCTGAATTTTTGTTCAGCTGCAAGGGCAGTTTCGCCCTACCTCCTTTCTGCCACTGAAGGGGCTAGTAGCAGAACAAACACATGTTGCTACCCTGAGAGACAGCGGCATCATGTGAGCACATTCCTGCGATGTCACAAGTACTGGGCACTGGCTACGGACAGCTACTCATCAGCAAGACAGTAGGCCAAATGGTACCAATCAGATCAGTGAAGTCATGTAACCTGTCATAGACTGAAGGTGGTGGCCCTTATGACAGCAAGGCAAAGCATGATAGAAGTTAAGAGTTCAGGGTGGACTGCAGTACTGTGAACCCATCCATCATGGTGCTGCAGATACAGTTAGTGACCTCCAATTGACCTGCCATCTGCTGTATGTTCTTGGACACCACTTAATGCGTGCTTAAATGTTTGATGCTTTGCAAACATCCTTGTTTTAAAAGCGAAACTTGTGAGATCTGGGTCTCAAAGCTCTCAGCCAAGTGTTGATTTCTCCTTACCTTCCACTCAACAATATCTGTTTCTTCATCTTGCAACTCTAGCTCCTACATGTACTCTGTGCAGCAGCCCGTGCATCCATCACTGGCTGATAATCAAATGTTCCATGGGTGGATGTCTCTAGGCTGGTGCTTGGCAGAGAGCTGGTGACTGACAGCATGTGTTGACAGGGATCCTAGCAGATCTTCCTCTTCCTCATCTGCTTCTTCTTCTTGTATCATATCTTGAGGTTGAGAGGAAAAGGTGAGTTAGAATTGATTGTTGAGCACAGCTGACATGTAACTTTCAGTAGGATTTACATGAGGGTTTCACAATGTAGTTTGCTTGTAGGTTATATGTGGGTCAATAGCATGAAAAGGAAGAGAAGCAGAATGTGATGACACACCTGTAGTTGCCACCTATTGTCTGACTTCCTTGTCTCCAGGTTCCTCTCCTGTCTGCCTCCCCATTAGCAACAATGTTCCTTCCTTAGAGGAATGAAAGGCCAGGGGATGGGGAACCACCACCTACGATCAATTATCTCGCTATGCTGCCATGATCTGTTTTCTCCTTTAAGAAGAATGCAAAAAATGAGAATGCCCCCTATTTGACTGCGATGTAGTCAACACCAGGTATCAGCAGTCAGATTGTAACGGGGGTGATGGCAGTTGCATGAAACATTTACATACAATGCGAGGTTTTACTGGGGTCCATTCATCTAAGGCTATGTGAAGGAATATTTCCAGGTGAAGCAACCCTCCAGTAACTCCTGGACATTAATGGCAAGTTCTTAAAGCACTTCAAAATAGTAGAAGAAGCAGGTGGCATCTGGTCAATATGCTTAGTGCAGTGCATTCCTGGAAGGTGTGGCCGCCTCTTCTTACTTTGACTAGTCATTTAACTTTTTTTCGCACTGACTTGCCATGTGGAGGGTCAAGGAGATGATATTTACTGCCATGTCTACCTCCTTCAACTACATATGTGCCCAATATTTAGCTTGGCTTAGTTGGTAACGTTCTTGTCTCTGAGTCAGGAGGTTATGGGTTCACAGCCCACTCCAGGCAATTGAGCATGAAATCTTGGCTGATAGTTCATTGCAGTTCTGAGGAACTGTTGCATTGTTGGAAGTGCCGTCTTTCAGATGAAATGTTAAAGTGAGGCCCCATCTGCCAGTTCAAGTGGATGCAAAAGATCACATGGCACTATTTGAAGAAAACCAGAAGAGTTTTCCCAATGTCCTGGCCACCATTTATTCCTCAGTCAACATCACCAAAACAGATTAACTGGTCACTTATGTCTTGGCTGTTTGTGGGATCTTGCTGTGTGCAAATTGACTGCCACATTTGCTGACAAAACAACAGTCACTGCAAATCAAAAGTGTCTAATTGTCTAGACCCTTTGGGATGTCCTGAGGATGTGAAAGGCGCTATTTAAATGTAAGTTCTGTCATTCTCTCGTTTCCTTCGGATGGCTTTCACTTCTCTGTCCATTAAGGCATCCGTCCTCATCCCATTTGGACCAGCACCTTTGTACCTGGCCTTTCAGATAGTACGCAACGATTCTCAGTCATGCTTGCCAAAAAAACAGTTGTTGCTGGTGCCTGGCCCTTTAAGCTGCCAAAGGTGTTTAACTCCTGCAGCAGCATGACTCCCCAGTGGTGAGCTCCCATTTGGAGGGGAAAAAATTGCTGGAAGTCTGCCTTGATTAAAGCTGGCTCCTGGAAATTTGTCGGGGTCAGCACTGGTACAGTCAGGCAGTCAGTATTCCGACCCGGTTGTCTCAATTCAGGTGGTGATCCCACCAGAAAGGAAAATCTAGCCTCTGTGTTCTGTAATTTGTTGGTGTGTCATTATCCACTCAGTTTAAAACCTTAATCACCAATTTATGTTGAGACTGACCTTGATAGACCAGATGTGAAATGCTTGATGAAGATCATTTATACTGAACAAATCACTACTGTGCTCTAGTATCACACAATCTGAGGGCTAGATTTCCCCCCTTGGTGGGTTTGCCACCAGAAATGCACCAGGACTGCACTTACAAACAAACATGAAAACAACTGACAGGAAAAGACCAACTGGTCCATTGAGTCAGTCCCATTCTGCCATGTGCAGCTCTGTAACACATTCCCCAATGCTCCCCACCACCAGCAGCTATGCAGCCTCCTGCGAAAAGCAAAAAAAAGATTAAAAACCTTTAGGCCAAATCAGGGAAAAAATAAATCTTAGAAATTTCTCTCCAACTGCTCCCCGCCCCCCCCACCCAAGCCAATCAAAACAATTTCCAGGAGGTAATGATGACCACGGCGTACATTACCATCTATATTTCGTAGTCAGCTACATCAGCCTTCTCCAGGAACTTGTCCAGCTCACTTTTGAACATTTGCATCAAGGCAGCATTTGACCGAGTGTGGCACCAAGGAGCCCTAGTAAAATTGAAGCCAATGGGAATCAGGGGGAAAACTCTCCAGTGGCTGGAGTCATACCTAGCACAAAGGAAGATAGTAGTGGTTGTTGGAGGCCAATCATCTCAGCCCCAGGGCATTGCTGCAGGAGTTCCTCAGGGCAGTGTCCTAGGCCCAACCATCTTCAGCTACTTCATCAATGACCTTCATGGGATGTGGGCGTCGCTGGCAAGGCCAGCATTTATTGCCTATCCCTAATTGCCCTTGAGAAGGTGGTGGTGAGCCGCCTTCTTGAACCGCTGCAGTCCGTCTGGTGACGGTTCTCCCACAGTGCTGTTAGGAAAGGGAATAACTCCTTAGATAGCTGATAAGTTAACAGTTTTAGATAGCCAGTTTACTGAATAGATTATTGTCCAGATACTGGCGATTAGCAATGCTTCAGAGCTCATATGACTTTGTACTTATGAGACCATTGTTGAGTCAATCCCTTCCTTCTCTGGGACGCAGGTATTAGTTTCTGGAGCGTCAAGGCTATGAACCCCTTTCAGCCGTGTCGTTACCTGTTTCACTGGGATCTTTAGTTCTGGCTGAACCCACCTTACACACGAGCGATGATATCTGAGCTGGCTTCACTCATCTTTCTCGATCTCAGACTACTCACAATTAGGTGACAGTCTTAGCTTTGGCTGCAACTGGCTGGTATAGCCGTTTAATTTGATTTTAATAACTCGCCATGTGTCCTGAATGCATTTATAAAAGTGCCCTCTTTAAATCTGCTTGGTAAAAATTGCTTAAAGGAGACCAGAGAACTTAAAAGATAACCTTAACTAACAAAGAAAACCAAATCTGCAAGACACTACCTCTAACAAAGACAAAGAGCTTCTGCTCTTGCTACTTTACTACAGGTTGTCTGGAGGGGTGCAAATCCCTCTTACTTTATATCTTAATTTCAAAAGGTAGTCTCCCACATTCCCTGGACCAATCCGATTAACGCATGTGCCAGAAGAGTTCGTCCCTTCTTCTGTCAATCACCTTTGATAAATGTGGAGACCTGTGAATGTCATTGAGCTATTGGAGCTTGGCTTTACCCTAATAGGACAGACTTTGTATCTTTAGTTTATGGCCCTCTTTTTCCTATCCATTTTGCATTTTTCAAGGGTTTATTCCACACAAGTGGGGAGATGTGACATGTTTATTTTCCATTAAGTGTTCGGCGGAATGGCTTGAGTTTTCCAAATGGTTTTTTGACACCACTAAGGAATACCTTGTATATAGACAAATCTTCATGGTGTAATTAACTTAGAGGTTTTATGGCTTGATTACCTGGGAACTTCCAAGGTTTGAGATAAATGAGAAAGCTGTTAGCTTAGCTATTTCCCATGATGTGGAGATGCCGGTGATGGACTGGGGTGGACAAATGTAAGGAGTCTTACAACACCAGGTTATAGTCCAACAGCTTTATTTGGAATCACAAGCTTTTGGAGCTTTCCTCCTTCGTTAGGTGAGTGTAGGATTCCGTAAATGCACAGCATATATAGTCAGACTATAGTAGTCAACTGAACTACATTTTAAGTGGGCTGCTTTCAAACTAAAATTTCATTTTGGGCACATTTCAAGCAGTTTACAGGGCATTTACCCTACGAATCTCAAAGGCACTCTTCAGGCAATTTAAGGGGCACTGTTCCTGCATCTCCCCTGTGATATATTGCTTCAGTAAATTTGCTGGGTAGCCTGATGCCCCATTTAAGGTGCAGCAGGACTGCAATAAACATCAAAATCTGCACTTCGGATCCTGAGCAGTGTCATAAGAAATTGAGCAGTAATGGTATAAGAGTGATTAGAGAGGGAGCAAAATCTGTAACGGTTAACAAATGGTGGAGTAATTGAATGTGAAAGGCAAGTGGCAGAAACACAAAATGATTATTTTCTATAAGTACAGTTGAGAGATGAAAATACACCCATTAACCTGACATCAATAATGGGGAAAAACAGTGGTAATAATACAAAGGAATGGACTGAACGAGTATCAGTGTAACAAAGCTTAGTAAGTAATACCCAGCATGGACTGAGAAGGGATAGGTGCTGCTTGACAAACTATGATCTTTTGAAGACACTGTGGACAAAGTAGATTGTTTAACTCCATGATTTTTATTTGGACTTCTAAAAGGCCCTTGACAAGGGTAATGATGGATGATAAATCCTATCTAGTATGTAAGGAGTATCTCACCAAAATTTCCACTATTCAGACGACTTATTAAAGGATATCAGGCCAATCTTTGCTGTTTCCTAACATTTGTATGCAGGAACTGGATTAGAATTTACCATTTATACCGAAAGCTTATAAGAAAAATGACTTGCATTTATATAGTGTCTTTCATGACATCATGACGTCTCAAAACACTTTAAAGCCAATGAAGTATTTAGTACTTTTGAAGTTTAGTTACTGTTGTAATGTAGGAAATGCGGCAGCCAATTTGCACACAGCAAGGTCCCACGTCAGCAACGTAATAATGATCAGATAATCTGTTTTTTAGTGATGTTGGTTGAGGGATATATATTGGCCAGGACATCGGGAAGAATTCCCCTGCTCTTCTTTGAGATAGTGCCAAGGGATCTTTTACATCAACATGAGAGGGCAGATGGGGCCTCATTTTAACATCTCATCCAAAAGAGGGCATCTCCGACAGTGCAGCACTGGAGTACTGTACTGGAGTGTCCGCCTATATTTTGTGTTTAAGTCTCTGGAATGGGGCTTGAACCCACAACTTTCAGATTCAAAGGTGAGAGTGACACCACTGAGCCATGGTTCACACCCATAAGAGCCCCAAATTAGCTCACCTCTGAACCATCATACACACCCAGACTAAAGATTCTTAACTATTATGCATTGGGTCAATCACCATAGAATTACCAAACAACCCTGAGTAGAATGAGTTAACTTCTTGTTGGAGTCACCAAAGATAAAGTCAGACACAGAGATGAATGAACTAATACTACTTTATTTGACACATTTAAGTTAATAAAATGAATATGACAAGTTTATGAATTGGGAATTATAATAGGAGCTTATTAATTAACAGGGACAAATGTAATTCAAGTGCATTGTAGTTTCTCAACAACAGCTGG
This sequence comes from Heptranchias perlo, assembly GCF_035084215.1. Classification (NCBI taxonomy): domain Eukaryota; kingdom Metazoa; phylum Chordata; class Chondrichthyes; order Hexanchiformes; family Hexanchidae; genus Heptranchias; species Heptranchias perlo. The sequence goes on from NC_090327.1 coordinate 103,093,408, forward strand.
GTTTTGTTGATTACAGTATAAGAATTATGTTCAATTTTTTGTTTACAGTTTGTATTCTAGGTATTGCTGGTAAATTAACAGCTTTAACTATGCAGCCACTCCCTCTGTGATGCGAACATAAACATATTACTGTTTGTAGATTGACTTTATGGCGTTGACTGTTTGACTGACTCTGGAGTTCTCAGTTTCAGTTATGGGTATGCCCAAGGCAAATCACCATTTGTGGTGATTGTCTTCTTTCTTCAGTTGTAGTCTTCTCATCCTGGCTGTTAGCTAGCCTACCTCTACGTATTTTTCTGTATTGTTTTACTGCCAATTTACTCTCACACTGTACACAAACAATTGTGGAAGACTTTACAAGTTTATTTCTGTCATGTTAAACACATAAACTTCCAACTTTCACTCTTAATACTTTCTCTACTTTGAAATTGTCCTCTAAACATTCCATCTTGAAATCTTTATTAAACCATTTGCCAAAATTTCTTCTTCTGTCTGGTTCTTTCTTCCCTCTATTATCCTCGCTCAAAAACTTTCTGATTTAGGAGAGGAAAACCCCTCGGAGCTGCTCCTGGTCCAGTGGCATTACTTCGCCAGAAGTGCGGCAAATCCCGTTTACCTGCGTAAATAGGGTTTCTGCCACACTGCCGGCAAAATAATGCCAGGGGAGCAGCTCCATGAATTTCCTGACAATGATCTTTTCATAAAACAAATAGATGGGCAGAATTATTAGTGACCAACCAAAGCATAACATTCTGTCACATGGATCTGTTCCATGGTTACTTCAAATGGACAGACATAGGTCAGAAGTTATAACAGTAAAATTTCAAGTATCTTGATGAAGACCAGGGCCTCGATTCTAACCTCCCCACGATGGGAGGGAGAGGGACCGGGCGAGGGGGGGGGTCTTAAAATGTGAAATTCACATAACCCGACCTCAACACGCCGTGCAGACGCCCCCTGCCATTTTTACGGCAGCGGATGTTGGTGCATCCCACCACAACAGGACACTTATTAACATATTTAATTTGGGTTTTTACAATGCAATTGGTAACCTGATTTGTAATTAACTGGTGCTGAACAGGCATCTGGAAACTCAGCAGTGAAACGGAGGCGGGAGTTGCTGGCTCCCCAAGCTAATCAGCTCTTTCAGCACTCCTTGTGCGCCAGGGTTAGCAGGAGTGCTACCCCCAGGCCCCTCAAAGAAGCTTTTGGCCTTGTCCAGCCTACTACCTCCAGTCTTCCTGATCGTGGGCCTCCACCCCCCCACACCCCTACTAAGCCTTCCCGATTGCGGACCTCCTCCTCCCAGTCTTCCCAATTGTGGGCCTCCTCCTCCCAGTCTTCCCGATCGCGGGCCTCCTCCCCCCAGCCTTACAGATCATGGGCCTCCACCCCCCCACAACCCTCCCGATTGTGGGCCTTCACCACCCCAGCTCGCCAGATCACGGGCCTCCATCCCCCCCTCCCCAGCCATCCAGATCATGTGTCTCCTCCCCCCAGCCCTCCAGATCATGTGTCTCCTCCCCCCAGCCCTCCAGATCATGTGTCTCCTCCCCCCCAGCCCTTCTAGGTTTGCCAACTCTAGTTGGAGGCATTCATGGAGGTTTGATCATGTGATGTTCTGACCACATGACATCTGACCATGCGATATCTCATCACGTGACATCCGATCACATGACATCTACAAATGTTACTGCGTTAACCTTATAAAGGTTGGGTTCCCTGTAGCTGAGTATCTTTGCTCGCGGTTTCGCGCCAGCAGCTGTTGTGCAAGATGTTCCGAGATCCAGGAGGCCACCTGTGAGCAGGCGGAGAGAAGAAACCGAGGGCGGGTAGTGATTCACAGGGAGGAACCAGAGGTGGGAGGAACGTTGATTCCACCAGTAAATAATAGTAACTCACTGAAATTGCACCAATCACTAATAGTAATACTGGTAACCCTCACATTTCCCTCATAACCAACAGTAATACAATAACTCACTTATAGTCCATAAGTAACTGGTAGTAATAGATGTAATGCCCTAATATTCTACCTGTAACTAATAGTAATCCTATAATCCCCTGATATTCACCCTGAAACCATAGCCAGAAATCCACAAGGTGCGGTCAGGCTCCCCAGTCGATGCCACTTTCAATAGGCCCCATCTCTCTCTATCTCTTTGGACTCTGGTTTGGATTCAGGTTATGTATGAAGGTGACAACTCTGAACTGGGAGCCTCAGTCAGAGCTGATCTGTACTTGGACCTCACACATCAAAACTGGCTGACACAGACCAACATGAACCAAACCGAGAGATCACACAAAGGGCAGTGGGCTCAGTGTTTGGGGCACTTCTCACAGGGCACATTGTCCTAAACTTAGCTTAGTACCAACATTTCTAAACCACTCCCTGGGCTCAGACTCAATAAAGGAGATTTTCCATAGAATGATAGAAAATGCAACACAGGTGGAGGCCATTCAGCCCCAAGTGCCTGTGCTGGTGCTGGCACTCTCTCCAGTAACCCCAATCCCCCAGATCTTTTAATATTCCTCCTCTTTAAACATTTATCCCATTCCCTTTTAATGGCGGTCTAGTTTGCCTCAATAGTAACGTGGCTAAGCATCGCGTACTCTAATAGCCCTGAGTTCAAGAACCTTCCTTCTCCCTTCCCCCTTGATTCTTCCAGTGGGAATCGGCAGTGTCCATCCCTATTTACCCACAGTAATATCTCAGGTTTCACTTGCCCATTTATTGGCTGCTCATCTCTCAGCGCCGCTCCCACTCACCACATTCCTGCTGCTGCTCCCGGCTCTGCAGAAAATATTGACTCCCACACCAAACCCATGCCCCAGTCTCCCTCTCTGCCCACTCAGCACCAAGCCTCCCAGGCCCCAGTTTCCTTCTATCCCCTGAAGTCTCATTCCACAGACTCTCTCTTTCCCTGAACCTCCATTCCCCAGTCTCCCTCTCTCCCCAGTTGTCAGCTCCTGAGCTCCCCCTGAGTCCTGACCCTCGAGTGTTCCCGACACACCAGTTAGTCCCGGCTCTCTGCGGCAGTGGGTGTGCATCACCGGGCCAGAGGAGGGATATTACGCAGTGGAGCCTCGTCCAACTGACACCCGAATGTAAACTGAAGGGGAGGTGGAGCAGTATCCCAGAGTTCATTCACCGTGCACAGGGACGGACTGCAGTGCTGACACGCATGCACGAACTGGCAATACAACAAACTTTTCTCCCGAGTTGCCATCAACAGTGCTCGGGAGAGGAACTGTTGATTTCAGGAGACTCCTGCCGAAACAGGGAAGGTTGGGAATCCTACCTCCCGCCTGCTGGCCAGTCTGTCAACTTGGCCAGCTGCCAGGCTGGAGGCGGACATTCAAGAAGCAAATGAAGCCATGCCATTGCTTTATATATATTTATATATTTTTAAAATTAAACAGGAATGAAAAATTAAGGATGATGTCAATAAATAAAGTATTATTCATTTAGATCACAGTCCTGCCAGATACTTTGTCCGTTTTCTGCCTCACCCGCACCCTCCCCACCACCCCCTAAATATCGGGGCCAAGGTCTTACAGTCATGTGCTTCATCCTTTAGTTGCCCCGGCACCTAATTATGATGATGCGTAATTTACTGACATTATTGTGTTCTTAAAATCTTTTTTTATTATTCGTTCATGGGAGGTGGGCGTCATTGGCGAGGCCGGCATTTATTGCCCATCCCTAATTGCCCTTGAGAAGGTGGTGGTGAGCCACCTTCTTGAACCGTTGCAGTCTGTGTGGTGAAGGTTCTCCCACAGTGCTGTTAGGTAGGGAGTTCCAGGATTTTGACCCAGCGACGATGAAGGAACGGCGATATATTTCCAAACCGGGATGGTGTGTGACTTGGAGGGGAATGTGCAGGTGGTGTTGTTCCCATGTGCCTGCTGCTCTTGTCCTTCTAGGTGGTAGAGGTCGCGGGTTTGGGAGATGCTGTCGAAGAAGACTTGGCGAGTTGCTGCAGTGCATCCTGTAGATGGTACACACTGCAGCCATGGTGCGCCGGTGGTGGAGGGAGTGAATGTTTAGGGTGGTGGATGGGGTGCCAATCAAGCGGGATGCTTTGTCCTGGATGGTGTCGCGCTTCTTGAATGCTGTTGGAGCTGCACTCATCCAAGCAAGTGGAGATTATTCCATCACACTCCTGACATGTGCCTTGTAGATGGTGGACAGGCTTTGGGGAGTCAGGAAGTGAGTCACACTCTGCAAAATACCCAGCCTCTGACCTGTTCTTGTAACCACAGTATTTATGTGGCTGGTCCAGTTAAGTTTCTGGTCAATGGTGACCACCAAGATATTGATGGTGGGGGAATTCGGCGATTGTAATGCCGTTGAATGTCAAGGGGAGGTGGTTAGAATCTCTCTTGTTGGAGATGGTCATTGCCTGGTACTTGTCTGGTGCGAATGTTACTTGCCACTTATCGGCCCAAACCTGGATGTTGTCCAGGTCTTGCTGCATTCAGGCACGGACTGCTCATTATCTGAGGGGTTGCAAATCTGTGTTTATTTAATCATACTTTATCCCTTAAATATGACGCAACAGTTAGTCTATGAGGTTTGCAATTTCAACAGGTTCAGCGCACTGTACCTCCAGATTAAATTTGGAACATCGGGCCTGTCTGTGTGTGTGCTTTACCTCAGCTTCTCTGCATGACCTTTCTCGCTCAATTCCAGTATTAATTTTATGGGTTTTCTGGAATTCTGTGGTATGGTTCAGAAGGGAAATCCCCTAAAAGATTTGGATTAAAACTAAAATTCATGGAAATCCAAGGCAGAATGTGGGACTGAAAAAGAAACTTGATGAAAAACAGGAAACAGAATTACTTATGACAAGTGGTGGCTGGGTTTCCTGATTCTGTGCTCGCTGGTTCATGATTTTCCATCCATTTATTTTAATGAGCATAAATTAGTGAGTTTGTGAGCACAGAAGCAGAAAACCCAAGCCATAGTGTCAGACTGGTGGTGGTGATGGGGGGGCGGGGACGGGGATGAGGGGACGAGGGGTGGGGATGAGGGGACGAGGGGGGGATGCTGAGTAGAACACCATAATAAGGCAGTGCTTTGATCCCTGTTGTCATCTACATAAATGGCCGGAATGCAGAAAGCAGTTGTAGGCTTGTCAAAGTTGTAGCTGATGCTAAAATAGAAAGTGCAGTAGGGATGGAGAATACTGATAACATTTTGCAGAAGGATTTACATCAGTTATGCAAATACAATAATGAAAAATGCAACGTATTGCATATCAGGAGAAATAATGGGTATCCAGTGACATAGAATAGAATCAACACCGGAAAACTTTGAAAGAACCTAAAAATAACAGTAGATTTATCACTTTCAATTTTAAACATTTGCAGATGCAATTAAGAAGAAAACAAATGTTGGGACATTTATCCAAAACAGTGGAGTATAAATCTACAAAGATTATGCCGATGGTTAAAATGCACTGATCAAACCTCAGTCAAATTAAATTATGGTCACAATTCAAAAGGGACACACATGCATTGGAGAGAGTGAACAGCAATAAGACTGGTTCCAAATGTAGGAGGCAACTACAAGTGAAAATTAGAGAGGCTTAAACCCTACAGTCTGAAGTGAAGATGGTTAAGTGAGGATCTCATTGAAGCACAACCTTAGATAAGGTAAACTCTCAGTGTTACTTCAAGGTAACTTCAGTGGAACAAGTGGTTGTAAGTTGTGAAATTAAGTTGAAAACAGATCTTAGAAAAGAATATTGGGTAGATTTTCATCTTTTTCACTTGAGCATTGACTATCACTTGGGTGGAGTGCAGATAGGAAAATCTAGCAGGGAGGGTGGCACGCCCCTTATAGAACCAACCAGACTTTCCTTTCATTAATTTAAATGGAAGTAAACTCAGGTGGGTTCCGTTACCAGTGTGTTGATCCTTCCTGCCAGATTTTCCTTTCTGCGCTCTGTCCAGGCGCTGTGGAGATGCCAGAAATCTACCCCTATATTTTCACAAAGGGTGATAAATATTTGAAATAATCTGCCACGTGTGTTAATGAGATCAAAGGCTTTAGGGGTGTTGAAAATTCATCTGGAAGCTTGGTTCGGTGAATTAGACGGCTGAGCTAATGGGCTAAATGTTTTTTTCTCATTCCTCCCTTTTTCTTGTGCTCATATATTGTTGAGTGATTGGATCAGTAAAATGCATTATGGCCATTCCTCAGTGTACAAAACAGGTGTGTGACAGAAGGGAATGGGGTGTGTTTATTTTACGTACAGGAGACTTGTGAACATTGAATACAAGGCTTAAATTACTGGATGGTGCCAAGCAGTTATAAACTTCACCGGTGGACTGATTTCTTTTGCACCTTTGCTTTTAATTGGTATGAGGTCCAAGCAGGCTTTCCTACTGCTATCACTCCTCTTTGTGAAAAAAAATTGAGCCACTACCTCAGATATTTGTGTGACCCAGGAGATGGTGTGTGTGGAGTCAAACATAAAGCATGTTTGTACATCAATATACACTTACACATAAGAACATTAAAAAAAGGAAGAGAAAAGGCTACTCAGCCCACTGAAGTTCAAAGTTCATCAATCTAGTGCCTTAACTTTCCAATCTCAGCATCCCATCGGTATTTTAAGTGACTCTAATGGTAAATGAAAGAAAAAACTTGCATTTATATAGTTCCTTTCATGACCTCAGGAGGTCCCAAAGCACTTTACAGCCAATGAAGTACTTTTTAAATGTAGTCACTGTTGTAATGTGGAGAGCGCGGCAGCTAAATTGCCCACAGAAAGCACCCACAAACAGCAATGAGATAAATGACCACATTATCTGTTTTAGGTGTTGTTTGTAGGATAATATTGGGCAGGACATCAGGAGAACTCCCCTGCTCTTCTTTAAATAGTGCCACGGTTCATTTACGTTCACCTGAGAGGGAAGACGGTTTAACGTCTCATCCGAAAGACATCTCCTCTGGCAGTGCAGCCCCCCCTCAATACTGCACTAAAGTGTCAGCATAGATTATATACACAAGCCACTGGAGTGAGACTTGAACCCACAACCTTCTGACTCAGGGTGAAAGTGCTACACTCAGCCAAGGCTTACACACATATATTAGAGATTAGCACTCCCCGGTGCAGGGCTTTGTGTGATGGGAAAACATACTGGGAACTTGGGTGCAGAGGTCAATGCACCTGATTTGTAGCTGGTGATTTTCTGTCCATTAAAATCCCTGTTACACACACCCAGTATGTGAAGCTCTGCATCAGGTATGCCAAACTCAAAAATTGATCCCTTAATGTTTTTGCCTCTGCTAGTGAGGAGCTCCAGACACCTGCCATTCACACACTGAGGGCTCTAACATGCACCTAACATCAGTTGTCTAATGGTCAACCAATGACTAGCCTTCTTGCGGGAGGAGGAGGAGGTAAGCAGAGGTCTCTTAGGAGTTGATCGGCTACAGGATGATATGCCTGGTGATGAAAGTTTGGAACCAAGTCAATCCTCAGTAATCTGGCATTTGCAGTACTCCTGGACACCGCTGATGATTGATCAGCCAGTCTAGCTTATTAATAGATCCTGGAGGGGTAGACCCATTAATGGGGGTTGGGATTCTTTATATTTGGCTCAGATGATCTTGCAAACTATTACCTTAATGGGTAAGGTAGTCCTGGTTGGAAAAAAAACAGAAGGAAGCCTGTGCTCTGTGCTTATAGGCTATGTTGTTTTAACTGGTTAAACTCCTGTAGTACCCCTGTACACATCTAGGGGTCTCTAAGCTTTGTCTCTCCCAATCTGTGCCACTGATCTTGGGTAAGTGGGGTGTGTCCTTATGGGGAAAGAGTGTGCATTCTGTAATGGTCAAACAGAAACTCTACCTGTGTGGATTTCACAATAGCTTGGTTTGGAAATGTGTGGCAGAATTTTCCTCTTCCATGTGGCGTAGTATTAGGGCAGGACTTCTACCCACTAATGACCCCACAGTGACCTGGCCCATTTTCCTGGGGGGAGGGTCGTTTGTTATGCAGGGTGAGTTGCCAGTGGGGTCTTCTGCACCAAGAGGAAGCAGGCCGCTGCAAGGCCGCAAAATTCTGATAGTGCTGCAGTGGGACTGCAAGTGCAGTACCCGGAGATATAGAGGGGGCAGAAAAGACTCAAAGGGGAATTCAGGATTTTTTTTGTGCCACAGCCGAGACCAGGAGCTAAAAATGTAAGTGTAATCGACCATTGTAGAGGGCAAGGTGGCCACTACTGGGCCCTCTCCCTCCACGTAGTGATTTTGGTTGCTTACTGCCTTTACTACCTTTATCCTAATGGCCCCTGGGGTTGGGGCAACAACAGCGGTAAGCAGGGAAATGGGGGGGTGCTTGCTGGATCCCGCCCTTATATTTATATGGATTTATATGCAGTGGGTGGGGAGGTGGTAGCTGGCAGCCATCCTGAAGGGAGCCGGAGGGAGGGAAACTGAGCTCAGAGTGATGCATTTTCCACTTCTTTCTTCCTTGGTGATGGGTTTCTGTGCGTGTTAGACATCAGACCAACCAAAAATAAATTTATCTCTTCTACTCTGTCAGGAAGCCCGAGCAAGCAGGAGACCAGTGCTCTGGCCTCTGAATTCTGGGGTAACATCCAGTGGGATACTCGCATCCGATGGATGTGGAGTGGTGACCGCCCCCCATTGCATCTAGTCATTTCTCTGAGTAAGAAGTTGTGAGACAGGCTAACAACCTGTCCATGTAAAAAGGGATTTTGTTATAGGGACAACCCAGAGCACGATCTACTGGATGCTAAGCAGTGAAAGAAATGGGTTTCATCATGTGCCACTACACACTGAAGAAGAAGAACACTGTGTTAGGAGATTATATTGAACATTTATCACTCTTTGAATGGAGAGTTTCTGTTGATATATCTGTTTTTAAATTTATTTTTCATATTCTGGCTTGCTTTGAAGGGGCATTCTTGGTCTGTCTTCTCTTTACAATTGACCTTTTTGTGTACCTCCGTGAAATCCCCATTGACCATCCCTTGAATTTCATGTCTGCTGTAAAGGTGATGGATCCTTGGCAGTGCGGGATTTCTGCTTGCTCCCCTCCCCCCGCCCCCCCCCCCCCACCTTGGTTTTCCACTTGACCTCAGCCCACCTCTCGCAAGGTAAGTTAGCCCTGATGGTCTTAGACATAATTTAGAAATTTAAAAATAATGTAATTGCTGGTTTCACCCTGTGATTGCTTGCACTGCTGAAATTGCCCTTTTTAAAGTTTAAATCCTCCCCTCCCCCAAAGTCCTTAGCAATACTGTATCGCAGAAACACACACGTCCCACCCCAAATTACACCTTCAGTCACCCATATTACAACATTTTTGCACCACAACAGGAGTGAACACACAGCTTGGCCTTCTACAATTCATCCCCTCCTGAGATCAATCTTCTTGCCCTTCCCTGCTCCAAAGTATGTCTATCTTTTTTAAAGTATGATGAACAAAAAGCAACAAAGTGCAAATCAACAGCCCGTGTTACACTGAAGTCAATGGAAAAGAGAACCAGGTGGGGTGTAAAACAGCCTGCCAATTCGCTGTCGCCTGTTTAGTGCTATTGCCGAAGACCAAACTCATCTCCATATTTTCTTTGCATATTTACATTTCTTGGGTACTAAGGTAGCAATATTCAGTGCTCCACTAGCACTGGACTTGGCAGAAGAGGACTAGCAAGAGCAGGAAAGGGCTGCCAGGTTGTTAGGTGGCATGCATGGCATACAGTTGTCACACTGCTCTGCTACACAGCCAGCACCAAGAAAAATTAGCTGGTAGCAATGGGACGGATTTGCATATGGAGGCTGAGATTTAGCTGGGAAATATTGCTAGATCTATACTATTCTTTAGGGAGAGCTCAGCACAAAATGTCATATACAGCTGCAAGTGACCATCAAAGTCAGCATGGCTCTCAATTTTTATGTGTCAGGTTCCTTCCTAGCTAGCACAGGCGATGTCTGCATTGTCAGTCGGTTTAAGGTCCACAGATATATCAAGGAGATCACAGATACATTGTTCAGCCAGGGCAACAACTTAACTACTTTATCCACTGACCAACAGCAGCATCATTGGTCAATACTATTCTACTAACTGCTGGCTTTTCCAGAATCTGCACCCATGTTGCCATTCAAGCCCTTGTGTTGTGCCCTATATGACCAGAGAGGGACTTTGTTATCTTAATATGGACATGGTTTAAACATGGACCAGTCAGTTTAACCTTGGCGGTGGGGAAGCTTTTAGAAATGATAATCCGGGACAAAATTAATAGTCACTTGGATAACTTTGGATTAATAAAGCAAAGCCAGCATGGATTTGTTAAAGGCAAATCATGTTTAACTAACTTGATTGAGTTTATCGATGGGGTAACAGAGAGAGTTGATGAGGGCAATGCAGTTGATGTTGTGTATATGGACTTTCAAAAGGCGTTTGATAAAGTGCCACATAATAGGCTTGTCATCAAAGTTGAAGCCCATGGTATAAAAGGGGCAGTGACAGCATGGATTTGAAATTGGCTAAGTAACAGGAAACAGAGTATTGCTGAACGGTTGTTTTTCGGACTGGAGGGAGGTATACAGTGGTGTTCCCCAGGGGTCGGTGCTGGGACTGCTGTTTTTTTTTATATATATTAATACATGGACTTGGGTGTACAGGGCACAATTTCAAAATTTGCAGATGACACAAAACTTGCAAGTGTAGTAAACAGTGAGGAGGAGAGTAATAGATTTCAAGAGGTCATAGGCAGGCTGGTGGAATGGGCGACCACATGGCAGATGAAATATAATGCAGAGAAGTACGAAGTGATACATTTTAGCAGGAAGAACGAGGAGAGGCGATATAAACTAAATGGTACAATTCTAAAGGAGGTGCAGGAACTGAGAGACCTGGGGGTATATGTGCACAAATCTTTGAAGGTGGCAGGACAGGTTGAGAAAGCAGTTAAAAAAACATACGGCATCCTGGGCTTTATAAATAGAGGCACAGAGTACAAAAGCAAGGAAGATATGTTGAACCTTTATAAAACACTGGTTCAGACACAACTGGAGTATTGTATCCAGTTCTGAGCACCGCACTTTAGGAAGGATGTGAAGGCCTTAGAGAGGAAAGATTTACTAGAATGGTTCCAGGGATGGATAGCCTGGAGAAGCTGGGGTTGCTCCCCTTAGAGCAGAGAAGGTTAAGAGGAGATTTGATAAAAGTGTTCAAAATCATGATGGGTTTATATAAAGTAAATAAAGAGAAACAGTTCCCATTGGCGGAAGGGTCGAGAACCAGAGGACACAGATTTAAGGTGATTGGTAAAAGAACCAAAAGTGACATGAGGAAAAACTTTTTTACGCAGCGAGTAGTCCAGAACAAGAGGTTAAATCTTAAAATTTGAACAAAGCTAGTTAAAACCAATAACTTCTTCACACAAAGGATTGGAATAGTGTGGAAAGAACTGCCCTAGAAGACCATAGATACAAAGTCAATTGAGGCATTTAAAAAGGAGATAATTACTTGGGAAGTAAGCGTATTATGAGTGTGACAAATATGGAACAGTTCAGTCTTGTTTGGTCTGGTTTGGTCTCTTTAAATCACGCACAATACGTAAGTGTTTAAAAGACACATGCACTGCCCTAGCATATCTTGTTTTCAATGCTGCAAGTTTGTCATTACTGTCTCCCTGGTAACATACGAGAAGAAATCTAACACACAATTTCAAATATATATAGACTTTGTGATTTGTTACCTTTAGACCCGACTATTCCAATACTCTCCTGGCCGGCCTCCCACCTTGCACCCTCCGTAAACTGAAGCTCATCCAAAATTCTGCTGCCCGTATCCTAACTTGCACCACCTATTTCACCCATCACCCATGCTTGTTGACTTACATTGGGTCCCAGTCCAGCAATGCCTCGATTTTAAAATTCTCATCCTTTTTTTCAAATCCCTCCATAGCCTTGCCCCTCCCTACCTCTGTAACCTTCTCCAGCTCTACAACCCTCCGAGATCTCTGCTTTCCTCCAATTCTTGCCTCTTGTGCATCCCCGATTTTCATCATTCCACCATTGGCGGCCGTGCCTTCAGCTGCTTAGGCCCTAAGCTCTGGAATTCCTTAAAACCTACCTTTTTGACCAGGCTTTGGTCACCTGTCCTAATAGTTCCTTATGTGGCTCAGTGTCAAATGTTGTTTGTTAACACTCCTGTGAAGCACCTTGGGACCTTTTACTACATTAAAGGCACTATATAAATGCAAATTGTTGTTGTTTCAATTATGGATATGAAAGCCTTGTTTTTGGTACACTGCTATTTATGAATTTCTAACAAACCTCAGCAACTAAATAAGGGGTAAAAAAAGGAATGGACTAAGATCACTTGAGTGGGACTGAGCCAATGGATTGAAATCTTCACAGAAAGATAGATAAATTTAGGTAATTGTACCAGCTCATAAAAGAGACAAGAAGCAGGAAGCTGGAGATATAATTGTTGTTTATAGAGGAACAACTTAGTGTATAGATTACAGCTTTTTGTTGTTTTCTCTTTTGAGGAGACTTATTATTTTGTTACACCTTTGTTTGTTCATTGTTTATTTAATAAATTTGCTTTATAGTTTCAAATTAGAACAAGGTCTGATATGATGTTCCTTCAATTATCGAGGATTAGAGAGAGATCCTGTGGAGACATAGGAATAATTCTAGCAGCTTAAATAAAATTAGCAGACAAGGTTTTCTGTTCACTGTCCCAGGTGTGCTACTGAATGTTTACCTAGATAATAAGACTAATGAGAGTGTTCTCGAAGACATAGAGTTGGAACTTACCTATCAGTGACCTAAGATAGAGGAACCAAAAAATCTAGAGTAAGAAGGTTAGAAAAGACCCCAAAATGTAACAAAGAGATAGGAGATAGGGATTAAGAAGCTAGATATTCTAAGGCTGGCATAAATGGTGGAGCAGGTTCAATGGGCCTAATGGCCTACACTTGTTCCTGTGTCCCTAACCAGAGCCACAGGTGGGCCCAGATCTGAATTGATAAATTGATCCTTTAGATCAGGATGTCCAACCTTTTGCAGCAGAAGATTGTATATGTATGCAACAAACAGTGAGTAGGCAACATACACAAAACTGTGAGCCCTCACACACAAAAAGTGTGAGCCCCTACACAAAAAAAAATCCAAGCCTCCCATGGACAAGAATGCAAAGTTTTGCTTTAAAAATTGCATGGTTGCTTTTACATCAGTTACGTTTTTGCTCTTCACTTCCCAACCTGGTCTGCTCTGCTCCACTGCAGTCTGTTGTCCTCTTCCTCCATCTGGCTTTGCCTGGCCCATGTCATACACTATCCTCCACAGTTGCATGCTCCTTACTGTGAATCCTTTGCTGCCATCCAAAGGTTCAGCTCTTTATCCTTCCTGGACATGGAGGACTAGTAAACGAAGATTCTGATTGGAGCAAAAACAAAACCTGCTCTTTTATTGGGCTAAATCCATTGATCTGGGATCAGTCTTTTCTAAACCTCCAGGTCTGGCAAGTTTAAAGAGTTGAGGCTGAAAGTCAGCATTGCAAACAAGTGCACAATGAAGAAAGGTACGGGATAGGTAAAAGGAGTTCATGGACTGGGTTTGACCCAAAGGCCAACTCTTGGTTACCCCATGCTTTAGACGCTTGAACCAATTGTGAGGGCCTTACAATATGGCCCAGAGAAGGAACACAAAGTATGCTGCATCCTGTGCAACATTTCTACAGTCAGAAGCCTCACCATGGACTTGAATGAATAGCAGCTGAAAGCCATGGAAGCTCAGGAATACACAGAAATACATAGAAGTTACAACACAGAAACAGGGCATGCGGCCCAACCAGTCCGTGTCAGCGTTTGCTCTTCATCTGAGGAGGATGGAGCACAGCCACTGTAGGCAGGGACACAGGGTTTCATTGCTCAGTTCTTCCAGGGAGCTCGACAAATGGCCACTGTTACTTTCCATTGGACGTATTTAGAATCGCAGAACTGCTATTTATTTTGCCTGCATATTTGTTACATAGAACTTCATGTATTCTCTTAGGTTTGTTCTTGGACAACCGACTATTTATTTTCTGCAAAATGAAAGAGTGGCAATAACTGAAAAGTGAATGAGTTTATTAAGTGTCTCAGTGCATGTGATCAATGTGTTTAATGTGTCTTGTTAGTGCATTTACACCTTGTGTGATGTGAACTTCCACATATTAGTTGTTGATATGAACTGCTACTACATGTGGAGTCACACTGGTGGGTAACTGCATAGCCAACTGGCGATCTGCTGAAGATAGAGAAGGCCCACTATCTGTATTTGCAAATCCTGATGCACTTACATCAGTGCAAGGATGTGCTTTCCTGTAATCACTATAGATTAATTCCTGTCAGAGGTGGTACCTACTCTCCTTTATGCAGGACTGTGTGATAGATCTGCTGCTTATCTAAGTGCCAACCAGCTACTCCTGTGTGGCACTATACATGCCACTGCCACAGAACATCTCTCTGTGGTGCCTACTGATCTCTGTGAGCATAGAACACTGGCCATCTATGAACTTTCTCAATCTCTTCAGCATGGTTGCTTGTAACTTTTATCCAAGAAACCTGAAAATGACTGAACCAGATCTCCATCATACTTCAAATGGGAACATTTCTGTATTACATTTTTTTTAAGAGACCTACTAATGTGATTTAAAGACTGGTTTTGGGTAGTTGGATTCTTAAAAAGAGTTCGTATGCCTTTGTGCAGAGAAAGACAATGCACAAAACTGCCTTAGGATATCCATTTTGAGGGAAGGTGGCCAGCCATTGCTTTGGCCTTGCTGCCTGATCAGAAACTGCTGAGTTCAAGTTTACTTGGTTAGTTTATCGTGTCTTTTAAATGTATTTTTATGTGAACATGTAGACTCAGGTCAGATATTTGGAGTGATTTCTATTGTGGCATGAGAAATTAGACTTCAGCAGCAAAGAAATGAACAGAGACCTTATCTACTTGAGTGATATAAATCATTAATATTCTGATTACCAGATAGTTGACAAATAGGCCCTTTAATCTTTAAAGGAAATTTACTCTTTGGAGGCCCAGAAGATCTGTATAAGAGGTATGAGCGTTCCTAGTGTCTCCAGTTCTCTGTTATGACTGTCTGTTTCCACACTGAATTGATGAAAAGAAACTTTATGGACCTTTCACACATAATGTTTCATGAGAGGATCCATTAAAAGATTCTGGAATTAATTAAAAAGACTTTGGATGTTCTGGGTTTTTTTGAAATAGTTTAAGTAATGTACAAGTTAGTACTGTGCTACTAGTTACTTACTATGTGTTTTCTGCTTCTCAGCTGCAAATAAATTGAACTCTTAATTTTAGTCTGAATAGTATAGTCTGATGGTACAATATTTGGTGCCTTTTGGAGTGGGCAGTAGAACCTGGTGGGCAGCCCATGTACTGTCAAGGACATATACCATGGAAAATGTACTGCCAAAGCCCTATCTGCTTTCTTCAAAGAGCTCACTAACTGCTTCACATCATATGTAAGGTTGCAAGTTTTACATTATGAGGTGAGAGTCTGCTTATGGAAACTTTTTTTTGCTGTAAGTATAAGTTATGAGTGTTAGGAGAAAGCCCAAATAGTAAGATGAACCATTACTGTATTTTAGAATTTGGGCCTTAAAATCTCCATAACAACATAAGGTGCATTCATGAGAGATGCTCCTGTTGTATCTATAGCTGAGTAACTGAGGTTGCCATCGTTTTGAAACATTCTCAGTAACAAACTGCTGTACGTAGATCTGTTGGTCCAATTTGACCATATCATCTTTCAATGCTATGTTATGAAGGCAATATGGACAATATGGCCTGTCTGCTTTAACATCTTCTGTTGGAAAACAGGCCACTAAAAATGTATCACCGTGCATCTAATGAGAAACAGTCAGCATACCAGACATCTGCACTGTACCTGATGGCAATCCCATATTGCTACTCCTTCAACACCAGTGTTCTATGCTTCATCCAATGCTTCCTTCTCAACCTCACTATAGTATTTTCCCAAAGTGCGTGTTTCTGTGCTGGTAATTGTTTTGGGGTGGATGGTGATAGTGTTCTGAGGAGTGATGGTCTTCAAGCGTACATTGTAGACTGCTAAGTTTTCCTTACTCTGTGAAGAAAACAGACAGGACATTATGATTACATATGCACCCTTATCCATTTGGGAACCATATGGTCATTACATGGACTATTATGTTTTTGTGCACAATCAGCATGTATGAGTGTGGTGAAATAACATCTTGCAAGTCATGTGACTAATATGGTTCATGCCAGTTGGTCTGTGCAGCTGCCCTATCTCCTCAGGCCCAGTGCCTTCCAGTGCGTATCTGCAAAATAAATCCACTATTCTTTCCTCACATACAGTGAGTTGCTGATGCTGGCAGGGCAGGGTCTGTTACCTGTTTTATGCTGTGCCCTGTAGTTATGTGCCAGTTTTACCTTTAAACATAAAATCAGTATGGATAGAAAGAGGATGATTTGGTCCATGGAAATTCTTACCCCAATTTCTTTGACATATGGGGTTGCATAATCTATAAGGCTGCCAGTTTCAATTCTATTATCTTACTCTAAAAAAAAAATCATTTTTGGGATGTGGGCGTCACTAGCAAGGCCAGTATTTATTGCCCATCCCTAGATGCCCTTGATTGAACCACTGCAGTCCGTTTGGTGAAGGTACTCCCACAGTGCTGTTAGGACTGCTGCATACTTGCCAGCACTTCCTTGTGTCAGTAATGCATTTTTGTGTATTTGCTTATCAACTTTTAGTTTCCTTCATGTCCATATATGTCCAGTAATATTGCTACCATACCATTCTCCTCTCTTTTAAGTTATGCAGTTTCTTCTAGACATCCTCGCAGATCCATGGAGTAGTTGACATGGAGTTCATATTGTGTGTTACATAATGCCACATATGTTTCCTCCATATAATATGTGGGAGCTGTCCTATTGCAACATAACTTTCATTGAGTTTCTTTATTATACAAGTACATCAAAGGCATCATCATCACATCTAGTTTTCCTTTTTATTATTGAGCCATTCTTCTGAGAAAAAAATGGACTCCACAGCTGCATTAATGAGCTTTTCCACATTTATACCGAATGAGTGTCATGTTCCCGTTTTGAGAAGTGTTGAATGATCATTATTCCAGCTGTGTCCTGATTAGCTGTTAGCTTTTTGTTGCTATTTACAAAATTGCAAGAGTCAAACTTTTCTTACATCGTGCATTCTCCGCATATTCCCTCCATTTTAAGTCACACAGTATCTGCATATACACCAACTGGCTCACTTATGTGGGAATCAGGGACTGCCAACATTACGCAATCTGGCCTACATGTGACTCCAGTGCCATACTATGTGCCTTTAGGGTAACTATGGATGGATCATAAATGCTGCCTTGCCAGTGTCTCCAACAACCCAAGGACAAATATATATATTTAAAATCACTGCATTTTGTTAGCAGGAAAATATGGTCCATTGTTGCTAATTTATTATTTATTAATTATTAAATTTTGATTTGTGAAGTAAAAATTCAACCAACTATTTATTTTTATGCAATAGCATAACACACTTTTGCTGCAGGGCAAAATTTGACTCTTTATTTGTAAACATTTGTACTTCAATGGTTATCTGAATTAGGATACTTCAGTTGGGAGATATCGTTTGTATTCACTGTTCAAGTCACCAATGGGCTAGCTTCAGTCCACACTCTGGTTCGCATGAAATGATTCATTCCGTGTCTTTGAGGTGGTCTGGCAAGCCTCGCAGTTGTACAAACAGGCATTAAGAAGAACCACCACCAACTTCTCAGACCAGCGAGAGATATAAAATATACATGGCATTAGCAGCATCGCCCATATGCCGAGAGCAAACAAGAAAACAAAGTTTACTCATTGCCTCACAACTAGATGGCTGGGCTCTATCAATATAGGCTGCGGTTTCTCAGTGTGATATTGCTGGAAACACATCCCACTGCAGACTAAACACGTCCAGCTGTCTTGGCATTTTTAAGCTATGAAAAACATGTTTAACTAATTTGCACACAGGTATAATAAGATACCCACGTATTGAATTTGGATCTAGTGGCAGATAGGATAGCACCCTTACTTGCTACGTGTATCCCGTGGGGAATTTTGCTGTTTTTGTTTCAATTTACTGGTTGAAATTGTTTTTATTTGCACCACTCAATGTGTGTAGTTGATGGTGGGATTGCATAAGTGTGCAAACGAATGTGTCCTTCTGGTTCAACGAAACGTGCAACTGCGATAAAGTTATGGCCAACTCAAGCACTCTGCATATTTTACAACTGAGGGAAATATGTACAATTTGGTGAGAACAGATGCATTGTTTAGAAACTAATTGCCAAAGGCATCATAGCTATCCCGTGAAATCCGGATGGAAGCCGGAGATAGCTTGGGACATGTGTGACTGTGCCGCTATAAAACGGTAAGAATTACGGCGCTGTTCCCGTGGAGGCTCTAAAAACCCGCATAGTATTCGGGTCACTTCGGTTAAAAGAGCTGCTGCCTGATATATCCCTGCTCACCCCGTGGGGTGAATGCATTCAAGTTATCATTCCGATGGTTCTGAAAATGCGAGATATGCTCTCCTCAAAACGTCTACAAATGACCCCTTAATCTCTTGACTGATAGTTGCATTGATTAGCTATGCTGATTAATTCAGTTAATAAACTTAACTTGCTTTTATACAGCACTTCGCTGATGTAGGGAGAGCTTTCACAGCGCTTGGCTGTAAGAAGGGAAAGGGTAGGGACAGGGAGCAGGGGAAATGGGGAGAGACGTGAAGAGATTAAGCGGGGAACCGGCAGGATGGGAGATTTTTAAAGGGGATTAAGTTCGTATTAAATTGGAAAAGGTTTTTGTTATATCATGAATCCAATCCCAAATCCTGAAATGTAATTTTGACGTTTAAAATCTGAAATAGTACCAATTTCTTATTTAAAAATTGTCCGATACGATCTAGTTCAATCAATGCGATGCAAATGCAATGCTATAGAACAGTATATCTATAATCGAAATTCAGCTGTACTCCATTGCTTTAAAAGTATATATGATTTATAAAGTTTAAATATATTTTTAAAAGCCCTCGTCCCGCCCGTTTGATCGTATTAGCGATTTGGAAAAGGTAGAGTTTCCTTTCCATTTATAATACGAGTCTTATTTAACTTTCGGCATCTCTCCTTTCAGTGAGACGCTGACAATTCCCTATCGATTTGTGATATTCTGAATTAATTGAATATCGGCGTTTTTAGCGAGATCTCCCGTATTGCTTTCATAGAAAATCTACTGCAGAAATAAACGACAGCTAGACAGAGACCAAAACAATTCATTAAAGTTTCAGCATAGAGAAATCTGTATTTTTTTATTGCTGAAAATATAGTTATTGTCTAAATCAAACTGAAATGTGCCTGCCTGGTCAAATAGCTACGTTTAGATTAATGGACAAAACTGTTCCAAAATGACATTTGTGGATGTGTACATATCTGCGAGGTTTGGAAGTCAACAGTTACTGAAGATGTGATTTGCTGCACCAGTGACAGCTCCTGCAGGTTTTCTTGCACCTTTGTGCCACATGTGGCACTGTCACCGTGCTGTACCTGTAAAAACAGTCCAGGGCACCTATGATGTACTGGAATTTTAATCCTCACAACATAAAGATACTGACTGAAAAATTACATTTAAAAATGCTTTGAGGTGTTGCTTATATAATCAACGTCAGTTTTCAGAAACATTTTTACAATATAAAAAACATTTTTTAGGAGAGTGTCGTTACATGCAAACGGTAAGTGCACTGACACCAATATTAACTACATGGGTTACTTAGGTCTAAAAAAAATCGATTACTGGACAGAAAGCATTATTTCCACGCTAATATTTATACTTCATTACTTTTATGCTTACTAAACTGTTTGGAGCCATTCAGACATCGAGTGCTTACTTATCCACATTTTACTAAATGGTACACAACCTGTTTGGTCATGAAATATTCAGCGTTTTTCCCGCGGTAAAACATATTCCGGTAGTGAGATACCAAATGCATAAATTAATCTTACGTGCAATAAAAAGCAAAATACAGAAAGTGCAAATCTAAAAACAAAATTGTCTTGCGATAAAAGGGACTATTAAAACATGGACTGCCTGCGATATTTTTGATGGATTTGTCGCACGGATCTGTTCTACTCTCTCACCTCAAGGTTGGAGTTTCGTCACAAAATAGAACAGTTGCAGCCGTCCAGCTACGCACACTCCACGCACAGATATCGACAGCCCTTGCAATACATCACTGTTCCCATTCAACAGTTCAGAGACTGTCAGAAAACAGAATGCTGTTATTGATCAATTGTACCTGACAAAGATGACAGGCAGAAAAGTTCGATATAATTTTTTAGCAACTAATAATTTCTGCTTATCTGATTGTCTCCTGACCCAGCAAAAGATCTAACTGTGTCATTTTCAGGCAAAATGTTCAACACTTATTTCACCTTCCTGATTCCTCACGTGTCCGTAAATATTAATTAATAGGAAACGTTCGCAGACCGCAGTCAGTTTTCTTTCATTTATTTTTAGTTTATGAAACATTTTCCAGTAATATTTTACCCTTGAGTTCGTTCAGTTTAAACTTTTAGTGAGAATTTTTGCCGTCGTGAAGATTGTCTTCTCTCCCACCAGTCTGAGGTTGAACAAAGACCTTTAGCAATGAAAAGAATTGAATCTGTTTTTTAAATAAAATCCACAAACTGATCAAAACCAAACGAGTTTATTGGGAGAAAACGCTCACTTCACACATCGGAGGGGAAAAGGCTAAACAATAAATAAAAAATACACGTTAATCGATCCGTTTTTCATTGCATATGTCAAATCATACACGCCGTACTTCCTTAAGGCGAGGAAGTATGTTAATGCATTTTTAAGACACTTCGACGAGTTTGTACACGGTTACATGTTAATACTCCGTCAGTGACCCTTTTATAGAACTTCGTTCATAGGCATCACTACACTCACCCAAATCCTTCATGATTGCTGATTATTAAATACGTCAAAATATGACACATACAAAAATAAATTCACTACGATTGCATGAATAAATATTCGACTGGATCAAATTAATTGAATTAAAGTAGTCGATGCGTTTTGATACAGTGGTTTCCTAAAATGCCACTTCAATATAAATAATATTTACAACGTGTTAAAAGGCAGATTTTTTTGAACGATCATTGCGCACAGTAACGGAGAGCTTCCCCTAGCTGATAGTTAGGAATGCTGCATCAGGGCTAAAGACAGAAAATAAATTGGTAACACTTATTTTTTTTTTGTATTTCCAGAGTCTGTGAGTGGCTTGTTATATACAGTACTGTGTTTGGATCATTTCAGTCTCATGTGCCACTTAAAATGATTACATACCTCCATCTTTCCATCTCAGAGCCATTATAATAACATTGACCAAAAATACTATCCTACCACATCGTTCACATGTAAAATATTGTCGCGTCTATCAAACTAAGTAAAAGTATTTACAAATGATCCTGTTAAATGAAAAGTGTACGCGAGAAGTAACAAAGGGCCCATATGGTGTATATTTCTCTTTTAAGGGGTAGTTACTGATATATAATTTACTCACTTGCATAGTTTTTCGATTATTGCTTCTCTGCCATCATGTAACATTCGAATATGAGTGCAGTCGTGCTGTTAAAAACAATTTTGTATCAATTATTTAATGTACCACCCACTGCTTTATCTTAATTACTTGTGATCTGTATAGCCACTATTTTTGCTCATTAATTATGAAAAACCGCATTTAATTCGTCCTGCATTGAAAGTGTCTCGTTGCGCAGATGGAAATCGTAAGGAAATGTACTGTCTGTGGGCACCACACATCGCATGGCTGGGCTGAACATGTAGTTCTGTCCAAGGGGACGGCTGGCTGGCACAGCGGAATAATGCATGCCATAGTGATAATTCTTCACATAGTCAGATGGATCTTCTTGCTTCAGGGAGAAAATCCCATTAAAGTTAATTGGAGGGCTTAGGGGACCTTCAAACTGTGGGCTCACACACTCGGGAGAAGCGTTTTGGTAGAAAGACTCATAAGCACCACAGTAGCTGTAAGGTTTGATGGACTTGGAGGAACTGTCCATTGGAGTCTGTCCTGAGGGGCTGCCCAGATCAGGGTTTTGATATGTGTAGAGAGTGGAGGAAAATTGAGATCTTGCGATGTGAGCTCCATCTCCGCTTTGATCCATCAATAAGTTTCTCGTATTGAGTTGCAGACAACCAGCTACCAGATTGGTGGTAGGTTGGGATAAGTCCTTACACAGATTTTGCACGAAGGTCAGCAGGTCGGGTCTCTTGCCAATGCGCAGGATCTCAGCTAGAGCCCATATGTAATTTTTAGCTAGGCGCAACGTTTCTATCTTGGACAGTTTCTGTGTTTTGGAATAGCATGGGACAACTTTGCGAAGGTTGTCCAGGGCATTGTTGAGACAGTGCATCCGATTCCTCTCCCTCGTATTGGCCTCCGTCCTTCTCATTTTGACTCGCTCAACCCTTGCTTTGGTCATCAGCTTCTTTCTGGGTCCTCTCCTCTTGGGTTGTTCTTCGTCTTCTTCGTCCTCCTTCTCATTCTCATCTTTCTCTGATTCCACAGACGGGCTAATGTTGCTGAGATCAATCGAGCATGTTTCGTGCTCTGCACAGATTTCGGACTCTTTATCCTCAGTTTCGCTAACGCCATCAAAGTTTGTTCCGGGCATCATGACAGCTTCGTCAATTGGTAAAGTCAACATGTTGCCAGCTTAGGGGGGAGGAGGGGAGAGAAACAATATAGTTATCTGGCTAAATAATACATTAGATCTAATTAACTATTACACAGCACAATCCTTGAGTTGAAGAATAAATAATCTGCACACGTCTTTTAAAATATAAACTGAAATATTCATAACTGGAAAACATAATACACCTTAGCATTCAGTGCTGTTGCACAGAACCATCTTTAGGCTGTGTTTGCAAGAACAGGTTCTGAATTGTTTTAAACTCCTTTTTACAATATTGTATATGGTTGTGATCTTCTGGCCAATGTTAAAATGATGGTGTAAAAGCTGTGCAACTGACAGGTTTATGAAAACAGGACGGCTCCACTGTTTTGGTTTGATTCCCTTGGGTCTCAAACTTCCCATGGATCGTAATTAAAATTACAGGATCGCTTACAATGCCACATCCAGTCCGTGGTAATACTATAGTTGGTACTGGCAGTCTCGGGGAGTGGATATCGGGGACCAATGCAACTCGGACTTCCCTAAAGCGACCGGATTGTCTTTTTTTGGTTAAGCAAATTTCAGATATTATTATGAGACTAGAATAGCAATAGAAAGCTACATTGCATGGGATGCCGCCGGATAGACTGTTTCGTTTTACAAACATTAACAATAGGCTGGATTCGGCACTGAGCCGGAAAGTTAGACAATCGGCCAAGAAAAGATTTGGAAATAATTACTTTTTTTTCAATAAAATATTAAACCTCGTCGTGGAAATCGAAAGAATTCAATTAAAAAAAATGTTTCGTGTGTTGCATAGCACCAGCCCCGGCACTAGTTATGCAGTGCAATAAATCATTTGACAGATGGAGGGTCATAGGGTTTTCTTCCCACTATGAAATATTGCAATTTGCACTTGCATTTTCTACATTCACCTCAAAGTTAATCTGTTACACTCCTAAGTTTCTCTACACCAGAACAACGCCCCACATTTTAGAAGCGTTTATTTTTCCACTTCGAAAACTAGTTTGAAATCCGAGCGTCAATAGCACAAAATTTTGAGCCATTATTATTTTATGCACTCAGGTGTAGAACTGTTTCAAATATTACCCCCATTCAGTACACAAACGAGCGCGTTATAAATCACAAACCTTATGTAAATTTAGGCTAGTTACACGAAAGTCCTGTTAAATCTATGAATGAAATGACAAAACAATCAGTATTAACGAAGTCATCAGTTCCAAGGAAGCCAGGTAATTTTCGAATTGCATGCAAAGTGAATATATTAACACTTAAATATGCAATATTAATAGCAATATCAGGATGGTTGCACATTAGGGCAAGGCAATTAAAATAAGAATCTGCCACCGTTTTTAATGCAGTGATGATCTGGTTATTTCAATTATATATTTTTTTGAAATTCTTACCTGAAATCAATGCTCAGAAGGAATGCTCATTTTCAGCTCTTGCTGGCTGCTTCTCCGTAGTCTGACGGCAGTGGTAGGGTCTCTCGGCAGGATCGGTGTGTGATCGCTCTGAGAAGTGACAGTGATGCCAACTGCCAGCGCTGGTACCATGCCATCTGCCGCTGACGTCAGCGGGCAACGGCCGCTGATTGGCAGGTGCAGACGCTGGCATCTTGCGCCCCGAGGGAGACAGGAGCTGGGGCAGCAGCCCATAGACATCAAATATTATCACCATCTCCACGGGGCAGCCGAGCTGACAGCAAGGAGGCCGGGAGGATCAGCTAGCCGCTTAAAATAAAAGGAAAAGCATGACACACATCCCATCTTACACCTTATTAAAACCCCCTGTTTCCACATGTCAGCACCAATCAGACACAGAAAGGCATGGTGAGCTATTGAGAGCTGAGGCAGGAAAAATCTTTCTTTGAGTAGCAAGTCTGTTTTTAAAAAAAAAAATATTATTACAATACTAGTTGGGGACTGCACACATTGGATCTGGTAAAGGCAGAGCTGTTTACTGTATGTCGATACGTGTTGTGGTTATATTAAGAATGCCCATGTCAGTTGTGAACAAAGATGGCTTCAGAATGCCATTTAAATGTAGGTGCCACCTATACATTGCAAAAGTGCCAGCGGTCCCAAGAAACTGGCAACTGTCAATATACCGTGTGCACCAAATTCCAATACTGACCAATTTGCTACATGGCAGAGTGTCTGTGTATGTTTTATTAACTATTAACCACATCACCTGACAAGACCCGAGGTGGGTTTGTTCCTTAATCACTATCATTGTGTATCCGTAATCTGTGCGACTGTCTGGAAGAAATTGGTATCGCAAAGTCATGGGTCCGAACAATGATTTTAATGGTTAACCAATCTAATATTACCGACTATTCAAAATGACACAGCTCTGGTTACCAACATTATAATACAGACCAGAAATTTGTCGATGCCACAGTCTGATTTTAATGGAAGGTATGTTCCTACATAATGTTACAGCGTTCCTCGATCTTCTGAGGTACCAATTGCTGTGCTGTCCGAGCCGTGCAGAGGATCACGAAATATTCTTTTGCCCTGGCCCAGTCTCCCTTACTGACCAGCCTTTCTTCCGCCAGTGCGTTATATGCACACAGATATCTCCATCTCCTCGCTATTTACCCTGGGAAGAGCTGGAGCCAAAAATATAGGGAATTACATTTGTGATGTGTATGTGTTTTGTTGATGAATCTGTTTTTATGCGCTTATTCATTTTGTCACGATATATAAGCTCTTCTATCGTTTCCCAAAGATTTCCAGTTTCCTACACGCTAACCTCTTTGCAGTTACATTTACGTTAACTTCATTGTTTTATTAAAATGTAACTTGTAAAAAAAATGCATTCCAATGATTTATTGAAGCATTTTATCTAGTACTCGAATTTTAAAAAAGAAAATAAAAATCCGTTTTAATTATATTTAAATGATTACTCCTTTAGGCTAGGTATTTTTAGGAAAATATGTTAAGGCCTTTGCCTGACTGGAATTAACATTAAGAGAAAACAAACCCATAAAACTTTGTAGTCACATTCAGTGATGTCTCTTATTGTGAGCAAAGACCATGAAACATACCTGGATTAGTCCACTCTTAGGCCTCGCCGGTTGTGGAACTCTAATTTTTAAATGGTGTTTTCTATAGAAGGACATCCACAGCTAAACAAATTCTCAGGTAGCAACACAGATCGAATATGTCCCAAGGAATTTTAGTGCGTGCTTTAAAATGCATTTTTTTTTACAGAAATGCACCGGCATTTTCATTACATCGGCGATGATTGAACTCTCGGCAATTCTTCGGTTTAAACTGCAACAATTCATTTTCCAAACCGGGGGCGATTTAAAGCATATAGTGAGGATATAAATGCAATGCCGAGGTTTGTCTCTTTCACACAGAATGCGCGTTGTTATTTAACTAAATTAAGGAAGAGCACACATCTAGGATTTAATATTATCTGTAATCTTCCAATTATTAGTATTTTCGGGACTATTTATTGGAACTTCATAAAGCATTAGAAAATCATTATAACAAGTATGGAGTTTAGTAAAGAAGAAGACCGGTCCAAACTAATTTCCCTTGTATTAGCCCTTTTCCCTTGTTCGGCACTGAGCTGCAGCTTACTCGAAGCCTGCTGCGCTGCCAGCTTGCAGTAGCCACTGGCAATGCCCACTGAGACGTGGGCATTTTAGTCTGTGTTAATGCATTAAAAAATCCTTGCTCTGTGTCTTTTGACACTGTATGTATAGACAAAATAGAATAATATGCATTTAGCTTAATGCTTGGGACAGTAATCTGACTTGTTAAACAATATTTAATAAAACAGATGATTGCGAATGCACAGAAGCAAAAATCCATCTGTGTCACGTTTTTCAAACAATCTGCCGGTGTCTACAGTGGCTGAAATTAAAATAATAAGATGACAATAACATCTCACAGGAGAGGCTGGCATTTAACAGTGCGCTACAAGCTCTGGTGCCACAATCCTTTGGGAGCTGGTTCCAGAATCCTGGCTGTTCCAGAATGGATGGCAGAACATTTCACAAACAAGTCTCAGCACAAACCATTCTTTATTTCATTAAATATTTCCGCAGCAAGATTTTATTTTGCTTTTCGTTTATAAAAATATAAACCACTTGACAAGCTGCTCGCAAGCAGCACAATACCGTTTAGGCTATAGAGCTACATTGTACGAGTGTAATCTGTTTTCTACATTCATTAAAAATAGTGGAATTACGGATACACTGTGTTATCGCTTCATTGTCAAATCATACCAATTACCCCATTCTCTTCCTCGCCCACACGATCCAATCTGAGCTGGTTTAAGGGAGTTTCCCCCCTTGTCTCTTTCTCTTCCCCCTCCACTGCCGTGTCCAGAAGTGCAAGCACATTGCAAGATAATGAGTTGACCGGAGACAGTAGTGAGTGTGCTGGTGGAAGTCACTCTGGTAGCGTTCATGTATTCTGGTGGTATTCATGCCATTGGTAGCCATTAAATTTAAACCCTCGTACTGTGTGTTACCAAAGGCTTTGTCAAGCTTCCCTTCCTTGGCTAGCATGATGTTGGGGCGTATGAAATCTGACCAAACTAATGCGCTACTAAAAGAAATGGGAAGTGCGACATCAGAACTGTACAGTCCACTGAGAACCGTCTCTTTCCACAGATGGTTTCGTGATGGAAGTTGAGATCGATGGAAAAGGTGTGTTTCTTCGTGATTAAAAAATAACTGCACTGTGTGGATCGCTGCTAATAAACCAAATAAATCAATGGGTACGCAATTCCAGTGACTGTTTTTGTAAAAGAAAAACGCTGACCACTTAAAGTCTCAACGTGACAACGGTGCAATGTTGGAGACCTTTTTGGTTCCAGTTCTACAGTATTGTCCATGTTCAATAAGAGACATTAAGCTAAGTGATCGCTTTATATATTTACAGCGAGACACAGATAACATCTTCACAAAATAGTAACGATCACTGGAAGTAAGTGAGATGTGACAGGTATGATTGTGCTTGTATATGGAATTAATTGAATTGTTGCCTTATTCCAATCTTCAGTGGTGTGTGAAAATCCTTTTTTAAGGACAACAGCTAAAGACTTTAGGCAATAGATTGAAATATTCTTGAAGATTTGGCCTTTATGTTGGCTTTTATTGCAAGGGAGTTGGAGTACAGGAATAAGAAAGTCTTGCTGCAATGGTACAGGGCTTTGGTGAGACCACACCTGGAGTATTGTGTACAGTTTTGGTCTCCTTACCTAAGAAAGGATATTCTTGCCTTAGAGGTGGTGCAACAAAAATTCACTAGATTGAATTCTGGGATGAGAGGGTTGTCCTTTGAGGAGAGATTGAGTAGAATGGGCCTATATGCTCTGGATGGAAGAAGAATGAGTGGTAATCTCATTGAAACATATAAGATTCTGAGAGGGCTTGACAGGGTAGATGCTGAGAAGCTGTTTCCCCTGGCTGGAGAGTCTAGATCTAGGGGGCATAGTCTCAGAATAAAGGGTCGGCCATTTAGGACTGAGATGAGGCGAAATTTCTCAGAGGATTGTGAATCTTTGGAATTCTCTACCCCAGAGGGCTGTGGATGCTCAGTCGTTGAATATATTCAAGGCTGAGATCGATAGATTTTTGGACTCTAGGGGAATTATGGGATATGGGAATCGGGCAGGAATGTGGAGCTGAGGTCGAAGATCAGCCATGACCTTATATTGAATGGCAGAACAATTGAGGGGCTGTATGGCCTACTCCTGCTCCTATTTCTTATGTTTTTATGTAGAGCACTCAAAAGACGAGAATAGGATGGGGACCCAGTTCATTGTGAACATGTCTGTTCATTTATAATACTGTGCCGTTGAGGGGGCTTAGCAGGAGTCTATCTCGGATGTAAACATATCCCTTTTACATTGATAAGAGGAGATTTCAGAATGCTTTGCAGGAATGAGGCAGTAGACTTCACTCCCAGTGCACTAAAACAGAGAGCAAGACTAGCTTCAGGAGACACTGTCCTGGGCTTTGTACCAGGTGTAGTATAACTCCAGCCCAGTCTAAAGCCATGTGATTTTTAAAAAAAGTTCTCAGGCAGTCATGGGACCACTCTTTATTTCACAAAACATTTCCATTGTGAGGTATTATTTTTTGTTCTGCATTTATTACAAAGAAACAACTTAGTATGTTTAAATTTCAATGCTTTTAATGTAAAGAATGCCCATGTTCCCATCTGCTCTGTCCTAACATTAAAATGTAACTAATTTCTCGCTGGAGTCCTACAAGTGCAAATTCCTGCACACGTTCTATTAGCAGTTGGTCAGAGCAGTGTAAACTGGGCTTATTGGCTGTGGTTAAGACAAGTACTTGTAGTACAATGACACCCTGTAAGAATATAGCAATAGGAAAAAACCCTTGAACCTACCCAGCTCTTTCCATCATTCGGACCCTTTCCAGGACTCTTCAAAAAAAACAAAATATTATTTTTTAACCCAAACTCTTTGGTGAATGTGCAATTGGTTCTTGAATTCTACAATGGAATCAATATTCACTGCAGTGTATTCCCTAAATTTAAAAAGGTCAGTTTAAAAAAATATTATATCAGTTGACTAAATTCGAAGTTGGCAATGTTTTGACATGAAGAGCCACGTCACAAACTGCAGAAATGCAACAAGACCTGTATATTGATATTACCAGGACTCTGAGATTAAATCGCTACCTTTCACCTTTTTATTAATATACACACTACATCAATTGGATCTATCATTCACTCCTGGTATTTTGTAGTATCGAAGATAAATTTAGTACATCGAGAATAATTGTATCTTTGCACTGTGATGGGTGTATTGTAATTGAGACTAGCTATTGGTATTCTAAGTTTAGAAAATCATCATTTCATTTGTACCATGAGTTCATTTAAAATATATTTCTGACTTACCTTTGGTGAGGACAATAATAAACATTGAGGTAAAGCAGTTTTTACCCATGTTTGGAAGAATTTGGCCACTAATACTGAAAATATTCATATTTAGGGAATTTTATTAATTTACTACTATATCTCCCATGGCATTGCTCGGGGTGAGTTACAGGATACATTGTTTTATAACAATCAAAGTGTTTATCATGTAAAAGCAATATATTATCAGGGTCCCTGATCTACAGATACTAAACAAGTCAAAATTACATTTTTATTACATAATCATTGGTGCTTTGGGGATTGAATTTCATGACTGTTAATTTTTCAGTGAAAATTGTAAATCAATGTTTTTTTTATATTCATAAATCAGTATCGGCTTAGAAGTGAGTTGCATTGCTGTTGCCCCATTTTAAAAAAAAATTGCACTTTCCAGTGGCCTGCAGTGGGAGTTACAAGTGAGTTTCCTGGGTCTGCTCACTTGCATTCCTATTGATGCAGTCATTAGTATAAAACCTGTGTAAAATGGGTGTAAGCAGCCAAACTGTGCATAGGAAGATAGGAACAGGATTAGGTCATTCATCCCCTCGAGCTTGTTCTGCCTTCCCGTTAGATCATAGCTGATCTGTACTTCAACCTCATTTACCCAACTTTGCTCTCTATCCCTTGATACCCTTACCTAACAAAAATCTATCTATCTCAGTCTTGAAAGCTCCAATTGACCCAGCATCCACAGCCTTTTGGGGGAGTGAGTTCCAGATTTCCACTACCCTTTGTGTGGAAAAAGTGATTCTTGATTTCACTCCTAAATGGTCTAGCTTTAATTTTAAGATTATGATCCCTTGTTCTGGATTCCCTCACAAGAAGAAATAGTTTCTCTCTATCTACCCTATCAAACACCATTATCATTTTAAAGACCATGATTAGATTACCCCTCAACCTTCTAAACTCAATGGAATACAAATCAAGTTTAAGCACTATGTCCTCATAATTTATCCTTCTAAGCCCTGGTATCATTCTGGTGAAACTGAGCTATACCCCATCCAAGGCCAATATATCTTTCCATAAATTAGGTGCCCAAAACTGAACGCAATACTCCAGATGGGGTCGGACCAAGGCACAACTGAAGCATCCATCTCCGCCTCCTCCCGATATCCCCACCATCACGGAAGCCAGTCTTCGGCCAATTCGATTCACTCCACGTGATATCAAGAAACGGCTGAGTGCACTGGATACAGCAAAGGCTATGGGCCCTGACAACATCCCAGCTGTAGTGCTGAAGACTTGTGCTCCAGAACTAGCTGCGCCTCTAGCCAAGCTGTTCCAGTACAGCTACAACACTGGCATCCACCCGACAATGTGGAAAATTGCCCAGGTATGTCCTGTCCACAAAAAGCAGGACAAATGCAATCCGTCCAATTACCGCCCCATCAGTCTACTCTCAATCATCAGCAAAGTGATGGAAGGTGTCGTCGACAGTGCTATCAAGCGACACTTACTCACCAATAACCTGCTCACCGATGCTCAGTTTGGGTTCCGCCAGGACCACTCGGCACCAGACCTCATTACAGCCTTGGTCCAAACATGGACAAAAGAGCTGAATTCCAGAGGTGAGGTGAGAGTGACTGCCCTTGACATCAAGGCAGCATTTGACCGAGTGTGGCACCAAGGAGCCCTAGTAAAATTGAAGTCAATGGGAATCAGGGGGAAAACTCTCCAGTGGCTGGAGTCATACCTGGCACAAAGGAAGATGGTAGTGGTTGTTGGAGGCCAATCATCTCAGCCCCAGGGCATTGCTGCAGGAGTTCCTCAGGGCAGTGTCCTAGGCCCAACCATCTTCAGCTGCTTCATCAAAGACCTTCCCTCCATCATAAGGTCAGAAATGGGGATGTTCGCTGATGACTGCACAGTGTTCAGTTCCATTCGCAACCCCTCAGATAATGAAGCAGTCCGAGCCTGCATGCAGCAAGACCTGGACAACATCCAGGCTTGGGCTGATAAGTGGCAAGTAACATTCGCGCCAGATAAGTGCCAGGCAATGACCATCTCCAACAAGAGAGAGTCTAACCACCTCCGCTTGACATTCAATGGCATTACCATCGCCGAATCCCCCACCATCAACATCCTGGGGGTCACCATTGACCAGAAACTTAACTGGACCAGCCTTATAAATACTGTGGCTACGAGAGCAGGTCAGAGGCTGGGTATTCTGCGGCGAGTGACTCACCTCCTGACTCCCCAAAGCCTTTCCACCATCTACAAGGCACAAGTCAGGAGTGTGATGGAATACTCTCCACTTGCCTGGATGAGTGCAGCTCCAACAACACTCAAGAAGCTCGACACCATCCAAGATAAAGCAGCTCGCTTGATTGGCACCCCATCCACCACCCTAAACATTCACTCCCTTCACCACCGGCGCACTGTGGCTGCAGTGCATCCTGTGGATGGTGCCAAGGCTTCTTCGACAGCACCTCCCAAACCCGCGACCTCTACCACCTAGAAGGACAAGGGCAGCAGGCGCATGGGAACAACACCACCTGCACGTTCCCCTCCAAGTCACACACCATCCCGACTTGGAAATATATCGCCGTTCCTTCATCGTCGCTGGGTCAAAATCCTGGAACTCCCTTCTTAACAGCACTGTGGGAGAACCGTCACCACACGGACTGCAGCGGTTCAAGAAGGCGGCTCACCACCACCTTCTCGAGGGCAATTAGGGATGGGCAATAAATGCCGGCCTTGCCAGCGACGCCCACATCCCGTGAACGAATAAAAAAAACTTCCTCACTTTTGTATTCCAACCCCCTTCATATAACGAACAATATTCCATTAGCCCTTCTGATTATTTTTTGTTCCTGTGGTACTTTTTATGCTTTTAGTGATCTGTGCACATGGGCACCCAAATCCCTTTGCTTCTCCACAGCTCCTAATCTCTTGCCACTAAGAAAATATTCTGATTTCTCTTTCTTGGATCCAAAGTGAATGCCCTCACACTTCCCCACATTGAAGTCCATCTGCCATAGCTTTGCCCAGTCATTTAGTCTGTCTATATCCATTTGTAACTTCCTGCTTCCATCTACACAACTTACTGTGCCTCCTAACTTAGTATTACCTGAAAACTTGGATATACAACTCTCTATTCCTTCATACAAGTCATTAATATATATGGTGAAAAGTTGAGGCCCCAATACAGATCCCGAGGTAACACCGCAATCAGAGAATGTTCCCTTTATCCCTACTCTCTGTCTCCTACCTCTCAACCAATGACCGACCCAAGTCACAAGGTTAACTCCAATATTGTGCACTTTCATTTTTGCTAATAATCTCATGTGCGGAACCTTATCAAATGCCTTCTGGATGTGCATATGGATAACATAGAATCATAGAAAGGTTACAGCACGGAGGGAGGCCATTCAGCCCATCGAGTCTGTGCCGGCTCTATGCAAGAGCAATCTAGCTAGTCCAACATCCCCGCCTTATCCCCGTAGCCCTGCAAATGTTTTCCTTGCAAGTACATAACCAGTTCCCTTTTGAAGGCCATGATTGAATCTGCCTCCACCACCCTCTCTGGCAGTGTATTCCAGATCCTAACCACTCGCTGTGTTTTAAAAAAAAAAAAATCCTCACGTTACGTTTGGTTCTTTTGCCAATCACCTTAGTCCACAGACATTCCTTCATTCACCATACTAGTGACTGCCTCAAAGAATTCAACTAGATTAGTCGGATATAATCTACCCTTCATAAATCCATTGTGCCTCTCTTTGGTCAGCTCATACTTGTCTAAATGTTCAAACACTTTGTCCTGATGATAGTTTCCAGTAACTGCTCCACAATTAATGTTAAACTGATGGGTCTGTGGTTACCTGGTTTCTTTCTCCCTCTCTTCTTAAACAATGGAGTGACATTTGCAATTTTTCAATCCAACAGCACAACTCCTGAAATCTAGAGAGCGATGGAAAATTATGATGAACGCATCTGCAATTTCCTCATATATTTCTTTTAATACTCTGGGGTGGAAACCATCAGATCCTGGAGACTTGTCTAATTTAAGTCCCATTATTTTCCCCATTACCAATTTTTTTAACATATTAATTCCACTAAGTTCCTCCCCTTGACTTATTTCTCTTACACTGCTGGTATATTGCCGTTTCCTCCACTGTAAAAACAGATACAAGGTATTCATTTAACAAGTCTGCCATTTCCTTATTGTCCATTATAGTTTTGCCTGATTCTGTCTTTAATGGACCCACATTATCTTTTATAATTCTCTTAATATATTTTTAATAACCTTGACTACTAGCTTTGATATCCCCTCCAAGTTTTCTTTCATATTTCCTATTGCACCACATTCCTCCTTACCACTCTCTTTTTTAATATAGTTATAAAAACTTTTACTGTTAGCTTTTATATCCATTGCAAGTTTTTTCATACTCCCTTTTTACACCTCTTATTATTTTCTTTGTATCACTTCGTTGTTTTTTATAGTTCTCCTAGTTTGTTGGATTTCCGCTTTTCCTTACACTTGTGTAAGACTTTTCTTACACAAGGGTTCTAGTCAGAGTAGATAGAGAGAAACTGTTCCCATTGGCGGAAGGGTCAAGAACCAGAGGACATAGATTTTAGTTGATTGGCAAAAGAACCAAAGGCGACATGAGGAAATCTTTTTTACGCAGCGAGTGGTTATGATCTGGACGCACTGCCTGAAAGGGTGGTAGAGACAAATTCAATCGTAGCTTTCAAAAGGAGATTGGATAAGTACTTGAAGGAAAAAAAATTGCAGGGCTCTGGGGAAAGGGCAGGGGAGTGGGTCCAGCTGGATTGCTCTTGCAGACACGGGCTCGGTGGGCCAAATGGCCTCCTTCTGTGCTGTAACCATTCTATGATTCCTTTAGCTTGATACTGTCTCTTACCTCATTTGTTTACCATGGTCGTTTAACCACACACATGGAGCCTCTGCCTTTTAGGGGTATGTACTGGTTTTGTATTGAACCAAATAATTTTTTGAATACTTCCCACAGTTTATCTGTAGATTTACCCTTTAGCAGTTCATCCTAGTTTACTGTGGTCAATTCATTTCTCATTCCTTCAAAGTATGCCCTACATAAATTTAAAACCTTGGTTTTTGACTCTCGCTTCCCCCTTTCAAACCTAATATCAAATTCAATTATATTATGGTCACTATTCACAAGATGTTACCTTACAGCCAGATTGTTATCTAATTCTGGTTTGTTAGTCATCACTAAATCTAGAATGGCTGTGTCCCTTGTTGGTTCCAAAACATATTGGGGTGAAATCCATTTTTGGTGGGGGCGCAAAATGGGCGACAGTGAATCGGCAGCCCATTTTACACTCTACCTGATTTTCTTTTCCATCTAATTAAATGTAAAGTGGGCTGCAGAATCGCTATTCTCCATTTTGGGCTATCGCTGAAGACCAATTTAACCCCTATTGTTCTAGAAACCCATTGCTTTTGCTATTTGAGCTGCCAGTCTACGTGAAAATTAAAATCTCCCATTATAACCACATTGTTTCTGCTACATGCTTCCCTGATCTCCATATATATACATCCTCCCCACTACATCACTACTGTCAGGTGGTCTGTAGATACCGTGTTTCCTCTGCCCTTACTGAATTCCCTTCCTTCTACTGTTGTAATTGTGTCTTTTATCAATATTGCTGCTCCACCTCCTTTCCCAATTTTCTCATCCTTTCTAAAGATCCTATAGCCTGGAATATTTAGTTTCCAATCATGCCCAACTTGTAGCCAGGTCTCTGTAATGGCCACTACAAGCTGAATTTGTGCTTCTCACTCACTTGTTTTATTTCTTATGCTTCGCACATTCATGTACAGAATTTTTATTTGAGTGACTGTCCTCACTGTGCCTATATGCTCTGCTGGCCCTTTTCTTGTAATGTAAAAAAAGGCAAAATTAAAGGCACTTTATCTGAATGCACGCAGCATTCGCAACATGGTAGATGAATATTCAAGGATATTCGACATTTAGGAAGGACAGGCAAAAAGGAAAATGAGGTGGGGTAGCGCTGTTAATAAAGGATGAGATCAGTACAACAGTGAGAAAGGATCTTGGCTCAGAAGATCAAGATGTAGAATCAGTTTGGGTGGAGCTAAGAAACAGCAAGGGGCAGAAAACATTGGTAGGAGTTGTTTAGAGGCCACCAAACAGTGGTAATGTAGAGCACGGTATAAAGCAGGCAATTAGAAGGGCATGTAACAAGGGTAATACAGTAATCATGGTGGGAACTTTAATCTACATATAGATTGGGCAAACCAAATTAGCACGAATACTGTGGAGGACGAATTCCTGGAATGTATACAAGATGGTTTTCTAGATCAGTATGTTGAGGAACCAACTAGGGAACAGACTATTTTAGATCTAGTATTGTGCAATGAGAAAGGGTTAATTAATAATCTTGTTGTAAAGGAGCCCTTAGGAAAGAGTGACCATAATATGATAGAATTCTTCATTAAGTTTGAAAGTGATGTAGTTTAATCTGAAACTAGGGTCTTAAATCTAAACGAAGGAAACTACGAAGGTATGAGACGCAAGTTGGCTGCGGTTGATTGGGAACTACATTGAAAGGTATGATGGTAGATAGGCAATGGCTAGAATTAAAACATAATCTGCAACAAATATATATTCCTTTTAAGGCACAAAAACTCAACAGGAAAAGTGGTCAAACCGTGGCTAACGAGAAATTAAAGATAGTATTAAATCAAAGAAAGAGGCATCTAAAGTTGTCAGAAAAAGCAGTAAGCCTGAGGATTGGGAGCATTTTAGAATTCAGGAAAGGAGGACCAAGAAATTGATAAAGAAAGGGAAAATAGAATATGAGAGTAAACTAGCGAGAAACATAAAAACGGACTGTAAAAGCTTCTATAGGTATGTAAAATGGAAAAGACTGGTGAAGGGAAATGTGGTCCCATTACAGACAGAGATGGGAGAATTTATAATGGGGATTAAGGAAATGGCAGAGAAATTAAACAAATACTTTGGGCTCTATTTTAGCACCCGTTATCGGATACGTTCCTGGCGGGGGGGGCTCCGAAAATCGGGGAATCCCGGAGCGGGTCGGGAGCCTGGCTCCAACCCGCCCACTTCCGGGTTCCCCACAGACGCGCCGATGTGCGCGCGCAGCCCCCGCATGTGGGACTCCCGCCGGCAATTAAAGCCGGCGGGGTGCCTCTTGAGAGTATTTATTCAGGTATTTCAGGTCGTTAACAGACCTGATTAAGGGAATATGTGAGGAGGGGTGGGATTTTAGAAACAACTGGAACTGTTTCCCGTACTGGGGAAAACACTCCCAGTTGAAATGAACGTGTTGCAGCTGTCAGCCTGTGGCGGCTGCATAGGTCCATTTGACAGGGGGGGGAGGGGGGCGACCCTCACTCGTTGCAGGAGGCCACTCGGTCACTTGGGACAAAGTTTGGCCTCCACCACCCTCCTCCTGAAAATCAAATTCACCAACTTGCACACTTACCCCGGGGTCCAGACACATGTACCTACCTTGCGGACCCCCTCAGATGTACATCTTCCAGATTGGTGCTGCCGTAGCTGCAGTCATGACCTCCTCGGAGGGTGAACGGCATCACCAGCCTCGCCGGCCAAGCCGTCCACCTCTGACACATGGAGCTCCACAACACAGAGCTGTGACAAATCCACCTGTACAGCAGGAGGGAGGGCAACCGCAGAGAGAGATGCGTCGCAGGGGGCACTACCCTCGCCACAGGGTCCACAGACCGAGGCTCAGCTTCCTGGACCTCTCTGAGCAGCAGTGCACACGGAGGCTCAGAGTCACTCGACATGTAGTCGTGGATATCTGCAGCCTCCTTCATGCCGAGCTGCTCCCGGCTGGCCTGAGCACCACCTTCTTACCTGTCACTGTCAAAGTCACCACTGCCCTCAACAACTTCTCCTCCGCATCCTTCCAGGGTGCAACCGGGGACATTGCCACGTCTCTCAGTCGTCTGCACAAAAGAGCCCTGCAAAT
The DNA here is from genome assembly GCF_035084215.1 of Heptranchias perlo. NCBI lineage: Eukaryota > Metazoa > Chordata > Chondrichthyes > Hexanchiformes > Hexanchidae > Heptranchias > Heptranchias perlo. Next base: position 103,131,123 of record NC_090327.1, read on the forward strand.
ACACCTACACCCACTCTGCAGTGACACAATGGGTGGCATCAGTTGTGGGTCTTCATTGTGATCCTCAGGAAAGAGCATTATTGCACAAACCAGACAAGATTTGCAAAGACGTGGCAGTAGTGGTGCCAATATAATATGTGATGTGAGTTGGTCAGAAATTAAATATAAGTAAAAACCACGACAAACCCTCAAACACCCTTGTGCATCCCCTTCATGCTCATGACACGTTTGCTTTACGCTTCCTACTGCACATATGTGATGCATGCCCTGTGGCTGCAGCACAGGTAGTGGCAGGTTGGGTGAGGCTGACCGTGAAAGAGATGCATGAGAGGGTGAGTATGAGAGAGAGCCATGAGATTGTATGAGGATTGGGTTGAGTGGTAGTGGCGGGATGATTACTGGCGAGGTGAGTAAGTGCAGGTAAGATGAGGATGAGGTTTGAGTGGGTGTGAGGGGTGATGTGACAGAGTAGTGTTGGCAGTGCAGAAGGAGATGTGGGGTGGGGGCGGTGATGTGGCAGACGGAGTGTAGGGGACAGAGTAAGTGTACTCACTTTGGCTGACCTACTGAGGTCATTGGAGCGCCTCCTGCACTGTATGCAGGTGCGCGATATGTTGGTGGTGCAGGTGACCTCTGCTACCTCGAGCCAGGCCTTGGTGGCAGAGGCAGGCCGCTTCCTCCTTCCCGCCGGGGGGGAAGATCTCTGTCCTCCCCCTCCTCCTCACCCCATCTAATGATACCTGGAGTGAGGCATCATTAAACTGGGAGCAGCCTTCCCCCTGGGCTGCTCCATGCTGTAATTTTTCCTATTTGTTGCAGCATCTGTCAGTGGAGGACTGCCCCTTTAAATAGAGCTCCTCCAGCTGACAGACCTTACTGCGCATGCGCAGTTCGCCCGACGCGCAGATCAGCAGTGGGGAACCCGGAAGACCAGGTAAGTGGATCCAATTAGGCTGCGATCGCGCGGGGGGCAGACTGATTTTGCCGGGCGCGTGGGTAGCCCCCCCACTGCGAACCCACAGTCCTGGCAATATCGAGCCCTTTGTGTCTGTCTTCAGAAGAAGACACAAAAAACCTCCCAGAAATACTAGAGAACCAAGGGTCTGGCAAGAATGAGGAACTGAAAGAAATTAGTATTAGTAAAAAAAAATAGTACCAGAGAAATTAATGGGACTGAAAGTCGATCAGTCCCAAGGACCTGATGATCGACATCTTAGGGTTTTGAAAGAGGTGGCTATAGAGATAATGGATGCATTGGTTGTCATCTCCCAAAATTCTATAGATCCTGAAACGGTTCCTGCAGATTGGAGGATGGCAAATGTAACTCCACTATTCAAGAAAGGAGGGAGAGAGAAAACAGGGAACTACAGACCTGATAGCCTGACATCAGTAGTAGGGACAATACTAGAATCTATTATAATGGATGTGCTAACAGGACACTTAGAAAATAATAACAGGATTTGGCAGAGTCAACATGGATTTATGAAAGGGAAAACATGTTTGACAAACCTATCGGAGTTCTTCGAGGATGTAACTAGTAGAATAGATAAAGGGGAACCAGTGGATGTGGTGTATTAGGATTTTCAGAAGGCTTTCAACAAGGTCCCACACAGGAGGTTGGTGAACAAAATTAGAGCACGTGGAATTTGGGTTAATATACTGGTATGGATTGAGAATTGGTTAACAGACAGAAATCAGAGAGTAGGAATAAACAGGTCTTTTTCAGGTTGGCAGACTGTGACTGGTGGGGTACCACAGGGATCGGTGCTTGGGCCCCAGCTATTCACAATCTATATCAATGATTTGGATGAGGGGACCAAATGTAATATTTCCAAGTTTGTTGATGACACAAAACTAGGTGGGATTGTGAGTTGTGAGGAGGATGCAAAGAGGCTTGAAGGGGATATCGACAGGCTAAGTGAGTGGGCAAGAACATGGCAGGTGGAATATAATGTGGAAAAATGTGAAGTTATCCACTTTGGTAGGAAAAACAGAAATGCAGAGTATTTTTTAAATGGTGAGAAATTGGGAAATGTTGATGTTCAAAGGGACCTGGCTGTCCTTGTACATAAGTCACTGAAAGCTAACATGCAGATGCAATTAGGAAGGCAAATGGTACGTAGGCCTTTTTTACAAGAGGATTTGAGTACAGGAGTAAAGATGTCTTACTGCAATTATATAGGGCCTTGGTGAGACCGCAACTGGAGTATTGTGTACAATTTTGGTCTCCTACCTAAGAAAGAATATACTTGCCATGCAGGGAGTGCAACAAAGGTTCACCAGACTGATTCCTGGGATGGAAGGATTGTCTTATGAGGAGAGACTGAGTAGACTGGGCCTGTATTCTCTAAAGTTTAGAAGAATGAGAGGTGATCTCATTGAAACATACAAAATTCTTGCAGGGCTCGACAGGATAGATGCAAGGAGAATGTTTCCCCTGGCTGGGGAGTCTAGAACCAGGGGTCACAGTCTCAGAATAAGGGGTAGGCCATTTAGGACTGAGATGAGGAGAAATTTCTTCACTCAGAGGGTGATGAATCTTTCTCAATGTACTCAATGGCATCCCTTTTCTGTCTCCTTGAGCCAAACGGGGTGAAGCTTACCCATTCTTGCCTGCTATCTTTCTTTCCTGCACATGCTCCATAGCAATGGGTGACACAGGAGAAGGAAGATGATGGTGAAGATAGCCGTTCTTCAGGACAGCCAGGCCTGCAGCCGGTCCTCTCCTAACACTACACCTGTGGAACATGGGAGGCAACAACAAGCTGCCAAAGAGCAAGCTTGAAGACGGCACCTCAGTCCCATAAAGCTTCTGTGCAGCATGGCCACCTTCTTCAATCCTGGCCCATCAGGTAGTGCCTCAAAGAAGCATGATAATAGATTTTAAAAAAAGGTACCCATCAGCACCCAGGGGAAGCATAGTGTTAAGAAAAAGTAGGTTGATTGTGTACACTTTGAATTCACTGTTATATAACAGAATGTGCACTGACATGATGCTTTGTTATTGATGGAGGTTAGAGTCATTCAAGAAAGGGTTCAATTATGTAATGCTGACGTCTTCACTCAGGTGATGATATTTGGCACGATCAGATAGGAGTGAAGTGGGCTGATGAGTTTTCAAGTGGTAAGATAGGTAGTGGTTTGAGGGAAAGTTGTATTTTTGGAATGTGGGGAGGGTACTGATGGCAAAGGCTCACTTTGTTCAACAGAGGACTGGAGAATTGCAAATGTTACACCCTTGTTCAAAAAAGGGTGTAGGGATAAACCCAGCAACTATAGGTCAGGCAGTTTAACCTCAGTGGTGGGGAAACTTTTAGAAATGATAATCCGGGACAGAATTAACGGTCACTTGGATGAGTGTGGATTGATTAGGGAAAGCCAGCACAGGTTTGTTAAAGGCAAATTGTGTTTACCTGAACTGATAGAGTTTTTTGATGAGGTAACAGAGAGGGTAGATGAGGACAATGCAGTTGATGTGGTGTTTTTGGACTTTCAAAAGGCGTTTGATAAAGTGCCGCATGTTAGGCTTATCATCAAGATTGCGGCCCATGTAATAAAGGGGGCAGTAGCAACATAGATACAGAATTGGCGAAGTGACAGGAAACGAGAGTAGTGGTGAACGTTTGTTTTTCGGACTGGAGGGAGGTGTACAGTGGTGTTCCCCAGGGGTCAGTGCTAGGACCACTGCTTTTCTTGATATATATTAATGACTTGGACTTGGGGGTACAGGGCACAATTTCAAAATTTGCAGATGACACAAAACTTGGAAGGATAGTAAACTGAGAGAAGAGTGATAGACTTCAAGAGGATATAGACAGGTTGATGGCATGGGTGCACACGTGGCAGATAGAGTCATAGAGTCATAGAGTTATACAGCACGGGTAGAGGCCCTTCGGCCCATCGTGTCCGCGCCGGCCATCAAGCCCAGTCTAATCTAATCCCATATTCCAGCATTTGGTCCGTAGCCTTGTATGCAATGGCATTTCAAGTGCTCATCCTTCAAGTGAAATTTAATGCAAAAAAAATGAAGTGATACATTTCAGTAGGAAGAACGAGGGGAGGCAATGTAAACTAAAGGGCACAACTCTAAAAAGGGTACAGGAACAGAGAGATGTGGGGGTATATGTGCACAAATCATTGAAGGTGGTAGGGCAGGTTGAGAAAGTGGTTAAAAAAGCATATGGGATCCTGGGCTTTATAAATAGGGGCATGGAGTACAAAAGTATGGAAGTCATGATGAACCTTTATAAAACACTGGTTTGGCCACATCTGGACTATTGTATCCAGTTCTGGGCACTGCACTGTAGGAAAGATCTGAAGGCCTTAGAGAGGGTGCAGAAGAGATTTACTAGAACAATTCCAGTGATGAGGGGTTTTAGTTATGTGGATAGACTGGAGAAACTGGGGTTGTTCTCCTTGGAACAGAGATGGTTGCGAGGAGATTTGATAGAGGTATTCAAAATGAGGGGTCCAGACCGAATGGATAGAGAGAAACTGTTCCCATTGGCGGAAGGGTCAAGAACCAGAGGACATAGATTTAAGGTGATTGGCAAAAGAACCAAAGGTGACATGAGGAAAAACTTTTTTACACAGCGAGTGGTTAGGATCTGGAATGCACTGCCCGAGGGGTGGTGGAGGCAGTTTCAATCATGGCCTTCAAAAGGGAATTGAATAAGTACTTGAAAGGAAAAAATTGCAGGGCTACAGGGATAGGGCGGGGTGTGGGACTAGCTGGATTGCTCTTGTATAGAGCCGGCATGGACTCAATGGGCCGAATAGCCTCCTTCCGTGCTGTAACCTTTCCATAATTCTATGAAAGAAAACTTCAGCGATGACTTGTGCTGTGATGTCTCTTGCAGTAAATGCTGCCCAAGTCTCCTTTGTCCCATCCATGGGGAACGCCATACCTGCTCATGAGAAGTCCTGACTTTTGGTGGGATTTTGGAAATCTGTCAGTGGTCTGACCCTGTGAGAAGCAATCAGAGGCAGAATGGCAAAAAAAGAAATGCTTTAAAAAGCATGCCTCAGCTACAGAAATCTGTACTCAAAGGTCTTCAGACTCATATGTGTCAGGAACTCCTCACCTCCTCCTGTATCAGCTGATCTTGGCAGTCACTGCAGTCATAAATCTCAGTCTAATTTACTCCGAATGCATGAACATTGCAAACCCAGGAAATTTGGAGCTGCTATGCCAATGGGCCTCTCTGTGACATATGCAAATAAGGCCTGTGGCGACTCAGTAGGCAGTTTGCGGGTAGGTTCAAAAAGCACAAGGAAATTTGGGGAACATTTTAAAGGAGAACATGTAGTGGCAATAGCTTCCACCTGAATTTCCTTGCAAAAAAATTTGCTGTGCCGTATGCTGAAAACAGTGAGGAAATTCGCCTCTCCTGATGTCTGCGCGCACTTCCTGTTTGCTCTGCGACTTCCTTTTGTCATTTTTTAGTCACACTTTTTGTGACAACTTTTACATTTATAAATTCCTATGTCCACATTTATAATGGAAAATGCCTATATAAACTTGTCACTCTCATTGTACAGTGTGGCTATTGGGTTTCACAATCTGGCTACTGGGTTCCCAAAATTCTCTCAAAATGCTTTCATAAATTTATTTTATCTGCTGCTTTTTCCTCAGTATCTGAACTTTCTAATGTCCAAATTAATCAAAATAAAAACATACATATTTCACAATAACATTATTAAACTTCTTCATTGAAATCTCTTCTAGTAACTTCATTAAAGTTTTCACTTTGAGGCCTCTGCCTCAACCAAAAGCCTGGGATTGACATTGAGATTTTTGCCCAGAGCTGTGATGTTGTGAGTTGAATTTGGATTGTGCGAATGGGGCTTAGCTCCACCTGAAGGCAATTCTGCACTTCAGTGGCACTGGGGAATGGTCCAGAGTTTGACTGAACCGAGGTCCGGCCCTGGAGTTTGACAGTACTAGTATATGCCAGCTGGGCTTCGATCTGGTATCACTGTGGAGGTGAGATTGGGGTTTAGTAGAACTATGGAAAGTGGAACTAAGGTTTGCCACATCTGGGGCTTGAATGGCTCACTGGTGGACTAAGGGCTCAAATTTAGGGGGCAATTGCGGGTGGGTTGGGGGCGGGGGGGCTCCGAAAGTCGTGGCAATCCCATTCTGGATCGGAAGCCGGCTTCAACCCATCGACTTCCGAGTTTCTCGGACCCACCTATGTGCGCGCGGGTGACCCAAAAACGGAAGTCTCGCTGGCAATTAATGCTGCTGGGATGACAGTTAAAGAGCCAAATGTACCTCATTGGGGCACTTAAGACACTTTACCTGTGACAGATGAAGTAATGGTAACGATTTTTAACTTTCCTGGGCGGCTCGCCCACCACTTCTGATTCATGCGGAAGGGCCGGATCAGGCAAAAAGAAACTAAATAAATAAAATAAAAAACCATGGAAGGAAGTGAAAACACTAAATGAACCTACCTTTGCACCCTACTCCGTGTCCGATGTCTCCCTCTCTTCATCCCCCCCTCCCCCCCGATATCCCACTCTTCACCCCCCCCAAGTCCCCCTCTTCGCCCCCCCGATCTTCCATTCTCCCCCCGGATCTTCAACTCTCTTTTCCCACCCCCCCCCGGTCTTCCAGCCTGTCAATCAGGCTGGCTGCCAGGCGCGAAACCCGGAGAAGATGTTAATCATCAACAATCAACATGCAATTACGTCGGAAACGGTAAGTTTTGTTCATGCAGGTTCGCCACGCGCACCTTCACCCCCCCCGCTGCCAACCCACCACCATTGCAAAATCGACCCCCTAGTGTTAATTGCCATGGACCATCCCCGGCTGCTGCTTTCTACCACAGGCATCCCCCCGCTGGCAGCCTGCCCGCCTCTCAATCTCGCCGGTTGCCGGGTAGGAAATGGAGTATAAAAATTCGGCAGGTTCTCCGCCTTCCCGATATTTCCAGGTTTCCTGGCCGGTGACACGTGCCCCCCCTCCCACCTCCCCGTAAATTTCGAGGCCATTAAGTCCAAACTCAGGGTTTTGGGAGAGACCGAGGACTTCAGGTAAAAACGAAAATGAAGGCAGGGTCCTTTGAGAGGGTACTCACAATATGAGTCTGACCCAACAGAAAAGACAATTCAATGCATAAATGTAATTATATTATTATGAAATATGTCATTTGTTTATTTTTATTGTATTTAAACCCTTATTTTGGATAGTAGATGTTTCAGTCACTGATAAAAATGACAATTGAAAAATAAACTCATCGAACATTTTGAGTGATTTGTGGTTGGATTGTGGAATCAGCCTGATGTGTTTACAGAGGCAAAACCCATTATGAATGCAGACACAAGAATTTATAATGGAAAGCTGTCACAAAAAGTGTGACAATAACTTGACAACAGGAAGTCAAGTTGTGCAGACGAGAATTTCGCACAGACTTTATCTATAATACAGTAAAGATTTTTAATATATAATAGCGAATAGATAATATCAAATCAAAATTAGATTAAAATAAGGGTGGAATGAGTGACTTTAAAATCGAGACTGAATTATGATCACATGCACTGTTCCAATTATCCCCTGTCCTTTAATCACACTTTGTCTGAAGACTACACCTGGTCTTGACTCCCCATGTGTAATGCTGTGGGAGATCGAATAGTAATACATTTTTCTATTATAATATCCTATATTCACATTTTTAATTGAAACTGCCTATCTAAACTTGTCATTTGGTAATCACACACTCTTCCAGTTTTACTTAAGTAAATATCACAGCTCTATAAGTTATCTAACACACAGATTATAATTTGTAACTATTGAATGGGTAGAATGGTGAATAAAAACATGGATGCTCAATAAAATTAATTTTTATTTTTATTATTTTTGAAGAACAACCAAGCAGATAAAATGTAGGGATAGTGGAGATGAGGTTTTGTCTTCACAAGGACTGTGCTGTGGTTACTTCTAATAATGCTATCATGGACAAACGTGTCTGTGGCACTTAGGATTGTGAGGATGAGGTCAACTAGGTTATTTCCTTGTGTGTTTCCTTCACCACCTGATGGAGGCCCTGTCTGGCAACTATGTTCTTCACAGCTCAGCCAACTCAATCAGTAGTGGGCTCCATACAGAATACATTCTGTGTCCTTGCTTCTCTCAGAGCTTCCTCCAAATGATGTTCAAGATGGATGAGTACTGATTCATCAGTTGAGGGAGGGCAGTATGTGGTGATCAACAGGATATGTCCTTGTACTTATTTGACCCAAAACCATGAGACTTCTTAGGATCTGGAGTGACTGCTAAGGAATCCAGGGCCGCTCCTATCTGACTGTATGCCATTGTCCCTGCCATTGGTGGGTCTATCCTTCTGCTGGCACAGGGCATACCCAGGGATGGTGATGAAAGAGTCTGGGCTGTTGATATGATTCTGAGTATGACTAGATCAAGCTGTTCATAGTATCATTTCATAGTAGGTACAGCACAGGAGGAGGCCATTTTTAAAATTCGTTCATGGGACGTGGGCAAGGCCAGCATTTGTTGCCCATCCCTAATTGCCCTTGAGAAGGTGGTGGTGAACCGCCTTCTTGAACCACTGCAGTCCGTGTGGTGAAGGTTCTCCTACAGTGCTGTTAGGTAGGGAGTTCTAGGATTTTGACCCAGTGACGATGAAGGAACGGCGATATATTTCCAAGTCGAGATGGTGTGTGACTTGGAGGGGAACATGCAGGTGGTGTTGTTCCCATGTGCCTGCTGCCCTTGTCCTTCTAGGTGGTAGATGTTGGTGCGCCGGTGGTGAAGGGAGTGAATGTTTAGGGTGGTGGATGGGGTGCCAATCAAGCGGGCTGCTTTGTCCTGGATGGTGTTGAGCTCCTTGAGTGTTGTTGGAGCTGCACTCATCCAGGCAAGTGGAGAGTATTCCATCACACTCCTGACTTGTGCCTTGTAGATGGTGGACAGGCTTTGGGGAGTCAGGAGGTGAGTCACTCACTGCAGAATACCCAGCCTCTGACCTGCTCTTGTAGCCACGTTATTTATGTGGCTGATCCAGTTAAGTTTCTGGTCAATGGTGACCCCCAGGATGTCGATGGTGAGGGATTTGGTGATGGTGATGCCGGTGAATGTCAAGGGGAGGTGGTTAAACTCTCTTTTGTTGGAGATGATCATTGCTTGGCACTTGTCTGGCGCGAATGTTACTTGCCACATATCAGTCCAAACCTGGATGTTGTCCAGGTCTTGCTGCATGCGGGTACAGACTGCTTCATTATCTGAGGGGTGGTGAATGGAACTGAACACTGTGCAAACATCAGCGAACATCCCCATTTCTGACCTTATGATGGAGGGAAGGTCATTGATGAAGCAGCTGAAGATGGTTGGGCCTAGGACACTGCCCTGAGGAACTCCTGCAGCAATGTCTTGGGGCTGAGATGATTGGCCTCCAACAACCAATACCAGGCCATTTGGCCCATCGTGCCTGTGCCGGCCCTTTGAAAGAGTGATCCAATTAGTCCCATTCCTCTGCTCTTTCCCCATAGCCCTGTAAATTTTTTCCATTCAAGTATATATCCAAATCCCTATTGAAAGTTACTATTGAATCTGCTTCCATCACCCTTTCAGGCAGTGCATTCCAGATCATCACAACTTGCTGCATATAAAAATGTTTCAGAATTTCGCTTCTGGTTCTTATACCAAACATCTTAAATCTGTGTCCTCTGGTTACTAACCCTTCTGCCAGGGGGAACAGTTTCTCCTTATTTACTCTATCAAAACCGTTCATGATTTTGAACACCTCTATCAAATTTCCTCTTAATCTTCTCCGTTCTAAGGAGAACAACCCCAGCTTCTCTAATCTCTTCACATAACTGAAGTCCCTCAACCCTGGTAGCATTCTAGTAAATCTCTCCTGAATCGTCTGAGGCCTTGACATCTTTCCGAAAGTGTGATGCTGAGAATTGAACACAATACTCCAGCCGAGGCCTAACCAGTGTTGTATAAAGGTTTAGCATAACTTCTTTGCTTTTATACTCTATGCCTCCATTAATAAAGCCCAGGATCCTATATGCTTTTTAACAGCCTTCTCAACTTGTCCTTCCATCTTCAAAGATTTGCGTATGTGCATCCCCAGGTCTCTCTGTTCCTGCACTCCCTTTAGAATTGCTCCATTAGTTTATATTGCCTCTCCTCATTCTTCCTACCAAAATGCATCACTTCACACTTCTCTGTGTTAAATTTCATCTGCCATGGAACTACCCATTTCACCAGTCTGTCTGTGTCTTCCTGAAGTCTGTTACTATCCTTCACATTGTTTACTACATTTCTGAGTTTCGTGTCATCTGCAAACTTTGAAATTATACCCTGTATACCCAAGTCCAGGTCATTAATATATATCAAAAAGAGCAGTGGTCCTAATACTGACCCTGGGGAACACCACTGTAAACTTCCCTCCAGTCTGAAAAACAACCATTCACCACTACTCTCTGCTTTCTTTCCCTAGCCAATTTTGTATCCACACTGCCACTGTCCCTTTAATCCCATGATCTTCAATTTTGCTAACATGTGGTACTTTATCAAATGCCTTTTGATAGTCCATATACACAACATCAACCATACTACCCTCATCAAACCTTTCCGTTACTGCATCAAAGAACTTAATCAAGTTAGTCAATCACAATTTTCCTTTAAGAAATCAATGTTGACTTTAATTTATTAGCCCATACTTCTCCAAGTGCCAATTAATTTTGTTCCGGAATATTGGGGGTTATATTGGATAACCCCCGAAACCGGGCGCAGGGGTCACAGTGTGCGATAAACCCAGCGCCTGGTCGTTGAGATTCAGACAGCACACAACATTCCTGCTGCCTGGTGAATTACCTGATTGCTGCATGCAGCCAGGCCTATCTGCACTGTTGAGTGGCTGCTCACCAGCAGGGGGCCCAGATATCACAAGTGGCAAGCACCACTTAAAGGCAGCCTGCGCCTCTTAAAAGGGAGGTGCAGTGTGGCTGCAGGAAGTGGCGGAAGTCAATTGTGAAGTGAATATGTGCTGCAATGGAGTGCAGCATGGTGATATGGGACCTCAGGAATTTTTAATGAGCAACAACTGGGCTGCTCAACGTTTGCAGGACTCTGATATTTGCAAAATATAAGATACAGATCTGCACGGAGTCTGAACGGAGATCAGACATCGCACACGTAAAACACAGATGCAGGTCCTGTCCCTATGTTTATCAACTGTTGATTTATTTAAAACATTGAATAAAGGTTGTGCACTACTAAATCCCACATCCTCCAATCTGCACGCCAGACTCCACCAATCTGCCGATCTGAGTTTGTACCGGGCCTGTGAGAGAGGGTGCACCAAGGTTCTCTGATGATGCACTAGAGGCCTTGGTGGAAGAGGTGGACAGAAGGAGGGACATCCTATATCCGCAGGGGGCAAGAGGTCCTCCAGATATATGCTCAAGAGGCAGTAGGGGACAACGTCAATGCCAGGCGCCTAGTACCACAAACATGGATGCAGTGCAGGAAGAAGTTCAATGCTGTGACAAAGTGGTCAAGGTGAGTGAGGTCAACTTCGAGTGGCATCTCCTACCAACTGCACCACAAGTCGCATCCACTGCTCCACCCACTACACCCCCCCATCACCCACAAACCAACAAACACTTTCAATCAGTACTCAACTCTTCCAATCAGATGTTTCCTCTCACCCTCACACATTACCAACTGTTGAAAGCTGCACACCCACAACAAACAGGTCACACACACTGGCAGCTATTCAACCATGACAGCCACCCTAAACATCTTGCAGGACACTCGCCGATACATGATCCGCTTTCTTGCAGGAGACGGTGGCGCTCAACCGGAAACAGCAAGTGGCAGTGGCTCCATGGAACATGAACCTGCTGTCCTTTCTCAGGATGACAGCATTCCATTCCCGCCCTGCCACTCTACCAGTGCCCTTGCTGTTGCCTGTCAGCTAGCCAGCCCACTCCCTACAGAGTATTGAAACTTTATTATAGGAACATTGGAAGATAGGAACAGGAGTAGGTCATTTAGCCCCTCCAGCCTATTTCGCCATTCAATGAGATCATGGCTGATCTGTGATCTAACTCCATATACCCGTCTTAGCCTCGTATCCCTTAATACCTTTGGTTAAGAAAAGTCCATCAATTGCAGATTTAAAATTAACAATTGAGCTAGCATCAACTGCCGTTTGCAGAAGGGTGTTCCAAACATCTACCACCCTTTGCATGTGGAAGCGTTTCCTAACTTCACTCCTGCAAGTCCTGGCTCTAATTTTTAGGCTCTGTCCTCTAGTCCTAGTATTCAAGTATAGGAGACCTCCAAGAACAGGTACAAATGCATCAGCAGCAGGCGCAATAATCCAGCAACTAACCTGTAACTCCTGCATGATCCCTTAAAATAGCGCTGGTTGGGGGTCCTCCATGATGTTTAAGACCTTTTCAGCACTGCGTTGGCTGGAGCATTGAGTTCCAAAATCGCATTGGTCCCTTTAAATTAGAATTGCACACTGATCCACTGCTTATTCTCCCTACTTTACATGATGCCGGCATTTGTTATCTGCCCGTGCGCAAACGCCTTTACCAATATGACATCCAGTGCACGTCATGCTAGAAGTATGCGGGCGCATTCCGGACGCCATTTTGGGTCCTTAGGAGTCCGCATAGTGCGTACACACCGGGCGCTACGAGGCCCAATTTAGAGCACTAGGTCTCTAAAAGTTTCCCCACCACCGACATTAGGCTGACTGGCCTGTAATTACCGGGTTTATCCTTCTCCCCTCTTTTGAACAGGGGTGTAATATTTGCAATCCTCCAGTCCTCCAGCATCGTCCCCATAATCTAAGGAGGACATAAGATAGTGGCCAGAGCCTCTGCAATTTTGGCCCTTACTTCCCTCAGTAACCTAGGATGCATCCCATCTGGACCGGATGACTTTTCTATTTTGAGTACTGCCAATCTTTGAAGTACCTCCTCTTTATCTATTTTTATCCTATCCAATATCGCTACTACCTCCTCCTTTACTGCTACAATGGCAGCATTGTCTTCTCTAGTGAAGACCGATGCGAAGTGTTCATTTATTATTTCAGCCAGTTTCCACATGAAGATTTCCTTTTTTGTCCCTAATTGGCCCCACCCTTCCTTTGACTACTCTGTTACTAGTTATATGTTTATAAAAGACTTTTGGGTTCCCTTTTATGTAGCCGCTAATCTATTCTCCTACTCTCTCTTTGCCCCTCATTCCCTTTTTTAGATCTCCTCTGCACATTCTGTATTCAGCCTGGTTCTCTACTCCATTATTAAACTTACATTCTTCATAAACCTCTTTTTTCTGTTTCATTTTAATCTCTATAACTTTAGTAAATTAGGGAGCTCTAGCTTTGGATGCCCTTCCTTTCCCCTCATAGGAATGTGTCTATTCTGTACCTGAACCAACTCCTCCTGGAAGGCCTCCCATTGTCCATTCAATGTTTTGCCTAAGAATTTTTGATTCCAATCCATTTGGGCAAGGTCCCTTTTTAACTCATTGAAATTAACCCTTCTCCAGTTAAGTATTTCATATTTGATTGTTCCTTGCAGAGCTACGGGGATAGGGTGGGGGAATGGGACTAGCTGGATTGCTCTTGCATAGGGCCGGCACGAATGGGCCAAATGGCCTACTTCCATGCTGTAACCTTCCTAAGATTCCAAGTACACTATGAGATACACTTGCAAGGAGTGAGCAGGAGCAGGTGGTGGTGACATAGGAGGATCAGGAACCAGTTAGCTAGAAGATCAGCTCACACCCATCCTCTGCTGATAAGGACCTCGGGTGCCTGCTTTTAAAAGGATGCTTTCTGAGCATGAAAGATTGCTGCAGTCATTTAAGAGGAATGTGCCTAGGTGCACATGGTGCTAGTATGCAAGATTCCACAACCTGCATTGAGACAACCATCGATAAGGGCTTTAGTATCCTCAGTGATTTCACTAGGTTCTCTCTCATGCAGATCAGTAGGCCTGTAGCAAGGAAAGGCTTGGAATGGGCATGGAGCCGCTGCAGTGGTACAACCTACAAGCACCTACTCAAAGGTCCACCACCATCTCAGGAGACTTTGACAGAAACACAGCAAATAAATACCTCCTGTGCTCCAGTAACTGGGAGACCATGTAGAAGAAACATGAGGTAGCAGAGCACATCAGACCCGAACAAAGGGGAAGCTCTGGTTTGGGCAACATTAAACTCATAGGTCCCATTTTGCGAAATAAAATTTGGTGGCACTTCATTTGCATTTTGTCCAGAAGCTGTTCTTGTAATGGTATTGAAGATTGTCACATCAGATTGCAGCAATGGTATGCTTGGCACTTCAGGAAAGATCGTCAGATCTTTAGATGATAGTGCATTTGTTGAAGTAATGATGAGGATGTTGGCAGAACTATTCAGGCTAGAATTCAATTGGTTAATAGTGTGAAATACTCCTCAATCAGAGCCGGATGAGTGGCTCTCTTGGCTGGCAAATATGGGTCACTAGTTGCATCCCCAATCTCCTGTATATCCTCATTCTCTTGAGGCTCATTCTCATGTTCCTCCTCCTCCAGCTGCTCTTTGCTTATTCCTCATTACACTGCAAAGTTGTGCAGCTAACACTAAACTATGATGATGCATGATACTTTGGATGGCCTATATTGTAGGAAGCGCCCAGACCCATCAAGGTGTCAGAATCGCTGCATCAGCATGCCTATGGTGTGTTCAGTGATGACTCTCATTAATGCACAGACCTCCCTGCCCAAATTCAAATTCTGCTGAACATTCTTTCTGTACTCGTGAACACTGTGGGATAAATAGACCGATTCTGCACTGCCTGCTGGGAGTAGCACTCAAAAGAAGCATGGATTATAGAATTAATGCTACAGTGTAGGAGCACCATCTCCAACCTTGGGCTCCATTCTGGCATGGCTCCCTGCTGGGAGTGCAGGATCGGTAAATTTACTCTCATAATTTCACAGTAGGTCCATCCTCCTGTATAAGCGTACTATTCATTTATTTTGTTTGAGAATTGGGATTGTAAATGCATATTTATGTAAAAGAAGCAGATCTCCTGTGCTGGTGCTCACAGTGAGACAGTGGATGCATTGTTTTATAATAATAGGGGTGTTAGCAACAAAACGAGAATGGAAAGTATTAGAGAGTAAGTGCATGTTTTAAAGGAAGTGCACTTTACACACTGGATTTTGTATTATAAACGACCCTTCTTGTAGAATGTTGAATTATGATAGACAATGAAGTTGATGGTCAGGGCCCCCCTGCTTGTGGTGTCCTTAAATGAGGAGTGTATTCATTAATATTGCTTGTGTTTTATCATTTCATATTGCTCAGAATTCAATTGTCCAAGTCTAAAATTAATAACTATTGCTGACTTGTTCAGTTTTAAATCTTTGGCCAAAAGATGGGTTACCTCAGATGAATAATAGAAACAGCCTTTTCCAGTGTTCATCAGCTTTTGAGTCGCCTTTTATCCTTTGCACTTACACAAATTGGGGTTGTATTCTCTAGAGCTTAGAAGGTTAAGGGGTGATCTGATCGAAGTTTAAAAGATATTAAGGGGAACGGATAGGGTGAATAGAGAGAAACTATTTCCACTGGTTGGGGATTTTAGGAGTAGGGGGCACAGTCTAAAAATTAGAGCCAGACATTTCAGGAGCGAGATTAGAAAACATTTCTGCACACAAAGGGTGGTAGAAGTTTGGAACTCTCTTCCGCAAACGACAATTGATACTAGCTCAATTGCTAAATTTAAATATGAGATAGATAGCTTTTTGGCAACCAAAAGTATTAAGGGATATGGGCCAAAGGCAGGCATATGGAGCTAGATCACAGATCAGCCATGATCTTATCAAATGGTGGAGCAGGCACGAGGGGCTGAATGGCCTACTCCTGTTCGTATGATCCTATATTCCTATTCTGGGATTACATTTTTGGTTTGGCAGATAAGTAAAACTAACTTTCCAATTCTTTTATAACAAGTTCTGCGGTGAGACTGCAGAGAAAGGTAACCTTTGTTGTACAATTCCAATTGATGGATCACATATTCCTTTATTGCTCCTCACACAGTGATCCACCTGATTACAGCGGTTGGTTGGAATGGCACAAAGTGACATTGGGCATGCTTTTAGCATGGACCCAGGAACTGAGTGGGTGGGTAGATTATCGCGTTGGAAACCCGGAAGTCAAGTGAGCGCGCTGGATTCTGCGATTGCAACTCAATTGAAGGCAATTGATTTCCCTTCTGAATTTCCCGCATGACAGCCAGCCAGATTAACAGGCCAGCTGGCTGTCGGGAGAGAATGCAGCCGGAAATTGGAGAGGACGGAGAAATAGTGGGCCGTGGGGGGCGGGTCTCACGTCAGAGGTGGCCATCGGGGGCGTCTCTACCATAGTGGGGGGTCTCGATAATCGGGGGTTCCCGATTGGGGAGGAGGGTCTAGGCCATGGGGGGTTTCTCGATCATGGAGGGTATCCTGACCAGGGAGGGAAGTCTAGACCTTGGGGGTGGGGTCTAGACCATGGGGACAGGGTCTTGATCATGGGGGGTGTCTCGACCAAGGGTGGGGGTTCTACAACAAGGAGGGGTGGTTTCGTCCATGGGTGCGGAGTCTCAACCGCGTGGGAGGGTCTTGACCAAGATAGGGGGGATCTCGACCATGGAAGGGGGGGGGTGTTTCAACCATGGGGGTTGTCCCAACCAGGGAAGGAGGTCTTGACTATGGGGGGTGGTCTTGACCATCAGGTCGGGGTGGGGGGGCTCTCAACCATGGTGGGGTGGTTCTCAGCGTGAATGCTGGTTTAAATCCTAACTAGCAATTTCTGCGATGGAGGTGGTTGGGGATGAGTGAGAGTTTGTGATCCTATGCCAGAATTTCTGCCCAGTGGTGGGGAGGAGAAGGTTTGTTTTAACCCACAATTTCTGCTGCCTGTTTGTGGTCCTATGCTGTGGAGATGCATTTGGCCTTATGGTCATTTTTTGGGGGTTGCTGCTGGATATGTCCTCATTGGCTTGGTTCCCAATCTTTGTTCAGTGGGTAGGTTTTGATTTTGATTTATTTGCTCAGTTGTATGAGAGCAACATTTATTATTCTACCGGGGGATGTAGAAAGAATGTAGTAATGGTGGTGATATTTCTTTTCATTGGTTGCAATTCTTACTAGCTGACCTCCCATGGCATTGCACATAAGAGGTCAAAACCAATGCAAAGGGACATTGATAGATTAATGAGTGGAAAAAACAATGGCAGATGGAGTTCAATGTGGGGAAGTGTGACTTTCTTAGGTCCACTTTGGACCTAAGAAAGATAGATCAGAGTATTTTCTAAATGGTGAAAAGCTAGGAACTGTGGATTAGCAGAGAGATTTGGGGGTCCAAGTACAGAAATCACTAAAAGCTAGTGGACAGGTACAAAAAATAATTTCAAAGGCTAATGGAATGTTGGACTTTATCTCAAGTGGGCTGGAATACAAAGGGGTGGAAGTTATGTTACAGTTATATAAAGCTCTGGTTAGACCCCATTTAGAGTACTTTGGTCAGTTCTGGGCACTGCACCTCAGGAAGGATATATTGGCCTTGGAGGGGATGCAGCGCAGATTCACCAGAGTGATACTGGGGCTAAAAGGGTTCAATTACATAGACTAGGTTTGTATTCCCTTGAGTATTGAAGATTAAGGGGTGATCTAAATGAGGTGTTTAAGAAGATTGAAGGATTTGATAGAGTAGATAGAGGGAAACTATTTGCTCTGGTAGGAGAGTCCAGAACAAATGGGCATAACCTTAAAATTAAAGCTAGGCCATATAGGGTGATGCCAGGAATCACCTCTTCACAAGAAAAATAGTGAAAATCTGGAACTCTCTTCACCCAAAAAGCTGTTGGAGCCAGGTCAATTAAAAATTTCAGAACTGAGATTGATAGATTTTTGTTAGGCAAGTGTATTAAGGGTTACGGAACCAAGGCGAGTAGATTGACTGAAGCTACAGATCTGCCATGATTTAATTGAATGGTAGGACAGGCTGAATGGCCTACTCCTATGCCTATGTTCCTGGTTGTAAAAGGTGCTATATAAATGCAAGCTTCTAGGAATTTGGTGGTGATGCACCCATTCTGTGGGCATAAATCGGGCAGCTAAGAGTCCACTATGGCGGGTGGCGGCGTGCAATCATTCAGCGCTGAAACTGCGTCACCCACCATAGCGGTTATGGCTGCTCAGTAGACATACAGGGCGCATACCAGAAACTGGTGTTAGGCCCATTGCATATGCAATTTAGGTACCTAATGCCTGTTTCAGACTCCTTTGCCAAATTGGATAGCGATTGATCATAACAGTTCTAAATTTTCCTCTAAGGGGAGGGGAAAGGTACACTTGTAACATGCAAAAGAAAAGGACAGGCCTAAGGGTCCCCTCCGAAACATCAATTTTCTCTCCTAATGCTGGAGGGGGCCCCCATTTTGAGGGGGACCCAGAAGAATTGGTCCTTAGGCCGTATACCCAGTCTCTTTCTGATTGGAGGATCAGAGAGGAGCAAGCAACATAGAGCTGGAAGCCCCAAAAAGGCAAGTCTTTTTACTTTTTTGGACAGTGGACAGAAATCTGAATTGGATGCCTTCTGGTTGTTGCTCTTGGACAGCAGTCAGGAGGTTCCAAGGCTGGCAACCATTACCACTGCTGCAGACTAAAGAGGCATGCCAGCACCTGGGGATTGTTGGGCCTATAGTACTGTCCTGAACCCACAAATTGAGGTGGGTTCAGGTCAGATTCTGCACAGCCTGGTTTTATTTGGAGAAGGAAATAAAGGGCAACATGGCAGGTTCGATTGCACCAAAGGCAGACTGCTGTTACCTGCCCATTATCCATGCAGTGTGTTTATAGATCAAGGTACACCTAACTGGGAATGTCTCATGAAAATTTCCTTTGCAGATTCCAGAGAATGTCAGAGTTGTGAGTATCTATTCAAAAAAATCAAATCTGCAGACCAGTGGGGTAGTACTTGAATCAAGGTCACCACAATCCCTAATATTATTGCTATAGGGATAGAGCGGGGGATTGGGATTAATTGGGTAGCTCTTTCAAAGTTGAGCCAATTGACCTCCTTCTGTGCTGTAAGATTCCATGATTCTGCTGTATCATTAAAATATCAGTGGGACATCAGCGACAACAGTCAATCCACAGTACACAGATGTGTTGCTCACTAGGGCAGACAATAATCCAGCCATATAAATACTGTGGCTACGAGAGCAGGTCAGAGGCTGGGTATTCTGCGGCGAGTGACTCATCTCCTGACTCCCCAAAGCCTTTCCACTATCTACAAGGCACAAGTCAGGAGTGTGATGGAATACTCTCCACTTGCCTGGATGAGTGCAGCTCCAACAACACTCAAGAAGCTCGACACCATCCAAGATAAAGCAGCCCGCTTGATTGGCACCCCATCCACCACCCTAAACATTCACTCCCTTCACCACCGGCACACTGTGGCTGCAGTGTGTACCATCCACAGGATGCACTGCAGCAACTCGCCAAGGCTTCTTCGACAGCACCCCCCAAACCCGCGACCTCTACCACCTAGAAGGACAAGGGCAGCAGGCGCATGGGAACAACACCACCTGCACGTTCTCCTCCAAGTCACACACCATCCCGACTTGGAAATATATCGCCGTTCCTTCATTGTCGCTGGGTCAAAATCCTGGAACTCCCTTCCTAACAGCACTGTGGGAGAACCGTCACCACACGGACTGCAGCGGTTCAAGAAGGCGGCTCACCACCACCTTCTCGAGGGCAATTAGGGATGGGCAATAAATGCTGGCCTTGCCAGCGACGCCCACATCCCGTGAACGAATAAAAAAATAAATAAAATTTTCCCCCTGGAACCCAGCAGCAGAATGAGAAGGTACTGCAGTTGTTTTCCAATGCAAGTCCCAGCATTATTGCCAGCACCCATGTGACCATCTTGGCCCCTGCACACAATCCTCCACACCCTTCATGAATTGTAAGGGGATCCACTCAGTCAATGTCCAGGGGGTCAGTGACCAGCAACACAGGATCATGTAGGTCAATACCTACTTCCAGCCAGCAGTCATGTTGTCTTCATCTCAATATAATCCTCTGTGCCTAGGTATTTAAAGAAGAAAGCAGACAGCAATAATGGTTTGTAAAAGATCAAGGCTGCCTTCTTGATTCCTGACCCATGACAACATTGAGAAAGACAGGAACACAAGTGGAGTGAAGATACAATGAGGCTCATCTAACCACCAGGCTCACTATCAAACATGACATGGGGATCTTGAAACAGTGTTTCAAGGTGACTGGTAGATGCCTGAACAGATGAGAAGGTATCTTACAATATAGCCCCACCAGGGTCTCCAAAATTATTACACTCTGATTCATACTGCATAACTTTGCCATCCAGATAACCCTAACAATGGAGCAGGTGGTAGAGGAGGAGGTCCATCAACAGCTAAGGGCAGAGCAAGACAGTGCCAATCAGCAGGAAAATAGCTCTGCTGAAACACTGTGGCAGTCAGCAAGAGTCATCTGGCAAGCTCACATAGAGGAGACCTTCAGCTAAGTGCCTGATCTATCAACCGTCCACAATGCAATGCCTATGTACACCTTGGCCAGCAATGGCCTCCACACTAACTCAACTACCATGGCTGTCAGTCCCTTGATCTGTTAAAGCCTTATCAGAAGAAAACTCTCTGGACACATTTGGAAGAAAGTATAGCCAAATAGCATAGTGATTATGCAAGTAGTTAGTGTGTTTTGATCCCTTTTTGATAGCGTATGCTTTGTATGTTCTATGTCCTAATATTTTGATTCTCCAGTGGCAGGGTGTCACAGGGAGCATCTGGGGTCGGAGGCGGCCTCCCACCTCCACATATGCTGAGTCATAATTTGACCTTGTGACTGTTATCACCAGATCCACAGTTTTGGTGACTGGCTGCTCCTGCATACTTTTTGCCACATTTTTTGTTATTTGAGGGAGGGGTGTTGGATAGATTGGATGTGGTGTTGCCTTGAAAGACATAGGCCTCATTCATGCCTACTCCAACCTTGTCTCAGCTACTGGGCACTCCATCAGCATATCCACTGATCAGTGTGGGGCCAGACCTCTGGGTAGCTATGAGGGTAGTAAAGCTCTCTCCATCCAACCTCCAACATGGACAAAACAGTCTGTTATAAATTGAAGCCCAAGACCTCTATAATTATAGTGTGAGTATTCATGAGAGACTCTCTAGGCTTTCGGCCTCTGGAACTGAAGGCTCCATTGCCAATTGGCTCAGAGTTGCCATGTACTTCATTCCTGGACTGTAATTCTGTTAAGTGGTCCTGCACAAGTACACAGATGCAGGTACTGAATTTCTCCACAGTCACCACTAGACTTTGCAAGGTCCCTGGTTTATAACTAGTCAAAAGAGGATAGAAAGATATCACTAACAATAGCACTGACAGACCCATCAATCAAATACGGTTTCACAGATATCAAGGAAGCTGCTTGGCTACCAGCTACAGGCTGTTCACCACCTTCAGGACAAGGAAGAGCTGAATGTCTGGGAAAATAGGCCCTCCTGTTGGGACAGACAATCACAGTTAATTGGTCCTCGAAGGCTTAGTACCATAGCACATAAAATAGGCTGTAAAATCAGGGCAGATCACAGGCAGATGATCGATATTAATTATTTATATGTTCTATTTAGGTTGGGAGTTTTCTCTCCCTTGCTTATCACCTAAATAGAAGTAGGTCACTTGGTTTTGAAGTGGCAGTCTGCATATCAGCCAGTGATTGGGATTTTCTTCAATACAGAGAAGTCAAGTCAGTAGACAATTTCCCCCAGTGAACAAAAGTGACTTTAAAGTGATCACGAAGCTGAGATAATATATATTCTTAATTAATATTAAAATATATAATGGTTTATTCAGCAAACCTGCACTCCCAGAAGAAAGTCTTGATTGACAGGAGCACGGACCCCACAGTACTTTGCATCTGTTTTTGCCAAGGAAGAAGATGCTGCCAAAGTCACAGTAAAAGAGATAGTTGAGATACTGGATGGGCTAAAAATTGATAGAGCAGGTACTAGAAAGGCTGGTTGTACTTAAAGTAGATAAGTCACCCGGTCCGGATGGGATGTAGCCTAGGTTGCTGAGGGAAGTAAGGGTGGAAAGTGCAGAGATGCTGGCCATAATCTTCCAATCCTCCTTAGATACGGGGTGGGGTGGGGGGGGGTGCCAGAGGACTGGAGAATTGCAAATGTTACATCCTTGTTCAAAAAAGGGTGTAAGGATAAACCCAGCAACTAAAGGCCAGTCAGTTTAACATCGGTGATGGGGAAGCTTTTAGAAACGATAATCCAGGACAAAATTAATAGTCACTTGGACAACTGTGGATTAATAAAGGAAAGCCAGCACTGATTTGTTAAAGGCAAATCATATTTAACTAACTTGATTGAGTTTCTTGATGAGTTAACAAAGAGGGTTGATGAGGGCAATGTGGTTGATGTGTATACAGACTTTCAAAAGGCATTTGATAAAGTGCTACATAATAGGCTTGTCAGCAAAATTGAAGCCCATGGAATAAAAGGAGCACTGGCTGCAGGGATACAAAATTGGCTTCGTGACAGGAAACAGAGAGTAGTGGTGAACGGTTGTTTTTCAGACTGGAGGAATGTATACAGTGGTGTTCCCCAGGGGTGGCAATAGGACCACTGCTCTTTTTGATATATATTAATGACTTGGGTATACAGAGCACAATTTCAAAATCTGCAGATGACACAAAATTTGGAAGTGTAGTAAACAGTGAGGAGAACAGTAAAAGATTTCAAGAGGACATAGACAGGCTGGTGGAATGGGCAGACACATGGCAGATGAAATCTAATGTAGAGAAGTGTGAAGTGATACATTTTGGCAGGAAGAATGAGGAGAGGGAATATAAACTAACTGGTACAATCCTAAAGGAGGTGCAGGAACAGAGATCTGGGGGTGTATCGGCACAAATGTTTGAAGGTGGCGGGACAGGTTGAGAAAGCGGTTAAAAAGCATATGGGATTCTGGGCTTTATAAATAGAGGCATAGAGTACAAAAGCAAGGAAGGTATGTTGAATCTTTATAAAACACTGGTTCAGACACAACTGGAATATTGTGTCTAATTCTGGGCATCGAGCTTTAGGAAGGATGTGAAGGCCTTAGAGAGGGTGCCGAAAAGATTTACTAGAATGGTTCCAGGGATGTGGGACTTTAGTTACATGGATAGACTGGAGAAGCTGGGGTTGTTCTCCTTAGAGCAGAGAAGGCTAAGAGGAGATTTGATAGAAGTGTTCAAAATCATGAAGGGTTTGGATAAAGTAAATAAAGAGAAACTGTTCCCATTGGCAGAAGGGTTGAGAACCGGAGGACACAGATTTAAGGTGATTGGCAAAAGAACCAAAGGCGACATGAGGAAAAACTTTTTACGCAGCGAATAGTTATGATCTGGAATGCGCTGCATGAAAGGGTGGTGGAGACAGATTCAATCATGGCTTTCAAAAAGGAATTGGATAAATACTTGAAGGGAAAAAAATTGCAGGGCTAGGGGAGAGAGCGGGGAAATGGGACTAACTGGATTGCTCTTACAAAGAGCTGGCACAAGCTCTATGGGCTGAATGACCTCCTTCAATGCTGTAACATTCAATGATTCTATGAAAGAAAAGGAACAAAGATACATTTTCAAACAGAGCTTGCATTGCAAGATGCTGTGTGTGATGTTTGTGTGGTTGTGTTTATGCCGAGATATCTTCACTGCTTTCCTCCCTGAGCCTCTTCACCGAGTGACTTCTTATCCTTGGTGATTTCAACCTCCATCTCAACTCATCATGCGCTCTCTCCTCTGAGTTCACTGCCTTGT
Source organism: Heptranchias perlo (assembly GCF_035084215.1). Taxonomy (NCBI): domain Eukaryota; kingdom Metazoa; phylum Chordata; class Chondrichthyes; order Hexanchiformes; family Hexanchidae; genus Heptranchias; species Heptranchias perlo. Next base: position 103,155,016 of record NC_090327.1, read on the forward strand.
GTCCTCCCTTAACTTCTCCCTCCATATAAACTCTCCTAGGCATATTCACAGCCACCCCCTTGACCTTGCTGTCTCACCTGGTCTCTCTACTTCCATCGTGTCGAACATGGATAAGGCCATCTCTGATCACTTCCTTTATATCCCTCTGCACTCACATCTCCCTTCCCCCTCCCAACCACACTTTCTTCTATGTCCTCCCCTGGAAAAAAACTCTTCCCCCAGGTCACTCACAATGGCACTTTCAAATTACCAACTATCAATCCTTTGGCCCTCCATCCTCCATGTCAGTTCTGCAGGTACTGATCTGCTCAATCAACCCCTCACCCCCACCTTTTGATACTCTTGTTCCCACTAAAACCCTTACTCTCTCTGTCTCCCCGGTCGTTCCCCCTGGTAAAGCCCCCATCTCGGCTCCCTTAAGTCCAAGGGAAACAGACTTGAACGTTTATGGTGGACAACTGGTTTAGCCATTCATCGCCAGACCTGGCTGGACCAGATTAAATACTATCGGGTCCTGATCTCCTCTGCCAAAACTACTCATTGCTCCAGAATCTTCCTGGAATGCAAAGATAATCCCTGGCTTCTATTCTCCACTACTATCCGTCTCTTTAAACCCCTCTGCCCTGCCCCCTCCACTCTCACTTCCAGCAACACATGTGAGGAGCTCATGGACTTCTTTGTCACTAAGATTGAGAACATCCGTTCAGCTGCCTCTGCCATTTCCCTCCCTTCCCCTAGCCCACCAAGCCAAACTTCCCCCAACGATCCCCCCTGCCCTAGCCCTGAACTCATATCTTTCCCTAGTTTCTCTCCTATCTCCCCTCATACCCTCTCCGAACTCATCTTATCCATGAGACCCACTTCCTCTCCCTCAACCCTATTCCGACCAAACTGCTGACCATCCAACTTACCTTCCTGGTCCCCATGTTAGATGATAATGTTAACTTCAAAAAAACTCACACTTGACCCCTCGGTTCTTGCAAACTACCACCCCATCTCCAACCTCCCTTTCCTCTCCAAAGTCCGTGAACATATTGCCTCCTCCCAAATCCATGCCCATCTTTCCTGCAGCACCATTTTTGAACGCCTCCAATCAGGTTTCTGCCTCGTCACATCACTGAAACAGCCCTGGGTTACAACTAAGGTTTGAAACGTTCCTATTTCTCATCTACTTGCTGCCCTTTGGCGACATCCTCCAAAACACAAAGTCAGTTTCCACATGTACGCTGACGACATCAATCTCTCCCTCACCACCACCTCTCTCGGCCCCTCCACTGCCTCTGATTTGTCATGCTGCTTGTCCAATATCTAGTATTGGATAAGCAGAAGTTTCCTCCAATTAAATATTGGGAAGACCGAAGCCATTGTCTTTTTTCCCCGGCACAAACCCCGTTCCCTAGCCATTGACTCCATCCCTCTCCCTGGCCACTGTCTCAGGCTGAACCAGACTATTCGCAACCTTGGCATCCTATTTGACCCTGAGCTGAGCTTCCAACCCCATAACCTCTCCATCACCAAGACCGCCTAGTTCCACCTCAGTAACATCGTCCGTCTCCGCCCCTGCCTCAGCTCATCAGCTGCTGAAACCCTCATTCACGTTGTTGTTACCTCTAAAATGGACTATTCCAATGCTCTCCTGGCCGGCCTCCCACCTTGTACCCTCTAAACTTGAGCTCGTCCAAAACTCTGCTGCCCATATCCTAACTCGCACCAAGTCCCATTTACCCATCACCCCTGCGCTCCCAGTCCGGCAACGGCTCGATTTAAAAATTCTCATCCTGGTTTTCAAGTTCCTCCATGACTTTGCCCCTCCCTATCTCTGTAACCTCCTCCAGCCCTATAACCCTCCGAGATCTCTGCGCTCCTCCAATTCTGGCCTCTTGCGCATCCCTGATTTTAATCGCTCCACCAATGGCGGTCGTGCTTTCAGCTGCCTAGGCCCTAAGCTCTAGAGTTCCCTCCTTAAACCTCTCCACCTCTGTCTCCTCCTTTAAGACGCTCCTTAAAACCTACCTCTTTGACAAAGCTTTTGGTCACCTGTCCTAATACCTCCTTATGTGGCTCGGTATCAAATTTTGTTTGATAATGCTTCTGTGAAACACCTCGGGACATTTTACTATGTTAATGGTGCTATATGAATGCAGGTGGTTGTTGTTGTTGATACAGGGGGCAGTGAGGCTCTGGCTTCATGGGTGCCACTGCAACCAGCAGCTTGTTCTTGATAGTTGCTTATAGAAACAGAAGAGGGACATCTGTTAGAGTGCTAGCAGAAATGATACCACTTCAAACAGGTTATCTAGCTATTAATGTGTGTCATGGCAGTCTGTTGGAATGCATATGAGTGAGCGAGTGGAGGAAGATTGACAGGAAAAGAATGGTACTATCCTGCAGTTGAAGGAGGCCTCCAGTTTCACCTTGATCCATTATTTTTATGTCCTCAGGCCTGAGGATGCTGAGCATACCAGCTATTTGATTGACTAGCCTTATCTTGGTTGACTTCCTGATGCTATTATTTTTTTTCACATCTCCACACACAGTCTTTGGATAATCGACATAGTAGCATTTACTGTATCTGCTACCTCTTCCAAACACATGGTACTCATCTCTTTGGGGTCTCAAACAGAGAGGTGCTTCATGGAGGAGTATCTCCAAAGCAGTATCTGAAACTGCTCTATGTCATTGTTCAGCCAGTTCCAGTTTTTGGCCCAACAATGCTGTTGGGCAGTACTTTCAAAAAAACTCCTTTAAATAACTGTTCCCAGCTCCATGCTGACAGTGGAGGTTCAACCTGGGTCAGGGGCTTGTTATATTTACATAATAAGCCCGACCTCAGGAAAGCCCTTGACTTTAGCCTGGTGTGAACTTGACGAGCACTAAGCTTCAGCACTGGAATGAAAGGTTGGCCCCTTTGTCTCTTGTTGAATTTTAAGGGCTGATGTTACAAGTCCATGCTCCCAGTGGGGGGACCTTGTCCACTGGCACTGCTTATCAGAAATTTGGGTGCATGCTGTCCATCATTTTCTGTCAATGGATGAAAAATCATTGGCATCGCATGCTTGAATTTACAATATGTGCTACTAGTGGGCAAGGCCCTCGGCCAGGAACATGAACTCATAACATTTCTGCGTACTGTACTTCTTGAAATAGTAGGACTGATCCCTCAACCAGGCTTCCAGTGAGTAGTGATACTTGCAGTGTGCACATTTCAGAAAGTTGTGGGCTGACAGCTGTGATTTCCCTGCCAGTACTACTTCCTGCTGGGGATGTTCTATTGAGGAATCAGTCCCAGTATTAGAAATGTAACTGTATCACTGCTCAGTACATTCATAATAGAGAATGGCCGAATATTATCACTATCAATAAACAAAGCCTTGATACTCCAGTGTATCAAACACGTTTTACAGTGGAAGAGATGGGCATCCAATGTACTTTGTTGTTAATGAGAAGGTAGAGGTGTGAATATGTACTTAAATCATAAGATAATTTCAGATAAAGAAGACCCTTTGACTCACTTAATCCCATTTCAGAATATCAATCCTACCATCTCTTCATTATAGCATCTTGCTGTATTTCAAATGAGACCAGGATCCTGGCTTCAACTCCTCTTCCTGTCAACCCATTCTAGCTGTTGATTAGCCTCAGTGTAAAGAAATACCTCCTGACATTTTTCTTAAACTTACACTTCACATTTATAATATGTGCCCTCCTGTCCTGCTGCGTCAGCACATCCAAAATCATTGTTCCAACTTTACTTTCTCCATCCTTGTATAGCTCTATTTCCCTTTTCAAGAATGAAGAGCTCGAGCTGTTGTTCATCATAACTCATTCCTCTAACACCAGGGATCAGTCTTACTGCTCTCCTCTGCAGCACCTGTAGGGTCTGGCCAGAGTGTCCCAAGTGTGGCCTCACTAGGACAGTGTATAGCTTCAAGATAACTTCTGAGGCAATATAACCAAGCATCCTGTTCACTGTTTCTTGCCACCTCACACTGTTTGGACATGGTGAGCAATAAATCAACTAACATCCTAGGACTCTTTCATCTTCCCCCTTGGCAAGCTCTGTTCCACCCATGGACTATCTCTGCCTCCAATTTTTACTTCCAGTATGCATTACCTTGTACTTGTCCATATTGAATTTAATTTGCTGCAGATCAACCCAGGTGTATATCCTGCCAATTTTTGTTTGTAAATTATTGGCTGTCTTCTCTGAGTCCATGATTTCTGTCTTTCCTGTGTTTCATTATTTTTTTCTCTTACTCCCTCACAATCTGCAGAGTTTGCAGTGACCATTGACTTAACAAGTACAACCTGCCTCAATCGTTATTGTCTTTCTCAGCTAACCAACACTCCCTTCCATTACTTTTCCTACAATAATCTGACCTTTAACTGCTCAGCCTCACACTTGACTCTCCACTCGGCCTCACAGTTGGTCATCCGCTTGGCCTCACAGTCCATTGTCCAGTTTCACAGTCCATCCTCTGCTCAGCCTCACAGTCTATCATCCGCTCAACCTCACAATTGATCCTCCAGTCAGCCTCACAATCAATTTTCTTCAGTTAGTTACTAATCCACACCCATGTTATGCCCCCGATATTCACTGACCTTACTTTGGAAAGGATGCTCAGTCGTAGGTCTTTTTGAAGTCTGAGGTACACTTTGTCATATGGCTTCCCCTTGTCAATTTAGGATGCCATCGCTTCAAAGACGTCTCTGAGGTAGCCAAGCAAGCTCCACACTTCCAAATCCAAACGGGCTTAATTGTTGGGTTATTTTTAAGCAGGAACTCTTCTATTTTGTTTCTGATTACTGATTCCATTAGTTTTCCAGTCATTGAGGTCAGGCTAATGGCTCTATAGTTGTCAGGCGTGGTTCTGTTACCTTGAAAAATGATGTCTGAGGGTATAAAAGATACTTAACAAGATTTATAGAGGTATATAAGTTACTTAACCCGCTGGCCTTGATGAAGTATTTTTGTTACCATTATTGTGGAGACAGGGATGGAACAGAAAGGGTGATAGTCACAGACAAGCTCACAGTCAATTAGCTCTATGTGTGAGGATGTCTCTGTTTTTTCTCACTCAAAATTACTTCTTTGACTCTAGCTTCAGCCAGACAAGGGTTTATTTTAGTTCTGAGTTATTTCAGGAATTAAGCGTGGTGGGGAAGGTGGGAGGTATGTCTGTAACTTCCCCAGAGAGAAACTAAAACTACAAATTGCTTAGCTTATCTTGGCATTAGAGAGGACTGATGATAATGTTATAGACTTATTATTGTTACACTAAATACAGGAAATCAATTCAGCATAGCAAATAAACTAGGTTAATAATAAAGACCTGAAAGGCCCAGATCAAAAGCATTAGAGCCAATTAGACTTTGTTTATGTGCCATGGGGTACCCTGTGTCTATCTCTAATGCAAGGCATAAGATTGAGAGCTGATCAAGAAACAGTTCTTAAATTGAACTAAGGCCTCACCTTAGTCAATCTTTGTCTCAATGAATACCATTGCATCCTTTGGCTGTGGTCTATGTCCTTTCATACTATATTCAGACCTTCTGGGTTGTTAGGACACTTTGACCAGGAGATAAGAAAGAACTTGCATTAATATAGCACCCTTCATCACCTCAGAATGTCCCGAAGTGCTTTACAGTCAATGAATTACTTTTGAAGTGCAGTCACTGTGTTTATGTAAAGAAAGAACTCGCATTTGTATAGCGCCTTTCATGACCTCACGATGCCCCAAAGTGCTTTACAGCCAATCAATTACTTTTTTAAAAAAAAGTGTAGTCACTGTTGCAATGTAGGCAAACTTGGTAGCCAATTTTCACACAGCAAGGTCCCACAAACTGCAAATTAGATAATTAACCAGTTAATTTGCCTTTAATGGTATTGGTTGAGGGATAAATATTTGCCAGGACACTGGCTCTTCTTCAAATAGTGCCATGGGATCTTTTGCATCCACCTGAACAGGCAGAGAGACCCTCAGTTTAACATCTTATCCAAAAGATGGCACTTCCGATAATGCAGCACTCCCTCAGTACTACCATCAAATGTCAGCCTAGATGATGAGGGCAAATCTTACAATTTAATGCTCTTGGCACAGAGCTTCATGTGACATGAGTGCATATTGGGAATTCAGGTGTTCTGTCCTCTGAACTCTAGTTCCATTTATGCATTCCTGTTGCGTAAGACTCTGTGTTGGTAGCATTAAATCATCGAATTTACCCCACAATACTCTGCTTCTTTGAGGGCTGCCTGCCTATTGTGATTTGGAACTGGTCCAAGGGTCAGGTCAGGAGAGAAATATATCTGGGGACTGGGTAACAGATTGGGTTAGACATTAGCCTTTCATAACTCTGTTCGAACCCAACACCAACTGATAGCATAAAGTATCCTCTGACAGCTGACTGTGGGGACCTATGAGAAATGAGTTTGGAGAATATCAATCGAATTCCTCATTGACATTGATGCACTGTGCAAAATTGTACAACACAGCCACAGAGGCAGCAGGATTGCTGATGTGGGAAATGGAAAAATGCCACACTGGTGCAATAGGGGTTACTTTCTTAAAGTTGGGTCAACATCGTTTAAGGAGTGTGAAGTATTGCTCTGTATCTAACTGTGCTGATATTGGGTGTCCAAAATGAAAAGTGTCCCATTCCCCAGCACTGACATTGCATTATTATGAGTACAAAATTCACACAAAAGTCACAAAGAAGAGACTGGGACTAATTTTTAGGTAGATATCCTGCTGTCTAGCTTTTACCAATAGCATTCTATAATAAGCTGCCAAGGTTTACAAAGATGGCCTACAGTGACTCTCTTTCCACTCCTCTGCTATAGAGAAACAGCCACTCTCTGCTTTTTACCTAAGCAGGTAGATCTGAGAACTCAACACCTGGAGAATAATAAGTCAGAATAAGTTTACTGGTTCTCCTCGGCACAGTACAATCTGGTCTAGATTTTCTGCTTGGGTGAATTCCTAAGCAGAATAGTGATGGACCACCAAAGGCTCCCACCAAAACTCAAGTCAGCTGAGCCCAGAACAGTTTCCAGGATCGGTCTAATTTAAATAATGCAGGAGTGCAGAGAGCCCCTAGGTTCTCTAATGATGCAGTTGAAGTGCTTCTTTCAGACGTTAGACAGCAGAGGTTCTCCCTGTTTGGTGTAGCATAGCAGTGGTGGAAGTAGGTTTCTCAGATCATGAGTGCCAATGACCCCATGCACCACAGCTCGTTGTCGTAAAAAGTTTAATGACCTTACAGGTCTACTATTAGTGTCAGCCTTGGCTCAGTGGTAGCACACTTGTCTCTGAGTTAGAAGGTCATGGGTTCAAGCCCCACTCCAGAGATTTGAGCATATAATCTAGACACACTAAGCAGTACTAAGGGAGCATTGTCTGATGTTGTCATCTTTTGGATGAGGGCTTGTCTGCCCTTTCAGGTGGACATAAAAGACCGTAGACACTATTTGAAGAAGAGCTGGGGAATTCTCACGGTGTCTTGGACCAATATTTATCCCTCAAATAACATCATTAAGTAACAGATTATCTGATCATTTATCTCATTGCTGTTTTTGGGACCTTGCTGTGTGCAAATTGTATCAAAAAAAGCATCAAACATATTTTCAGTCTGGAGACAGTCTCTAACACTGTGCAACAGTTGTAAACAATTTTACAACACCAAGTTATAGTCCAACAAATTTATTTTAAATTCCACAAGCTTTCGGAGGCTTCCTCCTTCCTCAGGTGGTGTGGAAAAAAAAACTGTGCAACAGTGGCAGGAAGCAAAGGGTAATGGTCGATGGGTGTTTTTGTGACTGAAAGGCCTTTTCCAGTGGGGTTCTGCAGGCCTCAGTACTAGGTCCCTTGCTTTTATGATATATATTAATGATTTGCACTTAAATGTAGGGGGCATGATTAAGAAGTTTGCAGATGATACAAAAATTGGCCGTGTGGTTGATAGTGAGAAGGAAAGCTGTAGACTACGGGAAAATATCAATGGACTGGTCAGGTGGGCAGAAAAGTGGCAAATGGAATTCAATCCGGAGAAATGAGGTAATGCATTTGGGGAGGGCAAACAAGGCAAGGGAATACACAATAAATGGAAGGATACTGAAAGGTGTAGAGACAGAAACCCTCAATTCATTTGAAAAGTACCTGGATGTGCACCTGAAGTGTTGTGATCTACAGGGCTACGGACCAAGTGCTGGAAAGTGGGATTAGGCTGGGTGGCTCATTTTCGGCAGCGCGGACACGATGGGCCAAATGGCCTCCTTCTGTGCCGGAAATTTTCTATGTTCTATGATTTTATGCTGGATCATCTGGATATGCCCATGACCCATACCTGCAGGACGCACCTGGATGGTTTCTTAGCACTGCAGTCCACCCTCGAGCATTTGGCAGCTCCTGCACCATCGACAATGGATCCCATGACAGAGGTGTCGTATCTCGGAGGGCTTCACTGATCTTAATGGTACCATTAGGTTCACTTTCCTGCAGATCAAGAGACATGTAGAGCCCCATTTTAGCCTCATATACATTGTAGAATTTAGAGCCCACGGCCTCCTTTATCGGTGTGTCATGAATGTGTTTTGCAAACAGCAAAAGGTTGTCATCATCCACTTCAGATTGCTGCCACTGCTCCTCAGGCAAATGCAGGTAGGAGCACCTCTGCCTGTACCCTCTTGTGTGAGGAGGTACCAGCAGGTAGTTGGCATGCAATCACTGGTGCACTTCAGCAGCTTGGTGTCTCTCTCTTCCTTCTCCTATCTTCAAAGAAGTTAAGGTACAGGGGGGCCCCTAATGTGCTTTGCCTAATGGGGGGAGGGGGTTTGGGAGAACGGCAGAAAGGCAGCTGGCAAATTAGTTGGCAGGAGAGAAGAGAAAATAAAATAGAATTGCCAAATTTGATGGAAATAAAATGGGAGGCTCTGAAATTCTATGGGGGTTCTCTTGGTGTCCTGCTGTTTATGGAGGAACTCCTGTGGAATTTCAGAGCCAGATTTTGTACACCGGCAAAACCCGGCATGGTGGGGTGGGGTGGGCTTTGCGCCTGTGTGTATGGCCGTACTCCTGATCCCATTCTGGGTCAGTCTTACTTCAGCATGTAGCAATCTTGGACACCCGTCAGTCTGATTACCACTTAGCATAAACAAGGTGGCATTAATGTCAAATGGGACACTACCATGTCACCACCATCTTATTTAAAGATGGCCATTTTAGGGGCACTTCTGTCAGCTGCTGGAAATTCTGGTGAAAAATTGGTCGAGGAGTCAGTGTAATAGATTCCTGGCCCATTTCCTTTCCCTCCCCGCCAGACGACACAGAATCAAGGCTTATTGCTCCAATGTGTTTTAACTTTTAATCCTTTAATTCTGATGTTTTATAAATCTGCCATTAACTGTGCATGAAATTCCAGTATCCACGCTGATTGATGGCTCTGAGTGAGTCACAAGGCTGTCGAATAATTAAAGGGAGTGGTTTACAGCTTCCTCTGAAACTTAATTTGTATGACCAATGTTCAATATTTATTTATGAGAGTTTATTTTCCTCAAAAACAAGAAAAGTTGCTCATTCACCTTTGCTGTGCATTGACCATTTTAAATGACTAAAAGCTGCCTCTCCCACGATATTTGTGACTTCATTAAATGTACATTTTTCCTTTGGTGATTTTTATCTGTTTTCAGGATGTGGGCGATGCTGGCAAGGTGGCAATTATTGCCCATCCCTACTTGTGCTGAGGTGGTGGGCCTTCTTCCAACTGTTGCAGTCCTTGGGTGACAGTGCCACCCTGAAGGTATTAGGTAGGGAATTCCAGGACATTAACCCAACCACAATGAAGGAATGGTGGTACTCGTCCATGTCAGGATAGTGTGAGACTTGACAGGGATTCTGGAAGTAATGCTGTTCCCATGACACTGTTGCTTTTGATCTAATCAGTGGTAGAGGTTGTAGGCAAGGGAAGTGTTGTTGAAGTAACTTTGGTGAGTTGTTAAAGGATGTGACATTATTTACCATCTTTTCGAGGTGTTATGAAGCTTTGCCATTTATCCAGGTGTAGGCGATGAGAGCCTTCAAAGGAGGAATGGTTCGTGAAACAATTTAGAGACATGGAGGATCATAGCAGTTTACTTTGAGCAGACCCAAATAGCATTTCCTAGGCATTAATAACTGAAATTCTTATTGGCAACACCATCTCCTTATCCCCCAGTTCTAACGTAATGATCCCAGATTTTCTGCTGAAGTTAAGACTGTGTAACTCCAGCGGAATGCTGTAGAAACTTTCTCCTGTCCGACCAGTTTTGGGATGCTATGTAAATGCCAGAAATACACAATATCGTTTAATCTCTGTCATTCGCACCCAATCAACGCTTGACACAAGGAATGCCTGTGTGGAGGGGGCATTTAAGAATTAAAGGGTCAGAAAGCTTATGACTGCCTCAATATATCTCCAGCCCCTTTCAGGCACACCAACTGGAAGAAGAGCCTTTAAAATTATTTAAAGAGCCCTTCACCCAGAAAATCAGTTAGGTTCTGGGTCTATCGTTGCGGCAGGTGGAAGTCCCGCTCTGTGTCACGTCCGCCAGCATAATAGGTGAGCAGAAGGTCTCGACTAAGGCCTTTCATCGAAAAACATGGAGACATGTAGTTGCAGAATTATTGAGGGGGTGAAATTGTTCTCTGCATTGGAACTAACAGGGCTGAAATTGCTTGCCCATTCAGTTGGACCCAGCCGTATCTCCAATGCCACTTGTAGAGAATATCAAAAAGCATGGAATAAGGAAAGGCCATTTGGCCTTTTAAGCCTCTTCTTTCCAGACAGTGTACAATAAGCTTGTCCCAATTTAATTCAAAACACAGAAAGTTAATATGCAGGTACAGCAAGCAATTAGGAAGGCAAATGGAATGTTGGCCTTTATTGCAAGGGGGTTGGAGTACAAGAGTAAGGAAGACTTGCTGCAATTGTACAAGGCTTTGGTGAGACCACACCTGGAGTACTGTGTACAGTTTTGGTCTCCTTACCTAAGGAAGGATATACTTGTCTTAGAGGCGGTGCAACTAAGGTTCACTAGATTAATTCCTGGGATGAGAGGGTTGTCCTGTGAGGAGAGATTGAGTAGAATGGGCCTAAACTCTCTGGAATTTAGAAGAATGAGAGGTGACCTAATTGAAACATATAAGATTCTGAGAGGGCTTGACAGGGTAGATGCTGAGAGGCTGTTTCCCCTGGATGGAGAGTCTAGAACCAGGGGGCATAGTCTCAGGATAAGGGGTCAGCCATTCAGCATTGTGATGAGGAGAAATTTCTTCACTCAAAGGGTTGCGAATCTTTGGAATTCTCCAACCCAGAGGGTCGTGAATACTCAGTCGTTAAGTATATTCAATGCTGAGATAGATAGATTTTTGGGCTCGAAAGGAATCAAGGGATATGGGGATCAGGCAGGAAAGTGGAGGTAAGTTTGAAGATCAGCCAAGATCTTAGTGAATGGTGGAGCGGGCTCGAGGGGCCATTTGGCCTACTCCTGCTTCTATTACTTACGTTCTTATGTTCTTAATTCATCTCCTTAGCAAAAGTTCCTTCTGACCTCACCCTCCACAAAAGTAAATCAGTTAAACTCCAGAACAGCAATTGAATCTATGATCCTACACAACACAGCCCAGACCAGATAAAAGCCAGAATTTTGCCCAAAATCCAATTTTCTGCTTGACAGAAGTTGCAGATGGAATTTATTGACACCTAGAGGATAGCTCCCATTGTTTTTCTCCATGGTGTGAATTAATCTACCTGGCTAACATCCCAAGTAGAATGTGGTATCATTGAAGGTACATTGATTAACACAAAAGCCACTGTAATTAACTATGAAAGGTAGAGTTGCTGACCAACTTAAGATCCAACTTAAGATCAGCAGCTATCTGGCCTGTAAAAGCTGAATCAAGAATCAGATCCATTCTAAAGAGAAGAGTTTTTTGCACTGGCATAAGTCAATTCTTGGTGGGTATGAACTGATGTAAATATTGCTGGAATGGTAATGTGTGAATAACTCTCAATATTCCAGGCAGACAGTTGCATAATTATTCACAGCTCCAGGTGCAGATTTAGATAGGTGCAGGGAGTACACTGGCGATGGGGAGTGAAAAATATTGCATCTAGGTGAAATCCAAAGGGATGTGAATAATTAAAAGAAAATGGAAGAATGGAGGGACAAGAATTTGGAACGGTTGAAAAGGTATTCCAAGCCATTGACAGTCCCTGCCAAGGGTGAGGAAGGAGGGGACTAACAAATCACAGGTAAAGATGAAGAGAAAGGGAACTCAATGTGCGGGTATAAATCTGCAGACAAAGGACAGAGTAGCCCAACCTCCACCCTTTGTTTGATTGCTGCTGAAGTGGAGGTGATGCTACATGAGATGGCTATGAGGAGGGTATCTCTGTTTGCTGCTAACATACCTGGGAAGATGTGGAAGTAGGCTTGAGGCTCTAGCTGGCCTATACTGTCACTAGCTGTGCCAACCTTATGGTGCCCATTAGCAGCAGGTGTACTTGCAGCAGTAGGCACAACTGTGCATCTGCATCTGGCATCTGGAGGAACATCACACCTACATGCAGGCTCTGAGATCAGTCTCTGAGGATGTGCAGCAACTGACAGGTGCGAATCTCGAAGCTATGGCCCTCATTGGAGGAAACATCAGGGAAGCTTTTTTCTTCATTGCAGACATCAATGGAGTGTGTAGCAGCTTCATTGCAATCTGCAACGGATCCCAGCCTGAGAAATGGTCCAGGAGCAGTCAGTGCCTTCTCCTCCACAGAAGCACAGACTGCAGTTCTGGTGACAGTAGAGGTTAGATTAGACAGCACCCTGTGCACCAGCTTTCAGACCCTGGTGCTGCTGTCTTTTAAGGCTTTCAGGATCTGATTGTAGCCATCAGACCAGCTACACCACTGCTCAGTGGGGACACAGATCCAGGACCCAGTGGAATGGGGATGACTGGAATTGAGCAGCCCGAGGCTGCCATTCCTCAGCACATGCCAGGCATCAAGCCTTCTCCTCAAAGCATCACACAAGTGGCACATAGAAGATGACACCAGGCTGTTCAGGCCAAAATGCCAGAGATGCAGCCAGCAGCAACTCCCTTCCAGAAGCAAGTTGCCACAAGACATTTGTACTACAGAAGCAGACAGACCCTCAGGTTGCACCTAGAAGAAGCATTAGAAAAGGAGAAAGAAGAGCATGTTCAGACACCTGGGGAAGCACAGTGTGAGCAAAGAATAAATGTAAGGAATCTTACAACACCAGGTTATAGTCCAACAGTTTTATTTGAAAATCACAAGCTTTCGGAGATTATCTCCTTCGTCAGGTGAGTGAGTGAAAGGTTCTCAAATCGCATATCTTATATTAGGCTGGGACACGATCACACCAATCAAAGGTGTCGTTGGTGTTCAGACAGGTTAGCCACGGAAAACAGTACATCCCAGTATACTGAATACACAAGGGTTAGATTACAAAGCCAGAGAGAGAAAGAGACCCGAAAGGCAGAGAGAGAGAGAGAGAGAGAGAGAGAATGTCCAGTTGTATTAAAAACAGATAACTTTTTTTCCTGCTGGTGGGGTTACGTGTAGCGTGACATGAACCCAAGATCCCGGTTGAGGCCGTCCTCATGGGTGCGGAACTTGGCTATCAATTTCTGCTCGACGTTTTTGCGTTGTCGTGTGTCTCGAAGGCCGCCTTGGAGAACGCTTACCCGAAGATCGGTGGCTGAAAGTCCTTGACTGCTAAAGTGTTCCCCGACTGGGAGGGAACCCTCCTGTCTGGCGATTGTTGCACGGTGTCCGTTCATCCGTTGTCACAGTGTCTGCATGGTCTCGCCAATGTACCATGCTCCGGGGCATCCTTTCCTGCAACGTATGAGGTAGACAATGTTGGCCGAGTCACAGGAGTATGAACCATTTACCTGGTGGGTGGTGTCCTCTCGTGTGATGGTGGTATCTGTGTCGATGATCTGGCATGTCTTGCAGAGGTTGCTGTGGCAGGGTTGTGTGGTGTCGTGGACGCTGTTCTCCTGAAAGCTGGGTAATTTGCTGTGAACGATGGTTTGTTTGAGGTTGGGTGGCTGTTTGAAGGCGAGTAATGGAGGTGTGGAGATGGCCTTAGCGAGGTGTTCTTCATCATCGATGACCTATTGAAGGCTGCGGAGAACATGGCGTAGTTTCTCTGCTCCGGGGAAGTACTGGACGACAAAGGGTACTCTATTGGTTGCGTCCCGTGTTTGTCTTCTGAGGAGGTCTATGCGATTCTTCGCTATGGCCCGTCGGAACAGTCGATCGACAAGTCGAGCATCATATCCCGTTCTTACGAGGGCGTCTTTCAGCATCTGTAGGTGTCCATCGCGTTCCTCCTCGTCTGAGCAGATCCTGTGTATTCGCAGGGCCTGTCCATAGGGGTTGGCCTCTTTAACATGGTTAGGGTGGAAGCTGGAAAAGTGGAGCATCGTGAGGTTGTCCATGGGCTTGTGGTAGAGTGAGGTGCTGAGGTGCCCGTCTTTGATGGAGATTCGTGTGTCCAAGAAAGAAACCGATTCTGAGGAGTAGTCCATGGTGAGTTTGATGGTGGGATGGAACTTGTTGATGTTATCGTGAGCATCATGAGCAAAGAATAGGTTGGCTTATGGTTACTTTTGCAGTCATTGTCATAAACAAGAATGTGCACTTATGTTGTGCTTTGTTTTTTTTTATTCATTCATGGGATGTGGGCGTCGCTGGCAAGGCCAGATTTTATTGCCCATCCCTAATTGCTCTTGAACCGCTGCAGTCCATGTGGTGACGGTTCTCCCACAGTGCTGTTTCGGAAGGGAGTTCCAGGATTTTGACCCAGCGACAATGAAGGAACGGCGATATATTTCCAAGTCGGATGGTGTGTGACTTGGAGGGGAACGTGCAGGTGGTGTTGTTCCCATGTGCCTGCTGCCCTTGTCTTCTAGGTGGTAGAGGTTGCAGGTTTGGGAGGTGCTGTCGAAGAAGCACTGTGGAAGAACCTTCACCACACGGACTGCAGCGGTTCAAGAAGGCGGCTCACCACCACCTTCTCAAGGGCAATTAGGGATGGGCAATAAATGCTGGCCTTGCCAGCGACGCCTACATCCCATGAACGAATAAAATAAAAAATTGGGTCGGGAGCTACACACAAGAATACAGGAATTGGTAATCGCATGATACAACAAGTTGCTGTCTAATCATAGCAATCAATCTCTATCAATTAGTCCACACCAGACCCAGACATGATGTGAGGAAAACCCCAGTGGTGAAGAGCTTTGGGAACCATAGGTCCAAAGTCACTTATTCCTCTCAAGCCTGCTACACCTACCACATGTCATGTTACAAATTATGAATACACTTTATCCAAAATGTTATTTTCTGAAATAAATCTATGTTATTTGCATTCGAATGAATCAATACTAACTGCTTCCACCGTCTCCCTAGGGAGCCTGTTCCAAAGATTGACCACTCGCGCACTGAAATAACACGCAACCATTCCAGAGCAGAAACCAGTCCCACCCCAGAATCCATCCACAAAATTGCTGGTCCATTGCACTTTTCAGAGAAGAGTAGGGAGCATGCCTTATGACTTGGCCAATATTTCTCCCCCAACCAACATCACCAAAAACATTTTAACCTGTCATTTATCTCACTGCTGTTTGTGGGAACTTGCTGTGCATAATTTGGCTACCATGTTTGCCTTCATAACAGCAGTGATTACCATTCAAAATAATTAATTGGCTGTGAAGTACTTTGCAACATCCTGAGGATGTGAGCAGCGTTATTTCAATGCAAGTCTTCCATACTTCGTTTTGATACAAGTTAGGGTAACAACAGAGGAGGCAGAGGCAGGCAGAGGGTAGTGTTTGAGTAACAGGTGAGTAACAGTATGAAGTATAAGGAAGAGCATGAGAAGATCGGTAGAGTAATGCAGAGATTAGAGGTATGGAAGTTACTGGGGAATACTGAAGGTGTCATGGATGAGGGGCAGGTGAAGTTAATGAGGAGACTTTGCAACACAAGGAAAAGAAGAGAGAAGCAGTGATATGTGGAAGAAGGAAGGATATGATAGCAGAGGATTTGATGCAATAAATGGTCAGCTCTACCTGTCATAAAGACATAACTAACTGAGGAGCAATTATTTCTGTCAGATGCAAACAGTGGGGATATTGAAGAGACAACAGATAAGTTAGAACAAGGAGCAGGAGCTGAGCCAGTGGTGTTTGTACAAGTCATAATTTGTAAGAGAGACAATGAGAGGAGTTCAAAAGTTAGGTTTAAGAGATGGATAGTTGTGATTGTTGGGCCAATACTAGTCTTTGTAAAGGGTAATGAGTAGAATGTTTTGGGTGGGGGAGGGGAGGTAAATGACTAGTTTGCTAGATGGTGTCTAATGGAAAGTGTGGGCGTACAAATAACTGGGAATATCTTGGAATAAGTTAGGGTGCTACAAGTCTGGTGGGCCAAATCCCAACCAGGCAAGATTAGGCAGGGTAGCCATCAGCATAGAAAATCATCTAGCTACTTTTTTTAACCACTGCATGGGGAGAGGGAGGGGACTGGCACTCTCGATCTTGCCTCATGGTGAACTGGAGTAACTAACATGCAACCTATCAAATGGTGGGATCCGGTTGAGGGTTGGTAGGAAGATGGGCTGCAGACTGTTTAGCCCACACACATGTGAAGTGGCAACCATGACAGGGTAACAAAAATGTGATGATTCTTGTAATTACCAGTAAAAAGACTTCACAAGCAATTATCATCTGAATTGCCTGGCCCAGTATTTTCAGGATAGGCTGCATTTAATCCATTGGAGGCTTCTCACTCGTAAGTTTGAGCTTCATTAGGTCTATAAAAATTATTTGATTGCATCAGGTCCGAGAAGACATTGGTTAATCTATGGTTAGAATATTGTGTGCCGCTCTCGGAGCTGCTAAACTTACGTGCGCACATAAACGGGGTTTCTTCTGCACTTCTAGTGAAGCACGGAAGTGGAGCAGGAGAAGGCCAAAGAAATTCTCGGCATATGACATCATTTAAAAGGGAACTGGATAAGTATTTGAAAAGGAAGAACATAAAAAGATGAAGGGAAAGGGCAGGGAAATAGATAGTTCCAGTTGATGTGGTAGTAATGGCAAGGTATGATGGGACAAATAACTTCCTTCTGTCCTGTAATTTCTGTACAATCTCCTGATCATCAGACCTGCACTATCTGCTACAAGAACACATGAAATCTCCAGTGACTGATGCATTGGTCTACTTGTCCAGTACTTTTATCTCCTTTCTACTAAATAGCCACAGGGGTACGATGTGACTGGTCAATGTCACTCCACTACTTAAATTCCCAAAGTACAGAGCTCATTGATGGCAGCCATGTGCTCATCCAGGCAGCAGTATCCTGCTCGTCCCATTGTACCATCACTTGCTCCTGCTCACCTGTGCAATGTGACTCATGTATTGCTACCTCCTCAAATTCACTATTTGCATCCTTGAGGAAGTGTGTAGCTGTGCTGGTAGTTACAAATCTTGGTGAGAGGGATGCAAGATGCTGTGGGTCAATAGCACTGGTGGCTGATCTATAATAACAGAAAAGGAACAAAGATACATTTTCAAACAGAGCTTGCATTGCCAGATGCTGTGCATGATGTTTATGTGGTTGTGTGTATGCTACCCTGTCTGTGAGTAAGAAGAGGACAAAACATAATAACAGCAAAGTAGTACTGGTCATGAGTTTGAAAGAGATTTCTGACTTTTTACCTGCCCTATTGCTGATGTAGGCAAAGATGTTCAAAGTGAGGTCCTTCAGTATAATCGAAGGCTTGTGATATATGGGCTTTCTTCCAGGTCAGGTCTGTTCCCTGTATTAGGCACCATCTTGCCATTTAAGTAGACTTGAATTGCTGCAGGTTGAAGAAACACACAGTGAAATATTTGCCCACTCGTGCACTGGGTCGTATTGCAATTATTTAATGTGCGAACACCTTTGAAGATGTAAGTGTGCCTAGGGTTTCAGTTGTACGTTACAGATTGAATGTGTGTTGGTGTGTGGCTATAAATGGTAAGCAATGAAAGAACTATAAGATTGCCTGATAACTTGACGTATGACAGAAGTAAATGAGCAACACAGGTAATACTTTGTGGCATATATACTTAGGATGCCTATCTGATGTATGGTACTGCTGGGTTGCCTTTATTTGGCAGCTTTCTGAAGGTATGTGATTTTTGCCCTCATCTGTTCTGGACATTGGAACGTAGGCCATTCAGCCCTTCGAACCTGTTCCACCATTCACTTAGATCATGGCTGATCTGTATCTCAACTCTACTTACCCACCTTTGGCCCATATCCCTTGATACCCTTACCTCACAAAAACCTATCAATCTCAGTGTTGAAAATTTCAATTGACCCAGCACCCACAGCCTTCTGGGCAAGCGAGCTCCAAATTTCCACTACCTATTTTGTATGAAAAAATGTTTCCTGATTTCACTCTTAATTGGCCTGGCTCTAATTTTAAGAGTAAGCCCCTTTGTTCTGGATTGCCTCATCAGAGAGAATAGTTTCTCAATATCTACCCAATAGAATTCCTTTATCATTTCAAACACCTGGGCCTGGAGTTTTTACTTTTTGTACCTGTGTACTGGATTTTAGTCATTTGTGTACATGGACACCTAAATCCTTTTGCTCCTCCACAGCTCCTAGTCAATGAACATTAAGAAAATATTCTGATTTGTCTATCTCAGATCCAAAGACGATGACCTCACATAGAACTCCATCTGCCATTGTTTTTCCCACCCACTTAATTTGTCTATGTCACTTTGTAACTTCCTGCTCCCATCCATAGAAGTTACTGTGCCTTCTAACTTAGCATCATCTGCAAACTTGGATATACAACTTTATTCCTTCACCCAAGACATTAATATATATGATGAAAAGCACAGATACAGATCCCTGGTCATCCCTGAACACTTGTCATATCTCACCAATCAGGGAACAAACCCTTTGGGGAGAATTTAAACACCCCCACGCCGGGCAGGAGAGGGTCGGGTGGGGGAATTTAAAATTGCAAAAATCTGAAACCTGACCCCAACCCGCCGTGAACATGTCTACTTCTGAGTTAAACGAAGCGGGTTTGGGTGCGACCGAGTAACCCGCTCTGGAGAGGTGGTTCAGTGATTATAATATGTTAATGAGGGCCCTTTCATGAGATTTTGGCAGCAATTTGAAATTAACGCTTCCTGCACAAGATTCCTGGGGCTCAGGAAACTTGGCAGTAAAATGGAGGGCGAGATTGAGCGGCACTTCATGGGGATAATTAAAGGTCAGGAGTCCCGATATGAATACGAAAACGGCAATTGATACTAGCTCAATTGCTAAATTTAAATCTGAGATAGATAGCTTTTTGGCAACCAAAGGTATTAAGGGATATGGGCCAAAGGCAGGTATATGGAGCTAGATCACAGATCAGCCATGATCTTATCAAATGGCGGAGCAGGCACGAGGGGCTGAATGGCCTACTCCTGTTCCTATGTTCCTATGAATAAAGGCTCAGTGCTCACAGCTGTTTTTTCAGTTCCCTCTGCGAAATGGTTTGGTGAGAGTATTTGTTGTGACAGACGTATTTGTACAATTTAGAGGTTTTCACACAGCAAACATCAGGATGGGTGGTGTCATGGTTGCTTTTAATTGGACTTTGGCCGAGAAAGACAATCAGCATCCACAACAGCAATGTCATGGTGTGGAGGGAGCTGCAGCTGGATAACAGAGGGGTCGAGGTTGCAGGAGGCACTACCCATGTAACAGGGTGTACAGACAGGCTCAGCTTCCTTGATCTCTCGGGAGCGAAGTGCTTCTGAAGGCTGAGATTATCACATCAGGTGGTCGGAGAAACCTGCAGCCTCCTAGAAGACCTGCTGCCTGCTGGACCTGGCGGCCGCGCATTACCAGTGGCTGTGAAAGTCACCATCGCCCTCAGTTTTTTTGCCTCTGGTTCCTTCCAGGGAGCTACCGGAGACATAGCGAGGGTCTTGCAGTCGGCTGCACATAAATGCATAAGGCAAGTGACTGATTGTTTCCCAGGTATGTAAACTTTCCCTGTGATGACAATAGCCAGAATGAATGGGCACTTGGATTCGCGTCACAGGTACAGGGTGCCATCAACTGCACACACGTGGCAATCTGAGCCCCACCAGGTCAACCAGGAGCATTCGTCAACCGCAAAGGATTTAATTCCATCAATGTTCAGCTGGTGTGAAACCACAAAAAAAGGTTCATGCAGGTCTGCGCCAGATTCCCTGAGGGCTGCTATGATGCTTTCACACTGTGGCAGTCCAACAGAGGTAGAGGCAGGCTGCTGTGATCACTGCTTTAACTTCTGAGATGTTTGTGGCCGACGGCCTCTGGGTGTTGGAGCCCATGACTGCGCACCTGCACCTGTGCAGGGGCAGACTCGGACCATCAGGAGTTGAGGCAGCATGTCGGGTACTGGTTGGGGAGGGGAACGGGAGAGACGTGGGAATGCCTTGAATGCAATTCCCACTTCCGTGTGCCCTTCTGCCATCATCCCTCTCCTGGGCTAGCGGCACATCACTCCTACCTCCCAGCGGGAGAGCAGCTTTAGGCAGATCAGTGACGCCTTGTAAGGTCACAGCTCAGGTATTTGTCATCCTGTTTAATGCAGCAAACATGTTGGCATCCATAGTCTGCACGGCTGTGGTCAGGGCCTAAAGGGACTGATTAGATTGCCGTGATTGAAGTTCCACGGAGGAGACCACTCTATCCATGGAAGGCATCCTCGCAATGGCCAGTGACATTGATTCATAAATACTTGAGCTAGACTCCTCCTTCCTCTGTGCTATTGTGGATAGTGTGCCTGGGCATGACTGCCAATACCATACAAATTTGCTGCTGGCCCTCTATGATTATCTCTTCCACCGATGGCCCCCGAGGTTTAGTATCTATGTCCAGCTGAGCAGAGCTTAGAGAGGAGTGCGCCCCCTGATGCAGACTCTCCACAGCTGTCCCTACCACCACTCTCTGCTCGTGTTCACTTGTGAACTGTGATTTACCAGGTGAGAACCCATCCAACTGTCTAACAGGACCCACCGAGGTGCTTGAATCTGTGCTGGTGCCTGGTAAGCATGTATCCTGTGACGATGCACCATCAGGAGGAATCAGCTCCTCTGAGAAAATGTCGTTTGGAAGGGCAACAGGCTACTGTTCTTCACGTGATGGCCCTTGAGGAGAGAAGAGACGGATATGACTTAGTAATGGGAATGTGAAAATGTTGCAACTCAGCATGATTATGGTGATCATATTTCACTCGGTGCTGAAATCAAATCAACATGACTAAGTCTTGTATGCCATGTGGGTCAGAGATATTTAATGTTGTCCCCAGGCACCAGTGAAGTCCCAGTCTCTCCATCTCCGATGGTCAGGGACACTGATATGCCATTGATCTCCATGGCCTCTTCCTCTGCAGATGTCAGCTGCACTATCTGTGGTGGACCACCTCCGGTCCTCTCCCTCTCCCTTGTATTTTGTGCTAGGGGGACTGACAGATCTGTGAGTGTCAGTAAGGTATGTGTTCATCCGATGGATGCAGTGCATTCAATTCAGGTGACTATCGGGCAGGTACATCACAAGTGCCACTGGCATGCAGTTGAGGATATGTGTTTACAATCGGGTGAGCTGACTGAGGTGGCATCACATTGGAGTGAGTGGCAGTGGTGGATGGATAAATGGTGAGGTGAGGAAGTGCACAGAAAATGAACGATGGGTGCTCTTGAAACGTAAGTGGCCTTGAGGAGTGATGTGATGGAGTACACTTGACTAGACAGAGTGAAAGGGGTGGGGTGCACTACAGGATGTAGGTGAATCTGCAACTGTGCTCACCTTTCCTGAACTGGTTAGATCATTAAACTGCTTCCTGCACTGGATGCAGGTACAGAGCACTATAATCCTGCTGCTCACCTCCTCAGCCACCTCCTGACAGCAGCAGGTTCCTTATTGCCGTTGCTTGGGAACATTACCTTCTATTCTGCTCCTTACTGCACCCAGCAGTACATCAAGTGACGTGTCATTGAAGCAGAATGCGGCCTTTGACTGCCCTGACTCCATGTCTGAATTTTTTTGTCTCTGTACAAATGCTTCTAACTCCTCCAAATTACATCTTCTTTGCATTGGCCGTTAGTAGAGTTGAGATCACGTCATGCAAGTGCGCATCACACCTGCTCACGATCATTGGAGACCCGAAACCCAGAAGTAAAATGATAATAAGGTCTCCATGTTGAAATCGGACATTCCCACGTGTCCCACCAACTTTCGCGTTTCGCGCCTGCTATCACCCCCGCCCACCCGGTTCAGGTCCCATCTTTGTGTTATTATCGGGCCCTATATCTCCACTCTCTGTCTCCTACCTCTCAACCAATTACTGACCGCTGTCACAAGGTTACCTCCAATTCTGTGCGCTCTCATTTTTGCTAATGATCTCTTGTCAAATGCCTTCTGGAAGTCCATAAAGTCAACATCCATAGACACTTCCCTCAGTTTACTGAAGGTACTACACATGGTATTTACTATCTCGACTACCTCCTACGAGGCACAGTACATCCTGCCCTCTAGGGGAGGTGCCCTGGAGTGCCAAGCAGAACAATCCTCCTTGCACTCACCTCATGCTGTAGCACCTCCACTTTACCCGTCATCAAACAGGGCGTTTGGGCGCTGAGCTGCTCCATCACTTTCCCATAGAATCCATTTGCCACCTTCACATTTCTTTGGCATCTGCTGGTTTTTGTCCCATAAACCTTTAGAAAGAGTGGCAATCAGCCCTATACATCTTTAGAAAGGATGCCAACTTTATCCCATTCACATAGCACCAGTGACACAGCTAACCAACTGGTGGCTTATGTTGCAGCTCCCACTCTGCTGCTGCTGGGGATGAGGTGCCTTACTATACTGCTGAAGGCAGGAGTGTTGCCTTATTTACTTTACAGCACTGTTGCTGAGGCTGCACCTAACGCTAGGCACAGTGCAGTTTGAAATTTTCTGTTAATTTAATGCAATGCTAAACAATGGGCCATGATTGGAGTGTTAATGCTATTTCATGACTCTCTTGTAGTCATATTAAGCCTTGTGTGCGACACGCTAGTAATGTACCAGGTATTTGGAATAGCTGCCATACGCTCTACTTAGTCCCCACTATTTGCTACACACAATGAGTTATTACACCACACTATTTTGAGGCTGCTG
Source organism: Heptranchias perlo (assembly GCF_035084215.1). Lineage (NCBI taxonomy): Eukaryota > Metazoa > Chordata > Chondrichthyes > Hexanchiformes > Hexanchidae > Heptranchias > Heptranchias perlo. The sequence goes on from NC_090327.1 coordinate 103,178,291, forward strand.
ACTGCTTGTGAGATGCTGCTCTTGTTGCTCTATTTACAGAGCTAGACAGCTGAGAATATAAAGAGGGTGATACTGCTCAAACTGTGTTAGGGGTAATTTGCCATCATCTCACTAATGGCAGTGAGACTTGTCCATTGGCAGCGGGCATTTGCAATGTACACATCTGGTGGGCGATTTTTCCCATCAGCCGAGAGATTTTGGAGATTACCCATATATAAGGGAGGCTCTTGAGTTTTACGCTGATAATTTATTTCCTTCAGCAAGCAACACTAAGTATATTGAGTGTTCCAGGACATGATGGCCCCACTCTGTTGATAAATGAATCTTCTATGCCCAGTGAAATACCTTTTTTAGATTAATCTCTCTACAAACATCCCTATTTAGCCTTTTAGGCTTCACTTTACCTTAAATTACATTTTTGTTTCTTAGGAATATACAGGTTTACTTCAAAATTGATTTAAAAATAATCTATATCAGTTATTATTAGGGTGTCAGCATTAACTCAGTGGTAGCACTCTCGCCTCTGAGGTCAAACTGAGACTCAATCTGCTCTCACCTACATGTAAAAGATCTTGTGGCAGTATTCAAAGAAGAGTAGAGGAGCTCTCCTGGTATTCTGGTTAACATTTATCCCTCAATCAATACCACTAAAACAGATTATCTGGTCATTTATTTCATTACTGTTTGTGGGACCTTGCAATGTAAAAAAAAATGCAGTTGTACACAGCAACAGCGACTACACTTCAAAATTACTTAATTGGCTGTGAAATACTTTGGGACGTTCTGAGCATATCAAAGATGCAAGTTCTTTCTTTTATATGACAGAAAATCCTAATGTACCGTCTTCAAATCCTTCTTGATACATGAAAATTTGGCCCCCCTGAAAGTAGGGAAAATATTAAGACATCTCAGTAACAGAAACTAACTGTACAAAGATCACCATTGTGCAGGTGGTTCCCCCATTCAGCTCAGCTCTTCTCAACTATTAAAAGGCCACCAGAGTTCTTACTTCTACCATTGCAGCAGCTGCTTTATAGTGCATCCGACGTGCATCTTTACCTATGCAAGACATCCTCTTCAAAATGCAACTTTGATGCGCATTTTCCATTTTACCCAGCTTCCTGTGGTTGTGGGCCCAGCACAGGGCTATCCACAGTTCAGGATAAATCAGGACTAACTTGGCAGTCTCACCCAGATAAACCACAAGCATTGTTGGTGTGGAAAATAGGAAGTGTCACATTCATGCAGTGGGAGGGGTTCTTCTGAAAGTTGTGGTTATAGAATATTGTAGGAACAGAGTAGAGGGAGATTTACCTACATGCTCTACTTGCTAAGTAACAAAAGTGGAAAAGTGTTCCATTATCCAGCACTGACAGCGGGGGAATAGGACTAACTGGATTGCTCTTTACAAAGAGCCAGTACGGGCTCAGTGGGCCGAATGGCCTCCTTCTGTGCTGTAACCATTCTATGATTCTATATTAGGGCCCATTCTGCATCCTGCGCTAACAGTGAGAAGCGACACTCACAGTAAGCATGACATAGGTGCATAGCTTGTGACTTTCCACCCTTTAATTTAAACAGAAAGTTTTGGGCTATATGCCTGTGATGTGATCTCTACAACCCGTCCCATTGCGAGCATAGAATTGGTCCTGTTGTCTTTAAAAAAAAAGACTTCCCTATCTCTGCACCAAAACTATGAGGCTCTGTTATAAAGAAAAAACTTGCCATTCATGACTTCAGGATGTCCCAAAATGCCTCACACCAATCAATTACTTGCAGACGCTGTTGTTTTGTAGGTAAACACAGCAGTTGATTTTCACACAGCAAAGTGCCACAATCAGCAATGGGATAAATAACCAGTTAATCTGCTTTTGATGGTGTTGACTCTGTCTCGCCCGTCTCCGCTACTGCCTTAGCTCATCTGCACCCTCTGTAAACTTGAGCTCATCCAAAACTCTGCTGCCCGTATCCTAACTCACACCAAGTCACCCATCACCCCTGTGCTCGCTGACCTACATTGGCTCCTGGTCCGGCAGTGCCTCGATTTTAAAATTCTCATCCTTGTTTTCAAATCCCTCCATAGCTTCGCCCCTTCCTATTTCTGTAACCTCCTCCAGCCCTACACTCCTCTGAGATCTCTGCATTCCTCCGATTCTGGCCTCTTGCGCTTCCCTGATTTTCATCGCTCCACCATTGGTGGCCGTGCCTTTAGCTGCCTACGCCCTAGGCTCTGGAATTCTCTCCCTAAACCTCTCCGCATCTCTACCTCTCTATCCTTCTTTAAGAGGCTCCTTAAAACCCAACCTTTTTGACCAAGCTTTTGATCACCTGTCCTAATATTTATGTGGCTCGGTGTCAAATATTTTTTGATAACTCTACTGTGAAGTGCCTGGGGACATTTTACTATGATAATGGCACTATATAAATGCAAGTTGTTGTTGTTGACTGAGGTATTAATGATAGCCAGGACATCAGCAGAACTCCTCTGCTGTTCTTCAAGAATTATCATGGCTTCATTTAATTTCACCTGAACTGGCCGGAGGGGCCTCAGTTTAGCCTCTCACCCAAAAGATGGCACCCCAAACAATGCAGTACTCTCAGTGCTGCACTGAAGTATCAGCCTAAATTATGTGCTCAAGTCCAGAACTGGGACTGGAACACACAACCTTCTACCTCAGAGGTAAAAGTGCAACCATTGATACAAGTTGCCACTTAAGTCCTCTGGTTCTTGACCCTTCCGCCAATGGGAACAGTTTCTCTCTTTCTACTCTGTCTAGACCCTTCATGATTTTGTGGATAGCTATGGGTTGGGATTTTAGCACAGACAGGCCATCTTCACCTTCCTTGCTAAGGGGGAGTTATAGTAATGAGGTCCTATGCCAAAATTCACATTGTTTGGGTGAGCACTGTTCACAGCATTCACTTCACCCATGTAAAATTGGCACATGATTAAAGCACTAGCCTAGCCTGCTGATTCTTTGGGTGAAGCTTTGATATTTAATTGCATTTATCTCCCTACATCAGTTTCTCTTACCGTGGAGGGCGCCATCTTTGCACCTTAATATTGTTAATTCACCACTCTTCACCACATATTGCTGATTACTGCTCCAAAGGAACTTGCAGCAAAGTGCTGAGAATTGGGAATTCCTTTGGGGGTTCCTATTGAAATCCGTAACTTAGATGAGGAAGATGAGTTCATGAAGAGAAAGCAAATGCAAGTGCAACACTTCAGGCATTAAGTCAACGCCCGTCACCACCCTTGGACTAGCATTTAGAGACCCAAACTCCTCCCTGGGCATGTCATGGGATGCATGTTTTTGCTTTACCCATTCCCAACAGCCTTTTAAACTTCTGATTGTCAAATATTTAGCCATTTCCACTTGGGACATAATGGAACTTGGACAGAATTCAGCTGTGCTCAATCACCGCCATTAATGTAGATCATGCAAATTACTAGAATGATTTCAGGGATGAGGGACTTTAGTTACGTGGATAGACTGGGGAAGCTGGGGTTGTTCTCCTTGGAACAGAGACGGTTGCGAGGAGATTTGATAAAGGTATTCAAAATCATGAGGGGTCTAGACAGAGTAGATAGAGAGAAACTGTTCCCATTGGCAGAAGGGTCAAGAACCAGAGGGCATAGATTTAAAGTGATTGGCAAAAGAATCAAAGGTGACATGAGGAAAAGCTTTTTTACACAGTGAGTGGTTAGGATCTGGAATGCACTGCCCGAGGGGCAGATTCAATCATGACCTTCAAAAGGGAACTGGATAAGTACTTGAAAGGAAAAAAATTGCAGAGCTACGGGGAAAGGGCAGGGGAGTGGGACTAGCTGGATTGCTCTTGCATAAAGCTGGCGCGGACTCGATGGGATGAATGGCCTCCTTCCCTGCTGTAACCTTTCTCTGATTCTATGATTTCTGGTGAGTGTTTCGCACATCACAAGAAGCTCCAGCAGAAACAATTCATTTTAATATTCTAATGAGGGATAGTGGAAATCAGGTTTTTAAATCCAGAGTTACACCTCCTACAGATGACTACCAATCTTGGATGTCCATTTACAGTGTCCAGGATTGGTAGGCAACTGCAAGAGGTGTGACTTTATTTAATGGGACAGATGGAGATAAAGTCCAAGTTTGAAAGGATGATTTCAAGTGTTTCTCTGTGGTCTTTGTGAAATATCATTTTTCTGGCTCATTGAGTTGGTGAAAAGGCTTACTGCCATAGATTCTGGCATTGCTACATTTTGATTAGGCCCTACAAAGTGACATAGGTTTCCCTATGGGAATGTACCATATTTATGTTTTCTGCAGGAAGAGGAAGAACGGAGGGATGCCAGGCAGGTGAGATTGCACCAGAAAAGAACAGTGCACACCAGCTGTCACTCTCCAAACTACATATACAGGCAGGGCCAAACATATCTGTACTAGTCCGTGGAACAACAACTTGCATTTAGCATAGAAAAATGTCCCAAGGGGTTTCACAGAGGTGTAAAGAGAAATTGGATGCCAAGCCAAAGATGAAGATATTAGGAGAGGTAATCAAAAGCTTGGTCAAAAATGAGTTTTAAGGAGGGTCTTAAAGGAGGAGAGGGAAGTGGAGGGGTTTAGGGAGGAAATTCCAGAGCGTAGAGCCTGGGGGCTGCAGGCATGGCTGCCAATGGACAGGGGAAGGAAAGCCAGAAGTGACTGGAATCAGAGGAACAGTGAGTTTGGGGAGAGGTTGTAACACTGGAGAAGGTCACAGAGAGAGGGGTGGGGAGCAAGGCCCTGGAGGGATTTAAACACAAGAATGAGAATTTTAAATTTGAGCATGGGAGAACTAGGAGCTTTTGTAGGTCAGCAAGGACAGGGGTGAAAGGTGAGTGGGATTTGGTGCAGGATAGGTAATGGGCAGCAGATGAGCTGAAGTTTACAGAGGGAGAAGGTTGAGAGAGAGGCCAAGGGAATGTTGTAATAATCAAGTCTGGGGTGACAAAGGCATGAATTGAAGGTTCCAGCAGCAGATGGGCTGAGGTAGGGTTGGACGTAGACAATGTAGAAAAGGTGGAAGTAAAGCGGTCTTTGTGATGATGAGGATGTGATGTCAGATGTTCAGCTCAGGTTCAAATAGGATGCTGAGGTTAAAAACATTCTTGTTTAACCCGAGACAGTGGCATTGGGTGGGGGTTTAAATGGAGTCAGTGATGAGGGTACAGAGTTTGTGGTGGGGGCTGAAGACGATGGCTTTGATCTACCCAATGTTTAGGTGGAGAATATTGCCGCTCATCCAGGACTGGATGCTGGACAAGTGGTCTGACAACACTGAAGTAGTGGAGGGATTGAGAGAGATGATGGAGAGGTAGAGTTGGGTGTCATCAGTGTACATGTGAAAGCTGATGCCTTGTCTGTGGTTGTTATCATCAAGGGGCAGCTTGTAGATAAGAAAGAGGAGGGGACCAAAAATAGATCCTTGGGGAATTCCTGAGGTCATGGTGCAGGGGTGGCAAATGAAGCTATTATTAGAGTTGTTCTGGCTATGATTGGATAGATAAGAGTGGAGCCCAGCGAGAGTAATCTGACTGAACTGGAAAACAGAGGAGAGGCATTGGAGGAGGATAGGGTTGATCAAGTATGGCAAAGGCTGCCAAGAGGTCAAGTAGGACGAAGAGGGATAATGCACCACAGTCACAGAGAATGTCATTCGTAACTTTTGTCAAGGCCATTTTGGTGCTATGAGAGGGACAGAAACTTGATTGGAGAAATTAAAACAGGAAGTTGTTGGATGATGACCACAGACCTGGGAGGCAAGAACAAATTAATGGACTGGAGAGGAAAGGGAGATTGGGGCAGGAGTGCTGGGCCTCATAGGGACGCCTTGGGCCTCCCTTGCACAGGGCTACCTCCCTCCCAATCATTGCCAGATCCTTCCCTTCTCCTCCCTGATCATTCCAACAGGCTTCTCCCTTCCACACGCTTCTACCACCTCCCGATTGTGGCCATAGGCTTCCCCCCTCCCTCTAACTGCTGGGAACATTCCCACATGTTCCCAGCTGTGACTTCCTGCCGCAAATTCCTGCTCCTGCCAGCTAGGTAGTCAATCTAGCAGGGTGTCGGGCGGAAGTCTGCGTACTTTTATTGAAACGAGGCCCTGCCGTTAAGATCGGCAGGGCCTCCACGTCCCCGGCCTTGCCGGTTCATTGTCCGCGACCGGGCTCCCCCACAATTTTCCTGTTAATATTGAGGCCTTTGTCTCTAATGAGGCATCCTTCAAGTCTGCCTTAGCTTTCAAAAACAGCTGGCTGTTCTACACACCTACATCCATTACAATAATGCACAGAGAATTACCTTACAATGAAAGCATTGTGACTGCTGCCTGGGAAATGAGCATTGTCATGCATGATGTAATGTGATGTTCTGGATCATTGACCTTTGCTGGAGTGGAACCAGTTTCTGGTTAGATAAGTATTGTGTACAATGGCCTGCATGGCAGTAAGGGTGCCATTAATGACTTCTTGGACTTTGGGAAATATAGCAGCATGTTAAAATTGGAAAGCCATCTCATGCCATTGTTGCCATTAAATGGCGAGAAAAGCTATAAGTGCTACATACGTGTGCAGCAGCAAGTTCCTAATATTGCAGATGAACCCTGTGCAAGCCTGGAAAAGGGCAGAGATATAGAAGCTGAAGGTGGTGATGATCTTGACTGTCCCTGTGATGGAGATTGTTTGCAAGTGTCCATGACAGCAGATAGCATAGCTGTGCAACTGCCTCCATGCTGACCTGGGGCCTGTGGAAAGAGTTTCCCTCGGTTGTTGTCAAGACCTGCAAATAGGGTTAGTGGCATAATGGCAGGCGCAGGAAGTCCAGCTCTGGTTCCAGCTGATCTTCCCGCCATGCCTTCTTTCATCTTGTACCACTTTCAGCATTAAATATTGCAGACGGGGTGCAAACCTCCCAAGATGGCTAACACAAAAAAGTCTCTGCCTCTTTGAGGCCACTTTCATATTAAAAGTGTGCCACAATCTTTGCTGGTTTAGGCCTGATCCCTGTATTGATACCCCACGTGGGCCCCACATTCTCCCCCCACCCCACCCCCAGCATTGGCAAGATACGCCTGTGGAGACCAGGCATACTTGCGCCAATATTACTCCAGGTCTTATCTGAGGATCAGACTGCGGGAATTGCCGACAGGGATTACCTGTCCCCAGGCCACTTCCCATCTATAGGTGTGGGCAGAGTCTCCACCCTCCCACGGCCATCCCAGAAACTGAGACTTAAGGTTGGGATCTGGTATATCCACGTCCCTGCTGAGTTTGCGGGTGTTTTAGTAGATTTCTACTGATCTTATGTTGGGAATCCGTTGAAACAGACATTGATTTTTGCCACCCTTAAAAATAGAAAGGGTTCCAAGGCCTGCCCTGGGGTACTCTGATTGAAACCTGTATGCAGCCCAGAGTTCCCATTTACAAACTTGGCTTCTTGTTCGTAACCTAAATTTCCATCCAGTTCCATACTTCACTTACTATTCTGTGATTATTTACCTCAACCATTACTTACAGAGGGAATACAGAGAATAGACCTGAACTAGGGGAAGGTTCAGAAAGCACATGTCTTTGACTGGCTTGAAACAGGTCATCTTGAACAACCTTGTCTATAAGAACATCAAGGGGATAAGAGATGGTGAAGCCACTGGCCTTCCCCAAACTATGAACTACTACCACCCTGTTCTTATGTCTTGCTCCTCTTCTTACTCCCACACAAGCATTCACACAACCACAAAATCAGCATACATAATTAGTATCTTGTAATGTAAGCTGTGTTGGAAAATATGTATTAGAGACCACAATGCCCCTTCTCCAACTTCCCTTTCCTCTTTAAAGTCCTTGAACGTGTTGTCGCCTCCCAAATCCATGCCCATCTTTCCCGCAACTCCATGTTCAAATCTCTCCAGTCTGCCCCCGCAATAGCACACAAATGGTCCTAATCAAAGTCACAAATCACATCCTCTGTGACTCAGAGCATGGTGCACTATCCCTCTTCCCTGGAGAATTAGCAAAAGCTGATCAACAACCGCAAAAAAAACCTGACACCTCAAAAGTATCTCTGAACATTTGCCTGTGATAGATGGAGGAAGAAACGTTGTGGGTCGTGGGTCGTGATCCCAGCAGTTACCATTGGGATCAGGCTGACCGGTGACCTCCAGTACTGATCCCGCAGGAGATTGCAGTTAGTGGAAGGACACCTAAGAAGAATCATGCAGGCACCATTTCAGTCCCATCTCTGGTGCCTGTCTGCCCCATAGTATAGTATGATACAGTGCAGAAGGAGGCCATTTGGCCCATCGTGCCTGTGCTGGCTCTTTGGTAGAGCTATCCAATTAGTCCCACTCCCCTGCTCTTTCCCCATAGCCCTGTAAGCTTTTTCCCTTCAAGTATTTATCCAATTCCCTTTTGGAAGTTATTATTGAAACTGCTTCCACCACCCTTTCGGCAGTGCATTCCAGATCATAACAACTCGCTGCTTAAAAAAAATTGTTTCCTCATGTCGCCTCTGGATCTTTGTGCCAATCACCTTAAATCTATCTCCTTTGGTTACCGACCCTTCTGCCACTGGAAACAGTTTCTCCTTATTTACTCTAACAAAACCATTCATGATTTTGAACACCTCTTTACCTTCTCTGTTCTAAGGGGAACAACCCCAGCTTCTCCAGTCTCTCCACATAACTGAAGTCCCTCATCCCTGCTACCATTCTAGTAAATCTCTTCTGTACCTTGACATCCTTCCTAAAGTGTGGTGCCCAGAATTGTACACAATACTCCAGCTATGGCCTAATCAGTGTTTTATAAATGTTTAGCAGAATTTCCTTGCTTTTGTACTCTATGCCTCTATTAATAAAGCCCAGGATCCCATATGCTTTATTAACAGCCTTCTCAATTTGTCTTGCCAACTTCAAAGATTAGTGTATATACACCCCCACTTTAAATTTGTATCATTTAGTTTATATTGCCTCTCCTCATTCTTCCTGCCAAAATATATCATATCAAACTTCTCTGCATTAAATTTCATCTGCCATATGTCTGCCCATTTCACCAGTCTGTCTATGTCCTCCTAAAGTCTATTACTATCCTCCACATTGTTTACTACATTTCCAAGTTTTGTGTCATCTGCAAACTTTGAAATTATACCCTAGTCCAGTTCATTAAAATATATCAAAAAGAGCAGTGGTCCTAATACCGACCCCTGGGGAACAATAGTGTATATTTCCCTCCAGTCTGAAAAACAACCGTTCACCACTACTTTCTGCTTTCTGTCCCTTAGCCAACTTTGTATCCACACTGTCATTGTCCCAATAATCCCATGGGCTTTAATTTTGCTAACAAATTCCAATTAATTTTGTCCTGGATTATTGTCTCTAAATCTTTCCCCACCACCGAAGTTAGGCTGTAATTGCCGGGTTTATCCCTCTCCCCCTTTTTGAACAGGGGTGTCACAGTTGCAATCCTCCAGTCCTCTGGCACTGACCCCATATCAAAGGATGATTCGAAGATTGTAGCCAGAGTCTCCGCAATTTCTACCTTTACTTCCCTCAGAAACCTTGGATGCACCCCATCTGGACTGGGTGACTTTTCTACTTTGAGTACTGCCAACCTTTTAAGTACCTCCTCTTTATCTATTTTTATCCTATCCAATATTGTTAGTATCTCTTGCTTTACTGTGACATTGGCACCATCCTCTTCTCTAGTGAAGACCAATGCAAAGTACTCATTTAGTACCTCAGCCATGCCCTCTGTCTCCTCAAGAAGATCTCCGTTTTTGTCCCTAATCAGTCCCACCTTTCCTTTGGCTACCTTTTTTACTATTTGTGTTTATAAAAGACTTTTGGGTTCCCTTTTATGTTAGCCACTGATCTATTCTCATATTCTCTCTTTGCCCCTCATGTTCCCTTTTTTAGATTTCCTCCCTACTTTCTGTATTCAGCCTGGTTCTCTACTGTATTATGAACCTTACATTTGTCATAAGCCTCCTTTTTCTTTTTCATTTTAATCTCTATATCTTTAGTCATCCAGGGCGCTCTAGCTTTGGATGCCCTTCCTTTCCCCCTTGTGGGAATGTGTCTACTCTGTACCCGAACCAACTCCTCCTTGAAGGCCTCCCATTGTTCAATTACTGTTTTGCCTACCAATTCTTGATTTCAATTCACCTGGGCAAGATCCTTTTTTAACTCACTGAAATTAGCCCCCCTCCAGTTAAGTATTTTTATGCTTGATTGTTCCTTGTCTTTTTCCATAACTATTCTAAACCTAATGATATTATGATCACTGTTCCCCAAATGCTCCCCCACTGAAACATGCTCCATCTGCCCCACTTCATTGCCCAGAACTAGATCCAGCACTACTTCCTTTCTTGTTGGACTGGAAACATACTGATCAAGAAAGTTCTCTTGTAGACATTTCAGGAATTCCTCCCCCTTTTTGCCCTTTACATTGTTGCTATCCCAGTCTGTATTAGATAATTGAAGTCCCCCATTATCACTATTCTATAGTTCTTGCCTGCAAATTTGCTCCTTTATCTCCTTCCCATTATTTGGTGGCCTTCAGTATACACCCAGTAATGTAATAACTCCTCTACTGTTCCTTAATTCTAACCAAATAGATTCTGTCTTTGACTCTTCAGCTTCATCATCCCTTTCCTGTGTTATAATAGTTCATTTGATCAATACTGCCATCACCACCCACACCACCCCTCTTTTCTTTCCTTCCCTATCATTCCTGAATACCTTATAGCCAGGAATATTTAGTACCTAATCCTCCCCTTCTTTGAGCCAGGTCTCAGTTATTGCCACTATATCATAGTCCCATGTGATGACTTGTGCCTGTAGCTCACCAACCTTATTTAGCACTCTACTTGCATTTACGCACATGCACTCCAATCTCATCTTAGACTGCCTCGCATTTGCCCCCTGTCTGATCCCTCCTATTTCTGAACTATTCTTTACTCTAGTGCTATTTGTCTCTCCCAATCCTCTGTGCACCTTGTTTCTCCTCTCTAATGTTCATCCTAGTGCTCATCCCCCCTGCCAAATTAGTTTAAACTCTCTCCCACAGCACTAGTTAATCTCCCCACGGGGAACTTGTTCCCAGCTCTGTTGAGGTGCAACCCACCCATCTTGAACAGATGCCTCCTGCCCCAGAACTGTTCCCAGTGCTCCAGGAATCATGTGCCTGGAAACCTTGGCCTACAATAGGTGGTTGGGGGGGTGGAGGCGTGGAGTTGCCTACGATCTACCCTGAGCCTGGCCATATATCCGTCTGTCCCCTTGCTCAGGGGGTAATATGTTTAAAAATAAATTTTAAAATCTTTTTTCAGGTGTCTAGGCTGCTTGCCTGGCCTGGATCCCAATGGTAGGGCCCACATTGGGCCTCATGGAGGCCAGTACCTCTCACTTCAGTCGACATACCAGCCTCCTTTGAGACACTGGGTTCCGAGTAAGCACAAGAACTGGGAATTACTGGTCTGGGAAGTCCCCCATCCCTGGCTCCACCCCCTTGCCATCATTTGCCATCAAATTCAGAGGTTCTGCTCTTTAGATGACAGCCAGGATTACATGGAACTGGTGAAGACCCAGTGTAACTGAATAGCTGCCCTTTCTCTAGGGGTTCCGTCACACTCTGCTGGTGTCATAGCAGGAAATTGACAGAATCCCAAAGAAGTTCAGGGTCTAAGTTTGGGTTTGGTTGAACTTTTTCATCTATTCCATTTTCCCGCACATTCAAGACGATGGATCCACTCAGATGTAGCTTTGACCCAACGTTCAATCAATGTTTAAAAAGCGGGCTAAAATATGCAAAAATTGGTTAACAAGCTTGAAGAACAGATTATGGGGGTTAAATTCGATGACCCCCAAATCAGGGCACGGGGGTCGCGGTGCATGATTAACCTGCGCCCGGTCGTTCCGATGCAGGTAGCACGTGAGATTCGTGCTGCCTGGTCACTTATATGATTCTAGCGTGAGCAGCCAGGCTTAGCTGTGATGTTCAGTGACTTCTCACCAGCAGTGGGGGGGCCAGATATCGTGTGAATGGCTTGCACCTCTTAAAGGCAGCCTGCACCTCTTATTTGCAAAATATAAGATACGGGTCCGCACAGAGTCTGAACGGAGACATCGCACATGTAAAACACAGATGCAGGTCCCGTCCCTATGTTTACAAACTGTTGAGTTATGTCAAAACATTGAATAAAAGTTGCGCACTACTAAATCCCACATCCTCCAATCTGCATGCCAGACCTCACCAATCTGTCGATCTGAGTTTGTACCAATCCTGTGAAAGAGCGTGCACCAAGATTCTCTGATGATGCACTACAGGCCTCGGTGCAAGAGGTGGACAGAAGGAGGAGCATCCAATATCCACAGGGGCCAAGAGGCGCTCCAGACATATGCTGAAGAGGCAGTGGAAGGCAGTAGGGGACGAAGTCAATGCCAGGGTTCATAGCACCAACAATCAAGGATGCAGTGCAGGAAGAAGCTCAATGCTTTGACACGAGTGATCAAGGTGAGTGAGGTCAAATGTCAAGTGGCATCTCCTAACAACTGCACCACAAGCTGCATCCACTGCTCCACCCACTACACCCCCATCACCCACATACCAACAAACTCTTTCAATCAGTACTCAACTCTTCCAATCAGATGCTTCCTCTCACCCTCACACATTACCACTGTAGCAAACCACACACTCACAGGTCACACACACTGGTAGCTATTCAACCATGACAAGCACATCACCCAAACATAAGAAATAGGAGCAGGAGTAGGCCGTACAGCCCCTCGAGCCTGCTTCGCCACTCAATAAGATCATGGCTGATCTTCGATAAGTGGAGTTACTTTCCTGCCCGATCCCCATATCCCTTGATTCCCTTAGAGTCCAAAAATCTATCGATCTTAGTCTTGAATATACTCGACGATTACACAGCCACAGCCCTCTGGGGTAGAGAATTACAAATATTCACGACCCTCTGAGTGAAGAAATTCTTCCTCATCTCAGTCCTAAATGTCCCACCCCTTATCCTGAGACTATGTCTCCTAGATCTAGACTCTTCAGTCAGGGGAAACAACCTCTCAGCATCTATCCTGTCATGCCCTCTCAGAATCTTATATGTTTCAATGAGATCACCTCTCGTTCCTCTAAACTCCAGAGAGTACAGGCCCATTCTACTCAATCTCTCCTCATAGGACAACCCTCTCATCCCAGGAATCAATCCAGTGAACCGTCATTGCACCACCTCTAAGGCAAGTATATCCTTCCTTAGGTAAGGACACCAAAATTGCACACAGTACTCTAGGTGTGGTCTCACCAAAGCCCTATACAATTGCATCAAGACTTCCTTACTTTTGTACTCCAACCCCCTTGCAATTATGGCCGACATACCATTTGCCTTAATAATTGCTTGCTGTACCTGCATGTTAACTTTCTGTGCTTCTTGTACAAGGACACCCAAGCATCCTACAGGACACTCACAGACACATGTCCCGCTTTCTTGCAGGAGAAGGTGGTGCATAACAGAAGGCAGCAAGTGGCAGTGGCATTTAGCCCCTTGAGCCTGTTCTGCCATTCAATGAGATCATGGCTGAGCTGTGACCTAACTCCATATACCTGCCATAGCTCCATATCCGTTAATAGCCTTGATTAACAAACATCTATCAATCTCAGATTTAAAATTCACAATTGAGCTAGCATCAACTGCTGTTTGCAGAAAAGCATTCCAAACTTCTACCAACCTTTGCGTGTAAAAGCGTTTTCTAACTTCACTCCTGCAAGTCCTAGCTCTAATTTTTAGGCTATGTCCTAGTCCTAGTATTCAAGTATAGGAGACCTCCAAAAACAGGTACAAATGCATCAGCAGCCAGAAGCAATAATCCAGCAACAAACCTGTAAATCCTGCATGGACCCTTTAAATAGCGCTGATCAGGGATCCTCCAGGCCGTCTATGACATGTTCAGCTGTTCGTGGTTAAGACAGTGCTTTGACTGGAGCATTGAGCGCCAAAATGGTATCTATTTCTTTGAATCTGCATTGTACACTGATCTAACATATATTTTCCTTACTTTACATGGTACCGGCATTCGTTAACTGCACATGCACAAACGCCTTTACCAAGACGGCGTCTGGCGCACGTCATGCTAGAAGCATGCACACGCATTCCAGATGCCATTTTGGGACCTTAGATGGCCGAATTTATAGCCCAATGGCTTTAGAGAGGAAGTGGGTGAAATTGCTTTATGCTAGTAGCATGAAATGGGCTGATAGCGGATAGGCAGCCCGTTTTACTCAGCGTCCGATTTTTTTTTTCCATTGAGGGAGTTCTGCGCTGTTGGCGCAGACCAATTTCATCCCCAAAGTTACAAGAATTTACAAAGGCAGATAAAAACGAATGGATTATTGAGGGTGAATGGATAGTATTAGACTGGGTAAAGTGAGTCACCACAGGTCAATGAAAGATTCAGGCTATCACTAGACTTTGAGAATGAACCATCAGGCATTGGAGGTAGACACGAGGGCAATCAGGGACAGGGTAGGTATGCTTCAGAGATGAATGCTGAGGGACGCTGAGGAAATGGGGATAGTGGCTCAATTAAGGTTGGTAAAACTAATAAGAAAGGCAAGAAAGCTTGGGAAAATATCCAGGAGATGATATTAATGAACAAATACCAAACAGTGACTGCAGGACAGTGAACTATCCACCTCTAGCTAAAGCAATACATAATGAGGAAAGGGTAGAAGGGATTTTGAAAGGAAGGGATTCAATGGTCATCGTTGACATTTGGGGCAAATAGCATAGGAAGAAATAATTTAGGGCCTTTAAAAGTCATCTACACAAGCATTACCTCAAAAGTAGGGGATACAAAGTAATGTCCTCTGGGATGCCGCCAATGTTTGGGAAAGGAGGGGAATTAACCAAGAAAACTGAGGCTGTTAATCAGCCGCTGTCAACATGATGTGAAAGCAACAAGGCTACTACCTTCATAAGCAACTGAGAATTCTTTCCAAATAAAAAGGACCGGAACAGAAGAGATGGGCTAATCTTAAACCAAATAGGAATAATAAGCCTTCTGAAAGATCATTAAAGCAACCATGAGAATCAGATAACTGGAGGAAGGGCAGAGAGGAACTGGATCCCAAATGAGACAGATCGTAGGAGAGAAGGTAGTCAGCAGGTAGGTGTGGAAACAGATACCAGAGAGGCAAACATCAACTGGAGACCAGGAATAGGCAGATACTGGGGGACATGAAATGAGATAAATCTATAATAAGAGTTGTATGCATGAATGTTAGAATTGAAAGCTGTTGTGGCAGTTGGGAATTACAATGGAGGGGGAATATCAGAGACATGGGCCCCGATATTTACGGGGAGGCAGGGATGGAGTGGGAGAACACGGTAACGGGGGGGGGGGAACCCTAAAATCCCGGGCACCCTGAAATCCTGCCGAATTTAATGGCAGGACATCATTATCATTTTTAAAATTCCGTTTCCCGCCCAGCAGCCGGCCAGATTGACAGGCTGCCAGGTGGGAAAGTCAATGGCAGGAGACCGCAGCTGAGGACCGTTGGGGACGGTCCCCGGCAATCGGCAAAGATCGCGGGGCATAAGGAGGTTCGGCAAAGATCACGGGGCGTAAGACTTGGGATTGCGGGTTTTGGGGGGGAGGCGGCCGATCACGGCAAAAGATTTGTTTGAGGAGCAGTGCCTTAAAAAGCATTTACCTGCTTAATCCGGCTGCTCCCGTCTCCAGTTAGCTGCCGGGTCTCCCGAGCCTTGGGAGCCTGATTTAAATATTATAATGAGGTGTTCCGTCTCTCGAGACCGGGACACAGACACGCCACACAACCCTCCGCCGTAAAAATGGCGGCTGAAGATTTACACGATTTTAAATTTTTAAAATCCCCCCCCAGACCCTCACCCACCTGTCGTTGGGGATTAAAATTTCCCCATTGTAAATAATGAGGATGGAAATGCAAACAACATTCAGGGGTATAGTGTGTTCAGATACTCTATTTGTTGACAAATAAGGAGGTGGCTGTATACATTACGAACGCTCGGGAAGTAACAGAAGATGATCCTGTGCAAAGGGCAAAGCTATAGATTGAATTACTTGGGGTAGAAATCTCCAAAGAGAAAAAAATGAAACTAACGCTTGGGTTGTGCTAGAGGCCCGCAGATCAGCATAAGAAAGGGGGGAGGGATAAACCCGATATACAGGCCAGTCAGCCGAACATGAGAAAACTATTAGAGGCAATAATCCGGGACAAAACTAGTTGTCACTTGGAAAAACATGGACAGACAGCACGAATTTGTTAAAGACAAATCTTGTCTGACAAACTTGATTGAGTTCTTTGATGAAGTAACTAACAGGGTTGATGAAGGTAGTGCGATTGATGTTTTGTATATGGACTTTCAAAAGGCGTTTGATAAAGTACCATAATAATTGACTTGCTAGCTAAATTAAAGCTTGTGGAATTAAAGGGACAGTGGGAGCATGGATACAAAATTGGCTAAAGGAAAGAAAGCAGAGTGGTGGTGAACGGTTGTTTTCCAGACTGGAGAGAAATATACAGTGGTGTTCCCCAGGGTCAGTATTAGGACCACTGCTCTTTTTGATATATATTAATGACCTGGATTTGGGCATACAGGGTATAATTTCAAAGTGTGCAGATGACACGAAACTCGGAAATGTAGTAAACAATGAGGAGGATGGTAGCAGACTTTAGGAAAGCATAGACAGATAGGTGACATGGCAGATGAAATTTTGATGCAGAGAAGTGTGAAATTATGTATTTTGGAAGGAAGAATGAAGAAAGGCAATATAACCTAAATGATACAATTTTAAAGGGGTTTACTTACACAAATCTTTGAAGGTGGCAGGACAAGTTGAGAAGGCTGATAAAAAAGCATATGAGATCCTTGGCTTTATAAATAGAGGCACAGAGTACAAAAGCAAGGAAGTTATGCTAAACTTTTATAAAAAATTGGTTAGGCCTCAGCTGGAGTATTGTGTCCAATTCTGGGCACCACACTTTAGGAAGGGTGTCAAGGCCTTAGAGAGGGTGCAGAGGAAATTTACTAGAATGGTACCAATAACGATCCAATGGAACTCTGACGTTTGGAATGAAGCCATACAGCGCGGTCATGGATGGTCAATGCTATGAACCTCTGTTGTCTAAGCATAATTGCTTGTTTGTTTTCCGAACAGACGGTCTCAGTATGCATTCGCAGGGCTACCCGAGGCGGCATCTCTGCTGCTGCTGCCGCTGGGAATGAATTTTCCAAGGATCCAGCAGGGTTGCTCTGTCCAGCATTAAATTTCTCGGGGGCAAAATTGGGCCCTGCAGAGCCTGTTTTGTAGGCACTACGCAGACACCTAAGTCCCGAAAATGATATCTGAGATGCCCGTGCACACTTCCGAAGTGAAGTGCGCAGGATGCCATCTTGGTAAAGGGGTTTGCGCACGCACCTAACAAACGCCGGCAGTGCGTAGAGTAGGGAGATTATGACGTGAATCATTGTACAACGCTAATTTGAAGCAGCCAGTGACATTTTGGAACTCCACGCTCCAGCCAACGCACAGCTGAACAGGACTTAGATGGCATGAAGGACCACCCACCAGTGCTATTTAAAGGGATCATGCAGGAGTTACGGGTTAGTTGCTGGATTATTTATTCCGGCTGTTGGTGCAATTGTACGTGTTTTTGGAGGTTTTCTATACTTGGATAAAGTTTGCAATACTCTATAGAGAGTAATCTAGCTGCTCGTGCAGTGCTGTTAGTGGCATTTCAAATAGTGTATTGGAAAAATTTGCTTCCAGACATGGGTATCCTGGTAGGGCTTCCTCCTGGGAATTGAACATGACTGGGAGCATGGAGAGGCCACACAGAGCAGGCAAGCTGCCAGAAGAGGGAGGAGCAAGAGGAGGTGAAGGGCACTCAGCAGGAGGCCATATCCAAGGAGGGTCTTCAGGGACCAATTCTCACCTCAACTTCAGCGATGACCAGTGCATCAGACGGCTGCGGTTCACTAAAGAGGTTGTGACTGAAATTTGTCAACTGCTGCAGTCAGAGCTGCAGCCTCAGAGCAGGGCAAGGACAGCATCGCCTGTGGCTGTCAAGGTAATCGTGGTGCTTAATTTTTATGGCTCTGGCTCTTTTCAGGCAGCTGCTGGCGATATAAGCACCATCTCGCAGTTTGCAATGCACTGCTGTATAAAGGAGGTCACTGAGGCTCTGTATGCACTCATATAGATTCATCTCATTCCCTGTTGCCAGAGGCAAGCAGCATGAGTGAGCACGAGGGTTTCCTCACATTGCAGGCTTCCCCATGGTGCAGGGTGCCATTGACTGCACACATATTGCCTTGCGTGCTCCATATCTGAACTTGGCCACATTCATGAACAGAAAGGGATTCCACTCCCTCAATGTACAGCTGGTGTGTGACCACATGCAGCACATCATGCAGGTCAATGCCTGCTATCCTGGCAGCAGTCATGATTCCTTCATTCTGTGACAATCCTCTGCTCCACCTATATTTCAACCAGCACGGCAAGTCAAAGGCTGGCTACTGGGTGATAAGAGTTATCCCCTCATGAATTGGCTCATGACTCCGGTCCGGAACCCACGGGCTGTGCACAGCAGGCCTAAAACGAGAGCCATGCTGCCACGCGGAACATCATCGAGCACACTGTAGGCATCCTCAAGCAACGTTTCCGCTGCCTGGACCACTTAGCTAAGCAGTTATCAAGATTTGTCATTGCATGCTGCATGCTGCACCACCTCGCCATTATGAGGGAACAGCCCTTACCACCGCCTATCAGGCGAGAACCAGAGCAACAGGAGGGGGGAGAGGCAGGGAGGCAACAAGGTAGACCGGCTCTGTCTGCCAGAGCTCTGTGTGATCAGATTATTAATGAGTGACACCAGTGACCTCAACGACAGCTCCCCATTCACCAACAGTCCCACACTCCTTACCTTTCCTCTCTCACATGACCATCAAATCGTCCTCCTTATGATTACACATTACTTCCTCCCTCAGCTCATAGCAGAAATAAAAACCACCAAAGAATGCAAATTCAAATCCACATTTATAAATGAACACATGAAATGATGCAAACAAATGAGACTATTCACCCTTATGCATTCCTTTAGGGCCTGTTGCTCGTGTGCCTTTACCTTTCCTAGTGCTCCTACGAGGTGCATCCCCAGTGCCTGGAGCATGGGTGGTAGAAGGCTGCTGGCCTTCAATTGAGGAGACTGCTGATGGCCTTGGAGGACGACTTCGAGCAACTCTTGGCCTAGAGGGCGCGGCTTCAGACTGTACCATCTCGGCCTGGACTGCATCAGTCTGGCCTGGCTGGCTGACAAGTAATAGCAAGGGCACGGGTGGAGTGGCAGGGGTGGGAGCAGGAATGTTGTCATCCTGAGAGAGGACAGCAGGTTCCTGTTCTATGGCGCCACTGCCACTCTCCCAGGGCTGCACCTCAGCACTCTTGGTGATCTGTTGGAGAACAGATCGCTGGACTGCTGTGATGCCCTAAAAGCCCCTTTCAACAGTGGAACCTAGAGCCACGACAGTAGTAGTCTGAGCTTCCAAGGCAGCTGTCTGATCTTGGATGGCAGGTGTTTGTGCTGCAATGGAAGCTGTGACATCGATCATCAGACGTGTTCATCTATGGTGTGTTCCATAGGTGTGCTGATGGAGGTGACCAACCATTCCATGTGGGAAAGGATGGGCTCCAAGCTCTGCGCAAAGCCCTGTGCCAAGTTGGAGCTAGACTCTCCATGCCCCTTGACGTTGTGCGCAGGCTTTCCAGTGCACCAAGCATTTGGTTGTGTACGTCTATCAGCCTTCTTCTGTAACCGGGCCCATCGAAGTCACCATCTGAATCCTCGGCAGCAGAACTGGTCTGCGACCTCGCCTTCCAGCGAACTGGCACCTGTGGCATCCTTTCCCCCCACCCCGGCTCCTGCGCACTTGTGCCCGATGTCTCACCACGTGCAGATCCCTCCTCTATCCTAGCCTCTAAATTACACGCAGTGTCAGTCCCTGAGCTGGTGGCTGCGAGTGTAAGGTCGAGTGACGGTGTGTCTGCGTCATCACTGTCATCTTCCTCTGCCTCCTCTGATTGTGCCATTCCAGTTCTTGGGTATCTGAAACGACAAAGGGACACGGGTTGAGTTGTGGTGATGGGAGAGGAGAAAGTAAGACGTGTGTGCTGACACCATCTGCAAAACGTGAGTCAGAAAATATTGTGGAATGGGGGAGAAGTGGGAAGTGAGAAGGAGGATTAGGTATGCAGAGACCTCCAGCACCATCAGTGGCCACAGCACTTTCTCTTCCATGGGGGTGAGGGCATGTAAGCATGCCTGTCCCCCCCCCCCCCTCCAGTTCTTTCCTGCTGCCTACTGTTATGTGCCACTTTCTCCTGCAAAAAAGAGGGAAATGTGTCAGTGAGTGTCCTGCAAGATGTTTGGGTGATGTGGCTGTCATGGTTGAATAACTGCCAGTGTTTGTGACCTGTGATTTGTGGGCGTGCGGCTTGCAACAGTGGTAATGTGTGAGGGTGAGATGAAGCATCTGATTTGAAGAGTTAAATACTGATTGAAAGAGTTTGTTGGGAGGTGGGTGATGGGGGGTATAGTGCTTGGAGCAGTGGATGAGGTTAGTGGTGCAGTTGGTAGGAGATGCCACTTGAAAGTTGAACTCACTCACCTTGACCACTCGTGTCAAATCATTGAACTGCTTCCTGCACTGCATCCATGTTCTTGGCGTTGTGCTCCTGGCATATGCTACTTCTCCCACTGCCTCTTGAGCATATGTCTGGAGGGCCTCTTGCCCCCCTGCATATATAGGATGCCCCTTCTTCTGTCCACCTCTTGCACCAAGGCCTCTTGTGCATCACTAGAGAACCTTGCTGCAGGCTCCCTCGCAGGCGCAGCCATTGTTCACTATATTCCAGCACAGATTTACTTCCCAATGGACCTCCAGCACTTCCTACAGCCACAGTGCACCTCCCCTTTAAGAGGAGCAATCATTGAAATCATCAGGTAGCATGAATGTTGCGTGCTGCCTGCATTGCAACCAACGGGCACGGGTTAATCACGCACCGCAATCCCAGAACCCGTTTTCGGGTGTTATCCATTATAATCCCCCTCTTGTCAAGTCGCAATATCAGAAATGCCCCCAATTATCAGTCCCGGGGGACCAGATTTGAAAAATGATACATTACTGCATTTCAATCCAAGGGGAGGAAAATCCTAAAGATATGGCAAGATTTAAGGTAGAAATGTTTGTAATCACTCAGCAAATAAAAGTTTTCTGATATCAAGATATACATATATATATATATATATATATATATATATTTATATTTGCTTTGCCAACTAACATATTAGGGGTAATCTTGTGGAGCTTTATTATTTGGAGCTGGGTCACAGAATGAGCCCTATAGTGTTTATAGCCTTGTCTTCACTCCCAGTGTGGAGCCTCACTAGACAGGAGTGCAGCCCATAGAATCAGTCCTATAGGCCCTGATTTTAACCCAACCCATCTGATGACAATGGGTGAGCAAACGGTTAAAATTGGAAAAATCGACTTACCACCCCGTTCCCTCCAGAAACTTCCGAACATGAATTTATCCCTGCCAATGACTGAAGCCGGAAACATACCAGCCAGAAACAGGCAGGTGCCTGATGAATATAATCAAATAAGTCATTTGGACCCCGTCTCAATTTTAACTGGGTAAGTCAAAAGTCCTTCCCAGTGGCCAACCCGCTGAGTAAAGTTTAACAGCTTTGGCTTCACAATCTGACTAACATGACCGGAAGGTGCATTTAAAGGAACACTCACCTGCAGCACTCAGGCCTTTATGATTTGAGTGCTATTGTGAACAGTGTATTCCCATGGCAGTTTTGTCCTTCCAATTTGTTTCTTTCTGAATTGTTTTTCCCCTTACCTGCCCCCATTAAGCACTCTGATTATCATGGGTGCTGGTTTTGGTTCACTTCTTTGGACAGATGAAGAATTGGAGGAAGAGGAGCAGCAGCAGCAACCTGAAGAATCAGGATAAGCAGCAGCTGGACCTGTTAGAAGACAGCAGGTGTGGGGAGCTGCTGATAGAAGGTCTTACCCAGCCCAGAGGGTCTATAGGCCAAGACTTAACTTTCTTGGATATTTCTCAGGAGCAATGCAGGAGGAGGCTGCTCTTTACCAGGCAGGCTGTCGCTGACCTATGCAGCCCGATGCAGTAGGACCTGCTGCTTGCTGGACCAGGGGACCATGCTTTACCATTTGACTGTCAAAGTCACTACTGCCTGAGCTTTTTCACCACAGACTCCTTCCAGGCTGCTACAGGGGAAAATTCACCCCGCATCTCCCAGCCTGCAGTACACAGCTGCATCAAGCAGGCCACCAATGCCCTCCTTGCCAGAGCAAACCAGTACATTACCTTTACGATGGATGCCAACAGTCAGAATGAGAGAGCTCTGGGATTTGCAGCAGTTGCCAGCTTCCCTCGTGTCCATGGTACAATAGACTGCACTCATGTAGCTATTAGGGCACCAGAATATGTGCCAGCAGCTTATATGCACTGGAAGGGCTTCTACTCCATCAATGTTCAACTGGTGTGTGATCACCACAGAAGGAGAAAGCAAGTGGGTGGCAGTTTCATTGGTAGCTGCCAGGATGCCTTCATTCTGTGATACTCATCCACCTCCTTACCATTCCACCCATCCAAGAACATCAGAGGATGGCTATTATCCCCACCGAAACTGGCTGATCACAACTCTCTGCAGCCCCAGCATATCTGAACAACAGTGCTACAATAGATAATAGCAGATGAAAGTTATCACAATGCAGCTTGATGTATACAATTCATTGCACCAATCTACAGGTCTGTTTAGAAAATCTCTAGAAAGTGTTCAAAATTAATAGATTTTCCTCAGAATAAAATGAATTTTAACGTTGATTACTCAAAACAACTGCACAATTTCTTCCACATCGTCATTCACTTTCTGGATTAAAACATTCCTGATGAACTCACAGGAGAAGCAGGCTTTTGGATCCATTTGATAAGACAACCCCTAAGCCATGGATATAAATAAGAGGGAAGAATGTGAGTGGAGACATATGGTTAAGTGAAATGTGGTACAAAGCTGAAGGTAAATGGGCACCATAGAGCAAGCTTCAGGAGGAGGGATGGTACTGAGAACATAGGAATATAGGAACAGGAGTAGGCCGTTCAGCCCCTCGAGCCTGCTCCACCATTTGATAAGATCATGGCTAATCTGTGATCTAACTCCATATACCTGCCTTTGGCCCATATCCCTTAATACCTTTGGTTGCCAAAGAGCTATCTATCTCAGATTTAAATTTAGCAATTGAGCTAGCATCAATTGCCGTTTGCGAAAGAGAGTTCCAAACTTTTACCACCCTTTGTGTGTAGAAATATTTTCTAATCTCACTCCTGAAAGGTCTGGCTCTAATTTTTAGACTGTGCCCCCTACTCCTAAAATCCCCAACCAGCGGAAATAGTTTCTCTCTATCCACCCTATATTAATATCTTATTAACTTCGATCAGATCACCCCTTAACCTTCTAAACTCTAGAGAATACAACTCCAATTTGTGTAATCTCTTCTCGCAACTTAACCCTTGAAGTCTGGGTATCATTCTAGTAAACCTACGCTGCACTCCCTCCAAGGCCAATATGTCCTTCCGAAGGTGCGGTGCCCAGAACTGCACTCTAGGTGCAGTCTAACCAGGGTTTTGTATAGCTGCAGCATAACTTCTGCCCTCTTGTACTCCAATCCTCTAGATATAAAGGCCAGCATTCCATTAGCCTTATTGATTATTTTCTGCACCTGTTCATGACACTTCAATGATCTATGTACCTGAACCCCTAAGTCCCTTTGGACATCCACTGTTTTTAACTTTTTACCATTTAGAAAGTATCCTGTTCTATCCTTTTTTGATCCAAAGTGGATGACCTCACATTTGCCTACATTGAATTCCATTTGCCACAGTTTTGCCCATTCACCTAATCTATCAATATCCCTTTGTAATTTTATGTTTTCATCTCCAGGAAGGTAGGAAGGTTATGATAAGACTCTGCAGAAGGGGTTTCAAACAAGACTACCCATGAACATCTGCCAAACAGAGTTGCTGCCTGTACAATTTTGGATTGTATTGTTGAATATTTGAGGAATTGTTTGGCAAATTTATAAAACGTAAATCAGACACAAAAGTAATTTTCTTTTACCAGAATGGTAACAGGGATGAGGGACTTCAGTTAGGTGGAGAGACTGGAGAAGTTGGGATTGTTCCACATACAGCAGAGAAGGTTAAGGGACGATTTAATGGAGGTGTTTAAAATTATGAGGGGTTTGATACAATAGATAGAAAGAAACTGTTTTCACTGGAGGGGACACAGATTTAAGTTAATTGTCAAAAAAGCCAGAGGGGAGATAAAGAAAAATTTTTTACACACCGAATTGTTATGATCTGGAACGTGCTGCCTGAAAGGGTGATGGAAGCAGATTCAGGAGTAACTTTCAAAAGAGAATTGGATATAAACTTGAAAAGGAGAAATTTGCAGGGTTATGAGGAAAGAGCAGGGGAGTGGGATGAATTGGATAGCTCTTTCAAAGAGCTGGCACAGGCACG
Source organism: Heptranchias perlo (assembly GCF_035084215.1). Taxonomy (NCBI): domain Eukaryota; kingdom Metazoa; phylum Chordata; class Chondrichthyes; order Hexanchiformes; family Hexanchidae; genus Heptranchias; species Heptranchias perlo. Next base: position 103,202,975 of record NC_090327.1, read on the forward strand.
ATGGGCTGAATGGCCTCCATCTGTGTGGCATGAATCTATGTGAGTCAGAACAAAATCTGGGCCTGGGAAGGATGCACAACAAAATTAGAGACTGACAAACCATGGTTGAGGCTTAAGAGGATGCTGGAGGGGAAGATGTGAACTGATCATTAGTGATTTAAGGGGGCTTTTAATTTAGCAGCACTGAGGAGGAGGTACACTGTCTGTTTTATGGATTCATATGAAACAAAACCACATAAGCGTTTTAAATGGAAATTTACAGAGTACATGTGTAGCCATTTTAAACTTTGATGTTTTTTTAAATAAAATGTTGGTAATTTTCTTATTGTAAGGCCACGATGGCTGTGACACTTCCTTTACAGGCGTAGCTCAATGCAGTTTAATAATTTTGTAGTCTTTATAGTAATCACGTGGAATTATATGATCTGCTTTGGTATAAGGACCTCATTACTTAAGTGAGTTCCTTTTTACAACAAAGAAGACTTTTGCACATGCGCTCTATTTATTTATCTGCCTCATCTGGCAGCATTTTTCCGGTCCAGCAGACACTAACATCTGATGAGTCAAACTTCCCATTTCAGACTAATCAGTTGACTGCACTAATTGCGAATGCAAATATGCAAATTTATATTAATTAATTACTCTGCTAATTAGTTCTGTGGTCTTTTGGAGTAATAAATCATTGTGCAGTAGAAAGGAAACGGGTCTTGTCCCATTTCACTCCACATAAAATTTTAATACATGCCTTCAAAAATAACTCCAATCTGATCATTGTGCTTCCAGTGATGATTCCCCTGCAGGAAGGTATAATTGTAAAAGGGTTTTCAAATCTTCAGCAAATGCCATCAACAAGGTGTCTGTTAGCAATTTAATTATCACATTATCAGCTTCCAAAAAGGCGAGTTTGCTGTGCTCCAGGCTGATACTGAAAGCTTATATGTTCGCACATTTAAGCGAATAGCAAAATCTCTTTACTCATCCCGCAGAATAGGCAAATGAACACGGAAGTCTTACATTTAGGATGTTGAATGGACATCCTGTGTTTCGAATGTGTTCTGATGCAAATGCAGTGATACCAGGTTGCCTGCTTCAGCTGCGGGTGTTGTTAAAGTAGAATGAATCCGTTGGCGCATGGAAACAGATACTGTTACGCAGTTTCCAAGTTTTCCTTTGGGCTTGACTAGAACAATATTGAATGACATGCACTCAAAAGGTGTGCTGAAACCACGAACATAACATATAGCAACCCAAAGCATTTCTGAAGCTTTCGAACTATGGGCTTATCAAATATGAACATAGATTAATCCATGCTAATTGCTAAATTGTGGTCAATGGAGATTGGGTGATGCTCATTTGCAAGGAAACATCAATTCAAGTTACTTTCTTCTGAATTTAGAGAAAAGTAGTTTCTCTTTGATAACTAAGATGAAATGAGACAGTGTGTCATTATGATAAATTCTAACATGTCAAGATTCAGTTTGACACATGATGAAGCCTAGTGCTAAAACTGATTTGAGGTGCTGAAATCTGAGGCGGCAGCACATCCTCACGTTTAACGGTGTAATTGGATTGCACTCTTCATTTTTGCACAAAATTATGACAGATTTATAAAAAAAATGACTGTAAATCATGACCTAGATGGTAAATTGGAGAACTGCATGGGAATGGAAAGAAACTTAGGAACCATTTTAAAATGATTTACTGTGAAATATTTGAATGTATTTATAAATGAATCATGTACAATTTATAGTGGGGGGATAATGGTGTATTCTGCTGGGAAATAGCAATCCATTGCATTATGGAGATTCAAAGATCACTGCTGGATTTTGCACTCCTTCTGCTGAAGTGAATTATTTGTAGGTGTTATAGTTTTTAATGTGGCATGTTATGTTGCATAGGTAATTCCTAGTATTCCTACTTTAAGTAAATTTATGGGACACTCTATAGTGATAAGATTGATACCCCAAACAAGCATAGAACCAAATATATAGGGCCGATGACTGCAAGTATTGACTCCACCAAAGTAAGCGGGGTCGGGGAAGCCCACTCTATTATTATCTGGGTGGGTGCTCGTCATTGGGGAAAACCTGCAATATGTAGCCAAAAAGATACAAGCAAAATCTTTTAGATCTGCAGGGGTGCAGGCCACAACCCAAGCCTGGAGTCCCTGGTGGGTGCCACCTTTGCTGGACGTTGGAGAATGCCTACTCTCACTCAGAGTACTGGACCAGGCTGGAGACAAGGAACTTTCCTGCCGGGGACCCCCCTGACTACACTGTTACACTTATACTTGCATTACTCTTACACATGGCTACATCCCTAACAAGGACCAACAGAAAGAGTTAGGAATGGCCTAGACCCGGTGTATTCCGGTCCTAGTCTAATTTATGCATCTTCTGCCACAGTGTGCACTGGCTGTGATGAATTTACAGCCAGTGCACACTGGAAGGGCCGCAAAGTTTCAGCACCATTGTTTTTTCTAAAATCACCCGTTACCTTCATTTTCTGATGTCTGACAGTAAGAAAACTCTTTAATATACAAGTGGGCAAACCATTCAAAACTCAATGTTGTAAGCCAAGGTAAAGAAAAAGTTAATAATATCAATCACACTTATTATAACTGACCTCTAACTAGAATCCAAGAATTTAAGAAAGAACAAACTTGCATTTATATAGTGCCTTTCACCTCCTGAGGATGTCCCAATGCGCTTCACAGACAATGAATTAATTTTGAAATGTCATCACTGTTGCTTTGTAGGCAAACATGGCAGTAAATTTGCACAAAGCAAGATCCCACAAAGAGCAACAAGACAAATTACTTGTTTTGGTGGTGTTGGTTGAAAGAGTAATGTTGGCCAGGACATTAGGAGAACTCCCCTGCTCTTCTTCAAATACACGGGATATTTTACATCCACTTAAACAGGTAGGTTTAATATCTCTTCCGAAAGACAACACCTTTGACAATGCAGTATTCCCTCAATACTGCACTGAAGTGCCAGTGTAGATTATGTGCTCAAGTCTATATTAGAACTTGAAAGCAGAACCTTCCGTCTCAGAGCTGAGAGTGCTACTAACTGACTGAGCCAAACTAACAGAAGCATTAGGAAGCACAGCTTCAGCTACACAAGGTATCTTAAGGTGGTTCTTGAAACCAGTATCTTTGATCTGCTTCCTAGTGATTTAAGTCATCTCTGCAGCTAAAAAAAGACAGCAAATCCGTATGTCTTCTCCCAGGTGTTAGGAGAGATCTGACAATAGGGAATGTGACAGTTCAGGAGGAAAACTGAAAGTCTGATAAAATTCCACTAAGAAAGTGATGATTGTGTTAGTGCTATGTAGGTTAATGTATTCATTATTATGTGGGTCAAAAATAATTGGGTATTCTGCAGGAGTATTTGATGACTTTTCTTTAAACATTTTGAATTACAGTCACGAATCTTATGAAGGAATATCAGGTGCACAGGAATATATTATAATCTGCCTGACTGCAATTGACTGCTCTTTTCTAACTGTTAAACTTTTCCAGTGTGGCTGTTGTGTGCCTTTCTTAGTTACAGTGAGTCAGTGCTCTTTCAATGTTAATTATTTGTAGTCCAATTCAAAGTGATTTCTTTGGGGAAACAGGGAGGATGCTCAGGTAGAAGATTCTATAGTGAGAAAGGAGGACCGCCAAGGTTGCATTGAGATAAAGATATCTTGCTCAGTATCTCACTGAAGTAGGGTTGCCAACCCTCCAGGATCGCCCAGAGATTGAAGATTAATCTCCTGGATACTGCTGCGAGCAACCCAGGAGAAAAATCATAGGGACATTAAAAAAGTTATGCATTTTTTTTAACACCTTTGTTTATTAGTTATAAAAGTATTGGAGATGGAAAAAAAAAGCTGTTTGGTGGGGTGAGGCAGTTGGAGGTGGGAGGTCATGTGATGAAACCTCCAGGAATATGTCCAACCAGAGTTGGCAACCCTACACTGGAGCGGTAATAGCATGGCTGCCAGCAAGCTGACTGGAGATGCAGCTCTGGCTACTTGAGCACTAAACTCCAGATCCAGGACAACAAAGCTGATTGAAGCAAATAGCACTTCAACCCCCTTGAAAAGATGGGGCTGTGACAGTGTGAAAAGGCGATCACTCACTCAATTAATATTTTCCTGTTTGAATATGCTCCACAATATTAACACAGCTATATGCTATGGATGTGGAGTAACTGGGAACATAGAAACTGTATTGGGGAAGAATCCACATATATTATGTGTGACAAAATCAAACCTGTTCTTTATAAACTGTTTAGAGTTTCATAACACAGTCTCTAGAGCAAATCTGTTGGGATACATTTCTGTGGCCATTTTCAACAACACAAACCATTTTTAAGAAACTCTTGCCTACCAGAAATTGGGCGAGTGGATAGTTAAAATTGCCTAGGTTATTTACTCACCTTGAACACATTCAACTGAGCAGGCGGTAAGGACACCCACACAAAGCTTTTCACAAATGCATGTTGTTTGCCAATAATATCATCAGAACCCAACTGCAATTTTAACTTGGCACATTAAGCGGGAAGCCACAGTGCATTTCCTGCCAGGCCAGCCCAACGGGGAAGTGGCTCAGGTCTGGAAGAGGCCTAAAAAGGTTTATTTTTTGAATACTTCCCTTGCGTAATCCTCCAAGGCCTAAAAGGAAAGTGTACGCCTCCCCCACTGTGGAGTCGCACCTCCCCTCTTCCCAATCACGAGACCCCCAAGGGATGGCCCTGGCAACTGATCACACCACTTACATGGCGCCCTCCAGGCCCCGAGATTTTACGCTGCTTCCTGCTGACTTCCTGCCTGGATTTAAATGAGACCCGAGAGTTAAAATAACCCGGGCCACATTTTTGGAGCAGGTAAATTATTTTGAAAATATGAATGAAGGACATAAATAAAAATAAAATAAGTAAGAAATAAATGCAGCAATATCTCTTAGGATGTGTTTACACGCTGGTTTAGATTAATTGTGAAACTTTTTTCACTTCATACTGGTAAGAACATAAAATCGTAAGAAATAGGAGCAGGAGTAGGCCATACGGCCCCTCGAGCCTGCTCCGCCATTCAATAAGATCATGGTAGATCTTCGACCTCAACTTCAATTTCCCACCCAATCCCCATATCCCTTGATTCCCCTAGAGTCCAAAAATCTATCCATCTCAGCCTTGAATATATTCAATGACTCAGCATCCACAGCCCTCTGGGGTAGAGAATTTCAAAGATTCACAGCCCTCTGAGTGAAGAAATTACTCCTTATCTCAGTCTTGGCTGGCCAACCCCGTATCCTGCGATTATGCCCCTTGGTTCTAGACCCTCTAGCTAGGGGAAAGATTTTCTCTTAGCATCTATCCTGTCAAGCCCCCTCACAATCTTATAGGTTTCAATGAGATCACCTCTCATTCTTCTGAACTCCAGAGAGTATAGGCCCATTATTCTCAATCTCTCCCCATAGGACAACCCTCTCATCCCAGGAATTAATCTAGTGAACCTTTGTTGCACCGCCTCTAAGGCAAGTATACAATGAGACCAAAACTGTATGCAGTACTCCAGGTGAGGTCTCACCAATGGCCTGTACAAACTTGTGTAGTGTAAATCCAAAGTTAAGCCCTGATCTGGCTTTGGAGTGAAATGGAGTGAGATTCATTCCTTCAAGGTGCCTCACCTTACTTTGTTTGGTGTGGATGGCTTCTGATTTAGGATTTAGGCTGCATTCATATCGCACCCCAATTCCTGATAGGGCCAATTTTGTGCTTCTACGCTTCCAGTGAGGAGCATGGCATGAAATCACGGATATCCGCAATATACCACCGCACACTTCCAGGAAATGTCGCTCCCTACTGAGAAAAGGGCAGCATGGAATCAGCCCTGGTATCCAGTTGTACAAATGCTAAAGACAAAAATTTAAAACCCCAAACTGTAGTGCCAAATATGAAGTGAAACTGCTTCAAACCAATGCAAATTCAATGAGTTTAATGTAAATGCATCCTTAGATGCTCTAGATGCAGGAATGAATGAATAATTAAACTAAGTGCTCGAGCCAAATTGTGCTATATTAATGAAGTAATAAACAGCACTGTGGGAGAACCTTCACCACCCGGACTGCAGTGGTTCAAGAAGGCGGCTCACCACCACCTTCTCAAGGGCAATTAGGGATGGGCAATAAATGCTGGCCTTGCCAGCGACGCCCACATCCCACGAACGAATAAAAAAAAAACAAAGTCAGGGTTGGAGCAATGACCTCCAAAGAAAAGGGGTCAATTTTTTTCAGGGGCGGGGGGTGGTGTTGAAGCTACCCTCTTTGTAAAGGGGACTTCTCACTTCCCTTTTAGGTGAGGGAACTCGAGACCCACACCCCTGGGCCAACCAGCTACCAGCGATGTTTCCAGGGTCTTTCGGGCACCAAAGGTATGCCGGCAAACTGCTGGAGGCCCAATCCTGCAGGTCCTTCCCCCCAACCCTATGAATTTTGGTGGGGTCAGTGATGCCTTCGGGCCAGTGAGTTGTACAGCACGAGTGGTCCTGGGAACACTAGGCCCATAGCTCTTGTCAGGTTAACTTTAATTTACATGTGAAAAATCTAACACTTTTTTTGTTGCCCGTGAAATCGTAAGTGCTCTAAGAAAAAAAACAAAAAGGAATGAAGAGCAGCCATTTGTAGAATGAAGAAAATCAAGTAATTAGAGTCATGTTGGACGCACATGACTGCTTTGAGCCTCAGACTTTGCACTGAACCACACAGTGCCATGCTGCTTAATAGTTTTCTAGATATCCTTCAGAAGTTTGTTTTTTGTTAATGAAATGATCATTGAACTCTGCTCCAAAATTTAGTAAAGAACTTCATCTGAGATTATTGGAATTAAATTGCACCCAGTTGCCTAATGTTACAGCAAAGTGAAATTGCATTCAAAGCCCTTAATGCTTATAACTAGATTTAAAGGCCCTGAATTTGCAGAGTAGTAAAATAATGGAATCACTTTGGAAAACCATTGGGTTTTTTTCCTCCCCCTGTTTGGCAATCTAATGTTAGTGGCATCTGCATTGCTTAAATAAATTTATAAATTAAAACCAGTCTGTTAATAGAAGCAGTGTGTTCTAATAGCAAGTACTAATGATCCATATGAAAATGAAGCAGGTTTTAATAGTGGAAGGGAATAGCATCTAAATTGCACCGTTTGAGGCCAGAGCTGTGCAATGACAAGCTCTCAGTCGTAAACAGCCTGGCACAGCTTCTGGTGACACCATGTGTGGCATAGAGTCTCTCTCTCTCTCTCTCTCTCTGCCCCTCCCCACCCCTCCATTTTAGGTAACTTCTGCAGTCTTCTATGTATCTTGCGAACTGAACCCAAAACCTGTTATTTTATTTTGCTGTCTCTCGCCCCTCCTTGGTGTCGTACACCATTCCCCGAAGGAGATACAGCCAGGTGACCTGTTCCTGGGCCTGTGCCAAATGTGACCGACTGCTGGGAGGTATGTGAGAGCAGTGGGGGTTGACTCATCCTCTACCCTTCCCCCACCTTCTCGACCTGCAGGGAAATGCAGTGTCTGCGCTCCAGACCCCCTCCCAAACAGCCCAGCTGACATCAGAAGCTCACCACGTGGACTCAAATCTGCATCCAATCTCTCGGTGCTGTAGCATGTTGTTATAGCAACACACTGGGACTGTTAATGTTACACTTACTCAAACCCAATTGCAGGCTGCTTCTTTGTTATGTATTTTTATCCCGATTTATCGCTCATTCCCAGCCTGGGCCACATATCCTAGATCCCCGTAGAGATTGTGGGTAAATGACCCTCAGAATCCTCTCCATGGCTTTCATGAAGGCCGTGCTCTGGTCAGCTCCTCGCCATTGCTATCGTGTAACCAAGGGTAAAACTCTCGCAAGGTTTGCCTCCCACCCACTGGCATGCACTTCACTTCCAACTACCCGACTCCAGTACAGCCATTCCAGTAAGCCCCTGACTGCGATGAAGTCTGAGTGGCGGTGAGGCCAGCGTTTCACTGTGATTCCTAAGTGTAGCATTATGTTGTGCCACTGACATGTTTAAACAGTTATTTGATTTCTATTTCAAAGCTATTTTGGCCCATTTTTTTAAATAGAATTTTGTTGGAAGCTGCTTCAACAGAACAGGTGAGGGACATGTACCGAACAATAATTTGTGTGTGTGTGCCTGAAGCATATATGTCTGAGGGTGTATCTATGTGTGAGAGTTTGTGTGTGAAATTGTGTGTGTACATGTGTGAAGTATGTGCATGTGTGTGTGTAGTGTGTGTGCATGAAATGTGAGTGAAGTGTGTCTTATAAATTGCAAACAAAGCACTGGGGTTCAATTTTAGAGGAATAGAATTGAAATGCAGAGAAGTTATGCTAAACTTGATTCGAACCTTGGATAGACGACATTTAGAATACGTGCACTATTCTGGTTATTACAAAAAGGATTTAGAGGCACTGGAGAAGGTGCAAAAAAGATTTACAAGGATGATATCAGAACCGAGAGGTTATAACTATCAGGAAAGACTGAACAGGCTGGGGCTCTTTTCTCTAGAAAAGAGAAGGCTGAGGGGTAACTTAATAGAGGTCTTTAAAACCATGAAAGGCTTTGATAGTGTAAACGTGGAGAAAATGTTTCCGCTTGTGGGGGAATGCAAAACTAAGTGTCATAAATATAAGATAATCAGTAATAAATCCAATAATTAATTCAAGAGGAACTTCTTTACTCAGAGTGATTAGAATGTGGAACTCGCTACCACATGGAGTAGTTGAGGCAAATAGCATAGATGCATTTAAGGGGAAGCTAGATAAACACATGCGGGAGAAAGGAATAGAAGGTTATGTTGATGTGGTTAGATGAGGTAAGGTCGGAGGAGGCTCGTGTGGAGCATAAACACCAGCATAGACCAGTTGGGCCAAATGGCCTGTTTCTGTGCTGTAAATTCTATGTAAATCTATGTCAATGTGTGTGAATGTGTGTGTGTGTGTTAGATTGTGTGTATGTGTAGTAAATATGTTGTAGTATGTGTACACGTATGAAGTAAATGTGTGTAAATCTGCGCAGGTGAAGTGTTCATTTAAAAGATGATCAGAGACACACTGACAGTAACAGAAGAGAAGTTTACAGACTAGCCTGCCCCCCTCCCAATTAAAGAGGGAACACAGGGGCAGAAAGCCATTAGGGGTGATTTTCAAATATCAGTCATCTGTTTCTCGCCTGGAAACATCCGACCCACAGAAGAAAATCGGGTGGACATCCTTTTGATGCTCAAGGCCCGCCTGATTCAATTTTCAGGCAGGCCTCTAAAGGAGTGCCCAGAACACCTGCCCAAAACAGGCATGAGGTTGTTTAAATATCCAAATTTGGGTGCTACACCAGTTGTAGGATGCTGATTGCCATTTTCATGTACAAATGCGCAGAGCATATGCTGTGCACATTAGGCCCAGTTGTACCAGGTGTTGAGTAGCCTTAAAGCTTGATGAGACTGCTGGAGCAGGTGTGCTTCTCCAGGTCCCACAAAACTACAGCCCATTTTCGTCCCCCCGCCCTACCCTCTGGGACTGGCCCCCTCCCAACAGGCCTAACCAGCCAGTCGGTTCCGTATGGAAGCTTGCCTGAAAATGGTTCGGGCCTCCTGACGGTGGCTTCAGGCACTGCGGATGCACAGCGGACTTTGCGCTCGTTTTGGGCCAAAGTTAAAAAATTACCCCCACTATTATTTGAATTAAAAAGCATTCAGCAGACTTATAGCTTGTGGCCATTCGAAATGTGATGGCGACTCTTGTAACTGTCATCGACAACAACTTGCATTTATAGAGCACCTTTAACATGGAAAATCATCCCAAGGCACTTCAGAGGTGGAAGGAAAAAAAATTTAATCGGCTAACATAATTGTTAGCCTCCTCGGCACATTGTACCAGCTGGTAGATGACATAGATAAACCTTCTTCAGAACCCAAACTGCATCATTTTATGTTACTTTGATGAATACCTAAGTTTGGACCAGCTTGGATATGTCTTTCCTTAAAAAAGGTTGTTGGCACCCAGATACACAGAGATACAATCATCCTTCTTGCGCATGCACACTATTATTTAACTTATCCTGCACAAGCTGTGATTGCCATCTGTGTTTTCGTTTTGTTACTTTAAAGAAAGTATAAGAACTTCAATTAGCTGGTTAGCACGCTGGGGGAAGGGAAATCAAATTTTCTCTTGCCGTTCCTTGGTGACATGACCAGATTATGTGTCCAGTTCATCCATCACCCCTGTGCTCGCTGACCTACATTGGCTCCCAGTCCGGCAGCGCCTCAATTTTAAAATTCTCATCCTTGCTTTCAATAGCCTCGCCCCTCCCTATCTCTCCAATCTCTCCAATCTCCTCCAGCCCTACAACCCTCAGATCTCTGCGTTCCTCCAATTCTGGCCTCTTGCACTTCTCCGATTTTAATCGCTCCACCATTGGTGGCTGTGTTTTTGGCTGCCTAGGCCCTAAGCTCTGGAATTCCCTCCGAAAATCTCTCTACCTCTTTCACCCCCTTTAAGACGCTCCTTAAAACCTACCTCTTTGACTAAGTTTTTGGTCACCTGTCCTAATATCTCCTTATGCGGCTCAGTGTCAAATTTTGTTTGATAATTGCTCCTGTGAAGCACCTTGGGACCTTTTGCTACGTTAAAGGCCCTATATAAATGCAAGTTGTTGTTGTTGTCTCATTGATTAAAATACTTTTTCATCCCTAACAGTTGAATGAAGAAGAGGCTATCTGGTCTTGTGCTGATTTAAATATCCAGCACCTCAATTATCTCAACATAAACCACTCTATCACTTGCAATCTAGAGCACTATATGAAATGTATACTTACCATTTGTTCACCGAGATAAAAGTAAGTGCAGAGAGTCTGGGCTGTCCAGATGTTTGTTAAGGAACATGTGTAAGAAAATAAAGCCCCATTAATAACACGGTGATTCGCTTATTTAATTTGTACTAAGTACTGTTGCCAACACTCACAAATTCATTAATGATTTATTGTTTTAATCCAGCCATTCACAGGCATGGAAGTGAGGGGGGTGAAATCAATTGTCCCTGTCCCTGGCTGCTGGTCCTGTGCTTGAAGAGCCGGATCTTGCTGGAGTGGGGCATCTCGGGGTGTACGCCGTTAGTTAGACGTTTTCCTGCACTCTTCAGCTCAAAATGTTTTTGCACTGTAATTTGCTGGAAGTGCGAGCTGATAACTCTATGGCGAGGGCAACAGGGCACCTGGGACTTACGTGAACAGCGGGACCAATAGTGTATGTCCTTAACCAATGAGATTTAAGGATTGAGAAAGAAACAGAGGAACGACTGAGAAGGAGGGTGAATTAGTGTCAAATCAGATACAGAAAGAGAAATAAAGAGGCAAAAAAAGATTGAATTAAGAGAAAGAGAGAGAGAAAAGAGACAAAGGTAAAGTAAGAAAACATTTTAAATTTGATATTTTTGAAATCTCTAATAACAATTTACTACATGTAGGAATGAGATTGAACGGTTTAAATTGTTTCTTTTCTGGGCCAGAGAGGTTGATTGGCATTGGATTAACAGTTATCACATTGTTAAAAAGGTATTTAAGCTGTTAAATTCCATCTTAACTTTCTGTGGTGAGTTTAATGGGCAATTAATATGCAAATCCAGCAAGTTCTTAAAAATAACGGGGAGGCTAAGGGCAAGATGCCGTTTGTGCGAAGCAAATGGCGGAGTGGCATAAATCAACCAGCAAGTTCTGGAGTTTCGCAACTCACGGTGTACCGCTTCATCCCCTGAACTTGCTGGCTGATTTGCACATTAATAACAGCGTACATCGTTAACACACCGTTACTTTCCCAGCAAGATCTGATCCAATAGCGCTAAATCGATACAGCGTGATCACAATTATGAGTGCTGCAATCCTCAATAAGGAACACCAAAACAATCCCATGCTACAAATGGGATAGATTGTGGAATCAGTATTTAAATGTTAAACAGTGGTTTCTCCAAATTGGTAATGACAATGGGCTAAAAATCCTCGGCCCTTCCAGCGCACTCCCATGCAACACCGACAGGAGTTTTAAAAAATTCACTCTCGGGATGTGGGTGTTGCTGGCAAGGCCGGCATTCATTGCCCATCCGTTACAATTGAGAGGATTGCTAGGCCACTTCAGAAGGCAGTTAAGAGCCATTCACATTGGTGTGGGACTGGAGTCACATATAGACGAGACCATGTAAGGACAGCAGGTTTTCTACACTAAAGGACATTAGTGAACTAGTTGGGTTTTGACGATATTCCGCCAGTTTCATGTTCACTTTTTACTGATGCCAGTTTTAAAGAAACAAATTTTAATTTCCAGAATTGTTTTAACTGAATTTAAATTCTCAAATTCTCAAATTTAAATTCTCAAACTGCCATGTTGGGATTTGAACTCTAATTCCAGCACTGTGGGAGAACCTTCACCACACGGACTGCAGCGGTTCAAGAAAGTGGCTCACCACCACCTTCTCAAGGGCAATTAGGGTGGGCAATAAATGCTGGCCTTGCCAGTGACGCCCACATTCCATGGACGAATAAAAAAAAATTCTTTGGATTATTTGTCCAGTAGCAACCACACTACTGTACCCCCTTACAAGCGCAGCAAAAGGAATGGAAAACAAGCTGGAAGCTGGTTATGTTGGGTCCTGGCCTTGCAAAGGTCTTCTCTCAGAGCTTTGTAAGGAGCAGAACCCCCACCCACTCCTTCCACCCCAGGGTTTTAAAGGAAGTAAATGAGGAAATTGCAGATGCTTTAGCCATAATCTTCCAAAGCACTCTCGATTCAGGAATTGGAATTTAGACTGGAAAATTGCTAATGTAACTCCATTATTTAAGAAAGGTGTGAGAGAGAAACCTGGAAATTATAAACCTGTTGGTCTAACATCTGTTGTGGGGAAGTAATTGGAATCTATAATTAAGGACAGTGTGACTGAGCATTTAGAGAAATTTGAGCTGATTAGAGAGAGCCAACATGGATTTGTAGCGGGTAGGTCATGTCTAACGAACCTAATTGAATTTTTTGAGGAAGTAACTAGAGTAGTCGACAAGGGAATGTCTATGGATGTAGTTTATATGGACTTCCAGAAGGGATTTAATAAGGTTCCACATAAGAGACTGTTAGCTAAAATTAAAGCTCATGGAATTGAAGGCAAGTTACTGACCTGGTTAGGAGATTGGTTAGGCGGTAGAAGACAGAGAGTAGGGATAGAGGGTATGTATTCGAATTGGAAGGAAGTGACGAGTGATGCCCCATAAGGATCTGTGCTGGGGCCTCAACTATTCACTGTATTTATTAGTGACGTAGATAACACAATAGAGACACCAGTAAGTAGTGTAGACAGGAGCATAAAATTACAAAGAGAAATTGATAGATTAAATGAGTGGGTAAAACTGTGGCAGATGGATTTCAATGCAGGTAAGTGTGAGGTCATCCATTTTGGATTGAAAAAGGATAGATCCAAGTATTTTTTAAATGGTGAAAATCCAGGAACAGTGGAGGTCCAAAGAGATTTAGGGGTCCATGTACACAGATCAGTAAGATGTAGTGGTCAGGTTCAAAAAATAATCAAAAAGGCTCATGGAATGTTAGCCTTTATATTTAGAGGGCTAGAATATAAAGGGGAGGAAGTCTTGCTACATCTCCACAAAGCTCTGGTTAGACCACATCTGGATTACTGTGTACAGTTCTGGACACCGCATCTTAGAAAGGATATATTGGTCTTGGAAGGAGTGCAATGCAGATTCACTAGAATGTTACCAGGGCGCCAAGGGTTAGATTATGAGGAGAGATTACATAAACCAAGCTTGTATTCTCTGGAATATAGAAGGTTAAGGGGTGATTTGATTGAGATTTTTAAGATTTTGAAAGGAATTGATAGGGTAGATAGAGAGAAACTTTTTCTGCTGATGGGGGAGTCTAGCACAAGGGGACATAACCTTAAAATCAGAGCCAGGCCATTCAGGAGAGAAGTTAGGAAACACTTCTTCATGCAAAGGGTGGTAGAAGTGTGGAACTCTCTCCCACAAAAAGCAATAGATGCTAGCTCAATTAATAATTTTAAATCTGAGATCGATAGACTTTTGCGAGCCCAAGGGTATTAAAGGATATGGAGCCAAGTCGGGTGGCGTGAGTTAGGATACCGATCAGCCATGATCTCATTGAAAGGTGGAACAGGCTCGAAGGCCTGAATGGCCTACTCCTGTTCCCATGTTCCTATGTTCCTACTGGCACAGGAGGGGGCATGGCCAATGGGTACGGGGAGTCTGAGGCTGGGACTTCCTGCTTCTTTAGCTTGATGGGACATCGATGGGCCAATACACTGACTTGGACCAGATGTAGCAATGGCGGAAGTGAGTCCAATCTTTGGGATTCAGGGCTGGGGCGTAGCCTGGACCCTTGAAGAATGAAGAATTCTTCAGGTAAATATCAACCACATAGTCTTTGGTGGGGTGAACACCAGAGATTATCAGCCAGCAGATCCCTACATTTATGGCAGGATCCAGGGCCCATTAGTTTTTGACTCCCAATGTACTTAAGACAGTAGAACCAAGGAGTGTGCCTATGACCAGCCAACATACTGGAATAGAAATTAATTTTGCAAGATTCCCATTCACGGTGTTGTCCATCTAACAACTAAACCCTCCCCCAATCTGGTGGGAACAACTAGGCCCTTTGGGAGGCCACTACACCCCACCCCCTCTGTATCAGTGCCCTTATAAGGGGGTGGGGAGTGAAGGCCCTGTAACTTACAAGATTTAGTGAGAAATTCCAGCTTACCTCAGGACCCAAAATTCTGGCCTGTTTCTGAGCCATTGGCCCCACTCAGACTGGAGTTATAGTGGAAGTCCCTTAGAACAGCCGAGAAAATTCAACCCCCTTGTATCTAATGTACATCCTTAGGACATCACCTGTCACGTAAATTCAGCGTAAAACACCTCAGAAGTCAAGGTTGGCTCAAATATTCACTATCTGTCAAGTTAACTATGCTGACTTACTCCAGCAATTCATTGTCACTGGGCAAAATAAACTTCCACTACCAACCAGGAACCAGCATTCCCCATAAAGCCACATTTTATTCAAAGCTACCATTCCCAAAGCAGCAACTACCACAGAACCAACCAATTAAGTTGTTCAAACAATTTTCCCAGATTTTATGTGCTGCCATGTTATTACTCCAAGTTATAGTCCAGCAATTTTATTTTAAATTCACAAGCTTTCGGAGGCTTCCTCCTTCCTCAGGTGAACGTTGAGGAAGGAGGAAGCCTCCAAAAGCTTGTGAATTTAAAATAAAATTGCTGGACTATAACTTGGTGTTGTAAAATTGTTTACAATTGTCAGCCCCAGTCCATCACCGGCATCTCCACATCATGTTATTACTCAGCCAACCAACTACATATATCAGAATTTCTAACCCAACAAACAAATAACACTTTAAAAATTCAAGAAGTACTTGAACTGTAGCTTTAAATTGCCATTGTCCAATAAGATTTAGTGCCAGGCCTACCCTCTCTCAGGGACCTGTGGCTCGAGTTTAAATCCTTTCCTGAAGCTTGTTTTCCTTGACTGGGCCTTCTTTTCCAATGTTTTTTAGGCCTCTGTGCATTCCAACCTTAGTGCCCAACAACATCAGTGCTGAACCTCCAGTGGGCCATTCTAGCTCATTATAGGGATGCTAGCCTAATGGTTATGGTAGTGGATGAGAAACCAAGAGGTCATGAGTTCAAATTCCCCCCAGGGCAAGCTGTGAAATTGAATTCAATAAATCTTATAATTTGTGGGCTGGAAAAAAATGACCATGAAAGCAGCCGGATTGCTGTAAAAATCCAAATGGTTCACTAATGTCCTTCAGGGAAAGGGATCTGCCACCCCTGACTGGGCTGAGCTATATGTGACTCCAGTCCCCCATGATATGATTGACTCATTCCCCTCAAAGCAATTAGGGATGGGCAATAAATGTTGCCTTCACCCCAGAAGTAAAATTTAAAAATAATCTGATTGGTGCTGCTGGGTCAGTGCATTTTGGTTGCATTTAAAGCTCCAGCCCACTGCATTGCCGTTGCTCATCTCTGACGCATGTTCCACCACCAATCCGACTGTGTACTTAAGAAACTTAGAAGCTACCATTTCAAAGATGGAACCTTGGTCCATAATCCATAAGGCTTTTCAAACATAACACCAATGGCAACCCATTAATATGAATGGGCCATTGACAATGTTACAATCGGATAACCTTAGACCCAACTGTCAAGTGTACTTCACCAATCACCATCAGCAACACAAGCACAGGCTAATCCTTGGGCTTCACCTCAATCCACATAGTGAATCTTGGGCCCCTGCAGTAGGCTATAAAAATGACGACCAGAAACAGAAACAAGCCAAAATAGGATTTTTCGTCAAAGGCACCTGGCTGGCCCGCTTCATGTCATTACAATTTCCCCTTTCTTGACTATTGGAAATACTCATAAGTATAGAATTAATTATGATTTTTAGTTAAATCCTTTTTTTTTGGAAATGGAATCACCAAACAGACAACTACATTTTTACACAGCGATACTTGGTTTCTTGTATTAAAATAATGGCTATTTGGCTCTCCAAAGGACTTGTTATTATATACCACCTTATCACAGCTCGGAGCAATATCTCAAAGTACTTTACACAAATAACTTATGAATTGTTGTTGTGTCGGCAAACGTGGCAGCCATTTTTCACAAGCAAAGTCCCACAAACAGCAAATCTGCTTTGGCTAAATAACTGGAAGGAAAAATGGGTGCGTTCCTTTCCAGGGGTGTGTTCTGACCCACCCAATTCCCAAATTTACTGCGCCCAGTCAATCCAATGCACCTGGGTGCAAATCCAGGAAAACCTCCCCTTATATATTTTATCAAAATCTTATGCTTGTGCACTTTTACTGATTACAAAACCTTACTTCCTGCTGTCATGTTTCTGGCAAACTTTTGCGTCAACCTCCCAATTATTAATTCCTATATCTACATTTATAATGGAAACTTCCTATGTCAACAAGTCTTGATGTAAATACACTCTCCTACCAGTGGTGGGTGCAGTAGCATCTCAGTTTTGCATCTCAGTTTCTCAGCCTGTACTGCAGAGAAGCTCCTATGCACCAACCAACTCTGCTTCCCAAATTGCCCAATTTTGCTATTTAACTATAAATAATATGAAATTCAAATATTACATTTAAATAAGGAAAGAATTTATGATTTTAAAATGGGGATTGAATATATGCATATATATATATATAAAATCCCACATTTGCACAACCCGATCCAATTATCCCCGTGCCCTCTAACCCTGCTTCACCTGAAGGCTACACTTGATCTTGCAGAAGCTCTGCAACATCTCTTAATTTTAGGCAATCCTACAGAAATTGGTGCTACAATGAAATCAGGGACTTATTTCACTAAGTCAATCTTTCAAACACTGCTTGCCTGTACTAAATAGATACTGCTGAGATTTCCTTCTCTGCCTGATTAATAGTACGTTGAGGCTTTTTGTTTTGCTTTTTACCTAGCTGAATCTGTATTATCTTTGGTGCATTACTTGCTGCATTTTTTGTATTGCAAGGCTCCTTTTTTGAATGCCTTTTCCCAGAGCACTGTCACTGAAAACTGCTGCTTCATTAGCAGCAAGCACAGTTTGGAGCATGGGATATTCCGCAGGGCATTCCAATGGCAATGTTGAATTTGGAGGAGGAAGAGAAATTCATGCACAGGGAGCAAAGGCAGCTGTGTTGGCATCTTGGGCATTTGGCGCACATCTGCCCTCATCACAGGAGCTGAGTCTACAGACCTAGGCACACCCACTTGGGCTTGTCTGAAGAGACCTACTAGCATCATCCGAGGCTTCATGAGGGATGCTGTCTCCTCGAGCCTGACCTCTGTACAAGATCTGCCACAGAACAACCATGCATGTGGCAGTGAAGGTTACCACAGCATTACATTTATATGCAACTGGATCCTTCTAAGTCACTGCCAGCAATGTTTGCCACATCAATTGCTCTTCAGTTCACAGATGCAGAAAACGGGTGATCTGAACCTTGCTCGCCAGAGTAAACAATTTTATCACCTTTCTCATGGAAAGGAGGTAACAGCATGAGAGGGTACAGCACGTTTACAAGTGCCAGGCTCTCCAAAAGTACAAGGTATCATTTATGGCACATGGGTGGCCATTAGAGCTCCACAGCTTCTATGAATAGGCAAAGCTCTATTTAATGTGCAGGTGGTGTCTGCCACAGGGACCGAGTAATGCAAGTAAACACTTGATACCTGGCAGCAGCCATAATGCCCTCATTTTGTGCCAATCTATCACGCTACCATTATTTGAGGGAGCAGGTAGACTGGCAAGCTGGCTGCTAGGGAACCAAGTATGCTCACTGCAGCCATGGCTAATGACTCCCATTGAGCATCTCTGAACAGCAGCAGAATTCAGATACAATGAGCTCCATGGCGCCATCCAAGTTCTGGTGAAATATACAATTGGCATACTCAGAGTTTTCATGGTTTGTACATGTCAGGGGGTTTTGCTCTATAGCCCTAACAAGTTCAAAATTATCTGTGTCTTCTGTATGTATTGCACCATTTTGACATACAGAAAGTGGTAATCATCCAGCAAGTGTACCAGGAGGGGTAGCTTCTAGCCTTAGAATCATAGAATCATAGAAGTTTACAACATGGAAACAGGCCCTTCGGCCCAACATGTCCATGTCGCCCAGTTTATACCACTAAGCTAGCCTGTACTTGGCCCATATCTCTCTTTACCCATCTTACCCATGTAACTGTCCAAATGCTTTTTAAAAGACAAAATTGTACCCGCCTCTACTACTGCCTCTGGCAGCTCATTCCAGACACTCACCACCCTTTGAGTGAAAAAATTGCCCCTCTGGACCCTTTTGTATCTCTCCCCTCTCACCTTAAATCTATGCCCCCTCGTTATAGACTCCCCTACCTTTGGGAAAAGATTTTGACTATCTACCTTATCTATGCCCCTTATTATTTTATAGACTTCTATAAGATCACCCCTAAACCTCCTACTCTCCAGGGAAAAAAGTCCCAGTCTATCTAACCTCTCCCTATAAGTCAAACCATCAAGTCCCGGTAGCATCCTAGTAAATCTTTTCTGCACTCTTTCTAGTTTAATAATATCCTTTCTATAATAGGGTGACCAGAACTGTACACAGTATTCCAAGTGTGGCCTTACTAATGTCTTGTACAACTTCAATAAGACATCCCAACTCCTGTATTCAATGTTCTGACCAATGAAACCAAGCATGCTGAATGCCTTCTTCACCACCCTATCCACCTGTGACTCCACTTTCAAGGAGCTATGTACCTGTACTCCTAGATCTCTTTGTTCTATAACTCTCCCCAACGCCCTACCATTAACGGAGTAGGTCCTGGCCCGATTTGATCTACCAAAATGCATCACCTCACATTTATCTAAATTAAACTCCATCTGCCATTCATCGGCCCAACGGCCCAATTTATCAAGATCCCGTTGCAATCCTAGATAACCTTCTTCACTGTCCACAATGCCACCAATCTTGGTGTCATCTGCAAACTTACTAACCATGCCTCCTAAATTCTCATCCAAATCATTAATATAAATAACAAATAACAGCGGACCCAGCACCGATCCCTGAGGCACACCGCTGGTCACAGGCCTCCAGTTTGAAACACAACCCTCTACAACCACCCTCTGTCTTCTGTCGTCAAGCCAATTTTGTATCCAATTGGCTACCTCACCTTGGATCCCGTGAGATTTAACCTTATGTAACAACCTACCATGTGGTACCTTGTCAAAGGCTTTGCTAAAGTCCATGTAGACCACGTCTACTGCACAGCCCTCATCTATCTTCTTGGCTACCCTTTCAAAAAACTCAATCAAATTCGTGAGACATGATTTTCCTCTCACAAAACCATGCTGACTGTTCCTAATCAGAGTGTAGAGGAGGAGGAGCAGAAGGAAGTCAAATTGGTTGTGGGTGATGTATGGCCAGGGAGACTGGTGTGGCAATCATTGATTGACAGGACTTTTACTTACTTCTGAAAATGTGCCCTGCATGAACAACCCTATGGACTTGAGCATAGTATACACGCCCTGCCTAATCATCAACACTACTAGACATGCCTGTCAACCTACTGCCTGCTGCATCAATATGTCCTTTCTAAAAATAAATTTTCACATTACATTTCAAAGAAGGTGCAACTTGTTTATTTCCCTACTGCTGTTCTCTCTCTGAGCTCTCACTGTTTGCATCCCTCGGACTTGCCCTTGATGAGGTGTACGGTGTGTGGTGTCTCCTACCTAATCTTGTGCTCCTTCCAACTGGGACCTCGATGGGAGGAGTAAGTGTGGTGACTGTCTGCTGTTTCTTGGTGGGGGCCTCTGTACCTTTCTGCTGGGTCATGAGATGGTCCTTGAACTACCGCCAGCACTTTGGCCCCCGTAATGGTTGCCTGCCGCTGAGTTCTCTGAGGCAACTGGTTGGAATGGGTAGATGAGGCATCACCACAAGAGGCAGATACGTCCTAAAGCCATGCCCTAGCTGCTGGGGATGCCTTTTGGATGACCAGGGAGCTGTGTGGGAACAGACCCTTAGCTACCACTTAGGAGTGAGAAGCCATTTTCCCAGCCTCTCCAAACCAGAAGTGACAGCCTCCTGTAAATTAAAGGTCCAAATCTCAACAGCTGCAGACAGACTGCATCTGGATTTTGGACCTCTATCCCCAGGAACCCCCTGCAGATGCTGTAGGTTTTCCACTGGTGTTCCAGCACTTTTCCCAAACCCTCTCGCATTACTTTCACAGATGTATGAGCAGTACTTCTGCAGACTCTCTGACATCCCTTGGATATTGTCGAAGGATTGCATGAAGAGCTTTTGCTCATTAATGAGCTTCTCTGTACATATAGGAGCATCTGGGCCTGGCCCTGGTTTAGATGTACCTCCACTTGCTCCTCCTCACTTGTCCTGAGTATTTCACCAGGTGTTCCTGACCCTCTCTATTTGATTCCCCCGAGACGGATATATCTGAATCAGCATCTGCTAACTCAGGATAGATGCTTGGTGAGATGGGTCCAGCACCCTACTGATTTCTGCTACAGCATGTTGTAAGAGCACACTGGTGACAGAACTGAGCACTGTGTTTGGAAACCAGTCCATTTGAGTGCAGCTGAAGATTTTTCAGAGATGCTGCGGCAGCTCTGATAAGCTGTAACAGCTTCCGATAACCACCCAAACTGTACTGTTTATGCTGTGGGTGCCCTGTATCTCTTGTCATGTAGCTTTTGCTTTTCTGTTACATCAAAGCACAAGAGAAAGAGGGAGGGATCTTTCCCAGAGCTAATTTGAGGAGACAGATCATGAAATAGTTAAACACAGCAGCCAATCATCAGTACTTAGAAATGACATTTCTTGCCTTTGTTGTTTTTTTTCTAGAATATTCCACTAACTGAAGCAATATTACAGTTAGATAAATTCTGAAAAAAACCTCAAACTAAGCACAAGGTCTTGGTGCAAAATAGGCAGGTAGAAATTAACAATACTGCCTGGTACATGAAATTGTGATTGATTTAAAGATGGTATATTGACCAAATCCTGCAAGAATTCCTAAGTGCTGTGAGCACTTGGTTGTTGAAAAGAACTCTAATAGCAGCTGTTTTATATGTCACTAATAAATTGGTTAATGAAAACAGCTGTCAATGTGATTTCTTTGGGTAAACTTATTGATAAGGGACTTTCACAGGAGGCACTTAACAAAGTCTGCCACATGTGTTGCCAATGTTTGCACAAATAGAAAATATATAAGGAAGCTTAAAAGCACTGGCTTTCTACAAATGGTCTCATGTGTGCTATCAATCATAAAACAGCTCTACAATCCTATTTGAGAGTAAAAAAACAGGAACGCTTTCAGTAAAAGCACAGACTTCATGTCCTCTTCTGATATTTTCCCTTCTCCACTGATACAGTTCTCTATATGATTCCTGACTTTCAAGGACAATCCTCTGTTTAATGGACTGTTCAATATTAAAATGATTGAATCCTTGGCAATATATCCTGGATGTAGAATTTCCCAGTGATCAGTTGCAGACTATTTCTCAATAAGCCTCCAGTTGTGCCATCGCATTTGCTAGGACTTCTTGTGTCAACGTTACCATGGATCAAGGACACGGACAGTTGAGCATGGACACTGCCAGCTTCTGCAGACCACAAGCTGAAACAGTACAGGCTACAATTCTGTGCATTCATAGAGAATGAGTGGAAGTCATCATAACAGAATTTTTTCAGAATTCCTCCAGTCCTACAACCCTCCGAGATCTTCCAATTCTTGCCTCTTGCGCATCCCCGATTTTAATCGCTCCACCATTAGTGGCCATGCTTTCAGCTGCCTAGGCCGTAAGCACTGGAATTCCCTTCCTAAACCTCTACGCCTCTCTACCTCTCTCACAACCCTGGTTAGTGTAATCTCTCCTCGTAATTTAACCTTTGGAGTCCAGGTATCATTCTAGTATATCTATGCTGCATTCCCTCCAAGGCTAATATATCCTTCCTAAGGTTCGATGCCCAGAACTGAACACTGTACTCCAGGCGAGGTCGAATGAGGACTTTGTATAGCTGTAGCATAACTTCTATTCCCTTGTAGTCTCATCCTCTAGATGTAAAGGCCAGCATTCTATTAGCCTTTTTGATTATTTTCTGTACCTGCCCATGACATTTTAATGATTTATGTACATGGACATCTAAGTCTCTTTGGATCTCCACTGTTTCGAGCATTTCACCATTTAGAAAGTACTCTGATCTATCCTTTTTATGTCTAAAGTGGATGACCTCACACTTGCTTACATTGAAATCCATCTGCCACAGTTTTGCCCACTCACTTAACCTATTAATATCTCTCTGTAATTTTAAGCTTCCATCTACACTGCTTACAATGCTGCCTATTTTTGTGTCGTTGGCAAACTTCGATATGTGGCTCCCTATCCCATCATATAAGTCGTTAATAAATACAGTGAGTAGTTGAGGCCCCAACATAGATCTCTGTGGGACACCACTAGTCACATCCTGCCAATTTTAGTACCTGCCCATTATCCCTACTCTCTGTCTCCTGCTGCTCAGCCAATTTCCTAACCAGGTCAATAATTTGCCCTCAATTCCCTGAGCTTCAACTTTAGCTAACAGTCTCTTATGATGGACTTTGTTGAATTTCTTCTGGAAGTCCATATAAACAACATCCATAGACATTCCCCTGTCCACTACTTTAGTCATCTCTTCAAAAAATTCGATCAGGTTCGCCAGGCATCACCTACCCTTTACAAATCCACGCTGGGTCTCTCTGATCAGCTGAAAATTTTCAAGGTGTTCAGTCACTCCATCCTTAAATATAGACTCTAGTAATTTCCCAACAAGAGATGTTAGGCTAACTAGTCTAGAATTCCTTGGTTACGCTCTCTCATCTTTCTTAAATAGTGGAGTGACAAGTGCAATTTTCCAATTTAAAGGAACAGTTCCTGAATCGAGAGAATCGAAAGTTCCAGGGATGAAGGACTTTAGTTACTTGGATACATTGAAGATGCTGGGGTTGCTCTCCTTGGAGCAGAGACGGTTGCGAGGAGATTTGATAGAGGTATTCAAAATCATGAAGGGTCTAGACAGAGTAGATAGAGAGAAACTATTCTCATTGGCAGAAGGGTCAAGAGCCAAAGGACGTGGATTTAAGGTGATTGGCAAAAGAGCTAAATGTGACACGAGGAAAAACTTTTTTACACAGCGAGTGGTTAGGATCTGGAATGCACTGCCTGAGGGGGTGGTGAAGACAGATTCAATCATGGCCTTCAAAAGGGAATTGGATAAATACTTGGGGTGTCTGGCATGCTATCCTCTTCCTCAACTGTAAATACTGACACAAGTTAATTATTTAACATGTCTGCCATTTTCTTATTTTCATTTACAATATCACCATTATCAGTTTTTAAAGGGCCCGCATTGGCCTTAACCACCCTCTTTTTCCTAATATAATTGTAATGGATTGGTAAAGGGTAAATCATGTCTAACTAACCTAGTTGAATTTTTTGAGGAGGTTACTAACATGGTAGATAAGGGAGTGTCTATGGATGTGATTTATATTGACTTCCAGAAGGCGTTCAATAAGGTTCCACACAAGAGACTGTTAACAAAAATGAAAGCACATGGATTTGGAGGCAGCCTATTGACTTGGGTAGGGAATTGGTTAGGACGTAGGAGACAGAGAGTCGGGATAATGGGCAAGCACTCAAATTGGCAGGATGTGACTAGTGATGTCCTCCAAGGATCTGCAATGGAGCTTCAACGTTTCACTTTTTATCAACGACTTGGATGAAGGAATAGAGAGCCATATAATTAAGTTTTCTGATTACATTAAGTTAGGTGGCACAGTAAGTAGTGTAGATGTGAGCTGAACTTTGCAAAGGGACTTCGATGGATTAAGTTAGTGGTCAAAATTATGGTAGATGGAGTTCAATGTGGGGAAGTGTGAGGTCAACTACTGTGGACCTAAGAAAGATAGATGAGAGTATTTTCTAATATTGCGAGATGCTAAGAATTATGGAGGAGCTGAGAGATTTAGGGGTCCATGTAAAAAAATCACTAAAAGCTAGTGGACAGGTACAAAACAATCTAAAGAGGCTAATAGAATGTTAGCCTTTATCTCAAGGGTGCTGGAATACAAAGGAGTGGAAGTTTGCTATAATTGCATAAATCTCTGCTTAGACCCTATTTAGGGTGCTGCATTCAGGTCTGGGCACCGCACCTCAGGAAGATATATTGGCCTTGGAGGGAGTGGAGTGCAGATTCATCGGAATGTTACTGGAGCTAAAAGGGTTAAATTACGAGGAAAGGTTGCATAGACTAGGCTTGTATTCCCTTGAGTATAGACGATTAAGGGGTGATCTAATTGAGGTGTTTAAGATGTGTAGCAGAATAACTGAGGGCCCTGATCCCCGAGTAAGGATGTGGCCCTTTTAAGAGACCTCCCCTTTAGAGGAGGGGTATGGCCTGTTTAAGAGACCTCGTCTTTAAGAAGTAAATAAGACTGGAGTGGGTGGAGACCTGCCCCAGTCAGGTGAGAGCTAAAAGGACCAGGCACAAAAGAAACAGCTGTTGTGGCTACGACCGAGTCCTCTGAGCACAGTCCAAATAAGAAGCTGGCCTGGCCTGGATTCTGAGACTGGTAAAGAAGCTGATGAGCTGAAAGGCAGCTGAAAAAGCTTGGGACTGGGATAGTGTACTAGGTGTTACCAAAAGTATGACATATTGGGAAAGTGTACTAGATGTTGCCAAAGGTAGTGTGACTGTGTGGAATGAATTAAAAGAAACATATGAAGTATGAATTGGTAAAGGACTATTGTTTGTTGTATGAAGAAAGTAGAGATGGTAGGATTTTGTGACATATGGGGCATCATTTTAGCACCTGCTATCGGGTGCGTTCCTGGCGGGGGGGGGGCTCCGAAAATCGGAGAATCCCGGAGCGGGACCGGAGTCCAGCTCCAACCCGCCCACTTCTGGGTTCCCCACTGATGCGCCGGCGTGCGCGTGCAGCCCCCGCTGATGGGAATCCAGCAGGCAATTAAAGCCAGCGGGGTTCCACTTGAAGGTATTTATTTTGCTTGTTCAGGTCATTAACTGACCTGATTAAGGGATTATGTGAGGAGGGGTGGGATTTTATAGAAAACTGGGACTGTTTCCCATACAGGGGGAAACACTCCCAGTTCAAATGGACGTGTTGCAGCTGTCAGCCTGTGGCAGCTGCAAAGGTCCATTTGACAGGTGGGGGAGACCCTCACTCATTGCAGGAGGCCACTCTGTCACTTGGGACAAAGTTTGGCCTCCACCACCCTCCTCCTGACAATCAAAGTCACCAACTTGCACACTTACCTCGGGGTCCAGAGACATGTACCTACCTTGCGGACCCCCTCAGATGTATATCATCTGGATGGGGGCTGCTGTAGCTGCAGTCATGACCTCCTCGGAGGGCGAACAGCCTCACCAGCCTCGCCGGCCACGCCGTCCACCTCTGACACGTGGAGCTCTACAACACAGTGCTGTGACACATCCACCTGTACAGCAGGAGGGAGGGCTACCGCAGAGAGAGATGCGTTGCAGAGGGCACTACCCTCGCCACAGGATCCACAGACCGAGGCTCAGCTTCCTGGACCTCTCTGAGCAGCAGTGCACATGGAGGCTTAGAGTCACTCGACATTTAGTCGTGGACATCTGCAGCCTCCTTCATGCCGAGCTGCTCCTGGCTGGCCCGAGCACCATCTTCTTACCTGTCGCTGTCAAAGTCACCACTGCCCTCAACAACTTCTCCTCCGCATCCTTCCAGGGTGCCACCGGGGACATCGCCGACGTCTCTCAGCCGTCTGCACAAAAGAGACCTGCAAATACACCTACACCCACTCTGCAATGACACAATGGGTGGCATCAGTTGTGGGTCTTCATTGCGATCCTCAGGAAAGGGCATTATTGCACAAACCAGATGAGATTCGCAAAGACATGGCAGTAGTGGTGCCAATATAATATGTAATGTGAGTTGGTCAGAAATTCAATATAAGTAACAACCATGACAAACCCTCAAACACCCTTGTGCATCCCCTTCATGCTCACGACATGTTTGCCTTATGCTGCCTAATGCACATATCTGATGCATGCCCTGCGGCTGCAGCACAGGTAATGGCAGGTTGAGTGAGGCTGACCGTGAAAGAGATGCATGAAAGGGTGAGTATGAGATAGAGCCGTGAGATTGTATGAGGGTTGGGTTGAGTGGTACTGGCGGGATAAGTACTGGCGAGGTGAGTAAGTGCAGGTAAGATGAGGATGAGGTTTGAGTGGGTATGAGGGGTGATGTGACAGAGTAGTGTTGGCAGTGCAGAAGGAGGTGTGGGGTGGGGGCGGTGATGTGGCAGATGGAGTGTAGGGGAATGAGTAAGTGTACTCACTTCGGCTGACCTACTGAGGTCATTGGAGCGCCTCCTGCACTGTATGCAGGTGGGCGATATGTTGGTGGTGCAGGTGACCTCCTCTGCCACCTCGAGCCAGGCCTTCCTGGTGGCAGAGGCAGGCTGTTTCCTCCCGCCCGCCGGGGGGAAGATCTCTGTCCTCCCCCCTCCTCCTCACCCCATGTATTGATACCTGGAGTGAGGCATCATTAAACTGGGAGCAGCCTTCCCCCTGGGCTGCTCCATGCTGTAATTTGTTCTATTTGTTGCAGCATCTGTCAGTGGAGGACTGCCCCTTTAAATAGAGCTCCTCCAGCTGACAGATCTTACTGCGTATGCGCAGCCCGCCCGACGCGCAGATCAGCAGTGGGGAACCCAGAAGACCAGGTAAGTGGATCCAATTGGGTTGCGATTGCGCGGGTGGCAGACTAATTTCACCGGGCGCGTTACCCACGCGCCCAATAGCCCCCCCGCCGCGAACCCACAGCCCTGCTAACATCGAGCCCATGGTGTCAGAAGTGGGATTGTGTGTCTGAGAGAAAAGAAAGAGACCAACCCAATATAGAGGAAACACGTGAGGAATTGTGCGTGCTCAAGAGAGGACCAATTAGTTCCTGATCTGTAATGCCCAGCAAGAGTCCCGGGCTAAAGGGTATGTGTTGCTGAGTGACTGGGAGCTATGTGCGATTAGTAAGATATTGTGAATAAGGGAGTTGATGTCCTAAACCAGGATTGTGATGAGGATGCGTTCTGGAAACTCTGTAAAGAAATGATGGTGGCTAACATTAAGGGTTTTAAGGATAAGTGCAATTACACATTCATGGAGGGACTGCTGTGGAGGCCTTGAGCAGTGAGCTGAGGAAGGAGCATGCAGGAATTTTTCAGGAAACCTCTGCCCATTTTGAAGAGATGTGGAAGTCTAGAAAGGGTTGCAGAGAAAGACCTAGGAAGTCCATTCTTAACCAAAACAGTCCTGTAGCAGGCTTTCCTCCAGGATGAGGGAGAGATCAGTGATATGCTTATGTGGTAAGAGTCAGGAGGAAAATGGCATGTAAGACATTGCTGGAGCTCTAGGGAGGACTGAGTCCAAAGCTACCAAACTGGCCAAGGAGGTGTCAAGTTTGGAGTCCCACCTAAAGAACACCCAGAAGAAGCAGATGGGGTGGCAAGTGGTCTCCCTGCAGGCTCAGTTGGTGAATAGCAAGAAGAGATGGGTGCTGGTTATGGTCCACGAGGAGCTTGAGTGCATCAACAAGCAGCACTGGGCCAAGAGGAAGGACCTGATGAGTGCCATGGATGGTGTGGGCAAGACTGTGAATGAGCTTGAGGAGGTGAAGATAGGCTGGAGCAGCAGGTGGCAGAGATGAGGACACAGTTGAAGGAGCTGGCCAATGAGTGGCAGGGCATCACTGATGCTAAGCTTCACCTGGAGGTCAGCCTGCAGGCCCCAAAGGCACTTCACAAGGAAGAGGAAAAGCCAGCTAACCACGACTGTCACCAGCCCCCATCAGTCAGTCAATGCGATGGTTGATCAGAAGGAGCTGCTCAAGCAAGCTGCGTGGGTTCAGGAGGAAAGCTGACCGAATGGCTCGACGGATTGATCATGAAGTTCCACAACTCCTTGATTTAAAAGGACTTGGAGCTGGAGGAAGAGAAGAAACTGAGGCACTAGCTGGCGGAAGACTCGCTAAGTAAAGATGGGCTGTTCAACAAGTTGTCCTCAATCTCTGCTGGAAGTGAGAGACCCTCGGAAGCCCTGAGGGCCAAAGAGGATGCAATAATCAATTTGGAGAGGGAGATGGAAGCCGAGAGAGTGAGTTACAAAGCACTGAAGGAAGCGGCAGAAAGGACGTGCGATGAGAAGGCTTCTGTTGTCATGTAGTACATGTCATTGAAGGTTGAGAAGGAAGCTGAACTAGAGATGATCACTCAACAGATTCAGACTTGGAAAGCAGACAGATGGGCCTCAAACCTAAAGAGAGGAACGAGCTGGCACAGAAGGTGCAAGAGTTGGACAATGAGGTTGTGGAACTGACCTCTCAACCAGAGCCTCCAGTCTGTTGATGAAACCCAGGTTGGAGAGGTTGTAGCACTTCAAAGGAAGCAAGAGGTGACTGAAGGTCAAAGAAGGCAATCCATCAATCAACGGGTGGAAAGATTTGCAAAACTGCACAGTGACCTTTCCCACACACTGACTATGGTCAAGAAGATTAGAGGCAACTTGGAAGAGTACAGGAACAAGTTGGCCGTTCTGAGACCTCGGAATAACGAGACCCTCCAGGAGCAACACTCTTCGGCAGGTGACTATCAGAGTTTTGGAAAAGGAGAGGAAGTGATCAAAAGAGGTGGAGAGGCTTCATAAGGAGGTTGTAATTTGGAAGGAAAAGTTCAAGGTTGCTCAACAGAGAATTCAGAAGGAAAGGACCAACGATGAGTTGAAGGAGCAGGTTGCTTGATGCAGAGACCATCAAAATCACTCCAGCGTTGGGAGTGTCTAAGGTGTATATAGTGAAGTAGCTCCTGAATCAAAGGGTCTGATTTTGGAAAGTACAATTACATGTTGCTTCGGTTTACCAATTTCAAGCTGTAAAATAGGGGTTAGTTTGTGGATCTTTCTGAAGTTGAGTTCAGAGTCCCATGAACTGGGGTTCCTTGTGACTGCAGTGGCTGTAGAAAAACAAGTTATTGCAGAAACTGTAGCCTCTGTGGAGACTGATTCCAGAGTTAAGTGCTGTAGGTCAGGTTCTACAACCTGCTGAGTCTGATGTAGGGGTTGTACAAAGACCGGTGATAGAAACTACAGCTGCCATTACAGAGGCTGCAATAGAAGCAATGGCTGGCTGGCTGCTTATCAGACACTCGTAGTGTGGTTTGTGAAAACAGCTCTACTCTTCAAGAGCTCCCATGTGGAACAGCTTGAATGAAAAATCAAAGGAATTGGTGAACAGAAATTTTAGTCTTTAGGGGAAAAGGTGTTGAAGTAATTGACCAAGAGTGGAAACCATCCTAACTGAGCTGGTAACAGAAATAATTGGGACGGTTTGCGATGCAGGACAGTTTGTCAATCAGCTGGAAGGTACCAAAGCAAAAACCCAAATGGATCTCAGACAAGAAACATGGTGGTACTTCGACAGTGTGAAGACACTTAGTCACAAAGAGGATGAAATGGAGGTAACCGATAACCCTATAATCAGGTTGGAGTCTCCTGAAGATTAGGCCTCCACTAAACCATCAATTGAAGAGTGCCAAGTAGAATCAGCACCTCAGGTCAAATAAGGATTAGGGGAAGAGGAACAAAATGCAAGGCGATGGCCACGAGCGGGAAATTTCCATAGGAACAATTTGGCCTGAGGGCTCCTGTGAAAGGGAGATGCTGGAGTCAGTATGAAAAGGAAAGATGGGAAACTCAGACGCTGCATCAATGGCCTTTGACATACCCAAAGGAACTGTCCATGGGGCATGTGAACGTGGGTGGCAAGAATTTGGTGAAGTGTTTGAGAAACCATTATTGGGGCATGGAGCCAGGTTGACTCTCCCACTGTATGCTCCCTCTAGGGCATACTGCCTCGTGGTGCAGGCCACTAGAGCTGATGGCACTATGCTTGGGGTGGGGGGAAAAAAGAGGAGGGAGGGAGGGAGGATGTGTAGCAGAGTAAGTGAGGGCCCTGTAAGAGTGTGGCCCATTAAGAACCTTCACATTTTAAGTAATTAAGGTTGGAGATCTTCCCCAGTCAGTTTAGTGACAAGGGTGAGGCTCAAGAGAAACAAGGCAGCGACTGAGACAGAACTCCCTGAACACACAGCTCCGAGGAAGCTGTAAAGCAACTGGGAGCTGTAAAGCAACTGGGGTCAGCCTGGGTTCTGAGGCCAAAGAAGCTGAAGGGCAGCTGCAGACATCTGTAAGAGACTGGGAAAGTGTACTTGGCATCGCCAAGGGTACTATTGTGTGAAGTGAATTAAAAGAAACTTGGTACAAATTGGTCAAGGACTGTCATTTGTTGTACGAAGGTTACGAGATGTTAGGACTCTGACAGATTAAAGAGCTTCTCTACCATATGAAATCATTTCCTCTGGGGTAGCCCATACGTGGGGTCTCACCTTAAAATTAGAGCTAGACTGTTCAGAGGTGATGTCGGGAAACACTTCTTCATAGAAAAGGTAGTGTAAATCTGAAACTCCCTCAAAAAAAACACACCTATCAATTGAAAATTTCAAAACTGAGATTTTTGTTACATAAGGGTGTTAAGGGATATGGAACCATGGCTGGTGAATGGAGTTAAGATACAGATCAGTCATGAGCTAATTGAATAGCTTAACAAGCTTGAGAGGTTGAATGGTCTACTCCTGTTTCTATGTCTAGGCCCTAAGCTCTGAATTCCCTCCCTAAATTACTCAGCCTCCCTTTTTTAAGACATTCCTATGATTACACTTCCACCCACCTTACTTCCTCCTATAGGGACTCTATTCCTATCCATCTCATCTGTTCTGAAAATGCCACCTACCACGCCAGTTCTTCCGATATGTCTTCCTTTTTCTTCAACCGAGGATTGCTTCCCCCACTGTAATTGACAGGGCCTTCGACTGTATCCGTCCCATTTCCCGCACTTCCGCCCTCGCCCCTTCTCCCACCCAGAACTGCGATAGGGTCACCCTTGTCCTCACATTCCTCCCCACCAGCCTCTACATTCAACAGATCATCCTCTGCCACCTCACGCATGATGCCACCACAAAACACATCTTCCCCTCCCCTTTTAGCATTCTGAATGGACTGTTCCCTCTGCCCAACCCTGGTCCGCTCGTGCATCCACCTCCCTTCCCATGGCACCTTCCCATGTGAGCTCTGGAGATGCAACACCTGCCCTTTCACCTCCTCCCTTTCCACCGTCCAGGGCCCCAAACACTCCTTCCAGGTGAAATGGTGATTTACTTGTACTTTCAATTTAGTATACTGTATTCGCTGCTCACTATGGGGGGACCAAACGCAGATTGGGTGATTGAACACCTCCATTCAGTCTGCAAGTGTGATCCCGAGCTTCTGGCCGCTTGCTGTTTTAATTCCCCGTCCCACTCCCACTCCCACTCTGACCTGTCTCCTCGGCCTCTTACACTGTTCCAATGAAGCTCAAGGAGCTGCACCTCATCTTTTGATTAGGCACTTTACAACCTTCCGGACTCTCTTGATTTCAATAACTTCAGATCATAACCACCACTCCCATTTTCTTGGACAGCAGGTGCTGGTAATGGTTCTTCTGTTGCCGTTTACAGTTCCTCTCGGCCCATCTTTTGTTTCTTGCCCATTACTGCTCCATTTGCCTTGCACCATCGTTCTTTTGTCACTTAATCACTCTACCCGATCACAGACCTTCCCTTTTGTTCTTTCCTCCCCTCCCCACCCCCTTTCCCTGGCTCTGCACTTGGTTTAAAAACTGTTAAATCTTTAGCTGCTTCCAGTTCTGACAAAAGGTCATCGAACTGAAATGTTAACTCGACAGATGCTGAGTATTTCCAGCATTTTCTGTTTTTATTTCCTTAAAACATACTTTGTCCAAGCTTTTGCTCACCTATCCTAATATATTTCTTTGGCTCGGTGTCAATTTTTCTGACTGTTTACACTCCTGTGAAGTGCCTTGGGATGTTTTACTATGTTCAAGGTGCTATATAAATGCAAGTCGTTATTGTTTAATGAGCCCTCTCAGCGTGCAGCCCAGTCCACCGTGAGCACTGTAAGGTACAATAACAATGTCTAGGATGTGACCACATCATTGGCAGTTCTTTGGAACCAGTGTGTCGTCAGACAAATGGCAATTTTTTTTTAAAGTTGCTTCTGCCCCAAAATCGACTGTGGGAGTTGGAAGGAAGAGGGGGGGAAAAAGGTAAGTGAGAGATTTTGAAATTAAAAATAGGAAATAAAGGTTAGCGTGGGTAGATTGGAGTATGTTAGTTAAAAGGACAAAATTAAAATGTCAGAATGAACTGCACACATGACTGGTAAGTACAGTGTTGTATCGTAGCCCCAGGCACTCTGCCATCTATTCGAACGATAAGGTAAGATGCTACGGCTGCTCAACAACGCTCTACTGAGAAGACAAGAGTGCCCTCTGCTGCACAATGTTTCTTTATCTATAATTCAGGTTGAAATACAAAAGCCTGATCCAGCCCTTTGTATTACTTGGCTGCCTCTCAGTTAAATCTGCATTCAGGATATGTGGAGTGTTTAATGCTTCACAAATGCTACACCTTTTGTACCAATCCAAATTTTACAGCTAACTTTCCTGACTTTAAAATATATCACCGTTCCTTCATTATCGCTAGCTCAAAATCCTGGAACTCCCTACCTAACAGCACTGTGGGAGAACCTTCACCACACAGACTGCAGCGGTTCAAGAAGGCGGCTCACCACCACCTTCTCAAGGGCAATTAGGAATGGGCAATAAACGCTGGCCTTGCCTGTAACACCCACATTAAATGATTGAATTTTTTTTTTTAAATTTTAGTATATTTATTATCCTAAAACATTAGTTCACATTAAAGCTATTTTGGTGGTAATTATATGGTTGTTACTTTTAGTTACCAAAGAATCATTAAAATATCACTTTGTGCTATTCTGTTTGGTGGTTTGCAGCTGATAAATTACATAAATTTCCAATCTAAACATATAATACAAATGAAATAGCATCTAATCCAGAAATAACCCACTTGTCCTGTAATGGTAACAATCTCAACACACATCAGGTTTCAGGGGAAAAATGCATCGTATTTGTGCAAGAATAATTGATTTGCTAAAGCCTGTAACCAAGCTCCAATAAGTGCTGAAACCTTTGGGTTAAAATTGTCCCACCAAAGATAAGGAATGGGAGGGGAAGCAAAAAGCAACTTGCTCACCTTGAAACAATGTCACAAATGGAGATTGTGACTGACAAATGGTGCAGGAGGGAGGAAGGAGCTTTCCAATGGGAAGAAATATTGGCTAACTGCAAAATGGAAAATGGCCCCACTGTGGCTAAGGGATAACATCTGGGAGTGATCGGATTCTAGTGCTAGAGCACTTCAGGCCCAAATCTCATGCTCTCCCGTACTGGTATTGGTGAGAGCCTTTAAAGAAGTTAATTGCCACTACCATGAGAGAAATCAACATCTGCGCCCACTCCTTTTACAGAATGAATAGTCCCAATCAGGTCTTGGAAATCCTGTGAAACTGTTGTGTTCATACTGACCCTCAAACCAACTACTGGAACAATGATTGTTGCCATTCTGGGACCCTTGGCAGCTTCTCCTTTTCAATGAGAGAATGTAGCGTGAAAGGGATGTGATTGGATATCATCCCAGACGTCTGCATATATACCATTGTTATCAGACTTACAGATGCAGGCTACTTTAAACAACTCTCCTTTTAAGATGAGCAAATCCCATCGTGGTGGCCAGTATGAGTTCTCATGGCAGTTTGGAGTTAACCTGGTCAGTCAGGTAGGCAGTTAAAATTGACCAGTGACTTACCTGCTGATAGTTCAGCGGAGCAGGTTCCACATGGGTTAACAGCAAAGGCAGCTGCCTAATGCTGGTGGGGTCCTTCTTTAAATATGCAATGATGCCATTGAGCCCCACTGTGATTTTAATTTTGACCTGAGTGGGGAAGTCAACTGTGACTTTCTCAACAGGTAAAGTCAGGTGAGAAGAGAATTGGAAGCAGAAAAGGCCATTCAAAGCAAGTTTTTTTTTACTTTCCTTTGTGGAGCCCGGAGGAACAATGAGTACTGAGAACCCCTCCGCCTCCCTGGAGCCCTGGTCCACACAATTCCCTGAGTGCCAGCCCTTGGCCACCTAAATTTTCACCAGCCAGCAGGTACTTCCTGCACTATCCAGTGGGGAGTCAGCAGGCTTGAGGCCCAGTGCTTAAAATCGCCATGGTGTCATTCTGCCGCAGGTGGGTGGGAATTTAACTGAAAGCAGCGGGAATCTGCTGACAGTTAAAATCACCACCCCACCACCCACCCCGGCCCCAGGTCTATTAATGGTTCCAGAGGTGACCTGTGAATAGGTCATTTTCTTGTGGCACCCAGATAATTAGATAAAGAGGGCATGAGAGGTAAGGAGATGAGGCCATCTATCATTGCTACAGAATGTGTATGGGAACGTTGGTCAACCTTGAGGTTATTAAACCTCTTCCTGCACTGAGGGGGTGGTGGAGGTTGCATTCACTGCATCTCCATAAAGCCTGGACCACCTTCTTAGGGAGCTTCCTGCCCTCAATCCCTTGGAGCAGAAATTCCTCTTTACTTCATTGACTTTGAACATGAAATCAGTGTTTCACTTATCAAGTTGGTAGTGGAACAAAAAAGTGGCTGCTGCCATGTTGTTCCATATTACTCTCAAAAACTGCAAAAATGGCTCCAAAAATCCAAAGTAACCAAAAATGACTTTCCAGAGACTTGCTTTAGCAGAGGTGGGGATCCCTCTAAATATCGCTGCTCCAGCGAGCTTCCCAAGGGTTGGCACCATGTTTTTCTGGGCCGGCATGAAAATGAACAAATTAAACAGTCCCAGGCACCAAAAGCGGTTGTAATTAAACCGTAGGACCCTATTTACAAATTTTAATGAAGTCACAATGAGAGTCACGCACAAACCAGAGCTCTCATTGAGCATACCATTGGTGTCCTCAAACAAATGATCCGGTGCATGAACTGATCGGGTTGAATCCTATAGTATAGCCCCGAACGAGTCGTCAGATTTGTAGTGGTTTGCTGCACGCTCTACAACTGTGCTACTCAGTGGGACCAAGCCTTGCAGCTGTCACAGGAAGAAGACGTGCAGGTGTACAAAGAAGAAAAGGATGATGGGGAAGACCAAGGCTGAGCAGTGCTGTAAAGCGACAAATTATTGAGGAGAAATTCTCCTAAGCAAACCTAGCCTGGCACACCAACAGCCCACCGTTTGACCACCTCCTTCCGTCCACCTTCTGAGTGCCCTCCAACATTACTACTATATGGGTCTTCCTCTTACATATCTACAAAGACCAACATTAACGCAAAGCAAATATAACCTCTTTATTTCATATTGCGCACATGTGGACTTTACAACTTTTCCTTCACTTAATATTTAACTGAAATTACCCTAGTGTAGTCCCTTATTGCCTGGCCCTTGTGCTTGTTGACCTAGTGTTCTTACAAAGTATTTCCCCTGTCTAAGGAGGTGGGAAGCTACTGATGATTTACTGAGGGCACTTGAGATGGCCGTGGTGAGCAACCTCAAGCAGCGCTGGGCCTTGTGGACCCCTCTGCAGAATGCTGTGTCTCAGCGTCGGCCGAGGCAGGCTGTGCCAGTTGGCGCTTTGTGACTTCCTGAGGTGAAAGGCGCTATATAAATGCAAATCTTTCTTTCTTCTTTCATATCCCAGTTTGCAGTTCATCAATGGCAAGCAAAACCGTAATCAAACAATGGGTGACCTTGAAAGAGGAGATGGTTTGAGTACAGTCTACCTACGTTCCCACGAGGGGAAAGGTAGGACAACCAAAGAGCTCCCTGGATGATGAAAGAGATAGAGAGTAAGATGAAGCAGAAAAGGGGGGCATATGACAGATGCCTGGTTGATAATACAAGTGAGAACCAGGCTGAATATAGAAAGTACAGAGAAGAAGTGAAAAAAGGAAATAAGAGGGGCAAAGAGAGAGTATGAGAATAGATTGGCGGCTAACATAAAAGGAAATCCAAAAGTCTATAGGCATATAAATAGTAAACAGGTAGTAAGAGGAGGGGTGGGGCTAATTAGGGACCAAAAAGAAGATCTACACATGGAGGTAGAGGGCATGGTTGAGGTACTAAAGGAATACTTTGCATCTGTCTTTACCAAGGAATAAGATGCTTCCAATGTCACAGTAAAAGAGGAGATAGTTGAGATATTAGATGGGCTAAAAATTGATAGAGGAGGTAGTAGAAAGGCTGGCTGTACTTAAAGTACATAAGTCACCTGATCTGGATAGGATGCATCTTAGTTTGCTGAGGGAAGTACGGGTGAAATTGCATAGATGCTGGTCATAATCTTCCAATCCTCCTTAGATACGGGGGTGGTGCCAGAGGACTTGAGAATTGCAAATTTTTTGTTTATTCGTTCATGGGATGTGGGTGTCGATGGCATGGCCAGCATTTATTGCCCATCCCTAATTGCCCTTGAGAAGGTGGTGGTGAGCCGCCTTCTTGAACCGCTGCAGTCCGTCTGGTGAAGGTTCTCCCACAGTGCTGTTAGGAAGGGAGTTTCAGGATTTTGACCCAGCAACGATGAAGGAACGGTGATATATTTCCAGGTCGGGATGGTGTGTGACTTGGAGGGGAATGTGCAGGTGGTGGTGTTCCCATGTGCCTGCTGCCCTTGTCCTTCTAGGTGGTAGAGGTCGCGGGTTTGGGAGGTGCTGTCAAAGAAGCCTTGGCGAGTTGCTGCAGTGCATCCTGTGGATGGTACACACTGCAGCCGCGGTGCGCCGGTGGTGAAGGGAGAGAATGTTTAGGGTGGTGGATGGGGTGCCAATCAAGCGGGGTGCCAATCAAATGTTACACTCTTGATCAAAAAAGGGCGTAAGGATAAACCCGGCAACTACAGGCCAGTCAATTTAACCTCAGTGGTGGGGAAGCTTTTAGAAACGATAATCCAGGACAAAATTAATAGTCACTTGGACAATTGTGGATTAATAAAGGAAAGCCAGCATGAATTTGTTAGTGGCAAATTTATTTCACTAACTTGATTGAGTTTTTTGATGAGGTAACAGAGAGGGTTGATGAGGGCAATGCAGTTGATGTTGTGTATATGGACTTTCAAAAGGCGTTTGATAAAGTGCCACATAATAGGCTTGTCAGCAAAATTGAAGCCCAAGAAATAAAAGGGGCAGTGACAGCATGGATAGGAAATTGGCTAAGTGACAGGAAACAGCGAGTAGTGGTGAACGGTTGTTTCTCGGACTGGAGGAAGGTATACAGTGGTGTTCCGCAGGGGTCGGTACTAGGACCACTGCTTTTCTTGATATATATTAATGACTTGGACTTGGGTGTACAGGGCACAATTTCAAAATTTCCAGATGAGACAAAACCTGGAAGTGCAGCAAACAGTGAGGAGGATAGTGACAGACTTCAAGAGGACATAGAGAGGCTGATGGAATGGACGGACACATGGCAGATGAAATCTAACGTAGAGAAATGGGAAGTGATACATTTTGGCAGGAAGAATGGGGAGAGGCAATATAAACTAAAGGGTACAATTCTAAAAGGGGTACAGGAACAGAGAGACCTGGGGGTATATGTGCACAATTCTTTGAAGGTGGCAGGGCAGGTTGAGAATACGGTTAGAAAAGCATACGGGATCCTGGGTTTTATAAATAGAGGCATAGAGTACAAAAGTATGGAAGTTATATTGAACCCTAATGAAACACTGCTTCTGGACAACTGGAGTATTGTGTCCAATTCTGGGCACCGCACTTTAGGAAAGATGTGAAGGCCTTAGAAAGGGTGCAGAAAAGATTTACTAGAATGGTTCCAAGGATGAGGGACTTCACTTACGTGGATAGACTGGAGAAACTGGGATTGTTCTCCTCAGAGCAGAGAAGGTTAAGAGGAGATAGAAGTGTTCAAAATCATGAAGGGTTTAGATAAAGTAAATAAAGAGAAATTAACCCCATTGGCGGAAGGGTCGAGAACCAGAGGACACAGATTTAAGGTGATTGGAAAAAGAAGCAAAGGCGACATGAGGGAAAACTTTTTTACGCAGCGAGTAGTTATGATCTGGAATGCGCTGAAAGGGTGATGGAAGCAGATTCAGTTGTGGCTTTCAAAAAGGAATTGAATAAATACTTGAAGGGAAAAAATTTGCAGCGCTATGGGGAAAGAGCAGGGGAATGGGACTAACTGCATTGCTCTTACAAAGAGCCAGCACAGGCTTGATGGGCCAAATGGCCACCTTCTGGCTGTAACCTTTCTATGATTCTATGATCAATGTATCAGGGAGATCACTGAGGTTCTCTGCACCAAGAGGAGCACCTACGGGGGTAATTTCAGCCCCCAAGAACGGGTGGGTTGGGTGAAGGCAGGCAGTAAAAATAGTGAATTTTTGGAGTGGGACTGCATCCCGGCTCCAACACGCCCACTTCCGGGTTTTTCCCAGGTGCGTTTCGATGCACGTGTGCACACAACAGACACCTGGAAGTCCCGCCCCCACTTAAAGCCGATGGGCCGATACATAAAGGGGTAATGTACCTCATTCAAATTGTGTATTATGAAATTGAATTGTCTATTACAAAAGTAAAACAACTTTAACTTTACCTATCCGGGTTTCCCATCGCTTCCGATTCATGTCAGGTGAAAGCAGATGGGAAGGGCCGGATCCAGGAGATGAGTGGGTTCATTGCACTGCTTGTGGGCCCAGAGAAGCAGGAATGCTTCATCCAGGCCCAACAAGCTCACCTGGCGTGATCGGACCAGCACGATCGTCCGATTTCCCCCCCCCACAACCCGATGCTGGTCCCTCCCCCTGATCCTGGACCCTTCCGATTCTGGAACCCCGGATTTTCTTCAAGACCCACCCGATGCCATCCATGTCCCCTACCTCCCCCCACCCCACTGATTTCTTCCAGGGCCCACGATCTCTCTCTCTCCCTCCCCCACCCCCCACTCTCCGATTTGCAGCTCCTTTCCCCCCCCGACAGGTAGCCAGCCTGTCAATATGGCTGCCTGGCATGTAGGAAATCCGGAAGCAAAAATACTTACCTTCATTTGAGTTGTGATCGTAGAATGCATCGCACTCACTTGACTTCCGGGTTCCCCACGTGAATATCTAAAGACGGGCTGGGTTCCCGGCTCCGAGCTAAAATCATGCCCGTCATCTCTCCTATGGACAGAGCAAAGCAGGATGAGAGAGCACTAGGCTTTGCCTGCATGGCAGGCTTTCCCAGAGTGCAACATGCCATAGACTGCACCTACATAGCCTTACGTGCTCCCCACAGTCAGCCTGGCATCTTTATCAATCGTAAAGGATTCCACTCCCTCTCGTCCAGCTGGTTTGTGACCAGAGGCAGCACATCATGCAAGTCTGTATCCGATATCCTGGCAGCAATCATGACTCTTTCATCCTGCGCCAGTCCTCTGTGCCGCCTTTATCCCAATCAGGCTGTCACGTTTTCGGCTGGCTACTGGCAAACAAAGAATATCCCCTCCGGACATGGCTCATGACTCCTGTCAGGAATCCAGGCACAGCTGCTGAGCAAGTCTACAATGACAGCCATGCCATCACCAGAAAAGCGATCATGTAAACAATCAGTATGCTCAAGCAACTCTTCCGCTGTCTGGGTTGTTCCAGAGGAGCTTTGCACTACACCCCTGAGCCGGTATCTAGATTGTGGTTGTCTGCTGCATGCTGCACAACTTTACCATCATGAGGGACCAGCCTTTACCACCACCTGGGCTGCAACAAGTGCAGGAGGAGGAGGAGGAGCATAAAGAGGTTAAGAAGGAGGAGCAGGAAGAGCAGGAGGAGAAGCATCGACCACTGGTGCCCCTAGCTGCCAGAACTCTCAGACACCAGCTCATCAAACAGCACTTTGCCTAAATCAGCCCTCCCATCCCCAATACACCAAAAGTCCCCCAATCCTTATCACTGCTGTTCTTACTACCATCATTTGATTATCTTCCTTCAATCCAGCCTTATGGGTCTTGACGTCACTTCACTACAAATATAATCATTAACCCCAAATCCAGAACAATAAACAAATTTACCATGACTCTCCCCCTGCCCAGGATGGGCAGCATGCTATCTTCGAGGGGGGGAGAATGTGCAGTCGGGCTGGCAGCTTCCTGGTGACCTTCTCCTGCAAGAAAGAAGGGTGCGTGTTAGTGAGAGTCTTGTAAGGTGCTTAGAAAATGTGCCTATCATGAAGGAAAAGCTGGTATGCAGTTTGTCAGCTAAGAGATGTGGGGAAGTAAGGATTGGAATAGTGGTGAGTGCGTGAGTGTGAGGAGAAAGAGGTGTAGTGAAGTGTGGTGCAGTGATGGTAGGAGAATGAAGGGAAGTGGGGGCACTGGTGGCTGGGCTGAGTTTTGATGGGGCTTCTATGTAAGGCAGGGAGCAGCTTGCTCATGCACAGTGTGCACAGAGTGCATCACCAAACTGCTCTCTGCCTTATATAGAGGCAGCCAAAACTAATGAGACCTGCAAGATATACAATTGTAATGCAATCATTTTTTAAAACCCCGCTGAGGATTCAATGAAGGGGGGGGGGACAGCTTTAATTAAACTGTTCCCTATCCCCAAATTCACACTGACTGATTTGACAGCTGTTTTGTATTTCTGAGTCAATTTAAAAATTCTGATTGCACACCATTTATTTCTGTTTGAATCAGAGTCATTTAAGCTGATTCAACAAAAAGCTCAGGAGTCGTGAGTCACTGCAACACCACACCGTCATATCCATGTTTAAACGGAAGGCAATAGCATCAGCCAACAATGGAGCCAGCGCTAAGAAGAATTCCTGTCTCTCATTCAAAGAACAGTCGCTAGATGAAATTGTAGAGGCGGAATCTCATGAATCAAGAAACAAGATCCGTGTACAACTGAGGGAGATATTCCAATACAGTGCAGATGTGGGCTTGATCTGCAAAATGTGTGCTGGAGCAAAAATATCAGATGATTTCTCCACTGGCAAGAAATGGGAAGACGGATGGAAGTTAAACTATGTGAAGAGGCATTTATCAAACAAATCATGTGAATCTGCTCTGGTTGTTCTTAGAAACAGAAATTCTCGCCCACTGGGATTCGGCTTGCAGAAAATGTTAACAGAAACTGCTGCTGACAGAGAGAATAGAATGGACCAGACAGCGAGACAGTGATGAAAGCCAGATGAAATAAAGATTCTCATAGAAAATGTACTGCTTGGAGTACAAATGAACAACTCCATGCACTGTGCAACATATACACGACCACATGGCCAAATATCTCCAATACCAGCGAGCTGGCGTAGCAAAAACTATGCCTTTGAATTTTTGGAATCAATTAACAGTGTCGTCCATGCAGAAATTATGTCGGAGATTCGCCAATCTTTATTTCATACACTAATTATTGATGAGAGCACAAATATTTCAGTCAGCAAGATGCTTATCATTTATTTCAAGTTCAGGGAAGTAGCTTCTGCAGTGCACAAGACAGTGTTTGGTGGAATTGTTAAGTTAACTTTTTGCAATGCACCGGCTATTACAAAGGCTATCAAAGGCTTTTACACTCTGAATCAGCTAGACACGATGAAAATGGTGATGTTTCCTTCAGATGGTGCTTCTGTCATGCTGGGAAAAAGCAATGGTGTTGCCACATGGCTTAAGCAGTCCATTCCACATTTAATAGAGTGTCACTGTGTGGCCCATTGCGAAGATTTGGAATTCCTTGATTCCTGGATCAAAGTGCCAATGATAAAGGAAATAGAGACATTGCTGAGAACCATTTATACAGTCTTCTGCAGATCTTCAGTTCGAAAAGGACAATTTGAGGAAATTGCAAATGTCATAGAATGTGAAGCTGTGTCCTTTCGATCTCTAAATGAGGTGAGTTGGTTATCGAGACATTTTGCTGTTAGTGCTCTGATGTGCAATTCCGATGCTCTTCTTCAATACTTTGAGCATGAAAAAACAGAGAACAATGACCCAGTTGCCAAGTATTGCCTGAAGAAGCTCTCAGACTTTACTTACCGTATCACCATAGCGGCATTGAATGATATTCTGTTTGAGCTAGCAGAATTGAGCAAATGCTTTCAGAAGAGCTGTTTAACAACAATCAAAGCTGTACAGTTAACGAGGGTCAAGATCCACAGGATCAGAGGACAATATCCCGATGAGACAGTCTTCTGGTGCAACACAGTAAAAAAATCTAATTGCATCATGCACAAGAGATGAACCATTCAAGGGAGATTCCATTCTAACATTCGTATCCCTACTATGTGATCATCTGGAAAAAAGGTTCCCAGAAAATGAACTCAATGAATGGTCCCTTTTCGATTTTACTTCACTTGCACCTCAACAAATCAGCTATGAACTTGGCACTGAGAATATCGAAAAGCTGGTTGACAAATAAAGACAAATCCTGATCCTTGGTCAAGTAAGGTCTTCTGGACAAAACATCATGGATGAGAAGGAGCTCATTGTGAGCCAATAGAATGATACAAGTACTTAATTGCAGAGAAGTCATTGATAACATTTCAGGACATGGTAACTTTCACTCTACAAAATTCAGTGCGATACAATGTGGTTTCACAACTAGTGTGCAACGTTTCAAGCTTCAAGTGCTGATTGTGAGCGTGGCTTCAGTCTTGTGAATAACATAAAAACGAAATCACGAAACGGTTTGAAAGAAAATCACCTTGAAATGCTTATGCGGATCAAATCTCATCTGTCAGGTGGTAAAGAAGTAAACCTGGACAAAATATATAAACACTGGAAGACAAGGAAAGACAGAAGAGAAAAATATCTGAACCAGAGACAGTCACCCTCTTCTACGTCATCTGGTCCGTCGTCTACAGACTCTGGGAGGGGGTGATTTTAACCCCCAAGAACGGGTGAGTTAGGGACGGGTGGAAGTTGAAAATAGTTGTTTTTTTGGGTCGCAACTGCAAGATTTTCAGACTTTGCATTCTCAGTGGGAAGCCTGTACTTTTACGCACCAACGTTAAACCCGGAAATAAAGCCGGGTTGCGGTCGCGATCCAAAAACAACTATTTTCAACTCCCACCTGCCTACATCCTACTATACTACATCCACTGGTTCCTCCTTATCTATCCTGCTAGTTACATCCTCA
This sequence comes from Heptranchias perlo, assembly GCF_035084215.1. Classification (NCBI taxonomy): domain Eukaryota; kingdom Metazoa; phylum Chordata; class Chondrichthyes; order Hexanchiformes; family Hexanchidae; genus Heptranchias; species Heptranchias perlo. The sequence goes on from NC_090327.1 coordinate 103,246,817, forward strand.
AAAAACTCTAATAGATTTGTCTAGCATGATTTCCCTTTCATAAAACCATGTTGACTCTGCCTAATCATATTATGATTTTCTAAGTACCCTGTTACTACATCTTTAATAATAGATTCTAGCATTTTCCCTACTACTGATGTCAGGCTAACTGGCCTGTAGTTCCCTGTTTCGACTACCACCTATTGAGTGCCATGTGTTTGTTTACCAATTGTTTGAGTGCCATGTATTTGAATTCCAAAACAATCTACCCAATCACAGTCCAGCAAAAAGAAAACTTCCAAGATACAGCCACCATGACCCTTCCTCACCCACCTCACTATTATACACTCCTAAAAGTAACATTTATCACATAAGGAGCAAACACAAAATGAACAAAACAATCACAAACTTGCCCATAAACTTTGCTCTAATAACAAGAGGGAAGACTCCGTTGAAGGGGAGGGTGGGGGGGTGGGGGGTGGGGGGGTGGTGGAGAGAGAGACGAAACATTCTTCTGAGGTGGGCAAGGATGCATAAGGAGAATGGGAGAGAAAGGAGCATGACTGGCTCTTCTCGGAATAGAAGGGAATGGTTGCTTTCAGGTCTGTGCAGGAACACTTTATAAGACATCGTATCCTCTGACTCACTTTGATTATCACCACTGGAGACCCATTAATATTGCAAAGACGAGATTGTGATGGGAGAAGCAAAATGAGAGTCACCTGAAGGGATTGATGATATCTCTTTAGAGAAAGTGAATGATCCGTCTTATGAAGGAAAAGGAATGTTGGCCCATTGTCAGGGTGCAATCTGCACCACAGTGTGTATGTGTTTAAAAGCAGAGCAGCCTCTATGCTGGAACTATGGGTATAAGCAAGCAGATGTCCTCATGCAACGTTGGAGCTTTTATCCTGTGTTATACTGACATCTGCTGGCAGCTTCAGTCAGGCCAACTAAATGGGACGAGAGGAGCATAAATGTTGTGTCTTGCTGTAATTACGTTAGAGAAAGTGACCAGCTCAGTTATCTTTCTCGTGATGTTCTCAGCCTATGCAAAACAGAGTTCTGTTCAAAGTAACTTGAGAACAGTGAGTCAAATCAGTGGCACTAAATTGGAATTCTAAATCGCCAAAGGAATATTAAGAGTATTATTTAAATAAATTTCTGGTGTATATTTTGCCGGTGTGTCAGAATTAGGGCTTGCTTCAGTCCTTCCCGTAATCCAATTTGGTAATTTGCTGGTAATTCGGTTCTATGGTGGACATTTGCGTCGCCAATTGTGAAGAATTTACGAATAGGTCAAAATGCTGAAGGTTCCTCTCAGCATCCCCTACCGTTCATCAAAGTTTAGAAGTCAGTTATGAGCTGCGATTATCCCCGGTTAGCTCCTTAACAAGTAGGAAAGCTTCTCGGCCAGTGAAGGAAACAAACTTTGTATAAATACCTTGTGCTGAGCCAAAGTTTTGGATCCAAGTTCAAAAAACTAACCAGAAAGGTGTGTTTTACTTGTGCAAGAGGAACTGACCAGGAAAGCAGCAGTATTCAGCTGTAATGGGAAGACATTACCAGCTGGGTCAATGTCATGACCACCACCCAAAGAAGGCGACACACGATTTCAGATTCAGTACGCAGCTGTCATCTCACATTTTTATCAAATGGCTGAGTGCAGGTGGCACACTATATAAGCAATTTTGAATTGGAAGCTACTTTGAAATCCTGTGGATGCTGATGCAAACAGATAACGTGCTTGCCAGTTTTGGTGTGGGCTAAATTACTGGATTTTTGTTGTTGGACTGAGGGGTTGGAAAAATAAACCATAATATTGAGATGATCCAAGACAAAGCAGTCCCCTTGATCAGGACTTCATCCACTAACAAAAAACATCCGCTCCCTCCACCATTGGCGTGCCGTGGCTGCACTGTGTACTGTCTACAGGATGCACTGCAGTTAGGAACATAGGAAGGAACATAGGAACATAGGAACAGGAGTAGGCCATTCAGCCCCTCGTGCCTGCTCTGCCATTTGATAAGATCATGGCTGATCTGTGATCTAACTCCATATACCCGCCTTTGGCCCATATCCCTTAATACCTTTGATTGCCAAAAAGCTATCTATCTCAGATTTGAATTTAGCAATTGAGCTAGTATCAATTGCCATTTGCGGAAGAGAGTTCCAAACTTCTACCACCCTTTGTGTGTAGAAATGTTTTCTAATCTCGCTCCTGAAAGGTCTGGCTCTAATTTTTAGACTGTGCCCCCTACTCCTAGAAACCCCAACCAGCGGAAATAGTTTCTCTCTATCCACCCTATCCGTTCCCTTCAATATCTTATAAACTTCGATCAGATCACCCCTTAACCTTCGAAACTCCAGAGAATACAACCCCAATTTGTGTAATCTCTCCTTGTAACTTAACCCTTGAAGTCCGGGTATCACTCTAGTAAACCTACGCTGCACTCCCTCCAAGGCCAATATGTCCTTCTGAAGGTGCGGTGCCCAGAACTGCACACAGTACTCCAGGTGCGGTCTAACCAGGGTTTGGTATAGCTGCAGCATAACTTCTGCCCCCTTGTACTCTAGTCCTCTAGATATAATGGCCAGCATTCCATTAGCCTTATTGATTATTTTCTGCACCTGTTCATGACACTTCAATGATCTATGTACCTGGACCCCTAAGTCCCTTTGGACATCCACTGTTTTTAACTTTTTACCATTTAGAAAGTACTCTGTTCTATCCTTTTTTGATCCAAAGTGGATGACCTCACATTTGTCCACATTGAATTCCATTTGCCACTTTTTTGGCCCATTCACCAAGGCTTCTTCGACAGCACCTCCCAAATCCGCGACCTCTACTACCTATAAGGGCAAGGGCAGCAGGCACATGGGAACAACACCACCTGCACGTTGCCCCCCAAGTCACACACCATCCCGACTTGGAAATATATCGCCGTTCCTTCATCGTTGCTGGGTCAAAATCCTGGAACTCCCTACCTAACAGCACTGTGGGAGAACCTTCACCACATGGACTGCAGCGGTTCAAGAAGGCGGCTCACCACCACCTTCTCAAGGGCAATTAGGAATGGGAATAAATGATGGCCTTGCCAGCGACGCCCACATCCCATGAACGAATAAAAATAAACATATGGCACCAGCCCTGTAATGTGCACTTTCTCTGCCCAAATGCCCAGAAGGTGGCCTACAGCCCTTTCTCTTCAGTGCCCTATCTCAGCCACAATTCGGTCTAAAACTTTCCATCCCATCCAGCAGTTTCATTCAGGAGCATCTAAGACTGATTCAGCACAAGTTGGGCATGGAATATCCCACTCTCTGACACATCCTGGTTCGGTCCAACAGGGGGTCATGCAGCTTGGAAAAGGAGCCATTTGCTGCTGGTAGCCAACAGCTGAGATATTACTCTGTGGAATTAGATTTTAAGCTAATGCTGTTAGACAAATAAGGGCCTATGAATTTAGCCATGCAGCACTCATTGTTCTGGCGCTAACTGACCTACTCATCCCCCAATATGGCAGGCAGGAAGTGTGTGCATATTTCCGGCCAGAAGTGCGCTGCCTGCCATATTGGGGGATTAATAGGCGTCCTTTACCCACATCTGAAGCAGGCATTAGGCCTTTTGCATTTGGAAATGAGGGTCTTAACGCCTGTTTGAGGCCCCCACTTCAAGATTGGCTTGGCCTGAGGCAGCCAGCACCAGTGCCGGCTGCAGTCGAACACCAGACTTGGGATTGCCTGCTCACCCGAAAATCTAGGCCAAGCTGTGTTGTACAGGTAAACGATAAAGTCCCAAATTTACTTGCCATTATTGGCATATTCTTGGTGTGGAATGGTGCAACGGTATTTTCAGCCTTTCAAATTGGGTGGCAGCCATGTTTCCAACCCAAAATTAACGTACTTTAGGTTGTGATGGTGTTCTGGCCCATCCGTGATTTATCCGGCGCGTTCCCAGGAAGCTCATTAGCATTTATGTAAATGAAAGCCAGTAGCATTGGTGTGCCAAAATCACAGAAGGTACGCTTGTAATGTACCTCCCCATCATCGTTATCATCTTCATCTTCTTCATCTTCATCATCCTCTGCAGGTGGAGACCTAAACAGTCGTCATGGAGTCCCAGTGAAGCCACAAGTTTCCACACCCTTCTCTGTCTCCTTAATCTCAAGGGACTGTTGCTTACCCACTCTTGGCTTAAGCTCTCCTTTCCTGCAGGTGTGGCTTACATGGACTTTCAGAAAGACTTTGACAGGAGACTATTGGAGAAGATTAAGGGGTATGGAATTAGGGGTGGGATAGCAAATTGAATTAAAAACTAGTTAGAAGGGAGGAAACGGACAGTAGGAGTTGAGGGCAATTTCTCAGAGTGGGTAGCAGTGTCCCACTGGGACCCCTTCTGTTCACCGTACACATCAATGATTTGGATATAGAGGGTGTGGTGTCCAAATTTGCAGACGATACTAAAATAGAAGATATATTAAATCATTTTGCAATCTAAAGGAAATGGAAGGTGATATTGATAAACTGGTGGAATAGGCAATATCAATAAGGGTGAGATGATACATTTCGATTAAAAAAATAAAAGTAGTTATTTTATTTTGAATGGGGAAAAGTTGGGTTATGTGGAAGAGCAGAGGGATTTGAGGGTTCAGCTTTACAAGACAAATGGGTAAGGTCATAAAAAAACTAATGGAATGCTGGGTTTTATGACAAGAGATATAGAAAATAAAAGTTGAATCTATGTAGTTCTATGTAAGATCAAAATTGGAGTACTGCATGCAGTATTATACTCCACACTATAAGGATGTTGAGGCATTAGAGAGGATACAGCGTAGATTCACTAGGATGTTGCCTGACATGGGGAAATACAAATACAAAGAAATACTTGAAGATTTGGGGTTAGAACACAATTAAGGGGTGATTTGATACAGGTGTTTAAAATTATGAAGCGATGGGACAGGGTTGATAAAAACAGATTACTTCCAGTGTTTGTGTGGTTTAGAACAAGGGGGTGGAGATGTAAAGATTAAATGGAAGTGAGTTAGGATAGATAGCAAGATAATCAGGACATCCCAAAGCACTTTACAGCCAGTGAAGTACTTTTGAAGTGGAGTCACTGTTATCATGTAGGAAACACGGCAACCAATTTGCGCACAGCAAGATCCCACAAACAGCAATGATTAGGTAATCTGTTTTGTCATGATGTTGGTTGAGAGATAAATATTAGCCAGGACACGAGGGAGAACTCCCTGCTCTTCTTCGAATAGTGCCGTGAGATCTTTTATGTCCACCTGAGAGGGCAGATGGGGCCTCATCTTAACGTCTCATCTGAAAGACGGCACCTCGGACAGTGCAGCATTCCCTTAGTACGGCAATAAGCTCTGAATTGTGAAAGAAGGGTGGCATTACTAACTAAGGATCTTGTCAAATCTTAATTATTTTGCATTTTACTTTTCTCTTTGTATTATTCAGCATCAAAATTGGACAAGCAAACAAATTAAAAAAAGGAAAACAATTTAGGGCCAGTGATCATAACACAATTAGGTTTACAGTCAGAATAGATGGATTAAAAACAGTCAAAAACAAAGATAATGGAAAAGCACCAATTTTATATAGAGTCAACCCAGATTAATTGGGTAGAAAGGTTGACAGATAGAATAGCAGGCCAACAATGGGAAATATTTAGGTACAAGAAAGGTAGGGTACAGACTAAAACATTCTAACTCAGGATTACAAGGATTATGACGAAACCCAGAGTTCCATGGATGAAAAAGGAGATTGGGTCAAAAATAAACAGTCCTTCAATACCAAAGGCTGAAAAGAGAAGGAAGAGGGATTAGAAAAGTAAAGAGAATATGAAAAAGACTGGCGGTCAATATATAACGGTTGCATTTTTGTGGGGGTGTCCCGATCACCTGTCGTTCACACCATTTCTCCAGGTTTTCTGCGCATCTTCCACTGAAGTTACGCTGGACAATCAGGAAAACCCCCACAGACACTCAACTCCAAAGGATATTACCAAAGGCTTTTAGAAACACATGCAAAGCTAGGGGATAGTCAAAGAAGAGCTGGATGGCAGCTTGGAGATAAAGACTACCCTCTTTAGCCCTGACATCTGTAGTTAAATGGCACAGTGCAGAAATCACTTCCTCCCAGTAATGGGTTGATTAATGGCCTTCTACCTGTACGGCACACCCCACTGGCTACTCTAAACGTCATACAAATGTTGGACCAGATCCCAATTCAGTATCTTGTTCTTTAAAGATCTGAAGGTAGTTCTCGCGGGTTTATTGAAGAGCTTGTAAATCACTGATATCGATGATGGGAGAGGACTTCTTAGCAGAACTACTCTACCAGTGCTTGGTACAGATATAGAAAGACAGCTTAATAGTGACAGTGAATGACAGTGCTTCTTCTGATTAGATATATAAGCTCCTGACTCTTTTTGTACAAAATAAACTCAGTATTGAATCAACTCCTTGTAACTGAGGCATGTTACCAGTTTGTTTCCCTTTCAGAAATATTTAAATCAGGCTGTAGTTTTCACTCTGAATACACTGTACTTCTTCTGTATGTGTGTAAAACCAAAGGAACATCAGTTAAACATGAAATATACCACTTTACTTTGCCACAGCTGGCATATAGGGGGTCATTATAGAGTTCATAGAAAGTTACGGCACAGAAGGTGGCCATTTGGCCCATCGTGTCCGTGCCAGCCAAAAAAGAGCTATCCAGCCTAATCCCACTTTCCACCACTTGGTCCATAGCCCTGTGGGTTACGGTACTTCAAATGCACATCCAAGTTTTTAAATGAGTTGACGTTTTCTGCCTCCAACACCCTTTCAGGCCGTGGGTTCCAGACCTCCACCACCCTCTGGGTGAAAAAAAATTCTCCTCAGCTCCCCTCTAATCCTTCTACCAATTACTTTAAATCTATGCCCCCTGGTCACTGACCCCCTCTGCTAAGGGAAATAGGTCCTCCCTATCCACTCTATCTAGGTCCCCCATAATTTTGTACACCTCAATTGAATCTCCCTTCAGCCTCCTTTGTTCCAAAGAAAACACCCCCAGCCTATCCAATCTTTTCTCATAGCTAAAATTCTCCAGCCCTGGCAACATCCTCATAAATCTCCTCTGTACCCTCTCTAGTGCAATCACATCTTTCCTGTAATGTGGTGATCAGAACTGTACTCAAACTGTGGCCTAACTAGTGTTTTATACAGTTCTAACATAACCTCCCTGTTCTTATATTCTGTGCCTCGGCTAATAAAGGAGAGTATCCTGTATGCCTTTTTAACCACCTTATCTACCTGTCCTGCTACCTTCAGGGATCTGTGGACATGCACTCCAAGTTCATTTTGTTCCTCTTCACCTCTCAGTATCCTCCCATTTATTGTGTATTCCCTTGCCTTGTTCCCACCTGATTAGTCCATTGATATTTTCCCGCAGTCTACAGCTTTCCTTCTCACTATCAACCACACGGCCAATTTTTGTATCATCTGCAAACTTCTTGATCAAGCCCCCCACATTCAAGTCCAAATCATTAAATATACCACAAAAAGCAAGTGACCTAGTACTGAGCCTTGCGGGACCCCATTGGAAACAGCCTTCCAGTCGCAAAAACACCCATCAACCATTACCCTTTGCTTCCTGCCACTGAGCCAATTTTGGATCCAACTTGCCACTTTCCCTTGGATCCCATGGGCTTTTACTTTTTTGACCAGTCTGCCGTGTGGGACCTTGTCAAAAGCTTTGCTAAAACCCATGTAGACTACATCAAACGCGTTACCCTCATCGAACCCCTTGTTACTTGCTCAAAAAATTCAATCAAGTTAGTTAGACATGACCTTCCCTTAACAAATCCATGTTGACTGTCCTTGATTAACCCATGCCTTTCTAATTGACGATTTATGCTCTCCCTCAGAATCGATACCGATAATTTGCCCACCACCGAGGTTAGACTGACTGGCCTATAATTACTCGGTCTATCTCTTATCTCCCTTTTTAAACAACGGTACAATGTTAGCAGTCCTCTAATCCTTCGGCACCATGCCTGTAGCCAGGAGGATTGGAAAATGATTGTCAGAGCCTCCATTATTTCCTCCTTTGCTTCTCTTGGCAACTTGGGATATATTTCATCCGGGTATGGCAATTTATCTACTTTCAAAGATGATTACCCCTTAATACTTCCTCTCTCACTATGTTTATCCCATCCAATATTTCACACTCCTCCTCCTTAACTACAATCTCTGCATCGTCCTCTTTTGTGAAGACAGACGCAAAGTATTCATTAAGAACAATACCCACATCTTCCGCCTCCACACACAGGTTAACTTTTTGGTCTCTAATAGGCCCTACACTTTCCTTAGTTATCCTCTTGCTCTCAATGTATTTATAAAATATTTTTGGGTTTTTCTTGATTTTACTTGCCAGTATTTTTTCATGCCCTCTCTTTGCTTTCCTAATTTCCTTTTTAATTTCACCTCTGCACTTTCTATACTCCTCTAAGCTTTCTGTAGTATTGAGCTCTTGGTGTCTGACATAAGCTTCCCTTTTTTGCCTTATCTTATCCTGTATGCTCCTTATCATCCAGGGGGCTCTAGATTTGGCAATCCCACCCTTTTTCTTTGTGGGAACATGGTTACTCTGAACCCCTTTAATCTCCCCCTTGAATGCCTCCCACTGCTCTGACAGTGATTTACCTTCAAGTAACTGTTTCCAGTCCACTTTTGCTCAATCACTTCTCAGCTTAGCAAAATTAGCCTTTCCCCAATTGAGAACTTTAACTCCTGTTCTATCTTTGTCCTTTTCCATAACTATGCTAAATCTAACTGAATTATGATCACTATCACCAAAATGCTCTCCCACTGCTACTCCTTCCAAATGTCTAGCTTAATTCCCCAAAACTAAATCCAGAACTGCCCCCCTTCTTGTTGGGCTTGCTACGTATTAGCTAAAAAAGTTCTCCTAAATGCAATTTTAGAATGCTGCACCTTCTGTACCTTTTGCACTGATTGTATCCTAGTTAATATTAGGGTAGTTGAAATTCCCTACTATTACTGCCCTATTGTTTTTGCACTTCTCAGAAATTTGCCTACATACTTGCTCTTCTATCTCCCTCTGACTGTTTGGGGTCTATAGTACACTCTATAGTACACTCCCAGCAGTGTGACTGCCAGTTTTTTGTTCTTTAGCTCAACCCATATGGCCTCATTTGATGATCCTTCTCATGTATCATCCCTCCTCACAGCTGTAATTGTTTCTTTATCCAATATTGCCACCCCCCTCCTTTTTTATCCCCTTCTCTATCTCATCTGAAAGCCCTATAACCAGGAATGTTGAGCTGCCATTCCTGCCCCTGTTTAAGCCATGTTTCTGTAATAGCTAAGATATCGTACTTCCACGGGTCTATCTGTGTCTTTAGCTCATCTGCCTTATTCATTATACTCCTTGCATTGAGGTATATGCCATTAAACAATGCCAAACTCCCTTCCTGTTTATTTTCTAACCTTTGTTTCCTCTGCCTTCCTAAGTCACTTACTAATTTTCTGCCTTCTATCTTCAGTTCTGATTCTGTCCCATCTGAATCTATGCGCAGTTTCCCATCCCCCTGCCAAGCTAGTTGAAACCCTCCCCAGAAGCACTAGCAAAGCTCCCCATGAGGTTATTGGTCTCGGCCCTGTTGAGGTGCAACCCGTCTGGCTTGTATAGGTCCCACCTCCCCCAGAACCGGTCCCAATGCCCCAGGAATCTAAAGCCCTCCCTCCTGCACCATCTCTCCAGCCACGCATTAATCTTCTCTATCCTCCTATTTCTATACTCGTTAGCATGTGGCACCGGGAGTAATGCGGAGATTACTACCTTTGAGGTCCTGCTTATTAATCTCTTTCCTAACTTCTTAAAATCTGCCTGCAGGACCTCATCCCTCTTTCTACCTATGTCGTTGGTACCGATATGGATCACAACCTCTGCCTGTTCATCCTCCCCCTCCAGAATGTTCTGCAGCCGCTCGGTAATATCCTTGACCCTGGCACCAGGGAGGCAACATACCATTCTGGAATCACGTCTATCTGCTCCCCTAATTTTAGAATCCTCTATCACTATTGCTCTCCTGACCATTGCCCTCCCCCCATACAACTGAACCACCCATGGTGCTATGGACTTGGCTCTGGCTGCACTCCTCAGAGGAACCCACTCCCTCACCAGTTTTCAGAACTGAATACTGGTTAGAGAGCGAGATGCCCTCAGGGAACTCCTGCACTACCTAAGGTTGCTCTGTCAGCGTGGAGCTTTGCCCACTGGCAGCACACATCAGAAATCGGGAGTGCACTGCCCATGATTTTCTGACCATAATGGCAGCACAGACTCATAAAATGACTCCTCCAGTGTCTCGACCCCTAGCTGCTGGTGGTGACAGTGTACAAGGTGCCTGTAAAATCATAGAATCATAGAATCATAGAAGTTTACAACATGGAAACAGGCCCTTCGGCCCAACATGTCCATGTCGCCCAGATTATACCACTAAGCTAGTCCCAATTGCCTGCACTTGGCCCGTATCCCTCTATACCCATCTTACCCATGTAACTGTCCAAATACTTTTTAAAAGACAAAATTGTACCCGCCTCTATACTGCCTCTGGCAGCTCGTTCCAGACACTCACCACCCTTTGAGTGAAAAAATTGCCCCTCAATGATTAATAAGTGCTTGAAGTGGGCCTTCTCCTTCTCCCCCTAAATTTCTATGGTACATTCTCACAAACACATTGCCATTGTAGCCAGCAGCAATACTATAATTAGCATTAGTAAAATAAATTCTTGTGCCAGTTACCAGATTTCTGCCAGAACCACAGATTCCAATTACATGGGGCTGTTTGTGTGTGTTTCTCTCTCTCACTTCTTTCCATCCACCCTCATGGCCTTTTCATTTTAGAGATGATGGATAGCTGCCATCAAACACCTTTGGAAAAGTCTCCTTGAGCAGCTGTTATTAAAAGCTATTTCACACATCTTCTGCAGAGGGACGTTTCCTGATTAATGTGCAGTTATTATTCCAAAGATTTTGCCGTTCAGCTCACTTCCCACATGGGGGCAATTTGATTTGAACCTTCATTAATTAGTAATGAAACACTTCTGTAAGTACCCATTCTCATTTCCAGCTCTTGGATTTGCACTTTTAGTCATATTATTGCATTTTTTATTACACGGTTTTATTTTTATTATTTATCTGAGGATTTTTCAATACTTAACTTTTCCTATTGAAGCCCTATCTTCAGAATTGACATAGTTATCAAGTCATCTGTAATGGAAAACTGTTTAAATAAACTTAGGACTTAACCTGATTTATAAATGCCATAAAACTTCCTTCACTGAAAAGATAAACATCAAACATACAACTTTAGCAATCTGACCCTGCTGTTCTCCTTATGTCTTATGCACATTACTCTACAAAGTCATTCCTTATACATTGCCCCTCAGAAACCTTACAACACATACACTGTCCCCATGAATTCCTTCTCCACACGCATCTCCGATGTCTGTAGATCCTTTTATTTGGAATATTTGATATGTAAAATTATATTTTGGGGAGAGTAGGATTTCAAACTTGTAACTAACAAGGATCTCCGGCAGCAAAACGATTCAGCCTGTTTTGAGCCCCAGGCCCCAATGCCCTCGACTACTCTGTGTCAACTCTGAAGATTGGGATTCGATAGGAAAAGCACTGAAAACTCCTCAGTAATACTGCTTATGACATATAGGGGTCAGTATTAACCCCCCCCCCATGACGGGCGGCAGAGGGATGGTGGGGGGTGTTGTTTAAAAATTTTTAAAAATCAATGAACACGTGCCCAACCTGCCGCGTACGTGCCTACTGCCATTTTTACGGAGGCAGGGTGCGAGTCGTGCGTGTGTCCTGTCTTCTCAAAGGGTTGGTCAATAAATCCTGGCCTTGCCAGTGATGACCATATCCCGAGAATGAATAAAAAAAACTCTGGAGATCCTTCTGCAGGTGCTGGATAGAAAGGAGGTCTTTTTCAGAGTGGAGGGGCATCCCCTCTCTGAAGAACATAAGGTGCGAGCAGCCTGGATAGGACCAGTAGAAAGAGTGGATGCTGTCTCACCTGTGGTCTGCCCAGATTTTGTTTAATTTTACAATGGTCAAAGGCACTTCACAGTAATTTGGTGGAACATCACAGAGGGAGAATGTGCAGCACTGGGCAATTATTCACCTACTTCCCAAATGTACAGGCATGTCTATGTTTTAGCACTGGACTCTGCACTGATGCCATTTCAATATACCTGCCCTGTGATGCATGGAATGTGGCAAGTCACAAACACCAAACATGAGGCCAACACAAGGTTCCTGCATACTCCATGTTCACAAACTCACATAAGGTGGCTGATGGACAAGGTCCTTTTGTGCCATTGACTGAGGCAGATTATCTTCTTCTCCACTTGGTCAATGGCAATGGCTCTTGGCAGGGCAAGGTTGTGTAAGGTGCATCACCTTTGATACTTAGGCTGCCCTGTACTGCATGTCTCCTTTGACCCTGACCTGCCTTCTCCACAACCAGCACGTGGAGAGAAATGGCCAGCGGGATATCCACAGATGTCGGATGGAGTGCAGCTTGTATGAATAGCTACAGCATTTTCCTTTTTTATTGAGACTAAAAATCTATCAATGGTGAAAAATAAAAGTGCTCAATATGAATCCATGACCCCAAATTTCCATGGGCCCTCTGTTGCATTCCCACAATGTCAGGCAGGAGTGCGGTAGAGGACCACAAATTAGCTCGGCACCCTGATACGCCGGGTTCCAGCCTGTGCCACCTTTTTGCATGGACCATGTTCAGGATGAAACCTTCATCCACCCCAAACATGGCCCCCTACATTGGAGGGAGCATGGCTGAGGGGAATCCCAGACAGGGAGTTCCTCATTCCCAGCTTGAGATCCATCGGGTGGCCAGTTTGCTGGTTGAAAAGAACCTGGTCCCCCAAAGACAAATGGAGAACAAGAAAGGAGTTGATAATACCTCCAATGAAAAGGCTGCTGGGCTTGGGGCTGTTGAGGTGCCTTGGAGAGGCACACACAGCTTTAAGTTGCTGCAACTCCTCCTTTAAAGTTCTGCACAGGAAATTACACCCTTCCCCCAACCTCTACGCTGCCAGCGAGAGACACAAAGCGCATTGGGAGCGAACTTGCCATCTGTTAATGATGGGACCGTGGAAAATCTGAGGTGGTTCCATCTGTTTGTGGAAGTACAAAATGTCCCAGGCAAAATGCTCGTGCCTGGAATGTGCCAGGAGTGGAATTTCAGCCCTTGTGTATATCTGCTGCTTAATTTACAAAGTCCATGTAATGTGTTGTGTCGTAGCTGTTCTGGAGTCAAAACTAATCTGTGGAAACAATAGCCCTGAAATTTACAGGGAAGCAGGGAAGAAGTTGGGGGGAAATCTAGCTGCTGGAAAACCCAGAAATATGGCAGGACCTGATTTAAATTTTTTGATTCTGTTTGCTGGCCGGCAGCCAGCCAGTTTGAGAGGCTGGCTGGCAGTCGGGCGGGAAGGCCTGTGGCATAGGTCGTAGCTGGGGAGCGGAGAGGAGGGAGGGAGAGATCGTGGGCTGGGGGGATACCAGCAGGGAGGCCTGTGGTCAACGGAGGTGGGGGGTGGGGCGGGCGTGGATAGATCGAGAGGGCTGTGGATAGATCAGGGGGGCCGTGGATAGATCGGGGGGCCAGAGAGATCGGGGGGGGGGGGCCAGAATGATTGATGGGGGGGCAGGGAGAAGATCGCAGGCCATGGATAGGTCGGGGGGGGGGGGGTGCGATCATGGGGGTCTGATCGTGGGGTGGGGGTGTCCGATCGCGGAAGTCCGATTGCTGGTGTGGGAAACAGGTTTGCTTGGTGGGCTGGGGGGAAGCTCTCATGCCCCTCCTGGGTCACAGTGAGTGCTATAAAGGCACTTACCTGCTGTATCCAGCTTCTCTCAGCTCCTTTCAGTTGCTGGGTTTCCTGAGCCCTTGGAAATTAAGCCAGCAGTTGTTAAACCTGAAATTCTGTAAAAATCTGAGGCACGCAGCCTCATTACAATATTTCAATGATGGACCTGCCTCTGGAGAGTAGGTTAACCGTCCACCCCCAACCCGCCTCTGTTAAAACCAGAAGTTTAGGAGGCGGGTTGGGGTCGGGTTTTCGATTTTTAAAATTTGAACCCTCCTGCCCCACCGCACCTCTCTCGCCCGTCCTGGGGTTAAAATTCCCCCAATATTTCAGCGAGCGAGTAATCAATCGATGGAACAGACTCCCTAGATTCAAATGCAAATTAGATAGATTTCTTTCAGAAAATAATATTTTGGGATACAATATATGAGTAACTTGAGACATGACATGTGGTAAGTGTAGCAGGCTTGGGAGGGAAAAGGTGACTTTGGACCTATGGTTCCCGAAGCTCTTCACCACTGGGGTTTTTCTCATGTCATGTCTGGGTCTGTTGTAGACTAATTGATTGAGATTGATTGCTATGATTAGTCAACAACTCCATGATCATTGTATCATGCAAGTAGCAGGGTGGTAGAAGGCGAACGAGATGGACCTTGGTCTTCTCTCGTCTAGCAATTCCTATGTTCCTATGTTCCTATGTGGAGTTGTCAGCTGTTTAGGAGTTGTGTCAGCTCTTCTTCTTAAAGGTGTCACTCAGCTTTTGCTAGTTTTCTTGGTTGACAGGTATGATATTGGTTTCTGCTAAAGTGTTCTAAAATATAAAGAGAGAATGCTAAAAATACACAGCAAGTCAGTCAGCATCTGGTAGAAAGAAAGACGGACATTTTGGGTACATACACTTTGAAATGTCAATAACCTGTCTTTTCTCACCGCAGATTCTGACTGACCAACTGTGTATTTCCACCATTCTCGGTTTTAATTTCAGATTTTTGGCATTTGCAGTTGTTTTCCTATTCTGTTATTTTGAACTTTTTCAGCCAAATCTTGACAATTCAAAGTTGTTTTTTGCACTATAAAAAATGTGAATTGTCCACTAACTTGGAATAAGCAAAGAAAATGATGCAGCAAAACTGAACATTTACTATTAAAAAACCAATTTGATTTATCAGAAAATTTGAATGAAATGATTTCGAATTAAGAGTTGGGGACTCAGGAAGTTAACAGACTGGAAATTCTATAAAGAAACAGGAACAATTCTTGTGCTCCAATATGAAAGTAAACTAAGGGTGGGAGGGAAATACTTTAAAAGAAACTGGCTTTTCCCCTAATATTATGGCTATTTTATATCAACATTTGAAATCTTGATTAAAATGTTCTTGTTCCCGATGTCCTCAGTAATATTTATTCGTACTGGAAATTGTTTTTCACACTTCCTGTGGAAAAAACTATTTGATTTTGGACGCAAGTAGAATGCACGCAATCTGAGGCCTGGGAAGAAGCAGATTAGAGAGGTTTACCACAGGGCTGTGTGCTAATATTCACTGTTAATGCTAATATTCACTGTTACACCGCAGCCTTCAACATGTCATCAATGAGGACAAACACCTCGCTATGGCCATCCCCACACCTCCACTACTCGCCTTTAAACAGCCACCCAACCTCAAACAGACCATCGTTCGCAGCAAATTACCCAGCTTTCAAGAGAACAGCGTCCACGACACCACACAACCCTGCCACGGTAACCTCTGCAAGACATGCCAGATCATCGACACAGATACCACCATCACACGAGAGGACACCACCCACCAGGTGCATGGTTCATACTCCTGTGACTCGGCCAACGTTGTCTACCTCATACGTTGCAGGAAAGGATGCCCCAGAGCATGGTACATTGGCGAGACCATGCAGACGCTGCGACAACGGATGAACGGACACCGCGCAACAATCGCCAAACAGGAGGGTTCCCTCCCAGTCGGGGAACACTTCAGCAGTCATGGACATTCATCCACCGACCTTCGGGTAAGCGTACTCCAAGGCGGCCTTCGAGACACACGACAACGCAAAATCGTCGAGCAGAAATTGATAGCCAAGTTCCGCACCCATGAGGACGGCCTCAACCGGGATCTTGGGTTCATGTCACGCTACACGTTACCCCACCAGCGAACAAATGTTATCTGTTTTTAATATAATGGGTCATTTGCTGGCTTTCTCTGCCTTCCGGATGTTTCTGCCTCTCTCTTTTTTTTTCCTGTTTGTTTTTTTGTTGAATGTGTATTCGGGGGTTCTGCAGGTGACACCTCTCTGTCTGAACACGGTGATTGCCTTGGCAACGGGCAGTTGCAGGGGCAGTCTGTAAACACCATGTATTGTTCTATATGTATAAATGCGTAGGCTTCAAGGAGCTCCTGACAATTACCTGACGAAGGAGGAAGCCTCCGAAAGCTTGTGAATTTAAAATAAAATTGCTGGACTATAACTTGGTGTTGTAAAATTGTTTACAATTGTCAACCCCAGTCCATCACCGGCATCTCCACATCATGAATGCCAATGAATGATAAGATGCTGCTGTTGTCTCTTTAATTGTTGTTCTGAACCCAAGCCATTGTGTTGATCTTGCAAGCTTATCACAAACAACCTGACTCTCAAGCATGAATATTGACACTGGACCCGAAACCCTCATCCACCTACAGCCACTGTTGCAAATCACAGGGACAGGGTCACTTAAACAAATGGGCTGGGTAACCCGTGCCTGGGGGACTCAACGGAGGTACCTACCCTAACAGGCAGCAGGTAAAATACTGAACAAAATCCCAAATAGAAGCCATCATCGTGCAACTAGAATTTGGAGGGGGGGGGGATTTCTGAATTATATCAAAACAATGTAAAGCATAAGCTTTTGATTATTTTCCTAGGCAACTTTGCCAGGAGAAACTAATTAAGTTATTATATTCAAGAGGTTATTTATTTAGAATAAATTGCATGTTCCATGTATGGTAAGTAAAACATAACACTTTGAAGTTTTGCTATTGTTTATTACAGGATCATAAGAGCAGGAGTAGGCCATTCAGCTGCTCGAGCCTATTCCACCATTCAATTGGATCATGGCTGATCTGTATCTTAACTCCATCTACCTGCCTTGGTTCCAAGACCCTTAATACCCTTACCTAAAAAAGTCTATCAATCTCAGTTTTGAAATTTAGCTTAACCAGCTTTTTGGGGGAGAGAGTTCCAGATTTCCACTACCCTTTTTTTGAAGAAGTGCTTCCTGACATCACCCCTGAATGACCGAGCTCTAATTTTAGGCCCCATGTTTTGGATTCCCTCACCAGAGGAAACAGTTTCTCTCTATCTACCCTATCAACTCCTTTAATCATATTTAACACCTCAATTAGATCACCCCTTAAACTTCTATACTCAAGGGAATACAAGCCTAGTCTAATCATCCTGTCCTCATAATTTAACCCTTTTAGCCCCAGTATCATTCTGGTGAATCTGTGCTGCATCTCCTCCAAGGCCAATCTATCCTTCCTGAGGTCCGATGCCCAGAACTGAACGCAGTACTCCAGATACGGTCTAACCAGAGCTTTATATAAATGTAGCAGAACTTCCACTCCTTTATATTCCAGCCCACTTGAGATAAAGGCCAACATTCCATTAACCTTTTTAATTATTCTTTGTACCTGTCCACTAGCTTTTAGTGATTTCTGTACATGGTCCCCTAAATCTCTCTACTCCTCCACAGTTTCTAGCTTCTCACCATTTAGAAACTACTCTGATCTATCTTTCTTTGGTCCAAAGAGGAAGACCTCACATTTCCCAACATTGAACTCCAACTGCCGCAGTTTTGCCCACTCACTTAATCTATCAATGTCTCTTTGCAACTTTCCGCTGCCATCTACACTAGTTACTGTGCCACCTAATTTAGTGTCATCAGCAAACTTGGATATACGGCTCTCTATTCCTTCATCTAAGTCATTGATAAATATAATGAAACGCTGAGGCCTCGGTACGGATCCTTGGGGGACATCACTAGTCACATCCCGAAAATTGGAGTACATACCCGTTATCCCTACCTCCTAACCATTTCCCTACCCATTTCAGTAGATCACCTCCAATTCCATGTGCTTTCATTTTTGTTAACATACTTTTATGTGGAAAATTATCGAATGCCTTCTGGAAGTCCCTTTAAATAACATCCATAGACACTCCCTTATCTACCATGTTAGTAACCTCCTCAAATAATTCAACTAGGTTTGTTAGACATGACTTACCCTTTATAAATCCATGCTGGCTCTCTCTGATCAGTTCATATTTGTCCAAGTGCTCAGTCACTCTGTCCCTAATAACAGATTCTGGTAACTTCCCCACAACAGACGTTAGACCAATAGGTCTGTAATGTTATGATTTCTCTTTCCCACCCTTCCTAAATAATGGAATGACATTAGCAATTTTCCAATCTAAGGGGACAATTCCTGAATCAAGAGAGTTTTGGAAGATCATGGAAATTTGGAAAACATTATATATTGCTTGTTTTATATATACATATGTATGTATATATGTATATATATGTGTGTATCACATATTGTCTGCATTTATTTTATTTTGTATATCTAAGAGAGCCCGAAAACATCTAACAAAACAAAGGTTAATACATGAGTAGGAAATTCTGAAAGGAATGTACCATTACTCAAGCTTGGAGGGAGGTTCTGAGTAAAAATGGTATAAATTGGGCCTTGGTGAGCTCATTTTACAGGCGTAAAACGAGTGCAACAAGGCCAATTTTGGGGACAAGAGTCCTGTGCCCCAACAATGCCTGAAAGACAACTGGTCCGAAATTGGGTCTGGCCATTATTCCAGTGTCCCTGGTGACTGCTGAAAATGAGTATTAGGCTCTTTGAATATGTAAATGAGAGGCCTAATGCCTGCCTTAGACCCCCCTCTGCTAAATTGGATTCCAAGGAGTGTAGCAGGCTTTGGGCCATAACCAATTTCTACCCCAAAGTGTATAAATATGCTTACTTAAGCTTAGCTTTTAGTGACGCTAAGTAAGTTGCTGAGATATTTTGTAAGGAAGGATCTCTGCAAAATACCGTAATCTTTTCTTTAGTTTTATATTTCTTGTTCCTCATTGTAAAAACTCATACTTTAAGCACTCACCATATTTCGTATTCTATTGAGTCTCAAAAAACTTCTTGAAAGTAATCATAATCTTTATTATTTTTGCTCAAACATTTTACGCTATACCTCCAAAATCGAATGAAACATAGATAGAACTGTAAGACAAAATATTAATATTTAAAGCTGTGGTTTGAATTGAGAGGAAACATTTTGCTTGAAACAGGGCCATAACTCGGTTTTGAATGCTTCAATTTTATATTACTAGTCAATGGTGTCACCCAAGGGGAGTCAAGACCAAGTGTAGTCTTCAGGTGAAGTGAGGTTAAAGGGCAGAGGTTAATTGGACCTCAGTCCCCATTTTAAAGTCATACATTCTATCCTTATTTTTATGTAATATTTGATTTGATATTATCTATTCTTCTTTTATATAATGCATTAAAAATCTTGGGGTAGAAATTGGTTATGGCCAGTTTTCGGGTGCATAACCAATGGCATGCAGACAGTGAGCGACCCAACTGGAAGGCCTGAGGCTCACCTGAATTTGGGCCTTGGACCACATTTCAATAAATCTTAAGCAGTCGCTGCAGCCTAAGCAGTAGCCGCCAACAATAAAGAACCTCCTAGCTCCACAGTACTCCTGAGGGCGATTGGCTGCCCCTCCCCAGGATTTACTTAAGGTCTGCTGCCAGCAAGGCGAACAGCCCAAAATTCATCCTTTTGAAATGAGCAAGCTGCCTCAGGGGGTGCGATAGGTTCCGGCAGCTCACACAAATTATTGAAATGAGGCCCAAGGCCCAAATTCAGGTGAGCTTCAGGCCTTTCAGTTGGGTCGCTGAGTGCCGGCCAATTTAGCAGAAGGATCCCAAAACAGCTGCTAGGCCTCTCATTTACATATGTAAGGGGCCTAATGCCTGTTTTAGGCGGCCGCTGTGGTTGTCTGAAAAATCGCTCGACCCAATATGTGGTCGGATGTCTTTCAGGGTTCCTTGCGGCATTGCCTGCAGAAATTGGCACTGCTTGTGCCCAGTTTCCACCTGGAAAACGGATGCAACGAGGATTGATTTCTCCCCCATTATGTCTGCACGCGATTCCTGTTAATTTTTTCTATTATAAATTCTTTTGTCTACATTTATAATGGAAACTGCCTATTTGACTTGTCACATTGTAAATATAGGTGGTGACACTTATAAAGGAAATGCACGCAAACATATATTATAGATAGATATTACATCTGTGACTTTTGGTTTCCTCACAAAATGCCTATTTTCTAAACAATCTGCCCATATGATTTTGTAGTTGGTAGCAATAGCCTGACCTTAATGAAACAACCTTTCTGGCTGAAAGTAATTGTTTTAACTACATTTGGCTGGCTTTCATGCCTAAATATCAGAGTGATGGATGTTTGTTTACAGAAAAAAAATACCAAAAGAGCTATAGGAACACATGATAGTGAAAAGTGACACATGCACAGATTATCTTTTCTTTCTTTTTAGGTAACTTCGGTATAAGAGAGGAAAGAAATATTTCTTTATTCATCTATCTGTGATGCAAAAGGAAAGCACTATGGAGCCAAAAAGCAGCAGGCCTTCTCATGGATTCCTGACATAGCTCTGGCCTGGACCACCCAAACACTGAGGAAATTTCCTGAAATTTTTCAACCCCTTTACAGGAAGGGTTGATCAAAGTATCATAGCATCATAGTAAGTACAGCACAGGAGGAGGCCATTTGGCCCATTGTATCTGTGCCAGCTCTTCGAAAGTGCTATCAAATTTGTCCCATTCCCCTGCTCTTTCCCCATAGCCCTGTAATTCTTTTCCCTTCAAGTATTTATCCAATTACCTTTTGAAAGTTACAATTGAATCTGCTTCTACTGCCCTTTCAGGTAGTGCATTCCAGACAACTCGCTGCATCAAAAAAATGTTTCCTCTTGTGGCCTCTGGCTCTTTTGTCGATCACCTTAAATCTGTGTCTTCTGGTTACCAACCATTCTGCCGCTGGAAACAGTATCTCCTTATTTACTCTGTCAAAACCATTCATGATTTTGAACACCTCTATCAAATCTCCCCTTAACTTTCTCTGTTCTAAGGCGAACAACCCCAGCTTCTCCAGTCTCTCCACATTACTGAAGTCCCTCATCCCTGGCACCATTCTAGTAAATCTCTTCTGCACCCTCTCTAAGGCCTTGACATCCTTCCTAAAGTATGGTGCCCAGAATGGAACACAATATTCCAGCTGAGGCCTAACCAGTGTTTCATAAATGTTTAGCATAACTTCTTTGCTTTTGTACTCTATGCCTCTATGCCTTTCTTTCAAAACTGAGATGAGGAGAAACTTCTTCACTCAGAGGGTGGTAGGTCTGTGGAATTTGCTGCCCCAGGAAGCTGTGGAAGCTACATCATTAGATAAATTTAAAACAGAAATAGACAGTTTCCTAGAAGTAAAGGGAATTAGGGGTTATGGGGAGCGGGCAGGAAATTGGACATGAAGTTGAGTTCGGATCGGTCAATGCCCTGTGGGTGGCGGAGAGGGCCCAGGGGCTATGTGGCCGGGTCCTGCTCCGACTTCTTGTGTTCTTTAGATTTGTGGTTGGGATCAGATCAGCCATGATCTTATTGAATGGCGGAGCAGGCTCGAGGGGCCGATTGGCCTACTCCTGCTCCAATTTCTTATGTTCTTATGTTCTTATGTTCTATTAATAAAGCCCAGGATCCCATATGCTTCTTTAACAGCCTTCTCAACCTGTCCTGTCACCTTCAAAGATTTGTGTATGTGCACCCCCAGGTCACTCTGTTCCTGCACACCCCTTTAAAATTGTACCATTTAGTTTATATTGCCTCTCCTCATTTTTCCTACCAAAATGCATCACTTCACACTTCTATGCGGTAAATTTCATCTGCCATGTGTCTGTCCATTTCACCAGTTTGTCTATGTCCTCCTGAAGTTTGTTACTATCCTCCACATTGTTTACTACATTTCCGAGTTTCATGTCATCTGCAGACTTTGAAGTTATACTCTCTATACCCAAGCCCAGGTCACTAATATACATCAAAACGAGCAGTGGTCCCAATACTGACCCCTGGAGAACACCACTGTATACTTCCCTCCAGTCTGAAAAACATCGTTCACCACCACCGCTTGATGGAGCCAGTAGTATCTTCATTCCGCAGTACCTCCCGGAACTGTCAGCATTCAAACAATTTTCTGGCCTCTGGGGCCAGGTGGCTCCTTCAGACACACCTGCAGTTAAATTGATTAACCCCCGAATTCAGGCGCGGGCATTGCCCGGTGTTACCGATGCAGCCAGCACATTAGATTGGTGCTGCGACTTCATTTATCTGATTGATGCGCAGCGTGGAGCCCCCGCTGCGTACGTCATTCCATTTTCTCCATTCTCTCCACTTCTCACCAGCACGGGGTGGGGCCCTTATCTCAGGTGAGTTGTTCGCACCTCATAAAGGCAGCCTGCACCTCTTATTTGCAAAAAATAAGATATGGGTCTACATGGAGTCCGAACAGAGATTAGACATCGCACAGGTAAAGCACAGATGCAGGTCCTGTCCCTATGTTTATAAACTGTTGAGTTATTTTAAAACATTGAATAAAGGTTGCGCACTACTAAATCCCACATCCAGAGAATGTGCACCAAGGTTTTCTGATGATGCACGAGAGGCCTTGGTGCAAGAGGTGGACAGAAGGAAGGGCAGCCTATATCCGCAGGGGGGGCAAGAGGCCCTCCAGACATATGCTGATGAGGCAGTAGGAGACAGTAGGGGATGAAGTCAATGCCAGGCGCATAGCACCACGAGCATGGATGCAGTGCAGGAAGAACTTCAATGATTTGACATAAGTGGTCAAGGTGAGTGAGTTCAACTTTTCAATGACATCTCCTAAAAAACTGCACCACTAGCCGTATCCACTGCTCCACCCACATACCAACAAGCTCTTTCAATCAGTACTCAACTCTTCCAATCACATGCTTCCTCTCACCCTCACACATTACCACTGTTGCAAACCCCACACCCACAACTCACAGGTCACACAAACAGGCAGCTATTCAATTATGACAGGCACATCACCCAAACATCCTGCAGGACACTCACCGACACACATCCTGCTTTCTTGCAGGAGAAAGTGGTGCATTACAGGAGGCAGCAAGTGGCAGTGTCATTTGGCCACTGTTCCGTCATTGAATGAGATCATGGATCATGGTTGACCCGTGACCTAACTCCATATATCCGCCGTAGCCCCATATCCCTTAATACCCTTGGCTAACAAAAATCTATCAATCTCAGATTTAAAATTAACAATTGAGCTAGCATCAACTGCCATTTGCAGAAGAAAGTTCCCAACTTCTACCACCCTTTGCATGTAGAAGCGTTTTCTAACTTCACTCCTGCAAGTCCTGGCTCGAAATGTTAGACTACGTCCCCTAGTCCTAGTATTCAAGTGTAGGAGACCTCCAAAAACAGGTACAAATGCATCAGCAGCCAGTAGCAATAGTCCAGCAACTAACCTGTAAACCCTTTAAGTAGCGCTGATGGGGGTCCTCCAGGCTGTCTATGACCTGTTCGGCTGTTCGTGGTTAAGACAGTGCATTAACTGGAGTGTTGAGTGCCAAAATTGTATATATCCCTTTAAATCAGCATTGCACACTGATCTAATTGATATTCTCCTTACTTTACATCACTCCGGTGTTCGTTATCTGCGCGTGCACAAATGCCTTTATCAAGATGGCGTCCGGTGCACAAGCGCATGCATGCATTCCGGAAGCCATTTTGCGACCATAGGAGGCCGCGTAGCGCCTAAAAAATGGGTGTGGGGTTCAAAACCACTTTAATAAAAGACATTTGAAGGAAAGGGTTAACTGTACCCCTTTTAAACAAAGACATTTGAAAACCTGCAAACAAAGTAATGTGATAAACTGTGTTCTCGCAAATCCTGTTTTTCCCTCACTGACGATAATGGCATTGGAGAAGTATGAGTTTTGAGATCAAAGACATTGTACTGTGGATAGATATCTAGATTATTAAATAAATAAGCTAGATGGATAATATTGAGCTGAAAGCGTTGACAGGTTTTCAAAACACATAGGCTTTTGGAAACACAAACTTTTCAACACAGCAGGGGATAATGGAAGAAAAGGCAACGAGGACGTACATCAAAGGCTTCGGATCGGGAAAGCAAGGATATGTGTGAAAAAAGCACAGGCCTCTCATTCCTATCTAGTAATCTGTTTCAAAAGAACTGGGATTTGTAAAACACCAATTAGTATTGCATCCAGCATATGGTCAAATGGTATAAGGAATGGATTTGAAGCCAATGAAGCAATCAAAATTGGAGACGTCAGGACCATTAAGAATGCCTGGGTGTAGAAATGTAAGGGGGCTATCTCTACATGAAAGGCCATAAACAGAGACAGTAAAGGGGCTTTTTACAATCCATGGTTCGAGCACATGGTCTTTTCTACATCAAAGGGTCTCCAGTCACATGATCAAAGCCGAAACTGTCAATCATTGAAGTATGGTAATGATTGAGGCATAGCAACAGGGAGCGATTGGACAAAAAGAATGACCTGCCCCAATCCTATGTCCTATTGGTTAAAAAAATATAAAAAGAAGACTTTGAAAGATGAACAGTCTCTGCTCTTCTTCACCACACGCCAATCACAAGGAACGCACACTGCAGTCGAATGTCACGCAAGAAGAAGAGGACATCGAGTTCTGAAGAGCTGAGCAACCTTCAGGCCTTCAGGTTGTATATGTATTAATGATTTGCCTGGTGTGTGTATGAATTACATAATAATGTTGTGAATTATTAAGTGTATAATGGGAACATAGGAACAGGAGTAGGCCATTCAGTCCCTCATGCCTGCTCCGCCATTTGATAAGATCATAGCTGATCTGTGATCTAACTCCATATACCTGCCTTTGGCCCATATCCCTTAATACCTTTGGTTGCTAAAAAGCTATCTATCTCACATTTAAATTTAGCAATTGAGGAAGAGAGTTCCAAACTTCTACCACCCTTTGTGTGTAGAAATGTTTTCTAATCTCACTCCTGAAAGGTCTGGCTCCAATTTTTAGACTGTGCCCCCTACTCCTAGAATCCCCAACCAGCAGAAATAGTTTCTCTCTATCCACCCTATCTGTTCCCCTTAATATCTTTTAAACTTTGATCAGATCACCCCTTAACCTTCGAAACTCTAAAGAATACAACCCCAATTTGTATAATCTCTCCTCGTAACTTAACCCTTGAATTCCGGGTATCATTCTAGTAAACCTATGCTGCACTCCCTCCAAGGCCAATATGTCCTTCTGAAGGTGCGGTGCCCAGAACTGTTCACAGTACTCCAGGGATTTTATAGAGGGAAGTCATATGTATGGTTTGATTTTGCTTCATGAGTGCTCGTATGAATGATAACATCATTAAATAATTACTTTTGATGAATGAAACTACTGTGAGTGAGGTGGCTTTCTTTGCTTGACTTCCGGTGTCCAAGAATCACACAAAATAAGGAATTCCCTACACGGGCACAACATGGCTGAATTGATAGTTTGTTATCTCCACATCTATTGATCACCTTACCATGTTAAAATTGAGACCGATTTAGCAGAGTTAGATGAGGTTTTATCACAATCATGTTTTATTTTTGTTGCTGTAAACATAAGTGCAAGAACTTGATTGCTAAGAAAATTGTTATCTTTGGAAGGCAGCCATATAATTAAAGGAAATGTTCACCTTATGTCAAAGGATGTATCGGTGCGCATCAGTATTTGCGAACCGAAAAACATGCTTGAGGTCACAGCTTCAGATTATCATCTGCCATCTGGCCATACAATGAACTGTGTAGGAAATAATGAAAGCCACTTAGGTCTGCATAAGTAATTTAGAGACTTACGCCTTCTATGCAAATAATAGAGTTGTTGAAGACCCTTGGTTCCAAGCCAGCGATGCTGCTTGGAGTGCTATTAATAGAGCAATATGTTTAAAAAAAACCACAAACAACTGATTTTCTGACAGGGTACCAAGCTTCTGTCAGAAATGTAAATGCCAGGACCACAGACAGTTGCATGAGAAGTAACTTGAAGCACACTCTTTCCTTTCTTGGTAATGTCTGTCTTAAAATCATGGGCACATGTTTATCATTTAACAGCAGTTAGCACTGCATCGGAGAAAGAGGAATTCACCACTTATCTAATGACTAAGTTAAACACTGTATTAATATATTTTTGTCCAATTTAATTAATGACATACTACTTACTTTGTCACTTATCAGTTCCTTGCAATGCAATTGTTACTTTACAGCAATATGAAATGTTTTGCCATCAGACAGACATGATATCTTTATATTCCACCATTGATGTATACTGTTCATGCAAACTGATTTACATCCTGAATTAATTTAAAGGATGGTTGTGAGAAAAAAAATGAAACATTTTTGACCATGATGGACTATTTATTGGATGTTTCCAGCAGGAGGGGTGGGGGGCACAAAGTTACATCCGGTACTGTGAACTGATTTTACAAGCTGCACAGAATGTACATTACGCTCTGATGTTCACACCTCAGGACAAGATAGAGCCATTGTACTTTGATGGGGATCTATCTGACAGGACATTCAAAGTGTTTGTCACAGATCAATAAGTGAAGCCATTCCATTCAATTGAAACACCGTTGTAATTGACAATAACTCTCCATGATTTTTGTTAGGTAAGGGTATCAAGGGATATGGGGCAAAGATAGGTAAATGGAATTCAGCTACAGATCAGCAATGATTGAATTGAATGGCAGAAGGGCCTACTCCTGTTCCTATGTAGTTAAGAGAAAAAGGGGATAATTTTAACTTTGGGCGAGTGTGTATAATTGGCAATATTGTACCTGCCGCCCATCATACACCCCAGCTGATTTTCCATTCCATTGAAGTGAGGTTTATAATGGGATATTGCTCATTTTACAGCCATATATCACCCCCAGGGCCCATGCAGTTTTTGAAGGCTTTTGTTTCAGCAATTCTTCAAAGGATTTTGAATGGTACATCTGAAGCTCACATGCTCCCAGTCAATGGTAAGTTTGAAGGCAGCAGAAATACTGGAATAATCAGGTGGTCTATACAATTGGATATTTCCCCAGAACAGTTGAAGGGGGCCACCAACCACATCAGTGCAATCTGAACGCATGCAGTTGGCAGAATGTCTTAGCATGCATTAATAGGTTTCCCTCTGGATGTTTCAAGGACAAGATTTGTCTCCTTATTCTGTGACACCATTTTTGTTTCCTTGGGCTTGATAAAGCACTTGGAGAATTTGCAATCACTAAATCAGAGACAAACATACAGAGACAATGTATTTTTTTCTGTTTATTATTCTAGAAGCTCACTTCTGAAGGTTCTTTCAAAAACAAACATTGAATTTTGAAAGCTAATGACATCCCCTGTATATTTGTTTATATTTCATCGTTGTCTTTGACGAGCTAATTACATCAGCTGTGTTACCTGATTGTAACTATTTCAATTAACTACAACTGTGCTGATTATAAATAATTATAAAGTCTGTAACTGGAGCATTGAAATACATTTTGCTCTTAAACTTAACTTCAGGGCAAAAACCAGGCTCACAGCCCAGGACTGTTATGGGATTGCCTGACAGCCTGCAATGAGCAAGAGATAGGTCAGCTCAAATTCTCCTGGGCCCTCTCCCCCTCAACTTGTGCTCTCCAATTCTAACATATTGGAGCCCTGCGCAATGCTCCAGATCTCAGCACTGCTACACCCCGAGACCCTCCAACCACAGTATTGACAAACTTCAGTACCTCCTCCCAGTGCTCCAAGGCCTTTCCCTAGCGTGCTGCCATCTTCCTTCTTGGCGTAGTGATAGCCACAATATGTTAAGGATCGTGGACCATACTTTAATTATTAGGCCTGGAATTTCCTCAGAACTGCTCTCTGTTTCCATGCATAAATGGGGTTTCCACAGCACTTTCAGCAAAGTTACGGTAGTGGAGCGGGAACAGCTCCGAGAAGATTCCGGGCCAAAAAAATCCCAATAGCATATGTAATTTAGTGGCACTTTCATCTTATCTGTAGAACTTGGCAATGAGTCTTACCCCAGCATGAATTACAGAGAAAGAAAGAACATGCTTTTATGTAATGCTTTTCATGACCTCAAGACGTCGCAAAGTGCTTCACAGCCGATGAAGTACTTTTGTAGTGTAGTCAATGTTGTAATGTAGGGAAACACAGCAGCCAAACAATGCACAGCAAAGCCCAATAAAGAGCAGTGAGATCAATGACCAGATAATCTGCTTTAGTGATGTTGGTTGAGGAATAAATGTAGGCCAGGACACTGGGAGAATTCCCCATCTCTTTTTCAATGCTTGTTGTAAAGCCAACGGGTAAGCGTTACCTGGAAGCTAGGTCTGAGAGCACACTTTTATATTCCATGGCTCAACACCCACCTTGACTGGATTGCAGATAGACTACAGCTGGTTGAAGCACCATTTAATAGGATATGATGTATGCCCATGCTGCGGTCAGGAAGATCAGGGCAATGCAATTGCACACCTACTGGTGTCTGTTGTCCAACTGGTAAGATCAAATCCACCTGTCTCTGTTGTCTGATTGCTAACTCATTCTTGGAGGAAAGTTTGCAGGTCTCTTTAGGGATCAAGGTAGTTCTAAAAAGATATGCCTGATGACAGAAGTTCTTAAATAAGTCATTCCCTATGGTAAATTGACCCCTGAACTAATACTCCAGAGACCTGCTTATGATCGATCAGCCAACCTAACTCAGTAATGGATTGGAAGGATAGACCTGTCACTAGGGCTGGGATTCTTTCCACTTGACTACAATATAAGCCAATGTCACAACAGGTAGGGTGGTCCTAGCTGGACAAGCAACGGGAGTAGTTCTGATAAGCTGAGTAGCTTATACACCTGGAGCACTGCCGTATATGCTCCCGAGGTCTTTGCTCTGCCAACCTGTGTCTACGCAGGAATTGGGTAGGTTGGATGTGCCCCTATGGTGAGAGAGTTTGCACTCCATATTGGGCACAAAGAAAGCCTACAGGTGGCTGTGGATTTCTCAGTAGCTTGATTGGAGATTCTTAAACATGGGTTTCCACACGTGTCTCACACCCGGCTGACCTAATATAACATTTGAAACACCTTGATTGTGCATTGACGGTCCTCTGGTGCAGTGTGTTTCACATTCTTACAATCCTTTGTGAAGAGATGTTTTCTAGATTCACTTTTAACCAGCTTCCTGTGATCTTCTATCCATTGTGCAGAGGATTGTGGGAGGGGCTGAATTTTTTATCTGCTTGGAAGGGGAGAGGGTCATACCTGTGTGGTGGGAGCACCAACTTGGAACATTTCCCCATTAGTTTCACTGGTGCACTTTTTTTATCATAATTTTTCCTCCGTGCGCTTATTTTTAAACTAATTTAATTAACAACTATGTTAAGGTAACACAGAGGAATTTAGCGTGAACATGTAAACGAGTGTCGAAAAATATCAGAGGGGTAGATTTTGGTCTCTGCGCCCAGATGTGAATTATCATCTAGGCGCAGCGCAGAGGGAAAAATCAGATGGGGAGAATCGCGTACTCACACCGAATCCCGCCAGATTTCCCTTCCATTAAATCTCACAGGGAAAATCACATACTCAAAATGAATCTTGTCAGATTTCCCTTCCATTAAATCAGGCAGGCTCCATTATGGTCATGCTATCCTTCCTGTCCAATTTCCGTCTGCTCTCACCCAGGCAGAAGAAATTAAACCGTATTAATATGTCTAATTAGTATCAGCGCATTGACCAGAGTTTACCGTAATGTTGAACTTATTAACAGAGATGAACAGCACCACCTGTCCTATTCGGTAAACTAAATCCTATCTTGTCATTCTTTGATCTCTAGCTTGGTCCCACTTTTGCAGTGGCTGAAAGGGCCTTCCCACACAAAGAACACGGTCACCTTTTCAATGATCCTTAAGGAAAGGGAGAAGGAACAATCAAAGGTGAAAATACTCAACTGGTAGAGGGCTAATTTCAGTGAGTCAAAAAGGGATCTGGCCCAGGTGGATTGGAATCAAAGATTGGCAGGTAAAATGGCAAATGAGCAATGGGAGGCCTGCAAAGAGGAGATAGTTCAGGTAAAGAGTAAACTTGTTCCCAAGAGAGGGAAAGGAAGGGCATTCAAAGCTTGAGCTCCCTGGATGAATAAAGATAGTGAGATTACAATGAAACAGTAAAAGGAAGCTTATGATAAATGTCAGGTTCATAATATAGTAGAGAATCAAGCTGAATACAGAATGTGCTGAGGAGAACTGAAAAAGGAAATATAAGGAGCAAAGAATGTATGAGAAAAGATTAGTGGGTAATATAAAAGGGAATGCTGAAGTATTTTTTCAATATATAAAGAGTAAAAGGATAGTCAAAGGAGGGGTGGGGTTGATTCGGGACCAAAAAGGAAATATTTTTGTCAAGGTGGGACCATGGCTGAGGTGCTAAATGAATACTTCACATCGGTCTTCAAAAGAGGATGCTGCCATGTTACAGTAAAGGAGGAGGGGTTAAAGAAACTGGATAAGTCCGGATGCATCCTAGGTTGCTGAAGGAAGTAAGCGTGGAAATAGCAGAGGCTCTGGCCACAATCTTTCAATCCTCCTTGGATATGGGAATGGTGCCAGAGGACTGGAGGGTGGCAAATGTTACACCCCTGTTCAAAAAAGGGGAGTTAGCCTACGGGCCAGTCAGCCTAATGTCAGTGGTGGGGAAACTTTCAGAAACCATAATCTGGGACAAAATTAATTGTCACTTGGAAAAACAAGGGTTAGCAAATGACAGCCAGCAAGGGATTGAGTTCTTTGACAAAGTAACGGAGACGGTTGATGAGGGTAGTGCGGTTGCTGTTGCGTATATAGACTTTCAAAAGGCGTTTGAGCTGGCACAGACATGATGGGCCTAATGGCCTTCTTCTGTGCTAAATGATTCTATGATCCTTTGGGCTGTTAGTTCCTTAAGCAGTTGGGAGGAGGCTGCTCTGAAAACTTCTGTTTTGGAACCATTGCATTAAATGCAAGCAAAGTTCATGCTGCAGCAAACATGACACTTACTCAGTGTACACTTTTCGAACACAGATTTTGAAGAGGCCATGGTAATCAACAAAAAATGTAATCAGATACACTTGAACCCCACCAGCACACTTCAGATGATATTGCTTGTGCTGGGTGTAGACAATCAACATAGGAAAGGTTCGCGAAACATTTTTCAGTGATGCCCCTTTAAAACAAGTTTGAGTTCCCTGAATTTAACTTGGCAAGTGGGAAGGGCTAAGGGAATTATCCAATAGAATTTATGGAGCTTGTTCAGGCTAGTTAAAAGCAGGAAGAAGTTCAGTGAATTCTTTAAACAGCTTTGTAGTTTATGTCACGCAGAATGACAGACGACCTTTTGGAACTATAACTGCCTCATTTCTCCACAAAGAACGGCACAAGCCTGTTTTACTGCACCAGGTAAGCTTATTGCTGCTGCATTACATTCAAAAACGCACTGCTGGCTTTTGTTCCAAGAAATGGGAGGTTACGTTTAACTTTAGAGCTGTACTGTCTAATTGTGCTGTCTTTAAAATATTAATAAACTCCTGTGAAAACAGATAATGCTTTCACGTTATTGGGGGAAGGCATATCTTTTGCAAAAATTGTCAAACAAATGCTGCAGCTACAGAAGCAGCATGTCATGCAGTTGCTTTCAAAAGTAGTTGAAAATGGCAAGCAGTGTAATTTTGATCCTTTGTTTCCTTTTATAAAGCAGAAGCAATTCTTTGAGTTTAAAGGACATTAGTCAAGGTACTTTCAGAGTTTCAAACAAGAGAGGTAACTCAAGAGGAAATAGCTCAAGATCAGGGATCCAGTTGGGAATTAGGTGATGAAAAATGATTCACAGTAAACAAATAGTTGCATTTTTGGGTCACTTCTGTCCCTCCTTACTCAAGGTAATTTAGCTTCCCTATTTCAGATTACTCTCATGGATGAGTCTTAGAAACCAACATCTCCAAGAGTATCCTCACTGGCTCTGAACTCTTGCTAACTTGCCCAGGATAATGAACAGAAAACTTCTCAGGTTTCTTTAGTACTGAATCTATCCTGTGTCTCCACAGGATTCTCCTCAAGTCTTCTAAGATGTAACAGAATATCAAACACCAGATCTCATCTGCAGACCAGTTAGCCTGACATCAGCCAACGGGAAAATGCTGGCATCCATTATTAAGGGACTGGTAACAGGGCACTTAGAAAATCATATTATGATCAGGCAGAGTCAACATGGTTTATTGAAAGGGAAATCGTGTTTGACAAACCTTCGTGTTTTTTGAGGATGGAACTAGCAGGGTAGATAAGGGGGAACCAGTGGATGTGGTATATTTGGATTTCCAAAAGGCATTTGATAAGGTGCCACACAAGGTTGTTACGCAAGATAGGGGCTCATGGGACTGGAGGTAATATAGTAGCATGGATAGAGGATTGGTTAACGGACAGAAAACAGAGTTGGGATAAACGGTCATTGTCAGGTTGGCAGGCTGTAACTAGTGGGGTGCTGCAAGGATCAGTGTTGGGGCCTCAGCTATTTAAGATCAAGTATAATACATCTGAGTTTGCTGATGATACAAAACTAGTTGGGAAAGTAAGCTGTGAGGAGGATGCAAAGAGTCTGCAAAGGGATAGAAACAGGTTAAGTGAGTGGGCAAGAAGGTGGCAGATGGAATATAATATAGGGAAATGTGAGGTTATTTACTTTGGTAGGAAGAATAGAAAAACAGAATATTTTTTAAAGGATGACCAACTATTAAATGTTGGTGTTCAGAGGGATTTGAGTGTCCTCGTACAAGAAACACAGTTAACATGCAGGTACAACAAGCAATTAGGAAGTCAAATAGCATGTTGGCCTTTATTGCAAGAGCGTTGAAGTACAAGGGTAAGGACAATTGTACAGGGCTTTGGTGAGACCACATCTGGAGTACATGTACAGTTTTGGTCTCCTTATCTAAGGAAGGATATACTTGCCTTGGAGGCAGAGCAACAAAGGTTCACTAGATTGATTCCTGGGATGAGGGTTGTCCTATGAAGAGATTGAGTAGAATGGGCCTACACTGTCTGGAGTTTAGAAGAATGAGAGGTGATCTCATTGAAACATATAAGATTCAGAGGGGGCTTGATAGGGTAAATGCTGAGAGGTTGTTTCCCCTGGCCGGAGAATCTAGAACTAGGGGTCATAGTTGCAGGATAAGGGGTTGGCCATTTAAGACTGAGATGAGGAGGAATTTCTTCATTCAGAGGGTTGTGAATCTTTGGAATTCTCTACCCCAGTAGGCTGTGGATGCTGAGTTGTGTATATTCAAGGCTGAGATAGATTTTTGGACTCTAGGGGAATCAAGGGATATGGGGATCAGGCTGGAAATTGGAGTTGAGGGCAAAGATCAGCCATGATATTACTGAATGGCAGAGCAGGCTTGAGGGGCCGAATGGCCTACTCTTGTTCCTATTTCTTATGTTCTTAAGGCTTTAACAGCTTAATGAATTTGATGGACAATAGATAAACAAATAAATAACAGTAATATAATATTTCTATTAACACTAGACTATACTAGCCCCTTTTAAAATGAGGAAAATAAGAATGGTTCACAATCTCTATATTAAGCTAGAATGTTATAATTAACTTCTATATGTACATAGTTGTTCTTTTCTTATAATATTACCAACTATAGGAGATATAACTGGCCCAGACTCTTTGGGATTTATAGTGGACAGGTGTTTCATGTCCTCACGTTGGCATTCACACGCTCACATCTGCAGAGAGAGGTGAAATAACCTCACTTAGGCAGATGTAGTGCTGGTGGCAGCTTGTCAACTCAAAGAATGCTGCGTCAGCAAATGCCCAATTGAATATCAATGCCTGACTAATCATTATGCTGGATAGTTCTTCAGAAGTGCCTCAATCACAGCGTGCCATGTTTTAGGTGGTACTGCATGAAAGAAGACATGTAACGATGTCAAAGATCTAACTTTGCCTGTTTAGCTGCACCCAGCAAGATCCTACCAAGCATTTCTGCAGGCCTGGCACATCTGCCTGGCAAAGAATACCTTTCGCGCAGCCTGGCATCCCACTGTAGATCCCCCTCTTACATCTATACGTCTCAGTCTGTTCTAAATGATAAGGAACTGATGCAAATCCTGCCTCAAAGGTCAAATGCACTCACTTTTCTAGTATAATTTAATTTGCATAATTATTCATAGCTACGGCCATGGTGTCAGATGAGTAGAAGCAGGGCACTGGTAAAGAAGGGGAAAATTGAAGGCAAGTCAAATTTAAAAGGATTGGGAAAATTAAAGGCAACTATCACCACAGAGGGACAATAAAACAGAAAGCCTTTGTAGAGCTTCAAAATGCATCTCAAACCTTCAGCAGGCATTGCCAAGGTTTAAGAAGTGACAGGCAAAAATGAAGGGAAAAGGAAACCTAAGTGTCGGCATAACAAAATACAGCCTAGAAATGGCCTAACAATACCTTTTAAAATGATATCCTGCCCATATTCCGCCCCTAGCAACCTTGGACGCCTTGGCATCCAGCACACCCACCGGTTAGGAAATTGAGTTGGAGTACTGTCACACCCCTTCACCCTCTTGCAACATCCACCCCAGGCCTGATTAGTATTGAAGTGAGGTTGAAAATAGGCAGAACTGATTTCTACTGAACCGCAATCTGTTAAGCCCCATCTGTGATCATTTTGGGGGGCAGATAGGGTGTAATAAATATTTAAATCAGGATCTGAATTCTGCAGTTCAAGCTAATTAAAAACTTCCCAGTATATTTTTGTTTCAATTGTGTGGTTTGGCTCCTCCCTCAAGTCAACAGTTTGGAGAGAAAACCGACATGTAATCCTTGCCATATTATATCAAGGTACTCTGTGGCCATAATGACGAAAGCAGCCAGGGGCGGATTGGCTCCCCTGTAAGGACACAGGATTCTTTGGGATTCTCACGGATAAAAGGAGGAGGTGTTGATAACACAGCGCTGGGGAAGCATTCACCAGGGGCCTTTGGAAAATCTCCCGATTTCCCAAGTGGCCAGACCGCCCCTGAATGGAGCTGGTTTTTAATGCCTGAGCTGGGATTTTCCTGCCTGCCGTGATTATCAGCAGAAGTGTGGCTTCTACCCACCTGAAAGACCCACTAATGTCCTTAGAGAAGCTTCTGGGGTCAGCCTTGTTAAAGTTTTTTTCAGTAAGCTCTGAGGTTATGCTTTGGATCTCGACAAGTTGGGGGTGGGGTTAGGTACACAAAGTGGTTGCTTTTACAGGAGTCAGACACAAGAGAGGCCGGGAGCTTCAAAGAGGAGGAAAGAATTGAAATGTGCAGTAAAGTGCCCAAAATCCTTAGATTTTCCTGCTTTGCTTCTTCAAGCATTTTCTAGTGTTGTACCTCTCTGAGCAACTTGCTCTGTTTCGACATTATTTGCATCCTGTGCCTCTGAGGTGGTGATGAGGGAAATGTGACGTATGATATTACCTCGTCATTATCACCTGTTTTAAATCCATTAACCTTATAAGGGAAGGCACTTCAAGTATCTGGCAAAAGTGACAAATGAAAACTGGAATGGGAGCAGGAATCCAATGTAATTGGTCACCACCCAATTTTCTGCCTCAGCCTCTCTCTCTTCACCCCCCCCACCACCGCCGTGCCACTATGACAGTACTAATAGACTACTGAAAACAAAAAGGAAAATTCTGCTTCTATTTTATTGTGCCAAGGAAAAATATACAAAACTCATGAATTTTCATGACATAAGGACCATCTATCTATCCATAGAATATATTACTAACAGTAAGCAAGTCCCATCTATCTATCCATAGAATAATTTATCAACAGTAAACAAGGCCCATCTATCTATTCCTAGAATATATTATGAATAGTAAACAAAGCCCACCTATCTATCCATAGAATGTATTACTAACTGTAAACAAATCCCATCTATCTATCCATAGACTGTGTTACTTACATTAAACAAGGCTCATCTATCTATCCGTAGAATGTATTACTAACTAAACAAGACAGGAAACATAAAGTAGGAATAATTGGATCTTTTTCGGGGTGGCAGGCAGTGACTAGTGGGGTACCGCAGGGATCAGTGCTTGGGCCCCAGCTATTCACAATATATATCAATGATTTGGGATGAGGGAACCAAATGTAATATTTCCAAGTTTGCTGATGACACAAAACCAGGTGGGATCATGAGTTGTGAGGACGACGCAAAGAGGCTTCAAGGCGATTCAGACAAGTTGAGTGAGTGGGCAAATACATGGCAGATACAGTATAACGTGGATAAATGTGAAGTTATCCACTTCGGAAGGAAAAACAGAAAGGCAGAGTATTATTTAAATAGTGATAGATTGGGAAATGTTGATGTATAAAGGGACCTGGGTGTCCTTGTACACCAGTCACTCAAAGCAAACATGTAGGTGCAGCAAGCAGTTAGGAAGGCAAATGGTATGTTGGCCTTCATTGCAAGAGGATTTGAGTACAGGAGCAAGGATGTCTTACTGCAGTTATACAGGGCCTTGGTGAGACCACACCTGGAGTATTGTGTGCAGTTTTGGTCTCCTTACCTAAGAAAGGATATACTTGCCATAGAGGGAGTGCAGCGAAGGTTCACCAGACTGATTCCTGGGATGGCAGGACTGTCATATGAGGACAGATTGTGTCGACTTGGCCTGTTTAGAAGAATGAGAGGGGATCTCATTGAAACATATAAAATTCTGACGGGGCTAGACAGACTGGATGCAGGGAGGATGTTTTCCCTGGCTGGGGAGTCCAGACGACGGGTCACAGTCTCAGGATATGGGCTAGGACATTTAGGACTAAGATGAGGAGAAATTTCTTCACTCAGAGGGTGGTGAACCTGTGGAATCCTCTATCACAGAAGGCCATGGAAGCCAAGTCACTGAATATATTTAAGAAGGAGCTAGATAGATTTCTGGACACAAAAGGCATCAAGGGGTATGGGGAGAGAGCGGGAATATGGTATTGAGATAGAGGATCAGCCATGATCATATTGAATGGCGGAGCAGGATCGAATGGCCAACTCCTGCTCCTATTTTCTGTGTTTCTATGTTAGTCCCATTCATCTATCCATAGAATGTATTACTAATTGTAAACAAGGTCCTTCTATCTATCCATATAATGTATTACTAGCTGTAAACAAGGTCCATCTATCTACCCATAGAATGTATTACTAGCTGCAAACAAGTTCCGTCTATCTTCTGAAAGAATGCATATACTAGCAGACACTCAATAGTATCAATATGAATTCCTGACTAATCATTATGA
This sequence comes from Heptranchias perlo, assembly GCF_035084215.1. Lineage (NCBI taxonomy): Eukaryota > Metazoa > Chordata > Chondrichthyes > Hexanchiformes > Hexanchidae > Heptranchias > Heptranchias perlo. The sequence continues at coordinate 103,284,230 of NC_090327.1, forward strand.
TGGATAGTTCTTCACAAGCAAATTCCAACATTCCATAATTTGTCTAATTTGCCATATCTAGCAAGATCTCATCAACCATTTCTGCAGGCCTGGCACATCTGCGCGGCAATGAAATGGGGGCCCATCTTCTCTAGGACTGGATTAACTGGGAAGTAGATGCAGTGCTGTGCCATCGGCTGCAAGGACATCTTCATCAACCATGCAGAATGCAGCTGGTAAATGCATGGACAATAATGCTCATTTGTGGCCTGAAACTTGGCTGCACCTCCTTGCAGGCATGTTGCAATACTGAACTATAGGGATAGTACCGAGAGTTGGCATAGAGGATGTTACTCCTCCCAAATACATCATTGAGATAATTTAAATTAGGGCCAGAAGCACTGACGTGTTTCAATCCCAGATGTTACACTCGCAATGCACCAAGGATAACTTAGAGTGAGATAAATGAAGTGTATCTGTTCCCAGTAACAGCTGAAACTCTTGGAAATGAGGAACTTCAGCAGCCTGATCTGGTGATATCGCTCAGAGAGTGAAGGAAAGGGTTGTAAAGGTCTGTATGCAGGTAATTGGTGTTAGGGTAGATGGGCACGCATACTATAAGATCCCAAGTTAGTGACCCTCTTAACCATAGAGTAGTGTGAAGAGTTATTTGTGCTATTAATTTTAGAGTGTGAACAATGAAGAAAAAGAAAAAAAGACACGGTGGTCCATGTGTTACCTTGGCTGACCTCGTCAGTTCATTGAACTTCTCCCAGCACTGGTCTGCAATTTTGTGGGTGCATAACATTCAGAAGTGACAGTTTTGTATCAGTGCTAGCGCTCTCAGGTCTGAGTTACAAGAGCAGGAGATTTGACGATATAATCTAGGCTTCCATCTCATTGCCATATTGAGGGAGTTAGATGTGCCGTCTTTCACATGAGATGTTTATCCAAGGCCCTGTTTGGTCTCTCATGTGGACATAAAAGATCCTGTGGCACCATTTGAAGAAGAGCAGCAAAGTTCTCCTGGTGCCCTGGCCAGCGATTAATGCTTCAGCCAACATCACTAAAAAATGGAGTCTGGTCATTTATCTCATTCCTGTTTGTGGGACTTTGCTGTGCATAAATTGACTGCTGCATTTCCCTACATTACAATAGTAACTACACTTCAAAAGTATTTCATTGCACTAAGCAGCATTTTTGAATGTCCTGTATCATGAAAGGTACTGTATCAATGCAATTCCTTTCTTCCATACAGAAGATATTGGCCTTGCCATTCTATGGGGCCATTTACGTTGGTGTTGTGCTCCTAAACCGGGATTTCCACTTGCCGATCCTCTTACTCGCACCAAGTCCCGTTCACCCATCACCCCTGTGCTCGTTGACCTACATTGGCTCCCGGTCCGGCAACGCCTCAATTTTTAAAATTCTCATTCTTGTTTCCAAATCCCTCCATGGCCTCGCCTCTCCCTATCTCTGTAACCACCTCCAGCCCCACAACCCTCCGAGATCTCTGCGCTCCTCCAATTTGTGTCTCTTGCGCATCCCCGATTTTAATTGTTCCACCATTGGCGGCCGTGCCTTCAGCTGCTTAGGCCCTAAACTGTGGAATTCCCTCCCTAAACCTCTCTGCCTCTCTATCCCTCTCTCCTCCTTTTAAGACGCTTCTTAAAACTTACCGCTTTGACCATGCTTTTGGTTAAATATCCTAATATTTCCTTACGTGGCTTGGTGTCAAAATTTTGTTTGATAACGCTCCTGTGAAGTGCCTTGGGAAGTTTTACTATGTTAAAGGCACTATATAAATGCAAGTTGTTGTTGTTGTTAGAGCAGACTGTCCATGGTCTGTTGAGAGAGAGTACTCAAATGACCTTATCTCATGTTTATAACTTAATAGCCTCTTAAAAAGTGTTTAGCAAATACTCATATCTGATACCCAACATTCCCTCAAGGGACACATTTCACAGTATGCACAATTTATTCCCTTCACAAGCTTTTTAATTAGCATTTCTATCATCTACTATGTTGCTTATGGCATCAGCAACAGAAACCAAAGCTTGGGAGAAGCAATGAACACAAAAAACATTGTGTAAAAACTAATGTATTGCCTGGGATGGAGACATAATAAGGAATGTATTTGCTATGCAAATGTAATCAGCTGACCACCTCTATAGTTGGGACAATATTGGTTCTCTGTGTTTGAGTCATTGTGTGTGTCACAGCTGTTCTCAATGAGCCAGTTTTTGTTATTTTAGCTTTTACGCTTATTTCTAGTTTAGTTCGAGACATTCAATGAAACACACCACACGCCTTAATCCCCCCCTGCGGTCAGGCTTTATTTTTAATATGTCGATTCCACAATAATATAACCATATACTAAATGAATACAAACTATTCATTATATAAGAGATTCTACAAAGACATATTTATTGTAATATTCATAAAATATTATGGTTATAGAGTAAGATTCTTCACCTAAAAAGATGAGTTCAATGAACTAACAGACTTGTAGTTACCAAGCCTGGGAGGCACCAGAAGATGTTCTACCTTGGCTGTAGCTGTCAGCTTTCTTCTCCGGGGCGCACTGAACTGTCTCTATATTTAAAGCCTGAAAAGTACAGCCTACGTAACTCTTGTTACATCTGTCAATCAGACCATTAGACTGAAAGACAGTTACCAAATAAAACATATGAGGATTAATGAATGGACAAAGGCCTTCTAACATACTGCGAGGGTGTCATTCTCATCAAACAAAATATTCCTTTGACCGCTGTAACCTTGCAAAGTTGTCTTTGTATGTAGCCATTTACACAAACAGGCTATCATCCCACAATTAGGTGTTGTGCTTCATTCATTAATTGGAGCTATAATTCCTTATCTTGATAGTCATATGGCCTTGCCATAAACTTGAGCTCAACCAAAACTCTGCTGCCCGTATCCTAACTCGCACCAAATCCCGTTCACCCATCACCCCTGTGCTCGCTGACCTACATTGGCTCCCGATCCAGCAAGCCTCAATTTCAAAATTCTTATCCTTGTTTCTAAATCCCTCCATGACCTCACTCCTTCCTATCTCTGTAACCTCCTCCAGCCCTACAACCCTCCGAGATCTCTGCACTCCTCCAATTCTGGCCTCATGCGCATCCCAGATTATAATCCCTCCACCATTGACGGCCGTGCCTACAGCTGCCTAGGCCCTAAACTCTGGAATTCCATCCCTAAACCTCTCCGCCTCTCTGCCTCTCTCTCCTCCTTTTAAGACACTCCTTAAAACTTACCTCTTTGAACAAGCTTTTGGTCATCTTTCCTAATATCTCCTTATTTGGTTCGGTGTCAAATTTTGTTTGATTACACTCCTATGAAGCGCCTTGAGGCGTTTTACTACATTAAAGGCTTTATATAAGTGCAAGTTGTTGTTGTTGCCATTGTAGAATAGATAGTAGAAAGATGTTTATGTCTCATTTCTATACACCTTCCTGTTACATAGAGCTAGCAGACATCTAACCAACATAAAGATGCCACAGCCTCCTTTCCCCTGTTCCTCTGTGCTGCTGGGAAGATGAATAGCCTTCAAGATGCTGTTCTGTCTACACCCACACATTCTTCTAAAATAACCTCATTCTAAGCTTGTTATGTTAGCACATGGCCTGTTTATATCAAAGGGATAATTAGTGCCATGAGATCAGTTACAATTGAAAAGTTTACTGGACACAGTGTTTTAATTTAGAATCTACAAGTCTCTATATTAAACATACATGTATACAAAATAAAGCAAGCCTGTCTTATGATTATACTTTCATCCTAAATCTAATTTACTTTTATAACCACAATTTGATATTAAATCTAGTCTTCTAATGTGGTGTAATCGATAGAGTTCTAATTTAAATTTTTCATGCAGGAGCCAAACATATTGTGACCCAGGTGACCTTTGGCAGGTCTAACTCCATGAGGACTTGTCATTCTATTTGTTGACTACTCACTGGGTTTTTCTACTCCTCTATGGTTGAGGACTGGCAGAAAATAAAGATGACTGAGGCACAGCATGCAGATTTGGATTTGTAGCAATTGATGAGGCAAAGACAAATGATTTAGTAGGATCCTGAAGTGTTACCTCTTCTGTTTTTGTTGCTTACGTGTTCTTTTTTCTGAATCACATTCTAATGAGACATTTGGAAAACAATGATATAAATTGACAGTATGTGGAAATTAGTCTAAAAATAATGTTCTATTGATAAATGGTTGCCAATATTGAATCTCTCCTTGAATTTCCTACCTCACTTTACCTAGTGTCGAGCTGAGCTAATAATATCCTTGGTTTAAATGAATGCTTCCAATATTTTGTTTAAAATATAAGGGTGTGCTGTCCAATTGCAGGCTCCCAGGAATGCATATTGGGAAACTGTGCATAATTAGCTCATTATTTTCTACCCAATAATGAAATCAAAGCCACCAAATAGCTTCCAGTCTTAATGCTATTAAGAGGTGTATTAAGTCACCACTGTAAATTATGATCAAGTGCCTGTCTGATGTTGCATCCACTCCCACCTCCCATCTCTACCAGGAATCCTAATGAGGTGCTTAATTAATGGGAGACAGAGGAAGTGATTGCAAGGCAGGTGGCCACTTGAGTAAGCCATGTTGCTATTTAATAGTAGTCATAACAATAGACATGACGGTAAGTTTAAAAATGCGTAGCGGGCAATTTTAACCTAACCTGAACGTCGAGAACTGACGAGATTGGGTGCAACACTGGATTGACACCCCACCCGATTTTAGTCTCCATTGAATTTAATGGAGAGTAATATTGGGCGGGGTGTCAAACTGGCATTCCACCCAATTCCATGGTTTCCCGCTCAGTAAGTTAGGTTAAAATTGCTCCCGTTTTTCACACCAACAGTCAAAAAAAAATTGGCTTAAAGGATTGTCCGTCCTTATTTAATTTCAAGTAGGTAGAGAATGCTACGGCGTTGCAGCATGTTGATGCACACTCACAGGTGTGCTTCCAGGGTGAAATACCAAGCATGGTCAGGCCCTGCCACAGTAAGGAAGAGAAATTTGTGGATAACTCATCCCAGGCTACTCTCTCCCACCTCCTGGCATTAAAGGAACAAAGAGCCAGTCCAGCTGAGTTAAACATGTCACATTGCCTCTCAGATCTGTGAAACTTTCTGGATTATGGCTTCAAATCTCAGTAAGCCCCAGAGTCATTGCACCAGCCATGATATGTGCGCCAGCCAAGTTCCAAGGAAAACTGCTCTGACACAGTGGCTTATCGGCCCCCATTCAGCAGCTTGGCTCCAAGGAGGATATTTGTAAAGCAGGGGTTATCTGAAAGGAGGAAAACATAAAACAAAACATCTTTCATTAAAGAGAGATGGCAAAAATCAAACAAAATAGATTTAAAAGTTGTTACAAAGAGCTTGGGAATGAACAACTGAATATAAATGAATGAATAGCTATGTATGCACAGAGAGGGCTGATTTCCCAAGTATGTGTTGCCATGGAGAAACTTAGTTGAAAGCCTGCGATTTCCCAAAATGCACGGTCAGCAGGTGAGGTTGTCACTGGCCGTGGCCTTATAGTGTGTGTATTGCCATCTATCTATCCACCTGTCTACCTATATATCTGGCTGGAGTCATACCCAGCACAAAAGAAGATGGTAGTGGTTGTTGAAGGCCAATCATCTCAGCCCCAAGATATTGCTGCAGGAGTTCCTCAAGGCAGTGTCATAGGCCCAACCATCTTCAGCTGCTTCATCAATGACCTTCCCTCCATCATAAGGTCAGAAATGGGGATGTTCGCTGATGATTGCACAGTGTTCAGTTCCATTCGCAACCCCTCAGATAATGAAGCAGTCTATGCCTGCATGCAGCAAGACCTGGACAACATCCAGGCTTGGGCTCATAAGTGGCAAGTGCCAGGCAATGACCATCTCCAACAAGAGAGAGTCTAACCACCTCCCCTTGACATTCAACGGCATTACCATCGCCGAATCCCCCACCATCAACATCCTGGGGATCACCATTGACTAGAAACTTAACTGGACCAGCCATATAAATACTGTGGCTACAAGAGCAGGTCAGAGGCTGGGTATTCTGTGGCGAGTGACTCACCTCCTGACTCCCCAAAGCCTTTCCACCATCTACAAGGCACAAGTCAGGAGTGTGATGGAATTATCTCCACTTGCCTGGATGAGTGCAGCTCCAACAACACTCAAGAAGCTCGACACCATCCAGGACAAAGCAGCCCTCTTGATTGGCACCCCATCCACCACCCTAAACATTCACTCCCTTCACCACCGGCGCACAGTGGCTGCAGTGTGTACCATCCACAGGATGCACTGCAGCAACTCGCCAAGGCTTCTTCGACAACACCTCCCAAACCCGCGACCTCTACCACCTAGAAGGACAAGAGCAGCAGGTACATGGGAACAATACCACCTGCACGTTCCCCTCCAATTCACACACCATCCCGACTTGGAAATATATGCTGTTCCTTCATCGTCGCTGGGTCAAAATCGTGGAACTCCCTTCCTAACAGCACTGTGGGAGAACCTTCACCACACGTATTACAGCGGTTCAAGAAGGCGGCTCACCACCACCTTCTCGAGGGCAATTAGGGATGGGCAATAAATGCTGGCATCGCCAGCGACTCCCACATCCCATGAATGAATAAAAAAAATCTATCCATCTATCTATGTTGTATATTACATATTAAATTTGGTTTGTGGCGTGCATATTTCATTGAAAAACCATTATAAATCTCTGTGGTACTTATTACTCCTGTAGGTGTTGTTGTGATAGGAATTTTTATTGTTAAACATGTCATTTTGCATGACATATAATAACTGCCATATTACAGTGAGAGTTATCACCTTGTGATTGTGCAATCTGATCACTGGGTTCCCACAAATCGCTCAAGATGCTTTCTGGATATAAAGCTTTGGTGGGGGGAGGGGCAATACAGAAGGGCAATAAATGCTGGCTTCGCCAGCTATGCTCACGTCCCAAGAATGAATGAAGAGAAAGAACATCGGATACTTTTCCACAGGTGGCTATTGAGGCAGGGTTCATTTAAAAGGGAATTGGATAAATATTTGAAAAGGAAGAATATAAAAGATTTGGGGAAGAGGCAGGGAAATGGAATTAGAGTCTATAGCTTCAGCTGAATAACTAGCACCAATGCATTGGTAGGAAAAACATTTGAAGCAATGTAAGATAAAGGACTGTGGGATTAGTTTTGGAATGCTTGAGAAAGAACAACCGTAGACATTATGGGCTGAATGGCCTCCTTCTGTGCTGTAACTTTTTACGATTCTATGATTTGTATAGGATGTGATTTTTTTTATATAGCATGGGACAAGAAATATATAAAATTTATATTTAATAATTTCTTATTTGCACATTTGCTTCATTCCCAGATATCTCTGCAACAGTACTTAGTATATTCAAGCAAAACCTTTTTGGTAAAACATCGTAAATGAAGGACTTTTATTCAGATTCTCTCTAAACATAGTACTGGTACAGTTCTTGCAGAATTTACTGCCTGTTTATATGAACAATTGTTTTTGAGGTCTCCATATAAACATAAATAAAATACAGCATCTGCTATAAGCACTTAGAATACATTACAAAATATACTGATTCAATTTTGAAGTTTAGCATTGTTTAAAGTTTCACTTGTTATACATGTAACATGCTGTAAACAACCTCTTGAATACAGTAAACTAAATACACACAAACATACACAATCTATTTTCTATTGAAATTGATGGCTAGGCAACAACATCTCATGCCAAAATGCATTGAAAATTCCTATGTCAAGTTTTGTCTATGGGAAAATACATTTTAAAAGTGGCAACATTTGAATGCAGTACCTGTAATGTTTGTAGGTGGTGCTGTAATAGACCTTTAGAGCGTTATAAGTTCTATCGTGTAACGTTACCTCACAAAACCCTTTAGTGTTACTGTACTTTGTCCCTAAGAATCAGCATGCACTTCCCATACAAAACACTGAATATTGGAAAGTGTTGGCCTTTATCATAGGACATCAATGTCAGAACTAAGGATATATTTTAATATATTAAAGAAAAGGTTTATTTAAATCACTGTCACTTATTGAAATTTTCTAAACCTGCATTGATAAATCCTTCCTGAGTCGCTCGCTCCACAGAACCATGTGCCCATCCATTAACCTGACCTGATGTGGCTGAAGACTGGCATCTGTGATGGTGGGGACTTCAGAAGGAGGCCAAGAAGGATCATTCAGATGCTTGCGAATGCTTGAGCCTCGCCTTTGCACTCACATGCTGAGCTCGTCCATCATTAAGGATGGGGTGGTTCATGATGCTTCCTTCTCATGCCACCTCCCCACCCCCCGTTAATTGCTTAATTGTCCGCCACCATTCACAACTGGATTTGGCAAGACTGCAGAGCTTTGACCTGATCTATTGGTTGCAGGATTGCTTAGCTCTGCCTTCTGCTGCTTCTGTTGTTTAGCAAGCATGTAGTCCGGTGTTGTACCAACCTGCTGAAGTTACCTCATTTTCAGGAACGCTTGGTGCTGCTTCTGGCATGCTCTTCTACATTCCTCGTTGAACTAAGGTAGTCAGCTGGCTTGACGGTGATGGAGTAGGAAGGGAAATGCCGGACCATGAGGTTACACATTGCAGTGGAATACAATTCTGCTGCTGCTGATGGCCCACTGCGCCTCATGGATGCCCAGTTTTGAGTTGCTAGATCTGTTATGAACCAATCCCACTTAGCGCAGTGATAATGCCACATGACACGATGGATAGTGTCCTCATTGTGAAGATGGGCCTTGGTCTCCATGAGGACTGTGTGGTGATCACTCCTACTAATGCTGTCATGAACAGAAACATCTGCAACAAGTAGATTGGTGAGGATGAGGTGAACTAAGTTATTCCCGTGTGTTGGTTCGCTCACCACCTGCCGCAAGCACAATCTGGCAGCTATGTCCTTCAGAACTCAGACGGCTCGGTCAGTGGTAGTACTACCAAATCACTCATGGTGATGGACATCAAAGTCCTCCACCCAGAGTACATTCTGTGTTCTTTCTATCTTTAGTGCTTCCTCCAAGTGGCGTTCAACATGGAGGAGGACTGATTCATCAGCTGAGGGAGGGCGGTAGGTGGTAATCAGCAGGAGGTTTCCTTTTTTTTATTCGTTCATGGGACGTGGGCATCGCTGGCGAGGCCAGCATTTATTGCCCATCCCTAATTGCCCTTGAGAAGGTGGTGGTGAGCCATGTTTGACTTGAAGCCATGAGACTTCATGGCGACCGGAGTCAATGTTGAGGACTCCCAGGGCCACTCCTACCTGACTATATGCCACTGTAATCCCACTTCTGGTGGGTCTGTCCTGCCTGTAGGACAAGACATACCTAGGGATGGTGATGGAGGAATCTGGGATGTTGACTTATAGATATGATTCTGTGAGTATCATTATATCTGGCTGTTGCTTGACTAGTCTGTGGGACAGCTCACTCAGATGTTAGTGAGGTAGACTTTGCAGGGTTGGCTTGGCTGGGTGTCTCCTCGGTGGGTCCAAAGTCGATGCCTAGGTCGCATCCGAGTGGTCTGTCCAGTTTTCTTTTTTTGTAGTGGTTTGATATAACAGAGTGGCTTGCTAAGCCATTTCTGAGTGCAGTTAAGAGTCTTCCACATTGGTGTGGGACTGGAATCACATGTAGGCCAGACAGGGTAAAGACATTAGTGACCCAGTTGGGATTTTACAACAAACCGACTTTTCTACTGATACCAGCTTTTTTTATTTCCAGATTCTTTTTAAACTGAGTTCAAATTCTCAAACCGCCATGGTGAGATTTGAGCCATAAATAACCCAGAGAACGAGTTTGAATCCCACCATAGCAGTTTGAGAATGTGAACTTGTCCTCTGGATTATTTAATCCAGGCCTCTGGATTACTAGTTCAATAACATGATCACCACACTACCATACCCTCTGTGTGAATTATTTCTTCTGCCTGCCCCACACATTCTTCTGGTGATAACCCTCAGTTTATGCCTCCATGTTCCTGATTCACCAATCAGTGGAAATAATTTTTCACCATTTATCCTCTCAAAATCTTTTATCACCTTTTGAAAACCTCTATCAGATCATCCCTTAAACTTCTCTGCTCCAGTCAAAAGAGCCCCAATTTTTTTGAGCCTATCTTCATAACGATAACCTCTCATTTCTCGTTTAATTCTAGTAAATTTTGTTGCACCCTTACAATGCCTCCCCCAATTCCTCAAACCTTCCTTTACAGCAGCATAATGTCTGATTCACTATATGAGCAGTGCGACAGGAAATCCATACACACATATATACATAAAACAACATGCAATTACTTGGGACATCCTTCATAAAAAGGATTTACATTTGAAATCTTGTTGAATGCTAGATCTTGTTTTTTAAAAAATCATAGTCATGAGTTGGATAAATTTCATGTCTTAATAATCTATGATGTGTATTTTCTTCTCTGCATGTCTTCATGAAGAGGGTGGAATATCCAGTTAGTTTTACTTATTTCTATAGTACAAGCCACTTTAGTGTGGTTACTGATCAGTGGAAACTGTGACCATTTTCAAGAGGATCTCTTCTATCTTGTACAAAATCTATGTTTTGCATTTTGTTGCCTCTACATGGACTAGCCAGTTGATTAGCAAATAGTGAATATATAGTGAATTTAACTATATGCAGTAAGAATGTGCCTGTCTATTATAACACTTGCAGTAAATCATTAATTATGACAGAAACCCAAATAGCATTGTCAAGCAGACCATTGGCTTGATTATCGCACCCCTGAGCGGGTCCGTTCGTGGTGGGGGGGGTCCAAAAATCGGGGATTCCCGGGGCGGCTCCAGAGCCGGGCTCCAACCCACCTACTTCCAGGTTCCCCAGTGACGCGCTTACATGCGCGCGCAGCCCCTGCATGCGGGACTTCCGCCGGCAATTAAAGCCGGCGGGATGCCACTTAAAGTAATTATTTTGATACTTCAGGTCATTAGCAGACCTGATTAACATGATATTTTATGAGGGGTGGGATTTTCATCTCAACTGAGACTGTTTCCCGTACTGGGAGAAACACTCCCTGTTGAAACGGACGTGTTGCAGCCATCAGCCTGTGGAAGCTGCGACGGTCCATTTGACAGGTGAGGGGGGAGACCCTCACTCATTGCAGGAGGCCACTCTGTCACTTTGGACAAAGTTTGGCCTCCACCACCCTCCTCCTAACAACAAGAAAATTCACAAACTTGCACACTTACCTCGGTGTGCAGGCACATTTACCTACCTTGCGGACCCCCTCAAACGTACATCTTCCGGATGGGGGCCGCCGAAGCTGCAGTCATGACCTCCTCGGAGGGCGAACAGCATCACCACCCTCATTGGCCATGCCATCCAACTCTGACACATGGAGCTCCAAAACACAGTGCTGTGACACATCCACCTGCACAGCAGGAGGGAGGCCAACCGCAGAGAGAGATGCGTCACAGAAGGCACTACCCTTGCCACAGGGTCTACAGACCGAGGCTCAGCTTCCTGGACCTCTCTGAGCAGCAGTGCACATGGAGGCTCAGAGTCACTCGACATGTAGTCGTGGACATCTGCAGCCACCTTCATGCTGAGCTGCTCCTGGCTGGCCCGAGTACCATCTTCTTACCTGTCGCTGTCAAAGTCACCACTGCCCTCAACAACTTCTCCTCCGCATCTTCCAGGGTGCCACCGAGGACATCGCTGATGTCTCTCAGTCGTCGGCACAAAAGAGCCCTGCAAATACACCTACACCCACTCTGCAGTGACACAATGGGTGGCATCAGTTGTGGGTCTTCATAGGGATCCTCAGGAAAGGGCATTATTGCACTAACCAGACAAGATTTGCAAAGAGGTGGCAGTAGTGGTGCCAATATAATATGTAATGTGAGTTGATCAGAAATCAAATATAAGTAAAAACCACGGCAAACCCTCAAACAACTTTGTGCATCCCCTTCATGCTCACGACATGTTTGCCTCACGCTTCCTACTGCACATATGTGATGCATGCCCCGTGGCTGCAGCACAGGTAGTGGCAGGTTGAGTGAGGCTGACCGTGAAAGAGATGCATGAGAGGGTGAGTATGAGATAGAGCCATGAGATTGTATGAGGCATGGGTTGAGTGGTAGTGGTGGGATGAGTACTGGTGAGGTGAGTAAGTGCAGGTAAGATGAGGATGAGCTTTGAGTGGGTGTGAGGAGTGATGTGATAGAGTAGTGTTGGCAGTGCAAAAGGAGATGTGGGGTGGGGGAGGTGATGTGGCAGATGGAGTGTAGGGGAATGAGTAAGTGTACTCACTTCGGCTGACCTACTTAGGTAATTGAAGTGCCTCCTGCACTGTGTGCAGGTGCGCGATATGTTGGTGGTGCAGGTGACCTCCTCTGCCACCTCAAGCCAGGCCTTCTTGGTGGCAGAGGCAGGCCACTTCCTCCCGCCTGCTGGGGAGAAGATCTCTGTCCTCCCCTCCTCCTCACCCCATCCAATAAGACCTGGAGTGAGGCATCATTAAACCTGGGAGCAGCCTTCCCCCTGGGCTGCTTCATGCTGTAATTTTGCCTATTTTCTGCAGCATCTATTAGTGGAGGACTGTCCCTTTAAATAGGGCTCCTCCAGCTGACAGCCTATGATGCGCCTGCGCAGTCCGCCCGCTGCGCAGCTTTCCAGCGTGAAACCTGGAAGCAACGGTAAGTACCTTCAACCAAGCTGCGATTACGTGCGGAGCACCCCGATTTCACTGGCCGCGTTACCCACGCGCCCAGTCGACCCTCCGCTGCCAACCAGCCGCCCTCCTAATATCGGGCCCCATGTCTTCAAATCAGGGGTTCTCAAGATTGGTCCTGCCTCCTTCATGTCTACTTCTATTATTTTTGTCATTCATTGTCCTTCAACCAAGAGGGTGAAATAGTCTGAGAAATATGAGTGTGAACTTTTCTCTTTGTTGCATTTGGGCAATTGGTATTCCCAGATGCAGTGAAGAGGAAAAAGGGACGGAGGTTGTTTAGTTCAGACCTTCGGCCCACTGTGCTGCCCCATTTGACATAACAGGGCCTTGTGCCAGAAGGAAGCGTAAACATAGGGTTAGCAGGATGATGAGGAGGGACAGGGCGATCTGTTGCTAAATTTAAGCACCAAAATATAATCAACTTTGTTTAAAATAAACCTAATCATCTAAAATGTTTTTATTATACAGTTTCTACTAGGATAGATTCTTAGTATCTTATACTGAAGGATTTATTATTAAACGATTTCAGACAGTATGCTTAGGAAGGAGGAGCTGGATCCACTTCATATGTTCTATTGAGAGCACAAAGTCAGAGTTACTTTTCCCTATTATCTAATCAGTAGTAATAATCGAGGCTCTTGATCAATAAATGAGGACCAGACATCTGTATTCAATGGACCATTTCTTTTAGGAAAGGACTGTGCACCTTATATTAGATTTTAAGTGCTCTAGAAACCCCTCTTTAATGCTACTAACAGTAACAAGAACATTTTAGCACTGAATTTGCTAAGACTTTCTGCCTCTGTAACTTCAATGGAAGTGCAGCAGAACCCCGTTTGCATGCAGGACAGGCCCATCAGTGCTGGGAACACAGTGGTATACAGTCGGTGGGAGTGACCATGGGAGTCCTCAACATTGACTCTGAATCCCATGACCTCTCATAACTTCAGATCAAACATGGGCAAGGAAACCTCCTACTGATTACTGTTGTAAAAAAATGTGGAATTCTCTCCTCCAAAATGCTGTGGATGCTGGGTCAACTGAAATTTTCATGACTGAAATCAACAGATTTTTATTAGGTAAGGGTATCAAGAGATATGGATCAAAGGTGGGTAACTGGAGGTGAAGTACAGATCAGACATAATCTAATTAAATTGCGGAACAGGCCCGTGGGACTGAATTGTTCAGGCAGTAAGTGCACACTATGTGCAAGACTTGATATATTACTAGCCAATCTCCCATGGTCTTGCTCAAGGAACGTCACGGAAGATCTGCTAGTAAGATATCAGACATCTTGAGTATAGCTCCTCCTCTTCTTCATCTATATACTGCCCATTGGCGACATCATCCATAGACAGGAGGTCAGCTTCCACATCTATACTGATGACACCTAGCTCTACCTCTCTTAATCCCTCCATTGCCTCTGTTCTCCTGATTGGCCTCTCATCCTCCACAAACTTACGCTTATCCAAACTCCAGTACCTGTTTCTATCCCTCACCAAGTCCCACGTGTCCAATGCATCCATCCTTCTGGTCCTCCAAGGCCTCAAATTTAAAATTCTTGCCCTTACCTTTAAAGCATTGCATGACCTTGCCCCCTCTTGCCTCTGTAAGCTCCTTCAGCCCTACAGCCTTCTACTCCACCCCAACCTTTCAATTTCTCTGGCGCTGGCTTCTCCCTAAATCCATCCACCTTTCCAACTCCCTTACCTCCTTTAAAACCTGCTTGAAACCTAACTCTTTGGGCATGCCTTTCACCACCAGTCTTAATCTTTCCTTCTGTTTTAGTTTTCCTCATGCCTCAAGTTATTGTTATTGTGAGTCAGAATTGTGATAAGAACAGAGGTGTTACACCAAATAGCAGTATTAGGAACACTAACTTATCAGCATCTGGGAGGCCCTGGAATCTGTGACCACTGGGAAACGGGCCTGAGGTTTGGCAAATCTGGGATAGGGATTCAGGGTCTAATAGTATTTTGATGGGTCCCAAGTTCTGAGAGCACTTACAGGGTTCCAGGGTTCTGGGAACACTGGAAAGAGAGTTTCTAGGAACATTGGTGCTGTCCTTGGGATTTATGATAATGAGGAAAGAGCTCCTGGAATCTGGAAACACTGAGGAGGGAGGTGTAGGAATATTCGGGCAGATATGAAGATTAGAGAGGACTGCGAATACAATCTGGGTGCTTGTGAGCATGGAGAGATCTGGGAGGAGGTTGTCTGGGCCGATGGATCCTCATGCCCAGCAGGACTAGGGTAGAGTTTTCAGAGAATGATGGGGCAAAGTCTGATAGTGTAGGCAATTTCTGGGATGTGCCAGTATTGGGTGGGGAGTAGGATCTAGCTGACTTATGGTGGAGGGAAGTTAGAAGAATGGAATCCAAACTGCTTTTGGCCTTTTTAAAAATATCAGGCACCAGTATCCCACCATGTTCCTGCCAATCAGTATCATCCCCGACCCATCTATAGCCCCCTTTGTACCCTTAGGTACTCCCTCCAACTACTTCCCCATCATCAGCTGTGTGCTGTATTTATATTCCCGCCCTCAAGCATTTAAGGATAAATTTCTGTTTCTTGAAACTAATGGACGTAAATCAAAGGCTAGGAGTGTGCCATTTCCCAATTTGCTCTCCCGGCATGCACCAGCAGATCAGACATGGTAAATTTACTCTTTAGTATTAGTGAATTTACCAACGTATATATAAGTTTCTATAAACAAACAGAAATTGCCTCATAAAGCGCTCAAAAATTCATTGTTTTTAGATAGAAAAAAAATCTTATGTCTCAAAAATGGTTTAGAAGGAACATCTTTTAACTGAATATACAACCTAAATAAAGCGACTAAAAATAAATTTCTTAATTATCAAACTCTATTTTCAGTCCATCAACAAACAATCAACAGATGTTGCTGTTTACAGGTGTTGTCCATGCAGCTCATAACAGGATGATAAATGTCGTCATTTACTTGAAACAGAGCTTCGAGAATTCAATCTCCAATTTCTTTTAGTCTTTTGGAAATAGCAAAGAAACTCTCAAATCCTCACAGGATGAGGGAACACACCCTCTTGTTGAAGAGCTGACTGTACAGATTGCGCAGATATGGTTGAAAGCTCTCTTGAGGTAAAAGTATCCAGTTGACTCCCAGGCTTTTGAGATAGGCTGAGGCCTTGAAGTAAAACATTTAATGAAGGAATTAAAAGATACAAAAGACAAGTCAATGGGTTAATTTAATCATGTTATTGTCAAATGTGTAAATTTTAGATTTTTTATTATGTTTAAAACCCTATTTTGAACATTAGAAATTTTAGTTACTGAGAAAAAAAAGGCAGACATTTTTTTCTTCCCAAAAACTGTTTTGAGTGACTCAATTGGCTCATCAATAAACCATTATCGAAAGATGTTGACATATTGATACAAGGTTTTTCCATTTTTAATGTTGACATGTTGATGTAGGGGTTTCCATTCTAAATGTATACATATAAAGTTTCAATATTAAATCTGAAAATAAAATATATAACACAAAATTGTGACACAGGAAACAAGGTTTATGGTGAGGAAGTGCATGCTGCATGCAAAGTTACAGTCTTCTCCACAGAAAAAATCAGGAATTGCTACTCTGCCAACCTGGTATAAGCCTACTGTTTTGCAGCATAGCCTGACTCTGAAGTCAAAAACTGGGAGATAGTGCTCTAAATAAAACCTTTACCTGTGACAACTGATCCAGTTGCTGTGCAAACTTGCAATCTGTGCAACTCTAGTGTAAACAAGGCTTAGTCATCTCTCTGTCACCACCCTCACAGAGTACATAGACACCCTCAAAATATATTGTTCTAATCATCAGCAACAAGACTCCACTGTGCAATGAGAGAAAGTTTAAATGACCAAGTTAAGTATATAAATATTTGCGTGTGTGGGGGGTGGGTGGTGGTTAAAGGTTAGCAGTAGTGGTCTCTGAAGCATATTAGTAATGGATACTTATACAGCATATATTTCATTAAAGAATCAGACAGTCTGTGGCAGCTTTGTTAATTGGTCTTGTTTTTTAAATGAGTTGCTATAGAGGTGGAGTGAAACTAGATAAAACTCTAATGTGGACAGTTGACTCTTAAGGTAAAGCTTCTGATTGCTCACTTCTATTGCAGAGCTTTGTCCACCAAGACCACTCATCAGGAAGTCTAACGCCACAGCCCATCTGTTTAAAATTAATGGATGAAAAATGATAGGGCACCCTGTGCACAATTTATCTGATATGTGCCCCTGACAGATGAGGCTCCATGCAATCCGAAAATTTACCATATAATACAATTAACCCTGTTGTTCGAGGATGAAGCACTGAGCCTTTGCATTGCCTAAAGCAGGTCCAATGGCCCAGCTCAGCAAGTGATTTTTGAATTTGTACTTCAATTGCTGCAGAGACAGTGAGACAGCCAATGGCTGGAAAAGAATCTACAAAGGGAGGGTCCAGTTGTTGTGATCCAGGTCGGAACCAACGACATAGGAAAGAACAGGGAGGTGGTCCTGCTAAGGGAGTATCAGAAGTTAGAAACTAAATTGGAAAGCAGGAATCCAGGGTAGTAATCTCAGGATTATTATCTGAGCCACGTGTGAATTGGCATAGGGACAAACAGATCAGGAAGGTAAACTCATGGCTGAAGGATTGGTGTGGGAAAAAGGGGTCCCGTTTCATGTTACACTGTACCAGTACTGGGAAAGGAAGGAGCTGTACCGCTGTACCATTGGGGTAGGCTGCACCTGAACCCAGCTGGAACCAACGTCTAGTGGAAAGGATAAATAGGGTGGTAATAAGACTTTAAACCGATAAAAGGTGTGTGGGGGGGGGGTTCAGCCAAAAATATTAATAAAAAAGATAAAACAAGAGTAAGAAAAAGGGACCAGAGTAAAGTCCAGACCAGTGTTGTAGAAACCATAAATACTCCAGGTCTGTGAAGCAATAAAATAACTGAAATAAACACAGCAGGAGTGATAAATAAGAAAAATAATAAGGTAAAAGTAAAAGGAACAACTACTAAAA
Source organism: Heptranchias perlo (assembly GCF_035084215.1). Taxonomy (NCBI): domain Eukaryota; kingdom Metazoa; phylum Chordata; class Chondrichthyes; order Hexanchiformes; family Hexanchidae; genus Heptranchias; species Heptranchias perlo. Next base: position 103,302,013 of record NC_090327.1, read on the forward strand.
ATGATTTAAACTGCCTGTACAGCAACGTACACCGCTTCTGAAATAAAGCAGGAGAACTGAAGGCAATAATTCAAAGCATGGAACCAGATGTAGTACGAATAAGTGAAAGATGGCTACATAAAGAACAGGACTGGCAACTAAATACCGCAGGTTATAACTTAATCAGAAATGAAAGGGAAGGAAAAATGGATGGCATACCTGTACTAATCAGGGATAACATGATGGCAGTAGAAAAAAGGGACCTAACTAACAGAAGGGTAGAAACAGAATCCATATGGATTGAAATAAATGATAAGAAGGGATCGATCATGCTAATAGGGGTAGACTACAGAACACTTAATAGTGGAAAGGAGGGAGAAGAAGAAATATGTAAGCAAACATGTGAAATTAATAAAGGGCATAGAATAATAATCATGGAAGATTTTAACCACCCCCAAATAAACTGGCTAGAAGAGGTAAGTAAAGGGGTACACGGAATGAAGCTTTTACAATGTGTGCATGACTCTTTTCACCCAGTATTTAAAAACCCCATCGAGAGGAAGCACTGCTGGATCTAGTAATGGGAAATGAACCAGAACAGCTAAGAGAAGTAAGCATAGGGGAACATCGAGGTAATAGCGATCAAAACATAATAAAGTTTAACATAAAGATTGAGACGAACATAAGTAAGACAAAGACCAAAGTAATAAATTGGAAAAAAGCTGATTTTGGGGGAATGAGAATGGAACTAGGGAAAATAAACTGGAAAAATTTACTGACAGAGAAATAGAACAGCAGTGGGAAACATTTAAAACATTGATCAATAGAGTCCAGGGGAAATATATCCCACTATAGAGCGGGAACAATCTAACCAGTAATGACACATTATGGATGAATAAAGAAATAAGGGCAAAATTGAAACTGAAAAAGGCATACACTAAGTACATAGTCAACAAAGGAGAGGATGACAAAAGGGAATACAAAAAGGTTAGGAAAGAAGTAAAAAAAACAATTAGGGAGGCAAAAAGAAACCACATAATTAAATTATCAAGGAATATCAAAACAAATAGTAAAGTATTCTACAGACACATAAATAACAAAAGAAAAATCAGGATAGGGATAGGGACACTAAGGGATACACAAGATAAACTCATAGGCAATGACAGTGAAATGGCAGAAATATTAAATAATTTCTTTGCCTCAGTATTTAGCAGGAAAAATAATATGGGCATGACATTAGAAGAAGAGATCAAAAAAGATGTAAAGACATTTAAGATAGAAAGAGGGGAGATAATTCGTAAATTAATCAAACATAGAGAGGATAAGACCCCTGGTCCAGATGGATTGCAACCGCGCATATTAAAAGAAGTTAGGGAAGAGATAGCAGAGGCACTAGTGTGTGTGTATATATATATATATATATATATAATATATTTCATTAGAAAAGGGAATAGTGCCAGAGCTAATGTGATTCCTATACTTAAAAAGAGAGAGCGAACAAGTCCAGGGAACTAAAGACCAGTTAGCATAACATCGGTGGCAGGAAAGATAATGGAATCCATACACAAAAATGTAATAGAAAGACATCTAGAAACTGAAAATATAACAAAGAATAGTCAGCATGAATTTCAAAAGGGAAGGTCATGCTTGACTAACCTTATTGAAATCTTTGAAGAAGTAACAAAGTGTAGACAAGGGCAATGTAGGAGATGTAATATATTTGGATTTTCAAAAGGCCTTCAATAAGCTATCGAATTGTGGACTCATGACTAAGGTCAGAGCATATGGAGTCAGGGGACAAGTAGCAGAATGGATAGCAAGCTGACTACAAAACAGAAAACAGAGACTAGGGGTTAAAGGTAGTTACCCAAACTGGCAAAAGGCGGGAGGTGGTGTTCCGCAAGGATCTGTGCTGGGACCACTGTTGTTCTCCATTTACATAAACAATTTGCACTTGGGAATTGGAAGCACAATTTCAAAATTTGCGGATGCCACCAAATTGGGGGATATAGTTAATACTGAGGAAGGTTGCGACAAAATACAGAAAGACATTAATAAACTTGCAGAATGGGTGTGTAATTGACAAATGAATTTCAATATAGATAAGTGTGTAGTGGTACATTTTGGTAGGAATAACAATGAGGCTACATACTCCTCGGAAAATAAGAGTCTAAATGGGGTAGAAAAGCAGAAGGATTTAGGGGTACAGATAAACAAATCACCAAAAGTAGTGATGCAAGTTAATAAGACCATTTTTAAAAAAGCAAATCAAGCTCTGGGGTTCATTTCAAGAGGGATAGAATTGAAAAGCAGAGAAGTTATGCTAAACTTGTACAGAAACTTGGTTGGACCACATTTGGAGCATTGCAAACAATTCTGGTCTCCACACTATAAAAAGGATATAGAGGTACTGGAGAAGGTGCAAAAACATTTACTAGGATGATACCAGAAACGAGAGGTTATACCTATCAAGAACGATTGTGCATTGCCCAACTGCATAGCACAATATAAAATCATAAACACGTATGATTTTCTGGTTTGCACTGCTACCCAGCGAGGATTCCTCCCCACCGCCACTGCAGACAGAAAATTCCTATAGAATCTTTAGGTATGGTTTCACCAACATTTGTGAACACATAACATGGAGGCCCACTTACAGTGCTGACAGCTCTTGTGGTGCTACTCCAGCTGTAGTTTTTCAGTCATGTCTCTACAGTGTTATACAGAATAGACTCTGGCATGGAGTTGTCCATCTTCATGCAATCCAGTGGTATGTATGATTTTTGAGTGAGTCCAGCAACAAAAGATGGATTTTCTCTACCAAACACAGCCAACAATATAACACCACTGGGATAATACAAGCTTTGCAGTAAACTAATGTTAAGAACGTAAGAAATAGTAGGCTACATGGCCCCTCGAGCCTGCTCCACCATTCAATAAGATCATGGCTGATCTTTGACCTCAACTCCACTTTCCTGCCCGATCCACATATCCCTTGATTCCCCTAGAGTCCAGAAATCTATCCATCCCAGCCTTGAATATATTCACCGAATCAGCATCCACAGCCCTCTGGGGTAGAGAATTCCAAAGATTCACAACCCTCTGAGTGAAGAAACTCCACCTCATCTCAGTCTTAAATGGCCGACCCCTTATCCTGCGACTATGCCCCCTAGATCTAGACTCTCCAGCCATGGCAAACAACCTTTCAGCATTTACCCTGTCAAGCCTGGTCATAATCTTATATGTTTCAATGAGATCGCCACTCAATGAGTTTCTAAACTCCAGAGAGTATAGGCCCATTCTACTCAATCTTGCCTCATAGGACAATACTCTCATCCCAGGAATTAATCTAGTGAACCTTCGCTGCACCGCCTCTAAGGCAAGTATATCCTTCCTTAGATAAGGAGACCAAAACTGTGCACAGTACTCCAAGTGAGATCTCACCAAAGCCCTGTACAATTGTAGTAAGATGTCGTTACTTTTGTACTCCAACCCCCTTGTAATAAAGGCCAAAATTCCATTTGCTTTCCTAATTGCTTGCTGTACCTGCATGCTAACTTATTGTGTTTCTTGTATGAGGACACCCAAATCTCTCTGAACACCAACATTTAATAGTTTCTCACCATTTAAAAAAAATTCTGTTTTTCTATTCTTCCTACCAAAGTGAATAACCTCACATTTCCCCACATTATACTCCATCTGCCACCTTCTTGCCCACTCACTTAACCTGTCGATAACCCTTTGCAGTCTCTTTGCGTCCTCCTCACAGCTTACTTTCTCGCCTAGCTTTGTATCGTCAGCAAACTTGGATACATTACACTCCCTTCATCTAAGTCATTACTGTAGATAGTAAATAGCTGAGGCCCGAGCACCGATCCTTGTGGCACCCCACTTGTTACAGACAGCCAATCTGAAAATGACCCGTTTATTCCTACTCTCTGCTTTCTGTCCATTAACCAATCCTCTATCCATGCTAATATATTACCTCCAACCCCATGAGCCCTTATGTGTACAACCTTTTATGTGGCACCTTATCGAACGCCTTTAGAAAATCCAAATATACAACATCCATTGGTTCCCCTTTATCTACCCTGCTAGTTACATCCTCAAAAAAACTCTAATAGGTTTATCAAATATGATTTCCCTTTCATAAAACAATGTTGATTCTGCCTAATCATTTAATGATTTTCTAAGTGCCCTGTTACCAATTCCTTAATGATGGATTCCAGCATTTTCCCAATGACTAACATCAGTCAAACTGGCTTGTAGTTCCCTGTTTTCTCTCAACCTCCTTTCTTGAACAGCGGTGTTACATTTGCTACCTTCCAATCCGTTGGGACCGTTCTAGAATCTAGGGAATTTTGGAAGATCACAACCAATGCATCCACTCTCTGCAGCCACCTCTGTTAGAACCCTAGGATATAGGCCATCAGGTCCAGGGGATTTATCAGCTTTTAGTCCCATTAGTTTCTCAAGTACTTTTTCTCTACTGATATTAATTACTTAAATTCCTCACTCTCATTAGATCCTTGGTTCCCCTCTATTTCTGGAATTTTTTTTGGCTTCTACTGTGAAGACAGATACAAAATATTTGTTTAACGCATCTGCCATTTCCTGATTCCCCATTATAATTTCTCCTGTCTCAGCCTTTAAGAGACCAATGTTTACTTTTGCTACTCTCTTCCTTTTTACATACTTGTAGAAGCTCTTACAATTCATTTTTATATTTCTTGCTAGTTTACTTTCATATTCCATTTTCTCTCTTTATCAATTTTTTGGTGATCCTTTGCTGGTTTCTAAAACTACCAATCCTTAGGCTTACTACTCTTCTTGGCAACATTATAGGCCTCTTCTTTTAATCTAATACTATTAACTGCTTAAGTTAGCCACGGGTGGATCACTTTTCCCATGGAGTTTTTATTTCTCAATGGAGTGTATATTTGTTGAGAATATTGAAATATTTCTTTAAATGTTTGCCTCTGCTTTTTCAACCATCATACCCTTTAATTTGGTTTCCCAATCTACCTTAGCCAACTCACCCCTCATACCTATGCAATTGCCATTATTTAAGTTTAAGACTCTAGTTTCAGACTTAAGTACATCACTCTCAAACTTAATGTGAAATTCTCTCATTTTATGATCACTCTTCCCCAGAGGATCTCCTACTGTGGGATTACTAATTAAACCTGTCTCATTACATAATACAAGATCTAAAATAGCCTGTTCCCTGGTTGGTTCCATGTCATATTGCTCTAGCAAACTGTTTGGAATGCATTCCATGAACTCGTCCTCCAAACTACCTTTGCCAATTTGATTTGCCCAGTCTATATGAAGATTAAAGTCCCCCATGATTACTGCATTACCTTTGTTACAAGTTCCTATTCTTTCATGATTAATACTCTGTCCAATGGTATAGCTACTATTAGGGGGCCTATAAACTACTCCCACCAGTGTTTTCTGCCCCTTGTTATTTCTTATTTCCACCTATACTAATTCTACTTCCTGATCTTCCGAGCCAAGATCCTTTCTCACCACTGTCCTTATGTGATCCTTTATTATTAGGGCTATACCCCCTCCTTTTCCATTCTGCCTGTCTTTTCTAAACGTCATGTACCTTGGAATATTTAGTTCCCAACCTTGGTCACTTTGCAACCAAGTCTCTGTAATGGCTATTAGATCAAACCCATTTATCTCTACTTGTGCAAATAATTCATCTACCTTGTTGTGAATGCTCCATGCATTCAGATAAAGAGCCTTTAATTTCGACTTTTTACCATCTTTTCCTGCTTTGACCTTGTTGGTGCTCTATTATTGGTAAATTCTCTGTCCCTTCTTGCCACACTCTGCTTATCTTTACCCAAATCACTACACTGCTCTGTTGCCTTGAATTTCCTGATTAGATTTCTAAATTTCCCAAATGTTGCAAGAGAGACCAAGTTTTCTTCCCAATCTTCTGCAAACTTTCCCAGGCACCTTTACCATCTGTTTGTATCTGGGCAACACTCAGGCAATCAATAAGCCTAGTAGCTGAATGTTTTAAACTGAAGAGAACCTGCTATTGATAGTGAATTAAATGCACGAGAAATCAAGGGCTGCAGGGCCGATTTTCCCAACATGGGCTGCCTGTGAGCAGCCCTCACCGGGAGTATCCGATCAGTGAATCAGCCCTCAAGAGTTCCTTTGATAATATCACTCGTTGTAACTCGTAGCCTACATTTTGAAAATGTTCCATTTCACAGTGTGACGGGTTTAATTTTTCTTTCCAATCATATACTAGCAAAACTAGTTACCACTTTGATTTTATTTTGGATTTTGTATAAAAGTAGGTTCAGCTCAAATGATTTACATCACAAATCATTGTTGTGCAATACCCAGCTAAGATATGTAAAGGTGCTTGAGCAAGGCTTAATGCTTACATGTACAGGTGAGATAAGTATTAGTTAAAGTAAAAAAAACTTTCCAAATTTTTATTTATAAAGTTCAGATTTGAACTACCTCTGATCAAAAAAAAACTAGCACAATACTTGGTTTAGAGAATCATAACACAGTCCACCTCTCCCCTGCCCTCAGTCCATCAACCATTGAAACCCTCATCCATGCCTTTGTAACTTACAAATTCAACTATTTCTAAGGTCTTCTGGACGATCTCTATTCTCCGTAAGCTCCAGCTCCTCCAAAACTCTGCTACCCATTTTGCTCCCTGATCTCTCCATTCCTCTGGCTCCAGCCTCTTGTTTATCCCCCTTTACATCGGCCCGCCTTCAGCTGTCTAATCCCCACACTCTGGTATTCCCTCCCTAAATTTCTCCATTTCTCCACCCCCCACCCCCCTCTTCCTTTAAGACCCTCATTAAAACCGACCTCTTGACCAAGTGTCCTTGTTTGGCTCAGTGTCCAAATTTTTCTTTATGCCTCTATCACGTGCGTGGGACGTTTCACTATGTTAAAGGCGCTATATAAATGTAAGTTGTTATTGTTGTTGTAGAGAATCTTTCCTTGGAGAATACGATCAAAAATATTGCCGTAAAATAAAATCTGGAACCATAATTACAATTACCACTAAATGGAATTACAGATTCAGACAGAAAATCAACTTTGGTTTTAGTTTCTAGTTGTGTTTACAATGCTCCTTGATAGTGTGATTGGTCAGGTGTTGGTCATTGCGAGTTATGATTATTGCCCAAGTACTTCAGAAGCAATTGATAAAATAATAACTGAGTGGAGAGTCCTCCAACTCTCACAGTTGCTACTTCCCTCAAAGATGTCAACACTAAGCATAGGTGGTGTTAAGGCTAATTTGAACTCAACTTAAACAGCAGCTGACTGTCACAATGGCTAGTTGTTGAAAAGAAAAGGATTACTTTTCTAAGGGATAGGATGAAACTGAACACATTTGGAAGGAGGAGAAAAGGTAGACATGGCGTAAAATAGATTAAAGCAGCAGCTTAAGATAGGGGGGCACAGTTCTTAAGGACAATGGAATGGGGCTAGAGGTTTAATTGGAGTTCAGAGAACCGTGAATCTGTCAGAGCTGGCAGGGATAAGACAGTTGTATTAGGGGTGCAGAAGTGGCTGCTGAGGAGAGGCAGGAAGGTATCAATTACAGGTCTTTTTAATAAAGTTTTGATAACAGATTTACGGAGGTTATGAGCAGAGATAAATTTGGCTCTAATCAAGGTACAATTGGCCGAATTTTTATGAGATCAGGATAGAACCGTAGAAACGGGAATTGCTAGACGATAAAAGGCCATGGTCCATGTAGTCCATCTTCTATCATCCTGGTAGTCGCATGATACAACGATAATGGAGTTGTTGACTCATTATGGCAATCAATCTCTATCAATTAGTCTGCGACGAACCCAGATATGAGGCAAGGAAAACCTCCAGTGGTGGAGAGCTTTTGGAACCAGAGATCCAAAGTCACCTGTTCTTCCCAAGCATCCTACACTTACCATATGTCATGGCTCAAATTACTCATATACTGCATCCAAAAATATTATTTAATTTGCATTTGAATGAATCAACACTATCTGCTTCCACCATCTCCCTAAAGAGCCTGTTCCATAGATTTACCACTTGCTCACTGAAATAATGTTACTGCCGATTAGTTTTGAATTTAACATCCTTCAAGGGCAGGCCGTGTCCTCTGGTTCTACTATTGTGGACATGGTGAAACAGCTTGTCATGGTCTACATTATCTAGTCCTTTTTTAGAATCCTAAAAACAGCAATCATATCATCTCTCAACCTTCTCTTTTCAAGATGTGGAGATGCCGGTGATGGACTGGGGTTGATTTACAACACCAAGTTATAGTCCAGCAATTTTATTTTAAATTCACAAGCTTTCGGAGGCTACCTCCTTCCTCAGGTGAACACATCGTTCACCTAAGGAAGGAGGTAGCCTCCGAAAGCTTGTGAATTTAAAATAAAATTGCTGGACTATAACTTGGTGTTGTAAAATTGTTTACAATTCTCTTTTCAAGTGAGAAAATCCCCAACTTATGTAATCGTTCATTATGGTCCAATCTCTCCATCCCCTCAATCATTTTGGTTGCTCTCTTCTGTATCCTTTCAATAGCTGCAATATTCTTTCTGTACTGCGGTGACCGAAATTGTGCACAGTATTCCAAGTGCGGTCGCACCAATGATTTATAAATTGGAAGGATTACCTCACTATTTTGGCTCAATAATGACCTTTTAATACATCCCAACACATGATTTGTTTTACTCATTGCCACTGGGCATTAATGTGATGGCTTCAATTTATTGCCAATCAGGACCCCCAGATCGCTTTCGTTTTCCATACACATTATTTTCTTTCCATTTATGTAATAGGCCCTGCCTGGATTTTTTTGTCCCCACGTGAAACATTTTGCATTTCTCTACATTTAATTTCATCTGCCACCTGTCTGCCCAATTTCCAAGTGTATTCAAATCGTCCTGTAACATACCCTGTTCAGCTTTGTCTACCACCTTCATCAGCTTTGTATCATCTGCAAATTTAGCCACTGTGCTTGCGACTCCCAACTCCAGATCATTTATGAAGATATTAGAGGTGCGAAGTGATGCATTTTGGCAGGAAGAATGAGTTGAGGCAATATAAATTAAACGGTAACATTTTAAAGGGGGTGGAGGAACATACACAAATCTTTGAGGGTGGCAGGACAATTTGAGAAGGCTATTAAAAAGGCATATAGGATCATTGGCTTCATAAACAGAGTACAAAAATAAGGAAGTTATGGTAAACCTTTATAAATCTCTGGTTAGACTTCAGCTCGAGAATTGTGTCCAATTCTGGGCACCACATTTTAGAAAAGATGTCAAGGCCTTGTCGAGGGTGCAGAGGAGATTTACCAAAATGGTACCAGGGATGAAGGAATTCAGTTATGTGGAAAGACTAGAGAAGCTCGGATTGTTCTCCTTGGAGCAAGGAAGGTTAAGAGGAAATTTAATACAGGTGCTCAAAATTATGAGGGATTTTTATAGCGTAGATAGGGAGAAACTGTTCCCACTGGCAGGTGGGTTGATAACCAGAGGACACCGATTTAAGATAATTGGGGGAAAAAAAGGTGGGAGATGAGGAGAAATGTTTTCACTCAGCGAGTTGATGTGATGTGGATTGCACTACCTGAAAGGGTGGTGGAAGCAAATTCAAAAGTAATTTTCAGAAGGGAATTGGATATATATTTAAAAAGGTAGAATTTGCAGGGCTATGGGGAAAGAGCAGGGGAATGGGACTAATTGGTAGCTCTTCCAGAGAGCCGGCACAGGCATGATGGGCCGAATGGCCTCCTTATGTGCAGTATGATTCTATGATTCGATGATTCTAAGCTGCTTTATCACACCCTCAAAGAAAACCAGTAAATTAGATTGGTAAGTCCTCCTTCATGAACTCATATCAGCTATCATTTTTATGATTTTATTTCTACCCAGATGCTCCATGGTCTTATCATTAATAAGAGTTTACATAACTTTAACTACAATAGATGTCAAACTCACTGGTCTTATAAGACAATTGAACCAAGGCACAGTGTCAGATTTAATGGAAGGGCAAGAGTGAGGTAGAAAACATTTCCTGGGGGTCAGAATGACAACAGATACTGAACTCACACAGGTAGAGTTTGACACAGTGTGATTTATTAAACACAAAGATGTTAGGCTTTCTGGGACAGCATTAAGGACTCTATAGTTGACCTCTGCATTAGGGAGGAGAAATATCAGCCACGATTTCCACTCCTGAACATTATCCATTGGCTTCTTCTGGAATGTGCAGATGTATAAATGTTGTTTGAGGCTAGAATTGAGTGCAGATGTTGTACCTCGTCCATAGTTGAATAGACTGCCTGTGTGTGTGTGGGTTGTTGGTGAAGAATACCCACTTGGACAAGGTAGTGGTTGGCACCTGTGACACTCCAGCATGTAAGTGCCTTTTGGAGAGAAAGGAAGAAAGCTGGAGGGAGCTAAAACTAAGAAATTCAACAAAGGCTTCAACTTTGCAGGGCAAGGTGTGGAGCTTGATAGGAGCACAGGTCAGAGAATCAGGCACGGAAGTCAGAGTATCCAATTCTCAGCACGCCAGATTCATTGTAATGACTAGAGAATCAACATTGATGCTAATGTGGTGTGCTAACCTCCTGCTTATTGGTTATGGTACTTGGACTAGCAACTTGGAGGTCATGAGTTCAAATCCTACTATGGCAAGTTGTGAAGTTGAATTCAATAAATCTGGTCATTTGTATACTGGCTCCAGAAAAAAAAATGATGATCAAAGGTGCTGGATTGTTGTGAAAACCCAACTGGTTCACTAATATCTTTCAGGGAAGGGAACCTGCCACCCCTTCCTGGCTTGGTCTACATATGACTCTGTCCCACACTATGGCTTACTCTTAATGTCTTCAGGCCAACATAGGATGCACAATAAACACTGTCTTGTGTCGCCATGACCCAAGAATTAAAAATAAATGTGAGGTTCCATGTGTGGAATACAGCCTTGCAAAATGTACCCTAAAGTGTTTTGTATTAGTTTTTTTTAAACTGGATATATTTTATACTTTAACTGACGCTACTAGGAGTAGTGTAAGGCCCATCAACCACTTTGTAATAGATTACAAGGAGCCTATGACATGAAGCAGATTGACAAGATTATTCTATTGGTATCATGATAACAAAAAAAGAAGCTGCAGAGAAAAATTAGAGATAGTTACACCTCTGTTGTCAGCAGGAGTGGATTAACCAACTCTCAATCCCTACAAATAGATGCGCAGCTGAGGTAAGTTTACAATGCTTGCTGTGTTTCTTAACCTTTGAGAATTTCAGTAATATTGATAATATCCATAAGACTTGGTACCTTGCTTTACCCTGAGCTGTGCTTCAAATCTTATACCATATGCATCACCCTTACTTTCACCTCTGTAACGTTGCCTGCGTTTGCCCTTACCGCTGCCCCAGTCCCTTTGCCAGGCTTCACTTGGTCAACGCTCTTCTCACTGGCTTCCCTACTTAAACTCTACTTCATCCAAGATGCATGCCTCCATTGGCTCTCCATCCTCAACGCATTGACTTTAAAATCCTCATCCCCTTGTATAGAAATCCCTGCCTTTGGAATCTTCTCCAGCCCTTTGTCCCAACATGTATCCTCCACTCTTCAGGATGTGGTCTGCCCCCATTCCACCATTGGTTGCAGAACCTTCAGCCATGGTCCTTCTCTTCCTAAACCCCTTCCCCTCTTTACCTCGCTTCCCATTTTCAAAAGCCTCCTCAAAACCTAACTCGTCAGCCCTGCTTTCAGTCCCCTCCTCTAACTTTTCCCCAGCTGCTGCTTGGTGCTCCCATACCATCTGTGAAGCGTCTGAGGACTTTTCACTACATTAATGGCGCTACCTAAGTGCAAACTGTTATAAAAAGAACATTTGTTATCTTGTTCAAAACATGCTTTCATGGGAATGATATTTCCTTTGTATGCTTTTCCGTTTCTGAGAACTGAAATGTCCTTCAGTGTTTAAAAGCTTGGGCCAGAATTTTTATTCCTTGTGTATTCAGGGACACTAAGAATAGCTCAGTGCTCATACAGGAGAAAATAGCTGCAACTACATGCAAATTACAAAGAAAAACAACTGTGAGCAGGAAGTGAGCTCATCAAATCCACCAACTACTTAGCACGTTCTCAGTAGAGCCGCACGCTCACTAAATATCTGTCATGGAATAATTTACCTGTCATATGAGAAGTCCTAATCGCGTTCCTTTTTATAGTCAAAGCTGCTAATGGAAAGTTGTATTTCTGTGGTTTTTGAGGAAGTATCAAATAAGCACTGTGTGCTGGCATCTCGCATACTGAAATGAATCAGTCTATATTTAGCACATAGTTACTATTTAGCTAATACTGCTAAATATTATATTTCTTCACAAATGACTTACCAGAGTAGAACTGAGGAAGGATAAAGTGCTTTTAATGTCTCCGCAATGGCTACACCACTAGAAAACACTCATGGATTACAATGTTCCATTATTTTGGACTTTACAGGGACCCACTGGGAGGCAAAGACATCTCTTTATCGAAGTTTTCCCCCTGACCTCCATTGACTTCAGTTTTACTTGGTGCCACACTCGGTCAAATGCTGCTTTGATGTCAAGGGCAGTCACTCTCACCTCACCTGTGGAATTCAGCTCTTTTGTCCATGTTTGAACCAAGGCTATAATAAGGTCTGCAGCCGTGTGATCCTAGCTGAACCCAAACTGAGCATCGGTGAGCAGGTTATTGGTGAGTAATTGTCGCTTGGTAGCTCTGTTGATGACTCCTCCTACCATTTTGCTGATGATTAGCAGTATTCTGATAGGGCGGCAATTGGCTGGGTTGGATTTGTCCTGCTTTTTGTGGACCACACATACCTGGGTAATTTTCCACATTGTCGAGTAGATGCCAGTGTTGTAGCTGCACTGGAATTGCTTGGCTAGGGGCATGGCTAATTCTGGAGCACAAGTCTTCAGTACTACAGCCGGGATGTTGATGGGGCCCATAACCTTTGCCATGTCCAGTGCACTCAGCCATTTCTTGATATCACAAGGAGTGAATCGAATAGCCTGATGACTGGCTTCTGTGATGTTGGGGAACTTGGGAGGAGGCTGAGATGAATCATCCACTCGACACTTCTGGCTGAAGATGGTTGCAAACACTTCAGCCTTGTCTTTTGCACTCACGTGCTGGGCTCCGCCACCATAGAGGAGGGCTTTGACCTGATCCATTGGTTGTGGGAATACTTAGCTCTGTCTATAGCATGCTGCTTCCACTGTTTATCATGCATTGTATTGTCCTGTGTTGTAGCTTCGCCAGGTACCTCATTTTCAGGTTTGCCTGGTGCTGCTTCTGGCATGCTCTTCTATAGTCTTCATTGAATCAGGGTTGGATATCTGGCTTGATGGTGATGGAGGAGCGAGGGATATGCTGAGCCATGAGGTTACAGATTGTAGTGGTATACAGTTTTGCTGCTGCAGTGTCCCACAGTGTGAGTCTATGGTTTTAATCTGCTAGATCTGTTTTTAATCCATCCCACTTAGCACGGTAGTAGTGCCACACGACACGATGGAGGGTGTCCTCAGTGTGAAGACGGGTGGCCCCTCCTACCAGTGCTGTTATGGACAGACATATCTGCAGCAGATAGATTGGTGAGGACGAGATCAAGTAGGTTATTCCCTTGTGTTGGTTCTCATCACCTGTTGCAAGCCAAGTCTGGCAACTATGTCCTTCAGGTCTCAGCCAGTTCAGTCAGTGCTGAGCCACTCTTGGTGATGGACATTGAAGTCGCACATTCTGTGCCCTTGCTACCCTTAGTGCTTCCTTCAAGTGGTGTTCAACGTGGAAGAGTATTGATTCATCAGCTGAGGGAGGGCGGTAAGTGGCAATCAGCAGGTGGTTTCCTTGCCCATGTTTGACCTGAAGCCATATTTCTTAACCTCACCTGTGCAGTTTGAATGTTATCTATTGCTGCCAGTGCTGTGAAATCTCCTTGCAATGTAAATGGGACAGTTTCCATAGCATTTACATTGCAGAGTGATTCCACAAATCTACCCCAAAGGGAAGCAGTTCTCTGGTATAAATGCAATCAGTCTCTGTCACCATTGGGTAATATATGTTCAGCATAACCCTATCCTCTGGTTCAAATGGACTGCAGTGTGAGAACAAACAATACAGTTTACTGATAGTGTGGGCAATTCACAATCCAACATATGGCCGACCAATTTATTGAGGTGTAGGCGATATCTACTCAACAGTAGGCTCAAGTCATTTCTACACTGAGTTCCATTAGAAGGAACCAAAGAAAATGGAGAGAGAATTCACAGTTCCCCAGGTTATTCTGGTATTTTCATGCTTGGTTGTCAGATGATATTTTGCCCTCTGCTATCAAGGGGACAAATTTAGAAACTGTATGGCAATCAATACATAGGAAATGAGCACCACCCATCATTTTCTATCACCTGTTAATGTCAACAACACAGAACAAATCAACACCCATTGAGTAAATATTTGTTATTAACTGGCCACCATTATTTATCAGTGGCTCTAATCTCCACATCCATTAAGTAACTAAACACTTATTCCTTTAAGGTACATTGTACCTTCAGATAATGTGTTATAGTCTCACATTCCTAAAATCAAATGTCTCAATTCTCTCTGTTATTATTCCTGTCTTGGGGAGAGAGGTCTGTGTGTGTAAAAGAGACTGAGGGCTCGATTTTAGGGTCGGGTTACCTGCGGGTTTCCAGCGGGGGGGCCCCGAAAATCCCGATCTCCGATCACGTGACCGGATTCGGACGAAATCCCGGCCACTTCCGGGTACCGCGCTGACGTGCGGGGCTGCGCGCGCAAGCCCCGCTGGTGGGAATCCCGCAGGCAATTAAAGCCAGCGGGGTTCCACTTGAGAGTACTTAACTTGCTCGTTGTGGTCAGTTAATGAGCTGAAGCAGCTGTCAAAAGAGGAAGTGTGGGATTTTACGTTTAAAGCAGTCAGTTTCCCACACTGGGGGAAACAGGACCCTTCAAACCAGGCGTGTTGCAGCCAGCAGCCTGTGGCAGGTGCCAAGGTGCGCTCCACGGGGGACAGCCCTCACCCACGCAGGAGGCCACCGCGTCACATAGGGCAACCCCTGCCCCCCACCACCCCCCGGCCAAGCCAGAGGACAGACCGACACGAAACCGCAGCCCCAGTCCGAGGACCCACACACCTACCCTGCACAACCCCTCAGACCAACACCTGCCAGTTGGGTGGTGTGTGGACACCCTCGGAGGACGAAGAGCATGACCACCACCAGCAGCCTCGCAGTCCACGCCGTCCGCCGCAGAGACGTGGATCCCCCCAACACGGTGTGGTTGCACGCCCACCTGCACAGCAGGAGGGAGGGCTACCGCAGAGAGAGATGCGTCGCAGAGGGCACTACCCTCGCCACAGGGTCCACAGACCGAGGCGCAGCTCCCCGGACCTCTCCCAGCAGCAGTGCACAGGGAGGCGCAGATTCGCTCGACATGTAGTCGTGGAGATCTGCAGCCTCTTTCATGCCGAGCTGCTCCTGGCTGGCCCCAGCACCAACTGCTTACCTGTCGCTGGCAAAGTCACCACTGTCCTCCACACCTTCTCCTCCGCATCCTTCCAGGGTGCAGCCGGCAACACCGCCGATGTCTCTCAGTTGTCTGCGCGGACGAGCCCTGCAAATACACCTGCACCTACTCTGCAGTAACACGATGGGTGGCATCAGTGGTGGGTCCTCATAGTGATACCCAGGAGCGGGCATTATTGGACACAATGGACAGGATTCGCGGAGACATGGCAGTGGTGGTGTCAATATAATGTGTGCTGTTTGTGGCTCTGAAATTCAATATGGGTAACACCCATGACAAACCCTCAGACACCCTTGTGCACCCCCTTCATGCTGACGAGACGTTTGCCTTACCCTGCCTACTGCACATATGTGATGCATGCCCTGTGGCTGCAGCACAGGTGGTGGCAGGTTGAGTGAGGCTGGCCGTGAGGGAGATGCACGAGAGGGTGAGTATGGGATGGAGCCATGAGATTGTATGAGGATTGGGTCGCGTGTTAGTGGCAGGATGAGTACTGGCGAGGTGAGTAGGTGGAGGTAAGATGAGGATGGGGTGTGAGTGGGCATGAAGGGTGATGTGACAGAATAGTGTTGGCGGTGCCGAAGGAGATTTGGGGTGGGGGCAGTGTTGTGGCAGACGGAGTGTAGGGGAAAGACTTCGTGTTCTCACTGTGGCTGACCTACTGCGGTCATTGCAGCGCCTCCTGCACTGTATGCAGGTGGGCGATATGTTGGTGGCGCAGGTGACCCCCTCTGCCACCTCGAGCCAGGCCTTCTTGGTGGCAGAGGCAGGCCGCTTCCTCCCGCCCGCCGGGGGGAAGATCTGTGTCCTCCCCCTCCTCCTCACCCCATCTGATGATACCTGGGGTGAGGCATCATTAAACTGGGAGCAGCCTTCCCCCTGGGCTGCTCCATGCTGCAATTTGTCCCATTGGTTGCAGCATCTGTCAGTGGAGGACTGCCCCTTTAACTAGAGAGCCTCCAGCTGACAGATCGTACTGCGCATGCGCAGCCCGCCCGACGCGCAGGCCAGCGCCGTGGACCCCGGAGGAGCAGGTAATTGGATCCTATTAGTGTGTTGCCTGCTACGATCGCGTGGGCAACCCACTAATTTCGCCGTTCGCGTTTTCGACGCTCCCGGAGGACCACCCGCTGGGAACCCGCAGGCCTGCTAAATTCGAGCCCTGAGTGTGAGTGCATGTGTGTGTGTGACTGTGTGTAGTTGGATGAGGTGTGGTTAATTAGTTTTAGCCACCAGGAGTAAACTAGCAGTAAAATAAGTATGCTGTAAAGTTTGAGTTTGTGGCTGATGCTGTTGTCAAGGTTTAGGAAAATGTGGATATAAAAGCCCAGAAATTTGGGAGTCGGTCTCTGTCAGAATCAGGTCGCAGAGCAGAAGTCATGGCTGCCCATGGAGATGGATGCAGACCCTGTCCAAGTTGCAGGGAAGGGGTCAGTAGCATAATCACATATATTACCCAATGGTGACAGAGACTGATTGCATTTATACCTGTAAAGGTACATTTGGAGCGGGCCATCCCGATCTGCCAGCAGAAATGAGAGGGGCCCAAAGCTGCTCTGTCCGGGGACCCCAGAGGCACATCCTGAGCTGAAGATCAACTTGGATATCTTCTTCAGATCTTATGGTAGTTAAGGGCTGTGAGTGAGAAAGTACTCGATCCTGTCCAGGATCTTTTACCTTTCACTTGGTAGGTTTTGGGGCCTTTTGGGGCTCTCAGCTGGCAAGAGCCTAATGGAAGTATAAGTATAAGAATTCCCAGAGAAGTCTGGACACTTCCCCCAGATGTGGCCCACAGAGGATTCACCCACTCCCCTCACCTGGCCGAAATTTACAACACATTTTGCACGAGGCAGATACCTGCATATCTGGGTACCAGCCCTAAATTCTGGCCCATCGGTGGGAGAAGTGCCCTCTCTCTACCTGCCCCCACCCTGACCCCAGGAATTTCAACCCTGCAGGGTGAACTACAAGACTCTGTAGGATGTTGAGGAAAACCTCTAAGTGCCTAGCTCCCTTAAAATAACGCTGGCAGTAGTTTAATACGACTTCCTTAAGTGCTTGTACCAAAAGATGGTCCATTTGGAAGATTTTCCTCATAAAGGCTATGCCAGAAGTGGTGATTGGATCACAGAGTTGACCTTTATGGGAGTGAGGATACAGGTTTTGAGATTACGCAGTATGAATATTAACGGATCGAAACCTTAATACGTTTGTATGAAATATCTTTATTTACCAGAGCTGTTAAATTAATTAACATAAACCACCCTTAATCATAGAACCATACAGCACAGAAGGAGACCATTCGGTCCATCAGGCCAGATCTTTAAAAGAGCTATCCAATTAGTCCTACTTCCTTGCTCTGAGAGAATACTCATCCTCTTCCCAGCAGTCAGCTGCAATAGTCAGCAGCAAAAGAGCTGCACTCCAACACTCCCTACTCACCTGCTGCCTCAGCACTCACTGCAGTGGCATTCCCACTGTAATAAAGCCCAATCTCCCACTGTTGTAGCAGTGGACTCCCTCTTGACGGTTTTGACTCCACCCTACATGCCGAAGTAACTCCAATCCAAAAAAATGGGTCGGGTTAGAGGAGCAGGCAGAAGCCCTGCTCCACCATCAGTCCAATCCAGAGGGAAATCCAACCCTTAACAGTAGTCTAGCAAGACTCATTGCACAAATAATACTTGAATGTAATGGTTCAAGAAGAAGGTCCACCACCTTCTCACGTCAACTAGAGATGGAGAATGAATGCAGCCTAATACAGAATATATGTATAAAACACAGCAATGGTACCTGCCATTGAACTCACTAACTGCACTTAGTACTTAAGATTAAGAAAAAAAATACATCAACTTCATGTGTTCAGAAAACCTTTTCTCATTTGTTTATAGACACACATTGCGATGGTATAATCTATGTTGAAATGTATCAATGTGTCACTGACAGGCCATATCGCTATGTTTCAAATGACCTTTAGGATTTTTGGCTCTTATCTTGTCTGAAGACCAAAGGACTGATTTGCACTTAGGGAGGGGTAGGAAATCACAGACAACGCCCCATGATTTTCTGTCCATGAGAACCACACCTGTGATCTCCTAAAATCTGCTCCTGGGTGGAGGTGGAAGGGGGCAAGGCTTCCAGGAGTGGGATTTTTTTAAAAACTGGCCCTTACAAGTATGGCAAACATTTTTCCAAGGTGTTAGTGTAAATATCTGAGCAGATTGAAGATGTAATCCAGCATCTGGGTTGAGATCATCACACAATTACCCTGAGACTGGATTTTGGGCTGCTTTCTGATGGTAGTTGCTAAAGAGGAAATAAATCCTTCGTAAATTATTTTGCAGTTGTTCTCATCAATGATCTACATGTTGCTGGAAGATTCCAAGCTATCAGGAAAATGGCTTCAATCTCAGTTCACCCACCTGCACTCAGCAACCCAGACAAGGCAAAGAGAGTGAATCTAGCATCAGTGAAGGAGGCATGGACGGCCGTGGAAGGAAACTCATCAGGAGGAGCAGGGGATCATCCCTCTCCCACCCTTCAGACAAAGAATGGTAAGGAGTCTATGGTTTACGAGTTAATAATGACAGTGAATTCTAAATATAATGCTCCTGTAATTAATATGCAGCTGAATTCTCGGACATGCAAAAATGAGCTTGCGAAGAAATGCGGTGCTTAGATGAGTATTTTTGCAATTTAATTAAAAATTCTCATTTGGCAGGTCAGTTTGCCACAGCTTGCTTAGTTCTAAGAATGTACAAAAACATAAAATGAGAAAATAAACTTCCATCAGTCCATCATAAACTCTTCTCCAACCATTCAACCTTCTGAGGGAAAGGCTTGTATATATACTCCCTGATTCCCAAAGGGTATCTCGCAGATCGAAGTTGTTTTTTGTCCCTCCCCTCCATGCTGTTTTCTCCCCTCCCCTCTTCTCCTGAAGGAGATGACGTATTCCAGGGTACAGTTCAATGGACACTACTCAACTTGCCCAAATGGCCAGTCTTCAGGTGTGAGTCTCAACTGTGAGTGTCAGAAGGCAGCTGTTGATGTTCCAGCGATGGAAAAGAGAAAAAAAAAATCAGCTCAATGTTCTGCTCATGATTGCTGCAAATGACCCCTCACTGAGAAGTCTGTATGAGCGTGTGTGGGTTGAAGGCAGAATTGGGCCACTGGGGGACTTGAGGGCTGCTAGTGCCTATGGAACGGTATGGCATCATCAGTTAATGACTTCAGAAGAGAGGGGGCAGTTGAAAAAATTTCCATTTTCATCCTATTTTGAATCACAAGGTGACTCGGAACAAAAAGATCAATATCAAGATTGATGGCTTTAATTGGGAGCAGAATTTTAAAATGCTTAATCCAGGATTTAAAAAGTTAAAGAAACAATGGCCCAGTATTTCCTCAGTGTGATTTTAAACTGCTGGTGCATCTTTCAAAAAAGTGTTACGTCCGCCACTGGCCTTTAGAGGGAAATACATGGAAGTTTCCTGTCCATTAGTACGAGTATTGGTGTAAAACAGGCGTAAAACCAGTGCAACGGGCAGGAAACTTCTCTGCAGCCTTTTAATTGCACTGTTCAAACCCCACTATTCAGCAGAACAAGAGGTAAGGCAGGAACACTGCTTGACTTTCATTTCTCTTTCAAATTACTTCATTGCATTTCTCACCAATATTTTCATTATATTTAGACAGAAATATGAATATTCAAGTGCAGTCTTTGCCCAGAGGGCAGCAGGGCACGATACCAAGCCGGAGGTAAAGAATGCACAACTTCACTCATTCAGAGTTCCAAGCTCTCGCGAGGGCCACTGAAGGCAGGACAAACAGACTGTTGGGTATAGTTGCCAATTCACTCAGAAATATTACTCATACTACCTGGAGGAAGTTGGCACTGAAACCATCTGATTTGTTTCCACAGTCCCCATTCCAAACATCTCAGAAATTCATTAGCTATTTCAAAATATTATGGTTTCAACCTAGATGAGAAGTTAATGGTCACAATTAAAACATGAACACAGCAATATTACACCACAAGTCATTTCGGAGAATCAATCAGGCCTGTTGCAGTATCCCTGATTAATCCTTTCCAACTTGGTCTCTGACATTCACTTAAGAATATTATCCAACACTCTCCCCTTATCTTAACCTCATAACTTATGATCCATTTGTCATAACTCTCTTCATTTAAGTGTACAACGTAAACAGCCAAACTATAATGAGAAGCTCCTGAAGACCAGGAAAGTCTTTAAAGTCAAAGTTTAGTTATATCCCCTCTACCAGTAGACAATGATCTCCCTCGAGGAGCAGCTCATTGTATGCACATAGAATCACGGAATCATAGAATGGTTATAGCACAGAAGGAGGTCATTCAACCCAACGAGCCTGTGCCGGCTCTTTGGAAGAGCAAGGCAGTTAGTCCCCATAGCCCTGCAAATTTCTTCCCTTCAAGTATTGATCCAATTCCTTTTTGAAAGACATGATTGAACTTGCTTCCACCACCCTTTCAGGCAGCGCATTCCAGATCATAACTACTTGCAGAGGAAAGAAGTTTTTTTTCTCATGTTGCTTTTGGTTCTTTTGCCGATCACCTTAAATCTGTGTCCTCTGGTTCTTGAGCCTTCTGCCAATGGGAACAGTTTCTCTTTATTTACTTTATCTAAACCTTTTATGATTTTGAACACTTCTAAGAATTCTCCTTGCAACCTTCTCTGCTCTAAGGAGAACAACCCCAGCTTCTCCAGTCTATCCACGTAACAGAAGTCCCTCATCCCTGGAACCATTCCAGTAAATCTTTTCTGCACCCTCTCGAAGGCCTTCACATCCTTCCTAAAGTGCGGTGTCCAGAATTGGACACAATACTCTGCGGAACACAGGATCAGCGATTAAAAGAAAGAGCGAGAGGAAGAGCAGAGCATGGGATCGGCGATAAAAGGAGGAGAGAGAGAGAGGAGCGCGGGATCAGCGATAAAAGGAGTGACAGAGGAGAGCGCGGACCGTGGGAGAGTGGTGAAAAAACACCTAAAGTGACAAGGGAAGGAGCTAATTGGTGAGTAGCTGGTGAGTTTTTTTTTTCTGGTGAGTGTTTTTTAAGTCTTAAAATTTATTTTTATTAAGTTTAGTTAATAATATAATAAATCGAGGCATGGCAGGGAACCTCAGACCCATCGAATGCACATCCTGTACCATGTGGAAACTCCAGGACGCTTCGTGGATAGCATGTGTCAGGAGGTGGTCAACCCACAGCTTAAGAGAGTGCAGGCAGAGAGGGACTGGGTGACCGCCAGACAGACATGGAGAACCAGGCAGGTAGTGCAGGAGTCCCCTGAGGGCATCTCACACTCCAACCAGTATTCATTTCTGAATAACTCAGCTGTATAGTGGGGGGAGGAGAGAGGTCAGGAGAGCAATAGTGGTAGGGGATTCCATAGTTAAAGGAACAAACAGGCGTTTCTGTGGCCCTTGACATGATTCCAGGATGATATGTTGCCTCCCAGGTGCCAGGATCAAGGATGTCTCTGAGCTGCTGCAGAACATTCTGCAGGGGGAGGGTGAACAGCCAGAGGGTGTGGTCCATATCGGTACCAACGACACGGGTAGAAAGAGGGATGAGGTCCTGCAGGATGATTTTAAGGAGTTAGGAAAGAGATTAAGAAGCAGGACCTCAAAGGTAGTAATCTCTGGATTACATCCAGTGCCACATGTTAGTGAGTATAGAAATAGGAGGATAGAGCAGATGAATGCGTGGCTGGAGAGATGGTGCAGGAGGGAGGCCTTTAGATTCCTGGGGCATTGGGACCAGTTCTGGGGGAGGAGGGACCTGTATAGGCCGGATGGGTTGCACCTCAACAGAGCTGGGACCAATGTCCTCGCGGGGTGGTTTGCTAGTACTGTGGTGGGGGGGGGGGTTTAAACTTATCTGACAGGGGGATGGGCACCAGGATGTAGCAATGGAAAGGAGAAACAAGGTGCACAAAGGATTGGGAGAGAGAGGTAGCACTAGAGCAAGAACTAAGAGAGAGTACAAGAAAGTCTAAGATAAGTTTACAGTGCATGTGTGTAAACGCACAAAGTGTGTTAATAAAGGTTGGAGAGTTGCAGGCACAATTAGCCACCTGGGAATTATGATGTTTTGGCGATAATGGAGACCTGGCACAAAAATGGGCAGGATTGGGTCCTAAATATTCCTGGATACAAGGTGTTCAGGAAAGATAGGGAAGGGAAGAAAGGAAGGGGAGTGGCAGTATTGATTAAGGAGAATATTGCAGTGCTGGAGAGAGAGGATGTCCTGGAGGGGTCAAAGACAGAATCTACTTGGTTAGAGTTAAACAATAGAGGTGCCATTACACTACTGGGTGTATTCTATAGGCCACCAACTAGTGGGAAGGAGATAGAGAAGCAAATTTGCAGTGAAATTAGAGAGGTGCAAAAGCTATAGAGTTGTGATAATGGGGGACTTCAACTATCCTAATATAGACTGGGATAATAATAATATAAGGGGCAAAGAGGGGGAGGAATTTTTGAAGTGTGTTCAGGAGATCTTTCTTGACCAGTACATTTCCGGCCCAACGAGGAAGGAGGCATTGCTGGACTTGGTTCTGGGGAATGAGGCGGGCCAGGTGGAGCAAGTGTCAGTGGGGCAACATTTAGGGAACAGCGATCATTGTGTCATAATGTTTAGGATAGCTATGGAAAAGGACATGGATCACTCTAAAGTAAAAATACTCAATTGGAGGAGGGCCAATTTCAGTGGGATGTGAACAGATCTGGCCCAGGTGATTGGCAGGCAAATCTGTAATTGGACAGTGGGTGGCCTTAAAAGAGGAGATGGTTCAGGTATAGCCTAGGTACATTCCCATGAGGGAGAAAGATAGGGCAACCAAAGCTCCCTGGATGACAAAAGAGATAGAGTAAGATGAAGCAGAAAAAAGGGGTGTATGACAGATATCAGGTTGATAACACAAGTGAGAACCAGGTTGAATATAGAAAGTTCAGAAGGGAAGTGAAAATGAAATAAGAGGGGCAAAGAGAGAGTATGAGAATAAATGGCGGCTAACATAAAAAGGAATCCAAAAGTCTTCCATAGGTTTATAAATAGTAAACGGGTAGTAAGAGGAGGGGTGGAGCCAATTAGGGACCAAAAAGGAGATCTACTCATGGAGGCAGAGGTCATGGCCGAGGAATTAAATGAATTCTTTGCAGCTGTCTTTATCAAGGGAGAAGATGCTGCCAGAGTCTCAGTAAAGGAAGATGTAGTTGAGATACTGGATGGGCAAAAAATTGATAGAGGAGGTATTAGAAAGACTAGCAGTACTTAAAGTAGATAAGTCACCTGGTCCGGATGGGATGCACCCTAGGTTGCTGAGGGAAGTAAGATTGGAAATTGCGGAGGTACTGGCCATAATCTTCCAAACATCCGTAGATATGGGAGTGGTGCCAGAGGACTGGAGAATTGCAAATGTTAAACCCTTGTTCAAAATAGGGTGTAAGGATGAACCCAGCAACTATAGACCAGTCAGTTTAACCTCAGTGGTGAGGAAACTTTTAGAAACGATAATCCAGGACAGAATTAGCAGTCACTTGGACAAGTGTGGATTGATTGATTAGAGAAAGCCAGCACAGATTTGTTAAAGCTAAATCGTGTTTAACTAACCTGATAGAGTTTTTTGATGAGGTAACAAAGAGGGTAGATGAGGGCAATGCGGTTGATTTAGTGTATATGGACTTTCAAAAGGCGTTTGATAAAGTGCCACATAATAGGCTTGTCATCAAGATTGCAGCCCATGGAATAAAGGGGGCAGTAGCAGCATGGATACAAAATTGGCTAAGTAACAGGAAGCAAAGAGATCTGGGGGTATATGTACCCCCAGGGGTCGGTACTAGGACCACTGCTTTTCTTGAGATATATATTAATGACTTGGACTTGGGTGTACATGGCACTGTTTCAAAATTAGCAGGTGATACAAAACTTGGAAACACTGAGGAGGATAGTAATAGACTTCAACAGGATATAGACAGGATGGTGGAATGGGTGGACACGTGGCAGATGAAATTTAACGCAGAAAAATGTGAAGTGATACATTTTGGTAGGAAAAATGAGGAGAGGCAATATAAACTAAAGGGCACAATTCTAAAAGGAGTTCAGGAACAGAGATCTGGGGGTACAGGTACACAAATCGTTGAAAGTGGCAGGGCAGGTTGAGAAAGCGGTTAAAAAAGCCTATGGGTTCCTGGGCTTTATAAATAGAGGAATAGAGTACAAAAGCAAAGAAGTTATGAATAATCTTTAAAAAAACTGGTTTCACCACAATTGGAGTATTGTGTCCAGTTCTGGGCACCACACTTTATGAAAGATGTGAAGGCCTTAGAGAGGGTACAGAAAAGATTTACTAGAATGATTCCAAAGATGAGGGACTTTAATTATGTGGATAGGCTGGAGAAGATGGGATTGTTCTCCTTTGAACAGAGAAGGTCGAGAGGAGATTTGATAGAGGTATTTAAAACGAAGTGTCTAGACAGAATAGATAGAGAGAAACTGTTCCCATTGGCAGAAAGGTCAAGAACCAGAGGACTTAAATTTAAGGTAATTGGCAAAAGAACCAAAGGTGACATGAGGAAAAGCTTTTTTCACAGCGAGTGGTCAGGATCTGTAATGCACTGCCCGATGGGGCGATGGGGGCAGATTCATTCATGGCTTTCAAAAAGGAACTGGATAAGTACTTGAAAGGAAAATTTTTTTAGGGCTACGGAGATAGGGCAGGGGAGTGCGACTAGCTGGATTGCTCTTACATAGAGCTGGCACGGACTCAAATGGCCTCCTTCTGTGCTGTAACCTTTCTATGATTCTACTCCAGTTGTGGCCGAACTAGTGTTTTATAAAGGTTCAACAAAACTTCTTTGCTTTTGTACTCTATTCCTCTATTTATAAAGCCCAGGATCCTGTATGCTTTTTTAACGGCTTTCTCAACCTGTCCTGCCACCTTCCAAGATTTATGCACATATACCCCCAGGTCTCTCTGTTCCTGCACCCCCTTTAGAATTGTACCATTTAGTTAATATTGCCTTTCCTCGTTCTTTCTGCCAAAATGTATCACTTTGCACTTCTCTGCGTTAAATTTCATCTGCCATGTTTCTGCCCATTCCACCAGCCTGTCTATCTCCTCCGAAGTCTATTACTATCCTCCTCACTGTTTACTACACTTCTATCTGTTCCATTTGTGTCATCTGCAAATTTTGAAATTGTGCCATGTACACCCAAGTCCAAGTCATTAATATATATCTAGTATCGACCCCTGGGGAACACCACTGTACACCTTCCTCCAGTCCGAAAAATAACTGTTCACCGCTACTCTGTTTCCTGTCACTTAGCCAATTTCAAATCCATGCTGCCACTGCCCCTTTTATTCCATGGGCTTCAATTTTGCTGATAAACCTATTATGTGGCACTTTAACAAATGCCTTTTGAAAGTCCATATACACAACATCAACCACATTGCCCTCATCAACCCTCTCTGTTACCTTATCAAAAAACTCAATCAAGTTAGTTAAACACAATTTGCCTTTAACACATCCGTGCTGGCTTTCTTGGATTAAACCACAAGTTGTCCAAGTGACTATTAATTTTGTCCCGGATAATCGTTTCTGACTGGCCTATAGTTGCTGGGTTTACTTTACACCCTTTTTTGAACAAGGGTATAACATTTGCAATTCTCCAGTCCTCTGGCACCCCCCCCATATCTAAGGAGGATTGGAAAATTATGGCCGGCACCTCTGCAATTTCCACACTTGCATCCTTCAGCAACCTAGGATACATCCCATCCGGTCCTGGTGACTTATCTACTTTAAGTACAGCCAGCCTTTCTAGTACCTCCTCTTTATCAATTTTTAGCTCATCCAGTATCTCAACTGTATCCTCTTTTACTGTGACTTTGGCAGCATCTTCTTCCTTGGCAAAGACAGATGCAAAGTACTCATTTAGTACCTCAGCCATGCCCTCTGGCTCCATGCGTAGATGTCCTTTCTGATTCCTAATCGGTCCCACCCCTCCTTTTGCTACCCGTTTACTATTTATGTGCCCTATAGAAGACTTTTGGATTTCCTTTTATGTTAGCCGCCAATCTATTCTCTCACTCTCTCTTTGCTCCTCTTATTTCCTTTTTCACTTCTCCTCTGTACTTTTTGTATTCAGCCTGGTTCTCATTTATATTATCAACCTGACATCTGTCATACGCCCCCTTTTTCTGCTTCATCTTACTCTCTGTCTTTTGTCATCCAGGGAGCTCTGGCTTTAGTTGCCCTACTTTTCCCCCTTGTGGGAATATACCTAGACTGTACCCGAACCATCTCCTCTTTAAAGGTCACCCATTGCTCAATTACAGTTTTGCCTGCCAATCTTTGATTCCAATTCATCCGGGCCAGTTCCGTTCTCAACCCACTGAAATTGGCCCTCCTCCAATTAAGCTCTTTTACTCTAGATTGCTCTTTGTTCTTTTCCATAACTAATCTAAACCTTATGATACTATGATCACTGTTCCCTAAATGTTCCCCCACTGACACTTGCCTCCACTTGACCCACCTCATTCCCCAGAACCAAGTCCAGCAATGCCTCCTTCCTCGTTGGGCTGGAAACATATTGATCAAGAAAGTTCTCCTGAACACACTTCAGAAATTCCTCCCCCTCTTTGCCCCTTGCTCTATTACTATCCCAGTCCATATTGGATCGTTGAAGTCCCACATTATTACTACTCTATAGCTCTTGCACCAAAATCGAACCCCAGCATGTTTAAGAACGTGCAAATATGGAAGCTTTTCAATTTTTAACGTGACTTATACTGATGCCATGAAAATTCATCCAAAGAAACTAAAAATACAAAGCAGATCTCAGTGAGGATAAAACAAAAATTGTTCAAAAGATCGCAATACAACACCAGAAAAATGACTGTTTGCTGCTGCGCCTAAAATTCTGAACTTAATTTCACACCCATTGTCAAACAGTGTAGTTGCAGGAAATTCATGTGTATGGCTTTTTAGCCTGGGGACGGAGCCATTATAATGAGTCGGGATGTGTTGAGGCGCAGGGATGGATAGACGGGTGTAAAAGAGCGAGGAAATTCGGGCATAGCATAATTACATGCATAACTCACTAGCCCCCGAGTTTATTTGATCTTTTACGATGGGTATTTACTTTACGCCACAATTACACGTGTCTCTGGGCGCAGATGCACAGGAAATTCCATCCTCGTGTCACAGCCTTGAGTTAAAGTTTTCTAGCTTTCCGTGCCACATTAACCATTTCATGTTGCGTAGTTATGAGCATGATTGAGAATGTCTAGGACCCATTCTTCAGTGCATTTTCATCAAACCACACACCTGCAACACATCAGCACACAGCACAAGATATCAGGTACAAGCAATTCCTGCCATTCTGGGCTGTATATCTGAAGGTGTTAGATTAGAATCTCCCTGCACGGTCCCATTGATACAGGCAGTGGCCAGGCTGCGGAACACATCTCCATCATTAAACCCTGGCAATGGCACAGTTATGGCCAAATGAAAGTGTCTGCTATGGGTGAGGTGATTTATATTTAAAACACGTACAGTTCCTTTGTCCTGGCTCCTTACGTGATTCTCGGGCGAGGTACGTCACCTGGGTTTTCTGTATTAAATCTGTGCTGAACCCCAAGTTGGCCACACTAAGAGGCTTCTCAAGAGGATTTTCCTTAACCTGCAGGCTAGGTAAGCTAATCAATACCTTATTCTGCTCTAACTCCCCTGTCTGCCATAGGACACACTTTGTATTCCTCTCATGACGGGTCAGGTTACTTGGTCCCATATAACCTAGTAATCTCATTTCAGTGTATCAGCCTTGGAGGGCTCTCACTGTCCAATAATCTATATACAGCATTTACCTGCGAAGCCACAGACCAATTCTTTCATAGTTTGGTCCAGTTCATAATTAATATTTTTGCTTAGTTTATTTAATCCTTCTCAGACCTCCTTAAAATTATCAGCAATATCGTGTATTGTCTACAGTTGAAGGGCCGGAATTTCTGGAAACTTGTGCCTCTACGGCATACACCATTACTGTGGCACAGATTTTCCAGGAAATTGTAGCAGAGGTAACTTAAGTCATTACTCGCGCCACGCTAGAATTTCCTAGGATCCTCTGTGCTGCTACGCCGTGACCCTCTCCAAAACGTTATAGCTCCGCCCTCTTATAAAATCCATGGCTATGTCCAATTTGCTGCATTAATGCGGCTTTGATCACCGCTGCCACTTAGACTGAACCAGGACGGCCCTGGTGATCAGGCAGCGGTGTGATTGATATTGAAGGAAGAGAGCTGCAAAATTTAAGTGGAGAACCTCAACAAGCTGGAAAAGGCACTGGCATAGTAAGTGCTAAGCCAATATTTCCTGCACTACCAGTTCCTTAATTCTGTCTGCCACGAGTTTATCAATCTCATCTGCCTTTTCCCTGATTTGCCCGATATTATGATGTCTCATTTCCTGATGTTACGGTGAATTTGGCTGATGACTCAACAAAGGGTCTTGAACATGCAGGTGGTACAATTTATACTGTGGGATCTCAGGCAACTGCACTCGTAGGCTGCTTGGGAATGTCAGAGAAGCAGCACCATGGCTTACCCACTTTGGGCACCCTGCCACTCTAGGACATCCGCCTCACAGTTCTCAAGAGTGAAGGGGGGCCGACCCTTGCAGAAATATTGTGGCTGAGAAAGGGCACTGAATAGGTTAAAACCGGGCATATGAGAGGCTGAGCTTCACTCCACTTCCATGGAGTGAATAAAAGGCATAACAGTTGGAAATGTTCCTCTGGTGTCTCTGTGGTAAGGAGCAAATCGTCAGCATAAAACAAAACTTGAGGCTCCAACTATAAAGGTTGTAAAAGTGGATTTTATAAATAAGTGAAACAATTAGTTGCTAAATATCCACTCAATTTGAAAATCTAAAAACACATGATTTCTTTACACACAGCATTGCAACTTAGCAAAATCTTTACTTGGTAAATATTCAAACAGAGCTAAAGATCCCATCTTAAATCCTTAATGACTGGGGGAAAACATAATTAGAACCATGCTAGCTAGAGAAGTAAATTGCTAGTGGCTGGCTGTGCAAAAGAAGGCGGAGCCAACACAGCACCAGCAATTAGTGAGTAAATTTAAAGAAACAGTACCAAATTGAAAAGAATTGATTTAAATCTTAAATCTCATCCATATGAAATAGGACATAGTCCTGTAACTGTAACTTTGTAATTTAATGGTGGTATAACATATCCTCCGGATTTATAAAAACTGTTACAATCAATTCAATGTAAAATAAATTTACTCTTTGAAGTCACAGGTATGATTTGCCGAATCAAATGTATATGAATTCTGCCAAATAAATTTAGCTTAAATGGACCCAAGCTACTCATCTTTAATTTTGAACATAGGGCCAAATTTTTAAACAATGTGTTAGTTAAGGCACAACATTTTTCCCAGTTACTAACATTGCTACTGTAAGCGACAGCACCACAGGAACAATGTATCGCTATACAAATCGAAGGGTTCCAAAATTGAATGCTTTTACATACTTAGGAAATGCAAATCTGATAAAAACAAACAGAAACCATTCGTTGATTAACTACATTATCACTATCGTCAACCTTCATATTTCTATAAACCAGTCCATCTCGGTTAAAATAAAAAGTAGTATTTCTTAGCCTGTCTCATTCACGCATAAGCATATATCTACAAATGTTTCGGAGTATTTCAGGTTGACCCCAATTTTTGTTAAATCATTTATCCTCATTTTGCAATTGAGAGGTGTTTGATATCCTTTCAGGATCTCTCTCAATTTATCAGTTTCTTTGTATGTTGTTATAGTGATCACTGGGACTGAGGAGATAACTGAGGCAGTTCCCAAAGCTCCCCTCTGGTCATTGGAACGTGCAAGCTAATCAATATGGTGATTGCCTGATCCAGGGCTTCTGGAATGTTCCGATATCTTTTCAGCCTCATAAAATAAACCAAAATTGATATTACAAATGAATAAGACAAAGCAGGACTACCTCAAATCTCCCAAGATTTTGGCGGCAACATTAAATTTTAACTAATGCCTTGTGCCTTAACTAAGTTCTCTTGGATATTAACTATATTTACGTTCCTCGATTCTCAACATTCACTACTTATTTGCTTTGATACAGCTTAAGTTATTGACTCCTTGTTATGTGTGATGAAATCAGAATGCCAATTGTTACCTGACAATCCCGTGTCAGTTGTCAAGGGCCACTGCTAGAGCTGCAGCAGCCCACAGTAAATGATTGGTAGCCAAGGGGCGATCGCAGGCCTTGGATGGGCGATCGGGGGCTGAGGGGTGGGTGGGCATCGCGGGGTTTGGGTAGGTGAGCGCGGGCCTCATGGGAAGCAATTGGTGGTGGTGGGAGGGAGGGGGGGAGAAGGGATAGCGTCAAATGACAGCGGCCGCAGGATCGGGGCCTGGAGGTCGGGGATCCGGGGGGGTGAAGGGGGGGGCGGGGTTGAGGGAGGTCAACAGCCCGAGTCTGGGGGAGGGAGATCGTTGGTTGGGGGTTGGAGCTTGGAGGCAGTTGTATAAAGCAAGCAATTTCACACAGAAATATAAAGAGACCGTACACTAAAACCCTGATCGCCTGAATCAGTGATAGAAAACGGACCTCTTCCCTCTTTTTCTCTTCCTGACTTAGACATTCTTTCCTTTTTCTCTCATCTGAATCTCATCCTTCAACCTCTGATGTTTGTTATATAACTCAGTTTTGTACGGAATATTTTCTTTCTCCTTCTCCTGTTTTATGTACATGCGTCCCTTCTGTAAAACCTCATTCAGATATTGGAGAGGCTCCTTCCCAGGCTTGTTTTGGCCCACCTTATTTACTAGCTCTGGTGATGTAGGTTCATGTATCTGGGCAGTTAGTATCACATTACCCTAATCATCCAGTGAACTCTGGGCACTATTGTTGGAGTGGTGGGCACATGATCCCCGCGATGTTATCAGAGTCATTGGTCCATTGGTGCAGGTCTTCACCAACGCTGGCGTAGTAAAGGCCATAATCACACCCTTGTAGGGTTTTAGTTTCTTCTTTAACTCCCTAATTCTTTTACTGCATTTGTCATGATTAACCAAGGCTTCGATACATTACAGCATGTAATGGTAACTCCATTACAGCATTTCACACGGTTACAATTAAACAACAGCACATTAATATTACACTAAATGAAAATGGGGAGAGATGTATAACAGGCGGCTGATCCAATATCGTCCATTTTATACGATCGCTCAAAGTCAAAATTACCCAATGAAACTAATAAAAGACAAAATTAAGACTGCTATCAGGCAGTTTTTCATACAAAGGGTGATCAACGCATTTTAAAAGACTCTGGATAGGGTGGTAGTGGAGAAAACGTTGGAATCATCTCAGGAGCATTTGGATGCTGTTATAGAGCTAAGAGGCATTGGATGGTTTTCTTCATTTGTATCTGTCTTTTGATCTTGTGCTCCCAAAGGAGACTACAAGCAACAGAGTATTCATGAATGGCTCAACACTGGCTGCATGTGAGTAATCATTTCTTACCCGTTAGAACCTGTAAGAGATTTTTTTCAATATTGCCCAAGGAGAACCATCTTCTACTTGCTCTTTCCTACCCTCTTTAGGTTCTCCCCTGGCCCATACACCATTCTTTTCTGTTCAAAGGTCCCTGGTAATAATGATCATGAACTAGCTGCTACTCAATTCCCAAGATGGCACAGTTAGGATCAGGAGTCCATCATGTATGTAATCACGGTTATCAACCTGTATCCTACTGGCTTGTGGGATTGTGTGTTTGAACACTTGTAAACTCACACTGCTCCTCCCTATACTGTGCACTACACCTCCTGACCACACAAACTGCTGTTCTTACAGCAACACAATGCACCAGTGAATCATTCATTCGTTACCCACACCAGCTGTCCTGTGACCTCTGAGTGAGACATTAAGATCAAGGTTCGTGCTGCAGTTCCTTACCCAATAGGAACTGTATTGAAACTACCCAACCTCAATTCAGGAAGGATTCTTACAGCCAGCAGGCAGAGGAGACTTTCATTCCATCAGCCTGGGCTGAATTTGATCCAGATCCCAGAGATGAAAGGCCAACGATTAATCTGCTGCAATCTTCCCCCACCATTTAATTTTTAAAATGAAATGTCATTGCCTCGTCTGCTTGTTGTTGGTGTTTTTCAATTCACTCAATTTACTGTATGAAGCAGTAAATTATTGGCCTGGGAACGATTGTGTTATAATAATGGCACACTGCAGCTGATCTCAGGTATTTATTTTT
Organism: Heptranchias perlo; assembly: GCF_035084215.1. Taxonomy (NCBI): domain Eukaryota; kingdom Metazoa; phylum Chordata; class Chondrichthyes; order Hexanchiformes; family Hexanchidae; genus Heptranchias; species Heptranchias perlo. The sequence continues at coordinate 103,334,952 of NC_090327.1, forward strand.
AAAAAGAATTCTTTTCACATGTAACCTGTGATTTGTGATACTGATTCTCCACAGCCACACAATAGAAACATAGAAATATAGAAAATAGGAGCAAGAGTAGGCCATTCGGCCCTTCGGGCCTGCACAACCATTCAAAATGATCATGGCTGATCGTCTAACTCAGCACCTTGATCCTGTTTTTCCCCATATCCCTTGATCCATTTAGCATTAAGAAATATATCTATCTCCTTCTTGAATACATCTTATGACCTGGCCTCCACTGCCTTCTGTGGTAAAGAATTGCACAGGTTCACCACCCTCTGAGTGAAGAAATTTCTCCTCATCTCGGTTCTATGAGACTGTGACCCCTGGTTCTGGACTCCCCAGCCATCGGGAACATCCTCTCTGCATCTAGTCTGTCTAGTCCTGTTAGAATTTTATATGTTTCGATGAGATCACCTCTCATTCTTCTAAACTCTAGTGAATATAGGCCTAGTCAACCCAATCTCTCCTCATATGTCAGTCCTGCCATCCCAGGAATCAGTCTGGTAAACCTTCGTTGCACTCCCTCCATGGCAAGGGCATTCTTCCTCAGATAAGGAGACCAAAACTGCACACAATACTTCAAATGTGGTCTCACCAAGGCCCTGTATAACTGCAGTAAGACATCCCTGTTCCTGTACTCAAATCCTCTTGCAATGAAGGCCAACATACCATTCGCCTTCCTAACTACTTGTTGCACCTGAATGCTCGCTTTCAGCGAGTGGTGTACAAGGACACCCAGGTCTCGTTGCACCTCCTCTTCTCCCAATCTATCACCATTCAGATAATAATCTGCCTTTCTGTTTAAACAACCAAAATGGATAACCTCACATTTATCCACATTCCACCCCAGCTTTGTGTCGTCTGCGAACTTGGAAATGTTACATTTAGTTCCCTCATCCAAATCATTGATATATATTGTGAATAGCTCGGGCCCAAGCACTGATCACTGCGGTACCCTACTAGTCACTGCCTGCCACCCGGAAAAAGACCCGTTTATTCCTACTCTCTGTTTCCTGTCTGTCAACCAATTCTCAATCCATGCCAGTATATTTCCCCCAATCTCATGTGCTTTAATTTTGCACACTAACCTCTTGTGTGGAACCTTAATCAAAAGCCTTCTGAAAATCCAAATACACCACATCCACTGGTTCTCTCCTATCTATTCTACTAGTTACATCCTCAAAAAACTCCAGTAGATTTGTTAAGCATGATTTCCCTTTCATAAACCCATGCTGACTTTGTCCAATCCCGTTAATGCCTTCCAAATGTTCTGTTATCACATCTTTTATAATAGACTCTCGCATTTTCCCCACTACTGACTACTATTTCCCCATTATAATAACGAGTAGACAAAAGGGAGACTAAAGGATTTTCCATTTGTGGTCTTAGCCTAGATTGAGAAATTACATGCCTAGAGGTATGTAACTTCCCAAAGTGGAAAATCTCCCTTCTACTTTTAGTTAAGGATATAATCAATTTGTTTGTAAACAATAGAAGGAACTGTCAAGACATGTTCTTCTGTAAGTCAGCAGGACGTCAAAATGAATTTTTTAATATATTAATACAAGAGCATATTATTCTCCTGTAACATGCAATTAAATAAATTCTAGTATGTCTTTATGATCAAGTCATATAATTCAGTAGCAGGAGTCTGTTGTCTACCTCTGCCAACTGTGACAGCTGGCACCAGGAAATAATGCAACTTACCAAACCTGAATAAAACTCCACTTGGTGAGAACTCCATTGCACAGAAAAAGGGTGCAGTTCACTTCAGGTTTGACAGGACACTTTCAAGCTTAATTTTGTAGATTATGGTACTACCTTAGCGTCACGGTGCACTATTGCCTCATAATATCCTCCAGTCTATGTGTTATCCAACAAGTATTCCTCAACAACTAGTTTGCATCAAAAACATAACCTGTTTGGACTTCTTGCATCCTTGGCCTGCCACTCGGTCATCTCATCCTCATTGGATGCTTCAGGCTTCTGGATGTTGGCCTGTAAAACACTGAAGTGAGCAGGCCCAACTTCAACGTTCAGTTTCTTGGTTGGCTGAAAAACTGCCCTTTGGAGTCAGTTTGTAAGCAATCATGGGCCGAACTCCTCTGACCTGGGCCCTGAGCTCCAGAATGGTCACTAGCAGGATGCCAGCTCAGAAAATGAACAAGATTTAATTTGTAAATAATAATAAAAAAATAAGAAACAAGATAAAATAAATGTTTAAACAGGCGCAAAAGGAAGGAATAATGGGGGTGAATTTCCTGAGAGCTGCTCCCACTCTGCTGCCGTAATTTCATCTAACCCACTTAGACAAGCTCCCAGAAATTGCTGGAAACGTAATGGTGAGTTCACGGTGCCCACCATTATTAGTGCATAAAAAAGAAGCCCAGCAATTTGTGGTGAGGAAGAGATACGGCGTGAGTTGTGCTGCTCTACTGTTAGCCTCACAAACGGGATCTCGCCGTCAACCTCCCTGTGAGTGTCAAGAAATTGCTGGATTTGTGGTATAAATACGAATAAATCTCACCCCAGACATTCAGGGTTGGTAATTCATGTTGTAAGGACCCTGTTAATGATGTAACTTATGGTCCTGACGTGAAATTCAACCTTGGAAGCGCAGAAAGGGAACAATTGAAACAGTGGAGTCTCACTCCTGCAGGTACTAAATTGATCCTAGAGGTTTATTAAATTTTATTTTTTTCCTTTCCCTTTCTGTCTCTCTTTTCTCTCTCAATCCAATCTTTCTTTCCCTCTCTTTATTTTTCTTTCTGGATCTAATTTGACTATAATCCACCCTATTTACTTTTCTGTCACTCCCTCTGTTTCTTACTTTATCCTTAAGTTTAATTGGTTAAGGAGATAGACCATTTGACCCAATGTTCAAGAGGTCCCAGATGCACTGTTGATATTGTTGCACCGTGATCAATTCGCATTTCCAGTACAAAAATAATACCACCTAAAGGCTGAGATTAAAAAAAATCAAATTCACTTCGCTCTCTGCAAGACATGTCGCCCCAGCAGTTTCTGGACCAAGGTTTCTGTCGCACTTCTGGCGAAGTTACGGCAGTGGAGTGGGAGCAGCTCCAAGGAAATTCAGATCTTGAAATTTTAGCAGGAAAGTGGCTAGCCAAGAGGATGCAAGAGTTCCCCAGAGCTGCCAGCATTGTAAGCATTAATCTTGTGATTTGATTGCTTCATGTTTGAGAGCTCCAACCTGAAACTGTTGCATTAAAGGTCTGAGTTTAGTTCCTGGTACAAGTTCAGAGACCGGGTGTGGCAGCTGTTTGCATTATTCTAATGTGCTTGTGCCTCACTTTACAGGTTACATGTAAATGAACACAGGCCTCCGAGCCCACAGAGAACAGGTAATGACAGCCAACTAGGAATTATTATTGAGGGAACTTCATTGGTTGTGTATAGTTTGTATGGCGAATTGTTGGTGCTTTGTTAACTAAGCACACAATGTTCACCTATTAATCACAATTTTTAATGCTGAAATACTTCATCACAAGTTAATTTGTTCTTCATCCCACTACCAACACATAGCGACCATTCTCTCCCACTGAGCTATAAATGTAAGTTTCCCACTTGCATGCATCCAGCTTGGAATTTCACTCGTCAGGAGCGCTTTGTAGGAAGTTGCATTCGTGCGGTCCATAATTTTCTATCCTTTAAAAGCAGAGAATTTACCCTGTAGTTCTGTGTGCCAGTATCTTGTCCAAGTGGCCATTCTTCATATATGAGCCCAGGCATTGAGCATTGGCAGGCTACCTGACCCTGGAAGAGGTCACAACCAAACCCAATCTTGTCCTCATTCAACATGCGCACACTGCGTAACAATCGGGAGGCGCGCTCATGGATTTTTTTTTTTAAGTCGTCCCTAATTTGGAACCAGTAAAACCAGTTGCAGCACCTTCACTGCCAGCTGGGCTGAGACTGACTAACACAATGCACAAAACAAATTCTACACAAATATAGTCAGAGCTTTCGTTCTCAACAGTAAGAATAGCAACCTTATTGGAAGTGTTACTATAGCAATACTTCATTTCCATTGATTCATAACACTGTAACAGAATATAATGTTAATTGCTTCTCCTCGTGTGTTGGCTATAAAAGCTCTTTAGGATATGTGCTCAAGAATTTGCCAGCATCATTAGAGCTGGCAGAAGAAAAGTATAACAGATGCAATGTGTTTTACTATCCCCGAAATTACAATGCCTCAGGGTGATATTTTATTAAAATTTTTTATTGCTAATTGGGTTTTAGAAACCAATGCAGAAGCTTGACTGGTCACCCTGGCTCTGCTAGTAACATGAAATTTTCCTTATCAACGCCAACATATCCACCAAGCACTGCTTCAGCATGAGACTTGGAGGGGGGATGGTGCGGTGGACGAGGCTTGCACTACCTTCAGCTCCCGCTCTGAAGAGTGCCCCATTGAAGCTGCAGATTTGTTTCTTGGTTGCTGTCTCACCCTTTTGCACTGGTTGACCAAAGCTAGATCTGAAAGTAGCCTATCCACTGCCCACTCAAAAAAACAAAAGCCTTGAATCCCTTCAACAAAACGGAAGTACTGCTTAAAGGTGTCACCATTTAACAGGTCCAGAAGAGGGTCTCAGAAAGGTGCTTGAAACCCGATGGTTGGAGTTCGGAGAGATGATTTTCCTGTGTCTACACCTAGGAGGCGCTGGAGCGTGTGGGCAGAGTGAATATCAGAAAATAAGACAGGTTGGAGTGCACGCTTGTAAAGGAATGCGCCCAATTGTACTCCATTTATATTAATGGAGAATGATTTGGTGGTTTCCTTTACAGGCCTGCGTTCCGACCTGCCCAATTTTCTGGTACTCGCTGTGCCCTGGCATTCCAGTGTTCTCAGGTTCTCTGCCGCAGATGAAAATTCACTGGTATTCTTAATGCCTAATGCCCTCAGACACAGAGAAGGCATTAGACACAGAGAAAAAACCCTGTCATCTATTTTACAAACCAGAATTTGAGTGCTTAGTATGCGTTTTAGAATTTTCCAAACATTCCACTCAACAACCAGACTGTATAATCCAAAACTGAATGTCTGGCAATCCCAGTACTTGGCCTTTAAAGCACACGTGAAGTATTTGATTCAAGTACCACATTGGGTGATAATTTAGCCGCGTATATATTCATTCAGTTAACCTTACGGTTGAGAGCTCCTGTCACTGTCTCTTCAATCTCAACCTTTGTCATCATTTTTAATCTTTAAATTCAATACCAATTCACTACGACATGAAGTCAGCTCACCAGCATGTGCTCTTGGGTCATTTTCTTTACCCATTTTAATGCTGCTTTTCCCCAAGGGTGACAGAGCTCACTAGAGGTAGAGGTGCAGAGTGAAGGGGTAGATGCTCCTACAAGCGGTGCAGGAAAGTTCAAATGGGCAGTCATTCTGGATCACTGCTGTGTACCACCTAAAGCTTGGCTCAGACTGGCAGTAACACATCTGGGAGCACATCTGTAACTGATCATCTTCGTCAAGCAAAGGGATGAGGTTCAGGCAATGAAGCAAAGAGAATGAAGGGCAAAAGTTAAAAGTAAACGTTAAAAATAAAAGCAATCTGCTTTCCTTTTCATTCCCCATCATTCCCTGACTGGGCGAATAATTAACTTAATTTAGAGCACTACCATTCCCAGAAATACTTCTTAAACTGCAGGGACAATATTCTGACTTTGAGCTCCTGCAGGGAGACTCACCCACCGGGAACAAGTCAGAGGCTCAGCTGAGGCTTCCTGCCAGGAGAGCAAAATGACCCCTCACGTGTCACCCTTACTTCCCCTGTGTTGGTCACAACCACATGTCCCACCTTGAGATGAAGCTGAACTAAAGCTAGAGTTTCTGTCATTGACGCAGCTCAATGACCCTGTGACCAAACCCACAAATGCAGTAAGAGTGGGTTGGTGGAAAAGTCATATTTATTTTTGTATTGCCAAGAGCTGCATCTGCACTTCAAAATAAACACTACTTGCTGCGAAGCTATTGAAAGACGTTTAGTTCAGACTCTCTTAGTTTACCTCACTTAATCTGAAGTACTACTACCTCTGAGAACAAAATTAGGCTTGCAATATCACAGTGATGAACTGATATGTCTGGTCCATCAGGTATCATGAGGAAGATGAGCAGCACAGAAGATGACTTAATGCTGGGTGTAGAAGGTGAGTGGTACAGGGTTTATCTTTCTCTCCCTTCCTCTTCTTCCATCTCCTCCCCCGCCCCTGCCCATTTCTTGGTGGTTTGGGGACAGTATAAGTGGAAAGCAACTTGGAGAAATGCTCCAATGCATCCCTAGCTCCCCACCATTTTCTGCTGGCTGGTCCTGTTGGAGGAAACTGCACCCACCCATATGTGGGCAGGCACATGGTAAAGATTGGCAAAGGGGGGCCCCCAGAACATAAATTGAAGGGGGTGGGCCTGAGTCTCTCCGAGCAATGCCATACATAGGCCACATATGTTTTACATAGAATTACATAGAATGTAACCACAGAAACCGGCCGTTCAGCCCAACTGGTCTATGCCGGTGTTTATGCTCCTCACGAGCCTCCTCCCTCCTCATTTCATTTAACCCTATTAGAATACCCTTCTATTCCTTTTTCCCTCATGTGTTTATCTAGCTTCCCCTTAAATGCATCTATGTTATTTGCTTCAACTATTCCTTGTGGTAGCAAGTTCCACATTCTAACCACTCTCTGCGTAAAGAAGTTTCTCCTAAATTCCCTGTTTGATTTATTAGTGATTATCTTATATTTACGGCCTCTACTTCTGGTCTCCCCGCAAGTGGAAACATCTTCTCTACGTCTACCCTACCAAACCCTTTCATAATCTTAAAGACCTCTATCAGATCATCCCTCAGTCTTCTCTTTTCCAGAGAAAAGAGCCCCAGTCTATTCAATCTTTCCTGATAGGTATAACCTCTCAGTTCTGGTATCATCCTAGTAATTCTTTTTTGCACCTTCTCCTGTGCCTCTATATCCCCTTTTATAATATGGAGACCAGAAATGTTCATGAGAACATTAAAATAATGTTTATTTTTGGCAAGACATCTCACTGACTACCTGTTTCGACCACTGCAACAGGTTCAAGACCGGGTGCAGCAACTCTCTGCCCCCATACTGGCACAACTCCCCAGCGGAGGCCATCTCCCACGTGTATATAACTCCCAGGGCCACAAATAGAGCTGGGGTTAGAGAGACACCTTGGGGGTGGACGGAAGTCCTGTCTGGCCCATGATGCATTGCATTCGGGAGGAGTGCAGTGAGTGGGCTTGAAAGCTCAGGCCAGTCACTCAAGCTGGGGTATGATTCCACAGGAGCCATGAGCCCTCTGGTACCTTGGCCAAGTTGTCATTCTTCACTTGTGAGTCCAGACAATGGGTGTTGGCAGGCTGTTTGACCATGAACGGTACTGTTGGTCCTGTTCTCTGCTAATAACCAGCACTCCAGCTGGCCAACAGCAGAGAACAGGATCAACGGGACCCTTATGATCACTGGATAGCAACCAGGAGTGGGAACCGTGGCTGATTTTTCCACTTCCTCGGCCAGAGGCAGTGTGGCCAACTGAAACACGCACAGTGCTGCTCTGGAACCCCCGCAGTGCTGCCCCTGGCAACCCCCCCCCCCCCAACAACAGTGCTGCTCCGGGAGCCTCTCCTGGTCTGTGTGTGACTTAGTTAGATACCACATCATGCATTGGGGAGCCTTTTAGGGTTCATCTTTATGCCAGATTTGCAATGTCGTTCTAAGCAAAAATAAAACTGTTACTTGATTACATAGTGACAGGGCACTGGGAAGTAAGCCAGCATTTGTCCTGAATGACAAGGGGTATGATTTTCTTTCCATATTGGTAACATGCATTTTCAGAGCTTTGAATCGATGTATGCACAGTGCACTGTTAAGGAAGCAATTGTGATGTCTACACTCATAGTCATTGTCGTGGCTATTCAAATAAGACATACATGGGATGGAGGACACTCCCAACAGGAAAAGGGTCCACCCTGCAACAGAACATGAAAAGTTTTGTTTCGAGCTTCACTTATGTTGGGACAGATCATTACTGCAATATCGGCAGAAGTGACTTATTTAACGTATGTAAATGCTGAGCTCCGTCCCTGGCAAGGCACAAGTTAGACTTGGGTTCTCCAAGGTCCAAATCATGGCCTGGATTCATCAGCTGAAGATGAGGTGCGTGGATAAGCTTTTGCAAGTTGATTCCCTATTACCTGGCTGCACTGCCAATCCAAATTGCAAGAGTGGATTACCAATAGGGAAGCCTTGGGCAGACACAGTCAGACTGTGCATTGTTCCACAAATGTCCCCATGTACAATGGATACGTTACACAATGATTGCAATGTATTTAAGTAAATTTATGTCAGAAAATTTGCTGGAATCTATTTCTCAATTAAATGCTTTGCAAAATGTTTTTTTCCACCCCCTACAGCTATGTTATATCCAAGTGGAATTCAAAACATGTCTGTACAAGAATATATGAGGTTAGTTTATTTTTGTCTCTGAAATTAACGTTAAAGCAAAATACTTAATGCGGCACAATGTACAGGAGATCCAATATAGAGTGGTGCTTAGTGAGCAGTCAATCACAATTTCCATCCATTGCTTTCTCGATCTCAGCTGTACTGCCAGGAGATGGTGTTGGGTGGAATCCAAACTCTTCGCCGCAGGATAAAAGCAGTAATTGCAGAGAGTGTCACATTGGCCTCCTCTTGTGCATCCCCTACTGCCCAGTCACACCGCTCCCTTGGTGGAGGCTGGGAGATGGTTGGTAGTGAAAGACGTAAAGGAGGGAATGGGGGAAGCAAATTAACTGACGAAAAATAGATTTATGACCCAGAAGAAAGTACAGATTTACAGAGGGTATTACAGATTATGACAAGCATGTTGGGGTAGAAATTGCTGTGCATTTCGCATGTTTTCTGGGTCCAAAACAGGCGCTACGAAGTTGAATATGGTGTGTGCTGAAATGTCACCATGTTGGTTTAGGCACTCAATAGGCATCCTGGGCGGCCGCCTGCAACAAACTCAGGCATAATTTAAACACATTACTAAGGGCTCTGCGCTTGAATCAGAACTCTTTGGTTAAGTTGGTGACCGTGTGAAACGTCACTTCCTAAACCAGCCTAGCAAATCAGTCGCCAAGCAGCTTTCACAAGTGGTATTTGAAGGAATCCTCACCTCCATTAAGGTTAGTCGTTTCAGGCTGCCAGGGTGCTTATGGACTAAGTTTTTAGCTGTTTTGGATAATGTTTTGCTGTTAAATAGTTTTGCAGAGTCCATTTGTGGAGGGCTACAACTGTTTCCCTGAATTTTCTTGTTCAGAATTGCTGAACATGGGAATGCTGCTGGTCCTACCCTTGGGGCTTCCAAATTGGGAGAAGCAGCAGCAACAGCAGCAAGGAAGGCAGAAAAAAACAGTACAGGCTGCAAGAAGAGGGCGACGGAGGCATTACAGCATGCGGGTATTCAGGAACAGAACATCATACCTGAGCCTCACAGAGGAACAGTGTGTAAGGCGGCAGCATTTCAATAGGGAGACAGTCACTTACCAGTGCCACCTGTTGGATTGAGAATTGGAGCCCAACACCAGGGCATGCACTGCACTGTCCGTGGCAGCAAAGGTCAATGTGGCTCAAACCTTTTATGCCGCTGAGTCATGCTTCTGGTGACATCAGCAACATCAGTCAGTTTGTTGTGCACACAATATCCGGCAGATCACTGATGCACTGTTTGCGAGACATCAACAGTTCATTAACTTCCCAGGGAGGCTGACAAGCGAAAGAAAGAGAGAGGACAGGAATTTGCCCACATTGCTGGAATCCCGCAAGTACAGGACATCATAGACTACCTGAGAGCTCCCCATCAGGAACCAGTTCTGTTTCTCAACAGGAAGGGCTTCCATTCGCTCAATGTTCAATTTGTTTGTGACCACAGGCAGTGAGTGATGCAGGTCTGTGCCCGGTTTCATGACGCTTTCGTCCTGTGCCAGTTCTCAATACCCACTCTGTTCCACCCAGACCACTGGGTGTCAGGCTGGCTGCTGAGGGACAAAGACTATCCTCTCACCAACTGGCTCATGACTCCTCTCAGGAACCCAGGCACAGTTGCAGATTGCCAATATAATGAGAGCCATACAGCAACAAGAATACTGATTGAGCAAACCATTGGTGTCCTGAAACAATGGTTCCGCTGTCTGGATAGATCAGGAGGAATCCTTCAGAAAAACCCAGAGCAAGTGTCAAAATTCATAATTGGTTGCTGCAAGGTCCATGATATTGCCATTCAAAGGGGAGCTGTCTGAGGAGGAAGTGGAGCAGGAAGATGAAAAAGGGGATGAGGAACCAAAGAATACAGAAGATGAGCACGGTCAAGCAGTACTGCGAGCTGCCAGCACTATAAGGCAGCTAATTATTGAGGAAAGATTCTCCTGAACCATCCCTCCCCCTCCCCCTCCCCTCCCCAGAACACCAACACTTCCTCCTACCATCTGACCCAGTCCTGACACCCACTATATCAATGCCCTGAAACTGTACAACTTTTGTGTACCTCTTACATCACTAGGATTATGAAAACCAGCAGCTCTACCATAACGCAACATTTTACCACTACTCCAACAGACTCCATTCTTGATTTGACAAATGGTTACATGACTGATGTCCCACTGCTTGCCTTGTGTGCTCGGTTACTTACTCTAGTGCTCCTATGAGGTAGTTCCTCAATAGCTACAGACTGGGAGATGGCAGGCTGCTGAACTTCTGCTGAGAGCATGAGATGGCAATGGTGGGCGACCTTGAGGAGCTCTGGCTGTTGAGGAGCCGGCTGCAGACTGCTGGGACTAGGCTTTGGCCGGGGCAGTCTAGCCCAGCTGTCTGCCTGGCACCCAAGATGGCACTGGTTGAGATGCTGACTGAGCAGCAGGTGTGCTGTCATCCTGAGAGAGTTCAGCAAGTGCCTCTCTCAGGGGGTTGAACTTTAGTAACCATGCTGCTCTGCACGAGAACAGCGTGCATGTCTGCTGGGAGGCAATTGGTGCCCATCTGCATACTCTGTATCCAGGCTTTGCAAGCCATAGGAGATGCTGGACCCCAGAGCCAAGATGACAGCAGTCCGCGCTGCCATCAAAGCTGTCACCAGAGGCTCCATCGCTGTGGGTCCCCCTGCAGTGCTCGGAGAACTGACCACTCACTCCATGTTTCTCTGAATGATCTCGATGCCGTGCACTAAGACAGCACACAAGTCGGAACTGGATTTCAGCATGATCTCCAACATTATAGACAAGCTCGCTGGCAGCTAGCCCAGTGCACGCAGAAAGCCAATGGGGATTGCCATCAGTCTGCTTCTGTATGGTGGGCCCTCGATGTCTTCATCTGTAGCCTTTACCGCAGGGCTAGGATGCAAGCTCTCCCTCTAGCGAACTGCTTCCTATTTCTCCTGAGCACTAATGCTGGCTGAATCTTCACGTGCTAACCCCTCTAGCCTACCTTCTGAGTTGCACGTGGTGTCAGTCTCTGAGCTAGTATCGGCAAGTGTGAGGTCGAGTGACGCTATGTGTTTTGCAGTGCTGACCGCTTTTTTTCCTCTGCTCCCTGAGGGCGGTAAGCAGAGATAAATGAATCGCTTCTGAGAGAAGCAGCAATTTGTCATTCACAATGTGTAAGGGTGACATTTAAGTGAGAAGGAAACAAAGGGAAGATGGTTTAAAACCCTGCAGAACTTGTCCTCCAGCCTCACCAGATGCCATGCTCCTGACATACCCTCTGCCTACGATGTCCATGACCTGCACAAGTGGGGACAGCACATGGATGAATTGTGGCCCTCCTCCAGTGGCTGCCTGCTCCCTTTCCTTGTGTGCCACTTTGCCTTGCAAGAAAGAAGGAAGTGTGTCAATGTAAGAGTAGCGTGACGTTTTAAGGATATGCATGTGAGAATGGAATAGTGTTGCCGGTGCGTGATAGATGGCAGAGGTATGAGAAGGTGAAGGAAGTAATGGTGAGGAGAAAAGCAGGTGCAGAGTGCCGCAGTAGGAGCAGATGGAGGTAGAGTGAAGTGAGCTGCAGTGATTAGTGTGCTGATAATCAAGGTAGGGAAGGGTCATGAGTGCTGGTGCAACAGGTAGTGCAAGGCGAACCAGAGAGTAATGATAGATATGAGTTAGGAGGCTTACCTTAGCTATCCTCATGAGGTCAATGAACTTATTCCTGCATTGCTGCTATGTCCTGGAGGTGATACATCTGGCACTGACTCACTCTGCCACCTCTGCCCACTCGGGTTGGGCAGCTTGCCTTGATATCTTTCTGCCACCTGCCAGAAAGAAGATATCTCTCTTCCTGTCGATCTCCTCCACCAAAACCTCCAAACCAGTGTCATAAAAACGGGGGGCTCTTGCAGCTGCTACTGTGATTCTCATTGTCCATGATCCTTAGTTATAGTTACCTGCAGCCAAGGTGCACCTCCCCTTTAAGAGGTCCAGGTATCTTTAAATGGCATCATCAACTTGCGATATTGACGCCCCCCCCCCATTAGGCGAGCTGCCAATGAACAGCGCGAGTAGCACTAGCGGCCCACCTATTTTATTTAATTAATCAAGGGGACCAATTTGGGGCCTTCGTTACGTCCACGTGATCGGGCACGTGCTCCGAGCACAGTGGCCATTCTGAGCCCGAGAACTGGCTTAAACCAATTTCTACCCTGTTATTTCTTGGTTATAACTCCATCTTGCCTGTCATCAGACCAGCATAATCTTCCTGCTGTGTGACATAGAAGTATGCATAAAAAGTTGTTTGCTGACCAGAATGCCTGTTGTAAAGGAAGATGCCCGTGCTGATGCTCACTCGAACAGGAATGTTCTGATAGATAAACGGCGTAAGATTCATTCATTTAATTTGTGGGACCTTATGGTGTATAAATTGGCTGCCACATCTGCGTTAATTGACTGCACTTCTGAAGTAATGTTATGTAGGCAGATGTGGCAGCTAATCTCGAGATGTTCAATAAAACTCCCTTAGTCTTACACTGGAGTTTCAGCCAAGATTACGTGCTCAGGTCCTGGAGTGGGGCTTGGAGAAACCACTTTCTGACTCCGAGGTGAGAGTGTTACCAACTGAGCCAAATTGACACTGGAATAGCCACGAATGAGATGGCAGCTGTAGTACATCAAGATCATGTGTGAATCTGGTGCATATTTAGCTGGAATTCAGGAAAGTTTGGCTTTAGATGTTATGAATTTTAAATGGAATGTAAAAAATTGACCACTTTGTGTTGATCAACAGGACCTTGCACACTTACTCTGAGAAGCATGTTATGACGAGATGGAACAGCATAGCTTCCACATCCACAGTGAATAGTGGGCCCAAGAGGTGAGTCACTCTGGGGTGACATGGGACTCATGCAGTAATAACATGGTAAATGTTACTATTCATAAACATTTGGCACTTATGTACTTTAGATGGCAGGGAGATTGATGCTCATGCACTAGCTTTCTGGTACACATTAATATAACTGATTGGGCCAGAGCGGCTGCCAGCGAGGAAAGTTGGGAATTGGGGAAGGGGGGAGTCCCAGGGTGGCAGAGGCCCAGGCTATTTTTGTGGGATCTGGAGGAACACACCTACTCCTCCGAAGCCCACAAAAATAGTTTGACACTTACTTTTGCTGGGCCTCTTCGGCTCCATCGCCTGCACAGGCTTCGACCAGTTCCGATGTGAAATAGCAATTGGGGTCCTATTTACGTCATTGGACCCCAATTTCCATATTAAAAGGGGCCTGTCACCTGGATCAGGAGGATGCTTTGGACACCCAGCAGTAGGCCTCATTCTAAAGGGACCCAACTGCATCACCGGTGTTAACGGAGTAGTTAACCCCATTTTGAGGTCGTCACCGCCCCATTAAAAAAGCTTATGGGATCCATGGTTCATAAATAGAGGTATAAAGTACAAAAGCAAGGAAGCTATGCTGAACCTTTATAAATCACTGGTTAGACCTCAGCTGGTGTATTGTGTCCAATTCTGGGCACCAGACCTTAGGCAGGATGTCAAGGCCTTGGAGAGGGTACAGAGGTGATTTACTAGAATACCAGGGATGAGGGACTTCAGTTACGTGGAGAAACTAGAGAAGCTCAGATTGTTCTCCTCAGAGCAGAGAAGGTTAAGGAGAGATTTAATAGAGGTGTTCAAAATCATGAGGGGTTTTGATAGAGTAGACAGGGAGAAATGTTTCCACTGGCAGGAGGGTCAGTAACCAGAGGACATAGATTTAAGATAATTGGCAAAAAAATCCAGAGGGATGGTGAGGAGAATTTTTTTTACGCAGCGAGTTGTTATGATCTGGAATTCGTTGCCTGTAAGAGTGGTGGAAGCAGATTCAATAGTAACTTTCAAAAGGGAATTGGATATATACTTGAAAAGGAATTAATTTGCAGGACCACAGGGAAAGAGCATGGGAGTGCGACTAATTGGATAGCTCTTTCAAAGAGCCAGCACAGGCATGATGGGCCGAATGGCCTCCTTCTGTGCTATATGATTCTATGATTAACTCCAGGCAATATCAGTCAAAATCAATCCCTATGTTCCTAGAGCTCAATGCTTCTACAATTGTATGTTTCTATAGTTATAAATTGTATGGTTCTATAGTACTTTAGTACAGTTCTGTAGTTCTGTTGTTCTACAGTGCTCTGGTTCTACAGTTCTGTGGTTCTACAGTTTTATGGTTCTACGTTTTTTTAAAATTCGATCATGGCATGTGGGCGTCGTCGCTGGCAAGGCCGGCATTTATTGCCCATCCCTAATTGCCCTTGAGAAGGTGGTGGTGAGCCGCCTTCTTGAGCCGCTGCAGTCCGTGTGGTGACGGTTCTCCCACAGTGCTGTTAGGAAGGGAGTTCCACGATTTTGACCCAGCGACGATGAAGGAACGGCAATATATTTCCAAGTCGGGATGGTGTGTGACTTGGAGGGGAACGTGCAGGTGGTGTTGTTCCCATGTGCCTGCTGCTCTTGTCCTTCTAGGTGGTAGAGCTCGCGGGTTTGGGTGGTGTTGTCGAAGAAGCCTTTGCGAGTTGCTGCAGTGCATCCTATGGATGGTATACACTGCAGCCACTGTGCGTCGGTGGTGGATGGGGTGCCAATCAAGCGGGCTGCTTTGTCCTGGATGGTGTCGAGCTTCTTGAGTGTTGTTGGAGCTGCACTCATCCAAGCAAGTGGAGAGTATTCCATCACACTCCTGACTTGTGCCTTGTAGATGGTGGAAAGGCTTTGGGGAGTCAGGAGGTGAGTCACTCGCCGCAGAATACCCAGCCTTTGACCTGCTCTTGTAGCCACAGTATTTATATGGCTGGTCCAGTTAAGTTTCTGGTCAGTGGTGACCCCCAGGATGTTGATGGTGGGGGATTCGGCGATGGTAATGCGTTGAATGTCAAGGGGAGGTGGTTAGACTCTCTCTTGTTGGAGATGGCCATTGCTTGGCACTTGTCTGGCATGAATGTTACTTGCCACTTATGAGCCCAAGCCTGGATTTTGTCCAGGTCTTGCTGCATGCGGGCACGGACTGCTTCATTATTTGAGGTTCTACACTTCTATTGTTCTATCCTTCTTTGACCGAGAAATTCGATGCAATGAAAATGGGAGTAAAATCAGAGGAATGTTTGTGCTGAACTGAGGCCTGAGCCAAATTCAGCTTCAGGCCTCATTTAAATGCAGCTCGCTAGTCGGGTGGGGCAGGAAATCAGCCAGCTCCTATGATGAGATGGCCGGCAGGTTGAGTCTGTGGGAGGTTGGAGGCAATCCTCTGGTGGGGGCCTTGAATGTGCAGGCAGCTGGCCGGAGTTTTTTTCTGGACACAGGAAGAACACTTCTGCTTCTTCTGACCCAGTAAAATAAAAAGTGAAAATTTCCTGGGCCGTTTTTTGAGCAGCCTCCAGCTGTTTCAGGTGGACGCCCTGGATGACTAAAAGTCACCCGAACCAATCCGGCACACGGAGCAATTCTGGGGTAGTTCAGTCGCAGCAACCCCAACATAACATTCAGAGATTTTACACCGATTTTACGCCGGAAAATGGGGCAGCTATGAATTGATTTTCTCCCCTTTTGGTTCTCCAGTTCTTTGTCACTGAGGGAGAAGATATTATATATTAGTCCTGATGACATCATGTGAAGGTGTCACAATGATGTTTTCTTGACAAATTGATTTGTGTCAACCCTACCCACCTGATTTTACCGTGGGATTGGCAAACAAACATAACAAAAGTGTCTCCCAAATATTTTAAATGAAGACACTGCCCTTTAAATAATATTATTACACAGGGAGTGGAAGATGACAGGCTGTTATCATATATGTGGTGGAACCAGAAATCTTCTTTAACGTGGTATAACAGCTGTGAGTGAAGATCTCTATGTGGCGATAAATTTCTTCCTAGTTCCTTTCCATTGTCTATTTTCATCAGGTGAGAGGATTTAGTTTATGACTCCATAGGTGAGGTTGGCAGAATTTTTCTTCAAGCTTAGTGAGCCATTGTTTTTCATGTTTGATTGCAGGTAAGGGAATATTTTATTTTATGTTTGTACTTTGTATTAATTGAAATACATCAAAGTTACAACATGGAAACAGGCCATTCAGCCCAACCGTGTAGGTGTTTACCCTCCATGTAAGTAACTGATCCTAATCACATTTACCCACCCTGTTTCCACATCCCTTTTTCTTTGCCTTCATTCACCTATCCAACCTGATATCAAATGGTGAGACAAGCCACAAAATTTCTCTGATTCATTGCCAAAACCCCGTTTACACATCTATCCGGGATTTTTACTGATCTTCCGCAGAAGTTACGATGACCAATCGGGAGAACCCCTGGGGAAATTCCTAGTGATAGTTTCTGCCTCAACCACTAACCCTGGAAGTGATTCCACAGCCTCACAACTCTGTGTAAAGACGTTTCTCCTGCTCTCTGTTTTAAATCTCTTACATTAAATATTGTATCTATGCCCTTTCATTCTAGACCCCTCAACTACTAGGAACAGTTTGCATCTATCTACCTTGCCTCATCTTTTCATGATTTGAAACGTGTCTATCATATTGTCCTGTAATCGGCATTGTTCCAACAAAAAAAGCTCCAATTTTTCAAGCCTTTCTTTATATTTGTGTTTCCTCACTCTGGGCGACATCTTTTAATAATTTGGTTGTTATAATGGGGGTAGAATTCAACTGGTATTGGATCAGCCGCCTGTTATACACCCCACATGATTTTCCACTCCATTGAAGCCCATGCTGAATCTCAATGTTACCTCCTGAGTGTTGTCAGACACTGGGCTCAGATGGAGAAGGGGGTTGATGAATGTGGCATGAAGCAGTTGACATAAGCTCTTCTATGGAAAGCAGAGCTCACCTATTGTGATCCTCCGCCTTGTACGTGAGGGCAGACACAGCATAACATGAAATCAGCACCTTCTTCTCTGGAACTCTGACTGATCTGTTTCATAGAGATGGCCTGTTACCTCGGGCATGTTAGAACAACTTGTAGTTATATAGCAGCTTTTATGTAAAAAATGTCCTAAAGTGGTTCACAGTTAGACATTAGGAAAATGGATATGAAGCAAGGAAGGGAGAGGTTAGGTGTGCTGACCAAAAGCTTGATGGTACAGATAGGTTTTAAGAATGTTTTATTAAGGAGTAGAGGGAGTTGGAGACGCAGTGAGGTTTAGGAGGGATTTCCAGAAAGTAAGACCCAATTGACTGAAGGCTCTGCCAGCAATGGTAGGGCAAAGGCAGGTGGCTATATACAAAGAGAGTCAGAGGAATGGAGTTTCCATTGGGGATACAGTGCTGGAGGAGAGTGCAGCGATATGGTGGGGTGAGGCTGTGGAGGGTTTGAAGATGAAGGCAAGGATTTTTAAATTTATTTCATTGGGGTATGGGGAGCCAATGTAAGTCAATGAGGAAGCGGTGATAGGTGACTTAATGCAGGTCAGGATATATGCAGCAAAGTTTTGAACAAGTAGGAGTTAGTAGAGAAAAGGAGGCCAACGGGAAGAGCGTTAGAGTAGTCGAGTCTGGAAGTGACTAATGAATGGATAAGCAAAGGGCTGAGTTGGCCAATGATCCAGAGGTGAAAGTAAGCAGCCTTTGTGATGGGAAGTATATAAGGTCTCCGGATATATGCATCACTGGCAAGGCCTGCATTTATTGCCCATCCCTAGTTGATCTGGAAATATTTGATATTATCTAAGCCACTTCAGAAGACAGTGTGGGTCTAGAGCCACATATCGGCCAGACCGTGTAAGGATGGCAGGTTTCCTTCCCTAAAGACATTAGTGAACCAGTTGGGTTTTTACAACAATCCGACAGCTTCATGGTCACTTTATACTGATTCCAGATTTTTTTTAAGTGAATTAAAATTCTCCAACTGCCATGCTGATACTTGAACTCACGTTCCCTGGATTATTAGTCCAGATCTCTAGATTACTAGTCCAATAACATAACCACTACACTACCCTTTTGTATAATGACCAAAAACTCATGATGAGTTCATGATCTTTGATCTTTGACTATAAGCAAGATACCTGTAACTGCCTACTTTGCCTTTTTTGCAGTGTTATTGAATTGCTGGATTTTTGGCATGATGACCCTGAGGAGATTCTGCTTGACCTTGGTTTTGGCAAAGAGGAGCCTGACATCTCAGCTAAAATTCCAGCTCGTTTCATCAATAGCTCTTCTGCTGCGATTGGAATAAATATAGGAGTGTTTCTGGATGCACAGAAGCTACGGATGGAAATGGAAAATCCTGACCTATACAGTAAGAAAGGCTTTGCAGAGGTGGACAGGGCATGGTTTAAAGAGCTGGATGTCCCTTGCACATCATGTGCACATAGCGACTGCAGCTCCTAAGACATCCTGATAATTCAAAACAGTGACCAGCTTACTTGCCTTATAGGCCCAACCCAGTCTCAGAAGTCACTTATTCTTATGTCACTGGAACACTGTTTAAATGTAATTTAAAACTTCCCTTAAATTATTGCCCCGAAGATGCAAACACGCCACTCTCGGCATGAGGTCTTTCTTACCAGAGCATGGATTGGAGAATAAGCAAAGATGCCTCCCACTGATTGTTCAATCCATGTTCTAGATAATTGAGATCCCACAGCATGAGCGGAGCGTCACAGTTTTTGGGTTTCGATCTTCTCCTCCGCACCTCGGCCTTTGATCTCCCCTTTTTGTGTTATTAACTGGCCAGGAGGGCAGGCAGGTGACCTACTCTCATGGCTCTACTTCTTGGGCCTGAAAGTGCAAATCACAAAAAGGATCAAAATCCCCAAGACTCAATACAATACAACACAAAACACAACAAAAAAGAGTAAAACAATTCAGTCCAGTAAAATATGAAGAACCACAATAAAAATAATTTTACGATGGGATTCACAGCATACCCCACAAAATGGCTGAAGTGGTAAATAAAATTAAGAAAGGATGGATTTGCGATTGGTATAGGAAACTGATCAAAAATGCTCAGGTTGGCACTGAATAGTCTGAATGCCCTTTTCCTTTATTCTATTTTTAATATATTATATGAAAGGACTAGTCAATTAAATTTATCTACTTTTCAAGTTCTTACACACACCCTCATTTTAAGGTTATGCCCCCTTGTTCTGGATTAACCCACTAGAGGAAATAGTTTCTCTCTAATCACCCTATCAAATCCTTTAATCATCATAAACACTTCAATTAGATCACCTCTTAATCTTCTATATTCAAGGGAATACAAGCCGATTCTATGAGATCTGTCCTCATAATTCAATCTTTTTAGCCCTGGTGTCATTCTGGTGAATCTGCGCGGAACCCCCTCCAAGGCCAATATATCTTTCCTGAGAGGCGGTGCCCAGAACTGAACACAGTACTCCAGATGAGGTCTAACCAGAGCTTTATATAACTGTAACATAACTTCTACCCCTTTGTATTCCAGCCCTTGAGATAAAGGCCAACATTTCATTAGCCTTTTAAATTATTTTTTGTACCTTGCTTTTAGTGATTTCTGTACATGAACCCCTACATTTCTCTGCTCCACCACAGTTCTTAGTTTCTTACCATTTAGAAAATGCTCTGATCTATCTCTCTCAGGACCTAAGTAGGTGACCTCCACAAGGGTAAACTGTGGATTAGTAAAAGCTCTGGAAGAACGTAGTCCTGCTGGTTTATTCCTGATTTTGCTGTTTTCAGGCTGTATGCTGAAATATTGGCCAAATCGCTCTAGTGGGCCAGCCAATTAAAAGGGAGAAGCACTAACTCCCGTCAGTCAACTATGAATTGCAATTAGTTAAGCACCTGAAATAGCACCGGGACGGCAAAGATAGCTATTTATTCACCAAATTTGCTGTAGAATTGGGAGTTGGAAAGTATCGAGGGCCAGTTCGACAGGACAGGTACCTGCAGACCCTACTGAATGAACTTAGAGAAGCATCAATTTATTAGATTGTTACCACCCCCTTTTCTGTCCCCTGCTAGTACACCAGGCATGGGAGGAGGGAGCTGAAAGCAGGCAACACCAGTCAACCACCACAGTCATAGGCATCTTCCTTGCAATGTGTCGCCCAAGAGGTGTAGAGTCAGAGTCCAACAGGCTGCCAGCAAATTTCTGCAGTCAGTATATCTACTCCATCCACAAGTGAATTACTTAGAAGGAATTACATCGAAACTACAGCACAGAAACACGTCATTCAGCCCAACTTGTCCATGCCAGCGTTTATGTGCCACACGAGCCTCCTCCCTCCCTACTTCATCCAACCCTATCCGGATACCCTTCTGTTCCTTTCTCACTCATGTGTTTATCCAGCTTCCCCTTAAATGCATCTATGGTATTTGCCTCAACTACTCCTTGTGGTAGCAAGTTCCACATTCTAACCACTCTTTGGGTAAAGAATATTTTGCTGAATTCCCTATTGGATTTATTAGCGACTATTTTATATTTATGACCTTTAGTTTTGGTCTCCCCCACAAGTGAAAACATTTCATTACCTTAAAGACCTCTATCAGGTGATCCTGCAGCCTTTTCTTTTCTAGAGAAAAGAGCCCCAGCCTGTTCAGCCTTTCCTGATAAGAAAATCTTCTCAGTTCTGGTATCATCCCTGTGAATCTTTTTTGCACTCCCTCCAATGCCTCTATATCCTTTCTATAATATGGAGACCAGAACTGTGCACAGTACTCCAAGTGTGATCTAACCAAGGTTTTATACAAGTTTAGATGTAGTATATTTAAAACAAAGGGGGCGGATTTTAGATTTAGATTTCCACCTGCTTGCGGCAGAATGAGGCCACGGCAATTGTAATCACCGGGCCTCATTAACACGTTGCCGGCCGACTTCCTGTCCTGAGTGGCCGGGATGTTGAGAGGAATCGGCTGCCGGTCTGTAAAAATTTGGACGGCCATGCTGGCCCTCAGGGAAGTGTGGGGATTGGAATTCCGGGTGGATCTCGCCGCACAGAAGGCGGAAGAGTCAGGTCGGAGTTAAAATCACGGTCAGGGTCCGGATTTTCATCGGACCTCGATCTGCATATCTAAAGAAGAACCTCGCCAGTTTCAGGTGGGTGCATTTGCCGCCTGCTCAGAACAGCAGGTTAAAATTGAAGACAATGGGAACGAGGCAGGACATCAGATAAGTCACCCGGTCGATTTTAACTGGCACACTGGTGATTGCCTTAAAATGAAGGCATCATGTGGTCTCTCAGGGAAGTAGAAATTGGTCTAAAATTATCCCGTGTTAGTGATTGTATGACATGTCTACACTCCGATTAAAAACTTAATTAAAAAATTCCTTTCGGGTGATATAAAGTACAGCACAGCGCTTAGCGTCCAAATGCAGTGTGGGTGCAATTGATGACATTCAGTAGAATTGTGTTGCCCTCTCATGTTGCTGCTGTTGGTCAGTGGCAAAAGTGATGAAGTCTCTTGCCCTGATGAGTAATGCATGTGACCTCCTTGATATATCTGTGGGCTGCAAATTCACTGGCACTGAGCATGTCCTCGTTGCTAGCCTGAAAGGAATGCTATGGGGTGAATTTCCGTAGGGGTTCACCTGCTTGTCCGCTGTAACTTCAGCGAAAGACCGTGGAAACTGCGGAAAAATGGTATGAATATAGAAATAGATAAAAATCACAACATGGAAACAGGCCATTTGGTCCAACCAGTCCTTGTTGGCATTTACCCTCCACGCGAGCCAATAATTCTAATCACATTTATCGGCCAGTGAGATTAACACTGCACAGCAACGCTGAGTTACTGCAGCAATAGGGGGCAAATCTCCCTGAAGCATCCAATTTGACACATAAATTCCTGCTCAGCATGATTTGAGTGCACTGGCAATCCATTATCTCTCTGCAGCGGAGGGTAAATACAGTGAGGCTCCACTCCCGGTGTGTAATCTCGCTACGCAGGAGTGCAGATCACAGAATCAGGCTCTAGTGTTTTCACCCTAAGTCTGATCTACGATACTGTCTAACGAGGTTCTACTCTGGGACTAGAGTCTTATCCTCAATCTCCTTAGTCTTGAAAATACACATCAAATGATTCCTGAACTGCACTCCTGCATTGTTTTATTCTGGCCATGGAAGTGTAACTGATGCCTTTTTCCTAATACCTGTCACTGTCCATATCACAGGATTCGACTGTGCTGTGAAAACAATAAAAACTGATGTCAGGTTTTGCAACACTGGGTGTCCTGATAATGCATGCACAGTGGCTCTTGTAACATGAATCACTGTCATTTGATACATGAGGATGGGAGTTGTGTTAGTGTAGTTTCAACACATTCCCTCCATTTTGCTGATACAAGGGGAAAAGATGGTTTAACTGCTAACTTCTGTTGTTTATCCACCTCCTTCCAACTCCCTACATCACAGTAGTGATTACACTTCAAAAGTACTTCATTGGCTGTAAAGCACTTTGGGACGTCCTGAGGTCATGAAAAGCACCATAAAAATGCATGCTCTTTCTTTCTTTCTTTGAAGGTAGGGACTTGTGCTGGGATATGGTTCCACCAGGTATAAGCTACTTTGCTGCATTGTGTATGTGTGTCTGTGTTGGCAGGCAATTTGACTTGGAGGTATCACAGTCAAATCCAAACCTGTCCTCACCTAATGTCCATCCAAATGCATTTTCCAACATGATTGCTGGATGGGGATTAGAAAGAAACTGATTTTTCCCCTCCATTGGAGATACTGAGACCAATTGTTGCATCAGTTGATACAAGTTAATTCGGGCCCAGAGAAAAATCTTTCTGGAAATATTTAGGGCTGTGATTAGTCTGATAATTCTAAAGGAAATGGTATTTATGACAATGTCCTTCCAAGGTAATACGTGGTATTATTGATTGTCTCACAGTAAATTCAAGTTCTGTTTCTCTTTTTGTTTGCTATCTTGTCCATTTAGGTCGCTTCCGGCAACTTGAAGTCTTACAACAAGTGTCTGATGTATTCTCCTCCTTGTTCACGGAGCTAGCCACCCAAAAGCTCACCACTGAGGAGAAACAGCCCCCTGAAACAAAAGAGAAAAGCAGAAAAATGGGCATGTTGCTGAGAACAGTGTCCCAAAATAACCACCTTCAGAACATCAAGAACTCTCAAAATATCAAAGAAAGCAGAGAAAGTAAAGAGAAACCTTCAAACCCTTCAGGAAGGGACAGACGAGCTGCTTTCCAATGTCCTCACCAGTCTATTCCTGAAGAGAGCATTTTGGCACCATTGACAGTAGAGCAGAGTGAGGCTGAGAACAAGGCTCCTGATTTGCCTCCTAATGTGAAGGAGGCCCAAGGTTGTCTTTTGCTGGAACCGTCTGCCAAAGGCAGAGACAGGGAGTCTCAACTCATTACGCTCCAGGCAAAGAAACCGAAGCTTTGCACAAGCAATCAGCCACCAGATTCCTTCGAAATGGAAGAGGTAAACAAAATCAGGAAAAGGGAAATCATGTCACCCAAAAGTATAACACACATAAGTAGAAGGACCAGTTGATACAGCTTAAAAAAATTATTTGGGGTCTTAGGTTTTATAAATAGGGATAGAGTACAAAACCAAAGAGGTAATGCTAAACTTATATAAAGCATTGTTTAAGCCACAGTTAGAATATTGTGTCCAGTTTTGGGCACCCTACCTTAGGAAGGATGTAAAGGCCATGGAGATAGTACAGAAGAGATTCACTAAGATAATCCCAGGGATGAGAGACTGTGGTTATCAATGAAGACTAGAGAAACCGAGCTCTTTTCATTCGAATAAAGAAGTTTAGGAGGGGATCTGATAGAGATGCTCAAAATTATGAAGGGTTTTGATCAAGTAAATCGTGAAAACTTTCCACTGGCTGGTGAGTCGATACCTGGACGGCATAAATTTAAGATTAGTACCATAAGAACAGAGAGAGCGGTTAGGAATTTTTTTTTCAGAGGGTTGATAGGACAGGGAATGCTTAGCATAAACAATGGCTGAAGCAGTATCCATAATAGATTTTAAAAGAAAGTGAGTAAATATCTGAAAAAAATTAAAAGACTATGGGGAAAGGGCAGGGGAATGGGACTAATTCGATAGCTCTTTCAGGCACAGCTGTGATGTGTTGAATGACCTCCTTCAATGCTGTAAAATCCTGTGATTCTATGTGCAGGGATTTGAACACTTTGCTCTTAACAGAAATTCTTTCATTAATTAACTGTGATCTACACATGAACTGCAGATTGAGGGACAGACACGCACACAAATGGTTCAAGTGCAGGGAACAAACAAGGCATGGGATAATCTTACCTGTGATTTAATCCACTTTACTACATATTATTGGTAAGCTCATTTTAAAAGAGTTAAGAAATAATTTCCATGACATCACTTCTTTGAGTCCATTTGAAAGAAAGACACAGAAGTGCTGGCTCCCTGCTCCAGGAGAATTAAGTATTTATTATTTTCTTCAGCTATAGAACAAATGAGGAAACCATTTAATCCATCTTGGTTTAGAAAGTCTCTATATTGCTCCAGTTTCTTAAACAATTCTCGGGTTTCTGCCGACACTATCCAATCTGAAAGTCCTTCCAATCTGGTGATCCCTCTTTATTTGAAGAAGAACTTCCCAATATCAACCCTAAATTTCATTTCTTGGGCATCATGTAACTTTGCTTGTCTCCTCGTGAACATTTTTAGCTGTGTTCTACTTTTACTTTTGGACACGGGCTTTAAGTCAATTATCTGTTGCCTACTTTTCCAGGTTGACATTTCGCTGCAGTACTGAGGGAGTGCTGAATTGTTGGAGGTGTCATTCTTGGGGTGAGATGTAAAATGAGGCCTATCTGCCTGGTGATTCAGGTGGACATTAGAGATCCCATAGCATTATTCAAAGAGGAGCATGAAATTCTCCCGGTGTCCTCGTCAAATAGTCCTCCCTCAACCAGCACCAACAAAAGCAGATTAATTGATCGTTCATTCTATTGCTGCTTGTGGGATCGTGCTGTGCTCCAATTGGCTGTCTGCCTAAATAATAACAGTAGCTGCATTTTAAATAATTCCATGTATATGATGCATGTTGGGACATTTCTCAGTGGTGGGATAATGTCAATAAAATTTCGATCTCTTTCTTTCTTTCTTTCTTTCTTTCTTGTCTTCTTAGATACTTTGATCAATCTGCATTCAGTAAGAGCCTAAGAGTTAGAAATTGGACCTTGTTGTGCCCATTTTATGGGCATAAAATGGGCCAATTTCAGGGACCAACATCTACCGTCCAAAGTATGCCTGAAAGATGTCCAACCCGATATTAGGTTGGGCCACTTTTCAGGCGGTCCTGGCAGCTAACTTAAACAAGCATTACGCCCCTTACATATGTAAATGAGGGATCTAACACCTGTTTTGGGACCCCTTGCAAATAAGCGGGATGAGCGGAGCTGGAGCTGGGCCTGCTCCCCTCGGGATTCTTCAGCAGGCGCTGTGGCTTAAGCAGCGGCCGCCAACAAACGATCATCTTTCAAAAAAAGGAAACTTTCAAAACTCGTGCCTGTGGAGCCAGGAAGAGCAGGAGTCTTCTCCCACCCCCCCAACTCCACAGTACTCACAATCCTTCCCTCCCACCCCCACCCCGGGATGTACCTTTAGGCAGCTGCCGGCAAGGCAAGCAGCCTGACAGTCATCTTTAAATGGGCAAGCTGCCGGTGCAGGCATGACAGGCACTGGCAGCTCACAAACCATAAATGAATAAATAATCAGATAATCTGTTTTTGGACATGTTGCTTTAGGGATGAAGTTGGCCAGGACAGGAGGAGAATTCCCTGCTCTTTGAATAGTGCCACAGGATCTTTTATGTCCACCTGAGCAGGCAGACAGGGCTTCAGTCTAATGTCTCACCTGAATGATACATTACCAGCAATGCAGGACTCCCTCGGTACTACAGTGAAGAATCGTTCTACACTGTTTCAGTACTGTTTCTTACTATGTTCAATTATATGTCAATTGTCTTAGCAAGTTTTTAAACACACTAAACATATAGCAATTGAAGAGAAAAAAAGACACAAATTAAATGGAGTCATGTTTCCTTTATGTCTCAGATCCAGAGCTTTGATGAAGATAGTTCTCCAAGTGTGGCTGCCAACAATAACTGTTTAGGTAAGTGTATGTTTTAGTCGCAAGATCTACAACATTGAAATTTGGAAAAAAAATCTCGTCATAATGGAGAATCAAATTATTTTTAATTTTCTGAAAATACAGTTACCTTTATCACTTAATCACAGATTTTTTAACACATTTCTACTTTAGGATTCCTCTCATTTAACCATTTCAATTTTGGGGACTTGTCATTACTTCTTCGTGCCTACTTCTTGGCGCCTACAACTATTCTTTCATAATTCTTTCATAACTGTGAAAATGATGTGCCTATGTGTTTCTCCTCTCTCCTTAGGATTCCTTGCCCACTGACGTCCTGGTTCACCAGGGTCAGGAGGGCAAGAGAATGAGAAGGGAGCAAATGGCCTCCTTCCACTCCTCTGCCTAAACAGCTCTTCCACTGGTGTCTAGGATATGTGGGGGAGTGGTTGTGGGATGAATTGCCCTTCAGCTGGGTGTTTCTGAATGGTGTAGTGCTGCCTGCAAGGTGAGTGTGGTTTGCTAAGTATGCAAAACACTCAACTCAGGAAAGAGGAGTGAGGAGAGGTCATTACATAAGGACACAAAAATAAGCCTGCATTAAAAACTGACTACTGCTAAGAATTTCTATTTGAAATAAATATAAACAATGTTGAAAGCACATCCAATTGGTTATGTACAATAACCATCGAGACAATAGCCTTGATAATCTTTTATAGGTGCAGTTTGCACCCGAATGGTTAGAAATTGTGAGGGGAATTTCTGAGGCCCCGCACCACCAGACTCAGAGCTGGCGTTTTACTGGAAAATGATTTTCCAATTATTGGGGCTGAGTTTTGTTAGCAGTACTGTGAAACTCTGGCAAAAATGCCAGGAAAAAGGGGGGAACTTGGATATGCCTTAGTTGGGAAATCCTGCCCAGGCCTTACAAGGCCAGTCTCTGGGAGTTTCTGCATCCTCAGCTCGTAAGTAAACAGGGAGGAGGAATAGTAGCAGACTTCAGGAGGACATAAATAAACTGGTGAAATGAGCAGACACATGGTGGATTAAATTTATTGTAGAGAAGTGTGAAGAGATGCATTTTGGAAGGAAGAATGAGGAGAGGCAATATAAACGAAATGGTACAATTTTAAAGGAGGTGCAGGAACAGAGAGACCTGAGGGTTCACGCATACAAATCTTTGAAGGTGGCAAGTTGATAAGTCTTTTAAGAAAGCATATGGGATACTTGGCTTTATAAATAGAACCATAGAGTACATAAGCATGGAAGTTAGTGTAAACTGATTAGGCCTCAGCTACAGTATTGTGTTCAATTCTGGGCACAACACTTTAGGAAGGATGTCAAAGCCTTGGAGAAGGTGCAGAGAAGATTTGCTAGAATTATATCAGGGATGAGGGATTTCAGTTTGTGGAAAGACTAGATAATCTGGCATTGTTCTCCTATGGAGCAGAGAAGATTAGGGGAGATTTAATAATGTTCAAAATTATGAGGGGTTTTAATACAGTAAACAAGGAGAAATTGTTTCCACTGGCAGGGTTGGTAATTAGAGGGCACAGATTTAAGATAATTAGCAAAAGAACAAAAGGGGAGATGAGGAGACATTTTTTTATGCAGCAAGTTGTTATGATCTGGAATGCACTGCCTGAAAGGGTGGTGGAAGCACATTATTCAATTCCATTTTGAAAGTTATTGTTGAAATAGTTGAAAAGGAAAATTTGCAGGGGTATTGGGAAAGAGCAGGGGAATGGGACGAACTGGGTAGCTCCTTCAACGAGCCGGCACAGGCATGATGGGCCAAATGGCCTCCTTCACTGCGGTATAATTCTGTGATAAGGAACCCAGTGTGAGATCGGAGGTTGGCTTGCCAAGTGAGATGAGACCTACTAGCTTCCAAAAGGGTGCTTGTGGGCCCAAATCAGGTAGAGGTGTAGGGAATTTTTCAAATAATTTTTAAAAATATTATGTTTGCCTTACACAGGGGGCTGATGGAACTGTGTGGGGACTTGGGTGGGGTGTGGGGGGGGTGGTGGTGGAAGGCAGGGGAACTTCGGTATACTCCAATACAGATCTTAGCCTGGTGCCAGTGATTCTGGCAACATGGGACAAGCAGGCACCCAGAATGTGCCCGTAGTCATATAGGTGTTTGCCGGCCTGGTGCAAATGAGGCACCCACCCACTGATCCTGCAAATTCTGGCAGAGTCGGCACTGGCGGACATAATCCTGGCCTTACTGTTGGGAACACAGCCCGCCTAATCTTAGGACCCTTGATATAAATGGAAGGAAATTCATGAGCAAATGTACGCAGTGTTTCCCAATGAGCCACCTGCTGTGGTCAAGTCCCAGCCTGTGGCGTGGAGCCTTGGGATGTGGCCCGGGTTTTATGAATGGAAATGTGTTCTTTTTCCCCAGCTTTCTGAGCTCAGCTCATTATCCTAACTATGCAGAGCTCTAGGTGCAGATTGAAATGTATGCAAGAAGCACATTCGTGATAGGGGTGGAAAATTGTTTAGAAGTGAAATTTAAAGGGATGGGGGAAATTAAAAGGGAAGTGTCACACTAGGGCAACAAAAATTCTGAAAGCTTTTGGATAGCCTCAAAGGGCAGCTCAATCATTTAGCAGTCTTTTCCAAGGCTGATGGGAGAGAGGACAAATAAGTGGCAGGCAAAAGTGAAGGGAAGGGCAACCCAAGATGAAGGTTATACACTAGTTTACTGTAATTAGATAGAAATTAGATCTATCCAAAGCTATCTGTGTGAAGCAGTACTCAAACCTTTGGAGATTCAAAAACAAAGTACTGTACTAGAGACCAGACATGGACCGATTTATAAGTAAAAACACTAAATGCTGGAAACATTCAGCAGGTCAGGCAGTGCCTACGGAGAGAGAAACAGAATTAATGGCCTCAATATTAACACCCCCGCAATGGCCAGGAGAGGGTCGGGTGGTTAAAAAAGCAACACGCGCGGAACGCCGTTCAGCGGCCTCTTGCCGCTAATGTTCCCTCCTGCCTGCTGGCCAGGCTGTCCATTTGACCGGCTGCTGGGCGGGAGGTGGAGCTGCAAGGTGTTAATGAGCTCCTGCCATTAAGATCAGCAGGACCTCCGCAGTCTCGGCCCTGCCGGGTTCTTCAGCCATTGTCGGCCTCACCTGCACCCTCCCCGGCTCCCCGTTAATATCTAGGTCAACATTTCAGGTCGTTGACCTTTTATCAAACTTGGCAGATGTTAGCGATGACCAGCTTTTAAATAAGTACAGAGCAAGGGTAAAGAGGGCAGGAAAAGAAGAAAAAGGAGAGGTCTGTGGTGGGGAGAGGGCAGGAGTGATTAAATGACGAAAGTGATGATACTGCAAGGCAAAAGGCGGCAATAATGATGGTGCAAATCAAAAGTAGATGATAATGACCCTTACTCAAATCTGTTGGAGCTATTGAACTCTGGCTGTAGATAGTGTCCATGAAATCCAGTGTCAAGTCATTACATTGGTATTGTGTTTATTGTTACATTAGGCGAACATACGATTGCTGTGCCCTGCCTTAATGAGCTTCTATCCCTGTCCCTGTTTATATCTCCTCTTCTCTATCGCATTTCTCAGTAGCTCATTTCCATTGCAAAGTTAGAGTGATGTACTACCTCCTGGAAAGTGCTGCATTTATTTGCATGCCCACTTTGTGCATGATGATGCACTAAGCAGAGGTAAAATGCAAAGGGATGTCACCTGTAAGCATTAAAGGTAAAATTTATTAAACTCAAGTCAGCAAACCGGTAAGATTGATTCCAGTTTAAAACACATTAGCTATCCAGATAGGATTAAAATCCTGGGTCTATACAGAGAAGCATAGACTCAAGGGCAAATTGATTGAGGTCAATAAAATAACGAAGGGTCTGGATTGTGTTCACGTTGACAAATTATTTCAATTAGATAGGGAAGGACCAGGAGTCATGCTTATAAATTACGCAAAGGCAGAAATAGGTTAGATGTTGGATGGTTCTTATTTTGCTAGAAAATAGTAGATCAGCTTGTAGGTGAGTGTTGATTCACTGTATGCCTTGTAACCCAACACCTTGTGACTGGCTGCTTGTGTATGGCTGTAAACCCAGCAGACTTTGAAACACAAGCATTAGGGGTTCTAGTCCTGGGCACACAAGCAATACACATGTGTTGTCATATACCCATGCAATTTTGCCAGTTACGTTATCTTAACCAATAAGTTTTTATGAGCAAGTCAAAGAAATGATGCTGTAGATCAGAATAGCCTTAAAAAGGCCAATATTTTTCAAATGCATCTATGGAAAAAGAAATTGCAAGGTAGAATTCTGACATAAGGCAGATTCAATTAAGAAAGGAAGTTACCCGTATCTAGATTCATAATGAGCTTATCTAAAACAGAGATAATTGAAGCATATGTGAGACTAATGCTTGCAATCTGTGGGTAAAATTAAAATTTCATTCCACAATTACATTTGACATTTAGAAATTGTATGTGACTTTTCCGCTGCACATTTCAGCAGATGTTCAGATATTGAAGTCTCCTGGTGTCAGCAGCTGGTCGACGCGTGCTCGCTCACTCACCCCAACAGGAGCTGCAACAGAGGACTGTGAATGCAGTGCAATCGTTACCCAACTGCCTGCCTGTCCTTCTGTACTACAAAAACTCGGCAGATGTGATAAGGTAGCACAGAATCATTCTAGATATGCTCAGCTAAACACTCCTTTCTTGTCACGGGCAAATGAAGTACCATTACCGTTGACAATGCAGGTAATTTGGTGCATTAAACCCGAGGGTACTGGGCTGCATTCACAGGACTATTTAATATAAAACGAAACATACCTAAGGTCCTAAGGCGAGCTCAGGGAGGACAGAAACCTCCTGTGGAGCAGAAGGGCAAAAGCTCGCTTGATCTTGATTTTCAGTATGAATACAGAAAGTGAAAGTGGGGCCTCAAGATCCTTCTGACCTTTTGGGTTTTAAGCAGGAGGTGTCAGGAAAGTTACCACAGGGATAACTAGCTTGTGGCGGCCAAGCGTTCATAGCGATGTCGCTTTTTGATCCTTCTATGTCGGCTCTTCGTATCATTGTGAAGCAGAATTCACCAAGTGTTGGATTGTTCACCCACTAAACTGGATTGCTTTTACAAAGAGCCGACATGGGCTCAATGGGCCAAACGGCCTCCTTCTGTGCTGTAACCATTCTATGATTCTATGACCATTTTGTCCTTGTACAAGACCTTGGTTAGGCCTCATTTCGAATACTGGCCTAGAAATTTGATTGTACCTAAAAACGGGTGCACAAGCGGCTGGGTGGATGCTGCACAGTCAGGGACCACGTAAAATTGGTGCTGGGACCTCATTAAAATGATTCAGGTGTGCAGCCAGCATTACCAGTGCTATTCATTGGCTGTATACCTCAGGGGGGCGGGGGGGGGGGGGGGCGGGGTGATGGCGTAAACCCTCCGGGCAACACCTCCACCGCCAGTGGGAAGAGATCGCTGAGGAGGTGAATGTGAGGACCTTAGGTCTCAGGACATGGCCACAATGCCGGAAGAAGTTCAATGACTGCACCAGAGTTGTTAAGGTAAGAATACTGCTCTCTTACTCTCTGTTCACACCTCCACCACCTACAGCCTCAGTACTCTCAATACCCCCCTTCCCCGCTTTCCTACAATCACTGCACCACACTTCACTCCAGTGCCTTCTCCTGATACTCAGGCCTGGATGTCCTGGCCCATGCCTTCCACCTCCCAAGCTGTAAACATTGGGGAAACACTTTGTAGTGGCACTAGGATAGAAAAACAAGCACAGAAGTCAGGTACTAAGTGATTGCACAAAGCAGACTCGTAATTATTTTTGATAACTATTAAGACTCAGATGGAATTGAGTTGTTAAATTTGTTTTTTGTTCAAGATTTGGTGTTGGTGTTCATCTTTGTAGTGAAATGAGGGCAAGGTCCATAAGTCTGGACCGA
This sequence comes from Heptranchias perlo, assembly GCF_035084215.1. Classification (NCBI taxonomy): domain Eukaryota; kingdom Metazoa; phylum Chordata; class Chondrichthyes; order Hexanchiformes; family Hexanchidae; genus Heptranchias; species Heptranchias perlo. The sequence goes on from NC_090327.1 coordinate 103,367,541, forward strand.
AGGAAGTCAATCGGATGGTGGTAGTAAGGATGGTGACATTTCTGGCGGCAGCATGGCTCTCATTGTAGGCCACCTCCGCAGCTGTGTTCGGGTTTCTGACAGGAGTTATGAGCCAAGTCTGAAGCCCTTGTCGCCAAGTAGCCAGCCTGTAACTTGGCGGCCTGATTGGAATAAAGGCAGCACAGAGGACTGGCGCAGGATGAAAGAGTCATGATTGCTGCCAGGAAATTGGGCACAATCCTGCATGATGAGGTGCCTGTAGTCACAAACAAGCTGGACATTGAAATCCCTTTCTGTTCAGAAAGATGCCAAGCTGGTGATGGGGAGGATGTAAGGCAATGTAGGTGTAGTCTATGGCACCTTGCACCCTGGTGTAGCTTAGTGCTCTCTCATCCTGCTTCACTCTGTCCGTTCAGACAAAGATGTAGGTGTTCTTCGTGGTGTAGAGAGCCTCCATGACTTCTCTGATACAACGGTGCACTGCAAACTGGGAGATGTTGCTGATGTTACCTGCTGCAGCCTGGAAGAAGCCTGTGGCATAAAAGTTAAGAGCCGCGGTAACCTTGACAGCCACAGGCAGCGCTGTCCATGCCTTGGTCTGAGGCTCATGTTGTCGCTGCAGCAGGTGACAGAGCGCAGTGATAACAATAACAACTTAAGGTAGTAAAACATCCAAAGGTGCTTCACTGGAGTGTAAGCAGACAAAAATTGACATTGAGCCAAAGAAGGAGACATTAGGACAGGCGACCAAAGGCTTGGTCAAAAAGTTAGGTTTTAAGGATCGTCTTCTAGGAGAAGAAAGAGGTGGAAAGATTTAGGAAGGGAATTCCAGAGTTTATGGCCTAGGCAGCTGAAGGCACAGCCGCTAATGGTGGGGCAAGATGGCGGGATTGTCGTATGAGGAGAGATTGAGTCGACTGGGCCTGTATTCTCTAGAGTTTAGAAGAATGAGAGGTGATCTCATTGAAACATACAAAATTCTTACAGGGCTCGACAGGGTAGATGCAGGGAGGATGTTTCCCCTGGCTGGGGAGTCTAGAACCAGGGGTCACAGCCTCAGAATAAGGGGTAGGCCATTTAGGACTGAGATGAGGAGAAATTTCTTCACTCAGAGGGTGGTGAATCTTTGGAATTCTCTACCCCAGAGGGCTGTGGAGGCTCAGTCATTGAGTACATTCAAAACAGAGATCAATAGATTCTAGATATTAAAGGCATCATGGGATATGAGGATAATGCAGGAAAATGGCATGGAGGGAAGATCAGCCATGATCTTATTGAATGGCAGAGCAGGCTTGAGGGGCCGAATGGCCTACTCCTGCTCCTATTTCTTATGGTCTTATGAAGGAAGTGGAGGATGCACAAGAGGCCAGAGTTGGAGGAACACAGAGTTCTCAAACGGTTGCAGGGCTGGAGGAGGCAACAGTTGTTTTGGCACTAAGCGGCCTCCTGAAGTCCCAAAATGATGTCTGGGATGTGTGCACATGCTTATAGCTTGACATGCGTCGGACGCCATCTTAGTAAAGGGGCTTGCGCAGGCGCAGATAACGAATGCTGACAGCATGTAAAGTAAGAAGAATATGCGTTAGATCGGTGTGCAATGCTGATTTAAAGGGATAGACACCATTTTGGCACATAGGAACATAGGAACAAAGGAACAGGAGTAGGCCATTCAGCCCCTCGTGCCTGCTCCGCCATTTGATAAGATCATGGCTGATCTGTGATCTAACTCCATATACCTGCCTTTGGCCCATATCCCTTAATACCTTTGGTTGCCAAAAAGCTATCTGTCTCACATTTAAATTTAGCAATTGAGCTAGTATCAATTGCCATTTGCGGAAGAGAGTTCCAAACTTCTACCACCCTTTGTGTGTAGAAATGTTTTCTAATTTCGCTCCTGAAAGGTCTGGCTCTAATTTTTAGACTGTGCCCCCTACTCCTAGAATCCCCAACCAGCGGAAATAGTTTCTCTCTATCCACCCTATCTGTTCCCCTTAATATCTTATAAACTTCGATCAGATCACCCCTTAACCTTCGAAATTCTAGAGAATACAACCCCAATTTGTGTAATCTCTCCTCGTAACTTAACCCTTGAAGTCTGGGTATTATTCTAGTAAACCTACGCTGCACTCCCTCCAAGGCCAATATGTCCTTCCGAAGGTGCGGTGCCCAGAACTGCTCACAGTACTCCAGGTGCGGTCTAACCAGGGTTTTGTATAGCTGCAGCATAACTTCTGCCCCCTTGTACTCCAGTCCTCTAGATATAAAGGCCAGCATTCCATTAGCCTTCTTGATTATTTTCTGCACCTGTTCATGACACTTCAATGATCTATGTACCTGAACCCTTAAGTCCCTTTGGACATCCACTGTTTTTAACTTTTTACCATTTAGAAAGTAAGGGTCAAAGTCAATGCCAGGCGCATAGCACCATGAACTTAATGCTGCAGCCAACGTCCTGACTTAACCACGACCAGCTAAACATGTCGTAGATGGCCTGGAGGACCCCCCACAAGCGCTATTTAAAGGGACCATGCAGGGTTAACAGGTTAGTTGCTGGATTATTGCTTCTGGCTGCTGATGCATTTGTACCTGTTTTTGGAGGTCTCCTATACTTGAATACTAGGATGAGGGGTCATAGCCTAACATTTAGAGTCAGGTCTTGCAGAAGTGAAGTTAGGAAACGCTTCTACATGTAAAGGGTGGTAGAAGTTTGGGATGCTCTTCTGCAAATGACAGTTGATGCTCGCTCAATTGTTAATTTTAAGTCTGAGATTGACAGATGTTTGTTAACCAATGATATTAAGAGATATGGGGCTAAGGCAGGTACATGGAGTTAGGTCACAGATCAGCCATGATCTTATGGAATGGTCAAAGAGGCTCGAGGGGCTAAATGCCACTGTCACTTACTGCTTCCTGTTAGGCTCAACCTACTTCTGCAAGAAAGCGGGAAATGTGTTGGTGAGTGTCCTGCAGGATGTTTGGGAGATGTGCCTGTCATGGTTGAATAGCTGCCATTCTATGTGTCGTGTGACTTGTGGGTATGCGGCTTGCAACAGTGGCAATGTGTGAGGGTGAGGGGAAGCATCTGATTGGCAGAGTTGAGTACTGATTAAAAGAGTTTGTTGGTATGTGGGTGATGGGGGGTGTAATGGGTGGAGCAGTGGATGCGGCTAGTGGTGCAGTTGGTAGGAGATGCCACTTGGCAGTAGACTTCACTCACCTTGGCCACTTGTGTCAAAGCATTGAACTTCTTCCTGCACTGCATCCATGTTCGTGGTGCTGTGCGCCTGGCATTGACTTCGTCCCCTACTGCCTCCCCCTCTTTCGGGTGCATATGTCTGGGGGGACCTCTTGCCCTCCTGTGGATATGGGATGCCCCTCCTTCTGTCCACCTCTTGCATCAAGGTCTCTAGTGCATCAGCAGAGAACCTTGGTGCCCGCACTCTCGCAGGCCCGGTACAATCTCAGATCGGCAGATTAGTGAGATTTGGCGTGCAGATTGGAGGATGTGGGATTTAGTAGTGCGCAACCTTTTATTCAATGTTTTAACATAACTCAACAGTTTGTAAACATAGGGATGGGAGCTGCATCTGTGCTTTACATGTGCGACGTCTGCTCTCCGTTCAGACTCCGTGCGGACCCGTATCTCATTTTTTGCAAATAAGAGGTGCAGCCTTCCTTTATGAGGTGCGAACAACTCACCTGAGATAAGGGCCCCACCCCGTGCTGGTGAGAAGTGGAGAGAATGGAGAAAATGGAATGACGTACGCAGCGGGGGCTCCACGCTGCGCATCAATCAGATAAATGAAGTCGCAGCACCAATCTAATGTGCTGGCTGCATCGGTAACACCGGGCAATGCCCGCGCCTGAATTCGGGGGTTAATCAATTTAACCCCCCATGAATGTTGGAGCGACAGATGTGTCCATGCCTAAATCCATTGATTTGCCGTAGTTTCCCCCATTTACTTTACTGATGGTGATGCTAAATCTAACAATTCAATGCTTTAATTTAAAAATTAATTAGTTATTTTGCCTCTGCTGAACCCATGCTACCGATTCACTTGAGAAAAACAATTACAACAGCTTCAGTGCCTTTGTTACAAAAGTAAATCTAGCTTTTTTTCAAAAGCCAAAATGATTGTTTTTTGAGCTTTGTCAATCGTTGTCACTGTACCTTTTGTACCTCCCTCTTAAACTGGGCAGTTTCTAACCCAGGACACATGCGGCACTAATTGGGTAAATTACCAGAACATTCACATGAATTATGAAATTAATTTCTTTGTGGACATGAATGGAAAGCCCACGTGTTCGATTTGTATGCAACAGGTAGCTGTGGTGAAAGAATACAACATTCAAAGACAAGATGAAGCAAATCATGGTGAGAAATATTGTAAGTACACCAGGAAAGTTATGTAAAGATGGATTTTCAGAATTAGCACTTGTTTAAAAGCAGCAATTGATGTTTGCTGATGCTCGCCATGTAAGTGATGCTGCTGTTAAAGCACGCTAAGTGATTGATCGTGAAACAGCTGTGTCATCGAAACCACTTTCTGAGGGAGAATTTCTGAATATCTGCAAGCTGAAACCTGCAGAAATAGTGGGGTGGAAATTCAAACATGCGCAGAAGCCGTGGCCCAAGGCTCATCTGAAATTGGACCTCAGGCCTCATTTTTATGAGAGAGTTGAGCTGTCTGTGTCTGTCGTGCCTCCGGAGATATTAAGGGGAACAGATAGGGTGGATAGAGAGAAACTATTTCCGCTGGTTGGGGATTTTAGGAGTAGGGGGCACAGTCTAAAAATTAGAGCCAGACCTTTCAGGAGCGAGATTAGAAAACATTTCTACACACAAAGGGTTGTAGAAGTTTGGAACTCTCTTCCGCAAATGGCAATTGATACTAGCTCAATTGCTAAATTTAAATCTGAGATAGATAGCTTTTTGGCAACCAAAGGTATTAAGGGATATGGGCCAAAGGCAGGTATATGGAGTTAGATCACAGATCAGCCATGATCTTATCAAATGGCGGAGCAGGCACGAGGGGCTGAATGGCCTACTCCTGTTCCTATGTTCCTATGTTCACTAGGAATAGGAGCCTTTGGGCACTGATGGTCTGCCAAAGTGAATGTACACCTCTGTTTTTAATTATGAGCATGTGAGGTATTAATAGAAAGAAAGCACTTGCATTTATATAGTGCCTTTCACAAACTTAGGCCATCCCAAAGCACTTTCCAGTCACTGAAGTATTTTTTAATGATTGGGCACTGAAAACCTCCCTCACGGCCTGACCTGCTTGCTCATTCTACTCTTATTCCTCCAGAATGTTAAGGTACATAATTCCCATTGGGAAACCCACTAGGACAGTAATGTTACTGGTGGGAAAAGAAAGCTCATGAGAAACTAAGTGCCAGTTGAAAAATGGAAAGACATGAAGCTGAGTATATAGGTAAATAAATCTTTGATAATTAGCAAGGTAACCAATTTACAGTTTTCATGAATATGTGGGTCACATTGTAAAAATACCGCGAGTACTCCCACAATACTTGACAATAAAAATGCAATTTAGCTTATTTAGTCGCCATTATTCAGTGGCCCTGATAATATATTACATGTTACTTGACACAAACCAACAAACCCTCTAACACACCATGAACAACATCACAGGGGACACGATGATATATAATTATTTACCAGTAAGAATTAAGGGTCGATTTTTCACTTTGCCTGGGTCCCAGGGACTGCAAAAAGGAAAAGGTGGACACCAAAAGGGCCCGATGCCTGCGCAGATTGGGCACAGGCCATCCTATTGCTAAATTGATAGGCTTTGCACCCATTTTACACCCAAAAAAAGGGAGCAACCCACACCAATTTCTACCCCACAGTGTTTCTCTTGTATAGATATTGTCAGAAAGGATTACACCATCAATGTAAACTTTCTAACACTGGATACTTCTTTGAATAATCCCTTGCTTGATGTAAATTTTCTGGATCCAACAAAGGCTATGGGCCCCGACAATATCCCAACTGTACTGCTGAAGACTTGTGCTCCAGATCTAGCTGCGCCTCTAGCCAAGCTGTTCCAGTACAACACTGGCATCTACCCGACAATGTGGAAAATTGCCCAGGTATGTCCTGTCCACAAAAAGCAGGACAAATCCAATCCGGCCAATTACCGCCCCATCAGTCTACGCTCAATCATCAGCAAAGTGATGGAAGGTGTCGTTGACAGTGCTATCAAGCAGCACTTGCTCACCAATAACTTGCTCACCGATGCTCAGTTTGGGTTCCGCCAGGACCACTCGGCTCCAGACCTCGTTACAGCCTTGTTCCAAACATAGACAAAAGAGCTGAATTCCTTAGGTGAGGTGAGGTGAGAGTGACTGCACTTGACATCAAGGCAGCATCTGACCGAGTGTGGCACCAAGGAGCCCTCGTAAAATTGACATCAATGGGAATCAGGGAGAAAACTCTCCAGTGGCTGGAGTCATACCTAGCACAAAGGAAGATGGTAGTGATTGTTGGAGGCCAATCATCTCAGCCCCAGGACATTGCTGCACGAGTTCCTCAGGGCAGTGTCCTAGCCCAACCATCTTCAGCTGCTTCATCAATGACCTTCCCTCCATCATAAGGACAGAAATGGGGATGTTCGCTGATGATTGCACAGTGTTCAGTCCCATTCGCAACCCCTCAGATAATGAAGCAGTCCGTGCCCACATACAGCAAGACCTGGACAACATCCAGGCTTGGGCTGATAAGTGGCAAGTAACATTCGTGCCAGACAAGTGCCAGGCAATGACCATCTCCAACAAGAGAGAGTCTAACCACCTCCCCTTGATATTCAATGGCATTACCATGTAAGCCAGAGTAGGTAGGGGAGCAGGCTCTCTTCCCTGATGGATATTAGTAGGGTTTTACAAAAATCCAGCAGCTTTCATGGTCATTGTTCTTGTGCTAACCCAATTTAAATTTCACAATTTGCAATTCTGGGATTTGAACTCTTGACCTTGAGGCTATCATACCCTCCTATTCAGCTCATATTTACAGTGCACTGCAGACCCTCATTCTTTAAGCTATCTGGTGGCGATGGTAGTGGAGGGGCGGGGAGGGTCTTTCACAAAGTTCTGCCAATCATGAGTCTGGATTACGAAGAGACTTTTCCATTTACTGTGCTGTGTTTTTTCTCTGCCCTTACTTACATGGTTGAAGATAACAATAAAATCCAATTTGACCTCATTAATGGATTTTTAATTCAATAAAGCAGTCAGCCCAAAATTTTGACAAAAGCCTAAACATAGTCTGTATTGTATTCCTATCCATATGGTGGTGGGGTCATTGTTTATTCTGTTTGTCAGTCATTCTCTGAAGTAAGCAACTGTGAATAGAGTGGGGAATCTCATCCCATCGAAATATGTTTTGTCAGATACTAACTGCCTTGTTTCATAGGAAGCAGCCCTTAGTTTCTAGTAAAGGAAATTTAGTGGGTCAGGAATGGAAGTCAATTTGTAAAACACGGAAGCACCAATTTTAACTCTGAGCACATTCAGGGCGGACGGGAGTCCCCATTCCTTGATATGAGGCCCAGGCCGTTTTAACTCCTGGGCCTCATTTCACTGTGCCTGTACTGTTACCTGTCCGAATCTAGGAGAATTTACGTCAGAAGTGGTGGGTGGGAGCGGGAAATCGGGCGGGAGGCCGGCACCGACAGGGACCTAAGAGAACAGCCCCAGCATAAGTTTAGCGCTGGGAGGGAAGGTCTCCAAAGAACTGCTGGTGGTGGGAGGGACAGGGAATGCCGGGACTGGGAGGCCCAATGATTCCTTGCGGGGCCCGGCTGCTTTTCCTGGCCCTCAAGGAATCGCCACAAAAATTACGAAAATATATTTGTCTTGACCTCTTCTGGCCACTCTGCTGCCTTCCGCCAGGTTTCACCAGCAGTTTTGGCACTGGACGGGCCTCCCGTGATCTCAGGTAAAAATCGCATTGTGGCACTGATGAAATCATCAGGCCGTGACTTCATCATATTACGTAGGCCCCTGCCCGCCTGGGGCGGGTGACACTCCCATGCTTGAAATATCCCTGGTTAAAATGAGAACATGCCGGGAACATCCCACTTGCCTGGATGAGTGCAGCTCCAACAACACTCAAGAAGCTCGACACCATCCAGGACAAAGCAGCCCGCTTGATTGGCACCCAATCCACCACTCTAAACATTCACTCCCTTCACCACCGGCGCACTGTGGCTGCAGTGTGTACCATCCACAGGATGCACTGCAGCAACTCGCCAAGGCTTCTTCGACAGCACCTCCCAAACCTGCGACCTCTACCACCTAGAAGGACAAGTGCAGCAGATACATGGGAACAACACCACCTGCACGTTCCCCTCCGAGTCACACACCATCCCGACTTGGAAATATATCGCCGTTCCTTTATCGTCGCTGGGTCAAAATCCTGGAACTCCCTTCCTAACAGCACTGTGGGAGAACCGTCACTACACGGACTGCAGCGGTTTAAGAAGGCGGCTCACCACCACCTTCTCAAGGGCAATTAGTGATGGGCAATAAATGCCGGCCTCGCCAGTGACGCCCACATCCCATGAACGAATATAAAAAAAGAGGCTTGAACCCCCGACCGCCATTTTAACTACCTGACCGCCCCGTTCGTGCCAGGCAGGCTGGGATGAAATTGGGGCTAGATTGTGGTCAAAACCTTTGTTGAAATACTCTAATATGTAAAACAGGCCTAGGAAATGAAATCCACCATTCTTCGCAATTGATTTTTGAGTTGTAAAGGGACTTTTCCATGACATGATAATCTCAGGAGGTAGTTTTGACTCCTGGTGCATCCAAGGACATCCTGCTCCAAAAACTTGACTACAGCACCATCGTGACAAATATCACGACAAGTTGATGCTGCAGCACAAACATTTTTAGTGCATTTAAAGTGTCGGGGCAGGTTTTCCGATTCCTGTGTTTGGGGTTATTTGGGGTAATTTGATTGCCTGAGCACAGCGAATACTGGAAAACCAGGCATGGAGGAGCATGCTCTGAACGGAGCTCGTCCGATCTACCATTCATTTAAATACTTGGACTCCTCCCTGTCTGATTTTCCTGTATTCGCTGTGTCCGGATGATCCAATAGCCCCAGGCACCGGAACACAAAGATCAGCCCCAACAGCCTGCTTTCCTTTCTCTGCCCAGCTTGTCTCCTCTCCTCCACTCTCTTCCCCCTCCCTTCACCACCCCCCCCCCTTGCTAAAGTGTGGTTACATGGGCCTCAAGCACCCTCCACTACCTCATTCAGAGGGCTATTCTTCACACGTGACACTGGACAGTTAGTGCCGACAGGTAACTTTGGTCGCAGGGCACACCATTGCCGAGCCCGATCGGTCCTTACCCAATGTGTATACGAACCCACTCCCAGTACAGGGCACTGGATAATGATTAGCAGCAGGAATGCTCGTCACTTTCCATAACACAGAGGTGCTGAGGCCAATTGTATTTCCTCTATCGCTAACTAGGTTGAGATCAGTTAACTCAGCACAGACCTGGTCTGTATGTCACAGCTACTGGTTGTGGGTAAAATATATAATTTTTTGAATTAAATGCCATCACATCGCTAGAATTGCAAATGTTACACCCTTGTAAGGATAAACCCAGCAACGATAGGCCAGGCAGTTTAACCTCGGTGGTGGAGAAACTTTTAGAAACTATAATCCGGGACAGAATTAACAGTCACTTGGATGAGTGTGGATTGATTAGAGAAAGCCAGCACGGATTTGTTAAAGGCAAATCGTGTTTAACTAACTTGATAGAGTTTAACTTGATAGAGTTTTTTGATGAGATAACAGAGAAGGTAGATGAGAGCAATGCAGTTGATATAGTGTATATGGACTTTCAAAAGGCATTTGATAAAGTGCCGCATGGTAGACTTGTCATCAAGATTGCGGCCCATGGAATAAAGGGGGCAGTAGCAACATGGATACAGAATTGGCTAAGTGACAAGAACCAGAGAGTAGTGGTGAATGGTTGTTTCTTAGACTGGAGGGAGGTGTATATTCGTGTTCCCCAGGGGTCGGTGCTGGGACCACTGCTTTTCTTGATATATATTAATGACTTGGACTTGGGTGTACAGGGCACAATTTCAAAATTTGCAGATGACACAAAACTTGGAAGGGTAGTGAATAGTGAGGTGGATAGTGATAGACTTCAAGAGGATACAGACAGGCTGATGGCATAGGTGGATACGTGGCAGATAAAATTTAACGCAGAAAAATGTGAAGTGATACATTTCGGTAGGAAGAACGAAGAGAGGCAATATAAACTAGAGGGCACAACTCTAAAAGGGGTACAGGAACAGAGAGATCTGGGGGTATATGTGCACAAATCGTTGAAGTTGGCAATGCAGGTTGAGAAAGCGGTTAATAAAGCATACGGGATCCTGGGCTTTATAAATAGAGGCATAGAGTACAAAAGTATGGAAGTCACGATGAATCTTTTTAAAACATTGTTTCGGCCACAACTGGAGTATTGAGTCCAATTCTGGACACCACACTTTAGGAAAGATGTGAAGGCCTTAGAAAGGGTGCAGAAGAGATTTACTAGAATGATTCCAGGGATGAGGGACTTTAGTTACGAGGATAGACTGGAGAAGCTGGGGTTGTTCTCCGTGAAACAGAGAAGGTTGCGAGGAGATTTGATAGAGGTATTTAAAATCATGAGGGGTCTAGACAGAGTAGATAGAGAGAAACTGTTCCCATTGGCAGAAGAATCAAGAACCAGAGGGCACAGATTTAAGGTGATTGGCAAAAGAACCAAAGGTGACATGAGGAAAAACTTTTTTACACAGCGAGTGGTTAGGATCTGGAATGCACTGCCTGAGGGGGTGGTGGAGGCCGATTCAATCATGGCCTTCAAAAGGGAACTGGATAATTACTTGAAAGGAAAAAAGTTTCAGAGCTACGGGGATAGGGCGGGGGAATGGGACTAGCAGGATTGCTCTTGCATAGATCCGGCGTGGACTCGATGGGCCGAATGGCCTCCTTCCGTGCTGTAACCTTTCTACGATTCTATGAATCAAACAAAAGGTTACACTGCGCCCAAAAAGGAAATATTAGGAGAAATGGTCAAAACCTTAGTCAAACAAGTAGGTTTTAAGAAAGGTCTTAAAGAAGGAGAGAGGTGTGGCGAGGCGGAAAGTTTTAGGGAGGGAATTCCAGAGCTTACGGCCTAGACGGCTAAGGCACAGCTGCCAGTGGTGGAGCGAAGGAAGTGTGGTTGCGTAAAAGGCCAGAGTTGGAGGAACGCAGAGTTCTTGGAGGGTTGTAGGGCTGGAGCATGTTACAGAGATAGGGAGAGGTGAGGCCATGAAAGGATTTGAACATGAGGATGAGAATTTTAAATTTGAGCCATTGGTGGACTGAGAGCCAACTTAGTTCAGCAAGCACAGGGGTGATGGGTGAACAGTAGTTTGTGCGGGTTAGGATACAAGCAGCAAAGTTTTGGATGAGCTCAAGTTTACGGAGGGTGGAAGATGGGTGGCTGGTCAGGACAGCTTTGGAATAGTTGAGTCTGGAGGTGACAAAAGCATGGATGAGGATTTCAGCAGAGATGGGCTGGGGTAAGGGCAGGGGTAGGGGCAAAGGGGAGACAGGTGATATTACAACGGTAGAAGTAGGCGGTCTTTGTGATGGAGAGGGGGACAGTTTAAATGCGTATTTAATATGACTGGTTCACATCTTGCCTCGATTGTTATACGTCACTACTACTCCAATGAACTAAACCTCCTTTCCTAATTCTTCCTGCTTTGAGAATTTGAATTGGCTCGATTGATTTTGCAATTAGCTGTTATTCAATTGACATTCTGTTTTAATGTTTTAATATCCTTTCCGATCTTGACTTCTCACTGACTCTATGGTTACTTTCCTTTGTCCTTTTAGTGATGGCTTCTTTATTTATATTCTCTCCCACTTGTTATTTTCCTCCTCCCTTCCTTTGCTCAAGTTCCAGTTCTGTTGGACCTTTAGCCTCGTTCTCCAACCCAGAAGGGGCTGCAGCAATTACAGGCATCAGGGCCTCCAGCCATACATTTCATGAGGGTCTTAAGTCAGATCTACATGAAAGCAAATGGGCAATAGCAGAAAATAAACAAATGAGTGTGAACCAATTTCATGTTTTTAACTAAAATGCTGGAAAGCACTCAGCAGGTCAGGCAGCATCTGTGGTGAGAGAAACAGGATTAACGTTTCAGGTCGATGACCTTTCATCAGAACTGGAAGATGTTAGAGATTGATGGACTCTTACTTTAAATATCATATTTTTAGTGTTCAGTTTAGATTTTAGAAATTCTAAACTGCCCACTCAAAACCCCCGGACTCTCCAGAGCAGAAAAGGCTAGGTGGCAAACCTAGTACAAGTCCGAGAGGTATAGAGTGCTGAAGAACTTGGCTCCAGCTAAAGCTTCCTGTAGTCTCTTTTCACTCATTCGTCGATTAGTACCTTTTTCTCCTTGTCGTGGAGGACATCGAATTTGCTAGTTAAGTTTCATCATACGTGCCGTGTTGTCTCCATTATCAGTAACTCCTGTCATGCTATTAATTCGTGTCTCTCGCCAAGTACTTAACTGTACCTGAAGCAGGTAGGCAGCTGTTTATTCTGGAGTTTCAGTTGGCAGCAAAATAAGAGTTTGGTTTCTTAACCTAAGGGCAGTCTGCTGATTTACTGCAGAAAGATAACTTGCTTTGTCAAGTTTTTTAGCAAACCTTTAAGGAGTAAATCCTATAAGGTCGTGCTCCCAGTGTGGAGTCTCATCCACCAGGAGAACATATCGGGAATTCAGATGTCTCCTCTTCAAGGTTTTGCAGACAGAATATCATGGATGGTGTGAACCCGAATTCTTGATAGGTACTCCTGGAGGGTACGACTCCATGCTAGGTGTGCAAACTCGTAAAATTACTCAGATGATGTCCAAATGTACACCTCAAACATGGCTATAAATGCAAAACAAAGCCTTTGAGGTGGGAGTCGCTACTTATGGAGGATATTTCAACCCCCATGAACGGGTGGGTTGGAGGCAGGTGGGAAGTTCAAATAATAGAATTTTGCAGCACCACCGCAACCTGGCTCCAACACTCCCACTTCCACATTTAACAAATGCGCGTTTGGCAGTGTGCGAGTAACCCACTCACTGGAGGTGGGTCGATAATTAATACTGGCGGGTGGGTACTTATCAGTGCAATTTACCGCATTACCACATGTTAATGAGGCGATTTTAAATTTAATTTAACAGGTATTAGAATTTAATGCCTCCAGCACGGGTTTCCCGGGCACTGCTAGTGGGCCAGGAGGAGTAAGAGTTCTTCCCCGCAGCTCACCAAGCTTACCTTTTAAACACCCCGCCATCAGCCAACCCTCCCACCCACCCCACAATGTCCGATGTGCCCCAACCGCACCCCCCCACCCCAACGATGTCCGAATTCCCCCAAGCTTCACGATCGGCCCCCCAATCATACCCTGAAGACTCTAATCTCTCCCCAGCAACCCCCCCATCTAACACCCGAGGACACTGATCTCTCCATGACCTCTTCCATCCAAATGCCGAAGACCCCAATCTCTCCCCAACACCCCCCAATCCAACCTCCGAAACACTGATCTCTCCCCGACCCCCCCCATTTAACCCCGAGGTCACTGATCTCTTCCCGACCCCCTCCCCATCCAACCCCCGAGGTCACTGATCTCTCTCCCCGACCCCCTCCCCATCCAACCCCCGAGGTCACTGATCTCTCTCCCCGACCCCCTCCCCATCCAACCCCCGAGGTCACTGATCTCTCCCTGACCCCGCCCCCCCATCCAGCACCTGAGGACACTGATCTCTCCATGACCTCTTCCATCCAAATGCCGAAGACCCCAATCTCTCCCCAACACCCCCCAATCCAACCTCCGAAACACTGATCTCTCCCCGACCCCCCCCATTTAACCCCGAGGTCACTGATCTCTCCCCGACCCCCCCCATTTAACCCCGAGGTCACTGATCTCTCCCTGACCCCCCCCATCCCATTCCAACCCCCGAGGACACTGATCTCTCCCCGACCTCCCACCCATCCAACTCCCAACGACATTGATCTCTCCCCGGCTGCTTTTCCACCCGACAGGCAGCCAGCCTATCAATTTGTCTAGCTGTTGGGCACGAAACCTGTTGAAACCTTTTAAATTGTGTCCTACTGTCAAAATCGTCACGACGTGTGGGAAACCCTTACTTCCAGGTTTCTAGTCCGAAAATACTCCAACTCTGAGTTAATATCCAGGCCTATGTGTCTGGGACATTTATTAATTAAATACTTATTCAATTACAGAAGAGGTGCAAATATTTGACTTAAGAAAATCTAAATTGGTGTCAGCATCACATTACGTAGTGTCAGCCCTGGCTCACTGGTAGCATTGTCACCTCTAAATTACAAGGTTATGGGCTCGATTTTAGGGTCGGGTTACCTGCGGGTTTCCAGCGGGGGGGCCCCGAAAATCCCGATCTCCGATCACGTGACCGGATTCGGACGAAATCCCGGCCGCTTCCGGGTACCGCGCTGACGTGCGGGGCTGCGCGCGAAAGCCCCGCTGGTGGGAATCCCGCAGGCAATTAAAGCCAGCGGGGTTCCACTTGAGAGTACTTAACTTGCTCGTTGTGGTCAGTTAATGAGCTGAAGCAGCTGTCAAAAGAGGAAGTGTGGGATTTTAGGTTCAAGGCAGTCAGTTTCATACACTGGGGGAAACAGTACCCTTCAAACCAGGCGTGTTGCAGCCAGCAGCCTGTGGCAGGTGCCAAGGTGCGCTCCACGGGGGAGCGCCCTCACCCACGCAGGAGGCCACCGCGTCACATAGGGCACCCCCTGCCCTCCACCAACCCCCGCCAAGCCAGAGGACAGACCGACACGAAACCGCAGCCCCAGTCCGAGGACCCACCCACCTACCCTGCACAACCCCTCACACCAACACCTGCCAGATGGGTGGTGCGTTGACATCGTCGGAGGACGAACAGGATGACCAGCCCCAGCAGCCTCGCAGTCCACGCCGTCCGCCTCGGAGAGGTGGGGCCCCCCAACACGATGCTGCGGCACACCCACCTGCACAGCAGGAGGGAGGGCAACCGCAGAGAGAGATGTGTCGCAGGAGGCACTACCCTCCGCACAGGGTGTACAGAGCGAGGCTCAGCTTCATGGACCTCTCCGAGGAGCAGTGCATACGTCGGCTCAGAGTCAATCGCCAGGTAGTCGCCGACATCTGCAGCCTCCTTAACCACGAGCTGCTCCCTGATGGACCAAGCAGCATCTTCTTACCTGTCGCCGTCAAAGTCACCACTGCCCTCAACTTCTTCGCATCCGGTTCCTTCCAAGGTGCCACCGGGGACATCACCGGGGTCTGTCAGTCCTCTGCACACAAGTGCATAAGGCAGGTCACCGATGGGTTGTTCCGCAGGGCCTCCCACTACATCAACTTCGCCATGGACGAGCGCAGCCAGATGGAGAGGGCGGTTGGATTCCATGCCATGGCCGGCTTCCCACGTGTGCAGGGTGTAATCGACTGCACCCACATCGCAATACGGGCACCTCCGCATGAGCCAGGGCTGTTCATCAACAGGAAGGGGTATCACTCCATGAACGCCCAGCTCATCTGTGACCACCGCCAGAGATTCCTACACGTGTGCGCCAGATACCCCGGCAGCTGCCACGATGCCTTCGTCCTCAGGGAGTCCGCCGTCCCGCCCATCCTGCAGGCACCCAACGCCGGCAACGGCTGGCTCCTCGGCGACAAGGGGTATCCCCTCCACACGTGGTTCATGACACCTCTGAGGAACCCCATCACCGAGCAGGAGCGTCGGTACAATGACAGCCACACTGCTACCAGGTCTACAATTGAGCAGACCATAGGGCTTCTCAAGATGCGCTTCAGGTGCCTTGATCGTTCTGGGGGAGCGCTCCAATACACACCATTCAGAGTGGGACGATTCATAGTTGTCTGCTGTGCCCTGCACAACATGGCCCAACAGAGAGGGGTGCCGCTGGAGGAGGCCCCATCCACACCCGCCACCCACATTGAGGAAGGCGAGGGCGAGGAGGAGGAGGAGGAGGAGGCGGAGGAGGAGGACGCGCCAGAGGATGTTGGTCGACCCATGCGCCGAGCCGCGACTCACCGGGATGGTCGCCGGGCCAGGGACGCACTCATACGTCAACGGTTCTCCTAGAGTCAGACACTGCGAGGCGCTCGCATCTCCTCATCTGCACATGCGAGCGGCCATACCAGCCCCCTCCACTGAAGAGTGCTGCCAGTAATCCTGCACCCACAGCAGTGTGCCCAATGGGTGGCAGCAGGTGTTCGCCGGCATGATGGCCTCCACGGAACGCAACTATTGCACAAGCCGCGGAAGAATGGACGAGAGGTGGCAGGAGTGGTGAGAATAGACTATTTAATATCTCGAATGTGACATTATATAAGAGACAAAGTACAAAATAATAAACACCCTGGTGTATTCCCTTTGTGATTATAAGGCCTTTGCAATTCTTCTCCGGGAACCCCTACGTGGTGCTACCCCTGTGGCTCCAGCAGAGGTAGTGGCAGGTTGCTCGTCTTCTTGCCTTGACCGGGTAGATGCTTTTGGCGGACGGCCCCTGGGTTTCGGTGCCCGTGAGGGCACCTCCACAGACTGCTCCTCCTGCACCGGGGCAGGGGCAGACTCGGCCACCTGGAGAGGAGGCACCATTGCGGGTACTGGTTGAGAGGTGGGCAACGGGTGGGACGTGGGGACGCCTTGAGAGGCGTCCCCGCTTCCATGTCCCCGGTCACCATCATCCCTCTCTTGGCCTCGGCCCACATCACCCCTTCCACCCTGCTGGACGGCAGTTTGGATGGCATGTGTGAGGCCTTGCAAGGCCACCCCTAGTGTATCCCTCAGCCTGTTGGTGGCGTCGGAATGTTGCTCACCCTGAATCCGTACAGACGTTGTCAGGGCCTGCAAGGACTCGAAGTGGAGCTGTGCGTGACGCTCGAGGGAGACCAGCCTGTCCTCCACCGCAGACAGTCCCGCACCTACCCGCGACACTGTGTCGCCGGTACCCTCCTGTGCCTGCGCCACCAATGCCCACATGCAGGAGGTGGACTCCTCCATCGCCTGCGCTATTGTGGACAATGCGCGCGGCACCTCTGCCAGTACCTCAGCAATTAGCTGGTGGCCCTCGACGACTCTCCTTTTCACTGGTGGCCCCCTGGGTTCAGCATCTGGGTCCGGCTGAGCAGAGCCTGGAGATGAGTGCTCCCTCCGTCGCGGACCCTCCGCGGCTGCCCCTGCCACCAGGGTCTGCTCATTCTCACTCGTGCGCAGTGACTCACCAAGTGCTACCCCAACTAGTTGGCGAGGGGGACCCACCGAGGTGCGTGTCTCTGCGCTGGTGGATGGTTGGCTCTGATGTGACGATGCACCCTCAGAGACCGCCATGTCCTCTGAGGAATCGCCCTCCACGCTCGCTTGACCCAAAGACGGACCTGCAAGAGAACAGAGGGCACTTTGAGGCATGTGGACCAACTTGACAGTGCGCCTGATGGCAGGTGATGAGACGGTAACTCGCGATCATGGGTGTTGAGTGTCAGCTTTCCCTTACCGGCCGTTTCGGCAGCGACACACTCGCCATCGGCCACCGACAGGCAATGTCGCGTGCGGGCGAGGTCGAGCGCCTCCACCTCTGCGTCGGTGAGCTCCACCACTTGCGGCGGCCCACCTCCGGTGCGTGCCCTTTCCCTATTGTTCTTGCTTCTCTTCTCCTGTGAAGGCAAAACACAGATGTGTGAGTGGGTGCGTCTTGCATCATGAGACACATCGAGCATCGGTGTGGTTGGGTTGAGCGTGGCGCGGAACGGATGGGAGGAAGCGTGGGCCACGTGCCCATCCCATTGCATGGGGATTGGGGTGTGTGGTAGTGTTCGGGTGGGGTCAGGGACGGTGGGTACTTGCGTGCATGGCGAGGATGGTGAATGAGTGGCTGTGAGGATTGTTGATGGAGCGCAGTGGTGGCTGTGCAGGAGGGGGTTGTGATCTGCTTGGCGTGATGGTGGGGACGGGATGTGGGAGGGTGCGTTGGTGTACTCACCTTGCCAGACCTAGTCAGGTCATTGAAGCGCTTGCGGCACTGCTCCCAAGTCCTTGGGGTGTTGCCCCTGCTGCTCACCTCCGCCGCCACCTCTGCCCATGCCTTCCTGGTTGCGGCGGCAGGGAACTTGCGCCCATCTTCTGGGAAGAGTGTTTCCCTCCTCCTCCTCACGCCCTCCAGCATCAGCTGCAGTGCCAGATCTGAAAAACGGGGCGCAGCCTTTCCCCTTTGTTGAGCCATTCTCCCAGACCTCTTGCTTGCAGCAGGAGGGGCTTTGGGAGACTGCCCCTTTAACTGGAGCTCCTACATCGCGTCGACGGTACTGCGCATGCGCAGCCGGCCGGCACGCAGCTGGGGAGCGCAGAACCCGGAAGCAGGGCTTAATGGGTCCAATTATCCCGCGATCGCGTGGGGGACGCACACAATTAGCCGTCCGCGTTTTCGACGCTCCCGGAGGACCACCCGCTGGGAACCCGCAGGCCTGCTAAATTCGAGCCCTATGAGTTCATTCCAGGACTTGAGCACATAATCTAGGCTGACATTTTAGTGCAGCACTGAGGGAATTTAGCATTGTTGGAGGTGCCATCTTTCAGATGAATTGTTAAAGTGAGGCCCCATCTAACTTCTCAGCTGGACGTAAAGGGTCCCAAGGCACAAGTTCTCCTGGTGCCCTGGCCAACATTTGGCTTCAATCAACACCACCAAAAAACAGATTAACTGGCATTCATCTCTTGACTGTTTATAGGACCTTACTGTGTAGAAATTGGTTGCCATGTTTGCCTGCATAACAACAATAACTACAATTCAAAGAAGAATGCATTGGCTACAAAGCACTTTGGCACATCCTATGGCCATGAAAGTCGCTATACAAATGGAAGCTCTTTCCTTCTTACAGTGATTCTGGATGATTATCATGCTATACTAAACGTGTCTTTTCCTAACAGATATGAGAAGAGAAAATAGTTGTCAGTCAGACAGTAGTGGATTTCTGGAGGACCCATTCATCCCATCACAGGTAGATAACCATACTGCACAAAGTGTTACAAGATTGAATACAAAGCCTGGTCTTCAGTTGCTGTCAAGCCTTTATTCATAGAGCTCCACATTACACACACTACACCCTAGATAAGCTGTCTTATATACGGATACAAGAGAGCCCCAATTGATACACACCACCTGAATACAATTAACACTAATTGATATAAATCACGTGGATACAATAAATACAAAGTCTTGACCTACAGCACCAAAACATAATATTTGTCCCTAACCTTGGTTTTGTTCTTTGGTCCCAATTACTTCACATGATGCCACTAGATAATTAGAGGTTCTTCCTTTTTAATTATTGTCGAGAGCACCAGAAAAGTGTTCTAAGCAGCTATTACAGCATGTGGTCAGCTCATTCATGCACAGGCGGTGTCACCAATGGGTCCTATTATCAGCCCCAATTTAATTTGAAGTCAATGGAAATAAAACGGTTCTGCCTATTCGCTACTTCCCAATTTACAATATCGCACAAAGTCAAAATCTAACCCTCCCAGTAATCAAAACTCTATACCAGATTGCATAAGACAAAAATCTAGGCCATAGGAACATGGGAACAGGAGTAGGTCAGTTAGCCCCTCAAGCCTGTTCCGTCATTCAATGAGATCATGGCTGATCTGTGACCTAACTCCATATACCTGCCTTAGCCCCGTATCCCTTAATACCTTTGGTTAACAAAAATCTATCAATCTCAGATTTAAAATTAACAATTGAGCTAGCATCAATTGCTATTTGCGGAAGAGAGTTCCAAACTTCTACCACCCTTTGCATGTAGAAGTGTTTCCTAATTTCACTCCTGAAAGTCCTGGCTTTCATTTTTAGGCTATGTTCCCTAGTCCTAGATGCCCCAACCAGCTGAAATAGGGTAGATAGAGAGAAACTATCAGTTCCCCTTAATAACTTGAAAACTTCAATCAAATCACCACTCAAACTTCTAAATTCCAGGGAATACAACCCTAGTTTGTGTAATCTCTCCTTGTAATTTAACCCTTGGAGTCCAGTTATCATTCTAGTAAATCTACGCTGCACTCCTTCCAAGGCCAATATATCCTTCCTAAGGTGCGGTGCCCAGAACTGAACACAGTACTCCAGATGTGGTCTAACTAGGGCTTTGTATAGCTGTAGCATAACTTTTACCCTGTTGTACTCTAGTCCTCTAGATATAAAGGCCAGCATTCCATTAGCCTTTTTGATTATTTTCTGTACCTGTCCGTGACATTTTAATGACCTATGAACATGGACCCCTAAGTATCTTAGGACTTCCACTGTTTCAAGCTTTTCACCATTTAGAAAGTACTCTGATCTATCCGTTTTAGGTCCAAAGTGGATGACCTCGCACTGAAATCCTACACTGAAATTCATTTGCCACAGTTTTACCCATTCACTTAATCTATTAATATCTCTGTGTAGTGTTATGCTTCCATCTACACTGCTTACAATGCTGCCTATCTTTGTGTCATCGGCAAACTTGGATATGTGGCTCTCTATCCCATCATCTAAGTCATTAATAAATATAGTAAATATTTGAGCCCCAACATAGATCTCTGTGGGACACCACTCGTCACATCCTGCCAGTTTGAGTACCTGCCCATTATCCCTACTCTTCGTCTCCTGCCGCTCAGCCAATTTCCTAACCAGGTCAATAATTTGCCCCCAATTCCATGAGCTTCAACTTTAGCTAACAGTCTCTTATGAGGGACTTTATCGAATGCCTTCTGCAAGTCTATATAAAAACATCCACAGACATTCCGCTGTCCACTATTTTAGTCACCTCTTCAATACTAAAATAGTCAGGCATGACCTGTTCTTTACAAATCCATGCTGGCTTTCTCTGATCAGTTGAAAATTTTCAAGGTGTTCAGTCACTCCATCCTTAATTATAGACTCTAGTAATTTCCCGACAACAGATGTTAGGCTAACTGGTCTATAATTCCCTGATTTCCCTCTCTCACTTTTCTTAAATAGCTGAGTGACATGTGCAGTTTTCCAACCTAAAAGAACAATTCCTGAATTGAGAAGACTTTGGAAGATTATAGTTAGGGCAGCTGCAATGTTCTCACCTACTTCCTCAGCAGGTGTAGAAAAGGCAAATTGTAAGAAAGAAAGAAAAATTGAAGTTAAAATCTGTAACTTTTAAAAAATTTTACATCGGCACCTACAAAACCTTACTTCCTGTTGTCATATTTTTGTGTCAACTTTTTTCCCCATTATAAACTCCTATGTCTGCATTGATAATGGAAGCTGCCTATGTAAACTTGTCACTCTGTAATTACATCCTGCCAGTGGGGGCACTGTAATACCTCAGTCTCTGCTAAACAGAAACTCCTAAGTTCCAACCAACTCTATTTCTCTGCCCCTAAGTTGCTGTCAGTTTTGCTGTTTAACTATAAATGATATCAAATCAAGTATTATATAAAAATAGCAGCAGAATGTATGACTTTAAAACTGAGACTGAATTACGTCTTCATGCTCTGGTCCAATTATCCCCCACTCTTTAAGCCCACTTCACCTGAAGACTACACTTGATCTTGACTCCCCTGTAGAATGCCATGGGGAGGTTGAAAGTGATGGACAGGCAGTTACTGTCAATTTAATAAAGTTGCAACTTTCATTTGAGTACTTTTCTTAATATAATAATAATAATGTTTTTCCAGCTTATACAAAGTGCCACTGAAATACATATAAAACTGCCTGGCCCAGGGAGCCTGGAATGATCTTGTACTTTCTGGCAGTCTCTATCTGCAGTAGTATTCAATGATATTGCCTATTAAATGTTCTGGGCTTTATTATAGTCTAGAAATAACTGTCAACCAAGCTGTTGTACATTCATACCAAGCTCTCCTCTCCGTTACTTTAACTTGTGTCAGCTTGTCTCAATAGCTCTCTCTTCTTTGACTTAAAAGGTCATGGGTTTAAGGTCTACTCCTGGGCTTGAGTACCAAATGTGGCTGGCACTTTAGTGGTGGCTGGCAATTTAGTGCTGCATTTTTGGAGGTGCCATCTTTCAGATCAAATAATGAACTGAGGCCCTGTCTGCCTTTTGGAATGGATGTAAAAGATCCCATGGCACTATGGCAGGGAGTTCTTTTTGTGTCCTGGCCAATACTTCTCACTCAACCAACACCACCAAAAGTAGATTATTTCGTTATTTATCTCATTGCTATTTGTGGCACCTTGTAGTGTGCAAATTGGCTGCTGCGTTTCCCTACATTGAAAAGCAATTAATTGGCTGTGAAGTGCTTTTAGACACCTTGAGCCAGTGAAATGTGCTTTATAAAGGTTTCTTCTTTAACTAAATAAATGTTAAAATAATGGAGAGTGGGCTTTGATATGAGCTTATTAGTGACCATACGATAAGATCACTGGCACTAATTTTAAAACTTTATCTTTAATGCAAAAAACCTCCAAAATAGCTACTTGATTTCTCTTCTGTGCGCTACCTAATGTTTGCTGAACATTTTCAGATTCCACGTGCACTAGAAAGTGTTAGTGATGACAGCATCGACAGCCAAGCCACCATACAAGAAAACAGGCAGTGGTCATCCCAGCGTAAGGATCCTGGACAAGCAACAGGCAGCGTTACTGATAAAACCTCTATCCCTAGATCTGTCGACAGTGATCAGGCACAGTGTTCAGCAGCACACACAGTGTCACGTGTTTTAAAAGAAGAGAAGACATTTAACGTGGAAAATCTCGACAGCCATTCTCGTGCTGTCTGTAATCAGCAGACAATCGCAGCTCCATGTGCTGAGAAAATCACCGGGGAAAGAAATGGTTTAAGTGGCAGCAGTAGCTGTTTGTACACAACAGATCTCGGGGCTACGAAGCAAGGTTCAGTTCCTGGCACCAGTTCCTGGCTGAGTAACCAGGTCCAGGTTCAAAACAGTGCTGCAGACAGTCAGAATGATAACTCTGTAAGGAGTAAAGCAACAAATGTGAACAATATGAGTATGACCCAGGAGAAGTCCAGCCTTCTTCCAGAACATGTTACTGGTACAAACAAATTAGTGACCATCCAAATTACTCAAGACAAACTGCAACAAAGAAACGTCACAGAGGTTCATTCTTTAGAATCATTACTGCTTTTATTGCAGGCAAACAAAGACACTTCCAACCACGAGAGTGTGCTCAGAGGAAGTGGGGACAAGATGAGAGATGCTTCAGTGCAAACTGATGAGAACACTGAGGCGTGCCTGACTGAAATAAGTCAAGATCCTCAAGTAAAGAACTTCTCTTTACTTGTACCTGAATTTCAGTCTGGGAGGCTAGGCTTAAAATCAGTTTCATTGGATACTGGACTGGATGATGTCGAGGAGAATGCTCAGGAGTCAACCTCTATCACTCCAGCCCACTGTCACCACTGCCACCATTGTTACTGTCTCCACCATCACTGTTCATCAACATGGTTCAATGGTAAGGATACAAAATACCCATCAAAGACTGCTGTATCGCCCTCAGAGACACAGCTTATCAAGACCTTGCAGCAATTACAACAAACAGCAAGAATCATCTCTGCATCCCCAGTAAGTACATCCTACAGAGCAATTGAAGGAAAAGAAACCGAAAAGTTTTACAAATGATAGTATTATACTTAGATTGTAGGAGAAATGCAGTCATCGCAGCAAGGGAAAGACACCTACCTCAGACCAGATCAGGGCCAATCCAACTATGCATTCTCTGAGCATGCCTCGTTTAATCAGGCAAATTGACTCGTGAGCTGCTGCCTGATTCATGAGGTATTAGGCTTAGTGAAAGTTGATTTTCTTTTTGTACATCTTGAAGGCATGCGTGAGCCTCATTATTGTGCATAATTGTAGTCATTTTTATTTAAATTGTTCTCACATTGGAATCCACCATTATTTTCAGCTTTTCACTCTTTTAGTGCTGCTTTACTTTGTGCTCCAGCTTTCAGAACTTGGGTTCTTACAAGTGTGAATGACCATTTGCGATTGCATTATGTGTCCTTTTTTTTTCAACTGTCATGCAGCTGTTCCTGCAATATTCTTGGAGCGTGACTTTTTGCCATTATTTGCTGCTAAATTTTTGCATTGCAAGATTCTGCAATTTCCTCCTTCAAGATCCAAGGATGAATCCCATCAGGCCCTGTCACACTCTCTTCCCTTAGCTTAACTAACTATCTGAAATCTTCCTTTTATCCATCACAATATTGCTCATCTCGCTCTCAACCACTTCAAGATTCACCTCCTCTCTGATATCCTTCTCTTCGGGAGAGACAAATTTGAAATACTTATTAAATACCTCTGCTATTTTTTGATCATCCTCTACAAATTGACAATCCTCTCTTCACTGGATCCCACCTCGCTTTTAAAAATTCTCTTTTTACTAATATATTTGTAAATAGCTTACTGTTCCGTTCAATGTTTAAAAAGAAATCCTTATACCAGGATAAAGGACATCACGGAGAGGGTGCAGAACATTCTGCGGGGGGAAGGGGAACAGCCAGAAGTCATGGTCCATCTGGGTACCAACAACATAGGAAAGGAAAAGGATAAGATCCTGCGGTCAGAGTTTCAGGAGCTAGGGAAGAAGTTAAAAAGCAGGACCTCAAAGGTAATCTCTGGATTTCTCCCAGTGCCACACGCTAGTGAGTACAGAAATAGGAAGATGAGGCAGGTTAATGCGTTGTGGCTAGAGACATGGTGCAAGAGGGCTTCAGATTCTTGGGGCATTGGGACCAGTTCTGGGGCAGGAGGGATCTGTTTAAGACAAATGGGTTGCATCTCAACAGAGCTGGGACCAATGTCCTTGCAGGGAGGTAAACTAGTGCAGTGGGGGAGGGTTTAACTAATTTGGCAGGGGGATGGTCATCAGAGTGTAGCATTAGAAAGAAGAAACAAAGTGCACAAGGATTGGGAGAGACAGATAGCACTAGGTTAAGAAATAGTACAGTATTAGGTGGGATCAGACTAAGAGAGAATACGAGAAGGTCTAAGGTAGGTTTAGAGTGCATGTGTGTAAATGCAAGAGGCATGGTGAGCTGCAGACACAAATAGCCACATGGGAATATGATGTAATGGCGATAACTGAGACCTGGCTCAAAAGCAGGATTGGATACTAAATATTCTTGGATACAAGGTGTTAAGGAAAGATACGGAAGGAAAAAAAGGAGGGAGGTAGCAGTATTGATTAAGGAGAATATTGCAGTGCTGGAGAGAGAGGATGTCCTTGAGGGGTCAAAGACAAAATCTATTTGGTTAGAGTTAAGAAACAATAGAGGCAGAATTACACTACTAGGTGTATTCTATAGACCACCAACTAGTGGGAAGGATATAGAAAAGCAAATTTGCAGGGAAATTAAGAGAGGTGCAAGAACTATCGTGTTGTGATAACAGGGGACTTCAACTATTCTAATATAGACTGGGATAGTAATTGTAAGGTCAAAGAGGGGGAGGAATTTCTGAAGTGTCTTCAGGAGAACTTTTTTGATCAGTATGTTTCCGGCCCAATGAGGAAGGAGCCATTGCTGGATTTGGTTCTGGGGAATGAGGTGGGTCAAGTGGAGCAAGTGTCAATGGGGGAACATTTAGGCAACAGTGATCATAGTATCATAAAGTTTAGATTAGCTATGGAAAAGGACAAGGAGCAATCTAGAGTAAAAATATTTAATTGGAGAAGGGCCAATTTCAGTGGGTTGAGAACGGATCTGGCCCGAGTAAATTGGAATTAAAGATTGGCAGGCAAAACAGTAATTGAACAATGGGCAGCCTTTAAGGAGGAGATGGTTCGGGTACAGTCTAGGTACAGTTCCACGAGGGGGAAAGGTAGGGCAACTAAAGCCAGAGCTCCCTGGATGAAGAAAGAGATAGAGAGTAAGTTGAAGCAGGAAAAAGGGGTGTATAATAGATGTCAGATTGAAAATACAAGTGAGAACCAGGCTAAACATAGAGAGTACAAAGGAGAAATGAAAAAGGAAGTAAGAGGGGCAAAAAGAGAGTATAAGAATAGACTGGCGGCTAACATAAAAGGGAATCCAAAAGTCTTCTATAGGCACATAAATAGTAAACAGGTAGTAAGAGGAGGAATGAGGCTGATTAGGCACCAAAAAGGAGATCTATGCATGGAGGCAGAGGGCATGGCTGAAGTATTAAATGAGTACTTTGCATCTGTCTTTACTAAGGAAGAAGATGCTGCCAAAGTCACAGTAAAAGAGGAGGTAGTTGAGATACTGACGAAGTCACAGTAAAAGAAGAGGTACGAGAAAAGCTGGCTGTATTTAAAGTAGATAAATCACACAATCCAGATGGGATGCATCCTAGGATGCTGAGGGAAGTAAGTGTGGAAATTGTAGAGGTGCTGGGCATAATCTTCCAATCCTCCTTAGATATGGGGATGGTACCAGAGGACTGAAGAATTGCATATGTTACACTCTTGTTCAAAAAAGGGTGTAAGGGTAAACCTGGCAACTACAGGCCAGTCAGTTTAACCTCTGTGATGGGGAAACTTTTAGAAATGATAATCCGGGACAAAATTAATAGTCACTTGGACAAGTGTGGATTAATAAAGGAAAGCCAGCACTGATTTGTTAAAAGAAAATCATGTTTAACTAACTTGATTGAGTCTTTTAATAACGTAACAGAGAGGGTTGATGAGGGCAATGCAGTTGATGTGTATATGGACTTTCAAAAGGCGTTTGATAAAGTACCACATAATAGACTTGTCAGTAAAATTGAAGCCCATGATATAAAAGGGGCAGTAGCAGCGTGGATACAAAATTGGCTAAATGACAGGAAACAGAGAGTAGTGGAGTACGGTTGTTTTTTGGACTGGAGGAAAGCATATAGTGGTGTTCCCCAGGAGTCGGTACTAGGACCGCTGCTTTTTTGATACATATTAAATACTTGGACTTGGGTATACAGAGTACAGTTTCAAAATTTGCAGATCTCACAAAACTTGGAAGTATCGTAAACAGTGAGGAGGATGGTAATAGACTTCATGAGGACATAGACAGGCTGGTGGAGTGGGTGGACACATGGAAGATGAAATTTAATACAGAGAAGTGCAAAGTGATACATTTTGGCAGGATGAGGAGAGGCCATATAAACTAAATGGTACAATCCTAAAGGAGGTGCAGGAGCAGAGAGACCTGGGGGTATGTGTGCACAAATCTTTAAAGGTGGCAGGACAGGTTGAGAAAGTGATTAAAAAAGCATTCGGGATCCTGGGCTTTATAAATTGGGGCATAGAGTACAAAAGCAAGGAAGTCATGTTGAACCTTTATAAAACATTAGTTCGGCCACAGTTGGAGTATTATGTTCAATTCTGGGCACCGCACTTTAGGAAGGATGTGAAGGCCTTAGAGAGGGTGCAGAAATGATCTGCTAGAATGGTTCGAAGGATGAGGCACTTCAGTCACGTGGATAGACTGGAGAAGCTGGGGTTGTTCTCCTTAAAGCAGAGAAGGTTAAGAGGCAATTTGACAGAAGTGTTCAAAAACATGAAGTGTCTAGATAAAGTAAATAAAGAAAATGTGTTCCCATTGGCAGAAGGGTCGAGAACCAGGGGATACAGATTTAAAGTGATTGGCAAAAGAACCAAAGGCGACATGAGGAAAAGCTTCCTTATGTAGCAAGTAGTTATGATCTGGAATGCTTGAAGGGAAGAAATTTGCAGGGCTACGAGGAAAAAGTGGGGAAATGGGACTAACTGGATTGCTCTTACAAAGAGCCAGCATGGGCTCGATGGGCCAAATGGCCTCCTTCTGTGCTGTAACCATTCTATGATTCTATGACTCCATGATTCATGATTCTACTCCCTCTTAGCTTTCCATATCCCACTCTTAACCTCTTTCCTCATTTTCTCATATTCTCCTTTAGTTTTTTCATCATTATTATTCTTACAATCCTCAAAAGCCCTCTTCTTCAATTGTAATTGGTTTCTAACCTCTTTACTTGTCCATGGTATAAGAACATAAGAACATAAGAAATAGGAGCAGGAGTAGGCCAATCGGCCCCTCGAGCCTGCTCCGCCATTCAATAAGATCATGGCTGATCTGATCCTAACCTCAAATCTAAATTCATGTCCAATTTCCTGCCCGCTCCCCGTAACCCCTAATTCCCTTTACTTCTAGGAAACTGTCTATTTCTGTTTTAAATTTATTTAATGATGTAGCTTCCACAGCTTCCTGGGGCAGCAAATTCCACAGACCTACTACCCTCTGAGTGAAAAAGTTTCTCCTCATCTCAGTTTTGAAAGAGCAGCCCCTTATTCTAAGATTATGCCCCCTAGTTCTTGTTTCACCCATCCTTGGGAACATCCTTACCGCATCCACCCGATCAAGCCCCTTCACAATCTTATATGTTTCAATAAGATCGCCTCTCATTCTTCTGAATTCCAATGAGTAGAGTCCCAATCTACTCAACCTCTCCTCATATGTCCACCCCCTCATCCCCGGGATTAACCGAGTGAACCTTCTTTGTACTGCCTCGAGAGCAAGTACGTCTTTTCTTAAGTATGGAGACCAAAACTGTATGCAGTATTCCAGGTGCGGTCTCACCAATACCTTATATAACTGCAGCAATACCTCCCTGTTTTTATATTCTATCCCCTTAGCAATAAAAGCCAACATTCCGTTGGCTTTCTTGATCACCTGCTGCACCTGCATACTAACTTTTTGATTTTCTTGCACTAGGACCCCCAGATCCCTTTGTACTGCAGTACTTTCCAGTTGCTCGCCATTAAGATAATAACTTGCTCTCCGATTTTTCCTGCCTATGTGTAGTTTCCTTCTTTTTTAATGGAATATACTTATTTTGTACCTTTGTAATCTCTTTTTTTGTTCTACAGACCTTTGTGCTAATTTCTCCTTAGGTCAGCTAGCTCGCTCCTCCTCTTTCTAACATCCTCCTTTTTCTGACAATCTGGTGTTCTGGTTCTGGTACTGATTTTTTTTTCTTTCTGATTGGACCTTATTAGATTGTCATCACTACTCCCAGGATGTCCCTACACCTGATTTATTTCATTACTCGGAACCAGATCGACCAACACCTCCACCTAGGCCGACTAATATACAGTTTGAGGGAGGAGTTCTATGCACATTTTAAGAAGTCTTTTCTCCATTTACTCCGTCTCTGTCCCAATCGATGAGTGGAGAAATAAAATCTCACAGTACAATCATTTTGTTATTCCCTATTCATCTCTCTAATCTGACTGCAGATTTCCTCTTCAATTTCTTTCCACAATTTGGTGGTCTGTAATACACCTCTACTAATGTAACATTAGTTTGCGTTGCAAGCGTATTGACTCCTTCTTTGTCTACATCAACCCTCGCTACAGCTTCTATTCCCTCCTTAACCAATTTGCCACCTTGCCTCTTTTCTTATCTTTTCTATCCCTCCAAAATATATTGGCCAAGAAATTCGGCCGAGCAGCGCTCATTAATAGGGCGCAATATGGCCTCCTAAGCCTCCAAAATGGCAGGCAAACTTCCGGCCAGAAGTGCGCAGCCAGCCATATTGGATAAGGTGGTTGCACTGGCGTTAGAAGCGCAAGTCAGGAACATTAAAAGGGGGAATTTATTCAAATTAGGGTCCTGCGCTATTTGCTTCACTCGCCATGTGCTGAATGCACAAAGCACAGTGTGGCGCTAAGCGGCAGGAAGACCCCATACTTACCAGAATGTGTAGCCGGGAGGAGCACCAGCTCCATCCCACAGCTACCAATCCTGCCTGGCCACCAATTCCCCCGACCCGTATACCGGTTCCCCACCCAACCCGCCCCGACCCGGTGACCAATCCCTCTGAACTGGCCACCAATTCTCCCCCGGCTTCTGATCTCACTCCCATTCCTCCATTTCTCCCCCATGGGCTACTGTGACGCTAGCAGCGGCCCAATCTTGGTTCACTCTTTGCCAGAGTGCTCCTCCCGCCAAACCGGCTTGACGTTAATGAGGCCCGAGGCCCAATATCAGGAGCTCCTCAGACCTCAACATTCAGACACAGAAATCATCTGCTGCACCGTCCATGCATCCAAACATGGACGCACCTGAATTTCTGGGCCATTATATCCTGGTATGATATATTCCATTCTTGTGCAGTTTGCAGCCAGGTTTCTGTTAATGCCACTACATCTAGATCTTCCTGGAAAATAATTGCTTCCAGTTCCATCAGTTTATTTCCCACACGTTGTGAATTGTGATACATGCTTTTTAACCTTTTTTTTGCACTACTTCTTTTCCCGTGGGTTTTTTGTCTAAATTACCCCTTACCTTTACTTCAGTCTTTTCCCTGTTTATATCTCGTTGGTTTGATTTCATTCCTCTACTCCATATCCCTCTTGCTAAATTGTTTTCTGAATGAATATTATCCTCATCGATTTCTCCCTTCTCATTGTTTTTATTTTCCCAGACCCCCTTCTTCGTAGTTTAAAAACCTCGTCACTTCCCTAATTAACCGTTTTGCCAATACATTAACACCCTGCCTGCTTAGATGTAGCATATCCTGACGGAATAGTTCCCATCTAGATCTGGTGCCAATGCCCAACAAAGTGAAATCCCTCTTCCTGACACCACTCCTTTAGCCGTGCATTCATTTCCTTAATCTTCTTGTCCTTCCCTCTTCTAGCGCATGGCTGGGGAAGTTATTCTGAGATTACTACCCGTGAAGTCCTGCTCCTAAACTTCTTTCTTAATCTCCTAAATTCATCCTGTAGGAGATCAGGACTTTCTTTACCTATATTCTTGGCTCCTACATGGGCCAAGATAACTGGTTGCTCTCCTTCCCCTTGCACAATTTTATTTAATCTATTCAATATGTCCCTTACACTAGCACCTGGGAGGCAACAAAATATCTGGGACTATCGGTCTGGACTGCAAAAGGTCATGATGGTCCCTCTAACTATTGAATCCCCTCTCATTACTTCATTTCTAGCTGTGTTGCTGACTTTCTCCCCATGACCCATCAATCTCTCCCTCCCTTATATGTCTGCATTGCCATCTCAAATTCTGAGATTTTGAGCTCGAACAGTGTGAGTTGGTTAATACTTGCCACAGATGTGATTGCCCGAATCAACACCTGGTGCTTGAAACTCTCACATCTTGCAGGAATGACGCATCATTGCTCCATCCCGAGCTGCTATTATTAGATTTATTTAGCTTGTTTTACTTTAAAGTTTACATTACTTGCATGTAATATTAGCTCGTATAAATTAGTGGGACCTGCTGTGTGCAATTTGGCTGCTGCTTTTCCTGCATTACAACAGTGACGACACTTCAAGTTGGCTGTAAAGCGATGGGATGTTCTGAGGTCATGAAAGGCGTCATATAAATGCAAGTTCTTTCATTATTTCTTTAGTCTACTCAGCACCTCCTGCCCTCTGCACCTAATTCCCACTTTCATCAAATTCGCATTTTAGAAGTCTGTACTCTCGCTCCATTGCCGGCCCGCCCCATTACCGGCCCGCCCCATTACCGGCCCGCCCCATTACCGGCCCGCTCCATTACCGGCTCGCCCCATTGCCGCCTCGCCCCGCCCCATTGCCGGCTCGCCCCATTACCGGCTCGCCCCATTGCCGGCTCGCCCTGATGAACTCTAGTCTGGTTGGTCTGTTGAAAATCCAAATGCCACTTTGTTTTTTCTTTTTTCAGATTAAAAATCTATTCATTGTGAAATATAAAAATGCTTCAAATTAACCCAAATGCATCATTTTCAGTGTAAAAATTCTAAGTTTTCCAGGGGACCGTGTCCTCTGAACTCCCTCCTAGAAATGCACCGCCAATTTTGTGCCTTCAACATTTGGATTTACCCTTTTTTTAATGTTCTTGTGTTTTTTTTTTCTCTCTCCAATACTAAAATCCAGAAAATGTGAATGATTAACATACCCAGAAGAGAACAATTGAGTTATTTTCTTTCTGATGCTCCAACAAGGGGTATTGGGGTATGGAATGTTTTGCCCTCGGGGAGTGGTTGAGACACGGACCATTGCATCTTTTAAGGGAAAATTGGTTAAATGTTAAAAGCGAAGAAAAATACAGGACCAAGGGGAGAGAGCAAGGCTGTGAGATTAGTTTTGAATTGGTGTAACAAAGAGCCAGCACAGTTACGATGGGCCGAATGGCCTCCTTCTGTGCTATAAACGTCTATCACTCCATGTTTAAGTGATCCTTTCCAAAATGCAAACTGGGCTTAAATCAGCTAAGTTGAGGTTATTAGCCCTAAGATTCCTCATGGTTTCCCATTACTCTAGTGGAACCCACCGGAAAACAGCAGGGACCCATTTGTGGGATAAACGGGTCATTTTCAGGTTGGCAGGCTGTAACTAGTGGGGTGCCGCAAGGATCAGTGCTGGGGCCTCAGCTATTTACAATCTATATTAATGACTTGGATGAAGGGACCCAGTGTAATGTATCCAAGTTTGCTGATGATACAAAGGTAGGTGGGAAAGCAAGCTGTGAGAAGGACACAGAGTCTGCAAAGGGATATAGACAGATTAAGTGAGTGGGCAAGAAGGTGGCAGATGGAGTATAATGTGGGGAAATGTGAGGTTATTCACTTTGGTAGGAAGAATAGAAAAACGGAATATTTTTCAAATGGTGAGAAACTATTAAATGTTGGTGTTCAGAGAGTCTTTGGTGTCCTTGTACAAGAAACACACAAAGTTAGTATGCAGGTACAGCAGGCAATTAAGAAAGCAAATGGTATGTTGGCCTTTATTGCAAGGGGGTTGGAGTACAAGAATAAGGAAGTCTTACTGGAGTTGTACAGGGCTTTGGTGAGACTTCAGTTTTGGCCTCCTTATGTGCGGAACCACAAGAGATGGGTGAGATCCTAAATGAATATTTCGCATCGGTATTTACGGTTGAGAAAGGCATGGATGTTAGGGAACTTGGGGAAATAAATAGTGATGTCTTGAGGAGTGTACATATTACAGAGAGGGAGGTGCTGGAAGTCTTAACGCGCATCAAGGTAGATAAATCTCTGGGACCTGATGAAATGTATCCCAGGACGTTATGGGAGGTTAGGGAGGAAATTGCGGGTCCCCTAGCAGAGATATTTGAATCATCCACCGCTACAGGTGAGGTGCCTGAAGATTGGAGGGTAGCAAATGTTGTGCCTTTGTTTAAGAAGGGCGGCAGGGAAAAGCCTGGGAACTACAGAGCCTGACATCTGTAGTGGGTAAGTTGTTAGAGGGTATTCTGAGAGACAGGATCTACAGGCATTTGGAGAGGCAGGGACTGATTAGGAACAGTCAGCATGGTTTTGTGAGAGGAAAATCATGTCTCACGAATTTGATTGAGTTTTTTGAAGGGGTAACCAAGAAGATAGATGAGGGCTGTGCAGTAGACGTGGTCTACATGGACTTTAGCAAAGCCTTTGACAGGGTACCGCATGGTAGGTTGTTACATAAGGTTAGATCTCACCGGATCCAAGGTGAGGTAGCCAATTGGATACAAAATTGGATTGACGACAGAAGACAGAGGGTGGTTGTCGAGGGTTGTTTTTCAAACTGGAGGCCTGTGACCAGCGGTGTGCCTCAGGGATCGGTGCTGGGTCCGCTGTTATTTGTTATTTATATTAATGATTTGGATGAGAATTTAGGAGGCATGGTTAGTAAGTTTGCAGATGACACCAAGATTGGTGGCATTGTGGACAGTGAAGAAGGTTACCTAGGATTGCAACGGGATCTTGATAAATTGGGCCAGTGGGCCGATGAATGGCAGATGGAGTTTAATTTAGATAAATGTGAGGTGATGCATTTTGGTAGATCGAATCGGGCCAGGACCTACTCCGTCAATGGTAGGGCGTTGGGGAGAGTTATAGAACAAAGAGATCTAGGAGTACAGGTTCATAGCTCCTTGAAAGTGGAGTCACAGGTGGATAGGGTGGTGAAGAAGGCATTCAGCATGCTTGGTTTCATTGGTCAGAACATTGAATACAGGAGTTGGGATGTCTTGTTGAAGTTGTACAAGACATTAGTAAGGCCACACTTGGAATACTGTGTACAGTTCTGGTCACCCTATTATAGAAAGGATATTATTAAACTAGAAAGAGTGCAGAAAAGATTTACTAGGATGCTACCGGGATTTGATGGTTTGACTTATAGGGAGAGGTTGGATAGACTGAGACTTTTTTCCCTGGAGAGTAGGAGGTTTAGGGGTGATCTTATAGAAGTCTATAAAATAATGAGGGGCATAGATAAGGTAGATAGTCAAAATCTTTTCCCAAAGGTAGGGGAGTCTATAACGAGGGGACATAGATTTAAGGTGAGAGGGGAGAGATACAAAAGGGTCCGGAGGGGCAATTTTTTCACTCAAAGGGTGGTGAGTGTCTGGAACGAGCTGCCAGAGGCAGTAGTAGAGTCGGGTACAATTTTGTCTTTTAAAAAGCATTTGGACAGTTACATGGGTAAGATGGGTATAGAGGGATATGGGCCAAGTGCAGGCAACTGGGACTAGCTTAGTGGTATAAACTGGGCGACATGGACATGTTGGGCCGAAGGGCCTGTTTCCATGTTGTAAACTTCGATGATTCTATGATTCTATCTAAGAAAGGATATATTTACCTTAGAGGCGGTGCAATGAAGGTTCACTAGATTAATTGTGGGGATGAGAGGGATGTCCTATGAAGAGAGGTTGAGTAGAATGGGCCTATACTCTCTGGAGTTTAGAAGAATGAGAGGTGATCTCATTGAAATAAATAAGAATCTGAGGGGGCTTGACAGGGTAGATGCTGAGAGATTGTTTCCCCCGGCTAGAGAATCTAGAACTAGGGAGCATAGTCATAGGAACATAGGAACATAGGAACAGGAGTAGGTCATTCAGCCCCTCGTGCCTGCTCCGCCATTTGACAAGATCATGGCTGACCTGTGATTTAGCTCCATATACCTGCCTTTGGCCCATATCCCTTAATACCTTTGGTTGCCA
This sequence comes from Heptranchias perlo, assembly GCF_035084215.1. Classification (NCBI taxonomy): domain Eukaryota; kingdom Metazoa; phylum Chordata; class Chondrichthyes; order Hexanchiformes; family Hexanchidae; genus Heptranchias; species Heptranchias perlo. The sequence continues at coordinate 103,402,581 of NC_090327.1, forward strand.
AAAAGCGATCCATCTCACATTTAAATTTAGCAATTGAGCTAGAATCAATTGCCGTTTGCGGAAGAGATTTCCAAACTTCTACCGCCCTTTGTCGCAGGATTAGGGGTCGGCCATTCAAGACTGAGATGAGGAGGAATTTCTTCACGCAGAGGGTTGTGAATCTTTGGAAATCTCTACCCCAGAGGGCTGTGAATGTTGAGTCATTGAATATATTGAAGGCTGAGATGGATAGATTTTTGGACTCTAGGGGAATCAAGAGATATGGAGATCAGGCAGGAAAGTGGAGTTGAGGTCAAAGATCAGCCATGATCTGATTGAATGGCGGAACAGGCTCGAGAGGCCTACTCCTGCTCCTATTTCTTATGTTCTTATGTCCCCACTGATTTTGGGAGTTTCTGGTCGGCTCTGTAAGGGCTGGAGCCAGGGCATGAAATCCCTATGCCAAAAGTACCTATTTCCATGGCTGGCGGGACCCGGCATTGTACCGGATACCAGCAATGCCCAGTAATATGAGGTGTATCAATCTCCACATGTACTGGGAGGGCGGCAGTGTCCAGGTTAGGCAGGCCAGGAATGGCCAATTCTGTTTGTTAAAAATGTCTTAATTACTCCCTTACACAGGCTGGGGTCTCAGGAGGCGGAGGGGCCTGAGCAATTCCCTCTATATGGGAGGCAGACATTGGGTTTTCAAGCTGCGTGGAGCAGGTGCACCCTCAGTGGTGCACGTGGCCACTAGCCCAGTTCAAATAAGGTGCCCTCACTCCGGCTTGGTCAGTGTTGGAGGGTATTGATGGGCACGATCATGGAGTAATCGCTGGGATCACGGCTCCCGGATTTTCGGGCACTTTATGTCTCAGATCCCCTCATTTGTGTGTGAGCTCTCAAGCAAATCAGCAAAACCCTTGGGCAGTGAATTCCTGGCTTCTCTTTAATACATGGTTGCCAACTTGTGTTTTAGAAGCTGTTTTATTTCAGTAATCTAAATGTTTTGAATAAAAGCTTCAACAAAAGTAATATATTTCAGTGTCCCTGCTGACTTGAACACAGTTTGGCTCATTAGTTCTTATTGCAGTGGCTGTGCACACAATGTACATCATGGCTGATCTGCTCAAATACAGTTGTTCCCAGTAAAAGGCTCACCGTGCCTGACAGGACATCCTAATGGAATTGAATAATTTGACCTGATACTGTTTGGAAATTTGGAAAACAGTCAAAAAGAGAGGTTCTATTTTGCTGGCAGCTGCTCCTTTGTGCTCTGATGCTAAGACGTGTAAAGCTGTATAAATCTCAGGCTACAAATTACTGCCGGCTTTGTCCTTGCACAAATGTGTCAAATTCCTCTCTCTGCTATGTTAACAGAGGCACTATAAATAAATGAGTTAATGCCTCTGTTAAAATAAGAGACAGGAATTTGGAACAAGGGCGTTAAACATTCGTATGGTGACATTGCTGACAATGATTTCTACACTCAGATTTTTGAATAGGTAAGCTAAGTGTTCTTGTGCTTTATTTAAATTTCTATAGGATTTTGTGTCTACAGCAGTTTCATTTAGCTCCTATCCATCTTTTTAATATTGCATCACGACCTCCAACACATGTACACACACACGTGCACATGCACACACACCCGCACGTGCACAAACACACAAATGCATGTGCACACACACACCTGCATGTGAACACAGTCAGTCTCACACACACACACACACGCATCAGGAAAGTGTCGTCCTTTATGTTTGTAAGGGGCAACACAGTCGTCATTTTTCCTGTGGACGATGGCATAAGCTGGATGGGGCACACAGCTTTCACCAATGGCAGAGTTCCCTCGAGTGAAAAGAGTCACTCATGGTACTTGTGGGAATCAAGGTTCTTCATATCATCCCCATGGCCCTTCATGAAGGGAAAGGATTTGCACTCAGTGAACTTTCGGGTGATATCTGACCACAGAAACATCCCTGATGCATCTCAGTGGCTATTGCCCAGGAAGTCTTTATTATGTGACATTCCAGAGTACCTGCATATTTGAAGAAGCACTGGGTGGATGGCTGTTAGAGGACTAGGCTATTCTCTGCATCCATGACTGCTGACCCCACTAAGAAACCCCCTAACTATAGAGGAGCACCTCGACCTGGACAGCTTAACCGTTCTTCGGCTGCCACCTCTACCTACAAAAAAGTTGTTGCATGCAGCTTAGGCACAATGAAAGAATGTGTGTAAAAGGGCAATGGCTGTGTATAATGCTTCAAATGGCATCTCTCATGTGGACTGGAGCTTCCCAATTTAAGTTTCTGTACTGATGCCCAACTCTTCAGTATCCATGATTCATACATCCTGCGCCAATCTAATGCTACTGAGCTTTCCATGGAGAGGGCAGGCTTGACAGGTAGCTGCTGGGAGACAGGGATTGTGCATGTGCTGATATTCTTTGGTATCCGTAGGCATGAAGATGTTTTAATTAGTGGCAATATCTAGTTAACTGTAACATCCATTACTGTGCAGATCTATGTCCTACGCCTTTAATGGTCTATATATGTAGATGCGTGAAAAAGTATGTTTATGTGCAAAGGATAGGGTATAACATAATAGAAATGGGTGGCACCAAACAGACCAAGAAGGTAAATTTACTCTGTGAGTGTACGTGGCTGTGCTCATCACATATACAGTTATGCTCTGAACTGTATGGGTCCTTATCTCCCGCTACTTACTGTGATCCCTGAGGATGTACCAGGGGCTGGTGTTTGTGAAATGTCCTATCTACTTCAGGGGAAACAGAAGTCTATCCATCTCAAGCCAAAAGAAACCGTGATGCACCAGATTCAGTGCCAGAACTTCTGGAGATGCTGTCCCCTCTATATTCAAGTGTTCCCCTTACTTCTGTTGGAGTTGCCACAAGACAATCAGCAACATGGGAGCCAGCTGGAAGGACCTGCTCGCTGTCTTGCCCCAAACTGCAGGAGTGCTCACCTTCACGAGGGATGCTAGTCTGCTGGAGCAGGAATGGTGCACCTGTTTTGAGCTGTTGCAATCCCTCCTTCTTGCAACCGATGTGTTGAAGCCGGCCCTCGAAGCTTCCTGCATTTTATCAGCGAAGGTCACTGTAGCTTCAGTGATGAGTATCCATGTGAGAGGCACACACTGTGCTTACGGTGTCACTTCCTGAAGATGCTGCAGTGGCTGGCATGTCCTGCACTTCCAACCTTAGGCTGGAGAAGCCTTTCTCAACTGCTTTTGCCATGCTGTTCAGAATGCTTAAGATGTTGGTCACAAATTCCTCCAGCGCTCCCGGAGCTTGCTACATAGAACCAAATAGAGTGGACACAGCAAGTACGTGGTCCAGTATCCTCTACTCATAGGGGCACACTGCGACTGGAATGGGCAGGGCTCTCTGAATACTTCCCAATAGTGTTGTTCAGTGAGTAAACCCTGCTGTAGAACCCTATCCTATGGAGTAGGTGATACAGTGATCAAAATTTTATGAGGAGGACACTGCTCCTTCTGTTGCTTCTCTTGCTCCTGTTTTGTGCCAATTACTGTAGTTCTGGTTCTTTTACCTGTGAAGAGACTACACAGTAGAATGGAGATTACATGCTGCACAAATGTCTTTACTGCCACGATGTGCCAGATGTATTATGCCAACACATGGCACCTCTGTCGGTACACACATCCCCTAGTGTCAGGCATAAAACATGTTCAATTTTAACAAACCGTACTGACAAAGAAAGGCACACAGAGGTCACTCTTACCTATTAGAGGTGATATTTGCAAATCTCACAACAATATGTACCAATCACGCCTTCCTGTGCCAACTCGTACATCTGGCCCTGCTTGAAACGAATGGCAGTAGAGCTAGATGCACTTTTCCCATAAAGCACCTGCTGCTCCATAGCCAAGAGCCTCCTATCTGTATTGGAAGTCACATTTCCTTTGTACATGGGGTCTGCCTCTATTCGTCAATCGTTTCAAAATTAATTTTGTGTCATATCAAATTATGCTGATGTCATATTAGCAACAAGGTACTTACATTACAAGCAGATGCCGGAGATGTCCTCACAATCCACAGCTGCCCTTTTAGGTTTGCTTTATGTTACACTTCTATAAAGCACTTTGGGATGTTTTTCTACATTAAAGGCGCAACATAAATGCAAGTTCTTATTGTTGTTGAAAACTATTGACTTAACTTTTGCAGAGGTGATTAAACATCTTCTTGACCTCATCCATGGTCTGGGGTGGGAGAGGGGGAAGGGCTTTTAGACACAGTGTTGATTCTGGCATGGCAGGAGCTTGGGCTTGGTCGTATTAGCTCCCATAGCCCCCAAAGTAGCCTCCCTCCTTTCCAGGACCACATCTACAAATTCACGCAGAGACCCGTCTGTGAATCAAGCTTTCCAGCAGCCAAGACATAGTAGCCCTGGAATTGTGCCCTCTGCAGCTGGTCTCATATCAGTAGGTGCTGCATATACTAGTTAAGTGGCTGTTAAGGCACTCGGGAAGTGTGAAACCGGCATTATCAGAGCGGTTGGGATTGGCCAGATTTCTATTCAGATTTTTTCCTAGCAGCTAATCATAGAATCTTACAGCACAGAAGGAGGTCATTCGGCCCATCACGCCTGTGCCAGCTCTTTGAAAGAGCTATCCAATTAGTCCCACTCATCTGCTCATTCCCTGTAGCCCTAAAAAAATTCCTTTTCAAGTACATACCAATTCCCTTTTGAAAGTTAGCATTGAATCTGCTTCCTCCACCCTTTCAAGCAGTGCATTCCAGATCATAACAACTCACTGTGTAAACAAAATTCTCCTTATCTCCCCTCTGGTTCTTTTGCCAATTATCTTAAATCTGTGTCCTCTGCCAATGGAAACAGTTTCTCCTTATTTACTCTATCAAAACCCCTCATAATTTTGAACACCTCTATCAAATCTCCCCTTAACCTTCTTTGCTCTGAGGAGAACAATCTGAGCTTCTCTAGTCTCTCCACATAACTGAAGTCCCTCATCCCTAGTATCATTCTGGTAAATCTCCTCTGCAACCTCTCCAAGGCCTTGACATCCTTCCTAAAGTGCAATGCCCAGAATTGGACACAATGCACCAGTTGAGGCCTAACCAGTGATTTATAAAGGTTTAGAATAATGTCCTTGCTTTTGTACTCAATGCCTCTACTTATGAAGCCAAGGATACTTTATTTTTTTTAACAGCCTTAGCAACTGTTAAAGATTTGTGTATGTTCCTGCACCCTCTTTAAAATTGTACCATTTAGTTTATATTGCCTCACCTCATTCTTCCTTCCAAAATATATCACTTCACACTTCTCTGCGTTAAATTTCATCTGCCATGCGTCTGCCCATTTCACCAGTCTGTCTATGTCGTCCTGAAGCCTGTTACTATCGTCCTCACTGTTTATTACATTTCCAAGTTTTGTGTCATCTGCAAACTCTAAAATTATGCCCTTTATACCCAAGTCCAGGTCGTTGATATATATCAAAAAGAGCAGTGGACCTAATACCAACACCTGGGAGACACCACTGTATACTTCCCTCCAGTCAAAAACTGTTCACCACTACTCTCTGCTTTCTGTCTCCCAGGAAATTTCATATCCATGCTGCCACTGCCCCTTTAATCCTATAGGCTTCAATTTTGCTAACAAGTCTATTATGTGGTAGTTTATCAAATGCTATTTGAAAGTCCATGTACACAACATCAACCGCACTACCCTCATCAACCCTCTCCATTACTTCATCAAAGTACTCAATCAAGTTTGTCAGACTTGGTTTGCCTTTAACAAATCTGTGTTGGCTGTCATTTATTAACCCATGTTTTTCCAAGTGACAATTAATTAATTTTGTCCCGGATTATGGTCTCTAAAAGTTTCCCGCCATTGACGTTAGCCTGACTGACCTGTAATTACCGGGTTTATCCCTCTCCCAATTTTTGAACAGGGATGTAACATTTGCAACCCTCCAGTCCTCTGGCACCACTCCCATTTCCAAGGAGGATTGAAAGATTGTGGCCAGAGCCTCTGCTATTTCCACCCTTACTTCCCTCTGTAACTTAGGATGCATCCCATCTGGTCCGGGTGACTTTTCTACCTTGAGCGCTGCCAACATTTTAAGTACCTCCTCTTTGTCTATTTTCATCCTATCCAATTTCTCTAACTCCTTCTCTTTTACTGTAAAATTGGCAGCATCCTCTTTTGTGAAGACAGATGCAAAGTATTCATTTAGTACCTCAGCCATGCCCTCTGCCTCCACAAGAAGATTTCCTTTTTGGTCCCTAATCAGCCCCACCCTTGCTTTGATTCTCCATTAACTCTTTATATGTTATTAAAAGACTTGTGTTCCCTTTTATGTTACCCACTAATCTTTTCTCACACATTCTCTTTGCCCCTCTTATTTCCTTTTTCAATTCTCCTCTGCATTTTCTGCTTAATTTTACCAAATGTGGCCGATTTTTACATGGAAGGTGGTGGCTAGCATTAATAAATCTGAAAAATTCTCTTAATGCTCCTAAAACCAAATAGAAAACATACCGGAAGCTCGTTGTAGTAATGATGCACACCCAGTCTTACCTGACATAGTGTAACCGGAAGCTTCATGCCTCTAATTTAACTGTCTTCAGACGAAGGCCTGAATCCCCCTCATCATCAAGTTTGAATCAAGTACTAGGCACACAAAGGGTAATTTTGTGAAGCTCTGCTTCCTGCTTCAAGCCTCACTGGATGGGAGCATATCCTGGAGAACCAGCGAGCACGAACCTGACAAGACTACCCCTACGCTTCATAGAAATCAGTGAATCGTATCCCACCCTAAACACTGTCTCAGGCCTTCAGCAGTCATGTATGGGATACAATCACACTGCATGATAGTACACTGATGTGCAACGCATTGCAATGAAGTTCTTTTGCCTACTTCTTTAGAGCTGTGTGTTTTTTTAATTCTACTGAAATCACATTCGGTGAAACTAGCTGCTTCAAATCTATGCACTCCCACCCATTTAGTAGTGCATTATAAATAGCACACAAAAATGCATTTGTAACACATTGATAAAAGCAGAATATATGGCTTTAAAAAATTTCCGACACCCAGCTCAGAAGCAGGCCAAAACCGGACTGGTGGCAATCCCAGGCACCATCATATGTCAGGTAAGACTGGGTAGCACCATCATAATATCCCGGTTATTATCCATGATTGACAACCAGCCGTCCAGAGAGGCCATAAGCAGCTCACCATTGGCTGAATGCTTACAGACCTTTAGAGGCTGAAATTTGCTCTGTGCACTATTTTTAGTGCACTGGTTAACATATTGCACTAAAAAAGCTTTATGATGTTGCACAAAGACACAATGCACAAGGCTAACATGTTAACCAGTGCACTAAGACAGCACATAGAGGAAGTTCAACACCATAGACTAGGTGTTCAAAACCATGAAGGGTCTAGACAGAGTAGATCGAGAGAAACTGTTCCCATTGGCAGAAGGGTCAAGAACCAGAGGACATAAATTTTAAGGTGATTGGCAAAAGAACCAAAGGTGATATGAGGAAAAACTTTTTTACACAGCGAGTGGTTATGATCTGGAATGCACTGCCCAAGGGAGTGGTGGAGGCAGTTCAATCATGGCCTTCAAAAGGGAACTGGGTGAGTACTTGAAACAGAAAAATGTGCAGGGCTACGGGGATAGGACAGGGCAGTGGGACTAGCTGGATTGCTCATATATAGAGTCGGCGCGGACTTGATGGGCCGAATGGCCTCCTTCCGTGCTGTAACCTTCTATGATTCTATGACTTTACCTCACTTATAAAACAATAACATGGAATAGTGTTTTATAATAATTGTATCATTTTCAGCCAATTAATGGCGGATGATCAGGCAGGCGCAAATCGGACATGGTGACCTTAGTGCCCAAAATCCCAATACATGCTCCCATTATAGGAAGCTCTGAGCCAGGAATGCTAAACTGTAAAATTTACCCTCATAATTTTGATCCTACTGTTAATCCTGTCAGTAGAAACTAGGGTAGAATGTAACTATATGATACTGTATGATACTATATTGTTCCATATAAGGATATAATTGTAAGAAATATCATTAATTTTGGAAGGATTTTGAAAGTGTATCAAATAATACAGATTATACTTTAAAGATTTATGGTAGTGAGATTGTATCAGTAGAGGTGTTTTGTCCAGTTCTAATCAGCACATTCAAGCATTAACCCTATTGCTTTTACAGGTCTTATTTAACACAGATGGAGCGTCAGAATTTCAAGAACATTTATCTCCTAACTTTAGCTGGCACAAGGTAAGAATTGCAGTAAGGAAACCGTTTCAGATCTAACTGTGTGAGTAATGAGCACTCCTGACCTACTGAACCAATCAAAGGTGCATCTATACGGCCTCAATAAATGTTTCTTAGATTAAAGACTAACAAATTAGTTTCCTTTTCTGGTTAGGAATGTAAAGTTTAGTTAGCCCAAGCCTGAATTAGTCAAGCTAGAGCTAATTTAAGTTTCAATCCTCCAGAATATTTCAACACATCTATACTGTGACGTTGTTGTTTAAACATATGGGCATATCCTGCAATATTTGAATGTGCAGACTGTAATGACCAGTGCAGGCAGCATGAACGATAGGGTTTTATATGTAATGTGTCCATTTATCCTACCTCGTCCCTGTGCTTAAATCTCGGCATTATGGCCATTTGGTTCTCAGCCAAAATGTGCTACCACTTTCTCACCACCAAGAGGAGACACGTCGAGAGGCAACCCATCTCTCAACCTGGATGACTGATATGAAATTCATGAAGCAGGTGGTGGGTAGATTCAAGCTTCAGTCAGTGCTGGGAATCAATTCTGTAACCACAGGGGTGTGAAGCAGTTATTTAAAATTCTATGCTGCATAATCTGTAGTTTATTTTCGAAAATGGGGTTTATATTTTGTAGTAATTTAGTCTGACTGAGCTCACAAGCTAACGTACTTCTAGTGTAATGAATTGCCCCCACATCTATGTATTTAAAACAAATGTACATATGGAATAAATCTTTAGATCAACCCATGCAGGCTTCTTGAATTATGTACTTTGTTTCTATGGTAACCTGTATTGTAAATGTTATATTTTAATTCTTGGGCTGTAGCTTTTTAAAATCTTAACTATGTGTTTGAGAATATTTGTGGTTGGAATGATTAGATGCGTTATTTCGTGAATAGAATTGCTGATGATTTTGTGGGTGAGGGATTAAAAGCTGCAGAGTTAAACAAACGCTCTTTTTTCACTACAGAACATAAATTTTCTGACTGCATGCTCCCACTATGGAACCTCGCCTGCTGGGAGTGTGTATCAGAACGTCACTTGCATGCAGCCCATGATTTGTTCTCTATTAAAAATAAATTGATGGAACATCATGGGCTGCAAGAACACATAATTTCACAATATATACTCCCTAGAGGTTGAGGCTCCATGCTGGGAGCAGACAATCGGAAGATAGACCTTCAGGAGTACACGGGCTCCTGAGGGTGAAAAAAAGTCACAAAATAATGTGATTTTGTTTTGAAGCTATGAGACTGGATAGAAATGTTACTTAGTGATAGTAGCGGGTGAATGCTCAACAAGATCCTATCATGTTTCTTTATTTTAATGGAGAAGTCAACCAGTTATGGATTCCGCTGCACTTGCAGATAGAAGAATGTCTTGGAAAGGCATTGATCATTCCCCTACTAATATTCATTTCTAGCCGACGGTAAATTATAATCGATTGATTGTGACTGTCCTGGCCAAAACACACACATGTCTGGGATTAATACTGGGATTCATGAGTCAGGCGCTGATGGATGAAACCAAGATGGCAGTTTTTGAAATACTTTTTAATGAAAGTCACGCTACATTTTTTGTTAGTATTGGTTTTGTAGCACTACTGCACTTTCTGAATTGGTTGGGAAGCTGACTCCTTGCAGAATCACCAGGGAAGGTTTGTGGCCCGGACATGGAAGGAACAAATCCACTTGCCACCTCGCAGAATGATATTGTGTGACAAACCCCGTTGGATGAAGGAATAGACAGCCGTATGTCAGTTTGCTGATGACACTTAAGTTAGGTGGCACAGTAAGTAATGTAGATGGGAGCAGAAAGTTGCAAAGGGAAAGATTAAGTGAGTCTGCAAAATTGTGGCAGATGGAGTTCAATGTGGGAAAGTGCAAGGTCATCCACTTTGAACTTAAGAAAAACAGATCAGAGTGTTTTCTAAATGGTGAGAAGCTCGGAACTGTGGAGGAGCAAAGAGATTTAGGGGTCGAAGTACAGAAATCATTAAAAGCTAGTTGACAAGTACAAAAAATAATTAAAAATGCTAATGGAATGTTGGCCTTTATCTCAAGGGGGCTGGAATACAGAGGAGTAGAAATTATGATACAGTTACATAAAGCTCTGTTAGACCACATCTGGAGTATTGCGTTTAGTTCTGGGCACCGCACCTCAGGAAGGATATATTGGCTTTGGAGGGGGTGCAGTGCAGATTCACTGGAATGATACCGGGGCTAAAAGGGTTAAATTATGAAGACGGTTTCATAGACCAGGCTTGTATTCCCATGAGTATAGAAGATTAAGGGGTGATCTAATTGAGGTGTTTAAGATGATTAAAGGATTTGATCGGGTAGATAGAGAGAAACTATTTCATCAGGTGGGGGACTCCAGACCAAGGGGGCATAACCTTAAAATTAGAGCTAGGCCATTTCAGGGGTGATGTCAGGAAGCAGTTCTTCACACAAAGGATAGCGGAAATCTGGAGCACTCTTCCCCTAAAAGCTTTTGAGGCTAGATCAATTGAAAATTTCAAAACTGATTTTTGTTTGGTAAGGGTATTAAGGGAAAGGGAACCAAGGTGGGTAAATGGAGTTAAGATACAGATCAGCCATGAACTAATTGAATGGTGGAATAGGCATCAAAAGAGATGTCACACACCTCCTACTTGTTTCTAGCTGGCTAAAGCTGCTTGTCATCACCTTTCAGAGCTCATCATTGTCCCAGTCTCATCTGTTCAGTCAGTTTCTAATTTAACAATCCTTTTTGACAAGTTGGTCAACAAGCTGCTATTTGTGAAACTTGTTAATTAGTCAACTTAGCCCCATTCTCCCACCCCTGAGACTCTATTAATGATGTGACCCATCCATCCTTAATATTCTATTTGACTAATCACCAGAGAAAAGAACTTTCTATTGCCAGACACAACTGTGCCACAAACAGCCAATTGTGACCCATTGAGAATAAAGTCACTGACAAAACTTTTGTTTTAAGGGGCTTCTTTTTTCAAGCTTTCAATATATTGATTTTCCACTGGCGTGGGTTGCCATTCTGTTAACCTGCAGGACAAAGTTGTACAATATGGGTCCACCATCTGATTAGGGCAAGTGAATTGCAGCATGACTTATATTACTCAGATACCGGGATTTCCACGATCTCTGGGACTTCTGAAAGAAAATTGAACCCCTCCGGCAGCAAATCACAATGGGGTAGATTTTGACTTTGTGCGATTTGCACCTTCTCCAGTGCCTCTCTATCCTTTTTATAATATGGAGACCAGAGCTGTTCACAGTACTTCAAGTGTGGTCTAACCAAGGTTCTGTACAAGTTTAACATAACTTCCCTGCTTTTCAATTCTACCCCTCTAAAAATGATCCCCAAGTGCTTTGTTTGCTTTTTTTTATGGCCTCATTAACCTGCGTTGCTACTTTTAGTGATTTGTGTATCTGTACTCCCAGATCCCTCTGCTCCTCTACCCCATTTAGACTCTTACTGTCCAAGGATTATGTGGCCTCATTCTTCCTACCAAAATGTATCACCTCACACTTAACTATATTGAAATTCATTTGCCAATTGCACGCCCATTCTGTAAGTTTATTGATGGCTTCCTGTGTTTTGTCGCAGTCCTCCTCAGTATTAACTATACCCCCCAATTTGGTGTTGTCCTTGAATTTATGGCCCAACGATACTGATTCACCCACAGTATAAAAATCTTTGATTCTTCTTTCCCTCAAAACTTTTACAATTTTGAAATTAGATGATACTTCCCTTTAAAATGCTCTGTTCTGGTGAAAAAAGCCCCAATTTTTCTTTATAATTCTATCTTCGTATTCCTGGCATCATTTAATAAACTTTTTCTGTCCATTTTCTCATGGCTCTAATTTCCTTGCGTGAAGTGCCCAGAACTACACACAGAACTATTCCAACTGTGCCCTAACCAATATCTTGTACAAATCCAATATCACTTCCTTCCTTTTTATATTCATATATATATATATATATTCTTCCATATATAAAACCCAAAATCTCATTTGCTTTTATGACCAGAACTAGAATTTTCTTTAAGAAACCTCAGTCTGGCCCCTTTTTTATAAAGAAAAGCTGTAGATGTGTTTTAATCAAACTGACTCTGAGTAACTGCGCTTCACCTGAGAGTACCTGTGAAATTCTCCAATTGTTGAAATAGCTGCAATTACTATCTGGTTAGATAACTATCCCTTTATTTTCCAAATGTGTGTCTGCTGGAAGAGGCTGAACAGCATCACTACATAGTGGTCGAAGATGTCATGTGCTCAAGCCTGTAAGTAGTGGCTGGAAAGACATTGCAAATTCTGGAAAACTTGCAAATCAAGAGTAGAACTTTTCTCTGCTCTCTGTAAAGGACTCAGTTCATAGGATATTATTTTTTAATGTCGCCTCTATTGAAGAATTAATAAGGTTTCAAAATCAATACCTAAATTTATGGAAATAGAAGGCTATTTTAAGGCAAAACTGGAGCAATTAATTCCATGAATTTGCTAGTACATGAAATATAGCTCTATAAATTGTGCCATACGGTGTCCAAAATAGCCACAAAACATGACTTTGAACCCTCCTCATTGAAAAGGATTATAATTTGTAACTAGCTAAAAATAAATTACCCCCACTACTTTTTCTGAAAGATTCTACTCAACGCAACTAACATTCATATAGCACTTTTAAGGTAGCAAAACATCCAAAGGTGCTTCAGAAGAGAATGGGAAAATCAGATACAAAGGAAAAATTGGGAAAAGAGCTGAAGGCAAAGTCACAGAGGAAAAATTCAGGAGGCTTTTGAGGATGGGAAGAGATGTAGTATGTAAGAGGGTTTAGGAGGAGATTTCCAGAGAACAAGGCTATGCTGGCTGAAAATTCTATCACCAACAGTGCAGCAGGGAGAGGGATTGCATCTTAGTCCAGAGGGAGTAAACTGAGATATAGGGCTGGAGGAGGTTAGAGGCCGGATTTTTTTTTTTATTCGTTCATGGGATGTGGACGTCGCTGGCGAGGCCGGCATTTATTGCCCATCCCTAATTGCCCTTGAGAAGGTGGTGGTGAGCCGCCTTCTTGAACCGCCCCAGTCCGTGTCCGTAGAGGGATTTATAGATGAGGATAAGATTTTGAAATTAATGTTTTAGGGGATGGTCAGGGAGGGCAGAGAGTTGGGTGAGCGGTACTTGCAATAGATTGGGATCAGAGTTCTCGATGAGTTGGAGTTTGTACAGGGTAGAGTTCAGGAGGCCAGTGTTGTGAGCTGTTGGAGACAACAGATCCTGGGATTGATGAAGGCATTAGGTAGGGATGATGGTAGGCATTATTCCCTTCTGTGCTACCCTCTAATTATTACTGATGTTCACTATCTAGAACTACCCACACTTACAAAATATCTGGTCCCTTTGTACATGTCCTTTAGCAAACCAGGTTCCAAGAATTATGCCAGGTAATTATATTGTAGTTCTATCCTTCATGTGAAATCACCCTGATCAAGTGTAAATCATTAACCTTACTTTACCAAAATTTAAAAGGTTAGCAAAACATTAAAAGCTTCTGGTCTAAAGCTTTTGATGTTTAAGCAAATTAATATATCATTTTAAAAGTTGCATGAACAGTCAGCTTTTACAATGGCTACGCACTACTATTAATATTAAATTCTCATCCATCAGCTCAGCAGCGATGAGGAGGCCGAATGAATTTACTCCACTGTTATCAGTTCTGAACTAGCCTGGCCGCTTCAGCCATTTGTACCCCTTTCTGTGACAAGTCACTATTGACATTGTTTATCCAGTGCTTCCTTGGTGTTTCTTGGCTTCTTGTTCCATGTACCTCTGTATGCAGGGCCATGAAAGGTTTTCTGGCTGTTTCCATTCTTGAAGCATGTCCAAACCGTCACATTTGTCTTTCAGGATCTTCTGTATAAGGTTTCTTGTCCAAGCCATGTTCTTATTATATCATTCTTGATTCTTTGTATCCTGGACATTCCTAGTTCTCCTCTCAAACAACTAATTTCTGCTGTTAGCATCTTTTGCTCGTCAACTTTTCTCATGTTCCAACACTCAGGTCCGTATAATAATATGGGGATAACCATCGCTTCATAATTTTGTTAATAATTATATTAGTGGCTACTCACAGATCCTTGAGACTTTAAAACCTCGAGTGCACATGCTAAAATCGTACATGCGCCAAAGGGACCTTTCGCACAAGGTCTTGTGAAACTGTTCTACAAACTGCTGACCAGAGGCAGGTGGAAAGGCAACTTCAATTCAATTGATTTGAGCTCATGGATTAATCTTGTTGGATATACTATAATTCCAGATAAAATCTGTTAATCTTTAAAACTTGCATTACAATGAATTCCAACTCCGAATCCATGAAATGATCTCTCCAAGATCTGGCATGTTCTTGTGCATGAGAACATTTTAAATGAAGTAGAAACATAGTTGTCTATATAAGTAACTCCAGTAACTCTTTTATCCCTAGAACTTAATTGTGCACCACAATATAAGGAGTTGGGGTAGATCTTGACTTTGTTCGATAGCGTAGAACGTGTGATAATGAATCGCCAGCCTGTTTTACATCTCTCCCGATTTTTATTTCCATTAGTTTCAAAAATCGGGAGAGGTGTAAAACGGTCTGCTGACTCGCTACCACCCGTTTAACATTGTGCGATAATGTCAAGATCTACCCCGTTGTGTCATTGTTTTCAAGTGGCTGACCATGGGCATTGAGCTCCATTTCCTCTCTTCACCTTGCCCTGGAGTTCCTACCTATTAAAAAAAAATCCACGGCCCGTGCTATCACAGGATATGACAGCAATAATGACAGCCGGATCACTGAGCCTGACTGCCATCTGCTGCTCATTGCCCTGCAGATATTACATAGAATTGCATAGAATTTACAGCAAAGAAACAGGCCATTCAGCCCAACATTGCTCCGAAGAAGAACCAACACGCTGAGACTGGCAAGAGCATTGATTCATTTGGTATTTAAGTATAACCTTGCTATTTTGCTGTGTTGGTTGCTGAATTGATACCCATTTTATTTGCATTATCAGCATTGAACTGGAAATACTGGCAGATTGAATAGAATATGTAAATTTAGTTGCAAAATTCTCAGCAGAATGAAATTGCACTGGTGTACTTTCTTTTTAATATGACTAATGCAATATTGGGTATAACTGCAGCTTAAGTCATGGTGAGTTCATGTGCCACAGCGCTCCGATTGTGACCATCTCTTTTCATATGCCATACAGGAGGCTACTGGGACAAAAGCAGAAAATGATGGAAACACACAGCAGATCAGTCAGCCCCTGTGCAGAGAACAGACAAGTTTACAGAGCCTTCATTTTTCACCTGAAACATTAACTCGACCATTCCCTCCAAAGATGCTGTCTAATCTGCTGGGTATTTCCAACACTTTCTGTTTTTCTTTCAGATTTCCAACATCTGCAGCTTTTTGCTTCCATTGTGAGTCTATTGGGTTTTAGTCTTCACAGAAAAGCAGGCACTCATAAAAATCCTGAATTCCAATATAATGAACAATATACATATTCAGTCGTCTTGAAGCAGTGGCCTTGATCAGGGGCCTTTATACAGGGCTGCTTTTCAGTTGCATATTGTTTTTTGGTCAGTTTTTCCTGGGTGTCAGTTTTGTTATGAAGTTGTTTGCTAGCTTTTCCTGGTTTGGTAGATTGGCACATACGATTTTAAATCGTGACGCAGTCCTGAAATACCAAAAATATCTCGAACTAATTTAAAAAATAAAATAATTTATAAATCTTTTCCTGGTAGTTCCCTTCCCTGTCAGAGAACCATCTTTGTACCATTTCTGAGGCTCGGCACTGAGACACAATATTTTGTCACTCAGTCGCAGTTCCTACAACTCACTGCTGTTCCACTGAACCTGTGTGCTGCTGGGAGCTGGGATTGAGTGAGGAAACACTGCATGTGTCTGTTCCCAGCCTGCACAAACCCCATGAAAGTGGCAACTCTCATCAGTAGATCACATGTTTTTTGAAGGTAATTCAGAGACCAGGAAATACAATTTTGAAATGAATTCCTGTCTTAAAATTGCAATGCAATGAACTAAAACACCACAGAATTAGTTTGCATTTTAGTCACATTTATGATTCAAATTTGTAGTAGTACATTTTATGACTTAATGCTGTTGGCACAAAGCATTATGCGATGAGAGTTTGGCCACGGAAGACAGAGGGCCCGATTCCAGGATTTTGACCCAGCGACGATGAAGGAACGGCGATATATTTCCAAGTCGGGATGGTGTGTGACTTGGAGGGGAACGTGCAGGTGGTGCTGTTCCCATGTGCCTGCTGTTCTTGTCCTTCTAGGTGGTAAAGGTCGCGGGTTTGGGAGGTGCTGTTGAAGAAGCCATGGCAAGTTGCTGCAGTGCATCCTGTGGATGGTACACACTGCAGCCATGGTGCGCCAGTGGTGAAGGGAGTGAATGTTTAGGGTGGTAGATGGGGTGCCAATCAAGCGGGCTGCTTTGTCCTGGATGGTATTGAGCTTCTTGAGTGCTGTTGGAGCTGCACTCATCCAGGCAAGTGGAGAGTTCCCAACATACGAAGCTTTGTACTGGCATTGCTGAAACATTAAATTAACCGTGTATTAAAGGCCGCTGCTTACATTGGAAATAGATAGTTGCATGGAATTGCAGAGTGCAATCGGCCTTCAGGAATTTGAACTTGGTGCCGATGGGTCACAAGTTTGCTGAGACCACGGAATGCATTAACAGGCAAAAGGTAAAAAAAAACTTGAACAAAAGCATGACTGTCATGAGATCCAACAGGGGTAGGTGATACAGCTGAGCTTTGGGTTTATTTGCCATTCTACTGGTTGATCCAGTTAAGTACAGTTCATTCACCATTCCATTTCTGTAAGTTATAGTTACAATAATGTTCATCAGACTGTTTCCCCTTTTAAATTCCCAGCATGCCATACGAGAAATTGAGACCATGAAAAAATCTCTGCAGGGTTTTCGGAACAGATTGGTGGAGATAGAACAGGACATCATTGAACAGCAGGCTTCAGTCTACAATGTTCTAACTGAAGACGAGAGGTAGGTGTAAGTCGACATGAAGAATTGGAATATTAAGGGCACTGTCCTGCCAAGAAGAACTGTTTGGCAAAACTTTTGTTTGGGGAGAGGGAAGAGGCTTGGGCCTTTTTCATCGCCATAATGTTATGTACAATTATAACAATGATACACATAAATATAATTAATATAATTTCATTGTGTGCTTATAAACAAATGAAACACATGGTTTGTCGAACAGTTTTGTCATTAAAGGGTGGTGACACTTTAACTAGTTCTTTGTTCAGATTATATGATAAACTGAAAACCGAGTTCAACTGACTTCTAACTGTCCTCTGTACCCCAAGGTTATATTAGTGCTCCCAGAAGCAATGAACGGACAAATTGGAGATACTCACTATTATTCCCAATATGTGCTTTCATTACACCAAGCTCTGCATAAATTTTATATTACTGCCATCAACAACAACAACAACTTGCATTTATATAGTGCCTTTAATGTACTAAAACGTCCCAGGGCACTTCACAGGCACTTATCAAACAAAATCAAACAAAATTGAGCCACATAAAGAGATATTATGACAGGTGATCAAAAGCTTGGTCAAAGAGGTAGGTTTTAAGGAGCATCTTAAAGGAGGAGAGAGAAGTAGAGAGGCGGAGAAGTTTAGGGAGGGAATTCCAGAACTTTGGGCCGAGGGAGCTGAAGGCACAGCTGCAACGGTCATAGAGTCATAGAGTCATAGAGTTATACAGCACGGATAGAGGCCCTTCGGCCCATCGTGTCCGCGCCGGCCATCAAGCCCAGTCTAATCTAATCCCATATTCCAGCATTTGGTCCGTAGCCTTGTATGCTATGGCATTTCATGTGCTCATCCAAATGCTTCTTGAATGTTGTGAGGGTTCCTGCCTCTACAACCCTCCCAGGCAGTGAGTTCCAGACTCCAACCACCCTCTGGGTGAAAAAGTTCTTTCTCAAATCCCCTCTAAACCTCCCGCCTTTTACCTTGAATCTATGCCCCCTTGTTATAGAACCCTCAACGGAGGGAAAAAGCTCCTTAGTATCCATCCTATCTGTGCCCCTCATAATTTTGTACACCTCAATCATGTCCCCCCTCAGCCTCCTCTGCTCCAAGGAAAACAAACCCAATCTTCCCAGTCTCTCTTCATAGCTGAAGCGCTCCAGCCCTGGTAACATCCTGGTGAATCTCCTCTGCACCCTCTCCAAAGCGATCACATCCTTCCTGTAGTGCGGCGACCAGAACTGCACACAGTACTCCAGCTGTGGCCTAACCAGTGTTTTATACAGCTCCATCATAACCTCCTTGCTCTTATATTCTATGCCTTGGCTAATAAAGGCAAGTATCCCATATGCCTTCTTTACCACCTTATCTACCTGTTCTGCCGCCTTCAGGGATCTGTGAACTTGCACACCAAGATACCTCTGACCCTCTGTCTTGCCTAGGGTCTTCCCATTCATTGCGTATTCCCTTGCCTTGTTAGTCCCTCCAAAGTGCATCACCTCGCACTTTTCCGGGTTAAATTCCATTTGCCACTGTTCCGCCCATCTGACCAACCCATCTATATCGTCCTGCAGACTGAGGCTATCCTCCTCGCTATTTACCACCCTACCAATTTTTGTATCATCAGCGAACTTACTGATCATACCTTTTACATTCATATCCAAGTCGTTAACGTAGACCACAAACAGCAAGGGCCCCAGCACAGATCCCTGTGGTACCCCACTGGCCACAGGCTTCCAGTCACAAAAACAACCTTCGACCATCACCCTCTGCCTTCTGCCACTAAGCCAGTTTTGTATCCAAAGTGCCAAGGCACCCTGGACTCCATGGGCCCGTACCTTCTTGACCAGTCTCCTGTGCGGGACTTTATCGAAGGCCTTACTGAAATCCATGTATACCACATCCACTGCGTTACCCTCATCCACACGCCTAGTCACCCCCTCAAAAAATTCAATCAAATTAGTCAGACATGATCTTCCCTTGACAAAGCCATGTTGACTATCCCTGATTAATCCTTGCTTCTCCAATTGGAGACTAATTTTGTCCTTCAGAATTTTTTCCAATAATTTTCCTACCACTGATGTTAGGCTCACTGGCCTGTAGTTCCCCGATTTTTCCCTACTCCCCTTCTTGAATAATGGTACTACATTAGCGGTTCTCCAGTCCTCTGGCACATTCCCTGTGGCCAGAGAGGTTCTGAATATATGTGTTAGAGCCCCCGCAATCTCCTCCTTTGCCTCACACAGTAGCCTGGGATACATTTCGTCCGGGCCTGGGGATTTATCCATTTTTAGGCCTGCTAAAACCGCCAATACCTCCTCCTGCTCGATGTTAATATGTTCGAGTATATCACAGTCCCCCTGTCATATTTCTATGTCTACGTCGTCCTTCTCCATAGTGAAAACAGATGCAAAAAATTCATTTAGAACCCCTCCTACATCTTCCGGCTCCACACACAGATTGCCATTTTTGTCCCTAATGGGCCCTATTTTTTCCCTAGTTATCCTCTTACCCTTAATATACTTATAAAACATCTTAGGATTTTCCTTTATTTTGCTCGCCAGAGTTTTTTCATGGCCCCTCCTTGATCTCCTAATTTCCTTTTTAAGTACCCCCCTGCACTTTTTGTACTCCTCTTGGGCTTCCTCCGTCCTTAGCCTTTTGTATCTGCCAAAAGCCCTCCTTTTTTTCCTAATCCATTCTCGTATATCCCCTGACATCCAAGGTTCCCTGGAGTTCTTGGAACCACCCTTGACCTTTACGGGAACATGTTGCCATTGTATGGTCTCAATCTCCCTTCTGAAAGACTCCCATTGCTCCGATGCGGATTTTCCTACAAGCAGCTGATCCCAGTCCATTTTGGCCAGATCCTGCCTTATCCTATTAAAATCGGCCTTCCCCCAATTTAGAACCTTTATTTCCGGCCCCTCCCTGTCCTTTTCCATGACCACCTTAAATCTCACTGAATTATGGTCACTGTCACCAAAGTGCTCACCTACTAGCACTTCTTCCACTTGGCCGGCCACATTCCCTAGAATTAGGTCCAGTACCGCCCCTCTCTTGTAGGACTTTCTACATGCTGGCTCAAAAAGCTCTCCTGGATGCACGTTAAGAATTTTGTACCCTCTAAGCATTTTACACTCTGAGTATCCCAGTTAATATTGGGGAAGTTGAAATCCCCCACTATTATTACCCTATTATTTGCACAATTTTCTGAGATTTGCCTACATATCTGTTCCTCTATCTCCCCCTGACTGTTTGGGGGTCTATAGTACACTCCCATCAAAGTGCTTGCCCCCTTTTTGTTTTTAAGCTCCACCCATATGGCCTCATTTGAGGAAACTGCTAATATATCATCTCTCCTTATGGCAGTAATTGATTCTTTAATTAATATTGCGACCCCCCCTCTTATACCTCCCCCTCTGTCTCGCCTGAAGATTCTGTACCCCGGAATATTGAGCTGCCAGTCTTGCCCCTCCCTCAACCATGTCTCTGTGACAGCAACAATGTCATACTCCCATGTGTTTATCAACACCTTCAGTTCATCCACCTTATTTGCAAGACTCCTTGCATTAAAATAGATTCCATCCAGCCTTGCTCTTACATATTTGCCCTGTCTTCCAAGCTGACTTGTTTTTTTTCTCAATATTTGGCTGCACATCACCCCCTATTGTAGCTCCACTCTGTATCCCATCCCCCTGCCAAGTTAGTTTAAACCCCCCCCAACAGTGCTAGCAAACCTCCCCGCAAGGATATTTGTCCCGCTCTGGTTCAGATGCAACCCGTCCGACTTGTACAAGTCCCACCTTCCCCAGAAGCAGGCCCAGTGATCCAGGAAACTGAAACCCTCCCTCCTGCACCAACTCTTTAGCCACGCATTCATCTGTTCTATCCTCCTATTTCTATACTCACTAGCCCGTGGCACTGGGAGTAATCCAGAGATTACAACCGTTGAGGTCCTGCTCTTTAATCTGCTACCTAGCTCCCTAAATTCTTGATGCAGGACCTCATCTCCCTTCCTACCTATGTCGTTGGTCCCAATGTGGACCACGACCTCTGCCTGCTCACCCTCCCCCTTGAGAATGCCCTGAAGCCGCTCAGTGACATCCATGACCCTGGCACCAGGGAGGCAACAAACCATCCTGGAGTCACGTTTACGGCCACTGAAACGCCTGTCTGTTCCCCTTACGATAGAATCCCCTACCTCTATAGCTCTTCCACTCTTTTTCCTCCCAGCCTGTGCAGAAGAGCTACCCCTGGTGCCAGGAAGTTGGCTGCTGCTGCCTTCCCCTGATAAGTCATCCCCCTCAACAATATCCAAAACGGTATATTTGTTTGAGAGGGGGACGGCCACAGAGGACCCCTGCACTGCCTGCCTGCTCCTCTTACTCTGCCTGGAGGTCACCCACTTACTTCCTGCCTGTACAACCTTTACCTGCGGTGTGACCATCTCACTAAACGTGCTATCCACGACGTTTTCAGCATCGCGAATGCTCCATAATGAATCCATCCGCAGCTCCAGTGCCGCAATGCGGTTTGTCAGTAGCTGCAGCTGGATACATTTCCCGCACACATGGTCGTCAGGGACACCGGAAGGATCCCTGATTTCCCACATAGAGCAGGAAGAGCATAACACGAGGCTGGGCTGTCCTGACATGACTTACCCTTTAACTAATTAATTCAAATTAAATGAATCCCACCAATTTCACTTCAATTAAAAGGTATACTCAAGGGCCCTTGCTGAACTGCAGTCCCCCACTACACAACAGGGACCCAAGAATCCACAAACTCTAACCTTAGACAAATTCAGCAGGAAAATACTCACCAACCAATCACTTACCTCTTCCTTGGTGACGTCCCACTTTGGATTACTTTTTGCTTCTTATTTATCTTAGGTCCAGGAGTTAAGTCGCTGAAAACAAAATATAAAAACGAACCGACCCTTTATATTCCCTCTACCCCCCAAAAGGTTAGAGGAGGTGGGAGGGTGGGAGTCACTACTAGTGTAGTGTCTCGGGTTTAGCAACCGCTCCACCTATATACGGGTACCAATGAATTGGCCCCGCCCCCTGCCTTTGAAAAAGCCGCGAAGCTCCTTCCCCGCTGGGGAAAAAGACTCACGTAGGTGAGTTTAATTACTCACCTCAGGCCTCCGCTGCTCCCTTTATCGACTCGCCAATCACCTACCCGCTGTCCTGTGACGTCAATCCTTGTTTTTTTCACCGATTGCCTCTCTGCAGGTAGGCCCTCGAGCCTTTAGTAGTCTCCGAGTCCCGCGCTCTCTCCTAGGTCCGCTCCCGCCTGTAGCTCCGCTCCGGTGGAGTGAAGGAAATCAGGAATGTGCAAATGGCCAGAATTGGAGGAGTGCAGAGATCTAGGAGGGTTGTAGGGCTGAAGGAGGTTACAGAGATAGGGAGGGGCCAGGCCAAGGAGGGATTTGAAAACAAGAATGAGAATTTTAAAATCAAGGCGTTCCCAGACCGGGAGCCAATGTAGGTCAGTGAGCACAGGGGTGATGGGATACAGATAGCAGAGTTTTGGATGAGTTGAAGTTTGCAGAGGGTGGGAGATGGGAGGCTGGCCAGGAGAGCATTGGAATAGTCGAATCTGGAGGTAACAAAGGCATGTATGAGGGTTTCAGTAACCAATGAGCTAAGGCAGGGGTGGAGACGGGAGATATTACGGAGGTGGAAGTAGGAGTTCTTGGTGATGGAGTCAGAGACTTTTTTCCCTGGAGAGTAGGAGGTTTCGGGGTGATCTTATAGAAGTCTATAAAATAATGAGGGGCATAGATAAGGTTGATAGTCAAAATCTTTTCCCAAAGGTCGGGGAGTCTATAACGAGGGGGCATAGGTTTAAGGTGAGAGGGGAGAGATACAAAAGGGTCCAGAGGGGCAATTTTTTCACTCAAAGGGTGGTGAGTGTCTGGAACGAGCTGCCAGAGGCAGTAGTAGAGGCGGGTACAATTTTGTCTTTTAAAAAGCATTTGGACAGTTACATGGGTAAGATGGGTATAGAGGGATATGAGCCAAGTGCAGGCAATTGGGACTAGCTTAGTGGTATAAACTGGGCGACATGGACATGTTGGGCCGAAGGGCCTGTTTCCATGTTGTAAACTTCTATGATTCTATGATTCTAAGCTCAGCCCAGGGTCAGATAGAATGCTGAGGTTGTGAATGGCCTGGTTCAGCCTCAGACAGTGGCCAGTGAAGCGGATGGAGTCGATGGCTAGGGAACGGAGTCTGTGGCGGGGACTGAAGATAATGGCTTCGTTCTTCCCAATATTTAATTGGACTAAATTTCTGCTCATCCAATCCTGGATGTCGGACAAGCAACATGACAAATCAAAGGCAGTGGAGGGGGTCAAGAGAGGCGGTGGTGAGGTAGAGCTGGGTGTCATCAGCGTACATGTGGAACCTGACATTGTGTTTTCGAATGATGTCACCGGGATGAGAAATTGGAGCGTTTCAAACCTTAGCTGTAACGACACTGCTCAGCATTGGACCTTCCAATGGCCATCCTGGATGTGGAGGAGGAAGAGGAATTCAGGCAGAGGGAAGAGAGGCAGTTGGGTTTGGCACCTACTCAGACTCCGCCCAGGTGCCAGGTAATCAGACCCAGGAATCCCGACTGGAGGATGTCTGAGAAGACTTGCATTTGTTGTCTATGCTTCACGAGGGCAGCTATCACAATTACACTGTCTAATGGAACGCTACGTCCAGACAAGATCCACCACAGGGATAGTGAAAATCACCATGACATTGAATTTTTGCACAACTGGCTTCTTTCAAGTTGCCACTGATTACATTTGCCACATTCGTCAGTCTTCATTGCAACAATGCATCCAGCAGGTGATGGAGGAAACACTTTTGTCCATTGGAAAGGAGGCAACAGCTCGAGAGGGCAAAGCACTTTTTCTAGGTAGCAGGCTTCCCTAAAGTATAGGGCCTCATTGATGGGACTCGTGTATCCAGGAATAGTATAACCCTGATGAATTTGCGATACTCCAGCTGCAACCATGCAGCCTTCAGCTTGTGGCAACCCACCATGCCATCACTATTTGAAGGAGCTGTTAGGCTGGACAGCTGGTTGTTGGACAGCAGGGATACTCACTCAAGCCATGGTTTATAACTATGTTTAGAGCCTCCTCCCGAACAGGGTCAGAACAGAATACAATAAAACTAAGGCCTCCGACCGAATTCTGGTAGAACATACAATTGGCCGGTTGAAGCAGAAAACAAATCGAGAGATGGAAGGTAATGTTCTACAGTGTTCAGAAGGTGTCTAAAATTATCTGCTGTATCCTGCATAATTTTGCAATCCAAACAGGGGAAACTCTTCAGTCAGAAGACAAGGAAGTTTAGCCCAGACAAAGGAAGAAGAAGAGGAGGTGATGGAAGAGGATGAAGAGGATAAGGAGGAGATGAAGAGCCGGAAATTGGTGAAGCTGATGTGCAGCCAGGAAGATTTGAATTGATGGATAGGACTTTCACTTAAAATCTGTAAATGTGCCTCTGCATGAACTGCCCTCCATACCACACTGGCCCTGTGAACAACATGCTCTGCTTAATCACTGCTGCCTGATCTACCATTCCTGCCTGGGGCCAACATTAATATGTCCCTTCTGACAATAACTCTACACAGTACATTTCCCTAAGAGGGTGCAACCAGCTATTTAATTTCTGTGTCTGTGTCAATAATTACTTCCCCCGTGATTGCTGTTGACAGCATACGGTGTGTGTCATCCAGCACCCAATCTTGTGCTCCATCTGACCTCAGAGGGAGGATTAAGCTTTATTACAGCCTGCTGTCCCTCAATGGGCGACTCTTCATATGTCTGGGATGCTGTAACTTTTTGTGCTGGGTCATGAGATGGCCCAGCACCTGCCATTGCTTCAAGCCTCTGAGGAGGTTGGGTGGATTGAGTATTATTTGTCGAGCAATCTGTCTGAACTGTGCCTCCTCCTGCCATGCCCCTTGCAAATGACCAGGTAGAGAGTGAAGTCCACTATAAATGTTCTCTCAAGTTTATCCCACGATTTCTTAAAGCCAGAAGAAGTGAGAACCACCTGTAACCTGGATCCTCAGGTCCCAACACGATTAGTCTCAATGATGGCCAGCACAACTGCATCTTTGTTTTTCCCCACTGTCCTCAAGGGGGGCTCCTCTTCAGATAGATGTGGAGTTGCCACTGGCTCCATGGGGGACTGCAGGTTTCCATAAGCCTCTCACAAGCCTGCGCAGTTGACAGAGCTACATTTCTGTATGCCATTCCATAGGAAGAGCTCTGAAAATTCTCAAGAGATATGAAACGATCTACTCATTCCCCAGTGTCCTGCTGTATGCAGACCCCATTTGGTATAAATCCCTGGACCCCGCAGCATGGGGACATCTGGCCTTAGCCTGCTCATCTCCTCAATGCTTCTCCTCTGCTGCGCTCCACTTGCTGTGTGCTTCACCAGTTGCTACCTCCTGACCCTCTCTTTCTGACTCACTCAAGGTGAGCTGGTGCTCGGGCAATGAGCGCTCATGAGATGGCCGAGTTTCCTCTCTGTCTCTGATGTCAGGGATATCATTTTGGGAGGCTGCTGCACACAGAGAAACTTGGGTTAGCATGGGTCATGCAGGATATGATTCTGCATTAAATAGCAAGGCCAATACAGTGCCATACTGCAAGTTCTGGAATTCCCTCCCTAAATCTTTCCTCCTCTCTACCTCTCTCTCCTCCTTTAAGACGCTCCTTAAAACCTACCTCTTCGGCCAAGCTTTGTCACCTGTCCTAATGTCTCCCTCTTTGGTTCGGTGTCAATTTTTTTTTTCTTATTACACTCCTGTGAAGTGCCTTGGGACGTTTTCCTACATTAAAAGCACTATATAAATGTAAATTGTTGTTGTAGACAGAGGTGACGACATGTTACTGAGTGAATGAGCTTGGAAGGCAAACAAGTTCCAGCTAAAGCATTCCAGACATAATAGTTTGGAGACACAAGACGTGAGAGTTATACCAGTGATTTTCATGCTCCATTGGTGACATTTCATGCCTGCTTTCATTTCATTTCAGTTTGTGAAACATCCTTGGCATCTTCCTCAGCCCAGACAATTACTTCCTCATCTGCTCCCACAAGCTATGGGTGTGGGAGATTCAGTTCACTGGGCAACCTCCAGCTAGCTGAGTTGTACATTTGCTCTGAGAGGAGGGTTACCCTCTACCACAAAAATGGAGACTCTCCTCTTTCCCACCTCTTCAAGTAAAACATGCAATGTCTCCTCATTAAAAGGGAAAGTTCTGGCATCTGACAGGCAGGATAGTGAGTAAAGAGCAGCAGACCTTTAAAAGCTGCCGCTATCCTTATTCCCGACGTACCTGAGACTACAACACTCCCTGTACACAAGAACATTGCACAGGGAGCGCATATAATTATCTAACCATATCAAATTCAGTGGATTGAACTCTCCTGTCCCTTCTACAGTGCCAAGAATTGACTGGCCCCTCATTGACAGTTACTGTAGAACCAGAAATTGCATGCCTCCCATGAAAACAAACAAACAAAATAAAACAACTTGCATTTATATAGCACCTTTAATGTAGAGAAATGTCCCAAGGAGCTTCACAGATTCATAAGGTAAAAAATGGACAACAAACCAAATAAGATATTTGGAGGGTGACAAAAACTTGTTCAAAGAGGTGGGTTTTAAGGACGGTCTGACAGGAGGAGAGAGAGATGAAGGGGTTAGAGGGAATTCCAGAGCATAGGGCCATGGCAACTAAAGGCACAACCACTAATGGTGGGTCAAAGGATAGGAGGATGCAAACGATGCCAGAGTTATAGGAATGGAGAGTTTGGGTTGGGGGTGGAGGTTGTAGCACTGGTGGAGCACAGGAGGCTCCAGAGGTTGGGTGGGGCTAGACCATGGAGAGACAAACACAAGGATAAGAATTTTAATTTGTAGGGACAATGTAGACCAATGGGGATAGGAATGATCGGTGAGCAGGAATTGGTGCAGGATAGGAAATGAACAGCAGGGATTGGATGAGATGAAGTTTATGGATGGTTGAGGATGGGAGGCCAGCTGGGAAAGTGTATTGAAATAGTCAAGCCTGGAGGTGACAGTCATAGATGAGGGCTTCATTAGCTGAGAGAAGAGTGGCAGTGGGTGATGTTACGGAGGTGGACGTAGCCTGTCTTTATGATAGAGAGGTGGAGTCGGAAGCTCAGCTCGGGTTCGAATAGGATGGTGATGTTGCAAGCAGTCTGGATTAGACTGAGACAATGGCCAGAGAGGTCGATGAAGTCGGTGGCGAGGGTATGGAGTTTGTAGTGGGGGCTGAAAGAGATGGCTTCAGTGTTCCCAATGTTTAATTGTATGAAATTGTGGTTCAAAGACTGGATAATGGACAAGATGTCTGACAACACAGAGACACAGGAGGGACCGGAAGAGGTAGTTTTAAGGTAGAATTGTATATCATCAGTGTAGATGTGAAAGTTAGCCCCGTGCCTGCGGATGATGTTGCCAAGGGGCAGCACGTAGATGAGGAAGAGGTGGGAGCCAAGGATAGATCCTTGGGAGACTCCCAAGATGATAGTGCGGGGATGGGAACAGAAGCCATTCCTATAGATGCTCTGACCATGAACGGATAGGTAAGAGTGGAAGCACGTGAAGGCAGTACCACTGAGGTATGCAACAGAGGAGAGGATTTGGAGGAGAATGGTGTGGTCAAGCATGTAAAAGGCTGCAGAGAGGTTAAGGTTGATGAGAAGGGATAGTGCACCATGGCCAATGTCATGGAGGATGCGACTTTGGTGCTGTGGGAGGGGCAGAAATCAGATTTAAGAGATTCTAACAGGACGTTGTGGAGAGATGGGCGAGCATCTGGGAGGCAGCAACACAGTCAAGGACTTTGGAGCAGAAATAGAAGTTGGAGATGGGTGGCAGTTGCAAGGACAGAGGGGTGAAGGGTTTTGAGGAGGGGGTGATAATGGCAGTTTTGAAAGGCGGGGGTAGTACGTGAGGAGAAGGAATAATTTACAATATCGTCTAGCATGGGAGCCATCAGTAGGAATGGATTCAAGGGAACAGTCGGTGGGTAATAAGCTTGGAGAGGGCATGGGGAGATGGCAGAAAAACTAGATAGAGAGCTTTAAGGTTAAGATAAGTGATGGGCCTGGGTGGGAGAAGCAGATGCATCTGAACGGATGGCCTATATTTTGGTGATAAAAGAAGGTCACGAGTTCCTCGCACTAGATTTTAGAAGTAAAGGGGCAGGGGAAAGAAATTAAGGAGGTGGTTAGTAGTGGGGAAAAGAAGCCAGGAATTAATTTTGCTCTCCAGTATGATCCTAGAGCAATGCTCAGTTTCGGTAGAGGAAAGTGAGGCCAGTAGCCAAAACTCAACACAATATTGCCTTTGGTGTGAATCTCGTGCGACAAATGGCAAATACTCACCGTGGTAATGGGCAAACTTTAGGGATAAAGAAAATACATCCTAACGAGAATATTTTGTTTCTTTGAATATGAGCACTTGATATCTGATTTCAGCCAAGGGAATCTGGCAAATTAACCCAAACTGGCCAAATTTAAGTCGCTTCTAGTTGTGCATCAATATATTTTTGTGGTTTGGGTGGCAAAAATCCACTTGGTGTATCTTTAAATATGGTTAGAATAAGTTGTTTCACCTTATAGTTAAATGCCCTTGCGATGTATGCTAGTACTTGATTAGTTTTGACTGATAACACCTTCACATACTGGAACGTTTCAATGAATGATCAATAATCACATCCAAATTTGTTCTTTTTTTGCTAAATGGAGACCCCTTCATCAGATGGAAGTTGTTTCCCATTCCATAAGAACATAAGAAATAGGAGCAGGAATAGGCCACACGGCCCCTCGAGCCTGCTCCACCATTCAATAGGATCATGGCTGATCTTCGACCTCAACTCCACTTTCCCACCCAATCGCATATCCCTTGATTTCCTTAGAGTGCAAAAATCTATCAATCTCAGTCATGCATATGCATTACCTTATATTTCTCTGAAAGAATGAAAGAACTTGCATTTATATAGTGCCTTTTATGGCCTTGGGACATCCCAAAGCGCTTTACAGCCAATTTACAGTACTGTTGTAATGTAGGAAATGAGGCAGCCAATTTGCGCACAGCAAGATCCTACAAACAGCAGTGAGATAATGACAAGATAATCTCTTTTTTTTAGTGATGTTTAAGCAGAAGCTAGATAAGTAAGGAGGGAGAAAGGAATAGAAGGATATGTTGATAGGGGAGATGAATTAAATAAAGTGGGAGGAGGCATGTAGCTGTTGGGCCGAATGGCTTGTTTCTGTGCTGTAAATTCAATGTAATGCTGGTTGAGGGATAAATATTGGCCAGGACTCTTCTTCGAAAAAGTGCCATGGGATCTTTTACATCCACCTGAGATGGCAGATAGGGCCTCAGTTTAACTTCTCATCTGAAAGACGGTACCTTTGACAGTGCAGCACTCCCTCAATACTGCACTGAAGTGTAAACCTAGATTCTGACCCAGAGCTGAGAGTGTTACCACTGAGCTAAGGCTGAAATCTATCTATCATTCGTTAGACCATCTGCTTAATTGATCTGAATCTCTTCTTTTGCTAATCTTCCTTAATTTTCATACTTCATCTTTTCTGAAGGCATTAACTCTTTGCTGGGGTACAGCTGCCCAAAGGTTTCTTGCCAAAGTTGCCATTCTTCAAATGTGAGGCAGCCCAAGGAGTATAAGCAGGCTAAGCAACTGCTGAGCCTAACCCTGTTCTCACTGTGCGATGTCATCGCACATGCACTGCCAGCAGCCATCACTGGACAATGATCAGAGGGGTAAATCCTGGCTGATTTTCCTCTACTAAACCTGGGTTTCTGAAGCCCATTGTAAAACCCTTACCACCAACCCTGTCTGAGAGCAGCCAACTCAGCACAGAACGGGGACTGATGCTGGGGCCCTTCTGGTCTGTATGGCTCAACCACTCTCTGCTTTCCCCCCCTGGCCCATCTCTGCTCAGATCTCTTCAAATGCTGTTTATCTTTCTTATGATTGGCACCTGGACACATAACTTAGTATCAGGAAATATTCTAATACTACAAGGAGTTCTCTCTTCCAATTTATTTGTGCATAGTAAACTCAGAACAGATACCACAAATTTCTACTCATAATTGACCTCCAAAGACTGCCTTTTTCATTTATAATCACTCTTGCTTCCTATCACCAATCCAGTTTTTAATCCCAGTATTAATTATGTCATTAATTGCATGAACCTTTAGTTACTCCTCAAAGAATTCCAGCAGCCTAGTGAAGCATGTCCTGATGGATCCAAATCCTTGGTGACTGCTCCTTTTGGCCTTTATGTCTCTAGATGAGCATTGGTAATGTCCTATGTAGTCTCAAGTGTTTCCTTCTTAACAGATGTTAGGCTAACTGATCTCTAAACTCCAGGTTTATAGAGTCTTAGTCATAGAGTCATAGAGTTATACAGCACGGATAGAGGCCCACAGCCTGCATCTTGGACCCACTGCCCCAATGTACCATTTTCCCACGCAACCCGCAATTAATGTCTGATTATGAGCAGTTTCGTACTCTGGATTCGTTTTTAAACGCAACTGAATTAATTATTCTTCTAGCAAACATGGAGAGGAGGCTTTCATCTCATTATTCCGGGCTGGATTCACGATGGCTTAGAGATGAAGAGTTCCCCGCTTTACAAGTACCAGTATTGGAGATGTGCATATTTGGTGGGGCATCATGTAAATATTCTTACTAGTGAGGTGGCTATTTTACTGGATTAGCAATCCAGAGGTTGTGAGATCAAATCCAACCATGGCAATTGTAAAGTCGAATTCAATAAATCTGGTAATTTGTGGCTAGCACCAGAAAAAATTACCACAAAAGCTGCCGTTGTCGTTAGAAAGCCAACTGGTTCACTAATGTCCTTCAGGGAAAGGAATCTGCCACCCCTACCCTGTTTGGCCTATACCTAACTAGTCCCACACTTTGTGGTTGACTCTTAATGCCTTCTGAGGTGGTCTAGCAAACCATTCAGTTGCCAAGGTAACTAGTTAGAGGAAATAAATGCAGCCTTGCCAGTGTCAGCCACCTCTCAAGTACGAATTTTTAAAAATTGTGCTTAATGTAATATTGGCCATAGTAACTTGTGTTTATTTAATCAGTATTTGTGTTGTGACAGAGAGGATGTGAAACGACTGCAGACACTCCGACGAGCAGTGCGTCAAGAAGTCGCAGAGATGGAGGTTCAGCTAGAGGATTGGACTCGGCAAGTCGGAGAAGGAATGAGAATGGTGAGATTAATATAAAAGGAAGCCAGCATCAACACGTTTCACTCAATGACAAAACTTACCAGCTCCAAACAATTCACATTTGGCCACGCCTTTGAGCTGTTGCATACTTAGTTTATAGGAGATGGAGTGCTGAAAGCAGTCCAGATTCCTGGGAGTATATAATGCAAAATGGGAGTGAATTAAATCAGAACATTCAGGTCAAATTTCGTGATCATTTTTCTCATAATTTTCTGAGAAATTTGAATGATTATTATCAAGGGAAATTTCGATGATTGGATTAATTGTTCTTTCAGCATTTTTCTATCTAAAAGAATTACAGTACATTTCAGCATTAATTGGGATCTGAGGGCTGATTCTTTGAATGGGGGAAGAGGTCCCAGTGAGGAGTGGAGCTCGCAGGGAAGCTCTTGTTGGGAAATTGGACCTGAGATTTCCTGTCAAGCGTTCCCTGTGAGTGCCAATCCTCCCTGGGACCACCCAAATTGGGAATCAACCTTCCTTTCTCTACCCAGTAATATAAACTTGGAAATTAAGTTGTCTGACATTAGTAAACCCTCCATCTACTATTTAAACTGAAGCATTACAACCTAAAATAGTGAGCAAAAGAAATTTGATGTAAATATGTTAAACATTCAAACAATATTGCACAGTGCAGTTTCCACATTATAGGCTGAATTTTAAGGCCTCTTGCCCAGTGGAAATGGAGTGGTAGCGACCTGAACTTACCATCCTGTTACCGCCATTTTGGTGGTTGTCACCATTTTGCTGGGGTCCCCCGAGTAGGAGAGCTGAGCAACCACCTGAAGAGGAAGCCCAGCTGATTACATCATTAAATCGGGTCCTATGACGGCAATTTTTAGGCTGAACTGGGTGGAGCATGCGCCATGCATGAAAAGCAAGTCCCTCTTCATTTCTGTGGAGCTGGAAGCAGCAGGAGTGCTTCTCTTGGCCCCAGAAACCCAGGCTGAGCAGCTGCTGCTCCACCTGCCCCCCCACCCCCACCATTTGGATTACTATGGCGAAAATATTCATGGAAAATCCAGGCCAATGTCAATTATTCCTCTTTGCCCAGTCAGAGTGCGTAAGTGGGTTCAGAACAATCGAACTGCTGCTCAAGATGCTCAGCCTTTCTCTTTCCTTCATTTATTGCCCATCCCTAATTGCCCTTGAGAAGGTGGTGGTGAGCCACCTTCTTGAACCGCTGTAGTCCGTGTGGTGAAGGTTTTCCCATTGTGCTGCTAGGTAGGGAGTTCCAGGATTTTGACCAAGCTTAGATATTCGAACCTTAGAACAAGAGGACAGGAAAACAAAATCAAACTCTGTGGATGAGAATTGTAAATTTGAGGCATTGGTGGATCAGAAGCTAATGTAGGACAGTGAGCACAGGGGTGATGGGTGAACGGGACTTGGTGCGAGTTAGGATACGGTTAGTGTGGTCAGGTGTACTAGCCTCTTGAAGAATGCAATTGGGCTTCAATGGGGGTGGGACGGGGAGGGGAGTCCAGGCCAGTGTCAGGGCCAGGAGCCTCGAAGATTTGGGAGTGTGGAGTTTTTAAGTGGCCCCTGACACAGAGGCTTCCGAGGCCACAATGCATCATTTTCCTGGGTACGGAGGAGGGGGTGGGTGGGGGCGGGGGGGTGGTGGTCGGGGGAGAAGAGGAAACCTGGCACTCTCCCCAGAGAAGAAAAGTCCCACTGCAGTTTTCAGCCTGTGAGGCAAACGGAACACCCAAAGATGCACCAATAATAGTGCAGGGCCCATAGAAATTAGCACCCCCCCCCCCTCCCGGACCCTGCCTACTCCATCAGGGTCACGCTGCAGGGCACCAGTGGGCATAATGCCAGTGTTGGTGCCAGGATTACAGCCTGTATAAATACAATGTGGAGATGCCGGTGATGGTCTGGGGTTGACAATTGTAAACAATTTTACAACACCAAGTTATAGTCCAACAATTTTATTTGAAATTCACAAGCTTTCGGAGGCTTCCTCCTTCCTCAGGTGAATGTGGAAATGAAATCCTCGAACCCTTCGCATTTATAAATCACAGAACAATACCTGGTGATTACAGAAAGTCTTTCCAACTGCCCATTGCCAAGGCAATCACAGTGTGCAGACAGAGAGGTGTTACCTACAAGGCCACCGAATATACAAACAACCAAAAAAACCCATCATCTGATGAAGGGGATAATCTCCGAAAGCTTGTGATTTTAAAATAAATTTGTTGGACTATAACCTGGTGTTGTAAGATTCCTTACATTTGTCCACCCCAGTCCATCACCGGCATCTCCACATCAAAAAAAAACAGAGAGAGAGAGAGAGAGAGAGGCAGAAACATAGAAACATCCGGAAGGAAGAGAAAGACAGCAAATGACCCGTTATATTAAAAACAGATAACATTTGTTCACTGGTGGGGTTACGTGTAGCGTGACATGAACCCAAGATCCCGGTTGAGGCCGTCCTCATGGGTGTGGAACTTGGCTATCAATTTCTGCTCGACGATTTTGCGTTGTCGTGTGTCTCGAAGGCCACCTTGGAGTATGCTTACCCGAAGGTCGGTGGCTGAATGTCCTTGACTGCTGAAGTGTTCCCCGACTGGGAGGGAACCCTCCTGTCTGGCGATTGTTGCGCGGTGTCCGTTCAACCGTTGTCGCAGCGTCTGCATGGTCTCGCCAATGTACCATGCTCTGGGGCATCCTTTCCTGCAACGTATGAGGTAGACAACGTTGGCCGAGTCACAGGAGTATGAACCATGCACCTGGTGGGTGGTGTCCTCTCGTGTGATGGTGGTATCTGTGTCGATGATCTGGCATGTCTTGCAGAGGTTACCGTGGCAGGGTTGTGTGGTGTCGTGGACACTGTTCTCCTGAAAGCTGGGTAATTTGCTGCGAATGATGGTCTGTTTGAGGTTGGGTGGCTGTTTAAAGGCGAGTAGTGGAGGTGTGGGGATGGCCATAGCGAGGTGTTCATCGTCATTGATGACATGTTGAAGGCTGCGAAGAACATGGCGTAGTTTCTCCGCTCCGGGGAAGTACTGGACGATGAAGGGTACTCTGTTGGTTGCATCCCGTGTTAGTCTTCTGAGGAGGTCTATGCGATTTTTCGCTTTGGCCCATCGGAACTGTCGATCGATGAGTCGAGCGTCATATCCCATTCTTACTAGGGCGTCTTTCAGCGTCTGTAGGTGTCCATCGCGTTCCTCCTCATCTGAGCAGACCCTGTGTATTCGCAGGGCCTGTCCATAGGGGATGGCCTCTTTGACGTGGTTAGGGTGGAAGCTGGAAAAGTGGAGCATCGTGAAGTTGTCCGTGAAGTTGTCCGTGGGCTTGTGGTGGAGTGAGGTGCTGAGGTGCCCGTCTTTGATGGAGATTCGTGTGTCCAAGAAAGAAACTGATTCTGAGGAGTAGTCCATGGTGAGCTTGATGGTGGGATGGAACTTGTTGATGTTATCGTGTAGTCTCTTTAGTGATTCCTCGCCGTGGGTCCATAGAAAGAAAATGTCGTCGATGTATCTGGTGTATAGTGTTGGTTGGAGGTCCTGTGCAGTGAAGAAGTCCTGCTCGAACTTGTGCATGAAAATGTTGGCGTATTGGGGTGCGAATTTGGTCCCCATGGCTGTTCCGTGTGTTTGGGTAAAGAACTGGTTATCGAAGGTGAAGACATTGTGATCCAGGATGAAGTGGATGAGTTGTAGGATGGCGTCTGGAGATTGGCTGTTGTTGGTGTTGCGTTCGCAGCAAATTACCCAGCTTTCAGGAGAACAGTGTCCACGACACCACACAACCCTACCACGGTAACCTCTGCAAGACATGCCAGATCATCGACACAGATACCACCATCACACGAGAGGACACCACCCACCAGGTGCATGGTTCATACTCCTGTGACTCGGCCAACGTTGTCTACCTCATACATTGCAGGAAAGGATGCCCCGGAGCATGGTACATTGGTGAGACCATGCAGACGCTGCGACAACGGATGAACAGACACCGCGCAACAATCACCAGACAGGAGGGTTCCCTCCCAGTCGGGGAACACTTCAGCAGTCAAGGACATTCAGCCACCGACCTTCGGGTAAGCATACTCCAAGGCGGCCTTCGAGACACACGACAACGCAAAATCGCCGAGCAGAAATTGATAGCCAAGTTCCGCACCCATGAGGACGGCCTCAACCGGGATCTTGGGTTCATGTCACGCTACACGTAACCCCACCAGTGAACAAATGTTATCTGTTTTTAATATAACGGGTCATTTGCTGACTTTTACTTCCTTCCGGATGTTTCTATGTTTCTGCCTCTCTCTTTTTTTTTTGGTTGTTTGTATATTCGGTGGCCTTGTAGGTAACACCTCTCTGTCTGCACACTGTGATTGCCTTGGCAACGGGCAGTTGGAAAGACTTTCTGTAATCACCAGGTATTGTTCTGTGATTTATAAATGCGAAGGGTTCGAGGATTTCATTTCCACATTCACCTGAGGAAGGAGGAAGCCTCCGAAAGCTTGTGAATTTCAAATAAAATTGTTGGACTATAACTTGGTGTTGTAAAATTGTTTACAATTGTATAAATATAGACACAGGTGGTCAAATAATCTATAGAACATGTAGATTCCATGTTTGTCGGAACTTTAGGAATACAGTTGGTTGGTGTTGAACATTATAGACTTAAAATTAACTTCCAGGAGATTTTTGTTGCTCATGAGAGGGTAGAAATTCCATGATTTTCCCTCTTAAAAGTGTTAGCCGTGGTTGTATGCCTCCTTCAGAAGATGGTAGTTGACAACTGTACAAATTGTACAAGTTCTGTTGGAGGGGCAAGCTTGATGGGCGAAATTTTCTTCTCTCATTTCATGCTTTCTCATGTTGCAGTAATTAATGTAGAATTCAATCTCATGCACAAAGTCAACAGAAACCAAAACATTGCTAATAATCACATTTGCATGGAACAGGAAAGATTCTGCCAATATGAGACAGAAGGGCAAAGTCAGCAAGGTTGTGCTCTCGTAACGAAGCCTCATCAGACGGGAGCTTGGGTTGGAGAATCAGAGCCCTATTTTTGATCCATGTTTCCATGAAGTGAAATTCCACACCAGCTACATCTGAATTTGCCTTCAAAATCCAGGAACAAATTGGAACTTGGTCAAGATTTGATGACCGGAGTGGGACTGGGATATTTGAGGTCTAACATGTTTGTCTGAAGACTTGCTAGCTTGTTGGATGAGCAGCCAGTGACAAGTTTGGTCTTTTGTTCCTAGTTATTATTCAGTAACTCCACCTGATCTTAGTTTGTAAGATTTAACTTGTTGGCATGTTCCTTTGCTTTTCCAAACTGCCTTTGTTTCCCTTTCAAATATATATGTTGGGTGGTGTTGCTTTACATCCAACCCATTCTTCTGAATTTGATGATTTGTAGCAACTGTAGAAAATATGAGCAAGTTTTAAAATAAAATTGTGCTAAACTTCTGGTTTGTCTTTCAGCAGTTGCAGATTTTGATGGAGGAGCAGTCGTCTTTCTGCTCGTATCTAGAAGTGCTGAAGCAAACAGGGGATGCAACATCAGGGAACTGGCCTTGCCCTTCAATCAGCTGTATGACACCTGTATCAGGACTGGCCACCACCTCACAGGCGCCCAACTCCAATGCAGGAACAATTCTGCCAGTGCCTTCTGTTTCAGGACAAAGCCCAGTGACCTCACCAGCTCCTTCAGCCTCGAATAAAACTGACACTGAATCCAACCCAGAAGCTGACCAGGGTGCAGAGTTAACAGCAAAAAAGCAAAGCCCTCAGTCAGAAATGCTGGATTTTAGAACCATTCTGCAAAATGTAAGAAATCTCACAGTTTTTCATTAATTTACGCCTTGTTGCAAAAAGTATCTATGGAAAAATCACTATAAATTGTAATTGAATTAATGCTGCTTCTGTCGCATGTGCAACATCTGTGCTCCCAACAGATCCTTGTAAAAGTTGCACATTATTCCATATCTCAGAACTGCTTGATATCTGAGTACTGGACTATATGTTCTGGGTTAAGATTCATACTGTATTTTAAACCAATTCATTTCAGTTCCACCCATCTCAGTTTCCTTTGTGGGGATAGTCATTCTGCACGTATTTCAAGCAATTGTAAGTAATTTACTATGAATATAGAACAAAGAAACTTGTTTTCTCTTAAATGCAATGATGAATGGCCATTTGACAATTATGTTCACGGTGGATACTTACTTGCACTTGGAGTGCTGGGGCTGGATCTTCCTCTGCTGTACCACCTGAAATTGGAAAATCAGACAGGAAGGCCTAAAGCCACATCCCCATCCTGAACTACATTTTCTCCCCCCGCCCAAGCAGGACAGACCACCAGCCCCTCCTTCACTACCCCACCACATGGAAAAGGCATTGGGCAGGTGGGGCCCAGCATCTGCCCAATTTCCCTGCCTTTCGCCCTTCCTGCCACCAACTCCAGGGATCGTCAGGAGAGGGGTGCAGCTGTCCCTGGGGCAGTGGCTGAACGCCCATCCATTTGGAGGAAAGGGACCTAGAAGTGGGCATCTCTCCTTCTCCTCTGGCCCAACAACCTTTCCTTTTTTAGGCCTAGACCTCAAAAGAGGCCAACAAAATTCAAATTTAGCCTCCTGGGGGCTCTTCTGCCCCCTTTAAGGGGCTGCAACAAGCTCCGTTTTGGTGGTGAGGATCCTGTAGGGATAATGACCCCCGATCCAGGATACTGTGTCAGGGTCAGATTGGTGAGTGGAAATCCAGGGGAGGAGGGAATTCCAAGCCCTTATGACAGAATCACATGAGAGGAATTATTCATCCAATCATGCTCAGTAGGAAAGTTTTTTTTTCTAATTATTAGCTCTTTCACTTGGACAAGGTATTGCTGAGGGAATATATGAAAGAGATGTGAATATAAGCTTTAAATGTACTGCAGATAAAGGCCTGAGATCCTAAAAATCCAATACAAGGCCAGCAAGGAAGTCACCAAGAGAATTGGACACAATGTACAGTAACATAGCACAATATAATGCAGAGCAACATGACATGCAGTGATATAGGACAACATGATACAAGATAATACAACACACTGTAATATAGGACAATATAATACAGGGCAACACAACATACAGTAACGCTGGACAACATGATACAAGGCAACACAACATATAGCGACATAGGACAACATGATACAAGATAATACAACATACAGTAACACTGGACAACATGATACAAGGCAATACAACATACTGTAATGTAGGACAACAAAATACAGGGCAACACAACATATAGTGATGTAGGACGACATGCTACAAGGCAACACAACATACAATGATGTGGGACAATATGATACAAAGTAACATACAATAACATAGGACAACATCTAATGTCAGTTGTGAGGAAGTCATTAGAATCTGTCATTAGGGACAAAGTGACTGAGAAATTTGACAAATTTAAGCTCATCGGAGAGAGTCAGTGTGGATATGTGAAAATCAAGTCATGTCTGAATAATCTAGTTGAATTTTTTGAGGAGGTCTCCAATGTGATGGATAAGGGAGAGTCTATGGATGTTATCTATATGGACTTCCAGAAGTCATTTGATAAGGTTCTGCAGAAAAGATTATTAGCAAAATGATTAAGCATGGAAATAAAGGCAACCTTGCATCAAGAGTTGGAAATTCATTAAGAGGTAGGAGACAGAGAGTAGCGATGAAGGGTACATACTCTGATTGGCGGGACGTGACAATTGGTATTCCCAGCGATCTGTACTGGGGCCCCAGCTTTTCACCACATTTATCAATGACATAAATGAAGGAAAAGAGAGTTGTATATCCAAGATTGAAGATGACACTAAGTTGGAAGACACAGTCAGTGGTGCAATTTGTAGATTCATACAATCATGGAATCATGCTGCACAGAAGGAGGTCATTTGGCCCATCGTGTCTGTGCCGGCTCTTTAAAACACCGAACCAATTAGTCCTACTCCCCTGCTCTTTAGCCATAGCCCTGCAAATTTCTCCTTTTCAAGTATATACCCAATTCCCTTTTGAAAGTTACGATTGAATCTACTTCCACAAACTTTTCAGGTAGTGCATTCCAGATCATAACAACTTGCAGTGTTAAAAAATGTCTTCTCATCACCCCCTGGATTTGTAAATCTGTGTCCTTTGGTTACCAACCTTCTTGCCAGTGGAAATAGTTTCTCCCTATCTACTCTATCAAAACCACTCACAATTTTGAACACCTCTATTAAATCTCCCCTTAACCTTCTCTGCTCTAAGGAGGAGAATCCCAGCTTCTCTAGTCTCTCCACATAACTGGTACAATTCTGGTAAATCTCCTCTGCATTCTTTCCAAGGCCTTGGCATCCTTTCTGGAGTGTGGTGCCCCGAATTGGACACAATATTTTAGATGAGGCTTAACCAGTGATTTATAAAGGTTCACTATAACTTCCTTGTTTTTGTACTCTATGCCTCTATTTGTAAAGATGTGGAGATGCCGGTGATGGACTGGGGTTGACAATTGTAAACAATTTTACAACACCAAGTTATAGTCCAGCAATTTTATTTTAAATTCACAAGCTTTCGGAGACTTCCTCCTTCCTCAGGTAAATTTACCTGAGGAAGGAGGAAGTCTCCGAAAGCTTGTGAATTTAAAATAAAATTGCTGGACTATAACTTGGTGTTGTAAAATTGTTTACAATTCTATTTGTAAAGCCAAGGATCCCATATGCTTTTTTAACAGCTTTCTCAACTTTCCACCTTCACAGATTTGTGTATTTGAACCCCCAGGTCTCTCTGTTCCTGCTTTAAAATTGTACCATTTAATTTATATTGCCTCTCCTCATTCTTCCTTCCAAAATGCACCACTTCACACATCTCTGCATTAAATTTCATCTGTCATGGATTTGCCCATTTCACCAATCTGTCAATGTCCTCCTGAAGTCTGCTACAATCCCCTTCATTATTTATTACATTTCCAAGCTTTGTGTCATCTGCAAACTTTGAAATTATGCCCCATATACCCAAGTCCAAGTCATTAATATATATCAAAAAGAGCCGTGGTCCCAGTACCGACTTCCCGGGGACACCACTGTATACTTCCCTCCAGTCTGATAAACAACCATTGACCATTACTCTCTGCTTTCTGTCTCTTATCCAATTTTATATCCATGCTGCCACTGCCCCTTTGATCCCACGGGCTTCAATCTTGCTAACAAGTCCATTATGTAGCACTGTATCCTCCTTCTGAAAGTCCATATACACAACATCAACTGCATTACCTTCATCAACTCTCTCCATTATTTCATTGAAGAACTCAAAGTTTGTCAGACACAATTTGCCTTTGACAAATCCATGTTGGCTGCTATTTATTAACCCATGTTCTTCCAAGT
This sequence comes from Heptranchias perlo, assembly GCF_035084215.1. Taxonomy (NCBI): domain Eukaryota; kingdom Metazoa; phylum Chordata; class Chondrichthyes; order Hexanchiformes; family Hexanchidae; genus Heptranchias; species Heptranchias perlo. The sequence continues at coordinate 103,443,644 of NC_090327.1, forward strand.
GACAATTGATTTTATCCCAGATTATGGTCTTTAGAAGTTTTCCCACCACCAACGTTAGGCTGACTGGCCCGTAGTTACCTGGTTTATCTCTCTCCCCTTTCGTGAACGTGGCTGTAACATTTGCAAGCCTCCAGTCCTCCGGCACCACTCCCGTATCCAAGGAGGATTGAAAGATTATGGCTAAAGCCTCCGTTATGTCCACCCTTACTTCCCTCAGTAACCTAAGATGCATCCCACCTGGACCGGGTGACTTTTCCACTTTGACCATTTAAGGACCTCCTCTTGATTTATTTTTATCCTTTCCAATTTCTCTACCACCTCCTTCTTTACTGTAACATTGGCAGCATCCTCTTTAGTAAAGACAGATGCAAAGTAATGCCCTCTGCCTCCACAAGAAGATTTCCTTTTTAGTCCCTAATCAGCCCCACCCTTTTTTTGACTATCCTTTTGCACTTTATATGTTTATAAAACACTTTAGTGTTCTCTTTTATATTACCCATTAATCTTTTCTCGTACTTTCTCTTTGCCCCTCTTATTTCCGTTTACAGTTCTCTGTACTTTCTGAATTCTGCTTGATTCTCTACTGTATTATGATCCTGACACTTATCACAAGCTGCCTTTTTCTATTTAATTTTAATCCGAATTTCTTTAGTCATCCAAGGAGCTCTAGCTTTGGATGCCCTTCCTTTCCCCTCATAGGAATGTGCCCAGTCCAACTCCTCCTTGAAGGCCTCCCATTGCTCATTTACCCTTTTACCTGATAATCTTTGTTTCCATTCCACCTGGGCCAGATCCCTTTTCACCTCCCTGAAATTAGCCTCCTTAGAGTTGAGTATCTTCACTTTTGATTGCTCCCTGTCTTTTCCATATCTACTCTAAACCTAATGATATCAAATTCACTGTTTCCCAAATACTCTCCCACTGAAACATGCTCCACTTGTCCTATTTCATTCCCCAGAACTAGATCCAGCACTGCTTCCTTCCTCACTGGAAACATACTGATCAATAAAGTTTTCCTGTGCATATTTCAGGAATTCCTCCCCCGACTTGCCTTTTACACTGTTTTATCCCCAGTCTATGGGAGCGGGAAGTTACAAAACAGTTTAGGCGGGTGGGCAAAACTGTGGCAATGTGGAGAAGTGGGAGGTCATCCACTTTAGGACCAAGAAAGACAAATCAGGCTATCTTCCAAATAGTGAGAGATAAGGAACTGTGGAGGAGCAAGGAGATTTGAGTGTCCATGCATACAAATCACAAAAAACAAGTGGACAGGTACAAAAATCAATCAAAAAGCCTCATGGAATATTGGCCTTTATCTCGAGCGGGCTGTAATACAAAGGGTTATGCTTCAGTCATATAAAGACTTGCTCATACCCATGTGGAGGACTGCGCTCAATTCTGGGCACTGCACTTTAAGAAGGGTATATATTTGCCTTGCAGAGCAGAGCGATACAATGAAAAGTAACAGTGCAGAGCAATACAATGAACGGTGACAGTACAGAGCAATACAATGAACAGTGACAGTGAAGAACAATGCCATGAACAGTAACAGTGCAGAGCAATACAATGAACAGTAACAGTGCAGAGCAATACAATGAACAGTAACAGTGAAGAACAATAACACGAACAGCAACAGTGAAGAGCAATACCACGAACGGTAACAGTGCAGAGCAATACAATGAACAGTAACAGTGCAGAGCAATACAATGAACAGGAACAGTGCAGAGCAATTCAATGAACAGTAACAGTGCAGAGCAATACAATGAACAGTAACAGTGCAGAGCAATTCAATGAACAGTAACAGTACAGAACAATACAATGAACAGTAACATTGCAGAGCAATACAATGAACAGTAACAGTACAGAACAATACAATGAAGAGTAACAGTGCAGAGCAATTCAATGAACAGTAACAGTACAGAACAATACAATGAACAGTAACAGTGCAGAACAATACAATGAACAGTAACAGTGCAGAACAATACAATGAACATTAACAGTGCAGAGCAATACAATGAACAGTAACAGTGCAGAACAATACAATGAACATTAACAGTGCAGAGCAATACAATGAACAGTAACAGTACAGAACAATACAATGAACAGTAACAGTACAGAACAATACAATGAACAGTAACAGCACAGAGCAATACAATGAACAGTAACAGCACAGAGCAATACAATGAACAGTAACAGCACAGAGCAATACAATGAACAGTAACAGCACAGAACAATACAATGAACAGTAACAGCGCAGAGCAATAGAATGAACAGTAACAGCGCAGAGCAATACAATGAACAGTAACAGCACAGAGCAATACAATGAACAGTAACAGCGCAGAGCAATACAATGAACAGTAACAGTGCAGAACAATACAATGAAAAGTAACAGCACAGAGCAATACAATGAACAGTAACAGTACAGAGCAATACAATGAACAGTAACAGTGCAGAGCAATACAATGAACGGTAACAGTGCAGAGCAATACAATGAACAGTAACAGTGCAGAACAATACAATGAACATTAACAGTGCAGAGCAATACAATGAACGGTAACAGTGCAGAGCAATACAATGAACAGTAACAGTGCAGAACAATACAATGCACATTAACAGTGCAGAGCAATACAATGAACAGTAACAGTGCAGAGCAATACAATGAACAGTAACAGTGCAGAACAATACAATGAACAGTAACAGTGCAGAGCAATACAATGAACAGTAAAAGTACAGAACAATACAATGAATGGTAACAGTGCAGAACAATACAATGAACAGTAAAAGTACAGAGCAATACAATGAACAGTAACAGTACAGAACAATACAATGAACAGTAAAAGTACAGAACAATACAATGAATGGTAACAGTGCAGAACAATACAATGAACAGTAACAGTGCAGAGCAATACAATGAACAGTAACAGTGCAGAGCAATACAATGAACAGTAACAGTGCAGAACAATACAATGAACAGTAACAGTGCAGAGCAATACAATGAACAGTAAAAGTACAGAACAATACAATGAATGGTAACAGTGCAGAACAATACAATGAACAGTAAAAGTACAGAGCAATACAATGAACAGTAACAGTACAGAACAATACAATGAACAGTAAAAGTACAGAACAATACAATGAATGGTAACAGTGCAGAACAATACAATGAACAGTGACAGTGCAGAGCAATACAATGAACAGTAACAGTACAGAACAATACAATGAACAGTAACAGTGCAGAGCAATACAATGAACAGTAACAGTGCAGAGCAATGCAATGAACAGTAACAGTGCAGAACAATACAATGAACAGGAACAGTACAGAGCAATGCAATGAACAGTAACAGTGCAGAACAATACAATGAACAGGAAAAGTACAGAGCAATACAATGAACAGTAACAGTGCAGAACAATTCAATGAACAGTAACAGTGCAGAGCAATACAATGAACAGTAACGGTGCAGAGCAATGCAATGAAAAGTAACAGTGCAGAACAATACAATGAACAGTAACAGTGCAGAGCAATACAATGAACAGTAACAGTGCAGAACAATTCAATGAACAGTAACAGTGCAGAGCAATGCAATGAACAGTAACAGTGCAGAACAATACAATGAACAGTAAAAGTGCAGAACAATACAATGAACAGTAAAAGTACAGAGCAATACAATGAACAGTAACAGTACAGAGCAATACAATGAACAGTAACAGTACAGAACAATACAAAGAACAGTGACAGTGCAGAGCAATACAATGAACAGTAACAGTACAGAGCAATACAATGAACAGTAAAAGTACAGAGCAATACAATGAACAGTAACAGTACAGAACAATACAATGAACAGTAAAAGTACAGAACAATACAATGAACAGTAACAGTGCAGAACAATACAATGAACAGTAACAGTACAGAGCAATACAATGAACAGTAACAGTGCAGAACAATTCAATGAACAGTAACAGTGCAGAGCAATACAATGAACAGTAACAGTGCAGAGCAATGCAATGAAAAGTAACAGTGCAGAACAATACAATGAACAGTAACAGTGCAGAGCAATACAATGAACAGTAACAGTGCAGAGCAATGCAATGAACAGTAACAGTACAGAACAATACAATGAACAGTAAAAGTACAGAACAATACAATGAATGGTAACAGTGCAGAACAATACAATGAACAGTGACAGTGCAGAGCAATACAATGAACAGTAGCAGTGCAGAACAATACAATGAACAGTAAAAGTACAGAGCAATACAATGAACAGTAACAGTATAGAGCAATACAATGAACAGTAACAGTGCAGAACAATACAATGAACAGTAAAAGGACAGAGCAATTCAATGAACAGTAACAGTACAGAGCAATACAATGAACAGTAACAGTGCAGAACAATACAATGAACAGTAACAGTGCAGAACAATACAATGAACAGTAAAAGTACAGAGTAATACAATGAACAGTAACAGTACAGAGCAATACAATGAACAGTAACAGTACAGAACAATACAATGAACAGTGACAGTGCAGAGCAATACAATGAACAGTAACAGTACAGAACAATACAATGAACAGTAAAAGTACAGAGCAATACAATGAACAGTAACAGTACAGAACAATACAATGAACAGTAAAAGTACAGAACAATACAATGAACAGTAACAGTGCAGAACAATACAATGAACAGTAACAGTACAGAGCAATACAATGAACAGTAACAGTGCAGAACAATTCAATGAACAGTAACAGTGCAGAGCAATGCAATGAACAGTAACAGTGCAGAGCAATGCAATGAACAGTAACAGTGCAGAACAATACAATGAACAGGAACAGTACAGAGCAATGCAATGAACAGTAACAGTGCAGAACAATACAATGAACAGGAAAAGTACAGAGCAATACAATGAACAGTAACAGTGCAGAACAATTCAATGAACAGTAACAGTGCAGAGCAATACAATGAACAGTAACAGTGCAGAGCAATGCAATGAAAAGTAACAGTGCAGAACAATACAATGAACAGTAACAGTGCAGAGCAATACAATGAACAGTAACAGTGCAGAACAATTCAATGAACAGTAACAATGCAGAGCAATGCAATGAACAGTAACAGTGCAGAACAATACAATGAACAGTAACAGTGCAGAACAATACAATGAACAGTGACAGTGCAGATCAATACAATGAACAGTAACAGTGCAGAACAATACAATGAACAGTAACAGTGCAGAGCAATGCAATGAACAGTAACAGTGCAGAACAATACAATGAACAGTAACAGTACAGAGAAATTCAATGAACAGTAACAGTGCAGAACAATACAATGAACAGTAACAGTGCAGAACAATACAATGAACAGTAACAGTACAGAGCAATACAATGAACAGTAACAGTGCAGAGCAATTCAATGAACAGTAACAGTGCAGAGCAATTCAATGAACAGTAACAGTGCAGAGCAATTCAATGAACAGTAAAAGTACAGAGCAATTCAATGAACAGTAACAGTGCAGAGCAATTCAATGAACAGTAAAAGTACAGAGCAATTCAATGAACAGTAACAGTGCAGAGCAATTCAATAAACAGTAACAGTGCAGAACAATACAATGAACAGTGACAGTGCAGAACAATACAATGAACAGTAACAGTGCAGAACAATACAATGAACAGTAACAGTACAGAGCAATTCAATGAACAGTAACAGTGCAGAACAATACAATGAACAGCAACAGTACAGAGCAATTCAATGAACAGTAACAGTGCAGAGCAATACAATGAACAGTAACAGTGCAGAACAATTCAATGAACAGTGACAGTGCAGAACAATACAATGAACAGTAACAGTGCAGAGCAATACAATGAACAGTAACAGTGCAGAACAATACAATGAACAGTAACAGTGCAGAACAATACAATGAACAGTAACAGTGCAGAGCAATACAATGAACAGTGACAGTGCAGAGCAATACAATGAACAGTAACAGTGCAGAACAATGCAATGAACAGTAACAGTGCAGAGCAATACAATGAACAGTAACAGTGCAGAACAATACAATGAACAGTAACAGTGCAGAACAATACAATGAACAGTAACAGTGCAGAGCAATTCAATGAACAGTAACAGTACAGAACAATACAATGAACGGTAACAGTGCAGAACAATACAATGAACAGTAACAGTGCAGAACAATTCAATGAACAGTAACAGTGCAGAGCAATTCAATGAACAGTAACAGTGCAGAACAATACAATGAACAGTAACAGTGCAGAACAATACAATGAACAGTAACAGTGCAGAGCAATGCAATGAACAGTAACAGTGCAGAACAATACAATGAACAGTAACAGTACAGAGCAATGCAATGAACAGTAACAGTGCAGAACAATACAATGAACAGTGACAGTGCAGAACAATACAATGAACAGTAACAGTGCAGAACAATACATTGAACAGTAACAGTGCAGAGCAATGCAATGAACAGTAACAGTGCAGAACAATACAATGAACAGTAACAGTACAGAGCAATACAATGAACAGTGACAGTGCAGAACAATACAATGAACAGTGACAGTGCAGAGCAATACAATGAACAGTAACAGTGCAGAGCAATGCAATGAACAGTAACAGCACAGAGCAATACAATGAACAGTAACAGTACAGAGCAATGCAATGAACAGTGACAGTGCAGAACAATACAATGAACAATTACAGTACAGAGCAATACAATGAACAGTAACAGTACAGAACAATACAATGAACAGTAACAGTACAGAGCAATGCAATGAACAGTGACAGTGCAGAACAATACAATGAACAGTAACAGTACAGAGCAATACAATGAACAGTAACAGTACAGAGCAATACAATGAACAGTAACAGTGCAGAACAATACAATGAACAGTAATAGTGCAGAACAATACAATGAGCAGCAGCAATGAAGAGCAATGCAATGAATGGTAACAGTGCAGAACAATACCATGAATAGTGACAGTGAAGAGCGATACAATGAACAGTAATAATGAAGGGCGATACAATGAACAGTAACAGTGCAGAGCAATACAATGAACAGTAACAGGGAAGGGCGATACAATGAATAGTGACAGTGATGAGCGATACAATGAATAGTGACTGTGAAGAGCGATACAATGAACAGTAGCAGTGAAGGGCGATACAATGAACAGTAATGGTGCAGAGTGATACAATGAATAGTGACAATGAAGAGCGATACAATGAACAGTAACAATGCAGAGCCACGCAATGAACAGTAATAATGAAGGGCGATACAATGAACAGTAACAGTGAAGAGCAATACAATGAACTGTAACAATGAAGGGCGATACCATGAACAGTGACAGTGCAGAGCAATTCAATGAACAGTAAGAGGACAGAGCAACATGACACAGTTGCATGATGCAAAAGAACAGTATCACAGACACACTCTAAAATTTACTCTGTGTTTGAATTTTCTTAGGCATTTTGAACATTTCTAACTATTTATTGATAGCAAAATCTCTGTTCCAGATTAAACATTCATTTCAACAACTCCGATCACCAAGTCCTGAACCGATTCGCCACTGAAGGACCTTCACATGGTAGGTTGTCACTTATTCTTCTACATAAAACAAGTGTTGTTATGGCAGTTTCTTAAAATGGAAGGAAAGATTAAAAAGAAAGCACTTTTGTACTTTAGGTACTTCCTCATTCTACATTCTAAAAATTGCTGTCGGAAAAATATTTGTCAAATAAAACCTCACAAGTTTACCTCCATGGAAACTAATCAGGTCTGGGCTGCTGCTGACTCCTAGGCCTCACTGATGAGGAGAATGTTGGATCAGCTCCATTGATTACAAAGGGGGCTACAAGTTAAGTCCAGCCTGGGAGTTGATGTGGAGCTGCTGGACTGTAGGAGACTAGCCTACCAGCTTCCTCATCTAACCCCTTCAATACCTCGAGGTACCAATTTAAGATCTTTTGCTCCAATCAGTGCTCCATTTTCTATATTTTTGTTTTACCAGTCAGTCTTCCATGGTGGATAGTAACAAACATTGGCTCTCATAGGAACATTGGAACATAGGAACAGGAGTATAGAGTCATAGAGTCATAGAGTTATTCGGCATGGATAGAGGCCCTTCGGCCCATCGTGTCCGCGCCCGCCATCAAGCCCTGTCTACTCTAATCCCATATTCCAGCATTTGGTCCGTAGCCTTGTATGCTATGGCATTTCAAGTGCTCATCCAAATGCTTCTTGAATGTTGTGAGGGTTCCTGCCTCCACAAACCTTTCAGGCAGTGAGTTCCAGACTCCAACCACCCTCTGGGTGAAAAAGTTATTTCTCAAATCCCCTCTAAACCTCCCGCCTTTTACCTTGAATCTATGTCCCCTTGTTATAGAACCCTCAACGAAGGGAAAAATCTCCTTAGTATCCATCCTGTCTGTGCCCCTCATAATTTTGTACACCTCAATCATGTCCCCCCTTAGCCTCCTCTGCTCCAAGGAAAACAAACCCAATCTTCCCAGTCTCTCTTCATAGCTGAAGCGCTCCAGCCCTGGTAACATCCTGGTGAATCTCCTCTGCACCCTCTCCAAAGCGATCACATCCTTCCTGTAGTGTGGCGACCAGAACTGCACAAGGTACTCCAGCTGTGGCCTAACCAGTGTTTTATACAGCTCCATCATAACCTCCTTGCTCTTATATTCTATGCCTCGGCTAATAAAGGCAAGTATCCCATATGCCTTCTTTACCACCTTATCTACCTGTTCCGCCGCCTTCAGGGATCTGTGAACTTGCACACCAAGATCCCTCTGACCCTCTGTCTTGCCTAGGGTCCTCCCATTCATTGCGTATTCCCTTGCCTTGTTAGTCCCTCCAAAGTGCATCACCTCGCACTTTTCCGGGTTAAATTCCATTTGCCACTGTTCCGCCCATCTGACCAACCCATCTATATCGTCCTGCAGACTGAGGCTATCCTCCTCGCTATTTACCACCCTACCAATTTTTGTATCGTCAGCGAACTTACTGATCATACCTTTTACATTCATATCCGTGTCATTAATGTAGACCACAAACAGCAAGGGACCCAGCACCGATCCCTGTGGTACCCCACTGGCCACAGGCTTCCAGTCACAAAAACAACCTTCGACCATCACCCTCTGCCTTCTGCCACTAAGCCAGTTTTGTATCCAAAGTGCCAAGGCACCCTGGATTCCATGGGCTCGTACCTTCTTCACCAGTCTCCTGTGGGGGACTTTATCGAAGGCCTTACTGAAATCCATGTATACCACATCCACTGCGTTACCCTCATCCACACGCCTAGTCACCCCCTCAAAAAATTCAATCAAATTAGTCAGACATGATCTTCCCTTGACAAAGCCATGTTGACTATCCCTGATTAATCCTTGCTTCTCCAATTGGAGACCAATTTTGTCCTTCAGAATTTTTTCCAATAATTTTCCTACCACTGATGTTAGGCTCACTGGCCTGTAGTTCCCCGGTTTTTCCCTACTCCCCTTCTTGAATAATGGTACTACATTAGCGGTTCTCCAGTCCTCTGGCACATCGCCTGTGGCCAGAGAGGTTCTGAATATATGTGTTAGAGCCCCCGCAATCTCCTCCTTTGCCTCACACAGTAGCCTGGGATACATTTCGTCCGGGCCTGGGGATTTATCCATTTTTAGGCCTGCTAAAACCGCCAATACCTCCTCCCGCTCGATGTTAATATCTTCGAGTATATCACAGTCCCCCTGCCGTATTTCTATGTCTACATCGTCCTTCTCCATAGTGAAAACAGATGCAAAAAATTCATTTAGAACCCCTCCTACATCTGCCGGCTCCACACACAGATTGCCATTTTTGTCCCTAATGGGCCCTATTTTTTCTCTAGTCATCCTCTTACCTTTAATATACTTATAAAACATCTTAGGATTTTCCTTTATTTTGCTCGCCAGTGTTATTTCATGGCCCCTCCTTGATCTCCTAATTTCTTTTTTAAGTATCCCCCTGCACTTTTTGTACTCCTCTTGGGCTTCCTCCGTCTTTCGCCTTTTGTACCTGCCAAAAGCCCTCCTTTTTTTCCTAATCCATTCTCGTATATCCCCTGACATCCAAGGTTCCCTGGAGTTCTTGGAACCACCCTTGACCTTTACGGGAACATGTTGCCATTGTATGGTCTCAATCTCCCTTCTGAAAGACTCCCATTGCTCCGATTTTCCGACAAGCAGCTGATCCCAGTCCATTTTGGCCAGATCCTGCCTTATCCTATTAAAATCGGCCTTCCCCCAATTTAGAACCTTTATTTCCGGCCCCTCCCTGTCCTTTTCCATGACCACCTTAAATCTCACCGAATTATGGTCACTGTCACCAAAGTGCTCACCTACTAGCACTTCTTCCACTTGGCCGGCCACATTTCCTAGAATTAGGTCCAGTACCGCCCCTCTCTTGTAGGACTTTCTACATGCTGGCTCAAAAAGCTCTCCTGGATGCACGTTAAGAATTTTGTACCCTCTAAGCCTTTTACACTCTGAGTATCCCAGTTAATATTGGGGAAGTTGAAATCCCCCACTATTATTACCCTATTATTTGCACAATTTTCTGAGATTTGCCGAAATATCTGTTCCTCTATCTCCCCCTGACTGTTTGGGGGCCTATAGTACACTCCCATCAAAGTGCTTGCCCCCTTTTTGTTTTTAAGCTCCACCCATATGGCCTCATTAGAGGAACCTGCTAATATATCATCCCTCCTTATGGCAGTAATTGATTCTTTAATTAATATTGCGACCCCCCCTCCTCTTATACCTCCCCCTCTGTCTCGCCTGAAGATTCTGTACCCCGGAATATTGAGCTGCCAGTCTTGCCCCTCCCTCAACCATGTCTCTGTGACAGCAACAATGTCATACTCCCATGTGTTTATCAACACCTTCAGTTCATCCACCTTATTCGCAAGACTCCTTGCATTAAAATAGATGCCATCCAGCCTTGCCCTCACATATTTGCCCTGTCTTCCAAGCTGACTTGTTTTTTTCTCAATATTTGGCTGCACATCACCCCCTATTGTAGCTCCACTCTGTATCCTATCCCCCTGCCAAGTTAGTTTAAACCCCCCCCAACAGTGCTGGCAAACCTCCCCGCAAGGATATTTGTCCCGCTCTGGTTCAGGTGCAACCCGTCCGACTTGTACAAGTCCCACCTTCCCCAGAAGCAGGCCCAGTGATCCAGGAAACTGAAACCCTCCCTCCTGCACCAACTCTTTCGCCATGCATTCATCTGTTCTATCCTCCTATTTCTATACTCACTAGCCCGTGGCACTGGGAGTAATCCAGAGATTACAACCTTTGAGGTCCTGCTCTTTAATCTGCTACCTCGCTCCCTAAATTCTTGATGCAGGACCTCATCTCCCTTCCTACCTATGTCGTTGGTCCCAATGTGGACCACGACCTCTGCCTGCTCACCCTCCCCCTTGAGAATGCCCTGTAGCCGCTCAGTGACATCCATGACCCTGGCACCAGGGAGGCAACAAACCATCAGCCACTCGTGCCCGCTCCGCCATTTGATAAGATCATGGCTGATCTGTGATCTAACTCCATATACCTGCCTTTGGCCCATATCCCTTAATACCTTTGGTTGCCAAAAATCTATCTATCTCACATTTAAATTTAGCAATTGAGCTAGTATCAATTGCCGTTTGCAGAAGAGAGTTCTGAACTTCTACCACCCTTTGTGTGTAGAAATCTTTTCTAATCTCACTCCTGAAAGGTCTGACTCTAATTTTTGGACTGTGCCCCCTACTCCTCGAATCCCCAACCAGCGGAAATAGTTTCTCTCTATCCACCCTATCTGTTCCCCTGAATATCTTATAAACTTCGATCAGATCATCCCTTAACCTTCTAAACTCCAGAGAATACAACCCCAATTTGTGTAATCTCTCCTCGTAACTTAACCCTTGAAGTCCGGGTATCATTCTAGTAAACCTACGCTGCACGTCCTCCAAGGCCAATATGTCCTTCCGAAGGTGCGGTGCCCAGCACTGCTCACAGTACTCCAGGTGCGGTCTAACCAGGGTTTTGTATAGCTGCAGCATAACTTCTGCCCCCTGGTACTCTAGACCTCTCACTTGATTAAGCCAGAAATAATAATTGCATTTATTTTCTAGGCTGACAGTGGAATTCCATGGGTGTATATAGTGCTTTCTTTAAAATGCTAAAATAAATCTAAATCACTAATGTCTTCCTTCATTACAGATTCATGCACAAATGTTGATAGCTTCTGTTAAGTGATCAAAGTCATTATTACAACACGACAGGAATCTGCAGGGCACCTCCCAAGGGGCAAAGGAGGCTGATTGCTGGGGCCACACTTTCCGGATTGACTCCACTTTTCCTCATATTTTGTGAACTCCAGTGAACTCGCTACCACTTCATTTTAAACGTCCCAAGTTGTGACTCAAGTGATTGTACTAATCATTGCACACCACTGTTCAGCAAAATCATGTAAAGTGACAAAACCAAAAATAAATGCAAATTTTAATAATTTATAATGGCAAGCTCCAGGCGGAACCCAACACTGCCTGTTTTTGTTTGTTAGCTTTATATACTACTGCAAAAATGAGTGACTACTCAGATGGAGCTAAATGCTGTAATCATTTACATTGGACGTAAATCTTAGTAAGCACATTTGATCTCCTGTGCATTTGACATGGCTAGTTAAGCCTAAGTGCAGGCTGAAGCAGAGTTAAAGGGGTGGGGATAATTGGACCAGGACGCACACAGATAATTCGGTCCTCATTTTAAAGTCTTCAGTTTCATAGTTCCCTTACCAATTCCTATGTCCGCATTTATAATGGAAACTGCCTGTGTAGACTTGTCATGCTGTTATTACGCCCTCCTCCCTGTGGTAATGATACAGTGCCTTCACTTTGGGGAGGGTGTATGGGACATTTTATTGCTGTGTTACGCACAGTCCAGCATGTCAATCATCAGGATAATGCTTAGAGTACATGGATCAAAGTTAATGGAATAATAATGGAATAATGGCTTCTTTCATGGAATCTGTGGATATGGCTAAGTAGCTGTGGTGAAGATGGTCCTTTATAAAAATATTTTGAGTGACAGCATCAGCTAAGAAGTTTTTCCATTGTTTACAGTTTGGCATGTGAGGCTGGTGAGATGCAGAGTGCCTCAGAACTACCTCAGTCCGCCTAGCCGCCCATCTTTCCTATCCAAACTTCAATTGGCATCTCATGGTAATCCAAAATTTCTCCACTTCGTGTCAGCTTTGTCTCAGTTGGTAGGACCCTCACCTCTGAAATCAGAAGGTTGTCGGTTAAAGCCTCACTACAGACTTTAACACATGCTTTAACCTGACCCTCCAGTGCAATGCTGAGGGAATACTGCATTGTCAGAGGTACCATCTTCCAGATGAGTTTTAAACCAAGACCCTATCTGCCAGCTTAGGTAGATATAAAACACCCTGTGGTACCATTTGAAGAAGAGCAGTGAGTTCTCTTGGTGTCCCGGCCAACATTTGACCAAAAAACAGAGTATCTGGTCCTTCATTCATTTTCTGTTTTTGGGACCTTGCTGTGCATCTATTAGCTGCCACATTTGACTACGTTACAACAGTGAGTACACTTCAAAAGTAATTCATTGGAGGTGAAATGCTTTGGGATCTCCTAAATGCAAGTTCTTTCTTCACCTGTGTTGAGGTATTTGTTTTAATAATGTGGATTTATTCTCAGACTTGGAGTATTGACATTGAGGGTGGCAAAATATGCTGGTGTTTCTGCTGAGATGGACCTGTGGTATTGATGCAGTTTGGTAAAGCTACCTGACAAGATCAGTGCTTTAAAGTCGCACAACTTCACAGTAACTGAGTTGAACCAGGAGCTATTATGGTCTGTATGACTCAGCTCCTCATTGCCTTAATGAGATGAGATATCAGGAAAAGATGTTCATTTTATGGGACTGGATTATCCTGTCACTGAAAACTCCTCCCTCCCCCACCCATAAATAACTTTAGGAACAGCTGTTCAATCAGTGACGTTACCTCAGTAACAAGGGGGTTTTCTTCATCGATGTTTTTACCAAAGTATTAACAGAGATTTTTTGAAATGATGTACAACATGACTTTAGATTTAAAACCTGTGATGACTAATTCCTCAGCAGTGAAAGCATCAATGTTTAGTGACTTCACTTAGATGAACTGGATCTGTGCAACACTTGAACTTATTTGTTCAGATCTGATTATTTGCCACTCTTTAGTGAAGGACGAATGTCATGAAAGAAGGTGCACCTCCCACTTGTGTTTATGCTGTTGTCAACCAAACTTCCATAAACATCTCATGACTATCATTTATTGGTTATGTGGCTATGGTGATTCATTGGTTAAATATCAAGCACCAATGGTAAGCTTCAGGTATTCCCAAATACAGAGTAGAATGAACCAGCATTGGACAGGTGGTGGCAGGGTAGTCCCAGTGACTATCTAATGCAGGATCATAAGTTTATTATTGCTACTGTTACATACATCAATGCATTTAAGGGAAGCTAGATAAGTACACGAGGGAGAAAGGAATAGAAGGATATGCTGAAAGGATGGGAGGAGGTGGCTCGTGTGGAGCATAAACAACAGCATGGATCAGTTGGGCCGAATGGTTTGTTAACTCTGTAACTGTTCTCTGTAGAAGGACTGAAGACCGTTTCCCAAAAGTAACTCTTCAAACTGACCCAGTCAGCGAAATACTCCTACCTACGGCTCTTGTATTGGTATGATTCTACTCACAGACTCGGGCCATAATCCTAGGCTCCAAACCAATGTTAATGCCTTGCTTTTATATGCATCAATGTTAGTAGAATCCCATGTTTGGGATAATTACTTACAAGGGGGGGATTTTTCAGTGGAAGTATAATCCAGTACTGTAAAATGAATATATTGAGTATTTTCCTGCTATCTCACCTGATTAAGGCAATAAGGAGCTAAGTCATAAATACCATAGTTCAACCCCCAGCCTCAGTTTGTATTGAATTAGCTGATTGCAGCCAATTGATGATGGGGTGCTCCAATTGGTATGTGTATTCCTGGGTTAGTGAGGCGAAAACCCCATTGGATATTACGACCTAAAGACCCTTGCTGCAGTGAGCATGTCAGATGAGGACAGGACCGGACTCAGTTGTAATGTTCCCATTCTCCTCCCATAATGAACCAGCCTGCCAACACTCACTGCTCACACAAAGAATAGCTTCTTGGGAGAGGTACCAGAAGGCGACTTGTGCCTTTGGAACAGCAGCTGGGCCAGTCAAGGGAGAAGATTAGCAAAAAAAAAATGCATAAATATATTTTTGTCTGATGGGGTTACAGGGCTGATTCATTGATCGGGCGCTCCCAGCTGGCCGGGAATCGTGGGCCAACAGTGGCTGATTTTCAGTCCACATATTGTGGGCGCATGATTTCCCAGGTAGCTTCCTTGTGAGCACCACTCCGATCGGGGAACCAGACCTTGTGTCCTTTAGATATAGATAGAATAACACTGATCTTATGACCGTGTCATTAACTTGTTCCCACAAATGAAGGACAGCTGGTGGGGAACCAGATCAAGGACTCCGATAAAATAATAGCAAAGTATTTTTACATTGTCCATAGATAAAATTGTAAGTAAAGATATATATATATATATAGGTTCAATAAATTAAACACTTATATTAACAATCTGTAAATAATCAACAATGACAATGTGTGATTATTATATTCCTTTTGAATATCAAAGGAAAATATTGCATAACTTGCAAATGGAAATATTAATGTTGTAATAATAGAAGATTGTCATGTCTTGGAATATATTGAGCTTAAATAAATGAGAGAATTTTGAAAAGACTTGCCAATTCTTCAAATAACAATTTGTAACTTCAGGAGACAACAGTATTTTGAGAATTCAACAGACATCTGCATCTCTCTGTGATTGACATTAGACACCATGGGGGTTAAATTGGTTAATCCCCAAATCCGAGCATGGGCATCATGGTACGCGATTAACCCGGGCCTGGCGGTTCCATTGCAAATATTCGTGCTGCCTGATCACTTATCGAAGTGCAGCAAGGAGGCCTTGACACAAGGGGCTCGATTTTCGCGTCGGGTTTCCTGCGGGTTTCCAGCGGGGGGGCCCCGAAAATCCCGATATCCGGTCATGTGACCGGATCGCGCCGAAATCCCGGCCACTTCCGGGTACCGCGCTGACGTGCGGGGCTGCGCGTGCGAGCCCCGCTGGTGGGAATCCCGCAGGCAATTAAAGCCAGCGGGGTTCCACTTGAGTGTACTTATCTTGCTTGTTGAGGTCATTTAATGAGCTGAAGCAGCTGTCAAAAGAGGAAGTGTGGGATTTTAGGTTCAAGGCAGTGAGTTTCACACACTGGGGGAAACAGTCTCTCTCCAACCAGGCGTGTTGCAGCCAGCAGCCTGTGGCAGGTGCCAAGGTGCACTCCACAGGGGAGAGCCCTCACCCACGCAGGAGGCCACCGCGTCACATAGGGCAACCCCTGCCCTCCACCACCCCCTGCCAAGCCAGAGGACAGACCGACACGAAACCGCAGCCCCAGTCCGAGGAACCACCCACCTACCCTGCACAACCCCTCAGACCAACACCTGCCAGATGGGTGGTGCATGGACACCCTCGGAGGACGAAGAGCATGACCAGCCCCAGCAGCCTCGCAGTCCACGCCGTCCGCCGCAGAGACGTGGAGCCCCCCAACACGGTGTTGTTGCACGCCCACCTGCACAGCAGGAGGGAGGGCTACCACAGGGAGAGACGCATCGCAGAGGGCACTACCCTCGCCACAGGGTCCACAGACCGAGGCGCAGCTCCCCGGACCTCTCCGAGCAGCAGTGCACAGGGAGGCGCAGATTCGCTCGACATGTAGTCGTGGAGATCTGCAGGCTCTTTCATGCCGAGCGGCTCCTGGCTGGCCCCAGCACCAACTGCTTACCTGTCGCTGTCAAAGTCACCACTGCCCTCCACAACTTCTCCTCCGCATCCTTCCAGGGTGCAGCCGGCTACACCGCCGATGTCTCTCAGTCGTCTGCGCGGAAGAGCCCTGCAAATACACCTGCACCTACTCTGCAGTAGCACGATGGGTGGCATCAGTGGTGGGTCCTCATAGTGATACCCAGGAGCGGGCATTATTGGACACAACGGACAGGATTCGCGGAGACATGGCAGTGGTGGTGTCAATATAACGTGTGCTGTTTGTTGCTCTGAAATTCAATATAGGTAACACCCAGGACAAACCCTCAGACACCCTTGTGCACCCCCTTCATGCTGACGACACGTTTGCCTTACGCTGCCTACTGCACATATGCATGCCCTGTGGCTGCAGCACAGGTGGTGGCAGGTTGAGTGAGGCTGGCCGTGAGGGAGATGCACGAGAGGGTGAGTATGGGATGGAGCAATGAGATTGTATGAGGATTGGGTTGCGTGTTAGTGGCAGGATGAGTACTGGCGAGATGAGTAGGTGGAGGTAAGATGAGGATGGGGTTTGAGTGGGTATGAAGGGTGATGTGACAGAGTAGTGTTGGCGGTGCCGAAGGAGATGTGGGGTGGGGGCAGTGTTGTGGCAGACGGAGTGTAGGGGAAAGACTTCGTGTTCTCACTGTGGCTGACCGACTGCGGTCATTGCAGCGCCTCCTGCACTGTATGCAGGTGGGCGATATGTTGGTGGCGCAGGTGACCCCCTCTGCCACCTCGAGCCAGGCCTTCTTGGTGGCAGAGGCAGGCCGCTTCCTCCCGCCCGCAGGGGGGAAGATCTGTGTCCTCCCCCTCCTCCTCACCCCATCTGATGATACCTGGGGTGAGGCATCATTAAACTGGGAGCAGCCTTCCCCCTGGGCTGCTCCATGCTGCAATTTGTTCCATTGGTTGCAGCATCTGTCAGTGGAGGACTGCCCCTTTAACTAGAGAGCCTCCAGCTGACAGATCGTACTGCGCATGCGCAGCCCGCCCGACGCGCAGGCCAGCGCCGCGGACCCCGGAGGAGCAGGTAATTGATTCCTATTAGTGTGTTGCCTGCTACGATCGCGCGGGCAACCCACTAATTTCACCGAGCGCGTTGACCACGCTCCCGAAACCCAACCCGCCGGAAACCCGCAGGCCTGGTAACATCGAGCCCAAGGATTCAACCACATTCGCACTTCTCACCAGCGAATGGGGCCCGAATCTCGGGTGAATTGCTTGAATCTCTTAAAGGCAGGCTACATCTCTTAAAGGTAGCCTGTACCTCTTCTTTGCAAAAATTAAGATATGAGTTTGCATGGAGTCTGAACAGAGATCAGACATCGCATGCGTAAAACATAGGTGCAGATCCCATCCCCATGTTTAGAAACTGATGAGTTATGTTAAAACATTGGAAGATGAATCACCCAGACATTGCTGCTAACAACTGGGGAGAAAGGTTCAGCTCGCATTTTGCATTCACAGTTTGCTCATGTAGTTTTCACCTGTGTACTTTCTTCACCTGCACATGGGTGGCCTCCTCGTTCTCAGAAGTTCGCGCAAAACAGCGAAACCGCGATCAAAGATATTTAATTACAGCGGACCCAACCGTTATAAGGTAAATACAATAACATTTGCGAATTGAGGGCAAGTATCACGTGAACAAATGTCACATGATGAAACCTCCAACAACATATCCAACCAGAATTTGCAACCCTACCCTACAGAAGCCCCAGAATTCATGGGGAAACATCAAACAGGTGAAGACTGACTTGAACATTGGTCTCTCTCCTTTTTTCCTAACCTTTGCACACAGGAAATGGGCATTCCCCAGGGAAATGGGCCTTAGGCCCTACACCCAGCCCTTCTCTGATTGCTCAGGGCCAGGCAGCAAAGACCAGAGTCCCTTTTCCATTCGGGAACAGTGGGACAGGGGTTGGTGCTGGGAAAGAAGGCGTTTTGGTTGTGATGCAGAGCCCCAATAGCCACAAGTGCCATATGTGACCCGATAGTTCTGGGACGGTGGTAAATTAATGAAATGCTCTGGGCCTTCCCTTGTTGCCACTGGGGCCTTCCCTTGTGCTCTCTTCTCACTGGGAAAGAGATGAAATGATTCCTGAAGGTAAACATAGTGGCCGGATCTTTCAACTTTGGTGGGAACGTTAAACAGGCGATATCGGATGGAAGACAAAGGAAAACCGGGCGGGGTGTATGATGACCGGCCGATCTGCTATCGCCAGTTTTACGTCCCCACCAAAATTGAAAGTTCCACTCAACATCTGTTACTTGCTTGATGCATATGTGGACTGCCAAATGGCTGATGTCCCCTGCAGTTACCTGGAAAGCTTCAGAAAAATAGATGGACAAGGCAGTTACCACTTTCGCAGCCACAGGAAGAGCTATGCCAGCTTTAGAAGCGCTCCATCAGTCAGACGGCTGCAGATAGCAAAGATTGATCAGAGTAATTGCAATAAATCGGAGGCACTGAAGACAGGTCTCTTCAGACATGCCGAGTTAGCTGTGGAGTGGTCGGTAGAACCAGTTAAGGGTGCTAGGGTGAGTGTGCACATACCACCTCAGGTGTTTCTAGGACTACAGATGTTGTCCACGATGAAATGGCCTTCCTCATGCAATAGAAGAAGAGTTGACTGTACCAATTCCATTGTCTCCACTTCCCGAGGTGGCACTATGATTGCAGCAGGTATTATCCCTTTAAGGTGAGGTGCAGCCAGATTCTGACAATAATACAATAATTCACTGATAGTCTATGTATAACTGGTAGTAATAGGTGTAATGTCCCAATATCGTACCTCTAACTAGTAGTGATCCTGTAACCCGCTGATACTCACCATAAAACTACAGCCAGAATCCCTCTGCACTGCACAAGCTCCTCAGTCAACGCCACTGTGGATCCCAGAAATCTATGCAAAGATTTCAATGCAAACCTGAATGCATGCTTGCTACCGAAGAACAACTTTGCTTTAATGCTTCCTGAATGTTATATACACAATTCCAGGAAAGCCTAGCAGTTTGGTACGCCCATTTTTGTGAGTGAGCTTTGGGCAAAATTTTGAACAAGTTGGCAAGAGTGCTTCAGGAGCTAATTTAAGTATGAAGCACAGCCTTTAAAAAGGATCGCTAATTTCACCTTGCAAAAATTAGGCACAATTGTGGAGGTTCTGGCCACAATCTCCCAATGCTCCTTCGATATGTGGATGGTGCCAGAGGATGGGCAAATGTTACACCCCTGTTCAAAAAAGGGGAGAGTGATAAACCCAACAATTACAGGCCAGTCAGCCTAACGTTGGTGGTGGGGAAACTTACAGAGACAATAATTCGGGACAAAATTAATTGGCACTTAGAAAAGTACGGGCTAATAAATGAAAGTTAGCATGGATTTTGTTAAAGGAAAATCGCATTTTACTAACTTGCTTGAGTTCTTTGATGAAATAACAGAGAAGATTGATGAGGGTGGTGCGGTTGATGTTGTATATATTGACTTTCAAAAGGCATTTGATAAAGTACGACATAATAGACTTGTTAGCAAAATTAAAGCCCAAGGGATTAAAGGGGCAGTGGCAGTGTGGATACGAAATTGGCTGAGGGACAGACAGCAGACAGTAGTGGTGAACGGTAATTTTTTAGACTGGAGGAAATTATACAGTGGTGTTCCCCAGGTGTCAATATTAGGACCACTGCTCTTTTTGATATATATTAATGACCTGGACATGGGTATAAAGGGTATAATTCCAAAGTTTGCAGATGACATGAAACTCGGAAATGTAGCAAACGATGTGAAAGATAGTAACAGACTTCAGGAGGACATAGACAGACTGGTGAAATGGACAGAGAAGTGCGAAGTGATACATTTTGGTAGGAAGAACGAGGAGAGGCAATGTAAAGTAAATGGTACAATTTTAAAAGTGGGTGCAGGAACAGAGAGACCTTGTGGTGTATGTACACAAATCTTTGAAGGTGGCAGGACAAGTTGAGAAGGCTGTTAAAAAAGCAAATGGGATCTGTGGTTTTATTAATAGAGGCACAGAGTACAAAAGCAAGGAAATTAGGCAATACCCTTTATAAAACACTGGCCTCAGCTGGAGTATTGTGTTCACTTCTGGGAACCACACTTTAGGAAGGATGCCAAGGCCTTAGAGAGGGTGCAGAAAAGATTTACCAGAATGGTACCAGGGATGAGGGACTTTAGTTATGTGGATAGACTAGAGAAGCTGGGGTTGTTTCCCTTTGAGCAGAGAAGGTTAAGAGGAGATTTGATAGAGTGTTCAAAATCATGAACCGTTTTGATAGAGTAAATAAGGAGGAACTGTTTCCACTGGCAGAAGGGTCGATAACCAGAGGGCACAGATTTAAGGTGATTGGCAAAAGAATCAGAGGCGACATGCGGAAACAATTTTTCACACAGCGAGTTGTTATGATCTGGAATGCACTGCCTGAAAGGATGGTAGAAGCAGATTCAATATTAATTTTCAAAAGGGAATTGGATAAATACTTATCTCAAGAGCAATTAGGGATGGGCAATAAATGCTGGCCTCGCCAGCGACGCCCACATCCCATGAACGAATAAAAACAAAGAAAAAATTTACAGGTCTATGAGGAAAGAGCAGGGGAGTGGGACTAATTGGATAGCTCTATCAAAGAGCCGGCCTGGGCACGATGGGCCGAATGGTCTCCTGTGCTGTATCATACTATAATACTATGTTACTATGATACAAATATGATTTGGGCACAAGGGCAACACCTGATTTTGCAAATCCTCACTATACTTCCCTAACATGTTCTGCCTCGACAATAAATATCACCAAAAATGAGCTAATTCATAGCCTTATGAAAATCTTTCAGCCTCTTGTGATTCGTAACTTGTTTTGTTTTTCCCTCCCCCTCTTTCGCTGTTGTTTCTCATCCCCCTCCACTTCTGTCTCCTTCACTTCTTGCTTCCTGACTCCCCTCCAGTTCTCACTTTGTCTCTTTAACTTTCCTACATTACAACAGTGACTACACTTCCAAAGGATTTCATTGGCTGTAAAGCACTTTAGGTCGTTCAGCAGTCGTGAAAGGCGCTATATAAATGGAAGACTTTTTTTCTTCCTTTCTTTATTCTCACCCTCTTTCACTCTTCTGCATTAGCACCTACTTTTTTCCCTCTCTCTTTCTTTACTTCACACTCTTTTAACTTTTGCTTTTTAACTCTTTCTTCATTCTTAGGGTTGTCTCCTCTCCTGGATAGCCCGGGAATCTCCTGGAATCGGACATGGATCTCCTAGAAGATCTTCGCAATTTAAATTTCCCACCGCAGCAGAGCCACCCACCCCCCCCACCCCAGCTCCAAAATGTCATCCCCACCGCCGCAGAGAGCCGGGAACAATTGTGGGTCAGGAGTCGGTAGGGAGCTCAAGTGTCGGAAATCGGGAGAGACTCAGTAAATGGTGGTCATGGAGAGAGGGAGACTGTGAAATGGGGGCTCAGGGAGAGAGGGAGACTGTGAAATGGGAGCTCATGGAGAGATGGAGACTGAAATGGAGGCTCAGGGAGAGACGGAGACTGAAATGGGGGTCCAGGGAGAGGGAGACTGTGAAATGGGCGCTATAGGGAAGAGAAGGGAACTGGGGGTCAGGGGAGAGGGAGACTGAGTGTTGGAGGGATCTGGGGTCAAGTGGAAGGGAGAGAGGGAGACTGGGGCACGGGTTGACTGTTGGGACCAATATTTTCTCCAGAGCTGGGAGCAGCAGCAACATGGTGAGTGGGAGCAGATCCGAGAGAGGAGTGGCCAGTAAAGGGGTGAGTGAAACCTGGGACATTACTGTGGGTAAATAGTGACAAAGACCAAGGATTCCCATTGGAAAACCCAAGGGGGAAGGAAGGTTTTTGAACCCAGCGCCGTTAGATCATAGGATGCTTCATCACAAGTGGCTATTGAGAGGCAGAGACTAGACATCATTCAAAAGGGAATGGGATAAATGTTTAAAAAGGAAGGATATAAAAGGATCGTGGTGGGGGTGGGGCTGAAGGAGAGAGTGCCAGCTCCAGCACAGGCACTGAGGGCTGAATGGCCTCCACCTGTGCTGTAATTTCTATCATTCTATGAAAACTCTCCTTTATTGTGTCCAAACTGAGGGAGAGTTTTAGAAATGTTGGTGCTGAGCTGAGTTTAGGACAATGTACTCTGTGAGAAGTGCCCCAAACACTGAGCCCACTGCCCTTTGTGCGATCTCTCGGTTTGGTTCAGGTCGGTCTGTGCCAGCCAGTTCTGGCGTGTGAAGTCCAAGCACAGATTAGCTCCGACTCAGGCTTCCAGTACAGAGTTGCCACCTTCACACAGAACCTGAGTCCAAACCAGAGTCCAAGGGAGAGAGATGGGGCCTCTTCAAGGTGTCAATGACCTGGAAGCCTGACCGCACCTTGTGCAGTGCAGGACGATTCTGGCTGTAGTTTCAGGGTGAATATCAGCAGGTTGTCGGATTAATGCTAGTCACAGATAGGATATCGGGGTGTTACACCTATTACTACCAGTTATATATAGACTATCAGTGAATTATTGTAATTTTGTTGGTTATGAAGGAAATCTGAGTGTTACCAGCATTACTATTAGTTATCGGTGCGATTTCAGTGAGTTACTATTAGTTTGAACCAAAGTTCCTCCCACCTCTGGTTCCTCCTACGAATTGCTCCCCCATTTTCAGTTTCCCTTCTTTACCTGTTCGTGGGAGATTTCCTGTTTCTCAGAACTTCTCACACATTGGCTGTTGGCGCAAAACCATGAGTAAAGATACTTAACTAAAGGGGACCCAACCTTTAAACAGTAAATACAGTCAGACGTCACGTAGTCAGATGTCATTTGGTCAGAATATCACATGATCAAACCTCCAGGATACCTCCGGGAGTCAGCAACTATATTCACACCACCTTTTGCTCTTGTCCTTCACTCTGTACTTTAGTTCCTACTCTGTTACGCTCTGTTCCTTCACGTCTCACTCATTTTCCTCCTTCACTTCTCATTTGTTCACTCTCTTTCTTCACTTTCCCCTCTTTTGCTCTCCTCCACTTCTTGCTCTTCACTTTCCGCTCTCTTTTCCTTCTTCACTTCGTACCCACTTTTCACTTCCCGCTCTCTCTTGCCTTCCTCTGATTCTCGCTCGCTCTTTCTCGCTTTTTTCTTTCCTCCTTCACTTTCCGCTCTTTTTTGCTCCACTTCTTCACTTCTCACTCGCTCTTCACTTCCTGCTCTCTTTTGCTCTCCTCTTTCACTTCTTGTTTTCTTTCACTTTTTACCTCTCACTCTTCTCTTTCACGCATCAATAGGTTGGAAAGCACTAGCACAGGGGGGAGGGCAGGAAACAATCGGTCCCATTGGATGAACAAATAGGTGGGACAAGAGGGACTGAGGGCAGATCGGGTGAGTGAACTGGGTTGCAGGGAAGCAGTTGTGGCAGAGAGGCGAGCAGGTGGGCTGAGTGGGCAAGTAAGTCAGGAGGATCTTGGGCCGGGCAAATGAAAAGGCAGGACGGCAAGAACTCTGGTCAGGCTTGCAAGCAGGCGGCCCGAGAAATAGTGAGGGTGGAGGTCGGGATGGTGTAGAAGCAGCCTGGTTCGCCACACCCACAACGGTAGTCGTTACCAGCTTTCCGACCCACCCAGAATCCATTGCAAGTACAGTTAACAAGCGCAGTAGAAAAGCTGAATATAGCAAACCTGATATGGAAACTGCAGCTGGAAATAACTCAGAGCATGTTGGACTGCGAAAGACTCTAGATGGTTTGGGTTGGGTTGCTGAAGTGAGTATGGGAGGCAGTTACGTTGGGCGTCTGAAGGGAACACATGGAGCAGGACACCGGAAATTCAGCAGAGGTGCTGACTGGGAGGCAAAATAAAGTAGGGCCTTACCATGATTAAAATGCATTGAGGCTAATCAGGAGGAATCAGCAACAACAATAACAATTCCTATTTCTCACCTCCATGCTGACCCTCGGCGACATCATCCCAAAACATTATGTTGGGTTCCACATGTACACTGATGACACCCAGCTCTACCTCACCACCACCTCTCTCCACCCTTCCACTGTCTCTGTGTTGTCAGGCTGCTTGTCCGACATCCAGTCCTGGATGAGCCAAAATTTCTTCCAATTAACACTGAGAAGACCGAAACCATTTTCTTCAGACCCGCCACCAATTCCATCCTCCTCCCTAACTACTGTCTCAGGCTAAACCAGACAGTTCACAACATCAACATTCTATTTGATCCTGAGCTGAGCTTCTGACCCCATATCCTCTCCATCTCAAAGACTGCCTACTTCCACCTCCATGTTACTACCCGTCTCTATCCCTGCCTCAGCCCATCTGCTGCTGAAACCCTCATTCATGCCCTTGGTACCTCCAGATTCAATTTTTCCAATGCCTTCCTCCCACCTTGCACCATCCATGAACTTGAGCTCATCCAAAACTCTGCTGCCTGTACCCTAACTTACGCCAAGTCACGTTCACCCATCACCCCTGTGCTTGCTTGCTTCTGGTCCACCAGCAACCATCCTCGTGTTCAATCCCTCCAGGCCTCGACCCTCCTATCTCTGTAACCTCCTCCAACCCTGCATTCCTCCAACTCTGGCTCCTTGTGAATCCCCCACTTCTTTCGCTCCACCATTGGCTACTGTGCCTTCAGCTGCCCTCTCGAATTCCTACTCTGAACCTCTCTGCTTCTCCATCTCTCCATCCTGCTTCATGACTCTCCTTAAAATCTACATCTTTTGTCCTAATGTCTGCTTCTTTGGCTAGGTGTCAATTTGTTGTCCGATTATGCTTCTGTGAAGCGCTTTGGGACATTTTACTATGTTAAAGGCACTATATAAATGCAAGTTGTTATTGTACATGGAATCAAGGCATTTTCAGAATAAAAAAAGGCAACAGAGCCGAACTCAATAATTTCAAATTCAAGCCACATGCTCGAAATTAAGTCCCTGCCTCCTGAAACAGAAATAGGTCACTTCAAGAAAATGTTTTCTAGAGACATAGAATGCACTTTAGGATTAGTCATTGAGGCAAAAACCCTGGAATCATCTAAGAGTCAATTAGATGCTGCAAAAGGGGAACTTTAGGGTCTCTCTGGATGGTCTGAATGGCCTTCCTCATCCATAATTATGGGACAACACTGTACAGGCTAATCTATAATTATGGTACAACACTGTACAGGCTAATCCATAATTATGGTACAACACTGTACAGGCTAATCTATAATTAAAAATAAGCACTTCATTCATTCTGATTTTTATGGGTTTCTTAGGTTATACATTATACTTTTAACAGTGAATTTTCAGATATATGAAAAGTTTAAGATGGTAACCCAAACCTACTTCATTAAATTAGTTTAGTGGTTTGATTGGTTCCTTTTCTGAGCAAATTCAGGTTTGATTTTTTTTTAAATGAGCTATTTTTCATTTGTTCATGTTTAGTCTACTGGATATTTCATTGGCGTCTTAACAGATAAGTCCTCATTTTGACCAATCACTAATTTATTCTTGACTGAGGTGTGACATCCTGAGGTGAGATGTCCTGGAAGGTTGAGGCCTTGAAGTGTGACACAGGACATAAAACTCTTAACTATATAGATTAGTATGGAAAAGGGTACAGGGATTTTCTCTTCTGCAATTAATATCAGGCTGTAGTTTATTCAAATATGTGCGCACTACTCCTTTAACACCATTATGCCATCTGTTTCCTTGGGAAGGTGTGAAGTTCTTACTGTTAACAGAGCAGCATGTTTAACAATTTTAAACACCACAGTGGCAGATTCAGTCTGTTGTGACATTAATAATAAATTTTATCTTGCCTACATCTTCCACTGAGTAAATGCACCACACGGTGTAATACTGAGCCATATAGACCAAGAAGGGCACAGATTTAACCCATAGTCTGCGCTGAGTTAGCAGATTTCAGCCACGAAGGCACGACAATTTGACACACTATTCCTGGGATAAAGAGAGCTGGACCACTCCTGACCGTTATCGAGAGAGCCCTGCTGGAAAATTCACATATTGGGGTCAGGTGAGGGCAGCATCAGGCTCGGCTGGTCCACTGGTTTAATAACCTGCTGGCACTCGCTATCCAACTCACATATAAGGGGTGAGTCCTTGATCCAGCGCTCTCAGCCAGGATTGGGTCTCGTTGTCTAGCTCACATATTAGGGATGATTGCTTGCAGGAACCACATCTGTAGAAATATAAAGGTCCCTGATTTCCTGAGATATATGGGGAAATTTTAACCCCTCAAGAATGCTTTGGAGGTTAAAGTACCAGCTTTTTGGAGCGGGACTGCATTCTCGCTCCAACGCATCCACTTCCGGGTTTGACCCAGGCGCGTTAAGATGCGCGCGCGCAACATGCCGGCGGACCGATTTTTAAAGGGCCAGTTTAGGTACTTGAAAAACTTACGGTAATTAACTTTTTGTGGATTCTGCAACAGGATTTAACTTCTACTCAATGTGTCTCCCATGGCTTCTGAAACATGCCATAGAAACGGAGGTGAATTGCAGCCGAAGCTCATTTGGCCCTTTAAATCAGTGATTGACACATCTCAATAAAAGGTCAGGTATTGCAGCTGGGCACTCAGTTCTCTCAGACAAACCTTTGGCTTGGAGTTCTTTTGTGTTTCGACTGAGAGTTCTTGTGTTCACACAAATTTACCATTTTGGAGCCCCTCAAACTTACAAGATCAGGAGGGGGGGTGCGGTGGATCTATTCCACAGTACACCTGAGGAGGAGGCACTTCACCATCCCTGGCAGGTACGGTGTGCAGTTCTGGGATATGCAGGTGCACAAGACCGGTGTGCAACAAGAACCTGGAGAAGAGAAGGGTGAGCACCAACAGAGTGGCCGAGGTCACAGGAGACACAACCCACGTGAGAGGGTCTACATGCAGAGGCTCAGCTTCCTGGACCTCTCTGAGGAGCTGTGCCTATGAAGGCTCAAATTGAGTCCCAGGTGGTTGCAGACATCTGCAGCCTCCTTCATGAAGAGCTGCTCTCGACTGGGCCTGGTGGCCATGCATTGCCCGTCGCAGTTAAAGTCACCACTGCCTCAATTTTTTCACCTCCGGATCCATCCAATGTGCCACCGGTGACATTTCCAGGGTGTCTCAGTCATCTGCACATAAGTGTATATGACAGGTGAAGGCTGGCTTGTTTGCTAGGACATCTGACTACGCCAACTTCCCCTGTGACGATATCAGCCAGACTGAGAGGGCAATAGGTTTCCACTCTCAGGCTGGCTTCCCACGGGTGCAGGGCGCAATTGATTGCACACACGTAGCAATACGAGGACCTCCACATGAGCCAGGACTGTTCATATACCGAAAGGGGTTTCACTCCATCAATTCACAGCTGGTGTGTGACCACCAGAAAGGATTTCTGCAGGTGTGTGCCAGATTCCCTTGCAGCTGCCATGATTCCTTCATTTTGCTTGAGTCCAACTTCCTGGACCTCTTCCACACACAAGACAGACTTAAGGTCTGGCTGTTTAGAGACAAGGGAAACCCCACCAATGAGGCACAGCAGTGGTACAACCAGAGCCACATCACCACCAGGTCTGTCATTGAATAAGCCATAGGAATGCTGAAGATGCACTTCAGATGCCTGGATCAATCTGGGGGATCCCTTCAGTACTTGCCTGTGAGGGTGTGCAGAATAATCGGAGTGTGCTGTGTCCTGCACAACATAGAAAAGGTTGGATTGGCGAAGGAGGAGGATTGCGGTCATGAAGCATCCGCATCTGCCACCAATATTATAGAAGAGGATGATGAGGAGAAGGAGGAAAATGAGGATGGGGAAACCATCGCCAGGGCAGCAGGGTAAGTAAATGCCCATGATGCCAGGAATTCCCTCATCTCTAACAGGTTCTCATACTGAGATCTGCAAATTGAAGACTTTGAACCACTCAGGCGGCCTGGAACAACCACCACCACCACGAGCACCCCCCACCCCCCCAAATCTGTTTTCACTAAACAGTCCTTCAACCACGCACACACCCAATGCACACGCACCCAATGAGTGGCATCATGTCTTGGCATTCATGATGAGGCACATGAAAGGGCAAATTCACAAAAGGGACTCAATAATGGGCAAGACATGGCAGTAGTGGTGAGAATTGTAACATTTAATGTGACATAAAGAAAAAAATATATAAATTAACAACATGACATTCCGTCAGTCACCCTTGTGCATACCCTTGGTGAATTACAATACCTTTGCCTTTTTCTTCCTGCCACTTCTACGTGTTGCATCCCCTGTACCTTCAGCAGAGGTAGTGGCAGGTTGCTCAGGTCCCTGCCCTGACTGCTGAGAAGCCCTCAGCCTACGACCTCAGAGTTTTGGAGCCTGTGAGGGCCCCGCCAAAAGCTGCTCCAGCTGCACCTGTACAGAGGCAGATTCAGCCATCGGAAGAGAAGGCAGCACTGTGGGTACTGGTTGAGGGGGCGGGCAATGGGTGAGGGGTGGGAGCGCTTTGAATGGAGTCCCCACTTCCATGTCCCCTTTCACCATCATTCCTCTCCCAGGCCAGGGCCACATCACTCCCACCACTCTGCTGGCCAGCAGGCCGGTAAGCAGGAGTGCCATGTTCTAAGGCCACGGCTAAAGTATCTGTCTGTCTGTTTAAGGTGGCAGACATATTGGCATCCAGAGTCTGCACAGCCGTTGTCATGGCCCGAATGGAGTCATTAAAGAGCCGTGCTTGAAGCTCAATGGAGGCTGCCATTCTCTCCATTACAGACATTGCCACACTTACCTGTGCCACCACTCCTCTATCCTCTCTGCTATTGTGGAGAGTGTGCGTGGCACGTCATCCAGTACTTCGCAGAGGTGCAGCTGTACCTCTATCATTGTCAATCAAAATGATGGCCCCCAGGTTTCAGCATCTATGTCCAGCTGAGCAGAGCTTGGAGAGGAGTATGCCTCCCGATGCGGACTCGCCACAGCTGCCCCTGCCACCAGTGTCTGCTCGTGCTCACTTGTGAGTGGTGAATCACCCAGGTGACAACCCAACTATCTGCCCAACAGGACCCACCGAAGTGCCAGTAGCTGCGCTGGTGCTTGGCTGGATATGAAGTGACGGTGCACCCTCAGAGGAATTGAGCTCCTCTGAGGAATTGAGCTCCTCTGAGGAATTGAGCTCCTCTGAGGAATTGAGCTCCTCTGAGGAATTGAGCTCCTCTGAGGAATTGAGCTCCTCTGAGGAATTGAGCTCCTCTGAGGAATTGAGCTCCTCTGAGGAATTGAGCTCCTCTGAGGAATTGAGCTCCTCTGAGGAATTGCCTTCTTCCATAGCGGCTGATTCTTATTGAATCCATGAAGGTCCTGGAAGACAAAATAAACCAATATTAATTATTCACAGGAGAAGTGACAATCCTGCCATTAAACATACTGAGGTGTGAAACAGGTCAATCATTGATAACATCATTTCATCGTGTGTGTGAAGGATATTGAAGTTCTGACACCAGCCATTTGCGGGTTGCCAGTGTCTCCATCTCCAATGGCCAGGTATGCAACCGTCCGACTGATGTCCATCGCCTCTTCCTCCATGCCAATCACCTGGACTATTTGTGGTGGTCTGCCTCCAGTTCTACTCCT
This sequence comes from Heptranchias perlo, assembly GCF_035084215.1. Classification (NCBI taxonomy): domain Eukaryota; kingdom Metazoa; phylum Chordata; class Chondrichthyes; order Hexanchiformes; family Hexanchidae; genus Heptranchias; species Heptranchias perlo. Next base: position 103,474,234 of record NC_090327.1, read on the forward strand.
TTCCTGTGCATTTTGCACTTTCTTCTCCTACAATGGAGAAAGAACAGACCTGTGAGTGACTGAAGGTGACTTCACCCGATGGATGCATTGCTTTGGGTGAGGCTGTCAGTGAAACAGAGGGTGGCTATCAGACAGAATCATCACACTGCATCAGGATTGGGGTGAGTGGCAGTGGTGGGTGTATAAATGGGGAGATGAGGAAGTGCATAGAAAGTGAAGGTAAGTTGATGATGAAACTTAAGCGGGTGTGAGGAGTGAAGTGATGGAAAAGTGTTGCCCACACACAGTGAGGTCGGGCGGGGGGGGGGTCTTTTCACGGGATGTCGGTGAATCAGCAAATGTACTCACTTTTCCTGACCTGCTTAGGTCATGAAACTGCTTCCTGCATTGAACCCATGACCTGGGCACCTTGCTCCTGCTGCTGATCTCCTCTCTCACCTCCACTCAGGCCTTCTCAGTGGTGGAAGCAGGTCTCTTCCTCCTGTCAGCTGGGTACAGAATGTCCCTCCTGCTTCTCACACTGACCATTAGCACCTCAAGGGAAGCGACGTAACCCGGAAGTAAAATTAAATGCCTTCAACTTAGTTGTGATCGCTCAAACCGACATGCTAAAATTATTTCCTGGTTTCCCACGCGACTAATTACCCACCCGCTGAGTCCCCGCCGCCAGGCTAAAATCATGCCCGTGCACTCTACAAGTTTCACTTCCCAGTGAGCACGCCTGATCACAGAATCACCCTTATGAAGAATAGCCACTTAGATATGGTACTCGAGAGCTGGGCTGGCACCTGTGCTGCTGTAACCCAACATAAATCACACCATTGTAGGGAGGAGTGGAGAAAACTAGAACAAACGTGAGATGGACCTTTTAATTTAAGCTGATTGTTTGCCACTGGATGGAGCTATTGAGTTTGCTTGTTACACTTATTGTGCGGCATGATAACAAATAGACGGGCTATCAATTCCCCTAAAACTCAGCTTTTAAATTGCTAAACAATTCACGTATCATGCTGTCAATCATGTGGCAGTATTATTTTGTACCAGTAACAGTATATGTCTTGTCCCAGACGTCAGTCAGTACCATTCCAGCTCTAATTTTATTTGGCATTAGCAGTTTTTTTTTAGACTATTCATGTATAATAAAATAGACAGTAAAGAGCATTAGGCTGTAATTTAATCTTCAAATTTAGATGGTAGATGAATCAATGAGCTTCACTTTCATAGTTCAAGATGTCACTTGATTCTTTGGATTGAATAGCAGTCATTATTCACTCCCATCATCTGTCACTGTGTATGGGCTCCGAGTTTCACAATTCAGCCAAGAATTATGGAATATTGAAAGCTGACGTATTAAGAACAGTTCAGCTCAGACAATATTAAAATTGCTTCAGGTGCAGGGAGAAGTGAACAGAATGGTGTTTGGTGTTTGTTTTAAACCCTGAAGTATAGCTGAATATCCACAGCACAAATGATTGTTATTGCTTTGCCAATTGCGGTGATAGACACTTATGACCATCATGTCTCAAGGGAGCCGACCCACATGAGTTTGTGGCGAAATGGGTTTTTTACTGGATGAGGGGCACCAGAGAGCTTACAGGGAGGATTTACAAGAATGTTGCCAGAGCTGGAGAATTTTAGCAATGAGAAAAGATTGGATAGGCTGGGGTTGTTTTCTTTGCAACAAAGGAGGCTGAGGGGAGATTTAATTGAGATGTAGAAAATTATGACAGGACTAGATAGAGTGGATAGGGAGGACCTATTTCCCTTAGCAGAGGGGTCAGTGACCAGGGGGCATAGATTTAATGTAATTGGTAGAAGGATTAGAGGGGATCTGAGGAGAAATTTTTTCACCCAGAGTGTGGTGGGGGGTCTGGAACTCACTGCCTGAAAGGGTGGTAGAGGCAGAAACCCTCAACTCATTTAAAAAGTACTTGGATGTGCACTTGAAGTGCCGTAATCTACAGGGCTACGGACCAAGTGCTAGAAAGGGGGATTAAGCTGGATAGCTCTTTTCGGTCAGCATGGTCACAATGGGCCGAATGGCCTCCTTCTGTGCCATAACTTTCTATGGTTCTATAAACTCTGCCTAAGATTTGAGATCTTCAGTAGCTGCAGATTAAGCATGATGTACAAAGGCAACTCGCTATACTTCTAAAATTGTTGGGCAAGGCCTAGGCAAAGTCAGTGTCCTGCTAAATAACAAATAAATGAATTAAACAGAGTACCCCCTTATGTAATACATTTTGAACAGTTTGTGCTTATAGATTACCAGTGGTTGAATCGCTACATTCAGGATTCTACCATGAACTGTTGGAACTTTGATCTGAAGCCCCCTATCAATATAAAATTAATTTTAAAATGTCTTTACATATAATGTTGCACCTATTACTTGATTGATAACAATTTTGTATTTTCTTGTAAACTTTCGATCTGACTTTTCATTCCATGATATCCAATTTATCGTTCTGAAAAAAATGTCAGCCAGAGATAAAGAAGACTAAATGAAAAGCTCATCCTCTGTATACATATTCAATAGTTACTCTTACCATGTTTAGGAAAACCCAATCTGAGTACAGATATAGCTAATGAGTAGCCTCACCCCTCCCTATCCCTGTAACTTCCTCCAGCCCTACAACCCCCTTCCCCCCCACCCTCCAAACTCTGGATTACTACCTGAACCATGCGCAAATTGGCATAGGGTTAAACAGATCAGAGTCAAATACATGGCTCAAAGAGTGGTGTGGGAAACAGGGGTTTTGATTCATGGGGCACTGGCACCAGGACTGGGGAAAGAGGGAGCTGTTCCGTTGGGACGAGCTCTACTTAAACAGGGCTGGGACCAGTGTCCTGGCGAATCGAATAACTAGGGCTGTAAAGGGGGGCGGTGGGGGAGGGTCTAGGTGAGGGGAAATTTATAATTCTAAAAAGAAAAGTCAAGGCAATAGAGCAGTGTAGCGATTTGGGTAAAGATAAACAGAGTGTGACAGGAACAGGAAGTGACAGAGAGTTTAATGGTAATAGTGCATCGGCAAATAAGGTCAAATCAGGAAAAATAGTAAAGTTCAAATTAAAGGCACTTTATCTGAATGCACAAAGCATTTGTAACAAGATAGATGAATTAATGGCGCAAATAGAGATAAATAGGTTTGATCTAGTAGCCATTACTGAGATGTGATTGCAAGGTGATGAAGGTTGGAACTAAATATTCCTGGGTACTTGACTTTTTGAAAAGACAGACAAAATGTAAAAGGAGGTGCAGTAGCCCTGATAATAAAGGATGACATAAGTAGTAAGAAAGGATCTTGGCTCGGAAGATCAGGAAGTAGAATCAGTCTGGGTGGAAATAAGAAATAACAAGGGGCAGAAAACACAGGTGGGAGTAGTTTAGAAACCACCTAACAGAAGTTATACTGTTGGACAGAGTATTAATCAAGAAATAAGAGGAGCTTGTAACAAAAGTAATGCAATAATCATGCGGGACTTTAATCTTCATGTAGACTGGGCAAATCAAATTGACGAAGATAGTTTGGAGGACGAGTTCATGGAATGCATTTGAGACGGTTTCCTTGAACAATATGTCATGGAACTAACCAGGGAACAGGCTATTTTAGATCTTGTCTTGTGTAATGAGACAGGGTTCATTGGTAATCTCATAGTAAGGGATCCTCTGGGGAAGTGTAATCATAACATCATAGAATTTCACGTTGAGTTTGAGAGTGATGTACTTAAGTCCAAGACTAAAGTCTTAAACTTAAACAAAGCCAATTACATAGGTATGAGAGACAAGTTGGCTAAGGTAGGTTGGGAAATTAGATTAAAGGATATGATGGTAGATAAGCAATGGCAAACATTTAAAGAAATATTTCATAATTCTCAACGAATATACATTCCATTGAGAAATAAAAACTCCACAGGAAAAGTGATCCATCTGTGGCTAATTAAATAAGTTAAGGATAGTATTAGATTAAAAGAAGAGGCTTATAATGTTGCCAAGGAGAGCAGTAAGCCTGAGGATTGGGAGTTATAGAAATCAGCAAAGGATGACCAAAAAATTGGTAAAGAGGGAGAAAATAGAATATGAGAGTAAGCTGGCAAGAAATATAAAAACAGATTGGAAGAGCTTCGACAAGATGTAAAAAGGAAGAGAGTAGCGAAAGTAAACGTGGGTCCCTTAGAGGCTGAGGCAGGGGAAATTATAATGGGTAATCAGGAAATGGCAGAGACATTAAACAAACATTTTGTATCTGTCTTCACATTAGAAGACACAAAAAACATATCAGAAATAGTGGGGATCAAGGGTCTAATGAGAGTGAGGAACTTAAAGTAATTAGTATTAGTAAAGAAAAAGTACTGGAGAAATTAATGGGACCAAAAGCTGACAAATCCCTTGGACCTGATGACCTTCATCCTAGGGTTCTAAAAGAGGCTGCTGCAGAGATAGTGGATGCATTGATTGTGATCTTCCAAAATTCCCTAGATTCTAGAACGGTCCCCATGGATTGGAAGGTAGCAAATGTAACCCTGCTATTCAAGAAAGGAGGGAAAGGGAAAACAGGGAACTACAGGCCAGTTAGCCTGACATCAGTCTTCGGGAAAATGCTGGAATCCACTATTAAGGATGTGGTAACAGGACACTTAGAAAATCATAATATGATTCGGCAGAGTTAACATGGTTTTATTAAAGGGAAATCGTGTTTGACAAATCTATTGGAGTTTTTTGAGGATGTAATTAGATAAAGAGGAACCAGTGGATGTATTTTTTTGAATTTCCAAAAGGCATTTGATAAGGTGCCACACGAAAGGTTGTTACACAAGATAAGGGCTCATGGGGTTGGGGGTAATATATTAGCATGGATAGAGGATTGGTTAACGGGCAGAAACCAGAGAGTAGGAATAATTGGGTTATTTTCAGTTTGCAGGCTGTTACTAGTGCCGCAAGGATCAGTGCTGGGGCCTCAGCTGTTTACAACCTATGTGACTTAGATGAACTGACCAAGTGTAATGTATCCAAGTTTGCTTACGATACAAAGCTAGATGGGAAAGTAAGCTGTGAGGAGGACACAAAGAGGCTGATTTTAGGATGGCCGAGCGGGTACGTTGGGGGCGGGGGGGGCTCGTAAAATCGGAGAATCCCGGAGTGGGTCCGGAGCCAGCTCCAACCAACCCACTTCTGGGTTCCCAGTTCGGGTGCGCTCGCAGCTCCCGCATGCTGGACTCCCACCAGCAATTAAAGCCGGTGGGATGACAATTTAAATACTTACTTACCTAGTTGAGGTACTTGACAGACCTCATTGACAGGAGATTTTGGCAGGGGTGCAATTTTCATGGATCCTCAGTGTGTTTCCCGTGCTGTGGGAAACACTCCCTGTTGGAGCAGACATGTTTCAGTCAGCAGCCAGTGGGAGATGCTAAGGATTTTTTGACAGTTGGGGGGAAATACCTCATTTATTGCAGCAGGGCACTCTGTCACTTCAGACAAAGTTTTGGCTGCAACACCTTTGTCTTTCCACTCAAAATTATTAATTTATACCCTAAACTCTGCTGTGCAAACACATTTACCTACTTTGTGGACCCCCTCAAACTCATACCGTCAGGATAGGGGACGCCATGGCTGCATTCATCACTTCATCCGAGGCTGAGCAACATCACCAGCCTCGCCAGGCACACCGTCTGCCTCCGCCACGTGGAGCTCCACAAAACAGTGCTGCGCCACAGGCACCTGCACAAAGTAATCGTGCAACTACACATACACCCAATGTAGGGTGACCCAATGGGTGGCATCAAGTGTGGGTGTTCATGGAGAACCTCATGAAAGGGACGTATTGCACAAGCCAGTGAAGAATGGCCAAGACGTGGCAGTAGTGGTGACAATATAATATTTAATGTGAGTTGAACCAAAATCAAATATAAATAAAAAACATGACAAACCGTCAAACACACCTTGTGCATCCCCTTTGTGCTCACGAAACCTTTGCCTTACGCTTCCTACTACTCATACGTGATGTGGCTGCAGCAGAGATAGTGGCAGGTTGGGTGAGGCTGACCGTGAAAGAGATGCATCAGAGGGTGAGTATGAGACAGAGCCATGAGATTGTATGAGGATTGGGTTGAGTGGTAGTAGTGGGCTGAGTAATGGGGAGGTGAGTAAGTGCAGGTAAGATGAGGATAAGGTTTGAGTGGGTGTGAAGAGTGATGTGATAGAGTAGTGTTGGCAGTGCAGAAGGAGTTATGGGGTGGGGGCGGTGATGTGGAAGACAAAGTGTAGGAGAATGAGTAAGTGTACTCACTTTGGCTGACCTCGTTAGGTATTGAAGCGCTTCCTGCACTGTATCCAGGTGTGGGATATGCTGCTGGTGCTGGTGACCTCCTCTGCCACCTCGAGTCAGGCCTTCTTGGTGGCAGAGGCAGGCCACTTCCTCCCTTCCGCCGGGTAGAAGATCTCCCTCCTCCTCCTCACCCCACCCAGTAAGACCTGGAGTGAGGCATCATTAAACCTGGGAGCAGTCTTTCCCCTGGGCTGCTCCATGCTGTAATTTTGTCTGTTTGCTGCAGGAGCAGCATTGGAGGACTGCCCTTTAAATAGGGCTCCTCCAGCTGACAGCCTGTAATGCGGTGCGCAGTCCGTCCACTGCACAGGTTTCCAAAGGGAAACTCGGAAGCCAAAGTAAGTGGCTTCAATTTACTCGTGATCGCGTAGGGAACCCACCGATTTTAATGGGCGGGTTACCCACGCGCCCAGTCGACCCCCCACTGCCAAACCACCTCCCTGGTAATATCGGGGCCAAAGAGTCTGCAAAGGGATATAGACCGGTTAAGTGAGTGGGCAAAAAGTCGACAGGTGGTGTATAATGTGGGGAAATGTGAGCTTTGGTAGGAAGAATAGAAAAACAGAATATTTTTTAAATGGTGAGAAACAATTGAATGTTGGTGTTAAGAGGGATTTAGGTTTCAGTTTTGCTCTCCTTAGCTAAGGAAGACTATACTTGCCTCAGAGGCAGTGCAACGAAGATTCACTTGATTGATTCCTGGGGTGAGAGAGTTGTCCTATGAGGAGAAGTTGAGTAGAATGGGCCCTTATCAAAGTCACAAATGACATCCTCTGTGACTTTGATGATAGTAAACTATCCCTCCTCATCCGACTTCACCTGTCTGCAGCCTTTGTCATGGTTGGCCACGACATCCTCCTCCAACGCCTCTCCTCCGTTGTCCAGCTGAATGGGACTGCGCTCGCATGGTTCCATTCTTGTCTATCCAGTTGTAGCCAGCGAATCACCTGCAATGGCTTATCTTCACCTCCCGCACCGTTACCTCTGGAGTCCCCCAAGGACCTATCCTTGGCCCCCTCCTACTTCTCATCTATGTGCTGCCCTTCCACAACATCATCCGAAAACACAATGTCAGATTCCACATGTATGCTGACAACACCCAGCTCTACCTCACAACCACCTCCTTCGACCCCTCCACTGTCTCTCATTTGTCAAATTGCTTGTCCGACATCCAGTACTGGATGAGCAAAAATTTCCTCCAACTAAATATTGGGAAGACCGAAGCCGTTGTCTTTGGTCCCCGCCGCAAACTCCGTTCCCTAGCCATCGATTCCATCCCTCTCCCTGGCCACTGTCTGAGTCTGAAACAAACTGTTCGCAACCTTGGCCCTGAGATGAGCTTCCAGCCATATATCCCCTCCATCACCAAGACTGCCTATTTCCACCTCCGTAACATCACCCGTCTCCGCCCCTGACTCAGCTCATCTGCTGCTGAAACCCTCATCCATGCCTTTGTTACTTTCAGGCTGGACTATTCTAATACTCTCCTGGCTGTCCTCCCATCTTCCATCCTCCATAAACTTGAGCTCATCAACAACTCTGCTGCCTGTTTCCTAACTCACATCAAGTACCATTTAGCCATCACCCCTGGGCTCGCTGACCGACATCGGCTCCCGGTCCGGGAACGCCTCGATTTTAAAATTCTTATCTTTGTTTTAAAATCCCTCCATGGCCTCGCCCCTCCCTATCTCTGTAACCTCCTCCAGCCCTCTAACCCTCCAAGATCTCCGCGCTCCTCCAATTCTTGCCTCTGGTGCATCCTCGATTCGCCAGAGGCAAGGTGGTCGTGCCTTCAGCTGCCTAGGCCCTAAGCTCTGGAATTCACTCCCAAACCTCTCCGCCTCTCTACCTCTTCTCCTTTAAGACGCTCCTTAAAACCTACCTTTTTGACTAAGCTTTTGGTCACCTTCCTAATTCCACCTTAGGTGGTTCGATGGGAAATTTTGTTTGATAATGCTCTTATGAAGTGTCTTGGGAAGTTTTATTACGTTAAAGGTGCTATATGAATGCAAATTATTGTTGTTGTATACTCTCTGGAATTTAGAAGAATGAAAGGTGATCTCACTCTGAGAGGGCTTGACAGTGTAAATGCTGAGAGGCTGTTTCCTCTGGCTAGAGAGATTAGAACTAGAGAGCTTAGTCTCAGGACATGGGGTCTACCATTTAGGACTGAGATGAGGAAAAATTTCTTCACTCAGAGGGTTGTGAAACTTTGGAATTCTCAACCTCAGAGGGTTGTGGATGCTCAGTCGTTAAGTATATTCAAGGCTGGGATTGATAGATTTTTGGACTCTAAGGGAATCAAGGGAAATAGGGATTGGGCAGGAAAGTGGAGATGAGGTTGAAGATCAGCCATGATCTTATTGAATGACAGAACAGGCTCAAGGGGCCGTTTGGCCTACTCCTGGCTCCTATTTCTTATATTCTTATGTTTTCCATCCCTCCAATCCTGGCCCCTCCCTTTGCCTCATCACTGGTGGCCATGCTTTCAGCTGCCTAGAATTCCCTTGTTAAACCGCTCCATCCCTCCACCTCCATCTCCTTTAAGATTCTCCTTAAAACTCACTTTTTTGCTCAAGCCTGTGGCCACCCCTCCTAATAGCACCTTCTTTGGCTTGACATTTTTTTTTTCTGATTGCATCTCTGTGAAGTGCCTTGGAACATTTTTATCACATTAAAGGCAAGTTGTTGTTGTTCCGTTACCTCATATCCTCACTCAGGAGAAGTTATAGGGCCCTGTGGAATGGGCTTCATTGAAGCATTAGTATATTAAGTCAATTTATGCTTTATGTTCTCATAGAATCATAGAAAATTTATGGCACAGAAGGAGGCCATTCGGCTCATCATGTCTGCGCCGGCCAAAAATGAGCCACCCAGCCTAATCCCACTTTCCAGCACTCAGTCCGTAGCCTTGCAGGTTATGGCACTTCAGGTGCATTTCCAGGTACTTTGTAAATGTAATGAGGGTTTCTGCCTCTACCACCCTTTCAGGCCGTGAGTTCCAGACCCCCACCACCCTCTGGGTGAAAACATTTTTCGTCGGCGCTCTCTAATCTTTCTACCAATCACTTTAAATCTTTGCCCCCTGGTTGTTGACCTCTCTGTTAAGGGAAATAGGTCCTTCCTATCCACTCTATCTAGGCCCTACATAATTTTGTACACCTCAATTAAATCACCCCTCAGACACCTCTGTTCCAAAGAAAGCAACCCAGCCTATCCAATCTTTCCTCGTAACTAAAATTCTCCAGTCCTGGCAACATCCTCGTAAACCTCCTCTGCACCCTCTCTAGTGCAATTACATCTTTCCTGTAATGTGGTGACCGGAACTGTACGCAGTACTCAAGCTGTGGCCTAACTAGTCTTTTATACAGTTCCAGCATAACCGCCCTGCTCTTATATTCTATGCCTCAGCTAATAAAGGAAAGTATTCCGTATGTCTTTTTAAGCACCTTATCTACCTGTCCCGCTTCCTTCAGGGATCTGTGGACATGCACTCCAAGGTCCCTCACTTCCTCTACAACTCTCAGTATCCTCTCCCATTTATTGTATATTCCCTTGTCTTGTTTGCCCTCCCCAAATGCATCACCTCACACTTCTCTGGATTGAATTCCATTTGCCACTTTTCTGCCCACCTGACTGGTCCATTGATATCTTCCTGCAGTCTACAGCTTTCCTCCTCACTATCAACCACACGGCCAATTTTTGTATCTTCTGCAAACTTCTTAATCATGACCCCTACGTTTAAGTCCAAATCATTAATATATATCACAAAAAGCAAAGGATATAGTACTGAGCCCTGCGGAACCCCACTGGAAATATCCTTCCAGTCACAAAAACACACGTCGACCATTATCCTCTGCTTCCTGCCACTGAGCCAATTTTGGATCCAACTTGTCACATTCCCTTGGATCACATGAGCTTGTACTTTTTTGACCAGTCTGCCATGTGGGACCTTGTCAAAAGCCTTGCTAAAATCCATGTAAACTACATCAAACGCACTACTCTCATCAACCCTCCTTGTTACCTCCTCAAAAAATTCAATCATGTTAGTCAGACACGACCTTCCCTTAACAAATCCATGCTGACTGTCCTTGATTACTCCATGCCTTTCTAAGTGACTGTTTACCCTGTCCCTCAGAATTGATTCCAATAATTTGCCCACCACCGAGGTTAGACTAACTGGCCTGTAATTACTCGGTCTATCCCTCTCTCCCTTTTTAAACAACGGTACAATATTAGCAGTCCTCCAATCCTTTGGCACAAGTCTGAATCCAGGGAGGATTAGAAAATGATGGTCAGAGCCTCCGCTATTTCCTCCCATGCTTCTTTTAACAGCTTGGGATACATTTCATCCGGCCCTTGTGATTTATCTACTTTCAAAGGTACTAATCCTCCGAATACTTCCTCTCTCACTCTGTTTATCCCATCCAATATTTCACACACCTCCTCCTTAACTACAATGTTTGCATCGTCCCTCTCTTTTGTGAAGACAGATGCAAAGTATTCATTAAGTACCATACCCCCAACATCTTCTGCCGCCACATATAGGTTACCTTTTTGGTCTCTAATAGGCCCTACTCTAGGCTTTCTGTACTTCTCAGTGTCTGACATAAGCTTTTGCCTTATCTTACCCTGTATGCTCCTTGACATCCGGGGGCTCTAAATTTGGCAGCCCCACCCTTTTTCTTTGTGGGAACATGTTTACTCTGAACCCCTTGAATCTCCCCCTTGAATGCCTCCCACTACTCTGACATTGATTTACCTTCAAGTAGCTGTTTCCAGTCCACTTTTGCTAAATCACTTCTCAGCTTGGCAAAATTGGCCTTTCCCCAATTGAAAACTTTAACTCCTGTTCTATCTTTGTCCTTTTCCCTAACTATGCTAAGTCTAACTGAATTATGATCACTACCACCAAAATGCTCTCCCACTGCTACTCCTTCCACCTGCCCAGCTTCATTTCCTAAAACTAAATCCAGAATTGCCCCCTCTCTTGTTGGGCTTGCTACATACAGGCTAAAAACGTTCTCCTGAATGCAATTTAAGAATTTTAGGAACATAGGAACAGGAGTAGGCCGTTCAGCCCCTCGTGCCTGCTCCGCCATTTGATAAGATCATGGCTGATCTGTGATCTAACTCCATATACCTGCCTTTGGCCCATATCCCTTAAAACCTTTGGTTGCCAAAAAGCTAACTATCTCACATTTAAATTTAGCAATTGAGCTCGTATCAATTGCCGTTTGCGGAAGAGAGTTCCAAACTTCTACCACCCTTTGTGTGTAGAAATGTTTTCTAATCTCACTCCTGAAAGGTCTGGCTCTAATTTTTAGACTGTGCCCCCTACTCCTAGAATCCCCAACCAGTGGAAATAGTTTCTCTCTATCCACCCTATCTATTCCCCTTAATATCTTATAAACTTCGACCAGATCACCCCTTAACCTTCTAAACTCTAGAGAATCCAACCCCAATTTGTGTAATCTCTCCTCGTAACTTAACCCTTGAAGTCCGGGTATCATTCTAGTAAACCTACGCTGTACTCCCTCCAAGGCCAATATGTCCTTTTGCGCCCTCTATACCCTTCACACTGTTTGTATCCCAATTAATATCAGGGTAGTTGAAATCCCCCACTATAACTGCCCTATTGTTTTTGCACTTCTCAGAAATTTGCCTACATATTTGCTCTTCAATCTCCTTCTGACTCTTTGGGGGTCTATTGTACACTCCCAGTAGTGAGACTACCCCTTTTTTGTTCCTTAGCTCAACCCATATGGCCTCATTTGATGATCCTTCTAACATATGATCCCTCCTCACAGCTGTAATTGTTTCTCTGTCCAAAATTGCCACCCAACCCCCCTCCTTTTTTTATCCCCCTCTCTAACTTGTCTGAAAACCCTCTAACCAGGAACGTTGAGCTGCCATTCCTGCCCCTCTTTAAGCCATGTTTCTGTAATAGCTAAGTTATTGTACTGCCACATGTCTATCTGTGCCCTCAGCTCATCTGCTTTTTTCATTATACTCCTTGCATTGAGGTATACCTTTAAGCAATGCCAAACTCCCTTCCTGTTTATTTTCTAACCTTTGTTTCCTCTGGCTTCCAAACTCACCTGCTAATTCGGGATTGTCCATAATTTTATTGCCTAATTACTACCAAACATAACATAGATGTTTTCAATGACCTTAGGACATCCCAAAGCACTTTATAGCCAAAGAAGTACGTTTTTTGACATGTAATTACTGTTGTAATATAGAAAACACAGCAGCCGATTTGTGCACAGCAAGGTCCCACAAACAGCAATGTGATAATGACTAGATAATCTGTTTTAGTGATGCTGATAGAGGGATAAACATTGGCCAGGGTACTGGGGACAACTGCCCTGCTCTTCTTCGAAATATTGCCATAAGATCTTTCACATCCACTTGAAAGGGCAGACGGGACCTCAGGTTAACATCTCATCTGATAGACATCACCTCTCTGTCTATCTATATCTTTATCTCTATCTCACTCTATCTATTTCTATCTTATTCTAGCCTTGTGGGTAATGCCTAACAAAGTAACATGTTATTTGCTATTGTACAGGAGTTGGAAGTATTTAATTCAAAATGCTTTGCTTAACTTTCTACAAAGTGAATACTTCTGACACAGATTGGTGAGATAGTGTATCTGAGCAGCCGGTAGCATGAAGTCATCTGAATTGGTCTAACTGTTAGCATAACCTGCTTCCCTATTTCCTTAATCTCTTTCTTGCTAATGTTGAGCACTCAGTCAGGTCCTTGCACCCAAAGGAAACAAGTTCTCCAGTATACTCGAGACACTATGGAGCCACTGGTGCTCCTGTGCATTATCATGACATCTGTTCATTATGGCTAAATAATTTAACCACAGCCTAGCCCGCATCCTTTGACATAATTAGCAAGGAAGTAATGAAATTAATGGGCAGGGATTTTAATATATTGGTTCTCAATTACATTATAATTCTCAATATGAAAAAGATGTGAATCTCAGGAAGCCTAAATGAGTGAAAACAGACTTCTGTGAGGAGAGGAATAAGAAATAACTGACAGAACAATTAAACAGAGGGGATCGCGAGTAAGGACTTTGCCAATGAGTTTGGTTGACTGGAACAGATAGGCTCGTCTCCACCCTCCACCCCAATAAGCTACATTAAATGAGGATGTAGGCAGCAGAAAGCAATTTTACTCATTCATGTGGGTCTTTCAGCTCCACTAAATGTTTCTACCAGAAAACCCAGCAGATATCGAGAAATTAAAGAATATATTCACTTAGAGATTCAATGGTTGCACTGCAGGATTGATGAAAATACCGCACCATGAGCAAGAATATAATTCTACTTGGGCTGCTACAAACAACACTGCAATAAAAATAGATTGGGAGTAAATGGATGTTCAGACTCAACTCCTCTCCCCACAACCCCTGCTGTGGAACAGACCTTCAAATGAAAAGATAACTGAATTATTTTCATACTTTACAACTTAAATGACTTTTTCAGCAGTGTAAAGTAATAAGTACAATAACAATGTTCGATAGCAGCCTGGTAGGATTATTTCTGTTATGATAATAAAGGAACATTAAGCGTTACCCTAAGGATTGATGCAAAGCAGTTTCAAGTGTTGCTCTAGCCTGCTTTCTCTCAAAATATAAAATACAAACCCAAATGTCCATCCCCACGTCCTTTGTCACTGAGCTCCGTAAGAGGCACGGTCAGCAGTATATCAGATCTGATGGCTGAATCATGGTCTGAGGTCAGTATGTGAATATATCTAATATTTAAGTCAATGTTGGTACATAGAAACAGAACTTGAACAATGTGAAAGGTTGATAGTGCAACAGTTTAACTGAGAATGTGAGTGTGACTTGTACAGGATTTTACTGCTGCATTCCCCCTTCCTGCTTCGTGCAGTCCTACATTGAAAGAACCTGTCTCCTTCGCTGAGTGCACGTTATATAGAACCATTGAATGATACAGCACAGAAGGAGGCCATTCGGCCCATCGTGCTATCCAATTAGTCCCACTCCCCTGCTCTTTCCCCGTAGCCCTGCTAATTTTTCCCCTTCAAATATTTATCCAATTCCTTTTTGAAAATTACTATTGAATCTGCTTCCACCACTCTTTCAGGTAGTGTGTTATAGATCACAGAACTCGCTGCATAAAGTTTTCTTCCCTCATGTCGCCTTTGGTTCTTTTGCCAATTACCTTAAATCTGTGTCCTCTGGTTACTGACCTTTCTGCCACTGGAAACAGTTTCTCCCTATTTACTCTGTCAAAATCTTTCATAATTTTGAACACCTCTATCAAATCTCCTCTTAATCTTCTCTGCCCTAAGGAGAGAAATCCCAACTTCTCCAGTCTCTCCAAGTAATTGAAGTCCCTCATCCCTGATACTATTCTAGGAAATCTCTTTTGCATTCTCTCTAAGGCCTTCACATCCTTCCTGTGGATATCTCCTGTTTTTCAGTACATGATAGCCACTTACCGTTAAGTATGATAGGGATTAATACTCACCCATGGAATGGGAAGAAAATTGCACTATTGTAGCTCTGTGTTCTTACAATTAAAATACTTTTATACTAGTGGGTCTATGAAAGACAGATAGTGATGTCATGCAAAGACACCACTAATGCAGACACAGTTCAGTTCAACCAGCCAAAGTCTCACGACTGAGGAAATAGGTGAAGTGGGTGAAAATGAAAAAACTCTCCATCTGTCTCTACATCCTGATATTCCAGATATTTCAAACAATGATACTGAATTTACTGTGGACTATGAAATGGAGAGCAATTTACTTCTTTTGAAAAAAAATCTGAAATTTAAGGACCTAAAAAGCTTTGATGTCTTTGTAAATTCATCTTAGCACATTGTTATAGGTACTGAACAAAGGAAACAATAGGGGAGGATAGAGAGCACTTGTAAATGGAAAAAAGGAGAGGAGATAGCACTCTGTTCTGAACATCAATCAGCCATACACCTGTGCTGAAGGCTACAAGTAGTCTGATGCTAATGTTTTACGTTTATTTGTTGTAATGAAGTGCTGAGTGTTTATGTAAATGTCTTGTGTTATACATGTACATATTCAGCTGTAGGTCTTCATGTTATCCATTTCACTGGAACTCTGCTTGCAGTGCTTTTGCTTTTGGCTTTTCCCTCTGCTTATGCTGCCCCGTCCTTCACCTACACCTAGATGTAAACAATTTTACAACACCAAGTTATAGTCCAACAAATTTATTTTAAATTCCACAAGCTTTCGGAGGCTTCCTCCTTCGTCAAGTGAACACCTTAGGAAGGCAAATGGAATGTTGTCATTTATTGCAAGGGGAATGGAATATAAAAGTAGAGATGTTTTGCTACAGTTGTACAGGGCATTGGTGAGACCACATCTAGAATACTGTGTGCAGTTTTGGTCTCCTTCTTTAAGAAAGGACATAATTGCTTTAGAGGCAGTTCAGAGAAGGTTCACATGACTGATTCCTGGGATGAAGGGGTTATCTTATGAGGAAAGGTTGGATAAGTTGGGCCTGTATACACTGGAGTTTAGAAGAACGAGAGGTGATCTTATTGAAACATATAAGATCCTGATGGGACTTGAAGGGGTAGATGCTGAGAGGATGTTTCCCCTTGTGGGAGAGACAAGAACAAGGGGCCACAGTTTAAAAATAAGGGGTCTCCCATTCAAGATGGAGAAGAGGAGAAATTTTTTCTCTGAGGGTCGTGAATCTGTGGAACTCCCCCAGAGAGCGGTGGAGGCAGGGTCATTGAATATTTTAAAGGCTGAGTTAGATAGATTACTGATTAAGAAGGGAGTCAAAGGTTATAGTACGTAGATGGGAAAGTAGGGTTGAGGTCACAATCAGATCAGCCATGATCTTATCAAATGGCAGAGCAGGCTCGAGGGACCGAATGGCTTATTCCTGCTCTTAATCCATATGTACGTATGTTTGTATGAAGCAATAATGGGACATTTATTCAACATCAGCAATTATAGGAACCTTATAGGCATTCCCCCTCCCTCTTGTCCCACCATTGGTGGCAGAGTTTTTAGCCACTTGGGTCACAACCTTTGGAATTCCCTCCCTAAACCCCTTCATCTCTTAACCTGTCACTCCTCCCTTAAAATCGTTCACAAAACCCATTTCTTTGATCCAGCTTTTAGTCACCTTTTCTACCATCCTGGATCAATGCCTGTTTTATTCACACTCATCTGTGAAGCGCTTTGGGATGTTCTCTACAGGTGTCAGCCATGGTCCAGTAGCAGCACTGTCACCTCTGAGTTAGAAGACTGTGGGTTAAGTATCGCTCCAGAGCACAAAATCTAGGCTGACATTCCAGAGCAGTGCTGCGGAAATGATTGAGATTGAGAGAGAATTCGAGAGAGAGAAAGAGAAAAACCAAGGAGAAAAGAAAATGTGTTGTGGTTGGAAAGATAAAGAAAGTGATTTCAAAATCCAGAGGGTTGTTCTGGGAGCTGTCAATCAAATCTCATCCGAGCAACCCCTCTTCCTCTCAGAACGAAGTTTCCCAAAAATCCATGATGGTGGTAATGGGGTTCAGAGTGGCTCTGAAACACAACCATACCAATGACAACTGTCATCTCTGCCTATACCCTAGTTAGACACATGGGGTAAATTTTAACCCCGAAGAACGGGTGGGGTTGGGGGCGGATGGGCAGTGAAAATTCTCTGATTTCGGAGCGGGACCGCATCCCAGCTCCAACGCGCCGACTTCTAGGTTTGATCCAGATGCGCTTCTGAAACCCGGAAGTCCCGTCGGCACTTAAAGTCAGTGGGACGATATTTAAAGGGCCAATTGAGGTACTTAAAGTCCTTAAAGAGTTTAAATTTTTGCGGTTTGACCTACACAAGCCATTTTAACTGCTTCTGAACGTGTCTCCCATGGCCTCTGAAAGCAGTGAGTTGCAGCCGATCCTCATTTGCACCTTTAATCCAGTGATTGACACGTGAAGAAAAGGTGAATCTTTGCAGCAGAGCAATCAGTTCTCGCAGACAAACTTTTGGCCGGGAGTTCCTTGTGTTTAGACTGAGATTTCTTTGTTCACACTCAGTATTCTTGTGTTCAGACATATTTGCCTACATTTTGGACCCCCTCAAACTGACGCCATCAGGATTGGGGGTGCAATGGATTTACTCTACAGTACATCTGAGGAGGTGGCACATCACCGTGCGACAGGCACAGCGGGCAGTTCTGGGAGATGCAGGTCCACAATATAGAGGTGTGCCACAAGGACCTGTAGAAGAGCAGAGAGGGGACCAACGGAGGGGCCGATGTCGTAGGAGACATTACCCACATGAGAGGGTCTACAGACGGAGGCTGAGCTTCCTGGACCTCTCTGAGGAACAGTGCCCATGCAGGCTCAGATTAAGTCGCCAGCTGGTCGCAGACATCTGCGGGTTCCTTCATGCAAAGCTGCTCTCAACTGGGCTTGGTGGGCATGCATTGCCTGTCGCAGTTAAAGTCACCACTACCCTCAATTTCTTCGCCTCTGGATCCTTCCAGGGCGCCAATGGTGACATCGCGAGGATCTCTCAGTCGTCTGCACCTAAGTGTATACGACAGATGATTGGATGGCTTGTTTGCGTCAATTTCCCCTGCAACAACATCAGCCAGACTGAGAGGGCAGTGGGTTTCCACTCTCTGGCTGGCTTCCCACGGGGTACAGGGTGCAATTGATTGCACACACGTAGCAATCCGAGGACCTGCACATGAACCAGAAATGTTCATCAGCCAAAAGGGATATCACTCCATCAATGCGCAGTTGGTTTGCCACCACTGGAAGAGGTTTCTGTAGGTGTGTGCCAAATTACCTGGCAGATGTCATGATTCCTTCATGTTGCGCGAATCCACACACAAGACAGACTTAAGGGCTGGCTGTTTGGAGACAAGGGATACCCCCTGCAAATGTGGCTCATGACACCTGTGAGAAACTCCACCAATGAGGCACAGCAGCAGTACAACGACAGTCACATCACCACCAGGTCTGTATTGAACAAGCCATTGGAATACTCAAGATGCACTTCAGGTGCCTGGATTGATCAGTACTCACCAGCGAGGGTGTGCAGAATAACAGTGGTGTGTTGCGTCCTGCACAACATCCCTCAGCAGAGCAGGTTACAGGTGGAGGAGCTCCCATGCGCTCAAGAAGCCTCCTCATCTGCCGACAACATTGATAAAGACGAGGAGGAAGAGGAGGGACGACAATGATGACGACGATGATGACGACGAACCCATCAGCAGAGCAGTGGCACACCTGGCTGCTCATGATGCCAGGGAGTCACTCATATCTGATAGATTCTCATAAGGAGATCTGCAAACTGAAGATGGTGAACTTTTCAGAGTGCCTGGAACAACCCTCACCAGCATCCCCCCTTCGTTTGCACAAAACAGTCCTTCAACCACACATACACCCATTGTAAACACGCCCAATGGGTGGCATCAAGTCTTGGCCTTCACGATGAAGAACATGCAAGGGAGCTTTCACAAAAGGGACTGAAGAATGGACAAGATGTGGCAGTGGTGGTGACGTGTGACATTTAATGTGAATGTAACACAAATCAAAGAGAAATTAAAAAACATGATATTTGTCAGACACCCTTGTGCACACCCTTAGTGATTACAAAACCTTAGCCTTCCTCTTCCTACTACTGGGGTGCATCCCCTGTGACTTCAGCAGAGGTAGTGGCAGGCTGCTCAGATCCCTGCTCTGACTGCTAAGATGCTCTTGGCCTACGACCTCTGGGTTTTGGAGCCCGTGAGGGCCCTGCTAAAGACTGTTCCATTGGCATCTGTGCAGGAGCAGATTCGGCCATCGGGAGAGGAGTCAGCATTGCAGGTACTGGTTGAGGTTGGGGGGGGGGGGCAACGGTTGAGACGTGGGAGCGCTTTGAATGGAGTCCCCACTTCTATGTCCCCTTTCACCATCATCCCTCTCCAAGGCCATGGCCACATCACTCCTACCACATTGCTGGACATCAGCTTGGAGGACATCTGTGATGCCCTGTAAGGCCATTGCTAAAATATCTGCCTGCCTGCTTAAGGCAGCAGAATATTGGGCACACTGAGTCCGCACAGCCATTGTCATGGCCTGAATGGACTCATTTGTGAGCCGTGCTTGAAGGTCAATGGAGGCAGCCATTCACTCCATCAGAGACATTCTTGCACTTACCTGCACCACCATTCCACTAATGTGGACTCCACCATCCTCTCCGCTATTGTGGAGAGTGTGCATGGCAAGTCTTCCAGTACGTCGCAAAGGTGTGCCTGTCCCTCAATCATTCTCCTTATCAAAGATGGCCCCTGGGGTTCAGCATCTGTGTCCAGCTGAGCCGAGCTTGGAGAGGAGTGCGTCCACTGACATGGACTCTCCACAGCTGCCCCTGCCACCAGTGTCTGCTCGTGCTCACTTGTGAGTGCTGAATCACCAGGTGACAACCCAACTATCTGTCTAATAGGACCCACCGAGGTGTAAGTATCTGCTCTGGTGCTTGGCTTGATATGACGTGACGGTTTGCCCTCAGAAGAATTGAGCTCCTCTGAGGAATCGCCCTCATCCAGTTCGTGTGGTCCTTCAGCAATCTTAATAATATGGTGGGACATTTTCCTTAAAAAAAAATCACAATAATATTCACTGTAAATGATGTTGATTGTATCCCCTAATGAATTAGCAAAGTGGTAGGCTGTGTACCTGAATTTATGGAGAAAACAGTGATCAGCAATCAAACCTGAAGAACTAGGGCAATATAATATGAAAATGACACATATGCGAACATTTCCTGTTTGACATAATTTCTGTGTAAAGCTGTCACACCTTTGTATGTGCGAATGTTTTGCACTTAATTGACCCAAATTTCATACTCATAAATGCAATAAATCACAACTGAAAATGTTGGGAATCTATAAATCAAATGCAAGAAAAGTGAGTTGAAAACTACTAATAAAGATCTACTAAAGACATGAAAATAATAAATCAAATATGTATCAATAATGGAAAAGCAAAAGGGACCTAATCAAATCACTCTGCAAATTTCTTTAAAATTCATTCTTCGACCTGTTTTCTCAGGAATTGAAATATCTCATGTTGAAATTAAGAGAGACAATTTTCCTCTAGGCAAAATACTCAGCTCATGCCTGTGCCTCTGACCACAGCCAATTTCTCAGGGTCAGGTTAATTCCAGTCTAATTCTTTTTGATGGGCTCTGGATGGGACTGCCACCTTTGCTGGGATCAAAGTCATGAGGGATGGAGAGAAGTCACTGTCAGGCCACAGGGACCTGTTGCAGGGTAACAGGGCTGGTACATCTGGGGCAGCACAGGAGATGTCTTAAATAACATTAATATTTCACAGAGTGGGGAGTTGAAACAATCACCCTTTGGGGCATTTAAAATTTCAACAAAAAAATTGCTTTGTACAGTGCCTTTCCCATCCTTAGGATGTCCTAAAGTACTTCATAGCTGATGTATTACATTTGAAGTGTAGTCACTGATGTAATGTGGGCAGCCAATTTACACACAAACAGCAATGAGATAAATGACTGTATAATATGCCTTGGAGATGTTGCTTGAGGATAATTGACCAGGAGACAATTCTCTCGCTCTTCTTCGAATACTGCCATGGGATCTTTTATATCCATTTGAACAGGCAGACAGCGCCTCAGTTTAATGACTCATCCAAAAGGCAGCATCTCTCTATCTATCTCTATTTATCTATCTCTATCTATATCTTAATCTAACCCTGTGGGCAATGCCTAATGAAGTAACATGTTAGAGTCAGTGACACAACAACAGTCCAATAGTAGGTTTCCATCTGATTGCAAATTCGGCAAGTGCTCAGTTACCAACTGGAAAGTAACAAGCAGGATTGAAAATGACCAATCCTTAAATTTAAAAAAAAATATAAAACAAAAGTCGCCAGTTAGCAACCGCTACCAATAAAAGGAAAGACAAGTTAAACCAATCAACCTGTTCCGAAACATTTGTGAAGTTGGTTTGTGTTGCATTTTTAATTTCCCCTTAGCTGAAAATTTCATAATAACAATACCATAAGACTTAACAAATTCTACATACAATGTTTAGTGTTAGTTAGAGTTGTCCGTGTGGTGGTGTAAATCCCTGGAAAATGTTTTCTAAGAGAGGCCTAATTCTATGTCGCAGCCCTGAGGCTCAATTTAGGATTCTTAGCAGGAGCTTGAATTGTTGGGTTGGGCTAAAGTACTTACGATGATGACAGACAGGAGAAGACCAGCTGGTCCATCAAGCCTGTCCCCTGCAGTCATGGTGCAACTTTATACTGTGAACTCATCTCCCCCCTCCACCAATCAGCAGCCACGCAATCTCCTGGAAGAGGCAATAAAAAAGCTTTGATGACTGTTTTTTCTGTAAATGCCTTGGTTCCTATTGATTGGCAGCTGCCCATGTCAATCAAAGCAAGTCCCTCACCCTTTCATTTTAGCTCTGAGGTTAATAAACATTCAGAAAGTGCACTAGAACTTCTTGTTTGTAAGTTCCACTCCCTCCAGTCCAGCAGAAAAAGTGGAGGTCTGCATGGTATCTGAATCTTTATTGTATTAAAACCGCAAAACAATGTGAAACATGAACCTTTATCTGAATAATTATATGCAAGACTGTTTATACATTTTATGTTTATCAAAGAAAGAAAGAAAGAAAGAAAGAAAGAATTACATAGAATTTGCAGCACAGAAACAGACCAACTGGTCTGTGCCGGTGTTTATGCTCCACACAAGCCTCCTCCACCTTATTTCATCTCACCCTAGCAGCATATCCTTCTATTCCTTTCGCTCTCATGTTCTTATCTAACTTCCCCTTAAATGCATCTATGCTATTCACCTCAACTGCTCTATATGGTAGCAAGTTCCACTTTCTAACCACGCTTTGAGTAAAGGAGTTTCTCCTGAATTCCTTGTTGGATTTATTAGTGACTATCTTATATTTATGTTTTGGACTCCCCCACAAGTGGAAACGTCTTCTCTATGTCTACCCTATCAAAAGCCTTCATCATTTTAAAGAGCTCTATCAGGTTACCCCTCAGCCTTCTCTTTTGTAGAGAAAAGAGTCCCAGCCTGTTCAGTCTTTCCTGATAGTTATAACCTCTCAGTTGCAATCCTCAGGATGTTGGGGGGGTGGAGGGAACCTCCACGGACTCCTCAGCGTGAGGCCCAGGCCATTTTAACTCCTGAGTCTCATTTATATAATTCTGCTCTGTCTCCCGCTTGAAACCGGTGGGAGTGACCTCATGGCCGGTGGGCAGGATTGGGAATTGGGGCTGGAGCCGGCCGCTGCCGAGGTCCGAAGGAATTGGTACCCGGCAAGTTACATCAAGCAGCAGCGGGATTGGGCCAATTGCGGCTGGAGGAGATTGGGGGGAAAGCCCAAGGCAAAGGAGGCCCAGGGTTTTCTTGTTGGATCAGGAGGAGCATTCCTGCTCCTCTAGGGCCACAAGGGATCGTTCATAAATTGAAAAAATTATACTTACCTAGGCCTCTTCTGGCCCAATGTTGCTTGATGCCAGCTTTTACTCAAATCGTGCCTTTCAATGTTCAATCGGAACCCCACAATTCAACATTTATGAGCTCCTGGCTGCCTGTGGTGGAAGGCCACCATGCTCCCCAAATCCCAGGAGTTTAAAATGGCAGCAGCACGGAGACGCATCAAGCAAGTGCCGTAAATCCCCATCCGCCATTTTAACTACCCACTTGCCCCTATTGTGCCAGTCGGGTAGGGTTAAAATCAAGACTGCTGTTTCAGAAATGCCTGCAGCACTCCCTCAATACTGCACTGGAGTATCAGCATAGATTATGTGCTCAAATCTTTGGATTGGAACTTGAATCCACAACCTTCTGAATCAGAGGCAAGAGTGCTATCATAGACAGCTGACAGTTATAACAATAACTGCACAAGTGAGGCATGGGATGGACCAACATTCAGAGCCTCTAGGACTTATTTTAACTGGCAAGTCACGTCTGAGGTTTTTGAGGCTCAGTATACAACTCATGAATAACCTATTTGATCAAAAGTGTAAGAACATTTAACCGGCATTTCTACTTTATTATTCTGTACCCGTAAAGTGACAGGGACTCAGCAACATTAATACTGCTGGTTCCTCCAAAGCACAATCTCCTGATGAATCAGCTTCAACCAATCCACCATATTTGCATACATGCAGCAAGTATATGAAGAACCCTGATATAAAGGTTCATCATGTGTGTTGAACCTCAAAGGGAATCAACTCACAAACAAGCAGCAGTCTCCAAAATGGACAGTATGTCAACAATCTTAGACAGCACCTCCTAAACCTACGACCTCTACCACCTAGAAGGACAAGGGCATCAGACACATGGGAACAACACCACCTGCACGTTCCCCTCCAAGTCACACACCATCCCGACATGGAAATATATGGATCCAACTGCTCTACACAGACTTCAGTAGCGCAGTTTTAATCAACGGGTGGGGATCGGAAAGCTTTCCAATCAAATCTGGAGTCAGGCAGGGCTGTCCTCTCTCCTCTGTCTTGTTCGTGTGTTGCATCGAACCCTTTGCCAAGTCCATCAGGAGGGATGTGGGCATAAGAGGGGTGACGATCCCAGGCAGCGGAAGCACTCAGGTCAAGGCCTCCCTGTACATGGACGACGTCGCCGTCTTTTGCTCGGATCAGCTGTCGGTCCGCAGATTGATGAGCATCTGCGACCAGTTCGAACTGGCCTCGGGGGCCAGGGTAAATCGTACCTAGAACAAGGCCATGTTCTTTGGGAACTGGACAGACCGATCCTTTGTCCCCTTCACCATCAGGTCGGATTACCTGGGGATCTGGTTCGGGGGGGCTGGGGCGTGCACCAAGAACTGGGAGGAGCGTATTTCTAAGGTGAAGCAGAAACTGGGACTGTGGGATCGACAATCCATCTCGATCATGGGCAAGAAACTGGTCATCAGGTTCGAGGTGCTCTCGGTGTTGCTGTATGTGTTGCAGGTTTGGCCCATACCTCGCTCCTGCACCGCGACAGTCACCCGAGCCATCTTCCACTTTATCTGGAGATCAAAAATGGACCATGTCCGCAGGCACACAATGTACAAATCTCCAGAGAAAGGGGGGAAAGGCGTGCCCAACGTGGCCCTCATCCTGATGGCACCTTTGTGTGCGGCTGCATCAGGCTGTGCGTAGACCCTCGGTACGCAAAGAACGTGTCACTATGTGCTGAGGTTCTACCTGTCCCCGGTGTTGCGAAGGATGGGCCTGTCCACGCTGCCACGGAACACTGCATCCAATTGGACGTTCCACCCCACCTGTCCTTCGTGGAAAAGTTTGTGCAGATAAAGGCGATCAGCAAGTGGTCCGCACGTAACGTCCTTGAGACCCTGCAGGAAAAGGAGATGGAGGATCCTGTTGGTTGGTACCCCGAGCAGACTGTCAAAGTCATTTGGCAGAACGCCTCATCGCCAGAGTTATCAAACAAGCACCAAGACCTAGCTTGGCTGGTGGTGAGAAGGGCCCTTCCCGTCAGATCCTTCATGCACTCCCGGAGTCTCAGTGCCACCGCGCGCTGTCCCCGAGGAGGCTGCGATGGAGACGAGACCGTCACCCATCTCCTTCTGGAATGTGTCTTTGCAAAGAAGGTCTGGAGAGAGATGCAGTGGTATCTGTCCAGGTTCGTCCCGAGCAGTTCCGTAACACAGGAATCTGTGCTCTACGGGCTGTTCCCAGGGACGCACCCCGAGACGCACATCAACTGCTACTGGAAGACCATCAATTCGGTGAAAGACACCCTTTGGTCTGCCCGAAACTTGCTGGTGTTCCAGTGCAAGGAGCTGTCCTCGACTGAGTGTTGCAGACTGGCACATTCCAATGTCCAGGACTACGTGCTTAGGGACACACTGAAGCTGGGTGCAGCTGCCGCAAAGGCTCTGTGGGGAAAGGCAACTGTTTAGGGCCTTCCCGCCATTGTATACCGAGGGGCTGAAATCAGGGAAAAACCCCCTCGGGCAGAATGTAAAATTCAAATTGAAGTAATGAAATGTAATGTACCTGTAATGATTCTGTAATCAATCATCTGTATTGATTGTGATGCAATGAGGTACCCTGGAGTGTCATGAACTGTAATTATGTACGATGTGTAACTGTATTGTTGAAATCATATTTGAACTTTATGTATCTTGCAAATTGTACAATCTGTATTGTATACGTTTGAAATGTGGTATGAGAACTATATTGTATGTATTGTTGAAAATTTTATGAATAAAGTATATTTTTGGAAAAAAAAAATCGCCATTCCTTCATCGTCACTGGGTCAAAATCCAGGAACTCCCTTCCTAACAGCACTGTGGGAGAACCTTCACCACACGGACTGCAGTGGTTCAAGAAAGCGGCTCACCACCACCTTCTCAAGGGCAATCAGGAATGGGCAATAAATGCTGGCCTTGCCAGCAACGCCCACATCCCATGAACGAATAAAACAAAATCGGAGAGAACATTTTCAATCCATGTGAAGAAACCACTGAAGTGTTGAGTAGGGAAAATAATTTATGAAATGAAATTAAAGTTCAATAGTTTTTCATACAGCTGGGTTGCCAAAATCTGCTAAAAGTCAAGTTGTAGGTTCAACTTGTAAAGATAACCTTTGTAATCTTCTCATGGGATTATACAATAAATTCAACATCGCTATGTCACAGCAGAGAGCTGCTCTCAAGGTAGGCAGCAAGAGTTAGGGTTACAACACTGCCATGGTGATTTTCCAACCCTTTGAGCATGCTCCCTTTGACGGTGGCTCCCCACTGGGAGTATGAGATTGGTGAATTTACATGTGATTCTCTTATTCAATACCACCTCATCTTTTTTTCTCACGTTGGTTGTGTCAACCTGGATCAGTTGGCTGATTCAGAAATGTGTGAGTTCAAGCTTCACTCCAGGGCCTGATCTAAGCTGACATGTCCTTGCAGTACAGAGGGGATGCTGCACAGTCGGAAGTGTCCCCTTTCAAATGAGGCAATATGCCAAAGCCTGCCTGCGTGTTCAGATGGATGGATTGCACTATTTGAAGAATGTTCTCTTGGTGTCTTGGCCAATATTCCTCCCCCAACCAACAGCACCAAGTCAGACTAGCTGGACATTTATCTCTGCTGTTTGTGGGAACTTGCTGTGCACAGATTGGCTGCCACTTTTGCCTACACAACAGTGACTGAATTTCAAAAGTAATTAATTGACTGTGAAGTGCTTTGCGATGTCCTGAGGACATGAAAGCTGCGATGTAAATGCAAGTTCTTTTTATTCATTTCATATGTTAACTATATACATACAGTAAACATATTTACTTCTATTTTATGCATATGAGTCTATGAGAACACTTCTATTTCACAGGTCCTGTGCTGTGACATCACTACTTCACTCAGCTCTCAGTAGAAGAAATCTGCTGTTAAAGTGAAGGGCTGTTCAACCCATGTCCTGCATCACACCTTTTAAAAGGTATAATGCTGAAAATGTAATGCTAAATACATACCAATAGACTCAGACTAGACAGACGTGAACAAATTAAAGCTGGCAATCTTTACAAATCCTGCATCGAGAAAAAAGAAGGGGCTCACTGGGAAAAATATAAGAAAATGCAGAATTGAGTTAAAAGGGTGATCGCAGGGAAAAAGAAAATAAGAATAATAACAAGAATAAAAGCATAGCAACAGAAGCTAAACTCAAGGCAGTGGAGAATCAGGGTAAACTCTGGAAATAGTTAAGAAACTGGATGAAGGGTAGAAAGCAACGAGTGCCCATTAGAGGAACTAAGTTGGAGTGGGGGGAAAAGGTACTGAGGGGGATTCCAGCAGGCTTGGTGCTGGGACTTCTACTGTGTCTCATTTACATAAATGACCTAGACCTCGATATTAAACCCCCTCCCCCATGATAGGCAGGTGGGGGCGGGGGAGGTTAATAACTTAAAAACGGGGAACGCATCCCCAACACACTGCACAGGCACCTGCTGCCTTTTTTGCAGTTGCAGATATTGAGGCGTCCGAGTATCCCTTCATGGAGAGGTGAGACACTTCATATTTAAATCAGGTTCCCGCAGTTCAATTGGGAGCCCGATTTAAAAATCACTGTTGCTGCACGGGTTTCCCAGAAGTCAGGAAACCTGGCAGCGAAAGGGAGGCGGGAGCTGCCGGATCCCCAAGATAAGTGCCTTTCTCAGCACTCCTGTGGGCCCGGAGGAGCAGGATTGATTCCCCCAGGCCTCACAAGGAAGCCTTCAGCTTCCCCTCTTCCGATCACTGACCTCTCTCACTAACAGCCACGATCGCTGACCTTTCCCCCTCCCGGCCATGATTGCCGACCTTTTCCCCATCCAGCCACGATTGCCGACCTTTTCCCCTCCCGGCCACGATCATAAGAACATAAGAAATAGGAGCAGGAGTAGGCCAATCGGCCCCTCGAGCCTGCTCCGCCATTCAATAAGATCATGGATGATCTGATCCGAACCTCAAATCTAAATTCATGTCCAATTTCCTGCCCGCTCCCCGTAACCCCTAATTCCCTTTACTTCTAGGAAACTGTCGATTTCTGTTTTAAATTTATTTAATGATGTAGCTTCCACAGCTTCCTGGGGCAGCAAATTCCACAGACCTACTACCCTCTGAGTGAAGAAGTTTCCCCTCATCTCAGTTTTGAAAGAGCAGCCCCTTATTCTAAGATTATGCCCCCTAGTTCTAGTTTCACCCATCCTTGGGAACATCCTTACCGCATCCACCCGATCAAGCCCCTTCACAATCTTATATGTTTCAATAAGATCGCCTCTCATTCTTCTGAACTCCAATGAGTAGAGTCCCAATCTACTCAACCTCTCCTCATATGTCCACCCCCTCATCCCCGGGATTAACCGAGTGAACCTTCTTTGTACTGCCTCGAGAGCAAGTATATCTTTTCTTAAGTATGGACACCAAAACTGTATGCAGTATTCCAGGTGCGGTCTCACCAATACCTTATATAACTGCAGCAATACCTCCCTGTTTTTATATTCTATCCCCCTAGCAATAAAAGCCAACATTCCGTTGGCCTTCTTGATCACCTGCTGCACCTGCATACTAACTTTTTGATTTTCTTGCACTAGGACCCCCAGATCCCTTTGCACTGCAGTACTTTCCAGTTTCTCGCCATTAAGATAATAACTTGCTCTCTTATTTTTCCTGCCAAAATGCATAACCTCACATTTTCCAATATTATATTGCATCTGCCAAATCTCCGCTCACTCACCCAGCCTGTCGATATCCCCTTGTAGGTTTTTTATGTCCTCCTCACTCTCTACTTTCCCTCCCATCTTTGTATCATCTGCAAACTTTGATATGTTACACTCGGTCCCCTCCTCCAAATCGTTAATATAGATTGTAAAGAGTTGGGGACCCAGCACCGACCCCTGCAGAACACCACTGGCTACTGGTTGCCAGTCCGAGAATGAACCATTTATCCCAACTCTCTGCTTCCTGTTAGATAACCAATCCTCCACCCATGCCAGAATATTACCCCCAATCCAGTGATTCTTTATCTTGAGCAATATTCTTTTATGTGGCACCTTGTCGAATGCCTTCTGGAAGTCTAAATACACTACGTCTGGGTGGGGTGGGGTGGTCAGTCATCCGGGTCGTTACTGGGGTCAGCAGTCATCGGGGGGGGGGGGGGTTGCGGATATCTGGGGCTCAGTCATGGGGGGCGTCGGACATCGGGGTGGTCGGAGCTCATGAGTGGGTCAGAGCTCATGGGGGAGCTTGGAGATCATGGGGGAGGTCAGAGATCGTAGGGAGGCGTCAGAGATTTTGTGGGGGAGGTGGAGATCATCGGAGATCATACAGGGAAGGGAATCAGACATCGGTGGGGGGGTGGGGCAGCCGATCACTTGTATGGAATCACGGCAGATAAGCATGTTGGACCTGAAGGAAGCACTCCTGCTCCTCCTGGCCCATAAGCGGTGTTCATCCGGGCCTTCTCGCTTCCTCTTACGTGGCGTAAAGCAGAAGATCCGGGAATCCCAGCCCCCAGGAGTTAAAATTAAAAATGCTGTTAAAATGGAAGCCCATAGCCTCCTTAAAAGGTAACTGTTCTCTAATTTAAATGAATGAATAAAATTCAAGGAAGAATAATCAATTTAAATTAGGGAAATATTAATCTATATGTAATTATATTCACAGAAGTCTCAGGCACAAAAAATATAAAAAGAATAAAAAGTACAATGGAAATTTATTTTTTTCAAACTTGCAATTCTTCAACCAAGTGCAATTGTGCAGAAGAATGAATCAGGAGAGGGAAAGGGAGCAGAAATACACTAAAACAGGAAAGAACGAGAGATGATTGTTAATTTATACGTTAATAGGTTTATTTCCTCCTTGTGTTGCACACCTACCCAATGAAAATTAGAACAGCAAGCTACTTGCAAGCCTCTGCTCAATGCATTCTATATCCTTGGCCTCAGCAGTAGTCCAGGGACAATTGCTCTTTATATTTTCTATCCCATGGGGACACAGCAGAAGTCTGCCTGATGGTTTTGTGTACTGGTCTGGCCTCTATGTAAGGAGCCTAAGCTTCTCCTAGGCCTTGACAATACAAAGCTAGTGCTCCTGAGATCACTCCATTTAACCTGAATTTGTAAATTACAAAACAAAATGCAAAGTATTTTTTGAAATGCATTTAACTTAAAAGAAATGTTATTGAGTTGTTTTTAAATTTTATTCCTCCTCTCACCCAGGGGTCTGATGTTTTGTTATGGTAGAAACATGGGGAAAGAGTTAAAAAAGTTTTGATATTCTTTTTTAAAAGTATAAAACAATTTAAAATAAATCAAAATATTTCACTTATTACAGTTAATTACAATGTTTTTTTAAAAAAATTCTCTTAATGGTAGACAGGGAAATAATCCAAAGTCTCTGGGTGCAGTAAGGTTCAAATTAGAGGTAATGCTGAACACATCACTGGAGCAGCAAAAAGATCAAGAAAGATTGCAGAGAGCGGTAAAAAGAGACTGTGGAGATTCCACACAGGTTGATAGAAGTCAATTTTACATTTATTTGGAAATAATAATAGTTATAAGATACACTTATGGTCGAGGTGTAATACTACTTGGGTCTTAATCACTTGTGAAACACAAGCACATCAAATGCTTCAATATTTGTGTATATTTCTTCTTGATTATGAAGCCATTATAAAAGCCATGAAATGGCTGAAGTTCAGCTTCTCAAAAGGACAAAAGAAATCCAGGAAACAACAAAAGGCCCACCAAACCATCAAACCCAGTTTATCAGGGACTCCACGGATCTCCATTTAGTGTCCCAAGGAAAGGGTTTGGAAAATCTGCCTGATTGAGCAGAAGTCCAGATACTCTATTCAAGTTGACAGTATGTATTATCGATGACCTTCCCTGATAGCGAATGATTACTACACAGTTTATAATTTTAAGATGGACATTTAATAAAATCAAATTATTATAAATTAAAATCCCATATATATTCTCATTTGGAAAGTGAGAAGAACAATGACTGTAAACACATACAAAGAGG
This sequence comes from Heptranchias perlo, assembly GCF_035084215.1. Lineage (NCBI taxonomy): Eukaryota > Metazoa > Chordata > Chondrichthyes > Hexanchiformes > Hexanchidae > Heptranchias > Heptranchias perlo. Next base: position 103,505,123 of record NC_090327.1, read on the forward strand.
ATTTCTAGACTAACTGTGAGTACCGCATTTGGGCTCAAACAGGCCCTACTAATTGCATGTATAAAATACCTGACACAGGATAAATACTTCAAAATGACACTTATTATCTTGTGTGGGTTTAAAGTGTAATTATCTGGCCATTGTATGCAGTTTAACCGTGAGTGGGCAGTTGTAGTATATTAATTTGCTGAGTCAAATGTACCATTGGTTTTATGCGTACTAATGAGACCCTCAAGAACAGAGTTAATAGAGTTGGTTGCTAAGGGAACAGAGTTAGGCAATTGTCCTTTCACTTCTGGGATCAGGGCTTCAATCCAACCCAAACTGAAGGAATTGCTTGCTCTCTACTGGCTGTGATAAATAGGTTTGGACAATCTCAACCCAGTTCCCCGTAGTCACAAAACAGCCCCTAGTTTTCCACTAATTGACACTAAATTGGCAAACTCATATTGCAGGGATGCTTGGTATGGGAGATGGGAATATCACATTGGTATAGATGAGGCTGTTCTTCTAAAGTTGGGCCAGTGTAAAGACAGCTGCATCTAACCTCAGTGGAGAATGTTGGATGCCGACACAGTGTGCAAAAACAACAGGAAGTCCATTCCTGCGCAACATCCCTCTCCTTCATAAAAAACAAAAATTCACCTTTTAAAATACACGTGGATCTCCCATGGCTGTGCATACGGAGGAGGGGGGTAATTTTGACTTTGTGAGATAGTGTAAAACAGCAGCAAATTGGCAGCCTGCTTTACATCTCTCCCGATTTTTATTTCAACTGAAGCCAAGGTGGTGTGGGGGGAAGGGGAGATGGGAAGGGCAGTGTGGAAAAGGGGAGTTGGAGGGAAGTGGGTGGTGGGGAAATGGAGGGAGAGGCGATGAGGGAAAGGGAAGTGGAACGAGAAGGGGAGGAGGATGAAGGAAGGAAAGGGCAAAGCAGAAGGGGAGGGGAGGGGGAGAGGAGTGGTGGGGATGGGGGTAGAGTGATGAGGCGGGGAGAGGGAACAGAAGGGGAAGGGGAGTAGGTGGGAAAGGGGGAAGCAGAAGGGGAGAAGGAGGGTGAAGGAGTAGGTGGGTGAGGTGGTTGAGTAAGTGGGAAAGTGAGGTGGAGGTGGGAAGGAGTAGGGAGAGGGAAGGGAGTTGGGTAGAGAAGAGGAATGAAGGGGGAGAAAGGAGGGAAGGATACAACGGGAGGAGGAGGGTAAACAATTAAATATGGTGAGTCAGAAAAAGAGAAACCCTATAATTTAAGAAATGATTTGTTCCCCATGAAATAGTCACCTAGAACTACAAAGACTGGGTCAGTGGAGGTCTCTTCCTGGTTTGGCAAAGAATACAGACAAACATAATTGAGTAGGAAAAAGATGAAAAACAAGCTGATCAGGTTCTGAATGTTGAGACAGGTGCAGGCTGATTGGTTTCATTCCTACATTTTTGCCTCAATTTTAACTTGGGGCATGAGACCCGGGCCATTTTACCTGTCAGGCTTCATTTCCATGCTCCAGGCCTGACTTCTAACCGAACTTGACGCAAAAGACGTGAGATCAGCGGATTGGGGACGGGGGCTACGGACACAATCACGGTCGGGGGAGGGGTGAAGCCCAACATTGCCAACTCCTGTTGGAGACATTCCTGGAGGTTGGATCATATAACATTCCAACCATATGACATCTGACCACATGATGTCATATCACATGACATCTGATCATGTGGTGCCTCACCATGTGGCGTCTGACCACATGACACCTGATAAGATGACATCTGATCACGTGACATCTGCCAATGTTATTGCATTAACCATATAAATGTTGAGTCCCATGCAGTTGAGCATCTTTGCTTGTGGTTTCGTTCTAGCAGCTGTTGTGTGAGAAGTTCCTAGAACTATCTCACACAAATAGACAAGGAAGGGAAACCGAGGGCGGGGAAGAGGGGAAACCAGAAGTGGGAGGAACTTTGATTCCACCAGTAAATAATAGTAACTCACTGAAATTGCACCAATAACTAATATTAATACTGGTAACCCTCAGATCCCCCTCATAACCAAAAGTAATACAACAGCTCACTGATAGACTATATGTAACTGGTAGTAACAGGAGTAATGTCTGATATCCTACCTGTAACCAGCAGTAATCCAGAACCTGCTGATAGTCACCCTGAAACCATAGCCAGAATCCCCCTGCACTGCACGAGGTGCGGTCAGGCTCCCCAGTCGATGCCACTTTTAACAAGCCCCATCGTTATCCCTGTCTCCTTGGACTTTGGTTTGGACTCAGGTTCTGTGTAAAGGTGACAACTCTGAACTGGAAAACTCAGTCAGAACCGATTTATACTTGACACGTCAAAGCCAGCCGGCACAGATTGACCTGAACCAAACCGAGAGATCACACAAAGGTTAGTGGGCTTGGTGTTTAAGGCACTTCTCACAGGGCATATCATCCTAAACCTTGTTCAGCACCAACATTTCTAAACCACTCCTTGGGCTTGAACGCAATAAAGGAGAGTTTTCATAGAATGATAGAAATTACTGCACAGGAGGAGGCCATTCAGCCTCCGGTGCCTGTGCTGCTGCTGGCACTCTCTCCTGTAGCCAGGTCCATTTATATTCCTCCTTTTCAAATACTTATTCCAATTCCCTTCTTAATGCTGTTCTAGTCTCAGCCTCAATTACCACTTGTGGTGAAGCATCGCATGGTCCAATAGCCCGCAGTTCAAAAAACTTCCTTCTCCCTTCCCCCTTGGTGCTTCCAGTGAGAATCCTCAGTCTCCGTCCCCTTGTTCCCCATTTGCCCACCGGTGGAAACAATCTTTCACCATTTACCCACAGTAAGGTACCAGGTTTCACTCACCCCTTTATCGGCTGCTCTTCTCTTGGCACCGCTCCCACTCACCACGTTGCTGCAGCTGCTGCTGCTGCTCCTGACTCCCGGTGCCCGCCATTATTAGTAATGCTCCAATATAAGTGTCCAGGGCCCATGCCTGAAACAGGTGTTAGGAACTTTGAAGATGCAAATAGCGGACCAAATGCCTGTTTGGAATCTCCTTCCCACAATTAGGCTGCCCTGAATGCAGCCGGCGCCAGGCCTGCTGTATTCAGGATAACCAAGTCTACATGCGGCCTAACTGGCGGTCCTTAACGGGACCACTGGAGGTCGCCATCAAAAAGGTACGTTTTAAAAAAATACTAACCTAACCATGGAGCCAGGAGGAGCAAGTCCTTCCAACTCCACAGCAATCCCAAAGACCATTGCTGGCCTCTGCTCGGCTGCCTCACAATCGCCCCCATCCCTACCGATCACTCCCCTCACTCCGACACAATCAGCTCCCTCCCCACCCTCCCCCCCCTCCCAGGACTTACCTGAGGACCGTTGCCAGGTAGGTAGCCAGCCCAACGTTGTCGTCATGGAATCAGCAAGCTGCCTCTGGACACCCAATTAGTGTCCACAGCTCGCCGGACCTATGCTGATGAGGTCCGAGGCCCAATTTCTGGTGAGCCTCGGGCCTCAGGCTTCTGGCACGCCGACTATTTCAGGCCCAAAAATAGGACAAAATATATCTCCATCCCAAATTCTCAGTGTCCAGGCCAACATTCCTCCCTCAACTATCACCACCAAAAATAGATTGGCTGGTCATTTATCTCATTCACAATTCATGGGAACTTGCTTGTTGGTTGGCACATTTGTTCACAAATCAGTCACTGCATTTCCAAAGTAACCCGTAATAAATCTGTAATGTATCTGTAATGAATCACCTGTATTGATTGTGATGCAATGAGGCACCCTAGAGTGTCATGAACTGTAATTATGTCCAATGTGTTTCATTGAACTGTACTTGATGTAACCTGCAAAATTGCATAATCTATATTGTGTATGTTTGGAATGTGATATGAGAACTGTATTGTATGTACTGCTGCACATTTTATGAATAAAGTATATTTTTCGAAAAAAAATTTTCCAAAGTAACCCAATGGTTGTGAAGTGCTTTGGAACATCTTGAGGATGTGATAAGAGGCTGAAAGAATGCAAGTTCTTTCTTTTTCACTGGTACACCCCTCAGCACAGTAAATTTGGGCACTTGCAAATCACCATACTGTCCAGAGAGAGAGCTTACTCTCTGTACAGATTACTTCAAGTTCACTGAAGAGTGATGGACATTTTGCACTTGAGACAATAACATAAATTAACTGGAAACCTGTCGCTAAATAATTACTAACCATCACTAACAGTCCCATCATTTATAACAAAACAACGCAATAGTGAAATAGACCATTGGCCAGTTTTACTGCCTTGATCCAACATGATTTTTGCATTGCATCCAAATAGAATCAGAAATATAACTTTAGTTTATGGCAACAAACCTGTGTAATCCTGTTTATCAGATATGGTATGAGATGACTTAAGAAGATGGTTTCATGCCTCTTTGGCTGCATAGTACAACTGCTGTGGTACAAAGCCTCTTTGTTAGCATCACCCCTACTAAAGGTATCAGCTGCTTGCTGGGATTTGGTTCCTCGAGCATCCTCAGATGGCCAATATTACATAAACTTGGCTTGTATTCCCCTTGAGTGTAGAAGATTGAGGGGTGATCTGATCGAGGTGTTTAAAATGTTAAAAGCATTTGATAGGGTAGATACAGAAAAATTATTTCCTTTGGTGAGGGAATCAAGAACAAGGGGACATAATCTTAGCTCTAGGCCATTTAGGGGGGAAATCTGGAAGCACTTTTTCACACAAAGGGCAGTAGAAATCTGGAATGCTCTTATCCACAAGGCTGTGGATGCTGGTACAATTGAAGCTATCAAGGCTGAGATCGATAGACGTTTGGGTATCAAGGGATATGAAGCTAAGGCGGGTAAATAGAGTTGAGGTACAGGTCAGCCATGATCTAATTGAATGGTGGAACAGGCTTGAGGGGCTGAATGGCCTACTCCTATTCCTATGTTCCGAAATTCCAATGTTCATAAGCTTTGACAGTATCATTGAGCTATTTGATTAACGAGGCATCACAGCTGAGCCCGATCCTGTCCTCAATCAACGGCTACATATGATTAAGTCAAGCAGGGATCATTGCAGTGATCAGGAGTTGGCACCCTGGCCAATTTTCCCTCCTCTAATCCAGGCTAACACTTCAGTGCAGTACTGAGGGAGTGCTGCATTGTTGGGAGGTGCCGTCTTTCGGATGAGATGTTAAACCAAGGCCCCATCTGCCATCTCAGGTGGACATAAAAGATCCCAAGGCACTATTTTGAAGAAGAGCAGGGGAGTTATCCCCGGTGTCCTGGTCAATATTTATCCCTTAACCAACATCACTAAAACAGATTATTTGGTCATTATCTCATTGCTGTTTGTGGGACCTTGCTGTGCGCAAATTGGCTGCCGCGTTTTCCACGGTAGAACAGTGACTACACTTTAAAAATACCTCATTGGTTGTAAAGCACTTTGGGACATCCCGAGGTCACGGAAGGCGCTATACAAATGCAAGTCTTTCTTTCTTTCTAAACCAAGAGCAGTGGAGCCGAGAGTCAGCTTGGATCAGTTGGTAGCATTCTCGCCTCCAAGTCAAATGGTTGTGGGTTCAAGCCCCACTCCAAGGACTTGAACATATAACCTAGGTTGTGGTTTAGTGCAGGGAGAGTTCTGCATTATTGGAGGTACCATTGTTTGGATAAAACATTGAACCGAGGCCTGGTGTTCTTTCAGGTGGGTGTAAAAGATACCATGACACTATGTGAAGAAGGGCAGAGGAGTTGTTCAACACCTCCAAAAATAGATTAACTGTCATGACCTCTGTATGTTAATTTAAATACCTAGAAGCCATGAAATGGCAGGACTCCACTCCTGGTGCTGAGTATTACTTGATGAGAGGCTAGATCAGAGAATTGAGCATGAAGGCCAGTGCATTTTCTGCCCATTAAAATCTCCACATCATTAAAATCAGAGCAGCTGAAAATCGGACTCACTGAGTTCCACACCAGATTCTGCAATCCATACTCCCTTAGAGTGAAACAGTGCACTGCCAGCGGATCTCACAGATATATCCTGAAGTAACTACAGAGTGAGGCGGAGGGATGGGCAATAAATGCTGGCCTCGCCAGCGACGCCCACATCCCGTGAACGAATAAAAAAAAAAGCTGGCAGTATAACCCAGTGCTGCTGGCTTGCACTGTTCTAAAGCAGGTACAAGTGTCAAGCTGTGGTATGAAACGGCTAATAAATGATTATACCAACAAGTTGGATGTGTGGGAAGTTTGAATAAGATCCTTGGCACCGCACCCAAAAGCTATACTATACTCAGCGTTACAGCAAAGTACATTTCCATGTTAAGCTATTAATTGTAGATGAATAATGTGAAATCACTAACAATCAGTTGTTCAGGACTCACGTCAGGCATTCTGTTTATTATCAGGTAATGTGTATTGTGGAACCCAGAACTTGATATGCTTAAGAATCCACTTCTTTTTTTTAAAGATGTTTTTGTTTATAAGAATTTATTGATAATATGATAATTAAAAAACAGCTTTCCGTGTTGGTCCTGCATTCTGTCTTGGGGCTCATACTTGGATTGCACTGTCATACTCCTACCAGGACACAAGTCCGGGGCATTTTATGAGTATTATGTAATTCAAAGCTTGCTCATTAAAAGCTTTCATCACATCATTGCCTTAGCAACAGGGAGGAATGGTCCATTACTGTGTCATCTACTTTTATGAATTCTAAATGTATACTTATCTCAGTAAATACACAGCAGAGCAACAACATTCAGATTTGCCAAGTGTCACTCATTTGGGTGACAATCAGTCATTCTGGCCTCCCTTGATGTGCATCACTCTGAACAATAAGAGGTCAGAAATGACTGTTAATATCGGATCAATGCTCAGCACATTTATATGACATTCCTCTGTCCCCTTAGTTTAACCGAGATGTGCACCCATTTATTTTAAACTGTTTGGTTTTCTATTGCTTCAACTACAATTCTGCAGAAAAACTGGCGCTTTTTAATAGCATTCGTGTCACCGCAGGTGGTCTGTGAAATGAGCAGACAGATAAAGAGCAGGCCCAAGACGCTTTGTGATTATTGTGTATTTCAAAGCTTGCTCATTAATAGCTTTTATCACATCATTACCTTAGCAACAGGATATGACCTAGAACTGCGTTATCTGCTCAGTAACGGAGCTCACCTGCTTTCCCTGGACATTTTGTCTGTCTCATCCTTGCTCTTGCTCTCATGCCGCACAAGCCTAGACTGGCACTGCCCATTCCTGATTCCCGATTTCTCATTTACCATTGCCTTATATAAAGTATGTCATCAACATCAGAGATAATTTCACCTATGACGCATAAAAGATTCTTTCAAATGCTTTTATGGTGAGTAAATTGATGAGTGCGTTTAGCAGTGACAGTCCCAAGGCTGTCCCTGCCAATGGTACTGCTATGATACAGCCAGTGCTCATGTTGTGCTAATGTCAGTGCCAATGTCAATCCTAGTGTCAATACTAGTGGTATTGCCAGTGTCAGTGCTTGTGCCCATGTCCATGCCAGTGCTAGTGCCAGTATCAATGTCAGTATCAGTGCCAGTGCTACTGTGAGCACTAGTGTGCCAGTGCCAATTCTAATTCAGTAAACAGTACTAGTGTGCAGAATCAGTGCCAGTGTTAGTATAAGTGCCATAATCAGTGCCACTGCCGGTGTTAGTGCGTGTGCCAGTATATGTCAATGTCATTGAAAGTGCTAGTATTAATATCAATGCCAGTGGCAACCAGTGCTAGTGCCAGTGTCACTGCCAGTCAGTGCCAATGATAGCATCTGTACCAGTGTTAATGTCAGTGACAGAGCCAATGCTGTGGGAATGGAGCCATTTTACATATTTTTTACCCAGTGTCAGCATCAAGAACATCCTGGTGAAGAATAAGATAGAGTGAAATGAAGGGAACGTTCTCTTTATATTGGTACAATGATGTGCCTTGATCTCAGCCTCAGAAGAAGACGCTTACTGCGCCAGTATGACATTTCCATGATGTGGCCTAACTTTGAGGCTGTTTGTTTCCCACTGCTCCTGTTTAGGGGGTGTTACTTCTGTGCACCATTCAGACCAAAAAAACCCATCTGATGCAGGCAGTCAGCATTTTACAAGTGTCTGCATTTGCAAACAGAAATCAACACTGCTTTGGGACACCCCTCCCCTCCACACATTGCTACCCTGGGATTTCGTCCTCAGTGTTGCTCTGGGATAATGCTCTCCGTGTCACTTTAGAATACACAGGGAACACTCAGAGTGGCACAGGTGGTGGGAGGATTGTGACTCCTATAGCACCAGTGAGGAGGGTATCCGAGGACAGTGTTTGGGGGAATGAGGGGAGTACAACAACTTACATTTATGCAGTCCCCTTAGCATGCAAAACATCCCAAGTAATTTCATAGAGTAATAGAAAGAGGAATGGAGACACTGAGTCAAGAGGGAGAGTTTCAGGAGGGTGATTAAAGACTTGGGGAAACGATTGGTGCTATTAAGGTGTTTAAATGAGTACAGAGAAGTAAAGAGTCAGAAAGGTTTGGAAGGGAATTCCAGCGGGCAATGCCTAGACAGTTGAAAGCTCTGCCATTAATGGGGGACATGATGTGGAGATGCCGGTGATGGACTGGGGTTGACAATTGTAAACAATTTTACAACACCAAGTTATAGTCCAGCAATTTTATTTTAAATTCACAAGCTTTCGGAGGCTACCTCCTTCCTCAGGTGAACGTCGTTCACCTGAGGAAGGAGGTAGCCTCCGAAAGCTTGTGAATTTAAAATAAAATTGCTGGACTATAACTTGGTGTTGTAAAATTGTTTACAATTAATGGGGGAGTGAAGGGAGAGAGAAACACAATGGGTGGGAGTAGAAGTCTGGAGGAGGTTGCAGAGGTAGCCATGAAGGGATTTGAAGACAACAACAACAACTTGCATTTATATAGCACCTCTAATGTAATAAAAACGTCTCAAGGCGCTTCATAGGGGCATTCTCAGACAAAATTTGACACCAAACCACAGAAAGACATATTAGAAATAAAAACAGAAAATGTTTCAAACGTTAACTCTGTTTCTCTCTCCACAGATGCTGCCTGACTTGCTGAGTATTTCCAGCATTTTCTGGTTTTATTTCAGATTTCCAGCATCCGCAGTATTTTGCTTTTGTTAAAGAGGTATTAGAACAGGTGACCAAAAGCTTGGTCAAAGAGGTAGGTTTTAAGGAGCTTCTTAAAGGAGGAGAGCGAGGTAAAGAGGTGGAGAGGTTTAGGGAAGGAATTCCAGAGCTTAGGGTCTAGGCTGCTGAAGGCACAGCCAACAATAATGGAGCAATGAAAATTGGGGATACGCAAGAGGCAAGAATGGGAGGAGATTGTAGGGCTGGAAGAAGTTACAGAGAAAGAAAGGGGTGAGGTCATGGAAGGATTTGAACACAAAGATGAGAATTTTAAAATCGTAGCTTTGCCAGCTGGACCGGAAGCCAATATAGGTCAGTGAGCAAAGAGATGATGGATGAATGGGACTTGGTCCGAGTTAGGATATGGGCAGCAGAATTTTGGATGAGCTCAAGTTTACAATGAACAGAAGGTGGGAGGCCGGCCAGGAGGGCATTGGAATAGTCGAATCTGGAGGTAACAAAACCAGGGATGAGGATTTCAGCAGCAGATGAGCTGAGACAGGGGCAGAGACAGGCGATGCTACGGAGGTGGAAGTAGGCGGTCTTGGTGGAGAGGATATGGGGTCGGAAGCTCAGCTCAGGGTCAAGGGTGCGAACAGTCTGGTTCAACCTCAGACAATAGCCAGAGTGGGAGTTGGAGTCCAGGACAAGGACTTCAAATTTGCCTATGAGCAAATACTTGGGTGGGAGGGTAGAAAGTAGGAAAACTAAGATCAGCACTTGGAGAGGGGGGGAAGGAGAGGGAAGCCTGAGTGCTGTACTTGGAGTGATAATCGTCAGAGAAAGTGGTAGAGCAGTGATGATGGAGAGGGGGGGAATCTCAAAAGCAGCACAAAGAAGGTGGGAGATGAGGAGCGTGCCAGTGTAAACTGGGCTATGGTGAGATAATTGCCAACATGATTTGATGAATTGATTGTTCGTTAGGTCCAAGAATATGAATAACTCGTATATCTTAATGAGACACGACAATGCCATGGGCGACATGGGATTATGTTGGTGCTGGAGGGGGCTGTGAACTGGACGGTTGGAGGGGAGAGTGTCTCTGAACTGAGGGAGTGTCAGAGGAGAGTGTCTCTGAACTGAGGGAGTGTCAGAGGAGAGTATCTCTGAACTGAGGGAGTGTCAGAGTAGAGTGTCTCTGAACTGGGGGAGTGTCAGGGGAGAGTGTCTCTGAACTGGGGGAGTGTCAGAGTAGAGTGTCTCTGAACTGGGGGAGTGTCAGGGGAGAGTGTCACTGAACTGAGGGAGTGTCAGAGGAGAGTGTCTCTGAACTGGGGGAGTGTCAGGGGAGAGTATCTCTGAACTGGGGGAGTGTCAGAGTAGAGTATCTCTGAACTGGGGGAGTGTCAGAGGAGAGTGTCTCTGAACTGGGGGAGTGTCAGGGGAGAGTGTCTCTGAACTGGGGGAGTGTCAGAGGAGAGTGTCTCTGAACTGGGGGAGTGTCAGAGTAGAGTGTCTCTGAACTGGGGGAGTGTCAGAGGAGAGCGTCTCTGAACTGGGGGAGTGTCAGAGGAGAGTGTCTCTGAACTGGGGGGAGTGTCAGGGGGGAGTGTCTCTGAACTGGGGGAGTGTCAGGGGAGAGTATCTCTGAACTGGGGGAGTGTCAGAGGAGAGTGTCTCTGAACTGGGCGAGTGTCAGGGGAGAGTATCTCTGAACTGGGGGAGTGTCAGAGGAGAATATCTCTGAACTGGGGGAGTGTCAGAGGAGAGTATCTCTGAACTGGGGGAGTGTCAGGGGAGAGTGTCTCTGAACTGGGGGAGTGTCAGGGGAGAGTGTCTCTGAACTGGGGGGAGTGTCAGGGGAGAGTGTCTCTGAACTGGGGGAGTGTCAGGGGAGAGTATCTCTGAACTGGGGGAGTGTCAGAGGAGAGTATCTCTGAACTGGGGGAGTGTCAGAGGAGAGTGTCTCTGAACTGGGGGAGTGTCAGAGGAGAGTGTCTCTGAACTGGGGGAGTGTCAGAGGAGAGTGTCTCTGAACTGGGGGAGTGTCAGAGGAGAGTGTCTCTGAAATGGGGGAGTGACAGGAGAGAGTTCCAGGGTAGAGTGTCTGAGCTGGGGGAGTGTCTGAACTGGGGGAGTGTCTGAACTGGGGGAGTGTCTGAACTGGAGAAGTGTCGGGGGAGAGTGCCTCTGAATGGGGGGATTGTCAGGGGAGAATGTCTGAACTGGGGGATTTTCAGGGGAGAGTGCCTCTGAACTGGGGGAGTGACAGGGGAGAATGTCTGAACTGGAGGAGTGTCAGGGGAGAGTGTCTCTGAACTGGGGGGAGTGTCAGGGGAAAGTGTCTCTAAACTGGGGGAGTGTCAGGGGAGAGTGTCTCTGAACTGGGGGGAGTGTCAGGGGAGAGTATCTCTGAACTGGGGGAGTGACAGGGGAGAATGTCTGAACTGGAGGAGTGTCAGGGGAGAGTGTCTCTGAACTGGGGGGAGTGTCAGGGGAGAGTGTCTCTGAACTGGGGGGAGTGTCAGGGGAGAGTATCTCTGAACTGGGGGAGTGTCAGGGGAAAGTGTCTCTGAACTGGGGGAGTGTCAGGGGAGAGTGTCTCTGAACTGGGGGAGTGTCAGGGGAGAGTGTCTCTGAACTGGGGGAGTGTCAGGGGAAAGTGTCTCTGAACTGGGGGAGTGTCAGGGGAAAGTGTCTCTGAACTGGAGGAGTGTCAGGGGAGAGTGTCTCTGAACTGGGGGGAGTGTCAGGGGAAAGTGTCTCTGAACTGGGGGGAGTGTCAGGGGAGAGTGTCTCTAAACTGGGGGAGTGTCAGGGGAGAGTGTCTGAACTGGGGGAGTGTCAGAGGAGAGTGTCTGAACGGGAACGGCTTGCAGGGTTGCAGGTGGCCTCAATTTTAACCTCCCAGGAATTGGTTGGGCGAGGGGTTAAAATCCCGTAAATGGCCAACCCGCCGCCAATCCGCCTCTTTCCCAGTATTAACGGCGGTGAGTATCAGCATGGATTTAACGTGGGTTGACAAGATCATTAGTGCTAACTGATCAGTGCGCTGAAAGTAAAGGGGCCACAATCTGAATAAAACTGCAACACTCACAAGTGCTCTTTCACTTCATTGTGGGCTGCGATACTGTTTGATTTTGGTTGTATTTTTGAGTCTTTGGAAATAAAATAAGAGAAGCTGATTAAGGCTACTGCTCTTTTACACTCTATTGGAGTGAAGAGTAGAAGGATGAGGAGGAGCAGCAGCAGCAAGGACATGCTGAAGAAGGAGCTGATGGTGGGCCACAGAGAAGGCAGCAAGAGAGGGGGATGCGGGCAGAAGGCTTTACCCACCTCACAGGGTGTACAGATAGAGGCTCAACTTCCTTGACCCATCTGAAGAGCAGTGCTTTAGGAGGATCCGATTGTCAAGGCAGGTGACCGCCGAGGTCTGCAGCCTCCTCCAGGAAGATCTCCTGCCTGCTGGACCGGTTGGCCATGCCGTGCCATGGCAATGAAAATGGCCACCACCCTCAACTAGGAACATAGGAACAGGAGTAGGCCATTCAGCCCCTCGAGCCTGTTCTGACATTCAATTTGATCATGGCTGATCTGTATCTTAACTCCAACTATTGAATTGGGTCGAGTGTCAGAGGAGAGTGTCTGAACTGGGGACAGTGCCAGTTATAAACTAATTGATAGAGATTAATTGCTATAATTAGTCAACAATTCCATTATCGTTGTATCGTGTGACTACCAGGATGGTGGAAGACGACCGAGATGGACCTTGGTCTTTTCACTTCTAGCAATTCCTATGTTCCCATATTGTGGAATCTCCCTCCATGGGCTGAATTCCTGCAATATAAAAGTGCCTTGAGTGGGACTGCCAATTATTGCTGAGTTAATTGGCAGTTCTGTGGTGTTGATTCAGCCTCATTAGGAATTGGACTGAGGCTGCCCGAACCCATTTCATTTAGATCCCTTTGAGCCGTCAGAGAGAGTAAATTTACATTTCACGAATCTGGGCAGGTTTCAAATCCAGCTCAAGTTGAAAGAGTAGAATAGGAACCCATTGTGCCATCCAATCAACTTCACACACAAAGAAAAGCTTTCAATTGAACAGATCGCATAATGAATTAGCACACTGTATGCTATGCTTAATGAATTGTATGTGCAGCCCATTGGCACATACTTCCCAGAGCATAAGATCAGCATTCTATTTGTATTTCAGGTTGAATAGCTACTTTAGGATAGAAGTGCTGAGATAGAGACAGCAGCCTTTTGTGTTAATTTATTCCATATTCAGGAGCACTCAAATTAATTCACAGCTCTGATGAATTCATACACACCTCTGCACATGGCAGAGTGTGGGATGAGCATTCAGCTGCTAATTATCAATGAATAGAAAGCAACCAATATTCATTTTCAACTGGAGCCAGAACAAAAGATACATGGACAATGAGAGGCTAAAAGAAAAAAGGAACAAATATTGCTATGGAAACCTACAGTGCTTTATACTTTGACCACCCTTAAAAAACAGTCGATTTCCTTGATAGGACACTTGTAACTTTCCAATAAAACAGAAAATGCTGGAAACACTCAGCAGGTCAGGCAGTATCTGCGGAGAGAGAACTAGAGTTAACGTTTCAGGTCGATGACCTTTCATCAGAACTTGTAACTTCGCAACCCTTCTCTGAAAATGCTCAGGTTTGTCAATAGGATTTTATTTGCAATTCAGAAGATAATTATCATGGATTAGTGGCAAATCTATACCGAATGTTGCTGACACTGAGAAAGTGGGGTTTACTGCAATAGTGTCAGTGCTAAATGCCAGGAGCACTATCATCATGGCAGTAGCATTCTTTAAGAAGCTGGCCACAAAGCTGTGGTGCTGATAATGCCACTTTGAGGTGAAGGAACAATGTCAGTGTCACTCTTGGAAAGGAAAGAACTTGCATTTATATAGCACCTTTCACATCCTCGTTGTGCCCCAAAAAGCGCTTCACAGTCATTTAAATACTTTTGAAGTGTAGTCACAGTAGTTCTGTCAGCAAATGCAGTAGCCAATGTGCACGCGGCAAAGTCCCAGATAATGACCAGATAATCTGTCGTGGTGATGTTAGCAGGTGGGATAAACGATGGCCAGGAGAATGCCCTTGATATTTCTCCAATCGTGCCAGAGGATCATTTACATCCAACTGAGCAGGCAGATGAGGCCTTGGTTTAATGTCACATCTAAAAGGTAGTTCCCCTGGCAGTGCAGCATTCTCTCAGTACTGCATTGAAGTGGCAGCCTAGATTATATGCTCAAGTCTCTGGAGTGGGGCTTTGAGTCCACAATCTTCTGATTAAGAGGTGACTATGCTACCACTGAGCCAAGCTGACAATTATACTTTGGTGCTCCAGACCTCATTACAGCCTCAGTCCAAACATGGACAAAAGAGCTGAATTCCAGAGGTGACATGAAAGTGGCTGCCCTTGACATCAAGGCAGCATTTGACCGAGTGTGACACCAAGGAGCCCTAGTAAAATTGAAGTCAATGGGAATCAGGGGGAAAACTCTCCAGTGGCTGGAGTCATACCTAGCACAAAGGAAGATGGTAGTGGTTGTTGGGGGCCAATCATCTCAGCCCCAGGACATTGCTGCAGGAGTTCCTCAGAGCAGTGTCCTTGGCCCAACCATCTTCAGCTGCTTCATCAATGACCTTCTCTCCATCATAAGGTCAGAAATGGGGATGTTCGCTGATGATTGCACAGTTCCATTCGCAACCCCTCAGATAATGAAACAGTCCATGCCCGCATGCAGCAAGACCTGGACAATATCCAGGCTTGGGCTCATAAGTGGCAAGTAGCATTCACGCCAGACAAGTGCCAGGCAATGACCATCTCCAACAAGAGAGAGTCTAACCACCTCCTCTTGACATTTAACGGCATTACCATCGCCGAATCCCCCACCATCAACATCCTGGGGGTCACCATTGACCAGAAACTTAACTGGACCAGTCACATAAATACTGTGGCTACAAAAGCAGGTCAGAGGCTGGGTATTCTCCAACAAGTGTCTCACCTCCTGACTCCCCAAAGCCTTTCCACCATCTACAAGGCACAAGTCAGGAGTGTGATGGAATACTCTCCACTTGCCTGGATGAGTGTAGCTCCAACAACACTCAAGAAGCTCGACACCATCTAGGACAAATCAGCCCGCTTGATTGGTTCTCCATCCACCACCCTAAACATTCACTCCCTTCACCATCGACGTACCTTAGCTGAAGTGTGTACCTTCTACAGGATGCACTGCAGCAACTCGTCAAGGCTTCTTCGACAGCATCTCCCAAACCCGCGACCTCTACCACCTAGAAGGACAAGAGCAGCAGGCACATGGGAACAACACCACCTGCACGTTCCCCTCCAAGTCACACACCATCCCGACTTGGAAATATATCGCCGTTCCTTCATCATCGCTGGGTTAAAATCCTGGAACTCCCTACCTAACAGCACTGTGGGAGAACCTTCACCACATGGACTGCAGCGGTTCAAGAATACGGCTCACCACCACCTTCTCAAGGGTTATTAGGGATGGGAAATAAATGCCGGCCTTGCCAGCGGCACCCACATCCCATAAACGAATTTTAAAAAAATTATTGATTGGCCCCTCACCCTGACTGAGTATCAGGACACAACTAAGATGAGAAATGTTGAAATTGTAATACAACACATTTAATTTTATATTTAATTTCAATTTGCAGCTCAATCATGCAATGTCTCCTCAGCAATGAATATGACCAGAATGGGTTGAACTGATCTTTCTGACAATATTAAATGTGCCCACCTCTGCTTCTGGTCTGTTTGAGGCACTTTACTCATCTCCTGTAATTTTTAATATTTAACTTCAAAATGTTTGTGGAACAATGATTAAATATTTGACACTCCTGTCACTATGATTGGTGTAACAGTGCTGAGTTAACAGCTTCTATTCCACATGAAAGGCACGATGAACATGTGATAACATTGTGGAGAGCTCTGCTTTAAAATGAGACTCATGTTTGTGCCACTGGTTCTTGCGCAGCTGGCTGCACACTGAATATAAAACTGCCAGGACTTGTTCAAACTGGTTTATGGGAGGATGTGTTGGTCTTAGTAAATCTCACCAGTTTTACATTCATCATATGCAAGAGCCATGTTTCAGGAACTGATAGCACTGACTGAAGTTTCACACAACCTAAAAGCAGTTAGTAAAGAACCGTTCAGCATGACGTGATAAGGGCATCAAAACACCCTCGCAGCTCATTGACAATGACGCCAACATATTCATTGCTGTTCTTCAAGCTTATGGACAGCTCACTGGCAAATAAAACAGTTACTAAATATCCAGACTAACTGAGCTGGAGTAAAAGAGTCATTCATCATCTGGACTAATCGGGCTGGAGTTACACAGTCATTGTCCAAATCAACTGGGCCAGAGTAACACAATGATTGTCCAAATCAACTGGGCCAGAGTAACACAATGATTGTCCAAATCAACTGGACCAGAGTAACAAGTCACTGTCCAAATCAACAGGGTCAGAGTAACAAAATCACTGTCCAAATCAACTGGGCCAGAGTAACACAATGATTGTCCAAATCAACTGGGCCAGAGTAACAAGTCACTGTCCAAATCAACTGGGCCAGAGTAACACAATCACTGTCCAAATCAACCAGACCAGAGTAACACAATCACTGTCCAAATCAACTGGACCAGAATAACACAATTATTGTCCAAATCAACCGGGCCAGAGTAACACGGTCACTGTCTGAATCAACCGGGCCAGAGTAACACAGTCACTGTCTGAATCAACCGGGCCAGAGTAACACAGTTGCTCACTGTCCAGACCAACCGGGCTGGAGTAACACAATCGCCAAACGTTGTTGTTGTATTACTGCATGCTATACACATGGAGCGCTGAGCAGACCTCAAGCTTCAGTGGCCCATAAAGTTGCCAACTCTGGCTGGAGGTATTCCTGAAGGTTTGATCATGTGAGGTTCTCACCATGTGACTTCTGCAAATGTTACTCCATTTACCATATAAAGGTTGGATTCCCTGTAGTTGAGTATCTTTGCTTGTGGCACCACTTCAGCAGCTGTTGTACGAGAAGTCCCAAGAACCAGGAGGCCACCTGTGAGCAGGCGAAGAAGGGAAACCGAGGGTGGGGAAGAAGGGAAACCGAGGGTGGGGAAGAGGGGAGACCGAGGCGGGGAAGAGGGGAAACCGAGGGTGGGGAAGAGGGGAGACCGAGGGCGGGGAAGAGGGGAGACCGAGGGCGGGGAAGAGAGGAGACTGAGTGTGCGGAAGAGGGGAGACCGAGGGCGGAGAATAGGGGAAAGTGACGGTGGAGAAGAGTGGAAACCGAAAGTAGAGAAGGGGGGAAAACAAAGGTGCAGGGGAGATATAGAGAGGGGAAATCAGAGGTGGGAGGAGCTTTGATTCCACCAGTAACTAATAGTAACTCACTGAAATGGCAACGATAACTAATAGTAATACTGGTAACACTCAGATTCCCCTCATAGCCAACATTATCATGGTAACTCACTGACAGTCTATATATAACTGTTAGTAATAGGGGTAACTCCTTAATATCTTACCCGTCACTAGTAGTAACCTATAATGTGTGACATTCACCCTGTAACTACAGCCAGAATCCCCCTGCACTGCACGAGGTGCGGTCAGGCTCCCCAGTCGATGCCACTTTTAACAGGCCCAGGAGATTTATGCCCATTCCAGGAGGGCAGGCAACTGTAGTGACCCGTAGTGCGAGGATCAGAGGCCCAATGTGCAGCAGCACTGTAGGTGCCGTTGGTCATGTTTTCACCCCAATGAAATCACTCTGTTCCCACCATACCGCTAGGTGTGAATTAGCAATATTTTAAAAGATGCCTTCATTGTGGAAAAAAATATCTGGTCAGGTATTTTTAGGTTCCCGTATCCCTTTACAAATGAGAAGCAATCTTAGCTGTGTTAGTGCAACAATCTCATTAACTCTGAGTAACATTTTGATTTTAATGGGGTCTAATTACTTTTGTTTTAATTATATTCCATTAGAAGTTTGATCACTGCTTAAAGGCAAGTAGTCTGTGTCATTATTGAGCGCTATAGGCTAGATATACAGAGTAATTACTGAACTCCCTATTAACTAATAAACCTGTGGGTGGAGCCACACATAGAGAGCCTCACTAAATGAATAGCAATATAACTCTAGTGAGTAAAATGTATGGTCTACAAATCATGTACGGCTGCATTCAAATAACTTTGAAGTGATTTTTCTGTATCCTTCCACTCTGACTATTAGGGACGATTCCGGGATCTCATGTTCCCAGCAGGGAGCACAGGGTAGATGGAGGCCCACAACATTATAGCCCCGATTCTGGAACCCACAGTCCCTGTGGATTGGGAGCGTTGGATCACTGAATCAGCCCTATATTGTAAATAAGGAAGGTACAGCACCATGCAATGGTTCTCATCATGACAGTCTGCAAATAATCAAAAAGATAAAATAAACAGTTGGTTTTGTTATTCAATTGACTATTTTTCATCAAAAGAATTTTTGTGGCTAGCTCACAAAAATATATCTCATTTCTAATATTTGTACCTGCTGAACCAGATTGGTGGTTATAAAGACAGGGAGAGAGTAAGTGATCGAATACTCCATGGAACACAATGATTGCTGTGTCTCTGGGCAGGGAGGATAGTTTCTGGGGGTCAGTGGTGATGTGAGGATGGATGAATATTGTTTGGAGATCAGAGAGTATTTATATGGGTCTTCTCCTCAGTACATTCAATTGGTGGGATACAGCTTATGATAGGGTAGATTGCACATAGTCTGTGGAAGGAATGGGCTTTGTGATACAAATGGTCTTTTTTTGGTTTGCTTATTTAGTTTAAGATGAGATGGCTGACATTTCCTGTGACAGGTTCAGTGTTCATGCCACTGTATAAATGACACTATCACACCTACTTAAATTCCTGAGGGAATGTTCTGCATAAATACATGAATCAATGGCAGTAAATCCAGCCTTGTATATAATTTATGCTTCCTGTATATACTAAAAGCTAAGGTAGGTTCTGTCTTACGGCCAATAGACAACAGTGCGATAATGCTCTTTGCTCTTGACGTGCACAGTTGTTTAGCATACTCAACAAGCCAGGAACACCATGATTTGGAGGTGTGAATGAGACCCATTCTGTGTACAATTCACTTTGAAACACACATTGGCAGAGAGACAAACAAACAAAGGATTACAAGACAGATCTGCGTTTTTATGATCACATTGAATCCTTCTGATTTTCAGTTAAATCAATGGAGAAAAAATGATATTTCAACCCTGGGTTTGGGGGAGGGAGGGAATGGGAGAGAAAAAGAGAGAACAATCAGGAAAAGGAAAAAGATCTGGAGTGTCCTCAAGAACAGGATTGAAAGCTTGTGCTGGAATGATACACAGACTTGGTGCAGAGGCTAGAGTTTCTGGATTGTAGGGGCACACTTATGGTGAGGCTAACAGGGCTCACCGTTATTTCAGGGCAAATGGAAGAGCAAGTTCCAGCGAGCACACATGCGCAGTCAAAAGCGGAAATCCAGAAATTGCTCGACCATTTGCCCTGCTCGTTTGAAAGCTATAGGGGAAGGGCAGCTCATCGGCTGGAATCAATAGACCAGTGTGAACTTGCTGCACTGCCCAGCTGGAAACTAACTAATCTCTCCATAATAAAAAGGTACACTGAATTATATCAGGTCTAAACTAACTTGTAACAGCCTGGTAAGTATTAATGACTGCTGCCAAACAACCTCTCTGGCACTGAAAATTAGCTTTTAAAAATGTGGAGTCTCATTCTTCCCGATATTAATTGCAGTTGGACATTTCAAAAAAAATATTTAAAATTTTTATTTTCTTACTTATTCTCTCTGTCTCTTTTATCACTGTCTTTTAATATTACCATCTCTTTATTTTGCTTTCTCTAACTGATTTTATAGTGAATTTTCTAATCTATCTGACTCTTACTGGTTCTTACTTTGCGTAGCTTGTGAAGGTTGCTTCACTTCCTGGTTCTGAATATGCAGCTTGTCAAAGGTGCTTCAAGCTGATAGGTTGAGGGGAGAGAGAGATCTTTTCCCTGCTCTCACAGCTGACAGAAGCCCGGGAAAGACCGTTGGACTTTTTGCAGCTCATTGAAGCAAGTTGGTGCCCAGAAGCCCGCGAATAATTTGTGGGTGAATTTATAACTAACAAACGGTGGGCGAGGTTCATTCGCCACTCAATGCAATTTCCAGTGTACATACACAATGGCTGATTTAGTGCCAGCTTGCTATAAGGTACTGTTGCTATGTCAGGATCAGGAGCTCCAGTTTAATCACTACAAATTCATTGTCTTTCAGCACTTTTGTGTTTGGTTTCACTGGATTTCTTTTAATCAACAATGTTATTTTTAGACAAAGGGTGGGTAGTTGGGGTGGTTCAGGGTGGGGGGGGGGGGTTTAGATTTCCTTCCTGTGCTGTGTTAATGAAATTGTAAATCTGTTGATAAAGACACCACATTTTTCATTTCATTACTAGATAATGAGCAGTCCGAGCCCGCATGCAGCAAGACCTGGACAACAGCCAGGTTTGGGCTAATAAGTGGCAAGTAACATTCGCGCCAGATAAGTGCCAGGCAATGACCATCTCCAACAAGAGAGAATCTAACCACCTCCCCTTGACATTCAATGGCATTACCATCGCCGAATCCCCCACCATCAACATCCTGGGGGTCACCATTGACCAGAAACTTAACTGGACCAGCCACATAAATACTGTGGCTACAAGAGCAGGTCAGAGGCTGGGTATTCTGCGGCGAGTGACTCACCTCCTGACTCGCCAAAGCCTTTCCACCATCTACAAGGCACAAGTCCGGAGTGTGATGGAATACTCTTCACTTGCCTGGATGAGTGCAGCTCCAACAACACTCAAGAAGCTCGACACCATCCAGGACAAAGCAGCCCGCTTGATTGGCACCCCATCCACCACCCTAAACATTCACTTCCTCCACCACCGGCGCACAGTGGCTGGAGTGTGTACCATCCACAGGATGCACTGCAGCTACTCGCCAAGGCTTCTTCGACAGCACCTCCCAAACCCGCAACCTCTACTACCTGGAAGGACAAAAGCAGCAGGCACATGGGAACAACACCACCTGCACATTCCCTTCCAAGTTACACACCATCCCGACTTGGAAATATATCGCCGTTCCTTCATCGTCGCTGGGTCAAAATCCTGGAACTCCCTTCCTAACAGCACTTTGGGAGAACCTTCACAACATGGACTACAGCGGTTCAAGAAGGCAGCTCACCACTATCTTCTCAAGGGCAATTAGGGATGGGCAATAAATCCTGGCCTTGCCAGCGACACCCACATCCCATGAATGAATAAAAAAAACACAGCACGCAGAGAACATTTTCCTCCACTTTCTCCAAACAGGTAAACTGGGTAAATTTCACAAGTCAGTACTCCTGGTGTGGAGCCTCATTCAGCTAATTTAAGAATGAAGGGAGATGTTAGGAGAAATCTCTTTATGTGGAGCGTTGTTAGGACATGGAGTGTCCATATCCGGGGAATCAGTGATAGGAGCAGAATCCATAATAGCTTTTAAGAGGGAAGTGAATAAATACTTGAAAAATAATAAATTCAAAGGATATGGGGAAAGGACAGGGAAATGGGGCTTAGTGCATAACTCAGAGAGCTGGCGTGAGCACTGTAGGCCAAATGGCTTCTTTTTCTGCTTTAAAACTCTACAATTCTATGACAAGAGGGCAGATCAGACAATTGGACTTGGAGGTTAATGTGCCCAATTCGCAACCCTCTCGATTTTTTGATCTTTAAAATGAATTGCCAGAAAATCGTGAGAGCTGTGAATCAATCTGCATTCTGTGCTGGGATCACTAACTGGCAAAATTTATTCTAACGTGCATGTCAAGTGTCCTTGTCATTCAGAACTGAAGAAAAACACTAGGAACATTAAAGGAGTTCAAAAAGAGAACAACGTGACTTCAAACACACAAAGCAATCAAGCCAACAATTCTTCGCTGACATACTGACAATAGACATAAAGCTGAAGATGGCAGCAACACAGATGAGTATTGCACAAATAATTACAGGGGTCTAACAGTTATCACCATTTAAAGGCAGACATGAAAATGTTTTCATCAGAGCATGAAATGTGAAGAAGTGCGTTTGCTTGATTATTTATTTGATAATGTACAATACAGCCACGGTCAGCAGAAAAAAGGGGAATTTCATAATTAACTTAGCCAATTGATACACTTTCTTGATCTAAAGGAAATGAAGAGAGACACAGTAGCTGACCCTACTACCGGCCTACAGAATAAAGTGTCCGGATATACCAGGGTCAGAGGTTCAGCGCCCGGAGCTGGAACAAATCTAAAAACTCGGGTTTCCACTGGTGTCATTTTACATTAGCATCTGGGCATGAAGCATCCAAATTGATTTTCCGCACCAGTTATTCCCAAGCTGGCTACCATGAGAAGAGCTGCAAGTCCAGAGCTGGTTGTACTAAATCTTCTGTGAACAGTAAATTACTCAGACTGAGCAACAGCAGTAAACATTGAGAAGGCTCTTCTTGGTAGTTTGGAGGCGGGAGGGGGAATTAAGAACATTGAATGGTAATAGTGAGATTTTCTGATTTATCTGAATCAGCCTTGGTTGGCTTTCTGTATGCAGTGTGAAACTGGAAAAGACAGAGCCAAACGTGGTCTTTGTACACACTCCACATATAGTCTAATCTCTTATACACTCATGTCCATGTACAGTTTAAACTCTTACACACACACTAGATCATTATGGATGAGGAAGGCCATTCAGACAATCTTAGTTCATCCATCCTGAATTACCCTAAAGTCCTACCATTGTGGCATTCGGTTGTCTCTTAAATGATTCCAGGGTTTTTGACATTCCAAGGATCCAAGTGTGTGAATGATTAGACTATACCCATATTCAGGTAAATGTACACAACAACTTTGAAAACTAGCAAAAGCTGACACAGCTGAAAAAACATCCCTGTATACTTGTTTTATGACACATAAAGACAAAGAGTTGCACTGAAAGAGCAGTGGGACATTGGCAGGTCACAACTTAAGCCACAGGTATACCCAACAGTCAATCATTTTTATTGTAAGGAGAAAATCCTACAGTATATAAAGCAATTCAGTGGTGAATATAGCAATTATTGAAGGAGAACGGGAGTGCTGAAGATGTGAGATTTATTTTCTGGGAGACTTTGAGGGTGTTTTCCTCTACACCCCAAAGGTTTTGATCCTTGAAACTTCAGTTTATGCATTGTGGAACCTGCTGTAATTCTGTCTTTCAAAATAAAACTAAAACTAAGATTGGAATCACCCTTCGACGCACTTTCTGACTGCTGAGGACCGTCCTTACGGGTCCCTGGGTTTGCAGTTGGGACAGAAAAGCATATGGCAAGATCTTGCTCATGAGACTCCTTGGTGGCTTTGTCCTTGTCATGCTCTTATACGTATATAAAATATACAAAATACTCATGTAGCAAGTCTGCCATTTTCTTATTATCCGTTAAGTTGTTATGATTTGGAATGCACTACCTGAAAGGATGGTGGAAGCAGATTCAATAGCAACTTTCAAAAGGGAATTGGATAAACACGTGAATGGGAAATAAATTACAGGGCTATGGGGAAAGAGCAGGGGAGTGGGACTCTTTCAAATAGCCAGCACAGGCATGATGGGCTGAATGGCCTCCTTCTGTGCTCTATGATTCTATGAATCTTCATCATCATCCTCTTTGTCATCATCACCCTCATAATTATCATTATACTCCACCAGAAAGAGTTATCTTCCCCTTTTCTCCTCTTCCATTTCATCATCCTCTGCCACCTGTGATAGATCTGCAGGAAAGGAGTTCATAGTTAAGAATGGATGAGCAGAACCCCCTAAAGGAGGCGGAGAAGGGTGTGAAGGTTGTGGCTGTGTGCTGCTTCACCGGGATGTCATTGTGACTGTCCAGATGTGCACTCACTAGCCTGCAACCTGCACTATTCCACCCATTTTGCCATGTGCCACAGCTAGAATAGCAGCTCTATGGCCTGCTCCTTGTAGGGGATTAGCTCTCTGATATCTGGAATGATCCATCCAGTCCCCTGTCAATCATAGTCATTGCACACAAATGTCCCCGAAACAAGATTGAGTGAATTAGGTGCAAACCAGCAATTAAGCAATATCTCCCAGGTGGCATTAGAGCAGCTGATATCATAGACCTGCTGGTATCACCCTGTTAAGGAAGGGGTTGTAAAGTTCTGAATGTGAATGATTGCTGTTGGGAAAGATGTAAGATATACCGGAAGTTCTCGAGGTAATGATTCCCTTAACCACAGTGCAAGGTGAAGGGTTACTTGTGCTTTTATTAATCTTAGAGGGTGTGCTGGTGCCCACGATGCCCAAGGAAGAAAAGGGACATTGAGGAGCATGTTGCAGTGCCTGCCCTCCTCAGGTCATTGAACTTCCTCTGGCACTCTGCAATCCTGGGAGTGAGGAAGGTGGTACTCAGTGTCAGTGCCACCTCCCTCCACATGGAATATGAGGCACTTTACTTAGGTTTCTTCACATGAGCACCCAACAGTTTCTTTCCTTTTTTGCGTTTCAGCCAGGAGCATCCGAAGGTCGGTCTCGTTGAAATTCTTCTTTGTATCCTTCCAAAGCCCTGTTGTCTTCTTTGGATGCCTCTGCCAGATCCTCCATTTGAAGACATTGTTTGAAAGTGGCACAAAATCTCACATGAACCGTCTACTATACACACCTGGCATTTTCCTCAGCCTGGCAAAATGTTCACTCCTTTCCTGCTGCTCCCAGCCTCCTTAGGAATTTCAAGCCCAATGAATTCAAAAGCAAGTTGCAGCAAGAATCTTTTACCAAGATTAACTCGATACAAATGTCCCAAGTTTAGTCGGTTGTCTGCAAAGTTTTAGGGAGGAGCCAAACTACTTTCAAATAAACTAACTGTGCGATTTGTTCAATTATGTGTGAGACAGCTAGTTATTTTAGAATGTGTTTGATAGTTATTCAATCTAGACTGTTTCTGGAAATTCTTAATGATGTTGTGTTCTTGGAGTAAGTTTGGAATTCTCAGGAGAATAGTTTAATCCAGCACCAGATCCTGCAGTGACAAGAAATAGAATAGACAAGAAAAAACCACTGCATTTATGAAATTATTCTACAAGAGAATTGCTTAGCATTAGTTTATGACCTTATCTCATTTTCCTTTTGGGGAGCTAAATAGATGGATTTCGACTATAAATATATATATATGTGTGTCTGCATTATATTGCTATTAGATGCTTGTAAAATAAAATCTCTTAATAATTTAAACTTAAACAAGGTCTCAGTGAGAATGGCAGAGACCCTATAGAGCCATAAGATAATTCCAGTACAATAACTGCGAATAATTAATCAAAAGGTTGTTTCTTTCGTTAGCATGTCACTGAAAGCTTACCTAGATATCAAGGCTGGTGAAGATACTCTTGGAGACAGAGGGTGGGTAGAAATCCGTCTTGGGCGGTCGTGCAAAGCAGGAGGTGTTGTATCGGCCGTACGTTCTATGCCCCGAACCATGCTCAGTTCCAGTGAAGTTAATAGATCTGAATATCAGGCAGAGCATGGAACCGGCGGCCAATGCGACAATGCCCGCTTTGCACTTCCGCCGCAACACTAATTTCTACCCCAGGGAATTAGTCACCTACATGAGTGATCTAAAGTACGGAGACTAAAAAGGAATCTAGAATAAGGAGGGTAGAAAAGCCAATGCTGGAGATTATTGAGGGTGTGGGAAGCTGAAGCTGGACGGAGAGCCAATTTTCTGGTTAGTACATCTGGAGACGCCCAGTAAAAGAGCAACCAAGCAGAATTCAGCTCATTTTGGCAGTGCTACAACATTTTACAGAATTTATAATTGCAATACTAACAAGGGGTTAAGAATTCCTCTAGCCGCTACATGTTATGACATTGTAAATGCTCCTGAAGATATTGGGGTAGAATTTCTGTGGAGGTCTCTCGATCTCCCACTGTAAATTTGGCAGACACCTGGCCATTTATACGGTTTCTCTGGCATTTCCACCAAAGTTATGGCAGGAGATCAGGAGAAACCCTTCAGAAATTCCAGGTGATTGTTCATTATTTCTAGTGGATCATAAGAAAATAAGGGTAATTTTCACTTTGAGGGCGGGCGGTAAATTGGCGATTATGGATCGAGAGCCATTATACACTGTCCGATTTTCCTTTAATTGAGTGCAAAATGACTGCCAGTTTTCTGCCCGTGCCCAAAGTGAAGACTACCACCAATGTGTTTTGTTTAGAATGTGATTGGCATCTTGCTTGAAATACTGAGCAGAGTTAATTTCCATAAACACATTTACTAAGTTACTACACATAGAAACCAGGGGAATTCTTGCTGCCGTGCACCATCTGTTCTCTTGACAGTAAAACGTCAAGCCATGAAAGAAGAGACTACATGCTTAGAAGAGGCTGCTCCCTCACAGCCACAGGTCATCATCTTACAAGTAAAGGCCAGGCCCTCATAGGCAGAAGTGTCATCAGAGCACTCTGCATCAAAATCTACACCTGAACCAAGCACCAACCCAGAAACATGCACTCCACGTGGGGTAGGGGGACACAGTGACCGCATACAGGAAAAGACTTGTAAAGTGCCAAGGTGGGCATCAGGAAATAGTTAAAGGGCAGAACCGATATGTGCAGGAGACCAATCAGAGAAGTGAAAGAAATGAAACGGGACTCTGACAGTGTGAGATGAGCTTAGGGGGGTTAGGTAAGTAAAATGGGAAGCTTGAAAAACTTCCAATGGCCCAGGAGTCTGCTGGAAGAAACAAGTAGATCAACACCAAGGGATTTTTTTTCCTCCGCCAGATTCCTGGGCAACTGGAGCCTGCTCCACTTTGCTATCCTGTGCATAGGATGCTATAGAGGTTTTAAGAGCCATTGTTCCAGTACGTACTCATGGAGACAACCTTACAATGTTCCTTCCCTTGGAAGAGTTCAAACACGTGTGAATTGTGGAGAACATGCAAATTATTCAGTGGGTACAGCAAGCATGTATTGATATACATGATCTTCATTCTGTGGTCACAAATCTTTGGATGTTCATGAAACTATGGTGAAGATTTTCTCTATGCCCTGGGTGTAATGAAATTGTAAGCCAATATATAAAGAAGGAGTTTATCATTTTGTTACACACAACACCCAGAGGAAATCTCTCCTTAGCTCTTCCTTTCAGGTCAGGCACTGCACTATGAACTGGTGCTCAAAGTGCAACTTGATACACGCAGTTCAGCTCTGTGCCCTAGGGAGGGTGGAATTTCAGAGGTAATGAATCTACTGCCCCATTTGCTATTGCTGCTCCATGCTGAAGTGCTGGAACAGGGTATCTGCCAATTATTTGATGGAGAGGCTCACTATAAACTGGCTGACCCCAGACAGGTCTTCAGCAATTGCCTGGAATGACCCTGTGATGAAAAATGAAGAGCCTTGATGACTTTCATTGACACTGATTCATCAATGTTGTTGGACGACTATGCCTCCAGGTCTGAGCCAATGCTTGTCTCCTGAGTTGTATCCCCCTCACACAGAGCTTTTCTGTGAGGTTCAGATCACTCTGTCGCAGGTGAGAATGAGATATAGACGGGTTCGATGTTCCGTGACTGCCCTCTCCTGCTGCTGTTCTTCTTCCTCGCCTTCTATCAATCTAGAACTGCAGGTTGTGTCCATGCTGTGAAACAGAATGAGGCCTCCTTGTGCACTGTCCCTCCTCCTCAGTCATGCTTCTGCAGTTATGCCAATCTTCTCCACAGCTCCAATGCCAAGTTTTATCAGATGTAAAATCTACATAGTTTGGGTGAAGTAGATAATTCTGTAAAATTGTACAGGCTAGTCTTAGTTGACTATTAACATAGACTTACAGGTAGAATGTGTGTAAAATGTGGTAAAACTGGGGCAATTTTCTGCGATGCTCAGGTAACAAATAAATGTGTGTAGCTTGAACATGAAAAATTACTCAGCAGTAACATTTACTTTGAGTGTATGCAGTCACTCTAGCATGATGAATAACTCTGAAACCACGGCCTTTTTTGTGAAGTATTGGGAAAAGCCTCCATTCAATCCTTCCAAAGAACCAGATAATCACAACAGTTCAACCTAGAACAAGCCTGGCACTTAGAGAAAACGTGCAATGTCATGAGACAAAATTTAATGTTTTTGGTGAGTTACAGAATTGAAAGGTGACCAATAATGAGATGCATGGAAACCACATAATGGTTGGATCAACTCAGAGGTGGCCAAAGATCTATATCACAATGACTTTGCAAAGCCCAAAAGACAGAAAAAAACAAAACTTTGATTATAGCAGCCTAACACATTTAGACAGTGTGTGAAAAATTCTGCTGTTCTGCGAAGATTTTTTGGATTGATTCAGAATGATGAGGTGCTACTGTAGCAGATCCTCTCTTCTTGGCATAAACATGGTAGGTCAAGCATGACCAACTTTTATTGTGCTGCTTTAGAGGGCAGATAGAGGGGCCACATCTCTCAATGGGTATTTAGTGCAAATTTAGGCATGACTGTACTGCGTCCCATTACATGACAAACAAGGCCACAACATTCATCACAGGCCCGATATGGTAGAACCCTAAATTGTTATTCGCAAATATTTGCAGCAGCCGATTTCTGAGTCTATTATACTCCACGTGCAACCTCACGGGACATAAGGGACTGGAAAAAAGGCCGGAGAGCTGTAACTTTGTTCTCTGCCCTGTCTGTGCTTGATGCACATTTCTGGTAGCCCTGGGGCCAGGCACAGGAAGCTCACACCTTAAACAGGCAGGAGTTTCCTTTAAATATTAAAATGTAAATGGGGACATCCTGCACACCATCTGCCACTGCTCATTTTCAATTATATTCTTGGCAGCCTGACATGCAAGGTTGGTAGGGACTGGGAAATAGAAGGAAATTCATTTAAAGGGCACATTATTGCAAAGGTAAGTATTTTTAGGTCTTTCCTGGTCTGTTCTTAATTTTTTTGTGTTTCTTTAATGCTGATACTTGGGTTCTCAGGAGTCTTTGTGCCAGTTGTTCTAATTTGTTTTTTTTTTGGCCCCAGTGCCATTACAGGCACCAGTGATAACCCGAGGTGTTTGGAAGGAGAAGAGGAGGATGAACTAAGAGATGCCAGGTAGCTTAAGGTGCAGATGAGGTACTCTGTGTCCACCAACCAACACCCATATACCCACATCTGCGGAGAAGGGCACATAACCCACTTTGGCAGATGATTATTGCATGTGGAGGCTCCTAATCCTGAAGGAAGCTGGGACAGTAGACCTGATGGTGCCACTAAGATGATGTGTGAATTCTTGACAGACCCTAATGTTGGATACTTCCTTAGAAACACCCCAATCACAGTATGCCATGCTTCCGAGGGCACTGCATGAAAGAAGGCATAGCCACCATAGCCTGATTTGTCTCACCTACCAAGATTCCATCAACCATATCTGCAGGCCTTAGCACCAATCTGGCAATGACTGTGGGCAACTGTCTTTTTAAAAATTCATTTTTGAGATGTGGGCATTGTTGGCAATGCTGGCATTTATTGCCCATCCCTAGTCACCCTGATAAGGTGGTGGTGGGCCTTTCTTGCTATCTGTGTCACAGGGGCAGAGAAGCAAATGCAGAGCTGTGCCACGTGCTGCAAGGACACCTGCAGTTACCGTGCAGCAAAGTGCTGGCACACCCAATGAGAGTAATGGTCAGCTGCGGCCTGAAACGTAGCTCCATCTCTTTTTAGGCATGCTGCAATGCCGGCCTATAGGGGGCCTCTGGTACCATGGAATAGCACATAACACCACCTTTCCCTCTTCATGCAGCGCCACCACCTTTATTTCAGCAGCCATCAAACAAGGGGTCAGGTGCTGGGCTGACCTTTCAGCCTTGGCAAAGGCTGCTTGTGGGTTGAGATGCCTTTTGAACCTTTTTGAAGAGCTTCTGGAATTCTTGTCATCTGATTGTGTCCCTCGCTTTTAATTGTCCTACAATTTGCCATTCCCACCATTCATGTGCTCCGTTCACCTGTCCAAATCTACATCTTGTGCTGTGAAAAATTATGTAAATTATCTAACCCCAGAGAACTGACTGCTATTATCAGTTTACCATTCTAGTGAGATTTGCACCAATTCTTACTCACTGTAAGATTAGTTAGTTATAGCAGATTAGATATTCTACATATAACCATTTTACATTTATAGAAATTAGATTAAACATTAATGTATAAACAGCTAAATCCATAGAATGGTCAAGTTAGAACCTACCCATAATGCAGAAGGGTCTGGCTAACAATAGGTGTACCACATTTCTTACACCGCAAGTCTGTTTCAAGCCTGGGATGAGCCAATGTGACCTGAGTATAAGTCAGGGAGTTTAAGCAGCTTGAAGTTATAGAAAACAGGATGGAGGCCGGAGGACAGCCAATGGATTACGATCTCTTTCCAAAGGGGAAAATGGGCAATATTGTTTGCTTCTTTGTAATACTATTGCCTTAAACATTATGGGGGGAAAAAAAATAATAAGGCCTATTGTTGGGCATGGGTAGTGTGATCCGTTATTAACCCATACCGAATGGCCCCAGCGCAGGCAGGACGAGACTTTCGTGAGGCCTGAGGACTTATCTGCAAGCTGCATTGGAAATCAACGTTGGCACTTTGCACCAGCAGGGAGAGCCCCAATCTCTTAAAGGGAGGCTGTCTGTTAAAATCTCTTAAAGGTAGCCGGTACCTGTTATTTGCTAAAAATAACAGTCTGCTGTCTGCACGGAGTCTGAACGGAGATCAGACATCGCACACGTAAAACACAGATGCAGGTTCCGTCCCTATGTTTACACAATGATGAGTTATGTTAAAACATTGAATAAAGGTTGTGCACTACTAAATCCCACATCCTCCAATCTGCATGCCAGACCTCACCAATCTGCCGATCTAAGTTTGTACAAGGCCTGCGAGAGTGTGTGCACCAAGGTTCTCTGCTGATGCACTAGAGGCCTTGGTGCAAGAGGTGGACAGAAGGAGGGACATCCTATATCTGCAGGGCGGGGGTGGGGGCAAGAGGCCCTCCAGACATATGCCCAGTAGGCAGTGGGAGGCAGCGGGGAACGAAGTCAATGCTAGGAGAACAGCATCATGAACATAGATGCAGTGCAGGAAGAAGTTCAATGCTTTGACATAAGTGGTCAAGGTGAGTGAGGTCAACTGTCAAGTGGCATCTCCTACCAACTGCACCATGCAATAAACCCCCCATCCCCCACATACAAACAAATACTTCCCATCAGTAGTCAACTCTTCCAATCGGATGCTTCATCTCAGCCTCACACATTACCACTGTTGCAAGCCGCCCACCCGCAACTCAAAGGCCACAAACACTGGCAGCTATTCAACCATGGCAGGCACATCACCCAGACACACATCCCGCTTTCTTGCGGGAGAAGGTGGCGCATATCAAAAGGCAGCAAGTGACAATGGCATTTAGCCCCACGAGCCTGTTCAACCATTCAATGAGATCATGGTGGACCTGTGACCTAACTCCATATACCCGCCTTAGCCCCATATCCCTTAATACCCTTGGTTCACAGAAATCTATCAATCTCAGATTTAGAATTCACAATTGAGCTAGCATCAGCTGCCATTTGCAGAAGAGCGTTCCAAACTTCTACCACCCCTTGCGTGTAGAAGCATTTCCTAACTTCACTTCTGCACATCCTGGCTCTAAATGTTACGTCCCCTCGTCCTAATATTCAAGTATAGTAGACCTCCAAAAACAGTTACAAATGTATTGGCAGCCAGAAGCAATAATCCAGCCACTAACCTGGAAGTAGCACTGGTGGAGGTCCTCCAGGCACTCGATGACATGTTCAGATGGTCGTGGTTAAGGCTGTGTGTTGAGTTGAGCGTTAAGTGCCAAAATGGTGTCTATCACTTTAAATCAGCATTGCACACTGATGGTATCCATTTTCTCCTTACTTTACATGCCTCTGACGTTCGGTATTTGCGCATACGCTAATGCCTATACCAAGATGGAATCTGGCGCACTTCACGCTGGAAACGTGTGTGCGCAGTTAAGACGCCCTCTTGGATGTTTGAAGGCCACGTAGCAACGAAACAACAGACGCTACATGGCCCAATTTCTAGCCCACTGTGTGCTTAGACTTGGTTAAATTCAATAAAGGATTATTCGCAGCCAATTGGTGTCAAGTTCAAATCGATCTTACATCACTTCGAGCTGAGTTACACCAGTACCTGAAAATTACCCCCCTCCCAGTCTTCTTTGCCACTTTTTTACCCCAGTTTGGTTCAGGTGTGGTTACCAAACCAAAGAGCTGAGGCGAGGGTCTTGCTAAGGTAACTGCAAATAGAAGGAGAACTGTTAAGTGACAGCTGAGTGCCTTTAAAGTGGTACTTAAACCTCTTCAGATTAATTAAAAGCTGCTGCCAAGGTATATTATTATGCAGTGCATCGTGAAGCCAGGAGGGTCATTAGGGCGACAAAGTGGGATTTGTGCATTGCATTCATCTCCACGATGAGCATTCACACAAAAATCATTCTAAATTATTTTTCTGTTTGCTGAGATCTGTCGTTAATCATGATCATTAGGGATGGACAATAAATGCTGGCCTCACCAGCAACGCCCACATCCCATGAACGAATAAAAAAAAAGCAGTTGGTGATGAGCAAACTTGGTCTGCAGCATTGGACTTAAACTCTAAGAATATCAAGGTGGCTGCAACGTCGTAAGCTACCTGTGTAGGTCTTCCCATCATGCTGAAGGCAAATGTTTGTCATAAAGCTGACAAGGATGGGCTAAATGGCCCCCTTCTGTGCTGTATATTTTCTATGGGTTCTATGGTTCTAAGGAACTGTGAAACTTTTGACAGCTGCTGAAAGGCGTTAGCTAAAGCCTGGGTATAAAAATGCCCACTTGCATATCTAAATGCCTACCATGGTTGGGTGGAAGATGTACACAGCTGCTGCTGAAGCTCCACACCTCCAACTGTTGGAACCACCATTCAATGGGGTATGGTATGTGTCCATGCTGTGATCAGGAGGATAGTGACAATATACTTGTGTACTTTATGGTGAGTTGCACTTGAGGAGCTCCTCATAACTGCTGTCCAACTAGCTAGGGCTCAAACCTGCACATCATTATCGAATGACCACTTAGTAACTGTTAACCTTTGGGAGGAGGTAAGTGGGATCGCTTTGGAGTTAAGATGGCTCCAACATGACATGTCTGGCAATGAAAGTTTGGAACCAAGCCAACTTTCTTGATAGGCTTCATAGTCAAGCAGATTCACCCAACTCTATTGAATTGTTGATGATTGACCAGCTCGTGAATGGAACCTGCGGGGATATCACTGCCATTGAAGGCTATGATTCTTCTCACTCTCTTCCAGATTAATCCAGCAAGACAACACCCTAACAGGCAGGGTGGTCCTGGTTGGTTAAGCACGGGGATGCTTGCTGACATCCTGTGTTGGTATGCTGCATGTTTTCAGCTGGTTGAACTCCAACAGTACCTCTGCATATTTGGGAGTCCTTGAGCATTGGTTGTAATCATCAGCACCCAAGCTGTCTGGACGTGAGTAAGCAGGATGTGCCCCTACTGGGGAAGTGTGTGTACTCCACATCAGGCAAACAGAAAGTCTTATCTGATGGATTTCTCTTAAATTTGGTTTTTAGAGTCTTAAACACAGAATTGAGTTTCTGATCAAGTCAGGCACCCGCCTGACCAAAAAACAAGGGAGTATGGGGAGAGCAACTTCCTGGACAGTGTTTCTCCAAAGTGTTATCTCAGTTCTGCAGATAACACACGATTTCCCTATGGACACTCCAGTTCTGTACATATCGGCCTACTGCAATTTGACTGCTTTTTCAGACTGAGGTAACCAATCTGAAGAGGGCAGTACCCATTAGGAAAAGGAACAAGGGCACTTTCAAAGACATTCACCAGACCAATGATGAAGGCACAATTCTCTGAGTGAGCCCTGCAGAGGTGTAGCAATAAATAAAAATAAATCACCATTTTCCCTAATCAGTACTTGTGCCTTGTACAGAATTTATCTGTCACCCATTACGGCGCAGCAGGGCAGCTTATCTGTGAAGCTGAATTGTCACTCCAAAGAAGAATCAGGACAATTAATATCACTTGGTGCTGGACTTTGAAAGATCACTCAATATCTGAGCCCTGCAATTGAAGGCATCAATTTGTTCTGAAGGGAAATTATTTAAGCTGGTGTTCAGCGCATCACAAAATTAAACTGAGACAGCAGGTAGATGCCAGTATGAATGATAACGTACAGTGGAAGACAGCTGCTTTGTTCACTTTGGGACTGATCGAACTAACATGGCTGCATAACTAGTGACCCATAGCTAAAAAAGAACATTATTGCAGGGGGAAACACTTCACATGTAGTTAAATTATTACTGGGATAACTTTACCAATTTGTGTTCCCAGTGCAAAGCTTTGCCTGCCGGATGCGTATATTTGGAATTTGATGTGTGCCAGAATTCCCGGTTTGCATTCCAAGCAGGCAATGTCCGAGCCTGGAGCATGAATTTTTAAAATGATCCCTTACACATCTCAGAACATGAGGCTTTAAAGGACACAATTTCCCTGAAAAAGTACTCTGCAAACTTCTATTTTGCTTGTGAAGGGTTACAAAGTGCCGTACTTTATTTTTTTGGTGTTCAAAGGAAAGTGATGCAATTGTGTGTTTCAAAATGATTGACGTCATTACCTTGTGTGTTTGCGACAGAGTAGATTTTCTGAATTAGTGCTCCTGATGTAGATCTTTGAGCAACTGAAGTGTGTATCAGGAATTCAGGCACAAGGTTCAGTGCGCCCGTCACGATTTTCAGTCCATTTACAGATTGATCCTCCAGTCACACAATGCCCTGTGCTGGGAGCACTAATGGGATAACAGCTACCCATCAATTTTTTTCAGACACTTTCGCACAAGGGCAGTGCCTTGTTTAGCAAGAATGCATTTAAAAATGATTTGAGTCTAGGGCTGGTCTGTTGAGCCCAGGAGTCTCCTATTTTCAACAAGGATATTTAGTGGAGACACTCTGATTACATTGGCCAGGGGCATTCCCATGGAGCTTGTCTGCCAGCCAATATTTGAATTTGATAATATTCCTATTAACACATGCCGATTGGGAGTATTTTGCTTTTAAGCGTGTCTGTGCTAAGATTTTTCATTGGTTAGCAGGAACACACGAAAGCTCAGCAACAACTGGTTTAAATATAAAAGGGTCAATTTTAACCCTGCCCACCCAGTGAGAACGGTGCAGGCGGGTGATTAAGATGGCGAAGAGGCCATGCCATATTCCCGATTTATTCCCGCTCGCCATCATCTTAACTCATCTCTGAACAGGCATGTGAGGGCTGTCAGTCCCAGACAGGTGGGGGCCTACTTTAGATTTAAAAATCATGGCCCGTGACGCATCTAACTAAAAAGTTCGGGAGGCCCGGATGGGGCCAAACCTGACAGAAGGACCTGGCGTCAATTAATGGAGAGGCCAGAAGAGGCCAAGGTAAGTATTTAATTTATCTTTTCTGCAGATTCATTGCTCCTCATGGCACAACAAAGAAACCTTGGGCCTCCTCTACCCCAGGCTTTCTCCCCCACCTCCTCGAGCTGCAATCAGCTCGAACCCAACCGCCCTCCTACATGACTTACATTGCCCAGGACCGTTTCCTTTGGTCCTCGATGTTATCCGGCTCCCAGCACAATTCCCGTTCCCGCTCATTGGCTCTGATGTTACTTCCGCCGGTTTCGAATGGGAGACAGATCTGAACTATTCTAATGAGGCCTGAAGGTTAAAATGACCTGGGCCTTACATCGAGGAGTCTATGGAGGTTTCCCCTCGGTCCCACACCCATCCAACCCCGAACACACCTCAAGTTAAAATCGGGGGTTAAATGACAACCTCTGATCGCCATGCATAGATACAAAGATTACAAAGCTCCATCAGGTATTCCCTGATATCATCAGAAAGTAGCTAAGGTGAACATGTTTTGTTAAAATTAATAATTTCTGGACTTACGCGAGGAATTTATCAATTGGTGATAATTTTAAAATAGTCTTGTTTTAAGTGTAGTTAAGGGAACCTGAGTCCAATAAGTTCACATCCAGAAATTTTTCTCACTGTTTGCCACAATAAAGAAAATCCACAGAAAATATTTGTCAAGGCAGAAAAAACAATAGATTGCTAGAACATTTCATGAAAAATATGAAATTATTAGCCACAAGAAATCAAAAGGAACAGCTATTTCCAGGATAGAACCAGGTTCTGATCCAGATTTTTTAATG
Organism: Heptranchias perlo; assembly: GCF_035084215.1. Classification (NCBI taxonomy): domain Eukaryota; kingdom Metazoa; phylum Chordata; class Chondrichthyes; order Hexanchiformes; family Hexanchidae; genus Heptranchias; species Heptranchias perlo. The sequence goes on from NC_090327.1 coordinate 103,541,685, forward strand.
TTAGTCAGCTAATTATTTTAATAATTACTGCAAATGTTTTATGTAAAGAAATGGGAGGGGGGGGGAGGTAACAAATAATGTGTCATCACATTAAAAATGAACAAACATAAATGTGCTTCTTTTATTCCAAACACAATGAATAAAGGACTGAGCTGAATTTGAAAGAAGGTTATTAATTGTAATGTTATAGTCCCAATCGGGTCTAGTTGTGAGGAAGCGTGACACTTGAAACATTTTGTCTTTCTTTCTCTATCAGATGCTGGTCAATCTGTCGTGCGCTTCCAGCAATTTAATGTAGAGCTCTGATTTTTTTTGTTTCATCTGTTCAGATTGCTGGAATATTCTTCAAAAGTAAGCATGGACCACGATTACAGTTTACTGTGAAGGAATAATTCCAACTGATTGACTTGCTGCTGGTAATTCATTTCTTTGGATTGTTCCAAAGTTCTCTTAAAATACAAGACTGGTGGCTTTCTAAATGAGTCTTTGAAATTACCAGGCGTTACAAATTGTCCAACTTTTGTAGCTGCCAGAGACTCTGGTGGAACCTGTGCTTTAGTTTTCAGGGATGTAAAAAAAGTCTTCAGGCCATAATTAGTGTTTTGAAAGAGATTAATTGAAAGTGAGGAAAAGCCATGGTAACACAGCATTACCATGACAACAACTGATGCTGGGTAGATAAGCCTGAGGTGAAGCTTAGAGCAGTAGAGCAGAGAGATTCTCCTTCACTGAAGACAGCTGGCAGCTCTCTGTTGGTGAGTAGTTCTATATTGCCGAGTATGTGCGATGTTGATTGTACTTATGTTCCCAACTGAAACTTTTAAAATGATGGCAGAGATACTTACAGTTAGCACAGAATAACGCCAGATAAATAAAACCTAGCCCTTGATAAAACAAGTAAATATGATTATCCTCGGGATAAGGATTTCAGTTATAGTACTACCTCTGTCCAAAGGTTACAGAAGTTTGCATCTAACTTTTAAAATTCTATTTTACACAATGTTAGAGGACAACCATAGCATATATACTTTAAGATTTACAAAATGCTTGGTTCACCCAGGATCCTGGGATAAGAGGAATGGACTGTAAGCAAGTCGTGTATTGTGAAGAGACACAACTTTCTGAAGGGCCATGAGGACTTGCTTTGATAATGATACTGTTTTATCATGTACAGTACTGTAACGGAAATCTGTGCCCGACTCTAATTAAGGAAGGATGATTTAAGCCAGCCTACTAGTTTCTTTCCTTTGGAGCTCAGACTTCATGTATGGGAGAAGTTGCTTCAGTTGATTGCCAGTTACGATTCTTCTAATAACACCCAGCAATTTGAAGTTTATTTTCCTGCAATATTTGAGTAGTTCCATGGCTTTAGAGCTCAATGGAAGGAGAAACATGTGCTAGGGGCAAAGATGTAGTATTAAAATGTTTGCTTACATGTTAAACAGATTTCCTGTTACATGTAATTGATGGATTCAGTATTATCGCTTTGGGTAGGGCTAGTACAATAGTACAAAAGTCACTCATTGGAACATGAGGGGTTTCTTGTGGGGTTGGGGGGGACATTGAACAAGTTAGTGGTCAATATGATGCAGAGGTCCGGTTGAGCTAAAATAACTGTTCCTTTTTAGTTTGGGAGATTAATGAAATGTATGTACTCTTATGTTTGTCATTTCATTATGTTGTACAGCTTTACAACAATAAGTTGAATTTAGAAGCACAGACTTATCAATTTTTTGAATTATTCTGTCTTGGGATGTGGGCATCATTAGCAAGGCTGGCATTTATTACCCATCCCTAGTTGCCCTGAAAAAGTTTTTATTTAGTATCTGAAAACATGGACCAGAGAATTCATAATAGGACAGCCACACCACATCAGAAAAAGGCACACTGTTATGTTAACCATTGTTGCCAGTGCATCCTTAGTAGGTGCAAGCTAATGGACCAGTACATGCCTGCAATGCTAGATTGATCTGTGTCAACACACACTGTACCTTCACCCATAGTAACTAGATATATTATTAACAATCTTGCACAGACTATGCACTTCCTGCCTACAAACATTACTTCCAGTTGTCATGATTTTTTGGTCACACTTTTCTGTCATTATTTCCTATTTAATTTTGTGATGTGCACTGTCACAATGCAGTTGCAGGCTCTGGTCATTAGGTAGTTTTGAGGACTAAGCTCTGAAGTGTCTCATCCAACTGTGTAAAGAATACTTGTACTCATCAACTGACCGTGAGTAATGTCACAGGCAATTTATTCGGGATAATGTAATAAAGCCCGACTATTTTTACAACTATAAAATGTAAAATGCCAGAAACAAAAATAATGTAAAGACTTATTATTTTTAAAATTAAAAAGTTAGCAACAAAAATTAATACACATCTTAACCCTGCTTAATTTAAAAATAGCAGTTTCATTATACAAAATTATCCACTCAAATGATCAAATAATAACATTAATTTCAATGGAAGGAAACTCAGGAGTAGACTGTTACCAGCGTGTGAACCTTAGAGCTAGACTTTCCTCCCAGGCAGTAAAGACAAAATCTACCCCCTTGTATTTTCAGGCTTGATCTCCCTCATCTACAATAACACTCAGTGACTCCACGGCCCCGATATTTTTGGGGAGGCAGGGAGGGTGCAGGGGAGCACGGTAGCGGGGGAAAAGCCTGGCAAGGCCAGGGGCATGGAGGCATTATTAGCATATTGTAGGGCCGCCTCTCACCCGGCAGCTGGCCAAATTGACAGCCTGGCCAGAGGGCGAGAGGACTAGGGGGAGGCTGGTGATCAGGAAGGCAGGGGGAGGCTGGGCGATTGGGAGGACTGGGGGGAGACTCACGATCGGGAAGGCTGGGGGGAGGTTGGTGATCAGGAGGGCTGGGGGGAGGCTGGCAATTGGGAGGGCTACGGAGAGATTGGCGATCGGGAAGACTGGGGGCTTGCTGGCGATTGGGAGTGCCTAGGGGAGGCTGGGGATCAGGAGGGCTAGCGTTCAGGAGGGCTGGGGGGAGACTGGGGATTGGGAGGCTGGAGGGAGGCTGGCAATCGGGAGGACTGGAGGGGTTCGAGGGTGGAGATAGGGGCTGAAGGAGGGCAAAGGGTTCCTTGAGGGAGCTAGGGGGAGCACTCCTGCTCCAGCTGGCCCACAAAGTGTGCTAAAAGAGTCACTTACCATAAGATCCGGCAGCTCAGATCAGCTGTCAGGAAACTCACAGCTCGGGCCTCTCCCTCACTTACTGTTAAATTTCTGTCGCGGTACGAATTATGTCATTGGGCCGAGACTTTGGTATGTTAATTAGGCTCCCACCTGCCTTTCTCGGGAGTCTCGTCCATGGCCTGATTTCTGCACTTCAAAATTTCAAGGGGTGGGAATGGGGTCGGGTTACCCGATCCTGATATTTTAACTCTACCACCCATCGGGGAGGTGGGAGAGTGGGGTTAAAATTGAAGCCTAAGTGTCCATAAACTCTTGTTCTGTTGAGGTATCAATGCTTTTCCTTCAGCTCTTGCGCAGAGTTGGCACATTTGCTCCAGATCTCTTTCAGCAGCAGCTTCCCTTCCAGTCTCTCACTCTACCATGCTCAATGTGTGATTCCCTGCGTCATGAACTCCTCCTCACTTCCACATATACATTTGCCTATTTGGTGCCACACATACAGTCTGGTGCCATGCAGCCAGCCCAATTTTACAAACATGCCAAAACTCACGTGACCTGGGTGCCTCACACATGGTTGTTTGCTCACACTTATTCTCACACTGAAATTGTGATTTTGTTACCCCTATCATTAGTATTGCACAGCAGTTTCACCTGTGGGAATCCAGTGCAGTGCACAAGTCCAAAAGGTGAAGAGACTACTATTACCCAGTCACCTCAGCATGTGTTAAACGGCTCTACACATATTTTGGGTGGTGTTTTTTTTCTGTAGTTCTGTAGATTTGCTCCACACTGAAAATATGGTGCTTGTATTATTTCAAAAATTGCCTAGACCTTGAACTGTCAGAATCATCCTGTGGAGAAAGCAGAAGTTCCCTCATTCTATCCTATCTATCCAGAGCATCGATCTCTGTGACACAGATGAATCAAGTACTCATTCAAGCCTGCAAGGCACTGAGTACTTCTGCACTTTTCATTATAAAAGAAAATCCCTGTGTAAAAGTGATTGTTCATAAAATATCGAGATACTTGTATAAACAGGGTGCTGACCTGAAAACAGTATTCATTACAGCCCATGAAGACAACTTTGTCAGTTATGGTATAATAGGTTACTGTTACTTGTGTAACTGAATTGTATTGTACAACTTCCTAGCCAGTATTTTCAATCTAATTTATGTAAAATTTCCCAAATTAAACCTATATAAATCAGTTAGTGGGATACATCTATGATCCAAGAGTGTGGAACTTAAAGTTCGTCAAAGTTCACATACAAGTGCTTCCCATGCTGGTACTACTTTCCTGTAAAAGCTATTTTTACACCAGAATGTAGTATCAGCACATTAAGAAAAAAAAAACTTACACTTATATAGTACCTTTCATGTCCTCAGGATGTCCCAAAGTGCTTCATAGCCAATGAAATACCTTTGGAAGTGTCATCATGTTGTTACATCGTCAATTTGCACACAGCAAGCTCCCAAAAACAGCAATGAAATAAATGACCAGATGATCTGTTTTAACTGGTGTTGGTTGAAGGAGAAATGTTGGTCAGAACTTCGCTGCTGTTTTTTCAAATAGTGCCGTTGGATGTTTTATGTCCACCGAAGAGGGAATATGAAGGCACAGTATAATGTTTCATCTGTGAACTTCACATATCAACAACATTCTATACTTTTAATTCATCTTCATTCTGAAAGTGTCTAAAGAACTTCAGTACCTTATGTGAAAAATGGCATGAGCAAGATAAATGAAACCATTAACCGTGGAGACCGTGGATCGGAGCTGGAGCTGGGAATGGGAATGGGAACTGGAACTGGGTATGGGACTGGGACCTGGACTGGTTCAAGGACTGGGACTGGATCTCGAACTGGGAGGGTGGCTGGGACCAGTACAAAGACTAGGATTGGAATTAGGAACATGATTGGGAGTAGGACCAGAACTGAGATTACGGCCCCAATATTTACGGGGAGCCAGGGAGGGAACGGGGAAGCGTGATTGTGGGGGGAAACCCGTAAATCCCGGGAACGCAGAGGTCCTGCCAAATTTAATGACAGGACCTCATTATCGTTTTTGTAAAATTCTGTTTCCCACCTGGCAGCCAACCAGATTGACAGGCTGACTGGCTGCCAGGCAGGAAAGTCAGCGGTACAAGTCTCAATCTATGGGAAGATGGTTATGGCACAATAAAATGGGCTTTATTAGTAAAAATAACACCCTTCTGCAATAGAATTCCCGATGCTTGGCCTAGAATCTAGGACCTAGATCTAACTCTGCCTGAGATGCAGATGGATGTTAATTATTACCTTGCTCTGTGCACATTGAAACCATCCCAGTTGTGAGTGGGCCCCACCACCAGCTGCTGCAGTGAGAGCTGAATGGTTTATGACTGCTGTCCTAGTCGTTGCTGCTGTCAACCCCTCCAGCAGGAGCAGGAGGCTGTCCAGTCACGCCCGCGTGGATCTGTATGCACCGGCTTGAGCGATGCTTGAGCAATTTGTCCCTGGCAACTACCTCCATTTGACTACCTTATAAATAGCTGAAAATGTATTTTTAATCCCTCTTCCTACTATCAATAATAAATTTTCTATTGTTAATTTTATGTTTCTAATATTTGGGTCTCAAAATTATTTAAAGTATTGTGACTTGATTTTGGAGTGGGGATTAGCTGGTTGCCAATAAAATCAAAGATAAACACACTTTTATCAGGGCTTGGTAGGGGAGGGGTGGGGTCAGAGGGCAGCAGCAATGTGGCAGGGAGGGGGGGAGGGAGGCAAAGATGGTGGGTTTGGAGGGGGGGGGGGTGTCGGCCAATTGCGGCAGTGAGGAGAGGCCGCGATCAGCAGAAGGTTTGCTTGAGGGGCCGTTCCTCTTGGCCCACAGGCAGTGCTCTATTAAGCACTTACCTGCTTGATCCGGCTGCTCCCGTCTCCATTTAGCTGCCGAGTTTCCCGAGCCCTGGGAAATCCGGCCGGCCAGTGTTAAATTTAAATCAGATGCTCCAAATGCACTGTGGGAGTCTGATTTAAATATTATTATGAACTGTCCCACCTCTCGAGAGCGGGACACAGACACGCCACTCCCGCCCGTTGTGGGGGGGTTAATATCGACCCCTAAGACTGGGTTCAAGGCATGGGCTGGGACAAGGAACAGGTTATGATTGGGGCTGGGACCAGGACAGGAACTGGGGCCAGAGTTAGAATTGGAATCTACCTTTACAGTTCCTAATTTCTTGCTGATTTAGTACATTGTTCACTGTTGTATCCAAGTAAGGTTCTGGCCCGGGACTGGGAATCAAGTGCATTGATTGGAATGGGCGGTGCAACAAAATTGTCAAAAACAGTTAAAATTGTTATGTGCTAGATACAAATAACAAAAGCACAATTGTCAGTTTGATTCATTCTTTGGATTATGGTTGTAGCTGGCAAGCTTGGCATTTATTACCCATCCTTAGTTGGTTGGTGGTGGGCCATCTTCTTAAGCCGCTGTAGTCCATGTGATGAAGGTGCTCCCACAGTGCAGTTAGTTGGGAATTCCATGATTTTGACTCAGCGACAATGAAGGAAAGGTGATAAATGTCCAAGTCAGGATTTGGAGGGGAACTTGGAGGTGATGGTGTTCCCATGCAACTGCTGCCCTTGTCCTTCAAGGTGGTAGAGGTCGCAGGTTTGGGAGGTGCTGTCGAAGAAGCATTGGCGAGTTGCTGCAGTGCATCCTGTGGATAATACACACTGCGGCCACAGTGTGCTGGTGATGGAGAAGTAGATGTTTAAGTTGGTGGATGGGGTGCCGATCAAGCAAACTGCTTTGTCCTGAATGGTTGAGTGTTTTGAGTGTTGTTGCAGCTGTACCCACCCAGGCAAGTGGAGAATATTCCATCGCACTCCTGGCTTGTGCCTTGTAGGTGGTGGGGAGTCAGGTGGTGAACCTCTCGCCACAGAATACCCAACCTCTGACCTGCTCTAGTAGCCATGGCATTTATGTGACTAGTTCAGTTAAGTTTCTGGTCAATGGTGACTTCAGGATGCTGATGGTGGGGTATTCGGCAATGGTAACACCAATGAATGTCAAGGGAAGTTGGTTAGGCTCTCTGTTGTTGGAGATGGTCATTGCCTGGCACTTGCGTGTGTAAATGTCACATGCTACTTATCAGCCCAAGCCTGGATATTGTTCTAGTCTTGCTGCATATGGGCATGGACTGCTTCATTATCTGAACAATTGTGAATGGAGCTGAATAGTGAAAAAAGATTTTAGCTCCGAAAATCAGGATGTAGAATCAGTATAGGTGGAGCTAAGAAGTAACAAAGGGCAGAAAACACTGGTGGGAGTAGTTTACAGGCCCCCTAACAATAGTTATGGTGTTGGACAGAGAAGAGTTCAGGAAATTAGAGGAGCATATAACAAGGGTAATGCAATAATTGTGGGCGACTTTAATCTTCATATAGATAGGGCAAACCAAATTGGCAAAAGTAGTTTGGAGGATGAGTTCATGGAATGCATTCAAGACTGTTTTCTAGAACAATATTTCAAGGAACCAACTAGGGAACAGGTTATTTTAGATCTAGTATTGTGTAATGAGACAGGGTTAATAAATAATCTTACAGTTAAGGATCCTTTGGGGTAGAGTGATCATAATATGATAGAATTTCATATTGAGTTCGAGAGTGATGTTCTTAAGTCCAAAACTAGGGTCTTAAATTTAAACAAAACCAATTACATAGGTATGAGGGGCGAGTTAGCTAAGGTAGATTGGGAAATTAGATTAAAAGATATAACGGTAGATAAGTAATGGTAAACATTTAAAGGAAGTATTCATAATTCTTAACACATTCCCTTGAGGGATAAAAAGTCTACAGGAAAAATTATCCAACCATGGCTAACCAAAGAAGTTAAGGATAGTATTGGATTAAAAGAAGAGGCTTACAATGTTGCCAAAAAGAGTACTAAGCCTGAGGATTGGGAGGGTTTTAGAAATCAACAAAGGATAACCAAGAAATTGATAAAGAGGGTGAAAATTGAACATGAGAGTAAACTAAGAATATAATAAACAGATTGAAAGAGCTTCTACAAGAATGCAAAAAGGAAGAGATTAACAAAAGTAAACATGGATCCCTTAGAGGCAGAGACAGGAGAAATTATAATGGGGAATAAGGAAATGGCAGAGACAGTAAACAAATATTTTGTATCTGTCTTCACAGTAGAAGACACAAAAAACATACCTGAAATAATGGGGAACTAAGGGTCTAATGAGAGTGAGGAACTTAATGTAATTAAGATTAGTAAAGAAAAAGTACAGGAGAAATTAATGGGACTAAAAGCCAACAATTCCCTTGGACCCGATGGCCTGCATCCTAGGGTTTTAAAAGAGGTGGCTGCAGAGCTAGTGGATGCATTGGTTTTGATCTTTCAGAATTCCCTAGATTCTAGAACGGTCCCCATGAATTGGAAGGTAGCAAATGTAACCCCGCTATTCAAGAAAGTAGGGAGAGAGAAAACAGGGAACTATAGGCCAGTTAGCCTGATATCAATAGTAGGGAAAATGCTAGAATCTATTATTAAGGACGTAGTAACAGGTCACTTAGAAAATGATAATATGATTAGGCAGAGTCAACACGGTTTTATGAAAGGGAAATCGTGTTTGACAAATCTATTAGAGTTTTTTGAGGGAGTAACTAGCAGGGTAGATAAGGGGGAACCAGTGGATGTAGTATATTTGGATTTTCAAAAGGCATTCGATAAGGTGCCACACAAGAGGTTGTTACAGAAGATGGGATTGGGGGTAATATATTAGTATGGATAGAAGATTGGTTAACGGACAGAAAACAGAGAATAGGAATAAACGGGTCATTTTCGGGTTGGTAGTTTGTAACTGGTGGGGTGCTGCAAGGGTCAGTGCTTGGACCTCAGCTATTCACATTATATATCAATGACTTAGATGAGGGGACCAAGTGTAATGTATCCAAGTTTCCTGACGATACAAAGCTAGGTGGAAAAGTAAGCTATGAGGAGGATGCAAAGAGATATAGACAGGCTAAGTGAGTTGGCGAGAAGGTGGCAGATGGAGTATAATGTGAAGAAATGTAAAATTATCCACTTTGATAAGAAAAATAGAAAAGCAGAATATTTTTTAAAAGGTGAGAGATTAAGGAATGTTGGTATTCACAGGGATTTGTGTGTCCTTGTACATGAATCACAGAAAGTTCACATGCAGGTACAGCAAGCAATTAGGATGGCAAATGGTTTGTTAGCCTTTATTGCAAGGGGGTTGGAGTATAAGAATAAGGAGGTCTTGCTGCAATTATATAGGTCTTTGGTGAGACCACACTTGGAGTACTGCGTACAGTTTTGATCTCCTTACCTAAGGAAGGATATACTTATATGCTTGCTTTAGAGGGGGTGCAACAAAGCTTCACTAGATTAATTCCTGGGATGAGAAGGTTATCCTATGAGGAGAGATTGAATAGAATGGGCCTATATTCTCTGGAGTTTAGAAGAATGAGAGGTGATCTCATTGAAAAGTATAAAATTCTTAGAGGGCTTGACATGGTAGATGCTGAGAGGTCGTTTCCCCTGGCTGGAGACTCTAGAACTAGGGATCATAGTCTCAAGATAAGGAGTCAGCCATTTAGGACTGAGATGAAGAAAAATTTCTTCACTCAGTGGGTTGTGAACCTTTGGAATTCTCTACTCCAGAGGGCTATGGATGCTCAGTTGTTGAGTATATTCAAAACTGAGATCGATGGATTTTTGGGCACTAAGGGATATGGGGATAGGGTGGGAAAGTGGAGTTGAGGTAGAAGATCGTGGGGCTCGAGGGGCCGTATGGCCTACTCCTGCTCCTATTTCTTATGTTTCTTTTGTTATTAATGCAGTACAATAATCAGCGAACAGCCCCACTTCTGACCCTATGATGGTGGGAAGTTCATTGATGAAGCAGCTAAAGATAAAAAAGGGATAAAAGAGTTCAGGTCACAAAGAGTGATATAGATACTCCAGGTGACGGGAATACGTAAATGACTAAAATAGCTACAACAGGAGTGACAAATAAGAATCGTGTTAAGTTAAATAGTCTGAGAAAGAGCATTAGGGCAGAAGGACAGGTTAAGGTCTCTTGCCCAAATAAGAGTTTTATATACTAATGCACAGAGTATAAGAAATAAATTGAATGAATTAGAGGCTTAAATACAGCTTAGAGGGTATAATATGGTGGACATTATAGATTCATGGTTGCAAGCTGGTCATAATTGGTAGTTAAATATTTCAGGTTATAAGGTCTTTAGAAAGGATGGGGAAACTGAAAGAGGAGGAGAGGTAGCCTTATTGATTAAAGATACTATTACAACATTAGTAAGAGAGGATATAGGTAAGGGAAAGCAATCAGCCGAGACTCTATGGTTATAATTGAGAAATAAGAGACGACTTAAAACTATAATGGGAGTTGTCTACATGTCTCCCGATACCAACAATAAAGTGGCAGAATGTATTAATTCAGGGATTAGAGATGCTTGTAGCAAACGCAGAGTTGCTTTAATAGGTGACTTTAATTTTCATATAGATTGTGAAGAGCAGAGTAGCTCAAGTCAGAAAGGTAGTGAATTTCTTGAGTGCATTCAAGATAATTTTCTGGAGCAAAATGTTGCAGAACCAACAAGAGGACAGGCCATATTAGATTTAGGAGTGAGTAATGAGCCAGATTTAGTTAATAATCTAACATTAAGGGAACATGTATCTAACAGTAATCATAAATTGATCGAATTCAATGTTAGGTTTGTAAAGGAGAAACTTAACACAGTTACTAAGATTCTATATTTTGGTAAGGCTAACTTTAACAGGATGAGACAGAGACTGACGACAGCAAACTGATCAAAACTTATTGGGTAAAACTACAGATGAACAGTGGGAGGTGTTCAAAAAAGAATTCAGCTTAATAGAGGACCTATAAGGGGCAAGAGCTCTACTTACCAAATAAAACAACCATGGTCGACAAAAGTGGTGAGAGATAACATAAAACTAAAGGAAAAAGCATACTAAAGTGCAAAGAATAGTGTGGATTCAGAGGACTGGGAGAGATATAAAGAACAATAAAGGAAGACAGAAAAGATAGTAAGAGCTGCAAAAAGGGAATATAAAAAGAAACTTGCGAGGGATATCAAGGTTAACACAAAAAGTTTTTACATTTGTACTGGAAGAAAAAGAGTAGTCAAGGGTAATGTGGGCCCTTTAAAAATAGATGTGGGTAAACTGCAAATGAAAATAAGGAAATGGCAGACTTGTTTAATAATTACTTTATGTCAGTCTTCACATTAGAGGAAGAGAATAATATACCTGACGTTCCAGGGAAACTAATAATGAATCAAGGACTGGAACTCACTAAAGTTAATTTAAACAAGAAAACAACATTAGAAAAAATAATGGCATTAAAGACTGACAAATCCCCAGGACCTGATGGTTTCCACACTAGGGCTTTGGTGGAAGTAGGTAAGAAAATGCAAATACTTTAGCCATAATCTTCCAAAGCTATGTCGATTCAGGAATTGTCCCTTTAGATTGGAAAATTGCAAATGTAACCCCATTATTTGAGAAACCAGGCAGTTATAGTCCTGTTAATCTAACATCTATTGTGGGAAAGTTGTTAGAATCTATAATTAAGGACAGAGTGACTGAGCACTTAGAGAAATTTAGGCTGATTAGAGAGAGCCAACATGGATTTGTAGCGGGTAGGTCATGTCTAACAAACCTAATTGATTTTTTTGAGGGAGTAACTAAGGTAGTCGACAAGGAAATGTCTATGGATGTAGTTTATATGGACTTCCAGAAGGCATTCCATAAGGTTCTACATAAGAGACTGTTAGCTAAAATTAAAGCTCATGGAATTGAAGGCAAATTATTGACCAGGTTAGAAGATTGGTTAGGCGGTAGAAGATAAAGTTTAGGGATAATGGGTATGTACTTGAACTGAAATGAAGTGACTAGTGGTGTCCCACAAGGGTCTGTGCTGGGGCCTCAACTATTCACGATATTTATTAATGACTTAGATAACACAATAGAGAGCCATATATCCAAGTTTGCCAATGACACAAAGATTGGTGGCATAGTAAGTAGTGTAGACAGAAGCATAACATTACAAAGTGACTTTGATAGATTAAGTGAGTGGGCAAAATTGTGGCAGATGGATTTTAATATAAGTAAGTGTGAGGTCATCCATTTTGAACCAAAAAAGGATAGCTCCAAGTATTTTTTTAAATGGTGAAAAGTTAGGAACAGTGGAGATCCAAAGAGATTTTGGGGTCCATGTACACAGATCAGTAATATGCTGTGGTAAAGTACAAAAACTAATCAAACAGACTAATGGAATGTTATGTCTAGAGGGCTAGAATATAAAGGAGAGGAAGGTTTGCTACAGCTATACAAAGCCCTGGTTAGACCTGGGCTTTGTATAGCTGTAGCGAAGAATTGATGGGGTAGATAGAGTGAAACTTTTTCCTCTGGTGGGGCAGTCTAGGACAAGGGAACATAACCTTAAAATCAGAGCCAGGCCATTCAGGAGAGAAGTTAGGGAACACTTCTTCATGCAAAGAGTGGTAGAAGAGTAGAGCTCTCTCTCACAAAAAGCAGTAGATGCTAGCTCAATTAATAATTTTAAATCTGACATCGATAAGATTTTTGCTAGCCTGTGGTATTAAGGGACATGAAGCCAAGGCTGGTAAATGGAGTTAGGATACAGATCAGCCATATTCTCATTGAATGGTGGAACAGGCTTAAGGGGTTGAATGGCCTACTCATGTTCCTATGTTTCTAAGATAATTGGGCCTAGGACGCTGCCCTGAAGAACTCCTGCAGCAATGCCCTGGGGCTGAGATGATTAGCCTCCAACAACCACAACCATCTTTCTTTGTGCCAAATATGACTCCAGCCACTGGAGAGTTTTCCCCCTGATCACCATTGACTTTAGTTTTACTAGGGTCCCTTGGTACTGTTCTTGGTCACATTCTGCCTTGACATCAAGGGCAGTCACTCTCACATCACCTCTGAAATTCAGCTCTTGTGTCCATGTTTGGATAAAGGCTGGAGCCGAGTGGTCCTGGCGAAACTCAATCTATGCATCGGTGAGCAGGTTATTGTAAGTGCCACTTGATAGCACTGTTGACGGCTCTTTCCATCACTTTGTTCATGATTAGGAGTATGCTGATAGGACGGTAATTGGCCGGGTTGGATTTGTCCTGCTTTATGTGGACAGGTCGTACCTGAGCAATTTTCCACATTGTCGGGTAGATGCCAGTGTGGTAGCTGTACTAGAATAGCTTGGCTGAGGCATGGGTAGTACTGGAGCACAGTTGGGATCTTGTTGGGGCTCGTAGCCTTTGCTGGGTCCAATGCACTCAGCTGCTTCTTGGTGTTATGCAGAGTGAATCAAATTGGCTGAAGACTGGCATCTGTTATGGTGATTGTCATTATTTTATTCTCCACTTATGAGGTTTTGAATATCTTTAATAGGGCCTAATGTCTTGTTCATTTAGTACATTGTTCACTTTTGTATCCAAGGAAGGTAAGAACAAGTGATGAAACTAATCAGTACCAGTCACGTATAAGGAGACCACGTAGTATTTAAATATGTAATATTCACAGTGCCGGCGTGGATAAGTCCTAGCTTGTGTAATTTTGATTATTCCTACCCCATCGCATCGTACATTAAAAGACATTTCTGGACTGGAAAATTATTTTGAAAAGTAAATAAATTTACATTCTCCTTTAAAAACTGAGTTGACTGTCAAATTTTAATTTTTACTGTCTGTTTATTATTCCGTTTTGTTGCAGATTTTTAAAAAAATCTATATCGCCATGACAACAGAGTGCGTGTGGTCACCTGAAGCACAAGATGACAGGCTGGACAACAACGATCAGCTATGCAAGCACTTAGGTAATTAATCTGGTGTGATGTCCATAGAGACAGTTCATTACACCAATGGAAAAAGATTTCATCAGCCAAGCTGAAAGAGTGCAAGATGTTCCTTTGAAACATGAGTGGAGTTTGCTTCAGGGCACGAGATTGGCCAACCCAGCCAGATGGAGGCACAGATGGAAGGTGCACCACCTCAAACTGCTCAAAATACAAAAGGGAAACATTATCCTTAAAGGTGCCGTGTACTGCAAGAGTCATTTGGTTTGGCACAAAAATATAGATTATTTAGTTTGCATTAGATAACAGGTATTGCGTTAAATGGGTAGTACATAGGGGTAACCAGCGAAAAGTTGCCAACTTATTTGAATCTGTTGCTGCTTCATTGCACATGTACATTCCAATGGGCACTTTTACTTTAAAGGAGTGCAATTGATGGCAGGTGAACAGTATTTTCACCATTGATGGCTCTCTCCAATATAAATATAGCATCTCCATAGATCCGATTGCATGGGAAAGCCAGACCTTTTGTGGGTCTCATGAGTTTTCATCTACCTAAACTAAATCTACAAAGCTACATTCCCTTATTGTTAATCATCAATCATAGGTTTGGCCTCCAAAGGCAATTAATTTAGATTGGAAGTGGGAAGGGAAGTAAATAGTAGGGCAGTGAAATGAGGCCCCAAGTCTCCAACCTAAACATTTAAACTGCCAATAGTTAACTGTGCATATACACTGTAAAACAGATGCACTTTAGTAGAGGAGCTGAGATTTGATGAAGCATTGACAGTTCGCAGAATTGATTCTGCTTGAAGCAGCTCGGTTTGTTTTGGTTTTTAGTACACTGATGAAGAGCTGCACATCCAAAACATTGACTGGTCTATTCTCACTACAGATACTAAGTGACCTGTTGTGTGTTTCCAGTATTTTCTGTTTTTGTTCCAGCTTTTACATGAAGGCTATGGTTCTTTTCAAGTATCCATACAGCCAAATGAAGATTCATAGTCTGTAGCAGGCAGTCTTACATCCTGTGATAGTCAAAGATTGCTGACAGAACTACTACTTAACTACATGATAGTTTCATTTACAAGCCTACAAGTCAAATAAGCATACACATGTTGTATGTATAAAAAGGCACCCACACATTGTGCACCGCACCAGGGAGTGACAGGACATGGGTTTATGTCAATGATTCCTGCTGAGTTCCTATAGATATCAGGGACTTCTATACAAGAAAAAGAGGGAAGAATTAGTGGCCAGGTCAGTACAGGATTACCTGGTGTCAGAAACAAGAGCAGCACTAGTAGAGGCCAGGGAGCAGGCAATGATTGGTGGACAGTTGGGCAGATATTGAAAAAAGAGAGAAAATAATTTTAAACGTGAAAGGGGAATAAGTTTCCAGAAAACAACAGCAATCCAGTAGCTTGATCAACAGAGCATTAGATGCTCAAACAAGGAGCCTGAATTTAACATTATCTTGCTGACAAGGCTGCAACTTAGAGTAGTTCACAATTGTAGGGGGTTCAATCTCAGGGGCTAAGAATTTGGCAGATGCCGTCCAAACCCCCAGAAAGGCAGCTCCTATCATGAATCGTAGAGTGGAGTTGAAAGTGTCCAAGGAGAATGAAAGCCCAAGAAGTGAAGTAAGACAACTAGTGAGCAAGGGTGGAGGATCAAAAGTGCAAAATAGAACTGAATAAACAAACACCGAACATAAATTAACTATAACACAATAAAATAACAGAGGGTTGATGAAGGTAGTGCAGCTAATGTTGTGTATATAGACTTTCAAATGGTGTGGATAAAGTGCCGCATAATAAACTTGATGGCAAAATCAAAGCCCATGGGATTAAAGGGGCAGTGGCAGTGTGGATAAGAAATTGGCTGAGAGACAGAAACCAGAGGGCAGTGATGAACGGTTGTTTATCACACTGGAGGGAAGTTTACAGTGGTGTCCCCTAGGGGCCGGTATTAGGACCACTGCTCCATTCGATATATATTAAATGACCTGGACTTGGGTATAGGAGGCAAAATATCAAAGTTTGCAGATGACACAAAACTTGGAAATGTAGTAAACAGTGAGGAGGATAGTAACAGACTTCAGGAGGACTTAGGCAGACTGGTGAAATGGGCAGACATATGGCAGATGAAATTTAATGCAGAGAAGTGTGAAGTGATGCATTTTGGAAGGAAGAATGAAGGGAGGCAATATAAACGAAATGGTACTATTTTAAAGTGAGTGCCGGAACAGGGAGATGTGGGTGTTCACATACACAAATCTTTGAAGGTGGCAGGACAAGTTGATAAGGCTATTAAAAAGCATAGGAAGGATATCAAGGGCTTGAAGAAGTTGTAGATAAGATTTACTAGGATGGTACCAGGGATGAGGGATTTCAGTTATGTGGAGAGACTGGAAAAGTTGGGATTGTTCTCTTTAGATAAGGATTTAATAGAGGTGTTTAAAATCATGAAGGGTTTTGACAGAGTAGAAAGGGAGAAACTGTTTCCACTGGCAGGAGGGTCAGTAACCAGAGGGCACAGATTTATTTTAATTGGCAAATGAACCAAGAGGGAGGTGACGAGAAAGTTGTTATGATCTGGAATGAACTGCCTGAAAGGGTGGTGGAAACAGATTCAATAATAACTTTCAAAAGAGAACTGGATTAATACTTGAAGGGTAAAAAGTTGCGGGGCTTTGAGGAAAGAACAGGGGTGTGGGACTAATTGGATAGCTCTTTCAAAGAACTGGCACAGGCACGATGGGCCAAATGGCCTCCTTCTGTGCTATAAGATTCTATGATTCTATAATTTGTAGAAATATGAAATAATTATTTTCTTTATTCAGTCACACTTTTCTCTCTTATGGAAAACCTTGGATTAGTAACAGCTTTTACTAGAATCGGGTTTTACAGAAATGTGTAATCAGTTTCAATGCTTGGTTGATTTTAACAGAATTGAAATTATAGCCTGTTATAAGATATAATTACCGAGTACATACAATAGTGGGTTGAAGGGTGAATTGTTTGATGTCAGGTTTGTCATTTTTTATTGGGAAACTGGTTGATGATTGCTGAAAGGTGTGGTCGACTGCACATTAACTGTAAATTCACTGCACTGCACACAGCCTCAGAAAGACTTAGTACGAATTGAGCTTCTTAATCAAACTGCAGCAGATCAATAGTGAAGAAATGAGGGAGAAGTTAGGAGAATACTTTTTTTTTACACAGATGGCTGTTAGGTCATGGAATGCCCTCGCTGAATCAATGGTGGAACCAGAATAATAATTTTTTAAAAAGGAAAGTGGATAAATATTTGTAAAAGGAACTTTTAAAAGGGTATGGGACTAAAGGGAAAGTTCATTCAGAGAGCTGGCACAGGCACAATGGCCTCTTCCTGTGTTGCAAAGTTCTATGATTTCATAATGCTACGATAGGGAGGCGGTTGCAAGTCCAGGAAAGGTGGGAATTACAATGGGCAAGAGGAGAGAATGGAAAGAATTGGATGAGTGATGGGGAGGAGCACAAAGCAGGATTGATTTCAACAAAATGAGTTAACAAGCATAGATTTAAGATCAATGAAAAAGAAAGAAGTATTAAAAGATTATGTGCTGCCCTAACAGAATTTTACATAACAGCACTTTCTGTAATATATTTGGTGGTAGATGAGAAAATGTCCCAAGACAACTCTTGCTTGTACACTTCATATAAAATTTGGAATGAGTTTATTCCTTAATGTTTCTCAGTATCAGAGTCCCAGACACGCCTCAGATTACATCTGGAGGTTTTGAGGGGCCTACGTGGCCCCAAATTGCCCACTGATCTTGTGTCATCTTCACCCTCATAAGTTTCCTTAGGTCCGAAGATTTGGGGATGGGGGCAACAGGTCAGCTGGTATGTACAGATTTCAAATTCCTAGCTACTGCTAAAGCCGATAAGATATCTTTGTGGGTGATGTATGTCTGAACTAAACTGTTAGATCCAAGAATCACGAGGAACAGAGACCAAGGTTTTTTTTCCACAGTGTTAACCTTATTTCACAGCCTGAAGTTACCTGACAGGTTCCAAGCACCCCCTGCTGTTTGAATCCAGGCTTTGCTTTCTGTTTACTATAGAGGAATCATCAGCGATGAATACATTTTTCTTCTACCTTTTCCTTCCCTCCGCACAGTTTCTTCCTGTTCAATTTGTTGATCTGCCCACAAGTGGGGAAGGGGCGATTTTGAGTAGACTAATAAACCTGAATTAGTCTGATTCAGGACACCTTATGAATCGGATTGAGTCCTAATCCCAGAGCCTGTCACACTGACTCTTTTTTTTTTCCTTTTTCATCCAATGAATCCCTATGTAGTTTCTTGTAAAATATTACTGTTAAATCCATACTCTACAGGCACTGCCCCATTTAAAGGAATGATTTAATGACCTTACTGGATGGCCACCAAGGGCCTTTTTTAACTTGGGGATAAAAAATGGAAAAGAGAGAAAAACCATAAACAGAGAAGCCTTGCAAAGTCGGAGATGATTGTGAAAAATGCGAAAAGAACAGCAAAAGAGGAAAGAAATGTTCCTATTAGATACTTTAAAACTGACTTATTTCTCCAAGATGTTCAATATATCATGATTCAAACTATTTTAAAAATAATATTGCAATCTCAAATGGCTACAGTTTACAGACAAAAAGAAACTCCTCCTAGTCTTGTTTTAAATGTAAATGACATTTTACCTGATTTCAATGATGCTTGGTGTGTGGTGTTTAATATGCTTTTAATTGGATACGTCAATACTCCAAAAGAATTGATTTAATCTGTTGCTATAACATGCTTTATTTGAATGTTGATGGTTGATAAATTAAAATTAACATGTATAATAAACTAGCAGCAGCAGCTGTGGTGAGCACTACTGTTTGAACAATGGTACCTCACCACACAATAGGGTAATGTCGATTTTTATTTGAATGAGTCAGGCATGCCCCTAGAGGAGATAGCCTCTCATGGTCAAATGCACTAAATTATGATGTTTGAGTACTTCTTATTCAGGAGAGGGTACTTCATCTATCAAGGCCTTGATTTAATAGCAATACACCACTCCCTTACTACTACTTAAGTGTTGATGTTTTCTTTCCCCACTTATTGAGTGCACAGTGAAGGATACTGTGGCTCCAAGCCTTTATGCCTCTGTCTCATTCCAAACTGCTTCTGGTGACATCAGCACCATCAGTCAGTTTGTTGTGCACACGGTGACCCAGTGGGTCCCTGATGCACTGTTTGTGAGGCATCAACAGTTCATTAACATCTCCAGGGAGGCTGACAAGCAGGAAAAAGGAGCACTGGGATTTGCCCACATTGCTGGAATCCCACAGGTGTAGGGCATCATAGACTGCACACACGTAGCCCTGTGAGTTCCCCATCAGGAACCAGCTCTGTTTCTCAACAGGAAGGGCATCCATTTGCTGAATGTTCAACTTGCTTGTGACCACAGGCAGTGAGTGATACAGGTCTGTGCCTGGTTTCCTGGCAATCATCATGACACATTCATACTGTGCCAGTCCTCAATACCCCCTCTGTTCCACCCAGAACATCAGGTGTCAAGCTGGCTATGGAGGGACAAGGACTATCCCCTCACCAACTGGCTCATTACTTCTATCTGAAATCTGGGCACAGAGTCAGAGCACTGATATAATGAGAGCCATGCAGCAACAAGGGTTCTAAAAACATTGTAACAGGAGTCGGCCATTCAGCCCCTCGAGCCTGTTCCGCCATTCAATTAGATCATGGCTGATCTATGTCTTAACTCCAGCTACCTGCCCTAGTTTCATAACCCCTCATACCCTTGCCTAACAAAAATCTATCAATCTCAGTTTTGAAATTTTCAATTGACCGCGCCTCAACAGCCTTTTGTGAGTGAGAGTTCCATACTTCCCCATCAGAAGGGATAATATCTATCCTCTCAAATTCTTTAATCATCTTAAACACCTCAGTTAAATGACCCCTTAATATTCTGTACTCAAGGGAATACAAACCTAGTCTATGCAACCTGTCCTCATAATTTAACCCTTTTAGCCCCTGTATCATTCTGGCTAATTTGTGCTGCACCCCCTCCAAGGCCAATATATCTTCCTGAGGTGCGGTGCCCAGAACTGAACGCAGTACTCCAGATGGGGTCTAACCAGAGGTCTGTACAGCTATAGCATAACTTCCACCCCTTTGTATTCCAGCTCCTTGAGATAAAGTCCAACATTCCATTAGCCTTTTTAATTATCTTTTGTACTGGTCCACTAGCTTTTAGTGATTTCTGTACATGGACCCCTAAATCTCTCTGCTCCTCCACAGTTCCTAGCTTCTCACCATTTAGAAAATATTCTGATCTATCTTTCTTAGGTCCAAAGTGGATGACCTCACACATCCCCACATTGAACTCCATCTGCCACAGTTTTTCCCACTCACAATCTATCAATGTCCCTTTGCAACTTTCTGCTCCCATCTACACTATTTACTGTGCCACCTAATTTGGTGTCATCAGCAAACTTAGATATACGGCTCTCTATTCCTGCATTTAAGTCATTTAGAAATATAATGAAAAGTTAAAGCTCCATTACAGAACCCTGGGGAACATCACTAGCCACATCCTGCCAGTTGGAGTACATACCCATTATCGCTACTCTCTGTCTCCTACCTCCGTACCAATTCTCTACCCATGTCAATAGATTGCTCCAATTCCATGCACTCTCATTTTTGTTAATAATCTCTTATGTGAAACCTTATCGAATGCCTTCTCGAAATCCATATAAATAACATCCATGGACATTCCCTTATCTATCACATTTGCTACCTTCTCAAAAGATTCAACTGGGTTCGTTAGACATGACTTACCCTAATTTGTCCAAATATTTGTTCCTAATAACAGATTCCAGTAACTTCCCCACAACTGACATTAGACTAATAGGTCTATAATTTCCTAGTATATCACTCCTACCCTTCTTGAATAATGGAGTGACATTGGCAGTTTTCTAATGCAAGGGGACAATTTAGCAACCTGAAACAATGGATCCACTGTCTGGATAAATTGGGAGGAGTCCTTCAGTGCAGCCTAGAGCAAGTGTCAAGATTCATAATTGGTTGCTGCATGCTTCACAATATTTACATTCAAAGGGGCGGTGCCTTGGAGCTGCCCCAGGAGGAAGAGGTTGAGCAGGAAGATGAAGAAAATGATGAGGGGCTGGATGATGCAGGAGAAGAGCTCAGCCTAGCCGTACAGCAAGCTGCCAGAGTTGTAAGGCAGCAAATTACTGTGGAGAGATTTTCCCGATTAATCCCTCCGTTGCCCTAACACCAACACTCTATCCTTCCATTTGACCCAGTCCTGACACTCACCATATCAATGCCCTCAAACTGTACAACTTCATGGGTTATAACACAAAGATCACGGTGACCAACAGCTTCACCAAAACAAAACATTTTACTTCCAACAGACTCTGTTCTTGATTTGACAAATGGTTACATGACTGATGCCTAGTGACAAATCACTCTTGTGCAAAGCCCTCATGCCTGTCTTGTGCAATCTTTTACCTACTAGTGCTCCTACTAGATGGTTCCGCTGTGGCTGGAGCTTGGGAGGTGGAAGGCTGCTGAACTTCTGCTGCGAGCACTTGGGATGGCCATGGTGGGCGACCTCAAGGAGCTCTGGCCGTTGAGGGCCCAGTTGCAAACTGCTGGGACTCGGCTTCGGCCCGGGTAGTCTAGCCCAGCTGTCTGTCTGGCACCAACAAGGGTGCAGGCTGAGAGGCTGGTGGGGGAACAGGTGCCTCTCCCATGAAGCCAATGCCACTCTCAGTGGGCTGAACCTTAGTACTCCTGCTGCTCTGCACGAGAACAAGGCTGCAGACGTGCTAGGAGGTGCTCAAAGCTCCTGTCTTCACTCTCCTTCAGGCTTTAGAAGCCAGAGGAGATGCTGGACCCCAGAGCCAAGATGACAGCAGTCTGAGCTTCCATCAAAGCTGTCACCAGAGGCTCCATCACTGTGGGTCCCCCTGCAGTGCTCAGAGAGCTGATCACTCACTCCATGTTTGACTGCATGGACTTGATGTCGTGCACTAAGACAGCGCACAAGTTGGAGCTGGACTCTTCCGTTCTCCCCAACATTGTGCAAAAGCTCGCTGGCAGGCAGCCCAGTGCACTTAGAAGGTCCATGGGGATTACCATTAGTCTTCTATGTATGGTGGGCCCTTAATGTCTTCACATGAACCTTGTTCAGCAGGACTAGGATGCAAGTTCTCCTTCTGGCGAGCTGCTTCCTCAGCCATCCCATCCCTCTGCCCTTGCACCTGGGCACTTTGAGTCTCCACGTGCCGACCCCTCCAGCCTATTCTCTGAACTATGTGGGGTGCCACTCTCGGAGCTGGTGTCTGCAAGTGTAAGGTTGAGTGACGGCTCCTGTTCCATAGTGCTGCCCTCTGTATCTTCTTCTTCTTCTGCTTCCTGAGGGCTGAGTGGAGCTTCTGGAACTAAATGGAGAAAAGGGACAAGAGTGGCATGGGTAAGTAGACAGAGATGGTTGGCTTCTGAAGCAGCAGCAATTTATCATGCACAATGTGTAAAGATGAGACTTGGGTGCAAAGGAAATGAGAGAAAGATGGTAAGAAACCCTGCAGGGCTTCGCCTCTAGCCTCACCAGGCACCACACTCCTGACATGTCCCCAGCCCATGATGTCCATGACCTGCTCTTCAAGTGAGGACAGCACATGGATGAATTGTGGCCCACCTCCTGTGACAGCCTGCTCCTTGTTCTTGTGAGCAAGCTTGTCCTGCAAGAAAGAAGGAATTGTGTCAGTGTTAGAGTAGCGAGAAGTTTTGAGAACATGCAGGTCAGAGTAGAATGGTGCTGCTAGTGAGTGAAAGATGGCAGAAGTAGCTGCAGCTACATCATTAAATAAATTTAAAACAGAAATAGACAGTTTCCTAGAAGTAAAGGGAATTAGGGGTTACGGGGAGCGGGCAGGAAATTGGACATGAATTTAGATTTGAGGTTAGGATCAGATCAGCCATGATCTTATTGAATGGCGGACCAGGCTCGAGGGGCCGATTGGCCTACTCCTGCTCCTATTTCTTATGTTCTTATCTTATGTTCTTTTAAGTGTGAGAAGGTGAAGGAAGTAATAGTGAGGAGAGTTGCAACAACAAGAACAAAAACTTGCATTTATATAAAGCCTTTAACGTAGTAAACGTCCCAAGGCGCTTCACAGGAGCGATCAAACAAAATTTAGCACCGAACCACATAAGGAAATATTAGAAAAGGTAATGAGGTATGTTTAAGGAGTGTCTTAACGGAGGAGATAGAAGTACAGAGAGGGAGAGGTTCAGGGAGGGAATTCCAGAGCTTAGGGCCTAGGTAGCTGAAGGCACGGCCACCAATGGTGGAGTGATTAAAATCGAGGTTGCGCAAGAGGCAAGAATTGGAGGAGCGCAGAGATCTCGGAGGGTTGCAGGGCTGGAGGAGGTTATGGAGATAGGGAGGGACGAGGTTATGGAGGGATTTGAAAACAAGGATGAGAATTTTAAAATCGAGGCGTTGGCGGACCGTGAGCCAATGTAGGTCAGCGAGCACAGGGGGGATGGGTGAACGGGACTTGGTTCGAGTTAGGATATGGGCAACAGAGTTTTGGATGAGCTCAAGTTTATGGAGGGTGGAAGATGGGAGGCTGGTCGGGAGAGCATTGGAATAGTCGAGTCTAGAGGCAACAAAGTCATGGATGAGGGTTTCAGCAGCAGATGAGCTGAGGCAGGAGCAGATATGAGCGATGTTCTGGAAGTGGAAGTAAGCGGTCTTGATGATGGAGCGGATCTGTGGTCGGAAGCTCACCTCAGGGTCAAATAGGACGCCACGAATGTGACCCGTCTGGTTCAGCCTCAGACATTGGCCAGGGAGAGGGATGGAGGAGGGATAGTTTACCATGGTCACAGTCACAATCATTTGTGACTTTGATAAGGGTCCTTTCAATCAAAGGTGGGTTTTTTGAGGAGGGAGGTGATGATAGCAGATTTGAGCGTGACAGTACCTGAGGAGAGGGAACCATTAGCAATGACAGCTAACATAAGGGCCAGGAAGGGAACATATGAACATACGAATTAAGAACAAGAGTAGGCCATTTGGCCCCTCGAGCCTGCTCTGCCATTGGATAAGATTATGGCTGATCTGAGTGTGACCTCAACCCTACTTTCCCATCTACCTACTATAACCTTTGACTCCCTTGTTAATCAGGAATCTATCTAACTCAGCCTTAAAAATATTCAATGACCCTGCCTCCACCGTTCTCTGGGGAAGGGAGTGCCACAGACTCACCACCCTCTTAAATGGGAGACCCCTTATTTTTAAATTATGGCCCCTAGTTCTAGTCTCTCCCACAAGGGGAAACATTCTCTCAGCATCTACCCCTTCTGGTCCCCTCAGGATCTTATATGTTTCAATAAGATCACCTCTCGTTCTTCTAAACTCCAGTGTATACAGGCCCAACTTGTCCAACCTTTCCTCATAAGATAACCCCCTCATCCCAGGAATCAGTCGAGTGAACCTTCTCTGAGCTGCCTCTAAAACAATTATGTCCTTTCTTAAATAAGAGACCAAAACTGCACACAGTATTCTAGATGTGGTCTCACCAATGCCCTGTACAATTGTAGCAAAACATCTCGACTTTTATACTCCATTCCCCTTGCAATAAATGACAACATTCCATTTGCCTTCCTAATCACTTGCTGTACCTGCATACTAACTTTTGGTGATTCATGTACTAGGACACTCAGATCCCTCTGTACCTCAGAGTTCTGCAATCTCTCTCCATTTAAATAATATGCTGCTTTTCTATTCCTCCTGCCAAAGTGGACAAGTTCACATTTTCCCACATTATACTCCATCTGCCAAATTTTTGCCCACTCACTTAACCTATCTATATCCCTTTGCAGACTCCTTGGGGGTAATTTTAAAGCCCAAGAACGGGTGGGTTGGGGGTGGGTGGGAGTTGAAAATAGTTGTTTTTTGGGGTCGCAACCGCAAAATTTTCGGACTTTGCATTCCCAGTGGGAAGCCTGTACTTTTACGTGCCGACGTTAAACCCAGAAATAAAGTCGGGTTGCGGTCGCGACCCAAACAACTATTTTCAACTCCCACCCTCCCCCAACCCACCCGTTCTTGGGGTTTAAAATCACCCCCCTTATGTCCTCTTCACAACTTACTTTCCTACCTACCTTTGAGTCATCAGCAAATTTAGCAACCATACATTCAGTCCCTTCATCCAAATCATTGATATAGATTGTAAATAGTTGAGGCCCAAGCACTGATACCTTTGGCACTCCACTCATTACATCTTGCTAACCTGAAAATGACCCATTTATGCCTACTCTCTGTTCCCTGTTTGGTGGGAATAGGGTCGAGGGAGCAGGAGGTGGGTTTCATGTCCTCTCTGAGCTCATCTTGGCCATTGGGGAGATAGGAGAGAAACTAGAGAAAGATGTGAGTTCAGGGCTAGGGCCGGGGGAAGCTTTGGAGAAGTTTGGCTTGGTGGGCTAGGGGAAGGGAGCGAAGTGGCAGAGGCAGCTGAACAGATGGTCTCAATCTTAGTGACAAAGTAGTCCATGAGCTCTTCGCCCTTGTTTATTGAGGTGTGGATGGAGGAGGCAGGAGAGAGGGCTTTAAGAAGGCGGTTGAAATGGAGACAAGAAGCCGGGGGTTATCTTTTCATTCCAGGATGACCTGTGAAGAGTGAGCAGTTTTGGCAGAGAAGAGGACCTGATAGTGCTTTATATAGTCCAGCCAGATCTGGCGATGAATGGCTAAACCAGTTGTCTGCCATAAATGTTCAAGTCTGCTTCCCTCGGACTTAAGGGAGCGGAGATGAGGGCTATACCAGGGGGAATGACCAGGGCGAGAGAGAGTAATGGTTTTAACTGGGACAAGGGCCAGGGTGAGGGTGTGAGATAGCTGCAGAAATGTCGTGGTGAATGGAGGGCCAAATGCTGACAGTTGGGAATTTGAAAGTGCAGTTGTAAGTGACTTGGGGGAGAGTTTTTTCTAGGGGCAGACACAGAAAGAAGTGGGGTTGGGAGGGGGAAGGGGGATATGGGTGGAGAGGGATACAAGGAAATGATCAGAGATGGCCTTATCTGTGACTGACACAGTGGGAGTAGAGAGGCCACGTGAGAGGGCAAGATCAAGGGGCTGGCCGTGAATATGGGTAGGGGAGTTTATATGGAGGTACAGATTAAAGAGGATAGGAGGGCAATGAACTCAGAGGAGATAGAGTATGATGAGTTAAGATGGAGATTGAAATCACTGAGGATGAGAAGTCGCTCAGTGCAGAGGTTGAGGGAGGAAAGCAGTGACGATATCTCGATGAGAAACTTGGTGGGCAGAAGAGAACAAGGATTTTAAAGGAGAGGTGAGAGGGGTGGAACAAGGTGAGATGCTCAAAGAAGGAGAAGGTGCCAAAGGAGTAGGGGGACAGACCAAGGTATGATTTGGTGATAAGGGCCATACCGCCACCATGGCAATCTGGGTGGGGCAAGTGGTGGAAGATATAGCCCGGCGGGTAATCTTCATTAAGGGGGAAGGTGTCATCACCCGTCATCCAGGTTTCCGTCAAGGCCATGATGTCAATGCAATCATCTACAATAAGCTCATGGATTCACAAGTGAACAGGCATTCTGGAGGGCGATGCGGAGAGGGGCGGTGACAGCTGATCCACTGGCAGAGCCCACAGGGTCAGCGCTGGGAGGGGTGAGTGGGATGGGAAGGAGATTGGCAAGATTAGCGCCCATCAGGCGCATTGGGTGGGAAGGTCGGTGAGAGAATAGGATGGGGCAGTTGGGGTTACTGCTTGTAAGGAGTCAGCGACGAGTGCCTCGATGGGCCCTTAGGGAGATGCCAAGAGAGACACAGAGGAAAGCAGTAGGCATCTCTAAGTGGGAGTCAAGCCTGGGATGGCGACAAGAGACTAGCAAGGTTGAGAGTGCTGAAGGGTTGGGGTAGGGATTTGGGGGGGGGTGGGGGAGAAGAGTACTCAAGAGGGGGGAAATGAAGGGAGGTATGATGACAAGAGAGAGGGACCTAGGAGGGGTAAAGTGAAAAGAAGAAAAAAGGTGATAAAAGGGGAAATAGAAGCGATTGTTTCGGGTCGGGAGCGGCAGCCAAAACACGCATGTGAATGGACACAGGGAAACTCAAGTTACGTAGGTGTGGTTACATAGCAAGATTAGGATAGATATGTCCTGGTAATAAACAGGGAATAAAGAGGAGACAGTAGGAGGGAGTCCAAAGTTAAAGTCAGAGGTCCTGTAGTGGGATAAAGTTGATGTAGATAGGGTGGAGTCAGCTTGGAGCATCAACGAACTGATGTCCAGGTTCAGAGACAGGTGTAGAGGACGAGTGAGTCCAGAAGCTATTTGAAGGGTAGAGTATCGGAGGATGCACTGCTGGAGGTATTTCCGTGGGAATGAAGAGCCAGGAGGTGTGCAGAATCGATCGAGGGACAGAAAAACGGTGGTGAAGTTGGAGGTCACTATAAGATCCAGAAGCAGCGAAGAAATGGACTACAGCCCAGCTGAGTGAATTTCTGGCCTGGAACCACACTGTAGCAAAATAAAGCTGAAAACCCAATAGAACCAGTAGGACAGTCATAAGCTCAGCAGATAACAGTAGCGGTGGGGGATAGGCAGTAGACTAGACAAAGTTACTGTAAAACTTAAGCAACTGAATAGCAGATCAGAGTCACAGCAGCTGAGTCTTACAGTATAGTCCAGTACAGTCCAATGGAGTAGCGCAGTCTTGATGGCAGAGAAGTCCAGGAATTTGGAAGCCAAATTTAAGCAAAGATCCAATGCTCACTGATGAAAACAAAGAGCAGGCATGGTCGGGGGATGGGCGGAGTCCAATTCACCTGATACAATGTCAGCACTGTAGCAGAACTCCTAGACACTGGAGTTTCATGCCTTTAACTCCTTTGAAAAAGCAGCTTCTCCAAGGATTCTGCTTAGTGGCCAACTTTGCCGAGCTTACAGTTCACTCACAATAAGGCAATTAGCAGGTGCAGAGTGCTGCAGTAGGAGCTAAAGGAGGTAGAGTGAGGTATACTACAGTGATTGGAGTGCTGGTAATTGAGGAGTAGTGAGTGCAAGGTTAAACAAAGTAATGATAGATATGAGTTAGGAAGCTTACCTTAGCTATCCTTGTGAGGTCATTAAACTTTTTTCGGCATTGAAGCTACAGCAGCTATGTCCTGGGAGTGATGCTTCTGGCATTGACCTACTCGGCTATCTCTGCCCATTCATACCAGGCAGCTTGCCTGGAAATCTTCCTGCTGACTGGTGGATAGAAGATGTCCCTCCTTCTGTCATCCTCCTACATAGTGTCCGAGAACCAAGGGGACTCTTGCAGCTTCTGCTGAATCTTCACTGACAATTCCCTGCAGCCAAAGTACACTTCCCCTTTAAGAGATGCAGGCTGCCTTTAAATGGCGTCTGCAATGTGCAAAATTGACATCCCAATTATGCGAGCTGTCAATGAGGGGCATGTATTTGGAGCCTTCTTTACGGCCACATCATTGGACATGTGCTCCGAGCGCGATGCCCATTCTGTGCACGAAAACGCAATTACAGCAATTTCTACCCGTACATCTTTGAAGGCTTTTTCACCCTTAGTCAGGGCTGGCTGCTAACTGGCCTAACACTTAGCATGCACTCAACTTGGGGTTTGCATGTACACACAGCCCCATTCATGTCACAATATTCTTTGAGTTGATTTATGAGAAGGTATCTTCCCCCACCCCCTACTCTTATCTCGCTCAGTGCAGTGTGTCTGAAACACAAAGTTACAGAATTGCACATTAATCATTTTGTGCAACTGTTAGAAAAGTTAATTCTCTCTATCTGATTTTTCTGTTTCAAGTGGTTGCTGCTTGAATAGGCTCACTCTCCGCTGCCTTGTTCTTGATAGTGTAATAATTGCCCATCGATGATTGTGACTCAGGCAGTTCATTCAAATGTATCTCTGCACCATTTCTTTCTGACAGATGATCTTTCAAACCTCTCAGAGCAGCTAATAAAAACCTGTGAAATAAATGAAGAGAGTGAGAAAGAAAAAGCTACAGATCAGTCGAAGGACACCGAGCTTGAGCAGAAAAAGCCAAGGAGGAAGGATACTCCCGTGCAATATGTCCCTCCTCTCATCCCAGGTACCGTGGTCGTAAAGTGAATGTAATTTATTCCGGAGTCCTTTTACATTTTACTGTATGACCATGATTTATCTCCATTGATCCTGATCTGCTCAAACAGCCACAATGAAATTCTACAACAATCTTTAAAATAATCATGCTTCTATCCCAGTGGTATAAAACAGTAAGATGTATGTGCACCTCCAAAACAGATTAACACGGCATTAACCTCATTTGCTGTTTGTGGCAATCTGGCTGCCACATTTGCCTACATAACAACAGTAACTGCACTTCAAAAGTGATTTACTGGCTGTGAAACGCTTTGAGACGTCCTGAGGATGTGACAGCCACTATATAAATACAAGTCTGTTCTTTCTTAAAATCCTCTGTTCAAGATGGGTTTTGGAATACAAAGCTGCCAATACAAACCAATTAAACCTAATAATTACATTAACTAGATGATGAATAATGTAGAGAATCCTGCAAAAAGCCTACATTAGCTCAGTCATGTGATTTTCTATGACGTATTTGCTTATGAAACTATTTTGATAATTTAAAAATGTCATTGACCAAATATCATTAGCTGCAAAGTGATTGAATGTCTTAGTGGTAGAGGCAGCAAGATCCAAAAAGAAGCTTTGGAAGAAAAAGAAAGGTTCAATTTCCATCATTAGAATGAGCATTGAGAACTGTATTTAGAGTCCAATGTGACTACTTCAGATTAATTTGAGAGTATTGACATTCTGCCCAGTTCAAAATATTCCGTCATTTCTACAAATACTGGCACGAAGAAACTAGATGCATCAGTACACACGTGTACTGACATTTTTTATGTACTAGTATGTGTCTGCATCCCCTGGCAGTCAGTGTATGTATTTTATACATGCGTCTGATCCATAAAGGGGTCAATGAACTGACTGATTGCAGGAAGGGCTGCATCCACGTTCATCTGGAGATGCACAGAAATCTACATGCTGGTCATTGTCATTAGCAGCAGATTGTAGGCTTTGTGAATTGCTGAATTTACAGTTCCAAGTCTGATAGCAGAGCGTGTTGCTACTAGCTGTGCTGATGTTATTAATTCATATCCCATTTTTATAATAAAACTGCTTTGCCTGAAGCTATATTGATGCACAAGTTGAAGGCTGCACTTGTCAGAAACTTCCTGTGACTGCTGCCCACAATTCGCAATCGTCACCGGATAATTGTGGGCAACGGGTACCCAAATTTCCAATGTGCCCTGTCAGGGGGCAAAACATCTGCCAGCAACACAGACTCAAGAAATTTCTCTTTTTTTTATTATTCGTTCATGGGATGTGGGTATTGCTGGCAAGGCCAGCATTTATTGCCCATCCCTAATTGCCCTTGAGAAGGTGGTAGTGAGCCGTCTTCTTGAACTGCTGCAGTCCATGTGGTGAAGGTTCTCCCACAGTGCTGTTAGGTAGGGAGTTCCAGGATTTTGACCCAGCGACGATGAAGGAACTGCGATATATTTCCAAGGCGGGATGGTGTGTGGCTTGGAGGGGAACTTGGTGGTGTTGTTCCCATGTGCCTGCTGCCCTTGTCCTTCTAGGTGGTAGAGGTGCTGTCAAAGAAGCCTTGGTGAGTTGCTACAGTGCATCCTGTAGATGGTACACACTGCAGCCACAGTGCACCGGTGGTGAAGGGAGTGAATGTTTAGGGTGGTGGATGGAGTGCTAATTATTTTACAGCATCTGTTATCACTGTTATTTCCATTGCTGAAGGAAATTCTGAGGGAGTATTTCTGTCAAAATACTCTCCTAAACCAAAAAAATTATGTGGATATATCTCTCAGTTTCCCCTAGAGCCACTACAGTGATGTAAGTTACAGGACTTGTTGTCCTCAAGCAGCTCCGTTGACATTGACAGAATATGGCATTTCAGATTGGCTTGAGGGCTGATCTTGAGCTGCCCAGAGAGAACATTACCAATGAGCTACTGCTGCGTACTTAGCCAGCAGGAGACTTTGCAGGTTGAACATTCTTGATTGGCTCCCAGTTCTCTCCAAAGCGTTGGATCCCATTTGGTCAATGGCACTGTCTGCAATGGTTATCTACGTCACCAGAATAGTTCTGGGGGAAATTGGAGATCAGAAATGTTGATCTTCGTGAGGGTGAAACTACAGATTCATACTTTCTGCACACTGGAGAACTGCCGAAACTGGTGGTTCCCTGGTGTGTAGGATTCTACTGACTTAACTGTAACACAAACTTCTGTAACAAGTTGGTCTCATACTCAAGCAAGGAAAAAAGAAAGAACTTGCATTTACACAGCGCCGTTCATGACCTCAGGCCGTCCTAAAGCCCTTCACACCAATGAATCACTTTTGAAATGTAGCCACTGTTGTCATGTAGGGAAATGTGGCAGTCAATTTGCACAAAGCAAAATCCCACAAACAGGAATGAGACAATGACCAGATAATCTGTTTTAGTGATGTTGGTTGAGGGATAAATATTTGCCAGGACACCAGGGAAGAGCTCCCCTGCTCAACTTTGAAATAGTGCCCTGGGATCTTTTACGTTCACCTAGAGGGCAGATGGGGCCTCAGCTTAACATCTCATCTGAAAGACCGCATCTCCAACAGTGCAGCATTCCCTCAGTACTGCACTGGAGTATCGGCCTAGATTTTATGCTCAAGTCTCTGGAGTGGAACTTGAACCCACAACCTCTGCCCTCAGAGGCGAGGGTGCTACCACTGAGCCACAGCTGACATCTTGATTAAAAGACCAACCATCACAGATTGTGATATCAAGGGTGCAGTAACTCCTTTGACTGCCCCTAAGTCAGCATCCATTCCCCAATGTCTGCTCAATGAGGGCCCTGGTTCGCAAATATGCATCATGCTAGCTGTTCTCTGTTGGGATACAAGGACTGCATAGAGGTATCCGCAGCCATGGTTGTGAAGTGTATTGCATATTCCCAAAGACTTAGCTGGCTGTTCTTTCATTTCCTTAAAGAGCTGCATCATGTTTGATTGGCTCAGAATTTATTCATGTACACCTCTCAGGAGAATAACATACATTATTTCTTTGGTAATGGGTGCCTACTATTTGCATGTTGATGGAAAGGTAGCCCGGTATCCTGTACATTTTAATGGCGGTGCTGATATTTTCACATTTTTGCTTACTACTCACTTTTCAAAGAGTTTTCAAAGCTGTGTAATTGTGCACAAGTTTCCCCTGATTGGCTTTTAACAAACATAAAACATTTTTCACACACTTTTTGTTAATGTTTGTACATTTGTTTTTTTTGTAGTAACAATTTTGAGAGAAGTACTAAACACGGGCCAACAGTTCGTTAGCACTTTCTCCACTGATGTCAAGACTTTTTAAACTGATGTCTATTTTTGTTACATTTAGAAAAGACAGGAATTTGGGTTTGCACAGTTAAAGTTTTGATAAAACAGTGGCACTCACTGACCATTCTGTCGACCATTGGTAATGTCGGGAATTACTCCAAGATCACGCACTCCCAGCAGGGAGTCATATTCACAGGGAATTTGGGTTGGGGAATTGGGGCTGCGATATTGTAGTTCTATCTCCGGCCAGTGCTCCCTTCAAGCACAACTTCCCAGTAGGAGCCGAGGTTTGTGGAATTACCCCTGCCATTCCCTGTCCTCTAAGTAAGTCTCTGAAGACAGCAAAGAATTACATGGTAACAGCACACTAGCATAAAATAGGACTAAGCTGTTATTGACTTCACTGATTTTTAAAGAAAATAATCATGGTTTTATGGTACTTGTGATCCAGCATACTATGGCAGTGCTCTCTCATTTCCCCAAGAAGCCAATTCTACTAAAGCAGCTGCTCTAAGTAGATATTCTGAAGATATCTGTTCATTACTAGGTTCATTTCCAAGTGCAGAAGTCTCCCGTCTCTGAAGTCACGTATTTTTCTTCTATTTTATTTCATTCCTGCAACTGATGCTTTTTAAAAGCTTCAGAGTTGAGTTTAAGGTCTGGTACAAATGACAAGATTTCAAAATCCATGCCTGGTCTAGTTTATTGCAACAAAAGCTTCCAAAATACTGTATATCTGATTAGTCAATTAATTCACCGGAGGGAAATAAGCTTTACCATGAGTCTGTGAACTAATAAATTGCTTTGAATTAAGTGTGATGATAAATTAAGCTTTGAAACAAAATTTAATCTTTTGGTGCTTGCATAAAAACCCCAGGCTTATGAGATTTTATTAACTATTGAGGACGCAGAAGTACAAAGCCTCTCCAGTGTAAAAGTGCACAGTGTGTCAATCTAAGTGCTTCGACTGTGTTTTGCTTGACAAGCAAGAGTGAGAGCAATTAACAGTGGACAAAGCCTAGGTGTGAGAGCTATTAACAGCGGATAAAGCCCAGGTGTGAGATTTATTAACAGTGGACAAAGCCCAGGTGTGAGATTTATTAACAGTGGACAAAGCCCAGGTGTGAGATTTATTAACAGTGGACAAAGCCCAGGTCTTAACCTTTTCGGAGTTAAATTTTCCACCCATTTCCTAAAAATGGTGGCATATCACAAGTATTTGTTTTTCTCCACTGCCCATCTTGTGAATGGTTTCTCCTCTGTGCTTTCACTGGAATGTGAGAGAAAGCAAGAGGCAGCTATGCGGATGAGGCTATCCCAGCTGAGGCTATCCCAACATCCACATTGGTAGTTAAGGTCTTCCATTCAAATTATAGGGATCATCGGTAAATGTTAGAATTTACCAGCACAGTCCAAACAGGCATGAGAAATCATGTAATTCTTTTGCTCTGGCCTGCAAATGGATAGCAGGGATTGATCCCTGAGCCTGAACAAGTAGGCCCGGAGCTCACCTAATATTGGGCCTCAGGTCTCATTTTAATAACCTAATGGGTGTCCCCAGGCAGCTCACCAGTGAGAAGACTTCCAATATCAGGCCGCTGCTCTGCAGGCAGCGGATGTCAGGTAAGTCTTTAAAGGGGAAGGGAGGGTGACCAGGAGAGGGGGTGATCGGGAGTGGGGAGTCATCGGGAGGGGGTGGGGTGCAATCGACAGCAGTGGGGGGGGGGGAAATCAGGCAATCTGGGGGGACTGGATGCTTCGATCAGGTAGACGCCCATAGTTTGGCAGTGGATCAGGGAGTAGCACCCCTGCACCTCTCGGCTTCACATTCAGGTAAGTATTTTTTACAAACTTACCTTTTTGGTGGTGGTCTGCAGCAGTCATAGGAACATAGGAACAGGAGTAGGCCATTCAGCCCCTCGTGCCTGCTCCGCCATTTGATAAGATCATGGCTGATCTGTGATCTAACTCCATATACCTGCCTTTGGCCCATTTCCCTTAATACCTTTGGTTGCCAAAAAGCTATCTATCTCAGATTTAAATTTAACAATTGAGCTAGTATCAATTGCCGTTTGCGGAAGAGAGTTCCAAAATTCTACAACCCTTTGTGTTTAGAAATGTTTTCTAATCTCGCTCCTGAAAGGTCTGGCTCTAATTTTTAGACTGTGCCCCCTACTCCTAAAATCCCCAACCAGCGGAAATAGTTTCTCTCTATCCACCCTATCTGTTCCCCTTAATATCTTATAAACTTCGATCAGATCACCCCTTAACCTTCGAAACTCTAGAGAATACAACCACAATTTGTGTAATCTCTCCTCGTAACTTAACCCTTGAAGTCCGGGTATCATTCTAGTAAACCTACGCTGCACTCCCTCCAAGGCCAATATGTCCTTCCGAAGGTGCGGTGCCCAGAACTGCTCACAGTACTCCAGGTGTGGTCTAACCAGGGTTTTAAGGTTTAAGGAACCTTTAAGGCTTGCTGGTTAGGCCACATGTAAACCTAGTTTTCCTGAATGCAGCCGCCACCGAGATCAGGGCAACTCAATCTTGCAAAGGGAGCCTCAAACATTTACAGATGCAAACGGCCTAACGTCTATTTCAGGAGTGGGCCCAGGTCGCTTTTTTTTTTGGCTTTTACAAATATGGTGGGCAGCGCACTTCCGGCTCGTAATGAGTGTGCGCTTCCTGCCCGCCATATTGGAGGGTTAGAATCATAGAACATTTACGGCACAGGAGGCCATTCGGAACTTTTAAATTTGAGGATGCCATTTAGCGCCTGAAAAATAGGCACTGCCAGTCAAATTTCTAGGCCCATGACTTCAAATGTGAGTCTACTGTTCAATATACTTTGGTGGTCCTGAACAATACAAACTGGGTATAGACTATCATGCTGAAAATGGGAGGAAACAAGTTACTCATTTACTGAAAGAACAATAAGTGAACAGACACTGCTCAATGTTGGTGAAAATCAAGGCCACTAAATAACAAGGTTAGAGTTACAAGCAGAACTACTGGACAGTGGCCAAGCAGAGACCCAACACACCAAAAGGAAAATGAACTGGAAGGAGTGATAAGGAAGCACCAAGGTTTCAGTGATATTTGCTACATATGTTTTGAGCAACACATTAGATCTCTGTGTCATGGTGAGTTATTTCCTAGGAAAAAATAGGGAGAAAAATGAGTGATTTACATAATTTTTACTTTCCAACTATACATAACTTCTTGCTCCAACTGCTAGAAGAATAAGGTTTGGTAGCAGAAAAGATAATGGGGTCTATTTTAACTCCCCCGCCTGGCAGAAACCAGGTGAATGGGGGGGGCAGTTAAAACGGAGCGGGGGCTTGCCCATTCCTTTCCCACCTCGATCTGGCCGACTACAGTTTTAAGTTGCAGGAGTCGAGGACAACTGGCCCAAACCGAGGGGATCCTCTTTAAATATGCAGATTGGTCTCCAATGACATCACTGAGGTCTCTGCAGCCCCCAATTCTAGCCTCTTGTGCATCCCTGATTTTAATCGCTCCATCATTGGCGGCCGTGCCTTCAGCTGCCTAGGCCCTAAGCTCTGGAACTGCCTCCCTAAACCCCTCCATCTCTCCACCTCTCTCTTCCTTTGAGATGCTCCTTAAAACCTACCTCTTTGACCAAGCATTTGGTCATCTATCCTAATATCTCCTTATGTGACTCAGTGTCAAATTTTGTTTGATAACCCTCCGGTGAAGGGCATTGGGACATTTTACTACGTTAAAGGCACGATATAAATACAAGTTGTTGTTGTTGATTTGCTATTTTAACCTGAAGCCCGAATGGAGGAGCAGTGATGGCTTCCCTGCCAGGTCAAACCTAGTTTTTTTTTAAAAATAAGTTTCTTGTGGGCCATGAGAAGCAGGAGTGCTCCTCCAGTCCCTACAAGGAAACCTTGGACCTCCTCTGCCCCGGACATCCCCCCTACCCCCCCACCCTGGGCCAGGCCAATATGCCAGAGACCATTCCTGAGGGTCCCCTGTGGCAGCCTCTTACCACTTGATTTTAATGGCAGAGCAGCCACCTCCCACCACTTTCCTGGCCTTTTTGGTCGGGATGTTGGCAAGCAGCATGTTAATGAGGCCTGGACGTTAAAATGGGCCAAGCCTGCCCACTGGTGGACAGGCACGAGGCTCGCTTTGCGTATGTGTGAGTGGGTATGGAGGTGAGGGGGCAGGGTAGCCTAAAAGACTGGATCTGGGTAACGTGCAAGAAAGACAATCAAGGATAGAGACACTATCACTGAGATGTAATGGACTGTTCCTGATGAATATTTGCATCACAGAATATAAACAGTTAGTGTAACATTGATAGATGTAGAGTACAGAGAACACAAGAATAGTCAACGTTGTTCAGAAACTATAGGTCATGCCTTGCAAATTGACCGGAATTCTTTGAGGAAGTAACCAACTTAATAGATATGAGAGTAAAAATGACTTGGATTTTCAGAAGGCAGTTAATAAAGTTCCACGTTATGCTTGGGGCTATCGGAATTAATGATACAAATTGAAAACTGTCTTGGTGAAGAGTAGAATGCGATGATTACTGGGAAGAAAAGCTACCTAGAATCGATCCGTTCTACAGAAAGGATTTAGAAATCAGAGTTACTTTCAATGTGTTTTCAGCAAAGGTGTATTCCCATAGTTTTTTTTAAAAAGGCACCTAGGTGAAAGATGGTTAATATGCTAAATGGAAGTTTTCACCAGACATTAAACAATAAGCAATTTGTTAGCTTGTCCAGGTAATCGAAAAATGCTTCATTCTCATTGGGCTCAATTTTAACATTGAAAAACCGGTGGGTTGGGGGTGAGGGGGGGGGGGGGGACATTGAAAATTGCCACCATTTCAGACCTGCCCCCAACCCACCCATTTCTGGTTTTCACACTCCCCCCGATCGCGGCCCCCCCTCCCCCGATCCTCCCCCTCCACTCCGATCCACCGACCCCCGATCCTCCCCCTCAACGATCGCGGACCCCTGCAACAACCCCCGATCCCGACACCCCCCCCCATGACTGACCCCCGATCCCATCCCCCATGACTCACGACCCCTCTGCCAACCTATGCCCACCCATGCCCCCACATGCCCACCCCCCCATCCATACAAACAAAGACTTACTTGAACACATTCTCTCTCTGGCTGGTCTCCTGTCCGACTGAGACCAGCCTATCAATCAGGCCAGTCAGTCGTCCGGGAAACAGACAAAAAAAATAAAAGACTTCCTTACGTCAAAATTGAAGGACGTCCGGGAAACCCGTACCAATGGATTTCCTGACCTCAATTTGACCCCCCGCCCCCTTCCCGGCTCAGTTTTAAAATTGAGCCCATTGTGTTGGAAAGGCATTTGATCTCTCCATCTGTGAAGAGGGAGAACAAAAAGAAGATAGAGACACAAAAAAGACAGGCCTTTTGAAACAGGATGGCAATGATTTGAATTGGCTTCAGTCAGATTGGAGAAGTACACATGCAAAAGACAAGAATATCGTTTCTCGTCACAAGTGGGTAATATTGTTACACCCTCATGCAAGTAGATAGAGGGCAGTGCAAGTCAACTCTCAGAAAGTAAGATGATCAGACTGCTTATGGGAGCGACTAACAGCACTGAAACCAAGAAGGTATCTACGGTAGACCTCAATTTGTAACAAGTAGTTAGTCTAAGGTTATCCTTAATGTAGGTAAATTTCAGGTAAAGCATATAAGAACAGGAAATATGAAACACAATATAAAGCTGGTCCTTTGACAAAAGGGCAAAAGCAAAAGGACTTCAAATTCATTGATATCCAGCTTATGCAGAGAGGCGTCAAAAAAGCTAATCAAGTGTTGGAATGACACTTGACAGCATCTGTTTAGAAATCAGAACAAATTATTTGAACCTTTTATAGATCATTGGTCAAGTTTCATTCGGATTCAACCTCAAAGAGTCTGTTTGTGATAGCAACAAATGTTTAGTATATTCGTATGACAGTCCCCTGTCCACCATTTTAATAGAGAGTCATTAGCCCATTTCAAATAGGAGGAGAAAGGACCCTCAACTCTTTTAAAAAGTATCTGGACCTGCACTTAAAGTGCTGTAAGCTGCAGGGCTACGGATCGGGCGCTGAAAGGTGGGATTAGAATGGGCACCTGTTTTGTTCTTTGAGCTGGCACGGACACGATGGGCCGAATGGTCCCCTTCTGTGCTGTATCTTTTCTTTGGTTCTAAATGTCATTACTGATGCTCAAATTGACACACAATGTCCTAGGAATATCTAATACTGGCAGATGAATTCTTAATGTGTTCATATGATATTGCTCAGTCTGGGAATGACTCTGGTAAAGTAATGGAGTAAGCAGCATCATACAAATGAGTTAAACGATTTTCAAACAGATAGTTCTAGACTCTTTTGAGCACCTATCTGCAAAAGGAAATTAATGCATTGAACATGGTTCAGAGAAGAATACGATTCTTGAGACCTGATTTTAACTGGGGGCGAGAGTTCAGCATGAGGTCGGTAGAGTGAGCGGCAGGCTTGCCCTGCCTTACTGTCATGAGGCCTGGGCGGTTTTAACTCCTGGATCTCAAGACAATGCTCCAGGCCCGGTTGTCGCCCGGGCCCAGCGGGAATGATGTGGAGGCCAGCGGACAGGTGTGGGGCTAGTCTGACAGGAGATCACTGCTGGGGACACTGGGAATGGCCAAGTATGTATGTTGGTGGGGGGGGGGGGGCAGATGTAATTGCGGAGGAAGCCCGAAGAGGTTGAAGGTATCCTTGTAGGGCCCGGAGGAAACCTAAAAAAAAGTAATTAACTTACCTTCTTGGCCCTCTTCTGGGCCTGCTCCTGCCTCCCACCAGTTTTCGCTGGGGACCCAGGCACTGGTCATGCGACTATGTGTTAAAGTCAGGTCGGGTCCTACTTGCATCATAGAAACCTGACTTTTGCATATTTATGAGGCCCTTACCTGCGCACGACCTGCTTTTTTGTGGTGCCGGGTTTCCCTGGCAAGGCCAGCACCAGGTGCCAAACGTGCGTCTCGTTGAGGGTCTGAATGACATCATCAGCGCCCTCAGCGCGAAGCCGCAGGGAGCGCCGTCTCTGGTTTTTCCACTTACTAAAAAGGGATGGAAGTCCAATCATGGGCTGCACAACCAGAATTTCCTGCCGTGCGCTCCCCATGAGCAAGTGGTCCTCACGTCCTTCCTCGTGTGCAGGTAATAGAAGCATGGCCAGCTTTTCATTTAAAAAGTAATAGCTAGATGATTAGATTGTGCGGAAAAAGAAACAGAGTTAATGATTCAGGTCGATGACCCAATTCTCTTGGGTGGGGGAGATTGCAAATGGGGTGTTTTTCCTGGGGGGTGGTGCAGGATTTGAGGTGGAACCTGGATCTGTTGGGTTTTCACCCCATTTGCCCTCCTTCGGAATCCTGAACCGGGGAGGGAGTGAACACACCTTCTGACCGCCGCCCCATGTCCTGGCAGCATTTTGGGAGGTAGGGCGGGCAGTCTGGGTCTGTTCTGGAAGAAGTTAAGGATTTAACAGGTTTTTAAGCAACTACAGAATCTTTCATTTCTTCCAGTTCTAACGAAAGGTCTACGACCTGAAACGTTAACTCTGTTTCTTTCTGCACAGGTGCTGCCTCACTTGCTGAGCTTCTCCAGCATTTACTGTTTTTATTTCAGATTTCCAGTATTCGCAGTATTTTGCTTTTGATTAGACTGTGTACTGGGTCAACAGATCAAAATGCATGTTCCGATCATTGGTCAGGTTTCATTCGGACTCAACCTCAAAAAGAAATTCATAATTTCAATACTTGGGCCAGAAATTGCGGGGTTTCCGCCCTGTCAACAGAAAAGCAGCAGGGTAGGACTTCGGTCTGTTGGCTATCCACCAACTTGGGCACATGGCCATTGGCAGTGGAGGGGTGCTACATAGGTGCCTGCCCCAATGCAGTGCCACACCCTGCTGCTCCAACGGAGGAAGCTCATGGCCCGGGATGAGCGAAAATGTAAAATCAGGGCCACGTTTTTTCCCTTCATAGGGGGAAAGTGGGCTGCGGTCCAAACGTAATGGATCATTTGCTATCAGCAGGCCTTGGTTCCAGTGGGAATAATGGGGGGAACTGGGTGGAATTCCCAAGAACAGACCCAGACTGCCCGCCCTACCTCCCAAAATGCTGCCAGGACATGGGGTGGCGGTCAGAAGGCGTGTCCGCTCCCTCCCTGGTTCAGGATTCTGAAGGAGGGCAAATGGGGTGAAAACCCAACAGATCCAGGTTCCACCTCAAATCCTGCACCACCCCCCAGGAAAAACACCCCATTTGCAATCTCCCCCACCCAAGAGAATTTTGAGGTCTTAGCCCTCCAGTAATACATTCCCGTGTGGACTATTATTGCTTGCAAAAATAACACATATGGTAGCAAAAGCACATCAGACGTTCACATGTCTATTGTCCTTTAACTTTTGTTACATGGCTTCAAGTGTATCTCACATTCCTGGGATCAAAATGTTGTTTCTCCACAGACTGTCAGAGTTCTGTGTAAAATGCATTTGGAGAGTCTCAGTCTATTTCATAGACTCATGATGATCAACAACAAACCAAAGATTAATATCCAGGGGCCTGACTCATAACACAAATCTGTTGACAGTTTGTCGGCAAGGATAGCTTCTGTGTGAGAAATGGGAACATACATACTGAGCAATAAAATATACTCTTCTGAGTTGGTGTTAAGGCCTCACATTATTTTGGTAGGATCTAGGAAGCTTTACTCTGCATCCAGCCATGCTGATACTTGATGGGAAT
The DNA here is from genome assembly GCF_035084215.1 of Heptranchias perlo. Lineage (NCBI taxonomy): Eukaryota > Metazoa > Chordata > Chondrichthyes > Hexanchiformes > Hexanchidae > Heptranchias > Heptranchias perlo. The sequence continues at coordinate 103,583,045 of NC_090327.1, forward strand.
ACTTGCTGCTGGCACTGGATGGAGAAAAGTGTTCCATTCCCAGGGATGGATAACATGGCCCAGTTGCAGGATCGCTGCTCCCGAGAGACTGTGCACACGTAGGCCAAACAAACTAACCTCACATAATGATGAGAGGTCAGATCATTCAAATATTCTTTTAGAATTTTTGACATATAATGTGCTGGGAGTCTCATGTAGGTCGGGGCCAGAATGTCTGGTGCCAGCCACCCTTATATAGCTACAATTTTAAAAAGCACCTGGAGCACGAGGTTTCTTTAAGAAATGGCCTTTGGAGGCCAAATGAGCTGAGGTGCTTGAGTATAGAGCCATCCTGTTTGAGAGCGAGAGCCATCCTGGAGTCAATATAATACATTTCTGACAGGCCTCTCCTTGAACTCCCTCTTCATTTAAAACAAGTGTCTGTAGCACTGTTTAGGCACTCCAGCCACATTAAGGGGAGCCCCATAATCCGCGTGAGTTGGGATCATAATGAGCCGTGCGCACAGTTTGTGTGTAGGCTCGCAGCCCGCCATCCATAGCCAGCGTGTAGCCATATTCAGTGCATATCCTGCAAATGCTTGGCTTCAGGCCTACCTACTCAAAAAATGAGCAGTTAAGCACAATTGTCTTGACCCATAGGCTTTGGTAAATATTGGGTAAACCACCCTTGAACTCAGAATGACTACATTAACAGAACCAATGATGCTTGTCTTGAACTACCGATGAAACACCAGAATGCATTCTTTTAGCTGCTGCTGGCAGCTTCCGAATGCTTCCTATCTAAGACAGTTACTCATGGTAACAAGTTTACAGTACATTAAGGTTTTAAATTCTAACTATAACATGCTAGATACAGTGACAGCTTGACGTTAACCTTTTGGTTAAGAATCAAGTGTCTGCACAATAAAATGACAATGTAATTATCTGTCTTTAACTGATGCTTCCACTATAATTAATGTAGATAAGGAGAAAGGTCACTTATTGTGATAATGTAATAGCTTTCCCTTTGTGGTAAAAACAGACAAGCTGCATGTGTCCTAAATACTAGTATCTTACCTGGAGGTTTGACTTTAGCCCGGTTCCTATTTTATCTTTCTCTGTAGCGAAAAGGTTTCCTTGAATTATTTTTTGCTTTGAAAATGGATGAAATACATTACTTTTGAAATGCGCTAGTTAAATTGCTCATGACATTGCCATGATCAGTTGACGAATATATATTTTTTTCACATATATAACATGGCGAGTTGGAAGAGATAATACTTCACCTCACAGAGCCATCCAGTGGTCAGAGACTGCAACAATGTCTTGACAGTTGACACAGCAAAACTGAACGGAAAATGTTGACATAGCAATTTACAATGGTAGATGGTGGCAGAAAAATGTGACCAAAAATGATGACAACAGGAAGTGGACAGAAAGTGTGCAACCTATGCAGGAACCATGGCCACTGTCCTTCTCCTTAGCCCAAGGGACACAGAGGGCAGTTATGTTTCTGCAGCGCCATCCTGATCATACAGCAATGAATCCTTGGGACCTATCTGGGCTGTATGGCTCAGTACCATGTCAGAAGACCAATATTTTGATGGGGCCATTAGAATATACGAATTAAAAGCAGGAGTGGGCCATTTGGCCTCTCGAGCCTGCTCTGCCATTTGATAAGATTATGGCTGATCTGATTGTGACCTCAATGCTACATTCCCATCTACCTACTATAACCTTTGACTCCCTTGTTAATCAGGAATCTATCTGACTCGGCCTTAAAAATATTCAATGACCCTGCCTCCACCGCTCTCTGGGGGAGTTCCACAGATTCATGACCCTCAGAAAAAAATTCTCCTCACCTTAAATGGGAGACCCCTTATTTTTAAACTGTGGCCCCTAGTTCTAGTCTCTCCCACAAGGGGAAACATTCTCTCAGCATCTACCCCTTCTAGTCCCCTCAGGATCTTATATGTTTCAATAAGATCACCTCTCATTCTTCTAAACTCCAGTGTATACAGGCCCAACTTGTCCAACCTTTCTTCATAAGTTAGCCCCCTCATCCCAGGAATCAGTCAAGTTAACCTTCTCTGAACAGCCTCAAAAGCAATAATGTCCTTTCTTAAATAAGGAGACCAAAACTGCACACAGTATTCTAGATGTGGTCTCACCAATGCCCTGTACAACTGTAGCAAAACATCTCTACTTTTATATTCCATTCCCCTTGCAATAAATGACAACATTCCATTTGCCTTCCTAATCACTTGCTGTACCTGTATACTAACTTTTTGTGATTCATGTACTAGGACCCCCAGATCCCTCTGTATCTCAGAGTACTGCAATCTTTCCCCATTTAAATAATATACTGCTTTTCTATTCCTCCTGCCAAAGTGGACAAGTTCACATTTTCCCACATTATACTCCATCTGCCAATTTTTTGCCCACTCACTTAACCTATCTATATCCCTTTGCAGACTCCTTATATCCTCTTCACAACTTCCTTTCCTACCTACCTTTGTGTTATCAGCAAATTTAGCAATCATACATTCGGTCCCTTCATCCAAGTCATTGATATAGATTGTAAATAGTTGAGGCCCAAGCACTGATCCCTGTGGCACTCCACTCGTTACATCTTGCCAACTTGAAAATGACCCATTTATGCCTACTCTCTGTTTCCTGTTAGCTAACCAATCCTTTATCCATGCTAATATGTCACCCCCTACACCATGAGCTCTTATTTTCTGTAGTAACCTTTGATGTGGCACCTTGTCAAAAACCTTCTGGAAATCCAAGTGCACCACATCCACAGGATCCCCTTTATCCACGTTGCTTGTTACTTCCTCAAAGAATTCTAATAAATTGGTCAAACACGATTTCCCTTTCACAAAGCCATGTTGACTCTGCCTGATTGCAAGGCCAGAATGCTATGATACCAGAAACTTTTTTCATTACCAATTGGCAACAGAGATACTGGTCTATGGTTAGGTTAGACACTACTAATTACCTCGATATTGCCTGCCCAATATCTACGTAATTTGTAGCCAACCCAGGGATCAGCAGAAAACCTTTGTTGCTGTATTTCAGCCATTACCCTCACATGATCTTTCTTGACTATGAAAAAATAAACATTTTACTAGACTGTGGCTTAGGCTACAAACTGCTAGTTTTATTAACCAACAAATGGATAAGCGAGCAGAAACAAATGACACATTGTACATTTACAGAAGAGACTTCATTATCTCTCCTTGGAAGATAGAAAAACAACAGTCATGTGTGCTTTGCCAAACTGCAGCATAAATTAGATGAAACACAAGGCCCCTGGATATTAATCTTTGTGTGGATTGTGGTTGACCATCCATAGGTCCTTGTACCACTGTCCAATAGCTTCAGAGGACTACCTGATTTTTGAAAGATAGGCTGAGAAATACTTTAAAAAACAATCACGATAAAGAAAATTCATCTCAAACTCAAAAAAAGAGCAGTCAGTCAATCAAACACACACACTTCTCTTTGATTTGAATAATTTGGCCTCTCCCTCAGACAATTAGGAAGTCACAACTTTATCTTCTGGAGCAATTGTATCAAAGTAAGCTGATTAATTTCTCATGAGTGAACCTAGGTTTTCAATCCCATATGTATCATGATATAAAGAAAACAAGGTGCATTTGAAATTGAAAGTAAATTCTGGATTAAAACAGGGATTCAAGAGGTTGCTTATGAGCTATAACTAAACATCATTACCTACAGCAGCTCACTAGGAACTGAAACTATCATGCAGACTAATTCACTGAATCTAACGAATTGTTGCTTAATTGAAATATTAATACTTAGTGGAATGCCATCATCCCATCTTTAACTACCCTTTCTTCTCCAAGGTTCTGAAATGGGTCAACATCACTATGCTCACCTCTCCCAAAATTGCCTTTGTAAATCCTGTCAGTCTGGCTTTCCTTTTTGCACAGCACCAAAACCATGCTCATCAAGGTTATCAATTACATCCTTTTTGACTGCAACTTTGGTGCATTAACCCTCCTTAACCCTACTGTGGCATTCAACACGTCATCACTCCATCATTCTCTAATACTTTTCTATGGTCCGTCTCTATGGGACCACCCTCAATTGGTTGCACTCCTACTTTTTCCACAAAGCCAGCAAATCTCCAACAATGGCTTCTCCTTCCACGTCATTTCTGGAGTACCCCAAGATTTCATCCTTGACCCCAGACTTCCACTTCTTCAATGTTGTCTGCCTCCTCCCCTATCTCACCCAATGGCCATCGGAACCATGCTTTCATTCCTTTCTATTAATTGTATGATTTATATCAATTAGTGTTAATTAATTGGTGGGTATCAATTGGGGACTCTCTTGCATCATTTGTATGAGAGCTTAGCTAGCGTGTGGTGTGTGTGTGTGTAAGGGGAATCTATGTCAGTAAAGGCTTGGAAGCAACTAAAAACCAGGCTTTAGTATTTATCTTTCACCTCATGGCTATTCAGTTTTAACACTTATGACTCTACTTCCTCAAAGCTTTGCTCAATAGCCTCCTGAGCTTCATCCTACAAAAACTCCAACTCATTCAACGATGCCCACATTCCACATAGTACTGCTTGCCCTTATTGCTCAATGCACTAAATTCAAAATCTTCATCCTTGTTTAGAAACCTCTCCACTGCCTCACCCCACCCTGCAGAATTGCTGAATTTACTCTTAAATGGTCTAATTCATGTACCGTTATAGTAAAGTCATAAAACTAAAATAGTGTTGCCAATTAGAGCACTGGTTATTAGTTATGAGACCTCTGCCATCTTCCATGAAAGAACAATGAGAATTCATCACACTTTGAGCTTGTCTAACGTGCAACATTTTTTTGATCTTACTTTTCTTTACCTCAGGATGGTTAATATGATTCCCAATACATTGCATTGTCTTTTCATTCCAGGTGTAAAATTGATGAAAGAGGAGAAGCGGACAGTGTTTGCAGAAGATGATGAAAAGGATGGAGAAAAATTAACTACTTAATCATTTTACAATAGAGAAAAGTCATTGATTCGTTTGCGCCCTCTTCCTTCTGTGTGTGCTATCTTTCTGCGATTGCTAAACATGTTCTCATGTAAACTGTACCATGATCCAAGGAAGTGGGTAAACTTTGCTGGATTCAATTAGAAAGATGATTTGCAACTGGTACAGTTAGTCCAAGATTGCTGTTATATCAATATTATTTTATGTGCTAATCATTAGATTAAAAATAACCACTCTGAAAAGCCTTGAAGATTGGTTCATTTAATACTGGATAGTCTTTGTACATAGTTGACATGCTGAAGGGTAATGCCCTGATATTCTTCCATTATTCACAACTGCCGGTGTGTAAGGCGTCCTGAAGGTTAGCTCCATTGAGATTAATTTCAACGGCTTGCACCCCATAACCAGTTACTATTTCACCAACACAAATTCCAATGGACTCCCAGCCTAAGCTGTATATTTCAAATTAATTAGTTCCAGTGCATGCAACTTGAAACATGTATTCATGACTGATGGGATCAGTTTTTGAGAAGATCTAATTCCATAACAGAAATCACAGCATGGGGCTGAATTTCCTGTCTGCAAGGGCAGCGGATATTTGGCAGGGCAGCACTTCCACCCTCCCCTGGCCATTTTGCAAGATCAGGGAAATTTAAATATTTCAGATGGAAGCCTGTGCCATTTATAGCACTGATAGGGTGAGGGAGTGAGGTGGGGGGAAATTGCAGATAAGTGGGCCTAAGGTTTGGGGGGTGGGGGAGGGAACAAGAGGATAAGGTTTTTAAAGATGATGGTTGATTGTGATCCAAATTGATTGCATTGTCAAAAGTAGACTTTTAAATGCCCTTTCTCTCTTAGCAATGCTGTATGCTAACAACGCACACCGGGGGCACATCCCAAAGTAAGTGCCGAGATACACCTGTCTACGATACTCACCACCGACCCTGCCAAAGTTCGTGAGTTCAGGGGGAGGTTCTTTCAATTGCCTGACAATGGCAGGTGCCAGTGCCACTAGCAGCACATTTAGGGCATTGTAAAGACGATGGAAAGTATGGCAGAGGAGCTGGGTCTGGAAGGGGAGGACTTCCTATCCCCCCACCCCCATTAGAAACAGGGGGCTGCTTTAAAACTTATCGGGCCAGATCTTGCTATGAAAATAATGGTGAGGTAAATAGCATTCACCGTTATTTATGCGTAAATCAGACAGCAACTTCCGGCAAGCGCACACGAACACGAAAGAACGGAAGTTGCTGTCCGAGATGCGCTGCTCCTCCGTAAACTGCACGAAAACGGCATTTCGCTGTCTGGCTCCCCATTCAAAGACAACGAACAGCGTGAAATTCCTGTACTTATCTTTTAGACACGGACTAAAAAAGTTAGGGTTTGTCCTTTCCAGTCTAAGTACCCTTTTAACAGCATGGCAAATCTTATTTACTGCCAAACAACCTCTCTGGCACTGAAAATTAACTTTTACAAGTGTGGAGTCCTATCCCTTCAGCTTTTAATTATTGTTGGAGATTTTATCAAAATCTTAAATACATTTTTAAAAACTTTTTCTGTCTCTTTTATCTCCCTCTCTTAATTCAATCTTTCTTTCCCTCTCTATTTCACTTTCTGTACCTGATTTGACATTGAATTCACTACCTTACACTGCTTGGTACAGACTCTGTGCTGCTCATTAATGATTCTTCAATCTTCTTGGTTAAGGGGATAAACAGTTGCTTGCCTTATTCACACAGGTCCCAGATGCCCTGTAGAGGGTGCTGCGCTGTTTGGCCGACAGTAACTTGCTGTTCAAAACCCCATAGAAAGTCTATGGGCAAGTGCAAGTCTAACGAATGGCTGGTGCCATTTGTTCTCCACTCAAACCACAATCTAGCCCATTATTTTTTTTAAAATAATCTTTCTTCAGGAGTCCAGGCCACAATTCTTGCCAGGACCCTCTGGTGAGTCCCACAACCGTTGGTTGTCTGACCTGGCGTTCCTCAACCAACCATATGTTGGATCAATTTGAGGCCCTGGAATATGGGAACTCCCAATGAAGTAGGTTCCTGTCCCCAGTCCTGTCCCCAGCCCTGCCCCTGCCCCTGCCCCCCCCACCCCCCACCCCCAACCCATCCATGACAATGAAACTCTTATTTGGGGTGGGCGGAGGTTCTGCCCTCACAAGGCCATCCAGATATTTCAGCCCAATGCTTGGTCCCTGCATATCAGGGTCCTGGCCATTCCAGTAGATTCCCACTGAATTTAAGGTCAGAATGGCTTTAGATTTTCAGAGCTTCTTTGTATTTTCCAACAAGTGGTACTTAGAAGACATCTGTTGAACAGGTTGCCTGTTGGTGATGATTACATGGTCTTTGCTTGCTGTATTGTAATTGATCAAGTCATTGGAGTTTAGTTCAGTAGACAAAAACAAGTCCGCATCAGTACAATTTTCCTCAAAGTAGATGGGAGCTCTGCCAGTAAATCTGCCTACCTTCCATTTGGTGCTGGTAAGGAATGAATTTGAAGACTCCCAAGTGGTTATCTGGGGGTGGGGAGGGAGAAAATGGTTGCAATAGTCATTCTTATCTTTGCTTATATTTTTAAGTGGAAAATTAGGATATAGTTGGGAATTCAGGCAGTGATTATTTTATTCCAAGATGTTGGTGACATGTCCTCAGTGCCAGCATTAATATAAGTAGGAAGATAATTTTATCTAGCAGTAATCAGTACCATCAATAGAGCTCTCATAAATCACATACTAAAGTTCCTACCAAGGAAAAATCTGTGACATTAAGAGCAAGATGATAAATACAATATTCGGCCAAATTACAGGGAAGTTTAGCACTGAGTGGTTTTGGGTCATATTTTCCAATAAGTGATATGCTGTTATATGCTGTTAAAGTTAAATTGTATTTTCTGGTATAGAGTTAGCTTAGTAGTGAATGCCAATAAACTAAAAACACAAAATTGAGCTAATTTTAAAAGTATAGATCAAGTTAAATTCAATAAGTAACTACTTTAAGCTCTTATCAAAGGGTAAACGCATCTGCTCAATAAGTCTAATTACCAATACACAGTATACTGTGCATTGCCTTGACACAGGATGACCTGGCACTGTTTGTGGATGTGAAGTAACACAGGAGGAGGAGGAGAAGAGGATCCAGGACCAAGAATTAACTGGAGGAAAGAGTTTACCAACTCTCTATTCAATTAGCTTGGTATTAAAGAGGCACCAGAGAGAGTAAGGGAAATCACGACTGAGCTTTGCCAATTAATTTCACCTGATTTTGAGTGATCCTCACTGACTCTAACCATTCAAACTATTGTAAACAATTTTACAACACCAAGTTATAGTCCAGCAATTTTATTTTAAATTCACAAGCTTTCGGAGATTTTCTCCTTCCTCAGGCAAATGTTCCTTGGTGTTGTAAAATTGTTTACAATTGTCAACCCCAGTCCATCACCGGCATCTCCACATCATTCAAACTATGGTTGCTAGATTGACAGCAGCCAAAAAAACCTGTGGTCCTTATGGTGGACTCCCACCATAACTCCACTGGGAGTGCTACGGAGGGGCTGCAGCTTAGACTGGGACCCGGATACTGGCCTTATATTGGGAATTCTGCAGGCATTGTAAGGGGTGGAGCCTCTGCCCTCTTCTTACAAAACCAGGAGGCAGAGGCAAGGACAGGGACTCCCAACGCCTGGAGTTCCCACATCCCTAGCTATCACGGGGACCCAGCATATTATTGGCAGTAGTACATCACTAGGCTTACCAAGCCACTGAATAACAATAGTGGGTTCCACTTGGGAGTCTAGACTAAGGTCATGGCCTGGACCCAGAAGAAAAAAGGGTATGTTTAAAAAAAAAATGGCCTCCTTGAGGGGGCACTAGAGAGCATCACATCATTTTCTTGGGGAGGGTGGGAGGAGGTGTTGGAATTATCTTTGTACAGCTGTCTTGTTGTCTTTCATTTTATAATACACAGTTATGCCTCTGATGCATACACATTTAGGCATGAGAGTCAACCAGCTGTGTTTAAAAAAAACTACTGTCATTTAGACACAAAAGTAGTTTAATTGAGGCCAGGCCAAAACTGCTAACTATAAAATTAAATATGATGTTTAGAAAATAGACATTTTCCTAGGAAACCAAAGTCACCGATTGAAACTACATTTAGCTGGCCTTGGTTCATGAGCTTTAGTTTGGGTACAAAGTTACAGCCATTTATTTTAAATCTGCTTTTCTTTTAATTCTAGACCCAGCTTCAAACATTAATACTCTGCTTCACAATTCCTTCATGGTTGGAGGTATAAAATATGATGCATTGAGCAAAAATGATATTAGAATTCCATTCAAAGTTTGAGAGAGACTGAATTCAACATTGGCTAAGCAGACTGTTCTATCAGGTTAAGGAGTGGCTCTTTATAGTGTGGACCAAACATTATAAAACTTAAATAAAAGGTTGAAATAAAAACAGAAAATGCTGGAGAAGCTCAGCAAGTGAGGCAGCACCTGCGGAGAAAGAAACAGAGTTAACGTTTCAGCTGACAAAAAGTCTTTGACCTGAAATGTTAACTCTGTTTCTTTCTCCGCAGATGCTGCCTCACTTGCTGAGCTTCTCCAGGATTTTCTGTTTTTATTTCAGATTTGCAGCATCCGCAGTATTTTGATTAAGTAAAGGTTGAATTAATTTGAATCTATCCTATTTTAACAAATATCTCTGAACAGCGCTTAGCATGAATACAAAGCTTATGTTACATAACATGTTTAGATTTGAGACTTCAATATTGGTACAGTCTTTTCTGGATTTCCCCTGTGAGTTAACCCTTTTTCTGCTGTTGTGTTTAATATCTTTCTCAAATACCATAATTACAAAGAAATAAAAATGCAGCTGCCCAGCCACTCAAAACACATTACAAAATAAACATCGAACAGCAGCAACCTTTCAGCTCCTGAATTTCACTTGTCACACTTGCTATGCTTTGTTTGAGGCACATTAGTTTTCTTGTATTAATAGAAGCACCATGTGCACTTGTACTCAGGAGGTAACTGGTACTCTGCTTCAGCAGGCTGGCATTTACTTTCACAGAAGCAGTACAAATTTCTATAACTGCTGCCTTTTCCATAGTGAACTGGATGAGTGCTGCGTGTGATAAGACTACAATTGGCAGCAATGGAAACATATGAAAAAGGGCAGGAAAATACCAACTGATTCATCCAACCTGTCCCATCCAAACATGGTAGAGCCGACATGCACCATCAACCCCCTCTCCCCTCTCCCCTCTCCCTCTTCATCACATAATCTCCTGGAAGAGGCAAATACATTTTTAAAACATAGGTCAATTTAAGATCATAAAAAAGTTAAGGACAGGAAAAGATCAGCTGGTCCTTTGACTCCTATCCATTCTGTCACAGTATAACTATGGACATCATGAATCCCTGCCAGCCCCCTCAAAACCTACCTAGCAGCCTTGCAATCTCCTTGGAGAGGTGAAAAAGCAGAGGAGATCATTAGGACAAAAAAACTCTGGGAAATTTCCTCTCCAACCCCTGAAGGCAATCAAAAAGTTCCAGGAGATCATGTGACTGGGAGACACATTACCCCCACCCCCACCCCACCTACCTTCTACACACAGTTATGTCAGTCACACTCAGGAACTGGTATCCAACTGTTTTCTCAGGTAAATGCTAAATTGCTGAGAATGAAACAAATTAATAATGAACCAGTCATGGTTCTCCAACTATGGTTGCAAAAGATTTTGGGGACTGTGGGAATGCCCCAATGTAATTTCCCAAGTTTGTTCCCTCAAGTCACCCTGAATGATGATATTATCAACACATCTCTCACATTTTGAATTAACTAATAAGCTTTATTTATAAAAATTAAACAAGCAGGACACATATAGAATACTGGCCTGTTCTTTTAAAACTATATTCTGCTTCTGATAGTAGTGAAAGTTGTGAGAGTGTCTTCACCAACAGTCTGTAACATGTTCCAGCACTCACTTTTGGTTCTATTTCACCCAGGATGCTTTGTGTTTCAGCCTTTCTCTGCCTGAAGGTTAAGTGTCCCATCATCCTTTCAACTGCCTGAAATGCATAGCGAATTCCAACTAGATGTTAAATAATGCATATTGATGTTACAGACTTGATCACATAATAGTTATTCTGATTGTCCCATTTTCAGGTTCGATGAACCTCAGGTGGGTGTTATTCAGACTTCCAAAACACGTCTTCCAGACTTCAAGGCTGTAATTAATACAGTCTGGGAGCTGAAGTCAAAAGCTACCTTCTGAAAGCCAGGCATCCCAGAATCAGGTGACTATCCTAGAGCTACCTTAGCCTTATCTTATTATTTATACAGAGAACAATGTATTCATTTGCAATTATACACAAAGCTAGTTCCACCTCTACCTACATACGGTGACAGTGCCAGAGAAATTCACACAATCATAAGTGAATAAAGACTTTTTTCAAAGTTAAGATTTAGTTGCTTCTGTGTATAAATGAATGCTCCTGGATAACATTGTAGTTATCCTTGATCTAAATTACTTATTAACTGGTGATTTAAGGATCTTTAACTCACCCAGCTATAGGAGCCTCCTATTTTTTGTTTATCCCTGACTTGTTGGGAGATTGAGGTGCTGGTGTGTGATACCTCAGTGCCTCAAAAATGATCCCATCCTTTATTCCTACAGTGTTTGATTCGGATTTTTTTTGCACTGGAGTGATTTAAGCAATGGTATCCTCCAGGAGTCAGTATTGGGATCATTGCTCATCTCAATATATGAACTGGACTTGGAAATAGGGGCGCAAAATCAAAACTTGCAGAGGAGACAAAACCAGGGAGCATGGTCATCTGTGAAGAGGATGGCAAACAACTTGAAGATGACATAAATTATTAGATTGGGCAGACAGATAAAATTTAATGTAGAGAAATATGAGATGTTATATTTTGGAAGATGAAGCAGGATAGGACATATGTACCAAATGGTAAAAAATTAAAAGGAGTAGAACAGAGACACTTAGGGGCTCAGATGCACAAATGTTTGAAAGTGAGAGGACAAGTTGATAAAATTGTTTTTAAAAAAAAGTCAATCACAGGTAAGGCCATCTCCGATCACTTCCTTGTATCCCTCCCAGCTCACTTCCTTCTGTGTCCACCACTGGAAAAAACTCTCTCCCAAGTCACTTACAACGGCACTTTCAAATTCCCAATTGTCTAGCCTTTGGCTCTCCATTCACCATGACATTTCTGCAGCTACCGATCTGCTCAATCACACCCTCACCTCCACCTTTGATGCCATTGTCCCCATTTAATCCATTACTCTCTCTCACCCTGGTTGTTCTCCCAGTACGGCCCTCACCTCCACTCCCTTAAGTTCAAGGGACACAGAATTGAACGTTTATGGCAGACAAATGATTTAGCCAATTATTGCCAAATCTGGCTGGATTACATAGCACTATCGGGTCCTGCTCTCACTCTGCCAAAACTGCTCACTATTCCAGGATCATCCTGGAATAGAAAGATAACCTCCAGCTTCTCTTCTCCATTACAAACCGTCTTCTTAAACCCCTCTCCCCTGCCCCCTCCACCCTCATCTCCAACGAAAAGTGTGAAGAGCTCATGGTCTTCTTCGTCACTAAGATTGAGATCATCTGTTCAGCTGCCTCTGCCACTTCCCTCCCTTCCCCTAGCCCACCAGGCCAAACGTCCCCTAAGGTTCTCCCCTGCCCTAGCCCTGAACTCGAATCTTTCTCTAGTTTCTCCCCTATCTCCCCTCATGCCCTCTCCGAGCTCATCTTAACCTTAAAACCCACCTCCTGCTCCCTTGAACCTCATCTTTCCTCAAACTCCATGTTTGAATCCCTCCAATTAGGTTTCCACCCCTGCCACAGTACTGAAACAGCCCTTATCAAAGTCACAAATTACATCCTATGTGACTGTGACTGTGGTAAACCATCCCTCCTCTTCCTTCTCAACCTGTCTGCAGCCTTTGACATGGTTGACCACACCATCCTCCTCCAACACCTCTCCTCTGTCATCCAGTTGGGTGGGACTTCATTCGCTTGGTTCCATTCTTATCTATCCAGTCGTAGCCAGAGAATCACCTGCAATGGCTTCTCTTCCCGCTCTCGCACTGTTGCCTCTGGAGCCCCCCAAGGATCTATCCTAGACCCCCTCCTATTTCTCATTTATGTGCTGCCCCTCGGTGACATCATCCTAAAACACAATGACAGATTCCACATGTACACTGACGACTCTCAGTCTACCTCACCATCACCTCTCTTGACCCCCTCCACTGTCTCTCATTTGTCACACTACTTGTCAGACATCCAGTAATGGATGAGCAAACATTTCCTCCAACTAAATATTAGGAAAACCAAAGCCATTGTCTTTGGTCCCTGCCACAGATTCTGTTCCCTAGCAAATGTCTCCATCCCTCTCCCTGGCCACTATCTATGTCTGAACCAGACCGTTTGCAACCTTGATGTCCAATTTGATCCTGAGATGAGCTTCTGACCACATATTTGCTCCATCACTAACACTGCCTATTTCCACCTCTGTAACATTGCCCGTCTCCACCCCTGCCTCACCTCATCTGCTGCTGAAGCCCTAATCCATGCCTTTGTTACGTCTAGACTTAACTATTCCAATGCTCTCCTGGCCGGCCTCCCATCTTCCATCCTCCATAAACTTGAGCTCACCCAAAATTCAGCTGCCCGTATCCTAACTCGCACCAAGTCCTGTTCACCCATCACCCCTGTGCTTGCTGACCTACATTGGCTTCCAGCCGGGGAAAGCCTCGATTTTTAAATTCTCATCCTTGTTTTCAAATCTCTCCATGGCTCGCCCCTCCCTATTTCTATAACCTCCTCCAGCCCTACAACTCTCCGAGATCTCTGCGCTCCTTCAATTCTTGTCCCTTGTGCATCCCTGATTTTAATAGCTCCACCATTGGCGGCCGTGCCTTCAGTTGCCTAGACCCTAAGCTCTGGAATTCCCCCCGTAATCCTCTCTGCCTCTCTACCTCTCTCTCCTCCTTTAAGGCACTCCTTTAAACCTACCTCTTTGACCAAGCTTTTGGTCCCCTGTCCTAATATCTCCTTATGTGGCTCAGTGTCAAATTTTGTTTGATAACGCTCCTGTGGAGCACCTTGGGATGTTTTACTATGTCGAAGGCACTATATAAATGCAAGTTGTTGTTGCTGTCGATCCTAGGTTTTATAAATAGGGGCATCGAGTACAAAAGCAAAGAGGTAATGCTAAACCAATACCAATCATTGATGAGAAAATTGTGTCCAGTTTTGGGTGCCTTACTTTAGGAGAGAAGCTAAGGCCATGGAGAGGGTGCAGAAGAGCACATGCTCAAGCAGAAATAATAATAAAAGTGAATTAGCCTGAAGATAAGATAAAGGGATGAGAGCGAATCCAAATCATAAATAGTGTTAAAGGTTCTATAAATACCAAAATACAAGCAAAATACTGCAGATGCTGGAAATCTGCAATAAAAACAGAAAATACTGGAATCACTCAGCAGGTCAGGCAGGTAATATAAATACTTCAGGTTCAGAAAAAAATATAGGAAATAATAAAAAAACTGGATAAAAATACAACAGGAGTGATAGAAAACAAGAAGTATGATAAGTTAAAATGTGTGAGAAAAACAGCATCAGGGCAAAAGGGTCCAAATAAGAGTTCTATACACAAATGCACGTAGCATAAGGAATAAAACATGCAAATTAGAAGTGCAAATTCAGCTTAAAGGGTATGAAGTAGTGGCTCTCACTGAGACCTGGCTACAAGCTGGGCATGACTGGGAGATAAATATACAAGGATATAAAGTCATAGATAGAGTCATAGATTTATACAGCACGGATAGAGGCCCTTCGGCCCATCGTGTCCGCGCCGGCCATCAAGCCCTGTCTAATCTAATCCCATATTCCAGCATTTGGTCCGTAGCCTTGTATGCTATGGCATTTCAAGTGCTCATCCAAATGCTTCTTGAATGTTGTGAGGGTTCCTGCCTCCACAACCCTTTCAGGCAGTGAGTTCCAGACTCCAACCACCCTCTGGGTGAAAAAGTTCTTTCTCAAATCCCCTCTAAACCTCCCGCCTTTTACCTTGAATCTATGCCCCCTTGTTATAGAACCCTCAACGAAGGGAAAAAGCTCCTTAGTATCCATCCTATCTGTGCCCCTCATAATTTTGTACACCTCAATCATGTCCCCCCTCAGCCTCCTCTGCTCCAAGGAAAACAAACCCAATCTTCCCAGTCTCTCATCATAGCTGAAGCGCTCCAGCCCTGGTAACATCCTGGTGAATCTCCTCTGCACCCTCTCCAAAGCGATCACATCCTTCCTGTAGTGTGGCGACCAGAACTGCACACAGTACTCCAGCTGTGGCCTAACCAGTGTTTTATACAGCTCCATCATAACCTCCTTGCTCTTATATTCTATGCCTCGGCTAATAAAGGCAAGTATCCCATATGCCTTCTTTACCACCTTATCTACCTGTTCCGCCGCCTTCAGGGATCTGTGAACTTGCACACCAAGATCCCTCTGACCCTCTGTCTTGCCTAGGGTCCTCCCATTCATTGTGTATTCCCTTGCCTTGTTAGTCCCTCCAAAGTGCATCACCTCGCACTTTTCCGGGTTAAATTCCATTTGCCACTGTTCCGCCCATCTGACCAACCCATCTATATCGTCCTGCAGACTGAGGCTATCCTCCTCGCTATTTACCACCCTACCAATTTTTGTATCATCAGCGAACTTACTGATCATACCTTTTACATTCATATCCAAGTCATTAATGTAGACCACAAACAGCAAGGGACCCAGCACCGATCCCTGTGGTACCCCACTGGCCACAGGCTTCCAGTCACAAAAACAACCTTCGACCATCACCCTCTGCCTTCTGCCACTAAGCCAGTTTTGTATCCAAAGTGCCAAGGCACCCTGGATTCCATGGGTTTGTACCTTCTTGACCAGTCTCCTGTGGGGGACTTTATCGAAGGCCTTACTGAAATCCATGTATACCACATCCACTGCGTTACCCTCATCCACACGCCTAGTCACCCCCTCAAAAAATTCAATCAAATTAGTCAGACATGATCTTCCCTTGACAAAGCCATGTTGACTATCCCTGATTAATCCTTGCTTTTCCAAGTGGAGACTAATTTTGTCCTTCAGAATTTTTTCCAATAATTTTCCTACCACTGATGTTAGGCTCACTGGCCTGTAGTTCCCCGGTTTTTCCCTACTCCCCTTCTTGAATAATGGTACTACATTAGCGGTTCTCCAGTCCTCTGGCACATCGCCTGTGGCCAGAGAGGTTCTGAATATATGTGTTAGAGCCCCCGCAATCTCCTCCTTTGCCTCACACAGTAGCCTGGGATACATTTCGTCCGGGCCTGGGGATTTATCCATTTTTAGGCCTGCTAAAACCGCCAATACCTCCTCCCGCTCGATGTTAATATGTTCGAGTATATCACAGTCCCCCTGCCGTATTTCTATGTCTACATCGTCCTTCTCCATAGTGAAAACAGATGCAAAAAATTAATTTAGAACCCCTCCTACATCTGCCGGCTCCACACACAGATTGCCATTTTTGTCCCTAATGGGCCCTATTTTTTCCCTAGTCATCCTCTTACCCTTAATATACTTATAAAACATCTTAGGATTTTCCTTTATTTTGCTCGCCAGTGTTATTTCATGGCCCCTCCTTGATCTCCTAATTTCTTTTTTAAGTATCCCCCTGCACTTTTTGTACTCCTCTAGGGCTTCCTCCATCTTTAGCCTTTTGTATCTGCCAAAAGCCCTCCTTTTTTCCCTAATCCATTCTCGTATATCCCCTGACATCCAAGGTTCCCTGGAGTTCTTGGAACCACCCTTAGAAAGGAGAGGGAAACTGGAAAAGGAAGAGGAGTAGCAATATTGATAAAAGGCACTATTACAGCATTAGAAAGGGATATCAATAATGGTGAGCAGGCAGTAGAAACTCTCTGGGTAGAATTAAGGAAGAGAAAAGGATGCAAAAATTTGGTGGGAGATGTCTACAGACCTCCTGATAGCAGTGATGAAGTAGTGGGATACATAAACACGGAGGTCAGAGAAGCTTGTTGTAAAAGCAGAGTGGTTATATAATGGGAGACTTTAATTTTTGTACAGATTGGGAGAAGCAGAACAACTCGAGTCCCAAAGGCAGTGAATTGCTTGAGTGTATTTGAGATAGTTTTCTGGAACAAGATATTCTTGAACCAACATGAGGACAGGCCACATTAGATTTAGTGTTGAGTAACGAGCCAGAATTAGTCAACAATCGATTGGTAAGGGAACACCTAGCTAACAGTGACCATAATAAGACTGAATTTGATATTGGGTTTGAGAGGGAGAAGGGTGAGTCACAAACCAAGGTTTTAAATTTAGGTAAGGCTGATCTTGAAGGGATGTGACAGAAATTGACCACAGCAGACTGGGCAGAATTGTTAACGGATAGAACTACAGATGAACAGTGGGAGGTGTTCAATGAAGTATTTGGTACAGTACGGGACCTGTACATACTCCTAAAGGAGTGTAATTAAACAACTTTGGTCAACAAAAGAGGTGATAGTATAAAATGAAAAGAAAAAGCATGAATAATGCAAAGAATAGTGGAGATGCCACAGACTGGGAAAGGTATAAAGAACAGTAAAGAGAAACAAAGAAAGTAGAAAAGGGAATATGAGAAAAAAGCTTGTGTGGAATATAAAGGATAACACTAAAGGTTTTCACAAATATATTAAGAGAAAGAGGGTGGCTAAGGGCAATGTGGGCTCCTTAAAGACAGATGCAAGTGATAGTGTAATTGGAAATAAGGAAATGGCAGACTTGCTAAATAATTATTTTGTATTGGTCTTCACAGTAGAGAAAGACGATAAAGTACCGGAGATACAGGAAAAGTATAAAATGAATCAACGGGAGGAACTCATTGGATTTAATATAAGTAAAAAAAGTAATGGAGAAAATAATGAGACTGAAGATTTACAAATCTCCAGGAGCTGATGGTTTTCATCCCAGGCTTTTAAAAGAAGCAGGTGAGGAAATTGCAGGTGCTTTAGTCATGATCTTTCGAAACTCTTTTGATTCAGGATTTATCTCTTTGGATTAGAAAATTACCAATGTCACTGCATTATTTAAGATGGGTGGGAGAGAGGTACCAGAATATTATAGACGCATTAGTCTAACGGCTATTTGGGGAAGTTACTGGAATCTGCTATTCGGGACATTGGGCGCTAAATTGGGCCATGTAGCACCCGTTGTTTCGACATACAAGATGGCGTCTTGGATGCGCACACACGTTTCCTGCATGAAGTGCGCCAGACGCTATCTCGGTTTCGGAGTTAGTGCAAATAACAGGTACTAGCTACCTTTAAGAGATTTCGAAGAAACATCCTCCCTGTAAGAGATTGAGCTCCCGCTGGTGGTGCAAAGTGCAAATTGCAATGATTCCATGTGCTGGAAAGGAAGGCTGATTGCAGGTAAGTCCTCGGGTGGGTCCAAACTTGCGTCCTGCCTGCGTAGGGTCCATCGGGCGCGGAGTACTAGCGCCCGATGGACCCTACGCAGGCAGGACGCAAGTTTGGATAAGGGAGTACCCCCGCCTGAAACGCACCCTTATCCAATTTTTCCCCCAGAGTGACTGAGCACTTGGACAAATATGAACTGGTCAGAGACAGTCAGGGTAAGTCATGTCCAACTAAGCTAATTGAATTTTTTGAGGAGGTTGCAAACATGGTAGATAAGGGAGTGTCTATGGATGTTATTTATAAGGACCTCCAGAAGGCACTTAATAAGATTCCACACAAGAGACTCTTCGCAAAAATGAAAACGCATGAAATTGGAGGCAAACTATTGACGTGGATAGGGAATTGGTTAGGAAGTAGGAGACAGAGAGTAGGGAAAATGGGCAGAGAGCACTCCAATTGGCAGGATGTGACTAGTGGTGTCCCCCAGGGATCTGCATGGGGTATCAGCTTTTCACTATATTTATCAATGTCTTTAATGCAGGAATAGAGAGCCGTATATTCAAGTTTGCTGATGACACCATATTAGGTGGCACAGTAAATAATGAAGCTGGGAACAGAAAGTTTCAAAGGGACATTCATAGATTAAATGAGTGGGATAAACTGTGACAGATGGAGTTCAGTGCGGGAAAGTGTGAGGTCATCCACTTTGGACCCACAAAGATATAGCAGAGTATTTTCTAAATGGTGAGAAGCTAGGAACTGTGGAGGAGCGGAGAGATTTAGGGGACCATGCACAGAAATCACTAAAAGCTAGTGGACAGGTCCAAAGAATAATTAAAAAGCTAATGGAATGTTAGCCTTTATCTCAAGTGGGCTGGAATACAAAGGGGTGGAAGTTATGCTACAGTTGTATAAAGCTCTGGTTAGATCGCATCTGGAGTACTGCGTTCAGTTCAGGGCATCGGACCTCAGTATGGATATATTGGCCTTGGAGGGGGTGCAGCGCAGATTCACCAGAATGATACCAGGGCTAAAAGGGTTAAATTATGAGGACGGGGTTGCATAGACTAGGCTTATATTCCCTTGAGTATTGAAGATTAAAGGGTGATCTATTTGAGGTGTTTAAGATGATTAAAGGATTTAATAGAGTAGATAGAGAGAAACTATTTCCTCTAGTGGGGGAGTGCAGAATAAGGGGGCATAACCTTAAAATTAGAGGTAGGCCGTATAAGGATGATGTCTGCAAGGAATTCTTCACACAAAGGGTAATGGAAATCTGGAACTCTCTTCCCCCAAAAAGCTGTTGAGGCGAGGTCAATTGAAAATTTCAAAACTGGAATTGATAGAATTTTGTTAGGCAAGGTTATTACGGGATATGGAGCAAAGGTGGGTAAATGGAGTTGTGATTTGTGATACAGATCAGCCATGATCTAATTGAATGGTGGATGAGGCTCGAGGGGCTGTATGGCATATTCCTGTTCCTATGTACCACTAAGATGATATCAGGGATAAAAGGTTTTAGTTATGAGGAGGGACTGGAGAAAATGGCGCCCTTTTTATTACAACAACAACTTGCATTTATTTAGCACCTCAAACATGGTAAAATGTCCCAGGGCATTTCACCGGAGCGTAATCTAACAAAAATTGACACTGATCCAAAGAAAGAGACATTAGGACATTTGACCAAAAGAGATAGGTTTTAAGGAACGTCTAAAGGCAGGAGAGAGAAGTAGAGAGACTGAGAGGTTTAAGGAGGGAATTCTAGAGCTTAGGGCCGAGGCAGCTGAAGGCAATGGTGATGCGAAGGAAGTCAGGATGCACAAGAGACCAGCATTGGAGGAATGCAGAGTTCTCGGAGGACTGTAGGGCTGGAGGAGGTTGCAGAGATAAGAACATAAGAACATAAGAAATAGGAGCAGGAGTAGGCCAATCGGCCCCTCGAGCCTGCTCCGCCATTCAATAAGATCATGGCTGATCTGATCCTAACCACAAATCTAAAGAACACAAGAAGTAGGAGCAGGACCCGGCCACTCAGCCCCTGGGCCCGCTCCGCCACCCACAGGGCCTTGACCAATTTCCTGCCCGCTCCCCGTAACCCCTAATTCCCTTTACTTCTAGGAAACTGTCGATTTCTGTTTTAAATTTATTTAATGGTGTAGCTTCCACAGCTTCCTGGGGCAGCAAATTCCACAGACCTACTACCCTCTGAGTGAAGAAGTTTCTCCTCATCTCAGTTTTGAAAGAGCAGCCCCTTATTCTAAGATTATGCCCCCTTGTTCTAGTTTCACCCATCCTTGGGAACATCCTTACCGCATCCACCCGATCAAGCCCCTTCACAATCTTATATGTTTCAATAAGATCGCCTCTCATTCTTCTGAACTCCAATGAGTAGAGTCCCAATCTACTCAACCTCTCTTCATATGTCCACCCCCTCATCCCCGGGATTAACCGAGTGAACCTTCTTTGTACTGCCTCGAGAGCAAGTATGTCTTTTCTTAAGCGTGGAGACCAAAACTGTATGCAATATTCCAGGTACGGTCTCACCAATACCTTATATAACTGCAGAAATACCTCCCTGTTTTTATATTCTATCCCCCTAGCAATAAAAGCCAACATTCGGTTGGCCTTCTTGATCACCTGCTGCACCTGCATACTAGCTTTTTGATTTTCTTGCACTAGGACTCCCAGATCCCTTTGTACTGCAGTACTTTCCAGTTTCTCGCCATTAAGATAATAACTTGCTCTCTGATTTTTCCTGCCAAAGTGCATAACCTCACATTTTCCAATATTGTATTGCATCTGCCAAATCTCCGCCCACTCACCCAGCCTGTCTATATCCCCTTGTAGGTTTTTTATGTCCTCCTCAATCTCTACTTTCCCTCCCATCTTTGTATCATCTGCAAACTTTGACATGTTACACTCGGTCCCCTCCTCCAAATCGTTAATATAGATTGTAAAGAGTTGGGGACCCAGCACCGACCCCTGCGGAACACCACTGGCTACTGGTTGCCAGTACGAGAATGAACCATTTATCCCAACTCTCTGCTTCCTGTTAGATAACCAATCCTCCACCCATGCCAGAATATTACCCCCAATCCAGTGATTCTTTATCTTGAGCAATAATCTTTTATGTGGCACCTTGTCGAATGCCTTCTGGAAGTCTAAATACACTACGTCCACTGGTTCCCCTTTATCCATCTTGTACGTTATGGCCTCCAAGAACTTAAGCAAATTTGTCAGACATGACTTCCCCTTCATAAAGCCATGCTGACTTTGTCCTATTAAATTATGCTTATCCAAATGTTCCGCTACTGTCTTCTTAATAATAGACTCCAAAATTTTACCCACCACAGATGTTAGGCTAACTGGTCTATAATTTCCAGCCTTCTGCCTACCACCCTTTTTAAATAAGGGTGTTACATTAGCAGTTTTCCAATCTGCCGGGATAGGGAGGGGAGAGGCCATGGAAAGATTTGATCACAAAGATAAGAATTTTACATTTGAAGAAAAAATGTTAAGAGGAGATCTGATACAGGTATTCAAAATTGTGAAGGTTTTTGGTAAGGTATGATAATTGGTAACTGGAGGCATAAATTTAAGATTATTACCAGAAGATCAAGGGAGAGGTTAAGAGAATTTTTTTTACAGAGGCAGTTGTCAGGACAATCATTTTTCAACCGTCCATCATTTTCCAATCCTCCTCGGCTACAGGTGTGGTGCCGGAGGATTGCAGGATTGCTAATGTTTTACCGTCGTGTCAAAAGGGAGAAAGAGAGAGATCGAGTAATTATAAGCCAGTCAGTCTAACCTCGGTAGTGGGTGAATTATTGGAATCAATTCTGAGGGACAGCATAAATCGTCATTTAGAAAGGCATGGATTAATCAAGGACAGTCAGCATGGATTTGTTAAGCGAAGATTGTGTCTGACCAACTTGATTGAATTTTTTGAGCAGGTAACAAGGAGGGTCAAGGAGGGTCAATGAGGGCAACGTGCTTGATGTCGTGTACATGGATTTTAGCAAGGGTTTTCACAAGGTCCCACGTGGCAGAGTGGTCAGAAAAGTAAAAGCCCATCGGATCTAAGGGAAAGTGACTAATTAGATCCAAAATTGACTCAGTGACAGGAAGCAACGGCGAATGGTTGACGGGTGTTTTTGTGAGGAAGGCTGTTTCCAGTGCGGTCCTGCAAGGCTAAGTACTAGGTCCCTTGCTTTTTGTGACATATATTAATGATTTGGACTTGAATGTGGGGGGCTTGATCAAGAAGTTCGCAAAATTGGCCGTGTGGTTGATAGTGAGGAGGAATGCTGTAGACTGAAGGAAGATATCAATGGACTGGTCAGGTGGGCAGAAAAGTGGTAAATGGAATTCAATCCAGAGAAGTGTTTGGAGAAGGCAAACAAGGCAAGGGAATACACAATAAATGGGAGGTTACTGAGAGGTGTAGAGGAACAAAGGGATCTTGGAGTGCATGTCCACAGATCCCTGAAGGTAGCAGGAGAGGTAGATAAGGTGTTTAAAAAGGCATACAGGATACTTTCCTTTATTAGCCAAGGCAGAGAATATAAGAGCAGGGAGGATATGCCAGAACTGTATAAAACATTGGTTAGGCCACAGCTTGAGTAATGTATACAATTCTGGTCACCACATTACGGGAAAGATGTGATTGCACGAGAGAGAGTATAGAGGAGATTTACGAGGATGTTGCCAGGGCTATGAGAAAAGATTGGATCGGCTGGGGTTGTTTTCTTTGGAACAAAGGAGGCTGAGGGGAGATTTAATTGAGGTGTAGAAAATTATGAAATGACTAGATAGCATGGATAGGAAGGACCTATTTCCCTTAGCGGAGGGGTCAGTGACCAGGAGGCATAGATTTAAAGTAATTGGTAGAAGGATTAGAGGGGAGCTGAGGAGAATTTTTTTCACCCAGAGGGTGTTGGGGGTCTGGAACTCACTGCCTGAAAGTGTGGTGGAGGTAGAAACCCTCAACTCATTTAAAAAATATTTGGATGAACACTTGAAGTTTTTTTTTGAAGTGCCATAACCTATAGGGCTACGGACCAAGTACTGGAAAATTGGATTAAGCGTTTGCAACGATCATCAGCTGGAAGGGCTGAGAGGATGATCCATCTCGGCCTCCTCTCGATATTCCCAACATCACAGAAGCCAGTCTACAGCCAATTCGATTCACTCCACGTGATATCAAAAATGGCTGAGTGCACTGGATAGAGCAAAGGCTATGGGCCCCGAGAACATCCCGGCTGTAGTGCTGAAGGCTTGTGCTCCAGAACTACCTGCGCCTCTAGCCAAGCTGTTCCAGTACAGCTACAACACTGGCATCCACCCGACAATGTGGAAAATTGCCCAGGTATGTCCTGTCCACAAAAAGCAGGACAAATCCAATCCGGTCAATTACCGCCCCATCAGTCTACTCTCAATCATCAGCAAAGTAATGGAAGGTGTCGTCGACAGTGCTATCAAGCGGCACTTATTCACCAATAACCTGCTCACCGATGCTCAGTGTGGGTTCCGCCAGGACATCTCGGCTCCAAACCTCATTATAGCCTTGGTCTAAACATGGACAAAAGTGCTGAATTCCACAAGTGGGGTGAGAGTGACTGTCCTTGATATCAAGGCAGCATTTGACCGAGGGTGGAACAAGGAGCCCTAGTAAAATTGAAGTCAATGGGAATCGAGGGGAAAACTATCCAGTGGCTGGAGTCATACCTAGCACAAAGGAAGATGGTAGCGGTTGGTGGAGACCAATCATCTCAGCCCCAGGACATCGCTCAGGACTTCCTCAGTGCAATGTCCTGGGCCCAACCACCTTTAGCTGCTTCATGAATGACCTCCCCTCCATCATAAGTTTCAGAAGTGGGGATCTGACTTGGAAATATATCGCTGTTCCTTCATCGTCGCTGGGTCAAAATCCTGGAACTCCATACCTAACGGCACCGTGGGAGAACCTTCACCACACGGATTGCAGAGGTTCTAGAAGGCGGCTCACCACCGCCATCTCAAGGGGAATAAGGGATGGGGAAACTGATGATTGCAGTGTTCAGTTCCATTTGCAACCCCTCAGATAATGAAGCAATCCCTGCCCACATGCAGCAAGACCTGGACAACATCCAGGCTTGGGCTGATAAGTGGCAAGTAACATTCGCGCCAGACAATTGCCAGGCAATGACCATCTCCAACAAGAGAGAGTCTAACCACCTCCCCATGACATTTAACGGCATTACCATCGCCGAATCCCCCACCATCAACATCCTGGGGTCACCATTGACCAGAAACTTAACTGGACCAGCCACATAAATACTGTGGCTACAAGAGCGGGTCAGAGGCTGGGTATTATGCGGCGAGTGACTCACGTGCTGACTCCCCAAGGTCTTTCCACCATCTACAAGGCACAAGTCAGGAGAGTGATGGAATACTCTCCACTTGCCTGGATGAGTGCAGCTCCAACAACACTCAAGGAGGTCGACACCATCCAGGACAAAGTAGCCCGCTTGATTGGCACCCCGTCCACCACCCTAAACATTCTCTTCCTCCACTACCGGTGCACTTTGGTTTCAGTGTGTACCATCCACAGGATGCACTGCAGCAACTCGCCAAGGCTTCTTCGACAGCACCTCCCAAACCCGCGACTTCTACCACCTAGAAGGACAAGGGCAGCAGTCACATGGGAACAACACCACCTGCACGTTCCCCTCCAAGTCACACACCATCCCGACTTGGAAATATATCGCTTTTCCTTCATCGTCGCTGGGTCAAAATCCTGGAACTCCCTTCCTAACAGCACTGTGGGAGAACCTTCACCAGATGGACTGCAGCAGTTCAAGAAGGCGGCTCACCACCACCTTCTCAAGGGTAATTAGGGATGGGCAATAAATGTTGGCCTTGCCCGCGACGCCCACATCCTATGAATGAATTAAAAAAAGAATAGTCTCCTTCTATGCCGTAAAATTCTATGGGGGTGATTTTCAACTGCTCGCTCTCCAGTTTTGGAGGCATCCAGCAGTCGAAAATGGCAGGGAAACACAGCCGCCATTGGACGCCCAATGTATTCCTGATGCAAGTTTCAGATGGAACTTGTAAATGAGTGCCCAGCACTTCTGCCCGAAACAGGCGTGAGGCTGCTTGCATTTGCACAACAGGGTCCTATGCAATCTGGATACTAAATCTATGCTCGTATCCAGATATCAGGAATCCAATTTAGGTAAATGAATCACAAGCTTTAAAAGTATGGACATGGTATTCACAGTTCTAAAGTATATTTGAAACCCAATCCAGTAGCTATTGTACTGGCATCTCCTGTGAATCATAAAAAGTGAAAAGGATGATTTTGGGACTTAAAACTAAGTTAAGAAATGCAATTCTGGACAAAAGAAGATTGAAATGGGATCATAATCAGATCTTCAAGTTGCTGCAAGACATGGAGAATACAAAGCTAAACAGGTAATTTAACATAAACTGTGATTGCAAAACTGAATGAGATCAGGACAGAATTGACAAATCTTACATAAGAATAAAGATGAAAAGTTTTTTTTGCCACAAAATAATGAATATGTGAAATTAAACCCTTGTCAAATGCTATATTGATTGATTTAATTATGAAAGTTTGATAACTATACAATTAAGAAAAGTGTTGAAGGATATAGCGATAGGAATAGAAATATATTATCAAATCCGAAACGGAACAATTGTCACTAGCCATGGAGATGTCAGCTGTGGAATGTAACTGCTCAGAGTTGAATGGTGTTGATTCCAATGTTGGATAGATATCTGGAAATTGTGCTCGGTTAACTTCAGCGGCTGGGAGAAATAGTTCCACTTTTGTGCAGATATTACCTGTGGTATTTCCCTCCTCCTGGAGATTAATTAAATTGCAGCGAACCCATAACCACAAGCGTAACATTTCTACTGCCTTTCTCCTGGAGTGCACTGGGCCACAAACTGCAAAACTGCACACTCCCAACCAGTGACCGCCTGCCCATTAAAGTTAATGGGAATGTTACCATCGACTGAAACGGGCTTGACAAGTGCAATGATGTTTTTTACTTTCCGATTCGTGCCCTGATGGTGGAGTGAGGACAGCATATGGGATTCTACTACATTCAGACCAGACCTTTTTTGGGAGGGGAAGATGGCTGTAGGTGGATTTTCCATCTGCTCCCCGCATCAAGGGGGCTTCACAGGAGAGTTCCCAGGCTATGCCCATGAAAAGCAGAATTCACACCAGTTGAGACCTGCCTTAAGTCCTTTTGATGCCTTCTGCAGACCCCTAACCTTCAGCAGAATAAAGTAATCAATCTGGGAGGGGATCCAATACCTTCTCTAGAGGCAGAGTGGTTTCTCTGGGAGCCCAAGACTTTCACGAAAAAAATGTCTTTGGAGACATTTGACAGAGCAGCCAGGCCTGCCCCAGATATGCAAAAGACCCTGTTCCTGGGATTTAGGATTGAGTCTCCAGTCTGGGGCTAGAGTAGGTTGGGGTTCTGCTCTTCTGCACTTATGCCAGGAGAACAGGCCTGGAATTCCTGGGCCATTATATCATCTGCAGCATAGATAGACACTTAGCATTCCTAGTGCCTCCCAGACTTTGGGAATTCAGTGAAGGCATAAAGTGGTATCTTAAAAATGGTTTTGCTGTGTAAAATTACCATATCCCATGCCAATATCAGTAGCCCTGTCTTTACAGAACTGACTTACACAAGAGATTTTTAGCTGTTGTAATGGCGAGAGATGGACTGTAACTTTTTTAGCTTGCTCCTCTGATCCACAGGTTGTGCTCTGGTTGGATCCTTTTGAGTTTCCTTCTTGTGCTGAGGTAAGTATGCTCGGGCACAGTAGCTGGGGCTTTTGAAGACTCGGACCCTTGTGGACAGAGGTGGTGGAAACCCTAGTGAGAGGAAGTAAATAGCAACAAAATTGTGAGAAAGTGATTTATTGACATGTTGTAATATGCTACCATTCCAATATTCACTTTAGTCTTAATTCCACTACAAAACTTTTCCTTAGTCTTGTTATTATTTGAATGTAACTTTAGAGCTCGGATATTGGGAATGTCCAAATTTTGGGGCCCATTATAAATCACCACAATCCCGGGTATGTCCGAGGGAATGGAACTAGATTTTTTTTTCATTCTTGGGATGTGGGCATCGCCGGCAAGGCCGGCATTTATTGCCCATCCCTAGTTGCCTTTGAGAAGGTGGTGGTGGGTCTTCTTATTGGATGTTGGAGTCCATGTGGTGAAGGTGCTGTTAGGTAGGGAGTTCCAGGATTTTGACCAAGCGACAATGAAGGAACGGTGATATATGTCCAAGTCAGGATGGTGTGTGACTTGGAGGGGAACTTGCTGCCCTTGTCCATCTAGATGGTGGAGGTCACGGGTTTGGAAGGTGCTGCTGAAGAAGCCTTGGCGATAACTGAGAGGCTAAATATGACAAACAGGTATCAGTACACACAGGCATATTGGTATACTGAACACAAGCTTTATTAAAATGCGTATGGTTTTCAGCACATTGTGGAGTTCTCCATCAAATGAGATTAACACAGTTTACACATATAGCTTTATTCATACATATGCTTCTCTGTGCTTTTGCAAAAAATGTATATCTGCATATAGTAAATAAAGCTTTCAATTGAAATATTCCTCAATTAGATTGGCTTTGGTTTTTCTGAGCACTACCAGGTAATCTGTTCTGACCATGTGTATGCCCCTCTGAATGGCAATATTGTTGAGTATGTAGCAAACTGTAGCAATTCTGTACCAGAGAAAGAAAGACTTGCATTTATATAGTGCCTTTCACAACCTCAGGACGTCCCAAAGCACTTTACAGCCAATTAAGTACTTTTTTGCAGTGTAACCATTGTTGTAATGTAGGAAACACGGTAGCCAATTTTACATCAGCAAGCTCCCACAAACAGCAATTTTGATAATGACCAGATAATCAGTTTTTAGTGGTGTTGGTTGAGGGATAAATGTTGACCAGGACACCAGTGAGAACTCCCCTGCTCTTCTTCAAAGGAGGTGCACAGTGGAGGGCTCTCTTAGAATGGTTCAAAGAACAGAATCTTTGCTAAGTGAGAAAGAAATGGTTCAAATAACAGCCTTTCCTTAAAGGGGAAAGAATGTCAAAGGAGAACACTTTTTGCTCAGAAAGTACATCTCTTTTTTAATCGAGGAAACAGCCTTGTAATTATTCTGTGGGATGCTAGTGCATGAGTTGGCCACTGGCAAATGAGCGATTGAAGAATGTTTGGTCAAAGTCAGGCGGTTTGATTGCATGGAAAACAGTTTCTGGTCAGAAGCAAGTGTTGGAGAAGTCGTGGAGTCATCAGTGACAAGGAGTGACTGGAGCAAGACCTACACCCAGCTCCAATTTGGCAAATTTCATTTTAGATGATGAAAAACATTCCAGATATGTTTTGTATATTTTTTGTAATTTTTTTCTTGCTAGATTTTGACAGACTTTTTCCATAGTATAACATTTTTCATAGATTTTTCCATTGATTTCCGAGTTAGGGCTTTTTTGATAGCATTTTTAATATAGTTTTTTTTAAATGACAGATCTATTTATATACTGCTTTGGTAAAAACATTTTTGGTAGACTTTATTGCCAAATATTTTTGTTGATAAATTTTCTTGCTGGACATTTTTGATGAGACAGCTTTGGTGAGACAGTTTTGACCCCTCAACCTTTTGAGTTAAAGGTAAGAGTGCTACCAACAGGGCCAAGCTGTTACTTAGGGCTGGATTTCCCTCTTTGGGGCAGAGTAGTGGTAGGCTGCTCCAAATTTATCATGATCCCGATCCATTTTCTTGGCTCGGAATGTGACTTAGGATGTAAGGCGGGTTCCCAGCAGGATTCCTGCCACTGCAAACAAGGAGAATCAGGCTGTAGCTACAGCAACTGGAGAGGCGGTGAGCAATGTTAATAGGCCAGAGGAGCCCCAAAGAAGAAGTGAGTTACTGGTTTTGTAGGCTCTGGCCAAGACTGAGGCCTGTAAGGGTAGGTGTAAGGGGTCTGAAATGGAGGATGAGGAGGCATCCAATAAGCCCTTTCCCCCCATTTCCATCATGACTTTGGGCCTACCACCATTTTTCACCAGATGGACTGGGGAGCGATGGTAAGAGAAATAGACAGGAGTGAAATGATTTGGGAATTCAAGCCCTGGCCCCGGCTGGCAGTTTCTTGCAGTTGGTAGAGAATGGGCAACCGTCAGCATTTCCGGCGGGGGGAGGGAAATGGAGTTCAGGGTAGGGAGGCGGCGATAGGCCTCACCATCCTATTTTGCCTCATTTTCTACTGCTTTCCTGCCCAATTTTGGATGGGATCGTGGTGGAAATTCCATCCCTTAATATTACACATGCATTTGGAAAGAATTTCAAAAGGATAATATCTTTCTTACCACCTCTAATCACATCCACTCCCTAATGATTGCCTTAATGGTATTTTCGTCAAATTGTAGTTTTTCTTGACAGCCTGAAGTGGCACAGCAGTTTAAAACTGGTAACTCCGTGTCCTAGGAAGGGCATGTTTGCTGACAAATAATTCAACATGTCAAAATAGCTCCTGTGCAAAATTTATTCTAGAATCATACACCACTGATGTGATATAATGAACAGAATGGGTTCAATCCTTTTTGGAGTACATCATGTGAGGATATTTCTACTTCTAGTAGCAGAGAAGGTTAAGGGGAGATTTATTAGAGGTATTCAAAATTATGCAGAGCAGAGAAAGTTAAGGGGAGATGGGAAAAGAGCAGGGAAGTGGGACTAATTGGATAGCTCTTACAAAGAGCCGGCACAGGTGCGATGGGCCAAATGGCCTCCTTCTGTGCTTCATGATTCTATGATTCTAGTCTCTTGTACATTCAAACCTCTTATTTCACTCCTCCTAGGTCCTAGCTAACACAGTGCTATCATAGAATCATCGAATTATAGAATGATACAGCACAGAAGGCCAATCTGCCCATCATGCTCGTGCCGGCTCTTTGAAAGAGCTATCCAATTAGTCCCACTCCCCTGTTCTTTCCCCATAGCCCTGCAATTTTTTCCCCTTCAAGTATTTATCTAATTCCCTTTTGAAAATTATTATTGAATCTGCTTCCACCACCCTTTCAGGATGTGCATTCCAGATCATAACAACTCACTGTGTAAACATTTTTTTCCTCATGCCACCTCTGGTTCTGTTGCCAATTACCTTAAATCTGTATCCTCTGGTTACCGACCCTTCTGCCACTGGAAGTAGTTTCTCCTTATTTACTCTTATCAAAACCCTTCATGATTTTGAACACCTCTATCAAATCTCTCCTTAACCTTCTCTGTCTAAGGAGAACAACCCCAGATTCTCTAGTCTCT
This sequence comes from Heptranchias perlo, assembly GCF_035084215.1. NCBI lineage: Eukaryota > Metazoa > Chordata > Chondrichthyes > Hexanchiformes > Hexanchidae > Heptranchias > Heptranchias perlo. Next base: position 103,613,906 of record NC_090327.1, read on the forward strand.
CCACATAGCTGGTACCATTCTAGTAAATCTCCTCTGCACCCTCCCTAAAGCCTTGACATCTTTCCTAAAGTTTGGTGTCCAGAATTGGACACATTACTTCAGCTGAGGCCTAACCAGTGTTTTATAAAGGTTTAGCATAACTTCCTTCCTGAACTTGAAAACTTGAACTCATAATCTCGGCCGACACTTCAATGCAGTGCTGAGATATTAAATTGAGGCCCCATCTACGTGCTCAGGTGGATGTAAAAGAGTTCTCTCAGTGTCCCAGCCAATATTTATCCCTCAAACAACACCATCAAAAACAATTAACTGGTCATTCTTCTCATTGCTGTTTTGGGGATATTGCTGTGTATAAATGGGCTGACTTGTTTGCCTAGAAACAATAATGACCACACTTCAAAAGTATATCACTGGCAGTGAAGTACTTTAGAATATGTGAGGACCTGAAAGACCCTATATCAATGTAAGTTCTTCTTTCTTTTTTACTATTAGATTCCATTAGCCACAGTCTCTTGCAAATGCCCTAAAACAAATCACATGCTGTAAACCATCTTTGGAGAGAGAAACATAGGGTTAATGTTTCAGGACGATGGCCTTTAATCAGAACCTGATGAAAGGTCAACAACCTGAGATGTTAACTCTGTTTTTCTCTCTCCACAGATGCTGCATGATCTGCTGAGTTTTTCCAGCACTTTCTGCTTTTATTTCAGATTACCAGCATCTGCAGTATTTTGCTTTTTCCAATTTATTGAGCAATACAAAGTCTATTATGGTCAGCTGCCTTTTACAGCCCAAGTGCTGTTTTCACTCTTGTGTGTCTATCTGCGCCAGTGAGGTAACATTTTTCTGGCTTTTTTTTTAATAGTTCATGGGATGTGGGCGTCGCTGGCAAGGCCAGCATTTATTGCCCATTCCTAATTGCCCTTGAGAAGGTGGTGGTGAGCCGCCTTCATGAACCGTTGCAGTCCATATAGTGAAAGGTTCTCCCACAGTACTGTTAGGTAGGAAGTTCCAGAATTTTGACCCAGCGACGATGAAGGAACGGCGGTATATTTCCAAGTCGGGATGGTGTGTGACTTGGAGGGGAATGTGCAGGTGGTGTTGTTCCCATGTGCCTGCTGCTCTTGTCCTTCTATGTGGTAGAGGTCGCGGGTTTGGGAGGTGCTGTCGAAGAAGCCTTGGCGAGTTGCTGCAGTGCATCCTGTGGATGGTACACACTGCAGCCACGGTGCACCGGTGGTGAAGGGAGTGAATGTTTAGGGTGGTGGATGGGGTGCCAATCAAGCGGGCTGCTTTGTCCTGGATGGTGTCGAGTTGCTTGAGTGATGTTGGCGCTGCACTCATCCAGGCAAGTGGAGAGTATTCCATCACACTCTGGTGTGTAAGATTTGATATCTCCCCCTTCTCTTTCTGTCAGGCCTGCTACTATGGGGTAGATTTTACTCACTGTCCTGGTGTGGTACTTCATGTACTGCGAGACTGAATCAGGGATTGGTGCACAGAGGTCAGTGGGCCCCGTAGGACCATCCATCCATTAAAATCTACCTTTACAGTTTGGGTAACTGTGCCTGTCATTCTGCTGCCTCCTGTAAAAAGTTTTGATCAGTTTGAAGCATCCCGAGTGAACTTTATCTTTGCGTGTAATTTCTATGAATCCACTGTTAGAGCTCCTAACCATGACTTTATTGGAAGGAGGTGTCAACTGCCCCTGTAACAGCTGCTCATTCTGGTCTCTTGTAAATGTTTCCCACCTCTCTTCGATCCTGAAGTCCCTCATCCCTGATATCATCCTGGCAAACCTCCTCTGTACCCTCTCCAAGACCTTGACATCCTTCCTAAAATGTGGTGCCCAGAATTGCACACAGGCGAGGCCTAACCAGTGATTTGAAACGGTTTAGCATGACTTCCTTGTGTTTGTATTCAATGCCCCTATTTACAAAGGCAAGCACCCCACACACTTTCTCAACCACCTTACAGTTGCTAGCTCTCCTAGAGAAAGCTGACCTTTCTGGTTCACCTTTCTCTAATCTTGCTGACTTTGGTAAAGAACTTTTCTTCATTGCTCCATTTTATTTGATCATTATAATTAACTTTTATCCTCACTGGGTCTGTCAGATCCTCTATGCTCACTTTATATCATCCCTCCCGTTGTCCTCATGATGTGTCCCTCCAAATTTACCCTTGACCCATTTCATCTCTTCAATCCGTTTCATAGAATCATAGATTATGTAAGATTCCATAATTCTAAGGCCATTCAACCCATCATGCCTGTGCCAGCTCTTTGAAAGAGCTGTCCAATTTAGTCTCACACCCCAGCTTTTTGCCTATAACCCTGCAACTTAGTCCTCTTCAAGTACATGTCTAATTGCCTTTTGAAAGTTCCTATGGAATCTGCTTCCAACACCCTTTCAGGTAGTGTGTTCCAGATCATAACAATCTTCTGTGTGAAAACATTTCTCCTCATTTCCCCTCTAGTTATTTTGGCAATTATTAAAATCTATGACCTCAGGTTACCAACCCACTTGCCAGACAAAACAATTTCTCCCTACTTGCTCTATCAAAACCTCTCATAATATTGAATACCTCTGTTAGGTCTCACCTTAAGGAGAACAATCCCAGCTTCTCCAATCTCTCCACATAACTGAAGTCCCTCATCCCTGATATCATCCTGGCAAACCTCCTCTGTACCCTCTCCAAGACCTTGACATCCTTCCTAAAATGTGGTGCCCAGAATTGCACACAGGCGAGGCCTAACCAGTGATTTGAAACGGTTTAGCATGACTTCCTTGTGTTTGTATTCAATGCCCCTATTTACAAAGGCAAGCACCCCACACACTTTCTCAACCACCTTATCAACTTGCCCTGCCATCTTCAAAGATTTGTGAATATGTACCCCCAATCTCCTACTATCCTCCTCACTATTTACTACGTTGCCAAGTTTTGTGTCATCTGCAAACTTTATAGCCAAGTCCAGGTCATGCATATATAACAAGAAAAGCAATGGTCCTAATACAGACCCCTGGGAGGACCCCACTGCATACTTCTCTCCAGTCAGAAAAACATCAGGTCACCACTACCCTCTGCCTCCTATCGCTTCGCCAATTACGTACCCAAGTTACCACCGTCCCTTTAATCCCATGTGCTTCAATTTTCCAAATAAGTCTGTTATGTGGTACTTTATCAAATGCCTTTTGAAAGTTCATATATACAACATCTATTGCACAACCTTTATCAACCCTCTGTATTACTTCATCAAAGAACTCAATCAGGTTCGTCAGGCATGATTTGCCTTTAACAAATCTGTGCTGGCTATCTCTTATTAACACATGCTTCTCCAAGTGGGAATTAATTTTGTCCTTGACAATGGCCTCTTGTAGTTTTCCCACCACTGGTGATAGACTGACTGACCTGTAGTTACCAGGTTTATCCCCCTCCCCTTTTTTGAACAGGGGTGTAATATTTGCAATCCTCCAGTCCTCTGGCACCACTCCCATATCCAAGGATGATTGAAATATTGTGGTCAGAAATTCTGCTATCTCCACCCTTGTTTCCCTCAGCAACCGAGGATGCATCCCATCAAGACCGGGTGACTTGTTAAGTTTGAGTGATGCCAACCTATTTAGCACCTCCTTTCTATCTATTTTTAATCCTATCCAATATCTCCCATTCCCTCCTCCTCTACTGCAACATTAATTTCATCCTCTTCTTTTGTGAAGACTCAAAATATTCATTCAGTACCTCAGGCATGCCCTCTGCCTCCACAAGAAGAACTCTAATTATGATCACTATTACCTAGATGTTCTCCCACTGAAACACACTCCACTTGCCCTACTTTATTCTCTAGAATTAGATCCAGCACTGCCTTCTTCCTCATTGGGCTAGAAACTGATTAAGAAAGTTCTCCTGTACACAGTTTAGGAATTCTTCACCCTCCTTGCCCTTTACACTTTTTCCCAGTCTATATTGGGGTAATTACTATTACTGTTCTATTAATTTTACATTTCCCTGAAATTTGCTCCTCCATCTCCTTCTCACTTTTTAGGGGTCTATAGTAAACACTCAGAAATGTAACAGCTCCTTTTCTGTTCCTTAACTCTAACCAAATGGATTCAGTCTTTGAACCCTCTAATATATCGTCCTTCTGTAGAACTGTAATTATTCTTGATCAATACTGCCAACCTCGTCCTTTTCTTTTTTCCTTCCCTATCCCTCCTGAATACATTGTAGCCAGGAATGTTTAGTTCCCGTTCCTGACCATGTTTAAGTCAGGTCTCCGTTGTATCCACTAAATCATAAACCCCATGTGGCAACTTGTGCCTGCAGCTCATCAACCTTAATTGTAACACTCCTCGCATTAACACACATGCATTCCAACATCATGCTAGTCGGCTATGCTTTTTGCCTCTAATTTTATACTATTCTTTATTCTGTTGCTGTTTGTCCCTCCTAGTTTTCTATGCACATTGTCTGTCCTCTCTGCTGCTACATTCTGGTTCCCCTCCTCCTGCCAAATTAATTTATACCTTCCCCCAAAGCACTTGTTAACCTCCCCGTGAGGACATTTTTTTCTCCTTAGCTTGGTCCACCTTACCTTTAACTTGGTAATTTGCTCATGTTCATATTTAAGTAAATTCATCCCTTTTTATGGTTCTAACTCCTGCCCCATTGCCCTTACATTGGTATATTCTAAAGTTATGGAAGCTGCTGTTCTCTCTCAAATTACCTATTACCTTGAAAGTTACAGCTTAATCCATGATAGCTGCTATGGTTTTTGATATGGCTGTTCTACTGGAGATCTTGCTACTGATGTTACATATCTCTTAAATCTGATCTTGGACAGTTTAGTGAATCATCTGTCACTGCCTTGAACATCTTCAAAGCCTTTGACAATGTCTAGCACTGTGCACTTCAAAACAAGTTACCATCATGTGGTTTCCCACAAAAGCCGCATTCTTCGCTCTCTTTCTCCCTCTCAAATTCATCAATCTGTGGTGTAATTGATGCACCATCTCTGACTTTTTCCATTAACGCAGCGTCCCTAAGGCTTGGTCCTCTGTCTTACTCTGTTTCTTTTTATCGGTGACCTAATCCATTCATCATTTGACCCTATCCACTCTTTTGCTGATGATTCTACTCGACATTCATGAACTTCCTTCAGATTGTGTGGCCATCAGTGCTCCCAGCCTCCGATCCTCTTACAGTGCGATGGCTAAATCGCTACACCTTGATTTTCTCCAGGCCCTTTAATGGGACATTAAAAATCCTGCTTACTTTCATTTTTGAAAGACATTGTAGGGTAGATTTTCTGAGCCCTTCAGTCAGTGGATGGGACATCACATGTAGGTTTTCCGATATGTGCCAGTGGTGAACAAGGACTCAGGGAGATCAAGGTGTATACCTTCATGTCTGTCACAAGTCAAACTGACAGATACTACATTTTACCTTTGATGACTTCTTCTTCATGTATCAATTTTCCTGGCCTTTGTATTTTGGCAGAACACAACTGGAAATCTCACATCTTTTCAATTGCGAAAACTACTTCCATGGTAATCAGTTTCCTCTTTTGCACAAAGCACATTTTTTCCACTTAATGGGCTCTATTTTAGCACCCGCTATCGGGTGCATTCCTGGCGGGGGGGGCTCTGAAAATCGGGGAATCCCGGTGCGGGTCGGGAGCCCGGCTCCGACCCGCCCACTTCCAGGTTCCCCACAGACGCACCGATGTGCACGCGCAGCCCCCGCATGTGGGACTCCCGCAGGCAATTAAAGCCAGCGGGGTGCCACTTGAGAGTATTTACCTTGGTATTTCAGGTCATTAACAGACCTGATTAAGGGAATATGTCAGGAGGGGTAGGATTTTAGAAACAACTGAGACTGTTTCCCGTACTGGGGGAAACACTCCCAGTTCAAATGGACGTGTTGCAGCTATCAGCCTGTGGCAGCTGCAAAGGTCCATTTGACAGGTGGGGGGGGGGGGGAGACCCTCACTCATTGCAGGAGGCCACTCTGGTTCTTGGGACAAAGTTTGGCCTCCACCACCCTCCTCCTGACAATCAAATTCACCAACTTGCACACTTACCCCGGTGTCCAGACACATGTACCTACCTTGTGGACCCCCTCAGATGTACATCTTCCGGATGGGGGCTGCTGTAGCTGCAGTCATGACCTCCTCGAAGGGCGAACAGCATCACCAGCCTCACCGGCCAAGCCGTCCACCTCTGACACGTGGAGCTCCACAACACAGTGCTGTGACACATCCACCTGCACAGCAGGAGGGAGGGCAACCGCAGAGAGAGATGCGTCGCAGGGGGCACTACCCTCGCCACAGGGTCCACAGACCGAGGCTCAGCTTCCTGGACCTCTCTGAGCAGCAGTGTACACGGAGACTCAGAGTCACTCGACATGTAGTCGTGGACATCTGCAGCCTCCTTCATGCCGAGCTGCTCCTGGTTGGCCCGAGCACCATCTTCTTACCTGTCGCTGTCAAAGTCACCACTGCCCTCAACAACTTCTCCTCCGCATCCTTCCAGGGTGCCACCGGGGACATCACCAACGTCTCTCAGTCATCTGCACAAAAGAGCCCTGCAAATACACCTACACCCACTCTGCAGTGACACAATGGGTGGCATCAGTTGTGGGTCTTCATTGTGATCCTCAGGAAAGGGCATTATTGCACAAACCAGACAAGATTCGCAAAGATGTGACTGTAGTGGTGCCAATATAATATGTGATGTGAGTTGATCAGAAATTAAATATAAGTAAAAACCATGACAAACCCTCAAACACCCTTGTGCATCCCCTTCATGCTCACAACACGTTTGCCTTACGCTTCCTACTGCACATATGTGATGCATGCCCTGCAGGTTGAGTGAGGCTGACTGTGAAAGAGATGCATGAGAGGGTGAGTGTGAGATAGAGCCATGAGATTGTATGAGGATTGGGTTGAGTGGTAGTGGCGGGATGAGTACTGGCGAGGTGAGTAAGTGCAGGTAAGATGAGGATGAGGTTTGAGTGGGTATGAGGGGTGATGTGACAGAGTAGTGTTGGCAGTGCAGAAGGAGATGTGGGGTGGGGACAGTGATGTGGCAGACGGAATGTAGGGGAATGAGTACGTGTACTCACTTTGGCTGACCTACTTAGGTCATTGCAGCGCCTCCTGCATTGTATGCAGGTGGGCGATATGTTGGTGGTGCAGGTGACCTCCTCTGCCACCTCGAGCCAGGCCTTCCTGGTGGCAGAGGCAGGCCGCTTCCTCCCACCTGCCGGGGGGATGATTTCTGTCCTCCCTCTCCTCCTCACCCCATCTAATAATACCTGGAGTGAGGCATCATTAAACTGGGAGCAGCCTTCCCCCTGGGCTGCTCCATGCTGTATTTTTTCCTATTTGTTGCAGCATCTGTCAGTGGAGGACTGCCCCTTTAAATAGAGCTCCTCCAGCTGACAGAGCTTACTGCGCATGCGCAGTCCGCCGGACGAACAGCTCAGCAGCGGGGAACCCGGAAGACCAGGTAAGTGGAACCAATTAGGCTGCGATCGCGCCCCCACCGCGAGCCCGCAGCCCTGGCAATATCGAGCCCAATTACTCTGAACTCCGGACAAAGTTCACTCTATCAAAGACTTGCATACTGTCCCTATATGTAGGAACATAAGAACATAAGAACATAAGAAATAGGAGCAGGAGTAGGCCAATCGGCCCCTCGAGCCTGCTCCGCCATTCAATAAGATCATGGCTGATCTGATCCTAACCTCAAATCTAAATTCATGTCCAATTTACTGCCTGCTCCCCGTAACCCCTAATTCCCTTTACTTCTAGGAAACTGTCGATTTCTGTTTTAAATGTATTTAATGATGTAGCTTCCACAGCTTCCTGGGGCAGCAAATTCCACAGACCTACTACCCTCTGAGTGAAGAAGTTTCTCCTCATCTCAGTTTTGAAAGAGCAGCCCCTTATTCTAAGATTATGCCCCCTAGTTCTAGTTTCACCCATCCTTGGGAACATCCTCACCGCATCCACCCGATCAAGCCCCTTCACAATCTTATATGTTTCAGTAAGATCGCCTCTCATTCTTCTGAACTCCAATGAGTAGAGTCCCAATCTACTCAACCTCTCCTCATATGTCCGCCCCCTTATCCCCGGGATTAACCGAGTGAACCTTCTTTGTACTGCCTCGAGAGCAAGTATGTCTTTTCTTAAGTATGGACACCAAAACTGTATGCAGTATTCCAGGTGCGGTCTCACCAATACCTTATATAACTGCAGCAATACCTCCCTGTTTTTATATTCTATCCCCCTAGCAATAAAAGCCAACATTCGGTTGGCCTTCTTGATCACCTGCTGCACCTGCAAACTAACTTTTTGATTTTCTTGCACTAGGACCCCCAGATCCCTTTGTACTGCAGTACTTTCCAGTTTCACGCCATTAAGATAATAACTTGCTCTCTGATTTTTCCTGCCAAAGTGCATAACCTCACATTTTCCAATAATGTATTGCATCTGCCAAATCTCCGCCCACTCACCCAGCCTGTCTATATCCCCTTGTCAGTTTTTATGTCCTCCTCACTCTCCACTTTCCCTCCCATCTTTGTATCATCTGCAAACGTTGATATGTTACACTTGGTCCCCTCCTCCAAATCGTTAATATAGATTGTAAAGAGTTGGGGACCCAGCACCGACCCCTGCGGAACACCACTGGCTACTGGTTGCCAGTCCGAGAATGAACCATTTATTCCAACTCTCTGCTTCCTGTTAGATAACCAATCCTCCACCCATGCCAAAATATTACCCCCAATCTAGTGATTCTTTATCTTGAGCAATAATCTTTTATGTGGCACCTTGTCGAATGCCTTCTGGAAGTCTAAATACACTACGTCCACTGGTTCCCCTTTATCCACCTTGTACGTTATGTCCTCAAAGAACTCAAGCAAATTTGTCAGACATGACTTCCCCTTCGTAAAGCCATGCTGACTTTGTCCTATTAAATTATGTTTATTCAAATGTTCCGCTACTGTCTCCTTAATAATAGACTCCAAAATTTTACCCACCACAGATGTTAGGCTAACTGGTCTATAATTTCCAGCCTTCTGCCTGCTACCCTTTTTAAATAAGGGTGTTACATTAGCAGTTTTCCAATCTGCCGGGACCTTTGCCGAGTGCAGAGAATTTTGGAAAATTATTACCAAAGCATCCACAATCCCTACTGCCACTTCCCTCAGGACCCTAGGATGTAAGCCATCAGGTCCAGGGGATTTATCCACCTTGAGTCCCATTAATTTACTGCGTACCAATTCCTTAGTGATTTTAATCTTATTTAGCTCCTCCCCCCCCCTAGAGCCCCCTGTTTGTCCAGTGTTGGGATATTCTTAGTGTCCTCTACCGTAAAGACTGAAACAAAATATTTGTTCAGCATTTTTGCCATCTCCATGTTTCCCACCATTAATTTCCCGGTCTCATCCTCTAAGGGACCTATGTTTGCCTTAGCCACCCTTTTTCTTTTTATATAACTATAGAAACTCTTGCTATCTGTTTTTATATTTTTTGCTAATTTCTTTTCATAATCTAACTTCCCTTTCTTAATCAATCCTTTAGTTACTTTTTGCTGTCTTTTGAAGAATTCCCAATCTTCTATCCTCCCACTAAGTTTGGCTACCTTATATGTCCTTGTTTTTAGTCGGATACTATCCTTGATTTCTTTACTTAGCCACGGATGGCTGTCATTTCTTTTACACCCTTTTTTCCTCAGTGGAATATATTTATTTTGAAAGTTGTAAAATAACTCCCTAAATGAACACCACTGCTCATGTACCGTCTTACCCTTTAATCTATTTTCCCAGTCCACTTTAATCAATTCCGCTCTCATACCATCATAGTCTCCTTTATTCAAGCTCAGTACGCTTGTTTGAGAACCAACCTTCTCACCCTCTAATTGGATATGGAATGTAACCATGTTATGGTTACTCATTCCAAGGGGATCCTTAACTAGGACATTATTAATTAATCCTGGCTCATTACACAGGACCAGGTCCAAGGTTGCTTGCCCCCTTGTAGGATCAGTTACATACTGCTCAAGAAATCCATCCCGAATACACTCAATAAACTCTTCCTCAAGGCTGCCCTGCCCAATTTGATTTGTCCAGTTAATATGATAGTTAAAATCCCCCATAATTATAGCTGTTCCCTTATTACATGCCCCGACTATTTCCTGATTAATACTTCTTCCAGCAGAGTTGCAACTATTAGGAGGCCTATATACTACACCTACTAGTGTTTTTTTCCCCTTATTATTCCTTATCTCTACCCAAACTGTTTCATCATCCTGATCCTTTGTCCCAATATCATTTCTCTGTATTACAGTGATTCCTTCCTTTATTAACATAGCCACCCCACCTCCCCTTCCTTCCTGCCTGTCCTTCCTGATTGTTAAATACCCTGGCATATTTAATTCCCAGTCGTTGTCACCCTGCAGCCATGTTTCTGTAATGGCCACAAGATCATACCCATACGTAATTATTTGTGCCGTTAACTGCTCAAGCACCTCTTTCTCTATTTTATCAGTCTGGCTATGGCCAGTGCTCCTTGGACTAGATTCTCGTGTTGATCCAAGCTCCAACTACACCAACTCATACACTCTTTGTACTCCCCACATCCACATTGTGTTGAAATCAAAACTCATTCTCCTATTACAAATTTATTCACTGCCAGGACCAGAAAACTGTGGAACTCCTCACCTTCTTCAGTATTTCCTTCCTTTTACAATTTTCTGGCTTTAAAACCTAAGTTTAGTGTCACTTGATCATTATTTCTTGACTTACTTCATTTTGGGGTTGATTTTCCCCTCCAGTGCATCTGGGGAGTCCTCGGGGATTTTCAGGGCTTCCACTAAAGGTGGGCGGTGTACTTGGGGTAGACCTTGCCTTAGTGTGATAGTGTAAAATGGGTAATAGCGAACGGCAGCCAGTTTTATATCTCTCCCAATTTTTAATTCCATTGACGCCAATGGGACAAGCTGCCGATTCGCTAACACCCATTTTACGCTATCACATAAAGTCAAGTTCTACCCCCTAGTGCCTTCACCAGGTGCTAGCAAGGGGGTATCCATGGAAATGAGGTGGGAGGGGCCTAACAGGGCCTCATTTTCTTTCACAGATGCCAGAAAGGTGCCTAACCACAGAAGGGAGTAGTAAGCCTTGTGCCCAGGACCCCTCAGAGTGAGAGATCAGGTGGGGGAGGGTTGGATGGGGAGAGAGAGGGGGAGAGGCAGTAAGGCAAAGGAGACCTAAGAAGATTAGTACAACCAACACAGAGATTTTCAGATCTGAAGGCTTCTGGCTGCACTTCAGGTGAGATCTAGCTGCTTGCAATTCTGCAACCCTTTCTCTTTTTGCCTTGGTGGTGCGCTGCACTATAACCCTTGACCCTTCACCTCAGTTCCTCAGAAAAAGAAATTCAAAGTATCGTGATTTGTGCAATGGTTTTACTTCAATTTAGGTGGAGACTATAAAACTCTCCTGTCATTTGTGACCTTCTGTTTTTTCATCTATTAATCCTGGAAGCCAGACAACTGGATAAATCCTGGTGGACTTGTGTGGAACTGTACAGCATGTAATACTTAATCCATAACTCGAAAATAAATGATTAGATGTACACAGGGGATTTTTGGTAGCTCAGTTCATTCGTAAACTTGCAGCATACACGAGTGGCAACTCGTGAATTAAAAGGGTAAATTTCCCGATTGCACAAGCAGTCATATGATACAATACATACATGATACATGACTCAGTGCACATTTTTACATGGCTCTGATGGAACTATTAATTACTGCCACGTTCAGCTATCCTTTTCAGCTGCCCATAATGCTCTGCCTTCATTTAGATCAATCCTACTTTCTTTTTGTCAGTGCCAGTATTAACGAGATTGTATCTGTGACAGAAATTGTTCTTTTTTTTACAGTGCTTGTACTGTAAACTGGAACTGTGATTCCCGTCACAGTTGCTGAAACTCGCTGCTTAAGTTCACACATGAGGAATGGGCGAGGTACCGGAGGGTTGGTGACACCCATAAAAATATATTCAGTGTAAGGCGGCACCTTGGGGAGGGGAGAACATTTCAAAAAGAAAACAAAATGTAATTGCATGTTCCATATAATGGTATGATATCCCCCTCAGTAGATGAAATGGGTGAAGTAGAGTTCATGATAGGACAGACTTTTACATAGTACACGTGGGTAATTTTTAAAATGTGGTGCTTTTAGCATTGATCTTCACAGGATAGGAGCACATATTGGGAATTTGGCCATGGAGGTCAGCACACCCAATTCTCCACCAACGAATGGGGCACACTAATATCCAATTCTAGAAGGGATGAGAGCAATGTCAAAAAGAATGGCTTTTTGGAAGTTTTGAAAGGAAGGAGGCAAGTGGCAGGGCGGGAGATTTAGAGAGGGTGCTCCAGAGGATGTAATGGCTGAAGAGGCCATGACCAATGGAGTAGCAGAGGGAATGCAGAATGAGCAGTAATCCAGTGTTAGAGGAGCAGAGGGTGTGCAGTGATGGACAACTGGAGGAGATCTCAGAGCAGAGGGTGGGGGATTTAAAAATAAGGACCGGCTGTCCTAAAATCAATTTGCTGGGGACATGGAGAGCCAGTGGAGCTTGTAGTTTGTGAAGGGTTGGAGGATGGAGGCCAGCAAGAAGGTGATGCTTGAGGTGATCAAGATGTGAATTGGGAATTCCCTAATGGGGGAGAGGTAGGTAGTATTTTGGAGGTGGATGTGGGGGATGAACTGAGCCTGTGATCAAGTAGACAGCAAAGCTTTACACTCCAAGACTTGGCCTGAGGTGCAAAACCTTGAAAACATTTCCCAGTGATCTCATACCAGAGCAAACGTCAGTATTAACCCCTGTACCAACTGGAAGTGTTTAGAGACTAGAGGGTATATATTACGAGGACGCCCTGCACGCAGCCTTGCTCATCCAGATTGCATATTCAGTAATCACAAGCTTATTTCCCATGATTTTCTGTCCATTATTGCACACCCATGATTTCAGGGATTCCGCAGCCCACGTCCCCTCCCTTACAAGAATTGGCATTCGCAAAATGTAAGATCAAGGCAGCTTCATTTACTGGTGCATTTACATGCAGTTTGTGTCCTGTCTGTGGCACTCCAAATGGGAAATTCAATTTGACCATATGTAGAACAGTCACAATATAAAAGAATTTTTACTGTTTGCTAAAATAGGTTTAAAAATTAATCATTTTGCTTTGGGTTTTATGAAAATAAATTATTACAGAATTTTTCATTGTGTTTTCAGTAAAACAAAGGGAACAATTTTAGGAAAGCATTGTTTGCCTCTGAATACCTTCATACACTCTGCAGTGGCTATATTCTTCTACTATGTGATTTGAATGACGTGGTGCTGGATTGTACGAGACTCAAGGTTTGGACACTGCTCCAGAGGGACTGCACTATTAGTAAATTAAAGTAAATTAGCATAATGGTGGAATGTGGGCCTTTGGAACTCTCAGAGGTAGTTAACTTGTTCCCAAATATTGAACTGAAATTGAAAATGAAAATTAAATGAGACACTAATTTAATTTGAAAAAAAGATATGTGATTAGATTACACTGTTTGGTCTTTTAGAAAATGGATACAACCCAACATAACCAGCTATTCTACAGATTGATTAGTTCATTATGCTAGTCCATCTCCCATAGCATTGTACACAAGCTAACATCAAGTGTAGTCTTCAGGTGAAGCAGGATTAAAGGGCGGGGAATAATAGGACCAGGGTGTGCAAACATGATTCAGTCTCCATTTTAAAGTTACACATTTTGCTCTTACTTTTGTATTTCCATTATAAACTCCTATGTCCACATTTATAATGGAAGTTGCCTATGCAAACTTGTCATGCTATAATTGTGCTCGCTTGTCTACAGGCTCCTCCTTCAGATTTATCTGTTTATCCTAAATTTCTGGTATAATCCATTAATATTTACATACTACTTTTTCCATTTTGATTTATTTTTTGAGGAGATACTACCCGAAGTGTCTCAGACACGCAATCCAAACCTTGACCTCCCTCATGGTTGTTTGGAGGAAAGGTGTGAGACCAGAGAGAGCTTTTCTTCCCTTCCTGCACTGAAACAGCTAATCTATATTCTCAATATAACTGCAATCAGCAAATCAGTGTAGTGGGAGAGTCAAAGCATACCAATGTTCCAGTGCATTGCACCATCTCCGCCTCCCCTCTCTTTAAGATGTTTTTCTGATTTATATCCCTTTTCAAATCACTGGACACTTTTGCAACCTTCTGCAATCATTAGTGTCCCCCCTTGTTCTGATTCCCTCACCAGAGGAAATAGTTTCTCTGTTTGTACCCTATCGAATCCCTTTATCAATTTAATGTTCACAGGTTTTTCCCATAAGTATGATCAGGTGTTTATCTTTACTAACCAATATCTAGTCATATGACAACATGACCCGGGAGACCGTTAACAATTGTAATATGAGCTATTGTGTCAGCAACTAAGGTGTCAGCCGTGACTCTCGCGTTTGCGTTCGAAGGTTGTAAATGTTGCCATTTACCGCTCCTCTGGACCCATCTTTTGTTTCTTTACTTGTCCCATTACCACCCTCCTTACCTTGCGCCATCATCCCTTTTGTCATTTAATCACTCCTGCCCTCCACCCTGTCACAGACCTTCTCTTTTGTTCTTTCCTCCCCTCCGCTTCCTCCCCCCCCCCCACTTTCCCTGGCTTTGTACTTGCTTAAAATCTGTTAAATCTTCAACTTCTTCCAGTTCTGATGAAAGGGCATCGACCTGAAATGTTAACTTTGTTTTTTTCTCCACAGGTGCTGCCTGAGTTGCTGAGTATTTCCAGCATTTTCTGTTTTAAATTCAGATTTCCAGCATCCACAGTATTTAGCTTTTGAGTTAAAGGTTATGGATTCAAGTCCCACTCCAAAGATCTGAGCACTTCTGTGCAGTACTGAGGGAGTGCTGCTATGTCAGAGGTGCCGTCTTTCCGATGAGATGTTAAACCAAGGCCCCGTCTTCCCTCTTAGGTGGAAGTAAAAAATCCCATAGCACTATTTCGAAGAAGAGCAGGGGAGTTCTCCCTAGTGTCCTGGCCAATATTTATCCCTCAACCAACATCACTAAAAAACAGATTATCTGGTCATTATCTCATTGATAATTGTGGGACTTTGTTACGTGCAATTTGGCTTCCGCGTTTCCTACATTACAACAGTAACTACACTTCAAAACTATTTAATTGGTTGTAAAGTGCTTTGGGACGTCCTGAGGCCATGAAAGATGCTATATAAATCAAGTTCTTTCTTCCTTTAAATTCACACATGCCCACACGTGTGTGTCTCTGCTCTTCTGAAAGGTGCATTAATGCATCCTTTAAGGAAATGATGCCGAATGTAAACATGAACAGAGAGAAACGTAAACCTCACCACACTCTGATTTGATCCTGTATCCCTCCTTGTGACAAATAAAATAATAAAGTAATAAAAATGTCTTTCCACCATCTACAAGGCACAAGTCAGGAGTGTGATGGAATACTCTCCATTTGCCTGGATGAGTGCAGCTCCAACAACACTCAAGAAGCTCGACACCATCCAGGACAAAGCAGCCTGCTTGATTGGCACCCCATCCACCACCCTAAACATTCACTCCCTTCACCACCGGCGCACTGTGGCTGCAGTGTGTACCATCTACAGGATGCACTGCAGCAACTTGGCAAGGCTTCTTCGACAGCACCTCCCAAACCCGCGACCTCTACCACCTAGAAGGACAAGAGCAGCAGGCACATGGGAACAACACCACCTGCACATTCCCCTTCAAGTCACACACCATCCCGACTTGGAAATATATCTGCATTCCTTCATTACCGCTGGGTCAAAATCCTGGAACTCTCTACCTAACGGCACTGTGTGAGAACCTTCACCACACGGACCGCAGCGGTTCAAGAAGGCGGTTCACCACCTTCTCTAGGGCAATTAGGGATGGGCAATAAATGCTGGTCTTGCCAGCGATGCCCACATCCCATGAATGAATTAAAAAAACCACTGTACCAGTTAGTGAGCTCACTTAACTTATTCTAGTCAGACCTGTTTCTGCAAGTCTGAACAGCTCGATCTTAAACAGAGAAGTGTATCCAATTCCCTGTATCCCTTACCAGATCTTACACCGAGGTTACTTGCAAGTGTGTTCCCTGCTTTTCCGTCTGGTAGCTAGAAAAGAAGTTAGCAGCTGATCTCTGAGTCCCTTCCTGTCTGGCGGTTGGCCAGAAGGGCTGCCAATCTAACAGGCTACTGCCTTCCCATGTAGTGTGGCCCAATCAGACAACCTTATGCTGTGCACACATGAATACAATTCCTCTTGAACTCACATGTGAATACCCGCTGAAGGTGTTTGAACATGCTAACAACTTTTCTATTCATTGCAATCTGATAAAGATAACAGATTCAATGGCTGGCCCATTACATACGTTCCACATGACCCTCCTCCCACCCTACTTCATCTAACCCTATCAGCATTTCCTCCTATTCCTTTCTCCCTCATGTACTTATCTAGCTTCCTCTTAAATGTATCTATGCTAGTCGCCTCAACTACTCCGTGTGATAGCAAGTTCCACATTCCAACCACTCTCTGGTTAAAGAGGTTTCTCCTGAATTCTGGTATCATCCTTGTAAATCCTTTTTGCTCCTTCTCCAGTGCCTCTACGTCCTTTTTGTAATATGGCGACCAGAACTGTGCACAGTACTCCAAGTGTGGTCCAACCTAGGTTCTATATAAGTTTAACGTAACCTCTCTGTTTTTCAATTCAATCCCTCTAGAAATGAACCCCAGTGCTTTGCTTGCATTTTTATGGCTTTGTTAACCTGTGTTGCTACTTTTAATGATTTGTGAATCTGTACCCCTAGATCCCTTTGTTCCTCTACCCCATTTGGACTTATTTTCCAAGGAGTATGTGGCCTGCTTATTCTTCCTACCAAAATGCACCACCTATTGCCTGGTTGCCTGCTTTATTATCCTAATAATTGCCTACATAGCAACAGTGACCTTAAGCACTTAAGTCAAAAATAACTTGTGTGAAGCACTTTGCTTATTTCTCAGACACATGATAAGATGCTATATAAATGCAAGCCTTTCTAACTCCTTGGTTTCTTCCAATTCGTTGCAGTCCATGTCAATCACTCTTTCTCTCTTGTCTTTGACCAGCAAGTTGATTAATGATCCCTCCCTGGACCTGGGGAGAGGGTGCATAGCAAACCAGGATTTTTCTTTCTGAGTGACAGTATAACTAGTGTGATAAAATGTACATTGTCTCCTGATATTTTAGGGCACCAGGACCATGGGGGACCCTTGGTCCCAGCTAGGCTCCCAATAAGTCATCACAGGTGACCCTGATTAAGTAAACAAGCAAGAGGGTTATAAAGCCCAATGACCTTGCAAACCCAGCAGGGTCAGGGATGAGGAAGCCTTACCGATCTTAACTGTAGGACCTTATTTAAAATACATATTTGCAGAGTCCCGCCTGACTCTCGGCCAGATTGACTACCTAGCTCACGGGCAAGAGTGGGATTCTGGCGGCAGGAGGCCGCAGCTTTATTATCCTATTAATTGCCTACATAGCAACAGTGACCTTAAGGACGGTGGGAATTTCCCGAAGACCACGGGGAGTTCAAAGAGAGTTAAAGTTTTAAAATTTACCTGGGCCTCTTCTGGCCAGTTGTCTCCTCCCATCATGTTGTCGCTGCCGGGCAGCAGACAGTGCGGGATTCCCCCTGCCTGGAGCTTAAAATTACGTTGCGGCGCCGATGGACTGCGACTTTTGAATCTTAGGTAGGCCCCCGCCTGCTTTTAGCGGGAGCCTCGCCCAGGGTCTGAATTGCCGCTGTAAATGTTACTGCGGCTGGGAACGTGGCGAGATCTCGAATTTTAGGATTTTAGACGCTCACCCGCCCCTTGCCTGCCTGTCAGGGGAGGGATAAAATTGAGGCCAACGTTTCAGATCAGGGGCAGACTTTCAGGGAGGAGAGTCATACATCTGTGATAAGTGTATTTTTGTCTCTTGTGAGCCGAACAATAACTGTGCAGGAGTGCTGGACTGCCTTTAGTTGACTAGGTTGAATTGGTGTCGAGAACACAGAAGTGCTGGCCATCCTGACACAAGGGGCACTTGATCACAGTGGCCATTCACAGAGTGTGCCAGGATTTGCGGTTTGTGAGCTCCATCCATCCCCTGTCTAGAGATAAAAAAAAGTCTAGAAGGCTATGAGGTTTCCTTTTTCCATTAAAAAATATAAAACCAACATGAAACATGAACATTTGGACTATATGAGGTAAATGATGTAACTAATTAGACCACAGACCATAAGAGATAGGAGCAGGAGTAGGCCATTCGGCCCCTCGAGCCTGCTCCGCCATTCAATGAGATCATGGCTGATCTGATTTTTACCTCAACTCCACTTACCTGCCTTTTTCCGATATCCTTTGACTCCCTTGCTGATCAAAAATTTATCTAACTCAGCTTGGAATATATTCAATGACTTCAATTAAATACAAGGGGTCATTTATTTTTCTTCATTGAAGCAGGGATCTGTTTGTTTACTGTTCCGGAGACAGGTTCACCCCTATCCTCTCACCCATTCAAAGATACCATTCTGGTTTTTGTTTTCACTCCTGGGTTTAGGTGTCGGGGGCCCTGGGTCCTCTGTATTCTTTCAATCCTGCTGTTAATTCTACCACTTTGTAGAATGATGCAGCTAATTTTGGTTTTGTTACAACTCCATATTTTGGTGGGAATGGAGCAGTAGCAAGACCAAAAAAAAATCACAAAATACCACTTACCGCCAACGTCCTGTCGCTTTCCCGCTCACTGCATTTTTGGATGGGACCCTTTAAAATAGGCGGCCGAGGCTCCCACTGGAAGCCCCATTAATATATTGAAATTGGGGTACTATGACTTAAATAGGATCCCAGTGCAACTTTGATGTCCAAAGGTGCAGCACCTGCATTGCGCAAGCCCCACCCACTTGCAATGAACAAAACGCAGCCAAACTAATGTCCCTTAAAGGTATCACTGGAGAACGCTTAGACACGGCCAAAAAAAACAGGTCTGTAGTGGATTTTTGAGGAGCATCAATCTCTTACTGCATCTCCACAAAAATCCTATCAGCCATTGCTTGACCTTCTGCCATCCTGCCAATCGTCTTGGCCCTCCCCTTAAAGTCCTCTCCATAAAGTCCTAGCCTCCGCAGATGGGCCACCAGATTTGACGCCCCCCCCCCCACTGGGTTCGCTCCACCCACTGCCTACCTAATGAACGGGGCCACATGTAAATCACTTCCATGGTCTTGAGTTGCCATTGCCTCCCCAGGCACACTGCTTTCCTCTGAGCTGCCTTTCTCCCATGTTACATGCATGGATTTATTTATTTATATAACGGAGGGCAATCAATCTTTATTTTATTTCTCTGCAGTGGATAAGGAAAAGGTTAATTATTTTCCAGGAACCAATCATGAAACAATCAATTTACTGTCTCTGAGCAGATCTCTCACAAACTTCTTTCCGCGGCTACGTGCACCAAATCCGTCACTCCAGTAACAGTGTGATCTCTGATTTGTCATGAGAAATGTCATGGGAGATCCCTGAGTTATACACAGATCACCTTCTGAACTATTTTTATTTCAGATCTACCTGTCACAGCTTGTGAGACAATTAAGTCAAACAAATAACATCACTGCAGACAAGACATTTTTCTCAATGTTTATTTTCACATAACACAATGCAGCAGTATGACAAAGGAAATGCAAACACCTCTCCAATTTTATTACAAAGTGAAATGTAAAACAAAATTGAAAATACAGAATTGTGACACTCAAATTGAAAACAGTGAACAGAAATGAACATCTGGGTTTAATTCGCACGCTGCATTTCCACTTAGTGGGATGTTGAATAACTGAGAACTTGTCTACGTATGTTAATCATTGAGCACAACACACAGGTATACACGGCCAAGGAATATATTTCTCACCAGCCTTATGATTCACTTTGTGGAGACTATTCACAAGTGTTCTGGGAGAATTACAAAAAGCTAACATTGCATATCAGGCTGCCGATTTGGATGTGTCCAAGAGAGAAAAAATTAAAAACTGCTAACATGAAGTCACTGCATCCAGAAGTGCATTACAGAAGACACTCAGTGTTTCAAGCACATACACCATACAGACTATGATATATTAATATGACCGTTGGCTACTTCAGACACCTGCTCCTTCAATTGCCCTTATCGGCATTCCTTTTATGTAAAGTGCTAAAGCTACAAACACTGCCATTTCGCTTATGGATGAACGATTTGTGTATTTCAGCAAGATTCTAAACCATTCCCTTTGCACTTCCCTGAACGTGAAGCAATTCTGTGCCTATTAACAGGTGCTGCTGGTAAAATTAATTCAATAGATGTTGACAGTTGAACAGAAGATAAGATCTAATTACATGATGAGAACATTGTGATGTTATCAAAATGTAGAATATACCCAGCATAGAATATTAATTTAATTATATAAAAATAATTTATTACGTAAAAACCTAGCAACTAAATTGGCAACTGCTGCACCCTTAATGTACTTGCTGTGGTAAGAACAGATTGCGGTGTAAGTAACAACTGAAGTTGCTACCACACAAAGTTCACTTCAGGCTTTCCTGTACAGTGGAATATAGTTCTTACACTTTGCTGTTGAATGAATTGCCACCTTGCGCTGCTCCATAATTTTCAATTAAAATTCAAATTGCAGTCCTATTCTCAATAAGGTGCAGCCTGAATTGCTTTCCTTGAAGCATGAATTCCTATAATTGGATTGTATTCATTTACAGACCCATCACTGAATCTCATGCTCACGTAGAACATTCCCATGTGTGGTTTTTGAGTATATTGATCACTCAGCTTATTGGCGCTTACTGTTTTTGGACACCCACTGCCTACATGGTGGACAGGCAGCAATCAGCAGATCTTCTCATACAGTGATGGCTCATTTGGAACTAATTCATGAAGGTAATAATTTAAACCTCAGATTTAGATAAAAACTATTCCAGTACAGCATTCGCACATCAAAACCTCACGTTTTGAAGCATCCCACTTCTTGCACTTTCTGGAGTGATAACATAAAGACATTATGCAATACCCATACATCTATCCTACCCACACCTCATAGAACTAAAATATTTAACATTTTACGTAGGAAAACTGTTATAACCATTCTTGACACTTCTGCACTGAGACTAATGTGCTTCTACCATAGCCATTTGTTCAGAGATGTAAATGACCATCGATTACTGCATCTCGGACAAAGTGGATATAACAGAGCAACCATTAATCTGTCCATCCAGTCACAATTATTACACATATCAGAGGGAGCAGAGACTACCACCAGTTACCAACATCGGAGACGTCTCACTAGATACCAATGTGTCCACCAATATGTAAGAATTCTTTCTTCAGCCCCCTTTCTGTTTAGGAGGAGCAGCGTACTATTAAGAGTTAGGCTACAAAGTATTATCCAAAGAGTTTCATTACTTTTTCTATATTGATGTCTTAACGGTATCCATTTTGGCTGCAATCTCAAATTTTCAAAGAAACTCCAGACTACTGTTTTAAACAACCTATTACAGATGAATCTGATCAGTATCTGCAGTTATATGAAACCAAAGATAGAACTGAGGGAAATTATGTCTCGTGTCAATTTGCTTCCACCACAGGTAACAACTGTGGTGTTTAACAAGGAGCACTTGCTCAGTGCAGTCCCCGAATGGTATGACTTTTAAAATGACTTTTAAATTTGATTCCATTGGGCCCACAAATTGCATTTATATGGTTTAGCCATCCTGTCCCATACATTGAACACTAAAACACAGAAAGAAGACACTAAACATGTAGCAAAGTGAAATCCCGTGTAATTGCTCGTCTGAGTTCAGCATTTGCAACTTTCTAGTATTGCGTTTTAAAGTTCAACAGCAAAATTATGTCAGAAAAATAGAGGGGTCTTACAAAGGCTCATCTCTGGTACCACAAGTTAATCGTTCCATTAGCTTAAAGGTCAACAGTTAGTGGAAGTGACAGACAAACAACGTAAACAAATCATTTGGACATCACAGAGATGGTGCACATTAATAAGTGGTTAATGGTAAGCTCTGACTGCTCTGAAACACATATTGTACAATGCAGTGCAAGCTAATCATTTGTATTTATTATATAGAGCAGTGCAGGTAGGTATCATAACATACAGTAGTTAACATTGACAATTTATACAAACAGTACACCACATATATTATAAGTGATCAAGCACCCTTGAAAAATGACAGAACGAGACAGCTAACTGTAGTGTGATGCTTCTCCCCCCACCTCCCTCCCCCACCCCGGCAAAGGTGCTAGTTGGATGGGTGATTAAAGGAACATGAACTTTCCGGCACAGATTGGAGGAGAAATAGCCTTTTTCTGTGCATTTGGGAAACTGCATTCGTTCAAAAGGAATGTGTGAAATAGGAGGGTTGCTTTGCCAATGACAGAAAAAAATGCTTGTTCCAAACGATTCTAAAGGTAGGCCGATTTTCTGATTTATTTTAATATTTGCCCAGTGACAAGTTGAGGAAGATTCAAAGAAATTAGTCAAAAAAATCCTGAAGAGAGAATTTTCTGTAATAATTAAAAAAGCAAGTTTTGTTATAGTGACAAAACCTATATAACAGAGGGAGAAGTTGCATAACTAAATACAATAGGTTGGGTCATTCTATTTCTTCAGTGAATCAGCAAATCTTTCCAGGTGCACATGTCAAGAACATGGTTGAGTGTTCACTTCCCTTTACCCAGTCTGTCCTTGTCACATTTACTTAGTTTGTTTGATGTGATTATAATGTTCATTGCAAGATAAACTGTCATTACTTGAATGATGATTTTTAGCATGAAAGCATATACGGGGGAAAGTTGGGTGGGAAGGGTTGTCGGACCTTTTGTCTATTTAAATTAATGGGCAGACGATCCGGCATATTGGAACATAGGAACATGAAGAACAGCAGTAGCCCATTCAACCTCTCGAGCCTGATCCGCCGTTCAATTAGATCATGGTTAATCTGCACCTCAACTTCATTTACCCGCCTTTGCTCCAAATCTCTTGATACCCGTAACTAATTAAAAATCTATCAATCTCAGTTTTGAAAGTTGCAATTGCCTCTGTGTCCACAGCCTTTTGGGGAGAGAGTTCCAAATTTCTACTAACCTTTGTGTGAAAAAGTACTTCATGATTTTGCTCCTAAATGGCCTGGCTCTAATTATTAAGATTGTGTCCCCTTGTTCTTGATTCCCCCAGCAAAGGAAATAGTTTTTCTGTATCTACCCTATCAAATACTTTTAACATTTTAAATACCTCCATCAGATTTCTACACTCAAAGGAATGGAAGCCAACCTGTGCAGCCTATCCTCATAATTTAACCCTCTAATACGAACATGAGTAATCGATGGGCAGGAAAAGACCAGCTAGTCCATCAAGCCTGCCCCACACCAGGTATCATTCTGGTCAATCTGCGCTACATGTTCTCCAAGGCCAATATATCCGTCCTAAGGTGTGGTGCCCAAAACTGAATGCAGTACTCCAGATGGGGTCTGACCAAGGCTCTATATGACTATAGCATAACTTTCCTCCTCTTTACAACTCAGCCCCCTTGAGATAAAGGTCAACATTTCATTAGCCTTTTTGATTGCTTTTTGTACCTGTCTACTAGCTTTTAATGATTTGTGTACTTGGACTTCGAAATCTCATTGCTCCTCTACAGTTCATAGTTTCTCACCATTTATCTTTCTTGGGTCCAAAGTGGATGAACTCAAAGTGTGCTCTTCCCCACCCAATTTTCTTTCTACGTGCAGTGCCAATTGATCCAATAGGCCCAGCTGCAATAAAAAGGAACCCGATCCTATATTTTACACAACTATCTTAGGCTGTGCTTCATCAGTACCACAACATATCGTTTATTAAACTTTACAGAGATTGCAAAGATTCTAAATCAACAGCCACATCAATGCTAATCACATTTGCTGCATTCGCAGTGAATCCATCTTTTCATTCTGGTAACTTCTCACTTTCTGCGGACTCAACCATTTGTAACGATTATCCTGTCCCCTTACCTCACAACCTAATTTTGTTTCTGGTAACAATGATGCAGCAGGTCTTACAGCTGAGAAATCCCACTTACACCATGAGACTCCTTCACCATCCCAAAAGCAGAACCATACTGGGCTGTGCTAATCAGTCTAGAGCTGCACTCCTTACCGATTGATTAACAAGAATGCACCAAACTATTTTTAAAAACAAGACTTTTTTTTGGATAACATCTTGTGAAAAATTTATAGGGGTAATTTTTCCAACTTTGTTCTCATGGTGAGCAGTCTCTCCCGCCTGAAAATTCAGGTGCACAATGTGCGTGATTTTGCAATCATTGATATTTCCGATATGTGTTTCTCATCAGTGAGGCTGTCCGCCACAAGAAATCAAGAAATCACCCCTTGTATATTGAATATTAAGCAAAGCTGTATTCATAGCACAGAGATCTAAGAATAGGAACTCTGATCAGCAAGAGAACTTCCGAGTGCTTAAAACATTTGTACAATATTCCTGTGTGTGTTATTTTTGCACAAGCACCAATTTAAGTGCATTGAGGCTTTAAATGTAAACATCGCTGAGCAGAATTTCTACCCTGTGGTGTTATAAAGCCATCTAATTAGATGACATTGAATCATCAATATTTCATTATGATTAATTTAAACCTTGATCAAACCTTAACTGAAATGCAGTGAATTAAAGGTTTAGGTAAACCTCACGTATTAAGTAGACAAATTTGCTTGTATTGATGACTGATGTTTATAAGCCCTTCTTGATGTGGGGAATAGTCTGAAACCTCAGGCAGATTCTGTGCTTGTTAGAATCCAGGAACCGAAGAAAGCTACAATAATTCCCAGGGCCAGCAAAATACTCAAATGCCAACAGCTAAAGAAGAGTTGGGCCACTCCAAAATTTAAAAAGCCAGTTCTGGCTAAAGATTAGTGTGTAAATTGACTCAGTCAGAATTATTGCAATCATTATGCTGTGGTTCTATGACAGCACTTCCTCCTGACATTCATTGGAATAAGTGTACCTGTGTGACTGAGATTGTAGTGTACTGATCATGAGGGCAATGACCGTAGGAGAGTTCAACTTGTGCCTTAGACACCCCATAGCCCCAACAATGCTGCTCTCAAAGCCCAGCAACTCAGTCCAACTGAGCCTACATTTCTTATGTCTCTCTCCACAGATGCTGCCTAACCTGCCGAGTGTTTCCAGCATTTTCTGCTTTTACTTTATATTTCTAATTTCCTGGTTTGTTCTGTTTGAATTCTGGAGGTTTGGAAAGGGCTGTTCTTGGTGCTTTTGGATCATTGGTGGATAAATCCTCAGTGACAACATCAAGATCTGTTAGCATCAGCAACTTGAGATATATGCACAATAGGAACAGGGATATAAATTTTACAGATGGCTCCCAAGGCACCATGATCGATCGATGCAATACACAAAGACAAAAGCTTGCACACCTCTGTATTACAGTAGCATCCACTGCTTTTACAGTTTCTGTGACTGCCTTTATCACAAGAGGCCCTTGAAGCCACATACATTAACATGTATAACTCAGGCACTTTCTAACAGGGCAATGTTTCAACTGAATCAATGATATACATGTTTGGCATAGCATGATCTGGGGTGACCATGCCAGTGACTGATTAGGGTGTGCAATGTGCCAAACTGTTCATTTAACATTGATTTATTCCTGGCTGCTGATTCAGATGTAAATAAAACATTTTTGCAAGCCTGCTTAGTTGAAAAGTGTCTGCAATTACTAATGGACAACCTTCAATGCATTATAACCATGATACTTATTTAAAAAGGTTGTAAAATTAGAAATGGAGAAATTAATGTAAACCTCTACTGCTGTAATATAAATAATGTTGAAATAAATAATAGATTTGACACTTGACCATCTGACAGAAGTAGTGAAAGCTCATTAGATGTGGTGTCTCTAGAAAACACTGTGTATGAATGGTAGCAGGTTTACTGTCAGAGAGAGCAAACCAACCAGATTTCAGAAAGATTCAGTAGAATCACTCAAGTCAATAGAGTGAATCAAAAGCCTTGTCAATTGCACTGACTGTGTAAAGAGGTGGTAGGTTGTTGGTGCTGTTGGATGAACAAAGGTTCCATTAGAAACTCATTACTGCATGTCACACAGTTGCAGTTTAATGACGTTTGAGGGGTGGGATGCAAAAAAAAAGCACAATTCAAAATAAGAAAAATGTCACTCGACAGCATCCATACTTCCACTCTTGTGTTGTAGTAGCAAGAAATCCTTCAACAAATATTTGTTATACAGCTTTAGAACATCCATTGGCAAGGCCTTAGATCCCCCTGTTAGGATTATGCTGTACAACACCAGCTCTTATTATAGGAGGCCCGGGGCCCACATTTGTAAAAATAAAAACTTCAAGAACTATTTTTGCATTCAACCTCTCCACCTGTGCAAAAAAAAAAGTAAATTAAAAAAAATGAAGAACATAAGCCAATAAAAGATCCAGTGCCGATAGTTTTTAGTCCTTTGTAAACTGGCCAATGGGAAGAGTCAGCACTTGAAACACTGTTCAAGCCTTTCCCTGTGGGTTGGTCCTTGTAGAAAAAATGAAGAAGCTGTGCTAGCGCGATGGGACTAGTTTCCAGGGCCAGGCTGCACTTCTGCCCCTGCAAGAAAAAGAAACAAATGCCCGTCAGTGTCTTACTCTGGTCCAGGGTGAGAGGAGCTGAGAGGGAAGGAATGCAGCAACAAGTTAATACTGTGCTTCTCAGCATGTGGAAATGTGGATGTAAGAAAGTTATGTGAAGAACATTAAAGGCAGCACTGGCTGTAATAAGTTAGCTGAGAATGTTAAGCTAAATACTAATTGATTATGGCGAGTATTTCTAGTGGGGCGTGCATTTTGGGAAATGGTGCAGTGATTTGCTGCCATTCTAGCGATACCCCGAGGTGCACTTCCTGCGATCGTCGTTTCCTATTGAAAGCACTAAAGTTTAGAATTGCCTCTTATATCCCATCATTTTCAGAGTACTGAATGAATTTACAGATAAATGAACATGTCGACTAAAGTGTTCAGCTGTTTGAATAAATTGAAAAATTCCAACAATGCCCTCTGTTCAGGAGGAATTACAGTTTCAAAAAAGATCATTAAGCCATTGTCCTTTTAGAAATAGCCCAACTAATACAAATTAAATCATTTAGATTCAGTCATTATAAGATGCATTGCACTTTAAAATATATATTATCTAATTACTAGCAGATCTCCTGTGGCATTGCTCACTGTGAGGTGGAGCAAATACCATTTTATAATGACCCAAATTTCCATGTGGTGAGTTGCCATTCTTTCACACCAATGAAAAAAGAGCTGTGCCTGCTGATGGTCTGAAGAGATATTTACACCAGAATTTCTTGGGTCAGCTCATTAATATCCACTGGAGTAGTGATTGGCAGAAAAGCCATTTAAAATGTAATATGCTGAGCTGCATGGAAATTACAGTGCAGCCTTTAAAAAGCCAGTTCTGGTTAAAGATTGCAGCGGCAGTCAGTGGGAGCAGGAAGTAAATAAGGAACCATGCTTGATTCACTCACTTGACTGTCATCTAGCTTGACTGGATGTCTCATTACTGTTTTTGTGCTACTTGTCAAGAGTGCCTAACACAAGAGCAGCTGGTGCTAAACAAGGGACCAGGGCTTGGCACAGAGGCAGAGAAGGCAATGCCACAATTTCTTCCAGAAGGACCTGTAAACCCTCCTGAATGAAATTAGGTTCTGGTGACACAGCCTGTGGCAGGAAACCTGAGAGAAATGTCACTCATGCCACGTAGAAGGCTCGTCTTAGAGCTCTCTTACCCCTAGGACTGCAGACGAGTGCCACAAAAAGTTCAATGACCTGATGAGGGCAAGCAAGGTAATGCACCAACACGCTCCTTTTTTTTGCCTGGGCACCAGCACATTCTAAAAGTAACAGCTGTTCAACTCATTCTTCACAATACACTCTACACTCTGGTTAAGGGGGGTCTCTAACATTAAATTCTACAGTATGGCTACCCATTTCCACTAACAGCGATTGCTTGCATGCACAACCCTAAAACACTTTTCTCTACTTTAATCTCATTTCTTGCTTGAACTCTCCCATGCCACTTGGCACACACTCAACTGCTAGCCTTCTCCTACTTTTCTCATTCTTGTTGCAGGATAAAATGGTGCACAATGCCCCACGAGAAGCGGACTACCAAAGTGGGTATTCCTAACCTGAAGCACCTCATGGTCTATGAGGAGAAGGCCATAGAGCTCATGGGGAGGCACTCTGTTCTTGCTGTGAGAGAGGGTGACATCAATGGCATAGTGCCAATTTTAGTGACTAAACATCTACATCCCTTTGAAGAATCACACAGCCATAAGCAACCTTCCTTTCTGTTCCCTTAATCCCAGGGGGTTAATACTCACCCATTCTAGCTTGTACCCTCCTTTCCTGCTGATCTATCACAACAGTGGGCACTGGAGGAGAAAAATAACGATAAGGAGGAGCAGCAGCAGGGTATAAATTTCCTCTTCGTCAACTGGGCAGGATGATGAGGACCAGGTCACACTGGAGCCTCTAGAGCCAGAATCTACCAAAAATTCCTGTGCCCAACCCCCTCAAGGTCACCGTTTGCATCACTTTCTTTATCACTCCCACGTGCCAGCTCACATACTTTCACCTGGGGGGAATTAGTATTAGTGTGAGAATATGGTTCAGGGTGATTCACAGAGCATGAGGGAGCCAGAGGAGTGGGATATGAGAGAAGATGCATCACCTTCCTAATGAAAGCTAAGGAGAAGGCTGCCCAGGGCTTTTAAGATATGGGATCCAGAACTCAAAAGGTATTCACCTGAAAAGAGGCACATGAAGCAAGGAACATCATACCTACGTGCAGACTCTGAAGTCAGGCTCCAAGGTTGTGCAGCAACTGAGAGCTATGAATCTCAAGTCTACAGCTCTCACTTATGGCAACATCAGGGGGATTTCTTTTCTTCATTGCAGGCACCAATGGAGCGTATGTCAGCTTTAATGAAACCTGAAGAAGACCTCCACCTATGAGCAGTCAGTGACAAGTCAGTGTCTCCACCTCTACGAATGCACAGACTGCAGCTCTGGTGGCAATAGGGGAGAGAATAGACAGCACTCTGCATACTGCCTTCCAAACAATGGAGACCATGATGCATGCTGCTATCTCTCAGAGCTTTCAGGATCTGATAGCTGCCATTAGACCAACCATCCTGCTGATCCGTGGGGTCAGACATCCAGCACCTGTGAAATGGTAATGGCTGGAATCCACCTGCTTGATACTGCTGTCTCTCAAGACAGGAGCATAAGCCAGGCCTCCGGCCTTGCGCCTCAGAGCAACACACCAGTGGAAAGCAGAAGACAACACCAGGTTGACCAGGGAGAAGCTCCAGGGATGCAACCAGCAGTGTCTCCCAGCCTGGAACCAGCTGCTGTGAGAAAAGGGCCTCCTTGTACCCATGACTCTTTTGTAGAGCATGAGCAGCCAACCGCCTCTGGTGATACTGGTCCTCAGGTTGCACCTTGGACAAGCCATAGAATAATTGAAAGAAAGGCACATGTAGCTATCCAGGGGAAGCATGGTCTTAGGAGCAGTAGGTTGGCTTGTGTTTGTTGTAATAAAATAGAATGTGCACATATGTTGTGATTTTTTTTATTCATGGAGGTTAGAGTCTTATGGAAATGGGTACAATTATTTGGTGCTGACTTATTCAATCAGGTGATGATTACTGGCACATGTAGGGACACACAGAATTTATGTGTTGTCATGTTGTAGGATGGGTAGTGGATTGAGGGAATGTCCCTTTATTTAAAAGTGGGAAAACAGGAGATAAGGCTCTGGTGTCAAATGTAGACTGTGTTACACAGAAGGGAACACTTAAGCGATGAGATGTGTTCTGATGCCCCTTGCAGCAGTCACTGAGGAGCCCTCTGAGTACAGCTCATTGTGATGCTCTCCTCCATGTAGTTATGCCTTCATGACAGCGAGGGCTATTTCCCCAGCAATGTCCAAGTCCACCCTGTTCTGTATGGTGAAGTTGTGCAGGGCACAACAGACTACAACTATGCATGACACATGATCTGGAGAATATTGCAGAGCCCAATCTCACTTGTCTAGGCAGCAAAAGCATTCCCGATGGTCCTTTCAATGATCAATATTGTAGAGCCGTGCGCCTCTTTGCAGCATTCCTCTGTTGCTGTTTGAACCACTCTTAATGGGGTCATTATCCATGGGAACAGGAAATATGCTTTGTCACTCGCAAGCCATCTGTGACCTGATTTTCTTCCCTGAAGAAATCAGGAGGGCCAAATTTTGAAAAATGAATACATTGTGACAACACCCAGCATATCTTCTGTTAACATGTAAGGTAATTTGAATATTGTCAAATTCTACGTTCTGTGCATTGACGGAGTGGAAGCCTTTCCAGTTGAGGTAGTTGAGGGGGTTTTCTGTAGGAGGTTGCAAAAAAGCATTTTTGATTGTACCCTACTTATTATGGGAGCCATTCTTCCTGCTTTCTTCTGGAAGGAGCAAGAATTGGAGGAGAAGGAGCAGCAGTAGCCTCAGCAAACACCTTGCGCACATGAAGCAATACCCAGCACCCAGGGTCTACAGGCCAAGGATCTACCTGATCTTGCATCTACCTGAGGAGCAGTACAGCCGGAGGCTGAGCTTCTCCAGGCAGGCTGTCGCAGACCTCTGCAATCTCCTGAAACACGACCTCCAGCCTGCTGGACCAGGGGAGCATGCCGTGCTCAAAGTCACTGAATTGTTATGCCATTGGAGCATTTCAAGTTGCTACAGGGGACATCAGCCACATCCCCCAGTCTGCAGTTCACAGCTGCGTTAAGTAGGTGACCGACATCCTATTTGCCAGGGTGGAGCAGAGTATCACCGTCCCCACTGATCTCAGCAATCAACAGGACAGAGCTCATGGCTTTGCAACAATTACTGGCTTCCTTCACCTACAGGGCAT
Organism: Heptranchias perlo; assembly: GCF_035084215.1. Taxonomy (NCBI): domain Eukaryota; kingdom Metazoa; phylum Chordata; class Chondrichthyes; order Hexanchiformes; family Hexanchidae; genus Heptranchias; species Heptranchias perlo. Next base: position 103,645,082 of record NC_090327.1, read on the forward strand.
GATTGACTGTACACACATGGCCTTCAGGGCACCGGAACACCAGGCAGCAACATTCGTCAACAGAAAAGAATACCATTCTATCAATGTCCAGCTAGTGGATGACCAGGAACAGCAGGAACAACATCATGTAGGTCCCTGCAAGGCACCCAGGAGACCGCTACAGTGCTTTTATACTCAGACACTGTACCACCACCGCCACTGCTATTCGATCCTGTAAAGAACATGATAGGATGGCTGTTAGGGGACAAGGGATACCCTCTGCAGTCCTGATTGATGACAGTTACACAACTCCAACACTGTACAACTTCAATCCCTCCTGAGCAGCACAGATACAATCCAAGCTAGGGCACAAACTTATAGAGAACACGATAGGACTGCTCAAGCAGAGGTTCCGATGTCTGGTCCGCTCAGAGAGTGGGGGGGAAGGGCTCCCTGCGATATGCCCCAGATAGAGTGTCAGGCATAGTCTGTGGTCTGCTGCATATTGCACAATATTGCATTGCAGAGAGGTCTGCATTTGGAGGAGAAAGAGAGCAGCAGCAGTCGTCATCAGCCGAGGAAGACCTGGGGGAAGGAGAGGAAGCAGTAGAGGAAGGAGGGCCACATCAGCACCTTACAGCAAGAGATGCCAGGAGTCTGCTTATAGCTCAGCGAATCCGCTGAGTTTCTTATACCTCTGCCCTGAGAACTTACACAGAGCCCCTCTGCAAACCAGCCCTTCTTACATCTGTCCCCACTCCCTTCATTCTACATTGAAGATCATTCAAACCATTCAGACAACTCCTAGTTCAATGACATTCTGACAATGTACACTCAGAAGCTGCTTTAACCACACTGCAGATCAAAGTGCCAAATGTGATAAAGGTGATTAACTTAATGCCAAACATCAGAAATGTCTTCTATTCATTTGTCACCTTGATGATCAACCTGTAATGCTTTCCCTTAAAGAAGGTTTCCTAATTCTACTACTCCTACGAGGTACTCCCCTAGTGGCCCGAACAGAGCTCCTGGCAGGTGATTCTGGGTGCTGGACATAGTGAGGTCCCGGCCGTGGGCTGCTGCATCTCAGCTGCTGTCGGGACAGTCTGGCCCAACTGACTTGCTGGTTCTATGGCAGGTATTGGTTGGCGGAGAAGTGACCGTGCAGACAAGCTGAACCCCTGAGATAGACCATCACATACTGCTTTCATCATGCCACTGCCACTTCCTTGGGGCTGGGGCACATTACTTCCATTGATCGGCAGGAGAGCAGACTGCAGAAGATGACAGGCTCCTTCAAAGCCTCTATCCATTCGATCCGCCAATTTCTCCATTGTGGAGCTCAGATTCTGCATGGCAACCACCAAAGCTTCCACCAAAGCTGCAAATCACGCCGGCATGGTCTCCAATTGTGGGGTCCCAACCCCAGCGTCCCTGGAGGTAACCCCACTATCTAGAGTAGATTGCACAGTAGCGATACTATGCCACATGACGCCACAGAGGCTGGATGTGGACTCCTCCACACTCTTAACCACAGTGCTGGAAGTCCTCGTCATACCTTCCAATACCTTGTAGAGCTTTTTATGTGGGGCCAGCAGTTTTCTTATTGTGGCTGGGCCCTTAAAGTCCTCATCTCTGTCCTCCTCAGCAGAGCTAGGAGAGGGCCTTGCTCTCCATCGAGGTTTCTCCTGAGTCTGTCCCTGTCTCTGGTGGTTGCTGTTGCCTACTGATGCTAGGTCTTTCACCATGTGCAGACTCCTCTGGCTCAGTATCTAGCCCATGTGGAGTGCCCATGAGCTGGTGCCTGGGAGGCATGGAGAGCCTGATGGTGCATCCTCAGGAAAATAGTCTTCTTCCGAGGCCTGTTCTTCTGCAGGATCCTCTTTGCGTTGAAAAGACTGTAGAAGAAAGAGAAAAGGGAGAAGAATTGGGATGGCAGAGAGAAGCTACACATGTGACAGCCTTGAGAATGCAGACTGAAGTTGCTAAGCTTGCTGCATCTGTGCTGCGTTGAATGAACAGACACAAGGAATATGCAGACACCCAGCTTGGGTATGCCACCAGCCTCTCCTTCAATAATGGTTATGATCCTGTCTGGATCAGTGATGTCCAGGGCATCTTGCTCTGCTTGTGTGGTGGTGATGATTTGGGGAACTCACAACATGAGTCCACCCATCTTGTTCCTCTCCCCGGCATTATGCATTGTTCTGCAGAAACGAGGGTAAGAGTTAGTGAGTGTGTGTAGAGAAGGTGAGTGGAAATGAATGGGGCTTGTGCATACAGTGGATGTGGTGAGAGGTGCAGAAGAAGTAAGATGGAATGATAAAGGGGAGGTGCTGAATGTAAAGGGAAGTGTGTGTGATGTAAAGTGATGAAGGAGTGGTGGGAATAGTTGGTGGTTGTACAATAGTTGTATCTGAGAAGAGAATGATACTCGTGTATGGTGAGACGAGACCAAAGAAAGAGGTGAATGTGTTTGGAATGAGCAAGAGAGGTGTTTAAGTGTGTTGTGGTGATTGTATATTGAAGGATGTGATGCAAATGCGGTAATAGTTGAGAGTGGTGGGGGAGGGGTGAGAGGAGTATTAAGTGGTGCTGGTGAGAAAGGCAGAGAGGTGAAGAGGTCTTGCCACTCTTGTGAGATCATTGAACCCAGGTCTTGGTGATGCTGTTGGCACTGATCCTCTCAGCCACGACTGGGCCTGCCTAGGCATGCTTGATAGTGGCCCTGGGGGATGCTCCTGCAGGTGCTGGGGAAGAGTACCTTCCTCCTGGGCCTCACTTCCTCCACTAGGGCCGAGGCGGCAAAAAAGCAGGGGACAGCCCTGCGACTCATCTTTGCAGCCGACAAGTCTTCCACAGTTGTTCAGTACAAAATGCAAGCGGTGAACTCATTCCCCACTTTAAATACAATCGGGAAACACGCCGGAAATTGTCCGGGTCTTGGGGGCCCACTGCCCGACTCTACAGGCGGTGTTCATGAGGTCAGGAGATAAAATGGCCCGGACTTCATGCCAACAACGTTGTTGTTGCTCACCCACCCCCGGCTGCCTAACTCCCACCTTGAGGTAAAATCGGTGCTTTATTCACCAGCTGGTGCTGCATCTAGCTGCGCTCAACCTTGGGAGGGCGGGGGAAGCATTACAATTGGCTTCAATGTACCCCGGTTTATGTGGGGTGGAACCAACCAGGGCCTTCATTCCCTGAGCTCGGCTGTGATCGTCCCCACTACTAAAGTCCGCCAGCACTCTCTGTTTAGTTGCCCAGATGAAGAATGGGCAAATTACTGGCAGGTAGCCAGCCTTTGGGGGGTAACCCCCAACACGAGTCACCATCTTCACTACTTTTGTCAGAGAAATGATATACAATACAGCTGTAGATTGAAAACATTACAGCCACCCATGAACAAAGAGCTAACAACAAATAAAATTAACATATTTTGATAAATGTCCTTTTTGTATCACTTGGGTTGGCCAATTGGATAACTAACATGACGATAGCTTGATGAGTGTGAAAGAAATAAGTATCATGCATAGAGTGCTTTATCAGATCCTCAGCACATCTCAAAGTGCTTTACAATCAACAAATTATTTTTGAACTTGAGCCATTGCCATTACATATGCAAACGGGGCACAGCAAGGCCTGATTAACAGCATTTGAATGAATAAATAATACGCTTTCGGTGGTGCTAGTGGAGAAAGGAATCTTGGCCAGTTGACCGAGTGCTCCCTACTCTTCTTAGTGACATGGGATTTTGGACATTAACCTGACCAAATCTGGTTTAATTCTCATCTGAAAGATGACACCTCCAACAATGCAATGTTTCCTTAATACCGCAGGGAAGCATCAACTGAAATCACGTGCTCATGTCTGAACCCACAACCTTTTGACACAGGAGCAAGGATACGACCAACTGAGCAAAGCTGACAAAGAAGTTATGCAGTTGTGGCGTTCCCATGTATCACACAATAAAGTGAATCCCAATTTCACTGCTTATAAAATCATGCTGTGTAATATCACAGATTGTCAAATCATATGAAGGGGAGAGGGGGATTTTTCGCTGCAGTGGAAAAATAGGGCAATGAAGCCTACTGCCACCTCACAGCCCTGAGCTTTCCCTCCCTCTGTCCCTGCTGGGATTGCCAGTGCCCAGTCCTTCACCATCTACTGCATGAAAATGGTGGTAATGGTTAAGGGTGGGTGCAGATTCTGGGGAATTTTCTATCTTTGCACCAGTGTTACCGTCGCTTCCTATGGTTGCCAGGGGAAAGGTGGCAGTGGCCCGAGGAAGCAATGGTAACTGCCCTGAGCTGTCCCCATGGAGGCTGAGGGCCTTGTAGCAGCTTCCTCTCCCTGCATTATGTGGTTTACCTGTTGAAGGCCCCGGTCTTCACCACGGCCTTCAGTGAGACTTGGTTTATGACCATCTGGGTGCGTCTGCTCCTTTAAGGTCCCTTGACAGGTCTTCTGGTGCCGCAACACCATCAGAGTTTCTGCCTTTGCACTGGTGGTTTTCCTCCTGATGTGTAAGAATACCGCTGGGAGCCTGCCGTGCATACTTAAGGAGCCCTGATCCAGGAAAATGGGTCCAGTGGATCCTTCCACTTTACCCCCCCCCCCCACCTCCACGTGTGATATATGTCACGTTACATGTTAGCAATACAAACATTTCTCCAAATGATACAGAATAACACCGTCTGGAGTGTGTTCCAAGCCCCTAACACATCTTGAGATGGAAACTAATAATTTGAATCAGTTTATGATGCCACCTTAAGCCCCGTGATACATTACAGCTTATGTGTTGTCCTTTGTACTTTAATGAGACTTGATATCCCACTGTACACAACAGAAACATTATATTCTTTATCACATCACAAAGAATCTTAAATCCACGTCACAAATGCAATTATGTCAATTGACTTGACAATATAATCCACAGCAACCCAGAGCCTTTCATGTAACACAGCAAAAGCTTACAGAGAGGAGACACAAACTGGGTATTTGTGCACGTGAGAGAACACAAATTCACAAAAATCTGTGATCACTTCACAATGACTTGAAAATTGTGTTAACCACCAGGGAGAAATAACTATGTGAGAAAGTAAAGAGAGCCTGTCAACCAAGGCTGAAAATATGGGGTTCGATTTTAGCACCCGCTATCGGGTGCGTTCCTGGCGGGGGGGCTCCGAAAATCGGGGAATCCCGGACCGGGTCGGGAGCCCGGCTCCAACCCGCCCATTTCCGGGTTCCCCACAGACGCGCCGACGTGCGCGCGCAGCCCCCGCATGTGGGACTCCCGCAGGCAATTAAAGCCGGCGGGGTGCCTCTTAACAGTATTTATTCAGGTATTTCAGGTCGTTAACAGACCTGATTAAGGGAATATGTGAGGAGGGGTGGGATTTTAGAGACAACTGGGACTGTTTCCCGTACTGGGGGAAACACTCCCAATTGAAATGGACGTGTTGCAGCTGTCAGCCTGTGGCGGCTGCAAAGGTCTATTTGACAGGTGCGGGGGGGGGGGGGGGGGGAGACCCTCACTCGTTGCAGGAGGCCACTCTGTCACTTTGAACAAAGTTTGGCCTCCACCACCCTCCTCCTGACAATCAAATTCACCAACTTGCACACTTACCCCGGGGTCCAGACACATGTACCTACCTTGCGGACCCCCTCAGATGTACATCTTCCGGATGGGGGCCGCTGTAGCTGCAGTCGTGACCTCCTCGGAGGGCGAACAGCATCACCAGCCTCGCCGGCCAAGCCGTCCACCTCTGACACATGGAGCTCCACAACAGAGTGCTGTGACACATCCACCTGTACAGCAGGAGGGAGGGCAACCGCAGAGAGAGATGCGTTGCAGAGGGCACTACCCTCGCCACAGGGTCCACAGACCGAGGCTCAGCTTCCTGGACCTCTCTGAGCAGCAGTGCACACGGAGGCTCAGAGTCACTCGACATGTAGTCGTGGACATCTGCAGCCTCCTTCATGCCGAGCTGCTCCCGGTTGGCCCGAGCACCATCTTCTTACCTGTTGCTGTCAAAGTCACCACTGCCCTCAACAACTTCTCCTCCGCAGCCTTCCAGGGTGCCACCGGGGACATCGCCGACGTCTCTCAGTCATCTGCACAAAAGAGCCCTGCAAATACACCTACACCCATTTTGCAGTGACACAATGGGTGGCATCAGTTGTGGGTCTTCATTGTGATCCTCAGGAAAGGGCATTATTGCACAAACCAGACAAGATTCGCAAAGACGTGGCAGTAGTGGAGCCAATATAATATGTAATGTGAGTTGGTCAGAAATTCAATATAAGTAACAACCATGACAAACCCTCAAACACCCTTGTACATCCCCTTCATGCTCACGACACGTTTGCCTTACACTTCCTACTGCACATATGTGATGCACGCCCTGTGGCTGCAGCACAGGTAGTGGCAGGTTGAGTGAGGCTGGCCGTGAAAGAGATGCATGAGAGGGTGAGTATGAGTTAGAGACATGAGATTGTATGAGGATTGGGTTAAGTGGTAGTGGCGGGATGAGTACTGGCGAGGTGAATAAGTGCAGGTAAGATGAGGATGAGCTTTGAGTGGGTATGAGGGGTGATGTGACAGAGTAGTGTTGGCAGTGCAGAAGGAGATGTGGGGTGGGGGCGGTGATGTGGCAGATGGAGTGTAGGGGAATGAGTAAGTGTACTCACTTTGGCTGACCTACTTAGGTCATTGCAGCGCCTCCTGCACTGTATGCAGGTGGGCGATATGTTGGTGGTGCAGGTGACCTCCTCTGCCACCTCGAACCAGGCCTTCCTGGTGGCAGAGGCAGGCCACTTCCTCCCGCCCGCCGGGGGGAAGATCTCTGTCCTCCCCCTCCTCCTCACCCCATCTAATGATACCTGGAGTGAGGCATCATTAAACTGGGAGCAGCCTTCCCCCTGGGCTGCTCCATGCTGTAATTTTTTCTATTTGTTGCAGCATCTGTCAGTGGGGGACTGCCCCTTTAAATAGAGCTCCTCCAGCTGACAGAGCTTACTGCGCATGCGCAGTCCGCCCGACGCGCAGATCAGCAGTGGGGAACCCGGAAGACCAGGTAAGTGGATCCAATTAGGCTGCGATCGCGCGGGGGGCAGACTGATTTCACCGGGCGTGTTACCCACGCGCCCAATAGCCCCCCCGCCGCGAACCCGCAGCCCTGGTAACATCGAGCCCGTGATTTCAGGTTTTGAGTGGACTAAAATAGAATATCAATAATTGATAATGGTTAGAAAGCAAAGATTTCTCTTCAGATTGAAAAGTAGTTAAAATTACTGGAAAATAAAAGAGGCCTTTAGAATGCATCAAACCATGTTTTGGTTCTGAAATGACACAACTCAATAATCTCCATAAAACAAAAACAAAATATTGCAGGTGCTGGAAATCTGAAATAAAAATCGAAAATGCTGAAGACACTGAGCAAGTCAGACAGCATTTATGGAGCGAGAAACCGAGTTAACGTTTCAGGCCGATGACCTTTCATGACCCAAACGATAACTCTGTTTCTCTCTCTCCACAGATGCTGCCTGACCCGCTGAGTGTTTCCAGCATTTTTGGTTTTTATTTCAATAATCTCCATCATTGTGAAGTGAGAAATTTGGATGGAGATGAAAAAAATACAACCAACTATTCAAAAATTGGCTTCTGATAATTAACAACACAACTGCAAGTGGAGTAATGCTCTCCGTAATCCTGAAGTGTGAAACTTTGGGGATGGGGATATTTAGAACACAAGAGATTAATTTGGGTTTGGGTTTCTGAGAAGACACAACCCAGAATTGGAAGTGGGTTCATAATATTTAAGTGAGGAATTCTGGATAGATAAATTTAGAATCGAACATAACGGGGTGGGAATTCCTTCAGGCTTGTTTTCGGGTTTTGAAATGGGCGCTGCAAACACCCGAACTGGAAGGCCTTAGGCTATCTGAAATTGGGTTTCGGGCCTCATTAATATTATTTGGGTGAGCTGCCAGCATATTGCGAGCCTCAACTTTAAATCTCCATTTTAAGAAGATGAATGTTGGGTCGCTCAACTTGCCAATGGCCCAAAGGTACCAGCTTCAAAACATTTTTGAGTGTTGATAAAGGGACCACACCCAAAATGTCGACTCCTTTGCTCACTCCACAATTGCTGCCTGACCTGCTGACGGTTTCTCGCATTTTCTGGTTTTGTTTCAGATTTCCAGCATCTACTGTTTTTTGATTTTTGTTCATCTTATTCTGAAATATTGGCAAGATAACAAAGTAATTAGGTTTTTGAGTAGACACAACTCATAACTGAAAGTAGAGTAACACTCTTTATAATAGAGGACAAAGAAATTTTAGCTGGTGACCTGGGGATACAACAAGCTATTCATAATTTGAGTTCTGAGAATTACAACTCATGACTGAAACTGGAAGAATAATGTACATAATAGTAAAGTGAGAAATTCTAGGTCGGTGCATTTAGAATACAAGTTAATTAGGGATTCGGTTCTGTTAAAACATAACTAACAACTGGAACTACAATAATAATTTCTATTACCGCGAAGCAGAGAGATTCCAGCCCTCAGATCTCCGACTGCGGAAGTACAGAAAATGTATCACATTGTCGAATCTTCCTCAATTTTTCTGATGACCGTGAGTTTTGATGAAGATCAAAGAGTTCATCACCAAAAATCAGAGCTTCTTGATAAACTGGAATGTCACCAAGCTTCAATGTGTGACAAATCACAAGATAATTACGGATGAAGAAAGCCATTCAGCTCACTTTAATCCATTCATTCAGAAAGACTGGCACAATCTCCCTACTGCAGCATTCAGTCATTTCTTAAATGATTTCAGGGTTTTTGCATCCGCTATTCTGTTTGGAAGTCCATTCCCAGTGTTGATCGCTCTTTATGTGATATCAGCTTGAAATTTGTGTTTTACTAGTTTGACCTGGTGTCCTCCTGTCTTACTTTTGATTACCTTAGTCTGGCTAAAGCCTGGTGCCTTTCAAAAGTCTTTCTTAATGGGACAAGCCAGCTCTTAGCTAGTATCAGGTCTGCTCAGAATATATGAGGTAGGACAGAAGAACGAGGGCGGAATGTCTGTATGAAACATGATGTGGAGATGCCGGTGATGGACTGGGGTTGACAATTGTAAACAATTTTACAACACCAGGTTATAGTCCAGCAATTTTATTTTAAATTCACAAGCTTTCGGAGACTTCCTCCTTCCTCAGGTAAAAAAAAAATGAAACATGTCCTGCTCATTTTCCAGCCTCAATCCGGAGATCCATTAGAAATCCACCTTGGAATTTTGAGGCCAGTAGTGGTCGCAACATTGAACCCTGGGCCACACCAATCAGAAATTCTCCCTGCTCTGACATAATGTCTTTAACAAGTACCAATCTTTAGCCAGTTTCTTATCGATTGCCAAGATTTATCCTGAATCCTCACATCTTTGTAGCCTTTCATGTGGAACTTTGTCAAATGAATTTTCAAAGTCAAGGTACCCCACAACATAGAGTTTCTCACAGTCTGCTTGGATCGTCACTTCCTCAAAGAAATCTAGGAAGTTGGCTAGGCACGATCTTCCACTTCTAAAGGCATGCTGACTGCTGTTTACTGGGTTACTATTGTACCTATTACAAAGAAATACATTGAAATGGCAACAGATCTAGCAGCTCAAAACTGGGCATCCATGAGGCGCTGTGGGCCATCAGAAGCAGCAGAATTGTATTCCAGCACAATCTGTAACCTCATGGCCCGGCATATTCCTCACTCTACCATTACCAACAAGCCAGGGGATCAACCCTGGTTCAATGAGAAGTGTAGAAGAGCATGCGAGGAGCAGCATCAGGCGTACCTAAAAATGAGGTGAAAACCTGGTGAAGCTACAACTCAGGACTACATGCATGTTAAACAGCGGAAGCAACATGCTATAGACAGAGCTAAGCGATTCCACAACCAACGGATCAGATCAAAGCTCTGCAGTCCTGCCACATCCAGTCGTGAATGGTGGTGGACAATTAAACAACTAACGGAAGGAGGAGGCTCTGTAAACATCCCCATCCTCAATGATGATGGAGTCCAGCACATGAGTGCAAAAGACAAGGCTGAAGCATTTGCAACCATCTTCAGCCAGAAGTGCCATGTGGATGATCCATCTCGGCCTCCTCCCGATATCCCCACCATCACAGAAGTCAGTCTTCAGCCACTTTGATTCACTCCATGTGATATCAAGAAACGGCTGAGTGCACTGGATACAGCAAAGGCTATGGGCCCCGAAAACATCCCAGCTGTAGTGCTGAAGACTTGTGCTCCAGAACGAGCTGCACCCCTAGCCAAGCTGTTCCGGTACAGCTACAACACTGGCATCTACCCGACAATGTGGAAAATTGCCCAAGTATGTCCTATCCACAAAAAGCAGGACAAATCCAATCCGGCCAATTACCGCGCCATCAGTCTACTCTCAATCATCAGCAAAGGGATGGAAGGTGTCGTCGACAGTGCTATCAAGTGGAACTTACTCACCAATAACCTGCTCACCGATGCTCAGTTTGGGTTCCGCCAGGACCACTCGGCTCCAGACCTCATTACAGCCTTGGTCCAAACATGGACAAAAGAGCTGAATTTCAGAGGTGAGGTGAGAATGACTGCCCTTGACATCAAGGCAGCATTTGACCGAGTGTGGCACCAAGGAGCTCTAGTAAAATTGAAGTTAATGGGAATCAGGGAGAAAACTCTCCAGTGGCTGGAGTCATACCTAGCACAAAGGAAGATGGTAATGGTTGTTGGAGCCAATCATCTAAGCCCCAGGACATCGCTGCAGGAGTTCCTCAGGGCAGTGTCCTAGGCCCAACCATCTTCAGCTGCTTCATCAATGACCTTCCCTCCATCATAAGGTCAGAAATGGGGATGTTCGCTGATGATTGCACAGTGTTCAGTTCCATTTGCAACCTCTCAAACAATGAAGCAGTCCGAGCCTGCACGCAGCAAGACCTGAACAACATCCAGGCTTAGGCTCATAAGTGGCAAGTAACATTCGCGCCAGACATGTGCCAGGCAATGACCATCTCCAACAAGAGAGAGTCTAACCACCTCCCCTTGACATTCAACAGCATTACCATCACCGAATCCCCCACCATCAACATCCTGGGGGTCACCATTGACCAAAATCTTAACTGGACCAGCCATATAAATACTGTGGCTACAAGACCAGGTCAGAGGCTGGGTATTCTGCGGCGAGTGACTCACCTCCTGACTCCCCAAAGCCTTTCCTCCATCTGCAAGGCACAAGTCAGGAGTGTGATGGAATACTCTCCACTTGCCTGGATGAGTGCAGCTCCAACAACACTCAAGAAGCACGACACCATCCAGGACAAAGCAGCCCGCTTGATTGGCACCCCATCTACCACCCTAAACAGGCACTCCCTTCACCACTGGTACACAGTGGCTGCAGTGCGTACCATCCACAGGATGCACTGCAGCAACTCGTCAAGGCTTCTTCGACAGCACCTCCCAATCCCGCGACCTCTACCACCTAGACGGACAAAAGCAGCCGGCACATGGGAACAACACCACCTGCACATTCCCCTCCAAGTCACACACCATCCCGACTTGGAAATATATCGCCGTTCCTTCATTGTCGCTGGGTCAAATTCCTGGAACTCCCTTCCTAACAGCACTGTGGGAGAACCTTCACCACACGGACTGCAGTGGTTCAAGAAGGCGGCTCACCACCACCTTCTCAAGGGCAATTAGGGATGGGCAATAAATGCTGGCCTCGCCAGTGACGCCCACATCCCATGAATGAATAAAAAAAAATCAGGCTGTTTGTCCAATTAGTCTGTGTTGGTGTTCGCACTCCACACGAAGTGTAGTCCTAGTCCCGTGTGTCCACCCTGTTCCCAGATCCCTTTATCCCCTTTTCCTTCAATCATCTATCTAACCTATTCTTATAATCAATCAAGTTTATTCTTGATAACCGATTTTGTATTTTACACAGAATTGAAGCAATGGATCTGTATTTGCCTGTATCCATTTTGTCACATTTTTTGAATATTTCCACCATATTAACCTGTTTCCAATCTACTGTTACCTCCAGTGAGTCACTCATAATGATTGTCACTGCCTCACAAATCACCACCCTAGTCTCGCTCAGCACTCTGGGATAAATTTATCTAATTTATATCAACGTTATTAATTCAGTTTTAATTAACTCTGTTTGCACATGTGAGGATGTAATCACTCAGAATATCTACTATATTATGCTTATCCTCAGTTTCAAGTCCGTTTGCATCTTTTATGGGTTTCATCTCTTCTCTGATTGTCCTCTTACTGTTGTGGTATTGAAATAATTTTTTTACTCTTACATTTTAGTTAAGCAGCTGTGTATTCTTCTAGCTTCCTTTTGGTCCTCTGATCATGCTTTTACCTTGTTTTTGCATATCCCTGTATTCAACCCAGTGAACTCCTTCCTCTTTCTCTTTGTAGAGGTTATTTTTTCTCTTTATGTCATTTATAATTTGTTTGCTCATATATTTTAGGCCTATGATCATCAGTATGCTCAGCGCTTGCCCTCTACTGAAGTGTTATTAAACATCTTCTTCCAATCTATTTGCTTTGGTTGTTTCATCATTTCTTTGAATTTAGCCCTTTTAAAGTTATGTACTTGGCTTTGATATATCTGAATCCCAGATCATCCCTTTATCATTCCGTGGTATCTATCCCCCATGAATGCTACGACTTCCATTTTCTGAAACAAATACCAGGTCAAAATGAGCACTGTCTCTCATGTTTTCCTTCACACACTGGGTGATGAAGCAGTCATATGTTGCCTTTAACAAATCTGACTCTAAACCGCTTGGGTTTCCTCACTTTATGTTTGGTTGGTTGACATCTCCCATTACAATAGCTTTCCTGTTCTCTTACCCTTTTTATCTTTTCATGGAGCAAATTGTCCTCCTTATGCTAACCCGGTGGTCTCTGATATACCCGAAGTGTTAGCTTGCATTTTGTCACATTAGCGAAGTTGAACCAAAGTAATTCATTTGTAGCTTTGCCCTGCCCATAGATTCAACTTCATTTACCTCCGGTTGTCCCTGATATACATGGCAATGCTACCTCATCTATCCACCCTGTCCTTCGTGAATACCCTCTACCCCTGAATGTTATATCCTTATTATATAGCCTTGTTTCTGATATTCCTACTACATCGTAGTTCTCTACTGCCACAACAGCCTCCAGTTCCAGCATCTTATTTCTAATGCTTCTAATTGTACATGCATCTTATTGCAGATTTGCCTCCTTCCATGTCCCGCGGTATCTGCCTTCTCCTGGCCTCTTAGGTATATATATCTCTGGGTTCTTATGTCCATACCCACCCGTTGACTATCTTCTAACCTACAATCCATTTTAACTGGTATCCGGTTTATTCCTTGCCCTTCCCCAACCTATTCAGTTTAATTGATTCTTGATTGCTGCCTTATTGTGTTTTGCCAGTCTCTTTGGTCCTACTTGGTTTAGGTACAGCCTATCCCTCTAAGTCCTTTTTGTTTATGAAGGCAGCATTGTTGTTCCAACACCATTTTGCCAGCCATTCATTGACATCCTCAATTTTCTTTATCTCTACTCCTTTCCGAAATACTGGGAGTATCCTAGCAATTACTCTGCATCCCATATTTTTAAGTTTTTCTACAATCCTTGATGTCAAGGGCAGTCACTCTCACCTCACCTCCTTCATGTAAGGGGCACTCCTTCCTGTGGGAGCCTAGAGGCCCACATGAGCCATCTATCACTGCCTGAACCTTGGATAATGCAGCAAGTCAGTCAATGCCAAGGGCATGTGTTTACTGCTCCCTTGTCTCCGCAGGGAGCACTATGTATTGGTTTATCCTTGTAAACAAAGCAATTGTGAACTGCTGGATGCACTCATGCACAGCAGGCTGGCTGAAACATGCAATGTCCTAGGTTTATCCCTGAAAACCTCTAGTGGCATAGAAGCAACGATCTTAACAGGCACAGAGAGCACGTTGCCACCTCAAGAACACAGGTTGCAGGTCTTTTCCCAACAGGTGACAAAGCTCCCCGACCACTTCCCTGCTAAACTGGAGCCTCTGCTGCCATTGCTCTTCACTTAGGTTCCAGAAAGTGCCTGATCTGACATTCATCCAATATAGGTTCCTGCTCCTCCTCCTCCAGATAGTACACGTGAAGAGGAATTCCAACCTGCAGTTCTGTCAGGTGTCCTTGCAGCAGCCAAAGAATTAATGTGGCAAAATCTCAGAAACCGTTCTTTGGTTGGAGCAGCAGGAAAAGAAATAAGGGATGGCCCTGAAATTCCATGAGGATTCTACTGGTCTCCTGTTGTAACTCCACTGGGAGACTTGCAGAATTCCCAGAGTTATAGGTTTCTCCGCTGTTTATGCCACTTCCTTGGACATTCCAATGGTCTCCCGCCCAAATTACAGTGGGAGACAGGTTGAACCCCAATGGAATTTCAGGGCTGAAACCTGTAACTTTAATGTTACTCTACCACCAAAATCTTTGCCAATCAGGTCGCACAGCGCCCTAGATGTCCTTTGTTAATTTTGAGCACGCTGTCTATATGTAGGCAACTTGGACACAGCCTGTGATCATTGCAGGTCATGGTACTTCCTAAACATAGGAACAGGAGTAGGCCATTCAGCCCCTCGAGCCTGTTCCACCATTCAATTAGATCATGGCTGATCTGTACCTCAGCTCCATTTACCTGCCTTTGCTCCATGTCCCTTGATACCCTTACCTAACAAAAATCTATCAGTCTAAGTCCTAAAAGCTCCAATTGTCCCAGCATCTACAGCCTTTTGACAGAGAGAATTCCAGATTTCCACTACCCTTTGTGTGAAAAAGTGTTTCCTGATTTCAACCCTAAATGGCCTGGTTCTAGTTTTAGGATTATGCCCCCTTGTTCTGGATTCCCCCCATCACAGGAAATAGTTTCTCTGTATCTACCGTATCAAATTCTTTTATTATTTTAATCACCTCGATCAGATCACCTCTCAGCCTTCTAAACTCAGAGGAATACAAGCCAAGTTTATGCAACCTGTCCTCATAATTGAATCCTTTAAGCAATAGTATCATTCTGGTGAAACTGTGCTGTACTTCTTCCAAGGCCAATATATCTTTCTTGAGGTTTGGTGCTCAAAACTGAACACAGTATTCCAGATGGCGTCTGACCAAGGCTCTGTACAACTGAAACATAATGTCCTCACTTTTGAAGTCCAAACCCCTTGAGATAAAGGCCAACATTCCATTAGCATTTTTGATTACATTGTTTTACCTGCACATTAGCTTTTAGTGATCTATGTACATGGAAACTTATTTCCCTTTCCTCCTCTAGTTTCTAGTCTGTCTCCGTGAAGAAAATATTCTGATTTGTCTTTCTTGGATCCAAAGTGGATGACCTCACACTTCTCCATATTGAACTCCACCTGCCATAGTTTTTCCCATTCACTTATAGTCTGTCTATGTCCTTTTATAATTTCCTGCTCCCATCCACACAACTTACTGTGCCTCCTAACTTAGTGTCACCTGCAAACTTTGAAATATAACTATCTATTTCTTCATCCAAGTCATTATTAAATATAGCGAAAATCTGAGGCTCCAGTAGAGCTTGCTGGGGAACACCATTTGTCACATCCTCGCTATCAGAGAACACTCTCTGTCTCCTACCTCCCAAACCAATTACCAACCCATGTCACAAGGATACTTCCAATTTTGTGTGCTCTAATTTTTGCTAATAATCTATTGAGTGCGTAACGAAATATAGGTTAAGGTATTTAGGGGAACAAGGCTTGAAAGGGTTAATTAGTCAAAGTTTTAGCTGAGAGTGCTGTAATATAACATAGACTGCTTTTAAATTAACTTACAGCAGCTGAAGGCATTAACAGCCATGAGAATCTTGTTATTGCAAACTAAGGGAGGAACATGACGGTACCCCCACTCCTTCAGACATACTGGAATGCTGAAGCTAGCCATCTTCTGTCACCTTCGAGGACTATAGGGTGATTTATCAACTGCAGGGACTGAGGAACATTATGCTAAGGATAAGGAGAGATAATGGGGGGCCACAAGGCACCGGGAATTATATTCGATAGCCCTCGAAACCGGACACAGGGGTCACGGTGTGCCATTAACCCACGCCTAGTCGTTAAGATGCAGGCAGCACATAACATTTGTGCGGCTTGGTGATTTACCTGATAGCTGTGAGCAGCTAAGCCTGGCTGCGTGTTGAGTAAGCTGCACACCAGCAGGGGGCCCCGATATCGCGAGTGGCTAGCACCACTTAAAGGCAGCCTGCATCTCTTAAAATCAGCCTGCACCTCTTATTTGCAAAATATAAGATACAGGGCTGCACGGAGTCTGAACGGAGATCAGACATTGTGCACTTAAAACACAGATGCAGGTCCTATCCCTATGTTTACAAGCTGCTGAGTTATGTTAAAAAATTGAATAAAGGTTGCGCACTATTAAATCCCACAACCTCCAATCTGCACATCAGACCTCACCAAACTGCCGATCTGAGTTTGTACCAGGCCTGCTAGAGAGCGTGCACCAAGGTTTTTTGATGATGCAATAGAGGCCTTGGTGCAAGAGGTGGACAGAAGGAGGGGCATCAAGCCCTCCAGACATACGCTCAAGAGGCAGTGGGAGGCAATAGGGGACAAAATCAATACCAGACGCATAGCATCACGAACATGGATGCAATGCGGGAAGAAATTCAATGCTTTGACATGAGTGGTCAAGGTGAGTGAGGTCAACTGTCAAGTGGCATCTCCTACCAACTGCACCACTAGCCGCATCCACTGCTCCACAAATTACACCCCCCATCACCCACATACCAACAAACTCTTTCAATCAGGACTCAACTGTTCCAATCAGATGCTTCCTCTCACCCTCACACATTACCACTGTTGCAAGCCACACACCCACAAGTCACAGGTCACACACACTGGCAGCTATTCAACCATGACAGCCACATCACCCAAACATCTTGCAGGACACTCACTGGCACATGTCCCGCTTTCTTGCAGGAGAAGGTGGCGCATAACAGGAGGCAGCAAGTGGCAGTGGCTTCATGGAACATGAACCTGCTGTCCTCTCTCAGGATGACAACATTCCTGTCCCACCCCTGCCACTCTGCCAGTGGCCTTGCTGTTGCCTGTCAGCTAGCCAGCCCACTCCCTATAGAGTATTGAAACTTTATTATAGGAACGTTGGAAGATAGGAATAGGAGTAGGTCATTTAGCCCCTCGAGCCTGTTCCGCCATGCTATGAAATCATGGTTGATCTGTGACCTAACTCCATATACCCACCTTAGCCTCAAAACCCTTAATACCTTTGGTTAACAAAAATCTACCAATCTCACATTTAAAATTAACAATTGAGCTAGCATCTATTGTCGTTTGCAGAAAAGAGTTCCAAATTCTAACACCCTTTGCGTGTAGAAGCATTTCCTAACTTCACTCCTGCAAGTCCTGGCTCTAATTTTTAGGCCATGTCCCCTTGTCCTAGTATTCAAGTGTAGGAGACCTCCAAAAACAGGTACAAATGCATCAGCAGCCAGAAGCAATAATCCAGCAACTAACCTGTAACTCCTGCAGGATCCCTTTAAATAGCGCTGGTGAGGGGTCCTCCAGCTGTTTATGACCTGTTCAGTTGTGCGAGGTTAAGACAGTGCGTTGGCTGGAGCGTTAAGTTCCAAAATTTCATCTATCCCTTTAAATCAGCACTGCACACTGATCGAGTGGATATTCTCCCTATTTTACATGCTGCCGGCATTTGTTATCTGCGCGTGCGCAAACACCTTTACCAAGATGGTGTCCGGTGCTATGCAGCCCAATTTATAGCCCACTGTCCCTTCTGGACAAATATGTGTTGTCTACGTGATTGGGTATGTTAAAGGGAGCATTTTGGAAAATACTTGATTGGATGTATTTTGCCGCAGTACTGTTTTTTTGGGGTATAACTGGGGAGTCTGAGTCTTTGTTAAATGTAGAGGACAAAAAAGGAAGTACCAGGCAGGTAAATGAGAACAAGAGTGCGTGCATGAAGGAACAGGGATTGAGGCCGCGGCTTCTATCCAAAGGACAACAGGGTAATATAATTCTCAATTGTGCTTTGTAAACTACTGCTTAAATAATGTAATGTATTGATTTTCGCTTGTGCTAAATAAAGTCATATGGTTATTAGCCATTATGGTGTCAGTCCCGAACATTGAACAGAGAGTCAAAATTGACTCCAAATGGAAACAAATAAAATGCCTTCTGGAAGTCCATATAGACAACATCCATAGACACTTCCCTGTCTATTTTGCTACTGACCTCCTCAAAGAATTCAACTAGATTAGTCAGACATGACCTACCCTTGACAAATCCTTGCTGATCAGCTGATAGTTGTCCAAGTGCTCAGTCATTGTCTTTGATGATAGGTTCCAGTAACTTCTCCACAAGTTATGTTAAACTGACAGGTTTATAGTTTCCTGGTTTCTCCCTTCCTCCTTTCTTAAAAATTTGCAAATTTCCAATCCAAAGGCACAATTCCTGAATCTAGAAAGCTTTGGAAAATTATGACTAATGCATCTACAATTTCCTCACCTACAGCCTTTAATACACTAGGGTGGAAACCATCAGATCCTGGAGATTTGTCTGACTTAAGTCCCATTATTTTCTCCATCACCATTTTTTTTAAAGCTTATATTCGTTCCACTAAGCTCCTCCCCTTGACTTATTTTTAGGTTCCCTTGTACTGCTGGTATTTTTTCCTCTTCCTCTACTGTGAAAACGGATACAAAGTACTCATTTAACAACTCTGCCATTTCTTTATTATCCATTATAATCTTGCCTGCATCTGGCTTTAATGGGTCCACATTACCATTCTCTTTTTCTTAATATTTTGAAAAACTTTTTCTGTTAGCTTTGATATCCCTTGCAAGTTTTTTGTAGCCCTTTTTGTACTTCTTATTACTTATTTTGTATCCCTTTATTGCTTGTATAAGCCTTTTCTGTTAGCTTGATACTGACAGTATCTTTCTTTCAAATGAGATGTTAAATCAAAGCCCCATCTTCTCTTTCACGTGGTCGTAAAAGATCCCACGGCCTTATTCGAAGAAGAGCATAAACATTCTCATGGTGTCCTAGACACCCTTTATCACTCAACCAAAACCTCTCAAACAGATTATCTGGTCATTTATCTCATTGCTGTTTTTGGGACCTTGCTGAGCACAAATTGGCTGCCGTGTTTCCCTACATTACAACAGTGATTACACTTCAAAAGTACTTCATTGGCTGTGAAGCACTTTTGGATGTCCTAAGGTTGTGAAAGGCACTATAACACCTCCACTCACCCAAACATGAGCAGGACAATAGAATACAGGGGTTTGGATTTTGTTTATGTGTAAGTGAAGTAAAGAGAACTGCACTTATCTTGTCCAACAATAATTTATTACATCTTTTTCAGATTTTCTATATGTTTTATTAGACCCATAATGTAATGCTTTACCTGAGGCTCAAGCAGATGTTGATCAGCCATTTAGAAATCTTTCTGTGGTGATTCTGAACTAGTGTGATGTGTGACATGAAAAGCCCTGCCAGACTCTCCATCTCAAACACCTCCATAACTTCTAAACAGCTGACCAGAAAGCTGTCATGGGAAACCTCCCAATGAAAGGACAGCAACTGTTCCACAGAGTCTCAGCTGAAGATGTTTGAGATTTGTGTGTCTCCGACTGTTCAAAACACATCGGAGCAGAGGGGCAAAAGACTGACAATCCAAGAGGTAGGAAATATGTAGAGGTTACACTGTAGTTCCCAGGATAGTGGATAGTTTGTACTGATTCACCTTGTTTAACACAAGTGACATACTGAGATGCAGTTCCACAAGTGCTAGCCCTCGACATAACTTGTCAAAGTGGTTCCTCTTCATGTGTGTCCCCAAACAGTGAGTGCCAGTTGAGTATTTATCAATGGGGCACATCAAAGCCCAGTCCGATCCTGATGACAGAACTGCAAGATAATAGCAAGTGGAATGGAGAAGATGTAACAGTGAAAGTGTAATGGGGAAAGTGCTACAGGAAGTAACCAATACTTGCAGGAAATGCACGACTTTTAATATATTACTGGTGGATCCCCCACGGTGTGACTCATGGTAAGTTGGAGGATACGGTTTCTAGTATTTCAGGTACTATCAGAAATGGACCCCTGACAATCCTACTAGTGAACCATTGGGGGTGGGGCACAGCAATTAGTGGTGGAATCAACCAGCACTCTTGTTAGCCCTTGCACAATCTTCATGCCCTGAACTCTTTTTCATGTGATAGTAATCCACTCTCTACTACGGTCTTGATCTGTTTTCTTGCCCCCCCAACAGCCCTTGCTCCTCTCACTCTCAGCCTTCTTAAAATTATCCCCTTCTACATCCCCAGAATCCCCAACACTCTTAGCTTTATCACACAGGTCATACACTTCCACTTTCCCTGACTTGACATCCCTACATAATTTGTCAGCTATTTTTCATGGGCTTGTCTAACCTTGTTTCCCTGTGTGGAGTTGAAGAATTTTGGGTCTATAGTGCTAAAGGACGCATTAGACTGCAAAGGAAATGGACACCTTACAATCCAATCTCCTTTGGAATGAAATGGGAAAGGACTCGGAAAATCTATCCCACAATAAAATAAAATACAAATGAAAAGTTTGTTATTTCCTTTTTGTGTGTTTTGTTTTTGAACCAATAATTGCCACATGACAACATAATGGCAACAATATCTTTGTTTCAGTCAGGCTAACAGCAACATGTAGGCAATGCTTTTGTCACTCTTTACAAGGCTTTCAATGACATGAAAAATGCCTCACATTATCTTCAGAGAGTCAGCCAGCTTTCACTTCGCAGTTAAGCAATAACTGGGACCGAGGTGAGGAGGGAAGGAAATTTAGAGTTTAGGATGGCAGCACTAGAAGTGAAAGAAGAAAGTTGCAATTATATAGCACCTCATCACCTCCTCAGGACATCCCTTCACAACCACTTAATTATTCTTTTGTACTGCAGTCAGTATTGTTATGCAGGTACATGCAGCAGCCAATTTGTGTACAAGATCCTGTAAACAGAAATTGAGATGAATGGCCAGTTAATCTATTTTTATTGGGTTTTTTTGTGTGGGAGAAATTTTGGCCAGGACACCAAGAGATCTCCCTGCTCTTCTTCAAATAGTCATGGAATTTTTTTTTTTTTATTCGTTCATGGGATGTGGGCGTCGCTGGCAAGGCCGGCATTTATTGCCCATCCCTAATTGCCCTCGAGAAGGTGGTGGTGAGCCGCCTTCTTGAACTGCTGCATTCCGTGTGGTGACGGTTCTCCCACAGTGCTGTTAGGAAGGGAGTTCCAGGATTTTGACCCAGCGACAATGAAGGAACGGCGATATATTTCCAAGTCGGGATGGTGTGTGACTTGGAGGGGAATGTGCAGGTGGTGTTGTTCCCATGCGCCTGCTGCCCTTGTCCTTCTAGGTGGTAGAGGTCGCGGGTTTGGGAGGTGCTGTCGAAGAAGCCTTGGCGAGTTGCTGCAGTGCATCCTGTGGATGGTACACACTGCAGCCACAGTGCGCCGGTGGTGAAGGGAGTGAATGTTTAGGGTGGTGGATGGGGTGCCAATCAAGCGGGCTGCTTTATCTTGGATGGTGTCGAGCTTCTTGAGTGTTGTTGGAGCTGCACTCATCCAGGCAAGTGGAGAGTATTCCATCACACTCCTGACTTGTGCCTTGTAGATGGTGGAAAGGCTTTGGGGAGTCAGGAGGTGAGTCACTCGCCGCAGAATACCCAGCCTCTGACCTGCTCTCGTAGCCACAGTATTTATATGGCTGGTCCAGTTAAGTTTCTGGTCAATGGTGACCCCCAGGATGTTGATGGTGGGGGATTCGGCGATGGTAATGCCGTTGAATGTCAAGGGGAGGTGGTTAGACTCTCTCTTGTTGGAGATGGTCATTGCCTGGCACTTATCTGGCGCGAATGTTACTTGCCACTTATGAGCCCAAGCCTGGATGTTGTCCAGGTCTTGCTGCATGCGGGCACGGACTGCTTCATTATCTGAGGGGTTGCGAATGGAACTGAACACTGTGCAGTCATCAGCGAACATCCCCATTTCTGACCTTATGATGGAGGGAAGGTCATTGATGAAGCAGCTGAAGATGGTTGGGCCTAGGACACTGCCCTGAGGAACTCCTGCAGCAATGCCCTGGGGCTGAGATGATTGGCCTCCAACAACCACTACCATCTTCCTTTGTGCTAGGTATGACTCCAGCCACTGGAGAGTTTTCCCCCTGATTCCCATTGACTTCAATTTTACTAGGGCTCCTTGGTGCCACACTCGGTCAAATGCTGCCTTGATGTCAAGGGCAGTCACTCTCACCTCACCTCTGGAATTCAGCTCTTTTGTCCATGTTTGGACCAAGGCTGTAATGAGGTCTGGAGCCGAGTGGTCCTGGCGGGACCCAAACTGAGCATCGGTGAGCAGGTTATTGGTGAGTAAGTGCCGCTTGATAGCACTGTCGACGACACCTTCCATCACTTTGCTGATGATTGAGAGTAGACTGATGGGGCGGTAATCGGCCGGATTGGATTTGTCCTGCTTTTTGTGGACAGGACATACCTGGGCAATTTTCCACATTGTCGGGTGGATGCCAGTGTTGTAGCTGTACTGGAACAGCTTGGCTAGAGGCGCAGCTAGTTCTGGAGCACAAGTCTTCAGCACTACAGCTGGGATGTTGTCGGGGCCCATAGCCTTTGCTCTATCCAGTGCACTCAGCCGTTTCTTGATATCACGTGGAGTGAATCGAATTGGCCGAAGACTGGCTTCTGTGATGGTGGGGATATCGGGAGGAGGCTGAGATGGATTATCCACTCGGCACTTCTGGCTGAAGATGGTTGCAAACGCTTCAGCCTTGTCTTTTGCACTCACGTGCTGGACTCCGCCATCATTGAGAATGGGGATGTTTGCAGAGCCTCCTCCTCCCGTTAGTTGTTTAATTGTCCACCACCATTCACGACTGGATGTGGCAGGACTGCAGAGCTTTGATCTGATCCGTTGGTTGTGGAATCGCTTAGCTCTGTCTATAGCATGTTGCTTCCGCTGTTTAGCATGCATGTAGTCCTGAGTTGCAGCTTCACCAGGTTGGCACCTCATTTTTAGGTACGCCTGGTGCTGCTCCTGGCATGCTCTTCTACACTCCTCATTGAACCAGGGTTGATCCCCTGGCTTGTTGGTAATGGTAGAGTGAGGAATATGCCGGGCCATGAGGTTACAGATTGTGCTGGAATACAATTCTGCTGCTGCTGATGGCCCACAGCGCCTCATGGATGCCCAGTTTTGAGCTGCTAGATCTGTTCTGAATCTATCCCATTTAGCACGGTGGTAGTGCCACACAACACGTTGGATGGTGTCCTCAGTGCGAAGACGGGACTTCATCTCCACGAGGACTGCGCGGTGGTCACTCCTACCAATACTGTCATGGACAGATGCATTTGCGACAGGTAGATTGGTGAGGACGAGGTCAAGTAAGTTTTTCCCTCGTGTTGGTTCGCTCACCACCTGCCGCAGGCCCAGTCTAGCAGCTATGTCCTTCAGGACTCGGCCAGCTCGGTCAGTAGTGGTGCTACCGAGCCACTCTTGGTGATGGACATTGAAGTCCCCCACCCAGAGTACATTTTGTGCCCTTGCTACCCTCAGTGCTTCCTCCAAGTGGTGTTCAACATGGAGGAGGACTGATTCATCAGCTGAGGGAGGACGGTAGGTGGTAATCAGCAGGAGGTTTCCTTGCCCATGTTTGACCTGATGCCATGAGATTTCATGGGGTCCAGAGTCAATGTTGAGGACTCCCAGGGCCACTCCCTCCTGACTGTATATCACTGTACCGCCACCTCTGGTGGGTCTGTCCTGCCGGTGGGACAGGACATACCCAGGGATGGTGATGGAAGAGTCTGGGACGTTGGCTGAAAGATATGATTCTGTGAGTATGGCTATGTCAGGCTGTTGCTTGACTAGTCTGTGGGACAGCTCTCCCAATTTTGGCACAAGTCCCCAGATGTTAGTAAGGAGGACCTTGCAGGGTCGACTGGGCTTGGTGTTTTGCCGTTGTCGTGTCCGGTGCCTAGTGGTCCGATGCCGGGTGGTCCGTCCGGTTTTATTCTTATTATGACTTTTCGTAGCGAGATTTTACAACTGAGTGGCTTGCTAGGCCATTTCAGAGGGCAATTAAGAATCAACCACATTGCTGTGGGTCTGGAGTCACATATAGGCCAGACCGGGTAAGGGCGGCAGGCTTCCTTCCCTAAAGGACATTAGTGAACCAGATGGGTTTTTACGACAATCCGGTAGTTTCATGGCCATCATCACTGATACTAGTATTTTAATACCAGATTTTTTTATTTAATTAATTGAATTTAATTAATTAATTGAATTTAAATTCGCCAGCTGCCGTGGCGGGATTTGAACTCATGACTCTGGATTTTAGTCCAGGCCTCTGGATTACTAGCCCAGTAACATAACCACTATGCTACCGTACCCGTTATCTTTTATGTCCGTGTCATTTGCGCACCGCAAATTCAATATTGTGCTGTTAGGCTTGGGTCATGGTCTGGACCGCTGAAGATTTATGGTGAGTTAATTTTTTTTTCATTTATTGCAGCTCCTTTACGAAAGGAATCACCGGGGGCTGAAGCTAACTGTTTCTAGGAGGGTCCCTGACACCCCTCAAGCCTGGGCACCCCAGGGCAGGCAGGGATAGTGGCCAATACTCATCGACAAGTGAGCTGACCTCCAACTGACCCTGTAATCTCCAGCAGGGTCAGGTGCAGAGGTCACTGCTGGGTGCAATCTCAGTGACATTGCCAGGATTGTTGCCTTGAGCAATTTCTGGGCCAGTGGTTTTTAATTGGCTTCTGGAATATAAATTGTGCTTTCTTTACCCACTGCAGGGATAATATATAAGTAAACAAATTTGTTCTGCTCACATATCGGAGGTACATAAATTAATATATATGTGCGTGTAACTAAGTACAATTCCCAACTTTGCAGATGACACCAAATTGGGGGGTATAGTTAATACATAAGAAGACTGTAACAAAATACAAGAAGACGTTAATAAACTTGCAGAATGGGCGTATAAATGGCAAATGAATTTCAATATAGATAAGTGTGAGGTGGTGCATTTTGGTAGGAGGAATAAGGAGGCCACATACTCCTAGGAATATGAGAGTCTAAATGGGGTAGAGGAGAAGAGGGATCTAGGGGTACAGATACACAAATCACTAAATTTAGCGACGCAGGATAACAAGGCTATAAACAATGCAAACAAAGCACTGGGGTTCATTTCTAGAGAAAAAGAATTGAAAACAGAGAAGTTATGTGAAACTTATATAGAACCTTGGTAAGACTACACTTAGAGTACTGTGTACTGTTCTGGTCTCCATATTACAAAAAGGATATAGAGGCACTGGAGAAGGTGCAAAAAAGATTTACAAGGATGATATCAGAACTTAGAGGTTATAACTATCAGGAAAGACTGAACAGGCTGGAGCTCTTTTCTCTAGAAAAGAGAAGGCTGAGGGGTGAACTAATAGGGGTCTTTAAAATTATGAATAGGGTAGACTTAGAGACAAGATGGACCTTGGTAACTATAGGCAGATTCGTTTGACATCAGTAATAGGAAAGATGCTTGAAGGAATCATTAGGGATGATTACATGGATAGAGAGGGATATATTAGGGACACCCAACATGGCTTCAAAAAAAGGTCACATCTAACAAATTTGATTATATTTTTTGAAGAATTCGCCTAGATGGTGGATGAGGGAGGCCCAATAGACATTGTCTGCTTAGACTTCCAAAAAGCTTTTGATAAGGTACTGCAAAAGAAGCTTCTCTACAAGATCGAAGCTTTTGGTATTAGTGGTAATATATTGAGCTGGATTGAGAACTGGCTGGAAAGTAGTTATAGATGGACTTGGATCTGTTTGGAGACCGGTCACCGGTGCTGTCCGACAGGGATCAGTGTTGGGACCGTTGTTCTTTACTATTTTTATTAATGATCTAGATGTAGGTGTTGGGAGTACTATCTGAAAATTTGCAGATGATACAAAGATCTGTGCGAGTGTCAGGACGTAGACGATGCTCGACTGTTTCAGGTGGATCTTCATGTGTTTGGAGATTGGGTTCGTGACTAGCAAATGATGTTTAATTTGGAGAAGTGCAGTTATATGCTTGTGGGCAGGAAAAGGCTCAACATGCATACACCCTTCAGGGAACAGCATTAAAGCAGGTGGAGAAAGGAAGAGATCTGGGCGTTCTAGTGCATAGATCTCTAAAGGTTCATGAGCAATGCCGTGAAGCGATAGCTACTTCGAATAGGGTGTTGGGGTGCATTTATAGGACAATTGACTATAAAACAAAGCATAGTATTTTGTCCTTGCACAAGACCTTGGTCAGGCCTCAGTTAGAATACTGTGTCAAGTTTTCATCTCCTCACATGGTGGGTGATATTGAGGCTTTGGAAAGGGTGCAAATTGGGCTGGGTTTTTCGCCTCTCCCAAGGAGACTACATGGTTTTGGGTGGGGTGGGGAGTATATATTGTGATACACAAGGTATCACTATTGTGCTGGACAGGCTGGATGGACCAGAGGGTCTTTTCCTGTCTGTCATTGTTCAAATGTAAGATGTTTCCACTTGTGGGGGAATCCAAAACTAGGGATCATAAATATTAGATAGTCATTAATAAATCGAATAAGGAATTTAGGAGAAACTTCTTTATCCAGACTGTGGTTAGAATGTGAAATGTGCTACCATATGGAGTAGATGAGGCGAATAGCTTGGATGCATTTATGGGCAAACTGGCATAAACAGTTGGACCAAGTGACCTGTTTCTGTGCTGTAAATTCTATGTAAAAAAAAACTGGAGTGGAGGGCTACTCGGGAGGGAGGAGGAGAGAGAACAGCTCAGGGGAAGAAGGGTGGCTGAGTGGGAGAAGGATGGTTCAGGACCATATGGCTGAATATTTCCATTGCTCAGTAGAGTGGTGTAAGGGATGAAGACAAAGTTGGCAAATTGTTCAATAACTGATCAGGTATGGAGAGAATGTAGAGTGAGGGGATGGGAGTGGGAAGAGCCAAGACCCTAAAAGCAGGCCAGATTGGGAATAATCCAAGTAGTGAAATCACTAAAAACTAGTGGACAGGTTTAAAAAATAATTAAAAAGGCTAACAGAATGTTAGCCTTTATCTCAAACTGAGGAAGTTCTGCCTCAGTTATATAAAGCTCTGGTTAGACCGTATCTGGAGTACTGCGTTCAGTTCTGGGCATCGGACCTCAGGAAGGATAGATTGGTCTTTGAGGGGGTGCAGCGCAGATTCACCAGAATGATACCAGGGCTAAATTATGAGGAAAGGTTACATAGACTATGTTAATTATATCCATGTGATTTATATCAATTAGTGTTAATTGTATTCAGGTGGTGCATTTCAATTGGGGACTCTATTGTATCCATTTACAAGAGAGCTTATCGAGCGTGTGGGTTGTGTTGATCTCTGTGAATAAAGGCTTGGAAGTAGCTGAAGACCAGGCTCTAGTATTGTATCCTTCACCAACTGGCTATCCAGTTTGGAACATGGCAGCAGAGAAAGGTTGTCTAAAGATGAAGGTTGGAAACTATGCTATTTTTTTTGAACATAAAAAAACTTGAAAGCCTAGTGGCCATTGTGGAAAATGGCAGAAAACAAGTTTAAATCATCGAGGTACAATTTCCCTCCGATGTTCTCGGAGTTTAAACCGTATGACCAGTGGAAGAACGAGGTTGATACTCTATCAAAGAGAAAACAAGGCATGGCATTGGCGTTGTTGCTTCCTGAATGAAGTAAAATCAGAAGTAAGATATTTTCTGAGATGAATGCAGATCTTTTGGATAATGATGAAGGTTTTACCTTTCGAATAGAATTTCTGGATCAAATCTACAAGAAAGATGACCTGTTAATGTTTCTAATGTTAAGTGCCTGTGAGGCCTGGTCAGCATTTGATAGATTTTGGAAAATGGACGGTCATTCAATGCAAGAGTATATTATAGACTTTATATATACAAATTATACAAAAGGTTGACAAATTTCAAATTGGAAATCCCTGGGTCGGTACTAGCGTTTAAATTACTAGATTGTGCTAAGGTGTCTCATCTGGACAGGCAACTGGTCTTAACTGGCATCCAGTTCTCAGAAAAGGAGACTCTGTTGGATCAAATGTCTACTGTGTTAAAAAAAATCCTGGGGAAACAGTCATTCCCTTCATGGAACAATTGAGGCATTCCACTATGACACAAAGAAAAGAAGATTCGATGGTTACCAGATTTCGAAATGTTCCAGATACTAAACGCAGGCACCAGACCAGGTTTCAAAATTTTCAAGAGACCGGTCACAGAAGGATTAAAGACAGCCAGATTGGTGATGAAGGCAGGTACAACAAATCCAGTTATATCAACAAAAGGCAAAATTGGGACAGCAATAACGAGCGAATGAATCCCAGGAATGCCCAAGGAAGAATCCATAGATGCTTTATATGTGACTCTAAGTATCATTATGAGGCAAATTGCCAAGATTGATGACCCAGGGTCCTTGAAATGACGCATTAAGAAAGTAGTTCTGAGGAAGAGGATGAAGATAATGATGATTCTGAACAGATTATCCTGGTCACAAGGAGTTTTAATCCTGTGATGAATGTATTAGTTATGGATTCCTTTAATTCTGCGGTGTTAGTGCATGTATTTCAACTGTATGTGGGGTAGATTGGTTTAAAATGTTACCTTGATTCACTAAGTAGTGAGGATCAATGCAAGGTTAAGGAATATAAATGTTCGACATGTTTTAGGTTTGGTGATGACAACCACCTTGAGGTCACTCAAGAGAGTGGTAATTCCAAATAAGATAGATGGAGTAAGCCATTTTATATGTGCAGATGTAGTCTCCAGTGAGATACCTATGATTTTGGGTAAACCTTTCATGAAAAAGACAAAAATGAAACTTGACATGAACCACGATGAGGCAATCATTTTTGGCAAATCGTTTGATTTGCAGTTTACCCAGTCAGGGTATTATTGTATCCTCTTTATAAAACTTGATGTTTCTCATCAGCATGTTAGGCAAGTATTAATGGCATCAGGCAATAAGGATAAGAGAGAAAAAACAAATTGTCTTAAAGTTACAGACAATTTGCCCACCCAACTTGTCAACGTTTAAAAATCCTGCTAAAAGATGCAGGTGTAGTTGATGAGGAATATACGAGGCTCATAAAAGAGATTAGTGAGAACTGTGAAATCTGTAAGTATAGAACGGACGCCCTCACGTCCTATTGTAAGTGTTCCATTAGCACGTGACTTTAACGAGGTAGTTGCCATGGATCTAAAGGTATGGAGCAAAGACAGAAAAGTTTTCATCTTACATTTTATTGACATGGCTACAAGATTTAATATTTCTACGTTAATATATAGCAAGGAGAAGGTTATTCTGGAGAAAATTATGGAAAAATGGATAGGGACTGGACTTGGGACACCAGCAAAGTTTTTGACCGAAAAAGACCGGGAGGAGAAAGGTCAGGAGAGCAATAGTGATAGGGGATTCTACAGATAGGGGAGCAGACAGGCGTTTCTGCTACCGCAGACATGATTCCAGGATGGTATGTTGTCTCCCTGGTGCCAGGGTCCAGGAAATCACTGAGCGGCTGCAGAACATTCGGGGGGGGGGGGTCTCCAGGATATCACTGAGCGGCTGCAGAACATTCAGGTGGGTGCTGGGCGAGAGGTCGTGGTCCATATTGGTGCCAACAACATTGGTAGAAAGAGGGATGAGGTCCTGCAGGCAGATTTTGAGGAGTTACGAAAGGGTTTAAGAAGCACGACCTCAAAAGGTAATAATCTCTGGGTTACTACCGGTGCCACGTGCTAGCGAGTATAGAAATAGGAGGATAGAGCAGATGAATGCGTGGCTGGAGAGATGGTGCAGGAGGGAGGGCTTTAGATTTCTGGGGCATTAGGAACAGTTCTAGGGAAGGTGGGACCCGTACAGGCCGGACGGGTTGCACCTCAACGGAGCTGGGACCAATGTCCTCGCGGGGAGGTTCACTAGTTCTGTGGGGGGGTTTAAACTAATTTGGTAGGGGGATGAATACCAGAATGTAGCATTGGAAAGGAGAAACAAGGGGCACAAATGATTGGGAGAGAAAGACAGCATGAGTGAAAGTAATAGTACAGTATTAGGTGAGATCAGACGAAGAGAAAGTACAAGAAAGTCTAAGACTGGTTTGCAGTGCATGTGTGTAAACACACGAAGCGTGGTAAATAAGGTTGGTGAGCTGCAGGCGCAAATAGCCACATGGGAATAGGATGTCGTGGCGATAACGGAGACCTGTCTCAAAAAAGGGCAGGATTGCGTACTAAGTATTCCTGGATACAAGGTGTTCAGTAAAGAGGTGAGGGGGAGGCAGTATTAAGGAGAATATTGCAATACTGGAGAGAGAGGATGTCGTGGATGGGTCAAGGATAGAATCTATTTGGTTAGAGTTAAGAAATAAGAGGTGCCATTACACTACTGGGTGTATTCTATAGGCCACCAACTAGTGGGAAGGAAATAGAGGAGCAAATTTGCAGGAAGATTAGAGAGGTGCAAAAGCTAGTGATAACTGGGGACTTCTACTATCCTAATATAGACTGGGGTAACAATAATAATATAAGGGGCAAAGAGGGGGAGGAATTTTTGAAATGAGTTCAGGATAACTTTCTTAACCGGTACATTTCCAGCCCAACGAGGAAGGAGGCATTGCTGGACTTGGTTCTAGGGAATGAGGCGGGCCAAGTGGAGCAAGCATCAGTGGGGGAGCATTTAGGGAGCAGCGTTCACAGTGTCATAAGTTTTAGAATAGCTATGGAAAAGGACACGGACCATACTAAAGTAAAAATATTCAATAGGAGGAGGGCCAATTTAAGTGGTATGAGAACAGACCTGGCCCAGGTAAATTGGAATCCAAGATTGGCAGGCAAAACTGTATTTGAACAATGGGCGGCCTTTAAGGAGGAGATGGCTCCGGTAGAGTCTAGGCACATTCCCATGAGGCAGAAAGGTAGGGCAACTAAAGCCAGAGCTCCCTGAATGACAAAAGAGATAGTGAGCAAGGTGAAACGGAAAAAAGGGGCAGACGACAGATGTCAGGTTGATAACACAAGTGAGAACTAAGCAGAATATAGAAACCTCAGAGGGGAAGTGAAAAGGAAATAAGAGGGGCAAAGAGAGAGTATGAGAATAGATGGGCGGCCAACATAAAAAGGAATCCAAAAGTCTTCTACAGGCATGTAAACGGGTAGTAAGAGGAGGGGTGGGGCCGATTAGGGACCATAAAGGAGATCTACTCATGGAGGCAGAGGGCATGGCTGAGGTACTAAATGAGTACTTTGTATCTGTCTTTACCAAGGAAGAATATGCTGCCAGAGTCTCAGTAAAGGAAGATATAGTTGAGATACTGGATGGGCTAAAAATTGATAAAGAAGAGGTACTAGAAAGGCTAGCTGCACTTAAAGTAGATTAGTCACCAGGTCCAGATGGGATGCATCCTAGGTTGCTGAGGGAAGTAAGGGTGGAAATTACAGAGGTACTGGCCATAATCTTCCAAACATCTGTAGATACGGGGATGGTGCCAGAGGGCTGGAGAATTGCAAATGTTACACCCTTGTTCAAAAAAGGGTGTAAGGGTAAACCCAGCAACTATAGGCCAGTCAGTTTAACCTCAGTGGTGGGGAAACTTTTAGAAACGATAATCCAGGACAGAATTAACAGTCACTTGGATGATTAGGGAAAGCCAGCACGGATTTGTTAAAGGCAAATCGTGTTTAGCTAACTTGAGAGAGTTTTTTGATGAGGTAACAGAGAGGGTAGATGAGGACAATGCAGTTGATGTGGTGTATATGGACTTTCAAAAGGTGTTTGATAAAGTGCCGCATGGTAGGCTTATCATCAAGATTGCGGCCCATGGACCAAAGGGGGCAGTAGCAACATGGATACAGAATTGGCTAAGTGACAGGTAACAGTAGTGGTGAACAACTGTTTTTCATACTGGAGGGAGGTGTACAGTGGTGTTCCCCAGGGGTTCGTGCTGGGACCATTGCTTTTCTTGATATATATTAATGACTTGGACTTGGGTGTACAGGGCACAATTTCAAAATTTGCAGATGACACAAAACTTGGAAGTGTAGTAAACAGTGTGGAGGATAGTGATAGACTTCAAGAGGATATAGACAGGCTGGTGGAATGGGTGGACACATGG
This sequence comes from Heptranchias perlo, assembly GCF_035084215.1. NCBI lineage: Eukaryota > Metazoa > Chordata > Chondrichthyes > Hexanchiformes > Hexanchidae > Heptranchias > Heptranchias perlo. The sequence continues at coordinate 103,677,422 of NC_090327.1, forward strand.
CAGATGAAGTTTAACGCAGATAAATGCAAAGTGAAACATTTTGGTGGGAAGAATGAGGAGAGGCAATATAAACTATAAGGCACAATTCTAAAAGGGGTATATGTGCACAAATCGTTGAAGGTGGCAGGGCAGGTTGAGAAAGCAGTTAAAAAAGCATATGGGATCCTGGGCTTTATAAATAGAGGCATAGAGTGCAAAAGTATGCAAGTCATGATAAACCTTTATAAAATACTGGTTCGGCCACAACAAGAGTACTGTGTCCAATTCTGGACACTGTGCTTTAGAAAAGATGTGAAGGCCTTAGACAAGGTGCAGAAGAGATTTACTGGAATGTTTCCAGGGATGAGGGGCTTTAGTTACGTGGATGGACTGGAGAAGCTGGGATTGTTCTCCTTGGAACAGAGAAGGTTGCGACGAAATTTGATACAGGTATTCAAAATCATGAAGGGTCTAGATCGAGAGAAACTGTTCCCATTGGCGGAAGGGTCAAGAACCAGAGGACATAGATTTAAGGTGATTGGCAAAAGAACCAAAGGTAACATGAGGAAAAACTTTTTTACACAGAAAATGGTTAGGATCTGGAATGCACTGCCTGAGGGGGTGGTGGAGGCAGATTCAATCATGGCCTTCAAAAGGGAACTGGATAAGTACTTGAAAGGAAAAAATTTGCAGGGGATAGGGCAGGGGAGTGAGACTAGCTGGATTGCTCTCGCATAGAGTTGGCGCAGACTCGATGGGCTGAATGGCCTTCTTCCATGCTGTAACCTTTCTATGATTCTATGATAATGGAGGTGAATTTGTTAAGGTGGAGTTCAGAGACATGTGTGAAAAGATGAATATAATCGTCATGCATACAGCAGCTGAGGGCCCTTTTAGCAATGGTCTTTGTGAAAGGAATCATGCTGTGATTGATAGCATGGTGCATAAAATTTTGGCTGATTGAACAGAGTGTAAATTGTCAACTGCTCTTGCATGGGCAGTTCATGCAAAGAATTCTCTTCAAATGGTTGCAGGATATAGTCCTTACCAACTAGTCTATGTGCACAATCCCAAATCACCTTCTGTTCTTTGCGATAATCCTCCTGCTCCAGAAGGTACTACTAGTGCCATTTTTTCCTGAGCATTTAAATGCTATGCATGCAGGGAGACAGGTTTTTATCAAGGCTGGGTTATCAGAGAATATTCGTAGATCACTGAGGCATCGTATTAGACCACCTGAGACAGAGTTCAATTCAGGAGATTTAGTACATTATAAACGAGAGGGTCATAGGGAATGGAAAGACCCTGGTAAGGTAATAGGTCGTGATGGTAAGGCAATAATTGTCCAACATGGTAATCAAACTCTTCGGGTTCAATCCTCATGATTAATTGGAATTAATTATAAAATCTCAGACCCTGAGCAGTTGATAGAAGTAAACAAGGTATCTTGTGCCTCAAATGTTCATGATTCTTTTGATGAGGTTCCTGAGGAACAGACTGAGGTAGATCAATGGCTGGACACTGGTAATGTCAGTGGTCAAGAAACACATGACAGAGCTATCACATCCACAAAACAATTACCCAAAGACACGAGTGACATATGTTCCAGAAGGAACCAATGAATGGAGGGATGCAACAATTTTGGGACATGCAGGCAAAGCTACTCATTTGAATGAAAGATATTCATTTAATGTTCAGGATGATATCCAAGGATGAGGACCTGAACTGGCAGAATGGGGTAAAAGATTGGGGAGTACAAAATCGGAGTACAAGTAGTAATAGGGAGTCCAGAAGTGAATCTCCCATCAGAAAACGATCATGGACTAGTGATGAAAGAGGGAGATCTCGCAGTATTAGTCACAACAGACAAAGAAGGGGACGTAGAAGACGTAGCTTGACTAGGTCAGACAATGAAACAAAGACCACAGAACAGTCATGTAACAGAACTAGATACGGAAGTCCTCATGATCGTGAAGTTTTGGTGGCTGCCAATAATCTTGAGGATAAACAAGTGAGAGAGGCAAAACAAAGGGAATTAGATAGTTGGAAAGAATTTGGAGTTTATTCTGAGGTAACAGAAGGGTGAACCAGCTTTGACGCATAGATGGGTTTTTTATTCGTTCATGGGATGTGGGCATCGCTGGCAAGGCCAGCATTTATTGCTCATCCCTAATTGCCGTTGAGAAGGTGGTGGTGAGCTGCCGCCTTGAACCGTTGCATTCCGTGTGGTGAAGGTTCTCCCACAGTGCTGTTAGGTAGGGAGTTCCAGGATTTTGACCCAGTGACGATGAAGGAACGGCGATATATTTCCAAGTCGGGATGGTTTGTGACTTGGAGGGGAACGTGCAGGTGGTGTTGTTCCCATATGCCTGCCGCCCTTGTCCTTAGAGGTGGTAGAAGTCGCGGGTTTGTGAGGTGCTGTCGAAGAAGCCTTGGCGAGTTGCTGCAGTGCCTCCTGTACTGTTCTGAACTGCATTGAAAGTCCTTGCAGATGGGACCTATAAGGCTAAAGCGAGATTGGTAGCTAGGGGTTTTGAAGAGAAACTGGGTGATACAGATGTTCAAGTGGATTCTCCCACTGCTGGAAAGGTAATCTTAAATCTTTTGGCAACATACTCATGGGAGAGTAGATCAATTGACATAAAAGCCACAATTCTGCAGGGCGATACTTTTCAGAGAAGTGTTTCTAAAACTGCCAAAGAGGCAGCAGATATGGAAGGAAAACTATGGAAACTAAACAAATGTGTCTATAGCCTGACTGATGCTTTCACGGTATGGTATTTTTCGGTGAGATCTATTTTGCTGAAAACAGGTTGTATTCAACTAAAATCAGATCCTGCAATGTTTTATTTGTACCATAACGGAAAACTTTCAGGCATCTTCATGATGCACATTGATTTCTTATGGGGTGGTACTGCAGAATTTGAGATTCGTCATTAATAAGATTAGAGTAGAATTTAAAATCGGGAGTCAGGCCTGTGGGACTTTTAAATATATTGGTTTAGATATTAAGCAGAGTGTGTCTGGTATAACTTTAAATCAACAATCCTATTTAGAAAGTGTTACTCCCATCCCAGGTAATCGTACGAGGTCATCACAGAAAGGTGATGTTACATCTAAAGAGACAGCAATTACAAAGCTTGATTGGTCAGTTGAACTGGTTGTGCACTCAGATGCTAGTTTTGATGTGTTGGAGTTAAGTACTTCAATGAAACACCACGTAGTAGAGAATGTTTTAAGGGCAAATAAAACATTACGAAAATTAAACATTGATAAATGTGTACTTAAGTTCCCCACCCTTAGGTGACCCAAAGAAAATGAAGCTAGTTATCATTAGTGATGCTTCATGTGCTAAAGTTCCTGATGGGTATTCTAGTGCAGCTGGTTTCATAGGGGGTGATTTTAAACCCCAAGATCGGATGGGTTGGGGGCGGGTGGGAGTTGAAAATAGTTGTTTTTTTGGGTCGCAACCGCAAAATATTTGGACTTTGCATTCCCAGTGGGAAGCTTGTACTTTTACACGCCGACGTTTAAACCCAGAAATAAAGCCGGGTTGCGATCGCGACCCAAAAACCAGCTATTTTCAACTCCCACCCACCCCCAACCCACTCCTTCTTGGGGTTTAAAAATCACCCCCATACTGTTTCTTATGGGTGAGAATGGGAAATGTTGTCCTTTAGCTTGGGAAGCTAAGAAAATAAAAAGGGTTGTTAAAAGTACTCTGGCTGCTGAAACACGAGCTCTTGACGATGCTGTGGATATGGGATTCTATTTAGCAAATATTTTGAGTGACATCCTGTACAATGGAAGTACTGAAGATTGTCTACATAACATTCTATTGCTCATTGTGGAATAATGTACACTGTATGAAAAATGTGAGTGAGAAGATTATGGATTGACCTTGCTGGCTTGAAACAAATACTGGAGAGAAAGGAAATCTCTAAAATTAATAGGTGGATTCAAGCCATCAGCTGTCGGATTGTTTTACCAAAAGAGGTACATGTACAAAGAAATGATTAGGACTCCTGAGAAGGATTGCCTCACAATGTAATGCTGTGAATAGTATACGGTGTGGAGGTTTTTGATTTTCGAAATTTTTGTTTGTGTTGTGTGTATATATAAAGTTTAATTTTTTTGTATTTAGAGAGGGGAATCTGTTAATTTATATCAATTAGTGTTAATTGTATTCAGGTGGTGCATATCAATTGGAGACTCTCTTGTATCCATTTATAAGAGAGCTTATCTAGGGTGTGGGTTGAATTGATCTCTGTGAATAAAGGCTTGGAAGCAACTGAAGACCAGACTCTAATATTCTATCTTTCAACACCTGGCTATCCAGTTTGTAACAGACTAGGCTTGTACTTCCTTGAGTATAGAATATTGAGGGGTGATATAATTAAGTTGTTTAAGATGATTAAAGGATTTGACAGGGTAGATAGAATCTCTTTCTTCTGATGGGGGCATAAAATTAGAACTACGACATTCAGGGGTGATGTCAGGAAGCATTTTTTCACACAAAGGGGAGTGGATATCTGGAACTCTCTCCCCCAAAAAGCTAAGGCTTGGTCAATTGAAATTTTCAAAACTGAGATTGGTGTATTTTTGTTAGGCAAGACTGAACAGGATGGGGCTTTTTTCTCTAGAAAAGAACAGACTGAGGTAAATCTTCCAAGGCCCAGCACCATTGGCAGGGCCTTAAATGCAGTCTGCAGGTTATCACAGAATAGTGGGTGTGCTGCTCGTGATCTTCCCATGAGGCACCTACTGCAAGCACGGCCATACTCCTGGCATAGGGTCTCAGCAAATGTGACCATTTGGATAAGAATAATGTTCTGGATTTCTTCATCGTGGGTGATATTGATGCTTTTGAAAAGGTTCAGAGGAATGCCACAAAGATTGATTCCCAGTTTAAAACATCTTAGCTAGCCAGATAGAACCAACTTTTTCAACCTATGTACTTTAAAGAAGCATAGACTTAGAGGTGATCTGATTGAGGTCTATAAAACAATGAAGGGATGGGATTGTAAACATACTGATAAATTATTTCAATTTGTTAAGTTGGGGAGGGTCAGGCATCCTGCTTATAAGTTATACAAGGTTGGAAGTCAGGCAATTGTATTTTTTTCCCCAGAGAATAGTAAACATAGAAACACAGAAAACAGGAGCAAGAGTAGGCCATTCGGCCCTTCGGGCCTGCTCCGCCATTCAAAATGATCATTGTAAACAATTTTACAACACCAAGTTATAATCCAGCAATTTTATTTTAAATTCACAAGCTTTCGGAGATTTTCTCCTTCCTCAGGCAAATGTTTCAAGAGCTCCTTGAAGCCTACGCATTTATACATATTGAACAATACATGGTGTTTACAGACTGCCCCTGCAACTGCCCGTTGCCAAGGCAATCACCGTGTTCAGACAGAGAGGTGTCACCTGCAGAACCCCCGAATACACATTCAACAAAAAAACAAACAGGGAAAAAAAACAGAGAAAAAAAAACAGAGAGAGGCAGAAACATCCGGAAGGCAGAGAGAGCCAGTAAATGACCCATTATATTAAAAACAGATAACATTTGTTCGCTGGTGGGGTAACGTGTAGCGTGACATGAACCCAAGATCCCGGTTGAGGCCGTCCTCATGGGTGCGGAACTTGGCTATCAATTTCTGCTCGACGATTTTGCGTTGTCGTGTGTCTCGAAGGCCGCCTTGGAGTACGCTTACCCGAAGGTCTGAACACGGTGATTGCCTTGGCAACGGGCAGTTGCAGGGGCAGTCTGTAAACACCATGTATTGTTCAATATGTATAAATGCGTAGGCTTCAAGGAGCTCTTGAAACATTTGCCTGAGGAAGGAGAAAATCTCCGAAAGCTTGTGAATTTAAAATAAAATTGCTGGACTATAACTTGGTGTTGTAAAATTGTTTACAATTGTCAACCCCAGTCCATCACCGGCATCTCCACATCATGACTACCATCGACACCACAAACTGCCGGCTCACAGTGGAAAGGATATCCAAGAAGATCGCGCATTTAGACACAGACATCAAGTTTTTACAGAGCTGCAAGAAAGCAGACAAGATCCCGAAAGGACTCCAGATCACGAACCCACTCAAGTCCACATACAACTCGGATTACGCTGAGAGACTCTGCCGCCGTACCTCTCGCACACTCCGCAACCATCTCATACACCAACTCTACAGCAGACGCCACAACCTCGAAACCAAGATAGAGTCCATACTCTCAACCTGTACTCAGGACACAGCAGACCAGCTACGTTATACCGCCAAACAGACGAGGCAACGGAACTACGCTGCCTACATGAAAACCAAGAGCAGGAAGCTTGAGAAACTCGGCATCACCACCAGCAACGACCAAGCTTCCCCTGGTACCACGGTTGCAACCACAGGGAAGTCTATTGTCAATTTATCCGACCACACCCTTCAACCAGACGAAATCGAAGTTCTCAGCCGAGGGCTCAATTTCTGCCCCACTACCAAAATGGACCCCACTAGTCTCGCGGCGGACACAGAGGAATTCATCAGGAGAATGAGGCTCCGGGAATTCTACCACAAACCCCAAGATTTCAGCAGCGAACCCAATGAGACAATCGACGATCCGGAACAGCAGACAGAGGGATCCGCGGTACAGCAACCGAAGAGGAAAGAGTCAAACTGGACTCCTCCGGAGGGTCGCTGCCCTCAGCTGGACATGTATGCTCAAGCTGTCAGGAAATGCGTCAATGCCAGATTCATCAGCCGCACTCAGAAGACAGTCCAGAATGTCACCCGAGCACAACGCAACGCCATCAACGCTCTCAAGACCAACCGCAACATCGTCATCAAACCAGCGGACAAAGGAGGAGCCATAGTCATACAGAACAGAACAGACTATTGCAAAGAAGCATACCGACAACTGGACAACCAGGAACACTACAGACGGTTACCCGCAGATCCGACCAAAGAACACACCCACCAGCTCAACAAACTGATCAAGACCTTCGATCCAGACCTTCAAAGCATCCTACGCATTCTCATCCCACGTAATCCCCGCGTGGGAGACTTCTACTGCCTCCCAAAGATACACAAAGCCAACACACCCGGACGTCCCATCGTATCAGGCAACGGAACCCTGTGTGAGAACCTCTCTGGATACATCGAGGGCATCCTGAAACCCATCGTACAGGGAACCCCCAGCTTCTGTCGTGACACTACAGACTTCCTACAAAAACTCAGTACCCACGGACCAGTTGAACCAGGAACACTTCTCACCACGATGGACGTCTCGGCACTATACACCAGTATCCCCCACGATGACGGCATCGCTGCGACAGCATCAATACTCAACACCAACAACAGCCAATCTCCGGAAGCCATCCTACAACTCATCCGCTTCATCCTGGATCACAATGTCTTCACCTTCGATAACCAGTTCTTTACCCAAACACACGGAACAGCCATGGGGACCAAATTCGCACCCCAATACGCCAACATTTTCATGCATAAGTTCGAGCAGGACTTCTTCACTGCACAAGACCTCCAACCAACACTATACACCAGATACATCGACGACATTTTCTTTCTATGGACCCACGGCAAGGAATCACTAAAGAGACTACACGATAACATCAACAAGTTCCATCCCACCATCAAGCTCACCATGGACTACTCCTCAGAATCAATTTCTTTCTTGGACACACGAATCTCCATCAAAGACGGGCACCTCAGCACCTCACTCTACCGCAAGCCCACGGACAACCTCACGATGCTCCACTTTTCCAGCTTCCACCCTAACCACGTCAAAGAGGCCATCCCCTATGGACAGGCCCTGCGAATACACAGGGTCTGCTCAGACGAGGAGGAACGCGATGGACACCTACAGACGCTGAAAGACGCCCTAGTAAGAACGGGATATGACGCTCGACTCATCGATCGACAGTTCCGACGGGCCACAGCAAAAAATCGCATAGACCTCCTCAGGAGACCAACACGGGACGCAACCAACAGAGTACCCTTTGTCGTCCAGTACTTCCCCGGAGCGGAGAAACTACGCCATGTTCTCCGCAGCCTTCAACATGTCATCAATGAGGACAAACACCTCGCTATGGCCATCCCCACACCTCCACTACTCGCCTTTAAACAGCCACCCAACCTCAAACAGACCATCGTTCGCAGCAAACTACCTAGCTTTCAAGAGAACAGCGTCCACGACGCCACACAACCCTGCCACGGTAACCTCTGCAAGACATGCCAGATCATTGACACAGATACCACCATCACACGAGATGACACCACCCACCAGGTGCATGGTTCATACTCCTGTGACTCGGCCAACGTTGTCTACCTCATACGTTGCAGGAAAGGATGCCCCAGAGCATGGTACATTGGCGAGACCATGCAGACGCTGCGACAACGGATGAACGGACACCGCGCAACAATCGCCAAACAGGAGGGTTCCCTCCCAGTCGGGGAACACTTCAGCAGTCATGGACATTCATCCACCGACCTTCGGGTAAGCGTACTCCAAGGCGGCCTTCGAGACACACGACAACGCAAAATCGTCGAGCAGAAATTGATAGCCAAGTTCCGCACCCATGAGGACGGCCTCAACCGGGATCTTGGGTTCATGTCACGCTACACGTTACCCCACCAGCGAACAAATGTTATCTGTTTTTAATATAATGGGTCATTTGCTGGCTCTCTCTGCCTTCCGGATGTTTCTGCCTCTCTCTGTGTTTTTTTTTCTCTGTTTTTTTTCCCTGTTTGTTTTTTTGTTGAATGTGTATTCGGGGGTTCTGCAGGTGACACCTCTCTGTCTGAACACGGTGATTGCCTTGGCAACGGGCAGTTGCAGGGGCAGTCTGTAAACACCATGTATTGTTCAATATGTATAAATGCGTAGGCTTCAAGGAGCTCTTGAAACATTTGCCTGAGGAAGGAGAAAATCTCCGAAAGCTTGTGAATTTAAAATAAAATTGCTGGACTATAACTTGGTGTTGTAAAATTGTTTACAATTGTCAACCCCAGTCCATCACCGGCATCTCCACATCAAAATGATCATGGCTGATCTTCTAACTCAGTACACAGTTCCCACTTTTTCCCCATATCCCTTGATCCCTTTAGCATTAAGAAATATATCTATCTCCTTCTTGAAAACATCTAATGACTTGGCCTCCACTGCCTTCTGTGATAGAGAATTCCACAGGTTCACCACCCTCTGAGTGAAGAAATTTCTCCTCATCTCTGTTCTAAATGGCATACCCCGTATCCTGAGACTGTGACCCCTGGTTCTGGACTCCCCAGCCATCAGGAACATCCTCCCTGCATCTAGTCTGTCTCGTCCTGTTAGAATTTTATATGTTTCAATGAGATCACCTCTCATTCTTCTAAACTCCAGTGAATATAGGCCTAGTCGACCCAATCTCTCCTCATACGTCAGTCCTGCCATCCCAGGAGTCAGTCTGGTAAACCTTTGTTGCACTCCATCCATGGCAAGGACATCCTTCCTCAGATAAGGAGACCAAAACTGCACACAATACTCCAGATGTGGTCTCACCAAGGCCCTGTATAACTGCAGTAAGACATCCCTGCTCCTGTACTCAAATCCTCTTGCAATGAACGCCAACATACCATTCGCCTTTCTAACTGCTTGCTGCACCTGAATGCTCGCTTTCAGCGAATGGTGTACAAGGACACCCAGGTCTCGTTGTACCTCCCCTTTTCCCAATCTATCACCGTTCAGATAATAATCTGCCTTTCTGTTTTTACAAGCAAAGTGGATAACCTCACATTTATCCATGTTAAACTGCATCTGCCATGTTCTTGCTCACTCACTCTATTGTCTAAATCACATTGGTGGCTCTTTGCATCCTCCTCACAGCTCACATTTCACCCCAGCTTTGTGTTGTCTGCAAACTTGGAAATGTTACATTCTGTTCCCTCATCCAAATCATTGATATATATTGTGAATAGCTGGGGCCCAAGCACCGATCCCTGCGGTACCCCACTAGTCACTGCCTGCCACCCGGAAAAAGACCTGTTTATTCCTACTCTCTGTTTCCTGTCTGTCAACTAATTCTCAATCCATGCCAGCATATTCCCCGCAATCCCATGTGCTTTAATTTTGCACACTAACCTCTTGTTTGGAACCTTATCAAAAGCCTTCTGAAAATCCAAATACACCACATCCACTGGTTGTCCCCTATCTATTCTACTAGTTACATCCTCAAAAATCTCCAGTAGATTTGTTAAGCATGATTTCCCTTTCATAAACCCATGCTGACTTTGTCCAATCCCATTAATGCCTTCCACGTTAATGCCCTTCCATAGGTTTCATTGAAGAGGCTACCGGCTTGTGTGGTGGGTGCTGATTCACTGTATACCTTCAAGAAGGAGCTGGACCAGTTCCTGGCTGAGGCAGAGATCGCATCACATAAGAGGTAGATGTCAAATAATATAAGTTATGGTCAATGTGATCTCCTGGACTAGTTTCAATTATCTAGAGGGATCGGAGAGGAACATTCCAGATTTAAACCCCTATAATTGGCAGCGGGTTTTTGATCTGTTCTTTTTTTGTTTCTCCCAGGAGACGACATAGCACCTAGGGGGTAGGGTGTCTCTTTACCTAATGTACAAGGCATCACAACTGTATGGGATAGGCTAGATGGACCCGCTGATCTTTTCCAGTCTGATGTTTTCATATGTTTGCTACTTAGATGGGTACATTTTCAGCTAGCTGAAAAAGTAAGATGGTGGCCGGAACCAAAATGAATCCAGCACTTTTACTGGTACTTGGCAGTTTGGAATTGTTAACTTCAAAGAAAAATCGAGTGATTGCTCAGTTTTCTGCTGCTTACTTGTTTCTCATTTTATTTACTGACTAAATAGAACTGCTTTTGATTCATTTATGTTTAGTGAATTGGATATTTGATGTGCAATTTAATAGGCAAATCCTCATTTCAACAAATACCTACGATTGTGTGACATGGAAGTGTGACAGAGGTGTGACAGCATGATGTGTGACATCTTCAGGTGTGACACCTTTGAAAGGCAGGCCGTGATGGATGTGTGCTATACCTAAATCTTTCAATTAAATAGGATTTCAATATGATAACGGGTTATTCATAAGGACCTGCTGAATGGGGCCTTCAGTGGTCTAGCTGGTCAATGCACTGCATGGTACTCTACCGGTACAAACCAGTGGGGTGAAACCATGCTGTGTGATAGCGTACAAACATTTTAACGTATTTGTATAAAATTCCTCTCTGGTATTTTAATGAAGGCGCTATCCTGTTTCTTATAAGTGAGTTAAAACCTTTGTTAAAATAATGAGAAGAGGAATTTAATACAAACGTATTACTATTACCCAATCGCACAGCATGATTTCACTTTACAGGAGGATCCCAGGTTTGATCTCCAGTCTATGCTGTTAGCTGGATTCAGCCAGGACAGTTGTTATATTTGGATCCTTTTGTGGGCTTTGAGTCCTAACGTGATCATGCTTACCAGAAATAGAATGAAATAAGCCACCCAAGGGTCAGGTAAGAGCCTGGGCTCAGCCACATGCACTCTCATGAATTCATTGCATACAGTAAGATTTTACGTTTTGCAGTTGAGGATTTTCTGTGAGGCACCAGAGAAAAAAGTACCGCTTGTACTACAGATCCAAACTTACCCTCACAAATCATTTCTCCCATATGCAAATATCAGTCAAATCTACTTTGCATGCTGCAGCTGCCATTCTCTTAGGGATCAATGGGAACAGCACACTCTAATCCTCTCTATAGAAGAAACACTCATCCTCAATCAGCGTCTCCTCTGGGATATTTTGAAAGACACTGGTCCTATGTAAACCTGGTTGCCAGATCCCTTCTGCTGGAGGGTATATCAAAGTACTGATGAATTATGTAATTGCTCGATGATTATCCTCTCAGCCTCAAAAATTAGATATCAACAATTCTTCAATAAACATCATTGATGTTGTCATATATAATCTGACAGCAAAAGCATGAATGTTTAAAATGCAAATAGACTGATCATGAACCTTAAGAGCCATTGATATAAAGCACTTGTTTAATCCCAATAGGTTTAACATGAAGTATTACCATTTATTTTCATTGCCAAGTGCAGTGATGTATCCAAACTCTGTACCTTCAACTTAATCACTAGTACAGAATTAACCGACAAGTCTTGTGCTCAGAGATTAAAGGGCTGATTTTAACTCTGCCTGTCCGGTGGGCAGTTAAAATGGCCACAGTGACTTTCCCGCTGCCTTCCCATGGGTTGGAATTTTAACCTGCTTTTTTGAACAGCTAAGCGGGACACCTGCTGGAAGGCAGTGGGGTCCTGCTTTAAATATTTAGATGTAGCTCCGATGTCATCGAGGCTCGACTGCAATTTTAACCCAAGGTCTGTACAGGAGGTGGATGTAGGGCTCGAAGAGGCTCAGAAAAGATTGTAAATTTAATTATTTTTTGTTTCCTTGTGGGCCTCTCCTGCCCCGGGCTTTCCTACCCCTCCCTCGACCACGATGCCCTCCTGAAGCCCCTCCTAACCACTTAGCTGACTGCTGGGAACTGTTCGGTCGGGTCTGCGGCAGCCTCCTGCTGCTCAAAATCCCGCTCCCCCCAGGAAGCTGGCACTACCCACTGGGTTTGGGCGTGAGACTGACGTGGGCCATGCAGATGAGTTTAAAATCTCTTGGGCCTCACTCTGTAGAGGGCTAGATGGTTTTCTGTCCACCTCAGCCCCCGCCTGAACGACCCCTGCTGGGAGTTCAAATCTGGGCACGATTCAACAACTGTGTGGGACATTAACTTCCTGAATAGCTGATAGCTGTACCAAAATGACCCAGTTATTTAAATAATCTGTTCATTTCACTGAACATTTTCAATGTATAATTATAGGTAAGGATATTACAAATTTCAGTTAATGGCACATAATTGTAGTCTTTCAAGTTTGCATCTTTTATGTTACAAAAATGTTAAAAATGCCAAAAAAACAATAATAATCAATTGAAACATTACTTTTTTAATGGTTTGCAATTAATCAAAGACAGCTATTTGTAATTGTTGCACTTTTACTCTGATGCCTATTTCACAGTAAAAACACTATGGAAGTAAGTAATAACAATAACTATTTGCATTTATATATATATATATATTTATATTTTTATAGGAAAACTCGCCAAGGTGCTTCACAAAGGCATGAGGAGAAAAAAAGGATGGCATTGCAAAGGCAGGTATTGGGAGGGTGACCAAAGGTTTGCTCAAAGAGGTGGGTTTTAAGGAGGGTCTTCAGAGAGGTCGGGTGGTTTAGGGCGGGAACTCCAGAGTGCAGAAGAGGTGAGCCATTGTGGATAATGGGGTGACCTTAAGGAGATGTTTTTCAGCCAACAGGGTCAACAGTGCAAACGAGGGCTGAAAGCAGTTGGCAGGACAGACAATACATGATATTAATATTCAAAATGTATTTCTGGAGTTACATATGTTGTTACAATAGAATATAACTCTAGAATAAGTGCAAAACCACACACCTACCTTTTGTTTTCATTTGGTCCCTTCCCTCACTGCGGTCCTTGTGTTGTTCAGACTCAGCATTGTCATTCCTCACCTCCCCTAGAATTAAACATGGAAATTCAGCAAAACATGGAGAGAATTATAGGCATAAATATAAAATGTAGAAACTCTAGAGTGTATTAGTATTAAAATATAGTGCAAAACAGATTAATGAATCTTCAAATTGATTGGTCCCAGATCCTATCCACAGGCTGTTTCTGATGCTCACTGCCGCCTTTACTCTGAAGGTTGTTGATACAATCATTTATAGCTTTCATCTACTAGAACTAGAACTGATCTTCAAAACAGCTATGTAAACACCTGAGGTAAAGGAAAAGATGAGAAGCCCGCTCCACCTTAAGAGCATCCCTTGCTCCCATTCCAAATGGGCACCTAAGGACAAAAACAGCAAACCAAGGCAGATCTCGCAGAATTGTGCAAGATGCTCATTTAAATTTTTGGCATTAAATCTGAGACCTTACTAAGGATAAAGTACAAATGGGCTCAAGTACTCTAGCACACAGATGCAACAGGCTGACATACTGCAGCCCCATAGGAAATGGGTGCAGGGCTTGGGCTCCCAATTCTGCGAGGCCCTTGTGTCCATATATAGCACCTTGAATTGTCCCCACTAATCATTTGTCATGTGTATTCCGAGCATCTGAGAATTTAAATAGAAAGGATGCTGCACACTAAAGATCAGGCTGTAAATTACAAATGTGATAAAGTTACACGGTAAATTGCTAAGACGGCTGAAACGAAAAGCAGGAGTAGCCTTCATGGTAATTAGTACTGAACTACATCTTGGTTTTATTGATAGACAGTGCCCTAGATTTCAACCCTCCTCGTTCAGCGAGAATGGTGTGTGGGAAGAGTTAAGATCAGGCCGAGCCCAAAGCCTGAGGCTGCACCATTCCTGCCTGGCGACATCGTATCTTCACCAACTTTGAAGTTGGCCGAGGCTCCCATTGCAGGCATGAGGGCCTAATTTAAATTCAAAAGTCACTGGCCGATGACATCATCGGAGCACAACATGATTTTCAACACGAGCCAGGGGAGGCCCATCCGAAGTCAAACACGCCCTAGAAACCTGGTGAGAACACCAACTGGCCAGAAGAGACCAAGGTAAGTTTTCAAAAATTACACTGCTGTGAAATCCTTGTGGACCAGTGGGAGCAGGAGTGCTCTCCCACCCTGCCTCCCCACCGCAGGAACCCTTGGACCTCCCCGGCCCCGGCCTTGCGGAGCAGCACCTTCAACTGCTACAGAAACAACCTGAAGGGGCTAAACTTAACATAATGGAGAGCCCGCCATGCTGGAAGCATATATTGGATACTTGAGCGCTTGCTTCACAAAGCCAAACCATTTGGTCAGAACACTACGCACCACACCTGCCTGCATTTCTGATGGATACTCCTGCCGGACGAGAGTCACCACGTGAGGTCAAAAAATGAGCCATAGTAGGTGCTCCTGGTAAGTGATGCTCAGCACCGGGTGCACTGCTTTGTAAAATCTACCCCATATCTCCAACTATCTTAGAGCGACACTTGGTCACAGATGTCCAAACATAAATTTGGTGTGCAACCATGAGGCTTCATTATCTTTAAGTTAGGAACATACATTCCAGTTACCTAGATCTTTCTAGAACAAGTCTTCAGATATCCTGATATCCTGATTTAAAAGGGTAAATACAATTTTAATAAAATTTAAATGTTGCACACCATTCAACAAAATTGGCATCAGTGAGTACTTTTTTATTCGTTCTTGGGATGCGGGTGATACTGACAACGCAATTTTTGTTGCCCATCCCAAAATACCCTGAGGGAATTAAAAGTCAACCATGAAATATGGGACTGAATTCACATAAGTCAGATTGGGTAGGCTCTCTGAAGGATATTAGTGAACCAGTTAGGTTTTTACAATAATTTGGCAATTTTCATTGTTATTGTCTGGTGCTAGCCCACAAATTACCAGATTTATTGAATTCAATTTCACGACTTACCATGGTGGGATTTGAATTCATGACATCTGGGTTATTAGTCCAGTATCATAACAGATTTGGGGTGGTTGGCAGAAGAACCAGAGGTGACATGAGGAAAAACATCTTTACGCAGCGAGTTGTAACGATCTAGAATGCACTGCCTGAACGGTTGGTGGAAGCAGATTCAATAATAACTTTCAAAAGAGAATTGGATGAATACTTGAAGTGGAAAAATTTGCAGGGCAATGGGGAAAGAGCAGGGGAGTGGCACTAATTGGATAGCTCTTTCAAAGAGCCGGCACAGGCATGATGGGTCAAATGGCCTCCTTCTCTACTGTGTAATTCTATGATTCTAGGATAACCTAACCACGAGGATATCATACTGTACAAATAAAGAAGTCAGGATACCTATCACACGGGTTAGAACACTCCATAAACTGCAAGTACTAAACACAGAGCTGTGTCACAATATGCTGGTTTACTGGATCTAGGAAAAAATCTTGGATGCAGAAATGATGAAAAACAAATGTTTAATGAAGAAAGGTAAGCAACATTGCAATTGTTACACAGTTAAAAATAAACTGATAGCTGACATCACTGCTAAATTATCGTATATGTCAAATTAATAAAGCTCGGTTGTAGTCTTGCCTCTGAGTCAGCAGATTGCGGGTTCAAGCCCCACTGCAGGACTTCAGATGAGACGTTAAACCAAGACCCCACCAGCCTGTTTAGGTTGATGTAAAAGAATCCATGGCCTTATTCGGAGAATAGCAGGGACTTCACTTAGTATCCATACATAGAATTACATATGTAGACTGTACAGCACAGAAACAGGCCATTCGACCCAACTGATCTATCCTGATGTTTATACTCCTAGTCTCCTCCAACTCGAATTATCTCTTCCCACCCTGTCTCCATCTCCCTCTATTCCCTTCTCCCTCAGGTATGTATCTAGCTTCCCCTTAAATATGTCAATGCTATATGCTTCACCCACTCCATGTGGCAGAGAGTTACACATTCTCACCACTCTTTGTAAAGAACTTCCTCCTAAATTCTTTACTTGATCCACCAATGGCCATCTTACATTTACACTCCCTTGTTCTGGTCTCATCCACAGGTAGAAACAGTTTCTCCCTAACCACCCCATTGAATCCTTCTTAACGTGAAAGACCTCTATCAGGTCTCCTTTTAGCCTTTTTTCTAAAGAAAAGAACCCTAGCCTATTCAATCTTTCCTGATAGTTGAATCCTCTTAATTCTGGTACATCCTTGTAGATCTTTTCTGTGCTTTCTCCAGTGCTTTTTGTAGTATGGAGACCAGAACCAAACCAACCTAACCAAACCTAACCAACATCACCAAAAACAGATTCTCTGGTCATTCATCTCATTTATTGTTTGCGGAATCTTGCTGTTTGCTGCCTAGTTTGGCTATATGACAGTGACTACACTTCAAAAGCATTACATTGGATGTGAAGCACTGGGGTGTCCTGAGGATGTGATGCAAGTTCTTTCTATCTTTACTATATGAATCATCATTCTAAACATTCTAATGAGTAAGGATTCTCCACAGTCTCAGAGTAAAATGAGACATCAGTTTCAATGACACTCAATACTGTTTCACCAGATTGAACATGACAGTGCTGCAAGAAACTCTGACTGTAATACCTCTGAACTGCATGCAGGGTAGTGGGCCATTAGAGGCTGAAAATGAGCCAAACTGCTCATATCACTCTGTCCAGTTAGTTGCACATTCTGCTGCAAGAATCTTTTGTCGTTATGCAACTTCGCGTACAACAGGCTGCTCAGCATTTTCGCCCTGAGCCCATCGTCTGCAGTTTTTCAGTCTATGTGGATTGAGGGAGGAGAATACCTGTGGCCAGTGCGCCCTTAGTGTATTTTAGGTGAATCTTTGGATGCTCTTTGCGGAACAGGCTTGAGGGGCTGAATGGCCTACTCCTGTGCCTATGTTCCTATCTCAGCTTTTTGTCTAGTGATACTGTGAGGATTCTTGAATGTGGGTTACAGCTGCCCTGCACCTCTGCCCTGTTGTGTTACAGGCCATGGATGCTGTAACTCCAATGCTGACATCCCCTTTCCTTCCTCTCAACCTTGGAATTTGTGTTGCTTCTCCTGATACTCAGTTCAATAGCCTTATATAGATGCATCATCTGAGAAAACAGGAAGATGTAGATTGTGACTTATTATTTTACAATATGTATCATCTTAGAAAGTTTTATTAAAGAGCACTACGCAAGACTTTGAAGTCTACTTGATTTGAAAACTTTCAGGTATGCAGGTACAATTAGGAAGTGAGCATCATATGCACATTGTAGTACACCACATTAAGTAATATTGACACTGATAACAAGATTGTGTACATTACAAATATGGGCACAGGTTGCAAGGCAAGGTTTTTAACGACTGAATCAGATGGACTGGCCTGGACACCCCATTCTCCGAACTGCACGCCCATCAGTGAGGCTCTGTGCAGGAGCAATGCTTTTCAAAATTTACCCTTATGTTGGTAGAGTGAATGACAAGAATTAGGGCTGAAAGATTTTCACACATTGCAGGTCCGCGACATTGGGTGAGGGGAACCCATGAAATTCAACAATACCTCCTAGAGTCAATGTAGAACACTATAAAATGCACTGATGAATTTCACTGGGTCCTGACTTTAAAGGTTCCACGTAACAAATGTTGCTTGTGAAAAGTATACAGCCCGAGATGTGAATTTATGAGATAAGACAATTTACCAGAATCCAAGCAGTCAGTCGAATTGCACTCTTTTCAGTGGATATCAATCTTTCTTCTACTGGCACTTCTGTACCTGTAACTTTTCTTTTCAGATATTTATTAAATCTACTGCTCTGTAATGCTGATGTCCTGAAAAATACAGCATGTAAAGGCTGATTTCCCCTTTGGGCCTCCGGCGAGGAATGGCGTTTGCAGGAAGCACTGGTCAGGAAATCAGCAACCAGGATACCTTGCTTTTGTATCTATTTAAATGAATGATGCTACGGGTCTTCAGCTCTCTGCCATTCTGTTGTGATGCCTGTTATTGACAGTTGCTGGCCAACATCCTCCAGCAGCTCTTAGCTCAACCCCAATAGTTGTCTTCAGCTCTGCTCTATATATAGTTGAATCCCCCACTCCCACTACACAGCTCAACCTGCCATTACAGCCACCAGCTTATGCACCATAAGAACATAAGAAATAGGAGCAGGAGTAGGCCATCCGCCCCCTGAGCCTGCTCAACCATTCAATAAGATCATGGCTGATCTTCTACCTCAACACCATTTTCCTGCACTAACCCCATATCCCTTGATGCCTTTAATATCTAGAATCTATTGATCTCTGTTTTGAATGTACTCAATGACTAAGCCACCACAGCCCTCTGGGGTAAAGAATTCCAAAGATTCACCACCCTCTGAGTTTTTTAAAAATTCGTTCACGGGATGTGGGCGTCGCTGGCAAGGCCGGCATTTATTGCCCATCCCTAATTGCCCTCGAGAAGATGGTGGTGAGCCGCCTTCTTGAACCGCTGCAGTCCGTGTGGTGACGGTTCTCCCACAGTGCTGTTAGGAAGGGAGTTCCAGGATTTTGACCCAGCGACAATGAAGGAACGGCGATATATTTCCAAGTCGGGATGGTGTGTGACTTGGAGGGGAACGTGCAGGTGGTGTTGTTCCCATGTGCCTGCTGCCCTTGTCCTTCTAGGTGGTAGAGGTCGCGGGTTTGGGAGGTGCTGTCGAAGAAGCCTTGGCGAGTTGCTGCAGTGCATCCTGTGGATGGTGCACACTGCAGCCACAGTGTGCCGATGGTGAAGGGAGTGAATGTTTAGGGTGGTGGATGGGGTGCCAATCAAGCGGGCTGCTTTATCTTGGATGGTGTCGAGCTTCTTGAGTGTTGTTGGAGCTGCACTCATCCAGGCAAGTGGAGAGTATTCCATCACACTCCTGACTTGTGCCTTGTAGATGGTGGAAAGGCTTTGGGGAGTCAGGAGGTGAGTCACTCGCCGCAGAATACCCAGCCTCTGACCTGCTCTCGTAGCCACGGTATTTATATGGCTGGTCCAGTTAAGTTTCTGGTCAATGGTGACCCCCAGGATGTTGATGGTGGGGGATTCGGCGATGGTAATGCCGTTGAATGTCAAGGGGAGGTGGTTAGACTCTCTCTTGTTGGAGATGGTCATTGCCTGGCACTTATCTGGCGCGAATGTTACTTGCCACTGATGAGCCCAAGCCTGGAGTGAAGAAATCTCTCCTCATCTCAGTCCGAAATGGCCTACCCCTTATTCTGAGACTGTGGCTCCTGGTTCTAGACTCCCCAGCCAGGGGAAACATCCTCCCTGCATCTACCCTGTTGAGCCCTGTAAGAATTTTATATGTTTCAATGAGATCACCTCTCATTCTTCTAAACTCTAGAGAATAGAGGCCTAGTCTACTCAATCTCTCCTCATACGACAATCCTTCCATCCCATGAATCAGTCTGGTGAACCTTTGTTGCACTCCCATTACGGCGAGTATATCCTTTCTTAGGTAAGAAGACCAAAATTGTACACAATACTCCAGGTGCGGTCTCACCAAGGCCCTATATAATTGCAGTAAGACATCTTTAATCCTGTACTCAAATCCTCTTGTAATAAAGGCCAACATACCATTTGCCTTCCTAATTGCTTGCTGCACCTGCATGTTAGCTTTCAGTAACTCATGTACAAGGATACCCAGGTCCCTTTGAACATCAACATTTCCCAATCTCTCACCATTCAAAAAACACTCTGCATTTCTGTTTTTCCTACTAAAGTGGATAACTTCACATTTTTCTACATTATATTCCATCTGCCATGTGCTTGCCCACTCATTTAGCCTGTCTATATCCCCATTACATCCTCCTCACAACTCACACTCTCACCTCGTTATGTGTCACCAGCAAACTTGGAACCCCTCATCCAAATCATTGATATAGATTGTGAATAGCTGGGGCCCAAGCACCGATCCCTGCGGTAACCTACTAGTCACAGTCTGCCAACTTGAAAAAGACCCGTTTATTCCCACTCTCTACTTTCTGTCTGTTAACCAATTCTTAATCCATGCCAGTATACTACCCCCAATTCCATGTGCTCTAACTTTGTTCACCAACCTCTTGTGTGGGACCTTATCGAAAGCCTTCTGAAAATCCAAATACACCACATCCACTGGTTCCCTCTTATCTATTCTACTAGTGACATCCTCAAAGAACTCCGATAGGTTTGTCAAACATGATTTTCCCTTTCATAAATCATGTTGACTCTGCCAAATCCTTTTATTATTTTCTAAGTGTCCTGTTATCAAATCGTTTGTATCAGATTCTAACATTTTCCCTACTACTGATGTCAGGCTCGTTCCCTGTTTTCTCTCTCCCTCCTTTCTTAAATAGTGGGGTTACATTTGCTACTCTCCAATCTGCAGGAACCATTCCAGAATCTATAGAATTTTGGAAGATGACAACCAATGCATCCACTATCTCTATAGCCACCTCTTTCAAAACCCTGGGATTTATCGATTTTCAGTCCCATTAATTTATCTAGTACTATTTTTTTTACTAATACTAATTTCTTTCAGTTCCTCATTCTCACCAGACCCTTGGTTCTCTAGTATTTCTGGGAGGTTTTTTAAGTATTTGTTTTATTTCTCTGCCATTTCCTTATTCCCCATTATAAATTCTCCCATCTCTGTCTGTAAGGGACCCACATTTCCCTTCACCAGTCTTTTCCATTTTACATACCTATAGAAGCTTTTACAGTCCATTTTTATGTTTCTCGCTAGTTTATTCTCAATCTATTTTCCCTTTCTTTATCAATTTCTTGGTCCTCCTTTGCTGAATTCTAAAATGCTCCCAATCCTCAGGCTTACTGCTTTTTCTGACAACTTTAGATGCCTCTTCCTTTGATTTAATACTATCTTTAATTTCTCGTTAGCCACGGTTGGACCACTTTTCCTGTTGGATTTTTGTGCCTTAAAGGAATATATATTTGTTGCAAATCATGTATTAATTCTTTAAATGCTAGCCATTGCCTGTCCACCGTCATACCTTTTAATGTAGTTCCCCAATCAATCACAGCCAACTTGCGCCTCATACCTGCGTAGTTTCCTTTGTTTTGATGTAAGACCCTAGTTTCGATTGAACTACATAACTTTCAAACTTAATGAAGAATTCTATCATATTATGGTCACTCTTCCCTAAGGGACCCTTGGCGCCCTCATCGATATCCCTCAATGACAGCCCAAAAACCGAAACAAATGAAGTTATGCATTTGTTGTGCCATGTCCGTGTAGGTCTGCAATGTTGGGTGAGGGGAGCCCACAGGAGACCCAGAGTGGCAGATTTAAACAGAGCATGAGAGCAGCAGCAGAGTCTATCAGGAGACCCAGAGCGAAGATTTAAACAGAGTGCAAGAGTAGCAGCAGCAGAACCTGTCGGGAGACCCAGACCCTAACCCAGAAGAGAAACTCAAAAAGTGACATCATAGCGAGCTCACAGTGAGGCACGGCGAAGCCGAGGAATTAGAGCTTATTGCTTATTAAGTATCATGAGCATAATATCCTTCAGTGTAAGTATTTAGTTTATTGGTAAGTGTTTTTAGTGGATATTGTGTTTAGTGGTTATTGTTTTTTAGTGGTTGGTTAGTTTTTTTTTAGTGGTTAGTGTTTTAGTGTCAGATAAACAGTAAAGTGTCTCAAAACTAAACAAAGAGTTTAAATAACTGTTGGCTAACATGGCAGGACGGCTGGGGCCCGTCCTGTGCCATGTGGGAACTCCAGAACACTTTGTGTGTCCTGGAAAACCACATGCGCAGGAAGTACCGCCAACTGCTCGAGATTGAGCTCAGAATTTCTGACCTTGAGGGCTGGCATCACTACAGTGCATATGTGAAGCCAAGAGTTTTGTGGATAGCAGTTTCAGGAGGTGGTCACCCCACAGCTACAGTGAGTTCAGGTGGGGAGGGAGTGGGTGAGCACCAGACAGACAAGGAGGAACAGGCAGACAATGCAGGAGTCCCTGGGAGTGTGGCACTCAAAAACCTGTATTCAGTGTTGAATACTAATGAGGGTGTTGACACCTTGGGGAGTGCAGTTCCTGGTACCATTCTAGTGAATCTCTTCTGCACCCTCTCTGAGGCCTTGTTTTTTTTTTATTCGTTCATGGGATGTGGGCGTCGCTGGCGAGGCCAGCATTTATTGCCCATCCCTAATTGCCCTCGAGAAGGTGGTGGTGAGCCGCCTTCTTGAACCGCTGCAGTCCGTGTGGTGACGGTTCTCCCACAGTGCTGTTAGGAAGGGAGTTCCAGGATTTTGACCCAGCGACGATGAAGGAACGGCGATATATTTCCAAGTCGGGTAGTGTGTGACTTGGAGGGGAACGTGCAGGTGGTGTTGTTCCCATGCGCCTGCTGCTCTTGTCCTTCCAGGTGGTAGAGGTCGCGGGTTTGGGAGGTGCTGTCGAAGAAGCCTTGGCGAGTTGCTGCAGTGCATCCTGTGGATGGTGCACACTGCAGCCACAGTGCGCCGGTGGTGAAGGGAGTGAATGTTTAGGGTGGTGGATGGGGTGCCAATCAAGCGGGCTGCTTTATCTTGGATGGTGTCGAGCTTCTTGAGTGTTGTTGGAGCTGCACTCATCCAGGCAAGTGGAGAGTATTCCATCACACTCCTGACTTGTGCCTTGTAGATGGTGGAAAGGCTTTGGGGAGTCAGGAGGTGAGTCACTCGCCGCAGAATACCCAGCCTCTGACCTGCTCTCGTAGCCACATTATTTATATGGCTGGTCCAGTTCAGTTTCTGGTCAATGGTGACCCCCAGGATGTTGATGGTGGGGGATTCGGCGATGGTAATGCCGTTGAATGTCAAGGGGAGGTGGTTAGACTCTCTCTTGTTGGAGATGGTCATTGCCTGGCACTTATCTGGCGCGAATGTTACTTGCCACTTATGAGCCCAAGCCTGGATGTTGTCCAGGTCTTGCTGCATGCGGGCTCGGACTGCTTCATTATCTGAGGGGTTGCGAATGGAACTGAACACTGTGCAGTCATCAGCGAACATCCCCATTTCTGACCTTATGATGGAGGGAAGGTCATTGATGAAGCAGCTGAAGATGGTTGGGCCAAGGACACTGCCCTGAGGAACTCCTGCAGCAATGCCCTGGGGCTGAGATGATTGGCCTCCAACAACCACTACCATCTTCCTTTGTGCTAGGTATGACTCCAGCCACTGGAGAGTTTTCCCCCTGATTCCCATGGACTTCAATTTTACTAGGGCTCCTTGGTGCCACACTCGGTCAAATGCTGCCTTGATGTCAAGGGCAGTCACTCTCACCTCACCTCTGGAATTCAGCTCTTTTGTCCATGTTTGGACCAAGGCTGTAATGAGGTCTGGAGCCGAGTGGTCCTGGCGGAACCCAAACTGAGCATCGGTGAGCAGGTTATTGGTGAGTAAGTGCCACTTGATAGCACTGTCGACGACACCTTCCATCACTTTGCTGATGATTGAGAGTAGACTGATGGGGCGGTAATTGGCCGGATTCGATTTGTCCTGCTTTTTGTGGACAGGACATACCTGGGCAATTTTCCACATTGTCGGGTAGATGCCAGTGTTGTAGCTGTACTGAAACAGCTTGGCTGGAGGCGCAGCTAGTTCTGGAGCACAAGTCTTCAGCACTACAGCTGGGATGTTGTCGGGGCCCATAGCCTTTGCTGTATCCAGTGCACTCAGCCGTTTCTTGATATCACGTGGAGTGAATCGAATT
Organism: Heptranchias perlo; assembly: GCF_035084215.1. Taxonomy (NCBI): domain Eukaryota; kingdom Metazoa; phylum Chordata; class Chondrichthyes; order Hexanchiformes; family Hexanchidae; genus Heptranchias; species Heptranchias perlo. The sequence goes on from NC_090327.1 coordinate 103,701,706, forward strand.
GGCCGAAGACTGGCTTCCGTGATGGTGGGGATATCGGGAGGAGGCAGCATCAGGACTTCCTCCCACTTTCTTCACTGAGACCGATACGGTACTTCCGTCAGCACTTGAAATCTGCCCTCTCCATTCTAATGACCGTCCACTGGAACATCATGTGCTAGCATGCCCCTCCCCCTCCCAGTGCAGAGCACTGCTGCTCCCATATTACCCCTGGTCAGAGCTGGGGAAGAAAGACTGACCCCGATAAATCATGTATTATTTTAAAATGATGGTGAACTTTGTGCTCCCCGAGACAAGAGATATCAATGCTGGGGAATGTAAAATTTGTACCCAGTATAAGCAGGTAGAACATGAGTTAGATGCACAGTAAAGCTTGCTTTATGTTGTCCCACGTTGACACTAGCCATCGACATGCTTCTTCATGACGAAAATTGTTTATTACCTAATATCCAAACTCAGAATCTTTACACTGTCAGCATGAAAAGACTTCACCTCACCAGTAAAGGATGGATTTAAAGCCAAGATTCAGAGGTGAAAGTGCAGTGTGCTAATCCACACAGTCTCCCAAAGGTTCCGTCTGGATCACTAGACCAAGCATCAAGAAAGATGGTCCATTTTCGGGGCAAGGAATAGCTAACAACTTCCGCTCATCTGGATGAAACAGTATATCCTGTCACTTTCAGCAGCATGGATTGTGGTCTTGCAAGAGCCCAAAAGGTGCACTGCATTGAAGTCAAGCAAATGGAAAATCAGGCTAGGTAATAACGGGGGTGGATCTGCTACCACCCGTTTCACACCCCATAATCCATTCGTGTGCGGACAAAGATTATGAGAAACTTCTTTATGCAGAGAGTTGTTGGAATGCTTTGCCCCAGGGAATGGTTGAGACAGAGACCATAACATCTTTTGAAGGAAGAGTAAATACACATGGAACAGCATTGAATCATACAGCACAGAAGGGGGCCATTCAGCCCATCGTGCCTGTGCTGGTTCTTTGAAAGAGCTTTCCAATAAGTCCCACTCCTCTGCTCTTTCCCCATAGCCCTGCAAATATTTCCTTTTCAAGTATATATCCAATTCCCTTTTGAAAGTTACCAATGAATCTGCTTCCACCACCCTTTCAGGCAGTGCATTTCAGATCATAACAACTCCCTGTGTAAAAAAATTCTCCTCATCTCCCCTTGGTTCTTTTGCCAATTATCTGTGTCCTCTGGTTACTGATCCTCTTGTCAGTGGAAACAGTTTCTCCTTATTTACGCTATCAAAACCCTTCATAATTTTGAACACCTCTATTAAATCTCCCCTTAACTTCCATGTTCTAAGGAGAACAACCCCAGCTTCTCCAATCTCTCCACATAACTGAAGTCCCTCATCCCTGGTATAATCTAGTAAATCTCCTCTGCACCCTCTCTAAAGCCTTGACATTCTTCTTAAATTGTGGTTCGCAGAATTGGACACAATACTCCAGCTGAGGCCGAACCAATGATTTATAAAGGTTTAGCATAACCTCCTTGTTTTGCCTTTATTTATAAAGCCAAGGATCCTGCATGCTTTTTTTAATTTGTAGACTTTGAAATTATGCCCTGTACATCCAAGTCCAGGTCATTAATTTATATCAAGAAGAGCAAAGGTCTGAATACCTGAGATATAGAAGTGCTATGGGAAAGAGCAGGGCAGTGGGATTAGTTTTGCATTGTTCCAGAGAAGGCACAAATATAATGGGCCTAATGACTTCCTCCTGTGTTGTAAACTTCTATAGTGAGTGGGCACATACAGGAAGTGCCAGAATCACAGCTGAGAAAGATGTTTAGCATGTATTTAAATGCTTTAATGAGGCTTTGACTCACCATTCCCTATAAGCTGTGCTCCGCCTTCTGATATACTGTGGTCAGTACCTTTCTCTGTTTCACAATGGCTTGCTTCCTCCTTGGACTCAGAGTCATTAGCAGTATTATGGGTTTGATTGCTATTAGCATTATGGTCTCCTGTGTGTTTATCCTCCCCATTGCCATCTCCGCGTTCAGCCGTTTGTTCTTTGTTAACTTGCTGCTGTGCTGTTTTTTCATTCTCTAGAACTTCCTTGGACTCTTGTCTGGCCTTTTCTGCAGCTTCTCTTCTGGCTTTTTCTTCTGCATCTAATTAAACAAACAAATGTGAGTCACACAGCATGATACTGAAATAAATCATACCATTACAGCAATTTACCTACTCCACTTTATGACCATTTAATCTCTGTCTCATACACCTTATTCTATATCTTTCTTCTTCCTACTTTTTGCAGGCTCCTAGGTCCTACTTTGGGGGTGGGGACCTTTGAAAAAATTGGTCTCAGTGGTTTAATTATAAGCACCAAAGTCTTTTCTCACGAAATAATCAAGGCTCAGAAAGAACTCTGAAGTTTGTCATGGTCACATCACAGATGCTGCTGTTTTTGATCATTGCACTAGAATTGCTACTGCTGGGTAAGCTGTATTATCAGTGACATTGGCAGCCAAATCAGAAGAGAAAACAGGCAGAATTTTCCTCTTGGGTGGGATTTCTGCCCACAGCGCTGCTGTGCTGCTGACTCCAGATAATTTACCAGGGTCAGGCATATTTACATAATTTTAGGCTCCTAGCATCCAGTCTTGCTGTGGTGTTGATGATGAGGGGTGTTTTCCTGTCATGAACACATCATTTTGAATATGCTTGGGCCTGACATCATTTACGCCGCAAAATCACCTAAGTGGCAGTGGATCACGGGAAAGGGACATCATGCCAGAGGAAAATCCGCCCTAACTTGTCTATGAATCGGTAAGCTAGTAATTCTTTTGAATCCTAAAGATTGATTGCCGAGTGTCAATCAGCTCCTTGGGGACAATTTTAACCCTACCCGCTTGGGCAATTAAAATCGCCCAGGTCCCTTACCCACCCTGGAGATGCCAAGAGCTGATCTGCCGCGATTTTGTCCTGCTCAACTGAGCAGGCATCATAGGATACCCGCCCAAAGCTGTCAGGGTCCTTTTTAACATATGCCTGTCGGGTCCTGATGAGGTGGCCGGAGCAGGAAGCAGCAGTGAGTTCCCCACCAGGCCAACCCAGTGAGGAAATGCATCGGGGCCAGAAGAGGCCCAAAGAGATAAGTTTTCATCTTTTTTTTCTTGTGGGGCTGGGAGGAACAGGAATGCTCCTGTGGGCCCCAAAAGGAAAGCTTAGCCTCCCCTGCTATGATCTGTTCCCCCCCTCCCCCATTACAGGATCCCTGCAGGATGGCCTAGCAGCCGATCCTGTCATTTACTCGCTGTCGGCGGGTGGGCTCCGTACTGTGCGATTTTCCACCACTCTCCACCTGTTTTGGGTGGAAAGTCAGCCTGCCAGATTTAAATGAGGCCCAGAAGTGAAAATACTCTGAGCCTCATTTTTGGGACAGCGGATGAGTTCTTACCTCACACCACTGCTTGCCCGCCCAAAACATGCTCAGCGTTTTCAATTTTGACATCCAACACTGCCCCACCGTGGATCGTGCAAGTTTTATCTTTTCTTTTCCACCTCATCAGGGTGCAATCATGCTGTATTGATGCAGAAAATCACTTTAGAAATTGAACTGGTCGCCTCTACAATGCAACTGTAACTATCTTTATAGTGCTGGACCTCGATTGGCTAACTAATTGGCCTGTGGGGTTGATTTTCAGCCAAAGGACATGTCCAGAATTGGCAGAGGGACAATGGAAGCTTCATAAGTGCAATATTTGTAGCTGTTTTTCAATGAAATCATTGAGAAGTTAGAATAGACTTTAATGGTGAAGTAAATAGGAGAGAGGATTTGGAAAAAAGAGAGAATAAAGGAGAACAAGGAGGGGAAGGCAAACAAAAGTAAGTTCTGCTCTTTTCTTAAGGGTGCTTTAAATGTTTTATTGTAAACAATTTTACAACACCAAGTTATAGTCCAACGATTTTTATTTGAAATCTACAAGCTTTCGGAGGCTTCCTCCTTCCTCAGGTAAATGCAACTGTAACTATCTTTATAGTGCTGGGCCTCGATTGGCTAACTAATTGGCCTGTGGGGTTTACCTGAGCATTTACCTGAGGAAGGAGGAAGCATTTACCTGAGGAAGGAGGAAGCCTCCGAAAGCTTGTAGATTTCAAATAAAAATCATTGGACTATAACTTGGTGTTGTAAAATTGTTTACAATTGTCAACCCCAGTCCATCACCAGCATCTCCACATCATTAAATGTTTTAAGAATTTATTTTAGCATAGGGCTAAAGTTGCAATAATAAAGTTACTCCTTACATCAGAGTGATTTGTTTAAACAACAATGCTAGCATTTGCTTCATTGCCACAGCAGTAACCTGAACATTGTAAAAATTGCCTTGCCCCTGGAAGACTGGAATTTCCTGGAGCTGCCGCAGTCTAAGGTTTAATGACTTAGAATTAACTTTTAGGAATGTCCCAAAGCGTAAGAATTAGTATATGTCGTGCACAGTCATTAATGTTAATGGAATGTTAATTGGACGCTCACTTCTACCACTGAGGGGGGAAAATTGCTTAAAAGAGCAGATTTATGATTTTAGGATTGCCAGTACATTTGTAGCTGAAATTTGAAAATTGGAATTATAATGTTCAGAATGACTGCACACAATTTATTTGGGGATGGGGCAGAGGATGCAAAACACTGTGAAAATTGCTTTCTTTCGTTTTAATGAATGGGAGTAGTGCAGGGTCATTTTCAAATGTTGTTTCTGCATCATAGTTTTTCTCATTTTCACTATGATTAGTGTCAGCTTGACCCAGTTGGTAGACTCTCACCTCTGAGTCAGAAGGTTGTGGGATCAACCCCCACTACAGGCTTGAGCACATAATCTAAGCTGAAACATCAGTGCAATACTGAGGTGTTCTCTTTCAGGGGAAAGGTTAAACTTGTTAAGCCCACTCAGATGGATGTAAAAAATCCAATGTCACTATTCAAGAAAGAGCAGTGAGTTTTCCCAGTGTCTGAGCAACATTCCTTCCTCCAACCAACCCACCAAAAATTCATAAACTGTTCATTCATTCATTTGCTGTTTATGGGGCCTTGCTGTGCACAAATTTGCTGCTGTGTTTGCCTACATAGTAACAGTGAGTGCACGTCAAAAAGTAATCCATTAGTTGTAAAGTGCTTTGTGATATCTGAGGATGTAGAATTATTGAATCATAGAAAATTTATGGCACAGAAGGAGGCCATTTGGCCCATCGTGTCCGCACCGGCCGAAAATGGGCCACCCAGCTTAATCCCACTTTCCAGCCCTTGGTCTGTAGTCATGTAGGTTATGGCACTTCAAGTGCACATCCATGTACTTTTTAAATGAGTTGAGGGTTTCTGCCTCTACCACCCTTTCAGGCAGTGAGTTCCAGACCTCCACCACCCTCTGGGTGAAAACATTTTTCCTCAGCTCCCCTCTAATCCTTCTACCAATCGCTTTAAACTATGCCCCCTGGTTATTGACCTCTCTGCTAAGGGAAATAGGTCCTTCCTAACTAGGCCCCTCATAATTTTGTACACCTCAATGAAATCACCTACTCAGCCTCCTCTGTTCCAAGGAAAACAACCCCAGCCTATCCAATCTTTCCTCATAGTTAAAATTCTCCAGTCCTGGCAACATCTTCGTAAATCTCCTCTGTACCCTCTCAAGTGCAATCACATCTTTCCTGTGATGTGGTGACCAGAACTGTACGCAGTACTCAAGCTGTGGCCTAACTAGTCTTTTATACAGGTCCAGCATAACCGCCCTGCTCTTATATTCTATGCCTCAGCTAATAAAGGAAAGTATTCTATGTGCCTTCTTAACTACCTGTCCTGCTACCTTCAGGGATCTGTGGACATGCACTCCAAGGTCCCTCTGTTCCTCTATACCTCTCAGTATCCACCCATTTATTGGGTATTCCCTTGCCTGGTTTGCCCTCCCCAAATGCATCACCTCACATTTCTCTGGATTGAATTCCATTTGCCACTTTTCGGCCCAACTGATTATTGATATCTTCCTGCAGTCTACAGATTTCCTCCTCACTATCAATCACACGGCCAATTTTGTATCATCTGCAAACTTCTTAATCATGCCCCCTACATTTAAGTCCAGATCATTAATATATATCACAAAAAGCAAGGGACCTAGTACTGAGCCCTGCGGAACCCCACTGAAAATATCCTTCCAGTCACAAAAACACCAGTCGACCATTACCCCTTTGCTTCCTGCCACTGAGCCAATTTTGGATCCAACTTGCCACTTTCCCTTGGATCCCATGGACTTGTACGTTTTTGACCAGTTTGCCATGTGGGACCTTGTCAAAAGCCTTGCTAAAATCCATGTAAACTACATCAAATGCACTACCCTCATCTACCCTCCTTGTTACCTCCTCAAAAAATTCAATCACGTTAGCCAGACTCGACTGTCCCTTAACAAATCCATGCTGACTGTCCTTGGTTACTCCGTGCCTTTCTAAGTGACAGTTTATCCTGTCCCTCAGAATTGATTCCAATACTTTGCCCACCACCAATGTTAGATTGACTGGCCTGTAATTACTCGTGTATCCCTCGCTCCCTTTTTAAACAATGGTACAACGTTAGCAGTCCTCCAATCCTCCAGCACCACACCTGTATCCAGAGAGGATTGGAAAATGATATTCAGGGCCTCCGTTATTTCCTCCCTGGCGTCTTTTAACAGCCTGGGATACATTTCATCCGGCTGTGGTGATTTATCTACTTTCAAAGATGCTAATCCCCTTAATACTTCCTCTCTCACTATGTTTATCCCATCCAATATTTCACACTCCTCCTCCTTAATTGCAATGTCTGCATCATCCCTCTCTTTTGTGAAGACAGACGCAAAGTATTCATTGAGAACCATACCAACATCATGCACCTCCACAAATAGTTTACCTTTTTGGTCTCTAATAGGCCCTACTCTTTCCTTAGTTATCCTCTTGCTCTTAATGTATTTATAAAACATCTTTGGGTTTTCCTTGATTTTACTTGCCAATATTTTTTCATGCCCTCTCTTTGCTTTCCTAATTTCCTTTTTAATTTCACTCCTGCACTTTCTATACTCCTCTAGGCTTTCCACAGTATTGAGTTCTCGGTGTTCTCTGACATGATTTCCCTTTCTGCCTTATCTTACCCTGTATGCTCCTTAACATCAGGGGGCTCTAGAATTGGCAAATCCACATGTAAAAGGTGCTGTACAAATGCAACTTCTTTCTTTCCTTTACCGTATCAAACTTTGAGAAAGATCTTTATTGTCGACTAAGACAAACACTTGGACCTTCTCTTTATGTCTCATCTGAGTATATGGGAGATTTCGTTGGTCTGTACCTGTGTGTACTGGCTCACCTGGAAAAATTGGATATCAGAAAATTGGATGGGTGGGAGCACACACCTGCCAAAGAACCGGTCCAATTTGGCTCCATTAAAATTATTGCAGAAAAATCGGGTGGGTTCCTTTACAGCCATGTGCTCTATCACATCCAATTTGGTGGTAATCATTGTGTCCAGTCATCCAATGCACCTGGGTGCAGACCATGGAAAGAACATAAGAAATAGGAGCAGGAATAGGCCATACGGTCCTGTTCAATAAGATCATAGCTGATCTTCTACCTCAACTCCACTTTTCTGCCCTATCCCCCATATCCCTTGATTCCCTTAGAGTCCAATAATCTATCGATCTCAGTCTTGAATATATTCAACAACTGAGCATCCACAGGCCTCTGGGGTAGAGAATTCCAAACATTCACAACCCTCTGAGTGAAGACATTTTTCCTCACCTCAGTCCTAAATGGCCGACCCCTTATCTTGAGACTATGACCCCTACACCTAGACTCTCCAGCCAGAGAAAACAACCTCTCAGCAATTACCCTGTCAAGCCCCCAAAGAATTTTATATGTTTCAATGAGAACACCTCTCATTCTTTTAAACTCCAGAAAGAATAGGCCCATTCCACTCAATCTCTCCTTATAGGACAACCCTCTCATCCCAGAAATAAATCTAGTGAACCTTCGTGGCACCCTCTCTAAGGCAAGTATATTCTTCCTTAGGTAAGGAGACCAAAACTATATACAGTACTCCAGCTTTGGTCTCACCAGAGCACTGTACAATTGCAGCAAGACCTCCTTACTCTTATACTCCAACCCCCTTGCAATAAAGACTGACATACCATTTGCCTTCCTGATTGCTTGCTGTACCTGCATGTTAACTTTCTGTGATTCGTGTACAAGGACACCCAAATCCCTCTGAATAAGAACTTTTCTTAGTCTCTCACGTTTTAAAAAATATTCTGCTTTTCTATTCTTCCGATCGAAGTGGATAATTTCACATTTCCCCATATTATACTCCATCTGCCACCTGCTCGCCCTCTCACAACCTATCTATATCCCTTTGCAGTCTCTTTGCGTCCTCCTCACAGCTTATTTTCCCACCTAGCTTTGTATCGTCAGCAAACTTGGATACATTACACTCGGTCCCTTCATCTAAGTCATTGATATATATTGTAAACAGCTGAGGCCCAAGCACTAATCCTTGCGATACTCCACTGGTTACAACCTGCTAACCCGAATATGTCCCATTTATTCCTGCTCTCTGTTTTCTGTCTGTTAACCAATCCGCTAATATATTACCATCAATCCCATGAGCCCTAATCTTGTGTAACAACCTCTTGTATGGCACCTTTATCGAATGCCTTTTGAAAATCTAAATATACTATATCCACTGGTTCCCCCTTCCTACCCTGCTGGTTACATCCTTAAAAAACTCCAATAAATTTGTCAAGCATGATTTCCCTTTCATAAAACCGTGTTGACTCTACCCATTTACTACGTCCTTAATAATAGATTCTAGCATTTTCCCTACTGCTAATGTCAGGCTAACTGGCCTGTAGTTCCCTGTTTTCTCTCTCCCTCCTTTCTTGAATAGCTGCATTTGCCACCTTCCAATCCACAGGGACCATTCTGGAATCTAGGGAATTCTGGAAGATCAAAACCAATGCATCAAATATCTCTATAGCCACCTCTTTTAAAACCCTAGGATGTAGGCCATCAGGTCCTGGGGATGTCAGCTTTTAGTTCCATTAATTTCCCCAGTACTTTTATTTACTAATATTAATTACTTTAAGTTCTTCACTTTCATTTGACCCTTAGTCCCCCATTATTGTATGTTATTTGTGTCTTCTACTGTGAAGACAGATACAAAATATTTGTTTAACATCTCTGCTATTTCCTTATTCCCCGTTATAATTTCTCCTGTTTCTACCTCTAAGGGACCCACTTTTACTTTCACTAATCTCTTCCTTTTTTTTAGAAGCTTTTACAATCTGTTTTTATATTTCTTGCTAGTTTACTCTCATTACCCTCATTATCAATTTCTTGGTCATCCTTTGTTGATTTCTAAACCCCTTCCAATCCTAAGGCTTACTACTCTTTTTCGCAACATTGTAAGCATCTTCTTTTAATCTAATACTATCCTACTATCTTTAATCTAAATCTCCCCTAGTTGTCACAGTGGTCCTCAGGGAAGTGATGACCGGGAGATCAGAGGCCAGGGTGAGATAGGAAGACGGGGAGGAGGATCACAATCGGGGGTGGGTGGAGAGTGTAAATGGTGGAGATCGGTGGGTCCCACGTTCTTTAAATGTGGGGTTGAGAGGAGCATTCCTGCTCCTCCTGGGTTTAACATTCTGGTAAGTAAATTTCAAAAACTTGTTGGTAGCAGGTGCTGATTTCCCTGAGTGCAGCTAATGCTGGCCCCGGCTTCGTCAAAGCAAGCCAATCTTGAAGTGGCATTAGGTTCTTTATTTGCATACGCAAAGGGCAATAACACCTGTTTCAGGCGTTGGACCCTGACACCTATTTTTTTCCTTCACCAATATGGCAGGCAGCACACTTCCAGCCGGAAATGTACGCATGCTTCCTGCCCACCATATTGGGGGTTTAGTAGGCTGGTTAGCGCCCAAAAAAAGGGGCAATGCAAAGCTGAATTTACAGGCCAGAAGGTTTAATCACACTGATGGTACAATGTGATGGGAGCACTAGTGTGCTGGGTTGAACTGGGTGAGTCCTTGACCTTCCCGTCAGGGGAGGCGCTAAGCAGAGACCAGGTTCCTCCCCACAGGGAGGACAGTTCGAAGGGCGAGTCCCGTTAGACTACTCTCACATGTTCTTAGCAATTGGTTACAGGGTGGCAGAAGTGATGGAGTAGGTCACCAGGCGTGATTAAAGTTTGACATCCAGAGACACCTAGAAAAGTGAAAAAATACAAAGAATTTCCAGAAACACAAACAGAAAAGATTTTTTTTTGTTTGGTGAAGAAACATTGGGATTTCATCCTATATTATGGTAGAAACCATTGAAGTGAAATGTAGATCAATGAGATGCAAGCTTTATAGGGAGAACCCACGGGAAACAGATTTCCCTATTGTCTGACCCACTGTTTTAGCAGGATGGCCAAAATCTGTTAGGCAGAACAACTGTTGTTGAATCTTGGCAAAACTTTGTGAATGTCCAGCTCCATGCACCAATAGGACAGATGGGCCTACAGCTGACTGAAGTGCCTATAGACTGGGGAGGTAACGGAGGCCACTGAGCCACTTTGACTGAACAGTTAGCTGCGACTTCTGCAAGGGAAGGCGATTGCTAATTATGATAAATCAAATTGCATCAAGATTACACAATTCTTCTGCTGTACGTTTTATATAATATTTGGAGTGAATTAAATAGACATATATTACCTAGAACTCAATGCACACAGACACCCTCTGCTTTACTGACCTTTCGCTTGCAGTGCCTTCCATTTCTCACGGTTTTGTTGTAATATTTCATTCCAGCAACTTTTAAAGTTCTTCACATCCACAGTGAGTAGGGAACAATTTATTGGGGTATTTCCTTCAGACACTGTATTGTGCACATTTGACCGTTTCACGTCAGTGGAGGGAATACTGTTCAGACTAGACACAAGGAAAATGACCAGATTAACAGTGGATACTGGGAAATACAATTATTTCGAAAGCTTGATCTATTGATTAGAATTCAATTTTCATTTGTACTTGTGAGGACAGATTGGAGAAATGAATCACTATGGTAAATAGCTAATTCCAAGAAGAATTGTTCTGTATATAATGAAGATGCCCGCATGTTACATTAGGGTGAACAGGTAGAAATGTTTTTTGCTCACTGTTGGCAGTATAGAACTTAAATGGTCTTTGGAGTTGTGCCATTATAAGCAGTGCTGGGCATCTTTTTAGAGTATGGCCCAGTGTAAGTTTGCAGTTTCTTAATCTAAAACAGACTTGACTGATATTGGCCCACAGTAATCCTTCCTCTGTAAGTTGAAAAATCTCCACTCAGTTTAACCCAGCTACTCCGTCAAGTCAGCTAATATATGATACGATGTGATATAGGATCCAGCTATGAATGTACCGGTGTACGAGAAGTACTAAGCTCACTGGGAGTCTGAACTGGTTGATGTTGTGCATTGTAGCGGACATATTGCTATAGTGAGAGAGAAAGTCAGGCAAGGTCCGAAGGCAATAACATTGGACCACACAATAACACATTTGTCAGTAACTATGTAAACGGCACGGGGCGAATTTTCTGATCACAACGAACCTCGTCCGCTGAGATCACGCTGGGAACTCGTGCAGCCAATGAGCTTCCATTTAAATGGATGGAAGATGTTGGGCAGCACTGCTGAGGACAAAACTCTTTGCTGGGAAAGCCGGTGGCAAGCTCTCATCACAGAGCCAAATGAAGCACCAATCCAGAATAAATGGGGCCAAATTTCAGTTTAGGCACACAACCGGCGGTCGACAGGCAGAGCGCGCCCATCGCCCACCCACAGTAACTGCCGTGAGGTCCGAGTCATTCTGAGGCTCAGTCCTCATTCACATGCAGCCGGCAAGCTCCGCGTCCCATACTGACACACCGAGGCAGCTCACCAGTTGGGGAGTGCAGAAAATTGGCCAGGTCTTACAGGTGAATTTCCGAGATGCACGGGCCTCGGTTTTAAATCGTGAGCAGGGGGCCTGGACCAGCGACAAACTTGCGTACCGAGGCCCGGAGAGATTTTCACTCCCAGGCTTCATTGGATTCCTGCTCAAACCAGATAGGAATCATCGTCTAACCGGTGGGTGGAGCGGGAGTTCAGGGGGCAGCAGGCCGCCGCCGGGTATCCATGGGAACGGTCTCCAGCAGTCAGGTATGTGGTGAGAGCAGGAAGTGGGGAGGGGGGGTTCCCAGAGGTGATTGCGATTGATGGAGGAGGGTGGGGGAAGCCTGGGGCAAGGGAGGTCCCAGGCTTACTTGTGGGGCCTGGAGGAGCACTCTTACCCTCGATCCGGCACTGACAGGTTTTACCTGGCAGGGGAAACCCACCGCTCCCCCACTCAGGCCTCAGGCTGAACTCGCAGATCAGGTCCGCCGATGACATCATCGGAGCCTGACCTGCATATTTAAAGAGGACTCCGCCAGCTTGGGGCGGGTGTTGTTGTCACCAGCAATTTAAAATTACAGTCGATCAGATCGGGGAGGGAACGGAGTGGCCAAGTCCCCCAATCCATTTTAACTGCCGCCCTGTCACCCCTGCCCTGTCACCCCGCCCCCCTGCATTGGTTTCCCCAGGCAGGAGGAGGTAAAACCGAGGCCACTGTTTGCGAGTGCCACTCCTCCCTGGATCGCGGGAGCTTTCCTTGTATTTAATACCTGTAAATGGTCTTTTCTACTGATTTCAGCAGCCATTTTGGGGGATGGTATGCAACGGAAGACTCAAAGACTCCTCTGGCGACTGAACCGCATGACCGTTAGTGAAAATTAGCAGCTCTCGAAATGTCAATCATTCGGAGTGACTGTATGACTGGGCTCTCAGACCCTGACTAACCTGGATCGTCGAAATCCACTGCCACCAGAGCGGGATGCTTCATCAATAAGGGGAGTTACAATCTTCTCAGACATGTCAGTCAGAACAGAAAATGTTGGTTCCACAATAAAATCAATAAATCCTGGAAAAAGTCATGGCAATTATTTTCTCAATAATAAGTGCTTTTGAAATGACTGACATTAATGACGCTTCCATTAACGTATATGACAAGGATGTTTTATATATTAGGAACGAGAAACCTCATATAAATACATCACTGTAATTATCGCTAGTAATCTGATCTCAGTTAATCATTGTCAGGGGTACAGACAATGACTCTCCCTTAGCCCAGAGCTTCAGTTGACTACAGTTTAGTTCAGATTATATGTAACAATGCAAGGTGATATTTTGCTTCATATTAATAGAAGCAACCACTTTATTTCAAATCCCATTGTGTTGGTTGATGATGGGACTGTTGGAAGCTCATGCATAAGTATCGAATTCATTACAGTCTGCCTACTGAAGGCTTTACTTTAAAAAAATATGCATGAGAGGACGTGACATTACTGTACTTACAAGCATCATAGACTCAGTGAGATACAGCAATAAAATATTCTGCCAGTGTTCTAGCGTAAAGTGATTGCAACATTAAACAGCAACAAAAAAGAAAACAGCTAAATCAATAAACAAGCTGTGTCCAATCAAACCTTTGATTTTTTTTTTATACCTTAAGTACTGTTATTGTCTAGGTTCAACTTGGTTTGGGCAGATTTTGAGAGACTAGGTGGTTCAATGGGTTAGCACGCTGTCCTTTCAGCTCTTAGTCAAGCCTAAACCCTTGGAAAGTCTCTTATATCTGCTGCTGGTAAGATTCATCTGCAGGAGGAGTTTGGGCATTCTCAACTTGGTCACAATTGGGTGTGACCCACAGCACAAAACTGGGTTTACGTTGGCATTAATGGACACTGACTCAGAAAACTGTGTTAAGGTGATCTTGTGAGGTTGAGGTTAAGGAACATCGAATGAAGATTTCCTCAGTACACTCTGTGTAATGAACTTGTAAATCCAATTTTGTTAAACATAAAACATGAAGGAAACCATTCTGCGTAATTGGCAGAATAATAGAAGCTTTACTGTATACCTTCTGGGTTTTGAAGGAGTTAAATTAAACTCTAGGAGTTGACCTATAACTGGCCTATCAATGCTTATTGCTGTCAATGCATGCCTGAAATGGATATGGCCTGGAAATTCTTTGAAGTCTCAATCCTGGCCGAAGCTTGCTGGGAAGGGGATGGGGGTGGCGGGAGGTCATGGATTCCTCCCTTCCCCACGGAAAGGTAAGGATGCTGCCCCCTCCAGACCCGTGTCAGGGGAGCCTCTTTAAAAATATATTTAGAATCATACAATCATAGAATGGTTACAGCACATAAGGAGGCTATTCGGCCCATTGAGCCCATACTGCCTCTTTGTAAGAGCAATCGATTTAGTCCCATTCCTCTGATCTTTCCCCACAGCCCTGCAAACTTTTTCCCTTCAAGTATTTATCCAATTCCTTTTTGAAAGCCACGATTGAACCTGCCTTCACCACCCTTTCAGGCCGTGCATTCCAGATCATAACTACTCGCTCCATAAAAATGTTTTTCCTCATGTCGCTTTTGGTTCTTTTGCCAATCACGTTAAACCTGTGTCCTCTGGTTCTTGACCCTTCCACCAATGGGAACAGTTTCTCTTTATTTACTTTATCTAAACCCTTCATGATTTTGAACACTTCTATCAAATCTACACTTAACCTTCTCTGCTCTAAGGAGAACAACCCCAGTTTCTCCAGTCTATCCACATAACATCATCCCTGGAACCATTCTAGTAAATCTTTTCTGCACCCTCTGTAAGGCCATCATATCCCTCCTAAAGTGCGGTACCCAGAATTGGACGCAATACTCCAGTTGTGGCCAAACCAGTGTTTTATAAAGGTTCATCATAACTTCCTTGCTTTTGTACTCTATTCCTCTATTTATAAAGCCCAGGATTCCATATGCTTTTTAACCGCTTTCTCAATCTGTCCTGCCACCACAGGAACAAAATTGTTCTCCTGATCCTAACCTTCACCCACTTCTTCCGAGGTGTTGATGAGATATACCTAGTGAGAGCAGGCTTACCTGCACCAACACAACCCTGGATCCCGATAGAGAGCCTGGGTGCAGGAATTCCTGAATGAGTGACTTTACATACCCATCCCCACCCCCCTTTATGTGGGTGGACTTGCAGGGGTGTGTGGAGTCTGTGCTCCCACAAAGACATCCCAGATATACTGATATAAGGCCAGGACTCAATATCAGGCATGCAGTAGAGTTTTAGGCCACGACAACCAGAATCCACCAGAATGGCTAAGCCATTTTGGCCCCAATACGTTGCTTTCATTGAAATGCAATAACCAACTAAGTCAAAGTATCCCAAGCAGATTACATCTAAAACAATAGGTGATGCACATATTTATGTCTTGCTCAGGACTCCAGAAATGAAGCAAAGGAGTATGGAGGAGATTTCATCCAAAGCTGGTCATTGAATCTATGGCCATCCAGTTTACAATGCAGGGTAGAGGCAAAAAGGAATATTTTAGCCTGGATTTTCCTCTTCAGGGTTAAGTTTCAGCACAGCAGTACTTCCGCCTGTTCCTCTGTGTCCGCCCCAGCTCTGACCCATTATCCTGGGTCAGGACTCATTGGACATGCACAGCAGACTCCCAGTGAGATGCTCGCCATCAAGTGGGAGCCCGCCAGTGCCAGCCAAGAAACTCCAACGGTGCTGCAGTGGGGAGGCCGCTGCCACACCCAAAGATCCAATGAGGGACTTTAAAGGGGTCTACCGCCATCTTCCACATGGTGGTCTCAGGAAGTGGCGGTAAGTGTGGCAGACAGCAGAGAAAACCTTTGGGACCCGCAGGTCCCATCTCCCCGTGGCCATTTACATGCAGCGGGAAGGGAAGCAGTGGGCAGTGGCAGTCCCAGCAGGGGCGGAAAGTCCTGGTTGGTTGATGAGGCAGCAATTTGCAACATTTTCTCCCGCAGTCCTGCATGATTTGGGCAGGATCGTGGGGGAGAATTCCCTGTCATGTTCAGTAATGCCTTGAAAAGCCCAAGTTTCTCTGATCTTTCCTCAAAGCTCAGATCATATGAATGTTGACTGAAGTGAGATATAGCTGTGGAGGTGGTGCTATCCCTGTAGTATGGTTGAAAGCATTTTATTAAAACTATGAATTCTAATTAAATATGGGATAGCCCTGATCTATAGCTGTCTCTGGCATTCCATCTTTCTGGTGAGAAAAAAGAAAGAGAAAAGAGAATGAGAGATAACGATACAAGCCTGTGTTAATGGCACTTGGCTGTCCCCTGTTGCTGATGTGACAGATACAGCTTGCTGCTTTTAATGACGTTCATGTTTTTTTTATATATGCATCATCACCTCAGACACAGAAGCTACTGATAATCCCACACCCAGGATTTCTTCCATTTTGACAACTCTGTGTTTCCAGTGCTTTTCTTTACCAGCTAATGTGTTAGTGTTATATTCCAATTGGTGAATGCAGAGCACTGAATGGTGACAAAATGAACAACATCCAAAAATCTCCAATGCAATAGGCCGATCTCCTAGGTTACAAACTCTTCACAAAGATGGGAATAGCATGTTAGAACATGCAGTAACATATTTCAAGAGCAAAATACTGTGGATGCTGAAAATCTGAAATAAAAACAGGAAATACTGGATCATTCCTATCACAGACCTCTCCCTGTTGTTTTCTCCTGTCCCTCTTTTCCCTGGCTCTGTACTTAAAAGCTGTTCATCTCTAACATCTTCCAGTTCTGATGAATGGTCATCGACCTGAAACGTTAACTCTATTTCTTTCTCCACAGAGGCTGCCGGACCGGCTGAGCTTCTCCAGCATTTTCTGTTCTTATTTCAGTAACATGTCTCATCAGATTTATAAGGGAACAGCGACAGCATACACTGGATCCACCAGAAATGGGCACGTACCCTGCACGTAAAACACACAAAACCTCGTGTGTGACATCTTTTCAAATACTGAGGGTGCTCCGACTGAATCCTGAAGGGTGAGTACTCTCCCTGCTTTACTGTCTGGAGTGTTTCCACAGAATTAAATGATGTGTTCTTGACTGTGCTTATAGTTGACTCAAAGAAAAATAGATGACCCACTACCCCTGTCTCAATAGCCTGATCTGATGGATGCTGATGGCAATGAGCAGACTAGTTCCAAAGTGATTTATGTCAGGCCATCACATCCACTCCACTTCACTCAACTGATAAACACAGGATTAAAGAGAGAGTCCTGGAGTGGTAGTGATCCCTTGGTAAGTACCTATCATTCATAACACTTATCTGTGTCTCCTTTCGTGTCAGTGCATACATAATATGTGTATGCACTGAGTTTAAGAAAGTAAATCTCTTCTCTTTATACCCATTGTATTCAGCCTTCTGTTAAAAAAAATGGAATCAGGTAAATCAAACACTGACCTATCTTCTCGCACCAGTATTCAGTATTTAAAAGTACTGGATTTGGTCAGTCCCTGTGTTAGAGTCAGATTTTTATCTGCAGCATAAGTTGGGTTGTGCATCGTTAACACATGTCCCCAACCATTAGTATGCTGACTGCCTCTAAATTTCTTTCTGTGAGCAAGCTCAATATTGCCTGTCTTTGGTTAATTAGCCAATTAGCACCCTGCAGCAGTTTAAAGGAGCATCGCTGTTTCTGTCAGCAAAAGAGAACCACTGAAGGTCAGATTGTTACAGGAATGTCATCATCTAGTTATTCCAGCAACAGGATGCCTCGGTTTTCTGATGAGGCAATAAAGATCTTGCTGCTCGAGGGAGAGTGTACAAATTGTTGGCGATCTCCAGGTGAACAGGTCAAGATGCCTGGTAGGAGCTTGCTATAAATCTGAATACCCACTGCACATTTCAGCAGATGTGGCTGCAGTGATATAAGCACTTGGAATTTTCACAGGGATTCTCCTGTAAAGGGGTTAAACTATGAGAACAGGTTGCATAAACTTGGCTTGTACTCCCTTGCGTTTAGAAGATTGAAGGGTGATCTAATTGAGATGTTTAAAATGACAAAAGAATTCGACAGGCTAGATAGAGAGAAACTATTTCCTCTGGTGGGGAATCCAGAACAAGGGGGCACGATCTTAAAATTAGAGCTAGGCCATTCAGGAGTGAAATTACGAAACACTTTTTCATACAAAGAGTAGTTGAAATCTGGAACTCGCTCCCACAAAAGGCTGTGGATGCTGTGACAATTGGAGCTTTCAAGACTGAGATCGATAGATTTTTGTTAGGTAAAGGTATCAAGAGATATGGAGCAAATGTGGGTAAATGGAGTTAAGGTACAGATCAGTCATTATCTGATTGAATGGAGAACAAGATGGTTGGGGTTGAATGACCTACTCCTGTTCCTATGTTCCTGATCCTTTGCAGTAACTTTGGCCATTTAGGCCATTTCTCCAGGATTTTCTCCACTCTTCCATTGTAATTGTAGCAGAGGATTGGGAGACCGTGCGGATATTCTAGCCCAAGAAGTTTAACAACCTCAATAGGTCCATTAAGATAGGAGAGTCCACCATAACCTTAATTAATGCAATGTATTAAGCATGCATGTTCACACAATAATTCAGATTGTTCCCCATGTATGCTTATTATATAGAGGGTACACTTTGCAGTAGTAACCTTCCCTCCTTCGTCTGCATTCTTAAATGCTTTCCCCCCTGACAAATCATTCCATCTACTCTAGCTTCATAATATATGTTCATGTAATCTGATTGTTTATCAGACTGGAGGGATGTATACAGTGGTGTCCCCAAGGGGTTAGTACAGGGACCACTGCACTTTTTGATATATATCAATGACCTGGACCTGGGTACAGGGTATAATTTCAAAGTTTGCAGATGACACAAAGCTTCAAAATATGATAAAGTGAGGAGGATAGTAGCAGACTTCAGGAGGACAGACTGGTGAACTGGGCAGACATATAGCTGATAACATTTAATGCAGAGAAGTGTGAAGTGATAAAATGAGGAAAGGCAACATAAACTAAATGGTAAATTCTTAAAGGGGGTGCAGGAACAGAGAGACCCGAGGGTTTACATACAAAAGGCTTTGAAGGTAGCAGGACAAGTTGATAAGAACATAAGAAATAGGAGCAGGAGTAGGCCATATGACCCCTCGAGCCTGCTCCACCATTCAATCAGATCATGGCTGATCTTCAACCTCAACTCCACTTTCCTGACCCAATCCCCATATCTCTTGATTCCCTGAGAGTCCATAAATCTATCGATTTCAGCCTTAAATATACTCAATGACTCAGCGTCCACAGGCCTCTGGGGTAGAGAATTCCAAAGATTCACAACCTTCTGAGTGAAGAAATTTCTCTTCATCTCAGTCTTAAATGGCCGACACCTTGTCCTGTGACTATGCTCTCGAGTTCTAGACTCTCCAGCCAGGCGAAACAATCTCTCAGAATCTACCCTGTCAAGTCCCCTCAGAATCTTATATGTTTCAATGAGATCATCTCTCATTCTTCTAAACTCCAGACAGTGTAGGCCCATTCTACTCAATCTATCCTCATAGGACAACCCTCTCATCCCGGAAATCGATCCAGTGAACCTTCGTTGCACCGCCTCCAAGGCAAGTATATCCTTCCTTAGATAAAGAGACCAAAACTGTACGCAGTACTCCAGGTGTAGTACAATTGTAGTAAGAATTCCTTACTCTTGTACTCCAACACCTTGCAATATAGGCCAACATGCCATTTGCTTTCCTAATTGCCGGCTGTACCTGCATGTTAACATTTTGTGTTTCTTCTACCAGGGCACCCAAGTCTCTCGGGACACCAACATTTAATAGTTTTTCACCATTTAAAAAATATTCTGTTTTTCTATTCTTCCTACCAAAGTGAATGACCTCACATTTCCCCACATTATACTCCATCTGCCACCTTCTTACCCATTCACTTAACCTGTCTACATCCCTTTGCAGATTCTTTGGCCCCGATATTAGCGTCGAGGTGATTGGGCACATGGTAACCCACCCAATAAAATCTGTCCATTCCCCACGCGATCGCGAGTCAATTGGAGCCACTTAACGTGGCTTCCTGGTTTGCCATCCGAAAGCTGTGCAATGGGCGGACTGCGCACCCGCATCACAGGCTGTCAGCTGGAGGAGCTCTATTTAAAGGGGCAGTCCTCCAATGGCTGCTCCTGGAGCAAACACCCACACACCACAATGGAGCAGCGCAGGGGAAAGGCTGTTCCAAGATTCAGTGATGCCTCACTCCAGGTGCTACTGGATGGGGTGAGGAGGAGGAGGGATGTATTCTACCCAGCGGACGGGTGGAAGTGCCCTGCCTCTGTCACCAAGAAGGCCTGGCTCGAGGTGGAAGAGGCGGTCATTAGCAGCAGCAACATCTCCCGCACCTGGATCCAGTGCAGGAAGCGCTTCCATGACCTAACTAGGTCAGCCAAAGTGAGTACACTTACCGATTCGCCTACATTCCATAATTCATATCATTGCCCCCACCCCCCAACTCATTCTGTGCTGCCAATACTACTCTATCATATCACTCCCAATGCCCACTTTTTTTTTTATTCGTTCATGGGATGTGGGCGTCGCTGGCGAGGCCGGCATTTATTGCCCATCCCTAATTGCCCTTGAGAAGATGGTGGTGAGCCACCTTCTTGAACCGCTGCAGTCCGTGTGGTGATGGTTCTCCCACAGTGCTGTTAGGAAGGGAGTTCCAGGATTTTGACCCAGCGACGATGAAGGAACGGCGATATATTTCCAAGTCGGGATGGCGTGTGACTTGGAGGGGAACGTGCAGGTGGTGTTGTTCCCATGCGCCTGCTGCTCTTGTCATTCTAATTGGTAGAGGTCGCGGGTTTGGGAGGAGCTGTCGAAGAAGCCTTGGCGAGTTGCTGCAGTGCATCCTCAACTTACCTGCACTTCCTCACCTCCCCATTAGTCACCCCGCCACTACCACTCAACCCAATCCCCATACACTGTCATGGCTCTGTCTCATACTCACCCTCTGATGCATCTTTTTCACAGTCAGCTGCACCCAACCAATGCATTCATCGGTTGGCCACGTCACCATCACTCACTCATGCGTCTGTACTTTCTCCCCTTATAGAAGAGAGCTCAGAATGCATGGGAGAGGGCGAGGACAAGAGGGGGGCCACAACAAATCGTCGTCCGCACAGACACGGAGCAGGAGGCACTGGAGCTTAGTCGAACCCTCGAGTGCATGTCCATCGGGGACGCTGAGGCTGGCATCCGACAAATGTCTGGTGACATAACTTTAACATTCAGCACACACAATATGAATTGATGTTAACATGCCTTGCCATCTTCAGCACCTCAGTATGCTCATCGCAACATGACACATCTGTGATGATGCTTAATATTGCCTACTGTTCTCTTACAGGGCCTTCAGCGACCAGTGTGACGGCAGAGGGCGATTCCTCAGAGGACCTGCAGGCCTCAGGGTGCACCATCACATCTCAGCGAGCCAGTGACCAGCGCAGATACTCGCACCTCGGTGGGTCCTAGTCCCCAGTTAGTTGGGTTGGCACATGGCGAGTCACCACACACGTGAGCACGAGCAGACACTCGTGGCAGGAGCAGCTTCGGAGAGTCCGCATCACTGGGAGCACTCTTCTCCAGGCTCTGCACAGCTGGACAGAGACAGTGAACCCTGGGGGCCATCCTTTAAAAGGAGAATGATCGAGGGACAGCAGCACATTTGTGAGGTGCTGGAACAGGTGCCACGTGCACTCTCCACAATAGCGCAGAGGATGGAGGAGTCCAACTCCTGCATGAGTGGAATGGTGGCACAGGGACGTGAGGGCATCTCTGAGATACTGTAACACGGATGTGAGGGCATCTCTGAGATACTGTAACACGGATGTGAGGGCATCTCTGAGATACTGTAACACGGATGTGAGGGCATCTCTGAGATACTGTAACACGGATGTGAGGGCATCTCTGAGATAGTGTCACAGGGACATGAGCAACTCTCAGGTGGTGTGAGGACTGGACTCTTCACACTGTCTGATGTTAGGAGAACTGTTCACATATCCGTGACTCCCTGGCCTCACGAGCAGCCAGGTGAGCCGTTGCTCTGCCCATGGGTTGCTCCTGCTCCTTCTCTGCCTCCTCCTCCTCCTCAATGTGGGTGGCAGATGTGGATAGGGCCTCCTCAAGCGGCACCCCTCTCTGTTGTTGCCCTCTGTGCTCTTGTGCAGGTGTCCGTGGCGCAGCACTGTGTTGTGGAGCTCCAGGTGGCGGAGGTGGACGCCATGCCTGGCGAGGCTGGTGATGTTGCTCTTCCTCGAATGTAATGGTGAATGCAGCCATGGCGTCCCCCATCCTGATGGTGTGAGTTTGAGGGGGTCCGCAAAGTAGTTAAATATGTTAGAACAGCAGAATTTTGAGTGGAAAGTAAGAATTTTCAGTGCAAACACAAAGATTTTGCAGCCAAAACTTTGTCTGAAATAACAAAGTGCCCTGCTGCAATAAGTGACCTTTTCTCCCCATCTGTCAAATTAACATTTGAATCTCCCACTGGCTGCTGGCTGAAACAAGTCTGTTGCAACAGCGGGTGTTTCCCTCAGCACGGGAAACATGCTGAGGAAGCTTCAAAATTGCACCCCTGCCAAAATGTGGAGAAAATTAAGTACCTCAAGTACTTAGACTACCTCAACAACTATGTAAATGATCATCCCGCTGGCTTTAGTTGCCAGTGGGACTTCCACATTCAGGAGGCGCGAGCGCACCCAGACGCGTCAATGGAGAACCCGGAAGTCTGCGGGTTGGAGCCGGGCTCTGAACCCGAACGGGATTTCCCCAACTCACCCGCAATTTCCTGGGAAAATCGAGTCTTTTGTGTCCTCCTCACAGCTTACTTTCCCATTCTACCGTCAGCAAACTTGGATACATTACTCTCAGTCCCTTCTACCAAGTCATTACTGTAGATTGTAAATAGCTGAGGCCCAAGCACCGATCCTTGCGGCACCCCACTGCTTACAGCCTGCTAACCTGAAAATGACCCACTTATCCCTACTCTCTGTTTTCTGTCCATTAACCAATCCTCCATCCATGCTA
This sequence comes from Heptranchias perlo, assembly GCF_035084215.1. Taxonomy (NCBI): domain Eukaryota; kingdom Metazoa; phylum Chordata; class Chondrichthyes; order Hexanchiformes; family Hexanchidae; genus Heptranchias; species Heptranchias perlo. The sequence continues at coordinate 103,724,726 of NC_090327.1, forward strand.
ATATGTCACCCCCAACCCCATGACCCTTATCTTGCGTAACAATCTTTTATGTGGCACCTTATCAAGTGCCTTTTGAAAATAAGGCTGTTACAAAAGCTTAAGGGATCCTTGGCTTTATAAATAGAGGCAAAGGTCCCAATATATATGGGGAGGCAGGGAAGGAGCGGGGGTGGGTGGGGGGGTGTAGTAGTGGGTAACCTGGAGGTCCTGCCGAATTCAACAGCAGGACTACATTTAAATTTTTTGTCTGAGGATTGAGGCTGGCTGGCTGTCGGGGAGTACATTGGATTGCAGGGGTGTCCAATCGCTGGGAGGGAAGCAGGTTTGCTTGGGGGGCTGGGAACAAACAGTGCTGGAAAAGCACATCCAGCCATTTGTGCCTCCCTTCAGCTGTCGGTTTTCCCTAGCCCTGGAAACCCGGCCCACAGCCATTAATTTTAAAAATGTGCTCAAATTTGAGGCATGCAGCCTCATTAAAATATTTAAATTATGGACCCACCTCTAGACAGCAGGTTAGTCACTCGACCCTCCGGAGGCGGGTTGAGGTCGGGTTTCCCATTTTTGAAATTTTAACCACCCCCCCCCCCCTACTTCCGCCCGCCCTGGGAGGGTTAAAAATCCCCCATAGAGTACAAAAGCAAGGAAGTTTCGGTAAACCTTTATAAATCACTGGTTAGTCCTCAGCTAGAGTATTGTGTCCAATTCTGGGCACCACACCTCAGAAAGGATGTCAAAGCATTGGAGAAGGTGCAGAGGAGGTTTGCCAGAATGGTACCAGGGATGAGGGACTTCAGCTATGTGGATAGACTAGAGAAGCTGGGATTGTTCTCCTAAGAGCAAAGAAGGTTAAGGGGAGATTTGACAGAGGTGTTCAAAATTATGAGGGGTTTTGAGAGAGTAGTTCGGGAGAATCACTAGGGAAAGGGTTCTGATAAAAATATTAGAACTAAAAGCTGACAAGTCCTCAGGTCCTGACGGACTTCATCCTAGGGTCTTAAAAGAAGTGGATGCAGAGATAGTAGATGCATTGGTATTAATTTTCTAAAATTCCCTAGATTCTGGAAGGGTCCCATCAGATTGGAAAATGGTGAATGTAACTCCTCTATTCAAGAAAGGAGGGAGACAGAAAGCAGAAAACTACAGGCCAGTTAGCTTAATATCTGTCATAGGGAAAATGCTAGAATCTATTATTAAGGAGGTTATAGCAGGGCACTTCGAAAATCTCAATGTAATCAGGCAGAGTCAACACGGCTTTGTGAAAGGGAAATCGTGTTTGACTAATTTATTAGAGTTCTTTGAGGAAGTAACAAGCAACATGGATAAAGGGGATCCTGTGGATGTGGTGCACTTGGATTTCCAGAAGGCTTTTGACAAAGTGCCACATCAAAGGCTACTACACAAAATAAGAGCTCATGGTGCAGGGGGTAACATATTAGGATTTATAAAGGATTGGTTAGCTAACAGGAAACAGAGAGTAGGCATAAATGGGTCATTTTCAGGTTGGCAAGATGTAATAAGTGGAGTGCCACAGGGATCAGTGCTTGGGCCTCAACTATTTACAATCTATATCAATGACTTGGATGAAGGGACTGAATGTATGGTTGCTAAATTTGCTGATGACATAAAGGTAGGTAGGAAAGTAAGTTGTGAAGAGGGCATGTGGAGTCTGCAAAGGGATATAGAGAGGTTAAGTGGGTGGGAAAAAAATTGGCAGATTGAGTATAATGTGGGAAAATATGACCTTGTCCACTTTGGCAGGAGGAATAGAAAAGCAGTATATTATTTAAATGTAGAGAGATTGCAGAACTCTGAGGTACAGAGGGATCTGGGTGTCCTAGTACATGAATCACAAAAAGTTAGTATGCAGGTACAGCAAGTGATTAGGAAGGCAAATGGAATATTGTCATTTATTGCAAGGGGAATGGAATATAATAGTGGAGATGTTTTGCTGCAGTTATACAGGGCATTGGTGAGACCACATCTAGAATACTGTGTGCAGTTTTGGTCTCCTTCTTTAAGAAAGGACATAATTGATTTGCAGGCGGTTCAGAGACGGTTCACTCGACTGATTCCTGCGATGAGGGGGTTATCTTATGAGGAAAGGTTGGACAAGTTGGGCCTGTATACACTGGAGTTTAGAAGAATGAGAGGTGATGTTATTGAAATATAGAAAATCCTGATGGGACTTGAAGGGGTAGATGCTGAGAGGATATTTCCCCTTGTGGGAGAGACTAGAACTAGGGGCCACAGTTTAAAAATAAGGGGTCTCCCATTTAAGACGGAGATGAGAAGAATTTTTTTCTCTCAGAGGGTCGTGAGTCTGTGGAACTCCCTTCCCCAGAGAGCAGTGGAGGCAGGGTCATTGAATATTTTTCAGGCTGAGTTGATAGATTCCTGATTAACAAGGGAGTCAAAGGTTATAGTAGGTAGATGGGAAAGTAGGGTTGAGGTCACAATCAGATCAGCCATGATCTTATCAAATGGCAGTGCAGGCTCGAGGGGCTGAATGGCCTACTCCTGCTCTTAATTCGTATGTTCGGATGTTCGTAAACTGTTTTCACTGGCAGGAGGGTCAGTAACCAGAGGACACAGATTTAAGATATATTCAAAAAATCCCGGGGGGGGGGGGGGGGGGAAGAGATGAGAATGTCTTTTTTATGCAGCAAGTTGTTATAATCTGGAATGCATTACCTGAAAATGTGGTGGAAGCAGATTTAATAGTAACCTTCAAAAGGGAATTGGATAAATACTTGAAAAGGAGAAATTTGCAGGACTACAGGGAACGCGCAGGGGAATGGGACTAATTGGGCAGCTCTTTCAAAGAGCCGGCACAGACACGATGGGCTGTATGATTCTATAATTGCACCCACTATGGCCTGAACAACGACATGAGTACCTTTGTATGTCCTCCTGGTAATTTCAGTTTGTTTCCTTTTCTACTGTGTTTTTGGAAGAACATAGCTGATAACAGAGAGACAAACCACCATAGGAATAGGTATAGGTCCCCTCAGAAGCTTGGTCCTTTTACCCTTTTTGAGTGAGGGACCAGGGAATGGTCCCACTCAGGTTGTGTACTAAACATCTCCTGTTCTGTTCTCTGCATCTTATTTATTAACACGCTGGCACCAAAACATAGACAGAAGCGCAAACTGCACAAGAGTTCCAAAAACCTACTCAAAGAAACATCCGCAACTCTTAGCCTGTCCCTTGAAATAAATTTGTATCCAAAGATTCAGTCTAGCAACCAAGTCACCCAATTTACTGGTCACTCAATTTATACGGTCAATTTAAGAAGCTGTGTACTTCAGGGGTAAAGCAAGACCCAGATGACATCATGTTCACCACATTATCCTATTGTAATGAACATCCTGCCTGTTTCTTACAAGGCAGACGTCACTTTGTGAGGCGGGGGGGGGGGGGGCGGTGGAAGGAGGGGAGGGGCAGTGGTGGGGACTCAAAGCCGGGAGATCCTTCTTGCCTGGTTCAGTTGTGGTGCTGGAACATTTCTGCGCTGTTCAAAATACCCAATGGAAATGCGCTTGGTGTGTATCATAGGTGGAAGTCGAGCGAAATTGATCTCCAGCTACTCCTCGCTTTGTTATGCCTGAAATTCATTCATTATGGGATGTGATGGAGCCTAAAATCTGGGCAACTGTGTCTCAATGAACCTGAAGGCATTTTGAGCAAATCCAGTCAAATATCCCAGAATTGTCTGTACAATAATGATCACCGAACTGGATCATATGATACAAGTCAGTAAATCTGCCTGGCTGGATATCTACGATAGAGACAGATTACAAGTGGCGAATACAACGGTATTCAGCTAGTGACCTTTCCACTCAAAGCAGAGGTACAAACAGGTAATGGTTTATGAAGGGCAAGTACTGAGGTGAATATTGCTCCTATTCAGTAACGCACACACCTGTGTTATCTTAATACTGCGAACATTCCACTATGTACCTAGCAAAGAGCCATCAGAGTGGTCTGCTTCTATGCTGTAACAGTCCCTGGTGCTATGTCAGCACTTATTGTTTTGCCTCAATTCGATATGACGTGGAATGTTACCAGACGATGTGACAGTGCAGTACTGAGGATTCAGGCCAGGGAATAAAAACTGAGCAATCTCCGTACACAGGGGGGCTGAGGGAGATGTATCCACAATGGTGCTTATGCCTATTTGCCCCATGCAAATTAGATACTCTCCCACTGACTCTGCGAACTCCTGCAGGGTCAGCCTGGAGTGTCAGCCATGGCTCAGTGGTAGCGTTCTCGCCTCTGAGTCAGAAAGTTGCGGATTCAATTCCTGCTCAAGAGACTTGAGCACAAAATCTATGCTGACACTCCAGTGCAGTACCAGAGGTGCCATCCTTCAGATGATATTTCTGCACTCTCAGGTGGATGTAAAAGATCCCATGGCACTATTTCGAAGAAGAGCAGGGGAGTTCTCCCTGGTGTCCTGGCCAATAATTAGTCCTCAACCAACATCATTAAAACAGATTATCTGGTCATTATCACATTGCTGTTTGTGGGACCTTGCTGTGCACAAATTGGATGCTGCATTTCCTCTATTACAACAGTGACTACACTTCAAACGTACTTCATTGGCTGTAAAGCACTTTGGGACAGCGTGAGGTTGTGAAGGTGCTATATCAGTGCAAGTTCTTTATTTCTTCCTTCTTTCACTGGAGGGCACAGGCGGTCGTGTGAAGATCACAACGGGGAACCAGCGGATGTAATATATTTGGATTTTCAATAGGCATTCGATAAGGTGCCACACAAAAGGTTGTCACACAAGGTAAGGGCTCATGGGGTTGGGGGTAATATATTAGCATGGATAGAGGATTGGTTAATGGACTGAAAACAGAGAGTAGGAATAAACGGGTCATTTTCAGTTTGGCAGGCTGTAACTAGTGGGCTACTACAAGGATCGGTGCTTGGGCCTCAGCCATTTACAAGCTATATTAATGACTTAGATGAAGGGACTGAGTGTAATGTATCCAAGTTTGCAGACGATACAAAGGTAGGTAGGAAAGTAAGCTGTGAGGAGCATACAGAATCTGCAAAGGGATATAGATAGGTTAAGTGAATGGGCAAGAAGGTGGCAGATGGAATATAATGTGGGGAAATGTGAGGTTATTCACTTTGGTAGGAAGAATAGAAAAACAGAATATTTTTTAAATGGTGAGAAACTATTAAATGTTGGTATTCAGTGGAATTTGGGTGTCCTTATACACGAAATACAGAAAGTTAACATGCAGGTACAACAAGCAATTAGGAATGGCAAATGGTATGTTGACCTTTATTGCAAGGGGTTTGGAGTGCAAGAGTAAGGAAGACTTGCTGGAATTTTACAGGGCTTTGGTGAAACCACACCTGGTGTACTACGTACAGTTTTGGTCTCCTTACCTAAGAAAGGATATACTTGCCTTAGAGGGGGAGCAACAAAGGTTCACTAGATTGGTTCCTGGGATGAGAGAGTTGTCCTAAGAGGAGAGATTGAGTAGAATGGGCCTAAACTCTCTGGAGTTTAGCAGAATGAGAGGTGATCTCATTGAAACATATAAGATTCTGAGAGGGCTTGACAGGGTAAAAGCTGAGAGGCTGTTTCCCCTGACTGGAGAGTCTAGAACTAGGGGGGCATAGTCTCAGGATAAGGAGTCGGCCATTTAGGACTGAGATGAGAAGAAATTTCTTCACTCAGATGGTTGTGAATCTTTGGAATTCTCTACCCCAGAGGGCATGGATGCTCAGTCGTTGAGTATATTCAAGACCGAGATCGATAGATTTTTGGATTCTAGGGGAATCAAGGGATATGGGGATCAGGCGAGAAAGTGGAGTTGTGGGAGAAGATCAGCCATGATCTTATTGAATGGTGGAGCAGGCCCGAGGGGCCGAATGGCCTACTCCTGCTCCTATTTCTTATATTCTTACATCCCAAGGATTTTGGGAGCCAATGAATTCAAAGACCATTTTTCTGTTAGCTATTATTTTAAGACAGGCTTTATCCTGGTTGTTTTAAATGGGTTATTCCTCCATCACTAGTTCGAACAGATTAACGTCATACTGATGTGCTCTGTTTCTGTCCCCTCATGTCATATAGCTGGCATTTCTAGCTTTAGGTCTTTTAATTAATTTTTTCCATGTTATTAAGTGAAAAAATCAAAGCAGAATTTGCACATAGCAAGGGAAGGGATGTCAGTGATGGAAAATGAAATACTTTCTTGGCTTGCACCCGGCCTCAAACACTGACCAGGACTGGTACGACACAGGTCAAATTTAAAGAAAAGGAACAATTTTCTTAACGTTTGCTTCCATTGCAGAGCTCACCTTCCAGGAGTGCACATTAGGAAATTCCGTGCAAGACTTCCGACAATTTTCCAGGAGGTGGAAAGTCCTGGAGAGCTCACCCGTAGGCTGGATTTCCGTAGCACTTCCGGTGATAGAGCGGGAGCAGGTGGTGAAGCGGGAGCTGCCCTGAAGTCATTCCTGGCCATAATTTGCCAATATACACTCTTGGGTGGCAAGGCTGAGCTGGGAGTGCGATTCATTAAACAGACCCTTAACGCTTCCTCCCGTGTGCTCATTAAACCAAACTCAGAAAGTCACCCTGTAATGAACCAATGTAACATTGCCGCCTGCCCCCGCCACACCAGCCATCCTGCGGCCTCTCCAACTGACATTGCCAATTTAGTCCAAGTTAGTACCAGACTATGGCAGTTTTGTGCTTTGGGCCATGCCCACCAGCAACTTGTTTGAGACTGTCCGAACTTATTTCAGTTAGTTGAGAAGGACATCAAAAGCAGGTTATAGACTGTCAGTCATAGAATTACTTGAAAAGAGAATAAAAGAAAAAAAGAGCAAAAAAAAGTAAAAGGGATAAAAAGATAAAACTCAACTTATTATTAGGCATTAAAATAAACACTAACACATAAAATAGGCAAAAGCAACAGAAATCATAACATTCGTAATTTTGCAGAAACTCTCCCTCACAATATTAACAAAACCAATCATCAGAAAGTACTCCATTCTCATGTGGCAAAGAAAAACTATATAATTAGTCCCATAAGACAACAAACGAGAAAGAGAATGAAACTGCAAATCTGAAATAAAACAGAAAACGCTGCAACTTAGCACGTCTATGAAGAGAAAAGGCAGGTTAGTATTATGGGTGGAGATATTCTGTTCTGATGAAGGGTCCACACCCAAAATATTAACCTGTCTTTTCTCTTTACAGATGCTGATGGACTCGCTGTGTTTTCCAGCATTTTCCATTTTTATTAAATGAGAGGAAAGCAGTAGTCAGCTGCCCAAGCAGAGACACTGTGTTCTCATAAAGCCAAACCTTGGATGAAGATTTCCCCTGTGTGTTATGTACATCAACATTGGAAACCCATTTATAAAGAACAGGTTTATAATTTCATTACACAAAGTGCACAGATGAAATCTCTGTCCATGTATTTGTGTCACAAGGCTCCACCTTCTCCAATTCTATTATCCATGAAAATATGATGGTTACAATTTTGATTTAACAATTTCCCAGATGTTCCTCGTGGTCAACACAAAGAAATGCTCCTGTAAGCTTGCCAGTATAAAGTGTGATCTTATACGTACAATATCTGGAACTGTAACAATGCCCGGAGGATGAACTGTAATTTACTCACTGGAATTGACACAAGCCCTCTTGTGTTCTACTAGTTTTGAGAGAGCAGTAGATCATGTGTTTTTGACCATAAACCACAGCTCAGTCCAGATCCGTGGAGCCTTTGCATGCACATCTATTCATGAACTGTGGCATAGTGGAACAGGAAGAACTGAAGAATGAGCAGAAAGCTGCTAGTTTGGGCATGGTGCCCTCAATTAACCCCTATCCTGAAAGACATTCTGTAGGACATCCCCCCGCCTCCTCCCTCCACCCCCCACCCCACCATCATAAGGACTTAGTTACTTGAGTTCAAGTTTCCTAGACATATTTCATTCAACAAACAAGAACTCCAAGGTCAGCTGGTTGGTTTTTACACAGAACAAAATCAGCTCCAACAGCCTCCAGGCCTGTAACATTCTGCCACATGTTTGAGATGACAGAGTAACCAATCAAAACAGATGAGGTGACCGATCCCCTATGGCAATTCCAGCTCGAGTCTCTCTCAACCTAAATGAACCGAGTCTGCGGTAAGCAAACTTAGTGGTGGCACAGAACTTCATGCAATTGAAGGCCAGAGTGCCTGATTCACAGCCCCCAGGATGATAAGCTAAAATTATGCAGACCACAAATCAGGCACACTAATCTCAGTGCATGAATTACTGACAGGTAAGCCTAAAGCTCTGTATTGTAAAATTTACCCCATAGTCTTTATGATTTGATATATGACAGATGCACCAAATCTCCCGATCTGCCATATTTATTTAAAGGGGCCATTATTATAATCCCCCATCCAACACCTGCATTCTGTTGGTAACAAACATCTCAAATTCTCCAGAACTTGAACTCTTTCACTGGCCTTAAATGTTGAGTCCAAGATTATTGTCCAGTAATAAAATTCCCACCAGTGACAGTTAAACCATTAGAACCAGATCATAATGATTACTTCTCACGATCCAAGTCACCTCTAGCTCACACATGGAAGGTTAAAAGGGATTCTACGCTCCTGTATAAAGGCTTTATGAGCTTCAACAGTTGAGTAACATGTAGGTTATGCTATCCCACTACTTTACACAGACTCTTGCTCTTCAGTTTCTTCATTGGATGGAGTTAGGGTACATCCATGGAACAGGCAGAAGCCCTGCTCTGCTCTAGAACTGCCGCCAAAAGAGGCCCCCAACCCAATGGAATTTCTGGGCTGGTGCCTTCAGAAATGACAAAAAGATATAAGCTGTCAAATATCAGAAAATACTGGTGTGCTAAAATATTAAGAGGTGCATTACAAGCTATAAAAACCCGAAGCCATTGTCTAAATAACACCAAGTACAGGCAGCCAGGTACTGCGGTCATCTCCCTCCAAAACAGGTATACCGTTTTGGATACTGCTGGGGGAGATGGCTCACCAGGGGAAGGTGACAGCGGCCAGGTTCATGGCACCGTGGCTGGCTCTGCTGCACAGGAGGGCAGGAAAAAAGAGTGGCAGAGCTATAGTGATAGGGGACTCGATTGTAAGGGGAATAGACAGGCGTTTCTGCGGACGCAACCGAGACTCCAGGATGGTATGTTGCCTCCCTGGTGCAAGGGTCAAGGATGTCTCGGAGCGGCTGCAGGACATTCTGGAGGGGGAGGGTGAACAGCCAGTTGTCGTGGTGCATATAGGCACCAACGATATAGGTAAAAAACAGGATGAGGTCCTACAAGCTGAATTTAGGAAGTTAGGAGTTAAACTAAAAAGTAGGACCTCAAAGGTAGTAATCTCAGGATTGCTACCAGTGCCACGGGCTAGTCAGAGTAGGAATGACAGGATAGCTAGGATGAATACGTGGCTTGAGAGATGGTGCAAGAGGGAGGGATTGTATAAATTGGACAGTCTACATCTGGGCAGGACTGGAACCAATGTCCTAGGGGGAGTGTTTGCTAGTGCTGTTGGGGAGGGTTTAAACTAATGTGGCAGGGGGATGGGAACCGATGCAGGAAGTCAGTGGGAAGTAAAGTGGTGACAGAAACAAAAGGCAGTAAGGGAGAGTGTACAAAACATGACCGGACAGATGGTCTGAGAAAGCAGGGCAAAGACCAAGGGAAGTCTAGATTAAACTGCATTTATTTCAATGCAAGAAGTCTGATGGGCAAGGCAGATGAACTCAGGGCATGGATGGGTACATGGGACTGGGATGTTATAGCTATTACTGAAACATGGCTAAGGGAGGGGCAGGACTGGCAGCTCAATGTTCCAGGGTACAGATGCTATAGGAAAGATAGAGCAGGAGGTAAGAGAGGAGGGGGAGTTGCGTTCTTGATTAGGGAGAACATCACAGCAGTAGTGAGAGGGGATATATCCGAGGGTTCGCCCACTGAGTCTATATGGGTAGAACTGAAAAATAAGAAGGGAGAGATCACTTTGATAGGATTGTACGACAGACCCCCAAATAGTCAACGAGAAATTGAGGAGCCAATATGTAAGGAGATGACAGACAGCTGCAAGAAAAATAAGGTGGTAATAGTAGGGGACTTTAACTTTCCCAACATTGACTGGGACAGCCATAGCATTAGGGGCTTGGATGGAGAGAAATTTGTTGAGTGTATTCAGGAGGAATTTCTCATTCAGTATGTGGATGGCCCGACTAGAGAGGGGGCAAAACTTGACCTCCTCTTGGGAAATAAGGAAGGGCAGGTGACAGAAGTGTTAGTGAGGGATCACTTTGGGACCAGTGATCATAATTCCATTAGTTTTAAGATAGCTATGGAGAATGATAGGTCTGGCCCAAAAGTTAAAATTCTAAATTGGGGAAAGGCCAATTTTGATGGTATTAGACAGGAACTTTCAGAAGTTGATTGGGAGAGTCTGTTGGCAGGCAAAGGGACGTCTGGTAAGTGGGAGGCTTTCAAAAGTGTGTTAAATTAGGTTCAGGGTAAGCACATTCCTTATAAAGTGAAGGGCAAGGCTGGTAGAAGTAGGGAACCTTGGATGACTCGGGGGATTGAGGCCCTAGTCAAAAAGAAGAAGGAGGCATATAACATTAATAGGCAGCTGGGATCAAGTGGATCCCTTGAAGAGTATAGAGATTGCCGGAGTAGAGTTAAGAGAGAAATCAGGAGGGCAAAAAGGGGACATGAGATTGCTTTGCCAGATAAGGCAAAGGAGAATCCAAAGAGCTTCTACAAATACATAAAGGGCAAAAGAGTAAGAGAGAGTAGGGTCTCTTAAGGATCAACAAGGTCATCTATGTGCAGAACCACAAGAGATGGGTGAGATCCTAAATGAATATTTCACATCGGTATTTACGGTTGAGAAAGGCATGGATGTTAGGGAACTTGGGGAAATAAATAGTGATGTCTTGAGGAGTGTACATATTACAGAGAGGGAGGTGCTGGAAGTCTTAACGCGCATCAAGGTAGATAAATCTCCAGGACCTGATGAAATGTATCCCAGGACGTTATGGGAGGTTAGGGAGAAAATTGCGGGTCCCCTCGCAGAGATATTTGAATCATCGACAGCTACAGGTGAGGTGCCTGAAGATTGGAGGGTAGCAAATGTTGTGCCTTTGTTTAAGAAGGGCGGCAGGGAAAAGCCTGGGAACTACAGACCGGTGAGCCTGACATCTGTAGTGGATAAGTTGTTAGAGGGTATTCTGAGAGACAGGATCGACAGGCATTTGGAGAGGCAGGGACTGATTAGGAACAGTCAGCATGGTTTTGTGAGAGGAAAATCATGTCTCACGAATTTGATTGAGTTTTTTGAAGGGGTAACCAAGATGATAGATGAGGGCTGTGCAGTAGACGTGGTCTACATGGACTTTAGCAAAGCCTTTGACAAGGTACCGCATGGTAGGTTGTTACATAAGGTTAAATCTCACGGGATCCAAGGTGAGGTAGCCAATTGGATACAAAATTGGCTTGACGACAGAAGACAGAGGGTGGTTGTAGAGTGTTGTTTTTTGGACTGGAGGCCTGTGACCAGCGGTGTGCCTCAGGGATCGGTGCTGGGTCCGCTGTTATTTGTTATTTATATTAATGATTTGGATGAGAATTTAGGAGGCATGGTTAGTAAGTTTGCAGATGACACCAAGATTGGTGGCATTGTGGACAGTGAAGAAGGTTATCTAGGATTGCAACGGGATCTTGATAAATTGGGCCAGTGGGCCGATGAATGGCAGATGGAGTTTAATTTAGATAAATGTGAGGTGATGCATTTTGGTAGATCGAATCGGGCCAGGACCTACTCCGTTAATGGTAGGGCGTTGGGGAGAGTTATAGAACAAAGAGATCTAGGAGTACAGGTTCATAGCTCCTTGAAAGTGGAGTCACAGGTGGATAGGGTGGTGAAGAAGGCATTCGGCATGCTTGGTTTCATTGGTCAGAACATTGAATACAGGAGTTGGGATGTCTTGTTGAAGTTGTACAAGACATTAGTAAGGCCACACTTGGAATACTGTGTACAGTTCTGGTCACCCTATTATAGAAAGGATATTATTAAACTAGAAAGAGTGCAGAAAAGATTTACTAGGATGCTACCGGGACTTGATGGTTTGACTTATAGGGAGAGGTTGGATAGACTGAGACTTTTTTCCCTGGAGAGTAGGAGGTTAAGGGATGATCTTATAGAAGTCTATAAAATAATGAGGGGCATAGATAAGGTAGATGGTCAAAATCTTTTCCCAAAGGTAGGGGAGTCTATAATGAGGGGGCATAGATTTAAGGTGAGAGGGGAGAGATACAAAAGGGTCCAGAGGGGCAATTTTTTCACTCAAAGGGTGGTGAGTGTCTGGAACGAGCTGCCAGAGGCAGTAGAAGAGGCGGATACAATTTTGTCTTTTAAAAAGCATTTGGACAGTTACATGGGTAAGATGGGTATCGAGGGATATGGGCCAAGTGCAGGCAATTGGGACTAGCTTAGTGGTATAAACTGGGCGACATGGACATGTTGGGCTGAAGGGCCTGTTTCCATGTTGTAAACTTCGATGATTCTAGGTACCACTAATGAGAACTAAAGTAAAATACTGCGGAAGCTGGAAATCTAAAATAAAAACAGAAAATGCACGAAATTCATTCTGCAAGCGTGACTCTGAGCTTCTGGTCGCTTGCCACTTTAATTCTCCATCCCACTCCTACTCTGACCTCTCTGTCCTTGGCCTCCCACACTGTTCCTCAACACAAGCTCGAGCATCAGCATCTTATCTTTCCACTAGGCACTTTACAGCCAGATTTCCATGGCTTCTCATAGTTTCTGCTGCAGTTCCTATTGAGTGGGGAACAATCAGTTTGGCTGCATCAAAATTCCATGGGCTGTGAAAGCTGACTGGATAACAGCCTTATTTTTTGAACCTTCTCTATGTTCAGCAAGTCACACGTGCAGAGAGCAGCCAGTCTCACTGACATAGATTTTTCCGCACTAATAAAAGATGGAATAAATGTTACTAGGAGCCACATCTTTCGCACTGATCAGGTGCCAGCGACATTTTGTCTTAATTTCCTTTAACCTATTATAAGGCCTCAGAGGAGAGCTGATGTGAGTTCCAGTGAGGCCTTTGGAAAGGCAGCAGGCCTTGCTCAGACAGCTAATTGATCTTGGAGGGGATTGATTACCTAGACCTTGCTCAAACTTGGGTAATTGCACCTGGAGGGGATCGATTACCTTATTTTTTTAAAATGGTGTATGACTTCCTTCACAGCTGAAGAATTTTCTCCCTGTTTTTTTTTCCTTCAGCCCAGAAAAGATCCAGAAATGCACAACTTGAGTAGCAGTGACTGAGCTACAAAAATAACTTTTGAAAGACTGCTGAAAGATTGTCTTTCTTCACCAAGCAATGTCGACGTGCACACTGCTGCATGAAATGTTCCATTCTTTAAATGGTGATTTTGGCATCACAAAGCAATCTAACCATAACATCATCTTGCTAGCCTGTGCATTTTACAATGCTCTACAAACATGAATCAAATAAGAATTTACTGCCATGACTCAAGTTGGGACAGATGTGAGTGATTATGTGACAGTATAATATTTCACTCCTTCCCCCCACGCCATGTTTTAGTAATTTTTTTTCACCCTTACTTCATTTCTCCCATGATAAACACCACTCCCTACCTGAGTGGTTGAATACATAACCTGACTCTCCGACCTTAACGATTGCGGCTGTGTTAATACTGCCAAGAGGTGGAGGAAAGCAGTCCGTGATGATTTGTCAGCTGATTTACACCATCCTCCCATGAGGAAATTCGAAGCCTTCACTTGGCACCTTGCCTTGATGGCCTTGCCAAATTGCAGGAAATGCACAGTTGAGAATTACGAGTGTAAATCTGTGTGCTGTGATTAGACATAGGCCCCATGCTCTGATGGTTACCACCACACCGAGCGCCACATTGAATAATGACAGCAATGCTATTTTACAAATAGTGAGGGGTGATTCCCTGATCTAACGTTCCCAGTGGGGAATGGCGCTCACAGGGGGAGCACTTCAGAACATTCTGGGTGTGCAGACATGATCTTTCGTCCATTACAATAGGCAGAAAATTATGGGCTGCATGCCTGCGATTTCCCAAGATGTGCTCCCCATGCCTCACTGGGAGCACTGGGGAACCAAATTTCCCCTTTTAAAGTGGTCTGATGAAGTTCCCATTTTTTTCATTTTAATGGAGACATAACACCTCTGTTGCAATGAAAGGGAGACAAACTTAGAGTGAGCACTCTAAATATTTGTATGAAGATAAAAGCCCTGGGCAGTGTGCCATTGCCAAAGGTCTCTCTTGTAATCCGCCAAACATTTTGTTCACTTGTCAAGGAACAGCAGTTCTTGTTTCTCACCTTTGTGCAACCACATTAATAGCTGCAGCCAGCAGCAGTAAATTAGGAGATAATAGTTCCATAGTACATGCTCAGGTCAAGATAGCCTGTGTAAAACACACAATCCTGGAGTACTAACCTATATCTATGAAAAAAAACAGTACCCTTGAATGCAACAAAGTCTATATTATAACATTTATATCCACCAAAACAGTCATCTTCATAATGCATTGTATGTGAATGATGAGATATTTCTGAGATCTGATTATGTGCCATACAAATGCACACTGTTCTTTCTCTGTTATTTCAGTTAGTGCAGGTGTTGCTCTGCTCAGTGATTGGGCTTTTCAGTTTCTGCACCTGCAGCCTGTGACTAAAGTGAACAGGTGGAAAACCACAGCCTGACCTCAGTTGGTGTCTCTAACGCTGTGATATTTAAATGGAAGCTCCTTCTTCTGACTACAGGCTCCCACTGCAGATTTTAAATCTCTTCTCCTCTATCTAGCCTGCTGTGTTGTCTTCAATTTTAAATCAGCAGTGGCAGCCACTGCTAAGGTCATGAGACATGAGGGGAAGGTCCCATTTAGATATCATTGTGCTGAAGCAGCATCTGTCAGTACTGTGCTTCGCTCCTCCACAGCGTGATAGTTCACCTTTTCTGATTTTAACTCTTCTCTCTCTGAATGTACTCTGTAGGACTGTCTCCATTTTGAACCTGCTGCAGGAGCGTGAACTGGAGTCAGGAGGGAAAGTTACCTTTTAAATATCAACCCTGGAAGAACGGGTGATGTATATTCTCCAACTGTACCTCTCAATCAGTGTTGTCAGTTTTCTCCAGTGTTGCACTTTGCAGTGTTTTTCAGCCTTAATCCTTTTGATTTTTTTTTCATTACTATAATAAATCTTAGTTTTCCATTATTAATGTAGATACTTTTCAAATATCACCATGCTGGAGGAGCAAAGAAGACTTTTGTCAACTGTTGTTCTACTCCTCCAGCACAGTGATATTTAAATAGACCCCTCTCTCCCTTCCCAACTGCAGCCTAGGTTCCTGCTCCAGATTTTGGAGACAACCCAGTAGGATAGGTACTTGGAGAGGTGAGCCAAGTTTCCTGATTAATACTGCGTCTAGTGAAAATAACATCAATCTGAAGATAAAAGAAATAGGAGATGAGAGTAAAGATCAGGCCAAGGTAAGGAATAAGGGTAACAAACAGTCAGAGAACAATTACAGTTATAGAACATAAGTACAAAATGACTGTTAAAAATAAAGCAAGGCGAACAATTATTGAAAACAAATTAAATTGCCTGTACAGCAATGTGCGCAGTGTCCAAAACAAAAGGGGGGATTTGGAGGCAATTCATAGCGAGGAGACAGATGTTGTAGGAATAACTGAGATATGGCTACACTAAGAACAGGTCTGGCATTTAATAATTGCAGAATATAATGTACTTAGAAAGGATAGGGAAAGAAGGGGGGAGGGGTAGCTGTATTAATTAGAGACAATATAGTGGCAGTAGAAAAAAGGAAATAGGTAACGTTAAGATAGAAACAGAATCCATGTGGATTAAGACAAAGGATAAGAAGGGATCGATCACATTAATAGGTATATTCTACAGATCACCTAATAGTGGAAGGAAAGTGGAGGAAGAAATATGTAGGCAAATCTATGAAAAGAGTAAAAAATGTCAAATAATAATCACGGGACATTTCAACTATCCCCAAATAAACTGGCAATAAGAGGTAGGGGAAGGGGAAAAGGGAATGGAGTTTTTACAGTGTGTACAGGACTCCTTTCTTACCCAGTATGTGAGAAGCCCAACAAGGGAGGATTCACTGCTGGATCTAGTAATGGGAAATGAACCAGAGCAGGTAAGCGTACGGGAACTTGTAGGCAATAGCAATTATAACATAATAAGATTTAAAATAATGATTGAGAAAGACATAAGTAAGACAAAGACCAAAGAAATAGATTGGAAAAAAGATAATTTTGAGGGGATGAGAATGGAACTAGGGCAGGTAAACTGGAAAAATTTTTCGAAAGACAAAGATAGAACAGCAGTGGGAAATATTTAAAATGGTGATCAATAGAGTTCAGGAGAAATATATTCCTCTAAAAAACAAGAACAAACTATCCAATAATGAAACACCAGGGATGAATAAAGAGATAAGGGTAAAATTGAAACTACAGAAAAAGGCATACACTAAATTCAAAGACAATAAAGGAGAGGATGACAAAAGGGAATATGAAGAGGTTAAGAAAGAAGTAAAACAAAACAATTAGGAAAGTAAAGAGGAACTACAAAATTAAATTATCAAAGAATATAAAAAGAAATAGTAAAGTATTCTACAGACACATAAATAACAAAAGGAAAATCAGGATGGGGATAGGGCCACTAAGGGATGCACAAGATAAACTCACAGGTAATGACAGCGAAATGGCAGAAATATTAAATAATTACTTTGCCTCAGTATTTACCAGGGAGACTAACATGGTGGGCATAACATTAGAAGAAGAGATCAAAAAAGATATAAATGCATTTAAGATAGAAAAGGGGAGATAATTGATAAACTAATCAAACTTAGAGAGAATAAAACCCCTGGTCTGGATGGATTGCATCCACGCATATTAAAAGAAATTAGGGAGGAGATAGCAGAGGCACTATTACATATATAGGAAAATTCACTAGAAAAGGGAATAGTGCCAGAGGAATGGCGGACAGCTAATGTTATTCCTGTATTTAAAATGGGAGATAGAATAAGTCCAGCTTAATGTCGGTGGTAGGAAAGATAATGGAATCTTTACTCGAAGATGTAATAGGAAAACATCTAGAAACTGAAAATATAATAAAGAATAGTCAGCATGGATTTCAAAAGGGAAAGTCATGCTTGATCAACCTTACTGAATTCTTTGAAGAAGTAACAGAGTAGACAAGGATAATGTAGTAGATGTAATATATTTGGATTTTAAAAAGGCCTTCGATAAGGTACCACATTATAAACTCATCACTAAGGTCAGAGCATGTGGAGTCAGGGGACAGGTAGCAGAACGGATAGCAAGCTGGCTACGAAACAGAAAACAGAGAGTAGGGGTTAAGGGTAGTTACTCAGTCGGCAAAAGGTGGGAAGTGGTGTTCCACAGGAATCGGTGCTGGGACCACTGTTGTTCACAGTTTACATTAAAGATTTGGGTTCGGGAATCAGAAGTACAATTTCAAAATGTGCGGACATCACCAAAGTGGGGGGTATAGTTAATACAAAGGAAGAATGCGTCAAAATGCAAGAAGACATTAATAAGCTTGCAGAATGGGCGTGTAATTGGCAAATTAATTTCAATATAGATAAGTGTGAGGTGGTGCATTTTGGTAGGAAGAATAATGAGGAGACATATTGCTTGGATAATAAGAGTCTAAATGGGATAGAGGAGCAAAGGGATCTAGGGGCACACAAATCACTAAAAGTAGTGATACAGGTTATAAGGCCATAAAAAAGGCACACCAAGCACTGGGGTTCATTTCTAGAGGGATAGAATTGAAAAGCAGAGATGTTATGTTAAACTTGTGTGGAACCTTGGTTAGAGCACACTTGAAGTATTGTGCACAGTTCCGGTATCCATCTTATTAGAAGGATATGGAGGCTTGGAAAAGGTGCAGAAAACATTCACAAGGATGATACCAGAACTGAGAGGATATACTTATCAGGAAAGGCTGGGGCTCTTTTAAGAACATAAGAACATAAGAAATAGGAGCAGGAGTGGGCCAATCGGCCTTCCAACGAGCCTGCTCCGCCATTTAATAAGATCATGGCTGATCTGATCCTAACCTCAAATCTAAATTCATGTCCAATTTCCTTCCCGCTCCCTGTAACCCCTAATTCCCTTTACTTCTAGGAAACTGTCTATTTCTGTTTTGAATTTATTCAATGATGTAGCTTCCACAGCTTCCTGGGGCAGCAAATTCCACAGACCTACCACCCTCTGAGTGAAGAAGATTCCCCTCATCTCAGTTTTGAAGGAGCAGCCCCTTATTCTAAGATTATGCCCCCTAGTTCTAGTTTCACCCATCCTTGGGAACATCCTCACCGCATCCACCCGATCAAGCCCCTTCACAATCTTATATGTTTCAATAAGATCGCCTCTTATTCTTCTGAACTCCAATGAGTAGAGTCCCAATCTACTCAACCTCTCCTCATATGTCCGCCCCCTCATCCCCGGGATTAACCAAGTGAACCTTCTTTGTACTGCCTCGAGAGCAAGTATGTCTTTTCTTAAGTATGGACACCAAAACTGTATGCAGTATTCCAGGTGCGGTCTCACCAATACCTTATATAACTGCAGCAATACCTCCCTGTTTTTATATTCTATCCCCCTAGCAAAGAGAAGGCTGAGGGGTGACCTGATAAAGGTCTTTAAGATAATGAAAGGGTTTGATAGGGTAGACGTAGAGAAAATGTTTCCACTTGTGGGAGAGTCCAAAACTAGAAGTCATAAATATAAGACAGTCACTAATAAATCCAAAAGGGAATTCAAGAGAAACGTCTTTACCCAAAGAGTGGTAAGAATGTGGAATACCCTACCACAAAGAGTTGAGGCGAATACCATAGATGCAACTAAGGGGAAGCTAGATAAGTACATGAAAGAGAAAGGAATAGGTGGGTATGCTGATAGGGTTAGACGAAGTAGGGTGGGAGGAGGCTCGTATGGAGCATAAATGCCGGTATAGACCAGTTGGACCAAATGGCCTGTTTCTCTGCTGTAGACTCAATGCATATTTTTAAACATAGACAGGGGTTTATACCTTGAATTATGCTTTAAATTGCTCCATGTTAATTTGATCGTCATTCTATGTTAAATCAATCCTCTGTAATAAAGATATACTTGTACTTAAGTGTCTTACCTATTTGGGACTGAGCCACCATGGTTGAATTGCGATCACAGAGTGGAGAGAAAGGAAGCCCCAGTTCAGCCTCTTTGTCACCCTAGAATAAGATGAAATGAAGAATTGTAATCATAAGACAATGGTGTCTCATGTGAATAAGCTAACCTCTATGTTTGCTAATCTCCATGCATGCTAACCTCCAAATACAATATTTCAACTAGCGCTACCAGTGTCTGAATATCTATATCAGGAGTGTTAACTCGTTAAATCTACCCAATATTTAGCAACAGTTAAATTACTGTCCTTTAGGGTTCTCCTGTAAACATCAAAATCACTCTCAGTAACATTAGAACTTAAGAGCAACAGCTAGTCAGTTTAATGCTTTGTAATCCCAGCTGTATAAAGTTATTACCTGTCTGAAGAATTCCTCCAACAGTGCCATGGTCCAGCGATGATGCACGTCCCATGCTTTAGCTGGATGGCTGATATCAGCCGTGTGCAGCAACAGTGATAAGGCCTTTGGTTTGTCAATCCTGCAAGTCAACATAGTGATGATGGAAGTTACCAGCCTCAACCAATTGCCAAATCAGTGTAGCCTCACCAGAGGGTTTAAAGAAGATGGACAGCACTGATTATGTGACGTACGTTTGCAATCATTTTTTGATTGGTGATGAGAATGCAAATCAGGATTTCAGGCACAGTGATCAGTGAAAAATATACATGCAATCCGTGACCCTGACATGTTGATCTCTGTGACTGAAATTGCAGTATGGGCTCCAGTCACACAAAGCTCTGCATCGGGAGCATTAAATCACAAAATTTACCCCACAGTCCACACCTTTCTACTGTTATATTTGAAGATTTTTTTTTTTATCTTTTGCACATAAAATGCCTCATTTTACATTAGGAACTGCTTGCAAAACCCAGATACACTTCATATGCAAATACATATTATATGTGCAAATATTTACACAAACAGGAGGGAGTAAAGTTCATGAAGGTGCCTGTTTAGAGTAAAATGTTACAATAATTTTTAAGTTTATTATTTACTTTTGATCAACAGGTTTAAGAATTTGGATGGCTGCACTGTCAAATATTGAATGACCTACATCTCTGGAATCATTATCATTCATGACTTAACATAATCATCATTATGCAGCCTTAATGGATGATAGGAGAAAATAGATTCTGAAGGACAGTGGAGAATGCTTGTAATAGCTATTTACTGACTTCATTCCAGCCAGCAGACTTAGAGAGTTTCCTGTAGTTCAGGAGCCTCAGATGGTGAAAGGAACTGATGTCTCTGGTGCTTTTTATCTTAAAATATTTAAAGGCAAGATTTAGAGGGCACACAATATGTGCCAGTTAATGGGCTGTGTTCCAAAGCACCCAACCCCCCTGAATGATGGCTGAAGGAGAAGTGCTGCTGCCTGAGTTGAGTGCGAAATGGTTTGTTTCTTTGGTACTTCAAAGGACAGCAGTGCAACATGCCTGGCAGGAGATGGTGGCTGTAGGACCTGATGGAACAGATATGGAACAACTTCAAGGATCTTAAAAAAGATATAGAAGCACTGGAGAAAGTGCAAAAAATATTTACAAGGATGATACCAGAACTAAGAGGATACAACTATCAGGAAAGACTGAACAGACTGGGGCTCTATTTTGGAGAAAAGAGAAGGCTGAGAGGTGACCTGATAGAGATCTTTAAGATTACGAAGGGGTTTTATAGGGTAGACATAGAGAAAATGTTTCCACTTGTGAGGGAGTCCAAAACTAGGGGCCATAAATACAAGATAGTCATTAATAAATCCTATAAGGAATTCAGGAGAAACATCTTTACTGAGAGAGTGGTGAGAATATGGAACTCGCTACCACATGGAGTGGTTGAGGCAAACAGCATAGATGCATTTAAGAGAAAGCTAGATAAGTACACGAGGGAGAAAAGAATAGAAGGATATACTGATTGGGACGAAGGTGGGAGGAGGCTCATGTGGAGCATAAACAACAGCATAGACCTGTTGGACCGAATGGCCTGTTTCTATGCTGTGAAATTTTATGTAATTCTATGTAATGTGTCAAGGCACAGCTACCCAATAGTATCATACACCAGGTAGGCAGTCCAAGTATGCAGGCCACAAAATGTTGCCTGTCAACCTGCTACACACTTATTGCTTGCTCATACCAAGTCCTAAGACCTCGATACAAACCCATATGTGACAGATTAGAACTCTATCTTACTTAATTTCATAGAAATTTTGATGATATATTCTATATCTCAACCACTCCTGTGAAAGGATGAGCTGGCATCAGAAATTAGGGAATTAAATGTTAAGGCACGTTTTATTCATTTAAATGGCTGAATATACCGACTCCTTGTCATGGTCCTGTTTACTCTGTAAAATCAGGGTTGGATACTTCTCTATGACTGCCTTCAACATCTTATCAATGAAAAGATGGGCCTCCTGTGAGGTGCAAGTAGTCCTGCCAGGTTCCTGCAGCAGAATCTTTCCAAGAAGGCACCACCCACCAATAAGCAGCGGTTCATCTCGAAGAGTAGCTGACGCCTACACACATTTTTTCAGCAAGGAAAAGTTCAAAGAACATTTGAGGTTGGGATTCAAACTCGTACATCACCCGCCCCCAAGTCAGGAGTACCGGTCACTAACAGTGTACGACAAAGTTTAATTTTAGCTAAGAATGAACAAATAATATACTGTAGTTAATGGAACTAGACAAAAATGATTGTAATCTGATGGTTGAAAGAGATGACCACTGTCAAATGATGACTCACCCCTCTGGTTGCTGCAAGGAGTTCTTCATAGCTTTGATTTGTTGAAAGTGGCAAGACATATCAGTCGCCAAGACCATCTCAATCACCAGGGTCCGAAGTTCCCTTTGGATAAAATGGAAAGTTAATCATGAGCAACTTCTCACTAACCCAACACAACCAGCCAATTATTCTGACATTTCAAACTCCTCTGCATGCATCACTCACCCCAAAAGGTCAACCATTCCTTTTTACAAGGGTCACTCCTTGACTTCATCTCAAATACCATCCTTAATTTGAACTAATTAAACAGAAGATTAATCTCAGGATATAAAAAAAGCCACTGCTGCTTGATGAACCCATTAGGGATTCCCTTTTCAATTACACAGAGAGGCTCTAAATTGATTCTATCTTGAAAGCCTTCGATAAACAATCACATAAGTGCTTAAGTACACCTGACACTGAGTTTAAAAGAATTCCATCAGCAGATCTTAAGGTCTCGATCTCAATCAATTCTGCATGACTCCAAGTCAGTTTACAAAGCAGCAGTGATTCATTATCTTCAAAGGGAATACTATTAACTCAATTTTAAAGCAGAAAATAAGATCATTCCCCCTCCGAATGAATAGTACCTCCAACCACCACCCCAAATAGAACATTGCCCCTCCCCCAAAAACCCTACAGAGAACCACCTGTCACACTCTACTCATTGGAGTTCAGAAGAATGAGAAGCGATCTTATTGAAACATATAAGATTGTGAAGGGGCTTGATCGGGTGGATGCGGTAAGGATGTTCCCAAGGATGGGTGAAACTAGAACTAGGGGGCATAATCTTAGAATAAGGGGCTGCTCTTTCAAAACTGAGATGAGGAGAAACTTCTTCACTCAGAGGGTAGTAGGTCTGTGGAATTTGCTGCCCCAGGAAGCTGTGGAAGCTACATCATTAAATAAATTTAAAACAGAAATCGACAGTTTCCTAGAAGTAAAGGGAATTAGGGGTTACGGGGAGCGGGCAGGAAATTGGACATGAATTTAGATTTGAGGTTAGGATCAGATCAGCCATGATCTTATTGAATGGCGGAGCAGGCTCGAGGGGCCGATTGGCCTACTCCTGCTCCTATTTCTTATGTTCTTATGTTCTTACACCCCCAAGGCAGTGGGCAGTAGTTCCAAATTTGCTTATATAATTAAGCAGCATATCAGGCAACTCCTTACTGAGCAGCTTATTGGGATTTCCCCACTGCCCCCTCCCCTCTACCATCTCCCCCTCCTATTTCCCATCTCCCATTTTAGCAGCACCTGACCCTCCCCTACTGAACAATATCTCACAGACTGGGAGGAGCAGAATAGCTCGAGTAGTAAAGGCAATGGGTTTCTGGAACATATTCAGGACAGTTTTCTGGAACAGTATGTTTTAGAACAAGAGATAAGGCCGTACTAGATATATGATGAGTAACGAGCCAGAATTAGTTAACAATCTGACTCTAAAGGAACATCTTGCAAACAGTGACCATAACATCAATGAATTTGATATAAGGTTTGAGAGGGAGAAGCAAGAGTCACAAGTCTAGATTTTAAAATTGAGTAAGGCAACCTTCGAAGGGTGAGAAATAAATTGACCACAGTAAACTGAGCTGAGATGTTAAGGGGTAAACCCACAGACAACCAGTGAGAAGTATTCAAAGAAACATTCAGTATAATACAAAATCAGTACATTACCCTAAAAAGCAAAACCTCCACTTGTGCATTTAAACAACCATGGTCAACAAACAGGGTAAAAGATTGGTCCCGAGCAGGACCGGCACCAATGTCCTCGCGGGGGTGTTTGCTAGTGCTGTTGGGGAAGGTTTAAACTAGAATGGCAGGGGGACGAGAACCTGAGCAGGGAGATAGAGGAGGGGGAAACGAGGATAGAAACAAAAGACAGAAAGGGAAGAAGCAATAGTGGAAGGCAGAGAAAACAAGGGCGAAAAACAAATAGGGCCATAGTGCAAAATAATACTAAGATGACAAGCAATCTTAAAAAGACAAGTCTAAAGGCATTGTGTCTTAATGCGATGAGCATTCGCAACAAGGTAGATGAATTAACAGCGCAGATAGATATTAACGGGTATGATATAGTTGCGATTACGGAGACATGGCTGCAGGGTGAACAAGGATGGGAACTGAACATCCAGGGGTATTCAATATTTAGGAAGGACACGCAAAAAGGGAAAGGAGGTTGGGTAGCGCTGTTAGTAAAGGAAGAAATGAATGCAATAGTGAGGAAGGATATTGGCTCGAAAAATCACAATGTGGAATCTGTATGGGTGCAGCTAAGAAACACCAGGATGGGGGTTGTCTATAGGCCCCCAAACAGTAGTGGAGATGTAGGGGAGGGCATTAAACAGGAAATTAGAGACGCATGCAAGAAGGGTACAACTATAATCATGGGTGACTTTAATTTACATATAGATTGGTCAAACCAAATTAGCAATAATACTGTGAGGGAGGAATTCCTGGAGTGTGTACGTGATGGTTTTCTAGACCAATATGTTGAGGAACCAACTGGAGAACAGGCGATCCTAGACTGGGTATTGTGCAATGAGAAAGGATTAATTAACAATCTTGTTGTGCGGGGTCCCTTAGGGAAGAGCGACCATAACATGATAGAATTCCTCATTAAGATGGAGAGTGAATTGGTTGAATCCGAAACTTGGGTCCTGAATCTAAATAAAGCAAATTACAAAAGATTGAGGTGCGAGTTGGCTATGATAAGATAGGAGAAATTTACTAAAAGGGATGACGGTGGATTGGCAATGGCTAATATTTAAAGAACGTGTGCAGGAATTACAACAATTATTCATTCCTGTCTGGCGCAAAAATAAAACAGGAAAGGTGGTTCAACCGTGGCTTACAAAAGAAATTAGGGATAGTATTAGATCCAAAGAGGAGACATATAAAATTGCCAGAAAAAGCAGCAAGCCTGAGGATTGGGAGCAGTTCAGAATTCAGCAAAGGAGGACAAAGAGATTGATTAAGAGGGGAAAAATAGAGTATGAGAGTAAACTAGCAGGGAACATAAAAACTGACTGTAAAAGCTTCTAGAAATATGTCAAGAGAAAAAGATTAGTGAAGACAAATGTAGGTCCCTTGCAGTCAGAAATGGGGGAAATTATAATGGGGAACAAAGAAATGGCAGAACAATTAAACACGTACTTTGCTTCTGTCTTCACAAAGGAGGACACAAATAACCTGTCAGAAATGTTAGGGAACCAAGGGTCTAGTGAGAGGGAGGAACTGAAGGAAACCAGTATTAGTAAAAAAATAGTGCTCGGGAAATTAATGGGGCTAAAGGCTGACAAATCCCTAGGGCCTGATAATCTACATCCCAGAGTACTAAAGGAAGTGGCCCTGGAAATAATGGATGCATTGGTGCTCATCTTCCAAAATTCTACAGACTCTGGAACAGTTCCTACAGATTGGAGGGTGGCAAATGTAACCCAACTGTTTAAAAAAGGGAGTGAAAAAACAGGGAATTACAGACCAGTTAGCCTAATATCAGTAGTGTGGAAAATGCTAGAGTCTATTATAAAAGATGTGATAACAGAACACTTGGAGGTCGTTAACGGGATTGGACAAAGTCAGCTTGAGTTTATGAAAGGGAAATCATGCTTAACAAATCTACTGGAGTTTTTTGAGGATGGGACATGGGATTGTGGGAATATACTGGCATGGATTGAGAACTGGTTGACAGACAGGAAACAGAGAGTAGGAATAAACGGGTCTTTTTCTGGCTGGCAGGCAGTGACTAGTGGGCTATTCACAATATATATTAATGATTTGGATGAGGGAACTAGATGTAACATTTCCAAGTTTGCAGACGACACAAAGCTGGGGTGGAATGTGAGCTGTGAGGAGGATGCAAAGAGTCTCCAATGTGATTCATACAAGTTGGGTGAGTGGGCAAGAACATGGCAGATGCAGTATAACATGGATAAATGTGAGGTTATCCACTTTGGTTGTAAAAACAGAAAGACAGATTATTATCTGAATGGTGATAGATTGGGAAAAGGGGAGGTGCAACGAGACCTGGGTGTCCTTGTACACCAGTCGCTGAAAGCGAGCATTCAGGTGCAGCAAGCAGTTAGGAAGGCGAATGGTATGTTGGCCTTCATTGCAAGAGGATTTGAGTACAGGAGCAGGGATGTCTTACTGCAGTTATACAGGGCCTTGGTGAGACCATCTGGAGTATTGTGTGCAGTTTTGGTCTCCTTATCTGAGGAAGGATGTCCTTGCCATGGAGGGAGTGCAACGAAGGTTTACCAGACTGATTCCTGGGATGGCAGGTCTGGCATATGAGGGGAGATTGGGTCGACTAGGCCCATATTCATTAGAGTTTAGAAGAATGAGAGGTGATCTCATTGAAACATATAAAATTCTAACAGGACTAGACAGACTAGATGCAGGGAGGATGTTCCTGATGGCTGGGGAGTCCAGAACCAGGGGTCACAGTCTCAGGATACGGGGTATGCCATTTAGAACCGAGATGAGGGGAAATTTCTTCACTCGGAGGGTGGTGAACCTGTGAAATTCTCTACCACAGAAGGCAGTGGAGGCCAAGTCATTAGATGTATTCAAGAAGGAGATATTTATATTTCCTAATGCTGAAGGGATCAAGGGATATGGGGAAAAAGTGGGAACAGGGTACTGAATTGGATGATCAGCCATGATCATTTTGAATGGCGGAGCAGGCCCGAAGGGCCGAATGGCCTACTCTTGCTCCTATTTTCTATTTTTCTATTCTTAAAGCCAAAAGAAAAGGTTTACATAAATGTAAGGAAAAGTGGAAATCCAGGAGACCGGGAGAGCTATAAAAAATAACAAAGGGATACAAAGAAAGTAATAAGAGGTGCAAAAGGGAATATGCAAGAGATATCAGAGTTAACAGTAAAAGTTTTTTCTAAATTTATTGAACGAGAGTGG
Organism: Heptranchias perlo; assembly: GCF_035084215.1. Lineage (NCBI taxonomy): Eukaryota > Metazoa > Chordata > Chondrichthyes > Hexanchiformes > Hexanchidae > Heptranchias > Heptranchias perlo. The sequence continues at coordinate 103,751,753 of NC_090327.1, forward strand.
TAAGGAGGAACGTGGGCCCATTAAAGCTAGATGCAGGTTCGACTCTAATAGATAATAAGGAAATGACAGACTTGTTAAATTAATATTTTGGATCCATTTTCACAGTAGAGGAAGAGGACAAAATACCAGCAGTACAAGGGAACCTAAAAATAAGTGAAAGGGAGCAATGTAGTGGATTTAATATAAGTTTAAAAAAATGATAATGGAGAAAATAATGGGTCTTAAGGTAAACAAATCTCCAGGACCTGATGGTTTCCACCTTAAGGTATTAAAAGAAACAGGTGGGGTAATTGTAGAAGCATTAGACATAATTTTCCAAAGCTCTCTAGATCCGGGATTGTGCCTTTGGATTGATAAATAATGAAGTGACATTTGCAAGTTAAGACTGGAGAGAAAGAGAAACCAGGAAACTGCAAGCCTGTCAGTTTAACATCAGTGGTCAGGAAATTACTGGAATCTATCTTCAGGGACAGAGTAACTAAGCATTTGAACAAGTATGAGCTGATCAAAGTGAGTCAGGATGGATTTGTGATGGGCAGGTCATCTAGTTGAATGTTTTGATGAGGTCACCAACAAGATGGTCAGGGGACTGTCTCCAGAAGATGTCTATTTGGACTTCCAGAAGACATTTGATTAAGTTCCACACAAGAGATTACTAGCAAAAATAAGAGTGCATGGAATTGGAGGTAACCTTTGAACATGGATTGATAATTGGTTGGGAGGTCGAGGACAGAGAGTAGGGATAAAGGGAAAGTACACAGATTGGAGGAATGTGACAAGTGGTGTTCCCCAGGGATCTGTTCTGGGGCCTTGGCTTTTCACCTTATATATCAATGACTTGGATGAAGGAATAGAGAGTGGTATATTAGCTTGCAGATAACATTAGAAGCAACAGTAAATTATGTAGATGGGAGCAGGACGTTACAAAGAGACATAGACTGATTAAATGAGTGGGCAGATGGAGTTCAATGTGGGGAAATGTGAGGTAATCCATTTTGACTCCAAGAAAGGCAAATCAGAATATTTTCTTAATGGCGAGAGACTAGAAACTGTGGAGGAGTAAAGGGCTTTGGGTGTCTCGGTACACAAATCACTAAAAAAAAAATCAAAAATGCCAATGTAATATTGTTTTTTATCTCAAGAGGGTTGGAATACAAAGGAGAAGAAGTTACGCTTCAGTTGTACACTGTCTTGGTCAGATCCTGTATTGCATTCAGTCCTGGGCACCGCATCTCAGGAAGGATATATTGATCTTGGAGGGGGTCCAGCGCAGACCTACCAAAATCATACTTGGGCTTGAAGGGTTAAATTGTGAGGACATTTTGCATCAACTTGGGTTGTATTCCCTTGAGTTTAGAAGGTTGAGTGTTGTTCTACTTGAGGTGTTGAAAATGACAAAAGGATTTGATAAAGTAGATACAGAGAAGCTATTTCCTCTGGTGGGGGAGTCCAGAACAAGGGCACACAAAATTAGAGCTGGCCATTGAGCACTAAAATCAGGAACCTTTTTTTCCACAAAAGGGGTAAAGGGGTAGTGCGAATCCAGAATTCTCTCCCTCAAAAGGCTGTGGATGCTGGGACAATTGGAGCTTTCAAGGCTGAGATAGATAGATTTTTATTAGACAAGGGTATCAAGGGATATGGATTAAAGGAGGGCAATGGAGTTGAGGTACAGATCAGCAATGATCTAATTAAATAGAGGAACAGACTCGAGGGGCTCAATGGTCTATTACTGTTCCAATGTTCCCTATTCTCCCCCACCAAGCCGTACTTCTGCATGCCACCTCTCCCAATCTTCCCCTCCCCAATCTCTCTGTTTCCCTCTCCCCCCTCATTTGCCTTCTCCCTCTCCCCATCCAATATCTCCCACACCCCCTTATCCTTCTGTCCTGAATACTGCACTTGGACTTGGCTCTCCATGTGCAACACCCCTGGATGTCACCTAGTTTTCAAGAAAAAACAGCAAACTGATTATTTCAATATTTTGTAAAACCTATATTCCTCTTCATCATTCTCTGTAAGCTAGACCCATTTAAACAAGGCAACCTCCCTAACTTCTCATTTGTAGAATGGTACCTACCAGTTAATAATCGAGTGAGAGAAATTGGGCAGCGATCACGTAAATTTAAGCCAATCTGGCATAAAAAACTCGCACATCTGAGGGCTTCATTTTAAATAATCAATCTTATGGAAATTAGACTTAAAGAAATTTGGCACAAAATTCCATTCTTTCTGACTGTTAGGAGACATGAGTAAGAAAGGGTTAAAAAATATTTTAAATGAACAGTAGCAGTTGAACCAACAGAATCTCATGCTTTTACTTAACCTACTGGAATGCAAAGGCTGGAGACCCCAGGGCAAGATAAGCACCTGCATGCTTATCCAGCAGGAAAGAACCCATACATAGTACTGCAAGTCTCACTGTGTGAGACTTAATGAAGTGGGTCCAGTGACCTTGAATGAGGAAGATAAGGAGTATGGGAAAGTGAAGGGAAATAGCATTCAATCAATAGTGTAACTTTACCCATTGTTCATATATATTGTAGTTTAGATAGGCAGCTGCATGCCTTATGAGGACATTTAAATTAGTGATTTGTAGCTCAGAAAGGTATCAGGACTTTGCATTCAACCCGGGAAGCTCAAGTGCTATTTACTCGATAGACCTCGTTTCCCAGAATCAGGTTCCCCTGATTTTGTAAGTACTTTACCTTATTTGATGGATTAAACTTTGAATAAGTAAAACTTTGCTTGTGTGCATATTTTCTTACCATCATTGAGTGATCTCACCTAAAGCTAGCTAGCTAAAATGACAGGATCATGCAGCACACATATTCCGTCCATATATAAAGTAAGAGGTCAGAAAGTTACAGCCCTTCAGCAAGTGGCTTCTTAAAGAGGGAGAATAATATTTTTAGTTGCTACAGCAAAAATTGATGAAATAGCTTTAAGTGCTTCTTTTTTGGGAGGCAGATGAAAGAAGGAATGTGAGGGACATTCACTTACAACAGAGGCCTATTGGCCATCTCTCTCCATTACCCACACAGCCTTCACAGGCTGTGCTTTACAAGGGACACAGTGACAGAATTGCAGTGAACCTCCATCACAAGGACAGGACTGTTAGTGGCAGTCAAGATCACCATTGTCCTGAATTTTTATGCCTCTGGTAGCTCCCAATCTACTTCAGGGGACATCTGCAACATTAGCTAATACTCAGTGCACAGATGCAAGTCACTGGGGTCAATTGTTAGTTGAGGTGCACAATAGGCAGTCCCTGGGCAGAGTTACACAATAATTACACTAATTATTTTTGCTCCTCATATTTGACCCTTTACCTTTAAATGACCACTTCTCATTAGCTAGCTGCTGCAGTCCTAGACATTGCTGCAGCAGTGTACAAAATCCCACCTCCCCACTGTGCAACATCCTAGCACTACTCATATTTCAGATACACAGCTCATACTGAATATTAAAATTAGCACAAGCCAGAGGTTAGCAGGTGATTGGCAGATGCAAAGACTGCATTACACCATTTCTGCACACATCGTAGAAATTCCATCTTATGTTGCCAATTTATATAGCCACTATTGTCAAGGCAAATAGAATATTAAGATATATTAGTATATCTACGGCGTATAGGTGCCAATATTGACACTCTCTAAAGCAACGGGGAGAGCACATTGGGAATACTTTGTCTAGTTCTGGTTGTCATACATTGGAAAAGATTTCCCAGCCAGCACTCCCTGCGAATGCCATCCTGCACTAGCAATGTCCGACCATTTAATCAGACCTTTGACGCCAGCTATCGGACTCAAAGGAATGCAATGTAGGTACAGCTGAGTAGTTCACTGCATTTAATATGGACTGGAGGGACATGAACTGCAGGCGACTTTGTAAAGTATTTACTCTGCCACTGAAATGATTGAAGCTGCGACTGAATTGTTAGTTAATTCATAATTTACTAATTAATAAGTTAATTCATTGACACATCTGAGTAATTCATTTCATTCATTTATATAAGGTTAAATTCCATAATTCCATCGGGGAGCCATGCTAACGGATTTTGTGGGTCGGAGATAGGACTACAACACTGTAGCGCTGATTCTCCAAACCTGTGCTCCCTTTGCATGCAACTGTCGGATGAGAGTGCAGGATTGAGCAACATACCCTATAATTTTTGAAACTAATACGTGTATCTTCAATCCCCCATTTATCACCATTCTCTCCATATCAAAAACAACCAACTGTAAGTTCGACAACATTCTTACCTTAAAGAGAATGGCCATAAATGGATTTCAATTTTCAAAGAACGTTTAATTTCTAGAAAAAATGAGTTAAATAAACGAGTGACTCACACACACAAACAAATGAGTTGCTTCTTCTGGAATATGCATGTCATTATCGTCTTATAAATACTGAGGATCATAAAATCACCGACAGTTGATGTCCATTCACTCTGCATTAACATTGCTGTAAGTACAAAGAGCAGCCCATCAACGCCATCCCCTTCTGACATCAGTGACCCACTCCCCAATCATGCAAATCTCCTAAGAGACCTGAATAAAAACATAGGAAAAAATTAGGAGCCCAATTTAGGGAAAACTCTGGGAAATTCCCCTCCAACTCCACAAGACAATCAGGCAAGGCTCCACGAGACCCATAATTCCTTCTAACCCCAGCTAATCCCTAATTTGTCGTCTATAACTGAAAATGTCTTTCTGTTTCGGGGACTTGTTGAGCTTCCTTTTGAGGGGCCACATGGAATCTATACTACTCGTAGTAATCTGTCCAGATGGTGCTGTCTCTCTGTGAAAAGACAATGAGGGTTATATTGGATAACCCCCGAAAACGGGCGTTGGGATTGCGCTGCACGATTAACTCGTGCCCGTTCGTTGAGATGCAGGCAGCACGTAACATTTGTGCTGCCTGATGATTTCAATGATTGCTGCGTGCACCCAGGGCTCTCTGCGCTATTGATTGGCTGCACGCACCAGCAGGGGGCCCTGATGTCAGGAGTGGTTAGCACTACTTAAAGGCAGCCTGTACCTCTTAAAGGAGAGGTGCACCGTGGCTGCAGGAAGTCCAATGCAAAGTAAATCTGTGCTGGAATATAGTGAACAATGGCTGCGCCTGCACCAAGGTTCTCAGATCATGCACTGGAGGCCTTGGTGGAAGAGGTGGACAGAAGGAGGGACATCCTATATCCGCAGGGGGACAAGAGGTCCTCCAGACATATGCTCAATAGGCAATGGGAGGAAGTAGCGGATGCATATGCCAGGAGCAGAGCGCCAAGAACATGGATACAGTGCAGGAAGAAGTTCAATGATTTGACACGAGTGGTCAAGGTGAGTGAGTTCAGCTTTCAAGTGGCATCTCTTACTAACTGCACCACGAGCTGCATCCACTGCTCCGCACTCCCCTCCTCACCCACATACCAACAAACTCTTTCAATCAGTAATCAGCTCTTCAAATCAGATGCTTGATCTCACCCTCACACATTACCACTGTTGCAAGCCACACACCCACAACTCACAGATCACACATACTGGCAGCTATTCAACCATGACAGCCACATCACCCAAACATCTTGTCCTAACACCCATGGAGGAGATAATGCTGTCCATCATTGGAAGAGCCATCGCTGAGGCCGTGGCCACTGGCGACGCTGGAGGGATCGATGGTGAGGGTCTCTGCTTACCGAATCCTCCTTCTTGTTTCACACATCTCCCTTATCCCACAATCTTTTCTGACTCACGTGCTGCAGATGGTGTGAGCAAATCTTACTTTCTCCTCTCCCCTCACCACAACTCAACCCGTGTCCCTTTGTCATTTCAGATACGCAAGAACTGGAACCTATCCAATCAGGGGAGGCAGAGGAAGACGACGGTGATGATGAAGACACACGGTTACTCGATCTTACACTCACAGCAACCAGCTCAGAGACCGAAATTGCGCTTAGTTTAGAGGCTAGGATAGAGGAGGGATCTGCACGTGGTGAAACACCAGGCACAAGTGCACAGGAGCCAGGGTGGAGGGAACGGATATTGCAGGTGCCAGCTTGCCGGAGGGTGAGGTCACACACTAATTCTGCTGCCGAGGAGTCAGATGATGACTTCGATGGGCCAGGCTGCAGAAGAAGGCTGATGGGCGTATACAACCAAATGTTTGGTGCACTGGAAAGCCTGCACACAATGTCAAGGGGCATGGAGGAGTCCAGCTCCAACTTGGCACAGGGCTTTGCACAGAGCTTGGAGCCATCCTTTCCCACATGGAACAGGTGGTCACATCCATCAGCACACCTGTGGAACCCACCGTGATACAACGTCTGATGGCCGATATCATAGCTTTCATTGCAGCACAAACATCTGCCATCAAAGGTCTGCCTTGGAAGCTCAGACTGCTATCATGGCTCTGGGTATCACTGTTGAAAGGGGCTTCCAGGGCATCACAGCAGTCCAGCAATCTGTTCTCCAGCAGATCACCAGGATTGCTGAGACGCTGCTCCGGGAGAGTGGCAGTGGTGCCATAGAACAGGAACATGCTGTCCTCTCTCAGGATGACAGCATTCCCGATCCCACCCCTGCCACTCTGCCAGTGCCCTTGCTGTTGCCTGTCAGCCAGCCAGGCCAGACTGCTGCAGCCCAGGCCAAGATGGTGCAGTCTGAAGCCGGGCCCTCTTGGCCCGGAGCTGCACGAGGTCGTCCTCCAAGGTCATCTGCACGTTCCTCAATTGAAGGCCAACAGCCTCCCACCACCCATGCTCCAGGCACTGGGGATGCACCTTAGAGGAGCACTAGGAATGGTAAAGGGATAAGAATGTTAGGCACTAAGGGAATGCACAAGAGTGAATAGTATCATTTTGTTTGCATAATTTCATGTGTTAATTTATAAATTAGATTTGACTTTGCATTTGGTGGTGGTTTTTATTTCTGCGATGAGCTGAGGGAGGAAGCAATGTGTAATCATAAGGAGGACGATTTGATGGTCGCTGAGCGAGGAAAGGTGAGGAGTGTGGGACTGTTGGTGAATGGAGAGGTGTCGTTGAGGTTATTGGTCTCACTCATTAATAATCTGATCACGCAGAGCCCTGGCAGAAAGGGCCTGTCTAGCCTTCCTGCCTCTTCCTCCACTTTTGATACATTTCCTCCTCCTCCTCTTCCACCTCTTCCTCCATCTCTTCCACCTTTTCCTCCTCTTCCTCTTGCTCAGGTTCTCGCCTGATAGGCGGTGGTAAGGGCTGTTCCCTCATAATGGCGAGGTTCTGCAGCATGTAACATACAACAACAAATTTTGATAACCGTTAGCTGAGTACTGCAGGGCTCCTCCAGAGCGATGCAGGCAGCGGAAGTGTTACTTGAGGATGCCTATGATATGCAATTCTCTTAACTCAACTTCAGCGATGACCAGTGCATCCGACGGTTGCATTTCACTAAAGAGGTTGTGACTGAAATTTGTCAACAACTGCAGCCTCAGAGGGCAAGGGCAGGTTTTCTTGTGGCTGTCAAGGTAATTGTGGCACTTAATTTTTTTTTTTGCATTTGAACAGGTAAAGGGATTAAACAGAACTTTGCACATTTTTAAATCTGCCACACAGTACAGGAGTGTTTTGATTTTTTTTCATTTAATCAATTTCAGTGAATCAACAAGCACTGATACAACTGATATTGAACTTGCTGCATTATATTAAATGGACTTTCATTCCTTATTAAATCTGTTGTTCTGTGAAGTGTCTGCTATTGATCAATTTTAATGGATCTATAAGGAGTAACTAATATTGATTTTGCAGCATTGGATTAAACAGAACTTCACCGTGTTAAATCTGCTGAGCTGTGAAGTGTCTGCTATTGATCAATTTCAATGAACGAGTAAGCACTAGAAATGAATATATAGTCATTTCAAATTGAACAATTTGCTGTGAGTGTCTGGCTGCCTCCAACAATAAAGCTGTTCAGAATATATTGGTAGCATTAGTTCAGTTTTTGCTCATACTGTACTGTTTTTAAATGGGCTTCACATACACTTCATTACAACACCTTTCTTGTTACTTCACTTTTCTTGTTCCAACAGTTTCCTCGTTACACTTTGATGCAATATTTCCTTGGTTCTCAATACATTGAGGGGGCAGTATTTCAGGGTGATTGATGTGTATAATTAGAAACTAGTTTGCCACTTCCCTAATCCAGTGGAGGCCAAACTTCAGGCAGAATGTGGTTGGCTCACGAGCCCTGACAATCCAGCCCACAAAATTTGGGCAATTTAGTTTTGTTCTCACTCGTTGGTTTGGGGACTGGAGGTTTGGTGAAGGCTGTTCTTAACACCGTTGTCCATTGGAGAATAAATTCTAAATTAGGACACCAAGATCTGTTTGTATCAGCAACTTTAGATATACACAAATTACTGGGAATATTGATGTAAACTTCATAACCTCAATTTTACAAGATAGGCAAAAGTAGACTAGTGTTGGCCCAATGTGCAGACGCACCTCTGTCCATATTACACTGTAAATAATTTAACAACACCAAGTTATAGTCCAGCAATTTTATTTTAAATTCACAAGCTTTCGGAGGCTTCCTCCTTCGTCAGGTAAATGTTCAGGAGCTCCTTGAAGCCTACGCATTTATACATCACAGAACAATACATGGTGTTTACAGACTGCCCCTGCAACTGCCCGTTGCCAAGGCAATCACCGTGTTCAGACAGAGAGGTGTCACCTGCAGAACCCCCGAATACACATTCAACAAAAAAACAAACAGGAAAAAAAAACAGAGAGAGGCAGAAACATCCGGAAGGCAGAGAAAGCCAGCAAATGACCCATTATATTAAAAACAGATAACATTTGTTCGCTGGTGGGGTAACGTGTAGCGTGACATGAACCCAAGATCCCGGTTGAGGCCGTCCTCATGGGTGCGGAACTTGGCTATCAATTTCTGCTCGACGATTTTGCGTTGTCGTGTGTCTCGAAGGCCGCCTTGGAGTACGCTTACCCGAAGGTCGGTGGATGAATGTCCATGACTGCTGAAGTGTTCCCCGACTGGGAGGGAACCCTCCTGTTTGGCGATTGTTGCGCGGTGTCCGTTCATCCGTTGTCGCAGCGTCTGCATGGTCTCGCCAATGTACCATGCTCTGGGGCATCCTTTCCTGCAACGTATGAGGTAGACAACGTTGGCCGAGTCACAGGAGTATGAACCATGCACCTGGTGGGTGGTGTCCTCTCGTGTGATGGTGGTATCTGTGTCGATGATCTGGCATGTCTTGCAGAGGTTACCGTGGCAGGGTTGTGTGGTGTCGTGGACGCTGTTCTCTTGAAAGCTAGGTAATTTGCTGCGAACGATGGTCTGTTTGAGGTTGGGTGGCTGTTTAAAGGCGAGTAGTGGAGGTGTGGGGATGGCCATAGCGAGGTGTTTGTCCTCATTGATGACATGTTGAAGGCTGCGGAGAACATGGCGTAGTTTCTCCGCTCCGGGGAAGTACTGGACGACAAAGGGTACTCTGTTGGTTGCGTCCCGTGTTGGTCTCCTGAGGAGGTCTATGCGATTTTTTGCTGTGGCCCGTCGGAACTGTCGATCGATGAGTCGAGCGTCATATCCCGTTCTTACTAGGGCGTCTTTCAGCGTCTGTAGGTGTCCATCGCGTTCACACCTCTCTGTCTGAACACGGTGATTGCCTTGGCAACGGGCAGTTGCAGGGGCAGTCTGTAAACACCATGTATTGTTCTGTGATGTATAAATGCGTAGGCTTCAAGGAGCTCCTGAACATTTACCTGACGAAGGAGGAAGCCTCCGAAAGCTTGTGAATTTAAAATAAAATTGCTGGACTATAACTTGGTGTTGTAAAATTGTTTACAATTGTCAACCCCAGTCCATCACCGGCATCTCCACATCATGACTACCATCGACACCACAAACTGCCGGCTCACAGTGGAAAGGATATCCAAGAAGATCGCGCATTTAGACACAGACATCAAGTTTTTACAGAGCTGCAAGAAAGCAGACAAGATCCCGAAAGGACTCCAGATCACGAACCCACTCAGGTCCACATACAACTCGGATTACGCTGAGAGACTCTGCCGCCGTACCTCTCGCACACTCCGCAACCATCTCATACACCAACTCTACAGCAGACGCCACAACCTCGAAACCAAGATAGAGTCCATACTCTCAACCTGTACTCAGGACATAGCAGACCAGCTACGTTATACCGCCAAACAGACGAGGCAACGGAACTACGCTGCCTACATGAAAACCAAGAGCAGGAAGCTTGAGAAACTCGGCATCACCACCAGCAACGACCAAGCTTCCCCTGGTACCACGGTTGCAACCACAGGGAAGTCTATTGTCAATTTATCCGACCACACCCTTCAAGCAGACGAAATCGAAGTTCTCAGCCGAGGGCTCAATTTCTGCCCCACTACCAAAATGGATCCCACTAGTCTCGCGGCGGACACAGAGGAATTCATCAGGAGAATGAGGCTCCGGGAATTCTACCACAAACCCCAAGATTTCAGCAGCGAACCCAATGAGACAATCGACGATCCGGAACAGCAGACAGAGGGATCCGCAGTACAGCAACCGAAGAGGAAAGAGTCAAACTGGACTCCTCCGGAGGGTCGCTGCCCTCAGCTGGACATGTATGCTCAAGCTGTCAGGAAATGCGTCAATGCCAGATTCATCAGCCGCACTCAGAAGACAGTCCAGAATATCACCCGAGCACAACGCAACGCCATCAACGCTCTCAAGACCAACCGCAACATCGTCATCAAACCAGCGGACAAAGGAGGAGCCATAGTCATACAGAACAGAACAGACTATTGCAAAGAAGCATACCGACAACTGGACAACCAGGAACACTACAGACGGTTACCCGCAGATCCGACCAAAGAACACACCCACCAGCTCAACAAACTGATCAAGACCTTCGATCCAGACCTTCAAAGCATCCTATGCACTCTCATCCCACGTGATCCCCGCGTGGGAGACTTCTACTGCCTCCCAAAGATACACAAAGCCAACACACCCGGACGTCCCATCGTATCAGGCAACGGAACCCTGTGTGAGAACCTCTCTGGATACATCGAGGGCATCCTGAAACCCATCGTACAGGGAACCCCCAGCTTCTGTCGCGACACTACAGACTTCCTACAAAAACTCAGTACCCACGGACCAGTTGAACCAGGAACACTTCTCACCACGATGGACGTCTCGGCACTCTACACCAGTATCCCCCACGATGACGGCATCGCTGCGACAGCATCAATACTCAACACCAACAACAGCCAATCTCCGGAAGCCATCCTACAACTCATCCGCTTCATCCTGGATCACAATGTCTTCACCTTCGATAACCAGTTCTTTACCCAAACACACGGAACAGCCATGGGGACCAAATTCGCACCCCAATACGCCAACATTTTCATGCACAAGTTCGAGCAGGACTTCTTCACTGCACAAGACCTCCAACCAACACTATACACCAGATACATCGACGACATTTTCTTTCTATGGACCCACGGCAAGGAATCACTAAAGAGACTACACGATAACATCAACAAGTTCCATCCCACCATCAAGCTCACCATGGACTACTCCTCAGAATCAGTTTCTTTCTTGGACACACGAATCTCCATCAAAGACGGGCACCTCAGCACCTCACTCTACCGCAAGCCCACGGACAACCTCACGATGCTCCACTTTTCCAGCTTCCACCCTAACCACGTCAAAGAGGCCATCCCCTATGGACAGGCCCTGCGAATACACAGGGTCTGCTCAGACGAGGAGGAACGCGATGGACACCTACAGACGCTGAAAGACGCCCTAGTAAGAACGGGATATGACGCTCGACTCATCGATCGACAGTTCCGACGGGCCACAGCAAAAAATCGCATAGACCTCCTCAGGAGACCAACACGGGACGCAACCAACAGAGTACCCTTTGTCGTCCAGTACTTCCCCGGAGCGGAGAAACTACGCCATGTTCTCCGCAGCCTTCAACATGTCATCAATGAGGACAAACACCTCGCTATGGCCATCCCCACACCTCCACTACTCGCCTTTAAACAGCCACCCAACCTCAAACAGACCATCGTTCGCAGCAAATTACCTAGCTTTCAAGAGAACAGCGTCCACGACACCACACAACCCTGCCACGGTAACCTCTGCAAGACATGCCAGATCATCGACACAGATACCACCATCACACGAGAGGACACCACCCACCAGGTGCATGGTTCATACTCCTGTGACTCGGCCAACGTTGTCTACCTCATACGTTGCAGGAAAGGATGCCCCAGAGCATGGTACATTGGCGAGACCATGCAGACGCTGCGACAACGGATGAACGGACACCGCGCAACAATCGCCAAACAGGAGGGTTCCCTCCCAGTCGGGGAACACTTCAGCAGTCATGGACATTCATCCACCGACCTTCGGGTAAGCGTACTCCAAGGCGGCCTTCGAGACACACGACAACGCAAAATCGTCGAGCAGAAATTGATAGCCAAGTTCCGCACCCATGAGGACGGCCTCAACCGGGATCTTGGGTTCATGTCACGCTACACGTTACCCCACCAGCGAACAAATGTTATCTGTTTTTAATATAATGGGTCATTTGCTGGCTTTCTCTGCCTTCCGGATGTTTCTGCCTCTCTCTGTTTTTTTTTCCTGTTTGTTTTTTTGTTGAATGTGTATTCGGGGGTTCTGCAGGTGACACCTCTCTGTCTGAACACGGTGATTGCCTTGGCAACGGGCAGTTGCAGGGGCAGTCTGTAAACACCATGTATTGTTCTGTGATGTATAAATGCGTAGGCTTCAAGGAGCTCCTGAACATTTACCTGACGAAGGAGGAAGCCTCCGAAAGCTTGTGAATTTAAAATAAAATTGCTGGACTATAACTTGGTGTTGTAAAATTGTTTACAATTGTCAACCCCAGTCCATCACCGGCATCTCCACATCATATTACACTGGGCAACTGTACCGAACTCTGCAATCTGAGCTGCTCTCCAGATTTTTAATAGGCTACGGACACAGGAAAGGCTTGCTCAGAGAGCTTCACACATGCACAAAACTACTCCATTTGATGCTGAAGGGCTACAGGGCCTGTTGCAGGAGGTGCACACCAAAGGAGGCGGCCCTGTTTTGGGCTGAATGCCAGGCCCCAGTTAAAGTACAGACACAAGCTGCATGGAAGGAGGTCAGCAACTGAGTCAATGAAGTCATTGAGATTCCTCGTACTTGGCTTCAAATGAGGAAAAAGTGTGTTGGTTTCAGGAACTAGGAGAAGATTAATGTGTCCCTCACTTCTGCACATATTTCATTGTGCACAACCATTGCCCTTTTGCACCTACCGTTTTGTTGTGCCTAAGCTGCACAAAACACTTTTCTTGAAGGTGGAAGTGGCAGCTGAGGAATTGCAAACAGATGCTGAGGCGTCTAGGCCAAGGTGCCTGGGGCTTTCTCAGTGATGTTAACAATCATTGGTGTGGAGAATAGCCTGGTCTTCTAATTGTCATCAATCAGTGCTTCTTCAAATAATGTGGGCACTGTGGAATGTCACATAATAAAGGCATCATGGCTGCTTCCTGGGCAATAGCCACTGACATGCATCATGATGTTTCTGTGGTCAGATATCACCTGAACGTTCACTGAGTGCAAATCCTTTCTCTTCATGAACAGCATAGGGATGATATGAACAACCCTGATGTTTACATGGGGACCACTTGAAACTCTTTGCACTCAAGTAAACTCTGCCACCTCAAGAAAGCTCTGCACCTTGTCCAGCTCATGCCACCTCTCCACAGGAGCAGTGATGGAGGGTTTGCTCCTCGACAGACATAGCAGCTGTCCCTTCCCCGATAGATGTGTGCACCGTAGACTGCCTGATCTGGCAGATGTTTCCTGGAGCGTCTTGGAAGAATACAGCAGCAAAGCTTCATGTTGTGGTAACCTTCACTTCTATGCCCCAGATCCAGGTGTTATACACAGGTCATTATGCAGCACTCCTCTGATGTGTCTAGCTGCAGGTCCCGAGGTAGTGATGGGCTTTTCCGGAATGCCTCAAGCGCTGTTGCACCTATATTTGTGAGTCGATTATGAATTTCTTTTTCTCATCTCATTTATGCAGCATGTTCAATTCCTCAAAAAGAATACTCATCCTCGTCTCAATCCGCCAGTATGCAACAGTGTTGGTTTGGGGGGAGAAAAGAAAACAAAAATGAAGGACTTCCCTACAAAATCAACTAATGAATGGAACAAACAAAAGATGAAATCCCAACTACAACAGAATAATGTCACTATCTTGCTTTAAGAGCCCTGCTCCAAATAATGAGCTTCCCAGAACTCTTTTTACAGACAAGGTCTACACTATAGGTGATGCCTCACTTGATCTCGTGAAACTTGATGGGGTACCATCCTGCACTCATTTAAATATATATTTCAGGCCCCATTCTTACGTGTAGCACGTCATCTAAGAAAGGGCCCAAATCACGCCAAATCGACGAATTTGACGTGCAACTTTGCACGTCCGAGTTTATGACCTTCACTCTCAGAACCTTCACAGGCATCACCAGCAGGGTAGGCCCCTACAAAATTTATTCGTATATGTAGCCTACAAAGCTCCATGATATACATCTAGGTGGCTCATGAAGACAAAAAGCTTGGATACTTCGACCTTAATCCACCCTTGGGAGGGGGGGCGGGGGTAGGTGGCAGGAAATAAATATGCTTACCAGTTGCCATCCAAGGTCAAAAACACCTTGAGGTGAGATTGGTCTTGGGCGTTGTACACCTTACTCGATTTTCTTTACCATTCACTTCAGTGGAAAAGAAAATGGCTGCCAATCGCTATCACCCGTTCTCGGTCACAGCCCAAGACCAATTTCGCCCCTCCTTTAGTAGAAAAGCTTGTTGCAATTTATAGCACAATTCACTGACTGAAAATGTGTATACCAACTTTGAGGTGCCTACTTCAGGAAAGCTGAAAGCAGAGGCCCAGGAGAACGATTTGTGAGGTAATATAGGTTAAAGCATGACATTTTATCATGAATTTTTAAAAAAACTTGATGGTATGGCTTCCACCCAAAAATCCTAACTAGAGGCAGTCTGAACTTACATCCGACCAATACTAATACTCAGAGATTTTGATGAGTTCAAATAGAAAACCTTTGGAGTGTTCTTCACACCTTATAGGAAGCAGATATAGAAGTCTTGTTGGATATTAGAAGGATTATGATACTGTATCATAATACATAATAACAGTAGAGAAAGTGTAAAAGCATGCTTATGTAATTCCATTCTCCATTATTTTAACTAAAGCATATCTGAACAATATGCTTATTAAAATAACATATAGAGGAGGGTCACCTGATCATCTTGAAATCTTTGTTACTAATATAGCAGAGAGCCAGCTTCAACTCTCAATGATGGCCAGTTCCTGGGAGCCACCATCAAAGGAAAGAGCTTTTTCTTCATATAAAAACGCAGGCACAATCTTTGCTCGGGACAGTCGGGACTTTCCTTGCAAAATTACCAGCATAGTTCAACATCAGTGTGGCTGCAAAGTGGAAACCACCTTGAAGCAGCATTAAGTTGCAGTATAAATGCAGCATACACCTCCAAGTATGGACTGACCAATGCACTGTAAAGCCTTAGCAAGACTTCTGCAGGCAAGTAGGCAAGTATTACACTCCTCTGGCAATATATTCCACCCTCCTACTCCTCCCTGGCCACCAATCCCCAACCCACCCAAACCCCAGTTGCCCCTCCTCACTTACCTGAGGACCACTGCTAGTGTCGCAGTAGTCTGATTTTCAACGACATTTCACCAGGCGAGCTGTTTCTTACGCTTCACAGTTCACCTGCTTCATGGAAATGAGGCCCAATATAGGGGGCGCCTCAACTGTACCATTCAGGCACAGGGATTGTACCCTGCGTCCTGCACCCAACCCCTGCCATGCTCCTAAAAATGGGAGCACCCAAACTTCTAGGCCATAATGTTTGCTTTATAGGAATGTTTGGATAAAGGAAACATGGTGGGAGATACTCAGTCCTATAATAGGGTTTTTATATGTTGAAAGAAATTGCATGTGTAGCCACAAACTACAATTATTTGTGGCAAAAAGCCAAATGTTTCAAGATAGGGGCCCAGGCTCTCGCACCCCTTTGATTGAGGCATAATTCCAGCAGTTTGAATAGTACGAAATGGCAGTGAACACGTCAGAGGTGAGTGTATTTACCACACACGCACCCACCCACATATGGGCAGGCGTAGCTTCCTCTGACCGGACCGGCCACCGGAAACTAGCAGGGAGTGGCTTTCCACCTCCATTTGCCCTGCATCTGCCAAGCAATCAGTGGTAGGGGGGAGAGGAGGGAAACCTAGGCCAGGGTATCTTAATAACTCTCCGTATTTCAACAACACAGCTTGGGACTGATCCAAAAACTTAGAAAGGGCCTCCAGCTATACTGCTCTGTGTTTCTTACCTCCAGTCATCCTTGGAAAGATTGAACAGGATGTTCATCTCCTCATCCTCCTCTAGCAGACGATAAGCTGCACTGACATGATGATTCTCCAGCACTGATCGGTCATTGTACAGAATAGCTGAATCGGACCTTCCAATTAAAGACAAAAGTGTATGTTAGTTGACACCAATTAATATAAATAGGGCTACTCATTCATTTAATGTGCTAGGAAAAGCAATTGAGTTCTCATGTTTTGAACATCAAAGTACCATTTTATATTTATCTGTTTTTCAATTCAGTTCCAAATTGGTTAACATCGGAAACATGTGAATTTTACACAGTGTAAAGTGATCTCTTTATGTTCTTTCTGTGATCTTTAATCCAGTAAAGAGATCAAAGCAAATTTACTTGGCACCTTGCAACACAAATGAGTTGATTACTCCCCATTCAAATATTAATATTTAACAAATGTTATGCAGCTTACTGTATAGTGTTATATGTTCCAAGGTCTTTGCTTGTATTATGATTATGATATTATTAAGCAGCATTTCTGAAACTCAATTAATAGCAACATGATAGGGACTATGGCTGTTAAACAATTGCTGAGCACAGGGGTTGCTACTCTCAAGGTGCTGCAGAAAGGGAGCAGCCTAATATACAAAGCAATGGGTTGGTGATTATACTGTCCCAATGAGGGCTCATAGAACTAATGTTAGTCAAAGAGTAGAAAGTCAGTGATCACACTAACCAGTTGAAAGGCCAGAGACACAAGATAGGCAAGTCAACAATGGAACAGGGTGAAGGTTATATGGTCACCAGGATGGAGGCCATGTCACCAGCCATACTGATCAGCTAGGGGCTAAAATAAGACAGTAGCTTGGGTCTGCAGGTCAGCAGATTAGTAATCATATTGACCCACTTTGGGATTTACAACAGATCAGGTTATTGGCAATAATTGTAATACTGACCAGTCATTGGTAATACTGACTGGTCACTGGTAATTCTGACCTGCAATCTGCTACCGCTCTTTCAATGGTATATACTTACTGGATCCAAAACATATATATTTAATGGTTCACTATGAAAATAGCCTGGAATCCTGACTTCTACAGGACTGGACTCCTGAAACAGATGAATTTGTTTACTTTTTAAAAGAACAGCTTCATTTGCCATATGGGCTTGATGATTTGTTCTTCCCCACTCACAGACCAGCAGTGATAGAGTTAAGTAATCACCATAGTCACAGTGCATAGCCTGCAGTGAGGATATTTAAATTTTAAGTTTGTGCCTGGGAGAAGAAAATGTTAACATTGACGACAGTGAATTATCTGTCATTACCACTTTATGCCGTGTGAGATATTTTGGTACTTCTGGGCGACAATGTAACACGGGAGAATAGAAAGTGCTGTGATTAAACAAAATATTTACAGTCCCATCGCTGGAATCATTCCACATACCATTAGAGATCTCAACCAGAATTAAAGTTTACGCCTAACTTTGTAATTACTCAGCTGAAGTGCAAGAAATGAACGGAACATGGGCCACAGAATCAGGCCCATAGTGTTACAGCTCAATCTCTATAGAAGCTCCACACAAGGCCGAAGCCTGGCCAAATGATTCCTGCATTATAAACAGATTATATGATGACCTTTTATTTCTTCTCAGGATGTGGGTGGTACTGGGAAGTACACAATTTATTGGCCACCCTGAGAGGGGGATGGGAGGCCGTCTTCTTGATTCGCTGCAGTTCTTTTAATGGCAGCAAAGGTTTATACAACTGAGCAGCTTGCTAAACCATTTTAGAGTGGGATTAAGAGTCAAGTGGAGGCCACATCCAGTAGGGGTGGCAGGTTCTTTTCCCTGATGGACATTAGTGAAACAGTTGGCAGCTTTCATGGTCATTTTCTCGGATGCCAGCAGACAAATGACCAGATTTATTGAAGTCAATTTAACAACCTGCCATGGTGGGATTTGAACTCGTGACCTCTGGGTTCCTAGTCCAAATACTATAACTATTACACTATTGTACTCTGCAATAACTGACCTGATAACTCATGAGTTACTAAGCGATATGCAGCTGTGGGATATAATCTATGTCTCACATTCGATGCTGACACCAGTCACTCACAAGTTATCAGGTCACTCCAATTGTAAGATATATGATCCCAACATCTGCACCGCTGAACTCTGTCGTTGACCCCACTGAAGTTCACAGAGTCAGGGGAGGGTCCTCGAGGAACAGGCCTTTGATGGTTTAGAGGTGTCCTACTCCCCCAACTGGAGATGCTGGAAATACCAGGTGGTCTGGGTGGGGTTGGGGGGGGGGGGCGGGTTTGCCAGGTTCTGCTCCCAGAAAGCTGATGGTCGTAATCCCACTTTATACATTTTAAAACATTCATCTTTGAACTGCAGTAATTCAGGCCCCGATCTCTGCCTCGACCTCCTGGTGGGCTACACCTGCACTGGTTCAAGCGGGGTACATCTGATGAGACCAAAGCATTCTGCCAATGCTTCGCCAGGTCCTGACTGAGGCTTAGGGAATGAGGATTCCAGATTCAGGGAATCCCTTTCCCTCTTCCTTACATCGATGACCTTGGAGGGGTGAATGGAGGCCTTTCCGACTACCTGCTCTTAAGGCCGGGATCCAGCGTATCCTACGGTGGGAGCACTCCAGAACGACCAAGCAATTTCAGAGCTAGGGTTTCCTATGGCTACTTAACCTCTGTCTATATCTCTTATGGATAAAATCTCATTTAATATTGTTAAAAGTGTTTGCCTCTAAACTGCAGGTTGTGATGACTTCAAAGGCTGAACTGAGCCAAACATAAAACAAATTACTTAAAAAATAATCTGAGCATCTGTTGTCACTCAGGTGCAATTGGAAAAGAAATTATTATGAATTAATTTGGAATGATGCCGGATATTTTCTGTGGTAAAATAGGATTTTTCCTTCTTATCTTACATTTTCTCTCCTTTAACTGTGACGCAGTCTCACCAACATCAATCTCCCCAAGTCAATGGGACAAATACAACATGCTGCCTGGTGATTAATTCCAGCTTGGATCTCTCACAGGTCAAAATAGTGATTGAAGAAAAACATCAAAGAAAAGGCTTTTATCCTTTATGTTCCCTGCCAGACTGTCACTTAAAATACATGTCAAAGCATCTTTTAGTTTTACAGTAATTGGGTGTTGCTATCCCAAAAAATGAAAAAGGAGAGCATTTATCATTTTGTGTTAATGAAAAGAGATGATGGTCACATCCTGTTCCAGCAGGCTCCCACTGTAAGTTTGCTGGGAGTCTGCCGGAGAGGCCACAAACTCGGCCAGGACCTGGAAACGTGGGTCCCGGTGTTAAGGCAGAGCCCCTAGAATGGCCTTGTGGGGGTGGAGTGGCCCACCCTTACAAGGCCATCGACGTAAAGTGTGAGAGGGGGAAATTCCCTCTCCAAGGCCCTCCATCGAGAACCAGCGTATGATTGATGGAGGCACATTTGGTCCTACTTGGCCAAATGGGGCAGAAGAGCCTGCCTGGGGGTCTAGGCTAAGATCAGGGTATATCGCGCCGTTCACAATCTCATGATGTCTCAAAGTGCTTTACAGTCAATGAATTACTTTTTGACGTGTAGTCACTGTTGTAATTTAGGAAACACGGCAGCCAAGTTGGGCACAGCATGGTCCCACAAACAGCAATGTGATATTCACCAGATAATCTATTTTACTGATGTTGGTTAAGAGATAAATATTGGCCAGGACACCGGGGAGAACTCCCCTGCTTTTCTTCAAAATAGTGCCGTGGGATCTTCGATGTCCACTTGAGAGAGCAGAAGGCGTCTCGGTTTAACGTCTCATCTGAAAGATGGCACCTCCGACAGTGCAGCACTCCCTCAGTACTGCACTGAAGTTTCATCTTAGATTTTGTGTTCATGTCTCTGGAGTGGGACTTGAACCCACAACCTTTTGACTCAGAGGCAAGAGTGCTACCAACTGAGCCACGGATGACACCCAAAGCAAACACTACATGCAAGCTTCTCCCCCTAACACCTGATGGTGCTTCCAGCACAATCTACAGCACTGATACAATTTAGAAAAGATGGATTTACTAGTGCAGGGTTTCCCCCCACCTCGGTAAGAAGAGGACAATATTACTTTGTCACTGGAACGTGTCTCTTTCAGGACATTTATCATTTCACAGCACCACAGGTCTTCCCTATGACTACTGTGGTCTCAGTGATTATGAATCTGCTCTGTGTGCTGCCAGTGTGTCTTTTCTCCTTTCCTCATGGTGCAGGAGATTGTGCTGATGTCAGTATTAATGCTGATGCAAGCAGTACCATGAATTTATCCAGTATATGCATGTGTAGAGTTGAAGTGGAGCTTTCAGGCAGTGCTGCTTCCCCCAATGGGTCAGTAGGTACTTTCTGGGGTAAAGAGCCATACAGGGTCACCCCCTTGGAAACTGCTGGTCATGCATCAGAAATGGTGATCATAAAATTCAACCACTGTCTCTTCAGAGTTAGGGGATCTCAGCCAAGAAGACATTGATGGAATAATAACTGCCTCAACGTCCTTGGGTTTGATAGCAGGGCAGATCCACCAGGGATTCTGCTCCTGATCACTCTCCAGTGACCTTTGCTGGAAATATATTTCTCTCTGGATGCCAGGTGAGGATAGAGTCAGGTTTAGCCATGATGCCCCTATGATTCTATAGCATGTTGACATTCACTGTCCAGGCTTATATATGAGGAAAGGCCATGTGTGTATGTCTATATGTATATATGTGTGTATGTATATGTATATATGCGTGTGTATGGGTGTAAATGTATGTGTGTATGTATGTGTACGCATGTGTCTGTATATGTACGTGCATGTGTAGGTGTCTATGTGTATATGTTTGTGGGTGTGTATGTATACATGTGTGTGACTACATATATACGTGTGCATGTATGTGTGTGTGTCTATATGTATACATGTATGTAAATGTTTGTGTGCGTCTCTGAGGTGCTTTTTCCTTTGGAACGCTTCCTCATGATCGTCCACCTTCAGCGAACAAATGAAATGATTATTGTGGGTAAATGAGAATTATTTATGTAGTGTATGCTTTGCAACGCACAGCCTCACAGTATGATGAAACATAAAATGATGAATAAGATATCAGCACTAAGAATTCAGCAGGAGCCTCTTGATATTGATTGAATGGGGAATTTGCTAAAGGAACAAACTGTGAATGGGTTTTCTACAGAAGAGAGTAAATCATTAATCTATAAGTTACCTGGTCTGAATGTGGAAATTGTTTGTAGTTCCCGTGTGCTCATAGTCGTGAATAGCAGCTGCAAATATCATGGCGAAGATTTCCAGTTCTGTCATCCAGTGCTACAAAACAAATCAGATGGGTAATGGATTATGTGCTGTTCTCATATGGATTCAGTCAAAAGGTTCCCCTGCTGATTCAGACCACGAGCCAATAATGCAGAGCACGCTTTAATGCCACTTCCCTGCTGCAGCACTAATAACAAAGTTAGAGGCACACATTGCAGCCTTGGTGGGGGTGGGGGGGGGGGGGGGGGGTTGGTGGTGCTGTGTTTTAAACATTTTTACACTGGGAAGAGATGGATTCATACAATTACACAGAAATCTAAATCTATTCGCAATTATGTAGTGCAGCTTCAGAGTGTGTACACTGCCTGTGTGTACACTGTTTCAGAGTATGTATTACATCAGTTTGTGTATACTGTTACAAGAGCACGTACTACATCAATGCGTATACAATGTTACAGAGTGTGTACTACATCAGTGTCCGTACACTGTTAGAGTATGTACACATCAGTGTGTGAACACTGTTACAGAGTGTGTGCTACATCAGTATGTGTACACTGTTACTACACCTCAGGGCAAACAGGAATTAACAAGAAATGCGAATGTCATCCACATCCCAGGAACAAATAAAAAAATGTGTTCTTATTCACAGGGGATAGAAACTCCCTTGAGAATCCATAAAGAATTTCAGAAGAAACAGTTATCATTTGCAATTCAGTGATGCATTTTTGAAATCCTAAGGTTGGGGGTGGACTTGCAGATTTCCCAATCTGTATACTTGTATATTGAGAAATTGCCCAACAGCTCAGATCTAAAAAAAATTTTTTGAGGTGAGAGTGACTGCCCTTGACATCAAGGCAGCATCTGACCGAGTGTGGCACCAAGGAGCCCTAGTAAAATTAAAGTCAATGGGAATCAGGGGGAAAACTCTCCAGTGGCTGGAGTCATACCTAGCACAAAGGAAGATGGTAGTGGTTGTTGGAGGCCAATCATCTCAGTCCCAGGATATCACTGCAGGAGTTCCATTCAGTTCCATTTGCAACTCTCTCTCTCTCTTTCACTTTCTCTCTCCCCTTTTTTTCTCTCCCTCTCTTCCCCTCTCTCTTTCTCACTCTGTTTCTCTCTCCCTTTCTCACTCGGTGTTTTCTCTCTTTCTCAGCTCTGTTTCTCTTCCCCCTGAATAATTAATGTCCTCAGTGTTGCTCTTTATTTTGCTCTTGGTTTTCTTCTAGGAGTCATATTCTCCTTCTGGTATTTCCCACTCTCACTGCCTCATGTCCTCGCTGCTCTCTATTTCAAAGCTTCTTCATGTGTGCAATAGCCTGCATAACCAGTAATCAAAACCCTTCACATCCCACTGGCAGCAGATGCACTGCACTGCTGTCAAACTATCTCACGTCTGCACAAAAAACCTACAAACACAATTTGAAATGATTCAGAATTGAAAATAAAGCTTGCCAGTCCAAACAAAATATGTACATAAAGAAAGCAAAGAATTACAGGAAGTAACCCAATGCGGTATGTTTTCTATAATTAACTGTTTACCGTAAATATCTTTTACCAAGGTTTGCTGGCAGTCTGAATGGTTGGAAGCACAATATAATCTAATAACCTCATCACTCAAATAATGAAGCAGTCCGAGCCCAAATGCAACAAGACATGGACAACATTCAGGCTTGGGCTGATAAGTGGCAAGTAACATTCGTGCCAGATAAGTGCCAGGCAATGACCATTTCCAACAAGAGAGAGTCTAACCACCTCCCCTTGACATTCAACGGCATTACCATCGCCGCATCCCCCACCATCAACATCCTGGGGCTCACCATTGACCAGAAACTTAACTGGACCAGCAATATAAATACTGTAGCTACAAGGGCAGGTCAGAGGCTGGGTGTTCTGCAGCGAGTGACTCACCTCCTGACTCCCCAAAGCCTTTCCACCATCTACAAGGCACAAGTCAGGAGTGTGATGGAATACTCTCCACTTGCCTGGATGAGTGCAGCTCCAACAACACTCAAGAAGCTCGACACCATCCAGGACAAAGCAGCCCACTTGATTGGCACCCCATCCACCACCCTAAACATTCACTCCCTTCACCACCGGCGCACAGTGGCTGCAGTGTGTACCATCCACAGGATGCACTGCAGCAACTCACCAAGGTTTCCTCGACAGCACCTCCCAAACCCGCAACCTCTACCACATAGAAGGACAAGAGCAGCAGGCATATGGGAACACCACCACCTGCACGTTCCCCTCCAAGTCACACACCATCCCGACTTGGAAATATATTGCCGTTCCTTCATCGTCGCTGGGTCAAAATCCTGGAACTCCCTTCCTAACAGTACTGTGGGAGAATCTTCACCACACGGACTGCAGCGGTTCAAGAAGGCGGCTCATCACCACCTTCTCAAGGGCAATTAGGGATGGGCAATAAATGCCAGCCTCGCCAACAATATCCACATCCCATGAACGAATACAAAAAAATCTAAAATGTGGACAAAATGTGACTGTTTACTGAACAGGGGTAAAAGTAGGGAAGATGCAGAGCAAATGCTGTCCTCCTAGATCATCCATACACATCAGTATGCTAAAACCCATATTTACTGTAAATTGCACTTTGTATCTTGAGGGCCCTCTATCTGAGTGCTGAACCCAGTGTTTCCAGAATCTGGAGCGTTAAGTGAGACGTTCCTACCAGTTGACTGTTTTGTCGATGTAAGCAATTTCTGGACTCAGAAAAAAACAACTTGAAAGCTTTTGCATAAATATGTGAGGAGGTTTGATCGAAAAGTGTTGTGTCGTGTTTGGGGGTGAGAAATGCCAGGGATCAATCTCAAACCGGACCAGCTGGTTCCAATCATTGACAGGGCCTGACGAATCTTGCTGAAGGCCCCCAAAATGCTAAGACCAATGGTGTAATTTCAACACTGAACAACACGGATATGCAGGGCTATTAATTGAGGTGTTCAGGCAAAAATAATCACTCCGAGGGATTATAATTTATCATATCGGTACTGTTATTAATTCACACAAAGTGTTCTTCATACAGAATATTCTGTACTATGATGCAGCAAACCTGTAATTTTAACTGATCTGCACATTAACACCATCTTCACTGGGGCAATAAGAAAAAGTGACATTTCTGGAGGAAAAAGTGATGAGGTTATTAGATTATATTGTGCTTCCAACCATTCAGACTGCCAGCAAACCTTGGTAAAAGATATTTACGGTAAACAGTTAATTATGGAAAACATACCGCATTGGGTTACTTCCTGTAATTCTTTGCTTTCTTTATGTACATATTTTGTTTGGACTGGCAAGCTTTATTTTCAATTCTGAATCATTTCAAATTGTGTTTGTAGGTTTTCTGTGCAGACGTGAGATAGTTTGACAGCAGTGCAGTGCATCTGCTGCCAGTGGGATGTGAAGGGTTTTGATTACTGGTTATGCAGGCTATTGCACACATGAAGAAGCTTTGAAATAGAGAGCAGCGAGGACATGAGGCAGTGAGAGAGGGAAATACCAGAAGGAGAATATGACTCCTAGAAGAAAACCAAGAGCAAAATAAAGAGCAATACTGAGGACATTAATTATTCAGAGCTGAGAAAGAGAGAAAACACCGAGTGAGAAAGGGAGAGAGAAACAGAGCGAGAAAGAGAGAGAGGGGAAGAGAGGGAGAGAAAAAAAGGGGAGAGAGAAAAAGAAAGAGAGCGAAAGAGAGAGAGAGAGAGAGAACAAGAACAAACTACTAGAGAAAAGGAGAGAGGGGTCAATTTTCACTTCTATCACCTGGTGTTAACGGGACAGTAAAGACCTCAAAATGGGGCAGTAGCCTTACTGCCCCATTAATACCGACAAAGAGGCTGGCAACACTTTGAAAGGTGGCCGAAGCATCTGCCTGTTTCAGGCAGTAGGCCCCTTTTAATACACAAACCGGGGTCCCTGGACCCTGATTGTCATTTATGGTCGGAACTGGTTGGAGCACGCTCCGCGCACAAGCTGACCAGCTCCACGGGCGATGAAGGCAAAGAGGCCCAGCCAAGGTAAGTTTGGAATTATTGGACTCCTGCTCCTCCAGGTGGCACAAAAAGTAATGTGGGCCACTGCTGCCCTGGGACCCGCACCATCCACGGTGTTGACCCCTACTGCTCTTACGTTGGCTGGCGGGTGGGGCGGCCTGATATTGGGAGGCTTCACTCCAGCGAGCTGTATTAAGACTGTCCGTCTGGACTGCACCTCGCCGACCTGACATTAATGAAGCTGGTCCCTCAAAATCAAGGCTGCTTCTTCGCCTGTTGTAATCTATTACAATGGCTGACTGGTCAGCCCTATGCTGTTGGATATTTTGCGTCAGCCTTTCGTGTACTGTATTTTCTCTCTTCATGATAACAGAGATCCAATTTTCCAGCACTCAAGCATCTGACATCACTGGGATACAATCCCATAAAAATTCAATCAAAAAAATAAATGGCAGAAATAAGATGAAACACTCGATGAATGTGGAAATACACAAACTACTTGTCTGTGACAAGAAATGATATTAGAGCAGAATATCTTATGTGAATTATCCCTTGTCTTCTGGGTTTCTCTGCACTTTATTGTGACAGTTAGATGGCCTGGATGAATGAGGTCATTACTGCACCAGTTCCAATTATAAACAATTTTCTGTAGCCCAAAACGCAGATTCTAAAAACCTGCTGAATCCACTGTAAGTTTATTGTAAGTCACAGTCAAAGATCAGTGCATTTCATATTTCTGAAGGAAGTCTTTCCACACGACTCACACTTTTGATACTGGGGCCTATAAATTCGATCATGCCTGAAAATGGGCATGCAGGGGTGGGGTTGGGCGCGAGTTGAACTCGCCTGTTCACCCGTTCGCAGAGACCACATTAAGTTGGTGCTGCCAGCTCATTACCATGTATCAGGTGTTCAGGCAGCGCTACCCATGCTACCCATTGGTTGCATACCTGTTTATGGGGGGGTGGTGGGGGCAGGAACTAGGGCTTCACTGATGCCAGTTAAAGGCAGCCAGCACCTCTTAAAGCAGAGATGCACTGGCTGCAGGCAGGAAGGAAGACATCGAAGAAAGAAATGGCTGTAAGACCTGCAGATCAGGCTCTTCGGTTCTCTGGTGCTGCATTGAGGCCCTGGCCCAGGCAGTGGACAGGAGCAGGGAGCACCAGGGGGCAGAAAGCCCTCCAGGCAACACCTCCACCGCCAGTGTGAAGAGGTCACTGCAGAAGTTAATGCCAGAAGCTTAGCTCGAAGGACATGGCTGCAATGTTTAAAAAAAAGGTTCAATGACCTGACCAGAGTTGTCAAGGTAAGAATCCTGCTCTTTTACTCTCTGCTCACACCTCCACCACCTACAGCCTCGCTACTCACAATACTCCCCTTAACTCTGCTACAATCAGTGCACCACACTTCACTCCAACTCCATCTCCTCCTACTCACACACACTGCACTTCCTACTCTCAGCACTATTGCAAACCTCACTTCCCCGCAGCTCACATCTTGCACACTATATACAAACTATTCAACCATGAGAGGCTCATTCTTTAAACACCTCACAAGGATGTCACTAACACACTCACTTCTTTCTTGCAAGAGAAGGTCGCGCACAACTTCCGTGAAAGAAAGTGTGCTGGCCATCATGGAGAGGGAAGAGAGTCATGGCCGTGGTGAGTGGCAATGTTGGAGGAGGCGTTGCACAGGGTTTCTTCACATCTTATCCTCTTGTTCCCTTCTTACTTCCAGCTAGGGCAAGGGGATAGGACACAACAGGTGCCAGCTCGCCGGAGCAAAGATCACATAACAGCACAGTTGCAGAGGACTCAGGTGTTGGCTTCGAAGGCCTAGCCTGGTGAATTTACACCAGGAAATGCTAGGTGCATTGGCCAATCTGCTGATGAAATTCTACACAATGGCTCAGAGCGTGAAGGCATTCAGCTCTCACTTGTGTTGGGGCTTCACACAAAGCATGGAGACCATTCTGTCTAATATGGAGCAAGTGATCAGCTGTGTGAACACGACAGTAGTGCCCCCACTGACAGCTCTGACAGTTTCCATGGCAGCTCACACTGCCACCATGGAAGCTCAGACAGCTGCCAATCTTGACTCTGGCGTTCAGTGTTGACAGGGACTTCCAGAGCATTACATCACTCCTGCACTCTGTTCTTGCGAAGAGCTGCAGGAGCAGCAATCTCAGAAGAGTGGCCTTGACTCCATGGAAGAGGCACCTGCTGTCCGCTCTCACCACCTGCTCCCCTGCCATCCACTCCACCTGTGCCCTTGTTAATGCCACACAGCCGACTGTGCCAGACTGACCCGGCCCATGCCAAAATGCTGCAGTCTGCAGCCGGGCCCTCAAGGCCCAGAGCTGTTCGAGGTCACCCACCATGGCCAACTGAAGTGTCCTCAATGGAAGCTCAGCAGCCTTCCACCGCGCAAGCTGTAGCCATTGGGGATTCACTTTGTAGAAGCACTAGAATAGGTAATCAAGCACACAAGACAGGCACTAAAAGGTTGCATAAGGGGGAATTCTTAATTATTCCTGTTAAATAGTAGACATGGATGGAATTGAGTTGACAGATTTTTTTTTGTACTGGATTTGGTGTTGGTGCTAATATTTGTAGTGAATTGAGAGCAAGACCCAAAAGGCTGGACTAAAGGAAGGGAATCAGGTGGTGGTAGTAAAGACGGTGGTGATAAGGATTGCGGGACTGTTGGTGTATTGGGGATGGGAGGGATGGTTTGCATGAGGCGCTCTTGCATGTGCTGCTATCTAAGACCTCTGGGGTCACTGGTGGTTGATGATGATCTTACTCTTCCTCCTCCTGTCCTTTTTGCTGCCCAGGTGGTGGTAATGTCTGGTCTCTCACTATTGTAAAATTATGCAGCATGCAGCAGATGACCACAAATCTTCAGAATCAGTCAGAGGTGTACTGCAAAGCTCCTTCAGAACAGTCTGGACAGCGGAAGCACTGCTTGAGCATGCTGACTATCTGCTTGATGACCTTTTTGGTGTCTGCCAGCTGTGCCCGGGTTCCTGACAGGAGTCAAGAGCCAAGCCTGAAGAGGATAGCCCTTGTTGCCCAGTAACCAGCCTGTAACTGATGGCCTTATTGGAAATAAAGGTGGCAAAGAGGACTGGTGGAGGATGAATGAATCATGGTTGCTGTCAGGAAACTGGGCACAACTTGAAAGACGAGGTGCCCATGGTCGCAAACAAGCAAAGGAGTGGAATCCCTTTCTATTGATAAAGATGCCAGGCTGGTAATGGGGAGCACGCAAAGCAATGTGGGTGCAGTCTATGGCATCTTAAACCTGGGAAGCCTGCACAGCTGGCGAACCCTAGTGTTTTCTCATCCTGCTTCACTCTGTCCATTGGGAAAGGAATGTAGCTCTTGCACCTGCCGGAGAGAGCCTCGGTGATTTCCCTGATACAGCGGTGCAAACTGGGAGATGTCCCTGGTGTCACACCCTGCAGCCTGGAATGACCCCGGGGAATAAAAGTTAAGGGCCACGCTGATCTGACAGACACAGGCTGTGGCCGCAGCAGGTGACACAGTTCGGTGACCGTCTCCTTGGTGAAGCAAAGACGCCTCATGCACCGCTCTTTAGTGAAGTTTAGAAAGGAGACGTACTCCAGAAGACCCACTATGTGTATGGCCTCTTGCACAGTGCCCTCCTCCTACCTCTTCTCCTGGCTGCTCGTGCTCTCTCCTAGTCTTCTTGGCCGCTCCCCCTCGTCCTCCGGTCCCAAAAGCAGACCTACCTGACCACCCATGACCACAGTAAAACTGTTCTGAAGGCAGACAAAAGCAGTCCAGCACTAGCAAAAACTTGTTGGCTGAAGTCAGAAATCAATTGTAGAAGGCAGAAAATAGGCAAAAAAATGCCCAGAAGTTAACCAGCAGCCTAAGAAGATAAACCAGCAACTAACCAGTATATAGTGGATTAGCCCTTTATATAGCACTGCTGCAGGTCTTTGCTGCGTGTTAGCGCCATGTGTTACTGAGCAAGTTTATCACGTGGTGAGTCAGGCACTGGGGCAGACCAACTTCACAAAAGGATTCTACAACAAGTGAAGGACCCTGAATTAAATATTTTAATAAGGCTTATTAAAATTTCCGGCGTGCACCCTGGACGCCTACGGAGGAGCCCAATCCAATATGGCAGACGGCAAACTTCTGGTGCATATTGGACCGTTAGGTGCCCATTTTAAGCCTGTAAAATGGGCGTGGCACGGTTGAATTTCCAGATCAAGCAATCAGCCTTGTGACTCTTCTCCACACTGTTTCTAGCACTTGAATGTCTCCTTGGTTTCTCGGCAACCATGAGTGAATGAATGCAGTGCTCAAAGTGTGATCCGACCAGAAACTGTGTAGTCTGACCATAACATGAGAGGAACTGACAGAAGATAATCAGGAGTGAACAAGACCATAAAAATAAAGAAAGAACTTGCATTTACATCCTACAATATAATGCATTACCGAATTGAGCAAACACGACTTAATGGGGCAGAGAATAGAATCTGTTAATGTCTTAGTTGAAGCCTGTAAACTAAAGAGGTGCAAAGGGACTAAGACTATGAAGAGAGATGCAGAGGAATCGACGGACTATCATACTGGCAGAAGAGGCCATTGAAAGACTCGCATGGAATGTTTCATCACTTCCTTTCTTCACTTCCACATACTATCCCACAGAGACCACAGAAAGGACCAGTTAACAACATAGGAATAGAAGTAGGCCATTCAGCCCGTCTAGTATGTTCCGTCATTCAATGAGATCATGGCTGATCTGTATCCTAACTCCATCCACCCGCCTTGGCTCCATATCCCTAAATACCCTTGGCTAGCAAAAATCTATCAATTTCAAATTTCAAATTGTTAATTGAGCTAGCATCTACTGCTTTTTGTGGAAGAGCGTTCCACATTTCTACCACCCTTTGCATGAAGAAGTGTTTCCTAACTTCTCTCCTGAATGGCCTGGCTCTGATTTTAAGATTATGTCCTCTTGTGCTAGACTCCCCCATCAGCAGAAAAAGTTTCTCACTATCTACCCGATCAATTCATTTCAAAATCCTAAAAACCTCAATCAAATCACCCCTTAACCTTTCATATTCCAGGGAAAACAAGCTTAGTTTATGGAATCTCTCCTTATAATCTAACCCTTGGAGCCCTGGTAACATTCTAGTGAAGCTGCACTGCACTTCTTTCTAAGGTGCAGTGCCCAGAACTGTACACAGTACTCCAGATGTGGTCTAACCAAGGCTTTTTATAGCTGTAGCAAAACTTCCTCCCCTTTATATTCTAGCCCTCTAGTTATAGAGGCTAACATTCCATTAGCCTTTTTGATTATTTTTTGTGCCTGACTACAACATTTTAGTAATCTGTGTACATGGACCCCTAAATCTCTTTGGACCTCCACTGTTCCTAGCTTTTCACCATTTAAAAAATACTCAATTCTATCATTTTTTGGTCCAAAATGGATGCCCTCACACTTATCTGCAATGAAATGCAGCTACCACAATTTTGCCCACTCACTTAATCTATCAATGTCTCTTCATAATTTTATGCTCCCATCTACAATTCTTACTATGCCACCAATCTTTGTGTCATTCGCAAACTTGGATATATGGCTCTCTATTGTGTTATCTAAGTCATTAATAAATAGAGTGAATATTTGAGGCACCAGCACAGATCCTTGCCGGACACCACTCATCACTTCCTTCCAATTCGAACACATACCCTCTATCCCTACTCTCTGTCTTCTACCGCCTAACCAATCACCTAACTAGGTCAATAATTTGCCTTCAATTCCATGAGCTTTAATTTTAGCTAACAGTCTCTTATGTGGAACCTTATCAAATGCCTTCTGGAAGTCCATATATACTATATCCATAGACATTCCCTTGTCTACTACTTTAGTTACTTCCTCAAAAAATTCAATTAGGTTCGTTAGGCATGACCCATCCTTTACAAATCCATGTTGGCTCTCTCTAATCACTCTAAGTGCTCAGTCACTCTGTCCTTAATTCTAGATTCCAATAACTTTCCCACAACAGATGTTAGACTAACAGGACTATAATTTCCTGGTTTCTGTCTCACATCTTTCTTAAATAATGAAGATACATTTGCAATTTTCCAATCTAAAGGGACAATTCCTGAATCGAAAATTGGAAAATTACGGCTAAAGCATCGGCAATTTCCTTACCTACTTCCTTTAAAATCCTGGGGTGTAAACCAGCAGGTTCTGGGGATTTGCCCGTCTTTAGTGCCATTATTTTTTCTAATGCTGTTTCTTGCTTATGTTAACTTTAGTGAGTTCCAGTCCTTGATTCATTATTAGTTTCCCTGGAATGTCAGGTGTATTATCCTCTTCCTCTAATGTGAAGACTGATACAAAGTAATTATTCAACAAGTCTGCCATTTCCTTATTTTCATTTGCAATATTACCCGCATCAATTTTTAAAGGGCCCACATTCCCCTTGACCCCTTTTCTTCCAATATAATTGTAAAAACCTTTTGTGTTAATTTTGATGTTCCTAGGACTCTTCTGTTGGTTTCAAATCAAAGGTGTACTAAAGCACCAGATGGGACCCATCTGCCAATTTTCCTTTCCTTCCTGTAGAGGAGTTTCTAATGTAAAGTACTGTCTCCACCACTGGCAGAAAGGAGATATGGAGCTCATCAGATGAGGAATCAGTGCACAAACCTCTGCTTTACCAAACTATGACACAGCTCTTCAGACAACCACAGTCCTGAACCATAGTGTAACCTGACGCCGGGCTGGAGATTTCACTATAAGTCCAATGTCACATACAATGATGGAGAGTGGAAATCTTATCCCGCTTTTTGCCATAGTGTGAGAGACACCATTCTGTATCCATCCTGTTCCATATTTACAAACTCTTAACATCCAATGACAGTCATTATATAAATTCTGACCCATGTAAGGGAGAGATTTCCTTTGTGTGCGGTGTGTAAAATTGTATACGTGATCCTTAAAAAATATGATTTTGCATATCACACAGACTAAATCTTACCTCCCAGCTGAGCAATAAATTAAATTTAGCAAATTGCACAAAAAGCAAATAAAAAGATCAGTCATATAAATAAAATGAAGCAAGGAGAAGGCACTACTGATGTGAGGTTAATTTTCCCCTCTTCCATGCTCCTGGCACTCCGGAAGCACCTCATTTGCGGTCTCCACAATTTTCTATCTGTTAGTTTTATTGGATAAAAAATCCTGGGGGCGACGAATTGGGCTGAACCCACATTCTAGATATGTTGATAGGGTGAGATGAAATAAGGTGGGAGGAGGCTCGTGTGGAGTCATAAACACCGGCATAAGGCCGAATGGCCTGTTTCTATGCTGTAAAATTCAATGTCATTCTATGTAATGGAAGATATGGAGTCTTAACAGGTGAAACACCAGGAGCACAAAATATGAACAGTTACTTCATAGTACCTGGTGCACCTATCAGTCAAGTTTGCTCAACAACTTTTTGTAGAGTGCCACTATCTTTCTCATTTGCACTCTCTTTCTGTCTGTCCGTCTCTCTCGCTCTGTGACCTGGTAAGTTGTAAATTGAAGCCAAAAGTTGCAAGTCTCCCGATAGCCACAGGTGAATGGGAGGTAGGCCACAGGAGACCAGACAGCTGTATTATGGCTGCTCCTGCTGTAAATCAACATCTCTCAGCTAATAATACTTATCCATATTTTCTTTAAAGGGATATGGTTCTCATTAAAAACTGTTTGGCAATTCTTTTTTTGTTTGGGAGGAGAAATGGATTTGAAGAATTATGGAATGACACAGCACAGAAGGAGGCCACTTGGCCCATCATGGTTGTGCCAGTTCTTTGAAAGAGTAATTCAATTAGTTCCACTCCCCAGCTCTTTTCCCATAGCCCTGCAAATGTTTCCTTTTCAAGTACTTATCCAATTCACTTCTGAAAGTTACTATTGAATTTGCGTCCACCCCCTTTCAGGCAGTGCATTCCAGATCATAACAACTCGATGCGTAAAAAAATTTCTCCTCATCTCCCCTTGGTTCTTTTGCCAATTACCTTAAATCTGTGTCCTCTGGTTATTGACCCTCCTGCCAGTGCGAACAGTTTTTCCCAGTCTACTCTATCAAAACGCTTCATAATTTTGAATGCCTTTCTTAAATATCACCTTAACCTTCTCTGCTCTAAACCCAACTTCTCCAATCTATCCACATAACTGAAGTGCCTCAACCCCGGTACCATTCTGACAAACCTCCTCTGCACCCTCTCCAAGGCCCTGACATCTTTGCTAAAGTGTAGTGCCCAGAATTAGACACAATACTCCAGCTGAGGCCTTTTTATAAAGGTTTAGCATAACTTCCTTGCCTTTGTACTCTATGCCTCGACCTATAAAGCCAAGGAACCTATATGCCTTTTTAACATCCTTCTCAACTTGTCCTGCCACCTTCAAAGATTTGTGTATGTGAACCCCTAGGTCTCTCTGTTCCTGCACCTCCTTTACAATTGTACCATTTAGTTTATATTGCCTCTCCTGGTTCTTCCTCCCAAAATGCATCACTATGCAACTTTGCATTATTTCAATCTCAATGAAGTTGTATGCAATTAATGCGATGATTCATTTTAATGTGATTTATGGCACCGTGTGGTAAATTTACAATCTAATCATAAACTTTGCAAAGCATTTTTTCATGTCGATGGTGCCCCTAATGTTATTGTAGACATTTTTATTATTCAATGAAGTACAGTAATTGTCATGCTAATTATCTGATATGTGTGAGGTTTGACTGTTCTATTTGACTGTGGTTGAACTAAACCTCTTTTATTCAACAATAACCCTCATTTATCCTGAACTAAATATTTTGCTAGCTTATACTTGATTGTTTCATTACTGATTTTCACCACTTCATGACTCTATCTAATTGTCTATTTAGAGATATATACGCTGTAAAAGGCAAGGCAAATTGATGTGTTAGCCTGACAGATCGTTCTGGAGGCAGCATTCATATTCTGGTACAAACTGGATACGCCAACGGAATTCTGTCAGGAGTTAACATTTGTTGTTGACACCCTTGAAACTATGCCCAAACCTGAGTCACTACACTTAGGGGTGGAGCGGAAACAAGCAGAAAGAAAAATCTGCTTACGTACTATCTCGGGGGTAAATTCATGATCTTGAACTCCTGGCACTGTGCTTTGCTTGCCAGGAAAACATATTGCAAATCCTGGCACAGAGGTCAGTGCGTCCCACAAGAATTTAATGAATATAAAAGCTTGTAGGCCCAGAGAACGCCATGTCCAAGTTCCCAAATCTTACTCTTCCTGTGATGAAGGTTGCATGTGGGAGTGAGATTTCTTTAAAAAACCCTGAGATTTTCCACTTTATTTAAGAGCAAATTGTATCCAGGCACTGGGGGACAAACAGCCTCCTCGTGTCCTGTAATTTCTATCACTGTATGAAATTCCTCCTTTATTGAGTCCGAGCCCAGGGAGTGGTTTAGAAATGTTGGTGCTGAGCTGAATTTAGGACGATGTGCCCAGTGAGAATTGGGGCTCCGGGCCCACTGCTCTTTGTGCGATCTCTCGGTTTGGTTCAGGTCGGTCTGTGCCGCCCAGTTTTGACGTGAAGTCCAAGTGCAGATTGGCTGTGACCAAGGCTCCCAATTCAGCATTGTCACCTTCACACAGAACCCGAGTCCAAACTAGAGTCCAAGGAGATAGGGAGAGGGATGCAATAACATTTGCAGATGTCACGCAGTCAGACGACACGTGGTCAGACGTCACGTGGTTTGAACGTAACATGATCAAATCTCTAGAAATGGTTCCAACCAGAGTTGACAATCCTAAGTACAGGTTAACTTTAAAACAGTCCCTTTGTACTTAATTGGTGCTTAGGGCCCAGCTATTCACAATATATATCAATGATTTGGATGAGGGAACCAAATGTAATATTTCCAAGTTTGCTGATGACACAAAACTAGGTGGGACTGTGAGTTATCAGGAGGATGCAAAGCGGCTTCAAGGCGATTTAGACAAGTTGAGTGAGTGGGTAAATACAGGGCAGATGCAGCATATTGTGGATAAATGAGAAGATATCCACTTCAGAAGGAAAAACAGAAAGGCAGAGTATTATTTAAATGGTGATAGATTGGGAAATGTTGATGTACAAAGGGACCTGGGTGTCCTTGTACACCAGTCACTCAAAGCAAACATGCAGGTGCAGCAAGCAGTTAGGAAGGCAAATGGTATGTTGACCTTCATTGCAAGAGCAAGGATGTCTTACTGCAGTTATACAGGCCCTTGGTGAGACCACACCTGGAGTATTGTGTGCAGTTTTGGTCTCCTTACCTAAGAAAGGATACACTTGCCATAGAGAGAGTGCAGCGAAGGTTCACCAGACTGATTCCTGGGATTGCAGGACTGTCGTATGAGGAGAGATTGGGTCAACTCGGCCTGTATTCACTAAAGTTTAGAAGAATGAGAGGGGATCTCATTGAAACATATAAAATTCTGACAGGGCTAGACAGGCTGGGTGCAGGGAGGATGTTTCCCCTGGCTGGGGGGTCCAGAACGAGGGGTCACAGTCTCAGGATACGGGGTAGAACATTTAGGACTGAGATGAGGAGAAATTTCTTCACTCAGAGGGTAGTGAACATATGGAATTCTCTACCACAGAAGGCTGTGGAGGCCAAGTCACTGAATATGTTTAAGAAGGAGCTAGACAGAATTCTAGACACAAAAGGGGTATGGGGAGAGCGCGGGAATATGGTATTGAGATAGAGGATCAGCCATGAATATATTGAATGGCGGAGCAGGCTCAAAGGGCCGAATGGCCTACTCCTGCTCCTGTTTTCTATGTTTCTATGTAATTAAAAATTAGTAACATTACATTTCTTTTACAATTACATACCATACACAGTTCAAACATATGGGAGCCATCTTAGTCATATGTGGTCTTTTACACTGCCTTATCTTCAGGGGTTCCAGCGTTTTACAGGAGGAAACGGGCATCTGAATTACACATGAAAAATTGAGAAACCTAGATGAAGAGCCCATGATGGAAAACATTAGCAATGTTGAAAAGAGCAGGTGAGAAGACCAGGGGCATTAGCGAGATTATGCTATTCTAGGCTTTTGAAGGCCTGTGCAGTATAGAGAAAAGGGAAGAGCCACAGTTTTGAGGTGCTGGGAAAGAATGAGTTAAGAGTAGGACATCTTTGTTGAGTTTTGATTTCAATATCGCGGGGATACTGAGAGAAGAAGAGTGCACAAGTCAATATATTCAGAGCTGAGGCGGAACAAGAGGGGGAAGAAATATCGCTGAATCATAAGGTTAGTGCCTCTTCAACTGATCTTCACAATGTAGCAAAATGTCACAGCAGCTTCTTATTTAGTACTGTTGGGTTTATGGAGTATACATCACCAAAACAGATTGTCTGCTCATTCATTCATTTACTGTTTATTTTGCTCCCCTGTTCGCCTACATCACAGTAATAAGTGATTCAGGAAATGCAGATCAGGTCAGTCAGTATCCGTAAAGAGAAAAGATGGATTATGATATTTCGGTTTTAATAACATTTCATTAGATCTTTCTCCTTTCTCCGCTGATGCTGACTGATCTGTTGTATATTTCCAGCATTTGCATATTTTCCTTTTTATTGGAACAAAAAATAATTCATTGTCTGTAAAGCATTTTGGGAAATTATGAGAATGTGATGAGGTGCTGTATAAATGCAAATTCTTTTCAGAAAGAAATATACACGAGAATCAAAGAACAACCAGAAATATATGAAATATATGAATATATTTCCATTGAGAAATAAAATCTCCATGGGAAAAGTGATCCACCCATGACTAACTAAAGAAGTTAAGGAGAGTATTACTTTGAAAGAAGAGGCCTATAATGTTGCCAAGAAGAGTAATAAGCCTGGGGATTGGGAGAGTTTTATAAACCAACAAAGGATGACCAAAAAATTGATAATAAGGGAGAAAATAGAATCTGAAAGTAAACTAGCAAGAAATATAAAAATGGATTGTAAGAGCTTCTACAAGTATGTAAAAAGGAAAAGAGTAGCAAAAGTAAACATTGGTCCCTTAGAGGCTGAAACAGGAGAACAACCTCTTTAATGGGGAATCAGGAAATGGCAGATGCATTAAACAAATATTTTTTATCTGTCTTCACAGTAGAAGACACAAAAAGCATACTAGAAATAGTAGTGAACCAAGGGGTAAATGAGAGTGAGGAACTTAAAACAATTAATATCACTTGAGAAAAAGTACTGGACAAACTAATGGGACTAAAAGCCAACAAATCCCTTGGACCTGATGGCCTATACCTTAGATATCTAAAACAGGTGGCTGCAGAGATAGTGGATGCATTGGTTATGATCTGCCAAAATTCTCTAGATTCTGGAAAGATCCCAATGGACTGGAAAGTAGCAAATGTTACCCCACTATTCAAGAAGTGAGGGAGACAGAAAACAGAAAACTACAGGCCAGTTAGCCTGAGATCGGTCATTGGGAAAATGCTGGAATCTATTACTAAGGAAATGGTAACGGGACACTTAGAAAATCATAATATGATTAGGCAGAGTCAACATTGTTTTATGAAAGGGAAATCATGTTTGACAAATTTATTAGAGTTTTTTGAGGATGTAACCAGCAGGGTAGATAAAGGGGAACCTTACTTTGAAAGGATGGATAGAGCATGGATAGAGGATTGGCTAAAGGACAGAAAACAGAGAGTAGGGATAAACGAGTCATTCTCAGGTTGGCAGTCTGTAACTAATGGGGTGCCGCAAGGATCGGTACTTGGGCCTCAGCTATTTACAATCTATATTAATGCCTTAGATGAAGGGACGGAGTGTAATGTATCCAAGTTTGCTGATGATACAAAGCTAGGTGGGAAAGTAAGCTGTGAGGAGGACACAAAGAATCTGCAAAGGGATATAGACAGATTAAGTGAGTGGGCAAGAAGGTGGCAGATGGAGTATAATATGGGGAAATGTGAAGTTATTCACTTTGGTAGGAATAACAGAAAAGCAGAATATTGTTTAAATGGTGAGAAACTATTAAATGTTGGTGTTCAGAGAAATTGGGTGTCCACGTACAGGAAACACAAAAAGTTAGCATGCAGGTACAGCAAGCAATTGGGAAAGCAAATGGCATGTTGGCCTTTATTGCAATGGGGTTGGAGTACAAGAGTAAGGAAGTCTTACTACAGTTCTACAGGGCTTTGGTGAGACTTCACCTGGAGTACTGGATACAGTTTTGGTCTCCTTATCTAAGGAAGGATATACTTGCCTTGGAGGCGATTCAATGAAGGTTCACTAGATTAATTCCTGGGATGAGAGGGTTGTCCTATGAAGAGAGGTTGAGTAGAATGGGCCTATACTGTCTGGAGTTTAGAAGAATGAGAGATGATCTCATTGAAACATATAAGATTATGAGGGGGCTTGACAGGGTAGATGCTGAGAGATTATATCCCCTGGCTAGAGAGTCGAGAACTAGGGGGCATCGTCGCAGGATAAGAAGTCGGTCATTCAATACTGAGATGAGGAGGAATTTCTTCACGCAGAGAGTTGTGAATCTTGAGAATTCTCTACCCCAGAGGGCTGTGGATGCTGAGTCATTGAATATATTCAAGGTTGAGGTAGATAGATTTTTGGACTCCGGGGGAATCAAGGGATATGTGGATTGGCGGGAAAGTGGAATTGAGGTTGAAGATCAGCCATGATCTGATTGAATGCCGGAGCAGACTCGAGGCCGTATGGCCTACTCCTGCTCCTATTTCTTATGTTCTTATGTTCTTATGAAAGATTGGCAAAGCCCTATAATGATCTGATGGCATTGGAAAGAAAAATGGTGCATTCTAGCCACTCACAAAATGCTTGCTCTTTTTAAGTCACATACAATTTTCTAAAGGTCACACTTTCAAGTAAAAAAACCCTCTAAAATCAGCATTGCAATCAGTTAATTGAGATCAGTTACAATAGTGAAAGTCATTCTGCCCATTTGTTATGAACCTTTCTACTGGGGAAGAAAATATTACTGAGGCAGTATGACCCAGCTGGCTAATCTGTCAGTGTGTTTTCTCATTTGCATGCCCCTCGAGCTAGTTGTGCCATTCAATTAGATCATGGCTGATCTGTATCTTAACTCCATCTACCCGACTTGGTTCTGTATCCCTCAATACCCTTGCCTAACAAAAATCTATCAAAGTTTTGAAATTTTCAATTGATCTAACTTCAGCAGTTTTTTGGGGAGAGAGTTCCAGATTTCCACTACCCTTTGTGTGAAAAAGTACTTCCTGACATCACCCTTGAATGTCCTAGCTCTAATTTTAAGGTTATGCCCCCTTGTTCTGGACTCCACCACCAGAGCAAATAGTTTTTCTTAAACACCTCAATTTGATCATCCCTTAATATTCTATACTCAAGGGACTACAAGCCTAGTCTATGCAACCTGTCTGCATAATTTAACCCTTTTAGTCCAGGTATCATTCTGCTGAATCTGCACTGCACAACCTCCAAGGCCATTATATCCTTCCTGTGGTGTGGTTCCCAGAACGGAATGCAGTGCTCTAAATGGGGCCTAACCAGAGCTTTATTTAACTGTAACAAAACGTCCACTCATTTTTTATTCCAGCCCCCTTGAGATAAAGGCCAACATTCCATTAGCCTTTTTAATTATTTTTTGTACCTGTCCACTAGCTTTTAGTGATTTCTGTACTTGGACCTCTAAATCTCTCTGCTCCTCCACAGTTCCTAGCTTCTTACCATTTAGAAAACACTCTGATCTAGCTTTCTTAGGTCCAAAGTGGATGACCTCACACTTCCCCACATTGAACTACATCTGCCACTGTCTTGCCCACTCACTTAATCTTTCTATGTCCCTTTGCAACATCTGCGCCCCTTTTATGATGATGGTTGTGTTCCAGATGAGGGGTGCTTAGTATTGAATAGTATTGTTAATATTAAAATAGAAGTAATGTTATCTTGGGTAGGTTAGGAAAGCTCAAAATTGATAGGGCTCGAGGTCCAGATAATATTCATCCAAAGGTGGTTAAAGAGATAGGGCAGGTGCTCTGTGAGCCTCTTGTCCATGTCTTTAATAGTTCAATAGAGTCAGGGGTAGTAACCTTAGACTGGAAGCTAACTCATGTAGTTCCTATTTTCAAAAAAGTGGACAAATCAGAGCTGGAGAACTACAGGCCTATCAGCCTGACATCAATTATTGAGAACATGGTAGAAGGGATCATAAGAGATGCCCTTTATGATCACTGGGAAAGGGAAGGGACCATTAGAAATTGTCAATACGGCTTCCGAAAAAATAGGTCATGCCTAACAAATTTGATAGAGATATTTGAGGAAGTCACTAGGGTTGTGGATGAAGGTAATCCAGTAGACATTGTCTACCTGGACTTTCAGAAAGCTTTTGGTGAGGTAACTCACACTAGGTTACTTCACAAGATAGAATCTTGTGGTGTCAGCAGAAATTTGAAATGCTGGATTAGGAATTGGCTCCAATCCCGCAGCCAAAAAGCTGTAGTCAGCGGATGTGGTGCAGCCTGGAGACATGTTACTAGTAATGTCCCCCGGGGGTCGGTCCCATTTCCGCTATTCTTCACGGTCTTTATTAATGATTTGGAAAGTGGTGTTGGGAGTATGGTAAGTAAGTTTATAGATGACACCAAAATCTGTGCAAGGGTTAAGATGGTAGAGGAATGCAATTAAATCCAAAAAGATTTAGATGGGCTAGGGGAGTGGGCCACACATTGGCAAATGGGTTTAATTTAGATAAATGTAGTGTCATGCATGTTGGTAGTGCCAACACGGAATACATGTATCATTTGCAGGGAACAATAATGAAAGAGGTAGAGCAACAAAACGATCTTGGTGTTATTGTGCACAGATCACTAAAGGTTCATTATCAATGTAGAGAAACTGTAGCTAAAGCTAACAAGGTTTTGGGTTATATTAAATCAAAGGACACCATTTTGACACTATACAGGTCACTGGTCAGACCACACCGAGAGTCCTGTGCCCAGTTTTGGTCTTCCCCACATGGTGGGTGATATAGCAACCTTGGAAAAGGTCCAGAGGAAAGCTACAAGAATGATTCCTAGCTTAAAGAACCTCAGCTACTCAGATAGGCTCAAGGACCTTGGTCTATTTACTTTCGAGCAGCATAGACTTAGAGGTGACCCGATAGAGGTCTATAAAATAATTAAAGGGCTGGATAGCTTCCTTACTGATAGATTATTCCAGTTTAACAGATTGGGGAGGACCAGGGGACACGAGTTTAAACTATGGAAGAGTAGGAATAGACTGGATGTTAGGCGGTTCTTCTTTTCCCAGAGAATTGTGAGCCTCTGGAATACACTGCCGGCTGGTGCTGACTCTCTGCCTTCAAGGGGGAGCTGGACAGGTTCCTGACTGGGACAAAGATTGCTTCATATAGAAGATAACTGTCTTTTTAGATAACACTTGGTCCATGTGATCACCTGGACAGGTTTTGATCACCTGAGGGTGTCGAAAGGAATCTTACAGAGTATTTTTTTCCCTTATTGGCCCTAGTTTTTTTCTGTTCTTTGCCTGTCCCAGGGCTGTGGGGGTGGTTGTAATGCTGGGAGGCCAGGGGAGGGAAGAAGTGTTCATCCAGGATGGTCTGGCCATCATGGTGTGGGCAGGCTTGATGGATCAACTGGTCTTTTCCTGCCCATCAATTTCGTATGTCCGTATCTACAATACTTACTCTGCCACCTAACATGGTGTCGTCAGCAAACTTAGATATATAACTCTCTATTTCTTCATCTTAGTTATTTATAAATATAGCGAAAAGCTGAGGCCCCAGTACAGATCCCTGGGGTACACCGCTAGTCACATCCTGCCAATTTGAGTACATACCCGTTATCCCTACTCTCTGTCTCCTACCTCCTAACCAATTCCGTACCCATGTCAATAGGTTGCCTCCAATTCCATGCGTTCCCATTTTTGTTAACAGTTTCTTGTGTGGGACATTATCAAATGCCTTTTGGAAGTCCATATAAATAACATCCATAGACACTCCATTATCTACCACGTTAGTTACCTCCTCAAAAAATTCAACTAGGTTCGTTAGACATGACTTACCCTTTACAAATCCATGCTGGCTCTCTCTGATCAGTTCATATTTGTCCAAGTGCTCAGTCACTCTGTCCCTAATAACAGATTCTAGTAACTTCCCAACAACAGATGTTGGACTATTGGCCTTTAATTCTCTAGTTTATTTATCCTACCCTTTTTAAATAATAGTGACATTGTCAATTTTCCAATCCAGGGGTCCCACAGTGAGTTGACATGTTAAATACTGAATCTACTATCACTCCAGATCCCTTTCTGCTTCACTTTGAGCTATTTCTACATCATACATTGTATATTTGTCAGATCCATTTTTCCTTAATGTACTGTACTTTATATTAAATTTCATCTGCCGTTGATTCAATCTATTTCTTTCAATAACATCAAACCAGTTAACCTTACAAAACAGATACAGAATTATTTGTTTTCCCATTGTTAAAATAATGATACTTGACCATTTTAATATAGTGTATCAACCCACACAGATTCTGTTTAGTGCCAAGATACATCCTTCACAGGATTGATTTTGTATTTGCCAAGAGTCAAACAAGTAATGAGTTTCAAAGCTCAGAGGAGAAGATCTTCCCTGTGTGCTATATGGCTGATTCTCTAATCGGCACTCCCAGCGAGGATCAGTGCTTGCAGGGAGCGCTGGTTGGGAACTCACAGCCCCTGATTTTCTGCTCATTTGAATTAAAGGATGGAAAATCAAGGCCTGCCATCCTCCAGCTTCCCGGCAAATGACGCTCTTCTCCAGGAGATCCTGATTAAGGAATCAGCTCTTATATGTAACAAAATTGTAAGTGTATTCTTTACAAGTGGATTTATGGCTCTGTTACATATAACAAGCAATATGGGGAAGGGTTATTGTTTATTACACATGGGCAATAGCTGAACAACTGCCACTGCCGGTCATTATACCTCATAAAATAATTTCTATAAAACTCCACAATGACTGTCCCGTTCTGCTGAAGTCTTGTAAATGTTTCAATTACAGTCAGCTTTCCAGTGTTTTCACAGACAATAATCAGCTATTTTTCATTCAACATAAGCATTCCTTACCGTCCTGATACAAAAAACAAATTTCAGAATAAATGATATTTTTTTAAAAAGCACTAAAAAGGGTCTGGATGTTACAATTTTAAAAAGAAATATTCAATAAGTTTCTAACCGTTTAAGAGCTCATGGAGCTTTCTTTTTCACCCACTCCAGAGGGGTGAGAACAGTACACAGTGTGATCCTGTTCTAAACAGGCAGGAAATCATACTCCAGCCCTACAACTCTCCAAAGATCTCTGTGTTCCTCCAATTCTAGCCTCTTGCGCATCCTCGATTTTCATCGCTCCACTGTTGGCGGCTGTGCCTTCAGCCGTCTCGGCCCTAAGTTCTGGAATTCCCTCCCCAACCCTTTCCGCCTCTCTGCCTCTCTCCTCCTCCTTTAAAACGCTCCTTAAAGCTTATATCTTTGACCAAGCTTTTGATCACCTGTCCTAATATCTCCTTATGTGGCTCGGTGTAAAATTATGTTTGATAACGCTCCTGTGAAGCAGCTTGGGATGTTTTATTACGTTAAAGGCGCTATATAAATGCAAGTAGTTGTTGTTGTGCCATATTAGCCTGGCTGCAGTTGGAAATAGTGTGAACTATTATTTATTAACAGTGACACTCTTGAAGCCGATTTGATGATAATATTGAAATGAGGCTCTCACACATTTTGTACAAGAATACTAAGTCAGCTGTGAATCGGGCAGAGATTGGGTAAAAGGTCCCCCCCGCCTGATTTCCTAACCTCTGCTCGTACACTCTGTACTGGTAGGACTGAGCCTGCCAGCTGGAAGATATAGCCAGTATTCTTCCTAATCCCAATTGAAAATTTGGATTGGGAGAACTGTGTTCCAATCTTCTACATAGTGTGAGCACCTAGCCTTCATATTTCTGGTCTCTCTTACATGAAGGAGATCTTGTAGAGAGACCAGGCATCGTAGCTTGTGCCATTAACCTATTCAACTTAGGGGAAGGACTCCCATCATCATTTTTCGTAACGTC
Source organism: Heptranchias perlo (assembly GCF_035084215.1). Taxonomy (NCBI): domain Eukaryota; kingdom Metazoa; phylum Chordata; class Chondrichthyes; order Hexanchiformes; family Hexanchidae; genus Heptranchias; species Heptranchias perlo. The sequence continues at coordinate 103,796,696 of NC_090327.1, forward strand.
TGCCATCCGAGCTGCCAGCACGGCACCATGGCCCAGCCCTTCTCAAAAAATTCCAGCCTTAATTCCTCAAATATGAGTACAGGAGCAAGTCATAAACCTGCAGTGTGCTTTCCATTTTTTCCTGTTAGATTTAATGTTCATTTTATATAAAGAAAGAAATAAGATTATGATGAAAACAATTGGCAGTGAGACATAAGGAATCATTTACAGAGGCTTTGCTTTCAACTTGGAATCACCCCAGTGCGTCAGAGAAAGAGTTATAACATTATAGGGCCAATTCTCTAACCCATGCTCCCAACTAGTGAGGCTCAATACTGGGAGTGGAGCCTCTCAAAGTTATCCCCATATTGTCATCAATTATGTGAAGAAAGACAATTTACTAGGGGACAGCACCTCTTCAAATCTTCAATTCTGGATGGACTCAGTGTTTAACACTGTCTTGTGTTAGGAATCAAAATGGAGTCATTGAGAGTAGCTGAACCATCCAAACCAGGAAGGTCCTAGGTTCAATCCCTGTGCTGTGCTGAGTTGACCAATCTCAACCAGGACGTGGTAACAGGGTGCTACAATGGGCCTTAGCACCGTTAGGGAGGGAAAAAATTCCAAAATCCCTGTCCGCATTGCTATCTAGAGACTCCTGCTGGAAGTGCACAGGGTGGACAATACATGAGGCCAGGATTGAGATTCGTTGGGATGCCCCCATGGTAGAATAGGCTGTTGACACTCACGTCATACATGAAGAGTGGCCACTTGGGCAAAGTAATGAAGGGCAGCCTAGCAAAGAGTTGAGGGAAAACTGGTGGAAAAGGCAGGAAGTAAAACATGGCTCCAAGAATGATACCATTAATAAGCAGAGGTTCACACTTCTCCAACTGCAAACAACCAGGCTATTTATTTTAGTAATGACTTTGCCCCGGTCAGCGGAGGCAAGGGTCACGATCGCTGAATAATGGGTACTCTGAATAATGGTATAATCCAGCGAGGTACTCGCGATCGATGACGTGGAGTGGTGACCCCCAGTACATCTAGCTGGTTCTCCTGGTAGGGAGTTGTGAGTCAGGCTAATGACCTGTCCATGTAAAAAGGAAATGTTGTTATGAAAACAACCCAGAGCATGATCTGCTAGATGTTAAGCAGTGAAAGAAATGGGTTGCTTCATGTTCCGCTCATCACAGAAGAAGGAGTAATGACTTTCATTTTTTCTCTAAACTTTCCCAGCTCCAGGTCTTTTTCCTGAGTTAGTGAAGCAGTGATACTGCTGTACAAAAATACAGTCTGAACTGGTCAGCTGGACTTGCTCTTGCACATGCTCACATACTTCTTGACAAACCTTTGCATAGTATCATTGTAATAAAAAGGTGATGATGTAATCTGATGCTCCCACCAGGGGGCGTCTCCCAGGAAGCCTCAGATTCGAGTTTCCACCCATCGACTTTAATGGATGGAAAATCAAGGGCTACGCAGCTGCAGTTTCACAAGGTGCTCCCGCACCAGATCATGGAATTACCCCTACAATGTAATACTTTATTGCAGATTTCCCACCCTCATGGATAACAGAACACTCGTAGATGCCCGATGTGCTTTGCTGAATGGGTCTCATGAGGAGATGTTACGTGGCATCTACAAGTGGAGAAGGACAGGAATAGTCACTTTATAACCGTGCCAGTGATGATTGCGTGCCATCGTTTAGCCCTTCACAAGTGACTGCAGACACTGCCTCTGAAAGAAGTGAGCTGACAGCGATTCCAGCAAAGAAGGCCCCTGACACAGTTGCAGGTATATCAGGATTAGCCACAGGTACAGGCATCAGGCTTCATCAGCCCCATGCAGCCTGCTGAGGCTGAGTGGCTGAGCAACCCTCAGCTAGAGGAACTACAGAAGGCATACGTACAGAAATGACATATTATTAAAATAATACTGCCTCTTCATATGGTGGATAATGTCCTACAAATGCATTAAGCATTCATACACTCATTTCACACTCTAATTTTCAGCCTCTGACGAAGTTGTGACTTACAAGGGATAAACATATCAGAAAATCAGGCTTCTTCAACAGCACCTCCCAAACCCGTGACCTCTACCACCTCGAAGGACAAGGGCAGCAGGCACTTGCACCACCTGCACGTTCCCCTCCAAGTCACACACCATCCCGACTTGGAAATATATCGCCATTCCTTCTTCACCGCTGGGTCAAAATCCTGGAACTCCCTTCCTAACAGCACTGTGGGAGAACCTTCACCACACGGACTGCAGCGGTTCAAGAAGGTGGCTCACCACCACCTTCTCAAGGGTAATTAGGGATAATAAATGCTGGCCTTGCCAGCGATGCCCACATCCCATGAATGAATAAAAAACACGCTGAAACATACCCATGTCCACTCAACCACTGGTCAACCACTGCACTTCCTACATATGTTGTAGTTTGTCATTCTTTCGTTGTGCAGAAGAGGGTTAGTTGTCGAAAATTAAAACAATACAAAAATAACAGGTGAATCAACTGGCAGTTGTGTGACTGTGATATGCCCAACAGAATGTTTTATTCAGCAACTTCAAAGCTTACTGGAAGAATTAAGCAATGAGAACCTCATACATCTGTTTCCCTGCTGCTCTGCTACATCACCCACCTAGTCTCCCAATGCTTGGAGTTGCTACTCATTCAAGGTGGGAACTTTGTTTGCAGACACTCGATGGGTTAAATGTATACAGTCCATGACACCCCGTACTTTGGGGGAGCTACCAATCTGCAGCTGTATTTTTAATATTCTATATCGTTGCTGACTGTATGTAGATGAGCACATGGGCAGAGAGGTCTTCAGCTATCCTCCTGAGTGGAGTATATCAGATTCCTGTGATATCCCCTGTGGGTATTGGAATGTTGCTCCAGTATAAAAATTGAAGGAAATGGTGACCCTTCACCACTACTGGTACTGCAGTGTGAGTGGCCCCCTGCAAATCACTGAGAAGCACCTCAGTGCTGGACTCTCTGCTGAGCCCTAGCATCATTGTACACCAACACCATCGTAACCAGGTAGCTGACTCTATTGTGGTAAATTTGCTGCCTAGGTTGCTTGCTTTGTGAGTTGTGAGCCTATATATTCTGCACTCCCAGGTCACCCTGCTCTGACAATAGTGACTGCACTCAAACTGTGTGCCAGAAAATTCCTTTCCACTGACCATTGCCAGAAGACCGACTTTCCCCTCCAGGCATTCCCCAAGTGCAATTTGGGAGGAATACAACCTGAGCACCTGACCTTCCTTTTGGGCTTAATTTAAATAATGCACTTGTGCGCTGGGTAGAGGCGGTGGTGACATTGGGCACAGGCAAGAAAGGAAGAGGAAGCCTGGATGTTTGTGGTGCCCTAAAGGTAGCAACATTAAAGGGACAGGAATAAGGGAAGCCCCATAAAAGACAAAGAATGATTTATGTGGATATGAGGCTGGCTGGAAGATGTGATTTTTCACTGTCAGCTGCTGATGAATATTGAAGAGTGCTGAAATCCGTGTTAGCGAGCCAGGAGCTGAAATTTGCATGTTGGTGATCTGCTCGTTTATTTAAAGGTGAATGTGTTCATTCTGCTGTACCGTGGCTGGGATGGCACAGTACCCAAAGCAGAAGCCTGGGCACTCATGTAAAGTTCCTCAGGGCCTCTCCCACCCCGTTACCATAACTTTGGCACACGTTCGGCGGAAACCCCATTTACACACGTAACCAGGGTTTCTGCCAAACTTAGGCCGAAGTTATGGCGTCGAGAAGAAGGCCCGAGGAAATTCACCCCCAAAGTATATACATGTACATACACACGCACCAACACATGGACCGATGCACGCACACACACACACATCCACATACACACACACCAAAACATGGACCAATGCACGCACACACACACACATCCACATACACACACGCACCCACATACACACACACATCCACATACACACATCCACATACACACACACCAACACATGGACCGATGCACGCACGCACACACACATCCACATACACACACACCAAAACATGGACCAATGCACGCACGCACACACACATCCACATACACACACACCAACACATGCACCAATGCACGCGCACACACACACACCCACACACACACACGCACCCACATACACACACACACATATACACACACACCAATACATGCACCAATGCACGCACACACACACACACACATCCACATACACACCCGCACCCACACATGCACCAATGCACGCACATACACACACATCCACATACACACACACATACACACACACACCAATACATGCACCAATGCACGCACACACACACATGCACATACGCACCAACGCGCTCACATCCACACACACACATAACAATACTTATACACACACACACACAACAATACTTATACACACACACACACACACACACACACACGGACACGCGCAGTGTTGGTGACGTGTTATCGTGATATTGCTGCATTTTGGATGTGGAGCAACAGGGAATGTAAGAAAAGTGAGCAACAACAACAACTTGCATTTATTTGGGCCTTTAATGTAAATAAAACATCCCAAGGCGCTTCACAGCATTATCAAACAAAATTTAACACTGAGCCACATGAGGAGACATTAGGACAGGTAACCAAAAGTTTGGCCAAACAGGAAGGTTTTAATGAGCGTTTTGGAGGAGGAGAGAGAGGTAGAGAGGTTTTGGGAGGGAACTCCAAAGCTTTGGGCCTAGGCTGTTGAAGGAACGACCGCCAATAGTGGAGCAATTAAAATCGGGGATGCGCAAGAGGCCACAATTGGAGGAGCGCAGAGATCGTGCAGATAACTTCCCCCTGGCCACAGCCCCCAACAGAAACTGTTTATGTTCTTTAAAAGAAGTTGTGACCTACATGACAGAACATAGGGTTAGAATTACTAAATTAAAGTATGAGAGAGTGAGAGACAGGGCAGGGAAGGGAAGAGATTCTGTAACTTTGGGTTAAGGATCAGAGGCTAATGAGGATTGGAAATCCAGGGGTGAGAGTTCATCTAGATAACAGATGAGCAACTTTAGATTGATGTATGTATGTGCAATTCACTTTCAGTGACATGTATTCTTCCTCATTCAGGCACCAGTGAGACACGGCAGCACTGCTCATTGCATGTAGGGTAGACCAATGGTTAGCCCTCTGGGATTACCTCTCTTTTTGCTATACCATATATAAAAACCAGAAACCGCTTTCATGCTTTTGGTTTCGGTGCATTAACTGCACAAAAGCAAGTTTACATGGGATTACCCCACAGTACTTACCACAACACCAGTTCTCAGGAGAAGATAATGGACAGTCTGTGTAACATCTGCTGCATGTAGTAGATTGTGATAGGGGTTTTTATGCTTCATGTATCCGACTTCAAGGGCTTCAATAAATGACACAAGGGAGGAAATAGGAATCTGAAATTAAGATAAAGGTCAAAAGTCAGAAGATTTACACTGTAAAGGCATCTACGACATTCAGTCTGGTAAACAGTGAATAAAATCTATCAACGTAGAATGCTGCATTCAAAATTGCTTCAGTGGCTTGTAGTGGTCAGATTAATATAAAGCAGGGGCAGTCTCCCACACGCCCTGCTAACTCCTTGCTGTGCTGCAACTGAGCGAAGAGAGAAAATTCTTACAATAAAAAGTAAAGAGAATATAACCAAACACAGACATTTCTGAACAAAAACCCTTCTTCAGCTGAGGCTGTGTGTGTCATGTGCACATAACACAGACAAAGGGATTGGTACAGTCGTGTATTTGTTATGCTACTGGATTAACAACCCCCCAAAAGTTGTAAGTTCAAATTCCACCATGGCAAATTATGAAACTGAATTTGATAAATCTGATCATTTTCGGACTAACACCAGGGGAAATAAAACAAATTTTAAAGTAAAATACCATTTTGATGTCCATATAGAATGCGTCTGCATTAGACTCCACTCCCAAATTAAGCTTTCCCCCAGAGAAAAAAATGACTAACGGGTATATAGGAGATAATTTATGAGACCGTGCCGCGGGTGGAGAGTCTGGCCTGCTGGCGGTGTAAATTGGAAATCCAGGCGCCCATCACCAGTGCGTGGCCAAAATTTTAACTTTGGAACGGCAGGTGGGCAAATCTCCTAACTGGAAATGTGTAAAATTTCCCCCCAGCCACAGCCCCTTCAGAAACTGTTTTCGTTCTTTAAAAAAAGTTGTGACCTACATGACAATAGATAGGGTAGAATTATTAAATTAAAGTATGAGACATTGAGAGACAGGGCAGAGAAAGGAAGAGAACCTAGTCAGAGGCTGATGAGTTTTGGAAATCTGAGGGCGAGTGTTCATCTAGTCGCTACATGTTGAATATGCTTCAGTGGAAACGCAGAACAGAGGAAACCTTTGTGAACGTATTTACGAGATGACTATACATCATGAACTGAGGAATTCTTACCCTAGGAAAGGGGCTGCCTCAAAGAATTCTCGTTCAGAGAGAGATGCTGAAATGTAAGTGGACTAAAACCCTCTTCTGACATTGTGACATTTTCAAAAACCACACGTGGATAATCCCCAGCATAAGGTTTAACCAGTTTGTTAATTCAGTTCTGATGATTCTTAAAAATAAAATTCTCTGTTTCCAACATCTAAGAATCCACTTTAGGGCTTTCAAGATGAGTCGTTCATCAGAGAAAAGGACAGCCTAGGTTGTGGTATAGGGATTATCAAAATGCATCAACTGCACAACATACCCCTCAAATACATAGGGAGAACATCAAAATATAGACACTCAGTAACAATATCATTACACCAAGTCATTTCTTGTCATTTACAATCTTACTTGCAAGGCAGCATAGTGCCGTTAATGCATTTTTTCCACGCTATTAAGTATATGTATTTAAGAACATAAGAAATGGGAGCAGGCGTAGGTCAGCCGGCCCCTCGAGTCTGCTCCACCATTAAGATCATGGCTGATCTTTGATTTCAACTCCACCTATCCACCCGATCCCCATATCCCTTGATTCCCTTAGAAAATCTAATAAGAAAAACGTGTTTGAATTAATAGTATATAGCGTACAGGCATACAAGTTTCCAATAACTAATGATGATCGATAAAAGAGGTAATGGATGCAAACAATTAAAAGGAGCCCTGAGGTAAATACAACGGAAGAGACTAATTTTTCTGAATACAGATGACTTCATTTGCAAAGCAGAACATTGCAGCTGATCCACAGACCCGCTGAGATCTTAAATATTTGTTGACAATACTAATCTTACTAAGACAGGCACCATCCCTGATTACTCATGCACATTAACACAGTCCATGATCTGCATTCTGAGCATCCTTGATAAATGAATCACAGCGTGATCAGAGTGATGGTGTAATGAGAGGACCAGGTGACCACTAATCCATTTACTGTACACCTCCCTGTACAGATGCTTTTGGGTTCTCTTCAATTATATCAATGCCCTTCCATTTCCATGATTGCTAATATTAAAAGGCAATTTTTTAATGTCATCTGCTGTTCAATGAACAATGCTCTGCAAAAACAGAGAGCTCGTCACACATGCAGTGCTTGCTTTTGAGCAGCCAGGAATGATGCCAGTACCATTTAATATTGGGAATTTTGTGTTTTATTTACATCTGCACTAATGTGAATGCACTGTGCAGTGGACAGCAGCCAAATCACATTCTAAGTGCTGAAGTAGTGCTGTATAGATTCCAGTATAACATCTGCAAGCAACGTACCCCATAAACCCATAAACATCATAATGTAATTGCACACAATCACCTCTGCTGTAATCCAGACATCTCTCCCTGGTCCACTGCTCTTCACTATGTACGTGCTACCCCATGACCATATACTGCTCATTCAGCACTGTGCCCCATCAATCCAGAGATTCTGCCACTGTCTATCTAACATCAGGGCCTGGATGATCAAACATTTCCTCCAGATTAATGTTGGCAAAATCAAAGTTATCTTTTTTGCCCCCCATCAGCACCTAAGTGCTTCTGACCTTGATTCCATCAACCTCCATGTCTGCCACTTCAGGTCGAGTCAGAAGGTGCAGAACCTTGGCCTATCACTCAACCATAAGCTCAACTTCTTTTCCACATCCACCCTGTTACTAAGATTACTTTATTCCACCCCCACATTTCCCTCTTTGTCTCTACTTCTCTCAGTGCCACTGAAACCCAAGTCCAAGCTTTTATCACCAAGGCTGAACTTCTCTAATTCTCTCTTAGCCAGACTCCCTGCCTCAACCTTCCACAAGTTACAACACATTCAAAATGCTACAGCCTGCATACTGTCCTACACACGCCTATCAGTCCCTTCCTCTCTTAGCTCCATCCCACAATGCATTTACTTCAAAATTCTTATCCTCTTTTTCAAATCCCTCAATGTCCTCACCCAACCTACCTTTGTAATTTCTTCTAATCTGATGTCCCTACATGCACCCTCCTCTCCTATAATATTAGTCTACACTTCGTCCTCTGCTACCTCCAATGCCACCATTGGTAGTGGAGGAGGAGGAGTAGCCTAATATTAGAGGAGAGGAAGGTGTGCCTAGGGACATCAGGCTGGAAGAAATCACAAAGGTAGGATCGGTGAAGACATTGAGGGACTTGAAAGGGAGGCAAATGGTATGTTAGCCTTTATTGCAAGGGGATTAGAGTGTAAGAGTAAGGAGGTCTTGCTGCAATTATATAGGGCTCTGGTGAGACCACACCTGGAGTACGATGTACAGTTTTTGTCTCCTTACCTAAGGAAGGATATACTTGCCTTAAAGGCGGTGCAACAAATGTTCACCAGATTGATTCCTAGGATGAGAGTGTTGTCCTATGAGGAGAGACTGAGTAGAATGGGCCTATATTCTCTGGAGTTTAGAAGGAGAGGTGATCTCACTGAAACATATAAAATTCTTAGCGGCCTTGACAGGGTAGATGCTGTTTCCCCTGGCTGAAGAGTCTACAACTAGGGGTCACAGACACAAGATAAGGGGTCGGCTATTTAGGACCGAGATGAGGAAAAATTTCTTCACTCAGAGGGTTGTGAATCTTTGGAATTCTCTACTCCAGAGGGCTGTGGATGCTCAGTCGTTGAGTATATTCAAGACTGAGATCGATGGATTTTTGGACGCTATGGGAATGAAGGGTTATGGGCATAGGGCGGGAAAGTGGAGTTGAGATAGAAGATCAGCCATGATCTTATTGAACGGCGGAGCAGGCTCGAGGTGCCTTATGGCCTACTCCTGCTCATATTTCTTATGCTCTTATGTTCTCATTCAGTCACTGCACTCGTGCCTTCTGCCTAGTTCCTGCCACCTTGACATCTCCCTCACTGTTTTCAAGAGGGACAGTGACTGAAAAGAAGGAATAATTTACAATATCACCTAGTATGGGGGTTAGAAAGGGAAGCTGGGTGGTCAGCAATTTAGTTGCAAAGGAGTCAGACGAGCAGGAGGTTGATTTCATTAACAAGATGAGTTGAGAGAGGGTTTGGGGGCAGATCGGAGCTGAACAGGGTTCAGGGCTTTTGCAAGGGAAGGCTGGGGGAATTGTTCTGCTTGGTTGACAAAGGGAACAGGGAAGCAGCTGATCAGATGGTCTCTCTCCATGAGTTCCGTATACTTCTTGTTACTGGTGAAGGTGAAGGGGGCAGGGACAAGGGATTTAAGGAGATGGTTGGTCATAGAGAAAAGAAGCCAGGAGTTATCTTTGCTCTCCAGGACAATTCTCAGACACAACAGCTCTTTGTCTATTACAAAATGTTGGTTAGGTTGAACATTGGTTCAGAAAGAGTGGCACTCCTTAACTATGAGTCCTATTTCCAAATATCCTTCACGTGATCTATCTCTGACTCTTCCCTTCTATTCTTGGACTTCTTTCTCTCTTTATCCCTGTTGATAGGCTTTGCATAGACACTGATTACAAGCCTTTGAGTCTCAAAAACTACCTGGATTCTGGTTTCTCCCACCCCACATCCTGTCAGGCCTCCATCCCATCTCCCAGCCAAGGATCCCTCTGCACAATGGTTAACTGGGCATCTGTCGTCTTATGGGAGTGAAAGAGTCCTCCAATCCTCACCATCCACTCCACCTGCCTTCGCATTCGCCAGATCATTTTCTGTTATTTCTGCCACCTACAATGTGATCCAACCACCAAATGTATCTTTCCCTCCATTCTCTGCTCCACTTCTGTAAGGTTTGCTTCCTCTACAACACTCCAGTTCACTCTTCCACCATCCCAACTTCCAGCTGTCCTTCCTCTGGCATTTTCCTGTGAAACCATAGGAGATGCAATGCCAGCCCATTCACCCCCTCCGACACCACCGTCCTGAGCCCCAAACATTCCCATATGAGGCAGCAATTCACATGACAAACCAAACATGGATTAGGTGACTACTTTGGCGAATACATCAGTTCTGTCCATGAATGTGATCCTGAGCTACCTGGGGCCCACCACTTTAACACCCTCTCCTTTTTCCACTCTGACCTCTTGGCCTTGTACACTATTCCAATGAAGCTGAACACAAGCTTCAGGAACCATGTCTCATCTTTCTCCGAGGCACCCTACAGCCCTTTGGTCTGAACACTGACTTTGGTAATTTCAGACTTTAGCTACATTTTCTATTTCCTATACAGCAGGAATTACTGGTGATGTGTAGATGGGTCTATCAGTGTCTGGGGAAGAGGAGTGTCAAACCAGTGCTGGCAGGGGGTTGGGGTGCTGCACTTTCTTAGTTGACCTGTTCTCTCTCTGTTCCAAGCTGGTGGACCCTCTGTACTATGCTGCTTCTTCTAGTTTATTCTTAAGCCTTTTTTAATTTCAAACCTAATCACCAGGGTTTCCATCCCCAGGGTTTCTCACATTTTTCTTTGGCCTCTCACTTGCTTAACTATTCACATAGTTTCTTTGCTTCTTTAACGTCCTTTATTTCTTCAATGTTATTGTCTGTTACACCAATTCCATTGATGTTTCCTATGTGTTTGTTTCCCTGTTTGTTTCTTTTCCCTTATTTTCCCCCACCCCCTTTTTCTGATTGTATCAATATGCCTGGCCATCTCTTATTAATCAGTTGTGATGAAGGGTACAAGGCTGAAAGGTTAACTGTTCTCTTCACAGATGCTGACTGACCAGTTGAGTGTTTCCAGACTTTTCTGTTTTTATTTCAGATTGGCAGTATTTTGCTTTTTGTTTCACACTGGTTTAGTTGTCTTCTCATCATACAGCTCCAATATTAGAGAAATCTTCCTTTATATGTATAAATAAGCAGTTAGCAGAGACTTCCTTTTCCTTCCTCCCTTATTCTGTTAATTACTTTCACGTCGAAACTTATCAAAGCACTTTACATAATGAGTTACTTCGTCAAATGCGCTGTTGTCATGTAGACTAATGCAGCAACCATTCTACCCCAGCAGCATTCCACAAGCAACTAGGAGATGAATTACAAGTCAATCTGGTTCAAGAGAGTAAAGAAAGAAAGACTTGCATTTATCTCGCGCCTTTTATGACATGCCAAAGCGCTTCACAGCCAATGAAGTACTTTTGAAGTATAGTTGCTGTTGTAATGTAGGAAACACGGCAGCCAATTGCCCTGCTTTTCTTCGAAATAGTGCCATGGGGTCTTTTACGTCCACCTGAGAGGGCAGACTGGGCCTCGGTTTAACATCTCATCCGAAAGACGGCACCTCTGATATTGCTGCACTCCCTCAGTACTGCACTGGAGTATCAGCCTAAGTTTTATGCTCAAGTCCCTGGAGTGGGACTTGAACCCACAATCTTTGGACTGAGAACCAAGAGTGCTTCCACTGAGCCACGGCTGACATCACACAATTCTGGGTAATCCAGAACTCCCTGCTTCAAGTGCTACACTGGGATTTTAACACTTACCTGGATGGGCAGACAGGACCTCGGTTTAATGTCTCATTGGAAGGACTACATCTTTAACAATGCAGCACTCCCTCAGTACTGCACTGGAATGACAGTCTATATTATGCATTCAACCCTGGTCCAGGGTGCAAATCCACAACCTTTTGAAAATGGTACCAACTGAGCCAAACTGACACACTTTTCAAGAACTATTAATGTACACCTGATATGAACACAGAGATCTTGATTAAGAATACCCTGGAAGAAAGGGGAACAGGCACCTGTAAGCAATTCTGCTTTTACAGACATATCTATTTTGATTATGTCCCTGTTTTAACTTTTTTTCATTGTTCTGGTGCTTTCCATGTGGTGAGTAAGGGATGTTGCACCAGCCCCTGGCGGAAAAGCCAGGTCGTTGGGATTTTCTGTCTCCTTGGACTTTACTGAATGAGATGGAGAGTTCTGTACGATACACATGTGGGGCTGGAGGTGGAAAGCAGCACAATACCAGGAGCATCCAAAGCCTAAACAGACAATTCCTCATCAACAACAAAGCACAGACATGATCAGGAGATCAATGTTGTCCAAACGACTAATTTGAGACTGAGTTTGAGTGGGTCTGTCACAGTATATCGATCATAGAAGGCATTCTAAAAATCTCCAGGGGGGTTATGAATCCCATTTAAGGCCTGTTACTGCAACTACAAGAACTGTTGTGCAGAGGGATCACAATTCCTTGGCACAGAGAGGACCTCCTCCAACGTGGGCGTGTTCTATGTCTTAGCAAAAGCCTGATGAAGACAAAGAGGTGGGATTGCTGGCCGAGGGGAACTAACCTCCATTTCTATCGGTTATAATGAATTGTCCTGAGGCAGAGCTGTTCACCAGTTGATGACGATGACACAGCATCAGTTTACTTGCACAAAGTATGATATAAAAACAAGGACTGAATGTATGGGGTTTACTTTCCGCAGGTGCTCCCCTCAATCGTCTTACATAACTTAATTGGAAGCTCGTGGAAACCACAGAGAAACAGCGTAAGTAGGGAGATCAACTAGTACAATATGTATGTTAAAAGCTGCAACAGATGGGTTGGGCTTTACTATATTTTACACTACAGCATGTAAACCACTCATGTGGGTAAATAATTGTATATGTTGAGACAAAGCGAGAGAGATGGGATTGCTTTCTGTGCAATGTGAAAGAAATGAGAGTGTGAAGGAAATACCAAGGAGATTGCCTGTATTACTGAATGCAGCATTGCTATGGCAGTCCTCAGGCCAGCTAAAGCTTTTACAAGCAAAAATACCATACAAGGAATTTCCTTATAGTTCAAGCAGACTGAGAAGTCAGCCACTAACCTTGAAACGACTGATGAGGTCGTATCTGGTGAAAAGTTCATACACAATGAATTTGAGTGCGTGTTCTCCACTGGCCTCATTCAGTGCAAATACGTTGAAGGTCCATTTATCTACATTCTGCAAAACAAAGCAGGAGAGACAGCTCCATGATGACTGATTGACTTGCATCGTTGGTTTACACATTAAGGCCCGGATTTTCTGCAGCCAGCCCCCCATTGCAGTGGAATATGGGCGGGAGTTCCATTCCATTCCATTCTGCTAGTTCTCTGCCTACTTCTGGCCACCCATTTTTTGTTTTTATTTCTGCTGTGCTTAGATTCTCATGAGTCTTCGTGCCATTTGTTCAAATTCCCCTGTCCCCAGCACCATTACTGGCACCCATAGGATTTCCAATCTATTTGGGAAAAGAGGAGGATGTATGGAGGAATGCTATGCTCACTGCCCACCTGCTGGGACCATGACACATGTATCTGCAGACAGAGGTGTCCAGACCTCACTTTGGCAGATAATTAGTGTATGCAGTGTCAGAAGCAGGCACAGCACAATCAAAGGCCTCTGTGAATGCCTGATTGACTGTAATGTTAGCTACTTCCTCAGAAGCACCCCAATCACACGGTCACACTTTCAGGGGCACTGTAAGAAAGCATGCCACTTTCGCCATTGGCCATACCCACCAAGATGCCACCAATCACTTCTGCAGGCCCTGGCACTCTACGTGACAATAACTGTGGGGAACTATTTTCACAGGGTCTGGGTGAGTAGAGTTAGATGCAGATCAATGCCTTTGCTAGAAGGACATAGAGCTGGCACATCCTGTAACAATAACAGTCCACAGTAGCCTGAAACCCGTCTGCACTTCCTTGCAGGCATGCTGCAATGCTAACCCATCCGGATGATGCCATTGAATGCTTTGCAACCACTTCGCACAGCACCACCTCCACTTCAGCAGCTTTCAAACTGGGGTCAGGTGTTCCATTACTTGCTTGCACACTCATGTCTCCACCTTGGCTTTCTTTTCCCTTCATTTTTGCCTGTCTTAGTCCCCTGCCCCTTCTGCCTTGGAAAATATTGCTAATGAGTTGTGATGTCTTTTGAGGCTTATCAAAGGTTTTCAGAATTTTTGTGACACTCCTTTTAATTGTCCCCATCCCTTTAATTTTACTTACACACAATTTTCTGCTTTCACTGCTAGGGGGTAATTTTGATTTTTTTTTGTGGTGGTATAAAACGGGTGATATCGAGTCTCTCACGATTTTCTATTCCATTGAAGTCAAAATCAGGAGAGATGTAAAATGGGCTGGCGATTCGCTATCACCCCGTTACACACTATCACAGAAAGTCAAAGTTACCCCCCTAGTGAGCCCACTACACTTTTTGAATCTGCACCTGTAGCTATGCTAATGAGCTGACCTAGAAAAATCGGGTGTAATAACCCATCTCTATTCAAATCAGTCTAAAACCCACAATCAGGCATTAACAACACCAATAGTGAAAAATCTAGGCTGAACTGTCTCAAATGTTCTATCTATTCATTCATTAATGGTTCAGAAATCTAAGTAAATATGACAGCACACTTTTTAGATATTGGAACAATCAGTTAAGATGGACCAAACTTTGAGAACTATAATCATTGAGAGTAACTTTCATGTGTCATGGGGGACAAAACAGATGAAAATGAATTTCAGAAAAACAGAATATAAGGTCAATTTTACAAGTTTCAGCTTCCAACTCATAGCCTCGCTCAACTGAAGGGCAGATTGGACAATCAGGTTCGAAGGTCAGTGCACCCAATTCGTATCCGTCGTGGTTTTCCAGTCATTAATATTAATCAGGATAATACTGAGGGTCGTGAATTGGAAATGTCCACCTCAGTGCCCAACTCTGCAATCTTCCTTCTCACCGCACAAACTTTGCAGGCAAAGTTTTCAGGCACAAACTTGTAAAGTTTACCTCATAATAGCTTCAAATGAGTAGGAGACAAGAGATTGTTGATGTAGAGAAAAAAAGCATAAGTCAAAAAATACCTTTAACACAGTGATGACTGTAGGCGGGTAGCTTAGTCCAACCATATTTGATGTACGCCTGTACATTCTGTTCAGGGGCAGTTTAGAAAACAAACAGAATTAACACCGTAATGCTAGATTTGTATCAGTACCATTGGTCAGTGAGATAACATGCTTGAATTGATGCAAAATTAGACTTCAGGCCCTTAATCAGGATGCATGTTTTTCTTTACAGTAAGCAAATGTTTGTTCATTGCCTCTTCTTGTCAATAAAACATTTTCTTTCAGTAAAATCAGTTGCAATAAAAACGAAGCCAATAGACAGCATGGCAAAATATAGAGATAATGTTGGAATGTGAGGGCAGCAAGTTGATGGTAAGTTTTATGGAGGCAGTGATAGAATATTGATTAGCAAAACTGAAAATCCACTTGCATTTTGCTAGTTAACTACTTTTAAACTGCAACCTATTGTTAAAACTTCAGCGCCCAATGATGAAAGAGTCTGCAGCTAAGCTACAAGTAAAGTACCTTGCCTGCAGGGAACAATCATCAGAATAACCTTAGTTTTGAAGACATTCATGTTTAGTAATGGAATTGAGAGTTTTGCCAAATAACAGCTCTTTACTTGCAACTTAAAATGCAGTCTTAAAATTTTAGTCATAGAGCTTTCCCTCAGGAGACTATGCTGGGACAGGGTGAAGGGAGAATGAACGTGGTCATTAGAACAGCTTCAATGGGCTAAACAGCATTTACTTACTGAAAATAGTGGACATAGATTAGAAATTAATTTTCTTTTGTGGACTGGTACTCCCAACAGGGGCCGTGGTTACAAAATGCAGTTACACCCTGGTTTGAACCTAACACGCCAGCAAGAACATTCAGGCACTCCCAATTTATAGGGCAAGAATGGACTGTGTTCAGTCACTCCCAATTTACGGGGCAAAAATAGGCTGTGTTCAGTCAATCCCAATTCACAGGGCAAGAATGGACTGTGTTCAGTCAATCCCAATTTACAGGGCAAGAACAGACTGTGTTCAGTCACTCCCAATTTACAGGGCAAGAATGGGCTGTGTTCAGTCACTCCCAATTCACAGGGCAAGAATGGACTGTGTTCAGTCAATCCCAATTTACAGGGCAAGAATGGGCTGTGTTTAGTCACTCCCAATTCACAGGGCAAGAATGGACTGTGTTCAGTCACTCCCAATTCACAGGGCAAGAATGGACTGTGTTCAGTCAATCCCAATTTACAGGGCAAGAATGGGCTGTGTTTAGTCACTCCCAATTCACAGGGCAAGAATGGCCTGTGTTCAGTCAATCCCAATTTACAGGGCAAGAACAGACTGTGTTCAGTCACTCCCAATTTACAGGGCAAGAATGGGCTGTGTTCAGTCACTCCCAATTCACAGGGCAAGAATGGACTGTGTTCAGTCAATCCCAATTTACAGGGCAAGAATGGGCTGTGTTCAGTCACTCCCAATTTACAGGGCAAGAATGGGCTGTGTTCAGTCACTCCCAATTTACAGGGCAAGAATGGACTGTGTTCAGTCAATCCCAATTTACAGGGCAAGAACGGGCTGTTTTCAGTCAATCCCAATTTACAGGGCAAGAATGGACTGTGTTCAGTCAATCCCAATTGACACTGCCCGATTTTACACTCCATTGACTTCAATGCTCCGTCCACTGGCCATGTTCATTCTCCCTTCACTCTACCCATGCCCATGGAATCGAGGGAAAAGTACGCCCCTGGTTAGGAAGTTGACTGAGCGAAAGGCAACAGAGAGAAGAGATAATGGGTAAGTATTCACATTGGCAGGATGTGACTAGTGGAGTCCCGCAGAGATCTGTCTTGGGGCCTCAATTATTCACAATATTTATTCACGACTTAGATGAAGGCATAGAAAGTCTCATATCTAAGTTTGCCAATGACACAAAGATTGGTGGCATTGTAAGCAGTATAGATGAAAACATAAAATTATAAAGCGATATTGATAGATTAGGTGAATGGGCAAAACTGTGGCAAATGGAATTCAATGTCGACAAATGTGAGGTCATCCACTTTGGATCAAAAAAGGATAGAACAGGGTACTTTCTAAATGGTAAAAAGTTAAAAACTGTGGATGTCCAAAGGGACTTAGGGGTTCAGGTACATAGATCATTGAAGTGTCATGAACAGGTGCAGAAAATAATCAATAAGGCAAATGGGATGCTGGCCTTTATATCTAGAGGACTGGAGTACAAGGGGGCAGAAGTTATGTTGCAGCTATACAAAACCCTGGTTAGACCACACCTGGAGTACTGTGAGCAGTTCTGGGCCCCTGCACCTTCGGAAGGACATATCGACCTTGGAGGGAGTGCAGCGTAGGTTTACTAGAATGATTCCCGGACTTCAAGGGTTAAGTTACGAGGAGAGATTACACAAATTGGGCTTGTGTTCTCTAGAGTTTCGAAGGTTAAGGGGTGATCTGATCGAAGTTTATAAGATATTAAAGGGAACAGATAGGGTGGATAGAGAGAAACTATTTCCGCTGGTTGGGGATTTTTGGAGTAGGGGGCACAGTCCAAAAATTAGAGCCAGACCTTTCAGGAGTGAGATTAGAAAACATTTCTAAACACAAAGGGTGGTAGAAGTTTGGAACTCTCTTCCGCAAATGGCAATTGATACTAGCTCAATTGCTAAATTTAAATCTGAGATAGATAGCTTTTTGGCAACCAAAGGTATTAAGGGATATGGGCCAAAGGCAGGTATATGGAGCTAGATCACAGATCAGCCATGATCTTATCAAATGGCGGAGCAGGCACGAGGGGCTGAATGGCCTACTCCTGTTCCGATGTTCCTATGTTCCTACCCCATCAACATAGAATTTTCCCTTAGGTAATTAAATTAAGAACATAACATAAATACTCCCTGATCTCCAAAAGTAATTAATCAGAACTCCAGGACATTTTTCCACCCTTCCACTCCTGCCATGCAACCCTGGAATATAGACCTCCATATACTAAATACTTTACCCAGTAACCCACCCCACTTCACCTATCCCCACCATGTCTTCAACGCACAGAATACATCATAGTCTATGTTATCTGTGTAACCTCCGGTGCTATTCTGACCAATATTTATTTAGTTCCATTCAAAACAGTTTCGGGACTCTGTTCTTCATATCATTCAGTGGAGAATGAAAGTTTCTTTCCATTTCCAGTTTCACTGGAGATTTGTTAGTTTTCAACACATATCCTCTAACATTTAACAAACTTGGATCTCATTTGCCCTGAGTCTGCTTTACTGCATTGAAAAGAAACTCAGCTCTCGAGAATAAACTCACCAATCCCGCACTCCCAGTGGGGAACCATGTGATCTGTGAGGGCTACTTATTGATTGTAAAATAGGAAACAAAGGGCTTGAAGCACTGCAAATGTATCTTCAGCTCCTGGGAAATCACGTGCAAAAGTCAATACTACCGATTTGTGGCCCATCCAATTACCTAGTGATTACTCCCACTGACCTCTGCAGCAAATTCTTCAATCCATGCTCCTGGCAAGTGATATTCTGCTCTAGGAGTGCAGAGAGAGCCTCACCAAATTTACTCTAATGGGTAGAGCAGATCCTATGACAGATCCTATGTGTCCAACTATGTGCCATTGTCCTCGGCTTCCGCCACCAATTCCGTCCCCCTCCCTGCCCACTGTCTCAGGCTGTTCACAACCTCTGCATTCTATTTGTTCCTGAGCTGAACATTCAAGCTCATATCCTCTCCACCACTAAGTCCGTCGACTTCCATCTCCATAATATTGCCCATCTCCGCCCCTGCTTCAACCCATCTGCTGCTGAAACTTTCACCCATATTTTTGTGACCTCCAGACTGGACTTTTCTAATGCTCTCCTGGCCAGCCTCCCATCTTCCACCCTCCATAAACTTGAGCTTACCCAAAACTCTGCTGTCCATATCCTAATTCACAACAAGTCCCAACCGCCCATCACCCCTGTGTTCGCTGACCTACATTGGCTCCCAGCAATGCCTTGATTTTAAAATTCTCATCGTTGTCTTCAAATCCGTCCATGGCCTCGCCTCCTCCCTATCTCTGTATCTCCTCCAGCCCTACAACCCTCCAAAATCTCTGCGCTCCTCCAATTCTGGCCTCTTGCGCATCCCCAATTTTCATCGCTCCACCATTGGCGGCCATGCCTTCAGCTGCCTTGGGCCTAAGCTCTGGAATTCCCGAACTAAACTTCACCGCATCTCTCTCCTCCTTTAAGGCAGAGTTGGGCCTCTGCCTGCAGTAGGCATTCGCAGCCTCCAACCTCATTTCCCTACTGCACCGCTCACAAAGCACCTTGATACAGAGGTGACCAATGAAACATGGCATTACTGCCTGTCCTCAGACTCCCACTGATTGGAGGATCTGCGGAGGTCCCAGGGCAGACTTAAAATAGGAAAGCAAGTAACCTTTTTTTTTTTAAGTCCTCCAAAGGTGTTACTGGCTACTAGAGCCTTTTGGCTGCTGATCATCAGGAACCAGAAAGCCCCAGTCTCAGAGATCCAACACACAGCTGCAGGCCTCTCAAGCCTGCAGCTGCACTTAAATTTTCTCTCTCTTCTACCATCCTTGGACCATGCTAGGGGGCAAGCTGGAGCCAGGGGTACTCCCAGGCCAGGTTGATGGCCTGGAACAGGAAATATTGGCTCTCCTGAGCCTGGGCAGGAGCAGCGTTCTTTAGAGGCACTGTTCCTGTCCTGCATGGGCGAAGGGAACCAGGGAAATTTGCCCTTAGCTATTTTATGACATTTCTATTTGCCCCATGTATTTGAAGCAGTAGCTGTTGGCTACTAAAGTAGGAGGGTGGAAAATGTCCAGTTGCAAGTATTTCTTTTTGGTGTCACAATGACATTTTTAACCAGGACAGCATGAGTAAAAAGGCCTAAATAAGACCTGTCAGCCTCTAAAAATTTACAGAAACTTTCCTTACCTTTCGACAAAAATCCCAGCCTGCACTGCATGGACGATGCTGCGGAATCTTGGTTTTTCCTCTGTTCTCTTCAGCATCATCCCCATTTGTCTCGTAAAAGTGGAGGCCAGCCAGTCTCGGACCTCTGAGGGAACAGAGTCGGACTGGATGTTGCTGAGTTCATCTTCTGTATCCAGGAGACGTCTGCGTTTAAAGGAAACAAAACCATACAGGATTTTTTTTTAACATATGTATGCAAGATATTATATGCAAAACCCTTTTCATTCCAAATGTTCTTTTTGATGTGATCAGCCTCTCTGAAGCGTAAATACCAGGCCTGTTAACACTGGGCAAATCACAGGTGTGAAATTTGCAGTCATAAACTGGATACCCGAGGCGGGGGATCAATTCACAGCAAAAATTGAAATACAGTTAAAAGTGACAAGCTGCTTCTTTCACAGTGGATGGCCAAATGACTTCAACAAATTATTTTTCTCTCCTCTCTTTTATCTTTTCTCTTTTTTCTCACTTTCTCACTTCTGCCTGGCCATGGAATTTGCCAGTGTTTCTTCATCCTTTCTGTCACAAAGATATGAGGCCTACAGTTTTAAGATGGGCTTTTTACTATCACTACTGGTGCTGGGATAGGTTCATCATGCCATTCTTTTATCCGGAATGCCCGGAATTACTGCTGTATAGTTGTGTCAGCTCATGATCTTGAGGCAGGATCACAATCTCACAATATAATTATCCCACTGAATATGAGGGACATTGGTAGGCTTGTGAATTTAATGGCAGAACCTAAGTAATTCTTCACATCAATTTCTTTGTCTGAAAGAAAGATGGATTTTCATAATAGTTGATCATTCTTCTAGACTGGAGCAGCCCGCACTGTGGAGAATGGGTCTAGTGATTTGAAGATGCAGCAGAATTTCTGGTACAGAGTAAAGCTGTACTGCTACACAAATTTTAACTGAAAGTGGTTGAGAAATGAATTCATGGTCGAGTAGAGAGGCAAGTCTAGGCATTGGCTCTGTAGTTTATCAAAGTCATGACTCATAAACAAAATCATTTCCTTTTGTTATCCCTGTGGGCGTCTCAGGCTGGTTAGGTGAAACAACTACCATGACGGCAATGCTGTCTGAAGGGTCCCGTGTCCTGCTACGTAGGTGTGATATCAACACTATGCACACTACACTTTTCTTTTCAGAAGTGCCCTACTTTAATTAACGCTGTACGTTCAATGTATACACCGATCAAAGAGAGTAGGTTCAATACTTGAAAATCCTTCTGTTTTCATATTAATGGGCATGAAGTTCGAAGCAGCCTTGAGACATCATTGCAGAAGTTCTTCAAGGAAAAGTCTGCAGTCCAACCTTCTTCAGCAGCTTCATCGATGACCCTTCCTCCATCATAAAATCAAGAGCGGGGCTATTCACTCATGATTCCACAGAGTTTAGCTGCATTCACAACTTCTCTGATAATGAATACCCCATGCCAGCCTTCATCAGGACCAGGACAACAACAGGCTTGGGCTCAGGCAGGGTGCATTCATGCCAAATAAGTGCAAAGTAATGACCATCTCCAACAAGGAAAAACCCAACCACCTCCTTCTGACCTTCAGCAGTACCTTCACTGAATCTTCCACCATCACAAATTTACCAGAAACCTAACTGAACCAACCATGGCTATAAGCACGAAGGAAGGCATTGGGTACTTTGTGACAAATGGCTTACCTCCTGACCCCTCAAACCACCTCTACCATCTACAAGGCTCAAGTCAGGGGTGTGATGGAATACTCACCACTCACCTGAATTTGGTGCAGCCACAACACTACTCAAGGAGCAACTTCATACCATCCAGGACAGAATGGTGGCCCTGCTATTGGATTCAATATTCACCCCCCTCCACCACCGGTGCACTGTGGCTGCAGTAGTATTATCAATAGGATGCACTGCAGCAACTCGCTACACTTACTTAAATATCACTTCCATCAAGAAGTACAAAAGCAACAATGCCATGGGAATGCCATCATCTCCAAGGCCCCTTCCCTCCCCTAAGTCATATACCTTCCTGATTTGGGCATATGTAACCATTGCTTCATTGTTGCTGGCTCAGAATCCTGGAATTCTCTACCTAACACCATTGAGGAAGCATCATCACCACAAAGATTGCAGCGGCTTAAGGAAAAGGCTTACCACCACGATCTCAGAGCAACTAAGGGTTAGCAATGAATACAGCCTTGCCACCACCTGGTGATGATCTGTAATTTATTTCAATATAACAATTTACATCTCCATTAAATAAAACAATTAAAACTTCTAAAGACAAATATTGTGAAAAAATAAAGCTGCTATAAAAAAACTGTCAGATATATCTCTAATATACATGGAAAGTACGAGCAAAATGCATGTAGAAAGTAGTTTTGGTGAAATTGTACTGTACCGAATATAGAAAGCTGAGAAAAATTCCGAATATCTGGTTAAAGCTGAAAATCAGTGTTCTAAGGCCAAATGCAAAGGCTAAAATTAATTTAATATGTGTTCAAGTAACACGTTGAGCTCAAATTGTCACAGGTTGTCTTGGTTAGAATAACCAGCAGATCCTTCATTGACGTTGCTTACAGTGAGTGAGACAAAGATCTAAAGTGTGACATTTGAAGAATGACAGCTAAAGTGTGACAGGAAGTAAGTGTAGTGTTTACAGGAAATGGTATTATACACAAGACTTTTAATATATTATTTAGACAGTTATTGCAGTAAGGGGATGTAGGAAGATTGCACATCTGTGGCTAATGCGATGCTTCTCTTTGTTAACCAGAGAACATTGTAACTAAAATTACTATAAAAATATACAGGGGGATACTGGATCTCCTGACAGCACAGCTGAAGTCAAGCACAAATAAATGTACAGGCCCCTGTCGAAGTGGTTGGTATACATACCGTGTCTCATCAACGTAGACTGTCTCAAGTACTGAAGCTGCATACTCCAAATTCTTTTTTAAGTCTACGACTGAAGCTTCACCTCGTTCCAGCTGTTTGACCAAAGATCGCAACCTAGAACCAAACAAAAACTGTTATGTTAGCTAAAACTCTGCATGGCTGAGGGGGAAAATACACATTGGGAGATAGGGTTTATAAAGAATAGATCATATGGGTAGTGTTAATTTTACATAGGTTCATGTTTCTATGTCTTGAAGAGCACCTATCCATAAAGCGTAGTGCTTGACCAGCAGTGTAATTTGATCAATACTCTAAACAAGAGAAGCTTATAGTCAACCTCATGGGTAGAGGTATTTATCCTATCACATGGGTGGCCATGACATATTCTATTTAAAGCACTTGTTTACAATCTGAAAAGCTTTGTATTGTTTATAACCCAAAAAATGATTAAAGCTGCTTCATCGTGTTACCTTACCACAGTGGTGCAATTTCTGTAGAATTTTTAATTCTACTGGGATTTCTTGGCATCAATTCTTTTCTGCTACATTGTGCAATAGATTTTGCATGGGCTGACTCGGCAATCCCGCACTCCCAGCAGGGAGCAGCGTTTGTAATGAAGCGTGGGCTGGAGATGGAACTGCAACATTACACCCTGATTCGCTAACCCACACGTCCTGGGAGTGTGGGCTTATAGCACGATACATGAAGACAATTACTTAAATACAATCTCATTTTCTAATGTCAGTTCTGAGCAGGGTGATCTGAAAATAAATCCAATATTAATAAATTTGACGTTAAAAACACAAAAAGATTTGACACTAAATATAATGTACATAAAGAAGGCTTTATCATGCAGCACAAGGAGCCACTTAAGAACTAAAATATGGTCCTGCATCATTAAATATGGAGCTTCAAAACTTGCAAATTAGACTGAAAACCTGGAATGGAATTAATCTAGGCTGGTGGTTCATTGTTCCATTTCGAGGAGGTGTTTTTTAACCACTACAGCACCTGCTTTTCACATTTAAAAGATTACTACTCCTCATCATTCATCTAAACCGTTACACCTCCTGGGCATCTAAACCGTTACACCTCCTGGGCATCTAAACCGTTACACCTCCTGGGCATCTAAACCGTTACACCTCCTGGACATCTAAACTGTTACACCTCCTGGACATCTAAACTGTTACACCTCCTGGGCAATTATATATACCACATCTAAATCATTACACCACCCGGGCAATGATACATAACACATCTAAATCATTACACCCCCTGGGCAATTACATGTACCACATCAAAATCATAAGGTCAGAAATGGGGATGTTCGCTGATGACTGCACAGTGTTCAGTTCCATTCGCAACCCCTCAAATAATGAAGCAGTCCGAGCCCGCATGCAGGAAGACCTGGACAACATCCAGGCTTGGGCTGATAAGTGGCAAGTAACACTCGCGCCAGATAAGTGCCAGGCAATGACCATCTCCAACAAGAGAGAGTCTAACCACCTCCCCTTGACATTCAACGGCATTACCATCGCCGAAACCCCCGCCATCAATATCCTGGAGGTCACCATTGACCAGAAACTTAACTGGACCAGCCATATAAATACTGTGGCGACAAGAGCAGGTCAGAGGCTGGGTATTCTGCGGCGAGTGACTCACCTCCCGACTCCCCAAAGCTTTTCCACCATCGACAAGGCACAAGTCAGGAGTGTGATGGAATACTCCCCACTTGCTTGGATGAGTGCAGCTCCAACAACACTCAAAAAGCTCGACACCATCCAAGATAAAGCAGCCCGCTTGATTGGCACCCCATCCACCACCCTAAACATTCACTCCCTTCACCTCCGGCGCACAGTGGCTGCAGTGTGTACCATCCACAGGATGCACTGCAGCAACTCGCCAAGGCTTCTTCGACAGTACCTCCCAAACCCGCGACCTCTACCACCTAGAAGGACAAGAGCAGCAGGCACATGGGAACAACACCACCTGCACGTTCCCCTCCAAGTCACACACCATCCCGACTTGGAAATATATCGCTGTTCCTTCATCGTCGCTGGGTCAAAATCCTGGAACCCCCTTCCTAACAGCACTATGGGAGAACGGTCACCACACGGACTGCAGCGGTTCAAGTAGGTTCACCCCACCTTCTCAAGGACAATTAGGGATGGGCAATAAATGCCAGCCTTGCCAGTGACGCCCACATCCCATGAACGAATAAAAAAAAACACCCCCTAGGCAATTATATATACCACATCGAAATCATTACACCACCTGGGCAAATATATATAAAACCATTACTGCTGAGTATTTATCTATGTACCACATCTAGACCATTCTAGCTACTGGGACTTTTTTAAGTAAAAAATTGTGAGATATTCAGCTTTGTAATGTTACAATCACAACTTGAAATGTTAAATGGTGAATTAACCAATAAAAGGAACAACGGATGCAATGACTTGAAGCCTGATATGACACTTTTACAGTAATGTTTCTAACAAAGAAATAAGGATTTTATAAGAGGGAGCAATTTTGTGGATATTCATATCACCATGCAGTTTAGAAAGTGCAGGGATAGTTATTCAAATTCACAGAAAGGTCCCTAAAACTATCAAAATTCATTTTGGAATTCGCAAGAGGAGAGATAAATAACAAATGAAAGTACACAGTGCTTTGCATGTCATCACCTGCTCCGACATTAAGCTTGAACTTGAACAAAAGTAATTGCTTGCATTGATGGGGGATTATCCTTTAATAGTGGGTGGAGATTAGAACACAATTCTGAACTGCATGTGACCAGGTGGGGCCTAGTGTTTAAAATGTAGGATAGTAGGACTTTAGCCTCAGAGTGAATGATGGAAGAAATTTGATGGGTAAGATGCATGATGGGTATGTGACTCAGTCAACCAGGATTATTGCTTCTACTCACCTGCACATCACAATGATTTGAGATGATTGAAGTCTGATTTCAAAGGACAATGAAACTATAGAAATTAATAAAACCTTAAATCATGTTTTGATTTGATGGGAAATGCCTTACACACAAGCCTCAGACTTGTCACAGACTAATTAAGTCACCAATATACACTCTGTCCAAGGGTTTGGATCTTGGACAGAGTGTTGATTCAAGTCATTGCATCCGTTGTTCCTTTTATTGGTTAATTCACCATTTAACATTTCAAGTTGTGATTGTAACATTACAAAGCTGAATATCTCACAATTTTTTACTTAAAAAAGTCCCAGTAGCTAGAATGGTCTAGATGTGGTACATAGATAAATACTCAGCAGTAATGGTTTCATATATATTTGCCCAGGTGGTGTAATGATTTCGATGTGGTATATATAATTGCCTAGGGGGTGTTTTTTTTTATTTGTTCATGGGATGTGGGCGTCGCTGGCAAGGCTGGCATTTATTGCCCATCCCTAATTGTACTTGAGAAGGTGGGGTGAACCTACTTGAACCGCTGCAGTCCGTGTGGTGACGGTTCTCCCATAGTGCTGTTAGGAAGGGGGTTCCAGGATTTTGACCCAGCGACGATGAAGGAACAGCGATATATTGGGGGATTTTAACTATCATATTAACTGGACAAATCAAATTGGGCAGGGCAGCCTTGAGGAAGAGTTTATTGAGTGTATTAGGGATGGATTTCTTGAGCAGTATGTAACTGATCCTACAAGGGGGCAAGCAACCTTGGACCTGGTCCTGTGTAATGAGCCAGGATTAATTAATAATGTCCTAGTTAAGGATCCCCTTGGAATGAGTGACCATAACATGGTTACATTCCATATCCAATAAGAGGGTGAGAAGGTTGGTTCTCAAACAAGCGTACTGAGCTTGAATAAAGGAGACTATGATGGTATGAGAGCGGAATTGATTAAAGTGGACTGGGAAAATAGATTAAAGGGTAAGACGGTACATGAGCAGTGGTGTTCATTTAAGGAGTTATTTTACAACTTTCAAAAAGAATATATTCCACTGAGGAAAAAAGGGTGTAAAAGAAATGACAGCCATCCGTGGCTAAGTAAAGAAATTAAGGATAGTATCCGACTAAAAACAAGGACATATAAGGTAGCCAAACTTAGTGGGAGGATAGAAGATTGGGAAGTCTTCAAAAGACAGCAAAAAGTAACTAAAGGATTGATTAAGAAAGGGAAGATAGATTATGAAAATAAATTAGCAAAAAATATAAAAACAGATAGCAAAAGTTTCTACAGTTATATAAAAAGAAAAAGGGTGGCTAAGGCAAACGTAGGTCCCTTAGAGGATGAGACCGGGAAATTAATTGTGGGAAACATGGAGATGGCAAAAATGCTGAACAAATATTTTGTTTCAGTCTTTACAGTAGAGGACACTAAGAATAGCCCAACACTGGACAAACAGGGGGCTCTGGGGGGGGGGGGGAGGAGCTAAATACGATTAAAATCACTAAGGAATTGGTACTCAGTAAATTAATGGGTCTCAAGGCGGATAAATCCCCTGGACCTGATGGCTTCCATCCTAGGGTCTTGAGGGAATTGGCAGTAGGGATTGTGGATGCTTTCGTAATAATTTTCCAAAATTCTCTGGACTCAGCAAAGGTCCCGGCAGATTGGAAAACTGCGAATGTAACACCCTTATTTAAAAAGGGTAGTAGGCAGAAGGCTGGAAATTATAGACCAGTTAGCCTAACATCTGTGGTGGGTAAAATTTTGGAGTCTATTACTAAGGAGACAGTAGTGGAACATTTGGATAAGCATAATTTAATAGGACAAAGTCAGCATGGCTTTATGAAGGGGAAGTCATGTCTGACAAATTTGCTTGAGTTCTTTGAGGACATAACGTACAGGGTGGATAAAGGGGAACCAGTGGACGTAATGTATTTAGACTTCCAGAAGGCATTTGACAAGGTGCCACATAAAAGATTATTGCTCAAGATAAAGAATCACTGGATTGGGGGTAATATTCTGGCATGGGTGGAGGATTGGTTATCTAACAGGAAGCAGAGAGTTGGGATAAATGGTTCATTCTCGGACTGGCAACCAGTAGCCAGTGGTGTTCCGCAGGGGTCGGTGCTGGGTCCCCAACACTTTACAATCTATATTAACGATTTGGAGGAGGGGACCGAGTGCAACATATCAAAGTTTGCAGATGATACAAAGATGGGAGGGAAAGTAGAGATTGAGGAGGACATAAAAAACCTACAAGGGGATATAGACAGGCTGGGTGAGTGGGCGGAGATTTGGCAGATGCAATACAATATTGGAAAATGTGAGGTTATGCATTTTGGCAGGAAAAATCAGAGAGCAAGTTATTATCTTAATGGCGAGAAACTGGAAAGTACTGCAGTACAAAGGGATCTGGGGGTCCGAGTGCAAGAAAATCAAAAAGTTGGTATGCAGGTGCAGCAGGTGATCAAGAAGGCCAACCGAATGTTGGCTTTTATTGCTAGGCGGATAGAATATAAAAACAGGGAGGTATTTCTGCAGTTATATAAGGTATTGGTGAGACCGCACCTGGAATACTGCATACAGTTTTGGTGTCCATACTTAAGAAAAGACATACTTGCTCTCGAGGCAGTACAAAGAAGGTTCCCTTGGTTAATCCCGGGGATGAGGGGGCGGACATATGAGGAGAGGTTGAGTGGATTGGGACTCTGCTCATTGGAGTTCAGAAGAATGAGAGGTGATCTTATTGAAACATATAAGATTGTGAAGGGGCTTGATCGGGTGGATGCGGTAAGGATGTTCCCAAGGATGGGTGAAACTAGAACTAGGGGGCATAATCTTAGAATAAGGGGCTGCTCTTTCAAAACTGAGATGAGGAGAAACTTCTTCACTCAGAGGGTAGTAGGTCTGTGGAATTTGCTGCCCCAGGAAGTTGTGGAAGCTACATCATTAAATAAATTTAAAACAGAAAGAGAGTTTCCTAGAAGTAAAGGGAATTAGGGGTTACGGAGAGCAGGCAGGAAATTGGACATGAATTTAGATTTGAGGTTAGGATCAGATCAGCCATGATCTTATTGAATGGCGGAGCAGGCTCAAGGGGCCGATTGGCCTACTCCTGCTCCTATTTCTTATTTTCTTATGTTCTTATATTGACATACAACCTGCTTTATGGGTACATTATCCAAGCCTTTTATCTTTTAATACGTGACACTGGGGTCAGTTTAAAGATTGTTAGTCACTGTTAGTGTTAAATCTAGTTCTACATAAACCAAATACAAGCCAAGCTAATATAGACAAATCCTAATTCCTAGTTTATTCCAGGCAGTTCCCTATTCACAAAAATTTTGTAAAGTGTAAAAATGAACTTTTGTACTTTTGCCATTGTTTTTCCAAAAATGGCATGTAACATAATATTCCTTAATCCAAATTGTATCTATGCAAAGTAGGAGAAAGCAACATCTATTTGTGAACAGACCCCAGTATTACTATGACCATTCCTGTTGCAGACATCTCATGGTTTACAACAACCCTTTCTTCTCACCTACTCCCTGTAACATGGTGACAGAACACAGACAAGTGTCACTGCGAAGTCATAACTGTGATGTGTTAAAGGGATACCAAGAAATTCCATGCAGTTAGATTTGTCCATACTGGCATATTATTTAAAACGGATAATTTTGCTCCACTACATGGAGTCAAGGTTGCAACTCCAGTGACCATTGACTTAATCCATACTTTCAACTCCAGTGACCATTGACTTAATCCAACTTGGAAAGAAAGCAATTACAATATCCAGCATTGTACTCTGTTTCATCCACTGTAAATGAAATGTGTCTACCTTTTATAAGCCAGTGGTTTTCATGACAGTGATTATGTATACATATATTTTGAAACACTGGAAACCTCTGTGAACAACATTGAGTTACATTGAGTCTACAGCACAGAAACAGGCCATTCGGCCCAACTGGTCTATGCCGGCATATATGCTCCACATCAGCCACCTCTCTCCCTAATTCATTTACCCCTATCAGCATACCCTTCTATTCCTTTCTCCTTCATGTGCTTATCGAGTTTCCCCTTAAATGCATCGATGCTACTTGCCTCAACTACTCCTTGTGGTAGCGCATTCCACATTTTTACCACTCTTTGGATAAAGGAGTTTCTCCTGAATTCCCCATTGGATTTATTAGTCACTATCTTATATTGATGGCCTCTAATTTTGGACTCCCCCACAAGTGGAAACATTTTCTCTACATCTACCCTATCAAACCATTTCAGTATCTTCAAGACCTCTATTAGGTCACCCCTCAGCCTTCTCTTTTCTGGAGAAAAGAACCCCAGCCAGTTCAGCTTTTCCTGATACCAGAACTGAGAGGGTATACGTATCAACCTTGTGAATCTTTTTTGCACTTTTTCCAATACTTTTATAACCTTTTTATAATATGGAGAACAGAAATGTTCACAATACTTCAAGTGTGATCTAACCAAGGTTCTATACAAGTATAACATAACTTCTCTGCTTTTCAATTCTGTCCTTCTAGAAATGAACCCCTGTGCTTGATTTGCCTTTTTTATGGCCTTATTAACCTATGCCGCTACTTTTAGTGATTTGTGTATCTGTATCCCTCGATCCCTTTGCTCCTCTATTCCATTTAGACACTTATTTTCCAAGGAATATATGGACTCCTTATTTTTCCTACGAAAATGCACCATCTTACACTTATCCAAATTGAAATTCATTTGCCAATTAAACGCCCATTCGGCAAGTTTATTAATTTCTTCTTACATTTTAATGCATTCTTCCTCAGTATTAACTATACCCTCCAATTTTGTGCCATCTGCAAATTTTGAAATTGTACTTCTGATTCCTGAATCCAAATCATTGATGTAAATTGTGAACAACACTGGTCGTAGCACCAATCCCTGTAGAACACCACTTCCAACCTTTTGCCAGTCTGAGTAGTTACCATAAACCCTACTCTCTGTTTTCTGTTTTGTTGCCAGCTTGCTATCCGTTCTGTTACCTGTCCCCTTACTCCACATGCTCTGACTTTAGTCATGGGTCTACAATGCGGAACCATATTGAAGGCCTTTTGAAAATCCAAATGTATGACATCTACTACATTACCCTTGTCTACTCTTTCTGTTACTTCTTCAAAGAATTCAATAAGGTTGGTCAAGCATGATTTTCCCTCCTGAAATCCATGCTGACTACTCATAAAAAAATTGGAGCAGGTGTAGGCCATACAGCCTCTCAAGCCTGCTCCGTCATTCAATAAGATCATGGCTGATCTTCGACCTCAAGTCCACTTTCCTGCCCTATCCCCATATCCCTTGATTCCCTTAGTGTCCAAAAATCTATCAATCTCAGCCTTGAATATACTCAACGACTGAGCATCCACAGCCCTCTGGAGTAGAGAATTCCAAAGATTCACAACCCCCGAGTGAAGAAATTTTTCCTCATCTCCTAAATAGCCGACCTCTTATCTTGAGACTATGACCTCTAGTTCTAGTTTCTCCAGCCAGGGGAAACAGCCTCTCCGCATCTACCCGGTCAAGCCCTCTAAGAATTTTATACATTTCAATGAGGTCACCTCTGATTCTTCTAAACTCCAGAGACTATAGGCCCATTTTACTCAATCTCTCCTCATAGGACAACCCTCTCTTTATTATATTTTTATTTTCTAGATGTTTTTCTATTGCAGCTTTGAGTAAAAATTCCATTATCTTTCCTACCACCAATGTTAAGCTAACTGGTCTATAGTTCCCTGGACTTGTTCTATCTCCCTTTTTAAATATAGGAGTAACATTAGCTGTCCACCAGTCCTCTGGCACTATTCACTCTCCTAATTAATTTACATATATATGTAATGTAGTGTCTCTGCTATCTCTTTCCTAACTTCTTAGAGTCATAGAGTCATAGAGTTATACAGCACGGATAGAGGCCCTTCGGCCCATCGTGTCCGCGCCGGCCATCAGCCCTGTCTACTCTAATCCCATATTATAGAGTCATTGTATTGTGCACAGATGCAATCTATCCGGACCAAGGGTTTTATCCTCTCTAAGTTTGATTAGTTTATCAATTATCTGCCCCCTTTCTATCCTAAATGTCTTTATACCTTTTTTGATCTCTTCTAATGTCATACCCACCTTGTTAGTCTCCCTGGTAAATAGTTCTGCCATTTCGTTGTCATTACCTGTGAGTTTATCTTGTGCATGCCTTAGTAACCCTATCCCTATCCTGATTTTTCTTTTGTTATTTATGTGTCTGTAGAATACTTTACTATTTCTCTTTATATTCCTTGGTAATTTAATTTTGTAGTTCCTCTTTGCTTTCCTAATTGTTTTTTAAACATGCTTCCTCTTTATATTCGTTTTTGTCATCCTCTCCTTTGTTGTCTATGTACCTAGAGTATGCCTACTTTTTTAGTTTCAATTTTACCCTTATTGCTTTATTCATCCACGGTGTTTCATTATTGAGTCGTTTGTTCTTGCTTTTTAGAGGAATATATTTCTCCTGAACTCTAGTGATCACAGTTTTAAATATTTCCCACTGCTGTTCTATCTCTTAGTCTGTCAAATTTTTTCCTGTTTACCTTCCCTAATTCCATTCTCATCCCGTCAAAATTAGCTTTTTTCCAATCTATTACTTTGGTCTTTGTCTTACTTATGTCTTTCTCAATCAATTATTACCTCCAATTCCCCCATTTTGTTTTAGATGCTGTGCACATTGTTGTACAGGTAATCTAATTTGTTTTTAATAACTGTTCCCCTCACTTTATTTTTAATATTTTGTAGTCATGTTCTATAATTGTATTTGTTCTCTGACCATTTATGTTACTGTTGTTCCTTACTTTGGTCTGACCTTTAATCTCAATTCCTATTTCTTTTATCTTCAGACTTATGTTATTTTCACCAGATCCCCCTCCACCCCCCACCCCCTTCTGCATACTAGTTTAAAGTCCTGTTGATAGCCCTATTTATCCTTTCAGCTGAGGCACTGGTCCCATTCCGGTTCAGGTGGAGCCTGTCCCAGCGGTACTGCTCCTTCCTGTCCCAGTACTGGTGCCAGTGTCCCATGAAATGGAACCCCTCCTTTCCACACCAAATTTTCAGCCATGCATTCACCTTCCTGATCTCCCTATCCCGAGACCAATTAGCATGTGGCTTGGGTAGTAATCCCAAGATCACCACCCGTGAGGTCCTGCTTTTTAATTTAGCTCCTAACTTTTGATATTCCCTTAGCAGGACCTCCTCCCTTTTCTTCCCTACGTCATTGGTCCTAACATGGACCACAGCAACTTGATCTTCCCCCTCCCTTTCCAAGATCCTCTCCAGTTTCTCCAAGATATCCTTCACCTTTGCACCAGGTAAGCAACACACCCTTCTGGACTCTTGGTTGCGACTGCAGAGGACGCTATCTATCCCCCTAATTATGGAATCTCCTAAGACTACAACCTTTCTACTGCTCTTCTCCCCCATTGATTGCCTCCTGCTCCACAGTGCCATGATTAGTCTTCTGGCTATCCACCCCACAGCTTGCATCCTTATCCTTAAGTACAGTGCATCTGTTGGATAGGACCAGTGTTTGTGGGACCTCCTTCTCTATCTCCCCTTGGTTCCCTTTACCCTGCTGACTGACAGTCACACTCTCCTCTTCCTCTACCTGTGCTTTCCTCTGAGGTGTGAATGTATTCTGGTGAAAACTATCCAAAAATTCCTCCCCCTCCCTTAGCAAAAACATGAGCTTTTGAAAATAATTTAGCTCACAAAAGTTTTTAAATTCACCAGAATTATTTTCCCTATTTCCATTGCCCAAACAAACACCATTACAATTAATGCTGGAGTTTTAAACTCTGGAATGATACCCAGGGATGGTAATTTATCATTATAAGAGACTTGAGATATTGGGACTGTTTCCACTGGAACAGTAGAAGGCTAAGAGATTTATTGGAGATTTTTAAAATTATGGCGGTACAGTGAATAGCGACAGACTATTTCTTCTGGTCGGAGAGTCAGTTATGAAGGGTCACCACGAGAATAAAGAAAG
This sequence comes from Heptranchias perlo, assembly GCF_035084215.1. Classification (NCBI taxonomy): domain Eukaryota; kingdom Metazoa; phylum Chordata; class Chondrichthyes; order Hexanchiformes; family Hexanchidae; genus Heptranchias; species Heptranchias perlo. The sequence goes on from NC_090327.1 coordinate 103,830,771, forward strand.
AGATTTGGAGAAATGTTTTGTGCAAAGTTGTTGGAAAATAAAACATTTGGCCACCGGGAATAGATCCATTGCATCTTTGAAGGGAAATTGGATAAATATGTGAAGCAGGGGAAGATAAGGGAGCATGGGGAGAGAAGGGCAGTGGGATTAGTTTTGGATTGCTCGACCAAAGTGCTGGCACAGGCAAGATGAGCTGAATGGCTTATCGCTGTGCTGTTAACTTTTATGGTTCTGTGGTTTACAAGAATCAAACCTTTTCACAATAAAATGTTCCCAGAAGTCATCCTAATAGGAATCATTCGATCTTGAAATTGGAAACTGTTTCATTGAGCATTTTTTTTAATCTACGTGGTTGGCCAGAGCATAACTAAAGAAGTTTCACTAATCTATATCAATAGTTGAATACCTCCGACAAAACAAGAAAACTCATGGTGAAGTGTCACTTGTTCTTACAAAGCTTCTTTTTTATCACAGAGATGTTTTTAAAAATATGCATTTGTAAAGTTCAGCAACCTGAGCTTTATAACTACCATTGTCGGTGCCGATTTCGATTATTTTGCAGCAACAAATGAACATTTTCTCTGCTAAAAGTCTTGCCACAACATTTAATTCACATCAGGCACAAAGATTAATTTCAAGAGATCCTGAATTGGTAAAGCACAGTACAATTTCACTACAGGCACTCAGCTTTTTCTTGTGCCCATGAGGTGAGGGACCTTAATGCTCCCAGATCAGGTATAGCACAGCCAGATACAAAGTAAAGCTCCCTCTACTGTGCTTCAGTCAACAAACTTCATCCTCAATCTGAGTAACCCCTACTACATCCGTTAGACATTTCTCCAAAACCAGCCATTTGTAGCTTCTCTGAGGCACGTGTGCCAATTAGCAATTGGTACTTGCACCTCAGAGAAGCTACCTTGATGTTCTGGTTTAGGATTTATGAGTCAGCATCACTAAGAACAGCCCTTTCCAAGTCTCGAATTTCACAAAATTCAACCATCAAACTAACAATGATGAAATAGAAGAGCAAGTAGGGTTGAATTGCCTGGGATGGTGGGTCACATGACCCATAGACTGCAGTTTGGGCACCTGCACAGCTACATGACACTGGAATATTGTTATAACAAATACTGGGGAATGCTATTTGGACCTAGACCTACAACTGTTCTTATTCATTCTAGAAAACTGTTTTCATAGTAAACCCTTCAAAACAGTCGTAAAATCCCAAACCATCTGTGTATGGAGGTTTTTTTGGTATAGTAGCGATTAGCTTTGGACTTTCTGTAGTCTGTCTTGTGCTTAGTGAGTATACCATCAACCTGACACCAAGGGTCACTCAAATGGGTGGCACAGCCACTGACATGATAACAGCAATCTAACCAGAAATAGCAACAGCATGCTGCTAATCAAACATGACTGACATGCAAACGCAGAGAACACTTCAACAAAAAGACCACTCCGACTTTTACATGCAAGTCTGAAGAGGACACAACAACACAATGGGCCAGAATTTACTGTGAGCGGCGAACGAACGATGCCCGTCGACCTTGCCCACATACTCTCCATGAGCTTTTGCACTGGAGGTTACAGTTGGTTAGAGGTCCAAAATGGCATGGCGCTTTCTACAGGGCATCTGGGACCTGTGTGAACAGAGCAAGCAACTGTGTATCTCCTTATCCAATCAGATTGAAGAATCATTAATGAGCAGCGCAGTCTGAATCAGGAAGTGCAAGTTAGAATAGTGAATTCAATGTCAAATCAGGTATAGAAAGCGAAATAAGGAAAGGGAAAGAAAGATTGTATTAAGAGGGAGAGAAAAAAGGAGACAGAAAGTAGAAGTTTAAAAAAAATATTTACATGTTTTTTTTTTTAAAATCTCCAACAATTAAAAGCTGATGGAATGAGACTCCACACTTGTACAAGTTAATTTTCAGTGCCAGAGAGTTTGTTTGGCAGCAATTAAAACTTATTGTGTCGTTAAAAGGATGCTTAGATTGGAATGGACAAGCCCTAACTTTTTGTGATGAGTTTAGTCCATATCTACGGTGTCAGTAGAAATATAGAAACATAGAAAATAGGAGCAGGAGTAGGCCATTCAGGCCTTCGAGCCTGCTCCGCCATTCACTATGATCATGGCTGATCCCCTACCTCAATATCACATTCCCGCTCTCTCCCATTCCCCTTGATGCCTTTTGTGTCTAGAAATCTATCTAGCTCCTTCTTAAATATATTCAGTGACTTGGCCTCCACAGCCTTCTGTGGTAGAGAATTCCACAGGTTCACCACCCTCTGAGTGAAGAAATTTCTCCTCATCTCAGTCCTAAATGTCCTACCCCGCATTTTGAGACTATGACCCCTCGTTCTGGAACCCCCAGCCAGGGGAAACATCCTCCATGCATCCAATCTGTCTAGCCCTGTCAGAATTTTATATGTTTCAATGAGATCCCCTCTCATTCTTCTAAACTCCAGTGAATAAAGGCCAAGTCGACCCAATCTGTCCTCATACGACAGTCCTGCCATCCCAGGGATCAGTCTGGTGAACCTTCGCTGCACTCCCTCTATGGCAAGTATATCCTTTCTTAGGTAAGGAGACGAAAACTGCACACAATACTCAAGGTGTGGTCTCACCAAGGCCCTGTATAACTGCAGTAAGACATCCTTGCTCCTGTACTCAAATCCTCTTGCAATGAAGGCCAATATACCATTTGCCTTCTTAACTGCTTGCTGCACCTACATGTTTGCTTTCAGTGACTGGTGTACAAGGACACCCAGGTCCCTTTGCACATCAACATTCCCCAATCTATCACCATTTAAATAATACTCTGCCTTTCTGTTTTCCTTCCGAAGTGGATAACTTCACATTAATCCACATTATAGTGCATCTGCCCTGTATTTGCCCACTCACTCAACTTGTCTAAATCGCCTTGAAGCCTCTTTGCATCCTCCTCACAACTTACGATCCCATCTAGTTTTGTATCGTCAGCAAACTTGGAAGTATTATATTTGGTCCCCTCATCCAAATCATTGATGTATATTGTGAATAGCTGGGGCTCAAGCACTGATCCCTGCGGTACCCCACTAGTCACTGCCTGCCACCCCGAAAAAGACCCATTTATTCCTACTCTCTATTTCCTGTCTGTTAACCAATTTTCAATCCAAGAAACTTCACGCCATTCAATGTATTTGAATGGTGAGTCCGATGGCGAGATGCCATTTTCGCGAAGATGACGGAGAGGCAGTGCATCTCAGACAGCAACTTCCAGATTTTGCCGCTCGCCAAAAGTTGCTGTCTGATTTGCACATAAATAAGGGTGAACTCTGTGAGCCTTAACATTATTTTCACAGTAAATTCTGGGCCACAGTATCATTTATAAAGCAGCATCTGGCAGAGTTGTTTGACCTCATCCTAGAGTCCAGAGCTAAACTAGTATTTCAGAGAGCTATGTTTGGGGGGCAGGGGGATAAATTCTCTATGGTTTCTGAATTGATTCTTTTGAAATATCATATATCACAATACTGTGTATAATAAATTGTCTGATTCACAAAAGGTAAGAGTAAACAAAATGTGATTACTACTGTGATATACTCGTTGCCATATGAGTGAATCATAGATTCTCCTCCTTTGAAATGTCATCAAACCAACATATCATATGATTGTTTCATGACACTGAACAGTGATGGATCGATTTCAAATACCTTTCATGGTTAAATAGCTGTTACAGGGTCAGACATAAACTAATTTTAGAATTCAAGTGGCATTGTTTTCTTCACTCACATTAATCTGAAATGACTTCTACTTTTTACTTTAATTTGCAACACAATTAACTTTATTCCAGTAGTGAATGGCTTCTCCAGCTCATCAACGTCCTCAGAATCCAATGTTTGTTAAATAGGTTCACAAAGTATCCAGTAGGTGTCTTTGAATATTGGGGTCTTTACAGTTTTCAACACATGAACAATAACTAGCATTTTGACTTGTATACATAAATTTACATTTACAATCTCGCCTTTTCCCTCATTGTCATATAATCCATATACACAATGAAAGAAGACAATGAAAACCAATTCAAAGCCTACCATGGAGTAATCAAGGTTTGACTATGACTGTAATGAATATCAATATACTACTGATGCATGCTGAGAGTGATTAAGCGCCAGCAGACCTGAGTTATTCTGCTGGTCCTCCTTCACCCTATGGCTGGGAAAAACAATTCTTCAGTATCTAAATTCTGCTTGAATTTTAATGTTAGTAAAGCACTGTCTGTCCCATCAGTTCTGTGTTAACATTAAAAACATTCAGCCAGCTTCCCGATGCCCTGAAATTCCTTACACCTCGTTTTGTCCTTGCTGCCTTGAAGCCAAAGCAGTGTGAGACTGCCTCCTGGAGGTGGTCACGTTGCTTCCTTAAATTCACAAACCGTCTCTCAGATGGGAGATTAAACTGTCTGTTTAGGTGGACACAAAATATCCAAGGCATTATTCAAATAATAATTGAATAATGTTGGCGTCCTGAATCAATATCACCAAAACAAATTAACTGATCATTCATCTCACTGCTCTTTATGGGATCTTTTCTGTGCACAAACTGGCTGTTGCACAAAAGAACAGTGTCTACACTTCAAAAGTGGCTCATTGGCTGAGAAGCGCATTGAGACGTGGTTGGGATGTGAAAGGTGCTATAAAAATGCAAGTTCTTTCTTTGCCTCCAGTTTGTGTTGTGAAGCCAGAATGGTTTTAACCAAGTTAAATGATTCCTTCCATTTGTCCAGCACATGAGCATCTGCTCTCCTGTTCCATAAGTGGATATAACTAGTGGATATACTGCAATGAATCTATCTGTGATCTATTAGTTTTTCTTGGAATAAAGGCTGAGGCCCCAAAAAACAGAAGGCCTTCGGCACTGGCCCCGCCAAAGTTTGCCATCTTCAGCTGCTTCATCAATGACCACCATAAAGTTAGGAGTGGGGCTGACAATTCCACAACATTCAACTCCATTCAGAACTCCCCAGATAATGAACCAACCCTTCCTAGCAGGACCTGGATAACATCCAGGTTTGGGCGGACAAATCGCAGGTAACAGTCGCGCTACATAAGTGCCAGGTAATTACGATCTCAAACAAGAGAAAGGCCAGCCATCTCCTCTGATCTTCAAAAGCACCACCATTGCCGAGTGTCCCACCATCAGTATCTTGGGGGTCACCACTGACCAGAAACTTAACTGGACCAACACTATGGCTACTAGAGCAGGTCAGAGGCTGGATACTCTGCTACAAGTGGCTAACCGCCTGACCCTTCAAAGCTTGTCCACCACCTACAAAGCTCAAGTCAGAAGTGTAATGGAATAGTCACCACTCACCTGGATGGGTGCAGCTACATCAACACCCTAGAAGCACAACACCATCCAGGAGTGAGCAGTTTGCCCGATCAGTACCCCTGCTGCTGGACTCAATATCTACCCCTTCCATCACCAGTGCACTATGGCTGCAGTATGTAGGATCTAGAGGATGTACTGCAGCAACTTTATTTGAGGTTATTTTGACAGTACCTCCCCTGTGACCTCGACAACTGAGAAGGATAAAAGCAGCAATGTCATGGAAACACCATCACCTCCAAATTCCCGTCCAAGAAACACACCAGCTTCGTTTGGACATATATTACCACTTCTTTATTGTTGCTGTGCCAATATCCTGAAATTCGCTACCTAATACTATCATGGGAGCACAATTGCCACAAGGACTGCAGCATTCAAGGACAAGATCCAACACCACCTTGAGAACAAATTTCATAAAAGTCAACTCGTTTCCCCTCCCCTGAACACCAAAAGACCTATCTGATATTGATATGGTAAGCATAGCATGCTTGGGAGGACAGGTGACTTTGGACTGATGACTTTCAAAGCTTTCCACCACTGGAAGTTTTCCTTGTCTCATGCTTTTAAGTTTCTGTCAGGTTTAAGGCAGAGACAAACAAGCAAGCTCTCCTGCTGGAGAGCTGCTGTAGTTAGTTAATTGGTTAGCTGGATTAAACTGGTTCCTGAAACAGGAGCAGGCCTGACTCATCTGAGTCACAAACAGTAGAAATACAGAGGCCTGTGAGTGCAACCGGCACTGAGTGCAACGGAGCACCGAGTGATCGGCCGAGAGTTTGGTGAGAGTGGCAGTTCGGTGAAGTGGGGGAAGGAGGTGCTGCTTTGCCTTGCTTTTCATAACTTTTTCCGCAGAGCGGCGGTGGACCTGAGCAGCAGAAGACTGAGAGCGGGATAAAAGCAGCAGCAGACCTGCAACAAGAGAAAACTACTGTGTGCGTCACAGGTGAGGCAGGAGAGTCCAAGAGGTGAGCACAGTAAAAAAGGAGAGTCCGAGAGCGGGAGGAGAGTCTGAGAGGTGAACGCAGTGTAAATCTAAGGCAGCACAGCTCGCACCCGTGATATGCTCCTCCTGCACTATGTGGGAAGTCATGGACACTACCAGTGTCCCTGGCGACCATGTGTGCAGGAAGTGTGTCCAACTGCAGCTACTGGCTAACCGTATTTTGGAGCTGGAGCTGCGGGTGGATTCACTAAGAAGCATCCGCGATGCTGAGACAATCGTGGATAGCACTTTCAGTGAGGTGGTCACGCCGCAGGTAAAGATTGCGCAGGCAGAAAGGAAATGGGTGACCAACGGGCAAAGTAAAAGGACTAGGCAAGTAGAGCGGGAGTCCCCTGGGGCCATCTCCCTCTCAAACAGATATACCGCTTTGGATACTGTTGGGGGAGATGGCTTATTAGGGGAAAGCAGCAAGAGCCAAGTTTGGGGTACCACGGGTGGCTCTGCTGCACAGGAGGGGAGGAATAAGAGTGGCAGGTCTATAAAGATTGGGGATTCAATTGTAAGGGGAACAGATAGGCGTTTCTGCGTCCGCAAACGTGACTCCAGGATGGTATGTTGCCCCCTGGTGCCAGGGTCAAGGATGTCACGGAGCGGCTGCAGGGCATTCTGGAGGGGGAGGGTGAACAGCCAGTAGTCGTGGTCCATATCGGTACCAACGACATAGGTTAAAAAAAGGGATGAGTTCCTGCAAGGTGAATTTAAGCAGTTAGGAGATTAATTAAAAAGCAGGACCTCAAAGGTAGTGATCTCAGGATTACTACCAGTGCCACATGCTAGTGAGTATAGGAACAGGAGAATAGACCAGATGAATGCATGGCTGCAGGGATGGTGTAGGAGGGAGGGATTTAGATTCCTGGGACTTTGGGACCGGTTTTGGGGAAGGTGGGAACTGTACAAGTGGGACGGAGGTTACATCCGAACAGGACCAGGACCAATGTCCTCGCGGGGGTGTTTTCTAGTGCTATTGGGGAAGGTTTAAACTAGAATGGCAGGGGGATGGGAACCTGAGCAGGGAGACAGAGGAGGGGGAAACAAGGATGGAAACAAAAGACAGAAAGGGAAGAAGCAATAGTGGAAGGCAGAGAAAACAAGGGCGAAAAACAAATAGGGCCATAGTGCAAAATAATACTAAGATGACTAGCAATCTTAAAAAGATAAGTCTAAAGGCATTGTGTCTTAATGCGCGGAGCATTCACAATAAGGTAGATGAATTAACAGCGCAGATAGATATTAACGGGTATGATTTAGTTGCGATTACGGAGACATGGCTGCAGGGTGAACAAGGATGGGAATTGAACATCCAGGGGTATTCAATATTTAGGAAGGACAGACAAAAAGGGAAAGGAAGTGGGGTAGCGTTGTTAGTAAAGGAGGAAATCAATGCAATAGTGGGGAAGAATATTGGCTCAGAAAATCACGATGTGGAATCTGTATGGGTGGAGCTAAGAAACACCAAGGGGCAGAAAACGTTGGTGGGGGTTGTCTATAGGCCCCCAAACAGTAGTGGAGATGTAGGGGAGGGCAATAAACAGGAAATTAGAGACGCATGCAAGAAGGGTACAACTATAATCATGGATGACTTTAATTTACATATAGATTGGTCAAACCAAATTAGCAATAATACTCTGGGGGAGGAATTCCTGCAGTGTGTACGTGATGGATTTCTAGACCAATATGTTGAGGAACCAACTGGAGAACAGGCGATCCTAGATTGGGTATTGTGCAATGAGAAAGGATTAATTAACAATCTTGTTGTGCGGGGTCCCTTCGGGAAGAGCGACCATAACATGATAGAATTCCTCATTCAGATGGAGAGTGAAGTAGTTGAATCCGAAACTAGGGTCCTGAATCTAAATAAAGGAAATTACGAAAGTATGAGGTGCGAGTTGGCTAGGATAGATTAGGGAACTTTACTAAAAGGGATGATGGTGGATAGGCAATGGCTAATATTTAAAGAATGTGTGCAGGAATTACAACAATTATTCATTCCTGTCTGGCACAAAAATAAAACAGGAAAGGTGGCTCAACCGTGGCTTACAAAAGAAATTAGGGATAGTATTAGATCCAAAGAGGAGACATATAAAATTGCCAGAAAAAGCGGCAAGCCTGAGGATTGGGAGCAGTTTAGAATTCAGCAAAGGAGGACAGAAAGATTGATTAAGAGGAGAAAAATAGAGTATGAGAGTAAACTAGCAGGGAACATAAAAACTGACTGTAAAAGCTTTGAAAATATGTCAAGAGAAAAAGACTAGTGAAGATTAGTGAAATGTAGGTCCCTTACAGTCAGAAATGGGGGAAATTATAATGGGGAACAAAGAAATGGCAGAACAATTAAACACATACTTTGCTTCTGTCTTCACAAAGGAGGACACAAATAACCTCCCAGAAATGTTAGGGAACCAAGGGTCGAGTGAGAGGGAGGAACTGAAGGAAATCAGTAGTAGTAAAAAAAAGTGCAAGGGAAATTAATGGGGCTAAAGGCTGAAAAATCCCCAGAGCCCGATAATCTACATCCCAAATAATGAAAGGAAGTGGCCCTGGAAATAGTGGATGCATTGGTGGTCGTCTTCCAAAATTCTATAGACTCTGGAACAGTTCCTACAGATTGGAGGGTGGCAAATGTAACCCCACTATTTAAAAAAGGAGGGAGAGAAAAAACAGGGAATTACAGACCAGTTAGCCTAACATCAGTAGTGGGGAAAATGCTCGAGTCTATTATAAAAGATGTGATAACTGAACAGTTGGAGGGCATTAACGGGATTAGACAAAGTCACCATGGGTTTATGAAAGGGAAATCATGCTTAACAAATCTACTGGAGTTTTTTGAGGAGGTAACTAGTAGAATAGATAGGGGAGAACCAGTGGATGTGGTGTACTTTGATTTTCAGAAGGCTTTTGATAAGGTCCCACACAAGAGGTTAGTGTGCAAAATTAAAGCACATGGGATTGGGGGGAATATACTGGCATGGATTGAGAATTGGTTGACAGCCAGGAAACAGAGAGTAGGAATAAACGGGTCTTTTTCCGGGTGGCAGGCAGTGACTAGTGGGGTACCGCAGGGATCAGTGCTTGGGCCCCAGCTATTCACAATATATATCAATGATTTGGATGAGGGAACTAAATGTAACATTTCCAAGTTTGCAGATGACACAAAGCTGGGGTGGAATGTGAGCTGTGAGGAGGATGCAAAGAGGCTCCAATGTGATTTTGACAAGTTGGGTGAGTGGGCAAGAACATGGCAGATACAGTATAACGTGGATAAATGTGAGGTTATCCACTTTGGTTGTAAAAACAGAAAGACAGATTATTATCTGAATGGTGATAGATTGGGAAAAGGGGAGGTGCAACGAGACCAGGGTGTCCTTGTACACCAGTCGCTGAAAGCGAGCATTCAGGTGCAGCAAGCAATTAGGAAGGCGAATGGTATGTTGGCGTTCATTGCAAGAGGATTTGAGTACAGGAACAGGGATGTCTTGCTGCAGTTGTACAGGGCCTTGGTGAGACCACATCTGGAGTATTGTGTGCAGTTTTGGTCTCCTTATCTGAGGAAGGATGTCCTTGCCATGGAAGGAGTGCAACAAAGGTTTACCAGACTGATTCCTGGGATGGCAGGACTGACGTATGAGGAGAGATTGGGTCGACTCGGCCTATATTCACTGGAGTTCAGAAGAATGAGAGGTGATCTCATCGAAACATATAAAATTCTAACAGGACTAGACAGACTAGATGCAGGGAGGATGTTCCTGATGGCTGGGTAGTCCAGAACCAGGGATCACAGTCTCAGGATACGGGGTATGCCATTTAGAACCGAGATGAGGAGAAATTTCTTCACTCAGAGGGTGGTGAACCTGTGGAATTCTCTACTACGGAAGGCAGTGGAGGCCAAGTCATTAAATATATTCAAGAAGGAGATAGATATATTTCTTAATGCTGAAGGGATCAAGGGATATGGGGAAAAAGCGGGAACAGGGTACTGAGTTAGAGATCAGCCATGATCATTTTGAATGGCGGAGCAGGCCTGAAGGTCCGAATGGCCTACTCTTGCTCCTATTTTCTATCATTCTATGATTCTATGTCTGGGCCTGTTGTAGACTAATTGATGGAGATTGATTTCTATGATTAGTCAGCAACTCCATTATTGCTTTATTATGTGACTTCCTGGATAGTAGAAAGTGAACTAGATGGACCTGGGCTTCTTGTCGTCTAGCAATTCCTATGTTCCTACATTCTTATCCTCCTATCCCCTGCTGTAAAGAATATGTAGGCTATCGTTAAGGTCTGAAGTTATTAAAGTTAATGTCAAGGCCACAGAACTGCACAGTGCGCAGGAGAAAGATGTGATACTGTTCCTGGAGCTTGTGCTGAGCTTCATTGGAAGGCCAAAGATGGAGAGGTCAAGTGGGAGTGGAACAGCAAATTAAAGTGGCAAGCAACAGGAAGCTCAGATACATTTGCAGACCAAAGAAAATGGCAAAGTGGTCTCCTAATCTGCATTTGGCCCCCTCACTGTAGAGACGAATGCACCATTAGAGGAAGTACATGTAAATAGACCTAACATTTAACTTGCCAGCAGGCTCTTCTGATGCTCCTCTGCTCCTACTCCAGCATTGCTAACTTTTTCCTCACTCGCAGGAGCGGCCTCCCTCTTGGTGGCCACAATCCTGCTGAAAGCCCGCCCTGCATCTTTAAACAGTCCCAACCTAGAAAAATGGGTGGGGTCACAGCGGGATTGGGTGGCAGGCAGAAATCCTGGCGAGCAAAATCCAGCCCATTGTGTTCACAAACAATCACTTCATACAATTAATGCAGCTATGAAACGGTTTTGTGCTTGCACTCCTTTCTTTGGGTTGTCCCTGATTTGTGTACCTTACCTCTGGAATATTGGAATTTCCTGGCAATTTCCACATTAGGAATGATTTCATGCAATCTACCTGTTCTTATTGATGTTATTTCAATTATTACTTTGTTACCCTATTACTAATTCTATCCAAATTGTTTCTGCCAACTCTCCTTTTGCTCTCATACATCATCACTTACCAATAATGCCAGCTAATGTTTTAAGCAAACAGTTTTAAACAATGGGATTGAAGCTTCCCAAATGGTAATTTCATCTTGTAAGCAGCTGTGCCATACAGAACAGACAAGACCAAGTTTGATCACTGGGTGGTGTTGAGTAAGCTGATCTCAACCAGAGTAACAAGATGATACAATTGACCAATTAGGAGGGGGAAAACTGACTAGGATTCCTGCTCTTGATCACTATCCAGGTACTCCTGCTGAAAGCCCACTTGAGCACTGAGGATAAGCTCAGGCTCGGCTGTGTTGCTGGAGACATTCGCTGTTAAGTGTCACATGATTAGTGGCCACTTGAGAATGATATCACCTGCCACTAATGGAACTGTACACTAGCAAGGACACCACCTTCAGTACAGGAAGGGAGAAAATTGGTGAGAAAAAGGAAGAAAAAATGGGAATAAGGGTTTTGGTGTAAATAGAAACAATTCAAACTCTATTGAACATTTTAGCCATGGAAACCAACCAGCCAAGGCTGAATAGGGCCGAACGCAAGATTAGATCGAGATTCAGGAGTTTCCTCTGATATCCTTTGGAGAGCCAGAGAGAACCTTTCTTCAGGAGGATTGGGTGAAGTCCATGATTGGGCAAATTGTAGGTCAATGGAAGTAATGGGTCTAGTGGGTTTGTTCTGTCGATTCTTATGTTCTGAAGAAATGATGGGTACTGTGAAAAGCAGGTAAGTTATTTGATTTAATTCAACATTACATTTATTTTCAAAGTAAAAAACATACAAAATTCCTGTTGGCAGTTTAAGTTACAACTCCTCATTTAAATTATATTGTAATCCATTCATTGTCAGTACTTGTGTTCACCTGCTTGTAACTAGTTTATTTCTCTGTGCCTGCACCATGCAGAGGCTGGCATTCACCTGTTTCACTGCTACCAGCTACCTGCCTTTGATCCCAGCTTTCAGGGACTCCGGTAGCTGTGGGGCTTGGGATTTCCAACATCACTTTCTGAGGTCACTCAATATCTTAAAACGTCAAGTATGCTGCTTTATTAAGCAAATCTTAATTAAGAACAGCATGCTGCATTGGGAAAAGAGGATTTTAAGCTTACAGGAAATATGACTGATTGGAAAGAACTGAGCTTCAGCAGCCAAAGGGACACTGTTGTGCAGCTCATTATGGGTGAATGAGACCCAGCTGCCCAACGTATATTAATTCGCGCCCCCAAAGAAAAATCAAAATTCAGAGCAATCATTATGCACATTCACACATGCACAGATGCTCACATAAAATTAACATTTGTGATTCTTTGCAATCACTGCACTTTTTGTGCTCAAAATTTAATCATTTTAATCTTTCTCACACCCAAAGAAACAATTTGCACTGACAAGTTAGCCTCAAGGTAAGAAACCTGAAAGCATGTAGAAGAGCAAGGATTTACTTCAATAAATGCTAGAGCCTCCTAGCAGCAGTTAATTAGGGTTTGCCAAAGGCAGTAAAGAATACTGATCTAATTTGTAAGTATCTAAAATGAAATCCTGTGGGGCCTAATAGTCTGGGACAAGGAGTACAAGCCGCCCAATATGAATATATCCTTATTAGATGAAACCCTAACTCCTGTCATGTTCACAAACCACTTTCTTGTCAACCAGTTTTAATTGCTGTGTTATAACATGGTTAAGCACGACAGGGCTCTGTACATGAAGGCATTGAGAACTGACAGGAGCGGCTTTACTTTGTACTTGTCAAATTTACTTTCAAACTCACGCTAATAAATTTTACAACAAATGTTAACTTAACACCTAAGTCTGAGTATTTTCAACTTCAGCCTTGAAACTGCATTCTGTGAGGTTGAGCGAGAAAATGCCTAACGTGTTAGTATTACAATCTGGTTGCTATTTTAATGGAGATGTTAATCTGTTCAAAATAAATAGGATAATAGGCAGAATTTTGACTTTGAGCCAGGAAGGGAGCGTGGAGAAGATCTTTGGGTGCAAAACCCGGAAGGTAAGTTGGCAGGTCGCTATTGCAATAATTTTTACTTCCGGGCTTTGCACCCAGCAGTCAGCCTGATGGACAGGCTGGCTGGCTGGCGGGCAGGAAGGCCAGTGGTGGCAGGAAGCCCTGCGGTAGCAGGACACAACTGGGGTTAGGAGGGAGGGAGGAGATCAGATGGGCCGGGGAGAGGGTCGCGGGGCCAGGGACTTGGAGATCGGACGTTGCTGGAGGTCTGGTGAAGAGCTGGAGGCAGGTGGGGGTCCACAATGGGGGGGAGGCGGGGTCCACCAACAGGGTGGGGGGCGGCCGATAGCAGGGATCCTGTTGGGCCTGGATGAAGTACTCCTGCTCCTCTGGGCCCACAAGCAGTGCAATAAAGGCATTCACCTCATGGATCCGGTCCTTCCTGCCTGCTTTCATCTGACATGAATTGGAAGCCCGAACAGAGACGGTTAAATTCATTTTAATTTTTCAATACACAAAATATTGAGCACCTCAAGTATTTCAATGAGTACATTGCCCTTTTAAGTATCGGCCCACCATCTTTAAGTGGGGGTGGGACTTCCTGGTGTTTGCTGTGTACACGCAGACAAACCTGCCTGGGTTAAACCCGGAAGTGGGCGAGCTGGAGCCGAGATATGGTCACGCACCGAAAAGCTGCTATTTTAACCTCCCATCCGCCCCTAACAAACCCATTCTTGGGGGTTAAAATTACCCCCAATGTCTCTAATAAAGCAGGCAGACCAAGGAATGCATTAAGGGTTTATGCGTTAATCTTTGCACAGGCCCTCAGATAGGTACGAAAAGGAAAAAAATTGTGATGATGCCCATTTTTGAATACCCATATAATGCCGAATTTCTGACTAATAATACTGAAATCTAATATATCAATACATCGGGGCAGAAATTGCTTAAAAAATAACAGTGAGCTCAACAGCGCTCACCATTGTTAGTGGTGAAATGGAGGAGCACATGCGTTCACACTTGCGCAGTGAAACACTGAAATCCGGAACTTGCTTCGACTGGTTCGACGGCGATATGACAGCTTTGAATTAAAGGGATATCCTTATCTCTGCAATCTTCTCCAGCCGTACAACCCTCTGAGATCTCTGCGCTCCTCCAATTCTGGCTTCTTATGCATCCCCGATTTCCTTCAACCCTTCATTAGCATCCGTACCTTCAGCTGTCTAGGCCCTGAACTCTGGAATTCCCTCCCTAAACCTCTCCACCTCCCGACCTCTCTCTCCTCCTTTAAGGTAGGTAGGAAAGTAAGTTGTGAAGAGGACATAAGGAGTCTGCAAAGGGATACAGATAGGTTAAGTGAGTGGGCAAAAATTTGGCTGATGGAGTATAATGTGGGAAAATGTCAACTTGTCCAATTTGGCAGGAGGAATAGAAAAGCAGTATATTATTTAAATGGAGAGAGATTGCAGATCTCTGAGGTACAGAGGGATCTGGGTGTCCTTCTACATGAATCACAAAAAGTTAGTATGCAGGTACAGCAAGTGATTAGGAAGGCAAATGGAATATTGTCAATTATTGCAAGGGTAATGGAATATAAAAGTAGAGATGCTTTGCTACAGTTGTACAGGGCATTGGTGAGACCACATCTAGAATACTGTGTGCAGTTTTGGTCTCCTTATTTAAGAAAGGAGGCGGTTCAGAGAAGGTTCACTCGACTGATTCCTGCGATGAGGGGGTTATCTTATGAGGAAAGGTTGGACAAGTTGGGCCTGTATACACTGGAGTTTAGAAGAATGAGAGGTGATGTTATTGAAATATATAAGATCCTGAGGGGACTTGAAGGGGTAGTTGCTGAGAGGATGTTTCCCCTTGTGGGAGAGACTAGAACTAGGGGCCACAGTTTAAAAATAAGGGGTCTCCCATTTAAGACAGAGATGAGGAGAAATTTTTTCTCTCAGAGGGTTGTGAGTCTGTGGAACTCCCTTCCCCAGAGAGTGGTGGAGGAGGGGTCATTCAATATTTTTAAGGCTGAGTTGATAGATTCCTGATTAAGAAGGGAGTCAAAGGTTATAGTATGTAGATGGGAGAGTAGGGTTGAGGTCACAATCAGATCAGCCATGATCTTATCAAATGGCAGAACAGGCTCGAGGGGCCGAATGGCCTACTCCTGCTCTTAATTCGTATGTTGTACATAAGTAAGATGCTCCTTAAAACCTACCTCTTTGACCAAGCATTTGGTCACCTGTCCTAATATCGCCTTATGTAGCTCTGTGTCAAATTTTGTCTGACAACACTCCTGTGAATCACCTTGGGACTTTTTACTCCGTTAGAGGTGGTATATAAATGCAAGTTGCTGTTGTTGTTGACGCATCAAGGTAGTACTGAGGAACTGAAGCATTAACGGAGTTTCCATCTTTTGGAGGAAACTGAGGCCCCAGCTGCCTGTCCAGGTAAGATATAAATGCGGACAGCACGGTGTGAGGACAACAGTATGCTGAGAGTTCGGTACGTGTGGGAGTTGGGTCAAGTGGGGGAAGGAGGTGCTGCTTTGCCTTGCTTTTCCTGCAGAGCGGTAGTGGACCTGAGAGCGGTGAGCGGCGGTAAAGAGCGAGACCAGAGCGGGGATAAAAACAGCGCAGAGAGAGCGAGAGTCCAGTCGGTGAGCGGCGGTAAAGAGCGAGACCAGAGCGGGGATAAAAACAGCGCGGAGAGAGCGAGAGTTCAGTCGGTGAGCGGCGGGAGAGAGCGAGACCAGAGCGGAGATATAAACAGCGCGGAGAGAGCGAGAGTCCAGTCGGTGAGCGGCGGGAGAGAGCGAGACCAGAGCGGGGATATAAACAGCGCGGAGAGAGCAAGAGTTCAGTCAGTGAGCGGCGGGAGAGAGCGAGACCAGAGCTTACTCTGAGAGCGAGACTCTGAGACCAGCGGCAGAGTTCAGGGTGACGTCACCAGTCAGAAAGTGACGCGGCACAGGGGAGGCAGCTGATTGGTGAGTAGGTTCAGGTGAGTATTTCTACCATTTTACTGTAAGTAAAGTAATAAGAAAGGGAAGATCTGCAGGTTTTATAGCAGATAGTGTTTTTTTTTAGTGAACCTAGGTCCCTAGTATAGTTAACATTTTCTAATTTCAACGTAATTTAAAAGGGGTAACTAAGCTAAGGCAAGTCATGGCAGCAGACCTCGCACCCGTGATATGCTCCTCCTGCAAGATGTGGGAAGTCATGGACACTACCAGTGTCCCTGCCGACCATGTGTGCGGGAAGTGTGTCCACCTGCAGCTACTGACCGATCGTATCTCGGAGCTGGAGCTGCGGGTGGACTCACTGTGGAGCATTCGCGATGCAGAGAAACTCGTGGATAGCACGTTTAGCGAGTTGGTCACACCGCAGGTAAAGGGTATACAGGCAGGAAGTGAATGGGTGACCACCAGGAAGAGTAAGAGATGCAGGCAGGTAGTGCAGGGGTCCCCTGTGGCCATCCCCCTCTCAAACAGATATGCCACTTTGGATGCTGTTGGGGGGGATGACTTATCAGGGGAAGGCAGCAGCAGCCAACTTCCTGGCACCACGGGTAGCTCTGCTGCACAGGCTGGGAGGAAAAAGAGTGGCAGAGCTATAGTGAAAGGGGACTCAATTGTAAGGGGAATAGACAGGCGTTTCTGCGGCTGCAACCGAGACTCCAGGATGGTGTGTTGCCTCCCTGGTGCAAGGATCAAGGATGTCTCGGAGCGGCTACAGAACATTTTGGAGGGGGAGGGCGAACAGCCAGCTGTCGTGGTGCACATAGGCACCAACGATATAGGTAAAAAAGGGGATGAGGTCCTAAAAGCAGAATATAGGGAGTTAGGAGGTAAATTAAAAAATAGGACCTCAAAGGTAGTAATCTCAGGATTGCTGCCAGTGCCACGTGCTAGTCAGAGTAGAAATAGGAGGATATTTCAAATGAATACGTGGCTAGAGGAATGGTGCAAGGGGGAGGGATTCAAATTCCTGGGACACTGGAAACGGTTCTGGGGGAGGTGGGACCAGTACAAACCGGATGGTCTGCACCTGGGCAGGGCCGGGACTGCTGTCCTAGGAGGAGTGTTTGCTAGTGCTGTTGGGGAGGGTTTAAACTAAAGTGGCAGGGGGTTGGGAACCTGAGCAGGGAGAGAGAGGAAAGCGTAACAGGAAGGGACAGAAGGTATGGAGTAATAGGTAAAGTGTTAAAAAAGGAATAAGCAGGAACTAAGCGTCACAAAACAGATTTGAAAGTTCTTTATCTGAATGCACGTAGCATTCGTAATAAAATGGACGAGTTAACGGCACAAATAACTACGTATGGGTATGATCTTGTGGCCATTACAGAAACATGGCTGCAGGGTGACAACGACTGGGAATTAAATATGCCAGGGTATTTAACAATCAGGAAGGACAGGCAGGAAGGAAGGGGAGGTGGGGTGGCTATGTTAATAAAGGAAGGAATCACTGTAATACAGAGAAATGATATTGGGACAAAGCATCAAGATAATGAAACAGTTTGGGTGGAGATAAGGAATAATAAGGGAAAAAAAACATTAGTGGGCGTAGTATATAGGCCTCCTAATAGTTGCAACTCTGCTGGAAGAAGTATTAATCAGGAGATAGTCGGGGCATGTAATAAGGGAACAGCCATAATTATGGGGGATTTTAATTATCATATTAACTGGACAAATCAAATTGGGCAGAGCAGCCTTGAGGACGAGTTCATTGAGTGCATCAGGGATGGATTTCTTGAGCAGTATGTAACTGATCCTACAAGGGGGCAGGCAACCTTGGACCTGGTCCTGTGTAATGAGTCAGGATTAATTAATAATGTCCTAGTTAAGGATCCCCTTGGAACGAGCGACCACAACATGGTTGAATTCCATATCCAATTAGAGGGTGAGAAGGTTGATTCTCAAACAAGCGTACTGAGCTTGAATAAAGGAGACTATGATGGTATGAGAGCGGAATTGATTAAAGTGGACTGGGAAAATAGATTAAAGGGTAAGACGGTACATGAGCAGTGGTGTTCATTTAGGGAGTTATTTTACAACTTTCAAAATAAATATATTCCACTGAGGAAAAAAGGGTGTAAAAGAAATGACAGCCATCCGTGGCTAAGTAAAGAAATCAAGGATAGTATCCGACTAAAAACAAGGACATATAAGGTAGCCAAACTTAGTGGGAGGATAGAAGATTGGGAATTCTTCAAAAGACAGCAAAAAGTAACTAAAGGATTGATTAAGAAAGGGAAGTTAGATTATGAAAAGAAATTAGCAAAAAATATAAAAACAGATAGCAAGAGTTTCTATAGTTATATAAAAAGAAAAAGGGTGGCTAAGGCAAACATAGGTCCCTTAGAGGATGAGACCGGGAAATTAATGGTGGGAAACATGGAGATGGCAAAAATGCTGAACAAATATTTTGTTTCAGTCTTTACAGTAGAGGACACTAAGAATATCCCAACACTGGACAAACAGGTGACTCTCGGGGGGGAGGAGCTAAATACGATTAAAATCACTCAGGAGATGGTACTCAGTAAAATAATGGGACTCAAGGCGGATAAATCCCCTGGACCTGATGGCTTCCATCCTAGGGTCTTGAGGGAAGTGGCAGTAGGGATTGTGGATGCTTTGGTGATAGTTTTCCAAAATTCCCTGGACTCAGGAGAGGTCCCGGCAGATTGGAAAACTGCTAATGTAACACCGTTATTTAAAAAGGGTAGTAGGCAGAAGGCTGGAAATTATAGGCCAGTTAGCTTAACATCTGTGGTGGGTAAAATTTTGGAGTCTATTATTAAGGAGACAGTAACGGAACATTTAGATAAGCATAATTTAATAGGACAAAGTCAGCATGGCTTTATGAAGGGGAAGTCATGTCTGACAAATTTGCTTGAGTTCTTCGAGGATATAACGTATAGGGTGGATAAAGGGGAACCAGTGGACATAGTGTATTTAGACTTCCAGAAGGCATTCGACAAGGTGCCACATAAAAGATTATTACTTAAGATAAAAAATCACGGGATTGGGGGTAATATTCTGGCATGGGTGGAGGATTGGTTATCGAACAGGAAGCAGAGAGTTGGGATAAATGGTTCATTTTCGGACTGGCAACCAGTAACCAGTGGTGTTCCACAGGGGTCGGTGCTGGGTCCCCAACTCTTTACAATCTATATTAACGATTTGGAGGAGGGGACCGAGTGCAACATATCAAAATTTGCAGATGATACAAAGATGGGAGGGAAAGTAGAGAGTGAGGAGGACATAAAAAACCTGCAAGGGGATATAGACAGGCTGGGTGAGTGGGCGGAGATTTGGCAGATGCAATATAATATTGGAAAATGTGAGGTTATGCACTTTGGCAGGAAAAATCAGAGAGCAAGTTATTTTCTTAATGGCGAGAGACTGGAAAGTACTGCAGTACAAAGGGATCTGGGGGTCCTAGTGCAAGAAAATCAAAAAGTTGGTATGCAGGTGCAGCAGGTGATCAAGAAAGCCAACGGAATGTTGGCTTTTATTGCTAGGGGGATAGAATATAAAAACAAGGAGGTATTGCTGCAGTTATATAAGGTATTGGTGAGACCGCAGCTGGAATACTGCATACAGTTTTGGTCTCCATACTTAAGAAAAGACATACTTGCTCTCGAGGCAGTACAAAGAAGGTTCACTCGGTTAATCCCGGGGATGAGGGGGCGGACATATGAGGAGAGGTTGAGTAGATTGGGACTCTACTCATTGGAGTTCAGAAGAATGAGAGGCGATCTTATTGAAACATATAAGATTGTGAAGGGTCTTGATCGGGTGGATGCAGTAAGGATGTTCCCAAAGATGGGTGAAACTAGAACTAGGGGGCATAATCTTAGAATAAGGGGCTGCTCTTTCAAAACTGAGATGAGGAGAAACTTCTTCACTCAGAGGGTGGTCGGTCTGTGGAATTTGCTGCCCCAGGAAGCTGTGGAAGCTACATCATTAGATAAATTTAAAACAGAAATAGACAGTTTCCTAGAAGTAAAGGGAATTAGGGGTTATGGGGAGCGGGCAGGAAATTGGACATGAAGCTGAGTTCGGATCGGTCAATGCCCTGTGGGTGGCGGAGAGGGCCCAGGGGCTATGTGGCCGGGTCCTGCTCCGACTTCTTGTGTTCTTTAGATTTGTGGTTGGGATCAGATCAGCCATGATCTTATTGAATGGCGGAGCAGGCTCGAGGGGCCGATTGGCCTACTCCTGCTCCAATTTCTTATTCCATGGCACTATTTGAAGAAAAGCAGAGGGTTCCCCTGGTATCCTGACCAACATTTTTCCCTCAAGCACTTCCACCGAAATATAGATTAGTCATTCACCTCACTTATTACTTGTGGGATCTTGCTGCATGCGATTCGGCGACCATTTTTCCACAGTTGCTTGCCTCACATCTATTTTGGTATTGTTAGTTATCTGTTTACTCTAGGAGGTGCTGAACCATAGATGCTCGGACGGTCTAAGGTTCAATCATTTATCTGTGCTCTGATAGTTGTTTGTAAACCAGGTGATAACAGGAGCACTGCAATTTTCCCCAGAAAGCCTTGGATCATGAAGTTAAAAAAAAATCAGCCAGTGTTGGAAGTCCATTTTTGTGGGCAGAGGGTGGGGACAGCATCAAGCTGGTTGGTGATACCCACTGCGGTCAAAGCTCCTGCTGACAATCACTGTGCAGCGAAGGTTCACCAGACTGATCCCTGGGATGGTAGGACTGTCGTATGAGGAGAGATTGGGTCGACTCGGCCTGTATTCACTCGAGCTTAGAAGAATGAGAGGGGATCTCATTGCAACATATAAAATTCTGACAGGGCTAGACAGACTGGATGCAGGGAGGATGTTTCCCCTGGCTGGGGGGTCCAGAACGAGGGGTCACAGTCCCAGGATACGGGGTAGGACATTTAGGACTGAGATGAGGAGAAATGTCTTCACTCAGAGGGTGGTGAACCTGTGGAATTCTCTACCACAGAAGACTGTGGAGATCAAGTCAGTGAGTATATTTAAGAAGGAGCTAGATAGATTTCTAGACACAAAAGGCATCAAGGGATATGGGGAGAGAGCAGGAATATGGTATTGAGATAGAGGATCAGCCATAATCATATTGAATGGCGGAGCAGGCTCGAAGGGCCGAATTGCCGACTCCTGCTCCTATTTTCTATGTTTCTATGTTTCAAGACTCAGACACAAGTAATGGCCAGCTGGGAAAGATACTCAAGGGTTCCCAATGCCAATAGAGCCATATCTCAATATGGAGTCAGTGCCTTCAAGAGTTGGGAAATAAAGTTAATGACCTAGAAAAAATTAGTGGCGTCCAAATTTCTGCCTGTACAAATGCGGTGGAGCGGAACCCATGCCTGCCCTAGCCCAGGCCTGAGACCCCATCCAAAATTCTGGGAACAGGGTGATTTGCATAGCCAAAACAGGCACAGCGAGCCTGTAAGCATGCATCTGTTTACTCTAGGCGGTGCTGAACCATAGAAGCTAGGAAGGTCCGAGGTTCGATCATTCCAACGTGCTAACCATAAAATGTCAGAGTGCTGCTGGATCGATTACCTTTACCTAGTAAAGGTTGGGGCCTTTTTACAGGCTGGCATGAATCCTGCTGAGGCCTATGGAGAGCTTAAAGGCCTGAATTTCCCGGGGAATCCCAGGAACTGCCCAGATAGCCCCTTTAGCATAGTGAGAGCAAGTGGAAGAATTACCAATGACCCCGCCACCAGAGGGCCAATCTAAATGGGGTGGAACCAGGTTCTGCCTCAAATTCCGATCCCCATTCGGTGGAAATCAAGTTTTCTGACCCCTAAAATTTCAGGGCCTGTAAGTGGCCAAAACAGTGGCAGATGAAATCCAGTCCAGATAAATGTAAAGTGCTGCACAGTAAAAGAAAATGAATGGTGTTGAAATAATTATGGGTGAATCTGAAAGAGATCGGAGCATTTTCGTAGACTCAGTGCAACACATCCAAACATTGTGAAACAATAAGCAACAAAACAAATAGAATGTGAAATCAGGAGAGTACAAGTTGGAGGAAGTTCTGCTAAAGCTGTACAGTACTCTTAAGGTCTGGATTTTGCTGTGAAAATATCGGTGAAGCTAACAGCGCTCACCATTATTTCTGTGCAAATCAGACAGCAACTTCCGGCGACCGCACATGCACAGTTAAACGCGGAAATTGGACAGCTGCTGAACGAGATACAATGCTCCTCCGTAAGCTCTGCAAAAAAGACATCTCACCTATTAATTGTATGTGATTTATATCAATTAGTGTTAATTGTATTTAGGTGGTGTGTAAAGTGGAGCTCTGTGAATAAAGGCTTGGAAGCAGCTGAAGACTAGGCTTTAGTATTCTATTCTTCACCACCCGGTTAACCAGTTTGTAACATGGTAGCAGAGGATGGTTGCGTAAAGGTGGAGGTTAGAAACTACGATTTTTTTTGGGCTTAAAACAAAACTTGAAAGCCTAGTGGCAATTGTGGAAAATGGCAGGACACAAGTTTAAATCATCGAGGTACGATTTCCCTCCGACGTTCTCGGAGTTTGAACCGTATGACCAGTGGAAGAACGAGGTTGATATGTGGACATGGGTTAATACTCTATCAAAGAGAAAACAAGGCATGGCATTGGCATTGTCGCTTCCTGAATGAAGTAAAATTAGAAGTAAGGTATTTTCTGAGATGGATGCAGATCTTTTAGATAATGATGACGGTTTTACCTTTCTAATAGAATTTCTGGATCAAATCTACAAGAAAGATGACCTGTTAAGTGCCTATGAGGCCTAGTCAGCATTTGATAGATTTTGGAAGATTGACGGTCATTCAATGGAAGAGTATATTATAGACTTTAACAAATTGTACAAACGGTTGACAAAGTTCCAACTGGGAATCCTGGATCGGTACTAGCGTTTAAATTACTAGCCTGTGTTAAGGTGTCTCATAGGGACAGGCAACTGGTCCTAACTGGCGTCCAGTTCTCAGAAAAGGAAACACTGTTGGATCAAATGTCTGCTGCCTTAAAGAAATTCCTGGGGAAACAGTCATTCCCTTCAGCCCTCAGGGAACAAATGGGGTCTTCTGCTGTGACACAAAGAATAGAAGATTCGATGGTGATCAGGTTTTGAAATGTTCCCGATACTAAACGCAGGCTCCAGTCCAGGTTTCAAACTTTTCAAGAGTCTGGATGTAGGCGTTGCTATGAAGTGAACCTCACGTCAGAAAACTATTGTGAATTAGAGATGAAAGAGGGAGATCTCTCAGTAGTAATCCCTATAGATATAGAAGTGAAAGTTGCAGATGTAGCTTGACTAGGTCAGGCAAAGAAACAAAGACCACGGAACAGTCATGTATCAGAACTAAATGCAGAAGTCCTCATGATAGTGAAGTTTTGGTGGCTACCAATAAACTTGAGGATAAACAAATAAGAGAGGCAAAACAAAGGGAGTTAGATGGTTGGAAAGAATTTGGAGTTTATTCTGAGGTAACAGATAAGGGTCAACCAGCTTTGTCACATCAATGGATTTGTACTGAAAAAGTCCTTGTGGATGAGACTTGTAAGGCTAAAGCAAGGTTGGTAGCTCGGGGTTTTTAAGAGAAACTGGGTGATACA
Source organism: Heptranchias perlo (assembly GCF_035084215.1). Lineage (NCBI taxonomy): Eukaryota > Metazoa > Chordata > Chondrichthyes > Hexanchiformes > Hexanchidae > Heptranchias > Heptranchias perlo. Next base: position 103,854,746 of record NC_090327.1, read on the forward strand.
GATGTTCAAGTGGATCTTAAAAACCTTTTTGGCTCTTTTGACAACATATTTGTGGGAGTGTAGGAAATTTAACATAAAAGCCGCATTTCTGCAGGGCGATACTTTTCAGAGAAGTGTTTCTGAAATCTGAGGCAGCAGATGCGGAAGGAAAACTATGGAAACTAAACAAATGCGTCGATGGCCTGACTGATGCTTTCAGGGTATGGTATTTTTTGGTGAGATCTGGTTTGCTGAAAACAGGTTGTATTCAACTATAAGCAGATCCCACAATGTTTTATTGGTGCCTTAATGGGAAACTTTCAGGCATCTTCATGATGCATGTTGATGATTTCTTATGGGGTGGTACTGCGGAATTTGAGAAATGCGTCATTGATAAGATTAGAGTAGAATTTAAAATTGGGAGTCAAGCCTTTGGGGCTTTTAAATATATTGGTTTAGATATTAAGCAGAGTGTGTCTGGTATAACTTTAAATCAACAGTCCTATCTGAAAAGTGTTACTCCCATCCCAGTTAATCGTACGAGGTCATCACAGAAAGGTGATGTTACATCTGAAGAAGAGACAGCAATTACGAAGCTTGATTGGTCAGTTGAACTGGTTTGTGCACTCAGACTAGACCAGATGCTAGTTTGATGTGTTGGAGTTAAGTAGCTCAATAAAACACCACGTAGTAGAGAATGTTTTAAGGACAAATAAAACATTGCGAAGATTAAATATAGATAAATGTGTACTTAAGTTCCCCACCCTTAGGTGACCCAAAAAAAATGAAGCTCATTATCTTCAGCGATACTTCACATGCTAATCTTCCTGATGGGTATTCTAGTGCAGCTGGTTTCATAGTGTTTCTTATGGGTGTGAATGGGAAATGTTGTCCTTTAGCTTGAGAAGCTAAGAAAATAAAAAGGGTTGTTAAAAGTACTTTGGCTGCTGAAACACTAGCTCTTGTCTATGCACTGGAAAATGAGATTCTATTTAGCAAATATCTTGAGTGACATCCTGTACAATGGGAGACTGAAGATAGTACACCCATTGAATATTATGTAGACAATCGTTCATTGTGGGATAATGCACACTCTACGAAAAATGTAAGTGAGAAAAGATTATGGATTGACCTTGCTGGCTTGAAACAAATACTAGAGAGAAAGGAAATCTCTAAAATTAAATGAATGGATTCAAGCCATGAACTGTCGGATTGTTTTACTAAAAGAAGTACATGTACGAAGAAATTGTTAGGAGTCCTGGAGAAGGGTTGCCTCACAATGTAATACTTTGAATAGTATAAGTTGTACAGAGTATGGAAGTTTTTGACTTTTAAAATTTTTGTTTGTATTGTGTATATATAAAGTTTTTTTATTTAAAAAAGGGAACCTGTTAATTGTATCTGTGATTTATATCAATTAGTGTTAATTGTATTCAGGTGGTGTGTAATGTGGAGCTCTGTGAATAAAGGCTTGGAAGCAACTGAAGACCAGGGTCTAGTATTCTATCCTTCTCCACCGGGCTATCCAACCTTCTCCACAGGTCCCAGAAGCACTGTAGAGGGTGGTATGCTTTTTGGATCTCTAATTTAGAGGAAGTTGCCATGCAAAAGCTCAAAGCCTATGGTCAAGTGCAAGCCTAATGATCAGCGGGCGTCGTTCGTTCGCTGCTCACAGCAACATCCAGCCCAGTATGTCCAATTCTGCTCATCAAGAAATGAGGGAGATATTCAAGCCCCAGGGACTGTACAGATAAAGGACTGATCCTCAGTGTTAAATGATTGAATTATGAGGGAAGTTGGGAGAAACTTAGACTTTTCAGCCTTGAAAGGAGGCAATGGACAGGGAACCTCAGTAATTGTAGTGGGAATTGTGTGGGAAATTGTGTGGGAGATGTAAATCTGGAACAGCACTTCAAAGAGCATCAAAGGGACACAGGTTCAGGATGTTGAAAGATAAATTTAGGAAACGTGTTTTCCATCAGAGAATCAACACTTAGAATTGATTTCTGACTAAGTTAGTGGAGGCAAAAACCCTACAGCCAATGTAGTGACCACTGCATGATTTTATGGTGGACTATAAAGTCTTTCTGGATAGATGAATGAGCTAAGATAGACCAAATGGCATCTTGTGATCCTGTTACAGCATGACTGGCAATGCAATTCTCTTTTTCAGATCTTAACTGTCCAATCAGGCAATTTGAATTTTGGCAGTGACTAGCTGATCATATATCAATGTTTAAGCTATCTGAACAGATGGCCAGATTTTCACACACTAACTGACACACTAAGCTGTTACAGCAATACTAATTTATGAAATGATCGTGGGGACCATTTATGAAGCCCTTAAAAAGCAAATTTAGAGTATAAAGGTCGGAGTATAATGGTATACCAATAAGATGGCTTGGAAGCACAGTGATTTGCTTTGACTTCTGGGACCACAGCTTGATTCCAGCTCAGACTGTTGGAATGACAGTCTCCTCTTTGATAGCTGAAAAGATCCAAAGTGAAACAAATTTGGACATTCTCGACCCACGTGGGATCAACTCAAATCCACAAGCTCTAAATTGTTAACCTAACTCAGATGTCATGAGGATAACTGGTGTTGGAAATGGAAATGACACACTGCTATATTTGGGGGTGCTCTCTGAGATTGCAGTTAAGGTTGATTGTTGGGACAGATGCTTTATTTTGGATCGCACAATGGGCATGCCTGAGCTGTGGGTGCTAATGCCTACTGAGTACCAGAATTCGAAAGAGCACACTACTCCATAGCACTGACATCCATCCTTTTTAAGAGCACAAAAATTCAGACACATTTTGTTTGCAAGGACCAGCGCACCCTTCCACTGAGTGCAATTTGGGTTGATTTCAATTAATGCAAATTCTTTGAAATGGGCTTTTAAAATCATTTTACCTCTCCACAGTTACATTATGAGCTAAGTTTAGTGAGTTTGCCATCCGGGGGGAGGCTCGCTCAACAGGAGGGCAGATTGGAGGAGAATTGGGTGTGGAGGTCAATGCACCTGATTCAGGACACTCGTAATTTTCTGGACATTGATTTTAATAGCTGGAAAATTGGGAACATCTTGAATCATACTGACTGATCTCCATGCCTGATTCTCTGATCTCACTCTAGTCAAGTGAGCCCCCATACAAGGAGCAGAATCTCACAATTTCAGGGCTCCAATTTATAATTATCGTTTGTGGGTACTAACTTCATGGACAATGTCTTGGGTAAACTTCAAAATGTTTAGGGAGGGAAAAGAGCAAGAAGGGCTGTGTATTTGTAGACAAAGAAACAAGGCTGCCAAACATTTTCTCATGAAAATTATGCCATTAATTGTAAAGTATACGTTCCTAATATTCCTGGTGCTCAAGATGGCAGAAAGGATGGTTTCTGGTTGAGGAGGCTAGGATTTGGGGCAGGATATTGGGTATCTGTCCTATTTAACTTCCAGTTGGGGATGCGGCAGGCAGATTTTCTGAATCCCCCACATTAAAGAAGCATGTCTGGGAGGATTTTGGGCTTCCCTGAGAAATTTCATGAATTTTTCCCTTAAAAGGCCTCAGTGGAACTCACACCTGCTTGAAAAAAGACCCAGAAACTCCAGCGATAAGTTAATTGATCCCGAGGGGATCCATTACCTTTGAAATGTCCCAAAATTGTATCCTTATTCTTTTTTTGACCTTTCCTGGGTCTTGAGGGTGCCCCGGGTATTGCTCTGACGTCCACCAGATGAGTGAGGTTGGGCGCTACTCAAGCACCCTTGAAGGTACAATGAACCTGTTCAACGTAAATGACCCTGTTTCCTAAATATGGGACAGGGCCTGCGGCCTCATCGGTAACTGGATTTACGCTCCACCACATTTACGCTGGCAAGGCAATCTCCATCCAATTTCAGGTCTTTGTGTGTAAAATTTAGTTCAGAACATTTTATGATCCTAACTCAAAGGGACAATCCTTGATTTAACTCATCATGCACAAGATCATATTGTATTTGCTGTAACTAGGCAATAAGAGTAAATAAACAATCAGAAAAACAAATTTACTTGGAGGTAGGAGCAAGAAACATCGGAGTTCAGTAACAAACAATGCTTTTGGGAACAGTCACACTGGGTGAATCATTCCACCAACCAGTAACCATACTAACTGAACCATCTCACCAACCTATGATCAAACTAACTGAACCATCCCACCAACCAGTAACCATACTAACTGAACCATCCCGCCAACCAGTAACCATACTAACTGAACCATCTCACCAACCTATGATCAAACTAACTGAACCATCCCGCCAACCAGTAACCATACTAACTGAACCATCCCACCAATCTGTGACCAAACTAATTGAACCATCCCACCAATTAGTAACGACACTAACTGAACTATCCCACCAAACAACAATCAAACTGATTAATCCATCTAACAACCAGTGATCAAACTGAACTGCAAAACAGTAGTGCAAATCAGAAGATGCCATTCTTAACCGTATAGTGCTCTGGTCAGACTACGCCTTAAATACTTTGTCAGTTATGGTCATCGAGACACAAAGGTCATTCAAACCCAGGAAGTGGTTCACAGAAAAAGCAATAAGTTGAACCCTATTGTCAGAGGGACTGAGTTAGGAGTACAGACTGGAGAAACATCAATGTATCAGTCTTGAAAGGAGGCAACTGAAAGTCATTGAGCTGGAGTGTGAGTTGCAGACACTCTGACACATAAGAGAAGGGGAGGAGTATCTCGACAGTTTGCTCCAGACCTCAGTCACACCACATAGAGGTACAGGATCAGAACAGGGTTGGTGTGACCGATAGTGTACAGAGTAAGGGGAACCCAGGTGAGATGGAGAAAGAGGATCCGCAGACACCGATCCTATCCAACAGATACAATGTACTTGCTACCCGTGAGGATAAGGATGAAGATTGTTGGAAGGACAGCCAGAATGCTGACCATGGCACCATGGAGCAGGAGTGGGGGGGGGGGGGGGTGTGGGAGGAGGAAGGAGGAGGGAGATGATGTTGTGGTTGTACGGGATTCAATAATTAGGGGGACAGATAGCATCCATTGTAAGCAGGATCAAGAGTCCCACATGGTACGTTGCCAGGGTGAGGGACATCTTGAACCAGCTTGAAAGGATATTGGAGAAGGACGGGAGAGGATCCAGTCATTGTGGTCCATGTTGGGACCAACAACCTAGGAAAGGGTGGGCAAGAGGTCCTGTTCAGAGAGTACCAGGAGCTAGGAGCTAAATTAAAAAACTGGACCTCAAGGGTTATAATCTCTGGTTTATTACCCCAAGCCACGTCCAAATTGGTAGAGGGACAGGCAGATTAGGGAGGTGAACACATGGCTGAAGGAATGGTGTGGGAAAGAGGGGTTCCATTTCATGGGACACTGGCACCAGTAGTGGGACAGGAAGGAACTGTAGCATTAGGACAGGCTCCACCTGAACCAGGCTGAGATCAGAGTCCTAGGGGAAAGGATAAAAAGGGCGGTCACAAGGACTATAAACTAGTAAATAGGGGGGAGGGCTCAGGTATAAATAATAATTCTAAAACCAAAAGTAGAGTAATAATGCTTTAGGCACTACAGGTAAAGGAAAAACTAAAAGATGTCAAGTAATTAAATCAGGAGAGAGAAATAAGAAATGTGTGAGAAAAACAACATTAGAGCAGAAGGATAGGTTAGGGTGTGTGGCCCAAATAAGCATTCTTTACACAAATGCATGGAGTTTAAGGAAGAAATTGAATGAATTACAGGCGCAAATTCAACTAAGAGGGTTCGACATGGACGCCTTTACTGAGACATGGCTGCAAGACAATCAGGACTGGGAACTGAATATACCAGGTTATAGAGTCTATAGGAAGGATAGGGAAACTGGTAGAGGGGGAGGAGTAGCCTTAGTGATTAAGGATGAAATTACTTCAATGATAAGAGAGGATATAACGAGTGGTAAGCAGGCAATGGAGACTTTATGGGTAGAATTAAGAAATAGAAAAGGATTTAAGACGGTAGTGAGAGTTGTGTATAGGACCCCCCTCTCCCCCCGATAGCAGCTACGAAGTGGCAGAATGTATAAAAGCAGAGATTAGACAAGCATGTAGAAAAGGCAGAGTGGTTTTAATGGGTGATTTTAACTTTCATATAGATTGGGATAAGCAAATGAGTTCATGTCAGAAAGGTAACGAATTTCTTGAGTGTATTCAGGTCAGCCTTCTGCAACAATATGTCCTAGGACCAACAAGGGGGCAGGCCATATTAGATTCAATAATGAGTAATGAGCTAGATTCAGTTAACAGCCTAAAGGTGTCTGAACATTCATCTAATAGCGATCATAATATGATCGAGTTGAACGTTATGTTTGAAAGGGAGAAACTCATAACAGCTACTAATGTTCTAAATTTAGGTAAGGCCAACTTCAACAGGCTGAGACAGAGACTGTCCACAGTAAACTGGGGAAATCTGTTATTGGGTAAAATGACAGAAGATCAGTGGGAGGTGTTCAAAAAAGAATTTAATGTGATACAGAACCAGTTTATACCCCTAAAGGGCAAGAGCTCTACTTGCCAAAAAACACAACCATAGATGACAAAAGAGGTAAGGGACAATATAAAGCGGAGAGAAATCGCATACAAAAATGCAAAAAATAGCAGAGATCCTGGTGACTGGGAGCGATACAAAGAATAACAAAGGGGATTTGTAAATGGTAGGTCATGCCTAACGAACCTGATTGAATTTTTTGAAGAGGTGTATAAAGTAGTGGACTGGGGAATGTCTATTAATATTGTTAAAATGGACTTCCAGAAGGCATTCGATAAGGTCCCTCATAATAGGTAGGTAAAGTCGAAGCTCATGGAATTGAGGGCAAATTATTGACCTGGTTAGGAAATTGGCCAAGGGGCAGGAGACAGAGGGTAGGGATAATGGGCAGGTACTCAAATTGGCAGGATGTGACTGATGGTGTCCCACAGGGATCTGTGTTGGGGCCTCAACTATTCACTGTATTTATAAACAACTTAGATGACGGGATAGAGAGCCACATATCCAAATTTGCCGATAAAACAAAGATAGGCAGCATTGTTAGCAGTGTAGATGGAAGCATAAAATTAGAGAGAGATATTAATAGACTAAGTGAATGGGAAAAACTGTGGAAAATTGATTTCAATGTAGGCAATTGTGAGGTCATCCACTTTGAACCTAAAAAGGATGGATCAGAGTACTTTCTCAATGGTGAAAAGCTCGAAACAGTGGGGATCCAAAGAGAATTAGAGGTCCATATACATAGATCATTAAAATGTCATGGACAGGTATATGAAATAATCAAAAAGGCTAATGGAATGCTGGCCTTTATATCTAGAAGACTAGAATGCAAGGGGGTAGAAGTTATGCTACAGCTATACAAAGCCCTGATTAGACCACACCTGCATTCAGTTCTGGGCACCACACCATAGGAAGCATATATTGGCCCTGGAGGGAGTGCAGTAAAGATTTACTCGAATGATACCTGGACTCCAAGGGTTAAATTACAAGGAGAGATTACACAAACTATGGTTGTATTCCCTGGAATTTAAAAGATTAAGGGGTGATTTGATCGAAGTTTTCAAGATATTAAGGGGAACTGATAGGGTGGATAGAGAGAAACTATTTCTGCTGATTGGAGTGTCTTGGACAAGAGGACATAGCCTAAAAATTAGAACCAGGACTTTCCGGAGTGAAATTAGGAAACACTTCTACATGCAAAGGGTGGTAGAAGTTTGGAACTCTCTTCTGCAAACGGCAGGTGATGCCAGCTCAATTGTTAATTTTAAATCTGAGGTTGATAGATTCTTGTTAACCAAAGGTATTAAGGGATTTGGGGCTAAAGTGGGTAAATGATGTTAGGTCGCAGATCAGCCATGATCTCATTGAATGGCCGAACACACTCGAGGGGCTAAATGGCCTACTCCTGTTCATATGTCCTATATATATGTGTCTTGTTGTACTTGAATCACTCATAGTTTACAAAAGAACCGTGATAAAACTTAACCCATCCACCAAGAAGCAAGGGTTTTACATACTGAGATCACAGATGTTCCAAGAGGTCTGAAGTTCCTCCATCCTGTCCTTTTTATTGGATCTGACAGTCACTTTGGAGGAACGAGATCCTTCTGAACAGAACTACTGCTCTTTTTCTTTGTGTCTTATAAGATGCAGCTACCATGTGGCCCAATCATCCCTTTAGTCTTACCACTTACTTGAGTAATATATGTGCCTCCTGCAGAACTGCCCCCAGATTTCATTTGATTTAGTTGCACAACATCTTAGATTCTTAACTATGGTATCTTTTTTTATTATTCATTCGTGGGATGTGGGCGTTGCTGGCAAGGCCAGCATTTATTGCCCATCCCTAATTGTTCTTGAGAAGGTGGTGGTGATACCAGGACACTATGCTTTTATTAGCCTGGTTTGAGCCACATTCTAGTTCTACATTTCTCCAAATCCCCAATCTAACTCTAATTGACACTAAATTGGTAACCACACTCAAAAAGGCCTCCTGACAAATGGTGAGGAAAATGGAAAATATTACACCATTGCAGTGGGGATTACAGGGGTGCTCTTCTGAGTTGAGGACTGAAGCATATTGTTGGGCAAAGCATAGGGAGCATTACTTTGCATTTAAACCATGCTGTGCCTGGCCTGAGAGTGCTTGATGCTGATATTGAAATGGCAAAACATTCCATTTCCCATTAATGATATCTTTGGCTTATTAAAATATTCTAAATATGAAACTTAAAATGTAGTATCCAAGAAGAAACTAGACCCAAAGACCATAAGAGATAGGAGCAGGAGTAGGCCATTCAGCCCCTCGAGCCTGCTCCGCCATTTAATGAGATCATGGCTGATCTAATTTTTACCTCAACTCCACTTTCCCGCCTTTTCCCCATATCCTTTGACTCCCTTGCTAATCAAAAATTTGTCCAACTCAGCCTGGAATGTATTCAATGACTCAGCCTCCACAGCTTTTTGGGGTAAAGAATTCCAAAGATTCACGACCCTCTGGGAGAAGAAATTCCTCCTCATTTCCGTCTTAAATGGGCGACCCCTTATTCTGAGACTATGCCCCCTAGTTTTAGATTCCCCTATGAGGGGTAACATCCTCTCAGCATCTACCCTATCGAGTCCCCTCAGAATCTTGTATGTTTCAATAAGATGTCCTCTCATTCTTCTAAACTCCAATGAGTATAGACCCAACCTGTTCAATCTTTCCTCATTAGACAACCCTTCCATACCCGGAGTCAACCTAGTGAACCTTCTCTGAACTGCCTCTAATGCAAGTATGTCCTTCCTTAAATAAGGGCACCAGAACTGTATGCAGTATTCCAGGTGTGGTCTCACCAGCACTCTGTACAGTTGTAGCATGACTTGCCTGCTTTTATACTCCGTCCCCCTAGAAATAAAGGCCAATATTCCATTTGCCTTCCGGATTACCTGCTGCACATGTATGTTGACTTTTTGTGTTTCATGTACGAGGACACCCAGATCTCTCTGTACCGCAGCATTTTGTACTATTTCTCCATTCAAATTATGTTTTGCTTTTTTATTTTTCCTCCCAAAGTGGATGACTTCACATTTTCCCACATTATACTCCATCTGCCAAATTTTTGCCCAGTCGCTTAACCTGTCAATATCCCTTTGCAGACACTTTGGGGTCGATTTTAGGAAGGAGGCGGGTTGGCAGGGGTGGGGGGGGTCGACTGGGCGCGTGGGTAAAGCACCCAGTGAATTCAGGGCGCTCCGCACACGATCGCAGCCTAATTGAAGGCACTTACCTTGGCTTCCGGGTTTGGCGCTGGAAAGCTGCGCAGTGGGCGCATTGCGCACCAGCATCACAGACTGTCAGCAGGAGGAGCCCTATTTAAAGGGGCAGTCCTCTAAAGCTCCTCCTGCAGCAAACCACCAATTTAGGAGCATGGAGCAGGCCAGAGGCAAGGCTGCTCCAGGTGCTGCTCGATGGGGTGAGGAGTAGGAGGGAAGTGTTTTTCCCATTGGATGGGAGGAAGTGTCCTCCCTCCACCAACAAGAAGGCTGGAGGAGGTCACCAGCAGTGGCAATGTGTCCAGAACCTGGGTGCAGTGCAGGAAGAGATTTAATGACCTAACCAGGTCAGCCAAAGTGAGTATACTTACACTTTCTCGCACACTCCGTCTTCCACATCACCTCCACCACCACACAACTCCTTCTACACTGCCACCACAACGTCTCGCATCACTCCTCACATCCACTCAACTATCATCCTCACTTTGCCTACACGTACTCTCCGCCCCAGTTCCCATTTGAACATTACCACGCAACCCAATGCTCATACAATCTCATGGCTCTGTCTCACATGTACCCTCCCATGTATCTCCCTCACGCTCAACCCCACCGACATCAATGCATGCAGCGGGTCACCATGCAACCATCACTCAATCACGCCTCTGTGTTTTGCTTTGATAGGAGAAGAGATGCCAGAATGCCCAGGAGAGAGCAAGGACCAGAGGGGGCCCGCCACACCAGGTGGCATTAATAGATACGGAGCAGCAGGCACTCGAAATAAGCCGGACTCTGGAGTGCCTGTCCGTGACGGATGCCGAGACTAGGAGTGCACAAGCGTCTGGTGACAGAAATCTAACACTCAGCACTCATGATAGCGAATGATCTTAGCATCACTTGGCATCTGCAGCATCTCAACATCTGTCCACATGCTTAATATTGCTTTCTGTTCTCTTGCAGGGCCATCTGCGACTGCCGTGACTGTGGAGGGCAATTCCTCAGAGGACCTGCCAGCCTCTTAGGGTCAATCATCACATCTAAGCCATGCATCCACCAGCACAGATACACACACCTCGTGGGTCCCCGTCCTCACTTAGTTGGGCTTGCACATGGTGAGTCACCATGCACATGTGAGCACGAGCAGACCCTGGTGGCAGGGGCAGCCGTGGAGAGTCCATGTCAGTGGGTGCACTCTTCTCCAGGCTCTGCTCAGCTGGACTCAGATGCTGAACCCTGGGTACCAGCCGTGAAAAGGAGAGTCATCGAGGGGCAGCAGCACATCACCGAGGTACTGGAACAGTTGCCACGCGCACTCTCCACAATCATGCAGAGGATGGAGGAGTCCAACTCCTGCATGAGTGGAATACTGTCACAGGGACGTGAAGGCAACTCTGAGATAGTGTCGTGGGTAGGTGCGGGAATGTCTGCGATGGAGGAAAGGCTAGCCTCCATCGAGCGTCAAGCACGGCTCAACAATGAGTCCATTCAGATTCAGGGCCGTTCAGATTCAGGGTGAGCAACATTCTGCCGCCTTAAACAAGCTGACAGATACCTTACAACTGGCCTTCCAAGGCTTCACACAAGTCCTCCAAACTGTCGTCCAGCAGGGTGGAAGGAGTGATGTGGGCCTGGGCCAGGAGGGAATGATGGTGAAAGGGGACATGGAAGTGGGGACGCCACTCAAAGTGCTCCCACGTCTCACCCGTTGCCCCTCTCTCAACCAGTACCTGCAATGCTGCCCCCCTCTCCAGGTGGCCGAGTCTGCCCCTGCACAGGTGCAGGTGGAGCAGTCTTTGGAGAGGCCCTCGTGGGCACTGAACCCCAGAGGGCGTCCGCGCAAAGCATCTCATCGGTCAGGGCATGGACAAGAGCAACCTGCCACTACCTCTGCATAGGGGTTCCCGTAAATGTAAGGCGAAGGATTTGTAAGCACAAAGGGGATGCACAGGAGTGAAAGACGAAATGTCATGTTTTTGATTTATTTTCCTTTGTTTTGCAAAAAATCATAAAAAATTGTTATCACCACTAATGCCACATCTTTGAAAATCTTGTCTGGTTTGCGCAATAATGCCCTTTCCTGAGGATCACCATGAAGACCCACACCTGATGCCACCCATTGTGTCACTGCAGAGTGGGTGCAGGTGTATTTGCAGGGCTCTTTTGTGCAGACGACTGAGAGACGCGGTCGTATCCCTGGTGGCGCGTTGAAAGGATGCGGAGAAGTTGTTGAGGGCAGTGGTGACTTTGACAGCAACAGATGGTGCTCAGGCCAGCTGGGAGCAGCTCGGCACGAAGGAGGCTGCAGATGTCTACGACTACATGTCGAGTGACTCTGAATCTCCATGTGCACTGCTGCTCAGAGAGGTCTAGGAAGCTGAGCCTCGGTCTGTAGACCCAGTGGCGAGGGTAGTGCCCTCTGCGACGTCTCTCTCTCAGAGGTTGCCCACCCTCCTGCTGTGCAGGTGGATGTGTCACAGCACTGTGATGTGGAGCTCCACGTGTCAGAGGTGGACAGTCTGGCTGCCGAGACTTGTGATGCTGTTCGTCCTCCGAGGAGGTCATAACTGCAGCTACGGCGGCCCCCATCTGGAAGATGTACGTTTGAGGGGGTCCGCAAGGTAGGTAAATGTGTCTGCACACCGGGGTAATTGTGCAAGTTGGTGAATTTTATTGTTAGGAGGAGAGTGGTGGAGGCCAAACTTTGTCCAAGGTGACAGAGTGGCCTCCTACAATGAGTGAGGGTCTCCCCCCCACCCCCCCCCACCCCCCCCCCCCAACCTGCCAAATGGACTTTTGTAGCTGCCACAGGCTGGTGGCTGCAACACGTCCATTTCAACTGGGAGTGTTTCCCCTAGTACGGGAAACAGTCTCAGTTGAGTTGAAAATCCCACCCCTCCTAAAATATCCCACAAATTAGGTCTGCAAACGATCTGAACTATCTACTTAATAGGTTTAAGTGGGATCCCGCCGGCTTTAATTGACAGTGGGAGTCCCACATGCGGGGGCTGTGTGCGCATCTAAGTGCATCACTGGGGGACCCGGAAGTGGGCGGGTTGGAGCCGGGCTCCGGACCCAACCCTGGAATCCCCGATTTTCAGAGCCCTCCCACCGCCACGAACCCGCCGGCTCGGACGTCCGAAAATTGAGCCCTTTGTGTCCTCATCGCAACTTGCTTTTCCACTTATCTTTGCATCATCAGCAAATTTGGCCACAAGTCACTCTGTTCCTTCATCCAAGTCATTGATATATATTGTAAATAGTTGAGGCCCCAGCACTGAGCCCTGTGGCACCCCACTAGTTACAGATTGCCATCCTGAAAATGACCCTTTTATCCCGATTCTTTGTTTTCTGTTAGTTAGCCAATCATCTATCCATGCCAGTATATTACCCCCAACACCATGAGCTCTTATCTTGTGCAGTAATCTTTTATGTAGCACCTTATCGAATGCCTTTTGGAAATCCAAATATACTGCATCCATTGGTTCCCCTTTATCCACCCTGCCCGTTACTTCCTCAAAGAACTCTAATAAATTTGTCAGGCATGATTTCCCCTTCATAAAACCATGTTGACTCTCCTTGATTGTATTATGAGTCTCCAAATGTCCCGCTACTACTTCCTTAATAATAGATTCTAGCATTTTCCCAATGACAGATGTTAGGCTAACTGGTCTATAGTTATCTGCTTTCTGTCTCACTCCCTTCTTGAATAGGGGTGTTACGTTTGCTGTTTTCCAATCTGCTGGAACCTTTCCAGAATCTCGTGAATTCTGGAAGATTATAACCAATGCATCTACTATCTCTGTAGCCACTTCCTTTGAGACCCTTGGATGCAAGCCATCAGGTCCAGGGGACTTGTCAGCCTTTAGACCCATTAGTTTACCTAATACTTTTTCTCTAGTGATAGTGATTGTTTTTAGTTCTTCCCCTTTGCCCCTTGATTTTCTACTATTATTGGTATATTATTAGCGTTTTCTACTGTGAAGACAGATACAAAATATCTGTTCAATTCCTCTGCCATTTCCTTGTTTTCCATTATTATTTCCCCAGTCTCATCCTCTAAGGGACCAATGTTTACTTCAGCTCCCCTCTTCCTTTTTATATACTTGTAGAAGCTTTTACGTCAGCTTTTATATTTCTTGCTAGTTTACTCTCATAATTTATTTTCTCCCTCTTTATTATTCTTTTAGTCATCCTTTACTGGTTTTTAAAATTTTCCCAATCTTCGGGCTTACCAGTAACCTTTGCCATGTTATATGCTTTTTCTTTTAACCTGATACCATCCTTGACTTCCTTAAGTTAGCCATGGTTGGTTCACCCTTTTTGTGGAGTCTTTCCTCCTCACAGGGATATATTTTTGTTGTGAGTCATAAAATATCTTTTTAAATGTTTGCCTCTGCTTATCCACCATCATACATCTAATCTGTTTACCCAGTCCACTTTAGCCAATTCCACCCTCATTCCTTAATAATTGCCCTTATTTAAGTTTAATACAGTAGTTTCAGAACCAAGATCCTCGCTCTCAAACTGGATGTGAAATTCATCATGTTATGATCGCAGCTTCCCAAGGGATCCTTTACTTTGAGATCATTAATAAATCCTGTTTTGTTACCTATTACCAGATCCAAAATGGCCTGTTCCCTGGTTGGTTCCCCGACATATTGGTCTAAGAAACAATTCCTAATACACTCTATGAACTCCTTCTCAGGGTTATTTTTGCCAATTTGATTTGTCCAATCTATGTGAAAGTTAAAATCGCCCATGATTATTGCATTACTTTTTTTACAAGCCCCCTATTTCCTGATTTATATTTTGCCCTACAGTGTAGCTACTGTTAGGGGGCCTATGTACTACTCCCACCAGTGATTTCTTTCCCTTGCTATTTCTTACCTACACCCAAATTGATTCGACATCTTGATCTTCTGAGCCAAGATAATTTCTCACTATTACACCAATTTCATCCTTTATTAACAGAGCTACCCCACCACCTTTACCTTTTTTCCTATCCTTCCGAAATGTTAAATATACCCTAAATATTTAGCTCCCAACCTTGGTCACCTTGCAACCACGTCTCTGTAATGGCCACGAGATCATACCCATTTGTTTCTATTTGTGCCGTCAATTCATCTATCTTATTTCGAATGCTGCGTGCATTCAGATAAAGAACCTTTAATTTTGTCTTTTTACCATTCTTTCCTACTCCTGCCCCATTTGCTAGTGCACTCTTATGTTTGTACGCTCTGTCCCTTCCTGATACACTCTGTTTATCATTATCCTCATCACTTTCCTGTACTACTTCCTTGTCTTTTCTTTTTATCAATCTAAACTTCACCCCACCTGAGCTCTCCCCCCCTCTGTTTAGTTTAAAGCCCTAGTTATTCGGTTTGCCAGAACACTGGTCCCAGCATGGTTCAGGTGAAGCCTGTCCCAACAGAACAGCTCCCTCTTTCCCCAGTACTGGTGCCAGTGCCCCATGAATCGAAACCCACTTCTCCCACACCAATCTTTGAGCCATGCATTCATCTCTCTGATCTGATTTACCCTATGCCAATTTGCTCGTGGCTCAGGTAATAATCTGGAGATTATCACCTTTGTGGTTCTGCTTTTTAATTTAGCCCCTAGCTGCTCAAACTCTCTCAGCAGAACCTCTTTCTAAGTTCTACCTATGCCGTTGGTACCTACGTGGACCACGACAACTGGATCCTCCCCCTCCCACTCCCAGTTTCTCTCCAGCCCCCCTCCCACTCCAAGTTTCTCTCCAGCCCTGAGGAGATGTCCTTAACCCTGAGGCAACACAGCCTTCAGGACTCTCGCTCTTGGCTGCAGAGAATTGTAACAATGTTACCTGCAAACTAATGTAACAATGTTACCCATAAACCAGGCACTGATGGGGAAAGATGTATCAATGGTTTATTTGTGTAGATTCCTCCCTGAAATACTTTGTTTATGTGATGTCAGCCTTGGCTTAGTGGTAGCACTCTCATCTGTGAGTCAGAAATTGGTGAATTCAAGCCCCACACCAGAGACTTGAGCACACAATCTCAGCTCCAGTGAAGAAGTGCTGTAGTTTCGGAGGTGCTACATTTTGGATGAGATATTAAACCAAGATCCCGTCTGCCCTCTCGGGTGGACGTAAAAGATTCTAGGGCACTATTTGAAGAACAGCAGAGCAGTTATCCCAATGTCCTGGCCAACATGTATCCCTCAATCAATATCATTAACACAGTTCAACAAATTGTTTATCTCATTGCTGTCTGTGGGACCTTACTATGTGCAAATTGGCTGCCATGTAAACATTACAACAGTGACTATACTTCAAAAGTGCTTCAGTTCCTGTGAAGTGCTTTGGGATGTCCTGAGGTGGTGAAAGATGCAATATAAATGCAAATTCTTTCTTTGATACATCTAATGGCTGCCACCGGGGCCTCTGTCTGATTTCTGTCTGCCCAAACAGTGCTTGATATATCTGTTGTGGGGAGGTTTTCTTTGTCTAATAGTCTCATAAGATTGAGTTTAATTGAATACTAGTGGGGGTTTTAGCAATGATCACACCAAACCTGTGCACTCTTGTCCTGCTGCATATCTGAAGCTCCAGTTTGACAGCTTTCCTGAAGGGTATGGAATGTACAATTTCATACATGGTGTTCTTCAGGAAATGCTACTGCTGAAGATTATTGGAATAGCGTAAGGCACCACATATATCAACAAAGGCTACTACTCAAATCCACAGGATTTTAATTGCAGCTTGTCTGAGGTATCAAGATATATAGAAAATCTTCTGTGCTGGTAGAAAGAGGCATCACACATCTAAGGGTGAATATAGATTTTTCACTTAAGGTGCAGTGGAGCAGATTTTTGACTGGAGCTTCAGACATGCAGCAGGACAAGAGGGCACAGGTTTGGAGCGAATTTAGGACAGACATCAAGAAGTATTTTCTATACACAGCCAGAATAGGTTGCTAGGGAAAATAGTTGAGGCCATTTAGGCTCAATTAAGAAACAATTAGTTGCTGTAGTGCAAAGATAATAGGCTTGGTATTCTGGAAGGCCCATAGGCCTTCTTCAACTGAATCAATCTTGTGGCAACATGAATGGTATTTTTTATTGTCTTGCTGGGAATGAAAGGGTACAAGAGGACGAGGTGGAACAATTACATTGGGCAATCATTGATAAGGAAGTAGTATTCAAAAAATTGGTGGAAAAGGCCCAAGGTCCTGTGGGCATGGAATGCCCTACCAGAACCAGTACTGAAAGCAGAACCCATAATAGCTTGTAAATTGGAAGCGGATAAATACAGTATTTGAAAAAAAATTTTTAGACGCGTATGGGGAATAGGACTAAGTGAATAGTTCTTTCAGAGGGTTGGCACAAGAGTGATGGGCTGAATTGCCTCCTCTGTGCTGTACAGTTTTGTGATTCTTTTGTCCTCTAGTTTTCTTGCTTTTCTTCCAGTAATACTGTAGCATCAGGATTATTATTTAATGTTTAAAACATTTTGATGATTGGCTTTCTGCTCACAAGTGCAGGAAGTGTCTCGAACTGATTGCACTCTAGTTCAAGGTATCTGAAACAAAAACTGGGATTAGGGCTAAGGCTGGAATGTTAACATTGTTTCTTTCTACACAGATGCTGTCTGACTTGCTGAGTGTTCCCAGCATTTTCTAATTTTTTTTCAGATTTCCAGCATCTGCAGTATTTTATTTTGCGTTTCAAGGTTTCTCGAGCTTAAGGAACATAAGGGGAAACTCCGTCAGATGCAGGTAGCGAAAGGATTCCTGGAATGCACATTCAGGAGGTGCTCACCCCACAGGCAAGATGAGTTACTGAAGAAGAGATGTGGATGACCATCCATCAGGTTACAAAGAGGTTACAGGACCAACAGTGACTTGGGTTTGGACAGGACTAGGAATTTAATATTCCTGGTTATAACATTTACAGGAGAGATGGAGAGAGAAAAAAGGGGGTGGGGAGGCAGTATTAATAAAGGGTTCTATAACAGCGCTAGAATATAAGGATATCCTTCTTGGCTGCATTAAGACAGAATCTGTATAGATAAAAGCAAGGACTAGGAAAGGAAATGGTACAATTTTTGGTGTACATTTCAGGCCACCTGAATTTGTGCCAGTTTTTACAAATGATAATGAAAATGAGAATGTAAGTGTGCTGGAGAACAGTGTGGAACAATTGTTAGAGATAACTATAGAAAAGGAATCACTGGGTCCTGATGGCTGTTGAAGGAAGTCAGAGAGGAGATAGCAGAGTCTTTGATCGCAATTTTTCAATCTCCTTAGTTAAGTAAATTGTGCCGGGAGACTGCCGGGCTGCCAATGCAATACTTCTGTTAAAGAAGGGAGAGGAAGATAAACCAAGTAACTATAGACCAACTAGTCTATCGTCAGTTGTGAGCAAACTCTTAGAATCCGTAATTCGAGATAAAATTAGTGACCATTTAGAAAGACATGGGATAATCAAGGCAACCAAAATGGAATTGTTAAAGGCAAATTTAGTGATTTTTTTTGTAGGAAGTAACTGATCGTATAGATAAAGGGGATGCAGCACATATGTGTATATGGGTTTTCATAAAGTGTTCGATAGGTTGTCTCACAGGAGGCTCGTTAGAAAAATTCTGGGATATTTTAAGAGGAAATATAGCATCGTGGATAGAAATTTGGGTGACTGGTTCAGAAACAAAAAATTACAATTAATGGGCGCTGCTTGAGAAGGGTTGAAAGTGTTGTACCCTATGATCAGTGCTGGATCATATATACATGGAGGATTTAGGTTGGGCAAAGGGAGCACAGTCTCAAAATTTGTTGATAACACAAAAGTAGAAGGTTTGGGAAACTGTGAAGCGACATATAAAAGGTTTCAGGAAGACAGAGACACATTAGTGAAATGGGCCAATAGGTAACAGATGCAATTCAATGTGGAAAAGTGTGAGTTAATGTATTACGAGAGGAAAAACAAGGAACAAGAGTACACACTCAATAGAAAGACAATGCAAGGTGACAGGGAGACTCAAGAATTCAAACGTACAATTTCTTAAAAGTGAGAAAAAAGTAGATAAAGCCATTAAAACGGCCAAAGCATTTTAGGTTTTATAAATAGGCCTTTAAAGTGCTAGAACAAAGAGAATATGACAAATTTGAAGGTGGTAATGGTTAGGCCACATTTACAGTACTCTATGCAATGTTGAGCACCCCATTGTAGAAAGGACAATAAAGCTATGGAGCACGTACAGTGTAGATTTACCAGGATGACGGTAGGGTTGAGAAACTGTATCAACAAGGAGACACTTAAGATGCTGGAAATATTTCCACTGGAGTAGAAAAGGCTGTGAAGATTTAATAGAGGTTTTCAAAATGAAAGGATCTTGATAGGGTGAATAGGGAAAGATTATTTCCTTTGATTGGGGTGTCAGTGCTGAGGGGTCATCAATTTAAAACTGTCACCAAGACAGCGAGGATAGAGGTTTCAGATCAATGACTTTATGCAGAGGGTTGTTCGTGCACAGAATGCTTTGCCACAGGGGATGGTTGAGGCAGTGACCTTTGCATCTTTAAGAGAGGAGCAGATAAACATTTGAGGGAGAGGAAGATGCAGGCTTTGGGAAAGAACAGAGTAGTGGGAATAATTTTGGATTGGTCTGGTGAGGTGCTGGCAGCGATACAATTGACCAAATGGTCTCTTCTGTGCTATAAGCTTCTATAGTTCTCATAACTCCTCCTGAGCTTTATCTGACCCTTCTGCTTTTACAATGTCACTTCTAAATTGCCCCCATATATAATAGGCATCTAGGGTTGCTAGGCACTGAGCTGTACACAGAAATAAGTTTAAAGGGTTTGATAAGAAGGTTCATTCAACAGTTTCATGGCCATTCCTGCATCACTCTTTAAATGTTACCATCAATTGCACAGCATGTTAGAGCACTAGTCTGAAGTGCCATGGTGTGACTGGACACAGGCTTAATCCACCATTCTGCTGGGTTGCTAATTTCAGCAGGGTTGCTGTGGAAAAGTGACGAGTACAGACCAGACCACTCTGCCCTACCTACCCCCATTCCAGCACCGCCTCCACCACCACCACCACCGCACCCCCCGCCCCCCACAACATGGTGATGGAAAATCGAAAGGAGACACAGATATGTAATTCCTGGCATCTGATTCATGAATAAGTGGTGGCCAATTCCAGGAAGAGACCAGAAAGGGAAAAAATCAGTGAGCAAATACCCTCTTCAGCAAGTGCAATGTTTGTAGTCAGTCTCGTGTGCTCACTCCTCACAATACCTCCTCTCAGTAAAAGGATAAGAGTGTTAGATTGGTTCATTTACAAAGCTGAGCAGATGCTTCTTTCACAGCAGAGGACATCCGACCAGATTTTAGATACTTTGTGCTGCTGCCAGATTAATTAAACTGGCTGAACTTTAAAGGAATCGAAAGCTTAGCAGCTTTTTTAAAATATCACCCATGATGTGATTTTATCAGTCTCCTGCTGAGGTGTCTCGCTGGCTTGGCAATTGTGCAGTCATCTGAGCAAGTCTCAAAGAAGAATTTTCCAATATATCTAACAAACATGATACATTAGTTAGCACAATACAAGTCTGCCTTCAAACTAAAACAAAGAACAATCAAATGTCAGTATTCTCATCAGCAAACTGAAGGTTTTAACTTGGCTTCTATCCTTAGTTTGTTCAACCAAACCACCTCTTGCAGATTGTTTTCTAACAAGTTAATTGTATTGGCAAAGTTTCTGTGAAGCCTAAAAGCTTCTGAAGAAACACTTTGACATGTTTAAAAATACTGGTCATGAATTGTTAGGTGGCAGGCATTCAGCCTCATGCCTGAGCATTTCTCTTGGTTCCTTAGAAAATCTGAGTTTTGACTGTTGCAGTAACCCACGCATCTTCAGAGTTCATGGGCACAACATTTTAAATGGAGTTTCCTTGTTAGGTGGGATGGTGCTGTGCGCTGATATACCAGCATGCTATTCTATAAACATTACACAGTAATGAACAGCATGGTGGCACAACATGTTGGAGAACCAATCTGGCGTGACCGGTCACAGGTTCAATTCTCCCCCATTCTGCAAGGTTCCTAACATTAGTTGCATGGCTGAGTTCAAGCCAACCAGCTTTCACCTCCACTAACCCTCCCCACCCCCGCACTTCCCATGGGAGATGGAAATCAAAAAGGAGACCCATCTGTGCTGTTAGCCGTCCCCTGCCAACTGGTTGATGAAACAAAGTCTAGGAGACAACCCTAGGGGAGAGTTAGAAGGTAAATATCCACCTGAAGCAAAAATAATGGAGTATTGACAATGGAGTTTTGTAACCACTTCCTTGCACAGTACCACCATACCTCATCAATATTATACTTTTGGTAAAAGGGAAACAGGCCAATCCAGAAAACCACTTTCATCGAAAGGCAGACTACTTGGATTTTCTGTGCACTGGGTTAATTTCTGTCTTCCCTCTTGTTCTCCAGATGTAAGTGACAAGGCCAGATTTATTGCCCATCCCTCATTACCTTGAATGTAGTGATTGTTTGTTTGACTGCGTGGCTTGCACGGCCACTTTAAGAGGGCGTTAAGAATCAACCAGTTTAGTCATGCGTAGGCCAGACTGGGTAGGGGTGGCATGTTTCCTTCCCTGAATTTTTATAACGATCATGCAGCTTTCAGGGTTATTTTTTTTTTGGGTGCCAGCCTACAAATTACCAGAGTTATTGCGTTTAGTTTTACAATGTATCATGGTGGTAATTGAAGTCACAACCTCTGGGTTGCTAGTCCAATACCACAACTAAGACCATACCGTACCCTGTGTGTATTCGTATTCATATTCTAATGGACTATTGGTTATCAACTCTAAACCTGTTTAAGAATATCTCAGTATGTACTGTAACATGATATCTCCCCAGTACGTACAGAAACATCACCAGCCAAACAAACATCCTAGTCCATCCTCTCGTGCCCTCAGCCTCCATATTCATATTCAAGTATTCTACAAGTAATGACGCATTTTTTAACCCTGGAGAAAATGCTTTTGATTTCTTGCACCTTTTTCGAGTACCCTGCTCATAATAAACGAACAGTCCCTAGTACACCCCATCAATAGGCACCAGCACACTTGGGATGGCAATCCTACTTAACTCACAGCACAGACTGTACTGCAACCTACAGGAACATTCAACATGTTAGATTTGGTACAGTGATTCCAGAAAGGAGCACCGTATCAAAGTATATCAATATCTTCTCAGATTAAATGTAGAAGGTTGGAGTCCACCTGTACTGACCCATGAAATTCAAGGTAGCAAGATGATTGAAGGCCATGGATAGCAATTTCCCCTTCAAACTGACCTGTCTTTAATGTTGCAGTGCAGCACAGAGGCTGTCTATTATTGCCTAGTCTTATTCCTCATTACATTGAGGAACAGAGTGGTGCATTTGCTGCTTGCAAATAATATTGAAATGCAGCTTCTTTTGCTTTCTAGAAACAAAACCATTTTCTGTCATCAGTGTTATGTATCAGGGAGGAAAAACCAACTTCAATACACATTAAATATTTTAAGAGAGAGTCAATTTTTTCCCTCAACATTTTTAGAATTTTTGAAGGGTATTTTACCTTACCTTTGGGTCTCCCAGTACTTTGCACCATCCCTACTTTCTACTTTCCACCCAGTGTTGATGTTCATCTGAAATTGGTCACTAGGAGATGCTTGAATGTTGCTCACCCTGTGGGGAGTGATGGGATAGATGGGGAGAAACTATTTCCGCTGGTTGGGGAGTCTAGGACTAGGGGACATAGCCTAAAAATTAGAGCCAGGACTTTCAGGAGTGAAGTTAGGAAACACTTCTACACGCAAAGGGTGGTAGAAGTTTGGAACTCTCTTCCACAAATGACAGTTGATGCTAGCTCAATTGTTAATTTGAAATCTGAGATTGATAGATTTTGTTAACCAAAGTTATTAAGGGATATGGGGCTCAGGCTGGGATAGGGAGTTAGGTCACAGATCAGCCATGGTCTCATTGAATGGTGGAACAAGCTCAAGGGCCTAAATGGCTCACTCCTGTTCTTATGTTCCTATCAGCCTATTATCAATCATCAGCAAAGTGATGGAAGGAGTCATCAACAGTGCTACCAAGCGACAATTACTCACCAATAACCTGCTCACTGATACTCAGTTTGGGTTCCGCTAAGATCACACGGCTCCAGACCTCATTACAGCCTTGGTCCAAACCTGGACACAAGACCTCAATTCCAGAGTTGAGGTGAGAGTGACTGCCCTTGACAGCATTCTATTATTGCCTAACAGCATTCAACTGAGTGTGGCACCAAGAAGCCCTAATAAAACTGAAGTCAGTGGGGGTTCAGTGGGAAAATTTTCCAGTGGCTGGTATCATCACTGGCACAAAGCCAGACAGTTGTGATTGTTGGTGTCAAATCATCTCAGCCCCAGGATATCATGCAGGAGTTCCGCAAAGCAGCATCCTAGACCCAACTATCTTCAGCTGCTTCATCAATGACCTTCCCTCCATCATAAAGTCAGAAGTGGGGATGTTCACTGATGATTGCACAGTGTTCAGCTCCATTCGCATTTCCTCAAATAATGAAGCAGTCTGTGCCCGCATGCAGCAAGACTTGGACAACGTCCAGGCTTGGGTTGATAAGTGGCAAGTAACATTTGCGCCACACGAGTGCCAGGCAATGACCATCTCCAACAAAAGAGAGCGTAACCACATCCCCTTGACATTCAATGGCATTACCATCATCAAGTCCCCCAGCATCAACATTGTGGGGGTTACTATTGATCTGAATCTCAACTGGTCCAGCCATATAAATGTTGTGCCTACTAAAGCAGATGAGAGGCTACAGCAACTGGCTCACCTCCTTACTCCCCAAAGCCTCTCTACCACCGACAAGGCAGAAGTCAGGAGTGTGATGGAATACTCTCCACTTGCCTGGATAGATGCTGCTGCAACAATACAATTATTATTTTTACTAATAATCTCTCGTGCAGAAACTTACCGAACTTTTATTGTTAGCTTTGATAGCTCTTGCATACTCCCTTTTTGCACCTCTTATTACTTTTTTTGTATCCCTTTATTGCTTTTTATAGCTCTCCCAGTTTGTTGGAGTTACACTTTTCCTTGCATTTATGTAAGCCATTTCTTTTACCTTGATACTGTCTCTTACCTCGTTTGTTGACCATTGTTAATTAACTACACAAAACCTTTGCCTTTTAGGGGTATATACTGGTTTTGTATTATACCAAAAACTTCTCTAAATACTTCCCACAGTGTGTCTGTAGGTTTAACCATTAACAGCTCAGCCGAGTTTACTGTGGTCAATTTATTTCTGATCCCTTCGAAGTTTGCCTCACTTAAATTTAAAACCTTGGTTTGTGACTCTCACTTCCCCCTCTCAAACCTAATATCAAATTCAATCATATTATGGTCACTATTCATAAGATGTTCCCTTACAGTTAAGCTGTGAACTGTTTTGGTTCATTACTCATCATTAAATTTAATATGGCCTCAACCTTTGTCGGTTCTAAAACACATTGTTCCAAAAAACTGTCCCACATACATTCTAGAAATTCATTGCCTGTACTATTTGAGCTATTCTGCTACTCCCAGTCTGTGTGAAAATTAAAATCTCCCATTATAACCACAATATTTCTGCTACATGTTTCTCCGATCTCCGGATTTATACATCCCCCCCACTACATCACTGTTGCCAGGAGGTCTATAGACAACTCCCACCAGAGTCTTCCATCCTTTACCGTTCCTTAGTTCCATCCATGCTATTTCTACTGCGTGTTCACCCTTACTGAAGTCCTTAATTTCCACTGTTATAATTGTGTCTTTTATCAATATTGCTGCCCTCCCTCTTTTCCTAATATCCCTGTCCTTTCTAAAGATTCTTTGGTCTGAAATATTTAGCTCCCAGTCATGCCCAGCTTGTAGCCAGGTCTCTGAAATGACTACCACATCATACCCTTTAAGCTGAATTTGTGCTTCTAACTCGCTTGTTTTATTTCTTGTGCTACATGCATTCATGTACAGAGCTCTCATTTAGGTAACTGTCCCCACCATGCTCATATGCCGTGATGGTGTATTTCTCAAGCTTTTTGACCTATCACGTTTTTGGTTGCTGATGCTCTATACGTTACTATACACACAATTTAATGTTTATAATTTTCATCACTCCTGCTTTATTTTTAATAGGTATTTTATTACTTCCTATAACCTTTTCTGGAGTACTTATATTATCTTTATCTCTTTTTGTACTCTGACTTTTGCTCTTATCCCCTCTTTTTTATCTTTATGTTATTATTTTTTTCCACCTGGACTCTCCTCCCTTTTATTGGTTTTAAGTCCTTTCTACAGTCCTATTTATCCTTTCTTCTAGGACCTTGGTTCCAGCCCAATTCATGTGCAGCCCATCCCAACAGTACACCTCCTTCCTGCTGTTGCATGAAAACTGTACTCCCGCTCCCTCCGGTATACCCAAAGTCTTTCCCGGTGACCTCTCCGGTCAACACTGCCCTAGTACTTGTGCCGTGTCCCAAGAAATGGAACCCCTCCTTCCCACACCAGTCTTTCAGCCACACATTTACTTTCCTGATTATTCTTATGCCAATTTTCATGCGGTTTGGGTACTAATACTGAGATTACCACCCTTACAGTCCTGCTTTTTAATTTAGCGCAATTAATATTAAAATCTATACTATATTAAAATCTTACATCTGAGCATACTTCCTATCGACAAAAACTTACTTCCTGTTGTTATGGTTCAATCACACTTTTGCGTCAACATTTTTTCCATTATGAATTCCTATGTCAATAGTTATAATGGAAACTGTCCAAGCAAACTGGCCACACTGTAATTACACCCTTCCACCAATGGTGGGGCTGTAGCACCCCAATTTTGCATTTTCCATTCTCCTCAGCTTGTACTGCAGAAAACTCATTAGCCCCAAACAATTTTCCTTCTCTGCTTTCCAAATTGACTTAAGCTTTGACATTTAACAATAAATAATAACATAAAATCAAAGTACATATTATGTAAAAATATGGGCAGAATTTTTGGCCCCAAATTTCCACCGTCATTCCAGTGTACTCCCACTGGAATTTGGGTGGAGTCCGCAGGAAGAGTCAGAAACTAAGTCAGAAACAGACCTAGATAATGCTGAGTCCTAGCCTTACGTCAGGGATTCCAGATAGCCTGTTCGAAGTGAAGCCTCCGTCCGCCCCAAACATGGCTTTCTGTGTAGGAGGTAGCAGGGCCAGGGTGGGAACTACCTATGTTTGGAATTCTCACTCTCCTGGCTCTCAGTGCGACCTGGCGTAGTGTTGGCAGACCAGGCATATCTTGCTGATAACCAACGATTGTGAGGCCTACCTGGGAGTCCAGGCTGGGATTGTGGTCTGAATCTAAGATTCAGAGATGACATGTTCATTTTTTAAATTATTGACCTTCTTACCAAGGGCACCGAGGGAAGAAGATAATAACCTTTTTGGAAAGAAACTTGGCACTCCCCTTGGACTGGGTCCTCTTCAACGGATGCCATCACCTCTTCTGTTGGCAGGTGCTCTAGATGCGCCCTCCACTGTCAGGGTAATTAAGGCAACTTGGCTGACCTCGGAAAGTCTGTGAGGGTCATCAGCAAAAGGACCAATGGACATAGCTCAGTATATCACAGGACACGCCCACAGGCAGATTTTCGGGGCCTATTACTTTAAAATTGGGACTGAATTATGCCTGCGCCCTGGCCCAATTATCCCTCGCCCTCTAACCCCGCTTCACAAGAAGACTACGCGTGGTCATCACTCTCCATGTGCAACACCACGGGAAACGGACTACTATTTTCATAATATTTTTTGCACTATTTTAAAAGAAGGTTCATTAGACAAAGGTTGATGTCTACAGGTCAGAGGATGCTGCATCTTTTAGAAAATAAATCACAATCACTCAGCTTGGGGATTGCACCCCAGTGATCATCCTACTTTAACACTCTTATAGTTTATTTTTTTGTTGTTGTTGATTATTTTAGATATATTTGTTGCAAGATCAGAAGGTAACTATAGGTGAGAAAGGCCATTCAGCCCATCTAAATTCATCCATTCAGAATGACCATAAGGCCTCTCCATTGCAGTGTCAAATTGGTTCTTAAATGGTTTCAGGGTTTTCTCCTCCAATACTCTATCTGGGAGTCCATTCCATGTCTTGATCACTCTTTTATGAAGAATTGTAAACAATTTTACAACACCAAGTTATAGTCCAACAATTTTATTTTAAAATTCACAAGCTTTCCAAACTTTTATGAAGAACTAGTTTGAACCTACGATTCCTTGTCCTACTCTTGCAATTTAATATTCCAGATATACCTTGCCTGTATCCTTAATGATCATATATAGTTCTATATTATCTTTCAGACATCTTTTTAAGTGGAAAAGTCCAAGTTTGTCCAGTCTTTCTTCATAATGCAGACCCCCTGGCGTAGAGATCAGCCTCTTCCCTACACTGCCTCCAAAACCTGGATGTCTCTCTTGTTTCTCAACAGAAAACATCATCTTATTCAACTGTTTTTGTTACAGATAAGTCCTCCTAGGTGTTGGCAATTTTTGCTTTTGCTGCTAATAACATCTGATACCATTTGTTGACTGGTGTTGGGTAGGAATTGCATTATATCCAACTGAAATAATTTTTTTACTGAATGTAGTTAGTAATCCTGGCAGACAGGTCAATGAGAAGAATGCAAGATAAAGAGACACCTTTCACCTCATCTGAAGATTACTAAGCCCCAACACAACAATGCCTTTGTATCATATGCAAATGTAGGAAGACGGAGTAAGATGAATCTGACAGCCATCTAATGATATGTTTTCATGTCACAGACAATTTTTCTTGTCAGTTATGGTGTAAATCTCTGAAATTATTCACTTTAGTTAAGGAAACAAATGAAAAAAAAATCAGAATTTTCACCTCCCTTTCCCACTGGTTTCATCTACCCTTTCTTGAAATCATCAACTCTTTGCTGGGATACAGTTCCACAGTGTCAATACCTCACCCAATGTCCACACATCGACTTCCAGCAATGAAGAGTGGGAACCCTGACTATTTTTTTTTCTTCCTAATCTACAGCTGCTGAGGCAAAATATAGCATACCTCCCACGACCACACTGAGACAAGGCAACTGAACACAGACCAGGGACCAACCCTGATCTGCCTGCCTTAGCTACTTGTTGCCTTAACCAGCTAAGACACTAGGGGAATGTCTCATAAGAAGACTTCTTTCAGGGGTTTGTACTAGGTCTGAGTGTCTGTTTCATGTCAGCCATGGCTCAGTGGGTAGCACCCTCACTTCTGAGTCAGAAGGTTGTGGGTTCAAGTCCCACTCCAGAAACTTGAGCACAAAATCTAGGCTGACACTTCAATGTAGTGCTGCACTGTCGGAGGTGCCATCTTTCAGATGAGACATTAAACCGAGGCCCTGTCTGCCCTCTCAGGTGGACATAAAAGATCCCATGACATTATTTTGAAGAAGAGCAGGGGAGTTCTCCCCAGTGTCCTGGCCAACATTTATCCCTCAACCAACACCATTAAAACAGATTATCGTCATTATCGCATTGCTGTTTTCGGGAACTTGCAGTGCACAAATTGGTCGCCATGTTTCCTAAATGACAACAGTGACTACACTTCATAAAGTACTTCATTGGCTGTAAAATGCTTTTGGGATGTCCTGACATTGTGAAAGGCGCTATATAAATGCAAGTCTTTCTTTCTTTCTTTGGCCAAAATCAGTCCTTGAAATCAATGGCAGTGTGAAAAATGTAATTCACTTAGTTTCCTCTACAAATACATCCTCAGCTATTCAAAAGCACACACTTAACTATTTTAAAAAGAAAACGAGCTAACCAAACCTAGAGATAAAAAGAAATAATATGCAAATAAACAACAAAATAAAACAGAAAATGCCGGAAATGCACACAATCTGGGGGGAGATTTTGTGCTTAGGTTCCTTTCCTTGTACATCTTCACATTTGTCACTGGTTTCACTGTCTTTAAACTGCATTGTTTTTACTTTTACCTGTCTGCCTACATAACAACAGTCACTGCACCCCAAAGTAATCTATTGTATGTGAAACAATCTGAGTTGTTTCTGAGAGATGTGACAAGGTGCTATTTAAATGCAGGCCTTTCTTTGTTTTCTTACAAAGCAACAACCTAACTAGGTACATGGAAACCAATCAAAAAGATCCCTTTTAATCCCCTACAATGGGCTAGAGACATACAAACATTTTCCTCATTCTTGTTTGAAGATGTGCCAGAGAAACAAATCAACAAGAAAATGATTTTTAAAACACACAAAATACACGGTGCTTATAATTGTAAGAGGACTCACCTACGTTGTGATATAAAGCTGGAATACAGATTTGTATGGCCCCATCTGTTGCTGTTTTATGAGTAAAACAGAATATATGTATAAAAAAATTGTAAAAATTGCAAGTTTTTAATCTGATAAAATAACTCTACCTTAAATATGGGAAAATTATCAGGCTGAAGTACATTCTTCTGTAACAAGTTCAACCTTGTGAAGCAAATAAAGATTGCAGCAATAAGCAAAATTTACTATAGACAGATATTTTTCTGTTAAAAATGTAGGGGGTAATTTTACAAATCAGGAATGTGCCTGCCACAATATTCCATCCATTGGAAGGATTGGATGGAAAGCCATGGGGTGCACACACCTGAATCCCTGATAGCCACTGCCAGCTGGCAAGGATCCAAACCAGGACTGCAATTACCCCTGTAATCTGTATCACTTACAATTTTTAAGTAAGGGTGTCTATTTCACACACCATCGTATATCAGTGTCTTAGTCTAACATTAATTAAATTGATGCAATCTCAAATTTTATAAAACGATTTGATAAATATTTTTCCATAGACTAGGGTAGCAGGCCACATATTTCCTGTAACAATTTATATATATTTACAGTACAATGAAATTTGAATCCAATTAGCAGTTAAGTTTATCTCTGAATTCAAATGCTAAATGAATTTTCAGCAATACCAAACAACATTATTATGCATTTTAGTTACAGGAAACAGACAGTTCCTGCCTGTTCAAAGCTCAATTTTGATACATCTTTAAAATTAACTGCTACACAGAATATATACCATGTATCCCATTATACTACACTACGAAACATTCTTTATTGTGCTCATCAAGATTAGGGATGTTAGTTCTTCCCATTTCAGGCCCCGTTACTTCAATTATGTGGATAGACTGGAGAAGCTGGAGTTGTTCTCCTTGGAGCAGAGACGTTTGAGAGGAGATTTGATAGAGATGTACAAAATCATGTGGGGTCTAGACAGAGTAGATAGAGAGTAACTGTTGCCATTGGCGGAAAAGTTGAGAACCAGAGGACACAGAAGTAAGATGATTGGCAAAAGAACCAAAGACGACATGACGAAAAACTTTTTTATGCAGCGAGTGGTTAGGATCTGGAATGCGCTGCCTGAGGGGTCGGTGGAGGCAGATTCAATCATGGCTTTCAAAAGGGAATTGGATAAGTACTTGAAGGGAAAAATTTTGCAGTGCTACTGAGAAAGGGTGGGGGAATGGGACTAGCTGGATTGCTTTTGCAGAGAGCCGGCATGGGCTTGACGGACCGAACGGCCCCCTTGTGTGCTGTAACCATTCTATGATTCAGTCTCAGCATCCAGCAATCCTAGGTCAGCTACAGCAGAGCCAGATGCAGTGGAGCTCCCGCCACTCTTTCCCAGCAACACATTTCAGCCCTAATCTCAAAAGATCACCCCGAATGCAAACCAGCTTTCCTTAGGTCTGCCTCAGTGATAAGTGGCAGAAAGCCAAAGCCTACTAGGAATCAGACTGCTTATTTAGCATAGCCAACAAACAGAAGGGACTTTAATCTATTATTCTGGCCTGGATTTGAAGCCAGGTCTCAGAAGGAAACATTTGCAGGGCTGTGGGGAAAGAGCAGGTGAGTGGGACTAATTGGATAGCTCTTTCAAAGAGCCGGCATAGGCACGAGGGGCCGATTAGCCTCCTTCTGTGCTGTATGATTCTATGAAGTGAAAGGACAATATATAACATACTTCAGTCTTTTACTATAGTTGCTGCACATTTATAGGAAGCCGTATCTGGGTCAACTTACAGGTTACTGATTTAAATATTGATGTAAGGTTCTTTAATGGCTCAATAAGTGTAGTGTGCTGCTAACCCATACAGGCCAAGAAGGCCCAAGATTTGATCCCTGCTGTGTACTGAGTTAACTGAGTTAATAGATGTGCTATAATTGGCAATGGTGTCTGCAGGCTGAAAGGGGAAACAACATCAGCCAGTGTTATCATTCCTGATCACTATCAATGATCTCGGCTAGGAAACAAACATCAGGTGAGGACAGGATCAGGTTCGTCTGTGATGACACCTAGGATCTAATATCCTGTTGATACTCAACGCATCAGGAATGGCTACTACTTGGGTAGTAATTGTGGAGAAACCTCAGTGCCAAGGGGAGTCAGCAGCCAGAATTTTCCACTTAAGTGGGTGGACAATTGCAGGCTGGTGAGCACAACAGCAGTAAACCACGGTGACACCTTCAGAAGAAGAGGGGAGAAGACTAAGAAAACTGATGCAGCTTAAACCTGAAAGATTCCTGATTCCCTAAAATCCCCTTGGTTTGATTTTGCAAGATATGTTGATGGTGGGAAATACATTGACTCTATAGGGTAGATTGATGCTCTGCTGCTGGTGCAGAACTTCTCCAGATAAGAGCATGGATTGGACATAACGTCCAAACTCTGCACTCAGCACTCACGTCTAGCAACACTGTGCCCACAGCAGAGCCGTGCCATTTCTGTCCTTCTATGTTCACATGTTAATATTAGAGGTCAGTTATTGACTTTGTGCTCCCAGCGGGGTGTGGAGTCCTTACTCAATGGGAGCGCATATTGGAAATTCAGGCTGACGCTGCATATCATTATCCAACCACTCCAAGTGGTGGACGGAAAATCATGTGTCTGAATTTCCAATATGCCACTCCCGCCAGGCAAGGCTACCAGTTGGGAGCATAAAATTGGAACATGACCCTTTATTGCTTGCTCTCACTACTATTTTTTAAAAAATCATTCTCAGGTCATGGGCGTCGCTGAACAGGCTGGCATTTATTGCCTATCCCAAGTTGCTTTGAGAAGGTGATGGTGGGCCTTCTTCTTGACATAACAGAATGGCTTGCCAGGCCACTTCAGAGAGCAGTTATGAGTCAACCACATTGGTATGTGATTGGAGTCACACATAGGCCAGACTAGGTAAGGATGGTATCTTTCCTTCCCTAAAGAACATTAGTAAACCAGTTGGATTTTTGCAACAATCCATTAAGCTCCATGGTCACTTTTACTGATACCGGTTTTTATTTTCAGATTTTTTTAAAACTGAATTGAAATTCTCAAAAAATGCTATGGTAGGATTTGAACTCACATTCTCTAATTATTGGTCTGATTATTCTTGGTTTATTAGTCCAGGAGTCTGGATTACTGGTCCAGTAACATAACCATTACACTATGGTACCCTGATTGTGAAGACTGTTAAAATCAACTGAACCAGCAGCCAGCTTTTCATTAAAGCACACTGTTCATTCCTGTAATAAAACCCATTTTGAAATACCTCGTCGATAAAAATCACATAGGCACCAAAAACCCATGGATTCCTGACAAACTCCCACCATAACTCCAGCAGGAGTCTGTGAAACCCACTGGAAAAACAAGAGTTATGCTGGGCCTCTGCCATTTCTGGGAATTTCTGAGAATCCTTGAAAGGGATGGAACCCATTATGGAAGATAATATAGTTGGGGTTCGCTGGATCGTCTAGTTTGTTTTAAGGATAAACAAAGCCATGTAGTAGATGAGCCTATTCTTCATTTTTTGAGTCTTAATCCAGCTCACAGACAGATGGCAAGGACCTCTTCTTAATGATGGCTGATTGTTAGTGCTGCACTAACAACCATATGATATCGTCGCTCATCCTTCAATATCGAAGACGATAGCCAGGATGTTGGGGTGTAGTGGTAAGCAGTGGGGGTAGTATCTCTGACTGAGGACATGCCACATCCCTTGGATGGTCCCCAATCTTTGGTCCTCTCTGCTGACACAACTCTCATCTATGGCCCCAAGTAGTCGCTTGTGCATGGTGGCGCCACACCCCGGGAAACTGCATTGGCTCGCAGGCTAAACTAGATGACCATATATTATAAAGGGAGGACAGCAGAAAAACCACGCTTTACCGAGCTGGGTTAGCAGTCAAAGGCAGGCATGTTCATTCTCCACTGATTTTGATGAGTTTCACTTCCACTTTGGTGAGTTTAACTGATATTTGATGAGTATTCGGAGAATGTTAAATCTATACAATTTCTGCACTTCAATGGACAGCTTGATGATTCACTTTAACACATTGCCAATACAAAGAATGGACTGTCATTCAGCATTTTCAGTGTTAACATTGTTAATTGTATCCATATGATTTATATCAATGAGTGTTAATTGTATTCAGGTGATGCATATCAATCGGGAACTCTCTTGTATCCATTTATATGAGAGCTTATCTAGAGGGTGCACAGTGGGTAATGTGGATCTCTGTGAATAAAGGCTTGGAAGCAACTGAAGACCAGGCTCTAGTATTCGATCCTTCACCACCTGGCTATCCAGTTTATAACAAATATGGCCCCTGAAGCATTGGATTTGTCACCCATCAGCTGGAACATAGGAACAGTAAGACATTCAACCCCTAAAGCCAGTTCAGCCATTCAATTAGATCATGGCTGATCTGTACCTCAACTCCATTTACCCACCTTTGATCCATATTCTTTGATACTTTTACGTAATAAAAATGTTGAAAATTTCAATTGTCCCTGCGTCCACAGCCTTTTGTGGGACAGAATTCTAGATTTGCACTACCCTTTTTGTGAAGAAGTGCTTCCTGATTTCACTCCTGAATGGCTAAGCTCTAATTTTAAGAGTGTGCCCCCTTGTTCTGGATTTCCCCATCAGAGGAAATAGTTTTATTGTATCTACTCTATCGAATCCTTTTATCATTTTAAACACATCAATTAAAACACCCCTCAACCATCTAAACTCAAGGGAATACAAGCCAAGTTTATGCAACCTGTCCTCATAATTTAACCCTTTAGGCTCCGGTATCATTCTGGTGAATCTGCCCTATACCACTTCCAAGACCAATATATCCTTCCTCAGGTGTGGTGCCCAGGACTCAACGCAATATTCCAGATGGGGTCTGACCAAGGCTCTGTACACTGAATAACTGAAGCATAACTGCCTCCCTTTTGTATTCCAACCTTCTTGAGATAAAGGCCAACATTCCATTAGTTGCTTTTAATGATTTGCTCCTCCACCGTTTCTACTCTCTCGCCATTAAAATAGTCCGATTTGTGTTTCTTGAATCCAAAGTGGATGACCTCACACTTTCCCACATTGAACTCCATCTGCCACAGTTCTGCCCACTCACTTAATCTGTCCATGTCCTTTTTTAACTTCCTGCTAGCATCTACACAACTTACTGTACCTCCTAACTTAATGTCACTTGCAAACTTAGATATACAACTCTCTATTCCTTCATCCAAGTTGTTGATATATATGGTGAAAGGAGGAGAGGCATGGTCTGGTTGACCAGGTCAAAGACTGCTGAGAGGAGGAACAGGTATAATGTACCATGGTCACAGTCACAGAGAACGGCATTGGTAACTTTGTTTAATGCCATTTCAGTGCTGTAGGAGGGGCAGAAACCTGATTAGAGTAATTGAAACAGGGAGCTGCGGGGATCTGGGAGGGATAACATCTTCAAATATGTTGAGAGGAAAGGAGGGCTGGGGCAGTAGTTTGAAAAGACAGATGGGTCAATGATGGTATTTTTGAAAAAGGTGACAGTGCGTAAAGAGAGGGAACCATTTACAATGTGAGCTGGAATGGGTGTCAGGAAGGAAAGTTGGATGGTTAGATTTGTGGGAATTGGGTCAAGGGAGCAAAAGGTGGTTCTTATCGGTGAGATGAGATTGGAGAGGGCATGGGGGGAAATGGGAGAAAAATTAGAGATACATGGAGATTCAGGGTTAGGGTTGAGGGGGCTGGGGGAAGGATTGACTTGGTTAGCACAGGGAAGGGGGAGAAGCAGCGGAGGCAGCTGAATGGATAATCTTAATCTTGTGACAAAGGTGTCCATGAGCTTCTCGCACATGTTGTTAAAGGGGAGGGTTGAGGGGGCAAGGGAGAGGGGTCTAAGGAGATGGTTGGTAGTGGAGAAAAGAAGCCAAGGGCTATCTTTGCTCTCCAAGATAATGCTAGAGTAGTGGGCAGCTTTAGTAAAGGAAAGAGAAGCCCAACAGCGCTTGATGTGGTCCAGCCAGATCTGGTATTGGATAGCTAAGCCAGTTTGTGCTATATATCCTCAAGTGTCTGCCCCTTGGAATTGAGAGAGCAAAGATAAGGTCCATACCAGGGGGAAAGAACAGTTTTTCCGGGGACAGAGGCATCAAAGGTGGAGGCGTGGAAGTGGTTTAGCACACTGGCTGCAGTGGGATCGTGGCAAATGGAAGGTCAAAGGCTAGGTAATTGGGAGTTTGAAAGTGCAGTTGCAAGCGACTTGAGGGTTTTTTTCTCCCCCAAGGTGCTAACGCAGAAGGAAGTGGGATTGGTTGGGAGACGTGGGTGGTGAGGGATAAACGGAACTGGTCAGAGTTGGCCTTATGAATACGCCAGTAATCGGGACCACGCGAGTAGAAAGGCTATAGGAGTTGGTGAAAGGGTGGCTGTGAATACGAGTAAGAGAGTTTATATTGAAGGAGGGGTTTAGAGAGGAGAGAAAGATGGTAAATTCAGAGGTGAGAGGACAAAGGGATGGGTGCACCCGTGTGAGACAGAAAGAGCAAGAGAGAGTGCATGCTTGCGCACACGCATGTATGTGTGAGAGACCATCGGATTAGACGGGATTGGTTAAATGCATGAAGAGTGATTGCAGCGCGCAATCTTAATAGATACTAGAGGGTTGCTGCTACCCATGGAATCATTCCCTATCAAGTGACAGTGATCTCAAGAGAAGAAAGAAGGTGTGAAAATCAGAAATTGAAAAATAAGAAATGTTCTGGTGTTACATTCAGTGTAGAGAATGGCCCCAGGCTGCAATCTTAATAGATAGTGTTCGAGCTCCCATGATGATGTTGAACCTGAGGTAGGACGTGGCTGGGAAAGAGTCACTGACATCATTCGGACAGCCTGGGTGTAGATGGAAAGTGACACCTCACAAGGAAACGGCAGTAATTTATATAAAGTGAAACGACAAAAAGAGATGACCTACAGCTGTGATGATTCATTATTGGGTCATCAAAATTTACTACCATATTTTTTAAACCATTGAATCTTGTGCTCTTTGCAGCTTTCAAAATAACATACATTCTCCAGTATCTGCAACACCAATTCCCTGCAAATTCCCAATGTTGAGTAGCACTAGCCTCCTGTTTGGCCTGAACCAGAGCTTTAACCCCACATCCTATCCATTACCAAGACCACATACTCCCACCTTTGCAATGTCTCCCCATCCCTCAACACATTGGCTTGGAGTTTCCTCTGCATTTGTGCCCAGATACACCTGTACCTTAAAAGATCGCAAAATATTGAGCATAAGTGAGTTGTGCACATAACTTCAATACGCCCAAGTCTCCTTGACCTATTACAGTCATCCATGAAACCTTCCAAAGAAATGAATCTTTACCCACAGAACTGGCCATACTTCCAACTCTCATGTGAGTATCCTCCACTTGCCCTTGTTCGGGGGCAGCTCTCAACATTGGGACCAGATTTTTAGGCACAGCAGCAAACAAAGTCATTTTTCTGGTCTTTTAATTGCAATTTTTTGAGCATTTTTTAAAAATGTATCCTCACTAAGACCTACTCTGTATTTTCTGTTTCTTTTAATTAATTTTTATGGCATAAGTATACGTCACATTAAAAATTGAAAAGCTTCCCTGATTGCAGATTCTTAAACATCCTTGGCATGATGTGCATGAATGGTGGTTAAATGAGTTGAAACTTAAATTTTAAGACTCAAAGAAGAAATATACTGGTGTGGGTCCCGATAGTTTACACTGAATGGCCATCTTAACTTTGGGCGTACTGTAATGAGATTGGGAGGATACTTGGGCGGAACATGACATCGGCAAAATGGGTGCAGCTTCGGGCACAATTTCGGATTGTGCCTAAGGAGAAAACTCTGGGCTATTAAGTCTAAAAATCCTTGTCCTAGTCTATAAATCTCTCTATAGCCTCGGCCATCCCTATCTCCTCCAGCCTTATATCCCATCCCAAGCACTCCAATCATCTGACTCAGATCTTCTGTTCTCCCCCCCGACCCCCACTTTGTCCCACCTTAGTGACAGAGTCGCCTGAATTCTACTCTGCAACTCCCTCCCTAAATCCCTTCACTTCTCCAACTCACTCTTCACCTTCATAAAATTTCTGAAAACTCACCTCTTCAACGAAGCTTTCAGTTGCCCTCCTGAGCTCTCCCCTAATTTACTTGGCATCTATTTTCCTTATGTGATGGACCATCATGTCAGACAAGATGTTCCAAATGGAGAATTTGGCAAGAGTATTCTTACTGATTTTCATTTAGACAGTATTAAGATTCAAGCAGTTGCAATTAAAATAGTGGAAAAGCTAAATTAAGCCTCATATATTTTCTCTTAGAGGGCATTTATGAGCATAATACTCTTAAAATTGTAATAATATATTTGAATCTGGAAGCAGTATTTAAAAGTTTTATTATGGATGTTTAATCTTTCAGTATAGTCATACAATAAAAATGCAATTAATTATTCACTTCCAAGATGAGCAGTTATGATTTTTTTGGTGAATAAGCATGCTCTCTTTTGTCCGTGATGCTAATATATATGTAACCACATAACCAAAAGCAAAAAGTGCAATGTTGAATATTTGAAACAAAAAGAAAAAACACTCAGCAGATGAGTCAACATCTGTGGAGAGAACAGAGGAGATGATGTTTCAGGTGTGGGCCCTGAATCAGAGTTCTGACAAAGGGAACACACATGATACACCGACTCATCTGTTTTCTCCTCCGATGCTGACTGACCTGCTGAGCGTGTCCAGTATTTTCTGTTTTCATTTACAAATCCATTTTGCATGCAAGGATTCCCAACGAGTTTACAGTGAAGAATTGCCAGCTCTCTGATGTGCAGTGAGAGGTTATTTCCCCTGGCTGGAGAGTCTAGAACTAGGGGGCAGAGTCTCAGGCTAAGGGGTTGGACATTTAGGACTAAGATAAGAAAGAATTTCTTCACTCAGAGGGTTGGAATTCTCTACCCCAGAGGGCTGTGGATGCCCAATCATTGAGTATATTCAAGGATCAGATCGATAGATTTTTGAACTCTTAAGGGAATCAAAGGATATGGGGATCGGGCGGGAAAGTGGAGTTGAGGTCGAAGATCAGCCATGATCTTATCGAATGGCGGAGCAGGTTCCTGGGGCCATTTGGCCTAC
This sequence comes from Heptranchias perlo, assembly GCF_035084215.1. Taxonomy (NCBI): domain Eukaryota; kingdom Metazoa; phylum Chordata; class Chondrichthyes; order Hexanchiformes; family Hexanchidae; genus Heptranchias; species Heptranchias perlo. The sequence continues at coordinate 103,893,106 of NC_090327.1, forward strand.
TCCTGCTCCTATTTCTTATATTCTTATGTTCTTAATTCTATTGTTCAGCCTGATCCCTCCTAAACACCACCACTTGATTGCATTTTATGTTGAGAAGATATGTTGGGAAAAACTTGGTAGCATAATATAGAACAACAACTTGCATTTATATAGCTCCTTTAATGTAGTAAAACATCCCAAGGCACTTCACAGGTCATCAAACAAAATTTGCCACATAAGGAAGTATTAGGACAGGTGACCAAAACGTTGGTCAAAGAGGTAGGTTATAAGGAGCGTCTTAAAGGAGAGAGAGGTAGAGAGGAGAGGCTTAGGGAGGGAATTCTAGAGCTTAGGGCCTAGACAGCTGAAGGCACGGTCGCCAATAGTGGAGTGAAGAAAATCGGGGATGCGCATGAGGCCAGAATTGGAGGAGTGCAGAGATCTTAGAGGGTTGTAGGGCTGGAGGAGATGACAGAGATAGGGAAGGGCGGGGCCATGGAGGGATTTGAAAATGAGGATGAGAATTTTAAAATCGAGGCATTGCCGTACCGGGGCCAATGTAGGTCAGTGAGCACAGGGGTGATGGGAGAACGGGACTTGGTGTGAGTTAGAATACGGGCAGCAGAGTTTTGGATGAGCTCAAGTTTACGGAGGGTGCAAGGTGGGAGGCTGGCCAGGAAAGCATTGGAATAGTCAAGTCTAGAGATAACAAAGGCATGGATGAGGGTTTCAGCAGCAGATGAAAGCTGAGGCAGGAGTGGAGACGGGCAATGTAACGGAGGTGGAAGTAGGCAGTCTTGGTGATGGAGCGGATATGGGGTTGCAAGCTCAGTTCAGGGTCAAATAGGATGCCAAGGTTGCAAACAGTTTCATTCAGTCTCAGACAGTGGCCAGGGAGAGGGATGGAGTCAGTGGCTGGGGAACGGAGTTTGTGGCGGGGACTGAAGGCAATGGTCTTCCCAATATTTAACTGGAGGAAATTTCTTCTCATCCAATACTGGATGTCGGACAAGCAGCGTGACAAATAAAATGCAGTGGAGGGGGTGAGAGAGGCAGTGGTGACATCATCTGAAAACACGTCAGGTTCCATATGTACGCTGGGTGTCGTCAGCGTACATATGGAACCTGACGTGTTTTCAGATGATGTCACCGAAGGGCAGTATGTGGATACTGATAATACTCATGCATTACTCCACATTCCTCTGGCCTGTAGTTTGCTGTAATCGTTCCAGCTATGTCAAACCAGTTTCTCTGCTTCAGACCTGTGTTTTAATTTAACAAACAACTGCCTGCCTCCTGGCTCAGCTGCTAAATGCACCATCCAGTGCATTATTCACACAGGGCATGAATGGTTCCATGTTTAACTCCTCATCTATGCTGAGTTAGCCAAATCCTTACCAAGGTGGCAGTGAGTTGCTACAATTGGCCTCAGTGATCAAAATGCTTCACAATGTTCAAGTAACATGGTTAGCCTTCTTACTGGATTTCTTGAGCAGTATGCAACTGATCCTACAAGGGGGCAGGCAACCTTGGACCTGGTCCTGTGTAATGAGTCAGGATTAATTAATAATGTCCTAGTTAAGGATCCCCTTGGAACGAGCGACCACAACATGGTTGAATTCCATATCCAATTAGAGGGTGAGAAGGTTGATTCTCAAACAAGCGTACTGAGCTTGAATAAAGGAGACTATGATGGTATGAGAGCGGAATTGATTAAAGTGGACTGGGAAAATAGATTAAAGGGTAAGACGGTACATGAGCAGTGGTGTTCATTTAGGGAGTTATTTTACAACTTTCAAAATAAATATATTCCACTGAGGAAAAAAGGGTGTAAAAGAAATGACAGCCACCCGTGGCTAAGTAAAGAAATCAAGGATAGTATCCGACTAAAAACAAGGACATATAAGGTAGCCAAACTTAGTGGGAGGATAGAAGATTGGGAATTCTTCAAAAGACAGCAAAAAGTAACTAAAGGATTGATTAAGAAAGGGAAGTTAGATTATGAAAAGAAATTAGCAAAAAATATAAAAACAGATAGCAAGAGTTTCTATAGTTATATAAAAAGAAAAAGGGTGGCTAAGGCAAACATAGGTCCCTTAGAGGATGAGACCGGGAAATTAATGGTGGGAAACATGGAGATGGCAAAAATGCTGAACAAATATTTTGTTTCAGTCTTTACAGTAGAGGACACTAAGAATATCCCAACACTGGACAAACAGGGGACTCTCGGGGGGGAGGAGCTAAATACGATTAAAATCACTCAAGAGATGGTACTCAGTAAAATAATGGGACTCAAGGCGGATAAATCCCCTGGACCTGATGGCTTCCATCCTAGGGTCTTGAGGGAAGTGGCAGTAGGGATTGTGGATGCTTTGGTGATAGTTTTCCAAAATTCCCTGGACTCAGGAGAGGTCCCGGCAGATTGGAAAACTGCTAATGTAACACCGTTATTTAAAAAGGGTAGTAGGCAGAAGGCTGGAAATTATAGGCCAGTTAGCTTAACATCTGTGGTGGGTAAAATTTTGGAGTCTATTATTAAGGAGACAGTAACGGAACATTTAGATAAGCATAATTTAATAGGACAAAGTCAGCATGGCTTTATGAAGGGGAAGTCATGTCTGACAAATTTGCTTGAGTTCTTCGAGGATATAACGTATAGGGTGGATAAAGGGGAACCAGTGGACGTAGTGTATTTAGACTTCCAGAAGGCATTCGACAAGGTGCCACATAAAAGATTATTACTTAAGATAAAAAATCACGGGATTGGGGGTAATATTCTGGCATGGGTGGAGGATTGGTTATCAAACAGGAAGCAGAGAGTTGGGATAAATGGTTCATTTTCGGACTGGCAACCAGTAACCAGTGGTGTTGCACAGGGGTCGGTGCTGGGTCCCCAACTCTTTACAATCTATATTAACGATTTGGAGGAGGGGACCGAGTGCAACATATCAAAATTTGCAGATGATACAAAGATGGGATGGAAAGTAGAGAGTGAGGAGGACATAAAAAACCTGCAAGGGGATATAGACAGGCTGGGTGAGTGGGCGGAGATTTGGCAGATGCAATATAATATTGGAAAATGTGAGGTTATGCACTTTGGCAGGAAAAATCAGAGAGCAAGTTATTTTCTTAATGGCGAGAGACTGGAAAGTACTGCAGTACAAAGGGATCTGGGGGTCCTAGTGCAAGAAAATCAAAAAGTTGTTATGCAGGTGCAGCAGGTGATCAAGAAAGCCAACGGAATGTTGGCTTTTATTGCTAGGGGGATAGAATATAAAAACAAGGAGGTATTGCTGCAGTTATATAAGGTATTGGTGAGACCGCACCTGGAATACTGCATACAGTTTTGGTCTCCATACTTAAGAAAAGACATACTTGCTCTCGAGGCAGTACAAAGAAGGTTCACTCGGTTAATCCCGGGGATGAGGGGGCGGACATATGAGGAGAGGTTGAGTAGATTGGGACTCTACTCATTGGAGTTCAGAAGAATGAGAGGCGATCTTATTGAAACATATAAGATTGTGAAGGGTCTTGATCGGGTGGATGCAGTAAGGATGTTCCCAAAGATGGGTGAAACTAGAACTAGGGGGCATAATCTTAGAATAAGGGGCTGCTCTTTCAAAACTGAGATGAGGAGAAACTTCTTCACTCAGAGGGTGGTAGGTCTGTGGAATTTGCTGCCCCAGGAAGCTGTGGAAGCTACATCATTAGATAAATTTAAAACAGAAATAGACAGTTTCCTAGAAGTAAAGGGAATTAGGGGTTATGGGGAGCGGGCAGGAAATTGGACATGAAGCTGAGTTCGGATCGGTCAATGCCCTGTGGGTGGCGGAGAGGGCCCAGGGGCTATGTGGCCGGGTCCTGCTCCGACTTCTTGTGTTCTTTAGATTTGTGGTTGGGATCAGATCAGCCATGATCTTATTGAATGGCGGAGCAGGCTCGAGGGGCCGATTGGCCTACTCCTGCTCCAATTTCTTATGTTCTTATGTTCTTATGTTCTTATGTACTGCATTTGGATGGGAATCTAGGATAGCAAGGGTAGGAAACGAGTTCAGTAAAATGGTAAAGAATAGTTGTGGAACATTGGTCAAAGCCATAAATTGATATGAAACTTTTTGATGAAATTTGAAGGACTTCCAGAAATTGGAAGAAACTGACAATGGCAGCTCCATGTTAAGAGAGCAAAGTACAAGTCATAGTCAAATAATTAGCACTGTAGATGTTGCCAATCTTTTGGTGGCGAGCACTTGGTTTGATATTATGGCCTAGAAAGAGCAGGCAATAAAATTAAACCGATTTCAGAAGAGTAAATTTTATAAGGCAGATTGGAAGATCCATGGGAAGATACGGAGAGGAAAACACCCGGAAAAATAGAAAGCTTTCAAAGATCTACCAGCAAGGATACAAATTAAGCATAGACTGGAAGGATATCGGAGCACGATATCAATTTGGTGAATAGATCAGTGGAAGTGAAGGAAAACTGAAGTGATTTCGGGGAGTCAGGAGGAAGGAAGCCTAGATTGTGCATAGAGAATTACTGAGAGACTACAGCATTGGAGATGGGGGTGGGAGGATAGAAAAATAATTTTAAATACCATTAAGGAGACTGGTAAAAGAATAAAAATTAGAAACAGAGTAAGACATGCAAAAGAATGGCAAAACCACAAAAACAACTACAATTACAATAGCAACAAAAAACACAACGGCCTAAATTTTAACTCAGAAACAGAGGTGGGTTGGGAACAGGGGGGCCAGCAAAAATTTTAAAAATCTAAAACCTGTCTCCACCACGCTCATTTCCGGTTTTAACGGAGGCAGGACGAGGGGTCGGCGACCAACCCGCTCTTAGAAGGCGGGTCTGGCATTAAAAGCTTTCAAGAAGGCTGCGGGCCTCCATTTTTACAGCTTTTTTGTTTTTAAACCCCTGGTGGCTGGGATTCCCGGGCCTTCTACTTCACGTCACGTGAAAGGAGGCGAGAAGGCCCAAAACTGCAGGTAAGTGCCTTTATAGCACAGCTTGTGGGCCCAGAGGAGCAGGAGTGCTTCCCCCAATTCCAACAAGCTTACCTACAGCGACCCCCGCCCCCCCACCATGATCCACGACTCCCCCCACGATCTCCAACCCCCCCCACAATGACCCCTGACCCCCCATGACCCCTGACCCCCCTCCCCATCTAAGATTTACCTTCTTGCACCTGCTTCCTTCCTCTTCTCCCGCCCAACTGAGGCCAGCCTGCCAATCAGGGGTGGGAAAAAATAAAAGACATCATTATGCCAAAATCGTAAGGACGTCTGGGAAACCCGTACTTCCAGGTTTCCTGTCAGGAATTCCACACCCCGCTCCCGCCGTCTTCCCGGCTCCTAGTAAAAATTTAGGCCAACAACTACAACTATAATAACTACAACAATCTGCACCTCCGCATAATAAAACATCTTAAAGTGCTCAACAGCTTTCACTATATTTGATTAGAGCAGAGTAGGTTAAGAGGAGATCTGATAGATGTGTTAAAAAATTTTGATAAGGAAACTAGAGAAAAACTATTTCCACTGATCCGCGAGTGAGTAACGAGAGGGCAGAAATTTAAGGTCATCACCAAGAGGACAAAGAGAGAAGTTAGGAGAAACATTCGTTTGTTAAGACACGGAATGCCCTAACAGAAACAATGGTGGAAGTAGAATCCATAATAGCTTTTTAAAAGAATTTTAATGAATGGCAAATTGGTCTAAATGAATAGCTCTTTCAGAGAGCTAGCACAGGAACAATAGGCCAACTGGCCTCCTTCTGTGCTGTAAAATTCTATGTTACGGTAACTGAAACTCAATTCTTGGAAGACCAATGGAGCCGGTACACAGAAGAGACTTTTATTCTGTTAGTCAGGGATGGATTCCAATCCAAGCCCTAGAGGGGATGAAAGGCCAATATGTAATATCCAGCATTATTAAAATAAAATTAAATGACCTTTTATATTAAAAATGGTTTTGTTGAGAAAATATAAGTTATAAAGAAAAGACTGGCATTTATCTAGCGCCTTCACGATCTCAGGATGTCCCAAAGTGCTTTACAGCCAATTTAGTACAATTATCTTTCCAGTATATTCTTTTTTTCTGTGCTTCCATAGTGCTTTTATTGTATATTTCCTTTTATATAATACCCACATTTATTATTTTCACATTTTACTTCATTTATTCTCATTTATATCTTACAGGAAAATATACATGCATATCACTCCAAAAATATAGGGCAAAATGATGGCAAGGTAAGCTTTGCAGGGCCTTGAGAGTATATTGGAGAGCTGTGCTACAGAAGGTGCAGCCCAAATCTCGGGAGTGCGTCCTAACTGAGTGGCCCTCCCTCATTTACCTTTGTACTGTGGCTTTCTGTAAACCGGTTGCACTGTGGGATCCTGCCATTCCCTGCTTGTGCTGACTGACCATGACATTTTGGCCAGTGTGCATGTGCGGTCGAGTGATGTCATGATGTTACATCACAGAGAGAAACTGGGAGTGAGGTGAGTCAGACCTCTGCACCTGATTTTCTGGTCTGTGCTTCCCCTAGCCCAGCTGCTCACCATTGACCCTAGAGCCTACAGGAAAAAGCCAACGACAAAGTGGGAAACTATCCCAAGCAGAGATAATGCAGCGGAAGTGCGATATTGTGACAGGGAACTACACCAGTACTAGATGGAAAATAACTCGTCCATCGGAGCTAAAGTCCAGATTGGAAAAAAAACTCATCAGAGGGAGCTGGATGGTCAAAATGCTTCTATTCCTGACTTAGAAAAAAAACCTGATAGATTAAGTTGGTGCTTCAGAGTAAACCGGGATTTGTCAAGTGAAGTGGAGAATCAGGCTACTGAATTGTTACATCTAGTAGTCAATTGTAAGCTCTGCAATTAGCTGATTAGCTGTCTTTTTTCAGGTCTTGGGGCTCTGGCCCCCATTATAGGTCACACGGGCCAATGACTGTTACCTGAAAAGAAACTATTTGAATTCTTTAAGCCCTGCAGCCAGGAAGGTTTGATTTTTTTCTGGTTTGTCCTGACTGCCACAGGCTTCCTGGGACCAGTAAATATGCTGCTTCAACAGTGACAGCAAACATTGGTGATGTAACATCATGACATCACTGGACCGCACATGCAGACTGGCTAAAATGTCATGGTCAGTCAGCACAAGCAGGGAATGGCAGGATCCCACAGTGCAGCCGGTTTACAGAAAGACAAAGGTAAATGAGGGAGGGCCACTCAGTTAAGACGCACTCCCGAGATTTGGGCTGCACTGTAAAAAGCACCTTCTGTAGCACAGCTCTCCAATATACTCTCATTCAATAGTGTAGTGGGTATGATGCTGGACTAATAACCTAGAGATCATGAGTTCAAATCCCATCATGGCAAGTTGTGAAATTGAATTCCACAAATATAATAACGTATGGGTTTACACTAAGGATAAAGACCACGAAAGCTGCTGTTTTATCATAAAAACCCAACTAGTACACTCAAGCCTTTTGCGGAAGGGAAATTTTCACCCCTACCTGTTCTGGCCTATCTGCAACTCAGACATCTGACCATGTGACATCGGATCACATGACATTTGATCACATGATTTCTACAAATGTTATTGGATTTACCTTATAACTGCTGGGTCCCCTTTATTTGTGGTTTCACGACAGCAGCTGTTGTGTGAGAAATTCTGAGAACCAGGAGGCCACTTGTGAGCAGGCGAAGAGGGGAAGCCATTCTCCCCCGAGCTCCCTTTCCCCAGTCTCCTTCTCCCCCCAACTTTTGAACCCCCTCCTCCCGCCCGCGATTTCAGGGCCTCCAATTCCCAATTCCCCCCCGGCTGGCCGCGACTCGCTGTGAGTGACGGCACCAAGCAGCAGCCAGTGATGAGCTCTGTGGAAAAGGCGGGATATGATTCTGTTTAAAATTAATGCGGTTTAACCTCCCAACGTCAGACTAACAGTTAGTCATTATTTATGGTACCTCAAATAAGCGTATGCTTTTCATGTGGAGTGAGATTTGATGTTGACCAGTGTAGTTCCTGGCTTTTGTGGAATGGGGAGTTCTTTACCCAGCATCCATGGCAGCAGAGAAACCGCTCTATCCCTGGGACAGAGCCGTGGAAGCATTTAATCCCAGAGATAGAACAGTTTCTCTGCCACTATTGACGCTGGGTAAAGAGTTCCCCATTCCACAAAAGCCGTTTCTTTCACCTGCTGCCGCCGCGCACTTACCTGCATGTCCTGGGTTTTCAGTTGTAAACCGAGTTGGTGCATTGATGGCTGTCCGTAGTCCATCATTTGCGAGTGTCCATGGTTTCAAGGTGTAGCTTGTATATTTTACAATGTAAATTATTTGGGACTGTCAATGAGTGTCCATTTTTTGCAGGGACAGGTTTCACTGTATTAGTTTGCAAATAAAGGCAAGATACAGGCTCTTCGCAAGAAAACCCTTCCAGTATAGCAGAATCAATTAGCTGCATAAAGATCCCAAGATTGCAGTCAATAATTCCCTAAAAATAAGATTCTGAAAGTCTAACGAAAATGCTTCAACAGGCACACAGCCTGTTTGTAGATTATCTGTTCCTGATAGGGAGAGCTAGGGCTCAATTTTGAAATGGTGGCGGGTTGGCAGCGGGGGCAGGGGTGAAGGTGCGCGTGGCAAACCCACATAAATAAAACTTACCGTTTCCATGCTCTCCAGGTTTCGTGCCCGGCAGCCAACCTGATTGCCATCAGGAGCTGCAACGGGTTGGGGGGGGGGGGGGAGGGGGGGGGGAGACGAGAAAGAGAGAGCGAGACGGAAGATCGGGGGGGGCGGGGAGAGGGGAAGATCGGGGGGGGGGGTGAAGAGGGGGACATCGAGGGAAGATCGGGGGTTGAAGAGGAGGACATCGAGGGAAGATCGGGGGGGTGAAGAGGAGGACATCGAGGGAAGATCGAGGGGTGAAGAGGAGGACATCGAGAGAAGATCGGGGGGGTGAAGAGGAGGACATCGAGGGAAGATCGGGGGGGTGAAGAGGAGGACATCGAGGGAAGATCGAGGGAAGATCGGGGGGGGTGAAGAGGTGGATATCGAGGGAAGATCGAGGGGTGAAGAGGAGGACATCGAGGGAAGATCGGGGGGGTGAAGAGGAGGACATCGAGGGAAGATCGGGGGGGTGAAGAGGAGGACATCGAGGGAAGATCGGGGGGGTGAAGAGGAGGACATCGAGGGAAGATCGGGGGGGTGAAGAGGAGGACATCGAGGGAAGATCGGGGGGGTGAAGAGGAGGACATCGAGGGAAGATCGGGGGGGTGAAGAGGAGGACATCGAGGGAAGATCGGGGGGGTGAAGAGGAGGACATCGAGGGAAGATCGAGGGAAGATCGGGGGGGGGGTGAAGAGGTGGACATCGAGGGAAGATCGAGGGGTGAAGAGGAGGACATCGAGGGAAGATCGAGGGGTGAAGAGGAGGACATCGAGGGAAGATCGAGGGGTGAAGAGGAGGACATCGAGGGAAGATCGAGGGGTGAAGAGGAGGACATCGAGGGAAGATCGAGGGGTGAAGAGGAGGACATCGAGGGAAGATCGAGGGGTGAAGAGGAGGACATCGAGGGAAGATCGAGGGGTGAAGAGGAGGACATCGAGGGAAGATCGAGGGGTGAAGAGGAGGACATCGAGGGAAGATCGAGGGGTGAAGAGGAGGACATCGAGGGAAGATCGAGGGGTGAAGAGGAGGACATCGAGGGAAGATCGGGATGGTGACGAGGGGGACATCGAGGGAAGATCGGGGGAGGTGAAGAGGAGGACATCAGGGGAAGATCGGGATTGTGAAGAGGGGGACATCGAGGGAAGATCGGGGGAGGTGAAGAGGAGGGCATCAGGGGAAGATCGGGATGGTGAAGAGGAGGACATCAGGGGAAGATCGGGATTGTGAAGAGGGGGACATCAGGGGAAGATCGGGATTGTGAAGAGGAGGACATCAGGGGAAGATCGGGATTATGAAGAGGAGGACATCAGGGGAAGATCGGGATTGTGAAGAGGGGGACATCAGGGGAAGATCGGGATTTTAAAGAGGGGGACATCAGGAGAAGATCGGGATTGTGAAGAGGGGGACATCAGGGGAGGTGAAGAGGGTGACATCGGGATTGTGAAGAGGGGGACATCAGACGAAGATCGGGGGAGGTGAAGAGGGGGCCATCAGGCGAAGATCGGGGGAGGTGAAGAGGGGGACATCAGGCAAAGATCGGGGGAGGTGAAGAGGGGGACATCGGGATTGTGAAGAGGGGGACATCAGGCGAAGATCAGGGGAGGTGAAGAGGGGGACATCAGGCGAAGATCGGGGGAGGTGAAGAGGGGGACATCAGGCGAAGATCGGGGGAGGTGAGGAGGGGGACATCAGGCGAAGATCGGGGGAGGTGAAGAGGGGGACATCAGGGGAAGATCGGGGGGGTGAAGAGGGGGACATCAGGGGAAGATCGGGATTATGAAGAGGAGGACATCAGGGGAAGATCGGGATTGTGAAGAGGGGGACATCAGGGGAAGATCGGGATTGTGAAGAGGGGGACATCAGGGGAAGATCGGGATTTTAAAGAGGGGGACATCAGGAGAAGATCGGGATTGTGAAGAGGGGGACATCAGGGGAGGTGAAGAGGGTGACATCGGGATTGTGAAGAGGGGGACATCAGACGAAGATCGGGGGAGGTGAAGAGGGGGCCATCAGGCGAAGATCGGGGGAGGTGAAGAGGGGGACATCAGGCAAAGATCGGGGGAGGTGAAGAGGGGGACATCGGGATTGTGAAGAGGGGGACATCAGGCGAAGATCAGGGGAGGTGAAGAGGGGGACATCAGGGGAAGATCGGGGAGGTGAAGAGGGGGACATCAGGGGAAGATCGGGGGGGTGAAGAGGGGGACATCAGGCGAAGATCGGGGGAGGTGAAGAGGGGGACATCAGGCGAAGATCGGGGGAGGTGAAGAGGGGGACATCAGGCGAAGATCGGGGGAGGTGAAGAGGGGGACATCAGGGGAAGATCGGGGGGGTGAAAAGGGGGACATCAGGGGAAGATCGGGATTGTGAAGAGGGGGACATCAGGGGAAGATCGGGGGGGTGAGGAGGGGGACATCAGGGGAAGATCGGGGGGGGTGAAGAGGGGGACATCAGGGGAAGATCGGGGGGGGTGAAGAGGGGGATATCAGGGGAAGATCGGGACGGTGAAGACGGGGACATCAGGGGAAGATCGGGGGGGTGAGGAGGGGGACATCAGGGGAAGATCGGGGGGGGTGAGGAGGGGGACATCAGGGGAAGATCGTGGGGGGTGAGGAGGGGGTCATCAGGGGAAGATCGGGGGGGGTGAGGAGGGGGACATCAGGGGAAGATCGGGGGGGTGAAGACGGGGACATCAGGGGAAGATCGGGAGGGGTGAGGAGGGGGACATCAGGGGAAGATCGGGGGGGTGAAGACGGGGAGATCAGGGGAAGATCGGGGGGGTGAAGACGGGGAGATCAGGGGAAGATCGGGATTGTGAAGAGGGGACATCAGGGGAAGATCGGGATTGTGAAGAGGGGGACATCAGGGGAAGATCAGGGGGGGTGAAGAGGGGGACATCAGGGGAAGATCGGGGGAGGTGAAGAGGGGGACATCAGGGGAAGATCGGGATTGTTAAGAGGGGGACATCAGGGGAAGATCGGGATTGTGAAGAGGGGGACATCAGGGGAAGATCGGGGGGGGGGTGAAGACGGGGAGATTGGAGAGAGAGACATCAGAGCAGGGTGGAAAGGTAGGTTGATTTTGTGTTTTAACTTCCTTCTATGGGTTTTGATGTACTTTATTTTGTTTCTTTTTCCTTGATCCGGCCCTTCAGGCCTGGTTTCACCAGGCGTGAATCAGAAATGTTGGGCAAGCCGCCCAGGTAAGTTAATAATCGTTATAATCCCGTAATCTGTCAGAAGTAAAGTGCCTTAAGTACCTCAATGAGGTACATTTGGTTCTTTAACTATCATAGCCGGCGGGACGTCCGGTTTCGGGTCACCCGCGCGCACACAGGTGCGTCCTTGGGAAACTCAGAAGTCGGCGGGTTGGAGCCAGCTTCCGAACCTGAACGGGATTTCCGTGATTTTCGGAGCCCCCACACCCCCAATGCACCTGCAATTTCCCCGTAAAATTGAGCCCCCAAGGATTTTAGAGATCCCACAAGGGATGCAAAGACTGAAGGTAGGTGTACATGGGATTAAAGCAGATTCAGGCAAATTCACATAAGAAAGAAGGAACTTGCATTTATATAGCACATTTCACATCCTCAGGACAAGTAACCTATTACTTTCAAAGTACAATCACCGTTATGTAGGGAAATGTGGCAGCCAATTTGTGCACAGAAAAATTCCACAAACAAAAATTACATGAATCGGTTTTTGGTCGTGTTGATACACAGTGTGTCCTAAATATGTGTGTCCTCTGGGAATTGTAACTCAGAACATATGCTAAAGACATGACACTAAGCGAGATGCTGAGGGGTAGGACCAAGACAAGTGTTGTCCAGTTCACCTACGTTTTTGGAGAGCAACTTTAGTAGAAATTTTGGGCACCGCACTTTAGGAAGGATGTGAAGGCCTTAGAGAGGGTGCAGAAAAAATTTACTAGAACGGTTCCAGGGATGAGGGACTTCAGTTACGTGGTTAGATTGGAGAAGCTGGGGTTGTCCTCCTTAGAGCAGAGGAGGTTAAGAGGAGATTTGATAGAAGTGTTCAAAATCATGAAAGGTTTAGATAAAGTAAATAAAGCGAAACTGTTTCCTTTAGCGGAAGGGTCGAGAACCAGAGGGCACAGATTAAAGGTGATTGGCAAAAGAACCAGAGGCGACATGAGGAAAATCTTTTCTACGCAGTGAGTAGTTATGATCTGGAATGAGCTGCTTGAAAGGATGATGGATGCAGATTCGATCGTGGCTTTCAAAAAGAAATTGCATAAATACTCAAAGGGAAAAAATTTGCAGGGCGACGGGGAAAGAACAGGGGAATGTGACTAACTGGATTGCTCTTACAAAGAGCTGGCATGGGCACAATGGGCCGAATGGCCTCCTACTGTGCTGTAACCTTCCTATGAATCTCTGAGTCTAGAGAAACTGTTAGATGTTAAATTATGGAACTTGAACTGATTATAGGGAATATTTAAAGGAGAGACGTCATTTTGGACAACAACGTTCGTTACAAGTCATTCAGAGGTAAAGCAAAAGGTTGGAGGGATTATTTTTGGAAGTAGTCATTATTAAATAAATGTGATTATAGAATCATACAGCACTGAAGGAGGCCATTCAGCCCATCGTACCTGTGCCAGCACTTTGAAAGAGCTATCCAATTAGTCCCATTCTCCTGCTCTTTCCTCATAGCTGTGCAAATTTTTACTTTTCAAGTACATATTTCCTTTTGAAAGTTACTATTGAGTCTGTTTCCACCAGCATTTCAGGCAGTGCATTTCAAATCATAACAACTCACTGCGTAAAAAGATTTCTCCTCATCTCCCCTCAGGTTCTTTTGCCAATTACCTTAAATCTGTGTCCTTTGGTTACCAACCCTCCTGCCAGTGGAAAAGTTTCTCCCTATTTACTCTATCAAAACCCTTTATGATTTTGAACACCTCGATTAAATCTCTCCTTAACCTTCTCTGTTCTAATGATGTGGAGATGCCGGTGATGGACTGGGGTTGACAATTGTAAACAATTTTACAACACCAAGTTATAGTCCAGCAATTTTATTTTAAATTCACAAGCTTTCGGAGGCTTCCCCCTTCGTCAGGTGAACGATCGTTCACCTGACGAAGGGGGAAGCCTCCGAAAGCTTGTGAATTTAAAATAAAATTGCTGGACTATAACTTGGTGTTGTAAAATTGTTTACAATTCTCTGTTCTAAGGAGAACAATCCCAGCTTCTCTAGTCTTTCCATATAATGAAATGCCTCATCCCTGGTATCATTCTGGTAAATCTCCTTTGCACCCTCTCCAAGGCCTTGAGATCCTTCCTAAAGTGTGGTGCCCAGAATTGGATACATTACTCCAGCTGAGGTCGAACCAGTGATTATAGATCCAGCAAAGTTGGAATATTCATCATTCAGACTACAATGGTTACTGTGAGCCTGCAACAGGATATGGTTTTTAACTCTGGGCCAGATTCCGGTAGGTGAGCAGTCGTGTGAGTTAGAAGCTCATCCACTGCTCTAGAAATGAGGCCCGGGGTATTTTAACTCCTGGGCCACATTTCAATCCCGCCGGCTGACTTCTCACCCGTTCGGGAAATCACGTGGCTCAGAGGTCACCCGCTGACAGCAGGTAAGTGGTGGGGTGGGCTGACCGCAATTGGCGGGGGTAGGGCGGGTAGGGGGAAGACACTTCGCAGTGGGAGAGGCCTAAGCTTCCATTGTGATGTTCGGTGCAAAACTCCTGCTGTTCCTGCCTTGAACTTGCCCATTTGGGTCTGTTCTGGCCCCGATCCTCTTCACCACTGGGTTGGCCTGCGGGAATCTCACTGCCGCTTCCCACACAGGCTGCTGAGCAAAAATTGAAAAAGATTTAAAAGTTGGAATTTTGAAAAAAATTATTGGGCCCCCTTATAAACAGGACAGAGAAGGTCAGAAATTCAGCTTTGGCAGTGGGGATCCAGCACCTCGCTCTCTGCATCTGGCCACTTCCAATGTAGTATGCAGCTTCTCTGGCAAACAGACACCCAGATATGCCTCTTCTGGCACAGATACATGCCAGCACCATTTAAGGTAAGGTACCTTCCCATCTTCCCATAAACATACGCCACGGTGCGCTGGCCTGCGTCTTTCCAGGGCTGACATTTTCTAAGTAATTTTCTTTCTTTGTTTATATTTCAGTTACTCCCATTAATGCAGCAGCTCCCTTTCAAGGATTGCTGATCTTTTATGTGAAAACAGACAATTGAGACTGAATATCTTTCAGCAAATTGCTTCTCATTGACTTTACCATATCAGTAGTTCAATCCAAACTCCAGACCACAATCATTATGCTAGGAGGAGAATGTGTATCTAATCTCTTTTCTTAGGTTAGAGGGTTTGAGAGTGCCTGATAAAGGATGAATTAGATATCACAATCAAAACTGGTGCCTGACCTTCTGGTTTCCTTCTCTGTCCCCTTCCTTTCTGTTTTCATTTTTTGTCTTGGTTTTCATATCTTTTGTTCTATCCTGAACAATGTCCCTTTCACTTTCTTTCATTGTACCCTGCCTAGAAGGTTAATTAACATCTGCGCAAAAAGAAAACAGACTTCTCGCTTATTTTTCCGAAGAAGTATCGATGCAGGCAGGACATGAAGAAACATTAAATCAAAAGCAAAACACTGCGGATGCTGGAAATCTGAAATAAAAAACAGAAAATGCTGGAGAAGCTCAGCAAGTCGGGCAGCACATCTGTGGAGAAAGAAACAGTGTTAACGTTTCAGGTCAAAGAAAGGTCTGATGAAAGGTCTGCGACCTGAAACATTAACTCTGTTTCTTTCTCCATAGATGCTGCCTGACTTGCTGAGCTTCTCCAGCACTTCTTGTTTTTATTTATGAAGAAACATTACTTCACTGAAGGGTCGGTATTTAGATCAGGAGGTTGTAAGGGCCGGTAGTCTGATCCCTTCAAGGTAAAATGAGGCAAGTGTCTTGAAGAGAAGCACATTATCAGATACGACTGCTAGGAAGACAGGAATCTGGGAGGGGATGGACCAATGAGGGGGGAGATGTTCTGCTGGAGTTGCAATGGCTTCCCTTTATAATGCAGCGGGTTGGATTGAAAATTGGACAGGGACCATTCTGCAGGCTCCCTATGGCCGACCATTCTTCCTGGGGTTTTCTGTCAGCAATGATGGTAGCCAATGTCTATGTCTGCCCACATTTAGTTTGGCGCAATCAAATTGCGAGTTAATGGTGTCAAAGTGTCATACAATTTATTTTCCATCGTTGACGCCATAACAACACTAGGATTGCTAATGCATTCCAAATCCTTAGGGTTAATGTAGAGGGAGGTGGGAATCTAAAACGTAACTCCCTCTCCCAAGGGAATGTAATCGATTGTGGCTGATAAATTACATTCTTCTGTCCTGGTTTGCAGAAATTTGAAAAAATAAATTATATTTCTGCAACTGCCACCTTCCAGTATTGCGGAGGCCTGCAGCAGTGAACTCCCATCGCACCCACTCCCACCCTCCCTGAAATGGGCTCCCCAGTGCAGACATGAATCCTGCTGGGAGACCCCTCAAGTTATAATAGTAATGCAGATCTCAGAAAATGCACTTCATTGGTCAGAAGTCCCACCCTCCTGTAGGATTCTGCTCAAACAAGAGATCCTGTTATGGTCTATTCCAGCCTTGAGATTTTCCATATTTTCGTGTTTCAAATAATATAACTAAAAATATTCATTCATTTGCATTCTTTGACTTAATCTGCATTACAATTATATTCAGAATATGCCATAGCCAACGGTTAATGTGACAGACATTCCACAACTGGAACTGACAGATAACTCGCGATTGCGAGCCAATTTCCCACAAGGAGCCAATTTTAACCCCATCCAACCAGCAGAAGCCGGGCAGGTAGGAAGTTAAAATTGCCCAAGTTATTTACCCACCCAGGAGCCAGTGGGAGCTAATGGATTAGGATTTTCACTTGCTCTCCTGAGCAGGCAGCAATAACACTTGCCCAAAGCCGGGACCCCCAGGTGGGCCTCACTTCTACCAAGTGGTGGACAGTATGTCTGCTTTCACCAGGAGTACTGCTGTCAAGGTAAAGGATACGCTGGGTCCTGATGTAGGGAGGCCCTGCCCCCCGCCTCCCTGCCCTGCCTTATTGATGATGGCATTGTTTGGGGCAGGATGAGGCTCCACCCACACAAGACCATCCAGAAACTGCAGGCAAGCCCGGGACTTGATGTATTCCAATCCCCGCATATTTTTTTCCCATTCCACCGATTTCCACCAAAATTACAGCAGTAATCCACCGGAACGAGCATGGATTTTCAGCACGTCACTTTTTACAGATTGGCATAGTTGACTTTACTCAATTTATAAAAATTTTAACCTCTTCCCAAGTATTGTGTTTGACTGCCATATATTTAAGTAACAAAATGGTGGATTTTAATGTGTACTAGATCTTCAACCCTTGGACTATAGTCTCATGAGATGCAATCAACAACAACTTGCATTATGTAGCTCCTTTAACATAGAAAAACAATCCAAAGTCCTTCACAAAGGCATAATCTAAGAATGAGAAGCTGGGATTGTTCTCCTTGGAACAGAGACGGTTGCGAGGAAATTTGATAGAGGTATTCAAAATCATGAAGGGTCCAGACAGAGTAGATAGAGAGAAACTGCTCCCATTGGCTGAAGGGTCAAAAACCAGAGGACACAGATTTAAGGTGATGTGAGGAAAAACTTTTTTACACAGCGACTGGTTAGGATCTGGAATGCACTGCCCGAGGGGGTGGTGGAGGCAGATTCAATCTTGGCCTTCAATAGGGAACTGGATAAGTACTTGAAAGGAAAAAACTTGCAGTGCTACAGGGATAGGGCGGGGGAGTGGAACTAGCTAGATTGCTCTTGCATAGAGCTAGCATGGACTCGATGGGCCGCATGGTCTCCTTCCGTGCTGTAGCCTTTCTATGATTCTATAATGGATGCCAAGCCAGCAAGGGTTAAAGAAATAATGCTTCAATATTTTTCTTCTGCTCCTAAGGAGCAAACAACAGTTTTTGTAATGGTAATTGATGATCTTTGGGATCAACTACTTGCTCGTCTTACATGTTTTGGATCCTTACTAGGCCCAGAAGATTTACCCACTCGCCGCTTGACCAGAATTTGGGATGGACTTTACATGAAGCAGAAATCCAGCAAATCTGGGTTCTGCCCCAAATTCCACTCCCATCCCTACTGCTGGCAATTCACCTCCTCTCGTTCCTCTGGTGGAGAAATCCAGAACAAGGGGGCATAATTTTAAAATCAGGAAACACTTTTGCACACAAAGAGTAGTGGAAATCTGGAACTCTCTCCCCAAAAGGCTGTGGATGCTAGGTCAATTGAAATTTTCAAGACTGAGCCGTATGGGTTTTTGTTGGGTAAGGGTATCAAGGGATATGGAGCAAAGGCAGGTAAATGGTGTTGAGTTACAGATCTGTCATGCTGTAATTGAATGGATGGAACAGTCTTGAGAGGCTGAATGGGCCTGAAATTCTTTGGGGCAAGGAGGGCATAGGAACAGGAGGAGGCCAAAGAGTTTAGATGGTTTCATTTTGATTATGATTTATTTTTATAGGGTGGGCAATTATTATTGTGGTGATTCTACTGCTGACATTTCAGTAACTTTATTACTGTAATATTAGATTAGTTCAGTTGAAAACTGAGTAAAAACAGTAGGCTTACAATTCATCCAAGGATGTTTGTAATCTAAGGGTTAATTTTTAACATTTTGACTTTGAATGAAAATATATTTGTACACCACAAAAAGGAGAATATGCAATGCATGGAAAGACTTGTCCAATTCAATAAATGGACAAGGTATATCCATCTCTCCCCATCTAATTAATATTGGCACAACTCTTCATTAAATTGAATAAAATCTTGCGTTCATTTCATTAACTTGTCTCCTCCGTGACTACGACTTCAGCTACATCACTATTCTCCACTGCTGATAAAAAAAACAGCTCAAAGTAGATGCTTTGAATGATTAAAAAAGAGAAAAGAGTTGATTGATTTTACAAACCCGTGTTCTTTGTTGCATTTGAATTTACTCAATTACATTTAAAATATCCTATCCAGTTTATTGATCCCAATTATATTCGGGTTAATAAAATGCAAGGACCTGATAATGAGATGCTCAATTCCAAATCAGATGAAGCTTGGTGAAGATAAAAGGAAAAGCATGAAAAACATCACTTCTCTCAGTACTCCACTTTAATTAACTGACTAGGCTTGTAAGTTGCACTTTCGATAAGACAAACATGATATATTAATATTCTCAGTAAAAAGAATTATAGCTATTTTGTTTCATTTATTTAATGGTTCTATAGGATTATAATGCAGGACTGAACATTTTGAGTGTGTGCTCTTCATGTGTTAAACCAATCTTATGTTTAGATTTCAGCCTTAACAGCCCCTATTAATCAATTTGGCCCCAAAATTGTACAGGTCTTCTTGTGCACTAATGCTGTAACTCTCGCAGAAATACATCAGAAGGTTCCAGAAATGGACCAGGGCCCAGATACCAAGGCCCCGATATTTACTCGGAGCCAAGAAGAGAGCGGGGGGGAGGAGGATTCCCGGAAGTATGGGTTTCCCGGGCGTCCTGATGATTTTGACTTCAGGACATCTTTTAAATTTTTTAATCGGGTTTCTCGCCCGACAGGCAGCCAGATTGACAGGCTGGCTCCTGTTTGGATGGGAGAGCAGCCGAGAAACAGGTGCCAGGTAAGCGGGACATCGTGGAGGGGGATTGAGGCCAGACATTGGGGAGGGGAGTCGGAGATCTTGGGGGGAGGAGGGGAAAGAGTCGAAGATCATGGTGGGGGGGTCGGAGATCGTGGGGGGTGGTCGGACATGGGGAGGGGTCGGAGATTGTGGGGAGGGGGGTGTTTGTCGGTTGATCACGTGTGTGGGAACGTGGCAGGGAAGCTTGTTGGGCCTGGAGGAAACACTCCTGCTCCTCCTGGCTCACAAGTAGTGCAATAAAGGCACTTACCTGTTGATCCGGGCTTTCTCGCCTCCCCTTGCATGATGTGAATCAGAAGGCCTGGGAATCCCAGTCCCCAGGAGTTAAAAATAAAAAACTATTAAAATGGAGGCACGCAGCCTCCGTAAAAGATTTCACTGACTGACCCGTCTCCTGAGAGCGGGTTGGTCGCTCGCCCTGCCTCCGTTAAAACCGGAAATGGGTGGGTTGGAGATGGGTTAGGGTCGGGTTTTACATTTTTACCTTCCCCCCCCCGCCCATCCTTGGGGGTTAAAATTATCCCCCCCAGGTCCCTGGGAGTTTCTGGACAGCCTTGCCTGGGATAGAACCTCTGTCCACTCCCAAGACTGTCCTCCACATCAGTGGGGGTTGAGCTAGGAGCTGGAACTCCTTACATTGGGTGTTCCTACTTAACCAGCATCAGTGGGACCCAGTGTAAGGTTGGAAGCTGGTATGCCCAGTGAGCTAAGTTACACCAAATACTACTCAAACTTTGTTTCAAAATCATTAAACAGGTTTGTACATACAGCACCATATTTAGTAAGTAGTATATTTTAGTATTAAGTTTTAAACATGAGAAAAGATGTGACACACTGTAGCTTTTATTAAACTG
Organism: Heptranchias perlo; assembly: GCF_035084215.1. Taxonomy (NCBI): domain Eukaryota; kingdom Metazoa; phylum Chordata; class Chondrichthyes; order Hexanchiformes; family Hexanchidae; genus Heptranchias; species Heptranchias perlo. Next base: position 103,913,387 of record NC_090327.1, read on the forward strand.
AAACGTGCTGACCTGCTACAGGCATTTGCAGGTTCACCTGAGGAAGGAGGAAGCCTCCGAAAGCTTGTGAATTTAAAATAAAATTGCTGGACTATAACTTGGTGTTGTAAAATTGTTTACAAAGATTAAAGAGGACCTGCCTTCATAGTGCTGGGCAAAACTTTTGTTTATTTATGTGATGCAATGATATAAACTGTTCTGAATTGTATCATTTAGTAATTTTTAACATGAAATCTTCAGGATTTCAATGAGAAATGGCATTTCTGTCTTCCCAAATTAGTAAGTTTGTCCAAAACTATTTTTTTAATGAAAACAGTGTCCCTTTAACAGCTTGACAGACAGACTTGTAACTGAGCGATCTACCCTCAGGCTTCTCTTTTGACATGATTTTTAAATTATTACTGCCATATTTAAGCAAAAGCATTCTGAGATGAAATGGATGTTAAATTGATCTTTATTTCTGTTTGAAGATCAATAGCAAAGTGTGCATCTGTGAGCACTTAGTGAAAGCTGATATAAAGCAGTCCTGACAAGGGACAATCAACAAGGTATAAAGGACACAGCTCTTCCAATCACACAACATTCTGTTAATGATGGCAGGAGCAGTTGTAAAGGTCATATCAGCACAGCCAACACGATCTTTCAGTCTTTAGTTCAAAATGTTCGCTCACAGTGAGGATGAGTTTGAGCAATGATAAGATGAGGAGGTGATGACACACCTTTCAAGTTAAACTTTGTATTTTTTCCACTGTTCTCAAATGACTGTTGGCTTAACTGGCCTGAACTGGACAGCTCAGTCAGTTATTCTGCTTCAATTAGTTCCGTCTGTAGTGACAGTGTATGTGCATTCCTGAAGTTTCCCCTGTTTGAATTCAGTACCCCTGGAGGTTTGAAAAGGGCTCCCTTAGCACATGTTGCCTCATTGTTGGACAAATCCTAAATCAGAACACTGAGATCAGCCGCTATCAGGAGCTTGAGATATATGTAAATTAACAGCAGCAAGGATTTAAACTTTATATGTGGCGCCGGGGCTCCATGGTACACAGGTATGTGGGTCACAAAGATCCTTCTGAGCTAGAAATACCAAACAGAGGAAATCTTTAAACCAGCTGGATGGAATATAAAAATAGTAAAGTATTCTATAGACACATAAATAACAAGAGAAAAATCAGAATAGTGATAGGGCCACTAAGGAAAGCACAAGATAAGCTCACAGGTAACGACAGCGAAATGGCAGAAATATTGAATAGTTACTTTGCCTCCGTACTTACCAGGGAGATGAACAAGGTGGGCGGGTCATTAGAAAAAGAGATCGAAAAAGATATTAAAACATTTAAGATAGAAAGGGGGGAGATAACTGATAAACTAATTAAGCTAAGGGAGGATAAGGCCCCTCGTCTGGATAGATTGCATCTGCGATATAAAAACAAGTCAGGGAGGAGATATCAGAGGCACTATTACTTTTATATAATAATTCACTAGAAAAGGAAATAGTGCCAAGAGGACTGGCGGGCAGCTAATGTTATTCCTATATTTGAAAAGGGAGATAGAACAAGTCCAGGGAACTATGGACTAGTTAGCTTAACATCGGTGGTAGGAAGGATAATGGAATCAAAGATGTAATAGAGGGACATCTAGAGAATGAAAATATAATAAAGAATAGTCAGCACAGATTTCAGAAGGGAAAGTCATGCTTGACCAACCTTACTGAATTCTTTGAAGAAGTAACAGAAAGAGTAGACACGGGTAATGCAGATCATTAAAATATTTGGATTTTCAAAAGGCCTTCAATAAGGTACCGCGTAGTAGACTCATGGCTATGGTCAGAACATGTGGAGTCAGGAGACAGGTAGCAGAATGGATAGCAAGTTGGCTGCAAAACAGAAAAGAGAGAAGGGGTTCAGACTGGCAAAAGGTGGGAAGTGGTGTTCCAAGGGATCGGTGCTGGGACCAGTGTTATTCACAATTTACATTAATGATTTGGATTCAGGAATCGGAAGTACACTTTCAAAATTTGCAGGCGACACCAAATTGAAGGGTATAGTTAATACAAAGGAAGAAAGCGTTAAAATACAAGAGGATATTAATAAACGTGCAGAATAGGCAAGTAATTGGCAAATAAATTTCAATAAAGATAATTGTGAGGTGGTGCATTTTGGCAGGAAAAATAAGGAGGCCACATATTACTTGGATAATAAGAGTCTAAATGGGATAGAGGAGCAAAGGGATCTAGGGGTACAGATACACAAATCACTAAAAGTAGTGATACAGGTTATAAGGCCATTAAAAAGGCAAATCAAGCACTAAGGTTCATTTCTAGAGGTATAGAATTGAAAAGCAAAGAAGTTATGTTAAACTTGTATAGAACCTTGGTTAAATCACTCGGAGTATTGTGCACAGTTCAGGTGTCCATAATATAGAAAGAATATAGATGCATTGAAGATGGTGCAAAAAAGACTTACAAGGATGATACCGGAAGTGAGAGGATTTACTTATCAGGAAAGGCTGAACAGGCTGGGGCTCTTTTCTCGAGAAAAAAGGCTACGGGGTGACGTGATAGAGGTCTTTAAGATTATGAAAGGGTTTGATGAGGTAGACGTAGAGAAAAGTTTACACTTGTGGGGGAGTCCAAAACTAGAGGTCATAAATATAAAATAATCACTAGTAAGTCCAATAGAGAATTCAGGAGAAACTTCTTTATCCAGATGATGGTACAAATGTGAAACACACTACCACAAGGAATAGTTGAAGCAAATAGCATAGATGCATTTAAGGGGAAGCTGGATAAGTACATGAGGGAGAAAGAAATAGAAGGGTATGCTGATAGGGTTAGATGAAGTAGGGAGGGAGGAGACTCGTGTGGAGCATAAACACCAGCATAGACCCGTTGGGCCAAATGGCCTGTTTCTATGCTGTAGTTTTGATGTAACTCGATGTAAGACTTGTGGGGCGATCAGATCTCCATGTCCAAATTCCCAACATTCATTCTCATTTTACAAATTCTGCTCTGAACGTGCTAATTGGTGAAATCTACTCCATGATCACATCAGCTGTAATTATACAGGATTTACTCCTATCCAGTGGTTTTGGTGGGTATTTTCTATGTAGGTTCTAGAATTACTGCTGCCACAATGAGGGTGTGAGAATCTATACTTGTCTTGTTCAACTGCACACTAGTGTTTTCATCTTTGTCCCAGTCCAATCCTGCTGTGAACGGTTCATTAATATTGCAACATTTAACTACTGAGCCATCTCCTCTTCTCAAATCACAACGGTAACCAGTGTCCTCCTCTCAGTCCTCACCAACATTGACCTCTCCTGCTTCCTTAACCCCCCACCCCCATTGCAACCATGCCTAAACCTTCTCCATTTATTTGGATTTGTGCTGGTAAATGTTAAAAATTATAGAATGTTTAACTATTTTTCAAATCCTTGTGCAGCTTGATAATGACTGTAAATGGTACTGAATTGCATTCTACTGCATTAGTCACAGCTACCTGCCCTAGCCTAAGTAACAGCTATTTCCAGATTGCATGCTCACCCCCATGGTCTCACAGGTTGGTTTGTGTGAACTTAAGTTGAACTCTTGCAGCGGTTGTCCAGATCCCGTGGGGAAGCTAAGAAGTTATTCACACCTGCTGCAGAATGAGTTTTGTCACAGTAACAGTATATTATTTTTCACCACTGCCCAGGAAAAATGGTTGCTGTACTTCAAAGTCTATCAGTGAAAACTATTCAATCACCGAGTAACGACGAAAGGGACTTTTGTTAATAAGGCCTGAATATAAAAACACCCTAACGGCACCCTGCACTTCCATCCATCTGCATCCACCATCCCTTCAAACACAGCTCCCTGATGGGAGGGTGAGAGTGCAGATTGGCCTTTCTGATCAGATATCTTTTTACTTCAGTTATTGCTGGTACTACTGATTTAAAGAGTATTTGTACCAGATTAGGTGAATAAAACATTTGAGCTCATTTTGGAACATAACATGCAATGCATGTACATTATGTGCATTCAAAAAAGTTTTCTGAAACAATGCGTTCTTGAACCAACAAGAGAACAGGCCATAATAGACTTAATGATGAGTAATGAGCCAGAATTAGTCAACAATCTAATCATGGCATCACAGTAGGTACAGCACAGGTGAAGGCCATTCAGCCCATTGTGCCTGTGTCGGCTCTTTGAAAGAACTATCCAATTAGTCCCCTTCCCCTGCTCTTTCCCTATACCCCTGTATTTTTTTTCCCCTTCAAGTATTTATCCAATTCCCTTTTGAAAGTTACTATTGAATCTGCTTCCACCACCCTTTCAGGCAGTGCATTCCAGATCATTACAACTTGCTGCGTAAAAAAATGTTTCCTCATGTCACCTTTGGCTCTTTTGCCGATCACCTTAAATCTGTGTCCTCTGGTTCCTGACCCTTCTGCCACTGGAAACAGTTTCTTCTGATTTACTCTGCCAAAACCGTTCATGATTTTGAACACCTCTATCAAATCTCCTCTTAACCTTCTCTGTTCTAAGGAGAACAACCCCAGCTTCTCCAGTCTCTCCACATAACTGAAGTCCCTCATCCCTGGTACCATTCTAGTAAATCTCTTCTGCACCCTCTCTAAGGCCTTGACATCCTTCCAAAAGTGTGGTGTCCAGAATTGAACACAACCCTCCAGCTGAGGTCCAACCAGTGTTTTATAAAGGTTTAGCATAACTTCTTTGCTTTTGTACTCTATGCCTCTATTAATAAAGCCCAGGATCCCATATGCTTCTTTAACAGCCTTCTCAACTTGTCCTGCCACCTCCAAAGATTTGTGTACGTGCACCCCCAGGTCTTTCTGTTCCTGCACCCCCTTTAATATTGTACCATTTAATTTACTTTGCCCCATCTCATTCTTCCGACCAAAATGCATCACTTCACACTTTTCTGCGTTAAATTTCATCTGCCATGTGTCTGCCCAATTCACCAGCCTGTCTCTGTCCTCCTGAAGTCTGTTACTATCCTCCACATTGTTTACTATAAGTCCAAGTTTCTTGTCATCAGCAAACTTTGAAATTATACCCTCGATACCCACGTCCAGGTCATTAATATATCAAAAAGACCAGTGGTCTTAATACTGACCTCTAGTCTGAAAAATAACCATTCACCACTACTCTCTGCTTTCTGTCCCGTAGACAATTTTGTATCCATGCTGCCACTGTACCTTTAATCCCATGGGCTTTAATTTTGCTAACAAGTCTATTATATGGTACTTTATCAAATGCCTTTTTTAAGTCCATATACACAACATCAACTGCACTACCCTCATCAACCCTCTCTGTCAAAGAACTCAATCAAGTTAGTTAAACACGATTTTCCTTTAACAAATCCGTGCTGACTTTCATTCACTAGCCCATATTTTTCCAAGTGACAACTAAATTTTGTCCCAGATTATCATCTCTAAATGTTTCGCCATCACCGACGTTAGGCTGACTGGCCTGTAATTGCTGGTTTTATCCCTCTCCCTTTTTTTGAACAGTAGTGTAGCATTAGCAACCTTCCAGTCCTCTGGCACCATCCCCATATCTAAGGAGGATTGGAAGATTGTGACCAGAGTCTCTGCAATTTCCAACCTTACTTCCCTCAGTAACCTAGGATGCATCCCATCTGGACCGGGTGACTTTTCCACTTTGAGTACTGCCAATCTTTTAAGTATCTCCTCTTTATCTATTTTTAATGGTAATGGTACACTGAGCTAACAGTGACCATGGTTCTTTTGTCCACCGCTAAGCAGAGTTGGAAAATGGCCGTCATTGTTAGGCAATTTTGCTGCTTGTTCATTTCAGGATGAGATTTCCGTTTACTTATCCTGGTTGGAGAAATCCCAGAGATTTACTTTTGCTTATCCTGTTTGGAGAAATCCCAGAGATTTCCATTTGCTTATCCCAATTGGAGAGATTCCAGCTTTGTGAATGGACACATGCCAGGAGTAGGCAGATTAGCACTCGCTGGAGAACCCACGCCTGCGGAGAGAAGGGACGGTTGGAGTGAGAGTTATTTTTAAGTGATTTGCACCGGTATCTTGCATCTCAAGCCAGGATTATTTGTGTCAGATGCCTACTTCATGCATTAGCAGGCACAGAGAGGCCTACAACTGCACCTCGATGTGTGTTGCCAGTGAAAGGGGGCTGGAAGCAGTGAGCCTATTAGTTCAGTACCACTGAATTGGACTTAATTGTATAAGGTCCTCAGCAGAGAGGGCAATGGGTCCACTTGTTTTCATTTCTAGTCTGTGGATTTACGCTTTAATTCTGCTTTATAATCTCCTCTGCACGCACTGAGTTGGGATTTCAGCTCAATTTAGTGAAAAATCATACAGATCAAAAATAAATTAAGAAAAGCAATCATCCATTTCTTTTTATTACAAAGGAACTTCAGTGGGTTGAATTACAGAGATTTTGTGCAGAACAAGAAAGGGAGAACTAAAGAACATAATGGATATGATAATGCAAGTTGTGGCTGTGTGCGTCTGTGCATATGTGAGCTGTTCTAACTGGATAACACGTGGTCAGTTCCTTACCATGATTTACAGACGCTCCGAGTGTTTACGAAGTGATGAAGCTGCAATGTCAGTGAAGTACACTGGGCAACTGTTCAGTGTGGGCAGAGGGACACCAGGCACAGGACAAGAGAGTCACAGATGGGAACCCGGCAAAAAGAGGGGCAAGGGTGTCGGGGGCTGGGGCGCCAAGGAGCAGGAGGGCCCCAAAAGTTTCCTTTTATTGGCAGCCTCCTCCTCATTTCCCACTGCATTATGGGACAGCAGCCTAATTTACCTCAAAGTTGGGGCGTCAGCGAGCCGAGCCCACCGCCACCAGCCCCCCTTACACTGGCAACACACATCGAGGTACAGCTCTAGGCCTCACGTCTCTGCGCCTACTAATGCAAGAAGCAGGCATCCGACACAAGCAATCCTGCTGTTCACTTGACCACCGAGCCTGAATTACTGATATATGCTCCAGGCAGGTGAAGCTCTGTGCTGGATGCACAAATTTGTAAAATTTAAATCCTACAGTGTAAAGACTGACTTCTTCACACACAGCTTCCAGCTTACAAAATAGATCATCACCTAACAGTATAAATATAACTCCACCAAACCATTCAACAAGGAACTGGGTAGATTCCTTGTTCAACAGATTGTGGCCAAATAGATAATGCATTCCCTATGCTGTATATAGGAAAGATTGTTTGTTGTGATGTGCTGACTAAACATGTCCACTAGGTAGCGTGTATTCTACCAAAAAGAGCAGCCTTATGATGATTTTAGCCATACCAGGTGCCGGTAAAGGCCTGAGGTCATCTACGCTAATTCATGTTGCAGAGGATTATAAATGCTTGGGGTTCATCAGTGAACTTCGTTTGAAATGTATCAAATTAAATTATATGTAACAAAAGATGGATGAGCAACAACCGTCAAAAGTCTGTCTGCAGCATATCTCAAGTTTTATTTAACAAGCCTGCTTTCGGGCTGAGAAAATTATGGTTTTAATACCAATCCCAACTCTGACCACCAGATGGCTCTATACAACTTTTTACATGTCATTAAATCTTCCGAGTGTGGGTATCTCATCATGGAGGCTAGTTAATTATTTGAAGGTTCCATGTTCAAATACAGAGATTACAAACATTTTGGTTCTAAAAAGACTGAAGTCCAGTATACTGTAATCACAAGAACATTATGGATAAGAAAGGCTATTTGGCCAATTTTAGTTCAGAGACCCAAATTTCCTTCCCCCCTTTGCTGTTGTAGTATCCAATAGTTTCTTAAGTGATTGCCAGAATTTTTGCCTCCATTATTCTATCTGGGAGTCCATTCAAAGTGTTGATCATTCTTTGCCTGAATTAGAACCTCACGATATCTAATTTTGCATTTAATTATTTTGAACTGCATCCCCTTGCCCTACCCTTGGAATTTAAAGTAATTTTTCAGATTTACGTTTTCTGTAATATCACCTCTCAGATGTCTCTTTTCAAGGCTGAAAAGCCCAGGTTTCTCCAGCCTTTCCTTGTAACCCAGACTCCTGACACTGGGGGATCAGCCTCTTGGCTCTTCTCTGCATTGCTTCCTATGCTTATGTCAGTGATGACCCTCAAGAAATCATCTGAGCAGCACTTAAAAGATTGGGCGAGCTGGATGGGCCTAATGGACTTTTTGCATTCCTATTTTATTTTAATAGTATCTGTAACAAAAGGTACTGGGCAGAAAGCAACAAAAGGACAATTGGACTCTATACATCCCTGTAATTAGTTGATTTTTATAATTTATTGAAATATAATTATGGATTCATGAACTTGTGGTTTTCACCCATTGATGTGCCCAGTGTAGAGGCTGCAGCAGCTGTTTCCCCCTTAATCCTATATTAGAAAGACAATATCGACCTGCTCCGTACATTTACAGTACAGCAACACTGAACACACTTCACATTTTAAACAGATTGCAGTGGAGTGATGTCCTGGTGCTACTTCCCAGGTGGTCACAGCCCTATTTAATCAAAAGGCCTTTGATAAGGTACCACACTGTAAACTCATGACTAAGGTCAGAGCATGTGCAGTCAGGGGGCAGGTAGCAGAATGGATAGCAAACGGGCTACAAAACAGAAAAGAGAGATTAGGGGTTAAAGGTAGTTATTCAGACTGACAAAAGGTTGGAAGTGGTGCTCCACAGGGATCGGTGCTGAATGCATCAACGGTTTGGACTCGGGCGTGGAAGTACAATTTCAAAAATTTGCGGACAACACGGAATTGGGGCGTGTAGTTAATACAAAGGAAGAATGCAATCAAATATAAGACGACACTAATAAACTTGCAGAATAGGTGTGTAATTGGCAAATGAATTTCAATATAGATAAGTATATCATCTTTTGATATCGTAAGTATGTTTTCTACAAACTATAACACTGCTAAGCTAATTCCTGAAGAGACATCTGAACCACTAGAGGATTGTTATTTTAATGCTAGATTGTAATACACCACATGGTGGAATAGATTGGATTTTGACATTGTAAAAGGCATTTGGGCATCTTGTTAAACTTGGATATTGATTCAGTAATGGGGCAGCGTGCCTTTAAAAGTACTCCCTTTCAATATGTTCCACATTCAGATATTGCTGAGTGTTCCATCACAACCTTGTGAAATAATCCAGGTTGGGCCAAGTGCCAATGATTTTATTTCTAAGTGTAGAGCGACTGTATTTCTTTTGTTGTCCTGCCATTTCCAATCAAAAAATCATTTAAGTGTGCTGCAGAAAGCTCTGAAAGATAAGGCCTTTAATTCAAACGTGGTGAATAACAGCCTCTCAAGCTAATGTGATGTGGCTGGCACTATACATTGAAATACACTGTGGCATCAATTTTTGCAGGGGAGCGGAAATGGTGCACGTAAAAGGTCGATCTTAACAGCAGGGCCTCATTTAAATAAAAGTTCCCAGAGTCCCGGCCAACACCCGGCTAGATTCATTACCTGGCCGGTGAACGGAAACAGGAACTTGGCAGCTGGAGACCTGTGGCAACGGAGCATAAAGGTTCCAGTTTTGACTCCTGGTCTGTGCTTAGGGTTGCCAACTCTGATTGAATGTATTCCTGGAGGTTTCATCACATGACCTCCTGCCTCTAAATGCCCCGCCCCCACGCTCCCGCCATTGGTTGCCCAACAAATCCATTCTCACGGCGCACTGCCTTCCCATGCTGATTGGAAAGTGAAAAGACTCTTCGTCACCCAATTGGATGATTCTGACTGTCAGTCAATCGGTCTTTCTTTCCCATCTCCAATATTTTTATCACAAATAAATAGAAGTGTTCAAAGAAAATGAAAAAAAACACAATTTTTTTTTTTAACGCCCTTATTGGTGCAAGTGGAGCGGGAGACGCACGAGGCTAGGGTCAGAGGAAAGCAGAGTTCTCGGGGGATTGTCGGGCTGGAGAAGATTACAGGGATAGAGAGGGCCGAGGCCGTGAAGGGAATTAAACAGAGGGATGAGAATTTTACATTTGAGGCACTAGGGAACCGGGGGTCGATGTAGATCAGCGAGGACAGGGATAATGGGTGAGTGGGACTTTGTCCAGGATAAGATACGGGCAGCAGAGTTTTGGATGAGCTGAAGTTTGTGGAGGGCGGAGGATAGGAGGCTGGCCAGGAGAGCATTGGACGAGTCGAGTCTGGACGTGACAAAGGCATGGGTTTCAGTGGTTGATGGGCTGAGGAAGCACAAAGGTGGGTAATCTTATGGGGGTCAAAAGTAGGCGGTCTTTCTGATGGAGAGGATATGGGGTCAGAAGCTCCCCCGAGAACTCTGCTTTCCTCTGACCCTGGCCTCGTGCGTCCCCCGTTCCACTTGCACTACTATTGGCGGCCGTGCCTCCAGTTGTCTGGGACCTATGGTCTGGAATCCCCTCTGTAATCCTTTCCATTTCTCCACCTCCCTCTTCTTCTTTAAGACCCTCCTTAAAACCTAGCTCTTTGATCAAACTTTTGGTCACCCCTTTTAATACCTCCTCGTTGGCTCAGTGTCAGTTTTATTGGATTACGCTTCTGTTTCGCCTTAAGATATTTTTCAGCTAATAGCACAGATAGGTTGCCAACCCTCACGAGCAAATAGGAATAAAATGGTCACCAAATCAGGAATGCTGTTCTGAAGTTTCTTTGTGATAATTCAGAACCTAATCAGAAAAGCCTCTCTCACTGGCACCGAGGTGTCAATCCTTGTAGAAGAGTTACCAATCGAGAGGGCAGCAATATTCCGCTCTGGTGATGATATCATCACCTCCCCCCTCATCCACACACCAGGGAACAAACAAACCTGGGTGGATATCACCCCCACTCATCCACACACCTGGGAACAAACAAACCTGGGTGGACATCACCCCCCTCATCCACACACCTGGGAACAAACAAACCTGGGTGGACATAACCCGCCCTCATCCACACACCGGGGAACAAACAAACCTGGGTGGATATCACCCCCCCTCATCCACACACCGGGGAACAAACAAACCTGGGTGGACATAACCCCCACTCATCCACACACCTGGGAACAAACAAACCTGGGTGGATATCACCCCCCCTCATCCACACACCGGGGAACAAACAAACCTGGGTGGACATAACCCCCACTCATCCACACACCAGGGAACAAACAAGGTCGGGAAATGTTTCCATTGGGTGAAAAAGGCAACAGACCTTCAACTATAATGTTTCAAATTGGTGCAAGATTCATCTAATTGATTTCCCCCCAAGGCCCTGTGTAAAGGCAAAAGCCAGTGTAGAACTAGGCCATATGGAGCATAAATGTTCCAGGTTTGACTCCTGGTTTGTGCTTTTAGCTGGTCTCAATTGGGGCAGCAGTTGGGATACCAGAATTGGCCTCAGCACCCCTCAGCTATTGACATGATATATCAGCTCAGGTTAACACAGAGCATAGAAATGCAAATAATCTCAAGGCTGAAAAGATCATTGGTCCATCTAGACTGCCAACCTGCTGTCCTAATGTGTTCGATAATATGTTTCTCTTCAAGATACCTGTTCAATTTGCCCATGAAGAGATCTTGGCTACTTGTCCTACAACCTCTTGAGGTAAACTATTCCAACTCAAATCTATTTACCTGCCTTTGATCTCTATCCCTTGATATCCTTACCGAACAAAAATCTATCAATCTCAGTCTTGAAAGCTCCAATTGTCCCAGCATTCACAGCATTTTGGGGGTCGGGGGGGGGGGGGGGGGGGTGGGTGGGGAGAAGAGAGAAGAGTTCCAGATCTACAGCCTTTGAGTGAAAAACTGCTTCCAAATTTCATCCCTAAATGACTTGGCTCTCATTTTAAGATGATGTCCCCTTATGCTGGATTCCCCATCAGAGGAAATAGTTTCTCTTTATCTACCCTATTGAATCCTTTTATTATTTTAAACACCTCGATAAGCACACGAAGGAGAAAGGAATAGAAGGTTATGCTGATAGGGTAGATGGAGTAAGGAGGGAGGAGGCGCATGTGGAGTATAAACACCGGCATAGATCAGTCGGGCTGAATGGTCTGTTTCTGTGCTGTAGACTCAATGTAACTCAATCTTCCATACTCAAGGGAACACAAGCCAAGTTTATATAACTGGTCCTCATCATTTAACTCTCTAAGCCCCAGTATCATTCTGGTGAATCTGTGCTGCATCTCCTCCATGGCCAATATATCCTTCCTGAGGTGCAGTTTCCCTGAACTGAATGCAGTACTCCAGATGGGGTCTGACTAGGGGTCTATACAACTGAAGCATAACTTCCTCCCCTTTGCATTCCAACCCCCTTGAGATAAAGACCAACATTCCATTAGTCTTTTTGATTGTTTTTGTACTTATCCACTAGCTTTTAGTGTTTTTTTTACATGGACACCCAAATCTCTTTACTCCTCCACAGTTCCTGGTTTCTCATCATTTAGAAAATATTCCAATTTGTCTTTCTTGGATCCAAAGTGGATGACCTCACACTTCCCCGTGTTGAACTCCATTGAACTTTGGCTTGACGTCTATTATTTTCCCTTAAGCCTCTATGAATCACCATGTGATGTTTTTCTATGTTAGAGGCACGATATAAATGAAAGTTGATGTTGTCAGCTCCCCTGAATTTCTACATTTCAGCTTATGTTTTCTTCTTCTGTTAACCCATAAGAAATCAAAGGTCCCTGACTGATTTTCTACATCCGCTGTAAACTTTCTCAACATGTTACAACACCGTTGAACAAACATGCATATCAGCCCCGAAATTCCTTGGGTTACCATCCTGGCAGTTACACTGGGATTGGGTCTCCAGCACTGACTCCGCCGGAGTTGCCACTACAGGAACATCTCTGGTACCCACCTGCCCCATACCCACAGTAACTTAGGGAGTGGGGTTGACCTGGTTACATTTATTTTTAAATTTAAAATTGAACCGGGGTGCAGGCCGTTTGCCTCACCTAGACCCTAACTGTGGGGTCCACAACTGGCCTTCTGGAAGCCAGTCCCTCAGCAGACCATCCACCACAGAAACACTGGGTCCTCTTCCAGCCTGGTTTGCAGGAACTCTAGGCTTTGGGAGTCTCCGCCGCTTGGTCTGACCCTTGAACTTTGAAAGGGTGCACAGGGGTTCCACCCATTCTAAGGCAGCCAGTCAACTCCCAGTAATGATAAAGATATGGTGCATCCCAGGGGTCCTGTGGTCTCCCACTGGAGTTTCAGGGCTAATGTGTTGTATAAAAACTTAGGCAAATCTTTATTTTTTTTGATGCAACAATATCAGCGCTCAGAAAATCAACTGGTCTGCTGGCCCCAAAATTTAATGAATCTGTGTTCTGACCCAACATACCCACTCCTCCTCGACAGCAGCAAGTGCCAGGCAGCAGCAATATTCTCCTGGACTCCAAATCCAGACAGATCCCTGCCCCCCCCCCCACTTCAAAATGAATAATCTTAAATTGTATTAAATCCAATACAACTCTTTGTGCCCACAGCAGGCCGTGGACACCAACTCCCCCACCCCCCCCCCCAACCCCAGGCCTCAATCAAGGGCCTCAGCCCAAACCTGTTGTCTCCACCTGGGTCCTTCTGCCCCTCGCCCCTAAAACTGCTGGTTCCATGCTCAAACAATCTAGGACTTGACATGGGGCCCAATCTCATCCTGAGTGTGAGCACCTGCCTGCAACCTAGACCTAACTCCCCCATACCCAGTCCCACCCGACGTATAGCTCGGGCCACGAGCAGTGCTGTGGGAGACTCACTTATTTATAGTAAACATTAAAATACTGCAGGCATTTTAAATCTCCTTTCATGAGCTACAATATATGCATTATTTTTCTATTACATTAATCTTCACACCACAATGAATGCTGACTCAATAACATGCATTGAAGGGAAGAGATAGTAGGGGCACTACTACATAAAAATTCATTAAAAAAGGGAAAAGTGCCAGAGGACTGGCGGATAGCTAATGTGATTCCTATATTTAAAAAGGGAGATAGAACAAGTCCAGGGAACTATAGACCAGTTAGCTTAATGTCAGTGGTAGGTAAGATAATGGAATCTTCACTCAAAGATGTAATTGAAAAACATCTAGAAAACAAAAATATAATAAAGAATAGTCAGCATGGATTTCAGAAGGGAAAGTCATGTCTGGACAACCTTGTTAAATTCTTTGAAGAAGTAACAGAAAGAGTAGACAAGGGTAATGCAGTAGATGTAATATATTTGAATTTTCAAAAGGCCTTCGATAAGGTACCGCATTGTAGATTCATGACTAAGGTCAGAGCATGTGGAGTCAGGGGACAGGTAGCAGAATGGATAGCAAACTGGCTACAAAACAGAAAACAAAGAGTAGGGGTTATGGGTAGCTACTCAGACTGGCAAAAGATGGGAAGTGGTGTTCCACAGGGATCGGTACTGGGACCACTGTTGTTCACAATTTACATTAACGATTTGGATTCGGGAATCGGAAGTACAATTTCAAAATTTGTGGGCGACACCAAATTGGGGAGGTAATTAATACAAAGGAAGAATGTGTCAAAATGCAAGAAGACATTAGTAAACTTGCAGAATGGGCATGTAATTGGCAAATGAATTTTAATATAGATAAGAGAGAGGTGGTGCTTTTTGGTAGGAAGAATAAGGAGGCCATATACTGCTTAGACAATAAGAGTCTAAATGGGGTAGAGGCGCAAAGGGATCTAAAGGTACAGATACACAAATCACTAAAAGTAGTGATACAGGTTAATAAAGCCAGAAAAAAGCAAACCGAGCACTGGGCTCCATTTCTAGAGAGATAAAATTGAAAAGCAGAGAAGTTACATTAAACTTGTATAGGACCTTGGTTAGACCACATTTGGGGTATTGTGCACAGTTCTGGTTTCCATATTATAAACTGGATATAGGGGCATTGGAGAAGGTGCAAAAAAAGATTTTATGGATGATACCAGAACTGAGAGGTTACATCCATCAGGAAAGACTGAACAGGCTGGGGCTCCTTTCTCTGGAAAAAAAAGACTGAGGAGTGACTTGCTAGAGGCCTTTAAGATTATGAAAGGGTTTGATAGGATAGATGTAGAGAAAATGTTTCCACTTGTGGGGGAAGACAAAAATTAGGGGCCATAAATATAAGATAATCACTAATAAATCGAATAGGGAATTCAGGAGATATTTCTTTACCCAGAGAGTGGTTAGAATGTGGAACTCGCTACCACAAGGAGTAGTTGGAGTGAACAGCATAGATGCATTTAAGGAGAATCGAGATAAACACGTGGGAGAAAGGAATAGAAAGATATGCTGATAGGGTTAGATGTAGTGGGGTGGGAGGAGGCTTGTGTGCAGCATAAGCACTGGCATGGACCAGTCGGGCCAAATGGCCTATTTCTGTGCTGTACATTCTATGTAAAAAAATCAAATGAGCAGTTGAAACTCTATGTGTGTCCTCTCTGTGCTTTAATACCATTGGTCTTCATGGAATGTCCAGAGCACTCTGGGTTATAACAAAATGTTTTTGTTCCATCCATAAAGACATGCTGCTATCATGAAAAAGTGTTTGGCAATCTTTCTTTTCCTCAGAATTCTTGTTCCACCTGGATCCCTCCCTCTGGCCTCTTACCCTCTCTTGATCTTTTCATTGCGAATTGCCGGTCTGACATCAGCCGTCCAAATTTCTCCACTCCCCTTACTCAATCTAACCTACCTCCCTCTGAACTCGCAGCACTCCATTCTCTCAGGTCCAACCCTGACATTGTCATTTAACCTGCTGACAAGGTTGTGTGGCAAACAGATCTCAACTTGCAAAGGTTGAACGCCAACTCTCCGACACCTCCTCCTACCTCCCCCTGGACCATGACCCCATCGCCGAACATCAAGCCGTAGTTTCTCAGACCTGACCTGACCTCCTCTGGAGATCTTCCTCCCCACGGCCTCGAACCTCATAGTCCCCCAACCCCGCACGGCCCACTTCTACCTCCTTCCCAAGATCCACAAACAGACCCATCATTTCAGCTTGTTCTTGCTCAACGGAACTTATTTCCTCCTACCTTGACTATTTTTTCTCCTCTTGTCCAGTCTCTTCCCACCTACATCCGCGACTCTTCTGACGCCCTCCGCCACTTTAACAGTTTCCAGTTCCCTGGCCCGAATCGTCTCCATTTCACCACGGACGTCCAGTCCCTCTACACCTCCACCCACCATCAGGTCGGCCTGCGGGCCCTCCGCTTCTTCCTTGAACGGAGGCTCAACCAGTCCCTATCCACCACCACCCTCCTCCGCCTGGCTGAACTTGTTCTTACTTTGGACAACTTCTCCTTTGAATCCACTCACTTCCTCCAAATAAAAAGGTGTCGCCTTGGGAACCCGTATGGGTCCCAGCTATGCCTGCACTTTTGGTGGGATATGTGGAACATTCCTTGTTCCAATCCTACTCAGGCCCCCACCCTCACCTCTTTTGCCGGTACATTGATGACTGTATTGGTGCCGTTTCCTGCTCTCACCCCGAACTAGAAAATTTCATCAACTTTGCTTCCAATTTCCACCCTTCCCTCACTTTCAAAAAAGTGTACTTTAGGCACGACAGATAAAATAAAAACTAGAAGGCGTAAGGCAATTAACCCAGCATCAAAGCTGTGGCAGGGGGTTGGGAACCTGAGCAGGGAGACAGAGGAAAGCGTGTCAGGGAAAGAAGGTATGGAGTAAAAGGTAAGCTGTTAAAAAAGGAAAAAACAGGAACTAAGTGTCACAAAACATATTTGAAAGTTCTTTATCTGAATGCACGTAGCATTCGTAACAAAATGGACGAGTTAACAACACAAATAACGACATATGGGTATGATCTTGTGGCCATTACAGAAACATGGCTGCAGGGTGACAACGACTGGGAATTAAATATGCCAGGGTATTTAACAATCAGGAAGGACAGGCAGGAAGGAAGGGGAGGTGGGGTGGCTATGTTAATAAGGGAAGGAATCACTGTAATACAGAGAAATGATATTGGGACAAAGGATCAGGATAATGAAACAGTTTGGGTAGTCGATAGTTAGTTTGGGTAGAGATAAGGAATAATAAGGGGAAAAAAACATTCGTGGGCGTAGTATATAGGCCTCCTAATAGTTGCAACTCTGCTGGAAGAAGTACTAATCAGGAAATAGTCGGGGCATGTAATAAGGGAACAGCTATAATTATGGGGGATTTTAACTATCATATTAACTGGACAAATCAAATTGGGCAGGGCAGCCTTGAGGAAGAGTTTATTGAGTGTATTAGGGATGGATTTCTTGAGCAGTATCTAACTGATCCTACAAGGGGGAGGCAACCTTGGACCTGGTCCTGTGTAATGAGCCAGGATTAATTAATAATGTCCTAGTTAAGGATCCTCTTGGAATGAGTGGCCATAACATGGTTACATTCCATATCCAATTAGAGGGTGAGAAGGTTGGTTCTCAAACAAGCGAACTGAGCTTGAATAAAGGAGACTATGATGGTATGAGAGCGGAATTGATTAAAGTGGACTGGGAAAATAGATTAAAGGGTAAGACGGTACATGAGCAGTGGTGTTCATTCAAGGAGTTATTTTACAACTTTCAAACAAAAAATATTCCACTGAGGAAAAAAGGGTGTAAAAGAAATGACGGCCATCCGTGGCTAAGTAAAGAAATTAAGGATAGTATCCGACTAAAAACAAGGACATATAAGGTAGCCAAACTTAGTGGGAGGATAGAAGATTGGGAAGTCTTCAAAAGACAGCAAAAAGTAACTAAAGGATTGATTAAGAAAGGGAAGATAGATTATGAAAATAAATTAGCAAAAAATATAAAAACAGATAGCAAGAGTTTCTACAGTGATATAAAAAGAAAAAGGGTGGCTAAGGCAAACGTAGGTCCCTTAGAGGATGAGACCGGGAAATTGATGGTGGGAAACATGGAGATATCAAAAATGCTGAACAAATATTTTGTTTCAGTCTTTACAGTAGAGGACACTAAGAATATCCCAACACTGGACAAACAGGGGGCTCTGGGGGGGGGGGGGAGCTAAATACGATTAAAATCACTAAGGAATTGGTACTCAGTAAATTAATGGGACTCGAGGCGGATAAATCCCCTGGACCTGATGGCTTACATCCTAGGGTCCTGAGGGAAGTGGCAGTAGGGATTGTGGATGCTTTGGTAATAATTTTCCAAAATTCTCTGGACTCGGCAAAGGTCCCGGCAGATTGGAAAACTGCTAATGTAACACCCTTATTTAAAAAGGGTAGTAGGCAGAAGGCTGGAAATTATAGACCAGTTAGCCTAACATCTGTGGTGGGTGAAATTTTGGAGTCTATTATTAAGGAGACAGTAGCGGAACATTTGGATAAACATAATTTAATGGGACAAAGTCAGCATGGCTTTATGAAGGGGAAGTCATGTCTGACAAATTTGCTTGAGTTCTTTGAGGACATAACGTACAGGGTGGATAAAGGGGAACCAGTGGACGTAGTGTATTTAGACTTCCAGAAGGTATTTGACAAGGTGCCACATAAAAGATTATTGCTCAAGATAAAGAATCACTGGATTGGGGGTAATATTCTGGCATGGGTGGAGGATTGGTTATCGAACAGGAAGCAGAGAGTTGGGATAAATGGTTCATTCTCGGACTGGCAACCAGTAGCCAGTGGTGTTCCGCAGGGGTCGGTGCTGGGTCCCCAACTCTTTACAATCTATATTAACGATTTGGAGGAGGGGACCGAGTGTAACATATCAAAGTTTGCAGATGATACAAAGATGGGAGGGAAAGTAGAGAGTGAGGAGGACATAAAAAACCTACAAGGGGATATAGACAGGCTGGGTGAGTGGGCAGAGATTTGGCAGATACAGTACAATATTGGAAAATGTGAGGTTATGCACTTTGGCTGGAAAAATCAGAGAGCAAGTTATTATCTTCATGGCGAGAAACTGGAAAGTACCGCAGTACAAAGGGATCTGGGGGTCCTCGTGCAAGAAAATCAAAAAGTTGGTATGCAGGTGCAGCAGGTGATCAAGAAGGCCAACGGAATGTTGGCTTTTATTGCTAGGGGGATAGAATATAAAAACAGGGAGGTATTGCTGCAGTTATATAAGGTATTGGTGAGACCGCACCTGGAATACTGCATACAGTTTTGGTCTCCATACTTAAGAAAAGACATACTTGCTCTCGAGGCAGTACAAAGAAGGTTCACTCGGTTAATCCCAGGGATGAGGGGGCGGACATATGAGGAGAGGTTGAGTAGATTGGGACTCTACTCATTGGAGTTCAGAAGAATGAGAGGCGATCTTATTGAAACATGTATGATTGTGAAGGGGCTTGATCGGGTGGATGCGGTGAGGATGTTCCCAAGGATGGGTGAAACTAGAACTCGGGGCCGTAATCTTAGAATAAGGGGCTGCTCTTTCAAAACTGAGATGAGGAGAAACTTCTTCACTCAGAGGGTAGTTGGTCTGTGGAATTTGCTGCCCCAGGAAGCTGTGGAAGCTACATCATTAAATAAATTTAAAACAGAAATAGACAGTTTCCTAGAAGTAAAGGGAATTAGGGGTTACGGGGAGCGGGCAGGAAATTGGAGATGAATTTAGATTTGAGGTTAGGATCAGATCAGCCATGATCTTATTGAATGGCGGAGCAGGCTCGAGGGGCCGATTGGCCTTCTCCTGCTCCTATTTCTTATGTTCTTATGGTCCTTTTCCAACTCATCCCTTCCCTTCCTTGACTTCTCTATCTCTTGGGATAGGCTGTCCACCAATATCTATTATAAGCCCAACGATTCTCACAGCTACCTTGATTACCCTTTCTCCCACCCCGCTTCCTGTAAGGACTCTATTCCCTTCTCCCAATTTCTCTGTCTCCGGCGCATCTGTTCTGACGATACCACCTTCCGCATCAGTGCTTCCGATATGTCTTCCTTTTTCCTCAACCAAGGATTCCCCTCCACTATAGTTGACAGGGCCCTCGACCGTGTCCATCCTATTTCCCGCACTTCTGCCCTCACCCGTTCCCTTCCCTCCCAGAACCATGATAGGGTCCCCCTTGTCCTCACCAGCCTACGCAGTCAACGTATCATCCTCCACCATTTCTGCCACCTCCAACGTGATCCCACCACCAAACACATCTTCCCCTCCCCTTTCAGCATTCCGGAGGGACCGCTCCCTCCGCGACATCCTGGTCCACTCTTCCATCACCCGCTCTCCTCCCCACGACACCTTCCCGTGTGAGCGCAGGAGATGCAACACCTGCCCCTTCACCACCTCCTTTCTCACCGTCCAGGGCCCCAAACAGGTGAAACAGCGATTTACTTGTACTTCTTTCAATTTAGTAAACTGTATTCGTTGCTCACAGTGCGGTCTCCATTATATCGGGGAGACCAAATGCAGATTGGGTGATCGCTTTGCCGAACACCTCCGCTCTGTCCGCAAGCGTGACCCTGACCTACAGGTCGTTTGCCCTTTTAATTCCCCGTCCCACTCCCACTCTGACCTCGGCCTCTTATACTGTTCCAATGAAGCTCAACTTAAGCTCGAGGAACAGCACCTCATCTTTTTTTTAAATTCGTTCATGGGATGTGAACGTCGCTGGCGAGGCCAGCATTTATCGCCCATCCCTAATTGCCCATGAGAAGGTGGTGGTGAGCCGCCTTCTTGAACCGCTGCAGTCCGTGTGATGAAGGTTCTCCCACAGTATGTTAGGAAGAGAGTTCCAGGATTTTGACCCAGCGACGATGAAGGAACGGCGATATATTTCCAAGTCGGGATGGTGTGTGACTTGGAGGGGAACGTGCAGGTGGTGTTGTTCCCATGTGCCTGCTGCTCTTGTCCTTCTAGGTGGTAGAGGTCGCGGGTTTGGGAGGTGCTGTCGAAGAAGCCTTGGCGAGTTGCTGCAGTGCATCCTGTGGATGGTACACACTGCAGTCACAGTGCGCCGGTGGTGGAGGAAGTGAATGTTTAGGGTGGTGGATGAGGTGCCAATCAAGCAGGCTGCTTTGTCCTGGATGGTGTCGAGCTTCTTGAGTGTTGTTGGAGCTGCACTCATCCAGGCAAGTTGAGAGTATTCCATTACACTCCTGACTTTTGCCGTGTACATGGTGGAAAGGCTTTGGGGAGTCAGGAGGTAAGTCACTCGCCGCAGAATACCCAGCCTCTGACCTGCTCTTGTAACCACAGTATTTATATGGCTGGTCCAGTTAAGTTTCTGGTCGATGGTGGGGGATTCGGTGATTGTAATGCTGTTGAATGTCAAGGGGAGGTGGTTAGACTCTCTCTTGTTGGAGATAGTCATTGCCTGGCACTTGTCTGGCACGAATGTTACTTGCCACTTATCAGCCCAAGCCTGGATGTTGTCCAGGTCTTGCTGCATGCGGGCTCAGACTGCTTCATTATTTGAGGGGTTGCAAATGGAACTGAACACTGTGCAATCATCAGCGAACATCCCCATTTCTGACCTTATGATGTAGGGAAGGTCATTGATGAAGCAGCTGAAGATGGTTGGGCCTAGGACACTGCCCTGAGGAACTCCTGCAGCAATGTCCTGGGGCTGAGATGATTGGCCTCCAACAACCACTACCATCTTCCTTTGTGCTCGGTATGACTCCAGCCACTGGAGAGTTTTCCCCCTGATTCCCATTGACTTCAATTTTACGAGGGCTCCTTGGTGCCACATTCGGTCAAATGCTGCCTTGATGTCTTTCGTTTCGGCATTTTACAATCTTCCGGATTCAACATTGATTTCAATAACTTCAAATCATAACCACTGCTCCCATTTTTTCGGTCAGCTAACGCTGGTAATGGTTCTGCTGCTGCCATTTGCAGCCACTTCTGATCAATCTTTTGTTTCTTAACCTGTCCCATTACCACCTTCCTTGCCTTGCACCATTATCCCTTTTGTCATTTAATCACTTGTGCTCTCTACCCTCTCATAGACCTTCCCTTTTGTTCTTTCCTCCCCTCCCCTCCCCTCCCTCCCCCTGCCTTTCCCTGGCTCTGTACTTGCTTTAAAACTTTAAGTCTTTAACATCTTCCAGATCTGATGAATGGTCTTCGACCTGAAATGTTAACACTGTTTCTTTCTCCACAGATGCTGCCTGACTTACTGAGCTTCTCCAGCATTTTCTGTTTCTCTTTTTGTTTGGGTCAGCTTGGATTAG
Organism: Heptranchias perlo; assembly: GCF_035084215.1. NCBI lineage: Eukaryota > Metazoa > Chordata > Chondrichthyes > Hexanchiformes > Hexanchidae > Heptranchias > Heptranchias perlo. Next base: position 103,935,544 of record NC_090327.1, read on the forward strand.
TGATAGCACTCTCACCTCTGTCGGAAGGATCTGGGTTTAAACCCCACTTCAAGACTTGAGCACATATCTTTGCTGACACTTCAGAGGAATGCGGTACTGTCAGAGGCGCCATCTTTCGGATGAGATATTAAACAGAGGGCCCATCTATCTATTTGGGTAATGTAAAATATCCCATGGAATTTTTTTTTGGAAAGGAGCAGGGGAATTCTCCTGGTAAGCTGGCCAACATTTATCCCTCAAACACATCAACAAAACAAATCAACTGGTCATTCATCTCCCTGCTGAATATGGGACCTTTGAGTCCATAGTGGCCACTGTGCTTGCCTAAATAACAACAGTCACTGCACTTCAAAAGTATTCCATTGGTTGTGAAACTCTTTGGAACGTCCTGAGGACACGAAAGGTACTACATAAATGCAAATTCTTTCTTTAGGGAGTAAGAAGACCCTGTGTCATTTTCATCATATTGCTTCTCCCATGTTAGGGGGTGAATTTCCTCAAAAGATGGTTAAACATTCTCAAAGTAAAAGTTGATAGGCTCATGTTTCACTCTGCCTGATCTAATCTTCACTTAGCCCGGTGTTTAACAAGGCACTTTACACACTAATTGACTCAGAAACAGATGACCGATTATCCTTGCAAGTACGACCCGCAGCATATTTACTGTGACTTTTACTTTAGTTTTCCTTTTATGCGGCATCTATTTTATAGATGACAGTTTCACGGAGGGGAACAGGATTATTGGTTGGGGAGCATGCAATGTACAAGTAACAGAGGGACTTATGCTAAGATACATGCAGTAGCTATAACAGTACTATCTATAACTCTAGCACCAACAGAAAACCATGAGTATCTGGCATATGTACGCAACAGTTATTAATGTTGCTGTTATCTGCTATTTATGGAATTGTGATGAAAACACTTCAAGCTATTTTATTTTGGAACTGTCTGATGATTAAAGGGTTCCAGTACCTTAGCAGATATCTTATTGGGGTGGAGTTGAATGTTCTACACAGACTGATAGATGTGATCTCAGATGTTTGTTCAGAAGTAGAGTGGGAGACTAATCTAAAGGCAAAACTGAGTTCCAACCAATAAACTGCTGGCAGTCAATCTTCAACCTGCTATTGGCTGATGGGGTAAATGGCCATCAGCTTCAATGATTAATGTGCCAGCCTACAGGAGCACACCAGAGAGCATGAGGGTTGAGATTCTTCCAGTATTCTGTGTCGCAAGCAGGGTAACACTGTCCAATGGTCATCAAACAGGACAGAGGTATGGTGACCCCTGATGTTCGGTTGTGGAATAAGGGAAAATAAGCAAATTAGAATTAATGCTTTGCAGGTTGATTGGAAACCCTAGTCTAAGTTGCATTAATGCATAGAGTATGGGGATTTGGTAAAAAAAACTATTACAAAATAAGAACAAAAGGCATGGAATGAGAACAGCTCATTGAAGCTGCTCCTTCTAATGGAGCATCGACTTAACTTAGAGAAGGGAGGGAAAAAGAGAGTTTCAATAACTCCTTTATACAGAGGGTGGTGACGTGTGGTATGTACTGCCCAGACAGGCAGTGGGGGTTGATTATATCAGCAAATTCAAGAGAGAGTTGATAAGTATCTGGCGAAAAATTTGATAGAGGGGTACGAGAGATATTAAGGAATGTGATATTTCCTAGACACAGGGACTGCAAGGATTTTTTCTGGCTGTTTTATTTATTCTTCAGATGTGGATGTCACCGGCAAGGCCGGTATTTATTGGCCATCCCTAGCTGCCCTGAAACTGAGTGGCATGCTCGGCCACTTCAGAGGGCAGTTAAGAATCAATCATATTGATGTGGGACTGGAGTCACATATAGGCCAGACTGGGTAAGGACGGCAGGTTTCCTTCCCTAAAGCACATTAGTGAACCAATTGGGTGTCTACGACAATCTGATAGCTTCATGGTCACTTTTACTGATACCACTTTTTAAAAAAAGTTTATTTTCAGCTTTTTTTTAAAAAAGACTGAAGACTGCCACGGTCGGATTTGAGCTCACATCCTCTGGATTATTAGTCCAGCAACATAACCACTATACTACCGTACCCCGGTCCTGTAAATTCCTAGACCATATACATTTTCACTGTTATAGACTCACCCCAGCTTATTTAATCTCCCAAGGGAGCATGAATAACAAATAGTAAAACATCTAAGAATTTAAATATTTTACATTCTACCCTAACCACCAAAAATAATCCTGCAGAAATTTAAGGAAATCAGGGTGACTTTACAATTTACACAACCCTGATCAGTTGAATTTCTCAGTCACTGTTCCACATTCCCTATAAAACTGAAATCCTAATATTCCATAGAACATTTGGTCACCTATTTTTATACTTCTCCTTCTACCTTCAATCCCATCCTTAATCAAATAACCATTCAGCTCCTTTTAAAGGAATTAACCAACATAATATTTGCTTTTCATGAAAAGCAATCCCACTTAACTACTAGTCAGTGGGAAAAAAAATCTAATTTCTAGTCTTGCTAAAGGCTTTGTAATTTTGTACAGAGGTTTGACTTCCATGATTCCAGTTTAATCCCCACTGTCCCGGTAGTTTCAGGAAACTCGAGACTCTCCAGGCCAGCCAATTTTCCAACATTTCACCTCACACTCTATGATGCTGAATTATTACCTAATATTATAGCAATACTACGACTGGGATGTCAGAAGTACTTTTGTTACTGCAATATTAATGTGATACTAATAAAATATATAATGTTTAAAATCTTAAAGTAGAAACAGAAGGTTTTAAAAACCTTACACCTAGTCTGAGCAGTTTTCCTTTTCTTCTCTATTCCCTTTTTTCTGCATTTTCTATTTTAACTTTTATTTTACACTCGTTGGTGCAAATATGTCAAATTTGCAAATGATACCTAGGAGGCCAGTGAAATCAGAGGATACAGCTCAGAAATTACAGAATGAGTTGGACAAATGTGACATATGTAAGTGGGGAGAACAATTGGAGATAACATTTAATGCAGACAAGTGTAAAGTAAAGACAAAGGAAGGAAAAATGGCCAACATAAGAATGGTGTTAAAGTAGCTAAGGATAAGTTGAAAAGAACCTTAGTCTTAATAAAGTGAATAATCAACATGTCCAACCAATGCAGAGCATGAATCAATAAAGCCAATTAAATGAACAACACAGCCAAAACAAATCGGTGGAAATTATGATCAAATTGTACAGTGCTCTTAATTACTGTGTCATTAAAATTCTCATCCTTGTTTTCAAATCCTTTCATGGCCTCTCCCCTCTCTACCTCTGTAACCTCCTTCAGCCCTACAACCCTCCAAGATCCCTACGCTCCTCCAATTCTGGCAACTTGCACATCCCCAATTTTTATCGCTCCACTATTGCTGGCTGTGCCTTCTGCTGCCTAGGGCCTAAGCACTGGAATTCCTTTTTTGGTTACCTCTTTTTGCTTTTGGTCACCTGTCCTAATATCTCCTTATGTGGCTCGGTGTCAAATTTTGTTTGATAACACTCCTGTGAAGCGCCTTGGGATGTTTTACTACTTTAAAGGCACTATATAAATGCAAGTTGTTGTTGTCCTGTTCCGGCATTGGTGCACATGGCCTGGGAGGATTTTCCTATTGTATAGTCTCCAATGATTAGCGTTTGACCAAGTGCTCATTCATAAGAATCCAGCCGAGCGACTGACACTGGCTCCAGTGTTCAAGTGTTGGAGGCAGTGCAAAGAAGAGCCCTAAAGCTTATTCCTTGTGTTGGGAGTCAGAGTAATGAGGACAGACTGGAGAAACTAGAATTTTCAGCATTGAAAGGATATGATCATAATAGAGGTATATTAGTTAAGGGAATGGAAAAGGAAAATACAGAAAAGTACTCCCCTCTGGTTCTTTTGCCAATTACTTAAAATCTGTGTCCTCTGGTTACCAACCCTGCTGCCAGTGGAAACAGTTTCACCCTATTGACTCTTATCAAAACTCTTCAAAATTTTGAATACCTCTATTAAATCTCCCCTTAACCTTCTCTGCTCTAAGGAGAGCAACCCAAACTTCTCCAGACTCTCCACACAACTGAAGTCCCTCATCCCTGGTACCATTCTAGTAAATCTCCTCTTCACCCTCTCTAACGCCTTGACCTCCTTCCTAAATTGTGGTGCCCAGAATTGGACACAATACTCCAGCTGAGGCCTAAGCAGTGATTTAGTGAAAACTGTAAATTACAGACACCGAGGGGACTGGCAATGAGCTGTCCATTTTTTGCAGGTGTCCGTATTTTCCAAATGGGTCTGAGCATTAGAATTTAGACTGGTGAATGAATCCGGCATTGCTGGCTTGTTATACACTGACTGACGACCCCCGGCAGTGAGTTTACCACCAGAACTACAATACAGCGGCAAACAGAAATGCAATAAAAACTATTTACATATTTAAGTAAATGGAAAAGTATATATTCAGTGGCGACTCCATGCATCAGCAGCTCCAGATTTTTCACATTTGATTTTGCAACAGTTGAAATAAACGATTAATAAAATGTTCAACTGATCAGTTTCAGCCCAATCCAATATTCTACCCCCATCCCATTTAGATAAATGAATAGAAGTTTTAAGAAGACAGTGAGCAACGCTGGATATCAAAGTCGGTGGCGGTCGGCACTGAAAGGCTAATCTGATCATTTATTGTCTTAATATCTGAAGAAACATGTCGTTCTACAAGGGTCGTACACTTGGCATTTCGGTGGCGATTGCCCATGATGTGTTCTCTGGATCTCTGAATATTCTATTGAAACTCCTTATTTCTCAGTAAAATTTTATCTTTTTAATGCTGGTCCATGTCTCACCAGCAGCATCTCATCCCAGAGATTCTCAGAAGGCTGGGTAAAATAGAAATGCCGCCTTTCAGCCCAAGCGTAATGTGAACCCCTTAAATACTGATAATGGTGACATTGTAAATGAAAGTAACGAAATGGCAGACATGTTAATTAATTACTTTGCATCAGTATTTACAGAAGAGGAAGAGGATAACATGCCAGACATCCCAAGGAAACTAATTTTGAATCAGAGACAGGGACTCACCATAATTAACGCAAGCAAATTAACAGTAATGAAGAAAATAATGGCACTAAAGAGTGACAAATTCCCAGCACCAGATGGTTTCCATCCCAGGGTTTTAAAGGAAGTAGGTGAGAACATTGCAGAAGCCCTAACTATAATCGTCCAAAGTTCTCTCGATTCAGGAGCCATTTCTTTAATTGGAAAATTGCACATGTCACTCTGCTCTTTCAGAAAGGTGAGAGAGGAAAACCAAGGAATTATAGACCAGTTAGCCTAACATCTGTTGTCGGGAAATTACTAGAGTCTATAATTAAGGACAGAGTGACTGAACATCTTGAAAATTTTCAGCTGATCAGAGAGAGCCAGCATGGATTTGTAAAGGACAGGTCATGCCTGATGAACCTGACTGAATTTTTTGAAGAGGTGACTAAAGTAGTGGACAGGGGAATGTCCATGGATGTTGTTTATATGAACTTCCAGAAGGCATTCGATAAAGTCCCTCATAAGAGACTGTTAGCTAAAGCTGAAGCTCATGGAAATGAGGACAAACTATTGGCTGAGTGGCAGGAGACAGCGAGTAGGGATAATGGGCAAGTACTCAAATTGGTAGGATGTGACTAATGGGGCTCAATTTTGAAATGGTGGTGGGTTGGCAGTGGAGGTGAAGGTGTGCATGGCAAACCCGAATTTTAAAAAAACTTACCGTTTACGACGCGATTGCAATGTAATTGATGATGATTAAAGTTCTTTCCGGGTTTTGCACCTGGCAGCCAGCTTGATTGACAGGCTGGCTGCCGACAGGAGCTGCAATGCTGAGGGGGTCGGGGGTGGGGGAGAGAGAAAGAGAGAGACTGAGACATCATCCGGCACTGGAACGGAAGATCGGGGTGGGGTGGGGGGGGGAGAAAAAAGAGTGGAAGATCTGGGGGGGGGAGGGAGGAGAAGAGGGGGGCATCGGGGGTGGGGAAGAAGAGGGGGGCTTCGGGGGTGGGGAAGAGGAGGGGGGCATCGGGGGCGGGGAAGAGGAGGGGGCATCGGGGGCGGGGAAGAAGAGGGGGGCATCGGGGGCGGGGAAGAAGAGGGGGGCATCGGGGGCGGGGAAGAAGAGGGGGGCATCGGGGGCGGGGAAGAAGAGGGGGCATCGGGGGCGGGGAAGAAGAGGGGGGCATCGGGGGCGGGGAAGAAGAGGGGGGCATCGGGGGCGGGGAAGAAGAGGGGGGCATCGGGGGCGGGGAAGAAGAGGGGAGCATCGGGGGCGGGGAAGAAGAGGGGGGCATCGGGGGTGGGGAAGAAGAGGGGGGCATCGGGGGCGGGGAAGAAGAGGGGGGCATCGGGGGCGGGGAAGAAGAGGGGGGCATCGGGGGCGGGGAAGAAGAGGGGGGCATCGGGGGCGGGGAAGAAGAGGGGGGCATCGGGGGCGGGGAAGAAGAGGGGGCATCGGGGGCGGGGAAGAAGAGGGGGGCATCGGGGGCGGGGAAGAAGAGGGGGGCATCGGGGGCGAGGAAGAAGAGGGGGCATCGGGGGCGGGGAAGAAGAGGGGAGCATCGGGGGCGGGGAAGAAGAGGGGAGCATCGGGGGCGGGGAAGAAGAGGGGGCATCGGGGGCGGGGAAGAAGAGGGGGGCATCGGGGGCGGGGAAGAAGAGGGGGGCATCGGGGGCGGGGAAGAAGAGGGGGGCATCGGGGGCGGGGAAGAAGAGGGGGGCATCGGGGGCGGGGAAGAAGAGGGGGGCATCGGGGGCGGGGAAGAAGAGGGGGGCATCGGGGGCGGGGAAGAAGAGGGGGGCATCGGGGGCGGGGAAGAAGAGGGGGGCATCGGGGGCGGGGAAGAAGAGGGGGGCATCGGGGGCGGGGAAGAAGAGGGGGGCATCGGGGGCGGGGAAGGGGGGCACGTCGGGGGCGGGGAAGAAGAGGGGGACGTCGGGGGCGGGGAAGAAGAGGGGGACGTCGGGGGCGGGGAAGAAGAGGGGGACGTCGGGGGCGGGGAAGAAGAGGGGGACGTCGGGGGCGGGGAAGAAGAGGGGGACGTCGGGGGCGGGGAAGAAGAGGGGGACGTCGGGGGCGGGGAAGAAGAGGGGGACGTCGGGGGCGGGGAAGAAGAGGGGGACGTCGGGGGCGGGGAAGAAGAGGGGGACGTCGGGGGCGGGGAAGAAGAGGGGGACGTCGGGGGCGGGGAAGAAGAGGGGGACGTCGGGGGCGGGGAAGAAGAGGTGGACGTCGGGGGCGGGGAAGAAGAGGGGGACGTCGGGGGCGGGGAAGAAGAGGGGGACGTCGGGGGCGGGGAAGAAGAGGGGGACGTCGGGGGCGGGGAAGAAGAGGGGGACGTCGGGGGCGGGGAAGAAGAGGGGGACGTCGGGGGCGGGGAAGAAGAGGGGGACGTCGGGGGCGGGGAAGAAGAGGGGGACGTCGGGGGCGGGGAAGAAGAGGGGGACGTCGGGGGCGGGGAAGAAGAGGGGGACGTCGGGGGCGGGGAAGAAGAGGGGGACGTCGGGGGCGGGGAAGAAGAGGGGGACGTCGGGGGCGGGGAAGAAGAGGGGGACGTCGGGGGCGGGGAAGAAGAGGGGGACGTCGGGGGCGGGGAAGAAGAGGGGGACGTCGGGGGCGGGGAAGAAGAGGGGGACGTCGGGGGCGGGGAAGAAGAGGGGGACGTCGGGGGCGGGGAAGAAGAGGGGGACGTCGGGGGCGGGGAAGAAGAGGGGGACGTCGGGGGCGGGGAAGAAGAGGGGGACGTCGGGGGCGGGGAAGAAGAGGGGGACGTCGGGGGCGGGGAAGAAGAGGGGGACGTCGGGGGCGGGGAAGAAGAGGGGGACGTCGGGGGCGGGGAAGAAGAGGGGGACGTCGGGGGCGGGGAAGAAGAGGGGGACGTCGGGGGCGGGGAAGAAGAGGGGGACGTCGGGGGTGGGGAAGAAGAGGGGGACGTCGGGGGTGGGGAAGAAGAGGGGGACGTCGGGGGTGGGGAAGAAGAGGGGGACATCGGAGCAGGGTGGAAAGGTAGGTTGATTTTGTGTTTTAACTTTGTACAATGGTTTGTTATTTAATTAATTTTGTTTCCTTTGCGGCACTTCACACCTGCTTTCACGTAAAGTGCCTTAAGTACCTCAATGAGGTATATTTGGTTCTTTAACCATCATCCCGCCGGCTTTAATTTTAGGTTTAAAAATTGAGCCCATGGTGTCCCACAGGGGTCTGTGTTGGGGCCTCAACTATTCACTGTATTCATTAACAACTTGGACGACCGGATAGAAAGCCTCAGATCTAAGTTTGCCGATGACACAAAGCTAGGCACCATTCTAACCAGTGTAGATGGAAGCATAAAATTACAGAGAGATATTAATAGATTAAATGAATGAAATCCATTTGCCACAGTTTTGCCCAAGTAGGCAAGTGTGAGGTCATCCACTTTGGACCTAATCACAGTACCTTCTAAACGGTGAAAAGCTCGAAACAGTGGAGGTCCAAAGAGACTTAAGGGTTCATGTACATAGATTAATATGTCATGGACAGGTTGTGAAAATAATCAGAAAGGCTAATGGAATGCTGACCTTTATATCTAGAGGACTAGAATACAAGGGGGTAGAAGTTAAGCTACAGCTATACAAAGCCCTGTTTAGACCACACCTGGAGTACTATATTCAATTCTGGGCACTGCACCTAAGGAAGGATATATTGGCCTTGGAGGGTGTGCAGCGTAGATTTACTAGAATGATACCTGGACTCCAAGGATTAAATTATGAGGAGAGATTACACAAACTAGCATTGTATTCACTGGAATTTAGAAGATTAAGGGGTGATTTGATCAAAGTTTTCAAGATATTAAGGGGAACGGATAGGGTAGATAGAGAGAAACTATTTCCACTGTTTAGAGAGTCTAGGACTAGGGGACATAGCCTAAAAATTAGAGCCAGGACTTTCAGGAGTGAAGTTAGGAAACACTTCTACACACAAAGGGTGGTAGAAGTTTAGAACTCTCTTCCACAAATGGCAGTTGATGCTAGCTCAATTGTTAATTTTAAATCTAAGATTGATAGATTTTTGTTAATTATTAAGGGATATGGGGCTAAGGCGGGTATATGGAGCTAGGTCACAGATCAGCCATAATCTCATTGAATGGCGGAACAGGTTCGAGGAGCTAAATAGCCTACTCCTGTTCCTATGGTTGGCCAAAGTCTTTGTCTGTGCCACACTTCTCTTCACTTTCCAGCCCAGTTTGACTCTGTGGTCACTCCGGAGGACCAGTCTTCCCATGTATAGTGCAACCTGGTCCCGTGTTTTAAGGTGTAAAATACATGAAATAAATAGGGCTTGGTACATTGAAGGCTGTCTGTAGCTCGTAATTTGCGAGTGTCCATTGTTTCAGATTGCCTCTTGTATCTTTTATAATGTAAAATATTTGGCACCGTCATGAAGTGTCCATATTTTAAGTTGCCCGTTGTTTGCAAGTATCTGTAGAACCAGGTTCCACCGTATTAAGGTTTAGCATAACTTCCTTGCTTTTGTATTCTATGCCTCTATTTATAAAATCAATTTATTCTGTATCTCTCTCTATATATCTATATTCACGATGTGTAATGTTCATTTGATAATGCTCCTGTGAAGCGCCTTGGGACGTTTTACTATATTAAAGGCACTATATAAATGCAAGTCGTTGTTGGTGTTAGATTACACATATATTATATACACATGCAACAACAAAAACTTGTATTTATATCGCACCTTTAATGTGGTAAAACGTCCCAAGGCACTTCACAGGAGTGCTATCAAACAAAATTTGACACCAACCCACATAAGGAGGTATTGGGACAGGTGACCAAAAGCTTGATCAAAGAGGTAGGTTTTAAGGAGCATCTTAAAGGAGGAGAGAGAGGTAGAGAGGCAAAGTTAATGAGGGAGGGAATTCCAGAGCTTAGGGCCTTGGCAGCTGAAGGCACCTTCGCCAATGGTGGAGCAATTAAAATCAGGGATGCGCAAGAGGCAAGAATTGGAGGAGCGCAGAGATCTCGGAGGGTTGTGGGCTGGAGGAGGTTACAGGGATAGGGAGGGGCGAGGTCATGGAGGGATTTGAAAACAAGGATGAGAATTTTAAAATCGAGGCGTTCCTGGACCGGGAGCCAATGTAGGTCAGCGAGCAAAGGGGTGATGGGTGAACGGGAATTGGTGTGAGTTAGGACTTATACTCATATCTATTATACACACACACACACACACACACACACACACACACCATTCGTAGTAGTCTTTTCCACCTGGTTGCCACATGACATGGGATAGCCCGATGTACTCTGAGTATTGTAATTCCATTAGCGAAAGGTGAAAACTAATTCTCATGCTGCATTACACACACAAGTACATCAAGCACGAGAGGCTTAATTCCTTCTTTTCTCTTTTCTGAAAACTGCAGCATATTTTATAACATTTGTCAAATGCTCTCCTTGATGTCATTTATTAATAGCGAGAACAAAAGAACAGAGCTTGTGCTCAATGATACGAGCAAGAAAACTTTAATTTATTTAGCACTTTATCTTGGTGGCTCAGAAATGTTTCAAAGCACTTACTAACAATGAATGGTTTTGAAGTCAACGAGGAAAAAGTCACCAGGCCACTGAATGGAATTAAATGGTATCTTTCCTGATGGTTTCCAGTCATGGGGTTGTACCTTATCACACACCACTCAGAAATGTCTCACAATGTTTTATACACAATGAATTACTTTGAAGTGCAGTGAGTGTTGTAATGTAGTAGCCATTTTCTGCACAGATAGGTCCCACATACAGCAATACAATGAATCTGCTTTTGCAGATGTAAAACGTTTTGCTGGGTTAGGGGAAACTACCTATGGGTTATGTTACCAAGTAGGACTCACTAGTGAAGGGTAGGTAGTGTGGATGCTTTTAGGCCAATGTTATAATGAGTATTCGACCATTATATCTTCATCTCTAAATTTTATATAATGTAGCAGTAAAGGGGTCAATGGTCTGATTAAAGGAGCCTCGATCATGGTACATGTAATGTACCTAGAATGCGACTTATGATTTTGCGTCTTTTTTCATTTTTTACCCTAGGTTATTTCATCTCTTATATCTTAGATCACATTCATGTGTAAGTCACAACTATGCATAACCTTAAAAGTGTCTATCCTTGCCTTGTGATCTTGGTAAGCTTTTGGTAACACATCCAGGAAACCTACAGCAAAGCCTGTCTGCTAATTGCTTTTAGCTACTGGACTTAACTCATGCCTCCATATGATTTCACTCTCTCTTTGAAAGTAATGGGGAATCATTTCATACCTAGTTTTAACTTCAAAATATCAACGGAATTTATTTTACTAAAGATAAACATGCACATAAGAGACAATCATTATAATCTACTTATATGTTTATAGGAGACAACATTCTACTTAACTCATCAAGTAGACAAAATAACAAAAAATGCAGCTCTAAGAAATAAGCTTGTCCTCTATTAACAATTTTAAAAATAACAACATTTCTCCTTCCTCTCAGGAATATCAAACTGCTTCTCTCAGAATTCAAACTGCTTTCTATAATGGCATTTTACAACTGTCCCTCATTTGAACAGAACAACTCTTCTTTTTATACCCAGTGAGAGCTACTGGGACTTCCTGCTTTTTTAAATATCCCACCAATCAAATTTAAAAGGGAATTGTCAGCCATATATAAACTGTACGAATCAACAACAAAAAATTGCATTCATATAGCACCTTTAACGTAGGAAAATGGCCCATAGGGTTTCAGAGGAGAGTAATCAGACAAAAACTGACACCAAGACAAAGAAGGAGATATTAGAATGGCTGACTAAAAGCTTGGTCAAAAAGGTAGGTTTTAAAGAGGGTCTTAAAGGAGGAGAGAGGGAGGAAGACAGAGGTGGAGAGGCAGAGGATTAGGGAGGGAATTCCAGAACTCAGGGCCTAGACAGCCGCAGGCACGACCGCCAATGGTGGAGTGAAGGGAATGAGGGATACCTAACAGGCCAGAGTTGGAGGCACACAGAGTTCTGAGTGTTGTAGTGCTGTAGGAGGTTCCAGAGATAGGGAGGGATTTGAAACCGAAGATAAGAATTTTAAATTTGAGGCGTTGGTGGATCGGGAGCCAATGCAGGTCAGAGAGCACATGGATGATGGTTGAGTGGGACATTGCGGGTTAGGATAGAGGCATCAGAACTTTGGATGAGCTGAAATTTATGGACAGTGGATGATGGGAGGCCAGCCAGAAGAGCTTTAGAATAGTTGAGCCTGGAGGCAACAAAAGTATGGATAAGGGTTTCAGTAGCAGATGGGCTGAGGCAGGGATGGAGACGGGCGATATTACAGAGGTGGTAGAAGGTGGTCTTTCTGATCTCATAGCATTTTATATTTGAATTATCCCTCCCTCCCGCCTGTAACCAACAAGACTTTGCATCAAAACAATCTTGTTACAGGGATCTGAACTGCAGTTCATTTTTACACTGCTTATGTTGACAGGAACCAAAGGAACAGCCGCCAGACAAGAATACTTCAATTTTGCCCATTAACAAAATTGGATTCCCAGAATCACACGTATCAAAGTTAATTACGGAGAAGAACATTTCTAATGTTTTTTTCAATAGAAAAGGAATTTCTGGCACTGAGTTGCACAGTGGGTTTTGGATTCAAATGCAGTCTAGACTGATGGAATGAAAGTCCTCTCTCTATTAGCTGTAGAAGTTCAAAGTGAAATGAGTTTGGTTAGTCTCAGCCTAACAGGTAAAACACATTATCACCAGACTCCCACATTTCAGCACAAATCATCAATCTCTTGGCCATTAGGATACTTGGTGTGGGAAATAAAATTTGCAATGTTGTAGTAGGGTTGTTCTCTTGAATTTGAGGTTGAGGAATATTATTGGTGCAGAGCAGATGGAACTTTACTCTGCATCTGAATATGCTATATCTGACACTAGGGGGAAGATTTTCATTTCAGGTCCAAAATGGGTGCGATATCAGCAGTACGCCTGCGGTGCCCGCCCGAGGCCACTGCCAGGAGCCCCAAACTATTTTTAGATTCGAGCCTTATTTAAATTTTATTGGTGAGTTGCGGGCACCCTACGGGCACTCCACTGCCGCTCATCAATTTGGTGCTGCAAAAAATCGTCCGGCTTCTGTAAGGAGCCGGCTAGCAACTGGGGCCTGTTGAGCAGGGGCAGGTGACGGAAACGGATCTGGAGGGCAAAAACTTAGGTTTCGGAACAGCCTACAGCAATCCCGTAAAGGTGCACTGGTTAGGCCTCAATGCCAGGAAAATATAGGATTAACATGCATTTTGGACACTTCGCCCATTTCTCTTCTACTATTGCAATCAGGATCATACAACCAGCGTAGGATCCTGATTTACATATTTAAACAACTTCATGTCTTTTTTTTTGAGGTCGGGGGGGGGGGTGGTGGGAATACTGTGCATCCATTTAAAGGCCTGCCTGAAAATTAAAATAGCCGGGTGTACAAGGTCCCCACTAGATTTTCAGGTGAGAAACAGGTATCTGGCAGTTGAAATCCCCCTCCCCTCCCCACCACCTAGGTGTCCAAAACAGAGGGAAGTGTTCTATTTCCCAATATACTGGAATGAATTTCTAAGTATTAGATTGTAGTCAAAGGCTCTTACTCAGAACAATTTATCTATCCAGATTGCAGGAGAGTAGTACCAAGACCAAATTAATTGAGAGACTTTTCAGAGAAAATTCCTCTTGCTAAACAGTCAGAGTCAGTTTGAAACTGTAGGGGAGATTAAAGTTTGATTGGAAGGCCACTTAGTTCTTTCTCCCCAGTAAGCAAATGAGCTAAAGACTATTGTGGAAAGACAGTAGAATTAGGTGCATGTAGTTTGAAGTCTTTATATGGTCCTGGGTAAATATAACCCTCTGGCAGTCACTCAAGCCTATATGGGCAATGGGAATGGCAGCTGTGATTATGACATTGAGATGGAACAGTGACTGCCAAGCTATAAATATAGCTGAGAAATGTGAAGCCAATATTACTTTGCCTTAAAATACTGAACAAAATATATTATGTACTGGCTTGGCCACATAAAATAGACATGGTGGTGGTGCGGGGGGGAGGAGGGCAGTGGTTACCGACCAGCATATTGGGAGAATTCCCCTTCTCTTCAAAAAGTGCCATCGGATCCCTAACACCCACCATAGTTTAGTATTTTATCTGAAAGACGAATGCTTTTAGTCTCTTTCAGAAAGGAAGTGTCAAGTCTCTGGAATCGGGGTTGAATCCATAGCCTCCTGAATCAGAGGCGAGAACACTATCACTGAACAAAGGCTGATATTGGTATAGTCTGCGTGACTCCAGTTACATTCCTGATGTTACTGATTCTTTTTATTTCTTATCAACAACTTGCATCTGGAGGAAGCAGAGCAGCTCGAGTCTCAAAGGCAGTGAATTTCTTGAGTGTATTCTGAACAGTTTTCTGGAAAAATATGTTTTTGAACTAAGAGAACAGGCTATCTTAACATTACCAATGAGTAATGAGCCTGAACTAGTGAATAATCTAACGGTGAGGGAACACCGAGCTAACAGTGTCCACAATATGATAGAATTTGATATTAGGTTTGAGAAGGAGAAGGATGAGTCATAAACCAAGGTTTTAAATTTAGGTAAGGCTGACTTTGGAGGGATAAGGCAGAAATTGACCACAATAGACTGGGCAGATCTATTAATGGATAGAACTACGGATGAACAGTGGAAGATATTCAAAAAAGTATTTGGTCAAATACAAGACTTGTATATACCCCTAAAGGGCAAGAGTTTTACTTGTGTAATTAAACAACCATGGTCAACAAGGGAAGTGAGAGATGGTATAAAACTAAAAGGGCTTATACGAAGGCAAAGAACAAGAGAGATCCTGCAGATCTGGGAGAGATATAAAGAACAGCAAAAGGATACAAAGAAATTGGTAAGAGCTGCAAAAAGGGAACACGAGAAAAGTCTTGCGAGGGATATAAAGGACAACACTAAAGGGTTTTACAAATATATTAAGAGAAAGAATGTGGCTAAGGGTAATGTGGGACCCGTAATGACAGGTGCAGGTGATACTGTAATTGGAAATCAGGAAATGGCAGCTACTTTGTATCGGTCTTCACAGTAGAGGATGAGGATAAAACACCAGATATACAAGGAAAACTAAAAATAATCAAGAGGAGGAACATAAGTAAAAAAAAAATGTTGGAGAAACTAATGAAATTAAAGATAGGCAAATCCCCAAGACCCGATGATTTCCACCTCTGCTTAATAAAAGAAGTAGATGAGGAAATCGTTGATATGTTAGTCATGATCTTCCAAAATATTCTCAATTCAGTAACTGTCCCCTTGGATTGGAAAACTACCAATGTCACTCCACTATTTAAGAAGGGTAAGAGAGATAAACGAGGAAATTATAGACCTATTAATCTAACGTCAGTTGTGGGAAAGTTACTAGAATCTGTTATCAGGGTCAGAATGACTGAGCATTTGGACAAATATGTACTGATCAGAGAGAGCCAGCATGGGTTTGTAAAGGGTAAGTCATGCTTAACTAACCTAGTTGAATTTTTTGAGGTGGTAACTAACATGGTAATAAGGGAGTGTCTATGGCTGTTATTTATGTGGATTTCCAAAAGGGATTCAACAAGGTTCCACGTAAGAGGCTGTTAATAAAAATGAGAGCGCGTGGAATTGGAGGCAACCTATTGCCTTGGATGGGGAATTGGTTAGGAGATAGGAGACAGAGAGTAGGGATAATGGATATGTACTCAAATTGGCAGGATGTTACTAGTGGTGTCCTTCAGGGATCTGTACTGGGGCCTCAGCTTTTCATGTTTATAAATGACTTGGAGGAAGCATTAGAGAGCCGTCCATCTAAGTTTGCTGATGACACTAAGTTAGATGCCATAATAAATAATGTAGATGGGAACAGAAAGTTGCAAAGGGACATTGATAGATTAAGTGAGTGGGCAAAACTGTGGCAGATGGAGTTCAATGTGGGAAAATGTGAGGTCATGCATTTTGGATCTAAGAAAGATAGACCAGAGTATTTTCCAAATGGCAAGAAGCTAGGAACTGTGGAAGAGCAGAGGGATTTAGGGTCCAAACACAGAAATCACTAAAAGCTAGTGGAAAGGTACAAAAAATAACTTTGAAGGCTGTTGTAATGTTGGCCTTTATCTCAAGAATGCTGGAATACAAAGGAGTGGAAGTTATGTTACAGTTGATCAGAGCTCTGGATAGACCACATTTAGAGTACTGTGTTCAGTTCTGGGCACTGCATCTCAGGAAGGATACATTGGCCTTGGAGGGGGTGCAGCTCAGATTCACCAGAATGATACCGGGGCTAAAAGGGTTAAATTATGAGAACAGGTTGCATTGACCAGGCTTGTACTCCCTTGAATATAGAAAATTAAGGGTTGATCTAATTGAAGTGTTTAAGATAATTGAAGGATTTGATAGAGTAGATAGAGAGAAACCAGTTCCTCTGGTGGAGAGTCCAGAACAAGGGGGCAAAATCTTAAAATTAGAGCTAGGCCGTTCAGGGATGATGTCAGAAAGCCAGGTCTCCACACAAAGGGTAGTGGAAATCTGGACCACTCTCCCCCAAAAGGCTGTTGAGGCTAGGTCAATTGAAAATTTCAAAACTGAGATTGATAAATTTTTGTTGGGCAAAGGCATCAAGGGCTACAGAACAAAGACGGGTACAGATCCACCATGATCTAACTGAATGGTGGAACAGGCTGGAGGGGCGGAATGTCCTACTCCTGTTCCTATATTCTTACATTCCATTTACAAAGTGCCTAGAATGGAAAAAATGTCCCAATGTGCATCACAGAGGTCCAATCAAAAAAATTGTTGTTGAGCAAAAGGAGATATTAGGTGGGTTGACCAAGAGGTGGGTTTTAAGGAGATTCTTAAAAGGAGGGAGAGTGAGGCGGAGATGTAGCAGGGTTAAGGGAGGGAATTACAGAGTGAGGGGCTGTAGGCACAGCCTCCAATGGTGGGGTGAAGGAAGAGGGGATAAACAAGAGGCCAGAGGATGTTAGAGATAGAGAGGGGCAAAGCCATGAAAGGATTTAAACACGAGGATAAGAATTTTAAATTTGAGGCATTGGAGGACCAGGAGCCAACGCAGGTCAGCGATGATAGGGGTGATGGGTGAGCAGGACGATGCTGAAAAGATACAGGGAGCAGAGTTTTACATAGAATGTACAACACAGAAACAGGCCATTTGGCCCAACTGGTCTGTGCTGGCATTTATGCTCCACATGAGCCTCCTCCCTCCCTACTTCATCTAACCCGATCAGGATACCCTTCTATTCCTTTCTCCCTCATGTGCTTATCTAGCATCCCGTTAAATGCATCTATGCTATTTGCCTCAACCACCCCTTGTGATAGCATGTTCCACATTCTTACCACTCTTTGGGTAAAGAAGTTTCTCTTGAATTCCCGATTGGATTTATTAGCCACTATTTTATATTTATGACCTCTAGTTTTGGACTTCCCTACAAGTGGAAACATTTTCTGTACGTCTACCCTATCAAATCCTATTATCTTAAAGACCTCTATCAGGACTCCCCTCTGCCTTCTCTTTTCTAGAGAAAAGAGCCCCAGACTGTTCAGTCTTTCCTGATAAGGCTATCCTCTCAGTTCTGGTATCATCCTTGTAAATCTTTTTTGCACCCTCTCCAGTGCATCTATATCCTTTCTATAATATGGAGACCAGAACTGTGCACAATACTCCAAGTGCGATCTAACCAGGTTCTATACAAGTTTAACATAACTTCTCTTTTAAATTCTATCCCTCTAGAAATGAACCTTAGTGCATGATTTGCCTTTTTTATGGCCTTCTTAACCTCCATTGCTACCTTTAATGATTTGTGTATCTGTACCCCTAGATCCCTTTGCTCCTCTATCCCGTTTAGATTCTTATTTTCCAAGCAGCATGTAGCCTCCTTATTCTTCCTACCAAAATGCACCACCTCACACTTAACTATATTGAAATTCATTTGCCAATTACCTGCCCATTCTGCAAGTTTATTAATGTCCTCTTGCATTTTGAAGCATTCTTCCTTTGTATTAAGTACTCCCCCCAATTTTGTGTCGTCATCCATTGGATCTGTAAAGGGTAAGTCATGTCTAATGAACCAAGTTGAATTTTTTGAGGAGGTAACAAAAGTGGTAGATAAGGGAGTATCTATGGATGTAATTTACATGGACTTCCAGAAGTGATTCAACAAGGTTTCAGATAAGAGAAACAACAACAAAAATAAGAGCGTGGAATTGGAGGCAACCTATTGATATGGATAGGGAATTGGTTAGGAGGTAAGAGACAGAGAGTAGGGATATGTACTCAAATTGTATGGGTGCGACTAATGGTGTTCCTCGGGGATCTGTACTGGGGCCTCAGCTTTTCACTATATTTTTCAATGACTTAGATGAAGGAAGAGAGCGCTATATATCCAAGTTTGTGGATGACATTAAGTTAGGTGGCACAGTAAATAGTGTAGATGGGAGCAAAAAGTTGCAAAGGGACATTGATAGATTAAGTGAGTGGGCAAAACTGTGGCAGATGGAGTTCAATGTGGGGAAGTGTGAGGTCTTCCTCTTTGGATCTAAGAAAGATAGATCAGAGTATTTTCTAAATGGAGATGTTAGGAACTGTGGATTAGCAGAGAGATTTAGGGGTTCAAGTACAGAAATCACTAAAAGCTAGTGGACAGTTATAAAAAATAATTTTAAAGGCTAATGGAATGTTGGACTTTATCTCAAGGGGACTGGAATACAAAGGGGTGGAAGTTATGTTACAGTTATATAAGCTCTGGTTAGACCCCATTTAGAGTACTGTGTTCAGTTCTGGGCACTGCACCTCAGGAAGGATATATTGGCTTTGGAGAGGGTACAGCACAGATTCACCAGAATGATTCCGGAGCTAAAAGGGTTAAATTATGAGGACAGGTTGCATAGACTAGGCTTGTATTCCCTTGAGTATAGAAGGCTAAGGGGTGATTTCTTTGAGGTGTTTAAGATTATTAAAGGATTTGATAGGGTAGATAAAGAGAAACTGTTTTCTCTGGTGGGGGAGTCCAGAACAAGGGGCCATAATCTTAAAATTAGAGCGAGGCCGTTCAGGGGATGATGTCAGGAAGCACGTCTTCACACAAAGGGGAGTGGAAATCTGGAACTGTCTCCCCCAAAAAGCTGTTGAGGCTAGGTCAATTGAAAATTTCAAAACTGAGATGGATAGATTTTTTTCAGGCAAGAGTATTAAGGGTTACGGAACCAAGGTGGGTAGTTGGGGTTAAGATACAGATCAGCCAGGTTCTAGTTTAATGGTGGAACAGGCTTGAGGGGTTGAAAGACCTACTTCTGTTCCTATTTATTCTGAGGCTGAGATATAAATTGGAATATCGTACAAACCTGACTTTAGGGAGCTGAATATTGTACTGGGGATTGGAACAGCCTCCAAATCTAATGTTATAGAGTCATTTTCAGATCACATGACTTTAAGGAAAAAATTAATTTCCTGGTGCTAGAGGTTAGAATAGTGACCATTTGGGTAAAAAAATCATTTTATTTATATGAATTGTTTTTGGGCTAACAGGTTTTAAGCCGATTTCAACTTGCTCTGATGGGGACACCTGCAAACACAGTTCTGTGCCTCAAATTTACACACCCTTGCATTTTCAACAAATCTTTTTATTTATACACCAGTGACAGTGACAAAATGTGAGCGACCTTTTACCTGAATGTGACTGGTTTTCTTTTTACCATATAAGAGTGCTATGGCTTGAAGCGCACACATTAAACCCAGCATAGATTCTCATTGTGCTAAATGTGGACCTGTGCAGGGCTGAGTAGGTAAATCAGCATTCTCTCAATTTCCATTGAGCTTTTTTCTGCAAATATTTTGCACTGTACAGCTGGATTCATGAACTTTGACATTTGTACCAGATAAATGGCTAGTTAACTGCTTAGGAAGTGTTACAAGATCACTGTTGCAAATGCGTCATGCTTGGCTGCTATATTTTGCTCCCGTAAATCACAAATTTCTAAGCCGCACTTTGCTGCGATTTTGTTCACAGGCCATAAATTACAAAGACAAATAATCACTTTGTGTCATTCGTTTTAAACAGAGAACAATATGGGTCCCAATGGCTTTTGTAGACCTGTAAATAAACATGTGTGACAGATGATAGTGGTCATTTTCTATTCAGCTCAGGTAATCCATATTGTGAGAGTGTCACAAGTTGAGTGAGACCAGTGCATTAGAATGCTGTGTATTAGAAATTGTGAGGCAGTATTATACTGCAAATCAAGATAAACTCAACAATTTAATTTGCGCTTCTTTCCTCATCTCTATTCAGCACATGGATCCAAGGTCTGCTATCAGAGGATTTATGAATACAGACAGTCTATATTATTGCTGTTCAGTGATGTATCTGAGCAGCTCATCAGAACAGGTCATCAATCCCAATGACTTGTTGCTGATTGGAAATTATGAATGTGAATATTATAGAAATGTGATAAATAGAGCCTGTTCAGATAGTTGCCTCTTTAATATTACCAATTTATTTAGCTTAGTGTTGAGCATCCCAATTCTGAAGAAATAGATCTTAAAACACAAATCCTTGGCTGGAGTTCAGTTGTGATGACAGGTAGCACATTTTTCCTCCAGTTGTAGCAACAGGCTGTTCTGTTTCTGGTCAACATCTGACTTTCTTTTCCCTTTTATCATGTCCTTAATTCAGCAGATATTTAAAAGTTCAATCAGTTTGCTCAGTTCCTATTCTGAGCTGGGCCAGCTAGGGACTTCTAACCATTTTTAACCAGTCCGCTGGAGGGTTTTATTCTGGAGACCCATAAGAATATCCCAAAATACCTTGCAAACTCCCAGCATGCAATAGGTGATTTAAAAAACTCAGATATAGTACAAAAGCAATATAGTGCTTCATTTTTGACTAATTTCCCGAACAATAAATATCACAGTAAACCTTTCTATATCAGTGAGCTGTAAAAACAAACCAGCTCAAACAGCTAGACCGGGTTCAAATCACAACAAAGGAGAAAATTACCCTACTTCTTTATAGCTATCTTACACAGAGGAGCTTGTAGCAGATTAACACCAAATACAAGAAAGAGAAAGACACAGAGAAAGCATGAGAGATGGATACAGATAGAGCAAGATAGATTGAGAGTTAGAAAAAGACAGCAAGATATATAATGAGCCTGAGAGAAAGAGGGAGATATATTAACGTTCGGAGGTTGGTGTACTCTAGGCACACATTTGGGTGCGATTTTGAGCGCACATCTTTCACATCCTCAGGATGTTCTAGAGGGCTTCACAGCCAATGAATTACTTTTGAAGTGTAGTTATGTTGTTTTGCAGGCAAACACGACAGCCAATTTACACACAGCAAGGTGGCACAAACAGTATTGAGACAAAAGACCAGTTGTGCTGTTTTAGACAATGTCTGTTGAGGAATAAATGTTAGCCAAGGACACAATGAGAACTCCACTTTCTCCAATAGTGCCATGGGATTTTCAACATCCACCTAAGCAAGCACAGTGTTTCAGTTTAATGTCTTATCCGAAAGACAGTACCTCCGACAATGCAGTATTCCCTCAGGACTGCACTGAAGTGTTAGCCTAGATTATGCACTCAAGTCCTGGAGCGGGACTTGAACCCACAACATCTGATTCAAAGACAAGAGTCAAGGCTGAAACTTAAGAAGAAATCATTTGCTCCTTATCATGTAGTCAGGACTTTTGCAAAATGCTCAACAACCAATTAATTAGTTTTGAAGTGTAATCACTACTGTTATGTAGGAAAATGTGGGAGCCAATCTGCAGGCAGCAAGGTCCCATGAACAGCAATCGAGAAGGATGGTCAGTTAATCTGCATTTTTGGTGGTGTTGGTTGAGGGAGAAATGTTGACCAGGACACTGACAGAACTCCCTACTCTTTGAATACTGCCATGGGATTTTTTACATTCACTTGAACAGGCAGATGGGATCTCGGTTTAACGCTTCATCCAAAAGGCTGCATCAACAATGCAGCAGCCCCTCGGTACTGCACTGAGGGTCAGCCTACATTATTTGCTTAAGTACTGGAGTGGAAGTGAGCCAAGCTGACACTTAGAAAGAGGTTTACATTGAGATTGACATTTGCTGTGAGACACATGCTTCTGGAAACTATGGCACAAGTGTCCCACTGACAGCAACATAAAAGAGCCGCAAGGTAAAAGACAGAAACAGTCTCTGTGTTCCGTTTAGTCCCTCAACTACAGCAAGTCTCCACCCCATTACTGGTCCAAATCTCCATGAGGCCAGGGAGCTTTCCTCCCGCACGTAAATGATCCTGGGGCCGGAAATAAAGCCAGAGGCAACGATGCACCTCTCAGGAAGAGGAGACGGGGCAGAGGCGTTGGCTGTTGTCTACGGAACTGGATGCAGCAGTAAAGAACAATCCACCTGGAACCGTTAATGCTGATGTTCACTGGCGACTCCGAGCATGAGTTGCAAATGGTGAATTCAGAACCAAAAATGTTTGGTTTCATTTCTAAAAGTTCATGTAGAAGAAACCATAGGAAGAACACAAGAATATAACTCTTATTGTCCGTCTGTTTTGCAGACGATTGCACTTTGTTTTGCAGAGATTGTAGTGGATTTAATTAATCCTTGTAAACCTGACTTTATTGTAAAATTGGATTCCTGGATACAGTTTGTTAGAAGTGGAGACCCTGCAGCTGTGAGCACACTGCAAATGGAATCAATAATGTGACGCAAGGCTTTGCTCTCATGCATCAACATTCTATTGGCATCTGGCCTGGGAATTACTATTATACATTAAATTATCAGCATAAAGTCTTAGAAATCCCTTTAAAAACTCCTATTATGGTTACTCAAGCCAAATTGCAAAATCAGACAACAGAGAGGTTTAAAAACAGCAAGAGCTTACCTATTTATCATGCTCACATATTCGCAGACTACTACAGGTAACTGGCGATTGCTCACGCAATTATTAAACCCTGAGCCTGAAGGCAAACAGTCAGATCAACTGCTTGGAGCGACAGAGTAAACACTCAGTGGTGACAACAGGCCATGTCAAATATTTCCTGATAAATCCTCTACAAATTCCTTTGTTTATCTTTTGCTTCTACCCATGACCTTGGAGTGCAAGTCCTGTGTAAAGGCAAACATTCTCAGTCCTGTGCCAGCTATACTAGCACAATCTGCTTTTCAGTGAAAATCTTTGTCTGTTGGCCTGCTGTAAAAGGGAGAAGAGACACATTTGTTGGCAAGTATTTTAAATGGAAACTTAGGGCTGTGGGCCTGTGATTTCTCAACTGGTGCTCCCTGCAAGTATCGCTGCTCACTCACCTAGAGAATCATGTAAGGAGTCGCACAACACTATAGCCTGGTGTTGGACTATAACCTGGTGTTGTGCGACTCCTTACATTTGTCCACCCCAGTCCATCACCGGCATCTCCACATCATACCTAGAGAATCAGCCTTTTAATATGTTATAGATAAGAGAATCCTGGAATTGTAACCTTTAAATATGTTGGAGCAATTGAACTGCTCATCACTTGTGAGCTTCAGTGATTGTTGATGCTGCAGGTGCAATATGTATGGTCTCACTCCGATGTTTTAAGAGGAACTGGATGGTGCAGTGAGTTAGCACACTATCCTTTCACTTCTCAAGATGTGGAGATGCCGGTGATGGACTAGGGTTGACAATTGTAAACAATTTTACAACACCAACCGCCTGAGGAAGGGGGAAGCCCCCGAAAGCTTGTGGGATTAAAAATAAAATTGTTGGACTATAACTTGGTGTTGTAAAATTGTTTACAATTCACTTCTCAAGACCTGGGCTTTAATCCAACTCAGACTAATAGGATTAAAGTTTCTACTTCCATCTGTAAGCATCTTATATGTGAAATGAGTTCAGGCAATCTCATACCAGGTGTGTGTGTGTGTGTGTGTGTGTGTGTAAAAAAGAGTGCGAGTGTCTGAATTGAGAGTGGCTGCCTGTTTGAGATTGAGTATGAGTGAGTGTGAGAGTGTCTGTCTATGAGAATGAGTGCGAGAGTGAGTGTGTGGAGTTGGCGCAGGAGTAGTGCGTGTCTGAATGAGAGAGTCAATGAGAGTGGGAGAGTGTCTGTCAGCGTGAGCAAAAGCTTGTCTGTGTGAGTGAGTGTGGAAGAGAGTCAGAGTGTGCAAGTGTCTGTCAATGTGAGTGAGAGTGTTTGCTCACAGCACAAAACTGGCATGAAATGGACTACCTTAATAGAAATGTTGCTCCTGTTGGGGGATGGGGATCGGAGACCTGGCTAAACAGAGGAAGTTTTAAACTCTTTCTGGCTATATGTGACCTGGGATTGCTGATGCTGATACTGGTGGGGGAATTTTAATTCTCCCCAATCGGCAGGAAAGGATGCGGGAGCAGTTAAAATGGCCTGACACCATTTCCCTCTCCAGCTCACCAATTCCTCATTTTAACACCGTTGGCTTTGTCGGTGGATAAGGCTCCCACTAGACTCTTGCAGCAGCCTCTTTAGTACGTGTACATGGCATTTAACCTGAATGAGTGAAAGGCTCATAAAAGTGTCGAAAAGCCAGCGAGACCTTTTAAGGTAATTTAAAGAACATTCCTTCGTGGGGCCACATGGAGCAGGAGTCATCCTCCAGGTCCCACAAGGAAACTCTGGGTCCAGATACACAGGAACAGGAGTTGGCCATTCAGCACCTCGAGACTGGTCCGCCATTCCATTGATCATGATTGATCTGTATCTTAACTCCATTTATCCACCTTGGTTCCATATCCCTTAATGCCCTTACCTGCACCCCTTCCAAGGCCAATATATCCTTCCTGAGGTGCGATGCCCAGAACTGAACACAGTACTCCAGATGCGGTATAAGCAGAGCTTAATGCAACTGTAACATAACTTCCACCCTTTTGTATTCCAGCCCCCTTGAGATAAAGGCTAACATACCATTAGCTTTTTAATTTGTTTTTGTACCTGTCCACTAGATTTTAATGATTTCTGTACATAGACCTCTAAATCTCTCTGCTCCTCCACAGTTCTTAGCTTTTCACCGTTTAGAAAATACTCTGATCTATCTTTCTTAGGTCCAAAGTGGATGACCTCATACTTGCACACATTGAACTCCATCTGCCACAGTTTTTCCCACTCATTTAATCTATCAATGTCCCTTTGTAACTTCCTGCTCCCATCTACACTATTTACTGTGCCACCTAAATTGGTGTCGTCAGCAAACTTGGATATACGACTCTCTATTCCTTCATCAATGTCATTTATAAATATAGTGAAAAGCTGAGGCCCCAGTACAGATCCCTGGGGGACACCACTAGTCACATCCTGCCAATTGGATTACATATCTATTATCCCTACTCTCTGTCTCCTACCTCCTAACCAATTCCTATCCATGTCAATAGGTTGACTCCAATTCCATGTGCTTTCATTTTTCTAACATTCTCTTTAGTGAAAACTTATCAAATGCCTTCTGGAAGCCCATATAAATAACATCCACAGACATTCCCTTTCTTTAGCCACCTCCTCAAAAAAATCAACTAGGTTCGTTCGACATGACTTACCCTTTATAAATCCATGCTGGCTCTCTGATCAGTTCATATTTGTCCAAGTGCTCAGTCACTCTGTCTCTAATAACAGATTCTAGAAACTTCCCCAAAACAGACATTAGATTGATAGAATCATAGAATCGAACAACACAGAAGGAGGCCATTCAGCCCATCATGCCCATGCTGGCTGTTTGAAAGAGCTATCCAATTCGTCCCAATCCCCCGCTCTTCCCCCATAGCCCTGCAAATTTTTCCTTTTCAAGTATTTATCCAATTCCCTTTTGAAAGTTACTATTGAATCTGCTTCCACCACCCTTTCAGGCAGTGCATTCCAGATCATCATAACTCGCTGCGTAAAAATAAAATTCTCCTCATCTCCTGTGGTTCTTTTGTCAATTATGTTAAATCTATGTCCCCTGGTTACTGATCCTCCTGCCAGTGAAAACATTTTCTCCTTATTTACTCTATGAAAACCCCTCATGATTTTGAACACCTCTATTAAATCGCCCCCTAACATTCTCTGCTCTAAGGAGAACAATCCCAGCTTCTCTAGTCTCTTCACATAACTGAAGTCCCTCATCCCAGGTAGCATTCTAGTAAATCTCCTCTGCACCCTTTCCAAGGCATTGGCATCCTTCCTAAAGCGTGGTGCCCAGAATTGGACACAATACTTCAGCTGAGGCCTAACCAGTGATTTATAAAGATTTAACATAACTTGCTTGCTTTTGTACTCTATGCCCCTAAAGCCAAGGATCCCGTGTGCTTTTTTTTTAAAACAGCCTTGTCAACTTGTCCCAACAAAAATTTGTGTACGTAAACCCCCAGGTCTCTCTGTGCCTGCATCCCCTTTAAAATTATAAATATCAAAAAGAGCAGTGGTCCGAATACCAACACCTGTGGGACATGACTGTATACTTCCCTCAAGTCTGAAAAACAACCAACCATTCACCACTACACTCTGTATTCTGTCCCATAATCCAATTTTGTAACCAGCTGCGCCTGCCCCTTTAATTTAATAGGTCTATAATGTCCTGGTTTTTCTCTCCCAACCTTCTTAAATGATGGATCGACATTGGCAATTTACCAATCCAAGGGGTCAGTTCCTGAATCAAGAGAGTTTTGGAAGATCATAACTAAAGCATCTGCAATTTCCTCACCTACTTCTTTTAATACTCTGGGGTGGAAAACATCAGGTCCTGAAGATTTGTCCAACTTCAGTCTCGTTATTTTCTCCATTCCCATGTTTTTTTTCTTATATTAAATCTAGTAAGTTTCTTCCCATGATTTATTTTAGTTTTCCTCGTGTCTCTGATACTTCATCCTCTTCCTCTGTTGTGAGGACCGATGCAAAGTAATTATTTAGCAAGTCTGCCGTTTCCTTACTCTCAATTACAGTATCACCTGCGTCTGTCTTTAATGGGCCACATTACCCTTAGCCACCCTCTCTCTCTCAATATATTTCTAAAAATCGCTCCCGGACTTACCTTGCTGTTGGAGGCCTTCTTCTGGTGCTGGTGCACAGAATATGTGTTGCACGATTTTGGTCCACCCCATCGCTGGCTTTCTATCTGAAACAGGCGAGCAGCTGACCGGTGCCGTTAAAATGAGGCCCTGCAGTAAAAAACTGCTAGGCCTCCAACTAAGACTCCTGCGCGGGATTGCCACCTGCACCACCGGCTTCCCACTGGGACTTAAAATCAGCCTAGGGTGCTTGAAATAAGAAAATGTTCTATTCCCCAAATCTAAATCCCATGTCTGGATAAGCACAAAAGTCCACCAGGAGATTACTGATTCATTTTTAATGACACTACTACAGTTTCAAAGGTCTCCAATAGGCCAGTATTGTCACTTGTTCCCCTTACTGTCTCATCCATGTCGCTGTTTTTCACACCAAATGCAATTTCAATTGCACTAAAACCAATGCCTTGCAAACCAGGAATCATGGCTTAATTATAAGTGTCCCTTTTCATGAATTATGCCTCTAATTGTAGAGAGGAGCATATGGAGAACTTCACCAGTCTGTGAAGCCCTTCTGCTAACACACAAAAAAAAACAGCTGTAAATGCTAGAAACCTGAAAAACAGAAAATGTTGAAAATACTCAGCTGGTCAGTCAGAATCTGTGAAGGGAAGAGTAAGTTTATCAACATTAAAACTCAGTCCACACCCAAAACGTCTTTTCTCTTCATAGCCTGCTGTGTATTTCCAGCATTTTCTGTCCCCTTTCCGTGAATACTCTTCCAAGCACATTTCTTAAATGTTAATTTTTTTTTAAAAAAATTATTTATAAACGATTTGCTAACGATGAGCTTCGCAAAAGTTATTGCCCTTGAGGTGCGTTCATGGAGTATCAGCTGGGGACTCACTAGCTGATTTATTTTTGGATTCCAGATGCTATTTAGCATTTATTCTGCATTAGCTCACCTAACAAGTTATGGAAATCTAAAACAATGAATCGAAACTCTGTTTCAAATGGAAATATTAAATTGGCCGTCTAAAACACCACCTCAGATTGATTTTAACAAATTAACTTGGAACCAAAGAAAAGCGACCAACATGCGGAAGCTGCATTACGTGGCAGAAAGACAGCAGCTCCTTGGTAGGAACAGAAATTAAAAATCCCAGAGTTCTGACTGTAAAATAAGACAAGGGCAATGCAAATAACATAAATTGACTTCAATTTTTTTGAGCAGCAAGCTCAATGTGTGTCAGACAAAGGCCACTTTTATCCTGGCACATGCCTGATAGTCAGTTCCCAGGGTTTACACAGCTAAATCCCATTCCCTTATCCAGGCAGAATCACAGGTTCGCGGAACACTGGAGTTATGATGTTGGGATAAAGGAGTGCGTTTTAGTAATTAAATGCCAGGAACTGGCTCACAGTCACCAATCTCCTGGAATCTGAACTAAAACCAGCGTCAATATAAAAGCAGCTGGGAGGAGATTGACGTTCGCAGACGATACAACGACGCATCAACTTGCAATGTGGCAACTTCTCACAAAGAGGCGGCAGCATCTCATAGATAATTGGAGGTTTGATCCTGGAAATCCTAAATGTTGTGTATTCACCTGCAAACAGCATGTGTGCAAAATGTACAGCGATGCTACCAACATTTAAACCAAGAAATAATTATACGCTTTGAACGAGGGGGCATAACCGTCAACTCGTGAGATTAATCATTTGATTTAAGTAGAAGATTTACACTGAAATTAAAAATTTGCGACAAATTAGAATCAATTAATGAAGAAATGTGCCATGGGACTCAATCACTCTTATTTCATTTTCTACTAAATGTTAATAGGGAGATTAGTTTTGAGCTGCGATTACTCTCCTCCAGGAAATGACCTTTGCACATCATGTGAGAAGCATGACAGTGTTAAAAGGAAAGACCTTTGCCCTATCTGTTCCAACACAAAGTCTGTGTTTCCAAGTGAGTGTGCCACTCAATCCTTCATTCAATTTAATAATATGAATTATTGAAAGCTGGAAGCTCAGGTGGTGAGGTGGTACATTGTGTGATAGCTCCAAAGCACTGCAATACAGAGCAGTAAGATTACAATTCATATCCTGGGCTATCGAGGGGAGTAGGGATTGAGTGGAGATGAGAAGAGGGAGGGAATTTGATCAAAGTATTATACGTGACACTTGGAGACCTATAACAGGGAGAAAATAGTTCATAAAAAAATAAATTTCACAGTTCTTTTTAAAACAAAATCCTAAAATCAAACAGAACTTGGTGTAATGTGGTCACCGAAGGAGATTGAATAAAGCATATGCTGAGTCACTTCAATGAATTCTTCCTGTACATATTTTGTGTTGTCTCGATGCTGAAGTATTATTTTATGTTAGATACAGATGGGCTGTTACATTTTCATTTTTTGTTGTAATCAATCAATGTGTATGTGTGGAAACATTACTGAGAAAGTAGTTTATGAGCTGTGTCCCGAGCTAATCCATTGTGATGTACCAGAGATAAAGAAAGTTGTAAATGGGTTGCCATGGTCACAAGACATGAGTTCAATAGATTTGGCCAATGATGTGTTCAGTTTCTGCCATATATTACCTTTATACAATTACATCACTGGAGCTTCCAGGCAAAAGAAGAATTTTCCACACAAAGCGGGATAAGAAATTCATTAAAATGTTATCAGTCGTGCAATAATAAAAAAAAAATTCTTCTTTCATAAGTATTTTTCCAATAATTTTGCCATTACTTCCTCCCTAGGTTAGACCACTGTACTACCTTCTCCGTCAAAGGGGTCAAGACCATCTAGCCCAGGAGTGTCAAACTCATCTTATATGGTGGGCATGAACTGACATCCTGGCACTTGGCATGAGCCAAATTCAGCAGAGATTATTTGGACATTCTGTGACAGAAATTGATATGTGTTTTGCCCATTATTTGGGCGTAAAGCAGGCACAATGTGCACCAATATCTGGGCCTGGCAGCCACCTGAAATCAGTGGTGGGTCAATTTAAATATGCTGAAAAGGGTCCTGTGCCTGTTTCCTGCAAATGTGTGAAAAACGAAGTGGAGTATTCACCGTGCAAGCTCCAAATAGTTTTTTCAGTTCTACAGCAGCCTAACCAGTGGTCCTTAAAGGGTCCGCAGGAAGCCACTGAAGAAATGGCAGGGGAAGTTTCTTTGCTTCCCTTTCTGTGGAGCAGGAGTGGACCAGGAGTGGTTCGCCCGACTCCAGAGCACTGCTGCGGGCCGCTGCCGATCCGCGCTCGGCCCTCCTGCATTTTCCACTGCCGCACCTCCCAGGACTTATCAACAATGCAGCAGACCCAAATTTAATCCCCAATGTCAGACAAGCTGTCTCTGGAGGCACGACAGGCACAGACAGCTCACCTCTCTCATAAAAACGAGGCCTGAGGTCCAATTTCAGATGAGCCTAGGGCCCCGGCTTCTGCGCACATTTGAATTTCCACCCCACTATTTCTGCAGGTTTCAGCTTGCAGATATTCAGAAATTCTCCCTCAGAAAATGGTTTTGATGACACAGCTGTTTCACAGTCAATCACGTAGCGTGTTTCAACAGCAGCATCACTTACATGGCGAGCATCAGCAAACATCAATTGCTGCTTTTAAACAACAGTGCTAATTCTGAAAATCCATCTTTACATAACTTTCCTGGTGTACTTAT
Source organism: Heptranchias perlo (assembly GCF_035084215.1). NCBI lineage: Eukaryota > Metazoa > Chordata > Chondrichthyes > Hexanchiformes > Hexanchidae > Heptranchias > Heptranchias perlo. The sequence goes on from NC_090327.1 coordinate 103,966,355, forward strand.
CATATTTCTCACCGTGGTTTGCTTCATCTTGTCTTTGAATGTTGTATTCTTTCACCACAGCTACCTGTTGCATACAAATCGAACACGTGGGCTTTCCATTCATGTCCACAAAGAAATTAATTTCATAATTCATGTGAATGTTCTGGTAATTTACCCAATTAGTGCCGCATGTGTCCTGGGTTAGAAACTGCCCAGTTTAAGAGGGAGGTACAAAAGGTACAGCGACAACGATTGACAAAGCTCAAAAAACAATTATTTTGGCTTTTGAGAAAAGCTAGATTTACTTTTGTAACAAAGGTACTGAAGCTGTTGTAACTGTTTTTCTCAAATTTAAAATAAAAGGGGAGGGGAGGGGTCAGGAGAGGGGAAATTTAGAAATCTAAAGAGAAAAGTCAAGGCAACAGAGCGGTGTAGTGATTTGGGTAAAGATAAGCAGAGTGTGGCAGAAAGGGACAGAGAGTTTAACGGTAATATTGCATCAGCAAATTAGGTCAAAGCAGGAAAAAATGGTAAAAAGTTAAAATTAAAGGCTCTTTATCTGAATGCACGAAGCATTCGTAACAAGACAGACGAATTAATGGCACAAATAGAGATAAATGGGTTTGATCTAATAGCCAGTACAGAGGCATGGTTACAAGGCGACCAAGGTTGGGAATTAAATATTCCAGGGTACTTGACGTTTTGAAAAGACAGGCAGAATGGAAAAGGAAGGGGAGGATTAGCCCTAATAATAAAGGATGACATAAGACAATGGTGAGGAAGGATCTTGGCTCAGAGGATAAGGAAGTAGAATCAGTATGGGTGGAAATAAGAAATAACAAAGGGCAGAAAACACTGGTGGGAGTAGTTTATAGGCCTGCTAACAGTAGTTATACCGTTGGACATAGTATTAATTATGAAATAAGAGGAGCTTGTAACAAAGGTAATGCAATAATCGTGGAGGACTTTAATCTTCATATAGACTGGACAAATCAAATTGGCAAAGGTAGTCTGGAGGACGAGTTCATGGAATGCATTCGAGACAGAACCAACCAGGGAACAGGCTATTTTAGATCTTGTATTGTGTATTGAGACAGGGTTAATTAGTAATCTCACAGTAAGAGATCCTCTGGGGGAAGAGTAATCATAATATGATAGAATTTCACACTGAGTTTGAGAGTGGCATACTTAAGTCTGAAACTAGAGTCTTAAATTTAAATAAAGCCAATTACATCGGTATGAGGGGCGAGTTGGCTAAGGTAGATTGGGAAATTAGATTAAAAGATATGATGGAGATAAGCAATGGCAAACATTTAAAGAAATATTTCAATATTCTCAACGAATACACATTCCATTGAGAAATAAAAACTCCATGGGAAAAGTGATTCATTTGTGGCTAACTAAAAAAGTTAAGGATAGTATTAAATTAAAAGAGGCCTATAATGTTGCAAAGAAGAGTAGTAAGGCTGAGGATTGGGAGAGTTTCAGAAACCAGCAAAGGGTGACCAACAAATTGATAAAAAGGGAGAAAATAAAATGTGAAAGTAAACTAGCAAGACATATAAAAACAGATTGTAAGAGCTTCTACAAATATGCAAAAAGGAAGAGAGTAGCAAAAGTAAACGTTGGTCCCTTAGATGCTGAGACAGGAGAAATTATAATGGGGAATAAGGAAATGGTAAAGACATTAAACAAATATTTTGCAGCTATCTTCACAATAGAAGACATAAAATGCATACCGGAAACAGTGAGGAACCAAGGGGCTAATGAGAGTGAGGAATTTAAAGTAATTGATATCAGTGGAGAAAAAGTCCTGGAGAAACTATTGGGACTAAAAGCCAATAAATCTCCTGAACCTATTAGCCTACATCCTAGGGTTCTTAAAGAGGTGGCTGCAGAGTGATCTTCCAAAATTCCCTAGATTCTAGAATGGTCCCAGCGATTGGAAGGTACCAAATGTAACCCCGCTATTCAAGAAGAGAGGAGGAACTACAGGCCAGTTAGCCTGACATCAGTCGTTGGGAAAATGCTGGAATCCATTATTAAGGATGTGGTAACAGGGCACTTATAAGTTCATAATAAGATTAGGCAGAGTCAACATGGTTTTATGAAAGGGAAATCATATTTGACAAATTTATTAGACTTTTTTGAGGATGTAACTAGCAGGGTAGATAAAAGGGGAACCAGTGGATGTAGTATATTTGGATTTTAAAAAGTGATTTGATTATGTACTACATAAATGGTTGTTACACAAGATAAGGGCTCATGGGGTTGGGGCTAATATATTATCATGGATAGAGGATTGGTTAACGGACAGAAAACAGAGAGTAGGAATAAACGGGTCATTTTCAGGTTGGCGTGCTGTAATTAGTGGAGTGCTGCAAGGATCTGTGCTTGGGCCTCAGCTATTTACAATCTATATTAGTGACTTAGATGAAGGAACCGAGTGAAATGTATCCAAGTTTGCTGATGATACAAAGCTAGGTGGGAAAGTAAGCTGTGAGGTGGACACAAAGAGTCTGCAAAGGGATATGGACAGGTTAAGTGAATGGGCAAGAAGGTGACAGATGGAGTATAATGTGGGGAAATGTGAGGTTATTCACTTTGGTAGGAAAAATGGAAAAACAGGATATTTTTTAAATGGTGAGAAAGTAAGAAACTATTAAATGTTGTTGTTGAGAGATATTTAGGTGTCCACATACAAGAAACACAAAAAAATAGCATGCAGGTGCAGCAAGCAATTAGGAAAGCAAATATCATGTTGGCCTTTATTGCAAGGGGGTTGGAATCCAAGAGTAAGGAAGTCTTACTACAATTGTACGGGGTTTTGGTGAGACCCTACCTGGAGCACTGTGTACAGTTTTGGTCGTCTCATCTAAGGAAGAATATACTTGCCTCAGAGGCAGTGCAATGAATGTTCACTCGATTGACATCCGAGATGAGGGGGTTGTCCTATGATGACATATTGAGTAAAATTGGCCTACACTCTCTGGAGTTTCGAAGAAAGAGAGGTGATCTCATTGAAACATAAGATCCTGAGGGGGCTTGACAGGGTAAATGCTGAGAGGTTGTTTCCCCTGGCTGGAGAGTCTAGAACCAAGGGGGCCATAATCTCAGGATAAGGGATCGGCCATGATGAGGGGGAATTTCTTCACTCAGAGGGTTGTGAATCTTTCGAATTCTCTACCCCAGAGGGCTGTGGATACTGAGTCATTGAATATGTTCCAGGTTGAGATCGATAGATTTTTGGACTCTAGGGGAATGAAGGGATGTGGGAATAGGGCAGGAAAGTTGAATTGTGGTCAAAGATCAGCCATGATCTTATTGAATGGCAGAGCAGGATCCTATTTCTTATGTTCTTATGTGAATTAGTAGCATGGGTTCGGCTGAGGCAAAATAACTAATTTATTTTTAAATTAAAGCATTGAATTGTGAGATTTATCATCACCTTCAGTAAAGTAAATGGTGGAAATTAAGGCATATCAATGGAATTAGGCATGAACACATGTCTCTCCAACATTCATGGATTTGTATCATTAAAATCCCAGCCACCAGGACAGTCTACCTCTCCAATCTAGTCTACCAGCTGTTCCCCTTTGTCAGACCCTACACTACAGTCATGAAGTCATAATAATTGTGTAGTTGTAACAAAATCATTGATAAATCAGCATTTTTCTTTCAAATTACAGAGTGCATCTCCAGCATTCTGCATATTAATTATTTGCTGAGGTTTCTGCTTCTCTCTCTCCCCCTTCTCTCTGGGTTCTGTTTCTAAGGGTGTGCTTATTGGGCTACTAGGTCCAAGTTACTTTAGCTCAGCCTGTTCTGGTTGGTCTTCATTTCCAAACTCACTTTTTCCCCACCATGTTAAGTTGTGACATTGAATTCGATAAATCTGGTGCCTAGACCTGGAAAAAAAACAATTGTGGTTAAAACCCAACTGCTTCACTAATGTACTTCAGGGAAGGAATCTGCGACCCTTACCTAATACGGCTTTCATCTGACTGGCATTGCCAATGTCCCTGGCAAAGTAATGGGCTTAGACCAATGGTGTCAAATGAACGGCCCTAGACTGAATGTGGCCCACAAAGCAGTTTCATCCGGCCTATAGGCAGAGATTTGGAAGACACGAGTATAAGTTACCAAGCCTCTCCGCCTCCCCACCTCCCCACCCCACCCCACCCCACAGAGTTGTTGATATCGGGTTAGACTCCCCGATAAAGCAGTGAATGTAATGATTAACACCTTTGAATTGATACCCAGTTCAGAATGAGATTGAGGTTTATAAGGTTTGGTACAGTTAGGGATAGTTGGATGTTATATGGAACATTCTCTTATTCCAGGGGAAAAGCTGCCCTATATTCTGCATGCAATCAGCTCAACTTCAAAAATGAAAGCCACTTCATTTCTTAGGGTATACCAAATATTGCAACCTAGGCATTACACGCAACGTGGTTTCTGCAGCTGAGTTTAACTATTGCAAAGCTTATGTGGAGCTCAACATAACTTCAGGTCTTTTGGAATTTTAAACCGTTGTTTCTGCCCCCTCCAGTTACCACTTATTGTTTTCAAAATAAACTTCCCTTTGCAGCAGGTATAAGCTCACTCTCTGCATGTCTGCAGCCAGACACCCTGACCTGAAACTACGTCCTCCACATTCTGCAAATGCTTATTTCTCTTTATTACAGATGCTTTTTTAATGTATCTAGGTTGCTCCGCAGCACACAGCTGGCTATAATTAGAGGTGTAGTGGGGGTGGTGAATAAAGGCAAGGGCCTGGCTCCAAAACTACAAGATGACAAATCACATAAGGTTAAGGCGATATGGGCAGTCATAATGAAGAACGTAAGAATCTGTTTCAGTCACTGTGATAAAGAGCTATTTTTCTGATACTATTCTATTATCAGTGATTCATTTTGAGACAAAGCCTGGAAATGAACAAATATATGCTTAACGCATTTGGATAATATTGCTTTGTCTGCTATTTTAAGTGAGATGTACATGATAAGTCAGAGATGTTGGAGGGAATTCTTTTCCATGATCCTGCCCGATTTCACCACAAGCAAATAGAAGAGCCTGGGTCTCCGGTGGATTTCCTACTTCTCCACCAACTTACTGCCTCTTCCTGGGGCTGCCATGTGGAAAGTGGCAGTTGGCCCTGGGAAGTAGCAGTAAAGGCAGAGCTCCCCCTATGGGGAGAGAGGGCCCTGCAGCAGCATCCTTTCCCTCCAGTCGGTCCCAGGCACTTACCTGTTAAAGGCCAAGGTCTCAGCCAAGACCTTCAGTGGGAGCCTTCCTTCTGGTATTTGGGCCACTTCTGCACCTTTAACGTTCCTCGCCGCCTATCCTGTTGCTGCAGAGGTGTCCCTACTGGGCCACTACTGGAGCTGCCTTGCTGACACTCACCTCACCCTTAACTCTCTATCAACTCCTTCCTTTTCCTATAGGCTTCCTTCCTTCCCCCAAAGATGGGTGATAAGTGGCCAGAGGCCCCCTTCACCTATAACCTGTTTCCTTCCTTCCATTCCTATCTCCTCCACATCCTTCAAGAAGTCGTCGTTTGCTTTCAAAATTCAATGTACCTGTATTTTTTAAAAATCAAATTAGAATGAGAAGAGACAACTGTCTGCTCTTCTCTCTCCCTCTCTCGCTCTCTCTATGTCACAGGTGTCAAGAATTAGCAATTAACTTTTCTAACTTCAACAAAACACAGGTAGAAATAATAATGCCTTCAAAATTCAACTGGTGCTTTTTTTATAAAAATCAACTAACCTTAATATTGAAGTTTCTCTTCCTCTCCTCTTTCTCATCCATTCTCTCTGACCCCGGTCTGTCTGTCTCACTCCTTGACCCAGTCTTTCTCCATCTCTGCCTCAGCTGAACACACTTTCTAATGTTTATAGATCACAATAAGCTGTAACAGGTATGTCATCAGAACACAGTAAATTTTTCCTCACACCCAACAGCCATTAAAACACAGCAGCTTTGTCGCAAGAAAAATTGCAAGGGGCAGAAGAGCTGCATTAACAGATCAGCCTCTGTAGCCCAATTAACAGCAGGACCAGGAAGGAAGGGAGTCACTGTGTGAACGACAAGACCCACCCAGCAAGATAAAACAATATTTTTTATTGCTGGGCTGCCCTGAAATATATGTTGCACAGGATCACTTAGCACCTGGAGTACAGTTTAGTCAGGTTGTGAGACACCAGTCAGGGTGTGAGGTGCACTAGTCAGTATGTGGATGAGAGACACCAGGGGAAGGTTGAAGAACCAAAAGAGCCTTGTGACATTTTGTCACAAAATGTAAAATGAGGTGGTGATGCATTTTGATACAACTTACATAGTACTGCATGATTGTAAACAGATTGATAAAGACTGCTCCCTTTAGCGCACACCCATTTGTCACTTAGTATTAACCAACAGTGAAGTCAACACTGTACATTAGATACTCTGGTTACTAATGTTTCTAAGGTTACCAGTACTTGCAACTCAATTTCTGTAGATAATAATAGGAGCTGTAATGATCACTGAGAATCAAAGATATAACTTGTTTTACGAGTTTACACCCCAGCTGGTAATTCAGGAACAGAAGCCAGCGCATTGTCCCCACGCCCTAAATGCCAAAATGTCCCACCACACACAGCTCTGCAATGAGAGGGTAACCTGATAAAATGACCCAAAAGAAAACTCTAAAGTTAAAATCCCTTCCTAGAATCAATTTAGAAATATCCGATACTAACTGCAGAATGAAAAAATAACATTACCCTGTGACACCCCTTTTTATAGACGACTACTTACAGTTTCCCCACATCCTTTACAGATTTTATGAATATATTCCAGACCTCCACTGTGCCTTCACTCATGCAAGGGGCAGAAAATGATGGACATCCAAAACTATTCATTGTTGCCTTAATGTTTCAGCTTGTTGTTTTGAATCGTTATCTCCTTGGTTTTAGCTTTGTGCGCTAATGAATGCTCCCTTTGGGGTCCTTTGTGCTAGGCTTGTTCCTGATCACTATAGCAGCAGGATTACAAAATACAAACAATCACAAAATTATCAAAACCTTTGTCTGTTGGGCAGCAACCATCAGCAATAAAGGTGCACTGAGTGCACCACTTTCCATTACGACAATCTCTTGGGTTTTTAGACCATGTTACCAATCTAACTTATTTAAAACTTTCTTCTAGTAAATAAATATTGCATTTTATCATCATTAAAAACACTGAGGCGCTGAAATTCTTGGGGGTCTGCTCCATTGTCACAAATGTAGCGGATGCACGCAGCTCCTGATGTAGACCCCGGCCTAAATTCTGAGGACAGGATTATTTGCATTGCTAACACAGACACAGCCTCAAGAGCGCATCAGAAGTGCCCACCTCAATCCGCCAGCCACCATTGGAGCGGCACCCAGCCATTCCAACAAGGGAATCTCCAGGCCATTCCTGGGCCAAAGACAAGTTGCCGGTAAGTTTATTTTCTGCTCCTAAGGGAGCGATTTGCAGCAACTTTGAAGGTAATTGATCCTCACCTAGCATTCACCCTCATGTACCTTCCACTGGACGGCATTCCTGGGTGATAACCCTGTCTGATTTTTCTTTTCCTTAGCCAGAGACACTGAGGTCAACTCCAAGACCTTCCTGCTGCTTTGACTGTGGTTATCAACCCGGCACAGGCCAGGGATCAAACCTGGAACCTCCCTGGCCCTGGTCAAAGTAGCTCAGTACCACAACAGGCAGTGCACTTACCCAACTCAGCTATCAAGGAGTATGAAACTTGGTAATGACAAGACGGCATCGCATAGCCACAATATATGTCAAAATAGACATTATCATCAATCCATATAAACATTTTGAAGTTTCTATCAATGATATGGAACTGTCTGCAAGTTCACAGATGATATAAAGACATGTGTAGGATGAAAAAAAGAGTACAACCTGATCTAGATGTGATGGAGGAATGGGCCTGCATTTGGCAGATATCTTTGTGTGCAGAAGTTACACCATCACAGGATAGGACAGACTCGATGGTCTTTACCTGTCCTTCGGTTTTGTAGATTTATAAGCAAGTTTATCCCATGCTTCATTTCAAATTTAAAATTATTTTTAAATATCTGTTCTGTTTATATTGTTGTATAACTGGACATGCACTAAGAAATGATCTGCACAAAATAAACCATTAACAGGTGTGCCCATAAGTGCTCATGAATTGTTCTCTTGATGGTTTAGTTTCGGTAAACCACCGTTGTCTGAAGGTATCCTCTATATATAATGCCTGGAATTTCCTGGACTATTTTGGGGTAATGCTGATATAAGAGTGGAACTGCGCCATTTATTCCAAGAAAATTTGCATGAAATGGATTTACACCGGTTTTAGACTGACACATCACAATGCATACATTTTCTCGATCACTCCACTTCTGAGATACATCCATCAAAGCCCTCTGCCACTCATTTATATAGTAACCCCCACCCCACGCAAAAGACCAGCTCATGTGAGTTTCCTGGACTTGTGAATAATGGGCTGGCGTAGATGTATGCCCAAAGACATAGGCACAGCACAGCCCAAAGTCAACTGATATTGGCGTAACTGAGATTTCTGCAGTTCAATTGTGATTTTCTTTGTGATTTTTAACATTAGCAGAATCATGTCACAGCACAATTCACCAGGGGAGGCTTCACCATTCCAAGCTGCCAGTACTATTTGGAGAATAAGGACTACAATTTGGTAGTCCTATCTCCAACTTGTGCTTATGGTAAGTGTGACTCCATGCTGGAGATCCAGGATCGCAGAATCCCTCCTCCAATTATTAAGTTCATGTGATGGTTAGAAATCGTTTTGCTTGGTTGGTTTATGACTACAGCTGAACACTTCAATTGGATTGCTGCTAGGTAATCACTCTAAAGTAACTCTCATCTTCCATATAATGTTGCCTCTGTAAAGTAGGCTAACGCTCAGTGATAGCCCAATCAAACCTTGTCTCACAAAAAAAATTGGGCAAAGTATTATAAAAATAGCAAGTATGTGAGTGAGTCACAGTTTCTAATCTAATTTCATGGCTCTGATGACATTTATAAGCCATAAGCGCGAAACACTTTGATTATACTGTAGTCACATAACGTCTGTTCAGCTATCAGATCATTTCTATTCATTTCAAAGGACAACCACCATACTGTGACTGACAAAAGCTGCTTTTGTTAACTCCCTTCCCAGAGCTTCATCTGTCTCTCAAAGAAAAGAGCTAATTAATTGTAATTTTATTATGCATTTAAAAAAATTACACTGCCATCTAACGCACGGTAATAAAAAAAGAATTACAGGGTACCTACCCCAAGAAAGTGTATATAGCTTCACTCTCAATGTGGAGCCTGAGGATCCACTTCTACACACTAGAATGGAGTGTGGGTTACTGAATCAGCCAGATAGTGTTCCAGTCCCATTTCCCACCTGCGCTCCAATCCACTAACGCTCCAGTCAGAAGCCTCGCCCCGCAAATTATTCCTACAAGCCCTGAAAATCCACGGGTCGTGATCCCAGCAGTTACACCAAAATCGTGCCTGCTGCTACATTCCAATGCTGACCACAGGGGAGGTTGGGAAAGCCTGGGGCTGGTCACTCTACATCCCAAACCGATGGCATCTGCCTGTTCCATGCTGCTGTAAAATTACCCATCTTCAAAGGTTGGAGCTACTTCCCTGGCCTGGACCACCATGCCTTTGGGAGGCCGGTATGCTTCACCTCACTGGGCATATTGGCCTCTAATCTTGCACCGGGTCACTTATGGACCAGGGAAAGTGGGATCTCTCAGTGTAGGGAGTTGCCACCCCTCTGAAGTGGCTGGCCTCGTAAGAGGTGAGTGGAGTGGCCGTCCCTTACAAAGCCAACCGGGATTTCCCAACTAAGGTCGGGACCAGTGTACCAGCACTTTGGACTTTTACCGAACCATTCCGCTGGACCCCACAAACTTATGGTGGATGCCCAGCAGAAGTGCCAACGAAACGCGGCCCCATAACATTTTGGTTTTAGTTATTATGCAGTCGTCATCATCGCTCGTCCTTCGATATCAAAGATGACAGCTGGAATATCATCTTATTTTTTGCAATGAGTTTAATGATGACTGATGAAATGTATTTTTGCTGGGAATCAGTGTCCACAGATTGAACAGGGGATCCCCAATACACCAGGTTGGAAATCTTGATTTTTCAAGCGAGTCTTCCTCAGCTGACGTTTACATTCAGCATCAGCAATGCGACGGACTTCATAGTAGGAGGTTATATAGTACTTAACACAATGAAAGCACAGTGAAGTAATTACAGGGCAGGAAATATGGCTTTTAGGATCCATGAAGTGAGATGGAATCATGTTATTTGCATAATATTGCTCAAAAAAGCAGTCATTATCAATTAAAGGAGGCAGAAACTCTGGACTAAGTAACTTCAATGTAAAGTGCTTATATGAAATATCCTGGAATTTCTACTCATGGCCACCCACAGCCATGTAAATTGGGTGGCTAGAAGCAAATAATGGGCCAGAATTCCATTCCAATGGAACTCCACCCTTTGCTGATGCCAAGTGCTTTCACATCTGCCTTTGTCTCATTTGCTGAGAGGCCCCATTTCTTGTTGAAAATTCCTCTGTTTCGGAAGAGGCTGTCAGGTTGGCCAGGCAACACTGCAGGTGCACAGCACCACGCACACCAGAATATGCTGGCCCATCTGTTCCCAGGAGCTGTAGCATTTCCTTATAAAGGAAGTGGCACCAGGTTGTGCCACATGTCCACTTCCACCACAGGCAACACGCTGTAAAGATCACAACCACCTCAAGGTCATTCCAGGCTGCCGCTGGAGACATACGAACAATAGCCAATCAGTTGTGCACAAATTGCATTAAACAAGTCATGGATATATTGTTTGCTGAGCGTGCAATTTCATCCACTCTCCCACAGACCACAGACAGCATTGCAATGTGACACACTGGCAGGACTCCCAAAGGTCCAAGGAGGCATACTACGCATCCATATGTGTGTTGTCTTGCTCAAAGCCACTACCTACATCAATAGGAACAGATTCCAATCTCTCAATCTGGTGCTTGTTTGCAACCAGCAGCACCACATGATGTAAGTGAATGCTTGCTTTCCTGGCAACCCAGTGTGCCACCACTCTTTCATCTTCGGGTGGATCTTGGGAGATCAATACTATCCCAATTATGGGATACTATCAATACTATCCCAGTTAAGGCTGATAATACCAATGCATCTATAAGACCATAAGAGATAGGAGCAGGAGGAGGCCATTCGGCCCCTCGAGCCTGCTCCGCCATTTAACGAGATCATAGCTGATCTGATTTTTACCTCAACTCCAATATCCCGCCCTTTCCCCATATCCTTTGACTCCCTTGCTGATCATCTCAGGAAACGAGCCACGCACCAGCATTATGAAGTCCATGAAGCCACCAGAGTCATAACCGAGCACACCACTGGGATATTGAAGGCCCAGATCGATCTGGGTGCATCCTGCAAACCAGATGGGTGAGAGATGTGAAGATCATGCTGGTATTCTACCTGCTCAATAATTTAGAAAGAGGCCATCTCTGTCCTAAGCTGGGCCTGAGCCCGAGCAAATCTCCTTAAGACCCTGTGGCCCTCTGTTCCGTAGAGGGCCTTCCTGCTCTGTCCAACTTCATACAGCAACGCTTCCACAGTAGAACTTGTAAAGCAGAGACATTAGAGACTCTCCGCCCTGCAGCACCACAGATCTTTTTAGAGTTAAGGGCATTTTCTGTTTGTACAGAAATAACTCCTGAGATGATGCTTGACCCTTTAAGCTGCAGCAGACTATTAAATTTCGCAGCAACACATTATTTCGCTGCTTCCAACAGGCAAGATCCCAATCAAAGACATTTCTAATGCCTGAAGTTAAAACAAAGAGACTGAGCTCAGAAATTATACCAGGATTTTATAAACTGAGCACAAATATGCTCTGCTCCACTTCTAGACAATCAGAAAATCTAGAATGTATTCCCACTTATACAATGATTTATTTTAAACACCGTATTATAAAGGTTCCTCTTTAAAGTTCTGAAGGAGCCTTTTAAATTATTTCTTAATTTAAAAGTCAAGTGATCACAATTGAGAGATGTGGACCATAGGCACCCCTGCAGAGTGCGATCACTGTTCACACTACTGCCATCCGGCACGGAATAGCTTTTTAAGAGCAGTCCTGTTTGGTTTTGGTTAAACTGTTTCTCATTAATGCTGACTCAAAACTGAAGGAGAAATTATTCAGTCAAACCCACAATTTTTTTTTAGGTTGTGTGGAAGTGCCAGACATGGTTCAGTGGATAAATGTACCTCGGGCTATCTTACTAAGTGATTTAGAGCAGGAAGCCCAGGTTCAATCTGTGGTCCACTCCTTGCAGTGGGAGCACTATAAAGAAAGAACTTACAGTTACTGTATCTTTTAAGATCTCAGGACATCCCAAAGCACTTCACAGCCAATTATTTACTTTGATCACTTTTAAAGTGTAGCCAATATTGTAATGTAGGGAAATGCGCCAGTCAGTTTGTACGCAGTAAGGTCCCATAAACAGCAAACGGATACGAACATGGGAACAGGAGTAGGCCATTCAGGCTCTTGAGCCCATTCCGCCATTCAATTAGATCACGGCTGATCTGTGCCTCGATTCCATTTACCCACCTTTGCTCCATATCCCTTGATACCCTTACCCAACAAAAATCTATCGATCTCATTCTTGCAATTGACCCAGCATCCACAGCCTTTTAGGGAGAGAGTTCCAGATTAACATGACCCTTTGAGTGAAAAAGATCAGATAATGGTCCAGCAAGTGCTCGGAGCAGCAAACCATCAGTGCTCACCGCTCCATAGATTTATACTGACCCACTAGCTTACCTCGGTCTTTATTGGGTGCATCGAGTTAGCTTTAGCGAAGCTAGGACTCACAGGAGAAGCGAGAGGAGCAATCTCTCCCCTCGATCAATCAGGTTGCAGAATTGTTGACAAGCTGTGGAACATTTTCTGCAAGCTGGAACATGAAACCCAGGAAGTGAAAGGTACAATATTAAAATCATTGTAAAAACAGTTATAGACAGAGAAAAAAAAGGAAGAAATAGTCGAATTAAATAAAAGAGGCATAAGGGAAAAGTAGCAAAAAAATTGAAAATCTTTTCAAGTTTAAAAAAAATGTTTTTTAATGACCAAAAACTATTAAGATAAGGAGTAATGAGACTCCACATTTTTAAAAGTTAGTTTTTAGTTGTTTGGCAGTCATTAAGAAGTAACACGCTATTAAAACTTAGTTTAGATCTGGTATTTTTAAGCGTACCTGTTTTGTGGCAATATTAGTTGATTTCCAGCTGGGCAGATAAGCAAGTTGGCGCTTTTTCAATAATTTCACTGATTCCAGCCGGCGATATCCCTTTAATTCTAAGTGGTCATATCACCGGTGAACCAGTAGGAGCAAGTTCCGGATTTCCACGTTTCACTGCACATGTGCGAACGCCAGAACTTGCTCCTCGATTTCGTCACTAATGACAGTGAGTGCTGTTGAACTCACCATTCTTTTCCAAGCAATTTCTGCCCCAATCTGTTTCAGTGATGCTGGTTGTGGGATAAACCAGGAGGACACCCTTGCTCTTCTTCAAAACGTGCCATGGTATCTTATACTTGAGGAGCAGACCAGACCTCGGTTTAACATCTCCACCCAAAGACAATGCAGCACTCCATCAATATTGCACTGAATTACATGCTCGAGTGTCTGAAGTGGGGCTTTAAACCATAACCTTCTGACTCAGAGTTGAGACTGCTACCACTGAACCAGGGCTGACTACGACCGACTTTAGAGATAGAGGAGATAATAAACAGGTTGTTCTAATTCTAAAACCAGAATGAGGAGCAGCATTTTAAAACTGATGTGTGCATGTTTGAAATATCTCACCTATGCACAAGCACACAGTTGGTTCACTATTATACATGCATAGCATTTTTTTTAATGCAGTCACCATTATTCACCAATCAGAATTACTGGGCAGCCACCCAGGAGACTGCTCTGATTATAAACCCTGGTAACAATGGTGCACAAGCTCCTGATTCAAGTAACACAGATAACTGCATCAGTTAAGATGACACTTTAGAAAGAACTTGCATTCATATAGTGCCTCTCACATCGTTAAGTGCTTTACAACCAATGAATTACTTTACACCTGCAGTCAATGCTGTTATGTAGAAAACACAACAGTCAATTTTCACACAGTGTCCCGCACAACAGTTGAATGATTGACCAGATAATCTGTTTTTGGTCATGATGGTTGAGGGTGGGATGTTGGTGCCAAGCCTTGGTTAGCTAAAGACTAAATATGAATGAATGTACTGGCAATTGCCATCATGACCTACATATAATCATGCAGCAGTTGTGACCTCAGATAATGTTAGTACATTACTGACAAACTCCCAATGACTTCTAACAAATAACGGTTTCATTTCATGAGTGAACCTCTACATATAAACCACACTGCAAACATATTTGAATGCATCCTTTCAGCTGAGTAGAAAAATATCACCACTTTATGTAGCTGCATTCAGAATCTCCCCATGCTGAGCTGCCAAGAGTCATGCTCTCACTTAAAGCCTTGCAACATTTTTCCATCCTCCCAAATAAATTCCCTTTCAATCTTCTAAGTGGTTTATATATTTAATGACAACAAACTGCATCTAAAAGTAACAGATAATCCCAGCCCATGCAAGGATGATTGGTTATGTAACTCAGTTGGAAAAACATCATTCAAGCATCCCCCTGCCAGTCTAAGATTATTCAGCCTTTGCATTTCATTGAACCAGCCACACATTTGACTGCAATCAGTGAAAGAGGAGGATTTATTTGAGATTCGCAATCCAGTTTCTGTGTAATTATTGTTCAGAGTATTACTCTTGGGATTTAGTGCGAGCACAAACATGCATATGTGGTTAGATATATGATTTGTTTTTGTAGTGTTATTGCAGAAGGCTGACTTGATTCTAATTTCTATACAATTAACAGTTCTCTGCGAGTAGACTTTCCAGAGACTATAGGAACAGAAGTAGGCCATTCAACCTCTCGATCCCGTTCCGCCATTCAATCAAATCATGTCTGATCTGTACCTCAATGCCATTTACCAGCCTTTTCTACATATCCCTTGATACCATTACCCAACAAAAATCTATCTATCTCAGTCTTGCAATCGATCCAGCATCTACATCATTTTGGCGAGAGTGTTCCAGATTAACACTACACTTTCTGTGAAAAATTATCGGATAATCTGTTTCAGTGATGTTGGTTGTGGGATAAATGTTAGCCAGGACACCAGGAGAACTCTCTTGCTCTTCTTCAAAAAGTGCCATGGGATCTTTTACTTGAGGGGCAGACCAGACCTCAGTTTATCATTTCCTCCCAAAGACAGTGTCTGAAGTGGGGCTTTAACCCATATCTTTCCGACACAGAGTTGAGAGCGCTACCACTGAGCCAAGGCTGACTACGACCAACTATGGGCAGCCACCCAGGACACTGCTCTGATTGTAAACCCTGGTGACAATGGTGCACAAGCTCCTGTTTCAAGCAACACAGATAACTGCATCAAACAGTTAAGATGAAGCTTTAGAAAGAACTTGCATTCATATAGTGCCTCTCACATCGTTAAGTGCTTTACAACCAATGAATTACTTTCCACCTGCAGTCACTGCTGTTATGTAGAAAACATGACAGTCAATTTTCACACAGAGTGTCCTACACAACAGTTGAATGATTGACCAGATAATTTGTTTTTGGTCATGTTGATTGAGGGTGGGATATTGCCAAATCAAACTGGCCAAGCCTTGGTTAGCTAAAGACTAAATATGTATGAACGTACTGGCAATTGCCATCATGACCTACTTATAATCATTAGGTCTTTTATAGCAGTTGTGACCACAATCAGATAATGTTAGTATATTATTGACAAACTCCCAGTCACTTTTAACAAATAACGGTTTCATTTCATGAGTGAACCTCTACATATAACCAAACTGCAAACATATTTGAATGCATCCTTTCTGCTGAGTAGAAAAATATCACCACTTTATGTAGCTGCATTCAGAATCTCCCCATGCTGAGCTGCCAAGAGTCATGCTCTCACTTAAAGCCTTGCAACATTTTTCCATCCTCCCAAATAAATTCCCTTTCAATCTTCTAAGTGGCTTTTATATTTAATGACAACAAATTGCATCTAAAAGTAACAGATAATTCCAGCCCCTGCAAGGACGATTGGTTCTGTAATGCAGTTAGAAAAACATCATTCAAGCATCCCCCTGCCAGTCCAAGATTATTCAGCCTTTGCATTTCATTGAACCAGCCACACATTTGACTGCAATCCGTGACAGAGGAGGAATTACTTGAGATTCGCAATCCAGTTTCTGTGTAATTATTGTTCGGAGTATTACTCTTGGGATTTAGTGGGAGGACAAACATACATACATGCTTATCGATATGATTTGTTTTTGTGGTGTTATTGCAGAAGGCTAACTTGATTCTAATTTCTATACAATTAACAGGTCTCTGTTTGTAGAGTTTCCAGAAAATATAGGAACAGAAGTAGGCCATTCAACCTCTTGAGCCCATTATACTATTCAATCAGATCATGGCTGATCTGTACATCTTGTGTGCAAAAAAAATCATTGTACAAATGAATCACTAGCATTTGATTAAAAACTCCATGGGAAAAATGATTCAACCGTGGCTAGCTAGAGAAGTTAAGGATAGTATTAGATTAAAAGAGGCTTACAGTGTTGCCAAAAAGTAGTAAGCCTGAGGATTAGGAGGGTTTTTAGAAATCAGCAAGGGATGATCAAGAAATTGATAGAGGGAGAAAATTGAATATGAGAGTAAACTAGCAAGAAATACAAAAACATATTGTAAGAGCTTCTACAAGTATGTAAAAAGGAAGAGATTAGAGAAAGTACACATGGGTCCCTTAGGGACTGAAACAGAAGAAATTATAATGGGGAAATCAGGAAATGGCAGAGACACTAAACAAATATTTGGTATTTGTCTTCACAGTAGAAGACACAAATGATATACTGGAAATAGTGGGGAACCAAAGGTTTAATGAGAGTGAGGAACTTAAAGTAATTAAGATTAGTAAAGAAAAAGTTTTAGAAAAATTAATGGGACTAAAAGCTGACAAATCCCCAGAACCTGATGGCCTACATCCTAGGGTTTTAAAAGAGGTGGCTGCAGAGATAGTGGATGCATTGGTTTTGATCTTCCAGAATTCCCTAGATTCTAGAACGGTCCCCATGGATTGGAAGGTAGCAATCGTAACCCTGCTATTCAAGAAAGGAGGGAGAGAGAAAATAGGGAACTGTAGGCCAGTTAGCCTGATACCAATAGTAGGGAAAATGCTAGAATCCATTATTAAGGAAATAGTAACAGAAAACTTAGAAAATTATAATATGATTAGGCAGAGTCAACACGGTTTTATGAAAGGGAAATCATGTTTGACAAATTTATTAGATGTTTTTGAAGGTGTAACTAGCAGGATAGATAAAGGGGAACCAGAGAGCGATGTAATATATTTGGATTTTTAAAAAGGCATTCGATAAGGTCCAACATAAAAGGTTGTTACACAAGATTAGGGCTCATGGCATTGGGGGTAATATTTTAGCTTGGATTGAGGTTTGGTTATCGGACAGAAAACAGCGAATAGGAATAAACAGGTCATTTTTGGGTTGGCAGGTTGTAACTAGTGGGGTGCCGCAAGGTTCAGTGCTTGGGCCTCAGCTGTTTACAATCTATATCAATGACTTAGATGAGGGGACTGAGTGTAATGTATTCAAGTTTGCTGACGATACAAAGCTAGGTGGGAAAGTAAGCTGTGAGGAGGATGCGAAGAGACTGCAAAGGGATAAGGACAGGTTAAGTGAGTGGGCGAGAAGGTGGCAGATGGAGTATAATGTGGGGAAATATGAAATTGTCCACTTTGGTAGGAAGAATAGAAAAGCAGAATATTTTTTTAAAAGGTGAGAGACTAAAAAATGTGGGTATTCAGAGGGATTTTGGTGTCCTTGTACACGAATCACAGAAAGTTAACATGCAGGCACAGCAAGCAATTGCATACGAATATACGAATTAAGAGCAGGAATAGGCCATTCGGCCCCTTACACCTGCTCTGCCATTGGATAAGATCATGGCTGATCTGATTGTGACCTCAACCCGACTTTCCCATTTACCTACTATAACCTTTGACTCCCTTGTTAATCAGGATTCTATCTAACTCAGCCTTAAAAATAATACGCATTTATACATATTGAACAATAATACATGGTAAACACCATGTATTATTGTTCAATATGTATAAATGCGTAGGCTTCAAGGAGATCTTGAAACATTTGCCTGAGGAAGGAGAAAATCTCCGAAAGCTTGTGAATTTAAAATAAAATTGCTGGACTATAACTTGGTGTTGTAAAATTGTTTACAATTGTCAACCCCAGTCCATCACCGGCATCTCCACATCTTAAAAATATTCAATGACCCTGCCTCCACCGCTCTCTGGGGAACGGAGTCCCACAGGCACACAACCCGCAGAGAGAAAAAATTTCTCCTCATCTCCATCTTAAATGGTAGACCCCTTATTTTTAAAATGGTGTCTCATAGTTCTAGTCTCTCCCAAAAGGGGAAACATCCTCTCACCATCTACCCCTTCAAGGCCCCTCAGGATCTTACATGTTTCAATAAGATCATCTCTCATTTTTCTAAACTTCAGTGTATACAGGCTCATCAGGGAGGCAAATGCTATGTTGACCTTTATTGCATGGGGTTGGAGTATAAAAGTAAGAAGGTCTAGCTGCAACTATATAGGGCTCTGGTAAGACCAAACCTGGAGCACTGCGTACAGTTTTGGTCTCCTTACCTAAGGGAGGATATATTTGCCTTAGAGGTGATGCAACGAAGGTTCACTAGATTAATTCCTGGGATGAGATGGTTGTCCTATGAGGAGCGATTGAGTAGAATGGGCCTGTATTCTCTGGAGTTTAGAAGAGAGAGGTGATCTCATTGAAATGGATAAAAATTTTTGCACGCTTGTCAGGGTAGATGGTGAGAAGCTGTTTTCTCTGGCTGGAGAGACTAGAACCAGGGGTCATACTCTCAAGATAAGGGGTGACCCATTTAGGACTAGATGAGGCAAACTTTCTTCACTCAGGGGATTGTGAATCTTTGGAATTCTCTACTCCAGAGGGCTGTGGATTCTCAGTTGTTGAGTATTTTCAAAACTGAGATCAATGGATATTTGGGCACTAAGAGAATCAGGGGATATGGGGATAGGGCAGGAAAGTGGAGTTGAGGTAGAAGATCATTCATGATCTTATTGAATGGTGGAGCAGGCTCGAGAGGCTATATGGCCTACTCATGTTCCTATTTCTTAAGTTCTTATTGATGACATTAGTGCATTACCAATGGTATTGGTCATAATACTGAACTAGCAACTCAGAAGTTGAGAGCTCACAATCTCACTTCATTCAGAAACTATGCCAGTTGTTCACAAGCAGCTTTTCCAATCACTGGAAAAGGAACCAAAACAACTCATTCAACCAGCCCATGATATACTTAAAAATTACACTTATCCATAATAAGTAAAAAATATATAATTCTGGAAAAAAAAGGAACATACCTATATAATTATCCACTGTAAGTTAAAAATGTCCCTCCATAAGTCTGCTGCTTTCTCTGGGACCTCGGATTGAGTTCTTCTCCTTGGGAGGCCATAAAGCGGCGAGAGGGCGGGACCCGAGAGAGGCCATAAAGCGGCGAGAGGGCGGGACCAGAGAAAGGCCATAAAGCGGCGAGAGGGCGGGACCCGAGAGAGGCCATAAAGCGGGGAGAGGGCGGGACCCGAGAGAGGCCATAAAGCGGGGAGAGGGCGGGACCCGAGAAAGGCCATAAAGCGGGGAGAGGGCGGGACCCGAGAGAGGCCATAAAGCGGCGAGAGGGCGGGACCCGAGAAAGGCCATAAAGCGGCGAGAGGGCGGGACCCGAGAGAGGCCATAAAGCGGCGAGAGGGCGGGACCCGAGAGAGGCCATAAAGCGGGGAGAGGGCGGGACCCGAGAGAGGCCATAAAGCGGCGAGAGGGCGGGACCCGAGAGAGGCCATAAAGCGGCGAGAGGGCGGGACCCGAGAAAGGCCATAAAGCGGCGAGAGGGCAGGACCCGAGAAAGGCCATAAAGCGGAGAGAGGGCCGGACCCGAGAAAGGCCATAAAGCGGAGAGAGGGCGGGACCGGAGAGGCCATAAAGCGGGGAGGACCGGACCCGAGAAAGGCCATAAAGCGGGGAGAGGGCGGGACCAGAGAGAGGCCATAAAGCGGAGAGAGGGCGAGACCCAAGAGAGGCCATAAAGCAGGGAGAGGGCAGGACCAGAGAGAGGCCATAAAGCGGGGAGAGGGCGGGACCCGAGAGAGGCCATAAAGCGGGGAGAGGGCGGGACCCGAGAAAGGCCATAAAGCGGGGAGAGGGCGGTGAGTCTGAAACAGACAGAAAAAAAACCAACAAAAAGTGACATCACAACACAAGCAATAGTGGCGGGAGTAATTTACAGATCAGTATTTAGTTTATTGGAAAGTGTTTCTGGTGGTTAGTGTTAAGTTAGTGTAAGTATTTAGTTGATTGGTTAGTGTTTTTTTTTAAGTGGTTTGTGTTTTTTTTAAGACGTGATTAGCTAACACTAAAACACTAACAATTTAAACAGTTAAAGAGCCTTAAAGCTAAACAAACTGTTTAAATAACTGTTAGCTAACATGGCAGGACAGCTGGGGCCCGTCACATGCACATCCTGTGCCATGTGGGAACTCCAGAACACTGTGTGTGACCTGGAAAACCACATGTGCAGGAAGTGTTGCCAACTGCACAAGCTCAGAGTTTCTGAGGATGAGGGGCAGCTGGCGTCACTACAGTGCATACGGGAAGCAGAGAGTTTCATGGATAGCACATTTCAGGAGATGGTTACCTCACAGCTACAGAAAGTTCAGGAGAGAGTGTGGGTGACCACCAGACAGACTGGGAGGAACAGGCAGGCAGTGCAGGAGTCCCGTGGAAGTGTGGCACTCACAAACCGGTATTCAGTGTTGAATACCAGTGAGGGTGATGTCACCTTGGCGGAATGCAGTCAAGGGTAAATCCACAGCACCGTGGAGACTCGATTGTACAGGGGGGGGCACAAGAAAGTGTAGAAATGCAGTTGTTATAGGGGATTCGATAGTCGGGGGATAGACAGGTGGTGTTGCCCTATATATGGCAGATGCAATTTAATGCAGAGAAGTGTGAAGTGATACATTGGTAGGAAGAATGAGGAGAGGCAATATAAACTAAATGGTTATATTGGATAATAAAAGTCTAAATGGGGTAGAGGAACCAAGGGATCTCAGGGTACAGATACCGGAATCACTAAAAGTAGTGATGCAGTTTAATAAGGCCATGATAAACTCAAACCAAGCACATGGTGTGTTGCTACCCTGGTGTCAGGGTAAAGGATATGACTGAGAGGGTACAGAACATTTTGAGATGGGAAGGGGAATAGCCAGAAGTCGGGGTCAATGTTGGAAATAATGACATAGGAAGGAAAGGGTTGAGGTCCTGCAGTCAGAGTTTCAGAAACTAGGGGGGGGGAAGTTAAAAAGCAGGACCTCAAAAGGTATTAATCTCTGGATTACTCCCAGTGCCACATGCTAATAGTATAGGAATAGGAGGATTAGACAGGTTAATGCTTGGCTGGAGCAATAGTGCAGAAGGGAGGGCTTCAGATTCCTGGGGCACGGGAACCATTTCTGGGGCAGGAGGGATCTGTACAAGCCAGAATGGATGCACCTCAACAGAACTGGGACCAATGTCCTTGTGGGGAGGTTAACTAGTGCTGTGGGGGAGGGTTTAAACTATTTGGCAGGGGGATGGGCACCAGAATGAAACATTAGAGAGGAGAAATAAGGTGCACAGAGGACTGGGGCAGACAAATAGCACCAGAATAAAGAATAGTTCAGAAATAGGAGGGATCAGACAGGGGGCAAATGCGAGGCAGTCTAAGGTGAGATTGGAGTGCATGTGTGTAAATTCACCAAGCCTGGTAAATAAGGTTGGTGAGCTGCAGGCACAAGTCACCACATCGGACTATGATAGTGGCAATAACTGAGACCTGGCTCAAAGAAGGGAAGGATTGGGTACTTAATATTCCTGACTACAAAGTATTCAGGAAAAATAGAGAAGGAAAAAATGGAGGGAGGTTGGCAGTATTGATCAAATAAACTATTATAGCACTGGAAATGGGTGATGTAGTTGAGGGGTCAAGGGCAGAATCTATTTGCTTAAAATTAAGGAACAATAGAGGAGCTATTACACTACTGGGTGTATACTATAGGCCACCAAATAGGGAAAGGATTCTTACAACGCCAGGTTATAGTCCAACAGTTTTATTTGAAAATCACAAGCTTTCGGAGGCTTTCTCCTTCGTCACTCACCTGACTTGTGATTTTCAAATAAAACTGTTGGACTATAACCTGGTGTTGTCAGATTCCTTACATTTGTCCACCCCAGTCCATCACCGGCATCTCCACAAAATAGGGAAAGGAGATAGAGGAGCAAATTTGCAGGCAAATTATTGAAAGATGCAAGAACTATAGAATAGTGATAATAGGGGATTTCAATTATTCCAATATACACTAAGACAGTAACAGTGTAAAGGGCAAAGAGAGGGAGGAATTGTTGAAATGTCTTCAAGAGAACTTTCTTGATCAGCGTGTTTCCAACCCAACGAGGAAGGAAGCAGTGCTGGATCTAATTCTGGGGGATGAAGTGTGGCAAGTGAAGCATGTTTCAGTGGGAGAGCATTTGGGGAACAGTGATCATAATATCATTAGGTTTAGGATAGTTATGGAAAAGGACAAGGAACAATCAAATGTAAAAATACTTAACTGGAGGAGGGCTAATTTCTGTGAGTTAAAAAGGGATTTTGCCCAGGTGGATTGGAATCAAGAATTGGTAGGCAAAACAGTAATTGAACAATGGGTGGCCTTCAAGGAGGAGTTGGTTTGGGTACAGAGTAGACTCATTCCCACAAGGGGGAAAGGAAGGGCATCCAAAGCTAAAGCTTCCTGGATGACTGAAGATATAGAGATTAAAATGAAACAGAAAAAGGAGGCTTATGACAAATGTAAGGTTCATAATGCAGTAGAGAACCAACCTAAACAACCAAACTAAACACAGAAAGTACAGAGGAGATCTAAAAAAAGGAATAAGAGGGGCAAAGAGAAAATATGAGAATAAGTTAGCGGTTAACATAAAAGGGAACCCAAAAGTCTTTCCTAAACATATAAATAGTAAAAGGGTTGTCAAAGCAAGAGTGGGGCTGATTAGGGTCAAAAAAGGAGATCGTCTTATGAAGGCAGAGGATATGGCTGAGGTACTAAATGAACACTTCACATCGGTCTTCACTGGAGAAGAGAATGCTGCTAATGTAACAGTAAAGGAGGAGGTAGTAGCGATATTGGATAGGATAAAAACAGATAGAGGAGGTACTTAAAAGGTTGGCAGTACTCAAAGTAAAAAAAAATCACCTGGTCCAGGTGGGATGCATCCTAGGTTACTGAGGGAAGGGTGGAAATTGCAGAGACTGTGGCCACAATCTTCCAACCCTCCTCAGATATGGGGGTGATGCCAGAGGACTGGAGGATTGCAAATGTTACACCCCTGTTCAAAAAAGGAGAGAGGGATTAACCTGGCAATTACAGGCCAGGTGAGGAAACTTTTAGAGACAATCCAGGACAAAATTAATTGGCACTTGGAGAAGTATGGGCTAATAAATGAAAGTCAGCACAGATTTGTTAAAGGAAAATCGTGTTTGACTAACTTGCTTGAGTTCTTTGATGAAGTAATGGAAAGGGTTGATGAGGGTAGTACAGTTGATGTTGTGTATATGGACTATCAAAAGGTATTTGATAAAGTACCACATAATTGACTTGTAAGCAAAATTAAAGCCCATGGGATTAAAGAGACAAATAGCACTAGAGTAAAGACAGCGGCAGCGTGGATACAAAATTGGCTAAGGGACAGAAAGCAGAAAGCAGTGGTGAACTGTTGCTTTTCAGAAGAGGGAAGTATACAGTGATGTTCCCCAGGGGTCGGTATTAGGACCAGTGTTCAGTTCCATTCGCAAGCCCTCAGATAATGAAGCAGTCCATGCCTGCATGCAGAAAGACCTGGACAACATCGAGGCTTGGGCTGATAAGTGGCAAGTAACATTCCCACCACACAACATTCAACGGCATTACCATCGCCAAATCCCCCACCATCAACACCCTGGGAGTCACCATTGACCGGAAACTTAACTGGACCAGCCACATAAATACTGTGGCTACAAGAGCAGGTCAGAGGCTGGCTATTCTGCGGCGAGTGACTCACCTCCTGACCTCCCAAAGCCTTTCCACCATCTACAAGGCACAAGTCAGGAGTGTGATAGAATACTCTCCACTTGCCTGGATGAATGCAGCTCCAACAACACTCAAGAAGCTCGACACCATCTAGGACAAAGCAGCCAGCTTGATTGGCACCCCATCCACCACCCGAAACATTCACTCCCTCCACCACCGGCGCACCGTGGCTGCAGTGTGTACCATCTACAAGATGCACTGCAACAACTCGCCAAGGCTTCTTCGACAGCACCTCCCAAACCTGTGACCTCTACCACCTAGAAGGACAAGGGCAGCACATGCATGGGAACATCACCACCTGCATGTTCCCCTCCAAGTCACACACCATCCCAACATGGAAATATATCGCCATTCCTTCATCGTCGCTGGGTCAAAATCCAGGAACTACCTACCTAACAGCACTGTGGGAGAACCTTCACCACACAGACTGCAGCAGTTCAAGAAGGTGGCTCACCACCACCTTCTCAGGGGCAATTAGGGATGGGCAATAAATGCTGGCCTTGCCAGCGATGCCCACATCCCATGAATGAATAACAAAATTACTCTTTTTAATATATATTAATGACCCAGACTTGGGTATACAGGGTATAATTTCAAAGTTTGCAGATGACACAAAACTTGGAAATGTAGTAAACAATGTGGAGTATAATAATAGAATTCAGGAGGACATAAACAGACTGATGAAATGGGCAGACATATGGCAGATGCAATTTAACGCAGAGAAGTGTGAAGTGATACATTGGTAGGAAGAATGAGGAGAGGCAATATAAACTAAATGGTTATATTGGATAATAAAAGTCTAAATGGGGTAGAGGAACCAAGGGATCTCAGGGTACAGATACCGGAATCACTAAAAGTAGTGATGCAGTTTAATAAGGTCATGATAAACTCAAACCAAGCACTGGGGTACATTCCTAGAGGGATAGAATTGAAAAGCAGAGAAGTTATGTTAAACTTGTATAGAACCTTGGTTAGAGCACACTTGGGGTACTGAGCACAGTTCTGGTCTCCATATTATAGAAAGGATATAGATGCATTGGAGAGGGTGCAAAAAAGATTCACAAGGATGATACCAGAACTGAGAGGATATACTTATCAGGAAAGGCTAAACAGGTTGGGGTTCTTTTATCTGGAAAAGAGAAGGCTGAGGGGTGAACTGATAGAGGTCTTTAAGATTATGAAAGGGTTTGATAGGGTAGACATAGAGAAAATGTTCCCAGTTTTGGGGAGTCAAGGCCTTAGAGAGGGTGCAGAAGTGATTTGCTAGAATGGTACCAGTGATGAGGTATTTCAGTTATGTGGAGAGACTGGAGAAGCTGGGATTGTTCTCCTTAGAGCAGAGAAGGTTAAGAGGAGATTTGATAGAGGTGTTCAAAATCAAGATCGGTTTTGATAAGAGTAAATAAGGAGAAGCTGTTTCCAGTGGCAGAAGCATCAGTAACCAGAGGACACAGATTTAAGTTGAATGGCAAAAGAACCAGAGGCGACATGAGGGAACATTTTTTTAAGCAGAGAGTTGTTGTGACCTGGAATGCACTGCCTGAAAGGCTGGTGGAAGCAGATTCAATAATAACTTTCAAAAGGGAATTGGGTAAATGCACAAAGGGAAAAAATTCACAGGGCTATGGGGAAAGAGCAAGGGAGTGGAACTAATTGGATAGCTCTTTCAAAGAACCGGCACAGACACGATGGGCCAAATGGTCTCCTTCTGTGCTGTAACATACTATGATACTACTACGATACCAGGAGCTTCCATTGTTTACCTAAATGAAGCAGCTCAACATGTTACTTGACCATGGATCCCAGTACTCACCAGCATCACTCGATGCATGTCATTCTAGTGAACTATAATTCACAGAAAACAGCTACAGGAATTGTGAGGCTTTTGCTGGTAACAAGTGTAACAGGTACGGCCAGACCCCATCATTCCCCAAGTGCTGTCAGGCCCCAAACCCTGATGTGCTGCAGCATCAGCCCCTTTCCCACCCCTCATGCTGCCAAATCCTAGTGCAATACTCGGACTTATCAAACCCCACCCTGAGTGTTGCCAGACTATAGACCAGACCCCAGCCTTCTATGTGCTACCAGGCCTCAGTTGTCCCTGGAGTACTTCTAAACCCCAGCCACCCTAAGTGCTTCCCGATCACAACCCCCAGTGTTTTCAGACACCAGAACCCCACCACACACCCACCCTTCCAAAAGTGCTGCCGTCACCCAGCACCTGCGAGACTCCAGACTCCTTTCCCCACCTCAAGTGCTGCCAAGTATTTAAATGTGAGGTGATACTTTTGTTTAGCAAAATATAATAATTATGCTTTGAATGGGGGATAACTGGGTGGTGCAGCAGAGCAGAGGGACTTAGTGGGGGTTCAGGTTCAGAAGACAGTAAATGCAGTGCCTCAAGTGAATAAGGCCATAAAAAAGCTAATGGAATACTGAGTTTTATGGTAGTGAGTACAGAATATAAAAGTCGAGATGCAGCGGTGAATCAATACAAAACCTTAGTGTGACCACTACTGAATGCAGTTTTGGGCTCTACACTATAGGAAGGATGATGAGGCTATAGAGAGGTTAAAGTGCAGATTCACTAGAATGCTGCCTGGTATGAGGAAATACAAAGATAGACTTGAAAAATTGGGGCTGTTTTCATTAAAACAGAGCAGATTATGGGTTGATTTGGTAGAAGGCATTTAAAAAATAACGTGAGGAACAGAATAGATAGAATCAGCCTGTCTCCAGGCCTAGAACAAGTGGACATGAATATAAGATTAAATACAAGAGATAAAGGATAGAGGAGGAGACATTTTTTTTATACCGAAGTTGGGATTGGAGTTAGTGACTGAAGCAGAGACCATATCAACATTTAAGAATGGATTAGATAGGCGGTTAATGGAAATGGGGATCATGGGATATGGGAACAGGGCAGTTAAATGGGATTAGGACTATTGCTCACATTGGAGGATAAACACAAATATGGACTCATTGGCCAAATTTACCTGTTTCCATGTTGTAATTTCTATGTAATATTGTGGGTACTGAGTCCCAGCTTCCCAAATGCTGATAGGCCCCTACTGCCTCCAGAAATGCTGCCACACTCAAGAACCTGAGTGCTATTAAGGCCCAAGCCCCACCCAGAGCAATGCCATAGTACAATCCTCCATCCAGATATTGACAGATCCCAGCCTTTGTCCTGGAATACTACTAGGTCCTTACACTAAGAGCACTTCTATGTACAAAGGGCAACTCCAGCCACTGCCAGATTCCACCCTTTCCAGTGAACTGCTGCCAGGTACCACTCCACTGCTACCACCCACCCCCACCCCTCCCCAGTGCTGTCAGATCCCAACGTTCTCTCAGTTATCAGACCACAAACCTTTCTTCCCACCCCCTCCAGAGTGTTTCCAGGCCCCAGCCTCCCCTTATCCCCCTCTAGTTCATCCATGTTTCAGAACACCCGCTCTGCTCCCAAACATTAGCTGGAGCCATAAGCCAAACTATTCCCTTCCTGACCCCTCAAACCACTCCATCCCATGCTCTAACTTCTTAAGCTCCCTCTTGGGCTCAAATGCCGTGCTCCAGTCTATCACTCATCTACGTGCATTACAACTGCTCCTGGAAATTCTCATAGATCTGCATCAGTGCCAAGGATGGACTAAATAATTCTGGAATCTCCGCTCCTCCTGCGCCAAAAAAGAACTCTAAAGTATTAACTTTGCCAGATCCTTGTACTTTTGGAACTTGCATGAGCATCTTTGGTACTGTATGGTTGAGAATGCCTTTGAGCTTTGTATCTAACTGTTTAATTACAGATTTTAAGATTCGATCACACTTAATTACCCTGCAGAAGTGGTGCCTGTTAACTAAAAAGAACTGAAAAGAAAACAAACACCAAGGTGTAACAATTCCTCTATGCAACGCGTATAAAGAAATTGTAAATGTATTATTTATAAATGGGTTTACAAATCATTACACACAGTGCTCAGAGGAAGCCTGCCCCCAAGTTATTAGTATTATTCAGATATTCGCAGGTTTATTTTGCACTTTTGTTGACTTTAGTATACTACTCTGCAATGGGTTATTTCTGGCTAACATCGAACAGAATAGAATGATAAATGTTCTGACATTTTGCTAATATTAGAATCAATAACTTGTTTCATTTGTAAATATTGAGCTGTGCATGTTGGACTGAGGAATAGTTTCCTGCTATCACTTGATTTCTTTTACCTGAGACCCTCTTATAATGTAATGAAGCAGCTGGAAGTAGTTTATAATCTGTATCCTGTGGGTATTGCTCCTTAAATAAAAACTTACTTTCCACTGCTTAACAACTTGCAATAACCAAAATGGCATGACCTAACCTTATAATAATTACAGAGTTTGTTAATTAAAAACAAGCTCCAGGTTCCAAATAGCACTCAGAACACTTCTCTCCCAGCACATTTTATCATTTAATCCAAATTCACTGAACAAGTTTCAGAGCGAATGCTTTCTCTTCCCAATAACAGCCATCAAAATTAGCCAAATCAATGAACCGGTGAGATACATTTATAGTTATCACAAATTTATTGAATTTCCCAAATTGTATTTTTCACTACCTTGAACATTCTTCCCATAACAGAAGCAGAGAATTAAAAAAGAATCCAAAATACTGGTTTCCTACATAACAATGGTTACTACATTTCAAATTAATTCACTGTCTAAAAATCCTACAGGGAAAAAGGAGAAGGGGCTCACTGGGCTGAATAGTGAAGCATGCAGACACAAGTTAAAAGGGTAATCACAGGAAATAAGTGAGGCTGAGAAAAAAGCATAGCTGTAGAAGCAAAATATAACAGCAAACAATTCTCTCAGTGCTACAATAGTAAGAGGACCGTCAGAGAAGAGTTGAGAACATTAAAAGATGCAATTCGGCTTGAAACTGACAAACAGCACATGATAGTGAACAGAACGATTACTTCCGCAAAGTATCGACAAGGGAAGACATGAACA
Source organism: Heptranchias perlo (assembly GCF_035084215.1). Classification (NCBI taxonomy): domain Eukaryota; kingdom Metazoa; phylum Chordata; class Chondrichthyes; order Hexanchiformes; family Hexanchidae; genus Heptranchias; species Heptranchias perlo. Next base: position 103,995,814 of record NC_090327.1, read on the forward strand.
GCATGCCCTCCCCCCATGAAAGCGCCAAGGCATAATACAAGTATTAGATATAATTGAGATGAAAGTCCTAGACAAGCTGAAAGGGTTTAAAACAAATAAATTCCAAGGGACAGTCGGTATTCATCTCACAGTGCAGAGAGAGACAGGGGAAGTGATTTGTGAGGCACTGACAATCATTATAAGGGAGTCAGTGGACACTCGGGAGGTACCAGTAGATTGGAAGCAGACTAACATATTCAAAAAGGATGACAAAACAGACCCATTGGTCTTCAATTCTAGGTAAAATAATAGAATCCATTATCAGAAGTAAACTTGAGGATTGTCTGTACAACAATCTCAAACAACAGTCAGCACAACTTTAGATGGGGAAGATCCTGTCTGACCAAACTCCTTGATTTCTTTGAGGAAGTGACAATCCAAGTTAATTGTGGTAAGCCCCATGACATTGTGTACTTACATCTCCAAAAGTCATTTGATAAAGTTCCACACAAAAGATTATTAATTAAGTTCAAAGCTATGTGTATTTGGGACAAAACCTGGTAATGATAAGAAACTGTCTCAAGGACAGAAACTAACGGGTACTGGCTGGGGAGGTAATGTCAGGGTGGGGTGGGGGAGGAAGTACTAAGTGGAGTACCCCCAGGGCTCAGTGTTGGGACCACTACTGTTTCTAATTTACATCAAAGACATGAATTATGAAACTCAATGCAAATTGGTTAAATTTTCAGATATTAAATCTAGATCTATTAATAATGTGCATTTAGAAATAGACTGAGTTCTTGGAGCACTGAGGGGAAAGATAGAGTCTGTGAGGTGCTGATGTGAGGGGACTGAAAGCAGTTGGCAGCAAGATACAGTCCTGGATCTTGAGTACAGGCTCAGATATTCAGCATAGATGCTGGCTGCACACACAGTATAGATATAAGCCAGAAGCACAGCGGGACAGTGGTGAGGAATGCGATATATTGTGGGCCGTGATACAAGTTCTACTGCTGATCTTCAGACCCAAAACTCTACTCTGACCGTATGATAAATGTCGGTTTTAATGTACTGTTCGGAGATTAGCCATCTTCTATACTTTGTGGGAGAATCTTTCATTTATTTTTCTAATTTACATGCTGTTAATTCCTGTTCCATTGCACTTACAGAAGGCTGTTATGAGTAACATTAACCAAGATATTTGTTCCATTCTGGCCATAGCCAGGATAAAATTTCTACTGAACCAAACATTGTCACCTTGTCTACAATAAACATGGTCACTCATGGGTGCTGTTATCTTGCCATTACTTTGCAACATCAAATGCCTATTTCAGCAGATTACTTTCTTAGCATAGACAAGTGAAATGATTTTGCATTCAAACTTATTTTGTGCACTTACTAGTCTAAGACTTTGCAGACCGAGACCACCCTACGCATTAAATTTGCTTCCAATTCCATTGCCCTTATAACCTGCCAGCTTCAAAAGCCTCCCATTTACAGAAGATGTGTGGAAACATATCTATCATGTCTCCAGCACATTACCTTCCTACTTAGCCTTCCTAATGTATATGGGAAAACAAATAGCTTTAAAGGAGTTCTTGTACAAGCTAATTAGACAACAGTGGAATTTTATTGCAGTTGTCTTGAACCTATTTGTTATGTGTTATTTCTTACAATGTGTTGTTTTGTTTATATTTTAATTAGGTACGATACTGAGTCATTCGCTTGTGTTATCAGAACTCTCTAATCCCAGTTTGTGTTACTGCTAACAGCTCTGCATATAACCAGTTTCTTTTTTTTATTATTATCCTTCAAAATGGTCCCTGCTGTTACACTATAAACAGTCACATGGAACGGATTCACTGATATAGCAGCTAGTAAAATTAAACTGCAGCTCTAGATTACAACAAATTTGAGACTCAACTGTAGCATTCATCTGGATTATTCATTTATACTTCTGTTACTGTCCGTAGTTTGCAGGCTATAATTCTGCTCTTTGTCATTGCAGCTCACAAGAAAAACTATGATGTGGAGATGCCGGTGATGGACTGGGGTTGACAATTGTAAACAATTTTACAATACCAAGTTATAGTCCAACAATTTTATTTGAAATTTACAAGCTTTCGGAGGCTTCCTCCTTCCTCAGGTGAATGTTGTGGAAATGAAATCCTCGAACCCTTCGCATTTATAAATCACAGAACAATACCTGGTGATTAAAGAAAGTCTTTCCAACTGACCGTTGCCAAGGCAATCACAGTGTGCAGACAGAGAGGTGTTACCTAAAAGGCCACCGAATATGCAAACCACCAAAAAAAGAGAGAGAGGCAGAAACATAGAAAAGACAGCAAATGACCCGTTATATTAAAATCAGATAACATTTGTTCGCTGGTGGGGTTACGTGTAGCGTGACATGAACCCAAGATCCCGGTTGAGGCCGTCCTCATGGGTGCGGAACTTGGCTATCAATTTCTGCTCGACGATTTTGCGTTGTCGTGTGTCTCGAAGGCCGCCTTGGAGGATGCTTACCCGAAGGTCGGTGGCTGAATGTCCTTGACTGCTGAAGTGTTCCCCGACTGGGAGGGAACCCTCCTGTCTGGCGATTGTTGCGCGGTGTCCGTACATTCACCTGAGGAAGGAGGAAGCCTCCGAAAGCTTGTGAATTTCAAAGAAAAACTATGGCATTGATTCCCCCACTCTCCTTTCCCATTGCCCCTTCCACCAAATTTGGGTACCTTCTACTAATGGGAATCAAGGGTTCCTACAATCCTTACGTGGCAGCAAGATATTCAGTGACAATCTGTTGACAATTTTTGTGCAAATGGATGATACAATGCCAGACTAACCTGTAACTTGTCAGAGGCAGGTTTTAAGCTCAAGGAATTGTTTTAGATAGGAGAGAACCTTGAAACATTATAACTGCTGTGGTGTTGCATTTGTGCATTAACAGATTTATACAATTATTGCACCATTCTATTGCTGACAACAGAATTGGTATTCTTTTCTTGGCTAAATATACAGATTGATAATAAGTATATCCCACATAAATTACATTTAGCATACCATATTTGTATAATTAATTATATCAAACAACTGATATAATGACTCGTTCCAACTTTTCCAAATAATTACAATTATTTTATAACAGAATGAGGGAATCAATTGAGAGGAAGAAAAGGAAAAATATATTAGATTGAAGGAAGGGTCAAAGGAAGGATGGGTGAATAAATTAAGAGATAGATAGGATGGACTGAAGGATAGATGGATAGGTAGAAATAAGATGGACTGAAAATAGATGGATGGATAGAAAAAGGAGGGACTGAAGGATAGATGGATGGTTTAAAAATAGAATGGATTGAAAGATGGATGGTTGGATGGGCAGATGGAAGGAAAGATGGACAATAGATCATAGAATCTCACAGCACAGAAGGGGGCCATTCGGCCCATCGTGCCCATGCCGGCTTTGAACGAGCAATCCAATGAGCCTCACTCCTCTGCTCTTTCCCCCTATCCCTGCAATGTTTTGCTTGGATGGATCTAAAGAAGGATAGATGGGTGGCAGACAAATAGATAGCATGGATAGAATATATAGGATGCTTGGAAGGATTAGCAGGCAATTAGGAAACATTTTTATAGTCCTGTAATATGAAACATTAGTGGACAAGATGAATTCTTTTCCACAGAAACCAAAACTATGAAACATAGAAACATAGAAAATAGGAGCAGGAGTAGGCCATTCGGCCCTTCAAGCCTGCTCCGCCATTGAATATAATCATGGCTGATCCTCTCTCTCAATAGCACATTCCTGCTCTCTCCCCATACCCCTTGATGCCTTTTGTGTCTCGAAATCTATCCAGCTCCTTCTTAAATATATTCAGTGACTTGGCTTCCACAGGTTCACCACCCTCTGAGGGAAGAAATTTCTCCTCATCTCTGTCCTAAATGTCCTACACCGTATCCTGAGACTGTGACCCCTCAGCCAGGGGAAACATCCTCCCTCCATCCAGTCTGTCGAGCCCTGTCGGAATTTTATGTGTTTCAATGAGATCCCCTCTCATTCTTCTAAACTCGAATGAATACAGGCCGAGTCAACCCAACCTCTCCTCATACGACAGTCCTGCCATCCCAGGAATCAGTCTGGTAAACCTTCGCTGAACTCCCTCTATGGCAAGTATATCCTTTCTTAGGTAAGGAGGCCAAAACTAAACACAATACTCCAGGTGTGGTCTCACCAAGGCCTTGTCCCCTTTCTGTCCCCCTCCTGTGGGGTCCAATTATCACCTGCCCTTTAACCACATTTGACAAGAGTGCAGTTCACCTTCATTCCTGTATGCAATACCATGGGAGATCAACTAGTAAGTTAATGTTTTCATTTACTTACATGAGTGATGAGTTAACCACTGCAATTGTGCCAATCCTTGGTTGATTATATATTCATGGATTATGATCAAGAAAAATGTGGCAACAGTAAATATTGATTATCTAATACTGTAGGAACTGAGTGCCTTTTCTTGAAAATTGTTGCCTGCAGAACTCTTTAGAAAAGCCTGATTCACTGTACAATTATAGACTGGTTATGCATTAAACAATGCAAAATATAATCATGCCCAATATTGATGCATTTATTTTATAACAAACAAACAAGACCTGTATCACGTCTTCTCTCAATTTTCTTCTAATAACTAGGAATGTTCTCGTCACCCTCAAAACCCTGTCCAAAACAATAATATTCTTCTGAAGGTAGGACACCCTGCCATAGGATTTTAATATTTCATATGTTGATTGCATTACTTTACACTTCTCAGGCATACAGACTGTTGGCAAACACAATATACTATGGAACTCCTTAATTGCTCCAATCTTCCCTTCCTTCTACAATCGCCAAGCTTTTATTTTTTCCAGCTTCCTTCCACCTCTCGAAGAAGCTGACTCTTGCTCTTGTGTAATCTCACAGTGACTAACAACTCTTTGGTAATTCAACCAATTGTTGATGTGTGTATTTTAACAAACTATTTGGCTGTGGAGGACATCACAGTCAAATCTGATTCAGTTCTCCTTCAATGCCCACACAGGGTCACTTTCTAACTTTCTAACAGAGGTTGCTGTACAGCAATCAGAAGCAGGAACTCGAGCCAATTTCCATCCCCACCCCAGAACTACTGAGGCCAAATATCGTGCCCCTGCTGCAATCTATAAGCATTTAAAACCCAAATCCAGCATCACCGAACCAGATTAATTTTGTCTTCTCTCCTATTCTTTTCATATTTGGTGGGGCCCTACACTATGGCTTAGGTTCTCAAGAGACAAAAAAGGCAGATGTTACTGAAATCTATTGAATTATTATTAATTATGGGAAGCAATTATTGCAATAGTTGATTGCCTTGATGGTCAATAGTGTCCTTTGACTTCAAGTATTATGTCACTTTGTAACCCTCTTGTTAATAGTTTATATGATAGCCTGAAAATGACCGTCTTTTAATTTGCTTTATTATATCCTTGGATGGGAGTCTATTTTAAAAATGGGAATCCTTTCCCCCCTGCAATTTTCCAGCTACTATTATTTTAAAACAATAACAGCTCTAAATGATTAGGTGGAAATTAGCTGCTACATCTCTTCTATTAAACTGTGAATGTACACCAGCTGCTAAGGTACCAGTTAGTATTTAAAAGGGGCACCATCTGCATGAATCTTTTCTCTTGCCTATGTGGGAGCGAGGACCAGAAGAGCATAATTTTTGTCATGATGGTACTATGCAGCAGTCATATGAGAATGTGCTTCAGAATTAACTACTTCACCAAAACAGGGCACCAATATTGTGATCCTGGTGCATCGACATTGGGGCCACTGCTCATCAGATGTAGTGTACACTGGTGGTGACCTCAGCAGATAACATAAGGGCCTGAACATTCGACCATACAGCACCCATTTTTCAGGCGTTAAATGGCCTCCCGAGCTTCCAATAAGATGGGCAGGAAGCGTGTGCTCACTACGAGCCAGAAGTGACCACCCACCATATCGGTAAAGGCCAAAAAATCAGCATGGAGTGCCCACGTCTGAAACAGACATTAGGCCCTTTACATGTGCAATTAAGTTGTTTGAGCCTCCCCCACTGCAAGATTGGTTAGCGCTCAGGAAAACTAGGCTTACATGCAAGTTAACAGGCAGTCCTTACAGGGACTACTACAGGCCACAACCAACAAGGTAAGATTTTCAAATATACTTACCTGAATGTGGAGCCGGGAGGAGCATTGAAAGGACATGAGCCACTGCTGGCCACCACTCCTCCCCCGACCGCCACCTCTACCTCCCCCCCCAGCCACTGCTACAACCCTCCCCCTCCCCCAAACACCACTGCCTCCCGACGCAATCTTCCATTCCGCTTCACCAGTGAGTTGCCTGTTTGCGTCTGCAGCTTGCTGGCTTTTTGGTAGTGAGGCCTTACCACTCGGGTGCAGGGAACGATCCCTGTGTCCCCTGCACGCCTACAAATGGATGCACCTGAATTGTAAGGACATAGTCAACTAATTTAAATCTCCTAGTACATAATACACTAGGAACATGCAAGGGTCAGGGGGCAAGGTGATGAGCAGCAGCTCTTAAAGGGCTGCTGCTCACTCTCAAAGCAGAACTGCTACTTAACAGAGGCTGTAGTGGCTGGAGTAAGACAAGAAGGCAGAACAGCTCCAATTAACAAATTTGCTTTACAGATGATGATGCAGGAGGTTCTGCAATGAACTGTGGCTGTTTCTAATGTAGAACGACACCCTCCAGTGAAGGGGATTCTCAGAGTTGCATGAATGGAAGTAGTAGAAAAGTTCAACGTTGTATCAGGGTGTCTACAGAATGTGGGAGCAGGTTAGAAAGAAATCTGCTAGCCTCAGGAGGATTGCCAAGGTAATTGCTGCTTTCATTTTGCTTCCTTTCAAAATGTTGCCTTACATTGTATCTTGCCAGCATTTTGCTGTAAGCTTAATGCTACATCCGAGTGGGACAAGATGCAGTACTCAACCAACTGCTCATCACTTTCCATATGCATGTTCTTCTTTTTCTGGGGCATTTTGAACTGTTGATAGGACAAGAAATTTGCCCTGTGACCCATTAATTGTTGCCTAAAATAAGCACCAAGCTGCTCTCACCATATACGTCCATGCTGCAAGTTGACCTAGGGTGGAAGGGGCATTCACTGAGTTGCAGGAGGAAGCATTTGGTGAAATATGGAGCACAACTGAGAAGGGACAAAGGCAGGTCAAGGAACCACAACCTGCTGCCCAAAGGATCAGCTTGAGAGCTTGTTCATCTACTGAGCCCATGGATTTGGACCAAACATGACTTGCCTCTAAAGGTAGCTCAGTATCACCAGCTCATGCAGTCATTTGTGCAAAGTTGGGAAGCACCTAGCAGTACAGAAATACCAGGAACTGGCACAGAAGTTGGGGATGTCTCTTAAGGCAACCTCTCACCTGGAACAATCCAGTTGCTCCCTCCCAAATGACTGTTAATAACCACAATACCCACAGCATCCTTAATTGCAGGGCTAAGCTCTGAGCCTTCACAAGGAGATACTGGGCCACCTCCAACCCTACAGGAAGTCGTTGACACCCAGCAGTCATCAACCTTACGTCCTCCTCCAACTGATATCTGTATCCAGTCATGAACAAGTTCAAGGCCGTTACATTGATGGGCACTTTCTGGGAATTCTGCTCTAGGTCTGGTTGCAGTACTAGTGTGCACAGTGTTGTAATGGTGTCTTTCAGGACTGCATGCAGGAGTCTTTAGGCATGTCCAGGTAGAACTACCTGATCCTGTACAGAGGGGTGTTTCTGGTATACATCGTAGCATTGGTCACTGACAAACCCTCAAGTCCCGCAGCTATCGAAGATTGCAATATAGTTCCACGTATTTACAAACAAAAAAACGTTTACAGAATACTTTTTCATGAAGATGATACCCTTATAATACCAAAACGACCACAGTACTAAACGATTAGAAAGTGACCATTACAAATTTGGGTCCAGTGATATCAGTCACTCCCATAAGCAGTCTAAGCTTTTACAGGTTGACTCACACGGCCCTACACCTACTTGTATGATAGTGGGACTCAGAGGTGTAACAATGAAATCCCCTAGTGATATGAACCAGATCTCAGAGTCTTTTACATATGACCATCTCTCTGAAGGCAGACAGAGTCAATATTGGATGAGGTGAGGCTTGGTTTATTCGATAGTAAGGTGAATGTACAGAGCAATGTACAGTTATGATTGGATTCATTCAGTTCAATCAATACAACTTATCTCCGCATAATAACATGAAAATAATGAGCATGCTATGCTCCCCTCATTCCCCGGGGTGCCTTGCTTGATTTAAACAGACCAACTTTGCATGTTGACTTTTTGTACCTGGCTGTCTCAGGAACTTTTTAGCCTCAACTGCCCCTTGTGTTGCAAAATCAAGATTGCTTTTTAGATGTCTGACATTTTGCTTTATGCCTGACAGTTCAGTTAGAGAGCCATCAAAAACCTTCCACACGAGTGTCAGGTGTTTATCGATTACTGAGACAAGCTACTGAATGGCAATCTATGAGGAAATAACATGAGAGTTAGCTCATTAGCATTTCCTACCAACTCAAACCCTCTTGTTTTTTCTTCTTTCATATCGCAGCTTGAAAAGCAACATTAGATGTCGAAGTCCAAGTTGGTCATCCATTCCACGGCCTCTGGTGATATGGAGTGAATAGAAGCTATTCAACAGGGAATGATCTTCGCGAGCAATAGTTCACAAGGTACTCCATGGTTTGGATATACTCTCCACAATTGCACATTGGACTATCTTTCATCTTCCATTTATGTAGCAGGTGGTTGGTGCGCCATATGAAGTTCTAATGCAGTTCGCAGCGACCCGTATTTTAAGTGGCAAGGTGAAACCAGGAGTTTGATCTGTGGGGTCCAAGATCAGGTCCTGATTTTTGACCCCGCTGGTTTCCCACATCCTCCGCCACTTGTCTTTGGATGAGAGTTCAGAGCTTTTGGGAGTTTTAGCCATTAACGAGAAGGGGTTCCTGAACTTAAGGGGCATCTCAGGAGCTTCTGGAGATTTTCATTATTAGGTACATCTGAGTTTGCTGGGACCCAGATGTATTATTTGATTATTGCGATGTCTCCTCTGAGAGGTGGTGACAAGATATATGCGAGGACAGGGACCAGATGGTTGGTGTTGGTTTCAAGACTCCTGTGATAATTCAGTTGCATGTCAACAAGATTTATATATAATACACCATGTTCTTAAAATCCAATTCTTTTATATATTTGTTCTTGGGATGTAGGCCATTCAGCCCTTCAAACCAGTTCCACCATTCAATTAGATCATGGCTGATATGTATCTCAACTCCATTTACCGGCCTTGGTTCCAAATCCCTTAAAAACCTTACCTAACAAAATCTATCGATCTCAGTTTTGAAATTATTAATTGACCTAGCTTCTACAGATTTCTGGAGGAGAGAGTTTCAGATTTCCATCACCCTTTGTGTGAAGAAATGCTTCCTGACATCACTTGTGAACAATCAAGTTCTAATTTTAAGTTTATGGCCCCTTGTTCTGGACTCTCCCACTAGAGGAAATAGTTTCTCTCTATCTTCCCTATCAAATCCTTTAATCATCTTAAACACCACAATTAGATCACCCCTTAATTTTCTATACTCAAGGGAACACAAGCCGAGACTATGTAACCTGTCTTCATAATTTAACCTGGTTAGCCGTGGTATTATTCTGGCGAATCTGCACTGCACCCCTCCAAGGCCAATATTTGCTTTCTGAGGTGCAGTGCCCAGAACTAAACGCAGAACTCCAGATGCGGTCTAACCAGAGAATCATAGAAAGTTTACAGCACGGAAGGAGGCTCTATGCAAGAGCAAACCTGCCAGTCCCATTCCCCCACCCTATCCCTGTAGCCCTAAAAAATGTTCCTTTCAAGTACTTATCCAGTTCCCTTTTGAAGGCCATGATTAAATCTAACTCCACCACCCCCTTGGGCAGTGCATTCCAGATCCTAACCACTCGCTGTTTAAAAAAGTTTTTCCTCATGTCACCTTTGGTTCTTTTGCCAATCACCTTAAATCTAAATCCTCTGGTTCTTGACCCTTCCACCAATGGGAACAATTTCTCTCTTCATGATTTTGAATACCTCTATCAAATCTCCTCTAAACCTTTTTCTGTTCCAAGGAGAACAACCCCAGCTTCTCCAGTCTATCTACATAACTGAAGTCCTTCATCCCTGGAATCATCCTAGTAAATCTCTTCTGCACTCTCTCTAAGGCCTTCACATCCTTCCTAAAGTGCGGTGCCCAGAACTGGACACATTACTCCAGTTGTGGCCGAACCAGTGTTTTATAAAGGTTCATCGTGATTTCCTTGCTTTTGTACTCTATGCCTCTATTTATAAAGCCCAGGGTCCCGTTTGCTTTTTTAACCACTTTCTCAACCTGCCCTGCCACCTTCAACGATTTGTGCACATATACCCGCAGATATCTCTGTTGCTGTACCCCTTTTAGAATTGTGCCCTCTAGTTTATATTGCCTCTCCTCATACTTCATACCAAAATGTATCACCTCACATTTTTCCGCGTTAAATTTCATCTGCCACGTGTCCACCCATTCCACCAGCCTGTCTATATCCTCTTGAAGTCTATCACTATCCTCCTCACTGTTCACTACACTTCCAAGTTTTGTGTCATCTGCAAATTTGGAAATTGTGCCCTGTACACCCAAGTCCAAGTCATTAATATATAATCAAGAAAAGCAGTGGTCCTAGTACCGACCCCTGGGGAACACCACAGTATACCTTCCTCCAATCTGAAAAAGAACCGTTCACCACCACTCTCTGCTTCCTGTTACTTAGCCAATTCTGTATCCATGCTGCTACTGTCCCTTTTATTCCATGGGCTTCAATCTTGAAGATAAGCCTATTATGCGGCACTTTATCAAAAGCCTTTAGCAAGTCCATATACATCATATCAACCGCATTGCCTTCTATGTTACCTCATCAAAAAACTCAATCAAGTTAGCTAAACACGATTTGCCTTTAACAAATCCGTATTCGCTTTCCCTAATCAATCCACAATTGTCCAAGTGACTATTAATTTTGTCCCGGATTATAGTTTCTAAAATTTTCCCCATCACCAAGTTTAAACTGACTGGCCTGTAGTTGCTGTGTTTATCCACACACCCTTTTTTGAACAAGGGTGTAACATTCGCAATTCTGGCACCACCCCCATATCTGAGGATGTTTGGAAGATTATGGCCAGTACCTCCGCAATTTCCACCCTTACTTCCCTCAGCAACATCCGGACCGGATGACTTATCTACTTTAAGTACAGCTAGCCTTTCCAGTACTTTATCAATTTTTAGCCCATCCAGTATCTCAACTACATCTTACTTTACTGAGACTCTGGCAGCATCTTTTTCCTTGGTAAAGACAGATGCAAAGTACTCATTTAATGCCTTGGCCATGCCCTCTGCCTCCATGAGTAGATCTCCTTTTTGGTCCCTAATCGGCCTCAAGCCTCTTCTTACTACTCGTTCACTGTTTACATGCCTATGGAAAACTTATGGATTCCCTTTTATGTTGGCTGCCAATCTATTCTCATACACTTTCTTTTCACTTCCCCTCTGAACTTTCTATGTTCACTGGTTCTCACTTGTGTTATCCACCTGACATCTGTCAAATGCCCCTTTTTTCTGCATCATCTTGCTCTCTATCTTTTTTGTCATCCAGGGGGCTGTGGCTTTAGTTACCCTACCTTTCTCCCTCATGGGAATGTACCTAGACTGTATCCGGAACCATCTCCTCCTTAAAGGACGCCCACTGTTCAATTACCATTTTGCCCGCCAATCTTTGATTCCAATTTACCCGGGCCAGATCTGTTCTCATCCCACTGAAATTGGCCCTCCTCCGATTGAGTATTTTTACTTTAGAGTAAAAGAATGTTCTGCAGCCACTCAGTGACATCCTTGACCCTGGCACCAGGGAGGCAACATACCATCCTGGAATCACGTCTGCAGCTACAGTAACGCCTGTCTGTTCCCCTAACGAGGCGTTAGCCTATCTCTTAGGACCAACTGACCGATGTCCAACTGCAGTGCACATGGAACCCTTCTGCACTTCGGCCTTCAAACTTCTTGTTTGAACATTTGCTACTACCACCAAGATCTGCACCTGCGGCAGCTCCACCCAGGCCCGCAGAACAGAATACTGGTTAGATAGTGAGATGCCCTGTACTACCTGCCTGGTCCTCCTTGTCTCTTTGGCGGTCACCCAGTCCCTCTCTGCCTGCACTCTCAGGAGGTGGTCACCCCACAGCTTGAAATGTGCTATCCACGTAGATCTCAGCCTTGTGGATGTACTGAAGTGTTGCCAGCTGTTGCTCAAGCTCTGAAACCCGGAGCTCGAGCTCCTCCAGCTGAAGACACTTCCTGCACCTGTGGTTGTCCAGGACACTTCATCCTAGAGTTCCCATGTGGCACAAGATGTGCATTCAATGGGTCTGAGGTTCCCTGCCATGCCTGCAATTAATTAAACGTAACAAAAAAATAGTTAAGGACTTAAAAAAAAAAATCACCAGCTACTCACCAATCAGCTCCTTCCCTTGTGCTGACGACACGTTAGATGTTTTTTCACCTTTCTCCTCTCTTGCTCCTCCTATTATCACTGATAGTGCGCTTTGCTCTCTCTCCTCTCTCGCTCCTCCTTTTATTGCCGATCCCGCACTCCGCTCTCTCGCTCCTCCTTTTATTGCCGATCCCGCACTCCGCTCCTCCTTTTATTGCCGATCCCGCACTCCGCTCTCTCGCTCCTCCTTTTATCGCCGATCCCGCGCTCCGCTCTCTCTCTCCTCCTTTTATCGCCGATCCCACGCTCCGCTCTCTCTCTCCTCCTTTTATCGCCGATCCCGCACTCCGCTCTCTCTCTTGCTCCTCTTATCGCTGATCCCGCGCTCCGCTCTCTCTTCCTTTTATCGCCGATCCCGCACTCCGCTCTCTCTCTCTCCTCCTTTTATCACTGATCCAATGCTCCACACTCTCTCACTCCTCTTATCGCCAATCACCGGTCCGTTCTCTCTCTCCTTGGGCTCCTCCTTTTATCGCTGATCCCGTACTCCGCTCTATCTCGCTCTTCTCTCACTCCTTTTATCGCTGATCCCGCGCTCCACTCTCTCTCGCTCCTCCTTTTATCACTGATCCCACGCTTCGCTCTCCAGAGCTTTATACAACTGTACCATGACGTCAACCCCTTTGTATTCCAGCCCCATTGAGATAAAGGCTATCATTCCATTAGACTTCTTTATTATTTTAGTACCTGCTCACTAGCTTTCAGTGATTTCTGTACATAGACCCATAAATCTCTCTGCTCCTCCACAGTTCCTAGCCTCTCACCATTTAAAAAATCTGATCTATCTTTCTTAGGTCCAAAGTGGATGACTTCACACTTCCCCACTCTGAAATCCATTTGCCACAGTTTTACCCACTCACTTAATCCATCAGCGTCCCTTTGCAACATTCAGCTCCCATCTACACTACTTACTGTGGCACCTAACTTAGTGTCATCAGCAAACTTGGATACATGGCTTCATCTAAGTCATTGATAAATATAGTGATAAGCTGAGGCCCCAGTACAGATCTCTGGGATACACCACTGGTCACATCCTGCCAATTGAAGTACGTATTCATTATTCCTACACTCTGTCTCCTACTTCCTAATCACTTCCCAACCCATACCAATAGGTTCACTCCAATTCCATGTGCTTTCATTTTTTGCTAACAGTCTCATGTGTGGGATCTTATTGAATGCCTTCTGGAAGTCTATATAAATGCAATCCATTGACACTTTTTTATCTACCACTTTTGTTACCTCCTCAAAAAATTCAGCTAGGTTAGTAAGACATGACTTATCCTTTACAAATCCATGCTGGCTCTCTCTGATCAGTTCATATTTGTCCAAGTGCTCAGTGTCCCAAATAACAGATTCCAATAATTTCCCCACAACAGATATTAGACTAATAGGCCTATAATTTCTTGGTTTCTCTCTCCCAACCTTCTTAAATAGTGGAGTGACATTGACAATTTTCCAATCCAAAGGGACAATTCCTGAATCAAGAGAGTTGTGGAAGATCATGACTAAAATATCTCTAATTTCCTCATCTACTTCCTTTAATACCCTGGGGCGGAAACCATCAGGTCCTGGAGATTTGTCAATCTTCAGTCTCATTATTTTCTCCATTACCAGTTTTTACATATATTAAATCTCATAAATTCCTCCCCTTGATTTATTTTTATTTTTCCTTGTATCGCTGATTCTTTATCCTGTTCCTCTACTGTGAAGACTGATATGAAGTAATTATTTAGCAAGTCTGCCATTTCCTTATTTTCCAATTACAATATCACATGCATCTGTCTTTAAGGGCCCCACATTACGCTAAGCCATCCTCTTAATATACTTGTAAAAAATTTTAGTGTTATCCTTGATATTTTTGATATATATTAATGACCTGGACTTAGTCATAGGGTAGAATTTCAAAGTTTGCAGATGACACAAAACTCTGTGGAAGTATACAGTAACCAATGTGGAAGATAGTAACAGACTTCAGGAGGACATAGACAGACTGATGAAATGGGAAGACATACAGCAGATGAAATTTAATGCAGAGAAGTGTGAAGTGATTCATTTTGGTAGGAAGAATGAGGAGAGGCAACATAAACTAAATGGTACAATTCTAAAGGGAGTGCAGGAACAGAGAGACCTGGGGGTGCACATACACAAATCTTTGAAGGTAGAAGGACAAGTTGAGAAAGCTGTTAAAAAAGCATATGGGATCCTGGGCTTTATTCATAGAGGCACAGAGCACAAAAGCAAGGAGGTTAAGCTAAACCTTTATAAAACACTGGTTAGGCCTCAGCTGGAGTATTGTGTTTAATTCTGGGCACCACACTTTAGGAAGTATGTCAAGGCCTTAGAAAGGGTGCAGAAGAGATTTACTAGAATGGTACCAGGGATGAAGGACTTCACTTATGTGAAGAGACTGGAGCAGCTGGGGTTGTCTTCCTTAGAACAGAGAATGTTAAGGGGAGAATTGGTAGAGGGGTTCGAAATCATTAACGGTTTTGACAGAGTAAATAAGGAGAAACTATTTCCAGTGGCAGAAGGGTCGGTAATCAGAGGACACAGATTTAAGGTGATCGGAAAAAGAGCCAGAGGCGACATGAGGAAACATTTTTTACACAGTGAGTTGTAATGATCTGGAATGCACTGCCTGAAAGGGTGGTGGAAGCAGATTTAATAGTAACTGTCAAAAGGAAATTGGATAAATACTTGAAGGGAAGATTTACAGGGCTATGGGGGAAAGAGCAGGGGAATGGGACTAATTGGATCGCTCTTTCAAAGAACCGGTTCAGGCACAATGAACCGAATGGCCTCCTCCTGTGCTGTACCCATTATGATACTATGATATCCCTTGCAAGTTTTTTCTCGTATTCTCTTTTTGCAGATCTTGCTACTTTCTTTGTATCCCTTTGCTTTACTTTATATCTCTCCATGTCTGCAGGATCTCCACTCTTCTTAGCATTTGTATAAACCCTTTCTTTTACTTTTATACTATCTCTCACCTCTTTTGTTGACCAAGGTTGCTTAATTACACAAGTAAAGTTCTTGTCCTTTAGGGGTATGTACAGGTCTTGTATTGTACCAAATACTTTTTTGAACACCTTGCACTTTTCATCGGTAGTTTTACCTGTTAACAGTTCCACCCAGTTTACTGTGGTCAAATTCTGTCTCATCCATTCAAAGGATGAAACTGTTGGTTTGTGTCTCAGCCTTCTCCCTCTCAAACCTAATATCGAATTCAATCACATTATGATTACTGTTAGCTCGGTGTTCCCTTGGATTGTTGACTAATTCTGGCTCATTACTCAACACTAAGCCTAGTATGACCTGTCCTCCTGTTGATTCAAGAATATATTGCTCAAGAAAACTGTCTCTAATACACTCAGGAAATTCGCTGCGTTTTGGACTCGAGCTGTTCTGCTTCTTCCACTCGATGCGAAAATTGAAGTCTTCCATTATAACCACTCTGTTTTTGCACTAACCTTCTCTGATCTCCATACTTATGAATCCCGCTACTCCATCACTGCTATCAGGAGGTCTGTAGACAACTCCCACCAAAGTCTTGCATCTTTTTCTGTTCCTCAATTCTACCCAGAGTGTTTCTACTGCCTGCTCACCTTTATTGATATCCCCTCTTTCTAATGCTGTAATAGTGTCTTTTATCAATATTGCTGCTCCTCCTCTTTTTCTAATTTCCCTGTCTTTTCTAAAGACCTTATAACTTGGAATATTTATCTCCCAGTCATGCCCACCTTGCAGCCAGGTCTCATTACAACATACCCTTTAAGCTGAATTTGCGCCAGTAATTTGGTTGTTTTATTCCTTATGCTACGTGCATTTGTACATAGAACTCTTATTCGGGCAACACACCCTAGCTTTTGCCCTGATGCTGTTTTTCTCACACATTTTAACTATCACACTTTTTGTTTTTCATCACTCCTGTTGTATTTTTAATGAGTTGTTTGGTTATTATTTCTTCTTATTTTTTTCTGAATCTAAAGTATTTAAATTATCTTTAACATTATTTCTGATCTGGACTTTGTTCTCATCCCTTTTTCGTATCTTTAGGCTATTTGCACTTTTATTATTATTTTTGAATTAGGCCCCACCCCCGGGAGGTGCTAGAAGAAGTTCAATAACCTACCAAGATCAGGGAAGGTGAGAAATTTATTTCCAATACTATCTGTCACACCCAATCTGAGACTCAGGCGAAGCAGCCAGACCAGCAATCTGTCGAAGAGACAGAACCCCCTCCCCCAATGTATGCACAGTAATAGCTCGTTACAATTGTTTGTAACACTTTTTGATCTCTTCCTTTTATCTTTGCAGGCGAAGAATGCGTACAATACCTGGGAGAGGGTGAAGAGTGGTGGGGATATCCCAAACCTCAGGACATTGACGAGAATGTGGTGGAGCTGCTGGGGAGCCATGCCATCATGGTGGTGGCAGTGGACGAGGTGAGGGAAGTCCACCAACCGGTGAGTACCTACCCTTTAGACATTCAACGCTTCCATACAGGACAGTGGCAGAGCATTGCCACGCACAGCAGCAACCCACCCCAGCAAGGTAAACATTCTAATCATCTGGTTTATCCCCCTTTCAGCAAAGAAGAGATGATCAACGGCGGTTGTTCTAGAGGAGTCAGAGGAGGACGACTTGGAGGAGAAGGCGGAGGTGAGTGCGCGGAAAAGTGAGGCGGAGCAGCCCCAGCTGGACATGGAAGGAACGTATCCTGACTTCAGAAGGTAGCTCGTGCCCTACAATGTGGGATTGACAGAATGCCAGGGCTCCTCACCGACGTTCCTTCCTGGGACTAGACAATCAACCCCATCCTCAGGCCACCCCCAAGCAGAGACAGAGTCAACCAACTCTCCTCAGCCGGGATCAGAGAGCAATTTGGTGCTACAATAGCTCCCAGACGTCTGACTCCAGTAGCACTGTGGCGGTGGGAGATTTGGAGGAGGTGAAGGATGTATCTGCCTCTCCGATGAGACCAGCCAGAAGGCGGACACGGAGCAGTGGGACAGCGGAGCCTGGCTTGTCATCTGCAGGCATGAAGATGCACCTGCTGAGCATCAGAGAGGGATAAGGACCCTGGGCTCTATCAAGGACAACATGTAGAACCTTGCCAGCTGGTGTCAGAATCTGCTGCAGTTTTTCACAAGCAACAGCTCAACTCCAAGAGCCCATGCAGTTGTTGACTCACCAGATGACTGCTGCCTTAGGATATCCAGCAGATCCCCTGCAAGGGGACGATGAAGTCAGGGCCACCTCCTTGATGAAGGTTCAGACTTCTTTGGTTCAGGCCTTCGGAAACAGACTGGAGAACATTATAAGAGACAGCTAACAGTCTGTCAATGAGACATTGCAGGGCCTAGCGGCTGCCATTGTTCCACCCATCAGGACAGTGGGTAAGCTTGTTGTGAACTCCACACTGGTGGGTTAGTGCATAGGGTGCATGTGGCTGTTTCGTCCACCTCTATGGGTGGCAGCACCACCCTGGACTCCAGCCTTACAGCAGCCGGCACATTGTCAGCTGCACATGGCAGGCCGCACGATGTAGCTCAGGATCTCAATTCTGCGGTGCAGGCAACAGCATCCCTACTCTAGGAGCAGACGGCCGTAAAAGCCAGCGAGTGACAGGACCACGGCTCATCAGATCAGCATCCTTCCACCACACCACAGGTAGACGTGCCATCCACATCAGCACGTAGACAGTGCAGGAGGGCAGTAGGTAGAAGAGCTCGCCTGGGCACAGGGGTCAAGTGAGGTGCCTTGAGGGAGTGGGGGGATTTTAATTGCTGTCTCTACCATCTCAACTATCTCCTCCTCCTCCTTGTCTGTGGGGGGAGGAGGGTGGCAAGATACCAGAGAGTTTTTTGCACAATTCTAAATTTTTTAATAATTGTTGACGTTCCATCTTTGTATTATTTCCATGTTTAAATTTGTGAATATTTGTTGACGTTTCATCTTTGCACGTTTAAATTTTTGAATAAATCTTCCCACGCTTGATGTTAATGTATTAAAACTTTGTAACACTTTAACAGAATTATCGAAAAATAATTCAGCGTTTGTTGTTACAAATGGGAAGAAACATTTATACAGTTATATTTTTGAACTGCAAAAAAAGTTTATTTTTCTATTCTATTTAACATTAACAGTTGGAGATTTTAATTTTTGTAATAAATCTCTTTTGCATTTGAACTGATCAGTGTCCGAGTCTTCTGTTGCTCACAGCCCGGGGGAGAGGCGCATGAGATGGTGGGCGGTGGGAGGGGGTTGGTGCTCATTGCATGAAAGCCTGCTCCACAATCCATGCTCTGAAAGCCCTTGCCCTGTTGGGCGGTTGCCTCCTGCGCAGGTTCAGCACCCCTCAGCTCCAGATCCCCTGGCACTGCATCCATCTCTATCGGCTCCTCTCTCAGGATGTCCCGGTCGAGACCTTCTGCCAATGCAAAGATGTGCAGGGCAGAG
This sequence comes from Heptranchias perlo, assembly GCF_035084215.1. Classification (NCBI taxonomy): domain Eukaryota; kingdom Metazoa; phylum Chordata; class Chondrichthyes; order Hexanchiformes; family Hexanchidae; genus Heptranchias; species Heptranchias perlo. Next base: position 104,014,912 of record NC_090327.1, read on the forward strand.
CAAACCACCATAATCCTGGCCACTCTCTCTGGGGAACACAGCTGTACTCCCCCAGATCTGCCCAAACACCTGAAACGGCTCTTCAGCACCTCAATAGCTCTCTTCATGACCTGCCTGGTGGAGACATGCGCCTCAATGTATCTGCCCTCAACCTTGGTCTGGGCCACCTGAAATGGTCTCATGAGCCATGGCAGCAGCAGGTATGCTTTGTTGCCAATAAGCCAACCATTTCTGAGCATGTAGGCTATAACAGAATTCCTCACGATGAAGGCATCATGACATGAACCAGCATTAACGTGCAGGATGCGCAGACGGGCTTAACACACTATCTGAACATTAAGGAAGTGAAATCCCTTCCTGTTCATGAAGCTCTGCGAGGCTTCACGGGTAAACTTCAGTGCCACCTAAGTCCCACCAATTGCCTCTCGCACTTTGGGGAAGCCAGCTAGACAACAGAAGTCAAGTGACCTCTGTCTTTGCTCCACCAGTGCCATTTCAAATTTAATGAAGTCCTTAGCTCTGCAAAATAGTACATCAGCCCAGATGCCGTCCCTCATTGCCCCTTGACTGATATGGCACAGCTCCCCTGTGGATGCCTGGAACGAGCCCTGTAAATTAAAATTCAAATCTGTGGTGACCTTTATCCTGACCGTGCAGTTTATGGACCGAAGCTTGAGATCGTCCCGCAGCAAGTTGCAAAGTCAACCAATTGCACCCTTAGTGAAGCACAGACGGTGCACAACCAGCTCCTCCGACATCTCCTCATGGCTCGTGCAGGGCCTGTACATTCGAGTGGAATACCTGCGAGTGGGGTGCGCTGTCTTCTTCTGTCACCTCAGTCTTTGCACCTCGAGTCTGTGGGCTTCGACCCTCCAGGACTTTCTCTCCTCTTCCTCCTTTATCCCCAGAATCACAGAAGAGTGGAATTGCCAGAAAGTGCGACATCTGTTTGCTGCAGATCTAAATTTAAACTCGTTTTAAAAACAAAACGGACCAAAGCGGAAACTGCAAGCACAATGCAAGTAGTTGTTGTTGTGGGTCTATTCTGTGAGACAGTGAGGTTATAATGACTGAGTTCAACTATTTTCAGATAAAGTATTTGCTACAGGCCGATAAGTTGCTTGAATTGACCGCTGGTCACTGTAGGAAGGCTGGAATCACATGAGTACGAGTGCAAACTGGTGCCTGTGCGCTGAAGAAAATGAGCACTATTTGACCAACCCTCCCAAACGGGAGCAATGAGCCAAAACTCGCCCTCCTGACCAGTTTGACCTGGGGGCGCGGCTAGTTTTGTGGACGGTGACTGCTTCTGGTGAACACCACCACCTGCACATTCCCCTCCAAGTCACACACCATCCTGACTTGGAAATATATCGCCGTTCCTTCATCGTCGCTGGGTCAAAATCCTGGAACTCCCTTCCTAACAGCACTGTGGGAGAACCTTCACCACACGGACTGCAGCGGTTCAAGAAGGCGGCTCACCACCACCTTCTCAAGGGCAATTAGAGATGGGCAATAAATGCTGGCCTTGCCAGCGACGCCCACATCCCATGAATGAATTAAAAAAAATTGACTTTTGAACCAACGCAAAATATCGCAGAAATTCGAGCACAAATGATTTTGGACGTAACTCACTTACGTTTTAAATTCTGTGATCTTTTGCGCTGATTCGGTCGATTCCACCCGGATTGCACTGATATCTGAGCGGAAAACTCAAGGTCTAGATTCTTAAATCATCTGGCACTATATCCAGAAATCAGTCCCTTGACATTAAATAGCAAAGACCTTCATAGTCTGTTATGCCTTTGCTTTCCAGCCACATCTGATAAATGTCTTCACGCTGGATAATCATTTCCCTGTAAGTGCTGTCTGGATTCTTTCTCAGTGTCTTAAACTTCTGCCTGTAAGCTTCAGACATTAAATCATAAGCCCCGAGAGTAGCAGCTTCACAATGTCATTGTCCATACTATCGGCAGGATTGACATCAGAAAATATCACCAGCACTCTTCTGCTTTGTGGACATTATCATTTGTCTCACTTATTATTGACGTTATTGTTCCACTTGTGGCAACCAGCTAACTGTTCAACCACCCAGATGAAGCCATTAATTTATGATTTTGGTACGGAGTTTCACGTGCCGGATGAAAAATCTTGTGGGTCCCGCTGGCCTCCTGGCCTAAATTCACAGTATGTGCTCCTGGAGCATAAAGCTCCACAGTGGGAGCACGAGTTAGTTAAACCTACCCTTACGTCTACAACATTATTAGTTCTTGCAGTAATGTCTTTCAGATTTTCATCCAAAATAGAATTTTGAAAACAACTAGTGGTTAGGTTGTTGCACTGCAGTGACAACGTCAAAGCACTTTGGTTTGCTGCACACACTCAAAATGGTGAAGTAGCCTGCAAGAGACTTTACCATGGCAATAATGGCTCTTTCACGATAACCCCACCACTGACATTCTGATCTGACTAAGATTCTAATAGATACGCCACAAGTGCTTTAATTTTAGTATCAGATCTAAAACAAAGAAAATAATAAGTCAAGTACAGTGAATCCTGCATAAACGGACACTCCCAATAAACAGGCACCTGCAAAAAACGGACACTTATTGTCAGTCCCAAATAGCTTACATTGCAAAATATACAAGAGTCACTCTGAAGCCATGGACACTCGTAAAGTACGAACTACGATAGCCGTCACTGCACCAAGCCCTTTTACAATGTAAAACACGGGGACACAGCCTGACGTCACACTTTAAAATGTTCAAAGTACGTACTGTATCCGTGTCTGAAGATCACAATGACCGATAGAATGTCACTGGATTCCTTTCTGTCCCTGCCGGTATCGGGATTTGAATCACCCCTGCAGCTGCTGTCCCTGCTTCCAAAAACAACCTTGTTGATAGTGCAAGCCAGAAGATGCGCATATCCCAATCCCACCCGGAGCCAGAAGATGCGCACTAACATGACCCTACGTGGACCCAGAGGATGCGCCGCACCCGACCCCACAGCTGTCTGTCACCAGAGAGTGTCATTAAGAAGAGGTTCCACTGTACAGGTGCTGTACTTGGCACATCAGTTTTGTTATATCTGCTTCCAAACTTCAGTTCTTAGCATTGTTGCAGCTGATTAGGTACTGATCATAATCTCAGTTGGTTCTTCAAGATTATTGGGAACATTTTTACAGTATATACAATGACCATTTTGTAAATAAGGGCACCTGCAAAAAAAGAACATCTAATGCCAGTTCCCAAGGTGTCCATAATTTACAGGTTTCCTCGAGGAGAATTCAAACTAAAATGCAGATGCTGGCACTTTGATAACTACAGGACAAAATTAATAGTCACTTCGACAAGTGTAGACTAACAAAGGAGAGCCAGCACGGATTTGTCAAAAGCAAATCGTGTTTAACTAATTTGATTGAGTTTTTTGATGAGGTGACATAGAGGGTTGATGAAGGCAATGCAGTTGGTGTTGTGTTTCTGGACTTTCAAAAGGTGTTTGATAAAGTGCCACATGATAGGCTTGTCATCAAAATTGAAGCCCATGGAATAAAAGGGGCAGTGGCAGCATGGAAGCGAAATTGGCTAAGTGACAGGAAACAGAGAGAAGTGGTGAACAGTTGTTTTTCGGACTGGAGGGAGGTGTACAGTGGTGTTCCCCAGGGGTCGGTACTAGGACCACTGCTTTTAAAAAAATATATATTAATGACTTGGACTTGGGTGTACAGGGCACAATTTTCAAATTTGCAGATGGCACAAAACTTGAAATGTAGTAAACAGTGAGGAGGATAGTGATAGACAGGCTGGTGGCATGGGCGGACACACGGCAGATGAAATTTAATGCAGAAAAGTGTGAAGTGATACATTTTGGCAGGAAGAACAAGGAGAGGCGATATAAACTAAACGGTACAATTCTAAAGGGGGTGCAAGAACAGAGAAATCTGGGGGTATATTTGCACAAATCTTTGAAGGTGGCGGGACAGGTTGAGAAAGTAGTTGAAAAAGCATATGGGATCCTGGGCTTTATAAATAGAGGCATAGAGTACAAAAGCGAGGAAGTTATGTTGAATCTTTATAAAACACTGGTTTGGCCACAACTGGAGTATTGTGTCCAATTCTGGGCAGCGCACTTTAGGCCTTAGGGAGGATGCAGAAAAGATTTACTAGAATGGTTCCAGGGATGAGGGACTTCAGTTACATGGACAGACTGGAGAAGCTGGAGTTGTTCTCCTTGGAGCAAAGAAGGTTGAGAGGAGATTTGATAGAGGTGTTCAAAATCATGACCGGTTTAGCTAAAGTAAATAAAGAGAAACTGTTCCCATTGGTGGAAGGGTCGAGAACCGGAGGACACAGATTTAAGGTGATCAGCAAAAGAACCAAAGGCGACATGAGGATAAACTTTTTTACGCAGCGAATAGTTATGATCTGGAATGCGCAGCCTGAAAGGGTGGTGGAAGCAGATTCAATCGTGGCTTTCAAAAAGGAATTGGATAAATATTTGAAGAGAAAAAATTTGCAGTGCACGGGGAAAGAGCGGGGGGATGGGACTAATTGAATTGCTCTTACAAAGGGCTTGCACAGGCTTGATGGGTTGAATGGCCTCCTGCTGTGCTGTAACCATTCTATGATTCTATGAATTAGGACTACTTCTATCCATTTCCAAGTGGCAGAACATTCCCAACTAATGTGTCATATTACAGACAGCCTACTCAGTTAGATATTAATTTCAGCTTTGCATAGCATTGTACACACTAGCAGTCACTAGCCAGGACTAATATTCTGAAACTTTTGTATTTCCAGCCTGGGAATAGCAGTAATTGAAATGATTTGCACCTTGCAAGCAACTAGTTCACTCATTCAGCAGTAATAGGATCATTTCCTTTCTACAGGTACATTGTGATCCAAGAGACCGCAGTGTTCTCATCAATTTTATATGCCAGCTGTTCAAGGAAAGTCGTGTTGTTCTGAGACTGTGTTTAATCAATGGTTTCTTCAGTAAAACATATGTTAAAGCTGCTCTGAGCAAGCACAACAAAAGTAAATAGTATTTTTTATGTTGCAACTTGAAAGCTCACTCCCTAAGTCACAAATTTCCTACTTTGCTGACAGCCATCATCATCTTTGAGTCTTTTACCTAAATTTGTCAGGTGTTGCTTTTAATCAATAGACAAATGGCCAGGCAGGGTCAACTACAGGATCTAGATGCTCCCGAGATGTGCATGAGTGTCAGTTGTGAACACACGTTTAAGCTCCAAACCAATAGGCGTCCCAAGTCTCCCTTTGGCCATCTGGTTTGTACAGTTCATAAAAGTCACTTTTATTTTCTCTTAATTTGTAGTTCTTTTCATGCTCCACACTATTTATTGGATGGGAAGGCAGATAGACAAACTATTCCAAAGAATTTTTCCGTGCTCCTCTAAACTAGTAGATGGAACATTCTGATACAAGAATGGCCAGGTTACAAGGATGTATTTTCCTGATATCATAAAATTGTATTTTTTATTTGAATACATACATAAATTGTTAATTTTAAAGCATCCAATGATTGCAATCTAAATATTGCTGCCCATATCCTAACTCGCACCAAGTCACATTCACCCATCATCCTTGTTTTCAAATCTCTCCATCGCCACCCCCTTCCCTATTTCTGTAATCTCCTCCAGCCCTACAACTCTCTGACATCACTGCGCTCCTCCAATTCTTGCCTCTTGTGCATCCCCGATTTTCATCCCTCCACCATTGGGCGGCCGTGCCTTCAGCTGCCTAGGCCCTAAGCACTGGAATTCCCTTCCTAAACCTCTCTGTCTCGCTACCTCCCGTTCCTCCTTTAAGACACTCTTTAAAACCTATCTCACCTATCCTAATATTACCTTATGTCAAATTTCATTTGATAACGCTCCTGTGAAATGCCTTGGAATGTTTTACTGTGTTAAAGGCGCTATATAAATGCAAGTTTCTTTGTTGTTGTATTTGAGCTCCTCTAGTGGCTCAGCTGGTAATTGCACTGCAAGGTGTCATACTGAGCAAAATAAACTTGGAAAGTCCCTCTTTTGAGTTAGTTGATCTCAGTGGGGGTACACAACAGGACACCTCCTCTGTATAGCTGGGTTAGGAAAGAGGGGACATCAGTCAGGATTTCTGTTCCTGATCATTATTCATTTGCTCTTTTTGGAAATTGTAGCTGTTGGGTGAGAATAGGATCATAGATCGGCCATGATGCTTGTGTCAATACTCACTCGCTGAAAATATAAGGGATGGCCAGATAGTAGCATGACATTGCATGGCCCAGGAAGCTTGACTCAGCACCTTCAGGAGTGGAGAGGAGAAATCACATGGTTTCAATTTGAATGACATACAGCCGAGGTTGTGTCAAATTCTGATTAGATGTTTCAAAGTAAAATGTTAAAAAAGTGATTTAAGGTCTAATAGCTATTAATGTTACCTCAAAGAGTTAACTAATTATCTTTTGCTGTGTAGCAACACATATTGTCAGAAGGGTTTGAGTTTACAGCTGGTTTTGGCCACAATATTTTATTGGCATTAAGGGACCCCAGCTGCTAAGCTTCAGAATGCCACTGAAGCAGGTTTTTCACTGTCCTTATTCTAATAAGTGACCAGAAATTCTTGAGGTGACTCTTTCTAGGATAGACTCACCCCTAATAACACACAGGAACTCACAGATCTTGGGTCATACTTTGAGACATGATGGACCAGCGTGTTACAGCACCAAAGCGGAATGCCATGAATCGGTGAGATACAGGTTTGATTCCTAATTACACCATGTTCCTTGTCTCGGCTATGCCACTGTAGGGAGAGGCCAGGTGTTCATCCATGGTGAAAGAGGCAAAAATCAGAGGGAAATTCATCATTGAGCTTTTGCATTGCCCAATAGCTGGCGTCACTGTGGTATTAGGTTTGACCTGGGAAGAGGTCACCCTTTTGCTGTATTGGCTGCAGAAATTAAAGGCTGGGGAAAGGCCGGATGAGAACGAGAATGGAAGTCACAGGAGTGGTGTACTTTTCAAACTCTTGGAGCTACTGGTGAAAATTGATACAATAATATGCTATTTCCCAAATGAAGACTTTGAAATCTGTGGAAGTTCCATTAACAGTTGTATGCTGCGAGCAGTAAAGGACTGCACCTAGAATGTTCACGAGGATTCTCCCAATTGTCCATCGTAACTATGGCAGGGGCACCGGAGAAACAGCACAAACGTCCATTTATACAGTTTCTCTGGGGTTTCCACCAATCTTCCACCAAAGTTAACCTTTAACATATCGTGCAAAGCAACAGTGTGAAATCATCGCTCGCATCCTCACAGTTACATTACATTAAATTCCTATTTACCTGTAGTCAACAAACTAGGAAGTGGCACGAGACTTATAAATAAGAGAAACCTAATACGATTTGAATTATATTAAAAAGTAAAAATAGATCGAAAGATACAAGTGTTTGGCTGTAGTGCAGGAGTTTTTGTTCTACCAGGAACGAAGATGTATGGGAGCTGTTCATTGTTAAGGACACTCCAGAAAAACAGAAATAATCACCTTAGTATATAAACACACAACTCATTTACAATGGTGCTTTATGCTTGATTTAGGATTTGAATGACAATTCCATATACAGCAGTAAAGCTGGGATAATTTAGAAATTTCTAGTTTAAGGATGTTCAATTTTACAAGTACTACATGAATATTACAGCAATGGAGATCAGCAACAACTTGCATTTACAATTTGTTCCATGTTATTCATTTGTTTTATAGCAATGTTTATGTGAAGTGCAGAGCTGGCTGTGAAGACTGCATCACCTGAGTCATTCTCCTCCCCTATCCCCAGGAAGGAAGAGCTGCTTCAAACAGGCTTCCAAGACAATAGGGGAGAATTGGGTCAAATCCACTTCATTTGTGCAACTTTCAGAGTTCAAAATTCTTTTCTGTTACCTGGGCTGATATTAGGGAAGAAAATGCCCATGGTATTATAAACCATGCTCTTTTGTTTAAAAAAAATCATATCTGACTGCTGCAGTTTGCTTTGCACCCAATCTCTAAACTGCTGTTTCTGCCCAAGGATCTTGCATATAGCATTGTCTCTCAGCTGCATGTTAACATCTCCTACAACTCCCATTCAAATCTCTTCAGCACAGTTTCCTTCCAACCCATAACACCAAGAATGTGCTGGTCAAAATCACCTACAATATCATCTGTGACGGTGGTGCTTTATTCCTTCTAGTCTTCCTTGAGCTCTCTACAGTGTTCAATACCATCGATCATGCCATATTCTTCACCACCTCTCATCTGTGGTCAACTTCAGTGGGATGGCCCTTGCATGGTCCTACTCCTACCTATTCCACACCATCTCAATATCCTTCACAGCCACCTCCAGAGTTCCCCAAGGAGCCAGAGCCATCCATTTTCTCCTGCCTTTCTTAATCTACATGCTACACTTCAGTGACATCATCTATAGATATAAGGCCAGCTCCCAATATGTACATGGACGACACTCACCACTTACTTGTGCGATAAGGAGTTACGGGTAAGCCAAAATTTCCCATTGTTGAAGATTGGGAAAACTGAAACCATGGTTTTTGGTCCCTGCCAACTCCCTTATATGCATCTTTGTAACCTCGAGATTCAACTTTCCCAAAACTTTCCTTACCAGCCTCCCAACCTTTACCCTCCACAAGCTTCAAATTGTCCAGAATTCCACTGTTCACAACTTATCCTGCACTAAACACTGCTCATCCAATACCCAATCTTAACTGACCTACATTGGCTTTCCATTTCCCAATGGATGGAAATTAAAATCCTCCTCCTCATTCCCTCCACACCCTGTCGCATCCTCTATCTATAACCTTCTCCAGCCTGAATCTCCAGTTCTCTGACTCTGGCCTCCTGTGACTCTCTCACCCCCCTCTAATCAGTGATAAGAGCTTTCAACCACATCAGCCCCACTCTCTGGAATTTCCTCCCCAAACCCCACTATCTATCTCCCTCCCCACCTTTAAAACATCCTCTTAAAACACATCTCTTCGACCAAGGTCACCTCTCCTAATCTTCCCACAACAGCTTGGCACCCACTTCTTTTCTCCTCTTTGAAACAGGCATTTTCTACCTGAAAGGTGCTATATTAATGCAATTTCACATGGCCCTTTAGTATTAGGCAATGGGAAATGAAAGCTATACCTGATACAACATTTATTTTAAGCACATTTGCCCCCTTTCCCATATTTATGATAAATGTGTGTTCTCTCTCAGCATTTGCCATGTATTCAATGCAAGATTATAATTAATTCTTCTTGTGAAATGTCATCATGACTGAAGTGGATGGTGTGACCTCATGCTGATGCCTGCCACACACTCTATAGCGAGATATAAAGTACAGGTAATAAATAAATGCATCGCAACGATCCCCGGCTCAGTTGGTAAACACATTGCCAATATAAAACTCAGCCACACAAAAGTCCCTGCTTTTGTCCCTGGTCTCTACTGAATTAGCTGATCTTAACCAGGGCAAATTGGCTGGAAAGGTGGGAAGGTTGGGGGGGGGGGGGGAATATAAAATCTTACAGCACAGGAGGAGGGCATTCGGCCCATTGCGCCTGTGCCAGCTCTTTGAAAAACCTATCCAATTAGTCCCACTCCCCTGCTCTTTCCCCATAGCTCACCAAATTGTTACTTTTCAAGTATATATCCAATTCCCTTAGGAAATTACTATTGAATCTGCCTCCACCACCCTTTCAGGCAGTGCTTTCCAGATCATAACAACTCACTGCCTAAAAAAAATTCTCCTCTGGTTCTTTTGCCAATTACCTTAAATCTGTGTCCTCTGGTTACCGACCCACCTGCCAGTGGGAACAGTTTCTCCCTATCTACTCTATCAAAACCTTTCATAATTTTGAACACTTCTATTAAAGCTCCCCTTAATCTTCTCTGCTCTACGGAGAAGAATCCCAGCGTCTCTAGTCTCTCCACATAACTGACATACCTCCACCCTGGTACCACTCTAGTATATCTCCTCTGTATCCTCTCCAACACCTTGACATCCTTCCTAAGGTGTGGTGCCCAGAAATGGACACAATACTTCATCCAGAGTACCCACTCCTGATTACTTTACAGTTATACAGTTATTCCTGTTTGAAAGTATGCATGTTTGGACATTGCTGGTAAGACCAGGCTCAACTGTGATGCTCTCCATAACCAATATCCTGCCAACGCTTAAACATCTTAGTTCATACTTGAGAGCCTGTAGGGCAGCCCATACCTGTGGATCTGCATTCAAGCATTAGTCAGTATCCTTCAGAATGGAAGGCAGAAAATTGGAACACTAGAGCCATAGAAGCTAATAGCATAGAAGGAGGGCCTCAGCCCATAATGTTTGTGCCAGCATTTTGCTAGGGCAGTTCAAAACTAGTCCCACGGCCCTGCTCATTCCCCTGTAGCTGTTTATCCTCCTCTGTGTTAAATGTTTATTTACCTTTCCCTTAAAAGATGCAATGACCTCAGAGAGAGAAAGAGGACTGTTTTATTTCTTTCACAGTGTACATTTCACAAAAAATACAGATCCACAGGAGTGATTTCAAAGCAGTAAATTTATCTCATGATTTGGGCGGTGGTAGTAATAAATCACTCCAGCATTGCTTCTTCACTTTATAATGTCATCTGAGGCCTTCACTCAGATTAGAGCCTTCTAATCAATCCTGTATTTACTAGTTTGCTGTACAACGCCCAGGAAATGATGATGCTAGTGAAGTCTGTTATTTAACTGTCAATTTTGAGTCCAAGTCTAGACTTTTGTATTTTTATTTAGGATTATTGTAATTTATGATTTCAAATTATTTGACTCATATTTATTGATTATTTAATACTAAAAGATTGACTGCAGTACCTATTTAAAAAGGGACATAATTTTAACATCTGTGAAACATGGTAGCATTAAAAATGAGGACCAAGCAAGGCTGATGCTGTAAGATAAATGCTTCCCGTTCACTTCTGGGACCTGGGTTTGAATCAAATCAGATAGCGGGGTACAAGTCTTCCCTCTACGTGAGATGAGTTTCGATAGTCTTAGTCCATTCCTTGGAGAGTGATTCAACAGCATAAAACTATCCATAATCTAACTGGCAATCTCACTCAAAGGCAGAAGAGCAGCTAATGTAGGAGACAGAAATATTGTGATGATGCAGTCAGGGGTGACTTTCTCAAATGGGCCTAAGGCATATTGTTGAGGCAGAGGAGGAAGCTTTATTCCATTTCTAGATAATATATACCTGACACAGGAGTGCTCAATGACACTAAATGTATTAAATTGGAAAAACATCATCGGCTTGATATTCACCTTCACCATCAACCACTCTTTGCAAAAAGATTCTTATTGAATTCTCTGTGACAGTCCGAAACCAGGTCGACTTCACTAATCCAGACAGAGCTCAAAAATTCCATTAGCCAGAAAGAGCATACACCTGCTGATTCTTCCTTTATTAGCAAAGACCTTTCATAGAATCATAAAGCACAGGAGGCGGCCATTCGGCCCATCGAGCCTGTGCCGGTTTTGTGTGCCTTGGTAACATCTTGTATCATGCAATTATATGCTAGATTTTCCAGTGTTACCTTGTTTTACGCTGGGAACTGGATATTATAATGAGTGTATATTTTAACTTTTGGCATAAATCTGTTCCATTCCTGGTCAGCTGAAATGGTCCCAGTATAGCTAAATATGCAGCAATAGCACCAACACATATATAAAGAAACAATTTATTTACATAGCTCTTTTGATGACCTCAGGTTGTACTAAAGTGCTTCACAGCCAATGAATCACCAAGCGTAGTCACTGTTGTAAAATAGGGAAACACAGCAGCCATTATGCGCACAGCAACGAGATAAATAATCAGATAATATGTTTTAACAATGTTGGACACCATGGGATCTTTAACGTCCAGCTGAGAGGGCAGACAGGACCTCTGACAGTTCAGCACTCCCTCAGGACTGCAGTGAAGTACTTGAACCCACAACTTTCTGACTCAGAGGCAAGAGTGTTAACACTGAGCTCAGGCTAACACCTAAAAAAGTGGTTCAATGCCTCAATGGCACTATATGACACGGCACCCTAATAAAATACAGACCTATAAGGGCTGATTCACTGAATTGTCACTGCTGGCAGAGAGCCTCGTCTGCCAACAGCGCATATTGGGGTGTGCGACTGACATTTCCCAATATGTCTTCCCAGCAGGCAAGATTCCGTGCCAGGAACATTTATTCGGAAAATCATTCCTCTAACTTATAATTACACTGATGGTATCTTGTGCCTATTATCAAATTTAATAACCTTTTAGAGTGCAAGTTATCTGTGATATTATTGCTTGTATTTAAAATAAATGCAAGTTTATCATTAATTCTTGTGAAAATGTCATCATGTATGTAACAGATGGAGTGACCTCATGCTGATGTCTGCCACACACTATGGTGGGAAAAAGTACTGGTAATAAATAAACCTGTCGCAAAGGTGTTCAAAGAAGTATTTGGTTCAATACTAGACCTGTACATACCCCTAAAGGCAAGAGCTCTACTTGTGTAATTAATTACTTACTGGTCAACAAAAGAAGTGAGAGATATGGTAAAATTAAAGCAAAGGGCTTATACAAATGTAAAGAACAGTGGAAATCCCATGGACTGGGAGAAATATAAAAGAAAAGCAAAGGGATACAAAGAAAGTAAAGTGGCAAAAAGGGAATACGAGAAAAAACTTGAGGGATATCAAGGACAACACTAAAGGTTTTTATAAATATATTAAGAGGGTGGCTAAGGGTAATGTGGGTCCCTTAAAGGCAGACGTAGGCGATAGTCTAATTGAAAATAAGGAAATGGCAGACTTGCCAAATGCTTTGTATCGGTTTTCGTCATATCGTACCAGAGATACAAGGAAAACTAAAACTAAATCAAGGCGAGGAACTTATTAGATTTAATGGGGCAGAAATTGCACATGCGCGATGAGGAATTTGCTCCTATTGGTTCGCCGCGATATGACAGCTTTGAATTAAAGGTATATCACACGCTGCAATCGGTGAAATCATCGAAAAAGCGCCAACTTGCTCATCTGCCCAACTGGAAAGTAAGTAATAGCACTACAAAACAGGTACGATTAAAAATACCAGGTCTAAATGCAGTTTTAATAGCATGGTAAGTCTTAATGACTGCCGAACAACTAAGAATTAACTTTTAAAAATGTGGAGTCTCATTATTCCTTCTTTTAATAGTTTTAGGTCATAATTTTTTTTTTAATGAATTAATTGTTTTTTTAAAAAAAAACTTTTCCTTGCTGCCTCTTTTATTTAATTTTATTATTTCTTACCCTCTCTTTTTTCGCCGTCTATAACTGTTTGTAAATGATTTTAATATTGTACCTTTCACTTCCTGGATTTCATGTTCCAGCTTGCAGAAACTGTTCCACCGCTTGTCAAAAATGCTGCAATCTGATTGATCAAGGGGAGAGATTGATCCTCTCACTTCTCCTGTGAGTCCTAGCTTCTCTGGAGCTAACGCTGGGCTCTTCTCCGCTTCCTATTAGAGGAAGTGCACCCAGTAAAGACCGCGGTAAGTTAGTGGGTTAGTACAAATCTATGGCGTGGCGAGCACTGTTGGTTTACTGCTCCAAGCAATTTCTGCCCCAATATCAGTCAAAAAATGGTAATGGAGGAAAAAATAAGACTGAAGATAGATAAATCTCCAGAACGTCATGATTTCCACCCCAGGGTACTAAAAGAAGGTGCTGAGGAAATTGTAGATGCTTTTGTCATGATCTTCCAAAACACACTCGATTCAAGAATTGTCCCTTTGGATTGGAAAAGTGCCAATGTCACTCCATTATTGAAGAGTTGGAGAGATAAAGTAGGAAATTATAGGCCTATTTGTCTAATGTCCGTTGTGGGAAAGTTACTAGAATCTGTATTAGGGACAGAGTGACTAAGCACTTGGACAAATATGAACTGCTCAGAGAGAACCAGCATGGATTTGTATAAGGTGAGTCATATCTAACAAACCTAGTTGAATTTTTTGAGGAGGTAATGAAAGTGGTAGATAAGGGAGTGTCTATTGTTATTATTTATATGGACTTCCAGAAGGCATTCGATAAGGTTCCACACAAGAACCTGTTAACAAAAATGAGAGCGCACAGAATTAGAGGTAACCTATTGACATGGGTAGGGAATTGGTTAGTAGGTAGGAGACAGAGTAGGGCATGTATTCACATCGTCAGGATGTGGCCAGTGGTGTCCCCCAGGGATTTGTACTGGGGAAAGAGACAGATATATATATTTATTATATATATATATATATTAGAGGAAGGGATAAAGAGCCATATATCTAAGTTTGCTGATCTGAAGTTGTGTGACACAGTAAATAGTGCAGAAGGGAGCAGCAAGTTGCATAGGGACATTGATAGATTAAATGAATGGGCAAAACTGTGGCAGATGGAGTGCAATGTTGGAAAGTGTGAGGTCATCCACTTTGGTCCTAAGAAAGATAGAACAAATTATTTTCTGAATGGTGAGAAGCTAGGAACTGTGGAGGAGCAGAGAGATTTCGGGGACCACGTAGAGAAATCACTAAAAGCAAGTGGACAGGTACGAAAGTATTTTAAAAGGTTAATGGAATATTGGCCTTTATCTCAAGGGGGTTGGAATACAAGAGGTAGAAGTAATGATAGTTATATAAATCTCTGGTTAGACCCGATTTGAAATAATGTGTTCAGTTCTGGGAACAGCACTTCAGGAAGGATATATTGGCCTTAGATGGGGTGCAGCACAGATCTGCCATCATGATACCAGGGCTAAAAGGATTAAATTATGAGGCCAGGTTGCATAGACTAGGCCTGTACTCCCTTGAGTACAGAAGATTAAGGGGTGATCTAATTGTTGTGTTTAAAATGATTAAAGGATTTGGTAGGGTAAATAGAGAGGAACTATTTTCTCTGGTGGGGGAGTCCAAAACAAGGGGACATAACCTTAAAATTAGAGCTAGGCAATTCAGGGGTGATGTCAGGAAGCACGTTGTCACACAAGAGGTAGTGGAAATCTGGAACTCTCCCCAAAAAGCTGTTGGGCTAGGTCGATTGAAAATTTCAAAACTGAGATTGATAGATTTTTGTTAGGCAAGGGTATTAAGGGTTACAGAACCAAAGCGAGTAGATGGAGTTAAGACACAGATCAGCCATGATCTAATTGAATGGTGGAACAGGCCCGAGGGGGTGAATGGCCTACACTTGTTTTTATGTACCCTGTTGATAAATGCATTGCCTAGTGTGAAACTCAGCTACACAGAGGTCCCTGCATCTGTTCCTAGATGAACCATTTTGCAGGGCCCACTGACTACTGTGCCCAAATACTAGATATGTGGTCCTGACATGAAAGTCCTAAAATCCACTCTGAATTGTTTTCCTTCCATCAGATAGTTCATCCACTGAAATGAAAATACTACATGGGGAAATCCATGGCAGTGTAATAAAAATGGTAATGGTTCCTTTTATTCAATTACAGTATATTGCGAATGAAAAGCCAGCTTCACTCTGAGATCATGTATCTCCAGGCAGTTTACTTGAGTGAGGAGCCAAGCCACACACTTCGAATACAAACATGATGTGATTTGTTCAGATGTGCATCAGATTGACCGTGCTTTTTAAATTCATAGCCCCATTAACTATTTGGGGGTATTTATTAGTCTGAGCTGTGAAGTCAATAATTTCATCTGAAGCTTTTGAAAACAAAAGGACTTCTGAAGAGTATTAGTTAGGGCAGGAAATTCCTATAGATGATGAGAAAAGGGGAAAAAGAATTTCTATTACAATTTGTACAGAGTTCTGAACCATTATTTTTATTTTATCCAAGAAGCTACCAAAGTTCAACTATTGTCAAAATATAGGTTAAATTTCTGCTGTTTATTCATTTGAACAGTAAATGAACAATACATTTATTTGACAGTTAAAGTCTAAAACAAAGACTAGTGTTCTGTCTTTCTGTTGCTTCTCAGTCAACAAGGATCCTGTGGAGGCACAGAATAGAACCCATAGCTGAAGCAAACCAAAGGGTTTTTTGTTCATTATCTTGGGCATGGTATCATACGAGCCTAGATCAGAGCAAGTGTAAACATACTGGAGGATGTAGGAACAAGGGTTCACCTGTTAGAATGGGCCGAAACATGGAAGCCAAAA
Organism: Heptranchias perlo; assembly: GCF_035084215.1. Classification (NCBI taxonomy): domain Eukaryota; kingdom Metazoa; phylum Chordata; class Chondrichthyes; order Hexanchiformes; family Hexanchidae; genus Heptranchias; species Heptranchias perlo. The sequence goes on from NC_090327.1 coordinate 104,031,112, forward strand.
TTATCAGATAAAAAGAGCAAAAATGTAATACCTATGGCCTGCCAAAAGTTATGAAAAGTGGGAGCAGGCTACACCATCTGACTTGCTCACTTCCCAGTGTGCAAAACACTGGGAAGTGAGCAAGTTAAAACAGTAAATCTACGGGATATCGATCAAATCCACATGAGTGTGCAAGAGGCTTGGAGTTGCCCAGCATGGTGTCAGAAGGCATAAAAGAGAGAATAAAGCATATACCTCATTTCATATTTGTGACCAAACATGCCAGAATGACAATTTTCATAAGTTACCTACATCTCTCTGACCCTGTCGAAAACCTTTTGTTTTTTTCCCCACACTTTAATGAATCATTTCAGAAAGCTTGACAATACTTCGTATGTGGTTCCACAGTATGTGGCCTGTTATTCTATTAAGATTCTGCAGAATGATGCTGTGAGTTACATGATACATATGCAATATATTCGATTGTGATGGTCCTCACAGCTGTGACTGGCCTACCCTTGCTTGATGCCCACGCATCTGCACTTTCCAATGTTGTTAGCAATCAGGAGTGGCCGAGTTTTTAATCTTTACTAGCCTAAGGCACACAGGACAATTGTAATGTCATTCAGGGTAGCAGTAAGGACATGAGAGGATTCTAACTGGAACCTTCCAGCTCTGTATGGCTCATTTCTACAGTGGGTGGTGTCAACTGAGCAAAGTGTGCTAAACCATTTTGCATATTTTTGACCCCAAGGCGAGTACAATCGGTGCTTAAAAATGTTACGCCCAATTTTAACCTAGACCGGCCGACGACAATAGAACATAAAATCGGGCGGGGTGTGTCCGAACCAAACCGACCCTGTTCCCGGTGGGCAGTTTAGATTAAAATCAGGGTTTACAGTTTGTGTGTGCTAAAAATTATTTCAAAATTATTTTAAAATTAATTTTGCATAGTAGCATATAGACTGGCTTGTACCAATGCCTCTTTATAATTGGCTTTCTTTCTGGGACCCCATTATTTCTGCTGTTTTTTTGTGTCTTCTACTGTGAAGACAGATACAAAAAATAGTTGTTTAACGTCTCTTCCAATTCCTTATTCCCTATTATAGAATCATAGATCATAGAATCATAGAAGTTACAACATGGAAACAGGCCCTTCGGCCCAACATGTCCATGTCGCCCAGTTTATACCACTAAGCTAGTCCCAATTGCCTGCACTTGGCCCATATCCCTCGATACCCATCTTCCCCATGTAACTGTCCAAATGCTTTTTAAAAGACAAAATTGTACCCGCCTCTACTACTGCCTCTGGCAGCTCGTTCCAGACACTCACCACCCTTTGAGTGAAAAAATTGCCCCTCCGGATCCTTTTGTATCTCTCCCCTCTCACCTTAAATCTGTGCCCCCTCGTTATAGACTCCCCTACCTTTGGGAAAAGATTTTGACTATCGACCTTATCTATGCCCCTCATTATTTTATAGACTTCTATAAGATCACCCCTTAACCTCCTACTCTCCAGGGAATAAAGTCCCAGTCTGTCTAACCTCTCCCTGTAAGTCAAACCATCAAGTCCCGGTAGCATCCTAGTAAATCTTTTCTGCACTCTTTCTAGTTTAATAATATCCTTTCTATAATAGGGTGACCAGAACTGTACACAGTACTCCAAGTGTGGCCTCACCAATGCCCTGTACAACTTCAACAAGACATCCCAACTCCTGCATTCAATGTTCTGACCAATGAAACCAAGCATGCTGAATGCCTTCTTCACCACCCTATCCACCTGTGACTCCACTTTCAAGGAGCTATGAATCTGTACTCCTAGATCTCTTTGTTCTATAACTCTCCCCAACGCCCTACCATTAACGGAGTAGGTCCTGGCCCGATTCGATCTACCAAAATGCATCACCTCACATTTATCTAAATTAAACTCCATCTGCCATTCATCGGCCCACTGGCCCAATTTATCAAGATCCCGTTGCAATCCTAGATAACCTTCTTCACTGTCCACAATGCCACCAATCTTGGTGTCATCTGCAAACTTACTAACTATGCCTCCTAAATTCTCATCCAAATCATTAATATAAATAACAAATAACAGCGGACCCAGCACCGATCCCTGAGGCACACCGCTGGACACAGGCATCCAGTTTGAAAAACAACCCTCGACAACCACCCTCTGTCTTCTGTCGTCAAGCCAATTTTGTATCCAATTGGCTACCTCACCTTGGATCCCATGAGATTTAACCTTATGTAACAACCTACCATGCGGTACCTTGTCAAATGCTTTGCTGAAGTCCATGTAGACCACGTCTACTGCACAGCCCTCATCTATCTTCTTGGTTACCCCTTCAAAAAACTCAATCAAATTCGTGAGACATGATTTTCCTCTCACAAAACCATGCTGACTGTTCCTAATTAGTCCCTGCCTCTCCAAATGCCTGTAGATTCTGTCCCTCAGAATACCCTCTAACAACTTACCCACTACAGATGTCAGGCTCACTGGTCTGTAGTTCCCAGGCTTTTCCCTGCCGCCCTTCTTAAACAAAGGCACAACATTTGCTACCCTCCAATCTTCAGGCACCTCACCTGTAGCGGTGGATGATTCAAATATCTCTGCTAGGGGACCCGCAATTTCCTCCCTAACCTCCCATAACGTCCTGGGATACATTTCATCAGGTCCCGGAGATTTATCTACCTTGATGCGCGTTAAGACTTCCAGCACCTCCCTCTCTGTAATATGTACACTCCTCAAGACATCACTATTTATTTCCCCAAGTTCCCTAACATCCATGCCTTTCTCAACCGTAAATACCGATGTGAAATATTCATTCAGGATCTCACCCATCTCTTGTGGTTCCGCACATAGATGACCTTGTTGATCCTTAAGAGGCCCTACTCTCTCCCTAGTTACCCTTTTGCCCTTTATGTATTTGTAGAAGCTCTTTGGATTCACCTTTGCCTGATCTGCCAAAGCAATCTCATATCCCCTTTTTGCCCTCCTGATTTCTCTCTTAACTCTACTCCGGCAATCTCTATACTCTTCAAGGGATCCACTTGATCCCAGCTGCCTATGCATGTCATATGCCTCCTTCTTATTTTTGACTAGTGCCTCAATCTCCCGAGTCATCCAAGGTTCCCTACTTCTACCAGCCTTGCCCTTCACTTTATAAGGAATGTGCTTACACTGAACCCTGGTTAACACACTTTTGAAAGCCTCCCACTTACCAGACGTCCCTTTGCCTGCCAACAGACTCTCCCAATCAACTTCTGAAAGTTCCTGTCTAATACCATCAAAATTGGCCTTTCCCCAATTTAGAATTTTAACTTTTGGGCCAGACCTATCCTTCTCCATAGCTATCTTAAAACTAATGGAATTATGATCACTGGTCCCAAAGTGATCCCTCACTAACACTTCTGTCACCTGCCCTTCCTTATTTCCCAAGAGGAGGTCAAGTTTTGCCCCCTCTCTAGTCGGGCCATCCACATACTGAATGAGAAATTCCTCCTGAATACACTCAACAAATTTCTCTCCATCCAAGCCCCTAATGCTATGCCTGTCCCAGTCAATGTTGGGAAAGTTAAAGTCCCCTACTATTACCACCCTATTTTTCTTGCAGCTGTCTGTAATCTCCTTACATATTTGCTCCTCAATTTCCCGTTGACTATTTGGGGGTCTGTAGTACAATCCTATCAAAGTGATCTCTCCCTTCTTATTTTTCAGTTCTACCCATATGGACTCAGTGGGCGAACCCTCGGATATATCCCCTCTCACTACTGCCGTGATGTTCTCCCTAATCAAGAACGCAACTCCCCCTCCTCTCTTACCTCCTGCTCTATCTTTCCTATAGCATCTGTACCCTGGAACATTGAGCTGCCAGTCCTGCCCCTCCCTTAGCCATGTTTCAGTAATAGCTATAACATCCCAGTCCCATGTACCCATCCATGCCCTGAGTTCATCTGCCATGCCTTTGAGGTCCTACTCCTGTCTTACCCTCTAAGGGACCCATGTTTACTTTCACTAATCTCTTCCTTTTACATACTTGTAGAAGCTCTTACAATCTGTTTTTACATTTCTTGCTAGTTTACTCTCATATTCTATTTTCTCTCTCTTTATCAATTTCTTGGTTATCCTTTGCCAGTTTCTAAGACTCTCCCAATCCTCAGGCTAACTGCTCTTTTTGGCAACATTGGCAACATTGTAAGCCTCTTCTTTTGTTCTAATACTATCATTAATTTCTTTAGTTATCCACAAATGGATCACTTTCCCCATGGAGTTTTTATTTTTCCAATGGAATGTGTAGTTGTTGAGAATTCTTTAAATATTCGCCATTGCTTATCTACTATCTTATCTTTTAATCTAATTACCCAATGAACCTTAGCCAACTCACCCCTCATGCCTACGTAATTGGCTTTGTTTAAGTTTAAGACCCTAGTTTCGGGCTTAAGAACATTACTCTTGAACTCAATATGAAATTCTATCAGATTATGATCACTCTTCCCCAGAGGATCCCTTTCTATGACATTACTAATTAACCTTGTCTCATTACACAATACAAGATTTAAAATAGCCTGTTCCCTGCTTGGTTCCATGACATATTATTCCAGGAAACAGTCTCGAATGCATTCCATGAACTCGTCCTCCTAATTAATTTTGCCAATTTGATTTGCCCAGTCTATATGAAGATTAAAGTCCCCCATGATTATTGCATTACCTTTATTACTGGCTCCTTATTTCTTCATTAATTCTCTGTCCAACTGTTAGAGGGCCTATAAACTACTCCCACCAGTGTTTTCTGCCCTTTGTTATTTCTTAGCTCCACCTATACTGATTCTACTTCCTGATCTTCTGAGCCAAGATCCTTTCTCGCTACTGTCCTTATGTCATCCTTTATTATTAGGGCTATCCTCTCTACACCCCCACCTTTTCCATTTTGTCTGTCTTTTCGAAACATCAAGTACCCTGGAATATTTAGTTCCCAATCTTAGTCTCCCTGCAACCATGTCTCTGTAGCGGATATTAGATCAAACCCATTTATCTCTATTTGTGCCAATAATTCATCTATCTTGTTACGAATGCTTTGTGCATTCAGATAAAGTGCCTTTAATTTTAACTTTTCACTATTTTTCCCGATTTGACCTTTTTCACCGATGCACTATTACTACTGAACTCTTTGTCCCTTCCCCACACATTCTGCTTATCTTTACCCAATCGCTACACTGCTCCACGGCCTTGACATTTCTCTTCGGATTTATTAATTTCCCCTTACCTGAACCCTCCCCCCACCTTTTTAGTTTAAAGCCCCATCTACCACCCTAGTTATTCAATTCGCCAGGACACTGGTGCCAGCCCGGTTTAAGTGGAGCCCGTCCCAATGAAACAGCTCCCTCTTTTCCCAGGACTGGTGCCATTGCCCCATGAATCAAAACCTCTGACTCCCACATCACTCTTTGAGCCATACATTTAACTCTCTGATCTGTTTGACCCTATGCCAATTTGCACATGGCTCAGGTAGTCATCCAGAGATTATTAACTTTGAGGTTCTGTTTATTAATTTGGACCCTCGCTCCTCAAACTCCCTTAGCAGAACTCATTCCTAGTTCTACCTATGTCGTTGGTTCCTATGTGGACCACACCAACTGGATACTCCCTCCTCATGCTCCTGGATTGAGGAGATATCCTTAACCCTGATACTGGGCAGGCAACACAGCCTTCAGGACTCCCAATCGTGGCTGCAGAGAACAGTGTCTATCCCCCTGATTATACCGTCCCCTACCACTACCACATTTCTCTTTACTCCCCCCACTTGAATGGTCTCCTGGACCAGGGTGCTGTGATCAAATTGCCCATCTTCCCTGCAGTCTTTGTTCTCATCCATACAGGTAGCAAGTGCCTCATACCTGTTGGACAAGGTCAAAGGCTGAAGCTCGCCCATCACTGCATCCTGGGTCCACATTCCAACCCCATGTCCTCTCCACCACCAAACTGCCTACTTCCACCTCCGTAATATCACTTGGCTCTGCCCCTGCCTCATCCCCTCGCTGCTGAAAACCTCCAGATTCGACTATTCAAATCCTCTCATGACCAGCATCCAATCTACAACCCGCCATAAACTTGAGCTCATCCAAAACTGTGCTGCCCGTATCCTAACTCTCACCAAGTCCCGTTCACCCATCATCCCTGTGCTCGCTGACCTTTACTGGCTACCGACCCAGCAACACCTCAATATTAGAATTCTCAACCTTGTGTTCAAAACCCTCCATGGCCTCACCCCTCACTATCTCTGTAACTTCCTCCAGTCCTACATCCCTCAGAGAACTATGCATTCCTCCATCCCTAATTTCCTTTGGCCCACCATTGGCGGCCGTGCCTTCAGTTGCCTAGGCCCCAAGTACTGGAATTGCCTCCCTATAACCTTTCGAGTTCTCTCCTCCTTTAAGACGCTCATTAGAATCTACCTCTTTGACAAAGCTTTTGGTCACCTGTCCTAGTATCTCCTTATGCAGTAGTGTCAAATTTTGTCTAATAATGCTCCTGTGAAGCGCCTTGGGATGTTTTACTACATTCAAGGCACCATATAAATGCAAGATGTTGTTGTAGTTGCCAGAGGCTGGAAACTTACCATTTGGCAAATGGAAACCACAAACCTGGTCCCTATTACTCTGTGGTGCAGTATTATGCTGATATGATTGTAGGGTTCAAATAACCCTTTAACAAAAGACATTTGAAGGAAAGGGTTAACTGTATCCCTTCTAAACAAAGACATGTGAAAACCTGCAAACAAAATAATGTGATAAACTGTGTTCTCGCAAATCCTGTTTTTCCCTCACTGACGATGATGGTATTGGATGAGAATGAGTTTCGGGATTGAAGACATTGTACTGTGGATAGATATCTAGATTATTAAATAAATAAGCTAGATGGATAATATTGAGCTTAAAGCGTGTCAGGTTTACAAAACACTTGGAAGCGTTTGGAAGCACAAGCTTTTCAACACAGCAGGGGATAATGTAAGAAAAGGCAACAAGGACATACATCAAAGGCTTCGGATCAGGAAAGCAATGATAGGTGTGAAAAAAGCATGAGCCTCTCATTCCTATCTGGTAATCTGTTCAAAAGAACTGGGATTTGTAAAACATCAGTGTTGCACCCAGCATATGGTCAAATGGTATAAGGAATGGATTTGACGCCACTGAAGCAATCAAAATTGGAGACGCAGGGACCATTAAGAATGACTGGGCGTAGAAATCTAAGGGGGCTTTTAAAACCCATTGTTCGAACACATGGGCCCCAATATTAGCGGGGAGGACGACTGGAGACACGGGTAACCCGCTCAATACAATCTGTCCATTCCCCACGCGATCGCAGGTAAATTGGAGCCACTTAACATGGTTTCCGGGTTTGGTGTCTGAAATCTGCGCAGCGGGCGGACTGCGCACCCGCATCACAGGCTGTCAGCTGGAGGAGCTCTATCTAAAGTGTCAGTCCTCCAATGGCTGCTCCTGGAGCAAACACCCAAAAAGAACAATGGAGCAGCCCAGGGGAAAGGCTGCTCCTCGATTCAGTGATGCCTCACTCCAGGTGCTACTGGATGGGGCGAGGAGGACGAGGGATGTGTTCTATCCAGCGGACGGGAGGAAGTGGCCTGCCTCTGCCACCAAGGCCTGGCTTGAGGTGGCAGAGGAGGTCACCAGCAGCAGCAACATCTCCCGCACCTGTATCCAGTGCAGGAAGCGCTTCAATGACCTAACTAGGTCAGCCAAAGTGAGTACACTTACTCATTCTTCTACATTCTGTATTCCACATCACCGCCCCCACCCCCCAACTCATTCTGCACTGCCAACACTACTCTAACACATCACTCCCCACACCCACTCAAAGCTCATCCTCAATTTACCTGCACTTCCTCACCTCCCCATTACTCACCCCACCACTACCACTCAACCCAATCCACATACAATGTCATGGCTCTGTCTCATGCTCACCCTCTGATGCATCTCTTTCACGATCAGCCTCACCCAAACCAATGCATTCATCGGTTGGCCACATCACCATCACTCACTCACGTGTCTGTACTTTCTCCCTTTATAGGAAAAGAGAGCCCAGAATGCATGTGAGAGGGCGAGGACCAGAGGGGGGCCGCAACAGGTAGTCATGCTCACAGGCGCGGAGCATGTGGCGCTGGAGCTGAGCCACACCCTCGAGTGCCTGTCCATCGGGGATGCCGAGACTGGCACCAACAAACGTCTGGTGACAGAACTTTAACATTCAGTACACACAATATGAATTGATGCTAACATGCCTCGCCATCTTTAGCACCTCAACATCTGTCATCATGCTTAATATTGCCTTCTGTTCTCTTACAGGGCCTTTAGCAACTGCTGTGATGGCGGAGGTCGATCCCTCAGGAGGACCTGTCAGCCTCTGAGGGGGCACCGTCACATCTGAGCAAGCCTTCCACAGTGCAGATACACACACCTCGGTGGGTCCCCATCCGCAGTTAGTTGGGGTCGCACATGGTGAGTTACCACATGTGAGCATGAGCAGACACTGATGGCAGGGGCAGCTGTGGAGTGTCTGCTTTGGTGGGAGCTCTCTTCTCCAGGCCCTGCTCAGCTGGACACAGATGCTGAACCCTGGGGGCCATCCTTTAAAAGGAGAATGATCGAGGGACAGCAGCACATTTGCGAGGTGCTGGAACAGGTGCCACGTGCACTCTCCGCAATCGCGCAGAGGATGGAGGAGTCCAACTCCTGCATGAGTGGAATGGTAGTACAGGTAAGGGAAGGCATCTCTGAGACACTGTCACAGGGACATGAGGGCATCTCTGAGATATCGTCACGGGTAAGTGCGGGAATATCTGTAATGGAGGGAAAGCTAGCCTCCATGGAGCTTCAAGCATGGCTCACAAATGAGTCCATTCAGGCCTTGACAACGGCTGTTTGGACTCAGGGTGGACAACAAACTGCCGCCTCAAACAGGCAGGCAGATACTCTGGCACTGGCCTTACAAGGCTTCACACATGCCCTCCAAACTGTCGTCCAGCAGAGTGGTAGGAGTGGTGTGGGCCTGGCCTGGGGAGGAATGATGGCAAAAGGGGACAAAGAGGAGAAACCACTCAAAGTGCCCCCACGTCTCACCCGTTGCCCCCCTCTCAACCAGTACCCACAATGCTGCCTCCTCTCCAGGTAGCCGAGTCTGCCCCTGCACAGGTGCAGGTGGAGCAGTCTTTGGAGGGGCCCTCACGGGCTCCAAAACCCAGAGGGCATAAGCCCAGAGCATCTAATCGGTCATGGCATGAACAAGAGCAACCTGCCACTACCTCTGCTGCAGCCACAGGGGATGCACCACGTAGGAGTAGTCGGAAGCGAATGGTGAAGGTTTTGTGAGCACAAAAGGGATACACAAGGGTGTTTGACGGTTGGTCATGCTTTTTATTTATGTTTGATTTTTGTTAAACGCACATTAAATATTATTATTGTCACAACTACTGCCACGTCTTGGCCATGTTTGACTGGCATCTGTAATAAGGCCCTTTCATGAGGTTCACCATGAACGCCCACACTTGATGCCACCCATTGGGTCACTCTACAGTGGGCGTATGTGTAGTTGCAGGACTGTTTTGTGCAGGGAGTGGGGGGAGGGGATGTTGGTGTGGCTGCTGCTCTGTCCAGGTGGTGAGTACTGGACTCTTCACACTGACTGATGTTAGGAGAACTGTTCACATATCAGTGACTTCCTGGCCTCACGAGCAGCCAGGTGAGCTGCTGTTCTGCCCATGGGTTGCTCCTCCTCCGCAATGTGGGTGGCAGATGTGGATGGGGCCTCCTCAAGTGGCACCCCTCTCTGTTGTGCCATGTTGTGCAGGGCACTACAGACGACTATAATGCGTCCCACTCTGCCTCGTGCGTATTGGAGCGCTCCCCCAGAATGATCAAGGCACCTGAAACACATCTTGAGCAGCCCTATAGCATGCTCAATTGTAGACCCGATAGCGATGTGGCTGTCATTATATCGACGCCGTTGCTCAGTGGTGGGCTTCCTCAGAGGTGTCATGAGCCATGTGTGAAGGGGGTATCCCATGTCCCAAAGGAGCCAGCCCTTGCGGGTGTTCGTTGCATGGAAGAGGGGCGGGATGTTAGACTCCCGGAGGATGAAGGAATCGTGGCAGCTGCCAGGGAATCTGACGCATATATGAAGGAATTTCTTGCTGTGGTCACAGGTGAGCTGAGCTGAGTGTTGATGGAGTGATAGCCCTTCCTGTTGATGAACAGTCCTGGCTCGTGTGGAGGTGCTCGTATTGCTATATGGGTGCAATCGATTACACCCTGCACCCATGGGAAGCCAGGCACAGCGTGGAATCCCACTGCCCTCTCCGTCTGGCTGAGGTCGTCCATGGGAAAGTTGACGTAGTGCGAGGTCCTGCGAAACAAGCCGTCGGAGACCTACCTTATCCACTTGTGTGCAGACAATTGAGACACATCGGCGATGTCCCCGGTGGCACCCTGGAATGATCCAGAGGCAGAGAAATTGAGGACAGTGGATACTTTGACAGCGACAGATAAGGAGATGCTGCTCGGCCCAGCCGAGAGCAGCTCGGCATGAAGGAGGCTGCAGATGTCTGCGACTACCTCTGAGCCTCCGTATGCACTACTCCTCAGAGAGATCCAGGAAGCTGAGCCTCGATCTGTAGACCCTGTGACGAGGGTAGTGCCTCCTGCGACGTCACTCTCTCTGTTGTTGCCCTCCGTGCTTTTGTGCAGATGCCTGTGGCACAGCACCCTGTTGTGGAGCTCCACGTGGCGGAGGTGGACCCCATGCCTGGCGAGGCTGGGTGATTTTGCTCGTGCTCGGATGAAGTGATCAATGCAGCCCCCCCACCCCCCCATCCTGACGGTGCGAGTTTGAGGGGGTCCGCAAAGTAGGTAAATATGTTTGCACAGCAGAGTTTTGGGTAGAAAGTAAGAATTTTGATTGAAAACACAAAGGTGTTGCAGCCAAAACTTTGTCTGAAGTGACAGAGTGCCCTGCTGCAATAAATGAGGATTTCCCCCCACCTGTCAAATACTCATCTGCATCTCCCACTGGCTGCTGGCTAAAACACATCTGTTGCAACAGGGAGTGTTTCCCACAGCACAGGAAACACGCTGAGGATCCTTCAAAATTGCACCCTTGCCAAAATGTCTACTCAATCAGGTATTTCAACTACCTTCACCATCTGTAAAAGTATGTAAATTATCATCCCTTTGGCTGGGGAACCCGGAAGTCAGCGGGTTGGAGCCAGGCTCCGAACCCGCTCCGGATTTGCGCGATTTTAGGAGCCCCTCCGCCCCCAACGTACCCGCTCCGCCATCCGAAAATCGGTCCCATGGTCTTTTCTACATCAAAGTGTCTCCAGTCACATGATCAAAGCCCAAACTGTCAATCATTGAAGTATGGTAATGATTGAGGCATAGCAACAGGGAGCAATTGGAGAAAAAGAATGACCCTCCCCAACCCTACGTCCTGTTAGTAAAAAAAATAAATAAAAAGACTTTGAGAGAAGAACAGTCTCTTCACCACCCGCCAGTCACAAGGACCGCACACTGTGGTTGAACATCATGCAAGAAGAGGACATCGACTTCTGAAGAGCAGATAAGCAAAATCCTTGGTTTAAAATTGTATATGTATTAATGATTTGCCTGGTATGTATGAATTGTTAAGTCATTACACAATAATATTGCAAATTATTAAGTATAACAGGACTTTATAGAGGAAAGTCATATGTATGGTTTGATTTTGCTTCTTGAATGCTCATATGAGTGATATCATCAAATAATCACTTTTGAGTAATGAAGCTACTGTGAGTGAGGGCGATTTTCTTTGCTGGACTATTAGTCCAGTGTCCAAGATTCACACAAAATAAGGAATTCACTACAGATGTAAGACCCTACCTTAAACATGATTGTATTGTTCAAGCTGGAATATGAGCATGAGTAACAGACCTGCTCATGTGAATATGGATTGTTATAAGAGAATTGATGTTAACTCATTTTAATATTATGCCCCCTTGTTCTGGACTCCCCCACCAGAGGAAATAGTTTCCCTCTATCTACTCTATCAATTCCATTAATTATCTTAAACTCCTCAATTAGATCACCCCTTAATCTTCTTTACAAAAGGGAATACAAGCCTAGTCTACGCAATCTGTTCTCATAATTTAACCCTTTTAGCCCGAGTATCATTCTGGTGAATCTGCACTGCACCCCCTCCAAAGCCAATATATCCTTCCTAAGGTGGTATCTAGAACTAAATGCAGCACTCTAAATGGGGTCTAACCAGAGCTTTATACAACTGTAACATAACTTCCACCCCTTTTCATTCTGTCCTTGGACCCCTAAATCTCTCTGCTGCTCCACAGTGCCTAGCTTCTCACTATTTAGAAAATAGTCAGATCTATCTTTCTTAGGTCCAAGGTGAATGTCCTCACTTCCCCAAGTCGAACTCCATCTGCCACAGTTTTGCCCACTCACTTAATCTATCAGTGTTCCTTCGCAACTTTCTGCTCTCATCTACATTATTTACTGTGCCACCTAATTTGGTGTCATATATGAATATATGACTCTCTATTCACTCGTCTAAGTCATTTATAAATATATAGTGAAAAGCTGAGGCTCCAGTACAGATCCCTGGGGGATACTGCTAGTCACAACCTGCCAACTGGAGCACATACCCATTATCCCTACTCTCTGTCTCCTACCTCTTAAACAATTCCCTACCCATGTCAATAGGTTGTCTCCAATCCCATGCTCTCTCATTTTTGTTAACAGTCGCTTATGTGGAACCTTATCGAATGCCTTCAAAAAAAGTCTGTACACAAACTAGAATTGGATCAGGGCAGAATTTGGAACGATGAGGAGCAAGCTAGCTGAGGTAAAGTAGAAGGAGAAATTGGCACACAGGAATGTAGAGCAACAGTGGGATGCTTTAAAGAGATTGCAAAGAACAGAATAAGAGTATTCCATTAAAAATGGAAATTACTAGCTCTAGGATGCTTTGGATAAAGAGGCGAGAAACCAATTAAAATGAAAGAAGAGGGCCTATGAGGACTATAAGAATAAAAATAAAAACAAAAAGATGAAAAAATAAGTAAAGACGTTAAGAACAAAATAAGGAAAGCTAAGAGGGAGTATGAAGATAACATTTCAAAAACATCAAAAGGAACAGTAAGTTATTTGACAAGTATATAAGTAAAAGCATAATGGATACATCCTAGAATCCTGAGAGAGATGAGGGAAGAAATTGCAGAGACCTTAGAAATTATGGGGTCAATTTTATTTCCTGGGTGTGAACACAGCCAAGCGAGTGGCCGGCCCATCCAGGAGCTCAGTAAGCTTGGCCAATTTTAACAGATGGGCCTCATTAGCATGCTGCTTGCTGACTTCCCAACCAAAAGGGCCGGGAAGTCGGCAAGAAGTGGCTGTCCAGCCGTTAAAATTGTGCGTCTCGGAGGCCTCCACCAGGGACAGCGCTGTGAGGGGAAACCTATTCGAGGAAGAGTGGCGGGAAGCCTAGAGCAGGGGAGGGTCAAGGTTGCCTCGTGGGGCCGAGAGGAGCACTCCTGTAAAAAAGTTAAAACTGACCTTGCTGGGCCTCATCTGACCCTGGCTCCTGTTCCCAGCTGATTTGGCCTGGTGGGGAAGCCACCAATGACATCATTGTAGCCTGATTTGCATATTTAAAGAGGACCCCGTCAGATTGGCGATGGGTGTCCTAGCCACTTTCAATTTAAAATTGCAGGTGGCCAGATCGGGGTGGGAACGGAGTTGGTAAGTCCCCCGCTCCATTTTAACTGCACCCCGCCTGGTTTCCACTGGGCAGGGGTTTATCATTTCCCCCTATATTTCAGGGCGCTGTTGAGTGTGGGTGTATGCCAGAGAACTGGAGAGTGGACAATGTAGTACCCTATTATAAAAAGGGATACAGAACAAATGTACGTATCCACAAGCCAGTTAACTTAATATCAGTGGTAGGGAAAATTTAAGAGTCTTAAATTAAGAATGAAATTATCACGTATCAAAATAGAGAGAGAATAGTTAGCCATAGACAGCGCAGGTTTCAAAAGGGGGAATTGCTTGACAAACTTTATATTCTTTGAGGTAACAGTCACAGTAGATGGGGGAATGCAGTGGGTGTTCTTTAAATAGACATTAGAAAAGCTTTTCTATTTGATACCACATGGGAGATTGCTAGATAAGGTGTATGAAATTAGGAGAAGGATTGCAAACTGGATTAAAAATTGGTTCGGAAGAGAAAACAGAGGCAAAAAATGGATGCTGAAGGGTCCAATATGGTGTGTGGCATGTGCGCATTCATTCTTTGTCGGGTATGTGCTGCCCGCTATATTTAAAGGACACCCTGTAGTCGTCCAAAGCGTCTGCCTGAAGTAGACGATAGGCCCATATCAGGGGCTTAGCCTATTTCAGGCCCCTTCCCAAAATTGTTTGGCGCCTGTGGTCATTTCTGTCAGGCACAAAGCAGCCAAACCAATGGTCTTTACCTGCTGGAGACTGCCAACAAAAAGATATGTAAAATTATTACAAATGCAAAGAAAGAAATGAAAAACTTGGTCTTTTTTCATTGGAACACAGATTACGGGGCAAAATGAACACAGTTCAGGAGTAGCTTCTTTACAAAGAGTTGTAAGGCTGTGGAGTTCACTTCCAGGATTAATGGTTGAGGCAGAAACTATGTCAACATTCAACAGTAGATTGGATTGGTAGATGAAGGAAAAAGGTGTTGAAGGGATAATGGGAACAAGATGGGTAAATGTGATTAGAACCTTGCATGTGGGGTAAAGGCTGACTTAAAATGCTTGGGCCAAATGGCCTGTTTCTGTATCGCAACTTCTATAAGGAGGGAGGACAACCAGAGGTGAAGCACACCAGAGGGAGCAGAGGCAGGTAAAGTGACTAAAATGTGAAAGGTGGAGTATTAACAGAGAAGGAAAAATAAAGTTACCCTGATAGTCACAAAGGTTTTGCAATATTTTCCACAGTGAATTAATTGGCCCTTGGTGTCAGGTGTTTAGCACGGGCAATGTTAGGATCCAGTTGGCATGTGGTGCATGCTAAGCTTGTGATACCCAGTTATGAAGAGTGTTTTCCAGCATTTTCTGTTTTTATTTCAGATTTCCAGCATCTGCAGTATTTTGCTTTTGTTTCAGCTATGTTAGAGGCTCACTACAATAATACAATCATACAGTATTAAAAGATTATGAGGGGTAATTCTGAAAAACTTTGCTACTGTCATTGAGCCTCGCTAGATGGGATATTGGCTTACAAAATTGGCCCATCTCTGACCTTCACTCCCGTTAAAGTGACTATTCACAAAGTTATTTTTTCCAGTTTTCAGAAGCTATCCAGGTAAGCCTGCAAAACAATTTGAGGTTTTATATAAATTGAATGACACAACTTGTCATTAATGGATATCTAAACTGGGCCTGAAAATGTAGGATCTCAAAAGTTATCTTGATGATCATAAAAGGTTTTGTGTCTGCAATAATGCACGTTTCTTTTTATCTGAAATTATGACTGAATTCCAGTATGAAAGACATTCACATTTGATTGAGAATAATATTTAGAGGCATTAGAAACAATGTAATTATATTAAAAATTATTTTCTGAAGAGAACCAAGATGTTCCAGACTCTCCCCATCATACCTCATAGGTTCCCTTGACCACTGTTTGATGCCTGTGGGTCTCAGACCCAAATGCCACTTCCTCCATCCAACATAACGAATCCTCTCTCAGCATAATCCTATTCTTTCTTGTAATACACCAAAAAGCATACCAATAAATATCATGTACAGCTGTTAGAGAATCTTCTCTTCCCAAAAAGGTATGGTCATGCAGTGGATATGGTATTGAGCTAACAACCCAGAGGTTGAGAGCTCATAGGAACATAAGTAGGCCATTCAGCCCCTCGTGCCTGATCCGCCATTCGATAAGATCATGGCTGATCCGTGATCGAGCTCCATTTACCAACCTTTGGCCCATATCCCTTAATACCTTTGGTTGCCAAAAAGCTATCTATCTCAGATTTAAATTTAGCAATTGAGCTAGTATCAATTGCTGTTTGCGGAAGAGAGTTCCAAACCTCTACCACCCCTTGTGTGTCGAAATGTTTTCTAATCTCGCTCCTGAAAGGTCTGGCTCTAATTTTTAGACTGTGCCCCCTGCTCCTAAAATCCCCAACCAGCGGAAATAGTTTCTCTCTATCCACCCTATCCGTTCCCCTTAATATCTTATAAACTTCGATCAGATCACCCCTTAACCTTCCAAACTCCAGAGAATACAACCCCAATTTGTGTAATCTCTCCTCGTAACTTAACCCTTGAAGTCTGGGTATCATCATAGTAAACCTACGCTGCACTCCCTCCAAGGCCAATATGTCCTTCCGAAGGTGTGGTACCCAGAACTGCTCACAGTACTCCAGGTGCGGTCTAACCAGGGTTTTGTATAGCTGCAGCATAACTTCTGCCCCCTTGTACTCTAGTCCTCTAGATATAAAGGCCAGCATTCCATTAGACTTCTTGATTATTTTCTGCACCTGTTCATGACACTTCAATGATCCATGTACCTGAACCCCTAAGTCCCTTTGGACATCCACTGTTTTTAACTTTTTACCATTTAGAAAGTACCCTGTTCTATCATTTTTTGATCCAAAGTGGATTACCTCACATTTGTCTACATTGAATTCCATTTGCCACAATTTTGCCCATTCACCGAATCTATCAATATCGCTTTGTAATTTTATGTTTTCATCTACACCGCTTACAATGCCACCAATCTTTGTGTCATCGGCAAACTTAGATGTGAGACTTTCTATGCCTTCATCTAAGTCGTTAATAAATATTGTGAATAATTGAGGCCCCAAGACAGATCCCTGCGGGACTCCACTAGTCACATCCTGCCAATGTGAATACTTACCCATTATCCCTACTCTCTGTCGCCTTTCGCTCAGCCAATTTCCTAACCAAGTCCGTACTTTTCCCTCGATTCCATGGGCTTCTATCTTAGCTAACAGTCTCTTATGTGGGACCTTATCAAATGCCTTCTGGAAGTCCATATAAATAACATCCATTGACATTCCCCTGTCCACTACTTTAGTCACCTCTTCAAAAAATTCAATCAGGTTTGTCAGGCACGACCTACCTTTCACAAATCCATGCTGGCTCTCTCTGATTAACTGAAAATTCGAGGTGTTCAGTCACCCCATCCTTAATTATAGATTCCAGCATTTTCCCCACAACAGATGTTAGGCTAACTGGCCTATAATTCCCCGGTTTCCCTCTGACGAAGGGGATAATCTCCGAAAGCTTGTGATTTTAAAATAAATTTGTTGGACTATAACCTGGTGTTGTAAGATTCCTTACATTCATCCTTTCTTAAAAAGCAGAGTGACATGTGCAATTTTCCAATCTAGAGGGACAGTTCCTGAATCTAGAGAACTTTGAAAGATTATAGTTAGGGCATCTGCAATCTCCTCACCTACTTCCTTTAAAACCCTGGGATGGAAACCATCTGGTCCTGGGGATCTGTCACTCTTTAGTGCTATTATTTTCTTCATTACTGTTGCTTTACTTATGTTAATTTTATCGCGTCCCTGTCCCCGATTCAATATTAGTTTTCTTGGGATTTCCGGCATGCTATCCTCTTTTTCGACTGTAAATACTGACGCAAAGTAATCGTTCAACATGTCCGCCATTTCCCCATGGTCAACGACAATATCCCAACTTTCAGTTTTTAAGGGGTCAACACTACTCCTGACCACCCTCTTTTTCCTAATATAACTATATAAGTTCTTTGTATTGGTTCAAATTCCATCATGGCAAGTTGTGCTGTTGCGAACTTCAATAAATCTGGTAATTTGCATCTCTTGGAACAAAAAAAATAAAATTTGCCAGATGGTCATAAAAACCCAACGGTCACACTAATGTCCTTCAGGTAAGGGAACCTGCCACCCCTACCTGACCTTGCCTATATGTGACTAATCCACACCAAGTGGTTGACTGATAATACGCTCTGAAGTGATCAAGTAACTCAGCTATACAAACAATGACTATAAGGCTCACCGCCACCTTCTTAAAGCAAGGGATTGGGCAATAAATGTGGCCTTGTCAGCATTACCCACATCTTAAGAACAAATACATTTAAAAAACTACACTAACCCACTTTTATTGCAGCTTCAAATAAAATTAGATTTCATAAATTAGTACCCCTGGCCTTCCGGGCATGAATCTCTGTGCCAGGGGTACTAATTTATTGATTTTATGTCATTATTATGGATGGAGAATACAGAAATGGAGATACGTTTACCTCCGTGCCTGATTTCCCGTTATGTGCTCCCATTGTGTGAAGCTGTGCCAGGAGGGCTAATTTGTAAAATCTACCAAATGCACAGACTGTTTGAAAATGCAACAAGTCAATCAGCCGTTCCAAAGAGCGGAAAGGTTAAGGTTTTGAGTGCAATCCTTCATTAGCATGGCTGCTGTTTTGATGAAGAATTCCACAAAAAGCCTTAACCCATCATTTCTCTTGCAGGTGCTGTGTGTTTCCCGCACTTGCTGTCTTTATTACATTTCTAGCACTCAGTTTTCCTTCCACATTTCTTGTACTGTTGCTTTTCTGCTATAAAACCTTCTACATTAAAAGAAAAAAGTGATGCTCCATACTATTTGCTGAGTACAATTTAAAGAGATGGTTTGTGCTAATTGTCTCATTTCAGAATCTGAGGGATGAACTGAGTACAATGTTAGAAAGCCATAGCTTGTTGGTTCGTTAACCTGTCAGTCTGAGCAATAACTCCAGCAAATCATTAACTCTAACAAAGTGGAGCCAGAAATACAGTTGTTCGCAATCGTTTAGTTATGCATACTCTGTCCTTGAGATTGTACATAGTCTTCCCTTGGAGGTTTAGGGTCCAATCATTTCAACCCAGAAAATGAATCAGTGCTCAGAATAAAGCACCAACATTGAGAATTAAAATAACAGCTCACCACAAAATTTTCAGATAAATATTCGGGTAACTTTAAGAGGCTCCTTTACTGATACAGAACTTCAATAGCAGGGAGCATGGGTAGGGTTCTCTCTGACTCATGCATTTATTGAGGCTTCGAAATCCTGATCCAATACTAATGAAATAAATGTTCTGACCCATTCTTGTTACTAATGTTTCTGCATAGCCAAAGACTTGTGCAATTAAACGAAAAAAGGGCAGGGATCATTGAGGTCTGAAAATGTGATTATGTGATTTTAGATTCTACCTACCTGTATATTCCAAAATCATTACCATATAAAGCCATTCATTATCACCCACAGGGAATACAACTCAGAGGGAAGATTATACTTGTATTACCATTTAATGATTATATAGTTATTTTAATTGAAATACTACGTATTTACTTCGACCACATCCTCCGGTAATGTATTCTACCTCATCTTGTCCAGGGAAAAAGGGGGGGGGCGGGGGTAGGAAAATAATTAAAATGCATAAAATTCTCAAATGAGTTTCCTTGGAGCTGGTTTTATGACCATAATTATATCTGGTTATGGTGCTAAATATTTTGGAATAGGTAGTTTAGAATGTACCTCATAAACAGTCCCATTTCCCTTTATTTCTTTGTTTAAAAAAAATCTACAGTCAATCTCTCTTAAGGTTGTAGTGTGCTTTAGTGACATTATTGTATCTCACATCACTCCACCTGTCTCTTCACAGCATGCCTGACTATACCATTCTTTGTCTACAACAAACACCAAGAGCACAGATGGTGCAGCAAGGGGCTTCTGAATTTCCTTTGTTGAGCCTGTTCATAGATGATGAGTAAGAAAGTACAAATAATTCCAAAACGATGGAAATGGTTTATGATGAGATCGAAGTTATTCCCAAACCTGCCTCATGGTTTCTTACAGCAATCACTTTATTGGCAGCTGCCCTTTCAGCTCTGAAAACTGGATTGGACACAGCCCAGGCTGATGGGATGAAAGTCTTCCTCTCTGCTAGCTGCGATGGTCCCACATGATGTGAGTGTGGCCAGTCTAAGCCCTGTTTCCAATCGGCAAAAGGATCACTGCACAAAGCTGCCCAAAGTTTTGGTAGTTTTTCTGAGAAGCCACAAGAACGTGTGGTGAGTGATATTTAAAGGTGTGGAGACTCTGCATCTAACCAGCACTATACTTGATGTGCTTAATTTCTTCTTGAGCACAGATGAGTTCTTTTTTCCCTTTCCACTTTTAGCACAATCCCAGAACATTCTACTTCACTCAATGCACTTTCTTGGAACTTAGGTGTTCTGCAACCAATCAGAAACCTGCAATAATGCTCCTGATGCACTCATTAATTATTACAATTGGCATGTAAATGCAATAAATAATGCAGAGTGCATCAATCCAGTGGCGAAATGTATAAATGTATGCACTACTGGAGAAAGCAAGGACATTTTGAAAACCCCTTTTCAGTGAAGAAGCTCTTCAAGTTCTAATTGATCACTTGAGAGAACAGAGACTTGTCCTCTACAGGTCAGAAGGGTATCCCAATAGTTAACAGAGTCCAGCAGGAGTAAGATGCAATTAGGCAGGCTGAACACATCATCAGATGACCGGAGGAGCAGAAGAAAGTATCTGATTTGAAGAAAAGTCCCAAGGTAAGCTATGAAGATGAGAGTCAAGTACCTTACTTTGCCATAAGAGTATCACTGTTAGGCAATTATAGCAATGCAAGTTGATTAAGAGATTCTAGGGGTCAGACATATCTGTTTGAGGGAGGAAAGAAAAAGAATAGCGCCTTCTATGATCTCAGGATGTCCCAAAGCGCTTTGCAGCCAATGAAGTATTTTTGAATTGTAGTAACTGATTTCATGTAAGAAACACGGCAGCCTTTGTGCACAGCAAGGTCCCACTAAAAGCAATAAGGTAAATGACCATGATCTGTTTTAGTGCTGTTAGTTGAGGGATAAAAATGAGCCAGAACACCAGGAGAACTCCATTGGTCTTCTTTGAATTGTGCTATAGGATCTTTTACATCCACCTGACAGAGCAGTTTAATATCTCATTAAAAGAATAGTTTCGTAAGAGTAACCTAAATTTATCCAGTAACACACTCAAAATGGAACACTAAAAAGAGTTAATGAGAACGTTTCAATAATATTAGAACAGACCACATTTATTAGAAAGAATGCAAAGTTGCAATGAGAAACACTGATGACTAACTAAATTGTACATAATTCTGCTCTTAGAACTGCAGAAGGTAAGGTCTGACATTTTATTCTACTCTCTCCACCAATGTAAATAGTAACTTGAAATTTCACTTCTCTCTGCAAAGTTTATTCTCATATGATATATACAGTTTTCTTTCCAGAAGAAAATGGTCTTCAACAGGTACCAGCAAGTGGGACTCAGAAAATGAAAACCCCTTATTCACTATGAGGAAGCCATTGCGGGCACGGGCGGGGGCGGGGGCGGGGGCGAAGCCGATCGCAGTAGCAGAAGCTTGAAGTGGGGGTGAGGGGAGCATTCCTGCTCCACCTGGCCCACAAGCAGTGCTATAAAAAGCACTGACCTGCAGGATCCCACAGTTCTTGGCTCCCTTCAGCTGTCGGGTTGCCCGAGCCCTGGGAAACCCAGCCTGCAGCCCTTAAATCAAAATGGCTGCTAAAATCTGAGGCACATAGCCTTATTAACATATTTAAATTACTGACTACCTCACGAGAGCAGGTTACTCGCCCGGCCCCCAATCTGCTCTGGTTAAACTGGAAGTAGGTGCATTCGCGGCAGGTTGGGGTTGGATTTCCTATTTTTAAGAATTTAACCTCCTCCCTGCCACTGTCCCACTCATCCTGGAGGGTTGAAATTCCCCCGACTATTCCAATACTTTCCCATCCTCCACCATCCATAAATTTTAGTTCATCAAAAACTCTGCCGCCCATATCCTATCCCACACCAAGTCCCACTGAGCCATCGCCCTTTTGACCAAACTTTATATCTTCTACTTTGGCTTGACGTTGATTTTTTGTCTGATTTTTTTTCTGTAAAGCACCTTGGGACATTCTTCTACATTAAAGGCACTATGTAAATGCAAGCTGTTTTACTGATGATGTTGCATCAGAGGTCCAAAATCTGAAACATGATAAAGAGCTGTTGTATCACTTGGCCCAACCATGAAAGAACGATTCAGCGGTCCCACAGCAGTTCAATAATCTGATCAGGGGCCACCATCAGAATTCAATCTCCAAATGTGGTGTCTGTGCGCAGAATCACAAGGCCAAGTGAGCAACTCTCAAGTAACTGAAAGCCCCTTTGGCTGCAAGTGACAGGAGAAGCGCATCAAAACATACACATGTACATCAAAGCACAGCTAGAACAGGACAAGCTACTCCTGACACTGGTAGAACCTTCAGCGTCTGCAGCATGTGGAGGTGGTGAGTAGTGGAATTGTAAGCAGGACTGGGACATATCTCAGAAATCCTCCACACATAATTTTCCCAATAGGATATCCCCTGCCAGTACAGGAGAAAGAACACAAATGTCGAACTGTACGAAGTACAAGGGGACAACATAGTTGCACAGTACACTGTGCGCATCCACGGTTATGGAAAGAAAATGCTCAAATTGGTTAAAATTGCAATCTTTATTTCTATTTAAAAAAGCACATGGTCATGATGCAACAAAAAAAAACAGGTCAGGCAACTTTAGGTGAAATGTACTTAGTGTTCCAAGTTTTAATCTTCTGTGGTATGAAAAGCCATCCTTGATGAGTGTCCTTCGCATCTGTGCCATTTTAAACAATGGCTACTGATGCCAGGGGTGGGGGTGCTCATGTTCACCTCATTGTCTTGTTCCTCTTCAAGCACTGCAGCGCACAACGTGCTCCAGGTATTCTGCAAACTCTATTGGAATCATATTACAAGGCCACCAGAGCAACCTAAATCATCAAATGTTGCTTTAGCAAGTCAAAGGTGTACTCTATGAAACATTCTCTTTATGGATGTACCTTTCTAGAGGTGGATGGGGGTTCTGCACAGCTGTCATCAGTCAAGTTTTAAATCTCTCTCAGGAACCAATCTTACATTCTGCAACAGATAGAAATCCTTAATTCCATTCATGTCAGCGCATCATTGTTAAAAATCAGTATTTATTTGCATAATTCTTTGCCCGTGGTCACACGAGCCTGGATTTTCCAATTCACAATTGGATTATCGCCAGTGTTAAAACAATGCCGATCGAAAAATCCAGGCCATCCTCTGTACATTGAAGGAACAGTAACCCCCCTCCCTGCTGACAGGAAAGGGCATTGCCTACTGTTGCATAAATGGTGCTGTGAATGTAAATCAATGCCACACAATGCAAGTATTTGACCTCTCCATCTAGTGCAGTATATCACTATTGAACGTCAAGTATTCAGCAAAGAGAAGGATCCATTACAACTCTGATGCAGCAGAGAACTGCATACTACCCGATCCTACTGAAGCCGTCTGTTGGTTCCTGGAGATACACAGTTGCTTAGAAATTTAGTGCAGTGATCACTTTCACATCCACTCAGGATGCCATCTGGATGTTGCTTCTTGGCTGCAGCCCTGGTTGCAGGAATTAACAAGTGGTCAGAGATCACAGCTATATTGAATTCCACGGTACATGGTTCCTCAAAAAAGTCCAGGTTTTTTCCTCGGGATGTGGAAGACGCCGGCAAGGCTACATTTATTTCCAAATTCTAGTTGCCTTGAGAAGGTAATGGCGAGTCTTTTCCTTGAACTGCTGCAGTCCTTGTGGCGATGGTCCTCCCACAATGGGGTTAGGAATGATAATGGCCCCGATTTTAGCAGGGAGGCGGGAAGAGAGCAGGGGGAGCGATTGGACGCGTGGTAACCCACCCAGTAAAATCAGTCTGTTCCCCACGTGATTGCGGGTAAATTGGAGCCACTTAACGTGGTTTCTGGGTTTGCCGTTGGAAACCTGCGCAGCGAGCAGACTGCGCACCCGCATCACAGGCTGTCAGCTGGAGGAGCCCTATTTAAAAGGGCAGTCCTCCAGTGGCTGGTCCTGGAGCAAATACCCAACACAACCCAGAGGAAAGGCTGCTCCTAGGTTTAGTGATGCCTCACTCCAGGGGCTACTGGTTGGGGTGAGGAGGAGGGGGGATATATTCTACCCAGCGGACGGGAGGAAGTGGCCTGCCTCTGCCACCAAGAAGGCCTGGCTCGAGTTGGCAGAGGAGGTCACCAGCAGCAGTAACATCTCCTGCACCTGGATCCATTGCAGGAAGCACTTCAATGACCTAACTAGGTCAGCTAAAGTGAGTACACTTACTCATTCTCCTACACTCAGTCTTCCACATCACCGCCCCCACCCCCCAACTCATTCTGCACTGCCAGCACTACTCTAACACATCACTCCTCACACCCACTCAAAGCTCATACTCAACTTACCTGCACTTCCTCACCTCCCCAATACTCACCCCACCACTACCACTCAACTCAATCCTCATATAACGTCATGGCTATGGCTCATACTCACCGTCTGATGCATCTCTTTCACAGTCAGCCGCATCCAAACCAACGCATTCAATGGTTGGCTAGGTCACGCCTCTCTTTCTCCCCTTACAGTAGAAGAGAGCCCAGAATGCATGTGAGAGGGCGTGGACAGGAGTGGGGCTGCAACAGGTAGCCGTGCTCTCAGACATGGAGCAGGAGGCGCTGGAGCTGAGCTGCACCCTTGAGTGCCTGTCCGCCGGGGATGCCGAGACTGGCACCCGATAAACGTCTGGTGACAGAACTTTAACATTCAGCACACACAATATCAATTGATGTTAACATGCCTTGCCATCTTCAACATCTGTCATCATGCTTAATATTGCCTTCTGTTCTTTTACAGGGCCTTTAGCGACCGCTGTGACGGCGGAGGGCGATTCCTCAGAGGACCTGCCAGCCTCTGAGGGGGCACCATCACATCTGAGCGAGACATCCACCAGCGCAGATACACACATCTCAGTGGGCCCCCGTCCTCAGTTAGTTGGGGTCGCACATGGTAAGTTACCACACACTAGCATGAACAGACACTGGTGGCAGGGGCAGCTGTGGAGAGTCTGCCTCGGTAGGAGCTCTCTTCTCTAGGCTCTGCTCAGCTGGACATAGATGCTGAACCCTGGGGGCCATCCTTTAAAAGGAGAGCGATCGAGGGGCAGCAGCACATTTGCGAGGTGCTGGAAGAGTTGCCACACGCACTCCCCACAATAGCGCAGAGGATAGAGGAGTCCAACTCCTGCATGAGTGGAATGGTGGCACAGGTAAGGGAGGGCATCTCAGATACTGTCACAGGGACGTAAGGGCATCTCAGTGTGGCAGGTAAGTGAGAGAATGTCTGCCATGGAGGGAAGGCTAACCTCCATGGAGCTTCAAGCTCGGCTCACAAGTGAGTCCATTCAGGCCCTGACAACAGTCGTTTGGACTCACGGTGAACAACATTCCGCCGCCTCAAACAGGCAGGGATGTACTCTAGCACTGGCCTTACAAGGCTTCACACATGTCCTCCAAACTGTCATCCAGCAGAGTGGTAGGAGAGGAATGATGGCAAAAGGGGACGCCACTCAAGGCGCCCCACGTCTCACCCATTGCCCCCCTCTCAACCAGTACCCACAATGCTGGCTCCTCTCCAGGTGGCCAAGTCTGCCCCTGCACAGGTGCCGGTGGAGCAGTCTTTGGAGGGGTCCTCATGGGCACCGAAACCCACAGGGCGTAGGCTCAAAGCATCTAATCGGTCAGGGCATGAACAAGAGCAACCTGCCACGACCTCTGCTGCAACCACAGGGGAAGCACCACATAGAAGTAGTTGTAAGCGAAAGGCCAAGGTTTTGTAAGCACAAAGGGGATGCACAAGGGTGTTTTTGATGGTTGGCCATGTTTTTTTTAATTTATATTTGCTTTTCGTTAAACGCACATTAAATATTATTATTGTCACAACTACTGCCAAGTCTTGGTCATTCTTGACTGGCTTCTGTAATAAGGTCCCTTCATAAGGTTCACCATGAACGCCCAACACTTGATGCCACCCATTGGGTCACTCTACAGTGGGGGTGTGTGTGTGTAGTTCCAGGACTGTTTTGTGCAGTGGGCGGGGGGGTGGGGAGCTGGTGTGGCCGCTGCTCTGTCCAGGTGGTGAGGGCTGGACTCTTCACACTGACTGACGTTAGAAGAACCGTTCACATATCAGTGGCTCCCTGGCCTAACGATCAGCCAGGTGAGCCGCTTTTCTGCCCATGGGTTGCTCCTCCTCCTCCGCCTCCTCCTCAATGTGGGTGGCAGATTTGGATGGGGCCTCCTAAAGCAGCACCCCTCTCTGTTATGCCATGTTGTGCAGGGCACAACAAACGACTATGATGCATCCCACTTTGGTGCGTATTGAAGGCACCCCCAGAATGATCAAGGCACCTGAAGCACATTTTGAGCAGCCCTATAGCATGCTCAATTGTAGACCTGGTAGCGATGTGGCTGTCATTATATTGACGCTGTTGCTCGGTGATGGGCTTCCTCAGAGGTGTCATGAGCTACGTGTGCAGGGGGTATCTCTTGTCCCCAAGGAGCCAGCCCTTGCGGGTGTTCGGTGCGTGGAAGAGGGGCGGGATGTTGGACTCAATTTTGCAGGATCCTCAGCGTGTTTCCCATGCTGTGGGAAACACTCCCTGTTCTAGCAGACATGTTTCAGTCAGCAGCCAGTGGGAGATGCAAATGACCATTTGACAAGTGGGGAGAAAATCTCATTTATTGCAGCAGGACACTCCGTCACTTCAGACAAAGTTTTGGCTACAAAACCTGTGTTTTCACTCAAAATTCTTACTTTCCCACCAAAACTCTGCTGTGCAAACACATTTACCTACGTTGCGGACCCCCTCAAACTCACATCAGGATGGGGGGGTGCCACGGCTGCATTCATCACTTCATCCGAGGACCAGTAATATCACCAGCCTCGCCAGGCACGGCGTCCACCTCCGCCACACTGGAGCTACACAACAGTGCTGTACCACAGGCACCTGCACAAGAGCACGGAGGATGAAGGAATCGCGGCAGCTGCCAGGGAATCTGGCGCACGTGAAGGAATCTCTTGCGGTGGTCACAAACGAGCTGAGCGTTGATGGAGTGATGGCCCTTCCTGTTGATGAACTGTCCTGGCTCATGTGGAAGTGCTTGTATTGCCATATGGGTGCAATCGATTACACCCTGCACCCTTGGGAAGCCAGCCACAGCGGGGAATCCCACTGCCCTCTCCGTCTGACTGAGGTTGTCCATGGGGAAGTTGACGAAGTGCGAGGCCCTGTGAAACAAGCCATCAGTGACCTGCCTTATGCACTTGTGTGCAGTCGATGGAGAGACCCTGGTGATGTCAACGGTGGCACCCTGGAATGATCCGGAGGCGAAGAAGTTGAGGGCAGCTGTGACTTTGACAGCAACGACTTTGACAGCAACAGATAAGGAGATGCTGCTCGGCCCAGCCGAAAGCAACAGATATCTGTAACTACCTGGCGACTGATTCAGAGCCTCCATATGCACTGCTCCTCAGAGAAGTCCAGGAAGCTGAGCCCCGGTCTGTAGACCCTGTTTTGAGGGTAGTGCCTCCTGTGACGTTGCTCTCTCTGTTGTTGACCTCCGTGCTCTTGCGCAGGTGCCTATGGTACAGCACTGTGTTGTGTAGCTCCAGTGTGGCGGAGGTGGACGTCGTGCCTGGCAAGGCTGGTGATATTACTGGTCCTCGGATGAAGTGATCAATGCAGCCGTGGCACCCCCCCATCCTGATGTGAGTTTGAGGGGGTCCACAACGTAGGTAAATGTGTTTGCACAGCAGAGTTTTGGTGGGAAAGTAAGAATTTTGAGTGAAAACACAGGTTTTGTAGCCAAAACTTTGTCTGAAGTGATGAAGTGTCCTGCTGCAATAAATGAGATTTTCTCCCCACTTGTCAAATAGTCATTTGCATCTCCCACTGGCTGCTGACTGAAACACATCTGCTAGAACAGGGAGTGTTTCCCACAGCATGGGAAACACGCTGAGGATCCTTCAAAATTGCATCCCTGCCAAAATGTCTACTCAATGAGGTCTCTCAAGTACCTCAACTATCTGTCAAGGTTTGTAAATTATCATCCCGCTGGCTTTAATTGTCGGTGTGAGTCTCGTATTTGGGAGGTGCACGCACACCCAATCGCGTCACTGGGGATCCCGGAAGTCAGCGGTTGGAGCCGGGCTCCGAACCCGCTCCGGATTTATACAATTTTAGGAGCACCCAATGCACCCACACCGCCATCCGAAAATCGGCCCCAATGACTCAACAAGGATGAAGGAACGGCGCTATATGTCCAAGTCAGGACGATATGTGACTTGGAGGTACTTATCTGGCAGCAGGTAGCAGTAGATCCTAAAGGTCCATCTCCTACACTGTTGCTGCTCTTCTTTCTCCAAGGTGTTTAGGAATTCTAATTTAGCTGCATTCACCAACGGGCTTATCTGACATTATCTCCAGGCTATCATCTGCTCTGCTCGTCTCTAAAGCTTCAGTGGCTTCGTCTGGTGCTTTTAGCCAGTTTCAATTGTGTAAATTTAACATGGTGTGTGAATCAAGTAAGTCCTGACTAAATTTGCACATTTCTCGTAATTGCTACTTAACAAGGACTTAATCAAAAAAAGCTGTTAACGCAGGGTCTGCACGTTGACATACGTTAAACCCGTTTACTCTTAGAAGTAATTTGAGGAGCTTGCGCAGAAGTTAGCGCCCATTCCATTAATGCTAATGCAAAAATGACTACAAGTTAATGAACAATGTGTGCACTAGCTCTAACACACAGAAGAAATTAGCATCCTGATTATCTAGAGGAGAACCAGGCCGTTTCCCAGTGCCAAACATCACTTTCAAACCTCAAATTAATGGTCATCAAATAATATTTTCAAACACAGTTTACCAATGACTTTTAATCTAAGGATAAAGTACTATTTCTGGATTTTACCACAAGATTAATACTCTTAATTTTGTTACTTAATTGAAATTATCTAATCATCTAGCACTAAATTACCATTTTCTTGTGTTATTTATAATGCTTAATTTGAATTATTGGATAATATAAATGTTTTCTGCCACAAAAATTATCAAGACTGTACAGAATCAATACCATGCACAGAAAGCATAAAATGCAGACCAATATCTGCATTTTACTGCTAAATATCAATACAATAACATCGTCCGTGAGCCAGCTCAGAAGTGCAACCAATGGAGAGCACTAAATCAATAAAGCCAATGGAGTGCTGAACTACAGAACCAAAACAGTAAAATATAAGTCAGAGGAAGCAGTGATCAAACTGTACAGTGCTCTGGTCAGTCTACACCTTGTTCTAACACAAGGGATGCTGGAGGCAGGGAGAGAAGAATCATGGAGGTATTTCCTAGTGTTGGGGTCTAAGTTATGAGGAGAAACTTGGGGTTTTCAGCCTTGAAAGAAGGTGTCTGAGAGATGATCTTATAGGAGGTATAAGATAGTAAATATTATGGAAAAGGTAAATCTGCAAAATTACTTCAAACTAAATTGTGAGAGAGTTGAAAAAGGGACCCCGATTCAAAATAGTATTAACAGGCAATTTAAAACTCATATCAGCAAGTCCTTCACACAAAGAACGATCAACACATGGAATGGGCTCCCAGATACAGTAGTGGAAGTGAAAATCCTGGAATTATTTAAGAAATAATTGGATGCTGCAGTCTGAATGGATGAAGTAAGATGGGCCAAATGGCCTTCCACGTCTGTAATTGTCTTGTGAAATGATGAACTCCTAAATGAAAACCTGTGGATCAGTGGTAACAAGAGCCATGTGAGAACGAGCTTGGAATACCTCCATCCAAAGATGGACAAACCACAGATATGACCACCATGTCCATTATGTCAGTGGAGTCCGAGAGATCTGCAAGTTTCCACTTAAAGGAGAGTTGCCATGCAATATAAACAGGAGAAAGACCAGAGTGCTAGATTTGCAAAAAGCAAATTTTGAGAGGATGAGAATGGAACTAGGGAAGGTAAACAGGGGAAAAAAATGTGATAGACAAAGAAATAGAACAGCAGTGGGAAATATTTAAAACATTGATCGAGAGTTCAGGACAAATATATTCTTCTAAAAAGCAAGAACAAAGTAGCCAATAATGAAACACCATGGATGATCAAAGAGATAAGGATAAAATTGAAACTAAAGAAAAAGGCATACACCAAGTGCATAGACAATAAAGGAGGATGATAAAAGGGAATATGAAGAGGTTAGGATAGATGTCAAAAAAAATTAGGGAAGCAAAGAGGAACCACAAAATTAAATCATCTAGGAATATAAAAAGAAATAGTACATTATTCTACAGATACTTAAATAAGAAAAATCAGGATCGGGCCACTAAGGGATGCACAAGATAAACTCACAGATAATGACTGTAAAAAGGCAGAAATATTGAATAATTACTTTGCCTCAGTATTTACTAGGGAGACTAACAGGGTCCACATGATATTAGAAGATATGATGATATTAGAAGATATGATGATATTTAAAGATAAAGATAGAGAGGAGATAATTGATAAACTAGTCAAACTTGGAGAGGATAAAACCCCTGGTCCAGATAGACTGCATCCACACATACTAAAAGACGCTAGGGAAGAGATAACAGAGACACTATTACACATATATAAGAATTCATTAGAAAAGGGAATAGTGTCATAGGACTAGCATACAGCAAATGATAGATATATAGATTTTTAAAAAAATAGAACAAGTCCAGGGAACTATAAACCAGTTAGCTTAACATTAGTGGTAGGAAAGATAACGGAATCTTTACTCAAAGATGTACTTGAAAAACGTCTAGAAAACAAAAATATAATAAAGATTAGTCAGCACGGATTTCAAAAGGGAAAGTCATGCTTGATCAACCTTACTGAATTCTTTGAACAAGTAACAAAAGAGTAGACAAGGGTCCTGTAATAGATTTAATATATTTGGATTTTCAAAAGGCCTTTGATAAGGTACCACATAGCAGACTCATGACTAAGGTCAGAGCATGTGGAGTCAGGGGACAGGTAGCAGAATGGATAGCAAACTGCCTACAAAACAGAAAACAAAGTCGGGGTTAAAGGTAAGACTCAGACTGGCAAAAGGTGGGAAGTGATGTTCCATAAGGATCGGTGCTGGGACCAGTGTTGTTCACAATTTATATAAACAATTTGGACTCAGGAATCGGAAGTACAATTTCAAAATTTGTGGATGACACCAAATTGGGGGGTATAGTTAATACCGAGGAGGACTGTGACAAAATACAAGACGACAGTAAGAAACTTGCAGAATGTGTTTGCAATTGGCAAATGAATTTCAATATAGATAAGTGTGAGGTGGTGTATTTTGATAGGAAGAATAAGAAGGCCGCATACTCCTTGGAAAATAGGAGTCTAAATCCGGTAGAGGAGCAAAGGGATCTAGGGGCACAGATACACAAATCACTAAAAGTAGAAACACAGGTTTATAGGGCCATAAAAAAGCAAACCAAGCATGGGTTCATTTCTAGAGGGATAGAATTGAAAAGCAGAGGTTATGTTATACTTGTATAGAACCTTGATTAGGCCACACTAAGAGTACTGTGCACAGTTCTGGTCTCCATATTGGAAAAGAGATATAGAGGCACTAGAATAAGGTGCAAAAAAGATTTACTTGGATGATACCAGAACAGAGAGGTTATACCTATCAGGAAAGATTGAACAGGCTGTTACTCGTTTCTCTAGAAAAGAGAAGGCTGAGGGGTGACCTGATAGAGGTCTTTAAGATTATGAAAGGGTTTGATAGGATAGACATAGAGAAGATGTTTCCACTTGTGGGGGAGACCAAGACTAGGGGCCCTAAATATAAGATAGTCACTAATAAATCCAAAAGGAAATTCAGGAGAAACTTCTTTATCCAGAGATTGGTTGAAATGTGGAACTCGCTACCACAAGGAGTAGTTGAAGCAAATGGCATAGATGCATTTAAGGGGAAGCTAGATAAACACGAGGGAGAAAGGAATAGAAGGTTATGCCGATAGGGTTAGATGAAGAGGTGGTGGGAGGAGGCTTGTGTGGAGCATAAACTCTGGTATGGACCAGTTGGGCCGAATGGCCTGTTTCTGTGCCGTACATTCTATGTAATTCAATGTAAGTATCAAATTATGAGTACTTATAAAACAAAAAGATCCACTGGAGTTTAATGCGAAGTTCTGAGCAAAGATTGCTGCTGCTGCGTTCCTTATATTCATGAAATGAAGTAAGTGATACAGGACTGCATGGCCAATACTAAAATCTGATGATAGAAACAGTCAACAGGTCACACAAAGACAAAGAGAACAATACATGAATTAAAGCATTGATTGAATAAGGGTGGAATGTGCCAAATACTCTTCCTCTATCTTCCTGAGGAATTTTCAATCTGATTTCCTGCTCCAACACTCTCCTTATTGACTTTAATTTTTAAGGAAATTTATACCTTTTCTAAAAACCTGATATTGCTGTAGAATGAGAGAAAGACAATCTTTTACATAGAATTATATAGAATTTATTTCACAGAAACAGGCCACTCAGCCCAACTGGTCTACGCCAGTGTTTTTGCTCCACACGCGATTCCTCCCACCCTACCTCATCTAACCCTACCAGCATATCATTCTGTTCCTTTCTCCCTCATATACTTATCTAGCTGCCCCATAAATGCAACCTGAATAACTTGCTTACCAGAAGGAGGATTACAGGATTAAAAAGACCACTAGAAACATCAGTTTCCAGTGCCACTAAATTTTTCACCTCAAATGAACCCCAGTTTGGTGAAGTCACCCCCTTTGTACGACTAAACTGCTTCAAAATGAAGCATTTGTATCTTGGAGCTACCGATGCTTTTGAATCTGTCATAAATCATATTGGCGGGCAAATTCCACTGCACCGTGTCTGGTCACCGGAGATGGTCCAGACAGGTTTTTTTTTAAATTCTTCTTGGGATCTGGGCAACGTTGGCAAGACCACATTTATTGTCCATCCCTAGTTACACTGAACTGACAGGCTTAGTCGGGCACTTTAGATGGTATTAAGAGTCAATCACATAGTGTGGGATTCAGTTATGAATCGGCCTTCCTAATTGCACTGTGGGAGAACCTTCACCACACGGACTGCAGTGGTTCAAGGCGGCGGCTCACCATCACCTTCTCAAAGGCAATAATGCTGGCCTTGCCAGCGACGCCCACATCCCATGAATGAATAAAAAAGGCCAGACTGGATTAGGGTGACAGGTTCCATTCACTAAACATCAGTGAACCAGTTGGGATTTTACAACAATCTGGAAGCTTTCATGGTCATTTATCAGCCAGATTTAATGAATTCAATTTCACAACTTGCTATAGTGAAATTTGAACTCTCAATGTCCAGGTTGCTAGTCTATTACTATATCCATTACAGTCCCCTATCGAACAGTAAGCAATCAAAATCTCCACATGCATACTGAGTACTCACACCTCTCAGAGAGAAAGCAAGCAAAATAGTGCTGCTAGCAGAGGATGGTGCTGAAGTGGAGGATGTCAAGATATAAACCGCACAATCTTAAAGGGGGTGCCAGACCGGGAGACCTGGGGGTTCACATGCATAAATCTTTGCAGATGGCAGGACAAGTTGATGAGGCTATTAAAAAAAAGCATACTGGATCCTTGACTTCATAAATAGAGACACAGAGGATAAAAGCAAGGAAGTTACTGTAAACCTTTATAAATCACTGGTTAGGCCTCAGCCAGAGTATTGTGTCCAATTCTGGGCACCACACTTTAGGAAGGCTATCAAGGCCTTGGAAAGAGTACAGAGGAGATTTACTAGAATGGTACCAGGGATGAGGGACTTCAGTTACGTGGAGAGACGAGAGAAGCTGGGATTGTTCTCCTTAGAGCAGAGAAGGTTAAGGGGAGATTTAATAGAGGTGTTTAAAATTATGAGGGGTTTTGACGGAATAGATAGGGAGAAACTGTTTCCACTGGCAGGAGAGTCAGTGACCAGAGGACACAGAATTAAGATAATTGGCAAGGGGGAGATGAGCACTGTTCCCTCTAAGCTGCGCGTGCGGCTGCGCAGCAATTTGTTATGCACCACGCATGTTGGCCGCGCACCAAACCAGTGCTCTCTGGTGGAGATGCTGCTGAGGTGACGTCAGCTACCAATCACTTTGCAGCAAGGGCGGGAGTTAAAGTTAGGTTGGACGGGAGCGTTGTACTGTGGGTGTCGGCGTCTAGTGTGGGTCAGTGGGACAGCTGCTCAGAGACCGGTCTCCACAAATAGTATACTGTCCAATGGATGGATATATTCATTGGACAAATAATTATATATATATATATATATATATATATATATATATATATATAATAAAAAATAAATAAAATAGCACACACACACACACACACACACACACACACACACACACAATATAACTGATTTGAGTTTCCAATCAGAAAACTTCAGCACACGAGGATTCAGTAAAGATTCAGTGAGGAGATGCGTTCAATTAAATGAAAGCTTTTCACCTCTAGTGCGAATTGTGGAGAACTGTGAAATATGTTTGTCTTTAGACTAAAGTAAGGCATTTGTAGCAAACAACATTGGAGGGAGTCTACGATTAGTGCAATTAACAGTTTTTGTCGCCATCCTATTTGACGTTAGCTTCTGAAGTAAACGACAAATGAACACAAATTACCTGGCATATTGTAATAATCATTTATCAATTTCCATATTTCATACTAACATTAAGTAATTCTAACAGTTCATGTGTAATACTGTTGCTAAAGATCCTTCTACAATTGTGCTAAAATATACTTTCCAATCACATTGGTACATTGTAATCAAAACAATGAAGTTGATTTAAATTGTTTTATACAACTGCTATCCAAAACCCTCAGTTGCCCCAAGGATTGTCTCTTTTTATCTTTGCCCGTTACCTCCCTCAGTTCAGGTTTTACATCACCAAACTGCTCCCTGCCTTACATAGAGGCAGCCAAAACTAATGAGACCTGCAAGATATATAACTGTAGTGCAATAACTTTTTAAAGCCTGCTGAGGATTCAATGTTTGGGGGGGGGGGGGGGGGGGGAGCTTTAATTAAACTGTTCCCTATCCCCAAATTCACATTGACTGATTTGACAGCTGTTTTGTATTTCTGACACAATTTAAAAATTCTGACTGATTCAAACAGAAATAAATCGTGTGCAGAGTCATTAAGCTGATTGGAATCGATCCCAGCAGATTATTTTTAATAAAATAACAAGACTGGTCTGCTGAATTCTAGTGCAACTTAAGAAACCCATTTCATAAATTATATAAATTTATCAGCCAATATAACATTAAATTCTTACAATTATCCATTATTTTGTATATTTATTCTGTTTGTTATTTACCCTGAATAATGTTTTCTAAAAAGATGTTCTATTCAAAATTGTGATTTTTTTTTTTTATGAAGGCACACAGCCTTCATAAATCGGTGCACAAACCCCAATTCATTCCGCACATGGCCGAAAAAAATTAGAGGGAACATTGGAGATGAGGGGAATTTTTTTTTTAAAAACGCAGCGAGTTGTAATGATCTGGAATGCACTGCCTGAAAGGGTGGTGGAAGCAGATTCAATGGTAACTTTCAAAAGGGAATTGGATAAATACTTGAAAAGGAGAAATTTGCAGGGCTATGGGGAAAGAAGAGAGTGGTACAAATTGGTTAGCTCCTCAAAGAGCTGGCACAGGCACGATGGGCCGAATGGCCTCCTTCCGTGCTGTAACATTCTATGATTCTATGAACAAAAGACAATTGGGTGGGTGACATGCCCAGCAAGATCCCAGCAATCAATGAAACAATAAAACTATATTCAAACAATCTTACTAACAGTTTATTGTAGATATTCAGCTGAAATTAGGTAAAGTACGAGAATACTTCTGTCTCTTTCACCCGTCCTTGTTGCCTGGACATTCTAATGTGCCCATTGAGGGAATGCCATCCATTTTATTGCACTGACCTTTGGTGTAGCTTTGGTACTCACGTGTAAGCGGTAATTTGAGGAGTTGCTGCCTGGGCGGATGCTCACTGAATGTAAGCATAGGTCAAACATAGCGCTAAAGCACCATAGCCCTAATTCCTTGATCCACGCTTCCATTAGTACAGCCTCACTAGAGAAGCCTCTCAAACTGGCACATTTACTGTAAATTCAACAAGCAGAGCTCACAGGACAGAAGCAAGAGGCAAAGAGAGGGCAAAGACACATTAGTCCCTATTCTCTGACCCGCGCTGTCATCTGGCAAGGTTTAATTTTGGGATTGCAGCTTTGCTGAATTTGCCCTATAGCATGGTGTAGGAGGGGGGGGGGTGGGAAGTGAGAGACATTGAACGTATAAGAACGAGAGTGTGAGCGCTTGCAATACAGTGGAGAGTGAGGTTTTATTTTCGCCAAGGTGAGTTTCTTAATGTCCCGCCAAGCAAAAGATATTATGAATAAAAGTAGGTAGGAAATCAGTCTGAAAAGAATTCCAACAAATGACAAGTGAGAACTCCACAACAACAAACTAGTGACAGTAAAAAGATTAGGACAAGGCCATAAAGCTAACTCAAATAATTATAATAAAACAGATAATCATTCAGCAGATCAACACCTTCACCTGCCAATTTATATTTATTGCCATAATTTTCACAAATATCAACAATACTCCAGGGAAGGAAGAGGGGAACTCCTCTGCCTTATATTTTATACAGCAAGAGACAAAGTGCCTATTTTGCCCTGAGTTGAGCTTAGCTGTTTTTAAAATTTTTTAAAAATTCGTTCATGTGATATGGGCGTCGCTGGCGAGACCAGCATTTGTTGCCCATCCCTAATTGCCCTTGAGAAGGTGGTGGTGAGCCGCCTTCTTGAACCGCTGCAGTCCGTGTGGTGAAGGTTCTCCCACAGTGCTGTTAGGAAGAGAGTTCCAGGATTTTGACCCAGCTACAATGAAGGAACGGCGATATATTTCCAAGTCGGGATGGTGTGTGACTTGAAGGGAACACCACCACCACCTGTACGTTCCCCATGAACAAATAAAAAAAATATACCTCCCTAACATTTCTTCCTGTTCATCTTGTTGTTTCATCTAGCCATCATAAAGGTTTTACACTTCTCCTGCTTCCCTGTGATGCTGGAAAGATGGACAGGATAGGTGTCGCCTGTGCATGAGGTCAACTACAATTTAAGGGTTTCTGGACTCGTAGGTCATGATATTTACAGGGAGGAAGTGGGGTGACTTGTAGCAGCCAGGAATCGCAGAAATACGGGGGACATAGGAGGTCCTGCCAAATGTAACGGCAGGACCTCAATTGAATATTTTTCCCCCCGTTTCCTGGCTGCCAGCCAGCCAGCCAGATTGAGTGACCGGCTGGCTATCGGGCGGGAAGGCCTGCGCTAGAAGACCGCAGCCGGGGACCAGAGAGGTCAGCCTGGAGATTTGTGTGGGGGGGGGGGGGGGGGGATGCGGGGGTGGGAAAGACCTCAGATCGTACAGAGGGAGGCCAATTGCGGCAGGTTAGCTTGGGTGGCCGGGGGAAGCAACCCTGCTCCTCCTGGCCCACAAGCACTGCTGGAAAGGCACTTACCTGCTGGATCCAGCCGTTCTCGCCTCCCTTCAGCTGCCAGGTTTACAGAGCCCTGGCTCCTCTGCCGTTAAATCTAAAGCGCTGCTAAAGTCCGAGACGCAGCCTCATTAACATATTTAAATTACTGACCTGCCTCTCGAGAGCAGGTTACTCGCCCGCCCCCAACCCACCCCAGTTAAACCAGAAGTAGGTGTGTTCACGTTGGGTTGGGGTCAGGTTTCTGATTTTTAAAGAGTTTAACTCCCTCCCTCTGCCCTGGGGGGTTAAAACTCCCCCATTGTGTTTTAGTTCAGAATCTACTAGCCTCCAAATTAAACATACATGTATATAAAATAAAGCAAGCCTTTTCTTATAGCTACACCTGCATTCTAACAGAGCTTATACTTCCTCAATAAACAGAAAAAAGCGGGAAGTTATTGCTACAATATAACGATTAACCCTTTCCATACAACTCACACCAATCCACAGGAGCACAGTATCAGATCTGGGCATCAACGTATAGCAATCACAATTGTGGGGGAGTCCAAAACGAGAGGTCATAAATATAAAATAGTCGCTAATAAATCCAATAGGGAATTCAGGAGAAACTTCTTCACTCAAAGAGTTGCAAGAATCTCAGGTGGTTGTAAAAGATCCCATGGCACTATTCGAAGAGAAGGGAAGTTCTCCCTGGTGTCCGAGCCATCATTTATCCCTCAGCTGCCACCACTAAAACTGTTACCTGGTCATTATCACGTTGCTGTTTGTGGGACATTGCGCAAATTGGCCACCGCATTTCCTACATTACAACAGTGACTACACTTCAAAAATAGAAGTACTTCATTGGCTGTAAAGCGCTTTGGGACATCCTGAGGTTGTGAAAGGTGCTATATTAATGCAAGTCTTTCTTTTTAAGAATGTGGAACGCGCTACCACAAGGGGTAATTGAGGCAAATAGCATAGATGCATTTAAGGGGAAGCTAGATAAGCACATGAGGGAGAAAGGAATAGAAGGGGATCCATAGGGTTAGATGAAGTAGAGAGGGAGGAGGCCTGTGTGGAGCATAAATGTCGTCATAGACCAGTTGGGTCAAATGGCCTGTTTCTGTGCTGTAGTTTTGATGTAACTCGATGAATCAGATCTGGGCATCAACTCATAGCAATCTACCAGAACACAGTGACCTATAAATTCAGGAGTGCGTGAAAACGTGCGAGGCGGGGGCGGGGGGCACGGTATATCTGCGCCAATTGAGACCCATGCAGGCAGCATGTAAAATCCGTGCTGCCTCCTTATTATAATTACTTGCGCATGGAGCCAGTACTACCAGCGCTGTACATTGGCTGCACGCCTCTCGGGGGAGGGGGAGCGATTTCGGGAGACCACGTCCTTCCTTAAAGGCGGCCAGCATCTCTTAAAGGGAAGCTGGATTCTGGCTGTTGTGAAACTACATGTAATTGAAATGGCTGAAGGAGGGAGAGCACGGGCACTAATGTTTTCCAATGCTGCACTGGAGGCCTTGGTGCAGAAAGTGGAGGGGAGGAGGGACATCCTTTTTCCTGCAGGGTACAGGAAGCCCTCCAGGCATCTGATGAGGCAGTGGGCGGAGATTGCTCACAAAGTCAATGCCAGGAACACTGCTCCCAGAACATGGGTGTAATGCAGAAAAAATTTGACTGCATATAGTAAAGCCATGATTCCCAGCCTGAATGGAGATGATTGACGGGGGAATTAACCAATCATGTCTGGAGGCCGCACTGCTGTAAGTGACTGGGATTGATTTTACACATAATTTGTACTATGTAACTATCCTGATAAAAGCAGGGTGATTTCTCCAGCAAAATGCAGTGAGTGGAGGAGACAATGCTGCAGTTTTGGCCACGAGTTCTGTTTGCCATAGTTTGTAGAGACTCTTTTAAAATAGATTCTGTAGGCTGTTTGCTGTAGTGCACTGTTCGCTGTTGTGCACTGTTCAAATAGACTGTGCTGAGTAAATAGACTTTGTTTGCTGTAAAATTCACTGTTTGTTGTAAGTGCCACTCTGCCTCCAATTCAATGGCTGACACAGTGGTGTCAATCGACACTCTGGAAAAACTTCAATGATTTGACTAGAGTTGTCAAGGTAAGAATACTGTTGAAATACTATATCACAGCCTCATTAATTGCAACACTCACAACACTGCCCTCCCCTACCACCCTGCACTGTGCTTCAATCAGTACATCTCACTTCACTAAACATTCTTCATCTCATCCTCACACATTCAGCACTATTAAACTTCACACCCAGAACTCAGATCTCATTAGCTGCCCAGTGTGCATTTCAACCATGACAGCCATATTCCCCAAACATCTCACAAAATTCTCACACAAAACTTCCCTCTTTCTTGCAGGAGGAGGTGGTGCATAATACCAAGCAATAGTGCCACCGGAGGAGGAACAGCCCATCTACACACTCCCTACCCCCTCGAAGAGATGGTCCTGGCAATCACAGGATGGGGCCGAGCAGAGACGATGGCCACTAGCGACACTGGAGAAGACGCCGAGCAAGGTTTCTTCATACCTCATCCTCTGACTCTTCTCACTTCTCCCTCACCCCACACACTCTGCATGACAAGCTGCAGGTGCTTTCAACACACATTTCTTCCCCTCTGCTCTCCCTCACACCACAACCTAACCTTTGGCCCTTTTCATTTCAACTCCTACTAATGGCAGCGCCCCTCAGCCAGTGGAGGAAGACGACTGCAGTGTACATGAAGAAGCACCTTCACTTGATCAGATTCTCGCAACACCAACTCAGATACTGACACCGCGCGGACCTTAGAGGTTAGGTTAGAGGAGGGATCTGCGCATGGTGACTCAACGGGCGCAATTGCGCAGGAGCCAGAGCACAGGGAAAGGACGCCACAGGTGCCAGCTCAGCAAAAGGCGAATCGCATACTGGTTCTATATAGGATTCAGATGCAGACTTCAATGGGCCAGGCTACCGAAGGATAATGGACACACACTAGAAAATGGTTGGTGCACTGGGCAGGCTGCCGGAGAGCTTGCACACAATGTCACAGAGCATGGAGGAGTCCACCTCCAACTTGGCACATGGCTTTGCACAGAGCTTGGAGACTCTTCTGTCAAATGTGAAATGAGTGGTCAACTCCATCAGCAACGCAGTGGAACCCAACATGATTTAGCCTATCATAATAAATCTGACAGCTTCCATGGCAGCACAAATTGCTGCCATGGAAGCTTGGACAGCTGCCATCTTGGCTCTGGGGGCCATTTTTGAAAGGGGCTTCCAGGATGTTACATCACACCAGCACTCTGTTCTCCAGCAGAGCGCTGGATGTGCTGAGGTGCTGCCCCAGAAGAGTGGCCTTGACTCTATGGCAGACGAACTTGCTGTCCTCTCTCAGCATGACACTAAGGAAATCATTGCTAACAGAAGGCAAAAGCTAAAAGTTAATATGAAGAAATTAATATAAAAGCAATGTTCAGTTAGTCAGATTAAATTAAAAGGAATTCCAGTCAGAGAGCTAAAGCTTATATCACATTACCGCACAGGCACAGAATAGGCAGAGCTGATAAGGGATGCAAGCAAAGGCAAACAAGCTTATTTTGGTACAGGATGGCTGCCACCAGCTCCCTAGATCTCCCAGCAGTGAGATAGAAGGCACATTAATGATCTCAGAATACACGTTTTGACCATTAATTTGAGAAGTTATAATTTCTATAGCTAGGCCTACCACCTCCTCCAAGGGCAGCTATGTAAGGAATGGGATCAAGTGATATTACTTTTGTTTTCTGTAACTGTCTCCAGTTGATTGGTTTGATTGACTGCTCAGACAAGATGAAGCCGTGGTAAAGTGTGAGGAGTGATTCTTGTTAAAACTGAAGTTATTGCAGCTAATTGAATGAGGTAATGCGATGGAACATGTGACACGTAGCAGGATGGATTAAAAAGGTTTAAGAGAGAGCAATGTGACAGATACTTTAGAATTCGATGAGACCCAATCAGCTGTTCCCCTCCAGCTTGAGACCTGAAACATGAGTGTTTTCTGTGAACTCCCAAGGTATCGCCGTAGGTGAGCTGTTTAGCGCAAGTGTAATTATTGTCAAATCATTAGTTATCACTGTATGCTTAATATTCTGTGAACGTCAACAAAAATGCTTTTAAACCCTATTATTTTGAGGAGTAACTTATAAACTTAAGTGAGTAAATCCATTCCCTAACATGCCTGATCCATGCCAGGCACACTGCCTGTGCCCTCGCTGGTGCCACTCAGCCAGCCTCGTAGTAGCATGAGGGCAAGGATAGGAACATGCAAGACAGGCAGTAAGGGAATGCACAGGGGTGAATTGTAATTCTTTTTGTAAATGACACGGTTTATTTGATAAATTTGTTTTCGCATCTGGATTTGCTGTTGGTATTTATCTTTGTAGTGAAGTGAGGGCAAGACCAATAAGTGAGCAGTGAAAGAAGGCCATTAGATGGTGGTTGTAAGAAGAGGTAATGATTGTGTGGCTGTTGGTGAATGAGGAATGGGAGGGCTGATTTAGCTGAAGTGCTCCTCGATAAGCTGGTCTTTGAGAGCTCAGGAAGTTAGGGACTTTCATAGTTCCTGCCTCTCTTCCTCATCTTCCTCCTGCTCTTCCGCCTCCTCCTCCTCTTCATCTTCTTCCTGTGGTGATAAAGGCTGGTCCCTCATGATGGCGAAGTTGTGGATCATGCAGCTGACCACCTCAAATTTGGATACTCGCTCAGGGATGTACTGCAAAACTCCGCCGGAACAGTCCAGGCAGCGGAAGCGTTGCTTGAGCACGTCGATTGTTAGCTTGATGATGCTCCTTGTGGCAGCATAGCTCTCATTGTAGGCCAGTTGCGCATTTGCGAGTGGGTGACTAACTGGAGTCACAAGTGACTCACCTCCTGACTCCCCAAAGCCTTTCCACCATCTACAAGGCACAAGTCAGGAGTGTGATGGAATACTCTCCATTTGCCTGGATGAGTGCAGCTCCAACAACACTCAAGAAGCTCGACACCATCCAGGACAAAAGCAGCCCGCTTGATTGACACCCCATCCACCACCATAAACATTCA
This sequence comes from Heptranchias perlo, assembly GCF_035084215.1. Taxonomy (NCBI): domain Eukaryota; kingdom Metazoa; phylum Chordata; class Chondrichthyes; order Hexanchiformes; family Hexanchidae; genus Heptranchias; species Heptranchias perlo. The sequence goes on from NC_090327.1 coordinate 104,073,840, forward strand.
CTCCCTTCACCACCGGCGCACCATGGCTGCAGTGTGCACCATCCACAGGATGCACTGCAGCAAGTCGCCAAGGCTTCTTCGACAGCACCTCCCAAACCCACGACCTCTACCACCTAGAAGGACGGAGGGCAGCAGGCGCATGGGACAATACCACCCGCACATTTCCCTCCAAGTCACACACCATCCCGACTTGGAAATATATCACGGTTCCTTCATTGTCGCTGGGCCAAAATCCTGGAACTACCTTCCTAACAATACTGTGGGAGAACCTTCACCACACGGTCTGCAGCAGTTCAAGAAGGCGACTCACCACCACCTTCTCAAGGGCAATTAGGGATGGACTTGCCAGCGACGCCCACATCGCATGAATGAAGAAAAAGCCACGTCCGGAGGGGATAACCTGTCGCCCAATTACCAGCCAGTAACTAGGTGCCCTGATTGGAATAAAGGCGGCACAGAGAACTGGCGCAGAATGAAAGTGTCATGACAGCTGCCGGGATAGCGGGCACAGACCTGCATGATGTGTTGCCTGTGGTTGCAAAACAGTTGTACGTTGAGGGAGTGGAATCCCTTTCGATAAATAAGATATTCCAGGCTGGTGATAGGGCTCTCTCGTCCTGCATAGCGCTGTCAGGAAATGCAAGTTTTTCCCTCATGGTTCATAGAGCTTCGGTGACCTCCTTGATACAATAGTGCACCACGAACTGAGATGTTGCTAATATCAGCCTGAAAAGGAGCCTATTGCATAAAAGTTGAGGGTGACTGTGGCCTCGACAGCTACATGCAGTGCTGTCCATGCCCTGGTTTGAGACTGGAGGAGGTGACATTGCTCAGTAACAGACCTTCTTGGTAAAGCGAAGGCGCCTCAGACATTGCACCTCAGTCAAGTTGAGGTAGGAGAAGTGCTCCCTGAAGACTTTCAGTGGGCATGGCCTCCTATTGAGTGCCCCTCTCATCCTTCTCCTCCTCCTCCTCCTCCTCCTCCACCCTCTTCTGGCAGTTTCTACTGCGCTCTGGTGACTTCTTTGATGCTACCAATCGTGCTCTATTCCCAAAGGCAGCTCTACCAGACCACCCATGTCTGCAGCCAGACTATTTGAGAGGCAAAGAAAGAGAAAAAAAAACTCTCATTTATATAGCGCCTTTCATGATCTCAGGATGTCCTGAAGCACTTCACAGCCAATGAAGTACTTTTTGAAGTGTAGTCACTATAGGAAACGCGGCAGCATGGTCCCACAAAACAGTAATGTGATAATGACCATGATTTTAGTGATGTTGGTTGAGGGATAAATATTGGCCAGAATGCCAAGGAGAACTCCCCTGCTCTTCTTCGAACAGTGCCACTTTTATGTCCACCTGAGGGGGCTAGAACTCGGTCAAAAATGCCCAGAAGTCAAATAGTAGCTAGAAGTAGTAAACCAGCAACTAACCTTTAAGTATTGTATAATCCCCTTCAATAGCACCGGCGAAGGGGCCTTCATGCCGGTTAGCGTCCCATTGCGCTGAGCGAGGTCAGCACACGGCGGGTGAAACATTGAGGGGTTTAAAAATGGAAAAACAGGTCCTGCATAAACGGCGGGACACTCATCTGCATAAATTATTTTTGACTTGAAATGCTGCCAGTGTGGGCTCCCGACACGAGCCTTATCTCCTCTACCAATATGGTCAGTGGAAGTGAGTGAGCACTTCCTGCCTGCCATTTTGGGGCCTTATTAGGCCGCGGAGCCCTGAATTTCTATACTAGTATCTAATCTGGGCATCAACTCATAGCTATCTGCAGGAACACAGCATCAAATCTGGGCCTCAACTCATAGCTATCTGCAGGAACACAGCATCAAATCTGGGCCTCAACTCATAGCTATCTGCAGGAACACAGTGTGAGATCTGAATATTAACTCAGCAATCCACAGGAGTACAGAATAGATTACCCAGTCCTCACACTTGGGCTATGAGCCCAAGTTTGTTCAATACAGGGGCAACCATCACTGGGAGGAAATAAACCCAATTGAATGACAGCTTCCTGTCCAGTGTTCCAACTGATCTGGTTGGTTAAGACCTAGCCCCTCCATACCCAATAAAAGTTGATTTTTCTTGTGAACTGCTATCTAACTGACACATGGGTTGAAATGCTATCAGCTTAAAACATTGTTGGGTGTTCTGGGTGAATTTTATCTATGTGGTAAAAAAATTCTCAATAATTGTAGAAATAAACAAAACTTTTCTCTCTACTGGAAAGTCATACACAGGAGCAAATTTAAATGGTTTATTTTTTCACACAGAAATAAGTGAACAAGTATAAACAAGATCCCTGGTTGTAAAAGGCTACATTCTTCAAATGATGGTGAAGGCCAAGTTAAAACAAATATTTCACTCAGCAAATAAAGATTGAAGAATGAATTTGTAGGAGCACTGACACCATCATAATCCTCAGTGTTCTGATGCTTCTTGGCAAAGCTGGTTTACAGTGCCAGAGCAAGGACCGCAACAGGTGGTGGCATCTCAAGAAGGAACTGTACTTCTTTAGGAAGTCAGCCTTGTGCTATTCAGTGTGAGGTGCATCCAGGCATTGGATAAGACCCAGGGAGAAGCCAAGAGTGACACTGACTACAGCCACATTTTCATCACCCTCACTGCCACCAAACAGCAGCAGAGACTGGCAATACAACGAGGGCTCTGGTTCTCTCATGTTCGGGGGTTCTACGGAGGTGCCATCATCTGCAGTTGCACCACATGGTCCAAAGAACCGGTCAGCCATCCTTCCTTCTCTTTCAAAGAGCAGTGTCACTTTATATTCATAGTAGGTACAGCACAAGAGGAGGCCATTCAGCCCATCGTGCATGTGCTGGCTCTTTGAAAGAGCTATCCAATTAGTCCCATGCCCCATAGCCCTATAAATGTTTTCCCTTATTTATCTAACTCCCTTTTGAAAGTTACTAATCAATCTGCTTCCACCACCCTTTCAGGCAGTGCATTCCAGATCATTACAACTCGCTGCATAAAAAAATGTTTCATCAGAATGAAGAATCATGCATATTCTCTGGAATCCAAGCATTGACCAGCACTGTTTTCTGGTAGGGGTTTGCTTACCATTGCACATTGATGAAATAAGTACTCTTCCTATTTAGATAAGCCTAATGAATTGCTGTGTGCGAACAGTCAATGATGTCCTATGCCTTGGGGAACCAAGTAATGAAGTAAAATTGTAGTTGGCTCTGTTGGTCTCTAGTGAAGTACACATAGGTGGATACATTGTTGCATTCCAAATGGAGTGCTGGATGGTATGGCAGCTAATGTCCACTGTAGCTATCTGGAAGGACCCCGTAGCATAAAAATTGAGGGCGGTCATGACTTTCACCAACACTGGTAGTGCAGTGCAAATGGTTGATTGTCCCTGTCCGCCACCAAGCGCACCTCATTAACAATGTTCCTTTTGAGTCTGTGCATCTTCATGCACTGCTCCTCCACGAGCTCCAGGTACCAGATTCAATTCCGGTACATCCACCCTCTGGGGTAGCTTGTTCCAGGCATCTGCTATGCACTCCACATTCATGCCCGGCCTCTCCTGCCATCCTAATAACTGAAAGGGGCCCCTACAGTCATTCTACGAGGTTTAAAGAATCCTTTCGTTGGTGCTGTGATGATACTTCCAGGTCTTGCCATCCATTATTACATTAACTCGAGGCCTGCAAGCGATCACATAACTCCTTGGTTGTTTATATGATCTCCTAGGTCATATAAACATGATACATCATTAAACAAACCCTCATTAGGCTTTAACAAGTGAATGGTTTGGATTTTTTTCATTAATGGCAGCACAGTTTTGTTTTTAAATAGGTGGAAACACGGATAAGTTGTAATTAGGAAGGTAAAGAAATAAGAACTTAGCATTTTTATAGCATCTTTTATGTCCTCAGGATGTCCTGAAGCACTTTACAGTGTAATCACTGCTGTAACATAGGGAATTGTAAACAATTTTACAACACCAAGTTATAGTCCAGCAATTTTATTTTAAATTCACAAGCTTTCGGAGGCTTCCTCCTTCGTCAGGTGAACGATGTGACCTGACGAAGGAGGAAGCCTCCGAAAGCTTGTGAATTTAAAATAAAATTGCTGGACTATAACTTGGTGTTGTAAAATTGTTTACAATTGTCAACCCCAGTCCATCACCGGCATCTCCACATCGTAACATAGGGAAACACAACAGCTAGTTTGCAAATGCTTGATTGGCCCTGTCCACCACCCAGCACACCTCATTAACAATGTTCCTTCTGAGTCTGAGCATGCAACCTCTGATATTCACAGATTGCTTGCATGGAATAGCCAGTGTCCCCGGCTATTTGAATCCTTAAACACAGGGATCCATTTATCTGGATTAGTTCTGTAGTTCCCTTCATAAACTTGAAAACTTCAGTTACATTATCTGTAAGGAATATATTTCCCGCTGGGTGTTAAATATAATGACTATATTTAGCCACTATATAAAACAAACAGTTACTAACTTTACCTTTCATATAGACCTGAAGTGCAGCACTGTTGATAATTTTATATGCATTTATAGGTGCAGACTTATCTACCATACTTTACCTACATCCTAACAGCCATTGGACTTAAAAAGTAGTTCATTGTATGAAGCAATTTGACATTTCAATGTGATAATGTACTACATAAATACAGGTAATGGCATTGTTATAGTGCTTTATCTATCTTTTTTAATGAAATAACTGGCATACAGACATATATACATTAAATATGCAGGGTGGCACACAAAACCAACCATAGTAAATATAATCAATTATCTCAAATAACCACTTTCTGTCCAATTTGATCATATAGATCAGAAAAGCTTCCAATTAGTAACAGGTCACATAAAAACAACCAATTGAACCTCTGGGATCTTATGGAAAAGGGACAAATCAGGCAGTTACAGATACCATCCAATGAACCAATCCCAGCAGTTTATTTGTTTTACCAAACTGGTTTTAGCTGGCATCTTGATGCTGACCCAATTGAAAACAGCCATACAAATAAGTACATAAGAAGTTAAACTTCTGCAACCAGTGGGTACTGCAGGGATTGGAGTGTATAACTGGACGTAATATTTTACAAAGACCCCCAAAGCTGCTGAGGGGTGACCTAATAGCAGGCAGCTTGTTGGAAAATTGGGGGTGCATTTCCCATCCATGGATTTCACCTGTGATTTTGCAATAAGCCATAAGCTGGAGGGCCCTGCCAGTAGCACCAGATCTTAGAATATTTCCCCATTATTTTTACTTATGATTTAAAATTTATAGGAGAGATTTCAAGAATTAGCACCCTCCCCCAAAGCACAGCTTCACATGACAGCAACACAGATCGGGAATTTGGTCACCAAGGTCAGTGTGTAAAATGTACCCCATAGTTTTACTGATACAAGATGCATTACAAGATAGTTAAGGATAGGGAAGGGTATTCAGCCCACATTAATTCATCAATACACAGAATTTCTGACATCCCTCATTGCATCATCCAATTGCTTCTTAAATGATTCCAAGTTTTTCCCACCTATTGATCCCTTTTGCTTTTGTGAATAAACCAAAAAAGGTTGTCAAATGCATTTTCTTGAAGAGACTGCCCCTCTCTGTGGAACCTCAAGAAATTTTGGTTTCTGGACCTTTTATATGGAAATCTGGCTCAGTACCCATGTCTGTATAATGAGAACACAACTGCAAGAAAAGGTCACCTAACCCATTTAGTCTGTTCCATCCAGAGTCCACGCAAGATAATTCTTAGGGATTAAATCAGATTTTACTGATTTCCACCAATAAACTTCCAGATTTCTTTTGTGCATGTATTGGTAAAAAAAATGATTTAAAATCAAATTTGAGGAAAACTACCCACCCAAAATTTCCAGTTGTTTTCCTACCAAAAAGCAGGTCCAGAAATGTGCACACATCACATGTCAACACACTGGATGTGATGCGCACATACTCTGGACCTGATTTTTGGCAGGAAAAAAAAAAGGCTTGAGCTTTTTTTTAAAAAAAGGGGGACCTCGATAATATTTTGATACTACCATCAGGACTTTGTTCTTTGTACTGCAGCAAACGTCAACTTTTCATGCATACTTTGGTGTGGAGGAAGGATAGCGGTGCACTGACACAGTCACCAGACTGATAGGCCCCTGAAGACTGAGGTCATCAATCAAAAGCAAGATTACAACCGCCGAGCATAATCTTCAACAATTTTTATTATCCCACCATCAATGGGGCAGGTTAGTGACTAGAGCCAAACCAGTAAAGAAAGGTAAGAAACTATTCAACTGTTAAGAGTCTAATGGTGAGCACCATGAAAGTGGTGTCTGTGAACTGGGTAAATTACGATGGGTTGCCATTTAGCTTGACTTCCTTTTTTTTAGTCCCTTGCTTGTTTTCTTGAGCTGTACCAATGTTCAAAATAGAAATTCTTTTGCTCACTGCTTATCTGAATTTTTCTAGGTTTTCCAGTTTTTATTTCTCCACTGATTTTCTCTTTTTTTCCCTCATTAAAAATATGAAAAAAGATTTTAAATTGGTAATAACTGATTTAAAAGATTCTTATTCTATCATGGATTTCCCTACCCCTCTCCCACCATTCCCTATTTTAAGAAACTCTAAGTTCCTACCCCCGAGATACCCTGAAAAAAAAGTGTTGCTAATTTCTATATAACCTTCAATCCCTCTTCTCAATTAGTATTATTTCAGCCCCCTTTTGAAGGTATTATTTTGACCTTGAATCGATTGCCCTTGCTGGGAGTCTGTTCTGCATATCCACTCTGCCGTGGGGGAAAAAAAAATCTTTTCTAATCTCTAGCTTTGCTGAAGACTCGTGACTTTTGTATTTGTATCCTCCAGTCCAAGCTCATTGTCCAAGTTAAATACTTTGCTTGCTTCAACCTTATCTACAACTTGCATATTTTAAATACTTGTATCCCCTCAAACTTCTCCAGCAAAAATAAAATTACTTACTCAATTTTTTCTTCAAAATCTAGTCCCCTAAATATCTCGGTCACTCTTCTTTGACATAAACGAAATCCTAACAGACACATACAGATACCACTTGGAGATTCATTCAGAAATTACAGCGTTAATTCCATGCTCTCAGGGAGTGCAGGTAAGAGAATCGGGGCTACACACTATCGTGCTATCTCCGACCTGCACAACACTGCTTCTCCACTGGCGGCAGGCATCATGAAACTGGCTGTTGTATTTAATTTAAAAAAGGAAAGATTTGCATTTATATTGCGCCTTTCATAACCTCAGGGCATCCCAAAGAGCTTTATAGCCAATTCAATACTTTTGAAGTGTAATCACTGTTGCAATGTAGGAAACACACAGCAAGATCCCAAAAACAGCAATTAAATAAACGACCGGATAACCTGTTTTAGTGATGTTGGTTGAGAGATAAATGTTGGCCAGGCCACCAGGAAGAACTCCCATGCTCTTCTTTGTAAAGCACCAGGAGATCTTTAACGCCCACCTGAGAGGGCAGATGGGACCTCGGTTTAACGTTTCATCCGAAAGGCGGCACCTCCAATACAGCAGTAATCTCTCAGTATTGCACTGACTTGCCAGTCTAGATTACGTGATCAAGTCTCTGGAGTGGGACTTGAATCCACAACCTTCTGACTCAGAGGCGATAGTGCTATCACTCAGCCAAGGCATCGAGGCACAGATTCACAGCAGCTATTGTTATTTTAGAAATGCTTCAGAAAATGTTTGCCAACTATTGAACACTAAAGGATTTACCCTCAATTGAACAATGGTTATTCTTTATTTAAAGTATAATCTGCCATTTTGACAGTAGGGAGAATTCTAAAAGGTATCAGGGAGGCTCTCAGTGATTCCAAATTCATTCTAATCTGCTAACAACCTGTCTCATGTGCTTAATTATTCTTTTGAGAAAGCAAACCAATGTCAGCTCAGACTTACTGAGCTTGTTAATTATCGGTGTAATCGCAAGGTGTATCTTCAATCTACAAAGCTGCAAAATGGAGCATAGGAAGATAATTAAACCTATTAGATACAAAATTGACAGTACATGCTATGGAATGTTAAATATTTTTCATCATCACTAATGCACAACAACTTACATTTATATAGTGCCTTTAACGTAGTAAAACCATCCCAAATCGCTTCACAGGAGCGCCTTTTTTAAAAAAAATTTGTTCATGGGATGTGGATGTTGCGGGCAAGGCCAGCATTTATTGCCCATCCCTAACTGCCCGAGAAGGTGGTTGTGAGCCGCCTTCTTGAACCGCTGCAGTCCGTGTGGTGAAGGTTCTCCCACAGCGCTGTTAGGTAGGGAGTTCCAGGATTTTGACCCAGCGACGATGAAGGAACGGCGATATATTTCCAAGTCAGGATGGTGTGTGGCTTGGAGGGGAACGTGCAGGTGGTGTTGTTCCCATGTACCTGCTGCTCTTATCCTTCTAGGTGGCAGAGGTCGTGGGTTTGAGAGGTGCGGTCGAAGAAGCCTTGGCGAGTTGCTGCAGCGCCTCTTATAGATGGCACACACTGCAGCCACGGTGCAGTGGTGGTAGAGGGAGTGAATGTTTAAGCTGCTGGATGGGGTGCCAATCACGTGGGCTGCTTTGTCCTGGATTGTGTCGAGCTTCTTGAGTGTTGTTGGAGCTACACTCGAGAATGCCTACGGGGCGCCCTTTTAATAAAAATGCATATGGGGTAAGCTTTTAGTGGTTTATAGTGAGATGCCTCCATAGCGAAGTAGCAGTGTGGTGAACAGTAGCCCATTTTGCTAGCTAGAATTAGAAACAATGAGCTTCTTCTTTGACCACCTGTTTACGTTATTAATTTTCTTTATGTATAAGCCTGCCTTGTGTTAATCAAGCAAAGAGATATGATAAAGTTGAATTCTAGTATAAGGAGTTGTCATGCAGCTGCATTAATGAATGGATCTCCCTTTGCAGGCAAGGTCAAAAAACATCCCAAGCCAGAGATAAGGTAGCCTCCCTTTACCTTGGCATACGCATGAACAAGTATTATCTGTGAGTGGTCGGTCATTATGTCAGTTAGCATGGCTTGCCTAGACTCAGCTTATGATTGGTTTTAACCCCTTGCTACTCATGTCCCTCCCCACTCTGAAAATGTATAATTGTGTGGATCTGCCTATGTAATTTTGCCTGCTCTATGAGATTGACCAGACTCTGTCAAGAGTTGAAATCAATTCTATAGATAAGGTCAGCTGCAGCTAATAAATTGTGTTAAACTTTCAAGTGTTATTCTCATCAGTTATTGCTGAACCAGACTAAGGGTAAAGAAATCCGGTATCGTCACACTCATCCAGGCAAGTGGAGAGTATTCCATCACACTCCTGACTTGTCTCTTGTAGATGGTGGAAAGGCTTTGGGGAGTCAGGAGGTGAGTCACTCACCGCAGAATATCCAGCCTCTGACCTGCTGTTGTAGCCACAGTATTTATGTGGCTGGTCCAGTTAAGTTTCTGGTCAATGGTAACCCCCTAGGATGTTGATGGTAGGGGATTCGGCGATGGTAATGCCATTGAATGTCAAGGGGAGGTGGTTAGACTCTCTTGTTGGAGATGATCATTGCCTTGCACTTGTCTGGTGCGAATGTTACTTGATACATATCAGCCCAAGCCTGGATGTTGTCCAGGTCTTGCCGCATGCGGGCACGGACTGTTTCATTATCTGAGGGGTTGTGAATGGAACAGAACACTGTGCAATCGTCAGCGAACATCCCCATTTCTGACTTTATGATGGAGGGAAGGTCATTGATGAAGCAGCTGAAAATGGTTGGGCCTAGGACACTGCCCCGAGGAACTCCTGCAGCGGTGTCCTGGGGCTGAGATGATTAGCCTCCAACAACCACTACCATCTTCCTTTGCGTGAGGTATGACTCCAGACACTGGATTTTGAAAATCCATACACACATCAACCCACCCCGTTACTTCGAAGAGTTCAATCAAGTTAGTCAAAAACACAATTTGCCTTTTACAAATCCGTGCTGGCTGTCATTGATTAACCCATGTTTTTCGAAGTGACAATTAATTTTGTGCCGGACTGTTGTCTCTAAAAGGTTCCCCACCACCGACATTTGGCTGACTGGCCTGTAATTACCTGATTGATGCCTCTCCCCCTTTTCTTTTTTTTTAAAAACAGGGGTGTAACAACTGCCATCCTCCAGTTCTCTGGCACCATTCCCATATCCAAGGAGGATTGAAAGATTGTGGCCAGAGCCTCTGCTATTTCCACCCTTACTTCCCTCAGCAACCTAGGATGCATCCCATCTGGACCGGTGAGCGCTGCCAATCTTTTAAGTACCTTCTCTATCTATTTTTATCCTAATGAATTTCTCTATTACGTTCTCCTTTACTGTGAAATTGGCAGCATCCCCTTCTTTTGTGAAGACAGATCCAAAATACTCATTCAGTACCTCAGCCATGCCTTCTGCATCCACAAGAATTTCTCCTTTTTGTCCCTAATCAGCCCCACCCTTCCTTTTACTATTTATATATGTTTACAAAAGACTTCAGTGTTCCCTTTTATGTTACCTGCTAATCTATTCTCATACATTCTCTTTGCTCCTCATTTCCTTTTTCAGATATCCTCTGCGCTTTCAGTATTCAGGTTGCTTCTCTACAGTATTATGAACCTAACATTTATCATAAGCCTCCTTTTTCTGATTTATTTTAATCTCTATATCTTTAGTCGTCCAGGGAGCTCTAGCTTTGGATGCCCTTCCTTTCCCCCTCATGGGGATGTGTATTCTCTGTACCCAAACAATCTCCTCTTTGAAGACCTCCCATTGCTCATTTACGGTTTTAACTGTCAATCTTTGATGCCAATCCACCTGGGCCAGATCCTTTTTCAACTCACCGATTGTTCTTCGTCCTTGTCGACAACTACTCCAAAAACATAAATGATATTGTGGTCACGGTTTCCCAAATGTTCCCCCACTGTAACATGCTCCACTTGCCCCACTTCATTCCCCAGAACTAGATCCAGCACTGCATCCTTCCTTGTTGGGCTGAAAACATAATGATTAAGAAAATTCTCTTGTGCATATTTTAGGAATTCCTCCCCCTCTTTGCCCTTTACACTATTATTTTCCCAGTCTATGTTAGGATAATTGAAGTCCCCCATTATCTATACTCTATTGTTCTTGCATCATTCTGAAATTTGCCTGCAAATTTGCACCCCTATCTCCTTCTCACTATTTGATGGCCGATAGTATAAACCCAGTAGCGTAAGATCTCCTCTTCTGTTCCTTAACTCTACTCAAATAGATTCTGTCTTTGAACCCAAGAACATCATCCCTTTCCAGGGCTGTAACAGTATCTTTGATCAATATTGCCACAAACCAACCCCCCCCCCACCCGCCTTCTTTTTTTTCCTCCCCTATTTTTCATGAATAAATTGTAGCCTGGAATATTAAGTTCCCAATCCTCCCCTTGTTTGAGCCAGGTCTCTGCTATTGCCACTATATCATGATCCCATGTGGCAACTTGTACCTGCAGCTCACCAACCTTATTTACCACGCTGTGTATTTACGCACATGCACTCCAAAGCGACCCTGGTCTGCCTCTTATTTCTCCCCTGTCCGAGCCCTCCTATTTCTGAACTAATCTTTATTCTAATTCTGTTTGGAGTCTCCCAAATCTCTTGTGCACCTCGTTTCTCCTTTCTGATGCTTCATCCTGGTGCCCCTCCCCCTGCCAATTTAGTTTAAATGTGAGGCCCAATAAGTTATTTGGGTGTTTTGATTGGACAAACTCATCAGTCCAATGTTGAGGAGGCTGTTTAACCAACCATGTGAGAGCATGTTGGTGATGGAACAACAGTGTGTACAATAAGTCAAAGAAACTGAGAAGGTTGCAGGACCCAATGATATTAGACATTAAATCATTTCACAGAAGTCACTTGCTAAGGTTTTCCATTCCCAGGATGCGGAGGGTAGTTGGAAGTCTCTTCACTGCCATTCTAACTAACTCCACACACACTAAAGATTGAACCTTCTTGCACAATCTCTATGGCTTATTACCACAACGAGAAGTGCATTTACCGCAGGAGCCTTTCCAGCGCCATTTCTTCAAAAGAACAGTAACTCTAGGGCTAAGTACAAGTGACATTAAATCTTTACCATTAGATGGATCCTGGATACTCAATTCTTTGCTTACATTTCCAAATATTCCCACTTAAAACCTCCCTCATGGAGCTTTTCTGGCATGGAAGCCAGTGACATGATTTACCTCCTGCATGTTTTTCCATCAATTAAATTTTAATAGGCCGAAACCATGCAAGCCATGAATTGGGCATGCTGATCATTGTGCCTGAATTTCCAATGTACTCTCCTGTCACACAAAATGTAAATGTAGCAAATTGGATTTTATCTGTGTTGCCTGGGGTAGATTTTTAAGCTTGCATTATTTCTGCAATGCTAAATTAATGTATGTTTCTTCCCTAAACAATAAACCAGCAGCCTGAAAGTTCATTTAGACTCACAATGGTGTGTTCAAATGTCAATTAATAATAGAGGTAGGACTGTTACGTACAATCTCAAACATTTTGGGCTATCGTAACAAGGTGACCATTTTCAACAACTGAAGTTCTAGATGTCATTCTATTCCATTCACACAAAATGAGGATTAGCTTTGGGCAGATGCTGGGAGGCTCCTACTCCCACATCAACGGTGGGCACTCACCTCAGGGAAGCAACTATGATTAATAGCTTGGTGGACTGAGTCCCCATTTCAATGGCTTAAGGGGTGACAAATACAAAGAAATATTCCTCTCTTTCGTCTGGAGACACAGAGGGGTCTGTGTTTTTGCAGCAGCAGCATGAAGCTTTGCGATTTGAAAGTCTGAACCAGCTTTGAAAGAACTTACATTTATGCAGTTCCTTTCACACCTTCAGGACATCCCAAAGTGCTTCACATCCAATAAATTACTTTTGAAGAGTAGGCAACACATGAGCCAGTTTTTAAATATACATTTAAAAAGGCAGAGGCCTCAGTTAACATATCTTCCAGAAAACAGCACCTCTAACAACACAGCACTCCTTCAGTACTATAGAATCATAGAATGATACAGCACAGAAGGAGGCTATTCGGCCCATTTTGCCTGCGCTGGCTCTTTGAAAGAGCTATCCAATTAGGTCCATTCCCCTGCTTTTTCCCCATACCCCTGTAAACTTGTGCCCCTTCAAGTATTTATCCAATTCCCTTTCGAAAGTAATTATTGAATCTGCTTCCATCATCCTTTCAGGCAGTGCATTCCAAATCATAACAACTCGCTGCGTAAAAACAAAATCTCTTCATCTCGCCTCTGGTTCTTTTGCCAATTACCATAAATCTGTCCCCTCTGGTTAGCAACACTTCTTTCGAAACCCTTCACGATTTTGAACACCTCTATTAAATCTGCCCATAACCTTGTCTGTTCTAAGGACAACAACCCCAGCTTCTCCAGTCTCTCCACATAACCAAAGTCCTGCATCCCTGGCACCATAAGAAGTAAATCTTCTCTGCACCCTCTCTCAAGCCTTGACATCCTTCCTAAAGTGTGGTGCCCAGAATTGGACACTATACTTCAGCTGGGGCTTAACCAATGATTTATAAAGGTTCAGCATAACTTGCTTACTTTTGTACTCTATGCCTCTGTTTATAAAGCCAACGATCCCAAATGCATTTTTAAACAGCGTTCTCAACTTGTCTTGCAACCTTCAAAGTCTCTATTCCTGAATCTCCTTTAAATTTGTACCATTTAGTTTATATTGCCTCTCCTGATTCTTCCTACCAAAATGCATCACTTCACACTATTCTGCGTTAAATTGCATCTGCCATGTGTCTGCCCATTTCACCAATCTGTCTGTGTCCTCCTGAAGTCTGTTACAATCCTCCATATTGTTTACTACATTTTTGAGTTTCAGGTCACCTGCAAACTTTGAAATTATGCCCTGCATATCCAAGTCCAGGTCATTAATATATATCAATGAGAGCAGTGATCCGAATACTGATCCCTGGGGGACAGCACTCTATACTTACATGGAAAATAGGAGCAGGAGTAGGCTGTTCAGCCCTTCGAGCATGCTCTGCCATTCTATATATCATGGCTGATCCTCTATCTCAATACCATATTCCCACTCTCTCCCCATACCCGTTGATGCCTTTTGTGTCTATAAATCTATCTAGCCCCTTCTTAAATATATTCAGTGACTTGGCCTCCACAGCCTTCTGTGGTAGAGAATTCCATAGGTTCACCATCCTGAGTGAAGAGGTTTCTCCTCATCTCAGTCCTAAATGTCCGACCCAGTAGCCTGAGACCGTGACCCCTTGTTCTGGACCCCCCAGCCCAGGGGAAACATCCTTCTTGCATCCAGTCTGTCTAGCTCTGTCAGAATTTTATATGTTTCAATAAGATCCCCTCTCATTCTTCTAAACTCGAGTGAATACAAGCCGAGTCGACCCAATCTCTCTTCATACGACAGTCCTGCCATCCCAGGAATCAGTCTGGTGAACCTTCGCTGCACTCCCTCTATGGCAAGTATATCCTCTCTTAGGCATACAATACTCCAGGTGTGGTCTCACCAAGGCCCTGTATAACTACAGTAAGACATCCTTGCTCCTGTCCTCAAATCCTCTTGCAATGAAGGTCAACATACCATTTGCCTTCCTAACTGCTTGCTGCACCTGCATGTTTGCTTTCAGTGACTGGTGTACAAGGACACCCAGGTCCCTTTGTACATCAACATTTCCCAATTTATCATCACCATTTAAATAATACTCTGCCTTTCTGTTTTTCCTTCCGAAGTGGATAGCTTCACATTGATCCACATTATATTGCATCTGCCATGTATTTGCCCACTCATTCAACTTGTCTAAATCGCCTTGAAGCCTCTTTGCATCCTCCTCACAACTCACAATCCCACCTTGTTTTGTGTCATCAGCAATCTTGGAAATATTACATCCCAAATCATTGATATATATTGTGAATAGCTGGGGCCCAAGCAATGATCCCTGCGG
The DNA here is from genome assembly GCF_035084215.1 of Heptranchias perlo. Classification (NCBI taxonomy): domain Eukaryota; kingdom Metazoa; phylum Chordata; class Chondrichthyes; order Hexanchiformes; family Hexanchidae; genus Heptranchias; species Heptranchias perlo. The sequence goes on from NC_090327.1 coordinate 104,088,854, forward strand.
TACCCCACTAGTCACTGCCTGCCACCCTGAAAAAGACCCATTTATTCCTACTCTGTTTCCTGTCTGTTAACCAATTCTCAATCCATGCCAGTATATTACCACCAATCCCACATGCTTTAATTCTGCACACTAACCTCTTACGTGGGACTTTATCAAAGGCCTTCTGAAAATCCAGTGTGAAAAACCGTTCACCGCTACTCTCTGCTTTTTGTCTCATAGCCCATTTCCTATCCACACTGCCACTGTCCCTTTAATCCCATGGGCTTCAATTTTGCTAACAAGTCTATTATGTGGTATTTCATCAAATGCCTTTTGAAAGTCCATAGACACATCAACTGCACTATCCTCATCAACGCTGTCCGTTACTTCATCAAAGAACTCATATAAGTTAGTCAAACATGATTTAACAAATCTGCACTGGCAGTCATTTATTAACCCGTATTTTTCCAAGTGACAATTAATTTTGTCTCGGAATATCGTCTTTAAAAGCTTCCTCACCACCGACATTAGGCTGTACTGAACATTAGCTTAGATTATGCGCTAAACTCCTGCAGTGGGCCTTAAAACCACAGCTTTCCAACTCAGAGGCAAGAGTGCTACCACTGAGCCATGCTGATATTTAACTAAACTTTCAAAGTTAAGCTTTAGAGAAGAATGTAAAGAGTTAATAAGTTGCATCTTTATTGTTTGCCATAACTGAAGAACATTAAAATTGATTCTTCTCACTGTGAAAACCATGTAATGCTCATTCATGCACTTTATGCAAATAAGCCAGTTGATAGCCTGAAATTGTGCCTCATCTCGGTCAAGTGCTGCTTCAGTTTACCTTCTGCAAAGATGAGAATTCATGTGGCATCACAAATTGTATTTCAGTTGCTGCTATATGGAGTAAGAATTGTCTGTTATGATTCCTGGGTCATGATATCGTTTAACTGGATATTGGTCAGGAAAAGGTGCACTCCTGACCATAGGTATACGCTATGAGAGAGACGTGTGATGCCAATCCAGAGTGAAAATCTAGTACAAAAAGCTAAAAATTGGGACAGTAAAGTTTACCTTTTTAACATTAATGTCATTTGGGCCCTTGATTTGCATCAAGCCTAGAGTGATGGAACCATGATGTTCTCTATTTGTTGACTGTTCAATAAGCTTGCATAGTCTCAACCCAATTTCCCCTGCATGGTATTGAGAAGGTGGCACAAAAGTTCTCAGTTCACCACATGATACACAATTAGTAACATCTGGGAGAGAATAAGTAGCAAAACTGTCTTTCAGCTTTGGTTTCCTGGGCACTAATGCAGCCATGACTGATGGGCTAAGCAGTGTTACTGACTCTTGGAAAGCAAGCAAGACTTGCATTTATATAGTGCCTTTCACGAATTCTGGGCATCCCAATGCACTTTACAACCAATTAAGTACTTTTGAAGTGTAGTCACTGTTGTAACATAGGAAAGAGACTCACTCTTAGCTGTGAGTCTCATGCGATTCACTTTCTTTTGAGAAACCAAATGAAGGGCCAAGACCCATAGTGTAGGACATCACAGACTAAAAAGAGTCGGAAAGAAGTAAATCTAAAAGTAGTGGTTAGGTGACACCAAGTTTGGGCTTTAAAAGCCTGTAGCTAACAAGAGGAAGGAAAGGCTGAGTGAGCTAAAGAGTTCCACAGTTTTGACATCCTTGGAAAAGAATGAGTTATAATAGGACACAATGGATGAGTCCTTATTTCAAAATAGTGAACGTGCAGGGAGAAGAAATAGTATGCAGAGTACTACACTGTGAACTCAGAAAAAGCAAGAGAGGAGCAATGACCATAGTAATATCGATAAAAGAGAGAAAAAGAAGAAAGATTGTGATTGGGGGGTGGGGAGTTAGAAAAAGAGAGGGAAAGAAAAAAGAGAGACTTGGGGGTCCTATTTAAGATCAGAGGAGAGAGAGTGAAGGGAAAAATGTCAATGGGTGAAACAAGACTAAGGCTTGTGCTAAAGGTGAGAGCAGATTGGTTAGTCTTACAAGAAACATGAAGCTAAAAATTCAAAGAAACAAGAGCTTCATTGCTGGATTGAAAGGTATGGAAGAGATTGCAGTGCAGTGCACACAAGAGGAATGAAATTTGTGTACACCAAGTGAAGGAAGTTTCTTCATCAGCAAAAGAGTGAATAGCGTTAGACGATATACAGAAAAGAGCATCAATATGAAGAACGAACAGAGTATAGAAGAGGACAGAGATTTTGGAAATCTGAATTAATGGAAAAAAAGATTCAAGAAAACGAGCCATCAACTACAGCATGGTGGAATACCATATAATTAGTTTGGGTAACCTCAGAGTTCCTAGTGGGCATGAGCAGAAAGGCTGGTGAGGGAAATGGAAAATGTCACAATGGTACAGCAAGAGGTGCAGCTAAAGCACATTATACAGGGCAGAGTAGAGAGTATCCCATTCCCCAGCACTGACAACCCTTACTTTGATGAATGAAAAAAATATAATGTTTAAGAAAAAGGAAGTTTATATTATAAGCAAATTACACAGGCAATGCCATCATTTAAAAAAATTGTTCAACATTGCCTGATGTAAACAGAACTGTAGCACTATATTAGTCCACAGTGTCTTTTTAATAGAAATACTGTATCACATAATTGAATGTCTAAATGATTAGTGACTAAATGTACTGTTGAGGCACTTTCAGCAACTTATCAAAAATGTAATTATACCCATGCGAAGAGAACTTAATAGGAACACTGGTTAGAAAATGATCACTGGGACCAAAAGCTCAATTATATGCCACTAAAACTAGACTGTACATTAGGGCTGCTTCTTCATTAAAGAGACCAGGGTGTATTGGAGCCGAGAATAGTATACAATGGGATGGTATGCTTACAGCTCTTTTTATTATGTTAACCCAATTAATCCTTGCTCTTGTGAAAACATAATCCTAGAGTTTGCCTCACAGCAAGAGAACAGTACAAACGACTAGCAAAGCAACACTATTAGCACAGCTAACTGTCCTTCCTATTGTTAAATATTGTGTGTTAAAACAGTGGAACAGATTTTCCTGTTCCTCTATCTGGGAAAATTGGATTGCCTGATCACAGCAAATGCAGGAGAATTGGGCAAGGAGGAGCTCAGCCGAGTCTTCACCTTTAATTTAAATGGATAGATAATTAGGCAGGCTCTCTTACAGGTGAGTATTCCTGTCCATCTGATTTTCCTGTATTCACTGCATCTGAGCAATCCAATAACCCTGTGCACGGGAACTTTTATTATTCTAGTGACACATGATCAACCAGATTGTATCACGGAAAGGAAATCGGGTTCCAAAGTCCAATATAGTTCAAACAGTAAAGCAGCCGTGCATTGTACAGTGATGCTTTTAAAACTTCTCATTATATTCAAACCATTTTGCACTACATTTGGTTTTAAGATTATGTTTTCAGTTGTTCAAGATAATTACATCACAGTAATTCTGTTGCACAAAGTTCAAAATTGCTGTACTCACAAACAAATGAATAGGTATTTGGAACAAGGTAATCCTTCAGTAAAAATATCATACCAAGAGAACATTCTGTTCGATCCCGTGTGGGCTGAATTAGCTGATCACAGCTGGGATATTGGTAGGGGCACTAAAGTAACCTCAGTGCCCTGGCTAGAGAAGGAAAAGAATAAACTCGTATTGCTGCTCCTGATCAGCATCCATTGCCAGAAGTGCGCTTTTATGGATGTTGAGTGACTGACAGGATTGAGCCTGGATGTGATGCCCATGTAGTTGAATAGCCTGTTGCCACTCAGTCTGTTCTCCATTTCGTCAAGATAGCAGTTGGCAGCTGGCACTTTTTTGAACCCTGAGTCATCACCTTCAGAAGGAGAGGGAAGGAAAATGAAGTGGGCAACGAAGGGAAATAATTTGTTTAAAAAGTATCAAAGAATGATGCTTTCTCCATTTCCCACCTATGTGTGGCTCACAAGGTTACAAGATAAATACAAATGAGGGAAGCCATTCAGGCCGTCCAGCCAACACTTCCAGGAAAAATAATTTACAGTTCCCCATCAAACTACTTAACTGGGTCTTGAATGAATCTAAAGTTTCACACTTTATAAGATAGAGTCTTAGGTTGGATAAGGAATTGATTGTGTTCACGTAGGCAGAGGGTTGTTATTAATGGTGATGATTGTGTAGAGACCAGTTACTAGTAGAGTTCCACAGAGATCAGTGTTAGGACCATTGCTCTTCGCCATCTATATTAATAATTTGGATGAAGGTGGAGGGGGATGTGTCCAAAATTTCATGCATGACACAAAGAATTGTGAGTGTGTTGGAACCCAGGATGAGATAAAGAAACTACAATTAGAATTAGATGCGATGGGGGAATTGCGCGACATCTGGCAGATGACATTTAATGTTGATAACGTAGTGTTATGCAGGTGGGTAGAGCTAGCACCAAGTATTTATATACCATGGAGGGTTCCAAACTAAAGTCTGTTGTGAGTGGGGGGCAGGGGGGGGGGGGGGGTGGAGAAAGAGACCAATGTGTTATAGTGCACGAGGCTCTAAAGGTCCACAACCAGTGCCACGTGCTATAGCAAAAGCAAATAGAGTATTAAGATATATTGCTAGAATGATCCAATATAAAACAAAGAAAGAAAATAAAGGCTTTGCATTTATACAGCACCCTTCATGACCTCAGGATGTCTCAAAGAGCTTTACAGCCAATTAAGTACTTTTGAAGTGTAGTCACTGTTGTAAAGCAGCAGCCAATTTGCACACATCAAGGTCCCACAAACAGTAGCGAGTTAATGACCAGACCATCTGTTTGTGATCTTGGTTGAATGATAAATATTGGTCAATACAACGGGGAGAACTCCCCCGCTCTTTGAATAGTACCATGGGATCTTTTACATCCGCCCGAGAGGGAAGGCTGGGCTGCGGTTTAACGTTGCATCCCAAAGACGGCACCCCTGAAAACTCCATAGTATCCTTGTACTTGACCTTAGTTATGCCTCATTTAGAACATTATGTCCAGATTTGGTCTGTTCACAGGGTGGGAGGTATAAAGGATTTGCAAAAGGTTCAGAGAAAGGCCAGAAAACTGATACCTAGTTTAAAAGTCCTTAGTTGTCATGATAGGCTTAAAGAGCTGGTACTTTTTAACTCTAGAAAAATGTAGACTTCTGGGAAGAGATTTGATTGAGGTCCTCAAAATAATGAAGGGACTAGACTGCGTTCACGTGGATGGACTATTTGAAATTGATAGGTTAGGGTTAATAAAGGGATACGCGTGTAAGTTACGTAAGCATAGAACTAGGTTAGAAGTCGGGAGATTTTCCATTTTTGCAGGTGACCAGCCTTTAGAACAAGTTGCCACCTCATGCCACGAGTGTGGATATACTGCAAGCATTCAAAAAAAGAGTTGGACGAGTTTCTGGAAGAGTCATATCACTGCATACAAAAGGTAGATGGGATGTTGGGTTAGTTGTCTCATGGTCATTGCGGTCTTAGAACTCGTTTCAATCGCCTTCGGGGATCAGAGAGCGATTTCCCAGAATTAGCCTATGGTTTCTTTTGCCTCTCCCAGGAGATTAAATAGCTGCTGGTAGGAAGTGATCAATGGGGTCATGGGTCACTTGCAACAGGAGTGTGTGGGGCAGGCTCAATGGACCACCTGTCCATCATTTCCATTTTTTTTTCAGTCCCTCCTCCACTATCTTAGCCCAAAAGCCATTTCAATCACTGATCATTCATGGCTCCTCCTCTTTTACTCAGTTCAGAAGATAACATGTGGGGCATTTCGCCTTCCTGCTTTATTCCTTAAAGTTTGTTCTCGTTCGAAATAGTCACTGTTCAATTGAACCTATTAAAAAAGGCCTTCATCATAACCCAGCAAATTGTGCATCTTTAGATTGAATGTAGAGGGAGTTCTGGTTTACACAGAATCATTGAATACCTTCTACATTTAATACTAGAGGGGAAAGGATTATTCCTTTTTAAAATGGTAATTTTAATCAACCCCATGCATCCAGTGGGGAGTTGGCTTCAAGGGAGCGTGAATAAGAGAATCAGCATAGAATAACAAAGTTACAGCACAGGAGGCAGCCATTCGGCCCATCGTGTCCGTGCCGGTTGAAATAGAGCTATCCAGCTTAATCCCACTTTCCAGTACTTGGTCCATAGCCCTGTAGATTATGGCCCTTCAAGTGCATATCCAAGTACTTTTTAAAAATGAGTTAGGGGTTTCTGCCTCTACCACCCTTTCAGGCAGTGAGTTCCAGATCCCCACCACCCTCTGGGTGAAATAAATTCTCCTCAGCTCCCCTCTAATCCTTCTACCAATTACTTTAAATCTATGCCCCCTGGTCACTGACCCCTCTGCTAAGGGAAATATGTTCTCCCTATCCACTCTATCTAGGTCCCTCAATTTTATACACCTCAATTAAATCTCCCCTCAGCCTCCTTTGATCCAAAGAAAACAACCCCAGCCTACCCAATCTTTTCTCATAACTAAAATTCTCCAACCTCCTACCACCTAGAAGGACAAGAGCAGCAGGCACATGGGAACACCACCACCTGCACATTCCCCTTCAAGTCAAACACCATCCTGACTTGGAAATATATCGCCGTTCCTTCATCGTCGCTGGGTCAAAATCCTGGAAATCCCTACCTAACAGCACTGTGGGAGAACCTTCACCACACGGACTGCAGCGGTTCAAGAAGGCAGCTCACCACCACCTTCTCAAGGGCAATTAGGGATGGGCAATAAATGCTGGCCTTGCCAGCGACGCCCACATCCCATGAACAAATTTTAAAAACCTCATAAATCTCCTCTGTACCCTCTCTAGTGCAATCATATTTTTCCTGTAATGTGGTAACCAGAACTGTATTATACCCCAGTCTCCAAGCTCTACTCTCTTTGAATACACCACCGCCCTCCATGCAACCTACACCCTCACCTCCTCCTGCTGGGAGTGTGGAATTAGTAAATTTAGCATTCAAGTAATTGTAGCCTTTTGTTAGGTACTGATGGACTGTGTTTATGTCAGAAATATGTTTATTTCACTCATGAAAAAGACCTTTGTAATCCATCTGTGACATTGACTTGGCTGGTTCTGTAGTCTCTCCCACTCATGGTTCAAACTGTGAGTCCCACAGTTAGCCATTACACAATATTACAGACGTAATAGATGTGTCAATTATAGTTAGCCCCTCAAATCAGCAGTTGTGATTATGTTAATCCTACCACAGCAATAAATATGATTCAAGATGACAGATGACCCAATATTGTCATAGAAATAAGAAGCTGAGCCCAGCCAGCTGAGGCAGGAAGTGTGGTTTATGGGTCCACGCTCAGCACTGTGCGATCAGCGCGCAGCCAAAGCAAGAGGCCCGTGGATCGATAGAAATTGATCCTCAGGCCTCATCAGCATACTCGGTGTAAGCTGTTGGCGCTGGTCACATCTCCAGACAGCTCGCACTGAGCGAGGATTTAGTCAGCAGTGGCCCTCAGGCATGGTCCGAGGGGGTGGGGGGGATTGAAGTGGGCTACAGTGGGAGTGTAGAAGAGCCGATTGCAAATCCTGTGTAGTTAGGGGAGCACTCATGCTCTTCCAGCTCCACAGGAATTTTTTTTTTTTTTTTTTTTTTTTTTTTTTAAGAAGTTCATTTTTCCCCCCCCCCCCCCCCCCACAATCTACCTGTGGTTGGCAAATGCGGAAGATTTCACTACACGCCCCACTCATCGGAGACAAATTTTAAAAAGGGGTTCTCATTTACATATTCAAGAGGCCTAGCGCCTGATTTAGGTGTCTGCCCAGGACGCTATGTATCCCACTGCTATGTGTTGCGACCATTTTATGCCCCATAAACGGATGCAATGCACACCAATATCTACCTCAGTCTCTTGACATCTAAAGTGTCACAGATTCCTAAATTTATTTAAATACAGCCAACTAGCAGAAAATTAATATACAGCACAAGAGAAAACATGTCTCCTTCACTCTTTAGTGAGTTCTATTAGATTTGTGTGGATCTCTGTGCTCTACAGTCAACTACTGAATCAGAACAGAGGAAATGGCTACACACCCTGTCTTCTTCCCTACAGTAAGATTCCTAGCACTGGAGTTCAGTCGTAAGAGGAAATACAAGCTACAGACGAATGCAACATTGAATAGAAACAAAAAATAACTGTCATGATGGTGACCACATGCTTCAGAGTTATCAAATTAGCTTAAGGGATTTGCACGTTACACACAGTCTGGTTATTCTACGACATCTCTCGACAGCTTTGTCTTTACAGCAAGAACCATGGATTTTGTGGCTTCAGATTTACATGGTGAGTCATCACTTCCCAGATGGCTGCTGCTAAGCAAGGTGATAGAAAGCTGTGTCTGCGACTGCTCTCGTGCAACAGCCTCAGCTGAGTAAAATCTGTTGCATTTTGCTATAGTTCGCACAGTTCAGAGCTTAGTTCTGAAAAGGCACAATGTAAACACAAGCTGCTTACTTATAGAACCACATGTAATCAATAGGTACAGTGGTGTAGCGGTTATGATACTTGACTTGGAATACTGAAAACTTGTGTTCAACTCCCACCATGGCATTTTGAGAATTCCAATTCGATTTTTAAAATCTGGAAAGAAAGAAAGCTGATATCAGCTGTTGGATTGTTGTGAAAACCCAACTAGTTCACTAATATCCTTACCTGGTCTGGCCTATATGTGACTCCAGTCCCACACTAACGTGGTTGACTCTTAACTGTCTTCTGTTTGTCTCCTACTCTAATTCTTCATTTCTTCTTCAATCTTTCTCTTTGTCTTTCATTCTTTCTGAATCTCTGTTTCTATATGTCACCAGTGCATTGTCTATCTTATCTGCATCTCTCTACATGCAACTGCTTTTCTCACTTATTTTCTGTATCCTCTCATATGTCTGTTTTAAACTTGCAATATGACTCTCAGACTATTAATCTCTCTTTCTCTGTGGTATCTCTGTTTTTACTTCCCATGGAGACCTGGAGCCAGATGCAGACTCACCACCCTCTGAAACCCGGAGAGATTATCTGGTATGAAGGGAGATAGTGGGCTGGCGCATGGAATTGGGATGTTCACACCTTTTTAAAAAAAAATTCTGCACGTTTGACTTTTGATACCCATATCTAAAGGTGAGGAGGTAGCAGAAACTCACCTATGGTTGGGTTTCACAGTGCCTGGCACTGGGAAGGGTGAGCACACATAGCAAGACAAAAAATAATTAAAGCAGGACCAAAAGTAGTTGATAATGGGGAGACTGACGCTGTAGCTCATACATTCAGGGTGGATGGCTGAAAAGTTTTGAGGTCGGGTCAGTGCTAAGTTGGGCAGGGAAGCAGGATTAGGTTTTAGCTTGCCTGCACAAGGCAGAGAGGTAGGGTCTGATCAGTGTAGAATAGTGTACAATATCATACCACCTAGATTCCAGCCAGAATGAAGTAACTGTGGAGCAACATTGCCATCTATTGGTGTAGTAGCATGATACTTAAGGATCACATGACAATAATCTCAGAATTAATAGGTTCATAGTAAGTCATCTGATGTTTCTTAGAAACTGTTCCTGGAGATGTATAAGATTATTTTCAGTCGTTCTTCGATATTCCACATTGAGATCACACTTGGATTGGTTAATAGTTCACAGACCCCGATGGATATCCTATTTGTAAGTATATAAACAAACATATGGACTTGCTTGTATTTTCTGTCAATATTAATAAAACTAAAAAGTTAAATTATCTCTGGCATCCAAACCTATAGAAATTTGGATTAATCTACTCCATTGATCTAAGAGTCAAGGTTAGGGATGGGTGAAGCAGAGAGGCTAGGTCAGGGTGGAGACTGGAAGGACAGAAGGCCGGGTCAAAGAGGCAAATGATCCAGAACCACAGAATATGGTAATGCTCAGGAGAGGAGAGAGGCTGAGTAGATCAGGACCTGGCTGCACAGGGGAAAAAATTAAATAGATAATGTTAAAAAAGTGAATGGCTACCATATATGTTCCTGTGAGGATCCGATAGGTAAGTGGTGTCACAAAATTAGCAACGCCCAATCAGCAATGTTACAGCTCACTACAGTGGCACAATATTACCATACACAGACAAAAAATTGATAGACCAATCAATAGATAGTTCTTGGATAATAAATAGGCAGTAGATGAATAAATAAAGGACAACTAGGGAATGGCAATAAATGTCAGCCTTGCCAGCAATGCCCACATCCCGAGAATAAACAACAAAATAAAGAAACAGATAGATAGATGATTGGATAGATGGTAGATTGATAATTAGAGAGACAAATAGATGGATATAGATAAGAGGAGCACTTTACACTTTTCCCTGCACCACCATCCCTTAAGCAATCAGTGTTAGTAATATCTGCAGTAGAGAAGCTGGGAGGAGTTACTGAGGGTAATATTGTAACTAATCAAAGGTGCTTCAATAATCCTGAAATGTGGAAGATTTGTATGTTGACTCAGCATCCTTGGACATGAACTCCTTCCCAACTGTACATCCCAATTACAGCATCAGCCTTCAGGACTGGGCTAACCCCCAGATGGCATTTCAGCTTCAGGGCCATAATCATAGCGAAGGTCGGCTCTCTGCCCTCCGCTGGGGAGCTTGCTGCAGCATCAGGGAACAAGCAGCCTTCGTGCTTCCCACAAAACGGGATTAAAAAAAAAACAAATTTGCACACCTCTTGGGGCCAGCAGTATTTTCTCAACACTTGCAAAGGCACTGGCTGCCGGTAGAAATCCTCCCCCTCTGCCAATCATGGAACACTGGATTCTGGACCAAACAGATGGCCTTTGCATATAGAATTCAAACAATCCATGTGCTGGAAAACAAGGATCAGGCCCGGTTCCCTCCTTAAAATGCAGATGAAATTACATGCCACTAGGTCCGCCCTCTGGAAAGGAAGGGGTGAACAATGACGAAGCAGAACACACCCCTAGACAAATTCTGGCCCCCTACATGCCAGATCCACTGGAAAACCTAAGCCTAATGTAAAATGAACTATATTAGGCCTTATTGTTTAAAGAGCCATAATCTCCAAAACACAACAGAAATTAACAGGTGAAAAAAATTCAAAAATGAATTTTATTATTTTGGCTGTTTGCTATTAAAAGGTCACTGAAAGCGAGACTCGCTAAGGCAGCCAGTAAGAAACACATATCAGATGGAGTGAACTCTCTCAATAACAGACCTTTCATAAACACTAAGTTGTTGATTTGCACATAAAAAACACCAGATGACAGGGCCCCTTAGGATTAGTCACAATTTTTTTAAAAAAATGTCTCCATGCATTATTGTTAAAATAATGGCACCCTCAATAAAATGGTTTCATGTATAATGACTTTGTGGCAAAAATGTGCTCATCTCTGTGCAACTGAGCTGACTCAAAGCTGTTGGGATAGATCTGAGCAGGGAAGAGAGGCAGAGCACAATTTGACATAAAAAGAGAATCATCAATGAAGAATAAATAAAAAAATTAAAAAGGAGTAATAAGGAAATAAAGAGATAGAAAACCAAGAAATAGAAGCAGAGAAATTAGAATGGGGAAAAGACAAAAAATTAGATGGTAAAATAAACAAAGGTGCAGCAAATATATGTACAGAGGTATGTATCTGTCTTCACAGTAAAGGACTCAAAAAACATAACAGAAATAGTGGGGAATCAAGGGTCTAATGAGAGCGAGGAACTTAAAGTAGTTAATATTAGTACAGAAAAAGTACTGGAGAAATTAATAGGACTAAAAGCCGACAAATCCCCTGGAGCTAATGGCCTACATCCTAAGGTTCTAAAAGAGGTGGCTGCATTGGTTGTGATCGTCCAAAATTCCCTAGATTCAAGAATGGTCGGTAGCAAATGTAACCCCGCTATTCAAGAAAGGAGGGAGAGAGAAAACAGGGAACGACAGGCCAGTTAGCCTGACATCAGTAGTCGGGAAAATGCTGGAATCCATTATTAAAGACATAGTAACGGGGCACTTAAAAGACCATAATATGATTAGGCAGAGTCAACATGGTTTTATGAAAGGGAAATCATGTTTGACAAATCTATTACAGTTTTTTGAGGATGTAACTAGCAGCGTAGATAAAGGGGAACCAGTGGATGTAGTATATTTGGATTTTCAAAAGGCATTCAATAAGGTGCCACACAAAAGGTTGTTACACAAGATAAGGGCTCATGGGATTACGGCTAATATATTAGCATGGATAGAGGATTGGTTAACGGACAGAAAAGAGAGTAGGAATAAACGGGTTATTTTCAGATTGGCAGGCTGTAACTAGTGAGGTGCCACACGGATCTGTGCTTGGGCCTCAGCTATTTACAATCTATATTAATGACTTGGGTGAAGGGACTGAGTGTAATGTATTCAAGTTTGCTGATGATACAAAGCTAGGTGAGAATGTAAGCTGTGAGGAGGACACAAAGAGTTTGCAAAGGGATATAGACAGGTTAAGCGAGTGGGCAAGAAGGTGACAGATGAAGTATAATATGGGGAAATGTGAGATTACTCACTTTGGTAGGAATAGAAAAACAGAATATTTTTTAAATGTTGAGAAACTATTAAGTGTTAAGTGTTCAGAGAGATTCAGGTGTCCTTGTACATGAAGCACAGAAAGTTAACATGCAGACACAGCAAGCAATTAGGAAGGCAAATGGGTATGTTGGCCTTTATTGCAAGGGGGTGGAGTACAAGAGTAAGGTAGTCTTGCTGCAATTGTACAGGGCTCTGGTGAGACCACATCTTGAGTACTGTGTACAGTTTTGGTCTCCTCACCTAAGGAAGGATATACATGCCTTAGAGGCAGTACAACAAATATTCATTAGATTGATTCCTGGATTGAAAGGGTTGTTCTATGAGGAGAGATTGAGTAGAATGGGCCTATACTCTCTGGAGTTTAGAAGGATGAGAGGTTATCTCATTGAAACATAAGATTCTCAGGGGACTTGACAGGTAGATGCTGAGAGGCTCTTTCACCTGGCTGGAGATTCTAGAACTAGGGGTCATAGTCTCGAGATAAGGGGTCGGCAATTTAGGACTGAGATGAGGAGAAATTTCTTCACTCAGAGGGTTGTGAATCTTTGGAATTCCCTACCCCAGAGGGCAGTGGATGCTCAGTCGTTGAATATATTCAAGGCTGAGATTGATAGATTTTGGGAGTCTAAGGGAATTAAGAGATATGAGGATGGGGCGGGAAAGTAGAGTTAAGGTCAAAGGTCAGTCATGATCTTATTGAACAACAGAGCAGACTAGAAGGGCCGTATGGCTCACTCCTGCTCCTTTCTTATGTTCTTAACATTGAGAGATTGATTACATGAAAGCTGACATGATAGATTGATGCTCAACTAGCCTGCCCTCATTATTTCAACAGGTACCCATAGTTACCAAGTCACTGAAAAGTTCAGCCCATGCCTTTAGAGACACTTCAATAGACTTTCCCAGCTCTCCCGATGGCCACGTGGTGAAGGCACAATCTGGAACAGCATCAAGCCATACAGACCAGAAGACCTGGTTTAATTTCCGGTCAGTGCTGAATTAGCAAACATCAACTAGGGCAGCAGTTGTCACATCGCAATCGGCTTCAACAACCCTGGCATGGGACCTGGGTGGGGGGGGGGGGGTATGGAGTGTGCTGATGTGAGGGAAATCTGCCAGGGTTCTCATTACTGATGGGGATTCAGTGCCCCTGCTGAAAAGCATGTACACACAAATTTTGGATCGGAGCAAGGTTTGGCTCAGCTGTGATGCCAACACTCATTGGGCTCAAACATAGAGGCCATTTCTGAGAGGTACTTCCGGGGCTGTCAGTTCCCTTGAAACTGTAGCCCAGCAACAGTCTGCACTTTCAGGAATGGAGACAAAAATCTATAGAGAAGAACATAAATTCTCCCATTATAACTCAACCACATTTCATTATGCAGCAACACTGAAACACTTTTGACAAAGTACCACATGGGAGATTACTAAAGAAAATTAAAGGGTATGGAATTGGGGAGGATTATTAGATTACAAATTGGTTAGAAGAAAGAAAACAGAGAATAGGAGTTCAGGGTAGTTTTTCCCAGAGTGGTTGGAAATGGGTAGTGGTGTCTGACAGGATGCAGTTCTGGGACCATATATGATTTGGATATTGGCCTGGAGGGAGTGGTGTTGAAATGTTATGATACCACGATCGCAGGCAGAGTTAATTCTTTAGAAGACCAAAAGGAGGGTGCAAAGGGATATTGATAAGATGGGAGAATGGGCTAAAACATGATGGACGGATTCAATATAATTAAATGTGAGGTGATGCATTTTGGTAAAGAAAAACAGTAATTGAATGGAAATAGGCTCGGCACTGTGGAAAAGAGGGATTTGTGGTTATGAGTTCAGAAGATACTAAAAGCAGCACCTCAGGTTGATAAGACTAAAAAAAAAACTAATGGAATTCCACATTTTACCACAAGAGGTATAGAATGTAAAAGCCAAGAGATAATGATGATGCTATATAAAACCTCAGTTAGAGTACTGTGTGCCGTATTGGGCTCCACACTATAGGAAGGATGTTGAGGCTTTAGAGAGAGTATAAGCTCAGGTACACTAGGATGCTGCCTGAGCTGATGAAATACAAATTCGAAGACTTAAAAAAAAAATGGGGCTTTTTTCATCAGAACAACAGGTTCAAGGCAATATGATTGAAGTGTTTAAATCATGAAAGAATGGCACAGGGTAGACAGATGCAGTCTGTTTCCAGTAGTTAAAAAGTCTACAAGGGGCTATAGATACAAGATTAAATGTGAGAGATTTAGAACAGAGAGCAAGAGAAACTTCTTTACAGAGAGTTGTGAAGCTGTCGAATTCACTTCCAGGGTTAGTGGTTGTGGAATAAATTATAAGCCCAATTTTAACTGGGTGGGCAGACAGTTAAAATTGGCAGTCGGACTTACCTTCCCATGGGTTCTGATTTTAACCTGTGCTTCTGAGCCGGGGAGAGGGACACCAGCCGAAAGCCAACAGGATCCTTCTTTAAATCTGCAGATTAGGGTACGATAACGTCATCAGAGCTCGACTGCAAATTTAACCGGAGAACTGCGCGGGAAAGCCCTGTGGCTTCCCCGCCAGGCCGACCTGGCAGAAAGAGGAGTTGGGGCCAAAAGAGGTCCAAAAATGTAAGTGCTTTCCCTTGTTTTGTGGGGCCAGCAGCTGCAGGACTGCACCTCCAGGCCCCACAAGGAGAGTTTAGGCCTCCCATGCCCTTGGCTTCCCCGTCACCCTCGAGAACTTCCTGAACCCCCTCTCAGCCACTTACCTGAGTGTTGGGGACCGTTCCTTCAGTCCTTGGTGGCAGCCTCCTGCCACCCAGTCTTTCACTCCTGCCCACCTGCCAACTACCGCTTCCCGTCGGTTTGAGGCAGATGACGCCTAGTTAAAATCTCCCCAGAGTCACGCTGCCAATGTTGGTATGGTCTGTGTCAGCCTTGGCCCCAAGTGGAAATGGAGCTGCTCAGTCTCTCGCCTCTGGGTCAGAAGGTCATCGGTTCATGCCCCACATCAGAGGTGCCATCTATCGGATAAGACATTAAACCAAGGTCCTCTCTGTCCTCCTCACCCTTTCACATCGACACTGCGCCCAATCAACCCGACACTGCATCCCATCCTTTCGGAGACATTGGCCCAGATATTGACAGGGATGTTGCGGGGGAGGCCAAAAGCAGTCAAAGAACCCAGCAAGGCCGAGGATGCAGAGGTCCTGCCAAATTTATTTGCAGCACCTCATTATAATTTTTTTCTTCCATTTCCCGCTCGGCAGCGGGCCAAATTGACAGCCTGGCCGGCTGCCGGGCAGGAAAACTAACCCCCACGCCGAGCGATTGACTGGGTGAAGAAGGTTGGAGAACAAGGTGGGGAAACAGAGTGAAACTGGTAAAAGGGACCTCCTGAACACATTGCACTTCCCGTTTGTGTCTCAGAATAAAAGGACTGGCTCGGGCCACAGTGCGATCTGTGGAAACACTTAATTTTCAGGATTTGCGGCTGACCCCGATTGACTGCGGTGCTGTCTCATGCTATTGGACTCATGATAAAACAACTCGATCTACAGAACTGCTACGTTCAATGTGAAGGACTCCAGCGGCTAGGACCCAGACTGCACAAATGTCGGGTGTTGGGGTAACTGTTCTTTTGTCTCTAACTGTTAGATGATTTGTCAAACAGTCAATGATTGTGTTGTTTCTTTGTGCTGGAAGAAACAATCCCCCTGCAATCGGGAGGTGGGTAGGCTGCACTTTATGTAACTCCCCACATTTTCATAAAAATGTTCTCTTCTCTAATCTTCCCATTCAATACTGCACTCTTTTCTCTCTCTCTCATCAATTCAACATGGCACTCTTCACCCCCTTCAACCCAGTTAAGCTGGTACTCTTATTCCACTCTTCCCTGTTCATGTTGTCATGCTTCCATCCCTCCCAGAGTTCATGCTGGCATTATTTGCCCACCTCCAGTTAATAGTAGCACAGTCTATCCCACTCCCTCGCTATTAATGCTGCAATGCCCCTTCCTCCCCCACCCCGAAGTATCGCTCCCAGCTTGTGGCCCTTTCGTTCTCCATTTCATGACCATTTATTTCTATCTTTCACTGCAATCCATTTCTCCCCATTGCCATTTATTATCCCTCCACTACCATCCATTTCGTTCATTCTCTGCTGCGCGCCACCCTCACCACCACCACCCCGCCATCCATCCCTGCAATACACTCTGATAGGAGTGGGTGGAATCAATAAATTTCTTTTGAAGTGCAGTCACTGTTGTTATGAAGACAAACATGGCAGCCAACTTGCAAACAGCTAGGTCCCACAAATCAGCAAATGAGATAAGTGACCAGATAATCTAGTGATGTGATGTTAGTTCAGGAAGGAATAATTGCCATGCCATCAGGAGACCTCCCTGCTCTTCTTCAAATAGTGTAATGGAAGCTTTTACAGACACCTGAACAGGCAGATGGGAGGGCCCCAGTTTAACATGTTAACTGAAAGATGGTACCATGGTCATTGCAGCACTCCCCCAGTACTGCACTGAAGTATCAGCCTACATTATGCAATCAAGGCATGGAGTGAGGCTTAATCCCACAATCTTCTGACTTAAAGGCAAGAATGCTACCAACTGATCTAAATTAACACTGAGTAAAGGGGAGAGGTCATAATTGGCCACAGGGAACCTGAGGTAAGGAAAGAAAACATCAGCCAGTTTTCTCTTGCCATCCAGTGACACTTCTGGAGAGTCTGCATTAGTGGACATAGAATAAGGACAGGATTGGGCTCAGCTGTAATGTCCTCTAAAATTAAATAACCTGCTAACACTGATTATGTGAATTCGTAAGAAATAGGAGCAGGAGGAGGCCATATGGCCCTTCGAGCCTGCTCTGCAATTCAATAAGATTATGGCTGATCTTCAACCTCAACTCCACTTTCCTGCCAGTTACCCATATCCTTTGATTCCCCTGGGGTCCAAAAATCTATCTATCTCAGCCTTGAATAAACTCAACGACTCAGCATCCACAGCCCTCTGAGGTAGAGAATCCCAAAGATTCACAACCCTGAGTGAAGACATTCCTACTCATCTCAGTCTTAAATGGCCGACCCCTTATCCTGAGACTATGCCCCCTAGTTCTAGACTCTCCAGCCAGGGGAACCAACCTCTCAGCATCTACCCTGTCAAGCCTCCTCAGAACCTTGTATGTTAAAATGAGATCACCTCTCATTTTTCTAAACTCCAAAGAGTATAGGCCCATTCTACTCAATCTCGCCTCAAGGGACAATCCTCTCATCCCAGGAATCAATCTAGTGAACCTTTGTTGCACCGCCTCTAAAGGCAAGTATATCCTCCCTTAGGTAAAGGAGGCCAAAAAAGTACACAGTACACCAGGTGAGGTCTCACCAAAGTCCTGTACCATTGTAGTAAGACTTCCTTACACCAACCCCCTTGCAGTAAAGGTCAACATGCCACTTGCTTTCCTAATTGCTTGCTGTACCTGCATGCTAACTTTTTGTGTTTCTTGTACGAGGACAGCCAAGTCTCACTGGACACCAACATTTAATAGTTTCTCACCATATAAAAAATATGGTGTTTTTCTATTCTTCCTACCAAAGTGAATAACGCACATTTCCCCACATTATACTCCATCTGCCACCTTCTTGCCCACTCACTTAACCTATCTTTGCAGACTCTGTGTGACCAACAACCCCATGAGCCCTTATCTTGTATAACAACCTTTTTTTAATGTGACACCTTATCGTATGCCTTTTGAAAATCCAAATATACTACACCCAATGGTTCCCCTTTATCTACCCTGCTAGTCACATCCTCAAAAAACTCTAATAGATGTGTCAAACACGATCTCCCTTTCATAAAGCGATGTTGACGCTGCCTAATCATATTATGATTTAAGTGCCCTGTTACCACTTCCTTAATAATTGATTCCAGTATTTTCCCGATGACTGATGTTAGGCTAACTGGCCTGTAGTTCCCGGTTTTCTCTCTCCCTCCTTTCTTGAATAGCGGGGTTACATTTGCTACCTTCTAATCTGCTGGGACCATTCTAGAATCTAGGGAATTTTGGAAGATCACAACCAATGCATCCTCTATCTCTGCAGCCACCTCTTTTAGAACCCTTGGATGTAGGCCATCAGGTCCAGGGGATTTATTGGCTTTTAGTCCCATTAGTTTCTCCAGAACTTTTTCCTCTAGTGATATTAATTGTTTTAAGTTCCTAATTCTCATTTGACCCTTGGCTCCCCACTATTTTTGATATGCTTTTTGTGTCTTCTACTATGAAGACAGATACAAAATTTGTTTTATGTCTCTGCCAATTCCTTATTGCCCATTATAATTTCTCATACAATCTCTGTGTACCACACAGCTGTTGCCGCCTCTATACCTCCATCTTCAAGAGAGGAAAGGAAAGAAAAAAGGAGCTCGCTGATCTTGATTGTCACAGAACATATTTTGGTCTGTATTTCACATAGTCCTTATTGTTTCTGTCCATCTCTGACTGTAGTACTCAAACATGCACACACTGATTCTACATTGTTCAGTAACATTCTTGGCAACCTGAATAAACTAGACATCTGTGTTTATATTGCTTCCATTATCAACTACTGCAATTGTAAAAATGATCTATAATGGTAATTAAATGTACAACATTTTGGGCAAACCAAAATGCAGAGTACTTCCAAATCACGTGTTTTTTTAAAAAATAATGCATCACAGCTTAAACTGTAAATGTTATCCTGCTCAAATTTTTCTCTTTAAAAGCAATCTGTGTTAGCTTGGCTCATTTGGTGGCACTCTCACCTCTGAATTCTATGATTTAAAACTACACCATGCTGGTTTGCCCATTCCAGGTCTTGGGTCGACAATCAAGTACTGAGGGAGTGCTGCAGTGTCAGAGGTGCCCTCCTTTAGATGAGACATTAAACCACGGGCGGTTCGGGTGGGCATTCAACATTCCATTATTCAAAGAGCAGGATGGTGCCCTGACCAACAACCCTCCCTTAACCAACACCAAAAAAAACTCACAAATTAACTTATTGCTGTTTGAGGGATCTTGCTGCTCCTAACATTGCCGCCATGTTTATCACTACAAGGTGATTAGAGCTAGGCCAATCAGGAGTGAAATCAGGAAGCACTTTTTCCACACAGTGGAAATCTAGAACACTCTCCCCCAAAAGGCTGTGGATGCTGGGTCAATTGAAATTTTCAAGACTGAGATCACTAGATTTTTCTTAAGTAAGGGTATCAAAGAATATGGAGAAAAGGCAGGTAAATGGAGTTAAGATACAGATCAGTCATGATCTAATTGAATGGCAGAACAAGCTCAAGGGACTGAATAGTCTTCTCTTGTTCCTAAGTAATTCATTGCACGTGAAGCAGTTTTGAGCTGTTTCTGAGAGACACAATGAGCCAAATCTTGCTGGAGTTTGGCAGCATATGCCATTAATTAGACTTTTTCCTCCACACTTCAGCTCGAAAAATCTTTGCACCGTAACTTGCTGGAAATGTGAGCTGATACCCAGCATGGTGAGGGTAACGTGGCATCTGGGACTAACAGTGTATCTCCTTAATCAATGAGATTTAATGAGAAAGAAACATGGGAATGAGGGTGAATTATAGTCAAATCAGGTACAGAACGAGAAATAATGAGAGAGAGGGAAAGAAAGATTGGAGTGAGAGAAAAAAAAGAGACAGAAAGGAAAAGCAAGAAAAAAAATGTAAATATTAAAAATTTGACATTTTTAAAAATCAAGAATTTACTACATGCAGAAACGAGATTGAACAGTTTAAATTGTTCCCTTTTCGGGCCAAAGAGGTTGCTTGGTATTGCATTAACGATTATCAAGTCATTAAAAGTGTACTTACACTCAATCACCAGCCCTAACTTTCTGTGACAAGTTTAATGGACAATTAATGTGCAAATCCTGCAAGTTCTTAAAAATAACAGAGAGGCTAAGGGTGAGATGCCGTTTGTGTGAAGCAAATGGTGGAGCAACATAAATTGACCAGCAAGTTCTGGACATTTGAAACTCACAGCTTATCTCAATCTCCTGAACTTGCTGGCTGATTTGCGCAATAATAACGGCATGCATCATTATTTTTCCAGCAAGTTTTGGCCCAATAAGGTGATTATATATATATATATATATATATATATATATATATATATACAAACAAACAATGTTTTTTGTTTGTTTGTTCCATTTTAGTGACTGCAAGTTTCATCTTACAGAAACATTTGAATAACCCTATTACAACATATCTATTTTGAAGTGGCTGCAGTAATTGTAAACTGGACAAAAAAGAAAACGTAAGCTTAAGGCAGGAGCGTGATGGAATGCTCACCACTTGTGTGGATGAGTGTAACTGCAACAATACTCAAGAAGCTCAACACAATCCAGCACAGTGCAGTCCACTTGATCAGGGATCCTGCTACTGCACTCAATGTCCCTCTACTTCATCACCATCATGTTATGTACTATCTACAGAATGCACTACAGCAATGCACCAAACTTACTTCAACAACACTACTGCCATCAAGAAGGAAGCAGCAATGTCATAGCAACACCATCATTCCTCCTCCAAGCCACATACCATCCAGACTTGGATTAATATCACCGTTCCTTCACCATCACTGGGTCGATATCCTGGAACTCCCTACCTAACATCATGTAGTAACACCATTGCCACAAGGACTACAGCAGTTCAAGACCTTCGCCCACCACCAACTTCTTGGGGCAAATGCAGATGTGCAATAAATTTGGCTTTGCCAGCATCTTTGAGATTAAAAATTACTAGTTATTGTTTCAAGTTTGAATTTAGCAACCCTAAGAAAACTGATATTATCTGTTTAAATCTCCCTAACACAGGAAAAAATACAAACTTCATTTTCAACATCACCCTTTCCCGAATAGTAAAGAACCCTTTCTATACAATAGTTACGCTGCACTTTATGGTCCAACAGTGACATAACACAGAATACAAATTGCCCTGATGGCCCACATCATACCAATTTGAAATGTCATTCCTTTATCAGAAGTGGAACTAATCAACAATAAGGAAAATTACAGCAGAAAATACCACCTGGAATTGCTTGAGTGTAGCATTTTAAAACAGAAAAATCCCATTGCATTCATCTTTATGTGAACATCACAAGGCAACAGACATTTCATTTTACCCCCAAATCTTAAGGGAGCTCTGCAAAATTGACAGTTGTGGATGGTTTAAGATTTTGCGCAAGTGGGTCTACCCAGTGGTACGAGCAGTAGAACACCCACTCCCTGACCTTAGGTTCAGTCCCATAGGCACCTCACAGAAGCATGGGTGCTCTGCATCAACAGGAAAGAAAAACAACTGGTGTCCCCAGCAATGAGCTATGAAAATTGAAGAGTTGATAGAGAGAATTATGCCAAGGAATGGGGGAATGGGTCATAAACTTACATGGGACATTAAGACTATAATTCTAAACAGAGAAAAGAATGAAGTGGTAATCAGGTGCCCTCGGTAAGCGAGCAAAGAAATAGGAAACTGCAAGGAAACAATCAGAATAGTTCAAGTGGAAAGAACGGCAAATCATATACTGACGGGTGATAGCTATTCATCAACCAATATTATATGTCCCATTACAGTGAGAATGTGATTAAACGACATTACAATGCCCACTAAAATTCCATGTGATCTTGGTGTACCAGGATACACTATCCACCAGATCACAAAGGTTCTTGTGCCAAGAGCACAATTGCTTAATCACATTCACATTCAACTTCATGATTTCAACCTGAATTATTCTTCAGTTAATCCCTCATTATCAGTTGGGACAGAGCTCCTTCCTTGCTCTATTTTCTTTGCTGTATCCTCCCTCAAGGGGAAGTTTACTTCCTGACTTCTGCAGTGACATCGGTTTCTTCCAAAGAAATTTCCTTCCATTATAGGAGGGACTGTGCTATAATTCCTACTTCTGTGGCCCCAAGAGAAAAGCAGTAAAAAGTACAGGGTGCCGAGGCAGAAAAAATTCTCAGAATCCTCAGTTTAACTGACTTGTGCTCCCTACTGTAGGAAGTGTGTGGAGGAGGGAGATAAAGGAATAATTGTGAAATGTGGCCTGGGGTGAGAGCATACTTGTTTGGCTGCTCTCAGAGTGTGATCAGTGGGCTAATTATTCATAAGATGGTCACTTCCAGCATGAAGAAGGAGTTTGCTGTGGGGTGGAAAGTTATTGATTTTCAATTGAAAAGATTAATGATCTTTTAGTGTACATTCAAAAATAGCAGGAAACGTTAAATATGCTCAGAGTTGCTTGCTTGGTGTTTTCCTTCAAGGGCACATAGATACAAAACAAACAAATTAAATCCAGTGTTATTGAGCAGATAATATACTAAGATGACAATGGTTAAATGATGTTTGAGTTAATTAGACACAAACAAACTCCATGATCATCTTCAATAGCTAAACAAAATTTCTCATTTGAAATTTAGTAAATGCATCCCACAGCCACTGAACTCGTATCTGAACTGTAAGGTGCTTCATCTTAGGTTTCAAAGCAATTTCGTGAACTTATTTAATGTAATGTATTACAGAGTACTGCATGCCATTCTCCTAAAAACATCGAGATAACCTTTGCAAGGCT
This sequence comes from Heptranchias perlo, assembly GCF_035084215.1. Classification (NCBI taxonomy): domain Eukaryota; kingdom Metazoa; phylum Chordata; class Chondrichthyes; order Hexanchiformes; family Hexanchidae; genus Heptranchias; species Heptranchias perlo. The sequence goes on from NC_090327.1 coordinate 104,112,031, forward strand.
ACGTTCCCAGCATGGAATCTTGCTCGGCAGAAGCGCAGATCAGAGAAACAGACGCAGAGATCAGCATGTCCAATACACAGTACTTCTCATCTTCCAGCCATTAAAATTGACTGGGTACTCCATTGTGTGCTGTACATTAGAGAAGATTACAGAGGCATATTTCAGATAGTGTTTTAAGATGAAGTGCTCAGATGCAGTATTTTAATACAGTGTCAACCAGATGCATTTTAACAGACACATTCCATATCTCTAAGGTGGTGAAGGATTTCAGAAATCCTTGCTCCAATGGTTCAGCGTTGATTTCCTGAATCGTACAGACCCAAGTATGATCCCAAGTGAGTTAAAGGGTCTCAATCTTGGGCAGCAACAAGGGGCACTGCAATTGAGTACTGTGCCACTGGTGTTGGGCTTGGGGGGGGAGAAAGAGGTTAAGAAGTGGTGACCCTTACTACAATTAATTTGTGGTGACATCATTAAAGGGTTTCATCATAAGCTCACTGATGAATTGTGGTCCCCTGGGTGAGATACCAGTGCCTACGGAATTGTATTCTAACAGGGAGGCAACCCTGTTCAGGGGAGGAGGGATGGAGAAAATTTCAGAAGTGGAAGTTTGTTTTACCCCATAAAATATTAATGATATTTCATTACCAAATACAGAGCTTAACATTCACACTTACAAACCCAGACAGCAGTTTTCTTGCCAAACATATCACAGTCAGTTTAAATTTCATGGATTTATGATCTCAATAATATGAAGATTGCTCAATTTTCAAGTAACTGGAGGTACTGGAAAAGTGATATTAAAATGATTGTAGCATAGATACAAGAAGTAAAATAAAATAAGATTACAGGGAGCATGGATAAACTCCGAGCTCACACTGGGCTACGTATAGTCCCTGTGATAAGATCTTCAGGCATTAACTGAGGTGTTAATCTAACAAGGAAAACTTTCACTCATCTTAATCTGAAGGAGAACAAATGTTTGACATCTGTGAGGCAGCAATCGATGTTTAATTACAGTATACTCATCTATGAAAGACAAGGCCGGGTGTTATCACCGAGTCCTGCTTATATAGAATTTACAGCACAGAAACAGGCCATTCGGCCCAATTGGTCCATGCCGGTGTTTATGCTCCACATGAGCCTCCTTCCAACCCTCTTCATCTAAACCCATCAGCATATCCTTCTGTTCCTTGCTCCCTCATGTATTTATCTAGCTTCCCCCTTAAATGCATCTATGCGATCCGCTTCAACTATTTCATGTGGTAGCAAATTCCACATTTGAACCACTCTCTGGATAAAGAAATTTCTCCTGAATTCCTTATTGGATTTATTAGTGACTATCTTATATCTATGGCCCCTAGTTTTGGTCTCCCCCACAAATGGAAACATCTTCTCTACGCCTAACACTTCATAATTTTAAAGACCTCTATCAGTTCACCCCTCAGCCTTCTCTTTCCTGATAGTTATAACCTCTCAGTTCTGGTATCACACTTGTAAATCATTTTTGCACCTTCTCCAGTGCGTCTATATCATTTTTGTAATATGGAGATCAGAATTGCGCTCAGTACTCAAGTGTGGTCTAACCAAGGCTCTATACAAGTTTAACATCACTTTTATGCTTTTCAATTCTATTCCTCTAGAAATGGACCCCAGTGCTTTGCTGCATTTTATTTTAAATGGACTTGTTAACCAGAGTTGCTCTTTTTAATGTTTTGTGAATCTGCACCCCGAGATCCCTTTGCTACTCTACCCCAATTAGACTCTTATTTTCCAGGAGTATGTGGCCTCCTTATTCCTCCTATCAAAATGCACCACCTCACACTTACCTATATTGAAATTCATTGGCCATTTACATGCCCATTCTGCAAGTTTATTAACGTCTTGTACTTTGGTGCTGTCTTCCTGCGTATTAATTTTGGTGCTGTCTTCCTGCGTATTAATTTTGGCGCTGTCTTCCCGAGTATTAATTATACTCCTCAATTTGGTGTCACCTGCAAATTTTGAAATTGCACTTCTGATTCCTGAGTCCAAATCATTTATGCAAATGGTGAACAACAGGGGTCCCAGCACCGATCCTTGTGGAACAACACTTCACATCTTCAGTCAGTCTGAGTAAGTGCCTTTAACCCCTATTCTCTGTTTTCTGTTTTGTAGCCAATTTGTTATCCATTCTGACTCCACATGCACTAATCTTAGTCATGAGTTTACTATGCAGTACCTTATCAAAGGCCTTTTGAAGATCAAGTACATTACATCTACTATATTACCCTTGTCTACTCTGTTACTTCTTCAAAGAATTCAATAAGGTTGGTCAAGCATGACCTTCCTTTTTGAAATCCGTGCTGACTATTCTTTATTATATTTTCCGTTTCTAGATGTTTTTCTATTACATCTTTGAACGAAGATTCCATTATCTTTCCTATCACCAACATTAAGCCATCTGGTCGAGAGTTCCCTGGACTTGCTCTATCTCCCTTTTAAATAGGGGAATAACATTAGCTGTCTGCCAGTTCTCTAGCATGATTCCCTTTTCTAATTATTTTTTATAAATATATTATAGTGACTGCTATCTCTTCTTATAGTATGCATGGATGCAATCCATCCGGACAAGAGGTTTCATCCTCTAAGTTTGACTAGTTTATCATCTTAAATGTCCTGCTTGCGATGGTTTACTTCCATTCTTGTACAGTCTTAAAAGAGAAAGTTTTTTTTTGGAATACGTCACCAATCTGGGAGCTTCTTAGTCTACACGGAGGAGAATATTAATGAAAGGCAGAGCTAGCCATCAACTTAGAATCTCGGCTCAATCATCCTTACCTCTGGGAGGTTTTCTTGTATTTTCTCCTATGGGAAAAAAACATGAATCAGGAGAGTGGAATTTTCCTTAATACACTTTTATTAAACAACAACTTGCATTTATATAGCACTTTTAATGTAGTAAAATGTCCCAAGGTGCGTCACAGGAACGTTATCAAACAAAATTTGACACCGAGCCACATAAAGAGGTATAAGGACAGGTGACCAAAAGCTTGGTCAAAGAGGTAGGTTTTGAGGAGAAAGGGGCTTAGGGAAGGAATTCTAGAGCTTAGGGCCTAGTCAGCTGAAGGCACGGCCGCCAACGGTAGAGCGATTGAAATCGGGTTAGGATACCGGCAGCAGTGTTTTAGATCAGCTCAAGTTTATGGAGGGTAGGAGGCCAACCAGGAGAGCAGTGGAATAGTCGAGCCCAGAGGTAACAAAAGGCATAGATGAGGGTTTCAGCAGCAGTTGAGCTGAGGCAGGGGCAGAGATGGGCGATGTTACGGAGGTGGATGTAGGGGATATGTAGTCGGAAGCTCACTCAGAGTCAATTAGGACGCCACGATTGTGAACGATCTGGTTCAGCCTCAGACAGTGGCCAGGTAGAGGGATGGAGTCGATGGCTAGGGAACGGAGTCTGCGGCGGGGACCAAAGACAATGGGCTTGAGTCTTCCCAATATTTAGTTGAAGGAAATTTTTGCTCATCTAGTACTGGATGTCACACAAGCAGTGTGACAAACGAGAGACAGTGGAGGGGGTCGAGAAGGATAGTGGTGAGGTAGAGCTGGATGTTGTCAGCGTACATGTGGAATCGTTGTGTTTTCGGATGATGTCGCCGAGGGGCAGCATTTTATTAAATCCTACAATGATCTTTGTACAGACAAAAGGAAAATGTCATCTGATTGCTCTTTGGGGTCCATGTGAACAACTTAATGAAAATGTTCTTAACAATTTCCAAAGGAGACTTGATTCTGCACTGTTTACCCAGTTAAATGTTCCATTTTCCCAATTCTGAAGAGTCACACCTGAAACCTTAAGATATCTTTTCTCTTTCAGATGCTGACTGACCTGTTGTGCATTTCCTGTTTTAGATTCAGATTTGCAGTTCGTGCTTATTGTTTCATCCCTAGTGTTTTTCTCTACTGGAAATGTTCAAATGCTTAATGTTCCATTAACTATTATATTTTGTTTCAACAGGGAAACTCAGACATCTCAGTGATGCAGCTGAATTATACTTATTACCCTGGCCAGCATTTCATTAAGCTTTTATGAAGACTGTCAGCAATGAATAAGGGGAATTGTGTTAGGCGAGGTTCCCCCTACAGAGCCTCGACTGGCATAAGCACGGATCAGAGGACCGAGTGCGGTGGTCACCGTGTCTAAATAGTAGTGTTTCTGATTTTTACAGGCATGAAAATTAAATCACCGGTAAAAATGAGAGCACGCAAACTGTATATGCTGACCTCTGATCTGCACAGCCATCGAGTGAGGGTCAATACCCAGAACCTTGCACAATTCACTCAAGGAGTTTCTCTTTTCTGCATATTTGGTTAGGAAAACTTTTAGGGATGAAGTGCAGGAAGATAAATAGATACATTAATGTATTAGCAGTGAACCAATTAACAAACTAAAATTAAGCAGTGTTTAATTTATCAATCAGTATGATATTAACATTCCCTCAAATTGTGTTTAGCTAATTGGCAGCTGTCCAATTCAGTTGGAAGCTTGTGATTAGTGACACGTCGCAGTGCCTCTGCAGGATCATCACTCAGACCCTGGATTAAACATTGATGGAAAAAACATGGGCTGGAATAACATTAAGCAAGTCTGCACTTTATGCAAAGACAGAAAACAAATCTGCACCTTGCCTTAAACTGCAGTCTGCTACATTTTCCGTTTTGCCTCAAACAGCTGGTGTGATGCTGAAATTCAAATATTGTCTTGCAGTGGTCCTTACTCACGGTGGGTTAATGAACACAGCTTAACTCCTTCTCATGCTGTAGCCACTAGCTGGGCAGAATGTGCCTCTACAATGTTTCTCATTGAGTGATTTAAAACGTTTAGATTGTTATTGATCACTCCCTCACTGCCAAACTGACTCACTCTGCTCAAAATCCTGTTTTTCTACACCACTCTTCAAAAGTATTTAACCTTGTACTCCGACTCGAATCATTTGAAGCCAAATTCAATCAGCAGTTGAGATTGAATATTTAAAGACTGATTTCACAGCTGTTAAAATTGAAGGATCAGGATCAGGATCAAAATCAAAGCTCCGACTCCTACAAACTGGATTAGCCGAAGAAAATCAAAATCAGAATTTGCAATCTGTCCCAGCAGAGACAGTTCAAGCAGAACAATTTTAAAGATAACAAAGCTGAAACCTATTTCACGGTTGAATGCCTCTCTGGTGGTGTACAGGTTAAGTGGCATACGATTATATTTGAGGCTGGAAGGATCATTGTGCATGTATTCTGTCAGTGTAACTCCAGAGGTGATGCTTTTTTTAAGATTTGTTCTCTCTGATGTTTAGGTGCTGTGGCTATCAGTACACGAACAAGGGGAGAATTTGTATTCCCCGATGAATCGCAACGACCAGCACCACGGTTCGAATCACTTCTAAATGTCACAGCAATTCCAATATCAAAACAATTCAGAAACGCGGGGAACAGGTGGCTGCTTCTCGATAGCTTACCAGTCGGGTGCAGTATTATTATACTAATCATAAAGCTCACAGCACAAACCCTTCGATAAGTGGGAAAGTCTTTTTTTTAAAAAAAGTAAAAATCAAGAGCAGGTTTATTCATTACATTTAGTTTAACTACACACAAGTTACATGGAAGCGATATTCTGTATTTTGATGAAATTTTAAATTTGGGGAATAAAGGATCGAACATATCAAAAAAAGTCATACTATACTTACAGCCCCCTGAGTCGCAGCCATATTTTCTCTATTTGCTCCGGTTGCAGGTATTTGAGAGAGTTGCTCTCAAACTCTTCGATTTCCTTGGTGGGTGACTCCATGCCTTGCACTCCTCAGTCGGACTCAAAGTAAATCTTCAAGCTTTAGCGCAGTAAAGAGCTGGCTAACATTTTTCAGAAAGAGTACATGTCAACGTTGAAACCTCTCGGCGCATGCTGAGGGCAGCTGTAGCAGTTTGCATGGTTCAGAGAATGATGTCGAGGATTACAGGCTGATCTCTAGACTCAAAGGCACGACTGATATGTGATAAACCAGCCCTGCAATCCGTAAAAGCAGCCGAAGGCACTTTAACACAAAGCCTGCTGACAATTGAGCCGCACTGGTGTCTGAATGGGAGGGCGGGATGGCACATGCGCTGCTTCATCCCCTTCCTGCTCCTCTTGGATCTTTATGTCCCCCATTCACATGCCTTTTCAACACTAACACTTATCTCGTGGACCCCTGGGACTCGTGCATACATTGATAAGCAAGGAAAATGCCCAGTTGGCCTGCAGATCACAGACACACACACACACACCAGTTGCAGGAGAAGGATGAATCTATTCACAGGGAAATTACCCAAGTCACTTCCTAATACATAGATATCTGTCCGTCTTGTTGGCTCTCAAGTGGACTTGAGCTGAGAAATTCAAAGCAAAGTATTGTATCCGGGATTGTTGAGTGTTTCACATGTGCAAAATAGCAAATGTCACCTTATGGGTAGAATGTCTTGTTATATATTTTCCCCTTTAAAAAGAGTAAATAAATGCAAGAAAGATGAAATCATCAAAAAAGTAGCTGTGTCTGAGAAAAGATCTGAATAAAAGCGAGGGCTAAAGAGGTAGTAGGTGTGAGCGAGTAGCGATTCAGAACTGCTGTTGGACAGCAATACACACACAGAACACAGTACACAGATTGGAACATGAAGGAAACGGATAGATTTTTAATCCGGTGTATTTTAGACCACTGCAGCTATAAAATCTTAACTTTCACGAAACTCAGATGTATTCAAATGCCTGATGCCAGTTTACAGCCACACAAAACAATGCTCTTCATTATCAGTTGAGGGTGCTTATACGGTGCTTATGTGTTTGATCATGAAATATGTCCATATTTCGAGTCTTCCTTTACTCTGCTAACCATATACGAGGCTACATTCGAAAAATATGCGCAAGTGCATTTTAGACACTTTCCTGTCATTCATTTTAAATTATTTCACCAGCAGATCTGGGATGGGCAGGCGCAGAAACTTGCCCTGAACACCTTGCACTGCATCCCTTCTTTTCCTCTCCCCACAGACCCGCCCCCCGGCCCCCACCCTCGCCAATGGCATAGTGAATATTTTCCATGTTTTTTTTTAAGCATCAAGGTATATCCATGCTACATTAACTTATGGAACATGGGAAATCCTCAAAGTTAGTTGTCAGTATATTTTGTACCAGACAGTCAAAACACAAATTGATCTTCCCCCTAAAACAATCCTAGGATTCACAGTGTAAGAAATTGGGAACGATATTGGCATAGCTGGCACAGACACGATGGGCTGAATGGTCTCCTTCTGTGCTATATAGTTCAATGATTCTATGATATTGAAGTACATTGAAACCGTTGCCTTTAAATTGTTTTCCGTTTCACAGGGTGCTATACAGTGCTGATCCACCCCCTGTAAAACTTACACATTAATGAACATTTTCCCTACTTCTTCAGCCATGCAAACCCAGAGAAGTTGCATGCTGGTACATTTGAAATCAGTTTTCCGAGGTTCATGTGGGAATACCAGGTTGTGACTGTTATTCTCATGAACATGCAGCTGTTCAGCAGCAGTGTAGAGGCTTCATGGCCGATATGATCTGCCATGAAATTATGTTACTGAAGAAAAATTGTGATAAGATGCTGTGAGACTAAGTTCCTCACCTCTCAGTATTATTAACATTCAAACGCTACATTCTATCAGGATGCTCCATTTCTAGCATTCCAGAAAGAAGGAAACAATTGTATGTGTACACATGCATGTGTTTCTGCATGTGTGTGTATGTGTATAGGTATACATCTGCACGTGTGAGTCTGTGTGCAAATGTTTATGTCTACGCGCATGTGTCTTGCTCAGTTTGTGTCTGCGTCTGTGAATCTCTGCCTGTCCTCAGGCTCCCTCCCTGTCTTCCGTCTCATGCGGAAAAATTCTATGCGGCAGGGAAAAGGTGGAAGCCTCATTTATAATCTCAATTTATATTTTCTACCTCTAACTGAAGCAAGTCCAATGAAGATATGAAGCATGAAAATATCAATGATAGAAATTCTTATTGTGATGACAATAATTCACAGAGAAATGAAGAAAAGTCACTTCTTCAATCATAAAACTGATCTCTTCACTTCCCAGGCTACGCTGCTTGATAAGACTAACAATTTTTTAAAAAAGGCTTAAGGCTCCAATCTAATGTTACCCCATATGAAAGGTCACATTGTAGCATCTACACAGGTTGTCATAAACACAAGAGGCACTTCTATCTGCCTTGTCATTCCAGCTCCCATGCTTACACAGACCAATATAAAAGCAGTGGCAGTGTTGGAAAACACTTAGGTGTAATTGACTGCCCCATCACTGTGTCAAGCAATCTCCTTTTGACAGATTTGGAAAAAAACACTCATCAAAAACACATTTATCTGACTCCTCCACAACCTCACATACAATGCACAGTTAAATGAACCACAAAAGCCCCTGCTTCAATTTCTGGTCTGTGCTCAGCTTGCTGATTGCAGGCTGGGGCAAGAATGGAGCCACTGTAACTGGCCTCAGTGTCTCTTAGGCTGGGGAGGGCAAAATAATCAGCCAGGGTGTCCACGACTAACTGCTGGGCATTGGCCCCTGCTGGAAAGTGCATGTGTTTGGATGTTGGATGAGAAGAGGATGAAGTTCAGCTGAGGTACCATAGGAGCATCAGCAGCTATGGAACTATAATCAATGTGAATTAGTGACTTCAGGAGATGAGACGAGAAAGAAAGGGCGAAAATCAAATTTCAACAAGTTGAGAAAGGAACACTGGGATAGGTTTAACGAGTTAGTGCACCTGGTGCAGAGCTTCGTGGATTGGGGGTGGAGGGGGGAACCCAAAATTCAGGCCTGGAGGTTAACATACAGTTAAAATTAAGGATGGAAAATGTTACACAGCACGCTGACCGTTGCTTCTCAGCTTCCAATAGGCATTCCTTCACACAGCTCTGTGCTGAGAGCGCCAAATTTGTGAAATCAATGCATTGTACGGTGAGGAGAAATGAGGTACACTGGTATAACGGTATGCCAAAAAAAACTATGGATGACAAAAAAGGTAAGGGACAACATAAAATGAAAAGAAAAATCATACAAAAATAGCACAGATCCTGATGACTGGGAGAGATACAGATAGTCAGAGCTACAAGAAGGGAGTATGAAAAGAAACTTGCAAGGGATATTTAAATCAACACAAAAATGTTTACAATTATAATAGAAAAAGAGGGTGGTCAAGAGCAATGTGGGCCCCTTAAAAACTGATAATGGCAACATTGTAAATAAAAATAAGGAAATGGCAGGCATGTTAAATAATTACTTTGTGTCAGTATTTACAGTAGAGGAAGAGGATAGCATGCCGGATAACCCAAGGAAACTAATTTTCAATCAGGGACAGGGATTCATCATAATTAACATAAGCAAATTAACAGCAATGAAGAAAATAATGGCAGTAAAGAGTGACAAATTCCCAGGACCAGATGGTTTCCATTCCAGGGATTAAAGGAAGTAGGTGAGAACATTGCAGAATCCCTAACTATAATCTTCCAAAGTTCGCTCAATTCAGGAACCGTTCCTTCACATTGGAAAATTGCATGTCACCCCACTATTTAAGAAAGGTGAAAGAGGGAAACCAGAGAATTACAGACCAGTTAGCCTAACATCTGTTGTCAGGAAATTACTGGAGTCTATAATTAAGGATAGAGTGACTGAACACCTTGAAAATTTTCAGCTGATCAGAGAGAGCCAGCATGGATTTGTAAAGGACAGGTCATGCCTGACGAACCTGATTGAATTTTTTGAAGAGGTGACTAAAGTAATGGACAGGGGAATGTCTGTGGATGTTAGTTGCATGGACTTCCAGAAGGCATTCAATAAAGCCCCTCATAAGAGACTGTTAGCTAAAGTTGAAGCTAATGGAACTGAAGGCAAATTATTGACCTGGTTTAGGAAGCACTGGAGGCGGCAGAGGGAAGCAAATAAAGGTCGAGGCTCGAAGGCCTACACTCACTTGGAGTGGTGGATCTTCCTGAGCAGTCGGTGGGAATAGAGAGAAAAAAAACAAGAAAAGGTGTGACGCCACAGGACAGCAGGTAGGTGATTGGCTGGGAAGTGTTATAGTTTTCTTTTTCCCGCTGAGCTGGGGAAGTGGGTAAAATTAAATTTAAAGCTGGGAGTAAAATTGCTGTTAGCCTATTAAATTTAATAACTCAAACTGTAAATAACCGATTGAATAAAAACTAATTATTGTCGGATCACCGGAGTGGATAAAGAACGAGGTAAGAAAACTTAGGGAAGGAGCTGATTGGTTGGTGGCTGATGCGTGTTCTTTTTCCTTTTTCTGATGCGTGTTCTTTTTCCTTTTTCTGATGAGTGCTCTTTTTTTTAAGGCTTAATTTATATTTGTTACGTTTAGTTAATAATCTAATAAATCGAGGCATGGCAGGGCAGCTCAGACCCACAGGTGCAGGAAGTGTCGTCAACTGGAGGAGCTCGAGCTCCGGGTTTCAGACCTTGAGCAACAGCTGGCGCCACTGCAGTGCATCCGCAAGGCTGAGAGTTTTGTGGATAGCACGTTTCAGGAGGTGGTCATCCCACAGCTTAAGAAAGTGCAGGCAGAGAGGGACTGGGTGACCACCAAAGACAAAGGGGACCAGGCAGGTAGTGCAGGAGTTCCCTGAGGGCATCTCGCTCTCTAACCAGTATTCAGTTTTGAATATTGGTGGGGGAGAGGATTCCTCTGCAAAGTGCAGCCAGAGCCAAGACCACAGCACTGTGGGTGGCTCAGCTGTACCGGGGGGGGGGTGGGGGGGGAGGGGGGGAGAAAGGTCAGGACAGCAATAGTGATAGGGGATTCTACAGTTGGGGGAGCAGACAGGCGTTACTGCGGCTGCAGGCTTGCTTCCAGGATGGTATGTTGCTTCCCTGGTGCCAGGGTCAAGGATTTCACTGACTGGCTGCAGAATATTCTGGATGGGGTGGGTGAACAGCCAGAGGTTGTGGTCCATATCAGTACCAACGACATAGGTAGAAAGAGGGATGAGGTCCTGCAGGCAGATTTTAAGGAGTTAGGAAAGAGATTAAGTAGCAGGACCTCAAAGACAGTAATCTCCGGAATACTCCTGGTGCCATGTGCTGGCGAGTATAGAAATAGGAGGGTAGAGGACATGAATGTGTAGCTGGAGAGATGGTGCAAGAGGGAGGGCTTTAGATTCCTGGGGCATTGCGACCAGCTCTGGGCAAGGTGGGACCTGTACAGGCCAGATTGGCTGCTCCTCAACAGAGCTGGGACCAATGTCCTCGTGGGGAGGTTCGCTAGTGCTGTGGGGAGGGAACTAATTTGGCAGGGGGATGGTCACCAGGATGTAGCATTGGAATGGAGAAACAAGGGGCACAAAGGATCAGGAGAGAAAGATAGCACTAGAGTAAAAAATAGTAGGGTATTAGGTGGGGTCAGACTAAGAGAGAGTACAAGAAAATCTAAGATAGTTTTACAGTGCATATGTGTAAACGCACGAAGCGCGGTAAACAAGGTTGGTGAGCGGCAGGCGCAAATAGCCACATGGGAATACAATGTTGGGGCGATAACGGAGACCTGGCTCAAAAAAGGGCAGGATTGGGTATTAAATATTCCTGGATAAAAGGTGTTCAGGAAAGAAAAGAGGGGGAGGGGGAGGGAGAGGGAGAGGGGGAGGAGAGGGAGAGGGAGAGGGAGAGGGGGAGGGGGAGGGGGAGGGAGAGGGAGAGGGGGAGGGGGAGGGAGAGGGGGAGGGAGAGGGAGAGGGGGAGGGGGAGGGGGAGGGGTGGCAGTATTGATTAAGGAGAATATTGCAGTGCTGGAGAGAGAGGATGTCCTGGAGGGGTCAAGGACAGAATCTAGAGTTAAGAAACAATAGAGGTGCCATTACACTACTGGGTGTATTCTATAGGCCACCAATTAGTGGGAAGGATATAGAGGAACAAATTTACAGGAAAATTACAGAGAGTAGTGATAACAGGGGACTTCAACAATCCTAATATAGACTGGGATAATAATAATATAAGGGGCAGAGAGGGGGAGGAATTTTTGGAATGTGTCCAGGATAAGTTTCTTGACCAGTACGTTTCCAGCCCAAGGAGGAAGGAGGCATTGCTGGACTTGGTTCCAGAGAATGAGGCGGGCCAAGTGGAGAAAGTGTCAGTGGGGGAACATTTAGGGAACAGCGATCATTGTGTCATAAGGTTGAGAATAGCAATGGAAAAGGAAATGGACCACTCTAAAGTAAAAATACTCAATTGGAAGAAGGCCAATTTCAGTGGGATGAGAACAGATCTGGCCCAGGGTAAATTGGAATCAAAGATTGGCAGGCAAAACTGTAATTGAACAGTGGGTGGCTTTTAAACAGGAGATGTTTTGGGTACAGTCTAGATACATTCCCACGAGGGAGAAAGGTAGGCCAACCAAAGCCAGAGCTGGCTGGATAACAAAAGAGATAGAGAGTAAGATGAAGTGGGAAAAAAGGGGCATATGACAGATGTCAGGTTGATAACACAAGTGAGAACCAGGCAGAATATAGAAAGTTAAGAGGGGAAGTGCAAAAGGAAATAAGAGGGGCAAAGAGAGAGTATGAGAAAAGACTGGCGGCCAACATAAAAGGGAATCCAAAAGTCTTCTACAGGCATATAAATAGTAAATGGATAGTAAAAGGAAGCGGTGGGGCCGATTAGGGACCATAAAGGACATCTACTCATGGAGGCAGAGGGCATGGCCGAGGTACTAAATGAAAACTTTGCATCTATCTTTACCAAGGAAGAAGATGCTGGCAGAGTCTCAGTAAAGGAGGATACAGTTGAGATAGTGGATGGGCTAAAAATTGATAAAGAAGAGGTACTAGAAAGGCTAGCTGTATTTAAAGTAGATAAGTCACCCGGTTCGGATGGCATGCATCCAGGTTGTTGAGGGAAGTGAGGGTGGAAATTGCGGAGGTACTGGCCATAATCTTCCAAACATCCTTAGATACGGGGGTGGTGCCAAAGGACTGGAGAATTCCAAATGTTACACCCTTGTTCCAAAAAAGGTGTAAGGATAAACCCAGCAACTATAGGCCAGTCAGTTTAACCTCAGTGGTGGGGAAACATTTAGAAATGATAATCCAGGACAGAATGAACAGTCACTTGGATGAGTGTGGATTGATTAGGGAAAGCCAACACAGATTTGTTAAAGGCAAATCGTGTTTAACTAACTTGATAGAGTTTTTTGATGAGGTAACAGAGAGGGTAGATGAGGGCAATGCAATTGATGTGGAGTATATGGACTTTGAAAAGGCGTTTTATATAGTGCCGCATGGTAGGCTTGTCATCAAGATTGCGACCCATGGAATAAAGGGGCAGTAGCAACCTGGATACAGAATTGGCTAAGTGACAGGAAACAGAGTAGTGGTGAACAGTTGTTTTTCGAATTGGAGGGAGGTGTACAGTGGTGTTTCCATGATATATATTAATGACTTGGACTTGGGTGTACAGGGCACAATTTCCCAATTTGCAGATGACACGTAACTTGGAAGGGTAGTGAACAGTGAGGAGGATAGTGATAGACTTCAAGAGGATATAGACAGGCTGGTGCATGGGCGGACACATGGCAGATGAAATTAAATGCAGAAAAATGTGAAGTGATACATTTCCATAGGAAGAATGAGAAGGGACCATAAGAGATAGGAGCAGGAGCAGGCCATTCGGCCCCTCAAGCCTGCTCCACCATTCAATGAGCTCATGGTTGATCTGATTTTTACCTCAACTCCACTTTCCCGCCTTTTTCCCATATCCTTTGACTCCCCTGCCGATCAAAAATTTGTCTAACTCAGCTTTGAATGTATTCAATGAATCAGCCTCCACAGCTTTTTGGGGTAAAGAATTCAAGAGGCAGTATAAACTAGAGGGCACAACTCTTAAAGGGGTAGAGGAACAAAGAGATCTGGGAGTATATGTACACAAATTGTTGAAGGTGGCAGGGCAGGTTGAGAAAGCGGTTAAAAAAGCATAGGGGGTCCTGGGCTTTATAAATAGAGGCATAGAGTACGAAAGCAAGGAAATCATGATGAACCTTTATAAAACACTGGTTCAAGCACAACTGGAGTATTGTGTCCCGTTCTGGGCACCGCACTTTAGGAAAGATGTGAAGGCCTTAGAGAGGGTGCAAAAGAGATTGACTAGAGTGATTCCAGGGATGAGGGGCTTTAATTACGTGGATAGACTGGAGAAGCTGGGGATGTTCTCCTTGGAACAGAAGGTTGAGAGGAGATTTGATAGAGGCATTCAAAATCATGAAGGGTCTAGACAGAGTAGATAGAGAGAAACTGTTCCCATTGGCGGAAGGGTCAAGAACCAAAGGGCATAGTTTAAGGTGATTGACAAAAGAACCAAAGGTAACATGAGGAAAAACATTTTTACACAGCGAGTGGTTAGGATCTGGAATGCATTGCCTGAGGGGGTGGTGGAGACAGATTCAATCATGGCCTTCAAAAGGGAACTGGATAAGCACTTGAAAGGAAAACATTTGCAGGGCTATGGGGATAAGATGGGGGAGTGGGACTAGCTGGATTGCTCTTGCATAGAGCTGGCACAGACACGATGGTCCGACTGGCCTCCTTCCGGGCGGACACCTTTCTACGACTCTATGAAATTGGCTACGTGGCAGGAGACAGAGTAGGGATAATGGGCAGGTACTCAAATTGGCAGAACATAAGAACATAAGAAATAGGAGCAGGAGTCGGCCATACAGCCCTCGAGCCTGTTCCACCATTCAATAAGATCATGGTTGATCTTCGACCTCAACTCCACTTTCCCGCCCGATCCCCATATCCCTTGATTCCTTTAGAGTCCAAAAATCTATCGATCTCAGTCTTTAATATACTCAATGATTCAGCATCCACAGCCCTCTGGGGTAGAGATTTCCAAAGATTCACAGCCCACTGAGTGAAGAAATTCCTCCTCATCTCAGTCCTAAATGGCCAGCCCCTAGTTCTAGACTCCCCAGCCAGGGGAAACAGCCTCTCAGCATCTACCCTAGCAACTGCTCTCAGAATCTTATATGTTTCAATGAGATCACCTCTCATTCCTCTAAACTCCAGAGAATATAGGCCCTTTCTACTCAATCTCTCCTTATAAGACAACCCTCACATCCCAGGAATCAATCTAGTGAACCTTTGTTGCATTGTCCCTAAGGCAAGTATATCATTCCTTCGGTAAGGAGACCAAAACTGTACACAATACTCCAGGTGTGGTCTCACCAAAGCCCTGTACAATTGCAGCAAGACTTCCTTACTCTTGTACTCCAAACCCCTTGCAATAAAAGCCAACATACTATGAGCCTTCCTAATTGCTTGCTGTGTCTGCATGTTAACTTTCTGTGTTTCGTGTACAAGGACACCTAAATCCCTCTGAACGCCAACATTTAATAGTTTCTCACCATTTAAAAAATATTCTTTTTTTCTATTCTTCCGACCAAAGTGAATAACTTCACATTTCCCCACATTATACTCTATCTGTCACCTTCTTGCCTACTCACTCAACCTGTCTATATCCCTTTGCAGACTTTTTGTGTCCTCCTCACAGCTTACTTTCTTACTAGCTTTGTATTGTCAGCAAACTTGGATACATTACACTCGGTCCCTTCATCTAAGTCATTAATATAGATTGTAAGTAGCTGAGGCCCAAGCACCGATCCTTGCGGTACCCCAATAGTTACAGTCTGCCAAACTGAAAATGACCTGATTATCCCTACTCTGTTTTCTGTCCATTAACCAATCCTCTATCCATGCTAATATGTTAGCCCCAACCCCATGAGCCCTTATCTTGCGTAACAACCTTTCATGTGGCACGTTATCGAATGCCTTTTGAAAATCCAATTATTCTCTAATAAATTTGTCAAACACAATTTTGCTTTATTAAAACCATGTTGACTCTGCCTAATCATATTATGATGTTCTAAGTGCCCTGTTACCACTTCCTTAATAATGGATTCCAGCATTTTCCCGACGACTGATGTCAGGCTAACTGGCCTGTAGTTCCCTGTTTCCTCTCTTCCTCCTTTCTTGAATAGCAGGGTTACATTTGCTATCTTCCAATCCACTGGGACCATTCCAGAATCTTGAGCATTTTGGAAAATCACAACCAATGCATCCACTATCTCTGCAGCCACCTCTTTTAAAACCCTAGGATGTAAGCCATCAGGACCAGGGAATTTGTCGGGTTTTAGTCCCAATAATTTCTCTTTCTTTACTAATATTAATTACTTTAAATTCCTCACCCTCATTTCTGGTATGTTTTTTGTTTTTCTACTGTGAATTCAGATACAAAATATTTGTTTAACGTCTCTGCCATTTCCTTATTCCCCATTATAACATATCCTGTCTCAGCCTCTAAGGGACCCAAGTTTACTTTTTCTAATCTCTTCCTTCTTATGTACTTGTAGAAGCTCTTACAATCTGTTTTTATATTTCTTGCTAGTTTAATCTAATAATCTATTTTTTCCCTCTTTACCAATTTTTTGGTCATCCTTTGCTGGTTTCTAAAACTCTCCCAATCCTCAGGCTTACTACTTTTCTTGGCAACATTATAAGCCTCTTTTAATCTAATACTATCCTTAACTTATTTACTTAGCCACGGATGGATCACTTTTCCCGTGGAGTTTTTATTTCTCAATGGAATGTATATTCGTTGAGAATTATGAAATATTTCTTTAAATGTTCACCATTGCTGATGTACTATCATATCTTTTAATCTAATTTCCCAACTCACCGTTCATTCCTATGTAATTGGCTTTGTTTAAGTTTAAGACTCTAGTTTCTGACTTAAGTATGTTACTCTCGAACTCAATGTGAAATTCTATCATATTGTGATCATCTTACTCCAGAGGATCCCTTACTATGAGATTACTAATTAACTCTGTCTCATTACACAAGCATGATCTAAAATAGCCTGTACCCTGGTTGGTTTCACAACATATTGCTCTAGGAAACTGTCTCGAATGCATTCCATGAACTTGACCTCCAAACCAGGATGTGACTAGTGGTGTCCCACAGGGATTTGTGTTGGGGCCTCAACTATTCATTGTATTTATTAACCAGTTATATGATGGGATAGGGAGCCACATATCCAAGTTTGCCAACGTCACAAAGATAGTAAAAGCATTGTAAGCAGTGTAGATGGAAGCATAAAATTACAGAGAGATATTAATAGATTAAGGGAATGGACAAAATTGTGGCAAATGGATTTCAATGTAGGCAAGTGCGAGGTCATCCACTTTGGACCTAAAAAGAATAGATCAGAGTACTTTCTAAATGGTGAAAAGCTCGAAACAGCAGAGATCCAAAGAGACTT
This sequence comes from Heptranchias perlo, assembly GCF_035084215.1. Lineage (NCBI taxonomy): Eukaryota > Metazoa > Chordata > Chondrichthyes > Hexanchiformes > Hexanchidae > Heptranchias > Heptranchias perlo. Next base: position 104,129,410 of record NC_090327.1, read on the forward strand.
AGGGGTCCATGTACATAGATCATTAAAATGTCATGGACAGGCACAGAAAATAATCAAAAAGGCTAATGGAATGCTGGCTTTTATATCTAGAGGACTAGAATACAAGGGGGTAGAAGTTATGCTACAGCTATACAAAGTCCTGGTTAGACCACACCTGGTGTACTGTGTTCAGTTCTGGGCACCGCACCTTGAGATATATATTGGCCTTGGAGGGAGTGTAGTGTAGATTTAATAGAATAATACCTGGACTCCAAGGGTTAAATTACGAGGAGAGATTATAAAAACTAGGGTTGTATTCACTGGAATTTAGAAGATTAAGGGGTGATTTGATCATTTTTCAAGATATTTAGGGGAACTGATAGGGTAGATGGAGAGAAAATATTTCTGCTGTTTGGGGAGACTAAGACTAGGGGACATAGCCTAAAAATTAGAGCCTGGATTTTCTGGAGCGAAGTTCGGAAACACTTCTGCACGAAAGGGTGGTAGAAGTTTGGAACTCTCTTCCGCTAACAGCAGTTGATGCTAGCACAATTGTTAATTTTAAATCTGGGATTGATAGATTTTTCTTAACCAAAGGTATTAAGGGATATGGGGCTAAGGCGGGTATATGGGGTTAGGTCACAGATCGGCCATGATCTCATTGAAGGTGGAACAAGCTCCAGGGGCCAGATGGCCTACTCCTGTTTCAATTTTTCTATTTTCTTATGATCCTAAATGAGGCACACTGTTATAGAATCATAGAAACATTACAGCACAGAAGGAAGCCATTTGGCCTGTCGAGTCCATGCCGGCTCTATGCAAGAGCAATCCAGCTAGTCCCACTCCCTCGCCCTATCCACGTAGCCCTGCAATTGTTTTCCTTTCAAGTACTTATCCAGTTCCCTTTTGAAGGCCATGATTTAATCTGTCTCCTCCACCCCCTCAGGCAGTGCATTCCAGATCCTAACCACTTGCTGTGTAAAAAGGTTTTTCCTCATGTCACCTTTGGTTCCTTTGCCAATCACCTTAAATCTATATTCTCCGGTTCTTGACCTTTCCACCAATGGGAACAGTTTCTCTTTCTATCTACTCTGTCTAGACCCTTCATGATTTTGAATACGTCTCTCAAATCTCCTCTCAACCTTCTCTGTTCCAAGGAGAACAACCCCAGCTTCTCCAGTCTATCCACATAACTAAAGTCCCTCATCCCTGGAATAATTCTGGTGAATCTCTTCTGCACTCTTGCCAAGGCTTTCACATCTTCCCTAAGTGCAGTGCCTAGAACTGGACGCAATACTCCAGTTGTGGCTGAACCAGTGTTTTATAAAGGTTCATATGACTTCCTTGCTTTTGTACTCTATGCCTCTATTTATAAAGCCCAGGATCCTGTATGCTTTTTTAAATGCTTTCTCAACCTGCCCTGCCACCTTCAACGATTTGTGCACATATACCCCCAGATCTCTCTGTTCCTGTACCCCTTTTAGAATTGTGCTCTTTAGTTTATATTGCCTCTCCCCATTCTTCCTACCGAAATGTATCACCTCGCATTTTTCTGCGTTAACTTTCATCTGCTACGTTTCTGCCCATTCCACCTGCCTATCTATATCCTCTTGAAGTCTATCACTATCCTCCTCACTGTTCACTACACTTCCAAGTTTTGTGACATCTGCAAATTTGGAAATTGTGCCCTGTACACTCAAGTCCAAGTCATTAATATATATCAAGAAAAGCAGTGGTCCCAGCACTGACCCCTGGGGAACGCCGCTGTATACCTCCCTCCAGTCCGAAACACAACCATTCACCACTACTCTCTGTTTCCTGTTAATTAGCCAATTCTGTTTCCATGATGCTACTGACCCTTTTATTCCATGGGCTTCAATCTTGATGACAAGCCTATTATGTAGCACTTTAACAAACACCTTTTGAAAGTCCGTATACATCACATCAACTGCATTTCCCTCACTTATCCTCTCCGTTACCTCATCAAAATTTTCTATATCTCTTATCACTATGTTAACTGAGGCATACAGATATCATTGTGCTAAATGAGGAACACTGGTAACACGGTATGTTAAATGAGGCACACTGGTATCAGAATATTAAAGGTGGCGCACTGGCATGACAGTAAGTTAAATGAGGCAAATTGGCATCTCTGAATGTTAAAAAAGGCACATTGGTATCAATATGTTAAATGAGGCACACTGGTATCACAGTAAGTTAAATGAGGCACACTGGTATTCAGACTGTTAAATGAGGCACACTGTTATTCCGACTGTTATATGAGGCACACTGGTATTCAGACTGTTATATGAGGCACACTGGCATCATAGTATGTTAAATGAGGCACACTGGTATCACTATGTTAAATAGGCCACATTATTAACAGTAGGTTAAATAAGGCATACTGGCATCACAATATTCAATGAAGCACACTGGTATTAAAGAATGTTAAATGAGTCGCATAGGTAATATACTATGTTAAATGAAGAGCGTTGGTATCACAACCTTAAGTAAGACACACTCGTATCACTGTGTTAAACGAGGCAAACTGGTATCACTGTATGTTAAATGATGGTCAGTGGCATCACAGTATGTTAAATGAGGCACACTGGTATCAAAGTATGTTAAATGAGCCAAATTATTATCAGCATGTTAAATGAGGCACATTGGTATCACTATGTTAAATGAGGCACACTGGTATTACAGTCTGTTATAAGAGGCACACTGACATCACAATGTTGAATAAGGCACAATGGTATCTCAATGTGTTAAATGAGGCAGACTGGTATCATTGTGTAAGAGGGCACATGGGCATCACAATATTAAATGAGATACACTGTTATCACTATGTTAAATGGGGCACATGAGCATTGCAATATTAAATGAGGCACACTGGTATTACAGTACATTAAATGAGGCACACTGGTACTACAGTATGTTAAATGAGTCACATTATTATCAGTATGTTAAATGAGGCACACTGGTATTAAAGGCTGTTATAAGAGCCACACTGGAATCTCTACGATAAATGAGGCTCAGTGGTGTCACAGTATGTTAAATGAGGCACACTGGTATCACGATATGTTAAATGAAACACACTACTAACATAGTATGTTAAATGAAACACACCGGTACTACAGAATGATAAATGAGGCACACTGGCATCACTATGTTAAATGAGGCTCAGTGTTATAGAATTTTAAATGAGGCACACTGGTATCAGAATATTAAATGTGGCGCACTGGTATGACAGTAAGTTAAATGAGGCAAATTGGCATCTCAGAATGTTAAATAAGGCACATTGGTATCAATAAGTTAAATAAGGCACACTGGTATCACAATATTAAATGAGGCACACTGATATCATAGTATGTTAAATGAGGCACATGGGTATCATAGAATGTTAAATGAGGCACACTGATATTACTGTATGTTAAATGAGGCACACTGATATTACTGTATGTTAAATGAGGCGCACTGATATCACAGTATGTTAAATGAGGCACACTGATATCACGGTATGTTAAATGAGGCACACTGATATTACTGTATGTTAAATGAGGCGCACTGATATCACAGTATGTTAAATGAGGCACACTGATATTACAGTATGTTAAATGAGGTGCACTGATATTACTGTATGTTAAATGAGGCACACTGATATCACAGTATGTTAAATGAGGCACACTGATATCACAGTATGTTAAATGAGGCACACTGATATCACAGTATGTTAAATGAGGCGCACTGATATCACAGTATGTTAAATGAGGCGCACTGATATCACGGTATGTTAAATGAGGCACACTGTTATCACAGTATGTTAAATGAGGCACACTGTTATCACAGTATGTTAAATGAGGCACACTGATATTACTGTATGTTAAATGAGGCGCACTGATATCACAGTATGTTAAATGAGGCGCACTGATATCACGGTATGTTAAATGAGGCACACTGTTATCACAGTATGTTAAATGAGGCACACTGTTATCACAGTATGTTAAATGAGGCACACTGATATTACTGTATGTTAAATGAGGTGCACTGATATCACAGTATGTTAAATGAGGCGCACTGATATCACAGTATGTTAAATGAGGCACACTGTTATCACAGTATGTTAAATGAGGCACACTGTTATCACAGTATGTTAAATGAGGCACACTGATATTACTGTATGTTAAATGAGGTGCACTGATATCACAGTATGTTAAATGAGGCGCACTGATATCACGGTATGTTAAATGAGGCGCACTGATATCACAGTATGTTAAATGAGGCACACTGATATTACTGTATGTTAAATGAGGCACACTGATATTACTGTATGTTAAATGAGGCGCACTGATATCACAGTATGTTAAATGAGGCACACTGTTATCACAGTATGTTAAATGAGGCGCACTGATATCACAGTATGTTAAATGAGGCACACTGTTATCACAGTATGTTAAATGAGGCGCACTGATATTACTGTATGTTAAATGAGGCGCACTGATATCACAGTATGTTAAATGAGGCGCACTGATATTACTGTATGTTAAATGAGGCGCACTGATATCACAGTATGTTAAATGAGGCGCACTGATATTACTGTATGTTAAATGAGGCACACTGTTATCACAGTATGTTAAATGAGGCACACTGTTATCACAGTATGTTAAATGAGGCGCACTGATATTACTGTATGTTAAATGAGGCGCACTGATATCACAGTATGTTAAATGAGGTGCACTGATATTACTGTATGTTAAATGAGGTGCACTGATATCACAGTATGTTAAATGAGGTGCACTGATATCACAGTATGTTAAATGAGGTGCACTGATATTACAGTATGTTAAATGAGGTGCACTGATATCACGGTATGTTAAATGAGGCGCACTGATATCACAGTATGTTAAATGAGGTGCACTGATATTACTGTATGTTAAATGAGGTGCACTGATATTACTGTATGTTAAATGAGGTGCACTGATATCACAGTATGTTAAATGAGGTGCACTGATATCACAGTATGTTAAATGAGGTGCACTGATATCACGGTATGTTAAATGAGGTGCACTGATATTACTGTATGTTAAATGAGGCGCACTGATATTACTGTATGTTAAATGAGGCGCACTGATATCACAGTATGTTAAATGAGGTGCACTGATATTACTGTATGTTAAATGAGGTGCACTGATATTACTGTATGTTAAATGAGGTGCACTGATATCACAGTATGTTAAATGAGGCACACTGATATCACAGTATGTTAAATGAGGTGCACTGATATTACTGTATGTTAAATGAGGCACACTGATATCACAGTATGTTAAATGAGGTGCACTGATATCACAGTATGTTAAATGAGGCGCACTGATATCACGGTATGTTAAATGAGGCACACTGATATCACGGTATGTTAAATGAGGCGCACTGATATCACGGTATGTTAAATGAGGCACACTGATATCACAGTATGTTAAATGAGGTGCACTGATATCACAGTATGTTAAATGAGGTGCACTGATATTACTGTATGTTAAATGAGGCACACTGATATTACAGTATGTTAAATGAGGTGCACTGATATCACAGTATGTTAAATGAGGTGCACTGATATTACTGTATGTTAAATGAGGCACACTGATATCACGGTATGTTAAATGAGGCGCACTGATATTACTGTATGTTAAATGAGGCGCACTGATATCACAGTATGTTAAATGAGGCGCACTGATATTACTGTATGTTAAATGAGGCACACTGTTATCACAGTATGTTAAATGAGGCACACTGTTATCACAGTATGTTAAATGAGGCGCACTGATATTACTGTATGTTAAATGAGGCGCACTGATATCACAGTATGTTAAATGAGGTGCACTGATATTACTGTATGTTAAATGAGGTGCACTGATATCACAGTATGTTAAATGAGGTGCACTGATATCACAGTATGTTAAATGAGGTGCACTGATATTACAGTATGTTAAATGAGGTGCACTGATATCACGGTATGTTAAATGAGGCGCACTGATATCACAGTATGTTAAATGAGGTGCACTGATATTACTGTATGTTAAATGAGGTGCACTGATATTACTGTATGTTAAATGAGGTGCACTGATATCACAGTATGTTAAATGAGGCACACTGATATCACAGTATGTTAAATGAGGTGCACTGATATCACAGTATGTTAAATGAGGTGCACTGATATCACGGTATGTTAAATGAGGTGCACTGATATTACTGTATGTTAAATGAGGCGCACTGATATTACTGTATGTTAAATGAGGCGCACTGATATTACTGTATGTTAAATGAGGCGCACTGATATCACAGTATGTTAAATGAGGTGCACTGATATTACTGTATGTTAAATGAGGTGCACTGATATTACTGTATGTTAAATGAGGTGCACTGATATCACAGTATGTTAAATGAGGCACACTGATATCACAGTATGTTAAATGAGGTGCACTGATATTACTGTATGTTAAATGAGGCACACTGATATCACAGTATGTTAAATGAGGTGCACTGATATCACAGTATGTTAAATGAGGCGCACTGATATCACGGTATGTTAAATGAGGCACACTGATATCACGGTATGTTAAATGAGGCGCACTGATATCACGGTATGTTAAATGAGGCACACTGATATCACAGTATGTTAAATGAGGTGCACTGATATCACAGTATGTTAAATGAGGTGCACTGATATTACTGTATGTTAAATGAGGCACACTGATATTGCAGTATGTTAAATGAGGTGCACTGATATCACAGTATGTTAAATGAGGTGCACTGATATTACTGTATGTTAAATGAGGCACACTGATATCACGGTATGTTAAATGAGGCACACTGATATTACAGTATGTTAAATGAGGTGCACTGATATCACAGTATGTTAAATGAGGTGCACTGATATCACAGTATGTTAAATGAGGTGCACTGATATCACAGTATGTTAAATGAGGTGCACTGATATCACAGTATGTTAAATGAGGCGCACTGATATCACGGTATGTTAAATGAGGCACACTGATATCACGGTATGTTAAATGAGGCACATTGATATCACAGTATGTTAAATGAGGCACACTGATATTACGGTATGTTAAATGAGGCACATTGATATCACAGTATGTTAAATGAGGCGCACTGATATTACGGTATGTTAAATGAGGCACATTGATATCACAGTATGTTAAATGAGGCGCACTGATATTACGGTATGTTAAATGAGGCGCACTGATATTACTGTATGTTAAATGAGGCGCACTGATATTACTGTATGTTAAATGAGGCGCACTGATATTACGGTATGTTAAATGAGGTGCACTGATATTACTGTATGTTAAATGAGGTGCACTGATATCACGGTATGTTAAATGAGGCACACTGATATTACTGTATGTTAAATGAGGCGCACTGATATTACTGTATGTTAAATGAGGCGCACTGATATTACGGTATGTTAAATGAGGTGCACTGATATTACTGTATGTTAAATGAGGTGCACTGATATCACAGTATGTTAAATGAGGCGCACTGATATTACGGTATGTTAAATGAGGCGCACTGATATTACTGTATGTTAAATGAGGCGCACTGATATTACGGTATGTTAAATGAGGTGCACTGATATTACTGTATGTTAAATGAGGTGCACTGATATCACGGTATGTTAAATGAGGCACATTGATATCACAGTATGTTAAATGAGGCACACTGATATTACGGTATGTTAAATGAGGCGCACTGATATTACTGTATGTTAAATGAGGCGCACTGATATTACGGTATGTTAAATGAGGTGCACTGATATTACTGTATGTTAAATGAGGCGCACTGATATTACTGTATGTTAAATGAGGCACACTGATATCACTGTATGTTAAATGAGGCGCACTGATATCACAGTATGTTAAATGAGGTGCACTGGTATTACTGTATGTTAAATGAGGCACATTGATATCACTATGTTAAATGAAAGGAATCTTACAAGACCAGGTTATAGTCCAACAGTTTTATTTGAAAATCACAAGCTTTCGGAGGCTTTCTCCTTCATCAGGTGTGTGTGGGATTCCTTGAAAGTTACCGCATATATAGTCAGAGAACAATGCCTGGTGATTACAGATAATCTTTCCAACTGCCCGTTATCAAGGCAATCAAAGGAACTGAATAGTGTTCAGACAGAGAGACATTAGATACAAGACTACTGAATATACAAACGGCCAGAACCAAAGACAGAGAGAGAGAGAGAGAGAGAAACATCCGAAAGGATGTTAAAGGATTTAATCCGAAAGGATTAAAAATCTGTTTTTAATACAACTGGTCATTCTCTCTCTTTCTCTTCCTTTCGGATGTTTCTCTCTCTCTGTCTTTGGTTCTGGCCGTTTGTATATTCAGTAGTCTTGTATACAATGTCTCTCTGTCTGAACACCATTCAATTCCTTTGATTGCCTTGATAACGGGCAGATGGAAAGTTTATCTGTAATCACCAGGCATTGTTCTGACTATATATGCAGTAACTTTCAAGGAATCCCACACACACCTGACGAAGGAGAAAGCCTCCGAAAGCTTGTGATTTTCAAATAATACTGTTGGACTATAACCTGGTCTTGCAAGATTCCTTACATTTGTCCACCCTAGTCCATCACCGGCATCTCCACATTATGTTAAATGAGGCACACTGCTATCAGTATGTTAAATGATGCACACAGGTATCACTAAGTTAAATGGGGCAGACTGTATCGCAGTATGTTAAATGAGGCACACTGGTATCACCGTATGTTAAATGAGGCACACTGGTATCACCGTATGTTAAATGAGGCACACTGGTATCACCGTATGTTAAATGATGTACACAAATATCACAGTGTGTTAAATGAGGTGCACTGATATCATAAATTACTAAATGAGGCACACTGGTATCACAGTATGTTAAATGATGCAGACTGACATCACAGTATGTTAAATGAGGTGCACTGGTATCACAGCAAGTTAAATGAGACACACTACTATCACACTATGTTAAATAAGGCATACTAGTATCGCAGTATGTTAAATGATGAACACTGGTATCACAGCATGATAAATGTAGTACAATGGTATCACAGCATGTTAAACGAGTCACATTGGTATCACTGCATATTAAATGTGGCACATTGGTATCATTGTATGTTAAATGAGCCACATTATCAGTATGTTAAATGAGACATACTGGTATCATTGTATGTTAAATGAGCCACATTATCAGTATGTTAAGTGAGACACACTGGCATCACAATATGTTAAGTGAGACACACTGGCATCACAATATGTTAAATGAGGCACACTGGTATCATTGTATGTTAAATGGGGGACATTGGTATCACAGTTTGTTAAATGAGGCAATGCTAATGACAAGAAGCCATGGCACTGGTAATCCTAATGACAAGAATCTGTGAAACTGGTAACACTAATGAGAAGAATTGATGAAACTGGGAACCCTTCTGACAAGAATCCATAAAACTGGGAATCCTAATAACAAGAATCCACAAATTAGAAACACTAATGAAAAGAATCCACAAACTGAAAATTCTAAACACAAGATTTCACAAACTGGCAATCCTAACAACAAGCAGGTATGAAACAGGTAACACTAATGAAAATAAACTATGGTATGGTAACACAAATGACAAGAATAGACAAACTGGTAACCCTAATGAAAATAATCCATCAAACTGGTAACCCTATTGACAAGAATCCATGAAACTGGTAACCCTCATGAAAAGAATCCACAAACTGGAAATACTAATGGCAAGAATCCACATGCTGATAATTCTAATGTCAATAATTGACAAACTGGTAATGACAAAAGTCCACAAATTGGTTACTCTTCATAACAAGAATCCATGAAACTAGTAACACTAATAACAAGAATCCATGAAACTAGTAACACTAATAACAAGAATCCTTGAAAGCTTCCGAGCGAATTGAATAACTAGGGCTGTAGATCGGGCTTTAAACTAAAAAGGGTGGGGGGAGGGGTCAGGTGAAGGGAAATTTAGAAATCTAATGCGAAAAGTCAAGGCAACAGAGCAGTGTAGTGATTTGGGTAAAGATAAGCAGAGTGTGGCAGGAAGGGACCAATAATAGTGCATCAGCAAATAAGGTCAAAACAGGAAAAAATTGTAAAATGTCAAAACTAAAGGCCCTTTATCTGAATGCACAGAGCATTCATAACATGATAGGCGAATTATTGGCACAAATAGAGATAAATTGATCTAATAGCCATTCCACAGACATGGTTGCACAGTGACCAAGGTTGGGAATTAAATATTCCATGGTACATGTCATTTAGAAAACCCAGGCAGAATGGATAAGGAGGGGGTGTAGCCCTAATAATAAAGGATGACGTAAGGACAGTGGTGAGAAAGGATCTTGGCTTGGAAGATCAGGAAGTAGAATCAGTATGGGTGGAAATAAGAAATAACAAGGGGCAGAAAATTCTGGTGGGAGTAGTTTATATGCCTCCTAAAAGTAGCTATACCATTGGACAGAGTATTAATTATGAAATAATAGGAATTTGTAACAAAGGTAATGCAATAATCATGGGGACTTTAATCTTCAGTCTGGACTGGGCAAATCAAATTGGCAAAGGTAGTCTGGAGGACGAGTTCATGGAATGCATTCGAGACAGTTTCCTAGAACAAAACGTCATGGAACCAACCAGGGAACAGGCTATTTTAGATTTTGTATTGTGTAATGAAACAGGGTTAATTAGTTATCTCACATTAAAGGATCCTCTGGGGATGAATGATCATAATATGATGAATTTCACGTTGAGTTTGAGAGTGACATACTAAAGTTAGAAACTAGAATCTTAAACTTAAACAAAGCCAAGTACATAGGTATGAGGGGCGAGTTGGCTAAGGTAGATTGGGAAATTAGATTAAAGGGTATGATGGTTGATAAAGAAATGACAAACATTTAAAGAAATATTTCAATATTCTCAACAAATACACATTCCATTGAGAAATAAAAACTCCACGGGAAAAGTAATCCATCCATGGCTAATTAAAGAAGTTAAGGATAGTATTAGATTAAGAGACCTATAATGTTGCCAAGACAAATAGTAAGCCTGAGGACTGGGAGAGTTTTAGAAACCAGCAAAGGATGACCAAAAAAAATGATTAAAAGGGAGAAAAGAGAATATGAAAGTAAACTGGCAAGAAATATTTTTTTAAATTGTAAGAGCTTCTGCAAGTATGTAAAAAGAAAGAGATTAGAAAAAGTAAACGTTGGTCCCCTAGTGGCTGAGACAGGAGAAGGGATAAACGGGTCATTCTCAGGTTGGTAGGCATTGGGGTGCCACAAGGATTGGTACTTGGGCCTCAGCTATTTACAATCTATATTAATAACTTAGATGAAGGGACGGCGTGTAATGTATCCAAGTTTGCTGATGATACAAAGCTAGATGGGAAAGTACACTGAAGAAGAGGACACAAAGGGCACGATTTAATAAGGCGGCGGTATGGCAGCAGGGGGTCAATGGGTGCGCGGCAAACACGAATAATAAAAACTTACCGTTCCCACGCGATCGTGACTTAATTGGTGGCCATTAATCTTGTTTCCGGGTTTGCAGTCTAAAAGCTGCGCAGCGGACAGACTGCGCACCCGCATGACAGGCTGTCAGCTGCAACATCTCGATTTAAAGGACCATTGCTCCAATAGATTTTGCTGGAGCAAAGACCAAGGAGACCCAATGGACCAGCAGAGGGGCAAGGCTGCTCCAAGATTCAGCGATGCCTCACTTGAGGTGCTGCTGTCTGGGGTGAGGAGGAGGAGGGAACTATTTCACCCGGCCAACAGGAGGAAGTGCCCTGCCTCTGCCACCAAGAAGGCCTAGCTTGAGGTGACAGAGGTGGTCACGAGCAGGAGCAATATATCCTGTACTTTGGTCCAGTGCAAGAGCGTTCCAATGACCTAACTAGGTCAGCTAAAGTGAGTACATTTACTGATTCTCCTGCATTCCGTGTTGCACATCAGCCATCTCCATCCCCCAACTCATTCTGCTCTGCGAAGACTACTCCATCACATCACTCCTCACACCCACTTAAGGCTCATCCTCAACTTACCTTCACTTTCCGAGCACTTCCTCACCTCCCCATTTGTAACCCCTCTACCACTCACTCCAATCCTGATCCAATGTGATGTCTCTGTCTGATACTCATTCTCTGATGCATCTCTTTCATGGTCAGCCTCACCCAAAGCAATGCATTCATTGGCTGACTACTTCATCCTCACTCACTCACACATCTATACTTTCTCCCCTTCTAGAGAGGGCGCAAAAATTCACGCGAGAGGGCGAGGACTCAAGGTGGGGGGGGGGGGGGGGCCACAACAAATAGTGGTCCTCACGGAGGCAGAGGAGGTGGCCCTGGAGATAAGCCGCACCCTCAAGTGCCTGTCCGTCAGAGATGCCGAGACTGGTACCCCACAAACGTCTGATGACACAACTTTAATATTCATCACACACAACATGAACTGATGTTAACAATGATTGACATGTCGAACACCTCAGTATGCTCATCGCAACAAGACACATCTGTGATGATGCTAATATTGCCTTCTGTTCTCTTACAGGCCCTTCAACGACCGTGGTGACGGGAGACGGTGATTCCTCAGAGGAGCTCCCGGCCTCTGAGAGCGCACCGTCACATCTTAGCGAGCCATCCACCAGTGCAGATACTCACACCTCGATGGGTCCAATAGTCAGTTAGTTGGGTTGGCACCTGGTGAGTCAACACACATAAGTGAGCATGAGCAGACACTGGTGGCAGTGGCAGCTGTGGAGAGTCCGTGTCTGTGGGCGCACTCGTCTCCAGGCTCTGCTCAGTTCAATGCACATGCTGAACCCCGGGGGCCATCCTTTAAAAGGAGAATGATCGAGGGACAGCAGCACATTTGTGAAGTACTGGAACAAGTGCCACGCACACTCTCCACAATAGTGCAGAGGATGGAGCTGTCCAACTCCTGCATTAGTGGAATGGTGGTACAGGTATGTGAGGGAATCTCAGATAGTGTCACAGGGATGTGAGGAACTGCCTGAGATAGTATTGCAGGTAAGTGCGTGAATGTCTGCAATGGAGAGGAGGCTAGCCTTCGTTGATCTTCAAGCACAGCTCACAAATGAGTCCATTCAGGCCCTGACAATGGCCACTCGGACTCAGGGTGAACAACATTCTGCTGCCTTAAACAGGCAGATAGAAACTTTACAATTGGGCTTCCAAGATTTCATACTTGTCCTCCAAACTGTTCTCCAGCAGGGTGGTAGGGGTGATGTGGGCCTGGTCTAGGAGAGGGATGTTGGCGAAAGGGACGTGGAAGTGAGGAAGCCACTCAAAGCGCTCCCACATCCCACCCATCGCCCCCCTCTCAACCAGTACCCACAATGCTGCCTCCTCTCCAGGTGGCCGAGTCTGCCCCTGCACAGGTGAAGGTGGAGCAGTCTTTGGAGGGGCCCTCATGGGCTGCAAAACCCAGAGGATGTAGGCCGAAAGCATCTAAGCAGTCCGGGTATGGACATGAGCAACCTGCCACTACCTCTGCTGCAGCCACAGGGGATGCACCACATAGAAGTGGTAGGAAGAGAAAGGCTAAGGATTTGTGATCACGAAAAGTATGCACAAGGGTGTCTGACAGACTGTCATGTTTTTCATTTATATTTGGTTTTTGTTAAAGTCACATTAAATGTTATCATTCTCACCACTACTGCCAAGTCTTGCCCATTATTGACTGTTTTTTGTGATAGCGCCCTTTCATGTGAAAAGCAACACTTGATGCCACCCAGTGGGTGACTTTACAGTGGGTGTATCTGTAGTCGCAGGACTGTTTTGTGCAGAAGTCGGGAGGCTGGTGTTGGCGTTGCTCTTTCCAGTTGGTGTGAAGGCTGGACTATTCTCACTTTGTGATCTTATGAGAACCGTTCGCACATGAGTGACTCCCTGGCCTCACAAGCAGCCAGATGAGCCGCTGCTCTGCTCGTGGGTTCATCCTCCTCCTCCTCCTCAATGTTTGTTGCAGATGTGGATGCTGGATGAGGGCATGCGGCCTTATCAACCGGTACCCTCTCAGTTGTGCCATGTTGTGCAGGACACAACACACTACTATAATGCAACCCACTCTCTCTGGTGCGTATTGAAGCGCTCCCCCAGAACGATCGAGGTACCGAAATTGCATCTTCAGCAGTCCTATTGCATGTTCAATTACAGACCTGGTGGCAATGTGGCTGTCGTATCAATGCTGTTGCTCACTGATAAGGTTCCTCAGAGGCGTCATCAGCCACACATGCAGGGAGTGTCCCTTGTCCCCAAGAAGCCAGCCCTTAAGGCTGTTCAGTGCATGGAAGAGGCCCGGGATGTTGGATTCCCTCAGAATGAACGAATCATGGCAGCTGCCAGAGAATATCGCACACACGTGAAGAAATCTTTTGCAGTGGTCACAAACGAGCTGAGTGTTGATGGAGTGATACCCCTTTCTGTTGATGAACAGTCCTGGCTCGTGTGGAGGTGCTCATATTGCTATATGGGTGCAATCAATTGCACCCTGTACACATGGGAAGCCAGCCACAGAGTGGAATCCCACTGCCCTCTCTGTCTGGTTGAGGTCGTCCATGGGGAAGTTGACGTATTGCGAGGCAGTCAGAAACAAACCATCAGTGACCTGCCTTATGCACTTGTGGGTAGACAACTGAGACACCCCGGCGATGTCACCGGTGGCACCCTGGAACGATCCGGAGGTGAAGAAATTGTGGGCAGTGATCACTTTAACAGCGACAGGTAATGAGATGCCGCTAGGCCCAGCCGGGAGCAGCTCGGCGTGAAGAAGGCTGCAGATGTCTGCAACCACCTGATGACTCCCTCTGAGCCTCCATATGCACTGCTCCTCAGAGATGTCCAGGTAGCTCAGCCTCGGTCTGTAGACCCTCTGACGAGGGTAGTGCCTCCTCGACGTCAGTCCCTGTGTTGTTCCCCTCTGTGCTTTTGTGCAGGTGCCTGTGCAGCAACTGTGTTGTGGAGCTACAAGTGGCGGATGTGCACGCCGTGCCTGGCGAGGATGGTGATGTTCCTCATCCTCTGATGCACTGATGAATGCAGTCAATGCGCTCCCCCATCCTGATGGTGTCAGTGTGAGGGGTTCGAAAAGTTGGTAAATATGTGTAAACAGAACAATTCTGAGTGGAAACCAAGAATTCTCAGTTTAAACACAAAGATCTCCCAGCCAAAGTTTGTCTGAGAGAATTGAATGCCCTGCTACAATAACTGACCTTTTATCCCCATCTGTCAAACAGGGATTTAAATGTCCAAATGGTTGCTGGCTGAAACCCGACTTCTTTCCAATGCCGTGTTTCACACAGCATGGGAAACACGTTGAGGCAGCATTAAAATCGCTTGCCTTCATTGTTAATTGGATTTATACATATTTTAAGTACTTGAATTGTTGGTTTAAATACCGTCCCGCCGGCTTTAATTGCCAGCAGGACGTCCCCGTTCGGGAACGGCCCGCGCACCCAGATGGGTCTGGGTTGTGCGCGCTTTTCGGCGGGTTGGAGCCAGGATTCCTTCCCGCTGCAGAAAATCTCCATTTTCTTTCGCCCCCCACCCCCACCCCCACGCACCCGCACTTTCATTTTACAATTATGCCCAAAGAATCTGCAAGGGGATATAGACAGGTTAAGTGAGTCGGCAAGAAGGTGACAGATGGAGTATAATGTGGGGAAATGTGAGGTTATTCACTTTGGTAGGAAGAATAGAAAAACAGGATATTTTTTAAATGGTGAGAAACTAGTAAATGTTGGTGTTCATAGAGACTTGGGTGTCCCAAGAAACACAAAAAGTTAGCATGCAATTAATTAGGAATCAAGCAATTAGGAAGGCAAATGGCATGTTGGTCTTTATTGCAAGGGGGTTGGAGTACAAGAGTAAGGAAGTCTTACTACAATTGTACAGGGCTTTGATGAGACCTCACCTGGAGTACTGTGTACAGCTTTGGTCTCCTTATCTAAGGAAGGATATACTCGCCTTAGAGGCGATGCAATGAAGGTTCATTAGATTAATTCCTGGAGTGAGAGGGTTGTTCTATGAAGAGAGGTTGAGTAGAATGGGCCTATACTCTCTGGAGTTTAGAAGAATGAGAAGTGATCTCATTGAAACATATTAGATTCTGAGGGGGCTTGACAGGGTGGATGCTGAGAGGTTGTTTCCTCTGGCTGGAGAGTCTAGAACTAGGAGGCATAGTCGCAGGATAAGGGGTCAGCCATTTAAGACTGAGATGAGGAGGAATTTCTTCACTCAGAGGGTTGTGAATCTTTAAGATCCTGTACCCAAGAGGGCTGTGGATGCTGAGTTGTTGAGTATATTGAAGGCTGAGATAGATAGATTTTTGGACTCTCGGGGAATCAAGGGATATGGGGATCGGGCAGGAAAGTGGAGTTGAGGTTGAAAATCAGCCATGATCTGATTGAATGGCACAGCAGGCTCGAGGGGCCGGATGACCGTCTCCTGCTTCTGTTTCTTATGTACTTACGTTCTTAACCCCAATGACAAGAATGCACAAACTGTTAACCCTAATGATAATAATCCACAAACTGGTATCCATAGAGACAAGAATGCACAAATTGGTAACCGTAATGACAAGAATCGACAAACTGGTAACCCTAATGACAAGAATCCACAAGCTAGTTACTCTAACGACAATAATTCATGTAACTAGTAACCCTAATTACAAGACTCCTTGAAACTGGTAACCCTCATGACAAGAATTCTCAAACAGGTCATCCTAATGACAAGAATCCATGAAACCGTTAACCCTAATGACAAGAATCCAAGAAACCGGTAACCCTAATGACAAGAACCCTAGTGAAAAGAATCCACAAACTGCTAAACCCTAATGACAAGAACCCACAAACTGGAAATGCCCTTGACAAGAATCCATAAAACTGGTAACTCTAATGACAAGAGTCCACAAACTGGAAACACTAATGATAATAATCCACAAACTGGTAAAGCTAATGCCAAGAATCAACAAACTGGTAACTCCAATGACAAGAATTCATGAAAGTGGTAATCCTGTTGATAAGAATCCATGAAATTGTAACCGTAATGACAAGAATCTAAAACTGGAACTAGTAATGACAACAATCCACAAACTGGTAACCATAATGGCAAGTCGCCGTGAAAGTCGTAACCAAACAACAAGAATACATGGAATAGGTAACCCTAATGAAAATAATCCATGAAAGTGGTAACTCTAATGACAAGAATCCTTGAAACTGATCACCCTAAAGACATGATTCAACAAACTTGTAAACCTAATGAAAAGAATCTATGAAACTGGTAATGACAAGAACCCATGAAATTTGTAACCCCATTGACAAGCATCCATGAAACTGGTAAATCTAACGCCAGGAATCCACAAACTGGTAACCCTAATGACAAGAATTCTTGAAACTGGTAACCCTAATGACAAGAATCAACAAACTTACAAATCTAATGAAAAGAATCCACATACTGGTAATCCTAATGACAATAATCCACAAACGGGTAACCCTAATGATAAGAATCCACAAGTTAGTTACTCTAATGACAAGAATACATGAAACTAGTAACCCCAATGACAAGAATCCACAAACTGGTAACAATAATGAGAAGAATCCACCAACTAGTAACCCTAATGAGAAGAATCCACAAACTGGTAACCCCAATGACAAGAATCCATAAAACTGTAAACTCTAGTGATAAGAATCCACAAACTGGTTACTCTTAATGACAAGAATTCTTTGAAACTAGTAAACCGAATAACAAGAATCCTTGAAAGTGGTAACTCTGATGACAATAATCCACAAACTAGTAACCCAAATGACAAGAATCCATGAAACAGGTAACCCCAATGACAAGAATCCACAAACTGGTAAAGCTGATAAGAATCCAAGAGGTAATCAAACAACAAGAATCCACAAGCTGGTTACTCTAATGACAAGAATCCGTGAAACTGGTAATCCTAATGACTAGAATCCACAGACAGGTAACTGTAATGACAAGAATCCACAAGCTGGTACCACTAATAAAAAGAAGCCATAACATTTATAACCCTGCTGACAAGAATCCTTGAAACGAGTAGCCCCAATGACAAGAATCCATAAACTCATAACCCTAATGACAATAATACACAAACTGGTAAACCCACTGACAAGAACCAATGAAAGTGGTAACGCTAATAACAAGAATCCATGAAATAGGTATTAGTTACGACATGAATCCAGAAAAGTAGTAACGATAATGACAAGAAACTACAAACTTATAGAATCATAGAATCAGAGAAGTTACAACATGGAAGCAGGCCCTTCGGCCCAACATGTCCATGTCGCCCAGTTTATACCACTAAGCTAGTCCCAATTGCATGCACTTGGCCCATATCCCTCTATACCCATCTTACCCATGTAACTGTCCAAATGCTTTTTAAAAGACAAAATTGTACCCGCCTCTACTACTGCCTCTGGCAGCTCATTCCAGACACTCACCACCCTTTGAGTGAAAAAATTGCCCCTCTGGACCCTTTTGTATCTCTCCCCTCTCACCTTAAATCTATGCCCCCTTGTTATAGACTCCCCTACCTTTGGGAAAAGATTTTGACTATCTACCTTATCTATGCCCCTCATTATTTTATAGACTTCTATAAGATCACCCCTTAACCTCCAACTCTCCAGGGAAAAAAGTCCCAGTCTATCTAACCTCTCCCTATAAGTCAAACCATCAAGTCCCGGTAGCATCCTAGTAAATCTTTTCTGCACGCTTTCTAGTTTAATAATATCCTTTCTATAATCGGGTGACCAGAACTGTACACAGTATTCCAAGTGTGGCCTTACTAATGTCTTGTACAACTTCAACAAGACATCCCAACTCCTGTATTCAATGTTCTGACCAATGAAACCAAGCATGCCGAATGCCTTCTTCACCATCCTATCCACCTGTGACTCCACTTT
This sequence comes from Heptranchias perlo, assembly GCF_035084215.1. Classification (NCBI taxonomy): domain Eukaryota; kingdom Metazoa; phylum Chordata; class Chondrichthyes; order Hexanchiformes; family Hexanchidae; genus Heptranchias; species Heptranchias perlo. Next base: position 104,148,425 of record NC_090327.1, read on the forward strand.
CAAGGAGCTATGAACCTGTACTCCTAGATCTCTTTGTTCTATAACTCTCCCCAACGCCCTACCATTAACGGAGTAGGTCCTGGCCCGATTCGATCTACCAAAATGCATCACCTCACATTTATCTAAATTAAACTCCATCTGCCATTCATCGGCCCACTGGCCCAATTTATCAAGATCCCGTTGCAATCCTAGATAACCTTCTTCACTGTCCACAATGCCACCAATCTTGGTGTCATCTGCAAACTTACTAACCATGCCTCCTAAATTCACATCCAAATCATTAATATAAATAACAAATAACAGCGGACCCAGCACCGATCCCTGAGGCACACCGCTGGTCACAGGCCTCCAGTCCAAAAAACAACCCTCCACAACCACCCTCTGTCTCCTGTCGTCAAGCCAATTTTGTATCCAATTGGCTACCTCACCTTGGATCCCGTGAGATTTAACCTTATGTAACAACCTACCATGCGGTACCTTGTCAAAGGCTTTGCTAAAGTCCATGTAGACCACGTCTACTGCACAGCCCTCATCTATCTTCTTGGTTATCCCTTCAAAAAACTCAATCAAATTCGTGAGACATGTTTTTCCACTCACAAAACCATGCTGACTGTTCCTAATCAGTCCCTGCCTCTCCAAATGCCTGTAGATCCTGTCTCTCAGAATACCCTCTAACAACTTACCCACAACAGATGTCAGGCTCACCGGTCTGTAGTTCCCAGGCTTTTCCCTGCCGCCCTTCTTAAACAAAGGCACAACATTTGCTACCCTCCAATCTTGAGGCACCTCACCTGTAGCTGTCGATGATTCAAATATCTCTGCTAGGGGACCCGCAATTTCCTCCCTAACCTCCCATAACGTCCTGGGATACATTTCATCAGGTCCCGGAGATTTATCTACCTTGATGCGCGTTAAGACTTCCAGCACCTCCCTCTCTGTAATATGTACACTCCTCAAGACATCACTATTTATTTCCCCAAGTTCCCTAACATCCATGCCTTTCTCAACTGTAAATACCGATGTGAAATATTCATTCAGGATCTCACCCATCTCTTGTGGTTCCGCACATAGATGACCTTGTTGATCCTTGTAACTCTAATGACAAGAAACCATGAAAGTGGTAACCCTAATGAGAAGAATCCTAAAAAATGATAATTTTAATGACAAAAATGCACAAATTGGTAATCCTAATGCCTAAAATCAACAAACTTGTAGCACTATTGAGAAGAATCCATGAAACCGCTAACTCTCATGATAAGAATCCACAAACAGGAAATACTAATTATAAGCATATACAAACAAGCAACCCATGAAAAAGCAGCCATAAAACTGGTAACTACTAATGAAAAGAGTCCATGAAAGTCGTAACCCTAATAACAATAATCCACAAACTGGTAACCTTAATGATGAGAATCCACAGGTAATCCTGATGACAAGAATCTACAAACTCGCAACCTTAATGACAAGAACCCATGAAACTGTAAGCCTAATGGCAACAATGCACAAACTCGTAAACCTAATGACAAGACCATAAAACTAGTAACCCTAATGACAAGAACCCAAAAACTGGTAAAGTCAATAATAAGAATGCATGAAAGTGGTAACCGAACAACAAGAATCCATGAAATTTGTAACCCAATTGACACGAATCTTTGAAACTGGTAACAATAATGACAATAATAAATAAAACTGGCAACCCTAATGACAAGAATCCATGAAACTGGTAAACCTAATGACTAGAATCCACTGACTGGTAACACCAATGATAAGAATGCATGAAAGTGGTAACCAAACAACAGGAATCCACAAACTGGTAATTCTAATGACAATAATCCACAAGTTTGACAACCTTAATGATAAGAATCCACAAACAGGTAATCCTGATGACAAGAATCCACAAACCGTCATGACTCTGACCTCTCTGTCCTCAGCCTCCTCTAATGAAGCTCAACGGAAGCTCGAGGACCAGCACCTCATCTTTCGTTTAGGCAGTTTACAATCTTCTGGACTCAACCTTGATTTCAATAACTTCAGACCATAACCACTGATGCCATTTTTTTTTGTGGGACTGCAGCTGCTGGTTATGGTTCTGATGTTGCCATTTACTGCTCCTCTAGACCCATCTTTTGTTTCTTAACCTGTCCCATTACCACCTTCCTGGTCTTGCACCATCATCCCTTTTAATCACTTATTTAATCACTGTTGCCCTCCACCCTATCACAGACCTTCTCTTTTGTTCTTTCCTCCTCTCCCATCCATCCTCCCACTTTCCCAGGCTCTGTACTTGCTTAAAAACGGTTAACTCTTGAACATCTTCCAGTTCTGACGAAAGGTCTTCGACCTGAAACGTTAACTCTGTTTCTTTCTCCACAGATGCTGCCCGACTTGCTGAGCTTCTCCAGCATTTTCTGTTTTTATTTCAGATTTCCAGCATCCGCAGTATTTTGCTTTTGTTTCATTAATTAGTCGGTTTCTCTGTGGAGCAAGTGTCAGTGCCTTGCTTAAAAAGTTTTCTCACTCTCCTGGGCCACATTAACCATTTCATGTCATGCTGTTGTCAAGTAATTGAGCATGTCTGAGACCAGCTCTTCAGTGCTTCTTCTTCATGTATTTCCACATAGTAGTTGCCTCACATGCAACATATCATAGGTGATGTTCTTGAATATTAACTTTCTGCTGACCAGTCTTTTTTTCTTTATGGTATTTCTGAACGTGTTTTCCATGGCACATTTCATATGTCCAGTAAGATTCAAACCTACAAGAGCAGCTGCTCTGTTTCAAGATTGGTTCCAATAGCTCAACAGGCCATAGGCCTTTGTAATCATGTTCTTAATCCTGGTCTCTGTTTCCATTGGCGACATACATTTGTATCTTTCATGTCCACTGTAGCCATTCTTGGGCTTTCAGGTTATCCTGTTAAAAGATCGGTGGGGGCTGGAGATCTTTGCTTCTCACCCAATACTGTGAGATTTATGTATTTCAATCTGACACCAATTGGTCATAATGATGATCTTTCATTTGAACAAAAGCAAGGATCAATACATACAAGTATTTAAGCAGTAATTATCAGAAAACAAGGAATCATATTACCCCATTGTCCTCTGGGTAGAGATTGTAACTTTTGGTCCTGTACGTTTAACTTCTTTCTTCTCCCTAACTTCTACGATAACTTCTAAATTTGTCTTTCTTTCTTCTCTACAACCTGCCTCTCACAAGGCATCTCTCTTTTGTGCCACTTTTGCAGGCGGGCACAGGGGCTGTTACTGACATAGGTGTTTACCCTATTGGGGTCTTTCCAAAGGGAGAGGTGACCAGTAAGGCATTGTGTATTTTCCAGACAAAGGAAGAAGAGTCAGCCCACTTCTTATCTCTACATTTCATGGGCAAGGGGTGATTGAGTGGCCCTAAAGATGTCACACCCCTTGGTTGACCAATCATTGGCCTACAACACGAGAGAGGGGCTGATTCCCCAACTTATCTTGTTATGCTTCTTTCAAGGCCAAAGTCAGCAACGTTGGGCCTGTTATCTCACATCCCTCTCTGTTCCCAAGCCACTAAATCTAAGGCCCCTTTGTTATGTTAAGGCTGTTGGCCATTTGGAGCTTGGACAGCTATCTCATCCTGTGGCTGCAACTGTTTATGTTAGCAATTTCCACCAGTCTGTTAATTACCTTAGAAGCAAAAGGTCTTATAAAACTTACAAAAGCCATTTGTGCAAGTTATTTACCATATATTCCATATACTGTTTGATTAACACAGAAAGGTGATCATGTAAAGACAGTAAAAGTTGCACATCAAAAACACGTGGTACAATGAGTCACGGTATATTGATTCTGGTATGTGGTTGCCTAGCGACATATTCAGATGTACAGGCCCATCCTTTATTTCACTGTTTTTGCCTCATATAGCACGGTTGTGTGTTTTTAACCACTATTACTACGCTAAGGCTGGGTCCTGTAGTTTCTCACCCATAACCCCGTTAATTTGTGTGGAAACTATATTTCCTTACAATGTACATGGATCCCAAAGTCTCTTTTGACCTTCACTGTTACAAGCTTTTCACCAGTTAGAAAGTACTCTGATCTATCCTTTTTAGGTCCAAAGTGGATGACCTCACACTTGCCTACATTGTAATCCATTTGCCACAGTTTTGTCCATTCACTTCATCTATTAATCGCTCTGTAATTTTATGCTTCCATCTACATTGCTTACAATGCTGCCTACCTTGGTGTCATCGGTAAACTTGGATATGAGGCTCTCTATCCCATCATCTAAGTCATTAATAAATACAGTGACTAGTTGAGGTCACAACACAAATCCCTGTGGGACACCACTAGTCACATCCTGCCAACTTGAGTACCTGTCCATTATCCCTACTCTCTGGCTCCTGCCGCTCAGCCAATTTCCAAACCAGGTCAATAATTTGCCCTCAATTCTATGAGCTTCAACTTTAGCTAACAGTCTCTTATGAAGGACTTTACCAAATGCCTTCTGGAAATCCATATAAACAATATTCATAGGCATTCTCCTGTTCACTACTTCAGTCACCTCTTCAAAAAATTCAATCAGGTTTGCCAGGCATGACCTACCCTTTACAAATCCATGCTGGCTCTCTCTGATCAGCTGAAAATTTTCAAGATGTTCAATCATTCTATCCTTAATTATAGACTCCAGTAATTTCCCGACAACAGATGTTAGGCTAACTGGTCTATAATTCTCCGGTTTCTCTCTCTCAGCTTTCTTAAAGAGCGGAGTGACACATGCAATTTTCCAATCTAAAAGAACGGTTGTGGAATCAAGAGAACTTTGGAATATTATAGTTAGGGCTTCTGCGATGTTCTCACCTACTTCCTTCAAAACGCTGTGATGGAAACTATCTGGTCCTGGGGATTTGTCACTCTTTAGTGCCATTATTTTCTTCATCACTGTTAATTTGCTTATGTTAATTATGGTGAGTCCTCATCCCTGATTCAAAATTAGTTTTCTTGGGGTGTCCAGCATGCTATCCTCTTCCTCTATTGTAAATACTGACGCAAAATAATTATTTAACATGTCTGCCATTTCCTTATTTTCATTTACAATATCACCATTATCAGTTTTTGAGGGGCCCACATTGCTCTTGGCCACACTCTTTTTCCTAATATAATTGTAAAAAAATGTTGTGTTGATTGTGTTGATATCAAGTTTCTTTTCATACTCCCCTCTTGTAGCTCTTACTATCTGTTTTATCATGTAAAACATAAGAAATACAAGCAGGGCCCTCGAGCCTGCTTCACCATTCAATAAGATTGTGGCTGATCTTTTACCTCAACTCCACTTTCCCGCCCGGTCCTCATATCCCTTAGTGCCCAAAAATCTATCGATCTCAGTCTTGAATATACTGAACGTCTGAGCATCCACAGCACTCTGGGTTAGAGAATTCCAAAGATTCACAACCCTGAGTGAAATTTTGTTCCTTCATCTCAGTCCTAAATGACCAACCTCTGATCTTGAGACTATGACCCCTAGTTCTAGACTCTCCAGCCAGGGGAAACAGCCTCTCAGCATCTACCCTGTCAAGCCCTCTAAGAATTTTATATGTTTCAATGAGATCACCTCTCATTCTTCTAAATTCTAGAATATAGGCCTATTCTAGTCAATATCTCTTCATAGGACACCCTCTCATCCCATAAATCAATCTAACACAGGTATATCCTTCCTTACATAAGGAGACCAAAACTGTACACAGTGCTGCAGGTGTGGTCTCACCAGAGCTCTAGATACAGACATCAAGACCTCCTTACTTTTATACTCCAATGCCCTTACAACAAAAGCTAACATACCATTTGCCTTCCTAATTGCTTGCTGTAACTACATGTTAACTTTCTGTGATTCATGTACAAGGACACCCAAATCCCTCTGATTACCAACATTTCTTAGTCTCTCAACATTTAAAAAAATTCTGCTTTTCTATTCTTCCTACCAAAGTGGATAATTTGACATTTCCTCACATTGTACTCCATCTGCCACCTTCTTGCCCACTCACTTAACTTGTCTATATCCCTTTGCAGCCTTTTTGTGTCCTCCTCGCAGCTTACTTTCCCAACTAGCTCTGTATGGTCTGCAAATGTGGATACATTACACTCGGTCCCCTCATCGAAGTCACTCATATACATTGTAAATAGCTGAGGCCCAAGCACTGATCATAGTTACAACGTGCCAAACTGAAAATGACCCGTTTATTCCTACTCTCCATTTTCTGTCCGTTAACCAATCCTCAATCCATGCTAATATATTACCCCCAAGCCCAAGAGTCCTAATCTTGTGTAACAACCTCTTGTGCGGCACCTTATCGAATGCCTTTTGAAAATCCAAACATACTACATCCACTGGTTCCCCCTTATCTACCCTAATTACTCCCTCAAAAAACTCTTAATAGATTTGTCAAACACGATTTCTCTTTCATAAAACCGTGTTGACTCTGCCTAATCATATTAAGATTTTCCAAGTGTCCTGTTACGACCTCGTTAATAATAGATTCTAACATTTTCCCTACTATTGATGTGAGGTTAACTGGCCTATAGTTCCATGTTTTCTTTCTCCCTCCTTTCTTGAATAGCAGGGTTACATTTGTTACCTTCCAATTCACGGGGAATTCTGGAAGATTAAAACCAATGCAGCCACTCTCTGCAGCCACCTCTTTTAAAACCCTAGGATGCAGGCCATCAGGTCCAGGGGATTTGTCGGATTTTAGTCCCATTAATTTCTCCAGTACTTTTTCTTCACTAATCTTAATTACATTAAGTTCCTCACTCTCATTAGATCTTTGGTTCCCCATTATTTCTGGTATGTTTTTTGTGTCTTTTACTGTGAAGGCAGATACAAAATATTTGTTTAATGTCTCTGCCAGTTCCTTATTCCCCATTATAATTTCTCCTGTCTCTGCCTCTAAGGGGCCCACGTTTACTTTCACTAATCTCTTCCTTTTTACATATTTGTAGAAGCTCTTACAATTTGTTTTTATATTTCTTGCTAGTTAACTCTCATATTCTATTTGCTTCCTCTTCATCAATTTCTTGGTCATCCTTTGCTGATTTCTAAAACCCTCCCAATCCTCTGGCTTACTACTATTTTTGGTGACATTGTATGCCACTTTTAATCTAATACTAGCCATAACTTCTCCAGTTAGCCACGGTAGAATCACTTTTCCCATGGAATTTTTATTCCTCAATGGACTGTATATTCGTGAGAATTATGAATTATTTCTTTAAATGTTCATTATTGCTTATCTATTAATGAGGGAAAGCCAAAACAGATGTGAAACGCAAATCATGTTTAACTAACTTGATAGAGTTTTTTGATGAGGTAACTGAGTGGGTTGATGAGGGCAATGTGGTTGATATGGTATATATGGACTTTCAAAAGGCATTTGATAAAGTGCCGCATAATAGGCTTGTTATCAAGATTGAAGCTCATTGAATAAAAGGGGCAATAGCAGCATGGATACAAAATTGGCTAAGTAAGAAGCAGAGAGTAGAGGTGAATGTTTGTTTTTCAGATTGGAGGGAGGTATACAGTGGTGTTCCCCAGGGGTCGGTACTAGGACCACTGCTTTTCTTGATATATATTAATGACTTGGATTTGGGTATACAGGGCACAATTTCCAAATTTACAGATGAAACAAAACTTGGAAGTGCAGTGAACAGCGAGGAGGATAGTGATAGTCTTCAAGAGGATATAGACACAGGCAGATGAAATTTAACCGAAATATGCGAATTGATACATTTAGATAGGAAAAATGAGGAGAGGCAATATAAACTAGAGGGTGCAATTCTAAAAGGGGTACAGGAACAGAGAGATCTGGGGGTATATGTGCACAAATCATTGAAAGTGGCAGGGCAGGTTGAGAAAGTGGTTAAAAAAAAACAACATACAGGATCCTGGGCTTTATAAATAGAGGCATAGAGTACAAAAGCAAGGAATTAATGATGAACCTTTATAAAACATTGGTTCAACCACAACTGGAGTATTGTGTCCAGTTCTGGGCACCGTACTGGGAGGAAAGATGTGAAGGCCTTAGAAAGGGTTCAGAAGAGATTTACTAAAATGATTCCAGGGATGAAGGACTTTAGTTATATGGATAGCCTGGAGAAGCTGGGGTTGTTCCCCTTGATACACAGACACAGACTCTTCCCATTGGCAGAAGGGTCAAGAACCAGAGGACATAGAATCAAAAGGTGACAGGAGGAAAAACTTTTTTAAAAAAACATAGTGAGTGGTTAGGATCTGGCATGCACTGCCTGAGGGGATGATGGAGGCAGATTCAATCGTGGCTTTCAAAAGGGAACTGGAAAAAAATTTGCAGGGCTACAGGAATAGAGCGAGGGAGTGGGACTAGCTGGATTGCACTTGCATAGAGCCAATATGTACTCAATGGGCTGAATGGCCTTCTTCCACACTGTAACCTTTATGACTCTACAGTCATATCTTTTAATCTAATGTCCCAATCTACCTAAGCCAACTCTTTCCCCCCTATACCTACATAACTGGCCTTGTTTAAATTTAAGGCCCTGGTTTCAAACTTAATTAAATCACTCAAATTCAATATGAAATTCTATCATATTATGATCACTCTATGCCAGAGGACCCTTGATTATATGATTACTAATTAACCCTGTCTCATTACACAATACTAGATCTGAAGTAGCCTGTTCCCTAGTTGGTTCCTTGACACATTATCTTTGAAAACTGTCTCAAATGCATTCCATGAACTCATCCGCCAAACTACTTTTGCCAATTTGGTTTGCCCAGTCTACAAGATGATTAAAGTCCCCCACAATTATTGGATCACCCTTGTTACACACTCCTCTAATTTCCTGATTTATACTCTGTCCAACACTATAACTACTATTAGGGGGCCTGTAAACTATTCCCACCCAGGAGTTCTGCCTCTTGTTATTTCTTAGCTCCACCCATACTGGTTTTCTCATCAGGACAACACCCCTTCCTTTTCCATTTTGCCTGTCTCTCCTGAAAGTCACATACCCCTGGAATATTTAGTTCCCAACCTTGATCACCCTGCAACCATGTCTCACTAATGGCTACTAGATCAAACCCATTTATCTCTATTTGGGCCATTAACTCATCTATCTTGTTACTAATGCTTCATATATTCAGCTATAGCACATTAAGATAGGCTTAGAGTGCATGTGTGTAAACGCACAAAGCATGGTAAGCAAGGTTGCAGGTGCAAACAGCCACGTGGGAATATGATGCAGTGGTGATAACGGAGACCTGGCTCAAAAAAGGGCAGGATTGGATACTAAATATTCCTGGATACAAGGTGCTCAGGAAAGATAGAGAAGAAGAAAAAGGAAGGGGGGGGGCGGTGGCAGTATTGATTAAGGAGAATATTGCAGTGGTGGAGAGAGAGGATGTCCCCAGAATCTATTTGGTTAGAGTTAAGAAACAATAGAGGCGCCATTACACTACTTGGTCTATTCTATAGGCCACTAACTAGTGGGAAGGATATAGAGGAGCAAATTTGCAGGGAAATTACAAAGAGGTGCAAGAACTATAGAGTAGTGATAATGGGGGACTTCAACTATCCTAATATAGACTGGGATAGTAACAGTGTAAAGGGAAAAGAGGGGGAGGAATTTCTGAAGTGTGTTCAGGAGAACTTTCTTGATCAGTATGTTTCCAGCCCAATGAGGAAGGATCTAGTTCCGGGGAATGAAGTGGGTCAAGTGGAACAAGTGTCAATGGGGGAACATTTAGGGAACAATGATCATGTTATCAGGTTTAGATTAATTATGGAAAAGGGCAAGGAGCAACCTAGAGTAAATATTAGAGGAGGGCCAATTTCAGTGGGTTGAGAACTGATCTGACCCATGTAAATTGGAATCAAAGATTGGCAGGCAGAACTATAATTGTACATTGGGCGGCCTTTTAAGAGGAGATGGTAAGAGTACAGTCTAGGTATGTTCCCATGAAGGGGGGAAAGGTGGGGCAACCAAAGCCAGAGCTCCCTGGATGACAAAAAAGATAGAGAGTAAGATGAAGCAGAAAAAGGGGGCATATGACAGATATCAGGTTGAAAATACAAGTGAGAACTGGGCTGAATATAGAAAGTACAGAGGAAAAGTGAAAAAGGAAGTAAGAGGGGCAAAGAGAGAGCAGGAGAATAGATTGGCCGCTAACATAAAAGGGAATCTGAAAGTCTTCTAGAATCATGGAATCGGTGAGCGGCGGGAAAGAGCGAGAGCAGAGCGGGGATATAATCAGTGCGGTGAAAGCGAGAGCACAGTCGGTGAGCAGCAGAAAGAGTGAGACCAGAGCGGGGATATAAACGGTGCGGAGAAAGCGAGAGCACAGTCGGTGAGCAGCAGAAAGAGTGAGACCAGAGCGGGGATATAAACGGTGCGGAGAAAGCGGGAGTTCAGTTGGTGAGTGGCGGAAAAGAGTGAGAGCAGCACGGGGATATAAACAGTGCGGTGAAAGCGAGAGTTCAGTCCACGAGTGGCGGGGAAAGAGAGCGACCAGAGCGGGGATATAAACAGTGCGGAGAAAGCGGGAGTTCAGTCCACGAGTGGCGGGGAAAGAGCGAGAGCAGAGCGGGGATATAAACAGTGCGGAGAAAGCGGGAGTTCAGTTGGTGAGTGGCGGGAAAGAGCGAGAGCAGAGCGGGAATATAAACAGTGCGGAGAAAGCGGGAGTTCAGTTGGTGAGTGGGGGGAGGAGTGAGACCAGAGCGGGGATGTAAACAGTGCGGAGAAAGCGAGAGTTCAGTCGGTGAGTGGGGGGAGGAGTGAGACCAGAGCTGGGATATAAACAGTGCGGAGAAAGCGGGAGTTCAGTTGGTGAGTGAGGGGAGGAGCGAGACCAGAGTGGGGATGTAAACAGCGCGGAGAAAGCGGGAGTTCAGTTGGTGAGTGAGGGGAGGAGTGAGACCAGAGCGGGGATATAAACAGTGTGGAGAAAGCGGGAGTTCAGTTGGTGAGTGGGGGGAGGAGTGAGACCAGAGCGGGGATATAAACAGTGTGGAGAAAGCGGGAGTTCAGTCGCTGCCAGTCAGAACCCACCCACCACATTCTGAGAAAAACCCAAGTGTGATGTCACAGGGAAACATGCAAGTGATTGTTTGTTATGTATTTGACTTGTTTAACTTTCAAAGCAAGTGTAACTTAATAATTGTAGGTTTTAGTAGTAGTAAAAGATTTACTAGCATTTGTAAAGCTTATTGGGAGTAGTAGGGTTTATAAATTATAAAATTAATTAAGAAGAATAATAAATTAATTAACGCATAAGAAAGATGGCAGGGCAGGTGATGTGTAGTGACTGCAGAATGTGGGAGCTCCTGGACGCCAGTGTGATCCAGGGCAAACATGTCTGTAGTAAGTGTCTGCGGCTTGAGGAACTTCGGCTCAGAGTCATTGAACTGGAGGTCGAGCTGCAGACAATGCGACACATCAGGGAGGGCGAAAAATACCTGGACATTCCGTTCCAGGAGGTGGTCACACCCCTTAGGATAAAGTCGTCTGAATTGGTCAGTGGCCAGGGACAGGAAGGTGTGACTGTGAGCGAGGCAGATAAGGGGATCGAGAAGGTAGAAGTGGAGGAGCCTCAGCCTTTGCAATTGTCCAATGGGTTTAAGGTGCTTGCAGCTTGTATGGACGAAAGCGGGGGCTGCAAGGTGGATGAGCAAACTGACCGTGGCACCATGGTACAGTAAGCCACTCAAGCGGGGAGAGTTAATGGGAATATAGTGGTAGTAGGGGACAGTATTGTCAGGGGGATAGACACAGTTCTCTGCAGCCGAGAACGAGAGTCCAGAAGGCTGTGTTGCCTGCCCGGTGCTAGGGTTCGGGACATCTGCTCTGGGCTGGAGAGGAACTTGCAGTGGGAGGGGGAGGATCCAATTGTTGTGGTCCACGTAGGTACTAACTACTTAGACAGGACGAGGGAAGAGGTTCTGCTTAGGGAGTATGAGCAGCTAGGGGCTAAATTAAAAAGCGGAACCTCAAAGGTAATAATCTCTGGATTATTACCTGAGCCACGAGCAAATTGGCATAGGGTAAATAAGATTAGAGGGTTAAATTTGTGGCTCAAAGATTGGTGTGGGAGAAATGGGTTTCAATTCATGGGACACTGGCACCAGTACTGGGGAAAGTCGGAGCTGTACCGCTGGGACGGTCTTCACCTGAACCGTGCTGAGGCCAGTGTTCTGGCGAATCGTATAACTAGAGCTTTAAACTAAATAGTGGGGGCGAGGGATCAAGTAAGGGAAGATCTGATCAATTAAAGAAAGAAGACAAGGCAAGAGAGCAAGTAGCAATAAGGGAAATGATAATCAGAGAGTGGCAGGAAGGGACAGAGCATGCAAACTTTAGAGTGCACCAGCAAATAAGGCAAGAGGTTGCAAAAATAGTAAAAAGACAGCACTAAAGACTTTGTATCTGAATGTGCGTAGCATTCGTAACAAAATGGATGAATTGACAGCTCAAATAGAAATAAATATGTACGATTACAGAGACATGGCTGCAAGATGACAAAGGTTGGAACCTGATATTCAAGGGTACTTGACATTTCGGAAGGACAGGAAGCAAGGAAAAGGTGGAGGGGTAGCTCTGTTAATTAAGGATGACATGAGTATAATAGACAGAAATGACCTTAGTTCTAAAGACCAAGATATAGAATCGGTTTGGGTAGAGATAAGAAATAGTAAAGGCAAGAAGTCACTTGTAGGAGTAGTTTATAGGCCCCCTAACAGTAACTACACTGTAGGACAGGGTATACAGGAAGAAATAATGGGGGCTTGTGAGAAAGGAACAGTGAAAATCATGGGTGATTTTAATCTACATGGAGATTGGAAGAATCTGATTGGCAAAGGTAGCCTGGAAGATGAGTTCATAGAGTGCTTTCAGGGCAGTTTCTTAGAGCAGCACGTTCTAGAGCCAACCAGAGAGCAGGCTATTCTAGATCTGGTAATGTGTAATGAGACAGGATTAATTAATGATCTCATTGTAAAGGAGCCTCTAGGTAGCAGTGATCACAATATGATTGAATTTCGCATTCAGTTTGAGGGCGAGAAGAGTAAGTCTAAGACTACTGTTTTAAACTTATGAGGGCATGAAGACAGAGCTGGCTAAAGTGAATCGGGAAATTAGGCTAAGGGATAGGTCAGTTGAGATGCAGTGGCAGACATTTAATGAGATATTTCAAAACAATCAGGAAAGATACATTCCAGTGAGAAAGAAGGACTCCAGGGGAAGGACGAATCATCCATGGCTAACTAAGGGAAGCTAAAGATAGTATCAAATTGAAAGAAAAAGCATACAATTCCTTGAAGATTAGTGGCAGGTCAGAAGATTGGACAAAATATAAAAAATAGCAAAGAATGACAAAAAGAATAATAAGGAGGGAGAAATTAGAGTACAAGAGAAAGCTAGCTATAAATATGAAAATAGATAGTAAAAGTTTCTACAGATATTTAAAAAGGAAAAGAGTAAGTAAAGTGAGAGTTGGTCCTCTATAGAGAGAGTCTGGGGAATTAATAATGAAGAACAAGGAAATGGCGGATGAATTGAACAGATATTTTGCATCCGTCTTCACTGCAGGGGATACAAATGACATGCCAGAAATAATTGTGAATCAAGAGGTGAAATGGAGGGAGGAACTTAAACATTTACAATCACCAGGGAAAGGGTTCTGAAAAAAATATTAGAACTAAAAGCTGACAAGTCCCCTGGTCCTGATGGACTTCATTCTAAGGTCTTAAAAGAAGAGGCTGCAGAGATCGTAGATGCATTGGTGTTAATTTTCTAAAATTCCCTAGATTCTAGAAGGGTCCCATCAGATTGGAAAATAGCAAATGTAACTCCTCAATTCAAGAAAGGAGGGAGACAGAAAGCAGGAAACTACAGGCCAGTTAGTTTAACATTTGTCATAGGGAAAATGCCAGAATCTATTATTAAAGAGGTTATACAAGGGCACTTAGAAAATCTCAATGCAATCAGGCAGAGTCAACATGGCTTTGTGAAAGGAAAATCATGTTTGACGAATTTATTAGGGGAAGTAATTAGAGGAAGTAACAAGCAACATGGATAAAGGGGATCCTGTGGATGTGGTATAATTGGATTTCCAGAAGGTTTTTGACAAGGTGCCACATCAAAGGCTACTACACAAAATAAGAGCTCATGTTGTAGGGGGTAACATATTAGCATGGATAAAGGATTGGTTAGCTAACAGGAAACAGAGAGTAGGCATAAATGGGTCATTTTCAGGTTTGCAAGATGTAACCAGTGGAGTGACACAGGGGTCAGTGCTTGGGCCTCAACTATTTACAATCTACATCAACGACTTGGATGAAGGGACCGAAAGTATGGTTGCTAAATTTGCTGATGACACAAAAGTAGGTAGGAAAGTAAGTTGTGAAGAGGACATAAGGAGTCTGCAAAGGGATATAGATAGGTTAAGTGAGTGGGCAAAAATTTGGCAGATGAAGTATAATGTGGGAAAATATGAACTTGTCCACTTTGGCAGGAGGAATAGAAAAGCAGTATAAATGTAGAGAGATTGCAGAACTCTGAGGTACAGAGGGATCTGGGTGTCCTAGTACATGAATCACAAAAGGTTAGTATGCAGGTACAGCAAGTGATTAGGAAGGCAAATGGAATCATAGAATCATAGAAGTTTACAACATGGAAACAGGCCCTTCGGCCCAACATGTCCATGTCGCCCAGTTTATACCACTAAGCTAGTCCCAATTGCCTGCACTTGGCCCAAATCCCTCTATACCCATCTTACCCATGTAACTGTCCAAATGCTTTTTAAAAGACAAAATTGTACCCGCCTCTACTACTGCCTCTGGCAGCTCGTTCCAGACACTCACCACCCTTTGAGTGAAAAAATTGCCCCTCTGGACCCTTTTGTATCTCTCCCCTCTCACCTTAAATCTATGCCCCCTCGTTATAGACTCCCCTACCTTTGGGAAAAGATTTTGACTATTGACCTTATCTATGCCCCTCATTATTTTATAGACTTCAATAAGATCACCCCGAAAGCTCCAACTCTCCAGGGAAAAAAGTCTCAGTCTATCCAACCTCTCCCTATAAGTCAAACCATCAAGTCCCGGTAGCATCCTAGTAAATCTTTTCTGCACTCTTTCTAGTTTAATAATATCCTTTCTATAATAGGGTGACCAGAACTGTACACAGTATTCCAAGTGTGGCCTAACTAATGTCTTGTACAACTTCAACAAGACATCCCAACTCCTGTATTCAATGTTCTGACCAATGAAACCAAGCATGCCGAATGCCTTCTTCACCACCCTATCCACCTGTGACTCCACTTTCAAGGAGCTATGAACCAGTACCCCTACATCTCTTTGTTCTATAACTCTCCCCAACGCCCTACCATTAACGGAGTAGGTCCTGGCCCGATTCGATCTACCAAAATGCATCACCTCACATTTATCTAAATTAAACTCCATCTGCCATTCATTGGCCCACTGGCCCAATTTATCAAGATCCCATTGCAATCCTAGATAACCTTCTTCACTGTCCACAATGCCACCAATCTTGGTGTCATCTGCAAACTTACTAACCATGCCTCCTAAATTCTCATCCAAATCATTAATATAAATAACAAATAACAGCGGCCCCAGCACCGATCCCTGAGGCACACCGCTGGTCACAGGCCTCCAGTTTGAAAAACAACCCTCTACAACCACCCTCTGTCTTCTGCCGTCAATCCAATTTTGTATCCAATTGGCTACCTCACCTTGGATCCCATGAGATTTAACCTTAAGTAACAACCTACCGTGCGGTACCTTGTCAAAGGCTTTGCTAAAGTCCATGTAGACCACATCTACTGCACAGCCCTCATCTATCTTCTTGGTTACCCCTTCAAAAAACTCAATCAAATTTGTGAGACATGATTTTCCTCTCACAAAACCATGCTGACTGTTCCGAATCAGTCCCTGCCTCTCCAAATGTCCGTAGATCCTGTCTCTCAGAATACCCTCTAACAACTTACCCACTACAGATGTCAGGCTCACAGTTCTGTAGTTCCCAGGCTTTTCCCTGCCGCCATTTATTGCAAGGGGAATGAAATATAATAGTAGAGATGTTGTACAGAGCATTGGTGAGACCACATAGAGAATACTGTGTGCAGTTTTGGTCTCCTTATTTAAGAAAGGATATAATTGCTTTAGAGGCTGTACAGAGAAGGTTCACATGACTGATTCCTGCGATGAGGGGGTTATCTTATGAGGAAAGGTTGGACAAGTTGGGCCTGTATACACTGGAGTTTAGAAGAATGAGAAGTGATCTTACTGAAACATATAAGATCCTGAGGGGACTTGAAGGGGTAGATGCTGAGAGGATATTTCCCTTTGTGGGAGAGACTAGAAGTAGGGGCCACAGTTTAAAAATAAGGGGTCTCCCATTTAAGATGGAGATGAGGAGAAATTTTTTCTCTCAGAGGGTCGTGAGTCTGTGGAACTCCCTTCCACAGAGAGCGGTGGAGGCAGGGTCATTAAATATTTTTAAGGCTGAGTTAGATGGATTCCTGATTAACAAGGGAGTCAAAGGTTATAGTAGGTAGATGGGAAGATAGGGTTGAGGTCACAATCAGATCAGCCATGATCTTATCAAATGGCAGAGCAGGCTCGAGGGGTCGAATGGCTTACTTCTGCTCTTAATTCGTATGTTCGTATCATAGAATCATAGAAAGGTTACAGCGTGGAATGAGTCAATTCGGCCCATCGAGTCCATACCGGCTCTATGCAAGAGCAATCCAGCTAGTCCCACGCCCCCGCCCTATCCCAGTAGCCCTGCAATTTTTTTCCTTTCAAGTACTTATCCAGTTCCCTTTTGAAGGCCATTACTTAATCTGCCTCCACCACCCCCTCAGGCAGTGCATTCCAGATCCTGACCACTTGCTGTGTAAAAAAGATTTTCCTCATATCACCTTTGGTTCTTTTGCCAATCACCTTAAATCTATGTCCTCTGGTTCTTGACCCTTCCGCCAATGGGAACCGTTTCTCTCTATCTATTCTGTCCAGACCCTTCATGATTTTAAATACCTCTATCAAATCTTCTCTGTTCCAAGGAGAACAACCCAGGCTTCTCCAGTCTACCCACGTAACTGAAGTCCCTCATCCCTGGAATCATTCTAGTAAATCTTTTCTGCACCCTCTCTAAGGCCTTCACATCTTTCCTAAAGTGCGGTGCCCAGAATTGGACACAATATTCCAGTTGTGGTCGAACCAGTGTTCTATAAAGGTTCATCAATATTCTATAGGTATATAATTGGTAAACGGGTAATAAGAGAAGGGGTGGGGCCGATTAGGGACCAAAAAGGAGATCGACTCATGGAGGCAGAGGGCATGGCTGAGGTACTAAATAAGTACTTTGCATCTGTCTTTACCAAGGAAGAAGTTGCTGCCAAAGTCACAGTAGAAGAGGAGGTAGTTGAGATACTGGATGGGCTAAAATTTGATGAAGAGGAGGTACTAGAAAGTCTGGCTATACTTAAAGTAAATAGTCACCCAATCCAGATGGGATGCATCCTAGGTTGCTGAGGGAAGTAAGGGTGGAAATTGTAGAGGTGCTGGCCATAATCTTCCAATCCTCCTTAGATATGGGGGTTGTGGCAGAGGACTGGAGAATTGCAAATGTCACACCCTTGTTCAAAAAAGGGTGTAAGGATAAACCCGGCAACTACAGGCCAGTCAGTTTAACCTCGGTGGTGGAGAAGCTTCTAGAAACAATAATCCGGGACAAAATTAAATCACTTGAACAAGTGTGGATTAATAAAGGAGAGCCAGCACAGATTTGTTAAAGGCAAATCGTGTTTAACTAACTTGATTGAGTTTTTTGATGAGGTAACAGAGAGGGCAATGCGGTTGATGTTGTGTATGTTATCTTTTAAAAGGCATTGGATAAAGTGCCACATAATAGACTTGTCAGCAAAACTGAAGCCCATGGAATAAAAGGGGCAGTGGCAGCATGGATATGAAATTGGCTAAGTGACAGGAAACAGAGAGTAGTGGTGAATGGTTGTTTTTCGGATTGGACGAAGTTATACAGTGTGTTTCCCAGGGGTCGGTACTCGGACCCTGCTTTTTTCATATATATTAATGACTTGGACTTGGGTGTACAGAGCACAATTTCAAAATATGCAGGTGACACAAAACTTGGCAGTGCAGTAAACAGTGAGGAGGATGGTAATAGACTTCAAGAGAACATAGACAGGCTGGTGGAATGGGCGGACACACAGCAGATGAAATTTAATGCAGAGAAATGCGAAGTGATACATTTTGGCAGGAAAAATGAGAGGCAACATAAACTAAATGGTACAATTCTAAAGAGGGTGCAGGAACAGAGAGACCTGGGGGGGTATATGTACACAAATCTTTGCAGGCAGCGGGACAGGTTGAAAAATCGGTTAAAAGACTATAAGACCATAAGAGAGTAGGCCATTCCGCCCCTCAAGCCTGCTCCGCCATTCAATGAGATCATGGCTGATCTGATTTTTATCTCAACTCCACTTTTCCGCTTTTTCCCCATATCCTTTGATTACCCTGCTGATCAAACATTTGTCTAACTCAGCCTGGAATGTATTCAATGACTCAGCCTCCACAGCTTTTTGGGGTAAAGAATTCCAAACATTCACGACACTCTGGGAGAAGAAATTCCTCCTCATTTCCGTCGTAACGGGCGACCCCTTATTCTGAGACTATGCCCCCTAGTTTTAGATTCCCCCATGAGGGGTAACATCCTCTCAGCATCTACCCTATCGAGTCCCCTCAGAATCTTGTATGTTTCAATAAGATCTCCTCTCATTCTTCTAAACTCCAATGAGTATAGACCCAACCTGTTCAATCTTTCCTCATTAGACAACCCTTCCATACCCGGAATCAACCTAGTGAACCTTCTCTGAACTGCCTCCAATGCAAGTACGTCCTTCCTTGAATAAAGGCACCAGAACTGTATGCAGTATTCCAGGTGTGGTCTCACCAGCACCCTGTACAGTTGTAGCATGACTTCCCTGCTTTTATACTCAATCCCCCTAGAAATAAAGGCCATTATTCTGTTGCCTTCTGGATTACCTGCTGCACCTGTATGTTGACTTTTTGTGTTTCATGTATGAGGACACCCAGATCCAACTCTACCGCAGCATTTTGTAGTATTTCTCCATTCAAATCATATTTTGCTTTTTTATTTTTCCTCCCAAAGTGGATGACGTTACATTTTCCCACTTTATACTCCATCGGCCAAATTTTTTTCCCATTCACTTAACCTGTCAATATCCCTTTGCAGACAATTTTTGTCCTCATCACAACTTGCTTTTCCACCTATCTTTGTATCATCAGCAAATTTGGCCACGAGACACTCTGTTCCTTCATCCAAGTCATTGATATATATTGTGCATGATGTGGAGATGCCGGTGATGGACTGGGGTGGACAAATGTACGGAGTCGTACAACACCAGGTTATAGTCCAACAGCTTTATTTGAAATTGGATTTCAAATAAAGCTGTTGGACTATAACCTGGTGTTGTACGACTCCGTACATATATATTGTAAATAGTTGAGGCCCCAGCACTGAGCCCTGCGGCACCCCACTAGTTACAGATTGCCATTTTGAAAATGACCCTTTTATCCCGATTCTTTGTTTTCTGTTAGTTAGCTAATCCTCTATCCATGCCAGTATATTACCCCCAACACCATGAGCTCTTATCTTGTGCAGTAATCTTTTATGTGGTACCTTATCGAATGCCTTTTGGAAATCCAAATGTACTGCATCCATTGGTTCCCCTTTATCCACCCTGCCCGTTACTTCCTCAAAGAACTCTAATAAATTTGTCAGACACGATTTCCCCTTCGTAAAACCATGTTGACTCTCTTTGATTGTATTATGAGTCTCCAAATATCCTGCTACTACTTCCTTAATAATGGATTCTAGCATTTTCCCAATGACAGATGTTAGGCTAACTGGTCTATAGTTACTTGCTTTCTGTCTCACTCCCTTCTTGAATAGGGGTGTTACGTCTGCGGTTTTCCAATCTGCTGGGACCTTTCCAGAATCTAGTGAATTCTGGAAGATTACAGCATACGGGATCCTGGGCTTTATAAATAGAGGCAAGGGGCTCGATTTTGGGATCGTGTTTCCGGCGGGTTCCCAGCGGGGTGGCCCCGAAAATCCCGATATCCGGTCACGTGACCGGATCACGACGAAATCCCAGCCACTTCCGGGTACCGCGCTGACGTGCGGGGCTGCGCGCGCAAGCCCCGCTGGTGGGAATCCCGCAGGCAATTAAAGCCAGCGGGGTTCCACTTGAGAGTACTTACCTTGCTCGTTGTGGTCAGTTAATGAGATGAAGCAGCTGTCAAAAGAGGAAGTGTGGGATTTTCGGTTCAAGGCAGTGAGTTTCCCACACTGGGGGAAACAGTCCCTCCTCAACCAGGCGTGTTGCAGCCAGCAGCCTGTGGCAGGTGCCAAGGTGCGCTCCACGGGGGAGAGCCCTCACCCACGCAGGAGGCCACCGCGTCACATAGGGCAACCCCTGCCCTCCACCACCCCCCGCCAAGCCAGAGGACAGACCGACACAAAACTGCAGCCCCAGTCCGAGGAACCACCCACCTACCCTGCACAAACCCTCAGACCAACACCTGCCAGATGGGTGGTGTGTGGACACCCTCGGAGGACGAAGAGCATGACCAGCCCCAGCAGCCTCGCAGTCCACGCCGTCCGCCGCAGAGACGTGGAACCCCCAACACGGTGTTGTTGCACGCCCACCTGCACAGCAGGAGGGAGGGCTACCGCAGAGAGAGACGCATCGCAGAGGGCACTACCCTCGCCACAGGGTCCACAGACCGAGGCGCAGCTCCCCGGACCTCTCCGAGCAGCAGTGCACAGGGAGGCGCAGATTCGCTCGACATGTAGTCGTGGAGATCTGCAGCCTCTTTCATGCCGAGCTGCTCCTGGCTGGCCCCAGCACCAACTGCTTACCTGTCGCTGTCAAAGTCACCAGTGCCCTCCACACCTTCTCCTCCGCATCCTTCCAGGGTGCAGCCGGCTACACCGCCGATGTCTCTCAGTCGTCTGCGCGGACGAGCCCTGCAAATACACCTGCACCTACTCTGCAGTAACACGATGGGTGGCATCAGTGGTGGGTCCTCATAGTGATACCCAGGAGCGGGCATTATTGGACACAGCGGACAGGATTCGCGGAGACATGGCAGTGGTGGTGTCAATATAATGTGTGCTGTTTGTTGCTCTGAAATTCAATATAGGTAACACCCATGACAAACCCTCAGATACCCTTGTGCACCCCCTTCATGCTGACGACACGTTTGCCTTACGCTGCCTACTGCACATATGTGATGCATGCCCTGTGGCTGCAGCACAGGTGGTGGCAGGTTGAGTGAGGCTGGCCGTGAGGGAGATGCACGGGAGGGTGAGTATGGGATGGAGCAATGAGATTGTATGAGGATTGGGTTGCGTGTTAGTGGCAGGATGAGTACTGGCGAGGTGAGTAGGTGGAGGTAAGATGAGGATGGGGTTTGAGTGGGTATGAAGGGTGATGTGACAGAATAGTGTTGGCGGTGCCGAAGGAGATGTGGGGTGGGGGCAGTGTTGTGGCAGACGGAGTGTAGGGGAAAGACTTCATGTTCTCACTGCGGCTGACCTACTGCGGTCATTGCAGCGCCTCCTGCACTGTATGCAGGTGGGCCATATGTTGGTGGCGCAGGTGACCCCCTCTGCCACCTCGAGCCAGGCCTTCTTGGTGGCAGAGGCAGGCCGCTTCCTCCCGCCCGCCGGGGGGAAGATCTGTGTCCTCCCCCTCCTCCTCACCCCATCTGATGATACCTGGGGTGAGGCATCATTAAACTGGGAGCAGCCTTCCCCCTGGGCTGCTCCATGCTGCAATTTGTCCCATTGGTTGCAGCATCTGTCAGTGGAGGACTGCCCCTTTAACTAGAGAGCCTCCAGCTGACAGATCGTACTGCGCATGCGCAGCCCGACCGACGCGCAGGCCCGCGCCGTGGACCCCGGAGGAGCAGGTAATTGATTCCTATTAGTGGGTTGCCTGCTACGATCGCGTGGGCAACCCACTAATTTCGCCGAGCGTGTTGACCACGCTCCCGGAGGACCACCCGCTGGGAACCCGCAGGCCTGCTAAATTCGAGCCCATAGAGTACAAAAGCACGGGAGTTATGTTGAACCTTTATAAAACACTGGTCCGGACATAACTGGAGTATTATGTCCAATTCTGAGCACCGCACTATAGGAAGGATGTGAAGGCCTTAGAGAGGGTGCAGAAAAGATTTACTAGAATGGTTCCAGGGATGATGGACTTCAGTTATGTGGATAGACTGGAGAAGCTGGGTTTGTTCTCCTTAGAGCAGAGAAGGTTAAGAGGAGATTTGATAGCAGTGTTCAAAATCATGAAGGATTTAGATAAAGTGAATAAAGAGAAACTGTTCCCATTGGCAGAAGGGTCGAGAACCAGAGAACACAGATTTAAGATGATTGGCAAAAGAACGAAAGGCAACATGAGGAAATACCTTTTTACGCAGCGAATAGTTATGATCTGGAATATGCTGCCTGAAAGGGTGGTGGAAACAGGTTTAAACATGGCTTTCAAAAAGGAAATGGATAAATACTTGAAGGGAAAAAAATTTGCAGGGCTATGGCAAAACGCATTCACAAACTGGTAACCCTAATGACAAGACTCTATGAAAGTCATAACCCTAATTACAATCATCCACAAACTGGTAACTTTGATGACAAAAATCCACAAACAAGTAACCCTGGTGACAAGAATCCATGGAACTGGTAACCTTAACGACAAGAATCCATGGAACTAGTAACCTTAACGACAAGAATCCACAAACTGGATATACTAATCACAAGAATTCACAAACTGGTAACCCTAATGAGAAGAATCAATGAAAATAGTAACTCTAATGACAAGAATGCATGAAACTGGTAAACCTAATGGAACAAAAAGCTTTTTAGAAACAAACTTTGAAAAGGCTGCTTAGCACCGACAAAGCCATGAATTCAATTCTAGGAACCTTGAGAAAGTCTAAAAAGGAAGAGGGATGGTTCACTTATGAATGTCTGATTTGAGCTGAGTCCCATTGTTGAAACTGTGATAATTTGAACCTATGCATCTGGTCTAAGGAATAACAGATAAGACTCTCTTGGTTGGCAGAACTTTGTAATTAAATAATTGGAATGAATGGGCTGTAATTGGCAAATGAATTTCAATAGAGGTAAGTGTGATGTGGTGCATTTTGGTAAGAAGAATAAGAAGGCTGCACACTGCTTGGATAATTAGGGGTCAATTTTAGGTTGGCCGAGTGGGTATGTTCGTGGTGGGGGGGGTGTTCCTAAAATTGGGGAATCCCGGAGCGGGTCCGGAGCCCGGCTTTAACCCGCCCATTTCCGGGATCCCCATTGACATGAATTGGTGCGCGCGCAGCCCCCGCATGCGGAACTCCCACCAGCAATTAAAGCCGGTGCGATGACAGTTTTGATAGGGAGGTACTTGAGGTCGTTGACAGAGCTCATTGGGAAGAGATTTTAGCAGGGATGTGATTATGGACTCTCCTCAGTGTGTTTCCCATACTGTGGGAAACACACCCTGTTGTTGTAGATGTGTTTCAGTCAGCAGCCTTTGGGAGATGCAGAGGATTCCTTGACAGTTGGGGGGAATAGCTCATTCATTGCAGCAGGGCACTCTGTCACCTCAGACAAAGTTTTGCCTGCCACATTGTTGTCTCCACACTCAAAATTAATAAATCATACCCTAAACTCTGCTGTCCAAACACATTTACCTACTTTGTGGACCCCCTCACACTCATACTGTCAGATGTAAACAATCTTACAACACCAGGTTATAGTCCAACAATTTTATTTTAAAATCACAAGCTTTCGGAGATTATCCCCTTCGTCAGGTGAATGAGTGAATCTTTCACTCATTCACCTGACGAAGGGGATAATCTCCGAAAGCTTGTGATTTTAAAATAAAATTGTTGGACTATAACCTGGTGTTGTAAGATTGTTTACATTTGTCAACCCCAGTCCATCACCGGCATCTCCACATCACCATACTGTCAGGATTGTGGGGGGGGAGGTGCTCCATAGCTGCATTCGTCACTCCATTGGAGGACGAGCAACATCACCAGCCTCGCCAGGCACGACGTCCACCTCCGCCACGTGGAACTACACAACACAGTGCTGCGCAATAGGCAACTGCACAAAGTAGTCGTGCAACTACACATACACCCACTGTAGGGTGACCCATTGGGTGGCATCAAGGATGTTCATGGAGAACCTCATGAATGGCTTGTGCAATAATGCCCTGTCAAGAATGGCCAAGACGTGGCAGAAGTGGTGACAACGTAATATGTAATGTGAGTTGATCAGAAATCAAATATAAGTAAAAACCATGACAAAACCTCAAACACCCTTGTGCATCCCCTTCATGCTCACAACACGTTTGCCTTACGCTTCCTACTACACATACGTGATGCATGCCTTGTGGCTGCAGCAGAGGTAGTGGCAGGTTGGGTGAGGCTGACCGTGAAGGAGATGCATGAGAGGGTGAGTATGAGACAGAGCCATGAGATTGTATGAGGATTGGGTTGAGTGGTAGTGGTGGGATGAGTACTGAGGAGGTGAGGAAATGCAGGTAAGATGAGGATGAGGGTTAAGTGGGTGTGAGGAGTGATGTGATAGAGTAGTGTTAGCAGTGCAGAAGGAGAAATGGGGTGGGGGCGGTGATGTGGCAGACGGAGTATAGGGGAATGAGTGAGAGTACTCACTTCGGCTGACCTGGTTAGGTCATTGAAGCACTGTATGCAGGTGTGTGATATGTTGGTGGTGCTGGTGACCTCCTCTGCCACCTCGAGCCAGGCCTTCGTGGTGGCAGAAGCAGGCTACTTCCTCCCGTCCGCCGGGGAGAAGATCTCTGTCCTCCTCCTCCTCCCCACCCCATCCAGTAAGAACTGGAGTGAGGCATCATTAAACCTGGGAGCAGTCTTCCCCCTGGGCTGCTCCATGCTGTAATTTTGCCTATTTTCTGCAGCATCAGTCAGTGGAGGACTGTCCCTTTAAATAGGGCTCCTCCAGCTGACAGCCTATGATGTGGTTGTGCAGTCTGCCTGCTGCGCAGCTTTCCAGCGCGAAACCCGGAAGCAAAGGTAAGTGGCTTCAATTTACTTACGATCGCATGCCAAACCCACCAATTTCACTGGTCGTGTTACCCACGCCATAAGAGTCTAAACGGGATAGAGGTGTAAAGGGATCTAGGGGTACAGATACACAAATCACTAAAAATAGCGATGCATGTTAATAAGGCCATAAAAAAGGCAAATCAAGTACTAGGGTTCATTTCCAGAGGGATCGAATTGAAAAGCAAAGAAGTTATGTTAAACTTGTATAGAACCTTGCTTAGACCACACTTGGGAGTACTGCGCACAGTTCTGGTGTCCATATTATAGAAAGGATATAGATGCATTGGAGAAGGAGCAAAAAAGATTCACAATGATGATACCAAAACTGAGAGGATATACTTATCAGGAAAGGCTGAACAGGCTGGGACTCTTTTCTCTGGAAAAGAGAAGGCTGAGGGGTGACCTGATAGAGATTTAATAAGATAATGAACGGGATTGATAGGTAGATGTACAGAAAATGTTTCCACTTGTGTGGGGAATCCAAAACTAGAGGTCATCAATATAAGATAGCAGCTAATCAGGAGATACTTCTTTACCAAAGAGTGGAAAGAATGTGGAATGCACTACCACAAGGAGTAGTTAAGGCAAATAGCATAGATGCATTTAAGGGGAAGCTAGATAAGCACATGAGGGAGAAAGGAATAGAAGGGTATCCTGATAGGATTGGATGAAGTAGGGAGGGAGGAGGCTCGTGTGGAGCATTAACTCCAGCATAGACCAATTAGGCCGGATGGCCTGTTTCTGTGCTGTAGATTCGATGTAACTCAATGTAATTCGATGGACATAAACATAGCTAACTAATGAAATGGAAAACAGCCAAACTCCAGACCTTTTAAAGGAAGAATCTTCCAAAGATCAAGATCAAGGAAAGAAGACTTCTCTTCAGATTAAACCAGTGCTATCGTGAGATACTCTGATTAACAATTAGTGAAACAAATGTCCCTGTCAATATGTAATTGAATAACCATTAAATATATAAAGGAAAATTGCTATATGTTTCTGCCTCCTCAGTTCTCAGGATCCCTTTTTCTAAATATTTACAGATAGCTGGTCGATACTGATCCTGCTATAATAACATATTTAGAGATAGTACGTAACACTTTCTACCTCTCTCCGCACCTTCAAAAACCTAGCTCCTCAGTCTTACCTTCAGCCATTGGTCTGTACTCTTACTTGGTGTCTGTTCAAACCCATGAAACAACAGAGGGCATGTATGACATTAGAGGTGCTATACAAACGTAAGTTGTTGGTACAGTAAGTGCATTAAATATTAACTTTGCATTGGGTTAGCGAAGTGGTAAAAATGAATTTGGTAGTTGTAAACAAAGGCTATCAGGGATTACAGCGAAACTGCTGTTTGATTTGTGATAAATCTTTCATTTAGAATACAATTCCATTAGCAATCCAATAGAAACATTTATCAAACGCCCACACAAACCTAATAAGCACACTGGTTATCTGTTGACATTCCCTTAAGTAACTTGGCTTCTACAAAGTATTAAATGTTCACTTTTTCATTTCAGAATAAATTGAATTCAGAGTTATGTGCGCAGGAATAAGCCACAGAAATATGCAAAGAAATGGGAAACAGGTTTAATATCTACAGATTTCTCACCAAGTTTACAGTTTTACATCAGAATTTGCATTTGAAATAGTGCAGTAGCTGTAAATATTATTTAGTATGCCAGCTAAGACTTACAGCTCTATCATTCAGAGAGCATGACCAGGCTACAGCATGCATCTATGCTTGCAAATTACTTCAAAGGGTGACGTCGAATTGTAAAAGGCACAAGTACAGCTTTTATTTTGATGCATCTGTAAATTCACGTTGACTCTGCCATTCTGACCTAACAGGAATTGCCCTCATCTCGTGCTGCCCCCTCCCCCAAAACCCTCATTTTCCACATGGTGTTAATTGACAACAAAATGGAAATAGTCAACGCCCAAAGCCAGCTGACTCATGGAAGATTTTGAAACAGTAATGCTCTGCACCAGAGTGTTTCAGCTGCGTGAGATACTGAAAACACTGATGTGGTGAGGAAGCAAGGGAACTCGTGTGCAGGGTCGACTCAAGGAGATCCTTGAAGACAGGGGGAACATCACATAAAAGAAAGCTAATGTTACGGGGATCAAACTGAAGGATTCTGAACAGAGGAGCAATGGAAATATAAAGTAAGGGTTACGGTCTGGGGAGATTGAAATGGGGAGGGGTAATTAAAAAAATGACTAGAAAGACCCAAAAAACAGAATGTGCAGAAAGCTGAAGAAAAGCAAGACTGAATGGAAAAAGAATAATGAAGATAAATGAAGACGGTGAACAAGAAGTCAAGAAAGAATGACACAGAAAAATGGAAGCTCCAAAGAAAGGCAAAAAAGAAGGGTGAGCATTTCCTTTCCCTTTTAGCTATATGGACAATCAAAGTTTCATTTTAGCCTATTTCTCCATTCACAGCTGAATCTTTTCCCTGATGTATGACTCTCTGCACCTTGAGATGTCATTTTCTGAAAGTTGTGACACAACTGATTATATATCATCCAACAAATACAAAGAGAGCATTGCAATGGGCGGTCAGAAGGACACCAGCCTCATCTGGAATGATGTGATATTTCCACTGATGGATATCTTATAATTGATTAATCACGCCCACTAGCAAATCACTGTGTTGCTGCAGGTCTTTGATCCCTCTATTATGACAAAGTATTTCCTTAGTACTGGGCTTAATGGAATCATCTACGCAAACAGCTGCAGTCCCATCCTCAGATTGGTTTAAATGGGAAAACTAATACGTTTTAATTAGGCCTGCAGCAGCTCCTAGGGCCTGCGAAACAGCTGCAATATGCCAGTGGCATCATCAGCAGCAATGCCATTTCCCATTCACTTCAATTGGAACAAAGGCACTTTATAATTATTGTGCACGTTATGTAAAATATAATGATTAGGGATTTTTTTCTTTTGATGTTAGAAAGGCAGCAGAAAGTGTATGAACTAAGGGTCCATGTCAGTTGAAAATGTCTCAATTTCTTATCGGGGTCATCTGTCCTCCTACCATATTCTGTCCTCATCTTCGTAACTTAGCCTCAACCTAATTATTCCCTTTGAAACTTCAGCCAGGAGAAAGGAAGGGTGGGAGGGCAGGGTGGCTAGAATTATCGTTATTGTCTTACAGCAAGGTAGAAGGCAATAATCACTCAGAGTTCCTGGTTCTGATTACTATCCAGTGACTTCTGCTGGAGACTATGGCCCCGATATTTACGGGGAGGGTGTGGATGAGGCCAAAAATGGCCAAAGAACCCAGTGACGCGGAGGTCCTGCCAATCTTAACGGCAGGGCCTCATTAACATTTTGTAGTTTCGCCTCATGCCCGGCAGCTGGCCAAATGGGCAGCTGGGAGGGAACGCCAACAGGGATGGTCCCCAGCAATTGGGGCTGGGGGAAGGCTGGAGATCGGGGCTGGGGTTGGGAGGCTGGAGATCGGGGCTGGGGGGGGTAGGAATCCTGCGATCAGGAGAGGGGGACGAGGCCTGTGATCGGGAGTACTGGGGGGAGGCTGGAGATTGGGGCTGGGAGGGGTGAGGCCGGTGATCAGGAGGGCCGGGGGAAGGGGGGGGGGGGGGGTGCAGGCTGGTGATCAGGGCTGGAGGGGGTGGGGGGGGGGTGGCTGGTGATCGGGGCTTGGGGAGGCCGTAGGCTTTCTTGAGGAGCCGGGGGGAGCTCGCAAGGAGTGCTGAAACAGCCACTTACTCTGGGGAGCCAGCAGCCCCCGCTTCCGTTTCACTGCTGATTTCCTGACCCCAGGAAATCCATGCAGCAGCAGTTAACCTCAAATCTGGCTCCCAATTGCAATGCGGGAGCTCAATTTAAATATGTTAGTTAAGCATCCCACCTCTCCACTCGGACGCCCCTTGCGTGCGTGGCAGGTTGGGATCGCGTTCCGCGCACGTCACCTATTAAACCCCCCTGACCCTCTCCCGTCCATCGTGGGGGGCTTAATATCGAGGCCTGTGAGTGCTTTGATGTTGCTGAGTGCAGGATTGGGCTTAGCCGTGATGCCCCTCCATGGTTGAGTAGCCAGTTGACACAAAAGGGCTGATATTCCTGCACAGCAGCAATGAGTCAGAAGGTTGTGGGTTCAAATCCCACTCGAGAGACTTGAGCACAAAATCCAAGCTAACACTCCCAGTACTGAGGGAGTGCAGCACCGACAGTGGTGCCGTCTTTCAGATGAGATGTTAAACTGAGGCCCCGTCTGCGCTCTCAGGCAGTTTAACATCTCATCCAGAAGGCATTCGACAAGGTGCCACATAAAAGATTATTGCTCAAGATAAAGAATCACTGGATTGGGGGTAATTTTCTGGCATGGGTGGAGGATTGGTTATCTAACAGGAAGCAGAGAGTTGGGATAAATGGTTCATTCTCCAACTGGCAACCAGTGGCCAGTGGTGTTCCGCAGGGGTCGGTGCTGGGTCCCCAACTCTTTACAATCTATATTAACGATTTGGAGGAGGGGACCGAGTGTAACATATCAAATTTTGCAGATGATACAAAGATGGGAGGGAAAGTAGAGAGTGAGGAGGACATAAAAAACCTACAAGGGGATATAGACAGGCTGGGTGAGTGGGCGGAGATTTGGCAGATGCAATACAATATTGGAAAATGTGAGGTTATGCACTTTGGCAGGAAAAATCAGAGAGCAAGTTATTATCTTAATGGCGAGAAACTGGGAAGTACTGCAGTACAAAGGGATCTGGGGGTCCTAGTGAGAAAATCAAAAAGTTAGTATGCAGGTGCAGCAGGTGATCAAGAAGGCCAACGGAATGTTGGCTTTTATTGCTAAGGGGATAGAATATAAAAACAGGGAGGTATTGCTGCAGTTATATAAGGTATTGGTGAGACTGCACCTGGAATACTGCATACAGTTTTGCTCTCCATACTTAAGAAAAGACATACTTGCTCTCGAGGCAGTACAAAGAAGGTTCACTCGGTTAATCCCGGGGATGAGGGGGCGGACATATGAGGAGAGGTTGAGTAGATTGGGACTCTACTCATTGGAGTTCAGAAGAATGAGAGGCGATCTTATTGAAACATATGTGATTGTGAAGGGGCTTGATCGGATGGATGCAGTAAGGATGTTCCCAAGGATGGGTGAAACTAGAACTAGGGGGCATAATCTTAGAATAAGGGGCTGCTCTTTCAAAACTGAGATGAGGAGAAACTTCTTCACTCAGAGGGTAGTAGGTCTGTGGAATTTGCTGCCCCAGGAAGCTGTGGAAGCTACATCATTAAATAAATTTAAAACAGAAATAGACAGTTTCCTAGAAGTAAAGGGAATTAGGGGTTACGGGGAGCGGGCAGGAAATTGGACATGAATTTAGATTTGAGGTTAGGATCAGATCAGCCATGATCTTATTGAATGGCGGAGCAGGCTCGAGGGACCAATTGGCCTACTCCTGCTCCTATTTCTTATGTTCTTATGTTCCTATGTAAAATATGCCATGGCCCTATTCGAAGAAGAGCAGGGGAGCTCTCTCTGGTGTCCCAGCCAATTTTTATCCCTTAACGAACATCTAAAAACTGATTATCTGATCATTATCACAATGCTGTGTGTAGGAACTTGCTGTGCACAAATGGCTGCTGAGTTCACTACATTACAACAGTGACTACATTTCAAAAGTACTTCATTGGCTGTAAAGCATGTTATGATGTGCTGAGGTTATGAAAGATGCTATATTATTGCAAGTCTTTCTTTCTTTTCTTTCACACTACACTGGAATAGCAGTGCGCACAATGTTACTCCTTTGCATCCCGATTTCTTCTCAGGGCTAACCTGATGGCATGGGCATTATGTGGATGTGCATTAAGGCCTTTCAATTGGGCACAGTCACCAGAGCACAGGAAATTGAAACACTGCTGCAGGTCCTGTGGCTGTTTCGAGGGGCTGGAACATCTTAGGACTTTGGGAGAATCTGTGGATTGAAAAGGGAAGCTTGAGCCTGAGTGGACAGTGTGGAAGCCTACAATATTCAGCCAAATATCCTAGAGTGCTTCTTAGAAGTGATTTTTGACATAAAATAATTGTTAAAGCAGCAGTGCGAAGGAACAAGGTTTTGTGGCAAGTAAAACAAAAAGTTTGAACTCTATCAGAATGCCAGTAAAGAGAACAGCTCGCATTAGGGCATATTGTTTTGATGGCAAGGCCACTGAACAGCAGTTGCAGGAAGGAGAGCAGAGGAGGGATGCCCTATTTCCTTACCATGGAAAGAAGGTTCTGATGACTGCGGAAATTAGGACCTGGCAAGAGGTGGCTGAGGCCATTAACAGGAGAAGCACCTTGCCAAGGACAAGGGAGCAATGCCGAAGTTAGTCAAAATAACATCATGTAACGATGTACAGTCTCCTGCACAATAAGGACTGACCACAAGATCACAAGTCACACACATTCTACACAAGTATCAGTGAGGATCTAATGCATGAAAATAAAGCAGCATCACCTTCACAGGAACAGCAGTTAGTTCTTAATGAAAAGGGAAAATGCACTGCTAATTTTTTAAGGGGGTAATGATGCCGCAGTAAGTCATGAAAGTATGTCTCTGAAGGAGAAGGCAGTATTTAACAGAAAGCAGCTATAGCTTCTGGAGAAGGACCAGCTACAGTTCAGGAAGTCACTCCATTTGAGAAAAGAGCATTCAAATTCCAGCTAGGCAAGTTGAGAGGGATAGCAGGAGATGATGAAGTGGACATGTCCCCATTGAGGGGTCGTTGCTCTCTTTCCTTCCTTCCCTCCAGTTCTGGTTAATGTATCTGAAAATGTCAACTTTCAGGTCCTTCCCATGCAGATAACAGTGATAATGAAACTCATTAGTACACGTACACCTAGCTATTAATTTGTCTCTCTTTATGTCTTACAATTATAGAATGTTACAGCACAGAAGGAGGCCATTCGGCCCATCGTGCCTGTGCCAGCTCTTTGAAAGAGCTATCCAATTAGTCCCACTCCCCTGCTCTTTCCCCATAGCCCTGCAACTTTTTCCCTTCAAGTATTAATCCAATTCCCTTTTGAAAGTTACTATTCAATCTGCTTCCTCTATCCTTCCAGGCAGTGCATTCCAAATCATAACAACTCGCTGCTTAAAAAAATTTCTCATCTCATCGCTGGCTCTTTTGCCAATTACCTTAAATCTGTATTCTTTGGTTAGCGATCCTTCTGCCAGTGGAAACAGTTTCTCCTTATTTACTCTATGAAAACCCTTTATGATTTTGAATGCCTCTATTAAATCTTCCCTTAACCTTCTATGCTCCTTATATAGCACTTGGAATGTTTTACTACATTAAAGGCACTACAGAAATGCAAGTTGTTGTTGCTCTCAGGAGAACAACCCCAGTTTCTCTGGTCACGCCATGTAACTGAAGTCCCTCATCCCTGATGCCATTCTAGTAAATCTCCTCTGCACCCTCTGTGAGGCCTTGACATCCTTCCTAAAGTGTAGTGCCCAGTATTGGACATAATAGTGATTTATAAAGGTTTAGCATAACTTTCTTGCTTTTGTACTTAATGCCTCTATTTATAAAGCCAAGGATCCCATACATTTTTTAACAGCCTTCTCAACTTGTCCTGCCACTTTCAAAGATTTGTGTATGTACACCCCAGGTCTGAATGTTCCTGCACCCCTTTTAAAATTGTACTATTTTGTTTATATTGCCTCTCCTCATTCTTCCTTCCAAAATGTATCACTTCATATTTCTCTGCGTTAAATTGCAACTGCCATGGATATAGATAGAGAGTATGAGGGGAGCACTGAGGAAGAATCACTGAGCATTGGACAGCAGGAACAGGAAGAGCAGGAGCAGAAAGAAATGAAAGTGGCTTGTTGCAGGAAGAGAGAGGTTCCTCAAGCAGGTGCACATCCACTCCCATTATTTTAGGGCACTAGGACCATGGGCAGTAGATGGTGACTGCCAACTAGATTCCCAATATGTCATCACAGGCATCCCTGATTAAGTAAATAAGCAAGGGGGTTGTAAAACCAATGGCCTCGATTTTTGCAGTTGGATGGCAGTAAGGGTGCTGGGGAGTCTGGTAGCGGGCGATGAACCCGACAAGGCAGGGCCTCATTTAAATAAATCTATACAGAGTTCCTCCTGACGATCGGCCAGATTGACTACCTGGCTGACAGACGGGAGAGCGCATCTAGTGGCAGGAGGCCACAGCAGGGGACCCGTGTCAACTGTCCAAATTTGTGTGTTCGTTATCTGCTACCGGGCTTCCCCACACCCTTCCCACCTCCCACCTCCCCCCACCCCATTAGACCCCATTCAGAGTACTGAATTCAGTTCTGGGCAGTACATCTCAGGAAGGATATATTGGCCTTGGTGGAGGTGCAGCACAGATTCACCAGAATGATACCGGGACTAAAAGGGTTAAATTATGAGGCCAGGTTGCACAGACTAGGCTTGTATTCCCTAGAGTGTCGAAGATTAATTGGTGATTTAATTGAGGTGTTTAAGATGATTAAAGGAATTGATAGGGTAGATGGAGAGAAACCATTTCCTGTGATGCGGTGTCCAGAACAAAGAGGCATAAAATTAGAGCTAGGCGGTTCAGGGGTGATGTCAGGAAGCATTTCTTCACAAAAGGATGGTGGAAATCTGGAAACCTCTCTCCCAAATAGTTGAGGCTAGGTCAATTGAAAATGTCAAAACTGAGATTGATAGATTTTTGTTAGGCAAGGGTATTAAGGATTACTGAAACAAGGTGGATGGATGGAGTTAAGATACAGATCAGCCATGAACTAACTGAATGATGGAACAGGCTCGAGGGGCTGAATGGGCTACTCCTGTTCCTATGTTCCTATGACTGTAGATGGGGGGATACCGCGGTCCATGTTCCACCAGCAGTGAGATCTGTGCTTGGGATTGGATAACCTAAGGAGAACTTCAGGGCCTCAGAGTCGCAGAAAAAGTTTTGTTAGAACAGTTTGTATGTGTGTTGTCCTGAAAGGCCCAGGTTTGGGTTACAATACCCCAAGCTAATGGTACAAAAGGCAATGGACTTGGTCGAAACATTCTATGAAGCCCGAGGAAGGAGCACCTGGCTCCATCCCTACACCAGAATCCAAAGGACAACTTCCAGATCATCCTAGATGGCCCAAGCCTAACACGAAGAGGGATCTGGGACTGAAGAGTGGACACCTGCTGTGAAGCAACATTAGGGTGTGAGGAAAGGTCGTGTCGAAGGTAAAAGGAAAAATCAGTCAAGTGAAGAGGAAGCTGAAAATGTGAATTGGAATAGTCAAGTCTGGAGGTAACAAAAGCATGGATGAGAGTTTCAGCAGCAGATAGGCTGAGGTTTGGGTGGAGACGGGCAATGTTACGGAGGTGGAAGTAGGCGGTCTTGGTGATGGAGAGGATATGTGGTCGGCAACTCAGCTCACAGTCAAATAGGACGCCGAAGTTGTGAACTTGGTCTAGTTCAACATCAGACTGTGGCCAGGGAGAAGGATAGAGTCAATGGCTAGGGAACAGAGTTCATGGCGGGGACCAAAGACAATGGCTTTGGTCTTCCCAATATTGAATTGGAGGAGATTTTTGCTCATCCAATACTGGATGTCGGACAAGCAGCATGACAAATCAGTGTCTATGGAGGGGTCAAGAGAGGTGGTAGTGAGGTAGAGCTGGGTGTCGTGAGCATACATGTGGAATCTGACGTCGTGTTTTCGGATGATGTCACCAAGGGGCAGCATGTAGATGAGAAATAGGAGGAGGTCAAGGATAGATCCTTGAGAGACTTCAGAGGTAACAGTGCGGGAGTGGGAAGAGAAGCCACTGAATGAGATTCTCTGGCTACGACTGGATAGATAAGAAAGGAGGAGGCAAGGGCAGTTGCACGCAGCTGGACAACGGAGGAGAGGCATTGGAGGAGGATGGTGTGGTCAACCGTGTCAAAGGCTGGAAATGGGTCGAGAAGGATGAGGAGGGATAGTGCTCCATTATCACAGTTACATAGGATGTCATTTGTGACTTTAATAAGGGCTGTTTTATTGCTGTGTTAAGGGCGGAAACCTGATTGGCAAGTTCAAACATGGAGTTGTGGGCACGGATTTTGGAGGTGACAACACAGTACTCTAAGTGTGGTGAAACCAAGGTTTAATCCTCTCTGAGTTTAACTAGTTTATTAATTATCTCCCCCCTTTCTATTGATTAGCTGACACCAGTCGATCGTAAGCAAACTTCAACGATGGATTGCTCGTTTGTTCCATACAAAAGTCTCACACCAACATCAAGATCAGCTGTAGGAACCTCTTTCACTCCAAGTGACGCTTCTTTTGACTTTTTCTTATTTTAGGACAACTATGAACTAAGTCAGGGTCATTCAACGGAAATATTTGGGCTAATGACTTTTGCCTTGTACCATCGTCAATCGTGACCTTGAATGTGGATGTGCACAGTTCCGGTCTCCATATTTCAAAGAGGAGATAGAAGCACTGGAGAAAGTGCAAAAAAGATTTACAAGTATGATACCAGGACTGAGAGGGTACAACTATCAGGAAAGACTGAACAGGCTGGGGTTCTTTTCTCTAGAAAAGAGAAGGCTGTGGGCTGACCTAATAGAGGTCTTTAGAGTTATGAAGGGGTTTGATAGGGTAGATGTAGGGAAGGTGTTTCCACTTGTGGGGGAGTCCAAAACTAGGGGTCATAAATATAAGATAGTCACTAATAAATCCAATAAAGAATTCAGGAGAAACTTCTTTATCCAGAGAGTGGTTAGAATGTGGAACTTTCTACTGCATGGAATAGTTGAGGAGAATAGCATAGATGCTTTTAAGGGAAAGCTACATAAGTACATGAGGGAGAAAGGAATAGAAAGATATGCAGATAGGATTAGATGAAATAGGGTGAGAGGAGGCAAGTGTGGAGCATAAAAACCGGCATGGACCAGTTGGGCCAAATGGCCTGTTTCTCTGCTGTAAATTCTATGTAATTCTATGTAATGGTGAAGTTCTGAGAGAATACGAGGTGATGCAGTTTCCCCATTTTATTCTCAAAAATGATATCTTATACAGAGTCATGAAGCAATTACCGACAACTAATGGTTTCCCAACCTTATTATAATATAATCAAGAGGTTAGCTCGTGAACATTTGCTTGGGGGACATTCAGGTACAGAAAAAACAACGGCAAGAATTTTGCAAAAATGTTATTGGCCAGATGTTTATAATGATATTGAGACTTACTGTGGCAGCTGTCCCAACTGTCAGCTAATAGCCTTTCATCCCAACTTTAAAGCTCCTCTCAGACCCGTGCCACTGATTGAAGTGTCTTATGAAAGAGTGACTATGGATTTGGTGGGTCCTTTAGAGAAATCAGCAAGAGGTCACCAGTATATATTGGTAATATTGCATTACACAATCAGATACCCAAAGGCCATTCCGTTGTGTAATACTACATCTAAGAACATAGCTTTAGCTTTATTGGATGTATTTTCCCATGTTGGGCTGCCAAAAGAAATTCTTAACAGGTCAAGGTACCCTATTTATGTCAAAAGTAATGAGGAATTTGTGTAAATTACTAAAGGTGGAGAGGTCGCTGACTTCTGTTTATCATCCGCAACGGTTTAGTCGAGCGATTCAACAAAACCCTAAAATAAATTATTTGGAAGCTAGTACAGGAGTACGGTAAAGATTGGGATAGTTTACACCCCTATATAATGTTTGCAATTCAAGAGGTTCCACAATCTTCAATGGGGATTTTCTTGTTTGAGCTGTTGCATGGGAGACAACCTCGGGGTATCTAGGACATGGCCCAAGAAACCTGGGAGGAGTATACCTCTAAGGGGATAAACATCATGGATTATGTTTTGAGAATGAGAGAATGAAATGAGTGGCTCATGTGGAGAAAGAAAATCTAACCCAAGCGCAGGTAAACCAGCAGCTGCTTTATAACCAGGGCGCCTGGTTCCGACACTCATGTGAATGATCGCATGTTGGTTCTAGTTCCTGCAACAGGAAGAAAATTGTTGGTTAAATGGCAGGGGCCATATGAGGTAGTAGGTGAAGTAGGCCCAGTCGATTATAAAGTATATCAGCCAGGCCGAGTCGTAAGAAAACCTGCTAAGTCTATCATGGTAGAGGCAGTCTAGGACAAGGGAACCTACCCTTAAAATCAGAGCCAGGCCATTCAGAAGAGAAGTTAGAAAGCGCTTCTTCATGCAAAGGGTGGTAGAAATATGGAACTCCCTCCCACAAAAAGCAGTAGATGCTAGCTCAATTAATAATTTTAAATCTGGGATCAATAGATTTTTGCTAGCCAAGGGTATTAAGGGATATGGAGCCAAGGCGGGTTAATGGAGTTAGGATACAGATCAGCCATGATCTCACTGAATGACAGAACAGGCTCGAGGGGCTGAATGGCCTACTCCTGTTCTTATGTTCCTATATAATCCTACTGAAACCTTTGGAAGGAAAGGGAAGCGTTGTTTATTACAATGGAAACATCAGAACCAGACCTAGGACCACAATTACCAGTTACAGAGACCAGGAAGGCCATCAAAATAGGGGATAGTCTTTCAGGTTCGCAAAAGGAGGATGTTAATGTGTCAAAGAAATGCAGATATATTTTCTGAGTTGCCGGATAGGAAACACGAAATAGTACACCATATAACTACACGTGTAAGGCACGGTATTGAAGGCATGCAGACATCCTTGGAGCGAGTGGCAGCTCCAGAGTGATCTGCTGTGCAGCCCCTCATACTTAAGGACTTTTGCCAGTCTTGGGTTCTCTCATGGATGCTCAAACTGCTGCAATATATGTCCTCACTGCACTGTGGCAGGCTTCATGGACAGGCTCCAGAAGAGGGAAATCAAACAAGGAGGGAAACAGCATCTGCCAGATGGCCTGCCCATGCTGTCATGGGGCCTGACAAGCCTCAGACCTACAAGCAGAGTGGCCGGGAGAAGGGAAGGTTGGAACAGACTGTGGATATTTGTGCTCTCTCCATAAGGCTTCACCTCCCCCAGTCTCCCTAGTTACCAAGCACAAAAGACAGCCACAGTTAGCATGGGGAAGAAAGAATTAAATTCTCCCCCCTCACCCCCACTCTCTCCAGGATTGCCCTGGGATCTCCAGGAATTAAAGACGGATTTCCAGACACAGCTGCGAGCAACCCAGGAGAAAATTGATAGAGGCAATAAAAAAAATTGCATTTTTAAAAACATTTCTGAACACTTTTCTTTATCAGTTATAAGAGTATTGGACATGGGAAAAAGGGGTGTTTGTCTGACAGTCAAGAATGATCCAATTGGGTAATGAAGAGTCGATTCACTTTCCTATTGGCGTGTGAAGGCGGACAACCACGAGGATGGACATGTCGGGCGACCAATGGCGAGAGTGTGGGGGCGGGGCGGTGGAGCAGGAGATCATGTCATTAAGCCTCCAGGAATATGTCCAATCAGAGCTGACAACACTAGTCACCGCTCCCAGCCTCGGTCACCACTCCCAGCCTCGGTCACCACTCCCAGCCTCGGTCACCACTCCCAGCCTCGGTCACCACTCCCTGCATCGGTCACCACTCCCAGCATGGGTCACCACTCCCAGCCACGGTCACCACTCCCAGCATCGGTCACCACTCCCTGCATCGGTCACCACTCCCTGCATCGGTCACCACTCCCTGCATGGGTCACCACTCCCAGCATGGGTCACCACTCCCAGCCACGGTCACCACTCCCAGCCTCGGTCACCACTCCCAGCCTCGGTCACCACTCCCAGCCTCGGTCACCACTCCCAGCATGGGTCACCACTCCCAGCCACGGTCACCACTCCCAGCCTCGGTCACCACTCCCAGCCTCGGTCACCACTCCCTGCATCGGTCACCACTCCCAGCATGGGTCACCACTCCCAGCATGGGTCACCACTCCCAGCCACGGTCACCACTCCCAGCCTCGGTCACCACTCCCAGCATCGGTCACCACTCCCTGCATCGGTCACCACTCCCAGCATGGGTCACCACTCCCAGCCACGGTCACCACTCCCAGCCTCGGTCACCACTCCCAGCCTCGGTCACCACTCCCAGCCTCGGTCACCACTCCCAGCCTCGGTCACCACTCCCAGCCTCGGTCACCACTCCCAGGATCGGTCACCACTCCCAGCCTCGGTCACCACTCCCAGCCTCGGTCACCACTCCCAGCCTCGGTCACCACTCCCAGGATCGGTCACCACTCCCAGCCTCGGTCACCACTCCCAGCCTCGGTCACCACTCCCAGCCTCGGTCACCACTCCCAGCCACAAACACTGCCTTCATAAGAGGAGAGGAGAAGATAAACACTTGGTTTTCCATTATGTTACGGAAACATCTTGAAGCCTTTGGTACCTGAATTGAAAACTACATGCAGAAATTTTGCTGAGCTGATTAAGTTGAAACAAATACAGTAATGAAAGCTTCAAGCATAGCTGAATTTTATCAATGCCTTAAGAACTGCTACACAGAATTCATAATGGAAATGCCAAATTCTGTAGATTTATTATTTATACCCTCCTAGCGTGGGTTGACATGGAATATTAATCTTTTGAGAAAATACCTCACGGTAATATACTGAAACAGATTAATTAAGGAAAGCCTGTAAAAGTACTACTTTGAAAAGAAATTCACATTACATGGATTTTTAATAATACAAAGACTGAAGCATCTGACTGGGTTTTTAATACATATATATTAATATATCACACTGCCTTTCACAGATGTGTGTGTTGTACATAACGCATGACCAAAGTAAATAACTGTAACAACATGACATCCAGGGTGATAAGATGCCAGTCTTATGTTACTGGGCTGTTACAAAATCAGCTGTTAATCCCCACTGCATCGTCAGGTGCAGGACCAAATAGAAGGATAGAAATTCCATATTGGCACAATATGGAATTTCTATCCTTCTATTTGGTCCTGCACCTGAGGCTGGGAGTTGTGACCGAGGCTGGGAGTTGTGACTGAGGCTGGGAGTGGTGACCGATGCTGGGAGTGGTGACCGAGGCTGGGAGTGGTGACCGAGGCTGGGAGTGGTGACCGAGGCTGGGAGTGGTGACCGAGGCTGGGAGTGGTGACTGTGGCTATGAGTGGTGACTGTGGCTTAAGGGAAGAGTGACCGTAACATGATAGAATTTTTCATTAAGATGGAAAGTGAAGTAATCCAATCCGAAACTAGGATCCTAAATCTAAACAAAGGAATCTACGAAGGTATGAGGAGTGAGTTGGCTATGATAGATTGGGAAGCTTCATTAAAAGGCATGACGGTGGATAGGCAATGGCTAACGTTTAAGGAACAAATGCATGAATTGCAACAATTATACATTCCTTTCTGGTGCAAAAACACAAAAGGAAAAGTGGCCCAACCATGGCTAACAAAAGAAATTAAGGATAGTATTAGATCCAAAGAGGAGTCATATAAAGTTGCCAGAAAAAGTAGCAAGCCTGAGGATTGGGAGCAGTTTAGAATTCAGCAAAAAAAGGACCAAGAGATTGATTAAGAGGTGAAAAATAGAGTATGAGAGTAAACTTGCAAGGAACATAAAAGTGGACTGTAAAAGCTTCCACAAGTATGTAAAAAGAAAAAGATTAGTGAAGACAAATGTAGGTCCCTTATATTCAGAAACAGGAGAATTTATAATGGGGAACAAGGAAATGGCAGAGCAATTAAACAAATACTTTGGTTCTGTCTTTGCAGAAGAGGACACAAAAACTTCCCAGAAATGCCAGGGACTACTGAGAAGGAGAAATTAAAGGAAATTAGTATTAGTAAAAAAAAAAGTGCTGGAGAAATTAATGGGACTGAAAGCTGATCAATCCCCAGGGCCTGATAATCTGCACCCCAGAGTACTAAAAGAGGTAGCCAAGGAAATAGTGGATGCATTAGTTGTCATCTTCCAAAATTCTATAGATTATGGAACGG
This sequence comes from Heptranchias perlo, assembly GCF_035084215.1. Taxonomy (NCBI): domain Eukaryota; kingdom Metazoa; phylum Chordata; class Chondrichthyes; order Hexanchiformes; family Hexanchidae; genus Heptranchias; species Heptranchias perlo. The sequence goes on from NC_090327.1 coordinate 104,189,594, forward strand.
GTTCCTGCAGATTGGAGGGTGGCAAATGTAACACCACTATTTAAAAAAGGAGGGAGAGAGAAAACAGGGAACTACAGACCAGTTAGCCTAACATAAGTAGTAGGGAAAATGCTAGTGTCTATTATAAAGGATGTGGTAACAGGACACTTAGAAAATATCAATGGGATTAGACAAAGTTAACATGGATTTATGAAAGGGAAATCATGTTTGACAAACCTACTGGAGTTTTTTGAGGATATAACTGGTAGAATAGATAAAGGAGAACCAGTGGATGTGGTTTATGTGGATTTTCAGAAGGCCTTTGATGAAGTCCCACATAAGAGGTTAGTGTGCAAAATTAAAGCACATGGGATTGGGGGTAATATACTGGCATGGATTGAAAATTGGTTAACAGACAGGAAACAGAGAGTAGGAATAAATGGGTCTTTTTCAGGGTGGCAGGCAGTGACTAGTGGGATACCACAGGGATTGGTGCTTGGGCCCCAGCTATTCACAATATATATCAATGATTTGGATGAGGGAACCAAATGTAATATTTCCAAGTTTGCTGACGACACAAAACTAGGTGGGATCGTGAGTTGTGAGGAGGATGCAAAGAGGCTTCAAGGTGACTTAGACAAGTTGAGTGAGTGGGCAAGTACATGGCAGATGCAGCATAATGTGGATAAATGTGAAGTTATCCACTTCAGAAGGAAAAACAGAAAGGCAGAGTATTATTTAAATAGTGATAGATTGGGAAATGTTGATGTACAAAGGGACCTGGTTGTCCTTGTACACCAGTTACTGACAGCAAACATGCAGGTGCAGCAAGCAGTTAGGAAGGCAAATAGTATCAACATACTATTTGCAAGAGGATTTGAGTACAGGAGCAAGGATGTCTTACTGCAGTTATACAGGGCCTTGGTGAAACCACACCTGGAGTATTGTGTGCAGTTTTGGTCTCCTTACCTAAGAAAGTATATACTTGCCATAAAGGGAGTGCAGCGAAGGTTCACCAGACTGATTCCTGGGATGGCAAGACTGTCGTATGGGTAGAGATTGGGTCGACTAGGCCTGTATTCATTAGAGTTTAGAAGAATGAGAGGGGATCTCATTGAAACATATAAAATTCTGACAGGGCTAGACAGACTGGATGCAGGGAGGATGTTTTCCCTGGAACGAGGGGTCACAGTCTCAGGATATGGGGTAGGACATTTAGGACTGAGATGAGGAGAAATTTCTTCACTCAGAGGGTGGCGAACCTGTGGAATTCTCTACCACAGAAGGCTCTGGAGGCCAATTCACTGAATATATTTAAGAAGGAGCTGGATATATTTCTAGACACAAAAGGCATCAAGGGGTATGGGGAGGGACCAGGAATATGCAATTGAGGTAGAGGATCAGCCATGATCATTTTGAATGGCGGGCAGGCTCGAAGGGCCGAATGGCCTACTCCTGCTCCTATTTTCTATGTTTCCATGCTTTGGCCTCACCATGACTCCATCCCATATCCTAAGGTATTAAAAGATTGGAGGCTGACGCCCACACCGAGACACAGCACAACAGAGGCTCACATCCAGCGGAATCTCGGAGCAGCTCTCTGCCTGTTAGTTCTGTGAAGCCCTTCAGCCTCCAAGTTGCTGTGTGCAAACCATATCATGGACCCGGCCAATTTGTGTAGTGATGGATGTGACAAGCTCACAGGGGTGAAATTCGTCTTTCACTCCACTCGATTCTGTTTGCCATTGAAGTCAATGAGTGTGAAACAGGTTGCCAATTCGTTATTGCCCGTTTTATGTTATTGCCCCAGGTAAATTTCACCCCTACTATTATCATGTCATTCACTGGACCCTGATAAAGATATTGTATTGTATTACAGCATCATAAAGGCCAGTCAGGTCAGATGAGTTTGGGGTGAACAACATCAATCAATTCATAAAATCAAAAATGTAATTTTTACAACAATAATGTTTAAGAGAAATCCCTCTCTGGAGCTTTCAGGCCAATCACCATTTTAACATTATTAAAGGGGCACTGTCTTCATGACAAGGTGTCTGGGAAAACGTTTTTGTTTGTAAATACCAAAGCAATTATCATGTCGTATCATAGAATCATAAAATGATACAGCACAGAGGGAGGCCATTCAGCCCATCGTGCCTGTGCCAGTTCTTTGAAAGAGCTTCCCAATTAGTTCCACTCCCCTGCTCCGTCCCCATAGACCTGGAAATGTTTCCTCTTCAAGTTTTATCCAATTCCCTTTTGAAAATTATTATTGAATCTGCTTCCACCCTTTCAGGCAGTGCATCCAGATCATAATAACTCACTGTATAAAAATAATTTCTCCTCATCTCACCTCTGGTTCTTTTGCCAATTATCTTAAATCTGTGTACTCTGGTTACCGAGACCTTTCTGCCACTGGAAACAGTTTCTCCTTATTTACTCTATCAAAACCCTTCATGATTTTGAACACCTCTATCAAATCTCCCCTTAACCTTCTCTGCTCTAAGGTGTTAAATTTTATTACTACTTCAAAATGCATCAACATGTCACTTGTGATTCGTGTCATAGTGAAAGAAATGTTTGGTTCTTGAAGCTCTGCTTCCTCTGACAAAAGAGTCATTTACAAAACAGTTATACCAAAAAAAAATCTGTTCTGAATTTTACCCCCATCTCTCCTCTGTGCAGACATCATGCAGTGGTACAGTTCCACAGGTTCAGGAAGACTTGTCGTACCTCCTCCAAGTAGTGATTCATAGATTACCTGAGACGACGAGTGTAGGCAAGCTGTTGGGCCATAGGATGATGGGGGGGGGGAGGGGTTGTCACAACTGAGGCCAGTTCTTTCCTCATCCAAGGCCCACACATGCAAACTTCTAGCGTGAGTCACTGGGTTACAATCAGGAGAGGAAACCTTGGCTCATTTCCCCTGCTCCCTAGCCCAGTAATGCCAATGCCAATTGTTGAGCCCTTCACTGTTGACATCAGCTCACTCAACACAAATTAGGGATTGAACTTGAGACTTCCCTAAACTGCATGGCCTAGTGACAGACCTGGAAATGCACTTGATATTGCCAACTGTAACATTGTGCAAGCCATGATCGTACCCTTCAAATAAAAATGGACAACTATTGTTCCTTTAAAAGTACAATGTGAGCTGGCTCTGGGTGACAGCTGATGAAACATGTTGCAACAGTATGTTTTGGGAGCTCCCCAGCTGTTGTCAGGCACAGGAGGAAGCTCCTGGGTTGATGTGATGGCCAAGGTTCAAAAGGCCACCGATGGAAATGTAATGTGGTATTGTACTGTGTACCATCAGGGGAGATCCTAGCCTGCATACTTAATCTCCCCACTGCTATGCGAAGTCTGTTCCTGCTTTTTCATCACTTATCAACAAAAATGGCATTTAATCAGTGAATGTAATGCTTGGGAGGAGGCAGAATGAAGCTCGAGAAATGCAGAAGCTTATTTCAAGGGATAAAAGATGTGAAACCAGCTTGCAATGGCAAATAAACACTGGTACAGAATTCAGAAGGTCAGTTTTCATCAAATTGAAATAAACAATCTGAAACCAACCTTTGATTAGACTTAGTCAAGGAAATAACATAAGTGTGTGATGGGCAATTCCTGAAGTACTGCACTGAAAGATTATTAATCAGTCAACATGGAACAAAAGGCCATGGCCATTGGCCTTCACAAGGGGAATGAATGAATGCAGTTCATGAAGAAAGCATCAATTTACAGGCATCTTAACAGCTTCCTTCCTCACCACGGTTTCATCCTGCCTGAAAGTCACAAAATTGATGAAAATCAAGAGCTATGGCTCCACTTCAAAAGGAGATCTTGATTCCAGCTAAGTAACAGTTGTGTTTTCACACTTACTTGCTCTTGTCAGATCGTTTGATCATATAGGATTTTGATGTTACAGCTGTAGCTGGTCCCAAGCTGAGCAGTAAACAAATTGTAAACAATTTTACAACGCCAAGTTATAGTCCAACAAATTTATTTTAAATTCCACAAGCTTTCGGAGGCTTCCTCCTTCCTCGGGTGAATGGTGTGGAAATGAAATTTTCGAATCCTTCGTATTTGAAAATCACAGAACAATGCCTGGTGATTACTGCCCGTTGCCAAGGCAATCACAGTGAGCAGACAGAAAGGTGTCACCTAAAAGGCCACCGAATATACAAACCCCCAAAAAAAGAGAGAAGGAAGACAGTCAATGACCCGTTATATTAAAAACAGATAACATTTGTTCGCTGGTGGGGTTACGTGTAGCGTGACATGAACCCAAGATCCCGGTTGAGGCCGTCCTCATGGGTGCGGAACTTGGCTATCAATTTCTGCTCGACGATTTTGCGTTGTCGTGTGTCTCGAAGGCCGCCTTGGAGTATGCTTACCCGAAGGTCGGTGGCTGAATATCCATGACTGCTGAAGTGTTCCCCGACAGGGAGAGAACCCTCCTGTTTGGCGATTGTTGCGCGGTGTCCGTTCATCCGTTGTCGCAGCGTCTGCATGGTCTCGCCAATGTACCATGCTCTGGGGCATCCTTTCCTGCAACGTATGAGGTAGACAACATTGGCCGAGTCACAGGAGTATGAACCGTGCACCTGGTGGGTGGTGTCCTCTCGTGTGATGGTGGTATCTGTGTTGATGATCTGGCATGTCTTGCAGAGGTTACCGTGGCAGGGTTGTGTGGTGTCGTGGACGCTGTTCTCCTGAAGGCTGGGTAATTTGCTGCGAACGATGGTCTGTTTGAGGTTGGGTGGCTGTTTAAAGGCGAGTAGTGGAGGTGTGGGGATGGCCATAGCGAGGTGTTCGTCATCATTCATGCCGTCTTGCCTTTACTCGCCTTTAAACAGCCACCCAACCTCAAACAAACCATCATTTGCAGCAAATTATCCAGCTTTCAGGAGAACAGCGTCCACGACACCACACAACCCTGCCACGGTAACCTCTGCAAGACATGCCAGATCATCGACACAGATACCACCATCACACGAGAGGACACCACCCACCAGATGCACGGTTCATACTCCTGTGACTCGGCCAACGTTGTCTACCTCATACGTTGCAGGAAAGGATGCCCCAGAGCATGGTACATTGGCGAGACCATGCAGACGCTGCGACAACGGATGAACGGACACCGCGCAACAATCGCCAAACAGGAGGGTTCTCTCCCTGTCGGGGAACACTTCAGCAGTCATGGACATTCAGCCACCGACCTTCGGGTAAGCATACTCCAAGGCGGCCTTCGAGACACACGACAACGCAAAATTGTCGAGCAGAAATTGATAGCCAAGTTCCGCACCCATGAGGACGGCCTCAACCTGGATCTTGAGTTCATGTCACACTACACGTAACCACACCAGCGAACAAATGTTATCTGTTTTTAATATAACGGGTCATTGACTGTCTTCCTTCTCTCTCTCTCTCTTTTTTATTGGGGGGTTTGTATATTCGGTGGCCTTTTAGGTGACACCTTTCTGTCTGCTCACTGTGATTGCCTTGGCAACGGGCAGTAATCACCAGGCATTGTTCTGTGATTTTCAAATGCGAAGGATTCGAAAATTTCATTTCCACACCATTCACCTGAGGAAGGAGGAAGCCTCCGAAAGCTTGTGGAATTTAAAATAAATTTGTTGGACTATAACTTGGTGTTGTAAAATTGTTTACAATTGTCAACCCCAGTCCATCACCGGCATCTCCACATCATCAGTAAACAAATGGCAGTGCAAGAAATAACGCTCATTTTGTTTATCATTTCATGTTCTATCACTGCTCTATCAAGCAGCAGGAATGTGCAGGAAATCAAGTTGAAGGACTTGCATTTCTTTTGGGCAGTTTAACTTGCCTTAATAGAGTAAATTCACCGATCCAGTTCAAAGAGAGCAGGGGATGGAGATGGGGCTACAATTCACCGAGCCATGCTGCCTTCAAGCACGACTCCCAGCTGGGAGCACAGTATCAGTCAATTTGCCCGATTATCTAGTACCAAAGTTCCACAAAATATGACAATGGTGATAGCTGCTACAGTAATTTCCATCACCAATTGTTTATGCGTGTTATGATTAACCTATTTACTTTGAAGCATTTGGGTGTTCAGTGGAACCAATATACCATTCACTATTCCAAACAGGTATCCATTTGGAGCCCAAACATTCTAAACTCATTGGACCCGATATTAGGAGGGAGGCGGGTTGCCAGCGGGGGGGTTGACTGGGTGCGTGGGTAACCCTCCCAGTAAAATCGGTGGGTTCCCCACGCAATCGTAAGTAAATTGAAGCCACTTTACCGTAGCTTCCGGGTTTTACGCTGGAAAGCTGCGCAGCGGGTGGACTGCGCACCCGCATCATAGGCTGTCGGCTGGAGGAGCGCTATTTAAAGGGGCAGTCCGCCATTGACTGATGCTGCAGAAAGGAGCCAAAATTACAGCATGGAGCAGCCCAGGGGGAAGGCTGCTCCCAGGTTTAATGATGCCTCACTCCAGGTCCCACTGGATGGGGTGAGGAGGAGGGGGAGGACAGAGATCTTCTCCCCGGCGGACGGGAGGAAGTGGCCTGCCTCTGCCACCACAAAGGCCTGGCTCGAGGTGGCAGAGGAGGTCACCAGCACCACCAACATATCACGCACCTACATACAGTGCAGGAGGCGCTTCAATCCCCTACACTCAGTCTGCCACATCACCGCCCCCACCTCACATCTCCTTCTGCACTGTTAACACTACTCTATCACATCACTCCTCACACCCACTCAAAGCTTATCCTCATCTTACCTGCACTTACTCATCTCACCAGTACTCATCCCACCACTACCACTCAACCCAATCCTCATACAATCTCATGGCTCTGTCTCATACTCACCCTCTCATGCATCTCTTTCATGGTCACCCTCACCCCACCTGCCACTACCTCTGCTGCAGCCACAGGCCATGCATCACGTATGTGTAGTAGGAAGCGTAAGGCAAATGTGTCGTGAGCATGAAGGGAATGCACAGGGGTGTTTGAGGATTTGTCATGGTTTTTACTTGTATTTGTTTTCTGATCAACTCACATTACATATTACATTGTCACCACTACTGCCACGTCTTGCCCATTCTTGACTGGCTTGTGCAATAATTCCCTTTCATGAGGTTCTCCGTGAACACACTTGATGCCACCCATTGGGTCACCCTACAGTGGGTGTATGTGTAGTTTCACGACTAATTGTGCAGGTGCCTGTTGCGCAGCACTGTGTTGTGTAGCTCCACGTGGCGGAGGTGGACGGCATGCCTGGCGAGGCTGGTGATGTTGCTTGTCCTTCAATGGAGTGAGGAATGCAGCAATGGACCCCCACCCAATCCTGACGGTGTAAGTGTGAGGGGGTCCACAAAGTAGGTAAATGTGTTTGGACAGCAGAGTTTAGGGTATGATTTAATAATTTGGAGTGTGGAGACAACGGTGTGGCAGGCAAAACTTTGTCTGAGATGACAGATTGCCCTGCTGCAATGAATGAGGGTTTACCCCGCACCTGTTAAATGGACCTTTGCAGCTGCTGCTGGTTGCAACACGTCTGTTTAAACAGGGAGTGTTTCCCCCAGCATGGGAAACACGCTCTGGGTAGTCCAAAATCCGAATCCTCCTAAAATCTCCAACTAATGAGGTCTGTAAACGACCTCAAGGACCCAGATAATGATCTTAAGTGGGATCCCGCCGGCTTTGATTGCCGGTGGGAGTCCCGCGTACGGGGGCTGCGCGCGCACCGATTCACGTCATTGGGGAACCTGGAATTGGGCGGGTTGGAGCCGGGCTCCGGACCCACTCCAGGAATCCCCAATTTTAGGAGCCCCCCCGCCACGAACGCACCCGCTCGGCCATCCGAAAATTGACTCCATGAAATCTACCATATTCCAAGTTGGCGAGAATTTTTTTAATATTATTCGTTCATGGGATGTGGGCGTCGCTGGCAAGACCAGCATTTATTGCCCATCTCTAATTGCCCTTGAGAAGGTGGTGGTGAGCCACCTTCTTGAACCGCTGCAGTCCGTGTGGTGAAGGTTTTCCCACAGTGCTGTTAGGAAGGGAGTTCCAGGATTTTGACCCATCGATGATGAAGGAACGGTGATATATTTCCAATTCGGGATGGTGTGTGACTTGGAGGGGAACGTGCAGGTGGTTTTGTTCCCATGTACCTGCTGCCCTTCTAAGTGGTAGAATTTACCTCAGACTTTGGTTCAAGACCACGCCCCAATCACACACAGGTATAGAATGTCCATCACTACCGTAACTGTTTGCATAGTCCCATTGCTGAATGGCCCATGATCAATTACCTTATTAGACTTTTTATGCACAATGGAACAATTAATCTTACGTTGCCACCAGAACATTTTTCTGTCTCGTTGTATCCACACATAACATCTATCCTCAGCCTGCTCTCATCTGTGCAGACTGCTGTTTCAGGGCAATCTTTAATTTTTTCTTTGAAGGAGACCATATTAATAGAGGACTGTAGATAGAACATTATGATAGAAGCCAGCTTTCAGCCTTTTTTTTTTGACCAGCCAATGCAGAACCTGAGTAAGTAGAAGTATTTGGCACTTAGCTTAAAGTGTCCTGGCCAAGATTTATTCTTCAGTCAACATCACCAAAAACAGATCAACTGGTCATTTATCTCATTGCTATTTATAGCACCCTGCTGTGCCCAAATTGGCTGCACACTGACTACACTTCAAAAGCAATTAATTGGTTGTAAAGTGTTTTGAGACATCCTGAGGGTGTAAAAGGTGCTATATAAATGCAAATTGTTTCTTCAATGTTTCATCTGAAAAACAATGCAGCACTTCTTCTGCACTAAGCTAAACAAAGCCCTGTTTAGACCACACCTGGAGTACTGTGTTCAGTTCTGGGCACTGCACCTTAGGAAGGATATATTGGCCTTGGAAGGAGTGCAGCGTAGATTTACTAGAATGACACCTGGACTCCAAGGGTTAAGTTATGAGGCGAGATTACACAAACTAGGGTTGTATTCCCTGGAATTTAGAAGATTAAGGGGTGATTTGATCGAAGCTTTCAAGATATTAAGGGGAACTGATAGGGTAGATAGAGAGAAACTATTTCCACTGGTTGGGGAGTCTAGGACTAGGGGACACAGCCTAAAAATTAGAGCCAGGACTTTCAGGAGTGAAGTTAGGAAACACTTCTACACACAAAGGGTGGTAGAAGTTTGAAACTCTCTTCCACAAACAGCAGTTGATGCTAGCTCAATTGTTAATTTTAAATCTGAGATTGATAGATTTTTGTTAACCAAAGTTATTAAGGGATATGGGGCTAAAGCAGGTATATAGAGTTAGGTCACAGATCAGCCATGATCTCATTGAATGGTGGAACAGGCTTGAGGGGCTACGTGGCCTACTCCTGTTCCTATCTTCCTGTCTTCCTATCCTATCATCCTAATGTGCCAGCCTAGATTATGTGCTCAAATCTTGGAGTGAGGCTTGAACCCATGCCTTTCTGTCTCAGGAGGGAGGGAGTATCACCAAATGGTCCAACAACAGTTTCAGGTATGGTTTATTGTTTTGCAGAACTTAGCAAAGTAAAAGTTCCAGTTATAGAAAATTCAAGGAATTCACACACGTGGAAACAGACCATCAAACAAAGAATTACAAAGAATGTAAAGCACAGAAACAGGCCATTCAGCCCAAAAGGTTCATGCCAGTGTTTATGCTCCAGGTGAGCCTCCTCCCACCCTTCTTCATCTAACCCTATCAATATATCCTTCTATTCCCTTCTCCCTCATGTGTTTATCTAGCTTTCCCTTAAATGCATCTATGCTGGTCGCCTCAACTGCTCCTTGTGGTAGCGAGTTCCACATTCTTATCACTCCCTGGGTGAAGAAGTTTCACCTGAATTGGATTGTTAATGACTATCTTAGGATTATGGCCCCTTGTTCTGGTTTCTCCTGCAAGAGGAAAAATCTTCTCCACTGCTATCCTAGCAAACCCTTTCATAATCTTAAAGACCTCTATCAGGTCAGCCCTCAGTCTTCTCTTTTCTGGAGAAAAGAACCCCAGCCTGTTCAATCTTTCCTGATAGGTATAACCTCTCAGTTCTGGTATCCTCACCAACTAAAGTATGATGGGAAGCTGCAAGGACTAATTAAAGGCTGTTGCTAGAAAGGAACGCTGCTTCTCATAGGTGGCTTCCCAAGGCCCGCTACTAACCCCTTCACACACGCTTCAGTGTTGAGCCAACACCATTGATGTTATGTGGGCTGTCAGTGACTGGAGCTAATGTCTGCTTCACTGCTTTCAAATGCGTGTGGAGATGAGTCAGGGTCCGAGCTGCCCCCATTACCACTTCCATCTCCTACCACCGGCCAGTTTCAATGCAAGCAATATGTTGTTTCATGTGGCTTAACCAGCCTTATTCAATTCTTTGAAGAAGTAACAGAAAAAGTAGACAAGTGTGATACAGAAGATATAATACTTGGATTTTCAAAAGGCCTTCGATAAGGTACCACGTAGTAGACTCATGACTAAGGTCAGAGTATATGGATGATGTGGAGATGCCGGTTATGGACTGGGGTGGACAAATGTAAGGAATCTTACAACACCAGGTTATAGTCCAACAGTTTTATTTGAAAATCACAAGCTTTCGGAGATTAGCTTGTGATTTTCAAATAAAACTGTTGGACTATAACCTGGTGTTGTCAGATTCCTTCCAGAGTATATGGAGTCAGGGGACAGGTAGCAGAATGCATAGCAAGCTGGCGACAAAACCAAACCGGGAGTAGTGGTTAAGGGCAGCACTCAGTCTAGCAAAAGGTGGGAAATGTTGTTTCACAGGGATCGGTGCTCGGACCACTGTTGTTCACAATTTACATTAACGATTTGGGCTCAATTTTCACTCAAAGCAGCTATGTTCGTTCGGAGAATTCAACCTATTTGTTTTTATAAGAAACCAAATAAGAACAAGGAAGGAAAGTGTCTGCCTGCCTCTCTCTCTCTATTTCTCTTTTACTCTGTCGCGTTTCTCTCTCCCTGTGTTTCCTCTATCTCTCTCTCCCACTCTGTTTTATAGGTGTTAGAAGGTAATATAATTCAAAATTCAACTGTTTTTTTTATTGATCTATTAGCATGAAGATAGTCACTTTCTCACTGTGACCCCAGTCTCTCTCTCTCTCTCTCTCTTCCTCTCTGTTTAATATACTTACTCAAGTTAATAGGACACAAAACAAAAGCTGCCACAGGTTTGTAATCAGTACACTGTTATTTGTTTAATTCTCTCTTACATAGGGGCTTGCGCACACACAGACACAGAAACGCATACACACAGCCTCTCTTCCCATTAAAAAAAATAGGAATTTTTCCTCAATGAAATTTGTCCTCTTATTTTTCTTCAAATAATCTTGAAAAAAACGAGGAGAGGTTGAAGAAAAATATTCCTCATTACAGCTGACTGATGGCACTAATGCATCCTGGGAAATTAGGTGCACACCACATGCTCAGATTGAATAATCCAAATTCAGCTCACAATGTCACAGTTCTAGGCATAAATATCAACTCCAAGCCTGGGCTTTTGGGAGTCGCTGAGGTAGAGTTGCCAACTGTCCAGGATTGTCCTAGGAATTAAAGATTTGGAACCCAAGCGCTGAGGCCTTGAAGTAAAAACCGTAATGAAGGCGTTAAAACGCACAAAAGATAATGCAATGAATAAATTTAATCATGTTATTGTGAAATAAGTAATTTTTGATTTTTAAATTTTGTTTAAACCCTCATTTGGAACGTTAGAAATTTCAGTTGCTGAGGCAAAAAATGGTGGCTGAAAAAATTCAGAAAGCTTTTTGAGAGATTGTGGGAAGTTAGCGGACAGGTCATGCAATCACAGGGTGGTATACTCTCACCACAAAATAACAGCTATTATGTGACACACTTAACATTTAAAATATCCATCACAGCGCCTCTAAAGAAGTAACAGGTATTGCAGGCACTAACAATGAGTCTTCAAAGAAATACGTGCCCCCATGTACTGAATACATAATAGGTGCACTTCATATCACTAGAATTAACCCAAGGTTGAATGACAAATGTGTATCTGCATAGCAGGCCTGCTGCACGCATCATGATATAAAAACACTCTGCACCTGGACTCATATCCACCACTTCCACCCCCAGCACACTGGCTACAGTATGTACAATCTACAGGATGCACTGCAGCAACTCACCAAGGTTACTTCGACAGCACCCTTGTGTGCTCTACCTCTTTAAGGGGCTGTAAATTAAATTTTGGGATCTATTTTAGTTTCCAGTTCCATTTAGATTAGGGTTCTTTTAACAAAAGAATTAAAGTTTGGCGGTACATTCAGGAGCTAAAGGTTTGATGCTACTGCCCATGAAGTGGCAGAAAATAGTGCTTTGCGTCACAGCCCCTGACATGAATGTCATTTTCGAGTGTGCAAATGATGTGTCAAATTTCTTTCCCTCCTGTTATCAGGAGGAGGCTAGTGTTTGTGGAGGAGAGGTGTTAATGTAGCACCTCAGATGCCACTATCATTTTATTGAATTCTAAGTCCCATATCCGCTTCAACCCCTTCAATACCATCACATCATCTTCAAGTAGCAGTTTGCTTGCATGTAGATGAAATGTTAATTTGCATTTTCCTCTGACTGACATCCCAAGAGCTTCAGGAGCTTCACTCCACAATTTCTTTGTCCATGTTTTCTCCGTAGCCAAGGAGAAAATGATGCCTTTAATTTTACTGCATTGTGTAGGACCATCTCCTTCTGGGCATGATGATAGAAAAATGTGGAGGAAACACATTTAAGTGAGGTCAGGAATATTAATTTAGCAGAGCTTTAATAAGTAATGGAATGTATTGTACACACAACGCAGGACGAAGCTGCACTTTGAATCAGAGTTAACAATGACACACAAATATTATTAACCTTCAGAGTCACACATGAACAGTCACTGTGAAGATATTAGATAATTCCAGATCTTATATCATGATCCAAAGTTGCTTAAACTCCAGATGGTTTTCTTACCAACACCTTATGGTATAGTCAGAAAGTTTCAGTTCCATCACACAAGCATAGGATGCAGTACACACTCCCACAAGAAAGGCCGGTGAGTTTACTTCAGTGGAAACAAGTGGAGGTGTAAATCGGGCGGCCAATCTTACAACCAACCATTTTCCGCCTTGCGGTTAAAATGAAAATTCACCCCAAGGACTTAGTGGCTTAGAGTATATTTTCATTTCATTCCTGAGGTCCAGGTTAATGGGGTAATAGAAGTTTCTTCTTTTAGCTGGCCATTGAGTTTGGGCAGTCACAACGCAACTCCAAATAGGCTTACACCCACGATACAAGGCTGGCCACAACTCAATACAAATTGCCCATGTCACTCAGAAAGGCCACAAACCTGGCTGCTGTAGGAAATGGAAACAGTCACTCGCCCGTTTCTCACCTGTAAAATGGTTGACCATCAAAAGAAAATTGGGTGGACACCTTGGACACCCCTTTGATGCCCAAGAGCCACCTGGTTCAATTTTCAGGCAGGCCTTTAAATGGGTGCCCAGCATTCCTCAAACAAGCAGGAGGTTGTAGGACCTCGATTGCCATCTTCATGTACAAATGGGTGGAGCATACACCGTGCACGCTGGGCCCAGTTGTACCAGGCGTTCAGCGGCCCAAACCAGCTGTCCTTAAAGGGACCATTGAAGCCCGTGCCAAAAACCTAGGAAATTTGGGGAGAAAATTTATGATGGGGCCCAGAGGAGCAGCTTCCCCCACCCCCAAACAGGCCCGACCTGTTGCAACCGGCCAATATTTGGCCTTCCAAAACAGGTGAGCTGTAGCGGAACGCTCATTTGATACCCACAGCTCCCCAGCCCAATTCAAATGGGGCCCAAACCTGAAATTGGATCGCGATTCCTGGCGGTGGCTTTGAGCACCGCAGACGCACCGTGGAGTTCACGTCCATTTTGGGCTGAAGTTAAAAATGACCCGATTCACTACTGGAGTAGTAGGGGATGTTCCTCCAGGATTGGGGTTAAGGTATATTTTTTCAAGAAAGTAAACAAGTGTTTAATCCACACCTGATCAGAGAGTGCTTGATGCTGACATTTTCAATTTCCCAGCACTAAAGTCCTTCAACTTGCCGAGATCCAAAAAAGTCATCAAAAATATAAATTTTTCAAAAAGGAACCTGTGGTTTGAGACGATTTAGGATAGTCGAGCTTCCTAAATTAAAGAACACTTCAATCTGAAGCCACAATAGAGAATGGGAAGACTGATCTGTCTTAAACCATTAATACTAAACCTCAGAATACACAAAAATATAATTTTATTTTCAAAAATGTTTGTAACTGATATCACCATGTATTTGTGTGTGTGTTTGTGTGTATCAATGGTCCCAATTTTAGCTCCCTTAGCCTGGCAGAAACCAAGGGGCGGGTGGGCAGTTAAAATGAGGCCAGTCACTTACCCCTTCTGGTCCCGTTGCCTTCCTGCCGTGTCCCGGTGGTAACCTGCTCTTTTGAACAGGTGAACAGGACACCCAGAGGAAGGCAGTGGGGTACATCTTTAAATTTGATTGGAACTCGACTGCAATATTAATCCGAGGCCTCAGCGGGGGAGCAGTGACAGCTTCCCCATTGGTCCAGACCTGCCGGGAGGGGAATCGTGGGCCAGAAGAAGCCCAGGTAGGTAAGTTTTAAAATTTTATTTGAGATTTCCTGGTGGGCCGGGAGTGCTCCTCTGGACCTCACAAGGATGTCTTGGGCCTCCCTTGTCCCGGGCTCCCCCCATTCCCCCGATCGCAACCAAAGCCCACCTCACCACCTATCTGGGTTCCCGGCTGCGGCCTCCTGACACCGAGTTTCCACTTTCAGCCGTTGGCCAGGTTGATTCTCTGGCCAGGTTCAGGTAGTGGGAAATATTTAAAAAGGTGATCAATGGAGTTCAGGAGAAATATATTCCTCTAAAAAACAAGAAAAAAACTAACCAACATTGAAACACCATGAAGGAATAAAGAGATAAGGGTAAAATTGAGATTAAAATAAAATGCAAACACTAAGCACATAGACAATAAAGGAGATAATGACAAGAGAGAATACGAAGAGGTTAGGAAAGAAGTCAAAAAAAAAATTAGGAAAGCAAAGAGGAAGGACAAAATTAAATTATCGAGGAATATAAAAAGAAACAGAAAAGTATTCTACATAAACATAAATTACAAAAGAAAAATCAGGATAGGGATAGGACCACTAAGGCATGTAGAAGATAAACTCACAGGTAATAACAGCGAAATGGCAGAAATATTGAATAATTATATTGCCTCAGTATTTACCAGGGAGACTGACAAAGTGCACCTGACATTATAAGAAGAGATCAAGAAAATTATAAATGCATTTAAGATAGAAAGCGGGGAGATAATTGATAAACTAATCAAACTTAGAGAGGATAAAACCCCTGGTCCGGATGGATTGCATCCGTGCATATTAAAAGAAATTAGGGAAGAGATAGCAGAGGCACTGTTACATATATATAAAAATTCATTAGAAAAGGGAATGGTGCCATAGGACTGCGAATGTTATACCTAGATTTAAGTATAACATTAGGAAAGCAATTAGGAAAGGAAATTAGGAAAGCAAAGAGAGGGCATGAGAAAATATTGGCAAGTAAAATCAAGGAAAATCCAAAGATGTTTTATAAATACATTAAGAGCAAGAGGGTAACTGAGGAAAGAGTAGGGCCTATTAGAGACCAAAAAGGTAATCTATGTGTGGAGGCGGAAGACGTGGGTCTGGTTCATAATGAATACTTTGCGTCTGTCTTCAAAAAAGAGGGGGATGATGCAGACATTGTAGTTAAGGAGGAGGAGTGTGAAATATTGATGGGATAAACATAGTGAGGGAGGAAATATTAAGGGGATTAGCATCTTTGAAAGTAGATAAACCAGGGCCGGATGAAATGTATCACAGGCTGTTAAGAGAAGCAAGGGAGGAAACAGCAGAGGCTCTGACCATCATTTTCCAATCCTCTCTGTCTACAGACGTGGTGCCGGAGGACTGGAGGACTGCTAACGTTGTACTGTTGTTTAAAAAGGGAGAAAGGGACAGACTGAGTAATTACAGGCCAGTCAGCCTAACCTCAGTGGTAGGCAAATTATTGGAAAAAAATTCTGAGCGACAGTATTAATCGTCATTTTAAAAGACATGGATTAATCAAGGATAGTCAGCATGGATTTGTTATGGGAAGGTCATGTATGACTAACCTGATTGAATTTTTTGAGGAGGTAATAAGGAGGGTCGATGAGGGTAGCGCGTTTGATGTAGTCTACATGGATTTTAGCAAGGCATTTGACAAGATCCCACATGGTAGACCAGTCAGAAAAGTAAAAGCCCATGGGATGCAAGGGAAAGTTGGATCCAAAATTGGCTCAGTGGCAGGAAGCAAAGGGTAATGGTCGATGGGTGCTTTTATGACTGGAAGGCTGTTTTCAGTGGGGTTCCGCAGGGCTCAGTACTAGATCCCTTGCTTTTTGTGGTATATATCAATGATTTAGACTTAAATGTAGGGGGCACAATTAAGAAGTTTGCAGATGATATAAAAATTGGCTGTGCGGTTGATACTGAGGAATAAAGCTGTAAACTGCAGGACGATATCAATGGACTGGTCAGTTGGGCAGAAAAGTGGCAAATGGAATTCAATCTAGAGAAGTGTGAGGTAATGCATTTGGGGAAGGCAAACAAGGCAAGGGAATACACAATAAATGGGAGGATACTGAGAGGTGTAGAGGAACAGAGGCACCTTGGAGTGCATGTCCACAGATCCCTGAGGGTAGCAGGACAGATAAGATAAGGTGGTTAAGAAGGCATATGGGATACTTTCCTTTATTAGCCAAGGCACAGAATATAAGAGCAGGGAGGTTATGCTGGAACTGTATAAAACACTAGTTAGGCCACGGCTAGGAACTTTCTACAGTTCTGGTCACCACATTACAGGAAAGATGTGATTGCACGAGAGAGGGGACAGAGGAGATTTACGAGGATGTAGCCAGGACTGGAGAATTTTAGCTATGAGGGAAGATTAGATAGGCTGGGGGTGTTTTCTTTGGAACATAGGAGGCTGAGGGGTGATTTAATTGAGGTGTATAAAATTATGAGGGGCCTAGATAGAGTGGATAGGAAGGACCTATTTCCCTTAGCAGAGAGGTCAATAACCAGGGGTCATAGATTTAAAGTAATTGGTAGAAGGAGTAGAGAGGAGTTGAGGAGAATTTTTTTCACCCAGAGGGTGGTGGGGGTCTGGAACTCACTGCCTGAAAGGGTGGTAGAGGCAAAAACCCTCAACTCATTTAAAAAGTACTTGGATATGCACTTGAAGAGCCGTAACCTACAAGGCTACGGACCAAGAACTGGAAAGTGGGATTAGGCTGGATAGCTCTTTTTCGGCTGCCATGGACACGACGGGCCAAATGGCCTCCTTCTGTGCCGTAAATTTCTATTATTCTATGGTTCTATTATTTAAAAAGGGAGATAGAACAAGTCCAGGGAACTATGGACCAGTTAGCTTAACATCAGTGGTAGGAAAAGTAATGGAATCTTTACTGAAAGATGCAATAGGAAAACATCTGGAAACTGAAAATATAATAAAGAATAGTTAGCACGGATTTCAAAAGGGGAGATTATGCTTGACCAATATAGGAACATAGAAACCTTATTGAATTCTTTGAAGAAGTAACTGAAAGAGTAGATAAGGGTAATGTAGTAAGATGTAATGTAATTGGATTTTCAAAAGGCCTTCGACTCAAGACTAAGGTCAGAGCATGTGGAGTCAGGGGACAAGTGGCAGAGTAGATAGAAAGCTGGCTACAGAATAGAAAATAGAGAGTAGAGGCTAATGGTAGCTACTCAGACTGGCAAAAGGTGGGCCGTGGAGTTCCACAAGGATTGGTGCTAGGACCACTGCTGTTCACAATTTACATAAACAATCAGAAGTACAATTTCAAAATTTACAGATGACACCAAATTGGGGGGTATAGTTAATACTGAGGAAAACGGTGACAAAATACAGGAAGACATTAATAAACATGCAGAATGGGTGTGTAATTAGCCAATAAATTTCAATATAGATAAACGTGAGGTGTTACATTTTGGTAGGAAGAATAAGAAGGCTTGGAAAATAAGGGAGGAAAATTGGATGGGGCCATTTTTGGGCGTAGGTAGCGTGATGTGCTATTACCCCGCCCAATGGCCCCTGTGCAGGCAGGATGCAACTTTCGGCCCACCCAAAGTCTTACCTGTAATCAGTGTTCCATTCCAGGCCTTGCACATGGAATTAATGCAATTTGCAATTTTCACCACCAGAGGGAGCTCAATCTCTTAAAGGAAGGATGTTTCTCAGAAATCTCTTAAAGGTAGCTGGTTTCTGTTATTTGCTGAAAATAACAGTCTACTGTCTGCATGGAGTCTGAACGGAGATCAGACGTCACAAATGTAAAACACAGAAGCAGGTCCCATCCCTTGGTGCAAGAGGTGGACAGAAGGAGGGACATCCTATATGCTCCGGGGTTGTGGGGGGGGGGGGGGGGGCGGGGGGCAAGTGGCCCTCCAGATATATACAAAAGGCAGCGGGGGACGAAGACAATGCCAGGCACTCAGCATCATGAACATGGATGCAGTGCAGGAAGAAGTTCAATGCTTTGAAATGAGTGGTCAAGGTGAGAGAGGTCAACTGTCAAGAGGCGTCTCCTACCAACTGCACCATGCACTACACCCCCCATCACCCACATACCAATAAACTCTTTCCATCAGAAGCTTCCTCTCACCCTTACACATTACCACTGTTTCAAGCCGCCCACCCACAACTCACAGGCCACACACACTGGCAGCTATTCAACCATGACAGGCACATCACCCAGACACATGTCCCGCTTTCTTGCAGGAGAAGGTGGCGCATATCAAGAGGCAGCAAGTGACAGTGACATTTAGCCCCTCGAGCCTGTTCCGCCATTCAATGAGCTCATGGTGGACCTGTGACTTAATTCCATGTACCCACCTTAGCTCCATATCCCTTAATACCCTTGGTTCACAGAAATCTACCAATCTCAGATTTAACATTCAGAAGTGAACAAGCATCAACTGCCGTCTGCAGAAGAGAGTTCCAAACATCTCCCACCCTTTGCGTGTAGAAGCATTTCCTAACTTCACTCCTGCACGTCCTGGCTCTAAATGTTAGGCTATGTCCCCGCGTCCTAGTATTCAAGAGTAGGAGACCTCTAAAAACAGTAACAAATGTCTTGGCAGCTAGAAGCAATAATCCAGCCACTAACCTATAAATCCTGCATGGTCCCTTTAGATAGCGCTGGTGGGGGCGTCCTCCGGGCACTCTAAGACAGATGGCCGGGGTTAAGATTGTGCGTTGAGTTGAGCATTAAGTCTCAAAATGGTGTCTATCACTTTAAATCAGCTTTGCACACTGATTGAAGCCATTTTCTCCCTACTTTACATGATTCCAGCGTTCGTTATCTGCGCCTGCGCTAACTCCTATACAAAGATGGTGTCGGACGCATGTCACGCTGGAGTCGTGGGTGCGCATCCAAGACGCCATCTTGGATGTTGTTCCGGCGTCTGGTGCCGGAACAACGGGCACTACATGGCCCAATTTAGCGCCCTAGGAGTCTTAATTGGGTAGAGCAGCAAAAGGTTCTAAGGGTACAGATACACAATTCACTAAAAGTAGGGATGCAGGTTAATAGGCCTTCAGAAAAGCAACCCAAGTACTGGGGTCCATTTCTAGAGGGCTAGAATTGAAAAGCAGAGAAATTATGTTAAACGTGTATCGAAGCTTGATTAGACCACACTTGGGAGTACCGTGTGCAATTTTGGTCTCCATATTATAAAAAGCATATCGGGCCATAATTTGTTGTAGCAGGACATCTAATGGTGTCTGCTGTTAGTTAGACTTAGAATTTTTTGTGTGGTAAGTTGCTGAAAGTGCGAGCTGATAATGTCGCAGCAAGGGAAATAGGCCATCTGGGACCTGAGTGAATAGGGTAAGCTACTGTATATCTTCATAACCAATCAGATTGAAATTACAAGGACTGAGAAGGAAGTATAAATTAGAGTTTGGTGAATTCAATGTAAAATCAGGTACAGAAAGAGAAATAAAGAGAGGGAAAGAAAGATTGGATTAAGAGACAGAAAGGAAAAGTAAAATAAAAAAATAATTTAAAATTTTACATTTTTAACATCTCCAACAATAATTAAAACCTGAAGGAATGAGACTCCACACTTACAATAGTTAATTTTCAGTGCCAGAGAGGTTGATTAGCTGTAATTCTCACTTATCACATTGTTAAAAGGGTATTTAGACTTGAAATGACTTAACTTTCAGTGACGAGTTTTGTTTGTATCTGTCGTGCAAATACAGCAACTTCACGCCATTCAGTGCGTTTCAATAGTGAGTCAGACAGCAATATGCCGCTTTTGCGAACCTAACGGTGGAGCAGTGTAACTCGGACAGCAACTTTTGGATATTCGTGTTTAACCGTGCATCTGCACCTCGCCTGAAGTTGCTGTACCATTTGCACAAAAGAAATGGCGAGTATCATTAGCCTCACTGTTATTTTGACAGCAAAATCTGGCCCAATAAGGTACTGGTTTAAAGAAGATTCACAAGGATGATACCAGAACTTAGAGGATATACTTATCAGGGAAGACTTAACAGGCTGGGGGGGTCGGACTCACCTGGGGGGGGGTCGGCCTTCGGTGAGGGGGGCACAGTCATTGGGGGTCATCGGGGGGGTGGGGGGGGGGGGTCAGTCATCGGGGGGGTCAGTCATCAGGGGGGATCAGTCATCGTGGGGGGTCAGCCACCGGGGACAGAGGGGGGTCAGTCATCAGGGACAGAGGGGGGTCAGTCATCGGGGACAGAGGGGGGTCAGTCATCAGGATGGGGAGTAAGCCATTGGGGGGGGGGGCGGGTCAGTGATCGAGGGTCATTGGGTAGGGTCAGTCACAGGGGGTCATCGGGGGGTGGGGGGCGGTCTCAGTCATCGGGGGGTCAGTCATCGGGAGGGTCGGGAGTCATCGCGGGGATCGGAGATCATGTAGAGGGGTTCGGAGATCGTGGGGGGGGGTCAGAGATTGTGAGAGTGGGGGTCGGAGTAGGTGGCGGGGGTTGCTGCAGGTAGGCTTATTGGACCTGGGGGAAGCACTCCTGCTTCTCCGGGCCCACATGCTGTGCTATAAAGGCACTTAACTGCAGTTTCGGGCCTTCTCACCTCCTCATGTGACATGAAGTAGAAGGCCCGGGAATCCCGGTCCCCAGGGGTTAAAAACAAAAAATCTGTAAAAATGGAGGCCCGCAGCCTCCTTGAAAGCTTTTACTGACCGACCCGCCTCCTAAAACCGTGATAACCGGAAGTGGGCGGGTTGGGGGTGGGTTTTAGATTTTTAAAATTTTTACTGCCTCCCGCCCCCAACCCATCCATTTTTCCCATTTAAAATCATGCCCTATGCAATTCTATGTAAATGCAAAGCAGTAATCGTTGCTATATGGGCTTTCTGTATAATTTAAACTCTTATTCCTTCCTCTTTACAACCCAATACCTGTATATCATATTTCTACACTTTATAAATGAAATGTGAGACAATTACACAATATACTGTTACATGCAGACTGATGTAAAAATCTATTAGTTATAAGAACCATAAAGTAGGGGCTCAATTACAATCAGATACAGTTATGATGAACTAAGGTAATTAAGTTTGTGTCACTGTATATAATACATAGGTGTTAAAATTAGAAACAGAAAACAGAGCACGTCACTGCCTACTCTAACTCTTTTTATAGTCATTCAGCAATTTTTTCATTGACATAATAATTATATTTCCAAGTACTCTTCCCTGCACAATTACGGTGGGAAATCTCTCCCACATCCACGTGATTGAAACCCTGGTTAAGGACTAACTGAGTAGCGATGAGAATATACTGCACTCAGGATCAAGGACTGATCTGTAAAGCACTGAGTAAAATATTGTTCATGCAGGTGGGTGGGGCAGAGCAGAGGTGCTTTATTCAAAACTACTGCAAGGGTGAAAATGGCAGCGGTCAATTAACGTAAGGAAAAGAGGAGGAGCTAAATTTTAAGAACGGGTGGGTTGGGGGCAGGTGGGCAGCGAAAATTTCAAGTTTTCAGAGCGTGACCACATCCCGGTTCCAACACGCCCACCTCTGAGTTTAACCCAGGCAGATTTGTCTGTGTGTGGAGAGCAGACACCAGGAAGTCCCACCCCCACTTAAAGCCAGCGGGCCGATACTTAAAAGGGCAATGTACCTCATTGAGATACTTGAGGTACTTAATATTTTGTGCATTGAAATAATAAAACAAATTTAACCTTACCTGTTTGGGTTTCCCATCGCTTCCAATTCACATCAGGTGAAAGCAGGAGGGAGGGGTCGGATCCACGAGGTGAGTGCCTTTATTGCACTGCTTATGGGCCCGGAGGAGCAGGAGAGCTTCATCCAGGCCCAACAAGCTCTCCTGGCCGACAGAAACCCCCCCCCACCCCCACCCAATCTTCTTGCTGGCCTCCTCTGATCTCTTGCTGGCCCCTTGATTTTCTTGCTGGCCCCCCCCCCACCCCCCAATCTCTTGCTGGCCCCCTCCGATCTTCTCGCTGCCCCCCCACGCCCCAATCTTTTGCTGGCCCCCTTCGATCTTGCTGGCCCCCCTCCGATCTTCTTGCTGGCCCCCTCCGATCTTGTCGCTGCCTCCCCACCCCCCAATCTCTTGCTGGCCTCCTCCGATCTTGCTGGCCCCCTCCGATCTTCTTGCTGGCCCCCTCCGATCTTCTTGCTGGCCTTCCCCAACCCGGATCTTCTCCGCGGCCCCCCCCCCAACCCCCGATCTTTTCCCTGGCCTATGATCCCTCCCTCCCTCCCTCCCTCTGATCCCTGGCTGCGACCTGCTACAACAGGCTGTCTTGCCTGACAGCCAGCCAGGCTGTCAATCAGGCGAAACCCGGAAGGGAAATTGAAGGGCCTCATTAAGGATCACAACCTGCCCACTTACCTTCTGGATTTCGCACCCAGAAACCCCCCCCCCCCCCCCACCCCACCACTCCCTTCCCGGGTCTCAGTTAAAATTTACCCCAAGGAGTCCTTCCAACAACGCCAACAAACACCCGAAAACAATTTGAAAGGTTTCTGAAAGATGTTTTTAGTGGTGGATTCACACAGAGATACAATATGAAAAGTAATCACAGGTAGTTTGTGCACTTTGAAATGAAAATACATGAAGGATATATATATATATATGGTAGATCCAAGTTAATATATATATGTATATATTAACTTGGATCTACCACACATCCATCTATAACCAACTGGTTATTATATCATAAGGCTGCTGATATCATGATCCACAATGTGTACTGCATTGCTGAATGGTGCTGATCAGCACTCATTGGCACTTTAAACAGCTGACTGAATAGCTGCTTGACTTCCCTTCACAAATGCGCTGCTCAGAATTTCATTTTGTTCTATTTGTTGCTCTGGAATCTGAAAATGGCATTCTGACTGCTCAATTGTTTAAAATGCTGGCCAGCACTGCTCAGCATTGCAGTCAATACAGTAATGCAAGGACAGGTGCTCTGCACATTTGGACACAGAGTCAAGAGGCCCACGGTGTACGCAATAGGCTCAGCACAACCGATTGCACAAAACTCATGGGTTCACGCAAAATATTTAAATTAGGGGGCCTCCCCATAATGCAACTGGAGTGCTTGAACATGTTTTTTTTTACCTTTCACGAGGCTTCAAGAGGTTAAACTGCTCCACCGCCACTACTGCCATTGTCTTCCTCATCCCCCACCAAAAACATACCGGTGCCCAAAGGGCAGCTGCTGACCCCGCGGGACCCCCCTGGCTCTTCCAGCACTTCAAGTGCCAGGCATTGAGGTCCACCAGAGAAATATTGAAATGAGCTGATCTTGTGTTGTCACAGACTTAGATAAAATCTGTAAAAGGGCAAATGGAATTTAATGTACTGCTGGCTGTAAGAAAAAATATGCAGCATACAAACTCGATGAATGGCGCTGAAATAATTAAAGGTGCAGCTGAAAAAGATCTGGGGAGTTTGACTTGGTATCTAACAAGTCAAGTCACAATGGAGAAGTATTCAACAGAGTAAACATAATGCTAAATTGCATGGCAAATCAGTAGAGTATAAACTTCCAGGAAGAAAAGTGGAAATGAAATGATTTGAGTCATTCATTGAGTGATGAGGGGACGATAGATTTTTCTTTTTGGTCCTATGATGATCCGAATGGCCTCTCTCATCCATGTTTATCTCGTGAATCTTTTGACTCACAAAAAGGGTTTGTGTTAGTAAAGCCTGTAGAGGTAGACAATCATTATATTCAACCCTTTCCATTTATAATATCAAAGTATGCAGACATCACGAAACTCGGAAATGTAATAAACAGTGAGGAGGATAGTAACAGACTTCAGGAGGACAGACAGACTGGTGAAATGGGCAGACACGTGGCAGATGAAATTTAACACAGAGAAGTGTGAAGTGATGCATTTTAGTAGGAAGAATGAGGAGATGCAACATGAATGAAATGGTACAATTTTAAAAGGAGGGCAGGAACAGAGAGACCTGGCGGTGTACGTTCACAAATCTTTGAAGGTGGCAGGAAAAGTTGAGAAGGCTGTTAAAATACAGCGTTATATTGTCATGTGTATGAAATGAATGGAAGCAAGTGACTGCTCAGCATCGTCCATGTGTTTTAAAATCATCAAGTCATATATTCCAAGATAACCTAAAAGGTGCAAGCAGCAGGCTAGACCTCCATCCTGCACCGACTTTCCCCTCATCTCCCCCACCTCTGCTAGTCCTGGATTACAAGTGCTTTCTGGAAAGAGGTGAAGGCAGAAAAGTTGAGGGAGGAGATGACCTTGACTGCCATTAGCAGGGCCATCCCCATGGTGCAGGTTAACTGCAGGCATTGTTACAACAGATAGCACAGATTTTCAACTGACTAGTTGCTGATGTGTAGCCTGTGAAGCCAATTCCTCATGGTGATTACCAAGTAAGTGTGTGAAGACCTGCAGATGTGATTGGTGACACAATGGCACAAAGTGGCGCCCACTCACCTCCCTGTCAAGCCTTCTTTCACCTTAAACCACTTCAACCATTATATAATGTATTTGTTGTGCTTCAACCCCACCACCTCCCCCCATCTTTAATTTTAATTTGACTTACCAGCCTACACAGGACTCTTCAATTCGATGCCTTGTTCCTGAACTCCAGTGAAAGTTTACATTGTAAGAATTCCCTTTCATGTCCCCTCTATTCTTCAGCAGTTCCTGTTCTATGGGATCCAAACTACAGTTGGCTTTCCAGTGAATTAGAAGACAATATTCGGATATTTTAAGATCGACATAAAGATTACGCACTGTTAAAAACTGTTAAGAGGCTAAAAAGGCTAAGATCCCTTAAAGACTTCATCATTCACAAAGTTTCCCTTAGGTCCACTCCAGATGGGAAAAGGGAGTGCCCAAATAATCTCATCCTAATTGGACCAAAAATTGTGCAAGGCTTCATTTAAGTTCATTATAATATTTAAATAAAGCTATGGTTCTTTTTCAAAGAGACTACTTTAGGACCGTTTACAAAGGCCTGCTGGAAATTGACACTCCTGCAGCAACCTTAGCAACCAGAAAATCTTCAAATTGACAGTTCTAAGCTTGGCTGTGTAAGGGAGAAGGATTGGGTGGGAAATAGGATCTAGGACAGTCCTGAGAGAAGTTACTCACTCACTTTACTGAGTGGGTCAAAGCAAAAAACTGGGACAGAGAGGGTTCTTTTTAAACAGTTTGGAGGGTGGAGGCCCACTGACAGTGTCACAGTGTTTCTGTTTGGTTTAATTATTTAGAACATTTGAGAAATTAGGTAATCAGGAATCCTGGAGAGAAATTAAATTGATAGGGGGGTTTTGACAAAAAAAAGATTGCAAATGTGTTTTTCTTCTGTTCTATGGGATCCAACTACAGTTGGCTTTCCAGTGAATTAGAAGACAATATTCAGATTGTTACACACACCCTTTCCAGCAAGGGTCATGGACAGCAGTCAGAAGCAGGAAGCCTGGCTGATTTTATCTCTAGCTCAAGGGCATGGAGTCCAATTTGGACATCCCAACAGCTGGCACTGGGTGAGATCAACAAGGTTGGCACAGACCGGGAATCAAACCCAGGAACTTCTGATATGTTTGACTTAGTGCTCCACTGGCCAGTGTCTTTACCCACTGGGCAACTGAACCTATTTATACTGTGGGTAAAGTTTGTGTGTGTGTGTGTGTGCGCGCGCGCATATGAGAGCGCATCATAGGAATTCTAATTTTCATCCTGCAACTGTGGAGCTACAATACCCAGAGAGAAGGATCCTTAAACTAGACGGAAAGTTCCAGCTCTTGTTAACAAATTCTTTGGGTGACTGATACAAAATTGGAAATAATTTGACTTTGCTCCTGTAGAACTACATTACCCACAATGCATGACAACAATGTTGTCAAATGGCAACGGGGCAGAAAAAAAACAAAGACAAAACGATTTAAATTTTTTTCAACATTTCATACAGTTTAAACCATTAAACAAAAATTATGCTCTAAACAACAATATAGTTTTTAACAAAGGAAAACATCACAAGGGAGTTCATGGAGATGCATATTCCAGCAAAAAATCTTCTGAAAAAATTTCTTTCATACTGTTTTTACAAGTTATAAAAGTACAAATAGGGGTGATTCAATGATTTGATGCTCCCAGCAGAAAGTAGGGAGTGCATCTCTGGAAATTGCAGCTGCCCAGTTCATAATTGTTCATCCATTGATATTAAAGGGAGTTCCGGAACACAGAATCACTCCAGTATGCCCAATGCGACTATAACTGCCTTTAATTGTACATTCTATTTCCTTCGTTTATGCATTATTTGGTGATCAAGTTTTGTTATCGTCTCACCATTTGAATCCATATATTTGCACAAATCTGTATATAAATTAAGGTACAAGTGAGGCATTAATATGCAAACTGCTGCAGGCCTCTCACATTCATCATCATTTCTAATGAATGGCAAACAATGCAGCTGCCGCACATTGCGCGTGCCTATCAATGTTAATGGATTGAAACAACAGTGCAGACATGCCTCATTAGTTAGATCTGTTTAGATAACACACACAACATAAATTCATTTGTTCCTTTGCAAGATAAATACTTGGGCCCCAAAATTCCTCAGAACCCAATCCCAGCAGTTACACTAGAATTATGCCCAATGGTACCCTACAGTGCTTACCCTGCCAGTGTTTTCAGGGTCAGCAGCAAGACACCTCCTCGACATGTGACAGACAAGTACAGCACACACTTGCCCATGCCTGATGTAACGTCCAGTGCCTGCTCATCTGCAGGGATAGGGATTTGCCCATGCCCCTGCTCGACCCAGCCAATGGTCCAGCAGACACATGAGCAAGGGGGCAGATCTGGCAAAATTTTTAATTCTTTGCGGTCCAGGCCACTTCCCTGGTCTGGACTTCATCAGTGGGACCCAAATATACCCTGTGAGGGCCTTCACTTACTTGGTGTACTAGCTGACACTACTGCTAGTTCCTGAGTGAGCCTGAGGACCGGGAACTCCTGGCTTTGGCAGGTCCCATGCCTGGACCTTGCTCCTGGCTTTTATTTGGCTTTTAATTTGTGGTTGGATGTTCCATCCCTTACAAGACAAAATGGAACCCTCCTGAAACAGTGAAGACCCAGCGCAACTGGATCTCTGCAATTTGCCTGGAGATTCCGCTGGCCTCCCACCAGAGGTATGGCAAAATTGCAGGAACCCGAGTGGAATACAAGCCTCTTGGTGACAAGCTAACCCAAGGAAAATTGTTAAGAAATAAAATGTTATTTTATTGAAGACACCTTATATAATCACCATGAAACTTGGAATTGGCTTGAATCCAGATGTTGGTGGAAGCTAGCTGTGGGACTGTACATAGTGCGATACTTGTTTCAGACAGTCCATACATCTGCAGTCGGTGGTATGAAAAGAAAAGAGAAATGGTTGTTTCTGGGAAAATCTGTCATTGGACAAACCCTGTACCAGGAAGCCAGCAAAAATTTATATCTTGAATAAGACGCCAAAATTGGGAGGTGAAAGGGGATTAAGATTTTCTCTATGCACGAAGTGTGTTGAAATCATAAACATTTATGAATTACGTACTCAAAATGGATGGAGGAAATCTTCCCACAGCAGTGGAAAAAGGGAGGAAGAAGTTTACTTTTTGATCTATAATGCTTCAGCTTTGTTGGGTGTGGTAGTTGGATTTGACCACAAAACATTTTTATTTTATTCGTTCATGGAATGTGGGCGTCGCTGGCAAGGCCAGCATTTATTGCCCATCCCTAACTGCCCTTTAGAAGGTGTTGGTGAGCTGCCTTCATGAACCGCTGCAGTCTGTGTGGTGAAGGTTCTCCCACAGTGCTGTTAGGTAGGGAGTACCAGGATTTTGGCCCAGCGACGATGAAGGAATGGCGATATATTTCCAAGTCGGGATGGTGTGTGACTTGGAGGGGAACGTGCAGGTGACGTTGTTCCCATATGCCTGCTGCCCTTATCCTTCTAGGTGGGAGAGGTCGTGGGTATGGGAGGTGCTGTCGAAGAAGCCTTGGCGAGTTGCTGCAGTGCATCCTGTGGATGGTACACAGTGCAGCCACGGTGCGCCGGTGGTGAAGGGAGTGAATGTTTAGGGTGGTGGATGGGGTGCCAATCAAGCGGACTGCTTTGTCCTGGATGTTGTCAAGCTTCTTGAGTGTTGTTGGAGCTGCACTCATGCAGGCAAGTGGAGAGTATACCATCACACTCCTGACTTATGCCATGTAGATGATGGAAAGGCTTTGTGGAGTCAGGAGGTGAGTCACTCGCCACAGATTAAATGTAGACTGATGGGACAGTAATTGGCCGGATTGGATTTTTCCTGCTTTTTGTGGACAGGACATAACTGGGCAATTTTCCACATTGTCGAGTAGATGCCACAAAAAGCAGGACAAATCCAATCTGGTCAATTACCGCCACATCAGTCTACTCTCAATCATCAGCAAAGTGATGGAAGGTGTCGTCGACAGTGCTATCAAGTAGCACTTACTCACCAATAACCTGCTCACCGATGCTCAGTTTGGGTTCCGTCAGGACCACTCGGCTACAGACCTCATTACAGCCTTGGTCCAAACATGGACAAAAGAGCTGAATTCCAGAGGTGAGGTGAGAGTGAATGCCCTTGACATCAAGGCAGCATTTGACAGAGTGTGGCACCAAGGAGCCCTAGTAAAATTGAAGTCAATGGGAATCAGGGGGAAAACTCTCCAGTGGCTGGAGTCATACCTAGCACAAAGGAAGATGGTAGTGGTTGTTGGAGGCCAATCATCTCAGCCCCAGGACATTGCTGCAGGAGTTCCTCAGGGCAGTGTCCTGGGCCCAACCATCTTCAGCTGCTTCATCAATGACCTTCCCTCCATCATAAGGTCAGAAATGGGGATGTTCGCTGATGATTGCACAGTGTTCAGTTCCATTCGCAACCCCTCAAATAATGAAGCAGTCCGAGCCCGCATGCAGCAAGACCTGGATAACATCCAGGATTGGGCTCATAAGTGGCAAGTAACATTCGCGCCAGACAAGTGCCAGGCAATGACAATCTCCAACAAGAAAGAGTCTAACCACCTCCCCTTGACATTCAACGGCATTACCATTACCGAATCCCACACCATCAACATCCTGGGGGTCACCATTGACCAGAAACTTAACTGGACCAGCAATATAAATACTGTGGCTACAAGAGCAGGTCAGAGGCTGGGTATTCTGCGGCGAGTGACTCACCTTCTGACTCCCCAAAGCCTTTCCACCATCTACAAGGCACAGGTCAGGAGTGTGATGGAATACTCTCCACTTGCCTGGATGAATGCAGCTCCAACAACACTCAAGAAGCTCGACACCATCCAGGACAAAACAGCCCACTTCATTGGCATCCCATCCACCACCCTAAACATTCATTCCCTTCACCACCGGCGCACTGTGGCTGCAGTGTGTGCTATCCACAGGATGCACTGCAGCAACTCGTCAAGGCTTCTTCGACAGCACCTCCCAAGCCCACGACCTCTACCACCTAGAAGGACAAGAGCAGAAGGCACATGGGAACAACACCACCTTCACGTTTCCCTCCAAGTCACACACCATCCCGACTTGGAAAAATATCGCCGTTCCTTCATCGTCGCTGGGTCAAAATCCTGGAACTCCATTCCTAACAGCATTGTGGGAGAACCTTCACCACACGGACTGCAGCGGTTCAAGAAGGCATCTCACCACCACCTTCTCAAGGGCAACTAGGGATGGGCAATAAATGCTGGCCTCGCCAGCGACGCCTACATTCCATGAACGCATTTTTAAAAATGCCAGTGTTGTAGCTGTACTGGAACAGCTTGGCTTGAGGTGCGGCTAGTTCTGGAGCACAAGTCTTCAGCACTCCATCTGGGATGTTGTCGGGGCCCATAGCCTATGCTGTATCCAGTGCACTCAGCCATTTCTTGATATCACGTGGAGTGAAGCGAATTGGCTTGATTTGGGGCTTAAATTTAGAACTATTGGTTTACATTTAGTAAAGTAGTCCAGAATTCCAGTGAGATCGCACAAGATGGGATTCTTGCCTCTGTCATTGCCACAAGGGATGACCACTTGCTGTGATACACACATTCTGGTGTATCACTTTGGCCACAATGACTTTTTGCATGAGTAGTTCAGTGATTATCGGAACATAAAAACAGGAGTAGGCCATTCAGCCCCTCATCTTCCATTCAATTTAGTTCATGGTATATCTGTATTTTAACTCCATTTTAACTCCATAGAGCCGTAGCTCTATATCCCTTGATACCCTTCAACTGACCCAGTATCCACAGACTTTTCACAGAACCATTTAATCATAGAATGATACTGCACAGAAGGAGGCCATCAAGGAAATTGGATAAATACTTGAAGGGGAAAAATTTGGAGGGCTATGGGAAAAGGACAGGGGAGTTGGACTAATTGGACAGCTCTTTCAAAGAACTGGCATAGGCACAATAAGCCGAAAGCCCTCCTTATGTGCTGCATCAGTCTATGATTCACCAGTCTGTCTGTCCTCCTGAAGTCTGTTACTTTCCTCCTCACTGTTTACATTTCCGAGTTTCATGTCAGCTGCAAATTTTGAAATTTATGCCCTCTGTACCCAAGTCCAGGTCACTAATGTATATCAAAAAGAGCAGTGGTCCTAATACTGACCCCTGGGGGACACCACTGTATACTTCCCTCCATCATAAGGTCAGAAATGGGGATGTTCGCTGATGATTGCACAGTGTTCAGTTCCATTCGCAACCCCTCTGATAATGAAGCAGTCCGTGCCCGCATGCAGCAAGACCTGGAAAACATCCAGGATAAGTGGCAAGTAACATTTGTGCCAGACAAGTGCCAGGCAATGACCATCTCCAACAAGAGAGAGTCGAACCACCTCCCCTTGACATTCAACGGCATTACCATCACCGAATCCCACACCATCAACATCCTGGGGGTCACCATTGACCAGAAACTTAACTGGACCAGCCATATAAATACTGTGGCTACGAGAGCAGGTCAGAGGCTGTGTATTCTGCGGCGAGTGACTCACCTCCTGACTCCCCAAAGCCTTTCCACCATCTACAAGGCACAAGTCAGGAGTGTGATGGAATACTCTCCACTTGCCTGAATGAGTGCAGCTCCAACAACACTCAAGAAGCTCGACACCATCCAGGACAAAGCAGCCCGCTTGATTGGCACGCCATCCACCACCCTAAACATTCATTCCCTTCACCACCGGCACACCGTGGCTGCAGTGTGTACCATCCACAGGATGCACTGCAGCAACTCGCCAAGGCTTCTTCGACAGCACCTCCCAAACCCGCGACCTCTACCACCTAGAAGGACAAGGGCAGCAGGCACATGGGAACACCACCACCTGCACGTTCCCCTCCAAGTCACACACCATCCCGTCTTGGAAATATATCGCCATTCCTTCATCGTTGCTGGGTTAAAATCCTGGAACTCCCTTCCTAACAGCACTATGGGAGAACCTTCACCACACGGACTGCAGCAGTTCAAGAAGGCGGCTCACCACCACCTTCTCAAGGGCAATTAGGGATGGGCAATAAATGCTGGCCTCGCCAGCAACGCCCACATCCTATGAACGAATAAAAAACAATACTTCGCTCGAGTCTGAAAAACAATCATTCACCACTACTCTCTGCTTTGTGTCTCTTAGGGGAAGAGAATTCCAGATTTCTGCTACCCTTTGTGTGAAAAAGCGCTTCCTGATTTCCCTTCCAAATGGCCTAGCTTTAATTTTAAGATTATGTCCCCTTATTCTTGATTCCCCCATCAGAGTAAATAATTTCTCTCTAACTATCCTATCAAATCCTTTTGACATTTTAAACTCCTCTATCAGATCACCCCTCAATCTGTTATACTCAAGGGAATAGAAGCCAAGTTTATGCAAACTGTCCTCATAATTTAACCCTCTGACCCCTGGTATCATCCTGGTGAATCTGCACTGCACCCTCTCCAAGGCCAATATATGCTTCGTGAGGTGTGGTGCCCAAAACTGAACATAGTACTCCAGATGGGATTTGAACAAGGCTCTATACAACTGAAGCGTAACTTTCTCCCCTTTGTAATCCAGCCTCTTTGAGATAATTGCCAACATTCCATTAGTCTTTTTGATTGCTTTTTGTACCTGTCCACTAGCGTTTAATGATTTGGATTCTGTATCTGATTTCCTTGAAAGGTCACTAACAGGGAGCAGCAATGAACGTACAACCGTTGGCTACTCATTAATTTTATCGTGCTATGCAAATTAAAATGAAATAACAGTATTCTGGTTCAACCATACCATGCGTGTTTCATGAAATTCTCATTGAAACACGCAGAGGAAAACAGATCTTACCGTGGGAGATAAACTCGCTCCAGGCAAGAAATAATAGCCTAGAAATTCGATTGTGAACGAAAATGGGCACATAGGGGGCAGGGTGCACATTGTACTTGCCTGTTCACGTGGTCCCTGTGACCACAACAAATTGCTGCTGCTAGCTCATTATCATGTGACAGGCATGAGCCAGCACTACCCATGCTGCATTGGCTGCACGCCTCTATGGGGGGTGACAGGGGGGCGGGTGGGAAATCGGGCTTAAATGATGCCACGTAAGGACGGCCAGAATCACTTAAAGGGGAGGTGCACTCTGGCTGCAGACAGCAGGGAAACTTCACAAGTGGAAACATGGCTGCAAGAGGTCCAGAGAAGGCATCCAAATTCTCCAATGCAGCTTGGAGGCCCTGATCAAGTTGGTGGATGGGAAGAGGTCACTGAGGAAGTTAATGTCGGGAGCTTAGCTCCCGGGACATGGCTGAAATGTAGACAAAAGTTCAATGACCTCACCAGAGTTGTCAAAATAAGAGTCCTGCTCACTTACTCTCCGATCACACCTCCACCACCTGCAACCTCACTACTCACAATACTCCCTTCCCTGAATTCTCCACCTCCTTCTGCTCCTATTCACACACTCTGCACTTTCTATTCTTACCACAATTGCAACCCTCACTTCCCCGCAGCTCACATCTTACATACTGTGTACGAACTATGACACCATGACAGGCTGATTCTCCAAACACCTCACAAAGATGTCACTAACACACTCACTTCTTTCTTGCGTACAACTTACAGAAGGCCGCGATCGGAGGAGGCCGAGCCCAGCTGCACATCTTGTGCCCTGCGAAAGAAAGTGTGCTGGCCATCGCAGACAAGGGTAGAGTCACGGCCGTGGTGAGTGGCAATGCTGGAGGAGACGTCACATGGGGTTTCTTCACATCTTATCCTCTTTGTCCCTTCTTACTTCTACCTCACCTTACACACTCTGCGTATCACACTGCCGATACTTTTAGCAGCCACTCATCTCTCTCTGCTCTCTCTTCACATTAAAAGATAACCCTTGTCCCTCTTTTTCATTTCAGGTGCTGAAAATGTGAGCACTTCAGGAAGAGGAGGCCAGCCATCCTAAAGATGCAGCATCGGACCCTAGCAAACACCAGCTCAGAGTATTTTCTAAATGGTGAGAAGCTAGGAACTGTGGAGGAGCAGAGAGATTTAGGAACGTTGGCCTTTATCTCAAGGGGGCTGGAATATAAAGGGGTGGAAGTTATGCTGCAGTTGGACCGCATCTGGAGTACTGCGTTCAGTTCTGAGCACTGCACCTCAGGAAGGATATATTGGCCTTGGAGGGGGTGCAGCGCAGATTCACTAGAATGATACCGGGGCTAAAAAAGTTAAATTATGAGGTCAGGTTGCATAGAAGATTATAGAAGATTAAGGAATGATATAATTGAGGTGATTAAGATCATTACAGGATTTGATAGGGTAGATACAGACAAACTATATCCTCTGGTGGGAGTGTCCAGAACAAGGGGGCATTAAAATTAGAGCAAGGCCGTTCAGGGGTGATGTCAGGAAGAACTTCTTCACACAAAGGGTAATGGAAATCTGGAACTCTCTCCCCCAAAAAGCTGTTGAGGCTAGGTCAAATTATTATTATTATTTCAAAATTGACATTTATTAGCTTTTATTAGCTAAGGGTTTTAAAGGTTACAGAACCAAAACAGGTAAATGGAGTTAAGATACAGATCAGCCATGATCTGATTGAATGACAGAACAGGCTTGAGGGGCTGAATGGCCTACTCCTGTTCCTTTCTTAGCTCAGAGACAGGAACCGCACCTACTTTAGAAGCTAGGCTACAGGAGAGGTCTTCACGCGGTGAATCACCGGGCACAAGTGCAGGAGCTAGGGCAAGGGGATAAGGCGCCAGATGTGCCAGCTCGCCGAAAGGTGAGATCACATACTAGCTCTGCTACAGAGGACACAGATGCTGACTTCGAGGGCATGGGCTTACACCAGGAAAAGCTAGGTACGCCGGGTAGCCTACCACTGAGCTTGCACACAATGGCTCAGAGCATGGAGGGATCCAACTATTACTTGAATCGGGGCTTCACGCAGAGCACGGAGATCATTTTGTCCAACATAGAGTGAATGGTTAGCTCCAAGAATACGACAGTGGCGCCCATGATGGAGCTTCTGCTGACAGATCTGATAGCTTCCATTGCAGCTCACACTGCCACCATGGAAGCTTTGATGGTTGCCACCTTGGCTCTGGGCCAGTGTTGATAGAGGCTTCCAAAGCGTCACATCACTCCTGTACTCTGTTCCCACACAGAGCCTTAGGAGGTGCAATCCCAGAAGAGTGGCCTTGGCTCAATGTGAGAGGCACCTGCTGACCTCTCTCAGGATGACAGCATGCCTGCTTCCCACTCCGTCATGCTCTTGTTAGTGCCACACAGCCAGCTAGACCAGACTGCCCCGGCCCATGGCAAGATACTAAAGATTGCCCTCAAGGCCCACAGCTGCTCGAAGTTACCCACCACGTCCATCTGAAGCGTCCTCTTGGAAGCTCAGCAGTCTTCCACCCCCCAAGTTGAAGTCACTGGGGATACACATAGTAGGGACACTAGGATATGAAAATAAGCACACAAGACAGGGAGCAAGGAGTTGTACAAGGATGATTCATAATTATTTCTGTCAACTGTTAGGTACAGATGGAATTGAGTTGTTTGATAAATTTGTTTTTTTTCTAGATTTTGTGTTGGTGTTTATATTTGTAGCGAAGTGAGGGCAAGGCCCATAAGCCTGGACACAAGGAAGGGAATCAGATGATCAGGTGGTAAGGATTGCGGGATTGCTGGTGTATTGGAGATGGGAGGGATGGTTCACACTCTTCGATGAGCTACTCTCTAAGAGCTCTGATAGCTATGAGCACTGATGGTCAATGTTGTTCCTGATCTTCCTCCTCCTCCTCCTGCTCCTGCTTCTTCTCTTGCTGCACTTCTTGCTGCCCAAAGTGGTGGTAAGATCTGGTCCCTCATTGTTGAAAAGTTATGCAGGATGCAGTAGACAACTACAAGTCTGGATACATGGTCAAAGCTGTACAGCAAAGCTCATTCCAAACAGTCCAGGCAGTGGAAGTGTTGCTTGAGCATGCCAACGATCTGCGTTTTTGGTGGGGCCATGGCTCTTATTGTATGTCAGTTCTGCCCGAGTTCCTGACAGGAATCATGAGCTATGTCTGAAGAGGATTGCTCTTGGTGCCCAATAGCCAGCCTTTGACCTGACATCCCAGTTGGAATAAAGGCAGCACAGAGGACTGGCGCAGGATGAATGAATCATGACTGCTGCCAGGAAAATGGGCACAGACT
This sequence comes from Heptranchias perlo, assembly GCF_035084215.1. NCBI lineage: Eukaryota > Metazoa > Chordata > Chondrichthyes > Hexanchiformes > Hexanchidae > Heptranchias > Heptranchias perlo. Next base: position 104,225,948 of record NC_090327.1, read on the forward strand.
TGTCTGATGCACTGTGTATGGTCACAAAAAAGCTGAACATTGAGGGAGTGGAGTCCCTTTCCATTTAGAAAGATACCAGGCAGGTGATAGGGAGCACGCAAGGCAATGTGGGTTCAGTCGATTGCATTCCGCACCTTGCAGAAGCCTGCAATGTAGGTGAAGCCTTGTGTTTTCTCATCCTGCTTTGTTCTGTCCATGGGGAAAGTAATGTAGCTGTTACACCTGGCGTAGAGAGTCTCGATCACCTCCCTGATACAGTGGTGAACACCAAACAGAGAGATATCGTTGATGTCACCAGCTGCAGCCTGAAATGGTCCCTTGGCATAAGACCAAGAGCTAATGGTGACCTTGACAGCCATAGGCAGTGCTGTCCTTGCCCTGGTTTGGGCCTTCAATTGTGGCTGCAACAGGTGACATAATTCAGCGACAGTCTCCTTGGTGAAGCGAAGGCACCTGACACATTGCTCCTCAGCAAAGTTAAAGTAGGAGAAGTGCTCCCTCAAGACCCACTGTGGTCTCCTGCACAGTGCCCTCCTCCTCCCTCTTCTCTCAGCTGCTCCTGTTCCCTCCTTGTCTTCTTGGCTGCTCCCCCTCATCCTCCAGCCCCAAAGGCAGACCTACCAGACCACCCATGACGAAAGCAAAGCTGTTCTGAAGGCAGACAAAAGCAGTCCAGCACCAGCAAAAACTTGTTGGCAGAAGTCTGAAATCAGTTGTAGAAGACAGTAGACAATAAAACAGCCAGAAGTTAACCAGCAGCCTAAAAGGACAAACCAGCAACTAACCTGTATGAGCCCTTCAAGTAGCACAGCTGAAGGGTCCTTGCTGCCTGTTAGCACCATGAGTTGCTGAGTGAGTTTATCACATGGCGAGTCAGGCACTGGGACAGACCCATTTCACAAAAGGGTCCGACAACAAGTATAGGATCATTACTTAGATATGATAATGAGGCTTTTAAATGATCCTATGATGTCTACGAAGGAGCTTGTAAAATGGTCGCAGCAAAATCGGAATTCTAGTCCGCTTAATTACTTGTTACAGGTTACTAATATTACTACATCATTGAGCAGCAAATATGTAAGGAGATTACAGACAGCTGCAAGAAAAATAGGGTGGTAATAGTAGGGGACTTTAACTTTCCCAACATTGACTGGGACAGCCATAGCATTAGGGGCTTGGATGGAGAGAAATTTGTTGAGTGTATTCAGGAGGAATTTCTCATTCAGTATGTGGATGGCCCGACGAGAGAGGGGGCAAAACTTGACCTCCTCTTGGGAAATAAGGAAGGGCAGGTGACAGAAGTGTTAGTGAGGGATCACTTTGGGACCAGTGATCATAATTCCATTAGTTTTAAGATAGCTATGGAGAATGATAGGTCTGGCCCAAAAGTTAAAATTCTAAATTGGGGAAAGGCCAATTTTGATGGTATTAGACAGAAACTTTCAGAAGTTGATTGGGAGAGTCTGTTGGCAGGCAAAGGGACGTCTGGTAAGTGGGATGCTTTCAAAAGTGTGTTAACCAGGGTTCAGGATAAGCACATTCCTTATAAAGTGAAGGGCAAGGCTGGTAGAAGTAGGGAACCTTGGATGACTCGGGAGATTGTGGCCCGAGTCAGAAAGAAGAAGGAGGCATATGACATGCATAGACAGCTGGGAACAAGTGGATCCCTTGAAGAGTATAGAGATTGCCGGAGTAGAGTTGAGAGAGAAATCAGGAGGGCAAAAAGGGGACATGAGATTGCTTTGGCAGATAAGGCAAAGGAGAATCCAAAGAGCTTCTACAAATACATAAAGGGCAAAAGAGTAACTAGGGAGAGAGTAGGGCCTCTTAAGGATCAACAAGGTCATCTATGTGCGGAACCACAAGAGATGGGTGAGATCCTAAATGAATATTTCACATCGGTATTTACGGTTGAGAAAGGCATGGATGTTAGGGAACTTGGGGAAATAAATAGTGATGTCTTGAGGAGTGTACATATTACAGAGAGGGAGGTGCTGGAAGTCTTAACGCGCATCAAGGTAGATAAATCTCCGGGACCTGATGAAATGTATCCCAGGACGTTATGGGAGGTTAGGGAGGAAATTGCGGGTCCCCTAGCAGAGATATTTGAATCATCGACAGCTACAGGTGAGGTGCCTGAAGATTGGAGGGTAGCAAATGTTGTGCCTTTGTTTAAGAAGGGCGGCAGGGAAAAGCCTGGGAACTACAGACCGGTGAGCCTGACATCTGTAGTGGGTAAGTTGTTAGAGGGTATTCTGAGAGACAGGATCTACAGGCATTTGGAGAGGCAGGGACTGATTAGGAACAGTCAGCATGGTTTTGTGAGAGGAAAATCATGTCTCACAAATTTGATTGAGTTTTTTGAAGGGGTAACCAAGAAGATAGATGAGGGCTGTGCAGTAGATGTGGTCTACATGGACTTTAGCAAAGCCTTTGACAAGGTACCGCACGGTAGGTTGTTACTTAAGGTTAAATCTCATGGGATCCAAGGTGAGGTAGCCAATTGGATACGAAATTGGATTGACGGCAGAAGACAGAGGGTGGTTGTGGAGGGTTGTTTTTCAAACTGGAGGCCTGTGACCAGCGGTGTGCCTCAGGGATCGGTGCTGGGGCCGCTGTTATTTGTTATTTATATTAATGATTTGGATGACAATTTAGGAGGCATGGTTAGTAAGTTTGCAGATGACACCAAGATTGGTGGCATTGTGGACAGTGAAGAAGGTTATCAAGGATTGCAACGGGATCTTGATAAATTGGGCCAGTGGGCCGATGAATGGCAGATGGAGTTTAATTTAGATAAATGTGAGGTGATGCATTTTGGTAGATCAAATCGGGACAGGACCTACTCCGTTAATGGTAGGGCGTTGAGGAGAGTTATAGAACAAAGAGATCTAGGAGTACAGGTTCATAGCTCCTTGAAAGTGGAGTCACAGGTGGATAGGGTGGTGAAGAAGGCATTCAGCATGCTTGGTTTCATTGGTCAGAACATTGAATACAGGAGTTGGGATGTCTTGTTGAAGTTGTACAAGACATTAGTAAGGCCACACTTGGAATACTGTGTACAGTTCTGGTCACCCAATTATAGAAAGGATATTATTAAACTAGAAAGCGTGCAGAAAAGATTTACTAGGATGCTACCGGGACTTGATGGTTTGACTTATAGGGAGAGGTTGGATAGACTGAGACTTTTTTCCTTGGAGAGTAGGAGGTTTAGGGGTGATCTTATAGAAGTCTATAAAATAATGAGGGGCATAGATAAGGTAGATAGTCAAAATCTTTTCCCAAAGGTAGGGGAGTCTATAACGAGGGGGCATAGATTTAAGGTGAGAGGGGAGAGATACAAAAGGGTCCAGAGGGGCAATTTTTTCACTCAAAGGGTGGTGAGTGTCTGGAACGAGCTGCCAGAGGCAGTAGTAGAGGCGGGTACAATTTTGTCTTTTAAAAAGCATTTGGACAGTTACATGGGTAAGATGGGTAAAGAGGGATATGGGCCAAGTGCAGGCAATTGGGACTAGCTTAGTGGTATAAACTGGGCGACATGGACATGTTGGGCCGAAGGGCCTGTTTCCATGTTGTAAACTTCTATGATTCTATGATTAATATTGCTCTCACAGAGCATGACATATTCCTGATGGTACAACACTTTATCTATAGGGCACGATCTTCCATTCGATCTCAGAGCAGCAGCTATCCATTCTAATGGGGACTCCGAGTCCCTTCATGGACCAAAGAGCTGTTGCTAAGTTCATTTAGTTGCTCCTCAGGAAGCATTTTACACCGATCTTAAAAGGTAATTTTCTAGGATCATTTACCTTTCCCTTGGGAGCATTTGGGCCCTCTCCTGGGGCCTCGGTGGTACTCACACCAGTTCTCAGCTGAGAATGTGTCTGGGAGAGTGGGGAGAAAGGAGAAAACTAAAGTATATAAATGTTTGAATTTAATTAAATATTTTATGTGTTTATTTTTGTGATAAAGTTTAAATATTGGAATAATAGTACTTCAGTTTGTTTTGGTGTCACTGTGTGTGTGCTGAAATTTGTTTTTAAAATGGCTAGCCCTGGGAGTTTGGAGCTGTTGACAGTGTAACATTGCAAAGGCATGACTGTTATAAAAAGCTTAGTAAAATGATCATATTTAATGTTGCTTTACTTGAAGGTAGAAGGCTTGCGTTTTCGTGTATTTTTTTGGTGGGATGAGCCCATTGAGATGAGGGATGTTTGTACTGAAGAATGTAACACGTTATTTTGAACAATTGAGCCCCCTAATGTCAAGGACTCTTCAATCAAGTATAGGACAAATAAATGCAAAGCAAAGCTACAACAATGCACCGAAAACTTAACCTCAGAAAAGGAACCTCGACTGCATCAATGTGAAATTATCCTTCTCCACAGCAGCCAGCCTTATGGCCTTCCTTACAATCATAGATTTTATAGACTTGCTTTCTCAACAGCCTAACAGCAGCTTTTGTAAGTGTCTGCAACTCAAGGAACTTCAGCTCGGAGTTGTTGAGCTGGAGTCCAAGCTGCAGACATTGTGATGCATCAGAGAGGGGGAGAGTTATCTGGACACAGGATACAGTGATGGAGGATCCTCGGCCTTTGACCTTGTCCAATTGGTACAGGTACTTGCTACCTGTATGGATGAGATCAAAGACTGCAGGGAGGATGGGCAAATTGACCACGGCACCATGGTACAGGAGGCCATTCAAGTGAGGGGAGTAAAAAGGAATGTGGTAGTGGTCGGGGATAGTATAGTCAGACGAATAGATACTGTTCTCTGCAGTCGCGATCAGGAGTTCCGAAGGCTGTGTTGCCTGCCTGGTGCCAGGGTTAAGGACATCTCCTCATAGCTGGAAAAGAACTTGGAGCATGAGGGGGAGTATCCAGTTGTCGTGGTCCACATAGGAACATAGGTAGAACTAGGAATGAGGTTCTGCTGAGGGAGTTCGAGAAGCTAGGGAACAAATTAAAAAGCAGAACCTCAAAGGTAGAAATTTCTGGATTACTACCTAAGCCACGTGCAAATTGGCATAGAGACAAAAGATTAGATGGTTAAATGCGTGGCTGAAAGAATGGTTTGGGAAGAAAGGGTTTCAATTCATGGGGCACTGACACGAGTACTGGGGAAGGAGGGAGCTGTTCCATTGGGACAGGCTCCACTTAAACCGTGCCGGGACCAGTGTCCTGGCAAATCGAATAACTAGGGCGGTAGATAGGGCTTTAAACTAATAAGAGTGGGGGAGGGTTCAGGTCAGGGTAATTTTATCAGTCTATAACGAAAAGTCAAGGCTGTAGAGCAGAGTAGCGATTTGGGTAAAAACAAGCAGAGTGTGTCAGGAAGGGACAGAGAGTTTTAAAAAGGTAATAGGGCATTAGTGACTAAGGTCAAATCAGGGAAAAAAAGTAAAAAGTTAAAATTTTAAGGCAGTGTAACTGAATGCACAAAGCATTCGTAACAAGATAGATGAATTAATGGCACAAATAGAGATTAATAGGTTTGATCTAATAACCATTACTGAGAAGTGGTTGCAGGGTGACCAAGATTGGGAAATAAATATTCAAGTGTATTTGACTTTTAGAAAAGATAGAAAAAATTGAAAAGGAGGTGGGGGGAGGGGGGGAAACGAGTCCTGAAAATAAAGGATGAGGTAAAGACAGTAATGAGAAAGGATCTTAGCTCAGAAAATCAGGATGTAGAATCAGTATGGGTGGAGCTAAGAAATAACATGGGCAGAAAACATTGGTGGGAATAGTTTACAAGCCCCCTAACAGTAGTTATGGTGTTGGGCAGAGTATAAATCAGGAAATTAGAGCATGTAACAAGGGTAATGCAATAATCATGGGGGACTTTAATCTTCCTATAGACTGGGCAAACCAAATTGGCAAAAGTAATTTGGAGGACTATGGAATGCATCCAAGACAAGTTTCCAAAACAATATGTCAAGGAACCAACTAGGGAACAGGCTATTTTAGATCTAATGTTGAGTAATGAGACAGGATTAATTAGTAATCCTAAAATAAAGGATCCTCTGGGGAAGAGTAATCATAATGTGATAGAATTTCATATTGAGTTTAAAAGTGATGCAGTTAATTCCGAAACTAGGGTCTTAAATTTAAACGGGACAATTATGTAGGTATGAGGAGCGAGTAGGCTAAGATAGAATGGGAAATTAGATTAAAAGATATGACGGTAGATAAGCAATGGTGAACATTTAAAGAAATAATTCAAAATTCCCAATGAATATATTTTTGAGGAATAAAAACTCCACAGGAAAAATGATCCAACTGTGGCTAACAAGAGAAGTTAAAGATAGTGTTAGATTAAATGAAGAGGCTTATAATGTTGCCAAAAAGAGAAGTAAGCCTGAGGATTGCGAGGGTTTTAGAAATCAGCAAAGGATAACCAAGAAATTGATAAAGAGGGAGAAAATTGAATATGAGATTAAACTAGCAAGAAACATAAAAACAGATTTTAAGAGCTTCTACAAGTATGTAAAAAGGAAGAGATTAACGAAAGAGGCAGAGACAGGAGAAATTATAATTGGGAATAAGGAAATGGCAGAGACGTTAAACAAATATTTTATATCTGTCTTCACAGTAGGGTACACAAAAAACATACCAGAAATAGTGTGGAACCAAGGTTCTAATGAGAGGGAGGAACTTAAAGTAATTAAGATTAGTAAAGAATTCCCTAGATTCTAGAACGGTCCCCATGGATTGGAAGGTAGCAATTATAACCCTGCTATTCAAGAAAGGAGGGAGAGAGAAAACAGAGAACTATAGGCCAGTTAGCCTGACATCAGAAGTAGTTCGAATCTATTATTAAGAATGTAGTAACAGGGCACTTAGAAATTCATAATATGAGTAGGCAGAGTCAACACAGTTTTATGAAAGGGAAATCGTGTTTAACAAATCTATTAAAGTTTTTTCAGGGTGTAACTAGCGGAGTAGATAAAGGGGAACCAGTGGATGTAGTATATTTCGATTTTCTAAAGGCATTCGATAAGGTGCCACACAAGAGGTTGTTACACAAGATTCGGGCTCATGGGATTGGGGGTAACATAATAACATAGATTGAGGATTGGTTAACGGACAGAAAACAGAGAGCAGGAATAAACGGATCACTTTCAGGTTGGCAGGTTGTAACTAGTAGAGTTTTGCAGGGATCAGTGCTTGGGCCTCAGTTATTTACAATCTATATCAATGACTTAGATGAAGGGACCGAGTGTAATGTATCCAAGTTTGCTGATTACACAAGGCTAGTTGGGAAAGTAAGCTGTGAGGAGGACGCAAAGAGTCTGCAAAGGGATATCGACAGGTTAAGTGAGTGGGCAAGAAGGTGGCAGATGGAGTATAATGTGGAGAAATGTGAGATTATTCATTTTGGTAGGAAAAATAGAAAAACAGAATATTTTTTAAATGGTAGAAACTATTAAATGGTGGAGTTCAGAGAGATTTGGGTGTCCTTGTACACGAAACACCGAAAGTTAATATGCAGGTACAGTAAGCAATTAGGAAGGCAAATGGTATGTTGGCCTTTATTGCAAGGCGGTTGGAAGTCTTACTATAATTGTTCATGGCTTTGTTGAGACCACACCTGGAGTACAGTGTGCAGTTTTGGTCTCCTTATCTAAGGAAGGATATATTTGCCTTAGAGGTGGTGCAACAAAGGTTCACTAGATTGCTTCCTGGGATGAGAGGGTTGTCCTATGAGGAGAGATTGAGTAGGATGGGCCTATTCTCTCTGGAGTTTTGAAGAATGAGAGGTGATCTCATTGAAACATATAAGATTCTGAGGGGGCTTCACAGGGTAGATGCTGAGAGGTTGTTTCCCCTGACTGACGTCCCGGAAAACTCCTAAAGAACAGAAGCTTAATGTAATGGTGACCTTCAGGTAGAGCCATCCCTATTGATGAAGTTGTTTGCAGATGAACCTGAAGCAAACATCATTGCTATATCACAGCCTCTACAGTGAGGTGGAGGCAGCAAGGACAGGTCTCAGACTTGCCCCGATACAATTGTTGGGGCCTATTAATACGGGTATGAGGGTATTGATGGGTGTGCACATACCTTCTGAGGTGTCATTCACTTGCACCTGATGTTTCCTGATGAAATTTTTTAAAATTTTTTATATTCGTTCACGGGATGTGGGCGTCGCTGGCAAGGCCGGCATTTATTGCCCATCCCTAATTGCCCTTGAGAAGGTGGTGGTGAGCCGCCTTCTTGAACTGTTGCAGTCCGTGTGGTGACGGTTCTCCCACAGTGCTGTTAGGAAGGGAGTTCCAGGATTTTGACCCAGCGACAATGAAGGAACGGCGATATATTTCCAAGTCGGGATGGTGTGTGACTTGGAGGGGAACGTGTAGGTGGTGTTGTTCCCATGCGCCTGCTGCCCTTGTCCTGCTAGGTGGTAGAGGTCGCGGGTTTGGGAGGTGCTGTCGAAGAAGCCTTGGCGAGTTGCTGCAGTGCATCCTGTGGATGGTGCACACTGCAGCCACAGTGCGCCGGTGGTGAAGGGAGTGAATGTTTAGGGTGGTGGATGGGGTGCCAATCAAGCGGGCTGCTTTATCTTGGATGGTGTCGAGCTTCTTGAGTGTTGTTGGAGCTGCACTCATCCAGGCAAGTGGAGAGTATTCCATCACACTCCTGACTTGTGCCTTGTAGATGGTGGAAAGGCTTTGGGGAGTCAGGAGGTGAGTCACTCGCCGCAGAATACACAGCCTCTGACCTGCTCTCGTAGCCACAGTATTTATATGGCTGGTCCAGTTAAGTTTCTGGTCAATGGTGACCCCCAGAATGTTGATGGTGGGGGATTCGGCGATGGTAATGCCGTTGAATGTCAAGGGGAGGTGGTTCGACTCTCTCTTGTTGGAGATGATCATTGCCTGGCACTTATCTGGCGCGAATGTTACTTGCCACTTATCAGCCCAAGCCTGGATGTTGTCCAGGTCTTGCTGCATGCGGGCTCGGATTGCTTCATTATCTGAGGGGTTGCGAATGGAACTGAACACTGTGCAGTCATCAGCGAACATCCCCATTTCTGACCTTATGATGGAGGGAAGGTCATTGATGAAGCAGCTGAAGATGGTTGGGCCCAGGACACTGCCCTGAGGAACTCCTGCAGCAATGCCCTGGGGCTGAGATGCTTGGCCTCCAACAACCACTACCATCTTCCTTTGTGCCAGGTATGACTCCAGCCACTGGAGAGTTTTCCCCCTGATTCCCATTGACTTCAGTTTTACAAGGGCTCCTTGGTGCCACACTCGGTCAAATGCTGCCTTGATGTCAAGGGCAGTCACTCTCACCTCACCTCTGAAATTCAGCTCTTTTGTCCATGATTGGACCAAGGCTGTAATGAGGTCTGGAGCCGAGTGGTCCTGGCAGAACCCAAACTGAGCATCGGTGAGCAGGTTATTGGTGAGTAAGTGCCGCTTGATAGCACTGTCGACGACACCTTCCATCACTTTGCTGATGATTGAGAGTAGACTGATGGGGCGGTAATTGGCCGGATTGGATTTGTCCTGCTTTTTGTGGACAGGACATACCTGGGCAATTTTCCACATTGTCGGGTGGATGCCAGTGTTGTAGCTGTACTGGAACAGCTTGGCTAGAGGCGCAGCTAGTTCTGGAGCACAAGTCTTCAGCACTTTAGCTGGGATGTTGTCGGGGCCCATAGCCTTTGCTGTATCCAGTGCACTCAGCCGTTTCTTGATATCACGTGGAGTGAATCGAATTGGCTGAAGACTGGCTTCTGTGATGGTGGGGATATCGGGAGGAGGCTGAGATGGATTATCCACTCGGCACTTCTGGCTGAAGATGGTTGCAAACGCTTCAGCCTTGTCTTTTGCACGCACGTGCTGGACTCCGCCATCATTGAGAATGGGGATGTTTGCAGAGCCTCCTCCTCCAGTTAGTTGTTTAATTGTCCACCACCATTCACGACTGGATTTGGCAGGACTGCAGAGCTTTGATCTGATCCGTTGGTTGTGGAATCGCTTAGCTCTGTCTATAGCATGTTGCTTCCGCTGTTTAGCATGCATGTAGTCCTGAGTTGTAGCTTCACCAGGTTGGCACCTCATTTTTAGGTACGCCTGGTGCTGCTCCTGGCATGCTCTTCTACACTCCTCGTTGAACCAGGGTTGATCCCCTGGCTTGTTGGTAATGGTAGAGTGAGGAATATGCCGGGCCATGAGGTTACAGATTGTGCTGGAATACAATTCTGCTGCTGCTGATGGCCCACAGCGCCTCATGGATGCCCAGTTTTGAGCTGCTAGATCTGTTCTGAATCTATCCCATTTAGCACGGTGGTAGTGCCACACAACACGTTGGATGGTGTCCTCAGTGCGAAGACGGGATTTCATCTCCACGAGGACTGTGCGGTGGTCACTCCTACCAATACTGTCATGGACAGATGCATTTGCGACAGGTAGATTGGTGAGGACGAGGTCAAGTAAGTTTTTCCCTCATGTTGGTTCGCTCACCACCTGCCGCAGGCCCAGTCTAGCAGCTATGTCCTTCAGGACTCGGCCAGCTCGGTCAGTAGTGGTGCTACCGAGCCACTCTTGGTGATGGACATTGAAGTCCCCCACCCAGAGTACAAATTGTCCACATACCTGAATCATGCAGCACAATGAAGATCCAAAGAGATTCCCATTCTCAGCACTTTATTAGCTGCAAGTTCCAAAACAGCAGCAAGAAAAATGACTGCAGAAAAGTCTTGGATGCAAAAAAAAAGATTTTGCGAAAACAGCTAAGGCAGAAAACAAAATTCAGTGCTCAGTACAAGACACGCCAATGCTGAAATACAAGGACACAAAAAGGAGCAATTTTCAAGTTTTCAAACTCCACACACTTCCTAAATATTTACATGGGACATTAGGTGAACCGATGGCTCACCATACAAAACTACAAATCCCAGGAGTCATAGCTAATTTGCATAATTACATCGTGTCCAAAACCTAAACAAAGAGTAGCCTATTTCCTTTGGTAGAAAGATCCCCCAATACTGATTATATCCAGAGATAAACCCGATTTGATTTATTGGTCAAAATCAGTAATTTAATTAACATTGAGGCAATTCAAAATTCATGACAGCCTCTTTGAATGAGATTGCTGGTGGGGTCCAATTATTGGCAAATTTTGGGCTGTAGATCTATGCTCACTCAGAATTAGATTAAGACTCTCAGAAAATTTCACTTAAACTCTATTGTGTAGCCTACCTCCTCGCTTTCTCTTACAAAGACGTGCTTAATTTCTGTCAAACCCAATGAACTTACTAACACATTTGATAATTATCCTCACCCTCCCAGATAGTGTCAGATTAGCTTATCCCACCATGATCCTGATATCTTTGAGAGGATATGATTTAGGGCTACTTGCTTCAGCTTTTCACATGACAGAATTAAACGATTAATTTGCTTCTCATCAAGCCAGCTCCATAAGCATGGGACAGTGCCAGTTGGCTCCTATTCTACACAGAACCACTGGCATAATTACAGAAAACCAAATGGCACTTAATATGTTTGGTCCTGCAGTTGTTTTCTGGATAACTGATAACTAGGTAAATTCAGCGAGATTGCACGCCCAGAGCAGAGCCTCGCTAGAGAAGCGGGGCTATAGTCAGACAGTCCAGTGATGCTCCAATCCAGGCGTGCAGTCTTCCTGAATTTGACCTCATAACTATTGGCTGAAAATCATATATCTCAAAATTACTGTTGGTCATATTAACAGAGGAATGTTCAACATGTTCATGTGATATTCCTTCATCCACTAATTTAATGCAGATGTTAGCCAGTTTATTTTAAATTGCATAAAATCTCTGTTAGAATACTGGACAAAGAAATCCCATGCAAGCGCGCTAGGCATTTGTCTGCTTACATCAGCATCAGTAATTTCTTGGTTACTAGTCCAACTCCCATGGTGTTGCACATGGTAAGTCGGAGAATATGGTCTCTCTTGCTTATCTCTGAGGATTGTGGAGATATGATGCGCATTGCACAACTTTGCCCTGTGGGAAGGACTCACCCTTAATTGGTACATTGATGCCTTTTCCTGATCTCGCCCTGAACTGGAAAATTTCATAAACTTTGCTTCAAATTTCCATCCTTCCCTCGCCTTCACATGGTCCATCTCTGACTCTTCCCTTCCCTTCCTCAACTTCTCTATCTCTATTTCTGGGGCTGTACTGTCAACTAATATCTATTATAAGCCCACCAACTCCCACAGCTACCTTGATTACATTTCCTCCCACCCTGCTTCCTGTAAGGACTCTATTCCCTTCTCCTAGTTTCTCCATCTCCGTCGCATCTGTTCTGACGATGCCACCTTCCACAGTGCTTCCGTCATCTTCCTTTTTCCTCAACCGAGGATTCCCCTCCACTGTAGTTGACGAGGACCTCGATCGTGTCCGTCCCATTTCCCGCACTTCTGCCCTCACCCTTCCCTTCCCTCCCAGAACCATGATAGGATCCGCTTTCTCCTCACCTTCCACCCCACCAGCCTCCACATTCAATGTATCGTCCTCTGTCATTTGCGCAACTCCAGCGCATCTACCCCTCCCCTCCCCTTTCAGCATTCCGAAGGGACCGCTCCCTCCGCGACACCCTGGTCCACTCTTCCATCACCCCCAAAACCCGCTCTCCTCCCCATGGCACCTTCCCGTGCGAGCGTGGGAGATGCAACACCCGCCCCTTCACCTCCTCCCTTCTCACCGTTCAGGACCCCAAACACTCCTTCCAAGTTAAACAGCAGTTCACTTGTCCTTCTTTCAATTTGGTATACTGTATTTGCTGCTCACAATGCTGTCTCCTCTACACTGGGGAGACCAAACACAGATTGGGTGATTGCTTTTCTGAACACCTCTGCTCAGTCCATAAGCATGACCCTGACCTGCCTGTCGCTTGCCATTTTATGTCCCTGTCCCACTCCCACTCTGACCTCTCTGTCCTCGGCCTCTTACACTGTTCCAATAAAGATTAACTGAAGTTCGAGGAACAGCACCTCATCTTTTGATTAGACTTTACAACCTTCTGGACTCAACATTGATTTCAATAACTTCAGATAATAACCACTGTTCCTATTTTTTTGGACAGCAGGTGCTGGTAATGGTCCTGATGTTGCCATTTACAGCTCCTCTAGACCCATCTTTTGTTTCTTTACTTGTCCCATCACCACCTTCCTTACCTTGCATCATCATCCCTTTTGTCATTTAATCACTCTTGCCCTCCACCCTGTCATAGACTTTTCCTTTTGTTCTTTCCTCCCCTCCCCCCCCCCCTTTCCCTGGCTCTGTACTTGCTTAAAAACTGTTTAATCTTCAACTTCTTCCAATTCTGACGAAAGGTCATCGACCTGAAACATTAATTCTATTTCTTTTTCCACAGATGCTGCCTGACTTGCTGAGTATTTCCAACATTTTCTGTTTTTATTTCAGATTTCCTGCATCTGCAGTATTTTGCTTTTGACCCTTAACCTGGCAGACAAGATGCCAGAGGATATGGACGACCTGGAGGATCCCAACCTGAATGTCCCTGGGTCGTGGCCCACCCGAGGAAGGCACGGCTGCAGCAGGCAGAGCAGCTAGACAGCAGCTGGTGGTTCAATCATTCGGACAAGGACAGCATCAATGCGTCTCCCCCCTCCTCCCACACCTCCCCCCACCCCCAGAACAGCACGCAAAAGGAAGGGCAGGCAAGATTCAAAGTCAAACAGTGGAACTTCTATTCAGTGCAACAGTTTAAACAAAATCACCGCCAGCTGTGAACTGAGCAGCATTATAAGAACAGATTTGAGGTCGTCAATTTAAAAGTAGTGCTAGATTTTTCCTTTGCAAGCAGTTGTAAATGTAGATTTGTTCAAAAGTAGTAAGTTTTTTCAAAGTGTTAAAAAGTTGCAAACGGCTTCTCAGAATTATTTATCAACAGCAACAACAATAATAGCATTAAGAACGATAAATAAAAATAACTATCAATAAATAACAACAAATAACACAACACCAACAATTGAACACCAACAATAGCAACAAATGTGACAAACTATTTACAAGACTTGCATTCTCACAGGGGTGCCTGAGGGTGAGCTGTGAGTGAGGTTAAGTGGGAGGAGTTGGATTCTGTACGAGGGGCACAGCCTCTGCGTCCGGCCTGTCGGTCGGGATCAGGCATTTGGGAGCTAGGTTCCTGATGTTGCTCCGAGGGGACGTGAGGTGCAGGTGGGCCGTGACTGCTGGCAGCTGCCCCCTGTGGAGGGGCAGGCCCTGGCTGGGTCACTGGAGGATCATCCTCAGCAGCCGAGTACTGCGAGGCCTGTGAGTCAGGCCCTAAGCCTGGGGGGTAGAAGGAAGTGGTCCTCAGAACTGCTGCCTCCTTATGGTCAGCAGCATGTCCCTCGTGGCCCTGGACTGTCTCTGTATCGGTTGCCGCTGCAGGAAGTCACATGGGCGTCAGCTGCCGTATAGTAGCACTTGCCGCCAACATGTCAACTACCTGTGCAACAAACAGGCAAAGGATGCTCACAGTCTGAGTAAGGAGCTTCATCTCCTGGTGCATGGACCCAAGAAATTGCAGGTACCTGCCATGCTCCTCAATTAACTTCCTTCGCATTTCTGGACCCCTGCAGTCCTTCTCCCAACCGTCCTCATGCTGGGCTCGATGTCTACCCCATCTTACAGGGGACCGGGACACATCTCCCCAACTAGCGTGTGTCCCCTCATATCACGACAGGCCAGACTCAGACTGCGAGTCCCCTCTCACAGGCCCCGCGGCAGCAGCTTGGCAGGTGCCTGTAAGAGGGGAGGCTAACGTGTCTCGCGCAGGGGCAAAGGGCCCAGGGGTTGAAGAGGTGGGCTCCCTTGGTGGGAGGGGGGGAGGTGAGGTGAGGTTCATCATGGTCAAGTGTCCCCCCCACATCAGCACCCTCAAGGTGCAGCGCGGGATCAGGAGTGATGACGTTACTTCACCTGGCATCCCCTTCTTCATGCTGCAAGAGCATCCTCCAACTCTAATTTCCTTTTCCCACCCTGCAGCCATGAAAGAGGTTTTAAACATGCAACCCATGGAACACATGCAATTCACAAATCTCAGATGTCCCTCCTTTCTGTCTCAACGTTCTATGGCTCCTGGCTAGGAAACAAAGAGGATGTGACACTCACCTTGCCTTTGGCTTCAGCCTTCAACAAACAACTAGCAAAGCAAATAAGAGCTCACCTGTCTGCAGGAACTAACACAGACTGCAGTTGTAAAAATGTCTGTGAATGTTTACCTTCCCAGCTCTGGTCAGATCATTATATTTCTTTCTGCACTGGGTCCGCTCTATAATTTTTTTTTATTCGTTCATGGGATGTGGGCGTCGCTGGCAAGGCCAGCATGTATTGCCCATCCCTAATTGTCCTTGAGAAGGCGGTGAGCCGCGTTCTTGAACTGCTGCAGTCTATGTGGTGAAGGTTCTCCCACAGTGCTGTTAGGAAGGAAGTTCCAGGATTTTGACCCAGTGACGATGAAGGAACGGTGATATATTTCCCAGTCAGGATGGTGTGTGACTTGGAGGGGAACGTGCAGGTGGTGTTGTTCCCATGTACCTGCTGCTTTGTCCTTCTAGTGTCTTAGGTGGAAGAGGTTGCGGGTTTGGGAGGTGCTGTTGAAGAAGCCTTGGCAAGTTGCTGCAGTGCATCCTGTGGATGATACACACTGCAGCCACTGTGTGCCGGTGGTGAAGGGAGTGAATGTTTAGGGTGGTGGATGGGGTGCCGATCCAGCGGGCTGCTTTGTCCTGGATGGTGTCGAGCTTCTTAAGTGTTTTTGGAGTTGCACTCATCCAAGCAAGTGGAGAGTATTCCATCACACTCCTGACTTGTGCCTTGTAAATGGTGGAAAGGTTTTGGGGAGTTAGGAGGTGAGTCACTCGCCACAGAATACCCAGCCTCTGACCTGCTCTTGTAGCCTCAGTATTTATATGGCTGGTCCAGTTAAGTTTCTGGTCAATGGTGACCCCCAAGATGTTGATGGTGGGGGATTCAGCGATGGTAATGCCGTTGAATGTCAAGGGGAGATGGTTAGACTCTCTCTTGTTGGAGATGCTCATTGCCTGGCACTTGTCTGGCACGAATGTTACTTGCCACTTATCAGCCCAAGCCTGGATGTTGTCCAGGTCTTGCTGCATGCGGGCTCGGACTGCTTCATTATTTGAGGGGTTGCGAATGGAACTGAACACTGTGCAATCATCAGCGAACATCCCCATTTCTGACCTTCTGATGGAGGGAAGGTCACTGATGAAGCAGCTGAAGATGGTTGGGCCTAGGACACTGCCCTGAGGAATTCCTGCAGCAATGCCCTTGGGCTGAGATGATTGGCCTCCAACAACCACTACCATCTTTCTTTGTGCTAGGTATGACTCCAGCCACTGGAGAGTTTTCCCCCTGATTCCCATTGACTTCAATTTTACTAGGGCTCCTTGGTGCCACACTCAGTCAAATGCTGCCTTGATATCAAGGGCAGTCACTCTCACCTCACCTCTGGAATTCAGCTCTTTTGTCCATGTTTGGACCAAGGCTGTAATGAGGTCTGGTGCCGAGTGGTCCTGGCGGAACCCAAACTGAGCATCGGTGAGCAGGTTATTGGTGAGTAAGTGCCGCTTGATAGCACTGTCGATGACACCTTCCATCACTTTGCTGATGATTGTGAGTAGACTGATGGGGTGGTAATTGGCCAGATTGGATTTGTCCTGCTTTTTGTGGACAAATCCAATTTGCTCTTTAATTGGGCTATGGATGTTGCGGTGAGGGTCTCTGCCACCTTCTTCCATGCCACCATGCTTATCTTGCGGGGAGCCCTTGACCTCTCATTCCCCAGCGGCCGCTGAGACCTCGTCTCTACCTCGTCCAAGAGTGCCCGCAGTCATCATCCACAAAGCTGTGGGACCTCTTCTCCTCTTATGCCTTTTCTTGCAACATTTTTCAGAAATTGTTTTTTGTGAAAAAGCATAGATGCAAAACACTGTTAATTACTTGATACTACATTGTAAAAAGGTTTTAAAAAGTTTTTTTTAGTTTTAGTAACTTTATAAAGTTAGTTTAAGTTCATTTCGGAAGTTAGAGGTCACTCACCTCTCACACCTTAACTGAGTTATGTCTGTTTTCAGCTATTTATAGTACCATGTTGTTGGTCTGTGAGATAGACCATTGGGCACAACATTCCCAAGGTCCTAGATGTAATGTTGACATCGCTGCATCATTATCAATTAATATTTCCAGCAATTTGCAGCGCAAATATAATGTGATCATGAAGGGTGAGCTAAAATATCCAATTCACGTCGCTCACCATGAGATGCTCCATTCCAGCAATTTCTGGGCCAATATATCCAAGTCCAGGTTTTTGGGAGAGGCAGTGGACTCAAGTAATAATTCTAACAAAGGCATTACATGGCACAAAATGTTTAAAATGTTTTATTTTGGACCTGGAAAAGGCCTATTAGGAACATAGGAACATCGGAACAGGAGTAGGCCATTCAGCCCCTCGTGTCTGCTCCGCCATTTGATAAGATCATGGCTGATCTGTGATCTAACTCCATATACCCGCCTTTGGTTCATATCCCTTAATTCCTTTGATTGCCAAAAAGCTATCTATCTCACATTTAAATTTAGCAATTGAGCTAGTATCAATTGCCATTTGCGGAAGAGAGTTCCAAACTTCTATCACCCTTTGTGTGTAGAAATGTTTTCTATTCTCGCTCCTGAAAGGTCTGGCTCTAATTTTTAGACTGTGCCCCCGACTCCTAAAATCCCTAACCAGCAGAAATAGTTTCTCTCTATCCACCCTATCCGTTCCCCTTAATATCTTATAAACTTCGATCAGATCACCCCTTAACCTTCGAAACTCTAGAGAATACAACCCCAATTTGTGTAATCTCTCCTCGTAACTTAACCCTTGAAGTCCGGGTATCATTCTCGTAAACCTACGCTGCACTCCCTCCAAAGCCAATATGTCCTTCCGAAGGTGCGGTGCCCAGAACTGCTCACAGTACTCCAGGTGCGGTCTAACCAGGGATTTTTATAGCTGCAGCATAACTTCTGCCCCCTTGTACTCCAGTCCTCTAGATATAAAGGCCAGCATTCCATTAGCCTTATTGATTATTTTCTGCACTAGTTCATGACACTTCAATGATCTATGTACCTAAACCCCTAAGCCCCTTTGGACATCCACTGTTTTTAACTTTTTACCATTTAGAAAGTACCCTGTTCTATCCTTTTTTGATCCAAAGTGGATGACATCACATTTGTCTACATTGAATTCCATTTGCCACAGTTTTGCCCATTCACCTAATCTATCAATATCGCTTTGTAATTTTATGTTTTCATCTACACTGCTTACAATGCCACCAATCTTTGTCTCATCGGCAAACTTAGATATGAGACTTTCTATGCCTACATCTAAGTCGTTAATAAATATTGTGAATAATTGAGGCCCCAAGACAGATCCCTGCGGGACTCCACTAGTCACATCCTGCCAATGTGAGTACCTACCCATTATCCCTACTCTCTGTCGCCTTTCGCTCAGCAAATTTCCTAACCAAGTCTGTACTTTTCCCTTGATTACAACACCAGCTACAGGAGTAACAGGCACTTTTAATGACTTTTCAATGAAATGCACACATCACATGCCAAATTTAATATCTAATATTTAGATAATTAAATTTGAGGAGGTTCTTTCATTCACACATCACAGGGCATTTTATGAACATGAGAGTAAAAGGTCATTCACCACACCAAGCCTGTTTTCTCCATAGATCTTGTACAGTTTGCCCCATCCACCCATTGATTTCATAATTCAACTAACTACCCTAAAGGTCAGAAACGCTAAGGCTTTGTTGCTGGCACAGTGCTCTTGCTAGTGAGAGTTTAAAATACAGCTACAATGTTGGGGCCCTAAATATGCTCAAGGTGCACGCATCTAACAAGGATTCACAATTTCTGCCCTTAAACCTATTGCTGCTGAGATTTCCAATGAAGTTCATGCCTGACAAAGTACTCGTTATTATGCTTCTTTTATGAAGATATGTGCCTAGTATATGATATCAAAATAAAGCCACTTGAAGTAGGATTGAAGGTGGAATGGTGGTCTGGTTTTGTCCATAACAACCTTGACCAAACTCATCAAATCAGAGCCATGCCTGTCTTGATACAAAAAAATCATCACTCTTTCCTTCAATGTCTGCTTGGTTTAGGAACAATTGAGGTGTCTTTCCCATTGAAAAAGAAAATAAAAAATCTTTATGAGTTTGCTCTCGGGATGTTCGCGATGCTGGCTCGGTTGCATTTATTGCCCAATCCTAATTGTCCCGAGAAGGTGGTGATGGGCTATCTCCTTGAGCTGCTGCAATCCTTGTGGCGATGGTGCTCCGACAATGGAGTTAGCTAGGGAATTTCAAGATAGTGACCCAGTGATGATGATGAAATGGCGATATTATGTCCAAGTCAGGATGGTTTGTGACTTGGAGGGGTGACAGAGGTGATGAAGTTCCTATGACATTTCTACTCCTTTCCTTCTTGGTAATAGAGGTGACAGGGTTGGTAGGTGGTATCAAAGCAAGCTTAGTGAATTGCTGCAGTCAATCCTGTAGATAGTACTTCAGCCACAGTGGTCTAGAAATCTGATCATGCCTGGAATCGGGCATGCAGGGGGCAGGGTACACACTGCACGCGCCTGTTACAAGTTACTCACGAATATTACGTGCTGTCTGATCAATATCATCACGTAGGCGTGCAACCAGCACTACTCATTGGCTGCATGCCTGTAAGGGATGGCGGCGAGGAGGCGGAGGGATAGATGCCTGACACCACTTAAAGGCAGCCAGCACCTCTTAAAGGAGAGGGACATACAGGCTGCAGACACCAGAGAAACAGTTCTGAGTACAGATATGGCTGAAGCAACTCGTGAAAGGTTCTTTGATACTGCTTTGGAGGCCCTGGTGCAGGCAGTGGACAGGAGGACGGACATCCAATTGCTCCCAGGCATCTACTCAGGAGGTAGTGAAATTGCAGAGCATGCAAATGCATGGAGCATTGCATCCAGGACATGACTGCAATGATGGAAGAAATTCAATGATCTAACCAGAGTTGTTAAGGTAAGAATACTGCTCTCTTACTCTCTGCTCACAGCTGCATTACTTACAGTCTCATTAATTACAACACTCACAGCACTCACAAATCTCCCCTCCCCCACTTCCCTTCAATCTCCTACAATCACTTTATCACACTTCATGACACCTCCTTCTCCTTACACTCACACACACCATTATAAGGAAGTATATTCTTGCCTTAGAGGGGGTGCAATGAAGGTTCACTAGATTGGTTCAAGGGATGAGAGGGTTGTCCTATGAGGAGAGATTGAGTAGAATGGGCCTATATTCTCTGGAGTTTCGAAGTATGAGAGGTGATCTCATTGAAACATATAAAATTCATAGAGGGCTTGACAGGGTCGATGCTGAGAGGCTGTTTCCCCGGCTGGTGAGTCTAGGACTCGGGGTCATAGTCTCAAGATAAGGGGTCGGCAATTTCGGACCGAGATGAGGAAAAATTTTTTCACTCAGAGGGTTGTGAATCTTTGGAATTCAGAGGGCTGTTGATGCTTGTCGTTGAGTATATTCAAGACTGAGATCGATGGATATTTGGCCATTAAGGGAATCAAGAGAAATGGGGATAGGGTGGGAAAGTGGAGTTGAGGTAGAAAATCAGCCATGGATTTATTAAATGGTGGAGCAGGTTCGAGGAGCCGTATGGCCTACTCCTGTTCCTATTTCTTATGTTCTTCCTATTGCTAACCCTCAATTACCAACAATTCACAACACACACTGACTATCAGGTATTCTACCATGACAGCCACATTCTCCAAACACCTCACGAGACTCTCACTAACACACCCCTTCTTTCTTGCAGGAGAAGGTTGCTCCAAACAGCAGGCTGGCACCAGAGAAGTTAAAGCCCATCAGTACACCCTCTCCCCGCTTGAAGAAGGGGCAGAGTTGAGGTCGTAGCGACTGGCAATGCTGGAGGAGATGCCGCATAGGGTTTCTTCATACCTAATCCTCTTTGTCCTTCTGACTTTTCTCTCACCCCACACACTCTGCATTACAAGCTGCAGATCCTTTCACCACCCACTTCTCTCTCTCTGCTCTCGCTTCACACCACAAACTAACTCCTATCCTTCTCTTTCATTTCAGATGTTGAGAATGTGGAAGCTCCAGTGGCAATGGAGGATGAGGAGGCAAGCCCTACTGAAGATGCACTGTCACTCAATTTGACTCTCGCAAGCATCAGCTCATAGACTGGCACCACGTGGACTTTAGAGGCCACGTACAGGAGGTGGGTAGATGCGGTGACTCACCGAGCACAAGTGCATAAGAGCTTGGGCAGGTGGATAGGACGCCACAGGTACCAGCTCATTGAAGGCCGAGGTCGAATACTAGTTCTGCCGCAGAGGATTCAGGTGAAGACTTCAAGGGCCTTGGCGACCGAAAAAGGCTCATGGGCATCTGCCAGGAAATGTTAGGTGCACTGGGCAGCCTGCCAGAGAGTTTGCACACAATGTGTGCATGGGGCATGGAGGAATCCAGCTCCAACTTGCCCCAAGGCTTTGCAGAGAGCATGGAGAACATTCTGTCTATAGACCATTAACACAGCGGCACCCACCATGATGGAATCTCTGCTGACAGATTTGACATCTTCCATGACAGCTCACACTGCCGCCATGTAATCTCAGGTGGCTGCCATTTTGGCGGGGACTTCAAAGCGTCACAGCATTCCTGCACTCTGTTCTCACGCAGATCACTCAGGTGGCTGCACTTCAAAAGTACTTCAGTGGCTGTAAAGCACGTTGGAAAGTCCTGAGGTTGTGAAAGGCTCTTAGAATGACAGCATGCCTGCTCCCCTGCCACCCACTCCTCCAGTTTCCTTGTTAATGCCACACAGCTTCTAGGCCTAGAGCCGTTCAAGGTTGTCCTCCACAGCCGTCTGAAGTGACCTCAATGGAAGCTCAGCAGCCTTTCACCTCCCAAACTATAGCCACTGGGGAAAACTTTGCAGGAGCATTAAGATAGGTAAGGGAACACACAAAACAGACGCCAAAGATTATTCTTAATTATTTCTGTAAACTATCACATAGAGATGTAATTGTGTTGATTGATAAATTTGTTTCTTGTTCTGGATTTGGTGTTTCTCTTTGCCGTGAAGTGAGGGCAAGATCCATAAGTCTGGACTAAAGGAAGGCAATTGGAAGGAGCTTGTAAGGAAAGTGGTAAGGACTGTGGGACTGTAGGTCTAGTGGGGTTGGGAGGGCTGACTTAGGTGAAGTGCTACTCGTTGAGCTGGTCTTTGAGACATTTGGCAGCAAGGGGCACTGATGGTCGCTGCCTTCCCTCCTCCTCTTGCTGCTCCTTCTCCACCTCCTGCTCCTCCTCCACCTCCTGCTCCTCCTCCTGCACTTGTTGCTGCCCAGATGGTGATAAAAGCTCATCCTCACGATGGCAAAGTCTTACATCATGCAGCAGACAACATCTGGATACCCTCTCAGGGATGTACTGCAAAGCTACTGCGGAACGGTCCAGGCGACGCAAGCATTGCTTGAGCTTGATGATTGTTAGCTTGATGATGTTTCTTGTGGCAGCATGGCTCTCCTCGTTGTAGGCCTGCTCTGCATCTGTGTGTGGCTTGGTTGGAATAAAGGTGGCACAGAGGATTGGTGCAGGATGAAAGAGTCATGACTGCTGCCGGGATAGCCAACACAGATCTGCATGAGGCGCTGCCCGAAGTTGCAAACCAGCTGTATACTGAGGGAGTGGAATCCCTTTTGATTCATAAAGATGCCAAGCTGGTGATAGCAATCACACAATGTGCGTGTAGTCTATGGTACCTTGCACCCTGGGGAGGACTGCCATGCAGGTAAAACCTATTGCTCTCTCGTCCTGTTTCATTCTGTCCATGAGGAAGGAGATGTAGGTGTTCATCCTGGCATAGAGAGCCTCAGTGACCTCCCTGAGACATCAGTGTACCGCGAACCGGGAGATATGGCTGATGTCACCTGTTTCAGCCTGAAAGGAGCTTGTGGCATAACAGTTGAGGGCCTCGGTGACCTTTATGGCCACAGGCAGTGCTGTTCATGCCCTGGTTTGAGGGTTCGAGTTGTGGCTGCAACAAGTGACATAGCTCGATGTCAGCCTGCTTGGTGAAGCGAAGGCACCTCATATATTGTTCCAGAGTAAAGTTAATGTAGGAGAAGTGCTCGCTGAATACCCGCTATGGATATGGCCTCCTGCGCAGTGCCCTCCTGCTCCTCCCTCTTCTGGCAGCTGCTCCTGTTCTGTGGTGATCTTCCTTGCTGCTGCCCCTTGTCCTCCAGCACCGAAGGCAGCCCTATAAGACCATCCATGGCTGCAGCCAAACTATTTCTGAGGTGGCCAACAGTGCAACACCAGCAAAATCTCTCTCCGTTTAGACAAAGTGAACTTTTCAGAGTGATAAAACACATCAATAAAAGGCCCAGAAGTTAACCAGCAGTCTGAAATGAGAAACCAGCAACTAAGCCAGCGAGTACTGTATGGTCCCTTGAACTAACGCTGGTGAGGGAGCCTTCCTGCCAGTTAGCGCCATGTTGTGCTGTGCGAGTTCAGCATGTAGCGAGTGAAGCGACGTGGGGTGATCGAAAATGGAAACTGGGTCCTGCAGGACCCTAATTTGAATTAATTATTCTGACCTTTAAATGTTTCCGACAGGCGCTTGGGAACATTATAGACATGCGCGGTTGAATTTCTAGGTCAGTGTGTCGATGACGGAGATGGTAGATATTGAGTTCATTGGCAGGAGTGCCGATCAAGCTGTCCTGGGTTCCTGGGTTGTTTTGAGCTTCTTGAGGTGTTCCTGCAACTGTATCAATCCAGTCACTTGGAGAATAATTCATCACACTCCTCACTTATACCTTGTGGATGGTCAAGAGGCATTGAGTCCCACATTTCTCTCCACTCCCACTGCCCCCAACCATAATTACTTTGGATTGCCACAAGAAATCACTTACATTGCAGACAGCCATTGCCACATTCAATGGAACTTTAAGTCAATCTTCTATGAAACTGTTGACACAAAAGGCTGGGATGACAGTATTTATTTAGCTTTTTTTCAGTTAGCTGCACCATTAAAAGCTGTGCATTACCCTGAATGATTTCCTAGATAATTATTATGTATCCCGTTGAAATACACAATAGTCTTTTGTGGTATAAATTTAAATGATAAGTTAGCAATAGATCTGAAGCTGTACTGAAAGCAGTTACAACAGATGTGCTCTCTTTAAGGTACCAATGGCATCCCACAGCTGTGACATTTACTTTACTGACAGAAGTGTTCATCATTGCACCTGGAGCCATATCGAAGAGTCAGCTGAGTGAGGAAACAGATTCCAGTAATCAACAAGCTTCTCAATTACTCTTTTTAAATAGCTTGATTCCTATTTTCTGACTTCTTAAAGTAATTTTATTGTATTTTAAAAGATGACACTGTAAGCATTCTGTGTGTAATGAGTGTTGGGAGTCTCAATGCAGTTCCTAGAGGGTTTGGGTCCACACAGTAATCTCACGCACAGAGGCCACAGGATAACTGGTACGGGAAATGGAAAACTGGTGCAGTTGAAGATGCTCTTCTGAGGTTAAAGCTGAGGCACATTGTTGGGCCAGAGTAGAGGGACCTTTACTTGATGAAGACAATGGGGTGAAATTGAATTTGCGCCGACCTGCCAATTAAAACTGTGCGCAGGGATTGATCCCTCCTCCGGAATGGATAGGATCAAGGAATACTCGATATTGGGCCTCAGATGTCACTTGAATTAGACCGGCGAGCTGCAGACTCCTACTGCTTGGCCCCAAGCAGCTCGCCTGCAAAGTGGATTTAAATTTCGGGCCACTACGTCACTGGCAGCAGCCATCAGGTGGGTTCTGGAAGGGCAAGAGGCGATCAGTAGGGGGCTAAGGGGGCTGGCAACGGTCTTCGGCACTGCTTCAACAGAAGGTTGCAAATGCTTCAGCCTTGTCTTTTGCACTCATGTGCTGGACACTGCCATCATTGAAGATGGGGATGTTTACGGAGCCTCCTCCTCCCGTTAGTTGTTTAATTGTCCACCACCATTCACGACTGGATGTGGCAGGACTGCAGAGCTTTGATCTGATCCGTTGGTTGTGGAATCGCTTAGCTCTGTCTATAGCATGTTGCTTCCACTGTTTAGCATGCATGTAGTCCTGAGTTGTAGCTTCACCATTTTTAAGTACGCCTGGTGCTGCTCCTGGCATCTCTTCTACACTCCTCATTGAACCAGGGTTGATCCCCTGGCTTGTTGGTAATGGTAGAGTGAGGAATATGCCTCAAATTGAACGTGCCAGAGTTCTTTAGTTGAGGAAATGCTATAGTTTGTAAATAATAACTATTTGTTTCTGAAGGCAATGGGTCAAATTCCTCTCATAAACAACCATAGATTACAAACTTGAATTCAACTGGATTTAACCAATATAATTCCACTGAACAAAAAAGATTATTGCCTAAAAACAATTAATTGGCAGATTTTCCTATCGGCAGACATTTTGAAGAAAACAATCTGTCTTGCTGACTGTAACTGCATCAGTCATTGAAGGCATGATTATCGATGAGTCATGCATGAAACAATTGGCAAGTTAACAATGAAGCGCTTGGTCAAACCTTTATTAATCTGCTGGACAGCTGGGACTCAGCAAATTAATTGTACTTCCCACAATAATGTAAACAAGCTCTTAATTGTACGCATTTGGTAAAATGTCTCGTGGCATTCCCAATCAAACTTCAACTCTCAAGTGTTATCATTTAATTCTCCAACAATTTTTTTAATATAATTTTTGTCCGGACTGATTGCAACTGTAGAATACGTTAGATGTATTAAAGAGGCTCTGCTATCTTGACAAAATAACGTCCAAGGCACTGCAAAGGATTTCTAAATAGGTCAAGATCAAGCACAATGCTTGCTTCAATTCACCAACATCCATCATGGCACAGTGAATGGCATTCCAGAAATTGAGACTGCTCTGTAAAAAGTTCGCCAACAAGACGAAGGGGAAAAATTTGCAGGGCTTTGGGGAAAGGGCAGTGGAATGGGACTAATTGGATAGCTCTTTCAAAGAGCTGGCACAGGAATGATGGGCCGAATGGCCTCCCTCTACGCTGTATCATTCTGTGGTTCTATGAAGACAATGGGCATGATTTTGACCCTGAGCCGGGAAGGGGACTGGGGTATCAAATTGCAGATGGAAAATCCAGAAGTACAGGTTTCCCGGACATCCTTGCGATTTTGATGTAAGAACATCTTTTACTTTCTTTTGTTGGTTTGCCATCTAACTGGCCAACCTGATTGACAGGCTGGCCTCAGTCAGACGGGAGAGCAGCTAGGGAGAGGACGTGACAAGGTAAGTCTTCAGGTAAGTCTTTGATTGTATGGATGGAGGGGGGGGGGCATGGGGCATGGGTGGGCACTGGACACTGATGGGCATGGGGCACTGATAGGCATGGATGGGCATGGGAGCATTGATGGGCATGGGTGGGCATGGTGGGAGAGTCAGGGATGGGGGGGAGGGATCGGGGGTCATTGCAGGGGTCCGCGATCGTTGGGTGGGTCGGGGTCATCGCGGGCATCCGTGATCATTAGGGGAGGGAGTTGGTGGTCATCGCAGGAGTCCGCGATCGTTGAGGAGGGCTCAGAGATTGGGGGCGGGTCCACGATTGTTGGGGGGTCGCTGCAGGTAGACTTGTTGGGCCTGAGGGAAGCACTCCTGCTCCTCCGGGCCCAAAAGCTGTGCCATAAAGGCACTTACCTGCAGTTTTGGGTCTTCTCACCTCCTTTCATGTGGCGTGAAGGAGAATGCCTGGGATTCCTGGACCCCACAGGTTCAAATTGCAAAATCTGTAAAAATGGAGGCCCACTGCCTCCTTGAAAGGTTTTAATCACCAACCTGCATCCTGAGAGCTGGTTGGTTGCCCGCCCCTCATCCCACCCCAGTGAAAACCGGAAATGAGCGGGTTGGAGGTGGGTTGGGGCGGGTCTGAAATGGTTGCGATTTTCAATGCCTCCCCGCCCCCAACCCACCCGTTTTTCAATGTTAAAATCGTGCCCCATGTCTCCTTACTATATACAAAAACGAATACTGCATGTTGTGATTACACATACTTAGTAACTTGCTTCTTCTTTCGTAATTACATGTTTACCCACATTCCTTCAGGTGATTCGGAAGAAAATAGTTGTAGCCATCCACGCTCTACTGCACAACTATTTTCTTCCTAATCATCTGAAGAAGAGTGTGATTGGCTGTGAGCAATGCCGTACATACATTTTTGTAACTGTGTGGGGAAGGATGAAATGAATTAAGAGTGGCAACCAACATGGGAGGTACAGTGAAAGCAATCAGAGTGAAATGGTTCCAGTCTCTACAATGCTCTGTAGCCCGGGCTGCATAAGCACAGGAGTGCACTTAGATGAACTTTTCTGGCAGTGTAATGCCCAACACGTAACAGTTCAGCTGAGGTCGACCAAAACACAACAAGCAGTTGAAGGAAGCAATCGCACACTGACTATTCCAGCAAAGCGGGAGGAATGTCGTGAAATCTTGTTATCTAAATCTTTAGATGCTATAAAACTCAATGTATAAGCTGCACTTCTGTGTCCTCAATATATAAAAGAACTACTGATACATCAATTGTTGGAAAATCACCTGCAGCACTTACTCAAATTTCCAATAGACACTTCCAGCAGGTGAGACACCCACCAATAATGTAAACTCATAAAATAAAGCCTACTTTCTTTAGCTTCTTTTACAACAACAATCTTATGTTACCGTCATACCTGTAAACCTTTCCACATTCAAATCCTTCCATCTGCGTTTTGCTGCATGACGCACATACACAAAATCACACCCACGATAGACTGCAGGGTGGGCACTGGGTCTCACTATAGGGTCGATTTTATGAATGCACGATACTGTCTCATGTGTCGACAGCACATATCAGAAAATCGTGGCCTGCTGCTCACAACTTTCTATCCATTAATTTTGATTTAGAGAGTAAAAGAGGGTAATACAGAGTATGAGTGAGGTGGTACTGGTAACAATGGAGGAACAGGAACCTGCTGGCCAGAGAAGCAGCTTGCATCCTACCTCAGCTGGTGAGCCCTTGGATTCTTACCTCAAATTAGTGACCTCCCATCACTGACTCCCCAACCATAGGAAGTCGTCTTTCCTTATTCATCCTATCAAAACCCTTCACAATTTTAAAAACCACCAGCAAATCTCCTCTTAGTCTTTTCTGCTCCAGTGGAAATAGTCCCAGTATCTCAAGTCTCTCCTTAGAAGCATATTTTCTCATCCCTGATATCATCCCGTGAATCCACACTATATGCTCTCTACGGTATTAATATAATTTCTACGATGAAGCACCCAAAACAGCCCGCAGGACTTTGACTGCGCCTGAACATTACCTTCTATAAATTTGTCATTACTTCCCTGTGGACATGGCTGAGCCAATTGTATAAACAATTCATTACACAGCACAGAGAGACTAAGGGCCAGCTCGATACCAACAGGCTCCCACTCATACCCAGCAGTCAGCAACCTCACTTACTCCAACCACTCAGGGAGCCACACTGCATGATCCTGTTTTGATGGTCACAGACAACCTGCACATTGGTGGAGTGGAAGCTGTTGCAGTTTATTAATGTAAGGAATCTTACAACACCAGGTTATAGTCCAACAGTTTTATTTGAAAATCACAAGCTTTCGGAAGCTTTCTCCTTCGTCAGGTGAAGTGTGGGATTCCCTGAAGGTTACCGCATTTATAGTCAGAGAACAATACCTGGTGATTGCAGATAATCTTTCCAACTGCCCGTTGTCAAGGCAATCAAAGTGTTCAGACAGAGAGATGTTACATACAGGACCACCGAATATACAAACGGCCAGAACAAAAGACAGAGAGAGAGAGAGAGAGAAAAACATCCGAAAGGAAGAGAAAGAGAGAGAATGACCCGTTGTATTAAAAACAGATAACTTTTTTTCGCTGGTGGGGTTACGTGTCGCGTGACATGAACCCAAGATCCCGGTTGAGGCCGTCCTCGTGGGTGCGGAACTTGGCAAATAAAACTGTTGGACTATAACCTGGTGTTGTAAGATTCCTTACATTTGTCAACCCCAGTCCATCACCGGCATCTCCACATCATGGCAGTTTATTAAGGCAGAGGAGCTGTGAGCAGCAGCCCATTGAGCCACATGACTGCTGTCAAGGAACATTAGATTGATTAGAAACTGGAACATGCAAAACATGTAAGGGTGTGCTTTCTAATTCCACACTCCCAGCGTGGAATCTTGCCTACTGGGAGAGCATATTGGGAAATTGTAATGCACAGTCCTTGATTTTCTGT
Organism: Heptranchias perlo; assembly: GCF_035084215.1. NCBI lineage: Eukaryota > Metazoa > Chordata > Chondrichthyes > Hexanchiformes > Hexanchidae > Heptranchias > Heptranchias perlo. The sequence goes on from NC_090327.1 coordinate 104,255,400, forward strand.
CCGACGATGGAAAATCTACCCTGTACTACCATCAAGTGGAAGCATCAGGGTAAACACACTATCCATGCATGCATTTGGTGAGCAATAAATTTGATATTTCCAGATAATTTATTTGGGATGGTATTGTGTAAAGTTGTATCAGATGAAAGGAATGGGATCTGTGACAGTACAGTTTGAACAGAGGTCAATTTATTTAGCTACTGCATGGTGCAGATGTGGAGAAAGGATATATTAACCTTGGAAGGAATGCAGTGCAGATTCATCAGAATGTTATCAGGGGTCCAAGAGTTAAATTATGATGAGAGATTATATAAACTAGGCTTGTATTCCCTGGAATATAGAAGGTTACGGGGTGATTTGATTGAGGTCTTTGGGATTTTGAAAGGAATTGATAGGGTAGCTTTGCAGGAATCTCTTCTGATTCTTCATCTTCATGTTGGTCATCTCCTGGTTGTGCCTATTTGAATGGCAAGATTGAACAGGATGCAACATACAACAGTGATCTTGGAGACCTTGGTGGGGCTGTACTAGAGGATGCCTCCAGATTTATCTAGGTAACTGAAGCTTTGCTTCAAGATAGCTATCATTTATTTATGGATGACCCTGCTACCGACATGGATCTCATTGTATCTGTGCTCTGCTGCTGTTTGTGGCTGCCTTAGAGATGTTATCAGGCAAGACTCAAGAGGAACAAGCCTTGCGCTCTGCTTCATGCCTCAAATAATCTTGGCACTGTGGACTTCCTTAAAGTGAAGACATCATGGCTGCTGATTAGGAAACAATCTTGCATTTGCATGAATCTATTTTGATGTCACAGATGGCCTTCATCTTGATGGAATGGAAGTCCTTGTAGTTCATGAAGGCAGGAGCCAATAGAGTGACACCTTGGAATTTGGAGAAACTTGCCATACAAAACAAATGCAATGGCATGGTAAGTAGTATAGTTGGGTGCATAAAATTACAAAGAGACAATGATAGATTCAGTGAGTGGGCAAAACTGTGGCAGATGGATTTCAACGCAGGTAAGTGTGAGGTCATCCATTTTGGACCAAAAAAGGATAGATCCGAGTATCTTTAAATGGTGAAAAGCTAGAAACAATGGAGGTCCAAAAAGATTTTGGGGTCCATGTACACAGATCACTAAGATGTAGTGGTCAGGTACAAAAAATAATCAAAAAGGCTAATGGAATGTTAGAGGGCTAGAATATAAAGGAGGAGGAAGTCTTGCTACAGCTATACAAAACTCTGGTTAGACCACATCTGGATTACTGTGCACAGTTCTGGGCACTGCAGCTTAGAAAGGATATATTGGCCTGGGAAGGAATGCAGCGCAGGTTCATCAGAATGTTATCAGGGGTCCAAGGGTCAAATTATGACGAGAGATTATATAAAGTAGGCTTGTATTCATTGGACTATAGAAGGTTACGGGGAGATTTGATTGAGGTCTTTACGATTTTGAAAGGAATTGATAGGGTAGATAGAGAGAAACTTTTTCCACTGGTGGGAGAATCTAGGAAAAGGAGACATAACCTTAAAATCAGAGCCAGGCCATTCAGTCCAGAAGTAAAGAAGCATTTCTTCATGCAAAGGGTGGTGGAAGTGTGGAACTCTATCCCAAAAAAAGCAGTAGATGCTGGCTCAATTAAAAATTTTAAATTTGAGATTGATAGATTTTTGCTAGCCAAGGGTATTAAGGGTTATGGAGCCAAGGCGGGTAAATGGAGTTAGGATACAGATCAGCCATGATCTCATTGAATGGCGGAACAGACGTGAGGGGCTGAATCGCCTACTCCTGTCCAATGCTCCTATCTGCTGGTTGTCCATGGAGAATGAAATGAAATTGCTCACCCTGGCAAACAATGCATGAGTCTCCTGCTTGATACCTCTGTGCACTGCAGATTGACTAATGTTGCTGATGCTCCATGTGGCAGCTTGGAATGAGCCTGAGGTATAAATGTTTAGGGCTGTGATAAACTTGAGAGCCATTGGCACAGCTGTCCCTGTGTTGGAGGCTGTCACTTTCCAACAGGTGGCACAACTTTGACGCTTTCTTTCAAGTGAAGTGAAGCCTGTGAAAGCAATTTTCCTCAGATTTGCTTCTGCCTGTTCATGGATAATGGCAGGTGTTGGAGTCCACCTCATTAATACTTGTTTGGCATCTGTCCTTCCTCCAAACAACAGAGAAATGAGGGAATGCCATAGGAATCCCCAAAATGCAAATTAATTACTGCATAAACTAAAAATATCTGAGACAAAACTCTGAGTTCAAAACCTACAAAAATAACTTGAAAAACAAATCCTGCAAAAATAAGCAGAAGCAAAATATCTTCATTTAAATTGTTGATTCAACTTACAGCTTTTTCAAATCACTGATCTCCCTTTAAATGCAGCACAGCACATTATGGGTGGAGACCCAGCAATCCGATTTCGCACATTCCATTATGCATTCTGCACTACCACTGCAAGAGGTGGTGATTGCAAAATATATCCCATTCTGTTTATAAGACTTCCGGTAAAGAAAAAAAGAAAGAACTTGCACATCCCTCGGACATCCCAAAGTGCTTCACAAACAATTAATTATTTTTTGGAGTGTATTCACTATTATGTTGTAGACAAATGCAGCAGCCAATTTGTGTGAAATCACACAAACAGCAATGAGATGAATGATCAGTTAATCTCTTTGATGGTGAAGGATTTTGGACTTTTAACTGAAAGGCTGGGCTAGAAACCCTGGATTGCTCAAAGAGCAGAATTTGGTTCAAAGGATAGAACACAGAACTGTTACTGTTCAAGACGACATTCTGGGAAGGTTGATCAAGCTCGAAAGGTATTATTGTTATTGCTTCAGGCTGTTTAGAAGGATAACTGAGATGATGTACTTTTGTGGAGATAAGGGGCGAGGTTAAAGATAAGGCAGCTTATGAGCTCGGACTTGAAAGTCTGTGAGAAGCTGTCGTAAACATCAGATGCTGTAGCATCAGCTTGTTTTGAACATGGGAAAGAGAGGGAAAAGTACCAGCAACTTGTTATCGCCAGCGAGAATGGTATACGTGCAGCCATTCTAATGTGAAAGGGGAGAAAGTCCACGAGACAGACCGGAGTCAGCCCACGGGACAGACCAAAAGAATACCAAGAAGGATGTCAATGGAGAATTAACCGAGAGTCTTCCAAAGCAAAAGAATCTGACCATTCTGAGTTTCAAGTTTCATTTTTGACTTAAGGCTGTATGCATCTCTACCTGTAAACCTTTTCTGTTTTAACGTTAATAAAACCAATTGTTAGAAAAGTTTAAAGCCTTGGTTGACCTTACCTCTGATTACCTCAAAAGAGTAAAGAGAGGGTTAATAAAACTCTACAATGATGTTGGTTGAGGGATGAATGTTGGAAAGGACACAAGGAGAACACCCCTGCTTTTCTTCAAATAGTGCCATAAAATCTTTCACATCCACCTGAGAGCACAGATGGTGCATTGGTTTAATGTCTTATGCGAAATAAGGCACCTCCGATAGTGCAGCACTCCCTCAGTATTTCACTGAAGTGTCAGCCTAGATTATGTGCTCGAGTCCTGGAATGGGGCTTGAGCCCACCCTTTTCTGGCTCAGAGTGCTACCAACTAAACTTCCAACTGAAAAAAATGAATACTAATAAGCATTTTGTTGCTCTTCATGGCCCAAGAAAATCAGTTCAAATGCTTTGTGATGGAAGTGTGTTGTAGAGGTGTCACTAGCGATTGGCATTTAGAAGTAAAAGGACAAATCCAAGAGTGATTACCAGGCAGTGACCTTGCCAAGTTGTTTAGAATATGAGAGCAGCCCTTGAGCAACTATGATGTGATCCCCAAAGTGTGATTAGACTTGAAATCACTCCATGATATTTCTCATTGTACACACTGTGCAGCCCGTAGAGTTCATTGTATTACTGCCAGAAGGGACTATGGCAGATATTGAGAGCCAGTGTAATCCATGCTGTCGATCTTAATGCTGGATTAAGGATTGCTTTGCATATGTATCAAATGATAGTCAACAAATGATTAGCAGCAAATTCCACAGTTGCAGATAAGAACCAAAATTGTGATACCCTAGTCCCGGCTTGGAGTCTTGCTTGACAGGAATGCAGATTGGAGGATCAGGTGCAGAGGTCATTGCAACTAATTTGCCGTAATGGCAGGAAAATTGGTTGCAGTGCAAATTGAGCACACTGGCTTCTGTGCCCAATTCTCCAACGTGTGCTCCAATTGGGTGAGAATAGAGTATCAGAACTCTGAGGGGGTGATTTTCAACTGTCAGAGGTTCATTTCTTACTGAAAAATGGGCAGCCACAAGTTGAAGATCGGGAGAGGAAGCACCTCGGCTCCCCCAATGGCTTAAATAAGCAAACCAGGGTCCTAAACTGGTTGTTGGACCCCAATTGCAATTTTCATATACAAATGGGTGGAGCTTGTGCCACGTGCACTCTATCCAGTTGCTCCAGGCATTGAGCTGCTTAACCAGCGGTCCTTAAAGGGAGACCACTCACAAAACAGCCAAGGAAACTTTCAACTTTTTCCTGTGGGGGGCTCAGAAGAAGTGGGAGTGCTCAATTTGGGCCCTCCCAAAAATACTCTGGCCCACTGCTGGCCCACTCGAGGCTTCCCCCCAGATTGCTCCCCCCCAACCCCGCCGCCCCCCACCCCCCACCTGACCTGTTAGCTCTCATATTCCAGAACAAACAGGCGGATAGAGTGACTGGACCGCCAACTTCACATGTTTTGGGCGCTACCTTAGTGTTGGATGATGTTAACGAGTATTATATAAAATTAGATACATGTAGAGTTTGTGAAGGATGCAAAGACGACATCGCGCTAAATCTTTACCATCATCTCCCAGTTTCCAAACAGTCAAAGAATTCAGCAATACATTTCCTTGGGATTGATCGATCCCAGCTGTGAGTGCTTGCTTTCGATGCACAGACTACAACAAAGAGAGGATTTCGACCCTATTCATTAAGTGGATGAGCAGACACAATCAATTCATGGGATTGGCACAATTAGATTTTTTTTAAATTACTGGGTAAAACAGGCCAAGCATCTCATATCAGCAAATGCCAAGTTAATACCACATACAGATGTGTGCACAACTATCTTGAATTTACAGTTCATTCCCAATGCTAAAGGATTAAAGTATTGCATAAACTGTGAAAAATGCATTTTCAAACGAAAAGCCTCAGTGAACAACTTAATCATTTCAAGTCATTTTTAAATCAATTTTTTATGATTGTCCTCCTACAATTTTTATTTTTTGATGAAACTGATGGTCGCTGCAGTTTTCTATCAAATCAAACACTTGGCAAATAACAGGACACAGTCAAACAAACATGTTCTACGCCAGCACCCTGTCAGAATAAATATTCATAATTAAATCACAACCCAGAGTTTAGCAAAGACCTTTGCACTAATTAAATCTATCAGTGCTGATATAATCTCACATTTATCAAATGCATTAATAAAATGACTTTTTTAAATGAGTTTGAAATCTAACGAGCAACATGACTCAAATAATCTTGGAGTCCTGTGAATGCAAAGTATCCTGAGCCCGCTATGGCCCATTCTCTTACTGCAGATAGATATTCAGATTCATTGCTGTACAAAGTGGGCAAGTTTGAAGATACAGGGGACACATGCTATACAGCATTATTTAAGGCCCCAATATTTACAGGGAGGCGGGGAGGGAGCGGGGGCACCAGTCAGCGGCCAGGAAACCCAGAAATACCGGGAAGGTGGAAGTCCTGCCGAATTTAATGGACATTAGCAAACCAATGGGTTTTTTATGATAATCTGGCAGCTCTTGTGGTCTTTTTCCCCCAGTGTCACCTCACAAATTGTCACTTATTGAATTAGGATCATAGCAGCTGGGATCAAGTGGATCCCTTGAAGAGTATAGAGATTGCCGGAGTAAAGTTAAGAGAGAAATCAGGAGGGCAAAAAGGGGACATGAGATTGCTTTGGCAGATAAGGCAAAGGAGAATCCAAAGAGCTTCTACAAATACATAAAGGGCAAAAGAGTAACTAGGGAGAGAGTAGGGCCTCTTAAGGATCAACAAGGTCATCTATGTGCGGAACCACAAGAGATAGGTGAGATCCTAAATGAATATTTCACATCGGTATTTACGGTTGAGAAAGGCATGGATGTTAGGGAACTTGGGGAAATAAATAGTGATGTCTTGAGGAGTGTACATATTACAGAGAGGGAGGTGCTGGAAGTCTTAACGCGCATCAAGGTAGCTAAATCTCCAGGACCTGATGAAATGTATCCCAGGACGTTATGGGAGGTTAGGGAGGAAATTGCGGGTCCCCTAGCAGAGATATTTGAATCATCGACAGCTACAGGTGAGGTGCCTGAAGATTGGAGGGTAGCAAATGTTGTGCCTTTGTTTAAGAAGGGCGGCAGGGAAAAGCCTGGGAACTACAGACCGGTGAGCCTGACATCTGTTGTGGGTAAGTTGTTAGAGGGTATTCTGAGAGACAGGATCTACAGGCATTTGGAGAGGCAGGGACTGATTAGGAACAGTCAGCATGGTTTTGTGAGAGGAAAATCATGTCTCACAAATTTGATTGAGTTTTTTGAAGGGGTAACCAAGAAGATAGATGAGGGCTGTGCAGTAGACGTGGTCTACATGGACTTTAGCAAAGCCTTTGACAAGGTACCGCATGGTAGGTTGTTACATAAGTTTAAATCTCACGGGATCCAAGGTGAGGTAGCCAATTGGATACAAAATTGGATTGACGACAGAAGACAGAGGGTGGTTGTGGAGGGTTGTTTTTCAAACTGGAGGCCTGTGACCAGCGGTGTGCCTCAGGGATCGGTGCTGGGTCCGCTGTTATTTGTTATTTATATTAATGATTTGGATGAGAATTTAGGAGGCATGGTTAGTAAGTTTGCAGATGACACCAAGATTGGTGGCATTGTGGACAGTGAAGAAGGCTATCTAGGATTGCAACGGGATCTTGATAAATTGGGCCAATGGGCCGATGAATGGCAGATGGAGTTAAATTTAGATAAATGTGAGGTGATGCATTTTGGTAGATCGAATCGGGACAGGACCTACTCCGTTAATGGTAGGGCGTTGGGGAGAGTTATAGAACAAAGAGATCTAGGAGTACAGGTTCATAGCTCCTTGAAAGTGGAGTCACAGGTGGATAGGGTGGTGAAGAAGGCATTCAGCATGCTTGGTTTCATTGGTCAGAACATTGAATACAGGAGTTGGGATGTCTTGTTGAAGTTGTACAAGACATTAGTTAGGCCACACTTGGAATACTGTGTACAGTTCTGGTCACCCTATTATAGAAAGGATATTATTAAACTAGAAAGAGTGCAGAAAAGATTTACTAGGGTGCTACCGGGACTTGATGGTTTGACTTATAGGGAGAGGTTGGATAGACTGAGACTTTTTTCCCTGGAGAGTTGGAGGTTTAGGGGTGATCTTATAGAAGTCTATAAAATAATGAGGGGCATAGATAAGGTAGATCGTCAAAATCTTTTCCCAAAGGTTGGGAAGTCTATAACGAGGGGACATAGATTTAAGGTGAGAGGGGAGAGATACAAAAGGGTCCAGAGGGGCAATTTTTTCACTCAAAGGGTGGTGAGTGTCTGGAACGAGCTGCCAGAGGCAGTAGTAGAGGCGGGTACAATTTTGTCTTTTAAAAAGCATTTGGACAGTTACATGGGTAAGATGGGTATAGAGGGATATGGGCCAAGTGCAGGCAATTGCGACTAGCTTAGTGGTATAAACTGGGCGACATGGACATGTTGGGCCGAAGGGCCTGTTTCCATGTTGTAAACTTCTATGATTCTATGATTCTAATCCTACAGCACAGAAGGAGTCTATTTGGCCCATCGTGTCTGTGCCAGCTCTTTGAAAGAGCTATCCAATTAGTCCCACTGCACTGCTCTTTTCCCATAGCCGTGCAAATTTCTCCATTTCAAGTATATATCCAATTCCCTATTGGAAGTTACTCGTGAATCTGCTTTCACCATCTTTTCATGATGTGGAGATGCCGGTGATCTTTTCAGGTAGTGCATTTCAGATCATAACAACACAATGTGTAAAAAAATTTCTCCTCATTTCCTGCCTGGATTTTTTGCCAATTACCTTAAATCTGTCTCCTCTGGTTACCAACCCTCCGGTCAGTGGAAAGAGTTTCTCCCCATCTACTCTATTAAAACCCTTCATAATTTTGAATACCTCTATCAGATCTCCCCTTAACCTTCTCTGCTCTAAGGAGAACAATCCCAGCTTCTCTAGGCTCTCCACACAATTGAACTCTCTGGTAAATCTCCTCTGCACCTCCTCCAAAGCCTTGACATCCTTCCTAAAGTGTGGTGCCCAGAATTGGACACAATATTCTAGCTGAGGCAATTCAACAACAACAACTTGAATTTCTATAGAACCTTTAACGTAGTAAAACGTCCCAAGGCACTTCACAGGAGCGTTAATGGACAAAATGTGACACCAAGCCACATAAGGAGATATTAGGACAGGTGACAAAGCGGTAGGTTTTAACGAGAGTCTTAAAAGAGGAGGGAATGGTGGAAAGGCTTGGGGAGGGAATTCCAGATGTTAGAGTCGAGACAGCTGAAGGCATGGACGCCAATTGTGGAGCAAAATAAATCTTGGATGCACAAGAGGTGAGAATTGGAGGATCGCAGAGTTCTTAGAGTTCTTAGGGCTGGAGGAGGTTACAGAGATAGGGAGGGGCGAGATTAAGAAGGGATTGGATCACAAAGATGAGAATTTTAAAATCGAGGGCGTTGCTGAAGCGGGAGCCAATGTAGGTCAGCAAGCACAGGGGTGATGGATAAACAGGACTTGGTACAAGTTAGGATACGGGTTTTGGATGAATTCAATTTCACAAGTTGGTGAGATTTGATCTCACTACAGCTGACGATCTAGTACAGTACCGTAACCACCACACTAGTGTGCCCAACTACCACTGATGTAATTACAGTGCTGAGTTTGCATCCCCATAGTCTCCCAAACCTCTTGCCAGCTGTTCCACAACAACATTAACAGCAGTCTGGTAGCACATTATCGACCACTCTCTTGACAATAGGTGATGCAGAGAAGAGAAAATAAGCAAAAACTAGTTGATTAACCACCCCCTCAGCTTTGTGTCCAATTTTGGGCACCATACTTTAAGAAGGATGTCAAGGCCTTAGAGAGTGTGCAAAGGAGATTTACTAGAATGGTACCGGGGATGCGGGACTTCAGTTCCGTGGAGAGACTGGAGAAGCTGGGATTGTTCTCCTTAGAGCAGAGAAGGTTAAGGGGAGATTTGATAGAGGTGTTTAAAATCGTGAACGGTTTTGATAGAGTAAATAAGGAGAAACTGTTTCCAGTGGCAGAAGGGTCGGTAACCAGAGGACACAGATTTAAGGTAGTTGCCAAAAGAACCAGAGATGAGATGAAGAAACATTTTTTACACAGCGATTTGTTATGATCTGGAATGCAAAGCCTGAAAGGGTGGTGGAAGCAGATTCATTAGTAATTTTCAAAAGGGAATTTGATAAATACCTGCAGGGGGAAAATTTGCAGGGTTATGGGGAAAGAGCAGGGGAGTGGGACTAATTGGATAGCTCTTTCAAATGCCTGCACAGGCACAATGGGCCGAATGGCCTCCTGTGCTGTACCATTCTATGATTCTATACACACACATACGCATGCACACAAAACTACACCTGTACAAACACAAACATATATACATATGTGTGCACACAAACACATATATACATGTACACACACACGTTTACTGTCATTACAGTGTGCCCCACAGTCACATTACCACTTTAACAAGGCTGATTAAAAAAATTACGACTTGTGAGATGTAAATTTCATTCCTTGAATAAAAGGGCATTTTGCATATTACCTTGAAGTCACTTTCTCACTTGACATTTCTGCATCAATGCAGATTTTGTAAAAGACTTTTACATTTTACACTTCACAGAGCAAAACAGTCTGAATAAACATTCCTTTATTCAGAATGTCCCAGCTGGTTTTAAATACCGTTGTGTAGTGATAAGGAAGAGATTGAAGAATCTTTATCTTGGCCAGAGCTGTGCACAGAAACTGATCAAAATTAAATTGTTTGTGTGGAACTTTTAAAGACAAGGTCAGTTGAGTTTGTTCCATGCTTAAAAAAGTTTGAATGGTGCAATTTTTACGGCACTCAATAATGTTTCTTCTAAAAAATGCCTTAAGCACTGCCCAAATCAGCAATGCACAACATAAGCCAATGTGTAGGTTGGCTTATTGATTTAACTTCAACACATTACAGGCCAATGGGATGGATCAAGGAAACCAACATCCTGTTCCAATTGCAATTCATCTAAATAACATCAAGAATAATATCCAACCAGGAACTAAGCACGTTGCAGACGCCATGAGTGTTGCATATATGGGTTTATATCGGCCTCTCTATCTCTCTCTCTCTCTCTCTCCCACTTTCTCTCTCTCAGGCGGAAAGGCAGTTTCAATGTCCCTAGCAGTGATCACTGTATAAAGGGTAGAACCTTTTCTCTGCAATTTTCCTCTGCATAGGACTTGGGGAACACTCAATTCCTGGGTGCAGAACAGAGGAAAAAGGGTTGGAGACCTGTGACACCAGGCATCCTACCCTTTTTTGTTGTCCTGGGATTTCCTGGATTTTCCCCAAAAGGTGCTGGAGTCCTTGGGGGTAATTTGGACTTTTGTGGATAATTTGGACTTTTGTGGATAATGTAAAATGGGTGACAGCGGATTGGCCAACCGTTATACATCTCTCCCGATTACGAGTGTCAATGGAAATAAAAATGCGGAGAGATGTAAAATGGGCTGTCGATTCACTATCACCCGTTTTGCAAAGTCAAAATTACCCCCCTTGTGCCTGGAGCAGATGTAAGCATTCTAAACCCATGCAAATGAGGTGGGATTGATGCAACTGTGCCCCCTGCCTCAATTTCCTCCCCCAAAGGCAGGCAGGCACCTATTTGGAATGGTGTCCAGAACAAGTGAGACTTATGCCTTGCACCTCGTTCAGATCAGAGCATCTGGAAGCAACAGGCAGCACAAGATGGAACCAGGAATAGTGTAAGGATTTTTATTTTTTGCAGATACCCCTGAGCACGTTTGGGCCTTGTGGCTGTTGTTAATAGACAGCGGTCAGAAGGCCCATCAGTCAGCGGTCATTACCATTGCTGCAGGACTGCAGCGGCTATTGGATTTCCTCTCCTGATTATGGGTGCACGTGCCAGACAAGGGGCAAGCCTGTGTCTGGGGGACATTGGGTCAATACTAATGATCTGAACCCTGGAAATTCAGGCAGGTTCAGGTTACCTCAGGTGGAGTGGACTTTAGGTGCGGGCGTGGGGGAAAATTGGCCTCAATCTGTATGGGTGAAGAGATGACTTCAAATGGATCTGTGTAGCTTAGCCAGCTTAAATGACACCAGCCAGATGAAATAAATGGTATATTAGTTCATAATTTTTACATAAATTAATAAAATGTCGAGGTAAAGCTTCATGAAATGGTAATGCAATCATTTATTATCTATGTATGCTTATGCTATATTGTAACTTTACACCACACTGCAATAACAGACTAGTAATCTAAATACCCCCATTCTAAGCACCTGATACAAGCATGATCATGTTCCCTAAAAAACAAAACTGGCTCCCTGGGTCTATTTACCAGTCGTCCTTTCTCCACACTTTAAATAAGCCCAGGAAGCCAGCACCTCATTCCTTGCAATAAATATCATAAGAGCTGTGCCTCATTACCTCCTCAATTAGCATGAGTTGTTTACAGTGAACTGTACTCTGGAGCAGGAATGACCTCAGTCAGATCAGTCCAAACCCTGATAAGTAATCAAGCATCAAGGTCAAAGTTAAATAACCTGGAAATTTGAAATGTTGACAGAAAATTCAGGTTGCTCGGTGTCAATAAGTGAAAGACAGTCTAACTTTTCGGGTGTAATTCTTTATTTGAAATGCTGGGCGTGAAACATCCAGTTATCTTTCTCTTTACAGATGTGACTGCTCTGATGTGTATTTTCAGCAGTTTCTGTTTTTATTTCAAATTTCCAGCAGCTCAGTTACCTTTTTACCTCTTTTCTTTATTACGGTTTTTCCTTATACGCCAGGGCAGAAACACCCTAATTCACGACAACAGCTCTAAACTTCAAGCAAGTGCCTTTAGATAGTCCTCAGGAACAAAAACTGCAACCTCACCTCCCGACGTTGGTGATCATTTTAAAAATAAAGCACTGAACGGTCACATAGAACCAGAGCAAATGGTGTTCACTGGCCATCTTATAGTCAATATCAATGGAAAATAGAACTCTTTTGTAAGGAACAGTTACCCTGGACTCTTCTTGTGCAGGAGTGAGGAGCTGATTGTGTTATCTTTTGTACTAAATATTTCTACCTGTTTTGATGCTCAGGACTTCTGTCAATTAATACCGGAGCAAATACCTGGGTCCCAGCATTAAAAAAAATTTCTTAGATGACTCTCCCCCTTTGCACAGTGTAAAAATCATAAACACTATTAAAATAATGCACTACACTGGAGCAAGCACTCCATTTAATGCTGAAGTACTTTACCACTGCGACAAACAGCATTGGGTTAATTTCCTCTTTAGCACCTAGCTGCAGCACAGAGAGGAATGTTAGGCCAGCTCCATTACAAGTGTGCAATGCTCCCCGACCGACTTTCCTTTCTGCACTGCACTCAGGCACTGAAGAAAAAAATCGACTTGTGTCACTGCGCCCAGGTGAAAATTTTCTCAGTCTGATTTCTACATGATAATTTAACAGTATTTTCCAACATAACAGTTATTCGTTTCCATAATCATTACTGTACATGTGAAAGGCACCATGACTTTATTTTAAAGATGCATTTTATTCCCAATTAATTCAAAACATTCCCAAATATGATTTAATTCTACCAATCCTTTCTTCGCAGGAGTCCGGTCATGAATAAAACATTTTATAATAAGAATAGAAAATGCTGGATATACACAGAGAACTGACCAACATCTGAAGTACCCAAGATGTTCACCTGTGTTTTCTCTCTATAGTGGCTGGCGGAACTCCTGTGTATTTGCAATTTGTTTTTTTTTATTTGTAATGTCTTAAATTTCTCCATCCCATCAGAACATGTTAAAGGGGCATTATTTTCGTGGAGAATTGTTCTCCCTGTTTGTTAGTAAATACATGATGTAGTGACATCAATTGTATTGAGACACGTCACAGAAGTATGGGACAGGAGAAGGCCATTTAGCCCCTCAAGCCTGTTCCGCCGTTCAATTAGATCTTGGCTGATCTGTAGCTCAACTCTATCCACCTTGGTTCCATAACCCTTAATACCCTTACCTAACAAAAATCTATCAATCTCAGTTTTGACATTTTCAATTGACCTAGCCTCAACAGCTTCTTCGGGAGAGATTTCCAGATTTCCACTACCTTTTGTGTGAAGAAGTGCTTCCTGACATCACCTCTGAATGGTTTAGCTCTAATTTTAAGGTTATGCCTCCTTGTCCCGGACACCCTCAGGAAATAGTTTCTCTCTATCTACCCTATCATATTCTTCAATCATCTTTAACACCTTAGCTAGATCTTTTGTACTCAAGGGAATACAAGCCTAGTCCATGCAACCTGTCCTCATAATTTAACCCTTTTAGCCTCTGTATCATTCTGGTGAACCTGCCCTACATCCCCTTCAAGGCCAATATATCCCTCCTAAGGTGCGGTGCCCAGAACTGAACGCAGTACTCCAGATGTCTAACCAGAGCTTGATACAACTGCAACATAACTTCCTCCTCTTTATATTCCAGCCCCCTTGAGATAAAGGCTAACATTCCATTCGCCTTTTTCATTATCTTTTTGTATCTGTCCGCTAGTATTTCGTTATTTCTGTACATGCGCCCTTAAATCTCTCTGCTCCTCCACAATTCCTAGCTTCTCACCATTTAGAAATTACTCTGATCTATCTTTCTTAGGTTCAAAGTGGATGACCTCACACTTCTCCACATTGAACTCCATCTGTCACAATTTTGCCCACTTAATTAATCCATCAATGTCCCTTTGCAACTTGCTGCTCCCATCTACTCTATTACTGTGCCACCTAACTTAGTGCCATCAGCAACATGGATATACGGCTCTCTATATCTTCATCTAAGTCATTGATAAATAGTGAAAAGCAGGGGACCCAGAACAGATCCCTGGGCAACACCACTAGCCACACCCTGCCAATTGCAGTATATACCCATTATCTTTACTTTCCATATCCTACCTCCTAACCAATTCCCTACCCATGTCAACAGGTAGCCTCCAATTCCATGCGCTTTCATTTTTGCTAACAGTCATTGTACAATCCACACATGACAACACTGCATGGCTTTTCAAGTACTTCTGATGCCCAAAACAAAAAGCTCCTCAAATATTTTTTCATGTCGAGTTTGCCCCTTAAAAAGCGGAAGAAAGAGAGCACTCACATTTTAACAGAAATTATTTCCATCGACACCTGGACAGTTTTAATTGTATCATTAGTCAGAAACCAAAACCAGTAAGGAAACTCGAAAACCCAAACCAATCCAATAGAATTTTCCTTTGGGATTGACAGAACTCAGCCAGATGGAATTGCTAACCTCATCGCTGCCTTTTCCATAGCATCTGGGTTATCCACGGAGAGAAACTCTTCTGCCAGGATTTCTTCAGGATTCTGTGAATCAACATCAATTCCTGTACTTTCTTTTCTTTTTTCATTCTTCCCTTCAAATCCTGTACCAGTGTGCCACAGAGAGGCCTGTGATTTTGAACCTAGAATTTAAAAAGAAAGGCGATAGCTTTTTTAAAAAAGAATACATCAATCTTAGATAACCAGACTGGTTTCAAGACTCTAAAGGGTTTTCGGACGCAATAGAGAGGGGGATAAAAAAGGAGCGGGGTGGGGGGGGGGCAATTTTTGGTCAAAGAAACAATTACAGCTGTGAGGACGGATGATATGTTACAAGGATCATCAAATCAGGCCATATGGGTTGAGCTAAGGAACAAAAAAGGGGCAGTCACACTACTGGGAGTGTACTATAGACCTCCATACAGTCCGAAGGAGATAGAAGAGCAAATATTTAGGCAAATTTCTGAGAAGTGCAAAAAGAGTAGAGCAGTAATAGTAGAGGATTTCAACTACCCTAATATTAAATGGGACACAAGCAGTGTGAAGGGTATAGAGGGCGCAAAATTCTTAAGGAATTAAGTTCAGGAGAACTTTTTTAGCCGGTACATAGCAAGCCCAACAAGAGAGGGGGCAGTTCTGGATTTAGTTTTAGGAAATGAAGCTGGGCAGGTGGAAGGAGTATCAGTGGGAGAGTATTTTGGTGATAGTGATCATAATTTAGTTAGATTTAGCATAGTTATGGAAAAGTAACAGATAGAACAGGAGTTAAAGTTTTCAATTGGGGAAAGCTAAGAAGTGATTTAGCAAAAGTGGACTGGAAACAGCTACTTGAAGGCAAATCAATGTCAGAGCAGTGGGAGGCATTCAAGGGGAAGATTCAAGGGGTTCAGAGTAAACATGTTCCCACAAAGAAAAAGGGTGGGACTGCCAAATCAAGAGCCCCCTGGATGTCAAGGAGTATACAGGATAAGATAAGGCAGAAAAGGAAAGCTTATGTCAGACACTGAGAACTCAATACTACAGAAAGCCTAGAGGAGCATAAAAAGTGCAGGTGTGAAATTAAAAAGGAAATGAGGAAAGCAAAGAGAGGGCATGAAAAAATATTGGCAAGTAAAATCGAGGAAAACCCAAAGATGTTTTATAAATACATTAAGAGCAAGAGGATAACTAAGGAAAGAGTAGGGCCTATTAGAGACAAAAAAGGTAATCTATGTGTGGAGGCGGAAGATGTTGGTATGGTTCTTAATGAATACTTTGCGTCTGTCTTCACAAAGGAGAGGGACGATACAGACATTGTAGTTAAGGAGGAGGAGTGTGAAATATTGGAGAGGATAAACTTAGTGAGAGAGGAAGTATAAAGGGGATTACCATCTTTGAAAGTAAATAAATCACCAGGGCCAGATGAAATGTATCCCAGGCTGTTGAAAGAAGCAAGGGAGGAAATAGCGGAGACTCTGACCATCATTTTCTAATCCTCACTGGATACAGGTGTGGTGCCGGAGCATTGGAGGACTGCTAACGTTGTTTAAAAAAGGAGCGAAGGATAGACCGAGTAATTACAGGCCAGTCAGTCTAACCTCGGTGGTGGGAAAATTATTGGAATCAATTCTGAGGGACAGGATAAACCGTCACTTAGAAAGGCACGGAGTAATCAAGGACAGTCAGCATGGATTTGTTAAGGGACAGTCGAGTCTGGCTAACTTGATTGAATTTTTTGAGGAAGTAACAAGGAGAGTCGATGAGGTTAGTGCATTTGATGTAGTCTACATGGATTTTAGCAAGGCTTTTAACAAAGTCCCACATGGCAGACTGGTCAAAAAAGTACAAATTCATGGGGCCCGATGTTAGCAGGGCTGCGGGTTCTCGGCGGGTGGCCTATCGGGCGCGTGGGTAACGCGCCCGGTGAAATTAGTCAGCTTCCCGCGCGATTGTAGCAGACAATCCACTAATTAGATCCACTTACCTGCTCCTCCGGGTTCCCCACTGCTGATCTGCGCATCGGGCGGACTGCGCATGCGCAGTAAGATCTGTCAGCTGGAGGCGCTCTATTTAAAGGGGCAGTCCTCCACTGACGGATGCTGCAACAAATAACAAAAATTACAGCATGGAGCAGCCCAGGGGGAAGGCTGCTCCCAGTTTAATGATGCCTCACCCCAGGTATCAATACATGGGGTGAGGAGGAGGGGGAGGACAGAGATCTTCCTCCCGGCGGGCGGGAGGAAGCGGCCTACCTCTGCCACCAGGAAGGCCTGGCTCGAGATGGCAGAGGAGGTCACCAGCGCAACCAACATATCGCCCACCTGCATACAGTGCAGGAGGCGCTCCAATGACCTCAGTAGGTCAGCCAAAGTGAGTACACGTAGTCTTTCCCCAACACTCCATCTGCCACATCACTGCCCCCACCCCACATCTCCTTCAGCACTGCCAACACTACTCTGTCACATCACCCCTCATACCCACTCAAACCTCATCCTCATCTTACCTGCACCTACTCACCTTGCCAGTACTCATCCCGCCACTACCACTCAACCCAATCCTCATACACTCTCATGGCTCTATCGCATACACACCCTCTCGTGCATCTCTTTCACGGCCAGCCTCACTAAACCTGCCACTACCTGTGCTGCAGCCACAGGGCGTGCATCACATATGTGCAGTAGGCAGCGTAAGGCAAACGTGTCGTGAGCATGAAGGGGATGCACAAGGGTGTTTGAGGGTTTGTCATGGGTGTTACTTATATTGAATTTCTGAACAACTCACATTACATATTATATTGGCACCACTACTGCCATGTCTTCGCGAATCCTGTCTGGTTTGTGCAATAATGCCCGCTCCTGAGGATCACTATGAGGACCCACAACTGATGCCACCCATTGTGTCACTGCAGAGTGGGTGTAGGTGTATTTGCAAGGCTCTTCTGCGCAGACGACTGAGAGACATCGGCGATGTCCCCGGTTGCAACCTGGAAGGATTCGGAGGAGAAGTTGTTGAGGGCAGTGGTGACTTTGACAGCGACAGGTAAGAAGATGGTGCTCGGGCCAGCCAGGAGCAGCTCAGCATGAAAGAGGCTGCAGATGTCCATGACTACATGTCAAGTGACTCTGAGCCTCCGTGTGCACTGCTGCTCAGAGAGGTCCAGGAGGCTGAGCCTCGGTCTGTGGACCCTGTGGCGAGGGTTGTGCCCTCTGCGATGCATCTCTCTCTGCGGTAGCCCTCCCTCCTGCTGTACAGGTGGATGTGTCACGGCACTCTGTTGTGGAGCTCCACGTGTCAGAGGTGGACGGCGTGGATGGCGAGGCTGGTGAGGTTGGTGATGCTGTTCGCCCTCCGAGGAGGTCATGACTGCAGCTACGGCGGCCCCCATCCGCAAGATGTACATCTGAGGGGGTCCGCAAGGTAGGTACATGTCTCCGGACCCCGGGGTAAGTGTGCAGGTTGGTGACTTTGACTGTCAGGAGGAGGGTGGTGGAGGCCAAACTTTGTCCCAAGTGACAGAGTGGCCTCCTGCAATGGGTGAGGGTCTCCCTCCCACCCCCCCCCCACCTGTCAAATGGACCTTTGCAGCTGCCACAGGCTGACAGCTGCAACACGTCCATTTGACCTGGAAGTGTTTCCCCCAGTGTGGGAAACAGTCCCAGTTTGTTCTAAAATCCCACCCCTCCTCACATAATCCCTTAATCAGGTCAGTTAATGACCTGAAATACCTAAATAAATACTTACAAGTGGCATCCCGCTGGCTTTAATTGCCTGCGGGATTCCCACCAGCGGGGGCTGCGCGCGCACGCCGACGCGTCAGCGGGGAACCCGGAAGTGCGCGGGTTCGGGGCGAGCTCCGGTCCAGCTCCGGGATTCTCCGATTTTCGGAGCCCCCCCCGCCAGGAATGCACCCGATAGCGGGTGCTAAAATGACGCCCATGGGATCCAAGGGAAAGTGCAAGTTGGATCCAAAATTGGCTCATTGGCAGGAAACAAAGGGTAATGGTTGACGTGTGTTTTTGTGACTGGAAGGCTGTTTCCAGTGGGGTTCCACAGGGCTCAGTACTAGGTCACTTGCTTTTTGTGATATATATTAATGATTTGGACTTAAATGTAGGGGGCATGATTAAGAAATTTGCAGATGATACAAAAATTGGCCGTGTGGTTGGTAGTGAGGAGGAAAGCTGTGGACTGCAGGAAGATACCAATGGACTGGTCAGGTGGGCAGAAAAGTGGCAAATGGAATTCAATCGGGAGAAGTGTGAGGTAATGATTTTTGGGGAGGGCAAACAAGGCAAGGAAATACACAATAAATGGGAGGATACTGAAAGGTGTAGAGGAAGTGAGGGACCTTGGAGTGCATGTCCACAGATCCCTGAAAGTAGCAAGACAGGTAGATAAGGTGGTTAAGAAGGCATATGGAATACTTTCCTTTCTTAGTCGAGGCGTGGAATATAAGAGCAGGGAGGTTATGCTGGAACTGTATAAAACACTGGTTAGGCCACAGCTTGAGTACTGTGTACAGTTCTGGTCACCACATTACAGGAAGGACGTAATTGCACTAGAGAGGATGCAGAGGAGATTTACGAGGATGTTGTCAGGACTGGAGAATTTTAGCTGTGAGGAAAGATTGGATAGGCTGGGGTTGTTCTCTTTGCAACAGAGGAGGATGAGGGGTGATTTATTTGAGGTGTACAAAATTATGTAGGGCCTAGATAGAGTGGATAGGAAGGACCTATTTCCCTTAGCAGAGAGGTCAATAAAAAGGGGGCATAGATTTAAAGTGATTGGTAGAAGGATTAGAGAGGAGCTGAGGAAAAAAATTTTCACCCAGAGGGTGGTGGGGGTCTGGAACTCACGGCCTGAAAGAGTGGTAGAGGCAGAAACTCTCAACTCATTTAAAGAGTACCTGGATGTGCACCTGAAGTGCCGTAACCTACAAGGCCACGGACCAAGTGCTGGAAAGTGGGATGAGGCTGGGCGGCTCATTTTCGGCCGGTGCGGACACGATGGGCTGAATGGCCTCCTTCTGTGCCATAAATTTTTTAGGATTCTATGATTCTAACAAATTGAGGCTAATAATAGAACAAAGATTGTCAAAGTTATATCTCTGTCAAAATTTACATTGCTGAATTATAAATAAATGTGGAACTGTCTGAAAGCTGTTTTATGGTCAAAAGTAATCTATAGATCAGGGGCGTAATTTTGAAATGGTCGTGGGTTAGCAGCGGCGGGGGGTGAAGGTGCGCGTGGCGAAACCGAATAAATAAAACGTAACTTTTCCGACACGATCGCAATGTAATTGATGGTGATTAAAGTTGTTTCCGGGTTTCGCGCCCAGCAGCCAGCCTGATTGACAGGCTGGCTGCCGACATGGACTGCAACGCCGAGGTGGGGGGGGTGGAGAAAGAGAGAGAGACATCATCTGGCGCTGGAACATAACATGGAGTGGAGGGCGCTGAAGATCAGAGGGGGGTGAGGGGAAGATGGGGGGGGAGAGGGGGAAATCGGGGGGGGGAGTGGGAGATTGGGGGGAGGGGGAGATCAGGGGGAGGAGAGGGGGAGATCACGGGGGAGAGAGGGGGATCGGAGGGGGAGAGAGGGGGATCGGAGGGGGTGAGGGGGAGATTGGAGAGGGAGACATAGAGGGGCTGAGAGGGACATCGGAGAGGGAGACGTCGGGGGAGAGGGGCACATCAGAGAAGGGGACAACGGACATCGGAGCAAGGGTGCAGGTGACATCAGTGGAAAGGTAGGTTTATTTTGTTTTTTAAATTTGTGCAATGGTTTTTTATTTAATTTATTTCATTTATTTTTGCCTGATCTGGCCCTTCACGTCGAAACAAGGTGTGAATTGGAAGCCGTGGGAAAGCCGCCCAGGTAAGTTTAAAATTGGTATAACTATCTACCATGTCAGAAATAAAGTACCTCAAGAACCTCAATGAGGCACATTTGACTCTTTAACTATCATCCCATCGGAAATTAAAGCCGGTGGGACTTCCGGATTCGGGAGGCGCACGCGCACACAGGCGTGTCTGTGGGAAACCCAGAAGTCGACGGGTTGGGGCGAGCTTCCTCGCCCGCTCGGGATTTTCCCAATTTTCACAGCCCCCCCCGCCACCAACGCACCCACAATTTCCTTTGAAAATCAGGGCCCAAGTTTCTGAGACCCAGCTTTGGATACACGTATGTGAAATACATAGGGGTCAATTTTCGGATGGCCGAACAGGTGTGTTCGTGGCAGGGTGGGGGTTCCTAAAATTGGGGATTCCCAGAGCAGGTCCGGAGCCCGGCTCCAACCCGTCCACTTCCGGGTTCCCCAATGACGTGAATCGGTGCGCGCGCAGCCCCCGTACGCGGGACTCCCACCGGCAATCAAAGCCGACGGGATCCCACTTAAGATCATTATCTGGCTACTTGAGTTCGTTTACAGACCTCATTAGTTGGAGATTTTAGGAGGATTCGGATTTTGGACTACCCAGAGCGTGTTTCCCATGCTGGGGGAAATACTCCCTGTTTAAACAGACGTGTTGCAGCCAGTGGCAGCTGCAAAGGTCCATTTAACAGGTGCGGGGTAAACCCACATTCATTGCAGCAGGGCAATCTGTCATCTCAGACAAAGTTTTGCCTGCCACACTGCTGTCTCCACACTCCAAATTATTAAATCATACCCTAAACTCTGCTGTCCAAACACATTTACCTACTTTACGGACCCCCTCACACTCACACCATTGCTGCATTCATCATTCCATTGGAGGACGAGCAACATCACCAGCCTCGCCAGGCATGCCGTCCACCTCTGCCACGTGGAGCTACACAACACAGTGCTGCGCAACAGGCACCTGCACAAAGTAGTCGCGCAACTACACATACACCCACTGTAGGGTGACCCAATGGGTGGCATCAAGGGTGTTCATGGAGAACCTCATGAAAGGGAATTATTGCATAAGCCAGTCAAAAATGGCCTAGACGTGGCAGTAGTGGTGACAATATAATACGTAATGTGAGTTAATCAGAAATCAAATATAAGTAAAAACCATGACAAACCCTCAAACACCCTTGTGCATCCCCTTCATGCTCACGACACGTTTGCCTTACGCTTCCTACTACACATATGTGATGCATACCCTGTGGCTGCAGCACAGGTTGCGGCAGGTTGGGTGAGGCTGACCATGAAAGAGATGCATGAGAGGGTGAGTATGAGACAGAGCCATGAGATTGTACGAGGATTGGGTTGAGTCGTAGTGGTGGGATGAGTACTGGCGAGGTGAGTAAGTGCAGGTAAGATGAGGATGAGTTTTGAGTGGGTGTGAGGAGTGATGTGATAGAGTAGTGTTGGCAGTGCAGAAGAAGATGTGGGGTGGGGGCGGTGATGTGGCAGACTGAGTGTAGGGGAATGAGTAAGTGTACTCACTTTGGCAGATCTACTTAGGCCATTGAAGCGCCTCCTGCACTATATGCAGGTTCATGATATGTTGTTGGTGCTGGTGACCTCTGCCACCTCGAGCCAGGCCTTCGTGGTGGCAGAGGCAGGCCACTTCCTCCCGTCCGCCGGGGAGAAGATCTCTGTCCTCCCCCTCGCCCCATCCAGTGGGACCTGGAGTGAGGCATCATAAAACCTGGGTGCAGCCTTCCCCCTGGGCTGCTTCATGCTGTAATTTTGGCTCCTTTCTGCTGCATCAGTCAGTGGAGGACTGCCCCTTTAAATAGGGCTGCTCCAGCTGACAGCCTATGATGCGGGTGCACAGTCCACCTGCTGCACAGCTTTCCAGCGCGAAACCCGGAAGCCAAGGTAAGTGGCTTCAATTTACTTACGATCACGTGGGGAACCCCAATTTTACTGGGCGGGTTACCCACGCGCCCAGTCGGCTCCCCGCTGGCAACCTGCCTCCCTCCTAATATCAGGCCCATAGTATCAGGAATAGACCAATCAAATGTGCTCCACCAGTCCATTAGCCATGGCAGCTCTACCATTTTAATCTCAATTTCCCATCTGTTTCCATATCTTACAAAGTTTCACTTCCCAACTATGTATCTATCTCTCCTTTATACACCTCAATAGATCCTGTACCTATGCTCTAAAGGACATTGCATTTACATTCTTACAACACTTTGTGCAAAGAAAATGTTCCTGGATTCACTTTTAGAATAATAGAATCATTGAAAGGTTACAGCACAGGAGGCCATTGGGCCCATCGATCCCATGCCGGCTCTTCTAAGAGCAATGCAGTTAGTCCCATTCCCCTGTTCTTTTCCCGTAGACCTGCAAATTTTTTCCCTTCAGGTATTTATCCAATTCCTTTCTGAAAGCCACGATTGCCTGCTCCTCCACCAGACACTTCGCCGGTGCCCTTGCTGGTGCCACTCAGCCAGTCAGACCAGACTGCTGCAGCCCATGCCGAGATGCTGCAGTCTACAGCAGGGCACTCTAGTCCCAAAGCCATCTGAAGTATCCTCAATGGAAGCTCAGCAGCCTTCCACCTTCCAAACTGTAGCCACTGGGGAAACACTTCATAGGAGCACTAGGGTAGGAAAAGGAACATACAAGACATGCACTAAGGGAATGCAGAGGAGTGAATAGTAATTTTTTTTGTAGATGATGACATGGTTTGTTTGATAAATTTGTTTTTGCACCTTTGTAGTGAAGTGAGGGCAAGACCAATAAGTGAGCAGTGAAGGTAGACCATTAGATGGTGGTTGTAAGAAGAGGTAATGATTGTGTGGCTGTTGGTGAATGAAGAATGGGAGGGCTGATTTAGCTGAAGTGCTCTTCGATAAGCTGGTCTCTGAGAGCTCGGGCAGCTAGGGGCTCTTGTGTTTGCTGACTCTCCTTCTCTTCTTCCTCCTCCTCTTCGTCCTGCTCTTCCTCCTGTACTTGATGGTTTCCAGGTGGTGGTAAGGGCTGGTCCCTCATGATGCAGAATTATGAAGCATGCAACAGACGACCATAAATTTGGATGCCCGCTCAGGGATGTACTGTAAAGCTCCTTTGGAACGGTCCAGGCAGCAGAAGCGTTGCTTGAGCACGTTGATTGTTAGCTCGATGATGCTCCTTGTGGCAGCATGGCTCTCATTGTAGGCCTGCTGTGCAGCTGTGCATGGGTTCCTAACTGGAGTCATGAGCCATGTCCGGAGGGGATAACCATGGTCGCCTAATAACCAGTCTTTAACTTGGCGGCCTGGTTGGACTAAAGATAGCACAGAGGACTAGTGCGGAATGAAAGTGTCATGACTGCTGCTGAGATAGCGGATACAGACCTACATGATGCACTGCCTGCGGTCACAAACCAGTTGTACATTGAGGGATAAATCAATTATTAAATATTCCTGGTTCATTATAGGCAATGTGCATTCAGTGAATGGCACCTTGCACCCTGGGGAAGCCTGCCATGTGGGCAAAATCTGGTGTTCTCTCGTCCTACTTCGCTCTGTCAATAGGGAAGGAGATGTAAGTGTCTCTCTTGGCATTGAGAGTCTCAGTGACCTCCCTGGTACATCGGTGCACGGCAAACTGTGAGATGTTGCTGATGTCACCTGTTGCAGCCTAAACGGAGCCCGTGGAACAAAAGTTGAGAGTGACAGTGACCTTGACAGCCACAGGCAGTGCTGCTCATGCCCTGGTTCGAAGCTCGAGTTATGGCTGGAGCAGGTAACATAGCTCAGTGTCAGCCTCCTTCGTGAAGCTCCTCAGTCAAGTTGAGGTAGGAGAAGTGTTCCCTGAAGACCCTGTTTGGATATGGTCTCCTGTTGAGTGCCCTCTTCCTCCCTCTTACGGCCGCTTGTCTTGCTCTGTGGTGTCTTCCTTGCTGCTCCCAATCATGCTTTATTCCCAAAGGCAGGTTTACCACACCACCTATGACTGCAGCCAGACAATTTGTGAGGCAAAAAGCAACAACAGTCCAAGATCAGCAAAACCTCTCTCTGTGCAGACAAAGTGAACTTTCAAGAGTGCGAGAACTCAGCCAAAAATGCCCAGAAGTCAAGCAGCAACCGGAAGTAGCAAACCAGCAACTTACCTGTGAGTACTGATGGACCCTTTTAAAAAGCACTGGCAAGGGAGCCTTCATGCCGGTTAGTGTCCCGTTGTGCTGAGCAAGGTCAGCACATGGTGGGTAAAGCACTGGGGCAGTCCAAAATGGAAAACAGGTTCTACACAAACCGCAGGACCCTCATCTGCATAATTTTTTTTTACTTTAAATGCTGCCGGCGTGGGCTCCAGACGCTAACGCTATCTCCTCTACCAGTATGGTGGACGAAGCAATTCCAGTCAGAAGTGTGTCCGTGCTTCCTGCCCGTCATTTTGGGGCCTTAGTGACTCACATAGAGCCTGTAAAAGGGGCGCTACGTGACCTAATTTTTAGGCCATAATTTTAAACACCTCAATTAGATCACCTTTTAATCTTCTCATCTCCGGACAATGTAACCCAAGTTTACACAGTCTCTTATCCAAGACCAATTTATCCTTCCTAAGATGGGGTGTCCAAAAATGAACACAATATTCCAAAAGAAGTCTGATCAGCATTCTGCATAGTTGCAATGGTACTTTGTTCCTTAGTGATGAAGCTTAGCATCCCATTAGACTTTTCGATCACCTTTTGCACCAGCAAGCTATCTTTTAATAATTTATATACCTGAACTCCTAAATCCCTTTGTGCATCTACCATCCCCATGCTTTTCCATACAGGCTGTGGTGCCATTTGGCATGTTTATGTCCAAAGTATAGTATCTCACACTTCATTACATTAAACTGCAATTGCCATTCACTTGTTCACTTGCTTAATCTATCTCTTTTATGCCATCTTCCACTGAAGAAGATTTATATTCAACAAGTATGCTGAAATGAAGTAATACATGAGTAATGCACTCACTAGTGTACTTTAGCACTGGGTCAGCCAAGTGTTTAATATCGAATATAATATGTCATTGTTTCTGCTAAGTTTGCTGAACTTTTAATTTTCATTCATTCACATTGTTGAGGTGGGTATTACGCTTTCCTAACATGGATTACGTGCAGCACAGGATAACATCCAATGAACCAGCTACCCATTACTGAGTGAGAATCCTGTAGTCTTAGTACAGCATGCAGGTAATGCTTTGTGTGGCGACACTGGACTAGAATGCCTGTTAGGTCATTTAATTTACTGTCACATGTCCTTTGAAAGATTTTTAAAAACTCCTGACAAAAGTCATCTTTAACAATCTATCCCAAGAGGGCAGAAGATGATACAAAGTGAAGGCGGCAGCACATGAGGTGACAGAGAAATTACAACACAGAAACAGGCCGTTCGACCCAACAGATCTATGTTGGTATTTATCCTTCATATGAGCAATAGTCCTTACTTTTTTCCCATATTCCTTTATTCCCCTTTCCTTCAGCCACTTATCTAACCAATTCCTAAATGTTGACATAAGTTTCACCACTGGACGATAAATTCATTGCTGAAGATTGATCGCCTGTTACACAACCCACTCGATTTTCCTTCTTATTGATTTCAACCAGATGGGGTATATAATATCCGGCTGTTCTGCTACCTCCAGTTTTTCGCCTGGTGTTGAAACTTAAGATCTACCTCACGGTCTCTATTTCAATCACTAATTCACAACCTTCTGTACAAAAAGTTTCCCCTGCTCTCTGTCCTCAATCTCCATTTTAGTCTTATATCTATATATTGTTCTAGATGCCTTAAACACTGGAAACAGTTTCTTTCTATCGACTCTGTCCCATCTCTTCATAACTTTAAACATCTCGAAGAAGTCAGCACGTAATCTCCTCACTTCTAACACAAGCAGCTGATTTTTTCAAGTCATTCTTTATATTTGTATTTCCTCATACCTGGTAGCAGCCTGGTGAATCTGCACTGTACCCTCTCTATTGCCTCAACATCCTACCTATAGAGTGGAAACCAAAACTACACACAACTGTGGTCTAACTAAGATTTTAGATAGATTCATTATTATATCTCCACTCTTATATTCTATACCCCCTGCCATAAAACCCAATATTCCATTATCTTTTCTTTTAACTGGTTTGTCCAGTTGAGGTGCTCCTTTCAGAAGTTTTGTGAACCTGAACCCGAGTCCCTCTGCTCTTCCATGTCAATTCACCTTCCTCCATTCAAAGTAGAATTATTAGTTTTGTTTACCAACATATACTACCTCATATTTACTGACATTGAATTCCATCTGCCATTTGTCCCTAGCCCACCAGCTTGCATTTATTTAGCATCTCTAACGTAGTAAAATGTCCCAAGGCGCTTCACAGGACTGTAATCAGTTGAAAATAGACACCGAGCCAAAGAATGAGATATTAGGATGGGTGACTAAAAGCTTGGTTATAGAGGTAGGTTGTAAGGAGGGCCTTAAAGGAAGGGAGAGAAGTGGAGAGGTGGAAAGGTTTAGGGAAGGAATTCCAGAGCTTAGGGCCTAAACGGCTGAAAGCACAGCCACCGGTGGTGGGAACATAGGAACAGGAGTAGGCCATTCAGCCCATGTTCCGCCAATCAATTAGAT
The DNA here is from genome assembly GCF_035084215.1 of Heptranchias perlo. Taxonomy (NCBI): domain Eukaryota; kingdom Metazoa; phylum Chordata; class Chondrichthyes; order Hexanchiformes; family Hexanchidae; genus Heptranchias; species Heptranchias perlo. The sequence goes on from NC_090327.1 coordinate 104,282,571, forward strand.
CATGGCTGATCTGTATCTTAACTCCATCTACCCGCCTTGATTGCATAACACTTGATATCCTTACCTAATAAAAATCTATCAATATCAGTTTTGAAATTTTCAATTGACCTAGCCTCAACAGCTTTTTGGGGAAGGGAGTTCCAGATTTCCACTACCATTTGTGTGAAGATGTGCTTCCTGACATCACCCCTAAATGGCCTACCTCTAATTTTAAGGTTTTGCCCCCTTGTTCTAGACTCCCCTACCAGAAGAAATAGTTTCTATCTACCCTATCAAATCCTTTAATCATCTTAAATACCTCAATTAGATCACCCCTTAACCTTCTATACTCAAGGGAATACAAGCCTGGTCTATGCAACCTGTCCTCATCATTTAACCCTTTTAGCCCCAGTATTATTCTGAAGGGAGTGAGGGATGCACGAGAGGCCAAAGTTGATGGAACGTTGAGTTGTTGGAGGGTTGTCGTGTTGGAGGAGGTCACAAAGATAGGAAAGGGGTGAGGCCATGAAGGGATTTGAACACAAGGATGAGAATTTTAAAATCAAAGTGTTGGCGGACTACAGCGAGCACAGAGCTGATGGGTGAGTGGATGAGTTAGGATACAGGCAGAAGAGTTTTGGATGAGCTTAGTTTTATGGAGGGTGGAAGATGGGAGGCTGGCTAGGAGAGCATTGCAATAGTCGAGTCTGGAGGTAACAAAAGCATGGATGAGGGTTTCATCAGCAGATGAGCTGAGGCAGGGGCTGAGACACGCGATGTTATGGCTTTGGATGGAAGCAGTCTTTGTGATGGAGAGGATATCGGATCTGAACCTCAGCTCAGGTTCAAATAGGACACTGAGGTTGCAAACAGTGGCCAGGAAGGGGGTTGGAATCAGTAGCGAGGGAAGGGAGTTTGTGGCGGGGCCAAAGCCAATGGCTTTGGTCTTCCCAGTGTTTAATTGGAGGAATTTGCAGCTCAACCACTACTGGATGTTGGACAAGCAGTCTGATGACACAGAGGCAGTGGAGGAGTTGAGAGAGGTGGTGGTGAGGTAGAGCTGGGTGTCATCTCTATATATGTGGAACCTGACGTCATATCTTTGGACGATATCACCATGTTGATGAAAAATCGGAGGGGGCCAAGGATAGATCCATGGGGAACTCCGGAGGTAATGGTGCGGGGGCAGGAAGAGAAGCCATTGCAGGAGTATGTCTGGCTACGACTGGATAGGTAATAGTGAAACCTTGCAAGGGCAGTCCCACTCAGCTGGACAACGGAGCAAAGGCGTTGGAGGAGGACGGTGTGGTTAACTGTGTTAAAAGCTACTGAGGAGGGATAGTACGCCATGGTCACAATCACAGAGGACATCATTTTTAACTTTGATTAGCACCGTTTCAGTACTGTGGCAGGTAATAGGTGAGGTTCAGACACGGAGTTGTGGGAAAGATAGCAGACAGGTCTGGAGCCAGTGGACAGCGATATTGCCTTCTGCTCCACAGCTGCAGAAAACACAGAAGACCCGATATTAACATGAAAACTGGAACGGAGAGGGGGAGCCCGATAGCAGGCGACAAACCTGCGACATCATAAGAACATAAGAAATAGGAGCAGGAGTGGGCCATACGGCACCTCGAGCCTGCTCCACCATTCAATAAGGTCATGGCTGATCTTCAACCTCAACTCCACTTTCCCACCCTATCCCCATATCCCTCAATTTCACCTCAACTATTTAAAGGCCCAGTTCACAGATGCAATGGAGGAGGAGGTTTGGAGTTTGCTACCTTGGTTTTGAAGGAGTACATGAACAGTTATGGAAGGAAGGAGGGCAAAGGCTGCGTCCTGATTTAATGAGGCATCCCTGGGTGTCCTGCTGGGTGCAGCAACGGCCAGAAAGGAGGTCCTGTTTCCCAGCAATAGCGAAAAAAAATCTGCAGCCACCACAAAGAAACAGTAGCTGGAGATGGTCCAAGAAGTATGTAGCAGGAGCGTCATAATGAGGACATGGATCCAGTGCTGGAAATGGTTTCATGACCTAACCAGGTCAGGAAAGGTGAGTAAATTGCAGATTCACCTACATCCTGTAGTGCACCCCGTCACTCTGTCTTGTCAAACGTACTCCATTCACATATTCACATCACTCCTCACACCAACTTCACTTTCAGCATCATCCATCGTCCCATTTCAATGCATATCCTCACCCCCCCCCCCCCTTCCTCCATCCACCACTGCCACTCACCCCAATCCTCATGTAATCTGATACTACCACAGTCAGCTCCCCTGATTCTCAACATACGTCCTCAAATGGCACCGTCAACATGTTCCTCAAATGTACGCCAGTGCCACTCGTGATGCATCTGTGTGATTGTCACCCTCACCGAATGCACTGCATCCATTGGATGCACAGCCACTTACAGTCACTCAGAGGTCTGTCATGCCCCTTTGCAGAAGAGAACACAGAACACCAGGGAGAGGGAAAGGACTGGAGGAGCACCCCCACAGGTCGAGGACCCTAGCCCAGCAGAAGAGTAGACATTGGAAATTAACGGCATCTCTGCCTCCCTCAGCATTGGAGATGGCGAGATGGTTGTGCATTGAAGCAGGATGACAGCATTAATCTCTCAGACCCACATCTCCTACAAGACAATCATCTTGACTTGACTTCATATGATCATCTTAATTATGTGTATTTCAACATTTGTACAGTCCCATGACTAAATCATATCCATCTGCTCTCCTCCAGGGCCATCACACAAAGAACAGGAGCCTTTGGCCTTTGATGATGAATATTCCTCAGAGGAGCTCAATCCCACTGAGGGCCCTCCTTTGCAGGAGACATGCGTAGCAGGCACAAGCGCAGATACAAGCATTTCGGTGGGTCCTCTTAGACAGTTAGGTAGGATTTCACCAGGTGAATCACACATCACAAGGGAACACGTGTAGAAAGTGGTGATAGGGACAGCTGTGTCATTGTCGGAGGGCTCAGTCCTCTCCAAGCTCTGCTCAGCTGGACAGGGATGCGGAACCTGGGGAGCCATCAATGAAAAGGAGAATGGCAGAGGGTCAGCAATAACTGTGTGAGGTACTGGCAGTCCTGCCAGGCACACTTTCTGCAATGTCCCAGAAGATGGAGGAGTTCAGCTCGAACATTTATAGAGTGATGTCCATTGAGAGACTGGCACCCTCTATGGAAGTTGAATCACGGCGCGCTAATGAGTCCCTGCAGGCCCAGACGGCGGCCTTGCAAACTCTGAACACCAACATGTTTACTGGCTTCCACTTCCTTGCAGATAGATTAGTCTTGGGCTTTCAAGGTGTCACTGATCTCCTCCAAGCTGCTCTCCCACAGAGAGGCAGGAGTGATGTGTCGCTGGCCCAGGAGAGGGAGGGTGGTGATAAGGGAGAGGAAAGTCCGCACTTCTCTCAGAGCATTTGCATGTCTCACCCGTTGCCACCCCCCTCAACCAGTACCCGACAAGCTGCCTCCTCTCCCGTTGGCCCAGTCTGCCCCTACATAGGTGCTGGTGGAGCAGTCTTTGGTGGGACCCTCACGGGCTACAACACCCAGAAGTTGTCGGCTGGGAGCACCTCAAAATTCAGAGCAGGGAACAGTGCAGCCTGTCTCTGCCTCTGCTAAAGCCACAGAGATAGAACCACATAGGCATGCTAGGGAAAGAAAAAGAAAACTACCCTTTGTAGTTCACCAAAGGTACGCACATGGGTGTATATGAATATTTGTTAATATAGTTAATTTCTTAAATCACATTAAATTTATTACTTCATACCACTTTCCCGTGTTCCCCATTCTTGAATGGCGAGTGCCAACTCTGCATTTCATTTGTTTGCCGCTGAATGTGAAGACACGGAATTGACTGAGACCAATTGATGGATGTGGAACATAGAATTATATAGAATTACATTTTTTAATTTGTTCGTGGGATGTGGGCGTCGCTGGCGAGGCAAGCATTTATTGCCCATCCCTAATTGCCCTTGAGAAGGTGGTGGTGAGCTGCTTTCTTGAACCGCTGCAGTCCGTGTGGTGAAAGTTCTCCCACAGTGCTGTTAGGAAGGGAGTTCCAGGATTTTGACCCAGCGACAATGAAGGAACGGCGATATATTTCCAAGTCGGGATGGTGTGTGACTTGGAGGGGAATGTGCAGGTGGTGTTGTTCCCATGTGCCTGCTGCCCTTGTCCTTCTAGGTGAGATGTGGAGATGCCGATGATGGACTGGGGTGGACAAATGTAAGGAGTCTTACAACACCAGCTTATAGTCCAACAGTTTTATTTGAAATCACAAGCTTTCGGAGGCTTCCTCCTTCGTCAGGTGACGAAAGAGGAAGCCTCCGAAAGCTTGTGATTTCAAATAAAACTGTTGGACTATAACCTGGTGTTGTAAGACTCCTTACATTTGTCCTTCTAGGTGGTAGAGGTTGCGGGTTCGGGAGGTGCTGTCGAAGAAGCCTTGGCGAGTTGCTGCAGTGCATCCTGTGGATGGTACACACTGCAGCCACGGTACGACGGTGGTGAAGGGAGTGAATGTTCAGGGTGGTGGATGGGGTGCCAAGCAAGCACAATCAAGTACATGGAATGTACAGCACAGAAACAAGCCATTCGGCCCAAAAGGTCCATGTCGATGTTTATGCTCCACGCGAGCCTCCTCCCTCCCTCCCTAGCAGTGTGAAAGCATCATGGCAGCTCCCAGGGAATCTGGCGCAAAGCTGCATGAACCTTTTTTTTATGATCACACACCAGCTTAACATTAATGGAGTGAAATCCTTCGCAGTTGATGAATGCTCCTGGTTGACCTGGTGGTGCTCGGATTGCCACGTGTGTGCAATCGATGGCATCCTGTACCTGTGGGAAGCCAGCCAGAGACATGATTCCGAGTGCCCGCTCATTCTGGCTATTGTCATCACAGGGGAAGTTTACATACCTCCCAGCCCTGGCAAACAATCCATCAGTCACCTGCCTTATGCATTTATGTGCAGTCAACTGCGAGACACTCGCTATGTCTCCGGTAGCGGCCCAGAAGGAGCTGGAGGTAAAGAAATTGAGGGTGGTGGTGACTTTCACAGTCACTGGTAATGCGTGGCCACCAGGTCCAGCAGACAACAAGTCATCCAGTTGGAGGCTGCAGGTGTCTGCGACCATCTGATGTGACAATCTCAGCCTTCGGAAGCACTGGTCCTCCGACACATCAAGGAAGCTGAGCCTCTGCCTGTAGACCCTATTAAGTAAGTAGTGCCTCCTGTGACCTCATCCCGTCTGTTGCTCCCTCTCTGCTGGCCACCTGCAGCTCCCTCCACAACACACCCTTACTGCTGTTGATCCTCATTCTCCTCCTCTTCCTCAGTCCAATCAAGAGCAGTCATGGTGCCACCCATCATCAGCTTCTCTATCTGAATACAACTCAAGGCTCTCCAAATGGCTCTCCCACAACAGATCCTCTCACCAAACTTTGTCCCAGAGGGAACTGAGAAAGCAGCTGTGAGCGCTGAGTCATTATTCAGATCGGGCCTCCTGACCTTTAACCACCATGATAAAATGCAGCTCAATCTCATCTCGGTTGCATTGCTGAATCTCCCGACCCCCAGGAAACCCATACAGCTGCCGTTAATTCCAAATCGGGCTCCTAATTGCATTATAGGAGCTTGATTTACATATGTTAATGACCTTTCCGCCTCTCCACAGCAGGATACTCGGACACCCCGATATCCGTCGCCGTAATTGGCGTGTGCACGGAAGGTTAGGGTCGCGTTTCACATAACCCCATCCTGATCCTCTCCTGCCCGTCGTGGAAGGATTAATATCGAGTTAACTGTGTCTTTTGGAATACAGGCGATAGCTGTTGGGAATTGTAGGCAACACAAACTGAACAGTGCCACCTCTTCAATCCTAGAGTTGCTCTGCCAGTTGGGTTATGTGTATCTGTGAATGCTGCTCATCCTCCTTCCATTGCTTCTTCTCTTCCTCATTCAAAAGAAGGAGATCACAAGAGAACTATGGATGAGCAAGGCCATTTGGCTCGCCTCGAATCAAGTCTTGATCCCTCTCTGTGTGAAGAATGATTTCTTGGTATCATTCCTAAATTTTAATCTATGTCATTTTCTCCAACACTGGCAATCCTCCTTGTGGCTCTTCTCTGCACTGGCCCCAGCATCTCAGTAGTTCCCTTGTGCCTCAGTGACCAGCACTGCACCAGGGAGTCAAGGAATGGTCTGAGAAGCAGATGGATCACAATTTCCTCTGACAAAAAGGCACGGACTTTCTTTATGAAAGCCACCCACTTCTGGGTGGGGTAGAGGTAGTCTGGCAAATGAAGTGGGCAGGGCCCCTCAGCCAAAACTCTGCACCAGAACTGGCCATCTCAATTTCTGCTATGATTTCTCTCCCGTGACTCCACTGTGGCTCTGATTATTCTGCTGACAGCACGGCCCTGGAATGATAGGGGTGTGAATCTGGAACACAAATTTGACTGGGAGTCACGTCTACTGTGTTGAGACTGCAGTTTCTGAGCAGTCACGGCTACTTTGTAAGACTTCCATCAATGGAAGCAATAATTGTTGCCACTACAGCAGTGACAACAACTCTTATACCCTTCTCCTGGTGTCTGGCTGGTGGCTACATTGATTTCCTGGGCTGCCACAGTCACCAGGGTCTTCCTCACATCATGTCCTGGCTTCTTCATTGCATTGCAGATATGGGTTCTGAACTCCTCCAATTGTTATCAGCAGCATGAGAAAAGAGACTGTCGTCACTGCCTGCACGTGAGACCACTGCTCCAGAGTCATTGATCTTTAACAGTCTAGGCCCCTGAGATATTGGTCTTGGAATTCTCAGCTGAGGTCTCTTGCTTATGTCACATCAAGGGAGAGACAGATGTCTCCTCAAAGTTGCCCACCAGCTCATGGCCCGGCATATTCCTCACTCTACCATTACCAACAAATCAGGGGATCAACCCTGGATCAATGAGGAGTGTAGAAGAGCATGCCAGGAGCAGCACCAGGCGTACATAAAAATGAGGTGCCAACCTGATGAAGCTACAACACAGGACTACATGCATGCTAAACAGTGGAAGCAACATGCTATAGACAGAGCTAAGCAATTCCACAACCAACGGATCAGATCAAAGCTCTGCAGTCCTGCCATATCCAGTCGTGAATGGTGGTGGACAATTAAACAACTAACCGGAGGAGGAGACTCTGCAAACATCCCCATCCTCAATAATGGCGGAATCCAGCACGTGAGTGCAAAAGACAAGGCTGAAGCGTTTGCAACCATCTTCAGCCAGAAGTGCCGAGTGGATGATCCATCTCGGCCTCCTCCCGATATCCCCACCATCACAGAAGCCAGTCTTCAGCCAATTCGATTCACTCCACGTGATATCAAGAGACGGCTGAGTGCACTGGATACAGCAAAGGCTATGGGCCCCGACAACATCCCAGCTGTAGTGCTGAAGACTTGTGCTCCAGAACTAGCTGCGCCTTTAGCCAATTTGTTCCAGTACAGCTACAACACTGGCATCTACCCAACAATGTGGAAAATTGCCCAGGTATGTCCTGTCCTCAAAAAGCAGGACAAATACAATCCGGCCAATTACCGCCCCATCAGTCTACTCTCAATCATCAGCGAAGTGATGGAAGGTGTCGTCGACAGTGCTATCAAGCGGCACTTACTCACCAATAACCTGCTCACCGATGCTCAGTTTGGGTTCTGTCAGGACCACTCGGCTACCGACTTCATTACAGCCTTGGTCCAAACATGGACAAAAGAGCTGAATTCCAGAGGTGAGGTGAGAGTGACTGCCCTTGACATCAAGGCAGCATTTGACCGAGTGTGGCACCAAGGAGCCCTAGTAAAATTGAAGTCAATGGGAATCAGGGGGAAAACTCTCCTAGCACAAAGGAAGATGGTAGTGGTTGTTGGAGGCCAATCATCTCAGCCCCAGGGCATTGCTGCAGGAGTTCCTCAGGACAGTGTCCTAGGCCCAACCATCTTCAGCTGCTTCATCAATGACCTTCCCTCCATCATAAGGTCAGAAATGGGGATGTTTGCTGATGATTGCACAGTGTTCAGTTCCATTCGCAACCCCTCAATAATGAAGCAGTCCAAGCCCGCATGCAGCAAGACCTGGACAACATCCAGGCTTGGGCTCGTAAATGGCAAGTAAAATTCGCGCCAGATAAGTGCCAAGCAATGACCATCTCCAACAAGAGCGAATCTAACCACCTCCCATTGACATTCAACGGCATTACCATCGCCGAATCCCCCACCATCAACATCCTGGGGGTCACCATTGACCAGAAACTTAACTGGACCAGCCATATATATACTGTGGCTACGAGAGCAGGTCAGAGGCTGGGTATTCTGCGGCGAGTGACACACCTCCTGACTCCCCAAAGCCTTTCCACCATCTACAAGGCACAAGTCAGGAGTGTGATGGAATACTCTCCACTTGCTTGGATGAGTGCAGCTCCAACAACACTCAAGAGGCTCAACACCATCCAGGACAAAGCAGCCCGCTTGATTGGCATCCCATCCACCACCCTAAACATTCACTCCCTTCACCACTGGCGCACAGTGGCTGCAGTGTGTACCATCTACAAGATGCACTGCAGCAACTCACCAACAGCTTCGACAGCTCCTCCCAAACCCGCGACCTCTACCACCTAGAAGGACAAGAGCAGCAGGTACATGGGAACAACACCACCTGCACATTCCCCCCCAAGTCACACACCATCCCGACTTGGAAATATATCGCCGTTCCTTCATCGTCGCTGGGTCAAAATCCTGGAACTCCCTTCCGAACAGCACTGTGGGAGAACCGTCACCACATCGACTGCAGCGGTTCAAGAAGGTGGCTCACCACCACCTTCTCAAGGGCAATTAGGGATGGGCAATAAATGCCGGCCTTGCCAGCGACGCCCACATCCCACGAACGAATAAAAAAAAATAACTGCTCTGTGTCAGTAATACCACCTCCCTGAATGGGTGGAAGGATCTGAGATGAGTAAACAAGATGCCATGACAGAATGGGTGGATCAGGTACAGGAAGTGTCCTTCCAGAGGCACCAGGCTGCTCATATGCTTCATTCTCTCGGCATTCAGCACCTTTGAGGGTTGCAAAGGACAACCAACTGACTTGTGCATCATAAGGTTGTGCCGCGCTTCAGTATCGCAGTACTTGCTTGTACCTCGTCGAGAGCTGACAGCTGCCATTGTAAAGATTTTACTGTGATTCTCACAGAATTTTGGCCCCTGCCCACCCGGAGGTTGGTGGCAATCGTTGAAGTGACATGCACTAAGATACTAAAAGAGAACTCAATGAGGAGGCACAAATCTAGTTCTGTGGCCAGGCAGAGTAGCACAGCAGCTACTTCCCTGGTTTAGGGCCGACCAAATGGACAAGCAGTTGAATGAAGTTGCTATGAGGACTGGCCAGTCTGGCAAGCCAGACCCCGCTGTGCTGTATGATTCTATGATTCTATATTGGGAAAGTTGGAAGCAACATTAAGGGCAAAAACAGAGGCGGGGGGCGGAAATCAGGGAAGTGACAAGTTGGAATACTAGGATGAAATAAAACTTTGAATGACTGCCAGCAGCGAGCAAAGACACAATAGGTGGGATGAAAATAAAACACAGTGGACTCAGAAGTTTGTAATTCTGATGTTTAAAAATTCACTTTGTACACAAGATCCCTTCAGAGCTTGACCCTGCAGTGATGTACAATCAGCCCTCTTATATACAAACCTGGCAATTATCCAGTTTGACTTACTGCATCTGACAGGGCAAATGTACGTTCTGTGGTCGAGCAGATTGAATCATCACATGAAACCACAGCCGATATAATCTTCAGTTCTTTGCTATTCATGTGCCTAAAATACCAGCCTTTGCAGCCAAATTCTTTGACAATCAAGGGAAAGAGTTGCCCTGGTTGTTATGTGTCATGAAATCAACAATAACAACCACAACTTGCATTTAAATAGCACCTTTAATGTAGGAAAACGTGTCAAGGCACTTCACAGAAGTGTAATCAGCCAAAGAAGGAGATTTTAAGACAGGTGACTAAAAGCTGAAGAGATGCATAAGAGTCCAGACTTGGAAGAATGCAACGTGCAGATGGTTGTAAAGAGTAAGGGAGTTACAGAGATAAGAAGGGGCGAAGCCATGGAGGAATTTGAATGCGAAGATGAGAATTTGAAATGTGTGGCATTGGTAGACCGAGAGCCAATGTGGGTCAGTGAGCACAAGGATGATGGGTGAGCAGAACTTGGTGTGGGTTAGGATACAGGCAGCAGAGTTTGGATGAACTCAAGTTTATGGAAAATGGGGGAATGGTAGGCTGGCCAGGAGAACAATGGAATTGTCGACACTGGAGATAACAAAAGCATGGATGAGGAATTCAGCAGCAGATGGGCTGAGGCAGGGGTGAAGACGGGCAATATTATGGAGGTGAAATCAGGCAGTTTTGTGACGGAGAGGATTATGGGGTTAGAAGTTCAACTCAAGGTCAAATAGGATGCCAAGGTCTTGAACAGTCTGGTTCCACCTGAGACAGCTTCTGGGGAGGGGGCTGGAATCGATGGTGATGGGACAGAGTTTGTGCAGTGGCCGAGGACAATGGCTTTGGTCCTTCCAATTGAAGGAAATTGTAGCTTATTCAGGACTGGATGTCGGACAAGCAGTCTGACAACACAGAGGCAGTGGAGGGGTCAAGAGAGGTGGTGATGAGGTAGAGCCGGGTGTTATCAGTGTACATTTGGAACCTGACATCATGTTTTCCAATGATGCTGCCGAGGGGCAGCATGTGGATGAGGAACAGGAGGGGGCCAAGGATAGACTCCAGAGGTAACAGTGTGGGGGCGAGAAGTGAAGCCATTGCAGTAGATTCTCTGGCTATGACTGAATAGGCAAGAGTGAAACCAAGCAAGCGCAGTCCCATTCAACTGGACAATGGAGGAGAGGCATTGGAGGAGGATGGTGTGGTTGTCTGTGACAATGGGAATCAGGGGGAAAACTCTCCAGTGGCTGGAGTCATACCTAGCACAAAGGAAGATTGTAGTGGTTGTTGGAGGCCAATCAACTCAGCCGCAGGACATCGCTGCAGGAGTTCCTCAGGGCAGTGTCCTAGGCCCAACCATCTTCAGCTGCTTCACCAATGACCTTCTCTCCATCATAGGTCAGAAATGGGGATGTTCACTGATGATTGCACAGTGTTCAGTTCCATTCACAACCCCTCAGATAATGAAGCAGTCCGTGCCCGCATGCAGCAAGACCTGGACAACATCCAGGCTCAGGCTGATAAGTGGCAAGTAACAGTCATGGTAGACAAGTGCCAGGCAATGACCATCTCCAATAAGAGAGAGTCTAACCACCTCCCCTTGACATTCAATGAATCCTCCACCATCAGCATCCTAGGGGTCACCATTCACCAGAAACTTAGCTGAACCAGCCACATTAATACTGTGGCTACAAGAGCAGGTCAGAGGCTGGGTACTCTGCAGCGAGTGATTCAACTCCCGACTCCCCAAAGCCTTTCCACCATCTACAAGGCATAATTCAGGAGTGTGATGGAATACTCTCCACTTGCCTGGATGAGTGCAGCTCCAACAACACTCAAGCACCTCAACACCATCCAGGACAAAGCAGCCTGCTTGATTGGCACCCCATCCACTACCTCAAACATTCACTCCCTCCACCACCGGCGCACCGTGGCTGCAGTGTGTACCATCTACAAGATGCACTGTAGCAACTCACCAAGGCTTCTTCGACAGCACCTCCCAAACCCACGACCTCTACCACCTAGAAGGACAAGAGCAGCAGACGCATGGGAACACCACCACCTGCACATTCCCCTCCAAGTCACACACCATCCTGACTTAGAAATACATCGCCGTTCCTTCATCATCACTGGGTCAAAATACCTTCCTTACAGCACTGTGGGAGTACCTTCACCACACGGACTACAGCGGTTCAAGAAGGCAGCTCACCACCACCTTCTCAAGAGCAATTAGGGATGGGCAATAAATGCTGGCCTTGCCAGCGATGCCCACATCCCAAGATTGAATAAGAAAAAAAGGCTGCAATGAGGTCAGGAAGGTTGAGGGGGGAAGTGCACCATTTGTAATTTTCATTGGAGCCATTCAGAGCTGTGGCAGGGTTGAAAACCTGATTGGAGAGGTTCAAACATGGAGTTGTGGAAAAGAAGGATTTGAAAGGTGACAACACGTTAAAGAGTAAAGGGAGTTTGGAGATACAGTGGTAATTTGCAAGGATGTAAGGTTCAAGGGTGGGATTTATTGAGGGGGGGGGGGTGTGTGATGATGGTAGTTTTGAAAGGGAGGGTGACAGTACCGGAAGAGAGGGAATCGTTCCTTAAGTGAGCTAGCATAGGGGCCAAGAAAGGAAATTGGAATCATGTTCTTCTTCTAATGTTGCTACACATACCTGCCAGGGCAATTCCCCTCCCCTGACATAGTAATTTTATTTAGTGTTGCTGTCACCTCCAAAATGGATAGAAGGATTTGAGGGGTACAATCTACTTAAATTTAAATAAAAATTAAGTTCTAATATTTAGAACAGAGTCAAATTACAGTTAAAATAAAAGTGTAATTTCTGCCATGCTGCTACCCCGGCACAAAATCTTGCTCGCTAGGAGAATGCATCACAAAATCGACCCTACAATATCGTGGAACCTGTGACCAACGTTCCCATCAAGCCAGGGGCACTGGGGAGCACGGCTTCGCTGAACTGACCCTTCACAGGATCAGAAAGAGAGAGCAGATCGACAAAAAAGGGACAACAAGGCCAGAATGGGTAAAGTACTTACATTTTTAAAATGGCGTTATTTTAATAGTTCAGGTAAATATTGTAGCTTCAGTCAATTTATCACTGTCATTTTGGTATTGTGTGGGGGAGGGGAGCTTCATGAGTGCATTAGCTGAAAACCATTCAGCTCAGGGATACCAGACCTTCACTGAAACTGCCAACAGTTTATAGTAAATATGTTTTCTACAATGTTACCTTCTCCCAAATGTTGCTCAGTATAAATGTGATTTATCGTTTTCTTGTTCCTTCAGTGCTTCTGCCAGGCTGTCACTTGGCTCTGACAGAATAAAAGATCCTCCATCAAAGTGGGTTAGTTTGGTCCAATATTTCTAAGTGAAAATGAATTGCTCTGCAATAAATTTTATTTGATATTTTTTCCTCTGAAGCAGCAAATTTGAACAAACCACATGTCCTGAACTTCTGTCACAATACATGTTATTCAATATTTGAGTCTGAATGATGCTGGATCAGGCACCACTTAATTGAAACTCCTTTACTCTTGTTTTGAAACACTATAAATGTTCGACAGACATATGGGTCAGGAGGCTGAGGGGATTCTTGTGTGCAAGGCCACAAACAAGATGAGGATGTGTTCTTGTACTGTCGCCCTTACTAGGTTCATAAATGGAGGCAGGTGTAGCAATGTGAGCCACTGAATGTATCTACTCCTACAAACTTACTACTTTTACCATAATCTTGGTAAAAACTAAAATAACAATATAAGAAGCACTCTGCATGAGTTTGAATTGCAACTGACACAGCATCTTCTGCATTGTAAGAATTATCTACAGCAAATGTATAGCCACAGGTGTTTTTGGACTCTTGTTTCAAGTTGTCCCTGGACCTCCCCAGTCAAGTGACACCATCTGCTTATCTGCTGCAATCAAAGAACCATTTCATTTTCAACCAAGAGAAAATGGCACCATTGTGCTGCCACGAAATATGAGCCCAGAAATTGCGACTGGGAGATGCTCTTCCAGAAGTGCTATTTACAGCAATGTGGGGGCACCACGATTTCATAACAACACCTTGCTGTTCCTTTGGGGAGCTACAAGGTAATAAGGCCTAAACATTGAAAGTAAAGACATTTTGCATGCTGGTTTCTCCTTGAATGTTGTGCCACTTTTCTAATGATGGATGTTTGACATTGTGGGCCCCACGTGACAGTTGTACAGCAAGCATGCCTGCATATGCCTGTTCACTGGCAAGAACTGGTGGGATTTGAACACACAATTTCCACACTGCTAGTACAGCACCATAAACAATATACTATCACACCCACCATGGCCTGTTTCAGATACACACTCTCAATATCAAGGACTCATGTCTTCCAAGTTTTCAAAGAATTATCATTTGGTTGCCTTTGGGGAGCGAGGCGTTTTAATGCAGAGCTTTCCCTCAGGATATTAAATAAGTGGGGAAAATTCACCATTGGATCAATTGCACAAGGTCTGTAGAAGGAGTAATTTGCTGAGTCAAAAGGCCTTTTCTCATTCTTTATACAACTAGTACTGCCAGCAAGTTCACATCTCCCTTCTCTGAACTTTAGTCCAGATACAGACAGAAGAGCATCTTACAACATATAGCAACAATGGCATAGCATAGACGCTTAGCATCATAGGTCCACACGTCCTCAAGCCTCACGTCCTCAAGCCTTGTTGACCTCCACAGGCTTTTCAAACTCAGTCCATATGAATGTGCAGCACCCGGCATGCCTTCAGGAACTGAAGTTTTTCCCATGGACCCTTCTGAGGCATTCAGCTCTCGCGTCCATGTTCGGATCAAAGCTGTGCTGAGCTCTGGATCCGAGCCATCCTGGCCGAACTCAAACTTAGCATCGGTGAACAGGTTTGTGATGTGCAGGTGTGGCTTGATGATACTATTGCTAATTACACTCACTATTACCATTATTCTATTAATGATTGCGAGAAGGGTGACAGGACAGTACATGGCCAGGTTAGAGTTAACCTGTTTTTCTGGGTGACCCTCCTTGTTAGCAGGAAGATGCCATTGTCATAGCTGCACTGGGGCATCTTGACTAGGGGAACAGCAAACTCTGGTGCCCGGGTCTTCTGCACCTCCGCTGGGATATTGTCAGGCCCTTTGCTGTGCCCAGTGCACTGAGTCACTTCCCAATGTTGTGTGGAATGAACCTGTGGATATTGGTACCTGTGATGGTTGGAACCTTGGGAGGAGGCTGAGCAGGATCATGAACTCAGCACCTCTGGCTTATATATATTTTAACCGAAGTCTTTGGTACCACAATACAGAATTCCACCACGTTTCAGGATGTGGGAGGCTCATGGAACCCCCTCCTCCTGTCAGTTGCTGGTTGTCCACCACCTTTCTTGATAAGGATGCGGCTCAGCCATAGAGCATTGCTCTGCTCCGACAGCTTAGCTCTGCCTTTTGGTGCTTAATGTGCAGGCAGGCTTTCATGGTCGCTTAACTAGCTTCATAGCCCATTCAAACGTACACCTGCTGCTGCTCCTGAGATGCTCTTCCACCCCGTGCATTACACCAGGTCTAGTCCCCAGGCACGATGGTGATCGATGAATGCGGGCCTTGAGGTCGAAGAGGACGAGGATGGATAGTGCACCATGGCAATAGTGAGTTCCTCGGAATTTGTTGTTGGAAATGAGGGGGGAGGAGTTTAAGGAAACAGTCGGTAGCGGAGTAAAGCATTGGAAGGTTATCTTTGCTCTCCAGGATGATCCTGGAGTAGTGAGCAGTCTTCGCAGAGGAAAGTAAGGCCTGAAAGCGCTTGATGTGATCCAGTCTTATATGGCATGGATGGATAGGCCTGTTGTGATGCACCTAAGCCTGTGCCCCTTGGGCTTAAAAGAAGTGAAGAGGGGGCCATACCAGGGGAAGGAAGGAATGAAAGAAAGTAAATACAGCAGCCAATTTGTGCACAACAAGGTCCCACCAACAGCAATGAGATAATGACCATCTGTTTTAGTGATGCTGGTTAAGGGATAAATATTGAAGAACTCCCCTGTTCTTCTTCGAATAGTGCCATGGGATCTTTTACACCCATCTGAAAAGGTGGACGGGGCCTCAGTTTAATGTTTCATCCAAAAGACAGCAGCTCCTACAGTGCCGCACTCCCTCAGTACTGCATGAGGTGTCAGCATAGATTATGTGCTCATGTCTCTGGGGTGGGACTTGAACCCACAACCTTCTGACTTAGAGTAAGAGTGATACCACTGATCCAGGGCTGACCCCTAATGAGCAGAACAGTAGAGGGGAAATATTTTAGTGGGGACAAGGGCATCAAAGGTAGAGGAGAGGGTGTGGTTTACAGCTGGTGACTTGCTAAGCCAGTCCAGACGGCAGGACAAGTCAATCACATTGAGTGGGACTAGAGTCACACATTGTCCTGACCAGGTGGGTTGGCCACATGAGGTTTCCCAACTGGCTCCCGGCCTTTCAGCATCTTGCTGTGACTGCTGCTATTGAAGGCCGCATTGTCTGAACTCAGGATTGCAAAGAGTTTGAAAACTGCACTGCCTGCCTCGCCTGACTGCCACTGACTGGATCAAATTACACATTCCAGGCAGAATGTGGGTGGCTGGTGTCCAATTACACCTCCCACTTCCCTGCCTTGTCTGTACACCTGTACACTAGTTCACACGTCAGTCCCAGTAAACACAGCCTAAGTTTAAATAAGTGAAAAGTAAATTTAAAACAGATATTAGAACACATTTCTTTTCTCAAAAGGTGATAAATGTTTAGAATAAGCTACCAGGTAGAGCAAAGAGATATGGGAAGTTCAAAGTGCAGTTGGATGGTGAGCTGGATAAGTTGATTGGTGAGCAAAGTGAATTGAGTGGCGGCCTGGGTGAGATGATTGCTGGACGGGAAAAGTTGATTGGTGGGTTGAGTGAGTTGATTGGTGGGTTGAGTGAGTTGATTGGTGGGTTGAGTGAGTTGATTGGTGGGTTGAGTGAGTTGATTGGTGGGTTGAGTGAGTTGGTTGGTGGGTTGAGTGAGTTGATTGGTGGATTGAATGAGTTGGTTGGTGGGTTGAGTGAGTTGGTTGGTGGGTTGAGTGAGTTGATTGGTGGGTTGAGTGAGTTGATTGGTGGATTGAATGAGTTGGTTGGTGGGTTGAGTGAGTTGATTGGTGGATTGAATGAGTTGATTGGTGGGTTGAGTGAGTTGGTTGGTGGACTGAGAGTTGATTGGTGGGCAGGATATATAAGGGGTGTTTAAAATTATGAAGGCTATGATATGGTGGATATGGATAAACTGTTTCCACTTGTGAATAAATTAAGAACAAGGGGGCAGAAATATCAGATAGTCACTAACAGATCAAATAAAGAATTTAGGAGGAATTTCTTTACATAGAGAGCAGTGAGTATTTAGCACTCACGGGCCAAAAGGAGTGTTGAAGCAGATATCATTGATGCATTTAAGGGAAGGCTTGATGCATATATGAGGGAGAAGGGAATAGAGAGATATGGGGGCAGGATGGGATGAGGTAATTAGAGTGGGAGATGGCTTGTGTGGAGTATAAACCCCAACACAGACCAGTTGGGCCGAATGGCATATGTCTGTGCTGTAGATTCTGTGTAATTCTACATATCTTAAAAAATATCAACGATCATCTATTACATGCAACAAAAAAACTTCAATGCAGCTAAATATAATAATCATAGATGACTTTCAGCCACTTGGTGTCACTGTAGGAAAATCTATAGCTGCAGCTCCTACAGATAGTGGAAGATGTCTCTATACAGGGTTAGTTGATCTTCCTAATATGTAGCAGCAAATCGATGGAGAGGGTTCTCTCTGTTGTGACAAATTGTGAATTTTACAATGTTATAACTAGCTGGCTGCACTATTTGAACAAACACGTCAAGCTTACTGTATCTGTTGAATGTCCACTGTATGATGTCAGATGCATGGTTAAATACATTCATTCAACACGATGAAATTAGAGGGAGAACATGGCAGCTGACTAAGAGAGCTGGAAGACCCAAAATATAGCTCAGTAGCTATTCAAGAAGCTACTTATCCAAAGGGTCCCCAATGTGTATCACATGTCTACTTTCCCTCAGTTAGATTACTGAACTATAATTACTCCCAGGTAGCTACTATTCTTTATTCTTTAGTCCATAGCTGTCCTTCACAGATGAGCAGTAAATTCACAGCAGGCCTGTTGGTTATTGACCGTGAAAAGATTGTCACACTGTCATTAAGCTCATAGCAGGTTAGTTCGAATAAACTTGTCCGACAAAGTAAAAGGTAATAAATAATGACAATTTTTATTAAAACTTGCTTAGAGCTAGAGATATGAAATAAAATGATTAAAATTCCTCCTGTCGAGTACAAAATAGGAAATCCCGTTTTGTCATCATGTCAACTTTTCCACTAAAATTATTAGCAGGATAAATTTCACCCCCACCGAGCTTATTTAAAGAGTTGTTTTCTTTTTTCTATTGGATTAACGTTGCCAATCCCTGCGTGTGGCAATTGTGTACATAATGGTAACCCTCAACGACAGGTATTAAAAATCAGATATAATTATATATACTAAGTAAATGATAAATTGAAAGAGTAAAAAGAAAGACTTGCATTTATATAGCGCCTTTCACGACCTCAGAATGTCCCATGGCGCTTTACAGCCAATGAAGTACTTTTTTGCCATGTAGTCACTGTTGTAAAGTAGGTTCCTGACTAGGTGTTAATTATTGTGGCTGGAAGTTGACTAACCAGTTGTAGCTAGGGTGTGTCAGAAAGGTATATAGTACAAGGATCTTTGCAAAAGCACAGACGTTGGCAAAGACAGAGAGTGAACTTCTAATGGAGTGAATTGCTAACAGAATGAGGACTTTCAACTGGGAATTTGATGAGTGTGGGAATTAGGTGCAGAGGGGAAGGAGGTGCTAAGTGATTTAAACCAAAGAACCATAGACTAAGACTGAGCGGAGCATAAAGGGAGCTGCGCGAGGAATCAAAGATCAAGAAGTCAAACCATGACGTCACAAGACAAGGAGGAGCGCCAGGGGTAAGTCAGTAAGTACTAAATTCATTGGTTAGTGTTTTTAAGAACATAAGAAATAGGAAATAGAAATTTTCAGCTGATCAGTGAGAGCCAGCATGGATTTGTAAAGGCTAGATCATGCCTGGCGAACCTGATTGAATTTTTTGAAGAAGTGACTAAAGTATGGACAGGGGAATGTCTATGGATGTTGGTTATATGGACATAAGAACATAATAGCATAAGAAATAGGAGCAGGAGTAGGCCACACGGCCCCTCGAGCCTGCTCCACCATTCAATAAGATCATGGCTGATCTTCAACCTCATCTCCACTTTCCTGCCTGATCCCCATATCCCTTAATTCTCCTAGAGTCCAAAAATCTATCCATCTCAGCCTTGAATATACTCAATGACTGAGCATCCACAGCCCTCTGGGGTAGAGAATTCCAAAGATTCACAACCTTCTGTGTGAAGAAATTCCTCCTCATCTCAGTCTTAGTCCTGCGACTATGCCCTCTTGTTCTAGACTCTCCTGCCAGGGGAAGCAACCTCTCAGCATCTACCCTGTCAAGCCTCCTCGGAATCTTATATGTTTCAATGAGATCACCTCTCATTCTTCTAAATTCCAGAGAGTATAGGCCCATTTTACTCAACCCCTCCTCACAGGAAAACCCTCTCATCCCAGGAATTAATCTAGTGAACCTTCGTTGCACTGCCTCTAAGGCAAGTATATCCTTCCTTAGGTAAAGAAACCAAAACTGTACTTAGTACTCCAGGTGAGGTTTCATCAAAGCCCTGTACAATTGTAGTATGACTTCCTTACTCTTGTACTCCAGTCCCCTTGCAATAAAGGCCAACATGCCATTTGCTTTCCTAATTGCTTGCTGTAACTGCAAGCTAACTTTGTGTTTCTTGTACCAGGACACCCAAGTCTCACTGGACACAACATTTAATAGTTTCCCACCATTTAAAAAAATTCTGTTTTTCTATTCTTCTTACCAAAGTGAATAACCTCACATTTCCCCACATGCCACCTTCTTGCCCACTCACTCAACCTGACCATATCCCTTTGCAGACTCTTTGTGTCCTCCTTACTGCTTACTTTCCAACTAGTGGTTGGTTAGTGTTTTTTAGTGGTTAGTGTTTTAATATTAGATAAACAGTAAAGTGCCTTAAAGCTAAACAAACAGTTTAAATAACTGTTAGCTAACATGGTAGGACAGCTGTGGCCCATCGCATGCACATCTTGTGCCGTGTGGAACTCTAGAACACTTCGTGTGTCCTGGAAAACCACATGTGCAGGAAGTACCATCAACTGCTCGAGCGCAAGTGGAGAGTTCAGACGGAGAGGGAGTGCGTGATCACCAGACAGACTAGGAGGAAAAGGCAGGCAGTGCAGGAGTCCCTCAGAGTGTGGCACTCACAAGCCAGTATTCAGTGTTGAATACCAGTGCGGGCGTTGACACCTTGGGGAGTGCAGTCAAAGGTAAATCCATGGCACCGTGGGAGACTCGGCTGCACAGGAGGGGCACAAAAAATGCAGTTGTTATAGGGGATTCGAAATTTGGGGATAGAAAGGCGTTTCTGCAACCGCCAACATGAGTCCCGCATGGTGTGTTGCCTCCCTGGTGCCAGAGAGTCCCTGAGAGAGTGCAGAACATTTTGAGGGGAAAGGGAACAGCCAGAAGTCATGGTCCATGTGGGAACCAATGGGAAGGAAAAGGGTCAAGGTGCTGTAGTGTATGGATGAATAAAGAGACTGAGGGGGTTCAAATACATAATTACCGAAAGTGTGAGGGGAGGTAGATAAAGCCATTTTGAAAAGGCCGATAGTATTTTTGAGCATTGAAACAAGTTTAAAGAAATAATGATAAATTTATACAAAACATTGGTTAGGCCACAGTTTGAGTGTGGCGCTTTGGGCGCTCATTATAGAACGGTCATTAAAACCACAGGAAGTGTACAACATGGGTTCACCAGGATAATGCCAGGGATGATAAACTATAGTTACAAGGAGGTACAGAACCTCGTCTTACTGGAGCACAAAAAGCTAAGAGGAAATTTGATAATGGTTTTTAAAATTATGAAGGGTTTTCATACAATGAATAGGGAAAGATTATGTCCTCTGTGGGGGGTCAGTGTTGAGAGGTCATCAATTTAAAATTATCAATGAGAGTGAGGAGAGAGGTTAGGAGAAATTTCTTTACACAGAGGGCTGTTGGTGCATGGAATGCTTCGCCATAGGCAGTGGTTGAGGCACTTTCAGGGATAAGTAGATAAATATTTGAAGCAAAGGTACAAGGCTAATGGGAGCGAGTGGGGCACTGGGATTAGTATTGGATTACTCCAGCAAAGAGCTGGCACAGACATGATGGACCGAATGGTCGTCTTCTGTGCTATAAACTTGGCTGAAGATTGGTGCAACCAGGTCAAGAACAACACAACCAATTGCAATCTGACAAAGTAACTTCTATGATTTTATGATTTAATTGGGAGGATCCCTGTGTAATTATGTAGATTGTTCTGCTTGGCTTGGGTTGCTACTGCGTATTTTCTACACTACCTTTTTAAAGATGTTTAATGGGATAATTCAACTGTAGAAATCACTGATAAGAAAGTAAGCAATGCTTTTTGTTCTTAACACCTTGTTTTGTGGAGGCGGATGCAAGGTGTTGAAGTTTGTTGCACTCAGACCTTTCCCATTTGGGCATCACTGTATCTGCAACAGTGATTGATAGCAGCTGTGTTATATCATTTACATCTAAAGGCAGAAAAACTGGTCAAGAACAAAACTCAAGTTCGAATTTCAGATTGTCATTTCAGGTACAAATGAAAGTTCCAATTTTTTATCGATCGGATACACTGATTTACACTCTTTCCTCGTGGCTTCAATGGAATAGGGCTAAACGAACATATTATGTCACAGCTTGCTTAGAAACACAAAATGACTTACTGTGACACCCTCAAATAACAGCAGTGGGTTGTTTAAACAGCTAGTGATGATTCATATACAAGTTCTTTTGCATCTCAGCAGACAGCGCCACCTGTAGTAGAGTAGCTCATAATGCCTGGTCCAGCAGTCACTCTTATAATGATTGTTGGTCACAAGTGAACGGAGGCATATTGTTGTAATTCAATGTGGCACACGGTGTATTGTGAAATCGTACAACTGATTCAGTTCTTCCCATTTTAAATAGTTAATATATTCATTATAAAAAGGTGTAATTTTTGTTGCATAGTTATGTTGTTCATCCACCTCACATTTAATCTTGCTGGACCCTCTGTGTATGTTTTGATATGGTCTTGGCAAGGATGAGGCCTAATTATAACATAGCATTGCTGACCAGCTGGTCTCTTGCATATTGGCTGCGATGTTTGCCTACAAAACAACAGTGACTAAAAGAAAAAGAAAGAATTTGCATTTATGTAGCACCTTTCACAACCTCATAATGTAGAAAAATGCAGTAGCCAATTTGTGCACAGTAAGGTCCCATAAACAGCAATGAGACAAATGACTAGATAATCTGTTTCAACGGTGTTGGTTGAGGGATAAACGTTGGCCAGGAGACCGGGGAGAACTCCGCTGCTCTTATGGTACCATGGGATCTTTTACATTCACCTGAGAGTGCAGACAGGTCCTCGGTTTAATGTCTCATCTGAAAGGCGGCACCTCCGACAGTGCAGCACTGCCTCAGTACGAAGCATAATTAATTGGCTGTGAAATGCTTTGCAATATCCTGAGGACATGATAAATTACTATATCTCAATTTCTTTGCTTAGTCTTATTTCATGCTCTGTCTGCCCTGGCCTCTCACTCACAGAACTCCTTTTCCTCTCCCCCTCCCTCCTCACTGCATGCTTTTACTTTCTAATTTCCCTAGTTCACTTCAAGTTGGCAGCTGCCCATCCGATAATGCCAGTCAGGCATGGGCATTATTGCAGGCGCAAGCCCAGCTCCTCGGCTCCCCCCCCCCCCCCACCCCTGGAAATCTTTGAAATCCCAGGGCAACATACAAGGGGCAAAGACCAAGCACAGTGGGTTTCTATCCCTTTTCTACTTTGTGCCTAGGTGAATGGGCATTTACTGGGGGAAAGGATCAATATCATCCACCCTTATATATTGTAGGAACAGTGCCCTGCCACATTGCCGAAGGGGTGCCTTCGAGATTGGTAAGGGAAATACCCTGTAAGCTGTCTGAGGATGGCCGAATATTGTGGAGTTCAGCTGTTCAACTGAGTGCTGGGAAGTAAATCGTTAATACTGATTTCCAAACATTGAATACAGGCTTTTAAGTAATTAGGTCATAAAGTCATTATCTCTGGCTCTGGTCCAGGGAAGAAGCACTTAGTGAATCATAAACAGGTCATGACCTCTCACATTTTTGTGTGAAACTCTTTGCAAAAAGTAAGAAGGCAGGGGTTTGTAAAAGTGGAGCCAACCCATCTGAAGATCCATGCTTCATTACTGACTTGTTAGGGATGATTGACACAAAAAGTGATGAACTCTTCTGATACATGGGCCAATAAGAAGTAAAGTTTTTCTTTGTCTTTGGTAGAAGTAATAGTCTTTCTTAGTCTCTTTGTGTTAATCAGAAAAAGACTTTTATTTCCTCTATTCTCCTCTAAGAACTTTTTCCTAGCAGGTGTAAGAGGTATCCTTACCAGTACAAGGTACCTTTAAGGACACCTCTTACACCTGTCAGGTTCGAAGCTAAGAACAAGAACATAAGAAATAGGAGCAGGAGTAGGCCAATCGGCCCCTCGAGCCTGCTCCGCCATTCAATAAGATCATGGCTGATCTGATCCTAACCTCAAATCTAAATTCATGTCCAATTTCCTGCCCACTCCCTGTAACCCCTAATTCCCTTTACTTCTAGGAAACTGTCGATTTCTGTTTTAAATTTATTTAATGATGTAGCTTCCACAGCTTCCTGGGGCAGCAAATTCCACAGACCAACTACCCTCTGAGTGAAGAAGTTTCTCCTCATCTCAGTT
Organism: Heptranchias perlo; assembly: GCF_035084215.1. NCBI lineage: Eukaryota > Metazoa > Chordata > Chondrichthyes > Hexanchiformes > Hexanchidae > Heptranchias > Heptranchias perlo. The sequence continues at coordinate 104,306,363 of NC_090327.1, forward strand.
TTGAAAGAGCAGCCCCTTATTCTAAGATTATGCCCCCTAGTTCTAGTTTCACCCATCCTTGGGAACATCCTTACCGCATCCACCCGATCAAGCCACTTCACAATCTTATATGTTTCAATAAGATCGCCTCTCATTCTTCTGAACTCCAATGAGTAGAGTCCCAATCCACTCAACCTCTCCTGATATGTCTGTCCTCTCATCCCCGGGATTAACCGAGTGAACCTTCTTTGTACTGCCTCGAGAGCAAGTATGTCTTTTCTTAAGTATGGAGACCAAAACTGTATGCAGTATTCCAGGTGCGGTCTCACCAATACCTTATATAACTGCAGCAATACCTCCCTGTTTTTATATTCTATCCCCCTAGCAATAAAAGCCAACATTCCGTTGGCCTTCTTGGTCATCTGCTGCACCTGCATACTAACTTTTTGATTTTCAAGCACTCGGACTCCCAGATCCCTTTGTACTGCAGTACTTTCCAGTTTCTTGCCATTAAGATAATAACTTGATCTCTGATTTTTCCTGCCAAAGTGCATAACCTCACATTTTCCAATATTGTATTGCATCTGTCAAATCTCCGCCCACTCACCCAGCCTGTCTATATCCCCTTGTAGGTTTTTTATGTCCTCCTCACTCTCTACTTTCCCTCCCATCTTTGTATCATCTGCAAACTTTGATATGTTACACTCGGTCCCCTCCTCCAAATCGTTAATATAGATTGTAAAGAGTTGGGGACCCAGCACCGACCCCTGCGGAACACCACTGGCTACTGGTTGCCAGTACGAGAATGAACCATTTATCCCAACTCTCTGCTTCCTGTTAGATAACCAATCCTCCACCCATGCCAGAATATTACCCCCAATCCAGTGATTCTTTATCTTGAGCAATAATCTTTTATGTGGCACCTTGTCAAATGCCTTCTGGAAGTCTAAATACACCACGTCCACTGGTTCCCCTTTATACACCCTGTACGTCATGTCCTCAAAGAACTCAAGCAAATTTGTCAGACATGAGTTCCCCTTCATAAAGCCATGCTGACTTTGTCCTATTAAATTATGTTTATCCAAATGTTCCGCTACTGTCTCCTTAATAATAGACTCCAAAATTTTACCCACCACAGATGTTAGGCTAACTGGTCTATAATTTCCAGCCTTCTGCCTACTACCCTTTTTAAATAAGGGTGTTACATTAGCAGTTTTCCAATCTTCCGGGACCTTTGCCGAGTCCAGAGAATTTTGGAAAATTGTTAAGAAAGCATCCACAATCCCTACTGCCACTTCCCTCAAGACCCTAGGATGTAAACCATCAGGTCCAGGGGATTTATCCGCCTTGAGTCCCATTAATTTACTGAGTACCAATTCCTTCGTGATTTTAATCGTATTTAGCTCCTCCCCCCCCCCTAGAGCCCCCTGTTTGTCCAGTATTGGGATATTCTTAGTGTCCTCTACTGTAAAGACTGAAACAAAATATTTGTTCAGCATTTTTGCCATCTCCATGTTTCCCACCATTAATTTCTCGGTCTCATCCTCTAAGGGACCTACGTTTGCCTTAGCCACCCTTTTTCTTTTCATATAATTGTAGAAACTCTTGCTATCTGTTTTTATATTTTTTGCTAATTTATTTTCATAATCTATCTTCCCTTTCTTAATCAATCCTTTAGTTACTTTTTGCTGTCTTTTGAAGACTTCCCAATCTTCTATCCTCCCACTAAGTTTGGCTACCTTATATGTTCTTGTTTTTAGTCGGATACTATCCTTAATTTCTTTACTTAGCCACGGATGGCTGTCATTTCTTTTACACCCTTTTTTCCTCAGTGGAATATATTCTTTTTGAAAGTTGTAAAATAACTCCTTAAATGAACACTACTGCTCATGTACCGCCTTACCCTTTAATCTATTTTCCCAGTCCACTTTAATCAATTCCGCTCTCATACCATCATAGTCTCCTTTATTCAAAGCTCAGTATGCTTGTTTGAGAACCAACCTTCTCACCCTCTAATTGGATATGGAATGTAACCATGTTATGGTCACTCATTCCAAGGGGATCCTTAACTAGGACATTATTAATTAATCCTGGCTCATTACACAGGACCAGGTCCAAGGTTGCCTGCCCCCTTGTAGGATCAGTGAGATACTGCTCAAGAAATCCATCCCTAATACACTCAATAAACTCTTCCTCAAGGCTGCCCTGCCCAATTTGATTTGTCCAGTTAATATGATAGTTAAAATCCCCCATAATTATAGCTGTTCCCTTATTACATGCCCCGACTATTTCCTGATTAATACTTCTTCCAGCAGAGTTGCAACTAAATTGTGCCTACATTGGCTATTCAGCAGAACTAAGAGCTTCACTTCATTGTGAGTTGTTTGAGATCGAGAAAGGGAAGAAGGAAGCCAGCTCAGATATCGTCACTCATGTGCAAGTTGGGCTCAGCTGGAACTCAAGATCCAAGTGAAATAGATAATCCTGCCATGGAGGGGTTCATCGATTCAACACTCCAGAAGCTGATGCCTGCATCGCAGGGAAGGGAGATTGACTCGACCATGCCGCTTGTGAGGATGTGGTTGTGTAAGCTCTGAACTTTGTTAATCACACACATATACATGAGCTATTTGAAAGACTGTCTATTCAAAACTCTTAATTTGTCAGCTTTCTAAGGAATTTAGTCTTAAAGTAATCTCACCAATTTATGACCTCAGACTCTGGTTACCACTACAGTTAATACTCAGCACCTATTCGTGCTGATTTATAGTGATATACTGAATTCATTAAGTAAATCAGTGACTTTAACTTTTAAGTTGTGATTTGTAACCAATAAATGTTGTTTTGTACATGACTTGTGGTCTGGCTTCTTCCTTAATAGTTTGACAAGAACGACTTCATTCATTCACTCACTCAGCAGCTTGAGGGTAACCTAACCGAGGGTTAGTAAATTTAAATTCATTTCAATCTGAACTGATTAGTGTAAGAGGGTTCGGCAGGCCAACTGAGGCATCACTCATCGCTAGACCTACACTGAGATATAACCCCAGAAGGTTCTTTAGTGAAGAGTTTAAAAAGGGAATTAAGGATTTGTCTGGTTCCTCGGTATATATTTGTCAGGATACTAAAGCCCAACTTTCTTACAATATTTAGCTCCTTCTTCTTTCTCTTCCATGCCAAGAAGCACATGAAACAATCAATTTCTTCCACTGCTTTATATCTAGCAGATTGTGCTTTGCATTGTTCCTGTAACAAAGTCTCTTTTTACATGGACAGGTCATTAGCCTGACTTATGACGTCCTATTAGGCGGATCAGCTGGATACAATTATGGGGGGGGGGTGGATTGGTCAGAAACAAGTACCATGCTGGATGTCAGCTCAGTATTGAGAGACAGAACTCTCATCTCCCCTCGTTAGGACTGGTGGAGTGCAGCTCGAACCCATAACCTCCTGGCTCAGAGACTGGAATGCCAGCACTGATCCAAAGCTCACTCCCATATACTTAGTTAAGGAACAAAAATGTGACACGGAGATACAGAGGAACTGGAGATTACCTTTTACTAACTTTCCTCCCCAAACAAAAGTTTGCCAGATATTTTTTCATGAATCCTTTGCCCCTTTAAAAACTAAAATGATTGCAAGCCAGGAGCTCAGAAAGGAATTTTGAGTATTTGACCTTTGACATCAGAAAAATAATGAAATGTAGTCTAAAAGGTTAACTTTTGGGAGGTTCAAAAAGTACAAAAATAAAACATTTATTATTAAAGAATGAAAATTTTAAATTGCGAGTGCCTGCCTTCAGAGCCCATAGACCCTTGCTGCTCTCTAGTGGATAAGGAATTTAATGCGACCAGTGTGAATGCCTTAAAACTAAAACTGACATTTTTATCTTTTACATATTAAGCAACAAAAGCAATATTAATGAAACTGAAAGATTGTTATTTTGGAAGATGGCAGCATGACATTTTTGTGCTCTGCAAGCTGCCACTGCCAGGAGCACAACACTTTCCATTCTTACATCCGTTGTAACACTCAGGTATAGCAGGGGTCAGATACAAAAGCTCCCACTACTCTGCCCCAATATTATGCCTTGTTGTCAAAGTCCAAAGAACATCCCCTACTGCACCTGTAAGACAGTTTTCTACTTCCCATAAAATGGCACCCTTGCAGTTTCTTTGAGATTTCAAATTTAGTGCTAATTGTAACTTCGATTATGCTGGTAACGTAGATTACACACACACACACACACACACACACATATATTACAATGGCAATGAAGATACAACATAAACACTGAGGACATAGCAAGAAGGAACTGGAAAAAGGGAAAAAATACACATAGACACATTGGGCCCTGCAATAAAACACAGCCAACAAAGGGAGAAAATAATATATACTGGCAAGCATCAATTGTTTTCCGGACCTACATCCGTTCCTGGCCTTGAAGTTCACCAATCGCACACCACACGCGGCCACAATAGGAAAGGTAGACAAGGAAATTTGAAATCCTACATAGAACCATGGAGGTGAAAGGTGACACCAGAAAACATCGATTTTTGTTAGGCAAAGGTATTAAAGGTTACGGAATCAAGGCGGGTAGATGGAGTTAAGATACAGATCAGCCATGATCTAACTGAATGGCGGAACAGGCTCGGGGAGCTGAATGGCCTATTCCCGTTCCTATGCTCCTTCCTACGCCAGTGTGATTTTCAACTGCTGGCATCCGCTTCTCTACTGTGCTCAGTTGTGATCATCTGAAAATATTTAGGAAGTATCATGGAAACATCAGGCTATCAGGAATTTTCCCCTGCAACCAGCCCCTGTAGGAAAATATCTCCATAGAAGGCAAGGGTACTTTTGGCAGTGTTGCTACAGGTCCTCTTTGTCCAACAAGTGCTTAAGACACTGGGTCAATTTTTTTTTCTGTTAAAAAATCTAAGGTGAGGTGCAAAAACCCATGGGGCTCGATTTTGCGATCGCGTTTCCGGCGGGTTTCCAGCGGGTTGGCCCCGAAAATCCCGATATCCGGTCACGTGACCGGATCGCGACGAAATCCCGGCCACTTCCGGGTACCGCGCTGACGTGCGGGGCTGCGCGCGCAAGCCCCGCTGCTGGGAATCCCGCAGGCAATTAAAGCCAGCGGGGTTCCACTTGAGAGTACTTAACTTGCTCGTTGTGGTCAGTTAATGAGCTGAAGCAGCTGTCAAAAGAGGAAGTGTGGGATTTTAGGTTCAACGCAGTCAGTTTCCCACACTGGGGGAAACAGTACCTTTCAAACCAGGCGTGTTACAGCCAGCAGCCTGTGGCAGGTGCCAAGGTGCACTCCACGGGGGAGAGCCCTCACCCACGCAGGAGGCCACCGCGTCACATAGGGCAACCCCTGCCCTCCACCACCCCCCGCCAAGCCAGAGAACAGACCGACACGAAACCGCAGCCCCAGTCCGAGGACCCACCCACCTACCCTGCACAACCCCTCAGACCAACACCTGCCAGATGGGTGGTGCGTTGACATCGTCGGAGGACGAACAGGATGACCAGCCCCAGCAGCCTCGCAGTCCACGCCGTCCGCCTCGGAGAGGTGGGGCCCCCCAACACGGTGCTGCGGCACACCCACCTGCACAGCAGGAGGGAGGGCAACCGCAGAGAGAGATGCGTCGCAGGAGGCACTACCCTCCGCACAGGGTGTACAGAGCGAGGCTCAGCTTCATGGACCTCTCCGAGGAGCAGTGCATACGGCGGCTCAGAGTCAATCGCCAGGTCGTCGCCGACATCTGCAGCCTCCTTAACGACGAGCTGCTCCCTGATGGACCAAGCAGCATCTTCTTACCTGTCGCCGTCAAAGTCACCACTGTCCTCAACTTCTTCGCATCCGGTTCCTTCCAGGGTGCCACCGGGGACATCACCGGGGTCTGTCAGTCCTCTGCACACAAGTGCATAAGGCAGGTCACCGATGGGTTGTTCCGCAGGGCCTCGCACTACATCAACTTCGCCATGGACGAGCGCAGCCAGATGGAGAGGGCGGTTGGATTCCATGCCATGGCCGGCTTCCCACGGGTGCAGGGTGTAATCGACTGCACCCACATCGCAATACGGGCACCTCCGCATGAGCCAGGGCTGTTCATCAACAGGAAGGGGTATCACTCCATGAACGCCCAGCTCATCTGTGACCACCGCCAGAGATTCCTACACGTCTGCGCCAGATACCCCGGCAGCTGCCACGATGCCTTCGTCCTCAGGGAGTCCGCCGTCCCGCCCATCCTGCAGGCACCCAACGCCGGCAACGGCTGGCTCCTCGGCGACAAGGGGTATCCCCTCCACACGTGGCTCATGACACCTCTGAGGAACCCCATCACCGAGCCGGAGCGTCGGTACAATGACAGCCACACTGCTACCAGGTCTACAATTGAGCAGACCATAGGGCTTCTCAAGATGCGCTTCAGGTGCCTTGATCGTTCTGGGGGAGCGCTGCAATACACACCATTCAGAGTGGGACGAATCATAGTTGTCTGCTGTGCCCTGCACAACATGGCCCAACAGAGAGGGGTGCCGCTGGAGGAGGCCCCATCCACACCCGCCACCCACATTGAGGAAGGCGAGGGCGAGGAGGAGGAGGAGGAGGAGGAGGAGGAGGCGGAGGACGCGCCAGAGGATGTTGGACGACCCATGCGCCGAGCCGCGACTCACCGGGATGGTCGCCGGGCCAGGGAGGCACTCATAAGTCAACGGTTCTCCTAGAGTCACACACTGCGAGGCGCTCGCATCTCCTCACCTGCACATGCGAGCGGCCATACCAGCCCCCTCCACTGAAGAGTGCTGCCAGTAATCCTGCACCCACAGCAGTGTGCCCAATGGGTGGCAGCCGGTGTTCGCCGTCATGATGGCCTCCACGGAACGCACCTATTGCACAAGCCGCGGAAGAATGGACGAGAGGTGGCAGGAGTGGTGAGAATAGACTATTTAATATCTCGAATGTGACATTATATTAGAAAAAAAGTACGAAATAATAAACACCCTGGTGTTTTCCCTTTGTGATTATAAGGCCTTTGCAATTCTTCTCCGGGAACCCCTACGTGGTGCTACCCCTGTGGCTCCAGCAGAGGTAGTAGCAGGTTGCTCGTCTTCTTGCCTTGACCGGGTAGATGCTTTTGGCGGACGGCCCCTGGGTTTCGGTGCCCGTGACGGAACCTCCACAGACTGCTCCTCCTGCACCGGGGCAGGGGGAGACTCGGCCACCTGGAGAGGAGGCACCATTGCGGGTACTGGTAGAGAGGTGGGCGACGGGTGGGACGTGGGGGCGCCTTGAGAGGCGTCCCCGCTTCCATGTCCCCGGTCACCATCATCCCTCTCTTGGCCTCGGCCCACATCACCCCTTCCACCCTGCTGGACGGCAGTTTGGATGGCATGTGTGAGGCCTTGCAAGGCCACCCCTAGTGTATCCCTCAGCCTGTTGATGGCGTCGGAATGTTGCTCACCCTGAATCCGTACAGACGTTGTCAGGGCCTGCATGGACTCGATCTGGAGCTGTGCGTGACGCTCGAGGGAGGCCAGCCTGTCCTCCACCGCAGACAGTCCCGCACCTACCTGCGACACTGTGTCGCCGGTACCCTCCTGTGCCTGCGCCACCAATGCCCACATGCAGGAGGTGGACTCCTCCATCGCCTGCGCTATTGTGGACAATGCGCGCGGCACCTCTGCCAGTACCTCAGCAATTAGCTGGTGGCCCTCGACGACTCTCCTTTTCACTGGTGGCCCCCTGGGTTCAGCATCTGGGTCCGGCTGAGCAGAGCCTGGAGATGAGTGCTCCCTCCGTCGCGGACCCTCCGCGGCTGCCCCTGCCACCAGGGTCTGCTCATGCTCACTCGTGCGCGGTGACTCACCAAGTGCTACCCCAACTAGTTGGCGAGGGGGACCCACCGAGGTGCGTGTCTCTGCGCTGGTGGATGGTTGGCTCTGATGTGACGATGCACCCTCAGAGACCGCCATGTCCTCTGAGGAATCGCCCTCCACGATCGCTTCACCCAAAGACGGACCTGCAAGAGAACAGAGGGCACTTTGAGGCATGTGGACCAACTTGACAGTGCGCCTGATGGCAGGTGATGAGACGGTAACTCGCGATCATGGGTGTTGAGTGTCAGCTTTCCCTTACCGGCCGTTTCGGCAGCGACACACTCGCCATCGGCCACCGACAGGCAATGTCGCGTGCTGGCGAGGTCGAGCGCCTCCACCTCTGCGTCGGTGAGCTCCACCACTTGCGGCGGCCCACCTCCGGTGCGTGCCCTTTCCCTATTGTTCTTGCTTCTCTTCTCCTGTGAAGGCAAAACACAGATGTGTGAGTGGGTGCGTCTTGCATCGTGAGACACATCGAGCATCGGTGTGGTTGGGTTGAGCGTGGCGCGGAACGGATGGGAGGAAGCGTGGGCCACGTGCCCATCCCATTGCATGGGGATTGGGGTGTGTGGTAGTGTTCGGGTGGGGTCAGGGACGGTGGGTACTTGCGTGCACGGCGAGGATGGTGAATGAGTGGCTGTAAGGATTGCTGATGGAGCGCAGTGGTGGCTGTGCAGGAGGGGGTTGTGATCTGCTTGGCGTGATGGTGGGGACGGGATGTGGGAGGGTGCGTTGGTGTACTCACCTTGCCAGACCTAGTCAGGTCATTGAAGCGCTTGCGGCACTGCTCCCAAGTCCTTGGGGTGTTGCCCCTGCTGCTCACCTCCGCCGCCACCTCTGCCCATGCCTTCCTGGTTGCGGCGGCAGGGAACTTGCGTCCATCTTCTGGGAAGAGTGTTTCCCTCCTCCTCCTCACGCCCTCCAGCATCAGCTGCAGTGCCAGGTCTGAAAAACGGGGCGCAGCCTTTCCCCTTTGCTGAGCCATCGTCTCAAACCGCTTGCTTGTAGCAGGAGGGGCTTTGGGAGACTGCCCCTTTAACTGGAGCTCCTACATCGCGTCGATGGTACTGCGCATGCACAGCCGGCCGGCACGCAGCTGGGGAGCGCAGAACCCGGAAGCAGGGCTTAATGGGTCCAATTATCCCGCGATCGCGTGGGGGACGCACACGATTAGCCGTCCGCGTTTTCCACGCTCCCGGAGGACCACCCGCTGGGAACCCGCAGGCCTGCTAAATTCGAGCCCATAGTGTTGGACATCGCCCTGGTTGGAAAAAGTAAAGGACGATGAGCTGAATCAAGTCACAGTGATTACGTAATGCCAGGCTCGGGTTGAAAGCCTCTACGTGAAAGGGAAAACTGAGAGAGAGAAGAAGCTTCACAGTTCTGAGGCCCTGAAAAGAATGATTTGGATAACCAATTGTGAAGAAAAATTCTAAGGCAGTCAATTATTAGTGGTTGGATCAATATTGGTCAATCTGTCATTTTCCAATTGTTAAAACCTAATGTTTTGGGCTCAATTCCGAGTCAGCTACACTAGCCCCCACAATCTTACATCAATACTTTCTATTAAATGAGTGACACAATTCGGAATTAAAGTTAGTTCCAACATAAGTGACACATATTGAGCAAATTTGTGCCCTTCTCTCCCACAATTCTCTGTTGGATCCTATCAGGTTTCTGCTCCTCCCACATCACTGAAATGACCCTAATCAAAGTCATGAATGACATTCTCTGTGACTGTGACCATGATACATTATACTTTCTCGTCTTCCTCATACCTTCGGTATCATCGACCATACCATCCACCAATTTCCACCAGTTGAACACTGGAAAGATCAAAGTCACTGTCTTTGGTCCCAACCATAAAATTTGTATCATCGCTACTGGCTCTATCTTCCTCTCAGGCCCCTGTTTCAGGATAAACTAGGCTATTTGGAACCTTGGTATCCTATTCAACTCTGAGCTGAGCTTTCAACCCCAATTCCTCTCCATCACAAAGACTGACTACTTTCACCTCTGTAACACCAACCCACCTCTGTCCCTATCTCAGCCCATCTGCCACTGAAACACTCATGTGTGACTTTTCCACCTGCAGATTTGACAATTTCAGTGCTTTCCTGGCTGGTCTCCCATCCTCCACCCTCTGTGAATTCAGCTCATCCAAAACTCTGCTGCCCGTATCCTATTCTGCACCAAATTCCATTGACCCATCACCCCAATCCTTGCTGACCCTCCTAGACCCTCAAGTCTAACATTTTCATCCTTTTTTTAAATCCTTCATGGCCTCAGCCCGTCCCTAGCACTTTAACCCCCTCCAGCCCTACAACTGTCCCACAAACTGTGTTTCTCTGCATCACCTTCTCCCTTCGTCAAACCATCAGTGGCTGTGCCTTCAACCACTTCGGCCCACAATGTGGAATTGCCTCCCTAAACCCCTCCATCCTTCACCTCCCTCTCCACCTTTAAATCCCTCCTTAAAGCCCACCTCTTTGACCAAGCTTATGGTCACCTCACCTACTATCTCCACTTGGTGTCCATTTTGTTTTTGATTACGTTTCTGTGAAGCACCTTGGGCTGCTTCTGTATGTTAAAGGCACTTTATAAATGCAAGTTTTTGTTGTTGTTGAAGTTTTTCAATACTGCCACATGGTTCAAATATGTAACTAATCTACTAGCATTATATAAAGCTCATCTAGGTTCATTGCTACACATAGCGTGTAGGGGAAACTATAGTCTGTGTTAAATCACAGATAGATGCAGCGCAAAGCTCCCTTTGCTCCATCCAATAAAATGGCTTGACTGTAGCTTGAGTACCAGAGCATTTGTGTGAGTTTTCTAGTTTTCATCTTCATGGCCTGTTAAGTTTGTCAACTTTTTGCCAGTCTGTTAAATTAGATCAATAAACAGCAACAGCTTGCAATTATATAACACTCCTCACAAAGTATACAAAGGAAGAGGTGGCTATTGAGCAGGACACATTAAAATTTAGTAGGGGGTGGGGGGTGGGAGTGATGTACACCGAAGGCCTGGTCGAAACAATAGGTTTTAGGAAGCTTTTGAAGGCAGGTAGGGTAGAAAGTCAGATTGGTTTGAGAGAGGACTCCAGAAAGCAAGGGCATAGAAACTGAAAGATTGACCGCTGATGGCAGATTATACAATGCAATAAACTAGAGAGCGGGGGGGGAAAGAAGGATGCAGTTTAGGATGTATGGTTGGAGAAGGTTGCTCAGATAGGGAGGAGCAAGGCCATCGAGTCGGTTGAAAAGAAGTGGGATTTTGAAATTGATTTGCTGGAACACAGCACACAGTGGAGCTTTACACAGACAACACGGGTGGTGTATGGGATTTTGGGTGGGAAGAGACCTGTGCTGCTGATTTCTGGATTAGCTGTAGTTTTTGAAGGGTGAGGGTACTGAACCAATGAAGGGGATGTTTGAGAAACCAATCTTTCAGTGATGAAGGCATAACCTAGAGTTTGAATAGCAGTTGAAAGAGATTGGGGCTGCACTCAAGGAACTCAGCAAGGGAGTGGTGCGAGAGGTGAGCATATTGCCAGGAAGCCATATCACATCCGAGAGTCTTGGAGATAAACTAGGCAAGAGAAAGAGCAGTACAGCAAAAATGTGGGAGATCAAGTGTGGGCTTTTACCGAATTGGGTTATGACGGCAGTTTTGAAAGGGGTGGGGACAGTGACAGAGCATGTTTCATTTATCCATATTTGCCTACAGAATAAAAATGAGCATCTTGTACTTACGTGCAAATCTTGCAAGTGGCTGTGTATTTCGGTCAATCTTTTCATTAGCAACTGAAAAAAAAGGTGCAAATACCTGCTTGTAAATCTCTTCAAATTAGCAACTCATTCACATATATTGCATTAAATTTCATAGGAACAATTTGTTTTCTTATCAGTTTTTGGCTTCAAAACACAAATACTCTATTAGATCAACTAGGGCATTTCAGTACTGGAGAATAAAAGCTGCATTTCCCACACTGTGGGGCCCAGATTTGAGTTAAAAGCCATCTGCCTGTCAGTACTTGCAGTTAATTCAATGTGTAAGGGTACATTTTACAATTTGACACTCCTGGTGCAGGGTCTCACTTGTAAAAAGCATTAGCCCATGATGCCCACAGATCTTGACACCACGTAATTGGGGATTAAATCCTGTCACACAGTAGGGTAGATTGTACCAATATTGGGCTAAAAATCCGTCTTGGCCGATAGCCTAATGGAAACGAATATCGGGCGGGGAGTAAAACGGGTGGCCGGTGCAATATCACTCGTTTGGCGTTACTGCCTGAGACGGATTTCCACCCCATTAATTCAAAGTTACACAATTAACCCACTACCTTTATATTTCCATTTCAACAATAAAAGGGAACACTTTTGTATGCTCCATTCACCGCAAACAGCAGAATTTGAATATTTATTGCAATGCTGATAGGCTTCAAATTGAGTTTATACAACACATGGTTGACTTGCTGATCAAAGTTTTGACTGCCTTGATTGAGTTCTTTGATGGAGTCCTTTGATGAAGTAACAGAGAGGGTTGATGAGGGTAGTGTGGTTGATGTTGTGTATATGGACTTTCAAAAGGCATTTAATAAAGTACCACATAATAGACTTGTTTGCAAAAGTCGAAGTATACAATGGTGTTCCCCAGGGGTCAGTATTAGGACCACCATTATATTAATGACCTGGATTTGGGTACAGAGGGTATAATTTCAAAGTTTGCAGATGACACGAAACTCGGAAATGTAGTAAACAATATGGAAGATAGTCACAGACTTCAGGAGGGCATAGACAGACTGGTGAAATGGGCAGACACATGGCAGATGAAATTTAACAGAGAAGTGTAAAGTGACGCATTTTGGTAGGAAAAATTAGGAGAGGCAATATCAACTAAATGGGACAATTTTAAAGGGGGGTGAAGGAACAGAGAGACCTGGGTGTGCCAATTCACAAATCTTTGAAGGTGGAAGGACAAGTTGAGAAGGCTGTTAAAAAAGCATATGGGATCCTGGGCTTTATTAATGGAGGCATAGAGTACAATAGCATGGAAGTTATGCTAAACCTTTATAAAACACTGGTTAGGCCTCAGCTGGAGTATTATGTTCAATTCTGGGCACCAAACTTTAGGAAGGATGCCATGGCCTTAGAGAGGGTGCAAAAGAGATTTACAAGAATGGTGCCAGGGATGAGGGACTTCAGTTTTGTGGAGAGACTGGAGAAGCTAGGGTTGTTCTCATTAGAACAGAGAAGGTTAAAGGGAGATTTGATAGAGGTGTTCAAAATCATGAACGGTTTTGACAGAGTAAATAAGGAGAAACTGTTTCCAGTGGTAGAAGGGTCGGTAACCAGAGGACACAGATTTAAGGTGATTGACAAAAGAGCCAGAGGCGACATGAGGAAACAATGTTTTATACAGCAAGTTGAGATGATCTGGAATGCACTGCCTGAAAGGGTGGTGGAAGCAGATTCAATAGCAATTTTCAAAAGCGAATTAGATAAATATTGAAGGGGAATAAAATTACAGGGCTATCGGGAAAGAGAAGGGGAATGGGACTAATTGGATAGCTCTTTCAAAGAGCTGGCACAGGCACGATGGGCCAAATGGCCTTCACCTGTGCTGTACCTACTATGATACTGTGGGCGCCCGTTGTTTCGGTGCTACCCGGCCTCTCTGACATCCAAGATGGGTTCTTGGCTGCGTACGCACGTCTCCATCTTGGTATAGGAGTTAGTGCAGGCGCAGACAACGGACGCTGGAATTATGTAAAGTATGGAAAAAATGGCTTCAATCAGTCTGTGCAATGCTGAATTAAAGTGACAGACACCATTTTGGGACTTAACGCTCAACTCAACGCACAGTCTTAACCCCGACCATCTGAACGTGTCTTAGAATGCCTGGAGGACCCCCACCGGTGCTATTTAAAGGGACCATGCAGGATTTACAGGTTCGTGGCTGGATTATTGCTTCTGGCTGCTGAGATATTTGTAACTGTTTTTGGAGGTCTTCTAGACTTCAATACTAGGACGCAGGGACATAGCCTAACATTTAGAGCCAGGACGTGCAGGAGTAAAGTTAGGAAATGCTTCTACACGCAAAGGGTAGGAGACGTTTGGACCACTCTTCTGCAGATGACAGTTGATGCTAGCTCACTTGTGAATGTTAAATCTGAGATTGATAGATTTCTGTGAACCAAGGGTATAAGGGGATATGGGGCTAAGGCGGGTATATGGAGTTAGGTCACAGGTCCACCATGATCTCAATGAATGGTGAAACAGGCTCGAGGGGCTAAATGCCACTGCCACTTGCTGCCTCCTGATATGCGCCACCTTCTCCTGCAAGAAAGCGGGACGTGAGTCTGGGTGATGTGCCTGTCATGGTTGAATAGCTGCCAGTGTGTGTGGCCTGTGAGTTGTGGATGGGCAGCTTGAAGCAGTGGTAATGTGTAAGGGTGAGAGGAAGCATTTGATTGGAAGAGTTGAGTACTGATAGTGTGAATGAGTTTATTGGTATGTGGGTGATGGGGGGTGTAGTGTGTGGTGCAGTTGGTAGGAGATGCCACTTGACAGTTGACCTCACTCACCTTGACCACTCATTTCAAAGCATTGAACTTCCTCCTGCACTGCATCCATGGTCATGATGCTGTGTGCCTGGCATTGACTTCGTCCCCCACTGCCTTTTGCATGTATGTCTGGAGGGCCACTTGCCCCCTCCCCCCACTTTTGTGCTGCTCCACCAATACCTTCATTGAAACTGTGGAAATTTCATTATTATAGCTACACCCCCATTAAAATCAATGGTAATTGCAAATATCCTGCATTAGTACTTGTTTTCTCACCGCTGAAACATAGACTCAGAAATAATGACACCAGTGGGCACTTGGTGACCTGGCTGTGGCGGGATTTATTGCCCCAAGATCGGTTTCCTTAAAATGTAATATTGGGCTGGATTTTGCTGTAAAAGTAACGGTGAGGCTAACGACGCTCACCATTATTTATGTGCAAATCAGACAGTAACTTCTGACGACCACACATGCGCAGTTAAACGTGGAAATCCGGAAGTTGCTGTCCAAGGTGCGATGCTCCTTCAAAAATGGCGCAAGAACAGCATCTTGCTGACTGGCTCCCCATTGTGAAATTCCTGTACTTACCTCATAGATACGGATTAAACTCGCCAAAAAAAGTTAAGGCTTGTCCATTCCAGTGTAAGTACCATTTTAATGGCATGGTAAGTTTTAATTACTGCTGAACAACCTCTCTGGCACTGAAAATTAACTTTTACAAGTGTGGAGTCTCATTCCTTCATCTTTTAATTATTGTTGGACATTTTAAAAAAATATATAATTAAAAAAAAAAATTTTAAATTTTTTCTTTCTGTCTCTTTTATCTCTGTCTCTTATCCAATGTATTCTCAGCTGTACTTGCCATTGTACATATCATTATTCTCACTGTCGTACTCTCCCTTGTATTGTACTCTCAGTTGCACTCGCCATTGTATTCTCCCATGTATTGTACTCACCATTGCACTTGTCGTTGTACTCTCCGTTGTACTCTCCGTTGTACACCCTGTTGCACTCTCCATTGTATTCTCCATTGTACTCCTCGTTGTACACACTGTTGCACTCTGTTGTACTCGCCATTGTATTCTCCATTGTACCTGCCAGAGAGTACACCAGCAAGTACAACGGAGAGTACAACGGAGATTACAACGGAGATTACAACGGAGAGTGTAACGACAAGTACAATGGAGAGTACAACGGAGAGTGCAACGACAAGTACAATGGAGAGTACAAGGGGAAGTACAAAGGAGACCACAAAAAGTTCAAATCAGAGTACAATGGCAAGTGCAATGGAGAATACAACGAAGAGTATGATGGCGAGTACAACGGAGAGTACAACCGCAAGTAGAATGGAAAGTAAAACAGAAAGTACAATGGAGAATACAACAGAGAGTACAATGGAGAATACAACAGAGAGGACAACGGAGAGTACAACAGCAAGTTCAATGTAGAGTACAACGGAGAGTATGATGGTGAATACAATGGAGAGCACAATAAAATGGAGAGTGCAACACGGAGTACAATGGAGAGTATGACAGAGCATACAATGGAGAGTATGACAGAGCATACAATGGAGAGTATGACAGAGCATACAATGGAGAGTATGACAGAGCATACAATGGAGAGTATGACAGAGCATACAATGGAGAGTATGACAGAGCATACAATGGTGAGTATGACAGAGCATACAATGGAGAGTACGACAGAGCATACAATGGAGAGTATGACAGAGCATACAATGGAGAGTATGACAGAGCATACAATGGTGAGTATGACAGAGCATACAATGGAGAGTACGACAGAGCATACAATGGAGAGTATGACAGAGCATACAATGGTGAGTATGACAGAGCATACAATGGAGAGTACGACAGGCAGGCATAGGGAATATAACAGTATAACAGAGAATAAAGTGACGAGTAGAACAGTGAGTACAACAGGCGAGTACAACGGAGAGTGCCAATTGGCTAAGGTAAGTGGTGAAGATCAGCTCCTTTTAGCACTCCTTGTGGGCCAGGAGGAACAGGAGTGCTCATCTCAAGCCTCACAAGGAAGCCTTCGGCCTCCCACAGATCTAATCAAGGCCCTAATGTCCTGGCTCCCCACCCCAGCCCTCATCGCAGCCCCGATGTCCTGGCTCCCTCCCACCCCGGCGCCGGTGAGTAGCGAGTGCAGGGATCTCCCTACATCTGCATGTTGAGGCCCGAGGCTCTCCCATATTGAGCCTTGGGGCCCATTTCCTTCAAGCTGGCATAATGCGATGAGCCCGCCGGCAAAGAATGAAGGAAAATTGGGCCACAACCAGCATCGCAGCGGCCCTCAGGTAAGCGAGTGTCAGGCGAGATCTCGGAGGGCGGCGAGGGGAGACCGGAGCGCGGCGAGGGGCGACCGGAGGGCGGCGAGGGGAGACCGGAGGGCGGCGAGGGGAGACCGGAGCGCGGCGAGGGGAGACCGGTGGACGGCGAGGGGAGACCGGAGCGCGGCGAGGGGAGATCGGAGGTCTAGTTTCACTTTATGCTGGCGCCGGCTGCCTCCGACCAAACCAATCTTGCCGTGGGGACTTCAAACAGGTGCTAGGCTCTTTATCTGTATATGCAAAGGGCGTAACGCCTGCTTCAGGCATGGGCACTGCACAAGGTTTTAGGTCCTCTCCCAAAACGAGGAGGGACGCACTTCCGGCTGGAAAAATGGGCACTGCCTGGCTGAATTTCTAGGCCTTAGTGTTTAGGTGTATGAGAATTACACCACGACATCCTGTCAAAACCTGCTCAACAGACCGTGGCTTGGAAACCTCAAGTGGATTCACGAAACCATTAACTATTTTGGCTAGCATTTGGAACCATGCAAAGTAGTTGAGTAGTCAGGGGTTGGGTAGGGAGGAGATCAAAGGAGTAGAGGATAGGTTTGGTGAAAGAGATGAACTTGAAGATGATTGAGAGATGTGAAAGGAGCTGCAAAGTGTCACAGAGTCAGGGTTAGGAGGAGTGAACGATTGTGAGATGGTCGTTGAAGGGGGAGATGGCACCTGAGGCAGCAGTGTGGATGGCCTCAAACTTTAAGGCACAGGAATCTATGCGTTACTCACATTTGGTGTTAAAGGTGAGGGTGGAAGAACTGAGGTTATGTTGTTGCAAACGGTGTACAGGGATGAAGGGTGGTGGAGGGGTACTCACTTCCAGTGAAAGCATTTGGAAGGTATTTGTAGGATACATTCAGGAACAGTTAAAGCAGGCACATCCTGATTTATTCTTTGAAAATAAATAAATATATACATTAATAATGATTTCCTTACCTAGCGCAGGAATATCAATAAACAAATATATTCCCCTCACATAACACTTAGATAAATTAATACATTCTCCATGTATCATGGGGGAGATGCGAAGCTCCAGATCAAACATTACTTTGTCTGGTAGAGTGATGTATAGGAAAAGGTGGGGCGGGGGGGGGGGGGGTTGCGACAATATGTTCATTTGCTTATCAAGTGCAGAGAGATTGCAGAGGGGCCCAGGAGTCCAAGACACATAAACCCAGGCCTGCAATGGGAGTAAAGACCAAACCAGCGTAGCACTCCTGAGAAAGGCTGAGGAGAATGGCTGAGAGCGTAGGAAGGGTCCATCTCTGGAACTGAAAATGAGCAGGACTGCTTTTAAACACAAACTGCACAAATAAGCAACTCCTTGTATATAAAATAAAAACAGAAAATGCTGGAAATACTCAGCAAGCCAGGCAGCATCTGTGGAGAGAGAAACATAGAGAAAGATTAAACAGTTTTTAAGCAAATGTTTAATCTTCAACTTCTTCCAGTTCTGACGAAAGGTTTTCAACCTGAAATGTTAACTCTGTTTCTTTCTCCACAGATGCTGCCTGACTTGTTGAGTATTTCCAGCGTTTTCTGTTTTTATTTCAGATTTCCAGTATCCACAGTATTTTGATTTTGAACTCTTTGTATGTACATTGTTTTTCCTGTCAAAAATTACTCCACTAAAAGTTCAAAAATTCATGTTTTATGTTGCTTTGATGTTTTTAACTCCAAAAAGTAAAAGGAAGAAGAGAAAGAATTTCCATTTACATAGTGACTTTCATGTCCTCAGAGCGTCCCAAAGCACTTCACAGTCATGAGCTGTTTTTGAAGTGTAGGGAAATGCAGCATCCAATTTACGGTTTAACATCTCAAAGATGGCACCTCCAACAGTGCAGCATTCCCTCAGTATTGCACTAAAATGTTAGCTGCATTATGTGGACAAGTTTCTGGATTAGGACATTCATATTTATTTTCAAAGTATGAATAAATCTGCCAATGCTTTTGCATCATTGGACAAGCAGGGTTTTAAATCAGCACATTTTGGTATTCTCTGTGAATGGGCAGTCTGAGTGTTAATCATAAAAAAGTTTTCGCACTTGTATTCACAGATGCATTTAAGGGGAAGTAGGTAAGCAGATGGGGAGAAAGGAATATAAGGTTATGATGATAGGGTTAGATGAAGAGGGGTGGGAGGAGCCTCGTGTGGAACATAAACATCAGCATAGGCCTGTTAGACACATTTAATCACTGCTAGATGAACAAGTTTCACAATTTTTTTGTAAATTTTATAATTTTGGTGTCATTATTATGTTACAAATCTTACTTGCAATACATACGAACATACAAAATTGACGGGTGAGAAAAGACCAGCTGGTCCATCAAGTCAGCCCCACATCATGATGGCCGGAGGATCATGACTTAATATTACCTTCCACCCCCTCCCTTTCCCGCAACCATGTGGGAAGTCATGGACACTACCAGTGTCCCTGCCGACCATGTGTGCGGGAAGTGTGTCCACCTGCAGCTACTGACCGATCGTATCTCGGAGCTGGAGCTGCGGGTGGACTCACTGTGGAGCATCCGCGATGCAGAGAAACTCGTGGATAGCACGTTTAGCGAGTTGGTCACACCGCAGGTAAAGGGTATACAGGCAGGAAGTGAATGGGTGACCACCAGGAAGAGTAAGAGATGCAGGCAGGTAGTGCAGGGGTCCCCTGTGGCCATCCCCCTCTCAAACAGATATGCCACTTTGGATGCTGTTGGGAGGGATGACTTATCAGGGGAAGGCAGCAGCAGCCAACTTCCTGGCACCACGGGTAGCTCTGCTGCACAGGCTGGGAGGAAAAAGAGTGGCAGAGCTATAGTGATAGGGGACTCAATTGTAAGGGGAATAGACAGGCGTTTCTGCGGCCGCAACCGAGACTCCAGGATGGTGTGTTGCCTCCCTGGTGCAAGGATCAAGGATGTCTCGGAGCGGCTACAGAACATTTTGGAGGGGGAGGGCGAACAGCCAGCTGTCGTGGTGCACATAGGCACCAACGATATAGGTAAAAAAGGGGATGAGGTCCTAAAAGCAGAATATAGGGAGTTAGGAGGTAAATTAAAAAATAGGACCTCAAAGGTAGTAATCTCAGGATTGCTGCCAGTGCCACGTGCTAGTCAGTGTAGAAATAGGAGGATATTTCAAATGAATACGTGGCTAGAGGAATGGTGCAAGGGGGAGGGATTCAAATTCCTGGGACACTGGAAACGGTTCTGGGGGAGGTGGGACCAGTACAAACCGGATGGTCTGCACCTGGGCAGGGCCGGGACTGCTGTCCTAGGAGGAGTGTTTGCTAGTGCTGTTGGGGAGGGTTTAAACTAAAGTGGCAGGGGGTTGGGAACCTGAGCAGGGAGAGAGAGGAAAGCGTAACAGGAAGGGACAGAAGGTATGGAGTAATAGGTAAAGTGTTAAAAAAGGAAAAAGCAGGAACTAAGCGTCACAAAACAGATTTGAAAGTTCTTTATCTGAATGCACGTAGCATTCGTAATAAAATGGACGAGTTAACGGCACAAATAACTACGTATGGGTATGATCTTGTGGCCATTACAGAAACATGGCTGCAGGGTGACAACGACTGGGAATTAAATATGCCAGCGTATTTAACAATCAGGAAGGACAGGCAGGAAGGAAGGGGAGGTGGGGTGGCTATGTTAATAAAGGAAGGAATCACTGTAATACAGAGAAATGATATTGGGACAAAGCATCAAGATAATGAAACAGTTTGGGTGGAGATAAGGAATAATAAGGGAAAAAAAACATTAGTGGGCGTAGTATATAGGCCTCCTAATAGTTGCAACTCTGCTGGAAGAAGTATTAATCAGGAGATAGTCGGGGCATGTAATAAGGGAACAGCCATAATTATGGGGGATTTTAATTATCATATTAACTGGACAAATCAAATTGGGCAGAGCAGCCTTGAGGACGAGTTCATTGAGTGCATCAGGGATGGATTTCTTGAGCAGTATGTAACTGATCCTACAAGGGGGCAGGCAACCTTGGACCTGGTCCTGTGTAATGAGTCAGGATTAATTAATAATGTCCTAGTTAAGGATCCCCTTGGAACGAGCGACCACAACATGGTTGAATTCCATATCCAATTAGAGGGTGAGAAGGTTGATTCTCAAACAAGCGTACTGAGCTTGAATAAAGGAGACTATGATGGTATGAGAGCGGAATTGATTAAAGTGGACTGGGAAAATAGATTAAAGGGTAAGACGGTACATGAGCAGTGGTGTTCATTTAGGGAGTTATTTTACAACTTTCAAAATAAATATATTCCACTGAGGAAAAAAGGGTGTAAAAGAAATGACAGCCACCCGTGGCTAAGTAAAGAAATCAAGGATAG
Source organism: Heptranchias perlo (assembly GCF_035084215.1). Classification (NCBI taxonomy): domain Eukaryota; kingdom Metazoa; phylum Chordata; class Chondrichthyes; order Hexanchiformes; family Hexanchidae; genus Heptranchias; species Heptranchias perlo. The sequence continues at coordinate 104,327,490 of NC_090327.1, forward strand.
TATCCGACTAAAAACAAGGACATATAAGGTAGCCAAACTTAGTGGGAGGATAGAAGATTGGGAAGTCTTCAAAAGACAGCAAAAAGTAACTAAAGGATTGATTAAGAAAGGGAAGTTAGATTATGAAAAGAAATTAGCAAAAAATATAAAAACAGATAGCAAGAGTTTCTATAGTTATATAAAAAGAAAAAGGGTGGCTAAGGCAAACATAGGTCCCTTAGAGGATGAGACCGGGAAATTAATGGTGGGAAACATGGAGATGGCAAAAATGCTGAACAAATATTTTGTTTCAGTCTTTACAGTAGAGGACACTAAGAATATCCCAACACTGGACAAACAGGGGACTCTCGGGGGGGAGGAGCTAAATACGATTAAAATCACTCAAGAGATGGTACTCAGTAAAATAATGGGACTCAAGGCGGATAAATCCCCTGGACCTGATGGCTTCCATCCTAGGGTCTTGAGGGAAGTGGCAGTAGGGATTGTGGATGCTTTGGTGATAGTTTTCCAAAATTCCCTGGACTCAGGAGAGGTCCCGGCAGATTGGAAAACTGCTAATATAACACCGTTATTTAAAAAGGGTAGTAGGCAGAAGGCTGGAAATTATAGGCCAGTTAGCTTAACATCTGTGGTGGGTAAAATTTTGGAGTCTATTATTAAGGAGACAGTAACGGAACATTTAGATAAGCATAATTTAATAGGACAAAGTCAGCATGGCTTTATGAAGGGGAAGTCATGTCTGACAAATTTGCTTGAGTTCTTCGAGGATATAACGTATAGGGTGGATAAAGGGGAACCAGTGGACGTAGTGTATTTAGACTTCCAGAAGGCATTCGACAAGGTGCCACATAAAAGATTATTACTTAAGATAAAAAATCACGGGATTGGGGGTAATATTCTGGCATGGGTGGAGGATTGGTTATCAAACAGGAAGCAGAGAGTTGGGATAAATGGTTCATTTTCGGACTGGCAACCAGTAACCAGTGGTGTTCCACAGGGGTCGGTGCTGGGTCCCCAACTCTTTACAATCTATATTAACGATTTGGAGGAGGGGACCGAGTGCAACATATCAAAATTTGCAGATGATACAAAGATGGGAGGGAAAGTAGAGAGTGAGGAGGACATAAAAAACCTACAAGGGGATATAGACAGGCTGGGTGAGTGGGCGGAGATTTGGCAGATGCAATATAATATTGGAAAATGTGAGGTTATGCACTTTGGCAGGAAAAATCAGAGAGCAAGTTATTTTCTTAATGGCGAGAGACTGGAAAGTACTGCAGTACAAAGGGATCTGGGGGTCCTAGTGCAAGAAAATCAAAAAGTTGGTATGCAGGTGCAGCAGGTGATCAAGAAAGCCAACGGAATGTTGGCTTTTATTGCTAGGGGGATAGAATATAAAAACAAGGAGGTATTGCTGCAGTTATATAAGGTATTGGTGAGACCGCACCTGGAATACTGCATACAGTTTTGGTCTCCATACTTAAGAAAAGACATACTTGCTCTCGAGGCAGCACAAAGAAGGTTCACTCGGTTAATCCCGGGGATGAGGGGGCGGACATATGAGGAGAGGTTGAGTAGATTGGGACTCTACTCATTGGAGTTCAGAAGAATGAGAGGCGATCTTATTGAAACATATAAGATTGTGAAGGGTCTTGATCGGGTGGATGCAGTAAGGATGTTCCCAAAGATGGGTGAAACTAGAACTAGGGGGCATAATCTTAGAATAAGGGGCTGCTCTTTCAAAACTGAGATGAGGAGAAACTTCTTCACTCAGAGGGTGGTAGGTCTGTGGAATTTGCTGCCCCAGGAAGCTGTGGAAGCTACATCATTAGATAAATTTAAAACAGAAATAGACAGTTTCCTAGAAGTAAAGGGAATTAGGGGTTATGGGGAGCGGGCAGGAAATTGGACATGAAGCTGAGTTCGGATCGGTCAATGCCCTGTGGGTGGCGGAGAGGGCCCAGGGGCTATGTGGCCGGGTCCTGCTCCGACTTCTTGTGTTCTTTAGATTTGTGGTTGGGATCAGATCAGCCATGATCTTATTGAATGGCGGAGCAGGCTCGAGGGGCCGATTGGCCTACTCCTGCTCCAATTTCTTATGTTCTTATGTTCTTAATCTCCTGGAAGAGGCTCTCCCAGGCCTCTCGAGGAAGCCCTGGGCCTCCCTTACCAATTGCTCCCCCCTCCCCTGATTGCATCCAGAGCCCTCCCGCGCCACCCCCCCATTTGACCGTCAGGGACCGATCTTGCGGGTCCCTGGCTGCGGCCTCCTGTCGCTGAATTCCCGCTCCCGTCTTCCGGCCAGGTGGTGCATCTGGCGAGTTCGGGTGTTTCACCGAGAAAATTTATGGAAATGAGGCCTGAAGGTTAAGATCGGCCGGGCCTCCACGGCCCCAGCCTCCCCTGGTGCGCCACCCACTTCGGAGCTTACGTGGACCGTACCTGCCCCCCTTTTAAAATTGGGGCCATAGTGTTATGCCTGAAGTGTGAAAGACAAAATTGGTGCTGAATCTTTTACAGATGCTACAGATACAGGTGTAGATACAGACATAGACCTCAATAGACATTACCAAGGTGGCCACAATCACCACCAAAGATTATTCTTCAGTATTCAAACTGACATAAACGGCTTCCAATTCAGTACAAATTCAGGTCAACCGGCCAAGCCTAGTTAGCCAACTGAAATGACACTAAAAGCTGCTAAACATCTTCATATCAGTAGCTCCAGAATAATTCACAGAATAAAACTGTGAAATTGTAACAACATCAGCACCACACCTAAAGCAATAACCAAGGCCTGGATTTTCATTGTGCCAGAAACTCAGAGCTTGGTTACTGCTGGAATGTGGAAATAGCATGTGAGAGCATGTGGAAGGAGAGAACATGAACAGAGGGTGGAGTGTCGCTGTTACTAGAAATGGTAGCATTCGCGCTGGGTGGCAAATTAAAACATTTATCACTGCATAACGATTCAATGTGTCTTAAGCCCTGCAAGTTAGGAAATCATCTCCTTAAATCCTTACATTCTCTTTAATTTATCACCCTTTGAATGTGTTTGTAAAATAGTTTAGTCAGAGCTCCCCCAGTGTCTCACTCAGCCACTGTGGGTGATAATAGGCCATCAGATAAGGAAGGTACTAGTTTTGCTTTGATCCTGGGATGTCAACAATGCTGGCAAGGCCACAGTTATTGCCCGTTCCTGGTTGCCTTGAGAAGCCTTCTAGTAGTGATTGTTTTTACAACTGAATGACTTGCATTAAGAATCAACCATGTAGAATGGTACTGGAGGCACATGTAGGCCAGACCAGGTGGAATGGCAAGTTCTCTTTCCTGAATTAGTTGGGATTTTATGCCAATAAGCTAGTTTTCATGGGCATATTTTCTGGTGTAACCAGAATTACCAGTCTTATTGAAATCTTGGGGAGATTTGAACTCATGACGTCTGGGTTACTAGTTCAATACCATAACCTCAAGACTACTGCACCCGACATACTGATACCTAGACCCCAATTTTAACTGGAGGCCAGTTTTCAGTGGGTGAGTGTTGATGTCTGTACAAAACTCACCCATCTCGTAAAAAAAAAAAAATAGGCCCAGGGAATTTCAACTCCTGGATCTCATTTAAATGCCACCGTCGGATTTCACACCCGTTCTGGGCAGGAAGTCGGCATCACTTTACATTTCTTTACATTAAATTGCATCTGCCACACGTCTGTCCATTTGATCATTCTGTCTATGTCCTCCTGAAGTCTGTTACTATCCTCCTCACTGTTTACTACATTTCTGAGTTTTGTATCAATTGCAAATTTTGAAATTATGCACTTTATACTCAAGTCCAGGTCATTAATATATATCAAAAAGAGCAGTGGTCCTAACACCAACCCCTGGGGGACACCACTGTATACTTCCCTCCAGTCCGAATAACAACCGTTCACCACTATTGTCTGCTTTCTGTCCCTTAGCCAATTTTGTATCCACGCTGCCACTGTCCCTTTAATCTCACGGGCTTCAATTTTGCTAACTTGTCTTTTATGTGGTTCCTCTATCAAACACCTTTTGAAAGTCCACATACACACATCAACCGCACGACCCTCATCAATCCTCTCCGTCATTTCATCCAGGAACTCAATCAAGTTCATCAAACACAATCTGCCTTTAACAAATTCGTGCTGGCAGTCATATGTTATGGGGAGTTTGAGATGCACTGAATTTAGTGCATCGGTGAGTTGTGCCACCCAATTGTAGGATGTGAGCCTACATTGTGAAGTGTCAGTCTCATCCAGTTCATTGGCGAAGAGGCTAAGCAGAGACTCGGAACCGTCTAAATAGAAGTTGAGTCACTCAAAATGCTTCCTTGGGCTTAATTTTAACATAGCAACAGGAACTCAGTGGGAGGGTAAATAATCTCGTGGGAAACCCAGAAAAATTTTGCATGCATCGGCTCAAGCAATCGCGACTCAATTGAAAGCCCTTAATGTAACTTACGGGTTTCGCATCTCCGAGATGCACAGCGGGCATACTGAGCACCAGAATGACGTGCTGGGAACTGGAGTATTTAAAGGGCCATTGCAACCATGGATTTTGAGGGAGAAAGAAGGTATTTGCAGATATGCAGCATCAAAGGAGTAAGGCAGCACCTCGCTTTAACGACTCTTCTCTCGAGTTGCTACTGGCCGGTGTGAGGAGTAGCAGGGACATACTGTACCCGGCTGATTGGAGGAAGAGCCCTACCTCTGTCACCAAGAAGGCCTGACTGGAGGTGGCAGAGGAGCTAAGCAGCAGGAGCATGGTGCACAGGTCGTGGGTACAGTGTAGGAAGCGCTTTAATGACCCACCCAGGTCAAGAAAAGTGAGTACAGTTACTGATTCGCCAACTTCCTGTGGTGTACATTTCCACCACCCCGTCCCCCGACTCTGTCTTGCCAAGCTTACTCCATTACATCACTCCTCACACCCACTTAAGTCTCATTATCAACTTACCTTCACTTTCTGTGCACTTCCTCATCTCCCCATTTGGGAACCCACCACTCCCACTCACCCCAATCCTGATGCAATGTCATGAATCTGTCTGACAGTCACCCTCTGATGCATCTGTTTCATTGGCAGCCTCACCCAAAGCAATGCATCCATCGGGTGACCATGTCACCTTCATTCACTCACACATCTGTTCTTTCTCCTCTTGTAGGAGCATAAAATGCACAGGCGAGGAGGAGGACTGGAAGGGGGCCACCACAAATAGTGCACCTGACAGAGGCAGAGGAGGAGACCTTGGATCAGAGCCGCGTGGTTGAATGCCTGGTCATCGGAGATGGCGAGACTGGCACCGCACAAACAGCTGGTGACAGAACTTTAACATCCCTCACATACATCATGAATTGATGTTATCAATGATTGACCTGTTACACACCTCAGTATGCTCATTGCAAACTAACTTCTGTGATGTTCTCTTCCAGGGCCTTCAAGGATTGATGATGAGGCACGGGCCTTGGAAGAAGGCAATTCCTCAGAGGAGCTCAATTCCTCTGAGGGTGCACCGTCACATCATATCCAGTCATGCACCAGCACAGATACTGGCACTTCAGTGGGTCCTGTTAGGCAGATAGTTGGGTTGGGTTGTTACCTGGTGATTCACAAGTGAGCACGAGCAGACACTGATGGCAGGGGCAGCTGTGGAGAGTCCGCGTCAGGGAGGCGCACTCCTCTGCAAGCTCTGCTCAGCTGGACACAGATGTTGAACCCTGGGAGCCATTGTTGAGAATGAAAATGATAGAGGTACAGCTGCACTTTTGCGAGACACTGGAAGATATGCCATGCACACTATCCACAATAGCGGAGAGGATGGAGGAGTCCACCTCCGGCATTAGTGGAATGGTGGCGCAGGTAAGTGTGGGAATGTCTGTGATGAAGAGAATGGCAGCCTCCATTGAGCGTCAAGCACGGTCACAAATGAGTCCATTCAGGCCATGACAACGGCCGTGCGAACTCTGGATGCCAACATATCTGCCGCCATTAACAGGCAGACAGATACTTTTGCCATGGCCTTCGAACAAGTCACAGATCTGCTCCAAGCTGTTATCCAACAGAGTGGTGGGAGTGGTGTGGCCCTGGCCCAAGAGAGGGATGATGGCAAAAGGGGACATGGAAGTGGGGACTCCACTCAAAACGCTCCCACGTCTCACCCGTTGCACCCCCTCAACCAATACCCGCAATGCTGCCTCCTCTTCAGGTGGCCGAGTCTGCCCCTGCATAGGTGCAGGTGGAGCAGTCTTTGGCGGGGCCCTCACGGGCACCAAAACATAGAGGGTGTAGGCTGAGAGCATCTCAGCACTCAGGGCAGGGACCTGAGCAACCTGCCACTACCTCTGCTGAAGCTACAGGGGATGCACCACGTAGAAGCACCAGGAAGAGGAAGGTGAAGGTTTTGTAATCACTAAGGGTTTGCACAAGGGTGTCTGACGGAATGTCATGTTTTTCATTGATATTTGTTTTTTCTTACAAGCACATTAAATGTCACACTTGTCACCACCACTGCCGTGTCTTGTCCATTTTTGAGTCCCTTTTGTGAAAGTGCACCAGCATGTACTTCATCGTGAAGGCCAAGACTTGATAAGCACATCAAGTCATTTGTGGTTGAAGGACTGTTTAGTGCAAACAGAAGGGGGGTGCTGGTGGTGGTTGCTCCAGGCAGTCTGAGTAGTTCACTACCTTCAGTTTGCAGATCTCCTTATGAAAACCTGTTAGATATGAGTGACTCCCTCGCATCACGAGCAGTCATGTGTACCGCTGCTCTGCCGATGGATTCCCCATCCTCCTCCTCATCTTCTTCAATGTTGTCGGCAGATGAGGAAGCTTCATGAGCGCATTCGAGCTCCTCCACCTGTAACCCTCTTTGTTGAGCAATGTTATGCAGCACACAGCACACTACTATTATTCTGCACCCCCTCGCTGGTGAGTATTGAAGGGATCCCCCAGATCAATCCAGGCACCTGAAGCGCATCTTCAGCATTCCAATGACTTGTTCAATGACAGATCTGGTGGTGATGTGTCTGTCGTTGTACTGCTGCTGTGCCTCGTTGGCGGAGGTCTCAAAGGTGTCATGAGCCACGTTTATAGGAGGTATCCCTTGACTCCAAGGAGCCCTTAAGTCTGTCTTGTGCATGGAAGAGGGCCCGGATGTTGGATTTGCGCAGAATGAAGGAATCATGACAGCTGCCAGGGAATCTGGCACACACCTGCAGAAACCTTTTCCAGTGGTCGCAAACCAGCGTAGTGATGTATTGATGCAGTGATATCCCTTTCTTTTTATTATTCGTTCATGGGATGTGGGCGTCGCTGGCGAGACCAGCATTTATTGCCCATCCCTAATTGCCCTCGAGAAGGTGGTGGTGAGCCGCCTTCTTGAACCGCTGCAGTCCGTCTGTTGATGAACATTCCTGGCACATGTGCAGGTCCTAGGATTGCTCCGTGTGTGCAATCAATTGCGCCCTGTAGCCATGGGAAGCCAGCCAGAGGGTGGAAACCCACTGCCCTCTCAGTCGGGCTGATATTGACGCAGGGGAAGTTGACATAGTCGGATGCCCTAGCAAACAAACCATCCATCACCTGTCGTATACACTTATGTGCAGATGACGGAGAGACCCCGGACGTGTCACCGGTAGCGCCCTGGAAGGTGAAGAAATTGAGGGCAGTGGTGACTTTAATTGCGATGGGCAATGCATGGCCACCAGGCCGAGCCAGGAGCAGCCCTGCACAAAGGAACGAGCAGATGTCTGCGACCACCTGGTGACTCAATCTCAGCCTGCGTGGGCACTGCTCCTCAGAGGGGTCCGGGAAGCTCCGCCTCCGCCTGTAGACCCTCTCACATGGGTAGTACCTCCTGCGATCTCGGTCCCTCTGTTGGTCCCGTCTCTGCTCTTCTGCAGGTCAGAAGTGCCGAGTGGATAATCCATCTCAGCCTCCTCCCGATATCCCCACCGTCACAGAACCAGTCTTCAGCCAATTCGATTCACTCCATGTGATATCAAGAAACGGCTGAGTGCACTGGATACAGCAAAGGCTCTGGGCCCCGACAACATCCCGGATGTAGTAGTGAAGACTTCTGCTCCAGAACTAGCCACGCCTCTAGCCAAACTGTTCCAGTATAGCTACAACACTGGCATCTACCTGACAATGTGGAAAACGGCCCAGGTATGTCCTGTCCACAAAAAGCAGGACAAATCCAATCCGGCCAATTACCGCCCCATCAGTCTACTCTCAATCATCAGCAAAGTGATGGAAGGTGTCGTCGACAGTGCTATCAAGCACTTACTCACCAATAACCTGCTCACCGATGCTCAGTTTGGGTTCCGCCAGGACCACTCGGCTCCAGACCTCATTACAGCCTTGGTCCAAACATGGACAAAAGAGCAGAATTCCAGAGGTGAGGTGCGAGTGACTGCCCTTGATATCAAGGCAGCATTTGACTGAGTGTGGCACCAAGGAGCCCTCGTAAAATTGAAGTCAATGGGAATCAGGGGGAAAACTCTCCAGTGGCTGGAGTCATACCTAGCACAAAAGAAGATGGTAGTGGTTGTTGGAGGCCAATCATCTCACCCTCAGGGCGTTGCTGCAGGAGTTCCTCAGGGCAGTGTCCTAGGCCCAAACATCTTCAGCGGCTTCATCAATGACCTTCCCTCCATCATAAGGTCAGAAATGGGGATGTTTGCTGATGATTGCACAGTGTTCAGTTCCTTTCACAATCCATCAGATAATGAAGCAGACCATGCCCGCATATAGCAAGACCTGGCAAACATTCAGGATTGGGCTGATAAGTGGCAAGTAACATTCGCGCCAGACAAGTGCCAGGCAATGACCATCTCCAACGAGAGAGTCTAACCACCTCCCTTTGACATTCAACGGCATTACCATCGCCGAATCCCCCACAATCAACATCCTGGGGTCACCATGACCAGAAACTTTACTGGACCAGCCACATAAATACTGTGGCTACAAGAGCAGGTCAGAGGCTGGGTATTCTGCAGCGAGTGACTCACCTCCTGACTCCCCAAAGCCTTTCCACCATCTACAAGGCACAAGTCAGGAGTGTGATGGAATACTCTCCACTTGCCTGGATGAGTGCAGCTCCAACAACACTCAAGGAGCTCGACACCATCCAGGACAAAGCAGCCCGCTTGATTGGCACCCCATCCACCACCCTAAATATTCACTCCCTTCACCACCAGCGCACTGTGGCTGCAGTGTGTACCATCCACAGGATGCAATGCAGTAACTCGCCAAGGCTTCTTCGACAGCACCTCCAAAACCCACGACCTCTACCACCTAGACGGACAAGGGCAGCAGAGGCACATGGGAACAACACCACCTGCACGTTCCCCTCCAAGTCACACACCGTCCTGACTTGGAAATATATCGCCGTTCCTTCATCGTCGCTGGGTCAAAATCCTGGAACTCCCTTCCTAACAGCACTGTGGGAGAACCTTCACCACATGGACTGCAGAGGTTCAAGGCGACGGCTCAACACCACCTTCTCGAGGGCAATTAGGGATGGGCAATAAATGCTGGCTTTGCCAGCGACGCCCACATCCCATGAACGAATAAAAAAAAAAGGTCCTTGTGGCACACCTGTGTCTTGCGGAGCTGCAACTCCTAGAACTGCACGCCCTGCCTGCCGTGGATGGTGATGTGCCTCCTCCTCAGATGTACTGTCGAATAAATCCATTGCGTCCCCCATCCTGATGGTGTCAGTTTGAGGGGGTCCAAAATGTTGGTAAATATTGTGTGAACACAAGAATTCTGAGTGTGAACAAAGAAATCTCAGTCAAAACACAAAGAACTCCCAACCAAAGGTTTGTCTGAGAGAACTAATTGCCCTGCTGCAAACCTCACCTTTTCTTCACACCTGTCAATCACTGGTTTAAAGGTCCAAATGAGGGTCGGCTGCAGCTCGCCTCGGTTTCCATGGCGCATTTCAGAGGCCACGGGAGTCACGTTCAGGAGAAGTTAAAATGGTTTGTGTAACTCAATGCACAAAAAGTTAATGGCATTAAGTGATTTAAATACCTAAATTGGCCCTTTAAATATCAGCCCACCAGCTTTAACTGCCGGTGGGTCTTCTGGGTATCAAAAGCGAGTGCATCCAAACATGTCTGGGTCAAACCCGGAAGCCGGTGCATTGGAGCCGGACTGCGGTCCCTCTCCGAAATCAGAATATTTTTACTGCCCCCAGCCCACCTGTTCTTGGGGGTTAAAATTTACCCCCATGTATCTGTTCGCCCCTGGAAATAATCTATCCCAAGTCACATACAACTGCACTTTCAAACTCCCAACTGTCTGTGGCTCTTCATTCACACAATACTTCTGCAGCCATCAATCTGTTCAACCACTCTCTTGCCTCCACCTTTGATGCCCATGTCCCCACAAAAAACCTTTACTCTGTCTCATAGCAGTCATTTCCCTGGGTATGGCCACATTCTTGGTCCCTGAAGTCCAAGGGCCACAGAGGAGCATATCTGGCACACAACTGGTTTAGCCATCCATCACCAGATCTGACTGGACCACATCAAGAATATCGGGCCTCACTCTCCTCTGTTAAAACCGTCCACTGCTCCAGGATCACCCTGATAACCCCCAGCTTCTTATCTCCACTACCTGTCTCCTTTAATCCCTCGTCCCTTTCCCCTTCACCCTCACCTCCAGCATATGCGAGGAGTTCATGGATTTCTTTATCATTTAGATTGAGACTATCCATTCTACTGCAACTGCTGCTTCCCCTCTCCTCCCCCCCTCCCCCCTCGCCCATCAAGCCAATCCTCCCCTCAGGCTTACCTCTGCCCTGGTCATGAGCCCGCATCTCTCTCTACTCTGTCTCCATTCACCCCTCATGCCCTCACTGAGCACCTGTTCTCCTTTAGACCCATCTGCTCACTCGATCTCATTCTCATTCTCACGAATCTGCTGACCACCCAACTTCCCATCCTGGTCCCATAGCAGTAAGGGTATTCATAAGCCAGGCCTCTGACCTGTACCCTGTACAGCAGAGCATCTCACTCCATTGTCTGTGGCATCACAGCCAGGCAGCAGAGAGAAAGTGCCACACAATTCTATGCAGTTGCTGGCTTCCCCAAGGTACAGGGTACCATCAAAGGCACCCATATCACACTGAAGACCCACAGAAAGCACCTCCTCACCCAAAGGAACTGGAATTCCACTCTGTGAATGTGCAGATGGTTTATGTCACCATCACAAACCTCATCTCTTCAGGGTAGAAAAACATACAAAGGAATGGCTGCTGGGCAACAATAGCTGCTGCCACAGCTGACTACCCAAAACACGGTGAGAAATGTACTGAAGTAATGAGAGAGAGAAATGAAGGAGAGAAGCAATGTTTGTGACTTATTTGTCTCCCAGGGTTCTGCTGAATAGTGCTGGCTGATCAGCATTTTTAAAAGACTTCACAGAAATTTCCTGGAGGTTCAGTTGCTTACATCCATTTTATATGGATTTTACACCAGTTCAAAATTATGAAGGGTTATGGTAGGGTAGATAGGGAGAAACTGTTTCCACTGGCAGGAGGGTCAATAACCAGAGGACACAGATTTAAGATAATTGGTAAAAGAAGCAAGGGGGAGATGAGAATTTTTTTTACACAAGTTGTTATGATCTGGAATGCACTGCCTGAAACATGGTGGAAGCAGATTCAATAGTGACTTTCAAAATGGAATTGGATAAACACAGTGAAACCTGTAAATCACAGACACCTTAGGGATTGGCATCAGCTGTCCATTTTTTGCAGGTGTCTTTATTTTCAAAATGGTCATTGTATGTATTGTAAAAATGTTCCCAACAATCTTGAAGAACTAGCTGAGATTATGATCAGTACCAAATCAGCTGCAACACTGTGAAGAATCCCCCTCCCACACAGCAGCGTTCAGCTCTGTTCACTTAACAGTTTTGCAGTCTAAATTCGTGTTTCATTTTAAACCGCTCTCACTTGGAGCAGAGTGTAAATTCAGTGATAAACTGTGTTTCTCAGTTCTACTTACCAGCATTGTGGCAGTCACAGGACAAAAAAGGGGGGAAACATGGTGACATATTGAAGCTTCCAAAGGCAGATCTTAGAACGATTTGAGAACGTTTGGGAGGGAAAACACAATAGGTCACATTATGTGTAGAAGTGAAACTGCAAACTGCAGTTTTCTGGTTGAGCAGCAAGTCTGCAGGTAGACTGACTGATGGCTGAGACTCACAGGCCTGTCCATCACTCTATAGGACAGCAGAGAGACAGAGACCTGGGACAGCCGTCCACCTTCATTCCCCAAAGCCAAAGCTCCTCAAAGAAGGGGATCCACATCCGAAGCTGTGGGAAAGAAGACGATGCAAGGTCAGGGGGAGAGAAGCTGCTAGCAGCCGCTGAGTGTATGGGCGTGGCAGGAAAGGGTGGCCCCTCTTGCTGTCCGCACGTGTTTTCCTTGATTCGGGAGGCTGGTGAGGTCAATGCATGCAGGTCAGCACGTGGCGGCAGCAGGTTTTGTGAAAGAAGTGGCTTTTGTCGAATGGGGAGTTCTTTACCCAGCATCCATCACGGCAGAGAAACCGCTCTATCCCTGTGACAGAGCCATGCAAGCATTCAATCCCAGAGATAGAGCGGTTTCTCTGCCACTATGGATACTGGGTAAAGAGCTCCCCATTTCACAAAAGCCATTTGTTTCACAAAACGCGCTGACCTGCATACACTGACCTCACGAAAGTGATGGGCCCAAGAGAGTTTGGGGACAGAAAGGAAGCAAGCAGCAAGGGGAAGCACCATTGATCCCAACTCAGTGAAAGTTCTTGATACAGCAGCTTTGCAACAGGCTGTGTCCCATATTTTAAGTTGTAAAAGGGCTTGGTGCATTGAAGGCTGTCCGTGGTTCCTAATTTGCGAGTGTCCGTGATTTCAGAGTACCATATAAGTTATTTGGGTCTCTCAACAAGTGTCTGTTTTTTACAGGTATCTGTTTTTAAGGAGTGTCCATTTATATTGTAGGCTTCATTATACTTGAAAAGGAAACATTTGCAGGGTTATGGGGAAAGAGCAGTTTAATGGGACTAATTGGATTGCTCTTTCAAAGAGCCAGCACAGACACAATGAGCCGAATGGCCTCCTTCTGTGCTGTATGATTCTTGCACTGATACAAATTAGCACATCCAGAAAAATTTCGTGTATGCCTCTCTGGTGGCCAATGGAGGATGTAACACCATTTTTAAAGGTGCAGCAGTTGTGTAAATCACAGTGAAAATATTCTAGGCCGTTGTTGCCAGACACAGTGAATAAATATAATCACTCCGTGATGATATGGCTGTTAACTTTAGGAAGCATTTTTATTTCCAAAAAAGGTTCTCTCACTGTGGCAGATATTTTTTTTTTACAGAATCACACAAGCAAATTCAATGAACTTCAAGAAACACGACTAATTGCAATAATTTGCAGCAGATTTTAAACATTCAATATAAGGGACGTTACTTTGCAATTATTCGTAAATTGGTAATAGGTCAAAGCAGCCAGAACACTTATTGATCAACATAAACAAAATGCATCATTAAGAGTTTTTCCAAATGAAAATTCACCACTTGAGAACTCTGGTCATGCACTTAATGAGCATGTCAAAACACCTTGTAATGTTTGTTATTAAGTTCAGTTGGTAAGGAACGAGAAAGACTACAGAAAGACAAAGCATGTGCTGTGTACTGATCATCAACCACTTCAACTCAGCTACACGCAGCGCTCCATCCTCCCAGGTCAGAAGGAACAGTCAGGCAACTTCCTGCACTTCACTAGAGATACAAAGTTATACCAACATTGATACACAATTCACACCTTTATGATCACAAGGGAAGTAATATACCTGAGGATTGGCTGGTGTGGACATGAGGCATACAAAGAAGGAAGGTCCCAGATTTAACTCCCACTCTGTGCTTAGTTAACTGACCTTAGTAATAAAGCGATATTGTCTCTTGAATTGGCCTCCACACACCTCAGTTAGGGAAGGGATAAAAATTCTGCCCTTGTAGTTACCCTAGTGGAAAGGTTGGGCCCTGACTCCAGATTCAGGCTCCATTTAGACTATAACGGCAATGTCAGTGTAATGTGAAACTGCTTCTTACCAACACTACAGTTATAGGCGTGAATGCACCCTTATTGAGATTTTCTAATTCCCAGCATGCCACAGTGATGGATTTGTTTTTCAAAGAAGTTATTCAGTATTTATTTGAGTCATATGAGTGGTATAAAGTGTCACACAATCCAGCTTTAGAATGGCTCAAGATTAAGTGAGGTATTCTCCTGAGTTATATTCCAAATCTCCACAGATTTTTAATTTCTTGCACTGTAAATTCCTCTCCCAATACTCAGTGAGTTATATTTCTCCTGCAGAAAACAATGACCTTCCTTTGTTTATATCTTCCTTCATATAGAGAAGCTACTCATTAAATCTAGGTCAACAAATGTAATAAGAGCAGGGTGATAAATATGAAGCATTTTTGTCTAGTTTTAGCTTGGCAGTGATTTCTTTAATTCAATCATTAGAAGCAGTGTTTTCCTCCACTTTTCCACTGAGTTAGTGGTGGTACTGGGGTGGGTGGATGAGCAAAATCGGCTGAGGCCACTCATGCTGGATCCCCATCCATTTCAGTACCTGCTGTATTCTCCAGTATCACTTCTACCAGATGCCAAAACGTCAGACCAAATACGGGCAGGGACATTTAAACGAGGCAATAATGACAGGGTGACATTATAAATTACAGTTTCCATCATCATCAACTCAGTAACAATGCATGCCACTCACATCAGCATTCAACAGACACCCAGTGTTACTGAGCAATAGGAAACTTTTAAATGTTTGCAGCAGGCATCACAATGGAGTGAGGGACTCACTATCTATTTGCTTGCTATTGGAGTTTGGTAGCAGTAGTTGAGCGAACATGGTCCCAGCTGGGGCCATGCCTGGTCCTTTAAGCTGCTGTAGGCATTAGGTTCCTTCAGCAGCTGCCAATTCCCACATTTCCCAGTGGTGAGTTCCCAAGTACAGACTGGGATATCATTGGAAGCTTTTGTGAAGAGAGCAGTCTGATCAGTTAACGCCTGTAGTTGATAAGGTTATAAGAAGGAAAGAACAACAATGTACAAATAAAAATTAATTATAAAATTATAGTTTAGCATCGAGATTGGGAAGTATTTATTATTTTTCTTATTCAAAGACTTAGTATAATCTAACATCTACTGTAAATATATTTTATATGACATTTATTTGCTTGTTCATCTGTTGCTCAATGAATTTGCTTCGCAGTTAAATATAACAAGCAGTTTCAAAGTTGGATGGTTCATGAGCTTCTGATCAAAAAGACAATGCGTGTTAAATTGGATAACTCGGGAAAATGTGCACTGGGATCAGCGGTGTGCGATTAACCCGCGTACATTCATAGCGTGGAGGTGGAGTAGGGAGCAGGCCATGCTGTATTCAGCAAGGTCAGCTCAGTTAAATAATTGTGCTCCCTATACTTTTTCCATGTCTGCAAGTGGGTGCGTGACGGAGTGCAGCAGCTCTTAAAATGCTGCTGCTCCTTGCTAGTGCAGCCCATTGATTTGCCTGCAAGTGCTGCAAAGAAAATGAAGTCTCACCAAGACCCAGCTGCCCCCAACCCTCAGCCTGAGAAAAGTGGCTGATGTGTTTTAAAAAAAAAGTTTGTTTTTTTCAAAAGTCCAGGCAACTTTCACCCATTTAGTAGTCAGTATGCCTCAACGTACTCAGCGTACTGGCCTCTTGTGGTACACCTGACTGAAGCAATGGAGTGCAAAATCTCAGCACAGGGAGTCCCCACCCCTGGTCCCACCCTCCCTCCACCCCCACCCCCCAATGATATTTGACTTGAGAGGTAGGCAGAAATTTCAGCCCTCACACGACAAGTCGGAAATCCCTGGAATCAGTGGAGAGCCGACGCTGCCAGGTCTCTTTCCAGGGGGTTCTGCCGGTCTCTCACAAGAGTTACAGAGGAAGACCAGTGGAATTCCCCGAGAAATTTTGGTCCCAGTACATGTTATGCACTTTATTATTTACCTTGATCTTCTAAAATCAATAAAGATGCTTATTCTGAGCTATCTTTCAACATAACCATGATTGTTGAAAACAATTGTTTACTTTTTACGTGATAAAGCCCTTCCACGGAACCAGCAGTTTTTCTGCTGGCCTCCAATTGACTGATGAGCTAGATGTCCATAGTCCCAGATATTTACTGGGCACAGAGTTGCCAATTAACAGACCACAGCACAGTCTGACCCACCTCTCCACCCCAAACACAGCTGTCAATCAAAACCATGGTTGATAAATTCGTCTATGACATAGCTTGCACAGCCTGTTTAAGAACGCGTGAAGATATTTCAGAAAAAAGACATTCGCCTGGAATTTCTGGAGAGGGGTTCTCCAGCAGAAGATCAATGTAGCCCCAGGAGAAATGGAGTAAACAACTAAAAATGGCTACAGCCATTTTTTAAAATTCATTTTCAGGATACGGGCGTCACTGGCAAAGCTGGCATTCATTGGGCGTGCTTTCATCGTGTCCAAATACGATGCCCACGTCAAAGCCGTTCTGTCTGTCCAGTTTTAATCTGCTTAATTTATGCCATTTCTCCAGGATTTCCACCAATCTTCTGCTAACATTATGGTGGGAGAATCCCACATATATTCAACGCCATTAACATTATGTTCTGACAAAGGTGTACCCCAAAATGTTACTTTATCTGTTCTGACCTACAGAGTTTTTCCAGCACTTTATGCTCTAGTTTCAAATGGTCAGGATTGGCAATTTTTTGCTTTTTGTTAGCATACTGTGGCCTAGAAATTGCGTGCACTACTGGGACTACTAAGACCCTAATACGGCAGGCACGAAGTGTGCATCGGATGCGTGCTGCCCATCACATCGTGTAAGGACAAACAAGAGACATTCTTTACCATGCCTGAAGCAGGGTTAAGGCACTTTGCATATTCAAATAAGAGGCCTAATGCCTGTTTGAGGTCCCTTCTCCAAGATTGGTTTGCCCTCGCAGGCTGCACTCAGGGAAACCAGCCCTAGAAATTGCCTGAAAAAAAGGTAAGTAACTTCCCTGAATGTAAGCACTCCTGCTCCTCCCAACCCCACATTTAACCCTCCTCCCAATTGCCGCCTCTCCTGACTCCTAATCCCAGAACCTCCGGCCTCCTCTCCCAACCCCCAACACCCCCCGCCCCCCCCCGCCAAACCTGGCCTCCTCTCCCGACCCCAATCGCCCTCCCACCACCCCAGCCTCCTCTCCCAGCCCCCGATCCCCTCACCCCCGACCCCGTCCTCCTCTCCCGACCACCAATCCCCCCCGCCAACCCCCACCCAATCCCTGATCGGCTAGCAGCTGCCCAAACTTGTACTCCTTTTCACCGGTGGGTTCTTCACGCTTCGCCAGCAAAATTTAAATGAGACCCGAGGCCCAATATCTGGAGAAGCTCAGGCCTCACGACACTACCCACGTGCCCAAAAATGGTCGCGACCCAATTGAGGCCTGTAGCTCTCATAACCATTCAAACAATGCTTCAGAAAGAAACACAGGACGCTAGCCCTTGCTAAGTTGCTGCGGCAACAAACCAATTGTCACCTGTTTGCAGCAGCATTTTGGAACGCAATGGTTATCAGCTACAGAATTACATATGTATTTCCCAGCGTCAGACCTGTTGTGTATCAACAGGAGCTGTCATTATCAGTGGGCCTGGGGTTTAATCCCTCGTTTGCTATGACTAATGAGAAAGAATCCATATAAATAATTTAACGTAGACAAAAATGTTCCATTCTTGTCACACCTTCCACTGCCTCACATAAGTGCTACATGTTTTTTCCATCAAGTCCAAATGGCATTTGAAATTACTTGTATGCTACACAGTCATCCCTTTGTACAAGTGGGAATGTAATCTGGTCGGTGAGGCTGCACTGCATGCTGAAAGTGTCTATTTTTAAAGGAGAAAGCACATAAGAACCTGAACTGGTGGAAGCACTGCCAACCAGTGCTGCCTCAGCTGGCATGAAGAGTCAGCAATACAACAACTTGCATTTATATAGCGCCTTTAACATGGTAAAACGTCCCAAGGCAATTCACGGGAGTTTTATCAAACAAAATTTGACAATGAGCCACATAAGGAGATATTGTGGGGACTTGTGCCAAAATTGGGAGAGCTGTCCCACAGACTAGACAAGCAACAGCCTGACATAGCCATACTCACAGAATCATACCTTTCAGCCAATGTCCCAGACTCTTCCATCACCATCCCTGGGTATGTCCTGTCCCACCAGCAGGACAGAACGACCAGAGGTAGTGGTACAGTGATATACAGTCAGGAGGGAGTGGCCCTGGGAGTACTCAACATTGACTCCGGACCCCATGAAATCTCATGGCATCAGGTCAAACATGGGCAAGGAAACCTCCTGCTGATTACCACCTACCGTCCTCCCTCAGCTGATGAATCAGTCCTCCTCCATGTTGAGCACCACTTGGAGGAAGCACTGAGGGTAGCAAGGGCACAAAAAGTACTCTGGGAGGGGGACATCAATGTCCATCACCAAGAGTGGCTCGGTAGCACCACTACTGACCGAGCTGGCCGAGTCCTGAAGGACATAGCTGCCAGACTGGGCCTGCGGCAGGTGGTGAGCGAACCAACACGAGGGAGAAACCTACTTGACCTGTTCCTCATCAATCTACCTGTCGCAGATGCATCTGTCCATGACAATATTGGTTGGAGTGACGGCCACACAGTCTTCATGGAGATGAAGTCCCGTCTTCGCACTGAGGACACCATCCAACGTGTTGTGTGGCATTATCACCGTGCTAAATGGGATAGATTCAGAACAGATCTAGCAGCTCAAAACTGGGCATCCATGAGGTGCTGTGGGCCATCAGCAGCAGCAGAATTGTATTCCAGCACAATCTGTAACCTCACGGCCTGGCATATTCCTCACTCTACCATTACCAACAAGCTAGGGGATCAACCTTGGTTCAACGAGGAGTGCAGAAGAGCATGCCAGGAGCAGCACCAGGCATATCTCAAAATGAGGTGCCAACCTGGTGAAGCTACAACTCAGGACTACATGCATGCTAAACAGCAGAAACAACATGCTATACACAGAGCTAAGTGATTCCACAACCAACGGATCAGATCAAAGCTCTGCAGTCCTGCCATGTCCAGTCGTGAATGGTGGTGGACAATTAAACAACTAACGGGAGGAGAAGGCTCTGTAAACATCCCCATCCTCAATGATGGCAGAGTCCAGCACGTGAGTGCAAAAGACAAGGCTGATGCGTTTGCAACCACCTTCAGCCACAAGTGCCGAGTGGATGATCCATCTCGGCCTCCTCCCGATATCCCCACCATCACAGAAGTCAGTCTTCAGCCAATTCGATTCACTCCACGTGATATCAAGAAACGGCTGAGTGCACTGGATACAGCAAAGGCTATGGGCCCCGACTACATCCCGGCTGTAGTGCTGAAGTCTTGTGCTCCAGAACTAGCCGCGCCTCTAGCCAAACTACTCCACTACAGTTACAACACTGGCATCTACCCGACAATGTGGAAAATTGCTTAGGTACGTCCTGTCCACAAAAAGCAGGACAAATCCAATCCAGCCAATTACCGCCCCATCAGTCTACTCTCAATCATCAGCAAAGTGATGAAGGTGTCGACAACAGTGCGATCAAGCGGCACTTACTCACCAATGACCTGCTCACTGATACTCAGTTTGGGTTCCACCAGGACCACTCGGCTCCAGACCTCATTACAGCCTTGGTCCAAACATGGACAAAAGAGCTGAATTCCAGAGGTGAGGTGAGAGTGACTACCCTTGACATCATGGCAGCATTTGACAGAGTATGGCACCAAGGAGCCCTAGTAAAATTGAAGTCAATGGGAATCAGGGGGGAAACTCTCCAGTGGCTGGAGTCACACCTAGAACAAAGGAAGATGGTAGTGGTTGTTGCAGGCCAATCATCTCAGCCCCAGGACATTGCTGCAGGAGTTCCTCAGGGCAGTGTCCTCGGCCCAACCATCTTCAGCTGCTTCATCAATGACCTTCCTTCCATCATAAGGTCAGAAATGGGGATGTTCGCTGGTGACTGCACAGTGTTCAGTTCCATTCGCAACCCTTCAGATAATGAAGTAGTCCGTGCCCGCATGCAGCAAGACCTGGACAACATCCAGGCCTGGGTTGATAAGTGGCAAGTAACATTCGTGCCAGACAAGTGCCAGGCAATGACCATCTCTAACAAGAAAGATTCTATCCACCTCCCCTTGACAATCAACCACCTCCCCTTGACATTCAACGGCATTACCATCGCCGAATCTCCCACCATCAACATCCTGGGAGTCACCATTGACCAGAAACTTAACTGGACCAGCCATATAAATACTGTGGCTACAAGAGCAGGTCAGAGGCTGGGTATTCTGCGGCGAATAACTCACCTCCTGACTCCCCAAAGCCTTTCCATCATCTACAAGGCACAAGTCAGGAGTGTGATGGAATACTCTCCACTTGCCTGGATGAGTGCAGCTCCAACAACACTAATTAAGCTTGACACCATCCAGGGCAAGGCAGCCCGCTTGATTGGCACCCCGTCCACCACCCTAAACAGTGAAAATGGATAAAATCTCAATTGCTTTAAAATCACAATTTCATCCAGTCACCGAGGTTGTTAACAGGTTCTCAAATTACTGTACTATACAAGCAATGGAGTGACCCAGCATTGCTGGGCACTGGCTCCATTGTACCAGTGCCTCCTCCTAGAGACCACCTAGTTCCGTTTCGCATTGGAATTTATTTTATAAATAAGATCCCCTATAGTTTCATGAGGCCTCGTCAGCAAGCTTTCAAACAACCTGACTTAAGGTCAATGAACGGGAGTTATTAATCAGAGTGTTGTGATGTACATTAGGGGAGATTTTAATCCTGCCCGCCCTGCAGGAACAGGACAGCCAAGTGATTAAAATCACTGCGGAGTACTTACCTCTCCAATCCTCCTGCTTAATGCCAGCCACCATTTGAACCGTGCGGTTTTCTTAGTTGGCTGAGGTGCCCACCAGAAGCAGGCCGGAGCCTCATGAGTAAACAAAGAAAGACTTGCATTTATATAACGTCTTTCACGACCTCAGGATGTCCCAAAGCATGTTACAGCCAATGAAGTACTTTTGAAGTTTAGTCACTGTTGTAATGTAGGAATCGCAACAGCCAACTTGTGCACAGCGAGGTCTCACGAGCATCAATGTGATAACGACCAGATAATCTGTTTCTTAGTGATGTTGGTTGCGGAATAAATACTGGCTAGGACACTGGGAGAACACCCCAGCTCTTCTTCGAAATAGTGTTCAGCCTCAGAGAGTGGCTAGGGAAAAGGATAGAGTTGGTGGTGGGGACCAAAGACAATGTCTACGGTCTTCCCAACATTTAGTTGGAGGAAATTTTAGCTCATCCAGTACTAAAAGAAGTCAGACAAGCAGTGTGACAAATGAGAGATGGTGGATGGGTCGAGAGAGGTGGTGGTGAGGTGGAGAGCTGGGTGTCGTCAGAGCACACGTGGAACCTGATGTGTTTTCAGATGATGTCACCGAGGGGCAGCACGTAGATGAGAAATAGGAGGGGGCCAAGGGTAGATCCTCGGGGGATCGGGGCCTCTGTTTAACCTCTCATCCAAAAGACGGCACCTCCGACATTGCAGCACTCCCTCAGTAATGTACTGAAGTGTCAGCCTAGATTTTGTGCTCAAGTCCCATGATTGGGACTTCAACCCACAACTTTCTGACTCAGAGGTGAGAGTGCTACCCCATGCAATTAGGACCCTGGTGCCATCTTAAAGTCAAATCACATGTCTTACCCAGCTCCTGACCCACCAGTAAAACCTAGAGCGATTGGTCTCTCAGAGCCACTGAAGCGGTATTTAAAGTGGCACTCAGCTGCAGGTAATTAAATCACAGGATTTGTGTGCCTTTGTGCTGTTTGAATTGAGAGGAGAGTTTCCAGCTTCCAGATCACTTCTTTCTCAACTTTTGCCTTACTTACCCTCCATCTGCTTATCATGGGTGCTCTTATTACCAGTTTAATTTGAATGGAGGAACAGTTGGAGGAAGAGTAGCAGCAGCCTCAGCAACTAGCAGCAGCAGTGGGTGAGGGGAATACTCGTAGCAGGCTATACCCAGCACAGAACGTAGAAGCCCAGAGTCACGTTCTTGGATCTATCTGAAGAGCAGTGCATCAAGCGACTGCGCCTCTCCAGACAGGCTGTCATTGATCTCTGCAGCCTCCTGCAACAGGACCTGCTGCCTGCTGGACCAGGAGGTTCATGCTTTATTGATGGCTGTCACAGTCAGCACAGCCCTTAACTTCAGGGCCATTGGTTCCTTCCAGTCTGCTACAGTGGATATTATCTTCTGCATCTCTCAGTCTGCAGCACACAGCTTTATTAAGCAGGTCACCGGTGGCTAGTACATCACCTTCCCCATTGAGCTCAACAGTTAACAAGAGGGAGCTTGGTGATTTGTAGCAGTTGCTGGCTTCCCTCATGTCCAGGGCGTCATTGACTATACACATGTTGTCATCAGAGCACCAGAACACAAGCCAGCACCACTCATGTCCAGCTAGTCTCCGAACACCGAAACAGGATCATGCAAGTTTATGCAAAGTACCCCAGGCAACTGTCACGAGGCATTTATCCTGTGACATTCAACCATTCCCCCCAATATTTGACCCTTCCACCAACGTGACAGGATGGTTGCTGGGGGTCAAGGCATACCCCCACACACATGGCTCATGACACCACTCCGCAACCCCATCACATCTGAGCAACAGGACCACCAGGTTATTAAGCACAGCATAGGGATGTTGAAGCAGAGGTTCAGGTGTCACGACAAATCATGGGGTGCCCTACAATATGCCCCACAAATAGTGTCCTGCGTCACAGTCGTGCGCTGCATCCTGCACAACCGTGCCATACAGAGTTGGCTGCA
Organism: Heptranchias perlo; assembly: GCF_035084215.1. Taxonomy (NCBI): domain Eukaryota; kingdom Metazoa; phylum Chordata; class Chondrichthyes; order Hexanchiformes; family Hexanchidae; genus Heptranchias; species Heptranchias perlo. Next base: position 104,350,529 of record NC_090327.1, read on the forward strand.
TTTGGAGGAGGCAGAGCATCAGCAGCAGTCCTCATTGTATGAGGAAGACCCACAGGATGCGAGGCAGAAGGAGGGCCACCTCAATGTCTTGCAGCAAGACATGTGAGGGATGAGTTAATTGCTCGGCAATTCTGTTGACCTGCCCATTCCCCTGCCCTGAAAACTTAGACAAATCCCCACTGCATTAACGGTCCTTATTATATCCTTCACCACTGTCTTAATCCTGCATTAAAGAACATTGGATCTAAATTTAACATTGTTGCACCTGTTTTAGGGGCCTAAAATGGGTGCAACAATAAGCAATGCAATGTTGCAGTGTGCCCTTGTGATTGTACGCTGAAGGATGTGATGGGGGGGTGTGGGGAGGAATTGTTCAGAGTGGTCAAAGGAGGGGTGAAAGGAGTTGGAGAGCTGTACTCGCCCTTGCTGCTCTTGTGAGATTATTGAACCTCTTCCTACACTGAACCCAGGTCCTGGGGGTGATGCTGGTGGCACTGACCCTGTCAGCCACATCTGTCCAGGCCTGCTGGATATTGGTCCTGGGGATGTTCCTGTGGGTGCTGCGGATCAGTACCTCCCTTCTTGCCCTGATCTCTTGCACCAAGACCTCCAGAGAAGCATCAGAAAACTCATTCTCCCAATGGTCCTTCTTCCAGCAGCACATCAGCAAAATCTGACATCAGAGAAAGCAACCTTGCTTTAAGAGGTGCATTCCTGCTTTAAATAGGCCTTGGAAGGCCTGACGGGAATTGCACGGAGAAAATGGGCAGGTGCCCATTTCCTGACCTAAATCGGCGGGGTGTGGGGCAGCCCATCAATCATATTAAAATGAGGCCTGGGAGACAAAGTCGTTTTGACCTCACGCTGGTGACATCATGGGACCTTTCTGCTTGTCTCATACTCCCACCCACCTGATTCCTGACCGGTGTTATAATCAGAGCTACTTACTGCATCAAATTCAATTGGGGTCTTTGACACTACATCACTAAATGGTGGAGTTCATGTAAAAATAAATATTAATTTACAAATTTAATACTTCACTGGGAGCATCCCTTAGTAATAAATGTGCATTGAATTGTAGATTTGTCCTACTTTGAATACATGGCCCCTATCAGTGTACAGGATCAGGTATTTTGAAAGACTTTGGGTTCACTGTTAAACTCTCCTCTCCTCTCAGAATATTAATGGACAGAGAGTTAACATTATAGTTGCAGTTTAACATTACTGTGTCACCCAAATCTGTTCCAGCTCACTGGAGTTTGCAAATTATCCAGTGAATTAATCCATTAGAGACCTTAAAAGATGCTAAACAAATAAACTGACTGCAGCACTTAACTACTCTTTTTAAAGAAAATTCAGCTCAGACTGCTGACCGCACAGAGGGAGAATGGCTTAGTTAGTCGCATGACTGCTGGGCATGTTTACACCTGCGGCTACACGGTCAGGTCCACAATTTTTAATTCATGCTTGGGCTGCTGACTTCAAAGCGCAAAGGCAGTACAAACTCTCCGGTTTTAGATTGCCAGTTATGGAGTGAGAAATTTGAAAGATATTCCAAGACTTTTCTGAAAATGTTGAATTTTCTCAGGTCTTCTGCCGAAGTTACACAGCAGAGTTGGAGAAACCGTCAGGAAATTCACCATCACTGGTTAGGCCTCAGCTGGAGTATTGTGTCTAATTCTGGGCACACTTTAGGTAGGATGTCATGGCCTTTGAGGGCGCAGAGGAGATTTAGCAGAATGGTACCAGGGATGAGGGACTTCAGTTATGTGGAGAGACTAAAGAAGCTGGGAATGTTCTCCTTAGAGCAAAGAAGGTTAAGGGGAGATTTAATAGAGGTATTCAAAATCATGAAGGGTTTTGATAGAGTAAATAAGGAGAAACTGTTTCTACTGGCAGGAAGGTCGGTAACCAGAGGACATAGATTTAAGGTAATTGGCAAAAGAACCAGAGGGAAGCTGAGGGGAAATTTTTTGTGCAGCGAGTTGTTATGATCTGGAATGCACTGCCTGAAAGAGCAGTGGAAGCAGATTCAATAGTAACTCTCAAAAGGGAATTGGATAAACACTTGAAAAGGAGAAATTTGCATGGCAATGGGGAAAGGGCAGGGGAGTGGGACTAATTGCATAGTTCTTTCAAAGAGCCGGCAGAGGCACAATGGGCCAAATGGCCGCCTTTTGTGCTGTATGATTCTATGACACTTTTCCCTCCCATCATCCTCTCTTTTAAAGTTCAGGAGCTGGGATGTGAAATCGACCCTTTCTATCCCCAGTAAAACCTGCTGCATTGTAACCAGTTACACTAGATATTGTATAAGGTTCACAGTGAAATAAGTAACACATGAGTACAAATGTAAACCAGAAATCCATACCAACTCAAAGAGGCCCAGTTCAAAGGAAGAACAAAACTAAATAACTTTTGCCTCAGGAAACCTTGCTTGGGCTATATTTTAAAAAATTGAGGAGAATGCTGTGGGATATCAGCCATTCTTAAAAAAGGGCATCAGTTTTTCATCATTATCTCAGTCGGACCAGAAATTGCTGCAATGGTGGGTTTGGTGGTGAACGACGTTAATTGGTCTTTTGTGCGCACCAGACATCTCACTATATTTGTGCCGCAAATTGCTGGAACATCAATTTGATAACAGAGCAGCGATGTCAATGTCACATCTAGGACCTCATGAACGTCATGCCCAAGGGTTTATCTCCTTGACCAATGAAAGAAAAGGATAAAGAAACAAACAGAGGGAAAGACGGAGAAGGAACTTAGGGTGAATTAGAGTCAAACTAAATTTATAGACAAATAGAGGAATAAAGGGAGGGAAAGAGAGTGGATTAAGAGAGAGGAAAAAAAGAGACAGAAAGGAAGAGTAAGAAAAACATTGTAAAGAACAAACAGAAGGAGGACATTGTAACCCAGTTGTCTTTGGGAATTGCTGTATTGGTCCTTAAGAAGTTAATGAGTGAATGGCAGGGCAAGTGTGTGAAGTGTACAAACATTCTTGACCCATGAAGTATAGAACTATCATCATCAGGAACAGTGGAACACCCAGTGGGCAGTCAATGCACTACTTTCATAGGAACATAAGAATTGCTAGTCGAAAGAAGACCAAGGTCCATCGAGTTCACCTTTTACAATCCTGGTACTCACATGATACAATGGTAATGGAGTTGACTAATCATAGCAATCAATCTTTATCAACAGACCCAGAAATGACAAGGAAAACTCCAGTGGTGGAAAGCCTTGGGAACCATAGGTCCAAAGTCACCCGTTCACCTGTTCTGCCCAAGCCTACCACACTTTGAGACATATCATGTCTCAAATTACTCATATACTGTATCCTAAAATGTTATGTTCTGGAAGAAATCTATTGAATTTTCATTTGAATGAGCAATCCTCTTCTGAGTATCGAAACAGCTTTGCGTTCTGAAAATTCTTGCCTTCTGACACTAACAGGAGTGTGGATGGCAAGACTGGCACAAAAAAACTGCCAAGACAGATAATAAGCATTTAAAAAACTCCAGCAACAATTCACTACCTGCTGGAGTGATATTCCACAGCTTCATTGGTCTCTTCATTGGTCTCCAAGGTTGAATGTAATGGGACCACAAATCACATCATTACCATGGTCCTCTATATTATTAATTACCAGCCCTAAATAGCTGCGGTGGGAATAATTCATGATAAGGTCATAAATCCAGCAATTTCACGATCGCCATTAGGTTCAATGGGGAGCCTCATGGCGAGAATAAACTTTTATCAGCTTTGTCGGATATCTGAGCCCCCGATTAGGCGAGCTGCCAATCAACAGCAGGACTAGTGCTGGCACCCCACTTATTTCATGATATTGAGGGCCCCTGACCAATCTTTTTTCCTAGTTCCACCCACATAATTAAGCGCACACTGCCAGCGCAGCACCGATTCGGGGGCCAAAAATGGGCACACACAAATTTCTACCCCGTAACATCCATTTCAGTGGTATGCTGAATCACATCCAACAAACGTTTATGGGCAAATATCTCTGATTTTCCAAACGAATTCTCTCAGTCCAGGTGCTTTAACAAGACCGAAAAGGGTCAAGTGACTGTCAATCTCAATAGAAAGACTTGCACTTATATAGCGCCTTTCACGACCTCAGGACATTCCCAAAGCTCTTTACAGCCAATTAAGTACTTTTTGAAGTATAGTCACTGATGTAATGTGGGAAACACGGCAGGCAATTTGTACAAACAGCAATGTGATAACGATCAGATAATCTGTTTTTAGTGATGTTGGTTGAGGGATAAATATTGGCCTGCACACTAGAGAGAACTCCCCTGCTATTCTTCGAAATAGTGCCATGTGATTTTTTATGCCCACCTGAGAGGGCTGATGGGATATCGGTTATACATCTCACTGAAAGATGGCACCTCCTACAGTGCAGCACTCCCTCAGTACTACACTGGTGTGTCAGCCTAGATGATGGGCTCAAGTTCCTGGAGTGGGACTTGAAACCACAACCTTCTGAGGCGAGAGTGGTACTCTGAGCCACAGCTAACATTGTGGGGGGGATCCAACTTATCATGATTGGCTTCTGAGCCCAAAAGAGGGAGATCCTGTAGATACTCCAGAATTCTATCACTTGTGGCTCTGATTCTGAATAGTGTAGGGTTGAATAAAATCCCCAAACCATTTGTTTGACCTTGTGAGAGTCAGTGCTCACTCCTTTTCTTGCAAACCTCCAGGATAACTCTGGCAGGCTGCTCGACACATAGAGCAGGCTGCCCAAGTTGTGGTCCTTGGGCCACTGCAGCCTCTGAGCCCTGGGAATCTAACTCTCGAAGACTGACTAACTAAATCCTATTTGCATTTATATTTATTTGTTGGTTGAATCGTTTTACGGTGGTAGCTTCCTTAAAGTGCGCCATCTTCATCTGCTGGATCGGTGGGTACTGTACTCTGCACTGACCCTGGTCACCTCCTATCAGGCATGCCACACTGCTGCCCTGTGGGGAGGTTGTCCTGCACTGCCAAACAAGGTAACCCTTCTCACATCTCACTGATGCAGCAATACCTCTACTTTGACAGCCATCAAACAGGGGGCTTGAGCATTGCACCACTCCATCATTGTTCACACACTCAGTTTCCTGCCTCCACATTACTTTTGCTCTCTACTGTTCTATCGCAGCCACTTAGTTTGCCTCATGAAAGCCCTTGAAATGACTGAAAATAATTTTCTCCTCATATATAGCTACTTACCTTTAAATGTACCTTTTCTACACTAACATATTGAAATGACGCTCCTACACCAAGTGTGCAACCTCCATTCTCCCAAAAAAAAAAATGCAGATGCACCTTGTGGGCAGGGATCCAGTAGAAGGGATTTCAATCCATAATTGCACCTCAATTATGCCCATTTATCACTCAGTTACAGGGCATAACTGATACACAAGGAAGGATTTGTGTGTGTTAAAATAATATTTTGTTTTATTTCTATTCCTGAAGAAGGATCATTTTACTACACCTTAATAAGCAAGTCAGGTTTCTCCATGCCCTCTCTCAGGTTAATACAATGGCCTCAGGTGACTAATTAAAATTTAGCTTGGAACCTTGGCTGCTTATAGTGTTAGTATACAAGGTAACAGTGATCTGGATGATTGGCAGGAATACTCCTGCAAATGTAATCATTCTGACTCAGCCAATGCAGTCCAGGGCCCTGAATAATCTGCCCATTTCTGCTAGCATCTGTTAGGAAAGTTTAGAGACACTATGGGATACACTTTATGATGTCCACTGCAGAGTTTTGCATGCCAGAAACTCTAATAGGAATATCGAATTGCGTGAAGAAGTTAAAGCATCATTTTGCAGCCTGGCCAATTTCTCATCCATTCATTTCAATGGACAGTAAATCATGAGGCTATGAAATGGACACGCTCACCTCTGTGCCCAATATTCTGATTCGCACTCCCAGAGCGCAAAGTTCTTCACTGCTAATTAGTAAAATTTGCTTTTATAACCTAGGAACTACTCTCAGCATAAAGGCTAAAGGCTTACACATGCGTTAATTTAAGGAAATACAGCAATAAAGTTGGACATGCAACAGAGTGCGTGTTTCCCAATTGCTCCCTGCTCTGTACCATATTATTAGCCATGCATGGAGGCTTCTGGGTGCCAGGGCACACAATCCATTCATTGGGTCAAATACAAATGATTGTATTTATATAGTACCTTTCGCAATCTCAGAATATCCCAAAGTGTTTTGCAGGCAATGAATTACTTTTGAAGCATAGTCACTGTTGTAATATAAAGAAGCACAACATATAATTGGCACACAGCAAAGTCAGACATACAGTAACGAGATAACAAAGACTAGTTAATCTGTCTCAGTAGTGTAGGTTGAGGGATAAATGTTGGCCAGGATACAGGGAGCAGTCCTCTGCTCTTCTTCATATAGTGCCATGTACCTGAGAGAGCAGATATTTAATGTCCCACTATCAAAAATAAGATGGCATCTCTGACTATAGCCCTCCCTCAATACGGCCCTGAATTGTCAGTCTAGATTATGTATTAAAGTCTCGGAGTAGGAGTTGAGTCAAGAGTTGCCATCACTGCATCAAGGTCTGACACTACTTAAGACACTGGTAAAATTACCAGTTACTTGGCAGGGTGAATCATACTGCAGAGCTTCCACATCACACATACAATGCATTCCTGCAGCCCACATAACACAAGTGTTGGAGCTGAGCCAGCAGCTTTATAGTAGAGTTTCAGCAGGAAACAGCTAACTTTGAGTTTTTTCCGGGCAACAGTGTTCTGTACACAAATCACAATGGAAGTTGCACTCAGCGTTGTCCTACTGCTCGACTGGGCTGAGGAAGATCAGCAAGAGCAGGAGCAGGTTGGTAGCGATAGAAGGGAGTACCGCCATTTTGCTGCCCATCAGGTGTACTGTCCCAGACACTGCTACCTGGGTGTCATGAAGAATGGTGCCTTATGAGGCTACAGTTTATCGAAGGCAGTGACTGAGTTGTGTCATACTCAACAAGACCTTCACACAACTTTGCAATCTTCCCTGCAATGCCAGTAGCCGTTAAAGTAACCACGGCCCTCAATTTGTATGTTCCAGGCTCCGACAAGACTACTGCTGGGAATATCTATGATGTCATTCAATTCACTGCCCACAAATGCATGAAGGAGGTGACTGATGCTTTTTTCAGCAGGACCAACCCCATAATATTCACCACTGAAAGCTGTAGCAGTGTGGGAGTGCGACAGAATTCGGAAGGTGGGAAGTGGTGTTCCACAGGGACCAGTGATGGGACCACTGTTGTTCACCATTTACATAAATGATTTGGACCCGGGAATCGGAAGTACAATATCAAAATTTGTGGGCGATGCCAAATTGGGGTACAGTTAATACTTTGGAAGACTGCGACATAATACAAGAAGGCATTAATAAAATTGCAGAATGGGCGTGTAAATGGCAAATTAATGTTAATATAGATAAGTGTGAGATTGAACATTTTGGTAGGAGGAATAAGGAGGCCACATACTCCTTGGGAAATAAGAGTCTAAATGGGGTAGAGGTACAAAGGCATCTGGGGTACAGATTCACAAATCATTAAAAGTAGTAATACAGGTTAACAAAGCTGTAAAAAATACAAAAAGCACTGGGATTCATTTCTAGAGGAATAGAATTCAAAAGCAGAGAAGTTATGTTAAACTTGTACAGAACCTTGGTGAGACTACACCTGGAGTACTGTGCACAGTTCTGGACTCCAGGTTTTTACAAAAATGAGAGACCGAAGGTTCTGTACAAGGAGAAAGTGCAAAAGAGATTTACAAGGATGATACCAGAACTGAGAGGTTATAACTACCAGGAAAGACTAAACAGGCTGGGGCTCTTTTCTCTAGAAAAAGGAAGACTGAAAGGTGAACTGATAGAGATCTTTAAAATAATGAAGGGGTTTGATAGGTTCGACAGCTCCCATGATGCATTTATTTAACACCAACAATTGAAGGGGAAGATAAAGTGGAAGGATGACTCCATTGAGACCAAGGCTACACTTTTCATCCCCAGCTAACAACAAGATTGTGGCAGCCATGCACAGAATCTGAGAGCAGACACATGGTAAATACAGCCACCAGGATCATGAGTGAGCAGACCATTGGTATCTTCAAGTAACACGTCAGATGTCCAGACAATTAAGAGTGTACTACAGTACAGCACCCCCAGGGTATCTGGGATCTTCATGTACTGCAAGGTGCATAACTGCACCCTGCAAGGACGCTTGATCATGGAAGAACAGCAGAGTCCAGAAAGTGCGCCAGCGCAGGTAGGAGGCAATGCCAAAGAGGAAGTATCTCCTGAAAAACAGTAGTTCAGCCTGGAGAATTGATGCACCAGGTACTCATCCAAGATACAACGGGGTCAATTTTCACTGCCTTCACCAGGCGTTAATGGGCCGGTAACCACCTCAAATTGGGGTTGGTAGCCTTACGGCCCTGTTAACACCGGCGATGCGGCGGGCTCCATTTTGAAAGGGACCTACTCGTTTCAGGCGATAGGCTCCTTTTAATATGAAAATCGGGGTCCTGTGCCGTGCAGGCTCCAACCAGTTCCACGGGCGATGGAACCGAAGAGGCCCAACAAACGGTAAATGTCGAATTATTTTTGTGGTACCCAGAGGAGCAGGGATTCTCCTCCAGGGCCCACAAAAATAATCTGGGCTACTATCGCATCGGGACCCCTACACTCCACAACCTCGCCCCGCCGCCGGCAACTTACCTTGCTGGCGGCTGCCCCGACCCTAGCTTGAGGCCTCAATCCAGCGAGCTGCTCCGGGACACCTGTTTCGGGCCCCGAAGCTTGGCTGCCAAATTGAAATGAGGCCAGGGCCTCAAAATTGCAGGGTCTTCTTCGTCACCGGAACGGCCGGCCGACCAGCGAGCTCCGCCGGTCAGTTGCCCAAAAGTCCAAGTCTACTCCAATTTGCTTTGAGATCAATCCTAAGATTTACAGTGTTTCCTCCTCTACTGGCAATCATTGCTTTCAGCCCAAGTCTTTTGTACATCTATGAATGAGAAAACAATTTCCCCATAGAAGTCAGCTATACAAAGAGAAAGTAATTTGCTTGAAATTACTGAGGCACGAAGGCTTTGCATTCTGTTGAATTCCTAATTCTAGTTGTGTTGGGGTCCCAATGGGATCAGTACTCCTCCGCTGAATGTATTGTCTCATGCACAGCCTGTATCATCACATCCTGCCAAACACATCCCCAGACATTGGCAGGTTTACATATGACATATGGAAGACTAATTTTCTTCTTCTTCTACCTCCTGTCTCAGATTGATAAATGGACAGTTAGGCAGACAGATAGATAATGTTGAACTTTTTCACATATTTCCCTATTGTCTTACTTTCAACAGTGAAGACTTTTAAGTCACACATCTTTGCTCTGGTATCTGGAAAAACTTAACAATCCGGATATTGCTTGTGCAGATTGTATGGAAAATAGACATTCTACAGACCATCAGAGCTGCCATTAACCTCCACCAACATTCAAACCGCAACCACAGCCCACCATTGCCATTAATTTTAGCAGAGACAGAACCCAACCTCTCCCTATGGCAATTTGTAGTTCCTTGCGATTCAATTCCGTGTTGCGGGAGAAGTGGGCCTGGATCTGGGAGGTGACGTTAGTTCATAGAATCATAAAATTAGAAATTTATGGCACAGAAGGAGGCCATTCAGCCTATCTTGTCTGTGCCGGCCAAAAAAGAGCTATCCAGCCTCATCCCACTTTCCAGCTCTTGGTCCGTAGCCTTGCAGGTTACAGCACTTCAAGTGCATATCCAAGTACTTTTTAAATGCGATGAGGGTTTCTGCCTCTGCCACCCTTTCAGGCAGTGAATTCCAGGCCCCCACCTCCCTCTGGATGAAAAAAATTCTCCTCAGCTCCCCTCTAATCCTTCTACCAATTACTTTAAATCTATTCCCCCTGGTTATTGACCTCTCTGCTAAGGGAAATAGGTCCTTACTATCCATTCTATCTAGGACCCTCATAATTTTATACACCACAAGTAAATCTCCCCTCAGCCTCCTCTGTTCCAAAGAAAACAACCCAAGCCCATCCAATCTTTCCTCATAGTTAAATTCTCCAGTCCTGGCAACATCCTCGTAAATCTCCTCTATACCGTCTCTAGTGCAATCATATCTTCCCTGTAATGCGGTGACCAGAACTGCATGCAGTACTCAAGCTGTGGCCTAATTAGTGTTTTATACAGTTCTAGCATTACCTCACTGCTTTTATATTCTATGCCTTGGCTAATAAATACTATCTTCCTGCAGTCTACAGTTTTCCTCCTCACTATCAACCACACGGCCAATTTTTGTATCATCTGCAAACTTCTTAATTATGACCCCTACATTTAAATCTAAATCATTGATATATATCACAAAAAGCAAGGGACCTAGTACTGAGCCCTGTGGAACCCCATTGGAAACAGCCTTCCAGTCACAAACATCCATCGACCATTACCCTTTGCTTCCTGCCACTGAGCCAATTTTGGAACTTGCCACTTTCCCTTGAACCCTATGGGCTTTTCCTTTCCTGACCAGTTGTGGGACCTTGTCAAAAGCCTTGCTAACATCTATGTAGACTACATCAAATGTGGTTTCCTCATTGACCCTCCTTGTTACCTCCTCAAAAAATTCAATCAGACATGACCTTCCCTTAACAAATCCATGCTGACTACCCTTGATTAATCTGTGCCTTTCTAAATGACAATTAATACTGTCCCTCAGAATTGTTTCCAATAATTTGTTTACCACCGAGGTTAGACTGACTGGCCTGTAATTACTCAGTTTGTCCCTTTCTCCCTTTTTAGACAATGATACAATGTTAGCAATCCTCCAGTCCTCTGGCACCACGCCTGTAGCCAGGGAGGATTGGAAAATGATGGTCAGAGCCTCCGCTATTTCCTCCCTTGCTTCTCCTAACAGCCTGGGATACATTTCATCCGGACCTGGTGATTTATCTATTTTCAAAGATGCTAATCCCCTTAATACTTCCTTCCTCACTATGTTTATCCTATCCAATATTTCACACTCCTCCTCAACTACAACATCTGCATCGTCCCCCTCTTTGGTGAAGACAGATGCAAAGTATTCATTAAGAACCATATCCACATCTTCCGCCTCCACACATAGGTTACCTTTTTGGTCTCTAATAAGCCCTACTCTTTCCTTAGTTATCCTCTTGCTTTTTATGTGTTGATAAAACATTGTTGGGTTTTCCTTGACTTTACTTGTCAATATGGATGGGATGGGACAGTAGTTAGTAAGATTGGGTGGGATCTTGTGGAGGGGGTGATGACAGTGGTTTTGAAAGTTGGGGTGACAGTATGCAAGGAGAGGGAGCTATTTACAATATCAGCTAAATTGAGAATCAAAAATGGAAGTTAGATGATCAGGAGATCTGCTTATTATAAATTGCAGACAGTGTGGGAGAAATTGGTCCTCTTTGCACTCGTTTTCTAAGCAGAAATTGGGCAAGTTCGGGGTGCAACATTCTACACCCGCTCTGTGCCTGCGTTATAGGCATTGTCATATTGGTAGTGGCAGCTTTCCAGGCATATATTAATAAGGGACCTAACATCTGTTTAAGGACCCCTCAGCAAAATTTGTCAGCACTGAGTAGAGTGTGCGCCGGACAGTTTAGGTTTTCAAGTACTTGCTGCGGCCTAACCAGCGGCCATCAACAAAAATGTAAATTTTTCAAGGTGTCAGCCATGTCTCAGTGGTAGCACTCTCGCCTTGAATCAGACGTTTGTGGGTTCAAGTCCCACTCCAGATACACGAGCACAAAACTAGCCTGACACTCCAATGCAGCACTGAGGGAATGCTGCTGGACGTGCCATCTTTCGGATGGGACGTTAAACCCCACCTGCCCTCTCAGGTGGACGTAAAAGATCCCACAGTACTATTCGAAGAAGAGCAGGGGGGGTTCTCCCAGTGTCCTGGCCAACATTTTTCCCTCAACCGACAGCAACAAGAACAGGTGATCTGGTCATTTATTTCATTACTATTTATGGGAGCTTGCTGTACGTTTTTGGCTCCCACGATTCCTACATTACAACAGTCACTACACTTCAAAAGTACTTAATCGGTTGCAAAGCACTTTGGCACGACCTGAGGTTGTGAAAGGTGCTATATAAATGCAATTACTGTCTTAATGTAAAACCAAGAGGAGCAGGGGTTTCTTCCTGGCCCCATAGCACTCCTGAGGGCTGCTCTCGGCCTATGAACACCTCTGTCCCATTTTCATTTCCCCACTACCCAGGAGTTAACTGAGGGCAGCTGCCCGTGAGGCAGCTGGCACAAATTGAAGGCCAGTGCACCGGTGGGCTACCTATGGAGATGCGACAGGCGCCCGCAGCTTGCAGGAAATATGGCGATGAACACAGGAACATAGGAACCGGAGTAGGCCATCAGCCCATCGAACCTATTCTACCATTGAATAAGATCATGGCTGATCTGTACCTTAACTCCATCTACCCACCTTGGTTCCATAACCCTTAAAATCTATCAATCTCAGTTTTGAAATTTTCAACTGATCTAGCTTCAACAGCTTTTGTTGGGGGGGTGGGGGGAAAAGAGTTCCAGATTTCCACTACCCTTCGTGTGAAGAAGCGTTTTCTGACATCGCCCCTGAATGACCTAGCTCTAATTTTAAGGTTATGCCCCCTTGGTCTGGAGTCCCCCACCAGAGGAAATAGTTTCTCTCTATCTACCCTATCAAATCCTTTAACCATTTTAAACACCTCAATTAGATCATCCTTTAATCTTCTATATTCAAGGGAATACAAGGAAAGAGGCCCGGGGATTGACCAATATTGTGCCAACCATTTTGGACCGGAAAACGGGCCCAAATGAATTTCCTGGCCACAGAGTGGGGAGTGAGGTTCAGGAACACGTAATGAGCGGAAAAGGAAAATTTAGGAGGTATTTCTCAGATGGGAGGAAGGATTTCGGTCGCACAACATAAGCAAGAGGAGAAATTAAGCTGTCCCACTGAGTTCACAACATTTTCAAATTGTGAAAATTACCAAGCTGTTCCTTGGGAATTTTCACACCTCTACGAAATAAATTATTATCTTCAAAAGGACATAAGAATTACTTAATATCCATAATCTTGTTAGCACTCTAATTCTCTCCATCTGTACTCATTGGGCCAGAAATTACTGCAATGTGGGTTTGGCAACAAACAACGTTAATTGGTCTTTTATGCGCACCATTGACATCGCACTATATTTGTGCCGCAAGTTGCTGGAACATCAATCCAATACTGGCGCAACAATGTTAATATCACATCTGGGAACTCATTAACATTATGCCCAATGGCTTATCTCCTTGACCAATGAAAGAAAAAGATAAAGAAACAGAGTGAAAGACGGAGAAGGAAATAGGGCGAATTAGAATCAATAACAACAACTTGCATTAATATAGCACCTTTAACATAGTAAAACGTCCCAAGGCACTTTACAGGAGTGTAATCAGACAAAAAAATTGACACCAAGCCAAAGAAGGAGGCAGTAGGACAGGTGGCCAAAGGCTTGGTCAAAGAGGTCAGTTTTAAGGAGCATCTTAAAGGAGGAGAGAGAAGTAGAGAGGCAGAGAGCTTCAGGGAGAGAATTCCAGAGCTTATAGCCTAGACAGCTGAAGGCACAGCCGCCAATGGTGGGGTGAAGGAAGTTGGGGATGTGCAAGATTTGGAGGAATGCAGAGTTCTTGGAGGGTTTTAGGGTTGGAGGAGGTTACAGAGATAGGGAGGGGCGAGGTCATGAAGGGATTTGAACACGAGAATTAGAATTTTAAAAATCGAAATGTTGGCGGACCGGCAGCCAATGTCGGTTAGCGAGCACAGGGTGCGAGTTAGGATACAGGCAGCAGAGTTTTGGATGAGGTCAAGCTTATGGAGGGTGGAGGATGGGAGGCTGGCTAGGAGAGCATTGGAATAGTCAAGTCTGGAGAATACAAAACGATGGATGAGGGTTTCAGCAGCAGATTGGTTGAGACAGGGCTGCAGTCCGGCGATACTGCAGAGGTGGAAGTAGGCGGTCTTTGTAGTGGAAAGGAAATGGAGTTGGAAACTCAGTTTAGGTTCAATGCCCAGGTGGTGAACAGTCGAGTTCAGCCTCAGACAGTGGCCACGGAGGGGAATGATTTTTGTGGTGGAAACTGAAGACATTTGCTTCACTCTTCCCAATGTTTAATTGGAGGAAATGTCTACTCATCCAACACTGGATGTGGGACAAGCAGTCTGTCAACACAAAGGCAGCGGAGGGGTCGTAAGAGGTGGTTGTGAGGTAGAACTGGGTGTCGTCAGCATACATGTGGAACCTGACACTCTGTTTTTGGATGATGTCACCAAGGGGCAGCATATAGATGAGAAATAGGAGGGGGCCAAGGATAGATCCTTAGGGGACGCCAGAGATAATGGTGCAGGAGTGGGAAGAGAAGCCATTGATGGAGATTCTCTGGATACGACTGGATATATAAGAATGGAACCAAGCAAGGGCAGTTCCGCTCAGCTGGACAACGGAGCAGAGGAGTTGGAGGAGGATCGTGTGGTCAACCGAGTCAAAGGCTGCAGACAGGTCGAGAAGGATGAGGAGGAATAGTGCACCTTGGTCACAGTCACATTCTCAATACCAGCTAGCATGGGGGCAGAAAGGGAAGTTGGGTGTTCAGCACTTTAATGGGAATAGGGTTGAGAGAGTAGGTGGCGGCTCTCATGGACAAGATGAGCTCAGAGTAGGCATGAGAGGAGATAGGAGAGAAACTTGAGAAAAACGCAAGTTCAAAACTAGGGCAGGGGAGGGATATGGTAGAGGCAGCTGAAGGGACCTTAGCGACAAAGAAGTCCATAAGCTCCTCACACATATTGTTGGAGGTGAGGGTGGAAGGGGCAGGGAAAAGAGGTTTAAGGAGACGGTTGGTAGTGATGAAAACAAGCCGAGGGTTATCTTTGAATTCCAGGATGATTCTGGAGCAGTGAGCAGTTTTGGCAGAGGAGATCAGGACCCGATAGTACTTTATGCCTTCCTGCCAGATCTGGAAATGAATGGCTAAACCAGCTGTCCGCCATAAACGTTCAAGTCTGTGTCCCTTGGACTTAAGGGAGTGAAGATGGGGTTGATATCATGGGGAGAGAATAAGGTTTTACTGGAGACAAGGGCATCAAAGGTGGAGGTGAGGGAGTAATTGAGCAGATACCGGTAGCTGCACAAGTATCATGGTGAATGGAGGGCTAAAGCCTAGACAGTTGGGAATCTGAAAGTGCCATTGTAAGTAACTTGGGGCAGAGTTTTTTTTCCAAGCACGGATGCAGAAGGTAGCAGGGTTGGAAGGAGGAAGGGAGTAATGAGTGGTGAGGGACATAAGGAAGTGATCAGAGATGGCCTTAACTGTTCCTGAGACGATGGGAGTAGAGAGGCCACATGAGATGGCAAGGTTGAGGGGGTGGTCGTGAATATGGGTGAGAGAGTTGTCAAACAAAATATAGACAAAAACAGGAATAAAGAGAGGGAAAAAAAGAGTAGATTAAGAGAGAGAGAAAAAAAAGAGACAGAAAGGAAAAGTAAGAAAAAAATTAAAAAGACCAAGCAGAAGAATAGAACATAGGAATAGGAGTAGGCCATTTAGCCCCTGGAGCCTGTTCTGCCATTCAATGAGATCATGGCTGATCTGTGACTTAACTCCATATACCCGCCATGGCCCCATATCCCTTAATACCTTTGGTTAACAAAAATCTATCAATCTCAGATTTAAAATTAACAATTGAGCTAGCATCAACTGCCATTTGTGGAAGAGTGTTCCAAACTTCTACCACCCTTTGCATGTAGAAGTGTTTCCTAACTTCACTCCTGCAAGTCCTGGCTCCTATTTTTAGGCTATGTCCCCTAGTCTTAGACTCCCCAACCAGCAGAAATAGTTTCTCTCTATCTAGCCTACCGGTTCCCCTTAATATCTTGAAAACTTCGATCAAATCACTCGTTAATCTTCTAAATTCCAGGGAATACAACCCTAGTTTGTGTAATCTCTTATAATTTAACCCTTGGAATCCAGGTATCATTCTAGTAAATTCACGGCCAATATATCCTTCCTAAGGTGCGGTGCCCAGAACTGAACACAGTACTCCAGGTGTGGGCTAACCAGGGCTTTGTATAGCTGTAGCATAACTTCTACCCCCTTGTATTCTAGTCCTCCAGATATAAAGGCCAGCATTACATTAGCCTTTTTGATTATTTTCTGTACCTGTCCATGACATTTTAATGATCTATGTACATGGACCCCTAAGTCTCTTTGGACTTCCACTGTTTCGAGCTTTTCACCATTTAGAAAGTACTCTGATCTATCCTTTTTAGGTCCAAAGTGGATGACCTCACACTTGCCACAGTTTTGCCCACTTAGTCTATTAATATCTCTCTAACTTTAAGCTTCCATCTACACTGCTTAAAGTGCTGCCCATCTTTGTGTCATCAGCAAACTTGAATATGTGGCTCTCTATCCTGTCATCTAAGTCGTTAATAAATAGTGAATAGTTGAGGCCCCACCACAGATCCCTGTGAGACACCACTAGTCACACCCTGCCAATTTAAGTACTTGCCCATTATCCCTGCCGCTCAACCAATTTCCTAACCAGGCCAATAATTTGCCCTCAATTCCATGAGCTTCAACTTTAGCTAACAGTCTCTTATGAGGGACTTTAACAAATGCCTTCTGGAAGTCTATACAAACAACATCCATAGACATTCCCCTGTCCACTACTTTAGTCAACTCTTCAAAAAATTCAATCAGGTTTGTCAGGCATGACCTGTCCTTCACAAATCCATGCTGGCACTCTCTGATCAGCTGAAAATTTTCAAGGTGTTCGGTCACTCTATCCTTAATTATAGACTCTAGTAATTTCCAGACAACAGATGTTAGGCTAACTGGTCTATAATTCCCTGGTTTCCCTCTCTCGCCTTTCTTAAATAGCAGAGTGACATGTGCAATTTTCCAATCTAAAGGAACAGTTCCTTTAAAAGAAGAGGATATTGTAAACCAGTTGTGTTTGGGAGCTGCTATATTGGCCCTTGAGAAGTTAATGAGCGAATGGCAGGGTAGATGTGTGAAATGTTCAAACATTCTTGACTCATGAAGTATAGGATCAGAACCAGTGTCCATCATCATCAGGAACAGTAAAACACCCAATGGATATACCAGCACACTGCTTTCATAGGAACATAGGAATTGCTGGATGAAAAGAGTCCACAGTCTATCTAGTTCGCCTTCTACCATCCTGGTAGGCGCATGAGTCAATGATAATGGAATTGTTGACTAATCACAGCAATCAATCTCTATGAATTAGTCTACAACAGACCGAGAAACGACACAAGAAAACCCCCAGTGGTGAAGAGCTTTGGGAATCATAGGTCCAAAGTTACCTTTTTCCTCCCAAGCCTGCTACACTTACCACATGTCATGTCTTTTATTACTCACATGCTGTAACCTAAAATGTTTCGATCTAATTCGCATTTGTATAAATGACCCTCTTCTGAGTGTCGAAACAGCTTTGCATCCTGGAAATTCTTGCCTTCCATCACTAACAGGAGAGTGGATGTCAAGACTGGCACAAAAAAACTGCCAAGACAGATAAAAAGCTGAAAAAACCTCTAGGAACAATTCACTACCTCTTGGAATGAGACTCCACAGCTTCACTGGTCCCTTTATGGGCCTCCAATCTTGAGTGTTATGTCAGGACCATAAATCACAAGATTACCAGGGTCCTCTACAACATTAATTAATGACCAGCCCTAAATGGCTATGGCATGAATAATCGTAATAAATCCAGCAATTTCATGATCGCCATTAAGTTCAATGGGTAGCCTCAAGGCGAGAACAAACTTTTATCGGCTTTGGCAAGGCTGACACCCTGTATACTTCAGGCTGCATTTTTCTTGTATATTTTGGGTTACAATGAATGCATTGGTCTTATGTATTTTGGGCCTCAATGACTGTGTACTCTGAACTGCATTTGCCGTGTACTTTGGGCGACATTTAGGAGGAAGGTAATTACTGAGACTGATGACGAGTGTCACAGTTTAATGTGCTGGGAAGGAACGTGGTAGATTGGGAGACAGTGAGGAAGTAGGGAGGAGAAAGAGCAGGTAAGACAGTCTATTAGGAGGAACAAGAGAGGACAGTTCAGAGGACCACTGACAGTAGTGTTATTGATAAAGTAGATCATTTTGATTATTGACCATCAGACTGTAACACAATCATAGAGTGTATATTACTGAGCATGTATTTAATTCTGCTGTAACTAGAATTAACTACATCTTGTGACCACAACTTTGTTTTTGCATTTAATAGAAAATACAAGTTAAGGAACCAATGAAAGCATTGAGTAAGATTTTTTCCATTACATACTGACAAGGCTATTTGACTGTAATCAATTGAATGGTGGTTGGTTTTGCTCAATACCATTGCAATGTGTAATTATAAAAACCCTCTCAAACACACAATACAGATACCTATTCAAGCATGTGAAGTCAGGTCAAGTCTATTTCAAATTACATTTTGAAAGCTCTGCAAAACATTTATTTTCCCTCATAGCCATGTTATACAAATAATTGATTTTTTTATTCTTCACGGCCTTGAAAGCCCAAAACTAATTTAAACCTTTTTGCACCACATCTTGCAAATCTACAGAACTGATTTCTAAAGTGGAAAATCTACAGGGGTTTCCATGGGAACACACTGAAAAACAGCAGGGTTTAATGCGGTATCTCATTGATTGTAACGGAAGTGCAGCAGTTAAAGGTTTTTGGCTCTTGTCTGTTTTGTTCTCGTTCCCATGGATTTTTTTTCAGCTAAAACACCAAAGTCTGATCGATAATAAAATGTTACTTTGATGACAAGGCTTCCTGTTTAACTAATTTGCTTAAATGTTAAAATATTGCACTAAACTCATGGGCACACAAGCTGCAGAATAATAAAAAGACAAACAAAAATAGTAGGTTGAGAGTGAAACACCCCTATCCCCAGTGTAAAGTCTTACACTTATATAGAAACAGGCCATTCAAACCAACTAGTCATGTCGACATTTATCCTCTACACGAGCAAATAGTTCGAATCACATTTACCCACCCTGCTCCCTTATTCCTTCATTCCCTTTTTCTTCATCCACCTATCCAATCTAACCTTGAATGTTCAGATATTTCCTTCCTTCAACCACTAACCCTGAAAGTGAATTCCACAGCTTCACAACCCTTTGTGTAAAGAAGTTTATCTTGCTCTTCATTCTAAATTTTACATTTAATCTTGTATCTATGGCCCCTAATTCTAGACCCCTCAACTACTGAAACAGTCTGTTTCTATCTACCCCATCCCATTGAACAAATATAGCTGCATGCATCCTGTGTTAAACTGAAATAAAAGATAAACAATACCACAGGTTTTTTGGCTATGGATGAATATTAAAAATTATAATGTTAGAAATTACCATCACTGATTTCATCGTACAAACATTAAATGCACTCTTCTCCGATTCCTTTCTCTGTCATTTTAACAAGGCTATTCATCGACTTATTTTATTTTATTTATTATTAATGGGTTAAGAAAGAACTAACATTTATACAAAGGAAAATCATGCACGCTGCGAATTGGGTGTACTGATTCTATGCCTGAATTCCAAATATGAACCCTTATCCTTCGAAGGTCTGCACTGGGAGCAGTCAATTCTGAAATCTTTTCCAATAGCGCCTTACAACATTCCCAGAAACATCCCAAAATATTTTAGGGTTGAGTTTCCCCTTCCTTACGCCAGTAGTATCAATGCAATCTGGGTGGAATTGGTCGAACCAGCACAAAAGATCAGGGAATTTTAAACGTGAGTTACGCCCAAAACCACTTACACTCGGGTTTTCCGCGAACTGTCGCTGGTTTGAGATTCAATTCGCCCGTTCAGGCCCCACCCCCGGGTCAACATTGGGAGATTCCGCTGATTCAGGAAGGTTCTTCAAATTGCGCTCATTTTCTTATGCGTACAGGCACTACTAGGCACATTTTAAAAGTTTTCACATATCAAAACATATTTAATTTATTAAGAAACTGACCAGTGTACACCAATGAAACTAGTAAATGGTTCAGTACACCTATTTCAAGTTATTTTCAGTGATTTTAAATCAGGTTACTCACAGGTGGAGGACTGGACACTTATTAAAAGTGCTTACCTTTTGTGATAAACCCATTTTTAGCAGTATTAATAAAACTGCACCAGGTTACCACTTTAAATACATCAATGAACATTGTTTTAATGGAAAGGAAAAAAAAACAATTACGTTCTAGTATGCTGCCCGATTGCACTGGTTCATGGGAGATTTTACATTTGTGATTATGCAAATGCACTTGAACTGTAACCTAACCAGTGTAATTTTGGGTGTATTTTTGGGCGTAATTTCCCGATTGCACCTAAAGCGGAAACTCTTCCCCATTATATATTATTTTGAAGTGAAGCGTCTGTTGTTATGTAGTTCAATGGTTCACACCGTCGTTAAAGAAGCAGAGAGAAGAATTTGATACGTACGATAACATCGGCAAAAGTAATTTCTACTCGAATATCTTCTTTACATTAATACCACGTCAATTAAATTTTGGGATGGGAACTTAACATTCTAATCCTGTCCCAAGGTTCCTGTGATTTACGGACAAACGAGTGAATAAACTCACCAAGTTTATTTCAACCTTATGACCTTCTGCTCCATGACCTCTACCAACGAGAAGGACAAGAGCAGCGACATCAGAGGAACATCATCACCTCCATATTTTCCTGCAAGTCCAATCACTGTCTCGCATTGTCACTCAGTCAATAACCTGCAATTCTTTACCTAACACCATCGGAAGAGCACTATCACCACCAGGTTCAAGGAAATAGTCTCACCGCCAATTTCTCAGGGCAACTAGGGATGGGCAATAACTGCGGCCTTGGCAGCATTGCCCACATCAGAACAAATTTTAAAAAGACAAACGAGAAAGCAAATAATCTGTGCAGCAACAAAAAAATCTCCCTGCGCTGAGGAGGTGCTGAGGAAAGGATGGCTGGTCATTAAAACAATGTTACAAAAGGATGGCTGGTCATTAAAACAATGTTACTTTTTTTCTTCTCATCATACTTCGAACTCTCCTACCAGTCGGTTGTTATTTCTAACTGATCCAACAGTCTCCTCTGGGAGGGTTGCACCAGTCCGGGGTGAGCGAGCGGTAAGAGAGTTGTGCAGCAGACCTCAGGGAGGCCACAGCGAGATAATGGGCCAGTGAACTATCCAATTACAGATTTTTTTTTCCATTATAAATACCAACTTTAGTTAATCGGGCCTGTGCACGGCAGTGCTCTGAGAACATTTGCACTCTCCTTCAGTATTTGCCCTGAGGCTCCCTGCTCTGAACCCATGCAAGGGCCTAGCATGTAGCCTCTGTCCAGCAGTGCTGCACTGCAAATGGCAGCAAAGGTTGGGGAGGCCATTTTCCCAGATTTGCATATCTTTGCTATGTGCCCATCTGTATTTGGTGGTAGCAGTTTCCCTAGGTCGGTCCAGGCAGTGGAAAGCATCAGAAAGACATGGATGCAGCAAAGCAAAAAGTCAAGCCCACTGTGTCATTCCAATGTACAATGTACAAGTAGATTCCAGTGTATAACTTGCATTACTGTGCCTATTTTTAATAGGGACAGAGTCAACAACATAGAGATGAATGTAAAATAAAAAATAGAAAATGAACATGACACATGAAAGCTTTGCATTCCACTGAATGATTCCTTCTCTGTTTATATTAGAGTCTATTGATTGAAAGCACCAGATACCATATAACATCTTTTTAGAAATAGCTAAAAAGTCCTATGATCAAGTAGAATCTATGGTAAGTACCAATGGTAGGGTAGTAATTAAAAGTATGCAGTCACATGTTTGCTTTTTAAGAGGGAACTATATTCTATTGAACTATTCTACAGAAGGTGACAGGACAGGTTGATAAGGCGATTAAAAAAGCACACGGGATCCTTAGCTTTATAAATAGAGACATAGGCCACAATATTACCAGGGAGGCGGGATGGGTAACCCGCCCAGTGAAATCCGTCCGTTCCCCACGCGATCGCGGGTAAATTGAAGCCGCTTACCTTGGCTTCCGGGTTTCCCGTCAGAAACCTGCGCAGCAGGCGGACGCGCACCCGCATCACAGGCTGTCAGCTGGAGGAGCCCTATTTAAAGGGGCAGTCCTCCAATGACTGATCCTGCAGCAAAGAACCACACAGCACCATGGAGCAGCCCAGGGGAAAGGCTGCCCCCAGGTTTAAAGATGCCTCACTCCAGGTCTTACTGGATGGGGTGAGGAGGAGGAGGGAGATCTTGTACCCGGCGGACGGGAGGAAGTGGCCTGCCTCTGCCACCAAGAAGGCGTGGCTCAAGGTGGCAGAGGAGGTCAGCAACACCAGCAACGTCTCCCGCACCTGGATACAGTGCAGGAAGTGCTTCAATGACCTAACTAGGTCAACCAAAGCGAGTACACTTACTCATTCTCCTACACTCCGTCTTCTACAACTCATTCTGTACATGCCAACACTACTCTATCACATCAATCCTCATTAGTACTGGCCTTACAAGGCTTCACACATGTCCTCCAAACTGTCGTCCAGCAGGGTGGTAGGAGTGGTGTGGGCCTGGCCCAGGAGAGGGACGATGGCAAAAGGGGACATGAAAGTGGGGACGCCGCTCAAAGTGCTCCCACGTCTCACCTGTTGCCCCCCTCAACCAGTATGCGCAATGCTGCCTCCTCTCCAGGTGGTCGAGTCTGCCCCTGCACAGATGCAGGTGGAGCAGTCTTTGGAGGGGCCCTCACGGGCACCAAAACCCAGAGGGCATAGGCTCAAAGCATCTAATCGGTCAGGGCATGAACGAGAACAACCTGCCACTACCTCTGCTGCAGCCACAGGGGAAGCACCACGTAGGAGTAGTAGGAAGCGTAAAGCAAAGGTTTTGTGAGCACAAAGGGGATGCACAAGGGTGTTTGACGGTTTGTCATGGTTTTTATTTATATTTGATTTTTGTTAATGGCACATTAAATATTGTTATTGTCACAATTACTGCCACGTCTTGGCCATTCTTGACTGGCTTGTGTAATAAGTCCCTTTCATGAGGCTCACCATGAACTACCACACTTGATGCTACCCATTGGGTCACCCTACAGTGGGTGTATGTGTTGTTGCACGACTATTTTGTGAAGGTGCCTGTGGCACAGCACTGTGTTGTGGAGCTCCAAATGGCGGAGGTGGACAGCGTGCCTGGCAAGGCTGGTGATGTTGCTCGTCCTCGGATGAAGTGATGAATGCAGCTATGGCGCCCCCATCCTGACGGTGTGAGTTTGAGGGGGTCCGCAAAGTAGGTAAATGTGTTTGCACAGCAGAGTTTAGGATATAAATTAATAATTTTGAGTGGAAAGACAAAGATGTTGCAGCCAAAACTTTGTCTGAAGTGACAGGAGTGCCCTACTGCAATAAATGAGGTACTTTTTTAAAAATTCATTCATGGGATGTGGGTGTCGCTGGCGAGGCCAGCATTTATTGCCCATCCCTAATTGCGCTTGAGAAGGTGGTGGTGAGCCGCCTTCTTGAACCACTGCAGTCCGTGTGGTGAAAGTTCTCCCACAGTGCTGTTCGGAAGGGAGTTCCAGGATTTTGACCCAGCGACGATGAAGGAACGGCAATATATTTGAACTGTCAAATAATCCTTTGCATCTCCCACTGGCTGCTGGCTGAAACACGTCTGCTCCAACAGGGAGTGTTTCCCACAGCACAGGAAACACACTGAGGATCCTTCAAAATTGCACCCCTGCCAAAATCTCCACTCAATGAGGTCTGTCAAGTACCTCAACTAGCTAAATAACTATCTAAATTATCATCCCGCCGGCTTTAATTGCCGGTGGGAGTCCCGCATGCGGGAGCTGCGAGCGCACCCAAAGGCGTCATTGGGGAACTCGGAAGTCAGCGGTTTCGAGCCGGGCTCCGAACCCGCTCCGGGATTCTGCCATTTTCGGAGCCCCCCCGCCCCCAACGCACCCGCTCGGCCATCCGAAAATCGGCCCCATAGAGTACAAAAGCAAAGAATTATACTAAACCTATATAAATCACCTCAGCTAGAGTATTGTGTCCAATTCTGGGCACCACACTTTAGGAAAGATGTCAAGACACTGGAGAAAGTGCAGAGGATATTTACCAGAATGGTATCAGAGATAAGGGACTTTAATGAGGTGTAGAGACTAGCTGGGATTGTTCTCCTTGGAGCAGAGAAGGTTAAAGGGAGAATTAATAGAGGTATTGTTGGAGTAGATAGAGAGAAACTGTTTCCACTGGCAGGAGGGTCAGTAACCAGAGGACACAAATTTAAGATAATTGGCAAAAAATCCAAGGGGAAAATGAGGAGAATTTTTTTCACACAAGTGAGTTATGATCTGGAATGTACTGCCTGAAAAGATGATGGAAGCAGTTTCAATAGTAACTTTCAATCGGGAAATGGAATTGAGGGACTTAAAAAGGAGAAATTTGCAGGGCAATGGGAAAGAGCTGGGGAGTAAGAAATAGGAGCAGGAGTAGGCCAATCGGCCCCTCGAGCCTGCTCCGCCATTCAATAAGATCATGGCTGATCTGATCCTAACCTCAAATCTAAATTCATGTCCAATTTCCTGCCCGCTCCCCGTAACCCCTAATTCCCTTTACTTCTAGGAAACTGTCGATTTCTGTTTTAAATTTATTTAATGGTGTAGCTTCCACAGCTTCCTGGGGCAGCAAATTTCACAGACCTACTACCCTCTGAGTGAAGAAGTTTCTCCTCATCTCAGTTTTGAAAGAGCAGGCCCTTATTCTAAGATTATGCCCCCTAGTTCTAGTTTCACCATTCCTTGGGAACATCCTTACCGCATCCACCCAATCAAGCCCTTTCACAATCTTATATGTTTTAATAAGATCGCCTCTCATTCTTCTGAACTCCAATGAGTAGAGTCCTAATCTACTCAACCTCTCCTCATATGTCCACCCCCTCATCCCCGGGATTAACCGAGTGAACCTTCTTTGTACTGCCTCGAGAGCAAGTATGTCT
The DNA here is from genome assembly GCF_035084215.1 of Heptranchias perlo. Taxonomy (NCBI): domain Eukaryota; kingdom Metazoa; phylum Chordata; class Chondrichthyes; order Hexanchiformes; family Hexanchidae; genus Heptranchias; species Heptranchias perlo. Next base: position 104,375,699 of record NC_090327.1, read on the forward strand.
TTTCTTAAGTATGGACACCAAAACTGTATGCAGTATTCCAGCTGCAGTCTCACCAATACCTTATATAACTGCAGCAATACCTCCCTGTTTTTATATTCTATCCCCCTAGCAATAAAAGCCAACATTCCGTTGGCCTTCTTGATCGCCTGCTGCACCTGCATACCAACTTTTTGATTTTCTTGCACTAGGACCCCCAGATCCCTTTGTACTGCAGTACTTTCCAGTTTCTCGCCATTAAGATAATAACTTGCTCTCTGATTTTTCCTGCCAAAGTGCATAACCTCACATTTTCCAATATTGTATTGCATCTGCCAAATCTCCGCCCACTCACCCAGCCTGTCTATATCCCCTTGTAGGTTTTTTATGTCCTCCTCACTCTCTACTTTCCCTCCCATCTTTGTAACATCTGCAAACTTTGATATGTTACACTCGGTCCCCTCCACCAAATCGTTAATATAGATTGTAAAGAGTTGGGGACCCAGCACCGACCCCTGCGGAACACCACTGGCTACTGGTTGCCAGTACGAGAATGAACCATTTATCCCAACTCTCTGCTTCCTGTTAGATAACCAATCCTCCACCCAAGCCAGAATATTACCCCCAATCCAGTGATTCTTTATCTTGAGCAATAATCTTTTATGTGGCACCTTGTCAAATGCCTTCTGGAAGTCTAAATACACTACGTCCACTGGTTCCCCTTTATCCACCCTGTACGTCATGTCCTCAAAGAACTCAAGCAAATTTGTCAGACATGACTTCCCCTTCGTAAAGCCATGCTGACTTTGTCCTATTAAATTATGTTTATCCAAATGTTCCGCTACTGTCTCCTTAGTAATAGACTCCAAAATTTTACCCACCACAGATGTTAGGCTAACTGGTCTATAATTTCCAGCCTTCTGCCTACTACCCTTTTTAAATAAGGGTGTTACATTAGCAGTTTTCCAATCTGCCGGAACCTTTGACGAGTCCAGAGAATTTTGGAAAATCACTCCCAAAGCATCCACAATCCCCACTGCCACTTCCCTCAAGACCCTAGGATGTAAGTCATCAGGTCCAGGGGATTTATCCGCCTCGAGTCCCATTAATTTACTGAGTACCAATTCCTTCGTGATTTTAATCGTATTTAGCTCCTCCCCCCCTAGAGCCCCCTGTTTGTCCAGTGTTGGGATATTCTTAGTGTCCTCTACCGTAAAGACTGAAACAAAATATTTGTTCAGCATTTTTGCCATCTCCATGTTTCCCACCATTAATTTCCCGGTCTCATCCTCTAAGGGACCTACGTTTGCCTTAGCCACCCTTTTTCTTTTTATATAACTATAGAAACTCTTGCTATCTGTTTTTATATTTTTTGCTAGGACTAATTGGATAGCTCTTTCGAAGAGCTGACACAGATATGATGGGTCGAATGGCCAACTTCTGTGCTGCTGGATTCTACGATTCCATGAATGTTCTAAATCTCAATCTCTGTATATCTACTGCTGATTTGGGTGACTCCTTGTTACTTGGAACATTGTTCCCAGACAATTTCTGACCACTCACCTGTGTGTGACATCATTAATTTTTGATCTACTGACTTCATCAATGCTAGTCCTAGCCCAGTGTTCTCTTCAGGTTGTGAGTGGAATAGACTACCATGGCCTAGAACTTCGAATGCACCATGCCCGTTTTTCAGGCGCCTAAGAATTCAATATGGCAGGCAGCACGAGGGCACCTGTTTGTACCTGAAGTGTATCGTCCACCATACTGTGCGGAACAATTCACGAAGCTCATTATAATACTTAAATAAGGGTCCTACGCTGGTTGTAGGACGCTTTCATGAAATGGGTCGGCCCAAACATCTGCCTTGCCACATGATAAACTCACATGGCAAATTATGGCACTAACAGTCAGCAAAGACTCTGCAGAAGCATACAGGTTAGGAACATAGGTACAGGAGTAGGCCATTCAACCCCTCGAGCCTGTTCCGCCATTCAATAAGATCATGGCTGCTCTGTATCTCAACTCCATTTACCCGCCTTGATTCTATAATCCTTTAATACCCTTATCTAATAAAAATCTATCAACCTCAATTTTGAAATTTTCAATTATTCTAGCCTCAATAGCTTTTTGGGGAGGGCATTCCAGATTTCCACTACCCTTTGTGTGAAGGAGTGCTTCCGACATCACCCCTGAATAACTTAGTTCTAATTTTAAGGTTATGCCCTCTTATTCTAGACTCCTCCACCAGAGAAAATAGTTTCTCTCTAACTACCCTATCAACTCCTTTAATTAGTCCATGCAACCTATATTGAGAGAAAGAATAAGAAGAGGTTGATCATGCTAATAGCAGTATTCTTTTAATCACCTATTGGTAGAGAAGTGGAGGAAGAAATATGTAGGCAAATCTATGAAATAAGTAAAAGACATAGAATAATAATCATGGGAGATTTAATCTACTGCCAAATAAACTCGCAAGAAGAGGTAGGGAAAGGGGAAAAGGAATTAGAGTTTTTACAGTGTTCAGGACTCCTTTATTACCCAGTATGTGAGAAGCCCAACAAGAGAACAATCACTGCTGGATCTAGTAATGGGAAATAAACAAAGCAGATAAGAGAAGCAAGCATAGGGGACCATTGAGGTAATAGTGATCACAACATAATATGGTTTAAGATAAAGATTAAGAAAGACATAAGTAAGACAAAGACCAAAGTAATAGATTTGGATAAAAGCTAATTTTATGGGGATGAGAGTGGAGCTTTAGAAGGTAAACTGGAAATAACATTTTGACAGAAACAGATAGAGCAGCAGTGGGAAATATTTTAAAAGGTGATCAAAAGAGCTCAGGAGAAGTATATTCTGCTAAAAGAAACAAGAAAAAACGAGCCAATAATGAAACACCATGGATGAATAAAGAGATAAGGGTAAAATTGAAACTAAAGAAAAAGGCATACACTAAGTACATAGACAACAATGGAAAGCATAACAAAAGGGACTACAAAAAGGTTAGGAAAGAAGTTATGAAAACAATTAGGAAAGCAAAGAGGAACTACTAAATTAAATTATCAAGGAATATAAAAAGAAATATTAAAGTATTCTGCAGACATATGAATAACAAAATAAATATCAGGATCAGGGTTGAGCCACCTAAGGAATGTACAAGATAAACTCACAGCTAATGACAGCGAAATGGCAGAAATATTAAATAATTACTTTGGGCTCTATTTTAGCACCCGCTAACGGGTGCGTTCCTGGCGGGGGGGGGGGGGGGGGCTCCGAAAATCGGAGAATCCCGGCGTGGTACTGGAGCCCGCCCCAAACCCGCGCACTTCCGGGTTTCCCGCTGATGCGCCGGCATGCGCGCGCAGCCCCCGCTGGTGGGAATCCCGCAGGCAATTAAAGCCAGCGGGGTGCCACTTGACAGTATTTATTTAGGTATTTCAGGTCATTAACTGACCTGATTAAGGGATTATGTGGGATTTTAGAACAAAGTGGGACTGTTTCCCACACTGGGGGAAACACTCCCAGGTCAAATGGACGTGTTGCAGCTGTCAGCCTGTGGCAGCTGCAAAGGTCCATTTGACAGGTGGGGGGGGGGGTGGTGGGAGGGAGACCCTCACCCATTGCAGGAGGCCACTCTGTCACTTGGGACAAAGTTTGGCCTCCACCACCCTCCTCCTGACAATCAAAGTCACCAACCTGCACACTTACCCCGGGGTCCGGAGACATGTACCTACCTTGCGGACCCCCTCAGATGTACATCTTGCGGATGGGGGCCGCCGTAGCTGCAGTCATGACCTCCTCGGAGGGCGAACAGCATCACCAGTCTCGCCATCCACGCCATCCACCTCTGACACGTGGAGCTCCACAACAGAGTGCTGTGACACATCCACCTGCACAGCAGGAGGGAGGGCTACCGCAGAGAGAGATGCGTCGCAGAGGGCACTACCCTCGCCACAGGGTCCACAGACCGAGGCTCAGCCTCCTGGACCTCTCTGAGCAGCAGTGCACACGGAGGCTCAGAGTCACTCGACATGTAGTTGTGGACATCTGCAGCCTCTTTCATGCCGGGCTGCTCCTGGTTGGCCCGAGCACCATCTTCTTACCTGTCGCTGTCAAAGTCACCACTGCCCTCAACAACTTCTCCTCCGCATCCTTCCAGGGTGCAACCGGGCACATCGCCGATGTCTCCACAAAAGAGCCCTGCAAATACACCTACACCACTCTGCAGTGACACAATGGGTGGCATCAGTTGTGGGTCCTCAGTGATCCTCAGGAGCGGGCATTATTGCACAAACCAGACAGGATTCGCGAAGACATGGCAGTAGTGGTGCCAATATAATATGGAATGTGAGTTGGTCAGAAATTCAATATAAGTAACACCCATGACAAACCCTCAAACACCCTTGTGCATCCCCTTCATGCTCACGACACATTTGCCTTACGCTGCCTACTGCACATATGTGATGCACGCCCTGTGGCTGCAGCACAGGTAGTGGCAGGTTGAGTGAGGCTGGCCGTGAAAGAGAAGCACAAGAGGGTGAGTATGAGAGAGAGCCATGAGATTGTATGAGGATTGGGTTGCGTGGTAGTGGCGGGATGAGTACTGGCGAGGTGAGTAGGTGCAGGTAAGATGAGGATGAGGTTTGAGTGGGTATGAGGGGTGATGTGACAGAGTTGTGTTGGCAGTGCTGAAGGAGATGTGGGGTGGGGGCAGTGATGTGGCAGACGGAGTGTAGGGGAAAGACTATGTGTCCTCACTTTGGCTGACCGACTGAGGTCATTGGAGCGCCTCCTGCACTGTATGCAGGTGGGCGATATGTTGGTTGCGCTGGTGACCTCCTCTGCCACCTCGAGCCAGGCCTTCCTGGTGGCAGAGGCAGGCCGCTTCCTCCCGCCCGCCGGGAGGAGGATCTCTGTCCTCCCCCTCCTCCTCACCCCATGTATTGATACCTGGAGTGAGGCATCATTAAACTGGGAGCAGCCTTCCCCCTGGGCTGCTCCATGCTGTAATTTTTCCTATTTGTTGCAGCATCTGTCAGTGGAGGACTGCCCCTTTAAATAGAGCGCCTCCAGCTGACAGATCTTACTGCGCATGCGCAGTCCGCCCGACGCGCAGATCAGCAGTGGGGAACCCGGAGGAGCAGGTAAGTGGATCCAATTAGTGGATTGTCTGCTACAATCGCGCGGGAAGCTGACTAATTTCACCGGGCGCGTTACCCACGCGCCCGATAGCCCCCCCCCCGCCGAGAACCCACAGCCCTACTAACATCGGGCCCTTTGTCTCAGTATTTACCAAGGAGACTAACAAGGTGGACGTGACATGAGAAGAAGAGATCAAGAAAGATATAAAGACATTTAAGATAGAAAGGGGGGAGATAATTGATAAACTAATCAAACTTAGAGAGAATAAAACCCCTGGTCTGGATGGATTGCATCCGTGCATATTAAAAGAAATTAGGGAAGAGATAGTAGAGGCACTATTACATATATATAAAAATTCATTAGTAAAAGGAATTAGTAAAGGACTGGCGGACAGCTAATGTGATTTATATATTTAAAAAGGGACATAGAACAAGTCCAGAGAACTTTCGACCAGTTAGCTTAACATCGATGGTAGGAAAGATAATATAATCTTTAATCAAAGATATAATAGAAAAACATAATAAACATAAACCAAAAATATAATAAAGAATAGACAGCATAGATTTCTGAGGGGAAGGTCATGCTTGACCAACCTTATTGAATTCTTTGAAGAAGTAACAGAAAAAGTAGACAAAGGTAATGTAGATGATGTAATATATTTGGATTTTCAAAAGGCCTTTGATAAGGTACCACATAGTAGACTCATGATTAAGATCAGAGCATGTGGAGTCAGGAGACAAATAGCAGAATGGAAAGCACGCTGGCTACAAAACAAAAAAAGAGTAGGGGTTAAGAGTAGTTACTCAGACTGGCAGAGGTGAGAAGTGGTGTTCCACAAGGATTGGTACTGGGATCACTGTTATTCACCATTTACATAAACAATTTGGACTCGGGAATCGGAAGTACAATTTCAAAATTTGCTAACACCACCAAATTGGGGGGTATAGTTAATACTGAGGAGGACTGTGACAAAATATAAGACGTTAATAAACTTACAGACTAGGTGTGTATTTAGCAAATGAATTTCAATATAGATAAGTGTGATGTGGTGCATTTTGGTAGGAAGAATGAGGCTACATGCGCCTTGGAAAATAAGAGTCTAAATGGGGTACAGGAACAAAGGGATCGAGGAGTAAAGATACACAAATCACTAAAAGTGGAACCTTATTGAATGCCTTCTGGTCTTCCATATAAATAACATCCATGGACACTCCCTTATCTACCACATTAGTTATCTCCTGAAAAAAAATCAACTAGGTTCATTAGACATGACTTACCCTTTACAAATCCATGCTGGCTCTCTGATCAGTTCATATTTGTCCAAGTGGTCAGTCACTCAGTCAGGGGACCTTTGTGGCTGAGGTTTACCTTTGGTCATATAGAGATAAATCACCTGGTGTAAATTACCTGCTGCCAGGAGGAAGAGCTCCTACTAGAGAGCAATCCCTTAATGAGATTCCACCACTTTCTGGACTGTTACCATGGTACCTTTTGGTCCCAGGTGAAGGAGCCGCTATCCTATGGACAAGCATTCCAGCCCCAACCACTAAATACCAAAGCAGTGAGGGGGAGGTTATAGAAAGAAAGGTCAATGCTAAGTGAAAGGTTTGTACTGGAAGGGAACTGTGTGATGCCCACGATAGGAGACCCTAGTGAATTGGATCCCGATCAAAAAACGCAGGATCTGATACCCGTGTCCCAGGAGCAGATTATTGAAAACACCGCCAACTCACAGGGTTTAACCTTTTAAAGGACAAACCGTGTTTTCAAGGCCAGGCCCAAAGGGCGAAGGGGTTCAGTCACCTCATGTCCCTAAGTTCAGGAAACCCTGAAGAGCAAATATTACTGTCCCAGTGGGCCGAGGACAGTACGGTTTAGGAACCGCAGTTACAGTTGATAGAAATAAAAACAAAAAATGCTGGAGAAGCTCAGCAAGTGAGGCAGCATCAGTGGAGAAAGAAACAGTGTTAACGTTTACTCTATTCCTTTCTCCAAGAATGCTGCCTGACTTGCTGAACTTCTCTAGCATGTTCTGTTTTTATTTCAGATTTCCAGCATCTGCAGTATTTTGCTTTTGATACAGTTGATAGAAGGTGGTGAGGAGAGAATAGAACCTGAACCTGCCAATATTGGGAACAGATTCAGGGTAAAGAGGGTGAACCCGTATCCTGAATTTGAGGATTAAGTAAAGTAACAGATCCAAAACGCGAATGTGCTAATAACTGAAGAGTAGCATCACGGCTTGCGCTAGTTATTTTAATGAATTCTCTGATATATTTGCTAAGGACTCCTATGACTATAGGGAGGACTGTATTGAATTAGTTGTAAGTTGTCACCCATGGTCTATCAGATAAAAATACCCATGGTAGGGAAGTTGAAGTGGCACAAATGGCTTCATGTCAATCAGCTGAAACCCTGCTAATGGGCGAGAAGAGAACCACGCATGATAGGAAACTGTTGGGTGACCAGCAGGAGTTGTGCTATCTCTGTTACAAACAAAGCAGAGAAGCCAAGAAAGCTTACTAAACTCCCTAATCTGATTAGGTGAAGGGATAGACATTTATTTACTAGTTGCATTACAAGTGATTCAAATGGCTAATACTAATGTAAAGGTGATATGGAGCAAGGAACGGACTCCAAAAAGAAGAAATCTAGCTACAGCCCAGGTAGCAGGCCAGAGAACAAGTTAATAACCAGTTTGAAAAGGATTTCAATTCATGCCGGTATTGAAGTTATTAGCTTAAGTATTGACCAATACTTCGGTTTTGCAGGAATTCACTGATGTTCTTCTAATTACAGATCGGAAGAAGCTTGTCCGTTCCTCCTTTATAGCCAAAATAGTCCATTGCATTACTTATTCATAAGTATACATTATTTTACATGTACCCCATGGTCATCACGTGTTTTATCTAATTGTAGAGTGTCACAGTCACAAGTTATTATATTAAGCCACGCTCCTTGTAAGAAGAATGGCCCCGATGGTAATGTGCAGACGGGAACGGAGCGGGGTCGGGGGGGGGGCGTAGGATAATGGGTGACAAATGCACAACATTGTGGGACACGTGGGAATGATAGATTTCAATGGGATGCCTCATTATCATTTTACATCCGGGTTTCACGGCTCCAAAACGCGTGAGTGAGCATGACGCAGACCCGCCTGAAGCGATTTCACCTTTTCTATTTAAAGGCCCACTTCACAGATGCAACGAAGGAGGACGTTTGGAGAATGGATGAGTTGTGTTCAAAGCATAAAAGTGAGTGACATGTCTGTAAAGAGAGAAAAGGCTGCTCCCAGATTCAGTGAGTCATCGCTGGATGATCTTCAGGGTGCAGTAAGGACTAGGAGGAAGGATTTGTTTCCCACCAATGGGGAAAAAGAAACCTGCTGCCATCACAAAGAAACAGTAGCTGGAGATGGTCCAAGTAGTATGTAGCGGGAGCATCATAATGAGGACATGTAGCCAGTGCAGGAAGCATTTTAATGACCTAACCAGGTCTGGAAAGGTGAACAAAGTTACAGATGTCCCCACATTCTGTAGTGCACCCCCTCTTACTCTGTCTTGTCACTCCTCACACCCACTTCATTTTCAACCGCACCAATCATTCTGTTTACATGCACATCCTCTCAACCTCCCCCTTCCTCCATCCACCACTGCCACTCACCTCAATCCTCATGTAATCTGATATCACCTCATTCAGCTCCCCCGCTTCTCAGCACACGTCCTCAAATGGCACTGTCAACACTTTCCCCATATGCATGTCAGTGCCACTCATGATTGTCACTCTCACCGAATATACTGCATCCATCAGATGCACACATGCCTCAAAGCTACTCATAGGTCTGCCATGCTGCCTTGCAGAAGAAAAGAGCACAGAATGGCAGGGAGGGGGCAAGGACCAGAGGAGGATGCCCCCAGATTGTGGAGCTTTACCTGGCAGAGGAAGAGGCTTTGGAAATTAATGGTATCCCTCAGCATTGGAGATGGCAAGATGGTTGTGCATTGGAGCATGGTGATGGCATTAATCTCTCAGACCCACATCTCCTACAAGACAAAGTTATCTTGAGTTGACTTCAGCACTTTATCAAATATGATCACTTTAATCATGTGTTTTTCAACATTTGTAAAGTTCCATGTCTAAATCTTATCCATCGCGTCTCTCCTCCAGGCCATCACAGAAAGAAAACAAAGCCCTACCCAGAAGTAATGAGGATTCCTGCTGAGGACGCACCGTCACAAGACACATGCGAACAAGGCACCAGCTCAGATACGAGAACATCGGTGGATTCTGTTAGACAGTTATGGGGGATGTCACTTGGTGAATCACATATCACAAGTGAGCAGGAGCAAAGAGTGGTGGGAGGGACAGCCACGGAAAGTCCACGTCGCAGGGCGCAGTCGTCTCCAAGCTCTGCTCAGCTGGACAGAGATGCTGAGCTTGGGGGGCCATCCATTAAAAGGAGAATGCTAGAGGGTCAGCAGCAACTGTGTGAGGTACTGGTAGTCCTGCCAGGCACACTTTCTGCAATGTCCCAGAAGATGGAGGAGTCCAGCTCAAACATTTGTGGAGTGATGTCGCAGTCCCTTGTGAAGATACAATCTTCCATTGAGAGACTGGCCTCCTCTATGGAAGTTGAATGATACGTTGAAGTTGCACGCTAATGAGTCCCTGCAGGCCCAGATGGCGGCCTTGCAAACTCTGAACGCCAACACGTCTACTGGCTTGAACATCCTTGCGGATAGATTAGACGTGGGCTTTCAAGGCGTCACTGATCTCCTGTAAGCTGCTCTCCCGCGGAGATGCAGGAGTGATGTGCCGCTGGCCCAGGAGAGGGAGCGTGGTGATAAGGGAGAGGAAAGTGCGCACTCCTCTCAGAGTGTTTGCACATCTCACCCGTTGCCACCCCCCTCAACCAGTACCCGACATGCTGACTCCTCTCCCGATGGCCGAGTCTGCCCCTGCACAGATGCAGGTGGAGCAGTATGTGGCGGGGCCCACACGGGCTCCAACACCCAGAGGATGTCAGCCGCAAGCACCTCAAAAGACAGAGCAAGGAAGCCACAGGGACTGCAACACATAGAAGTGCCAGAGATATGAGAAGAAAGGCTTTCTAGTTCACCAAGGGTAAGCACGAGTGTTTTTTTGATATTTGCTATTGAGAATCTTTAGGTGTAGGACATTAAATTATTAATTCGCACAACTTTCCCATGTGCCCCATTATTGAATGGTGAGTGCCCATTCTGTTTTTAATTTGTTTGGTGCTGAAGATGGACAGATGAATTGACTGACGCCAATTGATGGATGTGGAACCAATGGATGAATGGTTATAGGACTGCTTGTGTGAGGGGGTGGGGTGTTATCGTGACATTGGTCCAGTGTGAATGACTAACTGAACCTTCAAGGTATCAGGGCATCCCTGGCAACTCGAGCAGCAATGTGATTGGCTGGTCTTGCGTTGGACCACGCTGCTCCTGAGGATTAGGTCGAATAAGCTCTGAACATTGTTAATTACACACGTAGACTTGAGCTATTTGATAAACTGGCTATTTGAAGCTGTTAACTTGTCAGCTTATCTAAGGAATTACTCATAATCTCACCAATTTATAATCTCAGACTCAGGTCACTGCTCTAGTTAATACTCAGCATCCATTAGTGCTGATTTACAGTGGTATATTGAATTTCACATGTAACTTTTGCATCACTGCATCACTGATTTGCTACTCAACTGCTAGGTAACTAATTACATTTATGTATGTCTATTAAGCGTTCGCATACCCAACTTTAACAAAGTTGTGATTTGTACCCAATAAATAATGTTTTGTGCATGACTTGTGGTCTGGCTTCTTCCTTGACGATTTGGCAAGAAAGTGTTAATTCACTCACTCAGCAGCTTGAGGGTGATCTAACTGAGGGTTAGTAAATTCATTTCGACCTGAACTGGTTAGTGTAAGAGGGTTCAGCAGGCCAACTCAGGCATCACTCATCACTAGACCTATGCTGAGAGATAAAACCCCAGACGGTTCCTTAGTAAGCAGTTAAAGGAGAGAATTAAGGATTCATCTGATTCCTCTGCAAATATTTTCAGGACACCGAAACCCTTGCTTTCTTACTGGGAGAACAGAACACTGAAGAAGGAATGGAACACAGAAAGGGGATTGGAACACAGAAAGGGGGACTTAACAGTGAAGGGGGTACTGGACAGTGAAGGAAGAATGGAGCATCATAGCATTTAAACAAAAACAGAAGAGGGATGAGATTACTACTTAGTATTCCTGCCCAGGGAAGAAAATGAATAATGAGTACAGCAATAATTTATAAAATAATTTACGTGTCTTGGGAGAGTTCTCCACATTTCAAGGGTGCAATTTGAACATAAGAAATAGGAACAGGAGCAGGCCATGCGGCCCGTCGAGCCTGCTCCGCCATTCAATAAGATCATGGCTGAACTTCTACCTCAACTCCACTTTCCCGCCGGATCCCCATATCCCTTGATTCCTTTAGTGTCCAAAAATCTGTCTATCTCAGTCTTGAGTACTGACCGACTGATCATCCACAGCCCTCTGGGGTAGAGAATTACAAACATTCACAACCCTCAGTGAAGAAATTTTTCCTCATCTCGGTCACAAATGACCGAATTCTTATCCTGAGACTGTGACCCCTAGTTCTAGACTCTCCAGCCAGGGGAAACAGCCTCTTAGCATCTACCCCATCAAGCCCTCTCAGAATCCTATATATTTCAATGAGATCACCTCTCATTTTTATAAACTCCAGAGAATCTCGGCCCATTCTACTCAATCACTCCTCATAGGACAACCCTTTCATCCCAGGAATCAATCTAGTGAAGTCTCATTGCACCCCCTCTAAGGCAGGTATATCCTACCTCTGGTAAGGAGATCAAAACTGTACACAATACACCAGGTGTGGTCTCACCAGAGCCCTGTATAATTGCAGCAAGACCTCCTTACTCTTGTAACCAACCCCCTTTCAATAAAGGCTAACATACCATTTGCCTTCCTAATTGCTTGCTGCACCTGCATGTTAACTTTTTATGATTCATGTACTAGGACAACAAATCCCTCTGACTATCAACATTTCTAGGTCTCTCACCTTTAAAAAAATATTCTGCTTTTCTATTCTTCCTACCAAAGTGGATAATTTCACATTTCCCCGCTTTATACTCCATCTGCCACCTTCTCGCCCACTCACTTAACCTGTCGATATCCCTTTGCAGCCTCTTTGCGTTCTCCTCAGAGCTTACTTTCCCACCTAGCTTTGTATCATCAGCAAACTTAGATACATTACACTCAGTCCCCTCATCTATGTCATTGATATATATTGTAAGTAGCACTGATCCTTGCGGCACCCCACTAGTTACAACCTGCCAACCCGAAAATGACCCGTATATTCCTACTCTCTGTTTTCTCTCCGTTAACCAATCCTCAATCCATGGTAATATATTACCCCCAAACCGATAAACCCTAATCGTGTGTAACAACCTCTTGTGTGGCACCTTATCCAAATATACTACATCCACTGCTTCCCCTTCATCTGCTAGTTACACCCTCAAAAATCTAATAGATGTGTCAAACACAATTTCCCTTTTATAAACCCGCGTTGACTCTGCCTAAACATATTATGATTTTCTAAGTGCCCTGTTACTACGTCCTTAATACTAAATTCTAGCATTTTACCTACTACTGATGTCAGGCTAACTTGCGTATAGTTCCCTGTTTTCTCTCTCAATCCTTTCTTGAATAGCAGGGTTACATTTGCTACCTTCCAATACATGGGGACCGTTCTAGAATCTAGGGAATTCTGGAAGATCAAAACGAATGCATCCACTACCTCTGCAGCTACCTCTTTTAAAACCCTAAGATGTAGGCCACCAGGTCCAGGGAATTTGTCGGCTTTTAGTCCATTAATTTCTCCAGTACTTTATCTTTACTAATCTTAATTAAGTTCCTCACTCTCATTAGACCCTTAGTTCCCCATTATTTCTGGTATTTTTTTGTGTCTTCTGCTGTGAAGATAGATACAAAATATTTGTTTAATGTCTCCGCCATTTCCTTATTCCCCATTATAATTTCTCCTGTCTCTACCAGTAAGGGACCCACGTTCAGAGGGTGGCAAATGTAACCCCACTATTTAAAAAAGGAAGGAGAGAGAAAACAGGGAACTACAGATCGGTTAGCCTAACATCAGTAGTAGGGAAAATGCTAGAGTCTATTATAAAGGATGTGATAACAGAACACTTAGAAAATATCAACGGGATTAGTCAATGTCAACATGGATTTATGAAAGGGAAATCATGTTTGACAAACCTACTGGAGTTTTTTTTGAGGATGTAACTGGTAGAATAGATAAGGGAGAACCAGTGGATGTGATTTAGAAGGCCTTTGATAAAGTCCCACATAAGAGGTTAGTGTGCAAAATTAAAGCATATGGGATTGGGGGTAATATACTGGCATGGACTGAAAATTGATTAACAGACAGGAAACAGAGAGTACGAATAAATGGGTCTTTTTCGGGGTGGCAGGCGGTGACTAGTGGGGTACCGCAGGGATCAGTGCTTGGGCCCCAGCTATTCACAATATATATCAATGATTTGGGATGAGGGAACCAAATGTAATATTTCCAAGTTTGCTGACGACACAAAACTAGGTGGGATCGTAAGTTATGAGGAGGATGCAAAGAGGCTTCAAGGCGATTTAGACAAGTTGAGTGAATGGGACAAATACATGGCAGATGCAGTATAATGTGGATAAATGTGAAGTTATCCACTTCAGAAGGAAAAACAGAAAGGCAGAGTATTATTTAAATGGTGATAGATTGGGAAATGTTGATGTACAAAGGGACCTGCATGTCCTTGTACACCATTCACTGAAAACAAACATGCAGGTGCAGCAAGCAGTTAGGAAGGCAAATGGTATGTTGGCCTTCATTGCAAGAGGATTTGAGTACAGGAGCAAGGATGTCTTACTGCAGGGCCTTGGTGAGACCACACCTTGAGTATTGTGCGCAGTTTTGGTCTCCTTACCTAAGGATGTCCTTGCCATATCGGGAGTACAGCAAAGGTTCACCAGACTGATTCCTGGGATGGCAGGACTGTCCTATGAGGAGAGATTGGGTCGACTCGGCCTTTATTGACTCGAGTTTAGAAGAATGAGAGGGGATCTCTTGGAACACATAAAATTCTGACAGGGCTAGACAGACTGGATGCAGGGAAGATGTTTCCCCATATACCTGCCTTTAGCCCATATCCCTGAATACCTTTGGTTGCCAAAAAGCTATCTATCTCACATTTAATTTAGCAATTGAGCTAGTATCAATTGCCATTGGCGGAAGAGAGTTCCAAACTTCTACTACCCTTTGTGTGTAGAAATGTTTTCTAATCTCACCCCTGAAAGATCTGGCTCTAATTTTTAAGACTGTGTCCCCTACTCCTAGAATCCCCAACCAGCGGAAATAGTTTCTCTCTATCCACCCTATCAGTTCCCCTTAATATCTTATAAACTTTGATCAGATCACCCCTTAACCTTCGAAACTCTAGAGAATACAACCCCAATTTGTGTAATCTCTCCTCATAACTTAATCCTTGAAGTCCGGGTATCATTCTAGTAAACCTACGCTGCACTCCCTCCAAGGCCAATATGTCCTTCCAAAGGTGCGGTGCCCAGAACTGCTCACAGTACTCCAGGTGCGGTCTAACCAGGGTTTTGTATAGCTGCAGCATAACTTCTGTCCCCTTGTACTCCAGTCCTCTAGATATAAAGGCTAGCATTCCATTAGCCTTATTGATTATTTTCTGCACCTGTTCATGACACTTCAATGATCTATGTACCTGAACCCCTAAGTCCCTTTGGACATCCACTGTTTTTAACTTTTTACCATTTAGAAAGTACCCTGTTCTATCATTTTTTGATCCAAAGTGGATGACCTCACATTTGTCAACATTGAATTCCATTTGCCACAGTTTTGCCCATTCACCTAATCTATCAATATCCCTTTGTAATTTTATGTTTCCATCTACACTGCTTACAATGCCACCAATCTTTGTTGTGGAGATGCCGGTGATGGACTGGGGTTGACAATTGTAAACAATTTTACAACACCAAGTTATAGTCCAACAATTTTATTTGAAATTCACAAGCTTTCGGAGGCTTCCTCCTTCCTCAGGTGAATGTTGTGGAAATTTCCACAACATGCACCTGAGGAAGGAGGAAGCCTCCGAAAGCTTGTGAATTTCAAATAAAATTGTTGGACTATAACTTGGTGTTGTAAAATTGTTACCAATCTTTGTGTCATCAGCAAACTTAGATATGAGACTTTCTATGCCTTCATCTAAGTCGTTAATAAATATTGTGAATAACTGAGGCCCCAAGACAGATCCCTGCGGGACTCCACTATTCACATCCTGCCAATGTGAATACTTACCCATTATCACTACTCTGTCGACTTCTCAGCCAATTTCCTAACCAAGTCTGTACTTTTCCCTCGATTCCATGGGCTTCTACAGATGGAGATGATTGTTGGAGGTCCTATTTTGGCTGATCTCCTTTCTGTTCCCCTTGCACTATACTGATGAACGGGTTGAAATCAAGCTGTACGACATTAGTATTGAATACATTAATACATTCATATAAAATTCCTCTACCTGCTATTTTAAAGAGGGGTCAAACTTACTTTATCCTCACACTAGCTTTCATTAATATTAATACATTAATGGTGCCAAATAAATTGAAGCTATTGATTCAACATTGTTAAAAGTGAATGCCACTGCATACAATCTCAAATAACATCTTACACCGATACCTGTAAGGCCCACTATTTATACAGCAATTGGGTTGAGAGCTACCAGCACTTTCATTGTATAAGTTATTTCTTCTGATGGCTATATTAATTTTCTTTCCAATAGGATTCAGCGTGAGTGTTCGGTCGCACTGGACAGTTCAGTGATGTAGCATAGCTCACATGGTTACTATATTCTGTTGCTAAGACTTTAGAAAATCCCTCAAGACAAGCTATCACAACAGCAAAAGGAAACACTGGTTTGTGTGAAATAGGAACCTTCCTCACTTGCCTGGCAAGACAATCCCTTCTACTTTACTGTCTTTGTCAAATCTGCATTGACCAGAACACACAGACATCAGTGAAACAGCTACTTGAATCGATATTCTCAAACAGGGCTATTATTTCCCATTTCAACAAGGCAATCTTCACTACAAACAATGTCAGGAACAGGGGATCTACTGTTAAGTTCTAGGGGATTATAGCATTAATAACTTTAACTGCATTCCACTCCTGAAGGCGGCCACAGGAGCTAGAAAAAGCTGTTCGTGGTGACCATGAAAGGCAGGATAAATGGTAACCATGACTTTAATCATTTTCTGTACCACATTTACAACTGTCACCCAGAGCACTAAACCGAATGTCACATTTGCATTAATTATCTTGTCAGGTTCTATTATACTATACCATAGTCATTGTTCTCCAATGCAACAGAATGAGAACACCTCCATTATCAGAGTCATTTATTGTGAGCAATCATATCCTTCCAACCACACCAGCTCTTTGCCTGCCTCTGCTAATACTTGTTCCACAAGCTACAAAAGATTTATTTCAGGTAATTGCTCAGAATTACAGAACCAGCTGCAACATTATTTTGTTTTAAAGAGGCACTGTCTTCATGAAAATAAAACATATTGGGCACGATTTTAAAAAGAAACCTGCGGATGTGTTGGGGGTGGGAGGGCAAAGAAAATCGGGATTTCTTTTGGAACAGGCAGGAATCTCAGCTCCAACCCGCTGAAGAACACGCATGACCCACAGTCATCTGAGTGCGCACGCCGTTCCTGAACCCAAAAGTCCCACCAGCAATTAAAGCCGGCGGGACGGTATTTAAACAAGGAATTCAAGTACTTAAAGTACTTAAAATATGCATAAATCCAATTAACAATGAAGGCAAGCAATTTTAACGCTGCCTCAACGTGTTTTCCACGCTGTGTGAAACACGGCATTGGAAAGTAGTCGGGGTTCAGCCAGCAACCATTTGGACATTTAAATCCCTGTTTGACAGATGGGGATAAAAGGTCAGTTATTGCAGCAGGGCATTCAATTCTCTCAGACAAACTTTTGGCTGGGAGATCTTTGTGTTTAAACTGAGAATTCTTGGTTTCCACTCAGAATTGTTCTGTTTACACATATTTACCAACTTTTCGAACCCCTCAAACTGGCACCATCAGGATGGGGGTTGCGATAGCTGCATTCATCACTGCATCCAAGGAGGAGGCACATCACCATCCTCACCAGGCACAGCGTGCATTTCCACCACTTGTCGCTCCACAACACAGTGCTGCGCCACAGGCACCTGCACAAGAGCACTGAGGGGAACAACAGAGTGAGCACCATCGCAGGAGGCACTACCTTCGTCAGAGTGTCTACAGACCGAGGCTGAGCTACCTGGACCTCTCTGCGAAGCAGTGCCTTCGAAGGCAGAGAGTGAGTAGCTAGGTGCTCGCAGGCATCTGCAGCCTCCTTCATGCCGAGCTGCTCCCGGCTGGGCCTGGCGGCACCTCATTACCAGTCAATGTTAAAGTGAATACTGCCCACAACTTCTTCACCTCCGGATCATTTCAGGGTGCCACCGGTGACATTGCCAGGATCTCTCAGTCGTCTGTCCACAAGTGTATAAGGCAGGTCACCAACGGTTTGTTTCGCAGGGCCTTGCAATACGTCAACATCCCCGTGGATGACCTCAGCCAGACAGAGGGCAGTGGGATTCTACTTTGTTGTGGAGATGCCGGTGATGGACTGGGGTGTACAAATGTAAGGAATCTTACAACACCAGGTTATAGTCCAACAGTTTTATTTGAAAATCACAAGCTTTCGGAGATTATCTCCTTCGTCAGGTGAGTGTCGGATTCCTTGAAAATTACCGCATATATAGTCACAGAACAATGCCTGGTGATTACAGATAATCTTTCTAACTGCCCGTTATCAAGGCAATCAAAGGAATTGAATAGTGTTCAGACAGAAAAACATTAGATACCAGACTACTGAATATACAAACGGCCAGAACCAAAGACAGGGAGGGAGAAAGAGAGAAACATCCGAAAGGAAGAGAAAGAGAGAGAATGACCAGTCGTATTAAAAACAGATAACTTTTTTTTTTCGCTGGTGGGGTTACGTGTAGCATGACATGAACCCAAGATCCCGATTGAGGCCGTCCTCATGGGTGCTTCCAACTGAGCAGAGCCTGGAGAGGGGTGCACCCACAGACGCGGACTCTCCACAGCTGCCCCTGCCACGAGCGTCTGCTCGTATTCACTTGTGTGTGGTGACTCACCAGGTGCCAACCCAACTAACTGACTACTAGGACCCACCAAGGTGTGAGTATCTGTGCTGGTGGATGGCTTGCTATGATGTGACAGTGCATCCTCAGAGGCCAGGAGCTCCTCTGAGGTATCACCCTCTCCAGTCACTGCGGTCATTGAAGGGCTTGTAAGAGAACAGAAAGCAATATTAAGCATCATCACACGTGTCATGTTGCAATGAGTATACTGAGGTGTTCAACATGCCAATCACTGTTAACATCAATTCACGTTGTGTGAGATGAATGTTAAAGTAGTGTCACCAGACGTTTGTGGGGTACCAGTCTCGGCGTCCCCGACGGACAGGCACTTGAGGGAGCGGCTGATCTCCGCCTCTGTGAGGACCACTATTTGTTGTGGCCCCCCCTTAAGTCCTCGCCCTCTCCCATGCATTTTGCGCTCTCTTCTCCTAGAAGGGGAGAAAGTACAGACGTGTGAGTGAGTGATGGTGAAGTGGTCAGCCGATGAATGCATTGCTTTGGGTAAGGCTGACCATGAAAGAGGTGCATCAGAGGGTGAATATCAGACAGAGACATCACATTGTATCACGATTGGGGTGAATGGTAGAGGTGGGGTCACAAATGGGGAGGTGAGGATGTGCTCGGAATATGAAGGTAAGTTGAGGATGAGCCTTAAATGGGTGTGAGGAGTGATGTGATGGAGTAATCTTGGCAGAGCAGAATGAGTTGGTGGGGGGGTGGGGGTGGTGATGTGCAACACGGAATGCAGGAGAATCAGTAAGTGTACTCAATTTTGCTGACCTAGTTAGGTCGTTGAAACGCTTCCTGCACTGGCCAAGCGGGGGTGGGGGGGGCATGCTTCTGGCAGGCAGCATGTCAGAGTCCATGAGGAAAGGCATCATCACCCTCATCTACAAGTGGAAGGGGGAAGAGAGAAGAAATCAAAAATTGGCGACCCATTTCCTTGCTAAATGTCGACTACAAGATTCTGTCTAAGGTCATCGTCAACAGGCTCAAGTCTGCTCTGGAGCTGGAGATCCACCCGGATCAGGCCTGTACTGTACCTGGCAGGAAGATCTCTGATAGCCTTGCGCTGCTCAGGGATATATGATTGCCTACGTGCAGGACAGGGGGGTGAATACCTACCTCATCAGCCTGGAGAAGGAGAAGGCAATTGACAGAATATCCCACACGTACATGACGGACGTGCTCTTCAAAATGGGTTTTGGGGAGGGAATCCACGATTGGATCCGACTGCTCCACATGGACATCCGTAGCGCAGTCCTAATCAACAGGTGGGAGTCAGAGAGCTTTCCGATCAGATCTGGAGTCAGGCAGGGCTGTCCTCTCTCCGCGGTCTTGTTCGTATGTTGTATCGAGCCGTTCACCGCGTCCATCAGGAAGGATGCAGGTGTCGGGGTGGGGGTGACGATCCCAGGCAGAGGGTCTCCGGTTAAGGCCTCCCTGTACATGGATGATGTCACCGTCTTCTGCTCTGATCATCAGTCGGTTCACACACTGATGGGCAACTGCGACCTTTTCAAGCTGGCCTCGGGGGCCAGAGTGAACCAAAGCAAATGCAAGGCCATGTTCTTTGGCAGGTGGGAGGCCCGGTCCTTTGTTCGCTTCACCGTCAGGTCCGACAACCTGAAGGTGCTGGGGATCTGGTTCAGGGGGCCCCTGGCATGCACAAAGAACTGGGAGGTGCCGATCGCCAAGGCCAAACAGAAGCTTGGTATGTGGGTGGGGCGATCCCGCTCCATAACCGGCAGGAACCTAGTGATAAGGTGTGAGGTACTCGCGGTGTTGCTCTATGCGGCCAGGGTCTGGCCCATTCCCCAGAATTCTGCCATATCAGTCACCCAAACTATCTTCCACTTTGTCTGGAGGTCCAAGGTAGAATGCGTCTGCAGGGCCACCATGTACAAGCCCCCAGACAAAGTGGGGGGACGAGCATCCTCAATGCCGCTCTGATCCTGATGGCCACCTTTGTGTGTGGCTGCCTCAGGGTATGTGCAGAGCCCCAGTACGCAAACACCAAGTGTCACTACGAGCTGAGTTTCTACCTGCCCAACACACTGAGAAGGCTGGGTCTGGCCACACTGGCCGAGCAGGCACAGGACGTCCCGTCCAGCTCGACCATCCCCCCCACCCCCACCTGTCCCAGGTGGAGAAGTTCCTGAGGAGGAACCCCTTCAACCACAAGGCCGTCAGACAGTGCTCAACACAAAACGTTCTCAGAGTCCTGCAAGGAATGGAGAGGGTGGACTCGATCGATTTCTTCCCCGACCAGGCGGTCGATGCCATTTGGCAGAATGTCTAGTCTCTGGAACTAACCAACAGGCACCAGGATGTGGCCTGGATGGTGGTGAGAAGGGCCCTCCCAGTGCGGTCCTTCCAACATGCACAGAACCTCAGTGCCACCGCGAGCTGCCCTCGAGGCTGTGGCGGCGAGGACACAGTCGTCCACCTCTTGATGGGCTGCCCCTTTGCGCAGAGGGTGTGGAGAGGGATGTGTTGGTATCTGTCCCATTCATCCCAAACAGTTTGGTAACACAGGACGCTGTGCTCCACGGGCTGTTCCCCCAGGACGCACACAGAGACAGACATCAACTGTGGCTGGAAGGCTGTCAACTCAGTGAAGGAGGCCCTTTGGTCCACCTGAAACATGCTGGTCTTCCAGCTGAAGGAGCTGTCCACGACCGAGTGTTGCCGACTGGCACACTCCAAGGTCCAGGAGTACGTGCTGCAGGAGGCACTGAAGCAAGGTGCGACTATGCAAAGGCTCTCTGGGGAAAGGATACCCCACCTTGTATTGTACAACATGTGTTATAAAAAATACTGTGTTTGAACTGTAATAATGCGATTGCTTTGTGTATGATTTGTAGTGTTTCGGTTTGAATTGTACTGGTTTGGAATTGTGATATTCAAATAGAATTTAAAGGTACACACAGATCCATGAACTAAAGTATAATTTGAAATTTTAAAAAAAGCGTGCTCTCTCTTTCCCTTCTTCAAGGGATGCACAAAGCCTCTGTTAAATATTCCCGGTGCGGCTGAGAAAATCAGTGGGCGAGAAAACACCCCACATCCCACCATTCTGTGACATAGACATTGCATTAACATGACAAGCCTCGGGCGCATCAATGCTTTGGTGTCTTGAAGGTGGGAAGGTAGAAGTTACAATGATTTATACTTTATTTATTACTTAGTCCGACTGCTATAAGTCCTGGGGGAAGCTGCTGCCATTGCCCACTCTCCTGTCCAATTTCTATAATGCGTTAGTACAGCTTGTCAGCAGAACATAGGATAATATGGTGAAGGAGGTCATTGAAATAATGTCAGCACTGATATCATTTCAGTAATGGGAATGATGTAATAAATAGCACGACATGTTTTACATAGAGTATTTTTTCCATGAGAATCTGTATAGTTGGAGAGATCTGATTTTTTCAAAAATGCTTCCTGCAACCTATGTAAAGCTAATTGCACAGTATATCCTTCTCTGCTTTTCCCAGTTAATTTGCCTTACTTTTTGCAGAATATTAACTATTTTTCTACATCCCATGTGCGGCCCTCCAATGCAATTTTTTTTTATTCGTTAATGGTATGTGGGTGTCGCTGACTAGGCCGGCATTTATTGCCCATCCCTAATTGCCCTTGAGAAGGTGGTGGTGAGCCGCCTTATTGAATGCTGCAGTCCGTGTGGTGAAGGTTCTCCCACAGTGCTGTTAGGAAGGGAGTTCCAGGATTTTGACCCAGCGATGATGAAGGAACGGCGATGCAGGTGGTGTTGTTCCCATGTGCCTGCTGCCTTGTCCTTCTAGGTGGTAGAGGTCGCGGGTTTGGGAGGTGCTGTTGAAGAAGCCTTGGCGGGTTACTGCAGTGCATCCTGTAGATGGTACACACTGCAGCCACGGTGCGCCGGTGGTGAAGGGAGTGAATGTTTAGGGTGGTGGATGGGATGCCAATCAAGCGGGCTGCTTTGTCCTGGATGGTGTCGAGCTTCTTGAGTGTTGTTGGAGCTGCACTCATCCAGGCAAGTGGAGAGTATTCCATCACACTCCTGACTTGTGCCTTGTAGATGGTGGAAAGGCTTTGGGGAGTCAGGAGGTGAGTCACTCACTGCAGAATACCCAGCCTCTGACCTGCTCTTGTAGCCACAGTATTTATATGGCTGGTCCAATTAAGTTTCTTGTCAATGGTGACCCCCAGGATGTTGATTGTGGGGGATTCGGCGATGGTAATGCCATTGAATGTCAAGGGGAGGTGGTTAGACACTCTCTCGTTGGAGATGGTCATTGCCTGGCACTTGTCTGGCGCGAATGTTACTTGCCACTTATTAGCCCAAGCCTGGATGTTGTCCAGGTCTTTCTGCATGTGGGCACGGACTGCTTCACTATCTGAGGGGTTGCGAATGGAACTGAACACTGTGCAATCATCAGCGAACATCCCCATTTCTGACCTTATGATGGAGGGAAGGTCATTGATGAAGCAGCTGAAGATGGTTGGGCCTCGGACACTGCCCTGAGGAACTCCTGCAGCAATGTCCTGGGGCTGAGATGATTGGCCTGCAACAACCACTACCATCTTCCTTTGTGCTAGGTATGACTCCAGCCACTGGAAAGTTTTCCCCCTGATTCCCATTGACTTCAATTTTACTAGGGCTCCTTGGTGCCACACTCGGTCAAATGCTGCCTTGATGTCAAGGGCAGTCACTCTCACCTCACCTCTGGAATTCAGCTCTTTCGTCCATGTTTGGACCAAGGCTGTAATGAGGTCCGGAGCAGAGTGGTTCTGGCGGAACCCAAACTGAGCATCGGTGAGCAGGTTATTGGTGAGTAAGTGCCGCTTGACAGCACTGTCGACGACACCTTCCATCACTTTGCTGATGATTGAGAGTCGGCTGATGGGGCGGTAATTGGCCGGATTGGATTTGTCCTGCTTTTTGTGAACAGGACATACCTGAGCAATTTTCCACATTGTCGGGTAGATGCCAGTGTTGTAGCTGTACTGGCACAGTTTGGCTAGAGGCGCAGCTAGTTCTGGAGCACATATCATCAGCACTACAGCCGGGATGTTTTTGGGGCCCATAGCCTTTGCTCTATCCAGTGCACTAAGCAGTTTCTTGATATCAGGTGGAGTGAATCGAATTGGTTGAAGACCGGCTTTAGTGCTAATTAGTGCTGAATTGAGGATATTTCTGGGGGTGGTTTCAAACCCAGGTCCCAGAATAACAGGATAGTGTACCCACATACTGCAGAACCCAAACCCTTACCCTATTTTTAAAAAAAAATACATTGTGCCTATCACTTTATATAAAATATGGCATTTCAAAGTGGGAGCAGCAGTTCCGAAATTAAGTTTGTGTCATTCTTGATGGACTCAACAAGAAATGAGTGAAAAATGAGGAGCATTCCTCCTAATACCAGCAAACGTCTTCCTCATTTGCAGCCAAGTACAAGGGAGATGAACAATTGCACTGACTCAGTCATCTGGCATCCGTGCTGGAGCATGGTCTTCAACTCCAAATAAGGCATCCTCTTTTGGTGCACCCCTGGAAGCAGGACTCCAACTTTTCAGCATCAAAGGGATCAGGTTGACTGTCCATGTGATTGCCTATCATGCCTGCCAGACTCAAGGTTTTTAGATTTGTCGAGCTCATTTCTCCATTCAATTATGCCATCCAAAATAATCTAAAGGGCCTCATCAGTGAAGCAGGCCTTTCCTTGCCTTACTCCCTCTGTCAGTACTCCACATCTGGAATAATGTCATACATGAGGAATCAGTGCTGGGGTCCTCACTGTTCCTAATCTACATCAATAGGGTAGACATAGAGAGGATGTTTGTACTTGTGAGGGAGTCCAAAACTAGGGGCCATAAATACAAGATAGTCACTAACAAATCCAATAAGGAACTCACGAGAAACTTCTTTACTCAAAGAGTGGGGAGAATGTGGAACTTGCTACCACATGGAGTGATTGAGGTGAATAGCATAGGTGCATTTAAAGGGAAGCTGGATAAGTACATGAGGGAGAAAGGAATAGATGGATATGGATGGGATGCACTGCCTGAGGAGTAGTGGAGGCAGATTCAATCATGGCTTTCAAAAGGGAATTGGATAAGTACTTGAAGGGAAAAAATTGCAGGGCTACGGGGAAAGGGTGGGGGAGTGGGACTAGCTGGATTGCTCTTGCAGAGATCCAGCATGGGCTCGACAGGCCGAATGGCCTCCTCCTGTGCTGTAACCATGCTATGATTCTATGGTATGTTGACATAGACCAGCTAGCCCGAATGGTCTGTTTCTGTGCTGTAAAATTCTGTGCAACAAATCTTTAAAAATCAGAAAATTAAACCAAACTCTTCAAACTTGCAGGTCACACTAAACTAGTGACAGCAATTAAATCACAGGGAGCAGCAGGGGCCCACACAAGGAATTAGATAAAATGCAAATGGTCAAATTTGTGGAGATGAAATTCAACACAGATAGGTGCAAAGTACTGCATCTAAATGATGCACTGCAGCAACTCGCCAAGGCTTCTTCAACAGCACCTCCCAAACCCGAGACTTCTACCACCTAGAAGGACAAGGGCAGAAGGCACATGGGGACACCACCACCTGCACGTTCCCCTCCAAGTCACACACCATCCCGACTTGGAAATATATCGGTGTTCCTTCAATGTCGCTGGGTCAAAATCCTGGCAATCCCTTCCTAACAGCACTGTAGGAGAACCTTCACAACGCAGACTGCAGTGGTTCAAGAAGGCGGCTCATCACCACCTTCTCAAGGGCAATTAGAGATGGGCAATAAATGCTGGCCTTGCCAGCAAAGCCCACACGAACGAATTAAAAAAAACAATGGATGTCACAAATATTGGTGATGTGGAAATAGTTAATGGTGAATGGAATGGAATCTGGAGTTGATGGCAGATTTGGCATTTAATATCAACTCACTGTGGAGCAACAATAACTAAAAAGTGAACAGAAGGCCTAACTGTGTTGTTCGATCAGTTGAGTGCAAGTCAGGAGATGTCACATTCACGATGCTGTTCCCTGGTGTCAAAGGAGTGTATTAGGAGAAAAGGCTGGATAAGCTCGGGCTCTTTAGCTTTGAAAGGAGGAGACTGAAAGGGCACCTTCTAGACATATACAAGATATTAAATGGCGCAAATAAGGTTGAAGTGGAGCAGTACTTCAAGGTTTGCCAGGATACAAGAACAAAGGGGCATCAAACTGGTGAGAGAGAGATTTAGAACAAATGTCAGGAAGAACTTCTTCACACAAAAAGTAATAAACACTTGGAACGATTGTCAGGTAAAATGGTGGCGGAGAAAAGCTCATTCAAAAGTTAGATTATGGGCCCGATATTACCATGGCGGCAGGTTCACGGCCGCGGGGGTGGTGATTGGGCGCGTGGGTAATGCGCCCGGTGAAATCAGTCTGCCCCGTGTGCAATCGCAGGCTGATTGGATCCACTTACTTGTTGTTCCGGGTTCCCCACTGCTAAGCTGCGCGTCGGGCGGACTGCGCATGCGCAGTAAGGTCTGTCAGCTGGAGGAGCTCTATTTAAAGGGGCAGTCCTCCACTGACTGATGCTGCAACAAATAGGAAAAATTACAGCATGGAGCAGCCCAGGGGGAAGGCTGCTCCCAGGTTTAATGATGCCTCACTCCAGGTATCATTGGATGGGGTGAGGAGAAGGGGGAGGACAGAGATCTTCCCCACGGCAGGCGGGAGGAAGCGGCCTGCCTCTGCCACCAAGGCCTGGCTTGAGGTGGCAGAGGAGGTCACCTGCACCACCAGCACGTCGCGCACCAGCATACAGTGCAGGAGGCGCTGCAATGACTTAAGTAGGTCAGCCAAAGTGAGTACACTTACTCATTCCCCTACACTCCATCTGCCACATCACTGCCCCCACCCCTCATCTCCTTCTGCACTGCCAACACTACTCTGTCACATCACCCCCCACACCCACTCAAACCTCATCCTCATCTTACCTGCACTTACTCACTTCGCCAGTACTCATCCCGCCACTACCACTCAACCCAATCCTCATACAATCTCATGGCTCAATCTCATACATCTCTTTCATAGTCAGCCTCACTCAACCTGCCACTACCTGTGCTGCAGCCACAGGGCGTGCATCACATATGTGCAGTAGGCAGCGTAAGGCAAACGTGTCGTGAGCATGAAGGAGATGCACAAGGGTCTTTGAGGGTTTGTCATGGTTTTTACTTATACTGAATTTCTGACCAACTCACATCATATATTATATTGGCACCACTACTGCCACGTCTTTGCGAATCCTGTCTGGTTTGTGCAATAATGCCTGCTCCTGAGGATCACAATGAAGACCCACAACTGATGCCACCCATTGTGTCACTGTAGAGTGGGTGTAGGTGTATTTGCAGGGCTCTTTTGTGCAGACGACTGAGAGACGTCGGCAATGTCCCCGGTGGCACCCTGGAAGGATGCGGAGGAGAAGTTGTTGAGGGCACTGGTGACTTTGACAGCGACAGGTAAGAAGATGGTGCTCAGGCCAGCCGGGAGCAGCTCGGCATGAAGGAGGCTGCAGATGTTCACGACTACATGTCGAGTGACTCTGAGCCTCCGTGTGCACTGCTGCTCAGAGAGGTCCAGGAAGCTGAGCCTCGGTCTGTGGACCCTGTGGCGAGGGTAGTGCCCTCTGCAACGCATCTCTCTCTGCGGTTGCCCTCCCTCCTGCTGTGCAGGTGGATGTGTCACAGCACTGTGTTGTGGAGTCCCAAGTGTCAGAGGTGGACGGCGTGGCCAGCGAGGCTGGTGATGCTGTTCGTCCTCCGAGGAGGTCATGACTGCAGCTATGGCGGCCCCCATCTGGAAGATGTACATCCGAGGGGGTCCGCAAGGTAGGCACATGTTTCTGGACACCGGGGTAAGTGTGCAAGTTGGTGAATTTTATTGTTAGGAGGAGGGTGGTGGAGGCCAAACTTTGTCCAAAGTGACAGAGTGGCCTCCTGCAATGCGTGAGGGTCTCCCCCCACCTGTCAAATGGACCTTTGCAGCTGCCACAGGCTGATGGCTGCAACACATCCATTTGAACTGGGAGTGTTTCCCCCAGTACAGGAAACAGTCTCAGTTGTTTGTAAAATCTCACCCCTCCTAAAATATCTCGTTAATCAGGTCTGTAAACGACCTAAAATACCAAAATAAATACTTTAAGTGGCACCCCGCCGGCTTTAATTGCCGCCGGGAGTCCCACATGCGGGGGCTGCGCGCGCATGTCAGCACCCCGCCCTGGGAATCCCCGATTTTCATGGCCCCCCCCCGGCCAGGAACGCACCCGATCGCGGGTGCTAAAATCGACCCCTATGTGATTGAGGGAAGGTAGATCTTTCATTCTGGATAGATGAGGTAAGGCATGGTCTCTGTCATCTGACTATCTTGTAAAATGGGGAATTAATGTGATATGAGAATGAAATGAATCTTGATAAATTTGCAGGCATCACATTAATTGGTGCCTAACAAACAGTTAACATGCTTTAGAATTATTAAGCCTGAATTTTTTGGAACTTCCACCCATCTCCTGAATGTACCTTTCACCTCATCTCAAATCTTAGGATCAGGGGCATTTGCATATTGCAGGTGGTCACCTATGCCAGGAATAGTGCAACTAGAGTATCCACCTCAGCGAGAAGGAGAGGGATTTAGTAGTGAAGCCCACCAGTGCATAAGTGGGCTGGCCAGCTCAAAGAAAATACATGCAAACATGATGCCATTTTCTCTGGCGGCCAGTTCTCAGGAAGCCAGCTATTTAATATGTAAATGCCCCTTCCCAGGTCCTCAGCAATGCTAGACACCAAAATGTCCTGGCACCCAGCATTATTAGGACATCAATGGAGGAAAATACATAGTATGATATATTTCCCTCATTTGCATGGTGTCATAACACCTACTTGTGGATGGACGTATTATGTACCTGCTACCAAAAGATGGGGGCAAAAGACTCAGCGTTACCAAGTCCCATCCAAAATTCTGTCCCCACCCATCCAGATAACAATGAATTTTTACTCCCAGGGCCACAGAAATTCAACTATTTACTCCCAGGAGCAAGTCTGGAGCATGAGCACAAGTTGCTGACCCCTCAATTATCAACTAATCAGAAAATCATTATATTTAACACATAATAAGTGCATGCATCAACTCTAACACATGAACTACATTACACCACCAGGATGATTAACAGTAGTTGTTAACAAAAGGACTAATTACAGCCTGGAGTAAATACAAATTGAGATTAGTTCCCAATAATGCCTGTTAAATGACAGGGCTCTAGCAGAATTTACACTAGAAGCAAATATATTTCTTTAAAATGTAGCCAAGTGCCTACACTCAGAGGCTGAGATAAGTGATTAAGCTACCTAACAGCTTTCAAGTGGCAAGAAAGATAAATAGCTCACTGGCGGAGTTTTGTATAGCACTGAAAATAATTAAATGTAAGTGTCCCTATCTTCATTCACAGTCTGATCGAGATGAGTGGCCCAGCTAATTAAGAGTATTTAAACAAGTAAAAAAGGTGAGGTGATTGTGCCCTCATACTGAGACACAGGAGTTTGATTCATTTAACTCCATTTTTTGATGCTAGAAATTAAAAATGTTGGGGATTCAGTCCTGCGATGAGTTGGAACATTAGGTCTAATTCAGCGAGGAATGGATCACAGGATGGCAGAGTTTACACTCCTGTACTTTCATTAGAGCTATGACAATTGGATGACAATTGTCAGTTGCAGACCAGCCACTGACCTGAGGCATCACCTCAACACCAAGAACCATGACCAGGGTTAAAATTAGCAAGCTGTACCCACCACGTGTGCGGCAAAAAACAGCCTAGCTATGCTTTAATTCAGTTCTGCTGCCCTTTACTGCTGAAGTTGCTGCACTGTCACTGATGTTCTTAATTTATAAAGAAAGTAACTGAGTTATATTTCATGATAAATACACCAAGAACTGTACTAGCTTTAGCAGGTTGGTGAGTAGCACTCCACCTGAATATGCTGTGCTTATTCAGCTTCATAACAACAGGATAAACACGACTATTTTAAGTCACTCATGTAAAATTCCTCTGTGTGCTAGTTTGACAATGTCCCATTAGCCCATTTATTTTAAATGGTTAACACTTTGGCATAAATAGTGGAGAGACATTCAGATGAGTGAGTTAAGTCTTTGTCCACTGGTATCCCACAATATAATTTCAGGGCCTCCACTTCCCTCCACCTCTTTTTCTATCTTCTCCCTTCATAGACCACCTCGCTGTGGGGATTGACAAGTCTCTACTTGGTGCATTTTCCTCTGTTTTTCTTACTGAAGAGCTGGAGCTATCCCCAGCATAAAGTGTACCTGTGAAAGTACTTTTATTAAAAAATTATAGGAGATACTATGCCTCAGCTACAAATGCTTGATACTAACACTGGATATAAAAGTGGAAAAACATTCTGTTCCTTTGCGCTGACATCTATTACATTAATTAGCCCAATAAACAAACATCACAGTCTGGAAACTACGCTGAGTGATATTAATGTATGATTGCTTAATGTGTTTGTATTACATTCATTAGTCCAATACATTAATGGGCACACCATAATTTCTAGTCTTATAACAAGTTAATCCCTCACTGAAATAAACTTTAAGGGGTGAAATTGGTCCTGGGCAGCAGTGCAAAATGGGCGGTAACGGATCGGCCACCTGTTTTACGCCCTGCCAGATTTTCTTTTCCATTGAGGTCAAGAGGCTGCCCTGTGAGAAATGAAAGACTGAGGGAGGTGAGGACTTCCATGATCATGAGGTCCTACAAGAAAATGCTTGTCATCCAATAAGTGATCCCCCCCCCTCACTTCTAACCTCCAACCTCTTTCTCTCTCCATCTTGCCTCTCCCTATTTTATTGATCCTATTATGGTCGGTGCTTAAAGTGCTCAATCCTACACATCTTTCCTCCTCCTTATATCCTCACTGCAAAGCTGTTGCCTCATCATCTCCTCGTGTTTTCTTCAAGGGGATGAGGGGATGCAGGCGGGCTCAGCCTCTGGTGGTAGCCTCCCGGTGCAGGTTTTACGTGACCTTCTCTTGCAAGAAAGAAGGGAGTGTGTTAGTGATAGTCCTGTGAGGTGTTCAGAGAATATGCCTATCATGATTGAAAGCTGGTATGCAGTATGTCAAATGTGAAGTGTGGGGAAGTGAGGATTGCAATAGTGGTGAATGTGTGCGTCTGAGGATAAGGAGGTGTAGTGAAGTGTGGTGCAGTGAAGGGAAGAGGGGGAGGGGAGTAATTGTGAGGAGTAAGGCTGTAGGTAGTGGAGGTGTGAGCAGAGTGTAAGAGAGCTGTATTCTTACCTTGACAACTCTGGTGAGGTCACTGAACTTCTTGTGGCATTACAGCCATGTCTTTGGAGCTAAGCTCCTGGCATTGATCTGCTCAGCGACCCACAGGCAGCGGAGTTGTTGCCTGGAGGGCTTTCTGCCTCCCAGGGGGAAGAGGACTTCCCTCTTCCTGTCTACTAGCTACACCAGGGGCTCCAAGGCAGCATCCGAGACCTTGGTGCCCTCTCAGTGCTTGCTGCAGCCATTTCTATGATGAGAAGGGTTTCCTTCTTTCTGCAGCCAAATTAAAGGTGCTGGCTGACTTTAAGTGGCGTCAGAGGCGCCCTGAGGAGTAAGGTGTGGGTGAGTGTGTTTATTGGTAATTTTCTGATTTTTATGGCAGTAACTAGAGACCAAATTGCGACTGGTTGTTGCCATGAAAACAGACAATCCGTGCTGGTAGCACACACTAAAGCTATCATGCAAGAGATCAGCATTGTCTCTCGTGCTTGTTCACTCTTAATTTCAGCAGTGGTGGAAGAATTTTTTTTAAGTGGTTTTAACATGAAAATCTTTCCAAATTTTCTCCCCTTTTGTGAAAAGTCTCTTGTTTGCTCGTGCTATTGCTGCCAATGAGTGTGGTATAAAATCCTTTGCTGATAATTTCAATACATGAAGACAAAGCTGTGTGTCAGAGTCAGTGAGGTCAATGCTGAGGTCAGAGTTACTGGACTCAGCTTTCTGATTTGTGGGGAGGCAGGAAGTGTGACTTCCAATTGCAATGGAGATGCCATCCCCAGGTCTCAGCCCACATTCCAGCCCCAAAGTCACTTGCGTGCTGGAGGCAGGCTCCCTTGCCTCCAATAGGCAGCCTTGTGAGTCTGAAGGTGGAGATATGCTGTAACAGGTCTTGGAGGTGAAATTGGTTTCGAAAACTTCAGCTGCTGCCGATATGATTCCAGCAACTGGAGAGTTTTCTCCCAATCCCCACTGACATCAGTTTTAGTGGGACTCCTTGGTGCCACACTTGGTCGAATGCTACCTTATTGTTAAGGGCAGTCACTCTCACCTCACCTCTGGAATTCAGCTCGTGTCCATGTTTGGACCAAGGCTGTAATGAGGTCTGGAGCTGAGCAGTCCCAGAATCCAAACTGAGAATTGGCGAGCAGGATGTTGGTGACTAAGTGCTGCTTGATAGCATTGTCGACGACACCTTCCAACACTTTGCTGATGATATAGAGTAGACTGATGGGGTGGTAATTGGCCAGATTGGATTTGTCCTGCTTTTTGTGGGCAGAACATACCTGGGCAATTGTCCACATTGTTGGGTACATGCCAGTGTTGTAGCTGTACTGGAATAATTTGGCTATAAGTTCTGGAGCACTGATTTTCAGCACTACATCCGGGATGTTATCAGGGCCTGAAAACTTTGCTGTGCCAGCCATTTCTTGACATC
Source organism: Heptranchias perlo (assembly GCF_035084215.1). Taxonomy (NCBI): domain Eukaryota; kingdom Metazoa; phylum Chordata; class Chondrichthyes; order Hexanchiformes; family Hexanchidae; genus Heptranchias; species Heptranchias perlo. The sequence goes on from NC_090327.1 coordinate 104,407,941, forward strand.
ATGTGAGGTGAATCAAATTGGCTGAAGAATGGCATCTCTGATGGTAGGGACCTTAAGAGGAGGATTATCCACTTGGCACATCTTGCTGAAGATGGTTACAAAGGCTTGGCTTTTGCATTTATCTACTGGGCTCTGCCATCGTTTACGATGGGGACATTCACGGAGCCTCCTCCTCCTGTGAGATGCATAATTATCCACCACCATTCGTGACCTGAACCAGCAGGACTGCAGAGCTTCGACCTGATCCACTGATTGTGGGATTGCTCTGCTCTGACTGCAGTATGCTGCTTTTGCCTTTTAACATGCATGTAGTTCTGTGTTGCAGCTTCACCAGGTTGGCATTTCATATTCAGGTATGACTGGTGCTGCTCCAGGCATGCATTTCGATACTCCTCATTGAGCTAGGTTTGGGAATCTGGCTGAATTAAGGAGTGAGGGATATACCGGGCCATGAGGTTACAGATTATAGTGGTAGGAGTGTGATGGAATACTCTCCACTTGCTTGGATGAATGCAGCTCCAACAACACTCAAGAAGCTCGACACCATCCAAGATAAAGCAGCCCGCTTGATTGGCACCCTTTCCACCACCCTAAACTTTCACTCCTTTCACCACCGGCGCACTGTGGTTGCAGTGTGTACCATCCACAGGATGCACTGCAGCAACTCGCCAAGGCTTCTTCGACAGCACCTCCCAAACCCGCGACCTGGACCACCTAGAAGGACAAGAGCAGCAGGCACATGGGAACAACACCACCTGCACGTTCCCCTCCAAGTCACACACCATCCCGACTTGGAAATATATCGCCGTTCCTAACAGCACTGTGGGAGAACCGTCACCACACGGACTGCAACAGTTCAAGAAGGCAGCTCACCACCACCTTCTCGAGGGCAATTAGGGATGGGCAATAAATGCTGGCCTCGCCAGCGACGCCCACATCCCGTTAACGAATAAAAAAAAAATACAATTCTGCTGCTGCTGATGGCCCAGAGCACCTCATGGATGTCCAGTTTTGAACAGCTCTTAATCTATCCCACTTAGCGCGATGGAGGGTGTCCTCAGTATGAAGTCAGGACTTGGTCTCCATAAGGACAAGTGCAGTGGTCACTTCGATCAATGCTGACAGGGAGGTAGATAAGTGAGGACAAGGTCAGGAAGGTTATTGGGATTTGGGGGCGATCGGGACTCGGGGTGGGGGGGAAGAGGGGGCGATCGGGACTCGGGGTGGGGGGGAAGAGGGGGCGATCGGGACTCGGGGTGGGGGGAAGAGAGGGCGATCGGGACTCGGGGTGGGGGGGAAGAGAGGGCGATCGGGACTCGGGGTGGGGGGGAAGAGAGGGCGATCGGGACTCGGGGTGGGGGGAAGAGAGGGCGATCGGGACTCGGGGTGGGGGGAAGAGAGGGCGATCGGGACTCGGGGTGGGGGGAAGAGAGGGCGATCGGGACTCGGGGTGGGGGGAAGAGAGGGCGATCGGGACTCGGGGTGGGGGGAAGAGAGGGCGATCGGGACTCGGGGTGGGGGGAAGAGAGGGCGATCGGGACTCGGGGTGGGGGGAAGAGAGGGCGATCGGGACTCGGGGTGGGGGGAAGAGAGGGCGATCGGGACTCGGGGTGGGGGGAAGAGAGGGCGATCGGGACTCGGGGTGGGGGGAAGAGAGGGCGATCGGGACTCGGGGTGGGGGGAAGAGAGGGCGATCGGGACTCGGGGTGGGGGGAAGAGAGGGCGATCGGGACTCGGGGTGGGGGGAAGAGAGGGCGATCGGGACTCGGGGTGGGGGGAAGAGAGGGCGATCGGGACTCGGGGTGGGGGGAAGAGAGGGCGATCGGGACTCGGGGTGGGGGGAAGAGAGGGCGATCGGGACTCGGGGTGGGGGGAAGAGAGGGCGATCGGGACTCGGGGTGGGGGGAAGAGAGGGCGATCGGGACTCGGGGTGGGGGGAAGAGAGGGCGATCGGGACTCGGGGTGGGGGGAAGAGAGGGCGATCGGGACTCGGGGTGGGGGGAAGAGAGGGCGATCGGGACTCGGGGTGGGGGGAAGAGAGGGCGATCGGGACTCGGGGTGGGGGGAAGAGAGGGCGATCGGGACTCGGGGTGGGGGGAAGAGAGGGCGATCGGGACTCGGGGTGGGGTGGGGGGGCGTGGGGGGAAGAGAGAGGGCGATCGGGACTCGGGGTGGGGGGAAGAGAGGGCGATCGGGACTCGGGGTGGGGGGGAAGAGAGGGCGATCGGGACTCGGGGTGGGGGGGAAGAGAGGGCGATCGGGACTCGGGGTGGGGGGAAGAGAGGGCGATCGGGACTCGGGGTGGGGGGAAGAGAGGGCGATCGGGACTCGGGGTGGGGGGAAGAGAGGGCGATCGGGACTCGGGGTGGGGGGAAGAGAGGGCGATCGGGACTCGGGGTGGGGGGAAGAGAGGGCGATCGGGACTCGGGGTGGGGGGAAGAGAGGGCGATCGGGACTCGGGGTGGGGGGAAGAGAGGGCGATCGGGACTCGGGGTGGGGGGAAGAGAGGGCGATCGGGACTCGGGGTGGGGGGAAGAGAGGGCGATCGGGACTCGGGGTGGGGGGAAGAGAGGGCGATCGGGACTCGGGGTGGGGGGAAGAGAGGGCGATCGGGACTCGGGGTGGGGGGAAGAGAGGGCGATCGGGACTCGGGGTGGGGGGAAGAGAGGGCGATCGGGACTCGGGGTGGGGGGAAGAGAGGGCGATCGGGACTCGGGGTGGGGGGAAGAGAGGGCGATCGGGACTCGGGGTGGGGGGAAGAGAGGGCGATCGGGACTCGGGGTGGGGGGAAGAGAGGGCGATCGGGACTCGGGGTGGGGGGAAGAGAGGGCGATCGGGACTCGGGGTGGGGGGAAGAGAGGGCGATCGGGACTCGGGGTGGGGGGAAGAGAGGGCGATCGGGACTCGGGGTGGGGGGAAGAGAGGGCGATCGGGACTCGGGGTGGGGGGAAGAGAGGGCGATCGGGACTCGGGGTGGGTGGGGGGGCGTGGGGGGAAGAGAGAGGGCGATCGGGACTCGGGGTGGGGGGAAGAGAGGGCGATCGGGACTCGGGGTGGGGGGGAAGAGAGGGCGATCGGGACTCGGGGTGGGGGGAAGAGAGGGCGATCGGGACTCGGGGTGGGGGGAAGAGAGGGCGATCGGGACTCGGGGTGGGGGGAAGAGAGGGCGATCGGGACTCGGGGTGGGGGGAAGAGAGGGCGATCGGGACTCGGGGTGGGGGGAAGAGAGGGCGATCGGGACTCGGGGTGGGGGGAAGAGAGGGCGATCGGGACTCGGGGTGGGGGGAAGAGAGGGCGATCGGGACTCGGGGTGGGGGGAAGAGAGGGCGATCGGGACTCGGGGTGGGGGGAAGAGAGGGCGATCGGGACTCGGGGTGGGGGGAAGAGAGGGCGATCGGGACTCGGGGTGGGGGGAAGAGAGGGCGATCGGGACTCGGGGTGGGGGGAAGAGAGGGCGATCGGGACTCGGGGTGGGGGGAAGAGAGGGCGATCGGGACTCGGGGTGGGGGGAAGAGAGGGCGATCGGGACTCGGGGTGGGGGGAAGAGAGGGCGATCGGGACTCGGGGGTGGGGGGAAGAGAGGGCGATCGGGACTCGGGGTGGGGGGAAGAGAGGGCGATCGGGACTCGGGGTGGGGGGAAGAGAGGGCGATCGGGACTCGGGGTGGGGGGAAGAGAGGGCGATCGGGACTCGGGGTGGGGGGAAGAGAGGGCGATCGGGACTCGGGGTGGGGGGAAGAGAGGGCGATCGGGACTCGGGGTGGGGGGAAGAGAGGGCGATCGGGACTCGGGGTGGGGGGAAGAGAGGGCGATCGGGACTCGGGGTGGGGGGAAGAGAGGGCGATCGGGACTCGGGGTGGGGGGAAGAGAGGGCGATCGGGACTCGGGGTGGGGGGAAGAGAGGGCGATCGGGACTCGGGGTGGGGGGGAAGAGAGGGCGATCGGGACTCGGGGTGGGGGGAAGAGAGGGCGATCGGGACTCGGGGTGGGGGGAAGAGAGGGCGATCGGGACTCGGGGTGGGGGGAAGAGAGGGCGATCGGGACTCGGGGTGGGGGGAAGAGAGGGCGATCGGGACTCGGGGTGGGGGGAAGAGAGGGCGATCGGGACTCGGGGTGGGGGGAAGAGAGGGCGATCGGGACTCGGGGTGGGGGGAAGAGAGGGCGATCGGGACTCGGGGTGGGGGGAAGAGAGGGCGATCGGGACTCGGGGTGGGGGGAAGAGAGGGCGATCGGGACTCGGGGTGGGGGGAAGAGAGGGCGATCGGGACTCGGGGTGGGGGGAAGAGAGGGCGATCGGGACTCGGGGTGGGGGGAAGAGAGGGCGATCGGGACTCGGGGTGGGGGGAAGAGAGGGCGATCGGGACTCGGGGTGGGGGGAAGAGAGGGCGATCGGGACTCGGGGTGGGGGGAAGAGAGGGCGATCGGGACTCGGGGTGGGGGGAAGAGAGGGCGATCGGGACTCGGGGTGGGGGGAAGAGAGGGCGATCGGGACTCGGGGTGGGGGGAAGAGAGGGCGATCGGGACTCGGGGTGGGGGGAAGAGAGGGCGATCGGGACTCGGGGTGGGGGGAAGAGAGGGCGATCGGGACTCGGGGTGGGGGGAAGAGAGGGCGATCGGGACTCGGGGTGGGGGGAAGAGAGGGCGATCGGGACTCGGGGTGGGGGGAAGAGAGGGCGATCGGGACTCGGGGTGGGGGGAAGAGAGGGCGATCGGGACTCGGGGTGGGGGGAAGAGAGGGCGATCGGGACTCGGGGTGGGGGGAAGAGAGGGCGATCGGGACTCGGGGTGGGGGGAAGAGAGGGCGATCGGGACTCGGGGTGGGGGGAAGAGAGGGCGATCGGGACTCGGGGTGGGGGGAAGAGAGGGCGATCGGGACTCGGGGTGGGGGGAAGAGAGGGCGATCGGGACTCGGGGTGGGGGGAAGAGAGGGCGATCGGGACTCGGGGTGGGGGGAAGAGAGGGCGATCGGGACTCGGGGTGGGGGGAAGAGAGGGCGATCGGGACTCGGGGTGGGGGGAAGAGAGGGCGATCGGGACTCGGGGTGGGGGGAAGAGAGGGCGATCGGGACTCGGGGTGGGGGGGAAGAGAGGGCGATCGGGACTCGGGGTGGGGGGGAAGAGAGGGCGATCGGGACTCGGGGTGGGGGGGAAGAGAGGGCGATCGGGACTCGGGGTGGGGGGAAGAGAGGGCGATCGGGACTCGGGGTGGGGGGAAGAGAGGGCGATCGGGACTCGGGGTGGGGGGGGCGGAGAAGAGAGGGCGATCGGGACTCGGGGTGGGGGGGTGTGGGGGAGAAGAGAGGGCGATCGGGACTCGGAGTGGGGGGGGGGTGGGGGAGAAGAGAGGGCGATCGGGACTCGGGGTGGGGGGGGGAAGAGAGGGCGATCGGGACTCGGGGTGGGGGGGGGTATGAGAGGGCGATCGGGACTCGGGGTGGGGGGGGTATGAGAGGGCGATCGGGACTCGGGGGGGGGGGGGGGGGGAGAGAGGGCGATCGGGACTCGGGGGGGGGGGGGGGAAGGGAGGGCGATCGGGACTCGGGGAGGGGGGGGGGGAAAGAGAGGGCGATCGGGACTCGGGGAGGGGGGGGGGGAAAGAGAGGGCGATCGGGACTCGGGGAGGGGGGGGGGGAAGAGAGGGCGATCGGGACTCGGGGAGGGGGGGGGGGGGGGAAAGAGAGGGCGATCGGGACTCGGGGAGGGGGGGGGGGGGAAAGAGAGGGCGATCGGGACTCGGGGAGGGGGGGGGGGGGGGAAAGAGAGGGCGATCGGGACTCGGGGAGGGGGGGGGGGGGGAAGAGAGGGCGATCGGGACTCGGGGAGGGGGGGGGAAAGAGAGGGCGATCGGGACTCGGGGAGGGGGGGGGAAAGAGAGGGCGATCGGGACTCGGGGGGTGGGGGGGGAAAGAGAGGGCGATCGGGACTCGGGGGGGTGGGGGGGGAAAGAGAGGGCGATCGGGACTCGGGGGGGTGGGGGGGGAAAGAGAGGGCGATCGGGACTCGGGGGGGGGGGTGGGGAAGAGAGGGCGATTGGGACTCGGGGGGGGGGGGGGGGGGGGAAGAGAGGGCGATCGGGACTCGGGGAGGGGGGGGGGGGGGGGGAGAGGGCGATCGGGACTCGGGGGGGGGGGGGGGGGGGGGGGAGGAGAGAGGGCGATCGGGACTCGGGGTGGGGTGGGGTGGGGGGGAAGAGAGAGGGCGATCGGGACTCAGGGTGGGGTGGGGGGGGGGGGGAAGAGAGAGGGCGATCGGGACTCGGGGTGGGGTGGGTGGGGGAGAGAGAGGGCGATCGGGACTCGGGGTGGGGTGGGGGGGCGTGGGGGGAAGAGAGAGGGCGGTCGGGACTCGGGGGTGGGGGGGGTGGGAAGAGAGGGCGGTCGGGACTCGGGGGTGGGGGGGGGGGGGGAAGAGAGAGGGCGGTCGGGACTCGGGGGTGGGGGGGGGGGGGGAAGAGAGGGCAATTGGGACTCGGGGGTGGGGGGGGTGGGAAGAGAGGGCAATTGGGACTCGGGGTGGGGGGGGGGGGATAGGGAGTTTGAGAGTAGGAGTGGGGGAGTTGAGAGGGTGTGGGTGAGGGTGAGGGTGACGGACAGTTTGCCCCATGTCGGGGATCATATTTGGGCCTGCTGCAGATTAGGTGCAGGACTATGGGCCCAGAAATTGGTACCCGATGCGCCCATTTTACACACAAAAAACAGGCGCAATGCATCCCAGTTTCTTCATCCAGTGTGTCCAAATAACTTTTGCTGAATGTGGCCCATGCCAAGTGCAGGGAGGTCAGATCAGACCCACCATAGAAAATGAGTTTGACACCCTTGTTATAGAGCATCACTTCTACCCTCATTTTGATTTATAAATACAGAGCAAATTTATTTTAAGCAAATACTTAATAGTCATATAATATGGTCAGATAATTATTGCAGGCCAGCTTCCACCCAACTCCTTGACTGAACAAAATAGGTCAGAATTCTAAGAGCTTAGCTAACATTTTACCAATAATAATTAAATAATAGTGTTTATTTTCCTAGAACTTCTTAGCACAGTGGGAATCTACTTAATCCAAAGAGTTTCTTGGAAATTCAAACTCATTTTTCCCTCCTTCAGGAGTTTTAAACAAATTAATTATTTTACTGAGATTTTCAAATAGACTCTAATTTGAAAAGAAAACAGCCTAGAAATTCGATGACACAGTGCCCATTTTACAGGTGTGAAACGGATGCCAATGCGTTCAAGATGGTGGGCGGTACACATCTCGCTCAGAATGTGCGTGCAGACGCTGCCCGCCATATTGGCCACTTCAGTATTGGTATTGATATCTGAAGAGATTTGCAGGGCCCGCACCAGGTACGATAGCATAGTGGTTATGTTACTGGACTAGTAATCCAGTAGGCCTGAACTAATAATCCGGAGTCAACAGTTCAAATCCCACCACGGCAACTGGGGAATTTAAATTCAATTAATTAAACAAAAATCTGGAATTAAAATACTAGTATCAGTAATGGTGGTCATGAAACTACCGGATTGTTGTAAAAACCCATCTGGTTCACTAATCCCCTTGAGGGAAGGAAACTTACCCGGTCTGGACGATATATGACTCCAGACCCACAGCAATGTGGTTGATTCTTAATTGCCCTCTCAAATGGCCTAGCAAGCCACTCAGTTGTAACATCTTGCTAAAAAAAGTCACAAGAATAAAACCGGACGGACCACCCGGCATCGGACCACTAGGCACCTTACACGACAACGGCAAACCAAGCCCAGTCGACCCTGGAAAGTCCTCCTCACTAACATGTGGGGACTTGTGCCAAAATTGGGAGAGCTGTCCCACAGACTAGTCAAGCAACAGCCTGACAGAGCCATACTCACAGAATCATACCTTTCAGCCAACGTCCCAGACTCTTCCATCACCATCCCTGGGTATGTCCTGTCCCACTGGCAGGACAGACCGACCAGAGGTGGCAGTACAGTGAAATAGTCAGGAGGGAGTGGCCCTGGGCCTCCTCAACATTGACTCTGGACCCCATGAAATCTCATGGCATCAGGTCAAACATGGGCAAGGAAACCTCCTGCTGATTACCACCTACCGTCCTCCCTCAGCTGATGAATCAGTCCTCCTCCATGTTGAGCACCACTTGGAGGAAGCGCTGAGGGTAGCAAGGGCACAAAATGTACTCTGGGTGGGGGACTTCAATGTCCATCACCAAGAGTGGCTCGGTACCACCACTACTGACCGAGCTGGCCGAGTCCTGAAGGACACAGCTGTCAGATTGGGCCTGCGGCAGGTGGTGAGAGAACCAACACGAGGGAAAAACTTACTTGACCTCGTCCTCACCAATCTACCTGTCGCAAATGCATCTGTCCATGACAATATTGGTAGGAGTGACCACCGCACAGTCCTTGAAGAGACCAAGTCCCGTCTTCGCACTAAGGACACCATCCAATGTGTTGTGCAGCACTACCACCGTGCTAAATGGGATAGAATCAGAACAGATCTAGCAGCTCAAAACTGGGCATCCATGAGGCGCTGTGGGCCATCAGCAGCAGCAGAATTGTATTCCAGCACAATCTGTAACCTCATGGCCCGGCATATTCCGCACTCTACCATTACCAACAAGCCAGGGGATCAACCCTGGTTCAATGAGGAGTGCAGAAGAGCATGCCAGGAGCAGCACCAGGCGTACCTAAAAATGAGGTGCCAACCTGGTGAAGCTACAACTCAGGACTACATGCATGCTAAACAGCGGAAGCAACATGCTTTAGACAGAGCTAAGCGATTCCACAACCAACGGATCAGATCAAAGCTCTGCAGTCCTGCTACATCCAGTTGTGAATGGTGGTGGACAATTAAACAACTAACGGGAGGACGAGGCTCGATAAACATCCCCATCCTCAATGATGGCAGAGTCCAGCACGTGAGTGCAAAAGACAAGGCTGAAGCATTTGCAACCATCTTCAGCCAAAAGTGTCAAGTGGATGATCATCTCGGCCTCCTCCCAACATCCCCACCATCACAGACGCCAGTCTTCAGCCAATTAGATTCACTCCACATGATATCAAGAAACGGCTGAGTGCACTGGATAGAGCAAAGGCTATGGGCCCCGACAACATCCCAGCTGTAGTGCTGAAGACTTGTGCTCCAGAACGAGCTGCGCCTCCAGCCAAACTGTTCCAGTACAGCTACAACACTGGCATCTACCCGACAATGTGGAAAATTGCCCAGGTACGTCCTGTCGACGAAAAGCAGGACAAATCCAATCCGGCCAATTACCGCCCCATCAGTCTACTCTCAAACATCAGCAAAGTGATGGAAGGTGTCATCGACAGTGCTATCAAGCGGCACTTACTCACCAATAACCTGCTCACCAATGCTCAGTTTGGGTTCCGCCAGGACCACTCGGCTCCAGACATCATTACAGCCTTGGTCCAAACATGGACAAAAGAGCAGAATTCCAGAGGTGAGGTGAGAGTGACTGCCCTTGACATCAAGGCAGCATTTGACCGAGTGTGGCACCAAGGAGCCCTAGTAAAATTGAAGTCAATGGGAATCAGGGGGAAAACTCTCCAGTGGCTGGAGTCATACCTAGCACAAAGGAAGATGGTAGTGGTTGTTGGAGGCCAATCATCTCAGCCCCAGGGCATTGCTGCAGGAGTTCCTCAGGGCAGTGTCCTGGGCCCAACCATCTTCAGCTGCTTCATCAATGACCTTCCCTCCATCGTAAGGTCAGAAATGGGGATGTTCGCTGATGACTGCACAGTGTTCAGTTCCATTCGCAACCCCTCAGATAATGAAGCAGTCCGAGCCCGCATGCAGCAAGATCTGGACAACATCCAGGCTTGGGCTCATAAGTGGCAAGTAATATTCGCGCCAGACAAGTGCTAGGCAATGACCAACTCCAACAAGAGAGAGTCTAACCACCTCCCCTTGACATTCAACGGCATTACCATCGCTGAATCCCCCACCATCAACATCCTGGGGGTCATCATTGACCAGAAACTTAACTGGACCAGCCATATAAATACTGTGGCTACAAGAGCAGGTCAGAGGCTGGGTATTCTGCAGCAAGTGACTCACCTCCTGACTCCCCAAAGCCTTCCCACCATCTACAAGGCACAAGTCAGGAGTGTGATGGAATACTCTCCATTTGCCTTGATGAGTGCAGCTCCAACAACACTCAAGAAGCTTAACACCATCCAGGACAAAGCAGCCCGCTTAATTGGCACCCCATCCACCACCCGAAACATTCACTCCCTTCACCACCGGCTCACAGTTGCTGCAGTGTGTACCATCGACAGGATATACTGCAGCAACTCACCAAGGCTTCTTCGACAGCACCTCCCAAACCCACGACCTCTACCACCTAGAAGGATAAGAGCAGCAGGTACATGGGAACAACACCAACTGCACGTTCCCCTCCAAGTCACACACCATCCTGACTTGGAAATATATCGCCGTTCCTTCATCGTCGCTGGGTCAAAATCCTGGAACTCCCTACCTAACAGCACTGTGGGAGAACCTTCACCACACGGACTGCAGAGGTTCAAGGCGGCTCACCACCACCTTCTCAAGGGCAATTAGGGATGGGCAATAAATGCCGGCCTCGCCAGCGATGCCCACATACCATGAATGAATAAAAAAAAACCTGAAACAGGTATTAGGTGCTTTGCATATGCAAATAAGGGGCCCCCTCTCGCAATCGTTGCCTCAACCCCTTCCTAACTGCCACCTCGCCCCCACCTCCTCCCGGTCACCGCCTCTCCTCGATCGTCCCTTCCCGATCGCCTCCTTCTCCCAAGAATTAACTGAGGGCCACTGCCATCGACGCAGCAACCCCAAATTCAAATGTTCTTCGCCAGCGAGTTGTCTGGGGACCCAGCAGGTGTCCGCAGCTCACCGTTCTGACGTAAATATATTGGGCCTCAGACCTACCCGTTCTGGCGCTGGCAGGGCCACATAAACCAATTCCTCGGCCGACATCTGTTTGTATCCCAGAAAAAAGTTCTTGGAAATTGAATTCCTGACCACTCAGATTTAAACAAAGAACGGTCAGTCATATACAAACCAAACCAAATATATTATTCCTTTCTCTAGCTGATAAAATTTGCATCATTGTGCCAGGATAGACTTGGTACAAGATTCTGGCTTAGCTGCTTGTTAACTCCTGAGCTGAGAATTTCTGCTCCTTCTTGGTGGTGGATGTCAGGTGTAGTAGAGGCAGAATTGGATTAGCAGTTCAAAAGGCATCTGATAAAGTGCCACATAATAGATAGCAAAATTGAAATCTATGGGATTTAAGGGGCAGTGGCAGTGTGGATACAAAATTGGCTGCAAGACAGAAAGCAGAGAGTAGTGGCGAACAGTTGTTTTTCGGACCGGAGGGAGGTATACAGTGATTGGCATTAGGACCACTGCACTTTTTGATGTATGTTAATGACCTGGACTTGAGTATAGGGGCATAATTTCAAAGACTGCAGATGATTCAAATCTTGGAAATGTAGTAAACAGTGGGGAGGATAGTAGCAGGCTTCAGGAGGACATGGACAGACTGGTGAAATGGACAGACACATTGCAGATGAAATTTAAGGCAGAGAAGTGTGAAGTGATGCATTGTGGAAGGATAAACTAAATGGTACAATTTTAAAGAGGGTGCAGGAACAGAGAGATCTGGAGGTTTATGTACACAAATCTTTGAAGGTGGTGGGACAAATTGATGAAGCTGTTAAAAAAAGCATGCAGGTGCTTGGCTTTATGAATAGAGGCATAGTATACAAAAGAAAGGAAGTGATGCTAAACCTTTACAAATCACTGGTTAGGCCATACCTGGAATATTGTCCCCAATTATGGGCACCACTCTCTAGAAAGGAGGTCAAGGCCTTGGAGAGGGTGCAGCGGAGATTTTCTAGAATGGTACTCAAGATGAGGGGTTTCAGTTATCTGGAGAGACTAGAGAAGTTGGTGAGGATTGTTCTCCTCAGAGCAGAGTGGGTTAAGGGGAGATTTAAGCGAGGTGTTCAAAATGATGAGGGGTTTTGATAGAGTAGATAGGGAGAAACTGTTTCTACTGGCAGGAGGGTCAGTTGCCAGAGGACACAGATTTAAGATGATTGGCAAAAAAAAAGGGGGGAGATGAGGAGAAATGTTTTTACGCAGCAAGTTGTTATGATCTGGAATGCACTGCCTGAAAGGGTGGTGGAAGGAGATTCAATGGTAACTTTCAAACGGGAGTTGGATCTCTACATTAAATAGGAAAGATTTTCAGGGCTATGAGGAAAGGGCAGGGGAGTGGGACTAATCAATAGCTCTTTTAGAGAGCTAGCATAGACACCCTGGGCCGAATGGCCTCCTTCTGTGCAGTATGATTCTATGACAGCCACTAATTTATAGTTTCCATGAAAGTATAAACATAATCACATAATTTGAATCTGAAAATACTGTTAACATTTCCACAATACTTCCTTTATCTCACCATGAGCAATTCAGTGGTAACTTTGTCAGTATTACATTTAAAGTCCTACATTTGGCATGCATTCCATTTCGTGACACTTACTTCCTATAACATGTTCCTGCAATGTTAATTCCAAAACACCTTTCTGTCCTGCTTTTCTGTCACATTATATTTTAATCTTAAAAGCACTTCCTGTGTTTATATTAAAAAAATTAGAAACAGCACTACTTCCTGCTTTATAACTATTTGTTGTACTTACTTCTGATTGACCCTATCTTGCCAGGTGACTCACTCACAGAATGCACATCCCAATTACATTACTTCGGTCTGTTTTTCAGTATAAACACCACAGGGGTTAAATTCGATAACTCCTGAATCCGGGCTCAGGGGTCACGGTGCACGATTAAAACACACCCAGTCGTTGCAATGCAGGCAGCAAGAGAGATTTGTGCTGCCTGGTTATTTACCTGATTCCTGTGTGCTGTTGAGTGGCTGCACGCACCAGCTGGGGGCCCAAAGTGGGGCGTGGCCAGCACTACTTAAAGGCAGTTTGCAACTCTTAAAGGGGACGTGCACTGTCAATGCAATTGGTGGAGGAAAACAAATGGAATGGCTGGACCTGCAAGAGAGCGTGCACCGAGGTTCTCCAGTGATGCACTGGAGGCCTTGGTGGAGGAGGTGGACACACGGAGGGCCATCCTGTACCCGCAGGGGGCAGGATACCCTCCAGACACCAGCTGCGGAGGCAGTGGGAGGAAGTGGCGCTGGAAGTGAATGCCAGGAGCATTGCACCACGCACGTTCAATGATTTGACACGAGTGGTCAAGGTGAGTGAATGCAAGTGTCAAGTGGCACATCCTCCCAACTGCACCATTGTTCCACACACGACACCCCCCCGTCACCCACCCACCAACAAACGCTGCCCATCTGTACGCACTTCTGATGCTGCATCTCACCCTCACATAGTACCACTCTTGCAATCCATACACACTGACAACTCTCAGGCCACACACACTGGCAGCTATTTGACCATGACAGGCACATCATCCAAACATCTTGCAGGACACTCGCTGACACACTTCTTTCTGTCTCGCAGGAGAAGGTGGCGCATAACAACCGGCAGCAGCAAAGAAGGGACGGAGGACAGGCACGCCTACACATCCTCACCCCCATGGAGGAGACCGTGTTGGGGATCATTGGGCGGGCTGTCGCTGCGGCTGTAGCCACTGGCAGTATCGAAGATAAGAATCTCTGCATACCTAATCCTCCTTCTCGTTTCCCACATCTATCTCATCCCATAATCTTTTCTGACTCAGGTGCTACAGATGGTGTCAACACGCAGGTCTTACTTGCTCCTCTCCCAACTCCACAACTCAACCCATCTCCCTTTGCCATTGCAAATAACCAAGAACTGGAGCCGGCACCATCCGAGGTGGATGAGGAGGAAGACAATAATAACACCGTCACCTGATCTGACACTCGCATCCACCAGTTCAGATGCTGACACTGTGTGTCCTTTAGAGGCTAGGTTAGAGGAGGGATCTGCATGTGGTGAGACACCGCGGTGGCACAAATGCGCAGGAGCCGGGGCGGGGGGAACAGATACCACTTGGGGAGGGTGAGGTTACGCACTAGTTCTGCTGCCGAGGAGTCAGATGATGACTTCGATGGGTTAGGCTACAGAAGAAGGTTAATGAGCGTACAGCACCAAATGTTTGGTGTGCTGGAAAGCCTGCCAGAAAGCCTGTGCACAATGTCAAGGGGCATGGAGGAGTCCAGCTCCAACTTGGCGCAGAGCTTGGAGCCCATCCTTTCCATATAGAACAGCTGGTCACCTCCATCAGTACACCTGTGGAACCCACCATGATGCAGCGTCTGATGACCGATGTCTCAGCTTCCACTGCAGCACAAACAGCTTTCATTGCAGCATAAACAGATGCCATCAGTTAGCGTTCAGGTACAGCAAGCAATTAGGACGGCAAATGGCATGTTGGCCTTTATTGCAAGGAGGTTGGAGTATAAGAGTAAGGAAATATTACTACAATTGTACAGGGCTTTGGTGAGACCTCACCTGGTGTACTGTGTACAGTTTTGGACTCGTTATCTAAGGAAGGATATACTTGCCTTAAAGGCGGTGCAACAAAGGTTCACTAGATTAATTCCTGGGATGAGAAGGTTGTCCAATGAGGAGAGATTGAGTCGGATGGGCCTATACCCTCTGGAGTTTAGAAGAATGAGATGTGATCTCAGTGAAACAGATAAGATTCTGAGGGGGTTTGACAGGGTAGATGCTGAGAGGTTGTTTCCCCTGGCTGGAGAGTCTAGAACTAGGGGGCATAATCGCAGGATAAGGGGTCGGCCATTTAAGACTGAGATGAGGAGGAATGTCTTCACTCAGAGGGTTGTAAATCTTTGGAATTCTCTACCCCAAAGGGCTGTGAATGCTGAGTCGCTGAATATGTTCAAGGCTAAGCTCGATTAAATTTTGGACTCTAGGGGAATCAAGGGATATGGGGATCGGGCAGGAAAGTGGAGTTGAGGTCGCAGATCAGCCATGATCTTATTGAATGGCGGAGGAGGCTCGAAGGGCCGTATGGTCTACTCCTGCTCCTATTTCTTATGTTCTTATCAAAGGTCTGCATGCTTCATTTGGAAGCTCAGATTGCTGCTATCGTGGCTGTGGGTTCCACTGTGGAGCGGGGCTTCCAGGGCGTCACAACAGTCCAGCAATCTGTTCTCCAGCAGGTCACCAGAATTGCTGAGGCGCCGCCCCGGGAGAGTGGCAGTGGCGCCATGGCAGTCGGACCTGCTGTTCTGTCTCAGGATGACAGCATTCCTGCTCCCACCCCTGCCACTCCGCCAGTGCCCTTGCTGATGCCTGTCAACCAGCCAGGCCAGACTGCTGCAGCCCAGGCCGAGATGGTACAGTCTGAAGCCGGGCCCTCCCAGCCAGAGCTGCTCAAGGTCATCCTCCACGGCCATCTGCACGTTCCTCAATGGAAGATCAGCAGCCTTCCACCACCCATGCTCCAGCCACTGGGGCTGCACCTCGTAGCAGCACTAGGAAAGGAAAAGGCACACGAACAACAGACACTAAGGGAATGCACAAGGGTGAATAGTGTAATGTTGTTTATATGATTTCATGTTTAAGTTTATAAATTTGTATTTGAAGTCGCAGTTGGTGACGGTTTTTATTTATGCGATGAGCTGTGTGAGGAAGCAATCTGTAATCATAAGGAGGACAATTGGCTGGTCATGTGGGAGAGGAAAGGTGAGGAGTGCAGAACTGTTGGTGACTTGGAAGATGTTGTTGAGGTTACTGATATCGCTCATTAATAAGGTGAGCACAGAGTGCCCTGGCAGACAGGGCCTGTGCACCTTGTTGCCTCCTTGACTTTTCCTCCATTTCCTCCTCCGTCTCCTCCTCCTCCTTTGCCTCTTCCTCCTCTGTCTCCTCCTCCTTTGCCTCTTCCTCCTCCTCCTCCTCCTCCGCCTCGTCCTCCTCTTCCTCTGTCTCCGGCTCAGGGTCTTGCCGGATAGACGGTGGCAAGGGCTGTCCTCTCATAAGGGCGAGGCTGTGCAACACGCAGCATACGATGACGAATCCTGACACCCACTCAGTGGAGTACTGCAGGGCTCCTCCAGAACGGTCCAGGCATCGGTGTGCTCGATGATGTTTCGTGCGGCCACGTGGCTCTCGTTGTATACCTGCTCTGTGTCATGTGCCACCTCATGAGGGGATAGTCCTTATTGTCCAGTAGCCAGCCTTTGATTTGCCGAGCCGGTTGAAAGATAGGTGAGATGTTGGACTGCCGAATAATGAAGGCATCATGACTGCTGCCAGGGTAGCGGGCACTGACCTGCATGATGCGCTGCGTGTGGTCACACATCAGCTGAACATTGAGGGAGTGGAACCCCTTTCTGTTCATGAAGAGCTGAGATGTGGAGCACGCATGGCAATATGTGTGCTGTCAATGGCACCCGGCACCATGGAGAAGACTGAAATGCGAGCAAACCCTCGTGCTCACTCATTCTGCTTCTCTCTGTCAAGCGAGAACGTTATGGATCTGTTGCACAGCTCCTACAGAGCCTCAGTGACCTCCCTTATGCATTGCAAACTATGAAATGTTGCTCACATCGCCAGCAGAGGCCTGAAATGATTCAGAGCCGTAAAAGTTCAGCGCAACGGTTACCTTCACAGACACAGGCGATGCTGTCCTTGCCCTGCTCTGAGGCTGCAGTTATGATTGCAAAAGTTGACACATCTCTGTCACAACCTCTTTTGTGAACCGCAGCCGTCAGCTGCACTGATATTCATTCAGGTTGAGGTAAGAGAATTGGTCCCTGAAGGCCCTCATTGGATATGGCCTCCTGCTCAGTGCCCTGCGCCTCCTCCTCCTCCTCCCTCTCCTCGCAGCTTAACCTGCTCTGCGTGGCCTCTCTGCGTGCTCCCAGTCGTGCAAGTATAGGAAGCTTCAACAAATACATCCAATTGTACCAGCAGGATCAGAAACAATAATCCATCAACTAACCTGCATGATCCCTTTAAATAGTGCTGGTGGGGCTCCTCCAGGCCATCTACAGTCTGTTCAGCTGAGCGTGGTTAAAACGTTAAGCATTGGCTGGAGCGTTGCGTTCCAAAATCATATCTGACCCTTTAAATCAGCGCTGCGCATTGATCTAACGTATATTCTCCTTACTTTACATGCTGCTGACATTAATTATCCACGCATGCGCAAATGCCTTTAACAAGATGGCGTCCAGTGCACGTCACGATAGAAACGTACGTGCGCATTCCGGACGCCATTTTGGGTCCTTAGGGGGGCCGCGCAGCGCCTACAAAGCAGGCGTTACGCAGCCCAATTTATAGCCCGGTGCCTAGTTAATTCAGAAGACTGAATGTAATTGTCGACAATATTATATAAATTCATCTGCTGCTCTTTTTTCCACTCATAAAATGTATTTGCTGGAGGGATTAAGGCTTTACAATAAGAAATCTTTAGTGCAATATGACCACCCAAAAGCTAATATCTTTCAACCAGCATATCTCAAATTGACACTTATTGAAGATTTTCTACAAAGCGTGCTCTAAATTGTTGTCAACCAGATTATTTGGCATGAATGAATTTACAAAACCATGTATTTCAACTCTACAATTTGTATCGAATGTGACATGATGAATTTTTGAACCAATATTGTACTATAGTGTTGGTTTGCTACTCGACAATAAAAACGCTTTGTAAAACTGATTTGTGCTGAAATAAATGCCTAAAATAAGGATTCTATATATTATTATAATAAATCCACATTGAACATTTCCTGGTTGGGGTTAGGGGCAATGATGGTAGATTTGAAAAAGCATTTGAAAAGAACATTGACAAACGCATCCCCAGAAAATTCTTTAAGCACACAATTAGAATGACTCAATTTGGTGCAATTTTAGATTATAAAGCCTGTATCACACAGCAGATTTCAGACTTAAAGATCTCAGGCGGGATTTTAATATTCTGGCGGGTTGAGTCCGGGGGGGTTGATTTACGGGTCCGAAACCCAGAAAGGAAGAAAGCAGGTTGCGATCAGCCAATAAAAGCCTCTTCCGAGTTTCGCACCTGGCAGCCAGCCTGATTGACAGAGATGGGGGTGGGGAGGGGAACAAGGAATATCGGATGCCAGGATCAGAGTGGAGACATCGGACACCGGGATCAGGGTAAAAGACATCGGACGCCGGGATCAGAATGGAGACATCGGACACCATAATCAGAGTGGAGACTTCGGACACCAGGATCAGAATGGAGACATCGGACGCCGGGATCGGAGTGAAGACATCGGACGCCGGGATCAGAGTGGAGACATCGGACACCGGGATCAGAATGGAGACATCGGACACCGGGATCGGAGTGGAGACATCGGACGCCGGGATCAGAGTGGAGACATCGGACACCAGGATCGGAGTGGAGACATCGGACACCGGGATCGGAGTGGAGACATCGGACGCCGGGATCGGAGTGGAGACATCGGACGCCGGGATCAGAGTGGAGACATCGGACGCCGGGATCAGAATGGAGACATCGGACGCCGGGATCGGAGTGAAGACATCGGACACCGGGATCAGAGTGGAGACATCGGACGCCGGGATCAGAGTGGAGACATCGGACACCAGGATCAGAATGGAGACATCGGACGCCGGGATCAGAGTGGAGACATCGGACACCAGGATCAGAGTGGGAGACATCGGACGCCGGGATCAGAATGGAGACATCGGACACCGGGATCGGAGTGGAGACATCGGACACCGGGATCGGAGTGAAGACATCGGACGCCGGGATCGGAGTGGAGACATCGGACACCGGGATCGGAGTGGAGACATCGGACGCCGGGATCGGAGTGGAGACATCGGACGCCGGGAGATCGGAGTGGAGACATCGGACACCGGGATCGAAGTGGAGACATCGGACACCGGGATCAGAATGGAGACATCGGACGCCGGGATCAGAATGGAGACATCGGACACCGGGATCAGAATGGAGACATCGGACGCCGGGATCAGAATGGAGACATCGGACACCGGGATCAGAGTGGAGACATCGGACACCGGGATCAGAATGGAGACATCGGACGCCAGGATCAGAATGGAGACATCGGACACCGGGATCAGAGTGGAGACATCGGACACCGGGATCAGAATGGAGACATCGGACGCCGGGATCAGAGTGGAGACATCGGACGCCGGGATCAGAGTGGAGACATCGGACACCGGGATCAGAATGGAGACATCGGACGCCGGGATCAGAGTGGAGACATCGGACACCGGGATCAGAATGGAGACATCGGACACCGGGATCAGAGTGGAGACATCGGACACCGGGATCAGAATGGAGACATCGGACACCGGGATCAGAGTGGAGACATCGGACGCCGGGATCAGAGTGGAGACATCGGACACCGGGATCGAAGTGGAGACATCGGACGCCGGGATCAGAATGGAGACATCGGACACCGGGATCGAAGTGGAGACATCGGACACCGGGATCGGAGTGGAGACATCGGACACCGGGATCAGAGTGGAGACATCGGACACCGGGATCAGAGTGGAGACATCGGACACCGGGATCGGAATGGAGACATCGGACACCGGGATCAGAATGGAGACATCGGACACCGGGATCAGAGTGGAGACATCGGACGCCGGGATCAGAGTGGAGACATCGGACACCGGGATCAGAGTGGAGACATCGGACACCGGGATCGGAATGGAGACATCGGACACCGGGATCAGAATGGAGACATCGGACACCGGGATCAGAATGGAGACATCGGACACCGGGATCAGAGTGAAGACATCAGACACCAGGATCAGGGTGGAGACATCGGACACCGGGATCAGAATGGAGACATCGGACACCGGGATCAGAGTGGAGACATCGGACACCGGGATCAGAGTGGAGACATCGGACACCGGGATCGGAATGGAGACATCGGACACCGGGATCAGAATGGAGACATCGGACACCGGGATCAGAGTGGAGACATCGGACGCCGGGATCAGAGTGGAGACATCGGACACCGGGATCAGAGTGGAGACATCGGACACCGGGATCGGAATGGAGACATCGGACACCGGGATCAGAATGGAGACATCGGACACCGGGATCAGAGTGGAGACATCGGACACCGGGATCAGAGTGGAGACATCGGACGCCGGGATCAGAGTGGAGACATCGGACACCGGGATCAGAGTGGAGACTTCGGACGCCGGGATCAGAATGGAGACATCGGACACCGGGATCAGAGTGGAGACATCGGACACCGGGATCAGAGTGGAGACATCGGACACCGGGATCAGAATGGAGACATCGGACGCCGGGATCAGAATGGAGACATCGGACGCCGGGATCGGAGTGGAGACATCGGACACCGGGATCGGAGTGAAGACATCGGACACCGGGATCAGAGTGGAGACATCGGACACCGGGATCAGAATGGAGACATCGGACACCAGGATCAGAGTGGAGACATCAGACGCCGGGATCAGAGTGGAGACATCGGACACCGGGATCGGAGTGAAGACATCGGACACCAGGATCGGAGTGGAGACATCGGACACCGGGATCGGAGTGGAGACATCGGACACCGGGATCGGAGTGGAGACATCGGACACCGGGATCGGAGTGAAGACATCGGACGCCGGGATCGGAGTGGAGACATCGGACACCAGGATCGGAGTGGAGACATCGGACACCGGGATCAGAGTGAAGACATCGGACGCCGGGATCGGAGTGGAGACATCGGACACCGGGATCAGAATGGAGACATCGGACGCCGGGATCGGAGTGGAGACATCGGACACCGGGATCAGAATGGAGACGTCGGATGCCGGGATCAGAGTGGAGACGTCGGACACCGGGATCAGAGTGGAGACATCGGACGCCGGGATCAGAGTGGAGACATCGGACACCGGGATCAGAATGGAGACATCGGACACCGGGATCAGAATGGAGACATCGGACACCGGGATCAGAGTGGAGACATCGGACACCGGGATCGGAGTGGAGACATCGGACACCGGGATCAGAATGGAGACATCGGACACCGGGATCAGAGTGGAGACATCGGACGCCGGGATCAGAGTGGAGACATCGGACACCGGGATCAGAGTGGAGACATCGGACACCGGGATCAGAATGGAGACATCGGACACCGGGATCATAGTGGAGACATCGGACACCGGGATCAGAATGGAGACATCGGACACCGGGATCAGAGTGGAGACATCGGACACCGGAATCAGAATGGAGACATCGGACACCGGGATCAGAATGGAGACATCGGATACCGGGATCAGAGTGAAGACATCAGACACCAGGATCAGAGTGGAGACATCGGATACCGGGGTCGGAGTAGAGACATCGGACACCGGGATCAGAGTGATGATATCAGACACCAGGATCAGAGTGGAGACATCGGACACCGGGATCAGAATGGAGACATCGTACATCAGGATCAGAATGGAGACATCGGACACCGGGATCAGAATGGAGACATCGGACACCGGGATCAGAGTGGAGACATCGGACACCGGGATCAGAGTGGAGACATCGGACACCGGGATCAGAATGGAGACATCGGACACCGGGATCAGAATGGAGACATCGGACACCGGGATCAGAATGGAGACATCGGACACCGCGATCAGAGTGGAGACATCGGACACCGGGATCAGAGTGGAGACATCGGACACCGGGATCAGAATGGAGACATCGGACATCGGGATCAGAGTGGAGACATCGGACACCGGGATCAGAGTGGAGACATCGGACACCGGGATCAGAATGGAGACATCGGACACCGGGATCAGAGTGGAGACATCGGACATCAGGATCAGAGTGGAGACATCGGACGCCGGGATCAGAGTGGAGACTTCGGACACCGGGATCAGAATGGAGACATCGGACACCGGGATCAGAGTGGAGACATCGGACACCGGGATCAGTGTGAAGACATCAGACACCAGGATCAGAGTGGAGACATCGGACACCGGGATCAGAATGGAGACATCGGACATCAGGATCAGAGTGGAGACATCGGACACCGGGATCAGAATGGAGACATCGGACACCGGGATCAGAGTGGAGACATCGGACACCGGGATCAGAATGGAGACATCGGACACCGGGATCAGAGTGGAGACATCGGACACCGGGATCAGAGTGGAGACATCGGACACCGGAATCAGAATGGAGACATCGGATACCGGGATCAGAGTGAAGACATCAGACACCAGGATCAGAGTGGAGACATCGGATACCGGGGTCGGAGTAGAGACATCGGACACCGGGATCAGAGTGAAGACATCAGACACCAGGATCAGAGTGGAGACATCGGACACCGGGATCAGAGTGGAGACATCGTACATCAGGATCAGAATGGAGACATCGGACATCAGGATCAGAGTGGAGACATCGGACACCGGGATCAGAATGGAGACATCGGACACCGGGATCAGAGTGGAGACATCGGACACCGGGATCAGAATGGAGACATCGGACACCGGGATCAGAATGGAGACATCGGACACCGGGATCAGAATGGAGACATCGGACACCGGGATCAGAGTGGAGACATCGGACACCGGGATCAGAATGGAGACATCGGACATCGGGATCAGAGTGGAGACATCGGACACCGGGATCAGAGTGGAGACATCGGACGCCGGGATCAGAATGGAGACATCGGACACCGGGATCAGAATGGAGACATCGGACACCGGGATCAGAGTGGAGACATCGGACACCGGGATCAGAGTGGAGACATCGGACACCGGGATCAGAATGGAGACATCGGACACCGGGATCAGAGTGGAGACATCGGACACCGGGATCAGAATGGAGACATCGGACACCGGGATCAGAGTGGAGACATCGGACACCGGAATCAGAATGGAGACATCGGACATCAGGATCAGAGTGGAGACATCGGATGCCGGGATCAGAGTGCAGACATCGGACATCAGGATCAGAGTGAAGACATCGGACACCGCGATCAGAATGGAGACATCGGACATCAGAATCAGAGTGGAGACATCGGACATCAGGATCAGAGTGGAGACATTAGACATCGGAGATCGGGGCTGTGGGGAGGGGGGGGCGGCTCCAGGCAACATCGTTTATAGTTTATTTTTTTTACGATGGGAAATGTAATTTTATTTAATTTATTGAGTCTATTTTTCCCTTCCCGCCTGGTTTCACCAGGTGTGAATCGGAAGTGATGGGAAAGCCGTCCAGGTAACGTTAAAATCTTTTCATGTGGCAAGACACAAAAAATAAACTACCTTAAGTACCTCAATGAGGTACATTTGACCGGTTAATTATTGGCCCGCCGGATTTAAGTGGGGGCGGGACTTCCTGGTGACTGATGTGCGCACGCATACAGATCTACCTGAGTCTCATTCAAAAATGTGTGGATTCCAGCCGGGATGTCTGCCCGCTCCCAAAAACAGCAATTGTGATTGCCCCCCAGGCCCCATCCCACCCATTTTTCCCTATTAAAATCCTGCCCTATGTGTTCCACTATGGTTTGATGCTGCAAATGTGACATTCTTTTTTTTCTTCGTTCATGGGATGTGGGCATCGCTGGCAAGGCTGGCATTTATTGCCCATCCCTAATTGCCCTTGAGAAGGTGGTGGTGAGCCACCTTCTTGAACCGCTGCAGTCCGTGTGGTGAAGGTTCTCCCACAGTACTGTTAGGAAGGGAGTTCCAGGATTTTGACCCAGCGACAATGAAGGAACGGTGATATATTTCCAAGTCGGGATGGTGTGTGACTTGGAGGGGAACGTGCAGGTGGTGTTGTCCCCATGTGCCTACTGCTCTTGTCCTTCTAGGTGGTAGAGGTTGCAGGTTTGTGAGGTGCTGTCGAAGAAGCCTTGGCGAGTTGCTGCAGTGCATCCTGTGGATGGTACACACTGCAGCCACTGTGCGCTGGTGGTGAAGGGAGTGAATGTTTAGGGTGGTGGACGGGGTGCCAATTGAGCGGGCTGCTTTGTCCTGAATGGTGTTGAGCTTCTTGAGTGTTGTTGGAGCTGCACTCATCCAGGCAAGTGGAGAGAGTATTCCATCACACTCCTGACTTGTGCCTTGTAGATGGCGGAAAGGCTTTGGGGAGACAGGAGGTGAGTCACGTGCCGCAGACCAGCCTCTGACCTGCTCTTGTAGCCACAGTATTTATATGGCTGGTCCAGTTAAGTTTCTGGTCAATGGTGACCCCCAGGATGTTGATGGTGGGGGATTCAGCGATGGTAATGTCAAGGGGAGGTGGTTAGACTCTCTCTTGTTGGAGATGGTCATTGCCTGGCACTTGTCTGGCGCGAATGTTACTTGCCACTCGTGAGCCCAAGCCTGGATGTTGTCCAGGTCTTGCTGCAAGCGGGCTCGGACTGCTTCATTATTTGAGGGGTTGCGAATGGAACTGAACACTGTGCAATCATCAGCGAACATCCCCATTTCTGACCTTATGATGGAGGGAAGGTCATTGATGAAGCAGCTGAAGATGGTTGGGCCAAGACACTGCCCTGAATACTTTGTATCTGTCTTTACCAAGGAAGAAGATGCTGCCAGAGTCTCAGTAAAGGAAGATATTGTTGAGATACTGGATGGGCTAAAAATTGATAAAGAGGAGGTATTAGAAAGGCTAGCTGTACTTAAAGCAGATAAGTCACCCGGTCTGGATGGGATGCATCCTAGGTTGCTGAGGGAAGTAAGGGTGGAAATTGCAGAGGCACTGCGCATAATCTTCCAAACATCCATAGATACAGGGGTGGTGCCAGAGGACTGGAGAACGCAAATGTTACACCCTTGTTCAAAAAAAGGGTGTAAGGATAAACCCAGCAACTATAGGCCAGTCAGTTTAACCTCAGTGGTGGGGAAACTTATGGAAACGATAATCCGGGACAGAATTAACAGTCACCTGGACGAGTGTGGATTGATTAGGGAAAGCCAGCACAGATTTGTTAAAGGCAAATTGTGTTCAACTAACCTGATAAAGTTTTTTGATGAGGTAACAGAGAGGGTAGATGAGGGCAATGCAGTTGATGTTGTGTATATGGACTTTCAAAAGGCGTTTGATAAAGTGTTGCATGGTAGGCTTATCATCAAGATTGTGGCCCATGGAATAAAGGGAGCAGTAGCAACATGGATATAGAATTGGCTAAGTGACAGGAAACAGGGAGTGGTGAACGGTTGTTTTTCGGACTGGAAGGAGGTATTCAGTGGTGTTCCCTTGGGGTCGGTGCTGGGACCACAGCTTTTCTTGATATAGATTAATGACTTGGACTTGGGTTACAGGGCACAATTTCAAAATTTGCAGATGACACAAAACTTGGAAGGGGAGTAAACAGTGAGGAGGATAGTATTAGGCTTCAAGAGGATATGGACAGGCTGGTGGCATGGGCGGACACGTGACATGAAATTTAACGCAGAAAAATGCAAAGTGATACATTTCAGTAGGAAGAATGCGGAGAGGCAATATAAGCTAGAGGGCAGAACTCTAAAAGTGGTACAGGAACAGAGAGATCTGGGGGTATGTGTGCACAAATCGTTGAAGGTGGCAGGGCACGTTGAGAAAGCGGTTAAAAAGCATACGGGATCCTGGACTTTATAAATAGAGGCATAGAGTACAAAAGTATGGAAGTCATGAAGAACCTTTGTAAAACATTGTTTCGGCCACAACTGGAGTATTGTGTCCAGTTCTGGGCACTGCACTTTAGGAAAGATTTGCAGGCCTTAGAGAGGGTGCGGAAGAGATTTACTAGAATGATTCCAGGGCTGAAGGACTTTAGTTATGTGGAGAGACTGGAGGAGCTAGAGTTGTTCTCCTTGGAACAGAGACGGTTGCGAGGAGATTTGATAGAGGTATTTAAAATCATGAAGGGTCGAGACAGAGTAGATAGAGAGAAACTGTTCCCATTGGCGGAAGGGTCAAGAACCAAAGGACTTAGATTTAAGGTGTTTGGCAAAAGAACCAAAAGTGACATGAGGAAAAACTTTTTTACATAGTGAGTGGTTAGGAGCTGGATTGTGCTGCCCGAGGGGGTGGTGGAGGCAGATTCAATCATGGCCTTCAAAAAGGAACTGGATAAGTACTTGAAAGGAAAAAAATTGCAGGGCTACTGGGATAGGGCGGGGGACTGGGACTAGCTGGATTGCTCTTGCATAGAGCCGATGCAACTCAAAGGGCCGAGTAGCCTCCTTTCGTACTACAACCTTTCTATGATTCTATGAACCAGCAACAACAGTCTTCTGGGGGAGAAAGTTCCAGATTTCCATTACCCTTTGCGTGAAAAAATGCTTCCTGATTTCACTCCGAAACAGCCTCGCTCTAATTTTAAGATTATGCCCTTTTGTTCTGGATTCTCCTAACAGAGGAGATAGTTTTTTACCCTATTGAATCCGTTTATCATTTTAAACACCTCAATTAGATCATCTCTCAAACGTCTAAACTCAAGGGAATACAAGCTAAGTTTATGCAACCTGTGCTCATAATTTAACCTTTTAAGCCCTGGTATAATTCTGGTGAATGTGCAATGTACTGTCTGAGGCCAATTATAACTTCCCAGCGGTTTGGTGCCCAAAACTGAACATGGTGGGGTCGACCAAGGCACTGCACAACTTTTGAATTCCAGCCTTCTTGAGATAAACGCTAACATTCCATTATCGTTTTTGATTGCTTTTTGTGCCTGTGCGCTAGATTTTAATGATTTGTGTACGTGGACAGCAAAATCCCTTTGCTCCTCCACAGCTCCTCGTCACTCAACGTTAAGAAAATTTTCCAATTTGTCTTTCTTAGATCCAAAGTAAATGATGTCACACTTCCCCACATTGAACTCCATCTGCCATAATTTGCCCACTCACTTAGTCTGTCTATGTCGTTTTGTAACTTCCTGCTCCCATCTACACAACTTACTATGCCTCCTAATTTAGTGTCAGCAGCAAACCTGAATAAAGAACTCTATTCCTTCATCCAAGTCATTAATATATGTGGTGAAAAGCTGAAGCCCCAGTCTGGTCACATCCCGCTAATCAGAATACATTACCTTTGTCCCTACTCTCTGTCTCCTACCTCTGAATCAATTACCAGCCCATATCCTAAGGTTACCTCCAATTCCGTACGCTCTAATTTTTGCTAATAATCACTTGTGTGCAATCTTATAAAATGCCTTGTGGACAATATCCATAAGCATTCCCCTATCCATCGTGCTAATGACCTTTTCAAAAAATTAAACTAGATTATAGTCAGACATGAGCTCTCCTGCACAAATCCATGTTGAGTCATTTCAATCAGCTGGTATTTGTCCAAGTGCTCAGTCACTCTGTCTCTGATGATAGATTCTAGTAACTTCCTCACAATTGACATTAAACTGCCAGGTCTGTATTTAATTCTGGTGTAATTCTGACATATGTGCAATGTACCCCATCTGAGGCCAATACAACTTTCCAGTGATTTGATGCCCAAAACTGAACTCGGTGGGGTCAGACCAAGGCACTGTACAACTGAAGCATCACTTCCTCACTTTTGAATTCCAGCCCTCTTGAGATAAAGGCTAACATTCCATCAGCATTTTTGATTACTTTTTGTACCTGGTTTCTCTTCTTAAATAATGGAGTGACATTTACAATTTTGCAATCCAAAGGCACAATTCCTGAATCTAGAGAGCTTTGGAAAATTATAAATAAAGTAATTCCCTGGGGTGGAAACTATCAGGTCCTGGAGACTTGTCTGCTTTAAATCCCATTATTTTCTCCATTATCATTTTTTAAAAGTATATTAAATCCATGAAAACTCTCCCCTTAACTTATTTTTAGATCCTTGTGTACCGCTGATATTTTGTACTCTTCATCCACTGTGAAAACGGATACAAAGTACTCTTTTAGCAAGTCTACCATTTCCTTATTACCCATTATAGTATGGGCCCACATTCTCTTTCTCTTAATAAATTTATAAAAACTATTACTGTTAGCTTTGATATCCCTTGCAAGTTTTTTCATATTCCCTTTTTGTACCTCTTAATACTTTGTATCCCATTGTTGCTTTTTATAGCTCCCCCAGTCCACTGGATTTTGCACTGTTCCTTGCATTTGTGTAAGCCTTTTAGTTTAGTTTGACATTTTCTCTTACCTTGTTTGTTGGCCATGGTTGCTTAGCTACAGGAGTGGAACCATTGCCTTTTAGGTGTATGTACTCGTTTTATATTGTATGTAATACTTCTTTGATTACTTCCCACTGTTTGCCTGTAGGTTTATCCATTAATAGTTCCACCCAGTTTACTGCAGTTAATTCATTTCTCATCCCTTCGAAGTTTGCCTTACTTAAATGTAAAACATTGGTTTGTGACTCTCCCTTCTCCCTCTCAAACTTAATATCAAATTCAACCATATTATGATCACTATTTACAAGATGTTCCCTTACCATCAGATTGTTAACTAATTCTGGTTAGTAGCTCATCACTAAATTCAGTATGGCCTTGTATCCCCTTGTCGGTTCCAAAACATATTGTTCGAGTAAAATGTCCCGAATACATTCTAGAAATTCATTACCTTTACTACTTGAGCTATTTTGCTTCTCCCAGTCGATTTGAAAATTAAAATCTCCCATTACAACCACATTGTTTCTGCTACATGCTTCCCTGATCTTCATATTTATACATCTCCCCCACTACATCACCACTGTCGTGAGATCTATAGACAACAGTGTTGCATTCTTTGCTGTTCCTTAACTCTACCCATAGTGTTTCCACTGCCCGATCACCTTTACTGAAATCCCTTCTTTCTACTGTTGTAATTGTGTCTTTTATCAACATTGTTACTTCATCTCCTTTCCCAACTTCCCAGTCTTTTCTGAAGATCCTGCAGCCTAGAATATTTAGCTCTCAACCATGCCCAGCTTGTAGCCAGGTCTCTGTAATTGCTATTACATCATATCCTTTAAGCTGAATTTGTGCTTCCAACTCACTTATTTTATTTCTTTTGAGGGTGGGGATGTGGGGACCCCAGCAGGTTATTTGTTTACAAGGGAGTGAATGGCACTGTTCTTTCACCTGCATCTAGTCCTATTATACCTAATTTAGAAGAGCTTGATGATCATCCTGGGCAAGTACATAAATGTTTAATTATCATGCTCCTTGAGGAGGATGGAAAGTCATAAATACATAAATATAAATTAATTAAAGAAAAAAAGTAAAAACAAGTTGCAGAGTTCATTTGCATCAATTTTTTGCTCTCTCAAAGGAACAAGTAGAACAAGCTCAGGTAAATGCTTTCCTGCATCAGATTCATACAAAGTGTGCTGGTCTCTTCTATAGTTGGCCAGCAAATGCACTTGAGGGTCGGGCTAGAAAATGTGTTTACTTTTGCCTTGCTGATGTTGTGCTGTGAAATATGTATTGTGTATCCCAGACCTATCAGCTGTCACTCACTGGGAGTGACACACATTCATTTGGGGTTAAAATATTGACTTATTTTATTTCAAAAAAGTAAACAGAAATCCCAATTAATTAAATGTGATTAAATGGCCTTGCGGTCTGCTGATTATAAATCTCACTACCAACATTTCCCCAGTATTGATAACCCATTTAAACTGTGATAAAGGAAACTCTCTCTTATACCCCTCCATGGCCATTAGCTCTCTAGCATTAACCACATGCATTAGAGCCAATGTAAAGCTGATGTTATATTGGTCTTCGGCTGCCAACTCCTGTATCGTACATCTCACATAATCAACGGCAACATTACAATACACAAACTGGATCTGTTAAGACCATAGGCCAGAAGAAAAACATTTTTTGCATTGGTTCAACTGCTGGTCTCCATAGGGCCTGTAAGCGTGCTGCTCCTATGGCAGCAGCAGAAGCAAGAGATTGGTATAGTTAGCCCCCTCTCCAAAGTCCCAGGCTGCAATATAAAATCAATTTAAAACAGTGAACCTGAGCTATGTTAGTGTTGAATTTTGTGTTCAATGGTATTCACATGGTGACTGGCTTAAGGAGTGGTGGATGCCGGCCTCTGCCCTGCTGAATTGGTTATCGTTACGCTCATTCTGGGCCCATAAAACAGGCGCAATGATATTGAATTTAGGCCCCATCTTCTTTCCATAGTTTAAATGAATCAATGCAGTCAGGATCACCAAAATGTTATCAGTTAAATAACAGTTTGAGAGCTTTTTATTTATGTTGAAATTTTTTTTTTTTAAGTACAGGATATGAATTTATCCATTACTCACTGATAAACATGGCTCTGCTCCCATCACCACCCATGGCTCAGCTAGTTAAAGCAGCAAGCTCCTGAGTCATACAGATCAGGAAGGTCCAGATTTATGCTGAGTTAGCTGATATCAGCCAGTAAGGGATGTACAATTGTATTGCAGGACACTCCAGATCTATGTAAGCACCTGAAATCCCAATGGTGTGCTTAACAACGACTCTGATGGATGCCAGCACCTCATTATACATGTGCTCATCTGATGTCTTAAGAGCTGCACAAGAGTCATGAGTCATGGCTTTACAGGATAGCCTCGATCACCCAGAAGTCACCTTGAGACTTGCCTTGATGGGATGGGATAAAATTGAAGGCACTGGGACAGCTACCAGGAAGATGAACATTGAGTTTCATAATTCAGTGCTGATGATATCCAGGGATGATACGCCAAATGGATCATCAATCGAGGCCATATGGGTTGAGCTAAGAAATTAAAAAAGGGCAGTCTACTAGGAGTGTACTATAGACCCCCGAATAGCAAAAGGGAGATAGAAGAACAAATATGTTCTGAGTGCAAAAATAAGAGGGCAATAACAGTAGGGGACTTCAACTACCCTAACATCAACTGGGATTCAAACAGTGTGAGGGGCACAGAGGGCACAAAATTCTTGATTGGTGTCCAGGAGAACTTTTTTAGCCAGTACGTGACAAGCCCAACAAAAGGGGATGCAATTCTAGATTTAGTCCTGCAAAATGAAGATGGGCAAATGGGTGAAGTGACAGTGGGTGACCATATTGGGGATAGTGACCACAATTCAGTTAGTTTTAGCATTATTATGGAAAAGGACAGAGTTAAATCAGGAGTAAATGTTTCAAATTGGGGGAAGGCAAATTTTACAGAACTAAGAGGTGATTTGGCAGAAGTGGACTGGACACAACTACTTGAGGAGAAATCAATGGCAAGCCAGTGGGAGGCACTAAAAAGTGAAATTCTACGGGAACAATGCAGACACGTCCCCTCAAAGAAAAAAGGTGGCACTGCCAAATTTAGAGCCCCCTGGTTGTCTAGAAGTATACGGGGCAAGATAAAGCAGAAAAAGAAAGCTTATGACTGTCACAGAAAACTAAATACTGCAGAAAGCCTAGAGGAGTATAGAAAGTACAGGGATGACGTAAAAAAGGAAATAAGGAAAGCAAAGAGAGGGCATGAAAAATATTTGCGAATAAGATTAAAGAAAACCCAAAGATGTTTTATCAGTACATTAAGAACAAGAGGGTAGCTAAGGAAAAGGTGGGACTTATCAGGGATGATAAGGGTAACTTGTGTGTAGAAGCAGAGGATGTGGGTAGGGTATTAAATGAGTATTTACAAAGGAAAGGGATGATCCGGACGTGGTAGTTAAAGAGGAGAGGTGTGAAATATTGGATAAGGTAAACATTACAAGAGAGGAAGTACTAGAGGTACTGAAATCCTTGAAAGTTGATAAGTCACCAGGGCTGGAAAGATTGTTTCCTAAGCTATTGAAGGAAGCCAGGGAGGAAATAGCGGACGCTCTGAGGATCATTTTCCAATCCTCACTAGATACAGGGGAGGTACCAGAGGACTGGAAGACTGCAAACATAGTACCATTGTTTAAAGAGAGTACGGGGGAAAGGCCGATAGGCCGGTCAGTCTAACCTCGGTGGTGGGCAAACTAATAGAATCAATACTGAGAGATAGGATAAACTGTCACTTGGAAAGTCTTGGTTTAATTGGGGAAAGTCAGCATGGATGTGTTCAGGGAAGGTCATGCCTTACAAATCTGATTAAATTCTTTGAGGAAGTGACAAAGAGGAGTGATGAGGGTAGTGCAGTGGATGATTTTTTTTCATTCATGGGATGTGGGCGTCGCTGGCGAGGCCAGCATTTATTGCCCATCCCTAATTGCCCTTGAGAAGGTCGTGGTGAGGCGCCTTCTTGAACTGCTGCAGTCCGTGTGGTGACGGTTCTCCCACAGTGCTGTTCGGAAGGGAGTTCCAGGATTTTGACTCAGCGATGATGAAGGAATGGCAATATACTTCCAAGTCAGGATGGTGTGTGACTTGGAGGGGAACATGCAGGTGGTGTTGTTCCCATGTGCCTGCTGCCCTTGTCCTTCTAGGCGGTAGAGGTCGTGGGTTTGGGAGGTGCTGTCAAAGAAGCCTTGGCAAGTTGCTGCAGTGCATCCTATGGATGGTACACACTGCAGCCACAGTGCGCCGGTGGTGAAGGGAGTGAATGTTTATGGTGGTGGATGGGGTGCCAATCAAGCGGGCTGCTTTGTCCTGGATGGTATCGAGCTTCTTGAGTGTTGTTGAAGCTGCACTCATTCAGGCAAGTGGAGAGTATTCCATCATACTCCTGACTTGTGCCTTGTAGATGGTGGAAAGGCTTTGGGGAGTCAAGAGGTGAGTCACTCGCCGCAGAATACCCATCTCTGACCTGCTCTTGTAGCCACGGTATTTATATGGCTGGTCCAGTTAAGTTTCTTGTCAATGGTGACCCCCAGGATGTTGATGGTGGGGGATTCAGTGATGGTAATACCATTGAATGTCACGGGAGGTGGTTAAACTCTCTCTTGTTGGGTGGTCATTGCCTGGCACTTGTCTGGCGCGAATGTTACTTGCCACTTATCAGCCCAAGCCTGGATGTTGTCCAGGTCTTGCTGCACGTGGGCACGGATTGCTTCACTATCTGAGGGGTTGCGAAAGGAACTGAACACTGTGCAATCATCAGCGAACATCCTCATTTCTGACCTTATAATGGAGGGAAGGTCATTGATGAAGCAGCTGAAGATGGTTGGGCCTACACCACTGCCCTGAGGAACTCCTGCAGCAATGTCCTGGGGCTGAGATGATTGGCCTCCAACAACCACTACCATCTTCCTTTATGCTAGGTATGACTCCAGCCACTGGAGAGTTTTCCCCCTGATTCCCATTGACTTCCATTTTACTAGGGCTCCTTGGTGCCACACTCAGTCAAATGCTGCCTTGATGTCAAGGGCAGTCACTCTCACCTCACCTCTGGAATTCAGCTCTTTTGTCCATGTTTGGACCAAGGCTGTAATGAAGTCTGGAGCCGAGTGGTCCTGGCGGAATCCAAACTGAGCATCGGTGAGCAGGTTATTGGTGAGTAAGTGCCGCTTGATAGCACTGTCGACGACACCTTCCATCACTCTACACTCCTCACTGAACCAGGGTTGATCCCCTGGCTTGTTGGTAATGGTAGAGTGAGGAATATGCTGGGCCCCAGGACATTGCTGCAGGAGTTCCTCAGGGCAGTGTCGTAGGCCCAACCATCTTTAGCTGCTTCATCAATGACCTTCCCTCCATTATAAGGTCAGAAATGGGGATGTTCGCTGATGATTGCACAGTGTTCAGTTCCTTTCGCAACCCCTCAGTTAGTGAAGCAATCCGTGCCCGCGTGCAGCAAGACCTGGACAACATCCAGGCTTGGGCTCATAAGTGGCAAGTAACATTCGCGCCAGACAAGTGCCAGGCAATGACCATCTCCAACAAGAGACAGTTTAACCACCGCCCACAGCGCCTCATGGATGCCCAGTTTTGAGCTGCTAGATCTGATCTGAATCTATCCTATTTAGCACGGTGATAGTGCCACACAACACGTTGGATGGTGTCCTCAGTGCGAAGACGGGACTTCATCTCCCTGAGGACTGTGCGGTGGTCACTCCTACCAGTACTGTCATGGACAGATGCACCTGCGACAGGTAGATTGGTGAGGACAAGTAGGTTTTCCCTCGTGTTGTGTTCGCTCACCACCTGCCGCAAGCCCAGTCTAGCAGCTATGTCCTTCAGGACTCGGTCAGCTCGGTCAGTTGTGGTGCTACCGAGCCACTACTTGGTGATCGACGTTGAAGTTCCCCACCCAGAGTACATTCTGTGCCCTTGCTACCCTCAGTGCTTCCTCCAAGTGGTGTTCAACATGGAGGAGGACTGATTCATCAGCTGTGGGAGGGCGGTAGGTTGTAATCAGCAGGAGGTTTCCTTGCCCATGTTTGACCTGATGCCATGAGATTTCATGGGGGCTGGAGTCAATGTTGAGGACCCCCAGAGCCACTCCCTCCTGACTGTATATCACTGTACCACCACCTCTGGTCCGTCTGTCCTGCCGGTGGGACAGGACATACCCAGGGATGGTGATGGAAGAGTCTGGGACGTTGACACGATTTGAATTTATGACTCTTCTGTGAGTATGGCTATGTCAGGCTGTTGCTTGACTTGTCTGTGGGACAGCCCACCCAATTTTGGCACAAGTCCCCAGATGTTCGCGAGGAGGATTTTGCAGGGTCGACTGGGCTTGGTTTGCCTTTGCCAGTTTCCGGTGCCAGGTGGTCCATCTGATTTTATTCTTATTGTGACTTTTTTTAAGTGAGATTTTATAACTGAGTGGCTTGCTAGGCCATTTCAGAGGGTAATTGAAGAATCAACCACATTGCTGTGGGTCTGGAGTCACATATAGGCCAGACCGGGTAAGGACAGCAGGTTTCCTTCCCTAAAATTAGTGAACCAGATGGGTTTCTATGACAATCCAGTAGTTTCGTGGCCACCATTACTAATACTAGGTTTTTTTTAATTCCAGATTTTATTTAATTAATTGAATTTAAATTTCCCAGCTGCTGTGGCACGATTTGAATTTATGACTCTGGATTATTAGTCTAGTAACATAACCACTATGCTACAATGCTATCATGTATACATGGATTTTAGTAAGGCATTTGACACGGTCCCACATGACAGACTGGTCAGAAAGGTAAAAGCCCACAGGATATGGGGAAATGTGGCGAATTGGATCCAAAATTGGCTCAGTAACAAGAAACAAAGGATAAAAGTCGATGGATGTCTGCGAATGGAAATCTGTTTCCAGTGGCGTGCCACAGGACTCAGTGTTGGGTCCCTTGCTGTTTGTGATATATATTAATGATTTGGACTTGAATGTAGGGGGCATGATTGGCAAATTTGCAGACAACACAAAAATTGCCATGTAGTTGACAGTGAAGAGGATAGCTGTAGACTCCAAGGAGATATCAATGGATTGGTGGAGTGGGCAAATGGAGTTCAACCCGGAGAAGTGTGAGGTAATGCACTTAGGGAGGGCAAACAGTAAAAGGGAATACGCAGTAAACGGGAATATATTGAGAGGAGTAGAGGAAGTGAGAGACCTTGGAGTGCATGTGCACAGGTCCCTGAAGGTGGCAGTACAGGTAGGTAAGGTTTTGAAGAAGGCATACGGAATGCTCTCCGTTATTAGCCAAGGTATAGAATACAAAAGCAGGGATGTAACTGTACAAAACGCTGGTAAGGCCACAGCTGGAGTATTGTGCGCTGTTCTGGTCACCACATTACAGGAAGGACGTAATTGCTTTGGAGAGAGCGCAGAGAAGATTTACAAGAATGTTGCCAGGGCTTGAAAATTGCAGCTACGAGGAGAGATTAGATAGGCTGGGGTTGTTTTCTTTGGAGTAGAGAAGGCTGAGGGGTGACTTGATTGAGGTGTACAAAATTATGAGGGGCCCAGATAGAGTAGACAGGAAGTATTTGTTTCCCCTAGCGGAAAGTTCAAGAACAAGAGGACATAGATTTAAGCTGATTGGCGGAAGGATTAGAGGGGACCTGAGGAAATACTTTTTTACCCAGAGGGTGGTGGGTGTATGGAATTCACTGCCCGAATTGGTGGTCGAGGCAGGGACCCTCAACTCTTTTAAAAAGTACCTGGACCTGCACCTAAAGTGCTGTAAGCTGCAGGGTTACGGACCGGGAGCTGGAAAGTGAGATTAGAATGGGCACCTGATTGTTCTTCGAGCCGGCGTGGACACGATGGGCCGAATGGCCCCCTTCTGTGCTGTATCTTTTCTATGGTTCTATGGTCGCAGAAGAGCTGAACGTTGAAAGAGTGAAATCTTTTTCCATACATGTAGGTAGTGACATTACGTGAGGGAGCACATAGCAACACATCTATAAGTCCCTGAACCTTGGGGAGTACTGGCACTCTATAAAATTGCACAGCCCTCTCATACTGATGTCAGTTATCCACGGGAAAGGAGAAGAAATTGCTTGCTCAAGTAAACAAGGCATCAGTACTTCCTTGGCATCTCTATGGACAGTTTATTGACTTTGATTGCTAAAGACACAGTGGCAGTCTGAAATGATCCTGAAGCAAGGACGATTGTGACTTTAACACCCACTGACAGTGTCGTGCTTGTGGAGGAGTTTGGCTGCAGGTCTGTCACAGCTTCCCTTGTAGATTGAAGCCCCCACAGTTGCTGTTTCTCTAACAAATGGAGGTATGTGCACCTTGACCTGGTGCAGAGCTTCGGTAGGTGGGAGCAGAGCACCTCTGGTGCAGCCTGACTCACGTGGCATCTCTCCATTGGTCATCCCATGCTTCCTCCAAAATATACAGATACAGGGAAACCCAGTATAGCACCATTGGAGCAGCTAGGAAAGAAGAGCAGGAGTACAATAATTGCCACAAGGGCTCCTGAACATCTAAGTTACAACCTGGCCCAGGAGTAGGGAGGCTGGATCCAGAGTTGGCCCAGAGGTGGAGAGGCTGGATCCAGAGTTGGCCCAGGGGTAGGGAGGCTCGATCCAGAGCTGGCCCAGGATGACAGGCTGGTTCTAGAGTTGACCCCTTTTTCTGTGGTTTACAGTGGGGGAGTAGGAAAACATCCACAGAAATTCACACCCTGTCTCAAAAATATCATTTCCCACAAAAAGTGAACTGTCAACATTAATTTTATTTAGTGATTTTATAAATCTTAAAATACTAAATATAACATATAAATTGACTTGACTTTACAAATCTTAAAATATAAATGTTAAATTCACAGATCCTGCGTTCCCAATGGGGAGCCGTGATCGAAGGGCTCCCCATTGGATTGGAGATTGGGCTACAACACTGTAAGACTGAACCTTCAGCCCACACTCTCTTTAACTGTGGCTCCTTGCTGGAGTGCAGGATCAGTTAACTTACCCTTAAAGTTCTAATGATATGAAAAATAACCTTTGTTAATTTTGTAAACCTATGAAAATATGTAATACAAAAAATATCAGTCCGTATATTAGCTTATTTACTCTTATATTTAAAACTAGCAGCTCTTTGTCAAGCTATAAGTTTTTTAGGCCACCCAGCTGGAAGGTTTTCTCTGCATTGTGTGTGATGAAATCCTAAACCTGTTTATACCATATTGGTACAAATAGTGCACAGAGGGAATCTTTCCCAGTTTACTTCCTGATATGCTACATTCTGCGTGCTCCTGTTTTTTTTTCCCGATGGAGAAGTACTGACATGTTGAGGGTAATTTTAACCGAACTTGCCAGGCAGGAAACCCAAGGGATCAGGTGCAACACTGGTTTTAAACCCCACCCGATTTTACTCTCCATTGAAATAAACCTGGCGTTCCACCCGCCTGGCGAGTTAGCTTAAAATTGACCCCGTTGAATTGCAAAATGTTCCACTGATCTTCCAAAATAAAACAAATGAAACATTCCTGTGCCTTTTATTGGTATTTGCCAAAGAACTTGTTGGGTATTCTCTACTGTAATCTACTTGAGAGGGTTATAAAAGAGGGCCATTCTTACCCGCACACTTTATTAGACACAGAGCTTAACTGCCTGTAGGTCCCAGCAGATATCACTCCTTTCTGAAACTGATGTCAATTAACAAGTACTTTGCTGTCTCTACACTGCTCCTTTGGCACTGGTGTAACAAAAAACAACACCTCATGAGCCCCTTAATGAAAACCCCTCTACTAAACCTTAGTGAATCTGTTAAATAGCAGCCCCTTTTTCCCCAAAAATTTCTCCCTCCCCCTTCCCTTTCAGTGAAACAACAGTATTTCATTAGATAGCAAGAGACACAGAATAACAATCCACAAGGCAGTGGCCTGAAAATTCCTGGGGTGGAAGAGGGTAGAAAGCTTGACTTCTGCTGGGGGGGGGGGGGGGGGACAAGAGTTTGTAGCAGACCTGGTAACACCAAGATTCCACCTTGTTTGCCCTGGCCTTTTAAATTCTGGTGGGGGGTAGGGGTTGTGGGTGTATCTTCCACCTGACCCCCCCCCCAGCCCCCAACAAGAACTGTGTCAGGGGGCTTCCCAGGTTACCTGAGGAAATCTGCCATTTTTTCCCTTATTGAAATTCAAGCCAGCTGAGAGCTGACATGAAATGCCACAAACGTTACAGAGAGGCCAAGGGCTAGAGGCTACGTGGCTCTTTTTGGAGCCGAAGATCGCAAAGGGTTTCTTCAACCCAGTTAGGGGGCCTCAGGCCACTCTACCTTACAAGGCCTGATTGGATGGCCACCCGTGAGGCACCCTTGAAAGGTGTAATGCACCCCTCCCCCAATCATGCAAATGACCCCACTGTTGGGATTTGGGAACAGTCTTCGGTCTGGGGTAGGAGCTTGCAGCCCACCATACTTGGACCGGTGGAGCGGAATCCCATAAATTTCATGGCTTTTGTTTCTTTCCCTTTTCTAGCCAAGGAGCACTTAGATGTGTAAAAAGGAAAAGACTGGCGAAGGGAAATGTGGGTCCCTTACAGACAGAGATGGGAGAATTTATAATGGGGAATAAGGAAATGGCAGAGAAATTAAACAAATATTTTATGTCTGTCCACAGAACCAAGGGTCTGGTGAGAATGAGGAACTGAAAGAAATTAGCATTCGTAAAAAAATAGTACTAGAGAAATTAATGGGACTGAAAGCCAATAAATCCCAAGGACCTGATGATCTACCTCTCAGGGTTTTGAAAGAGGTGGCTATAGAGATAATGGATGCATTGGTTGTCATCTTCCAAAATTCTATAGATTCTGAAATGGTCCCTGCAGATTGGAGGGTGGAAAATGTAACCCCACTATTTCAGAAAGGAGGGAGAGAGAAAACAGGGAACTACAGACCTGTTAGCCTGACATCAGTAGTAGGGAAAATGTTAGAATCTATTATAAAGGATGTGATAACAGGACACTTAGAAAATAATAATAAGATTTGGCAGAGTCAACATGGGTTTATGAAAGGAAAATCATGTTTGACAAACCTATCTGAGTTCTTTGAGGATGTAACTAGTAGAATAGATATGGGGGAACCAGTGGATGTGGTGTATTTGGATTTTCAGAAGGCTTTCGATAAAGTCCCACATAGGAGGTTGGTGAACAAAGTTAGAGCACGTGGAATTGGGGGTAATATACTGGCATGGATTGAGAATTGGTTAACAGACAGAAAACAGAGAGTAGGAATAAATGGGTCTTTTTCAGGTTGGCAGACTGTGACTGGTGGGGTACTGCAGGGATCGGTGCTTGGGCCCTAGCTATTCACAATCTATATCAATGATTTGGATGAGGGGACCAAATATAATATTTCCAAGTTTGTTGATGACACAAAACTAGGTGGGAATGTGAGTTGTGAGGAGGATGCAAAGATGCTTCAAGGGAATACAGACCGGCTAAGTGAGTGGGCAAGAGCATGGCAGATGGAATTTAATGTGAAAAATGGTGAAGTTATCCACTTTGGTAGGAAAAATAGAAATGCAAAGTATTTTTTTAAATGGTGAGAGATTGGGAAATGTTGATGTTCAAAGGGACCTGGTCCTTGTACACGAGTCACTGAAAGCTAACATGCAGGTGCAGCAATCAATTAGGAAGGCAAATGGTATGTTGGTCTTTATTACAAGAGCATTTGAGTACAGGAGTAAAGATGTCTTACTGCAATTATATAGGGCCTTGATGAGACCGCACCTGGAGTATTGTGTATGATTTTGGTCTCCTTACCTAAGAAAGAATATACTTGCCATAGAGGGAGTGCAATGAAGGTTCACCAGACTGATTCCTGGGATG
Organism: Heptranchias perlo; assembly: GCF_035084215.1. Classification (NCBI taxonomy): domain Eukaryota; kingdom Metazoa; phylum Chordata; class Chondrichthyes; order Hexanchiformes; family Hexanchidae; genus Heptranchias; species Heptranchias perlo. The sequence continues at coordinate 104,447,995 of NC_090327.1, forward strand.
GCAGGATTGTCGTATGAGGAGAGATTGAGTAGACTAGGCCTGTATGCTCTAGAGTTTAGAAAAATGACAGGTGATCTCATTGAAACATACGACATTCTTACAGGGTTCAACAGGGTAGGTGTAGGGAGGATGTTTCCCTTGTCTGGGGAGTCTAGAACCAGGGGTGACAGTCTCAGAATAAGGGGTAGGCCATTTAGGACTGAGATGAGGAGAAATTTCTTCACTCAGAGGGTGATGAATCTTTGGAATTCTCTACCCCAGAGGGCTGTGGAGGCTCAGTCATTGAGTACATTCAAAACAGAGATCGATAGATTTCTAGATATTAAAGGCATCAAGGGATATGGGGATAGTGCAGGAAAATGGCGTTGAGGTAGAAGATCAGCCATGATCTTGTTGGATGGCGGAGCAGGCTCGAGGGGCCGGATGGCCTACTCCTGCTCCTATTTCTTATGTTCTTAGACTTTCTCCGGTGCTCTCAACTGTTGCCCCAGCTGAGATCAGTTAACAGCACAGACTGGGGATCAAACATGGGAACGTCCTGAACTGTGCATTTCAGTACACACCATGGGTTGCTTTGAGAGTGCCAAAAAGAGAGTCCCTTAAGAAACAAAAGAACTATGATTAACTTAAATATCCTTTTTCTGGTGAGGGCAGGAGGGTTAAACAGAAGCTCAATGTTTAGACTGGAACAAGAAAAATTTATTTGAAGAAGATATTGAGTGGAATATTGTGATAGGCCTCAATTAACAGTGTACTTCAGGCAGCTTGTCATTTGAAGTGTGTTAATTCCACTCTGTAGCATTGCCTGTTTCAGCAAACCAGCTCTCAATTACATATATGCCAGTTGTCTGCATTCAGAGATTCACTTGTTCATGTTTGCAGATAAAAATCAGCATTGCTTCTGGTTCCATCAAGCTCAATGTGCAATCTTGATATATTTTAAAGCAAAACGTTACTATTAAGCTAAATTTAGCTATCAGTGGCTAAATTCAGAGCCGGTCAATATCTCGGGATTATGAATTTGGAACGAAACATACCAGCCGCTGAAATCGTGGCTCAGACTTATCACTTCCAATGAAGTCTTTAGCCATTCCTGTGAAACGTGCACACTTGTTATTATGTTAGGTTAGCTTATTTATGTGAGGACAGCAGGAGGTAGTTTATAGGAATCCCCACCCAGGAGGGTGGTAACTAGAGAACTAGGGGAGGGTCAGAGAGATCAAGTCCTTAGTTTTGTGTCCAGTAGGGAACAAAAAATAGGGGAACACACAGTCTGTGGAGACAGTCAGTTTTGGGCTGGCAGGGCAAGCCAGGCCTAGCAAATGAGACAGTTCTCTCTTTGAGCTCAGCATGGACCAGTTTCAGTCTTATGGTCAGCAAAGTTACATTCAGACCATTAACAGGGACAGTGTGGTACGTTTTATTATTTTGTTTGCTATGAAGAGGTTTACAGAATTAAGTTTAAGTAAGGTGGAATGTATTATAAATATTATTCTATTTGCCCATATATGGGGGGGTTATATTGGATAATCCTCGAAACCGAGCGCGGGGATCGCGGTGCGTAATTAACCCGCGCCCAGTCATTGAGATTCAGGCAGCACGTAACATTCGTGCTGTCTGGTGATTTCTATGATTGCTGTGTGCCGCCAGCACTACCTGCGCTGTTGAGTGGCTGCTCACCAGCAGGGGGCCCAGATATCGTGAGTGGCTGACACCGCTTAAAGACAGCCTGCGCCTCTTAAAGGGGAAGTGCATTGTGGCTGCAGGAAGTGGTGGAAGTCAATTGGGAAGTGAATCGGTGCTGCAATATAGTGCAGCATGGAGATGATGGGACCTCAAGAATTTTTAATGAGCAACAACTGGGCTGCTCAACATCTGTGGGACTCTGATATTTGCAAAATATAAGATACAGGTCTGCACGGAGTCTGAACGGAGATCAGACATCACACATGTAAAACACAGATGCAGGTCCCGTCCCTATGTTTGAAAACTGTTGAGTTATTTTAAAGCATTGAATAAAGGTTGCGCACTACTAAATCCCACATCCTCCAATCTGCACGCCAGACCTCACCAATCTGCCGATCTGAGTTTATACCAGGCCTGTGAGAGAGCGTGCATCAAGGTTCTCTGATGATGCACTAGAGGCCCTGGTTCAAGACCTGGACAGAAGGAGGGGCATCCTCTGTTCACAGGGGGCACAAGGCCCTCCAGACAGAGGCAGTGGGAGGCAGTAGGGGACGAAGTCAATGCCAGGTGCATAACACCATGAAACATGGATGCAGTGCAGGAAGAAGTTCAATGCTTTGACACGAGTGGTCAAGGTGAGTGTGGTCAACTGTCGAGTGGCATCTCCTACCAACTGCACCACTAGCCGCATCCACTGCCCCACGCACTACACCCCCATCACCCACAAACCAACAAACTCTTTCAATCAGTACGCAACTCTTCCAATCGAATGCTTCTCTCACCCTCACACATTACCACTGTTGCAAGTCGCAAACCCACAACTCACAAGTCACACTCACTGGCAGCTATCTAACCATGACAACCGCATCATCCAAACATCTTGAAGGACACCCAGCGACACATGTCCCGCTCTCTTGTAGGAGGAGGTGGCGCACGACAGGAGGCAGCAAGTGTTAGTGGCTCCATGGAACATGAACCTGCTGTCCTCTCTCAGGATGACAGCATTCCGGTCCCACCTCTGCCACTCCGCCAGTGCCCTTGCTGTTGCCTGTCAGCTAACCAGCCCACTCCATGTAAAGTATTGAAACTTTATTAAGGAACATAGGAAGATAGGAATAGGAGTAGGCCATTCAGCCCCTGGAGCCTCTTCCGCCATTCAATGAGATCATGATTCATTTGTGACCTAAGTCCATATACCCGCCATGATCCCATATCCCTTAATACCTTTGGTTAACAAAAATCTATCAATCTCAGATTTAAAATTAACAATTGAGCTAGCATCAACTGCCATTTGCGGAAGAGCATTCCAAATTTCTAACACCCTTTGCGTGTAGAAGCGTTTTCTAACTTCACTCCTGCAAGTCCTGGCTCTAATTTTCAGGCTGTGTCCCCAAGTATAGGAGACCTCCAAAAACAGGCACAAATGCCTGAACAGCCAGAAGCAATAATCAAGCAATTAACCTGTAACTCCTGCATAATCCGTTTAAATAGCACTCGTGGGGGGGTCCTCCAGGCCGTTCAGCTGTGTGAGGTTAAGAGTGTTGAATTCCATAATTGCATCTGTCCCTTTAAGTCAGCATTGCACACTGATCTACCATATAGTCTCCCTACTTTACATGTTGCCAGCGTTCGTTATCTGTGCGTGCGCGGACGCCTTTACCAATATGGCGTCCGGCGCACGTCACGCTGGAAGTGTGCGTGTGCATTCCAGACACGATTTTGGGTCTACACAACAGGCGCTATGTGGCCCAATTTAGACCCCATGGTTTGTAAAATAAACCAGCCCATTGATTTACATATGGCAATATCTCATTGAAGTGTTAATCAGTCCACCTTTGGAAAATTAGATGTGCAGTTTTATTATTGCAGCTCCCAGTCACCCATCATAGGACTAGATATTTAGCAGTAAACTTAAACTCCTCATCATAAGAAACATGGGCCCCAATTTTAACCCCCGCCCAGCAGGAATGGTGCGTGGGAGGGGTTAAAATTAAAAAATTCTACCTCCTGGCTCCAACCGCCACCTTCCCAGCCATTTAAATTGTTACTTCCCCAATCAGGCCATTGATGGGGCACCCACAAAAGGCAAGCTCCGTGATGTAGAGTTAACTGAACGTCAGGCGGAGTCCCGCGCTGTGGGCTGCCTGGCAGCAGATCCAAGGCGGGAGGTGCCGACTGGCTAAAGTATCAAAAATCTGTTCCTTTTAGAACTCCTTGTGGGCCAGGAGGAGCAGGAGTGCTCCCCCCAGGTTCCTCAAGTAGTCCTTGGGCCTCCCCGACCTCCCCCGCAAATCTCGCCGATCCCCAATCTCCTGCAAAGCCTTCCGTTTATTGACAGCCAGGGTCCGTCCCCACGAGTCCCCCGCTGTGGCCTCCTGCCGTTAAATTCCTACTCCTGCCCACTGGCCAGGCAGTCAATCTGGCCGGGTGTCGAGCGGGAGTCAATGAAGAGTTATTTAAATGAGGCTCTGCTGTTAAAATCGGCAGGGCCTCCATATCCTGGCCTTGCCTGGTTTGTTGCATGCTACCGGGCTCCCTCGCACCCTTCCCGCCCTCCAGTTAATATCAAGGCCATCGTGTCTGCTTTCAGGAGGGACCGGTGATGCTGAACCCAAGAGAATACCTAGTGCAGACTCAAAATTTGTAACAGGCTATTATGGCAGGTGAAGTACCCACAGCTCAGTATGTGAGAGAAAGCTCTCTATCCAACAGCTGATGAAATGTCACATATGCATTGACTACAAAGGCCCTGAAGTTCCATCAGGATTCTACTGGTCTCCCACCATAAATCTAGCAGAGACTGGCAGACTCACAGGCAATTGTACATCATAGGATCCCAATTTATCTGTCAGCCGTAACTCAGTGGTAGCACTCTCCTCTCTGAGTCAGGTTGTGGGTTCAAGTCCCACTCCAGATTTGTGGACAAATCCTAGGCTGACGCTTCAGTGCAGTAGTGAGGAAGTGCTGCACTGACGGAAGTGCCGTGAGACATTAAACCTCTCCAGTGGACGTAAAAGATCCCATGGCACTTTTTTATAGAAGAGCAGGGGAGTTCTCCTTGGTGTCCTGGCCAATATTTATCCCTCAACCAATTATCTGGTCATTATCACATTGCTGTTTCTGGGACCTTGCTGCACGTTTCCTACATTACAACAGTGACTACACTTCAAAAAGTACTTCGTTGACTGTAAAGTGCTTTGGGACGCTCTGAAATCATGGAAGATGCTATATAAATGCAAGACTCTCTTTCTCTCTTATAAGACTCTAATTTGAATATTAAAAGAGCGTACCCTCGACTCAGCGGAGATTGGCAATGGTAAAAATTACCATTTTCAGACATTTATGTCATTTCCCTGGAGCTCACAGCAGGAAACCAGTAGATTCCCTGTAGAATCTCAGGGCCAGATTCCATGCATTGTGGACAAGTGCTGTACTGGTGAAGGGTCAAGAGGTGAAGGATCTTGAACGTTCATTAGCAGAAGAAGGGATGGTCATTGTATGAATAATGAAGGTGCTTCAAATGCCCCATGTTCTGAGTTTGTGGAGGAAAATAAACTTTGTAAATACAACAATCAACTGTAATTTAGGTAAATGGTATTGACTTTAGTGTTAGCTATTCACAACCTTTGCCCAAAGGTAATCTGATCAGATTCAGGTAACAGGAAGAGCAAATTGGAACATTCTTTTAGCTTTGTTGATAATTCTTTAAACATCAGTCTTTAGAAACTTTCTCCTGCTTACTTTTATAATTGAAAGGTTAAACAGTGTCATTCAACTGGAAAGGGGAAGAGACATGTACTAAGGATAATCTTTTTCCAACTTTTTTTGACATTCAAGACATAAATTAAAACTGGGATTTCCCTGACACAACAACTGGAGAACACTGGGATTTACTTAACCAGCTGGGACCAACTAAGCCAAACCATAACATCTGGCTAGCCTGACAAATATGTTTTAGCTCTGCCATAATTACCATCATCAATAGAGAAATCTGGATAGTGCCTTTTTGTTTAGTCAGCACCAATAATTCTACAGGTTTGAGTTGTTTTTCATATAAACATGAGTGTTAGCTACACAATTCCAGGAGTTGAATGGTGTATAACAGTGGAATGCCCTTCTCTACATCGGCACGACATGTGCACTAACCCCATAGATGCCAACCTTCAGTTATAATGTTTAAAAGATGCAGCTAGTTATATGGTCAGCAAGGCACACTTAGGGTAATTTCATGCCAAAAGTAATGAATGATATCCTCTATGACTGTGACCAAGGAGTGTTATCCCTCCTTGTCCTCATGACCTCTTCACTGCATGGTTGACCACACCATCTTTTTCCATTGTCTCTCTTCCACTGTCAAGCCCAATGGGATTGACCTTGCATGGTTTCACTTCTACCTATCTGAATGTAGCCAGTGCATCTCTAACAAATGGCTTCCATTCCCACCCCTGTACCATCATCTCCAGAGTCCCCAAGGATCTATCTTTGGCCTCCTCCTCTTTCATCCGCAGCCATGAATTCAGCTTCCCCAATTTTAGGCAGGGGGAGGAGGGGGGTGGGTATATGCAGCGAGTCCCGAAGCAGGCAGCCCACCCGGGGAGTCTGGGAACAGGGTGGCCAGGCCGATCTTAACAGCCGGGCCTTATTACCATAACTTTCACAGAGTCCCGCCCAAACCCAGCCAGATGCAATACATGGCCAGCGGGTGGGAGTGGAAGATCGCAGCAAGAGACCACAGCTGGGGACTTGCGAGATCGGTCCCTGGCAGTCAGGTAAGAGGTAAGGGGGGGGGGGGGAGGGGCAAAGGTGATGGGGGAGGGGGTGAGGACGATCGAGGGAGGGGAGAGAAGCCCGGAGTAGTGGAGGCCTAAGGCTTCCTTGTGAGGCCCTGAGGAACTCTCCTGCTCCACCTGGCCCACAAGGAAACATAAAATTAAAAATCAACCTGCTGGGCCTCTTCTGGCCCATCATCCAGCTTCCGACAGGTTTGGCCTGACGGGGAAGCCATCACTGCTCACCCACTCAGGCTTCCGACTAAAATAGCACGTTGGGTACCTTTGATGTCTTTGGGATCCGATTTGCATATTTAAACAGGGTCCACTGCCTTCCTGCGGGTGTCGTGCTCAATTATTCAGACCCATCAGGAAGGCAGAGGGATCGGAGGGGGCAAGTCGTTCACCATATTTTAACTGCCCCCCCCCCCGACCCCCCGCGGCCTGGTTTCCGCCATGTGCGATGAGGTAAAATCGGGGTCCCGTATCACTCAATCCCAAGTCCACTTCTCCAATATCAGACTGCCTGTGTGACATTAAGCCATGGAAGGGTCACAATTTCCTCCAATTGAACACCAGGAACACCGACGCCATTCTGCTCCCATGGTCATCTTAGCTTCATTGCCATTGATTCTATCTCTCTCCCCAGCCATTCACTGACACTAGACCAGGAAAAAAACACGAGCCCAGATTTTGTACGTGGGGCGTGAAGTGAGCAGCAAGTTCAACCCAGCTTGCCGATATACGACCTGGGCCATTTTAACTTTCAAGCCTCATTTAAATAGACCAGGCTGTCTCCTGCCAGTACCTGTCAATGACATCCGGCAGACGGACGGGAGTCGGGTGAGCAAGGCCGGAGGCCGCAGCCAGGGAACGGTCCCTAGCAGTCAGGTAAGTGGATGGGGGGAGGGGTGGGAAGCCCTGGGCTTCTTGTTGGGCATTTTTGGCCCTTTTCTGGACCTTCTGCTCCTTTGCACCCAGTGCTTCCAGTGAAACTGGCACTAGGTGCTGAAAGCGGCTGTCCCCGGTTAAATGATAGTTGGGGTCTAAAGTATATCATCGAACCCTGACTTTCTGAATTTCAATGAGGCTCAGGCTGGCCAGAATGGCTGTTAAAATTGGCGTGTGGCACAAGGCTAGCAAGAACCAGGTGAGTCTGTAGTAAAAATACATCTGATAAACGAAAATTTGAGATTAAATCGGCTCCAGCAGGATAAATGGAAAGGACTGTTAGAAAGGCTGAAGGACTATTAAAAGGATTGTTAGACCACACAGAGAAGGAGCCATAGCAACAAGGACTGACTCTGGGTTGGCTGGAATCGGCTGGAGGTCATTTGAACACACGACTACTTAACTTCATTATGTGGTGGGCACTGAGACAAAACAAATGAAGTGTCAATCAATCATGAGTTGTATTTGGAGGAACCTACTGGTAACAAGCCACCGCCCCAAGGGTGTGGTTCAAAGTTAAAAAAACTTTTAAAGCTAAGCAGAAGTTAAAGTTGGGGAGAGACACAGCTCCATCGTGACTGCTCCAACCTTGCCTTTGGCCTCCTGATGGCGCCACCTTACCTGGAATCTTCATGACTGCTCCCTCCAGATTGCCTGTGAAGCAGATGACCTGGCTACAAGAGAAAGCCATGCTCCAGTGTCCATCAAAATACTTGGAATCTTCTTGACAAACTTGAGCCAACCATGAGTAAATAGCTTTCGTTATAGGGTTAGTCTAAGATAAAGATTTGGGCTCCGATATTAATGGGGGTGATAGTGGGCGCCGAATGCGCAACATCGTGGGAACGTCCGATTTCAATGGGGGTGCCTCATTATCATTTTACTTCCGGGTTTCGCATCTCCACTGCGCGTGAGCGGGCGTGATGCAGACCCACGTGATGCGACTTCACCTCGACTATTTAATGGCCCAGTTCACAGATGAAACTGAGGAGGAGGTTTGCAGCGTCTAACATAGAGAAACCAAAGAGGAATTGGGAAGCGACTGGGGGGAAGAGGAAAGGCAGTGCCCAGATTCTCAGATGCGTCTCTGGATCTGCTGTTGGGGGCAGTAAGGGGCAAGTGGGAAAAAGAAGCCTGTAGCCACCAGCAAGTAGGCCTGTCTGGAGATGGCAGAGGGGGTGAGCAGCAGGAGAGAGATCCAGAGGTCATGGAGTCAGTGCCGCACGCTGTTCAATGACCTGACCAGGTCAGGAAAGGTGAGCATTTGGCTATAGTTACCCAGATCCTGCACTGCACCTCTTCTCACTTTGTCTTGTCAGTCCTATTCCAGTCACACCACTCCTCTGCCCCACATCACTCTCATCACGACCAATTAGCCAGAGTAAATGTACCTACTCTCACCTTCACTAGGGCTATCACATAAAGATCAAGAGCCCATGATTGGAGAAGATGAAGATACCTCAGAGGATTTGATACCTTCCGAGGGTGTATTGTCACATGACATAAATGTAGCAGACACCAGCGCAGATACCAGCACCTCGATTGGGCCTTGTAGACGGATAGATGGGTTTGCACTCGGCAAGACCATAGAATGGTGGAGGGGACAGCTGATGAGATTACACACCAGAGGGAACTGTCCAAGCTCTGCTAATCAGGACAGAGAAGCAGAACCCCTGGGGCTAGCACTGAAATGGATAATTCCAGAGGCACAGCAGCAACTGTATGAGTTATTGGCAGGCCTGCCAAGCACACTGTCCACCGTGGCAGAGAGGATGGAGGAGTCCAACTCGAACCTAAGTGGAGTGATGACGCAGGGCTTTTCAACTCCGCAATCCATCATGAAGGGTGTGACGAGCTCTTTGGAAATTGTAGCCGGCCGCTCACCAGTCAATGCTGACAGCCATCATGTCCTGCACACAGGCTCAGACGGCGGCTCTGCAGACTTTGGCCGCGAGCGTCTCGGCCGGTTTTGACAAGATCGCAGACAGACTAGATCAGGGCTTCCTTCCAAGGTGTCACTGATCTCCTCCACTCTGCTGTCCCGCAGACAGGTAGGACAGATGTGTCACTGCCCCAGGGGAGGGAGGATGGCGGAACAGGCAAGGCAAGTGCAGATGTTTCTCAGAACATCTGCATGTCTCATCCATTGCCACCCCTTCAACCAATACCCGACATGGTGCCTCCACTCCAGCTGGCCCATACAGCCCCTGCGCAAGTGCAGGAGGAGCAGTCAGTGGCAGGGCCCTCACACGGGCTCCAAAAGCCAGAGATCGTCGGCCAAGAGCAACTCAGGGCACTGAGAAAGGTAAAGAGCAGCCTTCCACCATCTATGCTGAAGCCGCAGGGGCAGCATTATGTAGATGTGGTAGGCAAAGGAAGAGAAAGGATATGTAGATCTCAGGGGGTCAACACATGGGTGTTACATTTATTTTTTGTTAAGCCAATTAATTTGTTCACTATTAAACATTTTTTACTCACACCATTCCCACTGTGTCCCATTGTTGAATGCAGACTTCACAGTCAGGTTTTTAATTTAATGGGTGTGGAAGGTGGAGAGATGATTTGAATCTCACAAGTTGGGGGATGTTGGACCAGTGCATTGAAAGTTACATGACTGCCTGTACGAGGGTTATGATTGGTCTAACTGAACCTACGTGCTATTAAAACATCATGGGCAGCAACTTTTTTCATTCATTCATGGGATGTGGGCGTCACTGGTGAGGCCAGCATTTATTGCCCATCCCTAATTGCCCTTGAGAAGGTGGTGGTGAGCTTTCTTCTTGAACCCCTGCAGTCCGTGTGATGAAGGTTCTCCCACAGTGCTGTTAGGTAGGGAGTTCCAGGATTTTGACCCAGCGACGATGAAGGAATGGCGACATATTTCCAAGTCTAGATGGTGTGTGGCTTGGAGGGGAAAGTGTAGGTGGTGTTGTTCCTATGCGCCTGCTGCCCTGTCGTTCTAGGTGGCAGAGGTCCTGGGTTTGGGAGGTTCCAGTGTTCTGGTGGCTGTGTGTCCGGGTCTCCATGGTCTCTGTTATCGTTGTTCTCCTCATCCGATGAGGAGTCACGATGGCCTTCTTCATCCTGCATCTCCAGACCTCTTGTCTGCGCTATGTTGTGTAGATCGCAGCATGCAACAATGATCTGCGACACCCTGGCTGGCGAATACTGTAGAGAACCTCCAGACCTGTCAAAGCACCTGAACCTTAACTTCAGCATTACTAAGGCTTGTTCAATAACGCATCGCGTGGTGATGTGGCCAGCGTTGTACCTCTTCTGTGGTTAAGTGAAAGGGTTCCTCAGAGGTGTCATGAGCCACATTTGAAGGGGATATCCCTTGTTCCCAAGCAGCCATCCTGTCAGGTTGGTCCCAGGTAGAAACATTGTGGGGATATTCGACTGCCACAGTATGAAGGCATCACAACAGCTCCCAGGAAATCATGCGCAGACCTGCATGAACCTCTTTTTATGGTTGCAGACAAGCTGAACATTGATGGAGTGGAAGCCCTTGCAGTTCACAAACCCTCCTGGCTGGTTGGGGGTGCTCTGATTGCCACGTGATTGAAATCTATGGCACCCTGTACCTGTGGGAAGCCTACCAGAGATGCGAACCCTGCACGCTCTGTCTGACTGTCTTCATCACAGGGAAATGTTATATATCTGTTAGTCCAGGAAAGTAATCCAACCATTACCTGCCTGATGTATTTGTGAGCTGCCGACTGCGACACCCTCGATATGTCTCCTGTCACAACCTGGAAGGAGCCGGAAGCAAAATTCAGGGCGGTGGTTACTTTAACTGCCACTGGCATGGCAAGACCGCCAGGTCCAGTTGGTGGGTCTTCCTCTCGGAGGCTGCAGAGGTCGGCGACCACCTGCCATGTCATCCGGTGCCTCCTAAAGCACTGCTCCTCCGAGAGGTCAAGGAAGATAAGCCTCTGCCTATACATCCTGGTGGGTGGGTATGGCCTTCTGCAAGCACGGACCCTATGTCGCTGCCTTCTCTTCTGCCCACCTGCAGTGCCCTCCTCAGCTCGCTCTAGCTGCTGGTTCTCCTCTTCCTCCTCCTCTTCATCAGTCCAGAATACTGCAGCGATGGAAGCGCCCAGAATGGACTTCTCCTTTGCCAACTCTAGAGTCTCCAAATCAGTATCTGAAGCCAAGGACTGCAGTCCACATGTGAACTGAGGAAGTACCTGTGAGTGCAGCAGCTTCCACATGGAAAGTTAAGGACCTGAATAAACATCCCGCCAATCCTGCCTCTGTTTCCTTGGTGACCTTGCCGACCTGTGGGAAACCCGTGCTGCACTACTTAAATCCAATTCGGGGTCCTTACTGCGTCATAGGACCCCGAATTATAAATGTTTATCACTTCCCGGCTCTCCATAGCAGGACACTCGTTGGACCCGCTGACAGCCGCCGGCCGCTGCAAGGATTTTAACTCCCTGCTGCCCCATTCTCATTGGGTAAGGGGGGGGGGGTTCACATCAGGGCTATGGTGCCCTGTTCCACCCAGTGATGAGCCTTAAACCCCACATCCTCTCCATTGCCAAAACCTTTGTTTCCAACTCCGCAACAGTAACCGCCTCTAACCCAATTCAGCCCCTTTGCCACTCAAACCCTGATCCATGCTTTTGTCACCTCCAAATTTGGTTATTTCAATGCTCGTGTCCTCCACTGTCCATAAGCTCAATCACTCATATCCTGTCCCGCACTAAGTCCCGTTTACTCATCACACCGGTTCTCACTAGTTACGCTGCGATTGAGAACCGTGCTGGCGTGTAAACTGCAGGGGTCAAGATTACTCTGTGAAGTTTGTTATTTAATGGATATTGTTCATTTTACATTGTGATTTTAAATGTATTTGGGGTCTGCTTTTGTACTATTGGTAGCTATCGGTGTGAAAGCCAACTGTTAGTCCATTCCATGTCACTAACTACGATGATATTCCTGTGAATGGTTAATGAATGCTGCAAATTTTTCAAAAACAAGTTAGCGGTTCATTATCAGGGTATATATTGATTTTCACATTGATAAAATATCACTTCCCTGGCTGAAGCTGTTCTGTTTAAAATAATTGTGTATTCTTTTATCTAACTGTTTTTAGGTACTGAATGTTCCGTGTGTCTTTCAAAAAGGCTCATATGCTTACCTCCACTGAATATCTGCAGTGAAACAGTCAGGACTTACTTAAAAAACAGCATTTGTTTTTCCCAGTTTGCTCTCCTCCCAATCTTCTCCTGACGTTAGAGGAGAAATGAGTTTAGTCCCATTTTCAGTGCCGAATGATTGGCGCACTCGCAGTGCGCGCCAGAGGATGGAGGCCCGAGGCTTGTCCAAAACTGGGCCTCCGGCATCATCTGAATAATTCTGGTGATCTGTGGGCACCCGTCAGGACTCCTGAGGCAGCTTGCTAGTTTCCTCTGGACCAATTTGGGCCAGTCTCGATGCTGACAGCAGCCCTCAGATAGGTGATGGGAGGGTGATGGAGGCGGAGGTGAACGGAAGGGGCGGTGACCCACAGTAGTGCTGTGGACCCAAGAGCAGACACTCCTGCTCCACCTGGCTCCACATTAAATTCTGCCCTTGTGGCCAGAAGAGTTTTTTAAGAAAATGAAAATATTCAGTCTTGTTATTTGAATAGAATTTTGATGCAGAAAAGCCCCAAATTCCCAGAGTCAGTGAGAAGATGCAAATGTGCTGAATGCAACCTCATTCTGATGGGATTGTGTTCTGCTATTTCACCATCATACACTAATACTGAGAGAACAATACCCCTGAGCCAAACTGTCAGATTGCAGCCAGGAATTGTTTTAGAATAAAGAGGGTCCTACATAACTCAGCTCATAATAGCTGCAATCAAAATTATTAACATATTTATATGCAAAAAAAACTGTTGAAGAAAGCATCAGCCTGAGTGCTATATTTTTGTCGAATCAAGTTGCTGATGGACCCCTCTCCAAAATTGGACACAAACCGAGTGGAACATACTGGACATGCTGCGTTCGGATTTTTTTGGTACCTTCTGTGACCTAAGTAGCAGTCCTTAAAGGGACCGTTGCAGGCCGCCAACAGAAAGGTAATTTTTTTTCTTTTTAAGGTTGCATTCAATAAAAAACCTGCAAGAGATTCGAGAGTTTCTAAATCTATCTACTTCTCCGACATATTTTGAAAGCACAATCGATGTAGAATTGTGGGGCTGCAGAGAGTTTGTACAAGAGGCATCACCGCTACTGTTATAGAGCAGAATGAAGCCATTGCTGTGTGTTTCAGCATGGCATGAAATAATCTGATTCGAAACTGCTGCTGTTCGTCTCTCTGTCTTGGCGTCTGTAATAGTAATTATAATATCGCACCTACGTGGAGGGAGTGTGACAGAGTACGAGATCATCGTAAAAAATTAATTCAGTGTCAAATTTGACGCATAATTTGGTAAATGGAGACATGCTCGATTTTACTGCTTTCTGTAATTCTAACACCTGCCAAAGTATGTTGGCCTCTTTCTCATATTGTTTCAGTCAGTAGAGAAGTTCAAAAGGTAAACTTTTTAGAAATCCACAACTTTACTAAGAGTAAAATTAACATATACAAGACACGCAGACTCTGATTAACCTAAACGACAAACATCATCTCACTTTCCTCCTGCAGCGTTGGCTCCACTGAAGGCTGAAGTAGTGCGACTTGGAGTCATTATGTAAAATGTTCTTTTACTAGTCAAAACAATTGTGAGTAGAGGTCCCTTTAAGAGACTTTTGATGACTTGTAGGAGGCTGCGAACATAATAATATAAATATTGCAAGTCTGAACTGGAACTATATAATAAAACCAGGCCTGCAGTGTGGACATGCGGGATGGATAGAGCAGGGGAGTGAGACTAATTGGAAAGCTCTTTCAAAGAGCCGGCACAGGCACGGTGGGCTGAATTTTGTGCTGTACGATTCTATGATGGGACTCAGCGTGTAATTTTCAACATTGACTTCAATGGATAGGAAAATCAGGCGGGAGATATAACACGTTGCCGATCTGCCACCACCAGTTTCCCACCCCCACCGAAGTTGAAAATGATCTCCTCAGTGTTTCAGCATAAAACAGACCACCCAAGTCCTGAAGTGACACTGTAGGGTAGTAACATGTGAATACCTAAAGCATTTGTCTGAAATTTCATTCTCTGCTTCTTATAGGAAATGTCAATCTGTTTAAAGTAGCTGGGTTTGCAGCTCTGATAAATAGTAGAGAGGGGAATTTCAGAGGATATTTCTCTGCCCGGAATTTTAACGCCAGTGTTAACCCATCCCAAAATGATTTAACACTTCCACTAAAATAGCACACAGACAACGTGCTTTGAAGTAGTACTACCCTAGTTCTACTGTGCACCTCAGTTTTTATGTGCTAGAGGGGAATTTTGAGAGGTTTGAGCTGAACACATTGGCCTAGAAATCAGATTGCGCCCAAAAACGGGCGTGCCGGGTGCGGGGCGCAGGCTGACTGTGCCAGTTACTATCAATGCACGTAACACCCGTGCTGCCTGCTAATTACAATCATTTGTGTGTGCAGCCAGCGCCAGCCACCTCATTGACTGCACGCCTATCAGGGTGGGCCGATATTGAGAGCCCAGGATGCTACTGAAAGGCAGCCAGCGTCTTTTAAAGGGGAGGTGCATTCTGGCTGCAGAGACTGAAGTAACTTGAGGAAGACATGGCTGAAGAAGGGAGAGCAAGAGAGCGTCGTGGAGCATAGAGGAGCCCAGCTCTTACTTATCTCAGGCTTTGGGCAGAGTATGGAGACCATTCTATCCAACATGGACTGATCTACACCATATTAGAACTGACTATAATGGAGTGTCTTATGATAACTCTGACAGCTTTCATGGCTGCACAAACTGCTGCCATGGAAGCTAATAGGGCTACAATGGCAGCTCAGAATGCTGGCATGGAACCTCAGACGGCTGCCATCTTAGCTTTAGGGGCCACTGTTGAAAGGGTCTTCCAGGGCATCAAATCATTCCTGCACTCTGTTCTACAGCAGAGATCTCGTAGTGCTGAGGCGCCACCCCAGGAGAGTGGCCTTAGCTCTATGGGAAAGGCACCTGCTCTCCTCCCTCAGGATGACACCATGCCTGCACCCCTACTAGGCATTCCACCAGTACCCTTGTTAGTACCACTCAGCCAGCGGCCCAGACTGCTGCAGCCCCACCAAGACACTGCAGTCTGCAACCGGTTCCTCTAGTCCCAGAGCTGCTCGAGGTCATCCTCCAGGGCCAATGAAATGTCCTCAATGGAAGCTCAGCAGCCTACAACCTCATAAGCTGTAGCCATTGGGGATTCAATTCGTAGGAGCACCAGGATAGGAAAATGAGCACACAAGACTTGTATAAGGGTGATTAGTCACTTTTTTTGTCTTTGCTGCCATTATTTTTTTGATAAATTTGTTTTTTATTCTGGATTTAGTGTTGGTATTTGTCTTTGTAGTGAAGTGAGGCCAAGACCCATAAGTTTGGAGTGAAGGAAAGCAATCGGATGGTGGTTGTAAGAAGAGAAGTAAGGATTGTGGGAATGTTAGTGGATGGGGAATGGAAGGGCTGAATTAGTTGAAGTGCTCCTCGATGAGCTTGGATCTGACAGCTTGGGCAGATATGTGCTCTGATGGTCGCTGCTTCTCCTCCTCCACTTTGTCTTCCCTCTTCTGGCAGCTTCTCTTGCTCTTTCTCTCTTCTCTTCCTTGCTGCTCCCCCTCATCCTCCAGTCCCAAAGGCAGCCCTGTGAGACCACCCATGTCTGCAGCCAGACTATTTGTGAGGCAAAGAACAATATCAATGCAAGACCAACAAAACCTCTCTCTGTGCAAACAAAGTGATCTTTCAAGAACAATACAAAATAAAAACATCTAGAAGTCAAGCAGCAGCCAGAAATAATAAACCAGCAAATAACCTGAAAGTACTGCATTATGACTTTAAATAGCGCTCGTGAGGGCGCCTGCTTGCCGGCTAGAACCACGTCTGCTGTGCGAGGTCAGCACACCACGAGTGACACGCTGGGGCGATCGAAAATGGAAAAAGGGTTCCTGCAAGAAGTGCAGGGCTCTAATTTGCATACATTGTGCAGAGCTTAGAATGTTGCCAGCATGCGCTTCTGCCGCCAGCACGACCTCCTATACCAATATGGAGGGCAACGCATTGGAGTCTTAGTAAGCCGCTTAGCGCCTGCAATGCACAGCCAAATTTATAGGCTGCTGCCCTTTGAATGGGGCAATAAATTGAGGTCCGCCTTGGGACGTTTTACTACATTAAAGGCGCTATATAAATGCAAGTTGTTGCTGTTATTGTCCCATCTGCCTTCCCAGGTGATGTAAAAGATCCCATAGTATTATTTGAAGAGAAGAGAAGGGGCAGTGGCCTAGCCAACAATTATCCTTCAACCAACATCACTAAAACAGATTTGCTGGTCATTTGTCTCATTGCTATTTGTCGGACCTTGCTATGTACAAATTAGCTCTCATGTTTTTCTACATTACAACAGAGACCACATTTCAAAAGTACTTCATTGGCTGCAAAACGCTCTGGGATGCCCTGAAGATACAAAAGGTGGTATATAAATGCAAGTTCTTTATTGTTATAGTGCCCTTCACATCGTCAGGACATCCCAAAAATGGATTACTTTTGCGTTGCAATCACTGTTGTTATGCAGGCAAATATAGCGGCCAATTTGTACACAGCGAGGTCCCACAGACAGCAAATGAATGAATGACTAGACAATCTGTTTTAAGTGTTTTGGTTGAGGGAGGAATGTAGGCCAGGGCATCAGGAGAATTCCCCGTTCTTCTTCGAAGAGTGCCATGGGATCTTTTACATTCAGACTCGACTATTCCGATACTCCTCCGTCTGGCCTCCCATCTTCCACACTCCACAAACATCAGCTCATCCAGAACTCTGCTACTCGTATCCTACCCCACACTAAATCCTGTTCATCCATCACCCCTGCTCCTGTTGACTCCCGGTCCACCAATGCTTCAAATTTAAAATTCTTATCCTTGTGTTCTTATATCTTCTTTGCCTCACCCCTCCCTATCTCTGTAGCTTCCTACAACCCTCCAAGAACTCTGGCCTCCCATGTATCCCCCACTTCCTGCATCCCACCATTGGCGGCCATGCCTTCAGGCATCTAGAACCGATCATCTGGAATTCCCTTCCAAAACCTTTCCACCTCTGTACTTCTCTCTCTTCCTTTAAGACCTTCTTAAAATTTACCTCTAAGACCAATCTTTTAATCACCTCTACTAATGTCTCCTTCTTCAGATCGGTGTCAATTTGTGTCTGATTACTCTTCTGTGAAGCGCCTTGGGACGTTTTCCTACACTAATGACACAATATAAATTCAAGTCGTTGTTGTTTTTTGTTGTTTTAAATCCATCTGAACAGGCAAATCCATTTAATCTCTCATTCGAAGAACACATTCAAGTGAACCCAAATTCAAGGCAATAGTCTTTAGTATCTTCTCCAGCACACCCTCACAAGCGTGCCTACAAAGGCATGTTTGTGAGGGTGTGCTGGAGGAGATAGCTATCAGTAGCTAATAAGTCCACTAGGGGGGCCAGCACAGCTTGTTAATGATAAGAAAATAATGAAGAACCCTGAAGTGTCTTGGCTCCACAGTCACGTCACTACCAGATGCCCTATAGTCAGAGTGTTTTCATGGTTTAATGTGTGAGGAGAGGCAAGTTGTATTAATTACTCAACAGACACAAATAATGAGCTAGCCACTGAATTTCAAACTGCGAATGAGAGCTGGATGCTGAAACAAGTTGCGAGCAGCAGTTGAGATTATTATGTGAGATCACATCCTGTTTTGTCACCATGGAAACAGTAATCAGTTCACAGAACATTTTCTCAGTAAGATTGCAAACATCAGCTTTTGAAATGGTCTGTAAAGTTCATGCAGTCAAATTTATTTCTGTAATAGCACGATCTCACCTCACTCGGTCACGTAACCTATATAGTGCATTGCAGCAATTATCATTACATGGATTTAACTGAACTAGTGCACCATCAACTTGTAGGCTATTGATACATACTTTGATTTTACAAAGGATTATGCTATAACAGTACAGTTCCACAAAACCCTCTGGATATTTAAGGAGTATGACACAATTTAGTGTATCTAACAGGTTTGTATTTTCTTTCAGCAAGATGTCTCATTAAAAACAAAAATCCCACACTGACAAGGCTTAATTAGGGTGATTAAATATTCTTCACAATACAGATTAAAAGATGAAAAGCAGTGAGAGTACCTCTGTTATCATAATTTTTCAGAATGTAATGTAAACGTATTAATATTTGCATTAATATAGTGCCTTATCACCTCAGAAAGTCTGCAGTGTAGCGATGGTTATGTAGGTGGACAGAATTATTCTAACATTAATACTCTAATTGACACTTAAATGCTAGTAAAAAAAAAAATTCTATCTTAATTCATACACAGACACATCCTAGAGTTCCAGCTCACCATTCGCTGCAACTGCAGTTGTGAGGATTTTCCAAACCACAAACCTATTTGCAACAGACCCTATCTCTTTAATGTTAACCACCTAAATTACAGAATATAAGGCGGATAAAACTATGCTGGTCACTATTCTGCACCAAATCTTGGTTACTTTTCACATGAATTGCAAATTTTCAGAAATAAATGCACTAACCCAAACCTGAGGCTGTGTACATTTGAAGAAAACACACATACACACAGAATAACCTGTGCTGCAAGTTATTTCGCCTGTCGAACTCTTTTTAGCCACAGTCTCATCACTTACCTATAGTGAAGCTAAAGCCATCAATGTTGAAAGTGGCACTCCGGCATTTTTTGAACCCTTGTTTTTTACTATTTGGCTCAGTCATATTCGGATTTCTGTAATCCAGATGCAATCGTGTCAGAAGTTCTGGCTCTGGAGCTTGCAATTAGCTATCCCTGATATCCTGCTTCTAGCAACACTCACGCCTGACCTCACACATCTCCTAATGCTAGAAGACATACACCCAGCAGCATCTCCACCCCTAATGCACTCCCTGAAATGCTGGCACACTATACGCAGTTTGATTAATCCACGACACCAACAACCTCAATCACATTCTATGGCGACAGTTGCTTTTGGCTTATCATCACATTTGACATGGCAGAGAGATGCTTTGTGCAACTAATTACAGATTGTACGTTGTCTGTACCTATTGAGATTGTGCTACTCTTCAGAGTTTACAGCTACAAGGTGAATCTCGACTAAAACTACTTCTCCATCACTATATTTTCTTCTCTTTACCAATTTAGTAAACACAGAGCAAGCATATCATACTCCAGTTAACCATACTCCAAAACACA
Organism: Heptranchias perlo; assembly: GCF_035084215.1. Taxonomy (NCBI): domain Eukaryota; kingdom Metazoa; phylum Chordata; class Chondrichthyes; order Hexanchiformes; family Hexanchidae; genus Heptranchias; species Heptranchias perlo. Next base: position 104,467,757 of record NC_090327.1, read on the forward strand.
GCTTTCTCCCCTCATTCCACAGCAGAATTATATTTAGGAGAAAATTAAATGATTGATTTGAATTTTTAATGAACAGGTCAGTGTGAAGAAGGAGAAATCCATGACCTTAACAAAAAGTCAAGTCCTTACTTTTAAATCAATTACATTAAAGGAAACACTGCAAACAGAAATTTATTCAAGCAGAATAATGCTGGCATTTTCAAAAATCTGCATGATTTGTACAATCATCTCTGAATATATGTAAAGGACAGAATTCTTACTATTCTTAAAAGATACTTTTCAAGATAAGCTTCATGCATAGCAGTCTTTGGTTTCTTCATCAGTCTGTTCTGATAATACAGAACCACAGAATTTTACAGCACAGAAGGAGGCCATTCAGCCCATCATGCCTGTGCTGGCTCTTAACAGTAAAAGCCTAAACCAATCCCAGTGACACCCCACCACCAACCCCCACCCCCAATGACCCTGTATCTTTCTCTGCTTCAAATGTTTATGCAGTTTACACTTAGAAGATGCAATGTTTCTACCTCAACCATTCCCTGCAGCAAAGCATTTCATGCTCCAACAACCCTCTGCATAAAGAAATTCTCTTAACCTCTCAGCAATAATTTTAAATTAATAACTGTTTATCACTGACTCCCCAACCAGAGGAAATAGTCTTTCCCTATTCATTCAATCAAAACTCATCTTAATTTTAAAAACCTGTATTAAATATCCTCTTCGTCTTCCCTGCTGCTCCAATGGGAATAGTTTGTATCACAAAAATCACCTCAGAACTATAGGTTTCCATCCCTGGCAAATCTACACCATACTTTCTCTATGATTTCAATATCCTTTCTGTAATGGGGCACACAAAATTGCACTCAGTACTCTAAGTGTGTCCTAATGGATGTTTTGTATCAATTCATAATTCCTTCTTTCTTCTTGTACTCTATAGCCAAACAATTCAATTGCACACCGCCCGTTTTTCAGGCAGTGTGCACACCCTCAGTCCACACCAGTAGTGCGCCACTGGCAATATTGGTTAGGGTGCCATATAGTCGTACAGGCACCTGCATGAAGCTAGCGCTAGGCCTGTTTTAGGCCACTTTATGAAATCTATTAGCGACTGACCACAGCAGGCACCAGGCAGGTTAACAATGATAGAGAGCGGGACACTGAGCAATGATAGAGGGCGCGTCGCTGAACAATGATAGAGGGCGCGTCGCTGAACAATGATAGAGGGCGCGTCGCTGAACAATGATAGAGGGCGCGTCGCTGAACAATGACAGAGGGCGCGTCGCTGAACAATGACAGAGGGCGCGTCGCTGAACAATGACAGAGGGCGCGTCGCTGAACAATGACAGAGGGCGCGTCGCTGAACAATGACAGAGGGCGCGTCGCTGAACAATGACAGAGGGCGCGTCGCTGAACAATGACAGAGGGCGCGTCGCTGAACAATGACAGAGGGCGCGTCGCTGAACAATGACAGAGGGCGCGTCGCTGAACAATGACAGAGGGCGCGTCGCTGAACAATGACAGAGGGCGCGTCGCTGAACAATGACAGAGGGCGCGTCGCTGAACAATGACAGAGGGCGCGTCGCTGAACAATGATAGAGGGCGCGTCCTGAACAATGATAGAGGGCGCGTCACTGAACAATGATAGAGAGCGCGTCACTGAACAATGATAGAGAGCGCGTCACTGAACAAGGATAGAGAGCGCGTCACTGAACAACGATAGAGAGCGCGTCACTGAACAACGATAGAGAGCGCGTCACTGAACAATGATAGAGAGCGCGTCACTGAACAACGATAGAGGGCGCGTCACTGAACAACGATAGAGAGCGCGTCACTGAACAACGATAGAGAGCGCGTCACTGAACAATGATAGAGAGCGCGTCACTGAACAATGATAGAGAGCGCGTCACTGAACAATGATAGAGAGCGCGTCACTGAACAATGATAGAGAGCGCGTCACTGAACAATGATAGAGAGCGCGTCACTGAACAATGATAGAGGGCGCGTCACTGAACAATGATACAGAGCGGGGCCAGAACAATGATACAGATCGGGGCTTGAACAATAATAAAGAGCGGGGCACTGAACAATAATAAAGAGCGGGGCACTGAACAATGATAGATGGGCACTGGAGCAGGTAACTTTAATTCCGGGTGGGTTTGAGATAGGTGTGCAATAAAAATTGTTTCTTTTTGGAGCTGGACCGCATCCCTGCTCCAAAACGCCCCCTTCTGCGTTTCGATGCATGCCTGCAACAGAGACCCGGAAGTCCCTTCCCCATTTAAAGCTGGCGAGCCAATATTTAAAGGGGCAACGTATCTCACTGCGATAGTTTCACTTCTTATGTATTTGAAATGTCAACGAATCTAACCTTAACTGTTCGGGTTTCCCATCGCTTCTGATTCACGTCAGGTGAAAGCAGGCGGGAAGGGCTGGATCCATGAGGTGAGTGTGTTCATTGCACTGTTTGTGGGCCCGGAGGAGCAGGAATGCTTCATCCAGGCCCAACAAGCTCATGTGGCATGATCGGACCCCAGCGATCGGCCAACCCCCTCTGCCGATAGTGGACCCCTAACCTCGACAGTGGACCCCTCCGTGATGCTGGACCATCCCCCACGGTAGTCCCCCCCACAATAGTGGATGTCCATCCCCCCGATGGTGGACCCCGCGCACCCCATCTTCTCCAAGGCCCTCCCCAATGTCGTCCACATTCCCCCACCTCGTCCACCCCCTACACCCCCCGCAATTTCTTCCACGGCCCATGATAGAGAGCAGGGCACTGAACAATTGTAGAGATTGGGGTATGGAACAATAATAGAGAATGGGTCCCTCTACAATAGTAGAGACCGGGGCACTGAATAACGATTGAGAGCAGGGCACTGAACAATGACAGAGAGTGGAGCCTGAACAATGATACAGAGCAGGGCCTGAACAATGAGAGAGAGCAGGACACTGAACAATGATACAATGAGTGGGGCATGGAACAACGATAGAGAGCAGGGCATGCAATAATGATAGAGAGCGGGGCAATGAACAATAATAGAGTGGGTCCCTCTACAATCCGAGAGCGGGGCACTGAATAGTGATGGAAAGTGGGGCATTGAACAATGATGCAGATCAGGGCCTGAACAATAATAGAGAGCAGAGCACTGAACAATGATAGAGAGCGGGGCCAGCACAATGAGACAGATCGGAGATGGAACAATAATAGAAAGCAGGACACTGAGCAACGATACAGAGCGGGGCCTCAACAATGATACAGATCGGGGCCTGAACAATGATAGAGAGCAGGGCACTGAACAATGATAGAGAGCGGGTCCCTCTACAATAGCAGAGAGCGCGGCATTGAATAATGATAGAGAGCGGGGCACTGAAAAATTATACAGATTGGGGCACTGAACAATGATAGAGAGCAGGGCACGGAACAATGATTGAGAGTGTGGCACTGAACAATGATTCAGAGCAGTGCACTGAACAATGCTAGAGAGCAGGGCACTGAATGATGGTACCGAGCACTGCATTGAACAATGATAGAAAGCAAGGCTGTCCACAATAATAGAAATTGCTGGACTATAACTTGGTGTTGTAAAATTGTTCACAATAATAGAGAGCAAGGCAGTGAACAATGATGCAGAGCAGAGCACTGAACAAAGATACGGAGCAGGGCACTGAACTATGATAGAAAGAGGGGCATTAAACAATGATACAGAGTGGGGCCAGAACAATGAGACAGATCGGGGCTTGAACAATAATAGAGAGCAGGGCACTGAGCAATGATACAGATCGGGGCCTGAACAATGATAGAGAGTGGAGCAATTAACAATGATAGAGAGTGGAGCAATTAACAATAATAGAGAGTGGGTCCCTCTACAATAGCAGAGAGCAGGGCATTGAATAATGATTGAGGGCGGGGCACTGAATAATGATAGAGAGCAGGGCACTGAACAATGATACCGAGTACTGTATTGAACAATGATAGAGAGCAAGGTTGTCCACAAAGATGCAGAGCAGGGCACTGAACAATGATGCAGAGCAGGGCACTGAACAATGATGCAGAGCAGGGCACTGAACAATGATGCAGAGCAGGGCACTGAACAATGATGCAGAGCAGGGCACTGAACAATGATGCAGAGCAGGGCACTGAACAATGATGCAGAGCAGGGCATTGAACAATGATGCAGAGCAGGGCACTGAACAATGATGCAGAGCAGGGCACTGAACAATGATGCAGAGCAGGGCACTGAACGATGATACCGAGTACTGTATTGAACAATGATGCAGAGCAGGGCACTGAACTATAATAGAGAGCAGGGCACTGACCAATGATAGAGAGCAGGGCACTGAACAATGATGCAGAGCAGGGCACTGAACAATGATGCAGAGCAGGGCACTGAACAATGATGCAGAGCAGGGCACTGAACAATGATGCAGAGCAGGGCACTGAACAATGATGCAGAGCAGGGCACTGAACAATGATGCAGAGCAGGGCACTGAACAATGATGCAGAGCAGGGCACTGAACAATGATACAGAGCAGGGCACTGAACAATGATGCAGAGCAGGGCACTGAACAATGATACAATGAGTGGGGCAGGGAACAATGATAGAGAGTGGGGCAATTAACAATAATAGAGTGGGTCCCTCTACAATAGCAGAGAGCGGGGCACTGAATAATGATAGAGAGCAGGGCACTGAATGATGATACCGAGTACTGTATTGAACAATGATAGAGAGCAAGGCAGTGAACAATGATGCAGAGCAGGGCACTGAACTATAATAGAGAGCAGGGCACTGACCAATGATAGAGAGCAGGGCACTGACCAATGATAGAGAGCAGGGCACTGACCAATGATAGAGAGCAGGGCACTGACCAATGATAGAGAGCAGGGCACTGACCAATGATAGAGAGCAGGGCACTGACCAATGATAGAGAGCAGGGCACTGACCAATGAAAGAGAGCAGGGCACTGACCAATGATAAGAGAGCAGGGCACTGACCAATGATAAGAGAGCAGGGCACTGACCAATGATAAGAGAGCAGGGCACTGAACTATGATAAGAGAGCAGGGCACTGAACTATGATAAGAGAGCAGGGCACTGAACTATGATAAGAGAGCAGGGCACTGAACTATGATAAGAGAGCAGGGCACTGAACTATGATAAGAGAGCAGGGCACTGAACTATGATAAGAGAGCAGGGCACTGAACTATGATAAGAGAGCAGGGCACTGAACTATGATAAGAGAGCAGGGCACTGAACTATGATAAGAGAGCAAAGCACTGAACTATGATAAGAGAGCAGGGCACTGAACTATGATAGGAGAGCAGGGCACTGAACTATGATAAGAGAGCAGGGCACTGAACTATGATAAGAGAGCAGGGCACTGAACTATGATAAAAGAGCATGGGAACTGAACTATGATAAGAGAGCAGGGCACTGAACTATGATAAGAGAGCAGGGCACTGAACTATGATAAGAGAGCAGGGCACTGAACTATGATAAGAGAGCAGGGCACTGAACTATGATAAGAGAGCAGGGCACTGAACTATGATAAGAGAGCAGGGCACTGAACAATGTTAGAGAACAGGGTCTGGAAAACGATACACATCGGGGCCTGAACTAGAATAGAGAGCAGGGCAATGAACAATGATAGAGAGTGGGGCAGGGAACAATGATACAATGAGTGGGGCAGGGAACAATGATAGAGAGTGGGGCACTGAACAATGATGCAGAGCAGGGCACTGAACAATGATGCAGAGCAGGGCACTGAACAATGATGCAGAGCAGGGCACTGAACAATGATGCAGAGCAGGGCACTGAACAATGATGCAGAGCAGGGCACTGAACAATGATGCAGAGCAGGGCACTGAACAATGATACAATGAGTGGGGCAGGGAACAATGATAGAGAGTGGGGCAATTAACAATAATAGAGTGGGTCCCTCTACAATAGCAGAGAGCGGGGCACTGAATAATGATAGAGAGCAGGGCACCGAACGATGATACCGAGTACTGTATTGAACAATGATGCAGAGCAGGGCACTGAACTATAATAGAGAGCAGGGCACTGACCAATGATAGAGAGCAGGGCACTGACCAATGATAGAGAGCAGGGCACTGACCAATGATAGAGAGCAGGGCACTGACCAATGATAGAGAGCAGGGCACTGACCAATGATAGAGAGCAGGGCACTGAACTATGATAGAGAGCAGGGCACTGAACTATGATAGAGAGCAGGGCACTGACCAATGATAGAGAGCAGGGCACTGAACTATGATAGAGAGCAGGGCACTGAACTATGATAAGAGAGCAGGGCACTGAACTATGATAAGAGAGCAGGGCACTGAACTATGATAAGAGAGCAGGGCACTGAACTATGATAAGAGAGCAGGGCACTGAACTATGATAAGAGAGCAGGGCACTGAACAATGTTAGAGAACAGGGTCTGGAAAACGATACACATCGGGGCCTGAACTAGAATAGAGAGCAGGGCACTGAACAATGATAGAGAGTGGGGCAGGGAACAATGATACAATGAGTGGGGCAGGGAACAATGATGGAGAGTGGGTCCCTCTACAATAGTAGAGAGCAGGGCACTGAATAATGATAGAGAGCGGGGCACTGAACAATGATTGAGAGCAGGGCAGTGAACAATGATGCAGAGAGGGACACTGAAAAATTCTATAGAGTGGGGCACTGAACAATGATAGAGAGCAGGACACTGAAGAATGATCGAGAGCGCGACACAAAACAGTGATAAAGATCAGGGTTCTGAACAGTGATAGAGAGCAGGGCACTGAAGAATGATCGAGAGCAGGGCACTGAAGAATGATCGAGAGCAGGGCACTGAACAGTGATAGAGAGCAGGGCACTGAACAGTGATAGAGAGCAGGGCACTGAACAGTGATAGAGAGCAGGGCACTGAACAGTGATAGAGAGCAGGGCACTGAACAGTGATAGAGAGCAGGGCACTGAACAGTGATAGAGAGCAGGGCACTGAACAAAGATGCAGAGCAGGGCACTGAACAATGATGCAGAGCAGGGCACTGAACAATGATGCAGAGCAGGGCACTGAACAATGATGCAGAGCAGGGCACTGAACAATGATGCAGAGCAGGGCACTGAACAATGATGCAGAGCAGGGCACTGAACAATGATGCAGAGCAGGGCACTGAACAATGATGCAGAGCAGGGCACTGAACAATGATGCAGAGCAGGGCACTGAACGATGATACCGAGTACTGTATTGAACAATGATGCAGAGCAGGGCACTGAACTATAATAGAGAGCAGGGCACTGACCAATGATAGAGAGCAGGGCACTGAACAATGATGCAGAGCAGGGCACTGAACAATGATGCAGAGCAGGGCACTGAACAATGATGCAGAGCAGGGCACTGAACAATGATGCAGAGCAGGGCACTGAACAATGATGCAGAGCAGGGCACTGAACAATGATGCAGAGCAGGGCACTGAACAATGATACAGAGCAGGGCACTGAACAATGATACAATGAGTGGGGCAGGGAACAATGATAGAGAGTGGGGCAATTAACAATAATAGAGTGGGTCCCTCTACAATAGCAGAGAGCGGGGCACTGAATAATGATAGAGAGCAGGGCACTGAATGATGATACCGAGTACTGTATTGAACAATGATAGAGAGCAAGGCAGTGAACAATGATGCAGAGCAGGGCACTGAACTATAATAGAGAGCAGGGCACTGACCAATGATAGAGAGCAGGGCACTGACCAATGATAGAGAGCAGGGCACTGACCAATGATAGAGAGCAGGGCACTGACCAATGATAGAGAGCAGGGCACTGACCAATGATAGAGAGCAGGGCACTGACCAATGATAGAGAGCAGGGCACTGACCAATGATGCAGAGCAGGGCACTGAACAATGATGCAGAGCAGGGCACTGAACAATGATGCAGAGCAGGGCACTGAACAATGATGCAGAGCAGGGCACTGAACAATGATGCAGAGCAGGGCACTGAACAATGATAGAGAGCAGGGCACTGAACAATGATGCAGAGCAGGGCACTGACCAATGATAGAGAGCAGGGCACTGACCAATGAAAGAGAGCAGGGCACTGACCAATGAAAGAGAGCAGGGCACTGACCAATGATAAGAGAGCAGGGCACTGACCAATGATAAGAGAGCAGGGCACTGACCAATGATAAGAGAGCAGGGCACTGAACTATGATAAGAGAGCAGGGCACTGAACTATGATAAGAGAGCAGGGCACTGAACTATGATAAGAGAGCAGGGCACTGAACTATGATAAGAGAGCAGGGCACTGAACTATGATAAGAGAGCAGGGCACTGAACTATGATAAGAGAGCAGGGCACTGAACTATGATAAGAGAGCAGGGCACTGAACTATGATAAGAGAGCAGGGCACTGAACTATGATAGGAGAGCAGGGCACTGAACTATGATAAGAGAGCAGGGCACTGAACTATGATAAAAGAGCATGGGAACTGAACTATGATAAGAGAGCAGGGCACTGAACTATGATAAGAGAGCAGGGCACTGAACTATGATAAGAGAGCAGGGCACTGAACTATGATAAGAGAGCAGGGCACTGAACTATGATAAGAGAGCAGGGCACTGCACTATGATAAGAGAGCAGGGCACTGAACTATGATAAGAGAGCAGGGCACTGAACAATGTTAGAGAACAGGGTCTGGAAAACGATACACATCGGGGCCTGAACTAGAATAGAGAGCAGGGCAATGAACAATGATAGAGAGTGGGGCAGGGAACAATGATACAATGAGTGGGGCACTGAACAATGATGCAGAGCAGGGCACTGAACAATGATGCAGAGCAGGGCACTGAACAATGATGCAGAGCAGGGCACTGAACAATGATGCAGAGCAGGGCACTGAACAATGATGCAGAGCAGGGCACTGAACAATGAAGCAGAGCAGGGCACTGAACAATGATGCAGAGCAGGGCACTGAACAATGATGCAGAGCAGGGCACTGAACAATGATGCAGAGCAGGGCACTGAACAATGATACAGAGCAGGGCACTGAACAATGATGCAGAGCAGGGCACTGAACAATGATACAATGAGTGGGGCAGGGAACAATGATAGAGAGTGGGGCAATTAACAATAATAGAGTGGGTCCCTCTACAATAGCAGAGAGCGGGGCACTGAATAATGATAGAGAGCAGGGCACTGAACGATGATACCGAGTACTGTATTGAACAATGATGCAGAGCAGGGCACTGAACTATAATAGAGAGCAGGGCACTGACCAATGATAGAGAGCAGGGCACTGACCAATGATAGAGAGCAGGGCACTGGCCAATGATAGAGAGCAGGGCACTGACCAATGATAGAGAGCAGGGCACTGACCAATGATAGAGAGCAGGGCACTGACCAATGATAGAGAGCAGGGCACTGACCAATGATAGAGAGCAGGGCACTGAACTATGATAGAGAGCAGGGCACTGAACTATGATAGAGAGCAGGGCACTGAACTATGATAAGAGAGCAGGGCACTGAACTATGATAAGAGAGCAGGGCACTGAACTATGATAAGAGAGCAGGGCACTGAACTATGATAAGAGAGCAGGGCACTGAACTATGTTAGAGAACAGGGTCTGGAAAACGATACACATCGGGGCCTGAACTAGAATAGAGAGCAGGGCACTGAACAATGATAGAGAGTGGGGCAGGGAACAATGATACAATGAGTGGGGCAGGGAACAATGATGGAGAGTGGGTCCCTCTACAATAGTAGAGAGCAGGGCACTGAACTATGATAGGAGAGCAGGGCACTGAACTATGATAAGAGAGCAGGGCACTGAACTATGATAAGAGAGCAGGGCACTGAACTATGATAAAAGAGCATGGGAACTGAACTATGATAAGAGAGCAGGGCACTGAACTATGATAAGAGAGCAGGGCACTGAACTATGATAAGAGAGCAGGGCACTGAACTATGATAAGAGAGCAGGGCACTGAACTATGATAAGAGAGCAGGGCACTGAACTATGATAAGAGAGCAGGGCACTGAACAATGTTAGAGAACAGGGTCTGGAAAACGATACACATCGGGGCCTGAACTAGAATAGAGAGCAGGGCAATGAACAATGATAGAGAGTGGGGCAGGGAACAATGATACAATGAGTGGGGCAGGGAACAATGATAGAGAGTGGGGCACTGAACAATGATGCAGAGCAGGGCACTGAACAATGATGCAGAGCAGGGCACTGAACAATGATGCAGAGCAGGGCACTGAACAATGATGCAGAGCAGGGCACTGAACAATGATGCAGAGCAGGGCACTGAACAATGATGCAGAGCAGGGCACTGAACAATGATGCAGAGCAGGGCACTGAACAATGATGCAGAGCAGGGCACTGAACAATGATACAATGAGTGGGGCAGGGAACAATGATAGAGAGTGGGGCAATTAACAATAATAGAGTGGGTCCCTCTACAATAGCAGAGAGCGGGGCACTGAATAATGATAGAGAGCAGGGCACTGAACGATGATACCGAGTACTGTATTGAACAATGATGCAGAGCAGGGCACTGAACTATAATAGAGAGCAGGGCACTGACCAATGATAGAGAGCAGGGCACTGACCAATGATAGAGAGCAGGGCACTGACCAATGATAGAGAGCAGGGCACTGACCAATGATAGAGAGCAGGGCACTGACCAATGATAGAGAGCAGGGCACTGACCAATGATAGAGAGCAGGGCACTGAACTAAGATAGAGAGCAGGGCACTGACCAATGATAGAGAGCAGGGCACTGACCAATGATAGAGAGCAGGGCACTGAACTATGATAGAGAGCAGGGCACTGAACTATGATAAGAGAGCAGGGCACTGAACTATGATAAGAGAGCAGGGCACTGAACTATGATAAGAGAGCAGGGCACTGAACTATGATAAGAGAGCAGGGCACTGAACTATGATAAGAGAGCAGGGCACTGAACAATGTTAGAGAACAGGGTCTGGAAAACGATACACATCGGGGCCTGAACTAGAATAGAGAGCAGGGCACTGAACAATGATAGAGAGTGGGGCAGGGAACAATGATACAATGAGTGGGGCAGGGAACAATGATGGAGAGTGGGTCCCTCTACAATAGTAGAGAGCAGGGCACTGAATAATGATAGAGAGCGGGGCACTGAACAATGATTGAGAGCAGGGCAGTGAACAATGATGCAGAGAGGGACACTGAAAAATTCTATAGAGTGGGGCACTGAACAATGATAGAGAGCAGGACACTGAAGAATGATCGAGAGCGCGACACAAAACAGTGATAAAGATCAGGGTTCTGAACAGTGATAGAGAGCAGGGCACTGAAGAATGATCGAGAGCAGGGCACTGAAGAATGATCGAGAGCAGGGCACTGAAGAATGATCGAGAGCAGGGCACTGAACAGTGATAGAGAGCAGGGCACTGAACAGTGATAGAGAGCAGGGCACTGAACAGTGATAGAGAGCAGGGCACTGAACAGTGATAGAGAGCAGGGCACTGAACAGTGATAGAGAGCAGGGCACTGAACAAAGATGCAGAGCAGGGCACTGAACAATGATGCAGAGCAGGGCACTGAACAATGATGCAGAGCAGGGCACTGAACAATGATGCAGAGCAGGGCACTGAACAATGATGCAGAGCAGGGCACTGAACAATGATGCAGAGCAGGGCACTGAACAATGATGCAGAGCAGGGCACTGAACAATGATGCAGAGCAGGGCACTGAACGATGATACCGAGTACTGTATTGAACAATGATGCAGAGCAGGGCACTGAACTATAATAGAGAGCAGGGCACTGACCAATGATAGAGAGCAGGGCACTGAACAATGATGCAGAGCAGGGCACTGAACAATGATGCAGAGCAGGGCACTGAACAATGATGCAGAGCAGGGCACTGAACAATGATGCAGAGCAGGGCACTGAACAATGATGCAGAGCAGGGCACTGAACAATGATGCAGAGCAGGGCACTGAACAATGATACAGAGCAGGGCACTGAACAATGATACAATGAGTGGGGCAGGGAACAATGATAGAGAGTGGGGCAATTAACAATAATAGAGTGGGTCCCTCTACAATAGCAGAGAGCGGGGCACTGAATAATGATAGAGAGCAGGGCACTGAATGATGATACCGAGTACTGTATTGAACAATGATAGAGAGCAAGGCAGTGAACAATGATGCAGAGCAGGGCACTGAACTATAATAGAGAGCAGGGCACTGACCAATGATAGAGAGCAGGGCACTGACCAATGATAGAGAGCAGGGCACTGACCAATGATAGAGAGCAGGGCACTGACCAATGATAGAGAGCAGGGCACTGACCAATGATAGAGAGCAGGGCACTGACCAATGATAGAGAGCAGGGCACTGACCAATGATAGAGAGCAGGGCACTGAACTAAGATAGAGAGCAGGGCACTGACCAATGATAGAGAGCAGGGCACTGACCAATGATAGAGAGCAGGGCACTGAACTATGATAGAGAGCAGGGCACTGAACTATGATAAGAGAGCAGGGCACTGAACTATGATAAGAGAGCAGGGCACTGAACTATGATAAGAGAGCAGGGCACTGAACTATGATAAGAGAGCAGGGCACTGAACTATGATAAGAGAGCAGGGCACTGAACTATGATAAGAGAGCAGGGCACTGAACAATGTTAGAGAACAGGGTCTGGAAAACGATACACATCGGGGCCTGAACTAGAATAGAGAGCAGGGCACTGAACAATGATAGAGAGTGGGGCAGGGAACAATGATACAATGAGTGGGGCAGGGAACAATGATGGAGAGTGGGTCCCTCTACAATAGTAGAGAGCAGGGCACTGAATAATGATAGAGAGCGGGGCACTGAACAATGATTGAGAGCAGGGCAGTGAACAATGATGCAGAGAGGGACACTGAAAAATTCTATAGAGTGGGGCACTGAACAATGATAGAGAGCAGGACACTGAAGAATGATCGAGAGCGCGACACAAAACAGTGATAAAGATCAGGGTTCTGAACAGTGATAGAGAGCAGGGCACTGAAGAATGATCGAGAGCAGGGCACTGAAGAATGATCGAGAGCAGGGCACTGAAGAATGATCGAGAGCAGGGCACTGAACAGTGATAGAGAGCAGGGCACTGAACAGTGATAGAGAGCAGGGCACTGAACAGTGATAGAGAGCAGGGCACTGAACAGTGATAGAGAGCAGGGCACTGAACAGTGATAGAGAGCAGGGCACTGAACAAAGATGCAGAGCAGGGCACTGAACAATGATGCAGAGCAGGGCACTGAACAATGATGCAGAGCAGGGCACTGAACAATGATGCAGAGCAGGGCACTGAACAATGATGCAGAGCAGGGCACTGAACAATGATGCAGAGCAGGGCACTGAACAATGATGCAGAGCAGGGCACTGAACAATGATGCAGAGCAGGGCACTGAACAATGATGCAGAGCAGGGCACTGAACGATGATACCGAGTACTGTATTGAACAATGATGCAGAGCAGGGCACTGAACTATAATAGAGAGCAGGGCACTGACCAATGATAGAGAGCAGGGCACTGAACAATGATGCAGAGCAGGGCACTGAACAATGATGCAGAGCAGGGCACTGAACAATGATGCAGAGCAGGGCACTGAACAATGATGCAGAGCAGGGCACTGAACAATGATGCAGAGCAGGGCACTGAACAATGATGCAGAGCAGGGCACTGAACAATGATACAGAGCAGGGCACTGAACAATGATACAATGAGTGGGGCAGGGAACAATGATAGAGAGTGGGGCAATTAACAATAATAGAGTGGGTCCCTCTACAATAGCAGAGAGCGGGGCACTGAATAATGATAGAGAGCAGGGCACTGAATGATGATACCGAGTACTGTATTGAACAATGATAGAGAGCAAGGCAGTGAACAATGATGCAGAGCAGGGCACTGAACTATAATAGAGAGCAGGGCACTGACCAATGATAGAGAGCAGGGCACTGACCAATGATAGAGAGCAGGGCACTGACCAATGATAGAGAGCAGGGCACTGACCAATGATAGAGAGCAGGGCACTGACCAATGATAGAGAGCAGGGCACTGACCAATGATAGAGAGCAGGGCACTGACCAATGATGCAGAGCAGGGCACTGAACAATGATGCAGAGCAGGGCACTGAACAATGATGCAGAGCAGGGCACTGAACAATGATGCAGAGCAGGGCACTGAACAATGATGCAGAGCAGGGCACTGAACAATGAAGCAGAGCAGGGCACTGAACAATGATGCAGAGCAGGGCACTGAACAATGATGCAGAGCAGGGCACTGAACAATGATGCAGAGCAGGGCACTGAACAATGATGCAGAGCAGGGCACTGAACAATGATACGGAGCAGGGCACTGAACAATGATGCAGAGCAGGGCACTGAACAATGATACAATGAGTGGGGCAGGGAACAATGATAGAGAGTGGGGCAATTAACAATAATAGAGTGGGTCCCTCTACAATAGAAGAGAGCGGGGCACTGAATAATGATAGAGAGCAGGGCACTGAACGATGATACCGAGTACTGTATTGAACAATGATGCAGAGCAGGGCACTGAACTATAATAGAGAGCAGGGCACTGACCAATGATAGAGAGCAGGGCACTGACCAATGATAGAGAGCAGGGCACTGACCAATGATAGAGAGCAGGGCACTGACCAATGATAGAGAGCAGGGCACTGACCAATGATAGAGAGCAGGGCACTGACCAATGATAGAGAGCAGGGCACTGAACTATGATAGAGAGCAGGGCACTGACCAATGATAGAGAGCAGGGCACTGACCAATGATAGAGAGCAGGGCACTGAACTATGATAGAGAGCAGGGCACTGAACTATGATAAGAGAGCAGGGCACTGAACTATGATAAGAGAGCAGGGCACTGAACTATGATAAGAGAGCAGGGCACTGAACTATGATAAGAGAGCAGGGCACTGAACTATGATAAGAGAGCAGGGCACTGAACTATGTTAGAGAACAGGGTCTGGAAAACGATACACATCGGGGCCTGAACTAGAATAGAGAGCAGGGCACTGAACAATGATAGAGAGTGGGGCAGGGAACAATGATACAATGAGTGGGGCAGGGAACAATGATGGAGAGTGGGTCCCTCTACAATAGTAGAGAGCAGGGCACTGAATAATGATAGAGAGCGGGGCACTGAACAATGATTGAGAGCAGGGCAGTGAACAATGATGCAGAGAGGGACACTGAAAAATTCTATAGAGTGGGGCACTGAACAATGATAGAGAGCAGGACACTGAAGAATGATCGAGAGCGCGACACAAAACAGTGATAAAGATCAGGGTTCTGAACAGTGATAGAGAGCAGGGCACTGAACAGTGATAGAGAGCAGGGCACTGAAGAATGATCGAGAGCAGGGCACTGAAGAATGATCGAGAGCAGGGCACTGAACAGTGATAGAGAGCAGGGCACTGAACAGTGATAGAGAGCAGGGCACTGAACAGTGATAGAGAGCAGGGCACTGAACAGTGATAGAGAGCAGGGCACTGAACAGTGATAGAGAGCAGGGCACTGAAGAATGATCGAGAGACGGGCACTGAAGAATGATCGAGAGACGGGCACTGAAGAATGATCGAGAGCAGGGCACTGAAGAATGATCGAGAGCAGGGCACTGAAGAATGATCGAGAGCAGGGCACTGAAGAATGATCGAGAGCAGGGCACTGAAGAATGATCGAGAGCAGGGCACTGAACAGTGATAGAGAGCAGGGCACTGAACAGTGATAGAGAGCAGGGCACTGAACAGTGATAGAGAGCAGGGCACTGAACAGTGATAGAGAGCAGGGCACTGAACAGTGATAGAGAGCAGGGCACTGAAGAATGATCGAGAGCAGGGCACTGAAGAATGATCGAGAGCAGGGCACTGAAGAATGATCGAGAGCAGGGCACTGAAGAATGATCGAGAGCAGGGCACTGAAGAATGATCGAGAGCAGGGCACTGAAGAATGATCGAGTGCAGGGCACTGAAGAATGATCGAGAGCAGGGCACTGAAGAATGATCGAGAGCAGGGCACTGAAGAATGATCGAGAGCAGGGCACTGAAGAATGATCGAGAGCAGGGCACTGAAGAATGATCGAGAGCAGGGCACTGAAGAATGATCGAGAGCGCGACACAAAACAGTGATAAAGAACAGGGTTCTGAACAGTGATAGAGAGCAGGGCACTGAACAGTGATAGAGAGCAGGGCACTGAACAATGATAGAGAGCAAGGCTCTGAACAATGATAGAGAGCAAGGCTCTGAACAATGATAGAGACCGGGGCACCAAACTATGATCGAGAGGGGAACACTGAACAATAGTAGAAAGCGCGATACTGAATAATGATGAAGAGCAGGGCACTGAACAATGATACAGAGCAGGGCACTGAACAATGATACAGAGCAGGGCACTGAACAATGATACAGAGCAGGGCACTGAACAATGATACAGAGCAGGGAACTGAACAATGATAAACAGCGGGTTGCTGAATAACGATAGAGAGCGGGGATGCTGAATAACGATAGATAGTGGGGCTCTGAACAGATACATGGCGAGGCTCTGAACACAGGCAGACGGCGGGCCTCTGAACACAGGCAGACGGCGGGCCTCTGAACACAGGCAGACGGCGGGCCTCTGAACACAGGCAGACGGCGGGCCTCTGAACACAGGCAGACGGCGGGCCTCTGAACACAGGCAGACGGCGGGCCTCTGAACACAGGCAGACGGCGGGCCTCTGAACACAGGCAGACGGCGGGCCTCTGAACACAGGCAGACGGCGGGCCTCTGAACACAGGCAGACGGCGGGCCTCTGAACACAGGCAGACGGCGGGCCTCTGAACACAGGCAGACGGCGGGCCTCTGAACACAGGCAGACGGCGGGCCTCTGAACACAGGCAGACGGCGGGCCTCTGAACACAGGCAGACGGCGGGCCTCTGAACACAGGCAGACGGCGGGCCTCTGAACACAGGCAGACGGCGGGCCTCTGAACACAGGCAGACGGCGGGCCTCTGAACACAGGCAGACGGCGGGCCTCTGAACACAGGCAGACGGCGGGCCTCTGAACACAGGCAGACGGCGGGCCTCTGAACACAGGCAGACGGCGGGCCTCTGAACACAGGCAGACGGCGGGCCTCTGAACACAGGCAGACGGCGGGCCTCTGAACACAGGCAGACGGCGGGCCTCTGAACACAGGCAGACGGCGGGCCTCTGAACACAGGCAGACGGAGGGCCTCTGAACACAGGCAGACGGCGGGCCTCTGAACACAGGCAGACGGCGGGCCTCTGAACACAGGCAGACGGCGGGCCTCTGAACACAGGCAGACGGCGGGCCTCTGAACACAGGCAGACGGCGGGCCTCTGAACACAGGCAGACGGCGGGCCTCTGAACACAGGCAGACGGCGGGCCTCTGAACACAGGCAGACGGCGGGCCTCTGAACACAGGCAGACGGCGGGCCTCTGAACACAGGCAGACGGCGGGCCTCTGAACACAGGCAGACGGCGGGCCTCTGAACACAGGCAGACGGCGGGCCTCTGAACACAGGCAGACGGCGGGCCTCTGAACACAGGCAGACGGCGGGCCTCTGAACACAGGCAGACGGCGGGCCTCTGAACACAGGCAGACGGCGGGCCTCTGAACACAGGCAGACGGCGGGCCTCTGAACACAGGCAGACGGCGGGCCTCTGAACACAGGCAGACGGCGGGCCTCTGAACACAGACAGACGGCGGGCCTCTGAACACAGACAGACGGCGGGCCTCTGAACACAGACAGACGGCGGGCCTCTGAACACAGACAGACGGCGGGCCTCTGAACACAGACAGACGGCGGGCCTCTGAACACAGACAGACGGCGGGCCTCTGAACACAGACAGACGGCGGGCCTCTGAACACAGACAGACGGCGGGGCTCTGAGCAAAGACAGAGGGCGGGGCTCTGAACGCAGACAGAGAGCGGGGCTCTGAACGCAGACAGAGAGCGGGGCTCTGAACGCAGACAGAGAGCGGGGCTCTGAACGCAGACAGAGGGCGGGGCTCTGAACGCAGACAGAGGGCGGGGCTCTGAACGCAGACAGAGGGCGGGGCTCTGAACGCAGACAGACAGCGGGGCTCTGAACAAAGACAGACAGCGGGGCTCTGAACGCAGAAAGACAGCGGGGCTCTGAACGCAGAAAGACAGCGGGGCTCTGAACAAAGACAGACAGCGGGGCTCTGAACAAAGACAGACAGCGGGGCTCTGAACGCAGAAAGACAGCGGGGCTTTGAACGAAGACAGACAGCGGGGCTCTGAACAAAGACAGACAGCGGGGCTCTGAACAAAGACAGACAGCGGGGCTCTGAACAAAGACAGACAGCGGGGCTCTGAACAAAGACAGACAGCGGGGCTCTGAACAAAGACAGACAGCGGGGCTCTGAACAAAGACAGACAGCGGGGCTCTGAACAAAGACAGACAGCGGGGCTCTGAACACAGACAGACAGCGGGGCTCTGAACAAAGATAGACAGCGGGGCTCTGAACAAAGATAGAGAGCGGGGTGCTGAACAATTATAGAATGCAGGGCACTGAACATTAATAAAGAGCAAGGCATTGAATAATAATAGAGATCAAGGCACTGAACAATGATAGAGAAAAGGGCACTGAACAATGATAGAGAGCAGAGCACTGAACAATGATAGAGAGAGGGGCACTGACCTATGATACAGAGTACGACACTGAATAATGATAGAGAGCGGGGCACTGAACAATGATTGAGAGCAGGGCAGTGAACAATGATGCAGAGAGGGACACTGAAAAATTCTATAGAGTGGGGCACTGAACAATGATAGAGAGCAGGACACTGAAGAATGATCGAGAGCGCGACACAAAACAGTGATAAAGATCAGGGTTCTGAACAGTGATAGAGAGCAGGGCACTGAAGAATGATCGAGAGCAGGGCACTGAAGAATGATCGAGAGCAGGGCACTGAAGAATGATCGAGAGCAGGGCACTGAACAGTGATAGAGAGCAGGGCACTGAACAGTGATAGAGAGCAGGGCACTGAACAGTGATAGAGAGCAGGGCACTGAACAGTGATAGAGAGCAGGGCACTGAAGAATGATCGAGAGACGGGCACTGAAGAATGATCGAGAGACGGGCACTGAAGAATGATCGAGAGCGCGACACAAAACAGTGATAAAGATCAGGGTTCTGAACAGTGATAGAGAGCAGGGCACTGAAGAATGATCGAGAGCAGGGCACTGAAGAATGATCGAGAGCAGGGCACTGAACAGTGATAGAGAGCAGGGCACTCAACAGTGATAGAGAGCAGGGCACTGAACAGTGATAGAGAGCAGGGCACTGAACAGTGATAGAGAGCAGGGCACTGAACAGTGATAGAGAGCAGGGCACTGAACAGTGATAGAGAGCAGGGCACTGAACAGTGATAGAGAGCAGGGCATTGAACAGTGATAGAGAGCAGGGCACTGAAGAATGATCGAGAGACGGGCACTGAAGAATGATCGAGAGCAGGGCACTGAAGAATGATCGAGAGCAGGGCACTGAAGAATGATCGAGAGCAGGGCACTGAAGAATGATCGAGAGCAGGGCACTGAAGAATGATCGAGAGCAGGGCACTGAAGAATGATCGAGAGCAGGGCACTGAAGAATGATCGAGAGCAGGGCACTGAACAGTGATAGAGAGCAGGGCACTGAACAGTGATAGAGAGCAGGGCACTGAACAGTGATAGAGAGCAGGGCACTGAACAGTGATAGAGAGCAGGGCACTGAACAGTGATAGAGAGCAGGGCACTGAACAGTGATAGAGAGCAGGGCACTGAACAGTGATAGAGAGCAGGGCATTGAACAGTGATAGAGAGCAGGGCACTGAACAGTGATAGAGAGCAGGGCACTGAACAGTGATAGAGAGCAGGGCACTGAACATTAATAAAGAGCAAGGCATTGAATAATAATAGAGATCAAGGCACTGAACAATGATAGAGAAAAGGGCACTGAACAATGATAGAGAGCGGGGTGCTGAACAATGATAGAGAGCAGAGCACTGAACAATGATAGAGAGAGGGGCACTGACCTATGATACAGAGTACGACACTGAATAATGATAGAGAGCAGGGCAGTGAACAATGATGCAGAGAGGGACACTGAAAAATTCTATAGAGTGGGGCACTGAACAATGATAGAGAGCAGGACACTGAAGAATGATCGAGAGCGCAACACAAAACAGTGATAAAGATCAGGGTTCTGAACAGTGATAGAGAGCAGGGCACTGAAGAATGATCGAGAGCAGGGCACTGAAGAATGATCGAGAGCAGGGCACTGAAGAATGATCGAGAGCAGGGCACTGAACAGTGATCGAGAGCAGGGCACTGAACAGTGATAGAGAGCAGGGCACTGAACAGTGATAGAGAGCAGGGCACTGAACAGTGATAGAGAGCAGGGCACTGAACAGTGATAGAGAGCAGGGCACTGAACAGTGATAGAGAGCAGGGCATTGAACAGTGATAGAGAGCAGGGCACTGAACAGTGATAGAGAGCACGGCACTGAACAGTGATAGAGAGCAGGGCACTGAACAGTGATAGAGAGCAGGGCACTGAACAGTGATAGAGAGCAGGGCACTGAACAATGATAGAGAGCAAGGCTCTGAACAATGATAGAGAGCAAGGCTCTGAACAATGATAGAGACCGGGGCACCAAACTATGATCGAGAGGGGAACACTGAACAATGATAGAGAGCAGGGCACTGAAGAATGATCGAGAGACGGGCACTGAAGAATGATCGAGAGCAGGGCACTGAAGAATGATCGAGAGCAGGGCACTGAAGAATGATCGAGAGCAGGGCACTGAAGAATGATCGAGAGCAGGGCACTTAACAGTGATAGAGAGCAGTGCACTGAAGAATGATCGAGAGCAGGGCACTGAAGAATGATCGAGAGCAGGGCACTGAAGAATGATCGAGAGCAGGGCACTGAAGAATGATCGAGAGCAGGGCACTGAAGAATGATCGAGAGCAGGGCACTGAACAGTGATAGAGAGCAGGGCACTGAAGAATGATCGAGAGCAGGGCACTGAAGAATGATCGAGAGCAGGGCACTGAAGAATGATCGAGAGCGCGACACAAAACAGTGATAAAGAACAGGGTTCTGAACAGTGATAGAGAGCAGGGCACTGAACAATGATAGAGAGCAGGGCTCTGAACAATGATAGAGAGCAAGGCTCTGAACAATGATAGAGACCGGGGCACCAAACTATGATCGAGAGGTGAACACTGAACAATAGTAGAAAGCGCGATACTGAATAATGATGAAGAGCAGGGCACTGAACAATGATACAGAGCAGGGCACTGAACAATGATACAGAGCAGGGCACTGAACAATGATAAACAGCGGGTTGCTGAATAATGATAGATAGTGGGGCTCTGAACAGATACATGGCGGGGCTCTGAACAGATACATGGCGGGGCTCTGAACGCAGGCAGACGGCGGGGCTCTGAACGCAGGCAGACGGCGGGGCTCTGAACGCAGGCAGACGGCGGGGCTCTGAACGCAGGCAGACGGCGGGGCTCTGAACGCAGGCAGACGGCGGGGCTCTGAACGCAGGCAGACGGCGGGGCTCTGAACGCAGGCAGACGGCGGGGCTCTGAACGCAGGCAGACGGCGGGGCTCTGAACGCAGGCAGACGGCGGGGCTCTGAACGCAGGCAGACGGCGGGCCTCTGAACGCAGGCAGACGGCGGGCCTCTGAACGCAGGCAGACGGCGGGCCTCTGAACGCAGGCAGACGGCGGGCCTCTGAACGCAGGCAGACGGCGGGCCTCTGAACGCAGGCAGACGGCGGGCCTCTGAACGCAGGCAGACGGCGGGCCTCTGAACGCAGGCAGACGGCGGGCCTCTGAACGCAGGCAGACGGCGGGCCTCTGAACGCAGGCAGACGGCGGGCCTCTGAACGCAGACAGACGGCGGGCCTCTGAACGCAGACAGACGGCGGGCCTCTGAACGCAGACAGACGGCGGGCCTCTGAACGCAGACAGACGGCGGGCCTCTGAACGCAGACAGACGGCGGGCCTCTGAACGCAGACAGACGGCGGGCCTCTGAACGCAGACAGACGGCGGGCCTCTGAACGCAGACAGACGGCGGGCCTCTGAACGCAGACAGACGGCGGGCCTCTGAACGCAGACAGACGGCGGGCCTCTGAACGCAGACAGACGGCGGGCCTCTGAACGCAGACAGACGGCGGGCCTCTGAACGCAGACAGACGGCGGGCCTCTGAACGCAGACAGACGGCGGGCCTCTGAACGCAGACAGACGGCGGGCCTCTGAACGCAGACAGACGGCGGGCCTCTGAACGCAGACAGACGGCGGGCCTCTGAACGCAGACAGACGGCGGGCCTCTGAACGCAGACAGACGGCGGGCCTCTGAACGCAGACAGACGGCGGGCCTCTGAACGCAGACAGACGGCGGGCCTCTGAACGCAGACAGACGGCGGGCCTCTGAACGCAGACAGACGGCGGGCCTCTGAACGCAGACAGACGGCGGGCCTCTGAACGCAGACAGACGGCGGGCCTCTGAACGCAGACAGACGGCGGGCCTCTGAACGCAGACAGACGGCGGGCCTCTGAACGCAGACAGACGGCGGGCCTCTGAACGCAGACAGACGGCGGGCCTCTGAACGCAGACAGACGGCGGGCCTCTGAACGCAGACAGACGGCGGGCCTCTGAACGCAGACAGACGGCGGGCCTCTGAACGCAGACAGACGGCGGGCCTCTGAGCAAGACAGACGGCGGGGCTCTGAACGCAGACAGACGGCGGGGCTCTGAACGCAGACAGACGGCGGGGCTCTGAACGCAGACAGAGAGCGGGGCTCTGAACGCAGACAGAGAGCGGGGCTCTGAACGCAGACAGAGAGCGGGGCTCTGAACGCAGACAGAGGGCGGGGCTCTGAACGCAGACAGAGGGCGGGGCTCTGAACGCAGACAGAGGGCGGGGCTCTGAACGCAGACAGAGGGCGGGGCTCTGAACGCAGACAGAGGGCGGGGCTCTGAACGCAGACAGAGGGCGGGGCTCTGAACGCAGACAGAGGGCGGGGCTCTGAACGCAGACAGAGGGCGGGGCTCTGAACGCAGACAGAGGGCGGGGCTCTGAACGCAGACAGAGGGCGGGGCTCTGAACGCAGACAGAGGGCGGGGCTCTGAACGCAGACAGACGGCGGGGCTCTGAACGCAGACAGACGGCGGGGCTCTGAACGCAGAGAGACGGCGGGACTCTGAACAAAGACAGACAGCGGGGCTCTGAACAAAGACAGACAGCGGGGCTCTGAACAAAGACAGACAGCGGGGCTCTGAACAAAGACAGACGGCGGGGCTCTGAACAAAGACAGAGGGCGGGGCTCTGAACAAAGACAGACAGCGGGGCTCTGAACAAAGACAGACAGCGGGGCTCTGAACAAAGACAGACAGCGGGGCTCTGAACAAAGACAGACAGCGGGGCTCTGAACAAAGACAGACAGCGGGGCTCTGACCGCAGATAGACAGCGGGGCTCTGAACAAAGACAGACAGCGGGGCTCTGAACAAAGACAGACAGCGGGGCTCTGAACAAAGACAGACAGCGGGGCTCTGAACAAAGACAGACAGCGGGGCTCTGAACGCAGATAGACAGCGGGGCTCTGAACAAAGACAGACAGCGGGGCTCTGAACAAAGACAGACAGCGGGGCTCTGAACAAAGACAGACAGCGGGGCTCTGAACAAAGACAGACAGCGGGGCTCTGAACAAAGATAGACAGCGGGGCTCTGAACAAAGATAGAGAGCGGGGTGCTGAACAATTATAGAATGCAGGGCACTGAACATTAATAAAGAGCAAGGCATTGAATAATAATAGAGATCAAGGCACTGAACAATGATAGAGAAAAGGGCACTGAACAATGATAGAGAGCGGGGTGCTGAACAATGATAGAGAGCAGAGCACTGAACAATGATAGAGAGAGGGGCACTGACCTATGATACAGAGTACGACACTGAATAATGATAGAGAGCGGGGGATGTTGAACAATGATAGAGAGCAGGGCAATGATCTATTATACAGAGCAGGGCACTGAACAATGATAGAGAGCGGGAATCTGAACAATTATACAGAGCAGGGCACTTAACAATGATACAAAGCGGGGCACTGATCAATGATAAAGAGTGAGGATGCTTAACAATGATAGAGAACAGTGCACTGAACAATGAGAGAGCGGGGCAATGCTCTATTATACAGAGCGAGGCATTGACCAATGATACAGAGCGGGGCTCTTGACAATAGCGGGCAGGGCACTGAAAAATGATAGCCAGCGGGATGCTTAACAATGATAAAGAGCAGTGCACTGAACAATATCGAGCGCAAGGCAGTGAACAATAATAGTGCATGGCACGAAACAATGATAGAGAGTGAGGTGCTGAACAATGATAGAGAGCAGTGCACTTGACAATAATAGAAATTCAAGGCATTGAACAATGATACAGAGCAGGGCGTTGAACAATGATAGAGAGTGGAGTATTGATCTATGATACAGGGTAGGGAACTCAACAATGATAAAGAGTGGGGCACTGATCTATGATAGAGAGCGGGCACTGATCTATGATAGAGAGCGGGCAGTGAACTGTGATAGAGAGCGAGATGCTGAACAGTGATTGGGAGTGGGACACTGAACGATGATAAGGAGCGGGGTGCTGAATAATGAAAGAGAGCATGGCACTTGACAATAATATAGAGCAGTGCACTGGATAATGACACAAAGCAGGGCCTGAAAAATGATACAGGGCGGGGGCACTGCTCAATGATATTGAGCGGGGCACTGAACGATGATGCAGAGCAGGGGACTGAACAATAATAGCGAACTGGACACTAAACAATAATAGACAGCACGACACTGATAAATGATACGGAACAGTGGATTGAACAATGATGGAGAGCTGGGCAATGAACAATAATAGAGCGGGGCATTGAACAATGGTTGAGAGCTGGGCATTGAACAATAATAGAGCGGGGCAATGAACAATAGCAGAGAGCTGGGCATTGAACAATGATAGAGCGGGGCATTGAACAATGGTAGAGAGCTGGGCAATGAACAATAATAGAGCGGGGCATTGAACAATGATAGAGCGGGGCATTGAACAATGGTAGAGAGCTGGGTATTGAACAATGATAGAGCGGGGCATTGAACAATGGTAGAGAGCTGGGCATTGAACAATAATAGAGCGGGGCAATGAACAATAGCAGAGAGCTGGGCATTGAACAATGATAGAGCGGGGCATTGAACAATAATAGAGTGAGGCACTGAACAATGATAGAGAGCTGGGCATTGAACAATAATAGAGTGGGGCAATGAACAATGGTAGAGAGCTGGGCATTGAACAATAATAGAGCGGGGCATTGAACAATGGTAGAGAGCTGGGCATTGAACAATAATAGAGTGGGGCACTGAACAATAATAGAGCGGGGCAATGAACAATGGTAGAGAGCTGGGCATTGAACAATAATAGAGTGGGGCACTGAACAATAATAGAGCGGGGCATTGAACAATGGTAGAGAGCTGGGCATTGAACAATAATAGAGTGGGGCACTGAACAATAATAGAGCGGGGCATTGAACAATAATAGAGTGGGGCAATGAACAATGGTAGAGAGCTGGGCATTGAACAATAATAGAGCGGGGCATTGAACAATAATAGAGTGGGGCAATGAACAATGGTAGAGAGCTGGGCATTGAACAATAATAGAGTGGGGCAATGAACAATGGTAGAGAGCTGGGCATTGAACAATGGTAGAGAGCTGGGCATTGAACAATAATAGAGCGGGGCAATGAACAATGGTAGAGAGCTGGGCATTGAACAATAATAGAGCGGGGCAATGAACAATGGTAGAGAGCTGGGCATTGAACAATGGTAGAGAGCTGGGCATTGAACAATAATAGAGCGGGGCAATGAACAATGGTAGAGAGCTGGGCATTGAACAATGGTAGAGAGCTGGGCATTGAACAATAATAGAGTGGGGCATTGAACAATGATAGAGAGCTGGGCATTGAACAATGGTAGAGAGCTGGGCATTGAACAATAATAGAGCGGGGCAATGAACAATGGTAGAGAGCTGGGCATTGAACAATAATAGAGCTGGGCATTGAACAATAATAGAACGGGGCATTGAACAATGGTAGAGAGCTGGGCATTGAACAATAATAGAGCTGGGCATTGAACAATAATAGAACGGGGCATTGAACAATGGTAGAGAGCTGGGCATTGAACAATGATAGAGAGCTGGGCATTGAACAATAATAGAGCTGGGCATTGAACAATAATAGAACGGGGCATTGAACAATGGTAGAGAGCTGGGCATTGAACAATAATAGAACGGGGCATTGAACAATGGTAGAGAGCTGGGCATTGAACAATGATCGAGAGCTGGGCATTGAACAATAATAGAGCTGGGCATTGAACAATAATAGAACGGGGCATTGAACAATGGTAGAGAGCTGGGCATTGAACAATAATAGAGCTGGGCATTGAACAATGATAGAGTGGGGCACTGAACAATAATAGAGTGGGGCATTGAACAATAATAGAGTGGGGCATTGAACAATGATAGAACGGGGCATTGAACAATAATAGAGTGGGGCACTGAACAATAATAGAGTGGGGCATTGAACAATAATAGAGTGGGGCACTGAACAATAATAGAGTGGGGCATTGAACAATAATAGAACGGGGCATTGAACAATAATAGAGTGGGGCACTGAACAATAATAGAGTGGGGCATTGAACAATAATAGAACGGGGCATTGAACAATAATAGAGTGGGGCATTGAACAATAATAGAGTGGGGCACTGAACAATAATAGAGTGGGGCACTGAACAATAATAGAGTGGGGCATTGAACAATAATAGAGTGGGGCACTGAACAATAATAGAGCGGGGCATTGAACAATAATAGAGTGGGGCACTGAACAATAATAGAGCAAGGCACTGAACAATAATAGAGCGGGGCATTGAACAATAATAGAGTGGGGCACTGAACAATAATAGAGTGGGGCATTGAACAATAATAGAACGGGGCATTGAACAATAATAGAGTGGGGCACTGAACAATAATAGAGTGGGGCATTGAACAATAATAGAGTGGGGCACTGAACAATAATAGAGTGGGGCATTGAACAATAATAGAGTGGGGCACTGAACAATAATAGAACGGGGCATTGAACAATAATAGAGCGGGGCATTGAACAATAATAGAGTGGGGCACTGAACAATAATAGAGCGGGGCATTGAACAATGGTAGAGAGCTGGGCATTGAACAATGATAGAGAGCTGGGCATTGAACAATAATAGAGTGGGGCACTGAACAATGATAGAGAGCTGGGCATTGAACAATAATAGAGCGGGGCATTGAACAATAATAGAGCAAGGCACTGAACAATTGTTGGGAGCGCGACGCTGAACATTGATACAGAGCAGTGCACTGATTTATATTGGAGAAAGGCAGTGAACAATAATAGAAAGTAAAGCATTGAACAATGATGCAGAGCGGGGCACTGAACAATAATAGAGAGCGGGGCAGTAAACAATAATAGAGTGCGGGTGCTGCACTGAGGTGTCCATCCTGCTTATGTGATCAAGTGTCTGGAGCCGGGCTTAAACCCACAACCTTTTGACTCAGAGACAAGGGTGGTACCAGTGAGCCGTGGCTGACACCAGTGCCAGAAGACTTCCTAACTTATTGCATTTGACCAAAAATGTTTTGGCTTTAATGAATTCACAAAGTGGAATAATCAGAAATTACATTTTATAGAAATGATACACACAACCAATTACAGGCATTAAACAAGCTTTTCAGCCCCAATGACAGCTCACACTCCCTTGTAGCTAAATCTCTTATCTGCCCCATCCTCCAGCTCAAGGCCTCTATAACTTCCTCCCATCAGTTTCAGTGATTCTGGCCCTGCTCTCCACATCTCTATGTCATGCTTCTGTCACTGCATAGCTTCAGGCCTATTTCCCAATACTCTCTCCAGCTCCGAACATCCCTCTGTCTCCAGGCCCCAGCTCCTGGCCTCATCTTCCCTTGTTGTCTCCAAGACTCAGTCCCAAATCTAATGGCTCATGCCTTGGCCTCCCCGCTGCCTCTGACTCCCAGGATGTCATAATTAATGCCCATTGAGCTCGATATACACTATAACTGCTTCTTTCCACTATTCAGCATGATTGCAGGGAAATTTTCTGACTAGTGATGGTGAAGTGGAGAGATTCTTGCTCTCAGTCACCAGGGAAGTGTGATTTTCCATATCTCACAAATACATATACTTGAAAATGTTTGGTAAATATAAGATTGCAATGGGAGGCTCCATGAGGAGCACTGACACATTATAGCAATCTGAAACATCACAGCCACTGGAATTTTACTGGGATTTTATAATTAAAGAAGTTAACAAGCCTCTATCAACTGTCACAATGAGGTATCTTTTCCAATCAGCACTATCTGTTCCTATCCGAATGCTTAAAGCACTGTTAGTAAATTCCTCTGTGTGCTTTCAAAACATTTTCCTACTTAACAACAGTGACTGCAACCATTGGATGTGAAACAATTTGGCATGTCTGTAATAGATCATAGAGGAGGCCGTTCAGCCCATCGTGTCCGTGCCAAGTCTTTGAACGAGCTCTACAATTAGTCCCACTCCCCTGCTCTTTCCCCATAGCCCTGCAAATTTCTCCTTTTCAAGTGTATACCAATTCCCTTTTGAAAGTTATTGTTGAATCTGCTTCCACCATCTTTTCAGGTAGTGCATTCCAGATCATAACAACTGTCTGCATAAAAAAATTCTGATCATTTCCACCTGGATTTTTTTTGTCAATTATCTTAAATCTGTTTTCTGGTTACTAACCCTTCTTGTCAGTGCAAACTGTTTCTCCCTAACTACTCTATTAAAGCTCTTTATGATTTTGAACACCTCTATTAAATCTCTGCTTAACCTTTTCTGCTCTAAGGAGAACAATCCCAGCTTCTCTTGCCTCTCCATATAACTGAAATCCCTGGTACCATTCTGGTAAATCTACTCAGCACCCTCTCCAAGGCCTTGACATCCTTCCTAAAGTGTGGTGCCCAGAATTGGACTGAATACTCCAGCTGAGGTTTAACCAGTGATTTATAAAGGTTTACCATGATTTCCTTGCTTTTGTACTCTTTGCCTCCATTTATAAAGCCAAGGATCTTGTACACTTTTTTAACAGCCTTCTCAACTTGTCCTGCCACCTTCAAAGATTTGTGTATGTGAACCTCCAGGTCTCTCTGTTCCTGCACCCCCTTTAAAAAAAGGAAAATCTGACTCCAAAATGCACACACCTATTGGAGAAAAAGGCCAATGTTATACTAACCCCTTAAAAGAAAGTTTTACATATATTTAGGGTTGGCTCAGACTTGGAGGTTTATTGAGGCCTTGTAGATATCTCAATGCCCGTGGGTAGTTTCGTAGCACATGTTCTCTTCTCAGGATCAGGGGAGCATTGAAGGACATGGTCTGGAAGAAGCAGAGAGTAATGACTTCCTCCACATGGTCATTTTTATAGTCCCCTTGATTAGGACCACACCAATGAGGCACTTGCTTGCCAACAATAGGTTTCTTCAAATCCAGCTCAGGCACTGATTGGCACTCCCTTCAGCCATTGTCATTGATGTGACTCACTTATGCAGGTTTCCAAAACGATCAATCTACTTTTTGTAGCATCCATGAGGTGTGACACAATCCTTTTTAGTTTGGCCTGTGGGCAGCCAAGTTATGTAGGTTACCATGGGGATCAGCCGTTTTTTTGTTTCAACCATGAGGTGTGAATCACTTATCCCTTTCCTCCAGTCTGTTTGGAGCTAATTTCACACTTTTTATACAAAAGCTCCTCTATTACATATAGATTTTTTCCCTATAATACACTGACAGCTATAAACTGAAAGTAACTTATTTGATTTATGAGATTGTAACCTTATCACCTCTAAATTCAAAAATTGGCTTAATTTTATACGCTGATGTATTGCTACTGGAAGTGGGTCAGGGTGCGTCTTCCACCTGCCAGCCCAATCCCACCATGACCTGACCCATTTACCGTGGTCGCGGTCAATTGCAGATGCATGGTGGGCTCCCAGTGATATCTCTGGTCTGTAGAGGGAGCCCACCACTGCCAAGATAAATGTTGTGTTGCTACCGTGGAGCACTTGCTGCTGTATGAGAAATGGAGGAAACATTTTTAAAGGGGCCAGGGACCTGCTGCAAAGATTAACACTGAATGGCTCTGAATAAGCCTTTATTGGATCAAAATAAGTAGTTGGAGGGAACAGAAGAGTGAGAGCCAAATCCTTGTTCTGTCCTCTCCTCCATGGCGGTCTCCTCTTTCCAGCTGTTACAGGCCCTCTAACGTCTCATTCTAACTTGCTTTGCTGTGGGTTAGCAGTACAAAGGCAGGCAGGGAAAATGGCTAGAGTCTCAAGCCCCGCTCCCTCAACATTATATAAATGCAGCGGGGCGAGCAGAGGGCAGGCAGCTGACATCCCTACTAGTTTGTGGGGAAGGAAAGTTGGGAGGTCCAATTTAGGAGCAATGATTTGGCGGTATGCCTCCACAGTGCACCACACTGAGACCACTCAAAAATGGGCAGATTTCTGGAGGAAAATCCAGGTGTTGGTATTGCATTAAAACATATTTCATAAAATCATAGAATCATACAATGATACAGCACAGAAGGAGGCCATTCGGCCAATCATGCCTGTGCTGGCTCTTTGGTAGAGCTATCCAATTAGTCCCACAGCCCTGCTCTTCCCCATAGCCCTGCAAATTTTTCCCCTTTAAGTACTTATCCAATTCCCTTTTGAAAGTTGCTATTGAATCTGCTTCCACCACCCTTTCAGGCAGTGCATTCCAGATCATAACAATTCGCTGTATAAAAAATGTTTTCCTCATGTCGCCTCTGGTTCTTTTGCCAACTGCCGTAAATCTGTCTCCTCTGGTTACTGCCCTTTCTGCCACTGGAAACCATTCATGATTTTGAACACCTCTATCAAATATCCGCTTAACCTTTTCTGCTCTAAGGAGAACAACCCCAGCTTCTCCAATCTCTCCATGTAACTGAAGTCCCTCATCCCTGGTACCATTCTAGTAAATCTCTTCTGCACCCTCTCTAAGGCCTTGACATCCTTCCTAAAGTGTGGTGCCCAGAATTGGATACGGTTCTCCAGCTAGGGTTCAATCAGTGCTTTATAAAGGTTGAGCATGAATTCCTTGCTTTTGTACTCTGTGCCTCTATTTATAAAGCCAAGGATCCCGTATGCTTTTTGAACAGCCTTCTCAACTTATCTTGCCACCTTCAAAGATTTGTGTACATACACCCCCCAGGTTTCTCTATTCCTGCATCCCGTTTAAAATTCTACCATTAAGCTTATATTGCCTCTCCTCATTCTTCTTACCAAAATGAATCAGTTCATATTTCTGAGTTAAATTTCATCTGCCATGTGTCTGCCAATTCACCAGTCTGTCTATATCCTCCTGAAGTCTGTTACTATCCTCCGCATTGTTTACTACATTTCCAAGTTTCGTGCAATCTGCAAACTTTGTAATTATGCCCTGTATACCCAATTGCAGATCATTAATATACATCAAAAAGAGCAGTGGACGTAAAATCGACCCCTGGGGAACACCGCTGTATACATCCCTGCAGTCTAAAAAACAACCGTTCATCACTACTCTTTGCTTTCTGTCCCTTAGCCAATTTCATATCCATGCAGCCTCTGCCCCTTTAATCCCATAGCTTTCAATTTTGCTAACAAGTCTATTATGTGGTACTTTATCAAGTGCATTTTGGAAGACATTGGCAGCATCCTCTTCTTTCATGGACAGATGCAAAGTACTTATTTAGTACCTCAGCCATGCCCTCTGCCTCCACAAGAAGATCTCCTTTTTGGTCCCTTATTGGCCCCACCCTTCCTTTGACTACCCTTTAACTATTTACTTTTATGTTATCCGCTAATCTATTCTATACTCATGTAGATAACAAATTTCAAGAGGAAGCACAGGGTGAGTCACTGCTCAAGGTCAGGCATCTGCTGGCCAGAGAGGAGACAGAAATATTACTAACACCGCTTTATTTAACTGGAATTAGAAAGATATAGCCAATACAACTGTATTGGTGATTACTGTAAAAGTAAGTTATTTTTAAGGGCTGATTCCCTAATTTTTTTTTATTTGTTCATGGGATACGGGCGTCGCTGGCGAGGCCAGCATTTATTGCCCATCCATAATTGCCCTTGAAAAGGTGGTGGTGAGCTCCCTTCTTGAACTGCTGCAGTCCGTGTGGTGAAGGTTCTCCCACAGTGCTGTGAGGAAGGGAGTTCCAGGATTTTGACCCAGTGACGATGAAGGAACAGAGATATATTTCCAAGTCGGGATGGTGTGTGACTTGGAGGGGAACGTGCAGGTGGTGTTGTTCCCATATGCCTGCTGCCCTTGTCCTTCTAGGTGGTAGAGGTCGTGGGTTTGGGAGGTGCTGTCGAAGAAGCCTTGGCGAGTTGCTGCAGTGCATCCTGTGGATGTTACACATTGCAGCCACAGAGCGCCGGTGGTGAAGGGAGTGAATGTTTAGGGTGGTGGATGAGGTGCCAATCAAGTGGGCTGCTTTGTCCTGGATAGTGTCGAGCTTCTTGAGTGTTGTTGGAGCTGCACTCATCCAGGCAAGTGGAGAGTATTCCATCACACTCCTGACTTGTGCCTTGTAGATTGTGGAAAGGCTTTGGGGAGTCAGGAGGTGGGTCATTCGCCACAGAATACCCAGCCTCTGACCTGCCCTTGTGGCCACAGTATTTATATGGCTGGTCCAGTTAAGTTTCTGGTCAATGATGACCCCCAGGTTGTTGATGGTGGGGGATGAGACAACAGTAATGCCATTGAATGTCAAGGAGAGGTGGTTAGATTCTCTCTTGTTGGAGATGGTCATTGCCTGGCACTTGTCAGGCGCAAATGTTACTTGCCACTTATGAGCCCAAGCCAGGATGTTGTCCAGGTCTTGCTGCATGCGGGCATGTACTGCTTCATTATCTATGGGGTTGAGCATTCTCAGTGAGGAACAGTGCTCACATGGAGCCCTAGTCAGGAAATCCCAGGCTCAGAGGGCCTGATTTTCTATCCATTAATTTAAAGGAATGGAAAAATCAGGGGCTGTAGGCCCAAGGTTTCCCAACCAGTGCCATCTCCCTGTGAGTGCCGCTCCTGACTGGAAAACCTGATTGGGGAATCAGCCCTGCTGTTGCACCATATTGTGCCAATCCATTTAGAAGGGCGATTTAACACTACCCGCCCAAAGAAAACCAGGTGAGTGAGCAGTTAAAATCAGCTGGGTAACTCACCCGCCAACATCACGCACTGATCCTGTTGTCTTGAATTTTAACCTGCTGTTCTGAAGAGACAGCAAGAACGCCCGGCTGAAGGCAGTGGGATCCGTCTTTAATTATGATATCCAATGACGTCATCGGGGCCCAACTGCAATTTTAACTGGTGGTCTGAGCAGGGAAGCCATTGTAGCCTCTCCATCAGGTGAAGATAACGGGAGAGGATCCAGGGCCAGAAGAGGCTGAAACAGGTACTTTTTTTTTTACTCTTTAAAAAATTTCCTTGTGTGGCCTGGAGGAGCACTCCAATCCTCCTGGCCCCACAAGGAAATTTTAGGTCTCCCTTGCCCTGGCTTCCCCCTTCCCAGATCGTGAGACCCACCTGGAACCCTCTCCCATGACTTACATTGTTGCCAGCGACCGCTCCTTCGGTGCTGGCCGCCAGCTTCTGAAATTCCGCTCCTGCCACACAAGCCAGGTGTCGCTTCCCATTTCAGGCGGGCAGCTGACTGGAGGTATGCAGATGAGACTCCGGAGTTAAAAGCGGCCGAACATTAAGGGATATGGCGCCCTGGTTGGAATAAAGGTGGTGCAGAGGACTGGTGCAGGTTGAAAGAGTTATAACTGCTGCCAGGATAGCACGCACAGACCTGCATGATGCGCTGCCTGTGGTCGTAAACCAGCTGAACATTAAGGGAGTGGAATCCTTTTCAAATGATAAAGATGCCAGGCTGGTGATAGGGAGCATGCAACACAATGTGTGTGCAGTCTACGGCACCTTGCACCATGAGGATGCCTGCCATGCGGGAGAAACCTAATGCTCTCGACCAGTTTCGCTTTGTCCATAAGGAAGGAGATATAAGTGTTCCTCCTGGTCTAGAGAGCCTCAATGACCTCCCTGATACAATCGGTGTACTGCAAATTGGGAGATGTGGCTGTTGTCACCTGTTCCAGCCTGAAAGGAGCCTGTGGCATAACAGTTGAGGGCAACGGTGACCTTGAGAGCCACAGGCAGTGCTGTTCATGCCCTGGCTCGAAGCTCGAGTTGTAGCTGCAGCAGGTGACATAGCTCGGTGACAGTCTCCTTGGTAAATTGAAGGCATCTCATATATTGCTCCAGAGTAAAGTTAATGTAGGAGAAGTGCTTGCTGAATACCCGCAATGGATATGGCCTCCTGCGCAGTGCTCTCCTGCTCCTCCCCCTTCTGGCAGCTGCTCCTGCTCTGTGGTGAGCTTCCTTGCTGCTGCCCCTTGTCCTCCATCCAGGGCTGCAGCCAAACTATTTCTGAGGTAACCGAGAACAGTGCAACACCAGCAAAATCTTTCTCTCTTTAGACAAAGTGAACTTTCCACAATGATAAAACACACCAAAAAAAGGCCAGAAGTTAACCAGCAGTCTGAAATGAGAAACCAGCAACTTACCTGTAAGTACTGCATGATCCCTTTAAATAGCGCTGGTGAGGGGCCCTTGCTTCTGGTTAGCGCCATGTTGTCCGAGTTCAGCACGTAACGAGTGAAGCACTAGGGCGATCAAAAATGGAGAACGGGTTCTGCAAGAAGCATTGGACCCTAATGGGAATTAATTATTTCCCCATTGAAATGTTCTCGACATGCGCTCCTGATGCCAGTGCAACCAAATTATCCAATATGACGGGCGGCACACTTCCAGACAGAAATGTACGTGCGCTTCGTGCCCGCCACATTGGGACCTTAGCAGGCCGGTCAGCACCTGAAAAACAAGCGCTGCACAGACAAATTTCTAGGCCATTCTGTCAATCCATTCAATCACACTAGGACCCAGTGCACAAATCAACCAGATATTCGCATCACAATCCATTCAGAGTCGGAACAAAAATATGAATCAGTATATCATAGAGCAAATATAGCGAACTAAATAACCATGGAGATTACAGGATAGCAGGACCCTGAAATCAAACACTGTATTATCATCAATCTCACTCCAACACCACCCCACCCCCCCGCTCCCTCTGCTTCAACTACCCAGGCTACACTTTGATAAAATTTATGACTAATTTGTCTCAAATATAAACTAAACAATAAAGATTGTTCTCTCCACTTCAACCACCCAGGCTACATTCCCTGTCTGAATCATAAAGGCAACACTGCTCCCAAGGTGAGGTGAGATGAGATGAGGCCTAAGTATGAGGCGAGATGAGTTGCACACCACAGCACATAATCAGTCGGGAGAATCAGAGGCAGGCATCTTGCAGCATGTTAGAAAACCAGGTAGTATGTCTTTTATCACTTAAGCTATTTGCAAATAGGACAAATCAAATATAGGCTATTTTACAACATATTTATAAGCCCAAGGATGGTCTTCCTACAGGCCATTCTACAGGCCTAATCTAGTCTTCAGCTATAAGTGAATACAGCAGCATGTAGCCTTGAGCCATATGGATCCTTGGATTCTAATAGGTATTTGTGATCCTAGGTCATCGGTGCCTTATATTTTATAGCTGGGGCTCAGGTAAAGATGCTGAGATAATGTTCTGTCCCACATCATTCAAATAAGAGATTACACAAATTGGGGTTGTATTCTCTAGAGTTTCGAAGGTTAAGGGGTGATCTGATCGAAGTTTATAAGATATTAAGGGGAACAGATAGGGTGGATAGAGAGAAACTATTTTCCGCTGGTTGGGGATTCTTGGAGTAGGGGGCACAGTCTAAAAATTAGAGCCAGACCTTTCGGGAGTGAGTTTAGAAAACATTTCTACACACAAAGGGTGGTAGAAGTTTGGAACTCTCTTCCGCAAACGGCAATTGATACTAGCTCAATTGCTAAATTTAAATCTGAGATAGATAGCTTTTTGGCAACCAAAGGTATTAAGGGATATGGGCCAAAGGTGGTTATATGGAGTTAGATCACAGATCAGCCATAATCTTATCAAATGGCACAAGGGGCTGAATGGCCTACTCCTGTTCCTATGTTCCTTAGGTAACATCTCAGGAGAAGTAGAGAAAAGTAACCAGTGACAAACTGTAAATATACTGATCTCTTTATCAATTGTTTTACCTGTGCAGAACACAAAACCATTCATTTAAGATTTTTTCAGGAAAAAAAATGCCATTGATAAAGAAAATCAATTGCCATTGATGCTGTGGTACCAGACGAAGGTGAGTAGCCGTACAGCTGCCATCACAGCACAGGAATTTGCAGTGGTTAACACAACATGATAGCATGAATGTACACAAGGCATTATAATCCCAGTGAGTTTGAGTGTCATCTTGTTTAAAGTGACAGTTTAACAAGAGTTCAGCTTTCAGGCGTGGTGCTTATTCTTACTTGTCATTGTTCCTGAACTATCCAAAATGTGCAGAGTTCCAACCAGGAATGCCAGAGTGACCTGTCGCTTAGGAAAATGGCAATATGTCCAGAGGTAGAAAACATCACGTTGATCATGATTGCTATGTATAATCCACATAATTAACTGTGAGCAGTGATTGTTGCCACAGCAGTTAAGGCAGGTTTTTCTTTTTTTTTTGCTTAATAAAACACCCTGTATTACCAAAAGGAAACATCTGCCGATCTAGTATTGTGCAGATAGCTAAGCTGCCATGCTTTCAGGATTGTCCAATAATGAGTGGATTAGTAAGCTCCACGTTAGCTTCATGATAGTTATATGTCCCTGGGATGAGAGAGTTGTCCTTTGAGGAGAGATTGAGTAGAATGGGCTTATACTCTCTGGAGTTTAGAAGAATGAGAGGTGATCTCATTGAAACATGTAAGATTATGAGGGAGCTTGACAGGGTAGATGCTGAGAGGTTGTTTCCCATGGCTGGAGAGTCTAGAACTAGGGGGCATAGTCACGTTTAAGACTGAGATGAGGAGGAATTTCTTCACTCAAAGGGTTGTGAATCCTTGGAATTCTCTACACCAGAGGGCTGTGGATGATGAGTCATTGAATATATTCAAGGCTGAGATACATAAATTTTTGGACTGTAGGGGAATCAAGGGATATGGGGATCGGGCAGGAAAGTGCAGTTGAGGTCGAAGATCAGACATGATCTGATTGAATGACGGAGCAGGTTCGAGGGGCCATGTGGCCTACTCCTGCTCCTATTTCTTATGGTCTTATGTTCTTATGTTCATCCAATACAGGGACTGCCACTCAAAATGGTGCCAGGCATCAGGTCCATATCCAGATGGGAGATATTAAACTCTGGAGTCTATAAAGCTTAGTTTTGAGCCAAAATCCCAAACTAGATCAAATTCTCACCACTGTTTGCATTACTGAATGTGATTTCAGTCTATCTGCAATTCCAACTTTTAAAGAATTGTCAGATATTATTTTGATGCCCTGTCACTGCCCTCAATTATAAAACTCGATTTGCTTTTGCCATTCATCTTGGCAACCTTTAGTCTGACTATCTGATGAAAAGAAAGAAGCAATATTATACTTTCTCAGTGTCTGCTTTCTGAAACAAGCAAGTACAAGTATGAACACCAATATAAATCATGTCGATCCACAGATTGAGAGTACAGCCATTGTTGGGGAAGTGTTCTTTTCAATAGATTTCCAACCTCCCCATTCCCCTTGTGTGTTCAAGGACAAATAGTAAACCAGGCTGCCAGGTTTCTTTTAATTCAGAAGAGAGCACGACAGTCCACATAACCTTAAAAGATCCTACAATACTGTGATTATGCTTGAGAAATATTACTGACAACCATGCAGACTTTATTCGAAGAGTTTTTACAGGACACTTGTATGATTTGATAATACATTCAGAACTGGTCCATGGAGGGGTAGTGCTACAATGTCCCCGAGCTCGCATAAACTTTTAAACACCCTTCTCAAATAGCAGCCCCTGATCATTTAAACTGTACTTATAATCAGTCAAAATGAACTCTAAGCTTAATATTGCACTTTTGCATTCAAAACACACAGGAAGTGTGATGGGCCAAATGGCCTCCTTCCATGCTGTAACCTTTCTATGATTCTATGATTCTAAGTCATTTTAACTTTTATTTGCGGGTGATAGTGAGCCGGCAGTCCGTTTTACACTTTTTCATGACTTCATGCCTGGCAATAAAAGTTAAAATTACCACACAAGACCAAAGCAAGTGAGTTCTTGCTGTAATGTAAATAACGAGATTTTAAAAAGTGAAGTAGAACCCCTGACAGGAGAGGATTGTCAAATTATAGGAATGATCGTGCTTGACAAACCTCATAGAATTCTTTGAGGAGGTAACAGGCATGGTAGATGGGGAAATGCAGTGAATGTAGTATACATGGACCTAGGAAAACCTTTGAAAAAGTACCATATGAGAGATTACTGGAGAAGATTAAAGTGCAGTTTGCAGGGTCAGTGCAAGGGCACTCATTTAAATAAGATAGGCGAGCGCATATCAGCCCTCTCCAGCACTGCCCTCCCATGTTAGCTGGAAACTCCAGCAGCCATGCGAGGAAGGGGAGTTGCCAAGATCCCAACAATGTCCCCTCAGTCCCTTGAGCAGAGGGACCAATCTACAAATTTGGTCTACCAATATATGGTCTTTGGGGATCTGGAGCAACTCGGTCTCCATCATTTTCCAAGGGGTTCCAGTGGACATTGAGACTGGGGGTAACCACCAAGGAATTTTAGGACCGCCTCAGATTCAGTGTCACTAATCACTCCTGTAAATGAACCTCACATCCTTTTGAATTGGAGAGTATCTTTACTGTCTAATATCTAGCTGAATGATAGCATAACCCAGGGACCATAACAATCAGACACCTCATGTAGATAAAAATCACAAAACGTTACAAGACTAAGGAAAAGAAAATTGACCAAAAAAAATCCAAATTATTAAAATGTTATAAGTATTAAAATAATATTGATAGGATAAAAATCTGCTGACTAAGGAGTCTATTTGAAATGAGTCCAGGTAGTCCCTCTTCAACTCATTCACAGCACAATAAAAGTGCTTGATTGGCACTAAATTGGCAACTTTATACAGTAAGGCAACAATATGGCTGGTGTGGAAAATGGAAAAATGGTACAGCAGTTGGGTGGGGCTCTTCTGAGGTTAAGTCTCCGCTGCATGATTGTACCTTCCCTGCTATACCTGACTTGGGTTCAATTCTCCAGCACAAGCATCCTTCATTTTTCAAAGCACAAAATATAGCCTCAGAATTCTGCTGAGTGATATAAGAATGCAAACAATTAATGAGAGTGAGTTTCAACTTTGGTGGGGACACATAACAGATGGTAGTGGATCGACCGCCCATTATACACCCCGCTACATCTTCCTTTCCATTGAAGTCAATCTACTGAGTGGGAAACGTGCTTATTATAACAGCCTCCTCTTACTGCCCTGGTAAGGTTGTTGAACTTCTTCTGGCACTGAATTGTCATGTGGGAGTTGATAAGGTGGCACTGGCTCCCAAGGCCACCTCCTTCCACTGGGCCTGGAGCAAGCCTTTTAATTGGCCTCCTTCTCTTGATCCCAAATAACTGCTCCCTCCTTACCCCTATTTAGACTTATAAAATTTTATGGAGGAGTCAGAAAATTTGGGGCCTCTATGCCCTGCAGCAGCACCCTCAGACATGCTTCTTTGCGACTCTATAACATTTTCTTCCAGCTTCTAAAACTATGGCCTGTCCCTTTAAGCTGCAGCAGCCAGTTAAATGCTGCTGCATGGTCGGGAGTGCCCCACTCCAGAGATTAACTGCCAATATATTGCATTAATATAATGAACTCGACCGAGGAAAATTTGCTGGGATTGGAGTGGCAGAAGTCTCACCCAATGCACCTACAGTTAGAACTCAGCTACAGAGGAAACCTCAGTATCTTCAGTAAATATTGACTGTTCCTAACAACCAGCAGAGGACGACAAAGTTCAACAAATCACATTGCTTTCGTCCTTGGTGCTGAAGTTTCTTGTGTTTTGCTCAAGAACAGACTACATTCAACTCCATTGTTCAAAATGTAAAGACAAAAATGTAACCAATACTGGAATCAGGTAAAATTAAATAAACCAAACCCAGGTTAGGATATTTTACCATCACTATCTTCATCAGTTGTAAACCATTTTACAACACCAAGTTATAGTCCAGCAATTTTATTTTAAATTCACAAGCTTTAAAATTGCTGGACTATAACTTGGTGTTGTAAAATGGTTTACAATTGTCAACCCCAGTCCATCACCGGCATCTCCACATCATATCTTCATCAGTACATCTCATGCCACTTGAGAAAAATGCAGTTCACAAATTAGACCATGGTCAGCACAAGCAACTCTATTAATTAATCACCCAAGGTGACCCAAGCCTTCAAGTATTCATTACATACACTTGCATTTCACTTAAGTTTGAATATTTTCAACCCCTGTCCCTTTAAAATGCAGCACAAAATGCCCCTCTTGACATATGTTCCTCCAAGTTCCATATCCCATTGCGTGTTTTACTAAATTTAAACAGGGAGTTGGACACATTGAGGAAGATTTTCCTGTTCCTGCGCCTGGGCGCATTCCATCCAAAATGGACAGACAATTGGACAGACTCCGTTGTAGGCATGCGTTCCTCTCTGCCTGATTTTCCACTATGCACTGAGCAGAGGCAATCCAATACTACCAAGTGCACAAACAGAAAAAACCTGCTCTATAGTAGTTGTCTGCACTGTTTTTTCACTAAGAATGTATTTTTTCATAACTACATAAAAATTACAACAAGGAAATAGTCTGTTCGACCCAACCAGTCCGTGTTGGTGTTGATCCTCCATACGAGGAGTAGTCCTAATACCATGTGCCCACTCTATTTCCATATCCCTTTATCCCCCTTAACTTCACTCACCTTTCTAACCTATTCTGAAATGGTCTCTGCTTCAATCATCAACTCTCATAGCCTTACAACCCTCTCTATAATAAAGTTTTCTCCTGCTCTCTGTCCTAAATCTCTTAGATTTAATCTTATATCTATGCCCTCTTGTTCTATACCCCTCAATCACTTCAAGCAGTCTTTTCCTATATACTCTGTCCCATCCCTTCAAAATTCTTATCAAATCACTTCTTAATCTCTACTGTTCCAATGAAAACAGCCCCAATTTTCATGTCTTTCTTCATATTTGTATTTCTTTATACTAGACAGCATCCCAGTGAATCTGCACTGTACCCTCTCTATAGCCACAACATCCTTCCTATTAAGTGGAACTCAAAACTGCACAGTACTGCAACTGTGGGCTTGCTAAGGTTTTATATGGATTCGCCATAACATCTTGATTTTTATATTTTCTACCTCTTGCCAGTATTCCATTACTTTTCTTTAATGCCTTATCCACTTGACCAGCTATAGTCTCAAGTGCAACCCAGCTTGTGTAAACCAAGACCTGCGAGATGTTTGGGTAATATGGCTGTTATAGTTGAATAGCTGCCTGTGCGCGTGTGTGTGTGTGTGTGTGTGTGACATGTGAGTGGTGGATGTGAAGTTTGTATTAGTGTTAAGTGTGTGAGGGTGAGATGAAAGATATTAACTGAACTCCACTGTACTGATCTTTACAGATTGCAGGTAGGTGGGGGATGGGAGTGAATCATAGAATCAGACAGCACAGGAGGAGACCATTAGGCCCACTGTAGCTGTGCCCACTCTCTGAAAGAGCTACAAATTGGTCCCACTCCCCTGCTCTTTCCCCATTGCCCTGCAAATTTTTCCTTTTTAAGTATGTAAAAGTCTATGCTGCAAGATTTCATGATTCTAACCCACTCTGTTATTTCATGGAATCATAGAATCGAATCATAGAAGGCAAAAAGGGAAAGGTGGTGGAGTAGTGTTGTTAGTATAGGAGGAAATCAATGCAATAGTGAGGAAGGATATTAGCTCGGAAAATCACGATGTGGAATCTGTATGGGTGGAGCTAAGAAACACCAATGGGCTGAAAACGTTGGTGTAGGTTGTTTATGGGCCCCCAAACAGTAGTGGAGATGTAGGGGAGGGCATTAAGCAGGAAATTAGAGACGCATGCAAGAAGGGTATAACTATAATCATGGGTGACTTTAATCTACATATAGAATGGTCAAACCAAATTAGCAATAATACTGTGGGGGAGGAATTCCTGGAGCGTGTACATGATGGTTTTCTAGACCAATACATTGAGGAACCAACTAGAGAACAGGCGATTCTAGACTGGGTGTTGTGCAATGAGAAAGGATTAATTAACAATCTTATTGTGCAGGGTCCCTTAGGGAAGAGCGATTATAATATGATCGAATTCGTCATTAAGGTGCAGAGTGAAGTAGTTGAATCTGAAATTAGGGTCCTAAATCTAAAAAAAGGAAATTATGAAAGTATGAGGTG
Organism: Heptranchias perlo; assembly: GCF_035084215.1. Classification (NCBI taxonomy): domain Eukaryota; kingdom Metazoa; phylum Chordata; class Chondrichthyes; order Hexanchiformes; family Hexanchidae; genus Heptranchias; species Heptranchias perlo. Next base: position 104,510,459 of record NC_090327.1, read on the forward strand.
TGAGTTGGCTATGACAGATTGGGGAACTTTACTAAAAGGGATGATGGTGGATAGGCAATTGCTAATATTTAAAGAACGTGCGCAGGAATTACAACAATTATTCATTCCAGTCTGGTGCACAAATAAACCAGGAAAGGTGGCTCAACCATGGCTTACAAAAGAAATTAGGGCTAGTATTAGATCCAAAGAGGAGACATATAAAATTGCCAGAAAAAGCAGCAAGCCTGAGGATTGGGAGCAGTTCAGAATTCAGCAAAGGAGGACAAAGAGATTGATTAAGAGGGGAAAAATAGAGTATGAGAGTAAACTAGCAGGGAACATAAAAACTGATTGTAAAAGCTTCTATAAATATGTCAAGAGAAAAAGATTAGTGAAGACAAATGTAGGTCCCTTACAGTCAGAAATGGGGGAAATTATAATGGGGAACAAAGAAATGGCAGAACAATTAAACACATACAAATAACCTCCCGGAAATGTTAGGGAACCAAGAGTCTGGTGAGAGGGAGGAACTGAAGGAAATCAGTATTAGTAAAAGAATAGTGCTAGAGAAATTAATAGGGCTAAAGGCTGACAAATCCCCAAGGCTGATAATCTACATCCCAGAGTACTAAAGGAAGTGGCCCTGGAAATAGTGGATGCATTGGTGATCATCTTCTAAAATTCCATAGACTCTGGAACAGTTCCTACGGATTGGAGGGTGGCAAATGTAACCCCATTATTTAAAAAAGGAGGGAAAAAAAACAGGGAATTACAGACCAGTTAGCCTAACATCAGTAGTGGGGAAAATGCTAGAGTCCATTATAAAAGAAGTGATAACTGAACAGTTAGAGGGCATGAACGGGATTGGACAAAGTCAGCATGGGTTTATGAAAGGGAAATCATGCTTAACAAATCTACTGGAGTTTTTTTGAGGATGTAACTAGTAGAATAGATAGGGGACAACCAGTGGATGTGGTGTATTTGGATTTTCAGAAGGCTTTTGATAAGGTCCCACACAAGAGGTTAGTGTGCAAAATTAAAGCACATGGGATTGGGGGAAATATACTGGCATGGATTGAGAATTAGTTGACAGACAGGAAACGGAGAGTAGGAATAAACTGATCTTTTTCCGGGTGGCAGGCAGTGACTAGTGGGGTACCGCAGGGATCAGTGCTTGGGCCCTTGCTATTTACAATATATATCAATGATTTGGATGAGGAAACTAAATGTAACATTTCCAAGTTTGCAGATGACACAAAGCTGGGGTGGAATGTGAGCTGTGAGGAGGATGCAAAGAGGCTCCAATGTGATTTAGACAAGTTGGGTGAGTGGGCAAGAACATGGCAGATGCAGTATAACGTGGATAAATGTGAGGTTATCCACTTTGGTTGTAAAAACAGAAAGGCAGATTATTATCTGAATGGTGATAGATTGGGAAAAGGGGAGGTGCAACGAGACCTGGGTGTCCTTGTACACCAGTCGCTGAAAGCGAGCATTCAGGTGCAGCAAGCAGTTAGGAAGGCGAGTGGTATGTTGGCCTTCATTGCAAGAGGATTTGAGTACAGGAGCAGGGATGTCTTACTGCAGTTATACAGGGCCTTGGTGAGACCACATCTGGAGTATTGTGTGCAGTTTTGGTCTCCTTATTTGAGGAAGGATGTCCTTGCCATGGAGGGAGTGTAACGTAGGTTTACCAGACTGATTCCTGGGATGGCAGGACTAACATATGAGGAGAGATTGGGTCGACTAGGCCTATATTCACTCGAGTTTAGAAGAATGAGAGGTGATCTCATCGAAACATGTAAAATTCTAACAGGATTAGACAGACTAGATGCAGGGAGGATGTTCCCGATGGCTGGGGAGTCCAGAACCAGGGGTCACAGTCTCAGGATATGGGGTATGCCATTTAGAACAGAGATGAGGAGAAATTTCTTCACTCAGAGGGTGGTGAACCTGTGGAATTCTTTACCACAGAAGGCAGTGGAGGCCAAGTCATTAGATGTATTCAAGAAGGAGATAGATATATTTCTTAATGCTAAAGGGATTAAGGGATATGGGGAAAAAGCGGGAACAGGGTACTGAGTTAGACAATCAGCCATGATCATTTTGAATGGCGGAGCAGGTCCGAAGGGCCGAATGGCCTACTCTTTCTCCGATTTTCTATGTTTCTATGTTACAGCACAGAAGGAGGCCATTCGGCCCATCGAGTCCGTGTGGGCAAGAGCAATCCAGCTAGTCCCACTCCCCTGCCCTTTCCACGTAGCCCTGCAAATTATTTCCTTGCAGGTACTTATCCAGTTCCCTTTTGAAGGCCATGACTGAATCTGTCTCCACCACCCCCTCGGGCAGTGCATTCCAGATTCTAACCACTCGCTGTGTAAAAAAATTTTTCCTCATGTCACTTTTGGTTCTTTTGCCAATCACCTTAAATCTATGCCCTCTGGTTCTTGACCTATCCGCCAATTGGAACAGTTTCTCTCTATCTACTCTGCCGAGAACCTTCATGATTTTGAATACCTCTATCAAATCTCCTTGCAACTTTCTCTGTTCCAAGGAAAACAACCCCAGCTTCTCCAGTCTCTCCACATGACTAAAGCCCTTCATCCCTGGAATCATTCTAGTAAATCTCTTCTGCATTCTCTCTCTAAGGCCTTCACATCTTTCCTAAAGTGTGGTGCTCAGAACTGGACACAATACTCCAGTTGTGGCCGAACCAGTGTTTTATAAAGGTTCATCATGACTTCCATACTTTTGTACTCTATGCCTCGATTTATAAAGCCCAGGATCCCATATGCTTTTTTAACCGCTTTCTCAACCAGCCCTGCCAAATTCAACGATTTGTGCACATATACTCCCAGATCTCCCTGTCTCTCTGTTCCTGTACCCCTTTTAGAATTGTGCCCTCTGGTTTACATTGCCTCAGCAAGCGAATGTATCACTTCGCATTTTTCTGCTTAAATTTCATCTGCCACGTGTCCGCCTATGCCACCAGCCTGTCTATATCCCCTTGAAGTCTGTCACTATCCTCCTCACTGTTTACTACCCTTCCAAGTTTTGTGTCATCTCCAAATTTTGAAATTGTGCCCTGTACACCCAAGTCCAAGTCATTAATATATATCAAGAAAAGCTGTGGTCCCAGCACCGACCCCTGAGGAACACCACTGTATACTTCCCCCCAATCCGAAAAACAACCGTTCACCACTACTCTCTGTTTCCTGTCACTTAGCGAATTCTGTATCTATGTTGCTACTGCTCCCTTTATTCCATGGGCTTCAATCTTGATGATAAACCTACCATGCAGCACTTTATCAAACGCCTTTTCAAAGTCCAACTTTACCCCAACCATGGCACATTTCCCTCGATCAGGGGGTCATTGAAGATGCACAACAAGCTCCGAGCAGGATTCCCAACGCCAAGTGGGAGCCCACCAATGTCGGCTGTAAAATCCCATTGGTTCTGCAGCAGGACCACCGCTGCAGCACCAGAAGAGGCGGCTGGGCAATTAAAGGGGCTGAGAGCCACGAGGATCAGGGAGTTGGCATGCCTCAGCAGAGATCTACGCAAGATGGGAAGCGGAGGCTAGAATGGAGAGAAGGCCCTTTCCCTCCATTGGGGGACTTCAAAACCATGACTACTGCTTCCTGGGGCCAACAAGTACCTTCCAAAAGATGGACCTGGAAAGTAGCAGTAAATAGATTATGAGGACATGTTACACATACTAGGCTCCCTTAAGTATAAAAGATTGAGAGGTGATCTGATCGAGGTGTTTAAAATGTTGAAAGAATTTACTAGGGTAGATACAGAGAAACTATTTCCTCTGATAGGGAATCGAGAACGAGGGGACATAATCTTAAAATTATAACCAGGCCATTTAGGAGGGAAATCAGGAAGTACTTTTCACACAAAGGGTAGTAGAAATCTGGAATTCTCTCCCCCAAAAGGTTGTGGATGCTGGGAAAATTGGAGCTTTCAAGGCTGGGATCAATAGATTTTTTTATTAGGTCAGGATATCAAGGGATTTGGAGCTAAATCGTTTAAATGGAGTTGATCAAGTACAGATCAGCCATGATCTAACAGAATGGCTGAGCAGGCTCGAGGGGCTGAAAGGCCTACTCCTGTTCCTATGTTCATAATTGGTGGACACCAGGGAAATCCATTAGGGACCCGGGCCCCACCCCCACTGCAGCCAATTGAATGCAACGAGCAGATAAAAGGCGCCAACACCGGATAGAGGGAATTCAAAGTCGAGGCAGTGAGGGTCACTGCCAGATTTTGCCTCATTCTTCGCCGCTATCTTGCCCCTTTTCAGGCAGGATATCAGAAGAAAATCCAGCCCCACTAATGCTGTTAGCCATTCAGAGATCATTTAACTTCCCAAGTGCCTCACTATGTCAGCACAACTGAGAACAGGAACTCAGTGAGCGATGGAGAAGAGGATTGAACCGGCTTCATTATAATATGGTGCCATGTATTAGTCCTTCACTGCACATTACCATCCTGGACAAAGACATATTTATATATTATTAAAAATTTTGCATAGAACATGCACTTCCTTTCCACGTATCTTATTTTCTGTTGTCACGATTTTTGGCCACGCATTTCTGACAACATTTACAATTGTAAATTGCTATGTCAACATTTTCCATTCAATTTAGCTATGTCACCTTTCACACATAGTTGTAGCCTATCGCGGCGAGTTAGCTCTGTGGATTGAGTTCCTGACCTCTCTCTCTGAATTCTGTCACAATTTCATACAGACTAAAAAAAACTTACATTCATCAACAGCTTGTGGACATTGCAACATGCAATTTACTAGTGTTAATAGAATTCTCTTCCCAAATAATTTTTTCCAGATTTCTCCCCTTCTCTCCTGAAGGCACCAACCCATGTTGGGAATTAGCCTCCCTGTACTGACCAGCCCCCAACACTGGGGAAGGTATGCAGCCATAAGCTTAAACAACAACAACAGCTTGCCTTTATATAGTGCCGTTAATGTAGTATAATATCCCAAGGTGATTCATAGGAGTGTTATCAAACAAAATCTGACATCAAGCCACATTAGGAGATATTAGGACAGGTGGCCAAAAGCTTGGTCAAAGAGGTAGGTTTAAAGTTGCGTCTTAAAGGAGAGAGAGGTGGAGAGGTTTAGAGGTTTAGAGAGGGAATTCCAGAGCTTAGAGCCTAGGCAGCTGAAGGCACGGCCGCCAATGATGGAGCGATTAAAATCAGGGATGCACAAGAGACCAGAATTGGAGGAGGGCAGAGATCCTGAAGGGTCAAAGGGCTGGAGGAGGTTACGGAGATAGGGAGGGGTGAGGCCATGGAGGGGTTTAAAAACAAAGTGAGAATTTTAAAATCAAAGCATTGCCAGACCAGAAGCCAATGTAGATCAGCAAGCATAGGGATGAATGGGGCTTGGTGCGAGTTAGGATATGGGCAGCAGAGTTTCGGATGAAGTCAAGTTTATAGAGGGTGGAAGATGGGAGGCCGGCCAGGAGAGCATTAGAATAGTCAAGTCTGGAGGTAAGCCTCATTATTGATTGCAAGGTTCTATGATGAAGTTAGGACTCCAATTCAATTTTGTGGCAGTTTCACGCGTCACCCGCTGAACGTTAGGCCCATCTACTACACAGAGTGGGAAGCACTAGAACCAGCATCCCTTAAAGGGATTGGTGGAAGCAGCCCTGGCAACAATGACAACTTCTTCATTTGTCAGTTTAGTGTCTTCAGGATGAGCATAATTGCTTTCCCTATTCCATGCTCATCATCCTTCGTAACTTTAAACTTGTTCTCCATCAGCTAACCACCCAATGAACGTCAAAGATGAAAATTGACCCCACATTGCTACAACTCCTTTTTGGCAAGATAATTAGAGGCTGTTTCAACTGTCGACATAAGGTATAATCACATAAGATAATTGTTGCTATTCTGTTGACACAACAGCTGATAACAGCTGTTTGCTACAAAATGCAACTTTTTTTTAAAAAAAATGACCTTAGCTACAATGAGAAAAAACACTTTGGGGGAGACTTTCAACTTGCGCAAAAATGGGTGTGAAGTCGCCTGATAACGTCAGTGCAAGGCATGAACCGTTTTCAGATTCATGCCTCATTTAAACTTGAAGGGAGAGCTATCAGCGTCAATCACACTGGTCAGTGGACATCCTGCCCATAGGCGGGGAGGGATTTTGGTTGGGACCTAGGCCAGTTCCTGGTGGCCTGTATCTTTTAAAGGGGAGGTACAGTGTTCGTCGTGGAGCTGAACTGAAGGCTGCTTGTGTACTGGAAGGCAAAAATTGTTGTCTGGGAGACCACCCAAGATTCTCCAATAATACCCTGGAGGCTTTAGTGGAGGAAGGAAGAAGAAGGAAGAATATCCTGTTTCCATCAGATGGGAGAAGCGTGCCCCGCCACACTGCCAAGGAAACATGGTCTGAGGGAGCTCAGCATGTCAATGTCAGCTTAGCCCCTCACACCTGGAAGCAGTGCAGAAAAAAGTTCAATGACCTGACCCCGGCTGCTAAGGTAAAACTCCTATTCACAGTCTTGTTGTCATTGCCAGCACTGCTTTGAGCCACTGTAACAACACCAAAGAAAATGTGGATTTCCACCACTTCAATTTCCTCTCATCCAATCATTGCAACAACTTTCAGTGGCCCTCCTCCTGCTGCCACTTCAGAACTCTGCCACTGTTCTCACAATCTCTTGCACACACCTGATGCTTCTTCATAACACCAAACTATTTACCATCACACACAGATGTTCAGAACTCTTCAGCACACCACTCACTAACACACTCCTTTGCTGCTGCAGGACAAACTAGCGCACAATGCCAGGGAGAGGAACGGTACAGGAAAAGGGACTCCTTTGTTTCACATGCTGCTGAAGAGGCTGCTGTGGATATCCTGTTTCGCACGGCATGCTGTTCATCCATTTACAGGCCCTCCTGAAAATGACATCAGATGGGGCTCGGGCATCCAAGGTGCCCCCACCTCACCCCCGATTTTCAATTGGCCCGCCCCAGAAATATACCCTCAATTTTGTGCAATCAATAATTGCATTTCCCCTTCAGGTTTCCATGTACTTATGATTTTTTTTCTAAACAAGTGAAGGAATACTGGCCTAGAAATTTGATCATGCAGCACCCATTTTTCGGGCACTAAGCCTCCGATATGACAGGCAGGAAGCACACACTCGTTATGAGTCAAAGTGCGCCGCCTGCTATATTGGTATAGGCAGAAAAACAGTTGTCCAGGGCCCACCCCAAAACAAGCATTAGGCACTTTGCATATGCAAATAAGGGGCTTTACGCATGTTTGAGGCCCCCTCTACAATATTGGGATGCCCTGAGGTAACCAGCGCTGGCTGCGTTCACGAAAACGTGATCTACATGCGCCATAATAGTTGGTCCTTAAACGGACCACTGCAGGCCGCCACCAAGGAAACAACATTTTAAAATATACTTACCCACACATGGAGCAGGAAGGAGCCCTTCCCCCGATCATCACCAATGCCCCTCTCCCGATCACTGCCGATGTCCCTCTCCCAATCAATCCCCATCTCTAGGTCCCTTTTAATGACTTACCCAAGGGCTGCTGCCAGCAACTCAGCAACCCTATCTTCGAGTCCTCTTCTCCAGCGAGCTGCCTGTGGGTGTCCATTAAGAATCCGTAGCAGGCCGTTCAATGATAATGAGGCCCAAGGCCCAATATCATCTGCGCCTCAGGGCTACCCATTCAGGAACAGGGATCATTCCCTGCGTGCTGAACTAATAATCTGGAATCACGAGTTCAAATCCTGCCATGGCAGCTGGGGAATTTAAATTCAGTTAATTAAATAAAATCTGGAATAAAAAGCTAGTAATGGTGATCAAAAAACAACGGGATTGTCGTAAAAACCCATCTGGTTCACTAATGTCCTTTAGGGAAGGAAACCCACCGTCCTTACCCGGTCTGGCCTATATAAGACTCCAGACCCACAGCAATGTGGTTGATTCTTAATTGCCCTCTGAAATGGCCCAGCAAGCCACTCCATTGTACAATCCGCTACAAAAAGTCATAATAATAATAAAACCGGACAGACTACCCAGCACCGGACACGATAAAAACAAAGGAAAACCAAGCCCAGTCAACCCTGCAAAGTCCTCCTCACTTACATCTGGGGACTTGTGCCAAAATTGGGAGAGCTCTCCCACAGACTGGTCAAGCAACAGGCTGACATAGCCACACTCACAGAATCATACCTTTCAGCCAAAGTCCCAGACTCCTTCATCACCATCCCTGGGTATGCCCTGTCCCACCAGCAGGATAGACGCACCAGAGGTGGCGGTACAGTGATATACAGTCAGGAGGAAGTGGCTCTGGGAGCCCTCAACATTGACTCTGGATCCCATGAAATCTCATGGCATCAGGGGCAAGGAAACCTCCTGCTGATTACCACCTACCGCCCTCCCTCAACTGATGAATCGCCTCCATGTTGAGCACCACTTGGAGGAAGCACTGAGAGCAGCAGGGACATAGAATGTACTCTGGGTGGGGGACTTCAATGTCCATCACCAAGAGTGGCTCGGTAGCACCACTGCTGACCGAGCTGGCCGAGTCCTGAAGGACACAGCTGTCAAACTTGGCCTGCAGCAGGTGGTGAGAGAACCAATACGAGGGAAAAACCTATCCACCAATCTACTTGTCGCAGATGCATGACAGCATTGTTAGGAGTAACCACCGTACAGTCCCTGTGGAGACAAAGTCCCGTCTTCACACTGAGGACACCATCCAATGTGTTGTGTGGCACAACCAGCGTGCTAAATGGGATAGATTCAGAACAGACCTAGCAGCTCAAAACTGGGCATCCATGAGGTGCTGTGGGTTATCAGCAGCAGCAGAATTGTATTCCACCACAATCTGTAACCTCATGACCCAGCATATTACTCACTCTACCATTACCAACAAGCCAGGGGATCAACCCTGGATCAATGAGGAGTGTAGAAGAGCATGTCAGGAGCAGCACCAGGCGTATCTAAAAATGAGCTGCCAACCTGGTGAAGCTACAACTCAGGACTACATGCATGCTAAACAGCAGAAGCAGCATGCTATAGACAGAGTTAAGCAATCCCACAACCAACGGATCAGATCAAAGCTCTGCAGTCCTGCCACACCCAGTCATGAATGGTGGTGGACAATTAAATAACAAATGGGAGGAGGAGGCTCTGTAAACATCCTCAACCTCAATGATGACAGAGCCCAGCACATGAGTGCTAAAGACAAGGTTGAAGCGTTTGCAACCATCTTCAGCCAGAAACACCGAGTGGATGATCCATCTAGGCCTCCTCCCAAGATCCCCACCATCACAGAAGCCAGTCTTCAGCCAATTTGATTCACTCCACGTGATATCAAGAAATGACTGAGTGCACTGGATACAGCAAAGGCTACAGGCCCCGACAACATCCCAGCTGAAGACTTGAGCTTCAGAACTAGCCAGGCCTCTAGCCATGCTGTTCCAGTACAGCTACAGCAATGGCATCTACCCGACAAAGGGGAAAATTGCCCAGGTATGTCCTGTCCACAAAAATCAGGACAAATCCAATCCAGCCAATTACCGCCCCATCAGTCTACTCTCAATAATCAGCAAAGTGATGGAAGGTGTCGTCGACAGTGCTATCAAGTGGCACTTACTCACCAATCACCTGCTCACCAATGCTCAGTTTGGGTTCTGCCAGGACCACTCGGCTCCAGACCTCATTACAGCCTTGGCCCAAACATGGACAAAAGAGCTGAATTCCAAAGGTGAAGTGAGAGTGACTGCTCTTGACATTAAGGCAGCATTTGGGCATCAAGGCGCACTAGTAAAATTGAAGTCAATGGGAATCAGGGGGAAAACTCTCCAGTGGCACAAAGGAAGATTGTAAACAATTTTACAACACCAAGTTATAGTCCAGCAATTTTATTTTAAATTCACAAGCTTTCGGAGGCTTCCTCCTTCGTCAGGTGAACGATGTGAAAAATCGTTCACCTGACGAAGGAGGAAGCCTCCGAAAGTTTGTGAATTTAAAATAAAATTGCTGGACTATAACTTGGTGTTGTAAAATTGTTTACAATTGTCAACCCCAGTCCATCACCGGCATCTCCACATCATGACAAAGGAAGATGGTAGTGGTTGTTGGAGGCCAAACATCTCAGCCCTAGAATATCACTGCAGGTGTTCCTTACGGCAGTGTCCTAGGCCCAACCATCTTCAGTTGCTTGATCAATAACCTTCCCTCCATCTAAAGGTCAGAAATGGGGATGTTCGCTGATGAATGCACAGTGTTCAGTAACAGTGACAATCCCTCAGATAATTAAGCTGTCCGTGCCCACATGCAACAAGACCTGGAAACATCCAGGCCTGGATTGATAAGTGGCAAGTAACATTCACGCCAGACAAGTGCCAGGCAATGGCCATCTCCAACAAGAGGGAGTCTAACCACCTCCCCTTGACATTCAAAGGCATTACCATCGCCGAATCCCCCACCATCAACATCCTGGGGGTCACCATTGACCAGAAACTAAACTGGACCAGCCATATAAATACTGTGGCTAAAAGAGCAGGTCAGAGGCTGGGTAATCTGCAGCGAGCGACTCACCTCCTGACTCCCCAAGGTCTTTCCACCATCTACATGGCACAAGTCAGGAATGTGATGGAATACTCTCCACTTGCCTGGATGAGTGCAGTTCCAACAACACTTAAGAAGCTCGACACCATCCAGGACAAAGCAGCCCAATTGATTGGCACCGCATCCATCACCTTAAACATTCACTCCCTCCACCAGCAGCGCACCATGGCTGCAGTGTGTGCCATCTTTTTCTTTTTATTTGTTAATGGGATGTGGGCGTCGCTGGCGAGGCCAGCATATATTGTCCATCCCTAATTGCCCTTGAGAAGGTGGTGGTGAGCCACCTTCTTCAACCGCTGCAGTCCGTATAGTGAAGCTTCTCCCACAGTGCTATTAGGAAGGGAGTTCCAGGATTTTGACCCAGCGACGATGAAGGAACGGCGATATATTTCCAAATCAAGATGGTGTGTGACTTGGAGGGGAACGTGCAGGTGGTGTTATTACCATGTGCTTGCTGCCCTTATCCTTCTAGGTGGTAGAGGTCGCGGGTTTGCGAGGTGCTGTCGAAGAAGCCTTGGCGAGTTACTGCAATGCATCCTGTGGATGGTACACACTGCAGCCACAGTGCGCCAGTGGTGAAGGGAGTGAATGTTTAGGGTGGTGGATGGGGTGCCAATCAAGCAGGCTGCTTTGTCCTGGATGGTGCCGAGCTTCTTGAGTGTTGTTGGAGCTCCACTCATCCAGGCAAGTGGAGAGTATTTCATCACACTCCCGGAATTCTTGTGCTAGCCTGGGAACTCCCCCAGAAATGTTCCTTTAAGGATAGAGGAACGGCGGCCAGTCGATTCCCCCCACCGATCTCCCATTGAAATTTTGCTGGCCTTCCTAAACATTTTCCACCAAAATTTCCAGTCCCCATTGGGCAATCTGTTGAGTTGCTCCCTCGACCCGATTGGAATTTCAGGCCATTATAAAAGCAAACTTTTGTTTAAAGATTTTAAAGGTAATACGAATTTTTCATGTGCTATGGTAAACCTTTATAAATCACTGGTTAGACCTCAGCTGGAGTGTTATGTCCAATTCTGGGCACCACACTTCAGGAAGGATGTCAAGACCTTGGAGAGGGTGCAGAGGAGATTTACCAGAATGGTACCAGGAATGAGGGACTTCAGATATGTGGAGAGACTAGAGAAACTTGTGTTGATTGTTCTACTTACAGCAGAGAAGGTTAAGGGAGAATCAATAGAGGTGTTCAAAACTGAAGGGTTTTGATAGGGTAGATAGGAAGAAACTGTTTCCACTGGCAGGAGGGTCTGTAACCAGAGGACATAGATTTAAGGTAATTGGCAAAAAATCCAGGGGGGAAATGAGGAGAAATATTTTTACGGAACGAGTTGTTACGATCTGGAATACACTGCCTGAAAGGGTGGTGGAAGCAGATTCAATAGTAAGTTTATGAAGGGAATTGGATATATAATTGAAAAGGAGACATTTGCAGGGCTATTGGGAAAGAACCGGGGAGTGGGACCAATTGGATAGCTCTATCAAAGAGCTGGCACAGACTCTGTGCCGCATGATTCTATGGCCTCGATTTTTACAGGGAGGGGCGGGAAGGGTGCGCATGAGCCCGGTAGCGGGCGATGAACCCGGCAAGGTCGGAGACATGGAGGCTCTGCCGATTTTAATGGCAGGATCCCATTTGAATAAATATTTGCAGGATCCTGCCCGACACCCGGCCAGATTGACCACCTGGCCAGCGGGTGGAAGTGGGAATTTTGGCGCAGCAAATGGTTCCCGTCAGTCAGTGGCTGGAGGAGATTCCCTTACATCGCAGTGGGAGGGGGAGGCTGGGGTTTTCTTTTAGTGAACAATCGGGACAGGCTGGGGTTCACTGTTAGTGGACAGTAAAAGATGGAGATGTTTTAAGGGTTGATGGAATTGACCATTGAGCCTGAAGTGTCGTCAGGGCCATCATACCTTTGACGAGACCAACTGCTGTATCCAGGCAACCCTTCAGCTAAATTATAGTGGAATGGAATTAGTGACCCAAGTTAAACAGAAATCAAATGAACACCCGGTGAGTAATGAACACCACCTCTGGGCAGCTGTCAATCTGGCCTAGCCCCTAATCCACCAGATAGAAAACAGGGACAATACCTCCACCTTTTACCAAATAATCTAACAATGGAAATGAGACAAGCTTTAGGCGTTTGGGTCTCCACTGCAGAACTCGGAAACCCAAGAGCTCTCGAGCATGTAGTTATAATGAGGACACTGATAGCTGCACATCAGCAGGTGCAGGAAAGAAAGAATAGGTCCAGACAAAAGATTGCGGAACTAGTTGCCCCACAACAGCCCTTAGAAGGGCCAACAATGGGCTCGGCCTTCCCGGATAATTCCCCTCCATATACTTGCCTTACAGGGAATGCAACGAAGGTTCACTCGATTGATTCCTGGGATAAGAGGGTTTTCCTATGAGCAGAGATTGAGTAGAATGGGCCTATACTCTCTGGAGTTTAGAAGAATAAGAGGTGATCTCATTGAAATGTATAAAATTCTTAGAAAGCGTGACAGGATAAATGCTGAGAGGCTGTTTCCCCTGGCTGGAGATTCTATAACTAGAGGTCATAGTCTCAAGATAAGGGGTCGACCATTTAGGACAGAGATGAGGAAAAATTTCTTCACTCAGAAGGTTGTGAATCTTTGGAATTGTCTGCCCCAGACGACTGTGGATGCTCAATCGTTGATTATATTCAAGACTGAGATCGATGGATATTTGGACACTAAGGGAATTAAGGGATATGGGGATCAGGCAGGAAAGTGGAGTTGAGGTTGAAGATCAGTCATGATCTTATTGAATGGTGGTGCAGGCTCGAGGGGCCAGATGGCCTACTCCTGCTCGTATTTCTTATGTTCTTATGTTCAAGGGGAAGAGGTTTCATTAGAGGGAGAGGCCGGAACAGTGATGCACAGAATTCAGGGAACAGACTGTCCCCACTCCAAGAACTGCAAGGTGAAATTAAACAGATCAGTAACCAACTACAGAATCTCACTTTAGTTGCCCAAGACATTAATAAGGTCACGACGGTCACTGAATCGCTGCCTCCTTCAAAATGAAGTTGTCAGGCCTCAGCACATATTGCAGCCCCTCTTAAGATTGATGACCGTGGCCGTCCCTGTGCTTGGATGTGCTGATCGGAGGCTGTCAGCGTTACAGACTCACAAACATAAGCGCCTCAGTCTCGGTGCTACATGATCACTATCTCTCTCAGTTACCCCTGTCCTCAGGTGTGGCTCTGCGGCTGAAAACATTTGTAGGCAACCCTACCATGTCATTTATTTCCAGGCCATTGGACGTACAAATCGACCTATTATGTACGATTCACACATTTGCCTCATACAGCTCTACTGGGAGGTAAAGATATTCTAGGTTAAACTTTCACAAGCATCGGTGTGTCATAGATATTGGCTAATCCGTCATTGTTACTGGTGAAGGGACACCATGAGAGCCAACAGTCATCTCTAACTGTCACAGTGTCCGGAGTTCATAAGCATTCTAACTAACGGTGTTAAAGTTATATTTCAGCAGCATTCAGAGCGAATATTGTTGGGACATAGGAACAGGAGTAGGCCATTCAGCCCCACGTGCCTGCTCCGCCATTTGATAAAATCATGGCTGATCTGTGATCTAACTCCATTTACCTGCCTTTGGCCAATATCCCTTAATACTTATCATTAATCGGTACGCAGCAGCCTTTGCTGCACATAAGCATGACTGCGGCCGGTGGACATCTGTGTGAGGATCCAGGATCGAGGGACCTAACCCACCTCCCCAGCGTAACTATCCCTTCCCTGGAGAAGCAGTTCCATTTATTACTAAAACAACAGACTCCCTCATTGAATAAGGGATCGTTAGGAGACGCCCACTTTTGATTTGTAAAGCTCCTAATTGGCCAGTTCAGAAACCCAACGGCTCTTGGCGACTTCCCATCGATTACAGGAGACTAAATGCCGTTACACCGACATGTGCACTGACCCCAGCCATCCTTAAATCATTGAAATCGCTATTTCAATGGTTCTCGGTCCTGGAGATCTCTAAAGTTTCTGGTCTATTCCTCTCCACGCCGACTGCCAGTATAAATTCGCTTTCACTTTTCCACTTCAACAGTTTACATGGAATTGCCTTCCACAAGCCTTCCTTAACTCCCCGACGATATTTCAATTTTAAATGCGACGAGCCTTCGCCGATTTTTACAAACCAGCTAATCTCTTACAGTATGCAGACGATCTGTGTCTTGCTACAGAGGAGAAAGTCTGTTGGAGGAACTCCTCGAGCTGCTCACATGTATCAGATTTTGTGGAAGTGTAATCCTTCTAAAGTTAAACTCCTCCAGCAGCAGGCCACATTTCTGGGCCTGACTATTTCCTGAGAGGGACCCTCCCCGGCACATACCAAGATGCATGCTATCCTCCGCCTCCGCCTACACCTCTCCCTCTCTACAAGTGTTCCTACACTCCTTTCATCATTAGGAATGATAAACTTTCAGACAGATTTTATTCCGGATTTTGCTTTCATCACAGCGCCACTTCATCACCTCCTGAAAAAGGATATCCCTTGGGAATGGTCGCCCGCATGCACCGAATCGGTTGCCCATCTTAAACAGGCAGTGGCATCCGCACCGGTATTAACCAACCCCGACCCACAGGGTGTGTTAACTGACCCCAGCCCACAGGGTGTGTTAACCGACCCCGACCCACAGGGTGTGTTAACTGACCCCAGCCCACAGGGTGTGTTAACCGACCCCGACCCACAGGGTGTGTTAACTGACCCCAGCCCACAGGGTGTGTAAACCAGACCCAGCCCACAGGGTGTGTTAACCGACCCCGACCCACAGGGAGTGTTAACCGACCCCGACCCACAGGGTGTGTTAACCGACCCCGACCCACAGGGTGTGTTAACCGACCCCGACCCACAGGGTGTGTTAACCGACCCCGACCCACAGGGAGTGTTAACCGACCCCGACCCACAGGGTGTGTTAACCGACCCCGACCCACAGGGTGTGTTAACCAGACCCCGACCCACAGGGTGTGTTAACCGACCCCGACCCACAGGGTGTGTTAACCAGACCCCGACCCACAGGGTGTGTTAACCAGACCCCGACCCACAGGGTGTGTTAACCAGACCCCGACCCACAGGGTGTGTTAACCAGACCCAGCCCACAGGGTGTGTTAACCAGACCCAGCCCACAGAATGTGTTAACCAGACCCTGACCCACAGGGTGTGTTAACCAGACCCAGCCCACAGAATGTGTTAACCAGACCCAGCCCACAGAATGTGTTAACCAGACCCCGACCCACAGAATGTGTTAACCAGACCCCGACCCACAGGGTGTGTTAACCAGACCCAGCCCACAGGGTGTGTTAACCAGACCCCGACCACAGGGTGAATTGTCAACCCTGACCCACAGGGTGAATTATCAACCCTGACCCACAGGGTGAATTATCAACCCTGACCCACAGGGTGTGTTATCCAACCCTGACCCACAGGGTGTGTTATCCATCTCTGACCCACAGGGTGAATTATCAACCCTGACCCACAGGGTGTATTATCCAACCCTGACCCACAGGGTGTGTTATCCATCTCTGACCCACAGGGTGAATTATCAACCCTGACCCACAGGGTGTGTTATCCATCTCTGACCCACAGGGTGAATTATCAACCCTGACCCACAGGGTGTGTTATCCATCTCTGACCCACAGGGTGAATTATCAACCCTGACCCACAGGGTGTGTTATCCATCTCTGACCCACAGGGTGAATTATCAACCCTGACCCACAGGGTGTATTATCCAACCCTGACCCACAGGGTGAGTTCCACCTCGAGCTAGCTGCCTCTAAGTCGGCTTTGTCTGTGATAATATTGCAGCCCCGTAATGATAAGTTACGCCCAGTCGCATGCGCCTCATAGATGCTTACGCCTACGGAACTGAAGTTTAATACTTGTGAGCGTAACCTTCAGGGTGGTAAAATATTTAATCTATATATTGTCGGGTTCAACCCCATCATTTTACATTCTGCCCATACTCCGACCACATTTCTACTCTCCAACCGCGTCAAAGACAGAAGTGTCTCTAACACCAGGTTGGCTCATTGGCCACTGTTGCTGCAGGACCATATCATCACTGTCAACCCTTAGCACCCCTATCCTTGCACAAGCACTCCTCTACCCTGGCGCAGACCATCAACAGCAGGTTCTCCTTTAACCCATTGCACTTTGCTTCAGTATATTTGCAGCCTCGCAGATCTGATTTCTCCAGTTCCCCTCGTTCATAAGGTCAAGGCACATTCCTGCTCCAGCCCTTAGATTAACACGGTCGATCAGCTGGCTAAACAAGGCACCCTCGAAAGTGTTTGAATATTATGTACAATCTTCGGTTGCTGCGGTAAGACTGCCCATTGTAGATATCGCCACTGTTCAATATTTAGATCCAGTACTCAGGAGTGCATTGGCAGCACTCTGAAGTTGGTGGTGGGGAGGGGGTGGCACTTATCGTCCAATTCTTCACTTAAACCATACCACGGTTCTTTGCGTTTCAGCCCAGATAATCAGATTTTGCTTTAGAAGAAAACAGCCGGCGATTGAGTGTGGGTTGTCCCCACGAGCAGCTGAGAAATTAATTTCTTTTTTCAGTCCATGATGTTCTCACGGGAGGACATCGGGGACCGATAAAACCTACCAGAGGTTGCAGACTGTAGGCTGGTGACGCCAAATGAAAGAACAAGTTCGAAAGCACTGTGACAACTGCCTTAGATGTGTCCAAGACAACCCGCGCCCTCACAGAAACTTGGCCTCACTCCGTCCTCAAAGGATCCCTGGGCCCTGGACTTTCCCACAAATTGATTTTATAGGGCCGTTGCCGCTCACCTCTAAAGGTCACAACTACGCACTAGTGATATTCGACCTCTTCTCTAAGTGGATGGAAGTACTACCCAAGCGTAACAATACGGCCAAGGCCACTGCAAAACCTCTGGTAGTACAGGTGATCTCGGGATGGGAGCTACCGGTATCGATGAGTCAGTTCAAGGCTCGAGCTTTACGGGTGCAGTAATGCAGGAATGCCAATGGGTATTGGGTATCCAGCAAAATTTCCACATCGCCTACCACCACAGTCTTCGGTACAGGTCGAGAGAACTAACCAGACGCTTAAAACAATGCTGAGAAAGTTCATCTAAATAACTGGTAAAAATTGGGATCAATTGGGAAGGAAGAATGAGGAGAGGCAATATAAACTAAATGGTACAATTTTAAAGGGGGAACAGGAACAGAGAGACCTGGGGTTTACATACACAAATCTTTGAAGGTGGCAGGACAAGTTGATGGGCTGTTAAAAGAGCGTACAGGACCGTCAGCTTTATTAATGGAGGCATTGAATACAAAAGCAAGGAAGTTATGCTAAACCTTTATAAATCACTAGTTAGGCCTCAGCTGGAGTATTGTGTCCAATTCTGGGCACCGCACTTTAGGAAGGATGTCAAGGCATTGGAGAGGGCGCAGAGTAGATTTAGCAGAAGGGTACCAGGATGAGGGACTTCAAGTTTGTGGAGAGACTGAAGAAGCTGGGATTGTTCTCCATAGAGCAGAGAATGTAAAGAGAAGATTTAATAGAGGTGTTTAAAATCATGAAGGGTTTTGATAGAGTAAATTGGGAGAAGCTGTTCTCACTGGCAGGAGGGCTGTTAACCAGAGGACACAGATTTAAGGTAATCAGCAAAAGAACCGGAGGGGAGATGAGGAGATTTTTTCTATGTAGCAAGTTGTTACGATCTGGAATGCACTGCCTGAAAGGGTAGTGGAAGCATATTCAATAGAATCTTTCAAAAGGGAAAAAATTTGCAGAGGAAAGAGCAGGGGAGTGGGACTAACTAGATAGCTTTTTCAAAGAGCCGGCACAGGCACGATGGGCTGAATGTCCTCCTTTTATGCTGTATGATTCTATGATTCTATGAAAAATGCATCAAAATTACTGCAGAAAACAACAATCAAGCAAGCTAAACTTCACTAAGAAAATCTCCAAGACACCTTTAAGCAATCAATCTTTGAAAGGCCAGGCTATGCTTTCCCATCATGAGCATTCCAGGCAAGAAAAACAGGAAATCTCACCAATAATTTGCATACTTTTCAGAGCTTGAATGAAGCTGTCACTTATTTGGTGCTAATATGCTGTTGCACCAAATGTAAGGCCCCACAGGTGCAAATTAGGTGGGGATCATATGAAAGGGGTTCCTGCTCGATTTCCTAGCCCAGGATCTCATGTTCTGTCTACAAAGTGGAAAATAAATCCTTATATTTATCGACCTATAGCCTCATATCCACAATGTTGGAAAATATCCACAGGGCAAAAATTTTCAATGAGGAAAATGAAATGCATAACTGGGTGCCACGGAATCTTTTATATCCACCTGAGCAGGCAGACAAGGTTCAATGTTTCATCCAAAAGACAACGCTACCAACAATGCAGTACTCTCTCGTTACTGCACTGAAGTATCAGCCTAGAACAAGTGCTTAAGTTCTGGAGTGGGGCTTGAAACTACAACCTTCTGACTCAGAGGTGAGAGGGCTAAAGACAGCTGTTATTCTTACCATGATTGTCTGTGAATGTGTCCACTTTTCACCATTTGTCCTTTTCCCTGAAATTAGCATCAAACATCTTCACATAAATTGGCTGATTTTTTTTTCCATTCACCCACAGTGATGGGGACTCAGCAAGAGGTAATATCTTCAACACAAACCATAACTCCATTAATGACAGCAGCAGAAGGCAGGTGTTCATTTTGGACCTCAGACCAGGACCATAGTAAACATCAAAAACCATGCTGCAAGCCTTGGAATACATGTGAGCCATGTTACAGGAGATCCATTAGTGTATATTTAAAATCATGTGTAATACAAATATTGAAATCTTACAATTTATACTATTTGTACTTCAAATCAGAGGACTGTTTGCAATATATATGACATTAACCACAAAACTAATTACATTTCATTTTGATAAGATGATACCATCACACCACTGTTTACATAATGTAGGTGGCGAAGCATAAACCTCACTAGACAACACCATAGGTCACAAAATTGACCCAGTAGTGTTATAGCCCGAGCTCCAGCCCATGCTCTTGAGTCATAAGGCTCCACAAGTGGAGTGAAGCTTCACAAAATGACTCCCTAAACATCCAGAATCACCAATAATGCCCAAGGTCACAGAAAACAAGTGTTTTCTACTCACAGCCAATCTACTACAAAACTATATTTAATTTAATAAAATTATAACACTGCAACATAGGTAACTAAAATCAGAGGACTATTTGTATTATTGGCCCAGAAATTGCTGGAACGGCGCATCTCACGGTGAGCGCTGTGAATTTGATTTTTTACTTCACCCTTCGGGCTGTATTATTTTTGCGCTGCAAATTGCTGAAAATGCGAATTGATAATGGCGCAGCGAGGTCAATGGGGCATTTGGGACCACATGAACATCGGGTCCAATGGTCTATCAAACAGACCAATCACATGGCACTATATATAGCTGAAAACAGATGAGATTAACTCAGTTAAGGTGTGCCACTGAGAGGTGGGTGACCTGTAACTTTTGAAATGGGCCTAAAACTAACATTAAAACGTAACCAAAATTTTTAAAACTTTTTAAAACCTTGTTACAAAGCAGTAGAAAGTAATTAAGTGTTTTGCATATTCACTTCTTCACAGAAAATCCTCGAAAGATGTCGGAATAAAAGACAGATGAAAAGAAGAGGTCCCACAACTTTGCCAATGATGACCTATGGGCATGGTTAGATGAGGCCGAGTTGAGACATCAGAAGCTGCTGAGGAATGAGAGGTCAAGGGCTCCACACAAAATAAACAATGTGGCATGGAAGGAGGTGGCAGAGGCCCTCACTGCAACATCCACAGACCAATACAGAAAGAAATATAATGAACTGACCAGAGTAGTGAAGGTACAGATTATTAGACAAATACATAATTTTAAAACTGCAGCCTATGTCTTACTTCATGCAAGCCAGTGAGTTATTTTACAATTTGTTTGTGGAAGGTTGAATCCAAAGTCAAGTGAGTCGTAAAACTCAGTTGCCATGGGTGACAGCCTTCCGAAAGTGATGAACTTCACACCTATTTATCTCTGCTGAAGTAATAGCACATTTGAATGCTTGAAAAGAAGACCCTACCAGTGGTCAGCAATGTATGTGATGCTCTCTCTTTTTCATACTTTCCGTCTGTGTAGGGTAAGATGGTTCATAATGCCCAGGACGGGCAATGAGGGGTGGAAGTACTCTCTTCCTGAGGGAGCTTACCCCCCCCATGAGGAGAGAGCCTTTCAGATGCAGGGTTACAAGGGTGTACCATCTGTGACCCAAGCAGATGTTGGATTCAGGCAAGGTGAGTGACTCATCCTCTTGCTTTGTCTCCTGGCCAGAAGCCAAAGAAGGTTGGGACAAAGAGGAGGGACATCTGAGAATTGTGAATTGCATGTTTTCCATGGGTTGGATGTTTAAAACCTCTTTCATGGCTGCAGAGTGAGAAAAGGAAATTAGAGCGGGAGGATGCTCGTGCAGTGTGTGCGTCCCGGTCCCCTGTAAGATGGGATAGACGTCAAGCCCAGCATGAGGACGACTGGGAATAGGACTGCAAGAGTCCAGAAATGCAAAGGAAGTTGATTGAGGAGCATGGCAGGTACCTGCAATTTCTTGGGTCCATGCACCAGGAGATGAAGCTCCTTACTCAGACTGTGAGCATCTTTTGCCTGTTTGTTGCACAGGTAGTTGACATGTTTGTAGCAAGTGCCACTGTACTGCAGTTGACGCCCATGTGACTTCCTGCAGTGGCAACTGATACAGAGACATTCCAGGGCCATGAGGATCATGCTGCTGACCAGCAGGAAGGCAGCGGGTGCCAGGGGCACTTCCTTCCACCCCCAGGCTTAGTGCCAAACGCACAGCCTTGCAGTACCCGGCTGCTGAGGATGATCCTCCAGTGACCTCTATTGCAACGGGGTTGGAGTATAAGAGTAAGGAAGTCTTGCTACAATTGTACAGGGCTTTGGTGAGACTACACCTGGTGTACTGTGTACAGTTTTGGTTTCCTTACCTAAGGAAGAATATACTTGCCTGAGAGTCGGTGCAACAAAAGTTCACTAGATTGATTCTTGGGATGAGAGGGTTGTCCTGTGAGGAGAGATTGAGTAGAATGGGTCTATACTCTCTAGAGTTTAGAAGCATGAGAGGTGATCTCATTGAAACGGATAAAATTCTTAGAGAGCTTGACAGGGTAGATGCGGAGAGGCTGTTTCCCCTGGCTGGAGAGCTTAGAACTAGGGGGCATAGTCTCAAGATAAGGGGTGGGCAATTTAGAACGGAGATGAGGAGGAATTTCTTCACCCAGAGGGTGCTGAATCTTTGGAATTCTCTACCCCAGCGGGCTGTGGATGCTCAGTCGTTGAGTATATTCAAGACTGTATTGATAAGATTTTTGGACTCTGAGGGAATTAAGGGATATGGGGATTGGGCAGGAAAGTGGAGTTGAGGTCAAAGATCAGCCGTGATCTTATTGAATGGCGGAGTAGGCTCGAGGGGCCATATAGTCGACTCCTGCTCCTATTTCTTATGTTTCTTATGTTTTTATGTGATGCAGCCAACAGCTGTCCCTCCACAGGAGGCTAATGAAATATTAGCCTTCAGCTCAAGCGGGTTGGAATACAAAGGCAAGCAAGTTGTGCTTCAGTTGTACAGAGCCTATCTGCGTTCAGACCCTATCTGCGTTCAGCTTTGGGCACCACACCAAAGGAAGGATATATCGGCCTTAGAGGCAGTGCAGCACAAATTCACCAGAATTATACCAGGGTTTAGAGGGTTAAATTATGAGGATAGGTTGCATAAACTTGGCTTGTATTCTCCTAAGTACAGAAGATTGAGGGTGATCTGATCGAGGTATTTAAAGTGTTAAAAGGATTCGATAAGGTAGAAACTTAGCAACTATTTCCTCTGGTGGGGGAACCAAGATCGGTGGGGTGGGGGGGACATAATCTAAAAATTAGAGCTAGGCTAATTCGGAGGGAAATCTGGAAGCACTTTTTCTCAAAAAGGGCAGTAGAAATCTGGAATTCACTCCCTCAAAAGACTGTGAATGCTGGGACAAATGGAGCTTTCAAGATCCAGATGGATAGACTCTAGTTAGTAAGGATATGGTGCTAAGGCAGGTAAATGGAGCTTGAGGTACAGATCAACCATGATCTGATTGAATGGATCGAGGGCCCGAATGGCCTACTCCTGTTCCAAGTTCCTAACTGTGTATTCAGTGTCAGGGCAAATTTCACAGAGGCTCCACAGACACCTCATTTATCCTATACAAATCAAACTAACATTTCACTGTTTTGATCTTTGATAAGCTCTAATCATAGTAATCGTATCAGGAGTTTTTCAACCATAAACTCTTCCAGTTAATAAACATTGTAAAAATTATGTAATCGCAAATGAAATAAAGTAATACTTTTCCTCGTCACTTTTATCACCGCCGACACAAGTAGATTCCATAAATAAAATACAATAGTGACTAACTTATTCTATTGAAAGCAAAAGGCAATGCATTTTATTAATAATGCTACTTGTGGATTCACTGGGATGTTCCCTTCTGTGTGAAGTATTCACTATTCTCTGATTAACCTTAAGAAATGTCCCTCCACTGTTGAACTGTCAGTGTGTGAAGTACATTTTTCCATTCTTTCTACTTTCCTCTCTTTATTTTGTCTCTCACTGAGTTTTCACTTACAGATCCGATTTCCAAAGATATTGGGGTTGGATTTGATGCTTTCCAGTTTCCCTGCCGGCGCCTCTTCCCCTCCAAGTCCCTCGGAGAGAGTCTCCTTGGCTCGCTGGCTGCGCCGGTTCAGCTCCGGAGCCCGTCCGCTGCGGCTTGTGTAGCTCCAGCGCTTGCCGGCTGTCGGCGGCAGGGAGCCGGACGAGCCGGGCTCGGGACTCTCCTGCTCGGAGTTCACCTGCACCACGGCATTCTTGGACCTGTTGAGTGTTGAAGTGACAGAACCCATCCCCTCCCCGACCCCCAGGTTTCAAACCCCCGCCTTCACAGGCTGCTCCACCTGCCGCACGAACACGACTTATCCCTGGAATATCCGGCTCTTTATCGCCAAGTGCTCAGAAATGCAGTAACGGAGCTTTCAAGGTGCAAGAGAGGGACCGCCTGCAGAGCCCTGCACTCCCTCCCAGTCAGCTACAGACCGAGTGAAACCTCCAGCTCATTTTACCTTTTGCAAACGCCCGTCACACCAAACAACGGATATGCTATTTCAATTCTAATTTTCCATTTAACTTTAGGATGCCACAGTTCGTTCCTATGCAATGACGTAAACGGTGCTGGTAATGAGGCCAAAAACACCCTCAGGAGAGCGGCACTTAGGACAAGTCACCCTGAATATAGTACTGTACATAAAGCACAACCCATGTCAGAATTCACCCCAAGTCACCCTGAATATAGTACTGTACATAAAGCACAACCCATGTCAGAATTCACCCCAAGTCACCCTGAATATAGTACTGTACATAAAGCACAACTCTCATCAGAATCCCCCCCCCCAACCAAACACAAACTTAGCTACAAACAACAAACATTGGTTTCGGGCAACAGCTTCACCACTTTTGAACATCCTATAAAAATTATCACAGATGCTGACTGGATTGTGCATTGTGATAGCTTTAAATTACTTTTACACTGGACATCAGAGGTGGGATGTGCTCTCATGTTAGTCACTCTAGGAGAAGAGTGGATTGATGATTTTATTTGAATTACTGACTAGAATGAAAACATTTGCAGTGTTGCTACATAAAGTAATCAGAACATTTGCTCCCCCAATCTGACTGTTACACAGTTTCATCAGCCTGAATTGCAAATGCCAAATAAGCACAAGTAAGTCAGGCTTACCCAAGAAGACAGTTTGAATCCAATTCCTATTTAACCACATACCTAATGCACCTACACCTATATATGCATACCTATAGCTGGCATGCCTGCAGAAATGTACACTGTACTGAGCCCAGATTACATTGGATTTCAGTAAAGGCAATGTAATTTTTTAAAAAGCTACTGATGTGATCCAATGGCATAGCATATTATTGTACCGTTTCATTGGGCCACAAAGTGATAAGAACTGTCTAAAATTCTCCACACCATTAGTATCTAAGCTCCAGTAGGCCAATTGCAGACTCCAGGCAAGGTGTTCCTCATGGCAAGCAGGTGTTGTATTCACTCAAGTTTAGAAGAATGAGAGGGGATCTCATTGAAACGTATAAAATTCTGACAGGGCTAGACAGACTGGATGCAGGGAGGATGTTTCCCCTGGCTGGGGGTCCAGAACGAGGGGTCACAATCTCAGAATACGGGGTAGGACATTTAGGACTGAGATGAGGAGAAATGTCTTCACTCAGAGGGTGGTGAACCTGTGGAATTCTCTACCACAGAAGGCTGTGGAGGCCAAGTCACTGAATATATTTAAGAAGGAGCTAGATAGATTTCTAGACACAAAAGGCATCAAGGGGTATGGGGAGAGAGCGGGAATATGATATTGAGATAGAGGATCAGCCATGATCATATTGAATGGCAGAGCAGGCTCAAAGGGCTGAATGGCCTACTCCTGCTCCTATTTTCTATGATTCTATGTTTCTATCTGCGTATATCCATATAACTAGTATGATTACAGAATGGTATTGACAGATATGTGGGAGTAGGTTAACATGGCTCTACAGTTCAAAGAAGGACATATGGGCATGGATTTTCTGATTTGGGGTGGCATTTCAACGGGACCATCCGCCCCTCCACATTTGCTCCAGCCTTGTCCCATTTTCCTGGGTCGGGGCATATTAAATATGCATGGCAGGATTCCCGTCGTTAAGAAGGAGCCCTCACTACCCAAATTTTATGGCATTCTCTTACCACGATCCCAATCGATTTCGCGTGATATTGCAAAGGAGAATTCCACCATGATCTGATGTACTGAACAGAAAAATTAACTGAAAGTGGCAGTGGGGATAACTGGGAAATATCCACAATCTAGCATATATAGTAACCACAGCAGTTTTTATAGAAATAGAAATTTCAGTATGGAAGGAAGTCATTTGGCCCAGAGTGCCTGTGCTGGTATGTTTTATTTATTTTTATATTTCTTCTTTTTTAAAAAATATTTCTGCCTAAAATGTAGTGCATGATAATAAATGTAGGAGCCTCATTATGGCCTCAGATTTTGATAAGTATGATGAGGCTGCCTACTGCCTTGTGAACTATAGAATTCGTAAGCTACTACTGAATTCTATAGAATAGCATTGGAGAATATGCACTATTTTAAAAGTTTTTTAAAACTTTATTCTTCAGGAACCATCTGGCACCTCGAGTTCCCAACTGGTGTTTTTGGAACTAACCAAGAAATTATTATGGGTATTTTATTCTTTGAACACAAATGGTGCTATCCATGCCTGGTACCATTGAACTTTAGTGTGCCTATTTTAGGAACAACAAGGAGGAGAGGCACTTAGAGAACAGTCGCTAAATGTTTGAGAAATGACATCCAGGGGTGAATTGATATTAATTTGAGGCTTGACTGAAACAGATGATAATAAATCTACCTGTAAAGAAAATGAAATGTTTACACTTTTAAATGACAAAACAATCATTGGTGAGACATTTCAAAATATATATATATATAAAAATTAAGCATAGCTTCAAGTAAGTGCCATTTGATAAGTTTGGCTTCCTTGGAAGAGTACCTTGTCTACATGTTCATTTGAGCTATGCAAGAGTAATTTCAACTCGATATTTCATGCGAGGAACACAGGCAAAAGGATAACATCAGGTCTACCTGAGAAGTGCCATCGGCATAGCTGTCAACTAACAAAGTCCAGAAAATCCCTGAGGATTGGCTTTGGAACATGGGAGAAAAAAACAATGGGGCTTACAATGAAGAATTAGCCAACTAAAACAAGATGAGAATACACCCACAGAAAATATATTTTCTAAGATGCTAGGGGATTCTACATAGAAATCTTTTGCAAAGTCTTATACTTTGAAATAGTCAGTGTTGTTGACCCCTGATACCTATTCTATTTGTCCATTATCACCAATAACTGCCCATTTCAAACAGAGAATCACTAAGATGTGGACTATTATAAGACTACCAAGAATACCAATGCAATATATAGAAACATCTCACCAACCTTTTCATTTATATATATTTCTTATTTTTTACCTTTTTTTTCTGTAGTCTTCCAAGATATTGAAGGGTAAAACTCCCTCGTGTGTCTTAACCCCAACCAGCAGTAGGCTGCATTAGCCAGTGATTTGCACCTCTACAATTTTCTGAGTGAGGCTATCAATTTAGTGCCAATTATGGGCAGTTTTGTTTTACTGTGGAATCATGCCTGCTACAAAAGGGCTGCTCTGGACAATCTGTGGCTATGATATACACCCATTTTTTCCTAAGTTTTATTTTTGGTCAAATGTTTAAGAAGGAAATTATTTTTGAAAATATATTTGTCCATCCAGGTTTTGTAAACACTATATGGCAGATTCCTTTGTTACTATTAGTTTGTCATTACAAAAGAGGTACATTTACAGCACAAGATTCATTTGGCTTTAAGCGAGAGACACATGCCTGTATTGGTCTCGTTCCAGGTATTCTGAATAACCTCTGCTTAACGAATTCTGAATAATCTCTGGCCTACTGTGTGCCAACATCCAAATGGGTTCAACTCATTTGCAGGACAGCCTGGAAAAAGTACAGTTGCAGGACCAGATGCAAACTTTCCCCTGCTTTATGAGAGATCCAGAGAAGTCAGTCATTACGAAGAATCTGCTTGTCGCATTTCCGTTCCAGGACTTGGGAGCCCTGCAAGAAAGGCCACCTGAATCCCAAAAGGCTCATAATATTTTGCAGCAGTCACCTACACCTCCAGCCCCAGGCCCTTGGATAGCAAGCAGAAGAAGTGATAGAAAAGGGCAGATAAAAGCTTGCGTGATCACAATTAATGTGCAGGATGATAAAAACCAAGTAATATTTCTATAAACAGTTACAATAACTTACTGGAATATTTGATGCTTGGTGTTCGCTTCTCTTGTAGGACAATGGGGAACAGATAATGTGCTGATGTTGAGGCTCAGGAATAGGAAGTGATGGCTAGCTGTGAGGAGCAAAGATTTTACTTAGACTCTAGAGAGGTTGGTGAGAATTGGTAGATCTTTGAGGGGCTTGAGACTTCCAAATAATATTGCTCTATTCATCTGTGAAAGTATTCCAAATGACTCTGACTCTCAGCTGCCTAGCATCAGTGCCACTACACCTGCTTTCTGTTCTTCATGGGCCAGGTTTTCAACATCAGTAATGTCATCATCAGGCTCTCTGGCATCTTCTGGACTATCTACATCCGTCCTTTCCTTGATAGCAAAATTATGAAGCTTACAACATGTGACCACAATTTGTGAGAAGGTGCTGGGCGTATACTGCCAGGCACCCCTGTACTTATCCAAACATCGGAACCTTCCTTTGAGCATCCCAATGGCTTGATGAATTCTTACCTCTGTCTTCATGTGTGCTTCATTGTAGTGATCTGTACAGCACTGTTGTTCCAATGAAGTGGTGTCATAAGCCATAGAGTAGCAGATATCCCATGTCATCCTGCGCCATTCTGCACCTTGCCCCTGCTATTGAAATCGAGCTGGGACACTGGACTGACAGAGTATAAAAGTATCAAGATAGGTCCCAATGAATTCATGAGCAAGAAGATGTGCCTATTGTCACAAATGGCCTGCACATTTAGTGAATTGAACCCTTTACAGTTCATATAAATATGGGGGTTTACATTCAGATAATGCAATGCCACGTGAGTGCAATCAATTGCTCCTCTGAATCCTGGGGATTCTGGCTATTCTGAAAAATGTTATGGCCCTCTCAATGATCTTTCTGGTGCCATTGTCGAATTGTATAAACTGAGCTGCCCTGGTAAAGAGGGCATTGGTGACTTGCCTTATAGAGGAGTGTACAAAAGATTGGTTCCCTGGAATAAGGCTGTGGTGTATAAATTCAGAGCTCTCCACGCTATGGATTTTGGTTACAGATCTGGCTGCAGCAACAAATAGAGCTTCTCCAAAGCATCAGGCTGAATTGCAGCCTCCTAAGCCAGAGCTCCCGGGAAAGGTCTCGGAAAGTGCGCCTGGATCTATACATCCTGCTGGATAACTACAGCTGGGAGGGTTCTGGCTCTCCTCTGGTGCTGGCTGATTAATCTGTCTTCCATTACAGCCTCTTGCTGTTCCATTTCCTCTACCCTTGACATCAAGGCAGCTATCGGCCGAGTGTGGCACTAAGGAGCCCTAGTAAAATTGAAGTCAATGGGAATCAGGAGGAAAACGCTCCAGTGGCTGGAGTCATACTTAGAACAAAGGAAGATGGTTGTGGTTGTTGGAGGCCTATCATCTCAGCCCCAGGTCATTGCTGCAGGAGTTCCTCAGGGCAGTGTTCTAAGCCCAACCATCTTCAGTTGTGCTTCATTAATAACCTGCCTGGCAAAACTGTGGCAGATGGAGTTCAATGTGGGGAAGTGTGAGGTCATCCATTTTGGACCTAAGAAAGATAGATCTGAGTATTTTCTAAATGACAAGAAGCTAAGAACTGTGAAGAAGCAAAGAGATTTAGGGGTCTATGTACAGAAATCACTAAAAGCTAGTGGACAGGTACAAAAAATAATTTAAAAGGCTAATGGAATGTTGGCCTTTATCTCAAGAAGGCTGGAATACAAAATAAGACATTATTTTACAGTTATATAAAGCTCTGGTTAGCCCCCATCTGGAATATTGTGTTCAGTTCTGGGCACCGCACCTCAGGAAGGATATATTGGCCTTGCAAGGGATGCAGCGCAGATTCACCAGAATGATACCGGGACTAAAAGAGTTAAATTATAAGGACAGATATTCCCCTCCATTTATTTTTCTTATCTGCTCCGGTTCATTTCCCATTACTAGATCTAGCAGTGATTCTTCTCTTGTGTACTTTTTTAACTCATTTCAAAAATTTGCTTACATATTTCTTCCTCCACTTCTGTTCCACTATTAGGTGGTCTGTAGAATGTACCTATTGGTGTGATTGATCCCTTCTGATCCTTTATCTCAATCCATATGGATTCTGTTTCTATCTTAATGTTAATTATGTGTCTTTTATCTACTGACATTATGTTAACTCTAATTAGTACAGCTACACCCCCCTTCTTCCTTCCCTCTTCTTTCTAAATACATCATAGCCTACAATATTTAACTGCCAGTCCTATCCTTTGTGTAGCCATGTTTCAGTTATCCCTACTACAGCTGGCTCCTCGCTATGAATTATTGCCTCCAATTCCCCCGTTTTGTTTCGTATGCTGTGCACATTGCTGTACAGGCAATTTAATTTGTTTATGTTAACTGTTCCTCTCACTTTATTTGCAACTGTCCTTTTATACTTATGTTCTATAACTGTATTTTTTCCCTAACCATTTATGTCACCCTTAGTCCTTACCTTGGTCTGACCTTTCCTCTCATCTCCTATTTCTTTTATCTTCAGGCTTATGTTATTTCCACCAGGTCCCTCCTCCCGTTTTACTGGTTTAAAGTCCTATTTATCCTTTCCGCTAGGACTCTGGTCCCATTCTGCTTCTGGTTGAAACACATCCCAACGGTACAGCTTTCTGTCCCAGTACTGGTGCCGTGTCCGATGAAATGGAACCCCTCCTTCCTACACCAGTCTTTCAGCCATGGATTCACCTTCCTGATCTGTCTATCCCTGTGCCAATTAGCACATGGTTCAGGTAGTAATCCCAAGATTATCACCAGTGATGTCCTGCTTTTTAATTTAGTTCCTAGCTTCTGATACTCGCTTAGCAGGACGTCCTGTATGTTCTTCTCTATGTCATTGGCCCTGACATGGACCATGACAACTGAATCTTCCCCCTCCAAGTTCCTCTCCAGTTGCTCCGAGGTATCCTTTACCTTGCAACATGAAGGCAATAGCTGGACGATCACGTATATATAAGGACAAAACTGGCTACTGCGTGACTGATTGGCTGAGGGTGGATGTTGTCATGGTCATGTGGATACTGCATGGAGTTGGGGGTATATAAAGAACCGCCTTAAGTGGGGAGGGCACAGGTAATATCCATCTTTTGTACTTATTGCCTTGTTACTGTATGTAACTAGTTGTACTTGACCATAAAAATTGCTGATTGCCAATGTATTGGTTGTCTCTTTGAATTTGTTACAGACTGATTGGGGGAGACTGGTGAAGTTGCAGTACAGTATCCACAGGGCCTCCAGAATGATTGTTGTCTGCTGCACACTGCACAACTTTGCTCTTCAAAGAGGTTCCACTGTGGAGGAATAAAGGCAGCATATAGGTATGATAGCATGGTAGTTATATTAATAGTCCAGTAATCCAGAAGACTGGACTAATAATCCAGAGAACACGAGTTCAAATCCCATTCTGGCAGTTTGAGAATTTGAATTGTTTAAAAATTCTGGGGGGAATAAAGCTGATACCAATAAAAGTGATCATGAAGCTGTCAGATTGTTGTAAAAACCCAATTGGTTCACTAATTTCCTTTAGGGAAGGAAACCTGCTGTTCTTACCCAGTCTGGCCTACATGTGACTCCAGTCCCACACCAATGTGGTTGACTATTAACTGTCTTCTGAAATGGCCTAGCAAACCACTCAGTCAAATCCAAGGCAACTCGGAATGGGCAATAAAGGCTGGCCTTGCCAGTGGTTTCCACATCCTGAGAATTAATAAAAAAGAGAAGACAGAGCAAAAAAGGAATCCAGGAGAAAAGATGACAAACCAGCTACAGTACCATTATTGTGGGAAGCAGATGGGCACTAATAGCTGATACCTTCTATTAAGTCCACAGATGGTCCTCTTAAAGACTCATCATTCAATATATGCCAATATACTTATCCCATCTCACCTTCTGCTACAGTTTCCTGCTGTCATCTGTTACCATAGCTCTTGGTCTGGTCTTAGCTTTCTCCGGAAAACTCTTAAGATGAATACTCAGTGCAACACCACAATTCAAGCCGTAACATTTTTATTTCTACAATGCTCTGTACAATGAATGGTGTCAGTATGATTTTACCCAGTGGTTCTCCTTGTACCTGTTGTATGAAAACAGTGGTCTACCCGCTGGGTATTCCACTATTCCTGATCATAATAGACAACCTGAAAGAGGAGCAGAGGGGGCAGGCCCATCGAATGAGGCACCATAGCCGGAGGCTGAGCCCATGTAACTATTACTACCCCCGCCAGAGAGACTACAGGGAGAGAATGTCCTTCGAGACAATGTCAGAGGAGCTCGGCGTGTGCAGACTGCTTTCAGCAAGGAGGCAATGGGCCACCTCTGTGAGATGCTAAATGAGGACCTGAAGCTACATCCTGCAGGGCCTTGACAGTAGCCATGAGTTGACAACAGCATGCTGTTCCTTTAAGGCAGGCACTGGTGACCTCTGCAACATTACCCAAGGTGATGTGAGGACCTACACTCAACAAGTCATGGATGGCTTATTCCGCAGGTCATCCAACTTTATCAGGAATGACATGTCCCCAGCGCAGCAAAGGAAGAGGCCATCAGATCAATTTCCATCAGATTGCTGGCTTCCCCAGAATGCTGGGGGCCATCGATGGGACCCATGTGCCACTTAAGGTTACACTTGATGAACTTGTCACGTTCATATGAAAGAAAGGTCACCATTCATTGAATGTTACGATAGTCTGCGATGCCCAAATGAGAATCTTGCATGTTTATGCAGAGCATCGGGGAAGTGCTCATGATTTCTTTGTTCTTCGTCGGTGTAACATCCATGACTTGTTCAGCAGGGAGGGACAAGGAGGTGGATGAATTGTAGGGGGACAAGGCGTAGCCACTGAAGCCGTGGCTGATGACACCCTTCCGCATCGCCAACAATGCAGCACAGGAAAGGTACAACGTGTGCACACGCCAAGTGGTGGAGAGGACAATAGTGGTGCTCAAATCATGCTTCCGGTTGCTGGACAAGTCGGGGGGTGTTTTACAGTATTCACCTAGCAAAGTGGCGAAGATTGTGGTGGGTATGCTGCACACTGCACAGGAAGGTCTGACCCTTAATCGAGATGCCAGTAGATCTGGAAGATCCCAACCTGGATGTCCCTGGGCCCATGGGTGGTGGTCCCCATCTGGGGAAGGCACACCTGCAGCAGGCAGGGCGGCCAGAGAGCAGCTGGTGGCTCAAGTGTCCGGACGATGATAGCCCCCCCTCTCCTCCACCCCGGGACTCCACCAGTGGAATGGAAGTGGACCAGGATGTCCGGAATGTGTCTGTGAAATTATTCCCCTTTGTGGCACGAACATGATTAAAAGTGAAACAATGGAACTTTTATTTAGTGCAACAGTTGAAACATCAACAATTAATGCAGATGAGAACAAGAAACAATGTTCATCAGGAAGAATTGACAAAGAAGTAGTGCATGTTTTTATAAATAGTGCAAAAAAGTATAAGGCACAGGATTTTAACAGTGGTAACTGAACTGCCTGTGAACTGAGCAGCAATAGTAACACTGTATTGAGGTAGTTGTAGAATTCAGTGAATTCCACCTTTTCTCTGAGTCTGTAAAATTTGGCCATTGACCAAAATTCTAAAATGGAAGATGCAGTTGAAAGGTTACCAAACGAATCAACAAAATACAGTAGAATATGGGAAAAAAGTAAGGTTGAATTAAACAGCCACCACCCAGTGAATCACATCTCCAGACATGGTGGGGCCATGTCTTTGTTTTAAAATAAAACCGATCAACACCTAGGACGTTGGATACAAAAGGAGCCCTGTATAGCAGGTGATCAACAATCAGCATTAATTCGAAGAATAATAGCTCATTGAGAGAGGCAACTGCAGCAAGACGAGGGGCCATCGAAACTCATCGAGGACTTATAAGAGGCTTTGAAAGAACTTTTAAATGAACATTGAAGTAACCTTGTTAACGTTAAAAACTATTGTAAGAGAGGGGTATAAAAGTAGAAGCCCAAAACCCCCTTCTCTCTCTTTTATCTCTCGGATTCCTCACTCATGCAACTCAGCCCTGACTTTTGGGCTGATTCCTCCGCCACCCGAGCTCTCCAGAGAGGAGAGGGGCTTCCAGCGAAACCAACGAACCCCACGTGAGAGAACAGGTCAGCCAGACCTGCAAGTGCGCAAGGATTGGTGAGCCTCGACCACGTGTGTGTGTGTGTGATAGGTGTCTCCAGGGTCCCCACCAACCTCTTAGCTTAGTGGGGTAGTGTACTGTAGTGTGTGTGTAACCCAATGTACTGCGTAGGACCATTTTAATCATCATTTTCTTCGCGTTGGCGGTACAATAAAACCAACCTTCCAATTCAAAATCAAACACCGAGTTTGTTCTCTATGCTATTCGGCTACATGAACCATCACCGGGTGCATTCGCATTTGTCCTGTTTTTCCCAGACCCCAATCCGTGAGGTATAGGTGTTCCTGGGCCAGACCGGGGACCCGATATTGGCACTGATCAATAAGGTGAGAATACCCCCAAAACACCCTACAGAATGGCGAGCCAGCCAGGAGAAACAGGCAGTGTGCCCGTTGGATCACTGAGTCATAGCACAGTTGAATTGGAAGGGATGGAAAGGTGGATTAACAGCTATGCCTACACGAAGATTAATGTGGCTAAGCAGTGGGTTCTGGACTTGGTACACTCCAGCTGCCCGCAACAGAGTGCAGCGGTGTGGACAGGGTCCAAAGACCATAAGAAGTCTCAGGAGAAGGCCGTTTGGTTGTTGTGTCTAGTGAAACAAGTCCAGCTGTTAAGAGAGCAGCTGGACCAGCTAGAGCAGGAACTAGGGGCAGCCGATAGGGAAGCAGAAGCAAGGGGTGTACTGTCGAGCCAGTTGTTAGAAAGGCTCCACTACACAGAGCGTGAGATGAGTAACCAAGTAAAAGCCTCCCGGACTGAGGTAGAATTCCTAAGGGGTGAGCTGACCGAAGCAAGAACCCTGGTTAGGAGCTGTCAGGATGAAATACGGGCATGAGAGTTTGAGAATGCAGAGCTAGAAGAGCGCCTCAGGGATACGAGGGACGTGTATATGGTGATGAAAGAAACGACCCAGGGAGGGACCGATCACAGTCTGTGCCAGGAAAGGATTCAGGAGTTAACCCAAGCTCTGTCCAACACCAGAGGAATGGTGTGTCTGGTAGCACCGGGGGTAGCCTCGGTGGCCAGGGATGGGAGACGATGGGAAGGTAGCATAGCGGAACCCAAGGTGAGGGTGGCCGTAGGGTCCCAGGGTGGGGCTGATGGGGGGAGCCTACCCTAAAGGACGGAGCTGAGCATTCCCGATGGTCCGACAGGGCCAGGGAGACTCAGGGACATTGGAAGTCCGAAGGGTGCAGGGAGGCCTGAGGATCCCATGGGTGTGGGGAATCTGGAAGGCCCGATGAGGTCCGGGAACCCCGGATATGCGAGAGACCCCGATGGTCCAGTGAGGCCAGGGAATCTCGGGGACATGGGAAGTCCGGAGGGTCCGGGGAGGCTCGAGGATCCCATGGGTAGGGTAGGTCTGGAAGACCCGAATTGGTCTGGACGCTCCGTTGGGAACAGAGGGAGGCCCCTGGTAGATCCAGTGAGAGTGGGGAGCTCCCGGGAAAGGGAAGCCTAGAGGGTCCGGTCAGGCCTAGGTGACCCACGTGCCCTCTGCGACAGCAGATGTTCGGCCCGCCGGCAGTTAACGGGAACCGAGGGCAGTTGCAGAGTGACTACGTGATTCGATTCGACATGCAGCAGTTACAGGCAATGATGGCGGGGAAACTGCACCTAACGAGAGAAGGGGATGCCTCCGTCCATTTTGCTACAATAGAGCAGGTGGGTGGGCTCCACGGGTGTAATGAGGAGGAGATCAACAAGCTCTTGTTCTCCCTAGATGGGCGTCTGTACGGAAGCCTCCCGTCCGCCATTAAGCACAGGGACGTACGTACAGAACAGCTGAAGGAAGAAATCCTCAGAGCCATGGGTCATCATAAGGATAGTCCGTTTGCCCAGGAAGAAAGGACGAAGCAGCTACCGGACGAACCACCAGAAGCCTTCGCGATTCGGTTGTGGCCGGTGTACGGCCGGGCCACGGTAAGAATAGTGGGAGACAGGTTCCAGCTCGCAGAGGATGCAAGGAGTCGTTGGCAGCGGCGTACCAGAATGCAGAGACCCTACCAGGAGCGCGCACAGGAGGGCGATGCTAAGGAGCTTGCCCTGTTGATGCGTGCCATGAGACAGGTCCTGGCGCAGGGGAAGGGGAAGCTGGGCGCAGCCGTGCCCAGCACAGCCCCTGTTGCACCCCCACAGCCCTGACTGGAGAACGCCCAGCCCGTACTCCAGTGTCCGTTGCACTATGATGAATGGGGCAGACCCTGCGTGGACATGGAGGTGGAGGGGGTCAAGGGGGAGTATCTGATTGACACCGGGGCATCAAGCACGGTGATCAAGTAAGATAACCCGGCCACTTCACCCCCGTCCAGCGGGAAGCCGTTCGACCTAGTAGGCTTCACAGGAGACGAGCAGGCGGGCGCGATTTCCAAGCCACTAGAGGTCCACCTGGGAACCCTTCACACACGGTGGAAGGTGGTGCTTCTCAGGTGGAAGCAGCCGGGATCCGGTGTCCTCGGGGCCGACTTCATGTTGGCGCACCGAGTGATAGTGGATCTCTGGAACCACTGCTTGTGGGGAGCAGGGGGTTCCGAGAAGGCAGAGGAAGTGTTAGTTATCCCAAGGGCTAGGGATAGCGAGGGGAGCTGCTGCACCTTGCGGCAGAAGGGGAGCTACGACCTGGGGGATCTGGTCGCAGCACCCTGGCCCCGTTCCAAGGGATTGTGCAGGAGAACCCGGCAGCGTTCGCCTCACACGAGCATGATTGTGGCCGAATGACAGGAATGGAGGTCCGGGTCCAGGGGGACCCAATGTCACGGCCACGGAGGCAGTACAGCTTCCCGAAGGAAGCCAAGGCGGACCTGGAGATGGCACTGGGATCCCTTGTTGAGCAGGGAATGTTGAGAACAATAGCAACCCACGTGAACTCGCCATTGTGGCCGGTTAAGAAACCGGACAGGACGTGGCGAGCCACGGTGGACTATCGCATCCTCAACAAAAATATCCCAACGTGCGCGCCCACGGTCGCAGCTGTAGCCGAGTTGATGGGGGGATTTCCAGTCTTTTCTGGGACTCACCGGGTACTGCCGAGACTTTATTGAGGGCTACGCCGCCACAGCAGCCCCTCTACTTCGGCTCCTCCACAAGGGAGTCGAATGGGAGTGGGATTCCAACTGCTAGGCAGCGTTTGAGCACCTAGCAGGGGCTGTGAATGGGTGGCAGGACTTCTCACTGGAGGTGGCTGCGGGCGAGGACAGCTTGGGGGCCGTGCTGCTGCAGGAGCGGCATGGCAAGCTGAGGCCCGTAGTGTACTCCTCCCGAGTCCTCACGGATGTAGAGCGGGGGTACTCCAACTGCGAGCAGCACTTCTTGGCCACGCATTGGGCCGTGAAGTGCTTCCAGCTCTTCATGGGGTTATAACTCTATTAACTATCACACCCCCACTCAGATGCTGCTGGACGGCAGGATCAAGGACGGTACAGTGAGCAGTGCTCGCATTGCACGCTGGACCTTGCTTCTGTCTCAGCTAAATCTGAAAGTGCAGGGACTCACGGAGCCCCGCTTGGCGCTGAACCTCCTTTATATGGGAGAGCCCCATAGGTGCTCGGTCGAGGGGGTTTGGGACCAGGACATAGGTTTCAAGGCCGGTATTTGTCCTACCGGCCGGGATATCTATGTTGATGTGTCCAGTTCACAGGTTACGGAATTTATGACCCTGAGAACCAGGTGGAAAAGGCGATTAAACTCCCGGCAAAGTTGAGCGCCCAACAAGCCGAACTCGCGGCGGTAGCGTACGTGGTCACGCACCCCGCGCTGTTTCCCCCTCCTTACACCATTTGCTCAGACTCGATGTTCACGTGTAACTCGTATACTGAGTATCTGGCGATCTGGAGCGGCCGTGGTTTCAGAGCAGCGGATGGGAAGCCCCCAGTAACAGCACCATTATTAAGGAGAATCCTGAGCGCCGTTGAGGGGAGGGAAGGGTTTTATATCCATAAGGTTAAGGCCCACTCAGAGAATGAGCCCCGATGGAAGGGGACTTCTCGGGCAGATGAGCTGGCCAAGAAGGGGGCCAGAGAGGGAGAAGTATGGGATCCCTATCCGATAGGCACGGTAGGGGCGATTCGAGATAAAGGAGGGACACAGGGGGTAGTGTTAGCCTCAGACCTGCACCGGGTACAGGAGCAGGACCCCGACATCAAGGCGGTCACAGGGGCGTTGAAAGAAGGAAAGAATGTACAAGGGCCGTATGGAGCGGCCGATGTAACGTTGAAGCAAGGAATGCTGTTTAAGGGGGACAAATGGGTAGTCCCGGAGCAGCACCAGGAGGATTTCCTCCAGCTGGCACACGGGGGACCAGGAGTGGGGCACCCCGGGCCAGAGACAACGTGGAAGCGGGTAGAAGAGGCCGGGTGGTGGCCTCAACTTAGAGGGGACGTACGGGAGTTCTGCACACACTGTTTGGAGTGCGCAGCGAACAACCCCGATCCCCAGTGAAGGAAGGCACTTTTGGGCCACGTTAGAAGGGTAGAGGGGCCATGGCGGTCCCTGGAAATCGATTACATCGGGCCGCTGCCGACCACGAGGTCACGGCACAGGCATTGTCTAGTGGTGGTAGATGTGTTTTCGAAGTGGGTGGAAGCGTTCCCCTGCAGGTCGGCCACAGCATTAGCAACCGCGAGGTTGCTGGTGAGAGAGGTGTTCTCCCGGTGGGGTTTGCCACATGTGGTGGAGTCCGACCAGGGGAGCCATTTTACCGGAAGGGTAATGCAGGTCACACTTCAGCTTTTGGGGATACAGGGGAAGTGGCATGTGTCCCACAATCCCCAGTCATTGGGAATTGTGGAACGCATGAACCGGACCCTGAAGGAGAGATTAAGGAAGGAGATTGGCGCTTTTCCCAAGTGGTGGGATGAGGCCCTTCCCACGATCCTCATGGGGGTACGGGCCAGCCCGTCCCAGAGCACCGGGTATTCCCCACACCAGTTAATGACGGGGAGAGAGATAAGGACCCCCACACATTTATTAGCGCCAGTCTTGAATGAGACGCAGCTGCAGGTAATATAATGAGGCAGCACAGGCAGGATCGGTTACTGCTGGAGCCACAGCGCTGCCAGGAATGGAAGGTCAGGGACCAGGTGATGGTCCGTAACTACGCCCGCGTAGGGGCGTTTGAGCCACTGTACATGGGGCCATTTAACATCGTAGATAAGGCTAGCCCCATGGTTTATGCAGTGAAGCTCCCCAGGAGGACGAGATGGCTGCTCATCAATCAATGCAAGCTATATACACCTAGGGAGGAGAGAAAGTCCAAGATGGAGGACGGCACAGGTTAGGTGTCCTCGTTGGCGAGCCGTGGTCTCCCACCGATCGTGTGGGATGACGAGGATGAGACCAGGGTAGGGGTGAGAAGGAGCGACCGGGTGCATCGGCCACCGGAGCGGTGGACGACACCAAACTCACCCCCGTGGCGTCGCAAAAATCCCGGCTAATTACCCTGTAGTCATGGGTGGCTTTGTCGGCAAACATGTATATAGTAGTTTTGTGAAGAGTGTGTTTTAGTGAACAGTTAGTGTGTGTGTGCTATGATTGTGGCAGTTTGTGTTGTACAGTTTCACAGTAGTGTTTGTTTTATAATCACGGACCTGTGGAGGTAGTCGCCTCGCACCGAGGGTTATGGTGGAGTTTTTTTTTGTTTTGGGTTTCAGAAAGCATGAAGGCCCAGCGGATAAGGGCAGCACACGGTACCATATTGACAATGGTGTTCATCCTGGGAATACTCCAGACCGGGAGCGCGAAGAGGGGAGATACCGAGGCATCCTTCATGTAAGAATGCACTGGAGGCCTCGGACCAACGGTGACTAAAGGGGGCGCGGGGACAGTGGATGGACAGGGGCAGTATTCCCATGTGGGCAGGTGGCCTGGCTGGGTAGGGTCGAATTCGACGCGCTACCTGAATGAGACTGGGTACACCTTCGGGGAAGCATCCGTGCCATGTCTCCGGGCTCGGATAGTCGCCAACAGGGTCAGGGTAGCTGAAGGCAAGCTCGTCTGCCTCAGATGCGCGGGACACAATTCCCTGAGAAGGTGGTGATGGTTGAGGAAGTTAGCTCAGGACAAGAGCAACGCCACAGCAGCCTGGGAGAGGCTAGGGAACGAAACCCACCGGACTATCACAGGGAAACGAGGGGGTGTAGAAGTGTGTTGGAACAAGTGGTGGAAGGAGGAACAAGGGATTTATTTGTGTGTGTGGGGATCATTGTGGATCTGTCCGAAGGGTGTGTCGATTGCCTTCCAGAGGCAATGGCAGGACGACGGGATAGGTATGAGATGGTACAGGAGTCACATTTTCTGTGTGTCCCTGGATCCCTACAACACAATAAATGCCACTGAGATTGTTACACAGGAGAAGAAGCCCCCGCCAACACCCCGGCCGGTTAGGGAAGATGAGATAGGTTGTCCGCACACCACACCGGATCCCGGAAATGGGTTAGTGTTAGTCCCCACGGAAAGGGTACTATACCACGAGGTACACCATCAGATCGCCTCAGTGATTCTGACCCTCACGCGAGTCCAGTTACCATCATGGTGTCCGGCAGAGACAGAGCAATTGTATGAGACATTGCTCCAAACCATGTACCATCAGTTCTATGAATCAAGCTATGGTGAGGATCCGTTAAATAACATGCACTCAAATGTTGAGAGAAGCGGTGGGGAAGGCATCGGTTCTAGTAGGTCCAAGCGTGGACTGATAAATGATGCGGCGACTGCGTTCAGTACGGGAACGTCGGTGATTAACAGTCTGGATAATGCTGAGTTACAGGTGCAGATAAACACCCGCAGGAACCAGTTGCGAAAGGTGCTGGGGGACGGAAACGAGATTGTCACGAATGAGTTGCACGAGGACCAAGCAATGACCATC
Organism: Heptranchias perlo; assembly: GCF_035084215.1. Lineage (NCBI taxonomy): Eukaryota > Metazoa > Chordata > Chondrichthyes > Hexanchiformes > Hexanchidae > Heptranchias > Heptranchias perlo. The sequence continues at coordinate 104,551,212 of NC_090327.1, forward strand.
CACTTGCGTGAAGTGATCGCCCAGCTTGAGTCCCATGCTAGTACCATAAACGCCTTAATAATGGAAGATAAGAATGCCTCCGCTCAGGTGGCGTGGAACGACGCTTGCGTGTTTTACGGTGCCTGGCTGTTAAATGAAGGACACAGTAATTTGGAAGACCTTAGGGAAGGTCGCGTCCCTTCATGGGTCACGAACAGGCACCTCGCAGCGATCAGTCTGTACCACAATGAGCTGAGTTTGTGTCAGCTTTGGTCGGCCTCGGAAGCGTCCCCAGTTCCGATGAACTGCGGCCGGTCGAATCACACAATTATGGGGATAGTGTTACAGTTACCGGTCCTCAGCAGGGGTCAGAGGCCTGCGTTGGTATACCAAGTTGAGAACATTGGGGTAATAAGGAACGGTGTCCATGTGCGACACCGCGAGGTCCCAGCATATGTAATCCAGTGGGAGCACGGTATGGGTGGGAGTGACCTGCAGGGTTGTCAGATGTATGGGGAACACCTTGTCTTGTGCCCTCAGCATCTGAACCCGTTTGATCAACCGGTGTGTGGGTTTAAATCAGAAGGAACTGAGCCGTTGAGTTGTACGATGTCGGTGATGGATGGGGATCACGTATCGCCTCAGGTGGCATACTCCGGGAAAGGCACATATTGTGTCACCACGGGGGTGGAGAGGTACAGGTTCACGAGGACACATGGTGTCCTGTGACCGAAAGCAGAGGTATCTGGCCACGTTTGGGTATGACATCCTACCTCTACCTGATCACCTCACAGCCTTGATTAAAGCAGTGGAACTGGTCCAGGCTCATTTTTACAAAGTGGAACAGCACAGTAGAGAGATAGGGACAGCGATCCTGGATGTGGTATCGCCACCGTGGTGGGACTTCGGTTTAAATATAGAGATCCCATTGTGGATCCGAATAATTTCACATGTTCTAGTTGTGTTACAGCTTCTCATGGTTCTGTACCTGATACGAAAAGCTTGCGTGGGGAATCGAGACATTCTCCGGTAGAGATGGGACCAGTTGCTGGAAAGACCCAAGGGGGCCCCGATATACAGCTCATGAGATGCACGACAAGCTATGATGAATTGTTTTAAACTCTGCAATTAAAGTTTTGAGTTCTCTGTAATGAAAAGTCCAAAAGCCTGTCCAAAAGCCTGTACAATCCTCTGTAGGCAAAGTTTGACCAAAAAGCATCTTCTGTAACGTAAGGTCAGATGTCGGAATTTGTGATGTATTGTTTTACATGTACAGTTAAGTTGATTTTGAAAATATGTATGTAACTGAGAGGGGGGGAATGGACGAGGGGATGCCTCCCCGAGTTAGTGTAACGGGGGAGGGAGAGCTTGGTTGGAATCGCTGGGACGACCGACACACACACACACACACACACACCGTACCAGGAAGCATCAACCGGGGAAAAGTATTTTTCGTGGAATCCACGTCCTCTAAGGGACTCGTTTCCTCATAGCGGCGACTGTAGAATTCAGTGAATTCCACCTTTTCCCTGAGTCTGTAAAATTTGGCCATTGATCAAAATTCTAAGATGGAAGGTGCAGTTGAAAGGTTACCAAATGAATCAACAAAACACAGTGGAATGTGGGAAAAAAACAAGGTTGAATTAAACAGCCACCACCCAGTGAATCACATCTCCAGACATGGTGGGGCCATGTCTTTGTTTTAAAGCAAAACCGATCAACACCTAGGACGTTGGATACAAAAGGAGCCCTGTATAGCAGGTGATCAACAATCAGCATTAATTCGAAGAAGCCCATCGAGAGAAGCAACTGCAGCAAGACGAGGGGCCATCGAAACCCATCAAGGACTTTTAAGAGGCTTTGAAAGAACTTTTAAACGAACATTGAAGTAACCTTGTTAACGTTAAAAACTATTGTAAGAGAGGGGTATAAAGCCAGAAACCCCCTTCTCTCTCTTTTATCTCTCGGATTCCTCACTCGTGCAACTCAGCCCTGACCTTTGGGCTGATTCCTCCGCCACCCGAGCTCTCCAGAGAGGAGAGCAGCTTCCAGCGAAAGCAACGAACCCTACGTGAGAGAACAGGTCAGCCAGACCTGCAAGTGCGCAAGGATTCGACCACATGTGTGTGCGTGATAGGTGTCACCAGGGTCCCCACCAACCTCTTAGTTTAGTGGGGGGAGTGTACTGTACTGTAATCATCATTTTCTTTGCGTTGGCGGTACAATAAAACCAACCTTCCAATTCAAAATCAAACACCGAGTTTGTGTGTTCTCTGTGCTATTTGGCTACATGATCCATCACCGGGTGAGTTAGCATTTGTCCTGTTTTTCCCGGACCCCTATCCGTGAGGTATAGATGTTCCTGGGCAAGACCGGGGACCCGATATCGGCTCCGATCAATAGGGTGAGAACACCCCCAAAACACCCTACATAGTCAATTGAAAAGTAGTGATTTATTTTAGAAGTAGTGCTATATTTCTCCTGTGCAAGTGTAAATTTGTTCAAAAGTTGTAAACTTTTTTCAAAGTATCAAAAAGTTTCAAACAACTTCTTACAGAATTATTTATCAGGAACAACAACATCAAGAGTATCAAATAACAATGGTAACACAGCAGCAACAAGAAAATAACATCAGTGAGAAGAACAATAATAAAAACATGTCAAACTATTTACCAGAGTCCAAAGCATGCCTGAAGGATTGCTGTGGGTGATGTTGAGCTGGAGGAGGTGGGCTCTGCGTGAAAGGGACACCCTATTCCCGTGTGTAGCTGCGTCGCGCCCCTCCAAGTGCACATACCCTTGTACTAAGGGCACGGCCTCTGCCTCCAACATGTCGGTCGGGATCAGGTAGTTGGTTGTTGGGTTCTGGACGTTGCTCTGATGGGACACGGGAAGCAGGTGTACTGTGACCAATGTAATCTGCTTCCTCTGATGCGGCAGCTGCTGGCTGGGTCATTGGAGGATCATCCTCAGCAGCCAGGTCCTAAAGGCCCATGCGTCTGGCACAAAGCCTGGAGATGGAAGGAGGTGGCCCTGGGAACTGTTGCCTTCCTGCCTGTCAGCAGCATGGCCCAGGACTTTCTCCATGTGTGTGGTGCTTGAAGGGAGTCTCAGGCATCAGCTGCAGGATGGTGCTGTGCCTAGCAAACAGGTCAACTGCCCGTACAACAAACTGGCAGAGGTTGTCCGGCTTCTGCCCTATCTCAGGTTCCTGTGATGTTCCTTCTCAGTCATGGACCCCTGTAGTCCTGCTCCCAGTCGTCCTCACGCTAGGCCCAATGTCTACCCTGCCTTACAGGGGACTGGAATGCATTTCCCCCATGGTTGAACATAACATCAGGAGCTCCAGTAACACGGAGCACTCAAGGTTGAGAAAGGTTCACTTTAGTAAGAAAATGCTGCAGATTTTGGTGACTGGGACAAAGAAGCATAATGCTGAACTGCTTAGGACTGGCATGTAGTGTGCCAAAACCAAAACCTCTTCAAAAACATGATGTAAGAGGTCAAACAGCTGAGAATATGTCAGAACAATGTAACGCAGGGAATAAATTGGCCAAGGGTGGTACAAATTGGAGTGGATAGCCAGCATCTTTTGCATAATTTCGACACAGAATTGCATCTGCCTGCTTATCCCGAAACAGTTCATGCACGTTGAGAGGCCTTGACCTGTGAACACATAAACAGCACTTCCCCAACCCAAAGTGACCATGTGAGTGAACTGGACTGTACAAACTCGCTGTTGTGTTCCCTTTTCCACAGGTCTCCGTTTTTGGGAGCTGGATTCATGCCCTTGGCCACTTGACGAGTTAAGTAGCTCCTAAAGTCACTTGACATGTGAAAAATAGGCATTGTTGTAGGAAAATCCTGATTGGCCAGCCTTCTAACAGTAGAGCTAACAAAATCCCTTAGAACAAGCTTGCCCAATGGAAACCTGAAGCAATTAGCACCTCCATTTGTTGTTGTTATTTTTTTTAATGGAAAGCTCAACACAGCAGTTGCAAAATCCCCCAAAGCTTCACAGATAGAGGCCTAGATTTTCTCAGTGATAGTGAATAATAAAGGCTTCAGAGATATAGGTCTAGACTGCCAGAAGTGCACTGGTGCCAAGAGGAAAAGCAAGAGGCTGCTTGTGCTGAACAGGAATAGGTAGGCAAATTAAAAATATTCTCAGGCCCTTGTTCCAAAGTCAATTGTTCCTTCTGGGATGGATTGTCATTTGCATTTTTAACTTTGGGGCCTTCACTAGGCCCAAAAAATGACCTCTCAGCAGGTTCAGGTCCTGCTGGGCTGATCAGGGCTGCAACTGGTGGAATTCCTGAGGTATCTCACCAATGCCCCCAGAAACTGCTGCTGAAATGTGGGGGCATGGGCAGAAGAAGTGTCCCCACCCTCAGACTGAGATTTGCAGTGGGATTTGGAATGGAAACCTAGCAGATCTGGGCTCCACCCCAATTTCTGACACCTCTCTCGCCATACTGCGCCAGAATTCCACCCCCAACGGGGCAGCATGTCTAGGCTGATGCCCCCAAGTATACTGGCATACTGAACAAAACAAAGTTTATTGAAGTTTGAGGGAAAGCATAAAATAAATGTCAATCATATGAACTTTAGAAAAAGGCAGAAAAACCTTTACATATTCAAAATAGACTCCATTAATTATGTCTTGTAACCAGCTGCAACATGGAATCAGGTTAAAACAATTCATGAATATTAAATCTAAAAATAAACCACACTTCACCATCTGACTTTCAATTATTTTGACAACCACATTTTGTAAGCCAATTTGCATATATTCCTTGAATAATCTAACTTTGCAACTATTGACTTCTGCTTATCCAGAATCGTTTATGGAAACCAATTCTTTGAATTCAGGGCAGCTGAAAAGATATTGTACTCAGAAAAGATTTTAAAATGCTGCAATGCTATTTTTGTGCGTTGTGACGTTATTTGTATAATTAACACTAACATTTCCATTCAACTATTTCCCACATGAAAGAGTTTACTTCATAAATAATCTACATCTTCTAATTAACGCATGAAGCTGGCATCACTGTTGATGCATAATGTCACCACTTTAATATAGAAATATAGCTCATTAAAGTCAATGAAACTCACAATACTATGAGTAAGATTAAAGCAGGAGGGAATAGTGGAATTTGAGTGTAAATTTAGTCAATAGATAGCCTTTAAATATCCATAATGCCAGACAAACAGGAATGTTCCAATTTACTTCAAAGATATCGAAATAATTGATGCTACTTCGTCTGGTAAACAGCATGGTACGTTTCCAGGAGTCTAACTAATGCAGCACATTCAGAAAATTCAGATATTTCAAAATTCAGAAATTCCTACTGCAAATGGAAAGCAATATTATTCCTCGCTTACTAAATAAAAAATTATAATTTTGAAAGTAAGGGTACTTTAAACTGTATGGAAACCAATTTGCAGTTTATGTCTAGCATTTAACAAGTTGGTGGTGGATTACCACTCAAGAACCAAAAGCATTAATTAAGGATAATGTAGGGGATTGATCTCCTTAGCATAACGAACTGCCCCATTTCCAACTTCTAAAATCATGAGCATTACACATTTAATTCCAAACAGATTTTAATTCCCTCATGGCATGTTAATCTAGTATTAAAATAAGTACCTGTTCAATTTTTTATGTTACTCTTTGATCTCCCATGGCTCTGCTCACAGATGAAAAATTATATACAGTTTGGAGAGCTTCACTGTATTTGTCCTTCAATTTTAAGGAACTAGTAAAATGACTACTGAAGCTGCCCAATTTGCCCACATGACAAATGTGTGTTAGAATTGATGGTCTAGAGTTTCCGCTAGAGGCACAATAGGCAAATTGCGTCCAAAATGCACCCAACACTGCGCCCGTTTTACCAAGGTGAAACTGCACCCAAGTTTCTGTGCAAACTTATTAGCATAAGTCCAAATGTGAAATCTCCCATGAATCAGCACAATCAAGCAGTGTAATTGATCGTAATCAATTTGTGACTGGAACAGGGCCAGTGGGGCCTTAAGGTGCTAGGGTGGGATAGTATAAAAGGTAAGGAAAAAGCACTCCCATTCAGAGTGAGGCTGGAGACCACAAAGTAAGCAGTACTATCTCTCTGTCCTGCAAATTTTTTAAACTTTACGCAGTAATTGATTTAAGTAACTCTGGACTGTCTGAAAGTATTTTTAAGTTTTCCCTTCCTGCAGATGACCGACATTGATTGAAGGAGAAGACGGAGAGGAAGGATGCCTGCAAGAAGGTCTTCAACTTTGCAGAGGAGAGCCTTCAGGCCCTCCTTGATGAGGTCAAGACATGGCAGGGGAGACCGGTCGTCTCAGCAAGGGTCCAGCCTTCACAGTGCCTCATCCATATTTCCCCAGGACGGTCAACCAGTGCCACAAGAAGTTCCATGACCTGACGTCAGCGAAGGTAATAAATCTATTTCCAATACTATCTGCAATACCCAATATGACAGACTCAGGCGAAACTACTGGACAGTGACCTGTTGGAGAGGACAGAACCTCCCTCTCCCCATAGATGCACAGCAGTAGCTCCTGCAATTGCTCGTAACACTTCTTTATTATTTTCCATTTGTCCTTGCAGGGCAAGAATATGCACAATGCCCATGAGAGGGTGAGGAGTGGTGGGGGTTTTCCAAACCTCTGGACATTGACCCCCCACAAGTAGAAGGCGGTGGAGCTGCTATGGAGCTGCACCATCGTGGCAGTGGTGGCGGACGAGGTGGGTGGGGAGAGTCCACAAGCCTTTGGACATTCAACGCCTCTGCACAGGACAGTGGCAGTGGGTTGCCACCCAATCCCTTCTCCCAAGACCCCTCCACCGTGGGCAAGGACAAACATTCTAATTCCCACAGGCAAGAAGTGAAGATCGAAGACGGTTGCACTGGAGGAGTCAGAGGAGAAGGAGGCGGAGGTAGAGGAGGGGGCGAGTGCCTGAGTGGCACTTGGCAGGTTGGTGTCTTTTGTACCAAATTAAAAGCCTAAGTATTTTTTTTATTTGTTCATGGGCTGTGGGTGTCGCTGGCGAGGCTGGCATTTATTGCCCATCCCTAATTGCCCTTGAGAAGGTGGTAGTGAGCCACCTTCTTGAACCGCTGCAGTCTGTGTGGTGAGGGTTCTCCCACCGTGCTGTTAGGTAGGGAGTTCCAGGATTTTGACCCAGCGACGATGAAGGAACGGCGATATATTTCCAAGTCAGGATGGTGTGTGACTTGGAGGGGAACGTGCAGGTGGTGTTGTTCTTGTGTGCCTGCTGCTCTTGTCCTTCTAGGAGGTAGAGGTCGTGGGTTTGGGAGGTGCTGTCGAAGAAGCCTTGGTGACTTGCTGCAGTGCATCCTGTGGATGGTACACACTGCAGCCACAGTGCGCCGGTGGTGAAGGGAGTGAATGTTTAGGGTGGTGGATGGGGTGCCAATCAAGCGGGCTGCTTTGTCCTGGATGGTGTCGAGCTTCTTGAGTGTTGTTGGAGCTGCACTCATCCAGGCAAGTGGAGAGTATTCCATCACACTCCTGACTTGTGCCTTGTAGATGGTGGAAAGGCTTTGGGGAGTCAGGAGGTGAGTCACTCGCCACAAAATACCCAGCCCCTGACCTGCTCTTGTATGCTTTTGAATTGAGTACATTATCATTATAAAATAACCTATATCCAGGGACCAATATTAACTCATTTGTGCCGCAGTTAAGCTGAGAGGTGATCTTATTGAAACATATAAGATCCTGAGGGGACTAGAAGGGGTAGATGCTGAGGGGAGAGACTAGAACTAGGGGCCACAGTTTAAAAATAAAGGATCTCCCATTTAAGGCGGAGACGAGGAGAAATTCTTTCTCTCAGAGGGCCGTGAGTCTGTGGAACTCCCTTCCCCAGAGAGTGGTGGAGGCAGGGTCATTGAATATTGTTAAGGCTGAGTCAGATAGATTCCTGATTAACAAGGGAGTTAAAGGTTATAGTAGGTAGATGGGAAAGTAGGGTTGAGGTCACAATCAGATCAGCCATGATCTTATCAAGTGGCAGAGCAGGCTCGAGGGACCGACTGGCCTACTCCTGCTCTTAATTTGTATGTTTGTATGAGTGCATGGGACAGTGAAGCAGAGCAGCCCCAATGGGAAATGGGGGGGAAGAGGAGCCAGGCTTCACAATGTAGTTTGTGCCCTATAAGCTGGCAAATAAGGGAGTGACAGAATGCCAGGGCTCCTCACCAATGCTCCGTCCTGGAACTGGACAATCAACCCCACCCTCAGGCCACCCCCAAGCAGAGACAGAGTCAACCAACTCTCCTCAGCCGGGCTCCAGCGCGGACACAGATAACCGTGCTGAGAGAGCAATTCGGTGCCGCGATGGCTCCCAGGCGTCTGACTCCAGTGGCACTGTGGCAGTGGGAGACTTGCAGAAGGTGGAGGAGGTATTTACCTCTCCAGTGAGACCAGCCAGAAGGTGGACACGGAGCAGTGGGTCAGCAGAGCCTGGCTTGTCATCTGCAAGCATGAAGATGCACCCGCTGATGGTGCATTAGAGGGGGATAAGGACCCTGTGCTCTATTATGAACAACATGTAGAAACGTGCCGGCCTGGTGTCAGAATCTGCTGCGGTGATCTCCAGCAGCATTGCACAGGTGACGGTTCAACTCCAAGAGCCCATGCAGCAGTTGACTCACCAGTTGACTGCTGCCTTTGGATATCCGACAGGTCCTCTGGAAGAGGACGATGAAGTAGAAGCTAGGGCCTTGAACTTAATGAAAGGCTCAGGCTTCTGCTCTTCAGGCCTTGTAGACAGATTGGAGGGCGTGATGACTTGCGGTGGCAGTGTCTCAATGAGGCCTTGTGGGATCTGGCAACTGCCATCGTTCCACCCATCAGGGCAATGGGCGAGCTTGCAGGTCAATTCAGCACTGGTGGGTTGGTTCGTGGGGTCCAAGTGGCTGTTTCGTCCACCTCAATGGGTGGCAGCACCACCCTGGACTCCAGCCTTACAGCAGCCGGCACGTTGTCAGCTGCACACGGCAGGCCGCACGATGTAGCTCAGGATCGCAATCCTGGGACGCAGGTAGCAGCATCCCTGCTCCAGGAGCAGACAGCCATAAAAGTCGACAAGTCACAGGACCAAAGCTCATCAGACTGGCATCCTTCCAACACACTGCAGGTAGATGTGCCATCCACATCAGCAGGTAGACAGTGCAGGAGGGCAGTAGGTAGAAGAGCTCGTCTGGGCACAGGGGCCAAGCAAGGCCTTGAGGGAGTGGGGGGATTTTAATTCCTGTCTTTACCACTTCCACTTTCTCTTCCTCCTCGACTGTTTGGGGCGCAGTGGCGGAGGGAGCTGCCAAGCTGCAAAATATTTGTTAAAGTTGTTTCACAAATTTGAAGTTTTTTGCCCAGTTTTGTACATCTTTGCACTATTGCTCATGTTTAAATTTAACGGGCCAGAATTTGCTGTCAAAATAACGGTGAGGCTAATGGGGCTCGCCATTATTTATGCATAAATGATACAACAACTTCAGGTGAGGAGCAGATGCACGGTTAAATGCGAATATCCAAAAGTTGCTGTCCGAGTGGTGCCACTCCGCCGTTAGCTTCTGGAAAACAGCATCTCGCTGTCTGCCTCACCATTGACATGCATTGAATGTCATCAAGTTCCTGTATTTGAACAACAGATGTGAACGAAACCTGTCGCAGATATGCAGGGCTAGTAATTAGTAGCATAAGTACCATTTAACAACGTGCTAACCAATCACTCTCTCTCTGGCACTGAAAATTAACTATTACAAGTGTAGAGTCACATTCCTTTAGGTTTTGAACTTTTCGGGGAGATTTAAAAACTGTCAAATTTTAAATTAAATTTATTCACCCTCCTTCTCAGTCCTTCCGCTGTTTATTTCCCAATCTTTAAATCTCATTGGTTAAGGAGATACCCTGTTGGTTGCCCTGTTCACTCAGGTCCCAGATGCCCTCGCTGGGTCATTATCAGCTCGCATTTCCAGCAACTTAGTGGGCAAAAATGTTTTGAGCTGAAGGGTGCAGGGGCAAGTCTAACTAACGGCAGATGTCATTAGATGTCATTAGATGCCCTGTTACAGCAATGCTGGCCCATTATTATTTAAGTTTAATACTGTTTTTGCATAATTGTCAAAATTGGTAAAATTTTGCACTTTTGGTCATACTTAAACATTATAGTTTAATACAGAATTAACAAAACATTTACATCGTTTGGTCTTACAAAGTGGAACAAGAAACATTTCTACATATTTACATTTTGAGAACTGCAAAAAAGTTTATTTTTCTATTCTTTTTAACACTAATAGTTGGAGATTTTAATTTTTGTAATAAATCTCTTTTGCATTTGAACTGATCAGTGTCCGAGTCTTCTGCTGCTCACAGCCCGCCGGGGGAGAGGCGCATGAGATGGTGGGCGGTGGGGGGGATGGTGCTCATTGCATGAAAGCCTGCTGCACAATCCATGCTCTGAAAGCCCTTGCCCTGTCGGGCGGTTGCCTCCTGCATAGGTTCAGCACCCCTCGACTCCGGTTCCCCTGGTACTGCATCCATCTCTATCGGCTCCTCTCTCAGGATGTCCAGGTCGAGACCTTCTGACAATGCAAAGATGTGCAGGGCACAGCAAACCACCACAATCCTGGCCACTCTCTCTGGGGAACACAGCAGTATGCCCCCAGATCTGTCCAAACACCTAAAACGGCTCTTCAGCACCTCAATAGCTCTCTTCATGACCTGCCTGGTGGAGACATGCGCCTCAATGTACCTGTCCTCTGCCTTGGTCTGGGCCACCTGAAATGGTCCCATGGCAGCAGCGGGTATGCTTTGTCACCAATAAGCCAACCATTGGCTCGATCACCATCTTCAACCATGCGGTCTATAACAGAATTCCCCATGATGAAGGTATCAAGATATGAACCAGCATTAACGTGCAGGATGCACAGACAGGCATCACGTACAATCTGCACATTAAGGGAGTGGAATCCCTTCCTGTTCATGTAGCTCTCAAGGGGGTTTTCAACGGAAGCGTTCAGTGCCGTGTGAGTCTTATCAATCGCTCCAAGCACCTTGGAGAAGGCAGCTACATGATAGAAAGCAAGTGCCCTCCACCTCTGTATTAGGAACATTGCTTTTCTTGTTATATATAAATGGCCTGTACTTGGGTATAAGGAGTACAATTTTGAAGTTTGCGGATGATACAAAACTTGGCAATGTAGTAAATAGTGAGGAGGACAGTAGCAGACTTCAGGAGGACTCAGATACGCTGGTGAAATGGGCAGACAGAGGGCAAATGCAATTTAATGCGGATAAGTGTGAAGTGATGCACTTTGGGAGGAACAACATGGAGAGGCAGTATCATCGAAGTGGCCCTATTTTGAGGGGGCTAGAGCAGAGGGACCTGGGGTGCATATTCACAAATCTTTGAAGGTGGCAGGGCAAGTTGATAAGGTGGTTAAGAAAGCTTATGGGATACATGGCTTTGTAAATAGGGGCATTGAATACAAAAACAAGGAAGTCATGCTAAACCTTTACAAATCACTGGTTAGGCCTCAGCTGGAGAATTGTGTACAATTCTGGGCACCACACTTTAGGAAGGATGTCAAGGCCTTGGAGAAAGTACAGAGGAGATTTATTAGACTTCAGTTATGTGGAGAGATTGGAGAAGCTGGGATTGTTCTCCTTAGAGCAGAGACGGTTAAGGGGAGATTTAATAGAGGTGTTCAAAATTATGAGGAATTTTGATAGAGCAAGTAGGGAGAAACCGTTTCCTCTGGCAAATGGGTCAAAAAGCAAAGGTCACAGATTTAAAATAATTGGCAAAAGAACCAGGGGGGAAATGAGGAGAATTTTTTTTACACAGAGGATTGTTAAGATCTGGAACACACTACCTGAAAGGGTGGTGGAAACAGATTTCATGGGAACTTTTAAAAGGCAATTGGATATGTACTTGAAGAGGACTAATTTTCAGGGCTATGGAGGAAAAGCTGGTGTGTGGGACTAAATTGGATAGCTCAGGCATGACGGGCCGAATGGCCTCCTTCTGTGCTGTAAGACTCTATGATTCTATATCAAATGAAATGAACTCACCAACCCTGCAGAACAGTGTGCCAGTCATCTGCCAGTTGCTGTCTCTCACTGTCCCTTGACTGGTACAGCACAGGTCCCCTGTGGACACCTGGAATGAGCCACACCCATAAAAGTTCCGAGCTGTGGTGACCTTCACCTTGACCGTGATGGCTGTGTAGCTTGTGGACCGCGGCTTGAGATTGTCCTGCAGCGAGTTTCAATGTCGGAGGACCTGCTCTGACAGCTCCTTGTAGCTCGTGCAGGGCCTGTACGCTCTGAGCAGGGTACCTGCGAGTTCGGTGCAGTGTTTTTCTGTGTTACCTAACTCTTTGTGCCTCGAGCCTCTGGAACTCTTTCTCCCCTCCCTCCTCCTCCTCTTCCACCCCCTCCTCCTCCAGCATCACAAAGAGGAGTAGGATTGCCAGGAAATCAGCCATTCTTCAACCTTTTTAACTAATTGATGTTTCTGCAGCAGCAGGGCAGACCTGTGGCTTCAATTGACTGCTGGTCAGGTAATTAACACTGGATTCATGTGACCACAGGTCCCTGTGCGCCTGAGAATCTGGCTGCATTCCACTGAACCCCCCCCCCCCCCGCCGCCTGAATGAGCGCAATCGGTGGCAATTCGCCTTTCTAACCTGGTGGCGTGGCCACTTTTGTGGGCAGGGACTGGTTCATGCGTAGGGTGCGTTAAACAGACTTAAAAGATCATCAGGACCCCCTTAGTACTTTTTAAACCCACTTTCATATTGCATTGGGGTCTCAATCACAAGCGTGTGAGATAACCTCACCAAGGAGGGCCCATATTGCCATGTTCTGGAGTCCAGACTCCAGGAATGATTGCAATAATTACAGCAATTGTGCTTCTTTCACGTTTCAAAATGCAAAGCAGAAAACAGGCCTGTCTGTAATGAAAGTTTCAACTGCCTTGAATTTTTTTTGCCACAGGATGTTTCCATGATCTTGGCACAAATTATATTGTCATTGCTCAGAACACGTCTAGGGATCACTAAGGCTATTGTGCTGCATTCTTCACACTTCATTTTGTTTTTCAAAAGAAAAGACAAATAATTATCATCAAAACATCTGAAGTTATGTGGCATTGTAAGATTTCTAAAAGTTCAAGGTGCCATCAACTGCAAAACCATTGAGATACAAGCATCTTCTGAAAATCCTCTGGTCTACATCAATGTTAGGGATTCTCGTCCGAATGAAACAGCTCATCTGTGTTGCACAGAATGTCATTCTGTTTATTACTGTGAAATTCCTTCTGCAGCTGCACAGTAGGAGTACAATGAAAGCCATGCTGCCACAGGGAACATCATCGAGCAGACATTCGGCGTCCCCAAACAACGCTTCCACTGCCTGGACCGTTCAGGAAGAGCCCTGCAGTACAGCACTGAGCAGGTATCCAGATTTGTGGTTGTCTGCTGCATGCCCCACAACTTTGCCATCATGAGACCAGCCCTTACCACCACCTGCGCACCAACAAATTGAGGAGGAGGAAGAGGAGGAGGAGGAGGAGGAAGAGTAAGGGAAGGAGGAGGAGAGACAGCAACCAAAGGTGCCCCTTGCTGCCAAGGTTCTAAGAGATAACCTGATTGAGAAGCCATCCTACTAACCACAACTCCAAGTCCTCATTCACCAGCAACCCCACACTCCTAATATAAGAATACAAGAACATAAGAAGTAGGAGCAGGAGTAGGCCATACAGCCCCTCGAGCCTGCTCCTCCATTCAATAAGATCATGGCTGATCTTCGACCTCAACTCCACTTTCCTGCCCAATCGCCATATCCCATGATTCCCTTAGTGTACAAAAATCTATCAATCTCAGCCTTTAATATACCTTAACGACTGAGCATCCACAGCCCTCTGAGATAGAGAATTCCAAAGATTCACAACCCTCTGAGTGAAGAAATTTCTCCTCATATCAGTCCTAAATTGCCAACTCCTTATCCTGAGACAATGCCCCCTAGTTCTAGACTTGCTAGCTAGGGGAAACAGCCTCTCAGCATTTACACTGTCAAGCCCTCTCGGAATCATATATGTTTCAATGAGATCACCTCTCGTTCTTCTAAACTCCAGAGAGTATAGACTCATTCTACAAAATCTCTCTTCATAGAACAACCCTCTCATTCCAGGACTCAATCTAGTGAACCTTTGTTGCACTGCCTCTAAGGCAAGTATATCCTTCCTTAGGTAAGGAGACCAAAACTGTACACAGTACGCCAGGTGTGGTCTCACCAGAGCCCTGTACAGTCGCAGCAAGACTTCCTTACTCTTATACTCCAACCCCCTTGCAGTAAAGACCAACATACTATTTGCCTTCCTAATTGTTTGTTGTACCTGCATGTTAACTTTTTGTGCTAACATCTAAATCCCTCTGACTACCAACATTTCTTAGTCTCTTACCTTTTAAAAAAATTCTGCTTTTCTATTCTTCCTACCAAAGTGGATAATTTCACATTTCCCCACATTATACTCCATCTGCCACCTTCTTGCCCACTCACTTAACCTGTCTATATCCCTTTGCAGCCTCTTTGCGTCCTCTTCACAGCTTACTTTCCCACCTAGCTTGGTATCGTCAGCAAACTTGGATACATAACACTCAGTCCCCTCATCTAAGTCATTGATATATATTGTAAACAGCTGAGGCCCCAGCACTGATCCTTGCGACACCCCACTAGTTACAACCTGCCAACCCGAAAATGACCCGTTTATTCCTACTCTCTGTTTTCTGTCCGTTAACCAATCCTCACTCCATGCTAATATATTACCCCTAATCCCCTGAGCCCTAATCTTGTGGCACCTTATTGAATGCCTTTTGAAAATCCAAATATACAACATCCATTGGTTCCCTTTTATCTACCCTGCTAGTTACACCCTCAAAAAACTCTAATAGATTTCTCAAACACGATTTCCTTTTCACAAAGCCGTGTTGACTTTGCCCAATCATATTATAGTTTTCTTAGTGCCCTGTTACTACGTCTTTAATAATAGCTTCTAACATTTTCCGGACTACTAATGTCACTTTAACTGGCCTATAGTTCCCTGTTTTCTCTCTCTCTCCTTTCTTGAAGAGCGGGGTTACATTTGCTACCTTCCAATCCACAGGAACTGTTCTAGAATCTAGGGAATTCTGAACGATCATAACCAAAGCATCCACTAGCTCTGCAGCCGCCTCTTTTAAAACCCTAAGATGTAGGCCGTCAGATTCAGGGCATTTGTCGGCTTTTAGTCCGATTAATTGCTCCAGTACTTTTTCTTTATTAATCTTAATTACTTTAAGTCACTCTCATTAGACCCTTGGTTCCCCACTATTTCTAGTATGTTTTTGGTGTCTTCTACTTTGAAGACAGATACAAAATATTTGTTCAACATCTCTGCCATTTCCTGATTCCCCATTATAATTTCTCCTGTCTCAGTCTCTAAGGGACCCACATTTACTTTTGCTGATCTCTTCCTTTTTACATACTTGTAGAATCTCTTACAATCTGTTTCTTTATTTCTTGCCAGTTTACTCTCAAATTCAATTTTCACTCTATCAATATCTTGGTCATCCTTTGCTGATTTCGAAAACCCTCCCAATTCTTAGGCTTACTACTCTTTTTGGCAACATTGTAATTCTCTTTTAATCTAATACTATCCTTAACTTCTCTAGTTAGTCACGGTTAGATAATTTTTCCCATGGAGTTTTTATTCCTCAAGGAAATATATATTTGTTGAGAATTATGAATTATTTATTTAAATATTCACCATTGCGTATCTGCCGTCATATCTTGTAATCTAATTTCCCAATCTATCTTAGCCAACTCGCCCCTCATACCTACGTAATTGGTTTTGTTTAAATTTAAGACCCTAGTTTCAAACTTAACTACATTACTCACAAACTCAATATGAAATTCTATCATATTATGATCACTCTGCCCCAGAGGATCTTTAACTATAATATTACTAATTAACCCTGTCTCATTACACAATACTAGATCTAAAATAGCCTGTTCCCTAGTTGGTTCCTTGATATATTGGTCTAGAAAACTGTCTTGAATGCGTTCCATGAACTCGTCCAAATTACTTTTGCCAACTTGGTTTGCCCAGTACAGAAGAAGATTATTGCATGACCCTCATGATTATTGCATTACCCTTGTTACATGTTCCTCCAATTTCCTGATTTATACTCTGTCCAACATTATAACTATTGTTAGAGGGCCTGTAAACTACTCCCACCAGTGTTTTCTGCCCTTTGTTATTTCTTTGCTCCAGCCATACTGATTCTACATCCTGATTTTATGAGCTAAGATCATTTCTCACTACTGTCTTTATCTCATCCTTTATTATCAGGGCTACCCCCACTTTTCCATTTTGCCTATCTTTTCTAGAAGTCCAGTACCCTGGAATATTTACTTCTCTACTTTGGTCACTCTGCAACCATGTCTCAGTAATGGCGACTAGATCAAACCCATTTATAAGAACATAAGAACATAAGAACATAAGAAATTGGAGCAGGAGTAGGCCAATCGGCCCCTCGAGCCTGCTCCGCCATTCAATAAGATCATGGCTGATCTGATCCCAACCACAAATCTAAAGAACACAAGAAGTCGGAGCAGGACCCGGCCACATAGCCCCTGGGCCCTCTCCGCCACCCACAGGGCATTGACCGATCCGAACTCAGCTTCATGTCCAATTTCCTGCCCGCTCCCCATAACCCCTAATTCCCTTTACTTCTAGGAAACTGTCTATTTCTGTTTTAAATTTATCTAATGATGTAGCTTCCACAGCTTCCTGGGGCAGCAAATTCCACAGACCTACCACCCTCTGAGTGAAGAAGTTTCTCCTCATCTCAGTTTTGAAAGAGCAGCCCCTTATTCTAAGATTATGCCCCCTAGTTCTAGTTTCACCCATCTTTGGGAACATCCTTACTGCATCCACCCGATCAAGACCCTTCACAATCTTATATGTTTCAATAAGATCGCCTCTCATTCTTCTGAACTCCAATGAGTAGAGTCCCAATCTACTCAACCTCTCCTCATATGTCCGCCCCCTCATCCCCGGGATTAACCGAGTGAACCTTCTTTGTACTGCCTCGAGAGCAAGTATGTCTTTTCTTAAGTATGGAGACCAAAACTGTATGCAGTATTCCAGGTGCGGTCTCACCAATACCTTATATAACTGCAGCAATACCTCCTTGTTTTTATATTCTATCCCCCTAGCAATAAAAGCCAACATTCCGTTGGCTTTCTTGATCACCTGCTGCACATGCATACCAACTTTTTGATTTTCTTGCACTAGGACCCCCAGATCCCTTTGTACTGCAGTACTTTCCAGTCTCTCGCCATTAAGAAAATAACTTGCTCTCTGATTTTTCCTGCCAAAGTGCATAACCTCACATTTTCCAATATTATATTGCATCTGCCAAATCTCCGCCCACTCACCCAGCCTGTCTATATCCCCTTGCAGGTTTTTTATGTCCTCCTCACTCTCTACTTTCCCTCCCATCTTTGTATCATCTGCAAATTTTGATATGTTGCACTCGGTCCCCTCCTCCAAATCGTTAATATAGATTGTAAAGAGTTGGGAACCCAGCACCGACCCCTGTGGAACACCACTGGTTACTGGTTGCCAGTCCGAAAATGAACCATTTATCCCAACTCTCTGCTTCCTGTTCGATAACCAATCCTCCACCCATGCCAGAATATTACCCCCAATCCCGTGATTTTTTATCTTAAGTAATAATCTTTTATGTGGCACCTTGTCGAATGCCTTCTGGAAGTCTAAATACACTACGTCCACTGGTTCCCCTTTATCCACCCTATACGTTATATCCTCGAAGAACTCAAGCAAATTTGTCAGACATGACTTCCCCTTCATAAAGCCATGCTGACTTTGTCCTATTAAATTATGCTTATCTAAATGTTCCGTTACTGTCTCCTTAATAATAGACTCCAAAATTTTACCCACCACAGATGTTAAGCTAACTGGCCTATAATTTCCAGCCTTCTGCCTACTACCCTTTTTAAATAACGGTGTTACATTAGCAGTTTTCCAATCTGCCGGGACCTCTCCTGAGTCCAGGGAATTTTGGAAAACTATCACCAAAGCATCCACAATCCCTACTGCCACTTCCCTCAAGACCCTAGAATGGAAGCCATCAGGTCCAGGGGATTTATCCGCCTTGAGTCCCATTATTTTACTGAGTACCATCTCCTGAGTGATTTTAATCGTATTTAGCTCCTCCCCCCCGAGAGTCCCCTGTTTGTCCAGTGTTGGGATATTCTTAGTGTCCTCTACTGTAAAGACTGAAACAAAATATTTGTTCAGCATTTTTGCCATCTCCATGTTTCCCACCATTAATTTCCCGGTCTCATCCTCTAAGGGACCTATGTTTGCCTTAGCCACCCTTTTTCTTTTTATATAACTATAGAAACTCTTGCTATCTGTTTTTATATTTTTTGCTAATTTCTTTTCATAATCTAACTTCCCTTTCTTAATCAATCCTTTAGTTACTTTTTGCTGTCTTTTGAAGAATTCCCAATCTTCTATCCTCCCACTAAGTTTGGCTACCTTATATGTCCTTGTTTTTAGTCGGATACTATCCTTGATTTCTTTACTTAGCCACGGATGGCTGTCATTTCTTTTACACCCTTTTTTCCTCAGTGGAATATATTTATTTTGAAAGTTGTAAAATAACTCCCTAAATGAACACCACTGCTCATGTACCGTCTTACCCTTTAATCTATTTTCCCAGTCCACTTTAATCAATTCCGCTCTCATACCATCATAGTCTCCTTAATTCATCTATTTTGTTACAAATGCTTCGTGCATTCAGACATAGCACATCAATTTTACCTTTTTTAATTTTTTCCCTGATATGACCTTAGTCACTAATGCCCTATTACCTTTGTTGAAGTCTCTGTCCTTTCCTGAGACACTCTGCTTGTTTTTTTAAATCCAAATCACTACTCTGCTCTACAGCCTTGACTTTTCTCTTTAGATTTATAAATTTACCCTTACCTGAACCCTCCCCCACCTTATTAGTTTAAAGCCCTATTTACCACCCTCGTCATTCGATTTGCCAGGACACTGGTCCCAGCCCCGTTTAAATGGAGCCCATCCCAACAGAACTGCTCCCTCTTTTCCCAGTTCTGGTGCCATTGCCCCATGAATTGAAACCCCTGCTTCCCACACCACTCTTTCAGCCACACATTTGACCATCTAATCTGGTTGACCCTATGCCAATTTGCGCGTAGCTCAGGTAGTAATCCAGAGATTATTATCTTTGACGTTCTGCTTTTTAATTTGGACTTTAGGTCCTCAAACTTTTTTTTAAAATTCGTTCACGGGATGTGGGCGTCGCTGGTGAGGCCAGCATTTATTGCCCATCCCTAATTGCCCTCGAGAAGGTGGTGGTGAGCCACCTTCTTGAACCGCTGCAGTCCGTGTGGTGACGGTTCTCCCACAGTGCTGTTAGGAAGGGAGTTCCAGGATTTTGACCCAGCGACAATGAAGGAACGGCAATATATTTCCAAGTCGGGATGGTGTGTGACTTGGAGGGGAACATGCAGGTGGTGTTGTTCCCATGCGCCTGCTGCTCTTGTCCTTCTAGGTGGTAGAGGTCGCGGGTTTGGGAGGTGCTGTCGAAGAAGCAGAACCTCATTCGTAGTTCTACCTATGTCATTGGTTCCTACATGGACCACGACAACTGGATCCTCCCCCTCCTGCTTCAAGTTCTTCAAGTTTATGTGTGTTATTGTCTGTCCTTAGTCAAGGGGTTTGGGGTTTTTGCATAGGTGGTATCAGCCATTTTTGCAGCAACTAACCCTTCTGTCCGAGGAGCTAATGTTTTTTTCTACCTTCCCCCCTCTGCCACTTTGAACGTTTGTGGAACCCTTGCATTCCTCAGAAAACAAATATTACAATTGCATAATTTTTTTTGGCAGTGGTCACATATGATTTGCACATTGAATGAACAGTAATATGTTTTGTTCATCAAGAAGAGCACAACTCATTAATTCTTCAGATTTATTGGTTTCTTTCACACAACTGTTCGCTGCAAAACAATTGTTTTCTTCTTTCTCCTTACACCACCTGTTTAATGGGCCATTCAGCAATCTCTTTGGAAAAGCAACCTGCAGATTTGAGCATGTTAGATTCATTTTAAAATATCCTGTTCCTTGAAACGTAGGGGTAAAAATCAGTCCTACCCTTTTTCTGGCTCGTAATCAATGGTACACATAGAGCGTGTGGCACAACCGGGAGGCACGGAGCTAGCCTGAAATTGAGCCTTAGGCCCTATTTCAATAATTTCAGCAAGCTGCCAGCACCTGTCATGCCTCCAGAGGCAACATGAAAACTAAGATTTGGAAAACTAAGTAGGATTAAGCGTGCAGTCGAGTTCAGAAACAGAGTAAACTGTCAACACTGGGCGAAACAGACCAACAGTTATGAAGAATGCACTTCACTCCTCAAGCACTATGCTGATGAAAACATTCTCTCTTGACCACAGTGCAGGCTCCAGCTCAGCAGAATAGAGCCTATAAATTTGGCCACACAGCACCCGTTTCTGGAATGGAGGTGTGCCACCCGCCATATTGATGAAGGAAAAAAAGAGGTTTCCAGGTCCCACACCTGAGAAAAAGCGTTAGCCCCTTTGCATATGGGGCCAAATACCTGTTTGAGGTCCCCACTGCAAGATTGGTTTGGTCTGAGGAAGCCCACGCCAGCGCCGGCTGCACTCAGTAAAACCAGCCCTTGGGACGGCCTGCTACCAAAAAGGTAAGTTTTTCAAATTTACTTACCTGAATATGGAGCCGCTCGCGCCCCCAACCAATCACCACTGCTTCCCCCGACCCGGCCTCCAATTTTTTCCCCTCGCCTCCAATCCCTCCCCAAGCCTCCGATCCTCCCTCCCCGATATTATACCTTTCCCTCTCTGGCCTTGTATCACCTGACTCCCGGCCTTCTATCTCCCAACACCTGGCCTCCGATCCTCCCTCACAGCCTCCGATCCCCCCCACTCCCGGCCTCCTATTGCCCGGCCCCCCAGCTGTGCATACCTGTGGGCCGCTGCAACGCTAGCAGTGGCCTGATCTTGGTCTCCTTTTCGCTGGCTGGCTGTTCCTGCCATGTCGGCTCCATTGAAATGAGGCCCAAGGCCCAATACCAGGGGTGCCTTGGGCCTCACCATTCAGGCACAGGGTACGTACCCTACGCGCCCAAAAATGGGCACACCTGAATTTCTAATCTTAGAAAATTAAAATCTGCACAGTCAGGGAAATATCGTTTAAATATCACAGAGCTGGAGCAGCGGTTTGTATTTTTATCAACTGTTGGTGTCAACTATTTACCTACTCCTCCAGTGCTGTGATATTTAAATAGAAACTCTCCCTCAAGGCTCCTGACTCCAGTCCAAGCTCCCGATTTAAAACCGGAGACAGCCCTGTGGGATAGTTACAGGGAGCCAAGGTTTATGATCTGCAGCAGGAACCTGGACTGACGTCAGGAGGGAGATTTAAATATCACAGCGCTGGAGGAATGGAGCAGCAGCTGGTAAGAACGCACTTGGTTTAAAATAGAACAAACAGAGAGAAATAATATTTGTGGATGCCGCTGGTATGAAGGTGATAGTTTTGGAGTTTAGAAACTTGGTAATGCTGGCCTTATACAAGAATCGTGGATTGTTTTCTCCAGGATTTTTGGAGCATCTTGTACACAGCGCTGCCTTATACATGATATGCATGGTAATTATAGCTAGCAGATGCAACAGAAGCTGGGTGACGCAGAGAGGATGAAAGGGCAGGAGGAGCTGGGGGAACATAAGGAGGATGTTGTTATCCTGAGGATCAAGAGATGTCGGTTCTTAGTTACAAAACCTCAGAAGTTAGATCTCATGGGTACTGCTTTTAAAAGAAGCGGGCTTCACTGATCCAACCATTAGGTCAACTTTCCTGCAGATTAGTGGCCATGTAATGTCAGTACCCAGTTCCAGTGCCAGAGCAGAAATGTGCTCACGGGATCTTGCTGTCTTTCAGGATATCAGTATATAAGAGAACCCTCCCATCATTCCCCTCAGCTGTCTGCACATCTGGTAGAAAGGAGACACGGCCAGGTTGTACATATAGCAGCACAACAGATGCAACAGGATCCGCCTCAGGGCTTAGTTAGCATGAGACAAGTCCAAGTCTCCTCCGTTCAAGAAGATACTAATAACACACAGAAGCCAGCCGACTCACCTACTTCTGGCACTCAGGAAGCACCTACGAGAAGCAGCAGGCTGGGTTTAAGAGGTCACATATCAAACACTAGCATAAGGGTAAATGGTGGAAATAAACAGGAGGCACACACCCAGAATGGATTTTGATTAAAATTATAGTGGCACTAAAGTCGCTAAGTGTACAGATATTGGGGGAGATTTTTAACTGCCGGCTGCCCATTTTTCAACTGAAAAACAGGCGGTCGGCAGTTCAAAATCAGGGCGGGGAGGGGAGTACCCTTCGACAGCCCCATTGATGCCTAAGGTCCGCCTGATGCAATTTTCAGGTGGGCCTGTAAATGGGCACAACACCAGCATGTGTCTGGCGGGAGGCTGTTTAAATATATAAATCGAAGTCTTATGCCAGTAGGATCCTGTTTGTAATTTTCAGGTACAAGTGGGTGGATCAGGCACCATGCACACTCCGCCCATTTGCAACAGGCATAGGGCGGCCTAACTAGCGATCATTAAAGGGACCACTGGTGGCAGCTCAAGAAAAGGCCCCAAACCTTTATCTCTTTTGTTTTTGCGGGGCCAGAAGGAGCAGGAGTACTCACCCCAACTCTGTAAAAATACTGCAGGCATCTGCCTGCCCATGCCCGACCCCATCCAGGATCATTTTTACCCCCCTCCCTCCCACTGCCCCTGGTCTGACCTACCGTCTGGCTCAGCATGAGAGCTCGTCGATTTTCTGCCCTCCCACAACCAGCCAGCTGCAACAAGGGACCCAGGCAATCAAATGAGGAAAATGATTCGGGCCTCTCGACACTGGCTTCAGGCAAGCATCTAAAATCGCCCCCAGCTTTGTTGAGGTGGCATGAATGGGATCTGTGTGAGTTGATGCACACAGAGAAATGTCCATAGATAATGGAATAGTTGTGATGGGAAGGCAGAAGATGTAGACAAGACTGTTCTTGCAGTAGGCAGAGGTGGTAGTCAGGAATTAGGGTAAATGTCTCTTGCAGCTGGCAATGGGTTGTCCTCTGCATCCTCTTCAGGCTGCTGCACCTCTGGCTGATGCTCCTGATGAAGTAGTGTCTTCTTCTTTATAAGGTAAAATTGTGCATCATTAGCACAACACCAAGATCCTTGAAACCCTAGCTGGACTATTTTGCAGAGTACCTCCAAACCAATCAAGACACCTGAAAAACACCTTCAGAATTCCAATCATCTGTTCTATGAAGATTCTGAGTGGCAGAATAGGCCTTCTTATAGTGCTCAGCTGGTGTCCTGGGAAAGTGCAGAGGTATCACCAGCCATGGCTGAAGAGGGCAGTCTTGATCTCCTAGATTCTGACCAGATACTTACTTTTCTGGGCATAGTGGATTGCCTTAAAATGAAAACATTGCTGCCAGGAAAATGAGCATTCACTTGCATGATGCAGAGCTGCTGGTTAGAAATACGCTGTAATTGGACTGAACGAGTGGAATCCTATCTGCCAATATAGGCAATGGGGTTGACCAAGGGAGCACATATGGTCGTGTGGGTACAATCTATGACTCCTTGTACTCTGGGATATCCTGCCAGTGTGTAAAATTTCATTGCCCTGTCATGTTGTGCTGGTTGCTCAAGGGGAATGTGATGAACTAGCTGGCTGCAGCAAATAATGTATCTGGGATTTGTTTGATGCATCTGTGCATAGCTAATTGACTACTGTTACTGATGTTCCTAGTGGCAGCCTGGAATTACCCTGAAGTATAAAAATTCTGGGCAGTTGTGGCCTTCTCAGCCACTGGCAGAACAGTGCCTATGATGGAGACGGGCTACAGATCAGGTTGCAACATGTGGAATAACTGAATGATGGCTTGTGAAGCACAACCTCTGCAAACACTGTTCCAGGGTCAGCTGGAGTTAGAAGTGTCTTGCTCTGTAGATTGCAAAGTGCCATATTCCTCCTGTGGTGCTTGAAACAATAGGTCCTTCGTTCCTCCTCCTCTTCAATGGGAAATTCATCATGCCTGCTTTAGAATGAGAGCGTCAAAATGGAAGCCCCACAGCAGAAAGCACAAAGGTAGACAGTGAAGCAATTAGCAAAAGAGAAAAAGAATCATCGTCCAAAATGGCTAAGAAATAAGCTTTCTATGAATCCTTTTATAAACAACAGCTGGACCCTTAAAATGCACTTCCAGCTTTCAATTATTGCCGAGCAATGTTTTATACGGATACGATTTATATCCAGTTTCAATGAAGTGGTAATGATCGGGTGTACAATGTCACCATCTTGTTACCACCATGTTTAAATATCCTGGGTACTAAATTGGGCCGTTGATTCGGCGCTACACGGCCTCTCCGAGATCCAAGATGGCGTCTTGGGTGCGCACGCACGTTTCCAGCGTGAAGTGTGCCGGACGCCATCTTGGTATAGAATTTAGCGCAGGCGCAGATAACGAACGCTGGAAACATGTAAAGTAGGGAGAAAATGGCTTCAATCAGTGTGCAACGCTGATTTAAAATGATAGACGCCACCTTGGGTCTTAACACTCATCTCAACGCACAGTCTTAACCCCGACCATCTGAATATGTCTTGGAGTGCCTGGAGGACCCCCACCAGCGTTATTTAAAGGGACCATGCAGGATTTACAAGTTAGTGGCTGTATCATTGCTTCTGGCTGCCGAGACATTTGTAACTGTTTTTGGAGGTCTCCTAGACTTGAATACTAGGATGAGGGGACATAGCCTAACATTTGGAGCCAAGATGTGCAGGAGTGAAGTTAGGAAATGCTTCTACACGCAAAGAGTGGGAGACGTTTGGAACGCTCTTCTACAGACCGCAGTTGATGCTTGTTCACTTGTGAATGTTAAATCTGAGATTGATAGATTTCTGTGAATCCAGGGTATTAGGGGATATGGGGCTAAGGCAGATATATGGAGTTAGGTCACAGGTCCACCATGATCTCATTGAATGGTGGAACAGGCTCGAGGGGCTAAATGCCACTGCCACTTGCTGCCTCCTGATATGCGCCACTTTCTCCTGCAAGAAAGCAGGACATGTGTCTCGGTGATGTGCCTGTCATGGTTGAATAGCTGCCAGTGTGTGTGGCCTGTGAGTTGTGGGTGGGCGGCATGCAACAGTGGTAATGTGTAAGGATGAGAGGAAGCACCTGGTTGGAAGAGTTGAATACTGATGGAAAGAGTTTGTTGGTTTGTGGGTGATGGGGGGTGTAGTACGTGGTGCAGTTGGTAGGAGATGCCACTTGATAGTTGACCTCTCTCACCTTGACCACTCATGTCAAAGCATTGAACTTCTTCCTGCACTGCATCCATGTTCATGATGCTGTGCACTTGGCATTGACTTCATCCCCCGCTGCCTCCCACTGCCTTTTGAGTATATGTCTGGAGGGCCTCTTGCCCCTTCTGCAGATAAAAGATGTCCCTCCTTCTGTCCACCTCTTGCACCAAGGTCTCTAGTTCATCAGCAGAGAACCTTGGTGCACGGACTCTCGCAGGCCTGTTACCAACTCAGATCGGCAGATTGGTGAGGTCTGGCGTGCAGATTGTAGGATGTCGGATTTAGTAGTGCGCAACCTTTATTCAATGTTTTAACATAACTCATCAGTGTATAAACATAGGGATGGGACCTGCATCTGTGTTTTACATGTGCGATGTCTGATCTCCGTTCAGACTCCGTGCAGACAGTAGACTGTTATTTTCAGCAAATAACAGGTACCAGCTACCTTTAAGAGATTTCTAAAAAAAATCCTCCCACTAAGAGATTGAGCTCCCTCTGGTGGTGGAAAGTGCGAATTGCATTGATTCCACGTGCAAGGCCTGGAATGGAACGCTGATTGCAGGTGAGTCCTCGGGCCAGCCGAAACTTGCGTCCTGCCTGCGCAGGGGTTATTGGGCGCGGGGTAATAGCACATCACGCTACCTATGCCCAAAAACGGCCCCTATCCATTTTTTCCCCCCGATGTCACTTCAGATACCCAAAAATGGGTGGGAGCTTCCCATGTTGGATAGAAGCGACATTGGAAATTTGAGTAAAAACCCCTTTCCGAACCTGCCCACGTCAGTAGCTCCTGAAAATTAGTCAGTAAAAAGAGGAAAAGCCAGCATTTGGCGCCATTCCACACACTATACTAGAACACCAGATGGATGCAGAGTGTTCCTTAAGTTTTTCTTGCATTCTGAAAAGTTGAGGGCTTTACTTTTCTCGTTCTATGAACTTAATTTTCTTTGGACAAAACCCTCTGTGGGATAACACTTTAGACATCATTCTTCTGTTCGAAATACTTGTGTGTTCGGTTACAAATGGAAAAAGTTTGCCCAACGCATCACAAGATTTTATATCATAAGAAAATTCATCAGCATATCTAACGCTTGACATTATAATGCTAGCAATGATGTATGGACTCTTCGCTATCCCCAGATACTTTTTAAAAAATGAAAATAGGGCCTTTATAAGCACTGATGAAGATCAGTGTTAGTTTGTGAGCATCAAACTGATTCGATTGAACTATCGACATGTGATATTTACCCTGCATTGCCAACTGTTACAGCAGATCGACACAGCCTCCTGAGAATATTTATAAATCTAATCATCCATCAAGCTCTTTATATAACGTCAATCTATCTAGATCGCTCACAGACCTATTTAACCCCTTCTTGCTACAAATACTGATTTAGGGTTAAACAAGATATACTTCACATACAACAATCTATTATTCTATTTGAACTGATAATGTTTAAATTTTAAAAAACTATTATTAAATTGACTGAAATAGACATAAAGTAAATACAAGTAAGCTAAAAGCTTAACAAAATTCCAATGTAATTTTTAATAATTAAGAGGGAAAAAAGCAAGTCAGCAAACAATGACAGTTTCAAAACAAACAATTTTATGCCACATCAAAAGCTTAGGTCACCACAATTACCACAGCACTGAAGAATTTCACAATTTATTTAAAAGTTTATTTCATTGCACTATTTCACTTTACTTTCATCTCCTCTTTTAGGGCTGCCTGAACCATAAGAACATAAGAGTTAGGAGCAGGAGTAGGCCATTCGGCCCCTTGAGCCTGCTCCGCCATTCAATGAGATCATGGCTGATCTGATTTTTACCTCAACTCCACTTTCCCGCCTTTGACTCCCTTGCTGATCAAACATTTGTCTAACTCAGCTTGGAATGTATTCAATGACTCAGCCTCCACAGCTTTTTGGGGTAAAGAATTCCAAAGATTCACGACCCTCTGGGAGAAGGAATTCCTCCTCATTTCCGTCTTAAACGGGCGACCCCTTATTCTGAGACTATGCCCCCTAGTTTTAGATTCCCCCATGAGGGGTCACATCCTCTCAGCATCTACCCTATCGAGTCCCCTCAGAATATTGTATGTTTCAATAAGATCTCCTCTCATTCTTCTAAAGTCCAATGAGTATAGACCCAACCCGTTTCATCTTTCCTCATAAGACAACCCTTCCATACCCAGAATCAACCTAGTGAACCTTCTCTGAACTGCCTCCAATGCAAGTATGTCCTTCCTTAAATAAGGGCACCAGAACTGTACGCAGTATTCCAGATGTGGTCTCACCAGCACCCTGTACAGTTGTAGCATGACTTCCCTGCTTTTATACTCCATCCCCCTAGAAATAAAGGCCAATATTCCGTTTGCCTTCCAGATTACTTGCTGCACCTGTATGTTGACTTTTTGTGTTTCATGTACGAGAACACCCAGATCCTTCTGTACCACAGCATTTTGTAGTATTTCTCCATTCAAATAATATTTTGCTTTTTTATTTTTCCTCCCAAAATGGATGACTTCACATTTTCACATATTATATTCCATCTGCCAATTTTTTTCCCATTCGCTTAACCTGTCAATATCCCTTTGCAGACACTTTGTGTCCTCATCGCAACTTGCTTTTCCACCTATCTTTGTATCATCAGCAAATTTGGCCACAAGACACTCTGTTCCTTCATCCAAGTCATTGATATATATTGTAAATAGTTGAGGCCCCAGCACTGAGCCCTGCGGCACCCCACTAGTTACAGATTGCCATTTTGAAAATGACCCTTTTATCCTGACTCTTTGTTTTCTGTTAGTTAGCCAATCATCTATCCATGCCAGTATATTACTCCCAACACCATGAGCTCTTATCTTGTGCGGTAATCTTTTATGTGGCACCTTATCGAATACCTTTTGGAAATCCAAATATACTGCATCCATTGGTTCCGCTTTATCCACCCTGCCCGTTACTTTCTCAAAGAACTCTAATAAATTTGTCAGACATGATTTCCCCTTCATAAAACCATGTTGACTCTCCTTGATTGTATTATGAGTCTCCAAATGTCTTGCTACTACTTCCTTAATAATGGATTCTAGCATTTTCCCCAATGACAGATGTTAGGCTAACTGGTCTATAGTTATCTGCTTTCTGTCTCACTCCCTTCTTGAAAAGAACCAAGAAGACAATCAGAAATAAAAACTGAAAATGCTTGAAATACACAACAGGTCAGTCAGCATCTGTAAAGAAAAAGACAGGTTGTGATGTTGCGTGTTTGTATCTTTTATCAGAACTTCTCCATCACCAGAAAAAGGCAGTCAGTTTTATGAGAGAAGTCTAATGTGAGCCATCTTCAGACTTTTCCTCCTCCCTCATCTCAGCTTTACTGGACAGGACTGCCAGGATTAGAAGGACAGCATATAAGAGGACCAAATGAACGAAACAAAGCTGCTGCACGCTGCACTAGTCACACAAGCCTTTTTCTACTACACCACCTCTGTGGATAGCATTCTTACAATTATTTTTTCTCTTTCAATAAAATACATAACACGAACCTTCATTTATCCAACACCTTCACAATTGCCAACTGTGCCACAGATGCTGTTGTCAGTTCAGTCAAACACTCTCCAGTCATTCACAACTGTAATATTTCACTTAAAAATACTGCCTGAAATTCATTATCACTATTAAACCATGCTGAATGGAAACTTTTAACATATTAAATAAATATATTCTAAATGCATTTTCAAATCACAATAACAATTAGTCATACCAGCAACCATCAGAATTTTTATTCCAAAATGCACCTGAAAGCATATTAAAGAGTAGATTTTGCGGATGTGTACTCCTGGCACATTGCACGCTGGGAGCACAAATTGGGGAGCCTGAATATGCACAGAGCTCTGCACCAGAATTTGTTAAGGCTACCTTCAAATTTCCGAGGCAGATTCTTTAGTGCAGAATGCCAGAAGAGCAGTTGCACCATGAGTGCAAGGGCAAATCACAGAATTGAGAAATCTGGTATACAGCTATTTCCTTCAAGGCTGCAATTCTACAATCTGCTGCACTTTTAGAATGGGACAAGGGGAGCTCCATGGTAAATAGAGGTCTTAAGGGGGAACAGATTTTGTATAGGATTTCTTTGAAATATTTGTGGTATCCTTCTGGTACAGTGTTGCTTATAGGATACATTTTTCTATATTTCTGAAATTTGTATTAATTTTTTTGGGAGAAACATTTTGGGGGGCTTTCTTTTTACTCTTTAAAGTAAATTTGTTTTTAAAGTACCTCAAGTGCTGTAGTACAAGACCAAAGAAAACTGCCATGGAAATCAGCAACTACCAGATCATATTTGTAGACCTTGGCACACCTACCTGTCAATGTCCAAGGACAACTGCCTCTGATTGCTCCAGGTCAGAAAGGCAGAACTTTGTCATCTGCAGCAAAGAAACCTGCAGACAAATTGAAACATGCAATTGCATTGCCAGTGGTTGGCAAGGTCATGACTGCTCTCAACATGCCCATGACTCATTCCCAGCCGGCAGTGCAATATCAGCTAACTTGACGCTCAAACATGTATCAAACAGGTGCCTGATGCATCTGTTAGCATAGTCTGCACTTTCATCTTTTCCACTGAATGGCATGACACAGTTTCCCAATGTCACCATGCCGCTGCATTTCCCAGAGTACAAAGGGATCACTGAAGGCTGCCATATGCCAACCTGAAGCCCATCCTGAAAGTCTTTAAGTGATTATGTTTCTATTACAATTATTTGATAAACGAAGCCCTTCAAAGATGCCCTCTGGGTATGCATGAACAAACCCTCTTTATTTTTTATATAAAAGTAACTTAGGCAAATAACTGATTTGCTAGAAGCTCAATAATATATTTTTTTTAATCACCTGACAAGTAAGATTCTGGCCAGTAAAAATTGGGTTGGACCAATAGTTTTTAGAGTTGCCAATCAACATCTAGGAGGAAGGCCTCTTTTATATTAGTCATCTTTTAAGTTGGATTCTTGGAATCTGGCATTTCAGAGCTAGCTTCTGGTCTTTATGCTATTAAATCTGGATTCCATTGATAAGTGGCAGACTTGTAGGCCCAGGTAAAACCAGCATGACCCCAGGAATCCAACGTAAAAGAAGATTTTTTTAAAAATCCCTTTGGTAAAACAACAACTTGTTTTTATATAGTCCCAAGGTGCATCAGGCACCTGTTTGATACAGGAGCATAATCAGACAAAAAATTGACCGAGCCAAAGAAGGAGATATTAGGATATTAGGACGGGTGACTAAAAGCTTGGTCAGAGGTAGGTTTTAAAGAGTGTCTTAAAGAAGAAGATAGAGGTGGAGAAGTTTAGGGAAGGAATTTGGAGCTCAGAGCCTAGACAGCTGAAGACACAGCCACCATTAGTGGCACAAAGGGTGTGGGGAATGCATAACTGGCCAGAGTTGGAGGAATGCAGTCCTTGGATCAGGCTGTGCTTTAAAATATACTGAAATGAACATTGAGGGTTAAATGCTGCATTCCTTATTGAAGATGTTACTTATTATTTTCTCCTATTTCTAAGAAGATTTGATATTCTTTTTTTGTGACAGAACTCAATCCATAGCCTTTGCTCTTCCTTTAATAACAGACTTATATACAATCATTAGGCTAACTGAAGCTGACCTTTTTTCACTTGGGACCATTGCCATGGTGAGGTTCTTTTTATAGTTTGTAATCTTTGCAGGAACACACCAATTATTAGAATTAAAGTAGCTCTATTATGCTCCAGTGACTGATTACCTTACCATCCATCTCCTAAGGGACAGAAAGACAATGGAAGCAAGAAGTGAATGAGGCATCAGAGAAAATATATGCATTTAGGAACCACTTGAGGAAACCTCCCAAGATGACTGATGAGTTGTTTATTTTAAAAAGCTATTTAATTGACTACAAAATAACAGAGGTTTGGAGCCATTTGTGTAATCTCTTGTCTGGCTATAAGGTGTCAATGACTGCAACTTTTCACAATTTACTGAGATGAGAATTCACAAAATACTGGAATATAAAGTATTCCCTGCTTAGCAATAGGCAATAGCCAGGAGACAAACTGGGTCACAGGAAAGTAGCAGTATACTATACATTAAAAACAAAAGAACATAATATACGAACATACGAATTAAGAGCAGGAGTAGGCCATTCGGCCCCTCGAGTCTGCTCTGCCATTTGATAAGATCATGGCTGATCTGATTGTGACCTCAACCTTACTTTCCCATCTACCTACTATAACCTTTGACTCCCTTGTTAATCAGGAATCTATCTAACTCAGCCTTAAAAATATTCAATGACCCTGCCTCCACCACTCTCTGGGGAAGGGAGTTCCACAGACTCACAACCCTCTGAGAGAAAAAATTTCTCCTCATCTCCGTCTTAAATGGGAAACCCCTTATTTTTAAACTGTGGCCCCTAGTTCTAGTCTCTCCCACAAGGGGAAATATCCTCTCAGCATCTACCCCTTCAAGTCCCATCAGGATCTTATATGTTTCAATAAGATCACCTCTCATTCTTCTAAACTCCAGTGTATACAGGCCCAACTTGTCCAACCTTTCCTCATAAGATAATCCCCTCATCCCAGGAATCAGTCGAGTGAACCTTCTCTGAACCGCCTCCAAAGCAATTATGTCCTTTCTTAAATAAGGAGACCAAAACTGCACACAGTATTCTAGATGTGGTCTCACCAATGCCCTGTACAACTGCAGCAAAACATCTCTACTTTTATATTCCATTCCCCTTGCAGTAAATGACAACATTCCATTTGCCTTCCTAATCACTTGCTGTACCTGCATACTAACATTTTGTGATTCATGTACTAGGACACCCAGATCCCTCTGTACCTCAGAGTTCTGCAATCTCTCTACATTTAAATAATATACTGCTTTTCTATTCCTCCTGCCAAAGTGGACAAGTTTACATTTTCCCACATTATACTCCATCAGCCAAAATTTTGCCCACTCACTTAACCTATCTATATCCCTTTGCAGACTCCTCATGCCCTCTTCACAACTTACTTTCCTACCTACCTTTATGTCATCAGCAAATTTAGTGACCATACATTTGATCCCTTCATCCAAGTCATTGATATAGTTTGTAAATAGTTGAGGCCCAAGCACTAATCCCTGTGGCACTCCACTCTTTACATTTTGCCAATCTGAAAATGACCCATTTATGCCTACTCTCTGTTTCCTTTATAAATCCTAATATGTTACCCCCTACACCATGAGCTCTTATTTTGTGTAGTATGTGGCATCTCTGAACCTTGTGTAGTATGTAAATGTGGCATCTTGTCAAAAGCCTTCTGGAAATCCAAGTGCACCACATCCACAGGATCCCCTTTATCCACGTTGCTTGTTACTTCCTCAAAGAACTCTAATAAATTAGTCAAACACGATTTCCCTTTCACAAAGCCATGTTGATTCTGCCTAATTACATTGAGATTTTCGAAGTGCCCTGCTATAACCTCCTTAATAATAGATTCCAGCATTTTCCCTATGACAGATGTTAAGCTAACTGGCCTGTAGTTTCCTGCTTTCTGTCGCCCTCCTTTCTTGAATAGAGGAGTTACATTCGCTATTTTCCAATCTGATGGGACCCTTCCAGAATCTTGGGAATTTTGGAAAATTAATACCAATGCATCTATTATCTCTGCAGCCACTTCTTTTAAGACCCTAGGAGGAAGTCCGTCAAGACCTAGGGACTTGTCAGCTTTTAGTTCTAATATTTTTTCAAAACCCTTTCCCTGGTGACTGTAAATGTTTAAGTTCTTCCCTCCCTTTCACCTCTTGATTCACAATTATTTCTGGCATGTTAAGAAACCATAGAGCCACCTCTTCCAACAAATCATGAACAATTTGCACTGTCATGGAGTTTTTCCAGCCAACTTCTCTGTCCTGTGCAGAATATGGTCATCTATGTTTAGAATTATCCTTATAACCATCAATCCCATCTATATTTATAATATATAAATATGTAAAGTCTTGCATCTAGCACACATCCATCACACTTCCAATATTATACTTTGTTATAGCTGCTAAAGATTAAAACAAAAGAAAGAAAGGCGGTTAATGTCCTGCAGCCTAAAATTTACAAGTAGTTGCAAAGGCCCTGTGATTGGCTTCAACAGTTTATAAGGAGTTATAATTATTTGGATTTACCTATTAAGGACATTGGCTTTAAAGGCAGAAGATAAACATTACAACCATGCAGCAGTTCCCAGACTATCTGTGAGCAACGCCAAGAAAAAAAAATTGCCTTTATTTATCGCTTTTCACATCTTTCAGATGTCCCAAAGTGCTTCACAACCAATGAATTACCTTTGAAGTGTAGTCACTGTTGTAATGTAAGCAAATGCAGCAGACAGTTTGCACACAGCAAGGTCCCACAAACAGTAATGAGATAAATGATCAGATGATCGGTTTTATTGATGTTGGTTGAGGGATGAATGTTGGCCAGGAGCACTCCCGTGCTCTTATTCGAATAATGTCACGGAATCTTTTATCTCCATCAGAGAGAATAGAGGGGACCTTGCTTTAATCTTGCATCCAAAAAGCAGCACCTCCGACAGCGCAGCACTCCCTCAGTATTGTACTGAAGTATTGGCCGAGATTGTGTGTTTGAGTCTCTGGAGCGGGGCTTGAACCCATAATCTCTTAATCAGAGATGAGTACGATGACTGAGCCAAGAGAGATCCATTATAGAACTATGGAGGTTTTACAGCACAGAAGGAGGCCATTCGACCCATCAAATGTGTCAGCTCTTTGTTACAATCCAAAACTAATCCAACTGCCCTGAATATCTGCTCATAGCCTGTGTCTACCACTACTTCAAATAATTATCCACTTTTCCCTTAAAAGATGAAATAATCTTTGCCTCAACCACTCCTTGTGGCAAAGCATTCCAACAGCTCTCTGCAAAAAGAAATTTCTCCTAACTTCTCTGAATTTTGAATTGCTGACCCCTGACTTACCAGCTGGAGGAAATAGTCTTTCCTTATTCACTCCATTAAATCTGTTCATAATTTTTTTAAAACCTCCATTAAATGTCCTTTTAGTCTTCCCTGCTCGAGTGGAAATAATCCCAGTTAATCACATCTCTTCTCATACCAAGCATCACCCTGGTGTATCTATGGCTTTAATGTCCTTTCTATAATGGGGTACCCAAAACTGCACTGTTAGTAGTCTAACTGTGGCCTAACCATTTCCTGATGCACATTTATCATTATCTCTTTACTCTTTTACTCTATGCATCTATTAAAAAAACCAGAATGCCATTGGCCTTTATTTACCTGTAATCATACTTTCAGGTATTATGTATTTGAAACCCTAGACCTTTCTGTTCATCCGTATCCTTTAGCCTCTTTTCATTGAGTGTATATTCCTATTCATTGTTTTTCCTCTGAAATTAAATTGCATCTGCCACCTGTCTGCCCATTTGGCTAAACTGTCTACGTCTTCCTGAAACCCCTGCAATGTACCACTTCCAAGTGGCCTAGATTGTGTCTAACTCCAATCTAAACAACACCCATTAACACTAACCCTTTGGGAGAAAAATTGGATAAGGATCCGTTCTGCGCGATGCACTACCACTCCGCCCCCGACAGACCCTACACAGAACTTCGTGCTGCCTGCTACTTACCATGAAATCTCCGTGCAGCAAGCGCAGCCCTCACTGCTGGGAGGCTGCTCAGAGAATGAGGAAGTTGGAAATGGGGCGTGCACAGTGCACATCATCAGCAATCTGCACTACTTAAAGGTGCAGGCACATTTCAAATGGCAGGAACACAGCTAACTAGGAGAAGGGGAAAATGCTATGAGAGTAGCTGCACCAGCAAGAGAGAGGGCTCCATGATTCTCCGACGATGCTCTCGAGGCCCTGGTGGAAGGCGTGGACCAAAGGAGGGCAAGCTTGTACCCGCAGGGTAGCCAGAGACCCTCAAGACTACAGCTACGCAGGTATTGGCAGGCTGTGGCGCAGGAGGTGAACGGGTGCAGTGCCGGAAGAAATTTAATAATTTGACACGAGTGGTCAAGATGAGTGAATACAAGAATCGAAGGGCCGATTGGCCTACTCCTGCTCCTATTTCTTATATTCTTATAATTTAGATTTGAGATTAGGATCAGATCAGTCATGATCTTATTAAATGGCGGAGCAGGCTCGAAGGGCCGATTGGCCTACTCCTGCTCCTATTTCTTATGTTCTAAGTGTCAAGTGCCACATCCTACCAACTGCACCACTGCTCCACGCACGACACCTCCCATTGCCCACCCACCCACCAACAAATACTGCCCATCCATACGCAATGCTACATCTCACCCACACACAGTACCACACTTGCAGGCCACACAACCAACAAATCACACAAACTGGCAGTGATTCGACCATGACAGGCACATCACCCACACACCTTGCAGGACACTCACTGACACATTGTCCTGTGTCTTGCAGGAGAAGGTGGCGTATAACACCCGGCAGCAGGAGGGACCTGAGGCTGGACGGGCACCCTCCTAGAGGAGACGGTGCTGCGGATCATTGGGCGGGCCATCGCTGCAGCCATTACAACGTGCCACACTGGAGGTCCCGGTGAAGCGAGTCGCTGCATATCTAATGCTCCTTCGCCATTTCCACATCTCCCTCCTCCCATAATCTTTTCTGACTCACGTGCTGCAGATAATATCAGCACACACCTCTTACTTGCTCCTCTCCCAACTCCACAACTCAACCTGTTTCCCTTTGTCATTGCAGATACCCAAGAACAGGTGATGGCACTCGAGGAGGAGGAGGAGGAAGACACTGAAGCCACACTGTCACTCGATCTGTCACCTGCTTCCATCAGCTCAGAGATTGACTCTGCGCGTCCTTTAGAGGCTAGGTTAGAGGAGGGATCTGCATGTGGTGAGATACCTAGCACAAGTGCGCAGGAGCTGGGGCGGAGGGAACGGGTACCACAGGTGCCAGCTCACTGGAGGGCGAGGTCGCTCACTAGTTCTGCTGCAGAGGAGTCAGATGAGGACTTCGATGGGCCAGGCTACAGAAGATGGCAGATGGGTGTACACCAACAAATGCTTGGGGCACTGGAAAGCCTGCCAGAAAGCCTGCGCACAATGAGAAGGTGCATGGAGGAGCGCAGCTCCAACTTGGCGCAGGGCTTTGTGCAGAGTTTGGAGCCATCCTTTCCAACATGGAACAGGTGGTCACCTCCACCAGGGCACCTGTGGAACCCACCATGATGCAGCGTCTGATGACTGATGTCACAGCATCTATTGCAGCACAAACATCTGTCATCCAAGGTCTGACTGCTGCATTTGCAGCTCAGACTGCTGCCTTGGAAGCTCAGACTGCTGCTATCGTGGCTCTGGGGACCACTGTGCATCACATCACTCCAGCAATCCGTTCTCCAGCTGATCACCAGGATTGCTGAGGCGCCGCCCCGAGAGAGTGGCAGTGGCGCCATGGCAGTCGGACCTGCTGTCCTCTCTCAGGAAGACAGCATTCCTGCTCCCACCCCTGCCATTCCGCCAGTGCCCCTGTTGTTGCCTCTTGGCCAGCAAGGCCAGACTGCTGCAGGCCATGCTGAGATGATGCAGTCTGAAGCCGGGCCCTCCAGGCCCAGAGCTGCTCGAGGTCGTCTTCCAAGGCCATCTGCACATTCCTCCATTGAAAGCCAGCAGCCGTCAACCACCCATGCTCCAGCCACTGGAGAAGCACCTTGTAGGAGCACTAGGATAGGTAAAGGCACACGAACAACAGGCGCTAAGGAAATACACAAGGGTGAATAGTTCTGTTATGTTTGCATAATTTCATTTATTAATCCATAAATGAGTGTTTGATTTTGCATTTGGTGGTGGTTTTTATTTAAGCAATGAGCTGAGAGGGACACCAATGTGTAATCAGATGGAGGACAATTTGATTGTCTTGTGGGAGCGGAAAGGTGGGGAATGTAGGACTGTTGGTGAGTTGGGGGATGTAGTTCAAGTTATTGATAGCAGGCATGGATCAGGCGAGCACGCACAGCCCTTGCAGACAAGGCATATGGTTCCTGCTGCACCCTTGCGATTTCCTCCACCTTCCATTCCGGCTCCCTCCCCTCCTCCTGCTCCTCCGTCTCTTCCTCCTCAGCCTCTTCCTCCTCCACCTCTGGCTCAGGATCTTCTGCAATCATTGATGGCAAAGGCTGGTCCCTCATGATGGCGAGGTTGTGCAGCATGCAGCAGACCACCACAAATCTGCCCACCCGCTCAGGGAATTACTGCAGGGCTCCTCCAGACCGGTCCAGGCAGCGGAAGCATTGTTTGAGGAGGCCTCTGGTGTGCTCCACGATGTTGCATGTGGCAGCATGGCTCTCATTATAGGCCTGCTGTGCACATGTGCGTGGGTTCCTGACTGGTGTCATGAGCCACGTCGTGAGGGGATAGCCCTTGTCGCCCAGTAGCCGGCCTTTGACTTGCCGAGTCGGGTGAAAGATAGCTGACACGTTGGACTGCTGCATGACAAAGGTGTCGTGACTGCTCCCAGGGTAGCGGGCATCGACCTCCAAGATGCGATGCGTGTGGTCGCACACCAACTGCACGTTGAGGGAATGGAAGCCCTTTTGGTTGATGAAGACAGCTGAGTTGATGTGCGGGGCACGCAGGGCAATATGTGTGCAGTCAATGGCACCCTGAACCAGGGGGAAGCCAGCAATGCAGGCGAACCCCCGTGCTCACTCGTTCTGATTGTCTCTGTTGAGAGGGAAGGTGATGAACCTGTCCCTCATGCAGTACAGATTTTTTGATATTTTTATTCGTTCATTGGATGTGGGCGTCGCTGGCGAGGCCGGCATTTATTTCCCATCCGTAATTGCCCTTGAGAAGGTGGTGGTGAGCCGCCTTCTTGAACCGCTGCAGTCCGTGTGGTGAAGGTTCTCCCACAGTGCTGTTAGGAAGGGAGTTCCAGGATTTTGACCCAGCGACGATGAAGGAACGGCAATATATTTCCAAGTCGGGATGGTGCGTGACTTGGAGGGAACATGCAGGTGGTGTTGTCTCCATGTACCTGCTGCTCTTGTCCTTCTAGGTGGTAGAGGTCACGGGTTTGGGAGGTGCTGTCGAAGAAGCCTTGGCGAGTTGCTGCAGTGCATCCTGTGGATGGTACACACTGCAGCCACAGTGCGCCCGTGGTGAAGGGAGTGAATGTTTAGGGTGGTGGATGGGGTGCCAATCAAGCGGGCTGCTTTGTCCTGGATGGTGTCAAGCTTCTTGAGTGTTGTTGGAGCTGCACTCATCCAGGCAAGTGGAGAGTATTCCATCAAACTCCTGATTTCTGCCTTGTAGATGGTGGAAAGGCTTTGGGGAGTCAGGTAGCCACAGTATTTATATGGTTGGTCCAGTTAGGTTTCTGGTCAATGGTGACCCCCAGGATGTTGATGGTGGGGGATTCGGTAATGGTAATGCCATTGAATGTCAAGGGGAGGTGGTTAGACTCTCTCTTGTTGGAGATGGTCATTGCCTGGCACTTGTCTGGCACAAATGTTACTTGCCACTTATCAGCCCAAGCCTGGATGTTGTCCAGGTCTTGCTGCATGCGGGCACGGACTGCTTCATTATCTGAGGGGTTGCGAATGGAACTGAACACTGTGCAATCATCAGCGAACATCCCCATTTCTGACCTTATGATGGAGGGAAGGTCATTGATGAAGCAGCTGAAGATGGTTGCGCCTAGGACACTGCCCTGAGGAACTCCTGCAGCAATGTCCTGGGGCTGAGATGATTTACCTCCAACAACCACTACCATCTTCCTTTGTTCTAGGTATGTCTCCAGCCACTGGAGAGTTTTCCCCCTGATTCCCATTGGCTTCAGTTTTACTAGGGCTCTTTGGTGCCACATGGTCATAATGCTGTCTTGATGTCAAGGGCAGTCACTCTCACCTCACCTCTGGAATTCAACTCTTTTGTCCATGTTTGGACCAAGGCTGTAATGATGCCTGGAGCCGAGTGGTCCTGGCGGAACCCAAACTGAGCATCGGTGAGCAGGTTATTGGTGAGTAAGTGCCGCTTGATAGCACTGTCGACAACACCCCCCATCACTTTGCTGATGACTGAGAGTAGGCTAATGGGGCGGTAATTGACCGGATTGGATTTGTCCTGCTTTTTGTGGACAGGACATACCTGGGCAATTTTCCACATTGTCGGGTAGATGCCAGTGTTGTAGCTCTACAGGAACAGCTTGGCTAGAGGCGCAGCTAGTTCTGGAGCACAAGTCTTCAGCACTGCAGCCGGGATGTTGTCAGGGCCCATAGCCTTTGCTGTATCCAGTGCACTCAGCCGTTTCTTGGTATCATGTGGAGTGAATCTAATTGGCTGAAGACTGGCATCTGTAATTGTGGGGATATCGGGAGGAGGCCGAGATGGATCATCCACTTGGCACTTCTGGCTGAAGATGGTTGCAAACACTTCATTCAGCCTTGTCTTTTGCGCTCTCATGCTGGACACTGCCATCGTTGAGGATGGGGATGTTTATAGACCCTCCTCCTCCCGTTAGTTGTTTAATTGTCCACCACCATTCACGACTGGATGTGGCAGGGTCTGATCCGTTGGTTGTGGAATCGCTTAGCTCTTGTCTATAGCATAATGCTTCCACTGTTTAGCATGCATGTAGTCCTGAGTTGTAGTTTCACCAGGTTGGCACCTCATTTTTAGGTACGCCTGGTGCTGCTCCTGGCATGCTCTTCTGCACTCCTCATTGAACCAGGGTTGATCCCCTGGCTTGTTGGTAATGGTAGAGTGAGGAATATGCCAGGCCATGAGGTTACAGATTCTGCTGCTGATGGCCCACAGCGCCTGATGGATGCCCAGTTTTGAGCTGCTAGATCTGTTCTGAATCTATCCCATTTAGCACAGTGATAGTGCCACACAACACGTTGGATGGTGTCCTCAGTGCGAAGACGGGACTTGGTCTCCACAAGGACTGTGCGATGGTCACTCCTACCAATACTGTCATGGACAGATGCATTTGCGACAGATAGATTGGTGAGGACGAGGTCTCTTCCCTCATATTGGTTCGCTGACCACCTGCCGCAGGCCCAGTCTGGCAGCTATGTCCTTCAGGACTCGGCCAGCTCAGTCAGTAGTGGTGCTGCTCTTGGTGATGGACATTGAAGTCCCCCACCCAGAGTACATTCTGCGCCCTTGCTGCTTCCAAGTGGTGTTCAACATGGAGGAGGACTGATTCATCAGCTGAGGGACAGCAGTAGGTGGTAATCAGCAGGAGGTTTCCTTCATGGGGTCCGGAGTTAATGTTGAGGACTTCCAGGGCCACTCCATCCTGACTGTATATCACTGTATCACCACCTCTGCTCGGTCTGTCCTGCCGGTGGGATAGGACATATCCAGGGATGGTGATGGAAGAGTCTGGGACGTTGACTGAAAGGTGTGATTCTGTGATATGGCTATGTCAGGCTGTTGCTTGACTAGTCTGTGGGTCAGCTCACCCAATTTTGGCACAAGTCCCCAGATGTTAGTGAGGAGGACTTTGCAGGGTCGACTGAGCTTGGTTTGCCTTTGTCGTGTCCGGTGCCTAGTGGTCTGATGTCGGGTCGTCCGTCCGGTTTTATTCTTGTGACTTTTTTTAGCGAGATTTTACAACAGAGGGCAATTAAGAATCAACCACATTGCTGTGGGTCTGGAGTCACATATAGGCCAGACCGGGATGAGACGGCAGGTTTCCTTCCCTAAAGGGCTTTAGTGAACCAGATGGGTTTTTACAACAATCTGGTAGTTTCATGGCCACCATTACTAGTACTTTAATTCCAGATTTTACTTAATTAATTGAATTTAAACTCCCCAGCTGCTATGGTGGGATTTGAACTCATAACTACCAGATTATTAGTCCAGGCCTCTAGATTACTAGTCCAGTAACATAACCACTATGCTACCGTACCCAATGTAATAACACAAGTAGAGCTCTTGCCCTTTCGGGGTATGTACAGGTCTTGTACCAAATACTTCTTTGAACACCTCCCATTGTTCATCAGTAGTTTTAACCCGTAGCAGTTCCACCCAGCTTACAGGAGTCAATCTTTGGCTCATCTGTTCAAAGTCAGCCTTACCTAAATTTAAAACCTTGGTTTGTGACTCACTCTTCTCCCTCTCAAACCTAATATCAAATTCAATCATTTTATGCAGCTCAGGTACTATCAACTGTGGGGAATGAGAGTGTTGGTAAGGATGTGGAAGTAGGTGATTCACAGAGCCACAGGGAGTGGGAGCAGCAACGAGTCTGAGGGTGTGTCATCTTCTCAGCAGAGGCCAAGGTGAGGGTTATCCATGGCTTCAGCTTTATGGGATCCAGAATTCATGGGTGCTCACTTAAAAGACATCACCTACATGCAGGGTCTGAAGTCAGTCTCTGAGGATGTGTGGCAAATGAAAGGAATGAAGTGCGGTAAAATCAGGCAAGCCTTTTCTTAATTATAGGGCCTTAATCTGTCACAAATGACATCCTATGTGACTGTGATCATGGTGCATTATCCCTCCTCATCCATCTCAATCCGTCTGCAGCCTTTGACATGGTTGACAACACCATCCTTCTTCAACGCCTCTCCTCCGTTGTCCAGGTGAGTGAGACTGCCCTCGCCTGGTTCCTTTCTTCTCTCTCCAGTCGTAGCCAGAGAATCTCCTGCAATGACTTCTCTTACTGATCCCACACCACTCCCTCCGGAGTCCCCCAAGGACCTATCCTTGGCCGCCTCTTATTTCTCATCTACACAATGCCCCTCAGCAATGTCGTCCGAAAACACATCAGGTTCCACATGTACGTTGGCATCACCCAGCTCTACTTCACCACCACCTCTGTCAACCCCTCCACTGCCTCTGTGTTGTTACGCTGCTTGTCTGACATCCAGTACTAGGTGAGCAGAAATTTCCTTCAATTAAACATTGGCAAGAACAAAGCCATTGTCTTTGCCTCCCACCACAAACTCCATTCCCTAGCCAGCAATTCCAACACCATAAAGGAGAAGCGAGAGGTAGAGAGGCAGACAGGTATAGGGAGGGAATTCTAGAACTTATGGCCTGGGCCACGGCTGCCAATGGTGGAGCAAGGAAAATCAGGGATGCGCAAGAGGCCAGAATTGGAGGAGCACAGAGATCTCGGAGGGTTGTAGGGCCGAAGGAGGTTACAGAGATAGGGAGAGGTGAGGCCATTGAGGGATTTGAAAACAAGGAAGAGAATTTTTAAATCGAGGCATTGCCAGACCGAGAGCCAATATAGGTCAGTGAACACAGGGGTGATGGGTGAATAGGACATGGTGCCAGTTAGAATACGGTCTGCAGAGCTTTGAATGAGCTCAAGTTTATGGATGGTACAAGGTGGGAGGCCGGCCAGGAGAGCATTGGATTGTCGAGTCTGGAAGTAACAAAAGCATGGATGAGGGTTTCAGCAGCAGATGGGCTGAGGCAGGGGCAGAAGTGGGCAGAAGTGAACTCGGTTAAAATTGCCCTGAAAGTGTTTATTACACAGAAGTCGACTTGCACAATTAGGCCACAATTGGAGCACTGTGTGCCATCTTGGGAACCCAATTCTAAGCAAGATATAAGAACAATGCAAAAGGTGCATCTTAAGATGTTACCAGGGCTTGCATTTAACTTGAAAAGTTGGGACTGTGGAAAGATTAAGAGGTGACCTTGAAGATATCTTGCACATTGTAAAAGGGTTATGCAACCTCAGCATCCTATTTGATCCTGAGTTGAGCCTCCGACCCCAAATCCTCTCCATCACCAAGACCGCCTACTTCCACCTCTGTAATATCACCCACTTCTGCTCCTGCCTCAGCCCATCTGCTGCTGAAATTCTTATCCATGCTTTTGTTACTTCCAGACTCAACAATCCAATGCTCTCCTGGCCGGCCTCCCACCTTGCACTGTTCGTAAACTTGAGCTCATCCAAAACTCTGCTGCTTGTATTCTAACTCGCACCATGTCCTATTCACCCATCACCCCTGTGCTCACTGACCTACATTGGCACGTGGTCTGGCAATGCCTCGATTTAAAAATTCTCATCCTTGTTTTAAAATCCCTTCATGACCTCGCCCCTCCCTATCTCTGTAACTTCCTCCAGCCGTACAACCTTCCAAGATCTCTGCGCTCCTCCAATTCTGGCCTCTTGCGCATTCCCGATTTTCATCGCTCCACCGTTGGCGGCTGTGCCTTCAGCTGCTTAGGCCCTAAGCTCTAGAATTCCCTCCCATAACCTCTCCATCTCTACCCCTCTCTCCTCCTTTAAGGCACTCCTTAAAACCTACCTCATTGACCAAGCTTTATGTGGCTCGGTGTCAAATTTTGTTTGATAATCGCTCCTGTGATGCGCTTTGGGATGTTTTACTACGTTAAAAGCACTATATAAATGCAAGTTGTTGTTGTTATAGTTTAACATAGTAAAATG
This sequence comes from Heptranchias perlo, assembly GCF_035084215.1. Classification (NCBI taxonomy): domain Eukaryota; kingdom Metazoa; phylum Chordata; class Chondrichthyes; order Hexanchiformes; family Hexanchidae; genus Heptranchias; species Heptranchias perlo. Next base: position 104,595,201 of record NC_090327.1, read on the forward strand.
TCCCAAAACACTTCACAGGAGCATAATCAGACAAAAATTAGCACCAAGCCAAAGAAGACGACATTAGGACAAGTGACCAAAAGCTTGGTCAAAGCGGTAGGTTTTAAGAAGTGTCTTAAAGGAGAAGCAGAACTTTAGGGAGGGAATTCCAGAGCTTAGGGCCTAGACAGCTGAAAGCACGGCCGCCAATGGTGGGGTGCACGAAGTGAGGAATGCACAAGAGGCCAGAGTTGGAGCAAAGCAGAGTTCTCGGAGGATTGTAGGGCTGGAGCTGCTTAGAGATCGGTGTTAAATCGATGCATTGCTGGACACGGAGCCAATGTAGGTCAGCGAGCACAGGGGTGATAGGTGAATGGGACTTGTTGCAAGTTAGGATACCGGCAGCAGAGTTTTGGATGAGCTTAAGTTTATGGAGGGTGGAAGATGGGCGACCGACCAGGAGAGCATTAGAATAGTTGAATCTGGAAGGTAACAAAAGCACAGTTGAGGGTTTCAGCCGCAGTGGGGCTGAGGCAGGGGCGGAGATGGGCGATGTTACGGAGGGGGGAGTAGGTGGTCTTTGTGATGGAGAAGATATGGTGTCGGAAGTTCAGCTCAGGGTCAAATAGGATGCCAAGGTTGCGAATATTCTAGTTCAGCCTGAGACATTGGCCAGTGAGGGTAATGGAATCGGTGGCTATGGAACGGTGTTAATGGAGGGATCCGAAGACAATGGCTTCAATCTTCCCAATGTTTAATTGGAGGAAATTTCAGCACATCGATTTAGGAGGTGATAACACATTCTAGGACTTTGGAGAGAAAATGGAGGTTGAAGATGTGGTGGTAGTTTGCAAGGACAGAGAGGTCAAGGGTGGGTTTTTTGAGGAGATGGGTAATGATGGCAGATTTGACGACACTTGGAAATTATTGGCTAATAATTGAAAGTCAGCACGGATTTGTTAAAGGAAAATCGTGTTTGACTAACTTGATTGAGTTCTTTGATGAAGTAACAGAGAGGGTTGATGAGGGTAGTGCGGTTGATGTTGTCTTTATGGACATTCAAAAGGCATTTGATAAAGTACCACATAATAGACTTATTAGCAGAATTAAAGCCCATGGGATTAAAGGGACAGTGGCAGTGTGGATACAAAATTAGCCAAGGGACAGAAAGCAGAGAGCAGTGGTGAACGGTTGGTTTTCAGACTGCAGGGAAGTGGACAGTGGTGTTCCTTAGGCGTCAGTATTAGGACCACTGCTCTTCTTGATATAAATTAATGACCTGGACTTGGGTATAGAGGATATCATTTCAAAGTTTGCAGATGACACAAAACTTGGAAATGTAGTAAACAAGGTGGAGGATAGTAACACACTTCAGGAGGACATAGGCAGACTCGTTAAATGGGCAAACACATGGCAGATGAAATTTAACACAGGGAAGTGTGAAGTGATACATTTTTGTAGGAAGAATGAGGAGAGGCATTATAAACTAAATGATACAATTTTAAAGGGGTGCAGGAACAGAGAGACCTGGGGGTGCACATACACAAATCTTTGAAGGTGGCAGGACAAGTTGAGAAGGCTGTTAAAAAAGCATATGGGATCCTTGGCTGTATTAATAGTGGCATAGAGTACAAAAGCAAGGACATTACGCTAAACCTTTTTAAAACACCGGATGGCCTCAGCTGGAGTACTGTGTTCAATTCTGGGCATCACTAGAATGGTACTAGGAATGACGGACTTCAGTTATGTGGAGAGACTGGAAAAGCTGGGGTTGTTCTCCTTAGAACAGGTTAAGAAGAGAGTTGATTGAGGTGTTCAAAATCATGAACAGTTTTGATAGAGAAAATAAGGAGAAACTATTTCCAGTGGCTGAAGGGTCAGTAACCAGGACACAGATTTAAAGTAATTGGCAAAAGAACCAGAGGCGGCACGAGGAAAAAAAAATTACGCAGTGAGTTGTTATAATCTGGAATGCACTGCCTGAAAGGGTGGTGGAAGCAGATTCAACAGTAACTTTCAAAAGGGAATTGGATAAATACTTGAAAGGAAAAAATTTACAGGGCTATGGGGAAAGGGCAGGGGAGTGGGATTAATTGGATCGCTCTTTCATAGAGCTCTTTCACGATGGGCTGAATGGCCTCTTCCTCTGCTGTACCATATTATGATACCATGAGATGAAAAGGAGAGGGACATTACCTGAGGAATTACCTGAGTTAGCATGGCGGCCAGGAAGGGAAGTTGGATCGTCCTCTCTAATGTTCAAATTGCTAGCCTAATCCTTCACAATTCTACATTATGGGGAAAGTCTCAAGAGAGGAGTCTCAACAGTGTCACCATAATACTGTAATATTGTACGCAAGTAAAATTTGTACTCTATTTTCAAAGGACTATAAAATCATATACTAGTGAGTTTCCACACATGCATCAAATCTTGAATTTATATGAAACTGTTCAATTATAGTTTAAAACAAATTCTGCAATATTGCAAAACTGGCAAAATTAAATTTTCCATAGTGGCGGCCTAAATCACACTGTAGAAAGTAAGGAAGGCTATCAGGAAACCAGCATAGGAGAAACTTCAGAAAGGGACTTCCACACGTAGGTATAGGAAAAAGCCACTGACCATGAATCGGCAGTGATCACTGTATTTCTGAAACCAGAAAGTGAGGCAACATGCAACATGAATACAATGAAGGGCTGATATTTGACAGACAGCTCAGGCTAGCACATGTCAGTGATCAGGGATCTAGCTGTGGCAATATGGTCAGATATGGACAACCCTTTGATAACACCTTGCCTATGTTAAGTTTTGCCTCTGGTCAAAACATTAGGTGGATGAAAACTATGCATCATGTGACACAGGTATCAATTCTAATGAACAGCAACACCTGGCGCTGTAGCAGCATTCTTGTTGTGTCAGAAGGTACGGCGTTCTAGCCCCACACCAGTATTTTAGCACATAATCGAGGGCATCACTCCAGTATAGCTCAGAGGGTGCGGTGCATTGTCAGAAGTGTGGTGAGATGTTAAACTGAGGCTTCACCCTTGAAAGCTAGGCGAGCTTTACCTGCTGCAATTGGAGAAAGCCTCGTCAACCGTGCTGGATGATTGGATTATCGGAAAAATATACACAATTTGAAAGTTCCTGAACATCAGGGATTTAAGGAACACAACTTCAACTATAGGTTGCTCTTCTAGATTTAACTGCTCGTTAGGTCCCTGTCCCATTCTGCATCTCTGCCAACTGATGTTAAAAGATCTTAGCTTGTAAAAAGATAAGTCCTGCAGAGAACACAAGACAAATTTAAACTTAGCTTTATAGAAAATGTGTATCAATCTATGGAAACATTTCACCTGAGCTATAAAACTAAATTTGATCCAGTGAAGGCTACATAAAGAGGAACAAGGTATTAAAATAACATTCTATTCTATTCCATTTGTAGGGGGCACCAATTCCTTTCACTTATGACTCGATGGAAAATTAAGTGATCAGGACTTTATTCCCAAATGACATTTGTATTTTCTTTGACCATGTGCCCCTCTGTGTGCTAGGAGCTCTAGACATCCCACAGGTTGATACTTTGGCTTTCTTTTGCTAAACAGGAACAAATGCTCACATCTTGTTCACTATTCTGACTCAGGCTGTTAGGAATATAAGTGGGTCAGGTCACAGCTCTTTATTGCAGCTTATTTACCTAATCTGTTAGAAAGTGGTTTTCCTTGAGGTACAACCTGGTTGCCTAAATAGTTTCAACTGATGGAAACATTTCCTTGTCATTGATCCCATTGAAAATGTAGTCTGTGCTTGCAACATAATGAAAACTGCTTTAGAATTACAATAATAATCTGAAAAGTACATGAATTCTCAGGAGCCTTTTTTTGGAGGATCATTTCCACTTACTGTTTACTGGTTCTAATTATCATCAGTTTGCATGGAGTTGGGGGTGACAAAGTTGCATTAGCCCCTCCCCCCGCCCCACCTTCTTCCTCTACTGGCTACTGAAGAGATTCTCAAGAGGGCTCCATAGTACCTTCATATTGAGTTAGGGATGAATTTCTTGGACTGAGGGATAATTCATTTTACTGCTGATGCGATACTTAGCTGACTCACATTAGGCTTTTTTTTAAAAAAAGGGGGCAGGGAGAGACTGAAAAATTACTTAATTTCACATTGCTATTAAGTTTCCTCCAATAAAAGAAAGACTTGCATTTATATAGCGCTTTTGATGACTGCAGGATTTCCCAAAGCACTTTACAGCCAAGTACTTTGAAGCGTAGTCAAACGTAGGAAGTGCGGCAGCCAATTTGCACACAGCAAGCTCCCACAAACAGCAATTTGATAATGACCATATAATCTGTTTTAGTGATATTAGTTGAGGGATAAATATTGGCCAGGACACCTTCAAAATAGTGCCGTGGGATCTTTTACGTCCGCTTGAGGGGACAGATGGGCCTCAATTTTAACGTCTCATCTGAATGACAACACCTCCAACAATACAGCACTGCACTGTCAGCCTAGATTTTGCACTCAAGCCTCTGGAGTGCGATTTGAACCCACGACCTTCTGACTCAGAGGCGAGTGTGCTACCAACTGAGCCACAGCTGACACATACAAAATCTGTTCACTTTATTCCTTCATCCAAACTCTTACTGCTTTAGATTCCATTATTTTGCTCTGATCTGTCCAACTATCCATGCAGTTCTCTGAATAGCATGGTGAGGTCCATCCAGAAGAGACATATAACTGCTGTAGCTGCTGGGCGATTTAGTGCATTCAGGTTCCGATGATCACTAAGCAGTTTTCAGGAACCCATCCAAGCTCTTAAAATTGGGAACAATCATATTCACACACCAAAGTAATTAATTATATTTCATATGTAGTGCTTTTGCAAATCCCAAGACACTAAATAGTTATATAAATGCAAGTTTTTTCTTTGTAAACTTTCTCATTCAAGTGCATCCAGTCTCACGACTGAAAAAAATACTTTTTTGCAATAATCTGTATGACAAAAGCATTGTAGAGTGGTCGAGTCAGACAATCCCTCAAGGCTATGGCAAAAGAGAAAGATACAAGGACCATGGGGAGACAGCAGGGCAGTGAAGTTAGATTTGGACACAATTGCTCAATGGCCTTCTTCTTGGCTGTAAACTTCACTTCTATAGTACTGTATCAAATGGAACAGCTATGCAGCATATTTTGCACAATACAAGAATCAGTGTGACTGCACCTGAATCTACATTTGGTGTCAAGTGCAAGACCATCTGTAGGTAGCCTCACATTGACTGCGGTACGACTGTAACTGGCTGAAAGTCAATTTTTATTAAAAAAACTTTCAAGTTTCTGATCTTTAAAAAGAACCAATCACTTTGGGTCTTTTGTAACATCAGAAATTTCAGAAGTCAATGTAGCAAGCTTTGCATAGTTAAGGACACGTGAAAAGCTATGCTTTCCCTGATTACAGAACTTTGCAAGTAGAACAGTATAACCTCAGTATAAAAGCAGGTACTGGACTCTCAGCACCTGAACTATAACTGTAGCAGTAAAGACTATTTACTGTAAACATTAAAGCAGTGTCTTCAGATCATCTTGGTGTTAATATTTACTAGTACAAGATTTGGAGTTAGTCTGATACCATCATGTCCATATAAATGATCAATGATAAGTTTCTATAAAACTTAAAGCATCTTCCAAGCATAAAAATTAGCAATTACTTAGATGACTCATTTCTACATTAAATATTTTTAAATGATGCCAAAAAACAAATGACTGCAGATGTTATAAATCTGAAATTAGAATAAAACATGCTGGAAAAACTCAAGGTCAGGCAGCATCTGCAGAGAGGGGAACGTAGGGTAACGTTTCAAGCCAATGACCTTTCGTCAGAACTCCCTGACCTGCTGAGTGTTTCCAGCACTTTCTGTTATAATTTTAAATGACAATATACCGCTTTAGTCTTAATTTTTCTTTCTTGATAGGACAGATCGGGATCCTTTTACTTGAAGGGGGTCTGCAAATAAAAATCTTTATTTCACAGAAATAAAACAGAATTGTGTCCCATTATAGTAATAATCCCTATTCGATACTGATACATTTGGAAGACTTTCTACTCTTCTAGAAACTTTTTTTGCTATCAAGCAAAGGAAAGTCATTATGAGAAATTAAAGACATCCATTTTTAGCACCTAGTGTCAACATTATGTTGCTTCTGTCATAATATGTTTGAACCCCAACTCAAAGTGATATTCTGCACTGCGTCAGTGACATTTCCCATATCAGTCATCCTTACGACCTGATTACTAATTTAGCAACAACTGGCAATGACCTAAGAGTTTTGAACTATGACTTCATTCCACTGTCAATTGACCAAACATTTCCATTGAAGCCCATATAGTCAGAGACAAAAGCATCATTCCAATAGTCTTGGCTGGATTCAAACCCAGGGAGAGGTAAAAAGAGTGTGTAGTAACCCACTGCACCAATCTCCCCCGTCCGTAAACTTCCCTGAACTTTAAAATTCCCCTCCACTGCTGAACATAGGCCCAGAATTTGCTAGAATGGGGCATCTCGCAATGAGCGCCAGGTTGGGTTTCTTCCTCACCCATCAGCTCCAATTTAATTTCACGGCCTAAATTGCTGAAAGTGCATGGTGATAATGGTACGCAAGGTCAACAGGGAATCTGGGACCTTGGTGAACGACGGGACCAATAGTCTACCTCCTTAACCAATGAAATTTGAGAGAAAGAAACAGTGAACAACTGAGAAGGAAATAGCGTCAAATTAGATACCCGAAATAGAGAGATTAAGAGAGGAAAAAAAGAGACAAAAGGAAAGGAAAAAATTTTTAGAAAATTTAGAATTTGAAAAACCTCTAGGACCAATTTACTACCTGCAGGAGTGAGACTCCAGAGTTTCAACTGTTCCCTTTCTGTGCCTCTGAGGTAGAGTGGCATTGCAGGAACATACATCTGGACATTAAAACGGTCCTTACATCATGAAATATCAGCCCTAACTTTCTGCAGCGAGTTCAATTCGCATTTACGGTGCAAATCCAACAATTTCTTGAAACTCATGGGGAGACTGACAGCAAGATCCTGTTTTTGTGAGGCTAACGGCGGAGCGGCGCAAATCGTCCAGCAATTTAGTGATTTGCAACTCACGCCATATATCTTCCTCGCCACAAATTGCTGGATTTTTTTTTTTACACACTAATCATGACGTGCAACTTTAACTTGCTGTTATTTTGCCGTCAAATTCTGGCCCATTATGAATTGTACTGCGATATGGTTCCAAAGCCGACAACAGCCCTCTATTACTTCACTAAAGCAGTGAGTCTTCGTGGATGAGACTATATGGTGAGTGGCGGCAGTTTATTCGATCACACGGGCATTGCAGTCAAGCATCATCCTGTTCTCATCCAACATCCATCCACACATGCACACTTCCAGCGGGATTCAACAATCAGCAACAAGAATCATAGCTCATCGTCTCCCCTCCCAAGCCCAGGGATACCGAAACCAATTACATACTGTAACTATCCTGACCAAGATCAGCTAGGCCAAGATTGAACTTGGGACCTTTGACTTGTATACCTCAGCGCTAAGCTATTTAGTTACTGGGAGAGCCTCTTGGACACTAAAATCTTAATTCAGCCCATCGAAACAACCCCAAGTAAGAATGCTGAAACATGCAAAAAATTAACCCTTTTCAAGAAGATGTGATATTAAAATGAAAAGTTATAGTAACCACTAGATTCACAAAATCTACTTCAAATATAAAAAGCAGTTTCATTAAAAATACAAATTGCACACAATGTAAAACTGAAACCAGACATCAGTGAAAAAAACACACTTTATTTTCAAGTTTTACATACACTCAGCCATGATTCACCTCACTCCTGAGACAATGCACACTTCGTTCAACCATACAAAATAAATGCAAACTTCCTGGAAATTCTGCTCTCATCAAAAATAAACTTTTAAAAAAAATTCAAGGAGACAAAAAAACAGAAGTGAACACAAGAAAACAAAAGTAGCAGAGACTCAAAATTTCACTTAGTTGAAAGTCAGAGGGATCCATTCATACTTCAGGGCCTTCACCACCTGGAATAAGCTGGGAAGTTTAAAGAACAGTTATATAAGTAACTGAAATAACCATTTGTAATCACCTCCATTATTTAATATTACAAGTGATAAATTGCAGGACTATGCATTAATACTCTCAAACTTGAGGTACAAAGTAGAACAAATAACGATGCTATCCTGCGTCATTAGGTTTCAGGACTATTTTACAGATGATGATTTTTATATACATTTGAGTGGCTAACGAGCTTGTATTTTGTACACGACACTCCGCACATTTTCTACTGAAATTTGCCTTTTAACCAGCAAAAAAGTTTTGACTGCAAAAGCAATAACAAATGGAAGTCTTTAGATAATGAGTCATCTAAAAATACCAAATTGATTCAGAGGAAAATCTATCAGCAGTTTTAACTTACTGTGAGTATATACTCAACCAAAAGCAAAATGATCCCTGAAAATTTCCCAAATCGTAATTTCAATCTGACTGCTCCATATTTTACACATTAAATTTTCAATGTTTAATAATCCCTAAAATGGCAGTGCAAGCTAGGGAGTTGGAAGAACAGCTCTCCATTGCATTTCCTGCATGCCTCTGCCCAAAAAACCACTGGAAAGTGCTTGGAAAATCCAGACCAAAGTTTGTTGTCCTGCCATTGTATTACCGCCATTTATTCTGGATTCCACTACTTACCATTGTTATGTTGTTTCCATTCAATAAAATTTGGTCCAGTTTTGTGATTCTTCTGCCTTCTGGCGTGATCTCACTGTAGAGAAGCAAGAGTGAGAAACACTGTAATTAAACAAGTTAACAACTACAACGCAGAATGTTCTACACTGAAGAAAGAGACGGAGGGCAGCTTGGAGCAAGGATATCGGCCTCTATTACAGGATTGAGTATATTAAGGGAATTATTGATGTTTGCATCAGTACTGCTATCATTTAATTCTGACACACAGAACAAGCACTATTCCACGAGGGAGTGGGGGAACCACAGAACTACAAATTTTAAAACTCAATTAAAAGAACCACCATCTGAGGCCATTGCCAAAACATATATCCAGTGGTTATTGTGTAATTTTAAATTAATGTTTGAACAATTTACTGAAAAGATTAAAAAAAAACTGAAATCAAATAAAACTGGTTCAGCTATGAAAGCTCTGTTGAAGGACTGATTTCCTTATGTGCACAATTTCTTGATGTCTTGGATTACAGACTATCCAGAAAAGAACACATTCAAAAGTTTAAAGTAAGATAATAGAATTCTGATTCTATAGTCAGTGGATAATTAAGGACAAACATTCAAACATTTGTCAGTCTTTTGTTCTGATTCTTCCTGCTGACTATTAGAACATAAGAAATAGGAAGAGTAGGCCATATGGCCCCTTAAGCCTGCTCCGCCATTTACTAAGATCATGGCTGATCTTTGACCTCAACTCCCACCCTATCCCCATATCCCTTGATTCCCTTAGAGTCCAAAAATCTATCGATCTCAGTCTTGAATATACTCAACGGCTGTGCATCCACAGCCCTCTGGGGTAGAGAATTCCAAAGATTCACCACCCTCAGTGAAGAAATTCCTCATCTCAGTTCTAAATTGCCCACCCCTTATCCTGAGACTATGCCCCCAGTTCTAGACTCTCCATCCGGGGAAACAGCCTCTCAGCATCTACCCTGTCAAACCCTCTAAGAATTTTATCCATTTCAATGAGATCACCTCTCATTCTTCTAAACTCCAGAGAATATAGGCCCATTCTATTCAATCTCTCCTCATAGGATAACCCTCTCATCCCAAGAATCAATCTCGTGAACCTTCGTTGCACTGCCTCTAAGGCAAGTATATTCTTCCTTAGATAAGGAGACCAAAATTGTACAGTACTTCAGATGTGGTCTCTCTAGAGACCTACATAATTGCAGCAAGACTTCCTTACTCTTGTACTCAAATCCCCTTGCAATAAAGACCAACATACTATTTGCCTTCCCAATTGTTTGTTGTACCTACATGTTAAGTTTTTGGGTGTCCTGGTACAAGAAACACAAGTCTCTTTGGACACCAACATTTAATAGCTACTCACCATTTAAAAAATATTTTGCTTTTCTATTCTTCCTACTAAAGTGAATAACCTCTCATTTCCCCACATTATACTCCATGTCACCTTCTTGCCCACTCACTTAACCTGTCTTATATCCCTTTGCAGACACTTTGTGTCCTCCTCACAGCTTACTTTCCCACCTAGCTTTCTTATTAGCAAATTTGGATACATTACACTCGGTCCCTTCATCTAAGTCATTAATATAGATTGTAAATAGCTGAGGTCCCAGCACTGATTCTTGAGGCACCCCACTAATTATAACCTACCAACCCAAAAATGACCCGTTTATTCCTACTCTCTTGTTTTCTGTCCGTTAACCAATCCTGTATCCATGCTAATATATTACCCCCAACCCCATGAGCCCTTATCTGTGTAACAACCATTTGAGTGGCACCTTATCAAATGCCTTTTGAAAATCCAAATATACTACATCTACTGGCTCCCCTTTATCTACCCTGTTAACTACATCCTCAAAAATCACTCAGATTTGTCAAACACAATTTCCCTTTCATAAAACCATGTTAACTCTGCCTAATCATGTTACGATGTTGTAAGTGGCCTGTTACCATGCCCTTAATAATGGATTTCAGCATTTTCCCGATGACCGGTATCAGGCTAACTGGCCTGTAGTTCTGTTTTCTCTCTCCCTCCTTCCTTTCTTAAATAACGGGGTCACATTTGCTACCTTCCAATCCACTGGGACCGTTTTAGAACTAGGGAATTTTGGAAGATCACAACTAATGCATCCACCACCTCTGCAGCCACCTTTTTTAGAACCCTAGGACGTAGCCCATCAGGTCCAGGGGATTTGTTGGCTTTTAGTCCTATTAATTTCTCCAGTACTTTTTCTTTACTAATATTAATTATTTTAAGTTCCTCACTCTCATTAGACCCTTGGTTCCCCACTATTTCTGGTATGCTTTTTGTGCCTTCCTCTGTGAAGACATACAAAATATTTGTTTAACGTCTCTGCCATTTCCTTATTCCCCATTATAATTTATCCTGTCTCAGCCTCCAAAGGACCCATTTTTACTTTCGCTACTCTCTTCCATTTTACATACTTGTAGAAGCTCTTACAATCTGTTTTTATATTTCTTGCTAGTTTACTCTCATTCTATTTTCTCCTCTTAAATCAATTTTTTGGTCATCCTTTGCTGGTTTCTAAATCTCTCCCAATCCTCAGGCTTACTACTTTTTTTGGCAACATTATAAGCCTCTTTTAATCTAATACTTAATCTAATACTTAATCTAATACTTAATCTAATACTTAATCTAATACTTAATCTAATACTTAATCTAATACTTAATCTAATACTTAACTTCTTTAGTTAGCCACGGATGGATCACTTTTCCCGTGGAGTTTTTATTTCTCAATAGAAAGTATGTTCGTTGAGAATTATGAAATATTTCTTTAAATGTTTCCCATTATTTATCTACTGTCATACCTTTTAATCTAATTTCCCAAATTACTATAGCCAACTCGCCCCTCATGCCTATGTAATTGGCTTATTTAAGTTTAAGGCTCTAGTTTCTGACTTAAGTATGTTACTCACAAACTCAATGTGAAATTCTATCATATTATGATAACTCTTCCCCAGAGGATCCCTTACTATGAGATTACTAATTAACCTTGTCTCATTACACAAGACAAGATTTAAAATAGCCTGTTCCCTAGTTGGTTCCACGACATATTGTTCTAGGAAACTGTTTTGTATGTATTCCATGAACTCGTCCTCCAAACTACCTTTGCCAATTTGATTTGTCCAATCTATGAAGATTAAAGTCCCCCACAATTATTTGCACTACCTTTGTTACAAGTTCCTATTATTTCTTGATTAATACTCTGTCCAACAGTATAGCTACTATTAGGGGGCCTATAAACTACTCCCACCAGTGTTTTCTGCCCCTTGTTATTTCTTATCTCCACCCATACTGATTCTACTTCCTGATCTTCCGAGCCAAGATCGTTCCTCACTCCTGTCCTTATGTCATCCTTTATCAGGGCTACATCGCCTCCTTTTCCATTTTGTGTGTTTTTCCGAAACGTCAAGTGCCCTGGAATATTTAGTTCCCAACCTTGATCACCTTGCAACCGTGTCGCTGTGATGGCTATTAGATCAAACCCATTTATCTCTATTTGTGCCATTAATTTGTCTATCTTGTTATGAATGCTTTGTGCATCGAGATAAAGCGCCTTTGACTTTTTACCATTTTTCCCTGATTTGACCTTATTCGCTGATGCACTATTAAACTCTGTCCCTTCCTGTCACACTCTGCTTATCATTACTGCTCTAATGCCTTGACCTTTCTCTTTAGATTTCTAAATTTCCCCTCACCTGTACTACCCCCACCCCCCCAACTTTTTAGTTTAAAGCCCTATCTACAGCCCTAGTATTCGATTCGCCAGGACACTGGTCCCAGCCCGGTTTAGTGGAGCCCGTCCCAATGGAACAGCTCCCTCTTTCCCCAGTCCTGGTGCCAGTGCCCCATGAAACGAAACCCCTGTCTCCCACATCACTCTTTGAGCTACGCATTTAACTCTCTGATCTGCTTGACCTTATGTCAATTTGTGCATGGCTCAGGTAGTGATCCAGAGATTATTACCTTTGAGGTTCTGCTTATTAACTTAGACCCTAGATCCTCAAACTACCTCAGCAGAACCTCATTCCTAGTTCTACCTATGTCGTTGGTTCCTACATGGACCACAACAACTGGATCCTCCCCCTCATGCTCCAAGTTCTTTTCCAGCCATGAGATATCCTTAACCCTGGCACCGGGCAGGCAACACAACCTTCGCGACCCCCAGTCACGGCTGCAGAGAACAGTATCTGTCCTCCTGGCTATACTATCTCCTACCACTACCACATTCCTTTTTATTCTCCCCACTTGAATGGCCTCCTGTACCACGGTGCCGTGGTCAGTTTGGGCCATCCTCCCTACAGCCCAGGAATATTTCTGTTCAGATTTGTTGACTGAACTTTGAATTAGTTTACAAGTTGCATGTTCTAACATCTGCTAGGAATTAAAGACTGTTAGTTAGCCTTACGTATCAGCTACTAAAAATCCATACTACACAATAGGGTATTAAAAAAAACTTACAATTCTGTGACATCTTCAAGCACCATGTCCAAGGACGAGAGTTAAGAAAAGCACATTCTACAGTAAATAGAAGTCAGTTTATTAACCCTTAGATTGCCAGCAGATCCTGGGACTTTCAGGGCACCCAATAGTTTTTCGATCATATACTGTGATATTGAAACAAACGCTTTCCAGTAAGCTACTGAAATGTTAAAAATGGCTTAACAATATCAACACCAAGACGACAAGATCAAAGCAAGAGGCTGGGTACTCTGCGAGGAGTGGCACGTCTCCAGACCCCTCAGCCTCAATATACATGAAGCTGAACTCAGGAGTGCGATGGAATGCTCACTATTCATCTAGATGGGTGAATCCAACAACATTCAAAAAGCTCGATACCAATCAGGAAAGAGCAGTTTGCTTTATTGGCCCCTGCCACTGGACTCAATTTCCACTCATGTACCGTGGTTGCTGTATGCAGTATCTATAGGATGCGCTGCAGCAACTCACCAAGCCTACCTTGACCGCATGTCAAAACCCCGCAACCTTTCTACCACCGATTAGGACAAGAGTGGCAATATCATGGGAACACCATCGCCTTCAAGTCACACACTATCCTGACTTGGACATATATCGCCAACCTTTCACTGTCACCGGGTCATTATCCTATAATTCGCTACCCAACAGGAACACCATTAATACAAGAACTGCAGTAGTTCAAAAAGGTGGCTCACCCCAACCTTCTCAGTACAACTACGGATAAGAAATAATTGCAGCCTAGCCAGCGTCACCAGAGTAGGAATCAGTGCAATGAACATAGGAAGAGTAGGCCATTCAGCCTCTCAAGCATGTTCTGCCATTCAATTAGATCATGGCTGGTCTGTATCTTAACTCCATCTACCCGCCTTGGTTACGTAGCCCTTAATACCCTTGTCTAACAAATATCTATTAATCTCAGTTTTGAAATTTTCAATTGACCTAGTCTCAACAGCATTTTGGGGGAGTGTGTTCCAGATTTCTACCACTCTTCGTGTGAAGAAGTGCTTTTTGACATCACCCATGAATGGCCTAGCTCTAATTTTAAGGTTATGCCCCTTGTTCTGGACTCCCCCACCAGAGGAAATAGTTTCTTTCTATCTACCCTATCAACTCCTTTGATTATCTTAAACACCACAATTAGATCAACATTTAAATCTTCTATACTCAAGGGAATACAAGCCTAGTCTATGAAAGCCGTCCTCATATTTTACCCCTCTTAGCCCCGGTATCATTTGGGTGAATCTGCCCTGCACCCCCTCCGAGGCCAAAATATCCTTCCTGAGGTGCAGTGCCTAGAACCAAATGCAGTACTCCAGATGGGGTCTAACCAGAGCTCTGTACCACTGTAGCATAACTTCCACTCTTTTGTATTCCAGCTCTCGAGATAAAGGCAACATTCTATTAGCCTTTTTAATTATTTTTTGTACCTGTCCACTGGCTTTTTAGTGACTTTTGTATTTGGACCCCTAAATTTCTCTGCTCATCCAAAGTTTCAAACTTCTCGGCATTTAGAAAATACTCTGATCTATCTCTCTTAGGTCCAAAGTGGATGACCTCACACTTTATACATCGAACTCCATCTGCCACATTTTTTCCCACTCACTTAATCTATCAATGACCCGTTGCAAGTTTCTGCTTCCAGTTACACTATTTACTGTGCCATCTAACTTAGTGTCATCAGCAAACTTAGATATATGACTCTCTATTCTTTCATCCAACTCATTTATAAATAGTGAAAAGCTGAGGCCCCAGGACCAATTCCTGGGGAAGATCACTAGTCACATCCTAATTGGAGTACATACCCATTATCCCTACTCTGTCTTCTACCTCCTAACCATTTCCCCATCCAAGCCAATAGGTTGCCTCTAATTCCACGCACTCTCATTTTTGTTCAGTCGTTCATGTGGAACCATATCGAATGCTTTCTGGAAGTCCGTATAAATGACATCCATAGACACTCCCATATCTAACACGCAAGTTAACTCCTCAAAATATTCAACTAGGTTCGTTAGATATGACTTACCTGTTGCAAATCCATGCATATTTGTCCAAATGCTCAGTCATTCGACCCTAATAGATTCTAGTAACTTCCCCACAACTGATATTAGATTAATAGGTCAGTAATTTCCTAGTTCATCTCTCGTTCCCTTCTTAAATAACGGAGTGACATTGGATGATTACCATCCAGATAAAACAATTAATTATGTGTTAAATAATTACATCTTTTAAAAAGAATAAGTCAAACGTCTGGTTGAGAGTTTCAAGATGTACAGATGAGAATCAAATGTACCTGAGCTGCTAAGACCACGTAAATATTGCATCAAGACAAACAACTGGCTTAAAATATAAAATGCAAGATACATACCCAGATAGGTACCCTACAGTTTTGTTTATTTTGGAAGAGGGCCAGGAGAATCTCTGCAGCTCCTAAAGAGTTGGTCAGAATCTGGGTTGAGTCCATGACAGACCATTTCTCATTCTGTGCTGCCTAATGCTATCATATCTAATACTTAGATTTGAACAAACCACATTATAGATAACATTAACCTGTAGTTCTGTCAGCACTGCCATCCTAGTTTGAAAAATGTAATATCTGAAGAATGCTAACTGGATTGATGCAATTGCTGAATCTTATCAAAATGAGAAACACTGATAATTCAAAGGCAACAGAACCCTCAGCATAAGAACATAAGAAATAGGAGCAAGAATATGCCATATGGCCCCTTGAACCTGCTCCGCCATTCAATAAGAACATGGCTGATTATCTACCTCAACTCCACTTTCCCGCCCGATCCCCATATCCCTTGATTCCCCTAGAGTCCAAAAATCTCTCTCTCTGTCTGGAATATACTCAACAACTGAACATCCACAGCCCTCTGGGGTAGAGAATTTCAAAGAGTCACAACCCTGAGTGAAGACATTTTTTCCCATCTTGGTCCTAAATGGCTGACCCCTGATCTTGAGACTATGTCCCCTAGTTCTAGACTCTCCAGCCAGGGGAAACAGCCTCTCAGCATCTACTCCGTCAAGCCCCTCAATCAGATCACCTCTCATTCTTCTAAACTCCAAAGAATATAGGCCCATTCTACTCAATCTCTCCTCGTAGGACCATCCTCTCATTCTGAGAGCAACCAGCTGGCTGGAACTAGTCAGCTGAAGGATCAAAAGTGAATACATTTTCAAATCCCAAATACCTGAACCAATCAAGACATTATGACAAAACAGCTCCCAAGTCAAAGGATACTGACAAAATCATCAAAGCCCAGCAGTGTTCCTACAATCTCTTTGTCATTCTTCATGACAATATGAATTCGTGAGCCAATGCATTTGTCCACAAGCTCTGGAACAGAAGAAAAAAATTAGTCCACAGAAAGTCAAACAAAAGGGAGCGAAAATATAACAAATTATGGCAGGGAAACCACAGGGCAAACTCTCTGCTCGCTTATTTAGGTGTCCTGGAGTTTCATCAAATTTCCATTCAAATGGGTGATTTAAGGCACCAAGGTCTCCCATCCCACATAATCTTTCCCCCCCACCCTTCTCATGTTGCCACCTCCCCCCCATTCCCCGTGTCTCCATCCCCTCAGCCTGCTCCCCCCTCCCCTCCGTCTTTTCCTCAGCCTGCTCCCCCCTCCCCCCCTCTCCTCCCCTCCGTCTTTTCCTCAGCCTGCTCTCCCCCCCTCCCCTCCGTCTTTTCCTCAGCCTGCTCTCCCCCCTCACCTCCGTCTTTTCCTCAGCCTGCTCTCCCCTCTCCCCTCCCCTCCGTCTTTTCCTCAGCCTGCTCTCCCCTCTGTCTTTTCCTCAGCCTGCTCTCCCCCCTCCCCTCCGTCTTTTCCTCAGCCTGCTCTCCCCCCTCCCCTCCGTCTTTTCCTCAGCCTGCTCCCCCCTCCCCTCCGCCTTTTCCTCAGCCTGCTCCCCCCTCCCCTCCGTCTTTTCCTCAGCCTGCTCCCCCCTCCCCTCCGTCTTTTCCTCAGCCTGCTCCCCCCTCCCCTCCGTCTTTTCCTCAGCCTGCTCTCCCCCATTCCCCTCCGTCTTTTCCTCAGCCTGCTCTCCCCCCTCCCCTCCGTCTTTTCCTCAGCCTGCTCTCCCCCCTCCCCTCCGTCTTTTCCTCAGCCTGCTCCCCCCTCCCCTCCGTCTTTTCCTCAGCCTGCTCTCCCCCCTCCCCTCCGTCTTTTCCTCAGCCTGCTCTCCCCCTCCCCTCCGTCTTTTCCTCAGCCTGCTCCCCCCTCCCCTCCCCTCCGTCTTTTCCTCAGCCTGCTCCCCCCTCCCCTCCGTCTTTTCCTCAGCCTGCTCTCCCCCCTCCCCTCCGTCTTTTCCTCAGCCTGCTCTCCCCCCTCCCCTCCGTCTTTTCCTCAGCCTGCTCCCCCCTCCCCTCCGTCTTTTCCTCAGCCTGCTCTCCCCCCTCCCCCCTCCCCTCCGTCTTTTCCTCAGCCTGCTCGCCCCCCTCCCCTCCGTCTTTTCCTCAGCCTGCTCTCCCCTCTCCCCTCCGTCTTTTCCTCAGCCTGCTCTCCCCCCTCCCCTCCGTCTTTTCCTCAGCCTGCTCTCCCCCCTCCCCTCCGTCTTTTCCTCAGCCTGCTCTCCCCTCTCTCCCCTCCCTCCGTCTTTTCCTCAGCCTGCTCTCACCCTCCCCTCCGTCTTTTCCTCAGCCTGCTCCCCACTCCCCTCCCCTCCGTCTTTTCCTCAGCCTGCTCTCCCCCTCCCCTCCGTCTTTTCCTCAGCATGCTCCCCCCTCTCCTCCCCTCCGTCTTTTCCTCAGCCTGCTCCCCCCTCCCCTCCGTCTTTTCCTCAGCCTGCTCTCCCCCTCCCCTCCGTCTTTTCCTCAGCCTGCTCCCCCCTCCCCTCCGTCTTTTCCTCAGCCTGCTCCCCCCCCTCCCCTCCGTCTTTTCCTCAGCCTGCTCTCCCCCTCCCCTCCGTCTTTTCCTCAGCCTGCTCCCCCCTCCCCTCCGTCTTTTCCTCAGCATGCTCCCCCCTCTCCTCCCCTCCGTCTTTTCCTCAGCCTGCTCCCCCCTCCCCTCCGTCTTTTCCTCAGCCTGCTCTCCCCCTCCCCTCCGTCTTTTCCTCAGCCTGCTCCCCCCTCCCCTCCGTCTTTTCCTCAGCCTGCTCCCCCCTCCCCTCCGTCTTTTCCTCAGCCTGCTCCCCCCTCCCCTCCGTCTTTTCCTCAGCCTGCTCTCCCCCTCCCCTCCGTCTTTTCCTCAGCATGCTCCCCCCTCTCCTCCCCTCCGTCTTTTCCTCAGCCTGCTCCCCCCTCCCCTCCGTCTTTTCCTCAGCCTGCTCTCCCCCTCCCCTCCGTCTTTTCCTCAGCCTGCTCTCCCCCCTCCCCTCCGTCTTTTCCTCAGCCTGCTCTCCCCCCTCCCCTCCGTCTTTTCCTCAGCCTGCTCTCCCCCCTCCCCTCCGTCTTTTCCTCAGCCTGCTCCCCCCCTCCCCTCCGTCTTTTCCTCAGCCTGCTCTCCCCCTCCCCTCCGTCTTTTCCTCAGCCTGCTCTCCCCCTCCCCTCCGTCTTTTCCTCAGCCTGCTCTCCCCCTCCCCTCCGTCTTTTCCTCAGCCTGCTCTCCCCCTCCCCTCCGTCTTTTCCTCAGCCTGCTCTCCCCCTCCCCTACGTCTTTTCCTCAGCCTGCTCCCCCCTCCCCTCCGTCTTTTCCTCAGCCTGCTCCCCCCTCCCCTCCGTCTTTTCCTCAGCCTGCTCTCCCCCCTCCCCTCCGTCTTTTCCTCAGCCTGCTCCCCCCCCCTCCCCTCCGTCTTTTCCTCAGCCTGCTCTCCCCCTCCCCTCCGTCTTTTCCTCAGCCTGCTCTCCCCCTCCCCTCCGTCTTTTCCTCAGCCTGCTCTCCCCCCTCCCCTCCGTCTTTTCCTCAGCCTGCTCTCCCCCCTCCCCTCCGTCTTTTCCTCAGCCTGCTCCCCCCTCCCCTCCGTCTTTTCCTCAGCCTGCTCCCCCCCCCCTCCCCTCCGTCTTTTCCTCAGCCTGCTCTCCCCCTCCCCTCCGTCTTTTCCTCAGCCTGCTCTCCCCCCTCCCCTCCGTCTTTTCCTCAGCCTGCTCTCCCCCCTCCCCTCCGTCTTTTCCTCAGCCTGCTCCCCCCTCCCCTCCGTCTTTTCCTCAGCCTGCTCTCCCCCTCCCCTCCGTCTTTTCCTCAGCCTGCTCTCCCCCTCCCCTCCGTCTTTTCCTCAGCCTGCTCCCCCCTCCCCTCCGTCTTTTCCTCAGCCTGCTCTCCCCCTCCCCTCCGTCTTTTCCTCAGCCTGCTCCCCCCTCCCCTCCGTCTTTTCCTCAGCCTGCTCCCCCCTCCCCTCCGTCTTTTCCTCAGCCTGCTCTCCCCCTCCCCTCCGTCTTTTCCTCAGCCTGCTCCCCCCTCCCCTCCGTCTTTTCCTCAGCCTGCTCTCCCCCTCCCCTCCGTCTTTTCCTCAGCCTGCTCTCCCCCCTCCCCTCCGTCTTTTCCTCAGCCTGCTCCCCCCTCCCCTCCGTCTTTTCCTCAGCCTGCTCTCCCCCCTCCCCTCCGTCTTTTCCTCAGCCTGCTCTCCCCCTCCCCTCCGTCTTTTCCTCAGCCTGCTCCCCCCTCCCCTCCGTCTTTTCCTCAGCCTGCTCCCCCCTCCCCTCCGTCTTTTCCTCAGCCTGCTCTCCCCCTCCCCTCCGTCTTTTCCTCAGCCTGCTCTCCCCCTCCCCTCCGTCTTTTCCTCAGCCTGCTCTCCCCCCTCCCCTCCGTCTTTTCCTCAGCCTGCTCTCCCCCTCCCCTCCGTCTTTTCCTCAGCCTGCTCCCCCCTCCCCTCCGTCTTTTCCTCAGCCTGCTCCCCCCTCCCCTCCGTCTTTTCCTCAGCCTGCTCCCCCCTCCCCTCCGTCTTTTCCTCAGCCTGCTCTCCCCCTCCCCTCCGTCTTTTCCTCAGCCTGCTCTCCCCCCTCCCCTCCGTCTTTTCCTCAGCCTGCTCCCCCCTCCCCTCCTTCTTTTCCTCAGCCTGCTCTCCCCCTCCCCTCCGTCTTTTCCTCAGCCTGCTCTCCCCCTCCCCTCCGTCTTTTCCTCAGCCTGCTCTCCCCCTCCCCTCCGTCTTTTCCTCAGCCTGCTCTCCCCCTCCCCTCCGTCTTTTCCTCAGCCTGCTCTCCCCCTCCCCTCCGTCTTTTCCTCAGCCTGCTCTCCCCCTCCCCTCCGTCTTTTCCTCAGCCTGCTCCCCCCTCCCCTCCTTCTTTTCCTCAGCCTGCTCTCCCCCTCCCCTCCGTCTTTTCCTCAGCCTGCTCTCCCCCTCCCCTCCGTCTTTTCCTCAGCCTGCTCTCCCCCTCCCCTCCGTCTTTTCCTCAGCCTGCTCTCCCCCTCCCCTCCGTCTTTTCCTCAGCCTGCTCTCCCCCCTCCCCTCCGTCTTTTCCTCAGCCTGCTCCCCCCTCCCCTCCTTCTTTTCCTCAGCCTGCTCTCCCCCTCCCCTCCGTCTTTTCCTCAGCCTGCTCTCCCCCTCCCCTCCGTCTTTTCCTCAGCCTGCTCTCCCCCTCCCCTCCGTCTTTTCCTCAGCCTGCTCTCCCCCTCCCCTCCGTCTTTTCCTCAGCCTGCTCTCCCCCTCCCCTCCGTCTTTTCCTCAGCCTGCTCTCCCCCTCCCCTCCGTCTTTTCCTCAGCCTGCTCCCCCCTCCCCTCCTTCTTTTCCTCAGCCTGCTCTCCCCCTCCCCTCCGTCTTTTCCTCAGCCTGCTCTCCCCCTCCCCTCCGTCTTTTCCTCAGCCTGCTCTCCCCCTCCCCTCCGTCTTTTCCTCAGCCTGCTCTCCCCCTCCCCTCCGTCTTTTCCTCAGCCTGCTCTCCCCCTCCCCTCCGTCTTTTCCTCAGCCTGCTCCCCCCTCCCCTCCGTCTTTTCCTCAGCCTGCTCCCCCCTCCCCTCCCCTCCGTCTTTTCCTCAGCCTGCTCCCCCCTCCCCTCCGTCTTTTCCTCAGCCTGCTCTCCCCCTCCCCTCCGTCTTTTCCTCAGCCTGCTCCCCCCTCCCCTCCTTCTTTTCCTCAGCCTGCTCTCCCCCTCCCCTCCGTCTTTTCCTCAGCCTGCTCTCCCCCTCCCCTCCGTCTTTTCCTCAGCCTGCTCTCCCCCTCCCCTCCGTCTTTTCCTCAGCCTGCTCTCCCCCTCCCCTCCGTCTTTTCCTCAGCCTGCTCCCCTCCTCTCCTCACCCAGCGGCAGCAGCTGTGACGGGTTGGTCGAGTTCACCGCCATCTTTACACCGAGCGGTGCGAGTCTCGCGCGACCCAATTGGAATCCGCTCGGAGCGCATGCGCGGGTGACGTCATCAGAACCTCAAACCAGCCAATGGGTGTGCGGAGGGCGGTGATTGGCTGCCACCCCTGTCAGGTGACCCGGGCTCTGGCGGTTGCCCGCAGCTCCCTGTTAAAATCAGGCTGGTGGCGCCGGGAGCAGGTGTTGGGCGGCAGAAGCCGGTGGGTCGGAGGGAGGGAGGGATGGATGGACCTGCGTGCCGTGCGTTGGTAGCAACGGCGGTTACACAACGGGAAAGAGAGCTATCGGTCGGGCAGCAGACTGAGGCGGGAAACGCACAGGCCTGAAGGGCAGAAATCAAGTCCTGGGCCAATGGTTAATCAGACCTCGGCGACAGGTCACCCACCTGCCCTCACGGTCCAATGGCTCGGAGGAGGGCGGGTGGTTTTTTGCTGTCAGCTGGCCCAGACTCTGCAGGTTGTCCAGCAGTTGAAACTTTTGTTGCTTCCAGATTCAATTTCTCCAATGTCCTTCCGGAGCTCCCATTCTCCACCCTCATAAGCTCCAAATTATTCGAAACTCTATTGCCCCTTTCTGGCCTCACTCACATATAATGTCTCCTTACCACTAACATATAATGTCTCCTTACCACTAACATATAATGTCTCCTTACCACTAACATATAATGTCTCATTTCCACTAACATATAATGTCTCCTTACCACTAACATATAATGTCTCCTTACCACTAACATATAATGTCTCCTTACCACTAACATATAATGTCTCCTTACCACTAACATATAATGTCTCCTTACCACTAACATATAATGTCTCCTTACCACTAACATATAATGTCTCCTTACCACTAACATATAATGTCTCCTTACCACTAACATATAATGTCTCCTTACCACTAACATATAATGTCTCCTTACCACTAACATATAATGTCTCCTTACCACTAACATATAATGTCTCCTTGTCGCCAACACGCTGAATTTAAAATCCTTAGCCCTATTTTCAAATCCTTCCATGGCCTCACCCCACCCTAACTCTGCAAGCTCCTTCAGTCTTCCCATTCTCGTCTTTTGTGCATTCCCCCTTTCTCTTCACCCAACGTTCACGGCGGACCCATCAGCTGCCTCGGCTGTACTTATGGAATTCCCTCTCTAAAGGTGTCTGCTTGTACATTATCCGCCTTTTAGAACTTTCTCAAGACTCCATCAAACTTTCAGTCACTTCTCACCCTTCCACAGTGGCTTGGTGTTTCTGCTTTTAAAAAGGCAACAATTGCAGGGCTACGGGGGAAAGAGCAGGGGAGTGGGACTAATTGGTAGCTCTTTCAGAGAGCCGGCAGATGTACGATGGGCCAAATGGCCTCCTGTGCTGCATGATTCAATGAATTTTATTGCCAGTCCCCTGCTCTTTTCCCCCGCAGCCCTGCAAATGTTGCCTTTTTAAAGTAGAGATCCAGTTCCCTTTTGAAAGTTACTACTGAATCTGCTTCCACCACCCTTTCAGGCAGTGCATTCCAGATCATAACAACTATCACTGAGTAAAAAGATTTCTCCTGATCATCACTCCTGGCTTTTTGCCAATTATCTTAAATCTGTGTCCTCTGGTTACAAACTCTCCTGCCAGTGGAAAGAGTTTATCTCTATCTACTCTATCAAAACTCCTCATAATTTTGAACATCTCTATTAAATCTTCCCTTAACCTTCTCTGCTCTAAGGAGAACAACCTGATTCATCTCTCCAGATAACACAAATCCCTGGTACCGTTCTAGTAAATCACCTCTGCACCCTCTCCAAGGCCTTGATGTCCTTTCTAGGGTGTAGTGGCCAGAATTGGACAAAATACTGTAGCTGAGGTCTCACCGGTGATTTATAAAGATTGCCATAACTTTCTTGATTTTGTATACTATGCCTCTATTTATAAAGCTCAGGATCCCATAAAGATTTGTGTATGTGAACCCCCAGGTCTCTATTCTTGCACCCCCTCGGATTGGTTATGTGGTTTTCTGGTATAGTAAACTGAACCGGCTTTACACCAATCCTGAATTTTACTGCCTGGATGCCAACTGATTAAATGGCTTTCCTTCAGTACACTAGGCAGCTTATTGTTTTCCATATAATTTAACCCTTTTTGGATCTGACTCAATAAAAACCCTCCATATATTGCATATGTAATTGCTTTAGACATAACACTATTTAGTTATAAAGTCCCCACTTTAAATGTTCATACTTTTCAACAGCCTATTCCTAACCATTCTTCAAAATCCTTTTAATTTCATTATGCATTCAAAATTGGAAGCCATGATTCATCTAAATTTTTACCTGTATTTCTCTGATTAAATTCATGCACAATTTCTTGAATTATAGCAAAGTAAAAATGTTCACACACTGGGTTACATAGGCCTTTCTGGCATCGTTATAGCTGATAGATTAAAACTACCGATACAATCTTATAACGCACTTTATGATATAAGTATTTAATATGTTCCGATAACTACAAGTCCATTCTCTGAGGCATTTTTGATATCATCTGGTAATCCCAGTTCATCTGGCTCATTAAGAGCTTCATCACTACTTCTGTTTGCTGTTTGTAAACAATTTTACAACACCAAGTTATAGTCCAGCAATTTTATTTTAAATTCACAAGCTTTCGGAGGCTACCTCCTTCCTCAGGTGAACGATGCGGAAATGAAGTCCTCGAAATGAAGTCGCATTTATAATTCACAGAACAATGCTGGTGATAACAGACAGTTTTTTCAACTGCCCGTTGCCAAGGCAATCAGTGTGCAGACAGACAGGTGTTACCTGCCAGGTCTCAGAATATACAAATCACCAAAAAAAACAACAAACAAAAAAAAAAAACAGAGATAGAGAGGTAGAAACATAGAAAAGACAGCAACTGACCCGTTATATTAAAAACAGATAACATTTGTTCGCTGGTGGGGTAACGTGTAGCGTGACATGAAGCCAAGATCCCGGTTGAGGCCGTCCTCATGGGTGCGGAACTTGGCTATCAATTTCTGCTCGACGATTTTGCGTTGTCGTGTGTCTCGAAGGCCGCCTTGGAGTACGCTTACCCGAAGGTCGGTGGCTGAATGTCCTTGACTGCTGAAGTGTTCCCCGACTGGGAGGGAACCCTCCTGTTTGGCGATTGTTGCGCGGTGTCCGTTCATCCGTTGTCGCAGTGTCTGCATGGTCTCGCCAATGTACCATGCTCCGGGGCATCCTTTCCTGCAACGTATGAGGTAGACAACGTTGGCCGAGTCACAGGAGTATGAACCATGCACCTGGTGGGTGGTGTCCTCTCGTGTGATGGTGGTATCTGTGTCGATGATCTGGCATGTCTTGCAGAGGTTACCGCGGCAGGGTTGTGTGGTGTCGTGGACGCTGTTCTCTTGAAAGCTGGGTAATTTGCTGCGAACGATGGTCTGTTTGAGGTTGGGTGGCTGTTTAAAGGCGAGTAGTGGAGGTGTGGGGATGGCCATAGCGAGGTGTTCGTCGTCATTGATGACATGTTGAAGGCTGCGGAGAACATGGCGTAGTTTCTCCGCTCCGGGGAAGTACTTCCCCGGAGCGGAGAAACTACGCCATGTTCTCCGCAGCCTTCAACATGTCATCAATGACGACGAACACCTCGCTATGGCCATCCCCACACCTCCACTACTCGCCTTTAAACAGCCACCCAACCTCAAACAGACCATCGTTCGCAGCAAATTACCCAGCTTTCAAGAGAACAGCGTCCACGACACCACACAACCCTGCCGCGGTAACCTCTGCAAGACATGCCAGATCATCGACACAGATACCACCATCACACGAGAGGACACCACCCACCAGGTGCATGGTTCATACTCCTGTGACTCGGCCAACGTTGTCTACCTCATACGTTGCAGGAAAGGATGCCCCGGAGCATGGTACATTGGCGAGACCATGCAGACACTGCGACAACGGATGAACGGACACCGCGCAACAATCGCCAAACAGGAGGGTTCCCTCCCAGTCGGGGAACACTTCAGCAGTCAAGGACATTCAGCCACCGACCTTCGGGTAAGCGTACTCCAAGGCGGCCTTCGAGACACACGACAACGCAAAATCGTCGAGCAGAAATTGATAGCCAAGTTCCGCACCCATGAGGACGGCCTCAACCGGGATCTTGGCTTCATGTCACGCTACACGTTACCCCACCAGCGAACAAATGTTATCTGTTTTTAATATAACGGGTCAGTTGCTGTCTTTTCTATGTTTCTACCTCTCTATCTCTGTTTTTTTTTTTGTTTGTTGTTTTTTTTGGTGATTTGTATATTCTGAGACCTGGCAGGTAACACCTGTCTGTCTGCACACTGATTGCCTTGGCAACGGGCAGTTGAAAAAACTGTCTGTTATCACCAGCATTGTTCTGTGAATTATAAATGCGACTTCATTTCGAGGACTTCATTTCCGCATCGTTCACCTGAGGAAGGAGGTAGCCTCCGAAAGCTTGTGAATTTAAAATAAAATTGCTGGACTATAACTTGGTGTTGTAAAATTGTTTACAATTGTCAACCCCAGTCCATCACCGGCATCTCCACATCTGTTTGCTGTAATAGGGAATCATCCCAAAACTTTATTTTCCAGTTCTCCGGTTATCAGTCACATTAATGTGAATCACGCATGTTAACACTACTAAATCTCCTCCTTGCGCCAACACCTCTCCAGCAAAGGCTGCTCCTTAACTCTGTGGAACTACTTTCATGTAAAAGGGATACTCTTGGTAATCCTGCGCCATCACCATTTATGCAGTCCTGAAAACCATGGTCACCTGTCAAAACAAAAAAACACAAAAGATCCATTATGGCTCTTCTGGAGAGCCCTTGAATGGTTAATTGCTGGCACCGTATAAAGACAAAATTAATGCTTTGTACTGAATTAATTTTCTTAGATAATAACAGTATTCATGTTCTTCATACTCAACATAACCCCCGGCACCTTAATCACACTCAATCATTCACTCCTAATTTGCTCTCATCTACCGTAAAATATTGATTCCCTGTTATGGGTGATGAATTCAGAAATGTCAAATTGTTATGTGATAATCCCAGGTTGTGCACCCAGGGAGTATCGACATAGTTTAAATAACTAGCTACCCATAGTAGCCAGCTACAGAAACCCAGTTTGATAATTTGGTCAGACACTCGGTCTGTAAACTCAGGTCAGTTAGCATCAATTACTCCAGTTCAGACCCAAAAACAGAAAGACTCAATATCTCAAAATAATTCATATATGTATACATAGAATCATAGTATCATAGCATCGTACAGCACAGGAGATCATTCTGCCCATCGTACCTGTGTGTGCTCTTTGAAAGAGCTATCCAATTAAACATATATAGAAAACAAAAGAAACAGAAATTAAGATAGAACTGGAAGATGTTAAAAAAGTTAATGTTTTTAAGCAAGTACAGAGCCGGGGGAGGGAGGGAAGGGAGGAAAGAACAAAAGGGATGGTCTGTGATAGGGTGGAGGGCAGGAGTGATTAAATGACAAAAGGGGATGATGGTGAAAGGCAAGGAGGGTGGTAATGGGACAGGTTAAGAAACAAAAGATTGATCAGGTGTAGCCGTAAATGGCAGCTGCAGAACCATTACCAGCACTTGCTGTCCAAAAAAATGGGAGCAGTGGTTATGAGCCGGTCATTTGCCGTTTTAATTCCCCGTCCCACTCTCACTATGACCTCTCTGTCCTCGGCTTCTTACACTGTTCCAATGAAGCTCAACGTAAGTTCGAGGAACAGCTCCTCATCTTTTGTTAAGGCATTTTACAATCTTCCAGACTCAATATTGATTTCAATAACTTCAGATCATAACCACTGTTCCCATTTTTTCAGACAGCAAGTGCACTGGGAGGGAAGCAGCTTATTTGGCGTGCCCTGAACCTTAACGGAATTTATGCTGGGGCCCATCTGGAGCTGTACCGTTGCATACATCAAGCCTGACTCAAATTCCTGGCCCCACAAAAGCGCAATTACCAACTTATGATCTCCCTCCAACGCAGGAATTTCAGGGCCTCTGACGTTAACAGAGAAGTAAACGTAAGGAAACCACTGAAATAAGCTCTGGTCCTTTCTTCTGTTCTATTAATAGCCACAATTTCTTCCCCAGGCTTAAAAATGTTAATGACAAAAAATTAATAAACAAATTTCTTATTAAAGCTTTGTAACAGCTGATTTGCATTGAAACGTGGAATTCATCAGAAATGCTGAAGTAGGATGTTTAATTTTGACAAAACACAGAGTATGGGCAAGTTCTCCAAAGTTTCTGCACAGCACTGCTGGAAGTAAACAGTATAGCAGTTCTAATTGTTGTAACATAGGCTCATCAGTTGGCACTGCCAGCACCTCAGCATGGTGTCACTGCACATGCCTTCCTGTGTGATCTGCAGTTGTGTATCCGTTCATTGGCCATAAGTAATGGAACTGCTCAACATCTTCATCGTCGCTGGGTCAAAATCCTGGAACTCCCTTCCTAACAGCATTGTGGGAGAACCGTCACTACACGGACTGCAGCGGTTCAAGAAGGTGGCTCACCACCACCTTCTCAAGGGCAATTAGGGATGGGCAATAAATGCCGGCCTCGCCAGCGATGCCCACATCCCATGAACAAATTTTAAAAAAGAATAAAGCCATCATTTTCAGCCCTTGTCATAAACTTTGCTCCCTTACGACTGACTTCCACAGAGCATCTGAGAGAGACCCCCCCCCCCCCCCCAACCAGGAGTCACTATGAAAACAATATGGAGCAGCAGCAGACCATCGCAACAGATGTCCCCAGAGTCAATATGAGAAGAGTGTGGGGCAGCAGCAGCAGAGCACCGCAAGAGATGTCCCCAAAGTCACTTTAAAAATGGCACGGAACAGAGAAACAGCAGCAGAGCTTCGCGATAACGGCCCCCAGAGCCACCATAAAAAGAGTGCAGAGCATCGCGAGAGAGGCCCCCCGTAATCAGTATAAATAGAGTGCAGAGCAGAAGCAGCAGCAGTAGAACATCACGAGAGAGGTCCTCCAGAGTCTGAAGAGTTTTTAGGATCTCCATTGATGAGGGTATTGAAAGTTTGTGAATTTTAAAATTGAAGCAGAGCAAATAATGAACACAACCCGATTCAGAAGGATTTTCATCTTTTAGGAAGTTGGATCAGTAGATGGCAAATGCGGTTCATTAATGGATGTATATATAGGTTCGGGACCAGAGATCCAAAATAGGAAGTGTGCTGAGTGGAACAGTAATGCAACATCCTGATAGGTAAAGGATTACTGTAGAAAAATTGCCATCAGTCAGCTTCAGAAAAAATATGTACTTGGTTGCATTAGCAGAAGGATAGACTACTAAGAGGGCAGAAACCTAAAAATAGAGGTAAAAGGAAGTTTTTAAAAAATAATTTGGACGTGAAGATGCGATGAGAGGATCCACATAGGTCTATGTTGATGTACTCCTCTTTATATATGTGGGGATATTGCAAGTTGTGACCAGGATTGTGAAAGACTGCAGGGGGTCATGGATAGAGTAGGGAATGGACAGGTTGCAGTTCAACACAAAAATGTGACATAATACATTTTGGAAGAAGGGAAGTAAATGCATCTTAAATAGTAACATTTTTAAATGGAGTAGAGAAGCAGAGGGAGCTGCATCTTACATCGAGTATGTCTCTAGTCCAACAAGACAAGAATATTGCTTGATTTTAATTCTGGGACATGGAGTGGGGTAAATAATTGGAACAACTAAGAAAGGTGGGAGAAGGAAACCAGGGAATTATAGACTAGTTAGCCTAACATCTGTTGGGAAATTACTAGAGTCTATAATTAAGGATAGAGTGACTGAACACCTTGAAAATTTTCAGCTGATCAGTGAGAGCCAGCATGGATTTGTAAAGGACAGATCATGCCTGAAGAGCCTGATTGAATTTTTTGAAGAGGTGACTAAAGTAATGGACAGGGGAATGTCTATGGATGTTGTTTATATGGACTTCCAGAAGGCATTCGGTAAAGTCTCTCATAAGAGACTGTTAGCTAAAGTTGAAGCTCATGGAATTGAGGGCAAATTATTGACCTGGTTAGGAAATCCACTGAGCTGCAGGAGACAGAGAGTAGGGATAATGGGCAGGTACTCAAATTGGCAGGATGTGACTAGTGGTGTCCCACAGGGATCTGTGTTGGGGCCTCAACTATTCACTGTATTTATTAGCAACTTAGATGACAGGATGGAGAGCCACATCTCCAAGTTTGCCCATGACACAAAGATAGGCAGCACTGAAAGCAGTGTAGATGGAAGCATAAAATTACTGAGAGATATTAATAGACAAAGTAAATGGACAAAACTGTGGCAAATGGATTTCAATGTAGGCAAGTGTGAGGTCATCTACTTTGGATCTAAAAAGAGTGCTTTCTAAATGGTGAAAAGCTCAAAACAGTGGAGGTCCAAAGAGACTTAGGGGTCCATGTATATATTAAAATGTCATGGACAGGTACAGAAAATAATCAAAAAGGTTAATGGAATGCTGACCTTTATATCTATCTAGAATACAAGGAGGTAGAAGTTATGCTGCAGCTATACAAAGCCCTGATTAGACCACACCTAGAGTACTGTGAGCAGTTCTGGGCACCGCACCTTAGGAAGGATATATATTAGCCTTGGAGGGAATGCAGCGTAGATTTGCTAGAATTTTGCCTGGACTCCAAGGGTTAAATTACGAGGTGAGATCACACAAACTAGCGTTGTATACCCTGGAATTTAGGACATTAAGGGGTGATTTGATCGAAGTTTTCAAGATATTAAGGGGAACTGATAGGGTAGGTAGAGAGAAACTATTTCTGCTGGTTGGGGAGTCTAAGACTAGGGGACATAGCCTAAAAATAGGAGGCAGGACTTTCAGGAGTGAAGTTAGGAAACACTTCGACACGCAAAGGGTGGTAGAAGTTTGGAATTCTCTTCCGCAAATGGCAGTTGATGCCAGCTCAATTGTTAATTTTAAATCTGTGATTGATAGATTTTTGTTAACCAAAGGTATTAATGGATATGGGGCAAAGGCGGGTATATGGAGTTAGGTCACAGGTCAGCCACGATCTCATTGAATGGCAGAACAGACTTGAGGGACAAAATGGCCTATTCCTGTTACTATGTTCCAATTATGAATTCGTGACTGCAACATAGCTGGGCTCAATGTAGAAATAGAAAAGATAATGAAGTGCCAAAGATAAGAGTGCTGGACCAGAACAAGGCAATGTTCAGTTCGATATGAAGGGATCTAGCCAAAATTAACTGCAAAAAAGTTACCAAGCACACCACCATGTATGAGATGCCTAGAATACAAATTTAATATACTCCTATAAAGCGAGCAAGGGTGTATCAGGGTAAAATTCCACGGTTAAATAGGTTAAACTGAACAAATTTAAAAGAGAAGCTTTTGACAAAACCAGGCCAAACAATACTAATGAAAACAATGAGACATAGAAAGTGTAGGAGAGATGAAAAGGGCCAAAGGGAACATGGCGGGGGATGGGGCTAGCAATTTTATAAAAGTCCTTACTTTCTTTAAACATATGAAAAGCAAAATAATAGTTGAAAGGATAGGATTGCTCGGTAAGTGGAGGGGGAATCTAGTTGTTGAGGATGAAGGTATAGCATGTGTTTGTGTGAAAAAATTTGCATCAGTGTTTGCAAATGATGGTGGAAGTGAAAATGTAGGTGTACCGTAGCTAGAACTTGAGAAGGTTGCTGAGGTAGGAGGGGTGAAGCCATTGAAATATTTGTAATGAGGATTTTGAAATCTGTTGGACAGAGAGCCAGTGGAGGTCAGTGGGGAAAGGGATAATGGGTGATGTGGGACTTGGTAGAGTGAGATGCAGAAGGTATAAAGTTTTGAACCAATTGAAGTTTATGGAAGGAGGAATGTAGGAGGGTGTTAGAATCCTAGAGATGACTTGTTGCACGTCTGGTTACAAATGCTACCACCATTCAGCAAGCTGTTCCCAGTGATCCTGAGCCATGTGGCAGTACAGGTATTATAATGCCAAACAAACCACAAAGGGCACAGTGACCATGAACAGATTTTTTTTTTTAAAGAGAAAACGTTAGTCATTGTGGCCTGTGTGTGTTTGACCGTTCTTATTATGGTAGGTAGGTGTGTGTGTTCCTCTGACTAGCTCATCACCTGTTTTTTATTTGTTGGCTCAAGTTTTGATATTAATTACAATATTGCGACTCTGGTTTGTTTTTGCTTCAGGATC
This sequence comes from Heptranchias perlo, assembly GCF_035084215.1. Lineage (NCBI taxonomy): Eukaryota > Metazoa > Chordata > Chondrichthyes > Hexanchiformes > Hexanchidae > Heptranchias > Heptranchias perlo. Next base: position 104,626,891 of record NC_090327.1, read on the forward strand.
CTGCTTCGTGTTCAGTTGTTTGTTTTAAACTATAATTCTGAATATGTAATCGTGTTTAATTGTTCAATATTAAGCTATATCATCAGTTTTCAGAGAACTGGTAGAATCTAGTATGTGATTCCAAAATATGAAATCCTGGAGTCTCAATGTAATAATGTGATTGAATATAAATTGAGTCATCAAAACAGTGTCCCTAGTGATGTTGCTATATATACACAGTGCTGGTTAAGCACTGTGTAATACTCTTAATAACATAAGAAGGATATTATACCCCTGAGGGGGTATAATGTTGGGTGACTTAAGATAATGGAAATATAAATTGTACTAGCCCTCCATGGAAGAAGAGACTTTTGGGTGGTCTTAGAAATCTTTCAGAAGTAGAAAGGAATTGATGGTTCATGTAGACATTGTTTGAACTGAACAAAGGTACAAATTTAAAATGGGGAATTGGGGTAGAACTGTTTCACAAAGTGTCATAAAATTATGGACTAAATTACAAAAAAAAATAATCAATAGTACAAATGGGTTCCGGACAACTAGGTCTGTTTCTGGAGACAGAGAAATGATTTGGGAATGTGATGGATAGGTAGTGTTATGATCCCCAATTAAAGATCTGGGCTTATGGGAGGAAATGACCTTTTCTGCCTTGGTATCCTATGTCCCCACTAGCTCACATCACTGTCAAGTAGCGGAACGTAGAGCTCTGTGAAACACTAGCCCAGGTTTTGCTGTAATGAGGATTTTGAAATCTGTTGGACAGAGAGCCAGTGGAGGTCAGTGGGGAAAGGGACGATGGGTGATGTGGGACTTGGTAGAGTGAGATGCAGAAGGTATAAAGTTTTGGACCAATTGAAGGTCTGCCGTTAGTTAGATTTCCCCTTGCACGTTTACATTTTTAAATTTTTTACATGGCAGGAGATTTGATAGAGGTGTTCAAAATCATGACCGATTCTGATAGAGTGAATAAGAAAAAACTGTTTCCAGTGGCAGGCAGAAGGGTCGGTAACCAGAGGACACAGATTTAAGGTAATTGGTAAAAGAGCCAGAGGCAACATGAGGAAACAATTTTTATGCAACGAGCTGTTATGATCTGGAATGTACTACCTGAAAGGGTGGTGGAAACAGATTCAATTGTAACTTTCAAAAGGGAATTGGATATATACTTGAAGGAAAGAACAGGGAATTGGGACTAATTGGCTAGCTCTTTCAAAGAGCTGGCACAGGCACAATGGGCCAAATGGCCTCCTTCTGTGCTGTACCATACTATGATACTATGATAGTCCATGCACAAATGGTATGAGTGAGCCTCCTTCCATAAGAGGGCTTCTCTCTTGAGTCAGGTGGGTCCACTGATTGTTGATTTGTACTGCAACCTTTCACTCCCTCTGAAGCGGAAACCACTTAGCAGTGAGGCTAAAGTTGCAATTTAAACATGGGTTAAGAGCAGCAGAGCTTCAATAATTTAAAGATGCAGCAGGCTCTCAGGAGGACAAGTTTTTGTCCTGAAATTTAGTGCTGGCACTTAGCCATAGACAGGTGCGCATAGACAAAATGAGACCCATGGTGATCGAAGACTGTTATTGTACTATAACAGTCTGAAGGTGCATTTATCTATAACTGGTTCGGCTTCCAGCCAGGCAGAATCGTGGTTACATAGCCTTTCTCCTGCCTTGCTGGTACCGTAACAGGAGAGAGCTCTGTATATGCCCAGATACAATTTAAAAATGTAAATCTTTAAAAGGCAGGAAGGAAACAGTTTAAACAACCATAAAAGTTTCTCTCTCTTCAGGTTCAGAATATCCTCTTTAGATGTGTTAAGGTATACTCAAACTCTTTCCACCCACCTCAACAATTTTGATTGGGTTCGTTTAATGGTACAGTAAGTAAATGCATTCTGTGGTGTCCTGCCAGTGGTCCATGTAGACTAGGAGAATCTACGGTTTTAATCCTATCAGTGCTGTTAACTGATCTCTGGATATTGCTACAGTAAGTCTTATTAACCTGGGTGAGGATGTGAAAAGTCTCTCAGGACATGGGTAGTTCCTGATGGACAATGTCTGTCCTGTTGAAGGGTGTGTGTTTATATGTATTAAAAATAGATAGCAAGGGCGTGGATGGGGAGGGAAGCAGTACAATTTATTAGCCTGCAGATTCAGTTTCTAGGCACGTATAAAGAATCCATACTTGGATAAGGTAATGTGGAACTGCTGATACTGATGGAACCTATAGCCCAGTGTAAGTCATCACTTTCAGAAGAGAGGAAACGATTTGGAGGTCAGAAGTGCATTGTGTACTTAAGCTGTAAGTCTACAGGGGCGTGGGGGGGGGAAATTTTACTGAACAATATTCAGTGTTGATATGAAAACTTTTGCAAATACAGTTCCATACAAAAACAATATGAAGTTGAATATATCATTGGGGAGATGTATGTTGACTTGATGTGATTAAAGAAGCACTTTCCTTGGTTAATTTTTTATTGTTTCTGAACAGTGATGCAAGTCACACAAATTTGCATCACTTGTTTGCTGTTGGGAACACAAATTTTGCATGACATTTCTGGCTGTTCTCTCTTTCCAATAAAAGGCTTAACACATTTAACTGAAGATTGTGCCCAGCAATGAAAACTGATGGCATATATTCTGATACTTTCTATGGATAGACTTGGATGTAAATAGATGCAATGCATACTGGCTATAAATTTAATATTGTTGGAGAAAATGCAGCCTCTTGTTTCAGTGCATCTTCAAAAGAAGTATCTGATCTGACTTTATGCTAGTGGAGAGATAGTTTCCAGGTGGACTGCAGGATGCCCAGCAGATGTTCTGTTTTTATGTCAGCGTTTCAACCAACAAAAAAGTTCTGCTAAATTTATGCTGGCCAGCAGAGAAGCTAAGCTAGTTTGAAACTACAGCATGGTTGACAGAGCAAAAGTAAGCTTCGAAAGTGAACGGAGTCTTGTATATAATTGCATAGAAACAGGGGGAGTATGCCATTCAGCCCCTCAAGCCTGTTCCGCCATTCAATTAGGTCACCGCTGATCTGTACCTCAACTCAATTTACCTGCCTTTGCTCGATATTCTTTGCATAACAAAAACCTATTAATCTTAGTCTTGAAAATATCAATTGACACAGCATCCATAGGCTTATGGGGGAGAGAGCTCAAGATTTCCACTACCCTTTGTGTGAAAAAGTGCTTCCTGATTTCGCTCCCTTGAATTCCTTTATTATTTTAAACACCTCTCATTCCCACCTCCCAACCAATCACACATTACCTCCAATTCTCTTCAAATAGCAAAGTGTATGATTCACTCTTTTATACTATTCACTTACCTGTTTTTAGTTACAATCTTGGTTTGGAGCCTGAGTCTTTGATAAGAGTGTATATTCAGTCTGCTTTTCAAAACGAGGAGAATCGGGGTAATGGCATGTAATACATTCCAGCAGTCAGTGTACAGAGTAAGGGTTCTTTTTTATTCGCTCATTGGGATGTGGGCGTCGCTGGCAAGGCCTGCTTTTATTGCCCATCCCTAATTGCCCTTGAGAAGGTGGTGGTGAGCCACCTTCTTGAACCGCTGCAGTCCGTGTGGTGAAGGTTCTCCCACAGTGCTGTTAGGAAGGGAATTCCAGGATTTTGATCCAGCGACGATGAAAGAACGGCGATATATTTCCAAGTCGGGATGGTGTGTGACTTGGAGGCGAATGTGCAGGTGGTGTTGTTCCCATATGCCTGCTGCTCTTGTCCTTCTAGGTGGTAGAGGTCACGGGTTTGGGAGGTGCTGTCGAAGAAGCCTTGGCGACTTGCTGCAGTGCATCCTGTGGATGGTACACGCTGCAGCCACAGTGCGCCGGTGGTGAAGGGAGTGAATGTTTAGGGTGGTGGATGGGATGCCAATCAAGCGGGCTGCTTTGTCCTGGATGGTGTCGAGCTTCTTGAGTGTTGTTGGAGCTGCACTAATCCAGGCAAGTGGACAGTATTCCATCACACTCCTGACTTGTGCCTTGTAGATGGTGGAAAGGCTTTGGGGAGTCAGGAGGTGAGTCACTCACCGCAGAATAACCAACCTCTGACCTGCTCTTGTAGCCATAGTATTTATGTGGCTGGTCCAGTTAAGTTTCTGGTCAATGGTGACCCCCAGGATGTTGATGGTGGGGGATTCGGCGATGGTAATGCTGTTGACTGTCAAGGGGAGGTGGTTAGACACTCTCTTGTTGGAGATGGTCATTGCCTGGCACTTGTCTGGCACAAATGTTACTTGCCACTTATCAGCTCAAGCCTGGATGTTGTCCAGGTCTTGCTGCATGTGGGCATGGTCTGCTTCATTATCTGACGGGTTGCAAAAGGAACTGAACACTGTGCAATCATCAGCAAACATCCCCATTTCTGACCTTATGATGGAGGGAAGGTCATTGATAAAGCAGCTGAAGATGGTTGGGCCTAGGACACTGCCCTGAGGAACTCCTGCAGCAATGTCCTGGGGCTGAGATGATTGGCCTCCAACAGCAACTACCACCTTCCTTTGTTCTAGGTATGACTCCAGCCACTGGAGAGTTTTCCCCCTGATTCCCATTGACTTCCATTTTACTAGGGCTCCTTGGTGCCACACTCGGTCAAATGCTGCCTTGATGTCAAGGGCAGTCACTCTCACCTCACCTCTGGAATTCAGCTCTTTTGTCCATGTTTGGACCAAGGCTGTAATGAGGTCTGGAGCTGAGTGGTCCTGGCGGAACCCAAACGAGCATCGGTGAGCAGGTTATTGGTGAGTATGTGCCGCTTGATAGCACCGTCAACGACACCTTCCATCACTTTGCCGTTGATTGAGAGTAGGCTAATGGGGCGGTAATTGGCCGGATTGGATTTGTCCTGCTTTTTGTGGACAGGACATACCTGGGCAATTTTCCACATTGTTGGGTAGATGCCAGTGTTGTAACTGTACTGGAACAGTTTGGCTAGAGGCGCAGCTAGTTCTGGAGCACAAGACTTCATCACTACAGCCGGGATGTTGTCGGGGCCCATCGCCTTTGCTGTATCCAGTGCACTCAGCCGTTTCTTGATATCACTTGGAATGAATCGAATTGGCTGAAGACTGGCTTCTGTGATGGTGGGGATATCGGGAGGAGGCCGAGATGGATCATTCACTCGGCACTTCTGGCTGAAGATGGCTGCAAACGCTTCAGCCTTGTCTTTAGCACTCACATGCTGAACTCCGCCATCGTTGAGGTTGGGGATGTTTACAGAGCCTTCTCCTCCCTTTAGTTGTTTAATTGTCCACCACCATTCACGACTGGATGTGGCAGGACTGCAGAGCTTTGATCTGATCCGTTGGTTGTGAAATTGCTTTGCTCTGTCTATAGCATGTTGCTTCTGCTGTTTAGCATGCATGTAGTCCTGAGTTGTAACTTCACCAGGTTGGCACCTCATTTTTAGGTACTCCTAGTGCTGCTCCTGGCATGCTCTTCTACACTCCTCATTGAACCAGGGATGATCCCCTGGCTTGTTGGTAATGGTAGAGTGAGGAATATGCCAGGCTATGAGGTTACAGATTGTGCTGGAATACAATTCTGCTGCTGCTGATGGCCCACAGCGCCTCATGGATGCCCAGTTTTGAGCTGCTAGATCTGTTCTGAATCTATCCCATTTAGCACAGGTGATAGTGCCACACAAACGTTGGATGGTGTCCTCAGTGTGTAGACGGGACTTCGTCTCCACAAGGACTGTGTGGTGATCACTCCTACCAATACTGTCATGGACAGATGCATTTGCGTCAGGTAGATTGGTGAGTAAGTTTTTCCCTCATGTTGGTTCGCTCACCACCTGCCGCATGCCCAGTCTGGCAGCTATGTCCTTTAGGACTTGGCCAGCTCAGTCAGTAGTGGTGCTACCAAGCCATTCTTGGTGATGGACATTGAAGTCCCCCACCCAGGGTACATTCTGTGCTCTTGCTACCCTCAGTGCTTCCTCCAAGTGGTGTTCAACATGGAGGAGGACTGATTCATCAGCTGAGGGAGGGCGGTAGGTGGTAATCAGCATGGAGAATTCCTTGCCCATGTTTGACCTGATGCCATGAGTTTTCATGGGGTCCAGAGTCAATGTTGAGGACTCCCTCTTGACTGTATATCACTGTACCACCACCTCTGGTGGGTCTGTCCAGCCGGTGGGACAGGACATACCCAGGGATGGTGATGGAAGAGTCTGGGACGTTGGCTGAAAGGTATGATTCTGTGAGTATGGCTATGTCAGGCTGTTGTTTGACTAGTCTGTGGGACAGCTCTCCCAATTTTGGCACAAGTCCCCAGATGTTAGTGAGGAGGACTTTGCAGGGTCGACTGGGCTTGGTTTGCCTTTGTTGTGTCCGGTGCCTAGTGGTCCGATGCTGGGTGGTCCTTCTGGTTTTATTCTTATTGTTACTTTTTTTTAGCGAGATTGTACAACTGAGTGGCTTGCTAGGCCATTCAGAGGGCAATTAAGAATCAACCACATTGCTATGGGTCTGGAGTCACATATAGGCCAGACCGGGTAAGGACGACAGGTCTCCTTTCCCAAAGGGCAATAGTGAATCAGATGGGTTTTTACGACAATCCGGTAGTTTCATGGCCACCATTATTGATCCTAGTATTTTAATTCCAGATTTTATTTAATTAATTGAATTTAAATTCCCCAGTTGCCGTGGTGGGATTTGAACTCATGACTCCGGATTATTCGTCCAGGCCTCTGGATTACTAGTCCAATAACATAACCACTGTGCTACCGTACCCTAAACCACTATGCTACCGTACCCATCATGACCCTACATCTTGCTATTGCGTACCTAGATGTTGAGCAGAAAAAGATTTTCCCCGTTACTGTCGCAACTATTGGTTATTAATCCTTCAACAATAACTTCTGCTTTATTCTAGCCCAAGTGGTCATAAAATAGTAAGTTTTTAATAGATTGACTCACAGCAGTATTATAGTTTTGTCTGTCTACAGATTACATTGAATGACAAGCAGTGAATACAACCTGATCTATACTTGAATTCAGGGTGATCAGACCTGACCTTTGTGGACTGCCTGTGGCAATGGACTTCCGACAATCCCCTCTGAGAGCTCTAACTTTTGAGAGGGAGTATGCCCTATCTTTGTACTATTCGGCTGCATGGTTCTGCACTTGTGCACCTCTGTCCTAATCTCCTGTTTGTAAACCATCCCACTTTGCTGACTCTGTCATAAACCACCAAAGATGGTTTATACTATGTTAACGTGGCTACCTTATCCCTTATCTCTGCTGCATAAACAGTTTGTTCTATGTCAGCCTTGAACATGGCTTCTGCAATGTCTATTGTTTACGTAGCCTTTCAATATTATCAGGTCTTAGTATGTGGTTTCTTTAGCAACCACATCTTTTGTTTTGGTGTAAACCACCTTCTGATGTTATAGCATCAAGAAACAGGCCATCTGTTGACTGAGTATTTGTACAAGTAGCTATACACTGGGTTAGCATGGGTACAGGACCGTAATACTCAGCAGGTCTGGCAGCATCTGCATCAGAAGTATAGATAAGGTAAACCTTATTCAAAAGTGCATCATGAAAACAAGATTGGAGAACATAAATGGAAATTAGTGAAAAATAAATCATCAGAATAAAGTTTGGAATAGCCTACCAAACAAGATAATAATGACTAAACACTGGGATTACTTCAAATATAATTAGATACCATGATAGGAAAGTTAATGTACTGGAGAGATTAGTTTCCATGAGCCCAGTGGCCTTTTCCCATCCCTGGTATTTCTCATGTGCTTTGTCTACTGGATATGATCCAATATGGGGCCACATTCGGAACTTCAGACAGCGCTACCTGAAACTCATCCACCTGTTGCTTCCTTGTAACGCATTTCACAATCTTTGTTGCCTCATATATCTTAACGCTCTTGAGTACTCTTATCATAAATGTGCATGCTTTAGAACTCAAAAGAAAAAATGGACGGCAATGTTGCTACTAAAAAAAAACAACGCTGTATCTGAAAAGCCTAACCTTGATTCAGTGGAGAATATTTCGATTGCTTAAATAACTACTTATGGTTACTTTTTGTCTACCCCCCACCCCGCTCTTTAAACCAAAACACGATCTGCTGGGTTGTGATGTGCTGCTTTATGACGTCCGGTTGCTAACTGATGCTCTCTCTTGAGCTAAAAACAAAAAATGCTGGAAACACCCAACAGGTCAGGCAGCGTGTGTGGAGAGAGAAACAGAGTTAACGTTTCAGGTCGATGGTCTTTCATCAGAACCGAGCGACAGTCTTAATATCAGTGTTTCAGTGGAGTGACAATATTGGTGTCGGGCGTCCTTTACGTAGAATTCACTGGCATGTAGAATCATTTGCTTTTTTTCTTAATCGTTTGCCCGACCGGACATATTTTGAAGTAGTCAAGTAAGCCGAGAGCTCGGGAAGTTTTGTATCCAAGTGAAGGAACATGGACTGCGGGAGTATTGTTTGTTGAGTTCATGTCTAAAGCTTGTGTCTGCACCTCCATAGCAACCCAGAACTGCAATCAACACGGCACCACGCAGCAGCTCTTATTTTGTTCTCACAGGTCCAGCACTGCTCTCGTTTTCTGCCCCTTTCCTGAAAATTACTCAGCAAGCAGGCATCGTGTGTCTCAGCTCCGTTAACTGCGTCGACCGATACCCCAAAGGCTCCGAGAGGCAGAATCGCCCCTTCTCAGTAGGAATTGTTCCAGCCAGGGCTAAGGTCGCGACTACCGATTCTCATCTCTAGCTTCTGCCTGATTTTGTTCTGAAACCGGACTGTGCCAATGGAGCAGGGAAACATATCACCAAACAAATTAACGACTGGTATGTGGACACAGATCGCTCTTGTGGGCATATAGATTCATGGCGATCACTTATTTACCGGATTTGATCTCTGAAACCGCGGTTTGCACAACTGTCTATTTCATGTATATTTCAATGTGAGCTGAAGAGTTTGACCTACTGAATGAATGTTAGAGAAGAAAAGTTTATAGAACACAAGCCTATTCCTGCATTTGTAACTCTGAAACCGGAAAATGTAATCTTTTATTTTAATTGCCTTGGTTGGTGCGACAAGCAAAATACAGCCCTGTAATATTTGATCTGATTGGTATAACTAGGGATAGTTTGTAAGGGGAGGAGTACATTTTAGGAATGTAACAGTGATTTGATTTCTGAATAAAGACATTTTGGTAGGTAGTCTCAATATTTGTTATCGACATGTATTATCTGATTAGAGAGGTTATGTGGAATGCATTATACGCACCTTACCTTGGAGTTCTTTGTTTTCCAGATCCTCCTGCTATAACAGCGGATGACTTTGTAAGTACGTGTATTAAGTGAGGGTGTAAGTACATGTGTTGAGTGAGGGTGTAAGTACATGTGTTGAGTGAGGGTGTAAGTACATGTGTTTAGTGAGGGTGTAAGTACATGTATTACATAGTTAAATAATTACAGATATCTACAGCACAGAAACGGGCCATTTGGCCCAACTGGTTTATGCCGGTGTTTGTGCTCCACACAAACCTCCTAACATCCCTCTTCATCTAACCCTATCACTATATCTTTCTATTCCTTTCTCCCTCATGTACTTATCTAGCTTCACCTTAAATGCATCTACGCTATTTGCCTCAACAACTCCTTGTGGTAGCGCGTTCCACATTCTTACCACTCTTTTGGTAAAGAAGTATCTCCTGAATCCCCTATTGGATTTATTCGTGACTATTTTGTATTTATGACCTCTAGTTTTGGACTCCCCCACAAGCAGAAACATTTTCTCTATGTCTATCCTATCAAACCCTTTCATAATCTTAAAGACCTCTATCAGGTCACCCCTCAGCCTTCTCTTTTCTAGAGAAAAGAGCCCCAGCTTGTTTAGTCTTTCCTGATAAGTATATCCTCTCATCAAGTGAGGGTGTTCCCTGCTTATTTGTCATTTAAGAGTGCACTTACAGGCACTGCAATGAACTTCTTTGAGCCTGTATCTGGATTAGCTGCTGGTGACCTGGAGAGGCTCCATAAAGAATTGGTTTCTTTCTGTCCGGTACTGTTAATATAGTGGAAGTGTTTCATTGTAAAATTTGCATTCTTTTCTGATTAAATAGGTTTATAGTTTCATGCTGGTCAGTGGAAAATGATAATTGACCAAGTATGAAAGTGGTTGTTAAGACTAAGATGGAAAAGTACATTTAGTTTAATTTAAAGCTGATTTGAAGCTGCTTGTCTATATTTAAAGAGTGTTAAAGAAATACAAAATGTAAAGCAGCATGTTTTGGCTTTGCAGGTGCATTTCGCTAATGGGTGTTCATTCCAATTAACCAATCTTGCAGCCTGTTTAAGGGGAAAAAGGGAGTTAAGGCGAAAAAAACTTTAGTTGGGAATACGGATAGAGCGAATTTCAGTGATACATCATTTAGATTTAGTTGTAAAGCATAAAAAAAGTTTTTAAAAAACAGTCCTTGCAAATTTCAATATTATATTTACTCCTACATATTTGAGTTCACACAATGCAAATCTGACCGTGAAAAAGGAAGGGACACATTACATAGGAACAAAGTAATACATAGTTACATGTAGGTGAATTCTAGAGTGACCTGCAATATAGCTCAGCATTGAAAATCAGGAATCAGCCTGGCAAGCCTAGTCTCATTGGGGGTTTCTAGTTTGATAATGATGATACAATAGTTTGTAAATATAGACAAACTGTAAAAATAAAATGAGGCAGTGTGGCAGACATGAGAGATCTTATTTCTTATCCCGAACTCATGGAATCAGATGTATTGTATACACTCTATAGTTATTATGGTCACAGCTAGGTTATGTGTTGATGAAGATGCTCATCTTTTCATTTGAAACAAGTGTAGATCTGATCTAGACATTATCAATATTCAACAACAATTTTATTTATAAAAGCACCTTTATTGTAGAAAAGCATTCCAGCACTTTACAGAGGTGTAGAGAGCCCAGCCTAAGATGAGGATATTAGGAGTGTTGACCGAAAGAGGTAGGTTTCAATGAGGGACTTAAAGGAGGAGAGGGAGATGGAGAGGTGGAGGGTTTTTAAGAAGCGATTTCCAGATTGGAGGGAGGGTCTTAATGATGGGATGGTGAAAGCAAAGTTTCTGGATAGGGTCCTTCAACAGGTGTTAGGCCCCTAATTTACACAGCTCCCTGGATGATTAAAGACTAAGATGGAAAAGTACATTTAGTTTAATTTAAAGCTGATTTGAAGCTGCTTGTCTATATTTAAAGAGTGTTAAAGAAATACAAAATGTAAAGCAGCATGTTTTGGCTTTGCAGGTGCATTTCGCTAATGGGTGTTCATTCCAATTAACCAATCTTGCAGCCTGTTTAAGGGGACCACCATGTATTATTGTTCAATATGTATAAATGCGTAGGCTTCAAGGAGATCTTGAAACATTTGCCTGAGGAAGGAGAAAATCTCCGAAAGCTTGTGAATTTAAAATAAAATTGCTGGACTATAACTTGGTGTTGTAAAATTGTTTACAATTGTCAACCCCAGTCCATCACCGGCATCTCCACAACATGGATGATTAAAGATACAGAGATTAAAATGAAACAGAAAAAGGAGACTTATAATAAATGTCAGGCTCATAATATAGTAGAGAACCAAGATAAATACAGAAAGAACAGAGGAGAACTGGAAAAGTAAATAAGAGGGGCAAAGAGAGTGCCTGAGAATAGATTAATGGGTAACATAAATGGGAACCCAAAAGTCTTTTATGAACATATAAATAGTAAAAAGGTAGTCAAAGGAAGGGTGGGGTCGATTACGGACCAAACAGGAGATCTTCTTTTGGAAGCAGAGGGCATCTGTCTTCACTGAAGAAGAGGATGCTGCCAATGTCACAGTAATGGAGGAGGTAGTAGAGAAATTGGATAGGATGAAATAGATAAAGAGGAGGTACTTAAAAGGATGGCAGCGCTCATGGTCCAGATGGGATGCATCCTGGGTTGCCGAGGGAAGTAAGGGTGGAAATAGCGGAGGCTCTGGCACAATCTTCCAATCCTCCTTAGATATGGAAGTGGTGCCAGAGGACTGGAGGATTGTAAATGTTATACCCCATTCAAAAAAGGGGAGAGTGATAAACCCGGCAACTACTGGCCAGTGAGCCAAACGTCGGCGGTGGGGATACTTTTAGAGACAATGATCCGAGACAAAATTAATTGTCACTTGGAAAAATATGGGTTAATAAATGACTGCCAGTACAGATTTGTTAAAGGCAAATCGTGTTTGACTAATTTGATTAAGTTCTTCGATGAAGTAACGGAGAGGAGTGATGAAGGTTGATGTTGTGTATATGGACTTTCAAAAGACATTTGATAAAGTACCACATATTAGACTTGTTAGTAAAATTGAAGCCCATGGAATTAAAGGGGCAGTGGCAGTGTGGATACGAAATTGGCTAAGGGACAAAAAGCAGAGAGTAGTGGTGAACGGTTGTTTTTCAGACTGGAGGGAAGTATATAGTGGTGTCCCAAAGGGGTCGGTACTGCTCTTTTTGACATATATTAATGACTTGGACTTGGGTATACAGGGCATAATTTCAAAGTCTGCAGATGACACAAAACTTGGAAATGTAGTTAGCAGTGAGGAGGATAGTAGCAAACTTCAAAAGGACATAGACAGAATGGTGAAATGGGCAGACACATGGGAAATGCAATTTAATGGAGAAAGCGTGAAGTGATGCATTTTAGTAGGAAGAATGAGGTGGCAAAATAAACTATTGCCAGTATACCCAAGTACAATTTTAAAGGGGGTTCAGGAACAGAGAGACCTAGGAGTGTACGTACACAAATATTTGAAGGCAGCAGGACAAGTTGAGAAGGCTGTTCAAAAGCATACAAATCCTTGGCTTTGTAAACAGAGGCCTTGAGTACAAAAGCAAGGAAGTTATGCTAAACTTTTATAAATCATGGGTTAGGCACCAGCTGGAGTATTGTGTCTAATTCTGGGCACCACACTTTAGGAAGGATGTCAAGGCCTTAGAGTGGGTGCAGAGGAAATTTACTAGAATGGTTCCAGGGATGAGGCACTTCAGTTAAGTGGAGAGACTAGAGAAGCTGGGGTTATTCTTCTTAGAACAGAAGGTTAAGGGGAGATTTAATAGAGTTCAAAATCATGAAGGGTTTTGATAGAGTAAATAAGGAGAAACTGTATCCACTGACAGATTTAAGGTGATTGGCAAAAGAACCACAGGTGAGATGAGAAGAATCTTTTTTATGCAGTGAATTATGATCTGGAATGCACTGCTTGAAAGAGTGGTGGAAGCAGATTAAATAATAACTTTCAAAAGGGAATTGGATAAATACTCGAAGGGGGAAAATTTGCAGGGCTATGGGGAAAGGGCAGGGGAACGGGACTAATTGGATAGCTCTTTCAAAGAGCTGACACAGGCATGATGGGCCGATTGGCTTGTTTCTGTGCTATATTATTCTATGATTTGGTGATATTCAAAGGGCCCGATTTTAGCACCCGGTTCCGGGTGCGTTCTCGGCGGGGGGGCCTCTAAAATCCCGGTTTCGAGGAGCGGGACCGGATCGCGCCTCGATCCCGCCCACTTCCGGGTTGCGCGCTGACGTGCGGGGGTGCGTGCGTTGGCCCCGCTGGTGGGAATCCCGCAGGCAATTAAAGCCAGCGGGGTTCCACTTGAGTGTATTTATCTTGGTATTTCAGGTCATTAAATGACCTGATTGAGCTGTTTATTTAACAGGTGTCGGATTTTACAGTGAAATGAGACTGTTTCCCATACTGGGGGAAACACTCACACTCTCAACGGACGTGTTGCAGCCAGCAGCCTGTGGCAGCTGCCAAGGTGCATTCCACAGGTGGGGGGGGGGAGAGCCTTCACCAACGCAGGAGGACACTCCGTAACATTGGTCAACGCCTGCCCTCCACCACCCTCCTCCAAGCAAGAAGATTCACCGGCGTGGAAGTCCAACCCCTGTGCGAGGACACACTTTTCCAGCGTGCACAACCCCGCAAACCTAAACCTGCCAGATGGGTGCTGCGTTGACATCCTCGGAGGACGAACAGGATGACCAGCCTCAGCAGCCTCGCAGTCCACGCCGTCCGCCTCAGAGACATGCATCCCCACAACACGGTGCTGCGGCACATCCACCTGCACAGCAGGATGGAGGGCATCCGCAGAGAGAGATGCGTCGCAGGAGGCACTACCCTCCGCACAGGGTCTACAGACCGAGGCTCAGCTTCATGGACCTCTCTGAGCAGCAGTGCATACGGAGGCTCAGAGTCACTCGCCAGGTAGTCGCCGACATCTGCAGCCTCCTCAATGACGAGCTGCTCCCGGATGGACCAAGCAGCATCTTCTTACCCGTCGCCGTCAAAGTCACCACTGCCCTCAACTTCTTCGCCTCCGGATCCTTCCAGGGTGCCACGGGGGACATCACCGGGGTCTGTCAGTCGTCTGCACACAAGTGCATAAGGCAGGTCACCGATGGGTTGTTCCGCAGGGCCTCGACCTACATCAACTTCGCCATGGATGAGCGCAGCCAGACGGAGAGGGCGGTTGGATTCCATGCTGTGGCTGGCTTCCCACGGGTGCAGGGTGTAATCGATTGCACCCACATAGCAATACGGGCACCTCCACATGAGCCAGGGCTGTTTATCAACAGGAAAGGGTATCACTCCATGAACGCCCAGCTCATTTGTGACCACCGCCAGAGATTCCTACACGTGTGCGCCAGATACCCTGGCAGCTGCCACGATGCCTTCGTCCTCAGGGAGTCCACCGTCCCGCCCCTCTTCCACGCACCCAACGCCGGCAACGGCTGGCTCCTCGGCGACAAGGGATATCCCCTGCACACGTGGCTTATGACACCTCTGAGGAACCCCATTACCGAGCCACAGCGTCGGTATAATGACAGCCACATTGCTACCAGGTCTACAATTGAGCAGGCTATAGGGCTGCTCAAGATGCGCTTCAGGTGCCTTGATCGTTCCGGGGGAGCGCTCCAATACACGCCATTCAGAGTGGGACGAATTATAGTTGTCTGCTGTGCCCTGCATAACATGGCACTACAGAGAGGGGTGCCGCTGGAGGAGGCCCCATGCACACCCGCCACCCACATTGAGGACGACAATGAGGAGGAGGTGGAGGAGGAAGAGGAGGAGGAGGAAGAGGGAGAGGAGGAGGAACGACCCATGCGCCGAACACCGGCTCACCTGCGTGCTCGTCAGGCCAGGGAGGCACTCATATGCCAACGGTTCTCCTAACATCACACTGTGTGAGGCGTTCACATGTCATAACGTGCACAGACGAGGGTCCATACAGGCTCCCTCCACAGAAGAGTGGTGCCTGTACACCTGCACCCACTGGATTATGCTCAATGGGTGGGACGGGGTGGTCGTCGTCATGATGAGGCGCAGGGAAGGGACATATTGCACAAGCCGCAGAATTATGGACAAGAGGTGGCAGCATTGGTGAGAAAAAGTGAGTTTATTTTGTGGTGACATTCAAAGAGTAGAAAATTAAAAAAAAACGACAAACACCCTGTTGCAATCCCTGTGTGCTCACGGAACTTTAGGCGTTCGTTTTCGGGACCCCCTACATGGTGCTACCCCTGTGGCTCCAGCAGAGGTGGTGGCAGGTTGCTCCTGTTCGTGCCCTGACCGGGTAGATGCTTTGGGCCGACGCCCCCTGGGTTTCGGTGCCCGTGAGGGCACCTCCACAGACTGCTCCTCCTGCACCTGTGCAGGGGCAGACTCGGCCACCTGGAGAGGATGGACTATTGCGGGCACTGGTTGAGAGGGGGGCAACGGGTGAGACTTGGGGGCGCCTTGAGTAGCGTCCACACTTCCATTTCCCCGTTCACCATCTTCCCTCTCATGGCCAAGGCCCACATCACCCCTTCCACCCTGCTGGACGGCAGTTTGGATGACGTGGGTGAGACCTTGCAAGGCCACCTCCAATGTATCTGTCAACCTGTTGATGGCGGCAGAATGTTGTTCACCCTGAATCCGAACAGCCGTTGTGAGGGCCTGGATGGACTCATTGGTGAGCTGTGCGTGACGCTCGAGGGAGGCTAGCCTGTCCTCCACCGCAGACGTTCCCACACCTACCCGCGACACTATCTCAGAGATGCCTTCACGTCCCTGCGACACTATCTCGGCGATACCCTCCTGCACCTGTGCCACCATTCCCCTCATGCAGGAGTTGGACTCCTCCATCCTCCGTGCGATTGTGGAGAGTGCGCGTGGCACCTCTCCCAGTACCTCAGCAATGTTCTGGTGCCCCTCGACGACTCTCCTTTTGACAGGTGGCCCCCTGGGTTCAGCATCTGGGTCCGGCTGAGCAAAGCCTGGAGAAGAGTGCTCCCACCGACGCGGACCCTCCGCGGCTGACCCTGCCACCAGGGTCTGCTCATGCTCATGTGTGCGCGGTGACTCACCATGTGCAATCCCAACTAGCTGAGGGGGGGGACCCACCGAGGTGTGTGTATCTGCGCTGGTGGATGCAAGGCTCATGTGTGACGATGCACCCTCAGAGACGGGCATGTCCTCTGAGGAATCGCCCTCAACCGAGACGTCGATCGCAGACGGTCCTGGAAGAGAACAGAGGGAAATATCAGGCATGTGACCAAATGTGGCGGTGCGGCATATGCCATGTGATGCTACGATCATTCACGATCATGAGTGATGAGTGCCAGCTTTCCCTTACCGGCCGTTTCGCCAGAACCAGACTCGCCATCCGCCATCGACAGGCAATGCAGCGTGCGGCTGATCTCCAGTGCCTCGACCTCGGCGTCTGTCAGGGCCATCTCGTGTGGCGGGCCCCCTCCGGTGCATGCCCTATCGCGTGCGTTCCTGGCCCTCTTCTCCTGTGAGGGCAAAACACAAAAACGTTATTGAGTGATGATTACAATGTGAGACGCTTCAAGCATTGGTGTGATTGGGTTGAACGTGTGCCAGATGGATGGGAGGATGCGTGTGCCACATGGCCATCCCATTGTATGGGCATTGGGGTGTGTGGTAGTGGTCGAGTGGGGACAGGGACGGTGGGTACGTGCAGGCACTGTGAGGATGATAGTTGGGTGGCTGTGAGGATTGGTGCGGGAGCGCAGTACTGTCAGTGGAGATGGGGTTGTGAGGTGTTTGAGGTGATGTGGAAGACGGAGTGATGCAGAATGCGTTAGTGTACTCACTTTTCCGGACCTGGTGAGGTCATTGAATCTCTTGCGGCACTGAATCCAAGTGCGGGTGGTGTTTCCCCTGCTTGTGACCTCCGCGGCCACCTCCTCCCATGCCCTCTTGGTGGCGCTGGCAGGGCACCTCCTTCCATCCGTGGGGAACAGCGTCTCCCTCCTCATGCGGACCCCGTCCAGCAGCACCTGGAGGGCGTGGTCCGTGAAACGGGGAGCAGCCTTACCCCTGTGCTCCTCCATCCTTGATGGAGTGTAGTTTGTGGCTGGAGGGGCTTTGGTGGACTGCCCCTTTAAATAGAGCGCAACCATCGCTCAGACGTCAATGCGCATGCGCAGGCCGCCGGCACGCAGCTGAGAAGCGCGGAACCCGTAACTGCCGGCTAATCACATCAATCATCCCGCGATCGCGTGCGCAACGCACTGAATTTGGCCGGCGCGTTTTCCTCGAGCCCGCCCGACCACCCGCTGCCAACCCGCACCCCTGGTAAAATCGGGCCCAAAGTGTCTAACACCTGTTTTAGGTGTTGACCTGGGACGCCTAAATTCCGGATTTCCGCGTTTGACTGCACATATGCGTTTGTCGGAACTTGCTCTTCAATTTGTCCATTAATAATGGGGAGCGCTGTTAGACTCACGGTTATTTTACGAGCAATTTGCAGGCCTATGTCTCAAAAATGAAAGGATATTTCCATCCCACTGCACCACTTTCACTCCCTCTAAAACATAGACTTAAAAAAATTCTAAATGAAATCCTCTCTCTGCCTGTATTCTCTGTTTCCCTATTCGTTCCTTTAATATTTACTCCTTAAACTTTTATATTTACAATTATTATTTATTTTATCATTTACTTTACATTATTTCTTTGTTTTATTATTTAAAAACAAATCTCACCCATTTTTATGTGCCTCAAACATTCTTACATCCCTTCTATAATTGGGTATCACATAAATATCAAAATCCTGGAACTCCCTTCCTAACAGCACTGTGGGAGAACCTTCACTACACGGACTGCAGCGGTTCAAGAAGGCGGCTCACCACCAACTTCTCAAGGGCAATTAGGGATGGGCAATAAATGCCGGCCTCGCTAGCGACGCCCACATCCCATGAACGAATAATAAAAAAATAAACTTTAGTGCTTGACCAGCTGAAAACCAGTTCCAAAGACCAGCTTTCCAGCCAATTAAGATACTGACCAGAGCAAAGACTAAAGTGCGTAGAACCACAAAGTACACAATAAGATAATTCACCAGTAGCCCAGGGGAGTGGGCATTCCAAAACGAATGACCCAAGGGTCAAAAACCATAAGTAGAAAGATTATTAATAAAGAGACAAAACAAGGGAAAAAAGTGTAGTACTTTTCTATATAATTGTGGGGAAATCCTTCCAAACAGATTTAGCAGCATAAGATCAGGACCTTCTGTTCCTGAAGCCATTGGAATAGATTTTCTTCTTCACCATCTGGGTGGTAATTGGCAGGACGGATTGCAGTCAATAGCATGAAAATCAGACTGGTTCTATAAAGGGCAGGCGATTCGCCCTGCCAGATTACTGACTTGCAGTGAAGATGAAAATCTACCCTGTGTTATGATCTGGAATGTACTGCCTGAAAGAATGTTGGAAGCAGATTCAATAATAACTTTCAAAAAGGAATTGGACATACACTTGAAATGGAAACATTTGCAGGGCAGCGGGGAAAGAGAAAGGTAGTAGGACTAATTGAATAGCTCTTTCAAAGAGCCGGTACAGGTACGATGGGTGGAATGGCTTCCTTCTGTACTGTATGATTCATCAAGTCTACAGAAGACATTTTATTATCAATAAAAGGTTGCCAGAAAGGCTTTAGACATTTTTAAAGTTCAGTTTGAATGCCGCCTTGATTAATGGATGAAAACTGTCCTCCTTCTGCTGTCGGTGAGATGGACAGTCTTAACTTAGATCAGTACTGACTAGCAATAAAAATGCTGCACTGATGCATCAGCGGATGTTCTTCTGAGGTTAGGGTTAATTGCTAACTGCTTTACTCTATATTTAACACATGCTATATCTAAGGGTGCTTGATACTGCTGCTGGATTCAAAAAGTGGGAAACAGTTCAATTTCTCAGTACTGATAGCCCACATCTCGATGTGCACAAAAATTACCCCCCTCTAAGGAATGTTACTTTTTAAAATCAGCGTTTAGCCTTTCTTTTATAAATTGAGAAACCTAGGTGAAGATCCATGGCCCGTAGTACAGGATACTACCATGGTTGAAAAGATTAGGAGAGAAAATGAAGTGAATCACTTTCTTTTACTAATTCTTATTTTTGCCACTGTTAGGAAGACTACTTGGTAACGGATGATCTATTGGTGGATTATTTCAATGTATTTCTCAGGCTACTGGTAAGTGGTTTCTTGATGAAATAGAAGTAATTGTATCATGCTCTGTAATTTGTGCTGATTGTCATAGATATGATGTGAGGTACACAATAGAATGATTCCTTTACTCCAATTAAGAAAGTTACATAAGCAGATCAACCCCCTTTGAATACATTGTAGTTGCAGAATGTGGCTATCTGGATCCTACTACGTTTGTCTTGCAATAATCTGTGCCGTTTTTGCAGGTGTGCTGTAGATTTTACAAAATGATACTTTTCTGTGCAGGATCTTCGGGCATATTTACACTGCAAGTTTATGATGTAAAGTCATTTCCACTTCATACTGAAGCTTAAATTTGCAGTATAAGTCCAGAATCAGTGCTCAACCCGAATAAAGTGCAATAAGAATCCTCTGGAGGGGTAGTTTCGTGCAGCTTTGGTTTGACACCACATAGAGTGTAAGTCCAGTACAATATCAAACCTGGTTTGCAAAGTGGATATTTTATAAACCTACTTGAACTTAATGTCGAGAGCAGAGATTCTCCGCTACCTGTTCCAGAAACATTTAAAGTTCTAACTTTTGGGAGATGTATTTAGATGTGCACAGAGCACTCTCCTAAACAGGACAGTCAACTTTCCAGCTGGACAGAAGCCAAGCAATATAAATAGGGTTCTGTGTCATTGGAACCTGAACTTAGAATCAAGAATAAATCAGGAGATAAACATAACAAATACACACATCCTTAACTTAACCTTACACCATCGATTATAAAGCAACAAAAGGACAGGTATTCCCATAGAAACCCTATATAAAGTCTACGGGCAAGTTCAAGTCTAACAAACGTCTAGCGCTGTTCGTTCATTGCTCACAGCAAAATCCGGCCCACCATGTAGAATTTCTTATGGCTTAAAACCGGATAGGTTCTAGGATTTGTCACAGTTGCCTCAATGCTAGTTACAGTCATTTATGTATGAGAAGGTACAGGATTGATTTCTGATATTAAAGGACTTCAGCTGCACTTCATCTGCAGTAGTAATATCTGCCTCTCTTATTTTAGGGTACAGTGGCCCACCAGCAGAATCACTGTGATTGATGTAGAGAGTTGTCCATTTCAGACCTTACT
Source organism: Heptranchias perlo (assembly GCF_035084215.1). NCBI lineage: Eukaryota > Metazoa > Chordata > Chondrichthyes > Hexanchiformes > Hexanchidae > Heptranchias > Heptranchias perlo. The sequence goes on from NC_090327.1 coordinate 104,647,563, forward strand.
GAGTCATTATAGTATAGATTTTTACATATGTTATTTATGTAAATGCAACACTTGATCCTCAATTCAAATGCCAATCCACCAATCAGTATTCAGAAGATAATATATGTAAAAGCTGCTGGGGTTTCCAAGTGATCAACAAAGGAGTTGATTAACTTTTCAAATACTAAAATCGAGGAGAAAAAAGCTAAATAAGACATATATCTGCTATCCTCCCCTCCCAAACTTGGTAAGACTATTCTCCACTTGAATCATCACTAAAAGCATTTTTTTTCTGTGTCAATAATAAATGGACAGGTTATTTAAAGTGAAGGCCCAAGTTAAAATGGTGGTGAAACGGGAATGGGCCAGTAAGTCGACCACCTCGATTTTGATCCTGCTCCCACCCTATTTCCGCTGGGCGCACTGAGTTAAAACTTTAAAGTGCTTTCTGTGAACCTTTTTGGACGTTCATACAGTTACAAAGCTTGAAGGATTGAATATAGAAATTTCAAAGTGCCTTACTCCACAAAAGAACTAATTTGGTGGAATAAACTGTGTATTTCACAGTACTCCACTGTGTGTTATGTTGAGATAAATATAGAATTAAAAAAGTTCTTTTATGCATCCATTTAAAAAAAATATGTAAGTTTTCCTCATGGGAATTTTAACATATGAAAGACATATTTGACATTTTTGATGATTTTCGTGTAAGGACATCATTTTTTTTTACGGTTTCCCGCCCGACAGGCCTGCCTGATTGACAAACTGGTCTCATCGGTGGGGGGGGGGAGGCAGGCAGGCAATCATCGGAGGGGGGGGGGGTCTCAGTCATCGGGGGGAGCAGGTCAGTAACCAGGGAGGGGTGGGTCAGTCATTGGGGGGTCACCGGGGGGGGGGGGGGGTCGGGGTCAGTCACCAGCGGAGTCAGTCGTTGCGAGGCTCAGTCATCGGGGGGTCAGTCATCGGAGGTGGGGGGGGCCATCAGTCATCGGAGAGCTCAGTCATTGGAGAGGGGGTCAGTGACCGGGGAAGGGGGGGAGGGGGGCAGTCATCGAGGGTCATGGGGGGGGTGGTGGTCAATCATCAGGGGTCGGGGTCGGGGTTGGGAGTCATCGCGGGGGTTGGAGATCGTGGGGGGTGGAAATTGGAGATTGTGGTGGGGGGGTTTGGAGATCCTGGAGGGGGGTGGTCAATCGCGTTTGTAGGGTCACAGCAGGTAGGCTTTGTTGGGCCTGAGGGAAGCACTCCTGCTCCTCCGGGCCCACAAGCAGTGCTATAAAGACCCTTACTTGCAGTTTTGGGCCTTCTTGCCTCCTCTCACAGAAGGCCCGGGATTCCTGGCCCCCAAAGGTTAAAAACAAAAAACCTGACAAAATGGAGGCCTGCAACCTCCTTGAAAGCTTTCACTGACCCACCCGCCTCCTAAGAGCGGGTTGGTTGCCCACCCCTCATCCCGCTTCCATGAAAACCGGAAGTGGGTGGGATGGAGGCGGGTTGGGGACAGGTTTTAGATTTTTAAAATTTTTACTGCCCACCCGTTTTTCCTATTTAAAACATGCCCTATGTCTCCCTCTCTGTCTCATAGCTGGTAACAATTAGAATCTCTGTCTCACAGGTGTAAGGAATTAGCTATTTTCTTTTCTAACTGTCAACAAAACACAGATGGATAATTAGTCAGCTTCAAAACTCAATTGGTGTTTTTCTTTATGAAAATTGAATATTAATGAAGCCTCTGTCTCTCTCATGCGCTCTTTCTCTCCTCACCCCCTCTTTCTGGTTCCAGTCTCTCTCTTCCTCAGCTCAAAACACTCCAAAGATTATAGAATACAAAACAAAAACAAATTTTTTAATCATTCTCTCAATACTCAAACACATGCACAGTTTCTTTTTCTTAAAAAGAACACTCAATATAAATTTTACCTATAAAATTTTGAAATTTGTCTTCTCGTTTTTGAAAATTATTTGTAGAGAAGCTACCAAGTATGAAGCGCTAGAGACTAAAGAAATATGTTCCATCAGTATAACTGACTAATTGGAACTGATACATCCTGGAAAAGTAGGCACAATGCATATGTTCAGACCTAACAATTCAAATTCAGTTCATAGAATCACAGCTTTGGGCAAAAATATCAAGAATAAGCTCAGCCATTTGGGAGAGTTTGAGGTGTTCAAGTAAACATTTTTAATTAAGGCATTAAAAGACAATTGAAGGGATGCATTTAATAATGTTATTGTAAAATATGTATTTCTTAATTTTTAATTTTGTTTACATTCTTACTTCAAACATTAGAAATTTCAGTTACTGAGAAAAAAATGGCAGTTTTTTAAAAATTCAGAGAGCAATTTTGAGCGATTTGTAGAAACCCAGTGAACAGGTTGTGTAATTACAGAGTGATACATTTTTACTATAAAATAGCAGCATGCCACCTTTAATATTGAATAGGCCTATTACAGTGCTATTTAGGTACTACTGGTACTTAGAATGAGTTTTCAATGAAACGCATGCTCATGTACCAAATTTAATATAGAATAGATTATTTAATGAGTTCTGAGCAAACATTTGTGATTTTGGCAAAATAGAGACTGGATGTCTTAAATTTCTATTTTCATAATGCACAGTGGTTTTACAAAAGTCCAGGTTTCGTTATCCTCTTTGCAGCTGTCACTGTATTTTCAACCTTGCACCACCACAACTCTCACATACTACCACTTCTAATACTTTGAAAACCTGCTGGCCTAAAAATTGGATTGTGCCCAAATCAGGGCTCTCTCCCGGTGCAGCACATGCTGCATGTGTCTAATGAGGCCGGTGGCAAGAACATGGTAAACTACTCCACCAGCTTCAACTGTGAGCACCAATTACGGCCCTCAGAGTCGATTAGATGCTGGCTAAGGTCGTTAGGAGATTCCGGGAGCGGCAGGCAATCCTGCTCCTCCTGGGTCCACAATAAGGTAAGTAAAAAAAAGTTCAAACTTACCTTTCTGGTAGTAGCCAAGCACCTGAAGAAACTGACTGCAGCATGCATGGTACATGCTTCAGTCATGCGTAGTCGAATTTTGCAAAGGGGGTCTCAAACAGGGGTAAGGCCCCTGATTTGCATATGCAAAGGGCTTAACACCTGTTTGAGGCGCCGCTCTGTTTGCCTAGAGAGGAGCTTTGACCAATAAGGTGGGCAGCACACTTCCAACACGGAATGAGCGCGCGCATGTCGCCCGCCATTTTGAACCCATAGACTCCCGTTTTATGCCTGTGTAATGAGCGCAGCGCAATTGGATTTCTAGGCCACCGTGTTTTACAAATGTAGGTAGTTCACTAGTAGTGTGGCAACCATTGTAACTCAGAACTGATACTCAAAGCCATTTGCTCAGATGTCCAAATTACAGCTGAAGCCCAGGTAGCTCAATTCTATTTGTTCTCATATTACTTACTCACTGGTTTATTCTGTTTGAAGTTCAGGGACCTGGAGATCTAGAAAGGCAGATAAATTCTAAATCAGAACACTTATATTTGCAAATTAATGGTTTAAACTTTATATATGGCCTGTGAGTCTCTATGATGTGCACATCTGTGGACCACAAAGACAAAAAACTTGGATACTCCCTGATTAGCTACTTCAGTCTTTCTCAACAAGCAAATATGTAGTAGGCACAAGATGCATATGGAACCAGCTTCTTTAAAGGACAACTAGGCCATGGTTTAATGCTGAATGGATTAACTTACATTGGTGGTCAGTTTTATTTTGCTTCCAGCGGCCAAAACTGTATGCAACCTAGCTGTGTTTTTTCAAAAGGAATTGTTTACCACTGACTGTTTCAGGAAGGTGATGATGTGAACAGGGAATAGGAGGTTTTTGTTGCAGTGATCAGACAGAAACTGCAGAACTGTTCTGGAACCACTGAGTCATGTATGACTCCATAATAAATGTCATTATTAAGCAAACCTATGAATGATATAATCACAGTAGGTGGAAAAGTCCTGCCCTCCACCACTCCCCACACACGGTGAAACAGTGAGATCCCCTTGTCCACCTTGGGGACATGATAAGCAGGAGAGGGTTTTGACTAGGTAAGGGAAACTTTGCTGTGGGTAAACACTGTATATGTGGGTGTGTTCCTGTGGAAAAGGTGAGGAGTTGATGAGATACACCATGTACCTCCAACTTTCCTATGCCTCCAAATTCCATCCACTCATAATTCCTCTAAAAATGGGTTGATTTTCAGCTCGAATACAGGTTCAAAAAAAGGATTTTTCATCATTTAATTTTTTTCACTTTATCTTTGAATCCCATCTTTTCTGCATTCTAGAAAAGTAATTTGTAGGTCGAATTAATTTGCAGGAGCTCTGACTGCTATAAATAGTAGCGACAGGAACTTCCTGTCCTCGGTCACGTTAACACTTCCCCAGCAGAGAGCACTTTGGCAACAGTGTGATTTTTTTTAAAGCCAGGACAACCATCAGTGCCAACAGCATTGTTCACTTATAGTTATAAACAATTAAATAATGTGTGACCTGCCCGCCCGTTCATGGTTACAACATGGGTTTATTCGTACTTTTAGACAAACGGAGCACTGAAAGTACCCAATTGTGCTAATTAAAGAAAGAGTTACTTCGTATACCCAATAAGTCGTACTTAACTGCTGCTTTCTATAAATCTTTACTATTGTGGTTAGTAAGATAAATGTAATGACTTTTCATCAGAACAGAATACTATCACTGCTGTATCATTGAAAAGACTTATGAAGAATTCACTTGTGAAGAATTAACTTAATAAGCTTTTCCCCTCACCTTACAGCCACTGGAATAATTGAATAAATCCATGCCCCTCCATTGCTGACAATGTTGCCATGAGCAATTTGATACAACCAAGTGGCTTGCTAGGCCACTTCAGAGGGCAGTTAAGAGTCAATCACATTGGTGTGGGACAGGAGTCACAGATAGGCCAGACAGGGTAAGGACCGCAGGTTTCCTTCCCGAAAGGACATTAGTGAACAAGTTGGATTTTTACGATAATCTGATAGACTTGTGATCACTTTTTACTGAAACTAGCTTTTTTCCCCCAAATTTTTTAACTCAATTCAAATTCTCAAACTGCCATAGTAGGATTTGAACTCATGTTCTCTGGATTATTAGACCAGGCCTCTGGATTACTAGTCATTTAGGGAAGAAAATATGCTGTCCTTACTCGATCTGGCTTATATATGACTCCAGTCCCACACCAATGTGATTGACTCTGAGCTGCCCTCTGAAGTGGCCGAGCAAGCCACTTGGTTGTATCAAACACAGATGCAGCTCCCGTCCCTCTGTTTACGAACTGATGAGTTATGTTAAAACATTGAATAAAAGTTGCGCACTACTAAATCCCACACCCTCCAATCTGCATGCCAGACCTCACCAATCTGCCGACCTGAGTTTGTACAAGGCCTGCAAGAGTGCGTGCAGCAAGGTTCTCTGCTGATGCATGAGAGGCCTTGGTGCAAGAGGTGGACAGAAGGAGGGACATCCTATATCCACAGTGGGGGGCAAGGGGCCCTCCAGACATATACCCAAAAGGCAGTGGGGGACAAAGTCAATGTAAGGCGCATAGCATCATGAACATGCAGGAAGAAGTGCAATGCTTTGACATGAGTAGTCAAGGTGAGTGAGGTCAACTATCAAGTGGCGTCTCCTACCAACAACACCACTAGCCGCAACCACTGCACCACGCACAACACCCCCCATCACCCATATACCAACAAACTCTTTCCATTAGTACTCAACTCTTCCAATCAGATGTTTCTCTCACCCTTGCACGTTACCACTGTTGCAAGCCACCCACCCACAACTCACAGGCCACACACACTGGCAGCTATTCAACCATGACAGGCACATCATCCAGACACATGTCCCACGTTCTTGCAGGAGAAGGTGGCGCATATCAGGAGGCAGCAAGCGGCAGTGGCATTTAGCCCCTCAAGCCTGTTCCACCATTCAGTGAGATCACAGTGGACCTGTGACCTAACTCCATATACCCGCCTTAGCCCCATATCCCTTAATACCCTTGGTTCACAGAAATCTGCTATTTGCAGAAGAGCGTCCCAAACTTCTCCCACCTTTTGGGTGTAGAAGCATTTCCAAACTTCACTCCTGCACGTCCTGGCTCTAAATGTTAGGCTATGTCCCCGCATCCTAGTATTCAAGTATAGGAGACCCCCAAAAACAGTTACAAATGTTTCGGCAGCCAGAAGCAATAATCCAGCCACTAACCTGTAAATCCTGCATGGTCCCTTTAAATGGAGCTGGCGGGGGTCCACCAGGCACTCTAAGACATGTTCAGACGGTCAGAGTTAAGACGATGTGTTGAGTTGAGTGTTAACTCCCAAAATGGTGTCTTATCATTTTAAATCAGCGTTGCACACCGATTGAAGCCACTTTAAATGCTTCCAACATTCAGTATTTGCACATACGCTAACTCCTATACCAAGATTGTGTCACGCTCGATGTGTTCTAATCCCATTGCCATTCCATGGTAAATCTACCTTGAGATAAAAACTATTCTGTGAATAGCTGACATGTGAGACCTGAGCTATAGAAAATGAATTTAGCTGGATTAAGTATTTTAACCTCACTCTGTGCACTTTAGGGTTTCCCTTAAACCGCTCTGACAGAAACAGCCGGCGACCTGTCCTTGCCATGACCCATCCCAGCTTCTTAGGTTGGGGGTCATTATGCATTCATAGCAGGCTCCTGGCGAGAACCATGCCAGCAAGCGGGACCCCTTCAGTGGCACCCAGGAAGTATAAGATGATGCAGCAGTGGGAGAAAACATTAAAGAGACCGCAGAGCTCCAAAGACTGGAACAAGTCCTCCAATGAAGCCTTCAGCAAGTAAGGGATTGGAGGGAGAGGAGGCCTCCATATACAACTTTTGAACGATTGATGCCACTACCCCAGATCTAACGTCACCTTTCCCCAGCTGGTGTCAGGGACCGATAGTAAGAGGGGAGGATGGGAAAGAAATGGGCCAGGAATCTATTTGCATGTAGCGGGTTGGCAAGGGGTGGCCACCAGTGGTTCCAGCTTTGGTGGTGGGGGTGGGTTTGTCGGGGGGGGGGGGCGGAAAGTGTGAGTGCAAAAGATAAGGCTGAAGCATTTGCCACCATCTTCAGCCAGAAGTGCCGAGTGGATGATCCATCTCGGCCTCCTCCCGATATCCCCACCATCACAGAAGCCAGTCTTCAGCCAATTCGATTCACTCCATGTGATATCAAGAAACGGTTGAGTGCACTGGATACAGCAAAGGCTATGGGCCCCGACAACATCCCAGCTGTAGTGCTGAAGACTTGTGCTCCAGAACTAGCTGCGCCTCTAGCCAAACTGTTCCAGTACAGCCACAACACTGGCATCTACCCGACAATGTGGAAAATTGCCCAGGTATGTCCTGTCCAAAAAAACAGGACAAATCTAATCCGGCCAATTATTGCCCCATCAGTCTACTCTCAATCATCAGCAAAGTGATGGAAGGTGTCGTCGACAGTGCTATCAAGCGACACTTACTCACCAATAACCTGCTCACCGATGCTCGTTTGGGTTCCGCCAGGACCACTCGGCTCCAGACCTCATTACAGCCTTAGTCCAAACATGGTCAAAAGAGCTGAATTCCAAAGATGAGGTGAGAGTGACTGCTCTTGACATCAAGGCAGCATTTGACCGAATATGGCATCAAGGAGCCCAAGTAAAATTGAAGTTATTGGGAATCAGGGGGAGAACTCTCCAGTGGCTGGAGTCATACCTAGCACAAAGGATGATGGTGGTGGTTGTTGGAGGCCATCATCTCAGCCCCAGGACGTTGCTGCAGGAGTTCCTCAGAGCAGTGTCCTAGACCCAACCATCTTCAGCTGCTTCACCAATGACCTTCACTCCATCATAAGGTCAGAAATGGGGATGTTAGCTGATGATTGCACAGTGTTCAGTTCCATTCGCAACCCCTCAGATAATGAAGCAGTCCATGCCCACATGCAGCAAGACCTGGACAACATCCAGGCTTGGGCTGATAAGTGGCAAGTAACATTCATGCCAGACAAGTGCCAGGCAATGACCATCTCCAACAAGAGAGTCTAACTGACGAAACGGATTCTTTCCCCTCAGTCTGGTTCAGCAAGAACTGATTCGAGTACACGGTAAAGTTCAAACAACTTTAATAGCAGATCTTAGTCTGTAGCTTCAATTCAGATTCCTGAGAGAATCCGAACGATTCTAACAGAATAAGGAGACAAAGACAAAGACTCATACCTTTATACAAATCCATAGAGGTTGGAACATCATTAACACAAGAGTCAACACCAATCATAAGCCGGGCACAGGTTGCCATGCGGGGTTACATTATTTCCGGCCAATCATAGACAATCCATGTGCTGATCATGTTGCTATTAGACATCAAAGGGGATACTTCCTCACTTTCCAACTTGGAATGTTCTTCCCTGTTCCTTCTGTTCCTTATCTCCCAACCTGGAATGTCTTTCAACTTTGGCTAAGCTCGTTACCTATATTGATCTGCCATAAACATGGAGACATTCAGACCAGTCCTTGACTCACATCAAAGACCTATCATTGATAAGACAATGCAGGCCTGCTGACTAAGCAAACATATGGCCCAGCAGGAGGGCCAGGCCACCTGTATCAATCTCAGTTACTAACTAATTAACCCTTTCTAACCATTTTGCATTCTGCTTCTTTGCCACGTAGGCATTTTAATATTTTACTAAAAACTGACCACGTAGGGATTCTCATAACCACCTCCCCTTGACATTCAACGACATTACCATCGCCGAAACCCCCACCATTAACATCCTGGGGGTCACCATTGACCAGAAACTTAACTGGACCAACCACATAAATACTGTGGCTATGAGAGCAGGTCAGAGGCTGGGTATTCTGTGGCGAGTGACTCACTTCCTGACTCCCCAAAGCCTTTCCACCATTTTTGGAGGGGGAGGGCGAACAGCCAGCTGTCGTGGTGCACATAGGCACCAACGATATAGGTAAAAAAGGGGATGAGGTCCTAAAAGCAGAATATAGGGAGTTAGGAGGTAAATTAAAAAATAGAACCTCAAAGGTAGTAATCTCAGGATTGCTGCCAGTGCCACGTGCTAGTCAGAGTAGAAATAGGAGGATATTTCAAATGAATACGTGGCTAGAGGAATGGTGCAAGGGGGAGGGATTCAAATTCCTGGGACACTGGAAACGGTTCTGGGGGAGGTGGGACCAGTACAAACCGGATGGTCTGCACCTGGGCAGGGCCGGGACTGCTGTCCTAGGAGGAGTGTTTGCTAGTGCTGTTGGGGAGGGTTTAAACTAAAGTGGCAGGGGGTTGGGAACCTGAGCAGGGAGAGAGAGGAAAGCGTAACAGGAAGGGACAGAAGGTATGGAGTAATAGGTAAAGTGTTAAAAAAGGAAAAAGCAGGAACTAAGCGTCACAAAACAGATTTGAAAGTTCTTTATCTGAATGCACGTAGCATTCGTAATAAAATGGACGAGTTAACAGCACAAATAACTACGTATGGGTATGATCTTGTGGCCATTACAGAAACATGGCTGCAGGGTGACAACGACTGGGAATTAAATATGCCAGGGTATTTAACAATCAGGAAGGACAGGCAGGAAGGAAGGGGAGGTGGGGTGGCTATGTTAATAAAGGAAGGAATCACTGTAATACAGAGAAATGATATTGGGACAAAGCATCAAGATAATGAAACAGTTTGGGTGGAGATAAGGAATAATAAGGGAAAAAAAACATTAGTGGGCGTAGTATATAGGCCTCCTAATAGTTGCAACTCTGCTGGAAGAAGTATTAATCAGGAGATAGTCGGGGCATGTAATAAGGGAACAGCCATAATTATGGGGGATTTTAATTATCATATTAACTGGACAAATCAAATTGGGCAGAGCAGCCTTGAGGACGAGTTCATTGAGTGCATCAGGGATGGATTTCTTGAGCAGTATGTAACTGATCCTACAAGGGGGCAGGCAACCTTGGACCTGGTCCTGTGTAATGAGTCAGGATTAATTAATAATGTCCTAGTTAAGGATCCCCTTGGAACGAGCGACCACAACATGGTTGAATTCCATATCCAATTAGAGGGTGAGAAGGTTGATTCTCAAACAAGCGTACTGAGCTTGAATAAAGGAGACTATGATGGTATGAGAGCGGAATTGATTAAAGTGGACTGGGAAAATAGATTAAAGGGTAAGACGGTACATGAGCAGTGGTGTTCATTTAGGGAGTTATTTTACAACTTTCAAAATAAATATATTCCACTGAGGAAAAAAGGGTGTAAAAGAAATGACAGCCATCCGTGGCTAAGTAAAGAAATCAAGGATAGTATCCGACTAAAAACAAGGACATATAAGGTAGCCAAAGTTAGTGGGAGGATAGAAGATTGGGAATTCTTCAAAAGACAGCAAAAAGTAACTAAAGGATTGATTAAGAAAGGGAAGTTAGATTATGAAAAGAAATTAGCAAAAAATATAAAAACAGATAGCAAGAGTTTCTATAGTTATATAAAAAGAAAAAGGGTGGCTAAGGCAAACATAGGTCCCTTAGAGGATGAGACCGGGAAATTAATGGTGGGAAACATGGAGATGGCAAAAATGCTGAACAAATATTTTGTTTCAGTCTTTACAGTAGAGGACACTAAGAATATCCCAACACTGGACAAACAGGGGACTCTCGGGGGGGAGGAGCTAAATACGATTAAAATCACTCAGGAGATGGTACTCAGTAAAATAATGGGACTCAAGGCGGATAAATCCCCTGGACCTGATGGCTTCCATCCTAGGGTCTTGAGGGAAGTGGCAGTAGGGATTGTGGATGCTTTGGTGATAGTTTTCCAAAATTCCCTGGACTCAGGAGAGGTCCCGGCAGATTGGAAAACTGCTAATGTAACACCGTTATTTAAAAAGGGTAGTAGGCAGAAGGCTGGAAATTATAGGCCAGTTAGCTTAACATCTGTGGTGGGTAAAATTTTGGAGTCTATTATTAAGGAGACAGTAACGGAACATTTAGATAAGCATAATTTAATAGGACAAAGTCAGCATGGCTTTATGAAGGGGAAGTCATGTCTGACAAATTTGCTTGAGTTCTTCGAGGATATAACGTATAGGGTGGATAAAGGGGAACCAGTGGACATAGTGTATTTAGACTTCCAGAAGGCATTCGACAAGGTGCCACATAAAAGATTATTACTTAAGATAAAAAATCACGGGATTGGGGGTAATATTCTGGCATGGGTGGAGGATTGGTTATCGAACAGGAAGCAGAGAGTTGGGATAAATGGTTCATTTTCGGACTGGCAACCAGTAACTAGTGGTGTTCCACAGGGGTCGGTGCTGGGTCCCCAACTATTTACAATCTATATTAACGATTTGGAGGAGGGGACCGAGTACAACATATCAAAATTTGCAGATGATACAAAGATGGGAGGGAAAGTAGAGAGTGAGGAGGACATAAAAAACCTGCAAGGGGATATAGACAGGCTGGGTGAGTGGGCGGAGATTTGGCAGATGCAATATAATATTGGAAAATGTGAGGTTATGCACTTTGGCAGGAAAAATCAGAGAGCAAGTTATTTTCTTAATGGCGAGAGACTGGAAAGTACTGCAGTACAAAGGGATCTGGGGGTCCTAGTGCAAGAAAATCAAAAAGTTGGTATGCAGGTGCAGCAGGTGATCAAGAAAGCCAACGGAATGTTGGCTTTTATTGCTAGGGGGATAGAATATAAAAACAAGGAGGTATTGCTGCAGTTATATAAGGTATTGGTGAGACCGCACCTGGAATACTGCATACAGTTTTGGTCTCCATATTTAAGAAAAGACATACTTGCTCTCGAGGCAGTACAAAGAAGGTTCACTCGGTTAATCCTGGGGATGAGGGGGCGGACATATGAGGAGAGGTTGAGTAGATTGGGACTCTACTCATTGGAGTTCAGAAGAATGAGAGGCGATCTTATTGAAACATATAAGATTGTGAAGGGTCTTGATCGGGTGGATGCAGTAAGGATGTTCCCAAAGATGGGTGAAACTAGAACTAGGGGGCATAATCTTAGAATAAGGGGCTGCTCTTTCAAAACTGAGATGAGGAGAAACTTCTTCACTCAGAGGGTGGTAGGTCTGTGGAATTTGCTGCCCCAGGAAGCTGTGGAAGCTACATCATTAGATAAATTTAAAACAGAAATAGACAGTTTCCTAGAAGTAAAGGGAATTAGGGGTTATGGGGAGCGGGCAGGAAATTGGACATGAAGCTGAGTTCGGATCGGTCAATGCCCTGTGGGTGGCGGAGAGGGCCCAGGGGCTATGTGGCCGGGTCCTGCTCCGACTTCTTGTGTTCTTTAGATTTGTGGTTGGGATCAGATCAGCCATGATCTTATTGAATGGCGGAGCAGGCTCGAGGGGCCGATTGGCCTACTCCTGCTCCAATTTCTTATGTTCTTATGTTCTTATCTACAAGGCACAAGTCAGGAGTGTGATGGAATACTCTCCACTTGCCTGGATGAGTGCAGCTCCAACAACACTCAAGAAGCTTGACATCATCCAGGACAAAGCAGTCCGCTTGATTGGCACCCCATCCACCACCCTAAACTTTCACTCCCTTCTCCACCGGCACACCGTGGCTACAGTGTGTACCATCCACAGGATGCACTGCAGCAACTCACCAAGGCTTCTTCGACAGCATCTCCCAAACCCGCGACCTCTACCACCTAGAAGGACAAGGGCAGCAGGCACATGGGAACAACACCACCTGCAAGTTCCCCTCCAAGTCACACACCATCCTGACTTGGAAATATATTGCCGTTCCTTCATCGTCGCTGGGTCAAATTCCTGGAACTCCCTTCCTAACAGTACTGTGGGAGAACCTTCACCACATGGACTGCAGTGGTTCAAGAAGGCAGCTCACCACCACCTTCTCAAGGGCAATTAGAGATGGGCAATAAATGCTGGCCTTGCCAGCGACGCCCACATCCCATGAACGAATTTAAAAAAATCAAGATCGGGCATGGAGATGTAAGTAACCCTTGCCACCTGATTCTCTTTGCTATTTCCACTGCTATGTAGCCCAATTTGGGGTGCAATAACAGAGGAAAATCCAGGCCTAAGAGTCTGAAGAGTTAGCTGAAGGATAGAGTCTGAAATGAGAGACTTGGCTTGAATCTAGCCCTACAACCCTCTGAGATTTCTGCGCTCCTTCAATTCTTGGTGGGCATGCCTTCAGCTGCTTAGGCCCTAGCTTTAGAATTCCCTCCCTAAACTTTTCTACCTCTCCTCCTTTAAGATGTTACTTAAAACTTACTTCTTTGACCATAGAAACATAGAAAATAGGAGCAGGAGTAGGCCATTCAGCCCTTTGAGCCTGCTCCACCATTCAATATGATCATGGCTGATCCTCTATCTCAAGCTAGAGATCTCTAGACCAAGCTTTTGGTCACCTGTCCTAATACCTTCTTATGTGACTCGGTATCAAATTTTGTTTGATAACACACCTGTGAAGCACCTTGGGACGTTTTACTACGTTATAGGCGCCAAACAAATGCAAGTTGTTGTTGTTGATTGAGTTAACTAGAGGATAGAATCTGTCGTGAAATTCAGCTGGAGATTAGAGTCTTGAGTGAGAAAATTGGCTTACGGCTAGAGTGGATTGGGAATTAGCGAGAGGCAAGAATCTAGATTGAAATGTTTAGCTGGAACCCAGCCGCTCTGCGTAAAAATCAAATTCTAATTAAAAGATTATTAATTTCTCCCAAATATAACAATTACTTATTGAGTTCTCTGACTTTTGGCACCCAATTGACAAGCCTCGAGTGAAATTGGAAGTGGATTTATGGAACAGAATCTCATCAAACTTAGTTGATGCTGTGTTGATTAACTCCTTCAAAAGAATTGTTTAAATATCTGGTTCGGAATGAGATTGGAGGCTGTAGAGATGGGTATCGTATGAAATGAACAAATGCTTCCTGTACTGTTGGGACCAGGGATGTGGTCTGTGGAGGCCGGCTAGCCAGGATTTGAATTGTGGCAAGGCAGGGATGGAGTTTAATTAGACTATCTTTGGAGATCAGGGAGTATTTATGCAGATTGTTCCCTCTGAAAGGGCATGATCTGTGGAAGTATCAGGTTTTATGAGCCTTTTTCATTCCATGCAATATTTTTTCTTATGTTCTTACAAAGGTGTGCAGTGCCACAAGATATACATTTCAGACAGCTATAAAGTAGTCTTTTAAAACTATTTGCCAAAGAACCAGAAAAAGGAATGGAGGTAGGGTTGCTAACTCTGATTGGATGTATTCCTGGAGGTTTCATCACATGACCTTCCATCTCCAACTGCCTCGGCCAGTCACACAGCCTTTTTCCCTTCTCCAATATTTTTATAACTAATAAACAAAAGTGTTCAAAGAAAGTGAAAAAAAAATGCATTTTTTTTTAATGCCCTTGTGATTTTTCTCCTGGGCTGCTCACAGCAGTGCCCAGGAGATCAATCTTTAACTCCTGGAGACTCCAGGACATTCCAATTTGGAGGAAAATAATTCTTCTGTTTCTATGTATTAAATCCATATTCACTTTTTGTTTCAGAGTTTTCCAAAGCCAATTTGGTTTAACAAGGAAACAGGAACATTTGAAATCGTTGACGATGCCAAGAAAAATCTGCTGAAGCAGTTAAAAAATTTGTTGCGTGCTTATACACCTGTGGACCCCATCTACAATGTGACAATCAAATCTAAAAGAAAATATTCTCAATTTGAAGAAAAAATCACTCCTCTGGATCTGAAATTTGAAACCAAATTTACTGTGACGGTAAGTAGACAGTGTTATTATGCTTCTGTGTACTTCTGCCAGCGATAGTGTATTTAAGAATAATACGAAAAACCATGACAGCAGAAATCTCAGTTAAAAACAGAAATCACTGTAAATGTGCCATATTTTTAAAGAGAAAGATAGGTTCAGATCTTGGGTGTTACCTTTCATCAGACCCAGCAATCAGAATATAACATTAACTTGCATTTATATACGTTGGAAATTTCAACTTCAGCAGAAGTGTAAAATGGGCGGGTTGTATAACAGGCAGCTGATTCGATATCGTTCGTTTTGCACCCCCACCGAAGTTGAAGGTTCTGCCATAGTGCCTATAATGTAGAAAAACATCCCAAACAGCTTTGCAGTGGCGTAATAAAATAAAACAATGCTGAACCGGAGAAGACGATATTAGGAAGGATGATCAAAAGTTTGGTTTAAAAAAAAGAGGTGGGTTTAAAGAAGGGTCTTAAAGGAGGAGAGGGAGGTGGAAAGGAAGATGGCCTTAGAGAGGGAAATCTAGAGCGTGGGACCTTGGTGGCTGAGGCACAGCTGCCAACGCTGGGGTGAAGAGGGGGGAATGGACAAGAGGCCAGAGACGGAGGAACACAGAGTGCAAAGGGGTTGTAGTGCCGAAGGAAGTTACAGAGATTGGGAGCGGATTCAAGAGATTTAAACACGAAGATGCAAATTTTAAATTTGAGGATTGGAGAACCTGGAGCCATTGTAGGACAGCGAGAACAGGAACTTGGTTTGGGGCAGGATACAAACAGCAGAGTTTTGAGTGAGCTAAAGTTTGCAGAGGGTGGAGGATGGGTGACAGCCATGAGAGCATTGGAATAGTTGGGCTTGGAAGTGACACAGGCATGGATGAGGCTTTCACCAGCAGATAGGCTGAGGCTGCAGCAGAGAAGGGCAAGATTACATCGATTTAATAGAGATATTTAAGATTATGAAGACTTTTGACAGTGAATAGGGAAAGACTGTTTCTTCTGGTTGAAGTGTCATTGATAAGGGGTCCTCAATCAAAAATTGTCACCAAGAGAATGAAGCAAGGCTATGGTGAAATTGTTATTTTGTTGGAGCATGGAATGCTTTGCTACAAGTAGTGGTTGAGACAGAGATCACTGCATCTGTTATGGGAAAATTGGATAAATATTTAAAGCAGAGGAAGATACAAGGGCATGAGGAGACAGCAGGTCAGTGGGATTAGTTTTGGATTGCTCCAGCAAAACATGGGCCACATGGCCTTCTTTTGTGCTCTCTTGTCTGGTTTCAAACTCAGAGCCTAGAGGCGAAATGATGGTTTTTCAATTAATTGCTTCACTCAGTCAGGTTTGAGTCAGAGTTTTAAAGAAGATTCCCAGTGGAAGGGACTTTAACTGTCATCGGGCTTCTGATGGGAAACCACTGGTTTCAGTTAGTTTTCTGCCTGTCCGCGACAGTATGAGGCTAAGGTGATTTTAACCGCCAGGTCTCATTAACATGTTGCTGGTCCACTTCCCACCTGGAACGGGCGGGAAGTAGCAAGAAGCAGCTGCTGGCCTCTGGAAAACCAGACAGCCCTTGGCCACACTAAGTATTCAGGTAATTGTGGGGAAGGGGATTCTGGGGATCTTGCAGCAGGGCAGCCCAGAGCAGGGAAAGCCTAAACTTTCCTAGTGGGGCCCGGAGGAGCACTCTTGCTCCTCCTGGACCCACAATGGAAAGTAAAAAAACTTACTTCGAGGGTCTCTTTAGCTTCCCAATCCTCATCACGCTGGCCTTCACAGAAAGCCGCGGTGGCTTCCCCGCTCAGGCTGAAGCTGAAATCACTGCCGGGGCCCGAAGACATCATTGGACCCCGATTAGCATATACGAATCAGGACCCCACTTTGGGTGGGCGGCTTAGCCGCTTGTCCAGAAGCATCCGTTAAAATCGGAAACAGCGGGATCCTGGCAGCATTTGGGCAAGTAAGTAACCCAGAGCATTTTAACTGCCCACCCATCCGGTTTCCACTGGGCGGGTAGGATTAAAATCCCCTCTACTGTCTAGAACGAGTGCTAGGAGGTAATTTTCTGAGCTCATGCTACCGGTGATTACCCAATATGCTCAGCTGGCAGGCGAGGCTCACCACCGATAGCGTAAACTTGGAAAATCAGCCTATTGGTATTATTCAGGAGTTCTGAATTTGTGAAGTCTGAAGCATGCCTCTGTTCTTACACACAAAGCAGCAGTTAAAGGGTTAAATTTAGATTTTGGGACCGCTTCAGCCATATCAGATCTTAATGCAATGTGGTTTTTAAAAGTGAAAGTCCACTATTCGTCATAAAAAGTTCTTTAATATGGTACTCCACTCCTCGGAGACTGTCTGGCAATTTAAAGCCTACTAAATATAGCAGTAAGTGAGAATAGTGCACCACCACAATGTGTGTTTCTTCACACACCTTCCTGGGCTAATAATCTACTCAGATCTTTCAAATATCCGTGACTCTTTGTTTAGAAGAATTGTAATGTAATAAATTAAACTAATATGAGCTTATATTATTTTTTCAATTTTAGTGCCTTGATCGGGAGCAGGGCGTTGCATGGATAAAAAAGGAGAGACTCCCAACATTCCTTAAGAGTGACTGTTACTTTGAGTACAGGTGAAAGCTCTAAATCCTATTCTATGAGTGATTATTGTGCTAACATTTACCTTTGCTCCCACAATAGTAACCATGTTCTCAATAAGCTTAAAGTAATGTACACTTTGTTGCATTGAGCAATCCATCAATGTACAGCTTAGTATATATTAACTAGCTTGTACAGAAAACTACCCTGAAAATTGTATGCTACACATCTTCCCTAGCAGAAAGGTAAAGCTAGAGTAATGTTCTAGGGCATCTGCCTATGGCGATTTTTAACCAGCCATTAGAAGGAGTGTAAAAGAAACCATAGGATCACATTTCCTTTCGAGTTTTCCTTCCTCCTAATAGGAAAGCTTCCGTTTGGCTCTTTGCCATGAGGCAGAGCTGAGGTTAGGATCTCAAGTTTCAATTTTAAAAGCTTTTACACCAGTAAAATGCATTTGCCCCTTGTGTCTTGGTCCATTTTTCCTTTTTTACCCCTACTTTTGTCCATTACTTTTGCCCTCTCTTCTCTTGAAGGCACCAACACAGTCCCATGGATGTTACAGCACTCCAGGATCTCACTCAAAAGCCATTTTTATTGTGAGAGCATGGTGGGGGGGGGGGGGGCTGGGGGAGTATTGATAAGCTGTTCAACATTGGGGAACAGCACACTTTAGCCCAATTTTGTCCTTACCAGGTGGCGTATGCACATGTGCACACGTACACACACGCTTTCCAACAGGGGTCACAGTATAACAGGCAGGAATGGGAACCCTGATTTTATTTTCTTCTGTAGTCTCCTATCTTGAGGTCAACTACCATTGCCTCAGCTGAGATCAGCTAACTCATTAAAAACTAGGGACAAAACTTCAACACTTCCTAGTCCTTCTGGCTGAGCACCCAGCTGACTGTTATGTTTATCCAGCAAGCCATTACAAAAACTGCATCTATTTTCTGACCTTTCTTCAGTGCATGTAGAGTTTGTTGGGACAGCTTTTTGACATTTTAAAACTCCTTCAGTACTGACAACCAACTAACTCTGTACAGATATTGCTTGGGTAAAACAGTGGGGAAAGATAAACTCTGTTAATGAAAACATAAACTTGTTTACAAGGAATGGATTTACAATCTCATTATGCTTGGCACACAGACAGAGGAAATCTTACCCCAGCAGAGTTTTCAACTAAATTTAATTACTGAAAGAATCAATGTTGCTGTTAAAATAACCAAAAGTGTTAAAATGTACAATCTTAATAAGACAACTTAACATAGGTGCACACTTACCACCCTTTTCCCAGCATGTTAAGATCTATTTATAGGCTATTGAACCTATTATAGCGGAACCTGGCTGCTATTTTTGCCAAAGGCTGGATTGGCTGTAATTTACAGGTAATGTACATCCAGAGTGGAAAGGGTGGATGTTTTTGTGACCCAATTGTAGTACAATAACCCTTTACTAGGACTTGATGTTTGGCACAAAAATTGTCACGTTGCAACTAAAAAGCTCTGGAGATCCATCAACATGTGGATGTCAGTGTGGCAGCCCTACCAGCTCCTCTCATCACCCCCGCCCCTGGATTAGTTTGCTCTTGGTTGGTCTTTAAAAAAGGGCTTAGCAGCCCATAACAAGCAAAAGAAAATGCAATAATTTCTATGATCAAATTTAAGGATGGAAGCTAGACTCAGAGGAGCAATGAAAAAGAACAAAAGTCCATTATATCTTTCAACATCTCTCACTGCCCTGTTCACACACATTGGGGATGATTTTAAGTCGCTCCATTCAGCAGGAACGGTTTGGTTGTGGCCTGAAATTGCCATGCTGTACTCACTGCCCCATTTCCATCCACCACCATTTGCCTGGAAGCCACTCCATGGGCGGCCCTAGTGCCCGCCTGTTTCAAGCCGGAGCAACATTCAAATATGCTAAATGGGGTCAAGTGATGCTTAGGACCCTGATGTAACTTTTAGGTACCAGCAGGTGGAGCGTTTGCCTTTGGTACCAGATATTGAGTGGTTTAATCAAAGGCCAGTCCTTAAAATGCTCCTCCTGGCCCCACAAAGATTTTCTGGCCCATTGTCGGCCCATCTGTGTGCTCCCCCACAATGACCTCTACTCCCAAAGAAAAACATTTTGACTCGACTCTGCATTAGAGCTGCCAGAATTCCTGACCTCTCTCGTGACTGGCAAGTTGCCTGTGAGTGTTCGAATAATGCTCACAGTTCACCAGTCTAACGTAAATGAGACCAGGTCCTCAGAATGGCTCAGGTCTCTTGGCAGGGATTTCAGGCAAGCAGCGTGATTGCACCACCCATCACCCAGCCGAAGTCCACCTAAAACTTAACATTGACCTCCATCTACTTTTCCATCAAAATGAAAAGCACATACTGAACCTCTTCTTCTCAAGACCTCTTAGAAAATGGCTCTCAACCAGACACATAGGCCCAGATAGTAACGCGGGAACGGGAACGGAGCCGGCGGTGGGGGGGGGGGGCACGATAGCGGGCGACAAACGCGCAATATCGTGGGATGCATGGGAATGTGCGATTTCAACAGAGATGCCTCATTATCATTTTACTTCCGGGTTTTGTGACTCTAATGCTCGTGAGTGGACGTGACGTGGACCCGCGTGAAGCGATTTCATCTCGACTATTTAAAGGCTCGGTTCACAGAAGCAATGGAGGAGGACATCTGGAGATGGAGGAGGACATCTGGAGATTGAGAGTAAAGAATTTGAAGGTGAAAATGAAGGGAAATGTCTGCTAAGAGAGCAAAGGTTGCACACAGGTTTACTGAATCGTCTCTGGATGTTCTTCTGGGTGCAGGAAAGCGGTCTATTTCCCCAGCAATGGAAAAAAGAAAGCTGCTGCCATCACAAAGAAGGTGAGGCTGGTGGTGGCTGAAGAAGTGACCAGCTGGAGCATGACCATGATGATCTGCATCCAGTGTAGGAAACGTTTCAATGACTTAACCAGGTCAGGAAAGGTGAGCAAAGTCACAGATTTACCTACACCCTGTAGTTTACCTCCTCTCACTCTGTCTTGTCAAGCATACCCCATTCACATCACTTTTCACACCCATTTCACTTTCAGCATCATCAATCGATCCGTTTCAAGCACATCCTCACCTCCCCCTTCCTCCAGCCACCACTGCCACTCACCCCAACCCTCATGTGATCTGATAACACCTCAGTCAGTTCCCCGATTCTCAACTCATATGCTCAAATGGCACTGTCAACATGTTCCTCAAATGTATGCCAGTGCCACTTGTGATGCATCTGCGTGATTGTCACCCTCATTGAATACTCTGCATCCATCGGTTGCACACATGCCTCAGAGCAACTCAGAGCCCTTTCAGAAGAGAGCACAGAATGCGAGGGAGAGAGCGAGTAGCAGAGGCGGACCATAGATCATGGAGCTTTACCCAGCGGAACAGGGGACACTGGAAATTAGCAACATTTCAGCTTCGCTGAGCATCGGAGATGGCGAGATTGGTAGTGCATTGGAGCAGGGTGACAGCATTAATCTATCAGACCTACAGCTTCTCCTACCAGACAATCATCTTGAGTTGACTTCAGCAATTAATCAAATATGATCACTTTAATCATGTACATTTCAACATTTGCAGAATCCCATGATTAAATCATATCCATCTCTTCTCTCTTCCAGGGCCATCGTGCAAAGAAAACAAACCCCTGCCCGTAGATGAAGAGGGCTCCTGAGAGGAGCTCATTCCTGCTGGGGGCACACCGTCACAGGACACATCTGTTGCAGGCACCAGTACAGATACGAGCACTTTGATGCATCCTATTAGACAGTTAGGTGGGATCTCACCTGGTGAATCACAGTTCACAAGTGAACACGAGCAGTGAGTGATGGCAGGGACAGCTGTGGAGAGTCCGCGTTGGAGGGCGCAATCCTCTCCAAACTCTGCTCAGATGCTGAACCCGGGGGTGGGGTGAGGATGTGGGAGGGGGCCATCAATTAAAAAGAGAATGCTAGTGATTCAGCAGCAACTGTGCGAGGTACTGGCAGTCCTGCCAGGCACACTCTCCACAATGGCACAGAGGATGGAGGAGTCCATCTCAAACATTTGTGGAGTGATGTCACAGGCCCCTTCGAAGATACAATCTTCCATTGAGAGTCTGGCCGCTTCAATGGAAGTTGATCTAATCATGGGACTCTGCAAATGTTGAAATGTACATGATGTACATGATGGAAGTTGAATTATGACGCATTAATAAGCCCCTGCAGGCCGAGACGGTGGCCTTGCAAGCTTTGTTTGCTGACATATTTAATGGCTTTCACATCCTTGCAGACAGATCAGACCTGGGCTTCCAAGCCGTCACTGATCTCCTCCAAGCTGCTCTCCCACAGAGAAGCAGAAGTGATGTGCCGCTGGCCCAGGAGAGGGAGGATGGCCATAAGGGAGATGCAAGTGCGTACTCCTCTCAGAGCGTTTGCATGTCTCACCCGTTGCCCTCCCCCAACCAGTACCCGCAATGCCTCTCCTGCTGGCCCAGTCTGCGCCTGCATAGGTGCTGGCGGAGCAGTCTTTGGCGGGGCCCTCACAGGCTCCAACACCCAGAAGCCATCGGCCATGAGCATCTCAGTAGTCAGAGCAGAGATCAGAGCAGCCTGTCTCTGCTTCTGCTGAAGCCATAGAGATTGCACCACGTAGGAGTGCCAGAGATAGGAAAAAGAATAGCTTTATAGTTCACCAAGGGTACACACATGAGTGTTTTTTGATCTTTGTTGATACTGTTAATTTGTTAGATCACATTAAATTTATTATTTCGCACCACTTTCCCGTGTTCCCCATTCTTGAATGGTGAGTGCCAACTTTGCTTTTCATTTGTTTGCTGCTGAATGTGGAAACATGAATTGACTGACACCAATTGGTGAATGTGGAACCAGTGGACGGATGGTTTACAGGACTACTCGAGCAGCAATGTGATTGGCTGGTCTTGCTTTGTGCGCCCCATCTTCTTCTTCCACCTCCTCGGCATTGGAATCCTCATCAGATGAGGAGTCCTGATCAGGTTGTTCCTCCTGCACCTCTAGTCCTTGCTGCTGCACCATGTTGTGCTGAACACAGTGTACCACGATTATTCGCTGGTGAGTATTGAAGGGCGCCTCCAGACCTGTCCAGGCACCTGAAGCGCAACTTCAGCATGACGATGGCTTGTTCGGTGACACATCTGTTTGTCATATTGCTGGTGTTGTAGCACTCCTGGTTCCCATGGGTGGGGTTCCTCAGAGGTGTCATCAGCCAGGTTTGAAGGGGTACCCTTTGTCGCCCACCAGGCACCCCGTAAGGCTGGTTCCAGGTCTGAACATGTTGGGGATGTTGGGCTGCCGCAGCGTGAAAGCATCATGGCAGCCCCCAGGGAATCTGGTGCAGACCCTGCATGAACCTTTTTTTGTGGTTTCACACCGGCTGAACATTGATGGAATTAAATCCCTTGCAGTTGATGAATGCTTCTGGTTGACCCGGTGGTGCTCGGATTGCCACGTGTGTGCAGTCAATAGCCCCCTGTACCTGTGGGAAGCCGGCAAGAGACGCGAATCCGAGTGGCCACTCATTCTGGCTATTGTCATCACAGTGAAAGTTTACATACCTCCCAGCCCTGGCAAACAATCCATCAATCCACCTGCCTTACACATTTATGTGCAGCCGACTGTGAGGCACTCCGGTATCTCCGGTAGCGGCCTAGAAGGAGCCGGAGGCAAAGAAATTGAGGGTGGTGGTGACTTTCACAGCCTCTGGTAATGCGCGGCTGCCAGGTCCAGTAGGCAGCAGGTCTTCCAGTAGAAGGCTGCAGATGTCAGCGACCACCTAATGTAACAATCTCAGCTTTCGAAAGCACTGCTTCTCCAACAGATCAAGGAAGCTGAGCCTCTGTCTGTAGACCCTGTTGGGTGGGTAGGGCCTTCTGCAAGCTCATCTCCTCTGTTGCTCCCTCACTGACCAAGGCTTTGTTCCTATTGTCAATTACAGGCTTGCAAAGTTGCTGTCCCAGTTAGAATGCAGCACTGGACCTGGCATGTTACAGTTAGATCGTGCATACCGCCCATGGGTTATTGAATTCGAAGAAAATCCCGAGCCTGAAGTTATAGACGAGGTTACAGCTACCATGAAAGAGTTGTATATCTGCCTTGGCGAGGTAAGGGCAAACTGGTCTGGTGTCAATGTACAGGGAGGCATGTATGCCAGTGACATCTTTACGCCTTCCTGTGTTGCTAAACTATTGATGTGACAGTGACTCCGTCTTTGAATTTATGCTTCATCTTACACTGATAGCATAATAACAGATTAAAATCCAACAAAAAATGCAACGTTTAATTTTGACAATTGCCATGAAATCTAGGTTTTCATGAGATGGGTCCAATTTAAAGTACATGTATATTTTGGATTTTTAAAGTTGTTTGAACAAAGGTGGTGAGCAATGAGGCATATAGATAGATTAGGCATCATATAGCTATATGGTGGAGGAATACATAGGCCCTGAATATCCACGATTCAGTTCCACCACTGTAACGAGAACTAGAGGGCATAATCACAAGATAAGGGGTTGCCCATTTAAGACTGAGATGAGGAGGAATTTCTTCACTCAAAGGGTTATGAATCTTTTTTTTTATTCGTTCATGGGATGTGGGCGTCGCTGGCAAGGCTGGCATTTATTGCCCATCCCTAATTGCCCTTGAGAAGGTGGTGGTGAGCCGCCTTCTTGAACCGCTGCAGTCCGTGTGGTGAAGGTTCTCCCACAGTGCTGTTAGGTAAGGAGTTCCAGGATTTTGACCAAGCGACGATGAAGGAACGGCGATATATTTCCAAGTCGGGATGGTGTGTGACTTGGAGGAGAACCTGCAGGTGGTGTTGTTCCCATGTACCTGCTGCTCTTGTCCTTCTAGGTGGTAGAGGTCGCAGGTTTGGGAGGTGCTGTCGAAGAAGCCTTGGCGAGTTGCTGCAGTGCATCCTGTGGATGGTACACACTGCAGCCACAGTGCGCCGGTGGTGAAGGGAGTGAATGTTTAGTGTGGTGGATGGGGTGCCAATCAAGCGGGCTGCTTTGTCCTGGATGGTGTCAAGCTTCTTGAGTGTTGTTGGAGCTGCACTCATCCAGGCAAGTGGAGAGTATTCCATCACACTCCTGACTTGTGCCTTGTAGATGGTGGAAAGGCTTTGGGGAGTCAGGAGGTGAGTCACTCGCCGCAGAATACCCAGCCTCTGACATGCTCTTGTAGCCACAGTATTTATATGGCTGGTCCAGTTAAGTTTCTGGTCAATGGTGACCCCCAGGATGTTGATGGTGGGGGATTCGGCGATGGTAATACCATTGAATGTCAAGGGGAGGTGGTTAGACTCTCTCTTGTTGGAGATGGTCATTGCCTGGCACTTGTCTGGCGTGAATGTTACTTGCCACTTATGAGCCCAAGCCTGGATGTTGTCCAGGTCTTGCTGCATGCGGGCTCGGACTGCTTCATTATCTGAGGGGTTGCGAATAGAACTGAACACGGTGCAATCATCTGCGAACATCCCCATTTCTGACCTTATGATGGAGGGAAGGTCATTGATGAAGCAACTGAAGATGGTTGGGCCTAGGACACTGCCTTTAGGAACTCCTGCAGCAATGTCCTGGGGCTGAGTTGATTGGCCTCCAACAACCACTGCCATCTTCCTTTGTGCCAGGTATGACTCCAGCCACTGGAGAGTTTTCCCCCTGATTCCCATTGACTTCAATTTTCTTAGGTATCCTTGGTGCCACACTCGGTCAAATGCTGCCTTGATGTCAAGGGCAGTCACTCTCACCTCACCTCTGGAATTCAGCTCTTTTGTCCATGTTTGGACCAAGGCTGTAATGAGGTCTGGAGCCGAGTGGTCCTGGCGGAACCCAAACTGAGCATCGGTGAGCAGGTTATTGGTGAGTAAGTGCCGCTTGACAGCACTGTCGACGACACCTTCCATCACTTTGCTGATGATTGAGAGTAGACTGATGGGGCGATAATTGGCCAGATTGGATTTGTCCTGCTTTTTGTGGACAGGACATACCTGGGCAATTTTCCACATTGTCGGGTAGATGCCAGTGTTGTGGCTGTACTGGAACAGTTTGGCTAGAGGCGCAGCTAGTTCTGGAGCACAAGTCTTCAGCACTACAGCTGGGATGTTGTCGGGGCCCATAGCCTTTGCTGTATCCAGTGCACTCAGCCGTTTCTTGATATCACATGGAGTGAATCGAATTGGCTGAAGACTGGCTTCTGTGATGGTGGGGATATCGGGAGGAGGCCGAGATGGATCATCCACTCGGCACTTCTGGCTGAAGATGGTTGCAAAGACTTCAGCCTTGTCTTTTGCACTCACGTGCTTGACTCCGCCATCATTGAGGATGGGGATGTTTACAGAGCCTCGTCCTCCCGTTAGTTGTTTAATTGTCCACCACCATTCAAGACTGGATGTGGCAGGACTGCAGAGCTTTGATCTGATCTGTTGCTTGTGGAATCGCTTAGCCCTGTCTATAGCATGTTGCTTCTGCTGTTTAGCATGCATGTAGTCCTGAGTTGTAGCTTCACCAGGTTAGCATCTCATTTTTAGGTACGCCTGATGCTGTTCCTGGCATGCTCTTCTGCACTCCTCATTGAACCAGGGTTGATCCCCTGGCTTGTTGGTAATGGTAGAGTGAGGAATTTGCAGGGTCATGAGGTTCCAGATTGTGCTGGAATACAATTCTGCTGCTGCTGATGGCCCACGGCGCCTCATAGATGCCCAGTTTTGAGCTGCTAGATCTGTTCTGAATCTATCCCATTTAGCACGGTGGTAGTGCCACGGAACACGTTGGATGGTGTCCTCAGTGCGAAGACGGGACCTCAGCTCCACGAAGACTGTGCGGTGGTCTCTCCTACCAATACTGTCATGGACAGATGCATTTGCGACAGGTAGATTGGTGAGGACAAGGTCAATTAATTTTTCCCTCATGTTGGTTCACTCACCACCTGTCGCAGGCCCAGTCTAGCAGCTCTGTCCTTAAGGACTCGACCAGCTCGGTCAGTAGTGGTGCTACCGAGCCACTCTTGGTGATGGACATTGAAGTCCCCCACCCAGAGTACATTCTGTGCCCTTGCTACCCTCAGTGCTTCCTCCAAGTGGTGTTCAACATGGAGGAGGACTGATTCATCAGCTGAGGGAGGGTGGTAGGTGGTAATCAGCAGGAGGTTTCCTTGCCCATGTTTGATCTGATGCCATGAGATTTCATGGGGTCCAGAGTCAATGTTGAGGACTCCCAGGGCCACTCCCTCCTGACTGTATATCACTGTACCACCACCTCTGGTCGGTCTGTCCTGCCATTGGGACAGGACATACCCAGGGATGGTGATGGAAGAGTCTGGGACGTTGGCTGAAAGGTATGATTCTGTGAGTATGGCTATGTCAGGCTGTTGCTTGACTAATCTGTGGGACAGCTCTCCCAATTTTGGCACAACTCCCTAGATGTTAGTGAGGAGGACTTTGCAGGGTCGACTGGGCTTGATTTGCCTTTGTCGTGTCCGGTGCCGTGGTCTGATGCCGGGTGGTCCGTCCGGTTTTATTCTTATTATGACTTTTCGTAGCGAGATTTTACAACTGAGTGGCTTGCTAGGCCATTTCAGAGGGCAATTAAGAATCAACCACTTTGCTGTGGGTCTGGAGTCACATATCGTCCAGACCGGGTAAGGACGGCAGGTTTCCTTCCCTAAAGGACATTAGTGAACCAGATGGGTTTTTACGACAATCCAGTCGTTTCATGGCCACCATTACTGATACTAGTATTTTAATTCCAGATTTTTATTTATTTAATTAATTGAATTTAAATTCCCCAGCTGCCGTGGCGGGATTTGAACTCATGACTCGGGATTATTGGTCCAGGCCTCTGGATTATTAGTCCAGTAACATAACCACTATGCTACCGTACCCCAGAGGGCTGTACTTGCTGAGTCGTTGGGTATATTCAAGACTGAGATAGATAGATTTTTGGACTCTAGGGGAATCAAGGGATATGGGGATCGGGCAGGAAAGTGGAGTTGAGGTTGAAGATCAGCCATGATCTGATTGAATAGCGGAGCAGGTTCGAGGGGCCGTATGGCCTACTCCTACTCCTGCTCCTATTCCTTATGTTCTTATGTCCTTAACTGTGGGAAAGCAGGAATTGTAATCCACCAGGACAGTAAGGGACTAACCCTGCCGGAGATTTTGGGGACAAGTCAGAGTCAAGCACTTTAATTAGATCCAGCGGGTCTCTCAACCAGTGTTGATGCATCTTGGGTGCCTGCTGGGTGGAGGAGCAAAATATCACATTTGAAAGCTGCTTGACTGATGTACAAAGAAAGAACTTGCATTTATATAGCACCTTTCGTAACCTCAGGACATTAAAAACGCTTCACAGTCAATGCGGAACTTTTGCATTGCAGCCATTGTTGTAATGCAGGAAATACAGCAGCCAATTTCTGCAAGGTCCCACTACCAGAAATGAGATAAATGACCATATAATCTATTTTAGCGGTGTTGTTTGAAGGATGAAAGCTGGCCAGGGCATCGGGAATACACCCGTACTGTTCTTCCATTCGTGCCGTGGGATCTTTTACGTTCACCTAAGAGGGTAGACAGGACCTCAGTTTAACACCTCATCCAAAAGATGGCATCTCCAATAGTGAAGCACTCTATTAGTACTGCACTGAAATAAGGCAGCAGCACCACTTTACAAATTATGGCATCAGTGAGATTGGCCCCCTGACCTACAACTGATTTAGCTATCCATCAACAGATCTGGCACTTCCATCTCCCCTCATGCCCTTTCTGAGCTCATCTCATCCATGAGGCCCACTTTCTGCTTCCTTGACCTCCATTGCCACTAAAGTACTGACCACACAACTTGCCTTCCTGGCCCTCATGCTAGCTGACATTATAAATGATTCCTTCTACTCAGGTACTGACCCCGTCCTTTTCAAAACCACTGTCATAACCCCTTCTCAAAAAACCCACCCTCAACTCCACTGTCTTCTGCAATGCCATACACATCCACTACAGCCCTCCATAGTACTGGACAACAGTATCTTGCCAGCATACAGCACGATCAGGGCAGAGGAACTGAGAGCTGCAGTATATCCGATGGGTTACACCATTCCATCGGTCTCGCCTCCTATTTTCTACCCACATTTGCCTCCAGCAGGAATTCGATGTTGATGATCCTTGCGATGGAGACTCAGCATTACCAGGTCCCCACCCCAGTTCTCGACTGGCTCCTCCAGTTCCTCTCCACCGGAACTGCACCCCAGGAACTTCACTGGCCCTGAGGAAATCCAGGGCCATAATGAATTATACATTCCCATGTAGCATAGGTTATTCATTGAATCCTTATGATGGTTATTTTCATAATATGGAATGTAACCCACCTGGATAAGTTTATCCTTTTACATTGATGGCAATGTCATTGTATGAAGCAGTTCATATCTGCCCGAGGGTTAACGATTTAGAAAAAACACCAAGAAAAGATTTTCCTGAGGGTCAAGAGGAGTAAGTGTAAGTGGACAGACGGGAAGGAGAAGGGAAGTGCAAAGTCTCCTAACTGAGGGCTGGAGCGATGGACTAATTATTGAGTAGAGTGCAAAGAATTGTCAGCATTCACAAGCAGAAAGCAAAGATACAGATCCTCATAACATGTCCTTGCTGCTCATAGCTCTATTGAGTTCTTGCTATTACCTTAGATGAGTACTCTTCATGTATTGTCAACTGAATGCAACTATAAACTTGCTTTTGAGCATAACATTCTAAATAATTATCGCAAGTAACAAATTTGCCTCCGTAGGCTTCCGTTACCCAAACTGAAGCATTGTTCACACAAGCAGTGGAAGAACTTCCAATGATTATCATCCAGGCTGCACAAAGGCCTACAGCCAGCATCAGGGCACCTTTATCTCAAACTTCTGTAAAGTCTTTCGAAAGCGGCTTGTCTGGTAAGACACTTAGGACTATAGTTTTCTGTTCTTACGAAAATGGGTCACATACGCATTCTTTTGTAGAATTTAAAATGAATGCCGTTGATGAATGCTGGATGATGTAATTTTCCTGCAGGTGATTTAGTGAAATATGAATTTGTTTTTAGGAATGCCATGCTTCTTTAAAACTTCTTAAGTAACTAAGTCACAGGTAGAAGATGCGACTGCCAAAATATTCTACAATGCTATACGTATCCAGTCCATGAAAATGGAGAAAACATCATTTTACCCACAAGGTTCAATTTGGTCCCAATCTAAAATAGTTCAAAGAGAAGCTGGGGTGATATTGTTCTTTGGTGAAAGCGTGCAATGGGCGATAGTGAATTGGCAGACCGTTTTCAATAGCAACCGATTTTCTTTTCGGGCAGGGTGTAAAATGGTTACTGATTCGCTATCACCCCTTTCGCCATATGAGGTCGTGTGTGCCACAGTGATGTGTGGGGAAGGTGCCTTGTCCATGTCAAAAAAAAGTGTCCTTGAAGACTAACAGAAACTCTTTTGGCAGGCAAAGTAAGTTGAGAGAGTGATTTTGAGTAAAGAATGTGCTTAAATGTTTGGAGAGGTGGGCCTTTGCAGAAATAAGTTCCCTGACACATAGCTATCAAGAGAGAAACAGTATGATAGGTAGAGGTGAATGAAGTGGCATGAGTGGTAGAGGATGTATTTTGGCACCAGAGCCTTGTCTTACCTTGGCCACCCTTGTGAAGTTGTTGAACCTCTATCTGCATTGTGTGGTAGTCCAAGGGGTGGTGGAGGTTGCATTGACTGTTTCTGCCATACCCTTCCAGACAACCTGTGTCACTCTCCTATGGAACCTTCTGCCCTCTGTGCCTATCAGACAGTCCCTCCAGGCTCTCACTTCTGCTAGCAGCACCTCCACTGATGCATTGGGAAATCTGGGGTGCCCTTGCACCTGCTGACACCACTGAGGGTGCTGCTCTGCCTGCCACCTTGCTGTGAAGTGATGTTGCCCTTTAACTGACTACATCCTTTTAAAAGCTGCCTAAGAGCTGTATTTCCCTCCCTTCTAGCAGTAAGTCAATGAAGGGTGGTTTTCTGGACTCCAAACTGCCCTGCATGGCTAATGAGGATTCTGGAAGGAAATTATAGTCGGCTAGTTGCCATTTCACCTTTGCTGCAAACCTGCCAATGGGAGGAAAATCAAGTTACCTTTTAAAGGACTGCAGTAGCACCATACTCTCCACATTTCATTAGTTTGTTCTAGAAGGTGATGAGTCCCTGCAAAAAGAAATACCTTCTGGCATTTAACCTGACTCTTTGCCCAAGGATTAGGACTTTAGTACTGCAAAGTAATTAACCCTAGTTCTTGGAGCCGATCCTCATAACTAAGAGCTCTAAGATTTAGTATCATCCTGGTCACCCTCCTTTGCCCCTTCTCCAGAGTCAGGATACTTTCATCATGTGCAGGACCACAACTGGACATAATACTCCAAGTGTGGACAGCCAGAGCCTTACAAAGCCTAAATCATCATATTGCACTCAATGGTCCTGGAAATACAACCTAAAATCCTATTTGCTTTCCCACGAGCAACCTCACACTGTTTGTGCACCTCTAAAGAGTGATCAGTTACTATACCAGTTCTGTTTCTTGATCCATTCCCTTTAATGGATACTCCTGCAAGGTGTAGCTATGCCTGCAGTTTCCTAGCTCCAAGTGGATGACATTGCAATTGTCGGCATTGAATAGCATCTGCATAGGGGCCTATTCACAAACTTATCTAAATCCGCCAGTAAGTTATTGATTTGTTCTGAATTACTAGCCCCAAAGCACACTTTTGGATCATCCATGAATTTGAGGTGGTTTCTGTTTAAGTCCACTCCTAGATCATTAATAAAAATAACGAACGGGGTGGATCCAGAAGATCCCTGCGAAACACTGCTTGTAACTAGGCTCCCATTACATTCACTCCCATTAATGTCAAACCTCTACTTATATGATTTCAACTAGCTCTATTACACAAATTGGAGTTGTATTCTCTAGAGTTTCGAAGGTTAAGGGGTGATCTGATTGAAGTTTATAAGATATTAAGGGGAACAGATAGGGTGGATAGAGAGAAACTATTTCCGCTGGTTGGGGATTTTAGGAGTCGGGGGCACAGTCTAAAAATTAGAGCCAGACCTTTCAGGAGCGAGATTAGAAAACATTTCTACACACAAAGGGTTGTAGAAGTTTGGAACTCTCTTCCGCAAACGGCAATTGATACTAGCTCAATTGCTAAATTTAAATCTGAGATAGACAGCTTTTTAGCAACCAAAGGTATTAAGGGATATGGGCCAAAGGCAGGTATATGGAGTTAGATCACAGATCAGCCATGATCTTATCAAATGGCGGAGCAGGCACGAGGGGCTGAATGGCCTACTCCTGTTCCTATGTTCCTTACCCCAAAATAATAAATGCCCTACAATCCCATGAGATATAAGTTTTTCTAATAGCCATCTATTTAGTCCTTTATCAAATGCTTTTTGAAAGTCAAAGTATACAACAGCAGCCAGACTATATTCATCCACCATTCTGGTAACTTCCACAAAGATGTCAATCAAATTAATATGACAGGACTTATGTTTTCTAAAGCCAAGTTAGGTATCCTGAATAACTACTGAACTCTCCAAATGATCATGTATCATATCCAATATAACGTTCTCCAATAACTTTTCTCATAGGCCAGTTAATTCCAAGGTCCGCTTTCTTCCTTTCATAAATAATGGGAACAGATGACCCACCCTCCGAGCCATGGGAAACTAAAACAGCAAGTGCTGGAAACACTCAGTAAGTCAGTCAGCATCTGTGGAAATAACAGATGACATAATGATTTGGGTGTGGACCCTTCGGCAAAACTGATGAGCCACTGAATATATGAGCCAATGGCTCACATGTGACCTGCCCCATATCCCTAAGCAAATGGCATCCGGTCCCGCAGCAATATCCATCATAAACACATTGGGGGTGAATTTCTGCAGAGGTTCTCCCACTTGTCCACCTTCGGTGGAAGAGCCGTGGAAACCCTGGAAAGTGGCATAAACAGGGCAGATGAATGGGAGGAGCCATGCAGAAATTCACCCATTAATCACAATTAAAACTATCTCCCTGTTTACTCTTAATGAAGTAGTTTAATACTTCAGAAGCAAAAACCAAAGCAGAAATGTTATTTAGCTCATTAGACATATCTTTATCTTCATACATAACCTACCTGAACAAATGCCTGAAAGTAACAAAGTAGTTATTGATTGTTTTCTAACTCCCAAAATACTGTAAAAAGCCTTGCCATCACAACTGCAGTTATCCACCGTTCTTATTTATGAAACCATCTTAGCTTTCCTAATACTAGCTGTAGTTATCCTCTAATGGTATTTATATTTCTCCTTATTTCCTTGACAGTTGAACCTTTTATACCTGGTGAAATACTTTTGAAGGTTAATTTTTCTACATGCACTGCCCCCCTCTCTTGCCATTTAGCCATTTAGGATTAATTTTACTTTGAAATCTTTGTTTCTTAGGGATGTGCAAGACTTCCTTGGTCCTTCAGCATTGATTTAAAAATTATCCATTTTTTTCTGGTATCACAGTTATTTCTATCCAACAGCATTGTCCAATGTACCTTCCACAGATCATTGCTCATAAGTGAAAATGCAGCCCTCCTGAAATTAAGTACAAACATTAACTTATCAGCAATATTAAACTAAAATCTAAGAATACAGTAATCACTAATGCTCACATAAAGATCAGATTTCATCTCCAGAACACTACTAAGTGCTAAATCAAATGAGTTGTCTTCTTTGGCATTCTCCCTAACAAGTTGAATAAAGAAACAGCTAACTTAATCTTACCTTCCTCTGCACTTGGCTGCCCCACATTAGACCACTTAATGGAAGCGCTGTTAAAATATTTCCCATGATAATGGTTTCTCTTTTAATTTGTTCACAAAGTTCCCTGTCCTGCCCTACTTGTTGAGCCAAAGGCCGATAGCATGTTTCAGGTTCAACCTTGGACCAAGCTCATGCTCTAAATGCACCTTAACCATATTAACTTCCTCTTACTGACTAATATCCTCCCACTCAAACACAATGATATCCTCTTTTATAACTAAAGCGACATTCCATTCTTTGTGACTCAACCTATCTTCATGAATATTTTCAACAGCACTTAGGATCCATCACCATCCAGCCAAGTTTTGAGATACCAATTACATCTAAATTCTCTATGAAAGCATATGGCTGTAATTTTAGCATTTTATTTTTAAAATAGTATTAGTATATAAACATTTCAAGAAATTCTGAATGTGCCTCATGTGGTTTGCTCAATGCGATTTACCTTGATTCCTTTAATTGAAATTCATTAAATTGTTATTTAGCATCCTGTGGCACAGTAAGCAGTGTAGATATGAGCAGTAATTTGTAAAGGGACATTGATAGATTAAGTGAGTCGGCAAAACTGTGGCAGATAGAGTTCATCACGGGGAAGTGCGAGGTCATCCACTTTGGACCTAAGAAAGATAGATCAAAGATAGATTTTCTAAATGGTGAGAAGCTAGGAACTGTGGAAGAACAGAGAGCTGTAGGGATCCACATACAGAAATCACTAAAAATTTGTGAACAGGTACAAAAAATAACTAAAAAAGGCTAATTAGCCTTCATCTCAAGAGGGATGGAATAAAAAGGGATGGAAGTTATGCTAAATATAGAAAGTACAGAGGTGAAGTGAAAAAGGAAAGAAGAGGGGCCTGGCATATTCCTCACTCTACCATTACCAACAAGCCAGGGGATCAACCCTGATTCAATGAGGAGTGTAGATGAACATGCCAGGAGCAGCACCTGGCATACCTAAAAATGAGGTGCCAACTTGGTGAAGCTACAACACAGGACTACATGCATGCTAAACAGTGGAAGCAACATGCTATAGACAGCTAAGTGATTCCACAACCAACGGATCAAAGCTCTGCAGTCCTGCCATATCCAGTCGTGAATGGTGGTGGACAATTAAACAACTAACGGGAGGAAGAGGCTCTGTAAACATCCCCATCCTCAATATGGCAGCGTCCAGCAGGTGAGTGCAAAAGACAAGGCTGAAGCATTTGCAACCATCTTCAGCCAGAAGTGCCGAGTGGATGATCCATCTCAGCCTTCTCCCGATATCCCCACCATCACAGAAGCCAGTCTTCAGCCAATTCGATTCACTCCATGTGATATCAAGAAACAGCTGAGTGCACTGGATACAACAAGGGCTATGGGCCCTGACAACATCCCGGCTGTAGTGCTGAAGACTTGTGCTCCAGAACTAGCCTCACTTCTAGCCAAGCTGTTCCAGTACAGCTACAACACTGGCATCTACCCGACAATGTGGAAAATTGCCCAGGTATGTCCTGTCCACAAGAAGCAGGACAAATCCAATCCGGCCAATTACTGTCCCATCAGTCTACTCTCAATCATCAGCAAAGTGATGGAAGGTGTCGTCGACAGTGCTATCAAGCGGCACTTACTCACCAATAACCTGCTCACCGATGCTCAGTTTGGGTTCCACCAGGACCACTCGGCTCCAGATCTCATTACAGCCTTGGTCCAAACATGGACAAAAGAGCTGAATTCCAGCGGTGAGGTGAGAGTGACTGCTCTTGACATCAAGGCAGCATTTGACCAAGTGTGGCACTAAGGAGCCCTAATAAAATTGAAGTCAATGGGAATCAGGGGGAAAACTCTCCAGTGGCTGGAGTCATACCTAGCGCAAAGGAAGATGGTAGTGGTTGTTGGAGGCCAATCATCTCAGCCCCAGGACGTTGCTGCAGAAGTTCTTCAGGGCAGTGACCTAGGCCCAATCATCTTCAGCTGCTTCATCAATGACCTTCCCTCCATCATAAGGTCAGAAATGGGGCTGTTCGCTGACGATTGCACAGTGTTCAGTTCCATTCGCAACACCTCAGATAATGAAGCAGTCCGTGCCCGCATGCAGCAAGACCTGGACAACATCCAGGCTTGAGCTGATAAGTGACAAGTAACATTCAAGCCAGACAAGTGCCAGGCGATGACCTTCTCCAACGAGAGAGTCTAACCACCTCCCCTTGACATTCAACGGCATTACCATCAACATCCTGGAGGTCACCATTGACCAGAAACTTAACTGGACCAAGCATATAAATACTGTAGCTACAAGAGCAGGTCAGAGACTGGGTATGCTGCGGCGAGTGACTCACCTCCTGACTTCCCAAAGCCTTTCCACCATCTACAAGGCACAAATCAGGAGTGTGATGGAATACTGTCCACTTGCCTGGATGTGTGCAGCTCCAACAACACCCAAGAAACTCGACACCATCCAGGACAAAGCAGCCCGCTTGATTGGCACCCCATCCACTACCCTAAACATTCACTCCCTTCACTACTGGTGCACCGTGGCTGCAGTGTGTACCATATACAGGATACAGTGCAGCAACTCGCCAAGGCTTCTTCGACAGCACCTCCCAAACCCGCGACCTCTACCGCTTAGAAGGACAACGGCGGCAGGCACATGGGAACAACACCATCTGCACATTCCCCCCAAGTCACACACCATCCCGACTTGGAAATATATTGCCATTCCTTCATCGTCGCTGGGTCAAAATCCTGGAACTCCCTTCCTAACAGCACTGTGGGAGAACCTTCACCAGACGGACTGCAGCGGTTCAAGAAGGCCGCTCACCACCACCTTCTCAAGGGCAATTAGGAATGGGCAATAAATGCTGGCCTTGCCCGCGACGCCCACATCACATGAACGAATAAAAAAAAGAGGGAGTATGAGAATAGACTGGCGGCCAACATAAAAGGGAATCCAAAAGTCTTCTACAGTCATATAAATAGTAAACGGGTCGTAAGAGAAGGGGTGGGGCCAATTAGGGACCAAAAAGGAGATGTACGCATGGATAGCAGAGGGCATGGCTGAGGTACTAAATGAGTACTTTGCATCTGTCTTTACCAAGGAAGAAGATGCTGCCGAAGTCACAATAAAAGGGGAGGTAATTGAGATGCTGAATGGGGTGAAAATCGATAAAGAGCAGGTACTAGAAAGGCTGGCTGTACTTAAAGTATATAAGTCACCTGGTCCGGATGGGATGCATCCTAGGTTGCTGCAGGTAGTCAGGGCGGAAATTGCAGAGATGCTGGCCATAATCTTCCAATCCTCCTTAGATATAGGGGTGGTGCCAGAGGACTCAAGAATTATCCTCACTGTTTACTACCCTTCCAAGTTTTGTGTCATCTCCAAATTTTGAAATTCTGCCCTGTACACCCAAGTCCAAGTCATTAATATATATCAAGAAAAGCAGTAGTCCCTGCACTGGCCCCTGGGGAACACCACTGTACACCTCCCTCCAGTCTGAAGAACAATCATTCACCATTACTCTCTGTTTCCTGTCCCTTAGCCAATTCTGTGTCCATGTTGCTACTGCCCCCTTTATTCCATGGGCCGCAATCTTGATGATAAGCGGCACTTTATCAAACGCCTTTTGAAAGTTCATATACACTACATCAACTGCATTGCTTTCATCTACCCTCTCTGTTGCCTCATCAAAAAACTGTTATCAGGTTAGTTAAACACGATTTGCCTTGAACAAATCTGTGCTGGCTTTCCCTAATCAATCCACACTCGTCCAAGTGACTGTTAATTCTGTCACGGATTATCATTTCTAAAAGTTTCCCCACCACTGAGGTAAAACTGACTGGCCTATGGTTGCTGGGTTTATCCTTATACCCTTTTTTGAAAGGTAAATCTTTTTTGATTAGTTTGCTTATTCTCTCCCAAAACACATACACACTCCATTTCCTCCCACACCATGCACCATTTCAGAAGCTGAAAAGGTGGGTTATGGACCTATTGAGCTGCTAAATGGTGTGCAAGGATACCCCAAGCTTGTATTTCCTTCTCTTGCAGTGAGAAGCAGCATGCTCAATAATTCTATCCGATGGTCCTATTAAGATTAGCAACTCAAATTCATTATGTTAGGAATTACAACCAAGTTGGTTCCTGGGTGTTTGGTGTACCAACATGTGTTGGTAAGATACTGCAGTGTCTTATTTTGTTGTTTTAATTCCTCAAATTATTGTGAAATTCATGGATTCTGTGCACCCAGCAGGGTTCCGTGCTCAATAGGAGTGCAGATTGGAGACAGGGCTACAACATTGTAGTGCTAATTCTCCATGTTCCGTTCAAACATGGCTCCCCACTGGAAGGGCAGGCTCAGTGTAAAATGGGTGCCTAATCCTCCAATATAGCAGGAGGCATGCGTGCGCACATTCCGCGCTTGAATTGTGCCACCCGCCATATTGGTAAAGGCAGAAAAAGATATGCCCAGGGCTCGTGCCTGAAACAGGCATTATGCGCCTTGCATATGCAGATGATGGGACTAATGTCTTGTTGAGGCCCCCTTTGCAAAATTGGTCTGTCATGAATGAAGCCGGCACCAAGCCAGCTGCGCTCAAGAAAATGTGGCCTACACGCGGATTTAAAGATACCGCCGGAGGCTGCCAATAAATAAGTTTGTTAAAAAATACTTGCCTGAATGTGAAGCCGGGTGTGGAGAATGGTTGGAGGGGGAATTAGGCGATTCAGAGGGAGGGAAGTGATCAGGAGGGAGGCACTGATTTGCAGGGAGAGGTGGGGGCGATCGGGAGGGGGAGTCGATTGGGAGGTGACTGAGCGAGAGCCGGCAAAGGCCTTTGGCACTGTAGTGGAGCCGGGAGCGCTCCTTCCAGTTCCACATTCAGGTTAAGTATATTTTTAACAAATTTACCTTTTTGATGATGGCCTCCAGCGGTCCCTCTAAGAACTGCTGATTGGGCTGCATGTAGACCATATTTTCTGTTAAATAGGCAGGACTATCTTTCAATGAGGCCCTCAAAGAAGCAATAGCCCCCCTTATTTATATATGCAAAGGGCCTAAATAGACATGATGCACTTGTGCAGTGATAGTAAATATTTGAATTTACAGCACCAGTGCACCATGACCACTGGATATTTCAACATCCTTTTGCAGAACAAAACATTTGTAGTTCTTTACTGAAAATGTTTAAACACTGCAGATAGGTAAACTCTTACCATTCTTTACAATGATGTTTGAGTTTGTTTCTCAAAAATAATGTAAAATTTGTATTTCTAAAAAAATTAAGCAAAATAAATGTTTTGTTAATAAAGGTTACTCTATTATATTGGGTTTCTTTTTAGAAATTTAGTACTTTTATACAAATGAATAAATGTTGTTCTGTCATTAATGGCTGGAAATCTCATATAACTTGATGACCTTTGATTTGTTTATGAGCCCCATTCACGTATTCCAGGATCATTGTGCACAGGCTACAAAGTGCCAAATGATATTTGCCTGAATTAACTACTAGTTATCCATTTTTGAAGACATTTTCTCCCCACTCCCTCACCAGACCCCCTGAGAATGCATTGTGTGGCTGGTACAAAAAGCATGAGATCCATTAGTTCAGTTAGTAGAACATCAGTTTTCAAACCAGATGACATCAGGCTTGAGTTTCAGGGTTGCCTGTCACTCCAGCCCAACTGCCACTGTTATAAGACGATATCCCATGTTGTCCTGACCTGTTGGGACTCGCAGTTTCTAAAACAAATACAGAGACAAATGCGAATGTGTCACATACCATGACTTTGCCACTGAATCCTTGCCCTTTTCCCATAAAAGGAATTAAATTCCTTAAAATTGAATTGCTCTAGGTATTTCGTTATTGGATGACGTTTTGATCAGTATTGAAGCTGGAAAGATGCCAACGAGATCCTACGGCAGCAGACGGCGCATAGACAGAGCATTTTTCGACGTTGATCAACATATGTGCCACACAGGTTTTTCCAAACCAAAAGTTGTGGATGACAAATTATTTGAATTCGTCCCTGAGTACGCTTTGCAAGAACCAGGAACAGTTTTCCTCAAGGTGAAGTCAGACAGTGAAACTGAACCTGACAAAGAAGAAAAAGAAAATGACGAAGAACAAGTCAGCACCGATGATAAAACAACGACTCAAGAAGAGGAAGTCAGAACCGATGATAAAACAACAGCCCAAAGTTCAGAAACCAACCTCCCTTCTACACTTGATCAAACAAAACCTCACTTGGACAGTAATTCAAAGATTGATACTAACATAGCACCAAAGTCTAATGTTTCTCAAACTGATCAGCTGAATGTAGAGAGATCATCTGCAGTGAGTGATAATGTAAAGACTCAAGGTTTTTCAGACAATATGGGTGAGGAAAGTACAGAATCTGATTCGTCTAATGAGGAAGATGATATCAGAGATTTCTGCTACGTGACACCACGTCACAGTTATAATTTCAAGAACAGAAAGAGCATTGAAAAATTCAAAAAGTTTCTTCACGGAACAGCTGGTGAGAAATATTGGTGGCTGTGGATGGATATTGAAAGATTAAAGGTTATCAAGGATGGCAAAAGGAAGCAAAGGTTAGTCAGAGGTTTGTCTTACACACTGGGACATAAGATTTTTGAAATGGAGACCAACACTGTTACTGTTTCAATATAACAGCCTTGAACACAAGAGCTCTCAACTAATATGCAAACCTAAATACTTTTTATGTAAACTTTAGGCATGATATTAATTTTGAGAGTTTGGCTATTTGTTTTAGACTTAGGGCATAATTTTAGCCCGGGGCGGGTGGGAGAGTGGAATTCCTGTCGGGAAACCTGGAAGTACGGATTTCCCGGACATCCTTGCAGTTTTGATGTAAGGACGTTGTTTTTTTCTTTTTTGCCGATTTGCCGCCCGACAGGCCTGCCTGATTGACAGGCTGGCTCTCAGTCAGACAGGAGAAGAGCCAGGAAGAGGACGTATTCAGGTAAGTATGGATTAAGGGGTCATCGGGGTGGGGGGAGGGGTAGGGACCGAGAGATTGGGAGGTCATCGGGGTGGGGGGGGTTAGTCATCAGGGGGCTGTCAGTCATCGAGGGGGGATTCAGTCATCGGGTGGGGGATCGGGGGTCAGTCATTGGAGGGGATCACAATTGTTTGGGCGGTGACGATCGTTGCGGGGGGGAGGTTCGGCGATCGTGGGGGGGGATTGCAATTGTTGGGGGGGTCGACATTCGTTGGAGGGTCCGGATTGTTGAGGGGTGTCGCCGATGGTTGGAGGGGGAGATCGCAATCGTTGCAGGGGATTGCGATCATTGGGGGAGGGGTCGTTGATCATTGGAGGGGGGTATCGTGATCGTTGCGGGGGGTCACGATCATTAGGGGAGGGGGAGGCGATCGCTGGTCGGGGTTGCTGCAGGTAAGCTTGTTGGGCCTGGGGGAAGCACTCCTGCTCCTCCAGGTCCACAAGCTGTGCTATAAAGGCACTTACTAGCAGTTTCAGGCCTTCTCGCCTCCGCTCACGTGGCGTGCAGGAGAAGGCCCAGGAATCCTGGCCCCCAGGGGTTAAAAACAAAAAAGATTTGAAAATGGAGGCCTGCTGCCTCCTTGAAAGCTTTTAATGCCCGACTCGTCTCCTGAGAGCGGGTTGGTCGCCCACCCCTTGTCCCGCCTCCGTGAAAACTGGAAATGGGCGGGTTGGAGGCGAGTTGGGAGCGGGTTTTAGATTTTTGCGATTTTTACTGCCCCCAACCCACCCATTTTTCCAGGCTAAAATCATGCTGGAGCTGCGGGTGGATTCACTGTGGAGCATCCACGATGCTGAAATTATCGTGGATAGCACGTTCAGTGAGGTGGTCACACCACAGGTTAAGGTTACGCAGGCAGAAAGGAAATGGGTGACCGCCAGGCAGAGTAAAAGGACTAAGCAGGTAAAGCAGGAGTCCCCTGGGGCCATCTCCCTTTCAAACAGATATACCGCTTTGGATACTGTTGGGGGAGATGGCTTATCAGGGGAAAGCAGTAAGAGCCAAGTTCGTGGCACCACGGGTGACTCAGCTGCACAGGAGGGGAGGAAGAAGAGTGACAGGGCTATAGTGATAGGGGATTCAATTGTAAGGGGAACAGATAGGCATTTCTGCGGCCGCAAACGTGACTCCAGTATGGTATGTTGCCTCCCTGGTGCTAGGGTCAAGGATGTCGCGGAGCGGCTGCAGGACATTCTGGAGGGGGAGGGTGAACAGCCAGTAGTCGTAGTCCATATCGGTACCAACGACATAGGTAAAGAAAGGGATGAGGTCCTGCAAGTGAATTTAAGGAGTTAGGAGATAAATTAAAAAGCAGGACTTCAAAGGTAGTGATCTCAGGATTACTACCAGTGCCACATGCTCGTGAGTATAAGAACAGGAGAATAGACCAGATGAATGCATGGCTGCAGGGATGGTGTAGGAGGGAGGGATTTAGATTCCTGGGACATTGGGACCGGTTCTGGGGAAGCTGGGACCTGTACAAGCGGGATGGGTTACACCCGAGCACGACCGGGACCAATGTCCTCGCGGGGGTGTTTGCTAGTGCTGTTGGGAAAGGTTTAAACTAGAGTGGCAGGGGGATGGGAACCTGAGCTGGAAGACGGGGCTGGAAGACGAGGGGGAGCAGTGAGGAAGACCACCAGCCTGGCACTTTTATTAATCATAAGGCATTCCACTTCTTCAACATCACGCTGGTTTGCGACCACAGGCAGCCCATCATGCAGGTCTCTGCCCAGTATCCTGCCAGCAGTCTTGACTCTTTCAACCTGCACCAGTCCTCTGTGGTGCCTTTATTCGAACCAGGCTGGCAAGTTATAGTCTGGCGACAAGGGCTATCCCATCCAGACATGTCTCATGACTCCTGTCAGGAACCCCCGCAAAGGTGCAGAGCAGGCCTACAATGAGAGCTATGCCGTCACAAAAAACATCCAGCCAACAATTGGGGTACTCAAGCAACGCTTCCGCTGCCCGGACCGTTTAGAGGAGCTTTGCAGTACATCCCTAAGAGGGAATCCAGATTTGTCATCATCTGCTGCATGCTCCACAACTTCACCATTATGAGGGACCAGCCTTTAACACCATCTGGGCAGCAACAAGTGCAGGTGGAGGAGAGGAAGAGGAGAAGGAGAGGCAGTGATCACTAGTGCCCCTAATTGCAAGATCTCTCAGACACCAACTCATCAAGGTGCACTTTATCTGAACCATCCCTTCCATCCCCAATACACCAATAATCCCACAATCCTTACCACTGTCCTTACTACCACCATCCGATTGCCTTCCTTCAGTCCAAACTTATGGGTCTTGCCTTCACTTCATTGCAAAGATAAACACCAAATCCACAACAAAAAAAAATGATCAAACAAATATTGTCACAAATCACCCACACGCATGCCCTTAGTGCCTGCTTTGTGTGCTCATTTTCCTATCCTGGTGCTCCCGTGGAGTGTTTCCCAAGTGACCACAGCATGGGAGGTGGAAGGCTGCTGAGCTTCCAATGAGGACACTTCAGATGGCAGTGATGGGTGACCTTGAGCAGCTCTGAGCCTTAAGGCCCCGGGATGGGCTGGGGCAATCTGGCCCAACTAGCTGTGTGGCACTGACAAGAGCATTGGCGGATGGGTGGCAGGGGAGCAAGCATGCTGTCTTCCTAAGAGAGGAGAGCAGGAACCTCTTCCATGGAGCCAAAGCTACTCTTCTGGGACTGCGCCTCAGCACTCCTATGGCTCTGCGCTGGAACAGAGTGCAAGAGTGATGTGACGCTCTGGACATCCCTATCAACAGTGATTCCCCCCCACCCCCCAAAGCTGAGGTGGCAGCTGGGAGAGCTATCAGGAAGGGCTCTGTGACGGGAGGACGTCATTGTGATGTTGATGGAGCTGACCACTGTGACCATGCGTGAAGCCTTAAGACAAGTTAGAGCTGGACTCCTCTGTGCTCTGCGGCATTGTGCACAAACTCGCTGGCAGGCTGCCCAGTGCACCTAGCATTTCCTGGTATATGGCCATCAGCCTTCGTCGGTTGGCTGGGTCCTGGAAGTCAAAATCTGAATCCTCTGCAGCAGAACTAGTATGTGATCTCACCCTCCGGCGAGCTGGCACCTGTGGCATCCTATCCCCCGGCATAGCTCCTGTGCACTTGTGCCCGGTGATTCATTATGCTAAGGCACCTCCTCTAACCTAGCCTCTAAAGTACACTCGGTGCAGGTGGACTGTTCCTCCTCTGGTGGCAGCCTGCTGTCTGGAGCTGTGTGTGACCTTCTCCTGCAAGAAAGAAGGGAGAGTCTCATGTGGTGTTTTGAGAATGTGCTTGTCATGGTGAATCTGGATACCCTGGTAGATGTAAGGTATGGGGAAGTAAGGGTAGGAATAGATGAGGGAAAGTAAAGGAGAAGGAAGTGTAATGATTGTAGGAAAGTGAAGGGAAGCGGGGGAGGTGAGTCCTGTGAGCAGAGTAATAGAACAGTATTCTTACCTTGACAGCTCTACTGGGGTCATTGAGCTTTTCCAGCATTGTAGTCACGTACTGGGTGCTAAGCTCCTGACATTGATGTACTCTGCGACCTCTTCCCAGTGTCTCCTGAGTTGATGCCTGGAGGGAAGAGGGTGTCCCTCCTGTCCACTGCCTGCACCAGGGCCTCCAAGGAAGCATCAGAGAACCTTGGTGCCCTCTCAGTGCTTGTTGAAGCTATTCAGTCTTGATAAGTTTTCCCTTCATTCTGCAGCTAGAGTGCACCTGCCCTTTCAGAGGTGCTGTCTGCCTTTGAGTGGCATCAGAGATGCCCAATATCCGGCTTAGGAGCATCATAGTTGAGCTTGATCCTGTCTTCATATTATGTCCATGCACAATGGCAAGTTCCATTAAGGATTGCTAAATGGCAATCAGGAGCAGTAACCTTGGCTGATTTTTCACCACTGTACGTCAGCGGTATTGAGACCAATTATAAAGCTCTTACTCCTGAGTGATCAGCTAACTCAGCACAGACTGACAATTGAACTTGAGACCTTCTGCTTTTGATGGCCCAGTACTGCACTGACAGGTACATTTACCCGACTAGGCCAATGGGGGAGCTCACATTTTCCATTTCTATTCAGCTATGTGTTTCTGCAACTGAATGGACCTGATCGCTCCCTAAAATTGGTCACTTTTCTGTAAATGTAGACATCTGAAATCAAAGAAGGATTACATAGAATTACATGGAATTTTACTGCACAGAAACAGGCCATTCAGCCCAACAGGCTGGTGTTTATGCTCCACATGAGTCTCCTCCCACCTTACTTCATCTCATCCTATCATCATATCCTTCTCTTCCTTTCTCCCTCATGTGGTTGTCTTTCATCCCCTTAAATGCATCTATGCTATTCGCCTCAACCACTCCATGTCCAAGTTCCACATTCTCACCATAATAAACTGGCA
This sequence comes from Heptranchias perlo, assembly GCF_035084215.1. Classification (NCBI taxonomy): domain Eukaryota; kingdom Metazoa; phylum Chordata; class Chondrichthyes; order Hexanchiformes; family Hexanchidae; genus Heptranchias; species Heptranchias perlo. Next base: position 104,692,271 of record NC_090327.1, read on the forward strand.
AGAAGAGGTTGTGAAAGGGGAAAAGATCTTCGACCTGAAACGTTAACTCTGTCTCTTTCTTCACAGATGCTGCCTCACTTGCTGAGCTTGTCCAGCATTTTCTGTTTTTATTTCAGATTTCCAGCATCTGCAGTATTTTGCTTTTGATCCACATTCTCACCACTCTCTGAGTTACAAAATTTCTCCTGAATTCCTTATTGGATTTATGAGTGACTATTTTGTATTTATGGCCCCTAGCTTTGGATTCCCCCACAAGTGCAAACATCCTGTCCACATCTATCCTATCAAACCCCTTCATAATTTTGAAGACCTCTATCAGGTCACCTCTTGGTCTTCCCTTTTCTAGAGAAATGAACCCCAGCCTGTTCAGTCTTTTCTGATAGTTGTACCCTCTTAGTTCTGGTATCATCCTTATAAATCTTTTTTGCACTATAGTGCTTCTATACCCTTTTTGTAACATAGCGACCTGGGGGCCGATTTTCGGATGGCGGAGTAGGTGCATTTGGGGCGGGGCGGGCTCTTAAAATCGGAGAAATCCAGAGTGGGTTCGGAACCTGGTTCCAACCCACTGACTTCCGGATTCCCCAGTGACGTGTCCGGGTGCGCGCACCTCCTGAATGCGGAAGTCCCATCGGCAATTAAAGCCAGTGGGATGATAATTTACACACTTTGACAGATAGTTAAGGTACTTGAAATACCTGATTGAGTAGACATTTAGGCAGGGGTGCAATTTTGAAGGTTCCTCAGCGTGTTTCCCATGTGGAAAACATTCCCTGTTGCAACAGACGTATTTCAGCCAGCAGCCAGTGGGAGATGCAAATAATTATTTGACAGGTGGGGAGAAAACGTCATTTATTGCAGCAGGGCACTCTGTCACTTCAGACAAAGTTCTGGCTGCAAGACCTTTGTGTTTTCACTCAAAATTCTTACTTTCCACTCAAAACTCTGCTGTGCAAACACATTTATCTACTTTGTGGACCCCCTCAAACTCACACCGTCAGGATGGGGGGGTGGGGGGGCTGCCATGGCTGCATTCACCACTACATCCGAGGACGAGCAACATCACCAGCGTCACCAGGCACGGCGTCCACCTCCGCCATGTGGAGCTCCACATCACAGTGCTGCACCACAGGCACCTGCACAAGAGCACGGAGGGCAACAACAGATAGAGCGACGTCGCAGGAGGCAGTACCCTCACAACAGGGTCTACAGACCGAGGCTCAGCTTCCTGGACCTCTCTGAGGCGCAGTGCATATGGAGGCTCAGAGTCAGTTGCCAGGTAGTCGCAGAAACCTGCAGCCTCCTTCGTACCGATTTGCTCCCGGCTGGGCTGAGCAGCATCTCCTTACCTGTCACTGTCAAAGTCACCACTGCCCTCAACTTCTTCGCCTCCGGATCATTCCAGGGTGCCATCGGGGACATCGCCGGGGCCTCTCAGTCGTCTGCACACAGCCGCATAAGGCAGGTCCCCGATGGTTTGTTTCGCAGGGCCTCGCACTACGTCAACTTCCCCATGGACGACCTCGGCCAGAGGGAGATGACACTGGGATTCCATGCTGTGGCTGGCTTCCCACGGGTGCAGGGTGTAATCGATTGCACCCATATAGCAATGTGAGCACCTCCACACGAGCCAGGACTGTTCATCAACAGGAAGAGCTATCACTCCATCAACACTCAGCTCGTTTGTGACCACCGCAAGCGATTCCTTCACGTGTGCACCAGATACCCTGGCAGCTGCCACAATTCCTTCATCCTCCGGGAGTGTAACGTCCCGCCCCTCTTCCACGCACTGAACACCCGCAAGGGATGGCTCCTCGGGGATAAGGGATATCCCCTGCACACATGGCTCATGACTCCTCTGAGGAACGCCAACACCGAGCAACAGCGTCGAAAAACGACAGCCACATCGCTACCAGGTCTACAATTGAGCATGCTATAGGGGCTGCTCAAGATGCGCTTCAGGTGCTTTGATTGTTCTGGGAGAGCGCTTCAATACGCACCAGACAGAGTGGGACGCATTATAGTCATCTGTTGTGCCCTGCACAACATGACACAACAGAGAGTGGTGCCACTTGAGGAGGCCCCATCCACATCTGCCACCCACCTTGAAGAGGCGGAGGAGGAGGAGGAGCAGGAGCAAGCCATGGGCAGAACAGCGGCTCATCTGGCTGCTTGTGAGGCTAGGGAGTCATTGATATGTGAACGGTTCTCCTAACATCAGACTGTGAGAAAAGTCCAGTCCTCACCACCTGGATAGAGCAGTGGCCACACCAACCCCCACCCCCGCTCCCTGCACAAAACAGTCCTGCAACTACACATACGTCCACTGTAGAGTGACCCAATGGGTGGCATCAAGTGTGAGCGTTCATGGTGAACCTTATGAAAGGACCTGATTACAGAAGCCAGTCAAGCATGGCCAAGACGTGGCAGTAGTTGTGACAATAATAATATTTAATGTGTGTTTAACAAAAAGCAAATATAAATAAAAAGCATGATCAACTGTCAAACACCCTTGTGCATCCCCTTTGTGCTTACAAAACCTTCGCCTTTCGCTTGCGAACTACTTCTACGTGGTGCTTCCCCTGTGGTTGCAGCAGAGGTAGTGGCAGGTTGCTCTTGTTCATGCCCTGACCGATTAGATGCTTTGGGCCTACGCCCTCTGGGTTTCAGTGCCCGTGAGGGCCCCTCCAAAGACTGCTCCACCGGCACCGTGCAGGGGCAGACTCGGCAACCTGGAGAGGAGGCAGCATTGCAGGTACTGGTTGAGAGGGGGGCAACGGGTGAGACATGGGAGCGCTTTGAGGTGGCGTCCCCACTTCCATGTCCCCTTTCACCATCATCCCTCCCATAGGCCAGGCCCACGCCTACCACTCTGCTGGACAACAGTTTGGAGGACATATGTGAAGCCTTGTAAGGCCTGCCTGTTTAAGGTGGCAGAATGTTCTTCACCCTGAGTCCGAGCTGCCATTGTCAGGGCCTGAATGGACTTATCTGTGACCCGTGCTTGAAGCTCCATGAAGGCTAGCCTTCCCTCCATCGCAGACATTCCCGCACTTACCCGCGACACTATCTCAGAGATGCCCTCACTTCCCTGTGATAGTATCTCAGAGATTCCCTCCCTTACCTGTGCCATCATTCCACTCATGCAGGAGTTGGACTCCTCCGTCCTCTGCATGATTGTGGAGTGTGCACGTGGCACCTGTTCCAGCCCCAGCCCCTCGCAAATGTGCTGCTGTCCCTCGATCATTCTCCTTTTAAAGGATGGCCCCCTGGGTTCAGTATCTGTGTCCAGCTGAGCAGAGCCTGGAGAGGAGTGCTCCCACCGATGCGGATTCTCCACAGCTGTCCCTGCCACCAGTGTCTGCTCGTGCTCATGTGTGTGGTAACTCACCACGTGCGACCCCAACTAACTGCGGACTGGGACCCACCGAGATGTGTGTATCTGCACTGTGGATGGCTCGCTCAGATGTGACGGCGCCCCCTCAGAGGCCGGCAGGTTCTCTGAGGAATCACCCTCCACCATCACAGCGGTCGCTGAAGGCCCTGTAAGAGAACAGAAGGCAATATTAAGCATGACCACAGATGTTGAGGTGCTGAAGATGGCAAGGCATGTTAACATCAATTCATATTGTGTGTGCTGAATGTTAAAGTTCTGTCACTAGACATTTGTCGGGTGCCAGTCTCGGCATCCCCGACGGACAGGCACTCGAGGGTGTGGCTCAGCTCCAGCGCCTCCTGCTCTGCGTCTGTGAGGATGACTACCTGTTGTGGACCCCCTCCGGTCCTTGCCCTCTCCCGTGCATTCTGGGCTCTCTTCTCCTATAAGGGGAAAAAGTACAGACGCGTGAGTGTGTGATGTTGACGTGGCCAAATGCTGAATGCATTGGTTTGGGTGCGGCTGACGGTGAAAGAGATGCATCAGAGGGTGAGTATGAGACAGAGCCATGACAGTGTATGGGGATTTGGTTGAGTGATAGTGGTGGGGTGAGTAATGGGGAGGTGAGGAAGTGCAGGTAAGTTGAGGATGAGCTTTGAGTGGGCATGAGGAGTGATGTGATACAGTAGTGTTGGCATTGCAGAATGAGTTGCGGGGTGTGGGCAGTGGTGTGGAAGACGTAGGTGAACTCACTTTGGCTGACCTAGTTAGGTCATTGAAGCGCTTCCTGCACCGGATCCAGGTGCGGGAAACGTTGCTGCTGCTGGTGACCTCCTCTGCCACCTCGAGCCAGGCCTTCTTAGTGGCAGAGGGAGGCCACTTCCTCCAGTCTGCTGGGTAGAACACATCCCTCCTCCTCCTCACCCCATCCAGTAGCACCTGGAGTGAGGCATCACTGAACCTAGGAACAGCCTTTCCCCTGGGCTGCTCCATTATGCTATTTGGGTTTTTGCTCTAGGACCAGCCATTGGAGGACTGACACTTTAAATAGAGACCCTCCAGCTGACAGCCTATGATGCAGGTGCTGGGTATTCTGCGGCGAGTGACTCACCTCCTGACTCCCCAAAGCCTTTCCACCATCTACAAGGCACAAGTCAGGAGTGTGATGGAATACTCTCCACTTGCTTGGATGAGTGCAGCTCCAACAACACTCAAGAAGCTCAACACCATCCAAGATAAAGCAGCCCGCTTGATTGGCACCCCATCCACCACCCTAAACATTCACTCCCTTCACCACCGGCGCACAGTGGCTGCAGTGTGTACCATCCACAGGATGCACTGCAGCAACTCGCCAAGGCTTCTTCGACAGCACCTCCCAAACCAGCGACCTGTACCATCTAGAAGGACAAGAGCAGCAGGCACATGGGAACAACATCACCTGCACGTTCCCCTCCAAGTCACACACCATCCCGACTTGGAAATATATCGCCGTTCCTTCATCGTCGCTGGGTCAAAATCCTGGAACTCACTTCCTAACAGCACTGTGGGAGAACCGTCACCACACGGATTGCAGCGGTTCAAGAAGGCGGCTCACCACCACTTTCTCAAGGGCAATTAGGGATGGGCAATAAATGCCGGCCTCGCCAGCGACGCCCACATCCCATGAACGAATTAAAAAAAAGGTGCGCAGTCCGCCCGCTGCGCAGCTTTCAGACGGGTAACCCAGAAACCACATTAAGTGGCTCCAATTTCCTGCCATCGCGTGGGGAACGGACAGATTTTATTAGGCGGTTTACCTACGCACCCAATCGCGCACCCGCTGTCATCCGGCCTCCCCGCCAATATCGGGGCCCAGAACTGTGCACAGTATTTTAAATGTGATCTACCCAAGGCTCTATGTAAGTTTAACATAACTTCTCAGCTTCTGAATTCTATTCCTCAGGAAATGAACCCCAGTGCTTTGTTTGCACATTTTATGGCTTTGTTAACCTGCATTGCTACTTTTAATGATTTGTGAATGTGTACACTTTGATCCCGATGTGCCTCTACCCCATTTAGACTCTTATTTTCCAAGGTGTAGGTGGCTTCCTTATTCCTCCTACCAAAATGCACCAGCTCACACTTATCTATATTGAAATTCATTTGCTAATTACACGCCCTTCTGCAAGTTTATTAACGTCTTCTCGTATTTTGTCACAGTCTTCCTCAGTGGACGGACCACTCCGCATCGGACCACTAGGCACCGAACACAACAAAGGCAAACCAAGCCCAGTCGACCCTACAAAGTCCTCCTCACTAACATCTGGGGACTTGTGCCAAAATTAGGAGAGCTGTCCCACAGACTAGTCAAGCAACAGCCTGACATAGCCATACTCACAGAATCATACCTTTCAGCAAACGTCCCAGACTCTTCCATCACCATCCCTGGGTATGTCCTGTCCCACCGGCAGGGACAGACCGACCAGAGGTGGCGGTACAGTGATATACAGTCAGGAGGGAGTGGCCCTGGGAGTCCTCATCATTGACTCCGGACCCCATGAAATCTCATGGCATCAGGTCAAACATGGGCAAGGAAACCTCCTGCTGATTACCACCTATGGTCCTCCCTCAGCTGATGAATCAGTCCTCCGCCATGTTGAGCACCACTTGGAGGAAGCACTGAGGGTAGCAAGGGCACAGAATGTACTCTGGGTGGGGACTTCAATGTCCATCACCAAGAGTGGCTTGGTAGCACCACGACTGACCGAGCTGGCCGAGTCCTGAAGGACATAGCTGCCAGATTGGGCCTGTGGCAGGCGGTGAGCGAACCAACACAAGGGAAAAACCTACTTGACCTCGTCCTCACCAAACTACCTGTCGCAGATGTATCTGTCCATGACAATATTGGTAGGAGTGACCACTGCACAGTCCTTGTGGAGACGAAGTCCTTCACACTGAGGACACCATCCAACGTGTTGTGTGGCACTATCACCGTGCTAAATGGGATAGATTCAGAACAGATCTAGCAGCTCAAAACTGGTCATTCATGAGGCGCTGTGGGCCATCAATTGCAGCAGAATTGTATTCCAGCACAATTTATAACAGTCTGCATATTCCTCACTCTACCATTACCAACAAGCCAGGGGATCAACCCTGGTTCAATGAGAAGTGTAGAAGAGCATGTCAGGAGCAGCACCAGGCATACCTTAAAATGAGGTGCTAACCTGGTGAAGCTACAACACAGGACTACATGCATGCTAAACAGCGGAAGCAACATGCTATATAGTCAGAGCTAAGCGATTCCACAACCAACAGATCAGATCAAAGCTCTGCAGTCCTGCCACATCCAGTCGTGAATGGTGGTGGACAATTAAACAACTAACGGGAAGAGGAGGCTCTGTAAACATTTCCATCCTCAATGATGGCAGAATCCAGCAGGTCAGTGCAAAAGACAAGGCCGAAGCGTTAGCAACCACCTTCAGCCAGAAATGCTGCATAGATGATCCATCTCGGCCTCCTCCCGATATCCCCACCATCACAGAAGCCAGTCTTCAGCCAATTCGATTCACTCCATGTGATATCAAGAAACGGCTGAGTGCACTGGAAACGACAAAGACTATGGGCCCCGACAACATCCCAGCTGTCGTGCTGAAGACTTGTGCTCCCAGAACTAGCCGCACTTCTAGCCAAATTGTTCCAGTGCAGCTACAACACTGGCATCTACCCGACAATGTGGAAAATTGCCCAGGTATGTCCTGTCCACAAAAAGCAGGACAAATCCAATCCGGCCAATTACCGCCCCATCAGTCTACTCTCGATCATCAGCAAAGTGATGGAAGGTGTCGTCGACAGTGCTATCAAGTGGCACTTACTCACCAATAACCTGCTCACCGATGCTCTGTTTGGGTTCCACCAGGACCACTCGGCTCCAGACCTCATTACAGCCTTGGTCCAAACATGGACAAAAGAGCTGAATTCCAAAGGTGAGGTGAGAATGACTGCCCTTGACATCAAGGCAGCATTTGACCGAGTGGCACCAAGAAGCCCGAGTAAAATTGAAGTCAATGGGAATCAGGGGGAAAACTCTCCAGTGGCTGGAGTCGTACCTCGCACAAAGGAAGATGGTAGTGGTTGTTGGAGGCAAATCATCTCAGCCCCAGGACATTGCTGCAGGAGTTCCTCAGGGCGGTGTTGTAGGCCCAACCATCTTCAGCTGCTTCATCAATGACCTTCCCTCCATCATAAGGTCAGAAATGGGGATGTTCGCTGATGATTGCACAGTGTTCAGTTCCATTCGCACCCCCTCAGATAATGAAGCAGTCCGTGCCTGCATGCAGCAAGACTTGGACAACATCCAGGCTTGGGCTGATAAGTGGCAAGTAACATTCGTGCCAGACAAGTGCCAGGCAATGACCATCTCCAACAAGAGAGAGTCTAACCACCTCCCCATGACATTCAACGGCATTACCATTGCCGAATCCCTCAACCATCAACATCCTGAGGGTCACCATTGACCAGAAACTTAACAGGACCAGCCACATAAATACTGTGGCTACAGGAACAGGTCAGAGGCTGGGTATTCTGCGGCGAGTGACTCACCTCCTGACTCCCCAAAGCCTTTCCACCATCTACAAGGCACAAGTCAGGAGTGTGATCGAATACTCTCCACTTGCCTGGATGAGTGCAGCTCCAACAACATTCAAGAAGCTCAACACCATCCAGGACAAAGCAGCCAGCTTGATTGGCACCCCATCCACCACTCTAAACATTCACTCCCTTCAACACCGGCGCACCGTGGTTGCAGTGTATACCATCCACAGGATGCACTGCAGCAACTCGCCAAGGCTTCTTCAACAGCAGCTCCCAAACCCGCGACCTCTACCAGCTAGAAAGACAAGGGCAGCAGGCACATGGGAACACCACCACCTGCACGTTCCCCTCCAAGTCACACACCATCCCAACTTGGAAATATATCGCCGTTCCTTCATCGTCGCTGGGTCAAAAACCTGGAACTCCCTTCCTAACAGCACTGTGGGAGTACCTTCACCACATGGACCGCAGCGGTTCAAGGAGATGGCTCACCACCACCTTCTCAAGGGTAATTAGGGATGGGCAATAAATGCTGGCCTTGCCAGCGCGCCCACATCCCATGAACGTATAAAATGAAATTATAACCCCCAGTTTGGTGTCATCCACAAATTTTGGTATTGTACATCCGATTCCCGAGTCCAAATCATTTATGTAAATTTTGAACAACAGTGATCCCAGCAACAATCCCTTTGGAATACCACTTCCTACCTTCCGCCAGTCTGAGTAACTACCTTTAACCCCTACTCCCTGTTTAATGTTTTGTAGCCAGTTTTCTACTCGTCTCCTGACTCCACGTGCTCTGACCTTAGTCATGAGTCTACTGCGTGGTATCTTATCAAAGGGTTTTGAAAGTCCATGTATATTACATCCATTGCATTACCATTGTCTACTCTTTCTGTTACTTCTTCAAAGAATTCAATAAGGTCGGTCAAGCATGACCTTCCCTTTTGAAATCCGTGCCGACTATTCTTTATTATATTTTCGTTTTCTAGATGTTTTTCTATTACATCTTTGAGTAAAGATTCCAATCCCGTACCATGGACGTTAAGCTAACTGGTCTATAGTTCTCTGGACTTGTTCTATCTCTCTTTTTGAATAGAAGAATAACATTCGCTGTCCACCAGTCCTCTGGCACTATTCCTTTCTCTGTTGAATTTTTATATATATATATACTAGTGCCTCTGCTATCTCTTCCTTAGCTTCTTTGAGTATGCACGGATGCAATCCATCCGGACCTGGGGTTATATCTTCTCTGAGTTTGCCTAGTTTATCAATTATCTCCCTCCTTTCTATCTTAAATGTCTTTATACCTTTTTTTGATCTCTTCTTCTAATGTCATATCCACCTTGTTAGTCTCCCTGATAAATACTGAGGCAAAGTAACTGTTCAATATTTCTGCCATTTCAGTCATTCCCTGTGAGTTTATCTTGTGCATCCCTTCGTGGCCCTATCCCTATCTTAATTTTCCTTTTGTTATTTATATGCCTGTATAATTTACTATTTTATAAAATATTCTTTGATAATTTTTTTTGTAATTCCTCTGTGCCTAATTGTTTTTTGACTTCTTTCCGAACCTCTTGGTATTCCCTTTTGTCATCCTTTCCCTTATTGACTATATATTTGGCGTATGCCTTTTTCTTTCATTTCAATTTTACCCTTATCTCTTTATTAATCCATGGTGTCTCATTATTATTCTAGTTTGTTCTTGTCTTTTATCGGAATATACTTCTCCTGAATTCTATTGATCACCTTTTTAAAATATTTCCCACTGCTGTTCTGTCTCCCTGTTTGTCAGTGTTTTTTCCAGTTTATCTTCCCTAGTTCCATTCTCATCCCCTCATAATTAGCTTTTTTCCAATCTATTACTTTGGTCTTTGTCTTACTTATGTCTCTCTCAATCATTATCTTAAACCATATTATGCTGTGATCGTTTTTACCCAGATGTTCCCCTATGTTTACTTTTCTTATCTGTTCTGGTTCATTTCCCATTACTAGATCCAGCAGTGATTCTTCCCTTGCTGGGCTTCTTACGTACTGGGTAAGAAAGGAATCCTGTGCACACTATAAAAACTCCATTCCCATTTCCCCTTTCACTACCTTTTCTTGCCAGTTTATTTGGGGGTAGTTGAAATCTCCCATGATTATTATTCTATGTCTTTTACTCATTTGTTTAGATTTGCCTATATGTTGCTCCCTCCACTTCCCTTCCACTATTAGATGGTCTGTAGAATACCTATGATCGATCCCTTCTTATCCTTTATCTCAATCCATATGGATTCTGTTTCTATCTCATTGTTAGTTATGTCTTTTTTTTTACTGCCATTACGTTGTCTCTAATTAGTAAAGCTGCCCCACCCTCTTCTCCCTTCCCTATCCTTTCTAAATAAATTATATCCTGCAATATTTAACTGCAAATCCTGTTCTTTATGTAGCCATGTTTCAGTTATCCCTACTACATCTGGTTCCTCGTATGAATTATTGCCCCCAGTTCCCTTGTTTTGTTTTGGATGCCGTGCACATTGCTGTATTGCTGTACAGGCGATTTAATTTCTTTTCATTAATCGTGCCTCTCTCTTTATTTTTAACTTACGTTATACTTATGTTCTATAACTTTATGTGTTCTCTGATGATTTATGCTACCCTTATTCCTTTCCTTGATCTGATTTTTACTCTTATCTATTTCTTTTATCTTCAGGCTACTGTTATTTCTACCACATCGCCTCTCCCCGTCTTACTAGTTTAAAGTCTTATCCACAAAGCTATTCATCCTTTCCACTAAAAGCTTGGTCACATTCTGGTTCAGATAGAGCCTAGGGTCGCAGTGGTACAGTTCCTTCCTAATGAACCTAGTTCAATTTTTTGAGGAGGTAACTGACGTGGTAAATAAGGGAGTGTCTATGGACTTCCGGAAGGCATTCAATAAGGTTCCACAGAAGGGACAGTTAACAAAAATGAGAGCACATGGAATTGGAGGCAACCTATTGGTATTGGTAGAGAATTGGTTAGGAGGTATGAGACAGAGAGCAGGGATAATGGGTATGTACTCCAATTGGCAGGATGTGACTAGTGATGTCCCCCGGGGATCTGTACTAGGGCCTCAGCTTCTCACTATATTTATAAATGATTCCGAAGAGGGAATAGAGAGCCGTATATCCAAGTTTGCTGACAATACCAAATTAGGTGGCACAGTAAATAGTGTAGATGGGAGCAGGAAGTTGCAAAGGGACATTGATAGATTAAGTGAGTGAGAAAAACTGTGGCAGATGGAGTTCAATGTGGGCAAGTATGAGGTCATCCACTTTGGTCCTAAGAAAGATAGATCAGAGTATTTTCTAAATGGCAAGAATCTAGGATTAGAGAGATTTAGGGGTCCATATATAGAAATCACTAAAAGCTAGTGGACAGGAACAAAAAATAATTTAAAAGGCTAATGGAATGTTGGCCTTTATCTCAAGGGGACTGGGATACAAAGAGATGAAAGTTAAGTTACAGTTACATAAAGCTTTGGTAAGACCCCATATAGAGTACTGCGTTCTGTTCTGGATTTATTGGCCTTGGAGGGGATGCACAGCAGATTCACTCAAATGATACTGGGGCTAAAAGGGTTAAATTATGAGGACAGATTGCATAGACTATGCTTGTATTCCCTTGAGTATAGAAGATTAAGGGGTGATCTAATTGAGGTGTTTAAGATGATTAAAGGAGTTGGTAGGGTAAATAAAGGGAAACTATTTCCTCTGGTTGGTGGGGGGGGGGCGTCTAGAACAAGGTGACATAACATTAAAATTACAGCTAGGCCGTTCAGGGGTGAAGTCAAGAAGCTCTTCTTCACGCATAGGGTAGTGGGAATTTGGAACTTTCTCCCCAAAAAACTGCTGATAGATAGATTTTTGTTAGGTAAGGGTACAGAACCAAGGTGGGTAGATGGAGTTAAGATACAGATCAACCGTAATCTAATTAAATGGTGGAACAGGCTCGAGGGGCTGAATGACCTACTCCTGTTTCTATGTTGTTGTCCCAGTACTGCTGCCAGTGTCCCATTAAATGGAATCCCTGTTTCTCACACCAGTATTTCAGCCACACATTCACCTTCCTGATCTGTATATCCCTATGCCAATTAGCACATGGCTTGGATAGTAATCCTGAGATTACCACCTGTGAGGTCCTGGTTTTTAATTTAGTTCCTAGCTCCTGATATTCCCTTAGCAGGATCTCCTCCCTGTTCTTTCCTATGTCATTGGTCCTGATATGGATCACGACAACTGGATCTTCCCCCTCCCTTTCCAAGTTCCTCTCCAGTTGTTTTAAGATATTCTTTACCCTTGCACGCGCGTCGGCAACACACCCTCCTGGACTCTCGGTCGCGACTGCAGAGCATGCTATCTATCCCCCTAATTATCGAATCCCCTATGACTACAACCTTTCTATTTCTAATTTGCTGCCCCCCTCTTAGACTGTCTTCTACTCCACAGTGCCATGGTTATCATTCTGGCCATCCTTCCTGCAGCCTGCATCCTTATCCCATAGGTAGCATGTACATCGTATCTGTTGGATAGGAGCAATAACTGTGATACCTCCTTCTCTGCATCCCCTAGGTTTCCCCTACCCTGCTGACTGACAGTCACAAATTCTCCTTCCTACTATGAGGTGTTACTGTACTCTGGAGAAAACTATCCAGAAATTCCCCCCCTCCCTTATGCGTCGGAGGGTCTCTAGCTCGCAGTCCAGCTCAATGACTCTGTGCTGGAGTGTTTCAAAGCAGAGACATTTCCTACAGGTGTGGTCATCCGGGACAGTCTCGCTGTCCACAAATTCCTACATACTGCAGTCCGGACACATCGCCTGGTGCTGCCATTTCTAATCTTTATTTATTTATTTATTGTTAGCAGTAATTTATTTTTAGAACTAATAGAATCACTTGTGGTCTAGATTATAATTAGTAGATGGATTTAGTTTGAATGCAAATTAATTAGTAATTAATTACTGATTATTTATTTAATTAATTAATTACTTAAAGTTGTTAGATTGTTTAATATTTTAAATTAAAAAGTGGATAATAAATTAAACATTGAGCCTAAATTCTTCGGGCTCCATTCTATGTTGACTCTGATGTCACTTTTTAAAAGTTTGCCCTGTGTTTGTTTTATTGCCGGTTCTCGCCCTCTTCTTATTGCCGCTCTGCTCTCCCGATGGGCTCTGCTGCTGCCAGCTCTCACCCTCTTTTTATTGCCGCTCTGCTCTCCCGATGTGCTCTGCTGCTGCCAGCTCAATCGCCCTCTTTTTATTGCCGCTCTGCCCTATTACTTTTTTAATATGTGGTACCCAACAGCGGGTTGGCCAGGGAAGATGAGAGTTCATGGGTAGTTGTTTTTTCCAATTTATGTTGTCTAGCCGCAACGTAATTTTGGCAGGAAGGTGGAAGGACTGCCTGAAGTAAAGTATCATTACACTGGGTTTACAGGAGTGCCAATCTTTGCAAATCAAGATTTCCTGAAAAATTGTTGATCATTTTTCAGATTGGCCCACCCCAATCTATTTCCAATAAAACTAAATTCACTGATAGACACTCAAATTAGATTTGATTAGGATCTGTTGTTAATTTATCTGGATTTGTGCTATTTCATAACAGTCTTTATCATTCTTTATTGTGAATGCTATTTGTTCAAATCATTCTCCAATTTTACTTTTTAGATGCTTTGCTTTTTTCTGTACAAAGGATTGATTATATTTGATATTCTTTGTTTTAAAGCTACCTGAACAAAATACGGAATCGGTACTTGTTTAGTGGTGGTGAATACTGCATGAATGCAGAGACACGTGCAAGGCTGGGTCTGTCATTTGTCTCACATTGGACTGTGGAAAACTTGTGTCAGATTCAGCCAGATATCGTGGCGCCTCTGCTCCTGTATTGGTGAGTACAGGCACAAGCCTGGTAAATGCAGGTTAATGTGTTTAATGTACATTTATTTATATCTAAACAATATATTTTGTGCAGTGAAATGTATTAACTGAAAATTACGCTCAAGAAACTTGGATTATGAAATGGTTTACCCATGATTGTTACAGGACTAGAATGCCTACAATTCTGAAAGGCATATACTTTAAAGCAAAGCAAAACAAAACATTTAAAATAAATGATTTTTTTTATTCGTTCATGGGATGTGGGCGTCGCTGGCAAGGCCAGCATTTATTGCCCATCCCTAATTGCCCTCGAGAAGGTGGTGGTGAGCCGCCTTCTTGAACCGCTGCAGTCCGTGTGGTGACGGTTCTCCCACAGTGCTATTAGGAAGGGAAATGACGGTTATCATCAGTAATGACTAAAGTGAATCCAAATCTGCTTTTGAAAAAAGTCTTTTGAGTGTTCTTCTTCACTACTATTGAAGTTATTGGAGTATGAACATGGTATTCCAGCTCAAACAAATTCCAGTCAAATCTTGCAATAGAGATATTTTTAAAAATGAATTGACATCTAAATGACTACTAGAATCCCCACAAATATATTCTTATGAAATTGAACTACTGTTTCAAACAATTACAGGGGTCCGAGGTACTGTATTAACCAAGGATTTCCCATAAGACAAGCTGGCATTGCACTGAAAGATTGGGAAGATCGTCAGCTGAGACCTAAATCTGATGTAGGCCCATTTGCTAAGACTGCTAATCGTCCCAAGTTAGATTGCACTCCAAAAGAGGTGAGTATCACATTGGGTTTGTTACATTCAGCAATTTCTAGAAGTTTTTTAAAAAACTTTCACAAAACATTTTTTTTCAGCCTTACTATTTCCAATGTACATCTGCCTATCCTCCAGTTCGAAACTGCTCATGAGTGGGTGGTGGCACAAATACCACAGATATTCATATTCCCACTGCCAGGGAAGGCTGGAATCAGTCAGTAGTCAAGAAAAAAGTGATATAGATGCAAACTTCTTTCTCTGCTTTTCCCTCCAATTTTCTCCATCAATTTTGTCCTCTATTCCTCTTTCCTGCAGACATTGGGCATGAAATGTTGAGATTTTTTGGTGTAGTTCTGACATAGGAGGCCAGAATTTGAGGCGTAAGTCAGACATGCAGAACTGCACCCATTCTAAAATACTTACTAAATTCCAGTAGAATTGACTGCTGGCAGAAGATGCGCCCATCCCAAATTGTGCAAGTGTACAAAAATAACAGCATTATGAGGGCAAACACTGCTGTCCTAAAAATCCTACCGTTTAGGTCAGAATTGCACCTGACTTAAGCCTGTAGAAAAGAGGGTAAATTACCTGTATGACTTGTCAAACCAGAAAGTACTGGAGTTCACAGCCTTTTGAACGTCCATAAACTTTGTCTAAAACATCAGCTTTAACTGAAGTGATTAGAAAATCTTTTTTCAACTCTACAACTAAGAAAGCTGCCTTTCAGCAATTTCAGGCAGAGAAATCTTTTCCTTCCCACCCTTCTGTCATACCATGGGAATCTCTATGGATGTTCATGGTATCATGTCTGCTCCAGGATATTGGCACTGAGAAGGACATTGAACCTTGCCGTCCATCTCAGGGCCTCTGAGTTGGTCCTCAATGCCTCCATGTGAGTGTGATGCTCATCCAGCATCCTTTTCTTTTAGAGCAGGACTCCAGAGACCGGAGTCCGCAGGCTGAGGAGTCAGGGATTGACTTCTGCAGGGCTTCCGCTCCACACTATTAGATCCACTTTTATCTCTGGCTCCTTTGGCACTGTGAGGGTAATGAATGAAGAAGTGCCACATGTACAAAGTGACTGCTTACCTTGATGCTCTGGTGAGGTTGTTAAACTTCTTCTTGCACTTCATAGAAGTCCTGGGTGCAAGGAGGAGGTGCTCACTGCTGCAGCCACCTTGCTTTTCAAAATGTGTACCATAAGCTTGGTGGGCCTCTACCCACCAGCAACCCCACCCCCCACCAACCCCAAACAGATTGTGCCTACTGCCGCATATCTCTGTTACGAGGGCAACCAGGTCCACCTCCCTGAATTTGCCACTTGATTCTTCGATCAGGCTACCACCCTTCTCGCCCACGTTGCTTGCTTCCTCCAATGCTGCCATTGCCACTTTAAGCATCAGCAAGTTTTATAACCTGTTGATGCCTCTCATCCAGGTATTTTCCAGCCCTCCCTCTTCACTGCCTGCACTGCATTTTCTGCCTTTCCAGTGTATCTGAGGTGTTGCAGGCAGCACTTATACAGCCTGCACATCTCTGCCTACTTAAATTAGCTGGCCCCTCAGTTTTCAGCAGGCTCAGCAACATGACCCGAAGACAGACAAAAGTTCCACTCTGGAATGGTGCCATTGGAATTTTGAGTCCATTGACTCCTTGAAAGGATATATAGTTTTATAAGTGCTGGCTGCTTTCCAGTATTTCAGCCAAGTGGGTGTTACTCATCTGTGAGCTATGACAGTGAGTAAGTTATTTGACAATGGCGCGCATCACAACTGAGCCTGTACTTGCCCAGTATCAACAGCAGGAATTGTCAGGAATAATAGGTTAGGTAACCCTGGCTGATTTTCTCTTGCTAACATAGGTTATGGAGAGCCTACTGTCAGCCTGGTTATCAGCTAATGCAGCAGTAACCAGAGATTCAAACGTTCAATGTTCCTAGCCTGTATGGGCCAGCTACTCAACGGATAAATTGCCGGTGTTGCCCAATCTATTTTTAAAGTTTAATTTGGGGATCTTGTGGAGTTTAGGGGATTTTCCCTCCAAGGGGACAGCTAAGAATAAAGTGATGTAGTATTATTATATTGCTATCATTCTAGAGAAATCTTTGGCCCTGGAGACAACACACTTTTTTTTAAAGGCTCTTTTAATGAGTACAGGGGAATCATCCATGTGCCCTTTGCAAATCTGCAGAATTGACTTATTACCATTAGATGGCAACCAAACAAACTCATAAGCAGGGGACAACTATTTGATAAACAATCCTCTTAATTTCTAAGGCCAGACCATCAAATAAGCAGATGAAATGCAAGAAGTGTCTTGGAACGTAAGAGTTCAACTGTACAGTAACAGCCTCACTCTGATTAATTTATGTATCTATTCCCTTTATTCAGGAAGTTAGGTTATTGAAAAGTAAAATGATTTCCTAGTTTGCTGTTGTTTCCTCTATGTCCTTGCTCCATACCATCCTTGATGTACTTCTGTGCTGCATTGCTATTTGTCTCAGTTATTGATTGACAACTGAAAGGAAGGAAAGGAAACCCATTGGGCCCAAAAACCCATGGGCCTAACATCCTGGAATAAGTGCTAGGATGTACACACTCATGACCCTGCGAAAGTTCACAGGTTTAGGGGAAAATCACTTAATTTGAATAAACGGAACAGAGTTTCTGCCGGGGCGCTTCTCCAGTGGAACCGTGGTTCTATAGCCCCTGTCTGAAATTCTTGACCCCGCAAAGACCTAAATCTTGATTTATGCCCTTCCACAGCAGAGTAAATCCAGGGCCATAGATTCTGTTCACTAGCTCCCCACAGCAGCTTGCTTGAGATTGGGCACGACAGGCAATCATAATACACTAGCAGAGGTAAATGCATTGCTGCTCTATAGTGTTGTACCAAAGTTCTGATACCAATTTGGATTATTTTCTGAGCATTTTTGGACACAGCCTCAAGCTGGACATTAATAGGTCTCTCATTCATACACTCTCATACACATATGAGGTCAGGTGCAAGAGGAATTAAGTTCAAATCCCAGAGTCTCTGGTGATATTCAAAATCCATGGATCTCATCCACATATAAATTGTTTATCTTGGACAGATTGTTTGGCACAGCACCAAGTGGAAAAAACATCCTAAATCCAAGCCCCATCCACAGGTGGTGGAGGTCATGGGTTTGGAAGCGATATTAGGAACAATATAAGCAATTAATGGGGTTGAAATTCCTCATAATCTTCGATAGTAACACCGTAGTTACACTATTACAACGCCAAAAAGATTAGGGAAGTTTGCATTTCAGAGCATTATGCTGTGTATGCATTGTTATTGCACTAAATGTAAATTACCTTGATCCTTTTGGCAGCTTTGAGAATTTGCCCATCAAAATCACCTGCGGCTCTTCTCCATAAGAGCACCAATTACCTGGTTTCCCTATGCACGACAATTTCCTGCTTTTATGCCGCAACTGCAATCTGGGTAAATTGGACCCATATAAACCAGGTGCAGCTGCTCCCCCAGTCACCTGGTACAAGTGGTAGTGAGGAGTTTAAGAACTTTGAAGAGTCCCCAAGTTTTGTTTTGCTGATTTCTGGCTTCACAAATGTCTTTTCAATCTGGTTGTTTCACAGTTTTGATCACTGGAAGTAACATTCGTGCTACACAAGTGCCAGGCAATGACCATTCCATGCAACAAAAGAGCCTAACCACCTCCCCCTGACATTCAATGGTATTACCATTGCCGAGTCACCCACCATCAACATCTTAGGGGTTACCATTGACCAGTAACTCAACTGAACCAGCCACATAAATGCCGTGTATTCTGCAGAGCGTGGCTCACCTCCTGACTCCCCAAAACCTCTCTACCACCTACAAAGCACAAGTCAAGAGTGTGATGGAATACTCTGCACTATCCTGGATGGGTATAGCTGCAACAACACTTAATAAGCTTGATACCATCCAGGTCAAAGCAGTTCACTTAATCGGCACCTCATCCACTAGCCTAAACATCCACCCCTTCCACCATTGGTGTACAGTGGCTGCAGTGTGTACTATCTGCAGGATGCACTGCAGCAACTTGCCAAAGCTTATTCAGCAGCACCTCCCAAACCCTTCACCTCCACCACCTAGAAGGACAAGGGCAGCAAGTGCATGGGAACATGATTTCCCTCCAAATCACACACTATCCCGGCTTGGACATATACCGATGTTTCTTCATCGTCATTGGGTCAAAATCTTGGAACTCCCTACCTAATGGCATTGTGGGAGCACCATCAGCACACGGACTTTAGCTCACCACCATCTTCTCAAGGCAACTAGGGATGAGCAATAAATGCTGGCTTTGCCAGCGACGCCCACATTCTGAGGATGAATAAAAAAGAAACTGAAACATACATTTTATCCTCCCACAGTCTCACCCCACCCCTACATTTATTGATCCCTCCAGCAACCCACGTATTCGGAATGACATTGGAGCAGGTATTCCCCTTGGGCGTAGCTCAATATGCCAATATTATGGAGGAGGAACAATGCTGTGCTCCAATTTATCCCCTATTGCCTCCAGAGCTGCAGTCTGCTTCCATGGAGGTGGAAGCCCTAACTGGTCCCTGGCTACTTCTCAACTGTGGCTCTGTTGCATATGTCAACGCAGATTCCACTTACTGCATTGTTGCCGGACAAACCTTCCAAGATGCTGTAGCAAAGGAGAGATGTAGACTCAACAGTCACACCTGCCAATCACTATACATCCTTGGAGATTGTCTTCAGAGCCTGCGGATACGAACAATGTTCCTCAAACATCCTTTGTTTCAGGTGAGAGCCCATGAGCTTTAGGTCCCATGACTCTGAAACCATTGGTAGCCTTCTCAGCCTCTCCTGGGAAGAGGGTACATCCTTGCCCATCTCCATGCTGGAAGATTCTACCAGTGACACTTCCTGAACCTCACTGTGTACATTTCCCTGGGGTGAACTCTCTAAGTTGGGAGAGCAACTTCCACAGGGACAAACTGGGTGCGGTTGGGAATGAGATAGATGGGGTTGAATCAGTCTGCTGGCTCTGTTCGGCAGCTTGTTGTCTGCTCCCCTCCTCCTCCTCTTGAACTACCATTTCCTGTTCCATTGCTGAGACTCCGGTTCACCTCCTCTTCCTCAGAGTCTTCTGTTATTGGAGCCCCCTGTGGCCACAGTGCATCTGCAGGGAAGGATGGCAGAAGGTGAGAAGGAGTGAACATGACTCCCTTAGGATCGAGAAGAGATGGTAAAGGTATTGGAAGGTTGAGTGTGTGTGGTAATGCTACGGACTGCCAGGGCAAGATTGTGGATGTTGAGGTACTCATCTGACACTGGCAATCTTCTGCTGGCCATATCAGCACAATTGCGATGGGGCTATGCATGCTCAGGATGTCCAAGGCCTTCTGATTGTGCAGGGTCAGGAATGTGCAAGTAGGGATGCCCTGCTGGTGCCAAGCTGCTTCTATGCACTATATGCTTAGTTTGCAGTTAAGGAATGTGTGGCAAGAGTAATGGGGAGGTGAGATGAGAGAGGAATGGGTTTAAGTATGTCCAGGTGGAGGAACATGTTTTGGATTGTGCAAGGCAGTAGCTCTGTATTAGAGGAGATGTGTGGCCATGGTGAGGGATAGGGAGTTGTTGGTGCCCATAAGCAGAGTGGAATGTGAAGGGTTCATAGTGTGAATGGTGCTTTAAGAGGGTCAAAGGTGGGCAAGGAAGAAAGACGCAAAGTGTTTTGGACCTTACCTGCTCAAGCTGTTGAACTTCTTCTGGTATTGCTGTGCAGTCCTCGGTGTGAGGGCATTGGCATAGAGTGCCCTGGCCACCCCTCACCAGGCAACAAGGCTGGCTCTCCTGGAATGACTTGCTGCCTGGCAGACCTAAGAGTCTGTCCTCTTTGATTTCTACCTCTTCCAGGAGAGCTTGCAGGTCTTCTTGTGAAAAATGCACAGCCCTTCGGTGACTTGCTGCCCTGTCATGGTGCCCCGTGGCCACAGCTGGCCTGTGACTAGTCATGATTCTGGCAAAAGGCACTTCAGATTAAAGTGGGAGATGCCATGAGTGGATCAAATAAAAGGGGTTGAGGAAAGAATCTCTGCAGCCTCCCTTTGCTATCCCCAAGTGCACTGATGAAGAATGCAGTCTTCTGCACTGAAATTTCCTGGTGTCTATGCTGCTAACGGTACCTTTGCAATGTTATTATGCCACAACTAATGCCACTTCATATGCATATGAACTTACCCAGAAAATTTCCGTGTCACTCCTCCTGCTGGTGAATGGTGTTATTTTCAGGCACTATAACACCACTATGGACATCGAGGAAATTGAGGGCCAATATTATACTAGTGATAGGAATAAAAAAATGTACTAAACACTGAAGAAAGAGAGGAAGAAAATAAAATGCAGAATCTACTGAAGGTGAGAGCAGAAGAAACCCATTTGGCAGAGCCTATGTTGTGCACAATATAGTTGTACTGCTTTTAGGCACATAAATTAGATTTATTTACAAGAAAAAGAAATCATTTCAGTGAATTTGCCTTCATTTAATTGATGTTCCTGCAATGTTTCCAACAGCCTGTTAGTGTCCAACAGAAACACCCAGTGAAGAAATGCAAACCAAAGACTGTACTTCACCTAGCCCAAAGAACACTCCTACCAAGTAAACAGTTTCAAAAGAAGTGTTGCATTGGGAACACGTTCAACGGCCCTGTCAGCACTGTGGAGAGTAAGGAGTGAGTTCATATGCCGTGCAATAGTGGGGAATGGTTTGTCGATAGTTTAGTGGAGTGAGATGGTGGCAAAAATAAATTTTTGCCTTTATTGGATTTTTAATTGGATTTTTTATTGCTAGAGACAGGATTTAAGGGGTTAACTCCAGGTCACAGCAAGTATTCTTCAACTGAAAGGCCATAGCTTGGACCAAACAGGTTGGCTACAAGGGGCTCCAGAAGATGTGAGTTTCTGGGGCAAGCACAGTGGGTTATCTAAAGTGTTCATTCTTTCATTGACCAGGGTATCACATTCAATCACAAACATCCTGGCCATTGTCAAATATTGCTGGCTGTTGTCCTAATGTAATTATGAGAGATGCAGTCTATTACTGCCTTTGGTTTCAGTATAACTTTAAAGTGGTCGGATCATGTTTCTGTGGGAAAGCAGGAATGATCCCATGCTACCTTGGAACATCCCAAAGAATTGGGATGTTCCAATTTGGGATTGCTTGGGATAATGGGTGTGATTGACAGCTGTGTCTGAGGCCTTTGAGAAGAGGATAGGGTCATTGATTGGCTGTGGTCCTCCTTGACGCAGTAGCCAGGGGTCTCCAATAACAGGATTATACTGGGCTGTGTGTGCAGACTACTGTCAGTGTTTCAGCATTGTAGCCAGCAGTCTAGGTGCTCCGGGGGAGAATTTCTGTGGGGGTTCCCTGCTCTCCCACCGTAATGTCAGGGAGTAGCATATGTGTTGAGAAAAAAAGGGGAGAGAGAAAACAGGGAACTCTAGACCAGTTCACCTGACATCAGTCGTCAGGAAAATGCTGGAATCCATTATTAAGGAAGTGGTATCAGGGCACTTAGAAAATCATAATATGGTTAGGCAGAGTCAACATGATTTTATGAAAGGGAAATCGTGTTTGACAAATTTAATAGAGTTTTTTGAGGATGTAAATAGCAGGGTAGATAAAGGGGAACCAGTGGATGTAGTATACTTGGATTTTCAAAAGGTGTTTGCTAAGGTGCCACATAAAAGGTTGTGCGAGATAAGGGCTCATGCACTTGGGGGTAACATATTAGCATGGATAGAGGATTGGTTAACGGACAGAAAACAGAGAGTAGGGATAAACGGGTCATTTTCAGGTTGGCAGGCTGTAACCAGTGGGGTGCCGCAAGGATCGGTGCTTGGGCCTCAGCTATTTACAATCTATATTTGTGACTTGGATGAAGGGACCAAGTGTACTGTATCTAAGTTTGCTGATGATACAAAGCTAGGTGGGAAAGTAAGCTGTAAAACCAAGGTGTTTTACCTCTAAAGTCATGCATTCTGTAAGTCAGTGAACACAGGTCGGCAGAATACATGACTTTAGGAGTAAACCACCTTGGTTTTACAGCAGTAAATCTAAATAAATGGCTGTGACTGTTAGGAGTCCCTGAGTACTTCTGACTGCTGGTGAAGCCTTGCTTCTGCTCAGTGAGAGATGGGCCTCATCGAAACTACCTGAAATGGAAACAATGTGAAGGGGCCCAAAACACAACTTTGTTGTGGAAACAAATGCATGCAATTTTTTTTTCTTATTTACTCCTAGAGAAAATTTTCTGAAGAGCAATCCTTTGGTGGGTATGTAGAAGGTAGGCATTAACCCATTTAACCTATTTAAGTTAAATGGGTCAATGCTTACCTTATATATACCCACCAAAAAATTGCCCATCAGAAAATGTCCCTTTATTGTTAAGTATTAGTTCTAATTTGTGTTCAATTCACTTCAATGCAAACAGCCCCGAGTCAGTATTTTACTTGGGAAATGTAACATTTGTGATCAGAGAATGAAAGATTTTTTAAAAAGCAAAAGCTCTCATGGAAGGGCAAAGATATAGTTGAACCTTATTGCAAATGTGACTAACTCTGTGGGCAAACATACTTTGGAATATATTTTTTAAAGTATATATGCAAATAAAAATACCAGAGGACAGGAAATTTATTTAACAGGGCTGAAATTAAAGGCTAGATTTTGTATCTCAAATTTCTAAATTAGTAGGAGTTTGCTCTACAACCAAAATGTTTACTTTAGATTCTATTGTAGCCCTTATTAAAATACTAAATGCACACTGGATGATATACCTCTCATTCTCAAATATGCCCCAGCCTTTGATATAACACAATAGCTTGTTAAAGTATTCACTCTATAGCATGCCTAATGCTGATATATAATGATTTCCTAAGTTAACACATCTTGCTTTCTGTCCAATTAAATTCACAAATCCTGTTCAATACACTTTTCATAGCACACTGCTCCTTATAATGTTGCCTCAATAAAACAGTAAAACTGATATGCCAATAACTCCTGATATAACATTTATTGATTATGGGTTCCGCCTGTGTTAAAGGTACCTTGATAGATATCCTTTTTATAGCGTACTTATTTTATGTCTTCCAGATATTTCTACTAAATTGTCATTAATTTCTTTCCCACAGCCAGCTTCTCCTTTCAATCGGCAGTATTTTGTCTCAACCCTCAATCACTATGCAAGATTTTCAAAAGGTAGAATTACGTAATGCGAAGGAGATTCACAATTTAGAGAAGTTAGTAAGTACTCAGCCGAAAACTTAAACCAACAGAAAATAATTGAGAAAATCCTTATAAGGCAACAATGACTTCACATTTAACCATTTACTTCACCAGAGTTGGCGCGGGGTTGGGGGGGGGGGGGGAATCTATTCTGAAGAGAATATAATGAAGCTGTCTTATTATCAGATCATGAGTCCACAGCCAGTTTTCTGGTTCTGTTCTTTTGCTAGTAGTGGTTGTCATGCAGAATCAGTTGTTATGGTTGAAAATTTGTGACTTGCGCAAAGTTTTGTTGCACCTGTGATTTGAATAGCAGCGATAATGAGGTTCCTGCCACACTATCAGTCGATTTTTGTCTTGCTATCATCCGACTTGATTTTAGAGCTAGCCTCGAAATGGGTGGTCAACGTTCCGTCCCGTACAGACGGAAGCTTTATTAAAATTTAAATTGGCTCCTACGCCGGTTATAGGACCCCAGTGCAATCTTCAGGTGCAAATGGGTGGTGCATGCACCATGCATACTCCACCCAGTGTTACTGGACGTAGAGCGGCCTAGCCAGCAGTCTTTAAAGCGACCCCTGCAGGCTGCTCTAAAAACAGGATAGAAACCACAGTGCCATTGAATTTTGTGGGGACAGGAGGAGCATAAATTTTCCTCCTGGTCCCAGAAAAATCTTGCCACCTATTTCCAGTCACTTAGAGGCATCCCTCCACCCCCCCCCCCACCCCATCCAAATGATTGCCTCCCTCACCCGTAACATTTAACTTTAGGCTCTGTTCCAGGAAGGAGCCGCTGGATTTCCCGCCTCTCAACCCTGATCAGTATTTATTGAGAACTGGCAGCTCACCGATCCAATTCAGATAGAGGCCCGACTGTGAAAATGGTTTGGGCCTCTTGCTAATGCAATCGGGCAGGTGGCGTGAACACTCCGCCCACCGGCCACCTGTTTTGCACTACAGTTGAAAATCGGCCCCTATGTCTTTCAGCCCTTTGAGGTAGGGAATGAGAGGGACATATAATTGATAATGTATGTCAATAAATTTACATTGGCTCCATCTCTTCATAAAACAATTAATTGTTGGGCACAGATGAAGATCTGGAGAGCAGAGCATACATTAAAAGACCAGGACCTTTTAATTGCGTGTCGTCTCATTCATTATTTGGCCTTAGTTCTCTAAAAAAAGAGCAAGTAATAATTGCATATAGCACATATAGAATGCCAGATAAATTATCCCTACATTATTATCAGGAGGAATTTCCATGGCCAATGGAATGAAAATTCAGCGAAATAAAGAATGATAATCCACTGGTGTTCATTATTTCTAAATAGCTATTTATTTACAGGGCTCTAAGAGAAATACGACTTTTAGATTGATGTCAAGTCCAAGAAATTCCAGGCTCCAGGGGCCAACTGTTTTTAAAAGGTTTTAGATACACAGGTGGAAATTTGTCTGGGCCCAGACACGGCACAGTGCAGGCACCGCACGCCTAATCACATAGGCGCAATTAGGAGGTAAAATTGGAGCTCTCATTATCATTAATGCCAGCGCTAGTAGCACTATTGGTTAGCAGCTCGCCTTATGTGGGGGGGTGCCTGAATATTGGATGTCCCTGATGCTATTTAAAAGCAGTCTGAACCTCTTAAAGGGGGGATGCATTTTGGCTGCAGCCAACTGGAAGGCAACTTCTGAACATGGCCGCCAATGAAGCTTCTAAGATCCCCGCATCTTGGTTGCAGCAATGGAGGTCTTGGTGAAAGAGGTGGGCAGGAGAAGGGACATCCTCTTCCCACCAGGCGGCAGGAAGGAATCCGGACAAGCTGCTCAGCGGCAGAGGGCAAAGGTGGCAGAGATCGTCAGCCCCAGGACATGACTGCAATGCAGGAAAAAGTTGAATGACTGACCAGGTAAGGGAAGACTCTAACCCCTATTTCACATCACTCTCTGCATAACCCTGCACTACCTGAAGCTCTAGAACTCATAACCCTTCCCTCCCCGATTACCAGCACTTTCTTCCATTGATTAACAGCATGATCCTCCATTCACTGCAGCATGCTTCACTCCAACTCCTTCTGCTCCTAATGCCACACACTGCACTTCCTACTGTCGAAAACTTAATTACCTATTATATACAATGCATTAACTCCAAACGCTTATTTTCAGACAAGTAAGAATTTATTAAAAGAAATTTGTATACAAGGGAAGCGTACCCTAAACAATGGTCAGGGCTACGTCTTCACTGAACAAAGGAAACAGCTCACGTTTATACAGTTAATCAGCAACGCCCACCTGTCGTACATGTACATTCTTTATTGGTTCAGGTAGTTAGTCAATCAAAATAGGGAACCCACCCTCTGGTTCCTCATGACTGCCTCGTGATGTTGGACACAGGCCTAGGAAAGTATTTTTCCTTAATAAACAGTTTTTTTTATCAGTAGGTCCGTACCTAGTCTCAAGGCTATACGGTCATTCATTTCTGTTAGTCAGACAGTTATCAGCATAAGGGAAAAATAGTGCTTCTGTATGTCTTTGGTGAGAAACTAAAATATAAGCTTTCTATTATATTCAGCTGGTCAGTTAATATGGTCAAATATCCATCATGCATTTCTTTTTATGGTTTAAGGGTATTAGAAAATTAATATGGTCAGGTCCACATTCATGGTTTAGGTGTATTAGAAAGTTAATATGGTCAGGTATCTCTTTATGCATTTCCACACTACTCTTCTCACTAGTACACCCTTTACCTCCTCATATCTCTGCCACCCTTCATATACCAGCATCGCTATTCTACCTTGATATGCACATCCGCAAAGCATCTTTCAAGGCTACCACTCACACTATCCCTTCTTTCTTGCAGGCCAAGCTTGCGAGCAATAGTAGGGAGGAGGTAAGGACAGGAGGAGGGAGTGTGTCCATTCAGGTCCTCTCTCCAGTCAAGGAGGACGTCATACAGACTGTGGGTATGGGTTGCGTCAGGGGCATGGCGAGTGGCGAGGCTGGAGAATGCACCCTGCAGGATTCTTGGTTGTCCTAGATTCTGTCCCTTCTCACTGAAATCTGACCCTCACGCACTCTGCATGACAAAATGCAGCTGCTTTCAGCAACCACTCATCTGCTACTTATCCTTGACACTAAATGTTAATCTTTGTCTCTCTCTTGCCTTTCAGGTGAAGAAAACATAGAGCACCCAGAGGCTGAGGAGCTGGAAGAGAGCAGTACTCATGATGACACAGCGTCACTCAACCTAACTTTAGTGAGCACCAGATCAGAGACTGGCACTACGCATACTTTACAGGGTAGGCTAGAGGGGTCAGCACTGGGAGAATCACCCAGCACTAGTGCGCAGGAGCATAGCAGACGGATGGGACAGCCCAAGAAGCAGCTTGCCAGAGGGAGAGCTCGCGTCTTACCTCTGCTATGGAGAGCACAGATGAAGATCTGGAGGGCATAGCGTACATTAAAAGGCAGATTGCTATACAACAGGACCCTTTAATTGCACTGGGCAGTTTGCCAGTGACCTTGCGCACAATGGCAGAGAGGATGGCTCTAGCTTGGGTGAGGTCGTCCAGCACAACATTGAAACAGTGTAGGCAACCATTGGAGCGTGGTCAGCTCTATAACACTACAGTGGGGCCCACAATGATGGTGCCTCTGGTGATAGCACTGACAGCTTTGCCGGGTGCTCAGACTGTTGCCATCATGGCTTTGGGGTCTAACATCTCCTCAGCCTTTCAATCCATGAAGGGGAGCATGGATAGGAGTGTGCAGAGCATGAATAGGAGCTTCCGGAGCAACATCACACTCCTTAGGGGTAATTTTGACTTTGTCGATTCTGTAAAATGGGCGATATTAATTCAGCCGCCAGTCTTACATGTAAAAAGTCGGATAGCCAGGTGATAAAGGATAGAATACTAGAGCCTGGTCTTCAATTGCTTCCAAGCCTTTATTCTCATTGCTCTCCCTTACACATCTTGCACCATCTAGATAAGCTCCCTCCTATAAAAGGATTAAAGAGAGTCCCCAATTGATACGCATCTCCTGAATACAATTAACACTAATTGATATAAACTACATGGATACAATTAAATTACATCTGTCCCAATTTTCATTTTCATTGACCAAAGGAAATGAAAATCGGGAGAGATGTCTAACGGGTGGCTGAATCGATATCACATATTTTACACTGTTGCCGAAAATCAAAATGACCCCACTTCACTCTGTTCTCACGCAGAGCAGAGGGTGTAGAGGTTCAGCCCCATGACAGTGGCATTGGCTCCATGGGAGAGGCTCATGCTTTCCTCTCCCATAAAGGCAGCACGCCTGCTCCCCTGCTAGTATCTGACCCAGTGCCTTTATTGGTCCCACACAGCCAACGCCGGCACCGAAACACAGCAGTCTGCAGCCAGAGCTGCTCAAGATCGCCCACCAGGGCCATCTTAAGTGCCTTCAGTGGATGACCAGCAGCATTCCATCTCCCAGGCTCCTGCAACAGGGGAACCATCTCTTAGACTAGGTAAACGAGCACAAAGACCAGGCACTAAGGGATTGCATTTCAATATTAAGAGAAAGAAAAGTTGTTAAATCCACAATGTGCACAATATTAAGTAAAGAGGGTTTTTTTGCATTGATCTTCATATTCTTAATTATGTAAAGGAAGACCCATATAGTAGTAATGTTGGAGGCCATTCAGAAGCACAAAAGGTGGAAGGAGTGGGTCAAATGGTGGGGCTGTTGGTGTGCCGGGGACAGGGTTTGATTAAGAGAATTTCTCCTCAATAATTTGTTGCTTTACAGCTCTGGCAGCTGGCAGCACTGCTCAGCCTTGGTCTTCCTTATCATCCTTTTCTTCCTCGTACACCTGCACTTCTTCTTCCTGTGGCAGCTGCAAGGCTTGGTCCTACTGAATGGCATAGTTGTAGAGCATGCAGCAAACCACTACAAATCTGGCGACTTGTTTGGGGCTATACTGTAGGACTCGACCCGATCGGTTCAGGCACCAGATCATTTGTTTGAGGACACCTATGGTATGCTGAATGAGAGCTTTGGTTTGTGTGTGGTTATCATTATATTGACGTTCAGCATCTGTGCCGAGGATCCTAACAGGAGACATGAGCTAGGTGTTGAGAGGATACCCACTGTTTCCACGAAGCCAGCCTGACACCCGCTGGTCTGGGTGAAAGACAGAAGGGATTGAGGACTGGCACAGTATGAAGATATCATGACTGCTGCCAGGAAACCGGGCACAGACCTGCATTCTTCGCTGCCTGTGGTCACAGACCAGCTGAAAATTTAGGGAGTGGAATCGTTCCTGTTATAAAACATGGCTGCTTCATGACAGGGACAGTACAGGGTAATGTGTCTGCAGTCAATTACACCTTGCATCATGCAAATCGAAGAACTCTCTCCTACTTATCAGCAGCCTGCATTGGGAAGGTGATATATTGTTGTTGTCTCCCTGCAAAGAGTGCAGCCGCCACCTGCTTGCTGGCTGTATGGACAAAAACCCAACTGATGTTGCTGATGTCAGCTGTTGCAGCCTGGAATGAGCCTGTGGCATAGACAAACGGGGGCAATTTTAATCTAACCCGCCCATCGGGAAACTGATGGGATCAGGTGCAGCACTGGTTTTACACCTCACCCAATTTTGCTCTCCATTGAAGGGGTGTAAAGCCGGCGTTCCACCCGATCCCGTGGGTTTCCTGCCCGGCAAGTTAGGATAAAATTACCCCCCCATTGAGGACCACGATAACTTTCAGTCACAGGCAATGCTGTGTGTGCCCTGGTGTTTGGCCATAATTCCTGCTGCAACGGGTGACAAAGGTCTGTGACTGCCTGCCTGCTGAAACCCAGCTTCCTGACACACTGCTCCTCTGTAATGTTGAGATAAGATATCCTGTTGCAAAACACTCGCATGCTGTAAGGCCTCCATTGTCCTTGCCTCTTTTGTCCTCTTCTTTGAGCCTGCGCAGGTCTGTGCTGCCATGCTTGTTACTGCTGCTGTTGCCGCTGCTGCTGTGGCAGCAACATTCCTATCTTTTCCAGTATTCCTGCGGCCAGTGAAGTGAAAGAGTACAGCTGCAGCCAAAAGTCAGCTCTCCAACAGCTATTTAGTATGAAAGACTTTCCAAAGTCAGCCAAAAAATGGCTCCAAAGATCCCCAGCAGCCAAAAACGATGATCCAGAGACTTAATGGAAGAGGCGATCCCTTTAAATATCCCTGCTTCAGCCTGCTTCCTGAGTGTTCATGCTATGTTTTATCTGAGCGGGCTTAAGAATGAACGAATCAAATGCTCCCAGGCACCAATTTCCCAAAAAGATCCTAATTCAAATGAGGGATCCTTATCAAAATATTTTAATGAGCCCAGCATTCATTTCAGAGGTCCGCCAGGGAGGCCTAAGGAACACCTTAACCAATATGGCGGCTGCCATTTTTTTGTGTGCACTTCCGGCATGGGACATCCCACCATAAAATTGATAAGTGGAACGCCGATTTTGGGCCTGAAAACTTGGTGAAACGCAAATGAATTTCTACCCCGCAGTGCGGCACTGAAATAATGGGCATCATTTTAGCACCCATTATCGGGTGCGTTCCTGGCGGGGGGGGCTCCGAAAATCGGAGAATCCCGGAGTGGGTCGGGAGCCCGACTCCAACCCGCCCATTTCCGGGTTCCCCACTGACGCGCCAGCGTGCGCGCGCAGCCCCCGCTGGTGGGAATCCCGCAGGCAATTAAAGCCAGCGGGATGCCACCTGAAGCTATTTATTTTGCTTGTTCAGGTCATTAACTGACCTGATTAAGGGATTATGTGAGGAGGGGTGGGATTTAAAAGCATAATGGGACTGTTTCCCACACTGGGGGAAACACTCCCAGTTCAAATGGACCTCTTGCAGCTGTCAGCCTTTGGCAGCTGCAAAGGTCCATTTGACAGGTGAAGGGGGGGGAGACCCTCACTCATTGCAGGAGGCCACTCTGTCACTTGGGACAAAGTTTGGCCTCCACCACCCTCCTCCTGACAATCAAAGTCACCAACTTGCACACTTACCCCGGGGTCCAGACACATGTACCTACCTTGCGGACCCCCTCAGATGTACATCTTCCGGATGGGGGCCGCCGTAGCTGCAGTCATGACCTCCTCGAAGGGCGAACAGCATCACCAGCCTCACCATCCACGCCGTCCACCTCTGACACGTGGAGCTCCACAACAGAGTGCTGTGACACATCCACCTGTACAGCAGGAGGGAGGGCTACCGCAGAGAGAGATGCGTCGCGGAGGGCACTACCCTCGCCACAGGGTCCACAGACCGAGGCTTAGCTTCCTGGACCTCTCTGAGCAGCAGTGCACATGGAGGCTCAGAGTCACTCGACATTTAGTCGTGGACAACTGCAGCCTCCTTCATGCCGAGCTGCTCCTGGCTGGCCCGAGCACCATCTTCTTACCTGTCGCTGTCAAAGTCACCACTGCCCTCAACAACTTCTCCTCCGCATCCTTCCAGGGTGCAACCGGGGACATCGCCGACGTCTCACAGCCATCTGCACAAAAGAGCCCTGCAAATATACCTACACCCACTCTGCAGTGACACAATGGGTGGCATCAGTTGTGGGTCTTCATAGTGATCCTCAGGAAAGGGCATTATTGCACAAACCAGACAAGATTTGCGAAGACATGGCAGTAGTGGTGCCAATATAATATGTAATGTGAGTTGGTCAGAAATTCAATATAAGTAACAACCATGACAAACCCTCAAACACCCTTGTGCATCCCCTTCATGCTCACGACATATTTGCCTTAAGCTGCCTACTGCACATATGTGATGCATGCCCTGTGGCTGAAGCACAGGTAGTGGCAGATTGAGTGAGGCTGACCGTGAAAGAGATGCGCGAGAGGGTGAGTATGAGATAGAGCCATGAGATTGTATGAGGATTGGGTTGAGTGGTAGTGGCGGGATGAGTACTGGCGAGGTGAGTAGGTGCAGGTAAGATGAGGATGAGGTTTGAGTGGGTATGAGGGGTGATGTGACAGAGTAGTGTTGGCAGTGCAGAAGGAGATGTGGGGTGGGGGCGGTGATGTGGCAGACGGAGTGTAGGGGAAAGAGCAAGTGTACTCACTTCGGCTGACCTACTGAGGTCATTGGAGCGCCTCCTGCATTGTATGCAGGTGTGCGATATGTTGGTGGTGCAGGTGACCTCCTCTGCCACCTCGAGCCAGGCCTTCCTGGTGGCAGAGGCAGGCCGCTTCCTCCCGCACGCCGGGAGGAAGATCTCTGTCCTCCCCCTCCTCCTCACCCCATGTATTGATACCTGGAGTGAGGCATCATTAAACTGGGAGCAGCCTTCCCCCTGGGCTGCTCCATGCTGTAATTTTTTCTATTTGTTGCAGCATCTGTCAGTGGAGGACTGCCCCTTTAAATAGAGCTCCTCCAGCTGACAGATCGTACTGCGCATGCGCAGCCCGCCCGACGCACAGATCAGCAGGGGGAACCCGGAGGACAAGGTAAGTGGATCCAATTGGGCTACGATCGCGCGGGTGGCTGACTGATTTCGCCGGGCGTGTTACCCACACGCCCGATAGCCCCCCCGCCGAGAACCCGCAGCCCTGGTAACATCGGGCCCAATATTAGAGGCAAGTTATGTTGTTAGAAGCTGCTGGAGCCCTGTGGTACCTAAATGAGATAACTTGTTTATAATAGGATGGGGGGAGGAACGGTGAGGGTTGAAAACATCTTAGAATTTAAGGGCGCATTAATCCTAATGGAATAAATAAAATTCCATCAGATCTGGTTGATCGATATGCATTTGGAAAACTAATGTTTTACATGGTAAAAATCAATAGATTAATAAGACATCAGTTCATTGCATATCAATATATTTTATGAAATCAACTTGTAATGTCATAAAATTCCATACAAATTAAAATATTAGTGCATTTTGGCAAAAAAATTGATTTCTTGCTGCTTAAAATTCCACTCCCACCCACTGGCCCGCTGCCACTTCCCACCTGTTTTGGGCAGGCAGCTGACGGGGGCCAACCCACCCACCCACCCCCATTCCCCAACCTGGGAATTAAAATCGCCCGGGCCTCATCTGTCCAGGTTGGGGGGGAGGAGTTGGGGGAGGGGTGGGTGGGGTTGGCCCCGTCCTGCTCCCCACCTGCCTGAATCCTGCTCCAGATTAATAATGGGGCTGGCTATAAGGCAGAATGATGTTGCAGAGGCCATGGAAGGATTTAATTTAAAATTTAGGTGGATAAGGAGACAGTGAAAGTTGCAAACTCAGGAGTAATAGGAGAACAGGACTCAGTGTAGGTTAGAATGTGGGCAATGAAGTTTTGGATGAATTGAGATTCAAAAAAGGCAGAACTCTGGAGGCACTCAAGAAGAGCATTGGAGTAGTCAAGTCTGGAGGTGACAAAGGTGTGGATGAATATTTCAGCAGTAGTGGGGAGGTGAAATACAGTCAGAGGTGGGTGACGATGTGGCCATGGAAATAGGCAGTCTTGGTGATAGGATGTGGAGTTTGAAATTCAGCTCAGGATCATGCAGGATACTGGCTGCACTCCATCGGGTTTCTTCTTAAGGAGTTGCAAGAGATAGAATCATAGAAAGGTTACAGCGTGGTAGGAGGCCATTCGGCCCATCAAGTCCGTGCCGGCTCTATGCAAGAGCAATCTAGCCAGTCACACTCTCCCGCCCTATCCCTGTAGCCCTGCATTTTTTTTCCTTTCAAGTACTTATCCAGTTCGCATTTGAAAGCCATGATTGAATTCTGCCTTCACTATCCCCCACCCACCCCCCAGCAGTGCATTCCAGATCATAACCACTCGCTGTGTAAAAAGTTTTTCCTCATGTCACCTTTGGTTCTTTTGCCAATCACCTTAAATCTATGTCCTCTGGTTCTTGACCCTTCCACCAATGGGAACAGTTTCTCTCTATCCTGTCTAGACCCTTCATGATTTTAAATACCTCCATCAAATCTCCTCTCAATCTTCTCTGTTCCAAGGAGAACAACCCCAGTTTCTCCAGTCTATCCAGATAACAAAAGTCCCTCATCCCTGGAATCACTCTAGTAAATCTTTTCTGCACCCTCTCTAAGGCCTTCACATCTTTCCTAAAGTGCGGTGCCCAGAACTGGACACAATACTCCAGTTGAGGTCGAACCAGTGTTTTAAAAAGGTTCATCATGACTTCCTTGCTTTTGTACTCTATGCCTCTATTTATAAAGCCCAGGATCCCGTATGCTTTTTTAACCACTTTCTCAACCTGCCCTGCCACATTCAATGATTTGTGCACATATATCCCCAGATGTCTCTGTTCCTGTACCCCTTTTAGAATTGTACCCTTTAGCTTATATTGCCTCTCCTCATTCTTCCTACTGAAATGTATCACTTTGTATTTTTCTGCATTAAATTTCATCTGCCACGTGTCCGCCCATGCCACCAGCCTATCTATATCCTCTTGTAGTCTATCACTATCCTCCTCACTGTTTACTACACTTCCAAGTTTTGTGTCATCTGCAGATTTTGAAATTGTGCCCTGTACACCCAAGTCCAAGTCATTAATATATATCAAGAAAAACAGTGGTCCTAGTACTGACCCCTGGGGAACACCACTGTACACCTTCCTCCAATCCGAAAAACAACTGTTCACCACTACTCTCTGTTTCCTGTCAATTCGCCAATTTTGAATCCATGCTGCTACTGCCCCCTTTATTCCATGGGCTTCAATCTTGATGACAAGCCTATTATGCAGCACTTTATCAAACGCCTTTTGAAAATCCATATACACCACATTAACCGCATTTGCCCTCATCTACCCTCTCTGTTACCTCATCAAAAAACTCTTATCAAGTTAGTTAAACACGATTTGCCTTTAACAAATCCGTGCTGGCTTTCCCTAATCAATCCACACTTCTCCAAATGACTGCTAAGGGAGGAAGTTGGGTGCTAAGGTGTAGCGTTTTAGGTAAGGAGTAGAGTTGTAGGTGGGATGTAGAGTTTTAGGTAGGAGCTGAACATAATGGTTTCAGCTTTGGTGATGTTGAGTTGAAGGAATATGCTGATGGATCTAACACTTGATAACAGTTGGGGAGTTGAGCAGCATAGTGGTGGTCAAGGAATCAAGAGTGGTGGCAGAGAGGTAAGGTTGGGTGTCATCAGCATGCAATGAAAGCTGGATTGTCTTTATGCTTACTGATATTGAA
The DNA here is from genome assembly GCF_035084215.1 of Heptranchias perlo. Taxonomy (NCBI): domain Eukaryota; kingdom Metazoa; phylum Chordata; class Chondrichthyes; order Hexanchiformes; family Hexanchidae; genus Heptranchias; species Heptranchias perlo. Next base: position 104,727,368 of record NC_090327.1, read on the forward strand.
TTAAAGAGTCCTGTTTGTGTGTGTTTCTGTAGATGCAGATCACAAAACACCAAGAAGCTTTGTGCAATTATAAAATGGACAGCTTACTGAAGGCCCTGCATGATGAAAGCAGAGCTGGATACTTCTTCACACATTTTTGCGAACAAACAGGAAATCCGGTAAGTGAAATAAACCTTGGATTAGTGGATAAAGGGCTCTTTTATTTATTCTTTAGTCAGTTTGAGAACAGAACTGAAATCTGACTTCTATCTGAGAATCAAAACAATCACCACTTCCAAGCTGGAAGGTTGCAGGACCTAATGCTGCCATGGCTGTTTCATGTAAATTGAGGGCACTTCAGTAATATTCACCATCTGCTCCTAATTTTCTATACTTCTTTATTGAGCAATGTTAGCCACATTTTGATCTAGATTTCAATAACACTTCAAATGGATACAATAATTTTTTTAATATATAAATCGTTGTCCCTTCTGAGCTTGGGCATAACTTTCACTGTCATTTGCTGAGCAAGTGTTCTGGACGAAGTGTTAGCTATAGTACTGCTACGACCACATTCTGATCACCATACTACAGCAAAAATATCCAGGGATTGGAGGCAGTACATAAAAGGAAAACCAAGTTTAGTGTTAGGCATCCAAGCTGAGGAAAGGTTGAAGAGCCTAGGATTGTTTACTCTGGAACACAGGAACAGGAGTAGGCCATTCAGCCTCTTGAGCGTGTTCTGCCATTCAATTAGATCATGGCTGATCTGCACCTCAACTCCGCCTTTGTTCCACATCCCTTGATACACTTACATAACAAAGATCTATCGATCTCGATTTTGAAAATTTCAATTGTCCCAGCATCCAAAGCCTTTTGGGGAAGAGAGTTCCAGATTTCCACAACCTTCGTGTGAAAAGGTGCTTCCTGATTGCACTTCTAAATGGCCTAGCTCTAATCAAAGACCATATTGGGCCACTGAAAGGTGCTCAAGGACAGGTTAGAAAGGACTCTCAGGGCATGGTTGAGATACTAAACAAATACTTTACATTGATATATACTCTTGAAGATGAAGCTCAAGTAAAATTGTTCATATTAAGATAGATGATGATATGGTCTTAGATGGAATAACGAACCTTAAAATAGATCAGGCTGCCGGCCCACATCATATCCACCCCAGAGTCCTTAAGGAAACGGAACAGGTGCAATGCTTGCCCCTTGCCTGTATCTTTAATAGCTTGCTAAAGTTGGGGACTATTCCCTCAGACTGGAAGGATGCTAACATAGTTCCAATTTTTAAAAAAGGGTAACAAGGCAGAAATGGATATTTGTGTCATTTATCAATATTGCTGCTCCTCCCTTCCCAATTTCCATCCTTTCTAAATATCCTATAGCTAGCTCCCAATAATACCCAGCTTATAGCTAGGTCTCTGTAATGGCTACTACATCATACCCTTTAAGCTGAATTTGTGCTTCTAATTCGCTTGTTTTATTTCTTATGCTCTGTGTATTTGGGTATGGAACACCTACCTGGGTAACTGTCCCCGCCCTGCCCATATGTCCTGCTGGTCTTTTTATCACACTTTTTGACTTCCATTTGCAGTCTTGATCTATGAGAGATTACCCAGAGAATATTGCCCACAGCAAGGAGTTAAGGCAAGAACCTTTCAACGCAAAAGTTGATTTCTCCCGTTGGTGTTGTAGCATAAAAATGTCAATATGTCCACTCCTGGTGTGCGCTGGAAGTACATATTGTAAAGGCACATATTGAAAAATGGCGCACTCCCAGCTTGATGTTTTCCATCCATTAAAATTAATGGAGAGAAAATTGCAAACTGAGAATGTGCAATTTTGCAATGTGTATGCCAGGAGTTGGTGCATTGGGATCTTTACCCCTTAATGTTTTTATAAATCAGCCTAGTGAGAAAAGATACAATTGGGATAGAAGGCTCTTTGATTGACTTTGCACATTCCAGTGCTCTGTGAGGTTGAAACCATCATAACCATAAACATAAATGTGATAATTTGAGTTTCAGCCTTATTCCTCTCTGCACTTCTGTGTGCAGTTTCTACTGTTATGTTAGTTAACACCGAATTACATAGGAATAGCTAACAAGTAGGAGGAAACCTTTTAAATAGATACGAGATCAAGTAACTCTATTGAAACCCAGCAGGAAGTTGAAAAAGGCTTGAAGTACAGAGTGAAAAATATTCCTCAGGAATTTCCACAGAGCATTGAAGATGGGAATGAGGTGGAAATCTGCTGAGCATTTATCCATATATTACTAAAAAATATTAATCTGTCAGCAATCTGATTGCTCTGTTAATTGAAGCTTCATTTTCTGCAAACTATTTGGTCCATTAAATGAAGGCTATGCCGAAGCCCTCTATAACCGTTAACAAGCCCAACACGTATCATTTCAAATAGTTGGGCCAGAGTCTCTCTGTGCTGTTAAAGCTAAACAATTATAGGGACAGACTATTTTGGATTTTTAGACCAGAGTATGGCTCTGCCCCAATCTTTGCCTCAGTGCTTCGTCCCAGCCAGCAATGATTTTTTGGGTAAAGTGTACAGGGTGTAAGTTATCTCAGAGACTCTCTGGAACATCACTGTGTCACCCAAAACTACCTCAACTGCATCCAAAGTAACCACAATAGTAGGGACTAAACAGAAATTCACCACAATGCAGCGAGCTGCTCCCTAATGTTGGGCTGCTCCAAACTCTACTCCCCAGCTTCAGTTGATCCTGGCCCTGTTCCCTGGGCATGGTCGCCTGTGTACAGCGCACTTAATTGTCCTCATTGTTTCTATAGATTCATGGTACAGATTTATGAGTGTCCTTTTCTAGGTCATGATGAGTTTTTCCTTTTTCCTACATGGTAATCAGGGAGCATCTAATCTTTACAGAACTCATCAGTTACTTGGTACCACTGTGTCCTCATTTCAGACTTTAAGAACATAAGAAATAGGAGCAGGAGTAGGCCATATGGCCCCTCGAGCCTGCTTCGCCATTCAGTAAGATCATGACTGATCTTCAACCTCAACTCAAACTTTCCCGCCTGATCCCCATATCGCTTGATTCCCTTAGTGTCCAAAAATCTATCGATCTCAGCCTTGAATATACTCAATGACTGAGCATCCACAGCCCTCTAGCGTAGAGAATTCCAAAGATTCACAACCCTCTGAGTGAAGAAATTTCTCCTCATCTCGGTCCTAAATGGCCGTTCCCTTATTCTGAGACTATGCCCTCTAGTTCTAGACTCTCCAGCCAGGGGAAACAGCCTCTCAGCATCTACCCTGTCAAGCCCTTACAGAATCTTATATGTTTCAAAGAGATCACCTCTCAATCTTCTAAACTCCAATGGGTATAGGCCCTTTCCACTCAATCTCATCATAGGACAACCCTCACATCCCAAGAATCAATCTAGTGAACCTTCGTTGCACTATCTCTAAGGCAAGTATATCCTTCCTTAGGTAAGGATACCAGCTATGCAGAATGACTACACTGGATAGAAACAAGCCATTGCTGTGTAGAATATGAACTAATTTTTCTTTCTATCTTGCAGTTATGGAGCAATGGCATGAACCTGTGGTTTGACTTGAAGGAATATCAGCGACTTTTTTATGCAGAAATCTTTCAACCTTTTAAACTCAGGAGACAAGCTCAGGCAAGCTATGAAATACATATTGTTCAATAGTTATCAATATTTGGTGAGCCAGATCTGGATGGGTGGGGTGAAGGGTTTAAAGAATATGTTAGGGTTGTAAATGGGAAGGGTAAGGAGACCAGCAGAGTTGCAACAGAGAGTGCAACAAAATTGAGATATTTTTGCCCGGTTTTTATTTAGTGAGCGCTCCTTTAAAGCCGGTCACGCTACATAAACAATTTTTAAAAATCAACTGCAGTTCAGATGCTTATAACAAGCTTAATTTCAATACAGTGTTTTGAGTTTCATCAGTTACAGGCTGGAGAGAGAAATAATTCAAACTTAAACAATTCTGTATGTATACATCATTGAAGTCAATGGAAAATAAAGATGGGCAGGTTGTAAAACAGGCAGCCAATCCAATCCTGTCAGTTTCCCGCTGGGCGGGTTAGGTTACAATTCCCCCGAGAAGCAGATACAAAAAAATTCTTCAAATGCTATACCAGCAAGAAAGTAGTTAGAGATGAAGCTAAAACCCTAAGGACTCATGCTGAACATGGAGTACTACACAGTTTTAGTTACCGAAACATAAGGAGGTTATCCAGGCAGAGGAGAGCAACAAGCTGGACCCTCATTGTCAGAGGGATGAGCTATAAGGAACTATTAGATAGGTTAGTGTTCTCTGCCTCAAAAAGAGATGTTTTAGACAGGATTTTATAGAGATACAAGCAGACCACCTGTGGTGTTGCTCAGTAAGTCCGAGGTTTTGTAAGAACAGAGGTGTTATACAAAGTAGGGACACTGACTTATTGACTTTGTGGTGGCTCTGAGATCTGGTTGCATTTAGATAGGATCTGAGGCTCTACCAGTATTTTGAGGTAGGCCCCCAGGGTCTGGGGAGTACTGGGAAGGGGAGTCCAGCATTCTGGGAATACAAGAGAGGAAGGCCCGAGGAACACAGGCAATTCCTGGGATCTGAGATCACTGGGAAAGGAATCCTGAGATCTGTGGGCATTGAGGAGCAAATTCTCATAGTCTCGGAGTACTGGGATGGTTCTAAGATTAGGGAACACTGTGAATGTTGTGAGTCTTGGGACCTTAGCCTGAGGTGAGGGTTCAGCGGGATTGTGAAGAGAATTGGAGTATTGGGAATTGCTGGGATCTGGCAGTATTGGAAGAAACAGGGTTAAGTCTATTGGGGCAGTAGGCCCCAGGAAAATGGGATTCAAACTGCCTTTGGTCCCTTTCAAGTCGTCAGGCCCCATTCTTCAATGTGTTCCTACACTTCGGTCTCCTTCCCTGACATATCTACAGCCCCTTTTGTGTCCTCAAGTACCCCACCATCACTTTACCTATTGTTAGCAAGCTCCTATCTTTATGTTCCTACCTTAATGCATTTAAGCATAAATTTTCTGCTTCTTAAAATCAGTGATGGAAAATCATGGACTGGGGTTCACAATTTCCTGATATGCACTCCCAATGTACACCAGGAGCGCATTATCAATGAGTTTTCTAATTTTAAGTCTTTAATAAATATTAATTCCATAAACAAACAAAATAAAACATTCAGTGTCCGTCATTTATGCAGTTTCCAAGCTTTTAAAATATTAAAATTGTTAAGCCTCAAAAATCGTTCAGGAGGAATTTTTAACAAACTATACAACCAAAAGACGTGATATAAACGGTCTCTTTGTTTTCTTTTCTAGTCATCAACAAGGAAACTATGTTAACAGTTGTTACTGTTCACATGTGCTGCCTCTTGAACTATGTCATAATCTTGGGGTTTTTATATGAGATATTTCTTTGGGTCCAGAGTCAACTGGCCATTCATGTAAACAACCTTGTGCCATCTGTGATCCAGAGTGCATTTTTTTAGACTTCAAAATACATGAAGCATTTTTCTGCTGGCTGTAGACCAGGTGCCTCTCCCGTGATGCAAAAGCCACTCTCCTGGTACTGCGCCTCAGCACTCCTGCTGCTCTGCACAAGAAAAGAGTGCAGGACTGTTGTGACGTTTTGAAGGCCCGTCAACACTGGCCCCCAAAGCCAAAATGGCAGCCACCTCAGCTTCCATTGGCAGCAGTGTTAGCTCTCACCAGAGGCTCCATCACGGTAGCCGGTTCATGAAGCTGACCGCTCGATCCATGTTAGATCAAATGGTCTCCATGCTCTGCGCGAAGCATTGACATAAGTTGGAGCTGGACTCTTCCATGCTCTGAGCCATGGTGCGCAAGCCCACCGGCAGGCTGCCCAGTGAACCTAGCATTTCCTGGTATAAGCCCATCAGCTTTCTTTGGCAGGCTAGGCCCTGGAAGTCAGCATCTGAGTCCTCTGCAGCAGAGCTAGTATGTGATCTCACTCTCCAGCGAGCTGGCACCTCTGGGGTCCGATCTCCCTGCCCCAGCTCCTGCACATGTGCCCAGAGCTTCACCATGTGGAAACCTCTCCTCTAGTCTAGCCTCTAAAGTACACGTGGGGCCAGCAGTGAGCTGGTGCTTGCTAGGGTCAGACCCGAATGATGGTGCATCTTCAGAAAGGCTGGCCTGCTCTTCCTGAAGTGGGCAGAGATATCTCCACATTTTCAGCACCTGAAATGAAAGAGAGGGACAAAGGTTAGCTTTTAGTGTGAAGAGAGAACAGAGAGAGATGAGTGACTGGTGGAAGCAGCTGCAGTTTGTCATGTAGAGTGTGTAGGGTGAGATCGAAGTAAGAATAGAAAGAGAGGATAAGGTGTGAAAAAACCCTGCATCTCCTCCAGCATTGCCAATCGCCACGGCCATGACTCTACCGTGATGGCCAGCATTTTTTCTCGATGTGGGAGAGGTTGCGCAGGGGGCCTCAGTCTCCTCCGATGGCCGCTGGTGTACTGGAAGGATGAGATCAATTCAAAATCTATATCTAATGATCTTAACATCTTATGATGACTTGTAGCATTAAATCACAGAATTGTATACGTCACTCTCCAATACTTTACCTTCGTTGAATCAAAGTTTGAAAGTAAGATGCCCAAGCTTGCACAGAATATTCCAAGTGTGACCGTATACAGGGTTGAAATAACTTACTTTGAGTTACAATCAAATATCTGAGTCGCATGCCAGTAATTGATTAGCCTTGTTACCTGTTTTGTATGACCAGATATTTTCTGTGAATGATCGATAATCCCAGCAAATCCTTTTCCTTTTACATTAAAATTGACATTGGACTGGGGTGAGGCATCCCTATTATAAAGCTCCATGGAGGCTGAGGTTGGATGCTTGCTTTAGGTCGGGAGATCTGGGCTGTGTTGATCGGGAATCCATGCTAAATTTGACATCTATTTGATGTTTCCAGGTGAACCTAAGCCAACAAGTCTTCTAAAGAAGGGTTAACTGACCCAGGTCAGAAACAGAGCAGGTCACAACCCCTGCTGCTCAGTAGTAGGATTGCCCCTATAAATAGACATTGCAGTGTAGCCTGCCCAATATAGTGAGACCCATCTTTTGCTCCATCTGTAGGTCCAGGATGCAGGGTCCTTCAGACTACTTGTCTGTTTCAAGATGCTCACTGGATGCCCCACATGATTTTTACTTTTCCTGATTTTCCTGTTTTAATTTAATTTGTTATTTTCGTTAGTTTATTTAAAAATCAGTTTGAGTGGGCCACCCTCCCTGAAGTTTTAGTGGTGTCCTTCCTGTAGAAGAAGGCATCTGATGAATTTCAAAATAGGACCTGGCCATTATTGACACAGGTTCCATGTTTTTTTTTGTACCAATGCACATAATATTAGAAGTTGGCTCATGTTAGCCTGCCAGTGCAAATTGGCCACAGGGAACAATCCCTGCGCTGGAATGGGGAGACTTTGGCGCACCAGATATTGGGCATGGGTCTCATTTACATGAGGCTGGCGAGCTGCTGATGCCTTCTGGGCGCACCTCTGAGCAGGGGTCACTGAATAGCGGTCTGGAGCAGTAACCTTGCCTGATTTTTCCTCTCTCTAGCCCAGGAATGTTACAGCCAGCTGCAGTTCCCCAATTCATGCTCTGGTTAAAATAAGTTAACTCAGCACAAGCCAGGAATCAAACCTGAGACCTTCCTTGTCTCTGTGGCTCAGTACCACAACATGTGGTGCATTACCCACTAAGCCACTGGGGGAGATGCATTCAGAAAATGTTATAATATTATTACTACAATTATTCTCCTCAGTATTGTTTACGAATATGGTAAACAGTAGCAGACCCAGAATGAACCCCAGTGGAACTTCTTTGAACACTGACCTGCCTGTGTACAGGACTGACTCTGCAATCTAGGAGTCACCATATAATATATGATGAAAAAGCAGTTTGTTTGTATGGTTTTAAGAAGCCATTGAAACCTAACTGTTTGGACATTTCCATCTGCAAACTGATCTTTTCACACTTTGTCCACTTGTTTCAGTTCATTTTTGCTACATACATTGTTGAAGAGGCTCCAGCAGATGTCGAAGTAGATACAGAGAATAAGAAAATAATCTTTAAAAAACTGGAGCCACCCTTTGAAGAGTTGTTTGATCAGGTGGAAGAACACGTTCTCATCTTGCTACTGGTACCTTGGATGCACATGATTGAAATGGACATATCAAGTAGCAAAAAGGTACAGTCAATGCATCCAACCTCCTTTTTAAATGAGTCTGTAAAAATGGTCCACTTCATATTTTGTGCTGTCTTGTACTTAGTCTATAGACATTTATATTCTTTCCTATTTCCTGCTTTTTCTTTTCTCTCTGTATTATGAATACTTTCCTGGATGGACAGACAATCTGCTCTGCAACCAGCCAGTAAAGGCAGTGTGTGAGTTCAAATTACTCAGAACCCTTCTTGTTAGGAAGCAGCTGATCTCCAACTGCCAGATCTCCTAAACAGCATGACTGAGATTAGCAACTGAATGTGTGAAGCTCAGTGGCTTGTTACAAGTTATTGGCCTATTCAAAGGGTCACACAGTGTATGTCCCATGGAGTCCTAAAAGGAGGAAGGGCAGAAAAATCACTGCAAAAACTTGCAAATACAAATATTTTGAAAATGCTTCAATTTTTGGGTTAAGGGTATATTTTTCAATTGGAGAAGTGCAGAGTATGAAAACTTACTGTGCTTGTAGTACATTTCTCTGTGCACTATTTTTACTTATCCCATTTATCCTTTTTCAAATGGTTAACAGCTGCCTGAAAATAGTGCACAGAAGAATGTAGTACAAGTACATTGAACATTTGTACCTGAAAGTCGCTGATCAGAAAATATATACAATATTCTCATGTGATCCAGATGCACAGTTTCCATCCTGCCTCCCTCTGTGGATTTGTATCTTGCTGTAAATGGAAAACATAATGTAAGTTTACATAAATTCTTCACCCTCTTATTCTGTAATGCTGCTGTCTTTGTTTCAGTGTTGTTCCTTGATACTCAGTGGAAATGTTTTATTTCTAGGTGGAGTTGGTAAGGGAGACTCGCTATTTGGATTCTAAATACTACAAGAAACTTCAGGAACTACACAGAAAGATTTTTCCCAATGAAGTAATTAGCTCTTTGGCTCTAAAAAAGAAAATTAAGTTTTTCTACTGATACACAAAGCAAAGGAAGTAATCACTCCTTAGTCTCAATTACCTAACCCTGGGTGACACATTAAGTTGATTTTTTAAATTATATGATGCTGGGACATTCTTAGCACCGATCACACTGAATTTGCACCCATCCCTTTATGTTTCTATACCAAGTCAAAAACTACTATTCTGACAAATGTGCTGGCAAGGAATGGCTGCTCATAATCTGTTGCCTGTCATTGTAATTGATAAGTCTATTAAAACATGTATATATTTATATTTTTCATATTTCTATATGCTACAGGACTTTTACCTTCTTTGGGGATAGGAGGCTTCCTCCCCATACTCACATGTAATAATTATTAATGCACCCTTCTCCCTATCCCCTCCGTGAAAAATGACTTACTGGTAGGATTGTCCTGAGTCAACCATTTCGTAATTTCAAAGACCCCAATTCTCAACTTCTTTAGTGCAGTTGCACACGCAATGTGCACTCAAGTCCCGAGCAGGTAAGTTAGCCTTCCAATTGATTATAGTAACTATTTTAAAAAATTAAATACTTAAATTGGTCAGTACCTGAATTACTATCTTGATGTAGGCAGGCCCATATTGCTTGTAGATGACCTGCTAGATTATATTTCCTGGAGTCAGTGATGCTGAATGGGTAGTGGGAGATGCAACCCATATTTCTTAAGCTCTTGCTGCAAATGAGTGAGAGTTTCATTAACAATAATGAAATGAATTATAATAGTATCCAAATAAGGGCATACAGAATTTTCCATAGTTCTCAAGAGTGCGCTGTTCCTTACTGTCGCCAGTATAAAGTGGGTGTTGCAGGGAGGGCTTACTGTGCTGAGATGAAGTCAGCATTTACAGGAGACTGACATTTTGAATTGCTGAGAATTGAATCTGAAGTTTTTTGTTACAGGTTACTTTGGCTGCTTTCTCCTGGGTTATTTTTGTAGATTTTGGGCCAAGAGCTTTGGCTGAGATATTTTCAGTTGCTGCAACTGTAATTTACAATATGGGCTTTCCAATGAAAAGCCCATTACTTCTACATTATTTGGGTGAAGAAGAAAAGAAAAGGAGGGATGCCAAGCAAGTGACGCGTCTTGGGATGCTTTACTAGTCAAAGGCGCTATGTAAATGCAAGTTGTTGTTGTTGAAATTACATCTGCGGCAGACTGTCAATGCCCACAGACCACAGGCAGAGGCACACTGCCCTTGCCATGCCTCAGGAAAAGTCTTTGCAGGTTGCACTTGACATAAGAGGCAGTGACAGAGTTGTGCTATCTCATGGAAAATGGCCTCTGGCCAACTTCCACCACAGGGTCTGTACAGATTTTGGCTGCCAAAGATACTGCAGAAGTGAACTTTTTGTGCATTTGGCTCATTCCACATTTTCACAGGGGATATCAGCAACATCAGTCAAACAGCAGTTTACAGATGTCTAAAGCAGGTGACTAATGTGTTCTTTGCCAGGGTGAGTTATTTCATCACTTTCCCCATTGGAAACCTACAGCAGAATTCATGGCAGGGTTCCCCAAAGTTGAGGGTATCATCAATGGCACCAACATGGCTTTACAGGCTCCTGCACACAATTCCTTCACCTTCGTGAACCATAAGGGCTTCCATTCCATCAATTTACAGGTCATCTGTGACAATTAATATCGTATCATTAAAGTAAATGTTTGCTTCTCAGGCAGCAGTCACAAAATCATAGGATCAAAATCAAGGAAGGGTGTAAGGATAAACCCAGCAACTACAGGCCAGTCATTTTAACCTCGGTGGTAGGGAAGCTTTTAGAGACGATAATCCGGAACAAAAATAACAGTCACTTGGACAAGTGTGGATTAATTAAGGAAAGCCAGCACAGATTTGTTGAAGGCAAATCGTGTTTAACTAACTTGATTGAGTTTTTTGATGAGGTAACAGAGAGGGTTGATGAGGGCAAAATGGTTGATGTGGTGTATATGGACTATAGGTGTTTTTTAAAGTGCCACATAATAGGCTTGTCAGCAAAGTTGAAGCCCATGGAATAAAAGGGGCAGTGGCAGCATGGATACGAAATTGGCGAAGTGACAGGAAACAGAGAGTAGTGCTGAACAGTTGTTTTTCGGACTGGAGGAAGGTATACAGTGGTGTTCCCCAGGGGTTAGTACCAGGACCACTGCTTTTCTTGATATATATTAATGACTTGGACTTGGGTGTACAGGGCATAATTTCAAAATTTGCAGATGACACAAAACTTGGAAGTGTGGTGAACAGTGAGGAAGATAGTGATAGACATCAAGAGGACATAGACAGGCTGGTGGGATGGGCAGATACGTGACATGAAATTTAACGCAGAGAAGTGCGAAATCTTATATTTTGGTAGGAAGAACGAGGAAAGGCAATATAAACTAAATGGTACAATTTTAAAGGAGGTGCAGGAACAGAGAGACCTGGGGGTATTTGTGCACAAATCATTGAAGCTGGCAAGGCAGGTTGAGAAAGCAGTTAAAAAAGCATATGGGATCCTGGGCTTTATAAATAGAGACATAGAGTACAAAAGGAAGGAAGTTATGATGAACCTTTATAAAACACTGGTTCGGCCACAACTGGAGTATTGTGTCCAATCCTGGGCACCGCACTTTAGGAAGGATATGAAGGCCTTAGGGAGGGTGCAGAAAAGATTTACTAGAATGGTTCCAGCAATGAAGGATTTCAGTTACGTGGATAGACTGGAGAAGCTGGGGTTGTTCTCCTTAGAGCAGAGAAGGTTGAGAGGAGAATTGATAGACATGTTCAAAATCATGAGGGGTCTAGACAGAGTAGATAGAAACTGTTCCCATTGGTGGAAGGGTCAAGAACCAGAGGGCATAGATTTAAGGTGATTAGCAAAAGAACCAAAGATGACATGAGGGAAAACCTTTTTACGCAACGAGTGGTTGTGATCTGGAATGCACTGCCTGAGGGGGTGGTGGAGGCAGATTCAATCGTTGCCTTCAAAAGGGAAATGGGATAAGTACTTGAAGGGAAAATAATTTGCAAGGCTACGGGGAAAGAGCGGGGGAGTAGGACTTGCTGGATTACTCTTGCAGAGAGTCGGTATGGGCTCGACAGGCCGAATGGCCTCTTTCTGTGTTGTAACCATTCTATGGTTCTATGATTCTATGATAATTTACCACACAGAAAGAGACCATTCCAACTATGTGTCTGCAATGGTGCTAACTCTTCAACTGGAGCTGTCTACTCTAATTCCATTTTCCTGTACTTTGTCATATCCTTTTATTTATTTTTTTAGCCACAATACTATCATTTTAGAGCTGTTCAAAATGCCCCAGGGATTATTCATGCCACAAAGGTTGGGTCCTAAGAGACCAAGGCTATCCTTTGCTATCCAAAGTAGAGGAGGAAGACACCCACCCACAATCAGGAGGAGCCAGGCAAGATGAAGACAAGTAGATCAGATTTCTGTGGAACTACCAATGCAACCAGTTAGAGCTATGCAGCAGCCTCCCATAGATGAGTCCGTTCCTAAATGCTCCAGCCACTCAATGCCTACATCTGCATCATGGCCAAATACACTTTACCCAACATGGGTTCTGCAAAAACTGAAATACCATAGCTCCTATTCCATTCACCTCCTAAAACCTTAAACAACACCATCCCAGGAAACTCTTTGGAAACAGTTGAAATAAATTGCAACCAAATTTATTCCCCTCCAAGTGATCAATGAATGTGTGTCTAGTCTAGTGCTTTTCCCTTGGTGGTAGTGCAAACTTTACATGTTCCCATTCCTAATCGACCGCTCCTTCTAGATGCTCCCCTCATGCCTAGAGTAAGTGAGGCGACTAGGTATTGGGTCTGAGTGGGAGTCGCATGGGATTGAGGTGATCTTCTGCCTCTGTTTGCTGGGTCATGAGAGATCCCTGCAACTTGCTCCACTTACCCACTTTCTGCCATATCTTCTGTAATTTTTTTTGGGAGGGTGGAATTTACAAGAGATTCTCTGCCTGAGCTTAGGACCTCTGGCACTGAGGGTTCTGCTGCAGATATCTATTGGAGGTGCTACGCACTCCATGGTAGACTGGAGTGATAAGAAGCCATCATGGCTGCACAGAAGTGGGTAGTGGGCTTCTCCACACTTGCCTTCAGACATGCAAGGTGCTTGTCACATTTTCTAATGACTACAGCAAGCTGTGGTAATCCTATAGCATTCTTCTTTTAAATTCAGGCCCCATGATGTCAGAAGCCAAGGGCTCAACAGATGAGGATGAATGTGAGTTAGAGTCTGGGTTTCACTCCCACCACTGCCACCTCCTCACTCGCACTCTGTGTATCAGCCCATACATCCCTCTGTGACACACTAGCTAAATCTCACACGGTGGATATACCCATGCTGTTGTTTAGACCAGCAGGAGCAGATGATGAAAGATGGTGTGAACTGCCAACTTCTTGGGAGGAACTGGGACTGGCACTGCTTCCTGTGCAAGTGAAGAGGGACGTATGTTGTATGAATACTGGCTACATGGCATCCCTTCAAATATTCATAGCATGAGAGTAGATTGTAACACAAATCATTATGCATGACTGTGTGCCTCTGGCGTAGTGAGTAAGTGAATGTGTAAGTAGGGTGAAAAGAAAGTGCATGAGAAGGATGGTATTGGTTCTGAATGTCATACTCCCCCACTTCCTCTATGCTCCTTGCCCAATGATATGCAAAGTGACATCTTCAAATGCACTCAGGATTTAATATTCCATGAGCCTCCTTCAGTTTGCATGTGCTTTCTTATGTTTTGTGACCCCCTTGGCCTGCAAGCAGAGAAGCAGACCTGAGAGGTTAGTAGTATCAAGAGCTTGTTTAAAGGAACATTCGGTGAGGCTTGGAATGTGGACCGGAGAATCAGGCTTTATGTACAGGTAAATACATAACTGAAACGAGGAAACAAAAAATGGGAAAAAATCTGATCCACAGTGAACAAGTTGTTGATACGTTGTAGGCATGCAGGGAAAATTGCAACATTATTACTATCTATAGTTACTGAAGCTATACCTGCCAGTTTAACTGTGATATCACTTTTCCTAGGCTATTCCTCTTCCTGTCCGTTCAGCCAGCCTAATACAAATTCCAGAGGATACCAAAGGCTCAAATCAGTGGCAGAAGGTTCCTGAAGAATTCCGTAATTACACATTGAATACGTTTATTCGCAATCGCTTAGAACTTGAGAACTTCCAAGCATTCCTTAGAGAAAATTTAGCAGGGTAAGTGCCTATGAATCTTTCTGTAATAGAGTACAGTGAAGCTCACCGTAAGGGACACTACAGGATAAGGCTGTACAATGGTAGAGTTTCCCATACAGACTTTGCAAACCTATGCTTGACCTCCTGATTAGAGCCAGCATTTGCACATGGAATCATCATTTAAGCTAATTTGGGAACATTAATGTGTCACGTCTGTGCATCAGACCATCCCCCACACCACCCCTTCTGCTCACCCTGATGCATATTCTAATCAATGGCACATCCTGCAGCCACTGAGAGGCACTCCAACACACATCACTTTGTATAACCATTTCTCTTTTTTGAAGGGAGATCATAGCAGTTTGATAAAGGAGGAAGAGCTGTTTGTCATATTCTTCTCATTGACATTATGGGAAAGTAGCACATAAGTGTTTTCAGATGCAGTGGTGTATTTCAACATTGTGTTGCATTGTTTAGAAACAATGTTCTTTTTTTTGTAAAGGACTTTTCTGTAACAGTGATACCAGTCTATAATGGGAACTTACAAAATGCTGCTGTTTCAATATGATTATAACTGCAGGATTAATTGATACTCGCCTTAATTTAATTTGATGCAGTTATAACACTGCAGGCCGTAACTGGTTTGATAATAGTTTGTAATAATACAGTATTGCTGATACGTGGAAAATTGTCTCTCGTAGCATGGATCTCATGTGCTGGTTGGACATTGAACACTTTCGAAGAATACCTCACAATGAAAAGGAAAATAGAGATAATAAGTCCAAAGAGATCAAGAGCAAATACCTGAATCGAAAATATTTCTTTGGACCCAGCAGCCCTGCTACAAAAGTGCAACAGGATGAGGTAATTGTCTGAAAGTTTTAATGCTAAATTAGTGCTTCACAGTGTGATTCAAGGTGGTTGAACCATATCAGGAAGCTAAAATTAAGAAGGTCTATCCAAAGCGATTTGGGGATGACCATTGAAGCTGCCTGCTTAGTTTCTTTGCAGGTACAGGCAAATTATAGGTCAGCACAATGTAGGTAATAGCCAAAATATTGTTATCTCTCTCCTAACTTGCTATTATAGCCCTCTACTCCTTACAGAATAAGGAGTTTGGCTTTTTTTTTCTCTTAAATGCTTTAACTGTCAAAGCAGAGTCTCCGACCTACTATAAATGTCAAGCAGAAGTGAAGCATATTCTGAGAGGGAGGACGGGAAAAAAATAAGAGTGTAAGTCAATGCATGCCACTGTTGAACACCCCTTGGATGAAAGAATAGAAAGCTGTAAATCCAAGTTTGCAGATGACACTAAGTTAGAAGGCATAGTAATTTGTTTAGATGGAAGCAGAAAGAGACATAGACAGATAAAGTGAGTGGGCAAAACTTTGGTAGATAGAGTTCAATGTAGGTAAGTGTGAGGTCGTCCACTTTGGATCCAAGAAAGACAAATCGGAATATTTTCTTTATGGCTAGAGACGAGGAACTGTGGAGGATCAAAGGGATTTGGGTGTCCATATTCACAAATCATTAACAGCTAGTGCACAGATACAAAAAGTAATCAAATGGCTAATGGAATGTTGGCCTTTATCTCAAGGGGGCTGACTTACAAAGGGAGGAAGTTATGCTTCAGTCGTACAGAGCCTTGGTCAGACCTGATCTGGATAACTGCTTTCAGTTTTGGGCATCGCACCTCTGGAAGAATATATTGGCCTTGGAAAGAGTACAGCACTGATTCACCAGAATTATACCAGAGTTGAATTATGAGGTTTCATAAACTTGGCTTATATTCCCTTGAGTTTAGACAGTTGAGGGATGATCTAAAACGGTGAAAGGATTGGATAGGAGAAATTATTTCCTCTGATGGACAAATCCAGAACAAGGGGGCACAATCTTAAAATTAGACCTAGGTCATTTTAAGAGTGAAGTCAGGAAGTACTTTTTCACAAAAAACTGTGAATGCTGGGTCAATTGAAATTTTTAAGACTGAGATCGACAGTTTTTTTAGGGAAGGTTATCAAGGGATATGGATCAAAGGCGGGTAAATAGAGTTGAGGTACAGATCAGCCATGCTCTAATGGAATGGCAGAATGGGCTCAAGGGGCTAAATGGCCCACTCCTGTTCCTATGTTCCATTAGGAACAGTTTGAAAAACAGAATGGGTGTATGTCTGGGAATAGGTCATCTGTCCATTTTCCTCATTTAGAACAAATGTCTTACATAATGCAGAGGGGATTACAAAATAGAGACTTGATGTACATTGAAATTAATTGTGACATGTGGGAAATGGCAGTATTAAAAGGCAACCTAAAGCTTTAATTTATTAACTAGTTTAGAAGCACCTTTCTCTGCTAATGAAGGCTGAGTGATGCATATACAGGAACAAATATTTAGCCACTAACGCTTGACTATGCCTAATCTAATTTAAAGCTGTTAAGAAAAGCCATTGAACTGTAACATGAGAAATCATGAGGTAATGTTTGCTGGAGGATTATTAAAAGAGGGGAAAAATGTTTTTTCCTTCCCTGGAAATGTCTGAGGGTATGGTTCTTCCAATAGGAGATGATTGACTTCCTTAGGAAGTCGTTTACGATCCACTTTCTTGAAAATACCGCTGGCATTAAAATTACACAGATCAGAAAATCTAGGCTTTGGTGTCCTGATGTTCCTCACACTCCTCACAGGGTATATCTCCAACTAGTGAGACTATTGGCTGTGCAAATAATGGGCTTACAGAGCTCACATCCAATAAATAATGAACTGGATTAATGGCATCTCTGGAAAAAATCAACCTTCAGTTTCTGGGAAAAATATTCTCCCTCAACACAGGAGATAGAATTTTAACTACCTCTAAATTCACCTTTGGGTGTTCTGGTCCTATTTTCTGGTTGTTGGGATGATTATGTGTGCCTGCCTTGATTGTTTTATGTCAACTCTGCACCCCAGTACAGAATGGGATTAATGACACTCTACCCCACCCCCCAAAATAATAGGTATCCATTGGGATAGATTGATATATAAGCAAAAGTGTAAGAATGGACTAAAGGAGTAATTTTACAAATTTGCAATCCTGGCAAGGAGCTTCACCTGCTGGGAACACATATTGGGAACTCAGGAACATGGCCCCCCGTGATCTTACATCCATTAAAATCAATGGATGGAAAATCATGGGAGGTGGTGCATGCTCAAATTCCTGTAGTGGCTCCCTGCAGGCAAAGCTCTACATCAGGAGCAAGAATTCATCAATTACCCTTAGATGTAAATTTCATGTTGCTTGCAAGCGGGCTATATATAACTTCAAAGGACTGGTTTTAGCTCTCAGCCATGGCGGAAAATGGGCAGTAGCAAACTGGCTGACGTTATACACCCACCCAATTTGCCTTTCCATTGCTCTCAGTGGAAAGGGAAATCGGGCGACCAATACTTTACCGCCTGTATTGCGCCACTGCCAAAAGTTAAAATCAGCCCTTAAATGTTTTGATTTCTCCCTGCATAAGTATTCTCACTGTTTGTTTGTGTTGGGAAATGAGAATTTATATATTTAATAGGAAACCTGAAACTTTAGATAATTAAATATAAGGGGGACTTCTATGACTACATGCTCCCGGCAGAAAGCTTCATGCACCAAGAGCACATATTGGGAATTTGGGACAATCCAAATAATTTTAATGGATGGTAAGTCATTGGGAGCTCAAACACAAATTTCCAATATACATTGTCAGTGGGCAAAGCTTTGCACCGGAAGTGCACATTCATAAGGTCACCCCTATTGTTGTGAAAAAACAATAATGTATTATAGCAGATTTTTTGGAAAACAAAAGAACCATAAATGTAATTCTTCTCTCTAGGTGATGACGTTGGCTGGGGGATGGGGCAAGTTGCTCCATGATCAGTTGTCTTCAAATGTTCTAATTGAGGTGCAAAAATATGTTAAAGTACGTATGGAAGGAAAATGGCTGCCAATGTTCCTGGCCACACCAGAGTTTGAAGAGAGGCACCATAAACGGGTACGGTAATCCTGCAATTGACCAATCTGTTATAGTAGGCTGCGCAGTCGACACTGAGTGTAAAGCAGTGTTATTTGTACACCTTACATTGAAAATATAAACCACACATTTACTGCTTTACATCCACCACATAATCAGAAAAAACATTGTTGGAATAACTGAGATAATTTATATTTGTGATCATTTAACCATTGATGTCACATAAACTATATTTGTTTTTTTATATAAAAATTGTTCTGTATATGTGACAAACAATAAGTGTGACGTGGTATAAGAACAGAGAATGGAATTATAACCTTAACTGTAAAACTCTCAATCAAAAAGAGGAATAGAGCAACCTCAAGGTACAGATGCACAGATATTTAAAAGTGGGATTGCAGGTAAAAAAAAAGAAAATGAGATTCTGGGTTTTATATACAGAGACATTGGGGGTAAAATTCAATTGCGGTGGAGCATAAAACGGGTGGTCGTGGAACAGCTGTCTGTTACACACCCCGCCGAAGTTGAATTTCACCCCTACTGAATACAAAAGAAAGGAAGTGATGGCGTGTCTGTATATTGGGCTAGACTGCCAGAGATGTACTGTGTGCATTATAGAAAGAGCTTCGGAGCCATGGAAAAGATGCAGTGTAGAATTTCTAGGATGGTACCAGGGATAAGAGGATATAGTTATAATGGGAGATTTTAAAAACTAACCTATATTCACTGGAACAGAGAAAGTTAAGGGCAGATTCTTACGAAAGTCTTCAAAATTGTGAAAGATTTTGGGAGAGTGAATAGTGAATGGTTGATTAATTGGTAACAAGGAGGGTTAGTACCAGAAGCATAAAGGGGGAAGTTTGAAATAACTTTTTCATGCAAGGGGTCATTGGAATAAGGAATGCTATTATAGTATCGGAATGGCCCAAAAGTGTTGACTGTTGAACCTGAGTTAATCACAGCATTAAAAAATCAATTAGATAAACAAAGTTAAATATTAAAGTGTACAGGGAAATGGGATAAGAGTCAATGGGATGAAAGCGAATCAGAAGTCCATCTTACATCTCTCCCGATTTTTATTTCCACAAAACGGGCTGCCCATTCACTATCACCTGTTTTACACAATCGCACAAAGTCAAAATCTACCTCAGTATCTCTGGTGTAAAAGCAAGCACTGCTCTCGGCAGAATTGCCTCCGTCTCACCAAGATTTCTATGATTCTATTATTACAAAGGCTTATTCATTTTTGAGGTGAAATTATGTGCTCATTGAGATGTGGCATGTTAGTATGAGGATTGGAACATTATTAATTTTCACATCAAGTATTTAGTACACCTAGATCAGGAAAAACACACAGCCAAATGCAGAGTAAAGCTGTCTGACAATGTGCCATAACCACAACCTCTGAAGACCATTTCTTTCTGCACCAGTGTGACATTTCCACTTCCTGGAGCAGTCATCCTAACATCGCATCTGAGTAAGAATTCCAATTTAGTGACAATTAATGCGTAACCATGGGTGGTTTTGTGGTATGGACTCTTCTAGGAACTGAGTCAAAACTAATCTTAGTATCCTTTCAACTGTAAGCTTGAAAAATATTTTTTGTAATAATTATCCTACATAGAATCATACAGCACAGAAAGTGGCCATTTGGACCATCGTGCCTGTGCCCGCTGTTTGAAAGAGCTATCCAATCAGTCCCACTCCACTGCTCTTTCCCCATAACCCTGCAAATTTTTCCTTTTCAAGTATATATCCAATTCCCTTTTGTACGTATGAAATTTGTGGAAAAAACACTAAGTGAAATATATTGAAAGGGTTGAGAAGAATATGTTTGGCCTTTCTAGGGTGTCTATTTGTAATGTGATCCTAAAGTTTTATTTCTTCGTGTCTGTTCTCTAGTTACAAATGCAGGACGTGGTGGAGGACCAGATGTCACAAAAGGGTAGAAAGAAGCGAGATGTGGTCAAGGTGAGGACTTGCACCCGAAATGCAATACTTTGGCAGTTTGAGTGAATCATTATTATATCTGTAATGTTCAAGTCAGATCTTCAGAAATGGTGAGAATTTGAGACATTAGGTGGAACATTAACTGCCAAGAACGGGCAGGTTGGGGCGGATGCGAGGTAAAAATTTAAAATGTCTCAAATCCGACCCCAACCTGACTCCAAACCGCCCACTTTTGGTTTTAACAGAGGCAAATCAGGGAGCGGGCAACCAATCCGGTCTAAGGAGCCTGCATGCCACCATTTTACCTAAATTGTTATTTTTAATCCATGGAGGGCAGGTTTCCCGGGCCATTGGAATCCCGGCAGGTAAAAGAGACAAGAAGGGCCGGGTCCATGAGGTAATTGCATTTACAGCACTGCTTGTGAACCAGGGGGAAACAGGGGTGCTTCCCCCAGCCCCCCAAGCTAACCTCTATTCACAGCCCGTGATTGGATCCTGCGATCTCCAACTCCCCCCACCTCCCACGACCTCCAACTGCTCACTCCCCCCGCGATATCCGACTGTTCACCCCTCGCAATCCCTGACTGCTCACTCCCCCCCGCGATCCCTGATTGCTCACTCCCCCCCTCGATCTCCGACTGCTCACTCCCCCGGCGATCCCCAACTGCTCACTCCCCCCCACGACCCCCGACTGCTCACTCCCGCCCAGGATCCCCGACTGCTCACTCCCCCCCACCGCGATCTCCGACTGCTCATTCCCCCCGATCTCTGACTGCTCATTCCCCCCGATCTCTGACTGCTCATTCCCCCACGATCTCCGACTGCTCACTCCCCCCCGCAATCTCCGACTACTCATTCCCCTGCGATCTCCGACTGCTCACTCCCCCCGCAATCTCCGACTACTCATTCCCCCGCGATCTCCGACTGCTCACTCCCCCCCGCAATCTCCGCCTACTCATTCCCCCGCGATCTCCGACTGCTCACTCCCCCCCGCAATCTCCGACTACTCATTCCCCTGCGATCTCCGACTGCTCACTCCCCCCGCAATCTCCGACTACTCATTCCCCCGCGATCTCCGACTGCTCACTCCCCCCCGCAATCTCCGCCTACTCATTCCCCCGCGATCTCCGACTGCTCACTCCCCCCACAATCTCCGACTGCTCACTTCCCCCCTCGATCCCCGACTGCTCACTCCCCCCCGCGATCCCCGACTGCTCACTCCCCCCCGCGATCCCCGACTGCTCACTCCCCCCCGTGATCTCTGACTGTTCACTCCCCCCTACGATCTCTGACTGTTCACCCCCCGCGATCTCCGACTGCTCACTCCCCCCCGATCCCTGACTGCTCACTCCCTCCTGCGATCCCCGACTGCTCACTCCCCCCCGCGATCTCTGACTGTTCACCCCCCGCGATCTCCGACTGCTAACTCCCCCCCGATCCCTGACTGCTCACTCCCTCCCGCGATCCCCGACTGCTCACTCCCCCCCCGCGATCCCCGACTGCTCACTCCCCTTCGTGATGCCGACTGCTCACTCCCCCCCGTGATCTCCAACTGTTCACTCCCCCCCGATCCCCGACTGCTCACTCCCCCCAGATTCCGGACTGCTCACTCCCCCCCGATACCCGACTGCTCACTCCCCCCCGCAATCTCCAACTACTTATTCCTCCGCGATCTCCGACTGCTTACTCCCCCCCGCAATCTCCAACTACTCATTCCCCCGCGATCTCCGACTGCTCACTACCCCTCGCAATCTCCGACTACTCACTCCCCCCGCGATCTCCGACTGCTCACTCCCCCTCGCAATCTCCAACTACTCATTTCCTCGCGATCTCCGACTGCTCACTGCCCCTCGCAATCTCCAACTACTCACTCCCCCCGCGATCTCCGACTGCTCACTCACCCCCGCAATCTCCAACTAATCATTCCCCCACGATCTCTGACTGCTCACTCCCCCTCGCAATCTCCGACTACTCACTCCCCCCGCAATCTCCGACTACTCACTCCCCCCTTGATCTCCGACTGCTCACTCCCCCCCCAATCTCTGACTACTCACTCCCCCCGTGATCTCCGACTGCTCACTCCCCCCCCGCAATCTCCGACTACTCACTCCCCCCGCGATCTCCAACTGCCCACTCCCCCCGCAATCCCTGACTACTCACTCCCCCGCGATCTCCGACTGCCCACCCAACTGAAAACCCTGCCCAGAAAAACCTATTGGGGGAGAGATACTCAGCTAGAAATTCGGCCATGTACCGCCCTTATTTTCGGTGCTATGCAGCCTCATGAGGTCCCAAAATGGCATCTGGAATGCGTGCGCACGCTTCTAGTGTGACGTGCGCCGGACGCCATCTTGGTAAAGGCGTTTGCGCACGTGCAAATAATTAATGCCGGTATGATGTAAAGTAAGAATATGCGTTATATCAGTGTGTAAAGCTGATTTAAAGGGATAGATACCATTTTGGCACTCAATGCACCAGCCAACGCACCGTCTTAACCACGACCAGCTGAACATGTCGTAGACAGCCTGGAGGACCCTCCCCTCCCCCAGCAGTGCTATTTAAAGGGACCATGCAGGATTTACAGATTAGTTGCTGGATTAGGGCTTCCAGCTGCTAATGCATTTGTACCTGTTTTTGGAGGTCTCTTATACCTGAATACTAGGACGTGGGGACATAGCCTAACATTTAGATCCAGGACGTGCAGGAGTGAAGTAAGGAAATGCTTCTACACGTAAAGGGTGGTAGAAGTTTGGAATTCTCTTCTGAAAATGGCAGTTGATGCCAGCTCAATTGTTAATTTTGAATCTGAGATTGATAGATTTTTGTTAACCAAGGGTATTAAGGGATATGGGGCTAAAACAGGTATATGGAGTTAGGTCAGGTATATGGTTAGATCAGCCATGATCTCATTGAACGGTGGAACAGGCTCGAGGGGCTAAATGGCCAACTCATATTTTTATGTTCCTATAATAAAGTTTCAATACTCTACAGGGAGTGGGCTGGCTAGCTGACAGGCAACAGCAAGGACAATGGTGGAGTGGTAGGGTTGGGAACAGGAATGCTGTCATTCTGAGAAAGGACAGCAGGTTCATGTTTTGTGGAGCCACTGCCACTTGCTGCATCCTGTTATGTGCCACCTTCTCCTGCAAGAAAGCAGGATGTGTGCCGGTGAGTGTCCTTCAAGAAGTTTGGGTGATGTGGCTGTCATGGCTTAATAGCTGCCAGTGTGTGTGACTTGTGGGTGCGCGGCTTGCAACAGTGGTAATGTGTGAGGGTGAGAGGAAGCATTTGATTGGAAGAGTTGAGTACAGATTGAAAGAGTTTGTTGGTATGTGGGTCATGGGGGGTGTAGTGCGTGGAGCAGTGGATGCGGCTAGTGGTGCAGTTAGTAGGAGATGCCACTTGACAGTTGAACTCGCACCTTGACCACTCGCGTCAAATCATTGCATTTCTTCCTGCACGGCATCCATGTTCGTGGTACTATGCTATTGGCAATGATCTAGTCCCCTCCTGCCTCCCATTGCCTATTGAGCATATGTCTGGAGGACCTCTTGCCCCCCTGCGGGTATAGGATGCCCCTCCTTCTGTCCACCTCTTGCACCAAGGCCTCTAGTGCATCATCAGAGAACCTTGGGTGCACGTTCTCTCGCAGGCCTGATACAAACTCAGATTGGTGCATTGGCGCAGTCTGGCGTGCAGATTGGAGGATGTGGGATGTAGTTGTGAACAACCTTTTTTCAATGTTTTGAAAAAATTCAACAGTTTGTAAACATAAGGACCTGCATCTGTGTTTTACGTGTGCGATTTCCGATCACTGTTCAGACCTGTAACTTATATTTTGAAAATATAAGAGTCCCGCAAACTTTGAGCAGCCAAGTTGTTGCTCATTAAAAATTCCAGAATTCCCATCATCACCATGCTTTATTATATTCCAACATGGATTCACTTCACCATCACTTCCTGCAGTCACAGTGCACCTCCCCTTTAAGAGGTGTAGGCTATCTTTAAAGTGGTGCTAGCCACTCGCGATATCTGGGCCCCCTACTGGTGAGCAGCCACTCGACAGTGCAGGTAGGGCTGGCTGCATGCAGCAATCATGTAAAACAGCAGGCAGTATGAATGTTATGAGCTGCCTGCATTTCAATGATCGGGCACAGGCTGATTGCGCACTGTGATCCCCATGCCCGTTTTCGGGGGTTAACCAATTTAACCCCCACCATCTTGCTTCCCTCACCAAAGACTGTTAAACCAATGTTTCCAAGGGTGCATTGGGCCCTGGCAAGGATGCTGCAGAAGCTTGAAAACACAGACAGATCAATATTTTCAATACTTCAGTTCTCTGCTAATGGTTTGTGAAAATACAAAACTAGAGTCTTAAATTTAAATAAAGCCAATTACATAGTTATGAGGGGCGAGTTGACTAAGGTAGATTGGGAAATTAAATTAAAGGGTATGACGGTTGAAAAGAGTGGCAAACATTTAAAGGAATATTTCAATATTCTCAACAAATATCCATTCCATTGAGAAATAAAAACTGGACAGGAAAAGTGATCCACCCGTGGCTAACTAAAGAAGTTAAATATAGTATTAGATTGAAAGAAGAGGCCTATAATGTTGCCAAGAAGAGTAGTAAGCCTGAGGATTGGGAGAGTTTTAGAAACCAGCAAAGGACGACCAAAAAATTGATAAAAAGGGAGAAAATAGAATATGAAAATAAACTAGCAAGAAATATAAAAAAGGATTGTAAGAGCTTCTACAAGTATGTAAAAAAATAAGAGTAGCAAAAGTAAACGTGGGTCCCTTAGAGGCTGAGACAGAAATTATAATAAGGAATCAGGAAATGGCAGATGCGTTAAACAAATATTTTGTATCTGACTTCACAGTAGAAGACACAAAAAGCATACTCAAAATAACAGGGAACCAAAGGGCTAATGAGAGTGAAGAACTTAAAGTAATTATTGTCAGTAGAGAAAAAGTACTTGAGAAACTAATGGGACTAAAAGCCAATCAATCCCCTGGACCTGATGGCCTATATCCAAGGGTTCTAAAAGAGGTGAATTAATTGATTGTGATCTTCCAAAATTCCCTAGATTCTAGAAGGTCTCAGCGGATTGGAAGGTAACAAATGTAACCCCGCTATTCAACAAAGGAGGGAGAGAGAAAACAGGGAACTACAGGCCAGTTAGCCTGACATCGGTTGTTGGGAAAATGCTGGAATCCATTATTAAGGAAGTGGTAACGGGACACTTAGAACATCATAATATGATTAGGCAGAGACAACATGGTTTTATGAAAGGGAAATCATGTTTGGAAAATCTATCAGAATTTTTTGAGGGTGTAACTATCAGGGTAGATAAGGGGGAACCAGTGGATGTAGTATATTTGGATTTTCAAAAGACATTCAATAAGGTGCCACATGAAAGGTTGTTACACAAGATAAGGGCTCATGAGGTTGGGGGGTAACATATTAGCATGGATAGAGGATTGGTTAACAGACAGAAAACAGAGAGTAGGGATAAACGGGTCATGTCAGGTTGGCAGGCTGTAACTAGTGGGGTACTGCAAGGATTGGTGCTTGGGCCTCAGCTATCTACAATCTATATTAATGACTTGAATGAAGGGACGGAGTGTAATGTATCCAAGTTTGCTGACGATACAAAGCTAGGTGGGAAAGTAAGCTGTGAGGAAGATGCAAAGAGTCTGCAAAGGGATATAGATAGATTAAGTGAGTGGGCAAGAAGGTGCAGATGGAGTATAATGTGGGGAAATGTGAGATTATTCACTTTGGTAGGAAGAATAGAAAAACAGAATATTTTTTAAATGATGAGAAACTATTATATGTTGGCATTCAGAGGGGTTTGGGTGTCCTTGTACATGAAACACAGAAAGTTAACCTGCAGGTACAGCAGGCAATTAGGAAGGCAAATGGCATGTTGGCCTTAATTGCAAGGGGTTTGGAGTACAAGAGTAAGGAAGTCTTACTACAATTGTACAGGGCTTTGATGAGACCTCACCTGGAGTACTGCGTACAGTTTTGGTCTCCTTATCTAAGGAAGGATATACCTGCCTTAGAGGCGGTGCAACGATGGTTCACTAGATTAATTCCTGGGATGAGGGGGTCATCCTGTGAGGAGAGGTTGAGTAGAATGGACCTATCCTCTCTGGAGTTTAGGACAATGAGAGGTGATCTCATTGAAACGGATAAAATTCTTAGAAGGCTTGACAGGGTAGATGCTGAGAGGCTGTTTACCCTGGCTAGTGGGTCCAGAACATAGTGGGGCATAGTCTCAAGTTAAGGGATCGGCCATTTAGGACTGAGATGAGAAGTTTCTCCACTCAGAGGGTTGTGACTCTTTGGAATTCTCTACCTCAGAGGACTGTGGATGCTGAGTCGTTGAGTATATTTAAGGCTTAGATAGATTTTTGGATTCGAGGGGGAATCAAGGGATATGGGGATCGGGCAGGAAAGTGGAGTTGAGGTAGAAGGTCAGCCATGAACACACGGAACAGCCATGGGGACCAAATTCGCACCCCAATACGCCAACATTTTCATGCACAAGTTCGAGCAGGACTTCTTCACTGCACAAGACCTCCAACCAACACTATACACCAGATACATCGACGACATTTTCTTTCTATGGACCCACGGCAAGGAATCACTAAAGAGACTACACGATAACATCAACAAGTTCCATCCCACCATCAAGCTCACCATGGACTACTCCTCAGAATCAGTTTCTTTCTTGGACACACGAATCTCCATCAAAGACGGGCACCTCAGCACCTCACTCTACCGCAAGCCCACGGACAACCTCACGATGCTCCACTTTTCCAGCTTCCACCCTAACCACGTCAAAGAGGCCATCCCCTATGGACAGGCCCTGCGAATACACAGGGTCTGCTCAGACGAGGAGGAACGCGATGGACACCTACAGACGCTGAAAGACGCCCTAGTAAGAACGGGATATGACGCTCGACTCATCGATCGACAGTTCCGACGGGCCACAGCAAAAAATCGCATAGACCTCCTCAGGAGACCAACACGAGACGCAACCAACAGAGTACCCTTTGTCGTCCAGTACTTCCCCGGAGCGGAGAAACTACGCCATGTTCTCCGCAGCCTTCAACATGTCATCAATGAGGACAAACACCTCGCTATGGCCATCCCCACACCTCCACTACTCGCCTTTAAACAGCCACCCAACCTCAAACAGACCATCGTTCGCAGCAAATTACCTAGCTTTCAAGAGAACAGCGTCCACGACACCACACAACCCTGCCACGGTAACCTCTGCAAGACATGCCAGATCATCGACACAGATACCACCATCACACGAGAGGACACCACCCACCAGGTGCATGGTTCATACTCCTGTGACTCGGCCAACGTTGTCTACCTCATACGTTGCAGGAAAGGATGCCCCAGAGCATGGTACATTGGCGAGACCATGCAGACGCTGCGACAACGGATGAACGGACACCGCGCAACAATCGCCAAACAGGAGGGTTCCCTCCCAGTCGGGGAACACTTCAGCAGTCATGGACATTCATCCACCGACCTTCGGGTAAGCGTACTCCAAGGCGGCCTTCGAGACACACGACAACGCAAAATCGTCGAGCAGAAATTGATAGCCAAGTTCCGCACCCATGAGGACGGCCTCAACCGGGATCTTGGGTTCATGTCACGCTACACGTTACCCCACCAGCGAACAAATGTTATCTGTTTTTAATATAATGGGTCATTTGCTGGCTTTCTCTGCCTTCCGGATGTTTCTGCCTCTCTTTTTTTTTCCTGTTTGTTTTTTTGTTGAATGTGTATTCGGGGGTTCTGCAGGTGACACCTCTCTGTCTGAACACGGTGATTGCCTTGGCAACGGGCAGTTGCAGGGGCAGTCTGTAAACACCATGTATTGTTCTATATGTATAAATGCGTAGGCTTCAAGGAGCTCCTGAACATTTACCTGATGAAGGAGGAAGCCTCCGAAAGCTTGTGAATTTAAAATAAAATTGCTGGACTATAACTTGGTGTTGTAAAATTGTTTACAATGATCTTATTGAATGGCGGAGCAGGCTCGAGGGGCCAGATGGCCTACTCCTGCTCCTATTTCTTATGTTCTTATGTAAATGATTGTGAACATTTATGTTTCCAACAGCACCTACATAACAAATGGCTTTCCTCATCAAAAGAAATCATTGCATTCCGTAAAGCTTTGTTAAATCCAGTAACAGCTCTCCAATTTCAGCAGTATGTGTCACTAAAGGGTGAATTGATGGAGAATAATGTGCTCTTCTGGCTTGAGGTTCAAAAATACAAGGTAATACAAGTACAGGATAGTGAGATATGATTTAAAAAATTAACTAATAATTCGAAACTACTTTCAAATGAGTCAGATGTTTTACTTACATGAAATGCTCTTAACAAAGAATGCCACTGAATAAATTGTGCGTGTGTGTGTATGCATGTTTTTGTTGTCTGCATGTCTGACAATACTAATTTCTGTAGCCTAAATGGCACAGAAGAGAATACAGACCCTTTTTCTGTGCTTCTTTTTCCTTCAGGACATGTGCCATTCTCATGCTAACGAGGAAACCATTCAGAATAAGATCACTGCCATCATTAAATGTTTCATCAATTCCAGTATCCCACCGCCTGTGCAGATCGACATTCCACCAGAATATGCATATTACATTATTAATCAAAGACAAGAGCAGGGACCATATATCTTCAGAGAAGCACAGGTATGTGAAGAAAGGAATGTGAAGGAGCTCAGTAAAGATGGCTTAGTAGAATTTTGGGAGCAACGTGGATATTGCCAGTGGAAGGGCATGATGGGAAGTTCATCCAGTCATTAAATTGGTTGCACAACTTTTGTTCAACCCCTTAGCTCACCGAGGACAGGACTCCTGCATGTCCAATGGCGACAGTTTTAAAACAGAACTTGCCAGGGAGTGTTTGGGTATTGATGCTAATCAGTTCCCGATGGGAAATTATTTACCTGCTCAATATAGGTAAATCACACAGAAAAATAGGACACAACTTAATATTAATTGGAAAATCCAACCGCACATATTTTCAAAGGGTTGATTTGACAATCTAGTATTTTGAAATGTATATATGAGTCAGGTACCTGGGAATATCTAGTTTACAAAAGTAATGAGGTTTCACTCCACAGATGGCAGTTTTTGAAGTTCTTTTCAAACAGTGGCCGGAGTTTTCTGACTTCCGACGTAAAATCGCTGATGAACGCATCCTGCCAAGCTTAGAGAGAAAAAGAATGGAGAAAGAAGAAAAAATGAAAAGAAAAAGACTAGGAGACAGCTCAACTGAGGTGATATTTCAGAGATGTGCAAGTTCTCCCACATTTTTGAATTATTTTTAAGTAATGTTTTAATGTAATATTTAGACAATTGAACATTTATAAGTATACGTCTTAATGTGTTCACATGGGAATTGAATAACAATATCAGTACAATGCACTATACTGTGTTACACTGTTTATCTCCATTTTCAAAAGCTGGTTCAGAAGGACACAGGACAGTACATTGTGTTGGAGCACTAACACACAGTGCTACAGAATTGAGCACCCATTCTGATGTGTTCTACTCTAAGCCACATTATGCAGCAAGGCACTGGGGAAAGGCCAGGCATCTTCCAATGGGGGTGAAGAAAATCTTAAAGGGTTTTGTTCACCACCCTCATCATGTGCCAAGTACCTAACAAAGGCATTGGTGGTGATCTGGGACATAGGCCGCCAACTTCATCCTTTGAATTGGGGACTTTGTGACGGGAGAAAAAAAATGGAAAACAGAACTTGTGTGTCCTTACTGGAAGATAACATGCCCCTTCCAAAAAAAAATTGACCATTTTAGTTTTCTTAAATTGATTAAATCTCAGTGTAAACACATGTCCTTGTCTGAAGATTGCAGTGTGTACCCCAGTGGCACAGTAACAAGAGGCAGTATTTGAATGTTGGGATTTAATTGACAACTGTATCCTCATTGTTGTTTTCCCCTTGGCACAGGAGATCAGGGGCACCATAGATAAATAACGGGTCAAAGAAAGTAAACCCAGAATAATACTTTCAGATATGCCAGGGCAGCAGGACAAATGGGCACATGGTTATAAAATTTTTCTTTACACGGAGAGCGATTAAGAGTTGGAATGGCCTGCCAGGTTGACTGAAAGCAGCAAGCTGGCCTCATTGAAGAAAGAGGTAGATAGGGAAAAGGTAGGTTTAGTATTCTAAAAGGCTGAGATTAAATGGACCAAAGAACCTACTTCATACAATCCTTATGGTCTTGTGTGTGTGATCATTGTGCAATACCACAGAGGAATTAACCCACAACTGACACTCCACTGAATTGCTGATCTCAATTGTGTTTTTGTGAAGTGCTGAGTTTGAAGGATGAGAGCTTTACCACAGACCAGTTTTTTCTTCTCAAAGACATCTTGGGATGGGCAATAAATGTCGGTCTTGTCAGCGACACCCACATCCCGAGAATGAATATAACAAAAACCCAAAGTAAAATTAGCAGGGGGCAGGGACTCATCATTAGGCACCTTTGTATGCCTTCTGGCAGTTGGCATAAGAATGGCAGTGGTGAAGGCCTGGGAATAAATTGCAGGCCCATTTCCACTCAGTGTATGGGCAGAGAAGACCTGAGTAATGAGAGGGTAACAAATTTCCCTTCCCTGCGAAAAAAAATCGCAGCTCAGAAAGTACAATTGGATTTTACAGTCCAGGTTTTCAGTTTATTGTCTATTTTATTGCAGCATGTTACTGTATCAGCTTACGTTTATTTGTTTACCTTTTTGCTTACTGAAGATGGTTGTGTTTGGTTTTATTTTATAGAATGTTCAGGATCTGAAAAATAAGGATGCTAATCAGCAACTTTATTCCGATACTGGTAGCAAATCCAGTGGAAGTCAACTGTCTTTAAAGGGTGGAAGTGGTAAACCAACACAGGATCAGCATAAAATAAAAACAGAAATTGCTGGAAGCAGTCAACAGGTCAGGCAGCATCTGTGGAGAGAGAAACAGAGTTAATGTTTCAAGTTAATGACCTTTCATCATAACTGGAAGGAGCGGAAAAATTTGCAGGGCTATTGGGAAAGAGCAAGGGGCGGAAGTAATTGGATAGCTCTTTCAAAATGCCGGCACAGGCACAATGTGCAGAATGGCCTCCTTCTGTGCTGTATCATTCTATGACTCTATGATTCTAAGCTCGAGATTTAACAGTTTATAAGCAAGTGCAGAGCCAGGGAAAAAGAGGGTTGGGGGGGGTGGGCGGTGAGGGGAGAGGAGGAAAGAACAATGGGGAAGGTCTGTGATAGGGTGAAGGGCACGAATGATTAACTGATACAAGGAATGATGGTGCAAGGCAAAAGGGTTGGTCATGGGACAAGTAAAGAAACAAAAGATGGGTCTAGAAGAGGTATAAGTGGTTACAGCAGAACCATTACCAGCACCTGCTGTCTGAGAAAACGGGAGTGATGGTTATGATCTAAAGTGGTTGAATTCAATGTTGAGGCTGGAAGGTTGTAAAGTGCCTAATCGAAAGATGAGGTGCTGTTCCTCGAACTTGCATTGAGCTTTATTGGAACAGTGTAAGAGGTCGAGGACCAAGAGGTATGAGTGGAAGTGGGACAAAGAATTAAAGTGGTAAGTGGCCGGAGCTCAGATCACACTTGCGGACTGAACAGAGGTGTTCAGCAAAGCGATCACCCAATCTGCGTTTGGTCTCCCCAATGTAGAAGAGACCGCATTGTGAGCGGTGAAGACAGTATACTAAGTTCGAAGAAGTACAAATAAATTGCTGTTTCACCTGGAAGAAGTGTCAGGGCCCTGGATGGTGGGAAGGTAGGAGGTGAAAGGGCAGGATCAGCATGTAAGTAATGGGGCACTGTTTGTCAGTGTTTGAGATAAGGCTTTAATTATGTTATTTGATGCAGCTCAATTGCTTGACTGTGAATAGGAAAGGCCATTCCTTTAATGTGTAGTTGGTCTGGGACCACAAGCACAAATTCATGTAAGTAGATGTGTGATACCCTGGGCGTAGCCACGATGGCTTTATTTTACGGCAGTCCAATATGCCAACATTATTTGAAGCTGCAGGCAGACTGGACAGGTGCTGCTGAACCAGGTTAAGTGTACAGCATTTGTCAACGGCATGATATGACCATATACTTAAAGCTGGAAAATTCTGGCTAGCCTTATAATGGTAGTCATCCTCGGGCTCAAAAACATTTTTCTTGTCTGCTCCCACGACGTATGGGAGACAATGTTGACTCAATGTACTACCTCCTGCCTTGCTTGTTGCACATGTTTGCACAGGGCAGGGTTCCCCTCAGCCTCAAATATGGTTACCCTTCTTTGCTGCACCTCTTGTAGGAGAAGAACGAAACTGTCTTCATTGAAGGGGGAAGTTTGGCTATTTTCACTTACCCATCTTCCATTCAGTATACTCTATACAGTAAATTTTACAAAATCCTGGCTCGGAAATTTGCCTGACAGGAACTGATACCGGAAATTCAGGCATGGAGGACAGCAGGTCAAACAGCATTTTCCATCTCTTAAAATTAGCTCTCGAAACTTCATGCCAGAAGTGCAATTTTGTAAGACCTACCTTTACGAATCTAGTTGTGTCTCTCTGCTTCTGCGTATTGTTCTACCTGTAAATAGGGTCTTAAATTTGAACAAAGCCAATTATGTAGGTATGAGGGGTGAGTTGGCTAAGGTAGCTTGGGAAATTAGATTAAAAGATATGACGGTAGATAAGCAATGGCGAACATTTAAAGAAATATTTCATAATTCTCAACAAATATACATTCCCTTGAGGAATAAAAATTCCATGGGAAAAATGATCCACTGTGGCTAACTAGAGAACTTAAGGATCATGTTAGATTAAAAGAAAAGGCTTACAATGCTGCCAAATAGAATAGTATGTCTGAGGATTGGGAGGGTTTTCGAAATCAAAAAAGGAGGACCAAGAAATTGATAAAGAGGGAGAAAACTGAATGAGAGTAAACTAGCAAGAAATATGAAAACAGATTGTAAGAGCTTCTACAAATATGTAAAAAGGAAGAGATTAATGAAAGTAAACGCGGGTCCCTTAGAGGCATAAGGGGAATATGGGGAATAAGGAAACGGCAGAGACATTAAACAAATATTTTGTATCTGTCTTCACAGTAGAGGACACAAAAAACATACCAGAAATAGTGGGGAACCAAGGGTCTAACAAGAGTGAGGAACTTACTTGCTGAAGAAAGTAATTAATATTAGTAAAGAAAAAGTACTTGCAAAATTAATGGGACTTAAAGCCAACAAATCCCCTGGACTTGATGGCCTACACCCTAGGGTTTTAAAAGAGGTGGCTGCAGAAATAGTGAATGCATTGGTTTTGATCTTCCAGAATTCCCCAGATTCTAGAACGGTCCCTGTGGATTGGAAGGTAGCAAATGTAACCCTGCTGTTCACGAAAGGATGGAGAGAGAAAACAGGGAACTACAGGCCAGTTAGCCTGACATCAGTACGAGGGAAAATGCTAGAATCTATTGTTAAGGATGTAGTATCCGGGCACTTAGAAAATCATAATGTCAGTGGGGGAACATATAGGGAACAGCGATCATAGTATCATAAGGTTTAGATTAGCTATGGAAAAGGACAACGAGTACTCTAGAATAAAAATACTCAATTGGAGGAGGGCCAATTTCAGCGGGATGAGAACGGATCTGGCCTGAGTAAATTGGAATCAATGATTGGCAGGAAAAATGGTAATTGAACAATGGGCGGCCTGTAAACAGGAGATGGTTCGGGTACAGTCTAGGTACAATCCCACAGGGGGGAAAGGTAGGGCATCCAAAGTCAGAGCTCCCTGCATGACGAAAGCGATAGGGAGTAAAATGAAGCAGAAAAAGTATGACATGTCAGGTTGATAACAGAAGTGTGAACCAGGCTAAATATAGAAAGTTCAGAGGGGAAGTGAAAAAGAAGTAAGAGGGGCAAAGAGAGAGTATGAGAACAGACTGGCAGCTAACATAAAAGGAAATCCAAAAGTCTTCTATAGGCATATAAATAGTAAATGGGTAGTAAGAGGAGGGGTGGGACTGATTAAGGACCAAAAAGGAGATTGACGCATGGAGGCTAAGGTACAAAATGAGTACTTTGCATCTGTCCTTACCAAGGAAGAAGATGCTGCCAAAGTAACAGTAAAAGAAGAGGTAGTTGAGATACTGGATCGGCTAAAAATTGATAAAGAGGCGGTACTAGAAAGGCTAGCTGTACTTAAAGTAAATAAGTCACCTGTTCCGGATGGGATGCATCCTAGGTTGCTGAGGGAAGTAAGGGTGGAAACTGCGGAGGTACTGGCCATAATCTTCCAGTCATCCTTAGATATGGGGGTGGTGCCAGAGGACTGGAGAATTGAAAATATTACACCCTTGTTCAAAAAAGGGTGTAAGGATAAACCCAGCAACTACAGTCCAGTCAGTTTAACCTCGGTGGTGGGGAAACTTTTAAAAACGATAATACGTGACAAAATTAACAGTCACTTGGACAAGTGTGGATTAATTAAGGAAAGCCAGCACGTATATGTTAAAGGCAAATCGTGTTTAACTATCTTGATTAAGTTTTTTGATGAGGTAAAAGAGAGGGTAGATGAGGGCAATGTGGTTGATGTAGTGTATATGGACTTCCAAAAGGTGTTTGATAAAGTGCCGCATAATAGGCTTGTCATCAAAGTTGAAGCCCATGGAATAAAAGGGGCAGTGACGGCATGGATACGAAATTGGCTAAGTGACAGGAAATAGACTTGTGGTGAACGGTTGTTTTTCGGACATGAGGGAGGTATACAGTGGTGTTCCCCAGGGGTGAGTACTAGGACCACTGCTTTTCTTGATATATATTAATGACTTGGACTTGAGTGTACAGGGCACAATTTCCAAATTTGCAGATGACACAAAACTTAGAATTGTGGTGAACATGTGAGGAGGATAATGATACTTCAAGAGGGCATAGACAGGTTGGTGGAATAGGTGGAGACGTGGCAGAAGAAATTTAATGCAGAGAAGTGTGAAATTATACATTCTGGTAGGAAGAACGAGGAGAGGCAATATAAACGAAAGTGTACAACTGTATAAGGGGTGCAGAAACAGAGAGACCAGGGGGTATATGTGCACAAATCGTTGAAGGTGGCAGGGCAGGTTGAGAAAGCGATTAAAAAAGCATACGGGATCCTGGGCTTTATAAATAGAGGCATAAAGTACAAAAACAAAGAAGTTATGATGAACCTTTATAAAACACTGGTTCGGCTACAACTGGAATATTGTGGTCAATTCTAGGCACCGCACTTTAGGAAAGATGTGAAGACCATAGAGAGGGTGCAGAAGAGATTTACTAGAATGGCTCCAGGGATGACGGACTTCATTTACGTGGATAGACTGGAGAAGCTGGGGTTTGTTCTCCTGAGAGCAGAGAAAGTTGAGAGAAGATTTGATAGATGTATTCAACATCATGAAGGGTCTAGACAGGGTACATAGAGAAAAACTGTTCCCATTGGCGGAAGGGTCAAGAACCAGACATAGATTTAAGGTGATTGGCAAAAGAACCAAAGGCGACATGAGGAATAACCTTTTTACACAGCGAGTGGTTATGAACTGGAATGCACTGCCTGAGGGCGTGGTGGAGGCAGATTCAGTCGTGGCTTTCAAAAGGGAATTGGATAAGTACATGAAGGGAAAATATTTACAGGGCAACGGGGAAAGGGCGGGGAATGGGACTAGCTGGATTGCTCTTGCAGAGAGCCGGCGTGGACTCGATGAGCTAAATGGCCTCCTTCCATGCTGTAACCGTTCTATTATTCTATAATTAGGCAGAGTCAGCATGGTTTTATGAAAGGGAAATCGTGCTTGGCAAATCTATTAGAATTTTTTGAGGATGTAACTATCAGGGTAGATAAGGAGGTACCAGTGGATGTATAGATTTGGATTTTCAAAAGGCATTCGATAAGGTGCCACATAAAAGGTTGTTATGCAAGATAAGGGCTCATGGGGTTGGGGTAATATTTTTGCATGGATTGAGGATTGGTTAACAGACAGAAAACAAAGAGGAGCAATAAACAGGCAACTTTTTGGGTTGGCAGGTTTTAACTAGTGGGATGCCGCAAGGATCAGTGCTTGGGCCTCAGCTGTTTACAATATATATCAGTGACAGAAAGTTAACATGCAGGTACAACAAGCAATTAGGAAGGCAAATGGTATGTTAGCCTTTATTGCAAGGGGGTTAGAGTGTAAGAGTAAGGAGGTCTTGCTGCAATTTAATAGGGCTCTGGTGATCCTTGTGGCACCCCACTAGTTACAACCTGCCAACCCGAAAATGACCTGTACAGTTTTGGTCTCATTACCTATGGAAGGACATACTTGCCTTAGAGGGCATGCAATGAAGTTTCACTAGATTGATTCCTGGGAGGAGAGGGTTGTCCTATGAGGAGAGATTGAGTAGAATGGGCCTATATTCTCTGGCGTTTAGGAGAATGAGAGATGATCTCATTGAATGGCTAAAATTCTTAGAGGGCTTGACGGGGTAGATGCTGAGAGGCTGTTTCCCTGGCTGGAGAGTCTAGAACTAGGGGACATAGTCTCAAAATAAGGGTTCAGCCATATAGGACTGAGATGAGGAGGAATTTCTTCACTCAGAGGGTTGTGAATCTTTCGAATTCTCTACCCCAGAGGGCTGTGGATGCTCAGTCGTTGAGTATATTCAAGGCTGAGATCGATGGATATTTGGACACTAAGGGAATCAAGGGATATGGGGATAGGGCGAGAAAGTGGAGTTGAAGTTGAAGATCAGCCACGATCTCATTGAATGGCGGAGCAGGCTCGAGGGGCCAGATGGCCTGCTCCTGCTCCTATTTGTTATGTTCTTAAATCTATTTGTTTAGCTTGGACACCTTGGTGCAGTGGCATGATTTTCTGCTTTTGGAAGAAGATAGGAGATTGTGGTGGGCATCCCATGTAATTTCCCGTGCACTATTAAATCTGTGGCATGCTTTCCCATTGATGGCAAGTATAAGGGCACAGACCATGTTCATAGTAGACTTGGTCTGCTTACAGAAACTTCCTTTTTTGCTGTGAGCACAGAATAGGTTGTGGGAAAATGCCTGAACTGCAATACACTCTTTCAGAATTTTTGGTTACTATGTTTTATAACTTCATTTTTTCTTTAAATTTTCTTTGCAGGGTGCAGGTCTGAGCCAAAAGGTAAGAAATAATGACACTATCTCCTTATTGCTCTGCTTTGCTTTCTGGCCATCTGCTTATTGATATTCTCCACACATTGTGGTCCTCTTTTTCTACTCTCTGGCTTTCTCCCCCCAATTCTTGTATGGCCGTATTGTGCTTTCCATCTCCTGCTAGTCTCTCCAATTTTCTTGCCCCTGAGTTCCATCAGAAAGCCGGAAAATGTGGAGAAATGTGAAATTATCCACTTTGGTAGGAAGAATAGAAAAGCCGAATATTTTTTGAAAGGTGAGAGACTAAGAAATGTTGGCAATCAGAGGGATTTGTGTGTCCTTGTACATGAATCACAGAAAGTTAATATGCAGGTACAGCAAGCAATTAGGAAGGCAAATGGTATGTTAGCCTTTATGGCAAGGGGTTTGGAGTATAAGAGTAAGGAGGTCTTGCTGCATTTATATAGGGCTCTGGTTAGTCCACACCTGGAGTACTGTGTACAGTTTTGATCTCCATACCGAAGGAAGGATATACTTACCTAAGAGGGTGTGCAACAAAGGTTCACTAGATTGATTCCTGGGATGAAAGTGTTGTCCTATGAGGAGAGATTGAGTAGAATGGGCCTATATTCTCTGGAGTTTAGGAGAATGAGAGGTGATCTCATTGAAACAGATAAAATTCTTAGAGGGCTTGACAGGGAAGATGCTGAGAGGCTGTTTCCCCTGGCTGGAAAGTCTCAAGATAAGGGGTCAGCCATTTAGGACTGAGATAAGGAGAAGTTTCTTCACTCAGAGAGTGGTTAATCTTTGGAATTCTCTACCCCAGAGGGCTGTGGATGCTCAGTCGTTGAGTATATTCAAGACTGAGAATATTTGGACACTGAGTGAATCAAGGAGTATGGGTATTGGGCGGGAAAGTGGAGTTGAGGTTGAAGATCAGCCATGATCTTATTGAATGGCGGAGGTGGCTCGAGGTGCCGTATGGCCTACTCCTGCTCCTATTTCTTATGTTCTTAAGCCCTAAAAACGCTTTCCTACCACTAAATCTTGATGTGAACCTTTACCCAGAAAGTGTTTTTTTATATATTGGAAAGACTCTGTTCATGTGAAGTAATTGTACAACAACAAATTTAAGAGCATAATTTAGTGCAAAGTGAGTAAAGAATATTCACCCCCCTCTTTCAACAATGTACAATTTACTTTCTTGTAGTCTGACCCTAAATTGTTTAATATCCTGAGGGAAAGTTTTCGAAAGTTTCTTGCTCCACCCCCAAAAGATAAATCAAATGAAACCCTAAAATATCACGCAAGCTTCCTTCCGCCATTGTACATTTTAGATTAATAGTCTTCTTTGTGATGTTTCCAGGGACCTAGCAGCTCATCAACCATCAACTTCTGTACAGCTGCGTCTGTTAGATTTATTTTTTTAATGTCAGTCATTGGATTATGCAATGTATTTTTGAAGGCAGTGTATTTGCTATTTAGTCAATAATAATAGACCTTAAACTATAGGAAATGAAAATACTGCTGTTTTACTCTTAATCAGAAACCTGGTTTTACTTTCTTCCTTAACAGATTTCCTGGTCTTTTTCCAAATACATGGAAACACTGAATAAAGAGAAGGAACTGATTCTACGAGAGCGTAAGATTGGTAGAAAGGAGTCTGCACCAGAACAAGTGCCACTTCCAGGTAATCTCCAGTGGAGATTTAAACTGAGATGCTCACAACGACACCAGGAAATCTACTTGGCCCCCATATTAAATCCCCAAACAGCACTAAAATTGTACAGCACTGTGTTGTACTTAACTGGCACACACAGCTTTGAAGCTGCATCCAGAAACACAAAGGGTGCTCATAATCCTCTTGAATGGAGATCGTTACTGACAGAACCCAGAGTTCTTAACTAAGCACATCAGGGTCCACACATGACCTGCACTATTGGATCTTCTTAAGAATGTTTCCTGATAGTAATAAATCCTAACATACATTCTGCATCTAAAAATCAGATAGAAAGAACTTTGTACTGAAAGTACTTTTCCAAAGAGTATCCTTCCCCATTAAGTCAGTTTTACTCTGCACCGAAATGTTGCAGGACTTAGTTAATAGTACGGTAAAATCTGTTCTATTCAGAATTGGAGTATCTGCCACAAAATAGTGAAAGGAATTGTTCAGATGACAGCAAATTTTCTGCTTGTTGTATGACAGATGGGAAATTGTGTTTTGGGGCATAAGTGTGAGTTTTGACTGAAATTAAAATAGATGGAGAAATTTTCAGGTTAGTCATAAAATCCTCAAATTTAGACAACTTTTAGGGACTGGATCTAGTCAAAGCAGGAGTTGGTCAAATCTTCAACCATGATTCATGTGTTCCCATGTGCAAACTTTAAACCTACTCAGAGCAGACTTAAAACCATACCAGAATTTTTTTTAAATTTGTTCATGGAATGTGGGCATCGCAGGCAGGGCCAGCATTTATTTCCCATCCCTAATTGCCCTTGAGAAGGTGGTGGTGAGCCGCCTTCTTGAACCGCTGCAGTCCGTGTGGTGAAGGTTCTCCCACAGTGCTGTTAGGAAGGGAATTTCAGGATTTTGACCCAGCGACGATGAAGGAACGGCGATATATTTCCAAGTTGGGATGGTGTGTGACTTGGAGGGGAACGTGTAGGTGGTGTTGTTTCGATGTGCCTGCTGCCCTTATTCTTCTAGGTGGTACAGGTCGCGGGTTTGGGAGGGGCTGTCGAAGAAGTCTTGGCGAGTTGCTGCAGTGCATCCTGTGGATGGTACACACTGCAGCCACGGTGTGCCGGTGGTGAAGGGAGTGAATGTTTAGGGTGGTGGATGGGGTGCCAATCAAGCGGGCTGCCTTGTCCTGGATGGTGTCGAGCTTCTTGAGTGTTGTTGGAGCTGCACTCATCCAAGCAAGTGAAGAGTATTCCATCACACTCCTGACTTGTGCCTTGTAGATGGTGGAAAGGCTTTGGGGAGTCAGGAGGTGAGTCACTCGCCGCAGAATACCCAGCCTGTTGTCGCCACAGTATTTATGTGGCTGGTCTAGTTAAGTTTCTGGTCAATGGTGACCCCCAGGATGTTGATGGTGGGGGATTTGGCGATGGTAATGCCCCTGAATGTCAAGGGGAGGTGGTTAGACTCTCTCTTGTTGGAGATGGTCATTGCCTGGCACTTGTCTGAGGTGAATGTTACTTGCCACTTATCAGCCCAAGCCTGGATGTTGTCCAGGTCTTGTTGCATGCGGGCATGGACTGCTTCATTATCTGAGGGGTTGCGAATGGAACTGAACACTGTGCAATCGTCAGCGAACATCCCCATTTCTGACCTTATGATGGAGGGAAGGTCATTGATGAAGCAGCTGAAGATGGTTGGGCCTAGGACACTGCCCTGAGGAACTCCTGCAGCAATGTCCTGGGGCTGAGATGATTGGCCGACAACAACCACTACCATCTTCCTTTGTGCCAGGTATGACTCCCACTGGAGAGTTTTCCCCGATTCCCATTTACTTTAATTTTAGTAGGGCTCCATGGTGCCACACTCGGTCAAATGCTGCCTTGATGTCAAGGGCAGTTACTCTCACCTCAGCTCTGGAATTCATCCCTTAGTCCATGTTTGGACCAAGGTTGTAATGAGGTCTGGAGCCGAGTGATCCTGGCGGAACCCAAACTGAGCATCAGTGAGCAGGCTATTGGTGAGTAAGTGCCGCTTGATAGCACTGTCGACGACACCTTCCATCACTTTGCTGATGATTGAGAGTAGACTGATGGGGGGGTAATTGGCCGGATTGGATTTGTCCTGCTTTTGTTGAACAGGACATGCCTGGGCAATTTTCCACATTGTCGGGTAGATGCCAGTGTTATAGCTGTACTGGAACAGTTTGGCTGGAGGCACAGCTAGTTCTGGAGCACAAGTCTTCAGCACTACAGCCGGGATGTTGTCGGGGCAATAGCCTTTGTTGTATCCTGTGCACTCAGCCGTTTCTTGATATCACGTGGAGTGAATCGAATTGGCTGAAGACTGGCTTCTGTGATGGTGGGGATATCGGGAGGAGGCCGAGATGGATCATCCACTCGGCACTTCTGGCTGAAGATAGTTGCAAATGCTCCAGCCTTGTCTTTTGCACTCACGTGCTGGACTCTGCCATCATTGAGGATGGGGATGTTTACAGAGCCTCCTCCTCCCATTAGTTGGATAATTGTCCACCACCATTCATGACTGGATGTGGCAGGACTGCAGAACTGTGATCTGATCCATTGGTTGTGGAATCGCTTAGCTCTGTCTACAGCATGTTGCTTCCACTGTTTAGCATGCATGTAGTCCTTTGTTGTCGCTTCACCAGGTTGGCACCTCATTTTTAGGTACACTTGGTGCTGCTCCTGGTATGCTCTTCTGCACTCCTCATTGAACCAGGGTTGGTCCCCTGGCTTGTTGGTAATGGTAGAGTGAGGAATATGACGGGCCATGAGGTTATAGGTTGTGCTGGAATACAAATCTGCTGCTGCTGATGGCCCACAGCGCCTCATGGATGCCCAGTTTTGAGCTGCTAGATCTGTTCTGAATCTATCCCATTTAGCACAGTTGTAGTGCCACGCAACATGTTGGATGGTGTCCTCAGTGCGAAGACGGGACTTCGTCTCCACGAGGACTGTGCGGTGGTCTCTCCTACCAGTACTGCCATGGACAGATGCATCGGCGACAGGTAGATTGGTGAGGACGAGGTCAGGTAGGTTTTTCCCTAATGTTGGTTCGTTCACCACCTGCTGCAGGCCCAGTCTGGCAGCTATGTCCTTCAGGACTTGGCCAGCTCGGTCAGTTGTGGTGCTCCCGAGCCACTCTTGGTGATGGACATTGAAGTCCCCCACCCAGAGTACATTCTGTGCCCTTGCTACCCTCAGTGCTTCCTCAAGTAGTGCTCAACATGGAGGAGGACTGATTCATCAGCTGAAGGAGGGCGGTAGGTGGTAATCAGCAGGCGGTTTCCTTGCCCATGTTTGAC
Source organism: Heptranchias perlo (assembly GCF_035084215.1). Taxonomy (NCBI): domain Eukaryota; kingdom Metazoa; phylum Chordata; class Chondrichthyes; order Hexanchiformes; family Hexanchidae; genus Heptranchias; species Heptranchias perlo. The sequence goes on from NC_090327.1 coordinate 104,769,941, forward strand.
CTGATGCCATGAGATTTCATGGGGTCCGGAGTCAATGTTGAGGACTCCCAGGGCCACTCCCTCCTGACTGTAAATCACTGTACCCCCACCTCTGGTGGGTCTGTCCTGCCGATGAGACAGGACATACCCAGGGATGGTGATGGAAGATTCTAGGACGTTGGCTGAAAGGTATGATTCTGTGAGTATGGCTATGTCAGGCTGTTGCTTGACTAGTCTGTGGGACAGTTCTCCCAATTTTGGTGCAAGTCCCCAGATGATAGTGAGGAGGACTTTGCAGGGTCGACTGGGCTTGGTTTGCCTTTGTCGTGTCCGGTGCCTAGTGGTCCGATGCCAGGTGATCCGTCCAGTTTTATTATCCGGATTGGCCTCCAACAACCACTATCATCTTCCTTTGTGCTAGGTATGACTCCAGCCACTGGAGAGTTTTACCCCTGATTCCCATTTACTTCAATTTTACTCGGGCTTCTTGGTGCCACACTCAAGTCAAATGCTGCCTTGATGTCAAGGGCAGTCACTCTCACCTCAGCTCTGGAATTCAGCTCTTTTGTCCATGTTTGGACCAAGGCTGTAATAAGGTATGTAGCCGAGTGGTCCTGGCAGAACCCAAACTGAGCGTCGGTGAGCAGGTTATTGGTGAGTAAGTGTTGCTTGATAGCACTGTCGACAACATCTTCCATCACTTTGCTGATGATTGAGAGTAGACTGATGGGGCAGTAATTGGCCAGATTGGATTTGTCCTGCTTTTTGTGAACAGGACATACCTGGGCAATTTTGACATTGTCGGGTAGATGCCAGTGTTGTAGCTGTACTGGAACAGTTTGGCTGGAAGTGCGGCTAGTTCTGGAGAACAAGTCTTCAGCACTATAGCTGGGATGTTGTCGGGGCCCATAGCCTTTGCTGTATCCAGTGCACTCAGCCGTTTCTTAATATCACGTGGAGTGAATCGAATTGGCTGAAGACTGGCTTCTGTGATGGTAGGTTTAGCGGGAGGAGGCCGAGATGGATCATGTACTCGGCACTTCAGGCTGAAGATGGTTGCAAATGCTTCAGCCTTGTCTTTTGCACTCATGTGCTGGACTCTGCCATCCTTGAGGATAGGGATGTTTACAGAGCCTCCTCTTCCCATTAGTTGTTTAATTGTCCACCACCATTCATGACTGGATGTGGCAGGACTGCAGAGCTTTGATCTGATCTATTGGTTGTGGAATCGCTTAGCTCTGTCTATAGCATGTTGCTTCAGCTGTTTAGCATGCATGTAGTCCTGAGTTGTAGCTTCACCAGGTTGGCACCTCATTTTTAGATCCATCTGGTGCTGCTCCTGGCATGGTAGAGTGAGGAATATGCCGGGCTATGAGGTTACAGATTGTGCTGGAATACAATTCTGCTGCTGCTGGTAGCCCACAGCACCTCATGGATGCCCAGTTTTGAGCTGTTGGATCTGTTCTGAATCTATCCCATTTAGCACGGTGTTAGAGCCACACAACACGTTGGATTGTGTCTTCAGTGTGAAGACGGGACTTCGTCTGCACTAGAATTTTCTGGCACAAATCATGGGGCCAATAATACAGTGTTGGCACCGTGACAGTGGTCTGCTGCTCCTCAGGCACTTTGCACCAGTAGTGCAGAGGATTAACCTAATGTGAGGTTAATTCATTTAAATGATGGTGTGGCATTCACAGTGTACAAAACATGACCCACACTGAAAACGCAAAAGTGAGATGGTGGAATATCAGGATATCCAGTTCTTAAAGGGCTGCTGTTCTTTCTAAAGTCTGTTATGCAACTAAACAAGGGAAGAAATGCCGCCCCACACATTGTGACAAAAGAGAAGCACCAGGGTACCACTCTGAACACACCTGCAGTAAACAATGTTACGAACAATAAAACAAACTGTACTGCCTACTGACCGTTCTTTTGGTATGAGGCAGATTAAAGTAGTTTGTGAGAAATGCTGTTGTATAGAGTGGCACTGAGGTACAGTTGTGATCAATGGTGATGATGTTGTATTTAGCTGGAGTATCAGCACATGTGCTTTGGCTATCTGCACTTAAGCAAAAGTGTCTTCTATTATAGCCTGCCTTAACACACTTCCTAATTGCCCGATTGGTTGGTCAGACATGTATTCTGATTCTTGCTGAGGGATCTCTTCACTGCTGATTCATACGAGTATGTAAAAAGGAACAGAGTAGCGAAAGTAAACGTAGGTCCCTTAGAGGCAGAGACAGGAGAAATTATAATGGGGAATAAGGAAATGGCAGAGATGTCAAACAAATATTTTGTATCTGTCTTCACAGTAGAGTACACAATAGTGGGGAACCAAGGGTCGAACAAGAGTGAGGTACTTAAAGTAATTAATATTAGTAAAGAAAAAGTACTGGAGAAATTAGTGGAATTAAAAGCTGACAAATCCCCTGGACCTGATGGCCTACATCTAGGGTTCTAAAAAAGGTCGCTGCAGTGATAGAGGATGCATTGGTTGTGATCTTCCAGAATTCCCTAGATTCTAGAATGGTCCCAGTGGATTGGAAGGTAACAAATGTAGCCCCGCTATTCAAGAAAGGATGGAGAGAAAACAGGGAACTACAGGTTAGTTAGCCTGACATCAGCAGTCGGGAAAATGCTGGAATCGCTTATTAAGGACGTGGTAACATGGCACTTAGAAAATCATATTATGATTAGGAAGAGTCAACATGGTTTTATGAAAGTGAAATCGTGTTTGACAAATCTACTGGAGTTTTATGAGGATGTAACGAGCAGGGTAGATAAAGGGGAACCAGTGGATGTAGTATATTTGGATTTTCAAAAAGCATTCGATAAGGTGCCACATAAAAGGTTGTTATACAAGATAAGGGCTCATGGGGTTGGAGGTAATATATTAGCATGGATAGAGGATTGGTTAACGGACGGAAAACAGAGAGTAGGAATAAACGGGTCATTTTCAGATTGGCAGGCTGTTACTAGTGCGTGCCGCAAGGATCAGTGCTTGGGCCTCAGCTATTTACAATCTATATTAATGACTTGGATGAAGGGATGAAGTGTAATGTATCCAAGTTTGCTGATGATACAAAGCTAGTTGGGAAAGTAAGCTGTGAGGAGGACACAGAGTCTGCAAAGGGAAGTGAATGGGCAAGAAAGTGGCAGATGCAGTATACTGTGGGGAAATATGAGGTTATGCACTTTGGTAGGAAGAATAGAAAAACAGAATATTTTTTAAATGATGAGAAATTATTAAATGTTGGTATTCAGAGGAATTTGGGTGTCCTTGTACAGGAATCACAGAATGTTAACATGCAGGTACAGTAAGGGGGTTGGAGTACAAGAGTAAGGAGGTCTTGCTGCAATTATATAGGGCTCTGGTGAGACCACACCTGGAGTACTGTGTACAGCTTTGGTCTCCTTACCTAAAGAAGGATATATTTGCCTTAAAGGGGGTGCATTGAAGGTTCACTAGACTGATTCCTGGGATGAGAGTGTTGTCCTATGAGGAGAGACTGAGTAGAATGGGCCTATATTCTCTGGAGTTTAGAAGAATGAGAGGCGATCTCATTGATACGTATAAAATTCTTAGCGGGCGTGACAGGGTATTTGCTGAGAGGCTGTTTCCCCTGGCTGGAGAGGCTAGAACTAGGGGTCATAGTCTCAAGATAAGGGGTCGGTCATTTAGGACCGAGATAAGGAAAAATGTATTCACTTAGAGGGTTGTGAATCTTTGGAATTCTTTACCCCAGAGGGCTGTGGATGCTCAGTCATTGAGTATGTTCAAGGCTGAGATCGATAGATTTTTGGACTCTAGGGGATATGGGCATCGGGTGGGAAAGCGGAGTTGAGGTCGAAGATCAGCCATGATCTTATTGAATGGCGGAGCAGGCTCGAGGTGTCGTATGCCCTACTCCTGCTCCTATATCTTATGTTCTTCTGTTCTTATACTACCGGTCTTCTCCAGCCTGGCCCATACCAAGACCCATTTGCAGGGCAAAGTTGTGTAAGACTCAGCAAACAATAATTTTAGACACATTTGCAAGCCTGTACTATAGCACCTTTGTTTAGGAATGTTGATGTTCGGCTTCACTGGAATGGTGGTAGCTGCATGCACCTTATATCACTCTTCAGGTTTTGTCGTCGAGTTACTTAATAGGGTACTCCTGGTCCCCTCGTAGCCATGTACCATCAAGCCTTCCTGGCTTCAAATAAGCTGGATCAAAATCCTGGAGCTCTCTCCCTAACAGCATTGTGGGAATACCTTCACCACACAGACTGACCATCACCTTCTCAAGGGCAACTAGGAACAGGCATTAAATGCTGGTCTTGATAGTGACGCCCAAATCCCGAGGATGAATTTTTAAAAAGCACCATAATTGTGAACTGTAGGTTGGAAGATTTGGCAGGTATCTCTTGTATTGTTTAAAACAACCTAGAAGCAAAATGTTTCAAGGCCATGGCCACCTTGACAGCCAATGACAGAGCTGTCCCTGTCTTTGAAGTGGTTTGAGATTTGCCGACAAAATCTGCAAAGTTCAGCATGGTGGGGAATCAGAGTTTTGGTGTCAGCCTTGGCACAGTGGTAGCACTCTTGCCTCTGAGTCAAAAGGTCATGGCCCACTCCAGGACTTGAGCACAAAAGCTAGGCTGACACTGAGGGAGTGCTGCACCCTTCGGTACCATCTTTTGGATGAGATATTAAACCGAGGCTCTGTCGGCAATCTCAGATGTCTGTAAAAGATTACCTTGGCACCATTTGAAGAAGCCAGGAGAGTTCTCAGTGACCTGGCCAACATTTATCCCTAAATCAAAATCACTGTAACAAATTATCTAGTCATTTATCTTATTACTGTTTGTGGGACCTTGTTGTGCGCAAATTGGCTGCCATATTTCCCTACATTACAACAGTGACTACACTTCAAAAGTAGTTCATTGGATGTGAAAGGCTTTGGGATGTTCTGAGATCATGAAAGGTGCTATGCAAATGCAAGGCCCTAGAACTTTTGGGTGCATGGGGGATGTAGGTTACAATCCCTGCGCCTGAATGGTGAGATCCAAGGCGCCCCCGATGTTGGGCCTCGGGCCTCATTTCCATGAAGGGGGCGAGCTACAAAGGGTAAGAGGCAGCTTACCCGACAAAGCGTGTTTGAAGATCAGGTCGTTGCAATGCTAGCAATGGCCCACAAGTAAGTGGGGAAGGGGGGGGGCGACCAGAGTGGGGGATCGGTAGCTGGTAGCGGGGTTGGGGGGGAATTGGCAGCTGGAGTTGCGGCAGTGGCCCGTGTTTTTTTAACGTGAGGTTGGGAGGAGTACTCCTCCTACTGGCACCACATTCAGGTAAGTATATTTTATAAACTTACCTTATTGGTAGCGGCCTAACAGGTAGCCCCTTTAAGGACCACCAGTTATGCCACATATAGGCTTGGTTTTCCTGAGTGCCTTAGGACACACCAATCTTGCAGTGGGAGCTTCAAACAGGCGTAGGCCCCTTATTTGCATATGAAAAGTGCCTAATTCATGTTTCAGGTGTGGGCACTGCACGCCAATTTTTTCACCTTTATCAATATGGCAGGCGACGTACAACCAGCTCGTAATGAACGTGCGCTTCCTGCCCACCATGTTGGAGGCTTAAGAGGCCGTTTAGTGTCCAAAAAATGGGCGTTGCACGGCCGAGTTTCTAAGCCAAAATCTCTTTTGCTTCCATCACACCCAGGTATGATTGTTTGACCCTACAGACATAATTGGCAGCGTAAAAACAGAATCTGGTTGATCTCTTAAGATCCAAATGTACCTGTCTGGCATGGCTTCTGTGATCCTCCTCCTCCTGGTCAGGGGGATACAACAACAATGTATTTATATAGCGCCTTTAATGTAGAAAATGTCACAAGGTGCTTCAGAGGTAGCAATTGGTAATGAATTCTGAGCCAAGAAGAGAGAGGTTAGGAAATGAGGTGAAAAGCAGGGCTGAAGAGATGGGCTTTGAGAAGAATTTTAAAGTGGAAAGAGAGATGGAGAGAAGGAGAGGTCAAGGAAGAGAGTTCTAGCGAGCAAGACTGATGTGCCTGAAGGTCGACCATCAATAAAGACTATGAGGAGGAGTTGGGGGGGGGGGATTTTCAACTGCTGGCCGTCCGTATCTTGTCTAAGGAACAGGCTGTGATGTTGATGTGCATAAAATTACTTCTCTTGCCAAAATAAATAACTTTAAAAATGTAGTATATTGCAACCTGCAGTGTGCAAAAATCAAAAAATCTAAGAGGCAGGACTTTTGAGTGATGAGTCTTCAAAACATACAAAAAAAACCTTCAGAATGTACTGGTGTTCCTTGTGACAGTCTATTTTCCATCCCTGGGAACTTAACATTAACATTTTTTCTTCACAGAACTTTCAGCCAGCCACATAACCACACCAACCAGCTTAAGTCAGTCATCTAATGAGTCATCTGAAATAATCGAACCTCCTTTTTCACGACTTACTGAAATCCAAAGTGAAGTTATCCTAATGTGAGTATTGCAAACCAAATTTTCAAGAAGTATTTACACAATTTGCTGAAATGGAATATAAGCTTTGGCCATTCATCTTCATATTTAGTAAGAAGAGTAGGAATCTATAAGATTGAGGTAATTAGTGAATTTCAAAGGCATATCTTTGAAGAAAACTGTTTATACCATCACTTTGTAGTACAGTAGGAGTATGTGTTGCAATAACATTTCAGGTATGCATTGAACTGCAGTTAAAAAGGTTTCCGCTTACATTTTTCAGTAGTTAATTAACAGACACTGGAATATCTTGCCTACCAATATTATGTGCCTGTTTGCAGCCTTAAGGCACATAGCTCCACCTTAGCAGCAGAATAATATTTTGTGTTACATGATGTAATATTCTTTTCTTTATAAAACAGTGGGGTTAATTTTCAACTTCGCCGCCTGGGAATGAAATCAGGCGAGTTTGACAATGGGCAGGCAATCCATGATTATCGCCAAGGAGGCGAAGTGGAAAATTACCACCTGCATATCCTCGGACTCATCATGATCAATGCGGTTGGGAGATCAGCTAGTAAATATAAAAGGTTTGAGTCGCAGCCATCAGATTTGAGGTGTCACATTTTGGCACATGTAAACTTCCATGGCACAATTTTTTAAAAGCGGTAATTCTATGACACCAACCAGACAGAAAATCATGGGAGCATGCACCTGAATTGCTGATATGTGCTCCTTGCAAGCAAAGCTCCAGACTGGAAATGCAAACTCGTAACATTACCCCTAGAAAGTCAATCATTTCCGATTGTTTTTTCTGACCTTGGGGAGGAACCAGCTGCCCAATCTACAGAGAAAAGTATCCAGTAATTTAGTCTTTAATTGACCCTGGGAGATGCCTATTTACAGCAATTAGCACTTAGAGACAGGCCAGATTACAAAGAGCTCCACCTTAGCAGCAGAACAACTTATATTTAAAAAGTTACTAGCCGATCTCCTGTGATATTAATTATAGTAAGTCGGAGAATACACTACAGTCGATTTTAAGGGACAATAGAAGCCTGAAAATGGTGTTGGGTCACAAACTGCCCCATTTACACTGGCGCTGCAGCTGCCACTATCGTGTGGCCTCCCAACTGAAATAGGTGGGTGCTTTGGCCACCCATCTCAGGACCCGACCCAGGATAGTGGCGGCTGCAGCACCAGTGTAAATCATCCAACACCATTTTCAGGCCACAGTCGCCCTGTTTACGCCAGGCAGGGGCCCTTAAAATTGGCCCGAGTGTGTTCTCCAATTTCCTGTGGTTAATGCCACAGGAGATCTGATAGTAGATTTTGAATTATTACGACAAAGGAAACTATACAGAGCTTGCATGTTACCAGACTGGTGGTACAGAATAGTAGAAGTAACCATAACTTTGTTTTGTTTTTGCAGGAATTACACCCAAGCTGACAGCTGAAAGTAAACTTGACTGGAATCTGTGGACTAAAGGAACTCACCCTCTGAACTATGAATTGTCTTTTCAGTTTGATCTTGAAGCACAAAAATCTCTTCCAAATCATTATTTATTTGCTTATTTATTTTTGGTTGGAGTTTTTCATATTTAAAAGAAAAACAAAGATGAGGAACAGCCACACAGAACGATTTGGATGAAATCTGCATCCATTTTTACAGTGCAGTAGAGCTCTGGGGCTGATTTTGTGATGCACCATTCCTCATGGAGAGCAGAGCTGGCAAGTCGCACATTCTGGGAAATCCCTGCAAACTCTACTCCCCGCTGGGAACGCCAAATCATAGAATTGCCCCTACGATGTTATCAAATCAATTTTACCAAAGAAAGAGCTGCTCTTATTAGGGATCAAACTGTGCCAAAAAAGAATAGATTAGAACTCCAACGTACTAGAATTCACCTTTAAATTACAGGTGTGACATTATAGCATATATTTTCTACGATCAGCTACAACCCAACACTGGAATGCAGCAGTGAACATAATGCTTGCTGATTTGGAGCAAAACTGATCTCACTGGATTTTCCAATGAGCAGCATTAATTAAATGCTCAAGCTGATTTTGGGCCTGCCACTGGGAGATTTCCAAAGAGGGCAGTGGCAGGAAATTACATGAATTGCACCCCTTAAAGAGCTTCTGGAAAATTTAAAGGGATGAGGTGAAAATTGTTTTAGCCTTTAAGTGTGTACATATTTTCCAGGTATTTGTCAGCCTTTCCCAAAGTCTGTCGGGGGCAAGAGATGGCAAAACGAATGTGGAGGCAGAAATACAGTGTTGGCAAGTGATGGACCAGCACAGCACCCAAACCTCCTGAGTGAATTGGAGGTGTTGCTGCACGAGGGATGGACATTTACCACTCCAGGGCACCCTCCCCAGAGGACAGCAGTGTGTGGTAGAAGATAAAGGCAAAACTGTTAAGAGAGGAGATGGCCTTGACTGCCACTGGCAAATTGGCTCCAGGTGTCATTGCAGCAGTTGCCCACAGACCTACAACTGGCTCCGTGCTAACCCAAAGCCTGTGGAGTCAGTTCCCCGTAGTCATTGCAAATAGCTCTTTCAGGTCCTGCAGGTATAGTTGGTGGGTGTGGGTAGTCTAGCACTGGTGCACCACAAGACCATAAATGTAGTTAATTGAGGTGCATAAAAAGATAGATACTTACTTGGGAAGTAAGGGTATTAAGGGATATGGAGACAAGGCAATGAATTGAGATCAAAAAGAGTGCTTTATGGCTAACAAAAAAGATGGAGCAGGCTCGATGGACGAAATGACCTACTGCTGTACTTATGATTGCTGTTGGTCTCTGACTTGTCTTCTTTCATCTTGTACCACTTTAACTATAAGATATTGCATTTGTGGTGCTTTAAAACTAACTCCTCTTATTAATTTTAGTTTGATTTGCCATCTGCCATAGGACTCTTCACTTGAATGGTTTGTAGCTCCCTGAGCTCCTTTAAAAGTTTGTTTTATAAGAGTTTCTTTTTCATGTTGCTTTTTTTGGCTTTTCCTGTTCTAGCAAAGTTTCATCAATACATCAATCACAGTGACTTTCTGGTGAATTAACAGACAATATTCACCTTGTTCAGGTTCCATGACTGCACTGTTAGGATAAAGAAAAAAATCTACAAAAAGATCAAAAAAATCTACAAAAATCTACAAAACAGAGCTAAAAGTTTTTCATAACAATGCCAGTGAATATGAAGAACCAAAACCAGCACTATAAATATACTGGAAAATAATAAAAAAGGGCTAAAAAGAATTGGACTCTTGAAGTGCCCATCACTCATTGATCTTCACAAGTCCACTCGAGATGGGTAAAGGCACCTAGCTCAATCCTGGTCTAAGTGGATGGAAAATCACACCAACAACAACAACTTGCATTTATATAGCACTTTTAACATAGTAAAATGTCCCAAGGCACTTCGCAGGAGCATTATCAAACAAAATTTGACACCAAGCCACATGAGATATTAAGATAAGTAACGAAAAACTTGGTCAAAGAGGTAGGTTTTAAGGAGCATCTTAAAAGAGAAGAGAGGTAGCGAGGCGGAGAGATTTAGAGAGGGAATTCCAGAGCATAGGGCCTAGACATCTGAAGGCACGGCCGTCAATGGTGGAGTGATGAAAATTGGGGATGCGCAAGAGACCAGAATTGGAGGAGCTCAGATATCTCGGAGGGTTGTAGGGCTGAAGGAGGTTACAGAGATAGGGAGGGATTTGAAAACAAGGATCAGAATTTTGAAATCGAGGCATTGCCAGAGCGGGAGATAATGTAGGTCAGTGAGCACAAGGGGTCATGGATGAACAGGACTTGATGTGAGTTAGGATACAAGCAGCAGAGTTTAGGACGAGCTCAAGTTTACGGAGGGTGCAAGGTGGGAGACCGGCAAGGAGAGCATTGGAATAGTGGAGTCTGGAGGTAACAAAGGCATGTATGACAGTCTCAGCAGCAGATGAGCTGAGGCAGGGGCAGAGACAGGTGATGTTATGGAGGTAGAAGTAGGCAGTCTTGGTAACGGAGGATATGGGTTCAGAAGCTCAGCTCAGGGTCAAATAGGATGCCAAGGTTGCGAACAGTATGGTTCAGCCATGGAGGGAGATGGGGAATGGAGTTTGTGGCGGGGACCGAAGACAATGGCTTCGTTCTTCCCAATGTTTAATTGGAGGAAATTTCTACACAAATCAGAGGCAGTCGAGGGGTCGTGAGAGATGCTGGTGGGGTAAAGCTGGGCGTCATCAGCGTACATGTGGAACCTGACATTGTGTTTTTGGATGATGTCGTCGAGGGGCAGCATGAAGGTGAGAAATAGGACGGGGCCAAGGATAGATCCTTGGGGGACTCCAGTGGTAAGAGTGCGGGAGCGGGAAGAGAATCCATTGCAGGTGATTCTCTGGCTACGACTGGATAGATAGGAATGGAACCAGGCGAGGGAAGTCCCACCCAACTGGACAACAGAGGAGTGGTGTTGGAGGAAGATATTGTGGTCAACCATGTCAAAGGCTGCAGACAGGTTGAGAAGGATGAAAAGGGATAGTTTACCATGGTCACGGTCACACAGAATATAATTTGAGACTTTCATAAGGGTCACTTCAGTGCAGTAGCAGGGGCGGAAACCTGATTGGAGGGATTCAAACATGGAGTTGTGAGAAAGATGGGCACGGATTTGGGAAGCGACAACATGTTCAAGGACTTTGAAGAGGAAAGGGAGATTGGAGATGGGGTTGTAGTTTGCAAGGACATAGGGGTCAAGAGTGGGCTTTTTGAGGAGGTATGGGATGGTGGCAGATTTGAAGGGGAGAGGGACAGCACCTGAGGTGAGGGAACCATTAACAATACCAGGCTTGCTTTAACTGTTGTAATATTAAAATGAAGTTATGCCTCCTTTTCTGGCTACAATCCAACTAATCATATCTGGAAAACTGCACTTGGCATTAAAGTGGCACAAATCCAGTTGAATGGATGTTAACCAGCTATTTGCAGCAGCTGTTCCACTTCTGTATCACAGTTTTAGGGATAGGAAAATGTACCCTTATATTTTAAAGAATAGGTGGTGGTGGAGAAATGGAAAAAAAGGAAATGACTTCTGCAGTATTTAATTTCTGAGGGGCTCAAATTCCTGGGGTGAGGGAGGGCACAACTGGAGTACATCACCCCAGTGGCAGGAATTTAGGGCAGAACCTGGATCTGATGGGTTTCTACCCCATTTACGTTGAGGTCCAAATTGTAATTGGGGTGGTTGGATGAGTCTGCCACCTGCCTTCTCCAAATCCACTGCCAGTTTTGGTGGCGTCTCTGAGGACATTCCTGGTCTATCCCAGGAATTTCACCCATTAAGCCCAAAAGAGGATAAGCCTGCTGACAGCAGGCCTGGATTCCATAATGGGCCTTAAGAAGGCCCCAAATATCTTAAGATCCCAAAAGAAAGCTATCGTTGCCCTTTAGTAAAATATTAAAAATGTTAACATTACTTCTTTGTCCTGTTAAGTACCCTAAGCTCCCAGAGCGCACTCCAATTTCTCGCCGGGCAAGCACCTCCGTCGTGCCTCGACAGCGTGGGCCACCTGCCTCAACTATTTAAATGACCCCATCTACATGATTTTGGATGTGGTCAACTCCATGGCACAGTGATGGCCAGAAGTCTCAGCTCACTGGACTTGCTGTAGTGGAGCAAGAACCACCAAATTTCGTCAATAGCTTTATATTGTAACAAGCATCACAGAGCAATGACTGGACTGTCAGTCCTTTGCGAGGTCAGGGGCGTATAACGAGTAATATTGGGTCATCCGCCCATTATACACCCCACCCGATAATCCTTTCCAATGAAGTTAATGGAATGTATAATGTCATCACCTGGAACCTCTGCTCTTAGTGGGGAGCCACACTCTCGGGAGCGTGGGTTGGAGATAGGGCTACAACACTGCAGTGCTGATTTTCTAACCTGGATTTTCTTCGAGGCCAGCCTCACAAGGGAGTGTAGGATTTTTGAATTTATCATTTTATCCCTGATACACATCTTTCAAATGCAGAGTTAACCATTAATTGTTCAACTGTGGCTATTCAAGTAGGCATTAGGTTATGGAAGACTCTGGTTTGCCTTTTGACACTCCAGCACAAAAGTTCTCCAGGTCTTTTTGGACTTTCAGCAAACATCGCAGTAACACCTAACATACAGAGGAAAAGCACGCAGGGATGTACACGATCACACATACATAGTCATGAATATATGGAGGTGAATTTGCTGCAAGGTGAATTTAAGGAGTTAGGAGATAAATTGAAAAGCAGGACCTCAAAGGTAGTGATCTCAGGATTACTACCAGTGCCACATGCTAGTGAGTATAGGAACAGAAGAATAGACCAGATGAATGTGTGGCTGCAGGGATGGTGCAGGAGGGAGGGATTTAGATTCCTGAGACATTGGAACTGGTTCTGGGGAAGGTGGGACCTGTACAAGCGGGACGGGTTACACCCGAGCAAGACCGGGACCAATGTCCTCGCGGGGGTGTTTGCTATTGCTGTTGGGAAAGGTTTAAACTAGAATGGCAGGGGGATGGGAACCTGAGCAGGGAGACAGAGGAGGGGGAAACAAGGATAGAAACAAAAGACAGAAAGGGAAGAAGCAATAGTGGAAGGCAGAGAAAACAAGGGTGAAAAACAAATAGGGCCATCGTGCAAAATAATACTAAGATGACAAGCAATCTTAAAAAGACAAGTCTAAAGGCATTGTGTCTTAATGCGCGGAGCATTCGCAACAAGGTAGATGAATTAGCAGCGCAGATAGATATTACTAGGTATGATTTAGTTGCGATTACGGAGACATGGCTGCAGGGTGACCAAGGATGGGAACTGAACATCCAGAGGTATTCAATATTTAGGAAGGACAGGCAAAATGGGAAAGGAGGTAGAGTAGCATTGCTTGTAAAAGAGGAAATCAATGCAATAGTGGGGAAGGATATTGGCTCGGAAAATCACGATGTGGAATCTGTATAGGTGGAGCTAAGAAACACCGAGGGGCAGAAAACATTGGTGGGGGTTGTTTATAGGCCCCCAAACAGTAGTGGAGATGTAGGGGAGGGCATTAAACAGGAAATTAGAGACGCATGCAAGAAGGGTACAACTATAATCATGGGTGACTTTAATTTACATATAGATTGGTCAAACCAAATTAGCAATAATACTGTGGGGGAGGAATTCCTGGAGTGCGTACATGATGGCTTTCTAGACCAATACGTTGAGGAACCAACTAGAGAACAGGCGATCCTAGACTGGGTATTGTGCAATGAGAAAGGATTAATTAACAATCTTGTTGTGCGGAGTCCCTGAGGGAAGAGCGACCATAACATGACAGAATTCCTCATTAAGATGGAGAGTGAAGTAGTCGAATCCGAAACTGGGGTCCTGAATCTAAATAAAGGAAATTATTTAAAAGTATGAGGTGTGAGTTGGCTATGATAGACTGGAGAACTTTATTAAAAGGGATGACAGTGGATAGGCAATGGCTAATATTTAAAGAACTTGTGCAGGAATTACAACAATTATTCATTCCTGTCTGGCACAAAAATAAAACAGGAAAGGTGGCTCAACCGTGGCTTACAAAAGAAATTAGTGATAGTATTAGATCCAAAGAGGAGACATATAAAACTGCCAGAAAAAGCGGCAAACCTGAGGATTTAGAATTCAGCAAAGGAGAACAAAGAGATTGATTAAGAGGGGAAAAATAGAGTATGAGAGTAAACTAGCAGGGAACATAAAAACTGACTGTAAAAGCTTCTAGAAATATGTCAAGGGAAAAAGATTAGTGTAAGGTCCCTTACAATCAGAAATGGGGGAAATTATAATGGGGAACAAAGAAATGGCAGAACAATTAAACACATACTTTGGTTCTGTCTTCACAAAGGAGGACACAAATAACCTCCCAGAAATGTTAGGGAACAAGGGTCTAGTGAGAGGGAGGAACTGAAGGAAACCAGTATTAGTAAAAAAAATAGTGCTAGGGAAATTAATGGGGCTAAAAGCTGACAAATCCCCAGCGCCTGATAATCTACATCCCAGAGTACTAAAAGAAGTGGCCCTGGAAATAGTGGATGCATTGATGATCATCTTCCAGAATTCCATAGACTCTGGAACAGTTCCTACAGATTGGAGGGTGGCAAATGTAAACCCACGATTTAAAAAAGGAGGGAGAGAAAAAACAGGGAATTACAGACCAGTTAGCCTAGTGGGGAAAATGCTAGAGTCTATTATAAAGGATGTGATAACAGAACGCTTGGAAGGCATTAACGGGATTCGACAAAGTCAGCATGGGTTTATGAAGGGGAAATCATGCTTAACAAAGCTACTGGAGTTTTTTGAGGAGGTAACTAGTAGAATAGATAGGGGAGAACCAGTGGATGTGGTGTATTTGGATTTTCAGAAGGCTTTTGATAAGGTCCTACACAAGAGGTTAGTGTGCAAAATTAAAGCACATGGGATTGGGGGGAATATACTGGCATAGATTGAGAATTGGTTGACAGCCAGGAAACAGAGAGTGGGCATAAACGGGTCTTTTTCCGGGTGGCAGGCAGTGACTAGTGGGGTACCACAGGGATCAGTACTTGGCCCCCAGCTATTCACAATATATATCAATGATTTGGATGAGGGAACGGAATGTAACATTTCCAAGTTTGCAGACGACACAAAGCTGGGGTGGAATGTGAGCTGTGAAGAGGATGCAAGGAGGCTCCAATGTGATTTTGACAAGTTGGGTGAGTGGGCAAGAACATGGCAGATGCAGTATAACGTGGATAAATGTGAGGTTATCCACTTTGGTTGTAAAAACAGAAAGGCAGATTATTATCTGAATGGTGATAGATTGGGAAAAGGGGAGGTGCAACGAGACCTGGGTGTCCTTGTACACCAGTCGCTGGAAGCGAGCATTCAGGTGCAGCAAGCAGTTAGGAAAGCGAATGGTATGTTGGCTTTCATTGCAAGAGGATTTAAGTACAGGAACAGGGATGTTTTACTGCAGCTGTACAGGGCCTTGGTGAGACCACATCTGGAGTATTGTGTGCAGTTTTGGTCTCCTTATCTGAGGAAGGATGTCCTTGCCATGGAGGGAGTGCAACGAAGGTTTACCAGACTGTTTGCTGGGGTGGCAGGACTGACGTATGAGGAGAGATTGGGTCGACTAGGCCTATATTCACTGGAGTTTAGAAGAATGAGAGGTGATCTCATCGAAACATATAAAATTCTAACAGGACTAGACAGACAAGATGCAGGGAGGATGTTCCCGATGGCTGGGGAGTCCAGAACCAGGGGTCACAGTCTCAGGATATGGGGTATGCCATTTAGAACAGAGATGAGGAGAAATTTCTTCACTCAGAGGGTGGTGAACCTGTGGAATTCTCTACCACAGAAAGGCAGTGGAGGCCAAGTCATTAGATGTTTTCAAGAAGGAGATAGATATATTTCTTAATGCTAAAGGGATCAAGGGATATGGGGGAAAAGCGGGAACAGGGTACTGAGTTAGACGATCAGCCATGATCATTTTGAATGGCGAAGCAGGCCCGAAGAGCCGAATGGCCTACTCTTGCTCCTATTTTCTATGTTTCTATGTTTCCATGTTTCTATGACTGTAATCATAAACTTTGAAGAGTATTCCATGTCTCATTAATGAAGTAATGCTTTCAATCACACTGAACGTTCTTTCTTCCTGTGCATTCCAGATAATCACAACTCGCTGCGTAAAAAAATGTTTCCTCATGTCGCCTCTGGCTCTTTTGTCGATCACCTTAAATCTGGTTACCAACCCTTCTGCCACTGGAAACAGTTTCTCCCTTATTTACTGTATCAAAATCGTTCATGATTTTGAACACCTCTATCAAATCTTCCATTAACCTTCTCTGCTCTAAGGAGCCAATTTTGTATCCACGCTGCCATTGTCCCTTTAATCCCATGGGCTTTCATTTTGCGAACAAGTCTATTTTGTGATACTTTGTCAATTGCCTTTTGATAGACTATATACACATCAACCACACTGCCCCCATCAACCCTCTCTATTACTTCATCAAAGAACACGAGCAAGTTAGTCAAATATAATTTTCCTTTAACAGATCCATGCTGACTTTCATTTATTAGCCCATATTTTTCCAAGTGCCAATTAATTTTGTCCCGGATTATTGTCTCTAAAAGTTTCCCCACCACTGACGTTAGGCTGACTGGCCTGTAATTGCCGGGTTTATGACTCTCCCCTTTTTTGAACAGGGGTGTAATATTTGCAATCCTTCAGTCCTCTGGCACCGTCCCCATATCTAAGGAGTATTGGAAGATTGTGGCTAGAGCCTCCACAATTTCCACCCTTACTTCCCTCAGTAACCTAGGATGCATCCCATCTGGACCAGGTGACTTTTCTGCTTTGAGCACTTACTATCGTTTAAGTATCTCCTCTTTATTTTTATTCTATCCAATATCGCTGCTACCTCCTCCTTTACTGTTACAATGGCAGCATCCTCTTCTCCAGTGAAGACGGATGCGAGGTATTCATTTAGTACCTAAGCCATGCCCTCTGGCTCCACAAGATCATCTTTTTTGTCCCTAATCTGTCCCACCCTTCCTTTGACTACCTTTTTACTATTTGTATGTTTATAAAAGACTTTTGGGTTCCCTTTTATGTTAGCCGCTAGTCTATTCTCATACTCTCTCTTTGCCCCTCTTATTCCCTTATTTAGATCTCCTCTGTACTTTGTATATTCAGTTTGGTTCTCTACTATATTATGAACCTTACATTTATCATAAGCCTCCTTTTTCTGTTTCATTTTAATCTCTATATCTTTAGCCATCCAGACAACTCTAGCTTTGGATGCCCTCGTGGGAATGTGTGTACTCTGTACCCAAACCGACTCCTCCTTGAAGACCCCACATTGTTCCAATTACTGTTTTGCCTACCAATTTTTGATTCCAATCCACCTGGGAAGATCCCTTTTTAACTCACTGAAATTAGCCCTCCAGTTAAGTATTTTCACATTTGATTGTTCTTTGTCCTTTTCCATAACTATTCTAAACCTAATGATATTATGATCACTGTACCCCATATGCTCCCCCACTGAAACATGCTCCATTTGCCCCATTTCATTCTCCAGAACTAGATCCAGCACTGCTTCCTTCCTCGTTGGGCTTGAAACACATTGTTCCAGAAAGTTCTCATGTACACATTTCAGGAATTCCTCTCCCTCTTTGCCCTTTACACTGTTACTGTCTCAGTCTATATTGGAATAATTGAAATCCTCCATTATCATTACTCTATAGTTCTTGCATCTTTCTGAAATTTGCCTGCAAATTTGCTCCTCTATCTCCTTCCCACTATTTGGTGGCCTATAGTATACACCCAGTAGCATAATAACTTCTCTTTTGTTCCTTCATTCTAAACAAATAGATTCTGACTTTGACCCCTCAACTACATCATCCCTTTCCAGTGCTATAATAGTTTCTTTAATCAATACTGCCACCACCACCCCCTCTCCACTCCTTTCTTTCCTACCCTATCTTTCCTGACTACCTTGTCACCAGGAATATTAAGTACCCAATCCCCCCCTTTGAGTCCAGTTTCTGTTATTACCACTATAACACAGTCCCTTGTGGCGACTTAAGCCTGCAGCTCACCAACCTTATTTACCACGCTATATGCATTTAAGCACACACATTCCAAACTCATCTTAGACTGCCTTGCATTTCCCCCCTTCTGAGCCCTCCTATTTCTGAACTATTCTTTACTCTAGTTCTATTTGTCCCTCCCAGTCCCCTGTGCACCTTGTTTCTCCTCTCTAATATTTCATCCTGGTGCCCATCCCCCTGTCAAATATTGCCACCTCAGATCTTTTTCATGCTTTCATAGAAGGATTAATATACATTCTATTGCTTAATGTATGTGTTGAAGATATGTGGTGCAAGACTTTCACCTCTGGGGCCCAGGTTCCATTCCATCCCAAACTCCTGGGATGAAAGTCTTTTCAGTCTGCTAACTAAAAGAGCATTATGTGAAATGTGTTTGAGCAGTTTGAGTTCCCAGTGAGTATGGTCCACATTATAAAGCTGCCCCTGAATCCTCACTAATTGGTACTAAATTGTCAATCTCTCTCATATAGGCCAGTGGACAGCTTGATTGGGAAGTGGAAAAATGTTACACTGGTACTGTATGTGATGTTCTTATGAAGTCAGGTTTGAGGTACACTGATTGGGGAGAGTAGAGGGAGCTTTACTTTGCATCTAACCATATTATAATACCTGATCTGAGAATGCTTTACATTCCCCAGGCCTAACATCTCTCTCATGTTGTTAGGCACAAAACTTTCCCCAAAAAAGTAATTCTAAAAAAGACCCCTTGGGATATATTTTCCTAACATTTTGTGACTAAACCATCAGGCTGATTCTTCGATTGGGTGCTCCTATGAAGGAGCAGTGCTCTCTGGGAGAGCTGATTGGGAAATCGCTGGCTATCGCCCTTATTTTCAAAGAATCATAGAACGGTTACAGCATGGAAGGAGGCCATTCAGCCCATCGAGTCCGCGCCAGCTGTATGCAAGAGCAATCCAGCTTGTCCCACTCCCCCGCCCTATCCCCGTAGCCCTGCAAATTTTTTTCTTTCAAGTACTTATCCAGTTCCCTTTTGAAGGCCATGATTGAAACTAACTCCACCATCCCCTCGGGCAGTGCATTCCAGATCCTAACCACTCGCTGTGTAAAAAAGTTTTTCCTCATGTCACCTTTGGTTCTTTTGCCAATCACCTTAAATCTATGTCCTCTGGTTCTTGACCCTTCCAGCAATGGAAACAGTTTCTCTCTATCTACTCTGTCTAGATCCTTCATGATTTTGAATACCTCTATCAAATCTACTCGCAACCATCTCTGTTCCAAGGAGAACAACCCCAGCTTCTCTTGTCTATCCATGTAACTAAAGTCCTTCATCCCTGGAATCATTCTAGTGAATCTCTTCTGCACCCTCTCTAAGGCCTTCACATCTTTCCTAAAGTTCGGTGCCTAGAACTGGACATAATACTCCAGTTGTGGCCGAACCAGTGTTTTATAAAGGTTCATCATGACTTCCATACTTTTGTACTCTATGCCTCTATTTATAAAGCCCAGGATCCCAAATGCTTTTTAACCGCTTTCTCAACCTGCCCTGACACCTTCAACGATTTGTGCACATATACCCCCAGATCTCTCTGTTCCTGTACCCCTTTTAGAGTTGTGCCCTCTAGTTTATATTGCCTTCCCTCATTCTTCCTACCGAAATGTATCTCTTCGCGTTTTTCTGCATTAAATTTCATCTGCCACGTGTCCACCCATGCCACCAGCCTATCTGTATCCTCTTGAAGTCCATCACTATCCTCCTCACTGTTTACTACTGTTCTAAGTTTTGTGTCATCTGCAAATTTTGCAATTGTGCCCTGTACACCCAAGTCCAAGTCATTAATCTATATCAAGAAAAGCAGTGGTCCCAGCACCGATCCCTGGGGAACACCACTGTACACCTCCCTCCAGTCTGAAGAACAACTGTTCATCACTACTCTTTGTTTCCTGTCACTTGGGCAATTCTGTATCCATGTTGCTACTGCCCCCTTTATTCCACGAGCCGAAATCTTGATGATAATCCTACTGTGCGGCACTTTATCAAACTCCTTTTGAAAGTCCATATACACCACATCAGCTGCATTGCCCTCATCTACCCTCTCTGTTACCTCATCAAAAAATTATATCAAGTTAGTTAAACACGATTTGCCTTTAACAAATCCATGCTGGCTTTCCCTAATCAATCCCCACACACGTCCAAATGACTGTTAATTCTGACCCAGATTAACATTTCTATCCCCTTTCCATCCCCCTTTAAATAAATGAACAGAAAATCATGCACAGCAGGCCTGCAATTTTCCAACCAGCATTCTTTATGAGTGCCACTCCTTTTAATTAATATCTTCAAAATCAGATTAACTAGTTATCTATCTCAATGCTGTTTGTGGGACCTGGCTGTGTGCAAATTGGCTTGCCATGATAGCCTAAAAAACAGCATTTCTAAAGTAATTCATTGGTTGTAAAGCATTTTGGCATGTCCTGAGGTTATAAAAGGCACTATATAAGTGCAATTTCTTTCTGAGTTCTATCTTTCTTTCTTTTGAGGAGTTAGCTCTATTTGTAACTAACACCTGCCAATTAAAATGGGGGTATGCCTGTTTTTTTTGATAATGGTATAAGGAGTTTGAAAATTATTATTATTGCAACTGTAACTTGATTGGCTGGTTTCTGCATTCATGATTAGTGAATTGATGTGGCACAAAAGGAGCCAATCAAGGCACAGCTGCAATAATAATTTTTACACTTCTCAAACAGCCATCTAGCTGCTTAACTGGAGAAAAACATTAAACGTTTAGAGCACAAAACTGTATAATTTTTTAACAGCTAACAAAATGGAGTGGAATTTCCTGTGGGGCTGGAATCGGGAAGTTACACCTGAAATTATGTCCATTCGTGCACGCAATTTGCCAATGTCAACTTACGCCTAAATTCCTGCCAATCCTATTAGCATACACCAGAACTTAACAATTGACGTCGACAAGCTGAAGTCAGCGTAAACAATTAGGGCTCAAGGAAAACGCCAAACCCACACCATATATTCCTTCTTTAAGTAAGAAAATTGAAGCTTCAAGCCAATGCATGTTTAAGAACATGCAATCGTGGAAAATATTCAATTTTTAATGTGACTCTTACTGATGTCACAAAAAAGCATTCAAAGAAACAGGAAATACAATACCAGTCTCAGTGAGGATAATTTTTTTAAAATTGCTTAAAAATCATGATAAAACACCAGAAAAATAACTTCGTTTCCTACTATGTATAAAATTCTGGACTAATTTTACACCTGTTTTGAACCATTCCAGGAAAATCACGTGTACGGCTCTTTAGCATAGGGGGTACAGCCATTATAGTGAGCAAAGTGCTTTTGGATAGGGTAAAAGATTGAGAAAATTCGGCCATAGCGTAATTATGTGCGTAACACACACGCGTCTGAGTTTACTTAATCTTTTACGCCGGGTATTTGCTTTATGCCCCGATGATGAGTATCTCTGGGTGCAAATACACAGGAAATTCCATCCCAATGTTCACAAACTCTGATTGCTGACATTCCTGGCTCTCACCACTGTTACCAACATGGCTCAGCCCAATTCCTGATAAATCTTCAGGTACTGCATATAATTATCGTTCCAGCCCAAATGTCCACCCCTAGCATAGCAAAGGGTATAATTGATAAACTTTTGCAGTGAGCATGCACACTGAAACTAAACTGCTGAGTTGTTACCAATAATGTAAAAATGGCTGAAGACATAGGTTCGTTGAAAGGTTGGGAGTGGGAAGTTAATGATGTACCTCAGCACCTTCAGGAGAGGAGGGAAGAAAATTGGGATGGGGCAGTGTAAAAAAAAGCAATGACATCTGTCAACTGTCCTCTGCGCTCTGATTTTGTCCTGAGAACAATTATTCAATGGGAGGTGGGGGGTAATACAACAGGATCCTTATCTATGTTGTACAGCAATCAGTGGGGGGGGATTGTTAAAAGTGATTTTTGACTTTAAAATTACCTCACACTTACCACTTGCAAGCACTTTATACTCTTTCTATTCCATTGGTGATATCGCTAAGGAAAATTGTTGCCAGAAGTGATGAAAGCCCACCAGCAGGAGGAGCAAATCCTGAAATAATCCCAGAGAGAACTGTGTGATGATAAAACACAGCCCTACCATCAGCCACAGGGGCAAAAATCTTCTATATTTGCTCCTCAACACGTTTTCTAATAAAATTACTTATTTTTTGTATAGGAATATTGGTTTATGCTGCATTAAATTTCAAGGATGCCAGATCCTCATACAGTACATGCAAAAGGTTGTGATGGAGAACAAAGTAGAACTTTGTTAGTTTTAATTTTATTTATAGACCTGTTTTCTCTTTCACTAGCCTAATTGCAGTTGCTGTAAGCATACCTTGTCCACTAAATACACTGTCCTCAAAGAAATGCATGCCTGAGGCACTAAAAAGTTAACCCACTTTTAGCAACCTGCTTTATGTTCTTAATATATCTCATTAAAACAGATTATTTGGTCCTTTATCTCTGCTGTTTGTGGGACCTTGCTGTGCTCAAATTGACTGCTGCGTTGCCATACATTACAACAGTGACTACACTTCATTGGTTGTAAAGCACTGTGGGATGTCCTGAGGTCTTGAAAGGTGCTATATAAACGCAAATTCTTTCTTTCTTTCTTGCTACTCTACTAAACCTACTTTGAAATGCAAAATATTGTCACAAAATCAGAAGTTTACAGACTGACAGCAACAAAAACTTGAATTTATATAGCCCCTTTAACGTGGTAAAACGTCCCAATGTGCTTCACAGGAGCATTATCAGACAAAGTTTGACACTGAGCTACATAAGGAGATATTAGGACAGGTGACCAAAAGCTTGGTCAAAGAGGTAGGTTTTAAGGAGCGTTTTAAAAGAGGAGAGGTGGAGAGGCAGTTTAGAGAGGGAATTCCAGAGCATGGGGCCTAGATAGCTGAAGGCACCATTGCCAGTGGTGGGGCAAAGGAAATCAGAGATGCACAAGAGGCCAGAATTTAAGAAACAGAGTTCTTGGAGGGTTGTAGAGCTGGAGGAGGGTACAGAGATAGGAGGGACGAGGCCATGGAGGTATTTGAACACAAGGATGGGAACTTTGAAATTGAGGTGTTGCTGGACTGGGAGCTAATATAAGTCAGCGAGCACAGGGGTAACAGGTGATCAGGACTTAGTGCAAGATAGGATATGGGCAGCAGAGTTTTGGATGTCTTTTGGACTACAACAACTATTCTCTTTATTTATAATTAGGTAGTAATAGGAACACAAATAAATGGCAAATATTAAAGTACAATACACATAAACATGCATTTACTGTATGGGAAAATTCACTAATCTGTGCTCCTACAGTTCATAATATTGGAGGTATGGTGTTGTATGGAGCAGGCTCGAGGGGCCGTATGGCCTACTCCTACTCCTATTTCTTATTTATTGTTAGCGACCTTTGATTGCAGTTTCCCACTGGGCATGCAAGATCAGAGAATTTAGCCTATAATGAGAAAATCTTCAATTGATCAATTACCCGGCAAAAGAGCATACTCCAATTTAGGAGTCTTTGTAGTTGTAATAAAGTTCTAGATTCTGGTACAGCAAATTCTGTCACTTTCACCATCGAATAAAACTTTCTGTATCAGTGTATCACATTCCTCTACCAGCAATGAAACAGCGGCCGGGATTTTAACCCCCCTCGCCCAGCGAGAATGGTGTGTGGGAGGGGTTAAAGTTAGGCCGAGTCAACTTATCAGCCTGAGGTCACTTCACTCCCACCCAATGCCAGCTTTCAAGTCAGTCAAGGCTGCACATACAGGCGGGGGAGCCCTACTTAACATTCAAAAGTCGCAGCCCGATGACATAATTGGCACCACAACGTAATCTTTAACTTAAAGTCAGAGGGAGTCCCGCACTCTGGAGGAGCAGGAGCGCTCTGCCCATGCATCACATGGAATCGTCGGGCCTCCCAAGCCCCGGACTCCCCCTGTTCTCCACGGATCCCCGGCTGCAGCCTCTTGACCAGGTAGTGGGTCTAGCCAGAAACGTGTGGGACTCCAGAAACTTTTATGTTAATGAGGCCCTGCCGTTAGGATCAGCAGGGCTTCCAAGTCCCCAGACTCTCCGGATGTGCTGCCCGTTTTGGGGCTTGCGCGCACCATTCCCACCTGCCTTTTAAAATCGGGGCCAGAGATTTTTGCTCTGACTAGGCACCAGATTTCAGAAAAACTCTTATACTATTTCCAACTCCTATTTTTAGGTTCAAACCTAACACTTATTAACTTGTTTTAATGTAGAGGTTCTCAGACTACATCACCAATACATGTGACATATTTAACAATGGTGAACAGATGTCCCAAAATACAATACTGAATATTCTGAAAGACATAAACACTGCATGTCTGTATCAATCATACAACATTAAGCAATAGGACAAACTAATTCTTTCACATCAAATAATCAATGCTGCAATGATCAGTAATCTAAGAAACTAACTAACTTGATCTTTTGATCAAAGACGTAGATCAGGATTTGGGTTTTCCATTTCTGCGTTCACCAGTTCCGCCATTTCACTGAATGGGTAGAAAATCGCAAGCTGGCAAGTGTAGAAATGGAAAACCCCAAACCTGATCTTTTATTAAACGATACCAACAATTCCCAAACCTCGCCACAAGTTTCACTAGAAATGTGTATCTAGACATTACTCATGTGTTGGATAACACTGGAATACTTCTTATGTTCCACTGTATAATCTGCAGAGAGGGCATTCTTGCACAATTTCTACATCCTACAACCCCACATATCTTGTTTATTCCAGCAAACTGTTGCAAAACAGGAAAACTTCCAACAATCTTTAAAGGGTTCTGGTGTCATAAAAAAAAAGTATTTGCAAACCTTTTTGACATTTGCAAACATATAACACGTTAGCTTAACCACATCAAAATGCACAACTGCAGCATTTGCAGATGGTATCACAGCAAAAATGGTTCACAATTCTTCTGGCTTTCCTGAACAGAGAAGAATGTTTTCATAATGCTTTCACATGAAGACAGTGGCTGTATAAATGCATTTATCAATATTTTCTATCTTTATTTGCATAATCAGAGATGAAACTAGGTTTGCCAGTGCTAGGTAATGGTCAGACAGGCACCATTGGTATGATACTTCAAATAAGCCAAGCAGCGCTGAGTCACATACGTGTGCTATGCATTAGATCTCTTAAGAGCGGAAATGAGGAAAAATGTTTTCACCTAGAGGGTGGAGGGGGTCTGGAACTCACTGCCTGAGAGGGTGGTAGAGGCAGAAACCCTCAACTCAATTAAAAAATACCTGGATGTATATCTGAAGAGCCATGACCTGCAGGGCTACGGACCAAATGCGGGAAGGTGGGATTAGGCTGGGTGGCTCGTTTCTCAGCTGGCGCGGACACCATGGACCGAATGGCTTCCTTCTGTGCCTTAAATTTTCTATGATTCTATGATTCACATTTTCCCACATTATACTCCATCTGCAAAATTTTTGCCCATTCACTTAACCTTTCTATATCCCTTTGCAGACTTCTTTTGTCCTCTTCACAACTTACTTTCCTACCTATCTTTGTGTCATCAGCAAATTTAGCAACCATACATTTGGTCCCTTCATCCAAGTCATTGATATAGATTGTAAATAGTTGAGGCCCAAGCACTGATCCCTGTGGCACTCCACTCATTACATCTTGCCAACCTAAAAATGACCCATTTATGCCTACTCTCTGTTTCCTGTTAGCTAACCAACCCTTATCCATGTTAATATGTTACCCCCTACACCATGAGCTCTTATTTTCTGTAGTAGCCTTTGATGTGGCACCTTGTCAAAAGCCTTCTAGAAATCCAAGTACACCACATCCACATGATCCCCTTTATCCACGTTGCTTGTTACTTCCTCAAAGAACTCTAATAAATTAGTCAAACACTATTTCCTTTTCATAAAGCCATGTTGACTCTGCCTGATTGCATTGAGATTTTCGAAGTGCCCTGCTATAACCTCCTTAATAATAGATTCTAGCATTTTCCCTATGACAGATATTAAGCTAACTGGCCTGTAGTTTCCTGCTTTCTGTCTCCCTCCTTTCTTGAATAGAGGAGTTACATATGCTATTTTCCAATCTAATGGGACCTTTCCAGAATCTAGGGAATTTTGGAAAATTAATACCAATGCATCTACTATCTCTGCATCCACTTCCTTTAAGACCCTATGATGAAGTCCGTCAGGACCTAGGGACTTGTCAGTTTTTAGTTCTAATAATTTTTTCAGAACCCTTTCCCTGGTGATAGTAAATGTTTTAAGTTCCTGCCTCCCTTTCACTTCTTAATTCACAATTATTTCTGGCATGTTATTTGTATCCTCTAGGAGTACAGGTTCATAGCTCCTTGAAAGTGGAGTCACAGGTGGATAGGGTGGTGAAGAAGGCATTCAGCATGCTTGGTTTCATTAGTCAGAACATTGAATACAGGAGTTGGGATGTCTTGTTGAAGTTGTACAAGACATTAGTAAGGCCACACTTGGAATACTGTGTACAGTGTACAGTTCTGGTCACCCTATTATAGAAAGGATATTATTAAACTAGAAAGAGTGCAGAAAAGATTTACTAGGATGCTACCGGCACTTGATGGTTTTTCCCTGGAGAGTAGGAGGTTTAGGGGTGATCTTATAGAAGTCTATAAAATAATGAGGGGCATAGATAAGGTAGATAGTCAAAATCTTTTCCCAAAGGTAGGGGATCTATAATGAGGGGGCATAGATTTAAGGTGAGAGGGGAGAGATACAAAAGGGTCCAGAGGGGCAATTTTTTCACTCAAAGGGTGGTGAGTGTCTGGAACGAGCTGCCAGAGGCAGTAGTAGAGGCGGGTACAATTTTGTCTTTTAAAAAGCATTTGGACAGTTACATGGGTAAGATGGGTATAGAGGGATATGGGCCAAGTGCAGGCAATTGGGACTAGCTTAGTGGTATAAACTGGGCAACATGGACATGTTGGGCCGAAGGGCCTGTTTCCATGTTGTAAACTTCTATGATTCTATGAAAATTGTGTATATAGGGAATGGAAAATCCTGCTAACGGCTTAAGAGTCAGCAGCAGCCAGATTCTCAATACAGTCTACTTCTGTTAATTCAGTCTTTTTTTGTGCTAAAAAATTCAACGTAGCCAATAATTCAAATTAAGCAACTTTGAATTAACAGCAGAAGCCACTAATGCTACAAGTTTCGTTGCGTTGTCACTGAACTATTTTCCAAGAAACACAGACCGTGATTTGTCCGGTTATATAGGTGACAACCAGTTCGTTTTGAAAATGGTCAACAGTTACTCAAAATCCAAGAAGTCCCGATAACTGTTTTTAGAGATATTTAAGGAACTGTAGTCATTCAATCTTGGAGTTGGTTTGGTATTCTCAAGAGATTAGTCTGAGCCTGCATCAGCTCCATCAGTGATAAAAAAAGAAGGAAAGAAACAATGGGCTCGAATTTAGCAGGCCTGCGGGTTCCCAGCGGGTGGTCCTCCGGGAGCGTGGAAAACGCGGACGGGTACTTGTGTGCGTCCCCCACGCGATCGCGGGATAATTGGACCCATTAAGCCCTGCTTCCGGGTTCTGCGCTCCCCAGCTGCGTGCCGGCCGGCTGCGCATGCGCAGTACCGTCGACGCG
Organism: Heptranchias perlo; assembly: GCF_035084215.1. Classification (NCBI taxonomy): domain Eukaryota; kingdom Metazoa; phylum Chordata; class Chondrichthyes; order Hexanchiformes; family Hexanchidae; genus Heptranchias; species Heptranchias perlo. The sequence goes on from NC_090327.1 coordinate 104,797,702, forward strand.
ATGTAGGAGCTCCAGTTAAAGGGGCAGTCTCCCAAAGCCCCTCCTGCTGCAAGCAAGAGGTCTGGGAGAATGGCTCAACAAAGGGGAAAGGCTGCGCCCCGTTTTTCAGATCTGGCACTGCAGCTGATGCTGGAGGGCGTGGGGAGGAGGAGGGAAACACTCTTCCCAGAGGATGGGCGCAAGTTCCCTGCCGCCGCAACCAGGAAGGCATGGGCAGAGGTGGCGGCGGAGGTGAGCAGCAGGGGCAACACCCCAAGGACTTGGGAGCAGTGCCGCAAGCGCTTCAATGACCTGACTAGGTCTGGCAAGGTGAGTACACCAACGCACCCTCCCACATCACGTCCCCACCATCACGCCAAGCAGATCACAACCCCCTCCTGCACAGCCACCACTGCGCTCCATCAGCAATCCTCACAGCCACTCATTCACCATCCTCGCCGTGCACGCAAGTACCCACCGTCCCTGACCCCACCCGAACACTACCACACACCCCAATCCCCATGCAATGGGATGGGCACGTGGCCCACGCTTCCTCCCATCCGTTCCGCGCCACGCTCAACCCAACCACACCGATGCTCAATGCGTCTCACGATGCAAGACGCACCCATTCACACATCTGTGTTTTGCCTTCACAGGAGAAGAGGAGCAAGAACAACCGCGAAAGGGCACGCACCGGAGGTGGCCCGCCGCAAGTGGTGGAGCTCACCGACGCAGAGGTGGAGGCGCTCGACCTCGCCCGCACGCGACATTGCCTGTCGGTGGCCGATGGCGAGTGTGTCGCTGCCGAAACGGCCGGTAAGGGAAAGCTGACACTCAACACCCATGATCGCGAGTTACCGTCTCATCACCTGCCATCAGGCGCACTGTCAAGTTGGTCCACATGCCTCAAAGTGCCCTCTGTTCTCTTGCAGGTCCGTCTTTGGGTCAAGCGAGCGTGGAGGGCGATTCCTCAGAGGACATGGCGGTCTCTGAGGGTGCATCGTCACATCAGAGCCAACCATCCACCAGCGCAGAAACACGCACCTCGGTGGGTCCCCCTCGCCAACTAGTTGGGGTAGCACTTGGTGAGTCACTGCGCACGAGTGAGCATGAGCAGACCCTGGTGGCAGGGGCAGCCGCGGAGGGTCCGCGACGGAGGGAGCACTCATCTCCAGGCTCTGCTCAGCCGGACCCAGATGCTGAACCCAGGGGGCCACCAGAGAAAAGGAGAGTCGTCGAGGGCCACCAGCTAATTGCTGAGGTGCTGGCAGAGGTGCCGCGCGCATTGTCCACAATAGCGCAGGCGATGGAGGAGTCCACCTCCTGCATGTGGGTATTGGTGGCGCAGGCACAGGAGGGTACCGGCGACACAGTGTCGCGGGTAGGTGCGGGACTGTCTGCGGTGGAGGACAGGCTGGCCTCCCTCGAGCGTCACGCACAGCTCCACTTCGAGTCCTTGCAGGCCCTCACAACGTCTGTACGGATTCAGGGTGAGCAACATTCCGACGCCACCAACAGGCTGAGGGATACACTAGGGGTGGCCTTGCAAGGCCTCACACATGCCATCCAAACTGCCGTCCAGCAGGGTGGAAGGGGTGATGTGGGCCGAGGCCAAGAGAGGGATGATGGTGACCGGGGACATGGAAGCGGGGACGCCTCTCAAGGCGTCCCCACGTACCACCCGTCGCCCACCTCTCAACCAGCACCCGCAATGGTGCCTCCTCTCCAGGTGGCCGAGTCTGCCCCTGCCCCGGTGCAGGAGGAGCAGTCTGTGGAGGTGCCCTCACGGGCACCGAAACCCAGGGGCCGTCCGCCAAAAGCATCTACCCGGTCAAGGCAAGAAGACGAGCAACCTGCCACTACCTCTGCTGGAGCCACAGGGGTAGCACCACGTAGGGGTTCCCGGAGAAGAATTGCAAAGGCCTTATAATCACAAAGGGAATACACCAGGGTGTTTATTATTTTGTACTTTGTTTCTTAAATGATGTCACATTCCAGATATTAAATAGTCTATTCTCACCACTCCTGCCACCTCTCGTCCATTCTTCCGCGGCTTGTGCAATAGTTGCGTTCCGTGGAGGCCATCATGACGGCGAACACCTGCTGCCACCCATTGGGCACACTGCTGTGGGTGCAGGATTACTGGCAGCACTCTTCAGTGGAGGGGGCTGGTATGGCCGCTCGCCTGTGCAGGTGAGGAGATGCGAGCGCCTCGCAGTGTGTGACTCTAGGAGAACCGTTGACGTATGAGTGCGTCCCTGGCCTGGCGACCATCCCGGTGAGTCGCGGCTCGGCGCATGGGTCGTCCAACATCCTCTGGCGCGTCCTCCTCCTCCGCCTCCTCCTCCTCCGCCTCCTCCTCCTCCTCCTCCTCCTCCTCGCCCTCGCCTTCCTCAATGTGCGTGGCGGGTGTGGATGGGGCCTCCTCCAGCGGCACCCCTCTCTGTTGGGCCATGTTGTGCAGGGCACAGCAGACAACTATGATTCGTCCCACTCTGAATGGTGTGTATTGGAGCGCTCCCCCAGAACGATCAAGGCACCTGAAGCGCATCTTGAGAAGCCCTATGGTCTGCTCAATTGTAGACCTGGTAGCAGTGTGGCTGTCATTGTACCGACGCTCCGGCTCGGTGATGGGGTTCCTCAGAGGTGTCATGAGCCACGTGTGGAGGGGATACCCCTTGTCGCCGAGGAGCCAGCCGTTGCCGGCGTTGGGTGCCTGCAGGATGGGCGGGACGGCGGACTCCCTGAGGACGAAGGCATCGTGGCAGCTGCCGGGGTATCTGGCGCAGACGTGTAGGAATCTCTGGCGGTGGTCACAGATGAGCTGGGCGTTCATGGAGTGATACCCCTTCCTGTTGATGAACAGCCCTGGCTCATGCGGAGGTGCCCGTATTGCGATGTGGGTGCAGTCGATTACACCCTGCACCCGTGGGAAGCCGGCCATGGCATGGAATCCAACCGCCCTCTCCATCTGGCTGCGCTCGTCCATGGCGAAGTTGATGTAGTGGGAGGCCCTGCGGAACAACCCATCGGTGACCTGCCTTATGCACTTGTGTGCAGAGGACTGACAGACCCCGGTGATGTCCCCGGTGGCACCCTGGAAGGAACCGGATGCGAAGAAGTTGAGGGCAGTGGTGACTTTGACGGCGACAGGTAAGAAGATGCTGCTTGGTCCATCAGGGAGCAGCTCGTCGTTAAGGAGGCTGCAGATGTCGGCGACTACCTGGCGATTGACTCTGAGCCTCCGTATGCACTGCTCCTCGGAGAGGTCCATGAAGCTGAGCCTCGCTCTGTACACCCTGTGCGGAGGGTAGTGCCTCCTGCGACGCATCTCTCTCTGCGGTTGCCCTCCCTCCTGCTGTGCAGGTGGGTGTGCCGCAGCACCGTGTTGGGGGGCCCCACCTCTCCGAGGCGGACGGCGTGGACTGCGAGGCTGCTGGGGCTGGTCATCCTGTTCGTCCTCCGACGATGTCAATGCACCACCCATCTGGCAGGTGTTGGTGTGAGGGGTTGTGCAGGGTAGGTGGGTGGGTCCTCGGACTGGGGCTGCGGTTTCGTGTCGGTCTGTCCTCTGGCTTGGCGGGGGTTGGTGGAGGGCAGGGGTTGCCCTATGTGACGCGGTGGCCTCCTGCGTGGGTGAGGGCTCTCCCCCGTGGAGCGCACCTTGGCACCTGCCACAGGCTGCTGGCTGCAACACGCCTGGTTTGAAGGGTCCTGTTTCCCCCAGTGTGGGAAACTGACTGCTTTGAACCTAAAATCCCACACTTCCTCTTTTGACAGCTGCTTCAGCTCATTAACTGACCACAACGAGCAAGTTAAGTGCTCTCAAGTGGAACCCCGCTGGCTTTAATTGCCTGCGGGATTCCCACCAGCGGGGCTTTCGCGCGCAGTCCCGCACGTCAGCGCGGTACCCGGAAGTGGCCGGGATTTCGTCCGAATCCGGTCACGTGATCGGAGATCGGGATTTTCGGGGCCCCCCCGCTGGAAACCCGCAGGTAACCCGACCCTAAAATCGAGCCCAATGTGTTTATTAAACTGTTCTACAAAAGAATAGTTTAGCATTAGATTGAGACTTTTTATTGTTTTCCTTTTGAGGAGCTACCCAAAAGGATTTCTATTATATATATTTGTGCTGCATTACTTTATTATTTGTTCATCTTCTGTAAAATAAATTTGCTTAATAATTTAAACTTAAAATGTGGTCGGAAGTTATGATGCTCTTACTGCTTATCAAAGATGGGAGAAAGATCCTATCGAGATAATTCCAGGAGCTTAAAAATAATGAACAAAAAGATTGCTATCCTGGTCTCATTAGTGAAAGCTTACCTACAAATCATGGCTGGTGAAGGCATTTTCCATGGGGAGTTGGGACTCACCTATGAGTGAGCTAAAGAGCCAAAAAAAATCTAGGTTAGGAAGGGTAGAATCATAGAATGGTTACAGCACAAAAGGAGGCCATTCAGCCTATCGAGCCCATGCCAGCTCTTTGTAAGAGCAATCCAGTTAGTCCCATTCCCCGTAGCCCTGCAAATTTTTTCCCTTCAAGTATTTATCCAATTCCTTTTTGAAAGCCACAATTGAATCTGCTTTCACCAACTTTCAGGCAGCGCATTCCAGATCATAACTACTCACTGCATAAAAAAGCTTTTCCTCATGTCGTCTTTGGTTCTTTTGCCAATCAGCTTAAATCTGTTCCCTCTGGTTCTCGACCCTTCCGCCAATGGGAACAGTTTTTTTTATTTACTTTATCTAAACCCTTCATGATTTTGAACACTTCTATCAAATCTCCTCTTAACCTTCTCTGCTCCAAGGAGAACAATCCCAGCTTCTCCAGTCTATCCACGTAACTGAAGTCCCCCATCCCTGGAACAATTCTAGTAAATCTTTTCTGCACTCCCTCCAAGACCTTCACATCCTTCCTAAAGTGCGGTGCCCAGAATTGGACATAATACTCCAGTTGTGGCCGAACCAGTGTTTTACAAAGGTTCAACATAACTTCCTTTCTTTTGTACTCTATGCCTCTATTTATAAAGCCTAGGATCCCATATGCTTTTTTTTAACCGCTTTCTCAACCTGTCCTGCCACCTTCAAAGATTTGTGCACACATACCCCCAGGTCTAAATGCAACATACAGGATTCTGAGGGGGCTTGACAGGGTGGATGCTAAGAGGTTGTTTCCCATGGCTGGAGAGTCTGGAACTAGAGGGCATAGTCTCAGGATAAGGGTTCAGCCATTTAAAACTAAGATAAGGAATTTCTTCTCACAGAGGGTTCTGAATCTTTGGAATTCTCTACCCCAGAGGGCTGTGCATGCTGAGTCATTGAATATGTTCAAGGCTGACATAGATAGATTTTTGGACTCTAGGGGAAGCAAGGGATATGGAGATCAGGCAGGAAAGTGGAGTTGAGGTCGAAAATCAGCCATGATCTTATTGAATGGCGGAGCAGGCTTGAGCGGCTGTATGGACTACTCCTGCTCCTATCTCTTATGTTCTTATGCTCTTATGTCTCTCTGTTCCTGCACCCCCTTTAGAATTGACCATTTAGTTTATATTGCCTCTCCTCACTCTTCCTACCAAAATGTATCACTTTGCATTTTTCTGCATTAAATTTCATCTGCCATGTGTCCGCCCATTCCACCAGCCTGTCCATGTCCTCTTCAAGTCTATTACTATCCTCCTCACTGTTCACTACACTTCCAAGTTTTGTGTCATCTGCAAATTTTTAAATTGTGTCTTGTACACCCAAGTCCAAGTCATTTATATCAAAAAAAGCAGTGATCCTAGTACCGACCCCTGGGGAACACCACAGTATACCTTCCTCCAGTCCGAAAAACAACTGTTCACCACTACTCTGTTTCCTGTCACTTAGCCAATTTTGTATCCATGTTGTCACTGCGCCTATTATTCCATGGGCTTCAATTTTGCTGACAAGTCTATTGTGTGGCTCTTTATCAAATGCCTTTTACAAGTCCATAGACACATCAACCACATTGCCCTCATCAACCCTCAATGTTATCTCATCAAAAAACTCAATCAACTTAGTTAAACACGATTTGCCTTTAACAAATCCATGCTGGCTTTCCTTTATTAATCCACACTTGTCCAAGTGACTATTAATTTTGTCCCAGATTATTGTTTCTAAGAGCTTCCCCACCACTGAGGTTAAACTGACTGGCCTATAGTTGCTGGGTTTATCCTTACACCCTTTTTTGAACAAGGATGTAACATTTGCAATTCTCAAGTCCTCTGGCACCACCCCCGTATCTAAGGAAGATTGGAAGAATATGTCCAGTACCTCCTCAATTTCCACCCTTACTTCCCTCAGCAACCTAGGATGCATCTCATCCGGACCGGGTGACTTACCTTCTTTAAATACAGCCAGCCTTTCTAGTACCTCCTCTTCGTCAATTTTTAGCCAATCCATTATTTCAATTAATTCTTCTTTTACTGTGACTTTTGCAGCATCTTCTTCCTTGGTAAAAATAGATGCAAAGTACTCATTTAGTACCTCAGCCATGCCCTCTGCTTCCATGCATCAATCTCCTTTTTGGTCCCTAATCGGCTCCACCCCTCCTCTTACTACCCATTTACTATTTATGTGCCTATAGAAGACTTTTGGATTTCCTTTTATGTTAGCCGCCAGTCTATTCTCATAATCTGTCCTCGTCCCTCTTATTTCCTTTTTCACTTCTCCTCTGTACTTTCTATATTCAGCCCGGTTCTCACTTGTCTTATCAACCTGACATCTGTCATACGCCCCCTTTTTCTGCTTCACCTTACTCTCTCTCTCTCTCTTTCGTCACCTAGGGAGCTCTGGCTTTGGTTGCCCTACCTATTCCCCTCGTGGGAACAGACCCAAAAGTGTAACCATTGGATATGAACAAAACAAGTACAATTGGGAAGTGTGGAAACCGATTGTGGGACAACCATATCATCTGGTACAGGACGGGATAGGACCTCGGCCCAACAATTGTCCTCCCTGATGAATTGCATGGAATCAGAGCCAGAGGGATCACACACTAAAGCGATGGTCGCTCTGGCTGCCTGCCTCTCGCCCGTGCCCGGGTGGCCCTGGAGAGGGAGCACGTGGTGTCTGCTGGTACGCTTGAGGCCGTCCGCGATCGGTGGGCACCGCGATGGACTGGGTGATCGTATTATTACTTAATTTTATAAATTTCCTTTGTTTTCCTGTTTTCTTTTAACTCGTGCACCTCTAAAAAGGGGGCACTGTTTTGTTTTTTGGGGCGAGGATACTGCGTCCAACCCACCGTTTCCTTGTGGTTTGATGAGAAAAGGCGGATCAGGGTGACTCTGAGCTCAGCCCCGCCCCCTCCAAGCGGCAGGCGCGCGGTCGAGGGAAGGTCACGTGCTCAACCGTCCCGCGTTCCATATTAGGCGCGGGGGGGGGGGGGGGGGGGGCGAGGACGTCTTAAACGGTCACTGTCACGGCGGAAGCTGAAACTGAGTTTGAGCGCATGCGCAGTGAGTAACGGTCTGTTTCCCCTCAGTGAGGAAAACGCCGAGCGGGGCACAGAGTGAGTGAGTGAGTGAGGGGCAGGAATCCCCGCCGACCCCCGGCTCCCGGGACTGATGGCAGAGAGGGGCAGGACTTTGAGGATTTAACCGAATCCGCCCGCGCGTCTGGCCTGGCTTGGACTCCGGCCTCGCGGGCGGGCGGGCGGGCGGGCGCGGCCGGTCACCTTGGAGCGGGTGCCCCGAGGGGGGAGGGTCAGAGGAGTTTAAAGGGAGGGAGGAAAGTCGGGTCCGCGCGTGGAATTGTCCGAGCCCCTCCCTCACCTCACCTCTCCCCTTCCCCACCCGCCGCCGCCCGCTCTCTGGGTGATGGTGAGCAGCCGGCTGCGACAATGAAGGTCGGGCCTGCACATAGGGATCGTGGGGAAGAAACGTCCATCCCCGCGACCGGGAGGAGGAGGAGGAGGAGGGCGAAGGCCATTCCAGTTAATAGTGAAATTTATAAAAACTACAATCATTTATTAAACCCATAATTAAATTGATTTTATCCGATGCTCAATACTGTTAGTTCCTAATGACTTCCTGTGTTTTTTTTCCCCCCAGATAAACCATGTCTGCCTCTGCGATTGCCAAGCCTGCGATGAGAGGCCTGTTGGCCAAACGTCTGCGGTTTCACTTGGCTGTGGCTTTTACTGTAGCTCTTACAGTAGCTGGTGGCTTCAAGGTAATACTACTTTTATAAGTGTTTTCGCACAACTTTGCTTTCTCTCTTCTTCCCATCCACCCAATTTTGACTGCTACACAACACCCCATTGAGGAGAATGTATGGTATAATGAAGCATTTTTACAAAAGAACAAAAATGTAATTAATCTTTAAATAGTTACAAACTTTTCTCAAGTGGATTGGTGTCTTTGACTTTTTATACTCTGATACATTTCAGTAACAGTATTAGTGAGATGTTCTGTATGTTGCAGTAAGGACATAAGAAAAGGTCAAGGAAGATGATGTCTTTCCTCACTGTCACATTACATTAACAGATCTGGTCCTAATATCCATGTCATTCTTTCCTTAATTGATGAGATGACCCAAAATAGTACTCATCAATGCTGAGGAGCTGATCATGTGACCAGCAAGGTGTTGATTTAATAGTGTTTAAGGCTTCTCTTCAGATAATGGTTCTTGATTTTTTTTGATATGCCATAGGTAGATGTTTTTTGTATAGTCTTGAGGTTGAATCTTGTGGAATCACTTAATTATTTCCTAAACTTACATGAGTGGCAGTTTATTATCCTGATACTGCAGGTAGTTTTTAAAATTTACACTGGCAAGATATGTGATTTGCTGTTTTTGTTTTTGTCCTGGCTGACCCACACCCTTGATTCAAATCACATTTCTAAATGTCACAGGCTGTAACTTTCAATTGTTAGATGCCCCATCTTTTGTGCAGCTGTTCATTCAACCCCAACTTAGGTATGCATATTGAAAGTGTAAACTTGTCCTGTTTCTTAAACCACTGCAGTTTATGGTAGGTGAATCCAGGAAGAATGCATATGCTGACTTCTATAAGAAATATGATTCCATGAAGGAGTTTGAAGCCATGAGGAGTGCTGGTATATTTGAAAGTGTGCAACCAAAGAAGTGAAGCAAGTAGATTCAATGCAAAGGTAACTCATTAAGCAAAAGTGTTTAAAATGCAATAGGTTCACTTGTGTTTCAACTACTCTTTTTAGAGTGGAACACTGCAATTGAAGCAATTATAATGCAGACAATTTTGGGAGATGGGGAAGAAATTTGAAGTTTTTTGAAAAACCATGGGAAGGGCCAGCTCCATAGTGGAGGACTTCAAGTTGAAGAGAGGACTCTGTAAATCAGAGTAGTGATTTAATGATGCCCAGTTTTTGGTATAAAAACTTAAGGTGACTGAGGAAGTTAATCCCATGGTTATTAGCTAGTAGTAATTGATTAGTCATTGAATCAGATATTGCTATTTATTGCAATTTGTTCCACTCAAATGTTTATGATGGAATAGAATGCAGTGAAAGGTAAATCTGGTGTCACCTTCCCCAGTATGCACTGCACTCTTACCAAAGCTGATAGAACAAAGATACAAAAGTAGGGCAGGATCTGAAATTTGGGTCCTGTAGGTACAGCTTATGATTAGTGCACAGATTCTTTTCTTATCAATCTCAATTTTGAAATTTTCAATTGACCTAACCTCAACAGTGTTTGAGTCCCAGATTTCCATTACCCTTTGTGAGAAGTGCTTCCTGAACATCACCCCTAAATGGTCTCTAATTTTAAGGTTATGCCTCCTTGTTCTGGACTCTCCTGCTGGTGGATATAGTTTCTCTATCAACTCTTAATCATAAACACCAATTAGATCACCACCTCAATCTTCTATATTCAAGAGAATATAAGCCTAGTCTATGCAACCTGTCCTCATAATTTAACCCTTTTAGCCCCAGTATCATTTTGGTGAATCAGAGCTGCACCCCTCCCAAGCCAATATATCCTTCCTGAGGTGCAGTGTCCAAAACTAAATGCCATACTCTAGATGGTGTCTAACCAGAGCTCTGTACAGCTGTTACATAACTTAGAGCCCTTTTGAGATAAAGGCCAATATTCCATTAGCTGTTGAAATTATTTTTTGTACCTGCCCACTAGCTTTGTGATTTCTGTACTTGAACCCCTAAATCCACAGTTCCTAGCTTGCCATTTTGAAAATACTCTGATCTATCTTTCTTGGATCCAAAGAGGATGACCTCACATGTTCCTACATTGAATTCCTTCTGCCACAGTTTTTCCCACTCACTTAACCTATCAATGTCCCTTTGCAACTTTCTGCTCCCAGCTCCATTACTATACCATCTAACTTACTTTTGTCAGCAAACTTAGATACATGGTTTTCTATTCCTTCATCCAAGTCATATATAAATTTATCATAGAATCATAGAAGTTTACAACATGGAAACAGGCCCTTTGGCCCAACATGTCCATGTCGCCCAGTTTATACCACTAAGCTAGTCCCAGTTGCCTGCACTTGGCCCATATCCCTTTATACCCATCTTACCCATGTAACTGTCCAAATGCTTTTTAAAAGACAAAATTGTACCCGCCTCTACTGCTGCCTCTGGCAGCTCGTTCCAGACACTCACCACCCTTTGAGTGAAAAAATTGCCCCTCTGGACCCTTTTGTCTCTCTCCCCTCTCACCTTAAATCTATGCCCCCTCATTATAGATCCCCTACCTTTGGGAAAAGATTTTGACTATCGACCTTATCCATGCCCCTCATTATTTTATAGACTTCTATAAGATCACCCCTAAACCTCCTACTCTCCAGGGAAAAAAGTCTCAGACTATCCAGCCTCTCCCTATAAGTCAAACTATCAAGTCCCGGTAGCATCCTAGTCAATCTTTTCTGCACTCTTTCTAGTTTAATAATATCCTTTCTATAATAGGGTGACCAGAACTGTACACAGTATTCCAAGTGTGGCCTTACTAATGTCCTGTACAACTTCAACAAGACATCCCAACTCCTGTATTCAATGTTCTGACCAATGAAACCAAGGATGCTGAATGCTGCCTTCACCACCTTATCCACCTGTGACTCCACTTTCAAGGAGCTATGAACCTGTACTCCTAGATCTCTTTGTTCTATAACTCTCCCCAACGCCCTACCATTAACGGAGTAGGTCCTGGCCCGATCTACCAAAATGCATCACCTCACATTTATCTAAATTAAACTCCATCTGCCATTCATCGGCCCACTGGCCCAATTTATCAAGGTCCCGTTGCAATCCTAGATAACCTTCTTCACTGTCCACAATGCCACCAATCTTGGTGTCATCTGCAAACTTACTAACCATGCCTCCTAAATTCTCATCCAAATCATTAATATAAATAACAAATAACAGTGGACCCAGCACCGATCCCTGAGGCACACCGCTGGACACGGACCTCCAGTTTGAAAAACAACCCTCTACAACCACCCTCTGTCTTCTGTCGTCAAGCCAATTTTGTATCCAATTGGCTACCTCACCTTGGATCCCATGAGATTTAACCTTATGTAACAACCTACCATGCGGTACCTTGTCAAAGGCTTTGCTGAAGTCAATGTAGACCACGTCTACTGCACAGCCCTCATCTATCTATCTTGGTTACCCCTTCAAAAAACTCAATCAAATTCGTGAGACATGATTTTCCTCTCACAAAACCATGCTGACTGTTCCTAATTAGTCCCTGCCTCTCCAAATGCCCGTTGTTCCTGTCTCTCAGAATACCCTCCAACAACTTACCCACTACAGATGTCAGGCTCACAGTTCAGTAGTTCCCAGGCTTTTCCCTGCCACCCTTCAACGGCACAACATTTGCTACCCTCCAATTTTGAGGCACCTCACCTGTAGCTGTCGATGATTCAAATATCTCTGCTAGGGGACCTGCAATTTCCTCCCTAACCTCCCATAACGTCCTGGGATACATTTCATCAGGTCCCGGAGATTTATCTACCTTGATGCGCGTTAAGACTTCCAGCACCTCCCTCTCTAATATGTACACTCCTCAAGACATCACTATTTATTTCCCCAAGTTCCCTAACATCCATGCCTTTCTCAACCGTAAATACCGATGTGAAATATTCATTCAGGATCTCACCCATCTCTTGTGGTTCTGCACATAGATGACCTTGTTGATCCTTAAGAGGCCCTACTCTTTCCCTAGTTACTCTTTTGCCCTTTATGTATTTGTAGAAGCTCTTTGGATTCTCCTTTGCCTTATCTGGCAAAGCAATCTCATGTCCCCTTTTTGCCCTCCTGATTTCTCTCTTAACTCTACTCCGGCAATCTCTATACTCTTCAAGGGATCCACTTGATCCCAGCTGTCTCTGTCATATGCCTCCTTCTTCTTTCTGACTAGGGCCTCAATCTCCTGAGTCATCCAAGGTTCCCTACTTCTACCAGCCTTGCCCTTCACTTTATAAGGAATGTGCTTACCCTGAACCCTGGTTAACACACTTTTGAAAGCCTCCCACTTACCAGATGTCCCTTTGCCTGCCAACAGACTCTCCCAATCAACTTCTGAAAGTTCCTGTCTAACACCATCCAAATTGGCCTTTCCCCAATTTAGAATTTTAACTTTTGGGCCAGACCTATCATTCTCCATAGCTATCTTAAAACTAATGGAATTATGATCACTGGTCCCAAAGTGATCCCTCACCAACACTTCTGTCACCTGCCCTTCCTTATTTCCCAAGAGGAGGTCAAGTTTTGCCCCCTCTCTAGTCGGGCCATCCACATACTGAATGAGAAATTCCTCCTGAATACACAACAAATTTCTCTCCATCCAAGCCCCTAACGCTATGGCTGTCCCAGTCAATGTTGGGAAAGTTGAAGTCCCCTACTATTACCACCCTATTTTTCTTGCAGCTGTCTGTAATCTCCTTACATATTTGCTCCTCAATTTCCTGTTGACTATTTGGGGGTCTGTAGTACAATCCTATCAAAGTGATCTCTCCCTTCTTATTTTTCAGTTCTACCCATATAGACTCAGTGGGCGAACCCTCAGATATATCCCCTCTCACTACTGCCGTGATGTTCTCCCTAATCAAGAACGCAACTCCTCCTCCTCTTACCTCCTGCTCTATCTTTCCTATAGCATCTGTACCCTGGAACATTGAGCTGCCAGTCCTGCCCCTCCCTTAGCCATGTTTCAGTAATAGCTATAACATCCCAGTCCCATGTACCCATCCATGCCCTGAGTTCATCTGCCTTGCCCATCAGACTTGCATTGAAATAAATGCAGTTTAATCTAGACTTCCCTTGGTCTTTGCCCTGCTTTCTCCGACCATCTGTCTGGTCATGTTCTGTACACTCTCCCTTACTGCCTTTTGTTTCTGTCACCACTTTACTTCCCCCTGCCACATTAGTTTAAACCCTCCCCAACAGCACTAGCAAACACTCCCCCTCGGACATTGGTTCCAGTCCAGCCCAGATGCAGACCGTCCAATTTGTACTGGTCCCACCTCCCCCAGAACCGGTTCCAATGGCCCAGGAATTTGAATCCCTCCCTCTTGCACCATCTCTCAAGCCACGTTTTCATCCTAGCTATCCTGTCATTCCTACTCTGACTAGCCCGTGGCACTGGTAGCAATCCTGAGATTACTACCTTTGAGGTCCTACTTTTTAGTTTAACTCCTAACTCCCTAAATTCAGCTTGTAGGACCTCATCCTGTTTTTTACCTATATTATTGGTACCTATATGCACCACGACAACTGGCTGTTCACCCTCCCCCTCCAGAATGTCCTGTAGCTGCTCCGAGACATCCCTGACCCTTGTACCAGGGAGGCAACATACCATCCTGGAGTCTCTGTTGCGTCCGCAGAAACGCCTGTCTATTCCCCTTACAATCGAGTCCCCTATCACTATAGCTCTGCCACACTTTTTCCTGCCCTCCTGTGCAGCAGAGCCAGCCACGGTGCCATGAACCTGGCCACTGCCACCTTCCCCTGGTGAGCCATCTCCCCCAACAGTATCCAAAACGGTATACCTGTTTTGGAGGGAGATGACCGCAGGGGACCCCTGCACTGCCTTCCTACTCTTCCTCTGTCTGTTGGTCACCCATTCACTATCTCCCTCAGTAATTTTTATCTGTGGTGTGACCAACTCACTGAACGTGCTATCCACGACTTTCTCAGCATCGCGGATGCTCCAAAGTGAGTCCATCCGCAGCTCCAGAGCCGTCAAGCGGTCAAACAGTAGCTGCAGCTGGACACACTTCCCGCAGGTGAAGGAATCAGGGACACAGGAAGGATCCCTGAATTCCCACATCCCACAAGAGGAACATGACACGGCTCTGGGATCTCCTGCCATGACTTAACCCTTAAGTTAGCTTAACAACTATAATGTCAAGAGGAAAAAAAGGAAAGAAAAACTACTTACCACTCCCTTTAAGGAGTTTACTCCTTTAAATTATTCTTAATTTAGAGAATGTTAACTGCACTAGGGACCTTGATTCACTAAAAAAAACGCTACTTGCTAGAAGACCTGCAGACCTTACCTTTCTTTTTACTTTAGTTACTGTAGATAAGTAGAAATACTCACCTGAACCTACTCACCAATCAGGTGCCTCCCCTGTGTCGCGTCCCTTTCTGATTCTTAACGTCACTTCGAACTCCGTCGCAGCTCCCTCTGAAATCCCGCCTTTTTATGCGATGCTCCCTCTGCTCCGATCCGCTCCTCTCAGCTGTTCTCAGCGCTCTGAAAAGCTGAGGCCCTGGGAACACCACGAGTCACATTCTGCCAATTTGAGTACATACCCTTTATCTGTCACCTACCTCCCAACCAATTCCCTATCCAAGCCAATAGGTTGCCTCCAATTCGATGCACTCATTTAAGTCTGTGGAACCATATCTAATGCTTTCTGGAAGTCCATATAAATAACATCATAGACACTCCCTTATCACGTTTGTTACCACCTCAAAAAAAATTCAACTAGGTTCATTAGACATGACTTACACTTTACAAATTCATGCTGGCTCTCTGATCAGTACATATTTGTCCAAGTGCTCAGTCATTCTGTCTCTAATAACAGATTCTAATAACTGCCTCACAACAGACATTAGACCAACAGGCCCAAAATTTTCTAGTTTCTCTCTTACCCTTAAATAATGGAGTGACATTGGCAGTTTTCCAATCCAAGAGGACAATTCCTGAAATGTCATGGTTTAAAATATACTGAACAACTTTTTTTAAGTGTGTTTTGAAGGACCAAAGTGAGCTGGCATATTTTCTTCACCTGCTTTTCTCTTCAAACCATGCTGTTCCTGATCTTTGCTGTCACTGTGTAAAGCAAAGGCTAGATGCTTTTACAAGGGAAAGGAATGACATGACTCAAGGGAGTGTTGCCACTAGGCTGTGCTTATTGAGTCTTCCTTCAGAAGAACTTTTGATAGCAGTAGGAAATTGACTCCAGGTTATGTATAGCAAATAGTCTATTGTATTAGTGTAATATTGTCCTGTGAAAGACCTCAATCATGAGTAGTATAGACATAAGTTGAGTGAGTTTTGCAGCTTGCTAATGCACAGCCAACAGTTCTTCCCTTTTAGGGGCATGGGCAGGGGTGTAAGCCTTTGCCACTGCTGTTAAGAGGTGTGCTAAAGTCCAACTCACTATTGGGGAGACACTTCTGGTCAATCTTGTAGAGGACAGACAATAGAGCATATACTTAGATCACCCTGTTCATTTCAGGAAGACTAGAGCTGCTATTCTTGTATTGATCATTGATAATATATGTAAGCTTTTTCCCTTAATCTCATTTGGATAATCATGAACTGTCTTTGAGCTTGTAATGTTAAGTGTAAAAACTAACTGAATATTTAGGAACTTGAGAACCTGGTTTATAAACGTAGTGTTTTTGTGTAATAACTTTAAAGTAAAACTAGTGGATTAATAGGATATTGAATTGATCCTGCATGTGACTGCTTCCAACTTTCAGCCCATCTTGAGGTAGAATTAATGTTTATCTTTGTCCCCAAATTGTATAAATATGAATTTCTTTTATCCTTTTTACAGATAACTTGGAATGAGTGACAAGATTGCCTCTCCATCTCTCACTAGGAAATGGAGACAAGAGGATATGCTTTGTGCTGTCCATACTTAAAGATGTATAAATAAAACATTTAATTTTCTGTTGACCTCTAACACCTGTATGTAGTTTTTGCTGTTTGTACAAAACATCTTTCCTTTTTTAAAAATGGAGTAATTTGTTAACCCTAGTGTAGTGGGGTGCAGATTCCTGAATTCTCCATGTGGTGCATTAGATATATTTGGGGGGAGTGGAGAAAAGAAATAAGAAAATGGTAAAAGGGAATGCTATTTTTAATGTTCCATATTGCTGCAAATGTGTTTACTACAGTGAAGAATAATGCAGTGCTTATTTTTCTTTCAAGGAAGTGGGTTTACTGACTTTAAAATTAAAGTAGAAATAGCCTGCACATTGAAAATGGACTTGGATGCATGTGCATTGGTACAAACTAATTGTTGCATATCAAATGTTTTTACTATTTAAGACACCTGGTGGTAGATTAACTCTGGCATCTGCCTGATCCCTTCGATGGGAGGCCCACTCTCTTTTGAGGGCGGAGCCTCATTAACGTACTACTGATTAGCTGCAGCAAGGTATCTGCAGCTCGTCAGTGGTACGTTTAATAAGGCCCCACCCTCAAAATGGAGTGGGGCCTCTCATTGGAGGGATCAGGCAGACATCTGATGGTAGATTTTAAAACTCCCAGGTGAGTTAAAGGAACAAGACATCAAGCCTGCTCCATCTGCAAACTATGGACTCTCCTTCAGGAAATTAAACAGGTGGAGTAAAATTGTAAATACACCCTTTTTCAAAGGTAATCAAGTGAACTGGTGGATCCAAGGGGTTGTAGAGGTACTTTGAGTGGAATTTGTGAACTAGGATTTTGAATTTAATCTGTGGCAATTGGGAGCCAATAAAGGCAAACCTGGATGAGGGTGAAGGGCAAGTAAGAGTTACTGTGGTATAGAAGATGGACAGGAGATTCTGGAGGTTGTAAACATGGGGGGGGGGAGGTAAGGACAGAGATTGGGGGGGGGGGGGGGGAGAGAAAGTGGTCTTGGTGATTCATGGGATATGGGGTTTGAAGCTCAGCTCAGGATTAAACAGGTGTACTGTTGAAGCTGTAGAGAGGCATGGAATAGGGGCCGAAGGAGTGAACTTTGGCTCGTTAAACAGGATTGCTTTGGTTTTTCTATTTGTTAACATCTGGCTCATTTATGTAGGTAGTCAGTACAATGGTGGTTGGAATTGAAGTGAGGAGTGTTGTCACTCTTCCCCTCACTCTCCCTCTATTTCTAGCTGTTGCTAGGTTTGGGGCAGGGGGGCAGCATACAGCTGTGGAATAGGAGTCACTCCTGAGGTGATTTATGGGTAGAGAAACCACTTGAAGAAATAAGTCTTGCATTGGGACAGGAAGAAGTGAAATCCAAGTGTGTGGACCATAGAGGAAAGAGTGGAGCAGCATGAAGTGGTCAACTATGTTGACTGCTGTGCAATACAAATAATTTGGTGATTTTCACCATGGTGGTCATAGGAGTGGGCTGACCTGATATTAGGTCACCAAGAAAGATCAGAGGAGAATGACTAATCCCTCTGGGAATTTGTCCTCCAGGAGCTTGAGGATGAGGGAAAGTAGGAGGAATGATCAGAGGGAGCTCTGCTTGCAACCTGAGGTAGGTTGCATAAATCCACTGTTGCCCAAGTATGTAGGCATGTTGGAGATATAATACTCCTCAGTGTTCCCTCTTTCAACAGTCCTGTATTTCTTTTAAACATACCTATCATCGAGAATCTGAAGCCCTGCAGTTTTCTGCTCCTACAGAGACCTTGTACCCTTTAGAGTTTACATAATTCAAGGTCATTAGTGCCCATCCAAATGACTAGAGATGGTATTATCAATATATCACATTCAAGCTGGAATGCGATTCCAAATTAACTAGATTTATTTACAGAAATTAAACAAGAACAGATCAATGACAGCAGTAAATAGCCAGATCTTTTTAAAATAACTGCTCCTGCTAGCAGGGAATGTAGTCTATGGGATTAAATTGAGTAACCCCTGAAAACAGGCGTAGGGATCGCAGTACGTGATTATCCCATCAAGTGGCGAGTGCTATTTAAAGGCAGCCTGCATCTCTTAAAGGGGTGGTGTATTGCGGCTGTAAGAAGTGGTGGGAGTTGTTTCAAAACTGAATCTGCTGTGATACTTCGAAGAATAGCTGTGTCTGGGACAGAGCATGCACCAAGGTTCTCTGTTGCATTGGAGGCCTTGGTGCACGAGGTGGAGAGAAGGAGGGGCATCCTGCATCTGCAGGGCAGCAGGAAGCCACCCCCTTCCAGACATATGCTGAAGAGGAGGTAAATGCCAGGAGCATAGCTCCAAGAACATGGATGCAGTGCAGAAAGAAGTTCAATGATGTAAAATGAGTTTTTAAGGTGAGTGAGTTCAACCTTCAAGTGACATATATTGTATCAACTGCACCACTAGCCTTACCCACTGCTCAATTCATACACCCCCATCACCCACCTACCAACAATCTGTCAGTATTCAATCGTTCAAATCATATGCTATCTCACCCTCATACATATAGCACTCTTGCAAGCCTGTGACTCACAGTTCGCACACACTGGTAGCTAGTCAATCATGACAGCCATATTACCCAAACATCTTGCAGGACACTTAGTGACACTTCTTTTAGGAAGTTCCCTAGTTTGTGTAATGTGTCCTCATAATTTAACCCTTTGAGTCCAGGTATCATTTTAGTAAATCTATGCTGCACTCCTTCCGAGGCCAGTATATATTTCCTAAGGTGCGGTGCCTAGAACTGAACACAGTACTCCAGGTGTGATCTAACCAGGG
Organism: Heptranchias perlo; assembly: GCF_035084215.1. Lineage (NCBI taxonomy): Eukaryota > Metazoa > Chordata > Chondrichthyes > Hexanchiformes > Hexanchidae > Heptranchias > Heptranchias perlo. The sequence goes on from NC_090327.1 coordinate 104,816,596, forward strand.
CTTTGTATAGCTGTAGCATAACTTCAACCCCCTTGTATTCTCGTCATCTACATATAAAGGCCAGAATTCCATTAGCCTTTGATTATTTTCTGTACCTGTCCATGACATTTTAATAATCCATGTAGGTGGACCCCTAAGTCTCTTTGGACCTCCACTGCTTTGAGCTTGTCACCATTTAGAAAGTACTCTGATCTATTTTTTAGGACCAAAGTGGATGACCTCACACTTGCCACAGTTTTGACCATTCACTTAATTTATTAATCTCAACAACTACTTGCATTTATATAGCATCAGTTATCAAACAAAATTTGACACCGAGCCACATAGGTATTAGGACAGGTGATCAAAAGCTTGGTCAATGAGGTAGGTTGTAAGGAACATCTTTAAAGGAGGAGAGAGTGGTAGAGAGGCGGAGAGGTTTCGAGGGGGAATTCTAGAGCTTAGGGCCCAGGCAGCTGAAGGCATAGCCACCAATGGTGGAGTGATTAAAATCAGGAATGTGCAAAAGGCCAGAATTGGAGGAGCGCGGAGATGTGGAGGGATTTGAAAGCAAGGATGAGAATTTTAAAATCAAGGCATTCCCGAACCAGGAGCCAATGTACGTCAGTGAGCACAGGGGTGATGGGAGAATGGGACTTGGTGCGAGTTAGAATACAGGCAGCAGAGTTTTGGATGAGTTCACAGTTGTGGAGGATGGGAGGCTAGTCAGGAGAGCATTGGAATAGTCCAGTCTGGAGGCAACAAAAGCATAGATGAGTGTTTCGGCAGCAGCTAAGCTGGGGCAGAGACAGATGATGTTACTAAGGTGGAAGTAGGCGGTCTTGGTAATGGAGTGGATATGTGGTCTGAAACTCATCTCAGGGTCAAATAGGATGCCAAGGTTGTGAACAGTCTGGTTCAGCCTCAGACAGTGGCCAGGGAGAGGAATGGAGTCGGTGGCTAGGGAACAGAGTTTGCGGCGGGGACCAAAGACAATGGCTTCGGTCTTCCCAATATTTAGTTGGACAACATTTTTGCTCATCCAGTACTGGATGTCAGACAAGCAATGCAACAAATGAGACAGTGGAGGGGTCGAGGGAGGTGGTTGGTAGGTAGAGCTGGGTGCCGTCAGCACACAAGTGGAATCTGATGTGTTTTTGGATGATATCACTGAGGGGCAGCATGTAGATGAGAAATAGGAGGGGCAGAATAGATCCTTGGGGGACTTCAGAGGTAACAGTGCAGGAGCGGGAAGAGAAGCCATTGCAGGTGATTCTCTGGGTAGGACTAGATAGATAAGAATGGAACCAGGTGAGCGCAGTCCCACCCAGCCGGACATTGGAGGAGGATGGTGTGGTCAACCATGTCAAAGGCTGCAGACCGGTTGAGAAGGATGAGGATGATGATCTCTCTGTAATTTGATGCTTCCATCTACACTGCTTACAATGCTGCCTATCTTTGTGTCATGTGGCTCTCTATCCCGTCATCTAAGTCGTTAATAAATACAGTGAACAGTTGAGGCCCCAACACAGATCCCTGTGAGACACCACTAGTCACATCCTGCCAATTTGAGTACCTGCCATTATCCCTACTTTCTGTCTCCTGCCACTTAACCAATTTCCTAACCAGGTCAATAATTTGCCCTCAATTTTATGAGCTTCAACTTTAGCTAACAGTCTCTTATGAGGGACTTTATCGAATGCCTTCTGGATGTCCATATAAACAACATCCATAGACGTTCCCCTGTCCACTACTTAAGTCACCTCTTCAAAAAATTTGATCAGGTTTGTCAGGTATGATCTACCCTTTACAAATCCATGCTGGCTCTCCCTGACCGATGGAGGGGTGGGGTTCCTTATGCTCTTTAGGTCATGTTCAACTGTGAGAGGTTAAGACAGTATGTTGGACAGTGTGGAGTTCCAAAATAGCAGCGGTCCCTTTAAATCAGCATTGCACACTGATTCACGTCATAATCTCCCTACTCTGCAGGCGGTCGTTAGGCGTGCGTGCGCAAACCACTTTACCATGATAGCGTCCTGCGCACTTCCTGACAGAACTGTGCACACGCATCTCAGACCCTTTTTTCAAGGCTTAATTGGCCACATGGCATCTATAAAACGGGTGCTAAGTGGCTCAATGTTAACCCCATTAACACACTCCAACAACACTCACTTTCCATCCCATTTCACCCTAGTTCCCACATTTGTGATTATTTTTCTCATATCAGGCTAGAGGCTTAAATACCCCATTAGGCTTTGAACTGCCTGGAACACACAGTGAATTTTAGTCAAATAATGCATATATTGATGCACCAGACTTGGTTGCATTGTAGTTTTTGTGTGAGCCAATTTCAAGGTTCAGTGATTCACAGGAGAGTGTTTACATCTTCCAAAATCTTTCTACCTAACTAATACATCAGTACTATGTGGAAGTCAAAGGCAAAAGCCACCTTCTGAGAACCAGACACACTGAAACCAAGCATCCATCATAGACCTTTCCCAGCCGTAGCTTTATATTTATAGAAAGTACAATGAATGAAAGAACTATATATATATGTGGCACATATTACGTCAAGATGTCCCAAAGCATTTCATAGTCGATGAAGTATTTTTGAAGTGTAATCACTGTTGTAATGTTGAGAAACATGGTAACTAATTTGTGCACTGCAAGGTCCTATAAACAACAATGAGATGAATGACCTGATAACCTGTTTTAGTGATGTTGGTTGAGGGGTTAATGTTAGCTAGGACACACCTGTTTTTCTTCAAAAGTGCCATGGGTTCTTTTACGTCCACCTGAGAGGGCAGATGGGGCCTTGGTTTAATGTCTTATCCGAAAGATGGCGCCTCCAGCAGTGCAGCACTCCCTTAGTACTGCACTGGAGTGTCAGTCTAGATTATGTGCTCAAGATTCTGGAGTAGGGCTTGGACCCACAGCTTTCTGACTCAATGAGAGTGCTACCATGAGCCAAAGCTGACACCTTAATGTATGAATATATTTTCATTTAAAGCTAGTTCTATCTTTATAGAGAAAAATAACTTGCTTTTATTTAGTGCCTTTTACAACTTCAAGACATCCCAAAGGACATCACAGCCAATTCATTGTTTTGAAAGTGCAGTCAGTGTCATTTTGAAGTCAATTTACACAAAGCAAGGTTCCACAAACTGCAATGAGATAAATGACTAGTTAATCTGTTTTGGTGGTATTGGTTGAGTGATAACTGTTGGCCAGGACACCAGGAGAACTCCCCTGCTTTACTTTTGATAGTGCTATGGGATCTTTAATGTCTCATCTGAAAGACACCACCTCAGACAGTGCAGCATTTGTTCAGCACTAGATTGAATTGTTAACCTGGATTATGTGCTCAAGTCCTGCAATAGAGTTTGAATCCACAACTGTCCGGTTCAGAGGTGAAAGTGCTACCACTCAGCCATACTGACATTTAAAATTAATTCCACGATTGAGAATTGTAATCATGCCATGGTGATGAAAACACCAAATCCTGATCACTGGAGCACCAGGAAATACAGTGACAGTGCCAAATATTTGTTACAACATTATCATTTCTTTATGCCTCCCCCACCCCTGTAACCATTTGCTCTAAGGAGCCATGGCAATGCGTGTCATCTGCTTCCCAGTGACTGACCATGTTTGCATCATAGGTATCCAGCACTTTATAACATATCAGATAAATTCAGAGTACCACTTAGCTCTTGTACTTGCATTTACTTGAGTTTTTCGTCCCATATAGTATGAAATGTCTCCAAATGGACTCATCAAACTCAATGTTTTTCAAGTTCAGTAACTTTGAGTTTGATGAGTCCATTTGAAGACACTTTTTACACTTGTGATTGTACTTGGACAATCAGGGTCTCCAGAAACCCTACATTATGCAAGTTCTGCACAAAACTGTTTTCCACTATCCTGCCATAAAAAATTGCCTTAAATTACTGGGAAACTGAAATAATTGAAAGTAGTTACAAGCCAACCATACTTCAGTGCCAAACTCCAGTTCGGGGTCACACTTCCTGCATTGGGTTAACCGCCTTATGACTCTGCTGGCTTCTTGCAATGACATTGCCTTTCACTGGTACAATTGACTTAATTCAACTCAAAACGATACATTCAAAACAAAGTTATCATTTTCATAACAGACAATTAGTGAAAAATTACACCAAGCCACCCAATATTTTCACACCTAATTAATAGCTAGCTGGTCAACCAAACCATCCAATTAGTACTTGCAAAAATAGCTCTGCTTAACAGCTTACTAATAAAAAATTATAATTGAGTACATTCAGTCCAGCTTAGGCCAAACTCCCTCTGCTTACTCGGCCGCTCTCTCACTACTTAATGTCATGTTAAAGATAACGGATGGGGTGGGCGGGGGGGGGTTGGGGTGGATGACAGCAGAATCAAAAGGATTTAAATATATACTTATATACAGGAAAACATTTGAAACAGTGCTTCTGAGAACAAATAATATGCAGAAATATGAATATGAGCAGAGCGATAAGAAAAAAAAATAATGTGAGAATAACCTGTGAATTTTGCTGGCTGGTTTAAATTTATTTTGATCACTTTCTCATACGTTGCTCAATATTTATGTATAAATAGGAAATTGCTCTCACCACTGAGAGAGAAAAACTTAAGAACATAACTTTATACCACAGGCAACTGCCTTGCTCCAGTGATCCTCCTTGTATATAAGAGCAAATTTTGCAAGGCTCCCCTGATGGTGTAGAGCCTCAAATGATGGGAGTGTGGAGGACAGAGTGTCTAAGTTACAGTATTCTGTATTTTCTGGTCATTAAAATCAAACTGCAGAGAGCCTTGCCTTGCAAAATTTAGCCTATAAAGCCTTACTCTGAACCATACCTTTAGTTCTTATTTTTCTGTTGTCTATATCCTGAAAATTAGCATTTTACTATTTTATCGGTGTACTTTTTCACCATTATCAATGGCTGGGCTAGAAGCAGTTTAATAGTTTACTCTTCAGAAGTTTATTTTTGTAAATGTTTTGTGATGTTTTTATTCTTGTTTAATCAGCAGACTTACTTTCATTCCTTGATATGTTCTTCGTCTCAGTTTGGTTGCCTTTGATTCATCCTTCCATCTAAAAAGACTTCCATTCGTTCTTATCTGTGGTTCTAACATAGTCCTTAATAAGGTGATGGGATCCATCCTTTGAAACTCTTCAAACATGTGATCTGAAATTTCTTAGTTGGAAGATAGCATTATTTGTAGTGTTAGTGTCAGCTTGCAGGGTTAGTGAGCTGCAGGCTTTAGTTTAAGTTTAGTCTTCTTTGATTTAGCATAAGGATACAGTAGTTCTTGGGCTCACCCAGGATTTTTTCCCTCCACAGTGGGATCTCAGTTTGAATTGGGGGGAGGGGAGATTTTTTTTCCCCACAATGGCCTGAGTTTTTATCGCCTCTCCCAGATTACATGGCATCCAGTGTGGAGGGGAGCGTAGGTATTGTAATGCACAAGGCATCACAACTGTATGGGACAGGCTGGATGGATCAGTAGTTGTTTTCCTCTCCATCACTTTTTGTATGTTCGTAGCTTTGCATGGGAAGTCCACTCATGAGGCTGGACTTTGCTTCTTCTGATGACCTCTGCTACAACTTGGCATCCTCATGAAATATTGAGCAAAAGTATTTGTGAGTATTTGATAATACTAATACCAAATTTAAAGAAAGAGAAAATGGAACCAAGTCCGTCTTCGTTTATCTGAGCACTTTTTTTTGTGTATCCGTACATGGAGGGATTTATTATAGGCTCACTTCTCAGTAAAAACACCAGATCTAACCAAACTGCCACTGTGCGCTTATGTGCCAGAAGGTATACTTAGGGGAGATGGAGGAAAGGGGGCATGAATGAAAAGGATAGCCTTATATCTCAGTCTCAGGGTTACTTTCTCAAAGCTTATGTTCATATCAACTCAGATTGAAACAGATGCCAACCTCAAAGTAACTGCTTCAGATAGTATTGAAAACTATGATTATAGGAAAAAAAATCACGTGAGGATTTGTTAATGGCAAGAAACCCTGCTCACCAGACCAACTGTAGAACCCAAAGGTTAAGTTGGTTTGTGCTCCATTCTAAAGAAGGTTGTTTGAGCGTTGGAAAAAAAAGTGCCTTTGCCTCAGCTCTACGTGACAATTGTAAACAATTTTACAACACCAAGTTATAGTCCAGCAATTTTATTTTAAATTCACAAGCTTTCGGAGACTTCCTCCTTCCTCAGGCAAATGTTTCAGGATCTCCTTGAAGCCTACGCATTTATACATATAGAACAATACATGGTGTTTACAGACTGCCCCTGCAACTGCCCGTTGCCAAGGCAATCACCGTGTTCAGACAGAGAGGTGTCACCTGCAGAACCCCCGAATACACATTCAACAAAAAAACAAACAGGGAAAAAAAAACAGAGAAAAAAAACAGAGAGAGGCAGAAACATCCGGAAGGCAGAGAGAGCCAGAAAATGACCCATTATATTAAAAACAGATAACATTTGTTCGCTGGTGGGGTAACGTGTAGCGTGACATGAACCCAAGATCCCGGTTGAGGCCGTCCTCATGGGTGCGGAACTTGGCTATCAATTTCTGCTCGACGATTTTGCGTTGTCGTGTGTCTCGAAGGCCGCCTTGGAGTACGCTTACCCGAAGGTCGGTGGATGAATGTCCATGACTGCTGAAGTGTTCCCCGACTGGGAGGGAACCCTCCTGTTTGGCGATTGTTGCGCGGTGTCCGTTCATCCGTTGTCGCAGCGTCTGCATGGTCTCGCCAATGTACCATGCTCTGGGGCATCCTTTCCTGCAACGTATGAGGTAGACAACGTTGGCCGAGTCACAGGAGTATGAACCATGCACCTGGTGGGTGGTGTCCTCTCGTGTGATGGTGGTATCTGTGTCGATGATCTGGCATGTCTTGCAGAGGTTACCGTGGCAGGGTTGTGTGGCGTCGTGGACGCTGTTCTCTTGAAAGCTAGGTAATTTGCTGCGAACGATGGTCTGTTTGAGGTTGGGTGGCTGTTTAAAGGCGAGTAGTGGAGGTGTGGGGATGGCCATAGCGAGGTGTTTGTCCTCATTGATGACATGTTGAAGGCTGCGGAGAACATGGCGTAGTTTCTCCGCTCCGGGGAAGTACTGGACGACAAAGGGTACTCTGTTGGTTGCGTCCCGTGTTAGTCTCATCCTGGATCACAATGTCTTCACCTTCGATAACCAGTTCTTTACACAAACACACGGAACAGCCATGGGGACCAAATTCGCACCCCAATACGCCAACATTTTCATGCACAAGTTCGAGCACGACTTCTTCACTGCACAAGACCTCCAACCAACACTATACACCAGATACATCGACGACATTTTCTTTCTATGGACCCACGGCAAGGAATCACTAAAGAGACTACACGATAACATCAACAAGTTCCATCCCACCATCAAGCTCACCATGGACTACTCCTCAGAATCAGTTTCTTTCTTGGACACACGAATCTCCATCAAAGACGGGCACCTCAGCACCTCACTCTACCGCAAGCCCACGGACAACCTCACGATGCTCCACTTTTCCAGCTTCCACCCTAACCACGTCAAAGAGGCCATCCCCTATGGACAGGCCCTGCGAATACACAGGGTCTGCTCAGACGAGGAGGAACGCGATGGACACCTACAGACGCTGAAAGACGCCCTAGTAAGAACGGGATATGACGCTCGACTCATCGATCGACAGTTCCGACGGGCCACAGCAAAAAATCGCATAGACCTCCTCAGGAGACTAACACGGGACGCAACCAACAGAGTACCCTTTGTCGTCCAGTACTTCCCCGGAGCGGAGAAACTACGCCATGTTCTCCGCAGCCTTCAACATGTCATCAATGAGGACAAACACCTCGCTATGGCCATCCCCACACCTCCACTACTCGCCTTTAAACAGCCACCCAACCTCAAACAGACCATCGTTCGCAGCAAATTACCTAGCTTTCAAGAGAACAGCGTCCACGACGCCACACAACCCTGCCACGGTAACCTCTGCAAGACATGCCAGATCATCGACACAGATACCACCATCACACGAGAGGACACCACCCACCAGGTGCATGGTTCATACTCCTGTGACTCGGCCAACGTTGTCTACCTCATACGTTGCAGGAAAGGATGCCCCAGAGCATGGTACATTGGCGAGACCATGCAGACGCTGCGACAACGGATGAACGGACACCGCGCAACAATCGCCAAACAGGAGGGTTCCCTCCCAGTCGGGGAACACTTCAGCAGTCATGGACATTCATCCACCGACCTTCGGGTAAGCGTACTCCAAGGCGGCCTTCGAGACACACGACAACGCAAAATCGTCGAGCAGAAATTGATAGCCAAGTTCCGCACCCATGAGGACGGCCTCAACCGGGATCTTGGGTTCATGTCACGCTACACGTTACCCCACCAGCGAACAAATGTTATCTGTTTTTAATATAATGGGTCATTTTCTGGCTCTCTCTGCCTTCCGGATGTTTCTGCCTCTCTCTGTTTTTTTTCTCTGTTTTTTTTTCCCTGTTTGTTTTTTTGTTGAATGTGTATTCGGGGGTTCTGCAGGTGACACCTCTCTGTCTGAACACGGTGATTGCCTTGGCAACGGGCAGTTGCAGGGGCAGTCTGTAAGCACCATGTATTGTTCTATATGTATAAATGCGTAGGCTTCAAGGAGATCCTGAAACATTTGCCTGAGGAAGGAGGAAGTCTCCGAAAGCTTGTGAATTTAAAATAAAATTGCTGGACTATAACTTGGTGTTGTAAAATTGTTTACAATTGTCAACCCCAGTCCATCACCGGCATCTCCACATCATGACTACGTGACAATGTGGAAGCTGAGAAGCATGTTGGCGAGAGTGTTTACATTTGATTCTTTGTCTGACCTGAAACACAAAGTATGCTGAGTCCCAAACATTCCTTCCAGGTGAAACATTGAGTTACTTGTACTTTTTTCAATTTGGTATACTGTATTCGCTGCTCACAATACGGTCTCCACTACATTGGGGAGACCAAACACAGATTGGGTGATTGCTTTACTGAACACATCTGCTCAGTCCACAAGTGTGACCCTGACCTTCCAGTCGCTTGCCATTTTAATTCTCCGTCCCACTCCCACTCTGACCTCTCTGTCCTCGGCCTCCTACTCTGTTCCAATGAAGCTCAACGGAAACTCGAAGAACAGCACCTCATCCTTTGATTAGGCACTTTACAACCTTCCGGACTAAACACTGATTTCAATAACTTCAGATCGAAACCAGTGCTCCCATTTTTTGGACAGCAGCTGCTGGTAATGATTCTGCTGTTGCCATTTACAGCTAATCTAGACCCATCTTTTGTTTCTTTACTTGTCCCATTACCACCCTCCTTGCCTTGCAAATTCATCCCTTTTGTCATTTGATCACCCCTGCCCTGCACCCTATCCATCCTTCTGTTCTTTCCTCCCCTCCCCTCCCCACTCCACCTTTCCCTGGCTCTGTACTTGCTGAAAAACTGTTAAATCTTTCACTTCTTCCAGTTCTGATGAAAGGTCTTTGACCTGAAACGTTAACACTGCTTCTTTCTTCACAGATGCTGCCTGACTTGCTGAGTATTTCCAGCATTTTCTGTTTTTATTTCAGATTTACAGCATCCACAGTATTTTGCTTTTCACCAAGTATGCTGCTTGACTGAAATAAAATCCCAAGTTCTCTGCAGCTGGAGAAACTGAGTTTTGATATTTTTGTAGCCAGGACTGCCCGTCAGTAACCAGGATGGTCACATCAAGTCCTTTTAGTTCTGAGAAGTGAAGTAGGGCAAATAACTGATGTAAGGGTAGAGCAACAATGGGGAAATAATGACTACAACATAGTTAGGTTCAACATAAAAGTAGAAAAGGATAATGAAGAGAGAAAAATAAGGGTGCTGGACTGGAACAAAAATTAAAGTTCAGTGAGGTAAGAAGGGATATGGTCCAAATTAACTCTGCAGAAAAATTAGCGAACAGGACGATGGATCAGCTGTGTGGAATCTTCAAATATGAAATGGACAGTGTACAAAATAACTTAAAAAAGACCGATAGCAATTTCCATATAGCTCATATAAAGCAAGACAGGAAGGAGTAAAAACTTATCAGACCTGCACTATGGTTCATTGAAGGTCACATATTAGAGTTGAAATGGGCTTTATATTAGCTCAAGAAGTGCAGATAATCTAGAATGTAAAAAATCTTGCACGTGGCAGGGAGAATAAATCTAGCTATGTACTCTGCAACTTCTTGGGGGAAAGTCCTTGATCAAGAAGACAATGTTCAAAAACTGTTTTGTCCATCAAAAGCATTCTGGCTCCAGGTGCAAGAGCTGGTCTCGCCTACAGGGTAGAGGGAAGCTGTTTTTTTATGTTGCCAAGAACAATGAGAACCATGGCTGATAGGACCAATCAGAGGTGGTCAGAATAAGTTTTATCTGCTCTGTGTGCGCCTTCTTCAGCAATTAGGTGGTCAAAGGAAAGGAGTGAAAAGTGTCCAGTAAAAGGAGAGGCCAATTTGCTTGATACAGACGCACCTTGGGCCTTGGGCCTGATTTTTACATGGAGCAAGGAAGAGACCTGGAGGGATTTGGTTGGGTGGGGGGTGGGGGGGGGGGGGGGGGGGAAGAGACAGGGGGAGGGAAAAGGTTTTTGCACTCCAAACCCGGAAGTGAATTGAGTGTGACGGAGTCTGCGATCGCAACGAAATTGAAGCCAATAAATTTTGCTTCCGGGTTTCTTGTCTCCGAGTTGCGCAGCGGGCGTACACGTGGAGGAGAAAGGAGGAAATTAGGCAATGGATTCAAAGAGAGCAAGGCCAGCACCCAGATTCACAGATGGTTCCCTTGATGTACTGCTGGGTGCAGTGAGGACCAGGAGGGAAATAATTTACCCCAGCGATGAGAGGAAGACACCTGGTTCTGCCACCAAGACGGCGATGGGGATGGCTGAGGAGGTGAGAAGCAGGAGCACGGTGCCCCGGTCTTGGCTGCAGTGCAGAAAGCACTTTAATGACCTAACTAGGTCAGGAAAAGTGAGTACAGTTACTGATTCACCTACATCCTGTCCAGCACCCCCTCACTCTTCCTTGCTATGCCTACTCCCATCACATCACACTTCACACCCACTTAAGTTTCACCAGCACCCATCTTCACTTTCTATGCACTTCCTCATCGCCCATGTATCTATCCACTACTGCCATCCCCAAACCTTATACAATGTGATCCATCTGTCTGACACTCACCCTCACCCAATGCACTGCATCCACGGGGCGAATATGTCACCTTCAGTAACTCACAGGTCTGTTCTTTCGCCCCTTGTAGAAGGGAGCTCAAAATGCAAGGGAGAGGGAAAGGACTCGTGGTGGTCCTGCACAAATAGTGCAGCTGACAGATGCAGAGGAGGACACCATGAAGACGAGTGGCACATCTGCATCCCTCTCCAGAAATGGAGAAACTGGGAACCCGCAGATGCCAGGTGACATAACTCAAACACATGATGACTTTATTTATCAATGACTGAACTATGAGAAATCTGAGTATGGTGATTGGCAAGATTGTTACTTTGCCATGACTAATTCATATTGCTTTCTTTTGTCTTCCAGGGCTTTCATGCCTACAAGAATAATGTGGATCGATGACATCTATTCCTTAGAGGACCTCATTCCTTCTGAGGGTGCAGTCACAACACGTACAGCCATGCACCAGCACAGATACCGAAACTTCGATGGGTCCTCTTACACAGTTAGTTGGGTTCTCGCCTAGTTTTTTTTTATTCGTTCATGGGATGTGGGCGTCGCTGGCAAGGCCAGCATTTATTGCCCATCCCGAATTGCCCTTGAGAAGGTGGTGGTGAGCTGCCTCCTTGAACTGCTGCAGTCCGTGTGATGAAGGTTCTCCCACAGTGCTGTTAGGTAAGGAGTTCCAGGATTTTGACCCAGCGACGATGAAGGAACGGCGATATATTTCCAAGTCGGGATGGTGTGTGACTTGGAGGGGAACCTTTAGGTGGTGCTGTTCCCATGTGCCTGCTGCCCTTGTCCTTCTAGGTGGTAGAAGTCGTGGGTTTGGGAGGTGCTGTCGAAGAAGCCTTAGCAAGTTGCTGCAATGCATCCTGTGGATGGTACACACTGCAGCCACAGTGGGCCGGTGGTGGAGGGAGTGAATGTTTAGGGTGGTGGATGGGATACCAATCAAGCGGGCTGCTTTGTCCTGGATGGTGTCGAGCTTCTTGAGTGTGGTTGGAGCTGCACTCATCCAAGCAAGTGGAGAGTATTCCATCACACTCCTGACTTGTACCTTGTAGATGGGTGGAGAGGCTTTGGGGAGTCAGGAGGTGAGTCACTCGCCACAGAATACCCAGCCTCTGACCTGCTCTTGGAGCCACAGTATTTATGTGGCTGGTCCAGTTAAGTTTCTGGTCAATGGTGACCCCCAGGATGTTGTGGGGGATTCGGGGATGGTAATGCCGTTGAATGTCATGGGGAAGTGGTTAGACTCTCTCTTGTTGGAGATGGTCATTGCCTGGCGCGAATGTTACTTGCCACTTAAGAACCCAGGCCTGGATGTTGTCCAGGTCTTGCTGCATGCGGGCACGGATTGTTTCATTATCTGAGGGGTTGCAAATGGAACTGAACACTGTCCAATCATCAGCGAACTTCTCCATTTCTGACCTTATGATGGAGGGAAGGTCATTGATGAAGCAGCTGAAGATGGTTGGGCCTCGGACACTGCCCTGAGGAACTCCTGCAGCAATGTCCTGGGGCTGAGATGATTGGCCTCCAACAACCACTACCATCTTCCTTTGTGCTAGGTATGACTCCAACCACTGGAGAGTTTTCCCTCTGATTCCCATTGACTTCAATTTTACTTGGGCTCCTTGGTGCCACACTCGGTCAAATGCTGCCTTGATGTCACTCTCACCTCACCTCACCTCTGGAATTCAGCTCTTTTGTCCATCTTTGGACCAAGGCTGTAATGAGGTCTGGAGCCGAGTGGTCCTGGCGGAACCCAAACAGAGCATCGGTGAGCAGGTTATTGGTAAGTGCCGCTTGATAGTACTGTCGACGACACCTTCCATCACTTTGCTGATGATTAAGAGTAGACCGATGGGGCGGTAATTGGCTGGATTGGATTTGTCCTGCTTTTTGTTGTCAGGACATACCTGGGCAATTTTTCACATTGCCGGCATTGTAGCTGTACTGGAACAGTTTGGCTAGAGGCGCGGCTAGTTCTGGAGCACAAGTCTTCAGCATTACAGCCGGGATGTTGTCAGGGCCCATAGCCTTTGCTGTACCCAGTGCAGCTGTTTCTTGATAACACAAATCGAATTGGCTGAAGACTGGCTTCTGTGATGGTGGGGATGTTGGGAGGAGGCCAAGATGGATCATCTACTCGGCACTTCTGGCTGAAGATGGTTGCAAATGCTTCAGCTTTGTCTTTTGCACTCGTGCTGGACTGCGCCATCATTAAGGATGATGATGTTTACAGAGCCTCCTCCTCCTGTTAGTTGTTTAATTGTCCACCACCATTCACGACTGGATGTGGCAGGACTGCAGAGCTTTGATCTGATCCGTTAGTTGCGGAATCATTAAGCTCTGTCTGTAGCATGTTGCTTCCACTGTTCAGCATGCATGTAGTCTTATGTTGTAACTTCACCAGGTTGGCACCTCATTTTTTAGGTAAGCCTGGTGCTGCTTCTGGCATGCTCTTCTACACTCCTCATTGAACCAGGGTTTATCCCCTGGCTTGTTGGTAATGGTAGAGTGAGGATTGTGCTGGAATACAAATCTGTTGCTGCTAATGGCCCACAGCGCCTCATTGATGCCCAGTCTTGAGCTGCTAGATCTGTTCACAACTCACAAATGTGCATGAGCAGACACTAGTGGCAGGGGCAGCTGTGGAGAACCCACATTGGAAGGTGCACTCTTCTCCAAGCTCTGCTCAGTTGGACATAGATGCTGAACCCCAGAGGCCCCTGTTGAGGAGAATGATTGAGGTGCAGCTGCAATTTTGCGAGGTACTGGAAAACATGCTATGCACACTCTCCACAATAGTGGAGCAGATGGAGGAGTCTAATTCCGACACTAGTGGATTGTTCTCTCAGGTAATTGCTAGAATGTCTGCCATGGAGAGAGTGGTTGCCTCCGTGGAGCTTCAAGCATGGCTCTTAAATGAGTCTATGCAGGTCACGACCATGGCCGTGCAGACATTGGAAGCCAACATGTCTGCTGCCTTAAACAAAATGACAGATACCTTAGCCGTGGCCTTGTGTCACTGATCTGCACCAAGCTGCTCTCCAGCAGAGTGGCAGGAGTGATGTGGCACTGGCCCAGGAAGGGATGATGGCGAAAGGAGACATGGAAGTGGGAACTCCAAAGGGTTCCCATGTCTCACCCATTGTCCATTGTCCCTCCTCTCTCCCCCCCCCCCCCCCACCACCTCAACCCTTACCCGAAATGCTGCCTCCTCTCCTGATGGGTGAGTCTGCTCCTGCACAGGTGCAGGTGGAGCAGTCTTTGGCATGGCCCTCATGAGCTCCAAAACTCAGAGGTCGTAGACCAAAAGCATCTCAGCAGTCAGGGCAGGGATCTGAGCAGCCTACCACTACCTCCACTGAAGCCACAGATGATGCACCAGATAGAAGCGGTAGGAAGCGTAAGTTCAAGAATAGTGTAGTTTGCCAAGAGAATGCAGATGGGTGTTTGAAGAAGCGTTATGTTATGAAGTTTCCTTTTCTTTTAATATTGACAAAGTTTATTAATTAGCACCACTTCCACATCTTTCCCATTATTGCGTCCCCCAGTGTGAAGTCGTCCTTTCATTTGCTTTGTAATGAATGCCAATACAGAACACACCCAATTGGGCAACACCCATCAGCGAAAGTCAAGAGTGTATTTCACTCAAGCAGTGCCCTCTATTGTGTGAATATGCATAGGGTTTTCAACAGTTCTCTAGGAGGCGGTTTTCTGGAGAAATTCTAATGTTTAGAGAAATTTTGTGTTCTGATAGCTCACCAGGATGAGTGCTGCAGTGATCCAAGGTGGCATAAATATATAGGATACATGAGTCTCGTTTCCAGTTTCTGGACTACTTTGGCACTATACCTTTTTGTACGTGGAGGTTGAATATCTTATAAAACATGAATGTTGTCACACTGAAATTTTTTTATAGTATTCAATTTACTTAGGATTTGTTTTGAATGTAAATCTTGAAAAACTGAATGGATAGAATTAACTCAGCCTCTTCCCTTGCCAAAATTAATTGAGGTTTCAAAGTTGTGAATTATGGCAAATTGACACTTGAAAAAAAGTTATGCAAGTTTAAATGTGCACTTGGTACTGTAAATACCAAATGCAAGATGAATAAAAAGTTACAATACATTTTTAAAAATTCAGAAAAAATACCAAGTAAAGGTTTTCTTAACTTTATTTATATAAAACAAACTAACAATGCCCATAAACAAAGCTAAATGCATACTCCAGCACAATAAAATGAGTTAGTACATCAGTAAGTGGTTTTTGACAGCAAACTTGTAACAATAACCTCTCTACTATGAAAAGTGGAATTCAGTTACTTATAAACACTCTATTAACAAACGGTGCGAAAACCTAGATTTAGATCTCCAATCAGGACTAATCACCCAGTCAAATGAAGATAGAAAGTTATTCTAAACTTAATGGGTGGTTCTCCATTTCCAGAGCCACTAAAGGTTAAACAATCTTACTATAATTTTCTTGAAGTAGTAGTCAAAGCCTCATGATAAATGAATATTACCATTTCATTATAAATTCTGAATTAAAATTCCTTTGTCCAAGCATGTCATAGATACTGGTAACTGGAGCTTCTACTTTGAATTGAAGATAATTCATAGGCTAACTACATTGCAGGAGGAGTGTGAGATTGGCATCTTTTTGGTCAGAGGAAATAGAACTAAAGATATGAAGCAGATCAATTTATTGAAAAAGGCTTGAAATGGAGAGCAGAGTAGCACGATTGTCATTCAGTAATTAGTTTTTGGCCTATATTCAATATTCCCCCTTTACACAACCACTTGAGCAACATTAAAAGATTATTCTATGTATTATAATGAAACTTAAAATTAACCACGTCATCCCATTGAGAGACACATTCTAATTCAAAGAGTAGTTTTATCTTTTGACTACTCAATGCAGTAATTTTTTTTTAACACTAACAGTTTTAATAAGTTTATATAAAATTTATAAATTAAAATTGGCTCCATTCTTATGATTTATATTGTAAAGCTTGATGTGACACTGAAACAGAACTAAGTTTCCACATTGCTCAATGTGCCCTCCACATGCTACATTATAAATGGCAATGAACAAGTACTTACAGAATAACCACATAATGCCTTTATTTCCCCGTTATAAACAATTTTTTTTCTGGAAGTTTTAAAGACTGAACTTTCTATAATCTATATATTTTCTTCAAGTGCAGCTAGCAAACTAAGGTGGGCTCTGCATTACAGGGAGGGTGCATTAATTTAGAAGGGTTGTTATTACATTTGCAAAAAGGTATGATTTATCCTCAAGATGCTTTCTTCTTTTTCCCACCTTCCTAAATTTTTTCCATTACCTGGTCTTTCATGAAGACGCTGACCGATGCCAAGGTACAGTTCCACTGTCCCAGTTAATTCCCTGTTATCTCACCCAAGCATCCATTTCTCATGTACGAGGCAGGGCAGTGAGTGGCAGCTGGCTATTGGATTGAAGGTATTTCAGATGAGCCCAATCCTGCCCTCACGAACATACGAATTAAGAGCAGGAGTAGGCCATTCGGCCCCTCAAGCCTGCTCTGCCATTTGATAAGATCATGGCTGATCTGATTGTGACCTCAACTCTACTTTCCCGTCTACCTACTATAACCTTTGACTCCCTTGTTAATCAGGAATCTATCTAACTCAGCCTTAAAAATATTCAATGACCCTGCCTCCACCGCTCTCTGGGGAAGGGAGTTCCACAGACTCATGACTCTCAGAGAAAAAATCTCATCTCCGTCTTAAATGGGAGACCCCTTATTTTTAAACTGTGGCCTCACTCCACATTCATAAACACAGCAGGGGTCACTGGACAGCAATCAGGAGTGAGAGCCCTATTTGAATTCCCCCTCTAGTTCAGGAATGCTGAGGCTAACTGTGGTATCTCTACTGCAGACAACAGTTTGAGATGGCTAACTTAGCACAATGCAGAGAATGAAGGTTGCTATTTTCTGGTCCCAATATCACACCATGCAGCACAGCACATTTATCCACTAAAGCAAAGAAGCCCAAGACCCTTATTTTTACATCTTCACATCGGTTAATTTTGTTGTCTCCTGTCAAGATCACAAGTTGTGCATTAATGCTACTGCAGAAGTCAGTGGTTTGTGGTAATAGTTGGTTTATTTAAATTGTTGCTAATTCAAAAACTAGGTGCCAAGACTGTAAATTAGATCTGAGGTTTTTAAAACCCCCCCACAGAAATAGCTTGGGAAGGAAGTGCTTTTATTTTGTAGCTGCTAACTGTATTGGCTTAGCTGGTCCTATCTCCACCATACAGATGCAGCTGTAAAACTTACTTCTGCTTTGCACTGGGGGTACAGCCCAGTAGATACCAATTTTGTCTGTACTGCAATACTTTGTTTGCAGAAATTTTCTATAACAATGTACTGTACCATCTTTAGAGGTTGCTTGTGTAAGGCACAGTTTAGACCCCAAATAATGCTGCACCGTAGGCATCTGACTTTAAAGAGGAAGTGTTGAAGCCTCTGCGGATACAAGGTAAGTGCCTATGAGTACTTCTATGTGTTGTTTACAGTAACGGTATATGTTATAGTTAAAAGTTCCTTTAACTGGCAGCAATAAAAGGCAGCAACTCCTGGGGAAGTCTTCTAAATATTTCAAATCAGATACATGTCACAGGGCTGGATAAAAAAATAATGCCTCTATTGCTAGAAGGGTGGCAGAACATCTGGATATAGTTTGAAAATGTCGGCAGCTTAAGTCGGTCTATTATTAGCTACTTCACCACTAGCAATGCACTTCCTATCGTAGCTACCATAGGAAATTCTTATGCTGCATGTGCTGTAGCAATAGTTGTGTGCTCTATTCCACTAGATGTGAACTGCTCTTTTACATTTATTGCAAAGCCATAGTAGTACCATTTGATTTTAGGTGCATAACTATCAAACACAAAATAATCGCAGCTTGGTTTTTATTCTTTGTTCACAACTGTTACTTATACTGAGAATACAGACACTGGAGTCATTCTGTTGGTAGTAAATAAATAATGTGAAGATGATTGAGGGAACTGTTTTTTTTAAAAACAACAGCATGCATTAACTTTCAAAACCGTAGAAGTCTCTGGTTCAGGAGCTAAAATGGCGGTCAATCCACTTATTTATAACCATAAACAAGTAGCAATGATGGAACAGTCTCAATGATACTCTAAAGATGAGTGAATACAGTCTGCACTTTCTACCATACTGACTAATTTTCTATATAAAAAAACAGCCAAATGCCCAATAGGACAAAGTATAATGTCTCTCATTAGCTGTCTCAATTCTTTTTTTTGAGGGGGGTGGGGGGAAGAAAGAGAAAGATTGGTAGAATCATGTACAAAAGAAAATCTGCTCATAACGTGAACTCTATTTTTTCACACCCTCATAAGCTGTCATATATAAACTACAATGGAACTTCTTATCCATCTGCCAGGATTTTTATGGGACAAAGCCTTGCTCAAGATATCTCACTGTACAGCCTGCTAATGTTTCTTTTGTTATTAACTGTACTTGTCTTCGTTCCTTGGGTACTGCTGTATTATACCCGAAGATCAAATTCTGGGGATTCTCCATTATCTGTCAATTTGCATTATCAACCAGGACTCTTTCCATTATGGCAGATAACAGAGGTTCCACTATAACTCTCTGCAACTAGAGAACAAAATGTAATTTACATGATTCTTCAAAGCTCTTCTAGCCCAGACAGTCTCTGTAAAGAGTACAGGTCAAACTGGGAAGACAAAAAACCACTTGCATTATCTTTCCAACTGTGCTCACTGATGTTAAAATGTAACATATGCTCAATCATTTGGAAATCCTAAAGGGAACTTAGTATTTAAGCACACATTAATCCCTTTTTTTTTCTACCATGCTCTTCTCTTCCAGTTCTTCATCTTTGTGCTCTTTTGAATTTTCGTTAACTCCATTATCATCTTTGTGATGTTCATCATTGTCTTCTTCCTTCTCTTCATCACTGGCCTCTTCATTTCCCTGGTCAATGGCTTCACTCTGAAGTAGTTCTCCTTCTTCCGGTTCATATTCCCCATCAGCTGTCCAGATCCCATAACACATGATGCTGATAACACCCAAAGGCAGACCGAAGAGAAAGCAGCCCAGGATAGGAGAGGTCTTAAAAACAGACTAAATGATGCATAAAAGGACACAGAGATATTTTGTCATTTTTCCCTCCACATATTATGAACAACAATAGAAAAACAGTTTAAGGGATGTTGTTACCTAGCACATTTTCTAAAATAATCATGGAATGAAACTGTAGTCAAACAATATGATAGTTTTAAAGCACCAAGATTGTTCTGGCCTAAGCTACAAATGACATCCTCTGCGACTCAGACCGTGGTGCGTTTTAGTGTCTTTTCTATCTTTCTTACTCAGATTTTGGCCTCTGTATTTTAGATCACTCTCATAGGCGAATCCAAATGCCTTTTGAGAGCATCTTCACTAGCATTGATCTAGGTAAGCTTTTAGCATTATGCAGGATAACAAACGGAAGCTTTCTGTTAATTTCTTTTAGCTACTGGAATTATCCTATGACTCCCTAAACTCTCTTTCCCATATTCAATAGGAAGTAGAGCATCATAACATCAGACTTCATTTTAGATTTAAATGATTAAGAAAATTTATTTCACAAAATATGAACAAGCAAATAAATAGCAGTCATATAATACATAGTTGATTTCCCAAGGCCTTGCACGGGGAGATCATGCTTCAATGAAGCACCATCGGACGTTTTTCTACATTAAAGGCGTTATATAAATTCAAGTTGTAGAATCAAGACCAAGTGTAGTATTCTGGTGAAGCAGGGTTAGAGGGCAGGGGTAATTGGAGCAGGCTACAGAGATGCAATCCAGTCCTTATTTTAAAGTCATACATTTTGCCTTATTTTTAAATAATATTTTTGATTTAATGTTATTACTTATAGTCAAATAGCAAAACTTATTGTAATTGGGTCAACAGAGACGTTTTTAAAAAGTTGTGTTCTGGGGATGTGGGTGACACTGTCAAGGTCAGATTTATTGCCCAACCATAGTTGCCCTTGTAGTAGTGGTGGTGGTGGTGGTGGGCATTACCTCAAACCACTGCAGTCCTAATGCCGATAGTGCTCCCATAATGGTGGGAGATAGGGAGAGTATTGGAGTAGTTGAGTCTGGAGGTGTCAGAGGCACAGATGAGGGTTGCAGCAACAGATGGGCTGACGCAGGGGTGGAGGTAGGCAATGTTGAAGATGGAATTAGGCAGTCTTTGTGAAGCAGGGTATATGGGGTTGGAAGTTCAGCTTGCGGTTGAACAGAACGCCAAGATTCCAAATAGTCTGCTTTAGCATGAGACACTGGTTGGGGAGGGGATGGAATCAGCAATGAGGATGTGGGGTTTGTGTCGGGCAGATGTTTAACTGGAGGAAATTGCAGCACATCCACGACCGGGTGTTGGACAAGCAGTGTGACAGCACAGAGGCAGTGGAGTGGTCGAATAAGGTGGAGGAAGGGGCGATCTGGGTGTCGTCAGCATGCATGTGGAAAGCTGACCCCATGTTTGTGGGTGATGTCAAGGCACAGCATGTAGATGTGAAAGAGGTGGGGGCCAAAGGTAGATCCTTGGGGAGCTCCAGAGACACCATTGCTGGAGATGCTGTGGCTATGATCAGATAAGTAAGAGTGGAATCAAGTGAAAGCAATCCCACTGAGCTGGACAATGGAGAAAAGCCGTTGGAGGAAGATGGTGTGGTCAACCGTGTCAAAATCTGTAGAGCGATCGAGGAGGATAAGAAGGGATAATGCACCATGTTCACAATCATAATGTAATTTGTGATTTTAGTAAGGCCACTTTGGTGCTATGGACGGAAACCTCTCTGGAGAGATTCAAACATGGAGTTGCAGACAAGATGGGCACTGAATTGAGAGGCGGCGGCAACAACACTGAAGAGGAAAAAGAGGTTGAAGATGGGGGCAGTTGTTCGCAAAGTCAAAGGAGTCAAGTGTGGGCTTTTTGAGAAGGGGTGATTTTGAAAGAAAGGGGAACAGTACCTGAAGGGAGGGAACTGTTTATAATGTCAGTTAACATGGGGGCCAGAAAGGGTAGTTGGCTGGTCAGCAGCTTAGTGGGACTGGGTCAAGGGAGCAGGAAATTGGTGCATTGGACAAGATGAGCTTGGAGAGGGGAGAAAAATCTTGGGTTCAGGCTCAGGACATGGAGAAGCCTGGAGGAAGGGAAGTTGGGGGGGTGGGGGGGGGTAAAATCAGCTGAACAGATGGTCTCAATGTTAGTGACAAAGAAGCCCATGAGTTCCTTGTAATTGTTATTGGATGAAAGGGTGGAGGGGGCAAGGGAGAGGGGTTTATGGAGACTGTTGTAGTGGAGAAAATAAGCTGTTGGTTTATTTTTGTCATCCAGGATGATCCTGGAATAATGGGTGATTTTGGCAGAGGAGAGCGAGGCCCAATAATGCTAGATGTGGTTCAGCCAGGTCTGGTGATGGATGGCTAAGTCAGTTGTGCGTCAGGGGGCCAACTTGGAAGGGGAGAGTTAGGATACTTTAAGATATACTTCCCATTGAATTATATGTTCCAAGATCCATAAAGGTACAAGTTAGTTCTTTTAAATTAAAATACAAATTTTTCATATCAATAAAAATGTGATTCCTATCACAACATACATTTAAAAAAAATTCTTACAGGCAAAAGTCAGTGGGCCGGATTTTGCTGTGAGCGGCGAACAAATACACCAGCCGTTCGTTAGAAAGTCTGCGAGCAAGTGCAAGTCTATGAGGTTTTGCTCGGCAAGTTACTGTCAACAGGACAGCCATTGAGCACGGCGTCCCCTACAGGGCATGAGATTTGTGTGAACAGTGCAAGCAGCTGTGCTGCTCCTTAACTAATCAGATTGAAGAATTGTTATTAACAGTGCAGTCAGAACCAGGAAGTATAAGTTAGAATAATGAATTCAATATCAAATCAGGTACAGAAAGCGAAATAAAGAGAGGGAAAGATGGACTGAATTAAAAGACAGAGATAAAAGAGACAGAAAGTTTAAAAAAAACATTTTTAAAAAAATGTCCAATAATTAAAATCTGAAGGAATGGGACTCCACACTTGCAAAAGTTAATTTTCAGTGCCAGAGAGGTTGTCTAGCAGTAATTAAAGATTTACCACGCCGTTAAAATGGTATTTTGACTTGAAATGATTTGACAACTTTTTTTGGCAAGTTTAGTCCATATCTATCGGGTAAGTACAGGAACTGCATGGGAGCCAGACAGCGAGATGCCGCTTTTGTACAGCTTTTGGGGGAGCATTGCATCTCGGAGAGCAACTTCCAGATTTCTGTGTTTAATTGCGCTTTTAACAGAAAAATTTGGCTCATTATTTTGCATTTATTATTGTGCAAAGGTTTGCACCACAACTTTGCTTCCTTTACTATTACTTTAACACTTGTCCCCATTACACAGGCAAAGCAAAAATGTGCTGGGTGGGCTGAAAACAAACACTAGTTGGGGAGGAGGAAGGGAAAGTTTATTTTAAAGCTGCCCGTGCACTATGCACTCTGTAAGGCTATATTTATTTATTTAATAAAACTGTTGAAAATTGTTAACTTTGGATTTTTTTTTGTAAGCAAGGGACAGAAAACAGTAGAAATTATGAAAAATCATCTTTCCTGCAATAGTGATAAAAACACAGAAATGGCACTTAAACCCCCCTAATTATTGTATTGTATGTTTTTAACCAAATTAACCTTCAACGTACATAATGCATAATAAGTCGTTCAATTTTATTTTTAGGAAGCAAAACTTTTCTGGAAAGAACATCCCTGATAACTGTAAATTTGAGTGTAAATGAAACAAGATTTGCGAATACTTACTAATATGGTGGATTTTCCATCATATAACATTCTTCTAATGCGATGATAGAAACTGTCTCCTCCTTTTGCCTAAGAATCGGGTGCAAGAAATAATAGGATTTACTGTCAAACATAAAAATGTAATTGCAAAAGAAATAGAATCTTATTTTCATCACAAATGAGCATATCAGTCCTGAATGCTACAGAGGTGGTTTGCAACAAACATTTCAAATTTACTGTATAATCCAATCTACATAAAGTGGTGGCATTTGGTACTGTGCAAAAATAAAACTAGAAGTGTTTATTAGGACAATTATACTATCCTTGTCTGAGTGTGTGGTTGAACTCCCAACTGAGAAGCAATTCCTGCACAACACTCATCGATAAGCTGAGTCAGCACCATACTGAGATCTACTTCTGAAATTGAAACACTTCCCCGTATCTTCAGGGAAAACTCACAATTCAAACTTTCACAAGATAGTATTTCTTGTGCCCGGCACAAAAGGTTGCTCCCATAAGCAGGCCCTCACTCCCAACGGATCAAATCATAACCGTATACGTAAGGCACCTGATAATCTACTGTGACCGTGATGAATAACAAACCCGTGCATGTGGAGAACGGGAGAGTGGAAGAAATTTGTAGAGATCAAACTTGCCATTTTTTAAAACATAAAAAAAATCAGACTAGTATTAAAACTATTTACTACCCTTAAAAACTTACTTCCGCTGATCCTTCTATGATGTCATTAATAAACTTAATCAAGTCTTCAATGCTCTCAATTGTCGTTTCTGGTAGAAAGTACTGCTGGTTTGAAGTATTCAGTACAACAATGGAAGGAACCTTAACCTCACTGAAAGAAAGTAAGCAAAGGGAATTTTTCAAACAAACAGTAACGGTTGATACAAAGTGATCTTTGTATCCCGAGCGAACATTCTGGTTTACATTTCTATTTAGGATATTGTTTAACATTGTTAAACGTAACAGACAATGAATACATGTGAATGGCACTGAACCTATAGTCCCATCTAGTGGTGACAATTAGAAGTACACCATTAGAGTTCAGAGACACTAAATAGAAGGACTTTCACACTAAAACTATTAGTATAGGTGCTACCCTTTGTGCATTTCAAAAGTAGTACAATTTAAATAGGGCTATCTTTGCAAAGAATTGAAATGACTGCTGTAGAATGTGAAGTTACAAACAAAATATAAACAACCCTTTAAATGTTTATTTAAAAAAGAGTAAAACTGGGTTCCCAATAGCTCGGTAAGTTCACTGCAGTGTGTGATACCAAACCAGGAAGGCCTCAGGTTCGATCCCACCTTTGTCCTGAGTTAGTCAATATCAGCCAGATCGAAAGTGGGTTTGCTACAGTTGGTGTCAGGGCTATAGAGGTGGGGGTGGGAAGAAAATCCATCAGAGTTCTTGTTCCCCGATTGCTAGCCAGTGATCCTGTTGCAAAATGTACATATATGCAAGGGCAACATCAGGTTCAACTGTGATGCCATTTATGGTAAAATAACCTGCTGACACTTCATGGTCTAAGTCACTTGGGCGATACACCAGAAGCCTGCTAGGAGTCACGGAACTATACTGTCTTCAGAAGAGGGATAAAAAGTAAAAATATATTGGCAGTGGCACTGCCTACATCTGAGGCATAATTTTGGAATTTGCAGCATAACAATTTATCACACAGTCTCTGAAGATTTAGCAATAGGCAGTTCCTTATTCCTCATGTCATCAAAATCGACGAGGCATGCACATTTTAAGTAATTCTCCCTATGCTATTCTTCAGTGCAATTTTTCACACAGAAATGAAGATAAATCCCTGAAAATATTAAAAGTTGTGAAATACTCCATAAAAATATTACCTCTTTTCTCAGCACTTCAGTCAAAATGCAGTGCCAGCCCCCCTATGCTGTTGTATCCGAATTCACAAATTGAGAAACGTTTGGTATCTTTATTTCTCTCTTGCTGTCACTCACTGTTCTCAATCTCTAATTTATCTTTGGCACTCATTTTCCTTAGTCTCTGATTTCTTGTTCTATTGCTCCAGTTATTTAATACTCTGCATTTCTGCCTTTATGTTCGACGAGTCTCTTTCTCTCTCTCTGTACAATCTTCCTTTCCTCCATATTTGGATTGAAAAAGAAATAGTGGGTCCCAACTGCGAACAAAACCAAGGATTGAAACGTGAGCCAGTTGCAGTTTTCTTCAGACTAAATAAAATTATTGTAAACTCTTTTCTCCGAGGATTTGACAATAAGATTGCAAGGGTACACTGCTTGATGGCACAAGTCACTTAATGTAGTGATAAAAATTGGTATTTCTTTGGAGTGGCCCCCTTGGCCCCTCAAGTTACTTCTCCAGAGTCTCATGCAACATAATCACCAATAATTTTAACATCCAGAAACTTTTCCTGTTGAAGATATTGGAATTAAAATTCTAAACAGACAAAATGTTAAAAAAGGTCCTGTCACATTTTCTTAAAATGTCACAAGTATTACTTTTTAAAATAATTAGTTAAAAAATGAGGAAACACTCACTCCATTATGACACTGTTGATGTAGTCTGCTCCATCTATATGCCCAAACTGGAAATCCCTGTTAACAAATTTAAATACTGCATGTTCAAAGTAAATAAATTTTTGAGGACATTCAATGATCCGATGAAACAGTTCTTATTTCCACAAATGAGGGTTGTGTAGATAACTGACAAGAGCTTGCTCCTTCAGTGCGGGACTGAGAGAATGCTGCACAATCGGAGGCGCCCTATTTCAGGTGAGAAGTTAAACTAAGGCCCCATCTACACTTTCAGGACATAAAAGATCCAATGGCACTATTCAAAGAAGAGCAGGGGAACTCTCCTGTGTCATAGAATACACAGCACAGGATGCCATTCGGCCCAAGATGCCTGTGCCGGCTCTTTGAAAGAGCTATCCAATTAGTCCCATTCCACTGCTCTTTTCCCATAGCCCTGTAATTTTCTTCCCTTGAAGTATTTATCCAATTCCCTATTGAATCTGCTTCCACCACCCTTTCAGGCAACGCATTCCAGATCAATACAACTTGCTGCATGAAAAAATTTCTCCTCATCTCACCTCTGGCTCTTTTGCCAATTACCTTGAATCTGTGTCCTCTGGTTACCGACCCTTCTGCCAGTGGAAACAGTTCCTTTGGGATTTCCAGAGTCTTGAATGGTGCTTTATAAATGCAAGTTTATCATTTGGTTCATTGTGTCAGCTTTCAAAGTATCCACATAGTCCCAATCCTCTGCCCTTTCATCATACCCTTTAAAATTTTTCTTCCAAAAATATTTATCCATGTCCCCACTGAAAGCTATCATGGATTCTGCATCCATGTCCTGACAACCCTCATATAAAAAATGTTTCCCTTTTATTCTTTTGGCGACAATCTTAAGTCGATGCCCTCTATTCACCAACTCACCAATCAGTTGGAACTAGTTTTTCCCCATTTGCCTCACCAAAACTCTTCATAATTTTGAACACCTCCATCAGATCTCCTCTTGACCTTTTCTGTTGTAGTGAAAAGAGTCCCAATTTTTCTGGTCTCTTCTCACAACTAAAGTCTCTCATCCATAGTATCAGTATCCAGTTTAACTTTTTTTTATATAAAACCTGGAAGAATGTGTCACCTCACTTATGTTCTTTAAAAACATAAAATATAGGAAAATCTGCCAGGTGCTATGTGATGCAGCAATTGTTGAAATATTGACAACATTTTCAGTTGCCTGCTTAAATGCGGGCGGTTAAAAAATAAACATTTTGATGAGGTTATGAAAGTCAGAACAATCACCTACTTGGATGAAGATGTTTTAGGCATTTATCCATTTCCTCTTGTAGTGGAATGCTGCATACTTGACTTGGCTTATGATAGGTATGCTGACAGTTTACACATCTTTTACAATCCTAATGTGCTCAGTTTACTTGGAATTAACCTATGGGCAATATAGCACTAAATGTATCATATTAAAATGCAAACAACTGTACACATGCACACCTGGATAGGTGTCAGTTAGTTATGTAGCTTTCCACTTATTTATTTCTCTTTCCCAATTTGTTTCAACCAGATTAAAAAAAGACTCCGAGGCAGCACAGCAGTACCCTAACTGATAACTTCTTCTGGAAAAATGTGATTTTCCTTTGCAGTTCCCTATTCTGTTCTGAATGGTAGAGATTACATATAATCAATATTCAAAAGTGAATGGAGTTCAATGCCAGAACTTCAACATTGAGATAAGTATGTATATTCTACCACCAAAAGCTTTAAGAGAAAGAACTAAGATTTCAGAAATTTTCTTTTGAGATAGGAAGCATTTATAGAGCACAGGAGGCGGCCTTTTGGCCCATCGTGCCTGTGCTGGCTGTTTGAAAGAGCTATCCAATTAGTCCCACATCCTTACCCTTTCCCCATAGTTCTGCAAATTTTTAATTTTCAAGTATATATCCAATTCCCTTTTGGAAGTTACTACTGAATCTGCTTCCACCACTCTTTTAGACAGTGCATTCCAGATCACGACAACTCGCTGCATAAAAAAAATTGTCCTCATCCCCCCCACTGGTTCTTTAACCAATTACTTTAAATCAGAGTCCTCTGGTTACCAACCCTCCTGCCAGTGTAAACAGTTTCTCCCTATTTCCTCGATCAAAACTCTTCATAAGTTTGAACACTTCTAGTAAATCTCCCTGTAACATTTTTCCTCTAAGGAGAACAATCCCAGCTTCTCTAGTCTATCCACATAACTGAAGTCCCTCATACCTCGTACCGTTCTTTTGCAACCTAAGGCCTGGACATCCTTCCTAAAATGTGATGCCCTGAATTGGATCCAATACTTTAGTTGAGGCCTAACCAGTTATTTATAAAGGTTTACCACAACTTCCTCGCTTTTCTACTCTTTGCCTCAATTTGTAAAGCCAAGGATCCAGTGCGCCCTTTTAACAGCCTTCTCAACTAGTCCTGCCACCTTCAAAGACTTGCGCACGTACAGCCCAGGACGTTCTGTTCTTGCACCCCTCACCAATAACCTGCTCACCGATGCTCAGTTTGGGTTCCGCCAGGACCACTTGGCTCCAGACCTCATTACAGCCTTGGTCCAAACATGGAAAAAAGAGCAGAATTCCAGAGGTGAGGTGAGAGTGACTGCCCTTGACATCAAGGCAGCATTTGACCAAGTGTGGCACCAAGGAGTACTAGTAAAATTGAAGACAATGGGAATCAGGGGGAAAACTCTCCAGTGGCTGGAGTCATACCGAGCACAAAGGAAGATGGTAGTGGTTGTTGGAGGCCAATCATCTCAGCCCCAGGAGTTCCTCAGGGCAGTGTCCTAGGCTAAACTATCTTCAGCTGCGTCATCAATGACCTTCCCTCCGTCATAAAGGTCAGAAATGGGGATGTTCGCTGATGATTACACAGTGTTCAGTTCCATTCGCAACCCCTCAGATAATGAAGCAATCCGTGCCCGCATGCAGCAAGACCTGGACAACATCCAGGCTTGGGCTCATAAGTGGCAAGTAACATTCGCGCCAGACAATGACCATCTCCAACAAGAGAGAGTCCAACCACCTCCCCATGACATTCAACAGCATTACCATCGCCGAATCTCCCACCATCAACATCCTGGGGGTCACCATTGACCAGAAACTTAACTGGACCAGCCATATAAATGCTGTGGCTACAAGAGCAGGTCAGAGGCTGGATAATCTGCGGTGAGTGACTCACCTCCTGACTCCCCAAGGCCTTTCCACCATCTACAAGGCACAAGTCAGGACTGTGATGGAATACTCTCCACTTGCCTGGATGAGTGCAGCTCCAACAACTCTCAAGAAGCTCGACACCATCCAAGACAAAGCAGCCCGCTTGATTGGCTCTCCATCCACCACCCTAAACATTCACTCCCTTCACCACCGGCGCACAGTGGCTGCAGTGTGTACCATTCACAGGATGCACTGCAGCAACTCGCCAAGGCTTCTTCGACAGCACCTCCCAAACCCACGACCTCTACCACCTAGAAGGCCAAGGGCAGCAGGCACATGGGAACACCACCACCTGCACGTTCCCCTCCAAGTCACACACCATCCTGACTCAGAAATATATCGCCGTTCCTTCATCGTCGCTGGGTCAAAATCCTGGAACTCCCTTCCTAACAGCACTGTGGGAGAACCTTCACCACACGGTCTGCAGCGGTTCAAGGCGGCAGCTCACCACCACCTTCTCAAGGGCAATTAGAGATGGGCAATAAATGCTGGCATTGCCAACGATGCCCACATCCCATGAACGAATAAAAAAAATTGTACCATTTTGTTTATATTGCCTCTCCTCATTCTTCCTACCAAAATGAATCTATATCACACCTCTTGTGTTAAATTTGATCTGCCACGTGTCTGCTCATCTCACCAGTTTTGTTTATGTCCTCCTGAGGTCTGCTACTATCCTCCTCACTATTTACTACATACTCAAAGTATTTTTCAACTAACCTGTGAAACTGCTCCCTGTAGCCAGCAGCAACCTCATGAGTAATGGCCTTTAGGCTGGAAAAAAAAGAAAATAATGAAATAATGGACCAGCAGTTTTACGGTAGAGATGTGTGCATTGCAGTTAATGCTGCATTATAGATCACTGGTGCAAGGAACAAGAACAGTATTAGCTCAGCAAAAAGCTGATGTTTTCTCAACCCTGTCAACTAACTAGAGAGCAAAATTTCACATGAATTCTCAAAGACTTCTGCTGAACTGGAAGGGGCTTCTCTGAGGCATAGCAGAAGACTGTTTCTTCTCATATGCAATACATAAAAAACAGGCGAGGAGGAAGAGGTGCGCGAGGACATGCGCGAGGACGTGGAAGAGGTGCGCGAGGACGTGGAAGAGGTGCGCGAGGACGTGGAAGAGGTGCGCGAGGACGTGGAAGAGGTGCGCGAGGACGTGGAAGAGGATGGATCCGAGGAATGGAGAGTTCAGGGGCGGGTTTGTAAGGCATGAGGGGATTACAAAAATAGGAAGGAATGATGCCATGAAGGGATTTAAACACGAGGATGAGTATTTTAAATTTGATGCTTTGGGTGACCAGTTGCCAATATAGGTCAGCGAGGACAGAGGTGATGGGTGAGCGGGACAGGATACAGCCAGCAAAGTTTTGGATGAGCTGAAGTTTACAGAGGGTGGAAGATGGGAGGCCAGTCAGGAGACCATTGGAATAGTTGAGTCTGGAGGTGACAAAGGCACAAATGAGGGTTTCAGCAGGAGATGGGCTGAGGTAGGGGCGGAGGCGGGCAATCTTACAGAAGTAGATGGTATTTGTGATTGAGAGGAAATGTGTTCGGAAGCTCAGCTCAAGGTCAAATAGGACACTAAAGTTGCAAACAGTCTGGGTTAGCCATAGACAGTGGCCGGGGACACGGATGGAATTGATAGTAAGAGTACAGAGTTTATTCGGGGTTCGGGTTTACACAAGGAACTACTGGTTCATCCAAGACCGGAGAGGCAGTGAAGGGGTCAAAGGAGGTGGTGGAGAGTTAGAGTTGGGTGTCATCAACGTACATGTGGAAGTTAACCCCATGCCTACAGATGATGTCGCCAAGGGAAGCATGTAGATGAGGAAAAAGAGAAGACCAAAGATCGATTCTTGGGGGACTGCAGGTAACGGTGGGTGGTGGGAAGAGATGCCATTGTTGCTGATGCTCTGGCTACGATTGGATAGGCAAGAGTGGAACCAAGTGAGACCAGTCCCGCTGAGCTCGGCAATGGTGAAGAAGCATTAGAGGAAGGTGGTGTGCTCAACTGTGTCAAAGGATACAGAGTTGAGGAGGGATAATGCACCATGGTTACAATCAAAGGATGCCATTCGAGACTTTGGTTAGGATCGCTGTGGTTCTGTGGTAATGGCAGAAACCTGATTGGAGAAATTCAAACAGGGAGTTCCAGCAAAGATGGGCATACGTTCGGGAGGCAACATGTTCAAGAACATTGGAGAGGAAACAGAGGTTGGAGATGGGGTGGTAGTTTGCAAGGGCATAGGGGTCAAAGGTGGGATTTTTGAAGAGGGGGACGATGACAGTACTTTTGAAAGGCAGGAAGACAGTACCCAAGGAGAGGGAACCATTTACAATGTCAGCTAGCATGAGGGCCAGGAAGGGAAGTTGGGTGGTCTGCAGTTTAGTGGGAAAGGAGTCAGAAGCGCAGGTGATAGTCCTTTGGACAAGATGAGCTCAGAGAGGGCATGATGGGAAATATCAGCTTCCAAACTTGGCATGTTATGAGACAATTCACAATTTTGTTTAATAACGGTGGGAAAAATCATTTTTTAAAAACACACAAATTAAAAGGATCTGCATGGGTAAGAACTGCCACCATTGATACTGCAGATCAGAGCCACATATATGATAAATTGTCAAGTTAATCATTAATTCCTTGTATAGTTATAATTACATCAAAACAATGGGAGATGTTGGCTGGGAGGGTGGTTTAGAACATAGCCGGTTTTATCTCTGGGACCAACGTTTGTATCCAGTACAAAAGTCCTTTTCTGTGATCATTTGGAGCTCTCCTTGGTAAAAGGAGTCCATGCAAACTCAATGCACAGAACTTCCCATAATTTAATACCAATAAAATTGTGCTCTCCAAAATTTTCACACAGGTCTTTTGCATCAAACCTGGAATCAATTGAATTTGTGAATCCATTTCTCTCACTTGAGATTGTAAAATTGTATTCCAGGTGACTTGTACATTGATGATTACAATACTGGTTTAAAAGGAAGGGTAGTGTGAAAAATACAAAAAATTATTCTAACATATTACAATGCCTTCTTTTGATCTTGGCGTTGAGGTGCGTCACTGAGGCAAGCTACAGCAAAGCTCTAAACTGTGCTATACCTGACCAATGAGCATCTAACGATGATATTCAGTTTTGGCATAGTAGTTATCACTTCAATGAAAGTTCGACTTAACATCCTGGTAGAAAGCAATCTTTGCAACTAGCAAAATCAAAGGCACCTGTCTAAGAGTTTTTAGGGCAAGAACAGTCTGACTTTTTCTTATATTGCCCACAAGGTGCATGTGTAGGGGAGAGCGGAAATGGGTCAAAGCTTTTCTGACTACAGGCAGTATCGTCAGAAATGAATAAATACACTCCCTTAAGAATAATTAGAGCTTTTATTCATCTATTAGAGACTTGGTAAACTCTATCTTTAGAGCAATCCAAATATAGCCTCTGATAGAATTTGTTCATAATTACGGTGTTGAAAATAACTTGAAAATACTACAGGTGGTGAAACTGAGGCAGATGTGCAGATAACTCAGCATTCATGCGATCCTTATAAAAAGGACTTGTGCAGGCTGCAGTTTCAAAGCAGGGAACAGCACAAGAGTTCAGAAAATGGCTCCAAAATATTTATTGACGGTTAAGAGGTGATCTGATCGAAGTTTATAAGATGTTAAGGGGAACAGATAGGGTGGATAGAGAAACTATTTCCACTGGTTGGGGATTCTAGGAGTAGGGGGCACAGTCTAAAAATTAGAGCCAGACCTTTCAGGAGCGAGACTAGAAAACATTTCTACACACAAAGGGTGGTAGAAGTTTGGAACTCTTTTCCGCAAACGGCAATTGATACGAGCTCAATTGCTAAATTTAAATCCGAGATAGATAGCTTTTTGGCAATCAAAGGTATTAAGGGATATGGGCCAACGGCGGGTATATGGAGTTAGATCACAGATCAGCCATGATCTTATCAAATGGCGGAGCAGGCACGAGGGGCTGAATGGCCTACCCCTGTTTCTATGTTCCTTTATGGAATCTATTTGCAAGGGCTACTTTTCACACATGGTGGGGACCAGTTCATGTTGCAACTGACAGGAGAAAGAAGTGAACAGAAATTCATATGAGAGTGGTAAAAATGCAATGAAGGAAGTTTGCAAAGTTCTTGCCTGAAAAATTCTTGAAGACACTCTACTTTTCCTACTTTCCATCTTACCTTACCAGTACTGGGTGGAATACAATTGAATCGAAAATGTTAAATTGGAGTTTTCAATGTGCTGGATTTGTTTTGATAAAAAATTGGTACAATTCTCATCAATAAGCGAATAAATATTATGTGCGCACACAGTAATCTATATAGATTACTAATCATATGTGATTGAAAAAAATAGCAATTCAGTGTAATGGGTCAATGGAAATTAACTTATTTGGGAAAGTAATGTCAAATAGTGTATGCAAAGAAAAATGTCTGCTTAATCAGAATCTCTTGTTTTTCCTTCTTTCCTCACAAATAGATTCCTGCAGTTGACCACACTGCATTCATGTTGTGGAGCGTGAAGTGTGTTGAGGACATCAATCTAGGATTTGATTGGGACTGATGGACGGACCTTCAAATGCTATGCTGAAGAACTGAGGATAGGTATGTTAACTGAAGGAAAAGGGCATTGGTTGAATCCTTCAAATTAGCCTGCCATCCCTCATTATATTTGACATCAATTATTGGCATTTAATCAGATCTTCCCGTATTTTGTAAGAAGCCCCTGTCCCCACTTTACTTATTTTAACTTCCATAGGATATTGGCACCAATACTATGCAATGACAGACTGACAGTGCTACTGTAAGGATCTTTGGGCGGTGGGGGGGGGGGGGGGGGGGGGAGGGAAGGGGGAAAAAAGAAGTGCCTCAAACCATTTCGTATAGCTGTCACAGAAGAATAGCCAAGATGAATTGTATAAAATAATGGCTGCACTGAGGCAACAGGATCATTTGCATTAGACCCCAAAACACAAGGCCCAACTCTGTCCTCATTTGTGTGACCACCTCCATCGCGGTGCAGTATGCCGAAGACAAAAAAAATGGCTTGCTGTGAGAAGTATATTGTTGAGATCATAAGTTAAGTATTTACTCCGTTCCAACACATGAAAAAAATCATTATAAAAGATGTCAGGTTTTGGAGTACAGTGCCAGACACTAAGCAATATTCAACTGTGAACTTATACTGTTGAAGGTACACTCGGGTTGGCAACTCTGGTTGGACAAGTTCCTGGAGGTTTCATCACATGACCTCTCACCTCTCTGCCCAGTCAAATAGCCTTTTGTTTCCCAGCTCCAATATTTTTATGACTAATAAATGAAAGTGTTCAAAGAAAATGAAACTATTTTTTTTAAATGTCCCTGTAATTTTTCTGCCAGGTTGCTCACAGAAGTGACCAGGAGATTAATCTTCAATTCCTGGAGACTCCAGGACAATTCTGGAGGGTTGGCAACCCTAAGGTACACCATCTTACCTAGCATGCTCCTCGGATGAATTCTTGCCATCAATAACTGCAACCACCACCAGTTTTCCTGAAGAAGCAAAGCAGACATTAGAAATGCAGGATTCTGATAAGCAGAAAACAATTTGCAAAAAATAATTTTACTACCGAATCAGCTCAAATCAACTAAAGAACACATGCACACTATTCTCATAGCATGAGCACATTTTTTAAAACAGGTACAGTATTGGCCAAAAAAAAGTCAAACATAAAAACAAAATTTAATGGCCAACAACATTAACACCAGTCACTGAAACGGATTTTCTGGTGGCTAATGACAACATTGGGTTGTTTCTGTCAGTCCTGCATTCCCTTTCCATTTTGAAAATCTTTCGCTCTCTTTTTCTGTTTCCTGTCTCTCTATACCCACTTCTTTTTTCCCTCATTAGCTTTTCATTTCTTTTTAAGTCTTTCAGAACAGTCCTGAGATTTACAAAGTCCCATTTAGCTGCAAATGTAAGCTATGCAACAAGTCAATATAAAACAATTATACATAAATAAAAAAATGATAGACACCTATGACTGGACAAACATTTGTTGACCAGTACAATGTTCCAAGGTGTTTTTATTTTTGCCAAAGTGCTTCTTATAATGAGGTAGTTTGACCAGAGATTGCAAGGTTTTCACAATTACTGTGAAATGATTTCTGACACTGCAAAAAAGTCATAAAACAACTAAACAAGACAAAATCTTGAATGTCACTTAAAGTCCAACAGTCTAGGCCTCGGAGGGGATCCCACGGCAACCCTAAATTCTGAACTAAGCATTAATCGGGTGTATTACTTTGAGGCCAAGGGCAAGAATGCACATCTCTGGGATTGAAAGTCGAGGTGCATGGGACAGGCACTGTGATGTAAGCCTGACATTGCAGTTAAACACATAGTTCATGACTTAAAGGTACTCAAGATCATTCTGCTAAATTGGGGGTATTTTACTTTACAAACAAAGCATCATCAATTAAGGGCCATCATTTTTTTTAAAATATGAGATTTGATCCATTTTTGCGTTTATGAGCCTTTTTCTCTCGTTTTCTTCCCTTCTCCTGCAGATGAGATAGCACAGAACTACTAATTTAAATAATTAGGAGATACACAAGCCTGGTGAAGATCCTCTGGGGAATTTCTCATGGTATTCAGCGCAGCTTTTCCCTGCAACAGAGGAACTGAAAACTCAATGAAGTGGCAGAGCAAACCTCTGTCCTCTTACTCCATGGCGCTGTACTGTACCTATCCCCATTTTTAAATTTGCTTCCCGCTACACATTAGGTTTCCTCAACATACATGCCAATTTCCACAGTGGTGAGCCCTTTAGATCAATGTTCCAGTGTTTTTCTGGTTCATCAACTTAGTTCAGCTGTCATCTTTCATTTGTTAATCCTCCATTTATCGAACTAAAGCCAGGAATTTACAGTATGAGGATCGAGGATGTAAACCTAGCGCCAAATCAGATATAGACTTCACGATTTCCAATACAGACTCCCTCACCAACAGCACTGTGGGAGAACCTTCTCCACATGGACTGCAGCGATTCAAGGCAGCAGCTCACCACCACCTTCTCAAGGGCAATTAGGGATGGGCAATAAATGCTGGCCTCGGCAGCGACGTCCACATCTCATGAACAAATTTAAAAAAAATTTCAAATTGTCTTATTTTATCAAAGATTTAAGAAAATGAAACAGCAAGGTACCTGTCTCTGCAAGTTCATACAAAGTGAAACCATCAATGTAAACATATCCCAAGAATCTTTCTTTGTTCACCCATGAGGACAGATCACCATCTTCATATTCTGAGGGGAGAAAAATTTAAGAACAGGTCTGATCAATTTTGTCAATTAACTCAATCAGCAAGTCATCACAATCACAATTTATAAAAAAGAAAACATTTTTCATCAAGGAAAAGTTAAATACTATTTCCTCACTCTTTTAAAGATATTCAGCTTTTGCACACAAATGAGGTATGACTGTGACCCCACTTATTGGTTGGCTTGTAGGAGGGGGAGGTTTAAATGAGTGAATAGAACATAAGAAAACCATTTAACCCATCATGCTTGTTCCTTCCATAGACCATGTACTTCCATAGACCATGTATTTCCATAGACCAGTCCACTTTGATAAAGACTACATCCAACTCCTATAATATCCCAAGGAAAGTTTTTGCAAAGTTTGAGAAGTCCAAGTTTTGCCTATAACCAAATTTCAAGCTTTTAATTCTCTAGAAACACTGTTCCATTGGGAAAAAAATGCATTCGAGTCCCTGATGGCTCAGTTGGGAAGTGCACTGCCTAACATGTTATAGACTAAGAAGGCTCCTGGTTCTATCTGCAGTCTGTGCTGAGTTAGCTGATCACAGCTAGGGTAGCAACAATGGTGCTCCATTTAGCCTCAGTTCCCCAGATTACAGAGAAGAGAAAAAAAGCATTGTTCCAAACTCCTGAATGTTAACCAGTGAGGTATGCTGGAAATATATATAGTGGATGTTGGGGTGACGAGAGGATTAGGTTCAGCTGTGATACTCTATTGTCAAATACAACACCTTGACTCACAAATTAAGAAATGACTACTTAGGTGAGGGTGACTGGATGCACAAAATGGAGCCCACCTGACTTTCTGGCTATTAATTTAAATGTACAGCAAATTGGACGAGCTCCATTGTAGCTTGATTTTCTTCTATGTGCTGCACCCAAGCAATCCTCTATTCCAAGCACAACAGGAAACTCTGCCCTAATATTTTGCATAAATGATGGATGGGTGTAGAACTATCCTATCTGGATGCCAAACAAAATACATTAAGTCCAGTGAGAAAATGAACAGTACACTAATTCATCATGTTGAGACATTGGGTAGCAAAAAGTTTTTAAGTCCAAAAAATTCTGATTTAGGTTACAACAGAAACACTGACCTATCTTTCACTTTACAGATGTTGACTGATCGGATACACATTTCCAGCATTTTGCGTTGCCATTTCAGATTTAAACATTTGCAGTTTTTCTTCTAAACAGCGACAAGGGCTCCAGATCAGAAAGTCACGAAGGAGCATGTGCAAGGGATAAGGTTCAACTACATTCAAAGAATGAGGTTAGGTACTCTCAATATTCTTTCAACATGCACTCAGATGAGTAGCAGCCATTACCGTGGACTAATTCCCAGTAGCTTTCTTTCTTTACAGCACAATTCCACTGAACGCTTTTCACAGTTCAAATGGACATAATACTGCCAACTCGACTAAAGCTCGAATTGGAAAAATACCAAACTGCATCTGCAATTTTACATGCCCACTAATACACTTTAGTGAAATCCTTGTAACACTCCAGCTCTAACCGTTCAGGAAGTTCCCTATTCAGTTCATGTGTTATTTGATCATTTAACTGGCTTCATTAAATTTTCTTGCAGTTTTCTTAATGGTAACTCTTTGTGCAATAATTGTACAGACTCAGAAAATAAAGCAGTTGCATTGTTCGGTGTGAAGTTAAATTCAAACTTAACTCATCTATGTGGGATGTTGTCAACTGTGGCATATACAAAGCACATGTTTTCATTTTGTTAAACCAACTGTTCAATGACAAAAAGATAAGTTTTACTGACAAATTATTCAAAGAATAGATCATCTATGTTGGGCTATGCAAACTTAAATTTGCACAGCTCGTGATATTTTACAGGTGTGAGCATACTCATACTCTAGCCAATGGAGACCATTATAATATCTCCTATTGCAGAAGGGAGTCACTTTCTGGAACTACCTGTACCTCACAAATACAATGTTTCCACCCATCTTGCTTCTCATTGTACATGCAGAATTATTAATAAGGAAGTGGGTATTTTACTGAACTTGCAACAATCAAGTTAAGAATTAACATGTGTTAGCAATTCATGGAAGACAGACAAGTCACTTATGTAAAGCAGTTCGGTTCACCCAGCTATCAAGTAGTGAAGTGGGTATAAAAAAAACCTTGATAGCCAACTCTCTTTTTCCAAAAGAAGAGTACCAGTGGCTCAGCACAGTCACCTAGTCAATGAGGTAGGTTATTTTCACTATTTTTTGAAAAAAATCATAATTACACCAATAATTTAAAATAAGATTACAAAGGTCCCCTAAAGGCTCAGCTCATGAAGGCAGCGAGAAACTAAGCCAGCGATGTTGCAGAACCAATGCCCGATCCATGCTGAGTTAGCTGATCCTAGCCAGGCTGGCAGTAGGGATAATAAAATTGACCAAAGCTCCTTTTAATTGGAAACACACCTTTTAATTGGGGAAAGGGATGGCGAGCAGAATGTTAGGAAATAGAGCAAGAAAAAATGCTGCTACAGAAGTGTGGATGTTGGATAAGAATAGGATCAGTCTCTGCTGTGATGCTCCCTGCAGTCAAGGCTCACATAGGAAGAACAGTCACTCAGGCAAAGTAACAGAGCGCAATGTAAACTGCACCCAGGCAAGAAATGAATGTCTCCAATAGAGAGGAGACAATTGAAAATTGGTTTAAAAAGAAAGGAAAAAATGACTGAAGGAGGAGGGAGCAGGTGGGTTTAAAAACTCATTTTAATTGCTTTTCCATACCCATGTGAAGATGTGACAAAAAAAAGTTATTCTTCAGCAACAGGTTCACTAAATCAATAATATTATTTTTATTCATTCTTGCTGATCTGAAGTTTTTAGCCATTTTGTAATTCAGCACCTTTTAAAAAAATTTGTTCATGGGATGTGGGCGTCGCTGGCAAGACCAGCATTTATTGCCCATCCCAAATTGCCCTTGAGAAGGTGGTGGTGAGCTGCCTTCTTGAACCGCTACAGTCCGTGTGGTGAAGGTTCTCCCACAGTGCTGTTAGGTAAGGAGTTCCAGGATTTTGACCCAGCGACGATGAAGGAACAGCGATATATTTCCAAGTCGGGATGCTGTGTGACTTGGAGGGGAATGTCGAGGTGGTGTTGTTCCCATGTGCCTGCTGCTCTTATCCTTCTAGGTGGTAGAGGTCGTGGGTTTGGGAGGTGCTGTCGAAGAAGCCTTGGCGAGTTGCTGCAGTGCATCCTGTGGATGGTACACACTGCAGCCACTGCAAGTGGTGGAGGGAGTGAATGTTTAGGGTGGTGGATGGGGTGCCAATCAAGCGGGCTGCTTTGTCCTGGATGGTGTCGAGCTTCGAGTGTTGTTGGAGCTGC
Organism: Heptranchias perlo; assembly: GCF_035084215.1. Taxonomy (NCBI): domain Eukaryota; kingdom Metazoa; phylum Chordata; class Chondrichthyes; order Hexanchiformes; family Hexanchidae; genus Heptranchias; species Heptranchias perlo. Next base: position 104,856,197 of record NC_090327.1, read on the forward strand.
ACTCATCCAGGCAAGTGGACAGTATTCCATCACACTCCTGACTTGTGCCTTGTAGATGGTGGAAAGGCTTTGGGGAGTCAGGAGGTGAGTAACTCGCCACCGAATAGCCAGCCTCTGACCTCCTCTTGCAGCCACAGTATTGATATGGCTGGTCCAGTTAAGTTACCGGTCAATGGTGACCCCCAGGATGTTGATGGTGGGGGATTCGGCGATGGTAATACCATTGAATATCAAGATGTGGAGATGCCGGTGATGGACTGGGGTTGACAATTGTAAACAATTTTACAACACCAAGTTATAGTCCAGCAATTTTATTTTAAATTCACAAGCTTTCGGAGGCTACCTCCTTCCTCAGGTGAACGATGCGGAAATCCGCATCGTTCACCTGAGGAAGGAGGTAGCCTCCGAAAGCTTGTGAATTTAAAATAAAATTGCTGGACTATAACTTGGTGTTGTAAAATTGTTTACAATTGAATATCAAGGGGAGGTGGTCATTGCCCGGCACTTAAGTGGCAAATAACATTCGCGCCAGACATCAGCCAAAGCCTGGATGTTGTCCAGGTCTTGCTGCATGCGGGCACGGACTGCTTCATTATCTGAGGGGTTGTGAATGGAACTGAACACTGTCCAATCATCAGCGAACATCCCCATTTCTGACCTTATGATGGAGGGAAGGTCATTGATGAAGCAGCTGAAGATGGTTGGGCCCAGGACACTGCCTTGAGGAACTCCTGCAGCAATGCCCTGGGGCTGAGATGATTCGCCTGCAACAACCACTACCATCTTCTTTTGTGCTAGGTATGACTCCAGCCACCGGAGATTTTTCCCCGATTCCCAATTACTTCAATTTTACTAGGGCTCCTTGGTGCCACACTCGGTCAAATGCTGCCTTGATGTCAAGGGCAGTCACTCTCATCTCACCTCTGGAATTCAGCTCTTTTGTCCATGTTTGGAACAAGGCTGTAATGAGGTCTGGAGCCGAGTGGTCCTGGCGAAACACAAACTGAGCATCGGTGAGTAGATTATTAGTAAGTGCCGCTTGATAGCTCTGTTGACGACACCTTCCATCACTTTGCTGATGATTGAGAGCAGACTGATGGGGCAGTAATTGGCCGGATTGGATTTGTCCTGCTTTTTATGAACAGGACATACCTGGGCAATTTTCCACATTGTCGGGTAGATGCCAGTGTTGAAGCTGTACTGGAACAGTTTGGCTAGAGGCGCGGCTAGTTCTGTAGTACAAGTCTTCAGCACTACAGCCGGGATGTTGTCGGGGCCCATTGCCTTTGCTGTATCCAGTGCACTCAGCCGTTTCATGATATCACATGGAGTGAATCGAATTGGCTGAAGACTGGCTTCTGTGATGGTGGGGATATCAGGAGGAGGCCGAGATGGATCATCCACTCGGCACTTCTGGCTGAAGATGGATGCAAACGCTTCAGCCTTGTCTTTTGCACTCACGTGCTGAACTCTGCCATCATTGAGGATGGGGCTGTTTATAGAGCCTCCTCCTCCCGTTAGTTGTTTAATTGTCCACCACCATTCATGACTGGATGTGGTAGGACTGCAGAGCTTTGATCTGATCAGTTGGTTGTGGAATTGCTTAGCTGTCTATAGCATGTTGCTTCCGCTGTTTAGCATGCACGTAGTCCTGTGTTGTAGCTTCATCAGGTTGGCACCTCATTTTTAGGTACGCTTGGTGCTGCTCCTGGCATGCTCTTCGACACACCTCACTGAACCAGGGTTGATCCCCTGGCTTGTTGGTAATGGTAGAGTGAGGAATATGCCGGGCCATGAGATTATAGATTGTGCTGGAATACAATTCTGCTGCTGCTGATGGCCCACTGCGCCTCATGGATGCCCAGTTTTGAGCTGCGAGATCTGTTCTTAATTTATCCCATTTAGCACGGTGGTAGTGCCATACAACACGTTGGATGGTGTCCTCAGTGCGAAGACAGGACTTCATCTCCACAAGGACTGTGCGGTGGTCACTCCTACCAATACGGTCATGGACAGATGCATCTGCGACAGGTAGATTGGTGAGGATGAGGTCAAGTAGGTTTTTCCCTCGTGTTGGTTCGCTCACCTCCTGCCGCAGGCCCAGTCTGGCTGTGTCCTTCAGGACTCAGCCAGCTCGGTCAGTTGTGGTGCTACCGAGCCACTCTTGGTGATGGACATTGAAGTCCCCCACCAAGAGTACATTCTGTGCCCTTGCTACCCTCAGTGCTTCCTCCAAGTGGTGCTCAACATGAAGGAGGACTGATTAATCAGCTGAGGGAGGGCAGTAGGTGGTAATCAGCAGGAGGTTTCCTTGCCCATGTTTGACCTGATGCCATGAGATTTCATGGGGTCCGGAGTCAATTTTGAGGACTCCCAGGGCCACTCCCTCCTGACTGTATATCACTGTACCGCCACCTCTGGTCGGTCTGTCCTGCCGGTGGGACATGCCATATCCAGGGATGGTGATGGAAGAGTCTGGGACGTTGGCTGAAAGGTATGGATCTGTGAGTATGGCTATGTCAGGCTGTTGCTTGACTAGTCTGTGGGACAGCTCTCCCAATTTTGGCATAAGTCCCCAGATGTTAGTGAGGAGGACTTTGCAGGGTCGACTGGGCTTGTTTTGCCTTTGTTGTGTCCGGTGCCCAGTGGTCCGATGCCGGGTGCTCCGTCCGGTTTTTTTCTTAAGAATTTTCGTAGCGAGATTTTACAACTGAGTGGCTTGTTAGGCCGTTTCAGAGGGTGATAAAGAATCAACCACATTGCTGTGGGTTTGGAGTCACATATCGGCCAGACCGGGTAAGGACGGCAGGTTTCCTTCTCTAAAGGACATTAGTTCTATACTCGTTAAATTCACTGCTGTAGAAGAGTATGTTTGGACCTTGATGTGCAAGTGTAGGTTTCATTTTATGATTATTATTACAGCAGCAAGTCAGAAAGTACTTTCTAACATTATACTACATTAGAACTCGGTCAATTACAGCATTCACTCAGTTCATGAGCATTAAAAAAACCCCACAAAGTTTGGAATAAAATCTAAGGATTAAAAACAGCCTGTTACTTTTTAAACTAAATCTACTGCAAATTAAGTTCATTTCTATTATGTCCCTGTGCTCCCCATCCTCTCTCCCAGAATTTTCAAACTCAGAGATTGATCACAATGATGAAACTAAGTGCAGCTAGGCTCTTCTCCGAAGGGGAGGAGGGGAAACATTGTTGGATTAGTGATCCCTGGATATCTGTCAGATATTTAAGTTGAATTCATAAAGTTGTTCTTCAGACAAAGGGATCAACAACAACTTGCATTTATACAGTGCCTGTGACGTAGAAAAAACATTCCAAGGCACTTCACAAAGATGTAATCAGACAAAAATGGATGCTGAACAAAAGAAGGATATATTGGAAAGAAAAAAGACCAAAAGCTTGGTCGAAGGGGTGGGTTTAAAGGAGGGCGTTGAAGGAGGAGAGGGATGTGGAGGGGTTTAGGGAGGAAATTCCAGACTATGGCAGCCATTGGTGGGGAGAAGGGAGGGAGGGATGCACAAGAGGCCAGATAGGAGGAATGAAGTTGTCGGGCTAGAGGAGGCAAAGCCATGAAGGGATTTGAACATGAGTATGTGAATTTTAAATTAGAGATGTTGGACAATTGGACCCCAATATTTATTTGTAGCCAGGAAAAGAGCGGAAGCGGGGGGTGGCAGTTGGATTTTAGGATGGGAAGCCCGGAAGTAAGGGTTTACTGCATGTCCTGCTGAATTTAACTGCAGGACATCTTTTAAATCTTTTCAATGTTTTGCGCACGATAGCTAGCCAAATTCACAGGCTGGCTGCCCGTCAGGCGGGAAAGCAGTGGGGGAGCAGTTGGAAGGTAAGTTGGAGTTTTGGGGGGGGGGGAACACGGGGGAACACACCAATCGGAGATTGTGGGGGGAGGGGGCGAGCAGTCGGAAATCGCAGGGTGTGTAATGAGGTTAGCTTGGGGGGCTGGGGAAACACTCATGTTCCTCCTGGCACACAAGCGGTGATGTAAATGCACTTATCTCATGGATGCGGCTCTTCTCGCCTCCCTTTACCTGCCGGGATTCGCGAGCCCTGGGAAAACTCCGCTGGAGGCATTAAATTCAAATGACTTCAATTTAAAATCGCCTCATTAACATCTGCTAATCACCGACACGGCTGAGATAATTACTGACCCGCCTGTCCGAATGATCAACCTGCCTCTGGCGAGTAAGTTACATGCAAGCAGCCAAAAGCGCCGCCGTTAAACCCGGAAGTGGGCGTATTGGAGCCAGGTTGCGGTCGCACTTCAAATTTCTACAATTTTTACTTCCCACCCGACCCCAACTCACCCGTTCTTGGGGGTTAAAACTCCCCCCTTAGAAGCCAATGTAGGTCAGCAAGGACAGGGTGAACAGGATAGGATACGGGCAGGAAAGGTTTGGATGAGCTAAAGTTTACAGAGTGAGGAGGTGGGAGGCTGCCCATGACAGCATTGGAATCGTTGAGTCTGGAGGTGACAAAGGCACGGATGAGTGTGTCCGCAGCAGATGGGCTGAGGCAGGAGATTTTATGGAAATGGAAATATATGGTCTTTGTGATAGAGAGGATTTGGTGTCGGAAGCTCAGCTTGGGGTCGAATAGGATGCTGAGGCTGCAAACAGTCTGGTTCAACCTGAGACAGTGGCTGGGGAGGGACAGCGAATCAATGGCAAGGGTACGGAGTTTGTGGCGATGGCTTCAATCTTTTCAATATTTAACTGGAGGAAATTGTGACTCATCCAAGACTGGATGTTGGACAAGCAGTCTGAGAGCACAGAGGCAGTGAAGGGGTTAGGAGAGTTGGAGATGGGTGTCAACAGTGTACAAGTGGAAATGGGTAATATCACCAAGGGGCAGTATGCAGATAAGGGGACCAAGGCTAGATCCTTGGGGTACTTCAGAGGGAATGTTGTGGGGCAGGAAGAGAAGCGATTGCTTTAGATGCTCTGGCTACAAATTGATAGGTAAGAAAGGAACCACTGAGTTGGACAACGGAAGATAAGACTTGGAGGGCGATGGTGTGTTGACCGTCAGAGGTCAAGGAGGATGAGAAGGCAAAATGCACCATGGTCAGTCATAGATGTCATTTGTGACTTTGTCAGTATAGTAGTGGAAGCAAAAATCAATTAAGGCAATCGGATGTTGTGATTAGGATTCTTGTCCCGATGTTTGTCCTGGATCTCCTTCATCTCTTCGGCAGCACCTTCAGCAAGTACGCAGAGGAGATGAAGGAGATCCAGGACAAACATCGGGACAAGAAGGAAAAAGCAGGAACTAAGTGTCACAAAACATATTTGAAAGTTCTTTATCTGAATGCACGTAGCATTCGTAACAAAATGGACGAGTTAACGGCACAAATAACTACGTATGGGTATGATCTTGTGGCCATTACAGAAACATGGCTGCAGGGTGACAACGACTGGGAATTAAATATGCCAGGGTATTTAACAATCAGGAAGGACAGGCAGGAAGGAAGGGGAGGTGGGGTGGCTATGTTAATAAAGGAAGGAATCACTGTAATACAGAGAAATGATATTGGGACAAAGCATCAAGATAATGAAACAGTTTGGGTAGAGATAAGGAATAATAAGGGGAAAAAAACACTAGTAGGCGTAGTATATAGGCCTCCTAATAGTTGCAACTCTGCTGGAAGAAGTATTAATCAGGAAATAGTCGGGGCATGTAATAAGGGAACATCTATAATTATGGGGGATTTTAACTATCATATTCACTGGACAAATCAAATTGGGCAGGGCAGCCTTGAGGAAGAGTTTATTGAGTGTATTAGGGATGGATTTCTTGAGCAGTATCTAACTGATCCTACAAGGGGGCAGGCAACCTTGGACCTGGTCCTGTGTAATGAGCCAGGATTAATTAATAATGTCCTAGTTAAGGATCCCCTTGGAATGAGTGACCATAACATGGTTACATTCCATATCCAATTAGAGGGTGAGAAGGTTGGTTCTCAAACAAGCGTATTGAGCTTGAATAAAGGAGACTATGATGGTATGAGGGTGGAATTGATTAAAGTGGACTGGGAAAATAGATTAAAGGGTAAGACGGTACATGAGCAGTGGGGTTCATTTAAGGAGTTATTTTACAACTTTCAAAACAAATATATTCCACTGAGGAAAAAAGGGTGTGAAAGAAATGACAGCCATCCGTGGCTAAGTAAAGAAATTAAGGATAGTATCCGACTAAAAACAAGGACATATATGGTAGCCAAACTTAGTGTGAGGATAGAAGATTGGGAAGTCTTCAAAAGACAGCAAAAAGTAACTAAAGGATTGATTAAGAAAGGGAAGATAGATTATGAAAATAAATTAGCAAAAAATATAAAAACAGATAGCAAGACAATCTTATATGTTTCAATAAGATCGCCTCTCATTCTTCTGAACTCCAATGAGTAGAGTCCCAATCTACTCAACCTCTCCTCATATGTTCGCCCCCTCATCCCCGGGATTAACCGAGTGAACCTTCTTTGTACTGCCTCGAGAGCAAGTATGTCTTTTCTTAAGTTTGGAGACCAAAACTGTATGCGGTATTCCAGGTGCGGAAACTAGAACTAGGGGGATTTATCCGCCTTGAGTCCCATTAATTTACTAAGTACCAATTCCTTAGTGATTTTAATCGTATTTAGCTCCTCCCCCCCCTAGAGCCCCCTGTTTGTCCAGTGTTGGGATATTCTTGGTGTCCTCTATCGTGAAGAATGAATCAAAATGTTTGTTCAGCATTTTTGCCATCTCCATGTTTCCCACCATTAATTTCCCGGTCTCATCCTCTAAGGGACCTACGTTTGCCTTAGCCACCCTTTTTCTTAGTGCAAGAAAATCGAAAAGTTAGTATGCAGGTGCAGCAGGTGATCAAGAAGGCCAACGGAATGTTGGTGTTTATTGCTAGGGGGATAGAATATAAAAACAGGGAGTTATATAAGGTATTGGTGAGACCGCACCTGGAATACCGCATACAGTTTTGGTCTCCAAACTTAAGAAAAGACATACTTGCTCTCGAGGCAGTACAAAGAAGGTTCACTCGGTTAATCCCGGGGATGAGGTGGCGAACATATGAGGAGAGGTTGAGTAGAATGGCACTCCACTCATTGGAGTTCAGAAGAATGAGAGGCGATCTTATTGAAACATATAAGATTGTGAAGGGGCTTGATCGGGTGGATGCGGTGAGGATGTTCCCAAGGATGGGTGAAACTAGAACTAGGGGGCATAATCTTAGAATAAGGGGCTGCACCTTCAAAACTGAGATGAGGGGAAACTTCTTCACTCAGAGGGTGGTCGGTCTGTGGAATTTGCTGCCCCAGGAAGCTGTGGAAGCTACATCATTGAATAAATTCAAAGCAGAAATAGACAGTTTCCTCGAAGTGAAGAGAATTAGGGGTTACGGGGAGCGGGCAGGAAATTGGAAATGAATTTAGATTTTGAGGTTAGGATCAGATCAGCCATGATCTTATTGAATGGTGGAGCAGGCTCGAAGGGCCGATTGGCCTACTCCTGCTCCTATTTCTTATGTTCTTATGAGGGAAGGGAAGAGGGAAACTGTAAGCTAAGATAGCTCAAACGGTCTTCCTTATCTCTGACTTTTGGGAGTAGACTACCTACCCATCCTCTCAGCAGAGGATGGTACATTGTCCAGACACACACAATTGTGTAAAGGGGATAAAATAATGAAGCAGCAATGTTTGCTTCATCAAAACAATTGAGAAATTCATATATTGAAATCAAAGGCTGTTTTCCATCTTCACTTATTAAAAATAGAATATGTTGGCAAGAAAGTCTAGCCTTATAAATACTTCTACTCATGTTGAACATTTCATGTTTACATTTACTGATTTTAACACATTTGAAGTAAATTAAAAATACTAAACCCATATTTAAAAAATGAAGTAAATTAAAAATACTAAACCCATATTTTAAAAAAACTGAAAATATTAAAACTCCTACATTTGCATACACTTCCTGTCAACATTTTTCACTACAAATTACTTTGTCCAAGCTTATAAAGAAAAAAACTGCCTATGTAAATATCATGCTGTAATTTCACTATTCCACCAGTAGTGCCACCGCAGCAGATTCCACTGCTGGCAGGAACGTGTAATTACAGCATGCCGAGTTTACACAGGCACATTCTATTGTTGTGAGTCTATTCTACATTGAAGAAGGAATTTAAAATAGAAAAATAAAAGTAAGGATAACATGTATGACTTCAAATTGGGAACTCAATTACATCTGGGTGTCCTGGTCAAATTATCTCCTTCCCTTTAACCCTGCATCACTTGAAGACTACACTTTGTCTTGACTCTTCACGTGCAATCCCACAAGAGAGCAACTGTTTTGTAATAAAATAAACTTAAAATTCTTGCCAGTATGCCACTGTGAAATCTGACTGAACAAAAACAGTATCATGGGGAATGGATTATTCATTTCATATCAAATTACTGTATTTAAAACAGTAACAGAGGCATAGTCTACAAAAGCAAGGAAGTTATGCTATACCTTTATAAAACACTGGTTAGGCCTCAGCTGGAGTAGTGTGTTCAATTCCGGGCACCACACTTTAGGAAGGATGTTCAGCCTTTGAGAGGGTGCAGAAGAGATTTACTAGAATGGTACCAGGGATGAGGGGATTCAGTTATGTGGAGAGACTGGAAAAGCTGGGATTGTTTTCCTTAGAATAGAGAAGGTAAAGAGAAGATTTGATGGACGTGTTCAAAATCATGAAGGGTTTTGATAGAGTAAATAAGGAGAAACTGTTTCCAGGGGCAATAGGGTCGGTAACCAGAGGACACAGATTTAAGGAGATTGGCAAAAGAACCAGAGGCAACATGAGGAAACATTTTTTTTTTTTACACAGAGAGTTATGGTCTATACTGCACTGCCTGAAAGGGTGGTGGAAGCAGATTCAATAGTAACTTTCAAAAGGGAATTGGATAAACACTTGAAGGGAAAAAATTTACAGGGCTATGGGGAGAAAGCAGGGGAATGGGACTAATTGGATAGCTCTTTCAAAGAGCCGGCACAGGCACGATGGGGTGAATGGTCTCCCATTATAGTATTATAGCTTCAACATACTATGATACTATGAAACATAAAGGCAATCTCTGCTAAGTGATACGGATATCCTCAGCTATTTTTCTTAAGTTGGTGTTAATCAACAGCAACCATATCAAATGGAGTGGAAGCTACCCAAAACCATCTTGACTGAAAAGAATCAGATGATTGAAATACAGCTTTAAAGATGTTTCTGCTCATGTTCAAATAATATAATTTTAAAAAGTGAATCCATTCCTTTAACTTGCCGAGTCAATTTAAAATGACTGCTTTAAACTTTAAAAGCATTCTGAAAATCCATGTGCAAAACTTTGATAACCTAGTCTGAACCCTTAAATTACAGCTTGTAACTAAAATGCCCCTTTATGTTTAACACTCCAATAAAAATGCTTCTATTTAAATGAGCAATATTTTCTTTGCATTTTGTGCTTACATATCAGATTTCTCTTCATTTAAGGGTTGAGTACATTTATTTATCTGCATCTCTGATGGGTCACAATGACAGCTGGGTCAACATAATGGGTCCATTGCTGGGGTAAAAAAAACTATTACGTCAACTATAGGGAGTACAGCACATTTCTACAAAGACACTGCACAAAAAAAGTTAGTGCAACAGGAGATTTCACAAATAGTAACTTTCTGGTCGGCTATGACAACATTCTGGAGATGGTCCTATTCGAATCCACCTCCTATTGGCCAGTCACAGATCTGAGCTAATCTGCAGACCAGACCAAAATGGCAAAGAGCCTTCAAGGGAAGAGTTTATTTTCTTTTAAGTCCTTCCCCTCCCACTTTCACTGACATGTTGCTCTTTTAACCTACAGGTATCTCTAACAATTGACTTCATGGCCCAATTTCACAACGCAGACTACCTTTCTATTAAGGTGCTTGAAGGTGATGCAGAAAGTTCCATGTTCCTGGTCCAGGTAACTTGCCGCAATCTCATACTGCTACAATATTGGTCCGAGAAAACATATTTTGATAATACTCAGATAAAACAGACCCAAGCTACACTTTCAAACACAAACGACAGCATCCAGTTTGTGTTGAAAGTCTTGCGTCGCTCATCTTCATTGCAAAACTGTGATTACTGGACACCCTTTGTAATTGGACTTGTGTTGGATGCACTGTCAAGAGGTTATCAACTGCCTTCTAGAACAACATGGAACGGAGACATCAAGCAACTACTCAAAGACAAGGCCATTCTATTAATGAAATAACAATGTTTGCATTTTACAAAAAGATCTATGAGTATAATTAGAGTACAGCAGAGAAATTAAAAGTATATAATTATCAAACTCAAACTGCTCAAAGATTACCTTTCTGTGTGTTTATCAGGACTGATTATCACATGACTAGACTTATGCCTCATTTAGCTATCTTTAGGGCAAATAACTTAATGAGTTACCAAAAATTACCAAAACATTATGGGGGAAATAGCAAACAGGGAATTTTGTTTACCCCCAGTCAACTTCTCCCCACACTGGTACTTTACTTTTAATCAATAGGATGTTTTAAATATTTGTTTGTATTTATTCATTCTTGGGATGTAGGTGTCGATAGCAAGGCAGGCATTGCCCATCCCTGGTTGCTCCGAGAAGGAGGTGGTGAGCCTTTTTCTCAAACCACTGGTAGCTGAGTGGCTTGCTAGGCCACTTCTGAAGGCAGTTAAAAATCAACCATGTTAAGTGAGAGATTCTGCTTCTCTCTGCCCATCCAACGTTGAGGGAAGTTTGCCGTTGTTACTGCTCTACATAATTTAAATATGCTTCAAATATATTTTGTACTCTACTCCAACAATGATTTTACATGCTATATACAGCTTTCTTCACCATATATCCTTAAATGGTATTTGCAGCTTACTGTGTTATATGAAAAGCCTATTTACTTTACGATTAACACTGCAGATAATTATGATTTTCTTTGGACGACACGCTGAATATGGTCTGCTCCCAGGCCACGACTATTACTACAATTCCTTGCAAGTTGCTAGGAGGCATCATCATCAGTCTGGCAAATATCCCCCATACAATTTCCTCTGCTCCACCCTTCCATGCAGCTCAAACCAGAGCTCAAAACAATGCAGATGTAGAACAATGCACTGGGGCTCCAATGTATTGAACCAGTATAATTTCTCTTATTTTTGAAGAAGAATTCTATATTTATAGCTCGCTATGTTTTCTTAGTTAATAAATATCCTAAGTGGTGTTTTAAAATCTATATATTAAAAATGTTGTATATGCAGCACTTCATGTTTACAAACTTCACTTATGATTTTTTTTGATACTTGTTACTTATTTTGTTTTGTTACTTATGTCAACCTGTAACATTGAAATTCCCTATGTAATCACTTATACTTGAAATTTTGAATATCAACATTTGCTTGTCACTGTCTGTTAATAAGCCAATTGAATCATTCAAAACGCTTTTTCAAAAAAATTTTCATCCATCATTTTTAAAATATGGTTCTAAACAATTTTTCTTCACTAAAGTATATATTTCATAATAACTTGATTACATTTACCCATGAATTGCCTATCGTGTCTTTTAATGCTTTTATTAGTTTTTACCTCAGACTTCAGCCCATTTCAAAAGCCTGTGCTTTGACTGGATATATTTACCTCGCAGCAGTTAGGGAATGTTTAACTATATCTGTGCATTCTGAGCATGTGTAGTTTGCAGAATTTCTCTGCGTACAATCTGTGCACTAATAGGAGCAGTTCCCCAGATTCCCCTTCCCAGTGTTCTTAGACACCCCCTCCCCAACCCGCCAGACGTTGGGCTCCCTTCCCAATGATACGTCAGTATCACTGGAAATGCTACTTGGCAGTTACAAAGATTGTTTATTGAAAATGGATAGCTGTTTGTTACTTTTGAAAAATCAGGTAAAAGGAATGTCTTCTGAAACATTTATAAGGCTTAAGGCTTATAAGGCTTAAGAAATATATATATGAAAACATTGAAACGGCATAAATGCATTTATGTTTATGGAAATTTCTGCTTGCTAAATAATGTATAAATCAGCAAATTCACTAACAACGCACTAAATTAGATGTTTCTGCACTCCTCGCATGGGCAGACTCATCAGGAAATTGTGCATTGACACTCCATGTTTTCCCAACCATTAATTTTAAGCAGAAAAATTATGCTTAAATGCTTTCAGACAGGAACATAAAGACAGAACTGCTAACAATGGAGAAAGTGGTGGTGGGGTACCCAAGGGCATAAAAAGGGATGCAGATAGATTGGGGAAGAAGCGGAAACAAAGTGTGTGTGTGGGGGTGTTGGGGCTTGATGGTTTGAAAGACAGGTCAATGGCAGATTGGGTCCTATTCTCCTGAGCCCTCCTCCCCAGATGAGTGGTAGACTCTGCTCCCCCCAATATTTCCAGATTTAGGAAACCCTTAACACCACCAGACTTTGGGTCCCCACAAATCTCCAAAAACTTCTTCCTTGGTCTTACTGGATCCCAGTATCCCTCCTCAACCTTCCCTAACCCCATCTCTCAGTGCTCACAAACAGTCAGGCAGCATTATCAGTATTCCCCGATCTCAGGACTGTCCCAATACTCCCAGACCACCACCCACCTGGGTCCCCAGATCTCAAGACTCTTCTCCGTGACATTAGGATTTGCTCCAGAGTTTCTAATTCCCCTCCCCAGTGTTCTTAGACCCCCCCTCCCCCCCACCCAGACAGACGTTGGGCTCCCTTCCCAATGATATGTCAGTCGCACTGGAAATTCTACTTGGCATAACACCCTGTTCTTATAAAATTTCCGACTCACTATGAACAAAGCCACAGGAGATCTGTTAGCTCATTTATAAAAACCTACACTGATAGCAGAGTCACTGAAATGCATTGAATGCTCCTGGCTATATGGATCAAGGAGGGTCCAGGTTTAACCTATAGTCTGCGGTGAGTTAGCTGATCTCAGATGAGGCAGTACAATTAGCTTCAGTGTCAATATGCCTCAGTGGCATTTTCAACTGAGTCAAGAGGTCACCCGAGTCAAGAGGTTGAGGATTCAAGTCCAGGACTTCAGGATGTGTAGAAGTGCATAAGGGGATACTTGACCATATTAAATCAATCAAAATAGGGAACCCACCCTCGAGTTCCCATAGCCATCTTGATATCTTGGACGCAGGCTTGGGAAAGTGCTTTTCCCTAAGAAACTGTCTTTTATTATCAGTAGGTCTGTCGCTAGTCTCAAGGCTGTATGGTCATTTATTCCTGTAGTCAGCTACCTTTCTATCTAAAGGGAGGACAGCTATCAGCATGAGAAACTCAAAGTAATTCCACAATTGTGCTTCTATGTGTTTTTGTGAGAAACTTTATTATGTGAGTTTAAGTGAATTAGCTAGTCAGTTAATATGGTCAAGTATCCCTTCATGCATTTCCACATTCGTGAGTTAGGTGAATTGGAGAGAGAGTTAATATGGTCAAGTATCCCTTCATGCACTTCCACAGATGACACTTCAGTGCTGTACTAAGGTAGTGCTACATTGTTAACAATGCCATCTTTTGGATGAAACCTTAAGAGGCAGGTGTTATAAACCAGTTCTGACGAAAGGTCTTCGACCTGAAATGTTAACTGTTTCTTTCTCCACAGATGCTGCCTCACTTGCTGAGCTTCTCCAGCATTTTCTGATTTTATTTCAGATTTCCAGCATCCACGGTATTTTGCGTTTAATTTATGGCAGGTGTTATAAGTTCACTTGCTCAGGTCGTCATTAACCATTTCCTTGCAATTTTTGTCAGTACAGTAGTGAGTCTTGGTGTCTCAGCCTAAAAAGGGGAGGTGCAACGAGACCTGGGTGTCCTTGTACACCAGTCGCTAAAAGTGAGCATTCAGGTGCAGCAAGCAGTTAGGAAGGCGAATGGTATGTTGGCCTTCATTGCAAGAGGATTTGAGTACAGGAGCAGGGATGTCTTACTGCAATTATACAGGGCCTTGGTGAGACCATCTGGAGTACTGTGTGCAGTTTTGGTCTCCTTATCTGGGGAAGGATGTCCTTGCCATGGAGGGAGTGCAACGAAGGTTTACCAGACTGATTCCTGGGATGGCAGGACTGACGTATGAGGAGAGATTGGGTCGACTCGGCCTATATTCACTGGAGTTTAGAAGAATGAGAGGCGATCTCATCAAAACATATAAAATTCTAACAGGACTAGACGCAGGGAGGATGTTCCCGATGGTTGGGGAGTCCAGAACCAGGGGTCAGAGTCTCAGGATATGGGGTATGCCATTTAGAACAGAGATGAGGAGAAATTTTTTCACTCAGAGGGTGGTGAACCTGTGGAATTCTCTACCACAGAAGGCAGTGGAGGCCAAGTCATTAGATGTATTCAAGAAGGAGATAGATACATTTCTTAATGCTAAAGGGATCAAGGGATATGGGGAAGAAAGCGGGAACAGGGTACTGAGTTAGACGATCAGCCATGATCATTTTGAATGGCGGAGCAGGCCCCAAGGGCCGAATGGTCTACTCTTGCTCCGATTTTCTATGTTTCGATGTAACCGTCCATAGAGTGAAATGGACGGTTACATCGAAACAAGTTTATAGCACTTAATTTGGTCCGTTGTGTCTGTGCTGGCTGGAGCAACTCAAAATTAATTCCACTGCTCTGTGCTGTGCCCATGGCCTGTATTTTCCTCAAATATTTACCCAGTTTCCCCTTAAAAGATGCAATGGTCTCTGCCTCAACCATTCCCTGTGGTAAAGTATTCCAAGCATCAACAACCCTGTGTAAAGAAATTTCTCCTAGTCTCTGTCCTCACTCTCAAGTTATAATTTTAAATTGATGACCACGAGTTACTGAATCATCAACCAGAGGAAATATTTTTTCTCCTTTTCATTACCTTAAAACCCCCTGTTAAATCTCCACTTAACTTTCTCTACTCCAGTGGAAATAGCTCCAATATCTCAAGTCTTTCCTCATAACTATATTTTCCCATCCTGGCATCATCTTGGTGAAACTAAAATGTCCACTTTATGGTTTTAATGTCCTTTCTATAACGGGGTTCCTAAAACTGCAGTCCTCTAACGAGGCATAAGCAATTTTTTGTATAAATCATCATTGCTCTTTACTCTTGTACTCTACGCTCTTATTTATAAAACCCAAAATTCTGTTGGCCTTTTTATGGCTTTATCTACCTACATTTCCTCTTTAAGGAAATTATGTACTTAATCATTCTTCAAACATCATAACCAAAACAAATTAACTGGTCATTTGTCTCAATGTATGTGGGATCTTGCAGTGTACAAATTGGCTGCCAGCCAGAAATAGCAACTATACTTACAAAAAGTAATTCATTCACTGTGAAGTGCTTTGAGACATCCGGAGGATGTGACAGGCACTATATAAATCCAAGTCTTTCTTTCCAGAGTAGTATTTTTTTGGGGTGTGGAGATGGAATGGGGAATAAAAGTAAGCTTGATCTGGTCCTCACCCAGCAAGATAACATCCAGATTACCAGCAGTGAGCTGACAAGTGAAATTGAGTAAAGACAATAGCTAAAGATCTACCTATGGAAATTCATAAAAATCAGTTTAGCCCCCTGAATATCTGTTAGAACTTGATATCACCTCCATCTTAAACAGACCCTTTATACTATTCATTTTATGAAAAACGTAAAAACATTAACTTTAGAAAATGGTTGAAAAATATAATTTATATCAATGTACAAAGCGTATAGGCATGGGGTGCATAAATTAAAATAAATGATTAATCAGGTCAGCAATTATACATTCCAGATACAAATTACTTGCAAGCTACAAATAAATCACTTTCACACTTGTGGAATAAATCTAAATAACAGCTATATAAACAGATGTTACATGTAATAGCCTGCAAATAAATGTGCAATTAATGATATCAATTACCATTTTACTAAAAAAATAGTAAGCTTAGGCACTCTGTTTTACTTGCTGGACTAAAGATATGAAAAGGAACAGTTTCAGCAATGGAATTTGTTCATTTTGTACTATTTTAATGAATACCATTAGCGGGAATAGAAAGGGGAGAGAGAGAGATATAAAGAGAGAGAAAAGCAGAAGGAGGAAGTCAATCTGACAGTCATTCTCCCTTCCTCCTATCCTGGTGAATCACGCATTAAAACAGTGTACAATCAACAAGCTGCAAGCGTTCGCAACACTGCATGCTCAGGCTAAGACCAGACAGAAATTGGAGTCAGGATTTTGAAGGCTGGGTTTTAAAATTAGGAAAGCATTAGAGGGCAACATTTAACAAGTTGCCAGTAAATGCTTTGATGTGGTTACTTTGATATTTTCTCTCATTTTCCAATAACAAAACCACTTGGGAGGTACTACGAACATGTGCTATTCCAGTTGCAGGAAGTATGCTGATTTTTTAAAAATTGGGATTTGGTAATACTTTGAAAAGGACAATTTAAAAAAATCCTTTCTGATACAACCTAGAAACTTGTATTTTTTTAAACAGGGGCAGTACGACACAATGGATCAGAAAGGTAAAAACCATTAAATGGAGGAATAGAAGGGTCCTATTTCTCTTTCCAATCTGATGCATTGTAAACAATTTTACAACACCAAGTTATAGTCCAGCAATTTTATTTTAAATTCACAAGCTTTCGGAGATTTTCTCCTTCCTCAGGCAAATGTTTCAAGATGCAGACCAACTCCTGACAGAGGTCAAATGTCTTCTCCCACAGAGAAGGGATAGATAATAATTAAAGTGCAAGCATGTTTTGGTTTTTACTATTGCATGAATAGCTCAGAATCGCACAGGAAAGAATGAGGCTACCTTGATTCAAGGTTCAAAGCTTTACATTAACGGAGAACACAGCAGCAAAGCACAAATTAAAAAAGGGAACATTCCAATCAATTTTTTTTAAAAACCAGTAGACCAACTCAAAATGCAGTGAGTAAAGTTAGATTGAAGGCTCAAAGACCATGGGCAGGATTCTCCTATTTGGGGCGGAGTAGTGGCAAGGCAAAACTTCCACTTCCCTCAACCCCAACTCGCTTTCCTAGGTTCAGGGTCATTGATTAAGCACGTTGGACTCTGGGCAGGATTCCTGCCACCAAGAGGGAGCCCGCCAATGCCTGGCTGCAAAATGTCATGATGCTGCAGCAGGATCAAGGCCTTCATTGGGTAAGTATGTGGGCTCTATATGGAGGGAGAGGAAGCCTCACCCAGGCCCTCTCCTCCATTCCCTGACCTCAAGACCACTACTGCCACCTTCCACATGGTGGTCCTGGAAAGCAGCAGTAACTCAAGCAGACAGGAGGGAAATGGACCTAGGACCCTTGACCCACCAGCATTTGCAGGGGAAAGGAAATCGAGGTTGGGGCAGTGAAGCAGCAGTCGGCCTCGCCGTTAGATTTTGCCTCATTTTCTGCTGTTATCCCACCTCATTTCGGGCAGCATCGCAGAGAGGAATCCAGCTCCATGTCTGTTTAGACTAAAGTATCGGGCTTTCCGAAGTCCAATTTAATTTTCCTGTTGATCTCCTACTTTAGTTATGCATTTTAAGAGTGCCACCTTTTCCTACCATTGCCATGGGTTCCATTAAAGAAATCATTTAGTCCTTGGCACAAATTAAAAATGGATCAGATTAGCAAAACACTCATTCTCTACTCAAACAAACAAGACTGCCATTTAATGGTCTAGGATGTGCAATAAGCAAGAACACTAACTTTTAACCTCTTCAATATGGGTCTGAATCCAATCTAGACATTAGCACAAATGCCCCTGCCTTTGATGGTTATAAAGGCCCAACACCATGGTCTCGATATTAACCATGATCTGCCCAGGCCCCTCAAGGAAGCTTTGGGCTTCCCCCCAACTCCCGATCGCCTTCCCTCCCCCTCCCTAACTCTGCTGATCGCCGACCCCTGGGGGCCTATATTTCTCAAGAGTATCAACCGAGCTTCCTGTTGCATGACAAAACTGTCCCAAGCCTGGCAATCTCATAGGATGGTTGGTGAGGAAACAGAGCTGTTTGACTCAAGACCCTGCCAGCACAGTCCAGTGCCTTTTCCCACTCCATTACCTAAGCCTTCAATGAATCAATCCTATCTTCCACAAGTAGACCAAACCAAATGAAGGTTGTCATTTTAAATACACCTGGAAGACCAGTTCCAATTCAAACAAACACAAAATGGTGGAAATACACAGCAAGTATGTCCGAAAGAGAAAGACATGTTAATGTCAGAACTGAAAACTGAAAGATAAGCAAGCATTTTATTAGGACTGGGAAGAAAAAAGGACGAGGTGCAAGGAAAAACTGACATTCCAATCGCAAAGAGGACCTGTACACTGCTTAATAGACATGTGGAGATGCCGGTGATGGACTGGGGTTGACAAATGTAAGGAATCTTACAACACCAGGTTATAGTCCAACAGTTTTATTTGAAAATAAAATAGAGAATAGCTTAATAGAGAATAGAGAATAGCTTAATAGAGAAGCAGGAAGCTGTTAAAAGGTGAAAGTCTGCTCAATGAGGCAATTAAAATAATGTGCAAATAGCTAAGCTGGAAAGCATAAGGAAAAATATAATTAGGTGAAATTTGATAAAAGAAATCTACAAATTTAAGGGGTCAGAAATTAAAACAGAAAATACTGGAAATGCAGTAGGACCATCCCTCCCTAACAGAAAAAAAAACAGGTCAGCGTTCTGTGCGCAAACACCTCCCTCGCCAGAACCGCAATGAAAGGTCTGCACCCAAAACATCAACCTCCCTTCCTCTCCCAGGGATCCCAACATCCCTGACAGCCCCCAATGTAAAGAAAATGGGGAATATGGCTAAGGTCTGAAGTTCAGACCAGAGGGCCATAGAGTACTCGAGAGAAAGATGAGATTTGGTTCCTTAAGCTTCCTGCCTATCTATTAAGCAGTTTCTAACCTATTGACTTCCTATCTGGGAGTGGAGTATCAGTTGATTTCCCCCTCCCCCACAATGTTACTAAAATGCTTGCTTACCTTTTAGTTTTCCATTCTGATGAAGGATTGGACTCAAAAGGTTAACCTGAACTTCTTCCCTTTCTGGGTACTGACGTATTTCCTGTAATTTTTATTAATTCTCAGGATGTGGGTATCATTAGCAAGGCTGCCATTCATTGCCCATTCCGAGTTGCCCTCTAGAAGGTGGTGGTGGTGGGCCTTCTTCTTGAACCACTGCAAGTGTAGTGGTTTGCTACAACCGTGGGCTTGCTAGGCTACTGCATAGGGCAGTTAAGAGTCAACTGCGTTTTCACTTTGAGCCAGGAAGGGGGCGGGGTGGGGGATTTTTCATGCGAAACCCGGAAGTTAAGTTGGTGGTAGGTCGCGACTTTAACAAGGCCAATAAATTTTACTTCCAGGTTTTGCGCCCTGCAGTGAGCCTAATTGACAGGCTAGCTGGCTGTCGGGCAGGAAGACCTGCAGCAGCACAGCTGGGGAACTGGGGGGGGGGGGGGGGGGGGAAGATCGGAGGTCGGGTGAAGAGTCAGAGGTAGGTGAGGGTCCAGCATGGGGGGGGGGGGGGGGGTGGGAAGCGGGCGGGCGATCGGGGGGGGGGGGGGGGTTCCTGTCGACCAGGTGAGCTTGTTGGGCCTGGATGAAACACGCCTGCTCCGCTGGGCGCACAAGCAATGCAATAATAGCACTCACCAAATGCTGGAATATGGGATTAGATTAGACTGGGCTTGATGGCCGGCGTGGACACGATAGGCCGAAGGGCCTCTATCCGTGCTGTATAACTCTATGACTATGACCTCACGGATCCGGCCCTTCCCACCTGCTTTTTACCTGACGTGAATCGGAAGCTATGGGAAACCCAAATAGGGTTCAAGTAAATTCATTTTAATATTTTGTGTATTGGAAAATTAAGTACTTAAAGTATTTCAATGAGGTATATTGCCCTTTTAAATATTGGCCTGCTGGCTTTATGTGGGGGGCGTGACTTCCTGGTGTCAGCTGTGCACACATGTAAACCCAGAAGTGGGCGGATTGGAGCCGGGATGGGGTCCCGCTCCAAAAAGCTATCATTTTAACTTCACACCCACCCGTTCTTGGGGGGTTAAAATTTACCCCCAGGTTTCTCTCCTAAAAGGACATTAGTGAACCAGTTGGGTTTTTACATCAATCAGACAGCTTTATGGTCACTTTTACTGATGATAGCTTTTTATTTCCCCCATTCAAAAAAAAACTGAATTCAAATTCTCAAACTGCAACGGCGTGATTTGAACTCATGTTCTCTGGATTATTAGTCGAGGCCTCTGGATTACTAGTCCAGTGACATAACCACTACTCTACCGTACCCCTGCTCTTTGAATAATGATGGGAATTTTTTTTACATCCACCTGAAGAGGCAGGTGAGGCGCTGATTTAACATCTCATCTGAAAGACAGCACTTCTCATAACACAGTACCATGAATTTCAGCTGAGATTATGGGCTCAATTTTAAAAAGGAGCCGGGAAGGGGACGGGGTCAATTTGAGGTCGGGAAACCCATTAGTACGGGTTTCCCGGACGTCCGTACGATTTTGACGTAAGGACGTCTTATTTTTTTTGTCGGTTTCCCGGCCGATTGACAGGCTGGTCTCAGTCGGACGGGAGACCAGCCAGGGAGAGGACGTCTTCAGGTAAGACTGCAGGTAAGTCTTTGTTTGTTTGGATTGTGGGGGAGGGGCAGGGGCACAGGGGTCATGAGTCATGCGGGATGGGGGCGGGATCGGGGGTCATCACAGGGTCCGCGATCGTTGAAGGGGAGGATCAGCGTCGGGGGATCTGGGTCAGTGCAGGTAGGCTTGTTGGGCCTGGGGGAAGCACTCCTGCTCCTCCGGGCCCATAAGCTGTGCCTTTCTAGGCACCTACCTGCTAAGTCTCAGGCCTTCTCCCTCCTTTCACGAGGCGTAAAACAGAAGGCCCGGGAATCCCGGCCCCCCAGGGTTGAAATTGGGAATTAGTGAAAAATGGAGGCCTGAAGCCTCCTGGAAAGGTTTTAAAGCTTGACCCACCTCCTGAGAGTGGGTTGGTCGCTCGCCCCTCATCCCATCTAGTGAAAACTGGAAATGGGCGGGTTGGGGACGGGTGTCAAATGGTGGCAATTTTCCATGCCCCCTCCCCCAACCCACCCGTTTTTTACTTTTAAAATCGAGCCCTATGTGTTTGAATCCTAGAATGGGGCTTGAATCCATAACAACTCAGAGATAATAGTGCTATCAGTGAGCCAAGGGGAGGGTGGAAAATAAAAAAGTGATGGCAAGAGAGCGCTCGTGCATGACAGCTGGAGAGATTACAAAAGGCAAAGAGCTAGAGCAACAACTAGCTGTATGGAAGGACAAGTAACTGGTTGTGTGCTAAAAAGTGGAAGGTGTCATAGAAATTTATTTATTTATGTAACTGCAATTTTTCTCTTTAGTCTCAATAGTGGGTCAATCAACATATGAATATAAATACAATATATTTATTCCTTGAATAAAGCAGATCAGTACCTCTCCTCCGAATAGCCAAACTGAGATTAACAAACTCAACTCATTATCAATGCAAATATTTTTTTTTGAAGAAGTCCTTACTCAGACAAGAGGAAAGAACATTCAGCATAACTGAAATGGGCATTGCATGTTATTGATGTGATAAGCTGCAATAGATGGAATATTTGGTGACACAGTGTCAGTCACAAGAGCAGACTCTTGCCAACAACCTGAAAATCATTTACAGGAATCCAGAGCCTAGTGAGAGGAAGTCTCTGTTTTGTTTGGTAAAAAGCCAAAAACAATAATACAGGGTACCTCAATAAATACAAATTTAAAAAATGCAATTCTATGCTGACTTTGGTGGGATGGCGAGAAAGAAGTTAAATTAAATATACTGGGCCGGATTTTGCTCTGAATGGCGAATGAACGGTGCCTACGACAGTAGGAAAATGAGGTGGTTGGTAAGCTGCCTGATTCAAAATTATTTTTTATTTTAGAAATCTGTCATTAAACTAATAAGGCCTGCATATTCCCAAGCTCAAAGTGCTGACACAAGCTCATCAATTTATGCCCTGGGGACTCATCCACTGATCGCTGATTGCTGGGGCCTAACAGGTGACCCCTGCTCCCAGTTTTTCAGTGTAAATGGCGTGAATCATGGCTTCTGACGAGTTTCCCAGCATTTGTACGTCATTGCCATGCACTCGCCCACATTTAAGCAGACACACCTTGCCATTAGAAATGGCCATGAAAAATGGCAGGGAGCCAGAGAAGCAGCAGAGCATGGACCCAAATTGCTTTCCACTTCTGCCCACTCCAAATCCACTGAAAAAGTGGGGGAAGAGGCAGCAAGCTCAGACTAATGTATAAAAACAAACTGAATACATTTCATGCGTAAGGCAGACGTGAAGTACTTACCTGTAAAATATGTTTCTAAACAATCTCATTTTGGAGACATTGCAGTTGGGATCAAAAATTGGGGAAATAAGGCTTTTTATAACTCAGCCAATTTTAGAGTTAGGAACATGGAATGGGGAGAATGAAAAAGAAAGAAAGAGAAGGGGTGCAGAATAGAGTTGGTGTTCTAAACAGGAGTGGGAGGATACGTTTAGAGTAAAAACCCTTTAAAATAAAACTTTTAAATACACCTCAATCCAACTTATGTAAACCTGTAAACGGAAATATTTCAAAATCAAATTTAAAATGAAAACCAAATATCTGGGACTCCTTTAGGGATAAGTACCTAACGTTCATCATATACTTATTTTTTCCTCTGTACATATTTCGATATAAGGTGTGCACGGTCCTTTGGCTTGTTGCTCTGAACCATGAATTTTCCGATTGAAAATCCTAAATGATGCACTTTCATTTTGCAATGAAGTGAAACAATCAGCTGATGAAATGGGACTTCCCCTTAGATGCTGTGTATAAAAGAGCAGGTGCAAGAGAAGCTCTCACACAGCTTCAATAGTGACAGCTCCTACTGCACTGACTGAAGAAATGATGCCTATTATCTTCCTGATTTTTTCATGGTAAGCAACTCTTTTCAAGTATAATACCATTCCATTGTAATTTAACTGTTACAGATCCTTAAATAAACAAAGAAGTTTGCTTTAAATCCAGAATTATAATGCAATTTATTTGTACTTTATTCATTTTGTCAGTGTTAAAATATTAGCTGTTACTTTGATAAATAAGCATCGCGTGCTTCTATGATCTAGGCATATTTCCCACCAGCCACTAATGTAAACTGAAAACGTCAGTGAGAGTATAAAAGAGGAACGCTATTGCATAGTTACACTATTTTTTGCTCATATGGCAATAGTGACGAGAAAAAGAAACGTGCTTCAGTGGCAGGCATTACAAATTTTGCAAGTTCTCGTACGGTATTCTGGGGTAAGCCCACAGTCGGTAAACTGGGACCATTTTCCAACAGATCTGCATCTCCCATGCATCAATCCATACTTATCATTGTAGATAATGATTTGATCAAATCTCTTTTGTACAAACAATAGTGAATTATTTAAGCTATTGGGACAGTCAAACTAAAAATGTTTTTGAATGAGACTGGTATGTTGCTAGGACTTTTATTATATAGCCATAGGTTTTACCATCACATTTACTATCACCATAATGGACAGAAAACAGAGAGTAGGAATAAGTGGGTTGTTTTCGGGTTGGTAGGTTTTAACTAGTGGGATGCCACAAGGATCAGTGCTTGGGCATCAGCTGTTCATAATATATATCAATGACTTAGATGAGGGGACTAAGTGTAATGTATCCAAGTTTGGTGACGATACAAAACTATGTGGGAAAGTAAGCTGTGAGGAGGACACAAAGAGACTGCAAAGGGATATAGACAGATTAAGTGAGTGGGCAAGAAGGTGGCAGATGGAGTATAATGTGGGGAAATGTGAAATTATCCACTTTGGTAGGAATAGAAAAGCAGATTTTTTTTTAAAAGTGAGAGACTAAGAAATGTTGGTAGTCAGAGGGACTTGGGTGTCCTTGTACATGAATCACAGAAAGTTAGCATGCAGGTACGGCAAGCAATTAGGAAGGCAAATGGTAGGTTAGCCTTTATTGAGAGGAGTTTGGAGTATAAGAGTAAGGAGGTCTTGCTGCAATTATACAAGGCTCTGGTGAGACCACACCTGGTGTACTGTGTACAGTTTTGGTCTCCTTACCTAAGGAAGGATATACTTGCCTTAAAGGGGGTGCAACTTAAGTTCACTAGATTGATTCCTAGGATGAGAGGGTTGTCCTATGAAGAGAGATCGAGTAGAATGGGCCTATATTCTCTGGAGTTTAGAAGAATGAAAGGTGATCTTATTGAAATGGATAAAATTCTTGGGCAGCTTGACAGGGTAGATGCTGAGAGGCTGTTTCCCCTGACTGGAGAGTCCAGAACTAGGGGGTCATAGTCTCAAGATAAGGGGTTGGCCATTTAGGACCGAGATGATGAAAAATTTCTTCACTCAGAAGGTTGTGATTCTTTGGAATTCTCCACCCCAAAGGGCTGTGGATGCTCAGTCATTAAGGATATTCAAGACTGAGATTGATAGATTTTTGGACACTAAGGGAATGAAGGGATTTGGGGATAGGGCAGCAAAGTGGAGCTAACGTAGAAGATCAGCCATGATCTTACTGAATGGAGGAACAGTCTCAAGGGGCCATATGGCCCACTCCTGCTCCTATTTATGTTCTTATTCAAGGTGTTGGACCTGCAACAAATGTCCAGCAACTATTGGATACCTTTACTAATCTGTCTCCCTCTGAACTTGCAGCACTCCGTTCTCTCAGGTCCAACCTCGACATTGTCATTAAACCTGCTGACAAGGGAGGTGCTGTTGTTGTTTGGCGAACAAACCTCTACCTTGTGGAGGCTGAACGCCAACTCTGACATCTCCTCCTATCTCCCCTTGAACCATGACCCCACCAACGAACATCAAGCCATCGTTTCCTAGACCATCACTGACCTCATGTCCTCTGGAGATCTCTTTCCCACCCCGGCCTCCAACCTCAGTCCTGCAACCCCGCACAGCTCGTTTCTACCTCCTTCCCAAGATCCTCAAACAGTTCTGCCCTGGTAGACCCATTGTTTCAGCCTGTACCTGCCCCATGAAACTTCATTCTTCCGTTCTGACAAAAGGTCATCGACCTGAAATGTTCAACTCTTTCACTCCACAGATGCTGCCTGACCTGTTGAGTGTTTCCAGCATTTTCTATTTTTATTACCTTTACTAAGACTAGCATTAAATAGCTACAGGCAAGTTTTTGATATCAGCATATCCAACAAATTTGAAAATGGGTCAATTTATTTAAATTGTTTTCAAATGATTGAGCAGAATTTAATCTGTGGTTTAAAAAAAAACTTTCTTTTGTTTCCACAGCGGGGACATTTGCGGGAGTCCATTTACAGTATCTGTTGAGTACAATGCCATAAAGCACAGAATGACTTTACAAGCATTCTGTCCAAACAAAACTATAATCAACACTTTAAAGAAGCTTAAGTACAATCTGCCCCATGGCATTGAACAAGATGTAACAGTGGTTAGCAACAACATTGAACTTTCCATCGATTTTGTAACCACAGATAACTCATTAGACGCCATTGAAGGATACAAAAGAACAATGACAGAACAAATGCTAACAAATGTGTCAAACCAAGGATACAAACTTAACAAATACAACCGCCTTTTTAAGAAGCAGCAGCACTTCATGTTGGTAGATCCCACGTGTCTCAAATGGTGTCTCACATTAAAAAGGACCTACACTGCAGAACCATCTAGAGTTGTTACATGGCTACAGGATACTACAACTGAAAATACTGATTTCAAAAGGAGGAGAAAATAAAGAAACCTTGCTGAGTGCTCTCAAGTGCTTGAGCAAATCCCTGCCTTGAAATTCAAATAATGGAGCAAATCCCTGCCTTGAAATTCAAATAATGCAAAAATGCAAACTTTTAAGAATAAATGGATAATACAGAAAATGCTCCAGTTAAAACTGCTGAGTCAAGTGGATTGTTTCAGGACTTGACCATCTCCAGTTCCTTCTCCTCTGCCCTTTATTTAGGCCCCATGCCATGAGGAAGCTCACAGCTAATTTTCCACAGAGCCAGTTACTTCTTTGTTTCCCAATTTAGAATCATACTATTATAATATTTTGTACCATCAACGTTACAAAGACACTCAATATGTTTGAATAATATATTGGAAAACTCAAATAAAAAACAATTTAATCTGCTGCTACATAATGCTGTTAATTTTTATTTTCAATAAAGCAAAATGATTTCTTGAACTATGACATGTCTCCCAAGCTTTCTTTTGCAAAAAAGATTCAGTTAATTTTAGGTATCCTAATTTACAAAAATCCTCCTTTGAAAAGGTACTTTCAGATTTTGCTACTCATAATTTTTTCAATCAGACATTAGATGATGCATTGCTAACACAACAGATTATTTTTTTTGTCATTTGTGCGCTAAATCCGGGAAATTTAGGCACAAGCTGGTAAATGCCCAGATTTAGGAAACCCCCAAGTGTGCACAGAAAAAACGCTAAGAATGACTCGTAATTAATGCATCTCAAAGCACTTCATATACTATGAATTAGTGTGCAGTGCAGTGACTATGATGTAGACAAATACAGCAGTCATTTTATACACAGCAAGACCCTGTAAGATGAATGAACAGTTAATCTGTTTTTTTTGGTGGAGTTGGTGAAGAAAGAAATGTTGGTTTGAACACTGGGAGAACTCCCTGCTTTCTTCAAAGATTGCCAGATGATCTTTAATATCAAGCAGAAGGAATATTGGTTTTATGACTCATCCAAAGGATGGCAGCTCTGGCAATAGAGCATTCCTGCCCGTCTAGATTACATGTTTAAGTGTTTGAATCCCTTCATGGCCCTGCCTCTCCGTATCTCTAAACTTCTCCAGCCCCACAACCCTGCCCTGAATCTCTCTTTTCCTCTGGCCTCTTCAGCATAGGCAAGGGGCTGAACGTCTGTTCTAGATTGCGCCAGGGTGACTCGCCCGCGCTATGAGAAAACGTCAGGTCTTCGCTCAGCATTTCTGCACAGTGGTGAGGTGGAGATTGGTAACTTGGCGATATGGAGAGTTGTGGGTGTGAACCCACATCCTGCCCCATATTGTTGCCCTCAAGCACTGCAACAACTGTGCTGCCCACTTTTCAATTTTATATTTCCATTCAGCCTACAACTCATACTTAAAGTGAACATGGGAAAAATCACAAATATAAGAAATATTTTTGTTAATGCTTATGTGTGAAACAAACAGGATAAACAAACTGTTTAGTTATAACTAGAAAACCACAACTAAACCGGAAGAACAAACTTGTGGTTATGCAGTACATCATGCTCATACTACATAATTTGCTCCATAAAGTCACTTCCGATGACATCCCTGCTTTCGCCATTACTTCCCTCAAAAAGCAGCCAAGCTTTGCGTCAAAACTGGGGCCTGACCTATGCAACAGAATCAATTCTATTTGGATTAAGCTATTGTCAAACTAATTGCTCCAATGTATTTTTGTTTGGGTCAATACTACTTTACTGAAATGGAAGGCAGGATAGTGGGTTTTAACTCTTAACATACCCTGCTGGTCACCAATGAATTCAATAGCCAGGCTTTTAAAAGGCAGTAACATCTACATTTATTTGCCTGTGAACAGAGACCAGAAACAAGCACTGTCCAATGCCTTTCAGAAAAATGGCAACAATTTTCTGATTCCCACATTAGAAAGCTTTAAGGTCCCTGACAGAAGCCATTACCAAACCATGAGTCTTTTCTGTCAACAGCAGGAATACAGTGTTAAGTAGAAAATATACTCGAGAGATAGACATATTGAAAAGGTCACAACCACTGAACAAACTCGGGTTATTTAGCCTTGAAAAAAACGCAGGACGTCCCGTCCAGCTGGACCCTACCTCACCACCTGTCCCAGGTGCAAGTTCCTGAAGAGGAACCGTTTCGACCGAAAGGCCATCAGACAGTGGCCGGCATGGAACGTTCTGGTAGTCCTGCAGGGAAGGGAGAGGTTGGATCCGATCAGGCAGTTCCCTGACCAGTCAAAGCCATTTGGCAGAACGTCTCATCGTCAGAACTGACCAACAGGCACCAGGATGTAGCTTGGATGGTGGTGAGAAGGGCCCTCTTTCCTATACTCATAGCATCTCATCACCACCGCAAACTGCCCTCGAGGCTGCAGTGGGGACGAGACCGTCGTGCACCTCCTGGTGGACTGCCTTTTCGCGTAGAAGATGTGGAGATCGATGCGTTGATATCTGTCCCGGTTCATCCCCAACCACTCGGTAACACAGGACGCTGTGCTCTACGGGCTGTTCCCTGGGACGCACACAGGGACAGATATCAACTGCTGCTGGAAGACCATCAATTCAGTGAAGGAGGCCCTTTGGTCCGCCTGAAACATGCTGGTTTTCCAGCTGAACGAACTGTCCACGACCGAGCACTGCCGACTGGCACACTCCAAGGTCCAGGCGTACGTGCTGCGAGACGCACTGAAGTAAAGTGCGGCCTATGCAAAGGCTCCATGGGGAAAGGCCACAGTGTAAGGCCATTTCACCTTGTATTGTACAGCATGTATTAGAAGCTATGTACTGTGTTTTAATTGTAATAATGGAATCGTATTGTGTATGAAACGAGCGACCACAACATGGTTGAATTCCATATCCAATTAGAGGGTGAGAAGGTTGATTCTCAAACAAGCGTACTGAGCTTGAATAAAGGAGACTATGATGGTATGAGAGCGGAATTGATTAAAGTGGACTGGGAAAATAGATTAAAGGGTAAGACGGTACATGAGCAGTGGTGTTCATTTAGGGAGTTATTTTACAACTTT
Source organism: Heptranchias perlo (assembly GCF_035084215.1). Taxonomy (NCBI): domain Eukaryota; kingdom Metazoa; phylum Chordata; class Chondrichthyes; order Hexanchiformes; family Hexanchidae; genus Heptranchias; species Heptranchias perlo. The sequence goes on from NC_090327.1 coordinate 104,885,112, forward strand.
CAAAATAAATATATTCCACTGAGGAAAAAAGGGTGTAAAAGAAATGACAGCCACCCGTGGCTAAGTAAAGAAATCAAGGATAGTATCCGACTAAAAACAAGGACATATAAGGTAGCCAAACTTAGTGGGAGGATAGAAGATTGGGAATTCTTCAAAAGACAGCAAAAAGTAACTAAAGGATTGATTAAGAAAGGGAAGTTAGATTATGAAAAGAAATTAGCAAAAAATATAAAAACAGATAGCAAGAGTTTCTATAGTTATATAAAAAGAAAAAGGGTGGCTAAGGCAAACATAGGTCCCTTAGAGGATGAGACCGGGAAATTAATGGTGGGAAACATGGAGATGGCAAAAATGCTGAACAAATATTTTGTTTCAGTCTTTACAGTAGAGGACACTAAGAATATCCCAACACTGGACAAACAGGGGACTCTCGGGGGGGAGGAGCTAAATACGATTAAAATCACTCAAGAGATGGTACTCAGTAAAATAATGGGACTCAAGGCGGATAAATCCCCTGGACCTGATGGCTTCCATCCTAGGGTCTTGAGGGAAGTGGCAGTAGGGATTGTGGATGCTTTGGTGATAGTTTTCCAAAATTCCCTGGACTCAGGAGAGGTCCCGGCAGATTGGAAAACTGCTAATGTAACACCGTTATTTAAAAAGGGTAGTAGGCAGAAGGCTGGAAATTATAGGCCAGTTAGCTTAACATCTGTGGTGGGTAAAATTTTGGAGTCTATTATTAAGGAGACAGTAACGGAACATTTAGATAAGCATAATTTAATAGGACAAAGTCAGCATGGCTTTATGAAGGGGAAGTCATGTCTGACAAATTTGCTTGAGTTCTTCGAGGATATAACGTATATGGTGGATAAAGGGGAACCAGTGGACATAGTGTATTTAGACTTCCAGAAGGCATTCGACAAGGTGCCACATAAAAGATTATTACTTAAGATAAAAAATCACGGGATTGGGGGTAATATTCTGGCATGGGTGGAGGATTGGTTATCAAACAGGAAGCAGAGAGTTGGGATAAATGGTTCATTTTCGGACTGGCAACCAGTAACCAGTGGTGTTCCACAGGGGTCGGTGCTGGGTCCCCAACTCTTTACAATCTATATTAACGATTTGGAGGAGGGGACCGAGTGCAACATATCAAAATTTGCAGATGATATAAAGATGGGAGGGAAAGTAGAGAGTGAGGAGGACATAAAAAACCTGCAAGGGGATATAGACAGGCTGGGTGAGTGGGCGGAGATTTGGCAGATGCAATATAATATTGGAAAATGTGAGGTTATGCACTTTGGCAGGAAAAATCAGAGAGCAAGTTATTTTCTTAATGGCGAGAGACTGGAAAGTACTGCAGTACAAAGGGATCTGGTGGTCCTAGTGCAAGAAAATCAAAAAGTTGGTATGCAGGTGCAGCAGGTGATCAAGAAAGCCAACGGAATGTTGGCTTTTATTGCTAGGGGGATAGAATATAAAAACAAGGAGGTATTGCTGCAGTTATATAAGGTATTGGTGAGACCGCACCTGGAATACTGCATACAGTTTTGGTCTCCATACTTAAGAAAAGACATACTTGCTCTCGAGGCAGTACAAAGAAGGTTCACTCGGTTAATCCCGGGGATGAGGGGGCGGACATATGAGGAGAGGTTGAGTAGATTGGGACTCTACTCATTGGAGTTCAGAAGAATGAGAGGCGATCTTATTGAAACATATAAGATTGTGAAGGGTCTTGATCGGGTGGATGCAGTAAGGATGTTCCCAAAGATGGGTGAAACTAGAACTAGGGGGCATAATCTTAGAATAAGGGGCTGCTCTTTCAAAACTGAGATGAGGAGAAACTTCTTCACTCAGAGGGTGGTAGGTCTGTGGAATTTGCTGCCCCAGGAAGCTGTGGAAGCTACATCATTAGATAAATTTAAAACAGAAATAGACAGTTTCCTAGAAGTAAAGGGAATTAGGGGTTATGGGGAGCGGGCAGGAAATTGGACATGAAGCTGAGTTCGGATCGGTCAATGCCCTGTGGGTGGCGGAGAGGGCCCAGGGGCTATGTGGCCGGGTCCTGCTCCGACTTCTTGTGTTCTTTAGATTTGTGGTTGGGATCAGATCAGCCATGATCTTATTGAATGGCGGAGCAGGCTCGAGGGGCCGATTGGCCTACTCCTGCTCCAATTTCTTATGTTCTTATGTTCTTATTGTTCTTATGATCTGTGTTGTATTGTTTTTGAATTGTAATTGATATCTACATTGAACTGTATCCTTAAATTTTAAGAAAAAGTATATTTTGAAATTTAAAAAAAGTTATTTAGCCTTGAAAAGAGGTAATTGAGAGGTGATCTCATAGAAGTATATGACAGTAAATGGTATAGGAAAAGTAAATCTGGAATACTACTTCAAATTAAACCAGTTGGGCAAGGAGACAGGTTCAATGTAGCAAAAAGCAAATTTAGGGCAGATGTCAGGAAGGCCTTTACCACAAAGAATTAATATACTGAATGGGCTTAGAGGGAGAGCAATGGAGGCAAAAATCACTGGAATCGTATCAGAAAGTGTTATATTCTGTGATGGTTGGGGGGGGGGCGGGGAGAGCAGGGGAAGAGAGAAGAATGGAGGGAGTGCAGTTTTTTTCTGAATGATAGAGCGAGGATGGGCTGAGTGGCCTCCCTCATTCATATTTATCTTGTGAGATAGACTGATTTCACGGTTGTAATCTGATAGTTGAGGTTCAAACTGTTGGGAGTTTAGGATCTCAACTGAACCCTCAATTGGCTTAAGTCCTGTGAACGTCTCTGGAGTTTTTGACCATTTTATGGCAGAAAGGATTTGGGAAATAGAGCATTGTATGCAAAGGTTCAGTTTTAAAGCAATTGGTATATTCATATGGGATTACAAAAGACAGAGACAAAAGGTGGTTGGAATGCTAATAAGCTAGGCTTTAAAGTTGTTTCCCCAAAGACTGTAAATAGTAATTAGCCTATCTCCATAATTGATAAATGCCTCACACCTATAGTGTTGGGAGGTCTATGGTCCCGGGCGCTCAGCAGGGGTTGTCTGGCATAAGCCCACGATTCACTTCATGTCAGGAAGTACGAGACGGCCTCAACCGGGATCTTGGGTTCATGTCACGCTACACGTAACCCCACCAGCGAACAAATGTTATCTGTTTTTAATATAACGGGTCATTTGCTGTCTTTCTCTTCCTTCCTTCTCTCTCTCTCTGTTTGTTTTTTTGGTTGTTTGCATATTCGGTGGTCTTGTAGGTAACACCTCTCTGTCTGCACACTGTGATTGCCTTGGCAACGGGCAGTTGGAAAGAGTATCTGTAATCACCAGGTATTGTTCTGTGATTTATAAATGCGATGGGTTCGAGGATTTCATTTCCTCAACATTCACCTGAGGAAGGAGGAAGCCTCCGAAAGCTTGTGAATTTCAAATAAAATTGTTGGACTATAACTTGGTGTTGTAAAATTGTTTACAATTGTAAGAAAGTAGAACAAGCTCATTATTTTGTATTATTATGCAAAGGCAAGTGGTACTGATTGAATTAAGTGAGTCCAAGCATAACTGTATGTCAACTTGCTATCTGTAATGCAAATCAGCTTTTACATCTGACCTTGCCTCATCAATTGTTATCTCGGTCCGCCTTTGAAAACAACGAAGCAGTACATGAGGGCACGAAAAAGACACAATATCCACTTTGTATGTCAAAGTGGCACATTGTTACACCCTATAGGTTATGCTATCCTATAAGTAGCTACTGAGTAGTGAGAGTCAAGCATGTAATAGGCGTGGGATCCATGTATGGGAATGTCCAACACCACTTAGCCAGAGAAGGTATGTGCAACAGACCGGAATTTGTAACACCCTGGCATTCACTGCACATTACCCTTTGTGCTTACACGTAGGTTAGTTGCTGAAAATAGTACTGAGGATGAGGTGTTTCTGCATTTTTTCTAAAATCTATTCAAAGCATGGCTTCAAAACAACTCTAGACATGGAGATTCAAAGATTTGTTCCTCAACAAAATTCAATTGTAAACAATTTTACAACACCAAGTTATAGTCCAACAATTTTATTTGAAAATCACAAGCTTTCGGAGGCTTCCTCCTTCCTCAGGTGAATGTCAAGAAATCCTCGAACCTTTCACATTTATAAATCACAGAACAATACCTGGTGATTACAGATAATCTTTCCAACTGCCAGTTGCCAAGGCAATCAAAGTGTTCAGACAGAGGTGTTACCTACAGTACCACCGAATATACAAACAACCAAAAAAAAAACAAAGAGAGAGAGGCAGAAACATAGAAACATCCGAAAGGAAGAGAAAGACAGCAAATGACCCGTTATATTAAAAACAGATAACTTTTGTTCACTGGTGGGGTTACGTGTAGCGTGACATGAACCCAAGATCCTGGTTGAGGCCGTCCTCATGGGTGCGGAACTTGGCTATCAATTTCTGCTCGACGCTTTTGCGTTGTCGTGTGTCTCGAAGGCCGCCTTGGAGTACGCTTACCCGAAGGTCGGTGGCTGAATGTCCTTGACTGCTGAAGTGTTCCCCGACTGGGAGGGAACCCTCCTGTCTGGCGATTGTTGCGCGGTGTCCGTTCATCCGTTGTCGCAGTGTCTGCATGGTCTCGCCAATGTACCATGCTCTGGGGCATCCTTTCCTGCAACGTATGAGGTAGACAACGTTGGCCGAGTCACAGGAGTATGAACCATGTACCTGGTGGGTGGTGTCCTCTCGTGTGATGGTGGTATCTGTGTCGATGATCTGGCATGTCTTGCAGAGGTTACCGTGGCAGGGTTGTGTGGTGTCGTGGACGCTGTTCTCCTGAAAGCTGGAACTACGCTGCCTACATGAAAGATACCGCCAAACAGATGAGGCAACGGAACTACGCTGCCTACATGAAAACCAAGAGCAGGAAGCTTGAGAAACTCGGCATCACCACCATCGACCAAGCTTCCCCGGTACCACGGTTGCAACCACAGGGAAGTCTATCGTCAATTTGTCCGACCACACCCTTCAACCAGACGAAATCGAAGTTCTCAGCCGAGGGCTCAATTTCTGCCCCACTACCAAAATGGACCCCATTCGTCTCGCGGCGGACACAGAGGAATTCATCAGGAGAATGAGGCTCCGGGAATTCTTCCACAAACCCCAAGATTTCAGCAGCGAACCCAATGAGACAATCAACGATCCGGAACAGCAGACAGAGGGATCCGCGGTGCAGCAACCGAAGAGGAAAGAGTCAAACTGGACTCCTCCGGAGGGTCGCTGCCCTCAGCTTGACATGTATGCTCAAGCTGTCAGGAAATGCGTCAATGCCAGATTCATCAGCCGCACTCGCAAGACAGTCCAGAATGTCACCCGAGCACAACGCAACGCCATCAAGACCAACCGCAACATCGTCATCAAACCAGCGGACAAAGGAGGAGCCATCATCATACTGAACAGAACGGACTATTGCGAAGAAGCATACCGACAACTGGACAACCAGGAACACGACAGACGGTTACCCGCAGATCCGACCAAAGAACACACCCACCAGCTCAACAAACTGATCATGACCTTCGATCCAGACCTTCAAAACATCCTACGCACTCTCATCCCACGTACTCCCCGCGTGGGAGACTTCTACTGCCTCCCAAAGATACACAAAGCCAACACACCTGGACGTCCTATCGTATCAGGCAACGGAACCCTGTGAGAGAACCTCTCTGGATACATCGAGGGCATCCTGAAACCCATCGTACAGGGAACCTCCAGCTTCTGTCGCGACACTACAGACTTCCTACAAAAACTCAGTACCCACGGACCAGTTGAACCAGAAACACTTCTCACCACGATGGACGTCTCGGCACTCTACACCAGTATCCCCCACGATGACGGCATCGCTGCGACAGCATCAATACTCAACACCAACAACAGCCAATCTCCAGACGCCATCCGACAACTCATCCGCTTCATCCTGGATCACAATGTCTTCACCTTCGATAACCAGTTCTTTACCCAAACACACAGAACAGCCATGGGGACCAAATTCGCACCCCAATACGCCAACATTTTCATGCACAAGTTCGAGCGGGACTTCTTCACTGCACAGGACCTACAACCAATGCTATACACCAGATACATCGACGACATTTTCTTTCTATGGACCCACGGCGAAGAATCACTAAAGAGACTACACGATAACATCAACAAGTTCCATCCCACCATCAAGCTCACCATGGACTACTCCTCAGAATCGGTTTCGTTCTTGGACACACAAATCTCCATCAAAGACGGGCACCTCAGCACCTCACTCTACCGCAAGCCCACGGACAACCTCACGATGCTCCACTTTTCCAGCTTCCACCCTAACCACGTCAAAGAGGCCATCCCCTATGGACAGGCCCTGCGAATACACAGGATCTGCTCAGACGAGGAGGAACGCGATGGACACCTACAGACGCTGAAAGACACCCTAGTAAGAATGGGATATGACGCTCGACTCATCGATCGACAGTTCCGACGGGCCACAGCGAAAAATCGCATAGACCTCCTCAGAAGACTAACACGGGACGCAACCAACAGAGTACCTTTTGTCGTCCAGTACTTCCCCGGAGCGGAGAAACTACACCATGTTCTCCGCAGCCTTCAACATGTCATCAATGACGACGAACACCGCGCTATGGCCATCCCCAACACCACCACTACTCGCCTTTAAACAGTCACCCAACCTCAAACAGACCATCGTTCGCAGCAAATTACCCAGCTTTCAGGAGAACAGCGTCCACGACACCACACAACCCTGCCACGATAACCTCTGCAAGACATGCCAGATCATCGACACAGATACCACCATCACACGAGAGGACACCACCCACCAGGTACATGGTTCATACTCCTGTGACTCGGCCAACGTTGTCTACCTCATACGTTGCAGGAAAGGATGCCCCAGAGCATGGTACATTGGCGAGACCATGCAGACACTGCGACAACGGATGAACGGACACCGCGCAACAATCGCCAGACAGGAGGGTTCCCTTCCAGTCGGGGAACACTTCAGCAGTCAAGGACATTCAGCCACCGACCTTCGGGTAAGCGTACTCCAAGGCGGCCTTCGAGACACACGACAACGCAAAAGCGTCGAGCAGAAATTGATAGCCAAGTTCCGCACCCATGAGGAAGGCCTCAACCGGGATCTTGGGTTCATGTCACGCTACACGTAACCCCACCAGCGAACAAAAGTTATCTGTTTTTAATATAACGGGTCATTTGCTGTCTTTCTCTTCCTTTCGGATGTTTCTGCCTCTCTCTCTCTCTCTGTTTGTTTTTTTGGTTGTTTGCATATTCGGTGGTACTGTAGGTAACACCTCTCTGTCTGAGCACTTTGATTGCCTTGGCAACGGGCAGTTGGAAAGATTATCTGTAATCACCAGGTATTGTTCTGTGATTTATAAATGCGAAAGGTTCGAGGATTTCTTGACATTCACCTGAGGAAGGAGGAAGCCTCCGAAAGCTTGTGATTTTCAAATAAAATTGTTGGACTATAACTTGGTGTTGTAAAATTGTTTACAATCGTCAACCCCAGTCCATCACCGGCATCTCCACAACAAAATTCAAGTTAGTGGTCTTTGTGTGGTTACATTTACAACAACGAAACTTCACTGGCCAGTTTATAATCGGCAAGAATATGAATCTCAATACAATATGAATGTTGTTTTTTTAAAAAACGTTTCCAGTTCTAGATTTATTCGGACTTTTTGAATCACAGAAGTAGTACTTACAGTTTCACTGACTCATTTCATAACCCACCACTTATTCAGGAACCAAAATATGGAGAATCACTAATGAAAGAGTTAAATCTGAAGATCAATACTATAAATGTCCATGCAGTTTAGCTGCAGGAGTTCAGAACTGTTGACTAAAAGAAGGGTCAAATTATTCTTAACACCAAGACCACACCTTATTTTATTATGGATTAATAAGGAGGTGCATCACTGCATCCCTGTCTGGATGCTAAGAAAAGTGTGCCTGGTCCAATTTCAATTTTTTGCTTCGCTAAAAGCTTCAGAATCTTCTGCTCCCCCATCCCTCTGCACAAAAAAGACACATACACACAAATTAGAATTAAAAACAAGCCATGCTTTCTGGACTCACCATCATACATATAGTAGGTTCCATCTTTGAACACCAACACGGCAGGAAGCTCCTGGACAGCGACATCCTGGTGGAAAAGCATCATCACAATAAACTCTTACAAACTGTCCAGAATGTACTGCATAAAAGAAACAGGACTTTTGCAGGCCTACTAAGGCATCTACAATAAGATACAATTTTAAAATGTGCCATCTCTCCTAGTTATATCACCTTAATACAAGGTAAACAGCTCGTCAACTTCACTGTTGTTTCCACAAAAAGATTTGAAACACTATCACCTTTAGTAGGATCAACAGTAACACAAAATGATGAGTCTTCCTGTTTTGGGGAGAATGCAGTAACATTTCTGCACCATAAAATTCCTTTAAAATTATACATTTCTTCAGTTCTGTACACTTTATTTGTCAATTTGCTAGGCACCCCAAAAGTCACCTAATATCCACAAGGTTGAGCGTCTTGGCTCTGTGCTAGTACTCCTGCCTCGGAGTCAGAGGGTCACAGGTTCAAGCTCCATTCCAGAGTACAGAATCTAAGCTGACATTTCAGTGCATTACTGAGGGAGTGCTGCAATGTCAGAGATGCCATTTTTCAGATGAGACATCAAACCGAGGCCCCGTCTGCCTTGTGAGGTGGACATATACGATCCAATGGCAATTTTCAAAGAGCAGGGAGTTCTTCTGGTGTCCTGGTCAACATTTATCCCTCAACGAATACTATAAAAAAAAATTACCTGGTCATTTATCTCAAGTGGAACTTCGTTGTGTGCAAATTGACTGCTGCGCTTCTCTACATTATAACAGCAACACCATTTAAAGTATTTCATTGGCTGTGAAGTGCTTTGGGACATCCTGTGGTGAGAAAGGTGCTATATAAATGCAAGTTCTTTCTTTAGTGCACGTCAATGGGAATTTTGACCGATTTTCGCCTTCCGAACAGAGATTGAACCTGGGACCTTCCTAGTCATAGAATCATAGAATGGTTACAGCAGGGAAGGAGGCCGTTCAGCTGTCGAGTCCATGCCGACTCTCTGCAACAGCAATCCAGCTAGGCCCACTCCCCCACCCTTTCCCCGTAGTCCTGCAAATTTTTTCCCTTCAAGTACTTATCCAATTCCCTTTTGAAAATCTGTATGGTTCAGCTACTCACTCGATAAACCTATTGAGCCATCATTTTAGAATCCTTTTTTAGTTACAATTTTCTGTATGGTTGCGAATTCTCTATTTTCTCCCCAATGTCCTATACCATCTGTTGCTGAAACAGTAGCAGGAAACCTACTTTCCGGCCTCTTCCAATCATCTGAGCAGGAGGTGCACAATATTATCTTGAGTAACTTTAATTTCCCACTTTGAAGAGGCACATAGCCCCTACTTATCCTTTTCCCACTGTTATATGACAATTCAGTGGCATGAGGAAATTTAAAGGGATAGTTTCTTATCTTTGTGCCCAGTGCTGTAGCCCCAGAGCTAAAGAAGGTCCAAAGTTCAAAACCTCAGCATCTGGTTGTGTCCCTGTCACTGAACAAGTTTTGCAAATTCTCAGCTAGATAAATTACTGCTTTAAGAAGAGGGAGGAAAACATCAGAGATCTACTTTGTCCTTCCTTTAGAATTATCCTCGTTAGCTAACCTGTGGAGAAGTTGACAGCCTGGGCTGTCTTGTCCTCTTGTTTGAAGAGGACAATAAGAGAACATGGCAGCAGTGGTGGTGCTAGTCATGGGAGTTGGGTGGAGAAAGGTTACAGAACCAGAAAAAAAGGGCATTGTCGGGAAGGTGCATGAATTCCAGGGCTGGCCCAACCATAAGTAACAGGCATACCATTGAGATCCAATGGCCCCAAATATAAAGCTAATGTTGCAGACCATATAATGTATAAAAGCCACTCCTCTCCAAAAAAAAATCCTTCGATGAGTTTTTGCTGGCCAAAAAAACTACCACAGTAAGAGTATCCAAATCACTGAGAAATCTACATAGGTATTTTCCAGATTCCAGATATGGAGAACACTAGACTTAGCTTCGGAATCCTCAAGTGTACATAAAAGACAATGCTGGAATTTAACCAACTGAAACCACACGGCTTACCAGCACAGGACACTGTTTATTGTTACTTCTCCAACTGCTTGTAGGGTTAATTGGAGCTGAGTAGGAAGAAGCTCAGTCCACAGTGACAGGTTTGCCCCTCCAAGTCCCATCAATGAGCTAGTTTCGCTGGTCAATTACTCTGGAGTGCTAGAGGACCTACCTAGTTCAGGTATCAGATTACACAGTCTGCCACAGAGGATCAATTCAAATTCAATCTCATGTCACACCAACACCCAATTTACATTCCTCCCTCATCCAAGAAGACTAAGCACTAGTTAGTCAAAAGTAGATAACAGACCGACTACATTAATGATCCGATCTATTAATGAAGTAAATCAGAATTAGTGGAAAATAATAGCATTTTCTAACGAAAGAACATTTAGATAAGAACAGATAGTCAGGGTGAACAACAGATGCCTATTTAGATTAGGCTAATGGCCCTAGTGCAATTTTCCCAGAGCAACAAGATTCCCACATTCACTGCTTGATCCTTCTGTTTTCTGTTTGATGAAAGGAACTTGTGGTAGCGTGTTGCACATTCTTACCACTCTTTGGGTAAAGAAGCTTCTCCTGAATTCCTTATTGGATTTATTAGCGACTATTTTATATTTATGACCTCTAGTTTTGGACTCCCCCATAAGTGGAAACATTTTCTCTACATCTACCCTATGAAGCCCTATCATTATCTTAAAGACCGCTAACAGGTCACCCCTCAGCCTTCTCTTGTCTGGAGAAAAGAGCCTCAGCCTGTTCAAGCCTTCTTGAGGATATCCTCTCAGTTCTGGTATCATAAGAACATAAGAAATAGGAGCAGGACATACGGCCCCTCGAGCCTGCTCAACTATTCAAAAAGAACATGGCTGATCTTCTAATTCAACTCCACTTTCCCGCCCGATCCCCATATCCCTTGATGTTCAAAAATCTATTGATCTCAATCTTGAATATACTCAACGACTCAGCATCCACAGCCCTCTGGGATAGAGGATTCCAAAAATTCACAACCCTCTATGTGAAGAAATTTCTCCTCATCTCGGTCCTAAATGGCCAACCTCTTATCTTGAGACAATAACCCCTAGTTCTAGACTTTCCACCCAGGGGAAACAGTCTCTCAGCATCTACCCTGTCAAGCCCTCTAAGAATTTTATATGTTTCAATATACCTCTCATTCTTCTAAATTCCAGAGAAAATAGGCCCAATTCTACTCAATCTCTCCTCATAGAACAACCCTCTCATCCCAGGAATCAATCTAGTGAACCTTCGTTGCACCCCCTTTAAAGGCAAGTACATTCTTCCTTAGGTCAGGAGATTAAAACTGTACACAGTACTCCAGGTGTGGACTCACCACAGCCCTATATAATTGCAGCAAGACCTCCTTATTCTTATACACCAACTCCCTTTCAATAAAAGCAAACATACCATTTGTGTTCCTAATTGCTTGCTGTACCTGCATATTAACTTTCTGTGATTCATGTACAAGGACACACAAATCCCTCTGAATACCAACATTTCTTGGTCTCTCACCATTTAAAAAATATTCTGCTTTTCTATTCTTCCTACCAAAGTGGATAATTTCTCATTTCCCCACATTACACTCCACCTGCCACCTTCTCGCCCACTCACTTAACCCATCTATATCCTTTTGCAGCCTCTTTGCATCTTCCTCACAGCTTACATTCCCACCTAGCTTAGTCAGCAAACTTGGATACATCAAACTTGTTCCCCACATCTAAAATATATATTGTAAGCAGCTGAGGCCCAAGCATTGATCCTTGCGGCAACCCACTAGTTACAACCTGCCAATTCGAAAATGACCCGTTTATTCCTACTCTCTGTTTTCTGTCCGTTAACCAATCCTCAATCCATGCTAATATCGTACCCCATCCCATGAGCCCTAATCTTGTGTAACAACCTCTTGTGTGGCACCTTTTTTTTGTTAATTCATTCATGGGACGTGGGCATCACTGGCAAGACCAGCATTTATTGCCCATTCCTAATTGCCCTCGAGAAGATGGTGGTGAGCCGCCTTCTTGAACCGCTACAGTCTGTGTGGTGAAGGTACTCCCACAAGGTACCTTATCGAATGCCTTTTGAAAATCCAAATATACTATATCCACTGGTTTTTCCTTATCTACCCTGCTAGTTACACCCTCAACTCTTAATAGATTTCTTTTTCATAAAACAGAGTTGATTCTGCCTAATCATATTATGTATTTCGAAGTGCCCTGTTACAATGTCCATAATAACAGATTCTAGCATTTTCCCTACTACTGTTAGGCTAACTGGCCTATAATTCCCTGTTTTCTATCTCCATCCTTTCTTGAATAGCGGTGTTACATTTGCTATCTTCCAATCTAGGGAATTCTGGAAGATCAAAACCAATGTATCCACTATCTTTGCAGCCACCTCTTTTAAAACCCTAGGATGTCGGCCAACAGGTCCAGGGGATTTGTCAGTTTTTAGTCCCATTAATTTCTTCAGTGCTTTTTCTTTACTAATCTTAATTAAATTAAGTTCCTCACTCTCATTAAACCCTTGGTTTTCCACAATTCCCGGTATATTTTGTGTGTCCTCTACTGTGAAGACAGATAAAAAATATTTGTTTAACGTCGTTGCCATTTTCTTATTCCTCATTATAATTTTTTCCTATCTGTCTCTAAGCGACCCACGTTTACTTTCGGTAATCTCTTCCTTTTTACATACTTGTATAAGCTCTGACAATCTGTTTTTATATTTCTTGCTTGTTTACTCATTAAATTTTCTCCGTCTAGCAATTTCTTGGTCATCCTTTGCTGATTTCTAAAACCCTCCCAATACTCAGGCTTACTACTCTTTTTGGCGACACTGTAAGCCTTTTCTTTTAATCTAATACTATCCGTAACTTCTCCAGTTAGCCACAGTTGGATCACTTTTCCCGTGGCGTTTTTATTCCTCAAGGGAATGTATATTTGTTGAGAATTGTGAATTATTTCTTTAAATGTTTGCCATTGTTTATCTACCATCATATCTTGTAATCTAATTTCCCAATCCACCTTAGCCAACTGGCCCCCTCATACCTACGTAATTGGCTTCGTTTAAATTTAAGACATTAGTTTCAGACTTAACGACATCACTCTCAAACTCAATATGAAATTCTATCATATTATGATCACTCTACCCCAGAGGTCCTTATCTAAAATAGCCTGTTCCGTAGTTGGTTCCTTGACATATTGTTCTAGAAAACTGTCTCGAATGCATTCCATGAACTCTTCCTCCAAACTACTTTTGCCAATTTGGTTTGCCCAGTCTATATGAAGATTAAAGTCCCCCATGATTGCTGCATTGCCCTTGTTACAATCTCCTCTAATTTCCTGAATTATACTCTGTCCAACACTATAACTACTGTTAGGGGGCCTATAAATTACTCCCACCAATGTTTTCCGCCCTTTGTTATTTCTTAGCTCCACCCATACTGATTCTACATTCTGATTTTCTGACCTAAGATCCCTTCTCATTACTGCCTTTATCTCATCCTTTTTTATCAGGGCTACCCCCCTCCTTTTCCATGTTGCCTATCTTTTCTAAAAGATATTGGAATATTTAGTTCTCAACCTTGGTCACCCTGCAACCGCTTCTTTGTAACGGCTACGAGATCAAATCCATTTATCTCTACTTGTGCCATTAATTCATCTATTGTTATGAATAGTTTGTGCATTCAGATAAAGCGTCTTTAATCCTTTTGCTCCTTCATCCCGTTTAGAGTCTTATTATCCAACTAGTATGTGGCCTCCTTATTCTTCCTACCAAAATGTACCACCTCACACATCTATATTGAAATTCATTTGCCAATTACACACCCATTCTGCAAGTTTATTAATGTCTTCTTGCATTTTTACGTATTCTTCCTTTGTATGAACTACACCCCCCAATTTGGTATCGTTGACAAATTTTGAAATTGTACTTCCAATTCCCGAATCCAAATAGTCAATGTAAATTGTGAACAACAGTGGTCCCAGCACCGATCCCTGTGGAATACCACTTCCCACCTTTTGACAGTCAGAGTAGCTACCCTTAACTCCTACTCTCTTCTGTTTTGTAGCCAGCTTGCTATCCATTCTGCTACATGTCCCCTGACTCAACCTGCTTTGACCTTAGCCATGAGTCGACAATGCGGTACGTTATCGAAGGCCTTTGAAAACGCAAATATATTACATCATCTATATTACCCTTGTCTACTCTTTCTGTTATGTCTTCAAATAATTCAATAAGCTTAGTCAAGCATGACTTTCCCTTCTGAAATCCATGCTGACTACTTATTATATTTTAGTGCTCTAGATGTCTTTCTGTTACATCTTTGAGTAAAAAGTCCATTATCTTTCCTACCACCAACGTTAAGCTAACTGTTCTATAGTTCCCTGGACTTATTCTATCTCCCTTTTTCAGTAGAGGAATAACATTAGCTGTCCGCCAGTCCTCTGGCACTAATCCTTTTTCTAGTTAATTTTTATATGTCTGTAATAGTGCCTCTGTTATCTCTTTCCTAACATCTTTTAATATTCACGGATGCAATCCATCTGGACCGGGGTCTTATCCTCCCTAAGTTTGATTAGTTTATCAATTATCTCCTGCCTTTCTATCTTAAATGTTTTAATATCTTTTTCGATCTCTTCTTCTAAAGTCATGCCTACCGTGTTAGTTTGTCTGGCACTTTTCCCTTTTCTAACCCGTAGCATATTACTGCACACCCATTCTTTTTTCCTCTACACATTTCTGTTAATATTTGAATACCTTTTGTCGAAACAATGAATACTGATGATACCCTCAGAATTACTGAATCTGACCATTACAGTAGAGACAATCATTAACCCAGGACGTTAATTGAGGTCCTTCACACTGTGAAGCTCAGCAATCCTTCTAAACCAGCACCCTCAACAAGGTCATTATCGCTTACTGTTCAAGGAAGATCAACTGAGCAGAACAAAATGACGTTCAATCAGAACTCTTACCTTTTTAATAAGGGTTTGAGAGGAAGGCTCTGAGATCGAACTCAATCATTAATTTTTTTTGCCTATTTTAACAACTACATCTTTAGACAATACAACTAAACATATCATAGAATAACAGCTAAAATCTAACTACAATACTTAGCTAGAATGCAGTAGTTTCAGATTTTCTCTATTAGAGGAAACTGTAGCTGACTTTACAAAACTGAAAGCAAGTACTGATCAAAAACAGTATTCCAGTAACCAGAAACATCCTTACCATAAATATTAATGTATGCGTAAGAGTGAGATACTGGCCAGTGGCTGAAACAAATTAGTAACTGTATGAGCTAACAAATTCTCAGCTGTGCTGATCAGAATATGACTGTAAATAGAAATAGTTCTATTGAGAAAGGAATGGAACAGAACTACTTGGGTATCTGGCAGATAAAGTCAGAGTAAATGCACACATGTAAAGAGTGCCACTGCACTGCCAGAGATACCAGGAATGTCAGTTGGGCACCTAACCAGTACCTGCACTACGTACTTTGGCAATTTGTGCAAACAATAACATTCAACTATGATTTTGAATAAAATGTTAGGTTGTCCAGCAAATCTATTCACAAGGTTGTAGCACTTCAACTGAGTAGTGAAGTTGAAGACATCTTTGTTACGGAAGGAAAAAAACAGAAAAGGTTGTAAATTAAAAACCTTTGTTCCTGTGGCACTAAGAGTGAGTTAGTGGATGTGTTACTTTACCCCATGAAATGTACAATATGTTATCAGGGCGACTGATTTATGATAATTAATTAAGTGAAATTGTGTCTTTATTAAAACACTGAGAATGTTAGTGATTTTTTTTCTCCCTCTATTTGTTCTCGGAATTTGGCACACACTGCCAAGGTTGTATTTATCACCCATTCCTAGAGAAGGTGGTGATGGATCTTTTCCTTGAACCACTGCAGACCTTGTGGTGATGGTGCTCCCACAATGGCATCAGATAGGAAATTCCAGGAGACTGACCTAGCAACAATGAAGGAACGCTGATGTATGTCCAAATCAGGGTGTTGTGTGACTTGGAGGGGAACTTGGAGGTGGTGGTGTTCCTACAACATTGCTGCAGCTGTCCTTCTGGGTTGCAGAGGTCACAGGGAAGGGAGGTGCTGTAGAATTAACCTTGGCCAGTTGCTGCAACACATCCTATAGATCATATATACTATAGCTACAGTGTACTAGCGATGGAGGGGGTGGATAGAGTGGGGTGGTACAGCCATGGATCAAGCGGACTGCTTTGTCCTGAACGGTGTCGAGTTTCTTGAGTCTTGTTGTGGCTGCTCCAATCCAGATGAATAGTGAACATTCTATCATCCTCCTGACTTGAGCCTGGTAGACGGAAGAGAGGCTTTTAGGGGTTAGGAGGTGAGTCACTTGGTCACAGAATACCCAGCCTCTGTTCTGTTCTTGTATCCACAATATTGATATGGATGGTCTACTTCAGATTCTTGTCAATGGTGACCCCGGAGATGTTGATGGCAGGGGAACATGGCAATGATGCTGCTGTTGAAGGTCAGTGGAGATGGCTGGGCTTTCCCTTGTTTGAGATGGTGGTTGGCTGGCACTTACGTGGCATTAATGTTGCCTGCCATTTGTCAGTGCAGGCCTGGACCTTATGAGGGGGAACAAGTCATTGATGAAGCAGTGGGAGGTCTGAATAGGCACTCAGGTGGGTGGGGGAGGCAAGAGGCAGTAGAAAGAAGCATGGAAAGGTATGGTGGGCAGGAGAAGGGAGGGAAGGCACAGGCATTTTGGGTCAGGCAAGAGAAAGCAAGCTGGCCTCCTATCTTCCAGTGTCCGTAAGCCTCAACTCATCCAAAACTCTGCTGCCTGTATCCTATTGCACACTAAGTCCTGCTCACCCATCACTCATGTTCTCGCTGACCCACAATGGCTCCTAATCTCTCAACGCCTCAACTTTAAAATTCTCAACCAAATGTTAAAATCCCTCCATGGTCTTGTCCCTCTCTATCTCTGTAACCTGGGACTGGAGTCATAGGCTGGACTGGATAAGGAAACCAGATTTCCTTCCCTAAATATATTACTGAACCAGTAGGGTTTTTAGGACATTGACAGCTTGTTTTTTTTTTTAAAACTGATACTAGCATTTATTGGTTTTCATATTTTTTTTTCAAAACTCAAATTGTCATACTGCCATGGTGGGATTTTAACCATGGCATTATTAGTCCAGTCCTCTGGAGTACAAGTCCAGTAACATAACCATTACACTACCGTAACCTGTTTGCCCCACTACTGGCAGCCATGCCGTAGGAATTCCTTTCTTGAACCCCTCCATGTCCCTCTTCTTAAAAGACCCTCCTTAAAACCCATATCTTTGACCAAACCCCTCCTAGCCCACGTCAAGCCCTCACACAACTTTACAGCACTTTCATTGTTTACCACGTATGCTCATACTCCAAAATTCAAGCTGCAACTGACACCCTTAGTATACTCACACCTTCAAAGGGCTTCACACCTAAAATCATTGCAACACAATTTACCTGCATTGTCACAAATAGGATGGGTTGCAGGAGTCACATGACTGCCATCAATGACAACAATAACAACAACAACTTGCAATTATATAGTGCCTTTAATGTAGTAAAACGTCCCAAGGCACTTCACAGGAGCGTTAGAAAACAAAATTTGACAACAAGCCACATAAGGAGATATTTGGACAGATGACCAAATGCTTGGACAAAGAGGTAGGTTTTAAGGAGCGTCTGAAAGGAGGAGAAATGTAGCGAGGCGGAGAGGTTTAGGGAGGGAATTCCAGACCTTAAAGCCTAGGCAGCTGAAGGCACGGCTGCCAATAGTGGAGCAATTAAAATCGGGGATGCGCAAGAGGCAAGAATTGGAGAAGCGCAGAGATCTCAGAGGGCTGTAGGAGGTTCCAGAGATAGGGAGGGGTGAGGCGATGGAAGGATTTGAAAAGAAGATGAGAATTTTTTTTAAAAGAGGTGTTCGTGGACTGGGAGCCAATGTAGGTCAGCGAGCACAGGGGTGATGGGTGAACGGGACTTGGTGAGAGTTAGGGTACAGGCAGCAGAGTTTTGGATGAGTTCAAGTTTATGGAGGGTAGAAGATGGGAGTGCATTGGAATAGTTGAGTCTGGAGGTAACAAAAGCATGGATGAGGGTTTCAGCAGCAGATGAGCTGATGAGCTTTGCACTTCGGGAAAGCTGCAGTATGGCAATAATGGAGAACCTTTGTCACAGCGCTGTGGCTATTCAGTGGGAAATGAGAGGAAAATGCCGGCTGTGTAGACCTGTGTAACAGTCACCTGCTTGATACAAGTGTGGTAACACATTTGCTGATATTATAGATGAAATCTGTGCTAACCTGGAAGGAAGAGGAGTCAGTAAAGTTGAGGGCGTTGACAACTTTGACTGTCACTGGCAGAGGCATAGCTATGGTGCAGGTTGGCAGCAGATGTGCTTACAGCCTTTGACACAGATCTGCACTGGCTCTATGCTAACTTGGAGGTTGCAGAGTCAGATCCGCACATTATTGCAAGGAGTGCCAGCGGCTGCAGGTATAGTTAGTAACACAATGGCACATGCAGAGTCTGGGTCTAGCGCCCCCTGATCTCCATGGTAGATTTTCTTTCATCTTGTATTAGTTCAACCACAAATTGCTGTATTTGTCATGCTTCAAAACCAACTTCAATTGCAACTTGACTTGCTGTCTGCCGTAGTACTGTTCCCTTAGATGCCTTGTTGCACCGAGCTCCATTGAAAGTTTGCATCAGATAAGCCCCCTTTTCATTTCCCTTTTTGTTAGCTTTTGCTGTTCTGCTGAAGTCTTCAAAATCCTTCAATGACAGTTAGTTTTTCCAGTGAATTAACAGACAATAGTTACTCATTTGAGGTTCCACATAAATATGTACCGCTAGGAGAGGAAACATATCTCCAGAAATATTTTTTAAAAAATTCATAAAATTGCCAAAAAATAAGCCAGAACTTAAAAACAATGTGAAACTGGATAATAAAAAATGACTAAAAAGGTCTTGGATGCTTCAAGAGCTTCATCGCTCTTGGAGCTTTCCTTCTGCCCACTGCAGATGCGCAGATAGAGCACCCAACAGAATTCCACATTAAATGAACAGAAAATTGAGCTAGGTTTCATTTTGATGTATTATAATATTTAAATGAATCAATGGCTTCTTTCTGGTAAAACCAATTCAGACTGATCTAAAAGGCCTGTTAGAAAATTGTATTCTGCACTGAAGTGGTGGGGATCAGGGCCACGTTTTATGGTTGTGCAGTGCCTGCTCCACTCATAGGCCTGAGTGGCCAAAAATATAACTTATTGTGCCGTGGAACCATAGGAATAAGTTTATACTCCATTTGACTCATCATGGTAGAAGTCCTTGTTAAATTCCATTACAGTAAACTGAAAAAGAGGGAGCTAGAGAATTATGGTTGAAGTGCACAAAATACAATTAGCGGTGAGAGGCTCTATCAGTACTGATTCTAGCGCAGGGTGTCTATCCAAATCACTAATCTATCTTTTCAGATGCTGATGAGCCTATTGTGTATTTTCAGCATTTTTCATTTTTTTAAAAACTTTTAATCCATAAGGAATGCAGGATGCTTACATTATGAATTACACATTAGAGTGAGCATGCAGTTTGGGGGTAGGGGAGAAATAGGTGTGTTTTTTATGCTAAAGAAATAGATGCAAAAGTTTACGCAACTTGCGGCTGAGTTAAAAGCAGACATGGAAACGTGACCTGTAGGAGCACCAGAAGATCCGCAAAGCCTCAATTGTTGAAATGTGCAATCTAGAAACTTCAGCAACAACTAAACAACATAAAATTCCCACCCCAATTTATTCCCCTTTCTCCTGTTGTACGGTTTCATGAGCCAAGCAGCCTGCTGGTGCCTTGTCCAAGTGGCCATTCTTTCTGTATGGACCTGAACAGCATGTATCAGCAGGTTATATGACCACCAAGGGCATTACAACCCCATATTAATTAGTAATAGGGTCTCTGCTACTCAAAATATATTTATAAATATAAACTGGATAATGTTATTATAAATTGTTGAAGTAGTAACTGCGGTGAAAGAGTAAAAAATTTGAAAAACTAGCAGATATCCTATAGCACTGCTCAAGGTGAATTAAAGGATGCACTATTTTACAACATTTAGAAACGAAGCTTATATTTATATAGAACCTTTCACGGCCTCAGCAGAATCCTTAGCGCTTCACAGTCAATGAATGATATTTCACGTGTAGTCACTGTTGTTTCGTGAGCAAACTTCGCAACCAAGCTGCACACAATATCCCACAAACAAGTAATGAGATAAATGACCAAATAATCTATTTTTGGAGGTGTTGATTGAGGGATAAATTTTAACAGGACACCGAGAGAACTCCCCTCCTCTTCTTTGAATACTGTCATGCAATCTTTACACCCACCTGAAAAGCTAGATGGTGCCTTAGTTTAACATGTCACCTGAAAGATGGGACATCTGACGATGCAGCACTCCCACAGTAATGCGCTCAAGTGTCAGCCTAGATAATGGGGGCATCATCAAGAAATTGCATGCAGCAATGTGTTACAGGAGATATGACTTACAGGAAGTGCATGCTATATGCAAGATTTTTAATATGTTATAAATATGGAAAGTCAAAGCTCTTTCTATATATCTAAGCCAATTGTGCAGCTGATCACTGTGATCTTTAGTACTATTTTAAAAAATAATTTCTATAGAATCATAGAAAGGTTACAGCACGGAAGGAGGCCATTTGGCCCATCGCGCTGGTTCTATGCAAGAACAATGCAGCTAGTCCCACTCCCCGCCCGAACCCCGTAGCCCTACAAATTTTTTAACTTTCAAGTACTTATCCAGTTCCCTTTTGAAGGCCATGATTGAATCTGCCTCCACCACTCCTTCAGGCAATGCATTCCGGATCCTAACCACTCATTGTGTAAAAAAAGTTTTTCCACATGTCACCTTTGGGTCTTAAGCCAATCACCTCAAATCTGTGTCCTGCGGTTCTTGACCCTTCCACCAATAGGAACAGTTTTACAGTCTACTCTGTCTAGACCCTTCATGATTTTGAATACCTCTATCAAACCTCCTCGCAACTTTCTCTGTTCCAAGGAGCACAACCCCAGCTTCTTCAGTCCATCCATGTAACTAAAGTCCCTCGTAACTGAAGTATAATAAAGCTTTTTGCGCCAGCTGGTTTTGTCCATTCATCCAAATCAAAGCTTTATGCTCATGTTCAGTGTAGGCTTACATCTGAACATTCTGATTAGTTCATTATTTCTTGTACCAAAAAATTATGGTTCCAATCATGATTCATAAAATTAACCATTACTATTGGAGGGGGGAGGGGGGGGAGGAAAGAGAGAAAGGGACAAATAAGATATCTTTCAGCTGCCATGACAGTCACACCCACTCTACTAACGTATCCCAATTTATCACATAATAAACATACGTTCCGAATTAGTCTTTTGAATTTGTGTGAACTATCATGCACAAAATTTTAAAAACTAAAGGGAACGTTAAAGTCCTTCTCTGCAGCTGTCACTACACATTTCATACAGATCATTACTCACCGCTACCACAATGGAAAATATACAAATGTTCAGTGACCACAATAACCTTGCCCAGTATTAGCACAACCAGTCAATCAGCATCAATGTTAAAAATAGTGTGCTTTTAACCAGATTTGTATATTTGACACTATTGTAAAGCCCACACAACCGAGACTGGAAACACAACTAAGCACAATCATTAAATGAAAAGGTGAAAAGCATACATCTTTGCAGAGCAGGAGACCATTGTTGCTAATGTCAAAACATTTTGCTTTTAGGAATACCGTTAGATTATACATTTAATTAGCCATAAAACACTAAAAGATAACCTCAAATCATTTTAAACGGATCCTTCTGCACAATCAACAAAAACTCTGAAGGTTTTTACTTCATCTAGATTGTCAACAAGGCTCCATTAACATAGAAACACATCTCAAAGCGTTTTACTGAAGCATAATCAGACAAAAGTCCACACAGAGCTAAAGGAGGAGATATAAGGAATGATGACTAAAAACTTGGTCATAGAACTGGGTTTTAAGTTGAATCTTAAAAAAAAGAGAGGGAGGTGGTGAGGCAGAAAAGTGTAGGGAAGGAATTCCAGAGCTGGGGGCTTAGAAGGCTGAAGGCACAGCTGCCAATAGTGGGGTGAAAGGGTTTCCAGATGCATGAGGCAAGAGTTGAGGAACGCAGCGACTCAGAGTTCTTGGGATAGAGAAGGTTACAGAGGTAAGGAGGGGAAAGGCCATGAAGGGAATATGAACACGAGGATTAGAATTTCAAACATGAGACAGTGAGGGACCAGGCGCTTATGTAGGTCAGTGAGCACAGGGATGATGGGAGAGTGGGACTCGGTGCGGGATGATGCGGGCAGAATATTGAATGAACTTTGGTTTACAGAGGGTGGAAGATGGGAGGCCAACCAGGAGAGCATTGGAATAATTGAGTCTAGAAGTGACAAAGGCAGGTTTGAGAGTTTCAGCAGCAGATGGGCTGAGGCAGGGCCAGAGGATATCATTACGGAGGTAAAAGTAGGTGATAGTCAAGTTTACTCATCTTCTTGGCACTCCAGCAGTGTCGTTACCAAATCTACCGGAGCTAATCGGAGGATCCTAGCAAACCACTGTTCAACAAACAGATGCCTTTAGAGATATAAAAGAAAGAATTTCCACGTAGGTTCCCCGAACTCCTGTTGTAACTTTGATGGAAGATTGGTGGAAACACTGGAGAAACAGCATTAACGGTTGGTTACACCATTTCTGCCAATCTTCCAGCGGACCATCGGGAGAATCCTTGCGGAAATTCCAGGCAATAACATTTCTTCTTCCCTTCAACTTCCCTAGTGTGTATTTAAATGCCTTCATACCATTGCTAAAGGATCATTAACATTTATGTCCCTTTATTTAATTTGATCAATTTTGTTGATTTTTGAAAAGTGACCACAAGATGATGCCATGATGTTAAGGAAGTGGCTTGGAGTTACTGAGTCTGACCATTTGAGAACGCTGCATTATTACGTACTGTTCAATGACAAGAACCCTAAAGCATCCCAGACCAATACCATCTATTGCTGAAAAATTCTGCCCCTTCCCTGGTTGTCAGATTCAAACTCCTCTAAGCTATTTCCTTCAATATCACTATATTTCATTATCACTAAGCTAGTGAGTCTATAAGCAACTAATTGAAATTAAAACTTGATTAATTCTGGAAATCCAACATTGAAAAAAAGTGAAACTTTTTAACAATAAAACCTACTGCTTCTGCAGGCTGAACGAAAGGGATAATGCTGCTTTAGAGAGTAGGGGAAAGGATCTAGAACAGAGGCCACTTATGTGAAAGAAGCAGGCTGGACGGACATAATGGCATTTATGGCAAATCAAAACAAGAAAAGTATCAATTACAATTTTAAAAAGTCACATGATAATTAACTTGAAAAATTTACCTGTGGGAAAGCATCCTCTGAAGCAGAAAAGAAGTAGGTATATACAATCAGTTCTGATGCCACCTCAAAGAATTTCTCCTGGTGGGGAGTAAAATTATAAGAATGTCAAGGGTTAAAACACAATTCTCCAAATTTTTTTTCCTCATGCACCCAAGAATCCATACCAAGTTAAAAACTAAAGAATAAATCTGGATAATATATTTGCATCAATTTATGGCAAATATTTTTTATTAGATACATTTATGGTTTTGGGACATAAATCCTTTGAATACTGTAGCAAATTTTAGGCATCATCCTCAAAATCTAGAAAGACTGTAGCAAATTTTAGGCATCATCATCAGAATCTAGAAAGACTGTAGCAAATTTTAGGCATCATCCTCAGAATCTAGAAAGACTGAGACATCATTCAGTTTATTCAAATATTTAATAATATTTCAAGTTCTTTTCTTACGATTTCAATCAAAAAATGCTATGTAGGTGTTAAAAGGTGGAGAAATAGCTGTGTTTTGCTACGTCAAATATTCTGTATACAAAGAAGTCAACACTTTGAACCATATAAGTTTATAGCACAGGAGGCCATTCGGCCCATAATGCTGGCACTGGCTCTTCGTTAGAGCAACTAAAATCAAATCCCACCGGCCCTGTTTTTTCTCCATAGCTGTGTAACTTACACTGCTTCAAATATTTTTCCATTTTCACATAAAAATGAAACGGTCAGCCAGTTCCTATGGCAAAGCATTCCATGCTCCAACAAACTCTCTGTGTAAAGAAATTTCTTATAATCTCTTTCCTTACTATCTTGGTGACCATTTTAAATTGATGACCCCTTGTCACTGACTCCCCAGTCATAGGAAATTCTTTCCCTATTCAAAACCTTTCATAATTTAAAAAATCTCAATTAAATCTCCTCTGAGCCTTCTCTGCTCTAGTGGAAATTGTCTCAGTGGATCAAGACTCTCCTCGTAACTATAATTTCCCATCCTTGGCATCATCCTGGTAAATCTACATTGGACATTCAAGCGATGGTATAACCGATGTTTTATACAAATTTATTACTTTTTTTTTTACTCTTACTCGATGCGCCTGGTTATAAAACCCAAGATGCTGTTGGCCCTTTTTTTATATATTTCTTCAGCTAGCTGCACTTGCACTCTCTTTGAATTATGTATTTAAACCCTTAGGACCGCCTCTTTAACCACAACCACAATCTGTAACCTCACGGCCTGGCATATTCCTCACTCTACTATTACCAACAAGCCAGGGGATCAACCTTGGTTCAATAAGGAGTGTAGAAGAGCATGCCAGGAGCAGCACCAGGCATACCTAAAAATGAGGTGCCAACCTGGTGAAGCCACAACACAGGACTACATTCATGCTAAACAGCGGAAGCAACATGCTATAGACAGAGCTAAGAGATTCCACAACCAACGGATCAGATCAAAGCTCTGCAGTCCTGCCACATCCAGTCGTGAATGGTGGTGGACAATTAAACAACTAACGGGAAGAGGAGGCTCTGTAAACATCCCCATCCTTAATGATGGCGGAGTCCAGCACGTGAGTACAAAAGACAAGGCTGAAGCATTTGCAACCATCTTCAGCCAGAAGTGCCGAGTGGATGATCCATCTTGGCCTCCTCCCAATATCCCCACCATCACAGAAGCCAGTCTTCAGCCAATTCGATTCACTTCACGTGATATCAACAAACGGCTGAGTGCACTGGATACAGCAAAGGCTATGGCCCCGACAACATCCCAGCTGTAGTGCTGAAGACTTGTGCTCCAGAACTAGCTGCGCCTCTCGCCAAGCTGTTCCAGTATAGCTACAAAACTGGCATCTACCTGACAATGTGGAAAATTGCCCAGGTATGTCCTGTCCACAAAAAGCAGGACAAATCCAATCCGGCCAATTACCGCCCCATCAGTCTACTCACAATCAGCAGCAAAGTGATGGAAGGTGTCGTCGACAGTGCTATCAAGCGGCACTTACTCACCAATAACCTGCTCACCGATGCTCAGTTTGGGTTCCACCAGGACCACTCGGCTCCAGACCTCATTACAGCCTTGGTCCAAACATGGACAAAAGAGCTGAATTCCAGAGGTGAGGTGAGAGTGACTGACCTTGACATCAAGGCAGCATTTGACTGAGTGTGGCAATCAGGGGGAAAACTCTCCAGTGGTTGGAGTCATACCTAGCACAAAGGAAGATGGTAGTGGTTGTTGCAGGCCAATCATCACAGCCCCAGGACATGGCTGCAGGAGTTCCTTAGGGCAGTGTCCTAGGCCCAACCATCTTCAGCTGCTTCATCAATGACCTTCCCTCCATCATAAGGTCAGAAATGGGGATGTTCGCTGATGATTGGACAGTGTTCAGTTCCATTTGCAACCCCTCAGATAATGAAGCAGTCCGTGCCTGCATGCAGCAAGACCTGGACAACATCCAGACTTGGGCTCATAAGTGGCAAGCTCCAGACAATGCCTATCTCCAACAAGAGAGAGTCTAACCACCTCCCCTTGACATTCAATGACATTACCATCGCCGAATCCCCCACCATCAACATCCTGGGGGTCCCCATTGACCAGAAACTTAACTGGACCAGCCATATAAATACTGTGGCTACAAGAGCAGATCAGAGGCTGGGTATTCTGCGGCGAGTGACTCACCTCCTGACTCCCCAAAGCCTTTCCACCATTTACAAGGCACAAGTCAGGAGTGTGATGGAATAATGTCCACTTGCCTGGATGAGTGCAGCTCCAACAACACTCAAGAAGCTCGACACCATCCAGGACAAAGCAGCCCGTTTGATTGGCACCCCATCCACCACCCGAAACAAAAATTCACTCCCTTCACCACCGGCGCACAGTGACTGCAGTGTGTACCATCCACAGGATGCACTGCAGCAACTCGCCAAGGCTTCTTCGACAGCACCTCCCAAACCCGCGACCTCTACCACCTAGAAGGACAAGAGCAGCAGGTACATGGGAACAACAGCACCTGCACATTCCCCTCCAAATCTCACACCATTCCGACTTGGAAATATATCACCGTTCCTTCATTGTCGCTGGGTCAAAATCCTGGAACTCCCTACCTAACAGCACTGTGGGAGAACCGTCACCACACGGACTGCAGCGGTTCAAGGCCGCGGCTCACCACCACCTTCTCAAGGGCAATTAGGATGGGCAATAAATGCTTGCCTCGCCAGCGACGCCCACATCCCATGAACGAATAAAAAAAGTGTCCTTCAATTAAATGTAAACCCCCATTCCTTGATTTTCCTCCCAAAATGTACTACCTCAAATTTATCCACAATAAACTGCACCTGCCTGCCCATTCCACTATTACAGTTTCCGCACTTTGTCAAACACTACTTTTGTGTGTTGTCAGCAAATTTTGAGACTGCATTCCTTACATCCAGTCTATAGAGAACAAAAGTGGACCCAGCACTGACTCTGGGGTACACCACTTTCAAACCTTTCCAATCCAACACCCATGTACCTAAACTCTATTTCCTGTCAGTCAACCAACTTTCTATCTCTGCGGTTACATTTCCTCTTTTACCATACGTTTTAATTTTTCTAACAAGCCTCGTGAGACACCTTATCAAATACCTCTGAAAATCCATATGCACTGCATCTATTGCATTCTCTATCTACCCAATTGGTCAATTTTTAAAAACTCTTAAATTTGTCAAACATGACTTGCCTTTAACAAATCATTTTCTGGCTGTCCCACATTAACTCATACATTTCTAAATGGTCACTAATTTTATATTGCGTTATGGATTCTAACAGCATGTCCACAATTGACCTTAGATTTATGGGTCTCTGGTTACCTGGTTTATCGTTCTAGAACAAATGTGTTACATTGGCTGCTCTGGAGTCGAATGGTACAATTTGCATACTTGAAAGATTGTGGCCAGAGCCTCTGCTATCTCCTCTGACTTCTTTCAGCAGCACTAAGGCCCCTGTGACTTATCCACTTCCATCCTCTCACCAACACATCCGCCCGGAACTTCCTTGGGGTTTCTCCTAATTGGTCGCCATAAATTCGGCAGAAGATTAGAGGAAACTCTGTTTACATGTGTATTTGGGACTTCCTCCGATCTTCCACCGAAGTTTGGCAGCCGATCGGGAGAAACTACCCCAAGGTAATTCTCGCGCAGATCTTTGTTTAAAATACATTTATTTTCAGACCTTCAGTGGAGATTCACTGCCAACATACACGAAGAAAACTGGATGTCTCTTTTGCCAATGGTCAAACAGCTGCTGAGTGGGAAGTGATCTGACCAGCGGCCTATTAATAAAAACAAAAGAAGAAGTATAAGTATCGATTTCACAATCTATCAAGGATCAAATGCACATATACTGCTGCTTCAAATGTCAACTCCCATTCTTTAACCAGGAGTAACTTGACTGTATAATGAACATAAACTGCCTGCAGGCGGATCTCTGCAATCTCTCCTGACACAGCCATTATTCTAGTTGGTTTGCATTTCTTCTCCCCACCTTCATTTTACAACTTGATCAATGAAAATAAACATGGCTACTTTATGGTGTAAAGATCTGCAAATATAGTGCACAGTTTCAGGCTGCCTACAAAACCCATGCAAATCAAGTGGCATAAGATAGAGTGAAAGAAACTGCAGGTATAAATACCTCTACTCCACGACCGAGTTTTATGACTGGATCCCAAATAAATTATGGATACGAGAAATGCGAATTGAAACTAAACTGATATGAGTCAGTATGGAAGAACAACTATAGGCCGTGTGTAAAAGTGATTTTTGAAGCAGAGAAAGAAAAAATCTAATAGAAACCAATCAAATGAGATAAATA
Organism: Heptranchias perlo; assembly: GCF_035084215.1. NCBI lineage: Eukaryota > Metazoa > Chordata > Chondrichthyes > Hexanchiformes > Hexanchidae > Heptranchias > Heptranchias perlo. The sequence goes on from NC_090327.1 coordinate 104,913,675, forward strand.
AAAGGTGTGATAAGGTCGTACAACTTGCATAGAAAAAAAGCAAACAGCTATGCAGGAATAAAAGGAAACTACAGCTGAAACAGTATTTCATCTAAATCTAAACAGAGAAGTTAAATGTAGAGAGTTACCACTTAGCAGGTAAAGAGCAAAGTGAGCAGTGAAATACCATATTACCCAGGCAATAAGTAGTACATTATGAACCAAATAGTTTTTTTTAAAAACACAGATGTAACACTGAACATGATTGCATCAAATTTTTCATAGGTCTTTTCCAAAATCAAACACGCCTGAAAACAAAGTGCACAGTAAAAAAATAAGCTACTCATTATATACTACATAACTGTCTTTAATGGCAAGAGATTTGGCAGTAACACTGTCGTGGCGTTGGCAAGAACTCCTTAGTGCAAACAACTTGATGCTCTTGCTGTCGGAGGTGGCAAAAATCAACTGGATAATGGCTTTGACTTGCTGCCTTAAACCCAAACTGCCAATGGTGGCAAATAAAAACAACATGTACCAGTAGAATGTAGACTAGAGGGGCAGGGGTTGTATGTGCAGCTCCCTGTTGTTGTTGAATCCATCCTGCAGTATAAATGCGGCAGGTCCAGCATAACAAAAACTGGCATTATTTACTGAGCTTTAAAAGCAGTTCACTAATGTAAAACAGATACAGGTAGTACAAGCCAACAAAGATCAAGACTGTTAGCTCTTGATACCATTATCTTTTCAACTTGAAGCCACAGAGTGCCGAATTCTTAACCTCCACTATGAAACAAGAGGCATCAAATCCAAGATAATAACAATTTTTATTAAAAATTATAAAAAGAAAATATTACTAATGAAAGGCCGTATGCTAATCCCACGTTCAAATCCCCTCAGTACTGCTTCCACCCTCTTCACAGCACTAAGATTGCCCTGGCGACAGTTATGAATTACACCCTCAGTTATTGTGACAGCAGTGCATATCCCTCCTTGGCCTCTCTTCAGAGTCTGATACATTAGCGACCACACCATTCTCCCCTATTGCCTCTTCTCCGTTGTCCAACTGTGGAACTGCCGTTGTGTGGTTCCATTCAAACCTGCTCAAACAGTTAGCATTTCTCCAGCAAAGGGTTTTCTTCCCGTTCCTGTACTGTTACCCATGGCCCTCTCCTTATTCTTATATACATGCTGCCCTAGGTGACATCATCTGCAGACACAGCAACAGCTTCCTGTCTAACATCAAGTCAGGAATGAGTCAAAATTTTCAACAAATGAGTATCGGAACGACTTATGCCAATAAGGCTTAAAAGGGTTAAATTATGAGGACAGGTTGCATTAACTTGTATTCCCTCGAGTATAGAAGGTTGTGGGGTGATCTAGTCGAGATATTTAAAATGACAAAAGGATTCGATAGGGTAGATACGGAGAAACTATTTCCTCTGGTGGGGAAATCCAAAACAAGGGGGCATAATATTAAAATTAGAGCTAAGCCGTTCAGGAGTGAAATCTGGAAGCACTTTTTCACACAAAGGGTAGTGGAAATCTGGAAAACTCTCCCCAAAAGGATGTGGATGCTGAGACAATTGAAATTTTCAAGCCGGAGATCGATAGATTTTTGTTAGGTAAGGGTATCAAAGGATATGATGCAAAGGCAGGTAAATGTAGCGGAGGTACAGATCAGCCATGATCTGATTGAATGTCGGAACACACTCGGAGGGCATCTCCTGTTCCTATGCATCATTTTTGGCACTCACCATAAACTCTGTTCCCTTGCTATTGACTCCACCACTTCATCGGTTCAGGCTGAAACAGACCATGTTTGACCCAGATCTGAACTTCAAACCCCATATCCTATCGATCGTCAAGGCTGCTTACTTCCTCCTTTGCAACATCGCTTGACCTCACCACACTGCAGCTGAAACCATTGCCGCTGAAACTCCTATCCACACTTTTGTTACTTCTAGTCTCGGTTTTTGCAATGTCCTCCTTACTAGTCTCCCATTCTGCATAAACTCTAACTTGTTCAAAACTCTGCTTCCCAAATCCTGTTTTGCACACTCATCAGTCCCATCCTCACTGACCTATATTAGCTTTCCATCCCCTATGCATAAAATTTAAAATACTCATCCTTACCTTCAAACCCTTCTCCCACCATTGGTAGCAGTGTCTTCAGCTGCCTTGGTCCTACTCTCTGGAAATCCCTGCCTAAACCCCTCCACCTCTCTATCCACCTTCAAAAATCTTCTCAAAACCCATCTTTCAACCAAGTTTTTGGTCACCTCTTCTAACTCTCGCACGATGGATCAGCGTTCACTCCTTTATTCCTTTTATCTATTTTTTTCCCACTCCCTCTGTTAAGCTCCATGGGACATTTTCTACATTAATGGCAGGTTGTCAAAATGATAACCTGAGGCCAAAGTGATAACAGAATTGTTCTGATAAATTAAATAGCACAATGAGCTCTTTGCTTGAAAAGCAGATTTCAGTCTTTGCACTAAGATACCAAATAAGAGAATATCTATTACTCAGCAATGCATTAACTGCACACCCTTCTCAGCATTAGAGATCTGTAGAAGCAGGAAGCCAAATGAGATCATTTCTAATTCGTGCCAAACTGAAACTGTAACCAATGCATTGAATACCATTACATCAGCAATCTCAATTGTGGGATTTTGAATGTTATGTATCAGCAGCAAAAACAACCATAACTTGGGCAACAGTACATAAACACACACATTGCTGATTACTGAATAGCATTAAGTCAGTGATTTCAGCTGATGCAATTGGAATCAAGGAATTCGCTGAGAGTAATGAATTTTCCTGTCATACATGTGTATTAAATACCTAAGTCTGGGAGTGTAAATTTTTAAAAAGTGCATGGTCTGGGCTCAGAGCGAGAAAGGTCACGTGTTGGATCCATTTGATACTGTATTGATATAGGACTGAACTCAATGTTTGGAAGCACGAGCACGTTGACAAAGGCAAGTTCAAAAATTCCTGATTGAAACAGTGTCATAACAAAAATCTCCGGGTAAACAGAAAAATATCTCCCCACAGCACCATCTACAATCAATTAAATGGAATGCAACTTGGTGATGGGGGCTGTACCTTTCAACGTATCCCACGCCCAGCAGAGAAGTAGATATACGGAAAAGGCCTAATGCAGTTATTGCTAATTCAATTAATACTTTTAAAAAAAAATTGTAATAACAGGTTTGAAGATGACAAATGTACTGTAATTTTTTGAATAGATCATTTGCCAGCGTATATATTCACATATATCGAACCAGCCTCTGAACAATTCTTTCCATTTCTGCTACCCTTGCTGTTTTAAGCCTCCACAGCAATTTTTAACATCACAGCTGGACAGTCAACTATAATGTTCCATTGGTATACACCAACTGGGACAAATGTGCATGGATAAGAGTTGAAAACATCTCATGTTTTCAATTGAGAGAAGAAGATTGAACAGCTGGATTTGAACTTAGAACTGAAACGTGCTCAGAGTCAGGAGTCAGTGAATCATGAGGGCCAGCAAGAGCAGAGGGAAAATGAAGGCTAGAAAGTTAACTCAAGGGCAATTAGTGGCAATAAATGCCGGCCTCGCCACATCCCATGAACGAATTAAAAAATAGAAAGAATGCACACCAGAACATCGACTGACTGATGAGCTATTCAGTCAGCTATGATGTTGACATTTGCTGTATTGGCATGCGACAGCAAAGGCATCTAAAGTAACAGGCAAATGCGAATGCGAAGTTCACAGCTATCTGATCAGTTTGAAATGGAACAAGATCCATGCTTCCTGGAAGAGTTAGATGGCTCAGTTTAGCCATGATGGCAATGTTATGATTCACTTAAACAGGCTATCCAATTCACTTCAATGGTCTGAAAAACATGGGGCTGGAGTGGTCATGAGAAAAGGACTTGTGCATTGAGATTTCATTCACTTCAGTGGGCGAGTTACTTATCAGATAGTTACTAAGGGGCCTCCCTACTCTAAAGAACACCATGGTTTCTGTGCTGCTGAGAACATGGGAATGTCATCCAGGGAATTTAATTAGTCCAAGTTGAATGAATGTTAATGTTAGGTTAATATCAGGGAGTTTCACCAGATTGCCTTAAAGTTAGGGAAACATTTTAGTTTTCTTTTAGAAATTTTAAGCTTAGCTATTCATCTCCCCAGGAGATTAAAAAAAAGATACATTTCATGATGGGGCAAATTATATAATCTGGCAGAAGGAATGGATACAATGGCCCTATGGCCCTTTTCTCAATCCACATATTAAACTCTTATCTTAGTTTTAAACCAAAGAACAAAACCTGGTGCCTAAAATCATAGAATCATAGAAATTTTTGGCACAGGAGAAGGCCAGTCGGTCCATCGTGTCTGTGCCGACCGAAAAAGAGCAATCCAGCCTAATACCACTTTCCAACACTTGGATGTGCACTTGAAGTACGGACCAAGTACTTTTTAAATGCGATGAGGGTTTCTGCTTCTACGACCCTTTCAGGCAGTGAGTTCCAGACCCCCAGCACCTTGTGGGTGAAAACATTTCTCCTCAGCTCCCCTATAATCCTTCGACCAATTACTTCAAATCTATGCCCCCTGGTTATTGACCTCTCTGCTCAGGGAAATAGGTCCTTCCTATCCACTCTATCTAGGCCCCTCATAATTTTATACACCGCAATTAAATCTCCCCTCAGCCACCTCGGTTCCAAAGAAAACAACCCCAGCCTATCCAATCTTTCCTCATAGCTAAAATTCTCCAGTCCTGGCAATATCCTTGTAAATCTCCTCTACCATCTCCAGTGCAATCACATCTTTCCTGTAACGTGGTGACCAGAACTGTGCGCAGCACTCAAGCTGTGGCCTAACTAGTGTTTTATACAGTTCCAGCATAACCTCCCTGCTTTTATATTCTGTGCATCGGCTAATAAAGGAAAGTATCCCGTATGCCTTCTTAATCGCCTTATCTACATGTCCTGCTACCTTCAGGGATCTGTGGACATGCACTCCAAGGTCCCTCTGTACCTTTTAGTATCCTCCCATTTATTGTGTAGTCCCTTGCCTTGTTTGCCCTCCCCAAATGCATTACCTCACACTTCTCCAGAATGAATTCCATTTGCCACTTTTCTGCCCAACTGACTAGTCCATTGATGTCTTCCTGCAGTCTACAGCTTTCCTCCTCACCATCAACCAAATGGCCAATTTTTGTATCATCTGCAAACTTCTTAATCATGCCCCCTGCATTTAGGTCTAAATCATTAATATATACCACAAAAAGCAAGGGACCTGGTAGTGAGCCCTGCGGAACCCCACTGGAAGCAGCCTTCCAGTCACAAAAACACCCGTCGACCATTACCCTTTGCTTCCTGCCACTGAGCCAATTTTGGATCCAACTTGCCACTTTCCCTTGGATCCCATGGGCTCTTACTTTTCTGGCCACTCTGCCATGTGGGACCTTGTCAAAAGCCTTGCTAAAATCCATGCAGACTACATCAAACACGCTACCCCCATCGACCCCCCACTTGTTACCTTCTCAAAAAATACAATCAGGTTAATCAGGCACGACCTTCCCATAACAAATCCATGCTAACAGGCATGGATTAATCCGTGCCTTTCTAAATGACGATCAATACTGTCCCTCGGAATCGTTTCCAATAATTTGCCCACCACCAAGGTATGGCTGACTGACCTGTAATTACTCGGCCTATCCCTTTCTGAGCAACAGTACAACATTAGCAGTCCTCCAATCCTCCGCCACCATGTCTGTAACCAGGGAGGACTGGAAAATGGTCAGAGCCTCCGCTATTTCTTCCCCTGCTTCTCTTAACAGCCTGGTACACATTTCATCCGGGCTTGGCAACTTATCTTCTTCCATTTTCACTTATTTTTATTTAATTTATCTACTAGAACATAACAAAAAAAATCTTGGCGATGACTATTTCAAAAAGGTTGCACCAAAACCATTTACAGATTGTGTGTCACAGTTCTTGAATCATGAGTCTTGCATAATCAGCCAAACGCAAAACTGCTGGGACTCGCTAAAACTGTCGGCCAGCAAGGCCCTTTTTACTGGGTCTTCAGAACTGAGGATCTTAGAGACTCAGTTTTAACATTTGGCTTGCAGCCAGGTATACAAAACCTGAAGTTTGGGAACTTGTGGCATAGGACAGGTCTTGAGAAAATATGAAAGTAGCTTTAGAAACTAAGCCAGCTAAACTGCTCTGTGGCAGCTCATGGATCCCATGCTCCACTGGGATCTCCAGATACCCTCCAGGCCACAATCCAACATCAGTAGTGGATATTCACCTTATAATGAAATCTGATTTCAACAGAGAACATAGTAATGTGTAAAAGCTAGTATTGGTGTGTTCAAAACTAATGCAGCGTGACACATTCAAGGGACAGAGGTATGTACTTCACAAACTCATCGAGCACTCATGGTTATATTTGGCATTCACAAGGTATGCCCAGTGCTATTAGCATTTCACAGGTGGCAACACAGGTCATACCCAGCAATAATAAAGCCACAGCACTTTTTTAAAAAAACTACAATCTGGTCCAAAGGAGTGATGTCAGTGAGGAAATCTAACTGCAAAATAAAGAGCCCAATACCTTTATAACTAGACCCCACAAGTTTGTAATAAAGTTTAGACAAACAGATTAGCTGCCTTTGGCTGAATATTTTCTGGAGAAAAAATGGCCCATCATGGTCATTGTGCAATGAGAAAGGATTAATTAACAATCTTGTTGTGCGGGGTCCCTTAGGGAAGAGCGACCATAACATGATAGAATTCCTCATTAAGATGGAGAGTGAAGTAGTTGAATCCGAAACCACTGTCCTGAATCTAAATAAAGGAAATTACGAAAGTATGAGGTACAAGTTGGCTATGATAGATTGGGGAACTAAAATGGAGGACAGTGGATAGGCAATGGCTAATATTTAAAGAACGTGTGCAGGAATTACAACAATTATTCATTCCTGTCTGGTGCAAAAATAAAACAGGAAAGGTGGCTCAACCGTGGCTTACAAAAGAAATTAGGGATAGTATTAGATCCAAAGAGGAGACATATAAAATTGCCAGAAAAAGCAGCAAGCCTGAGGATTGGGAGCAGTTTAGAATTCAGCAAAGGAGGACAAAGAGATTGATTAAGAGGGGAAAAAATAGAGTATGAGAGTGAACTAGCAGGGAACATAAAAACTGATTGTAAAAGCTTCTATAAATATGTCAAGAGAAAAAGATTAGTGAAGACAAATGTAGGTCCCTTACAGTCAGAAATGGGGAAATTATAATGGGGAACAAAGAAATGGCAGAACAATTAAACACGTACTTTGGTTCTGTCTTCACAAAGGAGGACACAAATAACTTCCCAGAAATATTAGGGAACCAATGGTCTAATGAGAGGGAGGAACTGAAGGAAACCAGTACTGGTAAAAAAAAAAGTGCTAGGGAAATTACAGGGGCTAAAGGCTGACAAATCCCCAGGGCCTGATAATCTACATCCCAGAGTACTAAAGGAAGTGGCCCTGGAAATAGTGGATGCACTGGTGGTTATCTTCCAAAATTCTAGAGACTCGAACAGTTCCTGCAGATTGGAGGGAGAGAAAAAAAAACAGGGAATTACAGACCAGTTGGCCTAACATCAGTAGTGGGGAAAATGCTCGAGCATAAAAGATGTGATAACAGAATACTTGGAAGGCATTAACGGGATTGGACAAAGCCAGCATGGGTTTATGAAGGGGAAATCATGCTCAACAAATCTGGAGTTTTTTGAGGAGGTAACTAGTAGAATAGATAGGGGACAACCAGTGGATGTGGTGTATTTGGATTTTCAGAAGGCTTTTGATAAGATCCCACACGAGGTTAGTGTGCAAAATTAAAGCACATGGGATTGGGGGGAATATACCGGCATGGATTGAGAATTGATTGACAGACAGGAAACAGAGGAGGAATAAATGGGTCTTTTTCCGGGCAGCAGGCACCGACTAGTGGGGTACCACAGGGATCAGTGCTTGGGCCCAGCTATTCACAATATATATCAATGATTTGGATGAGGGAACCAAATGTAACATTTCCAAGTTTGCAAATGACACAAAGCTGGGGTAGAATGTGAGCTGTGAGGAGGATGCAAAGAGGCTCCAATGTGATTTAGACAAGTTGGGTGAGTGGACAAGAACATGGCAGATGCCATATAACATGGATAAATGTGAGGTTATCCACTTTGGTTGTAAAAACAGAAAGGCAGATTATTATCTGAGTGGTGATAGATTGGGAAAAGGGGAGGTGCAACGAGACCTGGGTGTCCTTGTACACCAGTCGCTAAAAGCGAGAATTCAGGTGCAGCAAGCAGTTAGGAAGGCGAATGGTATGTTGGCCTTTATTGCAAGGGGATTAGAGTACAGGAGCAGGGATGTCTTACTGCAGTTATACAGGGCCCTGGTGAGACCACATTTGGAGTATTGTGTGCAGTTTTGATCTCCTTATCTGAGGAAGGATGTCCTTGCCATGGAGGGAGTGCAACGAAGGTTCACCAGACTGATTCCTGGGATGGCAAGACTGATGTATGAGGAGAGATTGGGTCGACTAGGCCCATATTCACTAGAGTTTAGAAGAATGAGAGGTGATCTCATCAAAACATATAAAATTCTAACAGGACTAGACAGACGAGATGCAGGGAGGATGTTCCCGATGGCTGGGGAGTCCAGAACCAGGGGTCACAGTCTCAGGATATGGGGTATGCCATTTAGAACCGAGATGAGGAGAAATTTCTTCACTCAGAGGGTGGTGAACCTGTGAAATTCTCTACCACAGAAGGCAGTGGAGGCCAAGTCATGAGATGTATTCAAGAAGGAGATAGATACATTTCTTAATGCTAAAGGGATCAAGGGATATGGGGAAAAAGCGGGAGCAGGGTACTGAGTTAGACGATCAGCCATGATCATTTTGAGTGGCGGAGCAGGCCCAAAGGGCCGAATGGCCTACTCTTGCTCCTATTTTCTATGTTTCTATGGCTGTGTAATGGTAAGGTAAGTGGAAATCATCAGCCCCGGGCATGATGATACATTAAATTAAGAAAGATCTGGGGCACAAGTGCTATACATTCTACACACCACTGCTCCCAAAACACAATTGGCACCTCTAACCATAAAAACTGCATTTCTACAGAATACTTTCTTTTTGAAATTGTAAGTTTTTTTTGCCAATTATGTTCCCTTTTCTGCAGAAGTCTGGACTGGGGTTAAGGTTCCACATGCATCAGCCCCATAATATCTTTCTGAAATGGTCATTCTTCATGTGTGAGACTGAACAGCAGGTTTATTTTACCATGAAAGGCATCACAACCAAGCCTGATCCTGTCTACACATGGCAACAGTTTAGCAGAAGTATAGGGAATCTGGAATCAGGGTCGATTTTTCCCTTCCCTCGCCCAGGGGTGCCAAAAACCAATACAGGACTACAACTGCTGTGCTGGTTGGAATCAGCTCAATCTGAATTTGCAAGGAATTGAACGAGGAATCTCCAGGTCTCGATATGGCTTTGCACCATACCAGAAAATTGGGAGCTACTGAAAGTGTTATTTGTCAAATGTCCATCAGGTGGCACAGTAAAGCTCTGTTCCACTACATACCCACCCAAGTATATAACACAATGAGCCGCAGCAGCTCTTAAGGTTTTATTTCTTCATAGTGACTTTTGCTTTTTTTTCCCCCTTACAATATTTATGCTGTTTCTCTTCTCTCCTGAGAACATATTGTTGCACAAGTACTTAGCAACCCTCCTTGCCCAAATGGTTATTCTGCACAGACAACCCTGGGCAATGAGTGTCAGCTGGTTATTTAATTCTAAATTACAGCTGAGGCAGATCCTGTCCTGAACCGACATTTCACTGAATAGCAACCTTGGCTGATTTTTTTCACTCCCTAGCCAAAGGACATTTAAAAGTAAAACAGCACCCATTCTGCTACCCGAGCTGAGGTGGGCTAACTCAGCACAGATCAGTAACCAAAGTTAAACAATTGACAGATATGGAATCCAGTCTCTATCAGAATTCAGCATTTTATTTATTGCACTCCCTCTCTTCCTTTTCTCAATCATCTGGCCCCTCATAGCACAAGCTAGGAATCAGTACATTAGATACTCAGAACTAAAAACTCTTAATGACTTTGTGACACTAATAATTAGAATAGAGGACATTACTGTTCATGCCTACACAAGAAATACAACTGAGGCCAATGAACTGTTGCTTATTCAAATATACGTGACTTGACATCTTTCACAAGCTCAGTGGAGACGGAGATCCAAAACTTGCAGTTTTGTAATAGTACTTCCGTTCAGTAAGACTTCTTAGAGCACATTACAAGAAAGTGAACTCTGAGCATGGGGAAAGGGGTAAATGGAGAGGCTCGAATAGGGAACCAAAATCACAAGGTTTCAAATAAAATTGTTGGACTATAACCTGGTGTTGTAAGATTCTTTACATTTGAAAGCAGACAGTGATGTGGCAAAGCACAGGGAACTGTGAATACAATGAACAGCTGCCAACAGTGGAGCAGAGAGAGCAAGGCAATGTCTGGAGTTGTCGGGGCATAAGGTGTGTACAAGGGCGTAACTTGAGAGATTATTGTGAAAGTAGGGTCGGGCAAGGCCATGGAAAGGTTTGAAAACAGCGGCAATACTGTAATTGATATGCTGGGCTATGGGGAACCAGTGGAGCCTGGAGAGAATGAGGGACTTAGTGTGGACTGCCGCTTTTTGGATAAGCTGAAGCTTGCAGAACCTTAAAGTATGGAGACTAGCTAGGAGGATATTAGAGAAGTCAAGCTTTGAGGTAATGAAGGCATGGATTGCGGTTTCGGCAGCAGAAAGGGAGTGCGAGAGAATGAGGTGGGTAATTTTGTGGGGGTGAGAAAAGCAGCTTTAGTCATGGAATGAAAGTAAGGGAAGAAGCTGAGCTCAGTCAAGCCGGATGTACAGGTCCAACACCTGGACTCCATGGAAAAATCAATTTTTAAAAGGGGCAAGATGCAGAGTGGTATTGACAGGAACTAAAAAGGATGGTTTGTCTTGCAAACATTGAATTGGACAAACGTATAGCTCATTCAGCTCGATATCAGAGAGACAATTTCAGAATGTGGCAACAACCTTTGTGTCAATGGAGGCAGCAACAACATAGAGCTGGGTGCTGTTGGTTTCCATGTGGAAGTTAACACCACACTCCTACATAATGCTAGATAGTGAAGACGAGGGGCCTCCGAGAGAATACTGAAAGTATACTGAAGCAGAGGAGGAGCTATTGGCAATGACAGAGTCATGCAAGTGTGAAAGCGGGTGAAAGCAGGGTCCTGGAGGTGGACCGCAGGAGAGAGACGTTAGAGGATGAAGTGGCGACTGTGTTGAAGGTGACAGAGAGGTAGAAGAGGATGAAGTAAAAGAGAGTCACGGTCACAGTTACAAAGCATATTAACTGTGACTGACTAGTACAGTCTAAGGGCATCCAGCGCTTGAGAGGAAGGGGAAATTTGAGATAAATTGTGGAAAAAGGAAGGTTTTAGGGTGGGTTTTTTTGATCGGGGAATCATAATGACAGTTTTGAAGGAGGCATGGACAGGGTTGAATGAGATACAGTTTGATATCAGCAAACATAGGAGGTGAAATTGAGGGGAGCGGGTCGCGGGGTGTGGGTGACCACGGATTGGTTGGTGTGGGGGGGGGGGGCACTGGCGGATCAGGGAGGCCAGGGAATAGCACTTCTGCTCCTCCTGGCCCACAAGCAGTGCTGGAAAAGCACTTACCTGCTGGATCCAGCCGTTCTCGCCTCCCTTCAGCTGCCGGGTTTCCAGAGTCCTGGAAAATCCGGCCCGCAGCCGTTAAATGTAAAAGTCTGTTCAAATCTGAGGCACGTAGCCTCATTAACATATTTCAATTACTGATCTGTCTCTCGAGAGCAGGTTATTCGCCAGTCACTGAACCTGGTTAAACCCGGATGTTCCAGACAGGTTTCAGATTTTAAACCCACCCCCCCACCAGTCCTGGGGAGTTAAAATTCCTCCTCCCGCAACAAGTGTGAGCAACAGTATTATCCAGCACATGGGCAGGCTTGCATATTTGTACGGGACAGAAGGAAATAATGATAAAGAAACTTAAAGCTAAAGAGGTAAAATGAAAGTGATAAAGAAAACCAAGCTGTTAAAGGAAGTATTGAAACTGCAACATAGAACAGCAGAAAAGAAAAATAGATGAACATAAATGAAGAGCAAATTGAAAGTGAAGGAAAGAAACTTGCCTCAAGTTGCAAAACCACTTTGCACTAACACAAAAGTAGTAGCATAATTAACCCAAGTTACTTAGAATACTTCTTTCTTCTGGTCCTCTATGCCATGCACTATTTCCAACTGCAAGACAACCTACTCCCAGGCACCCAAGATTACTGAAGTCCATGGTATTAAAGGGGCAGTGGCAGTATAGATACGAAATTGGCTAAGGGACAGAAAGTAGAGAGTAGCGGTGAACAGTTGTTTTTCAGACTGGAGGGAAGTGTGCAGCGGTGTTCCCTCGGGGTCGATGTTAGGACCACTGCTCTTTTAGATATATGGTAATGACCTGGACTTGGGTATACAGGGCATAATTTCAAAGTCTGCAGATGACATGAAACTCAAAAATGTAGTAAACAGTGAGGAGGATGGTAGCAGACTTCAGGAGGACATACAGACTGGTGAAAAGGTCAGATACATGGCAGATGAAATTTAATGCAGAGAAGTGTGAAGTGATGCGTTTTGGAAAGAAGAATGAGGAGAGGCAATATAAACTACAGTGAAACCTGTACAAATGGACAATCATTGATAGTCTCAAACAATTTACATTGTTAAAATATACAAGCTGCACCTTGAAACAATGGACACGCGCAAATTATGAACTACGGACAGCCTTCAATTAACCAAGTCCTTTTACAATTTCAAACATTGGACACACAGGTAAGTGCAAGGCGGCAGCGAGTAAAAGGAACGGCTTTTGTGTAAAGATCTCTTTACCCAGCATCCATAGTGGCAGAGAAAATATTCTTTCTCTGGGACTGAATGCTTGCACGGCTCTGTCCCAGGGATAGAGCGGTTTCTCTGTCGCTATGGATGCCGAGCAAAGAACTGTGACACAAAAGCCGGGAGCTGTACCGGGCAACATCAAATCTCGCTGCGGGGGTGGGGAAGTGGCCTGAAATCGCCGGGGATGAGGGGGCCGTGCTCTAAAGTTGGGGAGGGAGGAGGTGTGAGATGGAGACTGAGGATTGAGGAGAGAGATGGAGACTGGGGGGGGCAGAGATGGAGAGAATGGTTTCTCCTCTTCGCCTACTCATGGGAGGGCTTCTGGTTCTTGGAACTTCTCAACAGCTGGTGCGAGATACCCAACTACAGGGGACCCAACCTTTATAAAGGTACAGTAAATCCAATAACATTTGTAGAAGTCAAAGATATTAAGGATATGGGGCTAAGGCGGGTATATATGGAGTTAGGTCGCAGATCAGCCATGATGTCACTGAATGGTGGAGCTAAGGGGGAAATGGCCTACTCCTTTTCCTATGTTCCTGCTCTTCTTCAAAATAGTGCCATGGGATCTTTAAGGTTTCATCCTCGAAAGATAGCACCTCCAACAGTGCAGCACCCCCATAGTACTGCACTATAGTGTCATAGTATGTTATAGCACAGGCCCATTGTGCCTGTGCTGGCTCTTTGAAAGAGCTATCCAATTAGTCCCACTCCCCAGCTCTTTCCCCATAGCCCTGTAATTTTTTTCCCTTCAAGTATATATCCAATTCCCTTTTAAAAGTTATTGCTGAATCTGCTTACACTACACTATCAGGCAGTGCATTCCAGATCATAACAATTCACTGTGGGGAAAAAAGATTCCTTAGGTCGCCTCTGGTTCTTTTGCCAATCACCTTAAATCGGTGTCCTCTGGTTACCAACCCTCTGCCACTGGCAACAGTTTCTCTTTATTTACTCATATCAAAACCCCCGTTCATGATTTTGAACACCTCTCAACCTTCTCTGCTCCAAGGAGAACAACCCCAGCTTCTCCAGTCTCTCCATGGATGGATGCATTGGTTATAATCTTGAAAATTCGCGAGATTCTGGAAAGGTCCTAGCGGATTGGAAAACCGCAAATGTAACGCCCCTATTCAAGAAAGGAGGGAGACAGAAAGCAGGTAACTATTGGCCAATTAGCCTAACATCTATTATTGGGAAAATGCTAGAATCTATTATTAAGGAAGGAGTAGCAGGACATTTAGAGTCTCAAAATAAAATCAAGGAGAGTCAATATGGTGTTATGAAAGGGAAATCGTGTTTGACAAATTTATTAGAGTTCTTTGAGGAAGTAACGAGCAGGGTGGATAAAGGGGAACCGGTGGATGTATTGTATTTCGATTTCCAAAAGGCATTCGATAAGGTGCCACATAAAAGGTTACTGCGTAAGATAAGAGCTCATGGTGTTGGGGGTTATATATTAGCATGGATAGAGGATTGGCTAACTAACTAACAGAAAAGAGAGTCGGGATAAAGGGGTAATTTTCAGGATGGCAATCTGTAACTAGTGGGGTGCTGCAGGGATCAGTGCTGGGGCCTCAACTACGGTACACTCGCTTCCTTCATCCAAGTCATTGGTACAATCTATACCAATGACTTGGACGAAGGAAGCAAGTGTGCTGTGGCCAAATTTGCTGATGATACAAAGATAGGTGGAAAAGTAAGTTGTGAGGAGGACACAAAGTGTCTGCAAAGGGATATAGATAGGTTAAGCGAGTGGGCAAAAATTTGGCAGATGGAGTATAAAGTGGGAAAATGTAAAGTCATCCACTTTGGGAGGAAAAATAAAAAAGCAAAATATTATATAAATGGAGAAAGACTACAGAATGCTGCGGTACAGAGGGATGTACATGAAACACAAAGAGTTAGCATACAGGTGCAGCAGGTAATTGGGATGGCAAATGGAATATTGTCCTTTATTTCAAGGGGGATGGAGTATAAAAGCAGGGAAGTCTTGCTACAACTGCACAGGGTGCTGGTGACACCACACCTACAGTACTGCATACAGTTTTGGTCCCCTTATTTAAGAAAGGATATACTTGCATTGGAGGCGGTTCAGAGAAGGTTCACTAGGTTGATTCCGGGTATGGAAAGGTTGAGCCTATACTCACCGGAGTTTAGAAGACTGAGAGGAAATCTTATTGAAACATATAAGATTCTGAGGGGGCTTGACAGGGTAAATGCTGAGAGGATGTTGCCCCTCACAGGGGAATCTAGAACTGGGGGGCATGGTCTCAGAATAAGGTGTCGCCCATTTAAGACAGAGATGAGGAGAAATTTTTTCTCTCAGAGGGTTGTGAGCCTTTGCAATTCTTTGCCCCAAAGAGCGGTGGAGGCTGAGTCATTGAATATATTCAAGGCTGAGTTAAACAAATTTTTGATCAGCAAGGGAGTCAAAGGATATGGGGAACAGGCGGGAAAGTGGAGTTGAGGCCAGAATCAGATCAGTTGTGATCGCATTGAATGGCAGAGCAGGCTCGAAGGGCCAAATGGCCTCCTCCTGCTTCTATCTCTTATGTTCTTATGTTCACGTAACTGAAGTCCTTCATTCCTGGCACCATTCTAGTAAATCTCTTCTGCACCCTCTCTAAAGCCTTACCGTCCTTCCTAAAGTGTGATGCCCAGAATTGAACACAATACTCCAGCTGAGGTCTAACTAGTGCTTTATAAAGATTTAGCATAACTTCCTTGCTTTTGTAGTCTATGCCTCTATTTATAAAGCCAAGGGTTCCATATGCTTTTTTTTAAAAAAAAAACAGCCTTCTCAACTTGTCCTGCCACCAAAGATTTGTGTACACGTACACCCAGGTCTCTCTGTCCCTGTACCCACTTTAAAAGTGTCCCATTTGGTTTATATTGCCTCTCCTCATTCTTCCTACCAAAATGTATCACTTCAAACTTCTCTGCGTTAAATTTCATCTGCCATGTGTCTGCCCACTTCACCAGTCTGTCTACGTCCTTCTGAAGTCTGTTACTCTCCTCCACATTGTTTACTACATTCCCAAGTTTTGTGTCATCTGCAAACTTTGAAATTATACCCTCTGTACCCAAGTCCAGGTCATGAATATAGATCAAAAGAGCAATGATCCTAATACCGACCCCTGGGTAACACCAATGTGTAATTCCCTCCAGTCTGAAAACCAACCGTTCACCACTACTCTCTGCTTTCCGTCCCTTGGCCAATTTTGTATCCATGCTGCACTGTCCCTTTAATCACATGGGCTTTAATTTTGCTTACAAGTCTATTATGTGGTACTTTATCAAATGCCTTTTGAAAAGCCATATAAACATCAACTGCACTACTACCCTCATCCACCCTCTCCGTTACGTCAAAGAACTCAAAGGAAAATTGTATTTGACTAACTTGATTAACAAATTTCTGCTGACTTTCATTTATTAGCCCATGCTTTTCCAAGTGCCAATTAATCTTGTCCCGGATTATTGTCTTAAAGTTTCCCCACCACTGACGTTAGGTTGACTGGCTTGTAATTGCAGGGTTTATCACTCTCCCCTTTTTTGAACAGAGGTGTAACATTTGCAATCCTCCAGCCTAGATTTTGTGCTCAAGTCGCTGGAGGGGGACTTGAACCCACAACCTTCTGACTCAAAGGCAAGAGTGCTACCAACTGAGCCATGGCCTTCCCTTTTAAAAGAAAAAAATTGTAGGGCTATGGGGAAAGAGCAGGGGAGTGGGACTAATTAGATAGCACTTTCAAAGAGCCTGCATAAGCACAATGGGCCGAATGGCCACCTCCTGTGCTGTATGATTCTAAAATTATCTGCTCAAAGGTTGTCCAGGCAACTCTCTTTCCAATTTCCTCTCCTTTTCTGTACAAAAAAAAACCTGTCATCTGCTGAACACCTTCCCAAAACAGCACTGTTGAGGTCAGCAATTCAGTGTGTGAGGAATGATTGCTCAAATTGCTCTTTTTCCTGTATGAGAAACCATGACTTGAACCCCTGTTCTGAGCAGGCTTGTGCCCCAATATGTTGCATCATTGCGCTTACCCAAACAACAAAACATTTGGGCACTGCTGTATTGGGCAGCACTAATTTATCCAGTTCTGAATACTGTTGAGGGAGAGGGTTCCTCTGCGGAGTGCAGCCAGAGCCAAGACCATAGCACCACGGGTGGCCCAGCTGTACTGGGGGGTGGGGGCGGGTGCGGAGAGAAAAGGTCAGAAGAGCAATAGTGATATCGAATTCCACAGTTAGGGGGGCAGGCAGGTGTTTCTGCGGCCGCAGACGTGATTCTAGGATGGTATGTTGCCTCCCTGGTGCAGGATCAAGGATGTCACTGAGGGGGGGGGGGGTGCAAGGGTGAACAGCCAGAGGTCGTGGTCAACATCCGAACCAACAACATGGGTAGAAAGAGGGATGAGGTCCTGCAGGCAGACTTTAAGGAGTTAGGAAAGAGATTAACAACCAGGACCCTCAAGGGTAGTATTACTCCCGGTGCCACGCGCGAGCGAATACAGGAATAGGAGGATAGAGCAGATGAACGCGTGGCTGGAGAGATGGTGCAGGAGGGAGGGCTTTAGATTCCTGAGGCATTGGGACCGGTTCTGGGGAGGAGGGACCTGTAAAAGCCAGACGGGTCGTACCTCAACAGGGCTGGGACCAATATCCTTGCGGGGAGGTTTGCTAGTGATGTTGGGGGGGGGGTTTAAATGAACTTGGCAGGGAGATTGGAACCTGACAGGAGATTCAGAAGGGAGAGTACCTAAGCTGGAAGTGGAAGGCAGAAAAGTAGTAAGTGAAATTGGAAGGCAGCGGAAAAATTAAAAGGCACTTTAAGGCATCCGAAGATGCTCTGCCCCAAAGACCAAAAGAATCTCTGATGCAAGACTGAGACCCTGATATCAGGAAAGGAGCTCTGACAACTCCTTCTCTGTGTCTCTCCATCTGTCTGTCTCACAGATGTCAGTAATTAGAATCTTAACATTTTCTACCCCACCACAAAATAGAAGTGATATAGGCGTTTTGATTCAAAATTCAACTTGTGTTTTATTATTTAAAATGAACTGAAATTCGGTTGAGCAAGGACACTCTCGCAGCTTAATATGCTTTCAGAAGCTTATCGAAAACAAAAACATGGGGCTCGATTTTACCGTCGGGTTTCCTGTGGGTTTCCAGCGGGGGGGCCCCGAAAATCCCGATATCCAGTCACGTGACCGGATCGCGCCACGATCCCGACCACTTCCGGGTTCCCCGATGACGTGCGGGGGTGCGTTCGTGGCCCCCGCTGGTGGGAATCCCGCAGGCAATTAAAGCCAGCGGGATGCCACTTGAGGTTATTTATTTTGCTTGTTCAGGTCATTAAATGACCTGATTAAGGGACTGTGTGATTTTGGAGAAAGATGGGACTGTTTCACACACTGGGGGAAACAGTCCTAGTTGAACTGGACGTGTTGCAGCCGTCAGCCTGTGGCAGCTGCAAAGGTCCATTTGACAGGTGGGGGGGGGTGGGGGTGGGGGAGACCCTCACTCATTGCAGGAGGCCACTCTGTCACTTGGGACAAAGTGTGGCCTCCACCACCCCCCTCCTGACGGTCAAAGTCACCAACCTGCACACTCACCCCGGAGTCCGGAGACATGTGCCTACCTTGCGGACCCCCTCAGATGTACATATTGCGGATGGGGGCCTCCGTAGCTGCAGTCATGACCCCCTCGGAGGGCGAACAGCATCACCAGCCTCGCCATCCACACCGTCCACCTCTGACACGTGGAGCTCCACAACAGAGTGCTGTGACACATCCACCTGCACAGCAGGAGGGAGGGCGACCGCAGAGAGAGATGCATCGCAGAGGGCACTACCCTCGCCACAGGGTCCACAGACGGAGGCTCAGCTCCCCGGACCTCTCCGAGCAGCAGTGCACACGGAGGCGCAGATTCACTCGACATGTGGTCGTGGAGATCTGCAGCCTCTTTCATGCCGAGCTGCTCCTGGCTCGCCCCAGCACCATCTGCTTACCTGTCGCTGCCAAAGTCACCACTGCCCTCCACAACTTCTCCTCCGCATCCTTCCAGGGTGCAGCCGGGTACACCGCCGATGTCTCTCAGTCGTCTGCGCGGAAGAGCCCTGCAAATACACCTGCACCTACTCTGCAGTAACACAATGGGTGGCATCAGTGGTGGGTCCTCATAGTGATACCCAGGAGCGGGCATTATTGGACAAAACAGACAGGATTCGCGGAGACATGGCAGTGGTGGTGGCAATATAATGTGTGATGTTTGTTGCTCTGAAATTCAATATAGGTAACAACAATGGCAAACCCTCCGACACCCTTGTGCATCCCCTTCATGCTCACGACACGTTTGCCTTACGCTGCCTACTGCACATATGTGATGCATGCCCTGTGGCTGCAGCACAGGTGGCGGCAGGTTGAGTGAGACTGGCCGTGAGGGAGATGCACGAGAGGGTGAGTGTGGGATAGAGCCATGAGATTGTATGAGGATTGGGTTGCGTGTTAGTGGCGGGGTGAGTACTGGCGAGGTGAGTAGGTGGAGGTAAGATGAGGATGGGGTTTGAGTGGGTATGAGGGGTGATGTCACAGAGTAGTGCTGGCGGTGCCGAAGGAGATGAGGGGTGGGGGCAGTGTTGTGGCAGACGGAGTGTAGGGGAAAGACTACGTGTTCTCACTGTGGCTGACCTACTGCGGTCATTGGAGCGCCTCCTGCACTGTATGCAGGTGGGCGATATGTTGGTGGCGCAGGTGACCCCCTCTGCCACCTTGAGCCAGGCCTTCTTGGCGGCAGAGGCAGGCCGCTTCCTCCCGCCCGCCGGGTGGAAGATCTCTGTTCCCCCTCCCCCCCCCCTCCTCACCCCATCTGATGATATCTGGAGCGAGGCATCATTAAACTGGGAGCAGCCTTCCCCCTGGGCTGCTCCATGCTGTAATTTGTTCCATTGGTTGCAGCATCTGTCGGTGGAGGACTGCCCCTTTAACTAGAGAGCCTCCAGCTGACAGATCGTACTGCGCATGCGCAGCCCGCCCGACGCGCAGACCAGCAGCGCGGACCCCGGAGGAGCAGGTAAGTGATTCCAATTAGTGGATTGCCTGCTACGATCGCGCGGGCAACCCACTAATTTCACCGGGCGCGGAGGCCACGCACCCGAAACCCAACCCGCCGGAAACCCGCAGGCCTGCTAAAATCAGGCCCGCTAAAATCAGGCCCATGGTGTCTAACCAGTATAGTCGGTTATTTCTTTTCCTCTCTTTCACACACACACTGCATTTAAAATAAAAACACTCTATATAAACTTTACTCGAATTAAGCTTTTGAAATTTGGCCTTTTTCTTTCTAGTAGTCTCACCTTTTTTCATCAGCTCCTCATTTCACTACTTCACCAAAAGGAACCAAACCCAAAGGAACTCCCACTGAATTCAGTTAAAAGACAGCTGAAAAAGTGAACACTCCTCCCCCCACCTCCACCCCCGCTCATGGTCATGTTTTCTACCCATTAATGAAACAAAGAAAAACAAATAGGTGCTTGATTTTATCTGACACACACAGCTATAATAACAACTTGTATTTATATAGCGCCTCAGGAAGAGCACAACTGGTATATTAAAATTAAAGGAGTCACATATTATTGTATCCTGGGTAATATTTCTCCATTTTACCTTGTTCCTTCGGTGTATGATTTGAGTCATAAGCACTCTGAATACTAAATTGATTTGAGAGTTTTGAAACAGATAAAAGATACACTAAACAAGCTCAGAAAACACTTAAATAGAGCTTGAACAAATGGAAACGCTCTGTCGCACTGCAGGATGAATTCATCATAATGCAGACTTATGTACAAGTTTCTTATAATTTAAAATTTCAACAGAAAGAAGGAGACTTCACTTACCCTGACACTCTGTTAGCAAACTCAATGATATCCTCTTTGGTACGAGGTCCTCTGTAATTGTATGCAAGGTCTCCTTTTAACCTAAGTTAATTAAAAATAAAACACACCTTGACAACAAATGTAAAATATCACAGTTCACCACCATCATCTTGTCCTACTGGTGAGTGAACGAGGGTAGATTAACCTCAATAGAAAACACACGGAACCTAAATGAATGCCAAAGTGCAAAGTTTAGCAATAACATACATGTTGAGTTCACTATTTTACAACAGATATTACCATCTCAATTCGATCTGTACTGCTGTTAAGACATGATAAATTAGAAAGTTAATTTTAATTTTCAACTTCAGTAATGCATTTAAGATTCCTGTATTCACAAACCCTCAAGTAGTTTTAATAAATACTCTTAAATTAACTTGCAGAGGCTTTCAATACGACAGAAAATCCAGTTATCTGTGCGTAAAACACATTATCGTGTCATGTATGTCATTGCTGTTTGTGGTGCCTTGCTGCATGCAAATTGGCTGCCACGTTTCCCTACATTATAATAGTGACTATATTTATGAAATACTTAATTGGCTGTAAAGCGGTTTGGGATGCTTTGATTGTAAAAAGTTCCATATAAATGCAAATCTTTTCCTTTATATTGTTAAAAATCTTGCATCTGCAGCATCAATTTTAACAATGCCAGCGGAACCCCTTTAAAAAAAGTTACCAAAGAATATTGATGCTAATTTTTTCACCTTTCTCTCCTTTTCCATGACCATTTGTTTATGCTTCAAGTTCTAATATGTTCAGGAAGGGTAGCAGCCTGCAGTTATTGAACATGACAATGTAAAATAATATCAGTGCAGATAATAATTATCTGAAGCATTATTAAATTTATGGGTAAAAATCCAAATGATAAAAAAATGAAAGCAAATATCCTACTTAGAACTATATCAACAAGCATTCATCAGTGTTACAAATGTGCTTCAGTAAAGACACCAGATCTTAGAAAACTCCATTTCTCAGCACGAGGCAGCTATTCAACCCATCACTCCTGTGCCAGCTCTCAAAGAACCATTCACCAAGTCCCGTTCTCCTGCCCTTTCCTTATATCCGTTCAAATATTTATCCACTTCCCTTTAAAGAGGTATTATGGGTTCAGCTTCCACTGCAGTTTCTGGTACAGTATTCGATATCCTAATAGCTTTCTGCATTAAAAAAACTCCCAGCCTCTCCCTTTGTATTTGTGGTGATGGTTTTAAATCGGTGCATTCTAGTTATCGTCTCATCGATCAATGGGAATAGCTCTTTCCTATCCACCTCAGCTAAATCTCGCATAATTGACACTTTTACCAGATCTCCTGTTCTAATGAAAATATCTCTAGTTTCTCTACTATCTGCTAATGACTAAAATAAGTCTAAGCGATCTATCAACTGAAATCCTGGAAGTTATTGGGCCAGATTTTGTTGTAAAAATAACGGTGAGGCTAACAGTGCTCACCATTGTTTTTGTGCAAATTGGACAGCAACTTCTGGTGAGTCCACATGCACAGTTAAAAGCGGAAATCCGGAAGTTGCTGTTCGAGATGCGATCCTCCTCCGCCAGCTCCGCAAAAGTGGCATCTTGCTGTTTGGCTCCCCATTCAAACGAATGGAACCATGTGAAGTTCCTGCACTGACGTCGCAGACACGGACTAATCGTGCCAGAAAAAGTTAGGGCTTGTCCATTCTGATGTAAGTACCCTTTTAACGGCGTGGTAAGTCTTAAATGACTGCCAAACAAACACTCTGGCAGTGAAAATTAACATTAACAAGTGTGGAGTCTCATTCCTTCAGACTTTAATTGTTGTTGGACATTTAAAAAAATATATACTTTTTTATTTTTTCCTTCGGTCTCTTTTATCTCTGTCTCTTCATTCGATCTTTCTTAACCTCTTTATTTCACTTTCTGTACCTGACTTGACATTGAATTCACTATTCCAACTTACACAGCCTGGTTCAGGCTCTGCACGGCTTACTAACGATGCTTCAATCTGATTGGTTAATGATACATAGTTGCTTGACCTGTTTACATAGCAGAGGGCGCTGTGCTTTTTGACTGTCTAATTTAAAGGAAGTTGTCGTACAAATCTAACAAACGTTAGCCGCTCGCAGCAAAATCCAGCCCAATAATTGAAAAAATGGCCACAAATGCATATCTACCTGCTGCCAATTCAGATATATTGCATTTGTTTTGTGCTTGTATACAGGAACTTCCAGCAAGCAAATAAAAAATTCCACACAGCAACAAATGTTTAAGATACACAAAAAGTATTTGAAAATTAGAAGTCTAGAATCCAAAGTGGCCCTATAGTTACTGTGCTAGAATCACTAAGATAACGAATCTGAAAGACTGACATCTGTGCTGTTCATGGAAACACCTGCGGGCAGGGGAAGCAGAATTCAAAGTTTATTTTTATAAATGTAGAATCAGATTATTAAACTAGCTTACATGAGAATTACTACACTTCAAAGTACTTAATTATACACAAAGTACTTTTAGGCATTGAGGTATTAATGAAGGAATAGACCAAGTTTGCAGCTGACACTAAGTTAGGGGGCATAGTAAGTTGTATAGATAGGGATAGGGAGCAGGAAGTCACAAAGGGACATGGACAGATTAAGTAAGTGGGCAAAATTTTGGCAGATGGAGTTCAATATGGGGAAGTGTGAGGTCATCCACTTTGGATCAGAGACAGATAAAACAGAACATTTTCTTAATTGTGAGACATTAGGACCTGTGGAGCAACAAGGGGATTTAGGTGTCTATGTATACAAATCAGTACATGCCCATGCACAGCTACAAAAAGCAATCAAAAATACTAATGGAATGTCGGCCTTCATCTCAAGAGGGCTGGAATACAAAGGTGAGGAAATGATGCTGCAGTTGTCCTCAGTCTGTCCTACTAACCATTGCGATAGTGCCACACTAACAATGGAATGCGCCAAGGCCTGTGGGTTGGTCATTCCTACCAAGGCTATCATGGACAGATTGATTAGCAAAGACAAGACTCCCTCATCAACTGATGTCGGACCATTCCTTCAGCATTGCATGCATGCACAACATACGTCTTTCTGCCAACCCAAACATTCTTTTTCCATAGATCCTCTTCTCATGCTTTTCTTATTTTCCTTATATCCCTACCATATGAACTTAATACGGAGGTCACTGATTCTAGCATTTATATAGAGTTGCTAACCTGGTTTGCCATGCACTTAGAGAGTTTTGGTTCAAATGCTCGTTATTACCCACATTCTGCCCAACCTCTGCCCTTGGTTAAGAGAAATCGTTAATGTTGGTAAGTTGGTAAATTGGACAGCCTACCTGGATTGGTGCTCAAACAAGATAAAAAAAATTCCTGCACTCTAATTGTTTTGACTTATAAAAATGCTACTTGCTGCTATTTTCAAAAAGAATGATCTATGACTAATGAGACTTGTTTAAATTTGATAAAATGTACTCCATAGCAGCTGGCATCTCTGCTGCACGTGCTGCCCTGTCAACTTCCAATTCAAATAGGCTGCATGTGCTTCCTCAGTGCATTATGTCATAATGGATGCCTGGCAGTATCCTAATACACAAAACGCATGCATGTACCATGCATGCTTTTTGATGAAAGATGAAAGATACCAAAATTCTATACTTACAATTTGATAGTTGGATAACCTCTGACTCCAAATTCAGATGCAATACCTGGGAGAAAAAAAATGGAGGTTAAAACCAGTAAAGCAGCATATCAGGTTTACATATGGCTTCTGCAAATGCTTGCACAAGTACTTTAATCTGCAACCAGCTAGGCTGGAAGGGATAATTCACTTACATTTTTTCAAACTTAATACAGCTAACCTCCATGTAACAGCAGTATACAAGTACTTTCCAAGGTAGGCGCTGTACATCCTGCTTACTTGCATTTAAAAAACATACCTTCCTTTGAGTAGAAATGTGAATGAAACTCCTCTGTTCCCACATTACATGAGGTGCAAGCACAATTCCACCTCCACTAACATCAACCAGAAGCCACATTAGTGAGTGGCTGGTACAAATTACATCGAGTCTACAGCACAGAAACAGGGCATTCAGCCCAATTTGGTCTATGCCGGTGTTTATACTCCAGACTTGCCTCCTCCCACCCAACCCTATCATCATATCCTGCTATTAATTTCTCCCTCATGAGCTTATCCAACTTCTCCTTAAATGCATCTGTGCTATTTGCCTCAATTACTCCTTGTGGTAATGCAATCCACATTCTTATCACTCTTTGGGTAAAGAAGTTTCTCTTGAACTCCCTATTGGATTTATTAGTGACTATCTTATGTTGATGACTTCAAGTTCTGGACTCCCCCACCCACAAGTGGAAACATTTTCTCTAAGTCTACCCTATCAAAACCTTTCATTATCTTAAAGACCTATCAGGTCACCCCTCAGCCTTCTCTTTTCTAGAGAAGAGTCCCAGCTTGTTCAGTCTTTCTTGATAAGTAGATCCTCTCAGTTCAGGTATCATCGTGTGGATCTTTTTTGGACCCTCTCCAATGCCTCTATATCATTTCTATAGTATGGAGACCAGAACTGTGTACAGTACTCCAAGTGTGGTCTAACCAAGGTTCTACACAAGTTTAACATAACTTCTTTGGTTTTCAATTCTATCCCTCTCGAAATGAACCAAGCTGTTACTAGATGGCGAGTTCAGTTTTTTATCTGGATTAAAATCCATAAAAGATCTTGATCGCTATGCTTTAAACCAGCTTGTTGCTGATGTCGGCTAAGTGTGATTCAGTGCCTCCACCCAACACAAAATGTTAGATCATTAAGGAAAATGAGGGGAAAGGTAACACCTCGTACTGGGTGGAGACAAGTACTTCTCCGCAGATTTTTATTTCAAATATCCATTTTTAAAATTAACAGAAAAAAGTATTCCCCGCATATTACTGGTAAGTTTATCTAATGCAAGCCTACTGAAAATTATTATAAAAATTGGTTGACTAATAAGAAAACAGCTCAGCCTCAATAATGATCGTTCGTTCTACAGGATAAGCAAAACTAAAGTGCCAGCAATAGCATATTTTCCTCTTTGAGCTGTGCAAACTCTAATTTTGAGGCTGGCTGAGCAAATCCAACAGCCTGAGATAATCTTTTCAACTGTGCAGCTAAAATACATTTTGACTTAAGGTTTGTAATTTTTTTTTCTCCAAGGAAGCAAAGAAATCAGTTAATATTTGCAGATTGTGGAGTTGAACAACTAATTTATAGCTGAAGTTTTCAAATCAAACAGATTACAAATCCAGATCTAACTATATTGTATTGTCAAATGTGTTTCACAGTTATAGTGTATGGTAGGTACTCAGGGCGGTCGATTTTCATTTTCTCGTAAACACTCAATAAAAGTAGGCATGTTAGAGAAGGCATCCATCTTCTCTTTCATACTTTTCCCTGTTTAATTAACAAATTACATTTTTTCTTTGTTCATTTCTTCACTTTTTCCCCCCCCATTTTGGCTTCAACATTTCAACTTTTACTCCTCTCTTTTATTCATGTCCTCAAAAGATCACCAGGGGAAATCACTGCAATAACATTTCATCCGTCCAGTACTCTGAACAAGTTTACTTGCCCAGTGCAACAGTCGGGCTGTGGGAAAACTGACAAGTTTACTTGCATCATATATGCAGGTCAATCTTTATATTTTCAGTTTCTGATCAGAGCAATAATTCAAATCCGATTTCAAGCCAATGAAAACCAATTTCCAAAAAGTTGATCCTACCTGCAAAATGGATGGGGGTGGGGGAAATGAGAAAAAAAAGCTAATAAAAAAGTTATAATAGGTTTAGGACATTACATTTGGATTAGCCTCAAAAAGGTCATTTTTAAAAAGTTATACAACAGATGCGGAATGGAAGAGAAAATAGGGATGGAAGGGATGACAAGGTGAGCAGAAATAAACACATTTAGGATATGTGATATGTTGATAAAGATTGTATTTTTAAGCTATTATTTTAATTTAGGGACAATATAACTACAATAAAACCACTCCTAACTTTTGCATAATTTTATTAGTGATTTTTTTTCCCCATCTTCACATTGCATGGACTAAAAACTTACAAAACATAAGACAGACATTTTCCTGGACCTACCAAGAGTCTCAGTGTTAAATCCTTGCTGTAGTCTCACAATTTGCTCATGCTATTGACAGTCCCATAAAAGGAAAACAACAGTTACAGATGCACTTGCTCTATAAGTGCTATTTGGAAGGATATGTTGATAGGGTCAGATGAGGAGGCTTGTGTGGAGCATATACACAGGC
Source organism: Heptranchias perlo (assembly GCF_035084215.1). Taxonomy (NCBI): domain Eukaryota; kingdom Metazoa; phylum Chordata; class Chondrichthyes; order Hexanchiformes; family Hexanchidae; genus Heptranchias; species Heptranchias perlo. The sequence continues at coordinate 104,940,923 of NC_090327.1, forward strand.
ATAGACCTGTTGGGTTGAATGGCCTGTTTCTGCGCTGTAAATTCCATGTAAAAAGTGAAATTTGAGTTAAGATTAAACAGCACATTGTCATCACTTCTGAAAGGCAGCAAGACAGCCATCCCCACCCACCTAATTCAGGTCAATGAATCGGTTGCTGGTTACTTGTGAATACTTGAATAAATATTACAGAATAGAAAGTGAAAGCTTAACTCCAATCAATGCTCTGACCATTGCTTGCTGCCATTCTTCGATCCATGCGGGAAATGAATTCTAAAAATACTGCTCTACATTGTAGACATGCTACTGCACACAAATAACTCACCACTTCATTCCCACGGACACACAGAGGCAGACAGACAGGCACACAGGCAGAGACAGAGACACCTGGAGCATGATTTTAGCACAGAGCCGGGAACTGAGTGGGTGGATAGGTTATCTGGGGGGGGGGGGGGTAGGGTTCTCTGCGTGAATGCTGGTTTAAAATCCTAACCAGAAAATTAGGAGATGGGGGTGAATGAGAGTTTGTGATCCTATGCTAGAATTTCTGCTCAGTGGCAGGGAGTTGGAGGTTTGTTGTCCTAACCTGGAATTTCTGCTGTGTTATTGCGGTCGTATACTGTGAAAATCCATTTGGCCTTATGGTCATTTTTTGGGGGGGTTATTTCTGGATATATACTCATTGGCTTGGTTCAGAATCTTTGCTCAGTGGGTGGGTTTTGATTTTTATTCTTCTGCTCAGTTGAATGGGGGCATTATTCTACCAGGGGATGTAGAAAGTGATGCTATGGTGGCGCTGTGTGGGAGATATTTCTTTTCATTGGTTGCAGTTCTTCCTAGTTGGTCTCCCATGGTGTTGCACATGGGAAATCAAAACCAATGTAACTCGTCACGTCAACCAAGGGAGATATTTGAACCAAGACAGGGAGGGGAGACTCAATATAATAGACTTAATACTTGTTATGTCCAGTCAGTGCGAAGCAAAGAGAACGTTGGGCTATACTGACAAATTAGTAGAGTACAACTCCAAGGCAGTCTTGCCAAAGCTGTGTAGTTCTCTAGTCAGGTTACTGAGGCACAAGGCAATATTCAGTTATGAGAAAAGTTTAGAAATGCTGTATCCTTGAAAGGAGATAAATGAGATGGAACCTTATTGAAGTGTACAAGGTACTAAGTTTAATAAGATACTAAGTGGAAAAGTTCAATCCCGAGCACTTTTTTCAAGTTAAACCATGACTGTAGGACAAGGAACACAGGTACAAACTGGTACAAGTCAAGTTCAAGAGGCACTTTTTCACACAAAGGTTGATTAATAACTGAATGGTCTTCCAGATAGGTTAGTGGCAGCACAGCCTCTGGAATCATTCAAGACGTAGTTGGATGCTGTGATGAGGGACTGTAGGTTCCTATGGAAGCATGAGCTGGATAGCCCGATTGGCTTTTATGATCTATGTGGCCCCTTATGCCCTCAGCCCAGTGGAGCCTTATGGACCATGACCAAACAAATTGCCTCAACCCTTAAGCATGAACTGGCCACAGTATACACACTGTTGGGTCAACATACCAAAGGAACTAAGGTGTTCCTCCACAAGTGTCAACGTGCAATCAAAATGTATAATGACTTCACAAGGTACATAATCTATGTCAAATTATGGGAAAAAATGTTGTACAAGGCAAAAGCATCAGGGCTTTCATAATGGAAAAATTATCCTGACAAATGTACGCAGCTATAAGCCCAATGGAAACTCTGCGACTGCAACCACAGAAATAATTTACTTTGAAGTGGTAAATCGACTTCTCTCCACGGATAAACACGGAAAATATCCAAAGGAAGTGCTCATCTCATCGAAGGCGAAACTGGCTCTTTTATACTGGCGCATTTTTTTTTTAAAGTCACGGGAACAGGTACAATGAACATTCATCACACACAGTCAGTAAGTTTTCTTAGCCGTATTGAGACATTTCACAACATGCCTACTTTTTACTTCAGGATTGAGTCATGAATGCTTGTGCACAGAGGAAAAAAAAATCTCATTTTGTCCGGAGCCTGGAACATAACCCAATAGATGCTAATAGTTAGACATGACAGAATAAAGTTGTAACTAGGAAGTTTCAGTACATTTTGTATGCAAAAACATGATTCCCATTGAGGTGGAAGTGTTGAAGATTGCACTTAGCAACCAAATACCGGCAACTTCTTAGCACACCCCACCGAATGCCATCTAGGGAGTGGGAGGTTACAGAATAGATATAAACCTATCAACTTTATTGCACAAGTTGACTCATTATGCAATTCCCTAGGCAACTTACACAGTAAAGCCTAAGACTTAAGCAACAGCAAATTAAATCCCAGAGAGAATATTGACTAGTGCATCTGTGTCCAATCTTAACTGCAGCATTTAATATTTTCTAGAACAGATGAAAACATTCAATTCTCAAAAGACTAACTTGGAATGGCAGCAGTAAATATCTATCCATATTTTTAAAATTGCAATCACAGTCCCACTGTGTACAAGTGCACGGATCTAGGTTTGAATTCTTATATTTACAATTTGCCATAATTATAGTGAAGAGCTGATACAGTCTACTCCCCTTGAGTCAAAGTTGCTTAATTCAAATTATCTGATTTTTAAAGCACTAATTTCTTCACTTTGTTGTGATATTTACATTGCTTACTTCAAATTATTGGCTAATTCAAATTTTTAGTACAAAAAAGACTTTGCATTATCAGTAGACAATATAGTCCAGGTAACCAGAGACAAAATTAAATAAAAGCGAGGTGGCTAGTGACAAGGGAAAGAAGTTGAAGTTTACACCTCTAAAAACAATTTAGCACTGACAGGGGCTATGGAAATTTCTATAGCTGTGGCTCAGCTCTTCAGTCAGAGCTCAGGATGCACAGGCTGTGAAGGGGAGAAGTTTAAGAATGAAGTAATCATAAAGTTCCAAAATGTGAAAAGTGCAGACCAAGGAACTGCAATGATATGACAGATGGTTTTGGGATCAAGCTATCAAATGCTGCAGTGAAATCAGGGGACTTGCTTGACTGTCGAGTTTGCTAAAAAGATGTAATTAACTAACCTCTACCTTATTTTTTTATTTCATTTTCACATCAAATACAGCTGATAAAGGTTTGAGGAGAACACTCAGTTGTGGAAAAAATGACTGAACATTTGCATGTAACTTAACAATTGCAATACAAGGATACTGATGACCAAAACAGATCAACACACATGCTGTACAGGAATTCAGAACTAATATTTCACTACCGGCAAAAGTGACGAACTGTGCTTAAATGTCCAGCTAAAAAAAAACTATTAATTAATTCCTGTAAAGTGCATAGCAGTTTTTTTTTTAAAAGTGCAAGTCACTGAAATATTACTTTAATTTTTTGTTAATTCTGTCATGCAAATTACATAACTCTTCCAATTCTATTAATGCAGAACTGATACAAACTTGCATTCAAATATTGTCACAGATGACTCCAATTAAGTCATGTTAACTAGATGACTAACTTTGAAAGTAATTTTCAAAATGTAAATGCTTCCATGGGCTAATTATAAACTGCTGTTATTCAGCAGTTTGCTAAAACACGAGTCATGCAACAGAACCCACTGGTAATGCATGGACTATAAATGTGGTAAAATGTGCAATCTGAGCAAAACAAGCACATAAGACCTTAAGAATAGAATGAAAAAATACATTTAACACTAACAGTTTCCAGTAGAACAAGTGTGATTTGCACAATCATGGGCTCTCCCTGGCTATTTAATTTCATGAGGGAGCTGAAGAACCAAAAGGCACAACTTCCAAGTTAACTAAACTCTGAATTTTCTCCCAGAACCTCTGCTGAAACTTGCCAAAAATTCCAGAATATCAAACATCATTATTCAACCTTGACCAATGCAGTCGGTGTTCACATTGAAGTGTTATGCTTCATGAGAGACAATTTTCTCTCTCATTTAAAGGCAGCCCCATTGAGAGTTGGATGTTTTCAATTCATTCTACACAATTTTAAAATAGTATAATTAGCAGGTATCACAACGGCACTACACAGTATTCCACAGGTGACATTTCCACGATTCAAACAAGAGAATCACAGCACTCCACAGTATTCAACCACCTTTATCTATTTCTTAACCCAGTAAGTTCTAAGTTCCTTTTTAAGGGAGTGAATTAGCAGAGCATTAGCATTTGATGAGAGTCAATGCACACTTGGAGTTCCTTCTAATCTCTTCTCACTTGACATTTTTGAGACACCAAATATTGCAATCACAATTTCAAGTTAGTCTCCTCACACATGCATTATTGATGCCTTGTAGCATCTTAAAAGACCTGGATTATTTTTCCACATTTTTTTTTCTGTGAATCTTTTTCCAAACTTAGAGCCGTAAGCCCAACTCATCCTTGGTGCTCCTCTGAACTTTCTTCAACAAATTAATGTCATTCTGAAGTGAGGGTATCCAAAACATGAAGACAATATTCCAAATGTGACTGTACCAATAAATTATAAAAGGTTGAATGAACTTATTTTGCCTTATAATTGAAGTTCCCTCAAGATGTATCTCCTTAATTGATTAGATGCATGCATAACTGTTTCAGTTAACAAGAGTAAACTGTTCCAATGAGTTAACAAAAGTGATTAAATATAGAAATTTAAAGTCCCGGTGTATTCTATTTACTTAATAATATTTATGCAAACGATACTGACTCCAAGTATTTGCATTAAACAGGTTAGCAAAACTTTATGGAATGTATTTTAAGAGACCAACACATTAGATTAGTAAATATTTCACTCCCAGATGAGGTTTTCTTTGGTTCTTCTGCAGATAAAATCTCTTCCTACTAGTCTTGATGGTTGTGATACATTCAGACACCACTCCAAAGTATTCTTAATACCAACTTCCCAAAGATGCATGAACAAGCCTCACTCAAAATATGTTTTATTTATTTTAAATGCAACTAACAATCAACAGACTGCTGATTGGGAGTTACAATCCAAATAAAGAATTTGCATACACATTAGAACGTATACTGAATAGTGTATCAGATGAGGGAAGAAAAAGAATCTAGTACTATAGCACCAAACAAATGATTCTGTATATCTTCAAGTCTAAGATCATAATCAACGTTAATCCCAAAGCTTCAACTTCACAACTATGCTCAGAGGATCTGCCACAAAACAAAATAAATTAAAATGGCTATGTTGCATAGTACGTTAGATACTGGTCTTTCACCCCTCAGTCCTAGGTCCGATTCTAGCCAGACTGATGGCATGGAAGTCTTCATTGTCTACAAGGGTTCAACATGAAATGACTTTTGGCTACCTAGCTCACAGTGGTTTGTGAACCCACAGTACAAGGCCGCCCTTAATTTGGCACTAATTGGCAATCTCACTGAGACAAGCCACAGGATGGCTTATACGGGAAATGGAAAAGCGCAAGACTGGTGCAGTACTGGATGCTCTTCCAAGATTGAAGCACACTGTTCGGGCAAAGCGATGGAGCTTTATTTTGTTCCATTCCCATCACTAAGCACCCCTAATCTTGAAGAGCACAAACATATATGGACACAGGGTTTAAAGTTGCAATTCAACATCAGGTATCTCAATGAAACCTCTTGAGCTTTATTTTCCACAGTTTAGAACGTCATCAGGGCTCTTCAGAGAAACTTCACCCTCATAACTCCGTCCCAGTAGCAATAATAAATATCCAGATTGATTTGAGAATTTACATTCTGATCAAGAATGCTAATCAAACATCAGCTCAGACCCAGTTTATTAATAACCTGATAAACCGACTCTATCCTAATGGACTTGCTGTAGTGCATTGTAAAGAGGTGAATCTCGAAGCTTGCTTGGTTTATATGTTTCACAGGTAAAATTCCCTCTAGTTTCATTAATTCAAAATGTTCTGAATACGCCAAGTGCCATACGACGTAACAGAGAGGGTCGATGAGGGCAATGCGGTTGATGTGGTGTAGATAGGCTTTCAAAAGGCGTTTGATAAAGTGCCACATGATAGGCTTGTCATTAAGTTTGAAGCCCATGGAATAAAAGGGGCAGTAGCAGCACAGATTCAGAATCGGCTAAGTAACAGGAAACAGAGAGTAGTGGTGAACGGTTGTTTCTTGGACTGGAGGGAGGTGTACAGTGGTGTTCCCCAGGGGTCAGTACTGGGACCACTGCTTTTCTTGATATGCATTAATGGCTTGGACTTGGGTGTACATGGCACACTTTCAAGATTTGCAGATGACACAAAACTTGGAAGTGTAGTAAACAGTGAGGAGGATAGTGATAGACTTCAAGAGGAAATTGACAGGCTGGTGGCATGGGCGGACACGTGGCAGATGAAATTTACCGCTGAAAATGCGAGGTGATACATTTCAGTAGGAAGAATGAGGAGGTGCAATATAAAGTAAAGGGCACAATTCTAAAAGGGGTACAGGAACAAAGACATCTGGGGGTATATGTACATAAATCATTGAAAGTAGCAGGGCAGGATGAGAATGTGGTTAAAAAAGTATACGGGATTCTGGGCTTTATAAATAGAGGCATAAGGTACAAAAGCAAGGAAGTCATGATGAACCTTTATAAAGTACTGGCTTGGCCCCAGTTGGATTATTGTGTCCAGTTCTGAGCACTGCACTTTAGGAAAGATGTGAAGGCCTTAGAGAGGGTGCAGAAGAGATTTAAGAGAATGATTCCAGGGATGAGGGACTTCAGTTACATGGATAGACTGGAGAACCTGGGGTTGTTCTCCTTGGAACAGAGAAGGTTGAGAAGAGATTTGATAGAAGTATTCAAAATCATGAAGGGTCTAGACAGAGTAGATAGAGAGAAACTGTTCCCATTGGCAAAAGGGCCAAGAACTAGAGGACATGGATTTAAGATGATTGGCAAAAGAATCAAAAAGGTGACATGAGGAAAAACTTTTTTTTTTAAAAAACAGAGTGAGTGGTTAGGATCTGGAATGCACTGCCCGAGGGGGTGGTGGAGGCAGATTCAATCATGGCCTTCAAAAGGGAACTGAATAGTACTTGAAAGGAAAACATTTGCAGGGCTACGGGGATAAGGCGGGGGAGTGGGACGAGCTGGATTGCTCTTGCATTGAGCCGGCAAGGACTCAATGGGCTGAATGGCCACCTTCCATGATGTAACCTTTCTATGATTATTCTTCTATGAGTATTGTAGCCTTGCATGCTACCACAGCATCTATTTCACAGCTTCAAGATTTAATTTTTTCCAAAAGCAGCAAGTCAGACACAATAAAAACAGGAAAAGTGGGAAACACCAGGCAGCATCCATGGAAAACAGCAGTCAATGTTTCAAGCCATTGGCCCTTTCTCAAGACTAGTAGATATTACAGATAAGCAGCATTTAAAAAGGAACACAGTGAGGGCAAGGGGGAAACAGAAAAAAAGAATTACTTGTGCAGTGTTTGGGTGGAAGGCAGGAGGTGATTCAATGGCAGATGTGATGTTATCAGGAGACAAAAGGAGGCATGAGAGAAATAAAAGACATATACAAGACAAACAGCTAAAGAGGATAGGTAGAAACAGTAGCATGATAAACCAGTAAAGCAGAGCAGGCTCCAGTTGCCTGGGAGCCTGAAGGAAGAAGAAAAAAATGAAAGCAGGTCAACACCAAGAGCTCAGACTATCCCACCAGTTGTGTTCCGAAAGGGGTACCCATCCCAAATACCAATCCGCTCCCTCCCCCATCCCCGGAAACATCGCCACAAACATACCACATTGCCAGCACCAACTGCCAGAGAGAAAATGGGAGTTTTAGTTCAGGTCTGAAGGTGTTAACGTCAATATTAAGCCTAGAGGGCTGCAAAGTATCCAGTTGAAAGATGAGGTCCTCGAGCTTACATTGAGCTTCACTGAAACAGTGTAGTAGGCCAAAGACAGAGGTTGGAGTGGGAGTGAGAATTGAAATGGCAAATGAGAGCGCTCAGGGCTGCACTTGTAAACAGAATGGAGGTGTTCAATAAAGCAGTCACCTAATTTCCATTTTGTTTCCTAATGTAGATCAAATTGGGGAATTGAACAAACTGAGCAGCGAATACAGTTTATTAAGTTGGAGGAAGTACATGTAAATCGCTGTCTCGCACAGGAAATTCAAGGCCCTGGACAGTGGGATGAGGTGCAGTGTTCATATCTCCTGTGTTTGAATGGGAAGGTGCTAGGGGAAGGAGAGCAGGGCTTGGAGTCATTGAAGAATGAACCAGGGTGTCACGGAAGGAATGGTCCCTTCGAAAAATTAGTAAGGAAGGGGAAGCTGTGCTTAGAGGTGTCAGAAATGGTGGATGATGATAATCTGTCAAATTCAGAGGCTGGTCAGTAGAAAGTGAGGCCAAGGGGAAACCCTATCACAATTCTGACAGATGGATGAAGGAATGAAGGTACAATCATGGGAAATGGGTTGGACTCGATCAAATGTCCTGTGAACCACAGGAATCCTTGGCTGAGGAAAAAGGATATTTCAGCTCTCGTGTGGAGGGTAGTATTATTACAGCAGATGCGGCAGAGATGGAGGAACTGGAAGTAGGGAATGGAGTTTTTACAGGAAGCAGGGTGGGATGAAGTATAATCCAGGTAGCTGTAGGAGTCAGTGGGCTCGCAAAAGATGTCAGCAAATAGCCTATCCCCAGAAATAGAGATAGGGAAGTCTCTGAAAGGAAGATACGTTTCCAAGATAGACCATGTAAAGGTAAGGGATGGATGGAAATTTAAAGTAAAATTGATGAAATTCTTGAGATCAGTGCAAGCAGGAAGCAGCCCTGACATCATCATCCATGTAAGAGAGATCAGGGAGGGGACCTGAGTAGGGTTGGAACAAAGAATGTTCGACATATCCCACAAAACAAATGGCATAGTTAGGACCCATATGGGTTTCCATAGCAACACCTTTTATCTTGAAGTGAGTGGAGTTAAAGGAAAAGTTGTTCTATGTTAGAACATGTTTACCCAGGTGGAGGAGGGTAGTGTTAAACGGGGACTGGTTGAGCCGCTGATCAAGGAAGAAGCAGAGGGTCCGTAGGCCATCCTGGTGAGCGATTGAGTGTTGAAGGATTGTACGTCCAGATGCAAATTTTGTTGTGGATGGGTAAATACGTTACGTGGTATGTTTCCAAGCAACAAAGACGATAAAGCTCTGAGGTTTGATTCCTGGTTTACAATGAGTTAACTGATGCCAGCTAGGCAGCAGTGAGTTGCTATAATTGGTCTCAATGCTCCTAAACTGAGGGCGTGTGACCGTATCACCCACAGTTCTTGTCCACATTTCAACTTTCTAGCAGGGGCATCAGGTGAGAATAGGATTGGACATGATTGCAATGCTCGTAAATAGTCTGCTCAGACTCACTACCTATTCTCACAAATGTAGAATGACTAGCTGAATGAGATGCCAAAACGGCTTAGGGTGTCCATGAAAAAATAAAATACATTTGTAGCAAACATTAAAATAATTCATGTTCTATGAAACGATCAAGAAATGTAGAAAGAAATAAATTATTCTACAGACACAAATAACAAATAAAAAATCAGGATAGGACTGGGCTACTAAGGGATGCACAAGATAAACTCACAGATAATGACAGCGAAATGGCAGAAATATTGAATAGGTACTTTACCTCAGTATTTACCAGGGAGACTAACAAGGCGGGTATGACATTAGAAGAAGAGATCAAAAAAGGTATAAAGATATTTAAGATAGAAAGGGGGGGGGGGGGGGGGAAAGAGATAATTGATAAACTAATCAAACTTAAAGAGGATAAAACCCCTTGTCCGGATGGATTGCATCCGCGCATATTAAAATAAGTTAGAGAACAGATAGCAGAGGCACTATTAAATAAATATGAAAATTCATTTGAAAAGGGAATAGTGCCAGAGGACTCACAGACAGCCAGTGTTATTCCTATATTTAAAAAGGGAGATAGAACAAGTCCAGGGAACTATAGGCCAGATAGCTTAATGTCGGTGGTAGGAAAGATAATGGAATCTTTACTCAAAGATGTAATAGAAAAACATCTCGCAAACAAAAAAATAAAGAATAGTCAGCATGAATTTCAGAAGGGAAAGTCATGCTTGACCAACCTCATTTGAATTCTTTGAAGAAGTAACAAAGAGTAGACAAGGATAATGCAGTAGATGTAACATGCTTGGATTTTCAAAAGGCCTTCGATAAGGTACCGCATTGTAGACTCATGACCAAGGTCAGAGCATGTGGAATCAGGGGACAGAATGGTTAGCAAGCTGGCTACAAAACAGAAAACAGAGTAGGGATTAAGGGTAGCTAAACAGCCTGGCAAAAGGTAGGAAGTGGTGTTCCACAGGAATTGGTGCTGGGACCACTGCTGTTCACAATTTACATCAACAATGTGGACTCGGGAATCAGAAGTACAATTTCAAAATTTGCGGACGACACAAAATTGGGGAGGCGGGGGGGGGGGTGTAGTTAATTCAAAGATTGTGTAAAAATGCAAGAAGGCATTAATAAAGTTGCAGAATGGGCGTGTAATTGGGAAACAAATTTCAATATAGGTAATTGTGAGGTAGTGCATTTTGGCAGGAAGAATAAGGAGGCCACATATTGCTTGGACAATAAGAGTCTAAATGGGGTAGAGGAGCAAAGGGATCTCTGGGTACAGATACACAAATCACAAAGTAGTGACACAGGTTAATAAGGCCATTAAAAAAGGCAAATCAAGCACTGGGGTTAATTTCTAGGGATAGAATTGAAAAGTGGAGAAGTTCTGTTAAACTTGTATAGAACCTTGGTTAGACCATGCTTGGAGTACTGTGAACAGTTCTGGTTGTCATTTTATAAAAAGGATATACAGGCGTAGCAGAAGGTGGAAAAAAGATTCACAGGGATGATACCTGAACTGAGAGGATATCCTTATCAGGAAAGGTTGAACAGGCTAGGGCTTTTTTCTCTGGAAAAGAGAAGGCTGAGGGGTGACCTGACACAGGTCTTTAAGATAATTAAAGAGTTTGATCGGATAGACGCAGAGAAAATGTTTCCACTTGTCAGTCTACTTTCAATCATCAGCCAAGTGATAGCACTGTCGACGACACCTTCTATCAAATGGCACTTACTCACCAATACTCAGTTCGGGTTCCGCCAGGACCACTCGGCTCTCGACCTCATTACAGCTTTGGTCTAATCATGGACAAAAGAGTTGAATTCCAGAGGTGAAGTGAAAGTGACTGCCCTTGACATAAAGGCAGCATTGGACCGAGTGTGGCATCAAGAAGCCCTAGTAAAATTGAAGTCAATGGGAATCAGGGGAGAAATCTCTCCAGTGGCTGGAGTCATACCTAGCACAAAGCAAGATGGTAGTGGTTGTTGGAGGCCAATCATCTCAGCCCCAGGACATTGATGCAGGAGTTCCTCAGGGCAGTATCCTACACCCAACCATCTTCAGCTGCTTCATCAAAGAACTTCCCTCCATCATGAGGTCAGAAATGGGGATGTTCGCTGATGACTGCGCAGTGTTCAGTTCCATTCGCAACCCCTCAGATAATGAAGCAGTCCGTGCCGGCATGCAGCAAGACCTGGATAACATCCAGGCTTGGGCTCATGAGGGGCAAGTAACATTCGTGCCAGATGAGTGCCAGGCAACGGCCATCTCCAACAAGAGAGGGTCTAAACCACCTCCCCTTGACATTCAACGGCATTACTATCGCCAAATCCCCCACCATCAACATCCTGGGGGGTCACCATTGACCAGAAACTTAATTGGACCAGCCACATTAATACTGTGGCTACAAGAGCAGGTCAGAGGCTGGGTACTCTGTGGCGAGTGACTCACCTCCTGACTCCCCAAAAAAGCCTTTGCATCATCTACAAGGCACAAGTCAGGAGTGTGACGGAATACTCTCCACTTGCCTGGATGAGTGCAGCTCCAACAACACTCAAGAAGCTCAACACCATCCAGGACAAAGCAGCCCGCTTGACTGGCACCCCATCCACCACCCTGAACAATCATTCCCTTCACCACCAGCACACCCTGGCTGCAGTGTGTACCATCCACAAGATGCACTGCAGCAACTCACCAAGGCTTCTTCGACAGCACCCCCCACTTAGAAGGACAAGGGCTGCAAGCACATGGGAACACCACCACCTGCACGTTCCCCTCCAAGTCACACACCATCCAGACTTGGAAATATATCACCATTCCTTTATCGTCGCTGGGTCAAAATCCTGGAACTCTCTCCCTAACAGCACAGTGGGAGAACCTTCACCACACAGACTGCAGCGGTTCAAGAAGGCAGCTCACCACCACCTTCTCAAGGGCAATTAGGGATGGGCAATAAATGCTGGCCTTGTCAGCAACACCCACATCCCATGAATTCATTTAAAAAAAAACTTGTGGGTAAGTGCAAAACTAAAAGGTCATAAATATAAGGTATAAATCCATTAGGGAATTCAGGAGAAACTTCTGTACCCAAAGAGTGGTAAGAACGTGGAACGCATTACCACAAGTAGTTGTTGAGGCAAATAGCATAGATGCATTTTACGGGAAGCTAGATAAGCACGAGGGAGAAAGGAACAGAAGGACATGCTGATAGGGTTAGTTGAAGTAGAGAGGGAGGAGGCTCATGTGGAGCATAAATGCCGGCATAGACCAGTTGGCCTAAATGTCCTGTTTGTGTGCTGTAGACTCAATGTAATTTAAAGATCCTTTGTGGCATCAAGTCTTTTGTTGTGTTATTAAAAAATGTTATTTCATATGGAGATATAAGTTGTTATTTCCAGCATGTAGCAATAGTGTATTTAACAGTTACCTCCCCATCTGTGACATAGTAAATATCCTTCAGAGCATTGACACTAGTTTTCCTTTGATGAGAATTGTCTACAGGGAACATAATCAGTGACGTTGATTTTTTCTTACCATGAGGCACCAAACTAAGGAAATCACTCTCTCGAGGAAAAACAGCTTGAAAATATCTGCTTTGTGGCTATAATACTGAACAGTGTACAAAGGGTGAGGTTTTTTTTTGCATTGATTTTAAATACTATTATTGGCACATTATTGTTGCAATTTAAGACAATCTTAAAATATTCTAAGACCAAGCAATATAAAATTGTAAATATTTATTTCAATAATTTCTACATTGTTCGTAACATTTGCTTAATCACAGCTTCTACATAACAATGGGCCCGGATAAAACTGCCCACTAGCTCTTTATAGAGGGGTTAGGTCAGTGATTTGAGATGCAAGAACATCTCGAGTAGCCAGTTACACACTGACTTTACAATGGATCCAGTGCAACTTCAGCATGGTGCAAAGCTACATTTTAGAAGTGCCCAAAAAGACTATGGAGCTCCTGGGAACTTTATGAACTTACTAGTGGACCTCCCACCACATTGCTTACGGGGCCAAGCGCATGCATGTGAATCTCTGCTGCGCCTTTTATTCAGACAATGGATGTGTTCCCCTGGTCATTACATATAAATAGTATGGGTTCATGAAATGGACTGAGGTGTGCAAAGCAAGAATGGGAGGCGGACTGAAGGCAGAGAGAGCACAGTTGCGAGGCAGAGCAAGTGGATCGTATAACAACTGCGGGAACAGAGCCCTGTAAATTGCCCAAGAGGTGCCTTCAAGATTTGTAGGGGAAATAACCTATAGGCTGCTTAAAACAGAACTTAGCTTAAAACCAGCCCACTTAATATGGAGCCTGTCGTTGAACTTAATGCTGGGAAATGACTGCAAAGTGTAGCTAGTTTAATTAAGCCATACAAATCTAAGCTGAAAGCCATGGAGCAATTAAAGCTATAAAAGATCCTAAGTAATGACCCCAAAAGGATCATGACATTCCTTACTGCAATAAAAATATTGCTGTCGCCCATTTAGAACAACACCTAGGGAGGAGAAACATGCCAAATCTCCATGTGTGTGAAAAACCCTCAAATGCAAGATGGATAAGAAAAGGAGGCCATGAACAACAGATATGGGGGTCAATTTTAGGATGGCCGAGCGGGTGCGTTAGTGGCGGGGGGTTCCTGGAGCGGGTCTGGAGCCCGGCTCCAACCCGCCCACTTCCGGGTTAGATGCGCGCGCAACCCCTGCATGCAGGACTCCCACCGACAATTAAAGCCGGCGGGATCCCAATTAAAGCAATTATTTAGATAGTGCAGGTCATTTGCAGACCTGATTGACATGATATTTTAGGAGGGGTGGGATTTTCATCTCAACAGAGTGTTTCCCATGCTGGGGGAAACACTCCCAGTTGAAACAGACATGTTGCAGCCACCAGCCAGTGGGAGCTGCAAAGGTCCATTTGACGGTGGGGGGGGGGGGGGGGGGGAGGTGGGTGGAAAGACCCTCACTCATTGCAGGAGGCCACTCTGTCACTTTGGACAAAGTTTGGCCTCCACCACCCTCCTCCTAACACTAAAATTCACCAACTTGCAACCTCAACCCCGGTGTGCAGACACGTTTACCTACCTTGCGGACCCCCCTCAAATGTACATCTTCCGGATGGGGGCCGCCATAGCTGCAGTTATGACCTCATCGGAGGACGAACAGCATCACCAGCCTCGCCGGCCATGCCGTCCACCTCTGACACGTGGAGCTCTACAACACAGTGCTGTGACACATCCACCTGCACAGCTAGGAGGGAGGGCAACCGCAGAGAGAAATGCGTCCCAGAAGGCACTACCCTTGCCACAGGGTCTACAGACCGAGGCTCAGCTTCCTGGACCTCTGAGGAACAGTGCACACGGAGGCTCAGAGTCACTGGACATGTAGTTGTGGACATCTGCAGCCTCCTTGATGCTGAGCTGCACCCGGCTGGCCCGAGCACCATCTTCTTACCTGTATCTGTCAAAGTCACCACTGCCCTCAACTACTTCTCCTCCTCCAGGGATCCTTCCAGGGTGCCACCAGGGACATCGCCGGCGTTTCTCAGTCGTCTGCACAAAAGAGCCCTGCAAATACACTGACACCCACTTTGCAGTGACCCAATGGGTGGCATCAGCTGTGGGTCTTCATGGTGATCCTCAGGAAAGGGAATTATTGCACAAACCAGACAAGATTTGCAAAGACGTGGCAGTAGTGGTGATAACAACATTTAATGTGAGTGGCAAAAGAACAAATCGAAATGAAAAGCATGACATTCCATCATACACCCTTGTGCATCCCCTTTGTGCTCACATTTACGGGAACCCCTACGTGGTGCTACCCCTGTGGCTTCAGCAGACGTAGTGGTAGGTTGCTCTTGTCCATGCCGATGAGATGCTTTGCGCGGATGCCCTCTGGGTTTCGGTGCCCGTGAGGGCCCCTCCAAAGACTGCTCCACCTGCAACTGTGCAGGGGCAGACTCGGCCACTTGGGGAGGGGCAGCATTGAGGGTACTGGTTGAGAGGGGGGCAACGGGTGAGACATGGGAGCACTTTGAGTGGCGTCCCCACTTCCATGTCTCCTTTTTCCATCATCCCTCTCCTGGGCCAGGCCCACATCACTCCTTCCACCCTGCTGGACGACAGTTTGGAGGAATTGGAAGGCCAGTTGTAACGTATCTGTCAGCCTGTTTAAGGCGGCAGAATGTTGCTCACCCTGAATCCGAACGGCCGTTGTCAGGGCCTGAACGGACTCATTGTTGAGCCGTGCTTGAAGCTCGATGGAGGCTCGCCTTTCCTCCATTGCAGACATTCCCGCACTTACCCACGACACTATCTCAGAGATGCCTTCACATCCTTGTGACAGTATTCCACTCGTGCAGGAGTTGGACTCCATCCTCTGCGCGATTGTGGAGAGTGCGCGTGGCAACTGTTCCAGCACCTCGGCAATGTGCTGCTGCCCTTCGATGACTCTCCTTTTCACGGCTGGCCCCCAGGGTTCAGCATCTGGGTCCAGCTGAGCAGAGCCTGGAGAAGAGTGCTCCCGCCAACGTGGACTCTCCACGGCTGCCCCTGCCGCCAGGGTCTGCTTGTGCTCACATGTGCGTGGTGACTCACCATGTGCAACCCCAACTAACTGAGGACAGTGAGCCACCGAGGTGTGTGTATCTGCGCTGGTGGATGGCTAGCTCAGATGTGACGATGCCCCCTCAGAGGCCAGCAGGTCCTCTGAGGCATCTCCCTCCGCAGTCACGGCGGTCGCAGATGGCCCGACAAGAGAACAGAAAGCAATGTTAAGCACGTGGAAGATGTTGAGGTGCTGCAGATGCCAAGTGATGTTAAGATCATTCGCTATCATGAGTGCTGAGTGTTAGATTTGTCACCAGCCGCTTGCACTCTCCCAGTCTCGGCATCCGCCACGGACAGGCACTCCAGCGTACGGCTTAATTCCAGTGTCTGCTGCTCTGCATCGGTGAGGTGTGCCCCTTCCGGTTCTTGCCCTCTCCCGGGCATTCTGGCATCTCTTCTCCTATCAAGGCAAAACACAGAGAGGCGTGATTGAGTGATGGTTGTATAGTGATCCGCTGCATGCATTGGTGAGGGTGGGGGTGATCGTGAGGGAGATGCATGGGAGGGTGCGTGTGAGACAAAGCCATGAGATTGTATGAGGATTGGGTTGCGTGGTAGTGTTTGAATGGGAACTGGGGTGGTGAGTAAATGCAGGCAAGGTGAGGATGATGGTTGAGTGGATGTGAGGATTGATGCGGGAACATTGTGGTGGCAGTGCAGAAAGAGTTGTGTGGTGGTGGAGGTGATGTGGAAGACGGAGTGTGGGAGAATGTGCAAGTATACTCACTTTGGCTGACCTGGTTTGGTCATTAAATCTCTTCCTGCACTGCACCCAGGTTCGGGAGATGTTGCTGATGCTGGTGACCTCCTCTGCCACCTCGAGCCAGGCCTTCTTGGTGGCAGAGGCAGGTCGCTTCCTCCCGTCCGCTGGGAAAAACGTTTCCCTCCTCCTCCTGACCCCATCGAGCAGCACCTGGAGTGAGGAGTTTGAGAACCTTGGAGCAGCCTTGCCTCTGGGCTGCTCCATGCTGCAAATTTGGTTCTTTGCTGCAGGAGGAGCATTGGAGGACTGCCCCTTTAAATAGGGCTCCTTCTGCTGACAGCCTGTGATGCGGGTGCGCAGTGTACCCGCTGCGCAGGTCTGCAACGGGAAACCCGGAAACACGCGTAAGTACATTCAATTAGGCTGGGATCGCGTGCCAAACCCACCGATTTCACTAGGCACATTACCCAGCTGCCAACCCACCTCCCTCCTAATATTGGGCCCATGAAGTCTGTCCCACTCCAAGGAAATTCATGCTCCAGTGACTCAATAGCAGTCACTGGTCTCCACGTTTAACATGTTTGTTTGACAGAAGGGTGGGGGAGGGTTGGGAGACCCTCTAGCACATGTGTCACTCTGATTTGCTCTACATTTAGTTAGCCACTTTATTTTTATATTTTAATTTCAAAAGGGACGGTTTGCACCACAGTCTGTAGCAATCTTTTCTAGAAGTCATTGGAGTAACAAGAGCTGAGGCTCTTTGCCTTTATCTAAAGAGACAGTCCCTTGCAGATGTAGTTATCTTTGTTAATTAGGAAACTCGTGTTCTCTAGTCTTCTTTAAGCAACTTTACTTAACAGATTTAAAAAGGGCACTTTTACAAGAGTATTCAGGATAAATCCAGAATTATCAATGATTAATTAAACGACTATGCCAGCTATTACATGCACAGATAAGAGTGTTGTTTAATCACGAGTAGTTGGAAATCGAGAAAGGCAAGAGTGAAGCCAGCTCAGATATTGTCACTTGCGCTTAAGGTGAGTTCAGTTGGAATCAAAGATCCAATTGGAACAAATAACCTCACAGATGAAAGGGGGCTCATTGACGATGCTCCAAAAGCCAACGTCTGCGTCCCAGGGAAGGAAGGAGATTGACTCAACCACACTGCACATAAAGACAAGTTGTGTAAGCTCTGAAACATTGCTAACTACCAGTATATAGATAATAATCTGTCCAATAGACTGGCTATCCAAAGCTGTTAACTTGTCAGACAACTGGGGATTTAATCCTAAAATAACCTCACCAACTGTAATAACATCAGACTCTGATCACTGTTATAATTAATACACAGTGTCTATTAATGCTAATTTATAGTGATACAATGAATTGTCCATGTATCTTTGGCTACGCATTTCTTTTTATATAAGTAACTCTGTTTGTTTATGTTTTGCTATTCAAAAAGGCTAGATAACTCTGACTACATCTATTCATATCGATTAAGTGTTCATGTACCCAATTTCAATCTAAAGTTGTGATTTTGTATCCAATAAATAGCCCAAGTGTGCATGACTGATTGCCTTCTATCTTGATGATTCAGCAAGAAACGGTTAATTCATTCACTCAGAGCTTGTGGGTATTCTAATCAAGGGTTGAAAACTAATACTTAAATTTTATCTGAATTGTTCAGTGTAAGAACCTGCGGAATCAGGCACTCACTCCTAGACCTATAACTGGGTGGTAAACCCCAAATGTTCCTTATTGGAGGAGAAAGGCGAGGGGATTAAAAGGTTCGTATGGTTCCTTGGTATATATTTGTCAGGATACTGAAACCCAACATTCTTACACAACCAAAGTACTGGAGATATGCAAAGAAGTGGTAGGCGAGCTGTCTTAATATGTTTATTGGGCTGATTGTGGAGGCAGAAAGTGAAGCTGGTTCGGAATTCTCATGGCCATCTTTGTAATATGATCAGTTGCCAGTAACCCAGTGACCGATAATATCACAAGGGTATCATGAAACATTCAGAAAAAGAGAGACTCTGCAATGCTATAGTGACAGACACAGAATTATTAGTACTAGCTCACATCCTGTGGTTTTACTTATGATTCTTACAAAACTGTCATCCAGTTTCCTCCTGCTGCCTTAGGGCAGTGACTGGATTGCTCTGAGCTTTGCAGTAACAATATCCTATCACCAGGACTTTGTGAAAAAAAGACATATATATTTTAACTAGGGTGTTACTGGCAGCATCAGGTTGGGGGCTCATGGACAGAGACCCCAAAAGAGGCATCCAGGGGCACTGAGCTTATGCATGCACAGAGGTTGTACAGAACCTTGGTTCGACCACACTTGGAGTACTGTGCACAGTTCAGGTCTCCATATTATAGCAAGGATATAGAGGCTTTGGAGGGGGTGCAAAAAAGATTCACAAGGATGATACCAGAACCGAGAGGATATAGTTATTAGGAAAGGCTGAGGCTCTTTTCTCTAGAAAAGAGACTGAGGGGTCACCCGATAGAGGTCTTTAAGATAATAATAGGGTTTGATAGGGTAGACGTAGAGAAAATGTTTCCACTTTTAGGGGAGTCCAAAACTAGAGGTCATAAATATAAACTAAATAGTCATGAATAAATCCAATCAGGAATTCAAGAGAAATATCTTTACCCAAAGAATGTGGAACGTGCTACCACAAGGAGTAGGTGAGGCAAATAGCATAGATGCTTTTAATGGGAAGCTTGATAAGCACATTAGGGAGAAAGGAATAGAAGGGTATCCTGATAGGGCTAGATGAAGTAGGGAGGGAGGAAGCATGTGTGGAGCATGACGCCGGCAAAGACCAGTTTGGCCGAATGGCCTGTTTCTGTGCTGTAGTTTCAATGTAATACCATGAAGAAAGATGAAGGTAAAGGCTCTGGGAATGGAGGCCTGTGTGTGAGAATGCGAGTACAGGGAGTTCTAAAATAAATAGATAAGTTTCTAAATGAGTTTTGTTTTAAAAATAATTATTTGTATTTATTATGTTCTAAGCTTTATTTATAAAGGTTCATAGTGTACGAGGTTGGAAAGCAACACATCTGCCAAAATTTGAGCGATTTGATTAATTGGTTTTGTGGTACTTGGCACCTCATTCCTGACTGCTTCTGGTATTATCGGATATGTAGGCAAATCAGAATGGTTGACAAATGATTTCTGCTTATTGAATCCAATTATTAAAGAGTTTTAATTATTTTTGCTTTGATGCACAAGTGCAATTTTGGCTTCCCTGCTAACCTGTGACGGACAATCACATGGCTATCAAAGACCAATCAGAAAGCAATTTGGAACACCACAATGATAGAAAAAGTGCGATTATGCATAATTACTTTCCTCAATATGTTCAATGTTAAGAGACAGTGGATGTTCCCAACTCCACTCATCAAAAATTGGAAAAAAACAAGCTCTGTGAATATGTACAAGTTGCACAGACTATTTTGTTAACTAGTGCAAGATGTAGTTATATCCAGTAACAGCAGCCTTGTCTGCCAACTATACATTGCACTTTACAGATATGGTGACCTGTAGTTCAAGTATTTACTGCAGACGTAGTTATGTTTAAGTACGTATTCAACTAACTTTTTCCTTTTGAAAAGAATTGAACTGGTTTTGTCCAAGTTCATCGATTTGCAATTTCCAAGGAATAAAATGAAAAGAATGCAAGATACAATCTTAAAACATTAGTAAATCTCCTGTAATTCCTGCAATAAAAACTGAATTTGACTTGGTTTTAATTACAAAATGGAATAAATCACAGAACATAGTCTCCCCCAAAACATTAAAAATCCCAGAATCCTATGAAATAAAATGGGATTTGACTTCTTCAGTCATGGTAAAATAGTGGCTCTGGTTAAATCCATTAACAGCATGTTTTAGAGGGGACTGTGATTGAATGAAGTAAAACCATTTCTTATACTGGTTATCAGTTTTTTTTTTAAAAAAAGACATGGAGCAATTATTCAATGCAAGACAGAGCAGGACATTGGTGCACACCTCACCTGCATAAACTGTTGCATCCATCTTCCCCACTTTTACTGGAGACCCTGAAGTATGCAATTCAGCAGCTACCTCATCCCATACTGGTTCCAACTTCTTGCAGTGACCACACCAAGGTGCATAGAACTAAAATAAACATGTAGCAACAGTTAGCAGTCAATTCAGAGGTTCGTCATTTTATTCATTCAGTAGAGGGCTTAGGGAAGTAACCACAATCAGGACATTTAAAAAAAATAATTCAGCTCAAATTTCCCCTTCCCCACCCTAAGGCACCAATTCTTGCAATATGTCTGTTCCACAGGAACCAGCCACCTCCCAGTACCTTGCCCAAGTTACCATTCTTCACATCTGCGGGTTATTCATCATGGAGGGCATTACATCCAATCTGGATTCTGTCCCACCAAATTCCCACATGCATGCATTTTCTACCGCCCTTTTTACCTGCATTCTCGACATTAAAAATATATGTATCTGCATCCCCAAATCTCTCAACAATCTTTATCACCAAGATTTGTTTTTCCATTTAAAAAAACAACAGTTTCAAGTTAATCAGAAATATTTAAAATGTTTTTACAAAAGGATCTGACGGTGACATTCCCTTCTTAAGGTTTCAGGACACAAACACTTCGAGCAAACATCTGAAGTGCACTTCTGCTGTACATAGAACCAGCCAAACTCTAAAATGGATATTCTATATATCTGAAATGTAGATTAGGATAACCAATATTAATAGATTACATTGGGATCCTGGGTCTACTGGAACTGAAGTCCAGAAGCCTATAGGCAAAATGACCAAAAGCAAAACTCTGTTCAAAGACTGACTGTGATACTACTCACCCATTTCTACTTTATAATAGTTCTAAGCTTTGCTGAGTTTCAAACATTCAGCTTGTTGGACAATAATCACATCTGATTTCTGCTGGGACAAACAAGCAGCAAAGATGGTGAAAAATTCTTAGAAAAGTGGGCACTCTCAAGAAACCTTAATAATGTCTGTCACCATCAATAATACTGGTCTTTTACAAAATCTTCATTCACAAAGCAATTAAATATTGTAGGCCCATTTGGCAGGCTGCAGAGAAAACCCATCTTTTGTTTCTGGGTTCAGTACAGTCTAAAGCTGTGTATGACCAGTATATTTAATAATATAATACTTGCCTGGATGAGTGCAGCTCCAACAACACTCAAGAAGCTCGACACCATCCAGGACAAAGCAGCCCGCTTGATTGGCACCCCATCCACCACCCTAAACATTCACTCTCTTCACCACCGGCGCACAGTGGCTGCAGTGTGTACCATCCACAGGATGCACTGCAGCAACACGCCAAGGCTTCTTCGACAGCACCTCCCAAACCCGCGATCTCTACCACCTAGAAGGACAAAAGCAGCAGGCACATGGGAACAACACCACCTGCACGTTCCCCTCCAAATCACACACCATCCAGACTTGGAAATAGATCGCTGTTCCTTCATCGTCGCTGGGTCAAAACCCTGGAACTCCCTTCCTAACAGCACTGTGGGAGAACCTTCACCACACAGACTGCAGCGGTTCAAGAAGGCGGCTCACCACCACCTTTTCAAGGGCAATTAGGGATGGGTAATAAATGCTGGCCTCGCCAGCGACGCCCACATCCCATGAACGAATAATAAAAAAAGATTGCCTAGTCCACCTTCGACACTGGAGAGATATAGCCTCTATTAGTCCTCTGGCATTCCACTATTAGATCCAGACCACAAATGTTGTTAGGTTTCCATATCTATATCAGGAACACAAAGACTGCTGCAGTTGCACCTCAACTCTCTGCATCAATCTGAAACCCATTGGCAAAACTTCATACACTACTTCTGTTGCCTGTGTAACTTGTATTTTTGCCTGAAATTCTCTCCGATACACACAAAAAATTAGACTAATTTAGCTGTCACTTGTTGGGTGAGAACCTTATACAAATTCTCCAAGTTTTTCAACTACAAGGATCAAATTCATGGGACATCTGTCCTCATTACAGTTCACTTTGGCTCACACTATTATGTCACCAAACATATGGGGGGAAAAAAAAACAGCCTTATCGGAGGGTTGTTAGGCATCATTTCAGCATAAACTATTTATTTTTACCTTTTACAGTCTGCTTTGCCAGAGCAATGTTAATCTCCTGTGGCAAAGGGAGGATGCCCACAATACATCAGCAAGGTAGGGGGCTCTTGGGGTGAGGCAATGAGAAAGACTACACCTCGCTACTAAAGAAGCCTAGCAAGAAGTTTAAAGAGACCACCCCAGAGGTAGTGATTTGATTGGTTCTGGAGCAGGCCCACAAAATTTGACATAACAATGGACCAGAAAGCAACCTAAATGTACTTAAAATATAAGGAAGCAATAGATCAGCATATATGAATATCTGCATCTATGCTTCTGACAGAATTTCAGTTGTGAGATAGGTGCGAGTTCCTAACTTTTTACTCGTTTGACATGTATGAAAGTTACATTGATTTTTATCCAAAACCATCACTTACCAAATATATCCACATCCAGATATCATGAAGGCTGCTGGTTTGTGGTTTTTATGAAAAATTGATTAAATAGGGAATGGCATCCCTAAAAATACTGGGAAAATGCTAGAATCCAAATGTAGTAAAAACTGAATTTAACTTATTCAGTCACTGAAAACCAGTGTCTCTGACAATCATGGTTAAAAAGTGTATGATGTATATAATTTATAAACAAGTATTTCAAAATTAAATTTAAAAAATTATGTTATTTTAAAAAAAATCACTTAAAAACCAGCTATCCCTTCAGAAAACACAGAAACTATTTTTACAGGGATTAGTTTCAGAAGCTGTACCACAATTTTATATGAGGATCATATAGCTTTATGATCCCAAGAAACACGGCAAAAGAAAGTGATACTGTGCAACTACATCAGAACCTAAGGAACATAGGATGGTTCACTCAGAACAGTAACAAGAATTTCAATTTTGGCAGTGACCTTAATACCTGAACAAGAGGAGATTACTATAAATTGATGTGGTCTATTTTGCATCTCCCCCTACAATTGCTTATACTTTCCTATACTCCCTCAGTGCTTTGTAACTCACTTTCAAAGCCTCTTATGAAAGTGCTGCTCAGAACTTCCTACTCTATTGCTATACAAAAAGCTAGATCGCCAATTACATCAGTTAGCAGCAAAAAAATGTTTGCTTAATCGACTGACTACTCCCAGCACCCAGCGGTTGCAGACTTGAAATACAAATCTCAGACTGCAATATTGGACTTGCTGATTGGGTGAAAGCTGTAGCACCATGCCGTGTATGGTGCTACTGTTGTATACACAAGGAGCCACTAGCTGCAAAAGTGATGCCAAAAGAGCAGTCAGACATACATGCTGCTGCTGTCAAGGTTTTGAACCTCTTAAAGCTTGATCACTGAACTCACGCCTCTTCTCAGTGCTTTGTGAAGAGACGGGATCGTTGCATCGGCTATTTCTGCTTCATACACAAGTTTGATGACAGTCACGTGGTAAATTTTAGCAAGAATCTGCAAACTCAGGGCGGAGAGTTACATTTTTTCGAGCGACTCTGAATCACCTCTTCCTTGACCAGTGCTTCTAAGTTTTGCAAGGCTACGTGGCTGACATATTTGACAAGCTCAATGAACTTAACCTTTCTGTGCAAGATGAGAACTATAATGTTTTCATTCTGCACAATAAATTAGAGTTTTGCCAAAAGAATTTTTGATATAGAGTAGCTATGTACTGCAAGACAATGTACTTATGTTCCCAACATTGTCTTCCGTCATTATGGACTGTGAAGTTCCAGAAGTTAAAGATGTAATTCTGGAACATTTATCTCAAATTTACGGAAAATTAGGCAAATATTTTCCCAAGAGACAAATTAATTGCAGGATTTTGCCCTAGTTTGAAATGTGTTTTCAGAGGACTTTGCAGAGAAGGCCAAGATTGCCATAACAATTTGATCGAAATTTCTAGTGACTATGTTTTGAGAGATAATTTTAAAATAATGCCTCTTGATCAGTTCTGACTGTCAATTCGAAAAGAGTTCCTGAATTGTCCCAAAGAAATACTTGTTCACTTTGCTTCAATGCATCTGCGCGAATTGGGCCTTTCTTTGCTTACTTGCATCATAAACAAGCATAGCAGCCGCTTGAATGTAGACACTGATTGGTGGTTGAAATGCTCCAAAATCAAACCAAGATTCCACGAATTGTGCGCGAGCAAACAAACTTATTCAACTCAGAGACAAAGATGAGTCATCAAGTGTTCTTTTATGTTCAAGTTTATTCAGCAGTATTGTAATGGTACGATGCTGCTGAATAAACTTGAATTTTAAAAATACATTTGATGACTCACCTTTACCTCTGAGTAGGATGAGCCTGTTTGCGAATACTGTGCTCTTTATGTTGCTTTCTGTCTTAAGCAATACGTTGTCAGCTGCGAAAATGAAATCCGCTTACTGTTTCTGAGGAAGTGGCAACCATGCATGGGACACAGCAAAACATTGTGAACCTCTGTTCTACATGACTATAGATGAAGCAGCATTAAAAGACTGCTAGCGTTTATACCAGTCCTCCAAATTTATGCCAAGAATGCAAGAACTACAAAATTTGCATCTCAACACTATCAATCCAAAAGACAATGCAGTATCTACTTTTCTCTATACAACTTTTTCCCAAACATTATCACTTAAAACAGCGTACTTTGTCTGCCAACCGATAACCATCTTTTGCTGAACAGGGATAGACAGTTCTCTGCAGCCGAGAACGAGAGTCCAGAAGGCTGTGTTGTCTGCCCGGTGCCAGGGTTCGGGAAATCTGCTGGAGAGGGACTTGGAGTGGGAAGGGGAGGATCCAGTTGTCGTGATCCAAGTAGGTACCAATGACATAGGTAAGACGAGGGAAGAGATTCTGCCTAGGGAGTATGAGCAGCGAGGGGCTAAATTAAAAAGCGGAACCTCAAAAGGTAATAATCTCTGGATTATTACCTGAGCCACGAGCAAATTGGCATAGGGTAAATAAGATTAGAGGGTTAAATTCGTGGCTCAAAGATTGGTGTGGGAGAAATGGGTTTCAATTCATGGGACACTGACACTGGCACCAGTACTGGGGAAAGTTGGAGCTGTACCGCTGGGACGGTCTTCACCTGAACCGTGCTGAGGCCAGTGTTCTGGCGAATTGTCTAACTAGGGCGGTAGAGAGGGCTTTAAATAAATAGTGGGGGCGAGGGATCAAGTAAGGGAAGATGTGATCAATTGAAAGGAAGACAAGGCAAGAGAGCAAGTAGCAATAAGGGAAATGATAATCAAAGAGTGGCAGGAAGGGACAGAGCATGCAAACTTAAGAGTGCGCCAGCAGATAAGGCTAGAGGTTGCAAAATTAGTAAAAAGACAGCACTAAAGGCTTGTATCTGAACGCACGTAGCATTCGCAACAAAATGGATGAAGTGACAGCTCAAATAGAAATAAATAATATGTACGATCTGATAGCCATGACCGAGACATGGCTGCAAGATGACAAAGGCTGGACCCTGAATATTCAAGGGTACTTGACATTTCGGAAGGACAGGAAGCTAAGAAAAGGTGGAGAGGTAGCTCTGTTAATGAAGGATGACATGAGTATAATAGGGAAATGACTTGAGTTCGAAAGACCAAGATGCAGAATCAGTTTGGGTAGAGATAAGAAATAGTAAAGGCAAGAAGTCACTTTTGGAAGTAGTTTATAGGCCCCCTAACAGTAACCACACTGTCGGACAGGGTATACAGGAAGAACAAATGGGAGGTTGTGAGAAAGGATCAGCGATAATCATCGGTGATTTTAATCTACATATAGATTGGAAAAATCAAATTGGCAAAGGTAGCCTGGAAGATGAGTTCACAGAGTGCTTTCCGCAGGACAGTTTCTTAGAGCAGCACGTTCGAGAGCCAACTAGAGAGCAGGTTATTCTAGATCTGGTAATGTGTAATGACACAGGATTAATTAATGATCTCATTGTAAAGGAACCTCTAGGTAGCAGTGATCACAATATGATTGAATTTCACATTCAGTTTGAGGGAGAGAAGAGTAAGTCTAAGACTATGGTTTTAAACTTAAATAAGGGCAATTATGAGGGCATGAAGACAGAGCTGGCTAAAGTGAACTGGGAAATTAGGTTCGGGATAGGTCAGTAGAGATGCAGTGGCAGACATTTAATTAGATATTTCATAACACTCAGCAAAGATACATTCCAGTGAGAAAGAAAGACTGCAGGGGAAGGATGTACCATCCGTGGCTAACTAAGGAAGTTAAAGATGGTACCAAATTGAAAGAAAAAGCATACCATTCCTCGAAGATTAGTGGCAGGTCAGAAGATTGGACAGAATATAAAAAACAGCAAAGAATGACTAAAAGAATAATAAGGAGGGAGAAATTAGATTGCGAGAGAAAGCTAGCTATAAATATGAAAACAGATAGCAAGAGGGTATTCTAAAAAGAAACGAGTATGTAAAGTGAGAGTTGGTCCTCCAGAGTGTGTCTGGGGAATTAATCATGGAGAATAAGGAAATGGCGGATGAATTGAACAGATATTTTGCATCCATCTTCACTGTGGAGGATACAAATAACATGCCAGAAATAATTGTGAATCAAGAGGTGAAAGGGAGGGAGGAACTTAAAACAGTTCTGAAAAAGGGAAAGGGTTCTGAAAAAATTATTAGAACTAAAAGCTGACATGTCCCCAGGTCCCAACGGACTTCATCATAGGGTCTTAAAGGAAGTGGCTGCAGAGGTAGTCGATGAATTGGTATTAATTTTCCAAAATTCCCTAGATTCTGGAAGGGTCCCATCAGATTGGAAAATAGCAAATGTAACTCCTCTATTCAAGAAAGGAGGGAGACAGAAAGCAGGAAACTACAGGCCAGTTAGCTTAACATCTGTCATAGGGAAAATGCTAGAATCTATTATTAAAGGAGGTTAGAGCAGGGCACTTAGAAAATCTCAATGCAATCAGGCAGTCAACATGGCTTTGTGAAAGGGAAATTGTGTTTGACTAACTTATTAGAGTTCTTTGAGGAAGTAACAAGCAATGTGGATAAAGGGGATCCTGTGGATGTGGTGTACTTGGATTTCCAGAAGGCATTTGACAAGGTGCCGCATCAAAGGCTACTACACAAAATAAGAGCTCACGGTGTAGGGGGTAACATATTAGCAAGGATAAAGGATTGATTAGCTAACAGGAAACACAGAGTAGGCAAAAATGGGTCATTTTCAGGTTGGCAAGATGTAATGAGTGGAACGCCACAGGGATCAGTGCCTGGGCCTCAACTATTTACAAACTATATCAACGAGTTGGATGAAGGCACCGAATGTATGATTGCTAAATTTGCTGATGACACAAAGGTAGATAGGAAAGTAAGTTGTGAAGAGGACATAAGGAGTCTGCAAAGGGATATAGATAGGTTAAGTGAGTGGGCAAAAATTTGGCAGATGGAGTATAATGTGGGAAAATGTGAACTTCTCCACTTTGGCAGGAGGAACAGAAAAGCAGTATATTATTTAAATGAGGGGAGATTGTAAAACTCTGGGGAGGTACGGAGGGATCTGGATGTCCTAGTACATGAATCACAAAAAGTTAGTGTGCAGGTTCAGCAAATGATTGGGAAGGCAAATGGAATGTTGTCATTTACTGCAAGGGGAATGGAATATAAAAGTAGAGATGTTTTGCTACAGTTGTACAGGGCAGTGGTGAGACCACATCTAGAATACTGTGTGCAGTTTTGGTCTCCTTATTTAAGAAAGGACATAATTGCTTTAAAGGTGGTTCAGAGAAGGTTCACTCGATTGATTCCTGGGATGAGGGGGTTATCTTATGAGGAAATATGGACAAGTTGGGCCTATATACATTGGAGTTTAGAAGAATGAGAGGTGGTGTCATTGAAACATATAAGATCCCGAGGGAACTTGAAGGGGAAGATGCTGAGAGGATGTTTCCCCTTGTGGGAGGCCAGAACTAGGGGACACAGTTTAAAAATAAAGGATCTCCCATTTAAGACGGAGATGAGGAGAAATTCTTTCTCTCAGAGGGTCGTGAGTCTGTGGTACTCCCTTCCCCAGAGAGCGGTGGAGGCAGGGTCACTGAATATTTTAAATAGCCATGATGTGGAGATGCCGGTGATGGACTGGGGTGGACAAATGTAAGGAATCTTACAACACCAGGTTATAGTCTAACAATTTTATTTTAAAATCACAAGCTTTCGGAGATTATCCCCTTCGTCAGGTGAATGAGTGAAAGATTCTCAAGTCGCATATCTTATCGATATGCGATTTGAGAATCTTTCACTCATTCACCTGACGAAGGGGATAATCTCCGAAAGTTTGTGATTTTAAAATAAAATTGTTGGACTATAACCTGGTGTTGTAAGATTCCGAATATTTTTAAGGTTGAGTTAGATAGATTCCTGATTAACCAGGGAATCAAAGGTTATAGTAGGTAGATGGGAAAGTTGGGTTGAGGTCGCAATCAGATCAGCCATGATCTTATCAAATGGCAGAGCAGGCTTGAGAGGCCGAATGGCCTACTGCTCTTTTTAATTCATATGTAACTAGGAGTTGCTGAAGCATGCATTAGACTGGAAAATTTGTGATCTGCCCATTCATAGCCAAATATAATTGCTCCAAATCAGTGTTAACAACCAATGATGTCAATTTTGAGATACATAAAATCATGATGTTTTAAAATAAAAATCTAGGTTACTCTGATGTTATGTTAAAGATTAATAGCCTACATGGAAAAGGAAAAGGATTTAGGTGTCAACATAAAAAATACCTAAAGATATGTACACCCATGTATGATCTGCATGTTCTGAGATATGTCAGCTCCCAGGCT
Source organism: Heptranchias perlo (assembly GCF_035084215.1). Taxonomy (NCBI): domain Eukaryota; kingdom Metazoa; phylum Chordata; class Chondrichthyes; order Hexanchiformes; family Hexanchidae; genus Heptranchias; species Heptranchias perlo. The sequence goes on from NC_090327.1 coordinate 104,970,508, forward strand.
TTTCAGTAGTAACAGGGATGTGAATATTTTGGGGTCGCTTTTCGTGCAATAATAAATGAGCAAAAAATAGTGTGCTTGTGAATCGTGTTGTGTAGAGACACTTAATATTTAGGTCACAGCCCATTCCAGACAGTGCAATAAGCAGTCTAACCCTTTCAGTTCAATAGCAAGTAGAAGGGTAAGCATAATATACAGTATCAGCGGATGGATGAAGTGTGCCCTGTATAAACAACACAATCATCTAACTGAAAAACAAGCTACTCTTAATCCCCTCTAGATCATCGTCAACTGCTTTTTTTTTGGTGGTGGATGCTGTCAAGAGTAAATAGCTGTATTGAAAAATTTTTCACTAAAATTACTTTGGCATTAAGCATGTTGAATTTTGTTTTTAAATTTTTTTAAAAAGGAAAAGAAACTGCATACTTACATCTACTAACCAAATTTCATCTTCTCTATTTTCTTTAAACCTGCAATAAAATCACCATTTTGTCAACAAATACAGAATTATGTTTCTGATACAGATTATATCCAGCACACTACACTATTAATATAGTGTAATTTTTGGAATTAATGGAGAATTCCAGTTTTTACTTTTGTTATTGACTGTAGTTACTATACATATTTGATCAGTGATGCTAGACTATGATATGAATTCACAAAGGCCCAATTCTGAACCTCTAGGGGGGGTTGAGCAAGGTACACCGAAACCAAGCAGGGCTATTTCTGCTGCCAAGTTGGACATAACAAGACTTGCTGTTGGCCCCAAAGTATATTATACTGATTGTACATACCCTTGTTATCTTGCATGCAGTTAAAACGGACTCCATTTTGCCATTAGGAATCTTTCACAAGTGAACACACCTGGAACTCAATTAACCAGCAAAGAATTTTATGGGAAGGAATAAGCCTCGGAATTCTTTGTCTCACTTTTAAACCAATTCTGGAATGCTATACAGACTGTATCTACTACCCAGTGATAATTCATCCGCACGTACAACTGTTATTTTTATCTTGTGTGAATCACTTCACTGCGCAATGAATGTACCTTTCCAAATAAACTGAAACTGATAAACAAAAACCCTGCAATTAATTTCTACAAACTAAAAGTTTACTGTGCAAGCTCTAATTTTAAAAATAAAAAGGTTTGGGAAGAGAGAGAAAAAGTTCAGTGATTCCCAACGCATGCAGCTCATCCTACCTGAAAATGCAATGGCATGCATAATTACAGTACACAGGTTGCATGAAACAGCCATGTCATAGGATTTCTTTTTTAAAAACTGGTAAAGGACCCCACAGCAGGCTAGACTGAATATGTATTAACTACTAAAAGAAAAATTTATGAGCTTATGTGTCAACAACATTTGGAAGCCAAGCAAACAGCTTCTTCAAAACCACAATGTGCCTGTTGTGTCCAAACGTGAAAATTTAGGTCATAATCTCTCTCTTCCAAAGTATAAGGTCATATCTTGAGGATACAGCAGCTCAGTCTGCAAGAATGCAATATTAAAAAAGACAACATAAACTGCCTGGAAACAACATATTTTATCAGGGCTGATGAAAGAATTCCAGCACTAAAATGACTGGTGTTATTCTGAAGCACCAATTCTCATGACGCCGCTCTTTTTCCTCCACCCCCTTCCCCTCCCCTCCCCCTCCCCATCAACATCAACATATATCAGAACACCTTCAGGTCCCACTCCAGGGACTTGAGCACAAAATCTAAGCTGACACTCCAGTGCAGTATTGAGGGAGTGCTGCACTTTCGAATGAGATGCTAAGCCGAGGCTCAGCCTCCCTCAGATGTAAAAGATCCCATGGCACTATATTGAGGAAAAGCAGGGGAGTTTTGCCTGGTGTATTTATCCCTCAATCGACACCGAAAAACAGATTATCTGGTCATTAACACATTGCTGTTTGTGGGACCATGCTGTGTGCAAATTGGCTGCTGCATTTCCTACATTACAACAGTGACTATACTTCAAAAAAGTACTTCATTGGCTGTGAAGCACTTTGAGATGTCCAGAGGTCACGAAAGGCACTATATAAATGCAAGACTTTCTTTCCTTATTGAAAGAGAGCAATCAAAACACTAGTTCTGCACATCTAGAAGACAATTCACTAAAATTACAGGATATCAAACTTGATCGTTTTTAAACCTGTGTGTGCATCAAAACAGACAGGCTAGTATAGCGTATAGGTACTTTCCTTAGGCTAGTATTGTATTTAGAAAGGATTACCCAATGTCTCCCAATGGTTCAGTTTATTTTATGAGTTGTACTAACCAGGAACCTCCCAGCTTCGATCCTGGCCTATGCTGACAGTTCATCTTAGCTGGGTTGGGGTAAGGTACTAGAAATGGCCTCTGCACTCCTGGGTTAGAGAAAGTAAAACTGTCCAGGGTTCCTGAACCAGAGTACTATCCATCAAACTTTCCTGGAAGGATGCATATATAGATGTCATGTGAGGGTAGGACTAGGCTTTGCTATGATGCCCTCCAAAGTGAAATGGCCTGCCAAAACTCACCATCAAGGCATGAATAATAACCACTTGGGTGAGGTACCAGAGGGAATTCAACACCTGTGGAACCATGTTACAGCCTTGAGGATAGGAGGACTGAAAATGGGCATGAGAAAAAAAAAATCTACAAAATGTTTTCTCCCCCTTTAATAACCAGCTTGAGTTTTGCTCTCAGTTTACCATGTCATCTGAACCCAACAGACTTGCAACACTTTCAGGCATCTGTTACTCTACTTTGGAATACACAAAATAGGTTAACATGGTACTGTCACCACAATAGGATGACTTTACTATAAGAGATTACATAGGGTGCTATTGCAGTACATCAGAACCGTGGGAAGGTTTAGGGGTTCTTTATAAATTACGTGCTTCAGACATAATTGGGGTAATTTTAATCTAACCTGTTTTCAATGGAGAATAAAATCTGGTATAAAACACCCCCATCCCATTTCCTGCCCGCTGGTAAGGTTAGAATTACCCCCAATGTGTCAGGAATCTCAGGCTTAAGGCTCCTGTTGCAGGATTTTACTGCTGACAGCAGAAAATGAGTAGTTCTGCAGATTATCAGAGACTGGATCTTTTTAATAGTCTGGAATGCTCATTGACCTGCCATGTACAAACTATGTATTGTACAGCATGCCTACTCAAGCTCCACCCAGTGTAGTGATACAACTCCTGGCAAAGTGAACAAGTAATAGCTAGATGAGTGGGGCTCAGAGTAGCCCTTGCCTCACCCTAAGCAGACTTGCTGTTCCACACACCTCTGGGCTTTCATTCACAGCTTGCAATTCAGTGATGTTGCCTCTTGGTTCTTTGCTCTCCAGTGAAAGGCAGCAAGGAGATACTATTTGGAAACAGGATTTCAGTTTCATACAGCAAGTGAAAGGACCCAATTAAGATAGAATTATTAGGCCTTCAGCATTACTTTATTTTTTGTTTCCTGCCCACAACAATTGAGACCAGCATCTCATTAGGCAGGGAATTGCAAGCGCAGACCTATGTCTCTATGGCGCAGCACGTTTTAGCTTTCCAGGGACTGGTACTCAAGCAAGATGGTAATTGGAAAAGTTAGTAACACTGCACTATGTTTAGTCATAGTCCACTTCAGCATTTACGAGCTTGCTGCTCGAGTTGAGTCAACAATAACCAATTTCTAATAGTGCTCAATGGGCAGATTTGATGCGACATGAAGTGAATCACTATTGTCATGGGCCTAACAACCCAACCAGAACTGCTATCCTTTAAGCTATCAGAATTTGAAAAAAAAATTCACTGCTGAAGTGCGAATTAAGTTATTTTAACTCTACTGGTATCTAGTCTATCAGCCTGAAAATCTTCATTCTTGTTTTCAAATCCCACAACCTTATATCCCACCCTACTTCTGTAATCTTCTCCAGTCCTACATCCCAGCATCCACCTATTGTACAAACCGCTCCCCCTCCCACCCCCAAATCATGCACGGCAGAGCCTTCAGCCTTCAGACCCCTGCTTTGTTCCTAAGTCACTCTGCCTTCCTAATGTGCTCGCCATTTTCAAAAGCCTATCTCCTCCCCTGTGCTTTCAATCACCACCCCTAACTTTCTGCATGATGTCCTCCAATCCTCTTGTAAATGGTCTTGGGATGTTTCATTGTGTGAATGCATGTTGTTATGTACTGACTCTCAGAAGTGCCAGGTGTAACTATAACAACGTCCAATGATTGCCGTAATTTAAAATGTTCCACTCAAATGCTGCCACATTAGAGCAAAAGTACGTTACTGTACCAAATTTTTAAAAAATAAAATCGTAACAGGTATATTGCATAGAAAGGAAGCCAAATGTTATTTATTTCACTTATGACATGAAATGCTATTTACTTCACTCATCAGACACTTACATTTCTCATACCTATTGAACATGCTATTTATTCCAAAACACTCTACCAACGACTGAAATACACTATTTTACTAACAACTGTCAGCCATGGCTCAGTGGCAGCTCTCTTCCCTCTGAATCAGAAGGTTGTGGGTTCAAGTCCCACTCCAGAGACTTTAGCACATAATCTACGCTGGCACTTCTGAGGTGCCATTTTTCAAATGAGATGTTAAACCAAGGCCCCATCTTCCCCTTCAGGTGGATGCAAAAGATCCCATGACACTATTTGAAGAAGAGCAAGGGAGTTCTCCCGGTATCCTAGCCAACATTTATTCCTCAACTAACATCTAAAAACAGATCATCTGGTCATGTATTTCATTGTTGTTTGTGGGACCTTGCTGTGTGAAAATTGGCTGTCATGTTCCTACATTACAACAGTGACTACACTTCAAAAGCACTTCATTGGATGTAAAGCACTTTGAGAAGTCTTGAGGTCGTGAAAGGCGCCATATAATTGTAATTCTTTTTTGTTTCCTTTGGACAGATAAGCAGAAGCAGCTATTATGGCATCATGCGCTTAAGAAAATTAACCATAAAAGGACAAATGAATACTGATTTCACTTCAGTCACTTAAGTCTATACAGAGAAACAATGGTACATAAGCAGTTTGGCACACAAACCTCCGATTTACGACCACTCCAATTAATAACAGATTGTTAAATCATCTGGGCTCGCTCTACCAACTTGGGTAATCCACAAAACTGGTCACACAAATGGGTTTTCCAAAGTTGTGATCATTTATTTACTTCCAAAGATAAAACAACACATTTCCAACTATCTCATGGAATAGCAGTTTGTCATTGGTAATTAACCATCATTCAAAAGGAAACTATCAAATCCTGTGCCCCTTAAATTGGCATGGCTGCACAATATCTAGAACTTCTGCAAAAGAGAGCAGAGTATTACGAGAACAAGAAGCTGCAAGTCAACCTGGTACAGCGAAATAGCATGACCTCAAAAATCTATTGGTGCTCTTAAAAAATTAAAACAGCTCCAATATTTCATTTGGATCTGTGTCCTGCGCTGTCAGACAGAATGCGTGCAAAGCTGGACATCACAAAAACTGCCACATGACTTGATATTTCTCCCTAGTGTTTATAGAAAACTTAACTGTGGTCCAGGGGTTGGACAATACAGTACCCACAGATGCATTCTAGATTTTCATGTGCTTTCTGGTATCAACCATTTTTATGATTTATTTTTTGATGCAACAATAAGAACATAAGGAATAGGAGCAGGAGTATACCATATGGCCCTTCGAGCCTGCCATTCAATAAGATCATGGCTGATCTTGTACCTCAATTCCACTTTCCTGCCCTATCCCCATATCCCTTAATTCTTTTAATTGGTGATCACAGGAAAATACCTGAAGACGACTTCTCTGCTGTGGCCTGTGTCAATCAGAAGGAAGGAAAAAAACAATTGAACTTGTACTCAAGTCAGGAATTTGAACCCCGTCGATTTGTTCTCCACATCCTTTCTCAGAAACACTGACCAAATGTAGCACCTTACCCAAGATCAACTGTCTTAGCAAAGACTAGAAATTGAATTTAATACCTTGTTAATCCTACTCATCAGCAGACTATCTGGTGCATTTATCCAGTAAGCCATCTGGAGTTCTCATACTTTAATATTTGCAAACATCCAATTTAAAAACATAGCTGCTGGGGAAGTTTGAACTGCTTGCTTTGATGGAACTCTGAGGAAAAGGATCATGTGTTTATTTACAACCGAATTCAATATTTTAATGATTTTTATACCATGAAAGCATTCAGAAAAATCTGTTATTATTAAAACACGTTTGGTGTTAAAGAGATGCCATAGCTATTTGCTTCTCCAGAGGTACTACAGTACAGACAATCCAATAACGTAGTCACATACATGTCTACTCCCTTTCACCTCTTCGTTGCAATACAATTTATGCAACATTTTTTGAACAGGAACCCAGACACCAAAAGAAGCAACTAATGACAGCATAAAAACAGGAAATGTTTTACAAAATTGCTGCACTGAATTAAAGAAAGAATTGATTTGTATTTCAATGCATAACTTGTAAAACCAAAGACTGATTTCCTGTGCAGTAATTAACCAACTAAGAGCGAACAAGAATACATTATAAATGCTAGAGTATAAATTCAAGTTGGATGAAGTTAAATTCCATGCCAACAGATTACTGCAACACTTGGTATATGAAGAATCATTGAAAAGTCTTACACAATGGGGTTCTCTCAAAGTAAACCCTTGCTCAAGAATCCACTTTGCTTTCATCATTGCAACTTAAATGCCTCCATACTAAGCTGCATTGCATACAGGAGATCCTAAATCAGCACTGGGTCTTTTGTACTGCTGGTTGTTTAGCTTGGATTCTGGGAAACTGGCATCTGTGAACTAGCTCCTGACATTTACACTACTTAATCCTATTCTCATATCCTAGGGGGTGGAATCATAGACCCAGTTTTTTTATGGGTCTATGATTCTGTCGCCAGGATAAGATAGATGGATTTAGTAGTACAAGCACAGGGAATCAGATCATGGATGCATTTTTATGCACCCTGCAGATCATTTGCACATCACTGGGCACATAAACAATGGAAACTTAAGCTCTATTTCAGCCCTGTTTGCATAACAGTGTTTAGAATAGTTTCATAAAACCATAGAAATTTCAGCACAGGAAGGTACCTTTCAGCTCAGTGCCTGTACCAGTCCTAGCTCATCAGCACTATCTATTCTAATCCCATTATCCTGTTCTTCCCTGTACCCTTTAATATATTTTCCCCCATCAAATATTTACTTAGTTCCCTCTTGAATGCTGCGATTGACTCTGCTCACAGTAATGTATTTTATATTCTAATAACCCAATGTATAAAGAACATTTCTTCTAACCATCCCTTTTATGCTTTCAGTAGTAATCTTAAATGTATGTTCCATCGTTACCCATTCACCTACCAATTGAAATAACATTATATTTAAGGCAACCCTTCCAAAAATTTGAACACTTCTTTTAAATCCTTCCCTAACCTCTTCTGTTCTAACGATTTAATGAAAACAGCCCAATTTTTCCAAGTCTCTCATCATACATATATCCTTCCATCACTGTATATTTCCATTCTTAGTTTCCCCCCCCAACAAATGTACCACTATACATTTATTTACAATGAACTGAATTTGCCACATCACAGACTTCCCTCACTGGTCAATATTCTTCTGCAGTCCCATGTATTTCCACACTGCTTGCTATGCTCCTTAATTTATTTTGAGATTAGTCCATCTGCATATAATTTATGCATTTAGATTATCTGATCATCACCACATTGTTGTTTATGGGACCTTGCTGTGCACAAATTGGCTGCTGTGTTTCCTGCATTACAAGTGACTACACTTCAAAAAATAAAAGTACTTAATTGGCTTCAAAGCTCTGTGGGACATCCTGAAAGACACTATACTAAGAGTGGTTCCAAAAGATATCCTTAAGGCATACCACGAACTACATCTCCCCAATCTTAAAAACACTCCTTTACTATACTCATTGCTTTCCAAGCTTCATCCATGCTGCCACTTAATATTAATGTAATGGGCCTTAACTTTACAAGTCTCATGTGGCAAAGTACTCAAAGTTTTTTTTGAATGTCCAAATATACGATATTTAATCCCCAAGTCGACAGACTCTAACTTTCCCCAGAGAATTCCATTAAATTAGACAAGTATGACAAATCTGTGTTGATTTGATTTCTGATTATCCCACATCTTTCTAGTCTACAAACTTAGTTTTTTTTAAATTAGCAATATACTCTCTGCTAAAATCTTCAATTGATATCAATGTTTTGGTTCTTTGAAGTAGTACTCAAGGAAAGTCTCACAAAAACTGTAACTGTGACCTCAATAACTACAGGTTACCCTTTTGGTAAATGCTTAGTTGGTTGATGTGGTGCCCATTGTAAGACTAAGCCATCAAGATCAAAAAGGCCAAGGTTCAATTCAATAAATCAGCCAGGGAATCAGTGAATGCTGCAATTGGCTATTGCACTCCAGCCGGGGGGGGGGGGGGGGGAACAGCCATCATTGCTGATTTCCAAAGAGGATACTCAAAGCAACAGTCCCACAATGAGCAAAACTTTCATAGGAGCCATGCTTTAGCATTACCGTATTAACATGCAGGATACAGCCAACCATCAGCCTAAATCATTGCAACTTTACACATGTAAATAGTTTACTGCACATTAAAGACAATGCATATTTAAAATAAGTCAACATAGCTACTTGCAAGGAGACATTTTATGTATCAGGACAGCTGCTAACATACAGTGCACAAAAGGCCCCTGCAGCTGTTCTCATCCAATCCTCCAGTTGTAGCTACAATATCTAAATTCTTAAAATACCATATTCCACAATCTTTGCAAACTGTATACTACATAAATAGTATATTCATTACAGAAACATGCATGTGCATGTTATGCTAACTGCTGTCTGCAGTGATGCACAGAACTACAGTCTCCAGAAAAAAAACTATTGAACTCTCATCGGGTGAACTTCACACACAATACGGAACGTGACGGAGACTTGACTACTTTAACTCTGCAGCTCCAATTTGGATTTTGTCCTACAAACATAAATGACAACAACTATCATTTATATAGCACCTTTAACATAGTAAAACGTCCCAAGGCGCTTCATAGGAGCGTTTTCAAACAAAATTGGACACTTACAAAACTCTGTAGTAATCAGATCTGGCTTGGCAACAAATTAACTATCGTTTAACACATTCTGATCTATCCCACTCAAAGCTGAGTAACCCCTTTGAGAGGTACATAGCCTCACAAAACTGAAGTAGGAATTTCTTCCTCCCGACGCGAACATTATCTGTTCAGTCATTTTCAAACACTTTGGCCTGGTTATGATTTACATACAGCTTTAGGGAACTGAATGTACCCACAATGCGTCTTCAGGAGTTCACAGCATCATCTTTTGTATTGGTTTGACCCCAAGCCAGTATTGCACTTTTCAAAAAAAAAACACACCGGGGCAGGAATCAATTTGTATTTCATATAAAACATACAAAAAATTATATTTTTTGACAAATGCACAAGGCTAGGATTGCTTTAAATAAAATATTTTTCACCCTGTCGAGTACGGCTTTGTACAGTTTCATATCTTGCCTAATACAAGTGAGACAGACACGATATCACTCTCCGCACGGACAGTGTGTGATTACTTACGAGTCATCCAAATCTATAGCAAAGGAAAACACCGCAGCGGTCCGGAAGACTGCCACTGCAACAGAAAGAGAGACAAAACACATCTAATCAAAGGCACCGAAGAAGCTGATGAATTGTTTTGTTTGTGTATTTCTTTTCCTTTTAAACCTAAGGGCATTTAGTAATTCGTGAATCACAAAAACGCCCCCCCTCCCTGCTCACCTCCACACAGCAGCAGCACAAGCTGCGCCGCCGCACTTGCTGCCATTTTGCTTGTGAGATTGAGCCCAGCCCTCCTGCGCACGCGCGCTCACTCCACAGCCGACTCTCCAGCACCACAGCTCCCGCGCTGTCATGGAGACGAGGCCTAGTGCTGAGGCATAAACGTAGGTGGTAACTTTTTAAAAAAAACATATAGCTTATCAAGTTTTTTTTCCCAAATATTTTCAGTTGCAGGGGTATCAACATTTGAGCAAATGTTACTGATGAGTCAGACAGGTGGTAGTGCCATTTTTGACATATGAAATTCCTCCATTCCCCTCCCAGTCTCACCAGGTCTTTGGAGATTTCAACTTGCACAGGAACCTATCCTGTTTTATTGCCCTCTGATTTCTCTGCCTTCTCTCCTTTTTCGACTTCACCTCCACATCAACTTCCCCCATGCGTCAACCTTATTCCCTGCAATCATGTAATGCCTCATAGAAATACGTAGGTTACAACATGGAAACAGACCATTTGGCCCAAATAGTCCATGTCGGCATTTACCCTGGACACGATCAAATACTGCTAATAACATTTACCCATCCTGTTCCTTTTTCCCTTCAACTTCTTTTTGTTCGTACACTAATCCGATATAATTTTGACATTGTTTCTGCCTCAGCAGTTAAAGAGAGTGGGAACCCAGAGCAGTTAAAACCAGGGAAAAATCTCAAAAGGTGACGTGATAGTCAGCACAGAGGGGGGAGCGGAGGAACCTGAGGAAATTGAACTACGTCTTTAATTTACAATACACACTTATCTTTAACTATAAACTATAAATAAATAGTTAATTAAATATTCAGAACAATGAATTACTAATTCATTTAAAATCAAGCTAAAATCCATCCACCAAATATAATCTAGACCTTAAGTGTTTGTATTAGTTCTAGAATTAAATTAATACTAACAAATAAATGAATAAAAACTAGAAATGGCCATCCAGGTTATGTGTCAAGGGAGTCAAAGGTTATGGTAGGTCGACGGGAAAGTAGGGTTGAGGTCGCAATCAGATCAGCTATGATCTTATCAAATGGCAGAGCAGGCTCGAGGGGCCAAATGGCCTCCTCCTGCTCTTAATTCATATGTTCATATGTGTTGGGACTATGATATGTGGGGGTTTGTGGACAGGGAGACTGTTCCGGATTGCCACATTTGCAGGAAATGCCTCTGCCTTGAGTCACTCCAGCTCAGAGCCCTTGAGCTGGAGTGCGAGTTAGAGACACTCTGACACAGAACTCAGCAGGGTAAGGGGAACCAAGGGGAGGTAGAGAAGGAGGTCCCGCAGACACTGGTCCTATCCAATATGTACAATGTACTTTCTACCTGTGGGGATAAGGATGTAGGCTGCGGGGAGGATTGCCAGGATGCTAACCATGGTACTGTGGAGCAGGAGGCAGTCCAAGGGTTGGGGGTTTCGTCTTCTGCAGTCGCGACCGAGAGTACAGGGGGTGTGTTGCCTACCTGGTGCAAGGGTAAAGGATATCTCGGAGCAACTGGAGAGGAACTTGGAAAGAGGGGGGATGATCCAGCTGTTGTGATCCATTTTGGGACCAATGACGTATGGGAGAAAAGGGAGGAGGTCCTGCTCAGAGAATATCAGAAGTTAGGAACTATATTAAAAAGCAGGACCTCACAGATGGTAATCTCGGGATTACTACCCGAGCCATGTACTAATTAGCATAGGGATGAACAGGGCAGGAAGGTGAACGTGTGGCTGAAAGACTGGTGTGGGAAGGAGAGGTTCCATTTTATGGGATACTGTCACAAGTACTGGGACAGGAAGGAGCTGTACCGTTGGGACAGGCTTCACCTGAACCAGAATGGGACCGGTGTCCTAGCGGAAAGGATAAATAGGGCTATCAACTGGGGAAGATAACATAAGTCTGAAGAAAAAAGAAATAGGAAATGAGAGTAAAGTTCAGACCAAATTAAGGAATAAGGGTAACATAAACGGTCAGGGAACAAATACAGTTATAGAACATAAGTGCAAAATGACTGCAAAAAACAAAGTGAGGGAAACAATTACTGAAAACAACTTAAAGTGCCTGAACAGCAATATGCACAGCACCTGAAACAAAACGGAGGAATTGGAGGCAATAATTCATAGCGAGGAGCCAGATGTGGTAGGGATAACTAAAACATGGCTACATAAGGAACATTACTGGCAGTTAAATATTGCAGGATATAATGTATTTAGAAAGGATAGGGAAGGAAGAAGAGGGGTTGGGGTAGCTGTACTAATTAGAGACACCATAATGGCAATAGAATAAAGGGACATAAGTAACGTTAAGATAGAAACAGAATCTAAATGGATTGAGACAAATGATAAGAAGGGATCAATCACGTTAATTGGTGTATTCGACAGATCACCTAATAATGGAAGGGAAGTGGAGGATGAAATGTGTAGACAAATCTACAAAATGAGTAAAAACATAGAATAATAATCATGGGAGATTTCAACTATCCCCAAATAAACTGGCAAGAAGAGGCAGGGAAAGGAGAAAAGAAAATGGAGTTTTTACAGTGTGTACTTAACTCCTTTCTTACCCAGTATGTGAGAAGCCCAACAAGAGAGGAATCACTGTTGGATCTAGTAATGGGAAATGAACCAGAACAGACAAGAGAAGTAAGGGTAGGGCAATCGCGATCATAACATAATAAGGTTTAAAATAATGATTGAGAAAGACATAAGTAAGACAAAGACAAAAGTAATAGATTGGAAAACAAGCTAATTTTGAGGGGATGAGAATGGAACAAGGGCAGATAAACTGGAAAAATCTTTTGACAGACAAAGAAATAGAACAGCAGTGGGTAATATTTAAAATGGTGATCAATAGTGTTCAGGAGAAATATATTCCTCAAAAATTCAAGAACAAACTAACCAATAAAGGAATAACATGGATGAATAAAGAGATAAGGGTAAAATTGGAACGGAAGAAAAGGGCATACTCTAAGTACATAGACAATAAAGGAGAGAATGACAAAAGGGAATACGAAGAGGTTAGGAAAGAAGTGGAAAAAAAAGGAAAGCAAAGACGAACTACTAGATTAAATTATCAAGGAATATAAAAAGAAATAGTAAAGTATTCTACAGATACTTAAATAATAAAAGAAAAATCAGAAGAGGGATAGGGCCACTAAGGAATGCACAAGATAAATTCATAGGTAACGACAGTGAAATGGCAGAAATAGTTACTTTGCCTCCGTAGGCAGACGAACAAGGTGGGCAGGACATTAAAAGAAAAGATCAAAAAAGATATTAAAACATTTAAGATAGAAAGGGAGGAGATAATTGATAAACTAATCAAACTTAGGGAGGATAAGACCCCTGGTCCAGATGGATTGCATCCGTGAATATTAAAAGAAGTTTAGGAAGAGAAAGCAGAGGCACTATTACACATATAAAAATTCACTAGAAAAGGAAATAGTGCCAAGAGGACTGGCGGACAGCTAATGTTATTCCTATATTTAAAAAGGGAGATAGAACAAGTCCAGGGAACTATAGAACAGTTAGCTTAACGTTGGTGGTAGGAAAGATAATGGAATCTTTACTCAAAGATGTAATAGAAAGACATCGAGAGAACAAAAATATAATAAGGAATAGTCAGCACAGATCTCAGAAGGGAAAGTCATGCTTGACCGACCTTATTGAATTCTTTGAAGAAGTAACAGAGAGTAGACAAGGGTAATGTAGATGATGTAATATATTTGGATTTTCATCAGGTCTTCGATAAGGTACCACATTGTAGACTCATGGACTAAGGTCAGTGCATGTGGAGTCAGGGGACAGGTAGCAGAATAGCTGGCAAGTTGGCTACAAAACAGAAAGCGGAGAGTAGGGGTTAAGGATAGCTTCTCAGAGTGGCAAAAGGTGGGAAGTGGTGGTCCACAGGGATTTGTGCTGGGACCACTGTTGTTCACAATTTACACTGACAATTTGGATTCGGGAATCGGAAGTACAATTCCAAAATTTGTGGGCGACACCAAATTGGCGGTGTAGTTAATACAAAGGAAGAATGTGCCAAAATGCAAGAGGACATTAATAAACTTGCAGAATGGGCGTGTAATCGGCAAATGAATTTCAATATAGATATAGATGACTCTATGATTGGTAGGAAGAATATGGAGGCCACATGCTGCTTGGATAATAAAAGTCCAAATGGGATAGGGGAGCAAAGGGATCTAGGGGTACATATACACAAATCATTAAAAGTAGCGACGCAGGTTAATAAGGCCATAAAAAAGACAAATCAAGCACTGGGGTTCATTTCTAGAGCGATGGTCCAAAGAAACTTATGGGCCCATGTACATAGATCATTAAAATGTCATGGACAGGTTCAAAAAATAATCAAAAAAGCTGATGGAATGCTGGCCTTTATGTCTAGAGGAGTAGAATACAAAGGGGTAGAAGTTATGCTACAGCTATTCAAAGCCTTGGTTATACCATACCTGGAATACTGTGTTTAGATCTGGGCACCGCACCTTAGGGAGGATATATTGGCCTTGGAGGGAGTGCAGCGTAGATTTACTAGAATGATAACTGGACTCCAAGGGTTAAATTATGAGGAGAGATTACACAAACTATGGTTGTATTTCCTGGAATTTAGAAGATTAAGGGGTGATTTGATCGAAGTTTTCAAGATATCAAGGGGAACTGATAGGCTAGATAGAGAGAAACTATTTCCGCTGGTTGGGGAGTCTAGGACAAGAGGACATAGCCTAAAAATTAGAGCCAGGACTTTTAGGAGTGAAGTTAGGAAACACTTCTCTATGCAAAGGGTGGTAAAAGTTTGGAACTCTCTTCCGCAAACGGCAGTTGATGCAAGCTTAATTGTTCATTTTAAATCTGAGATTGATATATTTTTGTTAACCAAAGGTATTAAGGGATATGGGGCTAAGGCGGGTATACGGAGTTAGGTCACAGATCAGCCATGATCTCACTGAATGGCGGAACAGGCTCGAGGGGCTAAATGGCCTACTCCTGTTCCTATGTTGCAATGGAATTGAAAAGCAAAGAAGTTATTTTAAACTTGTGCAGAGGATATCCTTTTCAGGAAAGGTTTAATAGGCTGGGGCTCTTTTCTTTAGAAAAGAGAAGGCTGAGGGGTGACCTAATACAGGTCTTTAAGGTAATGATAGGGTTTGATAGGTAGAGAAAATGTTTCCACTTGTGGTGGAGTCCAAAGCTAGAGGTCATAAATATAAAATAGTTGCTAATAAATCCAATAAAGAATTCAGGAGAAACATCTTTACCCAAAGAGTAGTGAGAATGTGAATGCGCTACCACAAGGAGAAGTTGAGGCAAATAGCATAGATGCATTTAAGGGGAAGCTAGATAAGCACACATGAAGGAGAAAGGAATAGAAGAGTATCCTGATAGGGTTATATGAAATAGGGAGGGAGGAGGCTCATGTGGAGCATAAATGCCAGCATAGACCAGTTGGGCTGAATGGCCTGTTTCTGTGCTGTAGTTTCGATGTAAGTCGATGTGGATCACTAACCCTGGAAGTGAATTCAACATTCTCACAAGTCTTTTTGTAAAGAAGTTACTTCTGCCCCCTGTTCAAAATCTCTTACATTCATTCTTTTATCTATGGCCCCTCAGTCTTGACCCCTCAACATGCCAACCCAGGAAACTGGCAAAAGCTGACCAACAACTTCAAAAAAACTGACACAGCCTGAAAAATGCTGTTGAACCAAAAGCAGCCAGAAGTACTGAAATTGCATTTATATAGCGGCTTTCAGATATTTTAGACACCTCAAAAAGCACGGCAGCCAACTTGTGCACAGCAAAGTCACACAAATAGCAACAAGATAAATGACCAGGTAATCTGCTTTTCGTGTCACTGTTTGAGGAATGAATGTTGGCTGGGATCTTGGAAGAATTTCCTGCTCTTCTTTGAATAGTATAATACGGCACTCCCTCAGTACTGCACTGAAATGTCAGCCTCAATTATGTGATGGGATTTGAATCCACAACCTGACCCAGATGCAAGATATGCTACCAACTGAGCAAGCTAAATACAGATCTTCAGATTTGTGAAGACAAGGAGTTGGATTGAAAATGCAGGGGGACATGGGCTTACCATAAATTTACCTGCATACTCAACATTGTTGTATACTCAATCAACATTCCATCATTTTTAATACAGGCCATAAAACCTAACACGCAGCAGTGGTGAATTTAGAATTTACTGAAGGGAGATGTGAATGGTAAAGGCATGAGATTTATTTTAAAGAGGGACTGGGGGAGGGGAAGGACTTAGGGGGAATGATCAACAGCCGTGTCAAAACAGTAAATCTTGAGGCAGCTTTTGAAGGTGGGAGAAAAGATAGCAAGAAAGGTTTTAGAAGAGAGTTTCAGAGTGCAGTAATCCTGGTTCAATGAAGGGTGGGGGTGGGGTGATGGGGGGTGGGGAAAGCGTGTTGCACAGTCATGCATGCCAATCTTGAAAACTAGCAAAAATGCACCAACAGCTTCACATTGTGGCAGCTCAGAAACAGCCCTTCATTACCACTGTCGCCTCCAAAGATCTAACCTTAGCCCGGCAAGCGCTCTGTTCTTCTGTTCCTTCCACTCCACCATTAGCGGCAGAGCCTTTGACCTGCTTAGGCCCCACTCTCTGGAATTTCCCTCTCTCCTTTCCTGTAAGGTTCTCTTTAAAACCTATGGCACCCTTCCTAATCTCTCCTTTTTTGGCTCAGTGTCAATTTTCCTTATATCCCTGTGAAGCATCTTGGAACGTTTCTATATGTTAGAGACATATATAAGTTGTTGTAGGGGAGATGTTGACATATGAACAGAAAGGGGGTGGGGGTTGGATTGAAAGTGCAGTGGAACTTGAGCCTAATTTAAACTCCAAATATTCTAATCACTTTTATTGTAGGGGAAAATTCCCACACAAGTGCAGTTCACCACATTGGCGATTTTAGAAATCACTGATGTGGGATGAGAGTGCGGAAGGGAAGATATTTATTTTCCAGAGGGATCTGGAGGCATGCCTCCCCCTGGAAGGTTTTGAATTTTGACACTTAATATTATGTATTTTCTGGCATTTTGCAGCCTACATTGATTCTGCCTTTAAAGCAAAAAAGTTTCTTGAAGGATTAGAGATGTCTTAAATATGAAAATAGAAGTATTTGTACAGTTTTACAGGGTAAAATTAAAATCAAAGTTTTAATGCTCTCCATTAAAATAACGTAAAGAGGAATGTCAAACGAATGTGTTAAGCATTTGTCCACTATAATCACCAACAGTAATCTTTAAACTATTTTGCTCCTTTGACCTGTCAAAAAGGTTTATTTTCTTCTACTGGAAATAAAAATCATTACACACTGTAATCATTTAAAAATATGGCTCGCAGGAACAAGCAAGGGGATCTAGATTTTTTGCTCTCAGGCATACCTGACTGCTTCCAGTCCACAGGGGTAACCTATTATACTCTTATTGATTATTGGTATTCCTATTACCGACTTGCTCAATCACTCCCTCACCTTATCAATGTCCTTGTTTCTAGCAAAGCTATCAATGTACCCCGCCTCTGTTGCTACCCTGGTATAACTCCCATTTTTTTGCTTCCTTAAGTCTAAAGGATGCAAACTTGAGTGTACCTGGTGCACAGCTGGCTTAGTCATCCATCTCCAGATCTAGCTTGACCATATCAAGCACTACCATGGTTTGCTCTCCTTTGATAAAACGGCTCACTACTCAAGAACCAACCTTAAGGGCAAGGGTCATACCAGGCACCTTCGACTCCGGCTATCCTCATCTCAAACATCAAATGCAAGGAGCTCAAAGATTTCTTTGTCACCAAGATTGAGGTCATCTGTGTAGTTCCTCCCCTTCCTGGCCCTTATTTTTTTATTTGTTCATGGGACGTGGGCAACGCTAGCACGCCAACCTTTATTGCCCATCCCTAATTACCCTTGAGAAGATGGTGATGAGCCGCAATCTTGAACCATTGCAGTCCATGTGATGAAAGTTCTCCCACAGTGCTATTAGGTAGGGAGTTCCAGGATTTTGACCCATCGACGATGAAGGAACGGCGATATATTTCCAAGTCGGGATGGTGTATGACTTGGAGGGGAACGTGCAGGCAGTGTTGTTCCCATGTGCCTGATACTCTTGTCCTTCTAGGTGGTAGAGGTCACGGGTTTGGGAGGTGCTGTTGAAGATTATGCGAGGTGGCATCATCGATAGCTCATATTCCTCATGCATCGTCATTCTCCCCTTCAAAACTGTTGTTATCACCCTCACCCTTGGCCCTTCCATCCTCCAACTACTGCCCCATCTCCAAACTCATTTTCCTTTCTAAAGTCCTTCAACGAGTCATTTGTCTCCCAGATCCATGTCCATTCTTTCCCATAACTCCCTGTTTAAATCCCTCCAAACCAGCTTCTCACAGCACCAAAACAGTTCTAACTATGGTCACAAATGACATAGTTTGTGGCTGTGGTGCATTATCTCTCCTTGTCCTCCTCGACCGCTCCACAGTGTTTAACAGAATTGACCATGCCATTCTGCTCCAATACCTCTCCTCTGCAGTACAGCTCAGTGGATCTGCGTTTGTTTGGTTCCACTCCTATCTATCCGAACATAGCAAAAGCACCTCCTAAAGCACAACTATCTTCCAACCCCCACACCATCACCTCCTGAGACCCTTGAAGATCTACCCTTGGCTTTTCCTCTTCCTCATCTATATTCTGTCCCTTGGTGACAACAGCTGCAGACACTGCTGGAATCCATTATTAAGCAAGTGGTAACAGAGCACTTAGAAAATCATAATATGATTAGGCAGAGTCAACATAGTTTTATGAAAGGGAAATCGTGTTTGACAAATTCATTAGAGTTTTTTGAGGATGTAACTAGCAGGGAAGATAAAGGCGTACCAGTGGATGTAATATATTTGGATTTTCAAAAGGCATTTGATTAGGTGCCACATAAAAGGTTGCTGCACAAGATAAGGGCTCATGGGGTTGGGCTGATATATTAGCATGGTTGGAGGATTGGGTAACAGTCAAAAAACCGAGAGTAGGGATAAACGGGTCATTTTCAGGTTGGCAGACTGTGACTAGTGGACAGTTGCAAGGATCAGTGCTTGGGCCTCAGTTATTTACAATCTATATTAATGACTTAGATGAAGGGACCGAGTGTAAAGTATCCAAGTTTGCTGATGATACAAAGCTAGGTGAGAAAGTAAGCCCTGAGGAAGACACAATGAGTCTGCAAAGGGATATAGACAGGTTAAGTGAGTGGGCAAGACGGTGGCAGATGAAGTACAATATTTTTTTTATTCGGTCATGGGATGTGAGCGTCGCTGGCATGACCAGCATTTATTGCCCATCCGTAATTGCCCTTGAGAAGGTGGTGGTGAGCCGCCTTCTTGAACCGCTGCAGTCCATGTGGTGAAGGTTCTCCCACAGTGCTGTTAGGTAGGGAGTTCCAGGATTTTGACCCAGAGACAATGAAGGAACGGTGATATATTTCCAAGTCGGGATGGTGTGTGACTTGGAGGGAAACGTGCAGGTGGTGTTGTTCCCAAGTACTTGCTGCCCTTGTGCTTCTAGGTGGTACGGGTTTGGGAGATGCTGTCGAAGAAGCCTTGGCGAGTTGCTGCAGTGCATCCTGTCGATGGTACACATTGCAGCCATGGTGCACCGGTGGTGAAGGAAGTGAATGTTTAGGGTGGTGGATGGGGTGCCAATCAAGTGGGCTGCTTTGTCCTGGATGGTGTCGAGCTTCTTGAGTGTTGTTGGATCTGCACTCATCCAGGCAAGTGGAGAGTATTCCATCTACTCCTGACTTATGCCTTGTAGAAGGTGGAAAGGCTTTGGGGAGTCAGGAGGTGAGTCACTTGCGCAGAATACCCAGCCTCTGACCTGCTCTTGTGGCCACAGTATTTATGTGGCTGGTCCAGTTAAGTTTCTGGTCAATGTTGACCCCCAGGATGTTGATGGTGGGGGATTCGGCGGTGGTAATGCCGTTAAATGTCATGGGGAGGTGGTTAGACTCTCTCTTGTTGGAGATGGTCATTGCCTGGTACTTGTCTGGCGCAAATGTTACTTGCCACTTACCAGCCCAATCCTGGATATTGTCCAGGTCTTGCTGCATACGGGCACGGACTGCTTCATTATCTGAGGGGTTGTGAATGGAACTGAACACTGTGCAATCATCAGCAAACATCCCCATTATTGACCTTATGATGGAGAGAAGGTCATTGATGAAGCAGCTGAAGATGGTTGGGCCGAGGACACTGCCCTGAGGAACTCCTTCAACAATGTCCTGGGGCTAAGATGATTGGCCTGCATCAACCACTACCATCTTCCTTTGAGCTAGGTATGACTCCAGCCACTGAAGAGTTTTCCCCCTGATTCCCATTGACTTCCATTTTGTCCTGCATTTTGTGGACAGGACATAACTGGGCAATTTTCCACATTGTCAGGTAGATGCCTGTGTTGTAGCTAAACTGGAACAGTTTCGCTCGAGGCGCGGCTAGTTCTGGAGCACAAGTCTTCAGCACTATAGCTGGGATGTTGTCGGGGCCCATAGCCTTTGTTGTATCCAGTGCACTCAGCCGTTTCTTGATATCACGTAGAGTGAATCGAATTGGCTCAAGACTCCAGGTGTATAACTGCAGTAAGACATCCTTGCTCCTGTACTCAAATCCTCTTGCAATGAAGGCCAACATACCATTTGCCTTCCTAACTGCTTGCTGCACCTGCATGTTTGCTTTCAGTGACTGGTGTACAAGGACACCCAGGTCCCTTTGTACATCAACATTCTCCAATCGATCACCATTTAAATAATACTCTGCCTTTCTGTTTTTCCTTCCGAAGTGGATAACTTCACATTTATCCACATTATACTGCATCTGCCATGTATTTTCCCACTCACTCAACTTGTCTAAATCGCCTTGAAACCTCTTTGCATCCTCCTCACAACTCACAATCCCACCTAGTTTTGTGTCGGCAGCAAATTTGGAAATATTACATTTGGTTCCCTCATCCAAATCATTGATATATATTGCGAATAGCTGGGGCCCAAGCACTGATCCCTGTGGTACTCCACTAGTCACTGCCTGCCACCCCGAAAAAGATCCAATTATTCCTACTTTCTGTTTCCTGTCTGTTAACCAGCTTTCAATCCATGCTAGTACATTACCACCAATTTTACTTTCTTTAATTTTGCATACTAACCTCTTATGTGGGACTTTATCTAAGGCCTTCTGAAAATCCAAATAAACCACATCCACTGGTTCTCCCTTATCTATTCTACCAGTTACATCCTCAAAATGGATAGGCAATGGCTAACATTTAAGGAACGAATGCATGAATTGCAACATTATACATTCCTTTCTGGTGCAAAAACACAAAAGGAAAAGTGACCCAACCATGGCCAACAAAAGAAATTAAGGATGGTATTAGATCCAAAGAGGAGTCATATAAAGTTGCCAGAAAAAGTAGCAAGCCTGAGGATTGGGAGCAGTTTAGAATTCAGCAAAAAAGGATGAAGAGATCGATTAAGAGGGGAAAAATAGAGTATGAGAGTAAACTTGCAAGGAACATAAAAGTGAACTGTAAAAGCTTCTACAAGTATGTAAGTATTAGTAAAAAAATAGTGCTGGAGAAATTAATGGGACTGAAAGCCGATAAATCCCCAGGGCCTGATAATCTGCATCCCAGAGTACTAAAAGAGGTAGCCATGGAAATAGTGGATGCATTTGTTGTCATCTTCCAAAATTCTCGAGATTATGGAACAGTTCCTGCAGATTGGAGGGTGGCAAATGTAACCCCACTATTTAAAAAAGGAGGGAGAGAGAAAACAGGGAACTACAGACCGGTTAGCCTAACATCAGTAGTAGGGAAAATGCTAGAGTCTATTATAAAGGATGTGATAACAGGACACTTAGAAAATATCAATGGGATTAGACAAAGTCAACATGGATTTATGAAAGGGAAATCATGTTTGACAAACCTACTGGAGTTTTTTGAGGATGTAACTGGTAGAATAGATAAGGGAGAACCAGTGGATGTGGTTTATGTGGATTTTCAGAAGGCCTTTGATAAAGTCCCACATAAGAGGATAGTGTGCAAAATCAAAGCACATGGGATTGGTGGTAATATATTGGCATGGATTGAAAATTGGTTAACAGACAGGAAACAGAGAGTAGGAATAAATGGATCTTTTTCGGGGTGGCAGGCAGTGACTAGTTGGGTACCGCAGGGATCAGTGCTTGGGCCCCAGCTATTCACAATACATATCAATGATTTGGATGAGGGAACCTAATGTAATATTTCCAAGATTGCTGCCAACACAAAACTAGGTGGGATCGTGAGTTGTGAGGAGGATGCAAAGAGGTTTCAAGATGATTTAGACAAGTTGAGTGAGTGGGAAAATACATGGCAGATGCAGTATAATGTGGATAAATGTGAAGTTATCCACTTCGGAAGGAAAAACAGAAAGGCAGAGTATTATTTAAATGGTGATAGATTAGGAAATGTTGATGTACAAAGAGACCTGGGTGTTCTTGTACACCAGTCACTGAAAGCAAACATGCAGGTGCAGCAAGCAGTTAGGAAGGCAAATAGTAATGGCCCTCAATGCAAGAGGATTTGAGTACAGTAGCAAGGATGTCTTACTGCAGTTATACAGGGCCTTGGTGAGACCACACCTGGAGTATTGTGTGCAGTTTTGGTCTCCTTACCTAAGAAAGGATATACTTGCCATAGAGGGAGTGCAGCGAAGGTTCACCAGACTGATTCCTGGGATGGCATGACTGTCGTATGAGAAGAGATTGGGTCGACTAGGCCTGTATTCACTCGAGTTCAGAAGAATGAGAGGGGATCTCATTGAAACATATAAAATTCTGACAGAGCTAGACAGACTGGATGCAGGGACGATGTTTCCCCAGGCTGGGGGGTCCAGAACGAGGGGTCACAGTCTCAGGATACGGTGTAGGACATTTAGGATTGAGATGAGGAGAAATTTCTTCACTCAGAGGGTAGTGAACCTGTGGAATTCTCTACCACAGAAGGCTGTGGAGGCCAAGTCACTGAATATATTTAAGAAGGAGCTAGATACATTTCAAGACACAAAAGGCAACAAGGGGTATCGGGAGAGAGCAGGAATATGGTATTGAGATAGAGGATCTGCCATGATCATATTGAATGGCGGAGCAGGCTTGAAGGGCCGAATGGCCTATTCCTGCTCCTATTTTCTATGTTTGTATGTTTCCACTTACCAAAGCCCTGTGTAGTCTAAGCATAGTGGTTTGATTTTATGTTCAATGGTCTTAGTAGGACAACCTAAAACTCTATTTGCTTTCTGTATAGCCACTTCACATGGCATATGCATCTTAAATGAATGATCAGTTTCAACTCGAGGTCTCTTTCTTGGTCTCTAACCCTTAGCAGGTGCCTCTGCACGGTATAAACATGCCCAGAGTGTCCCAACCCCAACTGCATTACTTAATTTGTCCATATTAAAGGCCACATGTGACCCATTCTCACTAACTTGTTTAAATCAACCTGCAACCTTTTGATTTGGTCAAAGTTGTAAGATTGAGTATCTAACATATAAGCTGCTTATGCATATAAGAAATATTAGGTAGCTAGCAACAACAGAATAGTCAAGTTGGAACCTGCCTAGAATTCAGAAGGGTATGGCTAAGTAAGCTGATGCAACAAGTTGCTTACATTGAGTCGGTTAAGACCTTGGGCAGTTGGGATAAGGGGCAGAAAAATGTGAAAAACAACTCCAAGTGGGGAGGGGTGTGTGTGACCAGAAAGGTATAAGAAGTTGAGTTTAAACAACTTGAGTTGTAGAAGATGAGATGGTAGAGACCAGGATGGAAGACCGTGCAAGGGTTAGGACCTCTATCCAAAGGGGAAACGGGTAATATCGTTTACTTCTTTGTACGCAGTGACGACAACCTATATAGAGGGGTTGGTGAGTGGGAAAAAGATGAAACTTAACTGGCAAGAGGGTTATTTGAGTACTCAGCTCACTTCTGTGCGCAAGGACAAAGTAAGTGACATAATAAAGGAGAAATATGCAGAAGTATGCACGAGTGTCATGCCAGTTCTCATTTGTAGTAGAGTGAGGTCAGAGTTAAAAGAAAAAAGAGGCTATAAAGATAAGCAGTAGAAAGCAGTATGGTTGCTTGTCGCTACAATCAGTTGTACTCAGACGAGGGAGAATAATGGGAAAATAGAAATAGAGAAAAAAGAAGCAACAACAACAACTTGCATTTATATAGCGCCTTTAATGAAGTAAAATATCCCAAGACGTTTCAGAGGAGCATTATCAAACAAAATTTGACACTGAACCACATAGATTCGGATCGGTGACCAAAAACTTCGTCAAAGAGGTAGGTTTTAAGAAGCGTCTTAAAGGAGGAACGAGAGATAAAGAGGCGGAGAGATTTAAGGAGGGCATTCCAGAGCTTTGGGCCTAGGCAGCTGAAGGCACAGCCACCAATGGTGGAGCGATTAAAATCAGGGATGTTCATGAGGTCACTATTGGGGGAGGGCAGAGATCTCAGAGGGTTGTAGGGCTGGAGGAGGTTACAGAGATAGGGAGGGGCAAGGCCATGGAGGGATTTGAAAACAATGATGGGAATTTTAAAATCGAGGCATTGTAGCCAATGTCGGTCAGCGAGCACAGGAGTGATGGGTGAACGGGACTTGGTGCAAGTTAGAACATGGGAAGCAGAATTTTGGATGAGCTCAAGTTTATGGAGGGTGGAAGATGATAGGCCAGCCAGGAGAAGATTGGCATGGTTCAGGCCTAGAGGTAACAAAGGCATGGATGAAGTTTTTCAGCAGCAGATGAATTGAGGTGGGGCAGAGACCAACAATGTTATGGAGGTGGAAGTAGGCAGTCTTGATGTTGGAGTGGATATGGGTTCAGAAGTTCATCTCAGGGTCAAATAGGACACCACGGTTGCGAACAGTCTGGTTCAGCCTCAGACAGTGGCCAGGGAGAGGGGTGGTGTCGGTGGCTAGAGAATCGAAGTTTGTGGCGGGGACCGAAGACAATGGCTTTGGTCTTCCCAATGAAATCTATTTTAAAGTTAAGATTGTTGACCAACAAGCAGGAATTTGTTTAGAAAGATTTAGGGGTAAATTTTAACCCCAAAGAACAGGTGGGTTGGGGGCGGGGGTGTGGTGGGGGCAGTGAAAATTGTTGAATTTGGGAGCGGGAACGAATCCCGGCTCCAACCTGCTAACTTCCGCGTTTGACCCAGATGCTTCTGGAACCCAAAAGTAGTGCTGGCTTTAATATTTAAAGGTGCATTAAGGTAGTTGAAGTAGTTAAGGGCATTAAATTTTAGTTTATTGAGGCAGACAAACGATTTTAACTCTTCCTTAACGTGTCTCCCGTGGCCTCTGAAAGACACCATGAAAACGGAGGCGAGTTGCGGCTGGCAGCCATTTGAACATTTTTAACCAATGATTGACACGTGAAGAAAAGGTTAGTTTTTGCAGCAGACATGCCTTCGTCAACATCGTCACTCCTTGAAGGCCCTGGAAGAGAACACACAGCAATATTAAGATTTATGGCAGAAGTAATATTGCGATGAGCATACTGAGGTGTGCAACGGGTCAATCATTGATAACATCAGTCCATGTTCTGTGCGAGGGATGTTAAAGTTCTGTCACCAGACGTTTGCGGAGTGCCAGTCTCAACATCCCTGATGGCCAGGCACTCTATCATTCGGCTGATGTTCTAGGCCTCCTCCTCCGCCTCTGTGAGGGCCACTATTTGTGGAGGGCCCCCCTCCAGTCCTCGTCCTCTCCCTTGCATTTTGCGCTCTCTTCTCCTACAAGGGAAGAAAGTGCAGGCGTGTGAGTGAGTGAGGGTGACAGGGTCACCTGATGGATGCATTGCTCTGGGTCAGGCTGAGAATGAAAGAGATAAATCAGAAGGTGACTATCACACAAACTGATCAGATTGCATCAGGATTGGGGTGAATGGGAGCGGCGCATGCACAAATGGGGAGGTGAAGAAGTGCACAGATAGTGAAGGTCACTTGACACTGAGCCTTAAGTGGGTGTGAGGAGTTCTGTGAAGGAGTAGGCTTCACAGGGCAGAGTGTGGGTTGGGCGGGGTGGTAGTGCTGCGGTAATGTGCCACACAGAATGCCGGTGAATTGCTAACTGTGCTCACTTTTCCTGACCTGGTTCGGTCATTGAAGGGCTTTCTGCACTGCATCCAAGTCCGGGCAACGTTGCTCCTGCTGGTCACCTCCTCTGCCACCTCAAGCCACAACATTCACCTGAGGAAGGAGGAAGCCTCCGAAAGCTTGTGAATTTCAAATAAAATTGTTGGACTATAACTTGGTGTTGTAAAATTGTTTACAATTGTCAACCCCAGTCCATCACCGGCATCTCCACATCACCTCAAGCCAGGCCTCCTTGGTGGTAGAGGCAGGGCACTTCCTCGTTTGTCGGGTACAATATTTGCCACCTGCTCCTCACACCAGCTTGATTACTCGAGAAAAGACACAAAATTTTTTTACGGGTTTTCCGTGCATGGATTGACCCCCCCGCCCCCTGCTGAGATCCCGCCAGGATGTTAAAATTTGCCCCTTCGAGTTTCTATAGGAAATTACATCCCTTCCTTTGTTCAACAGCTAGGGATTGTGCAGGAGGAGAGGTTAATGTCAGTCCTTTCACACCAGACAAAAGCTGTGAAAGAGTTGCATAAAAAACCCTTGAGGTTTAAGAAAAGGGTTAGGATAAAGAGAAAGAAGTTAAAAGCCCACAGCAAGAATTAAAATTGTTGTGAAGAAGAAAAGGCAAAAGCCTGACCAGCTCGTGTTTCCAGCATTTTCTGCTTTTATTTTAAAAGGGAAATGCTGTTGGAATTTCAGTCTGTGTGAAATTATGTGTGAATGTGTGAAAGTTTGCTGATGGCTTAACATTAAGAATGTTACAAATGTTTAACAGCGTTTCTTTTGTTTGAAAGTCTCTCTTAAAAATGTGTATATGTGATGTTTGTTTTCAGTGTCAGCTCCACCCTCTTTAGTCTTGTCTTTGATGTTGGGAGTATTTTATGATGTGGAGATGCCGGTGATGGACTGGGGTTGACAATTGTAAACAATTTTACAACACCAAGTTATAGTCCAGCAATTTTATTTTAAATGCACAAGCTTTTGGAGGCTTCCTCCTTCCTCAGGTGAACGTTGTTGGAAATGAAATCCTCGAAATGAAATTGCATTTATAAATCACAGAACAATGCTTGGTGATTACAGACAGTTTTTTCAACTGCCCGTTGCCAAGGCAATCAGTGTGCAGACAGACAGGTGTTACCTACAAGGTCTCCGAATATACAAATCACCAAAAAAAAAACGGAGATAGAGAGGTAGAAACATAGAAAAGACAGCAACTGACCCGTTATATTAAAAACAGATAACATTTGTTCGCTGGTGGGGTAACGTGTAGCGTGACATGAACCCAAGATCCCGGTTGAGGCCGTCCTCATGGGTGCGGAACTTGGCTATCAGTTTCTGCTCAACGATTTTGCGTTGTCGTATGTCTCGAAGGCCGCCTTGGAGTACGCTTACCCGAAGGTCGGTGGCTGAATGTCCTTGACTGCTGAAGTGTTCCCCGACTGGGAGGGAACCCTCCTGTTTGGTGATTGTTGCGCGGTGTCCGTTCATCCGTTGTCACAGTGTCTGCATGGTCTCGCCAATGTACCATGCTCTGGGGCATCCTTTCCTGCAACGTATGAGGTAAACAACGTTGGCCGAGTCACAGGAGTATGAACCATGCACCTGGTGGGTGGTGTCCTCTCGTGTGATGGTGGTATCTGTGTCGATGATCTGGCATGTCTTGCAGAGGTTACCGTGGCAGGGTTGTGTGGTGTCGTGGACGCTGTTCTCTTGAAAGCTAGGTAATTTGCTGCGAACGATGGTCTGTTTGAGGTTGGGTGGCTGTTTAAAGGCGAGTAGTGGAGGTGTGGGGATGGCCATAGCGAGGTGTTCGTCGTCATTGATGACGACGAACACCTATTTTAAGCATTTTAATCAATGTCTTTTCTATAAACATATGCAGTTTTACATTTGTTGGTTGTTTTCTCTGTGCATTTGTTGATTTTGACTAAATTCATCAGGGATTCCTAGAGCCACCGATGGTATTGTTCTGTTTTCACAGGTGTGATACTTCTCAGCCTAGCATTGGGTGCAGGCTGGGGCCAGAAATGGCAGGCATCCATGCATATTAACCATGATATGGAGATGCCGGTGATGGACTGGGTTTGACAAATGTAAGGAATCTTACAACACCAGGTTATAGTCCAATTGTTTTATTTGAAAATCACAAGCTTTCGGAGGCTTTCTCCTTCGTCAGGTCACTCGCCTGACGAAGGAGAAAGCCTCCGAAAGCTTGTGATTTTCAAATAAAACAGTTGGACTATAACCTGGTGTTGTAAGATTCCTTACATGCATATTAAGAATAAGGAGGTCTAGAGCACCGTCTATAATGTAACGAGTGGTGACCCGCTGGTTCTAGTCTGTGTTATCTCTGGTCAAGTCCTGCAGGCAGATCTGGATGTGGCATTCTTTAAAGAAAGGCTGTGAAAAAGAAACAGTACTGCTGACACCTTGGAATGCAAAACATTGACAAAGTGGGGATTCCATATGAGGATACACTTAAGGAACAGTGGGGCATGAGGACTTTGAACTTTCCATTTTTCTGCACTGATATGAGAGTATGTTGGATGTTTGACTGCACACGTGCCTGAGGGCAGACGGTGTGGACTTGATCTGAAAACTGAAACGCGGGGTTAAATGGTATTAGAAAATAATTGGATCCCAAATTTTATGTTAGACAAATGAAAATCTGGAAATCAGATGGGAATATGTTTTGTGTAAGGTGCGAAGATTTGGTTTGGTGTATTATGCCAGGAAACCTTGCAAGCAAAGTGACATTGTTTCGCTACTGATTCCCGTGATAGTGGCAATACCATTGCTATCTGCTGATGATAAACTGATGAAAGTATTTAAAGTGGATTTGATGAAGAAGGATGATATGCATAAGGAATTTGTGAATTATCCGAAGATATTAGTGAGGGGAAAAGAAGGGTTCTGGATTGCACCAGACACTTTCATGTGGTTCCAGGAAAGTGCAGTCTGGTTGTTCAGATGTGACTTTTTAAAAAGTGCACTGCCAACTTGTGGTTTCACCCTGCTGTAAGAATTCCCTAATTTGTACTATTGAATTCGTAAAGGATGTTGTTTATTTAGAGAGAGGAAGGTTTTGCGATACATGGGGTAAATTTTAACCCCCAAAAATGGGGGCAGTGAAAATACTACATTTTCGGACTGGGACCGCATCCCGGCTCCAACATGCCCACTTCTGGGTATAACCCAGGCAGATTTGTCTGTGTGTGGAGACCAGACACCAGGAAGTGCCACCCCCACTTAAAGCCCATACTTAAAAGATACTTGAGGTGCTTAATATTAAAAATATTAATTGCACAATTAAAACAAATTAACCTTACCCGTTTGGGTTTCCCATCGCCTCTGAATCACGTCAGGTGAAAGCAGATGGGAAGGACCGGATCCATGAGGTGAGTGCTGTAGGGGGTGGTGGTGTGTGTCAGCTTCACCTCTGACTTCTGAGCGGTCCGAATCGCTCCCACTCCCTGGGTTCTAGACCTTGGACTTATTTGGGGGTTGTGACAAAGTGCAGCAGACAACTGGTTTTGGTGCAAGAAAAAAACTGGGTTTATTGAAGTCACAAATGAACTTATAACATTAGGATAACACTGAGATTATACAGACATACAAAGTACACTTAGTTAAGAATGGGGAACACACGGCATAACGAGGGAAAATCACCCTACTAATCCCCTTACCCTTGTCCCACCCCCAAAACCTAACTAAATTGAATGAGGAGAGGTCAGGGATCATGCTCACCAAATCAGGGTTCCTTGACAGTTCGAAATCCAGCCAGGTAAGCCGGTTGCAGTTTTGGGGTACGCTCTTTGTGTCCTCTGGGCCCTGCCATCCCCACGTGGTCCTGGTCTGTGGAATCTGCGAAGGTTCTTCAGTTGGATAGAGTCTGTTGGTGCGGTAAGGCGCAGTTGTGGGTGGACGATCTTCGTGGAGGGCTGCGGTTGCGCCTTGTTGCTGCTCCAAAACTGCTGTTTAAAACCTGTTCCAAAACAAACCCCCCACCCCTGTTTGTAACTGGTGGCCCAGTTATACTGTTTTTCGAATTTCTTATCTGAATCCAAAACAAGGTTAGTTCTTTGTCTGATTATGGTGGGCTTCTTCAGGTGATTGTTGGCTTCCTGTCCCCGTAACTAGTCTTGAACTGAAAGCCATTGTATATGTGAAGTATTGATGAGTTTACATAATTGCATTGATTGCTACCTTCCTGCTTTAGTAGTTAGTAGCGATAATTTATGCAAGGTTTTGATGGTTGATTGTTTTAAAGGGAAGAATGCGTATTCTGTCTTCTCTCATTGTCTGGTTTTCAGGCAACAATCCACACTGCACCCAACAAGCCCGGGCATGTCATAAAAGTCCAAAAGTTATATCCTTGTTGATGATATGAAAAATGTGGGAATTTTGAGAACCCTTCAGTGCCTTTATTGCACTGCTTGTGGGTCCAGAGGAGCAGGAGTGCTTCATCCAGGACCCAACAAGCTTACCTAGATGACAGGACCCCTGCGATCGGCCGCCCCCCGCCCCCTCCCCCCCCACCGTGATGGTGGATCCCCCCCCAATGCTGGATCCTCCCCCGATCCACGATACATGCCGACCTCCCCCCCATCTCCAACGCTTGCTGACCCCCCCCCCCCGCCCACCGATCCACGATGGTTGCTGACCAACCCCCTGATCCATGATGGTAGCTGACCTCCCCCAATGTGGTCCATGTCCCTCCACCACCCCCCTCCAATTTTTTCCAATCCCGATGAGCTCTCTTTCCCTCGCGTCCCCCTCTATGATGTGCAGCTCCTTTCACTGCCATGCGCAAAACTTGGGAGTGCCATTGATGGGCCTCATTAAGGTCACGATCGCACCCATTTGCTAATTGTCTGATTTATATCAATTAGAGTTAATTTTATTCAGGTGGTGGGTATCAATTGGGGACTCTCTTGTATCCTTTTTATAGAAGAGCTTAGCTAGGTGTGGTGTGTGTGTGAAGGGAATCTATGTGAATAAAGGCTTGGAAGCAACTAAAGACCAGGCTCCTGTATTCTGTCCTTCATCACATGGCTATCCAATTTTAACACCGCCCACTTACCTTTTGGGTTTTACACCCGGAAATCTTCCCATCCGCTCCCTTCCTGGTTGGAAGTTAAAATTTACCCCCATATTTCTGGTTTGGCAATTAGCATTTTGCCTCACACCAACCAGAATGACGAAATTGCCTGCATCTACATCACTATTGAAATGGTGGACAGCAAAAGTCCTGACACAGATCTTTGTGGAATTCACTTGTGACTTGGCCCTTATCAACTCCACTGCCTTTAATGATGATTCCCTGCTTCCAGAAGCAGTTTTGGAACACGTTCTTTGCAGTCGCTTATGGGTTTTGAGCCTTAAAGTCTTCCACGTTTAATTTCCCTGCTGCTGGAGGTGCTGCAAAATGTTTGCCTTTTGTTCTAAACTGGTGTTTCCTTTCCCTCCTGATGTTTCCACTCTTGAAATTTGGCCACTCAGTCTGATTTCCTGCCCTACAGATCGGCAAGCTGCCTATAGGGAGTGCAATTTGCACTGGCAGCTCAACAACTTCATTTAAATCAGGCCTGAGCATGAAAACGGCACGGGGCCCATGCCGTCTCTTTTGGGTGTGCACAGTGCAAACCCACACACCCATTATGTATTGCTTACCCATTATGTGTTCCACTCCAAAATAGCCCCCATTATTTTTTAATTGTGAGTTTTGCTTTAAAATGTGATGTATCAGTCACACCCCAATGCATGTTTTTTCATGTTCTTTCAATAAAGGAAAGTGATGCATATATCAATCAGATTGGAAGGGTTTTGTCAAAATTGCATTTATAAAATAGGAGACTGACTTGTTAATGCTGTTTCTCTGGGGTTTCCGCCAAAGTTACAGCGGATGATTGGGAGAATCTCACACAAATTCCAGCTGAAGTACAACTAATAGAGTGGATTCTACAACATATTCCCTTTCTTTCCCCTTTGTACTTTTCGACAGGGAGCCACAGACATTTCCAAGACTTGTAATATAGTTGTTGCAATAAGAGGAATCACGCTGTGGTTCAGATGCAATGTCTCACTTTTTTCTTCCTGAGAGGCAAGATTCAGACTAGCAGTCTGTCTGTGATATGTTAAGAAAATATTTAGGAAAATGTCAGGACGCATATCAAATATTACTGTCATGGTGCTTTTTGAAATAAGTTGTGTGATCTTAAAGATTTGTTGATCTTAAACAGTATATTGTGCCCTGTAGATCATGGAAAATATGGTTGATACAAAGACTGTTTTGTTACACCAAACCCCCCGCCCCCCTACAAATTCTTAGGGCCAGATTTTGCTGTAGCAGTGCATTTAATGATGTCTGCTGTTAGTTAGACTTGTCCCTGCACCTTCAGCTCAAAAAATGTTTGCCCACAAAGTTGCTGAAAGTGTGAGCTGATAAAGGCACAGCGAGGGAAACAGGGCATCTGGGGCCGAAGTGAACAGGGCAACCAACAGGGTATTTCCTTAACCAATGAGATTTAAGGATTGGGAAATGAACAGCAGAAGGACTGAGAGGAACGGTGAATAAAAGGGGGTGAATTCAATGTCAAATCAGGTAGCGAAAGATAAATAAAGAGAGGGAAAGAAAGATTGGATTAAGAAAGAGAGAAAAAAAGAGAAAGAAAGGGAAAGTAAGAATTTTTTAAAAAATTGACATTTTAAAATAGTCCTGAAAAATTCAAAAGCTGAAGGAATGAAACACCACACTCGTAATAGTTTATTCTCAGTGCCGAAGAGATTGATTGCTAGTAATTAACAATTATCATATCATTAAAAGGGTATTACGCTACTAATTACTAGCCCTAAATATCTGCGACAGGTTTAGTTCATATCTACCGCGCAAGTACAGCAACTTCATGACATTCAATGCATTTCAATAGGGGCAGACAGCAAGATGCCGTTTTCACAAAGCTAACAGCAGAGCAGTGCAACTCGGACAGCAACTTTTGGATATTTGCATTTAACTGCGCATCTGTTCCTCACCTGAAGTTGTTGTACCGTTTACACATAAATAACGGCGAGTGCCATTAGCCTCACCATTATTTTGACAGCAAATTCCGGCTCATAGTCTTTGCAAAGATTATTACTTTGGGAAATTATTCTCATTCTCCACAATGTTCACCAAGATGATTCTTGAAATACTGTATTATCTTTTATTGATTTTCTTTTGTTGAATTTTTCCCTTTTACATCTCTTTGAAGTGCCGTGTGATGCTTTTCTATATAAATGCAAGTTGCTTTTGATGTTACATTTTGAAATATGTATGAAGAATGGAAAGAATACAAGAAAGGAGTATGAAGGAGTATGTTCTGCTCAAGTAAAATGACCACACGACTTGTCCATGTGAACTGAACTCTGAGAACCTTTTTAACCCACTGCTATGAGATGCAAGAAAGGGGCTGAGAATGAATAACATAACCAATTTTCTTTCCTCCCCTTTAAGGATGTTTGCTTCCTGAAGACCTCAGAAAGATCTAAAACTCAACAATTGGGTAAGTATGGGAAAGAACTGATGTTAAACATTGTAATATTTTAAATGACAGTTTGTCATACATTTGTTATATATTGTATATGTTACTATTATACATGAATTAATCTCATATTGTGTTGTTCATGGACAAAGAGAAAACTAAATTTGTATCTCTCATTTTCATAACTGACTCTTTTCTTGTCTCTTTCTGGCTAATTCTTAAGAACAGTATTGCATTACTGGAATAATAAGCAAATTTCGAGTATTCGTTTTTACTAAGTCACAAGTAGTTCCAAACTTAGTACCAGCATAGTTAGTCTTGCATATGCAGTCTGGGTTGGGAGTATTTGCATCAGGAAGCTGAATTTAGGAACATTTGAAGCACAGTAATGTGGCAGGATACTGAATATTATATCTGACTAATAACAGGTTTAGCAGCAACAAATAGAAGAGGGTATCCAGAATCCAGAATGTTATTTACAATAATAATTTAAAAGTCTTGCATCTTTTTGTACGCACTTCCTGTTTGGCATTCTTAATTCCTTTGTCCCAATTTTGTCATGCCTGTCTGTCATGATTTAGTCATGCCTGGGTGTAATGGTTAGCTTTGCTTTTAAATTGAAAATATACATATCTTGGTGGTCCCCTAGTGATGGGTGGTGCTGTTGCACCTCTAAACTCCATCTCTGAGCACCATCCACAGCCACTTCTCCTGCCACTAACTGTAAGATGTTTTATATCTTTTAAAAATTACTCGAATGTCCAACTGTGATCTTTTAAAAATTGAACTGACATCTTTTGAATTAATTAATTAAATTAAATGGGTCTTCAGCAGGCCAGCAACCAATTTAAAACAATACGCTTTTCCGGCGTCTCTGAAATAAATTATTAAAATTAAATTCATGCTGTAAATAAATCAATGATATTAAATTGGGTTCAGTGGGAGTGGAGTGGGCACAAATTACTGAATTAAATAAATGATGGTTGAATAAATGATCTG
The DNA here is from genome assembly GCF_035084215.1 of Heptranchias perlo. Lineage (NCBI taxonomy): Eukaryota > Metazoa > Chordata > Chondrichthyes > Hexanchiformes > Hexanchidae > Heptranchias > Heptranchias perlo. The sequence goes on from NC_090327.1 coordinate 105,005,086, forward strand.
GGGCTTGGGGAAAGCAGGCCAGTGAATCAGTTAATTAAACACTAGCTGAATACATTAAATCGCACTCTGCTTTGCTCCTCCCTATCTCCCTACATCCCATTTAGATCCTGCTCTGTTTCTCCAGTCCTCCATATCCCATACTCTTTGCAACCCTAATCCTCTCCATTTATATTTATTTCAAACTGCAACCCTTACATTAGTTCCAATACCACTACAGACACCCCCGGCCCCCCCAGTACCGACTGCCTATCTCCAAACTATTCACTTGCCCCAACTACCGACTCACCCCTAACTATCCATCACTCCCACAATACCGACCATCCAAACTTCTCAATCCTTTTTCAGCTGCCCAGTCTCTCAATACTCATTACCCATCCCCTCAACTACTCATTACAGACATACCCACTACTCTTCCACATACTAACTACTCTTTCTGTAATCCCTCAATACCTCTGTCTGAATTCTTACTACCAGACATGACCCTCGTTGACGACTGAGTACATCAATCCCCCAAACTATTCACTACCCACAGTAATCCCCAGCCCTCAATACCCACTCTCAAAATCATTTGTGCTTGGATGTGAATTTGTGTTTGTGGGCTGGGTGTGGGCAGTGACATTACACCTGATACAGTCGCTGAGATTTTAACTGTATTTAAATCAACCATAAATTACATTAAAATGGCCTCCACATCAATTTCCGCCCTTAATGTTGACCATGTGCTAATACTGCCCATATAAGCTGGGCATATTCAGTTATTAGGTTTCATCTGAACTCCACAGTACTTTAAAGAGACAGGCACTGACTTGGATTTAGAATGGCAAATTGATTTTTGGGCTGTTGATGGAGAAAAATTTCACAGTTTTATTTGCTGCCATATGGCAGCAATGTGTCCAGGAGGTTGGTGGGAAATTTGGGGAGTCACACATAGTTTTTGGCTCCCATTGTCGTTAGCACAATACATGCCCCATTTGGATTCCCACTGTACATGTGCTACTTGTAGGAAGAGAAGGAGGAGGACCAGGAACAACTTTTGGATAGCAGGGAAGTGTTCCGTCATCATAGGAGGAAGGCTTCCACCTGCCATTACCATGTCAAATTAATATATTGGCCACAAAGGGATTATCAGACATAACAGAGAAACAATGCTTCTGGAGGCTATGATTCACCAGAGAGATAGTGGCATCAGGAGGAGTAGGAGTATTCTTACGAGCCCCACAAGGAAAGCTTCGGCCTCCAATACCATTGTCTCTCCCCCTTCCCGAACATGGGACTCCCGCCACTGGAAGTTGCGGGTGGGAAGTTGGCTGGTAGGATTTAAATGAGGCTTGGGAGTTAAACTAGCTGCCGCTTTGGTTTATGACTGCTTTGCAGCATCCCTGCACACCAGCAGAGCACAAATATAATGAGGCCAAGTCTCCAGCCGATCCATTATTGAGCACATCATAGGAATGCTGAATCAGTGTTCCTGATACTTTTGGATAATTTTGGGAGAGTCCATCAACATAATCCTTCCAAAGTTTCTTGGATCATCGTAGTCTGCTGCATTCTTCGTAATGTCGCTATTCAACGAGGCCTTAAATTGGAGAAGCTGGAGCAAGAACCGTCTGAAGAGTTGTTCGAGGACTCATTGTAAAACCTGAAGAACCAGAGGAGGCAACAGTGCAAACACCTTTGGCAGCTGCAAGAGCTGTTTGGAAAATCAATGTACAGGACACTTTCCCATCGCCAGTCCTCCCTGCATGACCTCTCTCTCCTTGCAAACTACTGCCCCATTTCCAACCTCCCTTTCCTCTCCAAAGTCCTTGAACATGTTGTCACCTCCCAATCCATGCCCATCTTTCCCGCAACTCCACTTTTGAATCTGTCCAATCATGTTTCCCCCTTGGCACAGCATTGAAATGGCCCTAATTAAGGTCAGACATCCTGTGTGACTGTGACCGTGGCACACTATCCCTCCTCATCCTTCTCGACCTGTTTGCAGCCTTTTATACGGTTGACTGTACCATCCTCCTCCCACACCTCTCCTCTGTTGTCCAGCTGAGTGGGACTGCCCTCACCTGGTCCCACTTTCATCTATTCAGTCATAGCCAGAGAAGCTCCTGCAATGGCTTTTCTTCCTGTTTCTGCACCATTATCTCTGAAGACCCGAGGGTCTATCCTTGGCCCCCTCCTATTTCCCATCTACTGCTGCTCCTTGGCAATATCATCCGAAAAGACAATGTCAGGTTCCACATGTACGCTGACGACACCCAGTTGTACCTCACCACCACATCTCTCAACCCCTCCATTGCCTCTATGTTGTCTGGGTCAGGCTGCTTGTCCGACATCCTGTCGTGGATGAGCAGAAATTTCCTCCAATTAAATATTGGGAAGATTGATTGCATAATTTCAAAGTTATTGAAGCCATAGGAAAATATATTATCAATGGCCAACAGAGGGCACTTTTATACTGTGGTTATTGAAGGTAGTGTAGGCAGATGACAAGAGGCTACAAAGTACATGATACTAAGCTGTGTGCAGCATGTGTATCTGGAGTGGTATATAATATAACATGTCTGATTGTAGCTGTCTGCTTTCTAGTGTTTTAACAAAATGTTTTTGTTCGTTTCACAATTATGTTCCAAACTCTTGAACTGGTGTAAAGAGAAAACGGCAAGTGTTATATTGAGCTGTACTGCTGATGTCTGTCCTGGACTAGAGGTGTTAAAGACTCCTATTACATTTAGTGAGGTGGTATGGAAAATGCAGCACATTGGAGCTCCACTTTCCTGCCATGCCATGTCTACCATAAGATGTGCCCATGTTTTGCAAAAGAATGAGTGCCTAATCTCAATTGTGGACAAGAAGCAAGCAAGTGAGCACAGGTGTTTTCCCCCTGGGAAGAAGGAAAGAAAAACGGGTACAGTCATCCTATGCTGCCTTCACACATGTTGTAATGGCTGGTTATCAGCAAAAGTGTGGGGTCCTTGGGGCAGGTCACCAGCCTGTCCTTGGAGCCAGGGTTGGTGTGCTGTGAAGGAAGAGTACAGGAGGAAAATATAGGAAGAAAATAAAGTTTTTTTTTTTAAATGTTATCGGTGGGATGAGTAACTCACAAGAGCAACTGTTCAAAATAGTTTTGAGCTCGAATGAGATTTTAATTCTTAGATTCCAGAACAGTCCTAGTGGATTGAAAGGCAGCAAATGTAACACCACTTTTCAACAAAGGAGAGAGAGAGAAAACAGGGAACTACAGGCCAGTTAGCCTGATATCAATCGTCAGGAAAATGCTGGAATCCATTATTAAGGACGTAGCAACGGGGCACTTAGAAGACCATAATATGATTAGGCAGAGTCAACATGGTTTTATGAAAAGGAAATTGTGTTTGACAAATCTATTAGCGTTTTTTGAGGATGTAAATAGCAGGGTAGATAAAAGGGAACCAGTGGATGTAAGTATATTTAGATTTTCAAAAGGTATTCGATAAGGAGCCACACAAAAGGTTGTTACACAAGATTAGGGCTCATGGGGTTGGAGGTAATATATTAGTATGGAGAAAGGATTGGTTAACAGACAGAAAACAGAGAGTAGGAATAAATGGGTCATTTTCAGGTTGGCAGACTGTAACTGGTGGGGTGCCGCAAGGATCAGTGCTTGGGCCTCAGCTATTTATAATCTATATTAATGACTTAGGTGAAAGGACTGAGTGTAATGTATCCAAGTTTGTTGACAATACAAAGCTAGGTGGGAAAGTAAGCTGTGAGGAGGACACAGAGTCTGCAAAGGGATATAGACAGGTTAAGTGAGAGGGCGAGAAGGTGGCAGATGGAGTATAATATGGGGAAATATGAGGTTATTCACTTTGGTAGGAAGAATAGAAAAACACAATATTTTTTAAATGGTGAGGAACTATTAAATGTTGGTGTTCAGAGGGATTTGGGTGTCCTTGTACACGAAACGTGGAAACTTAACATGCAGGTACCGTAAGCAATTAGGAAGGAAAATGGTATGTTGGCCTTTATCGCAAGGGGTTTGGAGTACAAGAGTAAGGACGTCTTGCTGCAATTGTACAGGGCTTTGGTGAGACCACACCTGGAGTACTGTGCACAGTTTTGGTCTTCTTACCTAAGGAAGGAATTACTTGCCTTAGAGGTGGAGCAATGAAAGTTCACTAGATTGATTCCTGGGTTGAGAGGGTTGTCCCAAGAGGAGAGATTGAGTAGAATGGGCCTATTCTCTCTGGAGTTTAAAAGAATGAGAGGTGATCTCATTGAAACATATAGGATTCTGAGAGGGCTTGACAGGGTAGGTGCTGAGAGGCTGTTTCCTCTGGCTGGAGAGTCTAGAACTAGGGGGCATAGTCTCAGGATAAGGGGTCGGCCATTTAAGACTGAGATGAGGAGAAATGTCATCACTCAGAGAGTTGTGAATCTTTGGAATTCTCTACCCCAGAGGGCTGCGGATGCTCAGTCATTGAGTATATTCAAGACTGAGATCGATAGATTTTTGGACTCTAAGGGAATCAAGGGATATGTGGATCGGGCGGGAAAGTGGAGTTGAGGTCGAAGATCAGCTGTGATCTTATTGAATGGCGGAGCAGGCTCGAGGGGCCGAATGGCCTACTTCTGCTTTTATTTCTTATGTTCATATGTTCTTATTAATTCTGTAATTTTATTTAAATACCACCAAATGTAAAATGCTTAGTTTAAAATTGCTGCAAGTAATATAGATATATTTATAATGTATTACCGCAACCACACATTTGAATTACCTATAGTGCAACAATGGAAGGTTGACAGAATTTTTTTTTGGTGTTTGTATCAAAGCACAGAGCTAAAACCACATCATAGCTGCATGACTCAGTGCTAAAACATTCACTTGTTCTGAGCCAAGATGTGTTCTCTGACTACCATTCTCCATCTTTGCTAAAAGCATTATCTAGATGTTAGCCACTCCACTTTAGACAGATGAGAGGTGGCCCGCATAATCTAGTGAGAGATTTTGAATTGCTCTCCATATTTGTTGAAGTTGGTAAGTGTTACAATCCCATTGTACCTCAGGTCACTTGCACCTTCTTTTGCCAGGTTATAGAGTGGGATTGGTGGAAGCCTGGAGAAAGTCACTAACCCTGCATCACCCCACCCCCATCAGGTGTGTATGGTTCAAGACACAGGAGAACTAGAAAAAGGAAAGGGGAAGAAATAAAAGATAACTTCAAAAAAAAGAAAAAATACATAATGAATTATCAGATCCCTTCATTTGTGGCATTAATTATTTATTCCACAGTTCCCATTGTTTATATATAATGCACTTGAACTGAAATGCTAACCACAATCACACAGATGATCTAAGAGGATGAATTACTGACATGTGTGAGGCCAAGTGTTGGTTTTGGCCTTGTTTTAAATTAACATTGCCCAAAAGGATACGAAGACAAATAATGATGTGGTTTTTTTTGTTGGGGTGGGGTTGCTATTTGTGTTCTGTTGCCCCTTGAGTTTCACAAGTGATCCCAGCTTTTGGCTTTGAGCATTACAACAGCTTTTGGCTTTGAGCATTAGAACATGCTTCCAAGTGAGAACAGCATGTTCTGTGAAAACAGAGAGCTAAAGTGGTTTTGTCCTTCTGCATTGATTGACAGGCATCAGTACCGTAGAAGTTTACATCACAGAAGGAGGCCATTCAGCTCATCGTGTCTGAGCTGGCTCTTCGCTCAAACAATCCAAAATAAATCCCAATGCCCCGCTTCTCCTGGATCTTTCTCCACTTCACATATTTATCCAATTTTCCCATTAAACATGCAATGGTGTTTGCCTCTCTCCTCACTATCCGAGTGACAATTTTAAATGATAGCTGTTCATCATGGACTCCCCAACCAGAATAACATGTCTTTCCCTTTTTAGTCTATCACAATCCTTCATAATTTAAAAAAATGTCACTTTGGTAAATGTGGCTTTGCAGGCATTCTGGATGGCTGCCTCAAACAGGCTTCAGGCCCCTTACATATGTAAATAAGGAGCCTAACGCCTGTTTTAGGTCCCCTCGCTAAAATAGGTTGGCGATTAGCGGAGCAGGTTGTGGGCTTGCTTAGGATTCTTCAGTGGCCCCTGCAGCCGCCAATTAAATGTAAATAGATTTTTTTAAAGATCTTTCAATAATCGTTGCGGTAGGCAAGCTGCCTGTGGAGGTGCAACAGACTCCGCCAGCTCACCTAAATTATGGAAATGGGGCCTGAGGTCCCATTTCGGGCTGGCTTCCCGGTTACGGCGTGCACTGCCTGTGCAGCACTTATTCTGGGCCCAGAAAAGATGCCATGAGAATTTCTATCCCTTCAAGTCTCTCCTCATAACTAGTTTTCACCCCTGGCATATAAGACAGAAAGACTGATATCTAACCTAAGAAATAATTTTATTTCAGGGAGGTACCCTAAGTTTTTCCAAGATTTAAGTAAAAAACCTAATGAGATTGAAATTCCATCGGGGTTCCTCCACAGGCTTTCAGCCTCAGTTTATCATTAAGCTAACTTGGGTGTGTCTGTGCAAACATCTACCATTTCCATACAACATTAACAAAAGCTGCCAAGTGTGAATAGAGGCAGGAGTTTTTCACATGTAATGCTGAAAGTGATTCCATTGTTTTTTGATGCAGTACAGCTTAAAGAAAGTATATATGCTACTACTTGATTCGCAAATCACATTTTCATGTCTGTTTTTATGCCCCATAAATATAGTCAGTGATCTGTACACCAATGCGACTTATACAGGACAACCTAGAATTGATTGATCTCATTGTTCCTCCTCAAGTGCAGGCTCAGTGGAGGGATGCATTCATTGCACTTTCTTTTAGGAGTAGAATTCCTTATAAATTGTTTAGATCATGGTGATGGTGTGCCTACCACCTCGTCAGCAATTAATATTATTCAATATTACTGGTCAAGAACCATATGGTGGTAATGCTGAAGAACATAAAAAGATAAGAAATAGGAGCAAGAGTAGGACATATGGCCCCTCGAGCCTGCTCCGCCGTTCAATCAGATCATGGCTGATCGTCGACCTCAACTGCACTTTCCCGCCTGATCTCCATATCCCTTGATTTCCTTACAGTCCAAAAATCTATCGATCTCAATCTTGAACATACTCAACGACTGAGCATCCACAGCCCTGTGGGGTAGAGAATTCCAAAGATTCACAACCCTCTGAGTGATGACATTTCTCCTCATCTCAGTCCTAAATGGCCGACCCCTTATCCTGAGAATATGTCCCCTAGTTCTAGACTCTCCAGCCAGGGGAAACATCCTCTCATCAACTACCCTGTCAAGCCCGCTTAGAATCTTACTTGCTTCCATGAGATCACTTCTCATTCTTCTAAACTCCAGAGAAAATAGGCCCATTCTACTCAATCTCTCCTCTTGGGACAACCCTCTCATCTCAGGAATCAATCTAATGAACCTTTGTTTCACCCCCTCCAAGGCAAGTATATCCTTCCTTAGGTAAGGAGACCAAAACTGTACACAGTACTCCAGGTGTGGTCTCACCAAAGCCTTGTATAATTGCAGCAAGACTTCCTTATAAATTGTTTAGGTCATGGTGATGGTGTGCCTACCACCTCGTCAGCAATTAATATTCTTCAATATTACTGGTCAGGAACCACATGGTGGTAATGCTGAAGAACATAAGAAGATAAGAAATAGGAGCAAGAGTAGGACATATGGCCCCTCGAGCTCCAACCCCTTTTCAATAAAGGCTAACATATCATTTGCCTTCCTAATTGCTTGCTTTACCTGCATGTTAACATTTTGGGGGTGATTTTAAACCCCAAGAATGGGCGAGTTGGCAACGGGTGGGAGTTGAAAATAGTTGATTTTTGGGTCGCGACCGCAACCTGGTTTTATTTCTGGGTTTAACGTCGGTGCGTAAAAGTACAGGCTTCCCACTGGGAATGCCAAGTCCAAACATTTTGCGGTTGTGACCCAAAAAAATAACTTTTCAACTCCCACCCGCCCCCAACTCACCCGTTCTTGGGGTTTAAAATCACCCCCTTTGTGTTTTGTGTATTAGGACACCCAAATCCCTCTGAATGCCAACATTTAATAGTTTCTCACCATTTAAAAATATTCAGTTTTTCTATTCTTCCTACCAAAGTGAATAACCTCATATTTCCCCACATTATACTCCATCTGCCACCTTCTTGCCTACTCACTTAATCTGTCGATATCTCTTTGCAGACTCTTTGTATCCTCATCACAGCTTACTTTCCCACCTAGCTTTGTATCATCAGCAAAATTGGATACATTACACTCAGTCCCTTCATCCAAGTCATTAATATAGAATGTAAATAGCTGAGGTCCAAGCACCCCATTAATTACAGCTTGCCAACCCGAAAAAGATCAGTTTATTCCGACGCCCTGTTTTCTGTCCGTTAACCAATCCTCTATCCATGCTAATATATTTCCCTCAATCGCATGAGCCCTAATCTTGTGTAAGAACCTCTTACATGACACCTTAGTGAATGCCTTTTAAAATCCAAATATACTACAACCACATGGTTCCCATTTATCTACCCTGCTAGTTATGACGATCTGGATTCTTTCCCCTCAGTCTGGTTCAGTAAAAACTGAAGTCGAATACATTTTAAAGTTCATCACAACTTTAATAGCAGGGTTCTTAGTCTGCAGCATGGATTTGGACTCCTGATAGAGTCCCTCTATGCTGGCAGAGCAAGAACAAAAACATACAGAAATCCACACGTTTTTATACAAATCAATAGGGTTGGAACATACTTAACGAGGGTCAACACCAATCATAAGCCGGGCATAGGTTGCCATGCGAGGTTACATTATTTCCGGCCAATCATAGATCGTCCATGTGCTGACCATGTTGCTGTTAGACATCAAAGGGGATACTTCCTCACCTTCCAACTTGGAATGTTCTTCCCTGTTCCTTCTGTTCCTTATCTCCCAACCTGGAATGTCTTTCAACTTTGGCTAAGCTCGTTACCTATATTGATCTGCCATAAACATGGAGACATTCAGACCAGTCCTTGAATCACATCAAAGACTCTACATTGCTAAGACCATGCAAACCTGCTGACTACGCAAACATATGGCCCAGCAGGAGGCCAGGCCACCTGTACCAATCTCAGTTACTAACTAATTAACCCTTTCTATCCATTTTGCATTCTGCTTCTTTGCCACGTAGGCATTTTAATATTTTACTGAAAACTGACCACGTAGGGATTCTCAGTTACACCCTCAAAAAACTCTAATAAATTTGTCAAACACGATTTCCCTTTCATAAAACCATGTTGACTCTGTCTAATCATGTTATGATTTTCTAAGTGCCCTGTTACTACGTCCTTATTAATAAATTCTAGTATTTTCCCAACAACTGATGTCAGGCTAACTGGCCTGTAGTTCCCTGTTTTCTCTCTTCCTGCTTTCTTGAATAGTGAGATTACATTTGCTACCTTCCAATCCATGGGGACCGTTCTAAAATCTAGGGAATTCTGGAAGATCAAAACAAATGCATCCACTATCTCTGCAGCCATCTCTTTTAAAACCCTGGGATGTAGGCCATCAGGTCCAGGGGATTTGTTGGTTTTTAGTCCCATTAATTTTTCTAAAACATTTTCTTTACTAATCTTAATTACTTTAAGTTCCTCCCTCTCATTAGACCCTCGGTTTCCCATTATTTCTGGTATTTTTTTGTGTCTTCTACTGTGAAGCCAGATATAAAATATTTGTTTAACGTCTCTGCCATTTCCTTATTCCTCATTATAATTTCTCCTGTCTCTGCCTCTAAGGGAATCACGCTTACTTTCGCGAGAGCTTGTAGAAGCTCTTACAATCTGATTTTATATTTCTTACTAGTTTATTCTCATATTCAACTTTCTCACTCTTTATCAATTTCTTTGTCAAACTTTGCTGATTTCTAAATCCCTCCCAATCCTGCACTTTTTGGCAACATTGTAAGCCTCGTCTTTCAATCTAATACTATCCTTAACTTCTCCAGCTAGCCAAGGTTGGATCACTTTTCCTGTGGCAGTTTTATTCCTCAAGGGTATGTATATTCATTGGGAATTATGAATTATTTCTTTAAATGTTCACCATTGCTAACATACTGTCATATCTTTTAATCTAATTTCCTAATTTACCTGAGCCAACTCGCCCCTCAAACCTACATCATTTGCCTTGTTTAAATTTAAGACCTTAGTTTTGGACTTAACCACATCACTCTCAAACTCAATATGAAATTCTATCATATTATGATCACTCTTCCCCAGAGGATCCTTTATTATAAGATTTCTAATTAATCCTGTCTCATTCCACAATATTAGATCTAAAATACCCTGCTCCCTAATTGGTTTCTCAGCATATTGTTCTAGAAAACGGTCTCGAATGCATTCCATGAACTCATCCTCCAAACTACTTTTGCCAATTTGGTTTGCCTAGTCTATATGAAGATTAAAGTCCCCCATGATTATTGCGTTACCCTTGTTATCTGCTCCACTAATTTCCTGATTTATATTCTGTCCAACACTATAACTACTGTAAGGGGCCTGTAAACTACTCCCACCAGGGTTTTCTCCCTCTTGTTATTTCTGAGCTGCACCCATACTGATTCTACATCCTGATTTTCTAAGCTAAGATCCTTTCTCATTACTGTCTTTATCTCATCCTTTATTATCAATGCTACCCCCCTCCTTTTCCATTTTGCCTATCTTTTCTTAAAGTCAAGCACCCTGGAATATTTAGTTCCCAACCTTGGTCACCTTGCAACCCTCAGTAATGGCTATTAGATCAAACCCATTTATCTCTATTTGTGCCATTAATTCATCTATCTTGTTACAAATGCTTCGTGCTTTCAGATACAGCGCCTTTAATTTTAACTTTTTACTTTTTTCCCTGCTGTGACCTTAGTCACTAATGCCCTATTACCTTTGTTAAACTCTTTGTCCCATCCTGACACATTCTGCATGCTTTTACCCAAATCGCTACTCTGCACTACAGCCTTGACTTTTCTTTTTAAACGAATAAAATTACACTTACTTGAACCTTCCCCTCTTATTAGTTTAAAGCCCTATCTACCACCCTAGTTATTCGAATTGCCAGGACACTGATGCCAGCCCGGTTTAAGTGGAGCCCATCCCAACGGAACAGCTCCCTCTTTCCCCAGTTCTGGTGCCAATGTTCCATGAACTGAAACCTCTGCTTCCCACACCACTCTTTCAGCCATGCATTAACCATCTAATCTGTTTGTCCCCATGCCAATTTGCACGTGGCTCAGGTAGTAATCGAGAGATTATTACTTTTGAGGTTCTGCTTTTTAATTTGGACCCTAGCTCCTCAAACTCCCTCAGCAGAACCCCATTCCTACTTCTACCTATGTCGTTGGTTCCTACATGGACCACGAGAACTGGATCCTCCCCATCATACTCCAAGTTCTTTTCCAGCCGCGAGGAGATGTCCTTAACCCTGACATCGGGCAGACAACACGGCCTTCGGGACTCTCGATTGTGACCTCAGGGAACAGTGCCTATCCCCCTGACTATACTATCCCCTACACTACCACATTCCTTTTTACTCCCCCCACCTGAATGGCCTCCTGTACTACGGTACCGTGGTCAGTTTGCCCATCCTCCCTGCAGTCTTTGATCTCATCCATCCAGGTAGCAAGTACTGCGTACCTGTTAGACAAGGCCAAAGACCGAGGCTCCTCCATCACTGCATTCTGGGTCCCCATACCTGCCTCACTCGCAGTCACGTCCTCCTGTCCCTGACCACTGACCAAATCTAAACTACTACCTAACCCAAGGGGTGTGACTGCCTCCTGAATCAAAATGTCCAGGTAACCGCCCCCCTCCCTGATGCATCGCAGTGTCTGCAGCTTGGACTCCAGCTCAACAACTCTGAACCGAAGTTCCTCGAGTTGCAGAAACTTACTGCAGATGTGGTTGCCTGGGATCACGCTGCTCTCTACAAACTCCCACATGCTGCAGTTACGACACGCCACCTGCCCTGCCATCTCTATCTAACCTTGTTTTATTTATTTACTTGATTAGAGTTTTTATTCACTGGATGTTTTTAGTTTTATTAACTAATTAGTTTATCTAGTTTCAGTTGTTAATTTAATGAAGTAATAGCAAGTTATAGTTTCCACGCTCTTTGTTGAAAATGTGTCTCTGGAACTTGGGATCAGTGTGGGACTGACTAGTTTTGCTGTCTGAGAACTAGTCCTAACTTAGAGAGAAAAAACACAGTAATACTCACCAACCAATCACCTACCTGTTGTCCTGTGGCCTCACTCTTTCAAACTGTGTGAGTTGGTCTCAACTATAAGTGAAAGAGGTCCTCCCGCTCGTGCTCTCCTCCCGCTCGCGCTCTCCTCCCGCTCGCGCTCTCCTCCCGCTCGCGCTCTCCTCCCGCTCGCGCTCTCCGCCCGCTCTCCTCCCGCTCGCGCTCTCCTCCCGCTCGCGCTCTCCTCCCGCTCTCCGCCCGCTCGCGCTCTCCGCCCGCTCGCGCTCTCCGCCCGCTCCCGCTCTCCGCCCGCTCCCACTCTCCTCGTGCTCTCTGCCCACTCCCACTCTCTGCCCGCCGCTGCTCTCCTCCCACTCTCCGCCCGCTCCGGCTCTCTGCTAGCTCCCGCTCTCCTCCTGCTCTCTGCCCACTCCCACTCTCCGCCCGCCACTGCTCTCCTCCCACTCTCCGCCCACTCCGGCTCTCCTTCTGCTCTCCGCCCACTCCCGCTCTCCGCCCACTCCCGCTCTCCGCCCACTCCCGCTCTCCGCCCACTCTGGCTCTCTGCCTGCTCCTGTTCTCCTCCCGCTCTTCGCCCACTCCTGTTCTCCTTCCGCTCTCCTCCTGCTCTCCGCCTGTTCCCGCACTCCGCCTGTTCCCGCTCTCCGCCCACTCCCGCTCTCCTCCCACTCTCTGCCCGCTCCCGCTCTCTGCCCGCTCCCGCTCCCGCACTCCACCCTCTCCCGCTCTCGGGTCCCCGCTCTCGCTCTTGGGCCCCACTCCTGCTCTCGCTCTTGGGCCCCTGCATTCCTCTCGGCCCTCCACTCCCTCTCTCTTTTCGGACCTCTGCTCTCGCTCTCACTCTCCTCTCAGGCCCCTTGCTCATATTCTTCTCTCGGGCCCCCCGCACACGCTCTCCTCTTGGGCCCCCCCCGCACATGCTCTCACTCTCGGGTCTCCGCTTTCACTCTCGAGCCTTTTATCCCCACTTTTGGACCTCCGCTCCCGCTCTCCTCTTGGGCCTTTTATCCCTGCTTTCCTCTTGGGCCTTTTATCCCCACTCCTGGGCAATCCGTAAGCGTTTATGGAATATCTTACTCCAAGCTACGGTTACAGATTGTTCTCAGCCTGCTACAATACAATTCATAGAATATAATACATCTTCACGCTTTACAGATTGATATAATTCAGAACCCCCTAGTCTCTCAGTGTTAGTCCTGGACTTATCCACTTTTATACCTGCAGGTCTTTAGTACTTTAATGCCCCCATTGATTGTTGGACACCAGGGTCTTTCTTGAAAGCGCTGAGTTTTCCATACTGGCTTCCTCTGTCATGCTGAGGATCTCTCTGACCCACCTTGACTGCTCTCGGGGTCCTCTCTCTTTTTAGCTTCTCTCCTTCTCCAGGTGGTCTCATCTCTCTCTCGGATGCTGCCATGTAACACTGGCTTCCTTGCATTTCTCTGTGACTCAGCAGTCCAGTCTTCAAGGATCTGTGCCATTTTCCCTGCTATGCCTTACTCTGGATTTGGCCTCTTGCATCTGTTGCTTTTGCAGATTTGCCCCGCTCTCTCTGCTCTCTGTCCCTGTCCCTCACCAAAACTTTAAATGGGTCTCCCACACCAGCCCATGCCTCATTACTTGTGCTCAGCCTTATCTATCCCCCTTCTCCTACGATTTTTGCTCTCCTGCCTTCATTCTTACACATCTCCATACTTTCTATGAAAAAATAACACCGGAATCATAAACCTTCTTGCCTCTGCGCAGCTTCAGTTATTATTTTAAATTAAGATCTTAAATGAAAAAAAAAGCTTTCCAATATGACCCACAACCCACACCAAAATTATAATTCTCTTATTAAGGTACTAGGTAGATATAGCTCAAAAATTAAATGGCCCAGAAATTGCTCAGAGCGGCGACCCAACAGTGCTTCATAGATTTATACTAACCCATTAACTTACCCCAGTCTTTACTGGGTGCACTTCCTCTAATAGGAAGTGGAGAAGAGCCCAGCGTTAGTTCAAGTGAAGCTCGGACCAATGGAACAAGTGAGAGGATCACTCTCTCCCCTTGACCAATCAGATTGCAGCATTTTTGAAAAGTTGCGAACATTTTCTGCAAGCTGGAACATAACATCCAGGCAGTGAAAGGTACAACATTAAAATCATTGTAGAACAGTTAGAGACAGTAAAAAAAGAAAGGGTAAGAAATAATCGAATTAAATAAAAGGGACAGAAGAGAAAAGTAAAAAAAAAGTTTTACATTTTTTATTTAACTTTTTTTTATGGCCAAGAGCTATTAAAATAAAGAGTAATGAGACTCCCTATTTTAAAAATTAATTTTTAGTTGTTTGGCAGTCATTAAGACTGAAGAATTAGTTTAGACCTAATATTTTTAAGTGTACTCGTTTTGTGGCAATACGAGTTACTTTCCAGCTGGGCAGATGAGCAAGTTGGCACTGGTCCATTGTTTCCACTGATTCCAGCTGGCGATATCCCTTTAATTCGAAACTGTTATATCGGTGGCGAACCAGAAGAAGCAAGTTCCGGATTTTTGCGTTTTACTGTGCTAGTCCGAACGCCAGAACATGCTCCCCAGTTTTGCCAGTAACAACGGTGAGCACTGTTGAGCTCATCATCCTTTTCTAAGCAATTTCTGGACCATTTAAATAATTCTTCATTCTTCTCAGATACATTGGTTGGCCCTTTGGAATCAAAACCACCAGGTTAACATGCAATTAGGAAGGTAAATGGTATGTTGGCCTTTATTGAAAGGGGGTTGGAAGTATAAGAGTAAGGAAGTCTTGCTGCAATTGTACAGAGCTTTGGTGAGACCACACCTGGAGTACTGTGTACAGTTTTGGTCTCCTTACCTAAGGAAGGATATATTTTCCTTAGAGAAGGTGCAACGAAGGTTCACTAGATTGATTCCTGGGATGAAATGGTTTGTCCTAGGAGGATAGATTGAGTAGAATGGGCCTATACTCTTTGGAGTTTAGAAGAATGAGAGGTGATCTCTTTGAAACATATAATATTCTGAGAAGGCTTGGCAAGGTAGATGCTGAGAGGCTATTTCCTCTGGATGGAGAGTCTCGAACTGGGGGCATAGTCTCAGGATAAGGAGTCGGCCATTTAGGACTTAGATGAGGAGAAATTTCTTCACTCAGATGGTTGAGAATCTTTGGAATTCTCTACCCCAAAGGGTTGTGGATGCTCAGTCGTTGAATATATTCAAGGCTGAGATCGATAGATTTTTAGACTCCAACGGAATCAAGGGATATGAGGATCGGGCGAGAAAGTGGAGTTGAGCTCGAAGATCAGCCATGATCTTATTGAATGGTGGAGCAGGCTCGAGGGGCCATATGTCCTACTCCTGCTCCTATTTGTTATGTTCTTATCTGTAAGAAGGCTAAAATCTTGCCCACAAACAAATGGATCCTTTTGCTAGCACAGTAAATTTCTTTATCTTGCAGGAAATCTTAATTATGAATGGCCCAGAACACTGGATTTCACAGTACTAAATTTGTAAACACATATCTTTTGTTTAATCTGCAATATTTTTGTTGTGCACGCAAATGCACAAAAACCCTTGAGCTCTCTCTGTCATCTGATAAAATAATTATAAAGCAACTATCTTGCTGTGGTCCCAAGCTGCAGCTGCAAGTTACGTTACTATTCGAGAAAGACAGCCAGCTTTGGGGAATATAAATTTCTTTCTTTGGTGTCTTCCTACTTCCTTGCTGTCTGTTATTAAACATATCTTGGCAAAGTAGATGCTTGTTGAGAAAAGGGATTTAACTGAGGGAAGTTATTTATTTGTTTATTTTAGCTTTTAGAAACAAAAGAAATACTAGTTTGTAATTCTTGGCATAAGGCTATTTTGAGTGTTGCAAGGTTCCATATGGCTGATGGCCAGAGGCTAAAACACTAAAACATCTGTTTCTAATCGAAGCTTCCTGGATCCTTTCACATTCTGACAATGAGGAATACAATGGAAATTGTTGTAACTGTCTATCACTGTACGCTCACGGAGGGGGGGGGGGTGAAATTCGACTTGGGTGGGGACACAAAACGGGTGGTATTGCGTCTGCCGCCAGTTATACACCCGCCAGATATTCAGTTCCATTGAAGTTAATATCGAACGGGACGTATAATGGACAGCAGATGTGATACCGCCCGTTTCTCATTCCTACCAAAGGCAAATCTCACCCCCACTGAGTCTGTTTTCAATATTTAAAACAGTTATACATTTGACAGATTCTGCTTTGTATGTTTCAATTGCATTTGCTTTTGTTTGCTTTCATCTCGTTATAATGTTAAAATCACTCTTTGTGAAACTTTATTAATGATTTTAAACTATCACTTGTATTATTGTAAAACCTATGAATTATTCCACAGTTGCCATTTTATTTAAGGGAGTTGCTTCTCATAATTATGATAATAGGCCGGAAATTGCTCCGAGGGTTGAACCAGCAGTGCTCGCTGCTCATTTGATTTAAAGTTGTCCTCTAAGTTAACGCATTCTTTTTGGCGGTAACTTCCTTGAACTGCGAGTTCAAAAAACTTCAGCATTCTTTCCCGGGCTGTGTGAGTGGTGAAAGGATCTCTAAGGCCCCTCAGCCAATCAGCTTGAAGCAAGCCTCACTGTGAGAACCAGGAAGTGCAGTTCATTGACAAATTGCATCAGGAAGTGCCCGATAAGGATAGTAAATGTATTATAAAATGACATAGAGAAAGTGAAATAAGGAGAGGATAAGATTAAAGGACTGAAATAAAAGAGACAGAAGGAAAAAGAAAAACAAAATTTTTTTACTCTTTTTTTTTAAATGTCAAAAAACTATTAATATCAGGAGTAATGAGATTCCACATTTTTAAAAGTTAATTTTGAGTTGTTTGGCAGTCATTAAGACTTACCACGCCATTAAAAATTAGTTTAGTTCTGATATAATTGAGCGTACCTGTTTTGTGGAGAGATTAGTTAGTTTTCAGTTAGGAACATAGGAATAGGAGTAGGCCATTCAGCCCCTCAGTTAGCCAGGAGAGCAAGTTGGCGAAGGTCCATTGATTGCACTTGGCGGGGTCCCTTTAAGGTGAAGCTGTCAGATCACCAGCAAACCAGGAAGTGCAGTTTCTGGATTTCTGCGTTTGACTGCATGTGCGATCGCCGGAACTTGCTCTTCAATTTTGCCACTAATAATGGTGAATGCTGTTAGACTCGCCGTTATTTTAGAAGCAATTTGCGGCCAAATGCATTTGAACATTAGGAGTGTATGGCACTCTAACTCCAATGAATATATTTGGGGACTATGGCTTCATAGCTGGAAATTGCAGTAATTGCAGAAATTGTACTTTTGGAGGGTGGGGAAGTGGATTGACTGTCATGCTGCTGTACAGAGCATAGTAAAGGGCAAGTGAGTAACGACAGAAGAAGGTAAGATTAAAAGAGGGAAATACTAAAGAATGCTAATGCAATAAATTGGTCTTACATTACACTCTGATTTTTTAAAATTAGAAATTGGTGAGGTAGTGATGGGCCAACTGATGATATAAACTTGCATCCCTTTTGCATGATGTTGGAGTATTTCCTTCCACTATCGTAAACTGTAGAGGATGACTTTTGACTGAACTGCAGTGCAGATATGATACATACTTGCTGGAATAATTAATCATTTGATTGCCTCTGGTGACAATAGCTTCAGCAAGATGAGGTAGGTAAAGGGGTAGAGAGAATAGAGTTTTACAATGCATACAGGACTCACTGTTCAAGGAAGGAGGGAGAGGGGGATGTAGTAACATGGCACTTAGAAAATCATAATATCATTAGGAAGAGTCAACATGGTTTTATAAAAGGAAAATCGTGTTTGACAAATCTATTAGAGTTTTTTGAGGGTGTATCGAGCAGGGTGGATAAGGGAGAACCAGTGTATGTAGTATATTTGGATTTTCAAAAGGCATTCGATCAGGTGCCACACAAGAGGTTGGGCTCATGGGATTGGGGTTAATATATTGGCATGGATAGAGGATTGGTTAACGTACAGAAAACAGAGAGTAGGAATAAACGGGTCAGTTTCGGGTTGGCGGGTTGTAACTAGTGGGATGCTGCAAGGGTCAGTGCTTGGGCTCAGCTGTTTACAATATATATCAATGACTTAGATGAGGGGACAGAGTGTAAGTTTGCTGATGATACAAAGCTAGGTGGGAAAGTAAGCTCTGAGAAGGACACAAAGAGTCTGCAAAGGGATATAGACAGGTTAAGTGAGCGGGCGAGAAGGTGGCAGATGGAGTATATTGTGGGGAAATGTGAAATTATCCACTTTAGTAGGAAGAATAGAAAAGCAGAATATTTTTTAAAAGTTGAGAAACTAAGAAATGTTGGTGTTCAGAAGGATTTGGGTGTCCTTGTATATGAATCACAGAAGCTAACACACAGGTACAGCGAGCAATTAGGAAGGCAAATGGTATGTTAGCCTTTATTGCAAGGGGTTTGGGGTCTTTAAGTGTAAGGAGGTCTTGCTGCAATTATACAGGGCTCTGGTGAGACCACACCTGGAATACTGTGTACAGTTTTGGTCTCTTTACCTAAGGAAGAATATACTTGCCTTAGAGGTGGTGCAATGAAGGTTCACTAGATTGATTCTTGGGATGAGAGGGTTGTCCTATGAGCAGAGATTGAGTAGAATGGCCCTATATTCTCTGGAGTTCAGAAGAATGAGAGGTGATCTCATTGAAACATAGAGAACTTGACAGGGTAGATGCTGAGAGGCTCTTTCCCCTGGCTGGAGAGTCTAGAACTAGGGGCCATGGTCTCAAGATAAGGGGGCGGTCATTTAGGACTGAGATGTGGAAAAAAAATTTCACTCAGAGGGTTGTGAATCTTTGGAATTCTCTATCTCAGAGGGCTGTGGATGCTCAGTTATTAAGTATATTAAAAACTGAGATCGATGGATATTTGGACACTAAAGGAATCAAGGGATATGGAGATCGGGCGGGAAAGTGGAGTTCAGCTCGAAGATCAGCCATGAGGAGCAGGCTCAAGGGGCCTTATGGCCTACTCATGCTCCTATTTCTTATGTTCTTAAAAAAACAATTAGGAAGGCAAAGAGAAACCACAAAACTAAATTATCAAGGGATATATAAAGAAATAGTAAAGTATTCTACAGACACATAAATAACAGAAGAAAAATCAGGATGGGGATAGGGCCACTAAGGGAAACACAGAATAAACTCACAGGTAATGACAGAAAAATGTCAGAAATATGAAATAATTACTTTGCCTTTGTATTTGCCAGGGAGACTAACATGGTGGGCATAACATTAGAAGCAGAGATCAATAAAGATATAAAGATATTTAAGCTAGAAAGGGAGGAGATAATTGATAAACTAATCAAACTTAGAGAGGATAAAATCCCTGGTCCGGATGGATTGCATCCACGCATCTTGAAAGAAGTTCGGGAAGAGATAGCAAAGGCAATATTACATATGTATAAAAATTCACTAGAAAAGGGAATAGTGCCAGAGGACTGGCAGACAGCTTAACGTCAGCGGTAGGAAAGGTCATGGAATCGTTACTGAAAGACGTTATAGAAAAACATCTAGAAACTGAAAATATAATAAAGAATAATCAGCACAGATTTCAAAAGGGAAGGTCATGCTTGACCAACTTTATTGAATTTTTTGAAGAAGTAACAGAAAGAGTAGATAAGGTTAATGTAGTACATGTAATATATTTAGATTTTCAAAAGGCCTTTGATAAGGTACCGCATCGTAGATTCTTGACTAAAGTCAGAGCATGTAGAGTCAGGAGACAAGTAGCAGAATGGATAGCAAGCTGGCTATAAAACTGAAAACAGAGAGTGGGGTTAAAGGTAGTGACTCAGACTGGCAAAAGATGGGAAGTGGTGTCCCACAAGGATCGGCATTGGGACCACTGTTGTTCACCATTTACATAAATGATTTGGACTCGGGAATCGGGAGTACAATTTCAAAATTTGCAGACGACACAAAATTGAAGTGTATAGTTAATACCGAGGAGGAATGCAACAAAATACAGGAAACATTTATAAACTTGCAGAATGGGCATGTAATTGGGAAATGAGTTTCAATGTAGATAATTGTGAGGTATTGTATTTTGATAGGAAGAATAAGGGGGCCATATACTGCTTGGATAATAAGAATCTAAATGGGGTAGAGGAGCAGGGGGACCTGGGGATACAGATAGACAAGTTACTAAAAGTAATGACGTAGGTTATTATGGCCATAAAAAAAGCAAACCCAGCACTGGGGTTCAATTCGAGAGGGATAGAATTGAAAAGCAGAGAAGTTAACATAAACTTGTATAGAACCTTCGTTAGACCACACTTGGAGTACTGTGAACAGTTCTGGTCTCCATATTATAAAAAGGATACAGAGGCACTGGAGAAGGTGCAAAAAAGATTTACTGGGACGATACCAGAACTGAGAGGTTATACCTATCAGGAAAGATTGAGCAGGCAGGGGCTCTTTTCTCTAGAAAAGAGAAAGCTGAGGGGTGACCTGATTGAGGTTTTTAAGATTATGAAAGCGTTTGATAGGGCAGACATAGAGATGATGTTTCTACTTTCAGGGGAGACCAAAACTAGGGGCCATAAATATAAGATAGTCACTAATAAATCCAATAGTCTTTTTACCCAGAGAGTGGTTAGAATGTGGAACTCGCTACCACAAGGAGTAGTTGGGGCGACCAGCATAGATGCATTTAAGGGGAAGCTAGATAAACACATGAGGGAGAAAGGAATAGAGGATATGCTGATAGGGTTAGATGAAGTAGGGAGGGCGGAGATTCGTGTGGAGCATAAACACCGACATGGACCTGTTGGGCTGAACATCTGTGCTGTACATTCAATGTAATTCGATAGATATCTATGTAATTGTTTCGGCAGGCAGGTGGTGGAAAGTATAGCCAGTCGGGGAGATTTCAGTAAGGGGAAAGGTGTTGCCACCCATGAACAAGTTTCTGTCAAAGCTACGTTGTTATGTCATGAGTGAACAAACATTCTGGAGGGAAATGGGGAGAGGGTCGATGATTGTTGATCTGCTGGCAGTGTCTAAGGGGGTAGTGGCGGGTGGTGTGAGCCGGATAGGAAGGAGGTTGGTGAGATTATCTCGCAGCCTGTGCATTGTGCGGGAAGGTCGATGAGAGAGGAGGACAGGACAGTTGGGATTGCTGCTCTTAGGAAGGCAGCGACGAGTGCCTCTATGAGCCCTCTGGAGAATGCCGAGAGAGGCACAGTCACAGAGGCAATACTTTGCTGGGGAAGGATAGTCATTCAGGGCAAGAGTAATAAAAGGTGGTTGGAGAGCATGGGAAGAATGGAAAGTATAGGTACTTGGGCTGATTTTCCGACCTGTGCCTGTCATCATCAAGGCTCTATTCCATTGGCAGTGCCTCATAAAATCAGCCCTATATCCTCCCCCATTACTGATATCTATAATAGTAAACTATTGCTTCTTGAATATACCAGTGAATACTAAAATTTCACAATTTAAATTTTGTTAGAACAGTTATATCAATTTAATACATGAGCATCTTTGCAAGATGTGCTCATGAAAATTTATGGTTATGACAATTTAAGAAAAGGAAACAAAGAACTAACATTTATATAAAAACTGCGGATGCTGGAAATCTGAAACAAAAAAAGAAAGTGCTGGAAAAGCTCAGCAAGTGAGGCAACATCTGTGGAGAAAGAAACAGAGTTAACGTTTACTGTATAACATTTATATAGTGCTTTATCACACACTTAGGACATCACAAAGTGCTTCACAATCAATAAATTACTTTCAAAGTGCATATTATATAGAGAATTGAAGTGACTACCCAGCTAATCTGTTTTTGGTGGTGTTGGCTAAGCGCAGAATGTTGACCAAACTGTCGACATAACTCCTCACTCTTTTTCAAATACTGCCATTTTATGTCCATCTGATCTGGTGGTTGGGGCCTCAGTTGAAAGATCTCATCTGAAAGGTGGTGCTCCAACAATGTAGCAATCCTTCAATACCACATTGATGTGTCAGTCTAGATTCTATGCTCAAATCCAGGTTGAGTTTTGTACCTAGAATCTTCTGAATCAGAGCCGAAGTCAATAGAAAGTAAAATCAAGGGGGGTGTAAAACGGGCAGCCGATCTGATCCCCGTCAGTTTCCTGCCGGGCAGATTAAGTTAAAATGACCCCACTGTATATTTATAAAGTGATATAACCCAAAATGTATGGTATGTTACTATGTAAATGAAGCAAGGCCCACAATATATAAAAGAGGGCCACATGGGACACATGATACCACAAATCCTTCAATAACCACAGCTCAGGTTGCACTGCAAAGTTGAGGCTGATTTGCTGCACTTAAAATATGAAAGAAATATTATCATAGTGAAGAAAAAAGACACAAAAGAAGGAAGTTCACAGTGCAGTTATTACAGCGAGGACCAAGAAATGTGAAACTTAAGAAAAGATGAACATTTTGTATCTTTTCTTTGACACATATCTCTGCAACAGTACTTAGTGGGGTTGATAATGTGGCCTAAACACTGTGTACTGCATAATTTACTGGCACTCGGGGCGCACCTCTCATGATCAGTCAGGAGTGCCAAGGCGATAATGTGAGGCACTAGCGACCAGGACTGCCCATTGTGTGCTATGATGTGGAGATGCCGGTGATGGACTGGGGTGGACAAATGTAAGGAATCTTACAACACCAGGTTATAGTCCAACAATTTTATTTTAAAATCACAAGCTTTCGGAGATTCCTTACATTGTGTGCTAGGGGAGGGATACCATTAGTGGGGGGGCATGGGGGACCAGGCACAAATCATTGGTGTCAGGGTGTGGGGTGCCGGGGGGCAAAGGGTCCAAAATTGTTTTTGTAATTTTTCATGGTGGCTGCTCCTTCGGCCCCTGCTATTCAGGCGCTCAAGCTGTATTGTGACAGGTGCCTCATTTAAACAAAAATCGGGGGCCTAATGTGTATCGTGCACAGCTTATATACTGGCTCCCAGCCCGCTTTGTGCTCATTGCTGTCATTGGGGCACATTGAGTATCTTGGGTGCATTGTAGGCTTCTTCCCTCCTCGCCCGATTTTCTGGGCATCTGGTGCCTACCGTTGTATTATTAGCTCCAGTATTTAAAAAAGTTCTGGTTAAGTAAACATGTAATTTGAAGACTTTTATTCAGAACCTCCCTTCAAACTTGAATAATGGTGCAATCCTTCCTTGTGCACCCATTTAATTTACTAAGCATAACTTAATGCATCTTTGGTGACCATGCTTCATTGGCCTAGCCTTTTACTGTTCTGAGTTGTTGCATTGTTTCACTAGTTTAGAAATTTTGATGGCCTGTCACTGGACTCATTTATTTTGTTAGCATGGTTTGACTTCTTCAGTACTGCTGCTTAATTTGTTCAGGTTTATGGATTCATCCAGGATGTATTTTAAAAAATGAATTCTCTAGATATAGGCATTGCTGGCAAAGCGAGCACTTATTGCCCATCCCTAATTGCTCTTCAGAAGGTGGTGAAGGTTCTCCCACAATGCTGTCAGGTAGGGAGCTCCAGGATTTTGACCTAGCGACGATGAAGGAACGGCGAAATATTTCCAAGTCGGGATGGTGTGTGATTTGGAGGGGAATGTGAAGGTGGTGGTGTTCCCATGCACTCGCTCTCCTTGTCCTTCTAGGTGGTGGAGGTCATTGGGTTTGGGAGGTGCTGTCGAAGAAGCCATGATGAGTTGTTGCAGTGCATCCTGTAGGTAGTATGCGCTGCAGCCACAGTTCGTCGGTGGTGCAGGGAGTGGATGCTTAAGGTGGTGGATGGGCTGCCGATCAAGTGGACTGCTTTGTCTTGGATGGTGTCGAGCTTTTTGAGTGCTGTTGCTGCTGCATCCATCCAGGCAAGTGGAGAGTTTTCCATCGCATTCCTGACTTGTGCCTTGTAGGTGGTGGCATGGCTTTGGGGAGTCAGAAGGTGAGTCACTCGCCGCAGAATACTCAGCCACTGACCCGCTCTTGTAGCCATGGCATTTATGTAGTGGGTCCAGTTGATGGTGGGGGATTTGGCGATGGTAATGCCATTGAATGTCAAGGGGAGGTGGTTAGACTCTCTCTTGTCGGAGATGTTCATTGCCTGGCACTTGTCTGGTGCGAATGTCACTTGCCACTTATCAGCTCACGCCTGGATGTTGTCCAGGTCTTGCTACATGCGGGCATGGACTGCTTCATTATCTGAAGAATTGTGAATTGAGCCGAACACTATGCAATCATCAGCGAGCAGCCCCACTTCTGATCTTATGATGGATGGAAAGTCATTGATGAAGCAGCTGAAGATAATTGAGCCTAGGATGCTGCCCTGAAGAATTCCTGCAGCGATGTCTTGGCACTTAGATTATTGGCCTCCAACAACTACAACCATCTTCCTTTATGTCAGGTATGACTCCAGGCACTGGAGATTTTCCCCATTGACTTCAGTTTTATTAGGGCTCCCTGGTGCCACACTTGGTTGAAATGCTGCCTTGATGTCAAGGGCAGTCACTCTCACCTCACCTCTGGAATTCAGCTCTTTTATCCACGTTTGCACCAAGGCTGTAATGAGGTCTGGAGCTGAGTGGTCTTGGCAGAACCCAAACTGAGCATCGGTGAGCAGGTTATTACTGAGTAAGTGCCGCTTGATAGCACTGTCGACGACTCCTTCCATCACTTTCTTGATGATTGAGAGTAGGTTGATAGGGCGGTAATTGGCCAGATTGGATTTATCCTGCTTTTTGTGGACAGGACACGCTTGGGCAATTTTCCCCTTTGTCGGGTAGATGCCAGTGTTGTAGCT
The DNA here is from genome assembly GCF_035084215.1 of Heptranchias perlo. Lineage (NCBI taxonomy): Eukaryota > Metazoa > Chordata > Chondrichthyes > Hexanchiformes > Hexanchidae > Heptranchias > Heptranchias perlo. Next base: position 105,030,149 of record NC_090327.1, read on the forward strand.
GTCTGGAGCAGCTTGGCTAGAGGCGAAGTTAGTTCTGGAGCACAGGTCTTCAGCATTACAGCTGGGATGTTGTCAGGGCCCATAGCCTTTGCTGTATCCAGTGCACTCAGCTGTTTCTTGATGTTACGTGGAGTGAATTGAATTGGGTGGAGACTGGCTTCTGCGATGGTGGGAACCTCAAGAGGATGCCGAAAAGGATCATCCACTCTGGCTGAAGATGGTTGCGATCACTTCAGCTTTGTTTTTTTGCACTCACATGCTGGGCTCTGCCATCATTGAGGATGGGGATATTCATGGAGCCTTCTCCTCTCTTTGTTGCTTAATTGTCCACCACCATTTATTTTCTGCTCTCAGTTTGGCAGACATGTAGGAGGGGTGTACAGAATGTAAGGTGGATCAGAAAAAAACCACAGCTGTAGCAAAGAACAGAGTTAACAATTGCTGAAGGGTTATGAGCTCCAGAACTGGCAGTTGAGGAAGGAACAGCCAGAAGCTTGAACCATTTTAATGGGAAAAGACATAAATCCAACAGCTCATCTTAAAGGGTAATAAGATCTGTTTCTTGTGTGATGAAAATTTTGCAATCACCTGCAAATGAAAAAAATGCTGTGTAAGGAAATCAATGAAGTGGTATGAACATGGTCATTTATAGTGATTACCATGTGCATGTAATGCGGTAACTTGTTAGATCCAAGAAGATTGGTGGGGAAGCTTTTAGAAACAATAATCCAGTACAAAATTAATAGTCACTTGGACAAGTGTGGATTAATAAAGGGAAGCCAGCATGGATTTGTTAAAGGCAAATCGTGTTTATCGAACTTGATTTAGTTTTTTGATGCAGTAACATAGAGGGTTGATGTTGTGTATATGGACTTTCAAAAGGCATTTGATAAAGTGCCACATAATAGGCTTGTCATCAAAATTGAAGCCCATGGAATAAAGGGGACAGTGGCAGCATGGATACGAAATTGGCTAAGTGACAGGAAACAGAGATTAGTGGTGAACGGTTGTTTTTCAGACTTGAGGAAGGCTTACGGTGGTGTTCCCCAGGGGTCAGTACTAGGACCACTGCTTTTTTTGATACATTTTGGCAGGAAGAATGAGATGAGGCAATATAAACTAAATGGTACAATTCTAAAGGGGGTGCAGGAACAGAGAGATCTGGGGGTATACTTGCACAAATCTTTGAAGGTGGCAGGACAGGCTGAGAGAACGGTTAAAAAGCATACGGGATCCTGGGCTTTATAAATAGAGGCAGAGAGTACAAAAGCGAGGAAGTTATATTGAACCTTTATAAAACACCGGTTCGGCTACAACTGGAGTATTGTGTCCAATTCTGGGCATTGCACTTTAGGAAGGATGTGAAGGCCTTAGGGAGGGTGCAAAAAAGATTTACTGGAATGGTTCTGGGGATGAGGGACTTCAGTTACGCGGACAGACTGGAGAAGCTGGTGTTGTTCTCCTTGGAGCAGAGGAGGTTAAGAGGAGATTTCACAGAAGTATTCAAAATCATGAAGGGTTTAGATAAAGTAAATAAAGAGAAACTGTTCCCATTGGCAGAAGGGTCGAGAACCAAAGGACACAGATTTAAGGTGATTGGCAAAAGAACCAAAGGCGACATGAGGAAAAACCTTTTTACGCAGCGAATAGTTTTGATCTGGAATGCGCAGCCTGAAAGGGTGCTGGAAGCAGATTCAATTGTGGCTTTCAAAAAGGAATTGGATAAATGAAGGGAAAAAATTTGCAGGGCTATGGGGAAAGAGAGGGAGAATGGGACTAATTGGATTGCTCTTACATAGAGCCGGTACAGGCTCGATGGGCCAAATGGCTTTGTTCTGTGTCGTAACCATTCTATGATTTCACTGTTGGGACCATTAGTGAAAGAAAAGTTCCTCATATTCACTCATTTTAAATAAATTCAAAGCTTCTGATGGCTGGTTGTATTCTTTTAAGAAGGATCGTAACATTGCTACACTTACCTTGAGTGACAAAAATGCAATAAATCAGAGAGAAATTTAATTGAACTTCAAGAAGGAGAAGTTATTGCCCATATAGTTAGCAGCTATGATCCATGTGTTGACCTGATGACCTGCTACATAAACAAAAATGCATTATAAATTTATACATATTGGCTCAAGGAATACAATTGCAAAATGATCAAACAGAAATGCAGAATTCTTTTAATTCACAATGCTGACTGCCACTCCACAACAGACACATTTAAACTTCAGAGCCAGAATGAACACCACTTCACAATTCCAGCTATCGGGTCAAGGCATCATAAAGTCTGTGAAGGTTATCTATAGAAAGTTCCTGTTGTGTTCGTTATTGCTGCTGTCAGTTTTTGGAGGCGGAGTTACAGATGTGCTGGAATGCATTATTGTCCTTGATGCCATTCACTAGATTAGGAAAGCAGAGTATCAAGATAAACCAGAGACCATTATCAAGTCTTTCTGGGATTCAGGATTCCCAGTTGATGTTCAGGATGATAGTGCCCTCAAGGAAGCAGATGACAGTGACAAGCTGTCCGAATTGGAGAATGAAGTTATCAGTCAATGAATGTCTGTTGTCGAAACAAACTGTGACCATAAGATTGAATCACTGAAAGGATTTATGATGGAGAAGGATGACACTGAAATGTTGATAACTATAATGGAGGTTTTCACTCAGTTCACTGGCAAACAAATGGATCTGTGCCAGATTGCATCCATGAACATGAGGCAGATTATGTTAGAGACATTCCTCATTAAGCTATGATGGCCTTTCAGTGCTCTTTAGTTAAAGTATAATAATGTTACCGAGACAAAAATGAAGCTTTTTTAATTCACCTATGGTCCATTAGGAGTTAAAAACCAGCTGTACTCACAAAAATCATCAGTCCGAATTTATCTTCAGGCCAGGTTTAAGTGAATGAATAGCAATGTGAATTATAAACTCACCCAGTGTTCCAGATGTTAGGTTGTGGTATTTTAACTCCTGAGCCTCATTTAAATCCTGCCGGCTGAGTTCCCATCCGTTCCGGGCAGGAAGTCAATGAGAAGTGGCTGAAAATCGCACGGCCCAGAGATTGCCCACTTAGACAAGGTGAGGAGCTTGATCGTCTGCCAGGGCCGTTCCATGGGGGTCTCGTGATCGGGAAGGGGTGAGTCCTCGGCCGAGGAGGCCTAAGCTCTTCTTGTGGGGCCCGTCCAGCAGTCCTGCTTTTCCTAGCCCCACAAGAAAAGTTAAAACAATGTTTCTTCTTGAGCCTCTTCTGGCCGCGGTGCGCTTCCCTGCAAGGTTGGCCTGGCAAAAAACTCACTGCGGCTTCCCGCTCAGACCGCAGAGTTTAAATTGGAGTTGTGTTACGATCACATCATTGGGACCTTAACGCATACGTAAAAAAGGACCCTACCAGCTTTGGGTCAGCTCTTGGCGGCTTCAGAATGACGAACCGGATTCTTTCCCCTCAGTCTGGTTCAGCAAGAACTGAGTCGAATACACCTTTAAAGTTCAATACAACTTTAATAGCAGATCTTAGTCTGTAGCTTCAATTCAGATTCCTGAGGGAGTCCAGACGATTCTAACAGAATAAGGAGACAAAGACATATGCAAAAACTCATACCTTTGTACAGATCAATAGGGGTTGGAACATCGTTAACACAAGAGTCAACACCAATCATAAGCCGGGCACAGGTTGCCATGCGGGATTACATTATTTCTGGCCAATCATAGATAATCCATGTGCTGACCATGTTGCTGTTAGACATCAAAGGGGATACTTCCTCACCTTCCAACTTGGAATGTTCTTCCCTGTTCCTTCTGTTCCTTATCTCCCAACTTGGAATGTCTTTCAACTTTGGCTAAGCTCGTTACCTATATTGATCTTCCATAAACATGGAGACATTCAGACCAGTCCTTGAATCACATCAAAGACTTTTCATTGATAAGACAATGCAGGCCTGCTGACTAAGCAAACATATGGCCCAGCAGGGGGGGGGCTTTACCAACCCCAGCTATCAACTTATTAACCCTTTCCTAACCATTTTGCATTCTGCTATTTTGCCACATAGGCATTTTAATATTTTACTGGACACTGACCACACAGGGATTCTCAAGAGCAGGTAGGTAACCTGTGCGATTTTAACTGCTCACCTGCTTGGTTTCTGCCAGGCGGGTAGGGAAAGATCAGCCCCATGGCCGAGCTTAATTCGGTGACGAGTTGCTAAGCAGTTTGCATGAGGGAGGATCCAATCCACACAATTCAAACACAAACATGTTGTGTAACTTGTTCAGGTATGCATATGATTGGCAGATTATTGAATTGAACAGATTGTTACTTAAATTCTGCTTGGTTTTGGTTACTGTTGTTAACTTGTTCCTTTTAAAATCTTTGTTAACCCAGCCCTTTTTCTTAACAGGCAAGAGGCTTTTAGCAATCATTGGTGTGATTCTGTCTGTGAACTTTCAGTGTTAGCTAACCAGATACTCCCATAGTTGGTAACAATATAAAAAGAGTAGCGACATATATAAAAAATATTCTAATACATACTTTATTATTGATATTGCAAAGTATTTATTATTTTCTTTGTACGAGATGTTAGCAGAATTTAAAAATACAGGTAAATATATATTATACTAATGTTTACGTGTTCATGTAGTATTCAATAAATTTAACTGGCAGTTAAAACTAAAGATAAGGAGGATTCTGTGGAGGCATGAGAGAGAGCCAGTAGCTAAAGCAATCATACATAGAATTACATAGAATTTACAGCACAGAAACAGACCATTTGGCCAACAGGTCTAAAGACAGGTTTTCTGTTTATTTTCTTGGGAATGCGATCAAACGTACTCCAGCAGAGAACTGAGGCCCTGATTTCCAAATTAGGGTATGATCCGTTTAAGGAGACCACCCCTTTAAGAGATATGGTCTGGTCCTTTTAAGAGACCTTGCCTTTAAGAAGTAGGAGTGGGTGGAGACCTTCTTCAGTCAGGTGAGTGTAGTAAAGGTTTTATCCCTGAAGCTGGCTGGGGTTTTGGGATGTAGTTGAAAGAGCCTGTGCTGTGGGGAAGTGTGTTAGGTGTTGTAGTGTGAGTAAATTAAAAGATAAGTGTTTTGAAGTATGAACTGGTTAAAGACTATTGCTTGTTGTATGAAGAAGGTTATGAGATGGTAAGACTCTGTGATAGTACCTCGCTGCACCTTGAGGATGTAAGAAGCAAGGGCTCATCTACAAGATTAGTCTGAAACAAAGAGGCCAAAAATATATCTATAGTAAAGTGACCCAAAAATGTAAGTTATGTTTACAGTCAAAAGTTTAAAAATGAAAAAAAAGTTGAACTTACTTAAATTATAGTATGTTAAAGTTTCATTCTGATGTTAGCTATTCCATAAATTGTTTTTAGTATGTTTGTCTTTGCCTATTCATACTGGCATGTTTGCACCTTTTTAGTTATTTCACCTTTTATAGACCAGCTATCTGTATTCTGACCAATCAGGCTTGTACCATGGATGACCATAATAGACAGGTTGCATGGTATATGGGAACAAAATGGGAACAGTATGTTGGAGTATCACAAAGTGGAAGGACACCAAATTTTATCTGCAATTCCATGCCAGTTGAGTTACCAGTCTCAGTTTTATCATGGGGAAGGACTAGGCTTTTACCTGTAGGTGAGGGTGGGGAGGGATTTGAGGCTAGGCTATCTGAAATTCATGGACCTCCGAATGGCCATTTATATGGTGGTGAGGTCTGGTTGTCCCCTCTGTTGGTGATGACCTATGGTGCTAGGAAAATCAGGGAAAGGGGGTGGTGGGGTGGGGGGAAACTCAAAACCAGTTTGCTCATTTCAGTAATCCTCTTATACTAGTGTTCCCCTAACCTTGATAAGAACCACAGAAATCCTATGCCATGTTAATAGTATAATTTAATTCACTTTAATGACAGTGAATTACTATTATGATTTGGCCCTCATTTTTAATAATGTCAGTAAGCTAATAACCAGAAAAAACAATAAGCAACTTTTTATGAACTCATTAGATGTGAAGCACCAATTTCATGTCATTTGGCCACATGACCTTAACTTGTTGAAATTTAATGCAGCTCAAATTGCTCTGCCATAGTTAATAAGGCAAGTGAAAAAATGTTCTTGTTTTCTATCAGGTGTGAGTCTGCCTTCCTTGGCAAACAGAAGTCTGGGTTTTTACAAGGAATCTGAGCAGCACTAATTAAAATCGGTTGTGGTCTGGCCTAATTGAGGCAATAAAGTTTGGTTGCGGTCAATTTTTCTGCCCGGTGCTGCAGTTGCATGTAATTTGGTGTTAGAGGCCTGATTTTCAGCCAGAAAAGTCCTGTTCATCTACTAACTTAATTAACTCCTGAGGACTCGAGTAGTGTTCCCATTCCTGAAAATCAAAAATGGGAGATATTTTTGTGGGATTTCCTATGTATTAAGTACCTCACAGCCTTGGTGAAATCCGTAAACAATTTTACAACACCAAGTTATAGTCCAGCAATTTTATTTTAAATTCACAAGCTTTCGGAGATTTTCTCCTTCCTCAGGCAAATGTTTCAAGAGCTCCTTGAAGCCTACGCATTTATACATATTGAACAATACATGGTGTTTACAGACTGCCCCTGCAACTGCCCGTTGCCAAGGCAATCACCGTGTTCAGACAGAGAGGTGTCACCTGCAGAACCCCCGAATACACATTCAACAAAAAAACAAACAGGGAAAAAAAACAGAGAAAAAAAACAGAGAGAGGCAGAAACATCCGGAAGGCAGAGAGAGCCAGCAAATGACCCATTATATTAAAAACAGATAACATTTGTTCGCTGGTGGGGTAACGTGTAGCGTGACATGAACCCAAGATCCCGGTTGAGGCCGTCCTCATGGGTGCGGAACTTGGCTATCAATTTCTGCTCGACGATTTTGCGTTGTCGTGTGTCTCGAAGGCCGCCTTGGAGTACGCTTACCCGAAGGTCGGTGGATGAATGTCCATGACTGCTGAAGTGTTCCCCGACTGGGAGGGAACCCTCCTGTTTGGCGATTGTTGCGCGGTGTCCGTTCATCCGTTGTCGCAGCGTCTGCATGGTCTCGCCAATGTACCATGCTCTGGGGCATCCTTTCCTGCAACGTATGAGGTAGACAACGTTGGCCGAGTCACAGGAGTATGAACCATGCACCTGGTGGGTGGTGTCATCTCGTGTGATGGTGGTATCTGTGTCGATGATCTGGCATGTCTTGCAGAGGTTACCGTGGCAGGGTTGTGTGGCGTCGTGGACGTTGGTGACGTTGGTGACGTTGGTGACGTTGGTGACGTCGTGGACGTCGTGGACGTCGTGGACATTGGTGAAATCCAACAGAGGAAGGTTAATAGAGTTTAAACCTTTTCAAAATCTGGTCATTACACAGCAACTTCTGCTTTTAAGATTGCTTTTTCATGAAGATGTGATCATTGGGAGCTAGGAGGTGGAAGAATAAAGTTAAGTTCAATAGAGTTATATATCCTAACTAACTAGTTAATACTGGTGATTAATAGAATCTAAGAGAAATGTATTCCTCTAAAGCAAGAACAAACTAGCCAGTAATGATACACCATGGATGAATAAAGAAATAAGAGCAAAAATGAAACTGAAGAAAAAAGCATACACTAAGTACATTGGCAACAAAGGAAAGGATGACAAGAGAATATGAAGGGGCTAGGAAAGTTTTTTTTAAAAAAACACACAATTAGGAAGGCAAAGAGGAACTATGACTTTAAATTTTAGGGAATATAAAGTATTCTACAGACATGAAAAATCAGGATAGGGATACACCCAATAAACTCAGGTGATGGCAGAAATATTAAATAATTACTTTGCCTCAGTATTTACCAGGGACACTAACATGGTGGGCATGACATTCTATCTTTTTTGATCTCTTCTAAAGACATTTCAGATAGAAAGGGGAGAGATAAATTAATCACATTTAGAGGATAAAACCCCTGGTCTGGATGGATTGCAGGTTGAAAGTTAATATGCTTCACAGAGGGCAGCAGCTTGTATGTTGGCACAACTTTATAGATTTGTATGTGAACATAATGTTTTGGCATTATTTACATTCTAACTGCATGTAGTTACTGTAGGTACACTAAATTCAGGAATGGTGATTTATTTGAGGGTAAAATAAGTAATCTATTCAAGATATATTTACAGTGGTGGCATGGTAGCATGAACATATAGTGTGATTGAGTGATGGGTTTGAAGATGGCTACTCTAGGCACCCATGGTGATACTGAAACCATACTGTTCACATAATAATCTTCTGTGAGGCAGCTGAGTTAGTGACACTGTGCCATCCACTAGTCCCATTGCTGGCAAAGGGACATAAACCCAACTGCACTAAATAGGAAGAACATGGACCTCATAGAGTAACAATCTTAAATACACTAGAGGGCTGAAATTCCCCTCAATGGAAAATGAAGAAAACAATTCTCTCTTAGTAACAACCCTTTAACAAAGTTGTGGGAATAGGCACCTTGAAATATGGAATTTTATGCATGGGTTAATTATGAACAAAGACAGATGTCTCCTTTCCATTAAAGGAGGAATTTCACCATTAACCACACAACAATATTTATCAATAAACTGTTTGTTTCATTAAGTTATATCTAACTGATTGTGTAAAGTCTGGGGAAGTGGTCTAAATAGGCACATTCTGAGGTCAACAGGCTAGTTATTGAGTGAAGGTTCTGTAGCTTGTCAGCTAATTGCAAATCCTCAGCTGCTGCCTTTGGAGAAAGGCTAGGTTATCAAGGTCAAACTTTCTTCAAAAGTGGCAAACTTTTTTTTACAAGTGTGAATCTCTAGTCTTAATCCAGATATAATACAGCAAGCATTTTGCTGGCCCTACCTTTTTCTTTATCAATTCATTTTAATATCAAAAACTTGACCCATGGAGAAAGCTATTTGAGATTTGATGAACTAAGGTGGGAACATTTTATCATTTCCTTTATATATGGAATCAACCAAAGGAAACATCTGGCAAATCTATTCTTGCTCATATTTGAGATTTTTAGCTTTTTAGCCTGTACGTAACTAAATATGGCTTAGCTTTTACTTCTAGTCCCATTCTTGGCTCTACACAGGCATCTAGTGCTATGTTTGGCAATCCTAATATACTTCTTAAAGACTATTTGCACTTTTTTCAAAGGAAAAATATCAATAAATCCTCATGGAGCCATAAACAGCCCTCTTGTATCAATTCCTCTGAAACGTCATGACCCCCTTATTCATCTGTTTCTTCCTGTTCTTTTTAAATATTTGATACAAAATAATCCATTTTTATGGTTAAAACCCAAGTAAGATAATCTCCAACTGTGTCTTACCTGCAGTCTTCCAAATAGCAGAAAACCAGTTAGTCTTGCTCCAAAGAGTTCAGATTGAAACAATTTGCAGAGATAACTTCCAACTTTCAAAATTTTCAATAACCATGCAGTTTATTTTATTAGTCTTTATAAACCAATTGGAAAGTGAGACATGATCACAGCATCTTTGCATCGAATAGTTAATACATTTGGTTCATCTACCTCCCCTGAATATGAAACATTGTTGCAGCTATAAAAGATAATATTTTAAATAACAAAAACACTCGGAAATGAAAATGCATCTCAGCTTGTTTCTGATCTTGCTTCTGATGGAAAGTAAGATGAAATACCACCTACCATATCTGCTCTAGTTTTTGTGCCCTCCACTGCAATAAACTTTTTTTTGCCAATCACCACACTACTAAGTTTTGCCTTGTGATTTCTGTTGACATAATGAAAAGACTGCTTTAAATCAATACATGCAAAAAAATTTATATTTTTCTCCATCACACATTTATGGGCTAAATTATCAAAAAATTGGAAGCAGCACTATAGGGCTCAGTGGCCAACCCACCCTGAGGTTGATTCCAGTAAGATACTTCATGCTTCCAATCCACTAATTATATTGCAGATGGCAGTTTGGATGTTTAAATTGACAACAGAATATAGTTTCTCTTTACGAATGATTCCCATTAAGGAAGATAACTGCTGCTATGATACTTCTGCCAGTCTTCTTCCTTCAGGGTATTTCAATTTTCTGTCTTCATTTTATTAAGTAAAATTTCCTCGATTAGCTTCTTCCTGATTTTTGCCTTCAGGAGGCTATTGAAACTCTGCTTCCTGCATATTCAGGATATTCACACAAAAGTGGCTTATGTGCCTCTGGATTACTAAGTTATACAAGAAGCATCTGGTATACTTTTTTGAGGTGATTGCTGCAAAATACCTCACAATCTTTCCGGACAACAGATCTAAGTGGGTAATTTTAATCTTACCCACTCGGCAGGAAACTGATGCGAACAGATGGGCTGCCTGTTTTACACATTGCCTGATTTTACTTTCCATTGAAGTTAATGTAAAATGGTCAGTTTCCTGCTGAGTGGGTTAGGTTAAAAGCACCCCTTAAGAATCATTATACCACATATTTTCTTTGTTGCCCCTGTTTGGTTAGATGCTTCATTAAACCAATGCTGTGGAGGACTTTGCAGATTATAAATTGGCATCATGAGGCAGGATTATTCACTCAAAGGGGAGCCATGGACTCCATCTCATAAATACTTGTAGCAGAGAGGATTGGTACTGAGTAGTCCTGACATGTAAATAATCCTGAGGGCGAGGGTTTTTTTTCTTCTCTCTTCCTTTGCTGTTTTACATATCTGCAATCAAAATGAACTACTTACATGAAACATTGAGATTTAAATAATCATATGGCTATAAAAATCAGTAGCCTGGATATTCCACATCGCAGTACCTGATTTTCAGGCTGTATTCAAGCCCTGTGGGGCCAGAAATAATGTCGGATCACTGACCACTTTTGCACCAGCCCCATTTTCTTCCATCATTCAGATGAACTGGTAATCATGAGGTGGCATCATACATCCAATTTCCCATCACTGCTAATTCTACTGTGTCCAATCATAATCTTGCTTGCACAAAATGGGTGTTCAGAATTGCTAATTACTGCTATTAAGGTGGAAGTGGATTTAAAGGGGTAGAAATTGCTGTAAGTGTATTTTTGTGCTCAAAATAGGCACTGCGCTTGGCACCCGATCATGTGGCCGCAAAGAAGGCCAGAAATATGGTGGAGGAGGGCGATGTTCTATTCACCAGGTGGTAGGAAGATATCCAGACAAGCTGCCAGGCACGAGTGGGCAGAGAGCAGAAGCGTCGCCCCCAGGACTTATCTGCAGTACTGAAAAAAGTTTATCGATCTCACAGGGATAGCTAAGGTAAGCCTCCTAACACATTACTCACTGCTTAGTCTTGCACTACCCATTGCCCCAGCACTGTCAACACTTTCCTCCCCTGATTACCAGCACTCTTTCCCTCTCTTTTCTTCCCCCCCCCCCCTCCCCCACCCCCCCCAATCACTACAACACATTCCCTCCACCCCCTTCTGCTTCTACTGCGGCACTCTGCACCTGCTAATCTCCTCACACCTCTACCATATTTCATATGCCAGGCATGCTAATCAAACAGTGATTTTTTTTTTTAAACCCTAAGAACGGGTAGGTGGGAGTTGAAAATAATTGTTTTTTGGGTCACGACCGCAACCTGGCTTTATTTTCGGGTTTAACGTCAGTGCGTAAAAGTACAGGATTCCCACTGGGAATGCAAAGTCTGAAAATTTTGTGGTTGCAACCCAAAAAAACCCAACTATTTTGAACTCCAACCCACCCCTTCTTGGTTTAAAATCATCCCCACAGTGAGTGGTCAACTCTGAGCACTGCAGGGAGACCCACAGCCATGGAGCCTCTGGAGACAACTTCAAAGGAAATGCAGACTGCTGCCATCTTGGCTTTGTGGTCCAGTATCTCCTCTGACTTACAAAGCCTGAAGGAGAGCATGGTTGCCTCCCTGCACTCTGTTCTTTTGCAGAGCAGTGGGAGTGCTGAGGCTCAGCCCCCTGAGAGTCGCATTGGCACCATAGAAGGAGCACCTGCATTCTCTCAGGATAACAGCACTCCTGCTGCTCTGTCAGCCTCTCAACCTGTGCTCTTTTTGGTGCCAGACTGCCCTGGCCCAAGCAGAATCCCAACAGTCTGCAGCTGGGTCAGTTACAGTCAGAGCTCCTCGAGGTCACTTACTACGGACATCTCAATGCATTGAGTGGAAGTTCAGCAGCCTTCCACCTCCCAAGCTGTAGCCACTGGGGAACCACCTCGTAGCAGCACTGGAATAGGTAAAAGAGCACACAAGACAGGTACTAGGGCTGTGCACAAGGGTGATTTGTAGATATGTAGCAGTCATGTAACAATTTGTGAAATCAAGAATGGAGTCTGTTGGAAGTAGAAATGTTTTGCTTTGGCAAAGCTGTTGGTCTTCATCATCCTAGTGATGTAACAGGAACACCCATGAAGTTGTACAGTTTGAGGGCATTGATGTGAGTGTCAGGACTGGGTTAAATGGAAGGAGGAAGTGTTGGTGCTCTGGGCAGGGAAGGGATTGTTCACAAGAATCTCGCCTCAATAATTTGCTGCCTTACAGCTCTGGCAGCTCGCTGCTCTGCTGTGTCATGCTCTTCTGCATCATCTGGCTCCTCATCCCCTTCATCATCTTCCTGCTGTAAGATCTGAGACCCTCAGATGTATGCTCATGAGCACTAGTAATTAAATACCTCCCTAGGACTCGATCAATGCCTAATAATTTGACTCAACCAAATTGGTAAAGTTCAGTATGCAGAGTTTTTACTGAGAGCAATAGCACTATAATATTTATAATTATGCAAGCAGTAGTTAAGTCAATCAGGCATTATATTACCCATCTAGGTGACTTTATTGATCGACTGGATAGCCAGGCTCCGCGCCCCTCCCGCCACACAAGGTTAGCCCTAAGGCAGCATTGGTCCCTCAATGTTGAGTGGCTTAGATCTCTCCCAACTGTGTTTCTGATCATGAATGGAGCTACCTTTATACCTGATTTCCTGGTGCGTACGTGCAGCCCCTCACATGGGCTTGTGCCCACTGTCTTGTACTACCTCGTTTGTGGCTGTAAGGTGTTTGCCCAGCTTCTCATTCAGCTGACTGCACGACTGACATCCTTTTGTTCCTTACCTTGAGGTAGCTGTACTAAATTTGTTACTGTCTCAAGGCTGCTGCCTTGATTAGCCTTCTTTAACCCATTCATCCTCATCCCACAGTCTTAAGCTTCAATACATATGTTAAAGACCCCTTTTACCCCTTACTTGCAGTCCCCACCTTGAGGGGGAGATATCCTTATTGACCCCATATTAATTTTCAAAAACATTATCTTTTGTTAAGCGCGGCTAATTCCAGGTTATCTGTGCGTTTCCCCAATTTCTTTAGCAAGCATCACAAATAGCACACTAGTACAATTAATACAATCCATACAATTCCTTGCGCGCAGAGCATAACCATGGATAATATTCTGGCCCAAGAGTGCTGACCCGCATTATAGGCGCTCTCTCACCAGTGGTGTTCTCCTAGCACGTTTATTGCTTTTTCTATATTTTTGTTGTCTTGTTGCATCTTAACGAGATGCTGTTGGTAGGAGGCTGTTCTTGCTAACACCAATTTAAGATTTAGTGACAAGGGTGGGATTGGATTGCCGAACTTGACCATGGCTTTAAGAGCTTTATGCTGCATTGAGATTTTTTTTTTATTCGTTCATGGGATGTGGGCGTCGCTGGCGAGGCCAGCATTTATTGCCCATCCCTAATTGCAATTGAGAAGGTGGTGGTGAGCCACCTTCTTGAACCGCTGCAGTCCGTGTGGTGACGGTTCTCCCACAGTGCTGTTAGGAAGGGAGTTCCAGAATTTTGACCCAGCGACGATGAAGGAACGGCGATATATTTCCAAGTCGGGATGGTGCGTGACTTGGAGGGGAACGTGCAGGTGGTGGTGTTCCCATGTGCCTGCTGCTCTTGTCCTTCTAGGTGGTAGAGGTCGCGGGTTTGGGAGGTGCTGTCGAAGAAGCCTTGGCGAGTTGCTACAGTGCATCCTGTGGATGGTACACTTGAATGGTGGTGATATTATGGGTGGCTACCAGTACCAATACACTATGCCTTATTTTAGTCAATTCTGTGGGTACCAAACAAAATGTTGGGTGCTGGACTGTGCATGTCTGTTCTCCTTATTGGAAGTGGGACTGAGAGGTGGTCACACAGTATTCTCCTCGCCACAAGTATACACTCTGGGCTTCATGTTCACCCCACCTCTGCAGTTGTGAAGTACAAGCAGGTGACTGACTATATAAAGTGAACCCACCTGCTGGGACCCCTGGGTTGGTGCTATCGCACCATAAATCCAGGATCCTCGCAGGGGCCTTCCAGGTTGTGCTCTTCCAAATGAGGTATTTCGGGTATGTTCGGAAGGCCTTATGCACCCTGTCTTCTAGGGTTCCAATAGACTCCACCTTTAATACTTCCCACTTATCCTCCCCAAGCCTGGGCAGCCACATGGCTACAGGTATGATACCAGTTTCTGTGTCATTATTAGTACTGCATGGCCGTTTTGCATATTATACAAACCCATATCTCCGAATTTTACACCAATCCTGGGAACTATTTTGCTTGAAACATTCCTCAAGGTTTTTATCTGTTACAAAATTGGGCACTATTATTTCCGATGTTGGTGAGGCTTTGCTGAACTTGATTCTCTAAGGATCCACCATACATGGTGTAGGTAATGGCCTTGGAGATGTTTGGCTGCCTTCCTTGATTATCCTATTCACCTTATCCTGAACTTTATACATTTCGGTGATCATTTCTTTCATAGACTGGAGTGTTTGTTGCTCAAAGATCTCATCTCCCTGTCCCTTATTACTGTTACTGAGACTTCCCTTCAGTTGTTGTCTCACGGCCTTATCATGTTCTCTCATACCTTCTATATCTACTTGGTTCCAGACGGCGGTGCCGGCAGTAACTCTGATCTCTATCCCTCCTCCTAATCCCCATTTCCTGCATTTATTATTTTGCCCAGTTGAGTTAGTGATACCTTCTGCAGCATTACCAGGACTGTCTGGTACTATTGACTTCTGTCTCTGGTGTCTGTTCTGGGACTTGAACCAGGGGGTCTTAGCTTTCTGGTAGCCAAGGCTCATCTACATCTCATCCTGCATTGTGCCTCACAAAGTCCTTTTAATCTGTTGTACTAACTGGTGATAGAACTCCTCGTGTTTGGGGTTACACAAGTACTGGGGCATATGTACCGTGCTGAAGTTTTAAAAAAAATAACTGGTATTATCTCATAGCGCACATCTTTATATAAGGCTCCGTGGGTCCTAGCTACTACAAGTCCATTTACTGGTCCCGGCTATTGCTTGGCGTACTGCTGTCTCCTTTGTGATGTGTGAGAACTTTCGTTGTGGTCCTTGCGTTTAACTGGACCCAGGTGTAAGTGGACCAACTCGCCACGTTTTCGTCTCCTTTGTTGGCTCCATACACATAACAGCCATCGTGTCTCTGGGTGAAGCTTGGGCAGTTCAGGTCCTGTCCCTGGTTAGAGGTGTCGGGGATACCCAGCTGGCCCAACTGTCTGCTGTTGGTCTGACCATGTGTACGTGCAGTGTCTCCCTCAGTGTTCATCGTTATTTGGTGCCACGGCGGATCTGTGTTGTTGTGGGGACAATCACAATGGACACGCACGCTGCCTCCTTCTGGAATATCTACGTTGGATGTGCCGTTGCCATCCGAGGGATTCTTCCAATTGCAGTTGGCAAAGTATTCTGTTATGTTACGTTTGGGATCATGATGTCGGTCGGTTTCATTGTAGGAGCCCTCAGTGCCTCCACTGTTTATGATAACAGTGCTCTTCACTGGGTAGCTGGTGAGGTTCAGGCAGACTATGATTCCTGTGAGTCGCAGATGGCCGGTAGCTATATTGGTTTACTGGATGCTTTTTGTCAGACAAGTGTAGCATTTATTCCATGGTGGTTTTTAACTGGTTAATATGGTACCATTTGGTTGTTTTCTGATTAATACAATTTCCCTGGGGTAGAAATAGATAGATGGCTGGACTGCCCTTATCCATGGGGAATGGGCCTTTCCACTTTGGTTCAAATGCTTGCTCCTTTTTCCCAAAGTTAAGTACCATCACAACATCTCCCTCCTAATATTCGAATGGTTGAACCTTTTTTAATCGAAGTACTTCTTAATCTGCTGTTTAAATTTGCTCATTTGCTGAGCTACAATCTTTTGTCTCCATTACCTGTTTGATTACCTTTTCGAACTAGGCCTGTTTGGCTGCACCCATTAAAAGTGGTGAGCTATGCTTGGGCACGAGTAGATGTCCGGGAGTCCTCATCAGATGGCCGGTCATTGCCTGGTAAGGGGAAATTCTGGTTGTACTGTGCGGTGTGGAGCGTATCGCCATCAGGCACATGGGTAACATATTTGCCCATTGAGTGGGGTGACCTGCACAGAATTTCTTTAACATTGTCTTAAGGGTTCGACTTCCTATCTCGATGGCCCCTGAGGATTGCGGGGTGATGTGTTATATGTAACTTGTGTTCTATTTTCATGTAGTTCTGAAGTTCGGTAGAAATTTTACCTGTAAAGTATCTACCTGTATTGGCACTCCCCACCTGCAGATCAGATCACCTCACTCAATAACAACCATTCATCTGTCAGAGCGGTGTTTGTTCTACAGGGGAATGCTTCCATCCACTTGGTAAATCTATCCACTATAACGAGGCAGTGTATGTGCTCAGTATGTGCCTTGGGTAGTGGCCCAATAAAATCTATTAAGGTGAAGTGCTCTGTACAAGAGCTCTATTAGTCCTGGCTGGTAGATTATGTTGTAGGCACACCAAACATTGATTGGTTCGGATGAATATTTGCTCCTCCATGCCTGGCCACCAGACAGTCTTAGTAATCTTTTGATAGGTTTTCTCGGCTGAGCAGTGGCCTCCTACTAGGTGGGAATGGTATAGGTCAAAGAATTCCTCACACATTGTCGGGGGAACACAAACTACTGGACTGGGTTGGTCAAAGGGTCTTTGGTGAAGCAAGAGGTTACTGTGGCCCTCCACTTAGAGGTAAGGTGTGCCCATGCCGTAGGCTGGGGCAGGGGTTTACCAGACTGGTGCCAGGCGATGGCTACCTGATATCAAGGATATTCGGTCTGGAGTGAGGCCAAATCAATATTGTCCTTGAGAGCTGAGACTGGCTTGGTGGTCCCATGGGGGCCCTACCCTGGCTGCCTCCTTAGCAGCCTTCTCTGCCTCGGAATTGCCTCTGGTATGGTTATCAGTTCCCTTGATATGTGCTTTCACTTTCCCTACATAAACTGGGGCAGTCCTGTCTTTCAAAGCGAGCCACAGCTGGTTAAAGTGAGACCCGTGCACAAGAGGCTTACTGTCAGACGTCTTAAACAATTGTTTATAATACATAGGCAACGACAACATTTTGTTAATCGCATAGGCACCGTCAGACCAAATATTTACTGGTTGGTCAGAGGTTTCAATTACAGCTGTCGAGAGGGCCGCGACTTCAGCATATTTAGCCGAGTGGGGCGCACACTCGTTTTGGGTTACTTTATCGGAGAGGACTACAAAAAAACCCTGTCAATGTCTTGCCATGTTTGTGAAATGATGACCCCTCAATGTATACGTCTGGCATCCTGGAGAACAGTTTTAATTTGCCGGATGTTGTTCAAAATTGAGCAGGGGGTTCAGGGCATTCGTGTGGTTCCCCTTCGTGAAATAGCAGCTGGGGAAACAAGGTGGTTTGTTAGGCATAATTTCCAATTGGCACTGGAACAGGATTAATGTCCAGTGGCTCAACCTGGCAGATGAGACTAATGTGTCTCCTGGTCTCATTAAGTTCAGTGGGGTGTGTGGACTGTGTAGTATGGTTTTCTGGAGTTCGACAATATATAAGTGAAGTGTTTCATGACCCAAAATGTGGTAAGCAGATGTCTTTCACAAAGTGTGTATTTAATCTCGACCCCTGTCAAAATCCTGGATGCATAGGCAATAGGGGGTCGTTTTCCCTGTACGCCTTGACATAAAACCACTGCCAAACTCTGATCCATGACCTTTACTTTGAGGTGAAATGGCTTACTGGGATCTGGAAAAATAAGACAGGTGGCCTGCATAATGGCCTCTTTAATAGTGTGACACCGTCTGTGTGTAGCTGGGTCCACTGGTCGGTAACCTCGTCTTCGGGCCCCTTTTTAAAAGCTCATATATGTAACTCTGCAAAGCTCTGCAAACCGAGGTATGAATGACCGCTGATAGCTGACCAAACCCAAAAACGACCGGAGGGCCGTCTAAGAGGTCGGCAGCGGAAGGCACTGGATGATGTCAACTTTATGTTGATCTGGTGTCAGCCCGTTGGCTGATATTGACATGCCCAGAAACGCGACCTGTTCTTTCATGAGTTGTGCCTTTTTTAGGTTGACTCTCAGCCCTGCTTTTAAGAGGATGCTCAATAATTCAGAGAGCAGTTGCTCGTGCTCTTTCTCTGTGCCGGTTGCGAACAGTAGATCATCCACGTACAGAGCCACAAACATTGGTTAGCATAATCAATAATCACTCCATAGGACGTTAGCACGTCTGATCGTAATAAGCCCTGTCTGTTTGGCATTTGGCCATATACGGGATTATGGCCGATGCATTTGAACCCTCATGAATTTAGAGTTCCAGGGAATAGTCCCTGTTTTGCCGATTGAGTCGAGCCGTCAAAACTCGTCAATTGAATTGGAGTCCCCTTGATATGTATATTCGATGAGGTGTGGATGATAGTAACGAATGAGCCGGTATCTACTAGTAATATCTGCTGTGGGCCTCCGTTCACAACCGCTGTGACAATTGGTCACCTGTTACTATCATGTCGGAACCTCCATGGTGAGGGGCCTGTTCCCTTCATGCTTGGTTAGACTGGTTATCGGGACCTGGGGCACTTGGGAGCGCCGGCGCACTCGTGGTTATTGTGACATCACTACCTCCCAGTGGAGCGAGGGGTCCTCCCTTTGTACTAATCACCCAATATAACGTTTTTGAGTATTTCTACTTCATTGGCTAATGCCTCAGTCTCTGAACACGCCCATGACCGCTGGTCAGACATGTGTTCTGGCCTTATGGAGTAAGTGGGAGGGTGTGGGCATAGGGGTCGTGCCCTCGCTCTGGTCCAGGGATGATTTGGCCAGGTGGTCCCCTGTTTTGGGGCATATTTTGCTTGTCCTTCATTCTCGGGCGAAATGTCCTGGTCTCCCGCAGTTAAAACAGGGAGCCGGTCCTCTACCCATGGGTCCCGTCGTCTTCACCCTCTTATTCTGAGTTCCCTCTACCATTGCTACCTTTCCCTTGGCATGGTGGGTTTAACTATATGTTCCTTCGTTTCTTCCCAAGCAGCCCTGGTGGTGGTCAAGATAGTGACCCATCGGTCCACTGGTCCTACTGTTACCCCTATTGTGGTTCTCCATACAGGATGGAGTTGTTTCAGGAATATTTGTTTGTACTGCCAGTCGTCTCTAGGGGTGGGGTCATCCGGTTCTCGATCCCCAGGAACTGGCTGGGTTCGAACATAAATTGTACAGGTAGTTCCCGAACGCTATGGGGTGTTCAGTGGGTCTTGGTGCACAACTGCATCAGCTTCAGGCTGTCTATTTCTTGCAGGTTCGTTATTTCGTCAAGGAGCCCGCTTGATCTAGCCAGGGGGTTGTAAACTGAGGCGGGGAGGCATGCCTTCAGGCTATCACAGAGGCAGCCTAACGGGACCTTTTTGAAGTCTGTATCCTCCAAGCTGGGGTGACCTTGC
This sequence comes from Heptranchias perlo, assembly GCF_035084215.1. NCBI lineage: Eukaryota > Metazoa > Chordata > Chondrichthyes > Hexanchiformes > Hexanchidae > Heptranchias > Heptranchias perlo. The sequence continues at coordinate 105,049,918 of NC_090327.1, forward strand.
TGGAAACTTCCGAAATTGGTCAGCAGTTTAATAGGGCCTTCGGTTTCCCCTATATTGCCGAGTTTGTGGGTCAGGTTTCGGGGATGACATTCTCTCAGGGTTTATTCGTGGTTATTGTCTACCCTAAACTGGTGAATTGTGGTCACCAGATTGAAGAGAGAAGGGTGATAATCCTCCGGGGTCCCTGCAACCATTATAACCAGCAGTTTGGTCTGCCAACTGATTCCAATTTACTTCTTCATTGGCTTTTCCCTGATCACATTCCCAGGGTCCTTTTTAATCCCTGTTACTGCAGCCACTGTTGTCCCAATTTGCCCTGTAATTCGTATTTCTGTGATTTACGCAGAGTGTGATCGGCCCCTCTGTTGGGCTGACCAGCCATCTCCCTCTGTGCTCCTCTAGCATCTTCTAATTTTTTTTTTGGTTGCATGTTCTCCTCTTGGAGGTTGAACAGTTCCACTTTGGTCTGTTGAGCCCCCATGGCTAATGCTGTGGCAGTACAACTGCTGTTGTTGTTGTAACATCACTGTCAGTTGTTGAATTTGTTCTTGTAATTGAGCAATCTCTCTCTCATTTTGTTTTTTCTCTTTCTTCCGCCTGCTTTTGTCCTTTTTTATTTTCTCGTTCGTTCGTTCTTCCTCCCTCCACCACCCCCGCCGCCACCTCTCGGCAGCACAAAAGTGAGCTGCATAAATTGACATCTGTTTCCCCTTTCTCTTATCAACTTTCTTTTTATCTTGTTCCTGTCCAATTCTCTCTCGAACAGCGCTGTGTGAAAGACTCTCAGTGCTTAGGCAGGTCAGCTGCCAAGTCACATCTTGGGATTTTACTAAATTCATTTCTGACTCAAGGCTGCTGCCTTGATTAGCCTGCTTTAACTTAGTCAAACATTTTAACCTATTCATCCTCGTCCCACAGTCTTAAGCTGTAATATATATATTAAAAGACCTCTTTTACCCCTTACTTACGCTGCTCCACTTCTTTCTCCTGAGGCAGCTCCAAGACAACTCCCCTTTTGGATGTCAAGTTTATGGAGCTTGCAGTAAATGATAACTGATCTTGACACTCATTCTAGGCTGTACCGAAGGACCGCTCCTAAGCAGTCCAGACAACGGAACTGTTGTTTCAGGGCGCCGATGATCTGCTCAATCAGAATGGAGCAGGCCATACAGCCCCTCGAGCCTGCTCCGCTGTTCAATCAGGTCATGGTTGACCTTTGACCTCAACTCCACTTTCCTGCCGGTCCCCATATCCCATGATTCCCCCAGAGTCCAAAAATCTATTTATCTCAGCCTTGAATATACGCAACGACTCAACATTCACCGCCCTCTGGGGTAGAGAATTCCAAAGATTCACAACCTTCTGAGTGAAGAAATTCCACATCTCAGTCTTAAATGGCTGACCCCTTATCCTGAGACTGTGCCCCCTAGTTCAAGATTCTCCACTGTCAAGCCCCCTCAGAATTTTATTTGTTTCAATGAGATCACACCTCATTCTTCTAAACTCCAGAGAGTACAGGCCCATTCGACTCAACCTCTCCTCACAGGACAACCCGCTCATCCCAGGAATGAATCTCGTGAACCTTTGTCGCACTGCCTCTAAGGCAAGTATAATCCTTCCTTAGATAAGGAGACCAAAACTGTACACAGTACTCCAGGTGAGGTCTCACCAAAGCCCTGTACAATTGTAGCAAGACTTCCTTACTCTTGTACTCCAACCCCTTTGCAATAAACACCAACATGCCATTTGTTTTCCTAATTTCTTGCTGTACCTGCTTGCTAACTTTTTGTGTTTCTTGTACAAGGGCAACCAAATCTCTCTTTAGCAGCAACATTTACTAGTTTCTCACCATTTAAAAAATATTCTGTTTTTCTATTCTTCCTACCAAAGTGAATAACCTCACATTTCCACACATTATACTCCATTTGCTATCTTGCCCACTCGCTTAACCTGTCTATATCCCTTTGCAGACTTTGTGTCCTCTCACAGCTTACTTTCCCACCTAGCTTTGTATCGTTAGCAAACTTGGATACATTACATTCTGTCCCTTCATCTAAGTCATTAATATAGATTGTAACACGCTTAGGCCCAAGCACCGATCCTTGCGGCATCCCACTAGTTACAGCCTGCCAACCTGAAAATAACCCATTTATTCCTACTTTTCTGTCCGTTAACCAGTCCTCTATCTATGCTAATATGTTAAGAACTCTAGTTGCTGCATGGCTCTCATTATATCTGCACTCTGCGACTGTGCCTGGGCTCCTGACAGGAGTCATGAGCCAGTGGGTAAAGAGATACCCCTTGTCCCACTGCAGCCAGACTGCCACCTGATGGTCTGGGTGGAACAGAGGGGGAGTGAGGACCCGCGCGGTATGGAAACGTTATGACTACTGCCAGGAAACCAGGACGGAGCTGAATGGATCACTGCCTGTGGTCACAAACAAGTTGAACGTTGAGCAAGTGGAAGCCCTTTCTGTTGAGAAACGGAGCTGGTTCCTGATCGGGAGCTCGCAAGGCTACATGTGTGCAGTCTATGTAGCCATGCACCTACAGGAATGCAGCAATGCAGGAAAATCCCAGTGCTCGCTCTTCCTGCTTGTCAGTGAAGGTAATGATCTGTTGATGCCTCACAAACAGTGCATCAGTGACCTGCCAGTTCACTGTGTGCACAACAAACTGACAGTTGTTGCTGTTGACGTCACCAGAAACAGTTTGGAAGGAGCCAGAGGCATAAATATTTGGAGGCATGGTGACATTTGCTGTCATAGGCAGTGCAGTGCATGCTCTGGTGTTGGACTTCAATTCTCCCTGCAACAGGTGGCATGGGAGGTGACTGTCTCTCTGCTGGATTGCAGCTGCCTTACACGCTGCTCCTGTGAGGTTCAAGTATGATGTTCTGTTCCTGAATACCTGCCCCTGAGGTTTTTCAAAAAAATTTCTGAGGAAGAATTTGACCTCTGTCCAGAGTTTTCTCATGGTCATACTCCCACAACTTGATTTGCAGGGAATCATAGCATAAATCTGCATCGCATCATTCTCGGACACCTCACAACACTGGTACCGCTTCATCCCATCAACAATTCTTGTGTTTCGTATCACTACATTACTTGAGTTTCAGGCCTCACTCAGAATGTCTTTCATGATATGTAACCATTTACTTATGAAAACCCAGGCTTTCGGAAAGATACTCCACCAGGATGCCAGGCAACATTTCATATTTTAAAGATCATTACAGTCAGCCTTTATTGCCAAATTTAAAATATGGGTGTTCTTTGGATTTTTTCAGGTTATATATTTAGTGAAAAAAATTGGAAAGCAAAAAGCTGAAGTAAATGCAGAGGAAATCAATAAGGAACAGTTTTTACTTTGAACATTGACAAAACTCAGGAAAGACTTTTTTTTTTAAAAAGGTACATTCAAACTCAATGACAACCCACAATTAGTTCATGGAATCAGTTTTATGGTGCTCATCATCAAGCCCTCACTTAAGCGCTAGTTTTAAAAAAATTAAATATAGAATTGAAGCACCTATATTTATTATTGCAGTTCCAGCCATTTAACTGTTACTATGATGGTAGAATAATAAATATTGTTAGAAATTATGCACAGTGAAACACTTGGGTCTGGATTTTAACATGGAGCTGGGAAGAGAGCGGGGCGGCAGTTTTTAGGATGTGAAACCAGGAAGTGAAGTGAGCGGGTCGGAATCTGCGATTGCAACTTAATTGAAGGATAAAAATGTTACTTCTGGGTTCCGTGCCTGGCAGCCAGCCAAATTGAGAGGCAGGCTGGCTGGCTGTCATGGTCGCAGGCTGGGGCTGGGGATCAGTGGCTGGAGGAGGAGGAGGAGGAGGACGACCGGGACCGGCACCACCACCCGCCACCGCCGCAACCATGGAGAAGACCATGGGCTGGGAGGCGATTGCTGGTTGGGAGAAGAGTCGAAGAGCAAGGTCGGAAGGGGTCTCGGATGGTGGGGGTTGGCCGGCCGGAGGGGTCCAATCTTGGTAGGTAAACTTGTTGGGTCTGGAGGAAACACTCCTGCTCCCTCGTGGCCCACAAGCATTGCAATAAAAGCACTTACCCACGACCCAGCCCTTCCCGCCACCTTTTCACTGGCGAGATTCACGAGCCCCTGGAAACCCGCGCTGAAGCCATTAAATTTAAAGTTGAGTTAAATTCAATTTAAAAAGAGCTAAATAACATTTCTCAAGGACATTAATTGATTATATAAAGGCCCGCCTGCCTGAACTAATTAAGGTCCCGACTGCGACAAGTAGGTTACTTACAACCCTCCAAATGCTCCTCAGTTAATCCCGGAAATGGCCGGATTGTGGTCGCACTCCAAAAATCAATCATTTTAACAACCCACCAGTTCTTGGGGGTTAAAATTCCGCCCCCCCGACCCCCGCAATCCATTAGCAATGAAATAGACGTTTCCTGCAATGTAAAGAATATCTTCCTCATAGGAGTACCTAAAGATATGTGTGGTCCCTTTTTGAAAAATTCCAAATTACATTGCTTTTGTTTCTTACCAAAAATCAGGTCAGGCTTGTGTGCATTGCATCTGTGATGATAGCAGAGCACCGACAGCACACAATGGGAGAAACAGGACAGTAGCGTCCTGAAAATGTTGGTTAGAATTACCACTCTGCTCCTATTTTAAATAGCCCATAATAAAAAAAACAGAAATGAAAGTATTGAACTAAAGACCTTGGGGGCAACCAGTTAACAGATAATGACAAACGTATGGGCTTTTTCAGTAATTGGGTGATTGGGATCTGGTGAAAATAACATCAATCTGAAGATAAAAGAAATAGGAGATGAGAGTCAAGGTAAGGAACACGAGTAACCCAAATACAGTTATCGAACATGAGTACAAAATGACTTAAAAAATAAAGTGAGGGGAACAATTACTAAAATCAGATTAAATTGCCTGTACAGCAATGTGCACAGCATCTGAAACAAAATGGGGGAATCGGAGGCAATAATTCATAGTGAGGAGCCAGATGTAGTAGGGATAACTGAAACATGGCTACATAAAGAACAGGACTGGTAATTAAATATTGCAGGATATAACTTATTTAGAAAGGATAGGGAAGGAAGACTGGGTGGAGTGACTGTACTAATAAGAGACAATATAATGGCAATAGAAAAAATGGACATAAGTAATGGAAACAATATCCATATGGATTGAGACAAAGGATAAGAAGGGATCAATCATGTTGATAGATATATTCTACAGATCACCTAATAGTGGAAGGGAAGTGGAGGATGAAATATGTAGACAAATCTATGAAATGAGTTTTAAAAAAAAATCGAATAATAATCATGGGAGATTTCAACTACCCCTAAATAAACTGGCAAGAAAAGGGAGGGAAAGGAGAAAAGGGAATGGAGTTTTTACAGTGTGAATAGGCCTCCTTTCTTATCCTCATATTCCTTTGGTATATGAGGAACCCAAAAAATGAGGAATCACTGCTGGATCCAGTAATGAGAAATTAACCAGAGCAGATAAAAGAAGTAAGTATTGGGGAACATCTAGGCAAAAGCGATCTTAATAAGGTTTAAAATAATGATAGATTGGAAAACTGCTCATTTTGAGGGGATGAGAATGGAACGAGGGAGGTAAACGAGAAAACAATGTTGATAGACAAAGAGATAGAATAGCAGTGGGAAATATTTAAAACAGTGATTAATAGAGTTCAGGAGAAATATATGCCTCTTCATATATAAAAAATACGAGAACAAACTAACCAATAATGAAACACCATGGATGAATAAAAAGATAAGGGTAAAATTGAAAATTAAAAAAAAAGGCACACTCTAAGTACATAGACAATAAAGGAGAGGATGACAAAAGGGAATATGAAGAGGATAGAATCATAGAAGTTTACAACATGGAAACAGGCCCTTCGGCCCAACATGTCCATGTCGCCCAGTTTATACCACTAAGCTAGTCCCAGTTGCCTGCACTTGGCCCATATCCCTCTATACCCATCTTACCCATGTAACTGTCCAAATGCTTTTTAAAAGACAAAATTGTACCCACCTCCACTACTGCCTCTGGCAGCTCGTTCCAGACACTCACCACCCTTTGAGTGAAAAAATTGCCCCTCTGGACCCTTTTGTATCTCTCCCCTCTCACCTTAAATCTATGCCCCCTCATTATAGATCCCCTACCTTTGGGAAAAGATTTTGACTATCGACCTTATCTATGCCCCTCATTATTTTATAGACTTCTATAAGATCACCCCTAAACCTCCTACTCTCCAGGGAAAAAAGTCTCAGTCTATCCAACCTCTCCCTATAAGTCAAACCATCATGTCCCGGTAGCATCCTAGTAAATCTTTTCTGCACTCTTTCTAGTTTAATAATATCCTTTCTATAGTAGGGTGACCAGAACTGTACACAGTATTCCAAGTGTGGCCTTACTAATGTCTTGTACAACTTCAACAGGACATCCCAACTCCTGTATTCAATGTTCTGACCAATGAAACCAAGCATGCTGAATGCCTTCTTCACCACCCTATCCACCTGTGACTCCACTTTCAAGGAGTTATGAACCTGTACTCCTAGATCTCTTTGTTCTGTAACTCTCCCCAACGCCCTACCATTAACGGAGTAGGTCCTGGCCCGATTCGATCTACCAAAATGCATCACCTCACATTTATCTAAATTAAACTCCATCTGCCATTCATCGGCCCACTGGCCCAATTTATCAAGATCCCGTTGCAATCCTAGATAACCTTCTTCACTGTCCACAATGCCACCAATCTTGGTGTCATCTGCAAACTTACTAACCATGCCTCTTAAATTCTCATCCAAATCATTAATATAAATAACAAATAACAGCGGACCCAGCACCGATCCCTGAGGCACACCGCTGGTCACAGGCCTCCAGTTTGAAAAACAACCCTCTACAACCACCCTCTGTCTTCTGCCATCAATCCAATTTTGTATCCAATTGGCTACCTCACCTTGGATCCCGTGAGATTTAACCTTATGTAACAACCTACCATGCGGTACCTTGTCAAAGGCTTTGCTAAAGTCCATGTAGACCACATCTACTGCACAGCCCTCATCTATCATCTTGGTTACCCCTTCAAAAAACTCAATCAAATTCATGAGACATTATTTTCCTCTCTCAAAACCATGCTGACTGTTCCTAATCAGTCCCTGCTTCTCCAAATGCCCGTTGTTCCTGTCTCTCAGAATACCCTCTAACAACTTACCCACTACAGATGTCAGGCTCACCGGTCTGTAGTTCCCAGGCTTTTCCCTGCCGCCCTTCTTAAACAAAGGCACAACATTTGCTACCCTCCAATCTTCAGGCACCTCACCTGTAGCTGTCGATGATTCAAATATCTCTGCTAGGGGACCCGCAATTTCCTCCCTAACCTCCCATAACGTCCTGGGATACATTTCATCAGGTCCCGGAGATTTATCTACCTTGATGCGCGTTAAGACTTCCAGCACCTCCCTCTCTGTAATATGTACACTCCTCAAGACATCACTATTTATTTCCCCAAGTTCCCTAACATCCATGCCTTTCTCAACCGTAAATGTGAAATATTCATTTAGGATCTCACCCATCTCTTGTGGTTCCGCATATAGATGACCTTGTTGATCCTTAAGAGGCCCTACTCTCTCCCTAGTTACTCTTTTGCCCTTTATGTATTTGTAGAAGCTCTTTGGATTCACCTTTGCCTTATCTGCCAAAGCAATCTCATGTCCCCTTTTTACCCTCCTGATTTCTCTCTTAACTCTACTCCGGCAATCACTATACTCTTCAAGGGATCCATTTGATCCCAGCTGCCTATGCATGTCATATGCCTCCTTCTTCTTTTTGACTAGGGCCTCAATCTCCTGAGTCATCCAAGGTTCCCTACTTCTACCAGCCTTGCCCTTCACTTTATAAGGAATGTGCTTATCCTGAACCCTGGTTAACACACTTTTGAAGGCCTCCCACTTACCAGACGTCCCTTTGCCTGCCAACAGACTCTCCCAATCAACTTCTGAAAGTTCCTGTCTAATACCATCAAAATTGGCCTTTCCCCAATTTAGAATTTTAACTTTTGGGCCAGACCTATCATTCTCCATAGCTATCTTAAAACTAATGGAATTATGATCACTGGTCCCAAAGTGATCCCTCACTAACACTTCTGTCACCTGCCCTTCCTTATTTCCCAAGAGGAGGTCAAGTTTTGCCCCCTCTCTAGTCGGGCCATCCACATACTGAATGAGAAATTCCTCCTGAATACACTCAACAAATTTCTCTCCATCCAAGCCCCTAACGCTATGGCTGTCCCAGTCAATGTTGGGAAAGTTGAAGTCCCCTACTATTACCACCCTATTTTTCTTGCAGCTGTCTGTCATCTCCTTACATATTTGCTCCTCAATTTCCCGTTGACTATTTGGGGGTCTGTAGTACAATCCTATCAAAGTGATCTCTCCCTTCTTATTTTTCAGTTCTACCCGTATAGACTCAGTGGGCGAACCCTCGGATATATCCTCTCTCACTACTGCCGTGATGTTCTCCCTAATCAAGAACGCAACTCCCCCTCCTTTCTTACCTCCTACTCTATCTTTCCTATAGCATCTGTACCCTGGAACATTGAGCTGCCAGTCCTGCCCCTCCCTTAGCCATGTTTCAGTAATAGCTATAACATCCCAGTCCCATGTACCGATCCATGCCCTGAGTTCATCTACCTTGCCCATCAGACTTCTTGCATTGAAATAAATGCAGTTTAATCTAGACTTCCCTTGGTCTTTGCCCTGCTTTCTCAGACCATCTGTCCGGTCATGTTTTGTACACTCTCCCTTACTGCCTTTTGTTTCTGTCACCACTTTACTTCCCACTGACTTCCTGCATCGGTTTCCATCCCCCTGCCACATGAGTTTAAACCCTCCCCAACAGCACTAGCAAACACTCCCCCGTGGACATTGGTTCCAGTCCTGCCCAGATGCAGACCGTCCAATTTGTAGTGGTCCCACCTCCCCCAGAACTGGTTCCAATGTCCCAGGAATTTGAATCCCTCCCTCTTGCACCATCTCTCAAGCCACGTATTCATCCTAGCTATCCTGTCATTCCTACTCTGACTAGCCCGTGGCACTGGTAGCAATCCTGAGATTACTACATTTGAGGTCCTACTTTTTAGTTTAACTCCTAACTCCCTAAATTCAGCTTGTAGGACCTCATCCCATTTTTTACCTATATCGTTGGTACCTATATGCACCACGACAACTGGCTGTTCACCCTCCCCCTCCAGAATGTCCTGCAGCCGCTCCGAGACATCCCTGACCCTTGCACCAGGGAGGCAACATACCATCCTGGAGTCTCTGTTGCGTCCGCAGAAATGCCTGTCTATTCCCCTTACAATCGAGTCCCCTATCACTATAGCTCTGCCACTCTTTTTCCTGCCCTCCTGTGCAGCAGAGCCAGCCACGGTGCCATGAACCTGGCCGCTGCCACCTTCCCCTGGTGAGCCATCACCCCCAACAGTATCCAAAACGGTATACCTGTTTGAGAGGGGGATGGCCACAGGGGACCCCTGCACTACCTGCCTGCACCTCTTACTCTGCCTGGTGGTCACCCATTCACTTCCTGCCTGTACTCCCTTTACCTGCGGTGTGACCAACTCGCTAAACGTGCTATCCACTGGAAGGATGTCAAAAAAAACAATTAGGAAAGCAAAGAGGAACTACAAAATTAAATTATCAAGGAATATATAATGAAATAGTAAAATATTCTACAGACACAAACAACAAAAGAAAAATCAGGACAGGGCCATTAAGTGATGCACAAGATAAGGTCACAAGTAATGACAGCGAAATGGCAGAAATATTGAATTGTTGCTTTGTCTCCCTGGTAAAATCTCCACATCACGTAAAATACTGAGGCAAACAAGGTAGGCATGACATTAGAGATCATCATAAAAGGTATGAAGACATTTAAGATAGAAAGGGGAAGGTAATAACTTAGAGGATAAAACCCTTGGTCCTGATGGATTGCTGTTATTTCTATATTTAAAATGGGAAATAGAACAAGTCCAGGGAACTATAGACCAGTTAGCTTAACGCCGGTGGTAGGAAAGATAATGGATTCTTCACTCAAATATGTAATAGAAAAACATCCAGAAACCAAAAATACAATAAAGAATAGTCAGCACGGATTTCAGAAGTAAAAGTCATGCTTGACTAACCTTATTGAATTCTTTTTGAAGTAACAAAGGTTAGACAAGGGTAATGTAGCAGATGTAATTCATTTGGATTTTCAAAAGGCCTTCCATAAGGTACTGTGCATTATAGACTCATGACCAAGGTCAGAACCTGTGGAGTCAGGGGACAGGTAGCAGAATGAATAGCAAGCTGGCTACAAAACAGAAAACAGAGAGTAGGGGTTAAGGGTAGCTACTCAGACTGGCAAAAGTGGGATGTGGTGTTCCATAGGGATCAGTGCTGGGACCACTGGTCACAATTTACATCAACAATTTGGACTCAGGAATTGGAAGTACAATTTCAAAATTTGTGGACGACACAAAATTGGGGGGTGTTGTTAATACAAAGGAAGAATGCATTAAAATGCAAGAAGACATTAATAAACTTGCAGAATGGGCGTGTAACTGGCAAATGAATTTCAATATAGATGAGTGTGGGGTATTACATTTTGGTAGGAAGAATAAGGAGGCCTCAGACTGCTGGAATAAAAGAGTCTAAATCAAGAAGAGGAACAGAGGGATCTCAGCGTACCAATACACATCACTAAAAGTAATAACACGTAAATAAGGCCATTTAAAAATAGCACTGGGATTCATTTCTATAAGGATAGAATTGAAAAGCAGAAAAGTTATGTTAAACTTATATAAAACCTTGGTTAGACCACACTTGGAGTACTGAGAACAGTTCTGGGGCATGACTTTAAAAGTGAAGAAAGGGTGGGTTGGGGGCAGGGGCACATTCAAAATTGCAACCATTTCAGACCTGGCTCCAACCCCCACCTCTTTCCCCCCCCCCCCCCCCCCATTTCCAGTCTTCACGGGGTGGGCGACCAACCCGCTCCCAGGAGACGGGTTGGACCTTAAATCCTTTCAAGGAGGCTTTGGGCCTCCATTTTCCCACAGTTGTGGGCCCGGAGGAGATGGAATGCTTCCCCCAGGCCCAACAAGCCTACCTGCAGCGGCTCTTTCTCCTCACCACCATCACCACCCCCCCCCCCCCACCCCCCAAAATCCAAACAAACACGACTTACCTGAACACGTCCTCTCCCTGGCTGCTCTCCCGTCTGACTGAGCCCAGCCTGTCAATCAGGCCCGTCAGTCGGACGGCAAACCGACAATAAAAAAGACGTCCTTGCATCAAAATCATAAGGCCACATGAGAAACCCGTACTTCCGGGGCCTCCATTCCTGGCTCAGAGTGAAAAGCATGCCTCTGGTCTCCATTTTATTATAAAAAGGATATAGAAGCTTTGGAGAAGGTGCAAAGAAGATTCACAAGGATGATACCAGAACTGAGAGGATATACTTATCGGGAAAGAATAAACCGGCTAGGGCACTTTTCTCTGGAAAAGAGAAGGCTGAGGGGTGACCTGATAGAGGTTTTTAAGATAATGAAAGGGTTTGGTAGGGTAGATTTAGAGAAGATGTTTCCACTTGCAGGGGAGTACAACACTCGAGGTCATCAATATAAGATAATCACTAATAAATCCAATAGGGAATTCAGGAAAAACTTCTTTACCCAAAGAGTGGTAAGAATGTGGAACTTGCTACCACAAGGAGTAGTTGAGGCAAATAGCATAGATGCATTTAAGGGGAAGCTCGATAAGCACAAGAAGGAGAAAGGAATAGAAGGGTATCCGGATAGGGGGTAGATGAAGGAGGCACGTGGAGAGTAAAAACGCCTGCATAGACCAGTTGGGCCGAATGGCCTGTTTCTGTGCTATTGCCTCATTGTAACTCATTGTAAAATCAAAAGTTTGTTGCCAGGAAATAATACGATTAGTGTGCATTTATAGAATGTAATTTATAGCTCAGGATTTTAAGCCCCCTTTTCATTTCAACCAGACTCCCTATGGGTGATCCATGCCCCTCATGATCTGCAAGTGTACATTTTGAATTGTGTAGCCCAATTACTCTAAGTGCAGTACCACTGTGCACTGGAATTTGAATAGGATTGTCACTATTTCTGGTACCAATTCGAACACAGAATTATCGAATGCCAGATCAGACTTGTATGAACTAATATTTGCCATGATTTTTATTAACAAATGAAATATGGAAGTATCAGAACCAGACAACCTACTGCACTGTATAATGCAATATTATTCTACACGTAGTTGACCAACTAGTGACTATTGTCCTTGGAAGGGAGGTAATTGAGCCTCTTCGGGGTCAGGTTGCAGCACGATGACACATCTGACAATGGAAGATCAGAACCAAGTCAACCCTCTATTAGCAGACTAGGCAATCCAATACTTGAGCTGTGCAGGTCTTTAATACTGCAGGGTACTGTTGATGATTGACCAGCAGTCTGGCTCATTTAATGGGTCCAAGAGAGTAGACCCATCACTCAGACTGGGATTCTTCCCACAAAGCTCCAAATAATCTTAAGCCAATGCCTTAACAGGTGAGTGGTCCAGGCTTGATACACAGTGGGAAGCTTACCAGTGTTTTATGTTGGGATTCTGTGGTTGGTTTCCGGTCCGGCAATGCTTTAAGTTTAAAATTCTCATCTTTGTTTTCAAATCCCTCTGTGACCTCGCCCCCTCCCTATTTCTGTAACCTCCGACAACCCTCCAAGATCTCTGTGCTCCTCCAATTCTTGCCTCTTGCGCATCCCCGATTTTCATCGCTCTGCCATTGACTGCTGTGCCTTTAGCTGCCTAGGCCCGAAGCTCTGGAATTCCCTCCCTCGACCTCTCTACCTCTCTCTCCTTTAAGACACTCCCGGAAACCTACCTCTTTGACCAAGCTGTCTTAATATCTCCTAATGTGGAGATGCCGGTGATGGACTGGGGTTGACAATTGTAATAATATCTCCTAATATATAATATGGCTCGGTGTCAAATTATGTTTGATAAGGCTCCTGTGAAGTGCCTTGGGACACTTTACGACGTTAAAGGCACTATAGAAATGCAAGTTGTTGCATGATTTTAGCTGGCTAACCTCCAGGAGTACGCTAGTGTGCACCTGGCAGCCGGAACCCTGTCTTATACCAATCTGTGCCAAAACATAGAAAATAGGAGCAAGAGTAGGCCATTCGGCCCTTCGGGCCTGCTCTGCCATTCAAAATGATCATGGCTGATCGTTTAACTCAGTACCCTGTTTCCGCTTTCTTCCCCATATCCCTTGATCCCTTTAGCATTAAGAAATATATCAATCTCCTTCTTGAATAGATGACCTCTAATGACTTGGCCTCCACTGCCTTCTGTGGTAGAGAATTCCACAGGTTCACCACCCTCTGAGTGAAGAAATTTCTCCTCATCTCAGTTCTAAATGGCATACCCCGTATCCTGAGACTGTGACCCCTGGTTCTGGACTCCCCATCCATCGGAAACATCCTCCCTGCGTCTAGTCTGTCCAGTTAAAATTTTATATGTTTCGATGAGATCACCTCTCATTCTTCTAAACTCGAGTGAATATAGGCCTAGTCGACCCAATCTTTCCTGCCATCCCAGGAATCAGTCTGGTAAACCTTTGTTGCACTCGCTCCATGGCAAGGACATCCTTCCTCAAATAAGGAGACCAAAACTGCACACAATACTCCAGATGTAGTCTCACCAAGGCCCTGTACAACTGCAGCAGCCAACTTCCTGGCACCACGGGTAGCTCTGCTGCACAGGCTGGGAGGAAAAAGAGTGGCAGAGCTATAGTGATAGGGGACTCAATTGTAAGGGGAATAGACAGGCGTTTCTGCGGCCGCAACCGAGACTCCAGGATGGTGTGTTGCCTCCCTGGTGCAAGGATCAAGGATGTCTCGGAGCGGCTACAGAACATTTTGGAGGGGGAGGGCGAACAGCCAGCTGTCGTGGTGCACATAGGCACCAACGATATAGGTAAAAAAGGGGATGAGGTCCTAAAAGCAGAATATAGGGAGTTAGGAGGTAAATTAAAAAATAGGACCTCAAAGGTAGTAATCTCAGGATTGCTGCCAGTGCCACGTGCTAGTCAGAGTAGAAATAGGAGGATATTTCAAATGAATACGTGGCTAGAGGAGTGGTGCAAGGGGGAGGGATTCAAATTCCTGGGACACTGGAAACGGTTCTGGGGGAGGTGGGACCAGTACAAACCGGATGGTCTGCACCTGGGCAGGGCCGGGACCGCTGTCCTAGGAGGAGTGTTTGCTAGTGCTGTTGGGGAGGGTTTAAACTAAAGTGGCAGGGGGTTGGGAACCTGAGCAGGGAGAGAGAGGAAAGCGTAACAGGAAGGGACAGAAGGTATGGAGTAATAGGTAAAGTGTTAAAAAAGGAAAAAGCAGGAACTAAGCGTCACAAAACAGATTTGAAAGTTCTTTATCTGAATGCACGTAGCATTCGTAATAAAATGGACGAGTTAACGGCACAAATAACTACGTATGGGTATGATCTTGTGGCCATTACAGAAACATGGCTGCAGGGTGACAACGACTGGGAATTAAATATGCCAGGGTATTTAACAATCAGGAAGGACAGGCAGGAAGGAAGGGGAGGTGGGGTGGCTATGTTAATAAAGGAAGGAATCACTGTAATACAGAGAAATGATATTGGGACAAAGCATCAAGATAATGAAACAGTTTGGGTGGAGATAAGGAATAATAAGGGAAAAAAAACATTAGTGGGCGTAGTATATAGGCCTCCTAATAGTTGCAACTCTGCTGGAAGAAGTATTAATCAGGAAATAGTCGGGGCATGTAATAAGGGAACAGCCATAATTATGGGGGATTTTAATTATCATATTAACTGGACAAATCAAATTGGGCAGAGCAGCCTTGAGGACGAGTTCATTGAGTGCATCAGGGATGGATTTCTTGAGCAGTATGTAACTGATCCTACAAGGGGGCAGGCAACCTTGGACCTGGTCCTGTGTAATGAGTCAGGATTAATTAATAATGTCCTAGTTAAGGATCCACTTGGAACGAGCGACCACAACATGGTTGAATTCCATATCCAATTAGAGGGTGAGAAGGTTGATTCTCAAACAAGCGTACTGAGCTTGAATAAAGGAGACTATGATGGTATGAGGGTGGAATTGATTAAAGTGGACTGGGAAAATAGATTAAAGGGTAAGACGGTACATGAGCAGTGGTGTTCATTTAGGGAGTTATTTTACAACTTTCAAAATAAATATATTCCACTGAGGAAAAAAGGGTGTAAAAGAAATGACAGCCATCCGTGGCTAAGTAAAGAAATCAAGGATAGTATCCGACTAAAAACAAGGACATATAAGGTAGCCAAACTTAGTGGGAGGATAGAAGATTGGGAATTCTTCAAAAGACAGCAAAAAGTAACTAAAGGATTGATTAAGAAAGGGAAGTTAGATTATGAAAAGAAATTAGCAAAAAATATAAAAACAGATAGCAAGAGTTTCTATAGTTATATAAAAAGAAAAAGGGTGGCTAAGGCAAACATAGGTCCCTTAGAGGATGAGACCGGGAAATTAATGGTGGGAAACATGGAGATGGCAAAAATGCTGAACAAATATTTTGTTTCAGTCTTTACAGTAGAGGACACTAAGAATATCCCAACACTGGACAAACAGGGGACTCTCAGGGGGGAGGAGCTAAATACGATTAAAATCACTCAGGAGATGGTACTCAGTAAAATAATGGGACTCAAGGCGGATAAATCCCCTGGACCTGATGGCTTCCATTCTAGGGTCTTGAGGGAAGTGGCAGTAGGGATTGTGGATGCTTTGGTGATAGTTTTCCAAAATTCCCTGGACTCAGGAGAGGTCCCGGCAGATTGGAAAACTGCTAATGTAACACCGTTATTTAAAAAGGGTAGTAGGCAGAAGGCTGGAAATTATAGGCCAGTTAGCTTAACATCTGTGGTGGGTAAAATTTTGGAGTCTATTATTAAGGAGACAGTAACGGAACATTTAGATAAGCATAATTTAATAGGACAAAGTCAGCATGGCTTTATGAAGGGGAAGTCATGTCTGACAAATTTGCTTGAGTTCTTCGAGGATATAACGTATAGGGTGGATAAAGGGGAACCAGTGGACATAGTGTATTTAGACTTCCAGAAGGCATTCGACAAGGTGCCACATAAAAGATTATTACTTAAGATAAAAAATCACGGGATTGGGGGTAATATTCTGGCATGGGTGGAGGATTGGTTATCGAACAGGAAGCAGAGAGTTGGGATAAATGGTTCATTTTCGGACTGGCAACCAGTAACCAGTGGTGTTCCACAGGGGTCGGTGCTGGGTCCCCAACTCTTTACAATCTATATTAACGATTTGGAGGAGGGGACCGAGTGCAACATATCAAAATTTGCAGATGATACAAAGATGGGAGGGAAAGTAGAGAGTGAGGAGGACATAAAAAACCTGCAAGGGGATATAGACAGGCTGGGTGAGTGGGCGGAGATTTGGCAGATGCAATATAATATTGGAAAATGTGAGGTTATGCACTTTGGCAGGAAAAATCAGAGAGCAAGTTATTTTCTTAATGGCGAGAGACTGGAAAGTACTGCAGTACAAAGGGATCTGGGGGTCCTAGTGCAAGAAAATCAAAAAGTTGGTATGCAGGTGCAGCAGGTGATCAAGAAAGCCAACGGAATGTTGGCTTTTATTGCTAGGGGGATAGAATATAAAAACAAGGAGGTATTGCTGCAGTTATATAAGGTATTGGTGAGACCGCAGCTGGAATACTGCATACAGTTTTGGTCTCCATACTTAAGAAAAGACATACTTGCTCTCGAGGCAGTACAAAGAAGGTTCACTCGGTTAATCCCGGGGATGAGGGGGCGGACATATGAGGAGAGGTTGAGTAGATTGGGACTCTACTCATTGGAGTTCAGAAGAATGAGAGGCGATCTTATTGAAACATATAAGATTGTGAAGGGTCTTGATCGGGTGGATGCAGTAAGGATGTTCCCAAAGATGGGTGAAACTAGAACTAGGGGGCATAATCTTAGAATAAGGGGCTGCTCTTTCAAAACTGAGATGAGGAGAAACTTCTTCACTCAGAGGGTGGTAGGTCTGTGGAATTTGCTGCCCCAGGAAGCTGTGGAAGCTACATCATTAGATAAATTTAAAACAGAAATAGACAGTTTCCTAGAAGTAAAGGGAATTAGGGGTTATGGGGAGCGGGCAGGAAATTGGACATGAAGCTGAGTTCGGATCGGTCAATGCCCTGTGGGTGGCGGAGAGGGCCCAGGGGCTGTGTGGCCGGGTCCTGCTCCGACTTCTTGTGTTCTTTAGATTTGTGGTTGGGATCAGATCAGCCATGATCTTATTGAATGGCGGAGCAGGCTCGAGGGGCCGATTGGCCTACTCCTGCTCCAATTTCTTATGTTCTTATGTTCTTATCCCTGCTCCTGTACTCAAATCCTCTTGCAATGAAGGCCAACATACCATTCGCCTTCCTAACTGCTTGCTGCACCTGAATGCGCGCTTTCAGCGACTGGTGTACAAGGACACCCAGGTCTCGTTGCACCTCCCCTTTTCCCAATCTATCACCATTCAAATAATCTGCCTTTCTGTTTTTACAACCAGAGTGGATAACCTCACATTTATCCACGTTATACTGCATCTGCCATGTTCTTGCCCACTCACCCAACTTGTCTAAATCACATTGGAGCCTCTTTGCATCCTCCTCACAGCTCACATTCCACCCCAGCTTTGTGTCGTCTGCAAACTTGGAAATATTACATTCTGTTCCCTCATCCAAATCATTGACATATATTGTGAATAGCTGGGGCCCAAGCACTGATCCCTCTGGTACCCCACTAGTCACTGCCTGCCACCTGGAAAAAGACCCGTTTATTCCTACTCTCTGTTTCCTGTCTGTCAACCAATTCTCAATCCATGCCGGTATATTCACCCCAATCCTATGTGCTTTAATTTTGCACACTCACCTCTTGTGTGGGATTTTATCAAAAGCCTTCTGAAAATCCAAATACACCACATCCACTGGTTGTCCCCTAGCTATTCTACTAGTTACATCCTCAAAAAACTCCAGTAGATTTGTTAAGCATGATTTTCCTTTCATAAACCCATGCTGACTTTGTCCAATCCCGTTAATGCCTTCCAAGTGTTCTGTTATCATATCTTTTATAATAAACTCTAGCATTTTCCCCACCACTGATGTTAGGCTAACTGGTCCGTAATTCCCTGTTTTTTCTCTCCCTCCTTTTTTAAATAGTGGGGTTACATTTGCCACCCTCCAATCTGTAGGAACTGTTCCAGAGTCTATAGAATTTTGGAAGATGATCACCAATGCATCCACTATTTCCAGGGCCACTTCCTTTAGTACTCTGGGATGTAGATTATCAGGCCCTGGGGATTTGTCGGCTTTTCGCCCCATTAATTTCCCTAGCACTATTTTTTACTAATACTGGTTTCCTTCAGTTCCTCCCTCTCACTAGACCCTAGGTTCCCTAACATTTCTGGTTGGTTATTTGGTTCTGTCTTCACAAAGGAGGACACAAAGTATATGTTTAATTGTTCTGCCATTTCTTTGTTCCCCATTATAATTTCCCCCATTTCTGACTGTAAGGGACCTACATTTGTCTTCACTAATCTTTTTCTCTTGACATATTTATGGAAGCTTTTACAGTCAGTTTTTATGTTCCCTGCTAGTTTACTCTCATACTCTATTTTTCCCCTCTTAATCAATCTCTTTGCCCTCCTTTGCTGAATTCTGAACTGCTCCCAATCCTCAGGCTTGCTGCTTTTTCTGGCAATTTTATGTCTCCTCTTTGGGTCTAATACTATCACTAATTTCTTTTGTAAGCCACGGTTGAGGCACCTTTCCTGTTTTATTTTTGCGCCAGACAGGAATGAATAATTGTTGTAATTCCTGCATACGTTCTTTAAATATTCGCCATTGCCTATCCACCGTCATCCCTTTTAGTAAAGTTCCCCAATCTGTCATAGCCAACTCACACCTCATACTTTCATAATTTGCTTTATTTAGATTCAGGACCAGAGTTTCGGATTCAACTACTTCACACTCCATCTTAATGAGGAATTCTATCATGTTATGGTCGCTCTTCCCTAAGGGACCCCGCACAACAAGATTGTTAATTAATCCTTTCTCATTGCACAATACCCAATCTAAGATTGCCTGTTCTCTAGTTGGTTCCTCAACGTATTGGTCTGGTAAACCATCACGTACACACTCCAGGAATTCCTCCCCCACAGTATTATTGCTAATTAGGTTTGACCGATCTATATTTATATTAAAGTCACCCATGATTCTCGTTGTACCCTTCTTGCATGCGTCTTTAATTTCCTGTTTCATGCCCTCCCCTACATCTCCACTACAGTTTGGAGGCCTATAGACAACCCCCACCAACGTTTTCTGCCCCTTGGTGTTTCTTAGCTCCACCCATACAGATTCCACATCGTGATTTTCCGAGCCAATATCCTTCCTCACTATTGCATTGATTTCCTCCTTTACTAACAACACTACCTCACCTCCTTTCCTTTTTTGCCTGTCCTTCCTAAATATTGAATACCTCTGGATGTTCAGTCCCCATCCTTGGTCACCCTGCAGCCATGTCTCCGTAATCGCAGCTATATCATAACGGTTAATATCTATCTGCGCTGGATTTGGGTAAATGGGATGTATCCCTATGGGGAGAAAGTGTGCACTCCAGAACAGAAGTTCAAACAGAAATTCAACACATGAACTTTTCTCAGTAGCTTGGTTTGGAGATTCTTTAATATGTTGATGGTTTTCCACAATTGAAACACCCGATAATGACCAAAAATAAAATCCATGAAAGCATCAGTCTAATCTAACCATTTTTTTTTCTTTGGTAGAAAAGTCTACTGTGGGTCTTTAAAAGATTCTCCAAGACACCTTCCCACACCAAATTTGACTTCTTGGAATATTTCAGAGCTCTCTTTTGATCTCTTATCAGCAAAAACTTCCCGGCCCATGAAGCCAAATTCTGAGGATGGATGTCAGTGATGACCAAAGCAGCAATACTATTTTGACATGTGACAGATGTAGATTGTAGTATTTTTCTAAGATTAAAATCAATATTACAGAAATGAACTTATTGTAGACAGCCAAAGTAGGCCTTTTTAAAATACAGTAGTGCTAGATACCTGCGACATGCTGCTGAAGTGTAACCAGGGTCTATAACATTTTGTGGCACCTCAAGATCAATTTCTGTAGCAAGCCGAACCATATTTTGCAGTGTGAGTGTGTAGATTGTGCAGCGGGTCTGCCAAGATCTGAAGACGTGAAAGTTAATGATAAATATTTTTTAAAATACTGTATAAAAAAGATAAATCTGGTGGCCTTTATTTAGAAAAATAAGACATTTCAAACTTTTTAAAAGCAGTTTACTGTGCTTAATCTGAGTTGTTGATGCTCTGTTCAACAGTTTACAGTAATAGCTGCATGTGTCGCCTAATTGTCTCATCTAGCCAGGTGAGATAGCTTGGTGTTAAGTGGCACCTGAGACAATAACAGGAAATTTTGCAACATGTGCAGGTGTCTTTTTAAACTCCAATGTACAGCCTGATTTAAAGGGACAACTACTGGACCAAAACCAGACAGAACTGCTTCTTATATGACACAGCCTCACCATTTGGTTTTCTGAGAGTAAATTCCAGCTTTTCCGCTCTAAATGAATGAAAAAGCTTGTAAATTATTTACCGCAGTTTGTTTATTCAGCAAACTGATTTTTAAAAAATATTCAAAAGTCAGCTTTTCGGATATTTAAATAACAGCAAAGACAACGGAAGATTATTTTATGCAAGTATGAAAATACATGTGTACTGGGAGGGTTATGATGCCATTAAAATATTATCGAAATATTTTGGATATACTGGAGTAAAAATCAGTTGAAGGATAGTTAATTGACATTCTATGCATTAAAAAAATGAAAATAAGATATGCAAACATTAAACAAGATGTCATGAGATGAAACATACATGCTGGTTGAAAGTAATTTCAGTGAAACACACGACATTTGCAATACTAAATAAAAAGGAAAGGAATGGATAAAATTAGTTTGCTCTCTGTGATGACCGTTCCGTGCCCCAGGTCAAATAGATTCTGCCAAATGGTAAATCTTTGATCCATTAAATACTTAAATTTCAAAATGGTGTCATCTAATTAAATACATCTGTGACCTGTGAATAATGGGAAGAATGGATGGAAATAATTAGTGCTTCCTGTGTCCTGATGCTTTATGTGCCATCTGACTCTTTTCCCGCTGACTTTATGAAGTGGCTGTCCCTGCTTTTCAGCCAGATGTTAGTCTGTGAAAGATCTTACCAGTGTAAGACTGTACAAAAGTGTCTGTTCAGTTGTCTTATCCTTAACCAGTGTTGACCATATAGTGTTTTGCAGAGGTAAGTTGATATTGGAAGCAAAATATAATGCTGTTGTTTGTAATTCTGCTTATCACAACTTCAGTTCAGAGTACTTCATCTGGTTCGTTGCAACGATGAATTGTATCAAGCATAATTTCCTGTGCGGACTGGTGTATGGTGTTTAAACGAGTGCTAGTGCAGTTTCAACTCCCTCTTCAGCACTTTCTACCAGTGGTGATAATTTCAAGCATAACTAGGAAAGATTATTCGTTGTTGTTAACAGTTCAAATTCTCCATAGATTGTTTGAGTGCAAGACCTCAGGATGTTTGTGTTAAGACTTGGGGGGAAAAATGTATCCATAGTCCTGAATACAGCTGTCGGAATGTTTTTAGTTGGGCTTTGCGTTTTGCTGAATGAGACTGGGGTAGCAGCACTTTATAGCCAATGAGTCTGGGCTAGCGTAGCTGTTGGCAGCTAAATGTGCTTACAGCTTGGTTTAAAACGGAAACAAACAGAACGATTTGTGGCAAACTGCATTCACAAAGCAGTTTATTATATAGTTTTTTTTTGTCCACAATTGTACATCATTGTTTTCAGGCAGTTACAGGAAGGACGCAGTATTCCTGCTTTGTTGGCCTGACTTGCAGCTATAGCGATGGAATGTATTGCTAAAGCCAAGCTGTGGGTGAGGAGAAACAGAAGCTCTTCAGGAATTAAAAAGACCAGAAAATTGTCCTATGTAAGCTGTTTTAACTATTTGTTTTGAGTGAAATTTAATGTTGCCCATTTGACTTACTTAACTGTATGTTTTGAGTGGACTTTACGTTGCTGGTTAAGAAATAAGGATTAACAGAAGTAAGTTTTTAAATGAGGTTTATGTGTGGTACTACAGTTGAATGTTTGAATGAATAATCAGTTTGTAAACAAAATTGATTTGTTTAACCAGACTATTCTCTTAAGTGAACTGTCGCCATTCAATAGCAATCACCTGAGTGCACCGATGTTTTTATTAAAGCAGTAGTACATGTGTACAAGAGAGTATCAGTTGTAGAACTGCATTTGACATTTTGTACAAGCACAGCAGACCATCGTCTACATGTGGATCTTTCCCCTTGTGCTCAGCCAGGCTCAGTTGGTAGCACTCTCACCTTTTTGGAGTCGAGTTTGTGAATTGAAGCCTTGAATACATAGTCCAGTTTATAGTCCAGTGCAGTACTGTGGGACTGTTGCACTGTCAATGCACCATGTGTCTGGTTCACCTGGACATTAAAGATCCCTGGGCATTACTCCCCCAATGTCCTGACCAACTTTCTTCCCTCAACCAACACTAACGAAACAGATTAACTGGTTACTCGCCTCGTTGCTGTTTTAGGGTCAGAGAACAAGTGTTTAGGTTTGAAAAGGACGAGCAGGTCAGTGGTTTGATGCCAGCTGTATTCACAATTGCTTTCTCCTTCTTGACTGAAATTTTGGTGTTTCTATATGGAAATGGGATTAGATAGCTCTGATGTAGAGCAAACACAGGCATAGGCACAATGGGCTTTTGTGCTGGAGTTTCTATAATATGGCTGCTGTGTTTACCTACATAACAAAATCAAGACACTTTGAATTAACTCATTGTCTCAAAATGCTTCATAAACAAACATTCAGAGATTTTATATGGTGCTAAATAAATGCAAGTCTCTTTCTTCCGATTGCATTTATGGTTGTGGTGGCAGTTTATTTTTTATGATGTGGTAGATCTGCAGTTGTAAGACTCCAAACTGTTTTCCCATTTCACTGACTTTCTACTGGTAATCATTTCTTTCACTTTTCAGCACTTTCTTTTTGTGGCATAAAGGTAGTACAACAGAATATGTAACTCTAAAACTCAGTTGCTGAGAGAATAAAAGAGTCTCACAGCTATGTGCTATTCATTGTGCTTTTTTTTTGCACACAAATCACAGCTGTCAACAGTGAAAATATTGGGAATAAGATTTCTGATCAAAAAGATCTGGACTAGTTGCAAGCATAGAGCTGTATTTTAAAACACCTTTGTAATCAGTATATGTAGTACATGGAAGGTGATTGCCTGTTCATTTATGAAGAAGTCATCGACTACTGACTGAGCAAATATTGACTGAGTGTAAATCAATAGTGAAACCCACTTAATTATCTGAAATAGTTTGCTGAAAAGAACAAAATCTTACAGCATAAATTATTTCCTCATGCGTCCCCAACAACATTTTAAAACTACAAATAAGCACGTTTCACTCCAAATGAGAGAAACTTGATAGGTGTGATTATTTTGCATGCATCCAGTGGCTGCATGACATATGTAAAAAGACACAGGTTAGGCTGGCAGTGTCAAAGCTTTGGCATGCCAGTGACATTAATGTATGCACTACCAAATAGCAAGTGAGCAGATGTACCACAACCTAACCAATACATAAACCAAATTAAAACTATGTAAAACACAGCATGGTTTAGCACAGTGAAGATACAATCATGCCCCAAGGGTTCTTAGGCTCATTGCATTCATACAGGCCACATAAGAAGGCTGGGAAGGCATTCCACATGTGGCCTATTCCATACATATCAACTATCATAAGCTGACAGTGTTTCAACACATGTGTCAGCTTGTCAGAGTTTCACAAGAAAAATCAACTTTTCTCACTGGGATTATGGTTGTCAGTATCAACCAATCAGATCAGCTGGAAAATGAGACTGTCGGCTATCAGAACAAATCCCGTTAGCTGAAGGGTGGGAGTGAACCTTGTCAGAAACAATCAATTAAATGTTCGTTTCTCCGACTGTTGGCTGTAAACAAAGTTGGGGCAGAAAAGTTTTAAGATGAGCTGATGGCTTCAGGTGTATATATGTGGTGTTTATCCCTAGATAAGTTTTTATATATAGAAAATCACTTTCTGGGGCATGCTTAGCTGTTGATTAATATAAATGTTTATTTTCTTCATGGTTTGAAGCTGCTTTTTTGGGACAAAGAAAATTCCCTTGTACAATGTATTACTTTATTTCATTTAAACATTCCTATCACTGCACTTGCAGTGCAAAGGTTTGGAAATAGAATGGGGGTTGGAGTGGTGATCAATTTTACTTAATTTAAAAAAAACACGCTGGGTTTCCATTGCAACTGTTTACTGTTGTGATTTGTAATGCAGACCATTGTTTTGTTGAATTGTGGTGCTTGGTTATGTTCTGTAACTTTTTGAAAGGTATTTTCTGTTTGTGCGCTTGTGATGGAGGTGTCTTTGTTACTGTGACATAACCATGGAGAAAGCCCATGCTGTCCATATTAAAATAGTCAACATCCACAGGGAAATATGAGGAGTGTCAAAAATAATAAAGGTGCATTCATACTACAACTGTAGTGTTTGTGTGAAGCAGTTCCATTTTATATTTGATGCTGCAGTTATAGTGTAAATGTAGTCTGAATCGGAGTGTGGGCTCAACCCGTCACTGAAGAGAAGCAGAGTTAAACTTACTGGAGAAGGTAATCTCATGCCGCTTTGCTTCAGAGTCAATTCAGGCCTTGGCACCTAATTCACACTCCAAGTTTAGTGTCGGCAAGAATCTAAAGCAATACACGGTTGCTAAACTTATAAACCAGTAATTACCGTGGAGGTTCTTCTGATCATCAACCATAACTATGACAGGATCACGGGAGAAATGTCCGTTTACACTGTTTTTCTCGGGTTTCCACTGAAGTCATGGCTGGAGATCAGGGGCCACTTGTCGAAATTCTACCCCATAGTGTCAATGCATCGTAAGTGTATAATTTGCAAACCCCAGACTGTGGGAAGTCTATCAGATAGAATTCTGAGTACAAAATTCAGATTCTCATGCCTGTTCCTGCAAATCAATAATAGCTTAATGTGTTTGTGTAACATTAATATGACATTTCTCTGTCTACTATTTTAATGGAGGTCTAAATCTGTTTATTTTAGATAGGTTAACACCTCTGTTCAAATAGCAGACAGAGGAACGTCATACAAACACATTAAGCATTTGTCCGCCATTATCACCAACAGTAATTTCTAGCGTCAAGTTTTAAGAATTTAAAAATGGAAAATGTTTGAATTGCGCAGCGGGCTAATTGACATCTGAAAGAAAATGAGGGTAAAATGCTTTATCAACTTGGTTCTAAAGTTTTGTTTCAATGATAGTCCACTATTATCCCTCCTGAAATAAGAAAAATGGTCTGTTTAAAATCAACGTACACTTCATCCAAGTCTCCTATGTGGCTCTTAGTGGACATGGGGTTTGAGACAAGAACCGGTGTCACAGTGAGCCTATTTTGTCTTGAAAATGTTGAAAATGCTGTTGTTTGGATTGCAGTAGATGCTTGTAAAAGGTTTCCATTCACAATTTAGCATGATGTATCC
This sequence comes from Heptranchias perlo, assembly GCF_035084215.1. Lineage (NCBI taxonomy): Eukaryota > Metazoa > Chordata > Chondrichthyes > Hexanchiformes > Hexanchidae > Heptranchias > Heptranchias perlo. The sequence continues at coordinate 105,075,782 of NC_090327.1, forward strand.
AGGGTTAAACTTCCAATGAAAGGAATATGTTTTGTTTCATATATAAATTTTCCTTGACCCTTTGGAGATTTTTTTTTTGCTTGAATGGCAGAATTACAATAGACTCAAATTCTAGAAAATGCATCAAATAAAGTGTCAAAAAACAAAATTTTCTGGAGTAGGGAGCAACTACAGAAGAGAATAAATCTTGCACCTTTAGTCAGTTACAACCCAATCGTTAATTTCTAAATTCACCTTTGCTACAAGATGAACTTTGTGTGTTTTCACCTACAATAAAATTGGAATGTTGGATTAACCTGCAGCTTAAGTTCCAACAATTCCATCTCTTCATAGAATCATAGAAAATTTATGGCACAGAAGGAGGCCGTTTGGCCCATCGTGTCCATGCCGGCTGAGAAACGGGCCACCCAGCCTAATCCCAATTACCAGCATTTGGTCCATAGCCCTGCAGGTCATGGCTCTTCAGGTGCAGATCCAGGTATTTTTTAAATGAGTTGAGGGTTTCTGCCTCTACCACCCTCTCAGGTAGTGAGTTCCAGACCCCCTCCACCCTCTGAGTGAAAAAAAATGTCCTAATTTCTGCTCTAATCCTTCTACCAATCACTTTAAATCTATGCCCCCTGGTTATTGACCTCTCCACTAAGGGAAATAGGTCCTTCCTATCCACTCTAGGTCCCTCATAATTTTATACGCCTCAATCAAATCACCCCTCAGCCTCCTCTGTTCCAAAGAAAACAATCACAGCCTATCTAATCTGTCATCAAAGCTAAAATTCTCCAGTCCTGACAACATCCTCGTAAATCTCCTCTGTACCATCGAGTGCAATGACATCCTTCCTGTAATGTGGTGACCAGAACTGTACACAGTACTCAAGCTGTGGCTTAACTAGCGTTTTATACAGTTCCAGCATGACATCCCTGCTCTCATATTCTATGCCTCGACTAATCTACCTGTCCTGCTACCTTCAGGGATCTGTGGACATGCACTCCAAGGTCCCTCACTTCCTCTACACCTCTCAGTATCCTCCCTTTTATTGTGTACTCCCTTGCCTTGTTTGCTCTCCCCAAATGCATTACCTCACACTTCTCCGGATTGAACTCCATTTGCCACTTTTCTGCCCATCTGACCAGTCCATTGATATCTTCCTGCAGTCTGGAGCTTTCCTCCTCACTATCAACTACAAAGCCTATCTTTGTGTCATCTGCAAATTTCTTAATCATGCCCCCTACGTTTAAGTCCAAATCATTAATGTATACCACAAAAGGCAAGGGACCTAATACCGAGCCCCGCGGCACCCCACCCCACCCGCCTTCCAGTTGCAAAAACACCAGTCGACCATTACCCTTTGCTTCCTGCCACTGTGCCAATTTTGGATCCAATTTGCTACATTCCCTTGGATCCCATGGGCCTTTACTTTTTTGACCAATCTGCAATGTGGGACCTTGTCAAAAACCTTGCTAAAATCCATGTAGATTACATCAATTGCACTACCCTCATCGATCCTCCTTGTTACCTCCTTGAAAAATTCAATCAAGTTAGTCAGACATGATCTCCCCTTAACAAATCCATGCTGACTGTCCTTGATTAGTCTGTGCCTTTCTAAGTGACAGTTTATCTTGTCCCTCAGAATTGATTCCAATAATTTGCCTACCACCGAAGTTAGGCTGACTGGCCTGTAATTACTCGACCTATCCCTCGCTCCCTTTTTAAACAACGCTACAACGTTCACAGTCCTCCAATCCTCCGGCACCACGTCTGTATCCAGTGAAGTTTGGAAAATGATTGTTGAAGCCTCCTCTATTTCCTCCCTTGTTTCTTTTAACAGCCTGGGATACATTTCATCTGGCCCTGGTGATTTATCCACTTTCAAAGATGCTAATCCCCTTAATAGTTCCTCTCTCACTATGTTTATCCCATCCAATATGTCACACTTCTCCTCAATTTCAATCCCTGCATCATCCCCCTCCTTTGTGAAGACAAATGCAAAGTAATCATTAAGAACCATACCCACATCTTCCGTCTCCACACATAGTTTACCTTTTTGGTATCTAATAGGCCCCACTCTTTCCATAGTTATCCTCTTGCTCTTAATGTATTTATAAAACATATTTGGCTTTTCTTTGATTTTACCTGCTAATATTTTTTCATGCCCTCTCTTTGCTTTCCTAATTTCCTTTTTAACTTCACCTCTGCACTTTGATTACTCCCCTAAGCTTTCCGTAGTATTGAGTTCCCGTTGTCTATCGTTGGCTTTCTTTTTCTGTCTTATCTTACCCTGAATGCTTGTTGACATCCAGGGGGCTCTAGATTTGGCAGCCCCTCCCTTTTTCTTTGTGGGAACATGTTTACCCTGAACCCCTTGAATCACCCCTTTGAATGTCTTCCACTGTTCTGACAGTGATTTACCTTCAAGTAGCTGTTTCCAGTTTACTTCTGCTAAATCACTTTTCAGTTTAGTAAAATTGGCCTTTCCCCAATTGAAAACTTTAACTCCTGCTCTGACTTTGTCTTTTTCCATAAACAATGCTAAAACTAACTGTATTATGATCACTACCACCAAAATGCTCTCCCACTGCTACTTCTTTCACCTGCCCCTCTTCATTTCCTAGAACTAAATCCAGAACTGCCCCCCCCCCCCAACTCATTGGGCTTGCTATATACTGGCCAAAAAAATTCTCCTGTATGCAATTTAAGAATTCTGTGCCCTCTATGCCATTCACACTGTTTGTATCCCAGTTAATATTCGGGTAGTTGAAATCCCCTACTATCACTGCCCTATTGCTTTTGCCCTTCTCAGAAATTTGCCTACCTATTTGCTCCTCTATCTCCCTCTGACTGTTTGGGGGTCTATAGTACACTCCCAATAGTGTACTATAGACCCTTTTTTGTTCTTTAGCTCAATCCATAAGGCCTCATTTGATGCTCCTTCTAAAATATCATCCCTCCTCACAACTGTAATTGTTTCCTTAACCAAAATTGCTACCCTCCCCTCTTTTTTTTATCCCCCTCTCTATCGTGTCTGGAAACCCTGTAACCAGGGATGTTGAGCTGCCAGTCCTGCCCCTCTTTAAGCCATGTTTCTGTAATAGTTAAGTTATCATACTGCCACGTGTCTATCTGTGCTCTCAGCTCATCTGCCTTAATTCCTATACTCCTTGCATTGAGATAAATACATTTAAGGACTGCCAAACTCCTCTTTATTTTCTAACCTTTGTTCCCTCTGCCTTCCAGACTCATTAATTTTCTGCCTTCCATTTCCAGTTCTGACTTTATCCCATCTAAATCCACACTCAGGTTCCCATCCCCCTGCCAAGCTAGTTTAAACCCTCTCCGACAGCACTAGCAAACCTCCCCGCAAGGATATTGGTCCTGGCCCTGTTGAGGTGCAACCCGTCCGGCTTGTACAGATCTTGCCTCCCCCAGAACTGATCCCAATGCCCCAGGAATCTAAAGCCCTCCCCCTTGCACCACCTTTGCAGCCACACATTCATTTGCCCTAACCTCCTATTTCTATTCTCATTAGTGCATGACACTGGGAGTAATCCAGAGATTACTACCTTTTTGAAGTCCTGCTTGTGGGGTGACCACCTCCAGTTAACTCCTTGTCTTTGTGTAATAAAGCCTATATTCAGAACTGTCTGGAGGCCTGTTTGGAGGCTGTTAGTTTTTGCTATTGTTTTCAAGTTGCATATATGCAAACCAACAGTGCTTCATACTTAGTCAGCATTTTAGGAGCCCGGTCAGCATGTCATTGTTCCACTCCTCCTCCCAAATCCAGTGATTAATGCACTGGACAGGTTGCGTTCCTCCTCTTTGCGCAGTTCCCAGTGCCGATGGACTGGATTGCTGCCTCCACAGTAGATGGAGCTATCATGAGAACAGGAGTCCCCATCTACAATATACAGAGGCAGCAATTTGGGCCATTGGTAATAGAAACATGTGAAAAGGGGGAGCAGGACCTGTCTACTGCATTCACCAATAGACTTAGGTAGGAATGGGTGGGAGGGAATGCAGTGATGGGAGAACCAAGGGGGAAAGTGGAAGGGAGAGCATGGGGGGAAATCAAAGACCGTAAAGGGTGAGGTAAGTAATGGTATTAGAGGCTCGGGGGAAATGGATGGTAAGGAAGGTGAAAGGGATGGGGCAGAACCTAGGAGGGCTGCTTTGGAGGAAGTGGGGAAAAGTTGAGCGTGGTGCTTTGGGTGGGGCAGGAAGGAATGGGAATGGAGAGTGACAGTGTGAACTGCAGGGGAGGGAAGAGTACTAATTTGAACAGGGAGAGTAGAAGAAGAGTGCCAGTATATCTGGGTTGGAGGAGATTTGACGAGTGAGGGAGAAGAGCACCAGTGTGAATTGATAGGTTTGGGAGAAGAAAATGTCTCTTTGAAACAGTAGGGGGTGGGGGGGTGGTGGTGTTGGATAGGGTACAGCGTCTCTGTGAACTGTTTCCAGAGGAAGTAGAGTACCTTCATAAACTGGGATGTTTGGGTGTTGGATGTGGGAGAATGACTGTTGAGGTAATTTTTGTGTAAGTGATGGTCTGGGTGGTTTGTTAAATCCAAATGTCACTTAGATTTTTAATTTAAAAAAATGGAAAGACAATTAATTGTGCAGTATAAAAGTTCCTAAAACTAACCAGAATGCATCATTTTAATGTTAAAAAATTTTTTTTTTCTAGAGAGCATGCACCCAGATGCCCCTAGAATTGGACCACCAATTTTGTGCCATCAATATCTGGATCTCCCCTTCATGCTTTCATTTACTTATGTTTTTTTTCATCCAATACAAGTGAAGGAAGGAATGGTCAATATATCTACAGCTTAAGTTACAAAGTCCATGTAACTATTTGTTTTCGCATGTCAGGACCATTCTTGAGTTGTCAGCTATATGATTTTTCTCCTTAACTCAGACACGGAGGGGCTATCAATCATAGATACAAGCCAATTCTCTTGGTAAACTTTAGCAATGTTTTTATTAAACCGTGATTTTGGTCAACAGTTAGTCATAACCGTTGAATGGATAGTTTCAGCGCTCATGACGGAGGGTTGATCAGACCCTTGGTCTTCGAGTGGTTTGCTTCTTGACGTCTTCTTAGGCAGTAGTTTCTTACCATTGACTGCAGCCCTCAGGAGGGTCAAACAGCCTCCTTATATTCACCTATTACTGCATGCTCGGGGCATAAACACTAGCATTGTCGTCTTCTCCAATCCAGAGTCCTTGTTCACGTGCACAGTTTTTGGTGATTCGTTAACCTTGTTTGGGGTAGTAAATCATGAAGTGTCTTATTCATAGCCAGACTGTTAACATGGTCAGGGCCATCTGTTTTCTACGCTCCTTTATCTCCTTAGTTTCAGCTAATCCTAGGTTCCACCATTTCCTTTTCTGATGGTGACATCATGATGCTGTTAGCTTCTTACTGATAAACCAGTTTAGAGTGCAACAATCCTTGCTGTCAGTGACTTTGTGTTAAGGTTCTTTCTTTTTATGTCAAGCAAACTTTTTCCAATAATCCTTCACAGCTTTTTGTGGGCTGTCAGCTTTTTTGAAGTAGTTGGTTAGCTTTTCCTCGTTGTCAAATCTTGCAGTAATTGCTAAAAGATAAACATTACTATTAAAGAGCTTCTGCATTGATGGCATTTGTTCTTGCATTGTCCTTGAGAAAGTGAGGAGCAAAGTGCAAGTGCAGGTAGATTAAAAAGGCCAATAGCATTTTGGGTTTTAGAAATAAAAGCATAAAGTGCAAGAGTAAAGAAGTAACTTGTACAAAACATTGCTTGGGCCATAGTTAGAGTACTGTGCGCAGTTTTGGGTGCCCTCGTATAAAAAGGATATTAAAACCATACAGGGTAATTTGTCACAGTTATGCTAGGAATGGGAAACTATAGTTATGAGGAAAGACTTAAGATACTGGGACAATTTCCAAGAGCAGGATAAGAGGAGCTTTAATAGGTTTTTAAAATTATGAAGAGCTTTAATAGAGATGAATAGGGAAAGATGACTTCCTCTGGTTGGGGAGTCAGTGACATGGGGTCATCAATTTAAAATAGTCAAAAAAGAAAGAGAGAAAAGTTAGAAATTTCTTCACGCAACTACTTGTTGGAGCTGCTTTGCCAAAGGAAATGGTTGAGGCAGAGACCCTTGTATCTTTTAAGAGAAAATGGATAAATATTTGAAGCAGAAGATATAGGGCTATGGGGAGAGGGCAGTGGAATTAGTTTTGGATTGCTCTCACAAAGAGCTGGCATGGACACAATTAACCAAAAGGTCTCCTTCTGTTCTGTAAATTTCTATGGAAACAACCTCTACTTTCTATGCAATGTTAGATTAACACTGATTTTGATGGCTGTCTTGTTATTGGGTTTAAGTTTTTTGAAGGCACATTGGGGTAAATTTTCTTCTCCATTGTTTGGGCAGTAATCTGATGGATTGGATCACCTGCCTGTTATATAACCCGCCGAATTTTTATTCCATTGATTTCAATAAAATTAAAATTAGACAGGTTCTATAATGGGCGGGTGATCCCTCCACCAGATTACCGCCCATGCAGCAAAGATGAAAATTTACCCCATTATATCAGGAGTAAACAGTGGCTGTAAAAATGTTACAGATTTGTAACTCGCTTAAGGGTTTTGGATAAAGTCATAAACCATGGCAACAAGGCTCAAGTAGTTTACAGTTATCTGAATCCCAAGTTTGTACTAAATCCTTACTCATATTCCTTAGTGGCATCTTATTTTCAAAATATATAGAGTTGATATTTTTTTACACTTTTAACTTTCCCATTGGAATTTTCCTGTTTAAGTACACATCTTTCATAATCTAATGGCAGCAGTTAGCAGTGGTATTCTGTGCAGCCACACATCATGTGGAAGGAGGGTGTTTTACATTGTGATGCTAGAATAGGTTTATAATGGGGTTAAATGACAGGAAGAGTATTTTACTGGGAACAAATGCACCCTGTTTTACAGATATGACACTTCTGCACATTTTATATAATAAAATCCACTTTATTTTACACAGGTATGGTACTTTTCGACATGTTGCATAATAAGACGGCCTGTTTTACATGTGTAGAATACTGCCATGTATATGCACTGTATTATGTATCAATACACTGTTCAAATAAATGTCTAACATAACTGTTGAGAAGGTGTTTCCACTTGCGGGGGAGACCAAAATTAGGGGCCATAAATATAAGATAGTCACTAACAAATCCAATAGGGAATTCAGGAGAAACTTCTTTACCCAGAGAGTGGTTAGAATGTGGAACTCGCTACCACAAGGAGTAGTTGAAGCGAATAGCTTGGATGCATTTATGGGCAAACTGGCATAAACAGTTGGACCAAGTGACCTGTTTCTGTGCTGTACTTAAGGGGCAGCTAGATAAACACATGAGGGAAAAAGGAATAGAAAGTTATGTTGATAGAGTTAGATGAAGAGGGGTGGAAGGAGGCTCATGCTGAGCATAAAACACTGGTATGGACCAGTTGGGCCTAATGGCCTGTTTCTGAGCCGTACATTCTATGTAACAAGCCTACATATATTGAACAGCATTTACTTTTACCTAATTTTTGATTGTTTTTACATTTCCTAAAAAGTGGCTAAATCTTAAATAGACACAAATTGAAACTGACGGTTTAGCAATCTTTTTTTCCAGTATTTGAAGTTTAAATAAATGTCAAACCTAAATAGAATACTGCATTTTATTTTCCCAATTGTTTTAATCAAATGAAAATATAATTATGCAGCAAGTACAACAGTACAGCAGTGAGAATGTTCACCTAGATCCTGTACTATTGGTGGTCTCTAGCAAAAAGAATAATAAAATGAAGGAGCTATAAACTATCACTCAAGTGAATTTATTGCAAAATGGTCCCTATACATATTAATTTTTTATGTCTCCCTTGTCAACAGCCTTTAACAGAAATGAAAATTTATCATCGTCAGTCAAAGCTGTGTTCTCTTAACTTTTTATAGGCCTATGTTTACAACTCAGGCAAAATAAAAGTACCTGTAATTCTACATTGTGATCATCTTATAAAAAGTTACATTCAGATGAAAATGCCTTTAAATGCAACATTAATAATGACGTGTGAAAGTTAAGTTTGAGTAATGTTTTGAATATCCATAATAACACATAGATGACTATGATTACAAGATCCATAAAAAGGTATTAGGGAAAGATGAATTGATATAAATCAAATTAATGTGTGCAGAAAATTTATATTATATTCCAAATTAATGCAAGAATACCATTATGCTGTACCTTACAAATGACAGGGCAAATCAAACATAAAAATACTCAACTGGAAGATGGCTAATTTCAGTCAGTTGAAAGGGGATCTGGCCCAGGTGGATTGGAATCAAAGATTGGCAGGTAAAACAGTAAATGAACAACGGGAGGCCTTCAAAGAGGAGATAGTTCGGGTACAGAAGAGACACATTCCCATGAGAGGGAAAGCAAGGGCATTCAAAGCTAGAGCTCCCTGGATGACTAAAGATATAGAGATTAAAATGAAACAGAAAAAGGAGACTTATATTAAAGTTCAGTCTCATAATACGGTAAAGAACCAAGGTGAATACAGAGGAGAACTGAGAAAGGAAATAAGAGGGGCAAAGAGAGTGTATGAGAATAGATTAGCAAGTAACACAAAAGGGAACCCGAAAGTCTTTTTTATAAATAGTAAAAGGGTAGTCAAAGGAAGAGTGGGGCCAATTAGGGACCAAAAAAGAGACCTCCTTTGAAGGCAGGGGGCATGGCTGAGGTACTAAATGAGCCCTTTGCATCTGGCTTCACGAACAAAGATGTTGCTAATGTCACAGTAAGGGAGGAGGTAGTAGAGGAATTGGATAGGATAAAAATAGATAAAGAGGAGGTACTTAAAAGGTTGGCAGTACTCAAAGTAGAAAAGTCACCCAGTTCAGATAGGGTGCATCCTCGGTTGCTGAGGGAAGTAAGGCTGGAGATAACGGAGGCTCTGGCCACTATCTTCCAATCCTCCTTCGATATGGAAACGGTGCCAGAGGACTGGAGGATTGCAAATGTTATACCCCTGTTCAAAAAAGGGGAGAGAGATAAACCCAACAATTACAGGCCGGTGAGCCGAACGTCGGTGGTGGGGAAACTTTGAGACAATAATCCAAGACAAAATTAATTGTCACTTGGAAAAATAAGGGTGAATAAATGATAGCCAGCATGGGATTTATTAAAGGCAAATCATGTTTGGCTAACTGGAGTTCTTTGAAGTAACGGAGAGGGTTGACGAAGGTAGTGCGGTTGATGTGTATATGGACTTTCAAAAGGCAGTTGATAAAGTACCACATAATAGATTTGTAGGCAAAATTGAAGGCCATTGGATTAAAGGGGCAGTGGTAAAGTGGATATGAAATTGGCTAAGAGACAGAAAGCAGAGTATTGGTGAGCAGTTGTTTTTCAGACTGGAGGGAAGTATACATTGGTGTTCCCCAGGGATCTCTATTAGGACCACTGCTCTTTTTGAAATATATTAATGACCTGGACTTGGGTATGCGAGGCATAATTTCAAAGTTTGCAGATGATAGTATCAGACTTCAGGAGGACATAAACAGACTGGTGAAATGAGTAGACGCATGGCAGATGCAATTTAATGCAGAGAAGTGTGAAGTGATGCACTTTGGTAGGAAGAATGAGGAGAGGCAATATAAACTAAATGGTACAATTTTAAAGAGGGTGCAAGAACAGAGACCTGGGGGTGTACATACACAAATCTTTGAAGGTGGCAGGACAAGTTGAGAAGGCTGTTTTTTTTTAAAAAGCATGCAGGTTCCTTGGCTTTATAAAGCCAGAGGTATAACAAAAGCAAGGACATCACTGGTTAGGCCCCAGCTGGAGTATTGTGTCCAATTCTGGGCACCACACTTTAGGAAGGACATCAAGGCCTTGGAGAGGATCCAGAGGAGATTTACTAGAATGGTACCAGGGATGCGGGGCTTCAGTTACGTGAAGCTGGGGTTGTTCTCCTTGGAGCAGAGAAGGTTAAAGGGAGATTTAATAGAGGTGTTCAAAATCACAAAGGGTTTTGATCGAGTAAATAAGGAGAATTGTCTCCAGTGGCAGAAGGGTCTGTAACCAAATGACACAGATTTAAGGTAATTGGCAAAAGAACCGAGATGAGGAGAATTTTTTTTACGCAGCATGTTATGATCTAGATTGCACTGCCTGAAAGGGTGGTGGAAGCAGATTCAGTAATAACTTTAAAAAGGGAACTGGATAAATACTTGAAGGGGAAGAATTTCCAGGGGGGTGGGATGAATTGGATAGCTCTTTCAAAGAGCCTACACAGGCACAATTGGCCAAATGGCCTCCTCCTCTGTTGTATGATTCTATGAAACATTTAAAACAGCAAAATAATAAAGGAACTGTTGTCCTTCACAGGTTACTGTCAATCTTTGCAGACAAATTATAGATTTTTTTTTTAAAGACAGATTATTCTAATTTCTTCCACCTGAAGCTGCGCACTCATGCTGGAGTACAGTTCCATGGGTGCCGTCCATCCTCTGGGACTTCAGCTAAGTGAGCATTCTTCATGTGTGAGCCTGGAGTATTTATTGGGTATTCAGCATCACAGCTGAGGCTAAACTTGTCCTCATGAGTTGCCACATATGTGTACTTTGAAGCATGAAGCACTGAATAGTGCTGACTATTTTCTCATCCTCGCTAACCAATTGTCACTAAGACCAATTGTAGTGTCTTCACTGCTACCCCAGTTAAGAACAACTTACTCAGATGAGGGATTGAATGTGACCTTCCTGATCTGTGTGACTAAATTCAGTATATTTACCATTTGAGGTATTGCTGGAGCCCAAACTGATTTTGTAACAGCTCTCAGCATGTTAACCTTTGGCAATATTTGTGCTATTGTTGTTGCACTGATTTCACATATTTTTGCCTCTACTTATAAAGATCACAGTCATTCTTGACCTTGTTTGCATTCATTCTACATTCTGATATCGTTGATTGGATTCATTCCTGACCACCCTCATACTCAACTGTGATTGTACCACAGCTCCACAGTCTCTAATCAGCTTCTGGTAGCCTTTTTCCTCCCTCCCAAACACAGATCTCATTAACCTCCTTAACTTTCTTACTGAAATAATAATTACACTTAATGTCAGTTACACTGCATAGGTTGATTTGACCATACCAACACCACAATTTTCCAATATACTGTTTTGAATATGTAACCACAGTATTGCATCAAAACAAATTAAATCATCAGCTACAAGAAATAATATACCATAGAAATATGACATAACTCAACATGAAATCTAGGTTAGACATTTTGTAGGCACTATGCGGCCTCCTAAGGACCCAAAATGGGTCCGGAATGCACATGCAACTTCTAGCGTGACGTGCGCTGGACGCCACCTTGGTAAAGGTGTTTGCACACGCGCAGATAACAAACGCCAGCAGCATGTAAAGCAGGGAGAATATGCAGTAGATCAGTATACAATGCTGATTTGAAGGGACAGATGTGATTTTGGAACTCAACGCCCTGTCTTAACCTCGCACAGCAGAACAGGTCGTAAACATCATGGTGGATCCCCCACCAGCGCTATTTAAAGGGATCATACAGGATTTACAGGTTAGTTGCTGGATTATTGCTTCTGGCTGCCGGTGCATTTGTACCTGTTTTTTTTTGGAGGTCTCCTATACTTGAATACTGAACTAGGGGACATAGCCTAAAAATTAGAGCCAGGACTTGCAGGAGTGAAGTTAGGAAACCCTTCTACATGCAAAGGGTGGTAGAAGTTTGGAACGCTCTTCTGCAAACGGCAGTTGATGCTAGCTCAATTCTTAATTTTAAATATGAGAGTGGTAGATTTTTATTAGCCCCATATCCCTTAATACCCTTAGTTAAGGTGGGTTTATGGAGTTAGGTCACAGATCAGCCATGATCTCATTGAATGGTAGAACTGCCTTTAAGAGGTGCAAGCTGCCTTTACGTGACGCTAGCCACTTGCACGATATCGGGGGTTCCCCTGCTGTGAGCAGCCACTCAGCACAGCTAGGCCTGGCTGCTCGCAGATTTCTGGTAAATGACCAGGCAGCATGAATGTTTTGTGCTGCCTGCATCTTGACGACTGGGCGTGGGTTAATTGCGCACCCCAACCCCGCGGCCGGTTTCAGGGATTATCCATTAACCCCAATTGTGTTCCTATTATGATCACTGAATGCCATAATAATCATAGTGACACAGCACAGAAGAAGGCCATTTGGCCCATCATGCCTGTGCCAGCTGTTTGGTAGACCTATCCAATTAGTCCTACTCCCCTGCTCTTTTCCCATAGCCCTATAATTTTTTTTCCCTTCAAGTATTTATCCAATTCCATTTTGAAAGTTATTATTGAATCAGCTTCCACCACCCTTTCAGGCAGTGCATTCCAGATCACAACATGCAACTTCCCGCATAAAATTTGTTTTCCTCATGTCGCCTCTGGTTCTTTTGCCAATTACCTTAAATCTGTGTCCTCTGGTTACCAGCCCTTCTGCCACTGGAAACAGTTTCTCCTTATTTACTTTATCAAAATCATTCATGATTTTGAACACCTCTATCAACTCTCCTCTTTTTCTCTGCTCTAAGGAGAACAAGCCCAGCTTCTCCACATAACTGAAATCCTTCATCCCGGGTATCATTCTAGTACATCTTGTCTGCATTGTTGATAAGGCCTTGAAATCCTTCCTACAATGTGGTGCCGAGAATTGAACACAATACTCTAGCTGAGGCCTAACCAGTGTTTTATAAAGGTTAAGTATAATTTCCTTACTTTTGCGCACTCTGCCTTTATTAATAAAGCCAAGGATTCCATAAGCTTTTTTAACAGCCTTCTCAACTTGTCCTGCCACCTTCAAAGATTTGTGTATATACATCCCCAGGTGTCTCAGTTCCTGCACCCCCTTTAAAATTGTACCTTGTTAATTTATATTGCCTCTCCTCATTCTTCCTACCAAAATGTAGCACCTCATACTTCTGTGTTAAATTTAATCTGCTATATGTCTGCCCATTTCACCAGTCTGTCTATGTCCTCCTGAAGTCTGTTACTCTCCTCCACATTGTTTACTACATTTCCAAGTTTCATGTCATCTGCAAACTTTGAAATTATACCCTCTATACCCAAATCCAGGTCATCAATATAAGATATACTGACCCCTAGGGAAGACCACTGCATACTTCCCTCCAACCTGAAAAGCAACAGTTCACCACTACTCTTTGCTTTCTGTCCCTTAGCCAATATCGTATCCATTAGCAAAAAAAAAAGCAGAACATTTTTCTAGTCTGTGCTTAGCCACTTCTTTTCCTGTTAATTAATGTCGGAATATCAAATATCATTCCCTTGCTATTCAAGTGTAAATAAAAGTATAAAATGTAACATAGAATCAGCCTGGCTTGCAAGGCATGTAGATGAATGTTTGTGTAGCAATTAGTTCTGTAAATCTAGTGAATGATGGAGCAAAGTGCACCATAACATAATTGAAATATTCATTAAGAGCATGGGTAAAAAGATACCATATACAAATGGCCTCATGCCTTGTTGAACTGTTACTGGCAGCTGGCTGAAGGGGGCCAACCATTCATGCTCATCTGACACAAGAGTAATGGATTATGAGACTGAGGTAACAATGGTGGAAAGAAAGCTTTGGGTACATTGTGCTATTGACTAATGTGAACGTTGCACAGACGATACATGCTGAGTTCATAAAATGAACTTTTGGACTGGCAAAGTGTAGGAAGCAATTTCTTGCAAAGCTGATGTAAAAAAAGTGCTGTGGAACCCTGAGATATTACCTTACTGATATACTGTGTTTTGTGAGAAAAAGTGAGTGTCTTAGGAGATTCAATGACTGATGGATATAAAGCATAGTATTTATGGAGTTGGAGAAATGGTTAGTTTTGTGTGAGACATTCTGTGGTTTATAATGAAAGAGTCATGGGTGATTTAATATAACCAGTTGAACTCCTCCATTGCAATGCTACAGATGATTTCAGCCTGGGAATGTTACTGTTGGCTAAAGCAGAAAATCCAAGCAAATCATAAAAAGGTGCAAAAAATTCACATGTTTATATGTACATATGTCTGGGCTTTTCATAGAAACAACCTTGGCATCAGTCCAAAGGTTAATTATATGCAATGGCTTTGTGGTTTCTGTCCTATACTTTGACTGACTGATCTTTGGTAGTGTATCTCTTTTCATAAAGGGCATAAGATTCATATTGGCTGTACTAGAATGGGCAACAACTAATAGGAACATTTTTTGCCAATAATTTACCATCGCTATTCAGCAGCAAGCTAGGCTTGTAATCACTATGTATGCAAAATTGCTTTTCTTTGTCAGCATGAAGATAAGTGCTTGATTAGGCAAGCTAGATAGTTGTTTGATGAAATACAAACTTTTCATAGAACTTAGCTACTGTGAAAATTTCTTCTATAATTCTAATGCATAGTCATTTCACCCTGAGGCCTCCACCCCTCCTGTTATATAAAGGCAATGAGAATCAATATTTCACAGGGTGGAGAAATGGGGATGGATAGAAATTCTGGAATTTATCTCAATCATCTCCAGGAGTTCTGATGAAAATTTCCTTCAAGAGATTAAAGAAGTTGCAAAAGTCTAAAGTGTGGATTGTACACTATTTACGAACATACGAATTAAGAGCAGGAGGAGGCCATTCGGCCCCTCGTGCCTCCTCTGCCATTTGATAAGATCATGGCTGATCTGATTGTGACCTCAACCCTACTTTCCCATCTACCTACTATAACCTTTGACTCCCTTGTTAATCAGGAATCTATCTAAATCAGCCTTAAAAATATTCAATGACCCTGCCTCCACCGCTCTCTGGGGAAGGGAGTTTCACAGATTCACGACCCTCTGAGAAAAAAATTCTCCTCATCTCAGTCTTAAATGGGAGACCCCTTATTTTTAACTGTGGCCCCTAGTTCCAGTCTCTCCCACAAGAGGCAACATCCCCTCAGCATCTACCCCTTCAAGTCTTCTCAGGATCTTATATGTTTCAATAAGATCACCTCTCATTCTTCTAAACTCCAGTGTATACAGGCCCAACTTGTCCAACCTTTCCTCATAAGATAACCCCCTCATCCCAGGAATCAGTCGAGTTAACCTTCTCTGAACCGCCTACAAATCAATTATGTCCTTTCTTAAATAAGGAGACCAAAACTGCACACAGTATTCTAGATGTGGTCTCACCAATGCCCTGTACAACTGCAGCAAAACATCTCTACTTTTATATTCCATTCCCCTTGCAATAAATGACAACATTCCATTTGCCTTCCTAATCACTTGCTGTACCTGCATACTAACTTTTTGTGATTCATGTACTTGGACACCCAGATCCCTCTGTACCTCCAGAGTTTTACAACCTCCCCTCATTTAAATAATATACTGCTTTTCTATTCCTCCTGCCAAAGTGGACAAGTTCACATTTTCCCACATTATACCATTTGCAAAATTTTTGCCCACTCACTTAACCTATCTATATCCTTTTGCAGACTCCTTATGTCCTCTTCACAACTTACTTTCCTACCTACCTTTGTGTCAGCAGCAAATTTAGCAACCATACATTTGGTCCCTTCATCCAAGTCATTGATATAGATTGTAAATAGTTGAGGCCCAAGCATTGATCCCTGTGGCACTCCACTAGTTACATCTTGCCAACCTGAAAATGACCCATTTATGCCTACTCTCTGTTTCCTGTTAGCTAACCAGTCCTTTATCCATGCTAATATGTTACCCCCTACACCATGAGCTCTTATTTTGTGTAGTAGCCTTTGATGCGGCACCTTGTCAAAAGCCTTCTGGAAATCCAAGTACACCACAACCACAGGATCCCCTTTATCCATGTTGCTTGTTACTTCCTCTAATTACTTCCTCGAATAAATTAGTCAAACACGATTTCCCTTTCACAAAGCCGTGTTGACTTTGCCTGATTGCATTGAGATTTTCTAAGTGCCCTGCTCTAACCTCCTTAATAATAGATTCTAGCATTTTCCCTATGACAGATGTTAAGCTAACTGGCCTGTAGTTTCCTGCTTTCTGTCTGTCTCCCTCCTTTCTTGAATAGAGGAGTTACATTTGCTATTTTCCAATCTGATGGGACCCTTCCAGAATCTAGGGAATTTTGGAAAATTAATACCAATGCATCTACTATCTCTGCAGTCACTTCCTTTAAGACCCTATGATGAAGTCTGTCAGAACCTGGGGACTTGTCAGCTTTTAGTTCTAATTTTTTTTCAGAACCCTTTCCCTGGTGATTGTAAATGTTTTAAGTTCCTCCCTCCCTTTCACCTCTTGATTCACAATTATTTCTGGCATATTATTTGTATCCTCTACAGTGAAGATGGACACAAAATATCTGTTCAATTCATCCGCCATTTCCTTATTCTCCATAATTAATTCCCCAGACTGTCTCTCTAGAGGACCAACTCTCACTTTACTTACTCTTTTCCTTTTTAAAAACCTGTTGAAACTCTTACTATCTTTTATATTTCTAGCTAGCTTTCTCTCGTACTCTAATTTCTCCCTCATTATTCTTTTAGTTGTTTTTTTATATTCTGTCCAATCTTCTGCCCTGCCACTAATCTTCAAGGAATTGTATGCTTTTTCTTTCAATTTGATACCATCTTTAACTTCCTTCGTTAGCCACAGATGGTACATCCTTCCCCTAGAGTCTTTCTTTCTCATTGGAATGTATCTTTGCTGAGTGTTATGAAATATCTCATTAAATGTCTGCCACTATATCTCTACTGACCTATCCCTTAACCTAATTTCCCTGTTCATTTTAGCCAGCTGTGTCTTCATGCCCTCCTAATTGCCCTTATTTAAGTTTAAAACAGTGGTCTTAGACTTGCTCTTCTCTCCCTCAAACTGAATGTGAAATTCAATCATATTGTGATCACTGCTACCTAGAGGTTCCTTTACAATGAGATCATTAGTTAATCCTGTCTCATTACACATTACCAGATCTAAAATAGCCTGCTGTCTGGTTGGCTTTAGAACATGCTGCTCTAAAACTGTCCCGAAAGCACTCTTTGAACTCATCTTCCAGGCTACCTGTGCCAATCTGATTCTTCCAATCTATATGTAGATTAAAATCACCCATGATTATTGCTGTTCCTTTCCCACAAGCCCCCATTATTTCTTCCTGTATACCCTGTCCTACAGTGTGGTTACTGTTAGGGGGCCTATAAACTACTCTCACTGGTGACTTCTTGCCTTTACTATTTCTTATCTCTACCCAAACTGATTCTACATCTTGGTCTTTAGAACTAAGGTCATTTCTGTCTATTATACTCATGTCATCCTTAATTAACAGAGCTACCCCTCCACCTTTTCCTAGCTTCCTGTCCTTCCGAAATGTCAAGTACCCTTGAATATTCAGGTTCCAGCCTTTGTCATCTTGCAGCCATGTCTCTGTAATGGCTATCAGATCATATTTATTTCTATTTGAGCTGTCAATTCATCTGTTTGAGAAAGAAGAGCCTTGATGAGGCAAATGACCTTTTCTTGTTCCATGCTTTATGTTCTTGTATTATCAATGAGGATCAAATTGGTTTCATAAAGAGCCAGTACTTGTCAAGCACATTGAGAAAATTATCTTGCCTCCTTACCCATTAATCCTATTGGTTAGGACTATGAAATGTAGCTACTATTGACAGTGAGCTGCTTTCTAAGGGTGAACATGGGGTAAATTTTAGACCCACGAACGGGTGGGGTGGGTTGGGGACGGGTGGGAAGGTTAAAAAATTTTTTTTTTTAAAAAAAGGAAAACCCAACCCACCCCCAACTCGCCAACTTCTGGTTTTAACGGAGGCAGGTCAGGGGGGACGGTGACCAGCCTGCTCTCAGGAGGCGGGTTGGTCAGTGAAATATTTTAAGGAGGCTGCTGGCCTCCATTTTATTAGTTTTTTTTATTTTTAACGCTGGAGGGCTAGGATTCCCGGGCCTTCTGCTTCACGCCACGTAAGAGGAGGCGAGAAGGCCCGGATCAACAGGTAAGTGCCTTAATTGCACTGCTTGTGCGCCAGGAGGAGCAGGGGTGTTCCTTCAAGGTCCAACAAGCTTCCCTGCCATGATCCCACAGACGTGATCGGCTGCCCGCACGAGCTCCGACCACCCCCCCACCGCGTGCAAGCTACGGCCTGGCCGCCCCCCTCGCGCGAACTCCCCCCACCCCACTCCCCCTCTTCCTGGTTCCCTGTTAAGATTTACCCCATGAAAACATACAACACCACCTCTCTCAACCTCTGTATTGTCAGACTGCTTTTTCAACATCCAGTCCTGTGAGTCAAAATTTCCTCCAATTAAATATCGGGAAGACTGAAGCCATTGTCTTCAGTCATCGCCACAAACTCCATTCCCTTCCCAGCGATTCCATCTCGCTCCCTGGCCAACATTTCTTCTCCATTACAAAGACTGTCTACTTCCACCTCTAACATTGCTTGTCTCCACCTCTGCCTCAGCTTAGCTGCTGCTGAAACCAGCATCTATGCTTTTATTACGTCCAGAGTCGACTATTCCAATGCTCTGCTTGCTGGTGTCCCATCTTCCACCCTTCATAAATGTGACCATCCAAACCCACACTAAGACCCGTTCATCCATCATTCCCATGCTCACTGACCTACATTTGCTCTCCTTCCAACGCCTTGATTTTAAATTTCTCAATCTCGTGTTCAAATCCCTCCATGACCTCGGCCATTCCTATCTCTGTAACCTCCTCCAGCCCTACAACCCTCCAAGAACTCTGCATTCCTCCAACTCCGGCCTCTAGTGCAACCCCCACTCCCTTCATCCCACCATTGGCAGCCGTGCCTTCAGCAGTATAATTTCTAAGCTCTGGAATTCCCTCCCTATTCCTCTCTCTTCTTTTAAGACGATTCTTAAAACCTACCTCTTTGACCAAGCTTTTAGTCCCCCCACCGAATATTGCCTCCTTTGGCTGGTGTCAATTTTTGTCTGATTATGCTCTTATGAAGTGCCGTGGGTAGTTTTCCTACATTTAAGGCGATACATAAAAGCAAGTTTTTTTTTATTGTTGTTATTTTACCTGGTCGACATGCAGCTTAACCAATCGTCCTAAAAGGGTCAGCAGGAAGCTGCCACCAAAGGAAAATTTAAAAAAAATACTTACCTTTATGTGGAGCCAGGATGAGCAACAGTTCCTCCCAACTTCTCATTAAAACTGGAGGCCGCTGCTGGCCGCCTCACAATTGTCTACCCCCTCCTGGACTCACTGTAGGCATTTGGCCGGCCTCTCAGCTGGCTGATATTGCTACCCACTACATCCTCCCTACTAGTGAGCAGCCTCTGAGGCGCCCATAGTTTGCCGGTACTATACTAATGAGGCTGGCGGTCCTGTTTGCTGTGGTCCTGCTGCCAGACTCATTAGGCACATGCACGTGGATCATCCCAAGATTTGGGCATGATCCAATTTCCATCCCAGTGTTTTGACTTCATGATTTCCTTGTATTCACTCCAGAAAATTTGCAGCCAACCTGCTTTGTAATCTTTAACAAATGATGTGTACAAGCTTTAAGGATCCACTTATAATATTCACTGATATGCGAAGTACCGTATTTAATTCTTCCCTCTCAATTAGTGATAGTGTAGGATTAATATTCCAGAATTCAAAAACATAGCACAGTCCCCCATCCCCAAAGGGGCTGAGTGATAAACACCCATTGTGCCATTTTCTTGTTTAAAAAATGTATGGGCCAGAACTTGCTCCCGAAATAACGGAGGAGCTCAACAGCGCTCTCCGTTTTTACTGATGAATCGAAGCAGCAAGTTCCCGCGTTTGCACATGTGCACTAAAACACAGAAATCGTGAACTCGCTCCTATTGGTTCGCCGGCGATTTGACAGCTTCGAATTAAAGGGCTACCGCACGCTGCAATCAGAGAAATCATTGAAAAATTGCAAACTTGCTCATCTGCCCAGCTGGAAAGTAACTAATTACGCCACCAAACAGGTACGCTTAAAAATACCAGGTCTAAACTAAGTTTTAAAAGCACGGTTAGTCTTAATTTTTAGTTGTTTGGCAGTCATTAACTTTTAAAAATGTGGCGTCTCATATTGCCCCTTATTTTAAAATTAAACTTTTTCACTTTTCCCTTCTGTCTTTCTAATTTAATTCAATTATTTATTGGCTTTTTAAAAAAAAAATTGAACGTTTTTATTTATCGTGACATCCAGAACACTGACTTTAAATGAATGAAGTCTGCTTGCCTGCTTGTGGGTGTGACTTCTCTTCCTGACAGATTTTGTGGGCGTGTCTCCTACTCTCTCAGACATTTCCATGTGCATCAACTTATGCTGCTCAGAGGCTGGGTTGATAGTGCACAATTTTTTTTAAAGTTCAAAATCTCACAATTTGATGCCACAGAACCCGTAAAAAGTATTTTTGTTAATTTAATTTGCAGGAGTTGCGGTGAACATTGCTTCGCCCCTCTGCAATTTCCATCCCTATATTTTTGGAACCGTTTCCCCTTGGTGCTCCAGCAAAAACATTGCAATGGTGCTGCAAGAGTACACTGGAGTTATACTTTAAGTCAAGATTTAAATAGTCAACCAGCAGAATAAATCAAAATGTACACCATTGAGTAATAATTGTAACGTCATCACTAGGAATGGAATGAAACCTTACCCCTGTATGTAATAGTGATTGCCCATCATTGAGTAAGAGAGGTTTGTTGTAATGAAGAACTTTTCTGACTAAGGTTATATCATTTATCTTCTGCTCTTTTCTGTTTTGAATTTTCCCTCCCCTTTTCTCCAGAAGGCTCTGTTATTTCCTGACGTAAAGTTTGACAGGCCTGTACATTTTCTAGTACCTCACCTGAGCAGCCTTTCTTCATTTGTGAGCCCAGTCAAAGAAAATAGTCAAACAAGACGGGTATCACAGGCCATTCTGACTCTGTTCTCACTGAATATTCACACAAACACACTTTCCAGCAGCAATCAGAGGCAGGAACTGTGGCTGATTTCTTTGCCTTCACTAATCAAGAATTGTGGCACCCTAACTGATGCCCCAGCTGAAATCCCTAACTCAGCATAGACCAAGAACTGAGCCTGGGGCTTTCTAGTCGTCTTTGCTTAATACTACACCAAGCAGCACCTTTACCCACTAGGCTAGCAGGGAGCTTCGCCTTTTGTTTTTCCATTATTTTTCAACTCCTGGCCCCAGTAGAGATGCAAAACCTCACTGTCGTGTGCTACTTCACTAATGAATCGATCTGAACATTGACAAAACTCATCGAAACAAAACAATTAAGCTTGATTGACAGTTAACCAAAAAAATTTCTGACCTTCTGGTTAGAGCTACTGCCAGGGTTCTCCAGGGTTTCCAGAAGTTATGGCAGGCGATTAGGAGAACCCTGCGGAATTCTCCCTCAAAATGTTTAACTACATGAGCTACCCCAAACCCACAGGTAACAACTGTTTTAATCCCTGAGGTGAATGGATGATGCTCAAACTTCATGCTTAAAATGTTACGTTTGGTAATAAGATAATTGGTCTAACAAACGAGGAGTTGACAAATCCACAACTGAGCATTTTGCTGGAAAGGTCAGGGGTTTATTCTGAGTGTTCAGCTGTGCTGAGGTAATGGGGTATAAAATGGGTGGTAGCAGATCGGCTGCCTGTTATATAGCTTGCCTATTGAAGTCAATGGAGAGGAAAATTGAACGGGATAAATAACAGGCGGTCAGTCCCCTATCGTCTGTTTTACCCTCCTGCCGAAGTTGAAAGTTCTACCCGTCAGGGGTAAATTTAATCTAACTTGCCGGGCGGGAAATCCACTGGATCAGATGGAACGCTGGTTTTACACCCTGCCCAATATTGCTCTCCATTGACTCCAATGGAGAGTAAAATCGGGTGGGGTGTCAAACCAGCATTGCACCAGATCTCGTCCGTTTCCTGATGGGCGGGTTAGTTTAAAATTGCCCCCATTGTGTTTTTCTTCTGGATTTCAACAGGGTTAGTGTTCCAGCATCAGACAGTCATCAGTAAGCATCATCAGTCAGCCTGATTTTACTACTGATGTCTATGCTTTTTACTTTGTGTATTTATAGATTTAAGACTAATGCACAAAGTTTAAAAATATATGCACTGATGGTTTTCATAACTGGATATTTGAGAAGTAATAGTTATGGGATATGAACGTGGTTACCCTAAAGGCTGGCAAGCCCAGCAAAGTGTGAACCAAGCTTAATCAAACTGTCTGGCCCCTTGCCCGGATTGAGGTTAACAAAAAAAATAGTGTTGAGTGAATGACAGACATGAGAGTTATATTGAACCAGAATTTACTCTAGCAGGGCATCTAATGGCCCCTGCTGTTAGTTAGACTTGCCCCTGCACCCTTCAGCTCACATACCACACACATTCTCCAGCTGATGGGCTGAAGAATGCTTTATCAACTACAAAGGTGTGCAAGAGCAGCCTCCGCTGACTGGCTCTCTGATTTTCCCGCTATCCTCCTTGCAAGTATGTGTCTGACCTCCCCTTGTTGCCATTTCACTGGCACAATTGAGATCAGGGAGCTGCTGTGTGGCAAGTTGCAGGATGTAACCAACATCCAGACTTCCTGTTCTGCTCAATGGAAAAGAAAATCAGCGGAGTGAAAAATGGACTGCTGATTCGCTATCGCCCGTTTTGTGGTATGGCCCAAGACCAATTTCATCCCCATGCTGTTTTACCAGAGGGATAAATAAATTCATGCTTTAATTTACAAAAGAAAATATTGTTGCTGCTATGTACCTGTCTTTAATGACATTTATCTAAATGAAGAGGAGTTAAAATTCATTGTCTGGGGGAGGTTTGACCTATTCAGTAAAGGTAATAAAATACAACAGGCTAGAAATTCGTTATGGCCCATTTCCCTCCAGTGAGTACACAAGTGTGAAGCACAGTATGGAAAAAGGAAATAGTTTTTTATGATAAGAATGTGATTGTACGCTTTCAAAGACAGCATCTTTAAATAGACTGTCTGGAATATTTTGCTTTCAGTTCAAAATAACCTGTAAAATAAAGAAAATTGCTTTTCTAATCATTCTGTCATACAATGGTCACTATCCTGTAGAAATAAATTTCAACTCTTCTATTACGGTTACCGTCCTGAGGTGAAGTGGTAATAGAAAAATCATTCCAAATATCACTGAGTTTCCTATAACGTAACATCTGTGTTTCAGATTTATAATAAAGCATCCTTTGAATACAATTTATTTCAATTTATTTAAGTAAATGGCTTTTTGTATGTACCCTGTCTGACGAGACATCTGTAATGAATTAGATCAAACCATCTGTGTAGTTTGTTTCTTTCCTTGCCATGTTGAGGAGGGGTAAATTGATTTTGTACCCATTTAAACAATTAATGTTTTTTTGCAGTATTTCCTAATTAAGTCCCAAGACTAATAGGAGCAGGAATTGTCTATAGACTGGGTGCCCTCAGCATAACCTCAAAGTCAGTGTGGTTTCTGTTAGCAAAACGTAGATGGATCTAGTTTCTTAAGGTTACAGATTTGTTTGTATAATGTAGCCTCTTATGTGCAGGGTGGACTTGTCTTCCCTAAAAGAAAAGTTCGACCCACTGAGCCTATGTCAACAGTCCTCTCGAGACGTTTTCGATAGATTTACAGAATGTGAGAATTTGCATTCTATTTTGTAGACTCTTTGAACTGAACCCGCAGCTGCAAAACATTCTTTCCATATTGACTGTATGAAGACATCACTGTTGTGGGCGACTGGTGGGAAACAAAATATTGCAGTGGAACTTTTGCTGTTAATATCCTTTTCAAAACTGGCTCTTTTTAAAATGCTAAGTTACTAACTGCCTTTGAAAGAATTTGAGGTAGGTAAAACAGTTTATATGTTTCGAAAGCGGCATGTACAAGAGTTTGTTATTGCTGGCAACAATCAGAACAGTACACAGAAACCAGACACTGTGTGGAAAAGTTAGGTGTTTTAAACTTTTACTGGATATTTATCTTAAAAATAGTAGTTAATTTAAATATGCTGTGGGAATGTAAAAACACCTAGTTACAAAAAGCCTAATTTTTGTGACTGTAGTATAATTTTCCCCAATTAAATGTGTACTTAATACATTTATGAAAAGGCCCAAAATATTCCTCTGTTAAAATCCAAGGAATTCTGTTGTGTAAATTGTATATTAAGGGGTATTTTGTTTGTATGTAGTTTTGCCATCCACACCTTTTTTACTTCAAATCTTAATTTGACATCCAATCTTATCGATTCAGCATCTCACTATTTGACATCTGCTAGAGTTTTGCTAGTGTAAATATATTTTAAACTCTTACAAAAGGATTTTTCTAAATGTTATTATTAGTTTGTTCTAGTTTATTTTATATCAGTTCATTTCAGATGTAAATCCTTACTAAGCATCTGAAAAATAGTCTTGGAAAGTCAGTTTTAATAATTTTACTTCTTCACCTACATATTGTTTACTACTTAAAAACCGTGTGCTTCAATATAGCAGACAGAAATATTCAATATATAATGGGGGGTGAGGTGCCAGGACAATCTCTAACCTTCATAAACTTGGTTGGCATCATTGGATGAGCAAAAATGTGTTTTTTTTATTTCGACTTGAAATAGTTCTGAAACTTTCCATTGACAATGTGGAAAGAAGCTTAAGTTGGAATTGAGTCCAGTTTTCACATTGTCATTGAATTGGAGTCAAGAAGGAAGAGTGTTGGATATTAAGTTGGATCAGATTCAAGCTTGACAGGCTTGCCTGAGTTTGGATCAAACTAAAGGGACTGAAAGCTTGTAGAATGATTGACTTTTCCTGACATTATCTGATGATTTAATAAAGGAATAGATTTTTAAAAAAAATTCTAAAGTCTCCTTATGCAATCCTTTAATAGAGAAAGTAACTTTATGGGGAAGTATTGTTACTGAAAAGTACTTACCTATAGAGACCATAGAGTGGCCTCCCTATATTTTTTAAACTTTTGTTTTAAAAATATTCTTGTGTGCTCCTCTAATGGCTCTCTGTGTAAATGCACCATTTGTTGTTTACTGACCCATACAGAGCAGGAAAACCCTAGCTTTGGTACCTGGTCTGTAGTGAATCAACTGATCTCAAATAGAATTACCCCTGGAGTACAGAAGGGAAAAAAATCAACCAAGATTCCTGGCTCCTGATGTCTATTGGTCCCTCGTGAAAATGGGTGGGTGTGGACGGTACGTGAGGATAGGATTAGGCTCAGGCCATATCGTATAGCCTACCAACACTTACTGTTTAGGCTCTCACATGAAAAATGATCACATTAGCAAGATGCCAAAGGGCTGCTGACACCCGTTGGAACAAGATTCTAAAATGAGATGCCATCCTCGGGAGACGGACGGTCCTTGGCAATCGCGGGAGGGATGATCGGGGCTGGGCGGGGGGATGATCGGCCATTGCAACAGGGGAGAGAGATTGGGGCTAGAGGGAGAGAGAGGCTGTCAAGGTAGGGGGGAGGCTGAAGGCTTCCTTGGGATGGGGGAGCATTCCTGCTCCTCCTGGCGCACAAGGAGAGCTGAGAAAGGCACTTACCTTGTGGAGCCGTCAGCTCCCACCTCCCACCTCCCACCTCCCTTTCACTGCCAGGTCTCCCGATTCCTGGGAAACCCGCGCAGCAGCAGTGAATTTTAAATTGGGCTCCCAATTGCAATGAAAAGTCTGATTTAAATGATAACAAAGTGCCCCGTCTCTCCATGGCGAGAAACTTTGACACCTAGATATCCGCTGCCGTAAAAAAGGCTGTGGGCGCGTGCACGGCGTGTTGAGGTCGCGATCCTCGTATTTAAGTCTTTAAACACCACCCCCTCCCACCCATCATGGGGCTGTTAATACCGAGGCCATTGTTTATGGTCTTTAGAGATTGACCCCAGGTTTGCTATAGACTGTGCAGAGTATTTCCAAAACTTAAACTATAACATAAGTTGGGGAGAAGACCTCAGTGCTGTCGGTAAGTATTAGTAGGCACCTGTACATTTGCTCTGTCCTTTTTAACCATTAGATTGCTGGTACATGTTGAGAAATTGCTGGACCCTTACCTAAGGAAAGATATACTTGCCTTTAGAGGTGGTACAACGAAGGTTCGATGGATTGATTCCTGGGATGAGTGGGTTGTCCTATGAGGAGAGATTGAGTAGAATGGGCCTATACTCGAGTTTAGAAGAATGAGAGGCGATCTCATTGAAACATATAAGATCCTGAGAGGGCTTGATAGGATAGATGCGGAGGGGCCGTTTCTGCTGGCTGGAGAGTCTAGAACTAGGGATCATAATCTCAGGATAAGGGGTCGGCCATTTAGGACTGGAATGAGGAGGAATCTCTTCACTGAGAGGGTTGTGAATGTTTGGAATTCTCTACCCCAGATGGCTGTGGACTCAGTCGTTGAGTATATTCAAGACTAAGATCGATAGATTTTTGGACATTAAGGGAATCGAGATATGGGGACCGGGCAGGAAAGTGGATTTGAGGTCGAAGATTAGCCATGATCTTATTGAATGGCGGAGCAGGCTCGACGAGCCATATGGCCTATTCCTGCTCCTACTTTTTATGTTCTTATGATCCATGAGATGGTAATTTTTTTAGAAATTGATTTTTTAAAAATTGTTTTTGTCAACAGTATAAACATAGACTGTCATTCAGTCCATCGTGTATAACGTTTCTGCCACAAAACATTGTACGAATGTTCTTATATAATTACATATATGCAATAAACCAAATAATCCAGTAAATGGAGAAATAAAAATAGCCCAACATAGCTCTCCTAATATCACTGACCCAAGATAAGTCGTTGGATCCTAAACTTATACATAGGAGGAAGTCTCTTCCCTCCAGGAGAAGATCACCGCATTCCAGCCTTAAATTTCAAGGGTCGACCTTATGCCATCCAAAATTTGATGGTAAAGTTCTACCTTTCCTGCATTATTCAGCAGAGATCTTTCCAAGTTCGTATTCTCAAAGATGTCATTCACCCAGTGAGAGTACATGGGTACTTTTGATTACCATGCTAAGAGAATACAACTTTTTGCTACTAACGTTGCTGATGTCATCTTTCTGCATGAACATTGTGGAGCTATAACACAAATAAATGAGGATCATTATTAATGGTTGCACCAACTGCCTTGGCTACAGTGCTGACTGGCATTTCACCAAAGGGTAAGATTTTCCAACAGTACCACAGTATCTAAAGGAAGGTACACGCTTCTGGTCACAATATAGACACCTACTATTTGGCAAATAACCAAATTTAGGAATTCTGGCCTGGACCATTTGTTTAATCATAGTCAGTGGGTAGAAAACCTAGTTATCCATGCAAAGTATAATGGACTGTATGAAGGTATTTCAACTGAACTAACATCATCCATACATTAAGTGCTAAGTATGTATTAAACCAAATTTTAGTCACATTGAAGTGCTTAAGTTCATGACCAATACCCCCCTCCCAGAGCATTTGTTGATTAAACTGACATGTCTCAGCCATGAAGTGAAGTTTGTTGGATTCTTGCTGGATAATGTTTTCAAGTTCCAAAAGATCCAAAGGCTGCTTGCCATTCTGTAAGTGGTCTTGTAATGTTTCTTTGATGCGTGGGAAGCTTACAACCCAATAAATTATAGAATTATTAATCAGTAGGGATCATTTGAAAAGTCTTTGCACATATCCCTAACATAGCTGTTGCTTGCCCTTACCCAAACATAGAACATTATTGGCCTGCGATCTGCAATAAAATTAAGCTTTTCCATAAGGAGTCAGTCTGATAAATCCATCTTAAGCCAGCGTTCATATGCAAATAAGATTTATAAAAGGAGCCTATTATTTAATTTGGAGATTTCTTATTGAATAATTTTAAAGTTTTAAATTCACTCACTGACACAAACAAAACCCAATATCACAGAACCTTATCAAATCTTTTTAGAGCAAATTTATATCCATTAGCAAAACTAGGAAGGGTAAAGGATTTTGATATGATTTGGACCATTCAGTGAAAGCATCCAATCAATGTGAACATATTGTTCTTGGGATTATTCATGTACTGGAATACTCCTGGCCGCATTTTAAATTTGGGATGAAATTTTGGGCACCGTGGCCTTGATATTAACTGGGGTGCTGATAGATTTTGGGCAAGTGGGTGGTGGGGTGAGCACTCTACAGCAGAAAACAGGCCTGGGCTATTAACATGCTGCCGGTGGGTAGTAAGCGGCTCCTGGCCTATGGAAAATATAGTGGCCCATCGGTGTGGGGAAGGTGCTTATGGGATTGTTTTGTGGGAGGAAAGGGGGGGAGCCCAGGGCAGGGGAGCACTCCTGCCCTTCCTGGCTCCACAAGGAAAGTTTTTTAAAAAAAAAAATCTTACCTTAACTGGCCTCTAATGTCCCAGATCCTTTTCTTGCATGACTTTACCTGGCGGGAAATGCACAGCAGCTTCCCTGCTTGGGGCGGCGTTAAAATAGGCAGTCAGGACCCGATGATGCACTTGGAGCCTGACCTCCTTATGTCGATGAGCACCCGGCCAGCTTTGGCCAGTTGGCTTAGCTGCTCGTCCAGAAGCCGGAGTCAGAATCACAGATGGTGGGATCTGGGCGGCTCCAAAACGGTTAAGTAACCTGGAGCATTTTAACTGCCCACTTGCCCAGTTTCAGACAGGCAGGTAAGGTTAAAATCGCCCTCTGTGTCTTCAAAAGGACATTGGAAGCAGCTCAGAGAAGAGCGAAGAGGATGATTCTAAGATCAACTTATCTAAGCTATGATAAGAGACTCTGAGAACTGAATTTATTTTCAATTGAGAAAAAATTGAAGGGAAACATGATCCAAGTCTTTAACATGTCGACAAGGATGAATAATGTAGATGTAAGCAGGCTATTTAACTTAGACTGTGAATGCAAAACTAAAGGTTCTAAGTTCAAAATAACAAGCGTCAAACAGTTTTACAGCCCTCTAAAGTTTCACAGGTTGGTTTTTGCAATTGTGTGAAAACTGCTACTATTCCCAGATTAAGGGGGAGATTTTCGGCTTGGGCACTGAACAGGCACAATATCGGAGATGCACTTGCGGCACCTGCCCAATGCCACATTCGGGATGCCTGAACCACTTTTTCATGACTGACCATTCACTGACAATCATTGACTATTTTGTTAGCAAGCTGTGTGCACCACAGGGCGGAAGACTGGCTGGCTGTAGCACGCAGCGACCAGTAGGGGAGCAGATACCAGGCGTCGCAAGAACAGTCTGGCAGCAGGCGGGAAGATTTTTGTGGAGCCTGGAGGAGCACTCGTTACCTTTTTGGAGAGGCCTCAAGTGGTCTCTTTCAGGCCTCTCAATGCTTAGAGAAATGGAACTGGCATGTGTCGTACATGCTCCGCCCATTTCTCTTTGAAAATTGCAATCGGACCCGACAACGACCCTGATTACATAACTAAACAACCTCCTGCCTATTTTGGGTGGGAGTGGTGGGCGCTCATTTAAAGGCCTGCCTGAAAGATGATTCAAGCGGGCAAATGGGCACACAAGGTCACCCCCAAAACTTTCAACTGCTAGACAAGAAACTAGTAGCCAGCAGTTGAAAGTCTCCTATATATCTAGTACAGTGCGACAGCCAGCTGATCTTTCGCCACATGTGGTTCAGGCATCCCGACTGTTGCGTGGGCAGGCGCAGCAAGCGCCTCGCCGATATTGTGCCCGTTCAGTGCCCAACTGTATTTTGGTTCCAGAACGTCTCTTTTGTTATTTTAAAGTATCCTTTGCTGCTGAGAGCACTGCTGCCTTTGGTGTTACTTTTTATATCACTTTTATTTACCAATGTGTTTCTCTCAATGATTGAAAATGCAATTGGACTTGAGGTCAGTTTGGAGAATAGAAACCCATGTATAGGCTATCCTTATTTGAATTTTACTTTTTAGAGGCAGAAAAAATGAACTGATGTTAACTTGAATGTGACTTCTGTTTTCTCTAAACACAACTCAGCTCCACTTGCATCACATGTGCATCTAATGCCCTTTCTGCAAATGCATATGGGCTGAATTTGAGCAATATAAGGCACACTCAAATGAACCTCCTGTTAACAATGCTATTAAATCTGACAGAAAAGTAAAGCAAATTCAACATTGTATATTTTAAGGGTTTCTTATTTTTCATTTTATTTTCCTTACTACTTTTTTGTTAAAATACAGAAATACCACTTCATCATACACACAGGTTATGACCATACTCAAAATGCTAGGTATAACCTTGAGAGAAAAAAATTGTTACGTTTTTGTTTTTTGTCCCACATCTTTTAAGCTCATGTTTCGCATTGCTTGATCTGGAGGTTGGAACTATAACCTTAAGCAGGACCAGGGAGTAGTGGGTTTTTACCACCATTGGAGTATAGGATATGTGGAATAGACTTTCAGAAAAAAACAAAGAATTGGATAAATATATTTAATAATGGGATTAAAAATTATAAGGATGGACACATAATTCATTTCTCCCTGGGACACATTAGTTCATGTGTTGCTGCAGCAGTGGATGAGTCCTCTGTGAAATACAATTGGTTAGAGTTGTGTGATCTGTAAGATTCTGGATTAAGATTCTGGAATGTCACTTAATTGCCTTTGGGGGTTGTGGAGAAATTTCACATATCTTTGTATTCCTGAGGTTTGGTTTCCCCTCTCAAGGGGTTGAGTGCGTCGGGAAGAGCCCATGATAGAGAAAAAAAATGTACATTGCTCATCAACAGCAGTGTGATGAATGAGCAGTTAATCTGTTTTGCTGGTGTTGGTTGACAGAGGAATGTTGGCCAGCACATCAGTAGAACTTCTTGCTCTTCAAATATTCTATGGAATCTTAAACGACCATCTGAACAGGCAGATGGGACTTCGTTTTAACGTATCATCTGAACGACAACACCTCTGACAAGGCAGCACAGTGCTGCACTAGAGTGTCAGACCTGATAGAGGTCTTTAAGATTATGAAAGGGTTTGGCAGGGGAGATGTTAAGATGTTTCCACTTGCAGGGGAGTCCAAAACTAGAGGCCATAAATATAAGATAGTCACTAATAAATCCAATAGGGAATTCAGGAGAAACTTCTTTACCCAGAGAGTGGTTAGAATGTGGAACTGTCCACCACAAGGAGTAGTTGAGGCAACTAGCATAGATGCATTTAAGGGGAAGCTAGATAAACGCACAAGGGAGAAAGGAATAGAAGGATATGTTGATGGGGTTAGATGTGGAGCATAAACACTGGCATGGACCTGTTGGGTTGAATGGCCTATTTCTGTGCTGTACATTCTATGTATCCTTGTTCCCTCCACAGTAAAGGGCCTTTTCTCGTTCCAAATGTTCTTATGTAGCAATCATTTTAATAGATATACTCATCGTTGAAATAAGACAAGGAAAATATTATAATAATACAGCAGAAATTATAAAACAAATCTGTAGTTTGAGAAAATTATCAGTAACTTGAGTATGAATTGGTTGCAAATATAGTCTTGTCAGAAGATATTAAAATTTCACCAAGGTTATTAAATTATAGTTGTCAATTATCATTAGAAGCTTACGTCTTACATTGGGGTAGAGTTTCTGCTTTGGACGTAATTTTGGGCCAAATTGGGAAATTGCACCCAATCAGGCAGCGTAATAGAACGCAACCATTTATTTTTCTTTCTTTACATTAAAAAGTATTCCTCAATGTATTTAAGGGTGGTAACCTGGTTCAGTTTTATTAATACTGCTGAAAATGTGTTCATCACCAAAAATAAGCATTTTTAATAAGAGTATCCAGAGTAACCTGATTTAAAATCACTGAAAATGACAAACTATACTGAAACATTTACTAATTTAATTGTTGTGCACTAATTAGTTTTTCAGTAAATATTTTTTGATATGAAAAACTTTTAGAACATGCCTGCACGCCTAAGAAAATGAGAGCAATTTGAAGAGCTTTCCCAAGCCAGTGCAATTGGCGGAATCTCGTGAAGTCGACTTGGGGATGTGGCTAGTTTTGTGGGTGGGTCATGATGCGGGCAAATTGAATCTTGAACCAGCGTAAAAGATTGCGGAAAATATGAACATAAGTGGTTTTGGGCGTAACTCACTCATTGAAATTCCCTGATCTTTTGCGCTGGTTCGGCCGATTTTGCAGGATTGAGCTGATATTACCAGTGTAAACGAACGGAAACTCTATCCCATGGCATTGTCTTGTGTGGGTAAGGCTCTTTGTAAATTTTGAACAAAGTATCAAACTGTGATTCACACAGTCATGCAGTGCATTGGAACTATAATGCATGGTACCATGTTAGTGGATAGTTGCAGGTTGAATCCTTCCTGATCTCACCCGTGCTGCTGGAGTAAGATAATGACCAAATGCAAGATGTTTCTGCAGGAGAAATGGAAAATCAGAAGAGAGACATTGTCCCCAGCTAGCTGTTGTGTACCTCCTCATGGTAGTGTGAGTATAGGCTGGGAACAGGTTACCTTAACTCTTGGCTGCAGGTGGTCTGTGACCTGGGAAGACCAAGGGGCTGGAGGCAGAAAAAAATGTAAGGATTCAAATCCTCACCCCCCAAAAAAGCTTGAACCAATTATTGAATGTTTACTCCTGGCTTTCTAAATTGTATTATTGAAATCAAGACCATCTATTAGCAGAGCTGGATGGATGTCTGAAGTTGATATGATCACTAGATTTGGGAAAAGCACAAACTTGTTAATGAAACATTTCTCTTGATCACTTTTAGCGGAAGAAAAAGAAATCAGTAAATATGAAATAATGATCATTTGGAGCACTTATAGAACCAGTATTATAGACAGTGCAATCACATAACCTAAACAATTAGAACCTTACCAGAAACTGAAGATGGTTTGGCATGTGTGTCAATTAAACAACCATAGTATTGAACTATCCACCTCCATAGTTCTAGTATTGAAAAAAAAATCTGCATCACAAACACACATTTCTTAAAGTGCAGACATTAGGCAAGGTGGGACATTTGTTTAAAAAAAAAGCCCAGAAAAATCTGTGGGTCTAATAATGCCAGCAATTACCCCAGGATAGCCCCCTCCGTGGAACACCACCACTGACCCTGCTGCAGTTTGTAGGATCAAAGGGAGCAATCTACAGGTGCAGGGCTTCAGTTGTTTGGGGCACATCTGCAGCACATCCCTGTCAAAACTCTCCTAGAAATGGGAGTGGTAGCTGGCCTGTCCAGGAGAGGCCTCCTGAAGAACAATCTGATGACCCTGAGCAGCCCTCTTGCAAGGGGGGCCAATTCAAAACTTTCTCTCACATTTTTGGACCACTCATGTTTGAGTGTCCAGGGCCTGATCTGGGCCTCCAGGGAAACCCCACTAATGTCGTCGGCCAGGAACGCCGGTATAACTGGTGACACCAAGTGTACTTGCGCTGATTGTACGCTGTGTCTTAACTAAGGCCCGAAGATTAAGAACTTATGGAATCTTCACCCCAGCCCCACCCCCTTACATCGATGACCCCACAAGCCATGCAGACCTATCCTGCCTTAAGGCCAGGATCCGGCATATCCTGATCCCAGCTGAATTTGTGACCACTGAGCTTACAGCATAAGTCTGCTGGAACGGCTCCACATTTTCAGGGTGATGTAACATCTCTTTAATTGCTTTCTTACATTCTTTGAAGGTGAAAAGCAACTCATAAAACTTTTCCTTGCTGTTATGAACAGCTGGGTAGGATGAAGAAACCAAACAATTTGGAGAGATACAGTGATAGAAGAGAAGTCTCTAATTTAGAAAGATTTTAATGAAACAATTTAATTTTAAGATTAGTCTCTTAATGGTCTCTGTTTTATATATGGCCCTTTTTCTTGTGTGAGCCAAGAATGTTGGCAGGTGTTACAAATTGGGTCTTGCTTAGATATTCTTTTGGTACAGCTATGCTAGTCACTCTCATAAGTGAGAGCTCTATGTTTAGAGGTGTCCCTGTACTGCCCAATTTCTAATTATACGATAGTGCAACCAGGGATGTAACAGTAGTACTCACTTCTGATCTGATATTTATATTCAGTCATTATACTCAGTCATTAAAAATATCTGCTTTTCTTGTTTGTTTATATATTAATGACTTGGGTGTACAGGGCACAATTTCAAAATTTGCAGATGACACAAAACTTGGAAGTGTAGTGAACACTGAGGAGGCTAGTGATAGACCTCAAGAGGAAATACAGGCTGGTGGAATGGGCAGACACGTGGTGGGTGAAATTTAATGCAGAAAAGTGTGAAGTGATACATTTTGGTAGGAAGAACGAGGAATGGAATTATAAATTAAAGGTTACAATTCTAAAAGGGGTGCAGGAACAGAGAGACCTGCGGAGACTTGTGCACAAATCGTTGAAGGTGGTAGGGCAGGTTGAGAAAGCGGTTAAAAAAGCATACAGGATCCTAGGCTTTATAAATAGAGGCATAGAGTACAAAAGCAAGGAAGTTATGATGAACCTTCATAAAACACTGGTTTGGCCACAACTAGAGTATTGTGTCCAATTCTGGGCACTGCCCTTTAGGAAGGATGTGAAGGCCTTAGAGAGGGTGCAGAAAAGATTCACTAGAATGATTCCAGGGATGAAGGACTGGAGCAGCTGGGATTGTTCTCCTTCGAGCAGTTTGCAACAAGATTTGATAGAGGTATTCAAAATCATGAGGGGTCCAGACAGAGTAGAGAGAAACTGTTCCCATTGGCGGAAGGGTCAAGAACCAGAGGACATAGATTTAAGGTGATTGTCAAAAGAAGCAAGGGCGACACGAGGAAAAACTTTTTTACACAGTGAATGGTTGTGATCTGGAATGCACCACCCAAGGGGGTGGTGGAGGCGGACTCAATTATGGCTTTCAAAAGGGAATTGGACAAGTACTTGAAGGGAAAAATTTGCAGGGCTATGGGGAAAGGGTGGGGGAGTGGCACTATAGCTGGATTGCTCTTGCAGAGAGCCAGCACAGGCTCGATGGTCTGAATGGCCACCTTCTGTGCTGTAACTATTCTATGATTCTATGATTCTATTCGTCTCTTGTATGTGCTCCCACATGTGCCTATGAATTTTTTAGAAGAAAAAGCACCTGGCAAGGCCAGATACGAATTGTTAAGATGCCTTATTTCATAGCAAGTGAACATACAGAGCAACAGTTATGATTGAAGTGAGTCCAATCAGTACAATCTATCTTCACATAATACACAATAACAGACACACCACACTTCCCACATCAGTGAATCATCTTGCTTGTCTTAAACAAAATAATTTCTAACTATCCTTCTACATTCTAATCTTTGAGCTTGGTCAAATATTGTCCTCATAGCTTTCCATTTAAAACCTGACTGTGTGTGTGTCTGGCTTTTTTTATCTCCCTGTATTCATGACTTAAGGGGAGGGTCAATGCCAGACAATCCCTCCCTCGCAACTGAGACCAGGAACCTGCCAACACAATGGGTGTGAGTGTTTGGCGATTACAGGCTAAGGAACTGCATATTGTTTACAGTCTTTGGCAACTTCAAAGTCTAGTTCATTTTAATCAACTTTCATCTCAGATACTTTTTACTTTTAAACTTGTGTGAATACACTTTTCTTTAAAACACAATCTTTAAATATAACTTATTCTAAATTCTTTCTATGGAAAAATATTCAAAACATCCTGAAATGTGACAGCAAGCTATTCGACTGTGTTAGCATCGTGACTGTCTAATCCCATGATTACCCAACATTCACATGCATGCACTTCGAGCAGAAGTCTCCAGTTCAGGAATTGAACCTGGTATTCTCTCTTGGTCCATTTGGCCTAGCTACTTTATAAACCCATTGAATCATCACAGAGTTACCTAATATATTCTTTTGCACAGTCTTCATTTCATAACCATTATTGTTGAATCAGTCTTCGTGAAGCAAACTTCGAGCATATAACTAGCTCTCTTTTTTTCAAAAGAATTTCAGCATTTTCTAATAACACATTTATTTAAATGCATTTTTGCCTGTGCCAGTAATTACACAATTAATTCCATTGTTTTATATGTGTATGTGTATGTGTGTGTTTTGAATAAGCAGATGTTGGTTTCCAGCTCTGATTTATTTTTCTTTTCTCTGGGTGGAGACATGGATTAATGATTCATCCATTATTAAATCCTTTTAGTGTTTCTTATTAAATATAAAACATGAGGACCTTTGTTAGAGAAAAACAGTCTTTACATGGAATTTAACAAAAATAAAAGTTGATCTGGAAAATGTTATTCAAAGACCAGTATCTTTGTG
Source organism: Heptranchias perlo (assembly GCF_035084215.1). NCBI lineage: Eukaryota > Metazoa > Chordata > Chondrichthyes > Hexanchiformes > Hexanchidae > Heptranchias > Heptranchias perlo. The sequence goes on from NC_090327.1 coordinate 105,112,087, forward strand.
GCTGATTTAAGGATGATTTATCTCATTGAATACTCTGGCATTCTTTCTTGATAAAAGATTAATTTGAAAAGGACCAAAATGCTTTGTTTTTCAAACTCACATCTTCCTTCTTTTTGAATTTGATCTGTTTCCAAGTAGTTCAGAGGTGGAATTCTAAGTTTGGGACTAATGGTACAGCTTCTGGAAAATTAAAAAAAAATTGCTGAGGACTGCTACAAATTTTGTGCATCTTAAGTATTGTTAGGAATAGTAAGATGGAATGGCTGCATTCTCTCATTTTGGGCAAAAGCAGAACCTTCTATCCTTCCTGAATTTATTCTCACCATTGACTTAACCTTGCAGCTCAATTTTGTGGGAGGGGAAACCAAACTGCCACAAATCATGCACACATACATGCATGCACTCACACACATACATAGACATACAAGAAATTATGGTTGGCAGCCAATTACAGCTCCACCCTCTCCGTCAATTCAAAATTGTAAATGTTATGTGTTGCTGCGTGATCATCTGAACAATGTGAGGCTGAAATTTCTCCATTGAAAACACTTATTGTAAAAATACTCATTTCTAAAAAGTGGTGGAATCTGAAGACAAAGTACCAATTAAACATTCATCAGTGTTTAACGATAATGTGGCGATTACTCTTACTCCAAAAATGAATTAGTGAATTTTAACAATAAAAGTGAGAAAAAAAAACTAAGGTTTTCAATCAGGAAGGTATGCATCATTCTGTAACTGCACAGTCAAATCAAAAAGTGAGAATTTTTCTCCAGCTCAGGCCTGGCATAGTAGAGACAGGTATGTGAACAGCTCATAAATCTATCCATGTGGGGGAAGAGGATAAAAATAAATGAAGGATGTTAATTAAGCTGGTTAGAAAATTGTTGGTTGTTCTGTTAAACTTTAAAAAGTAACTGGCCCTTGCGGCAGATGTAAACATTGATACAAGCACTGAAGGTGCAAGATTTATTCTGGAGAAATTGTCGAGTCTGGAGACACAACCCCCTCCAATAGGAAATTGCATTTTTTTCTAACATTTGGTTGTGATACTTTGAAGGGTGAGACCTCTATATTTTCTCACTAGATGGTAGAAATTCTGATGGCCCCATTGCACCACCAGAAGTGCAGAGGGGCAAAACTTCTAGATTTTGACTCTGTCACGACCCAATCCCAAAGCCAGGGTCAATTGAGTATTAGGGGAGAGAACACATGCCATTCATGGCTCAATAGGGCTGCCAGTGACACAGAAAAAATATTGGAGTGGCACCCTGCTGCTCCGTAGGGGAATAAAATGGGCCAAGTGGACTAAATACATTGATGCCACTCTACACTGCTGGATTCTATCCCCTTGATGGTAGGCTCAGAGTTGAACAACAATTGATGCCTCTGGGTTTGGTCACCTTTTTAGGGGTCTGCTGTTAGATTCTTCGGTTGTGGGGCCTGCATGCATTGCATACAGCATCAGTGCTTGCTTTGTGCAAATGTAGGTGCTGCTGGACCTATCAGACGTAGCTGGTCGAATTTCTAGAGTAGCTCTGGACCACCTTCAAACTGCTGTCACAAGGTAGGGGTTGGGCAGAAGACATGCTCCCTATTGGAATTTGCTGTGCCTTCTGTCACGGAATGAAACCACGGTAGATTCAGGCTTTGCCCAAAATTACCGTGTCCCCGCCTCTACTGCATTCAAATTCCACTATTAAAGAGCTGCAAAGGCTATGGGCCCCGGCAACATCCTGGCTGCAGTGCTGAAGACTTGTGCTCCAGAACTAGCTGCACCTCTAGCCAAGCTGTTCCAGTACACCTACAACACTGGCATCTACCCGACAATGTGGAAAATTGTCCAGGTATGTCCTGTCCACGAAAAGCAGGACAAATCCAATCTGGCTAATTACCGCCCATCAGCCTACTCTCAATCATCAGCAAATTGATGGAAGGTGTTGTCGACAGTGCTATGAAGCGGCACTTACTCACCAAAAACCTGCTCACCAATGCTCAGTTTGGGTTCCGCCAGGACCACTCGGCTCCAGACCTCATTACAGCCTTGGTCCAAACATGGACAAAAGAGCTGAATTCCAGAGGTGAGGTGATAGTGACTGCCCTTGACATCAAGGTAGCATTTTGACCGAGTGTGGCACCAAAGAGCCCTAGTAAAATTGAAGTCAGTGGGAATTGGGGAAAACAGTCCAGTGGCTGGAGTCATACCTAGCACAAAGGAGTCGGAGGCCAATTATCTCAGCCCCAGGATATTGCTGCAGGAATTCCTCAGGGCAGTGTCCTAGGCCCAACCATCTTCATCTGCTTCATCAATGACCTTCCCTCCATCATAAGGGCAGAAATGGGGACGTTCGCTGATGATTGCAGAGTGTTCAGTTCCATTCACAACCCCTCAGATAATGAAGCAATCTGTGCCCGCATGCAGCAAGACCTGGACAACATCCAGGCTTGGGCTGACAAGTGGCAAGTAACATTCATGCCAGACAAGTGCCAGGCAATGACCATTTCCAACAAGAGAGAATCTCACCACCTCCCCTTGACATTCAACGGCATTACCATCGCCGAATCTCCCACCATCAACATCCTGGGGGTCACCGTTGACCAGAAACTTACCTGGACCAGCCATATAAATACTGTGGCTACAAGAGCAGGTTAGAGGCTGGGTATTCTGCAGTGAGTAACTCACCTCCTGACTCCCCAAAGCCTTTACACTATCTACAAGGCACAAGTCAGGAGTGTGATGGAATATTCCCCACTTGCCTGGATGAGTGCAGCTCTAACAACACTCAAGAAGCTCGACACCATCCAGGACAAAGCATCCTGCTTGATTGGCACCCTATCCACACCCTAAGCGTTCACTCCCTTCACCACCGGCGCACTGTGGCTGCAGTGTGTACCCTCCACAGGATGCACTGTAGCAACTCGCCAAGGCTTCTTCGACAGCACCTCCCAAACCCGCGACCTCTACCACCTAGAAGGACAAGAGCAGCAGGCACATGGGAACAACACCACCTGCATGTTCCCCTCCAAGTCACACACCATCCCGACTTGGAAATATATCGCCGTTCCTTCATCGTCACTGGGTCAAAATCCTGGAACTCCCTTTCTAACAGCACTGTGGGAGAACCTTCATCACACGGACTGCAGCGGTTCAAGGAGATGGCTCAACACCACCTTCTCAAGGGCAATTAGAGATGGGCAATAAATGCTGCCCTCGCCAGGGACGCCCACATCCCATGAATGAATCAAAAAAAAGTCAAGAAGTACAAGCTCGTTTTAGTGTTGAGGCGGAATGTAGGCCAGAAGAAAGAAGAGCAGGACTGCTCCATTTGAGAATGCTACTCTTAAGATGCTGCTCCAGAAGCTGTTATATTTTGGGGTTTTTACACTTGTCTTCATGCACTACAGTTAGTATTTACCTGCCCAATATCTAGGTAAATGTAGTGAGGCCCCAAAGGTCGAGTAGAGAACTCAATGGGAACCGATGATGATTAAAAGGGGTCTTCATAATACTGCACTACAGCAAGTTGACTCACAATATCTTGTCGTGTAAGTCTTTTCAAAGGAGTATCTTATTTCTAGCCTTCGAATGTATGTTCTATTGTTTTTATAGATATTCCTGAGGAGGACAAAAGAGAAGCAATTGCCTGCCATGACCCCAGCACCTCACTGTACCCTGTGTCATTCACTCCAATTTTGACAAGCACCAGATACATGTAGGGGATTTACATAGTGAGCTCTTGGTGAATTACAAAACATGAGTGAGGAGGAACAAATTAAGTTAGCAGTGGATGAGCAGAAACCTGTTGTTCAGAGGGTTAGTTCAAGTCCTTGTTCAGCTGCTGAACCTGGGACTTGGAATCTACAGGGCTTGTCTACAAATAAATTCAGATGTCTGAGCAACAGTATTTTGGTGTAGTCATTTTAGAGTATTTCAAGCACCTTTTTAAAGTTTGACGGTGACTATGGAGAAGTCCATTATCTGCATCTGATGCATGGCAGTCTTCGCCTTGGTCTATAGACATTGATGATTTGGTAAAGGTGGGTATAAGCAGTCTCTTGCTCATCTCAGTTTTTCCATTACCTTCTCCAAAATGAAGTCCAAACTGAGGATGCGGCATAATTCCGTGGGTACCAGTCCAGTGAGGAGAGATTTCTAGCTAGCTGTGCTTTGATTTGTAAATGTTAGTTAAGATGGATATAAGTAAGTCTGCAGTCTTTTCATTTGTCCTACTCATCTTCCTGTTCCTTCTTCAAAATTAACAAATAGAGAACCATACACAACTGGATATTATGGAATTATGGCTGCAGCAACTTAAATTGTAGTTGGCAACAAGCCACAGATATAAAATATGGGCTTCCCTGCCCCCAAAGAATTGAAAAATACAAAAAATAGGACAAAAAACAAATTAGAAGCCCATGCAATAAAAAATATGCAAAATATCCAACTAGAAACTGCAGGAAGCTAACTTCTGAACAACAACTTGCATTTAGATAGCGACTTTAACGTATAGAAAATGTCACAAGGTGCTTGACAGGAGCATAATCAGACAAAAAATTGACAAAGGAGGAGATATTAGGACAAGTGACTAAAAGCTTGGTCAAAGAGGTAGGTTTAAAGGAGTGTCTTAAAGGAGGAGAGAGAGTTGAAAAGGTTTTGGGATGGAATTCCAGAGCTCAGTGCCTAGACGGCTGAAGGCACAGACGTCAATGGTACAGTGAAGGGAATGGGGGATGCACAAGAGGCCAGGGTTGGAGTAATTTGCAGAGATCTGGGAGGATTGCATGGTTGGAGGAGGTTAGAGATTTGGAGGGGCGAGGCCATGGAGGGATTTGAACACAAAGATGAGAATTTTAAAATCGAACCATTGCCAGACCGGGAGCCAATGTTGATAGCAAGCACAGGAATGAAGGGTGAATGGGACTTGGTACGGGTTAGGATACAGGCAACAGAATTTTGGATTAGATCAAGTTCATGGAGGGTGGAAGATAGGAGGCCGGCCAGGAGAGCATTGGAACAGCCGAGTCTGGAGGTAACAAAGGCAAAGGTACTAAAGGCACTCACTTTTAAGAATGCACTCGTCAAAATGGCTGACTGATCAATGTATCCAGCGCCCATTTAAAATGGGCACCAAATGATGGTACATTCCTGATGGCATCAGTTCCTGGGTATTCCATCAGTTACTTTGCATCCATTTAACATAACATTTGGGGCTTTAATGAGGGCAGCGCATGAAACATGCAATAGCCCTTTGTGCACAAAATGGATCCTCAACACAAATTGGTGCTCTCAGGAAAATGTGCAGTTGAGGGGGAAATCTACCCTCAGAGCCAGTTTCAGCAAATTTATTCCAAAGAACAGTTATTGATAGGTTGTATGACTTATATGACTTGTTTACAGAACAGCCAGTCACTGAACTGCTAAAGTAATTCACCATGTCAAGTGTTAAAACGTTTTGACAATTGAATAAGATTGCATGTAAATAAATGAAAATACAGTGAAACCTGTACAAACAGACACTCCCAAAAATCGGACACCTACAAATAACTTACTTGGCTAAAATATACAAGAGGCACTCTGAAACCATGGCCACTTGCAAATAACGATCTAAGGACAATCTTCAATGCACCAAGCCCTTTTACAACTTAAAGCATAGGACACAGCCTGTTGCAAAGCTGCTGTATCAAGAACTTTCACTGAGTTGGGATCAATGGTGCTTCCCCTTGCTGCTTGCTTTCTTTCTGTCCCCAAACTCTCTCGGGCCCGTCACTTTCGTGAGGTCAGTGTATGCAGGTCAGCGTGAGGTGGTAGCGAGTTTTGTGATAGAAAATGCTTTTGTGGAATGGGGAGCTCTTTACCCAGCATCCATAATGGCAGAGAAACCGCTCTATCTCTGGGATTGAATGCTTGCACTGCTTTGTCCCAAGGAAAGAGCGGTTTCTCTGCCGCGATGGATGTTGGGTAAAGAACTCCCCATTTGACAAAAGCCACTTCTTTCACAAAACCTGCTGCCGCCATGTGCTGACCTGCATGCATTGACCTCACCAGCCTCCCAAAACAAGGAGAGCACGTGTGAGCAGCGAGAGGGGCCGCCCTTTCCTGCCACGTCCATACACTCAGCGGCTGCTGGCAGCTTCTCTCCCCCTGACCTTGCATCCTCTTCTTTCCTTCAGCTTCGGATGTGGATCCGCTTCTTTGAGAAGCTTTGGCTTTGGGGAGTGAAGGTGGACGGCTGTCCCAGGTCTCTGTCTCTCTGCTGTCCTATAGAGTGATTGACAGGCCTGTGAGTCTCAGCCATCAGTCAGACTTCCTGCAGACTTGCTGCTCAACCAGAAAACTGCAGTTTCACTCCTACACATAATGTGACCTATTGTGTTTTCCCTCCCAAACGTTCTCAATTCGTTCTAAGATTTGCCTTTGGAAGCTTCAATATGTCATCACGGTTCCCCCCTTTTTTGTCCTGTCAGTGCCCTAATGCTGGTAAGTAGAACTGAGAAACACAGTTTATCACTGAATTTACACTCTGCTCCAAGTGAGAGCGGTTTAAAATGAAACACGAATTTAGACTGCAAAACTGTTAAGTGAACAGAGCTGAACGCTGCTGTGTGGGAGGGGGATTCTTCACATTGTTGCAGCTGATTAGGTACTGATCATAATCTCAGCTGGTTCTTCAAGATAGTTGGGAACATTTTTACAATACATACAATGACCATTTTGAAAAGAAGGACACCTGCAAAAAAGGACAGCTGGTGTCAGTCCCTAAGGTGTCTGCAATATTCAGGTTTCACTGTATTTATTTTTTATTTATTTGGATATTTTATATTCTGTGGATATATTAGGGTCATTTTGTGAGACCCACACTGCTGGTGGGGCCTTGCATGCAGCCAGTACATACAGGAAAATTTACCCGATGCTGTCTGTCATGTTCAGGGAATTTTAAACCATTTTTCCATAGAAAGGATTTGGAAAAAGAGTTACATTAAATGTTGGGTTTTTAAAGCAATGTGTATTTACACAACTTTTTTTAAAAAAGGCACTGAGATAGGTGGTAAAATGTTATTGCGAGAAGCTTTGATGTTGGTTCCCCATTGATTTTAAATAATAACGAATTTATTAGCCTGGCTTGGCAATTGAGAAGCTTCCAGTCCCTTACTGTTTATGAACACAGGGTGATAAAAACAGAGCCAGAGACATAGGTCGGCAGCCAGGTCAACCAAAGACTGTGAAATCAGTCGGGTTTTGAAAGCAGAAAGCTATGAGGGGAAGATTTGACCAGGAAGAGAATGCAAGAAATTACTTCGGAGTTATTTTGTTTAAGTCATGTAAGATGATCCACTGATGTATTATTTTTTATTATTACGTGAAGGCAAGATATATCGATTGAGCTAAGTGAAACTGATCATAACTGTTGCTTTGTATTTTTACTCACTGCAGCTTAATGATTTATATCAGGCCTTGCCTCACCAAGTGTTTTCTTAATTTGCCTTTGAAGAGACTGAAGAAGCACATGTGCGAAAAACAGCAATATTCAGATCATGGATTTGCTATTGTTGCACCCCGGGTTACACTTGTGTGTAGTTAGATATTGCGCAGTATGAGCGCACCAATAAACACAAAATGCTCAGACTGCTTACAGAAATAACTGGCACTGTGTATCCAAGAGAATATTTATGGCAATACCCTAAACTTGTAACACTGAGGTTGAAATTGAACATCAGCAGGGGCGCAAAACGGGCAATAGCGGATCATCTGCCTGTTATACACTCCCTTCCCCACGATTTTCCTTTCCATTGACTTCAAAATTGGGCAGGGTGTATGATGGGTAGCCAATTCGCTACTGTCCATCTTGCGCCCCCCCCCCCCACCCCCCAATCGAAGTTGAATTATAACCCCACTATCTCATTTGGATTTTAGATCTTTTAGAGCTGCAATAAGTTCAACGAGAGAGGAAAAAAGTATCAGGATAAAGACGATTTCAAAAGCAAACAGAATAGAAGGGAAAATCATTGCATCAGAGGGTCTGGCAAATCATACTTAATATATATGTCCAGGACTGGTGGGTATTTTACTTTTTAACCACTCTCGTCAGCTTTGCTCCAAACTAATCGTTTTAACTTCCTAACAATCATCAAACTTCTTCGAGATGATCTCAGTGTCATTATTTCGAGTGTTAGATTCTGAAGTATTTCCCATAACTACCACCATCATATTTTAAATTTCAGAGTTAAGATGAATAATTTATCAAAACTTGCCTTTGACCCTTGACCCCTCTACTTGCAATCTACCGTCCCATCTCCAGCCTCCCTTTCCTTTCCAAAGGCCTTGAACGTGTTGTCACCCCCCAAATCCATGCCCATCTTTCCCGCAATCAGGTTTCCGCCCCGCCACAATACTGAAACGGCCCTTACCAAAGTCACAAATTACATCCTACATAACTGTGACTGTGGTAAACTATCCCTCCTCAACCTTCTCGACTTGTCTGCAGCCTTTGACATGGTTGACCACACCATCCTCCTCCAATGTCTCACCTCCGTCGTCCAGCTGGGTGGGACTGCACTCGCCTGGTTCCATTCTTATCTATCCATTTGTAGCCAGAGAATCACCTACAATGGCTTCTCTTCCCACTCCCGCACCATTACCTCTGGAGTCCCCCAAGGATCTATCCTTGGCCCCCTCCTATTTCTCATCTACATACTGCCCCTCGGCAACATCATCTGAAAACACAACACACGTACGCTGACGACACCCAGCTCCACCTCACCACCACTTCCCTTGACCCCTCTACTTTCTCTGATTTGTCACACCCGTCCGACATCCAGTACTGGATGAGCAAATATTTCCTCCAGCTAAGTATTGGGAAGACCGCAGCCATTGCCTTTGATCCCTGCCACAAACTCCGTTCCTTAGCCATCGACTCCATCCCTCTCCCTGGCTACTGTCTAAGACTGAACCAGACTTTTCGCAACCTTGGTGTCCTATTTGATTCTGAGATGAGCTTCCAACCACATATCCGCTCCATCACCAAGACCGCCTACTTCCATACCTGTGTAACATCGCCAGTCTCCGCCCCTGCCTCAGCTCATCTGCTGCTGAAACACTCATTCATGCCTTTGATACCTCTAGACTTGACTATTCTAATGCCCTCCTGGCCGGCCTCCCATCTTCCGCCCTCCATAAACTTGAACTCATCCAAAACTCTACTGTCCGTATCCTAGCTCACACCAAGTCCTGTTCACCCATCACCCCTGTGCTCACTGACCTATATTGGCTCCCGGTCCGGGAATGCCTCGATTTTAAAATTCTCATCCTTATTTTCAAATCCCACCATGGCCTCGCCCCTCCCTATCTCTGTAACCTCCTCCAGCCCAACAACCCTCCGAGATCTCTGCGCTCCTCCAATTCTTGCCTCTTGCGCAGCCCCGATTTTAATTGCTCCACCATTGGCGCCCGTGCCTTCAGCTGCCTAGGCCCTAAGCTCTGGAATTTGCTTCCTGAACCCCTCTCTCCTTTAAGATGCTCCTTAAAACCTACCTCTTTGACTAAGCTTTTGGTCACCTGTCCTAAATATCTCCTTATGTGGCTCGGCATCAAATTTTGTTTGATAGCACTCCTATGAAGCGCTTTGGGATTTTTTACTACGTTAAAACTGCTATATAAATGCAAGTTGTTGTTGTTTATCCCACATTTCACTTCCAAGATATTTACAATTTTGAACCCAAGATTAGTAATTCTCATGTTTACAAATGTGGACATTGTTGACTTATCAGTGCTTGTCCCTGGCTCTATGACTGGGAGGAATGGATATTGCACAATTGATTTCACCCATCTTGCACAGGACTACAAAATTTTAGATAGCTTGAAGACAAAGAGAGTGATTTTAACCTACTTTGCCTGGTGGGAATGGGGTAAGAGCACAGTTAAAATCGCCTCCGAAAACTTACTGCCCCGTTCCCACCCAGAGCCACCTTAACTGACTAACTCAGGCTGGAGCCTCATTATTACAGGCAAATCGGGGTCCTATGATGCATTTGGACCCCGATGGCATTTTAACCACCGAATGAACAGGACACCCACCACAATCACCCTGCTCAGTGACTCCTGGTCTTCAGGAAGAAGAGGCCCTTTAAGGTAATTATTAAACTATCCTTAGTGGGACCAGGAGGGGCAGGAGTGTTCCTCCAGGCCCGACCAGGAAAGGTTGGGCCTCCACTGTCTCAGGCTATCACCTCTCATCCATGTAGCATTCCTAACCCTGCTGGAATGACTGGAAGTTTCCTGGAATTGGGGGTTCCACCGCTGAACGCTGCCACCAGCAGTCCAGGAGATCCCACCGGAGTTTGCCCCACCCCCCCCCCCGGCTCCATGATGTCACCTGCTGCTGTTGGAGAAGCCTCTGGCTCACTGATGTCACCCGAAGAGAGCTACGATCGCGTGAAGGGCACTCAGAAGAGGGCTGGAGAGTCTGGAGCCATCAGTGTCTTAACAATCAGGGAGTCAGGGAGTCTTGGCAATTGATGGGGCGCTCTCTGAAATGGGCAGTCTCTGAAATGGCTGGCGGGGGGAGGCGTTTCCTCGGTTTCCAGTCTTCCCCGCCCTCGGTTTCCACTCTTTGCCAGCTAATGGGTGGCCTCCTCGGTGGAATTTCTTGACTTTTCGCACAACAGCAGCTGGTGGGAAACCATGAGCAAAAATACTCAGCGACAGGGACCCAACTTTTTAATTAGGTAAATGCAATAACATTTGCAGAAGTCATGTGATCAGGCATCACATGGTCAAATGTCACGCGGTCAGAATGTCACGTGATCAAACCTCCAGGAATGCATCCAAGCAGAGTTGACAACCTTACACCCTTGAGACCCTGCCAAATCCCAGGGCAGGTTACTTGAGTGCCGACAGGTGGCCTCCCGCCTGATCTTCAACTGTTGTGCATCTGTGTCGCTCGTCACTGTGATGTTAAGGATCCCTGGGAGTTAAAATAGGCCAGTCCTCAAGTTGATGACGTTTGGGGGGAGGGTTTGACACTAATCCCCACCGACCGCCCCCTGCAGGCCCGAAACCTGCACCCAGTTAAAATCCCTCAAAAATCTATGAACGCTAGTTTTGATCATCCTGAACTTTAAAATGAGATCTTGGTTGCTACGGGGCAGAGCAACTTTAACTGGATTTGAACTCCCGGCGTGAGTCATCTGGGCAGGAGTCAAGGCAGAAGGAAAACTGTCTGACAGTGAGGCTGGGGAGATTTTAACTCTGATTGACCAATCAGGATTGGTTGCTTTCATGGGTCCTTAGTAGTTTGTCATTGGCAATTTTCCAGTTGTTTTCCTTGCTTTTGACTTATACGTTCCCTAATTTTTCAGTTGTGATTAAGCCAATCAATAAAGTGTGATGGCAGAAGTGTTATAATAGGAAGTAAGTGTGACAAACAGGAAGTATGCGGTGGATGCAAGAATTCTAATATATTACTGGTAAATGACCTGTGGTTCATCAATACGTTATTTTATGTACAAGATGATGACAGAATTGAGTATGAATCCACTCCACAGAGTCATCAAGTGTCCAGTGCCTGCAACTGCACTGTGATGGTTACCTCGCAAAATTAAACGGTAAATGTTGACAAAGCAATTTGTAATTGTAAATGCTGACACAAAAATGTGACCTAAAAGTGAAACAGTATTTAAAGTTTATGGACAGGAAGTGTGCACACTACGCAAACGTTTTAATAATCTATAACTAGATTATGCCACGGGAAAGTGGAGTTGAGGTAGAAGATCAGCCATGATCTTATTGAATGGTGGAGCAGGCTCGAGGGGCCGTATGGCCTACTCCTCCTATTTCTTACTTATTATATTCTAATTTACTGTCATTCTAGTGTAAATAAAAGTGCTAAAATCTCTTCCATGATGACCGTGATTCTTTAAACACTCTATCCATCATTGTTGATAGCTTTTCCACAGTATCATGTTTAGAGAAATGGTTTATTGCTGCATTCTGTTTAATTTTTGTATTTATAAGGCTCAATGTAGGAACAAGCCTCATAATGCACAATATCATGAAGGTGGAAAAGAGTAGGAAAGGAGATGAAGTACATCAAGAAGTAGTGATTGAGTAATGATAAGCTAGGATTTTAAAAAATATTGACTGTAAGAAGAAGGGACTATTCAACAAGATAAGAAGTCCCACAGTTTTGAGATGGGGGAAAGAATGAGTTAGCCTTGGACACAATTCAGTGGGTCTTGATTTCGACATGGGGATGCTGGAGGTACCATTTCATAGAATAGAATCATAGAACGATCCAGCACAGAAGGAAGCCATTCGGCCCATCGTGCCTGTACCGGTTCTTTGAAAGAGCTACCCAATTAGCCCCACTTCCCTGCCCTTTCCCCACAGCACTGCACATTTTTCCCCTTCAAGTATTTATCCAATTCCATTTTGAAAGATATTATTGAAGCTGCTTCCACCACCCTTTCAGCCAGTGCATTCCAGATCATAACCGCACTGCGTAAAAAAAATTCTTCTCATCTCACCTCTGATTCTTTTGCCAATTACCTTAAATCTATGTCCTCTGGTTTCCGATCCTTCTGCCACTGGAAACAGTTTCTTATTTACTCTATCAAAACCATTCATGATTTTGAACAACTCCATGAAATCTCCCGTTAAGCTTCTCTGCTCTGAGAACAACCCCAGTTTCTCCAGTCTCTTCACATAACTGATGTCCTGCATCTTCGGTACCATTCTAATAAATTTCCTCTGCACCTTCTCTAATGCCTTGACAAGCTTCCTAAAGTGTGGAGCCCAGAATTGGACACGGTACTCCAGCAGTGGTACTTTATTTTGGAGATCAGGCAAAGCATAGCCCTGTGCATGTGTAAAACACTTGTGCAGAGCTCTGGTTACTGCTTTCCCAATGCTAATGAAATTTCTAATATTAATAAGGAGCTGTTCTGTTGCCTCTTTACTAATATTAGGTATCAGTGGCTGCCTGCTCAGGAAAGCAAATGAAAATCAGAATCTGTCAGCTCCCGACAGCTCCTGGGCGGGTAGATAACATGGGCGATTTTAATTGCCCACTTGCCAGGTTTCTGCTGGGCAGATCGCGTTCACATCGCTCCCTAGGACTTGGAATGCGGGCACATAAAAACTAAATGCATTTGTGAGAAAGTCCTTGCACTGTTGCGATATTAACAGAGGTATTAAAACAAATCGTATTTAACTAACTTGTTTGAGTTTTTTGATGAGGTAAAAGACAGAGTCGATGAGGGCAGTGTGGTTGATGCAGTGTATCTGGACTTCCAAAAGGCATTTGATGAAGTGCCACACAATATGCTTGTCATCAAAGTTGGAGCCCATGGAATAAAAGGGGCAGTGGCAGCATAGATACGAAATTGGCTAAGTGACAGGAAACAGAGTAGTAGTGAACGGTTGTTTTTCAGACTGGAGGAAGGTGCACAATGGTGTTCCCAGGAGTCGGTACTAGGACCACTGCTTTTCTTGATATATGTTAATGACTTGGACTTGGGTGCACAAGGCACAATTTCAAAATTTGCAGATGAGACAAAACTTAAAAGTGTAGTGAACAATGAGGAGTGTAGTGAACAATGAGGAGGACAGTGAACAATGAGGAGGACAGTGATAGACTTCAAGAGGACATAGGCAAGCTGATTGGGCGGACACGTGGCAGATGAAATTTAATGCTGAGAAGTGCGAAGTGATACATTTTGGTAAGAAGAATGAGGAGAGGCAATATAAACGAAAGGGTACAATTTAAAAGCGGTGCAGGAACAGAGAGATCTGGGGGGATATGTTGCTTTTTGTGGTATGCAGTAACGATTTGGATTTAAACGTAGGGGACGTGATTAAGAAATTTGCGGATGACACAAAGATAGGCTGTGTGGTTGATAGTGAGGAGGAAAGCTGTAGACTGCAGGAAGATATCAATTGACTGGTCAGATGAGCAGAAAAGTGGCAAATGGAGTTCAATCCGGAGACGTGTGAGGTAATGCATTTGGGGAGAGCAAACAAGGCAAGGGAATACACAATAAATGGGAGGATTCTGAAAGGTGTAGAGGAAGTGAGGGACCTTGGAGTGCATGTCCACAGATCCCTGAAGGTAACAGGACAGGTTGAAAAGGTGGTTAACAAGGAATGCTTTCCTTTATTAGCCAAGGCATAGAATATAAAAGCAGGGATGTTATACTGCAAGTGTATTAAACACTAGTTAGGCCACAGCTAGAGTGGACAGCTGAAGGACATAGCTGCCAGACTGGGCCTGCGGCACGTGGTAAGCGAACCAACACGAGGGAAAAACTTACTTGACCTCGTCCTCACCAATCTACCTGTCGCAAGTGCATCTGTCCATGACAGTATTGGTAAGAGTGACCACCGCACAGTCCTTGTGGAGACCAAGTCCCGTCTTCGCACTGAGGACATCATCCAACGTGTTGTGTGGCACTACCACCGTGCTAAATGGGATAGATTCAGAACAGATCTAGCAGTTCAAAACTAGACATCCATGAGGCGCTGTGGGCCATCAGCAGCAGCAGAATTGTATTCCAGCACAATCTGTAACCTCATGGCCCGGCATATTCCTCACTGTACCATTACCAACAAGCCAGGGGATCAACCCTGGTTCAGTGAGGTGTGTAGAAGAATATGCCAGGAGCAGCACCAGGCATACCTAAAAATGAGGTGCCAACCTGGTGAAGCTACAACTCAGGACTACATTCATGCTAAACAGTGGAAGCAACATGCTATAGACAGAGCTAAGCGATTGCACAACCAACGGATCAGATCAAAGCTCTGCAGTCCTGCCACATCCAGTCGTGAATGGTGGTGGACAATTGAACAACTAACGGAAGGAGGAGGCTCTGCAAACATCCCCATCCTCAATGATAGCGGAGTCCAGCACGTGAGTACAAAAGACAAGGCTGAAGCGTTTGCAACCATCTTCAGCCAGAAGTGCCAAGTGGACGATCCATCTCTGCCTCCTCCTGATATCCCCACCATCGCAGAAGCCAGTCTTCAGCCAATTCGATTCACTCCACGTGATATCAAGAAATGGCTGAGTGCACTGGATACAGCAAAGGCTATGGGCCCTGACAAAATCCCTGCTGTAGTGCTGAAGACTTGTGCTCCAGAACTAGCTGCGCCTCTAGCCAAGCTGTTTCAGTACAGCTACAACACTGGCATCTACCTGACAATGTGGAAAATTGCCCAGGTATGTCCTGTCCACAAAAAGCAGGACAAATCCAATCCGGCCAATTACCGTCCCATCTGTCTACGCTCAATCATCAGCAAAGTAATGGAAGGTGTCGTCCACAGTGCTATCAAGCAGCACTTACTCACCAATAACCTGCTCACCGATGCTCAGTTTGGGTTCCGCCAGGACCACTCGGCTCCAGACCTCATTACAGCCTTGGTCCAAACATGGACAAAAGAGCAGAATTCCAGAGGTGAGGTGAGAGTGACTGCCCTTGACATCAAGGCAGCATTTGACTGAGTGTGGCACCAAGGAGCCCTCGTAAAATTGAAGTCAATGGGAATCAGGGGGAAAACTCTCCAGTGGCTGGAGTCATACCTAGCACAATGAAAGATGGGAGTGGTTGTTGGAGGCCAATCATCTCAGCCGCAGGACATTGCTGCAGGAGTTCCTCAGGGCAGTGTCCTAGGCCCAACCATCTTCAGCTGCTTCATCAATGACCTTCCCTTCATCATAAGGGCAGAAATGGGGATGTTCGCTGATGATTGCACAGTGTTCAGTTCCATTCGCAACCCCTCAAATAATGAAGCAGTCCGAGCCCGCATGCAGCAAGTCCTGGACAACATCAATGCTGGGCTCATAAGTGGCAAGTAACATTCGCGCCAGACAAGTGCCAGGCAATGACCATCTCCAACAAGAGACAGTCTAACCACCTCCCCTTGACATTCAACGGCATTACCATCGCCGAATCCCCCACCATCAACATCCTGGGGGTCACCATTGACCAGAAACTTAACTGGACCAGTCATATAAATACTGTGGCTACAAGAGCAGGTCAGAGGCTGGGTTTTCTGTGGCGAGTGACTCCCCAAAGCCTTTCCACCATCTGCAAGGCACAAGTCAGGAGTGTGATGGAATACTGTCCACTTGCCTGGATGAGTGCAGCTCCAACAACACTCAAGAAGCTTGACACCATCCAGGACAAAGCAGCCCGCTTGATTGGCACCCCATCCACCACCCTAAACATTCATTCCCTTCACCACCGGCGCACTGTGGCTGCAGTGTGTACCATTCACAGGATGCACTGCAGCAACTCGCCAAGGCTTCTTCGACAGCTCCTCCCAAACCCGCGACCTCTACCACCTAGAAGGACAAGAGCAGCAGGCACATGGGAACAACACCACCTGCACGTTCCCCTCTAAGTCACACACCATCCCAACTTGGAAATATATCACCGTTCCTTCATCGCAGGGTCAAAATCCTGGAACTCCCTTCCTAACAGCACTTTGGGAGAACCTTCACCACACGGACTGCAGCGGTTCAAGAAGGCGGCTCACCACCACCTTCTCAAGGGCAATTAGGGGTTGGCAATAAATGCCGGCCTCGCCAGCGACGCCCACATCCCATGAACGAATAAAAAAAAGTACTGCACACAGTTCTGGTCACCACATTACAGGAAGGATGTAATTGCAGTAGAGGGTGCAGAGGAGATTTACGAGGATGTTGCCAAGACTGGAGAATTTTAGCTATGATGACAGATTGGATAGACTGGGGTTGTTCTCCTTGGAACAGAGGAGACTGAGGGGTGATTTGATTGAGGTGTACAAAATTATGAGGGGCCTAGATAGAGTTGATAGGAAGGACCAATTTCCCTTAGCGGAGGGGTCAATAACCAGGGGCATAGATTTAAAGGATTTGGTAGAAGGATTGGAGCAGAAATGAGGAAAAATTTTTTCAACCAGAGGGTGGTGGGGTCTGGAACTCGCTGCCTGAGAGGGTGGTAGAAACAGAAACCTTCAACCGTGACCTGCAGGGCTCTGGACCAAATGTGGGAAAGTGGGATTCGGCTGGGTGGCTCGTTTCTCAGCCAGTCTGGACACAATGGGCCGAATGGCCTCCTTGTGTGCCGTAAATTTTCTATGATTCTATGATAAACAAACCGTTGAATAATGTGGCAGGGCAGGTTGAGAAAGCGGTTTGAAAAAGCATATGGTATCCTGGACTTCATAAATAGAGGCATAGAGTACAAAAGCAAGGAAGTCACGATGAACCTTTATAAAACACTAGTTTGGCCACAACTGAAGTATTGGCCCTGATATTACCAGGGAGGGGGATTGGCAGCGGGGAGACTCCCTGATTCCCAACTTCCCGATTGTTGAGACACCGGCGACTCTCCAGCCCCCTCCTGACTGCCCTTCACGCGATCGCGGCTCTCTGTGCGTTGCGTCACTGAGCCAGAGACTTATCCAATAGCAGGCGGTGATGTCACAGAGTGGGGGAGGTGGGGGGAAAGAGAGTGGGGTGGCGCACTGCGATGGGATCTCCCAGGTTGCTGCAGGCAGCGGTCGGGGGAGGAATTCAGGAAACTGTTGGTCATTCCAGGAGGGTTGGGAACCCTACATGGTGGGAAGAGATATCCCGAGGCAGTGGAGGCCAAGGCAGAGGAACCCTCCTGTCCCTCCTGGTCCCACTAATAAAAGTTTAACAATTACCTTAAAGGACCTCTTCTTCCTGCAGACCAGATGTCAATGACCGGAATGAATGCGGTGGGTGTCCCATTCATTCGGCAGTTAAAATGCCTTCGGGTTCCGAATGAATCATAGCACCCCGATTTGCATGAAATAATGAGGCTTCAGCCTGAGTTAGTCAGTTAAGGTATCTCTGAGCAGGAAAGTTTTCAGAGGTGATGTAATTGCATTCCTGCCTCATTCCCACCAGGCGGAGTAGATTAAAATCACTTTCTTTGTCTTTAAGCTATCTAAAATTTTGTAGTCCTGTGCGAGATTGGGGGAAATCAGTTACACAGCACCCAATCCTCCCAGTCTCAGAGCCAGGGACTAGCACTGAAAAGTCAACAACATCCACATTTGCAATCATGAGAATTAATAATCTTGGGTTCAAAATTGTGAATATCTTGGAAGTAAAATGTGGGATAAACAACAACGTGCATTTATATAGTACATCTAACTTTTCCGTCTAAAAATCTCGGCGATAAGTTGGCGCATCCACTATTTTGGTTCCGCCAACATTCCATTTTTAAGTGCAAACGATAGCGACATGAAAATCGCCCCACAGATTTAAATGGGAACAGTTTTCAAATTGGTTAGCACAATAATTGGATCACTAGGCAATCTTGTGATGATCAGATAATTACAGAAATGCCTTTTCTAAAATCTTGTGATCATTATGCTGCCTGGCAGCCTATTCCCAGTAGTTCTGTCAACAATAAAATTGCTGGATTGGCAATGCATTAAAGCTTTAGTTGTCAAGAAGGCAAATAGCAAAACAAGAGCACTTATGCTGAATGCACAAAAAATGCTTAATGAAACTTTATATACTGAAGAATCTCTGGATCTTATGATACCAAATAAAGTGCAAAATATTGGGCTGGATTTTGCTGTGAGCAGCAAACGAATGGCACTAGCTGTTTGTTAGACTTGTACTTGCCCATGGGGTTTTGCACGGCCAGTTACTGTAAGATACAGATCCATTCAGCACGGTGTCCTCTACTGGGCATCGGGGAACTGTGTGAACAGGGCAAGCAACTGTCTATCTCCTTAACCAATCAAATTGCAGAATCATTAATGAGCAGCGCAGTGTCTGAGCCAGGCAGTATAAGTTAGAATAGTGAATTCAATGTCCAAACAGGTACAGAAAGAGAAATAAAGAGGGAAAGAAAGGTTGGATTAAGAGACAGAGATAAAAGAGACAGAAAGAAAAAGTAAGAAGAAAAATGTATTTACATTTTTAAAAAATTGTCCAACAATAATTAAAAGCTGAAGGAATGAGACTCCACACCTGTAAAAGTTAATTTTCAGTGCCAGAGGGGTGTTTGGCAGTAATTAAAACTTACCATGTTGCTAAAAGTTTACTTACACTGGAATGGACAAGCTCTCACATTTTTGGCGAATTTAGTCTATATCTATGAGGTAAGTATCGGAACTTTATGCCATTCAATACATTTGAATTGTGAGTCAGATGGGAAGATGCTGTTTTCAAGCAGCCTTTTGGAGGAGCAGGGCATTACGGGCAGCAACTTCTGGATTTCCGCGATTAACTGCGCACATGCTGTTGCTGGAAGTTACTGTCCGATTTGCCCATAAATAATGGTGGACGCAGTTAGCCTCACTGATACTTTCACAGCAAAATCTGGCCCGAAAACTTTACAGGCAAAAGACAAAGCTAAATACTGTGGTATAAGTTATTTTTACATATCTTTATAGCCCTGAATTTATATTGTGGAATACTATTGTATAGACACTAGTTTACTGCATACAAAAGTATATTTGTGTAATATTCCTCCCTTCACTATGTAACAGATAGAATCACAGAATGGTTACAGCATGGAAGGAGGCCATTTGGCCTATCAAGTCTGTGCCAGCTCTCTGCAAGAGCAATTCAGCTAGTCCCACTACCCCGCCCTTTCCACGTAGCCCTGCAAATTTTTTCCCTTCAAGTACTTAACCAATTCCCCTATGGAAGCCAAGATTGAATCTGCCTCCACCACCCCCTCGGGCAGTGCATTCCAGATCATAACCACTCGCTGTTTTAATAAGTTTTTCCTCGTGTCGCCTTTGGTTCTTTTGCCAATCATTTTAAATCTATGTCCTCTGGTTCTTGACTCTTCCGCCAATGGGAATAGTTTGTCTCCATCTACTCTGTCTGGACCTTTCATGATTTTGAATACCTCAAACAAATCTCCTCTCAACCTTCTCTGCTTTAACATTGTCAGCTTCTCCAGTCTATCCACGAAACTGAAGACCTTCTCTAAGGCCTTCACATCTTTCCTAAAGGGTGGTCCCCAGAATTGGACACAATGGGGTCGATTTTGGATGGCCGAGCGGACATGTTGGGGGTGGGGGGGCTCGTAAAATCGGGGAATCCTGGAGCGGGTCCGGAGCACGGCTCCAACCCGCCCACTTCCGGGTTCCCCAGTGATGTGTTTGAATGCGGGACTCCCACCGGCAATTAAAGCCGGCGGAATGACAATTTAAAGACTTACTTACCTAGTTGAGGTACTTGACAGACCTCATTGACAGGAGATTTTGTCAGGGGTGCAATTTTCATGGATGCTCAGCGTGTTTCCCGTGCTGTAGGAAACACTCCCTGTTGGAGCAGACATGTTTCAGTCAGCAGCCAGTGGGAGATGCAAAGGATTTTTTGACAGTTGGGGGAAATACCTCATTTATTGCAGCAGGGCACTCTGTCACTTCAGACAAAGTTTTGGCTGCAACACCTTTGTCTATCCACTCAAAATTATTAATTTATACCCTAAACTCTGCTGTGCAAACACATTTACCTACTTTGCGGACCCCCTCAAACTCTCACCGTCAGGATGGCGGGGGTGGGGGGGGGCACCATTGCTGCGTTCATCACTTCATCCTAGGACGAGCAACATCACCAGCCTCGCCAGGCACGCCATCCACCTCCGCCACGTGGAGCTCCACAACACAGTGCTGTGCCATAGGCACCTGCACAAAATAATCGTGCAACAACACATACACCCACTGTCTGGTGACCCAATGGGTGGCATCAAGTGTGGGTGGTCATGGAGAACCTCATGAAAGGGACTTATTGCACAAGCCAGTCAAGAATGGCCAAGACGTGGCAGTAGTAGTGACAATAATATTTAATGTGAGTTGGACCAAAATCAAATATAAATAAAAAACATGACAAACCGTCAAACACTCTTGTGCATCCCCTTGGTGTTTACGAAACCTTTGCCTTACGCTTCCTACTACTCATACGTGATGCATCCCCTGTGGCTGCAGCAGAGGTAGTGGCAGGTTGGGTGAGGGTGACCGTGAAAGAGGTGCATCAGAGGGTGAATATGAGACGGAGCCATGAGATTGTATGAGGATTGGGTTGAGTGGTAATGGTGGGATGAGTAAGTGCAAGTAAGTTGAGGATGAGGTTTGAGTGGGTGTGAGGAGTGATGTGATAGAGTAGTGTTGGCAGTGCAGAAGGAGTTGTGGGGTGGGGGTGGTGATGTGGAAGATGGAGTGTAGGGGAATGAGTGAGTGTACTCACTTTGGCTGACCTAGTTAGGTCATTGAAGCACTTCCTGCACTGTATCCAGGTGTGGGATATGCTGCTGGTGCTGCTGACCTCCTCTGCCACCTCAAGCCAGGCCTTCTTGGTGGCAGAGGCAGGCCACTTCTTCCCGTCCACCGGGTAGATGAGCTCCCGCCTCCTCCTCACCCCATCC
This sequence comes from Heptranchias perlo, assembly GCF_035084215.1. NCBI lineage: Eukaryota > Metazoa > Chordata > Chondrichthyes > Hexanchiformes > Hexanchidae > Heptranchias > Heptranchias perlo. The sequence continues at coordinate 105,133,489 of NC_090327.1, forward strand.
AGTACGACCTGGAGTGAGGCATCATTAAACCTGGGAGCAGTCTTTCCCCTGGGCTGCTCCATGCTGTAATTTTGGCTGTTTTCTGCAGGAGCCGCATTGGAGGACTGCCCCTTTAAATAGGGCTCCTCCAGCTGACAGCCTGTGATGTGGGTGCGCAGTCTGCCTGCTGCGCAGGTTTCCAACGGGAAACCCGGAAGCCAAGGTAAGTGGCTTCAATTTACTCACGATCGCATGGGGAAAGTTTTGAAAGATATTATTGAATCTGCTTCCACCACCCTTTCAGGCAGTGCATTCTAGATCATAACAAATCGCTGCGTAAAAAAATTCTCCTTCCCTCGCCTATGATTCTTTTACCAATTACCTTAAATCTGTGTCCTCTGGTCACTGACCTTTCTGCCACTGGAAACAGTTTCTCCTTATTTACTCTATCAAAACCCTTCATGATTTTGCACACTCCATTAAATCTCCGCTTAACCTTCTCTGCTCTAAGGAGAACAATCCCAACTTCTCTCGTCTCTCCACGTAACTGATGTCCTGCATCCGTTGTACCATTCTAGTAAATTTCCTCTGCACCCTCTCTAATGCCTTGACAAGCTTCCTAAAGTGTGGAGCCCAGAATTGGACACAATACTCCAGCAGTGGTGCTTTATTTTGGAGATCAGGCAAAGCAGAGCCCTGTGCATGTGTAAAACACTTGTGCAGAGCTCTGGTTACTGCTATCTCGATGCTAATGAAATTTCTAATATTAATAAAGAGCTGTTCTGTTGCCTCTTTATTAATATTAGGTATCAGTGGCTGCCTGCTCAGGAAAGCAAGTGAAAATCGGAATCTGTCAACTCCCAGGCGTGTTGGTGACATGGGCGATTTTAACTGCCCGCCTGCCAGGTTTCCACTGGGCGGTTTGCGTTCAAACCGCTCCCTAGGATTTGGGATGCTTTCACATGAACACTTAATACATTTGTGAGGAAGTCCTTGCACTGCTGTTATATTACCAGAGGTATTAAAATATCTGTTACATAGCGGAGGAAAGAATTTTATAGAAATATATTTTTATATAAAATAAACTAGTGTTTATACCCAGTGTTTTGAAAGAGGTGACTTTAGAGATAGTGGATGCATTGGTTGTCATCTTCCAAAATTCTATAGATTCTGGAACGGTTCCGACAGATTGGAGGGTGGAAATGTAACCCCACTATTGAAGAAAGGAGGGAAAGAGAAAACAGAGAAATACAGACCTGTTAGCCTGACATCAACAATAGGGAAAATGCTAGAATCTATTATAAAAGATGTGATAACAGGACACTTAGAAAATAATAACAGGATTTGGCAGAGTATACATGGATTTATGAAAGGGAAATCATGTTTGACAAACCTATTGGAGTTCTTTTAGGATGCAACTAGTAGAATAGATAAGGGGGAACCAGTGGATGTGGTGTATTTGGATTTTCAGAAGGCTCTCGATAAGGTCCCACACAGGAGGTTAGTGAATAAAGTTAGAGCACCATGGAATTTGGGGTAATATACTGGCATGGATTGAGAATTGGTTAACAGACAGAAAACAGAGAGTCAGAATAAATGGGTCTTTTTCAGGTTGGCAGACTGTGACTAGTGGGGTACTGCAGGGATCGGTGCTTGGGCACCAGCTATTCACAATCTATATCAATGATTTGGATGAGGGGACCAAATGTAATATTTCCAAGTTTGTTGATGACACAAAACTAGGTGGGAATGTGAGTTGTGAGGAGGATGCAAAGAGGCTTCAAGGGATATAGACAGGTTAAGCGAGTGGGCAAGAACATGGCAGATGGAATATAATGTGGAGAAATGTGAAGTTATCCACATTGGTAGGAAAAATAGAGATGTTTTTTAAATGGTGAGAGATTGGGAAATGTTGATGGTCAAGGGACCTGGGTGTCCTTGTACATGAGTCACTGAAAGCTAACATGCAGGTGCAGCGAGCAATTTTTTAAAATTCTTTTTTTATTCGTTCATGGGATGTGGGCGTCGCTGGCGAGGCTGGCATTTATTGCCCATCCCTAATTGCCCTTGAGAAGGTGGTGGTGAGCCGCCTTCTTGAACCCGCTGCAGTCCATCTGGTGAAGGTTATCCCAAAGTGCTGTTAGGAAGGGAGTTCCAGGATTTTGGCCCAGCGACGATGAAGGAACGGCGATATATTTCCAAGGCGGGATGGTGTGTGACTTGGAGGGGAACGTGCAGGAGGTGGTGTTCCCATGTGCCTGCTGCTCTTGTCCTTCTAGGTGATACAGATCGCGGGTTTGGGAGGTGCTGTCGAAGATACCTTGGTGAGTTGCTGCAGTGCATCCTGTACATGGTACACACTGCAGCCACGGTGCGCCAGTGGTAAAGGGAGTGAATGTTAACAGTGGTGGATGGGGTGCCAATGAAGCGGGCTGCTTTGTCCTGGATGGTGTCGAGCTTCTTGAGTGTTGTTGGAGCTGCACTCATCCAGGCAAGTGGAGAGTTTTCCATCACACGCCTGAGTTGTGCCTTGTAGATAGTGGAAAGGCTTTGGGGAGTCAGGAGATGAGCCACTCGCCGCAGAATACCCAGCCTCTGATCTGCTCTTGTAGCCACAGTACTTATGTGGCTGGTCCAGTTAAGTTTCTGGTCAGTGGTGACCCCCAGGATGTTGATGGTGGGGGATTTGGCGATGGTAATGCTGTTGAATGTTAAGGGGAGGTGGTTCGATTCTCTCTTGTTGGAGATGGTCATTGCCTGGCACTTGTCTGGCGCGAATGTTACTTGCCATTTATCAGCCCAAGCCTGGATGTTGTCCAGGTCTTGCTGCATGAGGGCATGGACTGCTTCATTATCTGAGGGGTTGCGAATAGAACTGAACACTGTGCAATCATCAGCAAACATCCCCATTTCTGCCCTTATGATGGAGGGAAGGTCATTGATGAAGCAGCTGATGATGGTTGGGCCTAGGACACTGCCCTGAGGAACTCCTGCAGCAATGTCCTGGGGCTGAGATGATTGGCCTCCAACAACGACTACCATCTTCCTTTGAGCTAGGTATAACTCCAGCCACTGGAGAGTTTTCCCCCTGATTGCCATTGTCTTCAATTTTACTAGGGCTCTTTGATGCTGCACTCGGTCAAATGCTGCCTTGATGTCAAGGGAGGTCACTCTCACCTTACCTCTGGAATTCAGCTCTTTTGTCCATGTTTGAACCAAGGCTGTAATGAGGTCTGGAGCCGAGTGGTCCTGGTGGAACCCAAACTGAGCATTGGTGAGCAGGTTATTGGTGAGGAAATGCCACTTGATAGCACTGTCGATGACACTTTCCATCACTTTGCTGATGATTGAAAGTAGACTAATGGGCCGGTAATTGGCTAGATTGGATTTGTCCTGCTTTTTGTGGACAGGACATACCTGGGCAATTTTCCACATTGTCAGGTAGATGCCAGTGTTGAAGCTGTACTTGAACAGTTTGGCTAGAGGTGCAGCTAGTTCTGGAAGGCAAGTGGTATGTTGGCCTTTTTTGCAAGAGCATTTGAGTACAGGAGTAAAGATGTCTTACTGCAATTATATAGAGCCTTGGTGTGACTGTTTCTGGAGTATTATGTACAATTTTGGTCTCCTTACCTAAGAGATGATATACTTGCCATAGAGGGAGTGCAACGAAGGTTCACCAGACTGATTCCTGGGATGGCAGGATTGTGGTATGAGGAGAGATTGCAGAGACTAGGCTTGAATTCTCTACAGTTTCAAAGAATGCGAGGTGATCTAATTGAAACATACAAAATTCTTACAGGGCTCAACAGGGTAGATGCAGGGAGCATGTTTTCCCTGGCTGGGGAGTCTAGAACCAGGGGTTACAGTCTCGGAATAAGAGGTCGGCCATTTAGGACTGAGATGAGGAGAAATTTCTTCACTCAGAGGGTGGTGAATCTTTGGAATTCTCTACCCCATAGGGGTAGATATTAAGATAGGGCTAGATATTAAGGGCATCAAGGGATATGGGGATAGTGCAGGAAAATGGCATTGAGGTAGAAGATCAGCCATGATCTTGTTGAATGGCGGAGCAGGCTCGAGGGGCGGGATGGCCTACTCCCGCTCCTATTTCTTATGTTCTTGTACCCTAGTATTCCACAATATAAATTCAAAGCCATAGAGATACGTAAAAATAACTTATACCACAGTATTTAGCTTTGTCTTTTGCCTGTAAAGTTTTCGGGCCAGATTTTGCTGTGAAAATATTGATGAGGCTAACTGCGTCCACCATTATTTTTGTGCAAATCGGACAGTAACGTCCGGCAACCGTACATGCGCAGTTAAACGCAGAAATCCAGAAGTTGTTGCTCGAGATGCCCTACTCCTCCAAAAGGCTGCTTGAAAACAGCATCTCACCATCTGACTCACAATTCAAATGTATTGAATGGCATGAAGTTCCCTATACTTACCTCATCGATATGGACTAAATTTGCCAAAAATGTTAGAGCTTGTCCATTCCAGTGTAAGTAAACTTTTAGCAACATGGTAAGTTTTAATTACTGCCAAACACCCCTCTGGCACTGAAAATTAACTTTTACAGGTGTGGAGTCTCATTCCTTCAGCTTTTAATTATTGTTGGACATTTTTTTAAAAATGTAAATACATTTTTCTTCTTACTTTTTCTTTCTGTCTCTTTTATCTCTGTCTCTTAATCCAATCTTTCTTTCCCTCTTTATTTTTCTTTCTGTACCTAATTGGACATTGAATTCACTATTCTAACTTATACTGCCTGGTTCAGACACTGCGCTGCTCATTAATGATTCTGCAATTTGATTGGTTAAGGAGATAGACAGTTGCTTGCCCTGTTCACACAGTTCCCCGATGCCCAGTAGAGGACACCGTGCTGAATGGATCTGTATCTTACAGTAACTGGCCGTGCAAAACCCCATGGGCAAGTGCAAATCTAACAAACAGTTAGTGCCATTCATTCGCTGCTCACAGCAAAATCCAGCCCAATATTTTGCACTTTATTTGGTACCATAAGATCCAGAGATTCTTCAGTATATAAAGTTTCATTAAGCATTTTTTGTGCATTCAGCATAAGTTTTGCTGTTTGCCTTCCTGACAACTAAAGCTTTAATGCATTGCCAATCCAACAATTTTATTGTTGACAGAACTACTGGGAATAGGCTGCCAGGCAGCATAATGATCACAAGATTTTAGAAAAGGCATTTCTGTAATTATCTGATCATCACAAGATTGCCTAGTGATCCAATTATTGTGCTAACCAATTTGAAAACTGTTCCCATTTAAATCTGTGGGGCAATTTTCATGTCGCTATCGTTTGCACTTAAAAATGGAATGTTAGCGGAACCAAAATGATGCGACTGGTAGATGCGCCAACTTACCACGGAGATTTTTGGTTGGACCTCCATTGTGGTGGCCAGGGCACCGTCAGAAATTGATGGGAGACTCATAAATATATGCACAATGGGATCAGAGGAGGTAATTCAGACCCCTGACACGATTTCTGCTCCTGCCTACCAACCATGAGCTGGATGGAGGTTAGGGAGACATTTCTATGGCAGTCAGTTGTGGGTTTCGAGCCTTAACGGCTTTCAAATTTAACGTATTAGTTGCTGTTGGTTCTGCACACATGTTACCTGTTGCTGTAAAGTGCTGCTTCTTTTCATTTCCGACACTAATACCTCGCCACTGAAACGTGCTGCTGCAGGCCCTTCACATTTGGCTATCCCGCCCGATTTTCTTCCCCGAGATCATCAACCTGTCGATTGGGGAGCATGTTTTGCACAAGCTCACTGACCGCATTCTAATTAGGACGCAGGATCAAAATTATTTGGGTCCCATGTCGACTCCTCCTTGCAACTGCCATGTTTATCCTTCCCATTCCCACTTTCAGTTTGATGCTGCAGAGTATCACTGAATTGAAACTCCTGTTTCGTAATGCTCTTGTGGGTGGGCCCTGGTTACTGATATACTGTCATATTCACTTATGCTAACAGTCTTAAAGACTGACTGTTAGCCACTATTGCTCAATAAATGCAGCTTCTGAATTATTTAGTATTATATTTACTGCAAAATGTGAAATTGTCCCAAATCTCTGTGAACCTCATGAATAATTAATTTATTATAAAAAGTGTGAGTGACTCAACTGGTGATGTATTAACAGTGTTGATCTATATGCAGTAGTGTTTGTGAACATAAGCCACCTCTCCCCCACAAAGTATCTAACTTATGCCTGATTCCTGTGAAGACACCTTTGAATCACTCACATTATAGCCATTGGTATCCATGGCTCTGAGCCCAATAAATAGAATCATAGGCCCTGATATTTACGGGGAGGTGTTGGGGGGTGGGGGAGAATGTAACAGCCAGGAAACCCGGAAGTATGATTTTCTCAGAGATCCTGCGAATTTAACGGCAGGACCTGATTTAAATTTTTTGACTCCGTTTCCTGGCCGGCAACCAGCCAGACTGAGAGGCTGTCGGGCGGGAAGGTCTGCGACCCAAGTACATCATGGGACCCCAATTTGTATTTATTAATGAGGCTTACAGTGGAGTCTGAAAGAAATGTCATCCTCAGCCAAAATCAACAGTGTCAAAATCACAGATCGGCAGGAATGGAGTGGGAAATGGAGCCGTTCCATTTTAATTGCTTCCTCACTCTGATCCCACTGATCAGAGAGAGTTAAAATCGCCCCTTATAAAATCTTTTTGCTGCTATTTCCAATACTATAACATGGATTGCCATTTCACTTGCCTCCATACTGACTACAATGTATTGAATTGTTGTTCAACAGTTCTGCATCGTGGAACACGTTGCAGCTTTCTGCTATGTGTAGCCCCTACAGAGAACCAAGCCACTGCCTGAGTCTTTGAAAAGTAACTTCGGTAAACTTTAAAAATCAGTCAAGGTGTGGTTTAACACACTACAGGACTCCATGTTCTACAACAAATAAACCACCACTGAGTTGGCCTCCATCTATTCACTGGACGAGTCAGTTTGTTTTTGTTAATTACTGAATTCCATGGCATATCCTTTCTGTATATTGCAATCTGTCTTATTAGCATGCTCATAAGAAAGCATGGAACGAGAAACGGTCTTTGAGCCCATCAAGCTTGTGCACAATGCACCCAATTATGGACCCTGCTGCACCCCTTCAATCTAAAGAGAAAAAGTCTGCATACGCACTCCCGGATACAAAGATAATCAAGCACAACTGCAGAATATTCATGCATTCTCACACCACCACTTGAGCTCCAGTTGTCTGCCTTCCACAGCCAATATTCCCAGTACCCTGAGCCTAAACAGCACAGAAACGAGTGTGTCCTTGGAGTATTTCACCTTCTCGGTCTATACCTATCCCTATAACTACCAACTGTGTTTTCTAATAGATATTTCAACAACTCATTTTAAAGGAGTTTGTTGTCTGGTTTCTATCTAGAAACATTAGTTACCAGTTTGTTTATTTAGTCCATCACATTACTTCAATTCCTATATTAACCACAGAACTATTAAATGAATTCGTGTAATGAGCCCCTCTGCTGTAACTATCTAATTATAATACTGGTAGATAACGTAATTACTGATTCTACACAAAATAACCCTGAATACATCCCAGAAACCTTGACGACAATCCCCAAAATTGTCAATTACTACACAGTTATGTCAAAAGTTTGTTTTACCTGACTAAAAGAAAAAATTGCTTTTCAGAGGTTTGATTAAAATTTAGTTTAGTTAAATAGTAGTTCATAGTCTAACTTTTGAATCTACAAAAAGTATCATCTAAGCACACAATACTTTTAAAGTGTGGTTTACATTAGCTTTAGGCTAGGTTTAAATTTGATCCAGATTTAAATTCCGGATAAAGCCAGTTGTTTGCAGAAAAATTAGAGGAATTACATATTACATAGACCACTCTTTATTGTATGTATAAAAGTAAAGTTTTTAATCAGTGTCGTGAATCCTGGTCTGTTTTTGCTATGTAACAGTGCACGTACCTGATGGTCTCTCATGGTAAACTCTCTTAAGACAGTCAAGGTTTCATAATTTTCATTTAGAGTTCTTTTAGACTCTGTATTTGTTTCCTTGTAATGAAAACAGTGTTTGTGTGACAGGGCTCCATATTTTTTAATGGTTGTGGGGCAGGATAATATTAGATTAAATTAGGTATGGTAAAAATATATTTTAATTTCATTTCACTCTCCCTGCTATCGTTAGAACAATACAGAACTGCCATTATTTTCATCGACAGACTTGAAACTCTGGGTACTTAAAGGGGCTGAAGCTTATCTGTGTTTGTTGCTTTGATGCAAATTATAATTCTATGTGACTGGGCCAAAACAAAGGATCCTATTCATCCATGGAATGTACAGTAATGCAAGACTTAACTAACATTTAATTGAGTAATTTTAATACATTTCCGGTCTGCATTCACACCGGCATGCTGTAATTACCTCTGTTTGAGGAAGAAATGGCCTTATGTGGTAGAGGAAGCTTTAAGATGTCATTTCTTTCCCAGTCACAACTGAAAGAAGAAAGCAATGAAAAGAGGAAAATGAGACGAAGAGTGCTGGGAACTTCTGACAGACAGGATATGCAATTTTTGTTTCTAATTTTACAAATATTTCAACAAACTGAAGTGGTTATGTAATTTTTCTGCATCTGCTCTGATGGTGCTATGATCATTGTGGGGCTAAAGCTGGTAATGCTCCTAAAAGTCAATACAATTAGTGACATCTCAGGAATAACATGAATATCCCCCACTTCTCTGTTCAAATGCTGATGGGACTATAATGGTTTTTGTGCTGATTAGATTTTCGAAGGGCAGAATGTTAGGGTTAAATAGCAAAGATGATTGTACGTGGCAGACAATGGATGATGTAGTTCTCGAGATGTTCCCAATCTCAAAAATAAAAATGAAAATGATGTAACTGAAAAATAGACCCTGATTTTAACAGGGGAACAGTTTTTGACGATTGAGTTTTGATGTCAATTCAAAACTCACCCGCTGAAGGAAGAAAAGAGGCACGGGGTATTTTAACTCCCGGGGCTCATTTAAATTCTGTCACCTTCCGGGTGGGAAGTCAGTGGGAAACAACGCAAATGTGCGCGGACAAGAGGTGGCCCACCGTGCAGGTAAGTCCGCGGTATCGGTTGCCAGGCCATCCTGCGGGGGCCTCCATGGTTGGGAAGGGAGGGCAAGATTGCGGCAGGAGAGGTCTATGATTTGTTTATAGGGTCTGGAGGAACACTCCTGCTTCTCCTAGTCTCGCAAGGAAATCATTTTTAAAATTTCAACTTACTTTATCGGGCCTCTTCTGGCCCTGATCCATTCCTGCGCTGAATTGGCCTGGCAGGAAACACACTGCTGTTTCCCGCTCAGGCCTCCGAGTAAAAATTACAGTCGGGTTCCGATGATGTCATCGGGACCAGATATACACACATGTAAAATGATCCTGCGTCTTTGGGCAGGTGTCCTTGGCGCCTGCTCAGGAGATCAAGTTAAAATACAAATGTGTCAGCTCCTGGCGGATCCAGGGTGGGTGAATGATTTTAACTGTCCACCCACCCGGTTTCTGCCTGTGTTAAAATTGTTCTCCATGAATGAATAGCGCATTTTAACAAAAAGAATTGAGAAACCAAGTAGGGTGCTTCAAATGTCATGCACCAGCACTAATGAAGGGTCAAGAAACCAAATTTCTTAAATCATTCATAAAAAGCAGCAGGGATGGCATCAAAGGAAACTTCCAGGGTATGTACATCTTTATTTGCAATTTGCATATTATCTCTAACAGCTTACACAGATCTGATTTCTCTCTGGATTCCACATATCACAGAGATATAAGGACCAATATAAGAATGACATCCAGGAGTGATAGGAATTCACAACATGAACAATATAAATATGATTTCACACCACATGTTAGTACTTACATCATAGAATGTGAAAGTAGAACAACTTAGCATTGGGCAAAAAATAAAACCAGGTATTAACTTTCAACTGCAGAAAATAAAGTAACTCAAATGGGCTTGTGATGCTGTGTGTTAGGACAATTGCAATGTGCAGAATTATTTTATTTGGTGCATTATATTTAAATTCTGGAAAATTACAGTGGGAAAACTAATTGATATTACCGTACTAGTATCATCTTGACTGACATTTCTGGGTTCTTAAAAGGGTTTGGTTTGAAAATATTTTAGATGCCTTTTATGCAGCATATTTGGGGATTCTAGAATTCAATGATTTTGTGGTGCTGGATTCTTTTCAAATATCCCTTGGAGGATGGCAGGTAATTTTAACTTGAACAAATTGGCAGGAAACTGATGGGATCAGATCAGCCATACGTTTAAAACGCTGTCCAATATTACTTTCCATTGACTTCAGCAGTGACCAAATTACCCCCTATTAGGTAATTACTCCCCATTTTAGAATGATAACTGGACTTCAAGGGTTAAGTTACGAGGAGAGAGTACACAAATTGGGGTTGTATTCTCTGGAGTTTAGAAGTTTAAGGGGTGGTCTGATCGAAGTTTATAAGATATTAAGGGGAACGGATCGGGTGGATAGAGAGAAACTATTTCCGCTGGTTGGGGATTCTAGGAGTAGGGGGCACAGTCTAAAAATTAGAGCCAGACCTTTCAGGAGTGAGATTAGAAAACATTTCTACACACAAAGGGTTGTAGAAGTTTGGAACTCTTCCGCAAACAGCAATTGATACTAGCTCAATTGCTAAATTTAAATGTGAGATAGATAGCTTTTTGGCAACCAAAGGTATTAAGGGATATGGACCAAAGGCAGGTATATGGAGTTAGATCACAGATCAGCCATGATCTTATCAAATGGCAGAGCAGGCACGAGGGGCTGAATGGCCTACTCCTGTTCCTATGTTTGTTTTTATTTGTTCTTGGAATGTGGGCAACACTGGCAGGGTAGTATTTATTGTCCATCCCTAGTAGTCCGAAAGAATTCAGAGTCAACCATGTTGTATGGGACTGGAGTCACATGTAAGCATCGGGTCACTGCATTGGGCTTCATGGAGTGTATGGTGACCTCTACGCAAACTGCAGTTGGGCCCAACTCTAGGAGTGTTTGGCACCAGTGGTAGCGTCTCTCAGGGATGCACGTTCTGAGGCAATGCAGGTTCCAGGCCCACTATTTTCTGCAGCTGACCAAGCTTGAAGGAAAACATTGATAGGGGCTTCCAAGTCTGCTCCTAGTCTGCTCCCTCGCAGATCACCTGTTGCTGCTCACTAGTGTTGGATGCATCACCATGTGCAGACCCCTCTAACGCACTCTATAACCCAGACAAGGTGCCAATCTCTGTGCTGGTACTTGGACGTGATGCAGTGCATGACGATGCCTCCTCAGAAGGGCCTTTGAGGTTTTTTCAGCGGGCTGCAGCTGCTGAGAAGGTCCTAGAAGTAAGATAAAATGGACAAGAGTTGGCATGGTTCTGAACGGCGGTACAGTAGCAAATGACAGGCATCTCAATGCAAGTTGATGTAGTCAAGTGCATTTTTCTGAGGTTCATGAAGGTAATAGCAAGTAATAATCAAAGAAGCCCCTGGACTCAGAATGTCCTACTTTGACAACTCTGGAGGGGCTACTGATTTCCAGTACATGCTGCTCCAGCTCGGAGAGGTTCATGATGTTGGTGGTCCTTTCCAGTCATACTCCTCTCCCTTGTGGTGTGCGGTGACTTGTCCTGTAGAGAGAGAGAGAGAGAGTGAATGTCTCCTACAAATGAGAGTGCACATGTGTGGGGCTTCTGCTTGTTATGCAGATACTGAAAGTGAGAAGAAGCAAATGGAATCAGGATTGGGAGGTGTTGAATGGAAAGCACGTGTCTGGAGTTTGAAGTGAGGAAGGAGCCATGAGAGAAACTTCTCAAAGGCTACCAAGTGAAAAGAGAATGGTGATAGTGGCTGCTGTAAAGGGAGCAAGGAGGAGGTGAGTGTGTGTTTGTAATGAGAATGAAAAGTGATGTAATGTGCCCTTGTGCTGAGTGGTGAAGGATGTGATGTAAGGGAGGGAATTGTTGAGATTTCTGTCTGCCATCTGTTGCTGAGAGACATGGAGAAATGAAGCACAGTACTGACCCTTTCTATTCCTGTAAGGTCATTGAAGCACTTTCTGCACTAGATCCAGGCCCTGCTGATAATGCTCCTGGAGCTGACAATCTCATCAATCCCTCTCCATACCTTCTACACTAGTGTTTTAGGGTCCTCCTTCCACTGGCTGGAAAGAGAACTTCCCTCCTTGCCCTGAGCTCTTCCAGCAAGACCTCCACAGAGGCTTCAGAGAACCTGGGGGCTTGCCTGCGACTCATGCACAACAAGGGCATTCCTGCTTTAAATGGGCCTCTCGTTGACCTGCTGGAAATTGGGCTGACAAAATGGCTGGGTTTCCTGTTGTGTCAGCGAATCGGAAATGCGCCTGTGAGATTCTAATGAGACCTAGGAGTTAAAATACCCAGGGCCTGTTTTCGGGTGCAGTGGGTGAGTTTCAAACTCGCCCCACTACCCACCCATCCAAAACCCGTCCCGAGTTAAAGTTGAAGCCATAAAAGCATTGATGGCCTCGAGATTGCTGTGGCCAATATTTTTTTATTTTGTTAAGACACATATAAAAATAAAGGTGATGATGAAGCAACGTGAAATGTAGGTTAATGGCGTCTTTAAAGAAAATTAGAGAGCTAGGTGAAAGAGACGGCCACTTAATAGGATGCAAAGAACATGAGAGAGGTTGACGTAAATCAAGAAGTAGTGATAAGGTGATGCCATACTTGAGTTTTGAAATTCCATACCTTGTAGGAGGAAGGAAAAACTGAGGTAAACAGTTCCACAATTTGGAGCGCCTGGGAAAGAGTAAGTTAGAGAAACTGGAGTGAAGTTTGTTCAACTCAAATATAGGTTGTGCTGGTGAAAGGGTTACGGATGGCTAATTCACATTTGGGTTACCGTCCACGCTATACTATATTACGTGCTGGAATTTCATGTTTTGAAAGGGTACATTATTATCTTCAAGGTGCGCTGGCTGGCTTCTGGTACAAAATAGTTCCACATACTGAAAACAGATGATGATTACAGAGATAATGATAGCCATAATCATGGTCATTATCCTTGTGATCATCCCCTTGGCATGATATGTAATGGAGAAGGTTTTTAGAAAAGGCTGTGCCTTTAGTGCTGTAAACTTCTGTAGTTCAATGATTTTTACTGGAGTGACTGCTTAAACATCCTGTTAATTTACTTATCTGGGATATTGAGCTTAATAAGATGATTTCAACCAATCACTAAACTTTTCTCTTACACATAAACCTTGCTGTAAAATTTGGTTTGTATGTGACTTAAATACAAGTCAATAAAAAGTCTCAGAAATGTAACTCCTGCTAGCAGTTTCCATTGTGCGGCATAAAAGAAATATTATTTAATTAGCAAAGGATAACCAAGAAATTGATAGAGGGAGAAAATTGAATATGAGAGTAAACTAGCAAGAAATATAAAAACAGATTGTAAGAGCTCCTACAAGTATGTAAAAAGGAAGAGATTAGCGAAAGTAAACGTGGGTCCCTTAGAGGCAGAGACAGGAGAAATTATAATGGGGAATAAGGAAATGGCAGAGACGTTAAATATTTTATATCTGTCCTCACAGTTGAAGACACAAAAAACATACTGGAAATAGTGGGGAAACAAGGTCTGATAAGAGGGAGGAACTTAGAGTAATTAAGATTAATAAAGAAAAAGTTTTAGAAAAATTAATGGGACTAAAAGCCAATAAATCCTCTGGACCTGATGGCCTACATTCTAGGGTTTTAAAAGAGGTGGCTGCAGAGATAGTGGATACATTGGTTTTGATCTTCCAGAATTCCCTAGATTTTAGTACCATCCCAGTGGATTGTTAGTAGTGTTGTGGGAAAATCACCACTCGGAGTCAGACTTAAAGATTCAACATGCAGTTTATTGGACAAAGTACTTTGGGAGAAGAACTGGATGCTCCGCAGCGTTCGCAACTACCTCCTCAACTTTAGAATGGTTGTCACGCTTTTTATACCTTTAAAATACAGACTTTCAGTAGCTTTTACATCATTAATCTTGATTACACACATTAACCAATTAAGCCCGCACAGCAACCACGGACTTCCAATCATATTAAAACAACTGTTATCACCTTAAGACAGTATGCCTTTGTTTCACGCAGTCTGGTTCTATAGTTTTATCAGTTCGTTGTGAAATGTCTTTTGTATTCCCAGACTGTAAGTCAGTTTTGGAATATACAAACTCAGCACTTTTAACTGTCTTTCCCACAGTCACAGAATCCATTTTGTTTAGTAGTGTCCATTTTGTTAGTAGTCAAGTGTTATGTTTAAGCTTTAATTAGGGTTAGTCTAATCTACACAAAGCGCATTTCGGTGTGGTTTTAGGGTAATGACCACCGCCATGTACCCAATAGTCACTTCATCGTTGCCTTTAACCCAACAGACCAAATTTTACGCTAACAGTAGCAATCAAGAAAGGAGGGAGAGAGAAAACAGGGAACTACAGGCCAGTTAGCCTGACATCAGTTGCAGGGAAAATGCTAAATTCTATTATTAAGGACGTAGTAACAGGGCACTTAAAAAATCATAATATGATTAGGCAGAGTCAACACGGTTTTATGAAAGGGAATTCGTGTTTGACAAATCTATTAGTTTTTTGAGGGTGTAACTAGCAGGGTAGATAAGGGGGAACCAGAGGATGTAGTATATTTGGATTTTCAAAAGGTATTTGATAAGTGCCACATAAGAGGTTCTTACAGAAGATTAGGGCTCATGCGATTGAGGATAATATATTAGCATGGATTGAGGATTGGTTAACGGATAGAAATCACAGATTAGGAATAAACGGGTCATTTTCGAGTTAGCGGGGTACTGCAGGGATCAGTGCTTGGGCCTCAGCTATTTACAATCTATATTAATGACCTAGATGAAGGGACCGAATGTAATGTATCCAAGTTTGCTGATGATACAAAACTAGGTGGGAAAGTAAGCTGTGAGGAGGCGCAGAGTCTGCAAAGGGATATCGACAGGTTAAATGAGTGGGCAAGAAGGTGATAGATGGAGTATAATGTGGGGAAATATGAGGTTATTCACTTTGGTTGGAAAAATAGAAAAATGGAATATTTTTTAAATGTTGGTGCTCAGAAGGATTTGGGTGTCCTTGTACAAGAAACACAAAGTTAACATGCAAGCAATTAGGAAGGCAAATGGTATGTTGGCCTTATTGCAAGGGGGTTGGAGTACAAGAGTAAGGAAGTCTTACTGCAATTGTATAGGTCTTTGGTGAGACCACACCTAGTGTGCAATTTTGGTCTCCTTATCTAAGAAGGATATACTAGCCTTAGAGGTGGTGCAACGAAGGTTCACGAGATTGATTCCTGGGATGAGAGGTTTGTCCTATGTGGAAAGATTGAGTGGAATGGGTCTATACTCTCTGGAACTTAGAAGAATGAGAGGTGATCTCATTGAAACATATAAGACTGTAAGAGGGCTTGACAAGGTAGATGCTGAGAGGATGTTTCCCCTGGCTGGAGAGTCTAGAACTAGGGGACATAATCTCAGGAAAAGTGGTCGGACATTTAGGACTGAGATGAGGAAGAATTTCTTCACTCAGAGGGTCGGCAATATTTGGAATTCTCTACCATGGGGGCTGTGGCTGCTCAGTCATTGAGTATATTCAAGACTGAGATCGATGGATAGTTGGACTCTGAGGGAATCAAGGGATATGGGGATCGGGCGGAAAAGTGGAGTTGACTTCGAAGGTCAGCCACGATCTTATTGAATGGCGGAGCAGGCTCGAGGGTCCATCTGGCCTACTCCTGCTCATAAGTTCTTTATGTTATGTTCTTAATATATATTTTATATCTTTATGATCCTCCAATTTATATTCCAATATTTGATCATTAATGTTCTTAAAATGCTGCCAAAGATTATTAGTTCCATGACTGTCCTGTAAACCCACAGAGACTAAAACCACCGCTTAGTAGAGTACATGTTTCTGGGCCATATGATGAATTCCTGATCTCAGTGTGCCATGAAGGGAAGTGAATGGTGGAAACCTGGCATACATCCAAAGGAAGGGGGGAAAAAATCACACAGAAGCTCAACCCATTCTACTTTCACACAACTCTTGAGTGATGCATTGTCCTTTCATATCTGGACACTGGCTGTAATTCGAGCTCAGTTTCATAGACAATGAGCCAAATCGTGCTGGAAAAATAACGGCGTGTTAACGATATACACTATTATTAATACACAAATTGGCTAGCAAGTTCAGGAGATTGAGATATGCCATGAGTTGTGAATCTCATGCTGGTCGATTTATGCAATTTGCTTCGCACAAACGGCATCTCGCCCTTAGCGCCTCTGATATTTTGAAGAACTTGCTGAATTTGCACATTAGTTGCTCATTAAGCTCACCGCAGAAAGTTAGGGCTGGTGATTAAGAGCGTGAGTCCCCTTCTAACGACATGATAATTATTAATGTAATAACAATTAACCTCTCTGGCCTAGAAAGGGAACAATTTAAACTGTTCATCCTCTTTCCTGCTTGTAGTGAATTCTTCTTAAGAAAGTTTAAAAATTTCAAATTTTAAATTTTAATTTTTTTTTCTTACTTTTCCTTTCTGTCTCTTTTTATTCTCTCTCTTAATCCAATGTTTCTTTCCCTCTCTTTATTTCTCTTTCTGTACCTGATTTGTCTCTAATTCACCCTCCTTCTCCATCGTTTCTCTGTTTCTTTCTCAATCCCTTGTCATGCCATTATCAGCTCACACTTCCAGCAAGTAACAGCGCAAAAAATTTTCAAGCTGAAGGGTGCAGGAAATAGTTTGACGAACGGTGTTCGCCTCAAGATGCCCCACTCCAGCAAGATTTGGCCCATTCATCTCTGCACTGGCTATCAGCATCCCATATGAAATGAATTTGAGTGGTGTCCCCTGAATTCCTAATGTCTATGGGTTTGCAGCACAAAACTACCTATAATTTGGCACTAATTGACACTCAGAGAGGTTATAAAGATGACTGGTGTGGGAAATTAAGGTGTCATACTACTGCAGCAATGTGTGTTCCTCTGAGGCTGGATTAAGGCACAATACCAGGGCAGAGCACAGAAAGCCTATATCCAACCCATTTTATACTTGACCTCAGGTTGCTTGAACTGGTTTAAGTGACCGCAGTTTGTTTTTTAAGTAGCAAAATAAGGTTAAACAAAGACAAGAACGTGGAACCTCCATTTCCAAACCAAAGAGTACCTGGAATACCACACAAGAACTCAGTCAAATTATTCCTAAGAACTAAGGAAAGTGTAAAGCAGATGGTCAGAGCCTTTGACTCAAACAGCACACACAGCCCTTTATCAGAAAAAGCTGGTTATTTGCAATACACAGAATACATTTTGTGTGAATTTTTGGTCACTATAAAAACATATTCTGCATATATAGGGATAGCCTGAGTAAATGTTGTGATGGCTGAACAACTTTGTACTGAAATATTATAAATTCGACTTTTCCAAGTGGATTCAAGAATGGCAACTTAAAGTCATTTCCTAAATTAATACATTTCAATATGAAAGCTAAACATAAGGAATACAGGATCACAGATGTGCTTGAATAGCACTGCCTATGCTAATAATGAAGTAATTATAATAAATAAATTATACTAAAGTGGCAGGGGGTTGGGAACCTGAGCAGGGAGAGAGAGGAAAGCGTAACAGGAAGGGACAGAAGGTATGGAGTAATAGGTAAAGTGTTAAAAAAGGAAAAAGCAGGAACTAAGCGTCACAAAACAGATTTGAAAGTTCTTTATCTGAATGCACGTAGCATTCGTAATAAAATGGACGAGTTAACGGCACAAATAACTACGTATGGGTATGATCTTGTGGCCATTACAGAAACATGGCTGCAGGGTGACAACGACTGGGAATTAAATATGCCAGGGTATTTAACAATCAGGAAGGACAGGCAGGAAGGAAGGGGAGGTGGGGTGGCTATGTTAATAAAGGAAGGAATCACTGTAATACAGAGAAATGATATTGGGACAAAGCATCAAGATAATGAAACAGTTTGGGTGGAGATAAGGAATAATAAGGGAAAAAAAAACATTAGTGGGCGTAGTATATAGGCCTCCTAATAGTTGCAACTCTGCTGGAAGAAGTATTAATCAGGAGATAGTCGGGGCATGTAATAAGGGAACAGCCATAATTATGGGGGATTTTAATTATCATATTAACTGGACAAATCAAATTGGGCAGAGCAGCCTTGAGGACGAGTTCATTGAGTGCATCAGGGATGGATTTCTTGAGCAGTATGTAACTGATCCTACAAGGGGGCAGGCAACCTTGGACCTGGTCCTGTGTAATGAGTCAGGATTAATTAATAATGTCCTAGTTAAGGATCCCCTTGGAACGAGCGACCACAACATGGTTGAATTCCATATCCAATTAGAGGGTGAGAAGGTTGATTCTCAAACAAGCGTACTGAGCTTGAATAAAGGAGACTATGATGGTATGAGAGCGGAATTGATTAAAGTGGACTGGGAAAATAGATTAAAGGGTAAGACGGTACATGAGCAGTGGTGTTCATTTAGGGAGTTATTTTACAACTTTCAAAATAAATATATTCCACTGAGGAAAAAAGGGTGTAAAAGAAATGTCAGCCATCCGTGGCTAAGTAAAGAAATCAAGGATAGTATCCGACTAAAAACAAGGACATATAAGGTAGCCAAACTTAGTGGGAGGATAGAAGATTGGGAATTCTTCAAAAGACAGCAAAAAGTAACTAAAGGATTGATTAAGAAAGGGAAGTTAGATTATGAAAAGAAATTAGCAAAAAATATAAAAACAGATAGCAAGAGTTTCTATAGTTATATAAAAAGAAAAAGGGTGGCTAAGGCAAACATAGGTCCCTTAGAGGATGAGACCGGGAAATTAATGGTGGGAAACATGGAGATGGCAAAAATGCTGAACAAATATTTTGTTTCAGTCTTTACAGTAGAGGACACTAAGAATATCCCAACACTGGACAAACAGGGGACTCTCGGGGGGGAGGAGCTAAATACAATTAAAATCACTCAGGAGATGGTACTCAGTAAAATAATGGGACTCAAGGCGGATAAATCCCCTGGACCTGATGGCTTCCATCCTAGGGTCTTGAGGGAAGTGGCAGTAGGGATTGTGGATGCTTTGGTGATAGTTTTCCAAAATTCCCTGGACTCAGGAGAGGTCCCGGCAGATTGGAAAACTGCGAATGTAACACCGTTATTTAAAAAGGGTAGTAGGCAGAAGGCTGGAAATTATAGGCCAGTTAGCTTAACATCTGTGGTGGGTAAAATTTTGGAGTCTATTATTAAGGAGACAGTAACGGAACATTTAGATAAGCATAATTTAATAGGACAAAGTCAGCATGGCTTTATGAAGGGGAAGTCATGTCTGACAAATTTGCTTGAGTTCTTCGAGGATATAACGTATAGGGTGGATAAAGGGGAACCAGTGGACGTAGTGTATTTAGACTTCCAGAAGGCATTCGACAAGGTGCCACATAAAAGATTATTACTTAAGATAAAAAATCACGGGATTGGGGGTAATATTCTGGCATGGGTGGAGGATTGGTTATCGAACAGGAAGCAGAGAGTTGGGATAAATGGTTCATTTTCGGACTGGCAACCAGTAACCAGTGGTGTTCCACAGGGGTCGGTGCTGGGTCCCCAACTCTTTACAATCTATATTAACGATTTGGAGGAGGGGACCGAGTGCAACATATCAAAATTTGCAGATGATACAAAGATGGGAGGGAAAGTAGAGAGTGAGGAGGACATAAAAAACCTGCAAGGGGATATAGACAGGCTGGGTGAGTGGGCGGAGATTTGGCAGATGCAATATAATATTGGAAAATGTGAGGTTATGCACTTTGGCAGGAAAAATCAGAGAGCAAGTTATTTTCTTAATGGCGAGAGACTGGAAAGTACTGCAGTACAAAGGGATCTGGGGGTCCTAGTGCAAGAAAATCAAAAAGTTGGTATGCAGGTGCAGCAGGTGATCAAGAAAGCCAACGGAATGTTGGCTTTTATTGCTAGGGGGATAGAATATAAAAACAAGGAGGTATTGCTGCAGTTATATAAGGTATTGGTGAGACCGCACCTGGAATACTGCATACAGTTTTGGTCTCCAAACTTAAGAAAAGACATAC
The DNA here is from genome assembly GCF_035084215.1 of Heptranchias perlo. Taxonomy (NCBI): domain Eukaryota; kingdom Metazoa; phylum Chordata; class Chondrichthyes; order Hexanchiformes; family Hexanchidae; genus Heptranchias; species Heptranchias perlo. The sequence goes on from NC_090327.1 coordinate 105,153,693, forward strand.
TTGCTCTCGAGGCAGTACAAAGAAGGTTCACTCGGTTAATCCCGGGGATGAGGGGGCGGACATATGAGGAGAGGTTGAGTAGATTGGGACTCTACTCATTGGAGTTCAGAAGAATGAGAGGCGATCTTATTGAAACATATAAGATTGTGAAGGGTCTTGATCGGGTGGATGCAGTAAGGATGTTCCCAAAGATGGGTGAAACTAGAACTAGGGGGCATAATCTTAGAATAAGGGGCTGCTCTTTCAAAACTGAGATGAGGAGAAACTTCTTCACTCAGAGGGTGGTCGGTCTGTGGAATTTGCTGCCCCAGGAAGCTGTGGAAGCTACATCATTAGATAAATTTAAAACAGAAATAGACAGTTTCCTAGAAGTAAAGGGAATTAGGGGTTATGGGGAGCGGGCAGGAAATTGGACATGAAGCTGAGTTCGGATCGGTCAATGCCCTGTGGGTGGCGGAGAGGGCCCAGGGGCTATGTGGCCGGGTCCTGCTCCGACTTCTTGTGTTCTTTAGATTTGTGGTTGGGATCAGATCAGCCATGATCTTATTGAATGGCGGAGCAGGCTCGAGGGGCCGATTGGCCTACTCCTGCTCCAATTTCTTATGTTCTTATGTTCTTATGTTCAAAGAAAACTGTTTCAGTATGAAACATTAGCCTGCAGTTAAGCATGATTTTGCAATGTTAAAGCAATTTTTTCTTGGTACAGTATTTAACACAGAATTCATGTTCCTAATTTCTTGCAACACAACACGACTCTGAGTACACAATCATCTTTTGTTTTGGCTTTAGCTTCACACTCTGCGCTAGAGGCCTCTACAAACACAGGAAAGTTATTTTTCAGAGTTAAAGAGAAAATAAAATGAAAAGGGTAGATAGGCAAAGAGGAAGAAGGATTCACTGATGTCCTGTTTAACTGAGGCATTTCAGTTACCAACTTGGAGAAATGACTTTGTGACCATTGCCAGTCTTATCAGAAGCAATAGACTTAATTTTGTGTAAAACCCTAGAACTGCCATGGATTGTGGCTAGGTGATCAAATATACAACAGGAAAAGCGAACCCTGCAAAAATTGGGGTTGAGTTAATTATGTCATTATAACCATTCTAACTTTTCATACTCTTGAATTTCGAAGCAATATACAATTATCTTGGTCAAATACAGATCAGGAATTTGCTGTGTACCGCACCCATGGTACGATATCGAGTTGGCATGCCTGAAAGTCCTATTTAATACACTAATCTAATTGTTTATTGCGTGAAGTTTTTCTTTAAGTGTACACCATTACAATAATTCCAATCTTTATTGGTATAGATAAGTAATTCTTTGAAGAAGTAACAGAAAGAGTAGACAAGGTCAGTGCAGTGGGGATGTGGTATACATGGACATTCAGACGGCCTTCGATAAGGTGCCACATAAGAGACTCATGACAAAGGTCAAGGCGCGTGGGGTCATGGGACAGGTAGCAGAATGGATTGTAAGATTCCTACAAAATAGAAAATAGAGGGTAGGAGTTAAGGGAAGTTCCTCAGACTGGCAGAAAGTGAGAAGTGGTGTCCCACAAGGATCTGTGCTGGGACCACTTGTTTACAATATACATAAATGATTTGAATTCAGGAATTGGAGGTATAGTGTCAAAATTTGAAGATGATACCAAATTGGTGGATATAGCTAATAATCTGGAGGACTGCACCAAAATATAGGAAGACATAAACAGGTTTGTAGAGTGGGTGGATAAATGGAAATTGAATTCAATATAGCAAAGTGTGAGGTGGTTTATTTAGGTAGGATGGATCAGGAGGTCACTTATTCAATGGAAGGTAAGAAGGTAAATGGATTAAGGGAGCAAAGAGAACTGGGACTACAGGTACATAAATTGCTAAAAGTAGCAATGCAAGTTGATAAGGCCACAAAGAGTAAAAGGAAAGTACTTGGGTTCATTTCTAGAGGAATAGAATACAAAAAGGTCATGTTACATTCATATGGAACCTTGGTTAGCCCACACTTGGAGTACTGTGTGCAGTCTCCATACTACAAAACGGATATTGAAGTACTGATGAAAGTGCAGAAAAGATTTACAAGGATGTTACCAGAATTCAGAGGATGTAACTATCAGGAAAGATTGACCAGGCTGGGACTCTTTTTTTCTGGAAAAGAGTAGACTAAGAGGAGACCTGATACAGGTCATTAAAATGATGAAGGGGTTTGATAGGGTGGATGTGGAGAAACTGTTTTAGCTTGTGGGAGTCCAGAACAAGGGGACATAATCATTAACAATTAGGAGGAATTTCTTTACACAGAGAATGGTGAGAATGTGGAGCTCACTGCCATATGGAATATTTGAAGCAGATAGCAGTGACACATTTAAGGGGCAGTTTGATGCATTCATGAGGGAGAAGGGAATAGTGCGGGCAGGGAAGGGGTAATTGAAGTGGAAGGAGGCTCGTGTGGAATAGAAACGCCACATGGACCAGTTGACCGAATGGCCTGTTTCTCTGCTGTAAATTCTATGTAATGTGTAATAGTGAAGTGAAAGTGAACATTATTGATGCGATTCTGCAGTCTGGCTTTCCCAGTGAGGAGCGTTGCAGGGAGAGCAACTTGGGAAAATTGGGTGTGCAGCCTGTGATTTTCTGCTCATTAAATTAATTGGCAAAAATCATGGGCTGCTGCCCATGATCCCTGTCAGTCCCTCCTGGGAGTGCTAGATCGTGGAATCACCCTTTAGATCTATGAGTACACTGTGTCACCTTGGCTCAGTTGGTAGCACTTTCTGCATCAGAAGGTTGTGGCTTCAAGCCGCACTCTAGGACTTGAGCACACAATCTAGCCTGACACTGCTGCATTGTAAGAGGTGCTATTATTCAGATGAGACAGTAAACCGAGGCTCCATCTGACTGTTCTGGTGTTTCAGGTGAGTGTTAAAGATCCCAGCCCTGAAATTCTGTGAGGATTCTATAGGTCCTCTGCTGTAACTCTGGCAGAACACAGAGGAAAACGACATTAATAGCCATTTATGCCATTTACGCTGTTTCCCTGGGGGCTCTGCCGGGAGATCGGTAGAATTCACATAATTTTCAGGATCCCCATGTCACCTTTTGAAGAAGTTCTAGTGTCCTGCTCAACCCATCATGTTTGATACTGGTCAGAGACCGCTTAACAATTATGTTGTCCATTTCAACAGTGGCAAGATTCCCAGGGTCATGAATAAGACTGCATTCATGTGGCTTTACATGCTCCACATGACAACCCTCATCATTTCAGTAACAAAGAGTTTTCACTCCATCAATGTGCAACCAGTCTGTGATTCTAGGCATCAATTCCTTCACGCCTTCCAAGCATGAAGGCAGCTGTTATGGTATATTTATACTCCAGCAGTCAAGCATTCATGCCATGTTTCAGAATGAAGCACAAACGCAGGCAGGCTGCTTGGGGACAAAGTATATAGTCTTCTTCTCATGGCTCGTGATATCACTGCGCAGGACCACCAATGCAGTTGAGCAGAGGTACAACAACTGTCATACGAGAACAAAGATACCTTTAGAATAAACAAAGGAAGATTCAGATCCCTCGTTAGATCTGGGGGGCACTTCTGAATGCTCCTAGAATGGTGCCAAGAATTGTGATGTCCTGTTGTGTCTCCACAAGTTTGCAATCCAAAAAGGCATTGAGGTAGATGTGCTGGAGGAGGAGAGAGAGGCAGATGATGAGACATCATGGAGGTTGATGATCAGCCGGCGGAAGATGAAGCAGCAGAAACAAACAGCTACGGCAGCGAGAGTGCTGCAATTGAGACTTATTCATGACACTGTCAGTGAAACCTAAGCCACTATTTGTTAACATCCCTTCTGTTAATAAAGAGTCTCTGTCCTGCCTATCCTTCCTTTACATGAAGTCCCTCCATTCCTCCTTGAATGCATGTAAGGAATCTTACAACACCAGGTTATAGTCCAACTGTTGGACCATAACCTGGTGTTGTAAGATTCCTTACATTTGTCCACCCCAGTCCATCACCGGCATCTCCACATCCTTGAATGCAGCCCTTTCTGGAAAACACAAAACCAAGACGTTAATGACAGTTCAAAATGTCACTTTCTTGTTTGTCATCAAAAGGACACAAAATCACCATGTCAGTCATTCCAAAAATGCTCTCCGGCATCCTTTTTGGAGTAGGACCCCTGAAATCTGAGAAACAAGCTTGGGGCTGACATCTACAGAGCCTTTGTTCTCCACAGCCAGATCCCACTTTCACCTCTGACACCACGAGGTTAATGAATGAAGGATTGCCACATATGTAAAGAGACCACAAGGAATGATCCTGGAGAGCAGGTAGTTTACCTTGGCTGCTCTGATGAGCTTGGGAAACTTCTTCCTGCACTGCAAAGTAATTCTGGAGTTCAAGGAGGTGGTACTCATTGCCACCTCCTGCCACAAAGTGTGTACCACATCTTTGGTAGATCTCTGGCTCCCCAACCCCAAACACACTGTCCCTCTTGTTCCACATCTCCGTTAGGAGAACATCATGGTCTGGCTCATTTCTTTGATCTAGCTACCATTCTTGGTGCCAAGGTTTCTTGCTTCTTCCAATGCTGGTAGAGCACCTTTAAGCAGTGGCAGATTTTATATGCTGCTGCTGCACCAGGACTCTAGCTGTCCTCCAGGTATTTTCCAGTTGCACCACTCCCCCCCCCCCCCTCCTAGCCTTTCTACCCTCCTAACCCCTTCGTCTCTCCCTTCTCCCTTCTCCTGACACTCCCACTGCTCCACTTCTCCCTTCCGCTGCCCACCCAGGTAATTTCTAAGCCCCCGAGCCATCCATTGCTCATTTGAGCCCTAAATCCCAGCTCTTGCCCCCCAAAGTAATGCTCCATTTCTACTCTTTCGTAAGGCACAAGTAGGATGAAAAATAATTATTTAATAGGATAAAACCCATTAGAATAGTTTCAGCCACAGTCTCTAGTTTCAGCCACAGTCCACCTCCAGAGCCTTGTAATTGCCTGGAATTTAGAAAGGCTCCCCCCCCCTCCCATCCAAAAGATGCTCGTGCCTGGCAACAATTTTGAAAATCACAACCATTGCTTTTAAATTCCTTTCGCAATTGCAATTTCAAGTTTAGCAGCAGAAGTAACAGTATGAAGGAGCCCATTCAGAAAATACAATGACACTGTACATGAAATTTATTTGGTGGTGGGGGAGGTGACTGAGGGGAAGATCAGTCAGTAGTGCTGAGACTTAATACTTGACCTGAAGTGATTAAAATCTATACAGAGTGCAGTTACATGATCACAAAAAGCCTAGCATCTTAAAGGCTTCACTTAAAATGAATTTAGAGGCCAGTTATTCTGTCTTATCATTTAAAGTTTTATATAATAATTTGTACACTTACTCCTTTGTTACTTTTTGTAGGAAATTGAGGATGGAAAGCTTCAGCAAGTGGAAAAGGAATTGAGAGAAGGTATTTTTGAGAAAGATAATGAGCTCAAACCCCATTGCCAAACGAGGAGAAGGGGCACAGACCCCAAAAGTTCAACAGTCTCCAGAAAGACAACTCTATGGTCACTTTGGGCAAAGCAACCAGTCCGAGAGGATGCTGAGCAACGATTCATCAGTTCACAGGTTCCTTGTCCCATCTCCGTCCCCTTTACCGCAGCAACTGACTCAGCACGTGGGTGTTTGCAGTGACTGGGACAGCATTGAAGGACTATATCATCGGGAGTTGGAAGAGGTTCGGGCCAGAGCTGCTCAGATGGAAAAGACCATGCGCTGGTGGTCAGACTGCACAGCCAACTGGCGAGAGAAATGGAGCAAAGTGAGGGCAGAAAGAAACAAGGCCCGTGAGGAAGTGCGACAGATGCGGCAGAAGCTGGAGTCTGTTGTGAAGGAGCTAGCTGCTATGAAAAGAGAAAAGCAGGAATTGTTAAATGAAAATGAGCAACTGAGAAGAGAAGCTAAACCAACAGAAGCTCATTCAGGGGCCTTATTGGTCAGACTGGAGGAATATGAATTAAATGCTCTGGAACAGGAACCTGTCAAAGATGTGAAAAATAATAAAAATCCATCATCCCCAAATAAGCTCACTGGTTCACCAAAGGAGGTATGTAAAACAAAAGCTGTGCTCAGTTATAAAGTGGTGGTGCAAAAGCATATTCACATTTCAATAATTAATTCAATACATAATATAAAAATAGAATACTATGAACTTTTTATCCTCCCCGCCCACCCACCCCGGACGCCAGTTTACTCCCCTCCTCTCCTGAAAGCACTGACATACCTTTCCATGAGCACTGATTACCCTGGGCTGGGAGTGATGACAGATTATTTGATCAGTGGGGGCATTACAGCCAAGTCTGCCCATATACATGTCTTTTCCAGCAAATGTCACTGGAAAGCAAATAACTCCAGCAACAGTGACTGATTTTGCATTCCTTAGCCCAGGGAATTATAGCAGCCGTACATCTGCCTTGCTCAGATCAGCAAACTCAGCGCACACCTGAAATTGAACCTGGGACCTTTATGGCTCAGTCAATCACAACATAAGCACTATAAGCAATTTTCAATAAATGTAACCAGCGATAAACTAAAGCTTATAGTACACAACAGTCAGTAGCTGACACTGGTATCTGTACCAAACAGAAGCATATATTTATACAGGAGATGTAAGTCCTTTTTGTGGTAGATATATATGCTTCTTATACTTGTACTAGGAAATAACTAGCTCCTCTTTCAGTAATGAGGGAGACAACACAATTTTTCCCTCAGATATAGGATCTGTGGTAAACACAGCTTATCCAGGGAATAACATACACGCGCAAAGGGCATGCACTAACCATGCATTTCCAGCCATGAGGGAACTGAAAGCTCTTATGTGAAAATGTTTTTCTTTCCATTACCATATTTCTGTTTAGGTAGTAAATGCATTCTTTAGTATTATTTGGCAAATATACATAGAGCTCTATAAGCTTGGACAAACCATTCACAGGAAGGATTTTTGCATGAGTGTTGTAAATATGTGGATTTGCTTATGGAATTCTGATTGTGGTCACTGTTTTGAATTGATAATAGTTGCCTAGGTGCAAACAGCAAATTATTCCTGAGCCTTGCAGCAACAACAACAACAACAACGTGTACTTGCACAGCGCCTTTAAAGTAGTAAAACATCTCAAGGCACTTCACAGGAGGATTATCAAACAAAATTTGACACTGAGCCACACAAGGAGGTATTAGGACAGGTGACCAAAAGCTTGGTCAAAGAGGTAGGTTTTAAGGAGCATCTTAAAGGAGGAGAGAGAGGCGGAGAGGTTTAGGGAGGGAATTCCAGAGCTTAGGGCCTAGGCAGCTGAAGGCACGGCCGCCAATGGTGGAGCAATTAAAATCAGGGATGCGCAAGAGGCAAGAATTGGAGGAGTGTAGAGATTTCGGAGGGTTGTAGGGCTGGAGGAGACTATAGAGATAGGGAGGGGCGAGGCCTTGGAGGGATTTGAAAACAAGGATGATAATTTTAAAATCGAGGTGTTCCCGGACCACAAACAGCAAATTATTCCTGTGCCTTGCATTAGGTAAAGTTTATCCATTATGGTTGTGTGGTAACTTGTAATGGTAAATGGTATGAAGTTATGTGGACAAAAATATATTGTATGCCCCGATTTCAACTCAGCCCACCAGGTGGGAATGGTGTGGGTGGGGGGCTAAAATGGCAGCCGGGTGGAAGCCACTGCATTCCTGCAGCTTTCCCGGCCCTGCCATTTTAACTGTCAGGATTCTGTCAGTGTGGAGTCTGCTAGTCACAGGCAGATCGGGGACTAATTAAAATGTGAACGCCGGCCCAATGACACTATCGGTGCTCTGCCGCATGACTCCATACCCATCAGCGACACCTTGGGGGACTCTTGCCCGTCCTGAGCCTACCCCAGGTTAAAAATGGGGCTTTGGTTTCTGTAGAATACTGTGTTAAATTGAATGTTGTACTTAGTTGTTTGTATTTTTAATTGTTATGTTAATTTTTGTCTGTTTGCATGGGAGCCCATCCAATAACATTTAAAAGCAACCTTAACACTAGTGAGTCTTAATTTGCTGTTGCCAAGAAAATAGAGTGTTGGCCATTTCTGAGCACAGATGGCTCTGATGGGTCAGTAGCTTAAATTGCAATGGTTTTCAGTTCATTCTGAGCTCAATCAGCGAAGCAACTCATAATGGGGTAAATGGGGTTTCTGCTGCACTTCCCACGAAGTTATGGCGGCGGAGCGGGAGCATTCCTGAGAAAATTCCCATCTCTAATATAAGACTTATGTTATATATATCAGAATTCAATTACTCCGACATCAGGATTATAAGGGGATGAAAGCTTGAAGATAGGAAGGATTTGCAAATCCAAATATTTTATTATTTTCCAAAAAGATTAGAAACTTTGGTCATTATATTTGAGTTTAATATTTTAATTGAATGTATTAACTGATTTTTTTCTTCCTAGTTCCATTGAATTGTAAATAAATATTTTATTTGCTTTAGCTTGTAGAAGCTTTTATTTGTAGAAACTAATATTTTACCAATTCAAAGAGAGTTGTTTCATAGTACAGACTAGAGTTAATCCAGTAAATCCTTGGGTCACACAACTCTGAAGAAGACAGATTATCAACAGAAATGATCAAAAGGGGGAAGGTTCACTTATGGAAATTGCTGTGAATCTATTGAGTGAGAAAAATAGTTCCATTAAAATACTCAAAATTTTATAAGTTGCCCCGAAGACCTTTGCAAATGGGAACAGTATCAAAGGAGGGTGGCAAATGTTATACCCTTGCTCAAGAATGGAGAAAGGGATATATCAGAGAATTAAAGGCCTGTTCATCTTGCATACATGAGGGAGAAGGGAATAGAGGGATATGGGGCAGGTTGGGATGAGATATTTGAAGTGAGAGGAGTTTAAATACTAGTTGGCTGAATGGCTTATTTCTGTGGTGTAAATTCTATGTATTTCTAGCAATCTTACCTCAGTTGTGGTTAAACTGGGAGAAATTCCATAGGAGATCCGCCAGTCTCCCACTGGAATTAAGGCAGGAGACCATTGAAACCTCCACAGAACTTCAGCCCCCATGAGTCCATAATATTGGATGAAATTAATGAACACTTAGAAAGGTTAGTGGTGTGGTTGCAAAGGTATGGATTAATTAGGGACAGTCAACATGGATTTGTAAAGGACAAGTTAAATAACCAATTTAATTGAAGTTTTTTAAAGAAATCATAGTGTGCATAAAGGGAAAGCAATGGATGTTATATATATGGATTTTCAGAAGGCATTTGATAAGGTTCCTTACAAAAGACTTGTTTTGAAAATTAAGGCATATTATTAAAGTAAATGAAACCATGTGGATATAGAGATGTTTAGGGACATGTGTTTTTGGATAGGTGGGATGCGGTGAAATGTAGGAGGTCTGTGCAAAACCTCTTTTGTTTTCCATTTATATGAATGATTTTGACATTGTTATGAAGAATTTTATTTAAGTTTGGTGATAATAACAAATTAGAGGGCTTGGCAAACTGCAACTGTAAACATAGTTTACAGTTTTCTTTCTCCACCAATTTTCTTCCCTCTCCTCAAACGGTTGAGTCCGTACTGAGCTATGGTTTAATAGATACTCACCCATCTCCCACATGGCCATTATTAATGAATGAGCTTGGACAGTGAGTGTCAGTGAGCTATTCAAGCACAGGGGATATTACAGCTGAGTCCAATCCTGTCCTCGTCTGACATCCCCAAGTGTGACTTTCAACGGGAATCACTGGAGAGCAATCAGCAGCACTAACCATGACTCATTTCCCCCTACCTAGGGGGATGAATGTCTATTGTACTGCCTCAACTACATCCCCAGCTGAAATCAACTAGCTCAACATCGTCTGCGCATCAAAGCTCTTCATGGTTTGACTGGCTCAAATGCCTATTGTGTAAACCCACTGAACCATCTAGGCAGTTAGATAATAGTGGCTGTATGACAGACAAAGACCAACATTAATGTAATAGAAAATAGATTGAAGCAGGTTGTCTGTACAGTCAAATTCTAAATGTTGATGACTCCTTTTGACTTCAGGAATGCAAAACATTCGGTCTCTCTCTGGTTCTATTTTTATCTCTAATTTCAGAGCTGTCAACACCAGGGAAACGTTAGGAGTGACATTTATGGTCAACAAGATGTACCCAGATTGCATATGGGGGGGTGTTTTTTCCTAAAGAGCAAAATACATCAAAATATTTTCTTTAACTAAAATGAGTAATTGTTCTTCCCTAGTTCTGTATTTTTCTTTCTTTATTAAAAGTCACCTCTCACACCAGCTCCCTATTTCTTATTTTACATAATAATTCCTTGGGAGGAAAACCTGCCTCAGGCTGTGATTGACCCTTGTTTTAATAAAGCATCAAACAGTTGCTTCCAAGTTCCAGGGACAGACAGATTAAAAATACCAACTACAAAGGATATTAAATAGTTTATTAGCAGAATGCCATTGAAGGACAAGAAGAAAATAGTTACTAGGGCGAATAAACAATCATAGAATGGTTACAGCACAGAAGGAGGTCATTCGGCCCATCGAGCCCATGCTGGCTCTTTGTAAGGGCAATCTAGTTAGTCCCATTCCTCTGCTTTCTCCCTGTAGCCCTGCAAATTTTTTCCCTTCAACTATTTATCCAATTCCTTTTGAGAGCCACGATTGAATTTGCTTCCACCACCCTTTCAGGCAGCACATTCCAGATCATAACTACTCACTGCATAAAAAACGTTTTTCCTCATGTCGCCTTTGGTTCTCATACCAATCACCTTAAACCTGTGTCCTCTGGTTCTCGACCCTTCCGCCAATGGGAACAGTTTCTCTTTATTTACTTTATCTAAACCCTTCATGATTTTGAACACTTCTATAAAATCTCCTCTCAACCTTCTCTGCTCTAAGGATAACAATCCCAGCTTCTCCAGTCTATCCAGGTAACTGAAGTCCCTCATCCCTGGAACCATTTTAGTAAATCTTTTCTGCACCCTCTCTTAAGGCCTTCACATCTTTCCTAAAGTATGGTGCCTAGAACTAGACACAATACTTCAGCAGTGGCCGAACCAGTGTTTTATAAAGGTTCAACATAACTTCCTTGTTTTTGTACTCTATGCCTCTATTTGCAAAGCCTCTGTAACCTGGGCCAATAATATCCTTTCATCAGATGAACTCGGTTTCATTAACCATATGCAGAATTCAGTGGGTGAAATTCACGTACATGTAAATAAACTGTGTTTATTTAGTTTTTAATGCTGGGAATAATCTCAAGAGTTGGAACACTCAAGTTGTATGTTTCTGAAACATTTATTGAACTGAAGTACTTGAAGACCAGTTAAATTGATTGAGATTCTTTCCTGCTAAGTTGATTTCTTTATTTTTTCTCTCTCTCTTCTCCTACTGCAATTTCTTTGCATTATCTACAGCTGAAACCAATTGTAGTTTTTCTGCTGTTGCCTGTTGAGATCAACTAATTTCACACAGACCAGAAACCAAACCTGGAAACTTCTGGTCTGTCTGGCTAAATATTAAGAACATAAGAAATAGGAGCAGGAGTAGGCCACATGGCCCCTTGAGTCTGCTCCACCATTCAATCAGATCATGGCTGATCTTCGACCTCAACTCCACTTCCTGCCTGATCCCCATATCCCTTGATTTCCCCTAAAGTCCAGAAATCTGTCTGTCTCAGCCTTGAATATATTCAGCGACTCAGCATCCACAGCCCTGTGGAGTTGAGAATTCCAAAGATTCACAACCCTCTGAGTGAAGAATTTCATCCTCATCTCAGTCTTAAATGGTCGACCCCTTATCCTGAGACTATGCCCCCTAGTTCTAGACTTTCCAGCCATGGGAAACAACCTTTCAGCATCTACCCTGTCAAGCCCCCTCAGAATCTTATATGTTTCAATGAGATCACCTCCATTCTTCTAAACTCCAGAGAGTATAGGCCCATTCTATTCAACCTCGCCTCATAGGATAATCCTCTCATCCCAGGAATTAATCTAGTGAACCTTCGCTGCACTGCCTCTAAGGCAAGTATATCCTTCCTTAGATAAGAAGACCAAAGCTGTACACAGTACTCCAGGTGAGGTCTCACCAAAGCCCTGTACAACTGTCGTAAGACTTCCTCACTTTTGTGGCTCCAACCCCCTTGCAATAAAGGCCAACATTCCATTTGCTTTCTTATACCTGCATGCTAACTTTTTGTGTTTCTTGTGCAAGGACACCCACGTATGTCTGAACACCAACATTTACTAATTTTCATGGTTATCATGGAAATATTACCATGGTTGGTGTCCCTTTCAGCTAGCAGGAAGCTAATGGCACAGAGCGCTGAGTTCCAACATACTATGACACCGCGCTGCCCTGTTGGTTTGTCTTTCTAAAGTGTCAGATGTATCCAATAGTTGCCACTTTAGTATAATTGTGTTATGAAAGTCTAAACAATTACCTTAGAACTGGAGCAGCATTTCTATTATGCAAAAAAAGAACAGAGGCCTACAATTGTAACATTGAAAAATGGGTGGGTTGGGGCGGGGGGACATTCAAAATCGCAACCATTTTAGACCCGCACCTGACCCACCCATTTCTGGTTTTCATCAGCAGGGACGAGGGGCGGGCGACCAACCTACTCCCGGGAGGCGGGTTGGTCACTAAAACCTTTCAAGGAGGCTGCGGGCCTCCATTTTTGCAGATTTTGCAATTTCAACCCATGGGGGCCGGGATTCCCGGGCCTTTTCCTTCACGCCACGTGAGAGGGGGCGAGAAGACCCAAACTACAGGAGTGCCTTTCTGGCACAGCTTGTGGGCTCGGAGGAGCAGGAGTGCTTCCCCCAGGTCCAACAAGCCTTCCTGCAATGAGCCCCCCTACGATCTCCAACTGCCTCCCCACAATGATCAAGGATCCCCCCAATCCCCGACTTCCCCCCCCCCCCCCCACAACGATCACTGACTCCGCCGATCTCCACCCACCCCCCCCCCCCGCCCCCCCATTGATCGTGGACCCCTGTGATGACCCTGATTCTCCCCACCACAACGACCACGAACTTCCGCGATGACCCCCGATCCCAACACCCCCCCTCATGACTGACCCCCCCCGATCCCCATGCCCACCAGTGCTCCCATGCCCACCAGTGCCCCATGACCCCCCCCCATCCATTCAATCAAAGACTTACTTGAAGACTTAGCTTCTCACGTCCTCTCCCTGGCTGCTCTCCTGTCCGATTGAGACCAGTCTCAATCAGGCTGACCTGTCCGTCGGCAAACTGACAAAAAAAATAAAAGATGTTCTTACGTCAAAATCGTAAGGACGTCCGGGAAACCCGTACTTCCGGGTTTCCCTTCCACAATTTCACCCCCCCCCCCCCGCCCCCTTCCAGGCCCTGGGTCAAAATCAAGCTCCAGATCTCAGACATTTAGTTTAAAAACTGAGTTAAGAAATGTTATGGTGCTGTGCATACATCTGTAATTTTATACTCAGTAGAACTTCTTAATAGCAAATTCATTAACGTTAAATTACAAATGGTATGCTATCACCCTCTGCAGTTGCATCGAATAGAAAAAGAGATGCTATTGCCTGTTGATTTTTAGGCAGTTTTATAGACAAAATCATCGTCTTCATTTACAAATCCTATGATGGCTTTGCTGCACCCTACACCTGCAATTTCTCCCAAAAGTTTATGACAATGAGGCAGCTTACTACATTATCACAGGTATTTAGATCTTTTAGTGCTGGAACATCAATGAAGAGTTAGGGCCTGAAATTCAAGTGCACGATTGTGGCAGAGCGGAACCCCTGTCTGCCAATGATCACGGGCGTAGACCATGTCCCAAATTGTGGGGACAGGGTCATTGGCATGGTGATGTGGGCTGTTGGCACCTATCCTGATATGCCCTTGAAAGGTGGCTCCCTAGGCTCTTCCCAGGCTGAAGAAAAAATTCTGAACAAGATCTTTAGCTCCAAAGGGAGCCAGGAGTCTTTTAAAATAAGGTAATCGATAGCGTCTTGGACAAATTACCTTTGTCTGATAAAGGTTTGGGCCTTTTCAAAGGCTTCAGCAGAAATCACGCCACCTGTCATCTGGTGAGAGTTATGTTGAGGCCTTATACGGGTGGAATGGGTGGAATTCCTGGCATAGCCCAGGGACTCCTATAGATACATCCCCCTGAAAGAGGAGGGAGGGAGGATAGAAGATTCGCCTTCTCTCTCCGCCAGCATAAAATGGAAAACAACAAGAATGGGTGAAAATTTCGCTGGAACCGAGTTGCACCCCAAATCCGCTTGCTCTCCAATCTTGGCCCGAGCTGAATTTCAGGGCTTACTGTCTTCACATATGTTTTGGCAAACTTTTTTGTTTTGGGAGGGAAAAGAGCCTGAAAAGCAATGAGTCATTTTTGTCACTACGACATTCCATGTACGTGGCATGATGATTTTTGTTTCATTGTGATTTTGCCGCGATCATGCCGTTTGTAAACAAATAAGAAAAATTCACCAAACATTGTTGCACGGAGACTTTAAGTTCACCCAGCAAATTTGAGAAGGTGCCAACGCAGCAGTTAAATAAATACTTGAGAGAGTGTAATGGAAACACTAGAGCAGGAACTGACCAGTTTTCTGCCAACAGTATTCCTATGGTAGTAGATCAAATCTTCACAAAGGGTTCACAAAGGTAAGTACAGATGAGGGATGCCTTCCACTCCTAACACATCCTTCCACAGGAATCTAAGGTCTCTCATTACAATGTCTAACTGGCTCTGGAATTATTCTAGAGTGTATGCCTCCACTATCCAATAACCTTTCTTTAGTGGTAACTTATTATTTTCAATTCAGGCCGTTCCAATATATTCAGTGTTGAACGGCCATACAAACAATGTGATCAGACAAACAATGTAGAAATCTTTGCCTAATACTCCCTGCCATTATTATTACAGCAACTCAATTCATGAAAAGTGGTTATTAATTGAATTGTGGATGTGAATATCCTTTCAGTTAATTATAGATTATTAAATGTATAATGATATATACAAATATATATATGGATGTGATAAAATAAATATCATCATTAAATATCATTGTCATGTACAGTGTTCAGTTTTGGTCACCGTATTACAGGAAGGATGTAAAATTATTAAAGGAAGTCCAGAGGAGAACAATGAAGCTGATTCCTGAACTTAGAGAGCTGAGCTATGAGGCAAGATTGTCGACTCTGGGACTTAACTCTCGACAATGAAGGAGGATGACAGGATACTATATATTTTTTTTATTCGTTCATGGGATGTGGCCGTCGATGGCGAGGCCGGCATTTATTGCCCATCCCTAATTGCCCTTGAGAAGGTGGTGGTGAGCTGCGGCCTTCAACTGCTGCAGTCCTTGTGGTGAAGGTTCTCCCACAGTGCTGTTAGGAAGGGAGTTCCAGGATTTTAACCCAGCGATGATGAAGGAACGGCGATATATTTCCAAGTCGGGATGGTGTGTGATTTGGAGGGGAACGTGCAGGTGGTGTTGTTCCCAAGTGCCTGTTGCTCTTGTCCTTCTAGGTGGTAGAGGTCGCGGGTTTGGGAGGTGCTGTCGAAGAAGCCTTGGCGAGTTGCTGCAGTGCATCCTGTGGATGGTACACACTGCAGCCACAGTGTGCCGGTTGTGAAGGGAGTGAATGTTTAGGGTGGTGGATGGGGTGCCAATCAAGTGGGCTGCTTTGTCCTGGATGGTGTCGACCTTCTTGAGTGTTGTTGGAGCTGCACTCATCCAGGCAAGTGGAGAGTATTCCATCACAGTCCTGACTTGTGCCTTGTAGATGGTGGAAAGGCTTTGGGGAATCAGGAGGTGAGTCACTCGCCGCAGAATACCCAGCCTCTGACCTGCTCTTGTAGCCACATAGAGACAAAGGCAAAATACTGCAGATGCTGGAAATCTGAAATAAAAACAGGAAATGCTGGAAACATTCAACAGGTCAGGCAGCATCTGTAGAGAGATAAACAGAGTTAATGGGAATTTTAACTCCCCAGGATGGGCGGGGGGTGGGGTTGGGGGCGGGGGGAGGTTAAAAATTCAAAAATGGGAGACCCGCCTCCAATGTGTCCACTTCCGGTGTTTTAATAGAGGCGGGTTGGGGGGCAGACGATCCCCACACCCCACACTCGTCTCCAGAGGCGGCTCCCTAATTTAAATATTTTAATGAGGCTGCAGGCCTCAAATTTTAGCACTATAAATTTAATGGCTGTGGGCTGGGTTTCCTCGGGCTTGGGAAACCTGGCAGCTAAAGGGAGGTGAGATCGGCCAGATTCAATAGGTTAGTGCCTTTCCAGCAATGCTTGTGGGCCAGGAGGAGCAGGAGTGCTTCCCCCCCGACCCCCCAGGCAAACCTGTTTCCCACTCCCCATGATCGGACCCTCCCCCGCGATCAGACCCCCTTGATCAGACCCCCTCCGATCTATCCACGACCACCCCCCCTCCCAATCTCTCCGGCCCACCTCGAACTATCCACAGCCCCCCCGATCTCCCCAGCCCCACCTGATATCTCCGCTCTTCCTGATCTACCTATGGCCCCTCCAATCTATCCATGCCCCCCCCGACCTACGATTGTTCCATCCCTCCCTCTCTCCTCTTCTCCCCCTCTTTGGCTGCGGCTTGATGCTGCAGGCCTTCCCGCCCAACAGACAGCCAACCTCTCAATCTGGCTGGCTCCCTGCCGGACACTGGAGTCAAAAAATTTATATCAGGTCCTGCTGTTAAATTCGGCTACAACTCCCCGCCACTCCCTCCCTGCCTCCCGTAAATATTGGGGCCAATGTTTCAGGTCGATGACCTTTCGTCAAAACTCTACAATATAGAGGTTTTTAAGATTTTCATAGGAATAGAGAATTTAGATTCAGAAAAGTTCTTCTTACCAGCACAGGGTTTGAGGACTGGGGGACGCAATTTAAAGTTAAGGGTGCCAAATAGAAATAGGAAATCTAAGGAACATTTTCTTTAATAAGAAGGTAATAGAATTGTGGAACAGATTACTAGTGGGCAGGGTGGAACAGAAAGTCATGGTTTAAAAAAGGACTGGAATTCCTGTTAGTAATAGGGATACAAAGCCGATTAGTTCTTCTATTTGATTTTCAAATTAATTTAACAGAATAATCCAGTTTGATCCAATTGAAAATATACTGAGAGATAAGCAGGATGGAGGAAGGCAAAGTCTGGAGTCTTCTGCCACCATGGGGGTAATTTTAACCCCCAAGAACGGGTGGGTTGGGGGAGAGTGTGTCGCGAAAAATAGTTGATTTCTTCATTCCGCATCCCGGCTCCATTTCGCCCACTTCCGGGTTTAACCCAGGTGCGTTAGGATCCGCTTCCACAATAGATACCTGGATGCCCCGCCCCACTTCAAGCTGGAGGTTCGATATTTAAAGGGCCAATTCAGGTAATTTGAACACCTGAGGCACTTAAGTTTTTGTGGATTCTGCAACAGAAACTGATTTAACTTCTCCTGATCGTGTCTCCCGTGGTTTCTGAAACGCGCCATTGAAACGGACTCGAGCTGCAGCCGAAGCTCATTTGCCCCTTTAAACCAGTGATTGACACATCTCAATAAAAGGTCAGGTATTGCAGCTGGGCACTCAGTTCTCTCAGGCAAACCTTTTGCTAGGAGTTCTTTGTGTTTAGACTGAGATTTCTTTGTTCACACTGAGAATTCTTGTGTTCACACAAATTTACCAACATTTTGGAGCCCCTCAAACTGACAACATCAGGATGGAGGGCACAATGGGTCTATTCAACAGTACATTTGAGGAGGAGGCACATCACCATCCGTGGCAGGCACGTTATGCTGTTCTGGGAGTTGCAGGTGCACAAGACAGAGGTGCTCAACAAGGCCCTGGAGAAGAGCAGAGAGGAGACCAATGAAGGGGCCGAGGTCGCAGCTGGCACTACCCATGTGAGAGGGTCTACAGACAGATGCTGAGCTTCCTGGACCTCTCTGAGGAGCCGTGCCTTCGCAGACTGAGATTGAGTCGGCAGGTGGTCGCAGACATCTGCAGGCTCCTTCGTGCTCCCGGCTGGACCTAGTGGCCGTGCATTGCCCATCGCAGTTAAAGTCACCACTGCTCTCAATTTCTTCGCCTCCAGATCCTTTCAGGGCACCACCAATGATATCTCCAGGGTGTCCCAGTCGTCTGCACATTAGTGTATAAGACAGGTGACGGATGGGTTGTTCGCCAGGGCATCCGACTACGTCAACTACCCTGATGACGATATCAGCAAGACTGAGAGGGCAGTGGGTTTCAACTCTCCGGATGACTTCCCACGAGTGCAGGGTGCAATTATTTGCACGCATAAAGCAATCCGAGGACCTGCACATGAGCCAGGACTGTTCATAAACCGAAAGGGACATCACTACATCATTGTGCAGCTAGTGTGCGATCACTGGAAGAGATTTCTGCAGGTGTGCGCCAGATTCCCTGGCAGCTGTCATGATTCATTCATTTCGCATGAGTCCAACATTTCGGACCTCTTCCAGATAGGAGACAGACTTAAGGGCTGGCTCCTTGGAGACCAGGGATACCCCCTGCAGACGTGGCTCATGACACCTGTGAGAAATCTCACCAACGAGGCACAACAGTGGTACAACCAGAGCCACATGACCACCAGGTGTGTCATAGAGCAAGCTATAGGCATGTTGAAGATGCACTTCAGGTGCCAGGATAAATCTGGGGGAACCCTTCAGTACTCTCCAACGAGAGTGTGTAGAATAATAGTTGTGTGTTGCATCCTGCAAAACGTCGTTCAGCAGAGAGAGTTACGCGGATGCGCTCATCAAGCATCCTCTGCTGGTGCCAACATTGAAGAAGAGGAAGAGGATGGGGAGGAGGATTAGGATCATGAGAAGGAGGTAAATGAAAATGGGGAACCCATCGCCAGAGCAGCTGCATACATTGTTGCCAGGGTTGCCCTCATATCTAACAGGTTCTCAGAACGAGATGTGCAGTGTGAAGAATTTGACATACTCAGGCCACCTGGAACAACTACCACCACCAACACCTGCTCCCCCTTTTGCACGAAACAGTCCTTCAAACAGGCATACACCTATTGCACACCCACCCAATGGGTGTCGTCATGAAAGGGCGACTTCATAGACAGGACGCAATAATGGCCAAGATGTGGTAGTGGTGATAATGATTAAATTTAACGTGGCATAACAAAATAAAATACAAACGAAAAACATGACATTTTGTCGAACACCCTTGTGCAATCCTTGGTGAACTCCAATCGCTTCACCTTTCGCTTTCTACCGCTTCTACGTGAAGCATCCCCTGTGGCTTCAGCAGAAGTAGAGGCAGGTTGCTCAGATACCTGCCCTGACTGCGAAGATGCTGTTAGCCTATGACCTCTGGGTTTTGGAGCCCATAAGGGCCCCACCAAAGACTCCTCCACCTGCACCTGCAGACTCGACCATCAGGAGAGGAGGCAGCATTGCAGGTAATGGTTGAGGGGGATGCAATTGTGAGACGTTGGAGCCCTTTGAGTGGAGTCCCCACTTCCATGTCCCCTTTCGCCATCATCCCTCTCCCAGGCCAGCGCAACATCACTCCCTCCACTCTGCTGGACAGCAGGTTGGTGAACAGATGTGCCGCCTTGTAAGGCCACGGATAAGGTATCTGTCATCCTGTTTAAGGCAGTAGACATGTTGGCATCGAGAGTCTGCATAGCCGTTGTCATGGCCCGTATGGACTCAATTGAGCGCCATGCTTGAAGCTCAATAGAAGCTGCCACTCTCTCCATCGCAGACATTCTTGCACTTACCTGCGCCACCATCCAGTTGCGATGGAATTAGACTCCTCCAACCTCTTCACTATTGTGCAGCGTGTACGTGGCACATTTTGCAGTATCTCACAAAGGTGCAGCTGTACCTCAATATTTCTCCTTCTCAACAATGTCCCCTGGGGTTCAGCATCTGTGTCCAGCTGAGCAGAGCTTGGAGAGGAGTGCACCCCCCCAACGTGGAGTCTCCACAGCTGCTTGTGCATACTTGTGAGTGGTGAGTCACCAGGTGACAACAAAACTATCTGTCTAACAGCACCCACCGAAGTCTGAGGACCGAAGTGTTAAGAGAAACAAGGGAGGAAATAGGGTGGCTGTGACCATCATTTTCCAATTCTCTCTGCCTACAAGCATGGTGCCAGAGGACTGGAGGACTGCTAATGTTGTACCGTTGTTTAAAAAGGGAGAAAGGGATAGACTGAGTAATTACAGGTCAGTCAGTCTAACCTCGTTGGTGGGCAAATTATTGGAAAAAATTCTGAGGGACAGTATTAATCGTCATTTAGAAAGGCACGGATTAATCAAGGACAGTCAGCATGGATTTGGAGAGGAGTGCACCCCCCCAATGTGGAGTCTCCACAGCTGCTTGTGCATACTTGTGAGTGGTGAGTCACCAGGTGTCTGACTAACTTGATTGAATTTTTTGAGCAGGTAACAAGGAGGGTCGATGAGGGTAGCGCATTTGATGTAGTGTACAAGGATTTTAGCAAGACTTTTGACAAGGTCCCACATGGCAGACTAGTCAGAAAAGTAAGAGCCCATGGGATCCAAGGGAAAGTGGCAAGTTGGATCCAAAATTGGCTCAGTGGCAAGAAGCAGAGGGTAATGGCCGGGTGTTTTTGTGACTGTTTCCAGTGGAATTCCTCAGGGCTCAATACTAGGTCCCTTGCTTTGTGTGGTATATATTAATGATTTAGGCTTAAATGTAGGGGGCATGATTAAGAAGTTTGCAGATTATAAAAAATTGGCTGTATGGTTGATAGTGAGGAAGAAAGCTGTCGACTGCAGGAAGATATCAATGGACTGGTCAGATGGGCAGAAAAGTGGAAAAAGGAATTCAATTGAGAGAAGTGTGAGGTAATGCATTTGGGGAGGGCAAACAAGGCAAGGGAGTACACAATAAATGGGAGGATACTGAGAGGTGTAGAGGAACAGAGTGCATGTCCACAGATCCCTGAAGGTAGCAGGACAGGTAGATAAGGTGGTTAAAAAGGCATACAGGATACTTTCCTTTATTAGCCAAGGCATAGAATATAAGAGCAGGGAGGTTATGCTAGAACTTTACTGTGTACAGTTCTGGTCACCTCATTACAGGAAAGATGTGATTGCACTAGAGTAGGTACAGAGGAGATTCACGAGGATGTTGCGAGGACTGGAGAATTTTAGCTATGAGAAGAGATTGGATAGGCTGGGGTTGTTTTCTTTGGATCAGAGGAGGCTGAGGGGAGATTTAATTGAGGTGTTTAAAATTATGAGGGGCCTAGATAGAGTGGATAGCAAGGACCTAATTCCCTTAGCAGAGAGGTCAATAACCAGGGGGCATAGATTTAAAGTGATTGGTAGAAGGATTAGAGGGGAACTGTGGAAAAAAATTTTCACCCAGAGGGTGGTGGGGGTCTGGAACTCACTGCCTGAAAGAGTGGTAGAGGCAGAAACCCTCATTGCATTTAAGAAGTACTTGGATATGCACCCGAAGTGCCGAAACCTGCAAGGCTACGGACCAAGAGCTGGAAAGTGGGATTAGGCTGGATAGCTCTCTTTCAGCCGGCACAGACACGCTGGGCTGAATGGCCTTCTTCTGTGCTGTACATTTCTATGATTCTATCTGCGCTGGTGCATGGCTGTATGTCCTGTGATGGTGCACTCTCTGAAGGAATGAGCTCCTCTGAGGAATTGATGTCTTCCATTTCCCCTGGTTGTTCTTGAAGTCGTGAAGGCCCTGAAAGACAACAGAAAGCGTTATGAATTATTCATCGGTAAAGTGACAATCTTTTCAATGACCATATTGAGGTCTGGCACAGTTCATTCATTGATAAAATCAGTTTATCTTGTGCATGAAAGATGTTAAAGTTCTGTCACCTGCCATCTGCGGGTTCCCGGTCTCTCCATCTCTGATGGATAGATATGCAACTGTCCCACTTATTTCCATGGCTGCCTCCTCCCCATCTGTCAGCTCCACTATATGCGGTGGACTACGTCCAGTTCTAGTCCCCTCCCTTGCGTTTTGCGCTCTGTTCTACAAGGGAAGAAAGAACAGACCTGTGAGTGACTGAAGGAGACCTTTTCACCGTATGAATGCATTGCTTTGGGTGAGACTGACAATGAAACAGGTGCATCAGAGGGTGAGTATCAGACAGATGCATCACATTGAATCAAGGCTTCTTCGACAGCACCTCCCAAACCAGCGACCTCTACCACCTAGAAGGACAAGGGCAGCAGGCGCATGGGAACACCACCACCTGCACGTTCCCCTCCAAGTCACACACCATGTTGACTTTGAAAAATAACGCCGTTCCTTCATTGTCGCTGGGTCAAAATCCTGGAACTCCCTACCTAACAGCACTGTGGCATAACCTTCACCATACGGATTGCAGCGGTTTAAAAAGGTGGCTCACCACCACCTTCTCAAGGGCAATTTGGGTGGGCATTGAATGCCGGCCTCACCAGCGATGCCCACATCCCATGAATGAATAATAAAAAAAAAAATCAAGATTGGGGTCAGTGGCAGTGGTGGGTGCATATATAGGGAGTTGAGGAAATGCATAGAAAGTGAAGGATGGTTGATACTGAAACTTAACTGGGTGAGGAGTTGTGTGATGGTGTAGGCGTGCCAGGGGGGATGTTGCACAACACAGGATGTGGGTAAATCAGCAAACGTACTTACTTTTCCTGACCTGGTTAGGTCATTATAACCCTTCCTGCACTGCAGCCAAGACCTGGGCACCGGGCTCCTGCTGCTGACCTCTACTGCCACCTCCAGCCACGCCCTCTTGGTGGCAGAAGCAGGTTTCTTCCTCCTATCACCTGGGTATAACACTTCCCTCCTGCTTCTCACAGCAGCCAGTAGCACCTGAAGGGAGGCATCCAGGAACCTGGGTGCTGCTTTTCCTCTATGTTCTTCCACTTCGCTTTTTCCTCCTTGCTCCTTCAAAATCCATTTTTGCATTGGCTCTTTAAATAGTGGGGTTTAAATCGTGGCATGCGGGTGCGCAATACGCCCGCTGCGCAGCTTGGAGACGTGGAACCCGGAAGTAAAATTAAGTGCCTTCAATTGAGTTGCAATCTCACAATCCGATGCCCTCAAATTACTTCCGGGTTTCCCACCTGCTGACTTCCCGCCTCCATGCTAAAATCATGTCCCTTGAGTTTGTATTTTTTGACGAGTTACAATAAAAATACTAAGCTGGCAAAGATTGATTTTTGGCACAGTGTAAAAGAAGAAGCATCCAGCCTGCAAAAGAGCTTCCCAGAAGTTTCACATTGTTCAAGTGCTGTGCAATCTCCAAACCTGACATTCTAAGTTGCACTGTGTGAAGGCCTTTTTTGTAGTGGTTAATGCTATTTATTCTACCTCGAGTTATTCTCCTCAAAATGAACATCAGATAACACGCAAATATTTTGCAGTCATTTCCCACATTGGCGTTGTAATTGCAAGGGGCTGTCAAGTAACTTAACGGGCATTTTGAGGGTCATAATTTGGCTGAGGCCAAATTATTGATAATATCCTTCAAAGATATGACTGACACGTGGTGCACCTTATAAAGTCATTTCCTGAGACTCAGCAGAATCAAGTATAACCAATTCTTGGAAAAGTCCCTTTCCACTACTTGGGAAATTTTCCAGTAAAACTGTGTTTTTTAAAAATACAGATGTCTATTATTCATATAGCCTGTATCTTTAACATTTTAAGGATTTGATGTGGTCTATCCCCCAGGATTTTGACCTAATTGAAAATACATTGAGAGATAAGCAGGATGGAGGAAAACAAAGCCTGGAGTCTTCTGCCACCTTGAGTTTGTGTAATTCTACCATCTGCTCGGAAAGATCCAAGCTCCTGCTGGAAGATACAATGCAGCCCTTTGAGAACGACTCCATGAGAACCATGGCCCTACAGTTTCGCCTGGACGAGTCACAGAAAATACTGCAGAAGGAAAGAGAGTAGGTGAAAGATACAGTAATATTATTGATTGTGTTCTATGCTTTAGGATTGTGTGGTGAGGGTTGAGCTTCCAGGTAGCTACAGCTCACACAATGGAAAGAAATGCTTTCCTTTTAATTTTCTCACATGACATTGAGAACTACGAAATAAAATGTTTAAATATATGTGGTAGATCTCTGATATGGAGGTAGGGTGAGTTAGTCAGCAGAGTAACCAGTAGCAAAACAAAATTGGCAGAGAAGGCAAATCTGGAATCAGAATTTCATGACTGTTTTATTTTTATAGTTCCAGGATCCGAGTGGTCCCTGTTAAGTACCTGATGGACAACACCCAATGTTAAGCATGGACAAATCAAAACGCCAGAAGGAACTTTACATTAGTTCGTACAGAGACAAAACCTTTTATTGGTAGGGTTCTGAGGGACCATCACCCATTTCCGCAGGGCACTGTCAGTGTTCTTCCAGTATCTGCTTTCAGAGCTGCATTGGTGGAGGTCGAGAAGCAGGTCACCTTTCTGTTCTCTCAGGGTTGATGTGGCAGAGCAAGGCCCCAGAAAAGGAGGTATGAGAAATACCTTTGAAAAGAGCGAGTATTACCTTCAAACAAAGAAAATATGATCATATGACATGCAGTTTATAACCTATCTGAAGGTTTCAATTAGAATTTTTAAAAAATCTGTTTTATGAAATTCATGCTTATCACGATGGAGGACGTTAGTACTGGGGATTGGAACATTTTCTTCATTGGCTGTAAAGCGCTTTGGGACGTGCTGAGGTTGTGAAACGCGCTATATAAATGCAAATTCTTCCTTTTCTTTTCTTTCATTTTCCATTTTCAGGCACTTGATGCCAGCATTAAGCATTCCTTAATCAGATACAGAATTGTTGGAGGCAGTAAAGCTCCCTCAACTACGCTCCAACAATATGCCTCAGCTCAAACACAAAACCCTCTACTGCACCACTGTGACTTTTTTCCATTTCCCTCACCAACTATCCTGTGGCTTCTCTAAGTGAGGTTGTTAACTTATTGCCAGTTAGTGCCAAATTGGGAACAGTTTTATATTAAGTAGGTTTAGCACACAGTTTATGACATATTTGAAGATTGCCATCTACATAATGAAAAGGTTTGCATCTGTCGCATCATACTTTTCAAAAGTATCACATCTGAAGGGGTGTCCTCAGAGGTATTGCACTTTGTCACGACTGGACAAAAGAATCATAATTGGCTCAAATAATCTTCTAAATTACCAATTAAATATCCAATTAACTAAGTATGAATTAATCAAAAGCAGTATCAATGAGGAGCAAGTAACCAGCAGAAAACCAATCCCCTCAATTTTTTTCAAAACTGTCATTTATGAGCCAGCAAGTACCACAAAACTGACCAATCAAATCCTTCAGATAATTTACTAACACTGTTTTCAACCAGCATTTTCCACAGGTCAGTGTAAATAGGAAAAATAACATTTATAAATTAACAAATGCGTAAAAGTTATGTAGTTTGGAAAAATAAATCACTGAAGTTACCCATGAAATTTATTATTTAATATTTAAAATGACTGCATAATGTTTCCCCTTAGGCTTGCCCCTTTGTCTGAAGCGTGAGGCTTGTGTTGGAAGGTTCATCCTTGCCTCGGTGCTGGTTATTTCTAGCTGCTGTGAACAAATTATATGTGTATGAGAGAGAGACTTCATGGGATTTATAGTTTTCACCCTGAACCTAGAATGATACAGCACAGAAGGAGGCCATTCGGCCCATTGTGCCTGTGCCAGCTCTTTGAAAGAGCTATACAATTAGATCAACTCCCCTGCTCTTTCCCCATCGTCCTGCAATTTTTTCCACTTCAAGTATATATCCAATTCCCTTTTTGAAAGTTACTATTGAATCTGCTTCCATCTCCCTTTCAGGCAATGAATTTCAGATCATAACAACTTGCTGCGTAAAAAAAAATTCTCCTCAACCCCAACCTGGTTCTTTTGCCAATTATCTTAAACCTGTGTGCTCTGGTTACTGGCCCTCCTGCCAGTGGAAACAGTTTCTCCTTATTTAATCTATCAAAACCCTTCTTAATTTTGAACATCTCTATTAAATCTCCCCTTAACCTTCTCTGCTCTTAGGAGAACAATCCCAGCTTCTCCAGTCTCACCACATAACTGAAGTCTCACATCCCTAGTATAATTCTAGTAAAACACTCTACACCCTCCAAGGCCTTATGATTGTAAAGGTTTAAAATAACTTCCTTGCTTTTGTACTTTACACCTCTATTTATAAAGCCCAGGATCCCATATGCTTTTTAACAGCCTTATCAACTTGTCCTGCCACCTTCAAAGATTTGTGTATGTGAACCCCGGGTCTCTCTGTTTCTGCACCCCCTTTAAAATTGTACCATTTAATTTATATTGAGCTGAAGTTTTCTTTCTGTCATTGAAGATGACTGGTGTTAGTTTGATGCTGACCTCTGTCTTTTACCTACCTTTTTCTCCATACCCCATGACACCCTTCCCTAACCAAAATCTATTAAACTCAGCCTTGAAAATTTCAATTGGTTCAACATCCACAGTTTTTTGAGGAAGAGAGTTCCAGATTTCCACTACCCTTGGTGTGAAAAAATGGTTCCTGATTTCACTCCTAACTGGCCTAGCTCTAAATTTAAAGATCATGCCCCCTTTTTCTGGATTCCCCTCCCCAGACAAAATAGTTTTTCTATATCTACCCCATCGAATCCTTTAATCATTTTAAACACCTCAATTAGATCACCCCTCAACCTTCTAAACTCAAGAGAATGCAAACCAAGTTTAAGCAACCTGTTATCATAATTTAACCCTTTAAGCCCTGGTATCATTCTGGTGAATCTGCGCTGCACCCCTAGAAGGCCAATATATCCTTCCTGGGGTGCGATGCCCAGAACTGAACGCAGTACTCCAGATGGGGTCTGAGCAAGGCACTGTACAACTGAAGCATCAAACACCAAAATCCCTTTGCTTCTCCACAACTCCTAGTCTCTTCCCTATTAAGAAAATATTCCAATTTGTGTCTTGTAGATCCAAAGTAGATGGCCTCACTTTGAACTACATCTGCCATAGTTTTGCCCACTAGCTTTTAGTGATTGTGTGTATATGGACACACAAACCCCTTTGCTTCTCCACAGTTCTTAGTCTTGCGCCATTTAGATAATATTCTGATTTATCTTTCTTGGATCCAAAGTGGATGACCTCACACTTCCCCACATTGAACTCCATCTGCCAGTTTTGCCCACTCACTTAATCTGTCTGTGTCACTTTGTAACTTTTTGCTCCCATCTGCACAACTAACTATGCCTCTTATATGGTGAAAAGCTGAGGCCCCAGTACAGATTCCTTGTGCTTTCATTTTTGATCATTTTTTGTGCGGAACTGACAGCAGCTTACAATGAAATTTCCTGTGGATCTCATTTACATATGCTGGAACTTAAAAATTAGCGTAAAACAGGCACAAATTTAGCATAGCCACCATTGGTCTGAAGATATGTGCGGAGCATATGCCATCTTCCTTCTTTTAAGTCCATCTTTATCTTATTAAAGTTCCTAAAATTAGTTTGAGGTCATCAAACCATCATTTATGCTCATTGAACACTGCTGCATGTTTAACAAAATGCAACTGTGGAAGCTTTTCTCGTTTTAATGTAACAGATTCTGATGCCATAATAAAGCATTCAAAGATATATAAAATACAGTATAGGTCCCATTGAGAATTTTTTTTAAAAAGCCAAGAAAATCACTATAAAAATTCAGAAATAAAGTCTGATGCCTGTTCCAAGGCTGAATCTTCTCCATTGCGTTGATTTTTGATTAGGTGGAGACAAGCTGCTAATAAATATTTGGACGTACATTTACGCCGAATCCAGGAAATTTGCGTTCTCTGGTCTTTTGCATGGGGAGTGGAGCTATGTTAATGAGATAAATGGGGTTTCTTAGGAGTGGTGCAAATGTTCAAGGAAATTCGTTTGCAGCAAGGTTCTGGCGAAAAACTGGCCTAAGTCAATTACGCACAAATTTTCTTGGAAATGACTGGCACAACACGCCTCTTACGTGTTGTTGCGCCGAATATTACAAGGAAATTCTGGGCCAGTAACTTGATCTAAAGAGGATCCATTGTGTAATTTGCACCATAGAAGAATGTGGAATAAAATGATCTGTATTAATGCACAATGTCTCGACATACACAATGTTGTTATGCACACTCCTTACACTGTAAGTCCAGTCATCATACACTAGTAATTCAATGAGTTATTTAATGTAGTTATGCTTAGAACAAAACTCAATCATCCTAGGCATAATGATCCATCACAGCAGAATCTGCTGATGACAAGTAGCTTTTTGGGAGATTGAGATGAAACAGGAGACTTTTCACTTTTATATGTAATGGAATTGGAATTTCATTTAAAATGTAGTTTTCTCCACAAAAGACTTTTTCCCTGCACATTATCACAAAATTAATTTGCTTTGTGTCTGTTAGGCTCTTGTGCAAGTTTGTCATTAAGAAGAGCAAATTACCACTAGAAAGAACCACACCGCAACTGTTAACAGACTTTAGGGTCCTTCAGCCCTCCCACAGATGTTTTTCTCTTTTACTGTCACCCAAATTAATTATTTTTTTTAAACTGTGCTCAAAGTGGCAATATCCACCCAGAAAAACAAACTTTTAAACCATCATATGGTCCTTAGTAATAAATGTTAGAAATTAAAAGTCAAAGAGCTGCCACACACAGCTTGTAACATTTTGATAGGGGTGCAAGTATCTTTTAACAGATTTACTTATTATGAATTGCAATATTATGAAGTGTGTGATGGCACCATTTTAAACCTCAACACAAATCCACTTAAAATTGCAGAGGCTTTAATAAATAGATTACATTTGTGTTGCATAGATTACACGTGCAACCCCATTTAAATCCCTTTTTTCTTAAGTATCTAATTCTGAAAATGACAATTTTCCAGATCCATATTTTCTTCCAGTATTTTCTGAAGGTGCCTCCTTCCAGCATACATGTCAACCATCAGTGTCTCATGCCAGCAATCAGCGGTTTGTAATAGTGTGTCAGTGTTTGGTGATGAAAATCAATGCTTTCAGTGCTGCCTGCCTGACCAGTCTTCCAGGATCACCTCAGAGTGCCCCACAGTTGTCTTCTGTGCATGCACATACTAGGGCTTGTGGACATGTATGGTCATGTGGGTCCTGTTTTGGATCATAATGAAACAGCATCCAGTGGCATGTAAGTACTTCAAACTTTCAGATAGAGATATACTGCAGAGACTGTTTATGGAAATTGTACTGAGTGATGTGAATTGTATCAAGGAGTCATATGCTGTACAGATTCATGTAAAATACAGTGTGTGATGTAAATTATACAATCAGGGAGGCATACATGCAGCTAATGATCAATGTTTGACTGCTCCTCTAGGTGGCGGCTGGGGGGGATGATATTGGTCTTGGAGAAAATTTCAGGAACCATCGACTTGCCTCAAAGCTGCCTCTTCCACATTTAATGAATAGAATTCAGTTTAAAGGATGCAGATCCTCGGTATACAGAGCACAGCCGTGTTTTCTATCCACAGGAACGAGAATTCTAGTGAGCCTGAAAGCAACTGATTAATCTAGCTGATATCAGTGGTTCTTCAGGTCGTTGTGGCACATATATTGGATGCTTTGTAGTCTGAAAGGAGCAGACTACATTTTTCTTTCATGAAGAATGTGTAGAGCTCAGGGGAAATCTACTTAAGTTGCTTTTATCAATTTTAGTAGGACTTTTAATCTTGTACTTCACGTGACAAGAGTTTGAAAGCTATGGGGGGTATATGGCTGAATCTTGGATTTTACCCTATGTCTGCAATCTCCTGCAGTGCTACATCCTCTGCAATTCCCTTCCTAACCTCTCTACACCTCCACCTCTCTGTCCCCCTTTTGAAAACCTTCTCAAAACCCATCTCTCACCCCTTCTAACGTCTCCGTTCCTGGCTTGGTATCCATTTTTCTTATGCATATTGGTACGTTCCTTATGTTAAAGATACTATATAAATGGTTGTTGTCGTTGTTTATGTATTGCAGCTTCAAGATCTGTGTTAGGTTTAGCGAATCTCTGATCTAACCCATCTCTCCCAAACAAAAAGTGAGGCAAGATTGTTCACTGTCATCCAGTCTATAAGATGTCTGATTCAATGATGTATGGAATAGCATTATGAGGAAATGTCGCGGTCTCTTTTGGACACTTCTGAAAGAATTGTGGCATTCTTTTTCAAAGATGATTTGTGTTATAAAGGATCTGGTGTACTCTACTCTCCACCTTGAACAGTGGTAGAACCAGTCAGTTGTGTTGGTGTGTGTCCCCAAGTACGTTATACTTTGCACGACTCAAGGTTAGATCTCGAAAGTGTTGGTTGGAGTATGCAGGGGTGATCTGTCTCAGATGTTGGTTTGTATCAGTACCTGAGCATCCTGGTGGATGTCAATTTCAGCCTGGACACAATCGTCCAGACCGTACCGAGAAGGAATGAAGCACATTTTGGCCTTTCTTGTCTTTCTGCAGTAACAGCGAAGTCCCAATGTGGGTTAAGCTTGTGGCATATAAGATGTGTTTAAACTTCTGTTCCAGTTCAGAACTCCTAAGCATTCAGTGGAAGAGCTTACTCCAGCCTATGTGTGAGATCTAGGATCTCTTATTATTTATATTCGACAATTATACTCACTATGCATTACTTTCTATTATACAAAAATCAAGAGTTAATTGTAACTTGTAATAACCATTTTATTTGAATAATTGAAAAATCTGTAAACTTTCCAATATTAATTATTTTTGGCTTCAAAGGCAAAACTACAGCAGATTGAGTAGGTTCCAAAATGCTGGAAAATGTTTTGTTAAAGAATCAACATTTATTGAAGTGGTATGCCCCCAGACTTCCCAGTAAGTAAATCTTGTGTCTCCAGTGCTCACACGCCCTTTCAGAAATATCTAAATCCGCCACAGCAAAAAAAATGTTTTGTGCCTTTTTTCTCCCCCCATGCTGCAATTGACGGATAAATGAAGTTTTCTTGCAGCTTTAGTTACAACAAGGCTACGTCCCACTGCACCCTCAATGTAGCTACTTGTTTTCAATTGCCACAGACAAGATCTTTTGGCTCAGAAAAATTGACCAAATTTCAAAATGTGATCTCCAAAACACTGGTAAAAACCTTGGAATTCTACATAATAAAAAGAGAATTTAACTCATTCAGTTAATGTAAAGCAGTGGCCTTGGTCATGGGCCAATTGTTAAGTTGTTGCTTACTTTTTGAGTTGTTAGCTTTTTGGGGGCTGCTTCAGCTTTTTAGTAATTGATAGCTTTTGCAAGCTTTGTAGGTTGATGTGTATGGGGTATAGTATCACAACTTGCAACATTTTAGCAGATGGTTTTTAGAAAATAAACATTCAAATGCATTTTAATTTTGGATTGCTACTTACCCCCTTACCAGGGATTTGGATCATCAAAATCCATTTAGAAAATCAATAAAATTTGTATGTATGTAAAATCTTCGTGAGAAGTGAACACCATGGCATGATTGTCAACTAGGAAAATTGGATACTATAGACCCACTGGTTAATAATGAAACGAGTATCAATAGTCACACAGACCAATTAGATCTTATGAAAAAACATTGCTATGACACATCCTATTCCACCACTGGTATGTGATGTATTAAAACAGATAAAATAGACACATATACAAAGTAAATAATAAATATTAAAAAGTACAGCTTTGTCCTTCCACTCATCCAAAAATAGAACTTTCCTCTCTTCTTGCTCGCTTTGTTGAAATCAGTGGTCCTGAATTTCCTCGGACCTGCTCCCGCTTCGCTGTCAACTGTGGCGGAAATCCTATTTACATCCAGTGAGGTGACGCCGGTGGAACAGGAGCAGCTCCGAGGAAATTCCGGGCCAATAGTCAATGCATTCTCTACTACTCTAATTCATCCTTTCACAGAATACCTGAGCAGTGGATCTCCTCACCCTTCGGTCTTTCCTTCCTCCCACAATCTTCAGGTTTTTAAAACCCAAGCTTGGCATTATCCAACTCAACTTCCTGATTTATCTCATTATCTCTATTCCTGTTCAGCTTCAATGGTGTCTTGCATTATGGGCTTTGGCTCTTCACTTTGGTTTCTCTACATAAAAATAGAAAGACAAAAGGGAAAATTTT
Organism: Heptranchias perlo; assembly: GCF_035084215.1. Taxonomy (NCBI): domain Eukaryota; kingdom Metazoa; phylum Chordata; class Chondrichthyes; order Hexanchiformes; family Hexanchidae; genus Heptranchias; species Heptranchias perlo. Next base: position 105,185,887 of record NC_090327.1, read on the forward strand.
AACTCCGTTGGGAGTAGTTCCATTTCCCGATCCATTCTCTCCAGTCTGCGGTTTGAACACCGCTGGTTTTGGCGACAGATGCAAATCGGGGTCCCATGGCATACCTGGGACGCCCATGGAATTTTAACCTGTCGGGAAGCCAGCAAGACCCACTAAGGTAGGTTTACAAAATACTTTGCTCGATGGAGCCCGAAGGAGCAAGAGTGCTCTTCCAGGCCCCACATGGGCTTTGTTGCCTTTCCCCCAAAAACTCTGCATCACCCCCCACCCCGTCTCCCGTTCCCATCCCAGACTAAACTCACTGCCGGTGGCCTTCTTCCAGTGCCGACGGGCGGCTTCTGGGCCACCCGATTTTCATCCGTCCCCGCAGACCAACTACCGCTTTTTGCCAGAAACAGCTGAGCAACTGACCAGTGGCATCCAAAAGAAGCCAGACAGTTAAAATTTGCCAGGCCTTTAACTTACATTCTCGGTGCAGGAGTGCCGTCCGCTGCTGTTAATTCCCACCAGGAGTTTCAATCGGCACTAAAGTCAGTAAAACATTGTGATGTACAATAGGAAGGGATAGAAAAGGGGGTGAAAAAATATCCACCTCCCCATAAATATCGGGGTCATAGAGTACAAAACAAGAAAGTTATGTTTATAAAACACCGGTTAGGCCTCAGCTGGAGTGCTGCAGCCAATTCTAGGCACCACACTTTAGGAAGGATGTCAAGGCCTTAAATAGGATGCAGAGGAGATTTACTAGAATGGTACCAGGGATGAAAGACTTCGGTTACGTGGAGAGACTAGAGAAACTGTGGTTGTTCTCCTTAAAGCAGAGAAGCTTAAGGGGAGATCTGATAGAGGTGTTCAAAATCATGAAGGGTTTTGATAGAGTAAATAAGAAAAAACTGTTTCCAGTGGCAGGAGAGTCGGTAACCGGAGGACACAGATTTTAAGCTAATTGGCAAAAGAGCCAGAGATGACATGAGGATAAAAAATTATACGCAGCGAGTTATAATCTGGATGCACTGCCTGTAAGGGTGGTGGAAGCAAATTCAATAATAACTTTCAAAAGGGAATTGGATAAATACTTGAAGGGGAAAAATTTGCAGGGCTATGGGGAAAGGGCAGGGGAGTTGGACTAATTGGATAGTTCGTTCAAAGAACCGGCATAGGCACGATGGGCCAAATGGCCTCCTGTGCTGCATTATTCTATGATTTGTTCCGGACTTCGTTGTGCTCAAGTGAATTTGTTACAAGGATCAGAATGAAAAATGGTCCTGAGCATGAAACTCCCCACATCACTTAGCTGGCTGGTTAAACTATAAAATAATCTGACCTTGAAAAATAACGAAACATGAATCAAACAATGGCCCAGAATTTGCTGTCAAAATAATGGCGAGTTTAATGGCGTTCGCCATTATTAATGTGTAAATTGTCCAGCAACTTGTGGCGAGGAAGAGATACCCCGTGAACTGCGAATCGCCACAAGTTGCTGGATGATTTACACTGCTCCGCTGTTCGGCTCGCGAAAATGGCAGCTCGCCCTCAACCTCCCGTTATTTTTAAGAACTTGCCGGATTTGCACATTAAACTCGAAATAAACTCGCTGCAGAAAGTTAGAGCTGGTACTTAGCAGCCTAAGCACCCTTTTAACGACGTGATAATTGTTAATGCAATGCCAATCAACCTCTCCAGCCCAGAAAGGGAACAATTTACTGCTGTGGAGTCTTATTCCTACAAGCAGTAAATTCTTACAGATTTAAGAAAAAAATTTACATTCTAAATTTTTCTTCTTACTTTTCCTTTCTGTCTTTTTTCTCTCTCTCTTCATCCAATCTTTCTTTTCCTCTCTATTTCTCTTTCTGTACCTGATTTGACATTGAATTCACCCTACTTCTCAGTCCTTTTTCAATCCTTACATCTCATTGGTTAAGGAGATAGATTGTTGGTCCCATCGTTCACTAAGGTCCCAGAAGCATCCAGTCGTGACTGGTGGTGGACAATTAAATATTAACGGGAGGAGGAGGTTCTGCAAACATCTCCATCCTCAATGATGGCGGAGTCCAGCACGTGAGTGCAAAAGCCAAGGCTGAAGCGTTTGCAACCATCTTCAGCCAGAAGTGCCGAGTGGATGATCCATCTCGGCCTCCTCCCGATATTTCCACCATCACGGAAGCCAGTCTTCGGCCAATTCGATTCACTCCACGTGATATCAACAAACGGCTGAGTGCACTGGATACAGCAAAGGCTATGGGCCCCGACAACATCCCAGCTGTAGTGCTGAAGACTTGTGCTCCAGAACTAGCTGCGCCTCTAGCCAAGCTGTTCCAGTACAACTACAACACTGGCATCTACCCGACAATGTGGAAAATTGCCCAGGTATGTCCTGTCCACAAAAAGCAGGACAAATCCAATCCGGCCAATTACCGCCCCATCAGTCTACTCTCAATCATCAGCAAAGTGATGGAAGGTGTCGTCGACAGTGCTATCAAGCGGCACTTACTCCCCGATAACCTGCTCACCGATGCTCAGTTTGGGTTCCGCCAGGACCACTCGGCTCCAGACCTCATTACAGCCTTGGTCCAAACATGGACAAAAGAGCAGAATTCCAGAGGTGAGGTGAGAGTGACTGCCCTTGACCTCAAGGCAGCATTTGACCGAGTGTGGCACCAAGGAGCCCTCGTAAAATTGAAGTCAATGGGAATCAAGGGGAAAACTCTCCAGTGGCTGGAGTCATACCTAGCACAAAGGAAGATGGTAGTGGTTGTTGGAGGCCAATCATCTCAGCCCCAGGACATTGCTGCAGGAGTTCCTCAGGGCAGTGTCCTAGGCCCAACCATCTTCAGCTGCTTCATCAATGACCTTCCCTCCATCATAAGGTCAGAAATGGGGAAGTTCGCTGATGACTGCACAGTGTTCAGTTCCATTCGCAACCCCTCAGATAATGAAGCAGTCCGAGCCCGCATGCAGCAAGACCTGGACAACATCCAGGCTTGGGCTCATAAGTGGCAAGTAACGTTCGCGCCAGATAAGTGCCAGGCAATGACCATCTCCAACAAGAGAGAGTCTAACCACCTCCCCTTGACATTCAACGGCATTACCATCGCCGAATCCCCCACCATCAACATCCTGGGGGTCACCATTGACCAGAAACTTAACTGGACCAGCCATATAAATAATGTGGCTACGAGAGCAGGTCAGAGGCTGGGTATTCTGTGGCGAGTGACTCACCTTCTGACTCCCCAAAGCCTTTCCACCATCTACAAGGCACAAGTCAGGAGTGTGATGGAATACTCTCCACTTGCTTGGATGAGTGCAGCTCCAACAACACTCAAGAAGCTCGACACCATCCAAGATAAAGCAGCCCGCTTGATTGGCACCCCATCCACCACCCTAAACATTCACTCCCTTCACCACCGGCGCACCGTGGCTGCAGTGTGCACCATCCACAGGATGCACTGCAGCAACTCGCCAAGGCTTCTTCGACGGCACTTCCCAAACCCGCGACCTCTACCACCTAGAAGGACAAGAGCAGCAGGCACATGGGAACAACACCACCTGCACGTTCCCCTCCAAGTCACACACCATCCCGACTTGGAAATATATTGCCGTTCCTTCATTGTTGCTGGGTCAAAATCCTGGAACTCCCTTCCTAACAGCACTGTGGGAGAACCGTCACCACACGGACTGCAGTGGTTTCAGAAGGAGGCACACCACCACCTTCTCAAGGGCAATTAGGGATGGGCAATAAATGCCGGCCTCGCCAGCGACGCCCAGATCCCATGAACGAATAAAAAAAAAGCCCTGTTATCAGCTCGCACTTCCAGCAACTTACAGGGTAAAAAAAAATTACAAGTTGAAGGGTGCAGGGAAAAGTCTAACTCGTGGCGCACACTGCAGCAAAATCTGGGCCATGAGTATTTTTCAGCAGAGGCACAGACTGGCCGAATATTCTTTTTCTGGCCTCCTTCTGTGCTGAAATTTCTATGATTGGATGATTTCAGCACTGGCATTAAACAATAAGGAATTTGAGTCCAATGGAAGTTTCTGTGGTTTGTTTGGTGGGTGAGGGTGGGGTCAGTAAAAACTTGGGTGGTTTTCAAACTTGCCTCAACTGTTCTTCTGTTTGATGTGGCAGGTGGGTGTCGTCTGTAAACTTTAGAATTTCTCTCTTATAAAGGGAAAAGTTTCATTTTTTAGTGTTTATCATCTCATATTTTCTTACCAAGTGCACTGGAAATTAGATGCAGGCGTGGACTATGAGTTGCACATTTGCATTTCAAGTAAATTCTTTCACTGACTGAATGGCAGGAAGTATTGTGAAACTTTCCCCTCCCAATTCCTGCTGTTTAATTTTTAAACTAACATACAATTCCACAGTTGTTAGTTGAAGGAGTTGATTGATTAGCGACCATCATTCTTCCCATAAAAGTATAAAGGAAACAATTTGGCTTACTGCTCTCCCAGCAACACACCATAAAATGTTTTGAATATTGATTATTTTAAGCATCAACAGAACATTATACTTTCACCCAATTTTGAGAAAATGATGGAAATTTCTGACTAGATTCATTGCTTCTACCAGTATGAAATATTGCATCCGATTGTTTAAACTGAGAAAATTAAGGGGAAGGAATGTTATTTTCCTGTATTGTTTATTAACTTTTTAATATATCACTACAACTTGAGCTTGATAGGATCAAATTCCAGAATTCAATAAGAACTGATTTCAGAGAAAGAGATTGATAACTTTCACAATATCTCATCACTTGAAAGGAGGAAAAATCATCTTGCACAATAATATTTCATATCCTGGATATCTGTGCTCAATCACCAGCAAAGTCTAACTGTGCTAGCTGCACACTCATTTCCTGCCCATGTCAAAGTTCATAAAGCTGAACCTTGTGACCATTGTCTCACATTTCCTGTTTGAAAAAAAAAGCATTTTTTCAATACCACTTTAATGGTGAATGAAGCATATTAAAAAAGAATCTTTCATTTCTAACAAAGAAAATCTGAAATACATATTTCTTGCAAAAGGGGCTGTTGATTGTCATGTTTACATTGCCTCAGATTAATATTTTAGAATGAACATTGACTATGATAAATCCTGGAATTCAACTGAGCATTCTTAAGGGAAGCATAATAGTGCGCTGCTCCTTAGAGGGTAGGATGTGGCTTCATCCCAGTCATACCACGCATAACAATTTCCTGATTTCTGCTATTTCTTTAGGGGTGATGCCAAGTGAAATCAAGTACTTCACCACAGGTAAAGAGAGACAATCAACAGGGGAAATCACCCTGAATTACACTGGTACATCTCCTGGTGGCTCATTGGCAGCATTGGTAGAATCCTGCAAGCAACCCATGCAGTCAGGGAATGGTGAATGAAATGTCATAAGAGGAAAGGGAGAAAAAATAAAAAGGGCAAACAGAGACCAGGGTCAAATGACAGATCACAGACAAGGAAGGCTGCCAATTCAATCCCAGTCTCTGCTGAGTTTATTAACCTCAGCCAACTCGGGGAGTGAAAATTGACCACAGTGTCCCTGAGCTAAGGAAAGAACAAACTGAGCCATGGTTCCCACCCCTAATTGCTGCTCAGTCGCCTTTGTTGCACGTGCACACATGGATGTCGTGAGCCTCACGTGTGAAGAATAGTCATGCAAAAGCCTATGTCACAACCGAAATGAGGGAGAAAAGTGACTCAAGTAAGAAAAAAATAGTTTAATCAAACATTATCAGTGCCCTCTTTTCTGGGTCACAAATATTAATATCCTTTTGTGAATTATGGGTGATTCTGCACTGCAAGTGGGAAAGAATTCTTGAAAGGAGTACATCTCAGGCTGCATAATGGATAGAAAGTCATGGGTTGTGCACCCATGATTTTCCGAAATTATATCAGCAAGTGCCAATCCCCTGTTATGGGTGATTCCATGATCCAGTTCCCATGTCATTTCAGTTCAGGGATATTATTGATGTCTGTCATTAGCAGTAGAAAGATGGTTCATAAATGGAATAAAATGTCCAGCAATAAGTGAAACAGAATTTGCATTTGAAAATAATTGACATTAGGGAATGAGTTTGAGGCTGTGTTATATTTGAGGGTTTGGATACCATTTACAAACCGAGCTCCATTCTGATGGAGTATTACATCATCTTTTAAAAAGTACCTGGACCTGCACCTGAAGTGCTGTAAGCTGCAGGGCTACGGACCGGGTGCTGGAACGTGGGATTAGAATGGGCACCTGGTTGTTTTTTGAGCCGGCGCGGACACGATGGGCCAAATGGCCCCCTTCTGTGCTGTATCTTTTCTATGGTTCTATCTAAATTCCTGAAAAAGAGGTTTTGCAAACACTCCGAGGCATCCACTCTCCTCTGGAAACCTTCTGCTGCACTGTGCTTTAGGCATGCATTTCTAGTTATGTAGCTGTGAAAATACTAGTTACTCTTTGAGTCAAGAGAAACCAAGTCATTTTGCAGCATCAGTGTAGTTCTTCTGAGCGCATTAAGCATCGCTTGTTCAAGGGGCACCATTATTGTGCTGTTGAGAGTTGTCATGTGAAATGTCATGGTAACAGTTTAAGTACCACTCCTTGTGATGGTAATATCAAAAATGGCATCAGACTGCAAGTCCAATATAGGCTTTCCAAAAGCTGTAGTCTTCTATGATATTAACGGTTGAGTGTTTTAATGATCTCATATGACATTCCTCTTTCTGCCATTTAAACAGACTAAAATAGCAGACAAATTAACATCATATGAATGTATTATGTCTTATTCATTGTTAGTCATTTCTAGGGTAATATTCCTGAGCTTAAATATTGTAAACTTAATTTTGTCTGGAAGCTTCCATATTAACGGTAAACTGAAATATAACATTATGGGCCAGAATTTGCTCTTGAGTGGCAAACGAACGGTGACCGTCGCTCATTAGATTTAAACTTGCCCACAAATAATCCATGGGCTTTAGTGCAGGAACTTCCTCTAATGGTGAACTGCAAAAATCTGTGAGCTGTGTGAACAGGGAAAGGATCTCTCTGTCCCCTTCGGCCCATCGTGTCCGCGCCGGCTGATGGCCGGCGCGGACACGATGGGCCGAAGGGCCTCTATCCGTGCTGTATAACTCTATGACTCTATGACTCTATGACTCAACCAATCAGATTGAAGCATCCGTGATAAGCCGCGCAGAGTCAGAACCAGGAAGTGAAAGTTACAACAGTTAATTCAATGTAAAATCAGTTAGAGAAAGTGAAATAAAGAGAGGGTAAGAAACATTGAATTAAAAGACAGAGATAAAAGAGACAAATAAAAAGTACAAAAATTAAAATTTAAAAAAAATCTCCAACAACAATTAAAAACTGGATGAAATGAGACTCTACATTTTTCAAAGTTAATTTTCAGTGCCAGAGGAGTTACCGCACTGTTAAAAGTTAGTTTAGACCTAAAAAAAAACCCAGAGTACCTTTTTCTGGGCAACGCAGCAACTTCGTGCTGGTCCATTCATTTCACCGGTGAACTGTCCCTCCCGCGTAGTTTTCAAACAAGCAGGGAATCTTGTAGAGCAACTTCTGGATTTGCGTGTTTGACTGAGCATGGGCGCTCGCCGGAAGTGGGTCTTCCATCTGCCCTTAAGTAACGGTGAGCGCTGTTAGGCTCTTATTTTTAGAGCAAATTCCAGGCCAATGCCTTTGAGATGATTGTAGCAGGCATGACCTGGAAAGGATCATTTTCTGTCTTTCCACTTCTGGCAGGGAACTTTGCCCACTGGGAGAGCACATCGGAAATTTGAGTGAGCCCTGTGCATCATTCGCTGACCATTCAAATTAATGGTCAGCAAATCAAGTGCAGCCTATGCCTGAATTTCTTTTATGTGCATCAGTAAATGACTTTGTGTATTTGAAATGGCTTTGGTTTGTTTAGGATGTCGTCTGTTGGCTATGGTGTCTGAGTTGGGTTGTCTGTCTCGTACCATCTGCTGGCCATGGGTATGGAATGGCATTGGGATTTCTGTCTATCAGCACAGTGCACAGCTAATTTTTGCACCAGGCACTGGGAATTTGAATTAAGGTATAGCAAAATAAATTACCTCCCGATATCTTCCAACTGGTTGCAGGCTCATTGACCCTGATTTTAACTGCTCCCACCTGGCGGAAACTGGGTGGGGTGGGGGGAGCAGTTAAAATAACAGGTGGCAGTTACCCCCACTGATCCTGCTTCCTTCCCGGCGTGTCCCCATATTAATCTTCACTTTTGAGCAGGACAGCCGCAGGAAGGAAGTAGGGTCCTGTTTTAAATATGCAGATTGGGTCTGTTGAATGTTGGCTCCCCTGTCAGGCAATACCTGCCAGGAGTGGCCCAGCAGGTAAGTTGAAAATTTATTTTTCAGGTTTTGTTGTGGGACAGGAGTGCTCCTCCGAGCCTCACAAGGAAGCCTTGAGCCTGTCTTGAGCTGGGCAACACCCCCCGGCCCCGATCACTCACAAATGCAACCCCCGCCCCGATTGCAGCAAGAACCCCCCCCACCCCTCCCTGCACCTCCCAATCGCGGTCCTGAACCCCCCTGACTGCTGGGGACCGCCCTCACCAGTCCCTGGCTGCGGCGCCCTGCCGCTTGCTTGTGATTCCGCCGCCTGCCAGGCTGTCAGGTGGGAGACTGCATCATTTAATTTAATGAGACCCTGCCGTTGAGATCAGCAGGACCTCCACATCCCCGACCTTGCTGGCTTCTTTGGCCGATTACAGCCTCCCCCATTTCGCCCCCCCCTCCCTTCCCGTAAATATTAGGGCCAATGTGGGATTGTGCTGTGTACAAAATGGCTGTCACATTTGCCTAAAAAGCAACTGCCACTGCATTTGAAAGTAATTTGCTGTGTTTGAAGCACTTTGAGACATTTCTGTGAGAAGCTAAGATGTTATAGAAATGCAAGTCTTTATTTTATCTAATGCCCTTTAAGATACCATGTGAACATCTGCAGCAATAGTGTGATTCAAATTCCCGTGCCTATCAAAAGGCTTAATCTGTGAGTTCCAAGTCCTAGACCTACTGCATATGGATATCTTCACATTTTCTGCCTCTTTTCCTCTGGTCCTCTCCTGATGGTGCTGACTCTTCCTGGGATACAGTTTCACTCACACTGGTAGCCCTCTGGTACCTCACTCAAGTGACCTGTCTTCCATGGCCTTGCCCCTCCCTATCTCTGTAACCTCCTCCAATCCTACAACCCTCCGACATCTCTCCGCTCCTCCAATTCTGGCTTTTTGCGCAACCCTGATTTTCATCATTCCACCATTGGCGGCTGTGCCTTCAGCTGCCTCGGCCCTAGGCCTTGGAAATCCCTCCCTAAACCTCAAAACCTCTCTCCCTCCCTCTCTCCTTTAAGAAGCTCCTTAAAACCTACCTCTTTGACCAAGGTACCTATCCTAAAAACTCCTTACGTGGCTCGATGTCAAATCTTGTTTGATAATTGCTCCTGTGAAGCGCCTTGGGACGTTTTACTATGTTAAAGGCGCTGTATAAATGTTGGTAATCTCAGATGGGCAGCTATTTGCAGGTTGTGAACTTTGGTTATGTTGCTTTACCCAGATGTTTCTGTGTAACATTTTTGGGCAGTGTCGTGTCAGTGGTGATGGTGCCATCTGGAGGAACAAATTTCCCTGCATATAGGGGATGCATTATGAAAAAACTTCAAAAGTCACAAATGATAAAGTCATGTGTGAGGGACGGTTAGTGACAGGAGTGGAATATGAGCCATATCACTTTGATCTTCATTATGTACTCTGTCTGTAATACACATTAAAAAAGCAAATCTGACAGTCTGACCAGTTTATCAGAGCTCCAACAGGTGGAAGCTTCACTCAGTTTATTACAATTGAACCAAGTGAGATACTTCATGAAATATAATGCAACACAGAGTATATTGGCCTAGGAATTTGGCTACGTGTTTCGGTGCTATGTGGCCTCCCGAAGTTCCAAAATGGTGTCCGGGATGCGCGTGTACGCTTCTCGCGTTGTGTGCGCCGGGCGCCATCTTGGTAAAGGATTTTGCGCAGGCGCAGATAACGAACACCGGCAGCATGTAATGTGGGGAGGATGTGCGTTCGATCGGTGTGCAACACTGATTTAAAGTGACAGACACAATTTTGGCACTTAACGCTCCACTCAAGGCATTGTCCTAACCATGATCAGCTGAACATGTCTTCGACAGCCTGGAGGATGCCCCACCAGCGCTATTTAAAGGGACCATGCAGGATTTACAGGTTAGTTGATGGATTATTGCTTTTGGGTGCTGATGCATCTGTACTTGTTTTTGGAGGTCTCCTATACTTGGATAAGGGGACATAGCCTAAAAATTAGAGCTAGGATTTACAGGAGTGAAGTTAGGAAATGCTTCTACACACAAAGGCTGGTCGAAATTTGGAATGCTTTTCTACAAAGGGCAGTTGGTGCTACCTCAGTTGTTAATTTTAAATCTGAGATTGATAAATTTCTGTGAACCAAGGGTATTAAGGGATTTGGGGCTACGGCAGATATTTGGAGTTTGGTCACAGATCAACCATGATCTTGAATGGTGGAACAGATTCGAGGGACTAAATGCCACTACCACTTGCTGCCTCCAGTTATGTGCCACCTTCTCCTGCAAGAAAGCAAGAAGCTTGTCGGTGAGTATCCTGCAGGATGTCTGGGTGATGTGCCTGTCATGGTTGAAGAGCTGCCAGTGTGTGTGACCTGTGAGTTGTGGGTGTATGGCTTGCAACAGTGTAATGTGTGAGGGTGAGAAGAAGCATCTATTTGGAAGAGTTGAGTACTGATTGAAAGTGTTTGTTCGTATGTGGGTGATGGGGGTGTGGTGCATGGAGCAGTGGATGCGGCCAGTGATGCAGTTGGTAGGAGATGCCACTCAACAGTTTTTTTTATTCGTTCACGGGATGTGGGCGTCGCTGGCAAGGCCGGCATTTATTGCCCATCCCTAATTGCCCTTGAGAAGGTGGTGGTGAGCCACCTTCTTGAACCGCTGCAGTCCGTGTGGTGACGGTTCTCCCACAGTGCTGTTAGGAAGGGAGTTCCAGGATTTTGACCCAGCGACAATGAAGGAACGGCGATATATTTCCAAGTCGGGATGGTGTGTGACTTGGAGGGGAACGTGCAGGTGGTGTTGTTCCCATGCGCCTGCTGACCTTGTCCTTCTAGGTGGTAGAGGTCGCGGGTTTGGGAGGTGCTGTCGAAGAAGCCTTGGCGAGTTGCTGCAGTGCATCCTGTGGATGGTGCACACTGCAGCCACGGTGCGCCGGTGGTGAAGGGAGTGAATGTTTAGGGTGGTGGATGGGGTGCCAATCAAGCGGGCTGCTTTATCTTGGATGGTGTCGAGCTTCTTGAGTGTTGTTGGAGCTGCACTCATCCAGGCAAGTGGAGAGTATTCCATCACACTCCTGACTTGTGCCTTGTAGATGGTGGAAAGGCTTTGGGGAGTCAGGAGGTGAGTCACTCGCCGCAGAATACCCAGCCTCTGACCTGCTCTCGTAGCCACATTATTTATATGGCTGGTCCAGTTAAGTTTCTGGTCAATGGTGACCCCCAGGATGTTGATGGTGGGGGATTCGGCGATGGTAATGCCGTTGAATGTCAAGGGGAGGTGGTTAGACTCTCTCTTGTTGGAGATGGTCATTGCCTGGCACTTATCTGGCGCGAATGTTACTTGCCACTTATCAGCCCAAGCCTGGATGTTGTCCAGGTCTTGCTGCATGCGGGCTCGGACTGCTTCATTATCTGAGGGGTTGCGAATGGAACTGAACACTGTGCAGTCATCAGCGAACATCCCCATTTCTGACCTTATGATGAAGGGAAGGTCATTGATGAAGCAGCTGAAGATGGTTGGGCCTAGGACACTGGCCTCATTCACCTTGACCACTCGTGTCAAAGCATTGAACTTCTTCCTGCAACTGCATCCACGTTCGTGGTGCTATGCGCCTGGCATTGACTTCATCCCCTACTGTCTCCCACTGCCTCTTGAGCATATGTCTCCGCCCCCACCCCCCCACCCCCCGTGGATATAGGATGCCCCTCCTTCTGTCCGCCTCTTGCACCAAAGCCTCCAGTGCATCATCAGATAACCTTGGTGCATGCACTCTCTTAGGCCTGGTACAAACTCAGATCGGCAGATTGCTGGAGTCTGGCATGCAGATTGGAGGATGTGGGATTTAGTAGTGTGCAACCTTTATTCAATGTTTTAACATAACTCATCATTTGTAAACATGGGGAAGGGACCTGCCTCTGTGTTTTACGTGTGCGATGTCTGATCTCCGTTCAGACTCCTTGTGGACCTGTACCTTATTTTTTTGCAAATAAGAGGTGTAGCCTGCCTTTAAGAAGTGCGAGCAAATCACATCATATTTGCACCCCCCCCCCCCCCCCCCCCGCTGGTGAGAAGTGTGAACCTAGGGCAAGGCCTGATTGCTGCGCTTCAATAAAGTAAGTGACCAGGCAGCACGAACCTGCATTGGAACCACCAGGTGCGTGTTAATCGCGCACCGCGATGCCCGCACCTGGATTCGGGCCTTATTCAATTTAACCCCCATTAACTCTTAGACTGTCAGCAGGTTTGTTAAATTTCTTTCTCCTTGAGTCAATTAAAAATAAATTTCCCCTTTTTATCTGGAGGATGATTTCCTTACAACTTATATACTTACTGGATAGATCAGCCTTCATGTTATGCATCTAAACGGTATAATTTATGCTAATCCTATATCAGAGGTGCAAAATGCATTAATGAGGCTAAAAAATAGAAGCCCAAAAATCTGTGCAGTCTAGCATCTCGACTTAAGTGCTGAGATGCACCCACCCTGGACCTCTGTCGCTGGTCCTGCCAAAGTTTGTGGGGTCAGAAGAGATCTCTTCACTTACCATTGGTACGCACCTGTGCTACTAGGGACATTGCAGCAATGTCAGAATATTTGGTGTAAATGGCCTAGCTGAGGGTGTTGGGGACTACCCAGAAATTACATATAACTGTCTCCAGCAAAGGGGGTTGTTTTAAAATACAGTGCCCAATGCTTGGGGGTCCAAGCAAGCCTGTCAAGAGGAATTTGGGGGCTCAGCATATCGCCTTCGTTGAGGCCCCACCCCATATGCCGAGCATTGTTGCCAATGAGTTCAATTTGAAAATCTGCTATAGATTATAATCGAATGGAATTAAAGGAACAAGTATTTGTAATTTTCAACATTTAATAATGGAAACCATTTCAGTGCAGCGGGAAATCTTCAGAGTCATCAGAGAAGGCAGAGAGTTCAGAGACAGAGAGTGGTAAAATACCTAACACATCTCATTCTGGTGCCAATGACAATGAAATAGTGCAGGACCAGTTTGAGTCTTAAGCTGAAGATGATAATCCTCCTACTACTAGTCTAGATGAAGCACAGAAGGAAGAGGAGCACAAAGAGGGAAAAGATGAACCACCTCATGTTTCTGTTGTGACGTTCTTTTCAAGTGCAGGACCTCTGAAGCAGGATGACATAGACAGACTTGTGCTTCGTTACTGGAAAATAAAATTCCATCCAAAAATTGATTTCAAAGGAAAGCTGTTTCCCTGTGTACTTCTCTCCTACACTCTTCCTAATGGAAAGAAAATTGAACGCAGTGATACAGCATGCTGTTTATTGCATTCCATGCTGAATTATCCCACAGAATGCAGCAACTCGAGCTGTTCTTCCAACCTTAGCCATGCCAATTGGATCGGCTGCAGATCGTAGCTGGCACCAGCTGTATCAGCAAATCCCAGACCATGAAAAACGTAACACATGCAAGGAATACGATATGAAAGGGATAGACGAGAGAAGGAAATTTACAAGTGATAAAAGCATTCGCACATTGCTTGACAAAAATTTACAAATGAAAAAGAAAAGTGGAAGGAAATTCTTAAACGTATTTTTGATATCGAGTTGTTACTTGGAGAATGAGGATTAGCTTTCCTTGGCACAAGCTACAAGCTGGGTGATAAATCCAATGGCAATTTCTTAGATTTTATTGAATTGTTAACCAAGTATGATCAGATTTTGGGTGACCATGTTGATTGTGTGAAAAACACACGAGCACAAAATGGAAGACTCCAAGTACATTACTTGTTACCTGAGAGCCATAATGAATTTATTGAAGACTGCGCCATGCACATTGTGAAAACAATCCTAGGTGAGGTTAAAGAAGCTAAGCATTTTTCAATCATTTGTAATGCAACACCAGACAGCTCATACAAGGAATAGATAGCACTAGTGATCAGATATATTCATCAAGCAGGAAACTTTGTGATTCAGGGACGTTTCTTGTGCTCCACAGACTTTACCAAGAAGACTGGCGAGGAAATAGCTGAGATGATTCAAAACACCATAGCTGAACATGGATTAGATTTCAAACTCTGTCGTGGACAAGCTTATGATATTAGGGCCAACATGGCTGGGAAGTACTCTGGAGCTCAGGCGGTGCTTGAAAATTCACAGGCATTTTCTTCTCCATGTGCAGCGCATACCCTGAACCTAGTTGGTGTTGATTTGGCAGAGTCGTCAATTGATTGTATTGCATTCTTTGGGAGAATTTGAGAAAAAATGTTCCTGTTTCACCCATTCAATGTCTGATACACGGTGGTCAGCATATATCCTTTTGCCAAGAATCTAAAAGGCTTAAAAGTAATATTAAATGAATTCCTTGAATTGAACCTGACTTGCACAATCAGAAGTAATATTTATTGCCTACTCAAATGCAGGTCCAAATTTAAATGTGCTTTACTCGCATTCATTTTGCTAAAAATTCTAATCCCTGTCAATGAACGAAATCTAGTCTTTCAGTACCGAGATGCTACTCTTGATGTCGAAAGAGACATTGATGGCCTTATCACTGAACTGGTGCAGTTGAGAAAAAATTGGAATGAAATTATTATGAGCATGTTGCAACAATCCTTGGCATTCTTCCTCCAGAGGTACCAGTGGTATCACACCGTTCACACCCACCATCTAGATACAGAGAAGAGGGTGATGATGCAGCTGCAGATCATCAAGACAAATCTGTGAAGGACCAACTTTGGGACAATATTTTCTTTCCCATCACGGACTCTGTAGTCTCAAAAAGTGCTTTAATGCACTCGTATGTATCTGAAAAAGATTTAAATTCCTATGAACCCATCTAGATTATCGAAAAGTTGATGTCAATGATTTTCTCAATTTTTATTCCACTGCTATCTCTGGTGATATAAAAGAAAAATTAGAGTTCGTCAAATGCGTTTACAAAGAAAACATTGACCAAAGGATACTATCGCTGCTCTATAACTAAATAAGGTGCATGAAGTCTCTCTTCAGAACTTCACCCCCAAATTGATTGTTGCACTTTGCATATTTTGCTGCTTACCAGCGTCTGTGGTCAGCACAGAGAGATCATTTAGTGTGCTCAAACGTATGAAGAACTACCACCATGCAACTATGGATCAGTCAAGACTAGATGGTTAGCAACTCTTGACATTGAAAGTGATCTAACAAGATCCATAGATTTCAATAACATTATTGATTCATTTGCTGAGAAAAAGGCAAGGAAAGCACATTGTAAATTGAAAGTCTTAAAATCAAGTTTATGGAAATTTGGAAACTTTTTATTCTATTTTGTCTACTGCATGTTTTATTATCACTGATCAGTTTTTTTCAAAAAACCTCCCCACCCCCTGAGCTTGGGGTCCTGGTACATTTGTACCTACTTCCGCCTCCCCCCCCCACCCCCCCCCACCCCACCAGCACTGGGTCAAGGCCATAATCAAAGCCTGGGCACCCAGTTGGTCCCCATATCCATTGCTTGGTCAACCACTGCGCCTGACCAGGTGTATCTGCGCCGACCACAACTTAGGACCCAATGAAGGTCCAGGGCTCAGGAATTCTAATGTTTGGAATCCCAACTCTGGCTCTGTGCCCACTTACGACAGTGATTTTTATATGGGGTAAGTGGAGGCTCTGCCCACACAAGGCCTTCCTACATTCTTTGGTGCTATTTGGGTGGTGGCCTTGTTTTTGACCATTCTGATGTGTTCCCTTTGAAGTTAGGAATATGTCAGAATGCCTCTGAATTTTTGGCTTCAGTACTTTTTTTTAGAATATGTAAATTTATATTTTGTATAAAACGGTGACCAAAGTCAACTTGAATTATATGAACAATACTATAAACCTGAAGCTAAAAATGAAATCTGGAAAAAAAATTGCATGTCTGACAAAGTTTGACTAGTTAATCATAACTCCCGCAGATGGAAGGTTTACTCGGTTTATTACAGTTGATCAAAGTGAGGTATGTCATGAAGTGCAATCTAAAAAGAAAATACATCATACGCTGTTCACCAGAATGTGGACTCTTGGACCTAGATTTTACAGTTGGTTTTACCTAATAAACGGACATAAATTGTCTGGCTTCCAATGCTCTGCCTTTTACCACCTACACACCCCACGAGTCTCAATGTTGGTGTCGTCTGCCCTCCTGCGTACCAGCATTCTGTCTCTCCCTTTGGGCCTGACTTGGAAAAAGCTTATCAGCTGAACGGTAACTAGCTAGTGTCAGTTTGGTTCCTCAGATAACATTTCCATGGATCCAGCAGATCAGCAACTATAATGTTTCAGACAATAATTAATCACATATATCTATACATATTCTTATAACATTCAACTCAGTTATTAACCGAAGAGTTGTCTAGCCTCTTTTTACAGGAGTTAGCCAATGTAATTTTCACTGTTTTTACTGGGATAATATGCTGTTTAAGACATTGTACAGATTGCTATTGTGAAAATGATTATTTTCTTGTTTTTCAAAAGTTCTTATCATAGAATGCCTACAGCACAGAAGGAGGCCATTCAACCCATAGAACCCATGTCCGGCTCATCGAGCTCGTGTTGCTGAGTGTCGATCCACAACTTTGAGGGATATTATCAAAGCTTTTATAGAGCTAAACAGTGGTTTACCACATTTATTTCAGAAATTATCATTTGCATATTATTTTTGAATGTATGCTAAACACATCCAAGGTATTTTAATTTGACTTTGAGGTGGCATCAATAACTGATATTTATTATTTGAAAGGTGGCATCAAAAACTGGCATTCATTATTTATTCACAAAGTGCTGTAGACCCGTGGAATTGTAATTTGAATGAGCTGTCATTGTTTGTCTGCAAACTGTGTAATATCTATACTGTGTTATTGAGTTGCAAATGTCTTCTCTTTTACCTGATCATAGAAAGTTACGGCACAGAAGGAGGCCATTCGGCCCATCGTGTCCATGCCAGATACACAAATGTCAGTAAGTGGCTTCACCCCTTTGCTGAGAAAGACCTAGAGACCTGTAAATGGAGAGAAGATCATGTTATCAGACTGATGAAACAGGCAATGCTACATTTCTATAATGAGCTCAGGAGGGACTGTGAGATCCGGGCTGCTTGAAGTCATTTGTGCCTCTGTTTAAAGGTCACGCTGGCAACAAGCATCATTGGTTCTGGCTGATTTCATTTGCCTGCAGGAGACATATCCAGATGTCCACGTCATATTGCTTGTCTCAGGTCATTGCATCTATTGTCAAGTCAGGGCACCTTGATATTTTTTCACTTGGACTGTATGCCAGAAAGACAGATTAAGCATGACTTCTACCAATTAATTTGCTTTTGAAATGTCATCAGGTCAATGTAACTTCATAGAGAACTCACAGTACAGCTTTCAGCAGAGTATGCCATAGGATTGGCATGAAAAGGAAGGTAGAATGTGAGACAAGTGTAAAATCACTACTTCAACTCCATTTGATTTCTGAATGTGCAGGGCCTCTTATTCTTCTCTTCCATATTAGCATGCGGTGGCCCATGCTGATCTCACCAGTGTGCCTCACAACATTCCCGGTAATTGCAGCTTTGATTGATTGTCTAGGGGTCTGCATGTAAGATTTGGAAAATTTTGCTGCAGACTCCCCAGATCAGCTTCAGACCTGTAGGAAGGAACATTTGATTTGATTTAGATTTAGATTCTGATTCTTTCCTATTTTTTCTAATTGTATTTAATGGTCTGAATTTCAAATTCAGAAAATCAAACCAATCTTCGAGAGATGTTAGAGAAGAGGGTTCCCTCCCAGGTCACTGATGAAATGGATGTTCTAGAGGGATAGTTCAGACCACTAGAGAAATTAGTGTATGGACCCACTGGATCATTATGGAAACTGATCATTTGGAGCTGAGAATTCCTCGATCTCTTGGAATTGAATTTATAAACCTACTAAACCATAGTACACAACTACCTTATAGGAGCAAATACTTATTAATCTTGGTTATACTGAGGGATAAATACATCAGCTCTATTCAAACTCGTGAATATAACCCCATGTAAAGAAGTAAACATGAATATACGAGAGGGCAAATATATATATAAACAAACATATCTATATACAAATATTGAAATAAACATATCTTAAAAAAAATAGTTATTAAGAGTTGAGATAGTTTTTATGTTTTCAGCTGCTTCGAAGCCTAGATATATATGGGTGAATTCAGTGACCTGCACACCCAGTGGAAAGCTGTGCTCAAAGGGAGCATAGGTCAGAGTTAAAGCCACAACACTATAATCAATTCTCCAACCTGTGCTGCCTTCAAGGGGGGCACCCTGCTTGGGAGTATGGGGTCAGTGAATTTACCTCATTCTTCATAAAACATAAATTTTATGTTGCTGATAAATTTATACCCAGTTGTTCTTATTATTGCTGTTTTGTTCAATAGGGGCCACTGTTTACATAAAAAGAACAAAACACAAATAGGACCAAGTGAATTGGCCCGGAATTTGCACCGACTGTGATCTTGGCATTTATGCCGGGATACGGCATCCTGGATCCCTCTGCAATATGTCGGACCAGTGGGACAGCATTTTAGGTGCCCATCAGCCAATAAAGGCCAGAAACTCTGGTACCTGCTTTCATCGCGGTGGGGGGGGGGGGGGTGGGGTGGGGAGCAGAGTGGGTGTCTTATTGTCCCCCACGTCAGAGAAACAATTTTACAAAGGTCAATAATACACTTTAAAAAAAAACAATTCTTCAGGGGTGCAGGTTGCTTCTTTTGTCTGGAACCCACCCCCCACCCCAGTGAAGCCCACTGCGCCTTTCGGGGGCGAGTGCACCTCATCTTATTGGGTGTACCAGCCTCCAACATTATGCCAGGTCCCACTGAAGTCA
Organism: Heptranchias perlo; assembly: GCF_035084215.1. Taxonomy (NCBI): domain Eukaryota; kingdom Metazoa; phylum Chordata; class Chondrichthyes; order Hexanchiformes; family Hexanchidae; genus Heptranchias; species Heptranchias perlo. Next base: position 105,205,085 of record NC_090327.1, read on the forward strand.
AGGAAGTGGGACCTGCCAGCATAGGGATTCCTCGCCTCCAGCCCCCGGCCCCTTTTAATGCATGTTTGGATGAGCTTGAACACAGACAGCTAATGCAATTTTCATAGCACATTCTTCTCATCCATAGTGATGTAGGTGTTCCAATCTGGATGGGTAGGGAGAATGTTTTATTAATTTGGAAAGTGGGAAATTGAGATAAATGATCAGCTGAGAAGATTTGGAGAGTACGTGTGCTGGTCTTGTGTGCTTCATAACAACTGGCTCATGAGTGGTATTGACAGAAGCTTGGGAAAGGGTTGAATGCCTTCCATCTTGATTATGGAATAGTGTGTGATGCAAAGCAATGTAAAGGGGGGAAATGACCGTACAAAATTGAGAGCAAAAATAAGATAGATTGTATGATGATTTATTTTGTGTACAGTGTTCTACATATGAATGACCTTGTTTTGTTTTGTATTTTTGAAATATTTGCTGAAAAACGTACAATCAGGATCAAATACATCTGCTTTGAATATGATTCTCGAAGATCTATTGCAAAATATTACGAGATATATTAATACAAAGATTTAGACCATATAACATCTGGTTTAACAAATAGTAGAATAATTAACTTTTTTACAGCTGTTCATAAGATACTCATGACAAAATATACAGCAAATGATAGAGTCTTACAGCACAGAAGGCAGCCATTCGGCCCATTCTGCCTGTGCCGACTCTTTGAAAGAGCTATCCAATTAGTCCCACTCCCAGCTGTTATAGTCACTACATTTCCAATTATTTAATTGGCTGTGAAGCGCTTTGGGACGTTATGAGATCGTGAAAGCTCTTTCTTCAGCACTCTGGGTGGAGCAGTCTGTTTCTTACTGGTTGATTTAATTGATACCTTGTCAGATACTGATTGTTAAAGGAACATTTCTAAATTACATACTCAAACTAATGTGAAATATTGGCATTTACTAAAATACTAGAACATCTATAAATGCTCATACTACATAATTATATTGCTGGCCGCACCTTCATTTCTGGGTTGTAGAGTTCTTTGCAAGCATTTATTTTTCAATTGTTTGCAAACTATAGGTTCTGTAGTTTGTATATCATTTTCAAAAAACTGACATTTATGATATTTTTCACACAGGGACAAGGCCACCCTTGGAAGGCAGATCGAAAAACTGGAAGCAGATCTATCTCAGTGGAAAGTCAAATACGAAGACCTGAGCAAATCCAAGCAGGAAATCCTTAAACAGGTGTGAATCTAGACGAGAACTGGTAATGCTCAGTTGGACTGTTTGCAGCTTACTGGGTACTTAGTTTTGTTGGTTTTTTAACCGCTGGGAATTTTTGGGGTCATTATTTTTCAAAAAATTGTGGTGCAAAATCAGGTAAAAGAATATTTCATTTTTTGGTTGAAACTTGGGGACAAGGGGGAAACTAATACAAATGTTGTTCTCATTGAAGGATTAAAAATAGATTGTGATGTCATCGCTGCTGGTTAATTGAGGAGTAACACTGGGTGATTACTATAGTGTGTCAAGTGTTTATTATATTGGGGGAATGCATTAGCAGGAGTTTCATGAAAAGCAGGCAAAGGGACAATTTCATGTGAAGATTTTTGGAAAATTTGCTATGTGCATCCTCTTTATCATGTTGTTTCTGCTGTTTACTTGTCTCAGATCTCCTCCTTCAAATACCAAAAGAAATCTCTGAAAGAGTTTGGAATCTTTACATACCAAGCTTAAGCATACATTCAAGGACGGATCACACTTGACATTGCAGCTTCAATTTTTGAAGCTCTGCTGGATGGGCTTGGGTCAGAAAGTATGTTAACTATGGGTCCCAAACTAAAGCCCAGATTTTAACTGCTGCATTCTGCAATTTAAAGGGGCCGCTTCATTGTTGCTGGCCAACAACACAGAGCCCCTCCATTTTGTGATGCCTTCACCTCCACCGGCTGGCCCAATCCGGGCTGGGATCTTGCTGTAAATGCATAATTAGACCAACTTCAGGAAATCCTGTGAGGTTGGCTTGACATAATGTCAGTGGTCACTCGATTTTCTGTGCACTGGTCCTGGTGCTTCAGCACCATGGCTGGAAAATTGGCTGTCATCGGTCGATGGAAAACTGGAATATTTTTTTTTTTATTCGTTCACGGGATGTGGGCGTCGCTGGCAAGGCCGGCATTTATTGCCCATCCCTAATTGCCCTTGAGAAGGTGGTGGTGAGCCGCCTTCTTGAACCGCTGCAGTCCGTGTGGTGACGGTTCTCCCACAGTGCTGTTAGGAAGGGAGTTCCAGGATTTTGACCCAGCGACAATGAAGGAACGGCGATATATTTCCAAGTCGGGATGGTGTGTGACTTGGAGGGGAACGTGCAGGTGGTGTTGTTCCCATGCGCCTGCTGCCCTTGTCCTTCTAGGTGGTAGAGGTCGCGGGTTTGGGAGGTGCTGTCGAAGAAGCCTTGGCGAGTTGCTGCAGTGCATCCTGTGGATGGTGCACACTGCAGCCACGGTGCGCCGGTGGTGAAGGGAGTGAATGTTTAGGGTGGTGGATGGGGTGCCAATCAAGCGGGCTGCTTTATCTTGGATGGTGTCGAGCTTCTTGAGTGTTGTTGGAGCTGCACTCATCCAGGCAAGTGGAGAGTATTCCATCACACTCCTGACTTGTGCCTTGGAGATGGTGGAAAGGCTTTGGGGAGTCAGGAGGTGAGTCACTCGCCGCAGAATACCCAGCCTCTGACCTGCTCTCATAGCCACAGTATTTATATGGCTGGTCCAGTTAAGTTTCTGGTCAATGGTGACCCCCAGGATGTTGATGGTGGGGGATTCGGCGATGGTAATGCCGTTGAATGTCAAGGGGAGGTGGTTAGACTCTCTCTTGTTGGAGATGGTCATTGCCTGGCACTTATCTGGCGCGAATGTTACTTGCCACTTATCAGCCCAAGCCTGGATGTTGTCCAGGTCTTGCTGCATGCGGGCTCGGACTGCTTCATTATCTGAGGGGTTGCGAATGGAACTGAACACTGTGCAGTCATCAGCGAACATCCCCATTTCTGACCTTATGATGGAGGGAAGGTCATTGATGAAGCAGCTGAAGATGGTTGGGCCGAGGACACTGCCCTGAGGAACTCCTGCAGCAATGCCCTGGGGCTGAGATGCTTGGCCTCCAACAACCACTACCATCTTCCTTTGTGCTAGGTATGACTCCAGCCACTGGAGAGTTTTCCTCCTGATTCCCATTGACTTCAATTTTACTAGGGCTCCTTGGTGCCACACTCGGTCAAATGCTGCCTTGATGTCAAGGGCAGTCACTCTCACCTCACCTCTGGAATTCAGCTCTTTTGTCCATGATTGGACCAAGGCTGTAATGAGGTCTGGAGCCGAGTGGTCCTGGCGGAACCCAAACTGAGCATCGGTGAGCAGGTTATTGGTGAGTAAGTGCCGCTTGATAGCACTGTCGACGACACCTTCCATCACTTTGCTGATGATTGAGAGTAGACTGATGGGGCGGTAATTGGCCGGATTGGATTTGTCCTGCTTTTTGTGGACAGGACATGCCTGGGCAATTTTCCACATTGTCTGGTGGATGCCAGTGTTGTAGCTATACTGGAACAGCTTGGCTAGAGGCGCAGCTAGTTCTGGAGCACAAGTCTTCAGCACTACAGCTGGGATGTTGTCGGGGCCCATAGCCTTTGCTGTATCCAGTGCACTCATCCGTTTCTTGATATCACGTGGAGTGAATCGAATTGGCTGAAGACTGGCTTCCGTGATGGTGGGGATATCGAGAGGAGGCTGAGATGGATTATCCACTCGGCACTTCTGGCTGAAGATGGTTGAAAACGCTTCAGCCTTGTCTTTTGCACTCACGTGCTGGACTCCGCCATCATTGAGAATTTGGATGTTTGCAGAGCCTCCTCCTCCCGTTAGTTGTTTAATTGTCCACCACCATTCACGACTGGATGTGGCAGGACTGCAGAGCTTTGATCTGATCCGCTGGTTGTGGAATCGCTTAGCTCTGTCTATAGCATATTGCTTCCGCTGTTTAGCATGCATGTAGTCCTGAGTTGTAGCTTCACCAGGTTGGCACCTCATTTTTAGGTACGCCTGGTGCTGCTCCTGGCATGCTCTTCTACACTCCTCATTGAACCAGGGTTGATCCCCTGGCTTGTTGGTAATGGTAGAGTGAGGAATATGCCGGGCCATGAGGTTACAGATTGTGCTGGAATACAATTCTGCTGCTGCTGATGGCCCACAGCGCCTCATGGATGCCCAGTTTTGAGCTGCTAGATCTGTTCTGAATCTATCCCATTTAGCACGGTGGTAGTGCCACACAACACGTTGGATGGTGTTCTCAGTGCGAAGACTGGATTTCATCTCCACGAGGACTGTGCGGTGGTCACTCCTACCAATACTGTCATGGACAGATGCATTTGCGACAGGTAGATTGGTGAGGACGAGGTCAAGTAAGTTTTTCCCTCGTGTTGGTTTGCTCACCACCTGCCGCAGGCCCAGTCTCGCAGTTATGTCCTTCAGGACTCGGCCAGCTCGGTCAGTAGTGGTGCTACCGAGCCACTCTTGGTGATGGACATTGAAGTCCCCCACCCAGAGTACATTTTGTCCCTTGCTACCCTCAGTGCTTCCTCCAAGTGGTGCTCAACATGGAGGAGGACTGATTCATCAGCTGAGGGAGGACGGTAGGTGGTAATCAGCAGGAGGTTTCCTTGCCCATGTTTGACCTGATGCCATGAGATTTCATGGGGTCCAGAGTCAATGTTGAGGACTCCCAGGGCCACTCCCTCCTGACTGTATATCACTGTACCGCCACCTCTGGTGGGTCTGTCCTGCCGGTGGGACAGGACATACCCAGGGATGGTGATGGAAGAGTCTGGGACGTTGGCTGAAAGATATGATTCTGTGAGTATGGCTATGTCAGGCTGTTGCTTGACTAGTCTGTGGGACAGCTCTCCCAATTTTGGCACAAGTCCCCAGATGTTCGTGAGGAGGACTTTGCAGGGTCGACTGGGCTTGGTGTTTTGCCGTTGTCGTGTCCGGTGCCTCGTGGTCCGATGCCGGGTGGTCCGTCCGGTTTTATTCTTATTATGACTTTTCGTAGCGAGATTTTACAACTGAGTGGCTTGCTAGGCCATTTCAGAGGGCAATTAAGAATCAACCACATTGCTGTGGGTCTGGAGTCACATGTAGGCCAGACCGGGTAAGTGCGGCAGGCTTCCTTCCCTAAAGGACATTAGTGAACCAGATGGGTTTTTACGACAATCCGGTAGTTTCATGGCCATCATTACTGATACTCGTATTTTAATTCCAGATTTTTATTTAATTAATTGAATTTAATTGGCAAGATTGATGTGGTGGGCTGTCCCTACAGGTCTAATTTCTATCAATGAAGGCAAAAGATTGATGAGGAAAGAGAGACACACATTGAGGGGGAGGGGATAACACATTGAGCACAGGGGTAAAGAGGACCAAGAACAACAGAATGTATCTAGGCACATGTATGGGAGAGTGAGGGACAAAACATAATGCAAATATTTTAAAGTGAACTGGAGAAAGAAAAGGAGGAGGGGTCGCATGATTGGTTAAAGAATCAATTACAGTTGTGAGAAGGGATGATATGCTAAATGGATCATCAATCGAGGCCATATGGGTTGAGCTAAGAAATTAAAAAGGGGCAATCACACTACTAGGAGTGTACTACAGACCCCCGAATCGCGAAAGGGAGATAGAAGAACAAATATGTAGGCAAATTTCTGAGTGCAAAAATAAGAGGGCAATTATAGTATAGTATAGGGGACTTCAACTACCCTAACATCAACTGGGATTCAAACAGTGTGAGGGGCACAGAGGGCACAAAATTCTTGATTGGTGTCCAGGAAAACTTTTTTAGCCAGTCCGTGACAAGCCCAACAAGAGGGGATGCAATTCTAGATTTAGTCCTGGGGAATGAAGATGGGCACGTGGATGAAGTGACAGTGGGTGACCCTATTGGGGATAGTGACCACAATTCAGTTAGTTTTAGCATTATTATGGAAAAGGACAGAGTTAAATCAGGAGTAAACATTTTAAATTGGGGGAAGGCAAATTTTGCCAAACTAAGAGGTGATTTGGCAAAAGTGGACTGGACTGGACACAACTACTTGAGGAGAAATCAGTGGCAAGCCAGTGGGAGGCACTAAAAAGTGAAATTCTAAGGGTACAATGCAGACACGACCCCTCAAAGAAAAAGGGTGGCACTGCCAAATTTAGAGCCGCCTGGTTGTCTAGAAGTATACGGGGCAAGATAAAGCAGAAAAAGAAAGCTTATGACTGTCACAGAAAACTGAACACTGCAGAAAGCCTAGAGGAGTATAGAAAGTACAGGGATGACATAAAAAAGGAAATGGGGAAAGCAAAGAGAGGGCATGAAAAAATATTAGCTAGTAAGATTAAAGAAAACCCAAAGATGTTTTATCAGTACATTAAGAACAAGAGGATAGCTAAGGAAAAGGTGGGATCTATCAGGGATGATAAGGGTAACTTGTGTGTAGAAGCAGAGGACGTGGGTAGGGTTTAAATGAATATTTTGTCTCCGTATTCACAAAGGAAAGGGATGATCTGGATGTAGTAGTTAAAGAGGAGAGGTGTGAAATATTGGATAAGATAAACATAACAAGAGAGGAAGTACTAGAGGGACTGGAAAGTCACCAGGGCTGGATGGATTGTTTCCTCAGCTATTGAAGAAAGCCAGGGAGGAAATAGCAGATGCTCTGAGGATCATTTTCCAAGGGGAGGTACCAGAGGACTAGAAGACTGCAAACATAGTACCATTGTTTAAAAAGGGTACGAGGGACAGGCCGAACAATTATAGGCCGGTCAGTCTTACCTCGGTGGTGGGCAAACTATTAGAATCAATACTGAGAGATAGGATAAACTGTCACTTGGAAAGGCATGGTTTAATCAGGGATAGTCAGCATGGATTTGTTCAGGGAAAGTCATGCCTTACAAATCTGATTAAATTCTTTGAGGAAGTGACAAGGAGGATTGATGAGGGTAGTGCAGTGAATGTTGCCTACATGGATTTTGGTAAAGCATTTGACAAGGTCCCACATGGCAGACTGGTCAGAAAGGTAAAAGCCCATGGAATACAGGGAAATGTGGTGAAATGGATCCAAAATTAGCTCAGTAACAGGAAACAGGGTAAAAGTCGATGGATGTCTTTGCGAATGGAAATCCGTTTCCAGTGGTGTGCCACAGGGCTCATTGTTGGGTCCCTTGCTGTTTGTGATATATATTAATGATTTGGACTTGAATGTAGAGGGCATGATTGGCAAATTTGCAGACAACACAAAAATTGGCCGTGTGGTTGATAGTGAAGAGGATAGCTGTAGACTCCAAGAAGATATCAATGGGTTTGTGGAGTGGGCGGAAAAGTGGAAAATGGAGTTCAACCCGGAGAATTGTGAGGTAATGCACTTAGGGAGGGCAAATAGTAAAAGGGAATACGCAGTAAACGGGAATATATTGAGAGGGGTAGAGGAAGTGAGAGACCTTGGAGTGCATGTGCACAGGTCCCTGAAGGTGGCAGTACAGGTAGATAAGGTTGTGAAGAAGGCATACGGAATGCTCTCCGTTATTAGCGGAGGTATAGAATACAAAAGCAGGGATGTAATGATGGAACTGTATAAAACGCTGGTAAGGCCACAACTGGAGTAGTGTGCGCAGTTCTGGTCACCATATTACATGAAGGACGTAATTGTTCTGGAGAGAGTGCAGAGAAGATTTACAAGAATGTTGCCAGGGCTTGAAAATTGCAGCTACGAGGAGAGATTGGATAGGCTGGGGTTGTTTTCCTTGGAGCAGAGGAGGCTGAGGGGTGACTTGATTGAGGTATACAAAATTATGAGGGGCCTGTTTCCCTTAGCAGAGAGTTCAAGAACTAGAGGACATAGATTGGCGGAAGGATTAGAGGGGACATGAGGAAAAACTTTTTTACCCAGAGGGTGGTGGGTGTATGGAATTCACTGACCGAATTGATGGTAGATGCAAGGACCCTCAACTCTTTTAAAAAGTGCCTGGACCTGCACCTAAAGTGCTGTAGGCTGCAGGGCTACGGACCGGGTGCTGGAAGGTGAGATTAGAATGGGCACCTGGCTGTTCTTCGGCCGGCGCGGACACGATGGGCCGAATGGCCCCCTTCTGTGCTGTATCTTTTCTATGGTTCTAAAGAAAATGGAGAGAGAGAAAATATAACGATGAAAATTAATTTTTAGAGTACACTTCAGGAAGAGAGTGCAGTCGTTAAATAAAACAAGTACACTTCAGTAATAATGCTGACAATTGTGAATAGACCATAGTTCCCCTGCACCCTCCCAATTTTCTCCCCTTTCCCCCTCCTTTCCTGAAGGCAATCTGGGGCTAATTTTAGTTTTTAGGTCTAGGTCAGTTCTAAATGGTTAAGAACTGGTGCAAATCCTGACTGAAAGGTCAAGTGCTATTAGCACTCAAATTTCTGATCTAAACTCATTTTCATAATTACTCACAGCAACAGTTGCAGATTTCAATGGATGTTTGAAGGTGATCTGTGCAGTTTATTGTCATAGTAAACATTTCATTTTTCCACCACTCTAGTTTTTGCACTGCAATATATCAAATGACTTTCTGTTTCTGGTTGATCATATTGTGGACAAATTCTAACTACGCTCTGATTGCACAATTTCTTGAACCTTAAAGCTGTGACAAATGCTTGCTCAGTCTTATGTCACTTTGGTACGTGCTAGTTTTCTGTATGGAAACAGTAAATACTGCTCTATCTTGACAAATAAGCAATTTTACTTAGCATATCCACAGTATTTCAGTTATTCTTTGACAAATTGTTTCGGTGCCTTCACTGATAAATAATGTTATTACTTTAAATGTGACTATATCCTGCGGCACTTGTGAAATCGGCCAGTTGGATAACTTAATAACTTTTGAATTTTTTTATTATTCTCCCTGGGGTGGAAAAAAATCATCATTGAACAAATTCCTCCATTTGCAATGTTGCACAGCAATGGTGGTAGGCATAGAACCAACAGTGGAGTTAAACCATTGTACCAGTAGTATAGCTGTCATTAACTCCAGTTGCATTTTCTCCTCTTTTAAGCATCTCACACTCTATCACCCCTCCCACCTCTTCTTCAAACACCTTATCATCTACCACCACCTCAAGTCCCCCAGTAACTTCCTTGCAGTTCAGTCCCTCTATGCCTCCATTCCCCACCAGGACGGCCTGCGGGCCCTCTTCTTCTTCCTTGAACAGAGGCCCAACCAGTCCCCATCCACCACCACCCTCCTCCGCCTGGCTGAACTTTTTCTTATGTTGAACAACGTCTCCTTTGACACCACTCACTTCCTCCAAATAAAAGATGTCGTTATGGGAACCCGTATGGGTCCCAGCTATGCCTGCCTTTTTGTGGGATATGTGGAACATTCCTTTTTCCAGTCCTGCTCAGGTCCCCTCCTTCACCTCTTTTTCCAGTACATTGATGACTGTATTGGCGCTGTTTCCTACTGTCACCCTGAACTGGAAAATTTCATCAACTTTGCTTCCAATTTCCACCCTTCCCTCGCATTCACATTGTCCATCTCCGACTCTTCCTTCCTCGACTTCTCTATCTCCATTTCTGGGGATAGGCTGTCAACCAATATCTATTATAAGCCTACCGACTCCCACAGCTACCTTGATTACACTTCCTCCCACCCTGCTTTCTGTAAGGACTTTATTCCCTTCTCCCAGTTTCTCCGTTTCCATCGCATCTGTTCTGATGATGCCACCTTCCATACCAGTGTTTCCGATATGTCTTCCTTTTGCCTCAACCGAGGATTCCCCTCCCGATAGTTGACAGGGCCCTTGACCATGTCTGACCTATTTCCCGCACTTCTGCCCTCACCCCTTCCCTTCCCTCCCAGAACCATGATAGGGTCCCCCCCTGACCTCACCTTCCATCCCACCAGCCTCCACATTCCACATCAACGTATCATCCTCCGCCATTTCCGCCACCTCCAGCACGATCCCACCACCAAACACATCTTCCCCTCCCCTCCCCTTTCAGCATTCCGAAGGGACCGCTCCCTCCGCGACACCCTGTCCACTCCTCCATCACCCCCAACACCTGCTCTCCTCCCAACGGCACCTTCCCATGTGAGCGCAGGAGGTGCAACATCTGCCCCTTCACCTCCTCCCTTTCTGCCGTCCAGGGCCCCAAACACTCCTTCCAGGTGAAACAACAGTTTACTTGTACTTCTTTCAGTTAAGTATACTGTATTCGCTGCTCACAGTGTGGCCTCCTCTATATTGGGGAGACCAAACGCAGATTGCGTGATCGCTTTGCTCCGCTCTGTCTGCAAGCGTGACCCTGATCTACCAGTCACTTCCCATTTTAATTCCCCGTCCCACTCCCACTCTGACCTCTCTGTCCTCAGCCTCTTACACTATTCCAATGAAACTCAACGTAAACTCAAAGAACAGCTGCTTATCTTTCGGTTAGGCACTTTACAACCTTCCGGACTCAACACTGATTCCAATAACTTCAGAACATAACCATTGCTCTCATTTTTTTGAACAGCAAGTGCTGGTAATGGTTCTGCTGCTGCTATTTACAGCTACTCCTGATCAATCTTTTGTTTCTTAACCTTCCTTTTGCCTTGCACCATCATCCCATTTGTCATTTAAACACTCCTGCCCTCCACCCTATCACAGACCTTCCCTTTTGTTCTTTCCTCACCTCCCTCCCCTCTTTCCCTGGCTCTGTACTTGCTTAAAACTTTAACTCTTTTAATATCTTCCAGTTCTGACAAAAGGTCTTAGACCTGAAAAGTTAACTCTGTTTCTTTCTCCACAGATGCTGCCTCACTTGCTGAGCTTCTCCAGCATTTTCTGTTTTTATTCCTTGCTGAAATATGTTCCATTCTCTCTTTAGTTAGCCTCTCCACTGCTCCTATTTTCTATGTTTCTATGAAGATGAATAGATTTGGGAACTGTAACAGCAATCAAAAGTTTTCAATCAGTTGTGTTTATGGCATCCTTTCCTTACTTTTTTATTTGTTTGTTTCTTTGATCCACAAATGTTTGCCTCTAATGTAGGTCTGTTTGCTTTGAAGTTATTTTGTGGCCAATATCTAAAGTGTAGGAACAACTAAATAGCTGCAGAAACACTTTTGCTTCAGATAAATGTGATTAAATAGCAGAAAGGAAGATTGGGTGGAATAGTGAGGCCTTCACAATAGGATAACCCTTTATGTCCTCAGTACTCACAACAGTGCCAGAAATTTCCTCCTATTGGCTGTTTTGTTTGTAATTGTCAACCACGACTGCTTAAAACCAGGCTGATGTACAGGGTGACAACCAAATTGAACCATTGACTTCACTGAAAGATATTCTTCAGTATTTTATTAAATACTTGAGCATTATCAGTGCTTCGCATGCATAGTCTCAGCCTCTTTTTCTGCTTCAAGCTCCCATATTTCATTAATATCTGTCAGCAGGGGAAATTTTTGAAGAATAAAACTCCATGTTCTGGAGCTTTACTTTGCAAGAATATTTTAGACTAAATCCAATGGGGGTTAAATTCAATAACCCCGAATCCGGGCACGGGGATCGCGATGCGAGATTAACCCATGCCCTGTCGTTCTGATGCAGGCAGCATGTGAGATTCGTGCTGCCTGTTCACTTACCTGATTCCAGTGCGAGCAGCCCAGCTGCATTGTTCAGTAACTTCTTACCAGCAGGGGGCCCAGATATCGTGCAAGTGGCTAGCATCTCTTAAACGCAGCCTCCACCTCTTATTTGCAAAAAAAAAGATATGGGTCCACACGGAGTCTGAACGGAGATCAGACATCGCACACGTAAAACACAGATACGGGTCCCGTCCCTATGTTTACACACTGATGAGTTATGTTAAAACATTGAATAAAGGTTGCGCACTATTAAATCCCATATCCTCCAATCTACACGCCAGACTTCACCAATCTGCTGATCTGAGTTTGTACCAGGCCTGCAAGAGTGCATGCACCAAGGTTCTCTGCTGATGCACTGGAGGCCATGGTGCAAGGGGTGGACAAAAGGAGAGGCAGCCTATATCTGCAGGGGTGGGGGGGGGCAAGAGGCCCTCCAGACATATGGCCAACAGGCAGTGGGAGGCAGCGGAGGATGAAGTCAATGCCAGGTGCACAGCACCACCAACATGAATGCAGTGCTGGAAGAAGTTCGATACTTTGACACGAGTGGTCAAGGTGAGTGAGGTTAAGTGGCGACTCCTACCAACTGCACCACTAGCCGCATCCACACACTACACCCCCCATCACCCACATACCAACAAGCTCTGTCCATCAGTACTCAACTCTTCCAATCAGATGCTTCCTTTCACCCTCACACATTACCACTGTTGCAAGCCGCACACCCACAACTCAAAGGTCACACACATTGGCAGCTCTGCAACCATGACAGGCACATCACCCAAACATCCTGCAGGACACTCACCGACAAACTTCTCACTTTCTTGCAGGAGAAGGTGGCACATAACTGAAGGCAGCAAGTGACGGTGGCATTTAGCCCCTCGTGCCTGTTCCGCCATTCATTGAGATCATGGTTGATCTGTGACCTAACCACATATACCCGCCATAGCCCCATATTCCTTAATACCCTTGGTTAACAAAAATCTATCAATCTCGGATTTAAAATTAACAAGTGAACCAGCATCAACTGCCGTTTGCAGAACAGCGTTCCAAACGTCTCCCACCCTTTGCGTGTAGAAGCATTTCCTAACTTCACTCCTGTAAATCCTGGTTCTATTTTTAGGTTATGTCCCCTAGTCCTAGTATTCAAGTATAGGAGACCTCCAAAAACAGGTACAAATGCATCAGCAGCCAAAAGCAATAATCCAGCAACTGACCTGTAAATCCTGCATGGTCCCTTTAAATAGCACTGGTGGCGGGGTCATCCAGGCCGTATATGACATGTTCAGCTGTTTGTGGTTAACTCGGTGCGTTGGCTGGAGTGTTGAGTGCCAAAATGATATCTATCCCTTTAAATCGGCGTTGCACACTGATCTAATGCATATTGTCCTTACTTTAAACGGCACCAGCGTTCGTTATCTGTGCGTGCGCAAACGCCTTTACCAAGATGGCGTCCGGTACATGTCACGGCCCAATTTACAGCCCAATGTCTCTGCCTGCAGTTTTCATTCTAATTTAACCTGATCTCTTTCACGGTTTGTGAAGATGACTAATTTTAAATCCTTAAAATTAGATTTTTCTGTGTTACTTAACCTAATCTCTTCCACCCACACTTTAAAAAGACTAATTCCTGCATTTTTCTGCAACAATACATGGAGAACTGTCAAAAGATTGTGTTAAATGATCATGGAAATTTACAGAAAATTTAAAATTGCATTAATACAATCTATTGTGAGAGTTCTGTTTTGACATAAGACAACCAGACAAGTTTAATTGCACCTCACATTTAAAACCCCCAATGTAAATTGCAGTCCTCTGAGGTACGTGGTAGTGTTATTTCACTGTATTGTAGAAGCTGCTGGTGTTCGAACAAATGGAATTGTAAGATGTTACAGCACAGAAACAGGCCATTTGGCCCATCAAGTCTGCACCAGTGTTTTCTCCCTAAGCAACTGTCCAATTACCTTTTCAAAGTTGCTTCAAGACTAATATTAAAAAAATACTAACAGGAGTATAGCTTTTCATGAAAAGAAAACTATGCACAGCTTGGGCACATCAGTCAATTAACTATTGTTTTACTTAATCTGTGGCATTATACAGTAAAGAAATGGTTTGAAATTGTAATGTTATTTGGCCATTCTAAACTCCAGAAAAAGGACAGCTCTTATTCTCTACAACTGTTCATTCTTTATGCTCTCTGACACAAGGGCCTCAATATTAACTCCCCACGACAGGCAGGTGAGAGTTGGAGGTTAAAAATGTTTAAATGGGGAACACGTTCTCAATCCGCCGCATCCGCGCCTGCCGCCATTTTCATGGTGGCAAGTTTCGTGGCGTCCATGCGTCCCGCCGTGGAGAGGCAGGACACTTCATTTACATATTTAAACCAGGCTCCCAAAGTGCAAGTAGGACAGTGATTTAAATTTAACAGTTGCCGCTCAGGAAACCCGGCAGTAAAAGGAAGGCGGGAGCTGCCAGCTCAAGAAGGTAAGTGCTTTTTACAGCACTCCTCATGGGCTAGGAGGAGCAGCAGTGCTCCCCTCAAGGAAGCCTTCGGCCTCCCCACAGACAATCGCGGCCGCCTGCTCCACACTGCTGCCACCGCAGACCTCTTCCCCAACCCCCCCCCCTCCTCAAGTACCGATGTCCGCACCATGCCACGATCGTCGTGGTCGACCTCCCTCCCCACTAAGCCCCGATCTCTGGCTTTGTCCCCTCCCCAAGGACCCCCTGGCTGTGGCCTCCTGCCGCTGGTTTTCCACCCAGCAGTCGGCCAGCCTGTCAATTTGGCCGGCTGCCAGGCGGGAAACGGAAGAAAAAAATTATAAAGAGGTCCTGCTGTTAAATTCGGCAGGACCTCCATGTCCCCGGCCTTGATGTGTTCACGGCCGTTTTCGCCATCCCCGCACCCACCTGGCCTCCCCATAAATAGCGGGGCTAAGGATTCTGCCTGTTGGAGATATTTCTGCCATCAAATCAACTGTGACTTGTTCCAGTCCCTTTTCCCTAGCTTTTAACTGATTGTTCGTTCATTATTTAACAAGTTTTGCTTGTAATAATTCAGTCAGACATTCTGTTTCTCCTGATTCTATCAGCTTTTGGTTTGTTATTCTTTGCAACTGTCATCTTTATTTAATTAATAAACTTAACAATTCATCCCAAAGAGCAGCTGGAGCCAACAGTTGAAATTGGAAGGGAGAGAGAGAACAAGAGCCAGCACTTGAATGAGACAAACCATCAGACTCATTACAGTCTTCAGCCGTGATATTTATCTTCTTCCTGCAGCCTGCACCCAGTATCAGGGGAGGAAAACCAAATTCTCAGACCTGCGTCAGCAGTAATGCTCCCAAGCTGTATGGCTTTCTGCCTGCTGTCTTAAAAATCACAGCCAGAAAGCCTCCAGCCCCAAAGATCCAATGGATCCCTCCGGGGGAAAAAATACCACTTACCTTTTTAGGCCTCCTTGGTCTGGCTGCCTGTTCCTTTCAGACTCTCTGATCTACGGGATGCCTGACACAAACGCAAGTGACAACTTTTTCTGTGCCCTGCCAAATGGGCACCCAACTGGCACTCCCAGAGGAAAATGAAGTGGAAAGTATTATTTAGCCCATCCCCCCTCATTGCCATACAGTTTTAATGCCTATGTCTATTGTAGGTACAAGTGCTCCAGCGCTGCCCCCCCCACCCAATTCCCACCTCAAGGGCAAGCCCTGGAAATCTTGGGGCAATGTAAAAGGGTTGGAGACCTGGCTTCACAGGAATATCAGGGCCTTCTACTTTAACTCATTCTTTACCAGGATCTCAAATTGATTGCGTAACTCCCTACCTCCCTCAATCTTTCCTTCCTCTTTCAAGCTTTTAAAACCAAAGCGTGGTGTCACCTATTCACTACTTCCTGATTTACCGAGTCCTTCTTACTCTTTTCAAGATTAAAAGGCCCTGATTACGTCCTGCTCAAAGGGCCTTGGCCTTTCACCCTTTGCTCCTGCATAAATAGAAAGCAACTGCAGTGTCAGACTGATTTTTTTTCGATATATGTGTGCCCACCTTTCTATCTACACAAAGAAAAGTCTTGGGTTATAAAGAAATCTCCTGAAGCATCCTGATTGCTTTCAAGGAAACTTGTGCCAATTTTTTTTCTTTATGTCCTTTCAGTGACCATGTTGATTTCTCCTTTAACCTCCACAGTTCCTCTTTTCTTCCTTTGATTCCTTCAGTTCTCTGCCATTCCTATTTCTTTATTTTATATCCCCCTTCCTGAGCTGCTCCTTTTTACTTTAAATTTCCAGCTGGAACTATTTTTGATCTTTATTTCCTCCTTTCCAACCCCAGCCATTCCTTTTCACTTCCATGTTTTATTTCCAACTGGGTGTGTTCTTCTGCATTTATTTATTTCCCAACCACATCCCTTTATTTCTGTGCCACCTCAGCCTTTCTTATTTATTGCTTCTTTCATTCTCCCTGCCATTGCCTTTCATATTTATTTCCATTTTACATTCTGTCCAAACCCACGACTGCAATCACCATCAGTGTAAGACCCAAACCGGTAGACTGATGGGATGACTACAGTGGAAATTAAAAGCGGGCAGGGTGTAAATCAGGTGGCCGAGCTGATCCCGTCAGTTCCCCGCCGAGCGGATTAGGTTAAAATTACCAACTATGATTCTACGCTGCTGAGCTGTCAGTTTGTACAAAGTGGTGGCTTCAGCAGCACCAACAAAGCTACTTCAGCTGCACGTCAACATCCTGCATCAGTCCTAAACAATCTGTACAGGACAGCAGCGGTGAAGCTGCTTACACTGCTTCTGCTATCTGTGGAACTCTCTCCATCTGAGAGTACTGTTGCCTGGACCTCTGACCCTTGTACGCATACGTTTTAGCTATCATTTACTGAACTTGGGTTGCTAAAGTATGTGTTAAACTATGGGGAAATCAGCTGCCCATGGACATCAAAGTATGAATTCTACAACACTTTTTTGGTGCTCTCAGGAATCAGCAGGGACAATTTTGTGAGACATATATTGTTGTTACAGTTGCTTATGGTGAAATACAGAGAAAATGAATGTACCTCAGACACCCCCAGATATGTTAGAGTAGCCCCCAAGCTTTCTGCCAGATTTGAAGCATGTAACACCTCGATACTAGTACAGGAAATAACACATTCATTGGGGTTGATGTTGACTTTGTGCGATAGTGTAAAACGGATGATTGTGAGTCAGCAGCCCCTTTTCACATCTCTCCCGATTTTTATTTCCATTGAAGTCGATGGGGAGAGATGGAAAATGGGCTGCCGGCTCGCTATCACCTGTTTTACACTATTGCACAAAATCAAGATCTACCCCGTTGTATTATTCAGAAAAGCTGTGTGAATTACCGATATGATGTCCCCCTTGAATTATTGGGGCTGAAATTTATCTTCAGCAGTAGCACAAAACAGGTGATACCGAATCGATTCACTCTTGCCCAAGGTGAATTTCACCCCCATTGTATCAGTTTATGTTCCTGCAAATGCACTGTATGTAAAGCGTTCAACTACTTTTTTTTTATTATTCGTTCACGGGATGTGGGCGTCGCTGGCGAGGCCAGCATTTATTGCCCATCCCTAATTGCCCTCGAGAAGGTGATGGTGAGCCGCCTTCTTGAACCGCTGCAGTCCATCGATATGTTAGCCACTGTAAAATTTGGGAAACAGATTTTTAAAAAATATTAATGCAGAGTTAGAATAGCCCATTTCTTTTGTTCTATATAAAATAAAATTGTGCTGCACTGCTGTGTTGCCTGCAGAGGGCAGTACAGATACACTATTACTTAATCTGATCAGCATGTTACAGAAATAATGCCCAAATTTGAAAGATTTTTATTTCTGTCAGCAAAGATGCTGGTGCATACTGTTGAGCTTCAGCTGTGATTTAATGATTCTGTGTTTTCCCAACAAGTGTCCAGAATGTAACACATTGTGACAAAATTTGTGTTTTCTTTATTTTTATGTAAATTTTCCATCTTAAGCACCCAGCCTCAGCCTCAATTTGGCATATATTAGTGTGAGCTCATGAAAGAATTAGCTTAAAAAATAGTGGCCCAGAAATTCAGTGAAGTTTCTCTTGATCTTCTGCTCTAACTTTGGCCGGAGTCAGTGGAACCTCCTGAGAAATGGTATTTTTCTGGGGTTTCCATGGGTCTTCACCAAAGTTGTAGAGGTAGAAGCTGTGGAATTTCAGGACCAGCATGGTTGATTTTCCTTTTATTTCTTGGGTGTAAAGGTATGCCTGGCTGCAGTGCTTAGAGGAAAATAGGAGGGGGAGGATTGCATGTCTCTAATGGAGCCTGCCCACTTATCTATCTATTCATTTAAATTAATTGACAGAAAATCAGATGGGCACTCGGTCCATACAATTGTTCCTGTCCAATTTTCCTCTATGCCCCACACCCAGGAACACCTTTACACCCAAGAGCAATAAGAGGACGATTTGCCTCACTGAGTGCAAAGAGTGAGGGATGCCTATGCAATTACTGGAGTTACAAAGGATTCACACACAATGGAATATTGCATAGATCTTGAAAGGAAGTATGGTGTCCGAGGTTTGACTAACTATTTGACTAAAGGGTAGCCTGATCTCCCAGAAAACTCAAAATGGTCATGTTTTTCTCTCTTCTCCAATTTTAGCCAAAAAGTAGATGTGTATAAACACTGGTATACAGCCAATAGCAAGTAAAAACTGTTAGAAAGCACTACTCTGAGGACTGATCCTATCCAAAAATGGTGTCACAATAATTAACACAAAATGTGCGAAAAACACTTTTAATGGCATTGTTAAAGATCAATCATGAAATATTCATGCTCAGCTGTGACAGAAGTCAGTAGCACAGAAGAGCTTTCTGCCCCAGAGGATGGGTAAAGCGACCGGTGGCAACTTTTTCACAGAACAGCAGAAATCGGCAACGCAGGATGCACATAACTTTCAGCAGGCACTAACCCAGGCAATAGGTCAAGCATGATGGACTCACCTACCTGGGCACAGCAGAGCAGTAGGGTTAGGCTCAACAGGGGCTGTAACTGATTGTGCCATCTGATGAGGGAAGACCTGCAGGGACAGTCTACCATCTGTACTATCATCTACGATATACTTTTAATATACTTGTAAAAACTTCTATGAGAGAGAGGGTGGCTATGGGTAATGTGGGCCCCTTAAAGACAGATGCAGGTGGTACTGTCATTGAAA
This sequence comes from Heptranchias perlo, assembly GCF_035084215.1. NCBI lineage: Eukaryota > Metazoa > Chordata > Chondrichthyes > Hexanchiformes > Hexanchidae > Heptranchias > Heptranchias perlo. Next base: position 105,224,003 of record NC_090327.1, read on the forward strand.
ATCAGGAAATGGCAGATTTGTTAAATAATTAATTTGTATTGGTCTTCATAGTAGAGGAAGGGGATAAAGTATCAGAGATATGAGAAAAAATAAAAATAAATCAAAGGGACGAACTTACAAGATTTAATATAAGTTTAAAAAATGGTTATGGAGAAAATAATGAGACCAAAGATGGACACATCTCCAGGACCTGATGGTTTCCACCCCAGGGTATTAAAGGAAATAGGTGAGGAAATTCTAGATGCTTTAGTCATGATCTTCCAAAACTCTCTTGATTCAGGAATTGTCCCCTTGTATTGGAAAACTACCAATGTCACTCCACTATTTAAGAAAGGTGGGAGCGAGAAACCAGGAAATTATAGACCTATTAGTCTAACGTCTTTGTGGGCAAGTTACTCGAATCTGTCATTAGGGACAGAGTGATTGAGCACTTGAACAAATATGAACTGATCAGTGAGAGCCAGCATGGATTTGTAAAGGGTAAGTCATGCTTAACTAACCTAGTTGATAAGGGATGGTCTGTGGATGGTATTTATATGGACTTGCAGGAGGCATTTGATAAGGTTCCACACCAGAGACTGTAGGCAAAAATGAAAGTGCATGGAATTGGAAGCAAGCTTTTGACATGGGTATGGAATTGGTTAGGAGGTAGGAAACAGAGAGTAGGGCTAATGGGTATGTACTCCAATTGGCAGGATGTGACTAGTGGTGTCCCCCAGGGATCTGAGGCCTCAGCTTTTCACTATATTTATCAATGACTGTTAGGTGGCACTGTTAGACATATAGATGGCAGCAGAAAGTTGCAAAGGACATTGATAGATTAAGTGAGTGGGCAAAAGTCTGGCAGATGGAGTTCAATGTGGAAAAGCGCAATTGGGGTGGGGCTAAGTCCTGAGGAGAGTAGTCCTACACTTTCCTTTGGGGCCCGGAGGAGCACTCCTGCCCCTCGTGGCCCCACAAAGGGGAGTAAAAAACTTACCTTTTAGAGCCTTGTCAAGTCCTGATTCTCTGCTGACTTGCTTCAGCCTGGTGGGAAAGTCACAGTGACTTCCCTGCTCTGGCTAAGTTAAACTGCTATTAGGGTCCTTTTGACATCATTGGGTCCTATTGCTACCCCACCAGTCCACTTCCCGTTCCGGGCAGAAAACCTAGGCTATAGAGTTCACGTTCTCTGTAACACAGTGGCTGCTTGTTCCTCGACATCATCTTTAGGAGCCATTTCCTTGATGAAATAGGTCCTTCTGATTCTTCGTAATGCAGTTTACTAACACATGCAGGCTCATGAGTAAAATGGGCCTTTCAAACTTGCCACTCCACACAAATCTTGCCCACTCCACAGATGCAGTCCCAATTTTTTCAGCAGTTATACAGGTTAAGCAGCCTGTTAGTCGCTTATGAAATGTTAAGGTATGATTAGTACAGGGATGTCACGATTCTGTCTTCACTGACACCTGTACATGCAAAGTCACTGAACAGAAACAGGATCAAGAACCCTGTCTAATGATTTTTCACCTCTTAGAACCATAGAATCATAGCAAGGTTACAGCACGGAAGGAGGCTATTCGGCCCATCGAGTCTGCGTCGGCTCTATGCATGAGCAATCCAGCTAGTCCCACTCCCCCGCCCTATCCTCGTAGCCCTGCAAATGTTTTCCTTTCAAGTACTTATCCGGTTCCCTTTTGAAGGTCATGATTGAATGTACCTCCATGATCCCCTTGGGCAGTGCATTCCAGATCATAACCACTCTCTAGAAGAGGACTTCTGAAGTCACTTGCAGTGCTGCTACTGCCATCCTGGCTGAGGTCAACTAATTCAGCACAGATTGGAGATTGAACCCGGAAACCTTTGTGGTCTGTATGGCTCATTTCCACTCAGAAATGGCAGAAATATTAAATAATTACTTTGCCTCAGTATCTTAGGAAGACTAACATGCTGGGCATGACATTAGAAGGAGAGATCAAGAAAGATATTTAAGATGGAAAGGGGGAAGATAAACTAATCAAACTTAGAGAGGATAAGACCCCTGGTTCGGATGGATTGCATCCATGCATATTAAAAGAAGTTAGGGAAGAGATAGCAGAGGCACTGTTACATATATATAAAAATTCATTAGAAAAGGGAATGGTGCCATAGGACTGGCTGACAGCTAATGTGATTCCTATATTTAAAAGTGAGATAGAACAAGTCCAGGGAACTATGGAGCAATTAGCTTAATATCGGTTGTAGGAAAGATAATGGAATCTTTACTCAAAGATGTAATAGAAAAACATCTAGAAACTGAAAATATAATAAAGAATAGTCAGCATGGATTTCAAAAGGGAAAGTCATGCTTGACTAACCTTGTTGAGATCTTTGAAGAAATAATAGAAACAGTAGACAAGGGTAATGTAGTAGATGTAATATGTTTGGATTTTCAAAAGGCCTTCGATAAGGTACCACATAATAAACTCATGACTAAGATCAGAGCATGTGAAGTCAGGAGACAAGTAGCAGAGTGGATAGCAAGCTGGCAACAAAACAAAAAATAGAGAGTAAGGGTTAAAGGTAAGTTACTCAGACTGGCAAAAAGTGAGAAGTGGTGTTCTACAAGGATGGGTGCTGCGACCACTGTTGTTCACTATTCACATAAATGATTTGGACTCGGGAATCGGAAATTTCCAGATGGCACCAAATTTGGGGTATAGTTAATACTGAGGATGACGGCAATAAAATACAGGAAGACATTAAGAAACTTGCAGAATGGCAATGTAATTGGCAAATGAATTTCAATATAGGTAAGTGTGAGGTGGTACATTTTGGTAGGAAGAATACAGAGGCCACATACTCCTTGAAAAATAAGAGTCTAAATGGGGCAGAGGAGCAGAGGGATCTGGGGATACAGATACACAAATCACTAAAAGTAGCGAAGCAGGTTAATAAGACCATAAAAATAAGTAATCCAAGCACTGGGGTTCATTTCTAGAGGGATAGAATCGAAAAGCAGGGAAGTTATGTTAAACTTATATAGAGCCTTGGTTAGACACACTTGGAGTACTGTGAACAGTTCTGGTCTCCATATTATAAAAAGGATATAGAGGCACTGGAGAAGGTGCAAAAAAGATTTACGAGGATGATACCAGAACTGAGAGGTTATACCTATCAGGAAAGATTGAACAGGCTGGGGCTGTTTTCTCTAGAAAAGAGAAGACTGAGAGATGACCTGGTAGAGGTCTTTAAGATTATGAAAGGGTTTGATAGGGTAAACATAGAGAAGATGTTTCGACTTGCGGTGGAGACAAAACTAGGGGCCATAAATATAAGATAGTCACTAATAAATCCAATAGGGAATTCAGGAGAAACTTCTTTACTCAGAGAGTGGTTAGAATGTGGAACTCGCTACCACAAGGAGTAGGTGAGGTGACCAGCAAAGATGCATTTAAGGAAAAGCTGGATAAGCACATGAGGGAGAAAGTAATAGAAGGATATGTTGATGGGGTTAGATGAAGAAGAGTGGGAGGAGGCTTGTGTGGAGCATAAACACTGGCATGGACCTGTTGTGCCGAATGGTCTGTTTCTGTGCTGTACATTTTTTGTAATTCTATGTAATACTCAAGGCAGTGAGGTATTGAGTGATTAAAGTTCAATATTCAAAAACCATTTTAGAATGTGCTTGTTCTGAAATTCATGCAATATAAAGAACAATAGCTTCCAATAAATTTGTCCCAAATGCAACTGAAAATTTATAAACTAAACCTTTTTAAATCTACTTGGCAATCTCTGCAAATTGCCTATTATAAAACCTCAAGGTACACGGGGATTAGTATTTAGCTGCTTTGATTCTTTGCTAACTGACATGTCAGTCGGGAAAATGAAAACGATGAAAGCAGTCAATTTGCTTCCGATCTTGCTTGCAGTGATAAACCTTTGAGAGTTGAATTTGAATTAGAATAAAATAATTGACCTATTCTACTGTTCGAAAGTAAACTCTAGCTATTACAATAGTAGCAGCTTTTTATTTTTTAAATTTTTACGCTGATTGATACACTAGATTACATCTTTTGTGTATGTTTTGCAATCCAATATTCTACAGCAGAATATGTATAATCTCTCTGAGTGGTGTGCTCTTTGGAAGGAGTAGGTATTAAATCCCTGTCTTTTAACTGGCCAGCACTAAGCTTCAGCCTGCTAAAAATCTATCTATATACAATACATAGATCCAGGATTTTCTGCTGGAAGTATTGTCTGGCATATAATGCATAATATGGGTGGATGTATTTTAATGGATGCAAATGACGGGATGATACTTCACTGTGTATTTCCAAACTTTTGCATCCTAGCAATGCTGGGTCCCTTGGAAAGCCTCCGATAGCTTGTGATTTTCAAATAAAACAGTTGGACTTTAACCTGGTGTTGTAAGATTCCTTACATTTGTCAACCCCAGTCCATCACCGGCATCTCCACATCAGGGTCCCTTGGAGGCAGAGACAGGAGAAATTATAATGGGGAATAAGGAAATAGCGGAGATGTTAAAAAAAATATTTGTATCTGTCTTCACAGTAGAAGACACAAAAAAACACAGAAATAGTGGGGAACCAAGGGTTTAATGAGAGGGAGGAACTTAAAGTAATTAATATTAGTAAAGAAAGCGTACTGGAGAAATTAATGGGACTAAAAGACAACAAACTTCCTGGATCTGATAGCCTACATCCTAGGGATCTAACAGAGGTGGCTGCAGAGTTAGTGCATGCATTGGTTGTGATCTTCCAAAATTCCCTAGATTCTAGAAAAGTCCCATTGGATTGGAAGGTAGCAAATGTAACACCGCTATTCAAGAAAGGAGGGAGAGAGAAAACACGGAACTGCAGGACAGTTAGCCCAACATCAGTAGTTAGGAAAATGCTGGAATCCATTATTAAAGATATAGTAACAGGGCAGTTAGAAAATCATAATATGATTAGGCAGAGTCAACATGGTTTTATGAAAGGGAAATCGTGTTTGACAAATCTGTTAGCGTTTTTTGAGGATGTAACTAGCAGGTTAGATAAAGGGGAACCAGTGGATGTGATATATTTGGATTTTCAAAAGGCATTCGATAAGGTGCCACATAAAAGGTTGTTACACAGATAAGGGTTCATGGGGTTGGGGGTAACATATTAGCATGGATAGAGGATTGGTTAACGGACAGAAAACAGAGAGTAGGAATAAACGGGTCATTTTCAGGTTGGCAGGCTGTAACTAGTGGGGTGCTGCAAGGATCAGTGCTGGGGTCTCAGCTATTTACAATCTATATGGATGACTTAGGTGAAGGGACCGAGTGTAATATATCCAAGTTTGCTGATGATACAAAGCTAGGTGGGAAAGTAAGCTGTGAGGAGGACTCAGAGTCTTCAAAGGGATATGGATAGGATAAGTGAGTGGGCAAGTAGGTGGCAGATGGAGTATAATGTGGGGAAATGTGAAGTTATTCACTTTGGTAGGAAGAATAGAAAAACAGAATATTTTTTAAATGGTGAGAAACTATTAAATGTTGGTGTTCAGATGGATTTGGGTGTCCTTGTACATGAAACACAGAAAGTTAACATGCAGATACAGCAAGCAATTAGGGAGGCAAATGGCATGTTGGCCTTTATTGCAAGGGGTGGAGTAAGGAAGTCTTGCTACAATTGTACAAGGCTTTGGTGAGACCACACCTGGAGTACTGTGTACAGTTTTGGTCTCTTTACCTAAGGAAGGATATATTTGCCTTAGAGGCGATGCAACGTAGGTTCACTAGATTGATTCCTAGGATGAGAGGGTTGTCCTTTGAGGAGAGATTGAGTAGAATGGGCCTATACTCTCTGGAGTTTAGAAGAATGAGAGGTGATCGTATTGAAGCATATAAAATTCTTAGAGGGCTTGACAGGGTAGATGCTGAGAGTCTTTTTACCTGGCAGGAGAGTCGAGAACTAGGGGTCATAGTCTCAGGATAAGGGGTCAGCCATTTAAGACTGAGATGAGGAGAAATTTCTTCACTCAGAAGGTTGTGAATCTTTGGAATTCTCTACCCCAGAGGGCTGTGGATACTCAGTCATTGAGTATATTCAAGAATGAGATCGATAGATTTTTGGACTCTAAGGGAATCAAGGGATATGGAGATCAGGTGGGAAAGTGGAGTTGAGGTTGAAGATCAGCCGGGATCTTATTGAATGGCGAAGCAGCCTGGAGGAGCTCTATAGCCTATTGCTGCTCCTATTTCTTATGTTCTTATGACCTCAGAATTTATGTGGGCTTCCAGAGGGTGGTTAAAATGTAATGGGACCATTTACCTAGTGCCAAAGTGCCAAATCCCAAAAGTTTACTTTTAAAATTTGTTTTCAAATCTTTGGCCGGCATCACTGGCCAACCTGGATAGCAGCAATTCTCCTTTGCACTCCCAACTCAGGTGGGTGCCCCAGCAGCATGGTAACAAGCCCCACCACTTGCCCTCAATCTGTGATTGACCCTGACCTCATCAACATGTTTGAGTCTCTGAACCAAGCTATTCAAGAATTTCTGTTTGCGTAGAATTTCTGCTCAATTGGAAGTTGCACATTCTCCCAATAGGGACAGCCCAATGACCTAAGTCCAAAGAGTATAGACACAGGATGGCAGAGCCAAGGCTTATGGACCCCTAAGTGTGTTTAGGGGTATAGCTGGAGTTTAACCAGTTAAGACTTCCTGTTGGTCAGCTTCCTGCTACTTGCCTACCTACCATTTAGGGCATTTGCTTGCAGGACAACCTGGAGCTGAAGAGAAGAATCCCAGACCCACTGACAGGTTTACACTTCAAGATACCATTGGTGAGATAAAGTGTTTGGTCAATTCTTAACAGTGCCTGGGAGTACTGTGGATTTCTCTGTTTCAGGCATTGGATAACAGTCTGTCATAGAAGGTTGACTTACTTTTGAATTTCCATTGCCAGGCATGTCATCTTGGAGTCCCCTTGACCGCTGAATCCTTCCCGTCCCAGAGGACAGTTACCAGTTGGTTATTAGACAACGAACAAGTGTGGGCTTGAGCCCTTGTTAGGTCAACAACAGGTACCAGGAGCTCCTTATGAGTAACAAGGTGAGCTGCACAACTCACCATAAAGGTGTGCATTCACCACCTTGCTGACCACAACATGGAAACAGACCATGCCCCATGAAATGGTGTTTATGCCAGTTCAAAGTGGGGATCTTCAGCAGTAGCTACTTGCCTCTCTGTAACTCAAACATGGTAGGCACTGAGCAACTGGATATATGAGCTGATGTTTTTATATCTGGTCTCTGGGTAACGCCTTGCAGCAGCTGTCATCCCACATCCCATAACGTGTGAAGAAAGATTGAAAGAACTTGCATTTATATAGCACCTTTCACAGCCATTTCCTTCGGTCCAAGGCAGCGTTGGCTTCTGCTCCTGCCCACCGGCCATGACGTCACCCTGGTTTTGGGTGGGAGACTGTGCTGTACTATTTAAATGAGGCCAGAGCCACACGCCACAGAGTCCATGGGGGTTTCCCTCCCATCCTGCACCCTGCCTGCCCCAAATACGCCCTTAGTTAAATTCAGGGCTGCCGTCTCTGTTGTAATGTAGAGCAATGTGGCAATAAATTTGTGCACAGTAAGGCCCCACAACAGCAATTAAATAAATGACCAGATCGTCTGTTTTACATATTGGTTGAGGAATATTGTTGTCCAAGATACCAGGAGAACACCCCTGCTTTTCTTTGAATAATGCCATAGGATCTTTTTCATCCACCTGAGAGAGCAGAGGGGGCCTCTTGTTCAACATCTTACCCGAAAGACAGCACTTCCAACAGGGCAGTATTCCTGCAATTAACCTAGGTTGTGTGCTCAAGTCGCTGGAGTGGAATTTGAACCCACAACTTTCTGACTCCGAGGCGAGAGTTCTGCCACTGAGTCCAGGCTGATATGATGGATAGCTCTGCCTTCAGCAAGGTGGAAGGTCCAATGTAGGGTGGCTTATGTTATGTCAGCCTCTTGATGTTCTAGACATCTAAATCCACTGTCATATACCAGGGTTATTCATCATCAGCTGTTTGATTCAGATCCTTATGTGAGGGAACTTGGCAAAGAGATGTTCCTAGTATGAAGCTCATCACTAACTGCAGCTGCTTCCTCTTATGTGCCATAAATCCCCCTCACAGTGGTCCTGAATCTCACATGAGCCATTGCATGCCTATGAGTTCGAGGCCCCCAGCGCAGATGGAATCCCCGCTGAAGTACTAAAATACAGCGGAGAGGCACTGTTGACATGAATACACAACCTTATCACCCTTGTCTGGAAGGAAAAGAGCATGCTGGGAAACTCCATAATTGTGACCGTCTTCAATAAAAGAGATAGGACCGACTGCGGAAATTACAGAGGGATTTCCCTACTGTCCGCCACGGGAAAGGTCATCACGAGAATCCTCCTCAACCGCCTCCTTCCAGTGGCTGACGAGCTCCTCCCTGAGTCTCAATGCAGCTTCTGCCTGTCGAGAGGCACAATGGGCATGATCTTTAGCGCGCGACAAGTCCAGGAAAAGTGCAGGGAGCAGCATCAGCCTCTGTACATGGCGTTCTTCGATCTCGCAAAGGCCTTCGACTCTGTCAACCGTGAGGAATTGTGGAGCATCCTCCTCAAATTCGGCTGCCCGCAGAAATTCGTCACCATTCTCCGCCTGCTCCACAATGACATGCAAGCTGTGATCCTCACCAATGGATCCACCACAGACCCAATACGAGTGCAAACTGGGGTCAAGCAGGGCTGCGTCTTCGCACCAACGCTCTTCTCCATCTTCCTCGCTGCAACACTCCACCCCATCACCATGAAGCTCCCCGCCGGAGTGGAGCTAACCTACAGGACAAGCGGGAAACTGTTCAGCCTTCGATGCCTCCAGGCCAGAACCAAGACCACCTCAACTTCTGTCATTGAGCTGCAGTACGCAGACGACACCTGCGTGTGCACACATTTAGGTCGAGCTACAAACCATCGTCGACGCATTCACCGAGGCGTATGACAGAATGGGCCTCAGGCTAAACATCTGGAAAACAACGGTCCTCTACCAGCCGCTCCTGCCACACAACACTGCCCCCCGACCATCAAGATCCACAGTGAGCCTCTGGAGAGTGTGGATCATTTCCCATACCTCGGGAGCCTCCTCTCGGTGCAAGCAGACATTGACGATGAAATTCAACATCGACTCCAATGCGCCAGTGTAGCCTTCGGATGCCTGAGGGACAGAGTGTTCTAAGACCGAGACCTTAAATCCAGCATCAAGCTCGAGGTCTACAGAGCAACCGTAGTCCCCTGTACACATCAGAAACATGGACAATGTACAGCAGACACCTCAAATCTCCCTGGAGAGTTATCACCAACGCTACCTCCGCAAAATCCTGCAAATCCACTGGCAGGACAGGCGTACCAACGTGAGCGTTCTCTCCCAGGCCAACATCCCCAGTATCGAGGCACTGTTCACGCTCAACCAACTGTGATGGGCGGGCCACATTGTCCGCATGCCCGACACAAGATTCCCTAAACAAGCGCTCTACTCCGAGCTCCGCATTGGCAGGCAGAGGAAACGCTATAAGGACACTCTCAAAGCCTCCCTAAAAAAATGCGACATCCCCACCAACACGTGGGAATCGCTTGCCCTAGAATGCCCAAACTGGAGAAGAAGCATCTGCGAAGGCGCCAATCACCTCGAGCACGTGGAGGCCAAGCGTAAGCAGCGGAAAGAGCGCCCAGAATCCAGAGCGTCTCACCCACCCGCCTCATTAAACACTATCTGCCCCACTTGTGGCAGAGTCTGCGGTTCCAGGATTGGACTATTCAGCCACCGCAGAACCCACCCTCCCGGAGTGGAAGCAAGTCATCCTCAACCCTGAGGGACTGCCGAAGAAGAAGAAGAAGAATTCTGAATCATGAAGGAGAATGGTGAATAGAGTGCATTAGATCCCCAGTGAGTCCACCAACAACACAATATTATCTGCAAAAATTCACTTATTCATTCATGGCCAACTGCTTGTGCTCCATGTTCTTTGTACATACAACAATTTCCTTGGGAGTTCTTCCAATCGGCTGCTGTAAATTCGGTGGAAAATCTGTGGAAACCCCATTTACATGTCTGCCTGGTGGTTCTGCTGATCATCCACCGAAGTTATGGCAACCGAAAGGGAGAGCTCCCAAAGAAATTCCCAGTGATGATGCTTATTCTCATGGAATATGTGTAGTTTTCTCTCCATGGTGGGGTAAAGCATAATTAACTAACCCGTGATCCTATTCTTTGGAATTTACCTCCTATGCTGTAATTTTTCTTCTGGCTTATATTTATTTGAGGATAGAACAGCAATTCTGCAGGTCAAACCCTTAGATCTGATTTTTCTCTTCTCAAGCACACATTTAGCTGTGTACAAACAAGCACACGTATGAATCGTAATTTTCTATTTGCCTGTTGTGCATTGCATAAAATATTTAAAATATAATTTATACGTTATTGGAGACATTAGGTTTGTACATGGAGAAGACATCCTGTTAGTGAATTTTATTTCTTCAAGTATCTTTTGAGTTATCTTGAAGTCATTCCATGGAGAAAGTTGCAGATTTTGTGGAATAGAAACCAAACATATCTGCAACTTCATCCCACACATGTATATAGCTGGTATTTTAAAAACATTTTTTTGGATTTGCTATCAATATTGGATCTTTTATCAACTTTGACTTTTGCTGTGATCTGTCACTAATTAAGGACTTATTTCAGGAACAGTCCTGCATTTTTAAAACTAGTCTTTACCTGCTTCTGTTCATCTGTCATTTGCTGTCAAATATCTGAGTGATATTTGTATGTTCAGTGTTCCTATTGATCGATTTGCTGTCTCCATCATATGGGATGGTAGACAGTTAATTTGTGCATGATGCCAAATTCAGTCATAGCTCTAAATATGTGAGACAAGCTATTTATTGCTGTCTAAGGCAATGACCTTCGGTCAACCAAATCTACACTCAACTTCATGCATGAACTTCTGGGAAATTGCTTGCACACTGCATAATGAAAACATTTGTATCCTTCTCGTAAGATAGTTTATAAGGACCACTACATTTCCCAAATCACTCTAGTTCTGGGGAGTGGCTGTGCTGCTTCAGCTATTTGCTGTGATTCTGAAGAACAGCAACACATTTTTGCTTACAATAGATTGGGATTTAATACTTAACATGCAACATAAGTTTGAACATCAATATTCATGCCATCCCAAAAAGTTTTGTCATATAGATGACAAATGTCAGATTTCATACCACCTTTATCCCTTTGCATAGTAATCCAAACCAGGAAAAAAGACTTTAACTTCCACAAATCTGCTCAATTTTTCCTTGTGTTCCGTGACTTTTCTGTCTTGTGGGTAGAAAATATCCACAGGTAAGGAAGACCTCCAGCTAGTATTCCAGAAGAAGCTATTTAACACAGTATGGTTTGGCATAGCAGTTACTCTGTTAACCATCTAATGTGATGGTAAATATATTCTTGTTGATCTTAACCTTTCTTTTCTTATCACTTACAATTTCATGCGCTGGTCACGAAGATTCAAAATAGATCAGAAAGAGATGGACGTTCCACTAGTACCAATTTAGTCGTATCTGATCAATTTCCTTCTGATAATTTTGAGTCTGAAAATGCATGAAAAACATAGGATTGGTGAAAAACAGAAAAAAATGATATATAGCGTTCTTCACATGGAAGAACATGTCAGAGCACTTTTTGCACAATGAGAGGTGCACACTGAACAGAAAGTGAAGGCATTTGGAAGGAAGAAGAGACCAAAGGTATCCTAAAAAAAAAGTATTTTAGGAGGCTTTTGATAACAGGGAGGAAGGTAGTGATTTTGGAAGAGAATTTCAGCAAGCAATGGCGTAATAGCTGAAACGCAGTCCTCTGATGGTGAAGTGGAGGGAAATGGGAACACACAGTGATCCACTCTGAGCATGAATGCTGGCATTTATATTTGGAGAAGATTTTCCAGTGGAGCTTGGTGAGGATAGGTTGAAGGATACGTAGGACTTTACGTAGAAGAAGACATGGACCTCAGAATTCTAGATTGGCTGAAATTTGCAAAGGCTGGAGGTTGATAGGCCACTAAGGAGAACATTTAAGAAATCAGTTCTTGAGATGATAAAGGCACGGATGAGGGTTTCAGCAACGGGACGAGGTGGGCCATTAGCAGACATTGTTCTGGAGGTGAAAACAGTCAGTCTTGACAGATTGAAAGTGGAGCATAAAGTTCAGTTCTGGATCAGACAGAACACCAAGGCACACTACTGAATTCTTCTTGAGCAAGCAGATGGGGTTGATGGAGCTGCAGCCAAAAACATGTCGGTTTTACTCGAGAGCCAACAGAATGAGTAAAACTTTGCTGATGTTGAGCGACAAGAAATGTTTACTCATTCAGGGCTTGATGCCAGACAGGCAGGAACAGCTGGGTCAGTGGTTGTAGTGTCCTTGGCATACATGTGGAAACTGACCCTGAGGGATCGTATGTGGATGACAAATAGCAGGAGCACATGAAAGTTGACCATGCGAGTATGGGAGGAGAAACCGTTTGAAGAGAAGTAGTGATTGCATTGGAACAGTTAGCACTGGAACCTCAAGACAGAGGTGACCACATAGGAGAGGTGTTTGAGGAAAATTAAACGGTCAACAGTGTTGAAAGTGGCTGAGAGGTCAAGCAGGACAGAGAGCTAAGGTTACGTCACATATCATATTATGTTGACTTCACAAAGATAAATAAAGATGAGGGTAACCAGTCAGCCATCCAGCTCATCCTTCCATGAACAGCTACAATCACCCTAGGATTTAGCCAGAGCAGTGTTATTGTTATGCCTATTATAGACATAATCATTATTTACAGATATACCAAGAATGAATAGCTCAAATGAAATAGCAAGCTCTAGTCATTAAGTGTCAATAGTATCCAAATGCAACAAACTCTGTATACGTCCCAAATGGTCAGTGGATGGCCGCAACTATTGAGGTAGGCTTCTAAAATGCCATGCAGCCATGCATTATATATTACTTTATATAATGGTCAATAACTGATGGATAAATCTTCCACTGATAGAATGCACAAATTCCTTCCAAATACCACAATCACAATCAGCAATAATTGATTCACTTAGTAACTTACGGGGATGAAAGTTTTGTTTTGGGTGAGACACTTCCAGTGCCAGTTCATCTATGATTGCACAGAGCTGTTTAGATTAATGTTAGTTTGAAAACAAGAGAGAGAAAACTGACAGTGTTACAATGAGCAAAGCTTTGAGAGCTGATAATTATTTTTTATAAATGAAAGAGCAAGTTTATGTTTAAAACAAAAGGTTGCAACAAGACAAAGCAAAGTAAGGCAAATGTTCACTGTTTGAGACACATAACTTTGGGAATTTATCCCCATGTTTTATAACTCTAGTCAAGTACATCAATCAGCAGTGGCTGCTTTTCACAAAGTTAACTTGCCACCACTTGAGATTGTTGATCATCAGGTCTCCACAAGGCTATTGGACAGAGAAAGAAAACTGGTGTGGTCAACTCAAACTTTTTATGGGGCAGAATGACTTTACTGAATGAATTTGTAATTTCAGCTCAGTTGGTTTTTATTATCTGTATTTAGTACCAAGAGCTTTATGACCTGTACACACTGAAATTCTGTTGGTTCTGAACTGTACTGGCTGAAATTCTCATGTTCTGTTTCATTACGGACTTCCATTGTGAAGCCATTCTCTTCGGTCCCTGTCACAAACCCCGTTCCCTAGCCATCGACTCCATCCCTCTTCCTGGCCAATGTCTGAGGCTGAACCAGACCATTCGCAACCTTGACGTCTTATTTGACCCTGAGATGAGCTTCCGACCACATATCCGCTTCATCACCAAGACCGCCTACTTCCACCTCCGTAACATCGCTTGTCTCCGCCCCGTCTCAGCTCATCTGCTGCTGAAACCCTCATCCGTGCCTTTGTTATCTGTAGACTCGACTATTCCAATGCTCTCCTGGCCAGTCTCCCAGCATCCACCCTCCATAAACTTGAGCTCATCCAAAATTCTGCTGCCTGAATCCTAACTCGCACAAAGTCCCATTCACCCATCACCCCTTTGCTCGCTGACCTGCATTGGCTCCTGATCCAGGAACGTCTCGATTTTAAAATTCTCATCCTTGTTTTCAAATTCCTCCATGGCCTCGCCCCTCACTATCTCTGCAACCACCTTCAGCCCTACAACCCTCCGAGATCTCTGCACTCCTCCAATTCTTGCCTGTTGCGCATCCCCAATTTTAATCGCTCCAACATTGGCGGCTGTGCTTTCAGCTGCCTAAGCTCTGGAATTCCCTCCCTAAATTTCTCTGGCTCTCTACCTGCCTCTCTACCTCTCTCTTTCCCCCTTAAAACCTACCTCATTGACCAAGCTTTTGGTTACCTGTCCTAAAAAATCTCCTTTATGGCTTGGTGTCAAATTTTGTTTGAAAATCGCTCCTGCATACGAATTAAGAGCAGGAGTAGGCCATTCGGCCCTTCGAGCCTGCTCTGCCATTTGATAAGGTCATGGCTGATCTGGAAGTGCCTTGGGACATTTTACTACATTAAAGGCGCTACATAAATGCAACTTGTTGTTGTTGTTGTTGGACTGATGTATCTCTTCCACTAAATAAATACTGAAAGGCAGAAATAATATACTGAATTTAACTGTAAATGTAAGCTGTCAGAATATTGCAAAGAATATGGCATTTTTCTGAAGCTGTCCTTCTCGGGAGCCTTGATACCAGTATGGGTGTGGTATCTAAGACCAAGGTTCCACTGAAATCAGAAAAATTAGCCTTCATGGTCCTAGCATTAGAAGAATGCATTGCTCTGCCCTGCCGTGACATACTGATTCTCAACTATTTCACAACTAACCACCTAAAGCCAAAAACTGATAAGTTGAAGAATATCTGAGAGCATTTACATTTAAAATACAGAATTATAAAAAATAGGTTTCACAAATAGGAAAACTGATCCATTATAAGCTGAGCTAAATGCAAACCGTGCATTTTATCTGTGTCAAATAATAAGTTAGCGCTTCAGTTAACTAATTCGCTGAGTTGCAGGAGAAACTGTTCCCAGACTATTTATAATATACAGTGCACACAATTTTATATTCGCACATTGTGGTTATGCTGTGCTGTAGTGGGGCATTAAAATGCCAGGAAGTTAAAATGCTATCACCAGAGTGACAATCAATTCTGCTGTGATACTTATATAATATTAAAATTCATCTAGAACATACACAAATCTTTGACGGTGGCAGGATCAAGTTAATAAGGCTGTTAACAAAGCATACATATCCGGGGCTTTATGAATAGAGGCATAGAGTACAAAAGCAAGGAGGTTATGCTAAACCTTTATAAAACTCTGGTTAGGCATCAGCTGGAGTATTGTGTCCAATTCTGCGCACCACACTTTAGCAAGGATGTCTAGGCCTTGGAGAGGGTGAAGAGGAGGTTTACTGGAATGGTACTTCAGTTATGTGGAGAGACTTAGAGAAGCTGGGATTGTTTTCTTAGGGCAGAGAAAGTTAAGGGGAGATTTAATGGAGGTGTTCAAAATTATGAAGAGCTTTGACAGAATAAATAAGGAGAAACTGTTTCCACTGGCAGGAGGGTCGGTAACCAGAAGACACAGATTTAAGATAATTAGCAAAAGAACCAGAGGGGAGATTAATTTTTTTTAACGCAACGAGTTGTTATGAACTGTCTGAAAGGATGGTGGAAGCAGATTCAACAGTAACTTTCAAAAGGGAATTGGATATAAACTTGAAAAGGAAAATTTTGCAGGGCTATGGGGAAGAGCAGGAGAGTGGGACTCATTGGATAGCTCTTTCAAAGGGCCAGCAGAGGCACGATGGACCGAATAGCCTCCTTCTGTGCTGTATGATTATATGATTCTTTTCCAAATCCTTTCTGTGGAAAAATGGCCAAAAATCACTTTCACTATTAATTGTAACCAAACTTGACTGGTATGAGTGAAAAGAGTGAAATGCCGAAAATGGATTGATTAACTGTGTGAAAAGGCATTGAAGGAGTTTAGAACTAAAAGCAAGAAAAAAACTACTTGCAACCTCCAGACAACATTGAATTGTTGAGCTTAGTGCACCATATAGTATTCTGCATTCAAATTCATTATTTCTTTTCAATAATGTCCTTGCACCATTTTTACTGACTAAACTAGGTAAGGTATCATGTTAGTTGTCCACCAATATCACACTAGAATAGCATAATTTTAAAAAATATTTTTTAAAAAAGCATTGAATTCTTGTAGCATGAGTTTTAAAAAAAATCTATTTAAAATCATCAGATGCAGTGCTAAATTTAATTAATATCTTCTGGGGTATAGTACACTGCTATCTGGCACATGTTGAAATGAAGAAGATTTAAGTTGTAGAGAGTAACGGCTTTTTTTTTCCCTTATGACTTTTCTTGCATGATGATGGACTGCTGGCTGAATGAAAATGTTGCCTTAATAGGTTTCCATGCGTTTTAATGTCTGAAAATTCATCAGCAAATCTTGATGAGTTGCTGTTAGTTTTCCAGCAGGCCATGCTTTCTGATCTATCTATCTTGCAGCGCCAGACACCAGATGGTACATACACAGGATGGGTAGATTAAAGATTATAGCGAGTTTATATCTTTATTTTTTTACAAGAAAATAGACTTTTTTTTGCCCATTTTTAGTTTAGTAAAAAAATATATATTTTCCTCTTGTTGCCCTTTCTGAATTTTCCTGTGCCAACTCTAGGTGATACAATTAACAGTTTGCTCCTGGGCCTTATCCAGTACTGCTTTGCAGTCAACCATCAGGATATGCTAATCAGCAGTCTACAATCACTCACCTGTGGGGAAGGAATTGACCTCTGACCTGTACATTTTCCCTGATGATATACTGCAAACAGGAATTCATCATGTAGAGAATTGTGGTCATAAAATAATTTATGTGGTAAAAGCTTTAGTTCCAGTGTGACGGGACAGTTCCTCCGTTCCCCACCCCACGCCATGGTTGGGAATGGGTTCAAAGTTAATATTTGTTTAAATTCCAGGATCAGAGCTTAGAAATACATAAATCATTCTTCCAATTATCCCTGCCCCTAATGGTTCTGGATAAACTGAAACTCTTGGCCTTTCCAGATATTTCATACTCAGTCCTTAAATAAGAATCCTGACTTCTGATAGATGGTTTTGGCTCCTCTTTACCCTTGCAACTGGAGCCTCAAGTGACACTACGATTTTTTCTAATAATGCTATTTTTTCCCCCCCAAGAGTTCATCCTCCATTTTATCCAGAGGAATATATTTCCCTTTTTTTCTCTCTCTGTTTTGAAAAATGTGTGTAATACCTTATTCAGATTATCGGTGTTTTTCTATCTGGTGGCACAAAATAGTTACTCTCCAGAGATAGTTTTATTACTGTTATTTAAAATTATAATTGAACCCATGTGGCAATTTTATTAACTGGGAAGGTCCAAAGTACCACTAGAATGTCACTATGAACAAGCCAAGGTTTTCAAACTAATTGACTATCTGCCAACTTTTAGGATTGCTGGTGAATGCAAAATGCAAGAGGAAATGGAATCATCCAGTTAGAATGCTTGATTGTCGCAATAATTTTATTGGGCTTTGGTGAGACCACACCTGGGAGTCCTGTGTACAGTTTTGGTCTCCTTACCCAAGGAAGGATGTACTTGCCTTAGAAGGGTGCAACGAAAGTTCACTAGGTTGATTCCTGGGATGAGAGGGTTGTTCTATGAGGAGAAATTGAGTAGAATGGGCCTATATTCTCTGGAGTTCAGAACAATGAGAGGTGATCTCATTGAAACATATAAAATTCTTAGAGGGCTTGACAGGGTAGATGCTGAGAGGCTGTTTCTCCTGGCTGGAGAGTCTAGAACTAGGGGTCATAGTCTCAGGAGGGGTTGGCCATTTAGGACTGAGATGAGGAAAACTTTCTTCACTCAGAGGGTTGTGAATCTTTGGAATTCTCTACCCCAGAGGGCTGTGGATGATCACTTGTTGAGTATATTCAAAACTGAGATCGATAGATTTTGGACTCTAAGGGAGTCAAGGGATATGAGGATAGGGTGGGAAAGTGGAGTTGAGGTAGAAGATCCAGCCATGATCTTATTGAATGGAGGAGGATAAGCAGTGTAGAATTTTCAAATATGAGATGGATAACATACAAAATGAATATATTCCTACAAAGCAAAAAGATGGTTTCAAGGATAAATAGATTAAAACTAAACTGAAACTTAAAAGGGAGAAATATGGTAAAACCAGGGCGAGCAAAACTAAACACAATCATGAGGAATATAGAAAATGTAATGGTGAGGTGAAAAAGGAGGTTTTAATGGCTAAAAGAGATTTTAATGGCTAAAAGAGAATACAAAAAATGTCTAACAGATAATATAAAAGGAAATAGTAAGGGTCTGTTGTTAGGAATATATATTTGTTTTAGGATATAGACAAAGGCTGGAATCCTGCGCCTGTATTAATAATGAGTTCAAACACGTAGCCAAAAATGCTTGGAGGTATATTAAAATTAAATGTTACAGGCATAAGATATAAGAGGTAATGAAGCATCAATAGCTTGTTCGATAACAGGTTAGAGTCAATAGGTATTGCTCAGATTGGAGAAGCACTGAAAGTGGTGAACTACAAGAGCCAATGGTAGGTCCACTTTTGTTCTTGGTATATATAAATGATTCAGACTTGGGCATAGGGAGCACACTATTGAAATTTGCTGATGACAAAAAAGCAGGAGATTTGGCAAAGAGCAAAGAGGACTCCAGAGGACTTCAGGAGAACATAGATTGGTTAGTAGAATAGGCAGACAGGTGGCAGGTGCAATTTAATGTGGAGAAATGTGAAGTAATATATTTTGGGAGGAAAGACAAGCAATGGGAGTATACACTTGACATAGATGGCTCGATGTTACCAGGCCTGCGGGTTTCCGGCGGGTTGGGTTTCGGGAGCGTGGTCAACACGCTCGGTGAAATTAGTGGGTTGCCCGCGCGATCGTAGCAGGCAACACACTAATAGGAATCAATTACCTGCTCCTCCGGGGTCCACGCTGCTGGTCTGCGTGTCGGGCGGGCTGCGCATGCGCAGTACGATCTGTCAGCTGGAGGCGCTCTATTTAAAGGGGTAGTCCTCCACTGACAGATGCTGCAACCAATGGAGCAGCCCAGGGGGAAGGCTGCTCCCAGTTTAATGATGCCTCACCCCAGGTATCATCAGATGGGGTGAGGAGGAGGGCGAAGACAGAGATCTTGCACCCGGCGGGCGGTAGGAAGCGGCCAGCCTCTGCCACCAAGAAGGCCTGGCTCGAGGTGGCAGAGGGGGTCACCTGCGCAACCAACATATCGCCCACCTGCATACAGTGCAGGAGGCGCTGCAATGACCTCAGTAGGTCAGCCACAGTGAGAACACGGAGTCTTTCCCCTACACTCCATCTGCCACAACACTGCCCCAACCCCACATCTCCTTCGGCACCGCCAACACTATTCTGTCACATCACCCCTCATACCCACTCAAACCCCATCCTCATTTTACCTCCACCTACTCACCTCGCCAGTACTCATCCTGCCACTAACACGCGACCCAATCCTCATACAATCTCATGGCTCTATCCCATACTCACCCTCTCGTGCATCTCCCTCACGGCCAGCCTCACTCAACCTGCCACCACCTGTGCTGCAGCCACAGGGCATGCATCACATATGTGCAGTAGGCAGCGTAAGGCAAATGTTTCATGAGCATGAAGGGGGTGCACAAGGGTGTCGGAGGGTTTGCCATGGGTGTTACCTATATTGAATTTCAGAGCAACAAACAGCACACATTATATTGGCACCACCACTGCCATGTGTCCGCGAATCCTGTCTGTTGTGTCCAATAATGCCCGCTCCTGGGTATCACTATGAGGACCCACCACTGATGCCACCCATTATGTTACTGCAGAGTAGGTGCAGGTGTATTTGCAGGGCTCTTCTGCGCAGACGACTGAGAGACATCCGAGGTGTAGCCGGCTGCATCCTGGAAGGATGCGGAGGAGAAGTTCTGGAGGGCAGTGGTGACTTTGACAGCGACAGGTAAGCAGTTGGTGCTGGGGCCAGCCAGGAGCCGCTCGGCATGAAAGAGCCTGCAGATCTCCACGACTACATGTCGAGCGAATCTGCGCCTCCGTGTGCACTGCTGCTCGGAGAGGTCCGGGGAGCTGCGCCTCGGTCTGTGGACCCTGTGGCAAGGGTAGTGCCCTCTGCGATGCGTCTCTCTCTGCGGTAGCCCTCCCTCCTGCTGTGCAGGTGGGCGTGCAACAACACCGTGTTGGGGGGCTCCACGTCTCTGCGGCAGACGGCGTGGACTGCGAGGCTGCTGGGGCTGGTCATGCTGTTCGTCCTCCGAGGGTGTCCACGCACCACCCATCTGGCAGGTGTTGGTCTGAGGGGTTGTGCAGGGTAGGTGGGTGGTTCCTCGGACTGGGGCTGCAGTTTCGTGTCGGTCTGTCCTCTGGCTTGGCGGGGGTGGTGGGGGGCAGGGGTTGCCCTATGTGACGCGGTGGCCTCCTGCGTGGGTGAGGGCTCTCCCCCGTGGGGTGCACCTTGGCACCTGCCACAGGCTGCTGGCTGCAACACGCCTGGTTGGAGAGAGACTGTTTCCCCCAGTGTGGGAAACACTCTGCGATGCAGGTGAAATCCCACACTTCCTCTTTTGACAGCTGATTCAGCTCATTAACTGACCTCAACAAGCAAGGTAAGTACTCTCAAGTGGAACCCCGCTGGCTTTAATTGCCTGCGGGATTCCCACCAGCGGGGGCCACGCACGCAGCCCCGCACGTCATCGGGGAACCCGGAAGTGGTCGGGATCGCGGCGCGATCCAGTCACGTGACCGCATATCGGGATTTTCGGGACCCCCCCGCTGGAAACCCGCAGGAAACCCGACCCTAAAATCGAGCCCAGAGTTTGGGTTTGCCCTAGATATTGTCTCAGGTAGAGTGTCACCAGTCTGTCCTGTAAGCAGACCTCTGTCAATTCTGATGAAGCATTTGCTTTCACAACCATTATCTAGACATTTGATAGTGCAAAGGAGGGGGGATTGCAACACCCTTTGCTAAATGGACTGAATACTATAATTCTCCACATATTGCCTCATGTGCTTCTTCAATTTTCCAGAAAGTGGACTGATTCACACTTAAATGAGATAAAACTAAAAGCAAACGCACAATGGGCCGGATTTGCTGCTCACAGCAAAATCCGGCCCAATATTATTTATTTTGCAGTTATTGAGTGAACAGAAAAAGAAACGTGTGAAGTAATTCCCACCACAATATGACTCAATTCTGTATCCTCCCTTGTACCAAATACAAATAATAATTTGTCACTTGGACTCTGTTAGTTCTAAAAATATTCACTTTTCTTGGACAGTACAGTGGAACCTGTAAATTAGGGACACCTAAGGGACTTGCACCAGTGTCCTTTCATTGCAGATGTCCTTATTTTCAAAATGGTCATTGTATGTACAGTAAACTGGATGAGCCAAATATCCCGGGATTGGCTGTATCTCCTGCAGTGTTCCTTTATTTCACCCTCACCTAGGATCGTGCCTAATTCTGGAGCCCTGACAGCGGGATGTTATTTCAGTTCATTTTCTGTTCATTGGGTTTCCCAGTTCATTGCCATACTGGGGTCCTTTTCCATTGAGGGAGGGATGTTGTGATTCTGGATCTGCTATATTGGCAGCCTGCACGGGGCAAGGCGTACGGAAATTATTTAGACATGTTACTTTGTGCCCTACTAAGCATACGTTGTTTTGCTTTAGTTGTAGTGCTGGAGTGCCTAGGGGATCTCAGCCAAATAGGTCAAGACTGAGATCGATAGACTTTTGGACACTAGAGGAATCAGGGGATATGGAGTTTGGGCAAGAAAGTGGAGTTGAGGTTGAAGACCAGCCATGTTCTTATTGAATGGTGGAGCAGGCTTGAGGGGCCGTATGGCCTACTCCTGCTCCTATTTCTTATGTTCTTATGTAAATTGGGGGGATTAATGTCCTGCAGACCACTGTCTGGGACCCCATCCCTCTGTGTGCTGCAGCTGCTAATGTTTGAAGTGCTGGGGGGTGGGTGGGGGACTGTTAGCAGGTCACCAGTACCTGATGTACTGGTGGAGTGAGATCTGATGTTGCCTGGAGTAGTTCCCGGCTTTTGTTGAATGGGGAGTTCTTTACCCAGCATCCATAGCGGCAGAGAAACCGCTCTATCCCTGGGACATAGCCGTGCAAGCATCCAATTCCAGAGAGAGAGCGTGGTTTCTTTGCCACTATGGATGCTGGGTAAAGAGCTCCCCATTCCACAAAAGCCGTTTCTTTCACCTGCTGCTGCCTCGCACTGACCTTCGTGTCCCGTGTTTTAATTTGTAAATGGACTTGGTGCATTGGAGGCTGTCCGTAGTTTGTAATTTGTGAGTGTCCGTGGTTTCAAGGTGCAGCTTGCATCTGTTTTTTCAAATGTAAATTATTTGGAACTGTCAATAAGTGCCCATTTTTTTCAGGTGTCCGTTTGTTGGGAGTGTCCATTTGTATAGATTTCAATGTACTTATCTCCTTGAAATTAGCTCTTGAAGAGCCCAAAAAGATAAGACATTCCAAACTTTAATGTGTGACTGCTTCCTGAGGCTATGTGCATTGTCTGAGTCAATACAGATAGACTCGCCATCTGACTTCTTCTGCACATAGCTGTCCTGTGAATCTGACTCTTTGACAGCAAAATTTAACTTGAAAGCACATTTTAATAAAGATATAAGCCAAGCCCCATTCCGTGGTAAAAAGGTCAAGAATCCTGAAATACCACAACACTCAATGGAAAGACATTGAAGGATGTGGATGAACAGAGAGACCTAGGAGTTCAAATACAGTATATTATAAAGTCAACAGAAGGCCAAATGGGGCACAGCATAGAAGATTCACAAAGTAATGATAAATTTGTTCAAAGCAATGGTTAGACCACAGTTAGAGTACTGAGTGCAGTTTTGGATACTGCATTATAGAAATGACATTAAAGCCATATAGAGTGAATAGGAGAGAGGTTAGGAGAAATTTCTTTACTCAGTGTTGTTAGAGCTTGGCATGCTTTGCCAGAGGGAATAGCTGCAGCAGAAACTAATGCACCTTTTCAAGAACTGTTGATAAACAAGTTAAGCAGAGGAAAATACAAGGCTTTGGGGAGAGAGCAGAGCAGTGGCACTAGTTTTGAATTATTGTAGTATTGTCGAAACAGATACAATGGGCCACATGGCCTCCTCCGGAGCTGTAAACATCTATGATTTCATGGTTCTAAGAAGGTTGAAATGAAGACAACGCTAGCATGGCATCCAAAACACGGATGACAAAAGAGAAAGCCGGAGCTAGAATTCTGAGTCATAAGCTGCACGCCAGGGCTAGCTCACAACAAATAGAGATCTCTGTTGGTTGTATTTGGAAAAAATGAAGGGCACATCAGCCACTAAGATTAGGCCTTATCCTCTCCCTTTACAACCATGTACTTTGAAATAGCAGGAACCGCTGAGGGCTTAGGGCATTAAAATTTCTTTTAATATTCTTTACACTGATATCCATTAGCTGCAAAATGATGTTACATCCTTGTGTTGAAATCTACATGTGGCTGGATGTTGTTAGCTAAGTAGATTGGCTTTGCTATTAATCTGCTATATACATTAGAATATCATCACCTGACCTTCTCTATACAGATTAGGGATGTTGTTGGACAGACCTTTTTGGAATGCTTGGATGACAAGCCTGGCAGGATTGTTGGCCCCGCCTCATGCACCACTACGGCTGATGTACCTCTTGTCAGGGGCTGAACCTATTCCTTCCTGTGATGCCGCCTCCTAGAACTCTATTTCAAATAATGTTTATAATTTTTCTACAAAAAAATAATCAGTAGCAGAGTTAGCTGCCAGTCATTACTGTGTTTTTAAAAAAAATAGATTCATTACCTTTCTTGTTGAAAGTTTCTTAACATTATATCCTGCTCCATCACATCTGTGATGATTCACTTTTTTTTCCTCAATGGTAGAAAGCTGGTGACTATTTCAAAATAAAATTTGAAAAAATTGGAGCAGGTACTACGAGTTTATATATTTTTGCTTTCTGGCATAATTCCTGCATTCCTCTGGTCATTGCTGTATGAGCATAGTAGCTAGCTTGCGTTATGCCAGATAATTCGTAAAGTAAAAGCAAAATATTGTGGATGCTAGAAATCTGAAATAAAAACAGAAAATGTTGGAAACACTTGGCAGGACAGGCAGCATTTGTGGAGAGAGAAACAGAGCTAATGTTTCAGGTTGATATTCTTTCATCAGAACTGGAAGAAGTTAGGGATTTAATAGTTTATAAGCAAGTACAGAGCCAGGGAAAAGGTGTGTGTGTGGCGGGGGGCAGGGCGGGTAACAAAAGGGAAGGTCTCTGATAGGGTGGAAGGCAGAAAGTGATTAAATGACAAAAGGGATGATGGTGCAAGGCAAGAAGGGTGATAATGGGACAATAAAGAATCAAACGAAGTGTAAATGGCAACAGCAGAACCATTACCAGCACTGCTGACCGAGAAAATGGGTGTGATGGTTATGACCTGAAGTTGTTGAACTCAACGTTAGGATTGGAAGATTGTAAAGTGCCTAACTGAAAGATGAGGTGCTGTTCCTCAAGCTTGCGTTGAGCTTCATTGGAACAGTGTAGGAGGCCAATGACAGAGAGGTTAGAGTGGGAGTAGGATGGAGAATTAAAATGGCAAGTGACCAAGAAGCTCATGGCTACTCATGCCATTTTGCTAAGATCAGTCCAAATCTAGCCAACATCGACAACTGGCCGTGTAGAGGAAACCTGAATGTTAGTGTTAATCAGGACTGCAAATTAAATCTTGCTGTTCTAAACTGTGTTGGAATCACTAATGTATTACATCATGCATTGCCATACAAAATATACATTCCCTTCACACCTTGTGTTTTTTTTCAATGTTGTTATCTGGATTCAATATACATAGTCATCTCACTGCATTATTGTATTTTTACCAATGTCAAGTAAATTATAAAAAGGTTCACAAAATGTCTGATTTTAATAACAATTAAAAAGCTGTACTTTGCAAAAGTAGGGAGTTGAATGTTTTATGTAATTGGGTCGAAAAATATTAATGTGATTGCAGGAATCCATTTGTGATTGCTTTGGGGAATTGTATGATAAATGTTCAGAACATTCTCCGACAGAACGTAATTAATTGAGGCAAACCCTGGTGACTGTATTAAAGAGTATGTTATTCTTTCTGCTCCATAGTTGACCCTCCTTCGTGATGCTCATCAGAATGAGCTTGGAAGGATCTCGGAAGATCTGGAAGATGAAGTTGGAGCTAGGTCTAACATGGATAGGAAATTAACTGATCTGCGCACTGAGGTAATGCTACAGATTTGTTTTAATACCCTGGCTCGATTAGAAAAGTGTCAAAGTGGCTACAGCACAGCATTTCTAATATATTAAAAATCTTGGGGTCGAGTTTCCGTTTGTTTATGCCAGTAATATCAGCGCAATCTGGGCGGAATTGAACGAAGCAGCACAAAAGATTGGGGAATTTTAAATGTAAGTGAGTTACGCCCCAAACCACTTACATTTGTGAACACTTTGATTTCAGTGGAAATTAAAATCTGGTGGTTTCTAGAATGGGCGAGTGATCTGCAAATCTTTTACGCTGGTTCAAGATTCAATTTGCCCGGATCGGGCACTGCCCACAAAACTGGCCACGTCCCCAGATCGAAATTGTGAGATTCTGCCAATTGCGCTGGTTCAGAAAGGCTCTTCAAATTATACTCATATTCTTAGGCACAGAGGCATATTTTAAAAGTTTCTACATATCAAAAAGTATTTAATTTACTAAGAAACTGACTATTGTACACCCAGTAAACTTATCATATGATTGAGTATGTTTTTTTTAAGTCAGTTTCAGTGATTTTAAATCAAGTTACTCACAGGTAATCTTACTAAAAATGCATATTTTTTGTGATAATCCCATTTTCATCTGTATTAATCAAACTGCACCAGGTTACCACTCTTAAATATATCAAGGAATACTTTTTAACGGAAAGAAAACAAAAATAAATGATTATCTAATATTACACTGCCCGAATATGCTGGTTCATGGAAGATTTTCCGTTTGCGATTATGCAAATGAATTTTAGCAGAAACTTGAACTGTAACCTAACTATCACAATTTCAAGCGCAATTTCCAGATTGCGCCCAAAGCAGAAACTCTAGCCCCTTATGTCTGCATGTAATATCTGTCTACAAAACCTTACTTTCTATTGTCACATTTTTGTCGCACTTTTGTATTAACATTTCCCATTATAAAGTCCTATGTCTGCATTGAAAATGCAAACTGCCTATGTAAATTTGTCATGCTGTTATCAAACTGTCCCACCAGTGGTGGTGCTGTAATGCCTCAGTTTTGTACTGTAGTGAAATATTTTACCAATAATCTAAAATCTGTGTGCTCTGGTTCAATTAACTAACCCCATTTCACCTGAAAACTACACTTGGTCTTGAATCCCTGGGGGTACTTTTCACCTTCACCAGTGGGGCAGATCACCTGCCCATTCTAGAAACCAGACGATATTCTTTCCATTGAAATCAATGTGTTCAATGCTACAAGAGATTGACTGGTAAAATTCCTCATTATTTAAATAATTTCACATTCACATCACTGTTTACCCCATTGCTGACATTTTTCCTGTCTCCTTCCTTCCGTCAACCAAGAGGGCAAAAGGCTGTCTAAGAATAGTCTTAAAAAAAAAACCAGGGGGGAGATGAGGAAATTTTTTTTACTCAGTGAGTTGTTATGATTTGGAATGCACTGCCTGAAAGGATGGCAGAAGCAGATGTAATAGTAACTTTCAAAAGGGAAGTTAAAAAGTAACACATTTGTAGGGCTACGGGGAAAAAGCAGGGGAGTGAAACTAATTGGATATCTCTTTCAAAGAGCTGGCACAAGCACGATGGGCCAAATGGCCGCCTTCTGTGCTATATGATTCTATGATTAACCAACAGGAAATCCCCTTCTGCAGGGTGAAACTTGCCTTAGATAAAATATTCCACTTTTACATAGTGCTCCATCTTTTGGTGTAGTCAAAAATTGTCAAAACTTTCCAAGTAAAAGGAGCTTGGTCTTATTTAACAGTCAAGGCTAAGGTTTGAAATCACAGCCCTCTTGTCCAAAATTTAACAAAGTACCATTAAAGCTTCATAGCTGCCTTTTGAGTATTGTGGACCTCGGTGGATTTGCAAGTTAGGTTTTCATGCATATCATTTAGAGGGTTAAGAGAGTTTAAAAAAATGGTAACTGAATAGCCAAACAAAATTAGATTACAGGTTCTTAAAACTGAGGAGATGTCTTGAATTCACTTTGAAAAAAAAATGAAGTGACCAAGAAATATAAACGATTCAGAAATCTTGGAAAATTCAGAGGTCCTTAGAACCATAAATGTAATAGCTGTTGGAATAATACCTGTACTAACTGGATGGCATGTATATTGTACAGTATGTACCACAATAAGACTCTTAATATCCTTCACTACTTTCAATCTAATTTAATGATCTTGTAACAGCATTTGATTTTTGAAGACTGCTTCCAGTAAATTAAAATATTTTTATCAAGTAGGAGTTTCAGATATAGCAATTAGGAATAGCAAAACAATCAAGACCAGACTTTCTTAAAAAAATAAAAATATACTGTGGTTAACAGTATGACATGTGAGATTAGCTGCCCTTTGCACCAATTTATTTGCATGTTGAATTCAGTTATTAAACCTGTCTAGAACCAAGTGTTTTACATATGAAACTAAAAACTCATTGAAGACAATATTTCTGTTTTCTAATTCTAATGGAAAAAAAATAGACATTCAAAAAATAGACTAGTCTGATACTGATAGAGGGTGCCAGTAGACCATTTGTCCATCTTTAGCATTGCTATGAATAATACCCTTATTTAAAAATGGACTCAAGGTGGCCCTCCGTGGTGTCAGCTGTGGCTCAGTGTATAACACTCTCACCACTGAGTCAGAAGGTTGACGGTTCAAGTCCCACTCCAGAGACTTGAGCGCAAAATCTAGGCTGACAGTCCAGAGTAGTGCTGAGGGAGTGCTGCACTGTCTGAGGTGCCGTCTTTCAGATGAGTTGTTAAACCAAGGCCCTCTCTTAGGTGGACATGAAAGATCCCATGGCACTATTTTAAAGAAGAGAAGGGAGTTCTCCCCGGTGTCCTGGCTAATATCTATCCCTCAACCAACATCAAAAACAGATGATCTGGTCATTACCTCATTGCTATTTGTGGAACCTTGCTGTGTGCAAATTGGCTGCAGGGTTTTGTACATTACAACAGTGACTACACTTCAAAAGTACTTCATTGGCTGTAAAACACTTTGGGACGTCCTGAGATCATGAAAGGCTATATTAATGCAATTTCTTTCTTTCTGGACCTTCCCCAAGACCTTGATACTCTCCACTATGTTAAGGCACCAAAAACAGCACAATATTGTAGATGTGACCTTACTAATAGTTTGTAGAAGGTAAATATTGTATTTACTTAATTGTTCTAGCTATACACCCTAGTACCCTATTCATTTTCCCTATGGCCTGTGACATTGTTCATGGATCTCCAATGTTTTGTGAACTACAATCCCCAGATTCCTCTCCTATTCCGTGGCCTTAAGTGGGTAATTTGCATGGCACACACGTGCCTGGAATTACCCTGACCCAGAATACATCAAGCTGCATTTATCCACATTGAAGAACATCTGCAACTGCCGGGTCCATTCCCTCAATGCATCTAGATCAGAGGAACAAAGGAATTGCTAGACCAAGAAAGACTAAGGTCCATCTAGTTTGCCTTCTACTATTCCAGTAGATGCATTATAAAACAATAATGAAGTTGTTGACCAATCTAGGCAATGAATATCAATTAGTTTTCAACAGACCCAGACCCAGAGGTGAGGAAAGCCCCCAATGGTGGAAAGCTTTGGGAACCATAGGTCCAAGTCACTTGTTCCTCCCAAACATGCTACACCTACCATATGTCATGACTCAAATTACTCACATACTGTATCCCAAAATATTATTTTCTGCAAGAAATCTACCTAATTTGCATTGAATGAATCAACACTATCTGCTTCCACCACCTCCGTAGAGAGCCTGTTCCATTGATTTACCACTCGCTCACTATTTTATCTAAAATCCTAACTCCCGCACACATCTTTGTGTCATAAGAGAACTTAATTGTTCACCTGATTCAAATGAAACCAATTCGTTATCCAGCTTAAAATTGAAAACCATCTTCAATTGCAGGATCTTAAACATGCTATGCCTAATGTGAATGAATGATAGTTAAATCAGTTGAAACTTTAATTCTCATACTTAAAGAAGGAATATATTGTGAGAGTTCGGCATCTTCCTCGGGCCTCGATTGTTTACGCTGATTTATGCCCATTTTTACGTTCGGGCATATGCTAATGAGACTGGCAGGGAATTTGAGCGTAATTTGGCATTGGCAGAATGGGTGTGGGAACGAGCGTAATTTTGGGTGCTACTTCCAGGTTGTACCCCCGCAGGAAATTCCAGGCTTATAATCATTTTAATCTTCCAACTTTGACATGAATGTTATTTTCAAATGAAACCAATTTGTTATCCAGCTTAAAATCTGCCCGCCAATCCTACAGGACGCAACCTTCCCTTACGTAATAGCCTCCTAAGTAGCACTTTAACAAAGGATTTTGTGCAAATCGAGAAGAACAGTAGTTACCAGGCTACCATCATTCACCAACTTTGTTACCTCTTCAAAAGATTCAACCAAGTTTGTGAGGCAGGGCACCCATTTCCAAAAGTCACATTTGAATTCTCCAATAACTATTGCTCTTTTCTAGTGCATCTCCAATAATTTGTTCTCGTCCCTGACGTATAATTGAAGTCAAACTAATTGGCCTATAATTCCAAAGTTTTCACTTACTAGCCTTCCTAAATAAGGGCACCATATGGGCCTCCTCCTAGTCCATGGCAACATTCCCAACCTCGATGAGTTATTAAATATATGAGCTAGCAACTCACATACACAGTGAATACTGTCAGCACGCATATGAAAGTTGATCCCACCTTTCCTGTTAACATTGCCGAGGGGTAGTGTGTACACGAAGAGAAGGGGGCCGTCGGGTACATCAGGGGTGATTGGCCAGACACAGGAGGAGAAACCACTGAAGGTGATGTAATGTCTACGACTCAAAAAGTATGAGTGGAACCAAGAGAAAGTTATATCATGGAGATGGACTGCATAGGAGACATGTTCAATGAAGATGAAGTAGTCGACAGCAGTGGAGAGGATGAAGAGAGAACAGTGAGCTGCATCACATACAATGCTGTTTGATGACTTTGACCAGGCAGTTTTGGTGCTGAAGGTGAGGTGGAAGCCTGATTGCAGAGTTTTGAACAAGGTATGTGGGAGAGGTGGAGCAGCATTGCAAAGCTTCAGAAAGAAAGGGAAGGATTGAGATAGGACAATAGTTGGAGAGAATGGCAGGATTGCGTGCAGTTTTTTTGAGGAAGCGGTGATGACAGTTTTTAAGGCTGTAGTTTCTGAGCCGAAGGATAGGGATGGGCTGATGATGCCGATGATAATACAACTGAGATGGGTGGTCAAAAGCTGAGACAGGAGGGGCAAGGAAGCAGATGGTGGATTTCATAGACAAGTTTAGTGACAGTTGGGGGTGAGGGGGAAGACGAAAGTGGATGCTTGGAGATGGAGTGAGCAATCGGGAAGTCTTGGAGGGAGAGGAGTTTGGAGGAGGCAAAAGCAACAAATGGAATGTCATATCAATGCATTAAATGTTTGTATGCTAACATCATATCAATTCCTCTGTTACATAACCATACCCGAGAAGATATTATAAACTAACTTCAGTGGGCCCTTTCTGTCGTGCTTTTATTAGTGAAGCTGTCCCGATTGTAATTCTGTATGCCTCTTCAATTGTCCCTTGAAGACCAGGACCATCTGGCATTAGAGTTTGACCTTTCTTTGTTCTCTCAACATCTGTAAAAGAAAAGAAAACAAAAAAATGTAAAAATAATTTCATGGAATTGTGCTGTGTGGATATACCTAATTACCTTCAATAGACTGTCACAAGTTGCAAAAGAATTGTTAATCCAGCATTGAGATGAATGCGAGCAAATGCAGTGATGTGTAATTTGGAACTTTAATACTGCAGATTGGTGAAGTAATATGGCTGCTCCATAATGAAACCCTGATTCCTCTTTGTACAGCTCAGTGTTCATTCCCAAATCATAATTTTTAGCTCCCTGCATCGCTCAGTAGTCAAAATACTATTTGATGCACTACTGAGCAGCAAAACCAGCTCAATTGTAATACAATTTACCTTAATGTCCCTAGACTTGGGACAGGAGAGAAAACTGTCATGGTTTCTGGTCATGGATTCCTATTGCAAAGTCTTCATGTGTGTATATCGTGGAGATGCCGGTGATGGACTGGGGTTGACAATTGTAAACAATTTTACAACACCAAGTTATAGTCCAGCAATTTTATTTGAAATTCACAAGCTTTTGGAGGCTTCCTCCTTCCTCAGGTGAATGCGTTATAGTCCAGCAATTTTATTTGAAATTCACAAGCTTTTGGAGGCTTCCTCCTTCCTCAGGTGAATGCTGTGGAAATGAAATCCTCGAACCTCTCGCATTTATAAATCACAGAACAATACCTGGTGATTACAGACATTCTTTCCAACTGCCCGTTGCCAAGGCAATCAGTGTGCAGACAGACAGGTGTTACCTGCAAGGTCTCCGAATATACAAACCACCAAAAAAAAACAGATAGAGAGGCAGAAACATGGAAAAGACAGCAAATGACCCGTTATATTAAAGACAGATAACATTTCTTCGCTGGTGGGGTAACGTGTAGCGTGACATGAACCCAAGATCCCGGTTGAGGCCGTCCTCATGGGTGCGGAACTTGGCTATCAATTTCTGCTCGATGATTTTGCGTTGTCGTGTGTCTCGAAGGCCGCCTTGGAGTACGCTTACCCGAAGGTCGGTGGCTGAATGTCCTTGACTGCTGAAGTGTTCCCCGACTGGGAGGGAACCCTCCTGTCTGGCGATTGTTGCGCGGTGTCCGTTCATCCGTTGTCGCAGCGTCTGCATGGTCTCGCCAATGTACCATGCTCTGGGGCATCCTTTCCTGCAACGTATGAGGTAGACAACGTTGGCCGAGTCACAGGAGTATGAACCATGCACCTGGTGGGTGGTGTCCGAGCACAACGCAACGCCATCAACGCTCTCAAGACCAACCACAATATCGTCATCAAACCAGCGGACAAAGGAGGAGCCATCGTCATACTGAACAGAACGGACTATTGCAAAGAAGCATGCCGACAACTGGACAACCAGGAACACTACAGACGGTTACCCGCAGATCCGACCAAAGAGCACACCCACCAGCTCAACAAATTGATCAAGACCTTCGATCCAGACCTTCAAAGCATCCTACACACTCTCATCCCACGTACTCCCCGCGTGGGAGACTTCTACTGCCTCCCAAAGATACACAAAGCCAACACACCTGGACATCCTATCGTATCAGGCAACGGAACCCTGTGTGAGAACCTCTCTGGATACATCGAGGGCATCCTGAAACCCATCGTACAGGGAACCCCCAGCTTCTGTCGCGACACTACAGACTTCCTACAAAAACTCAGTACCCATGGACCAGTTGAACCAGGAACACTTCTCACCACGATGGACGTCTCGGCACTATACACCAGTATCCCCCACGATGACGGCATCGCTGCGACAGCATCAATACTCAACACCAACAACAGCCAATCTCCAGACGCCATCCTACAACTCATCTGCTTCATCCTGGATCACAATGTCTTCACCTTCGATAACCAGTTCTTTACCCAAACACACGGAACAGCCATGGGGACCAAATTCGCACCCCAATACGCCAACATTTTCATGCACAAGTTCGAGCAGGACTTCTTCACTGCACAAGACCTCCAACCAACACTATACACCAGATACATCGACGACATTTTCTTTCTATGGACCCACGGTGAGGAATCACTAAAGAGACTACACGATAACATCAACAAGTTCCATCCCACCATCAAGCTCACCATGGACTACTCCTCAGAATCAGTTTCTTTCTTGGACACACGAATCTCCATCAAAGACGGGCACCTCAGCACCTCACTCTACCGCAAGCCCACGGACAACATCACGATGCTCCACTTTTCCAGCTTCCACCCTAACCACGTCAAAGAGGCCATCCCCGATGGACAGGCCCTGCGAATACACAGGGTCTGCTCAGACGAGGAGGAACGCGATGGACACCTACAGACGCTGAAAGACGCCCTAGTAAGAACGGGATATGACGCTCGACTCATCGATCGACAGTTCAGACGGGCCACAGCGAAAAATCGCATCGACCTCCTCAGGAGACTAACACGGGACGCAACCAACAGAGTACCCTTTGTCGTCCAGTTCTTCCCCGGAGCGGAGAAACTACGCCATGTTCTCCGCAGCCTTTAACATGTCATCAATGACGACGAACACCTCGCTATGGCCATCCCCACACCTCCACTACTCGCCTTTAAACAGCCACCCAACCTCAAACAGACCATCGTTCGCAGCAAATTACCTAGCTTTCAGGAGAACAGCGTCCACGACACCACAACCCTGCCACGGTAACCTCTGCAAGACATGCCAGATCATCGACACAGATACCACCATCACACAAGAGGACACCACCCACCAGGTGCATGGTTCATACTCCTGTGACTCGGCCAACGTTGTCTACCTCATACGTTGCAGGAAAGGATGCCCCAGAGCATGGTACATTGGCGAGACCATGCAGACGCTGCGACAACGGATGAACGGACACCGCGCAACAATCGCCAGACAGGAGGGTTCCCTCCCAGTCGGGGAACACTTCAGCAGTCAAGGACATTCAGCCACCGACCTTCGGGTAAGCGTACTCCAAGGCGGCCTTCGAGACACACGACAACGCAAAATCGTCGAGCAGAAATTGATAGCCAAGTTCCACACCCATGAGGACGGCCTCAACCGGGATCTTGGGTTCATGTCACGCTACACGTTACCCCACCAGCGAACAAATGTTTATCTGTCTTTAATATAACGGGTCATTTGCTGTCTTTTCCATGTTTCTGCCTCTCTATCTTTTTTTTTGGTGGTTTGTATATTCGGAGACCTTGCAGGTAACACCTGTCTGTCTGCATACTGATTGCCTTGGCAACGGGCAGTTGGAAAGAATGTCTGTAATCACCAGGTATTGTTCTGTGATTTATAAATGCGAGAGGTTCGAGGATTTCATTTCCACAGCATTCACCTGAGGAAGGAGGAAGCCTCCAAAAGCTTGTGAATTTCAAATAAAATTGCTGGACTATAACTTGGTGTTGTAAAATTGTGTGTATATCAGAAGAGGACAGGATGAGGCTCAACCAAGATTTGTTCTCTTTTGTCGAGTAGCCTACCGACACTCACTGTCCAGACATGTTCATGAAGAACAGGCATCTGTGATGATGCGCAGGAGAGCTGACGGCACCCCAGCATCAGACGTCTCCTTCAGGAATGGAAGGGAGAAAATCGGGGAAAAAATAACATTCAAGTGAAAGTTGGAAGTTTAAAAGGATTGTAAGCCTGGAATTTCCTGCGAGGGTGCAAGCCGGAAGTAGCAACTGAAATTACGTCCATTCCTGTACCCATTCTGCCAATGCCTAATTACGCTCAAATTTCCTTCCAATCTTATTAGCATACGCCCAAACATAAAAATGGGCATATATCCACGTAAACAATCGAGACCCAAGGAAGATGCCGAACTCTCACAATGTATTCCTTCTTTTAGTATGAAGATTAAAGTTTCGACTGATTAAACCATCATTTATGCACATTAGGCACAGCATGTTTAAGGTCCTGCAATTGGGGAAGATTTTCAATTTTTAATGTGATTTATACTGATGCCATAAAAGTGCATTTAAAGAAACAGAAAATACAATGCAGGTCTCAATGAGGATATTTTTTTTTTAAATGCTCAAAAAATTGCAATAAAATACCAGAAAATTGACTTTGTTTCCTGCTGCGCCTGAAAATCTGGTCGTAATTTGAAGTGAGGCTCTGAGCAAGCACAATTGCAGGATGCATGCGTAGAAGTCTCTGTAGCTTGGGGGTGAGGCCATTATTATGGGTGTCGATGCGTTTGGGTGGAGGGATTGATAGACCATCGTAAAAGATTGAGGAGATTTGGGCATATTGTACTTGCGCTCGTAACTCATTTGCGCTCAAAATTCCACAATCTCTTGGGCCCCGTGTTTGCTTTGTCCATGTCTCTGGATGCAAATATGCAGGAAATTCCAGGCCATGATGCCTGGCTCGGCTCAACTCACTTCACAAGAAAAGCATTTCTATTAATGTGCTACTATGGGAAGTAAGGAAATTTAACTAGCACCACAAGGACATTTTAAAGGTTTTACTTTTGTTTGCATATCCACTCCTCATCTTGGTTAAATCTCATTTGCTGTCTTTCTGCTACCAAAATGTTATTATTTATTTGAGTGGGTGATCTGACCTGTGAACTTCTTCATAGCTATCAATGCCAACCAGCACCGGCTCAGGAGTGGGAGACACATCAGATCTGATGACTTCTTTCATACACTGAGAAGTACTCATGTTCTGTCTCAAGCTACTATCTAAGGGCATGTCTAAGTTCCATCAGGTTTGTAAAAAATATCAAAAGCCATTTTCCCCTGTTGGGTGTCCCCGGTACACCAGAGAATGGATGGCCAAGCAGAGGAAACTCCAATCCTTAATGCGTGATGGATTATGTACAAAACTTTTAATCGCATGGCATTGCTTACAGGTAAACTGGGGTCTGGAGCACATTTGTGACGTTTCGCATAATCTCATTCGGTGCCAGGGAGTGGCAAAAGCAGGGGGACAGGGAGCAGAGCACAGCATTGCAGGGTACTGGAGAGAAGAGCAGAGTGGACAGTGGGGAGAGGGTGGGGGGGGGTGCAGAGTACAGCAGGAAGAGAAAGATAAAGAGGTAGATGTGAGTACTATAAATATCAAACTCAGTACCCACGGACCAGTTGAACCAGGAACACTTCTCACCACGATGGACGTCTCGGCACTATACACCAGTATCCCCCACGATGACGGCATCGCTGCGACAGCATCAATACTCAACACCAACAACAGCCAATCTCCGGAAGCCATCCTACAACTCATCCGCTTCATCCTGGATCACAATGTCTTCACCTTCGATAACCAGTTCTTTACCCAAACACACGGAACAGCCATGGGGACCAAATTCGCACCCCAATACGCCAACATTTTCATGCACAAGTTCGAGCAGGACTTCTTCACTGCACAAGACCTCCAACCAACACTATACACCAGATACATCGACGACATTTTCTTTCTATGGACCCACGGCAAGGAATCACTAAAGAGACTACACGATAACATCAACAAGTTCCATCCCACCATCAAGCTCACCATGGACTACTCCTCAGAATCAGTTTCTTTCTTGGACACACGAATCTCCATCAAAGACGGGCACCTCAGCACCTCACTCTACCGCAAGCCCACGGACAACCTCACGATGCTCCACTTTTCCAGCTTCCACCCTAACCACGTCAAAGAGGCCATCCCCTATGGACAGGCCCTGCGAATACACAGGGTCTGCTCAGACGAGGAGGAACGCGATGGACACCTACAGACGCTGAAAGACGCCCTAGTAAGAACGGGATATGACGCTCGACTCATCGATCGACAGTTCCGACGGGCCACAGCAAAAAATCGCATAGACCTCCTCAGGAGACTAACACGGGACGCAACCAACAGAGTACCCTTTGTCGTCCAGTACTTCCCCGGAGCGGAGAAACTACGCCATGTTCTCCGCAGCCTTCAACATGTCATCAATGAGGACAAACACCTCGCTATGGCCATCCCCACACCTCCACTACTCGCCTTTAAACAGCCACCCAACCTCAAACAGACCATCGTTCGCAGCAAACTACCCAGCTTTCAAGAGAACAGCGTCCACGACGCCACACAACCCTGCCACGGTAACCTCTGCAAGACATGCCAGATCATCGACACAGATACCACCATCACACGAGATGACACCACCCACCAGGTGCATGGTTCATACTCCTGTGACTCGGCCAACGTTGTCTACCTCATACGTTGCAGGAAAGGATGCCCCAGAGCATGGTACATTGGCGAGACCATGCAGACGCTGCGACAACGGATGAACGGACACCGCGCAACAATCGCCAAACAGGAGGGTTCCCTCCCAGTCGGGGAACACTTCAGCAGTCATGGACATTCATCCACCGACCTTCGGGTAAGCGTACTCCAAGGCGGCCTTCGAGACACACGACAACGCAAAATCGTCGAGCAGAAATTGATAGCCAAGTTCCGCACCCATGAGGACGGCCTCAACCGGGACCTTGGGTTCATGTCACGCTACACGTTACCCCACCAGCGAACAAATGTTATCTGTTTTTAATATAATGGGTCATTTGCTGGCTCTCTCTGCCTTCCGGATGTTTCTGCCTCTCTCTCTGTTTTTTTTTGTCTCTTTTTTTTCTCTTTTTTTTCCCTGTTTGTTTTTTTGTGAATGTGTATTCGGGGGTTCTGCAGATGACACCTCTCTGTCTGAACACGGTGATTGCCTTGGCAACGGGCAGTTGCAGAGGCAGTCTGTAAACACCATGTATTATTCAATATGTATAAATGCGTAGGCTTCAAGGAGATCTTGAAACATTTACCTGAGGAAGGAGAAAATCTCCGAAAGCTTGTGAATTTAAAATAAAATTGCTGGACTATAACTTGGTGTTGTAAAATTGTTTACAATTATAAATATCAAAACATTGGCTTTCAGCTATACTCTTCTTGATCAAAGAAAGATGTTGAAGCAGCAGAAATGGTGATTCACCACCGATCACCATCACCACTCACAGTTACGGTGAGATCTTTCACTGAAAGCACACTTGTTTTAAAAAAAATCACAATTAACATTGAAGTTGTAAACCTACAAGGTAAAAGAGATTATGCTCTCTATGTTTTAGAAGAACACAGTTTCTCTGACAGCAGGATATGTGCCTCGCCTCACTTCACTTTCACACATCTGCTGCATGCATGCCCTTCTCATGTAAGCCCATGTCTTGTGAGGAATTTTTGCATCTGAATTCAAAGTGATCAGGCATGAATTGAAAGTGAAGTTTGTATCTGATCATCCCATGGAAAACTTTCCTGAGCAAAATGCAGATCATCAGGTTTCACCATCCTCCAACTAAAGGAGAGAAAAAATGATTGCAGTATGAACATGGGGCTCTGGTAAAATAAAAATTATATTATATGAAGTGGACGTGATGTCACCCCGTGGAACAGCCGTGCTACAAGTTACCAATGATGCTACTGTAATTTTAATTCCAAATCATGGGTTTTCACTTTGGATTCAACAGCCCAAAATCAAACAAAACATTCTTGAATTTTTAAAATTGAGATACTCCATTATAGATTTACAAGCATACCAGATAAAAACACTTAAGGTAGTGTTGTAGATTTGGAGTTATAGACTTAAAAAAGGATGAGTATACTGCTATTTCAAAAAGCAGTAAATAATACAGACCAATTACAGAGATCCATAAAAGAACTGGGCAATGGAACACACCTCTCTCTGATTCTGTAGTGGATGCTGATACTTGCACTGCAGATGGTTGACTCTTCCTGGAGGTCGTCATGGGCAAGGCAACATACCCTTAGTCAGAACATTCCCGGTGAGCTTGAGATTCCTGAGGTACTGTTCCCCTGCATTGCCCAGGTAGCTGACTCCTGCCTCAGGTAGTACCAGCTACAAGTCATGAGCCTCCCCTATCCTTTTTCTCTCCTCCTCCTCCACCATGATATGCCCAGAAATGGCTACTATACTCGTGTTCTTAATCAGAAAATTCTGTACGATTCATTGTACTCTTCTAATCATAACTCTTCCCATTCATAAAGCAACTTATACTGGGTCTGGATTTCTATAAAATGTTATACTTTCGATGTGCCTCTATGGCTGTGGAATGCTGCGCCAGTTGCTCAATCACAACTTTGAATAATGTCTTAAGTTCAAATGGCCTTTTTTCAACTTTTTGAAGGCTAGGAATGATTAGGTTATGGGTGGTTAATCTGTTGACACTTCCTCCATTATTTTGCCATTCTTTATGCATAACTTTTTCATAGAGCTTAACAGATTGCCCCTTAGTATATTATTGTTATAATTATCTCGATTTTTTTTTATAGACGAGTCATTGGATTCTGGTTAGGTGAGCATTAAAGATGGGTCATCATAAGTGAGAAAGTACAGTGCCTGTGAACTTTAACTTCCTGCAAATATTAAAATACTTTACTAATTGCTGAGTCCAAGTGGCATCACTCTGAATGTCATGGGGACAAAGAAATTAAGCGGAAAATCTCTGAGTAATAGATCATCTATGATTCACATCTAGAAAGTAATTCCCACTAATTTCAAAGTAGAATTATTTAATTCCTCATATACTGGTACATTTCAGTCTGTTTTTAATAGACCAACATTTTAAAGATGAACTGCAGAAAATTAATTTGCTGTGTGTAAACTTTTAATAGCCATGACTATTACTTGAGAAAGGTTGATTACACAACTGTAGGAATGGGTTTCTTCATTCTTTGAATGATGTTATCCTTCGTGTACTGTGAGTAATTCATATAATCCCACAGGACATAAACAGGAATTTAATTGACACATGGAGAGATACAACATCTAAAATGGATTACCTACTATTTGTCTTCATTCATTTTCAGCAAATACCATAGAGAATACTCACAAAGCAGCACATCTTCAGACAAGGGAGTATCTGTTTATGATCTGGTGTAGAGGTTAACATAGTCCTACTAAAGCGCAAGGCCCAAATTTTAACACTGAGCCGGGAAGAGGGCGGGGGAGGGTAGTGACTCCTGACGGGAAACCTGGAAGTACGGGTTTCCCGGACATCCTTACGATTTTGATGTAAAGATGTCTTTTATTTATTTTTTTTGGTTGGTTTCCCGCCCATCAGGCCAGCCTGATTGACAGGCCCGCCATCAGTTAGACGGGAGAAGAGGCAAGAAGCTGATGTGAGAAGGGAAGTCTTAGATTGGGGGCCGGGGGGTTCAGGGTCAGGGGTCTTCGAGGGGTGTCGGGAGTCATTTGGTGTCGGGAGTCATTGGGGTCGGCGATCATTGTGGGGGGGGGTTGGACATCGGGTGGGAGGTCGGAGCTCATAGTGGGGTATCGGAGATCTTTGGGGGGGAGGGGTTGGAGATCATGGGGGAGGGTTTGGTTGATCGCGTGTGTCTGAATGTGACAGGTAGACTTTTAGGCCTGGAGGAAACACTCCTGCTCCTTCTGGCCCACAAGCAATGCAATAAAGGCACTTACCTGCTAATTTGGGCCTTCTTGCCTCCTCTTACATGGCATGAAGCAGAAGGCCCAGGGAATCCCAGGCCCCAGGAGTTAAAAATAAAAAACCTATTAAAATGGAGGCCTGCAGCTTCCTTAAAAGATTTCACTGACTGACCTGCCTCCTGAGAGCGGGTTCATCGCCCGGCCCGCAACCCGCCTCCGTTAAAACTGGAAGTGGGCGGGTTGGGGTCAGGTTTTACTTTTCTACAATTTTTACCTTCCCACCTGCTCCCAACCCACCCGCTCCCAACCCACCTGTTCGTGGAGTTAAATTTACTCCATTATTTTTCACATGTCGGTGCAAAAGGCAGGAAGGAAATAATGAGTCTCCTGATTTTAACTTGGTCTATGGATTGGGTGGGCGTGGGAGCGGGGAAGGCGGGTAGCTCCCATGACCCCGGTTTGTTTCTATTTGATCGATGGGCTGCCCACCCAATCGTGTCAGGAATCTGGCAGCTGCGCAGAATTTCCTGCTTGACTCCTGGGGTATATTTAAAGTGGGGATGCAAGAGAAAACAACTACCCTTGCTTTTCTGATGCCTCCATGGAGGTCCTAGTGGATCAAGTCAGGGCAAGGAGTGAGTTACTGTTCCCCAGCGGATGTAGGAACATCCCCAGGCCACTATCAAGCAGGCCTGGGCAGATGTGGCGGACAGGGTCAGTGCCACCAACATCACTTCCAGGATCTGGGTTCATTGTAGGTTTCATGACCTCACAAGAACGGCAAGGGTGAGTACAGCTCTCCACCTCTCTCAAAGACACCTTTCACCCCCTCCCCCAGTACTCTCAACAATTCCCTCCCCTCCATCACATCTTTCAGCGTACAATCATAATACACACTGCAACACCTCTTTCTGATTCCAAACAGAAGCACCTCTTCCTTTCCTCTCTTCACACCACACACCAACAGCATTCAATTCACACATCCTACCACTTGCACAACCACCAACTCCTCCCACCACTCCTTCCTCACTTAACATTACACACATTTGGCTTTACATTCATCACCTCCCCATCTTCATTCCATCTTGCTTCTTCTCCTTGTCTCAACACATGTATTATATATGCAAGCCGCACATCTCCACTGAACTGACCTTTTCAATAGCCACTCACTAACTCTCACCCTCTCTTTCTGTAGGTCAAGTCAGCGCATAACGCCAGGGATAGGACCAGGACTGGGGTGGGGGGGGGGGGTGGGGTGAGTTGCCAACATCATCTACCTCACCCAAGCTGAGCAAGAAACCCTGGAGATCAATGGCCCAGGCAGAGCATTGAATATTGGGAGGGAGAGGCTGGGGGCTTACTTCAGCAGTGTTTCTGCATGTTACTTATAACCCTTCATTCACCTCGGCAAATATATGGCAAACTTCACAACTTCAAGCTACATTCTCAAGACTGTCACCAGCAAATGTCCAACATCTATTTGCCATCATAACTTTTGTCCCTCTTCTGCAGAAGACACCTTGGAGGAGGACAATCCTGAGGATGCACCATCACATGTTCCATCTCGCCAAGGCACCAGCTCAGACATTGGCACTCCACGTAGGTTAGATAATGAAGCATAAGGGTCTACACGTAACACCCAGCACTACTGAGCAGCAGCAGGTACTGGTGGCAGGGACAGCCCAGGAGTCAGCCTGCCAGAGGATGAAGTCCTCTCTCAGATCTGCAAGGAGGACAGAGATGCAGCCTTCAGGGGCCCAGCAAGAGAAGACAACTGCTTGCTTCACACGAGGCCTGCCAAGAGGTTTCACCACCATGGCTGAAAGTATGGAGGAGTCCACATCCAATCTGTGAGGTGTCATGTCCCAGTGCATCAACACACTGCAGTCTACCTCGGAGAGTGTGGCCACACCCAGGGATGCTGCAGCTGAGCCTTCACAACAAGAGTCAATTTTCACAGCCTTTGCAGCTTTGTTGAAAGCTTAAACAGCTGCCATTCAGGCTCTAGGCTCAAACCTGTGCTCCACCTTGGAGAGGCAGTCATCTGCCTTGGACAGATTCTTGGAGCAAATTGATAGCGGCTTTCAAGGCTTCACTCATCCTCTGTCGTCTTTTTTTTTTGCAGGAGATTGGAAGTGCTGAGCCTCAGTCCCATGGGAGTCCCAGTGGCATAATGGAAGCAGCATGTGTCGCCCTCTCTCAGGATGTCAGCACATCTGCTTCCTTGCCACCCCTTCAACCAGTACCAACCACAATGCCAGAAAGCCAGCTGGGCCAGACTGAAATGCTGCAGTCTGCGGCCGGGCCCTCAGAGGTTTGGGCCCCTAGAAGTCGCCGGCCACAAGCATCTCAAGGGTCCCCACGTGAGCAACAGTCTTTCACCAGCTCAGCTGAAGCCACTGAGGGAGCGTCTTGTAGGAGTAGTAGAGTCAGTAAAACACTATGGGTTGCTGCTTGGGGGACAAAGGAATTCACTACAACATTGTGTTTGAAATTAAAATCACGCCTTTATTATATTTGCAACTTTGGTCAGTGGTTTCTTCTAATGACAGTTTTTTTAGTCTGCGTTGTTAGAAAGTCATTGACGTAGAGGTTCTGCTGAATGAACTCGATGTTGTTTAATGCAGAATAAAGGGAGTGGAGAAGGGGTAATAAGGATTGTTAATGCTGAGTGGCTTTATCTGAATTTTCAGGTAAGGGGGATTGAGGAGGTCCCTGAAGCGTTCCTCTATCAACTGCTCCCTGGTCTCTTCAGCTGCAGTGCATGCTGCTGACCCTCATTTTTGTGGTTCTCACTTGCATTCATCCAATTTTTCCTTGTCTGATGATGCCTCTTGTTGTTGCTGTGTCTCCTCCAATTCTAATCCTCTTTGCAATGCCAGGTTTTGTAGAATGCAGCAAACTACAGTGCTATGGCCCATTTTGTCTGGGTCATATTGTTGGGAGCCCCCAGAGTGATCAAGGCACCTGACTCTCTACTGCAAAATGCCAACGATGAGCTCTGTGATGTTCCTGGTGGCCCCATGGATCACACTGGGGATCGGGCAGGAAAGTGGAGTTGAGTTCGAAGGTCAGACATGATCTTATTGAATGGCAGAGTAGGCTTGAGGAGCTGTGCGGCCTACTCTTGCTCCTATTTCTTATGTTCTTATTGTACTTGTGTTGCTCAGGCATAATGGGATTGCAAGGGGTGTCATCAGCTAGGTGTGGAGGGGGTATGCCTTGTCTCCCAGCAGCCATCTTCTTTCATTCCCGGATGCGTGGAAAAGTGGGGGGTGAACGAGTGTCGTAGAATGAAGGCATTGTGGCAGCTATCAGCGAAACTGGCACAGACTTGCACTATCAACATCAGTT
This sequence comes from Heptranchias perlo, assembly GCF_035084215.1. Taxonomy (NCBI): domain Eukaryota; kingdom Metazoa; phylum Chordata; class Chondrichthyes; order Hexanchiformes; family Hexanchidae; genus Heptranchias; species Heptranchias perlo. The sequence continues at coordinate 105,267,917 of NC_090327.1, forward strand.
GAACATTGATGGAGTGGAAGTCATTCCTGTTGACAAAAGTTCCTGGCTCATCTTCTGGTGGCCTAATAGTTACATGAGTGCAATTTATTATGCCCTGGACATAAGTTAAGACTTTAAATACTAGAGCTTTCTCATTCTGGCTGTTGGCATCCATTGTGAGGGTAATGTACTGGTTTGCTCTAGCAAGGAGGTCACCGGAGACCTGTTTGAAGCAGCTGTACACTGCAGACTAGGAGATGTAGCAGCCTATAAGGAGTATATGGTGAAAAGGTTATGGGTAGTGGTGACTTTGATAACTGTTTTAGGAATGCTGCTAAAATTATATTTTTTTAAATTGCAACTTCATTCAGAATTTTTATCAGTGATTCCAATATGTGGCCGATGTCTTGTGGCAGATTGTTTATCATGCACGATACTTCTATTCCTGGGGGATTGGCAGTGGTGATGACTCTCTTTACCAGCTCTCTCCTCCCCCAAAAATGCTGCTGGCCCAGACCCCAATTATTCCCCCTGTGCTTCCAATTCCAAACCCTCTGAAGTGGTCCTGCTTCAAACCCAAGGCCTCAATTTTAACCCAACCAGCCCAGTGGGAACGGGACGGTGAGCAGTGTAAATCGTGGAAATCGAGTTAGTGCCACGTTCCTGCCAAAAACCCGCCGACCACTATTTTAACTCTGACTCGGTGGTAACTGGCAAAGCATGGCCCCATGCCCCAGGTCCTGCTGCAACACGCCACATAGGTCAGAGACAACATGCCTGGTGAAATGCAGCCTCTTGCTGCACTGATCCTCCGAATTATTTAAGAAAGTAAGTCTTGACCTGTGGACCCTGTGGGCCAGGTAAGGCCCCCTCACCTGTCTTTTAACAGGCCCAGCTGCTGCTTGTCCCAATTCTTTAAGCTCCTCTTCCTCTGACCATTTGTTCATCCAAAGGAATGAAACAAAACCAGCACCCATGATAATCAGTAAGTGCTTAATGAGGGTAGGTAAGGGGAAATAAAATTATAAAGAGGCAAACCGGAAGCTCAGTTTGGCACACAGACTGTAAAGGGGTGCCCCTTTAAATTCAAGTTCTAGTTACGTTAGTCAGTTTGTTAAGCCAATGCCGCTAAGTTATACTTAGCATGTTTGTCGCTGGGCAGGACTTCTGACCGGCCCAGTTAAAATCATGTCAGGGTCCAATTTATGTAATTGGATCCCTATTTAAATTTATTCATGCGGCACCCGCCTGTTTCTGGCAGGTGTGTTTCTGATCTGAGTCAGAGTTAAAATGGCAGTCTGGTTTTTGGCAGGAACGTGGTGGTAAGTCAATTTTCACGATTCACACTGCTCACCATCTCGTTCCCACTGGGCTGGTTGGGTTAAAATAGAGGCCTGAGAGAATGTGGGCGTGGGTTTGAAGCTGAGACCACTTCAGGGGGCTTGGAATTGGGAGCACAAGGGGAATAACTGGAGTCTGGGCCGGCAGCATTTTTGGGGGAGGAGAGAGCTGGTAAAGAGAGCTGCCGCTGTTGCCAATCCCCCAGGAATAGAAGTATCGTGCATGATGACCAAGCTGCCACATATTGGAACTACTGATAAAAATTCTGAATAAAGTCGCAATTTAAAAAAATGTAATTATAGCAGGATTCCTAAAACTTTAGATGTAAACATCCTTTTGCTATTAAAATACTATGAATTGAAAAGATGAGATTTTTATACATCGGTGTGCTTTTGTCTGCTTGGTTATAACAGCAATGAGTACATGTATGGAAGGCTAACAGTTTACACGTGGGCAGGGGAGTGCAGGAAACTGAGACACTTTCAGGTCATTGAACGGCATGGTAGAGGCCTCATACACAGAATGTTGAGAAATATCGCGGGCAAAGCCCAAGGGGAATGATGGAAGCTCCAAGAATACAGTGAAAGTTTTTACACTATTGGAGGCTGGGATCAGACAGGAGTTAAGGCAGAAATAAGCCATTTAAAATCTCTTCTCATGCATAAGAGAGATTTCAAATTGGCAGAGGTCAGAAACCCTGAGCTCAAGAAATTCAAAAGAAAATGTTGTGTATGTGTGGACAATGCCATGCTCAGTTCACATGAGACAGCTCTCTGGTGAGGGGTAAAGGACAGGAAAGGCCATTGGAGTAATAGAAAATCTAGCAAATTCCTGGTAATTGCAGCTGAGGTAATGGTCTGCTGAACGAGGAGTATGATGTGGAGATGCCGGTGATGGACTGGGGTTAACAATTGTAAACAATTTTACAACACCAAGTTATAGTCCAACGATTTTATTTTTAATCCCACAAGCTTTCAGGGGCTTTCCCCTTCCTCAGGCGGTGTGGAACTAGGAGTAGGCACTGTTTGAGATTTCAGGGAGCTACATTGTCACACAGGTAAATGTTGCCTTCCCATTTCATGGTAATGACCCCATCCCAGGATTTGAGAAGGGTTCCATGCTGGAGCAGACCAGTTGATGGAAGTTCTGCTCGGCCAAGTATCCAGCAGCTCAGAGGCCTGTGAACTATTTCCTAAACAATGAATAATATTTTTCAGTATATAAGAAAACATAGGTGGTGTAATCACTCTTTTTCTTTTTCTATTTCTCAGAGCTAAGCTTTCTCTCAAGTAAAAATTAAGAATTGGATAATACTGAAAATCTAAAACTTTACCTGAAAAAGCTTAAAAATGAATTCTCCATTACATTTTCAATCATTTGGAAAAACAAAGGAAAGGTGTACTGAGAGAATCATGCTGATGTATCCTGGGAACTTCTTCACGTTCCAACCACTCAGACTGCAGAATCCTGGGAACTGCAGGCACAAGTGTGGTTAGTAACTACTTTCAATTGTGGGTTGCATCTCCTTGTGCAACTGCCTGGGCAGCCTGTCCTTGCATCCTATGTGCTCTTTCAACAGGCCTTTGAGTAATGTAGCCACTTATCTACTTAGATATGCTGAAAAAATATTTATAAATCATTACAAATATGCTTTTGGGCAGCATGGAAAACTGTATATTAGATCTGGGCTACACATCTTGCACAAGACTTTGTGTCTGAATTTTGCAAGTGTTAGGGAAGGGAACAATTGAAGCTAATGAGTGAGTTAATCTATACTGTCAATAGGAATCTTTTGCGAGTGCAAGCTATTGCTGTCTAAAAAGGATTTATGCATGGTAATATCCTTCCCAATAGGCTAGAAATTACACAATACTTTATACTATTCGGTATTATAATTTGACAGTATCTATTTCCGTTAATGTGGTGTGAAGACTACCCCTATTTTAAAAGCTGTAAAAGTCTTTCTGTACTTCAGAACACTTCTGTACTGTCATATCAGTAATGAATGTGCTCACACGTCCATATAAATTTCCTCTGCCATTTTAACAAAGGTATTAACATATATAAAATCAGTAAGTTAAAACCTTTTTTAAATAGTGGGCAAAGGAATTTGATTTGGGCTTATTAACGGGTTTGTTAATATCGCACAGTGTGATTTCAATCCAAAAATGTCACATTTCTGTGCAGATTAGAAAAGTAGTCATTGGGAATTTGTAGCTGCAACTATGGTTTGCAGTGATTGTTCACTTCCCACACTGAGGGGTAAATTTTAACCTAGTGGCGGGATCTCAGCAGGGGGAAGGTCAATAAGCGGGTGGGAAACCGGAAAAACTTTTTCATGCATTTTCTCGATCGATAACGACTAAATTGAAGGCCCTTAATGTTACTTCCGGGTTTTGCATCTCCGATCTGCGCAGCGGGCGTACTGCGCACCCGAATGACGTGCTTGGAACTAGAGTATTTAAAGGGCCATGGCCAGCATGAATTTTGAGGGAGAAAGGAGGAATACGCAGAGTTGCAGTATCACAGGTGTAAGGCAGCACCCCGCTTTAACGACTCTTCTCTTAAGCCGTTAGTGGCTGGTGTCAGGAGCTGTAGGGAAATACTATACCCAGTTGACCGGAGGAAGCGCCCTGCTTCTGCTACCAAGAAGGCGTGGCTGGAGGTGGCAGAGGACCTGAGCAGCAGGAGCACGGTGGCAAGGTCGTGGGTATAATGCAGGAAGCGATTTAATGATCAGGTCAGGAAAAGTGAGTACAGTTACTGATTCACTGCACCCACTACCCGCCCCCCCCCACTCCGCAGACTCTGTCTTGCCAAGCCTACTCCATCACATCACTCCTCACAATCACTTAAGTCTTATCATCAACTTACCTTCACTTTCTGTACACTTCCTCACCTCCCCATTTGTAAACCCACCACTCCCACTCACCCCCAGCCTGATGCAATATGATGAATCTGTCTGATAGTCACCCTCTGATGCATCTGCTTCATTGTCAGCCTCACCCAAAGAAATGCATCCATCGGGTGAACATGTCACCTTCAGTCACTCTCACATTTGTTCTTTCTCCCCTTGTAGGAGAAGAGAGCGCAAAAGCACGCGAAAGCAGTAAGACCGGAGGGGGTCCATCACAAATAGTGTCCCCGACAGAAGTGGAGGAGGAGGGGTTCGATCTCAGCCCCATGGTAGAATGCCTGGCCATTGGAGATGGCGAGACTGGCAACCCACAAACGGCTGGTGACAGAACTTTAACATCCTCCACACACATCATGAATTGATGTTATCAATGATTGACCTGTTGCACAGCTCAGGATGCTCACCGCAACATCACTTCTGCGATGATTCTTAATATTGTTGTATGTTCTCTCCCAGGGCCTTCAAGGAGTGCTGAAGGACCACATGATATGGACAAGGGCAATTCCTCAGAGGAGCTCTATGCCATACAGGGCGCACTGTCACATCATATCGAGCCATGCACCAGAGCAATTACTCACACCTCGGTGGGTCCTATTAGACAGTTAGTTGGGTTGTCACCTGGTGATTCACCATTCACAAATGTGCACGAGCAGACACTGGTGACAGGAGCAGCTGTGGAGAGTCTACTTCGGGGAGCACACTCCTCTCCAGGCTCTGCTCAGCTGGACACAGATGCTGAACCACGGGGGCCATCGTTGAGAAGGAGAATGATAGAGGTACAGCTGCACCTTTCCGAGGTACTGAAAGACGTGCCACACACACTCTCCACAATAGCAGAGAGGATGGAGGAGTCCACCTCCAGCATTACTGGAATGGTGGCGCAGGTAAGTGCAGGAATGTCTGCGATGGAGTGAATGGCATCCTCCATTGAGCTTCAAGTACGGCTCACAAATGAGTTCATTCAGGCCCTGCAAACTCAGCGTGACCAACATCCTGCCACCTTAAACAGGCACATACATTAGAATTGGCCTGACAAGGCATCACACATGTCCTCCAAGCTGTTGTCCTGCAGAGTGTTAGGAGTGATGTGGCCCGGGCCCAGGAGAGGGATGATGGCGAAGGGGGACATGGAGGTGGAGATTCCACTCAAAGTGCGCCCATGTCTCATCCATTGCTCCCCCACCCCCTCAACTGGTAACCGCAATGTTGCCTCCTCTCCAGATGGCTGTGTCTGCCCCTGCACAGGTGCAGATGGAGCAGCCATTGGTGGGGCCCTCATGGGCTCCAAAACCCAGAGGGCGCAGACCGAGAGCATCTCAGCAGTCAGGGCAGGGACCTGAGCAATGTGCCACTACCTCTGCTGAAGCCACAAGGGATGCACCCCTTAAAAGTAGTCGGAAGAGGAAGGCGAATGGCTTGTAATCACCAAGGGTATGCACATGGAGGTTTGACTGAATGTCATGTTTTTCATTTCTCGTTTTTTTTTATATTCACAATAAATGTCATGCTTGTCACCACCACTGCCATGTCTTGTCCACTCTTGAGTTCCTCCCTTTCGTGAAAGCGCCCTTATGAGCGGCGAGACTTGATGCCACTTAGTGGGTATGTTTACGATGGGTGTATTAGTTGTAGGACTGATTTGTGCAACTGGGGTGGGGCGGGGGGGAGGGCTGGTGGTGGTGGTCATTCCAGGCGGTCTGAGTACTTCACTATCTTCATTTTGCAGATCTCCGTATGAGACTCTATCAGATATGAGTGAGTCCCTATCATCACGAGCAGCCAGATGTGCCGCTGCTCTGCTGAAGGGTTGCCCATCGTCCTCCTCCTCATCATCTTCCTCCTTGTCTTCTTCAATGTTGATGGCAGGTGCAGATGCTTCATGAGTCATGAGACCTCATCCACCTGTAACCCTCTCTGTTGAGCGATGTTGTGCAGGACGCAACTCACAACTATTATTCTACACACCTTTGCCGGTGAGTACTGAAGGGATCCTCCAGATTGATCCAGGCACCTGAAGCACATCTTGAGCATTCCAATGGCTTGTTCAATGACCGATCTGGTGGTGATGTGACTGTCATTGTACTGCTGCTGTGCCTCGGTGGTGGGGTTTCTCAGAGGTGCCATGAGCCACGACTGCAGCAGATATCCCTTGTCTCCAAGGAGCCCTTAAGACTGGGAAGAGGGCCGGGATGTTGGATTCGCGCAAAATGAAGGAATCATGGCAGCTGCCAGGGAATTTGGCACACACCTGCAGAAACCTCTTCCGGTGGTTGCAAACCAGTTGTGCATTGATGGAATAATTATCCCTTTCAGTTGTTGAACAGTCCCAGCTCATGTGGAGGTCCTTGGATTGCTATGTGTGCACAATCAACTGCACCCTGTACCTGTGGGAAGCCAGCCAAAGAGTGGAAACCCACTGCCCTCTCAGTCTGACTGATGTCATCGTGGGGGAAGTTGATGTGGTCGGATGCCCTGGCAAACAAGCCATCCGTAATCTGTCATATACATTTATGTGCAGATAACTGAGAGACCCTGGAGATGTCACCGGTGGCGCTGTGGAAGAATCCGGAGGCGAAGAAATTGAGGGCACTGGTGACTTTAACTGCGATGGGCAATGCGTGGCCACCAGGCCCAGCTGGGAGCAGCTCTGCATGAAGGAGCGTGCAGATGTCTGCGACCACCTGGCGACTCAATCTGTGCCTTCATAGGCACAGCTCCTCAGAGAGGTCCAGGAAGCTCAGCCTCTGCCTGTGGACCCTCTCGTGGGTAATGCCTCCTGCAACCTCGGCCCTTCTTGGTCCCCTCTCTGCTCTTCTGCAGGTCCTTGTGGTGCACCTCTGTCTTTTCCCAGAACTGCACACTATGCTTGCCGTGGATGGTGATGTGCCTTCTCCTCAGATGTACTGCTGAATAAATCCATTGTGTTCCCCCCCATCCTGATGGTGTCAGTTTGTTGGGGTCCAAAATATAGATAAATATGTGTGAGCACAAGAATTCTGAGAGTGAACTAAGAAATCTCAGACTAAACACAAAGAACTTCCAGCCTAAGGTTTGTCTGAGAGAACTGATTGCCCTGCTGCAAAATCTCACCTTCTCTTCACACGTGTCAATCAATGGTTTAAAGGTTCAAATAGGTGCCGGCTGCAACTTGCCTCCGTTTCCATGGTGTGTTTCAGAGGCTACGGGAGACATGTTCAGAAACAGTTAAAATAGCTTTTGTAGGTCAATACACAAAAATTTAACATCTTTAACTAGTTTAAGTCTCTCAATTGGCCCTTTAAATATTGTCCCACCGGCTTTAAGTCCTAGCGGGACTTATTGGTTTCTGTTGTGTGAGTGCCTCCTAACGCGCCTGGGTTAAACCCAGAAGTGGGCGCATTGGAGCTGGGACTCAGTCCCGCTCCAAAGAGCTGGTACTTTAACCTCCCAGCCGCCTCCAACCCATTCGTTCTTGGTGATTAAAATTACCCCCCAAGGAGTAAAAACCAAACTGGAGTAATATTTCTGAAAGGGGTGAAGGAAGTGACTGGGTAGCAAGAGTTGTCTACCTTTAGAAAAGTAAGTAAACATATGCTACATTAATAAACATAAAATGCATAAATAAATATCTTTTCCTATCTATACCTAATTTTTCCTGTCAAAGTTAGCATAAATAAAGTTCAAAAGTTCGTACTATGTGTATTTTGATGCTCTTATAAGAAATCACAATTACTTTCATGGCTCTAATGATGACTTCTCAGCTTTCTCCTGTTGGTGCTTTTATATTGCTGGACAGCTGAAGGGGAGGGTTTGGCGCACAATCAGAAAGTATGGCATTCTTTGCGAATGACCAGTCTTAGGTGTGGAGCATAGAAAGAGAATGTTCTGGTATGCTTTGCAATTGATTAATCTTACTGTGAACCTTAAAAAAAAATCTGGTGTGTATGTACCCTCTCAGCTCTAAAATGTGGTCATATTTATTAGATTCAGCATGGAGGCACTTGTATTCTTGGAGTGGTAGTGCACAAATTGCTTAGAGACTGAAACTGTGCATTCTGTGAGTTTTGTCTGCAGAGTCTTTACACAAATTAAAACAGAGTTGCTGACCCGTCCAGACCAGGAAGGGCCCACGTTTGATCTTTGGTTGAGTTACAGATTTTATCCAGGATGGCAATGGGCAGTCGGGGGGGGCGCTACAATTGACATCAGTTTCCCGGGTGAGGGAGTGGAAAAATTGACAAGGAATGCATGCCTGATTGCTATTCAGCTGGAAAGTGTGTGGGCAGGGTCAAACTCAGTTGTGATATTCTACAAGATCAAATGGCCTTCCAAAAGTCACCGTCCAGATTCACATATGGCCATTTTGATGAGGTATCCAAGGGCTACCTGTGCCAGTGGACTGTACGCCAGGTTAGATAAGTGGTTGAAGGAAAGTGGCATAAAGGGATATGGGAACAGGCCAGGCACATGAGATAAGGATTACTGTTCATGTGGAAGATAAACACCAGCATGGACTGGTTGGGCCAAATGGCTTGTTTCTGTGTTGTAATTTCTATGTACAGAAAGGTCTGTTTTTTAAGTTATTGTGAAAAGATTGCAAATTCACTTGGAAGATCAACTAATACTTTTTCTAAATAAAAACGTAGTCATATAATACTCCTCCTGAATAGGAATGGATATGTAGCAATCTAGGAATGTTAAAATGCAGCACCATGAATAAAGCCATATAAATGGCTAATGTTTAACCATTATTAAAATGTGGAAATAAAATCAGTACTAACAGATGGTTAGCATTTTAACAATTTAGTACAGTGAGGCTGTTGATAACAACACATTTTACGATAATATTCCTGGAATTTGCTAAAGACAGTTTGGGGCTGTTCTGGAGAATATTAGGTTGCTTTTAAGCTAATTTGTGAATTGGAAATGTATGCTGAGCACTTTAATGTGCAATAAAAATATGTGTTTCTTATGCCCTAAGTCATAGAAATAGCAAATTTCAAAATGCATGAATCTTTTTGAGGAATACTTTCAGTTGAGCTCATTTGCCTTTGCAAATGTAGTGATCTCTTTTACAGTGAGTCTGCTTGTCATTCATAACCATTTTTTTTGCATGAAATTTGACCCTACTGTTTTGCAGTCACCAAACAAAGCAGTTAATGACTTTGCTGCTAGGACCTGATTCCCTTATCATCATATATACATGCTTTTTAAATCCTTTTGTATTTTTTTTAGTCTTCTAAAGCACTTAAGCTACTTTCTCTGAAAATAATCACTGAAAGGGAACTCATTTGAAAATTCATTTAAGACACTTTGCCAAATATTTTTTTAAAATTATAAATGCTGTTATTTGATTGTAGCTTCTTACAATTAATATTGGATAGCAACTCTCAATCTGCCAATCGGTTCCAGTACCGACAGTAGATAGTACAGTGCGCACTGAGAAATCATGATACAGGAATCCTGCCAGATTCACATTGTAATGTACACACCTACCTCTTCCTGAAGTTCACAGCAACTTATATAGTGCCATTAACATAGTAAAAACATCCTAAGGCATCTCACAGGAGCATTCTCAACAAGTTCTTCGAATAAAGTTTAAATTCGGTTAGTTTTTAGATATGATGAAGAGAAATATATGCAGTTTTAGAGACCCAGTAGCTCAACTGATATATTAGAAACAATTGCAAGGACATTAATAAAACTTCAGTCAGTGGCAGAATACATTTTAATCTGGTTCTCCCTTATTATTTCATTTTATAAAAGTGTAAACTAATGCTATTTGTACATGTTTTTCCTATGTAATAAAACAATAGTATTTGAAGAACTCATACCATGACCCAGTGGAGACCAAAAGTTAAAAGTGAACCTGTAATTTTATAGGTCAACTCAAGTTTTAAACACTTTTAAAGTGAAAAAGCTTTATTTAGGCATTGAGACTGGTTTTAAAACTGACCTTGTTAACAAGATATGAAACAAGACAAACAATATTTTTTTTAAAACTCAATGAAGTTATCGTAACAGTTATGAAACTGACTGAAAAGTTCTCTGAAAAGACTGAACTGAAGGGAGAAGGTTCATTTCCGAGGGAATTAAATTCAGTAGCAGGGAAACTTGGAATGCGAAATGACATTTGTCAGTTATTTGGCATTCTGTTATGTAAGAAGGGGCATATCTGTCAGAAGATAATTCGAACGTTTCATCTGTAAGGACCGTTGATGCTAATTCGTCAAACCCTTTATAAATCAGAGTGCTGTGTGCGATCCAATAACCCTCAAGGATCAGCATCGCAACTTTTTTACTTGAAATACAATGAGGATTAAATGCATCTTCTTTGAGTACGATTCTAGCAGTTCTTTTGCAAAATATTAATACGAACTGGTGAGTTTTAGACCATGTAACATCTGGATTAGCAGATAGTAGAATAATTAACTTTATTACAGCTGCTCATCAGATACCCATGACAAAATATACAGCAAATATATCAACTTTACTGAAACCGGTTGCTTTTCATGCAGTATACAGGTACACTGTGTTTGTGAAAACTTTTTGTCAATGAGGCATCATTTTCATCATGTCTTTGTCATACACAAGTGACACAATAATGTGTTTCAACGTAACTTAAATGATCACATTAGGCACCTGTAAATTAAAAAAAATTCCAAATAAATTTTTAAGTAGGTGGTATGCCTTTAAAATTTACATTAGGATCTAGAATCAAACGAACATATGAAAAATAACGAGAAAGGGACAGTCCTACTGGTCCATCCAGCCTGTCCCATACAGTTATGATGTCTTGTGCATTACAATACATGCACTCCCCACCCCACCGAGAAGGCATGTAATCTCCTGGGAGAGGCAAAAAAGCAGATAAAAACCCAAGCCAATTGAGAGGGGGGGGGGGGAAGAAAATTTGGAAAATTCGCCTAAATTTAGGCGATCGAAACTAATCCAGGAGACCATTCTGGCCCTGATCAACGTTTACAGGTACCCATCTCCTGGACAAGGAGATCTCCACTCCAGCCAGAAACCGGTCCAGCTCTCGCTTGAAGGAATCCAGGGAATCACCATGAGTCAGCAACCTGTCCATAGGTCCACTGTTCTCTGGGGAAAGAAGAGCCTCCTAATATTTAACCTTACATAACTTGGGAGTGTAACCCCTAGTCATCCCTAACCTATGTTGTTGAAACAATTTGTCTACACAAACACAATCTAATCCTTTCATCATCTTATAAACTTTGATCAAATCATCACTAAGTTTACGTTTCTTTATAGTATAGAGACCCAGTTCTTTGGGCCTATCTGGGTAACTGAGATGCTTTAGACTGGGAATTAATCATGTGCCCCTCCTCTCAAACTTATCGAAAGCCTCAATATCATCAACCACGTGAGGAGACCAGAACTGGACACGGTATTCTAACTGAGGCCTAACAAAGGTCTTATACATGGACAAAATAGTATGCTTTGGTCTGCAGTTAATTGTCCTGAAAATACACCTATTCGCTTAAACTCTAGCTTCTCGGCATTGGTTATGAACCTTTAGAGATCTATGCACTAAAATGGATTAAGTTGTGTTACTCATAGTAACACCCAAGGGAAGAGCAATTCTTCAACTTCTTGCAAGAGTCAAATGGCACAAATATTTCATAGTATTTAATGGTAATCGATTGTTCTCCCTGTCTGCTAGCAATCTGAGACATCTTTATCAGAGATGTACTGGTGATGACTCATAGAGGATGATGATTTATCAACATAAATTCATGGGGCACTGGCACCAGTACTGGGAAAACAGGGAGCTGTTCTGTTGGCATGGGCTGCACTGAAACTGGGCTGGGACCAGTGTCCTGGTGAATCAAATAACTAGGGTAGCAGATAGGGCTTTAAACTAAAAAGGGGGAGGGTGAGGGTGTGGGTAAGGGTAAATTTATACATTTAAAGAGAAAAGTCAAGGTCATAGAGCAATGTAGAGATTTGGGTAAAGATAGGAAGAGTGTGTCAGGAAGGGACAGAGCGAAAAACGATAATAGTGCATCAGTGAATAAGGTCAAATCAGGGAAAATTTGTAAAAAGTTAAAATTAAAGGCACTTTATCTGAATGCACAAAGTATTCGTAACAAGATAGATGATAGAGATAAATGGGTTTGATCGAGAAGCCATTATGGAGATATGGTTGCAAGGTGAGCAAGATTGGGAACTAAATATTCCAGGGTACTTGACTTTTCGAAAAGGCAGACAAAATGGAAAAGAAGGGGGGGTAGCCCTGATAATAAAGGATGACATAAGGACAGTAGTGAGGAAGGATCATGGCTCAGAAGATCAGGAAGTAGAATCAGTATGGGTGGAAATAAGAAATAACAATGGGCAGAAAACATTGGTGCGAGTAGTTTATAGGCCCCCTAAAAGTAACTATACCATTGGACATAGTATTAATCAAGAAATAAGAGGAGCTTGTAACAAAGGTAATGCAATAATCCTGGGGGACTTTAATCTTCATATAGACTGGGCAAAACAAATTGACAGAAATAGTTTGGAGGACGAGTTCATGGAATGCATTTGAGACAGTTTCTGAGAACAATGTCATGGAACCAACCAGGGAACAGGCTATTTTAAATCTTGTCTTGTGTGATGAGACAGGGTTAATTAGTAATCTCATAGTAAGGGATCCTCTGGGGAAGTGTGATCATAATATGATAGAATTTCACTTTGAGTTCAAGAGTGACGTATTTAACTCCGAAAATAGAGTTTTAAACTTAAAGCCAATTGCATAGGTATGAGGGGCGAGTTGGCTAAGGTTGATTGGGAAAGATTAAAAGATATGACAATAGATAAGCAATGGTGAACATTTAAAGAAATATTTCATAATTCTCAATGAACATACATTCCATTGAGGAGTAAAAACTCCATGGGAGAAGTGATCCATCTGTGGCTAACTAAAGAAGTTAAGGATAGTATCAGATTAAAAGAAAAGGCTTATAATGTTGCCAAGAAGAGTAGTAAGTCTGAGGATTGGGAGAGTTTTAGAAACCAGCAAACGATGACCAAAAAATTGATAAAGAGAGAGAAAATAGAATATGAGAGTAAACTAACAAGAAATATAAAAACAGATTGTAAGAGCTTCTACATGTATGTAAAAAGGAAGAGAGTAGCGAAAGTAAACGTGGGTCCCATAGAGGCTGAGACAGGAGAAATTATAATGGGGAATAAGGAAATGGCAGAGATGTTAAACAAATATTTTGTATGTGTCTTCACATTAGAAGACACAAAAAGTATACCAGAAATAGTGGGGAACCATGGGTCAAATAAGAGTGAGGAACTTAAAGTAATTAATATTAGTAAAGGAAAAGTACTGGAGAAATTAATGGGACTAAAAGCTGACAAATCTCCTGGACCTGATGGGCTACATCTGAGGGTTGTAAAAGAGGTGGCTGCAGAGGCAGTGGATGCATTGGTTGTGATCTTTCAAAATTCCCTAGATTCTAGAACGGTCCCAGTGGATTGGAAGATAGCAAATGTAACACCGGTGTTCAAGAAAGGAGGGAGAGAGAAAACAGGGAACTACAGGCTAGTTAGCCTGACATCAGTAGTTGGGAAAATGCTGGAATTCATTATTAACGATGTGGTTACGGGGCACTTAGAAAATTATATGATTAGGCAGAATCAACATGGTTTTATGAAAGGGAAATTGTGTTTGACAAATGAATTAGAGTTTTTTGAGGATGTAACTAGCAGGGTAGATAAAGGGGAACCAGTGGATATGGGAAATTTGGATTTTCAAAAGGCATTTGATAAGGTGCCACACAAAAGGTGGTTACACAAGATAAGGGCTCATGGGGTTGGGGGTAATATATATTAGCATGGATAGAGGATTGGTTAACGGACAGAAAACAGAGTAGGAATAAACGGGTCATTTTCAGGTTGGCAGGCTGTAACTAATGGGGTGCCGCAAGGATCAGTGCTTGGGCCTCAGCTATTTACAATCTGTATTAAAGACTTAGGTGAAGGGACTGAGTGTAATGTACCCAGGTTTGCTGATGATACAAAGCGAGGTGGGAAAGCAAGCTGTGAGGAGGACACAGAGTCTGCAAAGGGATATAGATAGGATAAGTGAGGCAAGAAGGTGCAGATGGAGTATAATGTGGGGAAATGTGAAGTTATTCACTTTGGAAGGAAGAATAGAAAAATAGAATATTTTTTAAATGGTGAGGAACTATTAAGTGTTGGTGTTCAGAGGGATTTGGGTGCCCTTGTACACGAAACACAGAAAGTTAACATGCAGGCACAGCAAGCAATTAGGAAGGCAAATGGTATGTTGGCCTTTATTGCAAGGGGGTAGGAGTACAAGAGTAAGGAAGTCTTGCTGCAATTGCACAGGGCTTTGGTAAGACCATACCTGGAGTACTGCGTACAGTTTTGGTCTCCTTATCAAAGGAATGATATACTTGCCTTAGAGACGATGCAACGACTGTTCACCTGATTGATTCCTGGGATGAGAGGGTTGTCCTTTGAGGAGAGATTGAGTAGAATGGGTCTATACTGTTTGGAGTTTAGAAGAATGAGAGGTGATCTCATTGAAACATATATGATTCTGAGGGGGCTTGACAGGGTAGATGCTGAAAGGCTGTTTCCCCTGGCTGGAGAGTGGAGAACGGGGGGTCATAGTCCCATGATAATGGATTGGCCATTTAGGACTGAGATGAGGAGAAATTTCTTCACTCAGAAGGTTGTAAATCTTCGGAATTCTCTACCCCAGAGAGCTGTGGATGCTGAGTCGTTGAGTATATTCAAGGCTGAGATCAATAGATTTTTGGACTCTAAGGGAGTCAAAGGATATGGGGATTGGGCAGGAAAGTGGAATTTAGGTCAAAGATCAGCCATGATCATCTTGAGTGGCGGAGCAGTCTCGAAGGGCCGTATGGCCTACTCCTGCTCCTATTTCTTATGTTCTAAAAATGGAGAATTAAAATAGGGAGGTCATTAATATTTCAAAAAAATAGATCTAGGACAAGAATCGGTCCTGGGGGTTACCTCAATTTCAGTGTTTCCAGGATCCAACTTGATTCCACTGAGCGTGGCCACCTGAGACTATCCAATCGAAATCAGATCCACCATTGGGCTGTTATGTTGCTGTCGTTATGGTTTTTGAAACAGCCAGTTAGCACTGCATGAATCACAGGATTAACAAGTGACTCATCAACTGTTTGTGTTTCAGTAATGCCATAATTGAGCATTAGTTAGATTTTAAATCACACTATTGGATACCCAGTTTTTTAATACAATTTAACCCTTCGAACTCCAATCAAGTTATTTTATGTATTTTTTTTTGTTTCTGGCTGATTCCTGAAAGGAAAATGTGCAGGATGAGGTAAGTGTTAATAATCCAGGTACGTTTTTTTTTATTATTCGTTCATGGGATGTGGGCGTCGCTGGCGAGGCCGGCATTTATTGCCCATCCCTAATTGCCCTTGAGAAGGTGGTGGTGAGCCGCCTTCTTGAACCGCTGCAGTCCGTGTGGTGAAGGTTCTCCCACAGTGCTGTTAGGAAGGGAGTTCCAGGATTTTGACCCAGCGACAATGAAGGAACGGCATATATTTCCAAGTCGGGATGGTGTGTGAATTGGAGGGGAATGTACAGGTGGTGGTGTTCCCATGTACCTGCTGCTCTTGTCCTTCTAGGTGGTAGAGGTCGCGGGTTTGGGAGGTGCTGTCGAAGAAGCCTTGGCGAGTTGCTGCAGTGCATCCAGTGGATGGTACACACTGCAGCCACTTTGCGCTGGTGGTGAAGGGAGTAAATGTTTAGGGTGGTGGATGGGGTGCCAATCAAGCGGGCTGCTTTGTCCTGGATGGTGTCGAGCTTCTTGAGTGTTGTTGGAGCTGCACTCATCCAGGCAAGTGGAGAGCATTCCATCACACTCCTGACTTTTTTTTTATTCGTTCATGGGATGTGGGCGTCGCTGGCGAGGCCAGCATTTATTGCCCATCCCTAATTGCCCTCGAGAAGGTGGTGGTGAGCCGCCTTCTTGAACCGCTGCAGTCCGTGTGGTGACGGTTCTCCCACAGTGCTGTTAGGAAGGGAGTTCCAGGATTTTGACCCAGCGACAATGAAGGAACGGCGATATATTTCCAAGTCGGGATGGTGTGTGACTTGGAGGGGAACGTGCAGGTGGTGTTGTTCCCATGTGCCTGCTGCTCTTGTCCTTCTAGGTGGTAGAGGTCGCGGGTTTGGGAGGTGCTGTCGAAGAAGCCTTGGCGAGTTGCTGCAGTGCATCCTGTGGATGGTACACACTGCAGCCACAGTGCGCCGGTGGTGAAGGGAGTGAATGTTTAGTGTGGTGGATGGGGTGCCAATCAAGCGGGCTGCTTCATCTTGGATGGTGTCGAGCTTCTGGAGCGTTGTTGGAGCTGCACTCATCCAGGCAAGTGGAGAGTATTCCATCACACTCCTGACTTGTGCCTTGTAGATGGTGGAAAGGCTTTGGCGAGTCAGGAGGTGAGTCACTCGCCGCAGAATACCCAGCCTCTGACCTGCTTTCGTAGCCACAGTATTTATATGGCTGGTCCAGTTAAGTTTCTGGTCAATGGTGACCCCCAGGATGTTGATGGTGGGGGATTCGGTGATGGTAATGCCGTTGAATGTCAGGGGGAGGTGGTTAGACTGTCTCTTGTTGGAGATGGTCATTGCCTGGCACTTATCTGGCGCGAATGTTACTTGCCACTTACGAGCCCAAGCCTGGATGTTGTCCAGGTCTTGCTGCATGCGAGCTTGGACTGCTTCATTATTTGAGGGGTTGCGAATGGAACTGAACACTGTGCAGTCATCAGCGAACATCCCCATTTCTGACCTTATGATGGAAGGAAGGTCATTGATGAAGCAGCAGAAGATGGTTGGGCCTAGAACACTACCCTGAGGAACTCCTGCAGCAATGCCCTGGGGCTGAGACGATTGGCCTCCAACAACCACTACCATCTTCCTTTGTGCTAGGTATGACTCCAGCCACTGGATAGTTTTCCCCCTGATTCCCATTGACTTCAATTTTACTAGGGCTTCTTGGTGCCACACTCGGTCAAATGCTGCCTTGATGTCAAGGGCAGTCACTCTCACCTCACCTCTGGAATTCAGCTCTTTTGTCCATGTTTGGACCAAGGCTGTAATGAGGTCTGGAGCCGAGTGGTCCTGGCGGAACCCAAACTGAGCATCGGTGAGCAGGTTATTGGTGAGTAAGTGCCGCTTGATAGCACTGTCGACGACACCTTCCATCACTTTGCTGATGATTGAGAGTAGACTGATGGGGCGGTAATTGGCCGGATTGTATTTGTCCTGCTTTTTGTGAACAGGACATACCTGGGCAATTTTCCACATTGTCGGGTAGATGCCAGTGTTGTAGCTCTACTGGAACAGTTTGGCTAGAGGCGCGGCTGGTTCTGTAGTACAAGTCTTCAGCACTACAGCCGGGATGTTGTTGGGGCCCATAGCATTTGCTGTATCCAGTGCACTCAGCCGTTTCTTGACATCACGTGGAGTGAATCGAATTGGCTGAAGACTGGCTTCTGTGATGGTGGGGTTATCGAGAGGAGGCCGAGATGGATCATCCACTTGGTACTTCTGGCTGAAGATGGTTGTCAACGTTTCAGCCTTGTCTTTTGCACTCACGTGCTGGACTCTGCCATCATTGAGAATGGGGATGTTTATGGAGCACCCTCCTCCCTTTAGTTGTTTAATTGTCCACCACCATTCACGACTGGATGTGGCAGGACTGCAGAGCTTTGATCTGATCCGTTGGTTGTGGAATCGCTTAGCTTTGTCTATAGCATGTTGCTTCCGCTGTTTAGCATGCATGTAGTCCTGAGTTGTAGCTTGACCAGGTTGGCACGACATTTTTAGGTATGCCTGGTGCTGCTCCTGGCATGCTCTTCTACACTCCTCATTGAACCAGGGTTGATCCCCTGGCTTGTTGGTAATGGTAGAGTGGGGAATATGCCGGGCAATGAGGTTACAGATTGTGCTGGAATACAATTCTGCTGCTGCTGATGGCCCACAGCGCCTCATGGATGCCCAGTTTTGAGCTGCTTGATCTGTTCTGAATCTATCCCATTTAGCGCGGTGGTAGTGCCACACAACACGTTGGTTGGTGTCCTCAGTGCAAAGATGGGACTTCATCTCCACGAGGACTGTGCGGTGGCCACTACTACCAATACTGTCATGGACAGATGCATTTGCGACAGGTAGATTGGTGAGGACGAGATCAAGTAAGTTTTTCCCTCGTGTTGGTTCACTCACCACTTACTGCAGGCCTAGTCTAGCAACTATTTCCTTTAGGACTCGGCCAGCTCGGTCAGTGGTGCTACCGAGCCACTCTTGGTGATGGACATTGAAGTCCCCCACCCAGAGTACATTCTGTGCCCTTGCTTACCCTCAGTGCTTCCTCCAAGTGGTGTTCAATGTGGAGGAGGACTGATTCATCAGCCGAAGGAGGGGCGGTAGGTGGTAATCTGCAGGAGGTTTCCTTGCCCATGTTTGACCTGATGCCATGAGATTTCATGGGGTCCAGAGTCAATGTTGAGGACTCCGAGGGCCACTCCCTCTTGACTGTATATCACTGTACCGCCACCTCTGGTAGGTCTGTCCTGCCGGTGGGACAGGACATACCCAGGGATGGTGATAGAGTAGTCTGGGACATTGGCTGAAAGGTATGATTCTGTGAGTATGGCTATGTCAGGCTCAACAAAATGAGTTATGTCATTGATGGCACTCAGGGACTAAGTAGTTTCAGCTTTAATTGTAAGCTATTCTTTTTACGACTTTAGAGAATATTGGTCTAGGCGATGTTGGGTATAGTTATCGACATCAGATAGAGAGCAGAGATTTGCCTATAAAATGTTTATACATTTTCAATCCTGTGAAAATATATCTTACTTTGAAGACTGATATATTGATGTATGAGGTTGAGTAAGCATATCTGAACAGCAATGGAGAAATCTTTTCTTGATATACATTAATGACTTGGACTTGGGAGTACAGGGCACAATTTCAAAATTTGCAGATGTCACAAATCTTGGAAGGGTAGTGAACAGCGAGGAGGATAGTTTTAGACTTCAAGAGGACATAGATATGCTGGTGGCATGGGCGGACACATGGCAGATGAAGTTTAAGGCGGAAAAATGCAAGGTGATGCATTTCGGTAGGAAAAATGAGGAGAGGCAATATAAACTAGAGGGCACAATTCTAAAAGGGGCGCAGGAACAGAAGGATCTGGGGGTATTTGTGTACAAATCGTTGAAGGTCGCAGGACAGGTTGAGAAAGCATTTGAAAAAGCAAACGGGGTCCTAGGCTTTATAAATAGAGACATAGAATACAAAAGCAAGGAAGTCACGATGAACCTTTATAAAACACTGGTTTGGCCACAACTGGAGTATTGTGTCCAGTTCTGGGCACTGCACTTTAGGAAGGATGTGAAGGCCTTAGAGAGTGAGCAGAGGAGGTTTACTGGAATGATTCCAGGGATGAGGGGCTTAAATTTCTTGGATAGACTGGAGAGGCTGGAATTGTTCTCCTTGGAACAGATATGGTTGCAAGGAGATTTGATAGAGGTATTCAAAATCATGAAGGGTGTTGACAGAGTCGATAGAGAGAAACTGTTCCCATTGGCATAAGGGTCAAGAACCAGAGGGCAAAGATTTAAGGTGATTGGCAAAAGAATCAAAGGCGACACAATTTAAAACTATTTTATACAGCAAGTGGTTAGGATCTGGAATGCACTGCCCAAGGGAATGGTGGAGGCAGATTCAATCATGGCCTTCGAAAGGGAACTGGGTAAGTACTTGAAATGAAAAAATGTGCAGGGCTACGGGGATAGGGCGGGGGAGTTGGACTAGCTGGATTGCTTGTGCGTCGAGCTGACGTGGACTCGATGGACTTAAATGGCCTCCTTCCGTGCTGTAACCTTTCTATGATTCTATTCTGTGATCTAGTATCAACAATTCTCTATCCAGTGTACTGGTTCTTGCTATTTCAGGTACTTCCAGATGAACAGGTCCTGATACATCAGTTGTTCTCCTGATCTGGGTTATTTGTATAATGCAGCAGCCACAGTGAGCCAATAGCTTCTGTCAAATGCTGTAGCTCTATCTCTCAATTGATTCTTATTTACTAAAGGAAAAATGAGGTACTGATATGAAATTGATTTGGAGCATGCGACACATGGGGCCCGATGTACCAGGGCTGCAGGGCTATCGGGCGCGTGGGTAACACGCCCGGTGAAATTAGTCAGCTTCCCGCGCGATCGTAGCATCCAATCCACTAATTGGATCCACTTACCTGCTCCTCCGGGTTCCCCACTGCTGATCTGCGCGTCGGGTGGTCTGCGCATGCGCAGTAAGATCTGTCAGCTGGAGGAGCTCTATTTAAAGGGGCAGTCCTCCACTGACAGATGCTGCAACAAATAGCAAAAATTACAGCATGGAGCAGCCCAGGGGGAAGGCTGCTCCCAGTTTAATGATGCCTCACTCCAGGTATCAATACATGGGGTGAGGAGGAGGGGGAGGACAGAGATCTTCCTCCCGGCGGGCAGGAGGAAGCGGCCTACCTCTGCCACCAGGAAGGCCTGGCTCGAGGTGGCAGAGGAAGTCACCAGCGCAACCAACATATCGCCCACCTGCATACAGTGCAGGAGGCGCTCCAATGACCTCAGTAGGTCAGCCAAAGTGAGTACACGTAGTCTTTCTCTTACACTCCGTCTGCCACATCACTGTCCCACCCCACATCTCCTTCAGCACTGCCAATACAACTCTGTCACATCACCCCTCATACCCACTCAAACCTCATCCTCATCTTACCTGCACCTACTCACCTCGCCAGTACTCATCCCGCCACTACCACTCAACCCAATCCTCATACAATCTCATGTCTCTATCTTATACTCACCCTCTCGTGCATCTCTTTCACGGCCAGCCTCACTCAACCTGCCACAACCTGTGCTGCAGCCACAGGGCATGCATCACATATGTGCAGTAGGCAGCTTAAGGCAAACATGTCGTGAGCAAGGGTGTTTGAGGGTTTGTCATGGGTGTTACTTATATTGAATTTCTGACCAACTCACATTACATATTATATTGGCACCACTACTGCCATGTCTTCGCGAATCCTGTCTGGTTTGTGCAATAATGCCCTCTCCTGAGGATCGCTATGAGGACCCACAACTGATGCCACCCATTGTGTCACGGCAGAGTGGGTGTAGGTGTATTTGCAGAGCTCTTTTGTGCAGACGACTGAGAGACATCGGCGATGTCCCCGGTTGCACCCTGGAAGGATGCGGAGGAGAAGTTGTTGAGGGCAGTGGTGACTTTGACAGCGACAGTTAAGAAGATGGTGCTCGGGCCAGCCAGGAGCAGCTCGGCATGAAAGAGGCTGCAGATGTCCACGACTACATGTCGAGTGACTCTGAGCCTCCGTGTGCACTGCTGCTCAGTGAGGTCCAGGAGGCTGAGCCTCGGTCTGTGGACCCTGTGGCGAGGGTAGTGCCCTCTGCGACGCATCTCTCTCTGCGGTAGCCCTCCCTCCTGCTGTACAGGTGGATGTGTCACAGCACTCTGTTGTGGAGCTCCAGGTGTCAGAGGTGGACGGCGTGGATGGCGAGGCTGGTGAGGCTGGTGATGCTGTTTGCCCTCCGAGGAGGTCATGACTGCAGCTACGGCGGCCCCCATCCGCAAGATGTACATCTGAGGGGGTCCGCAAGGTAAGTACATGTCTCTGGACCCCGGGGTAAGTGTGCAGGTTGGTGACTTTGACTGTCAGGAGGAGGGTGGTGGAGGCCAAACTTTGTCCCAAGTAACAGAGTGGCCTCCTGCAATGGGTGAGGGTCTCCCTCCCACCCCCCCCCCCCCACCTGTCAAATGGACCTTTGCAACTGCCACAGGCTGACAGCTGCAACACGTCCATTTGACCTGGGAGTGTTTCCCCCATTATGGGAAACAGTCCCAGTTTGCTCGAAAATCCCACCCCTCCTCACATAATCCCTTAATCAGGTCAGTTAATGACCTGAAATACCTAAATAAATACTTACAAGTGGCATCCCGCTGGCTTTAATTGCCTGCAGGATTCCCACCAGCGGGGGCTGCGCGCGCACGCCGGCGCGGAACCCGGAAGTGCGCGGGTTCGGGGCGAGCTCCGGTCCCGCGCCGGGATTCTCCAATTTTCGGAGCCCCCCCCGCCAGGAACGCACCCGATAGCGGGTGCTAAAATGACGCCCATGATGAACCAATAGGATTGTTACAAGTTTCAGGTCTGCCTTAGATATTCATTTAATTACAGCACTGCTGATCACTCCCATAAGTGGTTCAAACATCTTATGTTCAGGATTGTGCCCATACTGCCAAATATCTAATTATACAGTTGTATAAACCAAGTGTGTAACAATAAGATCCCCTTGTGATTTGAACTGGATGTTATGTATTTTGGGTGTATTCTCACCTGCTTCTCCAATCTTTTCAAAGGCAGACTGGAATGAGATAAAGCCAGATACGAATTGTTAAGCTTCTTTATTTTACAGACAGCAAGTGATGTCCGGAATAGCATATGTAATGAAATCTCATCTTGATTCAGCTAATGCCAGAACCCTCCTCATGAAGAAGAAAAATAATAAAAATATAGCATGCTCTCCCTATTATTGGTCTGACTTAACTTTTCCTGGTCAGCCTTTCTGATACTAACTGGCTCTACACTTTAGAAGGTTGAATTTCCCCTCGCTAGGCTAGGCTTCATCCCTTGACCTCGCTGGATAACTGTTTCCCTTTGTCTTTTTTGTCCGTGTACCCAGCCATTGGTAGGGATGTCCCTCTGACTCTTTCTCTGTTCAATGATTTGCTAGTTGGCTTGTTAATAAAACTGGCTAACTCTTCCTCTCCCACCTCCCCTTGAAGTGCAGGTTTGAAGAAAACATCTCCTGCTATTCTGAAAATAATTAAAGGACATCCTGGTTTAATGGGTTTGGAATGACACAATGAGGGTCAAATGTATCCGTTTGAAATGGACTGTGAGTTGCGACATTCCACAAACTAGCTTGCCTGGTTCCAATGAACATCTTCAATTCCTTCAGCCTGAAATTTTTTTAAAACCTTTACAAATTCACTTTGTTTTAAAATTTAAACGTAGCTCATTCCAAAATCCTTTCCAAGAAGAAAAAAACGATCAAATCCTGAAGCATAACCAGGATATTATCTGAATTGAGCAACAAGCTTACTTGCAGTTAAAGAATACATTGAAAATATTTGCAATTTTTTAATTCATTCATGGGATGTGGGCATCGCAGGCAAGGCCAGCATTTATTGCCTATCCCTAATTGCCCTTGAGAAAGTGATGGTGATTCACCTTCTTGAACCGCTGCAGTCCGTGTGGTGAAGGTTCTCCCACGGTGCTGTTAGGTAGGGAGTTCCAGGATTTTGACCCAACGACGATTAAGGAACGGTGATATATTTCCAAGTCAGGATGGTGTATGACTTGGAGGGGAATGTGCAGGTGGTGGTGTTCCCATGCGCCTGCTGCTCTTGTCCTTCTAGTTGGTGGAGGTCGCAGGTTTGGGAGGTGCTGGTGAAGAAGCCTTGGCGAGTTGCTGCAGTGCATCCTGTAGATGGTACACTGCAGCCACGGTGCGCCGGTGGTGGAGGGAGTGAACATTTAAAGTGGTGGATGGGGTATCAATCAAGTGGGCTGCTTTGTCCTGGACGGTGTAGAGCTTCTTGAGTGATGTTGGAGCTGCACTTATCCAGGCAAGTGGAGACTATTCCATCACACTCTTGACTTGTGCCTTGTAGATGCTGGAAAGGCTTCGGGGAGTCAGGAGGTGAGTCACTCGCCGCAGAATACCCAGCCTCTGACCTACTCTTGTAGCCACAGTATTTATGTGGCTGGTCCAGTTTAGTTTCTGGTCAGTGGTGACCACAAGGATGTTGATGGTGGGGGTTTCAGCAATGGTAACGCCATTGAATTACAGGGGAGGTGGTAAGATGCTCTCTTGTTGGAGATGGTCATTGCCTGGCACTTGTTACTTGCCACTTATCAGCCCAAGCCTGGATGTTGTCCAGTTCCTGCTGCATGCGGGGGCACGGAATGCTTCATTATCTGAGGGGTTGCGAATGGAACTGAACACTGGGCAATCATCAGCGAACATCCCCGTTTCTGACCTTATGATTGAGGGAAGGTCGTTGATGAAGCAGATGAAGATGGTTGGGCCAAGGACACTGCCCTGAGGAACTCCTGCAGCAATGTCCTGCGGCTGAGACGATTGGCCTCCAACAACCACTACCATCTTCCTTTGTGCTAGGTATAACTCCCAGCCACTGGAGAGTTTTCCCCCTGATTCCCATTGACTTCAATTTTACTAGGGCTCCTTGGTGCCACACTCGGTCAGATGCTGCCTTGATGTCAAGGGCAGTCACGCTCACCTCACCTCTGGAATTCAGCTCTTTTGTCCATATTTAGACCAAGGCTGTAATGAGGTTTGGAGCCGAGTGGTCCTGGCGGAACCCAAAGTGAGCATCGGTGAGCAGGTTATTGGTGAGTAAGTGCCGCTTGATAGCATTGTCGACGACACCTTCCATCACTTTGATGATTGAGGGTAGACTGATGGGGCGGTAAATGGCCAGATTGGATTTGTCCTGCTTTTTGTGGACAGGACATACCTGGGCAATTTTCCACATTGTCAGATAGATGCCAGTGTTGTCGCTGTACTGGAACAGTTTGGCTAGAGGCGCAGCTAGTTCTGGAGCACAAGTCTTCAGCACTACAGCCGGGATGTTGGCGGGGCTCGTATCCTTTGTTGTATCCGGTGCACTCAGCCGTTTCTTGATATCACGTGGAGTGAATCGAATTGGCTGCAGACTGGCTTCTGTGATGGTGGGGATCTCGGGAGGAGGCCGAGATGGATCATCCACTCGGCACTTCTGGCTGAAGGTGGTTGCAAATGCTTCAGCCTTGTCTTTTGCACTCACGTGCTGGGCTCTACCATCATTGAGGATCGGGATATTCACAGAGCCTCCTCCTCCCGTTAGTTGTTTAATTGTCCACCACCGTTCATGGCTAGATGTGGCAGGACTGCAGAGCTTTGATCTGATCCGTTGGTTGTGGAATCGCTTAGCTCTGTCTATAGCATGTTGCTTCCGCTGTTTAGCATACATGTAGTCCCGTGTTGTAGCATCACCAGATTGGCACCTCATTTCTAGGTATGCCTGGTGCTGCTCCTGGCATGCTCTTCTGCACTCCTCATTGAACCAGGGTTGATCCCCTGGCTTCTTCATAATGGTAAATTGAGGGATATGCCAGGCCATGAGGTTACAGATTGTAGTGGAATACATACAATTCTGCTGCTGCTGCTGCTGATGGCCCACAGTGCCTCATGGATGCTCAGTTTTGAGCTGCTCGATCTGTTCTGAATCTATCCCATTTAGCACGGTGGTAGTGCCACACAACATGATGGATGGTGTTATCAGTGTGAAGATGGGACTTCGTCTCCACAAGGACTGTGTGGTGCTCACTTCTACCAATTCTGGCATGGACAGATGCATCTGCAACAGATAGATTGGTGAGGATGAGTTCAAGTAGGTTTTTCCCTCGTGTTGGTTCTCTCACCACCTGCCGCAGCCCCAGTCTGGCAGCTATGTTCTTCAGGACTCAGCCAGCTTGGTCAGTAGTTGTGCTACCGAGCCACTCTTGGTGATGGACATTGAAGTCCCCCACCCAGAGTACATTCTGTGCCCTTGCTAGCCTCAGTCCTTCCTCCAAGTGATGCTCAACATGGAGGAGGACTGATTCATCAACTGAGGGAGGGCGGTTGATCAAAGTTCTGTTAAACAGATATTGCCCTGTTTGAGTGCAGGAAATACTAAGGTAGGTTAAAAAAAGTTTGGACCATACTAAATGCTTTGGTATGATGAGAAAAATTACTGATTTAATCTCACAAATGTTGCCTTTATTTGTGTCATCTGGCCAACAACTTTTTTTTGTGCTTTCTGATATGATACCAAGCATCATCAATGTTTAGAATTATAGCCTGATTGTGAAGGTTCAGCAAATTGACATTATCACAGGTAGCATAATGAACCAAATGATCTTTTTTTGTTCTCCTCAGTGGAGAAGAATTGTTCTGGTTGCTATGTGTAGTGACATCGAAAATGTATTCAAAAAGAATGTGGTTGCGATGTTGCTACACATGGTGAGCACAGTTGTTTTCTACCCTCATAGTCTTATATGGACTCCAAAGCTCTGATTTTAACTTGGGGTGGGAGTCAGGTGGCTGGGGGCTGAGGCAGACGACGGACCATTCCGACCTCAGCAGCGTGCAAAGGGAGCCAACTCCACCTTCCTCTCTGTTTGTTCGTTTGGACTGAATCCTCGGGCAGTCAACTGTAGTGTCCTATTTGAGTTTTGATTTCACCAACATACTCTTTGCTGGGCCTCCACTGCTCCCACCTCTACAAACTTGCAACTCAGTCAGAAGTCTGTGGACTGTATTCTATCCCACATGATATCTCAGGTACCCATCCCTGCTGACCTCCACTGGATCTCTGTTCACCAGTGTAATGGCTTCAAAAATCTTTACCTTTGTCTTGAGGTGCCTCCGTGGCCCTCCCCCATCCTGTCTCTGCAGTGTGAAGGCCATATGTACCAGCACATCCCTCAACTCTTTGAACTCTAGCATAGGAGGAAGGAAAAGGAATGTAAAAATCTGTGTGATAGAACCAAGTTAAATATAGTGCTATAATTTAAGAGATGGGGTTGCCTGTCTGGCAGGTGATGTGTTTACTTTCCATTGTTTTCACTAAGTGTGAAGAAAAAGATCCTGATAGTTATGGATGGTGAGATGGAATGAGAGCCAAGGGCCTCAGAAAGAGCTTTAATTGTCAATTTCATTTATAAATATCTTAGCTTGATATAGTGTCAGGCCAGTCAAGGTTGGCAAGATCAGAATTAAAATAAGCATCATCGCATTTTTAAACTTTAGAATTTTCTTACTTTAGAAGGTTTTCTAATTACCATAATAAATTAGAAACATTTAATTAAAAAATCCAGCAATCAAAGAGGACTAGTTGATAAGGCTTGTTAGTACAACATAGATCAATTCAGTGTCTAGATTCACTAGATCGTCTAGTAGGAGATTCCAACAATTGATTTAAAATAATTGTTAACTCTGGGATTAAGGACCGAACTAGTTCAGATTAAAATCACCCAAATTAATCTATTCACTGTTCACATTAACTGAGAAGAAGAAAGGTTCACATGAGGGTGATGTATTATATTTGACAATTATGGCCTTTTTCACATTTTCTTTTTTTGTTAGCTGCCAGTTTTCTTTCAACAATCAATACACTGCAATGTTAATTGTGGAAAACTATTTTTTACATCATATAGAATTAAATTAAATTCCACAACTAAAAATAAATTCTCCAAGATGCACTTTGGTTTGTCTGTGGCACCAGTAAAAGACAATAGTGGGAATTTTAACTCCCCCGGCTTGGCGGAAACTAGTAAGGGGGCAGTTATAATGGAGCAGGGAACTTACCCACTCGCTTCATGGTCCCATCTGGCCGATTGCAATTTTAAAACGCAGGTGGAAAGGACACCCACCCCAAGACAGCGGAGTCCTCTTCAAATGTGCAGATTGGGATCCGATGATTTGAACCTGAGGCCTGAGTGGGGAAGCAGTGGTGGCTTCCACACCAAGCAAAAACCTTCTGGGTACAGCAGCCAGAACCAGAAGAGACCCAGTCAGGTAGAAGAGGCCTCTGGGCCCCACAAAGAAACCTTGGGGCTCCGGTCCCGGGCCTCCCCCTTCCACCAACGGGATTCCTCTCCCTCAGCCCTCCTCACCACTTACATTGTGCCAGGGACCGTTCCCGCGGGCCTACAGCGGTGGTCTCCGAGCCGCACAATTTTAACAACTGGGCAGCCGCTTCCCGTGGACTTCGGAAGAGGCCAGATAATGAGGCCCGGCCATTGAAATTGGCTGACCCTCCCACCCAGCTGCAACTTCCAGACTGGCAGCAGCTCGGTATGCCGCGACCCACCTGGGAGTAAAATTCAACCCCAATTAGTCCATTTCTTCCAATAAGCCTTGACAATTTCCCTGGTGATTGACTCTCCATAAACTTGTTCAGTCTTGTGAGAGAGATGAATAATCACAGGTAAAACTTCCAAGCACAAGGAAAATCTGTAAAACGTAAACAGCAAGAATATATTTTGTATTTTGGTGTGATTGCGCCTTTAAATAGGCTGAACTATTAGGGGGGAGTTTTAACTCCCAGGCGGTCGGCCGGGCCTCGTTAACATAGCTGTGCTGAGCTACCCGCATGAAATTTGCGCTGAGAGGCAGTTTGCTGGGCTTTGGGCAACAAATATTAAGTGGCCCACAGGCCGTCGGTTGGAACTCAGGTAAGTCATTCGGGAGGGATTCGCAAACATGGAAAGGCAGGACTGGATGGCAGTCGCCCAAATTTTCTTTGTGGGGCTCACGATAATGAAACTACTGAATTGTTGTAAAAACCCAGCTGGTTCACTAATGTCCTTTAGGGAAGGAAACCTGCCGTCCTTACCCAATCTGGCCAATATTTGACTCCAAACCTACAGCAATGTGGTTGATTCTTAATTGCCCTCTGAAATGGCCGAGCAAGTCACTCAGTTGTACAATCTCGCTACGAAAAGTCATCATAAGAATAAAACCGGACGGACCACCCGGCATCAGACCTCTAGGCACTGGACACGACAAAGGCAACCCAAGCCCAGTCGACCCTGCAAAGTCCTCCTCACTAACATCTGGGGACTTATGCCAAAATTGGGAGAGCTGTCCCACAGGCTAGTCAAGCACAGCCTGACATAGTCATACTCACAGAATCATACCTTTCAGCCAATGCCCCAGACTCTTCCATCAACATCCCTGGGTATGTCCTGCCCACCGGCAGGACAGACCCACCAGAGGTGGCAGTGCAGTGATATACAGTCAAGAGGGTGTGGTCCTGGGAGTCAGCAACATGGACTCCAGACCCCATGAAATCTCATGGCATCTGGTCAAACATGGACAAGGAAACCTCCTGCTGATTACCACCTACCGCCCTCCCTCAGCTGATGAATCAGTCCTCCTCCATGTTGAGCACCACTTGGAGGAATCACTGAGGGTAGCAAGGGCACAGAATATACTCTGGGTGAGAGACATCAATGTCCATTGCCAAGAGTGGCTTGGTAGCACCACTACTGACCGAGCTGGCCGAGTCCTGAAGGACATAACTGTCAGACCGGGCCTGCGGCAGGTGGTGAGCGAACCAACACGAGGTTGACGCCGTCCTCACCAATCTACCTGTCGCAGATGCATCTGTCCATGGCAGTGTTAGTAGGAATGACCACCGCACAGTCCTCGTGGAGACGAAGTCCCGTTTTCACACTGAGGACACCATCCAACGTGTTGTGTGCCACTACCACCGTGCTAAATGGGACAGATTCAGAATAGATCTAGCAGCTCAAAACTGGGCATCCATGAGGCGCTGTGGGCCATCAGCAGCAGCAGAATTGTATTCCAGCACAATCTGTAACCTCATGGCTCGGCATATTTCTCACTCTACCATTACCAACAAGCCAGGGGATCACCCTGGTTCAATGAGGAGTGTAGAAGAGCGTGCCAGGAGCAGCACCAGGCGTACCTAAAAATGAGGTGCCAACCTGGTGAAGCTACAACACAGGACTACATGCATGCTAAACAGCGGAAGCAACATGCTATAGACAGAGCTAAGCGATTCCACAACCAACGGATCAGATCAAAGCTCTGCAGTCCTGCCACATCCAGTCGTGAATGGTGGTGGACAATTAAACAACTAAAGGGAGGAGGGTGCTCCATAAACATCCCCATCCTCAATGATGGCAGTTTCCAGGACGTGAGTGCAAAAGACAGGGCTGAAGCATTGGCAACCATCTTCAGCCAGAAGTGCCGAGTGGATGATCCATCTCGGCCTCCTCTCAATAACCCCACCATCACAGAAGTCAGTCTTCAGCCAATTCGATTCACTCCATGTGATATCAAGAAATGGCTGAGTGCACTGGATACAGCAATGGCTATGGGCCCCGCCAACATCCCGGCTGTAGTGCTGAAGACTTGTGCTCCAGAACTAGCTGCGCCTCTAGCCAAGCTGTTCCAGTACAGCTACAATACTGGCATCTACCCGACAATGTGGAAAATTGCCCAGGTATGTCCTGTCCACAAAAAGCAGGACAAATCCAATCCGACCAATTACCACCCCATCAGTCTACTCTCAATCATCAGCAAAGTGATGGAAGGTGTCGTCGACAGTGCTATCAAGCGGCACTTACTCACCAATAACCTGCTCACTGATGCCCACTTTGGGTTCCGCCAGGACCACTCGGCTCCAGACCTCATTACAGCCTTGGTCCAAACATGGACAAAAGAGCTGAATTCCAGAGGTGAGGTGAGCGTGACTGCCCTTGACATCAAGGCAGCATTTGACCGAGTATGGCACCAAGGAGCCCTGGTAAAATTGAAGTCAATGGGAATCGGGGGAAAATTCTCCAGTGGCTGGAGTCATACCTAGCACAAAGGAAGATGGTAGTGGTTGTTGGAGGCCAATCGTCTCAGCCCCAGGACATTGCTGCAGGAATTCCTCAGGGCAGTGTCCTTGGCCCAACCATCTTCATATGCTTCATCAATGACCTTCCCTCCATCATAAGGTCAGAAATGGGGACATTCACTGATGATTGCACAGTGTTCAGTTCCATTCGCAACCCCTCAGATAATGAAGCAGTCTGTGCCCGCATGCAGCAAGACCTGGACAACATCCAGGCTTGGGCTGATAAGTGGTAAGTAACATTCGTGCCAGACAAGTGCCAGGCAATGACCATCTCCAACAAGAGAGAGTCTAACCACCTCCCCTTGACATTCAACGGCATTACCATCGCCGAATCCCCCACCATCAACATCCTGGGGGTCACCATTGACCAGAAATTTAACTGGACCAGCCACATAAATACTGTGGCTACAAGAGCAGGTTGGAGGCTGGGTATTCTGCGGTGAGTAACTCACCTCCTGAATCCCCAAAGCCTTTCCACCATCTACAAGACACAAGTCAGGAGTGTGATGGAATACTCTCCACTTGCCTGGATGAGTGCAGCTCCAACAACACTCAAGAAGCTTGACACCATCCAGGACAAAGCAGCCCACTAGATTGGCACCCCATCCACCACCCTAAACATTCACTCCCTTCACCACTGGCGCACTGTGGCTGCAGTGTGTACCATCCACAGGATGCACTGCAGCAACTCGCCAAGGCTTCTTCGACAGCACCTCCCAAACCCGTGACCTCTATTATCTAGAAGGACAAGGACAGCAGGCACATGGGAACAACACCACCTGCACGTTCCCCTCCAAGTCTTACACCATCCCGACTTGGAAATATATCGCTGTTCCTTCATTGTTGCTGGGTCAAAATCCTGGAACTCCCTTCCTAACAGCACAGTGGGAGAACCTTCACCACATGGACTGCAGCAGTTGAAGAAGACTGCTCACCACCACCTTCTCAAGGGCAATTCGGGATAGCAATAAAAGCAGGCCTTGCCAGCGACGCCCACCTCCCACGAGCGAATAAAAAAAGTTAATAATTTTTACACTTCCCTGTAAAAGCCCCTGCTTCTTGCCCGCCATGTTTTGTTAAGCAGAGCGTCCATGGTGGATGTCACAGGACCCCGATTTACATGTATTCATGAAGCTCCTGCCTGAGTCAGGTGGCACCTCAACCACTCAAGAAAACAGTGGCATTAAACTGACTGCGGGGTGGTAAATAAGCTAGAATTTTAACTTCCATTCCTCCCGCTTTCCGCCAGGCAGAGGGAGTTAAAATTTACCCTACTATTTCATATGGGTATTGCAAATGCTGACTAAACTCAAACTTCCTTGCTTACTTTCCAAGAGACAATCTTTTCTCGCAGCAGTGTACTTCTCTTTTTGGAATATTATGAGATTTCCTCTATTTAAACATTGGGAAGACCGAAGTCATCGTCTTTGGCTCCCATCACAAACTCCCATATCCTCTCCATCGCAAAGACCTCCAACTTCCACCTCCGTCATATCGCCCGTCTCCGCCCCTGCCTCAGCCTATTTGTTGCTAAAATTCATCCATGCATTCTATATCTCCAGATTCGACTGTTCCAATACTGTCCTGGC
This sequence comes from Heptranchias perlo, assembly GCF_035084215.1. Lineage (NCBI taxonomy): Eukaryota > Metazoa > Chordata > Chondrichthyes > Hexanchiformes > Hexanchidae > Heptranchias > Heptranchias perlo. Next base: position 105,300,335 of record NC_090327.1, read on the forward strand.
TGGCCTTTCATCTTCCACCCTCCGTAAACTTAAGCTCAACCAAAACTCTCCTGTGAAGCACCTTGGGACGTTTTACTGTATTAAAGGCGCTATGTTAATGCAAGTTGTTGTTAATTTTACATATTTTGACTATATTCTGTGAACAATTTGAGTGTTACACATGCATCTTTCTAGTACCTTAGTTGATGGGTAAAGGTTAATGACTCCCTGATGACCAAACACAAATAACTGCTATTTAAAATTGTGAGATCACTTACTTTGTTAAAATCCAGCGAATGTTGACTGTTGCTGCAAGAAAAAACAAACAGGATTGTAAATGTTTGTTGGAAGAGCTAAATATCCTGATTTTGGGGATCAGCAGCTATTTGGAAGTGACCACCTTTCGTTCCCTTAGAAAGGTTGTGACAGAAATTCAAAGTGGGCATGTGTGGATGTCAAGGACAGAATCAGGCTCAGGTCTGATGTCCTCTACAATAGAATAGCCCAACAACAATCACTACATAGGCTCAAACACAAAGAATGGCCACTTGGACAAGGTTGGAAAAACTTAACATGGTTTTCGATGCAAGGAGATCCGTCAAAGACCTGCAAATATGGGATGAAGTGAAGCAGCACATGAAGGAAAAGATATGGTACTGAACCAAAAAGCTCTGGAGGAGTAGCGAGGGATAGCAAGAGGCTGGAAACCATTTAACATTAAGTAGGAATAGAAAAGTACATGATGTGAAACATGTTCCTGTTGTAAGGATAAGGATGAGGCATGCAGAAGAGGTTGGACTGTATATTAAGTGAGAAATATAAATGAGCATAAAAATCAAGATGTGGAGATGCCGGTGATGGACTGGGGTTGACAATTGTGAACAATTTTACAACACCAAGTTATAGTCCAACAAATTTATTTTAAATTCCACAAGCTTTCGGAGGCTTCCTCCTTCGTCAGGTGAACGGTGTGGAAAACCGTTTCCACACCGTTCACCTGACGAAGGAGGAAGCCTCCGAAAGCTTGTGGAATTTAAAATAAATTTGTTGGACTATAACTTGGTGTTGTAAAATTGTTTACATAAAAATCAAGTTAGTTAGTGTTATTAGCTAAACAGGGTTCAATAGGTTAGCTGTGTGCGTGTTTTTTGAAAATTTTGTTCTCCTCCTGAAGGCATTGACTCAGTCACGCTGGTGTCTGACTGCTGGCTACTCTTTGGTATCCCAAGTGGCCGTTCTTTGTGTTTGCACTAACACAGTGATTGTTGTTCGACTATTTGAATGTGGGGCGGTAGTGGTGGTTGGAGGGGTGGGGGGGGGAGCTTACATCAGATTTGAGGCTGAACATTTCTTTGACTTTCATAGAAGCTTACTTTTGAGCAGAGGTCACCAGATAATAATCAGAAACAAGAGCCCAGAGATGTTAAAGCCAATTGTCGCACCCCTGTTGCTACCCTTGCTGAGATCAGCTAACTCAGCACAGATGAACTAACCTTGCTGATCTGTCCTGTTGAGCTTCAAACAGGCTGTGCACTTACCAACTGAACTGTCAGAGCCAGAGTAGACAGATTATTAAATAAACCCCCAAATAAGAATTTAGGAACGTTTTGTAATTAGATATAAAATATATAGTTACATATAAAGTTGAAATGTGAATAAATGTAAGGGTAAATTCACCAATCCCACTTTCCCAGTTGGTGACTGCATGTTAGAAAACATTTTCCTTGCTCCATTGTGGTTGGGCAGAATTTCTTTGCTATAATGTGACTGAGGAGCAATTTTTTAAAGGGATGCTCGAGTCCCCCGAGTGGGCCTTAAACCCACAACCTTCTGACTCAAAGGCAGAGTTGCTCCCACTGAGTACTGAAAGTAAAAAGTGACCAAATAGAAGACAGAAAAACATAGACCCTGATATTTACTGGGAGGCATGGAGGGTGCAGGGAGGACAAAAACAGCCGAAGAAGGCCAGACTTAATGGCAAAACCTCATTAACATTTTTTTGTTCCGTTTCACGCCCGGCAGCCGGCCAAATGGACAGCCTGGCCGGGAGGGAACGGCAGCCACAGGAGGCCACAGTTGGGGACGGTTCCCGGCAATCAGGAGGGGGGAGAGATGCCACGATCAGGGTGGGGTGGAAAGAGAGGCCCCGATCGGGAGGGCAAGAGCGAGGCTGCGATCGGGGAGAGGGGGGAAGAGAAGCCGTGATTGGGAGGGGAAGAGCGAGGCTGCAATCAGGGTTGGGGGGGTGGGGGGAGAAGAGAGGCCGTGAATGGGGAGGGCAGGGGAAAGAGAGGCCGTGATTGGGGTGGGCGGGGGAAAGAGAGGCCGTGATTGGGGTGGGCGGGGGAAAGAGAGGCCGTGATTGGGGTGGGCGGGGGAAAGAGAGGCTGCGATCGGGGGGGGCGGGGGAGAGTGAGGCCGCGATCGGGAGTGCTGCGGGGTGGGGGAAGGCTGACAATCAAGGTCGGGGGGGTGGGGGGGGGGCAAAGTCTTCCTTAAGGGCGAGGAGAGCACTCATGCTCCGCCTGGCCCACAAGGAGTGCTGAAAAAAGCACTTACTTTGTGGAGCCGGCAGCTCCCGCTTCCCTTTCAGTATCAGGTTTCCCGACCCCTGGGAAACCCATGCAGCAGCGGTACATTAATTAAGTGTCTTGTCTCTTCATGGCGGGACACTCGGACGCCCTGATATCCGCTGCCATAAAAAAGGCGGCAGGCGTGTGTGAGGTGTGTTGGGGACGTGGTCCCCGTATTTAACTGTTTAACTCAGCCCCCGACCCCCTCCTGCCTGCCGTGGGAGGGGAGAGGGCTTTAATATCGCGACTATAGAGACCACTACATAATCAATGAGAAAGAAGTTCATTGACAGATGTTCATGATGTTCACTGCAGACACAGAGAGCTTTTTATGATATTGAATTTATATTATAGATGTGATTATCTTTGTTCATGAGAATAGTACTGGATATATCACCTCTGTGCACATAGCTCATTTCTGATGAATATATTATAAGTTGAGATGATTTTATCGGGATTGATCTTTTAAAAATGGAGAAAACGTGAATAATTCAGGGTTGAGTCTCTGTAGATTTATTTTGTAGCATGTTGGTATTTTTTTTCCTTCCTTCGTGATTTGAGTTTGTATGTATTTGTATTTCAAACTAATGAAAGATCAAATGATTTTTTTTAAAAAGAGCAATTATTTGTGATGTTGGATTATGGTGATGGATTTGGACTTAGTTTTACAGTGGAGAATTTGCAGGGCTATGGGGAAAGAGTAGGGGAATAGGACTAACTGGATTGCTCTTACAAAAACCAGCATGGGCTCGATGGGCCAAATGGCCTCTTTCTGTGCTGTATGTTTCTATGATAAAATGATTCTGTAGAAGAGAGTGACAACCACAACTGCTAGTACGAATGCTAATGATAATGGGCAGGTACTCAAATTGGCAGGATGTGACTAGTGGTGTCCCACACGGACCTGTGTTGGGTCCTCAACTATTCACTGTATTTATTAATGACTTAGATGAGATAGAGAGCCACATTATCCAAGTTGCCAATGACACAAAGATAGGCAGCATTGCAAGCAGTGTAGATGGAAGCATAAAATTACAGAGATATTAATGGATTAAGTGAATGGGCAAAACTGTGGCAAATGGATTTCAGTGTAGGCAAGTGTGAGATCATCCACTTTGGACCCAAAAGAGTAGATCAGTGTACTTTCTAAATTGTAAAAAGCTCAAAACAGTGGAGGTCTGAAGAGACTTAGGGGTCCATGTACATAGATCATTAAAATGTCATGGACAGGTATAGAAAATAATCAAAAAGGCTCATGGAATGGTGACCTTTATATCTAGAGGACTAGAATACAAGAGGGTAGAAATCTGGAGTACAGTGTTCAGTTCTGGGCACCGCACCTTAGAAAAGATATACTGGCCTTAGAGGGAGTACAGCATAGATTTACTAGAATGACACCTGGACTCCAAGGGTTAAATTATGAGGAGCGATTACACAAACTTGGGTTTTGTTCCCTGGAATTTAGAAGATTAAGGGGTGATTTGATCGAAGTTTTCAAGATATTAAGGAGAACTATTAGGGTGGATAGAGAGAAACTATTTCCACTGGTTGGGGAGTCTAGGATTAGGGGACACAGCCTAAAAATTAGAGACGGGATTTTCAGGAGTGAAGTTAGGAAACACTTCTACATGCAAAGGGTGGTAGAAGTTTAGAACTCTCTTCCGCAAATGGCAGTTGTTAACTCAATTGTTAATTTTAAATCTGAGATTGATAGATTTTTTATACCAAAGGTATTAAGGGATATGGGGCTAAGGTATGTAGTTAGGTCACAGATTAGCCATGATCTTATTGAATGGCGGAACAGGCTCGATGGGCTAACTGACCTACCCCTGTTCCTATGTCCTTATGATAAACTGATATTTAATTAAAATTGAATTACTACTTATTTGATTTTTGTGAAGCAAATTTTGAATGAATCAATATGAAGATGTAATGCAATTTTTTACATTGAGTGGAAGAATTAGTTGCAGTGTAGCCTTTCCTCAAAGGCAATGGTTATAAAAATGTTACCGGAGTTTCATTTTACAAACATTCAGTGGATTTTACTCTCAAGTCACGTGATTTCCAAAAATTACATGGTATTTTTTCCAGTTAACACAAAAAGTGATGAGATTACCCTTTGAATTTTTATGTTAAGTTATAGATTGGATGGTATGCTTCAATAAGCAGTATACTTCAAGTGTAGTATTGTTTTGCATGAAAAGATCTCTTAAATGATGAAAGGTGTAAAGAATGCTCAATTCCTAATTGCACCAATGAGGTTTGGTGCCTCGCAGAGACATGAATAGAAATCTTTATACCATTCTGGAATTTTCAAGTATCTGAAATAGGGTGGGTCAAGCTTCATTGCCAACAATTCTCCACTATTGTATTGGATGCAAAATGAAAAAGCTGAAAGAATGAATAAAGCACAGTGATCATTCAGTATTTCAAGAAAACTAAATACTGCAGCTGCAGAGATATGTTGTAAATGGCCCCAGCCAGTGGCATATTATACATTTTATCGTTGATCACTTCATCAGCTCCAGCATCTCCAAATATGTAGGCCAGGGACTACCATTGCTTATTTCTGTATCTATTAATTAAAAAGTATTTGAAATGCATCCTGCAATTGAAAAGCTTTAGAAATAAGTATTGATAGAATTAATTCTCTCTTTTCTTTTAAAAAAAAGAAATAAGTCAGTGGTACTGGGCCAAACAGGAGGGTCCCAGATTTGATCCCTGGTCTGTGCTGAATTTGCAGATCACAGCTGGAGTAACAATGGCGGGCATTACAATTAGCCTCATTGTCTTGGTTCAATCTAGGTTCCTGTCCCTGATCGCTGATGGCGTAGTCCGATTAGGCCAAATGGCCTGTTTCTGTGCTGTAAATTCAATGTATTATTTGACCCATGTTGGAAAGTATCAATGTGTAAATGTCGAAGGAGGTCAGGATCAAGCTTGGCAATTGTCTCCATGGTTAAATAACCTGCTGACACTCGCTGTTTAGGCTCACACATGAAAAATTGACACTGGTGAGATACCAAAGGGCTGCTGACATTTGCTGAAATGTACCTCAAAAATAGTCAGTGCCTTCAAGAGAGGAGAGGAAGGGAGAAAGTTGGGGAAAAAAGCAATTAAAAGCCAAAATATTATAGTTGAGGAATAAGAACTGTGTCTGTTGAAAACTGAACTACTTAGCTTTCTTTCAGTGTTCTGCTTGGTGACTAAATGTTGGATTCTTCTTATTTGCAGCTGGAGAGACTTCAGGCCGAGAATACTGCTGAGTGGGGGAAAAGAGAAAGGTTAGAAACAGAGAAGCTGGGGCTGGAGAGGGACAACAAAAAGTTAAAAGCCCAGATTGAAGAACTGGAAAAGCTGCTTGCAAAGAGGAGTCAACATACCACAAACATAATTGATTCAGACTTCAAGGCGATGCAATGCGAGCTATTTGAGAAAAATAAGGTAAGAATTTTGGGTCACAAGGTTCTTGTGGATTGTAGACTTGAGATGGTTACATTAAAATAGCAACATTTGTAATGCATAGCTGGGTAACTGGAGGGGAAATAAAATCTATTTAGCAAATGAGCATGGGGTAAATTTTAACCCCCAAGAACGGAGGCACTTAAAGCCGACGGGTCGACATTTAAAGGGCCAACTGAGGTATTTAAAGTACTTAAAGCTGTAAACTGTGTGTATTGACCTACACAAGCTATTTTAACTGCTGATGAACGTGTCTCCTGTGGCCTCTGAAACACGCCATGGAAACGGAGGCAAGTTGCAGCCGGGACCCATTTGGACCTTTAAACCAGTGATTGACACGTGAAGAAAAGGTGAGGTTTTGTAGCAGGGCAATCAATTCTCTCAGCCAAACCTTTGGCTGGGAGTTCTTTGTGTTTGGACTGTGATTTCTTTGTTCACACTCAGAATCTTGTGTTCACACATTTTGACCAACATTTTGGACACCCTCAAACTGACACCATCAGGATGGAGGACGCAATGGATTTATTCTACAGTACATCTGAGGAGTAGCCACATCACCATCCATGGCAGGCACGGCATGCAGTTCTGGGAGATGCAGGTCCACAAGACAGAGGTGTGCCACAAGGACCTGCAGAAGAGCAGAGAGGGGACCAACAAAGGGGCCAAGGTCGTAGGAGGCACTACCCACGTGAGAGGGTCTACAGGCGGAGGCTGAGCTTCCTGGGCCTCTCTGAGGAGCAGAGCGTACACAGGCTTAAATTGAGTCGCCAGGTGGTCGCAGACATCTGCATGCTCCTTCATGCAGAACTGCTCCCGGCTGGGCCTGGTGGCCATGCATTGCCCGTCGCAGTTAAAGTCACCACTGCCCTCAATTTTTTCACCTCCAGATCCTTCCAGGGTGCCACTGGTGACATCACCAAGATCTCTCAGTCATCTGCACATAAGTGTAAAAGACAGGTCACGGATGGCTTGTTTGCCAGGGCATCCGATTACGTCAACTTCCCCCGCAACAACATCAGCCAGACTGAGAGGGCAGCGGGTTTCCACTCTCTGGCTGGCTTCCCACGGGTACAGGACGCAATTGATTGCACACACGTGGCAATCCGGGTACCTCCACACGAGCTAAGACTGTTAATCAACTGAAAGGGATATCACTCCATCAATGTGCAGCTAGTTTGCGACGACCGGAAGAGGTTTCTGCAGGTGTGTGCCAAATTCCCTGGCAGCTGCCATGATTCCTTCATTCTGTGCGAATCCAACATCCGGGCCCTCTTCCAAGCACAAGGCAGACTTAAGGGCTGGCTCCTTGGAGACATGGGATAATCCCTGCAGATGTGGCTCATGACACCTCTGAGCAACCCCACCAATGAGGCACAGCAGCGGTATAATGACAGTCACATCACCACCAGGTCTGTCATTGAACAAGCCATCAGATCAGCCATGATCTTATTAAATGGCGGAGCAGGCTCTAGGGGCCGAATGGCCTACCTCTGCTCCTATCTCTTATGGTCTTATGGTCTAAGCCATTTGAATGCTCAAGATGTGCCGCAGGTGGCCTGGATAGATCTGGAGGATCCCTTCAGTCCTCACTGGCGACGGTGTGCAGAATAATAGTCGTGAGTTGCGTCCTCCTCAACGTCCTTCAACAGAGAGGGTTACAGGTGATGAAGTCCCAGGCGCTTAAGAAGCAGCCTCAACATTGAAGAAGATAAGGAGGATGAGGAGGATGGGCAACCCACCGGCAGAGCAGCGGCATACATCGCTGCTCGTGATGTCAGGGAGTCACTCATATCTGATAGATTCTCATAGGCAGATCTGCAAAATGAAGATAGTGAAGTACTCAGACTACCTGAAATGACCATCACCACCAGCCCTCCCATCCCGCTCCGCTTGTACAAAACAGTACTACAACCACAAATACTCCCATTGTAAATGAGCCCAATGGGTGGCATCAAGTCTTGCCGTTCATGATGAGGGACATGCAAGGGTGCTTTCACAAAAGGGACTCAAGAATGGACAAGACGTAGCAGTGGTGACGACAAGTATGATATTTAATGTGAATGTAACAAAAAATAAATTGAAATGAAAAACGTGACATTTAGTTAGACACCCTTGTGCATACCTTCAGTGATTACAAAACCTTTGCCTTCCTCTTCCTATTGCTTTTATGTGTTGCATCCCCTGTGACTTCAGCAGAGGTAGTGGCAGGTTGCTCAGGTCCCTGCCCTGACTGCTGAGAAGCTCTCAGCCTACGCCCTTTGGGTTTTGGAGGCCGTGAGGGCCCGCCAAAGACTGTTCCACCTGCAACTGTGCAGGGGCAGACTCTGCCATTGGGAGAGGAGGCAGCATTGCGGATATTGGTTGAGGGGGTGCAACGGGTGAGATATATATATATATATATATATATATATATGAGATAGATATATATATATATATTTGAGTGGATTCCCCACTTCCATGTCCCCTTTCGACAACATCCCTCTCCAGATCCACGGCCACATCACTCCTACCACTCTGCTGGAAAACAGCTTGCAGGACATATGTGATACCTTGTAAGGTCACTGCTAAAATATCTGCCTGCTTGTTTAAGGTGGAAGAATAGTGGGCACCCTGAGTCCGCATGACCGTTGTCAGGGCCTGAATGGATTCATTTTTGAGCCGTGCTTGAAGCTCAAGGAAGGATGCCATTCACTCCATCAGAGACATTCCTGCACTTACCTGCGCCATCATTCCACTAAAGCTGAAGGTGGACTCCTCCATCCTCTCTGATATTGTGGAGAGTGTGTGTGGCACGTCTTTCAGTACCTCGCAAAGGTTCAGCTGTACCTCTATCATTCTCCTTTTCAACAATGGCCCCCGTGGTTCAGCATCTGTGTCCAGCTGAGCAGAGCTTGGAGAAGAGTGCGCCCACCAAAGTAGACTCTCCAGAGCTGCCCCTGCTACCTATGTATGCTCGTGCACACTTGTGAATGGTGAATCACTAGGTGACAACCCAACTAACTGTCTACCAGGACCCACTGAGATGTGAGAATCTGCGCTGGTGCATGGCTCGATATGACGTGATGGTGCGCCCTCAGAGGCATGGAGTTCCTCTAAGAAATCGCCCTCGTCCAGATCGTCTGCTGCATCAGCAATCCTTAAAAGCCCTGGAAGAGAACATACAGCAATATTCAGAATCATTGCAGAAGTTATGTTGCGATTAGCATACTGAGATGTGCAACTGGTCAAGCATTGATAGCATCAATTCGTGTTGTCTGTGAGGGATTTTAAGGTTCTGTCAACAGATGTTTGTGGGGTGCCAGTCTCGGCATCTCCAACAGCCAGGCATTGGAGCGTCCGGCTCAGCTCCAAGGCCTCCTCCAATGCCTCTTTCTGAGCCACTATTTGTGATGGCCACCCTCCAGTCCTTTCCCTTGCATTTTGCGCTCTCTTCTCCTACAAGGGGAGAAAGAACAGATGTGTGAGTTAGTGAGGGTGATGGGGTCACCTGATGGATGCATTGCTCTGGGTGAGGCTGCCATTGAAACAGATGCATGAGAGGGTGACTGTCAGACAGATTCATGACAATGCAGGATTGGGGTGAGTGGGAGTGGTGGGTTCACAAATCGGGAGGTGAGGAAGTACATGGAAAGTGATGGTAGGTTGATACTGAGTCTTAAGTGGATGAGGAGTGATGTGATGGAGTAGGTTTGGCAGGGCAGAGTGAGAGGTGGGGGTAATGTGCACCACAGGGTGTAGGTGAATCAGTAACTGTATTCTCTTTTCCTGACCTGGTTAGGTCATTGATGCACTTTCTGCACTGTACCCACGTCCTTGAGACGATGCTCCTGCTGCTCAGCTCCTCTGCCACCTCGAGTCAGGCCTTGGTGGCAGAAGCAGGGCGCTTCCTCCTGTCAGCTGGGTACAATGTTTCCCTCCTGCTCCTCACACCAGCTAACAGCACCTGCAGCGAAGAGTCACTGAACCGGCGTGCTGGCCTCATCCTTTGTTACTCCATTTGGCTTTGTTCCTCCTTTCTCCCTCAAAATCCATGGTTGCAATGGCCCTTTAAATAATTCAGTGCATGTCATTCAGGTGCACATTATGCCCGCTGCGCAGCTTGAAGCCTCAAAACCCAGAAGTCACATAAAGGGCCTTCAATTGAGTCACAATCGCTCGAGAAAACGCACAAAAAAAAATTCTGGGTTTCCCACGCTGACCACCCCGTTGTTAAAATTTACCCCCATGGTTTCCTAAAATACTGCATATGAAAGAGATTATGAAGGGGTTGATAGGATTAATACAGTACCTCCAGCTGGAAGACTATTATGTTCTTTTTTTGAAATTTAACATCCCTGTGTTGTGTAAGATAAGTCACACAGGGAACCACATAAAGAACAAAGGAACAAAACCAGAATGGAGCTCAACGTCTGCTTAAATAATGTCCACATTTTTATAGCAATCTGTCCATCTGTTGGAAACATGGTACACCACCTGCCGAACAACATCATAACTCAGGTTATTTCTCTGAGGACCAGTTGTAATACTTTCTGTAAGTGCACTGGAAGACAACTGTGTATAGTTCATACCAGGGCGAAGCTAATAATTGACTTTTGTTCCGTACTGCATTACTTTGTTTTCAGCAGCTAATACAAGTAGAGCAGCCATAAAAATTATGTATTTCTTGTAAAAGTAAGAGATATCTCCATGCAAATCATAGAATCATAGAAAGGTTACAGCATGGCAGGAGGCCATTCGGCTCATTGAGTCCGTGCCAGCTCAATGCAAGAGCAATCCAGCTAGTCTCACTCCCCCACCCGATCCCCGTAGCCCTGCAAATCTTTTCCTTTCAAGTATTTATCCAGTTCCCTTTTGAAGGCCATGATTAAATTTGCCTCCACCACCCCCTCAGGCAGTGCATTCCAGATCCTAATCACTCGCTTTGTAAAATAAGTTTTCCTCATGTCACCTTTGGTTCTTTTGCCAATCACCTTAAATCTATGTCCTCTGGTTCTTCACCCTTCTACCAATGGGAACAGTTTCTCTCTACTCTGTCTAGACCCTTCATGATTTTGAAATCTCTATCAAATCTCCTCTCAATCTTCTCTGTTCCAAGGAGAACAACCCCAGCTTCTCCAGTCTATCCACGCAACTAAAGTTCCTCATCCCTCGAATCATTTTAGTAAATCTCTTTTGCACCCTTTCTAAGGCCTTCACATCCTTCCTAAAATGCGGTGCCCAGAACTGAACACAATACTCCAGTTGTGGCCGAACCAATGTTTTATAAAGGTTCATCATGACTTCCTTGCTTTTGGGTTCTATTTATAAAGCCCAGGATCCCGTATGCTTTTTTTTACCGCTTTCTCACTGCCCTGCCACCTTCAATGATTTGCGTATATATATCCCCAGGTCTATCTGTTCCTGTGCTCCTTTTAGAATTGTGCTCTTTAGTTTATATTGCCTTTGCTCATTCTTCCTACCAAAATGTATCACTTTGCATTTTTCTGCATTAAATTTCATCTGCCAAGTGTCCCCCCATTCCGCCAGCCTGTCTATATCCCCTTGAAGTCTATCACTATCCTCCTCACTGTTCACTACACTTCCAAGTTTTGTGTCATCCGCAAATTTTGAAATTGTGCCCTGTACACCCAAGTCCAAGCCATTAATATATATCAAGAAAAGCAGTGGTCCCAGCACCGACCCCTGGGGAATACCACTGTACATCTCCCTCCAGTTCGAAAAAAAACCGTTCACCACTACTCTCTGTTTCCTGTTACTTAGCCAATTCTGTATCCATGCTGCTACTGCCTCATTTATTCCATGGGCTTCAATCTTGATGACAAGCCTATTATGCGGCATTTTATCAAATACCTCTTGAAAGTCCATATACACCACATCAACTGCATTGCCCTCATCTACCCTCTCTGTTACCTTATCAAAAAACTCTATCAAGTTGGTTAAACATGATTTGCCTTTAACAAATTCGTGCTGGCTTTCCCTAATCAATCCACACTTGTCCAAGTGACTGTTAATTCTGTCCTGGATTATTGTTTCTAAAAGTCTCCCCACCACCGAGGTTAAACTGACTGGCCTATAGTTGTTGGGTTTATCCTTACACCTTTTTTGGAACAAGGGTGTAACATTTGCAATTTTCCAGTCCTTTGGCACCACCCTGTATCTAAGGATGTTTGGAAGATTATGGCCAGTACCTCCACAATTTCCACCCTTACTTCCCTCAGCAACCTAGAATGCATCCCATCCGGACCGGGTGACTTATCTACTTTAAGTACAGCTAGCCTTTCTAGTACCTACTCCTTATCATTTTAGGTCCATCCAGTATCTCACTTACATCTTTCTTTACTGAGACTCTGGCAGCATCTTCTTCCTTGGTAAAGACAGATGCAAAGTATTCATTTAGTACTTCAGCCATCTCCTCCGCCTCCATGAGTAGATCTCCTTTTTGGTCCCTAATCGGCCCTACCCTTCCTCTTACTACCCGTTTACTGTTTACATGCCTATAAAAGACTTTTGGATTCCCTTTTATGTTAGCCGCCAGTTTATTCTCATACTCTCTCTTTGCCCCTCTTATTTCCTTTTTCACTTCCCCTCTGAACTTTCTATATTCAGCTTGGTGTATGATGTAGCATTTCCTATACATGTACATTAGGTGAAGTGTTGGCTTTTAGTTTCTGCAGTATATGTTCTGTAGTTATTGACTTCACCCAAACCACCTTGCTCAATTTTCCCCTCTCATGTTCCAATTTTACACAACTCATATCCTGGCCTTGTATTCATCAAATTAAGGCGTTGAATGCACCAGAAGCGATCCTAGGCCTAATGCTGTCAAAAATAAAACACTATCAAGAATACTGAAACTGAAAATAAAATGATTAAAAGCATAATTACATTCTCTTTTTAATATTTATTTTGGTCTGCTAGTTGTTGATACACACACACGCAAAGAATCTCCAAACCAAGCTACTGAGAAATGCACGGAGATAGAAGTTTCTGTCTGCCTACTATATAAGTGCATATTCTTTGCTGTAGGGACATGCATCACTTTCCTAAGCCGAGAGAGCTTAAGTGCAGGTTGGCAAGAGCCAAGGCTCAAAGACCCTCAGTTGTGTACAGGGGAACTTCTGGAGTTTTATTAGCTAAACTCATGCTGCAAATTTCATGTGAATATAAATTATACAGAACAACTGCTGAAACATAGGAAACAAATTCTAAAGTGCAACTGCAGTATCTGAAGCAAAATAAAGTTGGGGGAAGGGGGGAAACTGCACATTGTCCCATAGTGTACTAAAAACTCCTTTGTACGTCCCACAAAACAACAGCCATTGCCAACCCCTGTAGATATGGTATGTAGCTCTTGCAGCCTTTCCTATCCTCCTTGCAGTCAGGAGCTACATTACTTACCCTTTCTCATTCCCTCTCGCTCCAGAAACTGTGCTCCATGTCTTCTGCCATAGATAAGGTCTGAAAGGACTGTCTGAATGTGCTGTAAATTGTGCAGTACGTTGTTTACAACTGTGTTGAATATTGGATTTGTTCGTTAAATGTGATGCTGGTGTTCCTACCGGCTAATTAAACCAATTCTGTTTATACTAATATGGACTGACAGGCTGGCATGTAAGGAAAAACGTCTGATGCTGATCTCTACCACCCTCCTGAGTTCTCATGGCTGGTTCACCTTCCCACCCAGGATTTTTTTCTGAGACCTAATATTGTAGGGCTATAATTTCACTTTCAATTCCCCTGGGGCAGAGCTTCATGGGCTGGGAGAACTGAAGATGAAAATCTATCCATGTGTGCTGCGCTGTAGAAGAAAAGAATAGGTTAACAAAAAAACTTACATCGTTTAAGCAAAATCTGTGCTTGTGCCTATGCAGATTTTTTAAAAAATATTTTGTTTATGCTTTATCCACCAGTCCCTGCATAGTAATCAAGGTAGTTAGGTAGGAGGGGAGATCACTGCACAAGAGGGAGAGCCAACTACAGGAATGCTTGTGGTCATGCAACCCATTTTTTACAAAAATGTTGGATTCTGGTATCAAGCACAGGAGTCAATTTTCTTCCCATGACTCCAAATTATCCAGGCCAGAATGTGAATGGCTTAAAACTGTGAATGAATAATTAGAAACAGCATCAGTTCTCCATCTTTGAAAGCCAATTCAGTAGACTGTATTAGTCTGTGTGTTTGTGATGACAACGCCACATAAAATGGTGCTAGTTAAATGCTGATTTTGTTTGATAATCAAATTTTGTTTCCTGTGAAGTGTCTTGGGACGTTTTATTACATTAAAGGCGCTATATAAATGGAAGTTGTTGATGTTGTTGTTGATTGTGCCATGACCTTTTTCTCAGACTTGGGAAAAGTAATAGCTGATCAATAGTAACTGCCTAGAAAATTGCCTGCTGAACACCCAGTCTAATATTACTGTTGATTCTAGAGTGTTGTGTATGGATAACATTAATTACTGGATGATCAATACAAGCGGAATGAATTATTTAAATAAATATGCCACAAAATATCTTACCTTTCAAATTCTGAGAGAAAACTGTCAGTGTTTGCATTCATATGTAAACCAATGACTATTAAGACATTTATTCGGCTATTCAGTTTTTTTTTCTTTTTAAATCAATATAATCTCTATACAGGTAGTAAAATGAGCCCTTGTCCCATGTATTATACTGTCCAAAATCCTTTACACACTTGCCCCCTAATGGGACAGACCACGTTAGGTCTATCAGGGATTGGAGTTATCCATCCATCAACCGCTATGGATATGCTTCTTTAAAGTTATTTTGGTATTAATTTTTTTTTCTTCTTTTTGGTCCGCCAAGGAGACATATTTCACCTTTGGCCAAGCGAGCAGGCAAGCGATTTGCTCTTAGGTCCTGGCAATGGCATGCTCTGATTGACCACTAGTGGGTGTTATACATGCCAACCTAGAAAACTAGCAAAAACTGACCAACAGTTTCAAAATAACTGATACAGCCACCAAAAAGCAGATACCTCAAGAATGGTCCTGATTATAAACCTTTGACATATGAAAACAATTTGATGGGTTTTGTAATTGAAGCTGTAGGTCTAGACAACATGCCTTCATTATATTAAAGGAGAAAGAAACCTAAGTACATGAAAGCCTGAAGGGGGAATCCAAATGTTGAAGGCACATAATCAGTGGTGGATTTTCTGGAGGAAGGAGTCCTGCTCATGTTTTCCCAGGAAATTTTGAATTTTTACATAATAAATTAAGTATTCTAATTAATTTTAAGCACTTCCATATTTCACAATTGGTAGATTTTTAATCTAAAGGATGAAAAACAAAGTACCATTTGGATTTACAACAGACCAACCAGAGCGTCACTTCCCCAAAAGTACCTCCAGTCCATTTTTCCACAAGAAACCCCACCACCCCAGTTCACAGATGCACTATACCCCATTCAATTCCCTGTACTTTCACAGTGAAACTTTCTGCTCTTCCAACTCCTCTAGTTCACACTGGAACTCTTCTCCTTCTCCCTCCTTAATTCAAGCAGCCATGCCTTCCCCTTCAACCGAGTTCAAACTGGTATTTCATCATCATCCCCCCATTCAAGCTGGCATTCTTCTTCTCTCAGTTCAAGCTACTTCTCCCCTTTCTCTGTCCTCTTCATTTTCTCCTTCCCTTGTCCCTTTCATTCTCATGCATTTTCCTCTCCACTTCACTGCTTCCTTCTCTCTACCCCTTCATTTCCATCCATTGCCCCGACAATGCCATCCATTTCTCCACCTTCAATGCCATCTATTGCAACCCCTCATTGCCATCTGTTTCCCCCAGTCCCACTCCTACTCGAGTCTGACTAATAATGGATTCTCTCCTCAGAGCTATTCTGGCCATTAAAGGTACTGACGCTGGCCACTGTATATTGTAGGCAGGAACTTCTGTTCTCAAAAGAATTCTGCCTACAGAAAACGGCAGCAGGGATGACTGCCATGAGCAATGTTGATGAGACAGAGAACCTGGTGCAGTCTATTAGCAGCCAAAGTTTGGTAGGAGCAGAGAAGCCAATGGGGAATGGAAACTCGAGTAGGAGAGGTAAAGAGAGGAATGGCAGAGAGAGAGAGAGAGAGAGAAATTTTGTCAGCAAACACTGACTGGGACCCAAAACGCTGACTAAGTGTGCAACACTGTTGACATGCAGTGCATCTTGTGGATGGTACACACTGCAGCCACAGTGCGCCGGTGGTGAAGGGAGTGAATGTTTAGGATGGTGGATGGGGTGCCAATCAAGCGGGCTGCTTTGTCCTGGATAGTGTCGAGCTTCTTGAGTGTTGTTGGAGCTGCACTCGTCCAGGCAAGTGGAGAGTATTCCATCACACTCCTGACTTTTGCCTTGTAGATGGTGGAAAGGCTTTGGGGAGTCAGGTGGTGAGTTACTTGCCGCATAATACCCAGCCTCCGACCTGCTCTTGTAGCCACGGTATTTATGTGGCTGGTCCAGTTAAGTTTCTGGTCAATGATGACCCCCAGGATGTTGATGGTGGGGGATACGGCGATGGTAATGCTGTTGAATATCAAGAGGAGGTGGTTGGACTCTCTCTTGTTGGAGATGGTCATTGCCTGCCACTTATCAGCCCAAGCCTGGATGTTGTCCAGGTCTTGCTACATGTGGGCACGGACTGCTTCATTATCTGAGGAATTGTGAATGGAACTGAACACTGTGCAATCATCAGTGAACATCCCCATTTCTGACATGATGGTGGGAAGGTCATTGAGGAAGCAGCTGAAGATGGTTGGGCCTAGGTCACTGCCCTGAGGAACTCCTGCAGTGATGTCCTGGGGCTGAGATGAGTGGCCTCCAACTTTACTGAACTTTAGAGTTCTACAAAGGCTGTATCTGCCCAGTGAGGGATTAATGTTGCTCTGTTTATTCTGCAGCAGAGAAAATTCATTTCTTGCTTCTTAATACAGCTCAAAGCCATGGAGACCAAGGGACTTGATGAAGGTGGACTATTCTGAGTCCAATTTATCCTCTGCAAACATAAATGAGATATAACTGAGTTATCTGTCTTCTACAAGATCATGTCAGCAGCACCACGGGAGTTGAATGATTGAAGGCAAATCTTCTTGTTTATGGAGTAACACAGGGGCTACTATAGCTTTGCCTCAGTATTCTTCATTAATCCAAAAAGGCTATGGGGCATACCAATGGAAAACCTTTGCAGTCCACTATTCTTTCTTGTGGAACTCTATCAATGTGATTGAAATGCTGAGTTAACCATCACTTGGTATTCCCCACTTTATACTCAAGTCTACTTTCTTGCTAAAATTAGTGAATGGAGACTAGTATAGCCTGAAAAGTATGCCATTTTCTACTGTTCGAATCGCTCAACCTTGATGAGCAGAAACCATCACTCAAAACGTGAAACTAAAGCAAGAATGAAGAGTGTAAGCACTAATGACCTGGTTCAAGGACAATATTTAATAGTGCATAGATCGCTAAATATTTACTTGATTTTAATGTATTTTTGTTGTGGTATAATTCATTTACTTTCTGTAGGGTTGAGGTGACAATCAGATCAGCCATGATCTTATCAAATGGCA
This sequence comes from Heptranchias perlo, assembly GCF_035084215.1. Lineage (NCBI taxonomy): Eukaryota > Metazoa > Chordata > Chondrichthyes > Hexanchiformes > Hexanchidae > Heptranchias > Heptranchias perlo. The sequence goes on from NC_090327.1 coordinate 105,317,922, forward strand.
GAGCAGGCTCGAGGGGCCGAATAGCTTACTCCTGCTCTTAATTCGTATGATCGTATGTATCTTGACAATACTTGCCGCCTTCTTGAGTCCATAATAAGTGAATTGAGACACATGAGAACGACACTTTGAAAGGGAAACAAACATGCATGAAGTCCTCAAGTGCATCTCCCTGGTGTTCTTGAATCTAAATCTAACGGATAAATCAAACAGAAATATTTATTTGTAGTGTTCAATTTATTTTTAATCTGCTGTATCTTTATGTTTTCATTGAATATCATTCTTGTAGATGTTGGTTATCAAATTGTTGGTTATCAAATTTTAGTTCTCAATATGACTGTGGCCTTCCTACTTTAAGTGACAGATGCAGACATCTGTTTTCAGATATTCATCAGCGTGAATCAAATGGTAGCATTGGCAACAGACAATGCTTTTCCCTTGAAAATGTGTTTTAAAATTTTTTTTCTTTACTTTAAGGCAGAGTGTTAGTGTAGGGATAATTACCTACAATGTAGCTCTTGTGTCTGCGTTTTAAAGAGGGAGGGGCTAGATTTCCAATCTGTCACAATGGCAGCAGATCTTTGTTGCCCCTTGACAGCGTCCCTGGCTTTGCTGGGGCGCCCTCTTCTGATTGGGAGGATGGAAATTACTGCGGTGCCATGCACGGCTCTGTGATTGATTACATTATGGGAAAACTGATGACTTAAACTTTAACCCTCTGCCCCGAGGCCATTAGCAACAGTGGATGTCAGGGATGCATCCATCATGGCTAAGGCACAAATGATAGGAAATATGCCGTATGATGCCTGAAGTACCAGTGGAAGGGGGCGGGGAGCTGGCTGAACAGCTCTTCACCCAATTTTTCTCCCCAACAAAACTAGTGCGGAAATTGGACCTGGACTGCCTTCATGGAAAAGTATTTGGAGAACTTGTTCCTATTTGCATGCAAACACACAAACTGTTGTTGGAAATGCACCATTGTGTCGGTTGCTTGTGATGTTGTCAGGATTCATCTGGCTCTTCTCCCCCCTTTCCTCCACACAGAAGCGGATTTGTTAAACATTCCTTCATGAAATGAGTGCCTCTTTAAAATTTCTTCTGTTACCTCTGTGAAATTTGTTTAGGTAACAGCTGCTCCACAGCCTTGTACATTTGTGGTTTATTTCTGTTGGTGAAATGATTACATTGTAGAGAGGGATCAGCATGGAGTTGCACTCCATGGAAACATTAAATTTCATTATTGACTGTCAGGACCTGATCTATGCTTTTCAATGTCATACTGGATGACTTCTGTTGTGCTGTCGACTAAACAGTGGCACAACTCTTCTAGCTACCTAATAACTGTGAAGGACAAGGATATTATAAACTCACTTGTTAGAATTAGATATAGAGTACTTGCAACATTTTGTACAGAGTACTTGCAACATTTTGTACTATAGCACAACTAAACATTTTTTTATTCATGGGATGTGGGCGTCGCTGACAAGGCAAGCATTTATTTCCCATCCCTAATTGCCCTTGAGAAGGCAGTGGTGACAACTGAGTGGCTTGCTAAGTCATTTCAGAGGGTAGTTAAGAATCAATCACATTGCATTGGGTCCAGAGTCACATATAGGCCAGACCAGGTAAGGACGGCAGGTTTCCTTGCCTAAAGGGCATGAGTGAATACATGGGTTTTTATGACAATCTGGTAGTTTTAATGGTCACCATTACCGATACTAGCTTTCTAGTCCAGATTTTTTTTTTAATTAACTGAATTTAAATTCCCCAGCTGCCAGGATGGCATTTGAACTCATGTCTCCGAACTATTAGTCCCGGCCTCTGGATTACTAGTCCAGTAACATAACCACTATGCTACCGTACCTGATATGAACACTCCTTTCTAATATAAATGCAATCTTGCAACAGCTAATGCCAAGGTTATGCCAAAGGAGAACCAGAAACACAATCATACCCAGAATGTCATGATGAAGTTGTTATGATATTGGAAAGAAAATCCTATGTTTGTATTATCACTGATGGAATAAGATTGAATCATGGAATTTCAGGGTACCCCATGAACTCAAGTGGCCTGATTTCCATAGTAAAAGACTATGGGATTCCAAATTTCCATCTTGGTTAGTCCCAAAGCACTTTATAGCCAATAAAGTGTCGTCAAGTGTTGTTATGTCGGCAAATACGTAGCCATACAGTGCTCCTACAAACAGCAGCAAATGAGATGAATGGCCAGTTAATTTGTTTTTGGTGGTGGTGTTTTTGGAAGGAATGTTGACAAACACAACTCCCTGCACTTCTTTGAATGCTGCCGTGGGATTTTTCGTGTCTACTTGAACTGTTGGGGCGCCAGTTTATCATCTCATCTGAAAGGCAGCACTTCTGACAATGTGGTATTCTCTCAGCACTGCACTGTGTCAAGTGTCAGCCTAGATTGTGTGCTCAAGTCTTGGAATGGGGTTTGAACCCACAATCATTTCATTCGGAGATGAGAATGCTACCAATTCAGCCAAGTTCATACTCTTTAGTTATCCTGTGAACTCTATTTTTCTCACTGGCTAGGTGACTACAACTTGCATTTATTGAATGCCTTTAATGTAGTGAGACGTCCCAAGGTGCTTCACAGGAGTGTTATCAAACAAAATTTGACACCAAGCCACGTAAGGAAATATTAGAGTAGGTGACCAAAAGCTTGGTCAAAGAGGTAGATTTGAAGGAGTGTCTTAAAGGAGGAGAGAAAGGTAGAGAGGTGGAGAGGTTTAGGGAGGGAATGCCAGAGCTTAGGGCCTAGGCAGCTGAAGGCATGGCCACCAATGGTGGAACGATTAAAATTGGGGATGCGCAACAGGCAAGAGTTGGAGGGGCGCAGCTATCTCAGAGGGTTGTAGGGCTGGAGGAGGTTACAGAGATAGGAAGGGGCGAGGCCCTGGAGGGATTTGAAAACAAGGATGAGAATTTTAAAATAGAAGCGTTGCCAGACCGGGAGCCAATGTAGGTCAGCAAGCACAGGGGCGATGGGAGAACGGGACTTGGTGCAAGTTAGGATACGGGCAGCAGAATTTTGGATGAGCTCAAATTTATAGAGGGTGAAAGATGGGAAGCCAGCCAGGAGACCATTGGAATAATCAAGTCTAGAGGTAACAAAGGCATGGATGAGGGTTTCAGCTGCAGATGCGTTGAGCCAGGGGCAGAGACGGATGATGTTATGAAGGTGGAAGTAGGCGGTCTTGGTGATGGAGCGGATATGTGGTCGGAAGATCATCTCAGGGTCAGACAGGATGCCAAGGTTGTGAACGGTCTGGTTCAGCCTCAAACAGTGGCCAGAGAGAGGGATGGAGTTGGTGGTAAGGGAACAGAGCTTGTGGCGGGGACCAAAGACAACGGCTTAGGTCTTCCCAATATTTAGTTGGAGGAAATTTTTGCTCATCCATTGCTGGATGTCGGACAAACAGTGTGACCAATCAGAGATAGTGGAGGGGTCGAGAGAGGTGGTGGTGAGGTAGAGCTGGGTGTCGTCAGCGTACATGTGGAACCTGATGTTGTGTTTTCGGATGATGACGCCGAGGGGCAGCATATAGATGAGAAATAAGAAGGGGCCAAGGATATATCCTTGGGGGACTCCAGAGGTAACGGTACAGGAGTGGGAAGAGAGGCAATTGCAGGTGATTCTCTGGCTAGGGCTGGATAGATAAGAATGGAACCAGGCGTGTTCAGTTTCTCCCAGTTGGACGACAGAGGAGAGGCGTTGGAGGAAGATGGTGTGGTCAACCGTTTTAAAGGCTGCAGACAAGTCGAGAAGGATGAGGAGGGCTAGTTTACCAGGGTTACAATCACATAGGATGTAATTTGTGACTTACATAAGGGCCGTTTCAGTACTGTGCAGGGGCAGAAACCATGATTGCAGGGATTCAAATCACGGAGTTGCAGGAAAGGTGAATATGGATTTGGGAGACGACAACACATTCAAGCACTTTGTGGAGGAAAGGGAGGTTGGAGATGGGGTGGTAGTTTGCAAGGACAAAAGGTCAAGGATAGTTTTTTTGAGGAGGGGGGTGATGACGGCAGATTTGAAGGGGCGGGAGGCACTACCTCAGGAGAGGAAACTGTTAACAATATCAGCTAACATGGGGGCCAGGAAGGGAAGTTGGGTGCTCAGCAGTTTGGCGGGAATAGGGTAGAGGGAGCAGGAGGTGGGTCTCATGGACAAGATGAGCTCGGTGAGGGCGTGAGGGGGGATGGGTGTGAAACAAGAGAAAAATGCAAGTTCAGAGCTGGGGAAGGGAGTGAGGCAGCAGAGGCAGCTGAAGGATGGTCTCAATCTTAGTGATAAAGACATCCGTGAGCTCCTCGCACTTATTGTTGGAGGTGAGGTTGGAGGAAGCAGGGGAGAGGGGTTTAAGAAGACAGTTTGTAGTGGAGAAGAAAAGCTGGAGGTTATCTTTGCATTCCAGTGAGCAGTTTTGGCAGAGGAAAGCATGAACCTATAGTGCTTTATGTGGTCCAGCCAGATCTGGCGATGAATAGCTAAACCAGTTGTCTGCCATAAACGTTCAAGTCTGCATCTCTTGGACTTAAGGGAGTGGAGATGAGGGCCATACAAGGGGGAATGACCAGGGTGAGAGAGAGAGTCATGTTTTTAATGGGGACAAAGGCATCAAAGGTGGAGGTGAGGGTGTGATTGAGCAGATCGGTAGCTGCAGAATTGTCGTGGTGAATGGAGGGCCAAAGGTTAGACGGTTGGGAATTTGAAAGTGCCGTTGTAAGTGACTTGGGGGGAGAGTTTTTTCCAGGAGCGGACATAAAAAAAAGTGGGGTTGGGAGGCGGAAGTGGGATGTGTGTGGAGGGGGTTACAAAGGAAGTGATCAGAGATGGCCTTATCTGTGATCGACACAATGGGAGTAGAGAGGCCACGTGAGATGGCAAGATCAAGGGGGTGGCCATGAATATGGTAGGGGAGTTATATGGAGGGAGAGATTAAGGGAGGGTAGGAGGGCAGTGAACTCAGAGGAGAGAGGGCATGATGAGTTGAGATGGAGGTTGAAATCGCTGAGGATGAGAAGTCGCTTTGTGTAAAGGCTGAGGGAGGAAAGCAATGAAGATATCTCAGTGATAAACTTGACGTGGTACTTGGGTGGGCGGTAGAGAATAAAGTTTTTAAAGGAGAGGTGAGAGGGGTGGAACAAGATGAGATGCTCAAAGGAGGAGAAGGTGCCAGAGGAGTAGGGGGACAGACCAAGTTGTGATTTGGTGATAAGGGCCACACCGCCACTGCGGCGGTCTGGGCGGGGCAAGAGGTGAAAGATATAGCCAGGTAGAGAGGCTTCATTTACGGGGAAGGGGTCATCAACCATCAGCCAGGTTTCCATCCAGGCCATGATGTCAATGCAATCATTCATAATAAGCTCATGGATGGCAAGGGCCTTGTTCACAAGTGAATGGACATTCTAGAGGGCGCCGCAGAGAGGGGCAGTGATAGCTGATCAGCTTGCAGAGTCCACAGGATCAGCGCCGGGAGGGTTGAGTGGGACAGGAAGGAGATTGGCGTTGGGCAGGAAAGTCGGTGAGAGAGTAGGATGGGGCAGTTGGGTTGCTACTTGTAAGGAGACAGCGATGAGTGCCTCGATGGGCCCTTCGGTGGATGTCAAGAAAGCCACAGAGGGAAGCTGTTGGCTTATCTAAGAAGGAGTCAAGCCTGGAACGACTGCAGGAGAGTAGGAAGGTCGAGGAATGCTGAAGGGTTGAGGTAGGTATTTCGGGGGGGGGGGGGGGGGGGGAGGCAGAATACCCAAGAGGGTAGAAATGAAAGGAAGCATGACAACAGGAGAGAGGGGCCTAGGAGGGATAAAGAGACAAGAAGATAAAAGGGGAAATAGATTGATGGGCTCGGGTCCAGCGCGGCAGCCAAAATGCACATGCGAATGGATACAGGGAAACTCAAGTTACGTAGGCGTGGTTACATAGCAAGTTTAGGATAGATATGTCCTGGTAATGAACAGGGAATAAAGAGGAGACAGTAGGAGGGAGTCCAAAGTTAAAGACAGAGGTCCTGTTGTGGGATAAAGTTGATGTAGATAGGGTGGAGTCAGCTTGGAGCATCAACGAACTGATGTCCAGGTTCAGAGATAGGTGTAGAGGACGAGTGAGTCCAGAAGCTTTTTGAAGGGTAGAGTATCGGAGGATGCACTGCTGGAGGTATTTCCGTGGGAATGAAGAGCCAGGAGGTGTGCAGAATCGATCGTGGAGCGAAAAACGGTGGTGAAGTTGGAGGTCACTATAAGATCCAGAAGTGGAGGAGAGTGAATTTCTGGCAGGAACCATACTGTAGCAAATTAAAGCTGAAAGATCAGTAGGATAGTCATAAGCTCAGCAAGTAACAACAGCGGTGGGAGATGGGCAGTAGGCTAGACATAGTTACCTTAAAACCTAAGCAACTGAATAGCAGATCAGAATCGCAGCAGCTGAGTCTTGCAGTATAGTCCAGTACAGTCCAATGGAGTAGCGTAGTCTTGACGGCAGAGAAGTCCAGGAATTTGGAAGCCAATTTGAACAAAGATCCAGTGCTCACTGATGAAAACAAAGAATAAGCATGGTCGGGGGATGGGCAGTGAGTCCAGGTAACTTGAAACTTGAGGCTTGAACTTGTAGGTAGGGCTAAAATGCACCCACTATTAGAACCGGGGAAACTTAAACAGCGGAAGAGAGGAGATTGGGGGAGAAAGGGCAACAGATGGCCAAAGATAGAGTTAACCTATGAACTTTATTTTTCTCACTGGCTGGGCAACTAGATGGAGCATTTTTTGATTTGAAAGTGCTCCAACTAGTAGCGGAGGAAAACCAGCAAGACTGGCACCATGTTACTACAGCGTGAAGTAGTGGGTTGTGGGAGATGCTCATGTTCCACACCTGCTTTACTGGTTGAAGAAGGAAGCAAATTGATAGGTGGCTGAAAGTAAGGAAAGGGAGAGCCAAGAAATTAACTAGGAGGTGTTTCCCTGTGGATTTAGTATAGCATGTCGTATCTAATTATTTATTTTAAATCCAAAGTAAAGGACTTAAAACTTCATATCCATTTTAAAGTCCCTAATTCATCCCAATTTGGTTTCCTACTTATCAGACTGAAAGATCTGCTAGAAAGACTAGCTCAACTGGAACTGTTCAAACTCATTCTTGCGCTTTCACTGCTGGTCGCACAGCATCATCATTACACTTTACTTGGAGCCATTGGCTCGTATCACATACTCTGTCTGCATTAAGTGCGTGTAATGTACTACAATGAATGATATTTGGTAGACAGGTTTGGATATATAGATCCAAAAAGAGCAATTCTCTATACCCTGGGACTGTGAGTTAGAATTTCCTAATCTCTGAATTTCTGGGTCATGGAATGGTCAAGGCACTTCTGGCAGTAAGGAGTTCTGTCAGTGGGATTTTTATTCAGACTGCATCCAAATCATTAGATGTTTTAGGCACTGAATTTACCGTGACAGGTTGTCAACCTGCAAGTTGATCTTAATCGATAAGCGTGTGTTTTAAATATTTTATTAGCCTTCACTGCACTGCTGCATGCATTTACAGCTAGCAGGGGATCAGTAATTTAAAAATTTACCATATTTTAGATGTTGAAATCTCTGTATCAGCCCTGTCAAAACACAAAATGTCACTTGAAAATCCCAGCAGTAAAGAGTTGCTTTTTCTTTAAATGTAACAGTTTTATTTTATCAAATAATTGTTTCCTAGAAGAATAAGTATAAGGAATAATTTATTTTGTAATGAGGTTAACACTTATCACTTATTCTAAATGGATATTGTGTACTGGTGGAGTGTGTTGCCCTGAATAATTTGCGATGCCTTAAAATTCTGCCTCAGTACAGCAAAGACTGTTGGTAATTTGTACCAGAGTTGTACTTGGCAATTGATTCTGATTAAATTAGATCTTATTATGACTGCTGCATTCAAACTATTTTGACATATGATGATTTCAATTTAAATGACACGGGTGACAGGCGTCTTTATCAAGGATGAGGGTGCAGTCTTAGTTTTGGAGATTTAGTTCAATTTGAATCAACCCACGCTCATTAAAATTGGGAACAAAACTTCCTACACTAGGACTATAATTTAAAAGCCAGAAAGGATTAAAGTGTCTTTTTGCAACACAATAAGCATAGCACAGGCAAAGTAGTGCAATACCACAGTAAACCATGTCACACAAAAGATACAGTCCATGCAATACTTGAAATTAGATCTCACAATAAAATACACCACTGGCTACTTTAAACAGGCCTCTAATAATAAATTATCCCTATTTAATGCTAACCTGAACGGGTACCTACATTTAATCCATGGTCCGTGGTTCTCTGTTCAGAGTTCAGTTCATTCTATTTCAGTTACTTGATTTTACCACCAGGTAACATATGGTAGCCATTGACCCTCAAGCACACTTTGTATACGTCCAACAATGCACACAGACTCTCATGATCATATTTCACGTTCAGCTTTCACTGTTACTGGCCAAGTACCTGCCTTTAACCAAAGCAACACCATAATCACTCTTTTAAGCCCATCTACAACTTTTCTGTAGCCACGTTGTCATCTCAACCACAATCCCACTTGCTGTCCCATTTTTAGTGCCAAAAAGTCCTACACTCTAAGGCAGCATTGTGGCATCCTATAAAAATAAAAAAAGAGGAAGTATCAGTTCATTTTTTAGATTCAACTAGCTTGACTGGAGATTCAAGGTCATTCATTTTGAAACAAAATAACTGTTGAAAAATAAGTCACTGCATTTCTGTAGTTTTTTTGACTATACTGCCCATTTAGAAGCTGCCAAACCTGATCAATGTAACAAGAAAATTGTAATGACATATATTTGTTTGAAACTCTTGTGTAAACAAGTAACAGTAGCCATGAATTTGTAACAGACATTATCAAATAACAATAACCGGTAATTTATTTAAAAAGACCAAGGTGTTATATGAGGACAGGATCAGGCTAGGTATGTTGCTGTTGATGGTCAAAACTCACAAGTGAAGAATAATCACTTGATAAAGATAACAGAGGGCTGCTAGCCCCATGGAACCATATTCAAAAATAAATAATCACCTCCAGAAGAGGGACAAAATTCAAGAGAGGAGGGTAGGAAAAGCCAAGGCTTTAGAAAATGACAAAATGCTAACTTTATATGGCAAATACCATCTATTACTGTTCAGCATTTATGCTGGTTTTTCCAAATACTATTTGGAAAGAAGGGATTTCTTTTCTAATAATGTAATATCCTGCTATTCTTTAATCTTATTTTGGGGACTGTAAAGACTGCTGTGTATACCAGGTGGCATGGTTATATTTTGTGTACAGGTCAGTGGTGGATAATGGAACATTTTACCAATTTGTTTTGCACCAAGTGCTCTCAGGCATAATGTGTGTTAGATGTAGATTAGACTTATTTTAATCAATCTCCAAAATGCGCCTCAGACATAATCTCAGAAGAGCACCTTCTACTGCATCAGTGTGACATTTTATTTCATATAATAACCAATCTAATGGTATCCCTGATCGCTAGTTCCATGCCAATATGCGGTCAGTTTTGTGCGATGGGTCCATGCCTAGAAGGAATTGAATTGAGATTGACCAAACTCACTTCATCTAGGACCTTTACAGCCAACAGAAAGAGAAGACTTCATCCCATCAATCTGGCTGAATGCAAATCCCAAGTTGCAGAGCTGAAAGAGCAATGTTATAACCTGCCACACCAATCAGTTCTGCCTTAAAAACATTTGTAAGGACTTGTAACTTTGACAAACAATAAAATCAACTTACTGTGCAGATTGACATGTTGTTCTTTGCACTGAAATATGAAATAGCTTCCAATCATGTAATTTTTCTTATCGCTGTTTTCATCATTTACCTCTGCAGAAATGGCTGAGGCTGCGGCCTGATAGAATCATCTATTTGCAGAAACTAGATTTTGCTGCGTTGTATAAAATGAGTCAATGACCTTGTACATTACTGTCATACTGAGGGGTTACACTATCAATCAGAAAGAAGAAACTCTGATGCACAAGAAAGTTGGTCTTTCATTTAAATGAAGGGTTATTGGGCAATTTGGAGTTTGAGGGTGGGTTTAGATTACCATTTGTATCATTGATTGTGAAAAATGCTGGAAAATGTTCTGAACACACTTCCAAACTGAGAAACTCTAATACAAGGACAACGTGAATACGATGGGCTGGATTCTCCTTTGCGATCTCAGCAGCGAATGAGAGAAAATTCTGCCATATGAAGCTTACCGTCATATAATTGCTTGACCTGCATTTTGCTCCCCTTGCTGGGACTGCTACTGAAGACAGTTTTCAGCTAGCCACATGTAAATGGCAGCGGGTAAGGTGGGTGGGGGGTGGTGGTGGTGTGGGGTCCTGGATCCAGCCTCTCGAGTGCAATTACATTCTTCCTGTGATGTGGTGACCAGAACTGTATGCAGTGCTCAAGCTGTGGCCTAACTAGTGTCTTATACACTTCTAGCATAACCTCCCTGCTCTTATATTCTATGCCTCGGCTAATAAAGGAAAGCATTCCATATGCCTTCTTAACCACCTTATCTACCTGTCCTACTACCTTCAGGGATCTGTGGACATGCACTCCAAGTTCCCTCTGTTCCTCTCAGTATCCTCCCATTTATTGTGTACTCGCTTGCCTTGTTTGCCCTCCCCAAATGCATTACCACACACGTCTCCCGATTGAATTCCATTTGCCACTTTTCTGCCCACCTGACCAGTCCATTGATATCTTCCTGCAGTCTACAGCTTTCCTCCTCACTATCAACCACAGGGCCAATTTTTGTATCATCTGCAAACTTCTTAATCATGCCCCCTACATTTAAGTCCAAATCATTAATATATTCCACAAAAAGCAAGGGACCTAGTACTGAGCCCTGCGGAACCCCACTGGAAATAGCTTTCCAGTCACAGAAACACCAGTCGACCATTACCCTTTGCTTCCTGCCACTGAGCCAATTTTAGATCCAACTTGCCACTTTTCCTTGGATCTCATGGGCTTGTACTTTTTTGTCCAGTCTGCCATGTTGGACCTTGTCAAAAGCCTTGCTAAAATCCATGTGCACTACATCAAACACATTACCCTCATTGACCCTCCTTGTTACGTCCTCAAAAAATTCACTCAAGCTGACTGTCCTTGATTACTCCATGCCTTTCTAAGTGATGGTTTATCCTGTCCCTCAGAACTGATTCCAATAATTTGTCCACCACCGAGGTTAGGCTGATTGGCCTGTAATTACTCGGTCTAACTCTTTCTCCCTTTTTAACCAACGGTACAACGAGACATCGGACATTGGCAGGGGAGGAGACATCGGACATTGGAGAGACATCAGACATGGGCGGGGGGAGGACATCAGACATCAGAGAGACATTGGAGATCGAGGTATATTTATTTTTTTTTACAATGGGAAATGTAATTTTATTTAATTTATTTAGTCTATTTTTCACTGATCCATCCCCTCCCGCCTGATTTCACCAGGCGTGAATCGGAAGCCACGGGAAAGCCGCCCAGGTAAGGTTAAAAAAAATTTTAAGTGTCCAATATACAAAAAATAAACTACCTTAAGTACCTCAATGAGGTACATTTGCTCCTTCAATTATCGGCCTGATGGATTTAATTGCTGGCGGGACTTCCAGCTTCCTGATCCGCGCGCACACCCAAATGCGACTGGGTCGTACACGTTTTTTGGCGGGTTGGAGCCGGGATTCCCTCCCGCTCCATAAAAATGTGATTTTGTTTGCCCCTCCCACCCCAAACCCAACCGGACTTGGCAGTTAAAGTCCTGCCCAAAGAGTCTGCAAAGGGATATAGACAGGTTAAGTGAGTGGGCAAGAATGTGGCAGATGGAGTATAATGTGGGCAAATGTGAGGTTATTCATTTTGGTAGGAAGAATAGAAAAACAGAATATTTTTAAATGGTGAGAAACTATTAAATGTTGGTGTACAGAGGGATTTGGGTATCCTTGTACACAAAACACAGAAAGTTAACATGTAAGTACAGCAAGCAATTAGGAAGGCAAATGGTATGTTGGCTTTTATTGCAAGGGGGCTGGAGTACAGGAGTAAGGAAGTCTTGCTGCAATTGTACAGGGCTTTGGTGAGACCACACCTGAAGTACTGAGGACAGTTTTGGTCTCCTTACCTAAGGATGGATATACTTTCCTTAGAGTGGGTTGACCTCTGAGGAGAGATTAAGTAGAATGGCCCTATGCTGTCTGAAGTTTAGAAGAACGAGAGGTGATCTCATTTGAAACATAAGATTCTGTGAGGGCTTGACACGGTAGATGTGTGATTCTGTTTGCCCTGGCTGGATAGTCTAGAACTAGGGGGCATAGTCTCAGGATAAGAGGTCATCCATTTAGGACCGAGATGAGGAGAAATGTCTTCACTCAGAGGGTTGTGAATCTTTGGAATTCTCTACCTCAGAGGGCTGTGGATGCTCAGTCATTGAGTATATTCAAGACTGAGATGGACAGATTTCTGGACTCTAAAGGAATCAAGGGATATGGAGATCGGGCGGGAAAGTGGAGTTGAGGTCAAAGATCAGCCATGATCTAATTGAATAGCGGAGCAGGCTCGAGGGGCCGTATGGCCTACTCCTGCTCCTATTTCTTATGTTCTTTAGCTATCTTCAAAACATTAGAGTCAGGATATTCACAGCTTGTCACACAGCCTCAAACAGATGATATTTAGAATTTCATGAATGGAGGATGAGCGTGTGTTGTTTGTGAAAGTGGTTTATCTCTTTCAATTGTTCACTATAACTAGTATAAATGTCTTCCTCCTGACCTGAAAGGTCCTTGCTCTGGGCTCTTGCTCTACTGCTGGCAAAGAAAGTTATTGCAAATTGAGATTGCTGACTCACAGCCTCCATCCAATCTGATGACCTTACACAGAGCACATCTCTGGTTGCTCTTAGAGTAACACACAGATCAGAGAACAAGCTGCAATACTCTGTTATTACTGTACTTCTTAAAATAAGAAAGAGAAATAGTGAAAAATCTCTGACAGCAGAACACATAACTAACAACATCTTCACAATTAGCCATAAATGAGAATTTTAATTTAGCAAATAATAAAAAGATCACAATAATATAATGAATAATAATTCATGAGAAAATAATATTTATTAATAAAGAGTGTGAGTGAATCATTTGCACACCATTGAAATTTTGTGTGGTCCAAGGCATTCAAATTCAGAATCAGCTAAGCCTGACAGTCATGTTTCAGATGCTTCTCTTTCTATATTTGTCAGTTATGTGCAGTGTACAAGTGGCACTCTTTCTAATTTGTGAATAGATTTTTTATTTATACTGCAAGTAGATCTCCCATGGCATTGATTACATTGAGTCAGAGGATTTGCTGCTATGTAACAGGGGTATTTATGCCATGTAGGGGATAATATCAGGGCCACTGATTTGAAGTGATTAAATTAAATTCCATTTAAAAAAAAAAGTATTCTGGGATTTTTGCTGATGCATTTGGGACTAAATTGCACAGCTCTGTCTGTAATTTTATGTGAAAACTAAATATTTTATATATATTCCTTTACACTACTAGATTATTCCATTAGTACAGCTGAATGAATGATACTGATTTATCCTGTGAAATTGGGCACACTGCACTAGTTTGGACTGCAAATCTAAATTCAGCTCGCAGGGTCACTGTTCTGGGCAAAGGTATAAAGTCTAAGCCCGGTCTTTTGGGAAAGGCCGAGACCACCTTCAAGTAAAAACTTTAATGAAATCATTAAAAGACACAAAAGACAATTCACTGGATAAATGTAATGTTATTGTTGTGAAATATGTTTTTTTTTGTTTAAACCCTTATTTTCGACATTAGAAATTTCAGTTCTTGAGGTAAATGACAATGGAAATGTAATCTCCTGTGAGAAACCAGATAAAAATCCAAGCCTATTAGAGGGGAAAAAAATCTGGAAAATTCTTTAGGCGATTGAAACGAGTCCAGGAGACCACTCTGGCCCTGATTAACATTACCAGGTACCTACCTCCCGTACGAGGAGATCTCTGCCCCAGCCAGAGCCAACTCTTGTTTCAAGGAATTCATCAAATCAGCATTCATAGCAAGAGCCAGTAATCTATTCCACAGGCCCAATATTCTCTGGGAAAAGAACCACCTCCCAACATATAACCTAGTTCTGGCCTTACATAATTTGAGATTGTGACCCCTGATCCTCCCTAACCTATTTAGTTGAAACAAACTTTCTACACAAGCACAATCTATTCCTCTCATCATCTTATAAACCTTAATCAAATCACCCCTTTGTCCATGCTTCTCTAAAGTGTAGTGTCCCAGCTGGTCCAAACTTGAACTACAGATACTTGTTGCCATTACTTATGATCATCCCACTCAAAAAACACTCGTGCTGGGGTAGTGGTGGGTGACTTAAGTCCACTGTAAAGTCAAAGATTGTCATCTTTATAACAGTGTATCTTTAGGATCTCAATGCTCTGTTTGAAAATGGGAAATGAATGACACACAGATGAAAATTTGTGTCATTCATAACACTTCATAAATAATCAAATCAATATAAACTGGATTAACAAATCCTTCAAATATAAAGGCCGACCTTGGCAGGGGTTGGGGCCATTGCTGTGTACTGAGTTGACAATATACAAAATTCTGAGTTAAAGCCTGACCTGTTATCGGAAAAAATAGTTGAGGAAGACAGTTGGTTTTGAAAAAGAAAAATCACTCCACTTCTTGACTTCTGGGTCAGAATGAGCTTTCTATTAGGATTTTGGCCTGGAAGTCTTCCTTTGTAAATTCGGCAGGAGACTAACGGAACTTCCGTGGAAATAGCTCATTTGGCCATTCTCAAATATTTACACTGGGGTTTCTGCAAACCTCCTATTGCGTTCAGGATAACCTTGTCTACATGTGGCCTGACCAGTGGCCCTTAAAGGGGCTGCTAGAGGCCGCCACCAAAAATCTACTTCTCTGAATGTGGAGCCAGGAGGAGCAGCAGTTGGCATCCACAGCTCACCAACAGTACGCTGATGAGGCCTGAGACACAATTTCAGGTGTGCCTCCAGCCTCTGGTTTCTGCCACGCATTCCTGGCCCGCTGCTTATTTCAGGCCCAAAATTAATTTACGCCCCTTGAGACCAAAACTAAATTTAAAGCAGAGTTTATTTTGGCAGACGAAGAGTTAACAAACCCCAACAAACTACAGTTCTTTGTTAATGCATGTGTTCAAATAGCTCTTGGAGAAAAATAAAATTATCATATTGAAACACTGAGGAAGATTTAAAACATCATGTGGCTTTGATGTTTTTATTCGTATGTCTTTTTTTTGCATTCATTGTCCCTTTGATGTATGATACATGATAGAAAAATTCTGTGTTTTTCTATCATGTATTATTATACAGATGTCTGAAATATCTATTTGGCAACAAAACACTCCAAACCTCAAGTGAGTAGCAGTATGAACAACATCAACAACAACTTGTATGTGTATCGCTATTTAAGCATACAAAATGTATCAGGACACTTTACAAAGTGGTAGTAGGAGGAATGGAAATACTGAGTTTAGGAAGAGTCGTTGATGCATAGGTGCAAAGATGGACTTTGAGAGGTTTTTAAAGAGTAACAGAGAATAGAGAGGTGGAAGATTTAGGAAGGGCAATGCAGAGAGCAGGGCCTGGCCAGCTGAAGGCTCTGACACCATTGGTAGAGTAAAGGGCAGAGAATGCAAGGGAGACCAGAGTCAGAAGATGGAATGGGTGTGAGAGGGAAGGTAACACTGGTGGAGGTAGCAGAGCACGAGGCTATAGAGGGATTTGAAGACGAGGATTTTGAATATAATGTATTGGGGAGGACAGGAATGATGGGCGAGTGGGGGGCGGGATGTGGGCAGCTGCATTTTGGACAAGTTGGAGTTCACGTAGTAATGTATAAATGAAGGCCAGTCAGGGGAGCACTGGAATAATTCATTCTGTAGGGTTTCAGCAGTGGAGGGACTGAGGTAAGGGCAAAGTTGAGCAATGTTGTGGAGGTGGCAATTAGCTGATGATGAAGAGGATGTGGAGTTAGAAGCACGATTCCAGGTTGAACGAGATGTTAGGATTTCACAGTCTTATTGATCCTGAGTGAGAGGCCAAAGTGGGGGTTGGAATCATTGGCCAGGGAGCGGAGTTTATGATGGATGCTGAGAACGATGGCTTCAATCTTGCTGATATTCATCTGAAAGAAATTGTGACTCATTCAATATTATGGTTAGTCAGGCATTCACATCTCTTAGTGCTGATAGAGGGTTTGCTGGCCCAGCTTCCTTTGGTAAGAGGAGCCTCTGCATGCACTAATGTTCAGCCAAATTTTCTGGTCACCTTTGCAGATGTGGATGTGAGGATCCCAGCGAGTGGGGTAGCCTGACATGTCTCGTATTCTCCTCTTCCTACAAACGCCTTACAAATGGGGTTTTCCATTGTTGCTCGGGGCAAAACAATTGAACCATTGGCACATAGTCCGGCTAATTTTTTTTTAGCAAAAACGGTCCAAGAATGGTTGAAATATCGCAGGCTCAATTCTTACTTTAAATCCGCTATCGCAAACAGCTGATTCCCAAGCAATGCTGGATGTCTGTTTCTGATGGGTTTCCTTTTGAAATGATATCCTGCATTACCCGAACAGTTGGAAAGGGCGTGCAGGAGTTTCTCACCCCCCAATCGAATATTTAAGTGAAGTGTCTGTCCATTTGAGGTGGGTGCTTCCAATTCCGTCGCTGCATCCCACCCCAGAAACTCCACTCTTGTGCAAAGTGGACAGAGTTCCAGCAAGGATAGAACATGTGCCCATTTCTCCACCACTGGCAGCCTAATACATGCTGCTACAGTAGCTGAAATTCTAGCATTCTGCATCTATGGGAGGTCCCAGGGGTCCTTGGCTAGGTCACTGGCTTTCTGTCCACTTGTCATTAGATTCATGTTTCCACAATTTGTCACAGCACGCTTGTTTGTTGCTGTATTTTGACATCATGTTTTGATTCCTCGTAATAATTCCTTGTAATAATTAATTTACAACATTCATTTCTTGCTGTGCCACTCTCACTTATTCATCACACTATGGCTGATCACTACAGTTGTGCAACTGGCTCAGGGTTTGCACAGCTGTTTCCTGTAATATTGCCTTTTCTTACAGGCCTTCATTGCTCTCAATTTTGTAGGATTCAGCATGACTCATATCGCCCTAGATATTCCTTAACCCTGTTTTTAATGCAGTAAATGGGCGTGTAGATGGAGCCACGAGGATCGCAAGAAATGGGTCCTCGGGCCTCATCTAAATATTCAGGCCGAGCTTCAGGCGCCTGACGCGCCTCCACAGGTAGCTCGTCCAACAGAAGCATTCAATTTCAGGTAAGCCCTGGGGTGGGGGGGTGGGGAGGGGGAAAGGCCAGCAGTATGGGGGGTGATCGTGGCCATCAGCGGCCGTCAGAAATACTGTGGAGTCGTAGTATTTAGTGGTGGCTGCTGGCTAGGCCGTATCCACGTCCCGAAATTAGGGCAGCCCAATTTTTTGTATGGGTCCTTACACAGGTGTTAAGCCCACAATTAGCATTTTCAAGGAGCCTAATGCTTGGTTTAGGCAGCTGCCTGAACAACGGCCCGACCCAATTTACACCAATTTCAACTTCATCATTTCTTACATTGCTCATATCACTTGTCAAGGAAACGGATGCTACTTGTTCAGTTTCAATCTGAGATGTTAAAGAAGAATTTATCTCTTGCCCCACAAGGAATCATGCTAGATTATTAATTTACAGGGGAGGGGGCTGGATAAATGTCTGGTTAAGAATGAAATTGAAGTCAGATAGGTAAATGTTGACATAGAAAATCAAATACTTTATGGAGCCCATTGATTCCTTCGCTTGTGGGAATGTCCTGTCTGCAATGGAGCCGGTCATAGTTAAGAATGTTATTTGTAATGATTGATTGATACTCTGGAGTTTTCTTCAACTTTCTTTGGGAATCAAGGAGAGAATTTATATAGTTTTATCCACCCCTGGCTATTCCCCTCCCTCAGGAGATTATACAACTGAAGAGATCCCATAGCTGTGCAGAAAGTCCATATTTATGGAAGAAATAGACTTGATGCACAAATAACTTTTTTAAATTCCACTTTTAATTCTGGCTAATAGTGCAATTATGATTATCCATATTTTACATAATAGTAGTGTTTGCAAATACTCATTCTACCAAGTATTGGATTGAAGTGCTCATGTTTAGTGAAACATAAAAGTGCAATATGACATTAGTGTATTTGTCATAAACATTGTGGGAACAGTCTATTACAACAGCTTGAACTCAAATTATCCATGCTTATTTTCATGGATGATGGCCAGAATTATATGTTCAACTCTTCATCACTTTAAGGTATATCAATCATTTTCATTTTGATATCTGTTTTTGTATTTTAAGACCTGTGAATGTTATTAATTGGTTTTATCGTAAAGCAAAATTGCAAGAGACAGGATTTTGTAATGTAAGTGAGCAAATCTTCAAAAGAATAGTATTTCATCAAAAGAATACACGATATTGAATGTGCGTTCCCAAGTAATAAGCCACTGGGAGGACATTATAGCTTTCATGTTTGTCTCTAAATCCTGCTCCAAAATGAGTTCAATACTTCAAAATGAACAGAAGGATATTGGTGCCGATATTTATGGGGCGGGAGCTTGGACGCGTGTCAGCGTCCAGGAAACTCAGAAATATAGGGAAGGCGAAGGTCCTGCCGAATTCAACGGCAGGACCTCATTCGAATTTTTTTACTCCGTTTCCCACCGGCAGCTGGTCTGATGGAGAGGCTGGCCGCTGCCGGGAGGGAAAGCCTCCGGTACAAGGTAGCAGCCGTAGACCACTGGGGATGGTGCACAGCAAATGAGAAGATTGAGCGTTGGTGGGTGGGGGGGCGGGGGGTGCTTGGAGGGCAGCAGCGAGGAGGGAGAGATCGCGGGGGGAGAGGAGAGAGATCGCGGGCGTGGGAAACCTGGACCGCAGCCATTAAATTCAAATGGCTGCCAAAATCTGAGGCACGGAGCCTCATTTAAATATTAAAATCAGTGACCCATCTCTCCAGAGCGGGTCACTCGGCCACCCCCAAACCCACCACAGTAAGACAGGAAGTAGGTGCCTTCGTGGTGTGCTGGGGCCGGGTTTCATATTTTTAACAATTTAGCCACCTCCTGCCCCTGATCCTCTCTCACCCAATGTGGGGAGTTTAAAATTCCCCCTATAGATTCAATTGGTGGAGGCATAGACTTTCCAATTTTGTGGTCAGAGGTTTGAGTTCTTAGAGCTATCTGATGTTAGAATCTGCCTTACACAGTCATAAAGTTTGTAAGTAGAAGTGACCATGGAACCAAGTCTGCTGATCTTCTGCTGAAGTTACGGCAGCCAATCAAGAGAACCGCAGAGCAAATTTGTGTTGTGGGTCTTGGTACAAGGGACAACTGTAAATGCAGGGAATATGAGGGCCATCCTGCTTACTCTGGTGCCTGGCTGTATACTGAAGTATCAGTTTGGCTCAGTTGGTAACACTGTTGCCTCTGAGTCAGAATGTCCATGAGTTCAAGTCTTGTTGTAGGACTTGAACACAATCTAATCTGACACTTCAGTGCAGTACTAAAGTATTGTCAGAGGTGCTGTCTTTTGGATGAGATGAGGCTCATGAGATTAGCCTGTTCAGGTGGACATAAAAGATCTCATGACACTATTTGAAGAAGGGGCACAGAGATCTCCCAATGTCATGGCCAATAGGAACACAGGAACAGGAGTAGGCCATTTAGCCTGTTCCGCCATTCAATGAGATCATGGCTGATCTGTGACCTAACTCCATATACTTGCCTTAGCCCCATATCCCTTAATACCTTTGGTTAACAAAAATCTATCAATCTCAGATTTAAAATTAACAATTGAGCTAGCATCAACTGCCATTTGCGGAAGAGAGTTCCAAACTTCTACCACCCTTTGCATGTAGAAGTGTTTCCTAACTTCACTCCTGGCTCTAATTTTTAGGCTATGTCCCCAAGTCCTAGACTCCCCAACCAGCGGAAATAGTTTCTCTCTATCTACCCTATCAGTTCCCCTTAATATCTTGAAAACTTTAATCAAATCATCTCTTAATCTTCTAAATTTCAGTGACTATAGCCCTAGTTTGTGTAATCGCTCTTCGTAATTTAACCCTTGGAGTCCAGTTATCATTCTAGTAAATCTACGCTGCACTCCCTCCAAGGCCAGTATATCCTTTCTAAGTTGTGGTGCCCAGAACTGAACACTGTACTCCAGATGTGGTCTAACCAGGGCTTTTTATAGCTGTAGGTTGAATATTCCAACCTAAAACAACACCAGCAAAACAAACTAACTGATTGTTTATCTCATTCGCTGTTAGTCCAAGGTTGCTGTATGCAAATTGACTGCCACATCTTTTTACATAATAACAGTAACTGCATTTCCAAACAGTAATTAATTGGTCCTGAAGTGTTTTGGGACATCGTGTTGATGTGAAAAAGCACTATAAAAATCCAAGTTCTTTCTTTACTTCAAATTTTCCTCTCATCCTGTAATTGCTCAATGGGGGCATGCTGTGTGTTTGTGAGGGTGATCCAGGAAGGGATTCCAGACTGTGTTTTACAATTCCAGTTGTAGGCAGAGTCTGAACATTAGGGGGTGATTTTAACCCTACCTACCCAGTGGAAACTAGGTGGGTGGGCAGTTAAAATTGCCCCGGTTACTTACCCACCCTGGAGACGCCAGGAGCTGAACATTTTGGATTTTAACCTGCTCAATTATGCAATCAACAGTTTAATATCCCATGGTCCTTGCTGTAAAGTGAACGTGTGCACATGTGTGTGTGTGGACATCAGGCAACAATAGACTGGGTTTTGCTGTGACCCTCTCCATGATCAAATAATCTGCTGACATACTGTCTAGCCATGTATATAAGGAATGGCCATTTGGGCAAGTTACCAACTCTTTGCTGATGCCCATGGAATTATAACCCAGTGTGACTCACCCCTTTCAAAACAGGAAAGGGGATGATAACTTCATTATCCATGTCTCATCTCAGTCCTCCCTTGTTATAGAGCTTCATAGTTTAAAACTGATCAGAAGTAACTAGGCAGCAGACATTTTGTATGTACAGATTCTTCAGTGACATATGAACATAACATAAGATGAAGAAGGCATTAATGTGTGCACCAAATTTGTTCTTTCTGCAGACCCGAAACAATTAGCCTGATTTTGCTAAGTAATCAATTTATTTAATCTAAGAAGGAAATGACCAGGCACAGGTAAAACTGCCAGAAGATAAAATTCTCTAAAGTGTCTACCGTGGCTCCCACAGGTAACCTGGCAAAACACCAGGACAACTATCTATAGTATAGTCTACATTATTCAACTTGGACTAATTGTATTTTACAAATTACAGTTTTATGGTCCCCATTAGTACAGAAACCATCCTGATCTATGGAGTATTTGAACATCAATGCCTGTATTTTTCTTTTTTGTCTTGACCAGGTATTTATCCAGATCGTTTTTTTAACTGTTTTGACAGAGGAAGGGGGAAGGCGGTCAGGAGAATTCTTTGAACCATTAGATTTGCTTATGTTAAATTGGTGCTTGCATCCTCTATTTCTGTGATCACGGTCATAATTAAGAAACTTGTTTATGTCTACCTATGCGCATCTCCCATTTGTTAAATAAACCTAGATTATGTCTCCTCTTAGTTTTTAACCAATGGTAATAAGTTATATTTCTTTACTTTAATTATCTGAATTATTCTCTTTGTTCTTCTGTGAACCCTGTCCAAAGCACTGATGTCCTTTTAAAGTTTGTTTGCCCAAATTTACACAAAATATTATAAATGAGGCCTCATCAAAGAGTTACACAGTATTCCGATAACCTGCTTTGACTTGTTATCAGATATCCTCCAAATACATCTTAGTAATTCATTATCTATCTTGATGTAATCTTCAGAGCAATTGGGTACATGAAGGGTTAGTAATCGCACCAAAATTCATTTTCCTTTCCATTTTGCTAATAAGCATCCATTCATTGTGTCTGTCTATATAATTCAAAGTTTGTGTGCAATACATGTCCAGTACATCACAGCAGTCAGTGTGCAGTCCATGCATGCATTAAACAAGTGACTGATACTATATTTCAAGAGTGTTCCCCATGGACATCTGGAAGCAGCAGGGGTTCTTACAGATTGCAGGCTCCTTCCAAGTCCAGTGTCATTGACTGCACTCATATCACCATGTGGGCTCCTTCACTCTACCCCACTAAGTCATGAATTGCAAGAGATCCACTGTAATAATGTGCAACTGATGTATGATGACCAGCAACGCATCATGCAGGTCTGTACCCGCTTTCCCGGAAGTTGCCATGACGCTTTTATAATGCAGCAGTCCTCCATCCTCCCCACTCTTTGCCCCTGCACAGCAAGTGCGAAGTTGGCTGTTTGGGGACAATGGCCAATCCCTGCACGAGTCCTCTCAGGAACCCATGCTCGGTAGCTGAACTGTGCTACAATCAGATCCATGGCTCAACTGGAGCCATCATCCAGCATGCTATGGAGTCCTCAAATATTGATTCCGATGCCTAGACAGGTCTGGTGGAGTCTCGCACTACAGCCCACAAAGAGTGTCAGTATGATCGAGTTTTGTTGTATGCTGAATAACTTTACTCTGCAACAAGGATATCACATGAAACCCCCATTGGACAGTGACCTTCAGCATCACGAGGGAGAGGACACTGATGACAAAGAGCATGGTGAGGTAGGGCGGGGTCTACCGGTTGCTGCAGCCAGAGCTCCTTGACAGCAGCTCATTACAGGACCTGTCTCTACACACAAAGATTTCACAAAGGTTTATCATTTTATTGGCTTACTGAAATGCCTACATACTAATTGTCACCCTAGTGGCTGTCATAAATATTTTTTTAACCAGTCTAGTGCTTTTATGAAGTGCTTCCTCAGCTGCTGCAGCATAGGTGGTAGGAGACTGGTGTAGCTCCATCAAGGGCTCATGACGTGCTTGTTATTAATGACGTCTCGGAGCGTTGGCATGAGAAGGCCAGACTGCATACTGCAGTAACTCAGCTTCTGCCGAGGCAGTCTGGCTCAGCTGGCTTTTAGGCAGCAGGGCAGACATTAATTGAGGGTGTTGAAGTGGTCTAGATGTGTTGTCATCATGAAAAATAGCAACATGTTACATTCACATTGCATGACTGCCCCTTTTGTCAGGCTGTGGCTCTGTACTCTTTCTAATCTGCAAGAGAGCAGACTGTTGGAGATCCGTGATCCGATTGAAGCCGATATCTATTCAGTATCCCAGCCTGCCCAATGTGAAGGAGACGGTTAACCCAGAGTTACAGCTCATGTGGAGAAATTCTGTGCGAGTGAGAGAAAAGAATCAAGGGAGTTTCGATTTTCCCCCTGCTTCTGTAGAACTACATTACCCAGAGAGTACTGTGACAAACCACGCAAAAGATTTACAAGTAACAACTGTGTGGTGAGACTGACAGGGAAAAAACACCCAAAGGTTTTATTCTTGCAGCATTTTAATATAATTCAAGACGTTAAATTAAAATTTTGGGGGCTATTTTAACCCTATCCACTTGGTGGAAACCAAGCAGATGGGCAGTTCAAATAACCCATGGTACTTACCCACCCTGGAGCTGCCAGGATCTGACTGGTTTGGGTTTTCACCTGCTCTCCCGAGCAGGCAGCAAGGAAACATGCCCAAAGCCGACGGAGTTGCAATTAAATCACAGGCCTCTCCATCCTGTATTTGAACATCTATGCCTATACTTTTCCTTACGTTCATTCAGGAAGGCCCATCTACCAATTACTTTGTCCAAATCCCAGAAAATGCTATCAGTTTCCAGTACACTAGTCACACAGCCTGGTTGCATCAACAAATTTTACAACATTACTGGAAGTGCTCTCTTCCATATCATTTAGGAATCAGTAGGTTCAGCACAAGCCCTACATGGCATTCCACGAAGTAGCTTTTTCTAATTAGCACCCAAGTTTCACTCAGTGGTGTCCTTTACTGGAGTATTTTCTCTGGGATAAAAAATTTACAAGCTGGTGTTTCCGTCCTTGGTCAACTGAAGAGGGCAGATAGGAAACTGGAGGGCAGCGAATCTGTTGCACTGATTTATGTGCGTCTTTGTTCAATGTTTCCTCCCGTCAAGCAAGATTCCCACCAGGGGTGCTAGCTCATTAAATTTTGCGCTATAGCTTTTCACCACCAACTTCGCTCACTAAATTCGACATTTTTTCTTTACAAAATACCTGTTGCCAGATTACACCTGACCATCAGTTTTAATATATAAAACACAGGAAAAGGGGACTAAGTCAGCATATAGATAACATTTAGGATTATATGGCAAACCAGAAAAATACACTTCCCCTTTAAATTATCCATCTGAGGTTTCAGAGTAGTTCAGTGTTTACTTCGCATATATTTATGGACAGATTTCTTTAATTACAAAAAATAAACCATTTCCAATATCAGAATATTATAATTGATTTATAAATGGATAATTACTTTAATTATATCCTGCCTTCCTCCAGTCTCTGTGCCATATAATTATCCATGCATTACTGGGAATGTTAGTAATAAAAGAAGTGAAGGAAGTGTCGTAGCAGCAGAACTTTGCAGTATTTATCACATTAATGACCCAACCTGAAACATTGAAACGTAAGTGGCTTGTCGTAGGGTAGTCGTAAGTGGCATAAACATTCGGAAACCTTGCCCAAATATTATTTTGTATTTATGCTACATGTTCAAATAGGCCAAAAGGATTCTGCGACATCAATTGATGTGGTATTAAAAACAAAAGGCTTGAATCTAAACCATGTATAATTTAAATTGGAAACTACTGACACTTGATGTTTTCAGTCTTATAGAATTAACTTTCTCACTAAATAAATATACTAAAAATCAAAGTAAAATCACAGAAAACAAGTCACTGTTTATGATCTCCTTCAACCAGGCACAATCACCACACATGGTAGCAAACGTTTAGTGTGACTTACAAAATGTTTCTTTGCATGTGTGTGTGTAGAATGGATAGATCAGGAAGATATTTCCCAGTGGCCTTGCATAACATCACTTTATTTAAGAAATAGGGTCACACTTAGAGTTTAAAAAAGAAATTGACGTAACTGTTTTGTGAATATGAATGCTAAACGTCAGCTTGATTCAGTTGATAGCACAACCATCACTGAGTCAAAAGGTTGTGGAATGAAGCCCCACTCCAGAACCTGAGTACTTAGTCTAGACTTGACATTTCAATGCAGCACTACATTGTTGAAAGTGTGAAATCTTTTGGAAGAGACATATAAGTCTTGTCTGCCTTTTCCACTGATTCAGGTGAATGTAAACTAATGCATGGTACCATTTGAAGAAGAACAAGAAGTTCTTCTAGGGTCCTGCCCAAATTCCTCCCTCAACCAGAAATTGGCTGCCCCATTTGCCTACATAACAAAAGTAACTGCACTTCAAAAGTAATTGATTGGTTGTGAAGCGCTTTGAGATATCCTGAGGACATGATAAGGTGCTATATAAATGCAAGTTTTTTCTTCAATGACATGACTTTTTGGCATGAATAATTTTACATTGGTCCATTTTTAAAGTAACAGTGATTGCTTTTATTGAGGACTGTGCCGATTCACTGTTAAAAGCTATTTCAATCTCCTGTGTATGAATAGGCAAATAACTGTTTCAAACAGCCACCATGGTAAATAAAGACAGAATGCTGTGTGGAACATGATGTTTCCTGAGCTGCTAACATCGGAATTCTGGAGTTTTGCTTAATTTCTCTTTTGGAACAGGGAGAAACTTTGCAGATTCTCTCTGTAGGAATTTAACTAGGTTGGGTAGAGCCCACAAAAGTGAGGATTAGGTGAAAAATTGGTTTGATAACTTCCTTCAGTCAGGTTAATGAAATGTTATTGCTGATTTTCACAGTCCTTAGTCATTTTTAACATACGATGGTGAAAATAAAGTTTAAAATCCATGTAAAATAGTATCATGGCAACAGTGGGAGCAGCAGCTATTGTGGTACGAATGCACCCACGTCCGTGTCATGAAATGAGTCACGAAGTTTTGGTGATGGAGCCAGTCAGGAGATCACAGACTGAGAGCCAGGAAATTAATAGGGTCATAGCTGGGAGATTTCTACAACAGAGCTTGAAGGCAGCAGGAAGATAGAGTGCAGAAATAGTAATAATGAAAAGAGGAAGTGTTACTATGGAGAAATAAATAGAGATATTGAAATAAAAAGGAGGACAATTGGGAAAAAGAATTAAAAATTAGGTAAGATGAGATCGTGAATGGAATGACACAGAAAATTATTTTAAAAATGTAAAAAGTATATTTTTTGAAGAGAGAGACACAGAGAAAAAGAGAGGGAGGTTAAATGGGACGAACATAGAGAAATAGAGTAACTAGGTCTGACAGAGACAGACCTCACTGTCTAATCGGATTAATCCAGCCCACTGCGACCATCCAGTGGAATACTAAATCCTGGGAAATAAATTGTAGGCCTTTTTAGCAAAGATGGTAAACTGGTAAAATAAAATAGAAGAATTTTGTTTTACAAACATAGCTGCCCCTTTTTACAGTGCTATTTCAGAAACTATGATAGTTAGATCCCCAAATTACATTTGAGCAGTTAATACTCAATGGAGCATATACAACCTCCTTACAAATGGAAGGGTTTGCTACTTGTGAGGTGATGGATAAATGATCTGCATGCCTATACATTCATATATGATTGATCATTGCTATGTTGGCCATTAATTGAGTTCCATTCATGAACCAAGAGTCTTTAGTACATGACCTGGTAGTCGGAGAAACAATAATATTCTGATCTTGTGAACTAAGGATACTGATGAGATGTTTGAGACTGGATCTACAGTATCATTGAGCTTCAGTCCAGTTTTTCTCTTTTGTGATGTAGTACTATTCTTTAGCTTCAATTTTAGTGGTCTGACAAAAAGCTAGTTTCAAAGATAATAAATTTGATAATATTTTTTCCAGGGAAGATATTTTCTTCAATACAATGGCAGGTCTTCTGTAGTGCCACTTACATTCTGGGGTCAGCAGCATAGTTGTGATGTTTAGCTGCTAACCTGGTCTGTCCCTTTAAGGCCACTGCTAAAGTATTACCTGTGGGAGTCCAGGTTGTTCATAATTTGGTGATGTCAAATATAAGTCAATATATTTCTTGTAAATTTCAGGCTACAACTCACAAGAATCCAGGATGAAATATGAAATTTTCTTCCCTTTTTTAAAGAATGCAGACTAGAAGCAAGACTTAATGTAATAATATAGTGGATGGCATTGCTCACAGTTAATTGTAGGATACACTATTTTATAACAATAGAGGCGTTGTGCTGAGTAACTTGCAATGTATTATCAGGGATACTCATTTATTTTTATTATATGGTATTATGGGCTCTTACCAATGTTTTAGGTATTGAGTTCTGCAATCTTCCTGTAGCTAACAGAGCGATAACTCTGGGTCAAAACATGAACTTCAAACCCCCCAGGTTTTTGAGAGAAGCTGAAGCCTTCATGTAAAAACAATAATAAAGCTGCTCACAGACACAAAAAGCAATTTTATGGGCGGTGAAGAACTTTGCCCACCAACCTGTACATAATGATTCTGACTTTTTGGTATCTACCGATAGCAGACAGGGTTTCTTACTGCCGGCACCTACTCTGAAAATGTAGTCTTATCAGTAAGTTTATTCATGCAATTTAGAAATCTGTAATTTTGTTCATGTTTTTTATTATGGCTAGGAACTCATTTTGCACACTAGAAATTTCAGTTACTGGGGAAAAAGCTAATGCTTACCAGATGACTATGCTTAAAAGATTAATTTAAGAAATGTTTTACAAACTCAGATGAGTAATGTAGTTGCTTTAGGATTTATTGTAATCCAGGATTGAATGAACAAGGAATAACTTTAATAAGGTTTTAAATAACTTTATATAATGTAGCACAGCTCCTGCTTACTGGCTACATCTTTTGACTGCTGGCTAGTGCAATCTGAATCTAACCGGTTGCCTAAGTGCATGCATTGTTAAGGGAATGTCTCTAAATTAAAAACTGAAACTGATATGAAACTAACATACACTCAAATATGGGCTAAATGTTAGCAGATGTCTTAGGATGCTTGCAGATATGGTATGCTATTGGACTAGTATTCCAGAGGCCTGGACTAATAATCCAGAGAACATGGGGTAAATTTTACCCCTAAGAATGGTTGGGTTGGGGGCAGGTGGGCAGTGAAAATACTATGTTTTTGGAGCGGGAATGCAACCCCAGTAGGATGCGCGTGCGCTTCTGACACCCAGAAGTCCCGGCGGCACTTAAAGCTGGCGGGCCGCTATTTAAAGGGCTTTTTAGGTATTTAAATCACTTAATGCTATTAACTTTTTGTGTATTGAATTACACAAACCATTTTAACTTCTGAACGTGTCTCCTGTGGCCTCTGAAACACGCCATGGAAACAGAGGCGAGCTGCAGCCGACCCTCATTTGGACCTTCAAACCATTGATTGACACATGAAGAAAAGGTGAGTTTTTGCAGCAGGGCAATCAATTCTCTCAGACAAACCTTTGGCTGGGAGTTCTTTGTGTTTAGACTGAGATTTCTTTGTTCACACTCAGAATTCTTCACGCTTCCTGCGTGACGTGCGCCAGACGCCATCTTGGTTTCGGGGTTTGCGCAGGCGCAGATAACGAATGCTGGAATCATGTAAAGTAGGGAGAAAATGGCTTCAATCAGTGTGCAATGTTGATTTAAAGTGATGAGTCTCAAAATGGTGTCTAACGCTCAACTCAATGCACAGTCTTAACCCCGACCATCTGAACGTGACCCCCCCACCGGTGCTATTTAAAGGGGCCATGCAGGATTTACAGGTTAGTGTGGATTTACAGGTTGGATTATTGCTTCTGGCTGCCGAGACATTTGTAACTGTTTTTGGGGGTCTCCTAGACTTCAATACTAGGACGCGGGGACATAGCCTAACATTTAGAGCCAGGACATGCAGGAGTGAAGTTCGGAAATGCTTCTACATGCAAAGGGTGGGAGACATTTGGAACACTCTTCTGCAGACAGCAGTTGATGCTAGCTCACTTGTGAATGTTAAATCTGAGATTGATAGATTTCTGTGAACCAAGGGTATTAGGGGATATGGGGCTAAGGCGGGTATATGGAGTTAGGTCACAGGTCCACTATGATCTCATTGAATGGTGGAACAGGCTCGAGGGGCTAAATGCCACGGCCAATTGCTGCCTCTTGATATGTGCCACCTTCTCCTGCAAGAAAGTGGGACGTGTGCCTGGGTGATGTGCCTGTCATGGTTGAATAGCTGCCAGTGTGTGTGGCCTGTGAGTTGTGGGTGGGCAGCTTGAAACGGTGGTAATGTGTAAGGGTGAGAGGAAGCATCTGATTGGAAGAATTGAGTACTGATAGAGTTTGTTGGTATGTGGGTGATGGGGGATGTAGTGTGTGGTGCAGTTGGTAGGAGATGCCACTTGCCAGTTGACCTCACTCACCTTGACCACTCATGCCAAAGCATTGAACTTCTTCCTGCACTACATCCATGTTCATGATGCTGTGTGCCTGGCACTGACTTCGTCCCCCGCTGCCTCCCACTGCCTTTTGAGTATATGTTTGGAGGGCCTCTTGCACCCCCCCCCCCCCGACCCTGTGGATATAGGATGTCTCTCCTTCTGTCCACCTCTTGCATCCAAGGTCTCTAGTGCATCAGCAGAGAACCTCGGTGCATGCGCTCTCGCAGGCCTGGTATACCAACTCAAATCGGCAGATTGGTGAGGTCCGGCGTGCAGATTGGAGGATATGGGATTTAGTAGTGCGCAACCTTTATTCAATGTTTTAACATAACTCATCAGTGTGTAAACATAGGGATGGGATCTGCATCTGTGTTTTACATGTGCGATGTCTGATCTCTTCAGACTACATGCAGACAGTAGACTGTTATTTTCATCAAATAACAGGTACCAGCTACCTTTAAGTGATTTCTAAGAAACATCCTCCCTTTAAGAAATTGAGCTCCCCCTGGTGGTGGAAAGTGCGAATCGCATTGATTCTACGTGCAAGGCCTGGAAAGGAACGCTGATGGCAGGTAAGTGCTCCCTTGGATCCAAACTTGTGTCTTACCTGCCCAGGGTCCGTCAGGCGTGGAGTGTTAGCGCATACCATCGCCCAGAACGGACCCTTATCCAATTTATCCCCCCCCCCCCCGTGTATAGACATATTTACCAACATTTTGGAGCCACTCAAACTGACAACATCAGGATGGGGGCGCAATGGATTTATTCTACAGTACATCTGATGAGAAGCCACATCACCATCCCTGACAGGCACGGTGTGCAGTTCTGAGAGATGCAGGTCCACAAGACAGAGGTGTGCCACAAGTACCTGCAGAAGAGCAGAGAGGGGACCAACGGAGGGGCTGAGGTCGTAGGAGGCACTACCCACGTGAGAGGCTGAGCTTCCAGGACCTCTCTGAGGAGCAGTGCATATGCAGGCTCAGATTAAGTCACCAGGTGATTGCAAACATCTGCACGCTCCATACAGGGCTGCTCCCGGCTGGGCCTGGTGGTCATGCATTGCCAGTCGCACTTAAAGTAACCACTGCCGTCAATTTCGTGGCCTCCGGATCTTTCCAGGGCATCACCTGTGATATCTCCAGGGTCTCTCAGTTGTCTGCACATAAGTGTATAAGACAGGTGATACATGGCTTGTTTGCCAGGGCATCCGACTATATCAATTTCCCCCGTGACTGCATCAGCCAGACTGAGAGGGCAGTGGGTTTCAATTCTCTGGCTGGCTTTCCACGGGTGCAGGGCGCAATTCATTGCACACACATGGCAATCCGAAGTCCTGCACATGAGCCAGGACTGTTCATCAACCGAAAGGATATCATTCCATCAATGTGCAGCTAGTTTGTGACCATCTGAAGAGATTTCTGTAGGTGTGTGCCAAATTACCTGGCAGCTGCCATGATTCCTTCATTTTGCGCGAGTCCAATATTCCTCTTCAACGCACAAGACAGATTTAAGGGATGGCTGCTTGGAGACAAGGGATACCCCCTACAGACATGGCTCATGACACCTGTGAGAAACCCAACCAACGAGGCACAGCAGCGGCACAATGACAGTCACATCACCACCAGGTCTGTCATTGAACAAGCCGTTGGAATGCTGAAGATTCGCTTCAGGTGCCTGGATTGATCTGGAGGATCCCTTCAATACTCACCAGCGAGGGGGTGCAGAGAGAGTTAGAGGTGGAGGAGCTCGAATGTGCTCATTTGCTGACAACATTGAAGAAGACGATGAGGAGGAGGAGGAGGAGGAGGATGGGGAATCCATCACCAGAGCAGCGGTACACATGGCTACTCGTGATCCCAGGGAGTCACTCATAACTAACAGGTTCTCATAAGGAGATCTGCAAACTGAAGGTCGTGAACTACTCAGACTGCCTGGAACAACCACCACCAGCACCTCACTCCCATTTGCACTCAACAGTCCTTCAACCACAAATACACCCATTGTAAACGCACCCAATGGGTGGCATCAAGTCTTGTCATTCATGACAAGGGACATGCAAAGGCGCTTTCACAAAAGGGACTGAAGAATGGACAAGACGTGCAGTGATGGTGACAAGAATGACATTTAATGTGAATATAGCAAAAAATAAATAGAAATGAAAAATGTGACATTCTGTCAGACACCCTTGTGCAAACCCTTGGTGAATTACAAAACCTTCGCTTTCCTCTTCCTGGCACTTCTACATGGTGCATCCCCATTAGCTTCAGCAGAGGTAGTGGCAGGTTGCTCAGGTCCCTGCCCTGACTGCTGAGAAGCTCTCGGCCTACGACCTCTGAGTTTTGGAGCTCGTGTGGGCCCCGCCAAAGACTGCTCCACCTGTACCTGTGCAGGGGCAGACACAGCCATCGGGAGAGGAGGCAGCATTGTGGGTATTGGTTGACAGGTGAGACGTGGGAGCACTTTGAGTGGAGTCCCCATTCCATGTACCCTTTGCCATCATCCCTCTCCTGGGACAGGGCCACATCGCTCCCACCATTCTGCTGGATAAAAAGAATGTGCAGATCTGTGACTTGTTCGAAGGCCACGGCTAAAGTATCTGCCTGCCGGTTTTAGGCGGCAGACATGTTGGCATCCAGAGTTCGCACGGCCGTTGTCATGGATTGAATGGACTCATTTGAGAGCCGTACTTGAAGCTCAATGGAGGCTGCCATTCTCTCCATCACAGACATTCCCACACTTACCTGTGCCACCACTTCACTAATGCTGGAGGTGGACTCCTCCATCCTCTCTGCTATTGTGGACAGTGTGCGTGACACATCTTCCAGTACCTCGCAAAGGTGCAGCTGTACCTCTATCATTTTCATTCTCAATGATGGCCTCCATGGTTCAGCATTTGTGTCCAGCTGAGCAGAGCTTGGAGAGGAGTGCATCCCCCCACCCCCCGACGTGGACTCTCCACAGCTGCCCCTGTCACCAGTGTCTGCTCCTGCACAGTTGTGAGTGATGAATCACCAGGTGACAACACAACTATCTGTCTAACAGGACCCATTGAAGTGCCAGTATCTGCACTGGTGCATGGCTGGATATGAAGTGATGGTGCACAGGTACAGGTGGAGCAGTCTTTGGCGGGGCCCTCACGAGCTCCAAAACTCAGAGGTCGTAGGCCGAGAGCTTCTCAGCACTCAGGGCAGGGACCTGAGCAACCTGCCACTACCTCTGCTGAAGCTACTTGGGATGCACCATGTAGAAGCGCCAGGAAGAGGAAAGCGAAGGTTTTGTAATTCACCAAGGGTTTGCACAAGGGTGTCTGACGGAATGTCACATTTTTCATTTCTATTTATTTTTTGCTATTTTCACGTTAAATGTCATTCTTGTCACCATCACTGCACGTCTTGTCCATTCTTCAGTCCCTTTTGTGAAAGCGCCTTTGCATGTCCCTTGTCATGAATGACAAGAGCATCTCTGAGGAATTGCCTTCTTCCATGGCCCGTGCCTCATCATCAACCCTTGAAGGCCCTGGAAGAGAACAAGAAGCAATATTAACAATCATCGCAGAAGTTAGTTTGCAATGAGCATACTGAGGTGTGCAATAGGTCAATCATTGATAACATCAATTCATGACATGTGTGAAGGATGTTAAAGTTCTGTCACCAACTGTTTGTGCGGTGCCAGTCTCGCCATCTCCGATGACCAGGAATTACACCGTGCGGCTTAGATCCAACACCTTCTCTTCCACCTCTGTTGGGCACTATTTGTGGTAATCCCCCTCCAGTCCTACTCCTCGCCTGTGCATTTTGTGCTCCTACAAGAGGAGAAAGAACAGATGTGTGAGTGAATGAAGGTGACATGGTCACCTGATGGATGCATTGCTTTGGGTGAGGCTGCCAATGAAACAGATGCATCAGAGGATGACTGTCAGCCACATTTGTCGCATTGCATCAGGATTGGGGTGAGTGGGAGTGGTGGGTTCCCAAATGGGGAGATGAGGAAGTGCACAGAAAGTGAAGGTAAGTTGATAATGAGACTTAAGTGGGTGTGAGGAGTGATGTAATGGAGTAAGCTTGGCAAGACAGAGTCGGGGGACGGGGTGGTGGAAATGTACACCACAGGAAGTTGGCGAATCAGTAACTGTACTCACTTTTCCTGACCTGGGTGGGTCATTAAAGCGCTTCCTACACTGTACCCACGACCTGTGCACCATGCTCCTGCTGCTTAGCTCCTCTGCCACCTCCAGTCAGGCCTTCTTGGTGACAGAGGTAGGGCTCTTCCTCCAATCAGCCGGGTACAGTATGTCCCTGCTACTCCTCACACCGGCCAGTAGCAACTCGAGAGAAGAGTCGTTAAAGCGAGGTGCTGCCTTACTCCTTTAATGCTGCATCTCTGCAAATACCTTCTTTCTCCCTCAAAATCCATGGTTGCAATGGCCCTTTAAATACTCCAGTTCGCAGCAAGTCATTCAGGTGTGCAACTTGGAGATGCGAAACCCAGAAGTTACATTAAGGGCCTTCAACTTAGTCGCGATCGCTCGAGCTGACGCATGGAAAATTTACCGAAAATTTTCCCACCTGACTATTCACCACCACACCACCCCCGCCGCCCCCCCCCCCCCCCCCAACTCCACTGAGTTCCCAGCCGCCATGTTAAAATTACGCCCCATGAGTTCAAATTTCACAGGGCAGTTTGAGAATTTGAATTTAGTTTTAAAAATCTGGAAATGAAAAGCTGGTATCAGTAAAAGTGACCATGAAGCTGTTGGATTGTCAGAAAAAAATAACTAGTTCACTCATGTCCATTAGGGAAGGAAATATGCCGTCTTTACCCAGTCTGGCCAATGTGTGACTCTGATCCCACACCAGGCTCCTGGGCTTGGCAAAATATGGAATATGCAAATCCAGGATGCATATGTAGATCTTTAGTACATGCCAGGGGCATTATCGATAATGACCTCACCATGGCTAGAAGCTATCCATGAGCAGTCAGCACTGCAGGGGAATTAAATGTATTGTATGCAAATTTGTATTGTATGCAAATTTAACAATTATCATCTGAAATAACCAGTATTAATTATACTCTGGACAGACTGCCGGCTATTCATTAATAGTGCTCTCCATTAATGGAACCATTGGAGCACAATGCCACCATTTATTGGCCTATACAAAATGGTACACTTGCTAAAATAATGGAGTGTCTATTAGTATTTACACTATGGCTGAGAAATTCGACTTGTGCTCAAAATGGGCGTAAAATCTGTGGAGCAACCGGACTGTGCCAGCCTGAGGCCCAAACCAAATTCAGCTTCGGACATCATTTAAATGCCAGCAGCAAGGTGCAGTGGCCAAACAGGTGCCCCGTTGCAGCTCGTCGGTTGGGGAGGGTGGACCATGGGCCGGCTCTGGGCAAGGAGGCTATCCTCGGGTTGGGGGGAGCCTTGAACATGCTGGCAGTGGGCCAGTGGTTGTTCATGGGCACAGGAGGAGCACTCCTGCTCTGCTGGGCCCACAAAAATAAAAACTGAAATTATCCTGGGCCATTTTTTCAGTGGCCTCCTACGGTTCCTTTAAGAATAACTAGTCAAGGCGCTCAATGCCTGATACAAATAAGCGAAGATGTCCTACAACTGGCATAGTACCCCGATTTGCATATTTAAAAAACCTAACGCTTGTTTCAGCTGGGCACCCCGGACAGCTAAATGTCCCCTGAGCCAATATGGCGTCCGGCGCAATTCCAGCGTCGTTCGAGCGTGGGACATTGCGATGTGAAATTAAAAGGTGTTACGTTGATTTTACACCGGAGAAATAGGTGGTCATGAATTGATTTTCTCCCCAATATCATCTCAAAGGACGATTATGAATGATGAGCTAAACCCAACTGTGCGTTTTGAAGTATCCGACTCAAAGGATAAATCACATCTTGTGTACCTATAATGGTTTATAAACTATCACTCAGGAGCCAGGAAAAACATTTATGAATGCTTTAGAAAGACAGCAGAGAGTTGGGGAAGATCCTGCTCAGGCATAGGTTCATGGCAATAACTTGCAAAAATATTCTATGTACTTGAATAGCTTCCAAAGTTCTCTCGATTCAGGAACCATTCCTTTAGATTGGAAAATTGCACATGTCACTCCACTATTTAAGGAAGGTGAGAGAGGGAAACCAGAGAATTATAGACCAGTTAGCCTAATATCTGTTGTCGGGAAATTACTCGAGTTTATAATTAAGGATAGAGTGACTGAACACCGTGAAAATTTTCAGCTGATCAGAGAGAGACAGTATGGATTTGTAA
The DNA here is from genome assembly GCF_035084215.1 of Heptranchias perlo. Taxonomy (NCBI): domain Eukaryota; kingdom Metazoa; phylum Chordata; class Chondrichthyes; order Hexanchiformes; family Hexanchidae; genus Heptranchias; species Heptranchias perlo. The sequence goes on from NC_090327.1 coordinate 105,353,865, forward strand.
AGGACAGGTCATGCCTGAAGAACCTGATTGAATGTTTTGAAGAGGTGACTAAAGTAGAGGACAGGAGAATGTCTATGGATGTTGGTTATATGGACTCCCAGAAGGCATTCGATAAAGTCCCTCATAAGAGACTGTTAGCTAAAATTGAAGCTCATGCAATTGAGGGCAAATCATTGACCTGGTTAGGAAATTGGCTGAGCAGCAGGAGATAGAGAGTTGGGATAATGGGCAGGTACTCAAATTGGCAGGATGTGACTAGTGGTGTCCCACTGGGATCTGTGTTAGGGCCTCAACTATTCACTGCATTTTTAATGACTTAGATGACGGGATAGAGAGCCATATATCCAAGTTTGCCCATGACACAAAGGTAGGCAGTATTGCAAGCAGTGTAGATGGAAGCCTAAAATTATAGAGAGATATTAATAGACTAAGTGAATGGGCAAAACTGTGGCAAATGGATTTCAATGTGGGCAAGTGTGAGATCATCCACTTTGGACGTAAAAAGGATAGATCAGATTACTTTCTAAATGGTGAAAAGTGCAAAACAGTGGAGGCCCGAAGAGACTTAGGGGTCCATGTACATAGATCATTAAAATGTCATGGACAGGTACAGAAAATACTCAAAAAGGCTAATAGAATGGTAGCCTTTATGTCTAGAGGACTACAATACAAGGGGGTAGAAGTTATGCTACAGCTATACAAAGCCCTGGTTAGACCTGGAGTACTGTGTTCAGTTCTGGGAATTGCACCTTAGGAAGGGTATATTGGCCTTGGATGGAGTACAATGTAGATTTACTAGAATGATGCCGGGACTCCAAGCTTTAAATTACAAGGAGAGATTATACAAACTAGGGTTGTATTCCCTGGAATATAGAAGATTAAGGGGTGATTTGATCAAAGTTTTCAAGATATTAAGGGGAACTGGCTGGGTAGATAGAGGGAAACTATTTCCGCTGGCTGGGGAGTCGAGGACTAGGGGACATAGCCTAAAAATTAGAGCCAGGACTTTCAAGAGTGAAGTTAGGAAACACTTCTACACACAAAGGGTGGTAAAAGTTTGGAACTCTCTTTTGCACATGGCAGTTGATGCTAGCTCAATTGTTAATTTTAAATCTGAAATTGATAGATTTTTGTTAACCAAAGGTATTAAGGGATATGGGCCTAAGGCGGGGATATGGAATTAGGTCACAGATCAGCCATTATCTCATTGAATGGCGGAACAAGCTCGAGGGTCTAAATGGGCTACTCCTGTTCTTATGTTCCTATTACATTCCTTCCTATGACATTTAGTCACAAGCTCAAAAGAATCCTAATCGGGCCAATTGATATAACATTTAATTTCAACCGCAATCAGATGGTTTGAATCTTTGAGAATGATTCCATATATGGGCAATTTTCTACTTTTGAATTGGTAAATATGTGCATTACCAAGTTTTCAGCAGAATTCCAAAAGTTGAGAAGTAATTGGGTGCAATTTTGGTCTCCTTCCCCCACTGCTTGCGCTCAAAAATGGGGAGGTAGTGGGTGCAAAATAAAGTGCCTGCCCCTGTTCCTCAGTTCAGGCTGATTTTGAAACTAACCTGACTTTCTCGTTGGGGGCATAATTCCTGGCGACCAGAGCACCCATCATTTGGGGTGAAGTGATGTCATTATGATGCTGACGCCATTTTCCGACCTTACCCCCCTGACTAATACCACTTCCTGCTCCCGCCTACAAACCACGGGTGGTACAAGTCCCGAGGCAGGCATTTCAAATGCTATTTAAAGGAATCCTCAGCTGTTCTCAGGTAAAGTAGTATAGAAGTTTTGGAGACATTCATCTTGCAGTAGCTTCTAGATTTCATGACTTAAAGGATTTGAAAGTGCTTGTAGTTGCTACTGTGGGTTATGAACTTTTAAGTGGCTTCAGGCATTGCAGTGGTTTCTTGATGGGGGTCCTCCTAGGAATCCTACTCTGGAAAGAAGATGAGGAAGAAGACGAGCAGGAGGATGAAGCAAACCGAGCTGTAGCTGGAGGGAGAGCAAATAGAAGGATGTGTACTCGGAGAAATCCTTACCCACCTAACAAAGTTTATAAAGCTAGAACATACCTGAAGTTCTCAGAGCAACATTGCTTAAGGAGATTTTGATTCTCTAGTGAGGTAGTGACAGAGTTGTGTCACATCCTGCAAGAAGACCTGCAGTCATGGGATCTTTAACATCCAACAGACCTTGGTTTAATGTCTCATCCAAAAGATGGCAGCTCTGAAAATGCACTTCCTCAGTACTAAACTGAAGTGTCAGCCTAGATTATGTGCTCAAGTCTTGGGGTTCAGTATTGAACTACTGAGGCTTACCTCAGCCAGCTCTGGCCTACTTGACTTGTCTTTGATTCCAGTTGATAGTTGCATCCATGCTGAAGATCTGTATCAAATGCCATGGATCCTTCCCATAAATCCCTGACATCCTGGTTGCATGTTCTAGACATTCACAGATTGGTTAGAAACTTTCTCCAAACTCAGCAAAAAGGGATTATTGCAACTGTTCGGTAGAATCATAGATAGAATCATAGAAGTTTACAACATGGAAACAGGCCCTTCGGCCCAACATGTCCATGTCGCCCGGTTTATACCACTAAGCTAGTCCCAGTTGCCTGCACTTGGCCCATATCCCTCTATACCCATCTTACCCATGTAACTGTCCAAATGCTTTTTAAAAGACAAAATTGTACCCGCCTCTACTACTGCCTCTGGCAGCTCGTTCCAGACACTCACCACCCTTTGAGTGAAAAAATTGCCCCTCTGGACCCTTTTGTATCTCTCCCCTCTCACCTTAAATCTATGCCCCCTCGTTATAGACTCCCCTACCTTTGGGAAAAGATTTTGACTATCGACCTTATCTATGCCCCTCATTATTTTATAGACTTCGATAAGATCACCCCTTAACCTCCTACTCTCCAGGGAAAAAAGTCCCAGTCTGTCTAACCTCTCCCTGTAAGTCAAACCATCAAGTCCCGGTAGCATCCTAGTAAATCTTTTCTGCACTCTTTCTAGTTTAATAATATCCTTTCTATAATAGGGTGACCAGAACTGTACACAGTACTCCAAGTGTGGCCTCACCAATGCCCTGTACAACTTCAACAAGACATCCCAACTCCTGCATTCAATGTTCTGACCAATGAAACCAAGCATGCCGAATGCCTTCTTCACTACCCTATCCACCTGTGACTCCACTTTCAAGGAGCTATGAATCTGTACTCCCAGATCTCTTTGTTCTATAACTCTCCCCAACGCCCTACCATTAACGGAGTAGGTCCTGGCCCGATTCGATCTACCAAAATGCATCACCTCACATTTATCTAAATTAAACTCCATCTGCCATTCATCGGCCCACTGGCCCAATTTATCAAGATCCCGTTGCAATCCTAGATAACCTTCTTCACTGTCCACAATGCCACCAATCTTGGTGTCATCTGCAAACTTACTAACCATGCCTCCTAAATTCTCATCCAAATCATTAATATAAATAACAAATAACAGCGGACCCAGCACCGATCCCTGAGGCACACCGCTGGACACAGGCATCCAGTTTGAAAAACAACCCTCTACAACCACCCTCTGTCTTCTGTCGTCAAGCCAATTTTGTATCCAATTGGCTACCTCACCTTGGATCCCATGAGATTTAACCTTATGTAACAACCTACCATGCGGTACCTTGTCAAATGCTTTGCTGAAGTCCATGTAGACCACGTCTACTGCACAGCCCTCATCTATCTTCTTGGTTACCCCTTCAAAAAACTCAGGTAGAAGCTTTTCCCTACAAACAAGAATATCCATGTTTGATTCTCCCAAAATCAAAGATACCAGCAGCTTCAACACTGGAAACCTCATTACTAGTACTACGTTAAACCCAGCTTCTTATCAGCACCTACCAATGTTGTTGTACTGGCAGACTAATCAAAATATTGACATTCACACTAGGCGTGGTGATCTCCAAAGATGAAAGGGATGATGAAGAAAGATATTTCCTGTGAAGGAGCATCTGCAAAGAGGGATGATTGTGCCCCAGCATTCCTTTCAATCACATTGTCTGTGACTGTAATTCCTGTATAGCCTGTAACTGATATTCCACAAACTAACAAAGTACAGGAAATCATCAGGATAAGGCTTCTGTACTTCCAGAAAGTGTTCTGAAAGTTTGGGACCTAGAAATTTTGACTGGTTTCGGGCACGGAATTAGTGTGACCTGGATGGGAGGAAACCTGCATTGCTGGGTTTTCACCCCTTTCTGACCTGGGTGCTAATCTTTGATGGAGGAGAGGGTCTTCTTTGACCTACCTACCCTCCATGCTGATGTCATATTTTGAGATGGGACTGCAGGATGTCAGGTTCCTCTGGAAATCCTACCACTTCTGTCCAGTGTATGGCCATGAAGCAGACATACTTGTCGGATAACGGCTGTAGTTGGGGCCCTCAATGGCATATGCCAACAGCCATACAACTCAGAGAGATGGATAGCCATTAGAGAAATATTACAAAAACTACGGATGAGGCAGAATTTCAGATTGTAACACTTAGGCCAGACTCGCCCATTTCCCCTCTCCCACCTCCCCGGATTTAACAGCAGGTGTTTTTCCAAAATCTTCATACCCCTGTGTGATAGGTACCTCGGTAACATCATGGATGTCACAGGTGCCCTCCCCCTTTCTGCAAATGACCCATCTCTGGAATTTGGGATGGGATCAAGGCCAGGACAGATAAGTGGGTGGAAGCCCTGTCCCACTGCATTTCCAGCAGTGGATTGGGACTTCTGGAGTTTCTGGGGCAAAGGACTACACTTCCAAAATACAATGCAAATATGAATACCATTCAATCAAATGCAAATAATCAACTCAGATAAATGTGACGATGACCCAGACCTCTGACCAGACTAGAGATTAATGTGTCGATATTATCCAAACAGGCAAACTGGTGATTTCCCCCAGTTTTAACACCTATCATTTGGAAAAAAGCTTTATTTCAGTGATCCTCTGTTCTTTAGTAGCAGTGTTGATGGACATGGGTGTGAAAACTGGGAAATTCGCTGAAATCACCAGTTTTTTTACTCACTCTGCACAAAAAAAATGAGATGAGATTGGTAACTAAATTGTGCTGGAAAAAATCTGCCGTTATTTGTTAAAGCCTCTTAAAGCATTGTTAATGATTTTTCAGAGACAGATATGGCAGTTGCTGCTGGGAGAAATTAAAATAAGCAGGTAGGGAAATAGTCCACCCCTTGAACAATAAGGTAGTTAAATTCTTTCTCAGCGTATGTTTTCAACATGGAGTTTGTTGTAATTGTTGCATTAGCTGGTGGGAAAAAGCTGTCAGGGAGCAGAGATTGGCACCTAAACACCCATCCCCCAATTACAATTTAAACTCTCTGCCGCACTGCATTCACCAACAATTCAATCAACTAAACAGCACTGGGGTGGAGATGAGGTGAGCAACAAACAGTTGAAAAATCTCTGGTACCTTGCTCAGCTGTATATTTCATTTACCCTCATGAGAAATCAAAAATCTCAAAGTTTGGATGCTGCAATCATTACAATTACAAAGGATCCTAGAACGAACCAAGAAATTAATTTAAATATATCGGGAGACGTTTTTATCTTTCGCACTCTCAATGAGGAGCTTTGTGAGCGGGGAGCGCATACTGAGAATTTTAGGCGCCTGCTCCCATGATAAACCATCCATTAAAATGAATGGATAGAAAATTATGGGAGTGCACCCGAAATGCTGATTATGTGCACCTAGCACATGAGTGCCAAAGATAAAAACTTAGCTCCAGTTTAAATTACAAACTACACAAGGAGACGGTGCACACAATTTAAAAACTTGGTAGTTTATCACTGATTGTGGTTTCAAAACTCAGAGGTTGATTGCACAGATAAGAGTAAGTATTTTGATTCTAACAAACCGGTCTGTGAAAATCAAGAAACAGCCATGTCAATGAATTGACCTGTACAAAATCATTACACTGTTTAATTTCTGACAGTTACCTACTCTCTGGAGCTGTATTAACATCCGTAGCTGTTACTTGATCAGTTAACTGGCTGCTAAGCAACTTGATAGGCATGAAATGAGAATTATTGCAGGCGAGTCCTGATTGACCAGATTTCTGATGGTAAGGCTAACAAAATCCGACTGAAGGAATCCACCCGCCAGAAAACTGAAATAATTAACATTTCTGTCCACTGTTGTTACATTTTTTTTAAATGCTGAGATTAACATCCTACTTTCTAAAAGTGGAAAACATACTCAATTGAAAAGTAATTCAAAATACAACAATATGAGATGTGTCTGCAAACAAAAAGATTGGGCAGTGGTGTTCAATACTTCAGGCGGGGGAAGGGAAATTGCTTCTGTGCCATGCCACTGCATAGTATGGTCAGCGGTACCAGCTGAAGATAATTATTTTTTAAAGTTTCATGTTTTTTTTAAAGTTGCTGCTTTGAGTATTGCAATTGATCACTTTGGGATTGATTGCCTTCGTCAAAGTGGCCCTTTAAATTTTAAACCCCGCTCAACCGCCACGGCCCATAGCAACACTGGACTCAAAGAATGTACCAGCGTTTCTTGTGCCTTGTGTTACTAAAACACGAATGATAGGAAATAAGTCATATGGTGTCATACCATCGTAACAGAGCCAGTGGAATAGTTCCCCACCCTAGTTTTCTTCCCGTTAGTTATGCTGGTTTAGTGGTATAACTAATCAAGAAAGTCAGGGCCACCATATCCACTTCTGTAATAATGAGGCTTAGTAGCTAACTTCATTCTTGTTCCTGGAACCTAATTCCCCTTTTCCAATATCGTTCTTCTCTGCAAAAAACAAAGTTTCTTTCTATTTGTATTTGTGCATACAGTAATTCTCCTATCCACCCACTTTTCTTCCTCTTCTGCTGTTTCCTATTTTACTGTTTTCATTTCCCCATCCCCCCCATTCTTTTCTTTTTCTCTCCTCCACTCTTTTTACCACCTAAATTTATGGACCAAAAAAAATCACATTTAGTGGATGGATTAAAAAAAAGGTGGATTTTAATGACAGATAAATGTAAGTCAGTGCATAGTGGGACAGTTAACGTGAAACATATATATGATATGAGGCTGTCCATTAGCTGAGGCTGAAAAGGAAAAGGATTTGGGTGTGATTATTGACTTTTTGCTGAAAGTATCAAGTTAATATGAAGATGCTATCAACAATGCTGATCCTTCCACTAGGATGCATCTCAAGGACATTTGACTAAAAGTCAAACCAACTTATTCTAACTCTTTAGTTTTCTGGTGTTGCATAAACCTCTGAAAGTGATCGGTGGTGTTAGTATTGAATAGCATTTCAAAGTTCAGAACATGTGGTACAATGTCAGTGAATTGGACGACCCTCAATTATTGGCTCAATTGCTGTTTATAATTCACCAGTGTAAAACATTTAAGCCTAAATTTTCCTCTCTGGCTGTATTACTGCCAAAGAATGATGGGTGGGACTTCTGCCCATGACCCTGGCAAATATTCTAGAGTCAGCGTACTTTGAATAATAAAGGCGGAATCCCAGCGTTATTCTTATTTCTGGTTGAAAGCTTGTAACTAAGGGCCAGCAAGCCGCATGCTTAAAGTGTTAGGTATTATCACCAACCATTTAGAATTACCAGTTCGGTAATGTATCTTTAAATTTACTTCCATCTTTTCTGCAGCTTCAGCAATGCTGGATACCTGTTTTATTGAGGCGTTAATAACATCCAGTGTTATTGAATCAGTAATTACAGAAAATGGGACATCATTATTTCACACAGGCTATCCGAGATTGGGTATTGTGCAATTAGAAGGGGTTAATTAATAACCTTGTTGTGCGGGGTCCTTTAGGGAAGAGTGACCATAACATGATAGAATTCTGCATTAAGATGGAAAGTGAAGTAATCCAATCCGAAACTAGGGTCCTAAATCTAAACAAAGGAAACTACGAAGGGATGAGGAGTGAGTTGGCTATAATAGATTGGGAATCTTCATTAAAAGGCATGATGGTGGATAGGCAATGGTTAACATTTAAGGAATGAATGCATGAATTGCAACAATTATACATTCTTTTCTGGCACAAAAATACAAAAGGTAAAGCGTCCCAACCATGGCTAACAAAAGAAATTAAGGATAGTATTAGATCCAAAGAGGAGCCATATAAAGTTGCAAGAAAAAGTAGCAAGCTTGAGGATTGGGAGCAGTTTAGAATTCAGCAAAAAAGGACCAAGAGATTGATTAAGAGGGGAAAAATAAAGTATGAGAGTAAATTTGCAATGAACATAAAAATGGATTGTAAAAGCTTCTCCAAGTATGTAAAAAGAAAAAGATTAGTGAAGACAAATGTCAGTCCCTTACAGTCAGAAACGGGAGAATTTATAATGGGGAACAAGGAAATGGCAGAACAATTAAACAAATATTTTGGCTCTGTCTTCATGGAAGAGGACACTAATAACGTCCCAGAAATGCTAGGGAGCCAAGGGATTAGTGAGAAGGAAGAATTAATGGAAATTAGTATTAGTAAAAAAATAGTGCTGGAGAAATTAATGGGACTGAAAGCTGATTAATCCCCAGGGCCTGATAATCTGCATCCCAGAGCACTAAAAGAGGTAGCCATGGAAATAGTGGATGCAATAGTTGTCATCTTCCAAAATTCTATAGATTATGGAACGGTTCCTGCAGATTGGAGGGTGGCAAATGTAACCCCACAATTTAAAAAAGGAGGGAAAGAGAAAACAGGGAACTACAGACCAGTTAGCCTAACATCAGTAGTAGGGAAAATGCTAGAGTCAATTATAAAGGATGTGATAACAGGATACTTAGAAAATATCAATGGGATTAGACAAAGTCAACATGGATTTATGAAAGGGAAATCATGTTTGACAAACTACTGGAGTTTTTTGAGGATGCAACTGGTAGAATAGATAAGGGAGAACCAGTAGATGTAGTTTATATGGATTTTTAGAAGGATTATGATGGAGTCCCACATAAGAGGTTAGTGTGCATAATTAAAGCACATGGGACTGGTGGTAATATACTGGCATAGATTGAAAATTAGTTGACAGACAGGAAACAGAGAGTAGGAATAAATGGGTCTTTTTCGGGGTGGCAGGCAGTGACTAGTGGGGTACCACAGGGATCAGTGCTTGGGCCCCAGCTATTCACAATATATATCAATGATTTGGTTGAGGGAACCAAATGTAATATTTCCAAGTTTGCTGCCGACACAAAACTAGGTGGAATCATGAGTTGTGAGGAGGATGCAAAGAGGCTTCAAGGTGATTTAGACAAGTTGAATGAGTGGGCAAATACATGGCAGATGCAGTATAATGTGGATAAATGTGTACGCGATGGTATTCTAGACCAATACATTGAGGAACCAACTAGAGAACAGGCGATCCTAGACTGGGTATTGTGCAATGAGAAAGGATTAATTAACAATCTTGTTGTGCGGGGTCGCTTAGGGAAGAGCGACCATAACATAATAGAATTCCTCATTAAGATGGAGAGTGAAGTAGTCGAATCCGAAACTAGGGTCCTGAATCTAAATAAAGGAAATTACAAAAGTATGAGGTGTGAGTTGGCTAGGATAGATTGAAGAACTTTATTAAAAGGGATGACGGTGGATAGGCAATGGCTAATATTTAAAGAATATGTGGAGGAAAATGCAACAATTATTCATTCCTGTCTGGCGCAAAAATAAAACAGGAAAGATGGCTCAACCGTAGCTTACAAAAGAAATTAGGGATAGTATTAGATCCAAAGAGGAGTCATATAAAATTGCCAGAAAAAGCAGCAAGCCTGAGGATTAGGAGCAGTTCAGAATTCAGCAAAGGAGAACAAAGATTGATTAAAAGGGGAAAAATAAGAGTATAAGAGTAAACTAGCAGGGAACATAAAAACTGACTGTAAAAGCTTCTATAAACATGTCAAGAGAAAAAGATTAGTGAAGACAAATGTAGGTCCCTTACAGTCAGAAATGGGGGAAATTATAATGGAGAACAAAGAAATGGCAGAACAATTAAACACATACTTTGGTCCTGACTTCACAAGGGAGGACACAAATAACCTCCCAGAAATGTTAGGGAACCAAGGGTCTAGTGAGAGGGAGGAACTGAAGGAAACCAGTATTAGTAAAAAAAAATAGTGCTAGGGAAATTAATGGGGCTAAAGGCTGACAAATCCCCAGGGCCTGATAATCCACATCCCAGAGTATTAAAGGAAGTGGCCCTGGAAATAATGGATGCAGTGGTGAGCATCTTCCAAAATTCTATAGACTCTGGAATAGTTCCGACAGATTGGAGGGTGGCAAATGTAACCCCACTATTTAAAAAAGGAAGGAGAGCAAAAACAGGGAATTACAGACCAGTTAGCCTAACATCAGTAGTGGGGAAAATGCTAGAGTCTATTATAAAAGATGTGATAACAGAACACTTGGAGAGCATTAACACGATTGGACAAATTCAGCATGGATTTATGAAAGGGAAATCATACCTAACAAATCTACTGGAGTTTTTTTGAGGATGTAACTAGTAGAATAGATAGGGGAGAACCAGTGGATGTAGTGTATTTGGATTTTCTGAAGGCCTTTGATAAGGTCCCACACAAGAGGTTAGTGTGCAAAATTAAAGCACATGGGATTGGGGGGAATATATTGGCATGGATTGAGAATTGGTTGACAGACAGGAAACAGAGAGTAGGAATAAACGGGTCTTTTTCCGGGTGGCAGGCAGTGACTAGTGGGGTACCGCAGGGATCAGTGCTTGGGCCCCAGCTATTCACAATATATATCAATGATTTGGATGAGTGAACTAAATGTAACATTTCCAAGTTTGCAGGCGACACAAAGCTGGGGTGGAATGTGAGCTGTGAGGAGGATGCAAAGAGGCTCCAATGTGATTTAGACAAATTGAGTGAGTGGGCAAGAACATGGCAGATGCAGTATAATGTGGATAAATGTAAGGTTATCCACTTTGGTTGTAAAAACAGAAGGACAGATTATTATCTGAATGGTGATAGATTGGGAAAAGGGGAGGTGAATGAGACCTGGGTGTCCTTGTACACCAGTCGCTGAAAGCGAGCATTGAGGTGTCGCAAGCAGTTAGGAAGGCGAATGGTATATTGGCCTTCATTGCAAGAGGATTTGAGCACAGGAGCAGGGATGTCTTACTGCAGTTGTACAGGGCCTTGGTGAGACTACATCTGGAGTATTGTGTGCAGTTTTGGTCTCCTTATCTGAGGAAGGATGTCCGTGCCATGGAGGGAGAGCAACAAAGGTTTACCAGACTGATTCCTGGGATGGCAGGACTGACGTATGAGGAGAGAATGGGTCAACTAGGCTTATATTCACTCGAGTTTAGAAGGATGAGAGGTGATCTCATCGAAACATATAAAATTCTAACAGGACTAGACAGACTCGATGCAGGGAGGATGTTCCCGATGGCTGGGGAGTCCAGAACCAGGGATCACAGTCTCAGGATACGGGGTATGCCATTTAGAACTGAGATGAGGAGAAATTTCTTCACTCAGAGGGTGTTGAACATGTGGAATTCTCTACCACAGAAGGCAGTGGAGGCCATTGTCACTGAATATATTGAAGAAGGAGCTAAATAGATTTCTAGACACAAAAGGCATCAAGGGGTATGGGGAGAGAGCGGGAATCTGGTATTGAAATAGAGGATCAGCCATGATCATATTGAATGGCGAAGCAGGTTTAAAGGGCTGAATGGCCTACTCCTGCTCCTATTTTCTATGTTTCTATGTTTCCTAAACTGACATCCAGCTTAACAATACGATGGACACAAAAATGGACAAGGATTGGATATTATGGGTCTCTGTCCAATTTTAAATTGCTGCCTGTCCTAGTACTGCCTGAAAATAAGGTATTACAAAGATGAATGTCTCTTTTTCTTTTGCGTCCAAATATGCAAACTAACATTAGTAACATGCACAGTGGCCTTAATTTCTGAAGTGCCGTTTACCACATGGCAGTAAGTTGGTGTAAAGGTTGTTGACACTTAAGGCCTGATTTTAACATGGGCCGGGCATCGTGCGTGTGGGGCCAGGGCAATAAGGTCCTGTGATGTTGCCAGCGAGAAACCAAACCATTTCAGCTCCTGGGCCTCATTAACATTTGAAGGACAGGCTGCCCTCCAGATCACCTGCAGAGTCCCACGTGACCCGCTTGAGTTTCGATGCATTTCCCGACTGTACATGAAGTGGAGATGCACCTCTTAAACCAAGGTTACATCCCCTGCTTGCAATTTCCAATTAGCAACTGCAGAGATGAGTCGAAGGGCTGCCTTCCACTTTCCTAATGCATCCCTGGAAGTCCTAGGGGAGGAAGTGAGTACCAGGAGGGAGGTACTGTTGCCCAGCACCCACAGGAGCATCCCCAAGGCAACTGCTAAGTAGGCTGAGACAGAGGTGGCTGAGAGGGTCAGTACCAATAGCAAAACCCTCAAGACCTGGGTTCAATTTAGAAAGAGGTTTAATGACATCACAAGAGCAGCAAGGGTGAGGTACAGCTCTTCACCTCTCTCAACACCACCTGACAATGCACTTCTCACCCCTGCCACACCACTCTCAACTTACCTCCCCTCCATCACACCCGTCATCATACAATCACAAGGAAACGCTGACATCTCTCTTGTTCATTCCAAACTCACTCACCTCTTCCTTTCTTCCTTTTCTCTTTTCACATCACACTCTACCACCATTCTCTTCTTACATACTAACACTTGCATAACCACCAACTACTCCCATCATTCCTTCCTCACTTCACATCACACACTTCCCTTTACATTCAGAACCTACCTAACATCATTCCATCTTGCTTTTTCTACATCCCTCAACACATCCACTATAAGCACAAGCCCTACACATCTCCATTCACCTTCTCAACAGCCACACACTCTTGCTCTCTCTTTCTGCAGGACAAGACAGCACATAACGCCAGGGAGACAACATGACAAATGGAAGAGTTGCCAACTTCATCACACTCACAGGCAGAGCAAGAAGCCCTGGAGATCACTGACCCAGGCAGGGCCATGAGCATCAGGACAGGAGAGGCTGGTGGCATACCCACACAGGGTGTGTGCATATTTCTTGTATCACTTCATTCAACTCAGCACAGCAAGCTTAGCAAATTCACCCTGCATTCTCCAGACTGTTACTTGATCGTGTAGAGCTTCTCTCTAACATCTTAACTCTTTTCTTTTCCTCTTTCTTCTAGAACCAACAACACAAGGCTCCTGCAGAAGAACAGACCTCAGAGGAGGACAATCCCTCTGAGGATGCAGTCAGACGCTCCACCCCTCCCAGGCACCAGCTCAGACATTGGTACTCTGCATGGGCAAGATCTTGAGCTAGGGGGGTCTGCACATGGAAAAACACCCAGCAACTGGTAGCAGGGACAGTACAGGAGTGACCTCGTCAGAGGGTGAGGCCCTCTCCTAGTTCTTCTCAGGATGACACAGATGAGCACTTACAAGGCTCAGCCATGAAAAGAAAACTGCTGACTTCACACAGACAGCCGTACGAGATATTGGAAGACCTGCCAAAGAGTTTCACCACTACGGCTGAGAGTGTGGAGGAGTCCACATCCAGTCTCTCTGGTGTCATCTTGCATGACATCACCACTCTGCAGTCTACCATGGAGAGTGTGGTAACGTCCAAGGACCCTGGAACAGGAACCCATCTTCGCATGATTTGCAGCTTTGGTGGAAGCTTAAACAGCTGCCGTGCAGGCTCTGGGCTCCACAATGGAGAGATTGGGGAATCGAATGGATAGAAGCTTTGAAGGAGTCATCTTCTGCAATCTGCTCTCCTGCAGATTACTGGACGTGATGAGTCCCAGCCCCAGAGGAGTGGAAATGGCATGATGGGAGCAGTATGTTCTGGCCTCTCTCAGTGTGTCATCATGTCTGCACATTCACTTTCCCCCTCCCCCAACCAGTAACTGCCATGGTGCCAGCAAATCATCTGGGCCAGACTGCCCCGCCAGTAGCCGAGTTACAGCAGTCTGCAGTTGGGCCCTCCCAGGCTTAAGCACGAGCATCTCAAAGGTTTGCATATGAGGAACTGCAGCCTTCCACCAGCTCTGCTCAGGCCACTAGGAGAACATGTTATAGGACTAGTAGAGTTAGGAAGCCTTCTTTAAAGAAAAGCACTATGGTTTGACCACTTGGTTGAGAAATCAAGGTATTTATTATATTTGGCATTAAAATAATGGTCTCTATCGCATTTGGGACTTCTGTCTGCAGTGTGATTTAATAGCAGCTTCTCGGTCTGAATGGTCAGAATGTCATTGATATCGAAGTTGTCTGAATGTTTTGAATGTTCTTCAATGCAGTGTGAAGAGAGTAGTGATGAATGTAACAAGGACTGCTCTGCAGGGCGGCTCTGTGTAAGTTCTCAGGGCAGAGTGTGAGAAGCTCACCTGAATTACTGAGCTATCAGCTAACCCCTGACATCTCTTGCTGTAAGGTGCTGATGTGGCCCTCCTTCCCCCGCTGCTTTCTCTCCTTCCCCCAGGTCTTCCTCAGCTGATGACGACTGCTGCTGCTCCTCTTCCTCCTCCAAATGCAGACCACTCTGCAATGCAACATTGCCCAATATGCACAGACATGACGATGTCTGGGGCACATTGCAGGGAGTCCCCCCTGAGCAGACCAGACATCTGAACCTCTGCTTGAGCAGTCCTGTCGTGTTCTCTATAGGATCCTGGTTGTGCCCTGGCTTTGATTGTAACTGTGCTGCTCGGGTGTGGTGGGGTTGCGCAGGGATGTCATCAGCCACATCTCTGGGGGCGTTTCCTTTGTGTGCCAGCAGCCATCCTGCCACGCTTCTCACAGGGCCGATTAGCGGGGGGCATGGTACAGTGTCTGAGAATAAAAGCATCGTGGCAGCTCCCTGGATACCTTGCACAGACCTGCATGATGTTGTTCCTGATCATCCACTAGCTGGACATTGAAGGAGTGGTATCCTTTCCTCTTGACGAATGTTGCTGGCTCGTGCTCCGGTGCCCTAACGGCCACGTGTGTGCAGTCAGTCACTCCCTGCATGCAAGGGAAGCCAGCCACTGCTGCAAAGCCCCAAGCTCCCTCCTGTTGACTGGTGAGGTCAGTGGGGAAGGTGAAGTATGGCTTGACCCTGGAAAATAGGGCGTTGGTCACCTGCTTAACGCAGCCGTGAATTGCAGACTGCGAGATGCGACTGATGCTCCTTATTGTAGACTGAAAGGAACCGTTGGGGTAAAAATGCAGGGGTTTGGTGACTTCGAGGGCCACTGGCACAGCATGACCCCCTGGTCCATCAGGCAGCAGATTGTGTTGCAGGAGGTTGCAGAGATCTGTGACAGCCCATTTGGAGAAGTGCAGACTCCTCCTGCACTACTCCTCAGTTAGTTCCAGGAAGATGAGTCTTGGCCTGTATACCCTGTGTGCTGGCTATGGCCTCGTGCGCACAGCCCCCCTCACCTGATATATTCTGAGAGGCCCAGGTGGTGTGTATGGCAGCTGCTGAGGCTACTGCTTCTGCTCCTTCTCCTCCACGTCTTGCTCCATCCAGAAGAAAGGAACAAGAATGGCTCCTATAATAAGTAGAGAAACCTGACTAAAGGGTTGTAAGGCAATAAAAGTGAAGAAGTAGCAATCATGGAAGCTGGAAACACTCCAACAAATCCAGACAGCAAAAGATCCTGTGATCCAGTGAGCAGTAGCTGAGAACCCGCTTTTATACTGCTTCAGGAGCTCTCAGACACCAATCCTGCTTGGTTTTGCTGACGAGTCTGACAGTGGGCCCAGCACCTGTGAATTTGAGTTAAAATGCAGTTGGGGTGCATATGACGTCCTTTTAATTGGGGCTTCCTGCTTGTCTGGGTCGGGTGCCTAACACGCAACCAGAACCAGGTCATTAAAATGGTGGGGGGGCGAGAACAGTGCGGGAAAGCCACAGATGCAAGTTGAACTCCCTGCCCGTACCGCTCCCACTGGGCGGGGTGTTTGAAATTGTTTCCTTTAGAATATAGGTCCCTGAGTATTTCTTCATTCCTCTTTTCGTATGCTATATTTGGTGCCAAAACGCCATAAAATATATGAGAACTCCCATCCAGTAATTAAAAAGAGATATAAGCTTTGAAATAAAAGTATTTGCCTGTTTTGCTTGATGCTTGTCAGCAAAAAAAAAACCTATGCTCAAAGCTTTGCCTAATCTATGATAATTTTTCCTCTCTGATGGGATAGTGACAAGCATGTGACACAAGTTTGCTATTTACAAACCCAAGGTTTTATGTTAATGGGGCACAACTAAGCTGTTAATGCCTGATCAGCCTTCATTTTTTTGACTCCTTCATGCAATTTTGTACAAGTATCATAAAAAAAAAATTAAATCTTGAATATTTTAAAGGTTTACCCTGAAAAGAGAACAAGTAATGTTAACTTCAACCAAATAATTTGTAATGATTGAAAAATATCTTGTTAACAAAAATATCATTACAAATAAAACATTAAAATCTAAAATGACTTTGAGAAGTCATTGGGAACCTACAAACTGCGCAGTTATAATGGCTTTATAATCATAGCCGTGGAAGTAATTACATTTTCTAAAATGTCATAATAAATTTTCCACCAATATCTGAGTCATGAGTATTTCATAATCGCACTAGTGAGATGACCAGCTGTTCTATATATTTAATTTGTCAAATGAATAATAAATTCAACTTTCTATAATACTGATCCACTTTCACCTTTTGACTGCACTTTGCTCATATGAAATTTATGGGTGACTTTTTTTTTATCAGGCGTTACTAGTTGAAGTCAAGTCTGTTAAAATCTAAGTTGCATATATTTTCGTTGATTATTTTAATATTTAATTTTCCAAGAATGATGCGAAGCAGACCAGGAAAATAGGCATTGAAAGGAAAGATTTTATTTTCTGGTGTCTGTGTTTGCATATAAGGGGGAAGAAAATGATAGTGGAGCTGATCACTTTCTACTTTACAGTGCCAACATATAGGAAAACGTGTCATGGGCCGAAAGCAATGCATGGCTACTTGTAATAAAGCCAATCACCAAAACTGTGCATTGTAAGGATAAGGGTGATTTCTAAAGGAACTTCAGGATCCTTATTGGGCCAATGCGAATCATTTTAGAAAAATTTGAGTTTTGATCTGTTCGGATGGCATGGTCCCCAAAATAAACTGGACTTCAGTACATGTACAGTGCCTATTTGCTGTATTGTCTGTTATGCCATGCACACTGGCATATTAGTGGTAGTTCATTGAAAGAGTACACTTCAAATATTGAGCAAGACCTGGAGGGCTGATTTTGACTTCCGGTGGGAAGCCAGAAGGAGTGGCCAGCAATCCTGCATGGGGGTTGGAGTCGGAGGCCGGCGGATTTTAGCTGCTGGGCCTCATTTGAATGCCCACTGTCAGCTGCTCAGCCATTTCTGAAGAAAAGCGGCAGCTAGCCGGTGGGAGAAGACAAAGATCGGGTGGCCTGGAGGCTGCCCGCCAGCATGAAGAGAAGTCTGCCGGCACTAGGGAATTCACAGAAGGGGTTGTTGTGAGGGTCTTGTGGCTCGGGGGGGGGGGGGGGTGGGCGGGGGTGCTTAACCCGCAGGAGCAGAGACCCGGGTTTCCCTTGTGGGATCCAGAGTAACCCTCCTGCTCCTCTGGGCCTCACCAAGGAAAGTTTTTTTAAACTTACCTTCAGTAGCGTACCTGGCTTACTGACAGCTGCACCTGGCAGGGGAGTCACTGCAGGCACCCTGCTCAGGAGCAGGTTAAAATTCCATTGTGGTTCAGTGTACATCATGGGCGGGAGCCATATCCATCACCAAAACCAATGGCATTAAAGTCGCAGATCGGCGGGGACGGAGTTTCATTTTAACAGCAGGGGACCAATGCCAAAAGAATATTGAACGACATAACCAAAATATAAAATGCTGTGGTCAGACCACACCTTGAGTACTGCATTCAGTTCAGGTCACAAGACAAAAGCTGGAGGCAATGCACAGGAGAGCCATGAGGCTGACCCCTATTGTTAAAGGTCTGAGTTGAGGAAAGTGGAGAAACTTGGACTTTTAAGCCTAGAAGAGGCATCTGAGAGATGATCCTATAGAGGTATGAAGCTAGCTAAATGTATGGAAAAGTTAAATCAAGAATATTACTTTAAAATAAATTATAAGAATATGATAAGGAGACACAGGTTCAAATCAGTAAAAGGGATACTCATGACATATCAAGAAATTCATATTCACACGTCATGATTAACACATTCCACTGGTTCCCAGAAAGAGTAATAGAGACAAGAACCCTGGAATCATTTAAGCACAATTGGAGGTTGTAATGGGAGGAGTGTAGGGTCTGATACCTCCCAAGGGTCTGATGATTCCCTCAGAAGAATTGTCAGTGCTCACTAATGTTCTACCTAGTCTCTTTCAGAACTCTGAGATAAATACCATCCATCCCTGCGGGTTTATTTATTTTTGAGCTCATTTAGCTTATCTATGACTTCCAGATCATTTACAACACTGTGATTGATTTTAGTTTGGTTATGTCTGTTTGAGGAGGATGTATAGCTCATATCAGCCTTTGCGAATACTTGGAGGAAGTAATCATTCAGAATATTGACTACCTTGTGCTTGTTCTCAGTTTTGGTGCCATTTGCATTTGTTTGGCTTTTACCTACTCTCTGACTGCTCCCTTACTGTTATAATACATTGAATTACATAGAATGTACAGCACAGAAACAAGCCATTTGGCCCAACTGGTCCATGCCGGTGTTTATGCCACACAAGCCTCCTCCCACCCCTCTTCATCCAACTTTATCAGCATATCCTTCGATTCCTTTCTCCCTTATGTGTTTATCTAGCTTCCCCTTAAATGCATCTATGCCATTAGCCTCAACTCCTCCTTGTGGTAGTGAATTCCACATTCTAACCACTTTCTGGGTAAAGAAGTTGCTCCTGAATTCCCCATTGGATTTATTAGTGACTGACTTATATTTATGGCCCCTAGTTTTGGAAGTGGAAACATCTTCTCTACGTCTACCCTTTCAAACCCTTTCATAATCTTAAAGACCTCTATCAGGTC
The DNA here is from genome assembly GCF_035084215.1 of Heptranchias perlo. Taxonomy (NCBI): domain Eukaryota; kingdom Metazoa; phylum Chordata; class Chondrichthyes; order Hexanchiformes; family Hexanchidae; genus Heptranchias; species Heptranchias perlo. The sequence goes on from NC_090327.1 coordinate 105,372,990, forward strand.
ACCCCTCAGCATTCTCTTTCCTAGAGAAAAGAGCCCCAGCATGTTCAATCTTTTCTGATAGGTATAACCTCTCAGTTCTGATATGATCCTTGTAAATCTGTTTTGCTTTTCCCCAGTGCCTCTATATCCTTTTTATAATATGGAGATCAAAACTGTGCACATGTGCACTAAGTGTGGCCTAACCAAGGTTCTATACAGGTACAGCATAACTTCTCTGCTTTTCCATTCCATCCCTCTAGAAATGAATTATTTTTTGTAACCTGTCCACTAGCTATTAGTGATTTGTATACTTGGACACCCAAATCTCTCTGCTCATCCACAGTTCCTGGCTTCTTACCTTTTGGAAAATACTCTGATCTTTCTTAGGTCCAAAGTGAATGACTTCATACTTTTCCCACATTAAACTCCATCTGCCACAGTTTTTCCCCCTCACTTAATCTATCAATGTCCCTTTGCAACTTTCTGCTTCCATCTACACTATTTACTGTGCCACCTAACTTAGTGTGTTCAGCAAATTTGATATACGGCTCTCTCGTCCTTCATCCAAGTCATTTATAAATGATACATAAAGCATTTCTCCTAACCTCTCTCTTCACTCTCAACGACAATTTTAAATTGATCATCCCTTGTCACCGACTCCCCCAAATGGAGGAAACAGTCTTTCTCAATTTACACATCATAATTCTTCATAATTTAAAAAACTTTAGAAGGTGCTTGTTCTCGATGTTCTTACAATGAGGAAAAAGGTTACACTATATAAAACAAGTACTTTGTCATACAACTCCTTTCTTGGGCATTTGCAGGTGTTTTGTCAGTCATTATCCGTGGTTCAAGCACATACCCGTGTACTCTCAGCTTTTATGTTTATCCTCTGCTGCTATGCTTTCTCTAAGTGTCTCTTTGCCCCACTAATCACCCTTTTAATGTGTTTCTGCATTTCCTTATGTTCATTCCAATGAACCCTTCCTCTCTCTCTGCATCTGTAGCAGTTATTTTTCCTTTCATCTTACTTTAAATTTGTTTGTTAATCCATTCTGGGTCACATTTGTTCAGTCTGAGCTTGTTGATTTTTGATATATTTTTATCCTGCATGCTCCGCATTTTGCCTTTAAAGGTGTTCCACTTGCCCTCTACTGATGTGTTGAGCAACTTCCCCCAGTCTATTTGCTTTAGTTTTTGCCTCATTCCATTGAATTAGCCATTTTAAAATTATATACCTGGCTAATTGCCTCATGCACTTCTGACTTGGGTATGGTAGTATAGGGGTTATGTAATTGTATTAGTAATTCAGAGACTTGGACTAATAATGCAGAGAATGTGAATTCAAATCTCATTGTTGCCAATTTGAGAATTAAATTCAGTTTAAAAAATCTGGAATAAAATGCTCGTATCAGTTTAAAAGTGACCATGAACCTGTCGGATTGTCGTAAAAACCTAACTGGTTCACTAATGTCCTTTAGGAAAAGAAACCAGCTGTCCTTGCTCGGTCTGACCCATATGTTATTCCAGTCTCACACCAAACGTGGTTGACTCTTAACTGCCCTCTGAAGTGGCCTAGCAAGCCACTCAGTTGTATCAAACAGCTGCAACGGTTCAAGAAGAAGGCCAACCATCACCTTCTCAGGACAACTAGGGATGGGCAATAAATGTTCTGAGCTGCCAGCGACTGCCATATCTCGAGAATTAATAAAAAAAAACAACCCCCAGATCATGTTAAATTTAATTATTCTATCATTGCTGTCCCCCAGGGATACTAGCTCATTGCCCCTACCTCAGCCCATCTGCTGCTGAAACCCTCATCCATGCTTTTGTTACCTCCAGACTTGACTATTCCAATGCTCTCCTAGCCAGCCTCCCGCCTACCATCCTCCATAAACTTCAGCTCATCTGCTGCCCAAGTCCCGTTCACTCATCACCTTTGTGCTCGCTGACCTACATTGGCCAACAGTCCGGCAATGCCTCAGATTTAAAATTCTGATCCTTGTGTTCTGATCCCTCCGTGGCCTTGCCCATCCCGATCTCTGTAACCTCCTCCAGCCCTACAACTCTCCAAGATCTCTGCGCGGCTCCAATTCTGGCCTCCTGCGCATCCCTGATTTTCATTGTCCCACCATTGGCGGCCGTGCCTTGAGCTGCCTAGGCCCTAAGATCTGGAATTCCATCCCTAATCCTCTCCACCTCTCTACGTCTGTCTCCTCCTTTAAGATGCTCCTTAAAAAATCCCTCTTTGACCAAGCTTTTGGTCACCTTTTCTAATATCTGTTTATGTGGCTCGGTTGCAAATTTTGTTTGATAACGTTCCTGTAAAGTGCCTTGGGACTTTTTGGTAACATTATAGTAAATTTACACAGCACCTTTTCAATTGCTTTTATATCCTGTTGCTAATGTTGCTAGATAGCCCTGCCTCCATAGTGTTCTTTTGTTTTCTCTATTAATACACAATTGTCTTTAGAAAAGGAATCTCAATTAACAGCTACTTTTGCCTTATGTTTCAAATCTTCTTATTTCTTTCAAACAATGCAAAGTACCGAAAGAGACATTTGCAGCAAGACTGTGAGCTTGACCCTGGTCATTGCTACAAGTACAGAAAGATTTGAAGTTGTACTTAGGAGTCAGTGAACAAGTGACTGATTTCTCATAGCCTAATGCATGCTGTAACAACTCTGATTAAATCTGCGCTGAACTGCGTACAAGCTACTGAATTCTATGTAATTACATTGTCTGGGCGAGGGTTCTGAAGGGTGCTCCAAGCATGTCACCTACAAAGATCAGCTGTCATTCTCAGCCTCATTATTTTTCTTGATAAAATCCTTGAAAAAAAATGCAATTTTCTCCCATCTCCCCTCCTTTAACTCATGTATTAATGGACACCAAGTTCTTCTGGCAAACACATAATGAGTATTGGCACATTATTTACACTGGCAGCATCACAGCAGAATCCAACCCCTATCCTCACCAAATGTACACGCAGGCATAATTGGATAGAGATTGGGAGGAGGTCATCTGACCGATACATTTTTTAAAAATTAAGCTGCCCTTCACTAGTGAGGGATCCAACAGTAAGAGGGATCATTTTCAACTTCACCACCTGGGCAGTCACATAGCTGAGCGGCTCGCCTGCCATTCAATGGGTGAAAATCAGTTGAATTCTACAATGGGTGGGCAATCCGCTCTGCCACATTACCACCCAGGCAGCGAGGTTGAAAATTATCCCGATGCGTCCACCTCCCCCCAGCTGAAGTCACTAACTCAGTGCAGAACTTGGATCAATCCTGACACTTCCCTGATCGGTATGGCTCATTACCAATATATTTACCCATCTGGCTGCCCATCTAAATTATCTTTAAAAGCAATGGTTAAATATAAAGCGATCGTTGAAAAAAAGTCAAATTAAGTTTTATTTCTCAGCGTCCATAGAAGTGCAAAAAAATTGGACTGTATTCATAGTGAGGGAGAAAAAATTCCTACCGTCAATAATTTTAACACAAAAATTGGTGTGAATGAAAATAGGATTTTGCACTCACAATAGAAAAGTATCAACAGGAGGAGCTTCACTCCTGAAGCTTTTTGGGACCGTTAAAGTCTTGTATTTAAATGGATGAATAGGCCTGTAAATGACTACACCAGGATGTCATTGCTGAAGTTTGCTGATCTGCTAAAAGCTTCTATGCAGAGAATCAAAATACAGAAATTTCAAAATTCTGTTGAGCCTTCAACTTGAATGTGCAAACGTTAAGCATTGTATTATGATGATAAAATGGCTGTTTACTTACCAGTCTTGCGTACAACATTGCTTGCAGACAAACCAAACACCCAGGGAGAGGAACAGCTGATCAAGGGTAACCCATTTTTATTAATCATATATATCCATATCTTACATTGCTTTGTGGATAATATAACAGGTTGTTATACATAGGCCCATTGATAAAAGCTTGCTGTTAGAAGGTGGATACTGAGAAAACATCTTTACAGATGTTGCCAGTCTCTGTGAGGCCTGTTGCCTGGCAACAACTTAAAAATATTTCTCCTACTATTACTATTTTTGTTTGTGCATTTGAAAATGTAAGAATTATTAATCATTGAGATCATTTTTTTTTATTAGTCCATGGGATGTGGGCATCGCTGGCAAGGCCAGCATTTATTGCCCATCCCTAATTGCCCTTGAGAAGGTGGTGGTGAGCCGCCTTCTTGAACCGCTGCAATCCGTGTGGTGAAGATTCTTCCTCAGTGCTGTTAGGATTTTGACCCAGCAACGATGAAGGAACAGCGATATATTTCCAAGTCGGGATGGTGTGTGACTTGGAGGGGAACGTGCAGGTGGTGTTGTTCCCATGTGCCTGCTGCCCTTGTCCTTCTAGGTGGTAGAGGTCGTGGGTTTGGGATGTGCTGTCGAAGAAGCCGAGGCGAGTTGCTGCAGTGCATCCTGTGGATGGTACACACTGCAGCCACAGTGCGTTAGTGGTGAAGGGAGTGAATGTTTAGGGTGGTGGATGGGGTGCCAATCAAGCGGGCTGCTTTGTCCAGGATGGTGTCAAGCTTCTTGAGTGTTGTTGGAGCTCCTCTCATCCAGGCAAGTGGAGAATATTCCATCACACTCCTGACTTATGCCTTGTAGATGGTGGAAAGGCTTTGGCGAGTCAGGAAGTGAGTTACTCACCACAGAATCCCCAGCCTCTGACCTGCTCTTGTAGCCACAGTATTTATGTGGCTGGTCCAGTTAAGTTTCTGGTCAATGGTGACCCGCAGGATGTTGATGGTGGGGGATTTGGCGATGGTAAGTTATGAACTGTTCACATGGATTTCAGTTATGGCTTTGTATAAAAGTACCTATCAATATATAGTTAAAAAATAAATGTATCAAAGACAACATGCGTTAAAGGAATCAGCTGTGTACTGTTAAAGATCCATGTGCTGCTATTCACTGGTGGCCTCGACCTTACATCGTTCATAGGGCAATCCTTCAGCTTTCTTTATCACATACACCAATACCTCATTATCTCATCCAGGGTGATTATGTTCAAGAATGGACTAAGCCCCTGCCCCAGTTTGTGTTGGTTTTCAAGTCCATCCTCCAGAGATGTTGTTGGAAATTCCTGAAAAGCCTGGGTAATAATTTGCTGATCTCACCTCAAATATGTCCCATGATTTGTAGGTGTTCATTTGTCTGCATTCTGTGGTTCATCATTAAGAAATGCCACTTCTGCAGAAATATGTATCAGTTCAATTACGTTGAATGAATAGATGGTGTTTCGCTGTCAAACCGTGAATGGTTGCTTCCCATTTGATTCATCAATGGCTTGAGCCCATCCCAGAAATCTGGTAATTGATCAAACTATGTTTTCACCAGATAACACTTCTCTGTTAAAGTCAGAGTAGCTTTGCCATGTTCAGAAGGTATATATACTTCTTGAGGGAAATGTGATCGTTTCTCTTAAGTATGCTTGTACAAACCAAGCAAATTTCCATAAGGAGGAAAGATGGGGCATCCAAAACTAAAGCTCCCTGGATGACAAAGGAAATAAAGGTTAAAATAAAACAGCAAAAGGAGCTTTATGACAAATGTCAGGTACAGAATACTGTCAAAAACAAGGCAAAATGCAGAGAGTGCAGGGGGAAATTGAAAAAGGGTATAAGAAGGGCATAGAGTATGAGAAAAGATTAGCAGGTAACATAAAAGGGAACCCAAAAATCTTTTATAAACATATAAAAAGTAAAAGCATAGTTAAAGGAATGGTGGGGTTGATTAGTGACAAGGAAATCTTCTTTTGGAGGCAGAGGGCACGGCTGAGGTACTGAATGAGTACTTTGCATCTGTCTTCACTGAAGAAGAGGATGACGTTAATGTCACAGTAGAGGAGGGGGGAGTTGAGATACTGGGTAGGATAAAAATAGATAGAAAGGTGGTGCTAAATAGGTTGGCATCACTCAAATTAACAGGGGTAATTTTAATCCCCAAGAATGGGTGGGCTGGGGACGGGTGGGTAGTAAAAATTGTTGATTTCATCAGCAAGACCGCGACCCGGCTCCAACGCGCCCGCTTCTGGGTTTAACCCAGGTGTGTTTGGAAACGTGCTGTATCTGAAACCCAGAAGTCGCGTCCCCTATTAATACCGGTTGGACGGATGGTTAAAGGGGCAATTTCCCTACTTCAAATACTTCTCAAACTCACCAGTGAAACAGAGGCGAGATTCATGTAGAAGTTGATTTGGCCCTTTAAATCTGTGATTGACACATCTCAAGAAAAGCTCAGTTCTCTCAGGCAAACGTTTGGCTGAGTGTTGTTTGTGTTGGGTCTCTATTCACTCCTCCAGACATCACTCAATTAAATTAAATAAACTGAAAATAATCAATTGTTAACATCCTGAATCAATGTTGAGTGTGTGCACAAGCTTAATTTTTTAAGAATGATGACAACATCTGAAATACTGGAATATTCTGCAATCAAGTTACTTGAATGAATCATAACATTTTATAACAACTTGGCTATTTTGCTAATAAAAATTATAGAACTCCAAATGTGTTTCCAATTCTCATCCATTGTTTGCCTTTGTGTGGTCCATCTCTTTCCTTCTTTTTCTGGCTTTCTCTCTCTCCATCTTGGCAATAGGCTTTCCATAAATATTTATTACAAGCTCGGACTCCCACAACTATTTGGATTGTGTTTCTTCCTACCCCACGTCCAGTAAATACTTCATCCCTTGGTCTAATTTTCTCCTTCTCTATCATTTCTGCTCGAATAAATCTATTTTTCATACCAGAGTTCATAAAGGTCCTTCTTTTTCCTCAGCTGAGTCTTCCCTCAGCAGTGGTTGACAGGACCTTTGATTGAATCCACCACATTTCCCATATGCAGCGGAATATAACAGCCAGGGACATCAATTATGGTTTTCACCTTTTAATGCTAATGCTAGTGCTGGTGCTGTTAAGTAGTGGCAGGTTGCTCATGTCCATGGCCGGACTGCTTAAATGCTTTTGGCCTATGCCCTCTGGGTTTTGGAGCCGTGAGGGCCCCGCCAAAGACTGCTGCACCTGCGCCTGTGCAGGGGCTCACTTGGCCACCTGGAGAGGAGGCAGCATTGTGGGTGCTGGTTGAGAGGGGGGCAACGGGTGGGAGCGCTTTGAGTGGAGACCCCACTTCCATGTCCCCTTTCGCCATCATCCCTTTCCTGGGCCAGGCCCACATCGCTCCTACCATCCTGCTGGACAACAGTTTGGAGTACAAGTGTGATGCCTTGTAACGCCATTCCTAAAGTATCTGTCAGCCTGTTTAAGGCAGCAGAATATTGTTCACCCTGAGTCCGCACAGCCGTTGTCAGGGCCTGAAAGGACTCATTTGTAAGCAGTGCTTGAAGCTCAACAGAGGCTAGCCTTCTCTCCATCGCAGACATTCCCGCACTTACCTGCGACACTATCTCAGACATTTCAGCAGTTACCTGCGACACTATCTCAGAGTTGCTCACGTCCCTGCGACACTATCTCATAGATGCCCTCATGCCCCTGCGTCACTATTTTAGAGATTCCCTCATGTACCTGTGCCACCATTCCACTAATACAGGAGTTGGACTCCTCCATCCTCTGTGCTATTGTGCAGAGTTTGAATGGCAGCTATTCCAGTACCTTGCAAATGTGCTGCTGTCCCTCGATCATTCTCCTTTTAAAGGATGGCCCCCGGGGTTCAGCATCTACGTTCAGCTGAGCAGAACCTGGAGAGGAGTGCTCCCACCGACGTGGACTCTCCACAGCTGCCCCTGCTACCAGTGTCTGCTCATGCTCACTTGTGAGTGGTGACTCACCAGCTGCCAACCCAACTAACTGACTACTAGGACCCACCGAGGTGTGAGTATCTGCCCTGGTGGATGGCTCGCTAAGATGTGACGGTGCGCCCTCAGAGGCCGGGACCTCCTCTGAGGAATCGCCCTCTGCTGTCACTCCGGTCATTGAATGGCCTGTAAGAGAACAAAAAGCAATATTAAGCATCATCACAGATGTGTCATGTTGCGATGTGCATACTGAGGTGTTCAACATGCCAAGCATTGTTAATGTCAATTCATGTTGTGTGTGATGAATGTTAAACTTGTGTCACCAGTTGTTTGTGGTATGCCAGCCTTGGTGTCTCCGACGGACAGGCACTCGAGGGTGCAGCTGATCTGCAGGGCCTCCTCCTTCGCGTCTGTGAGGACGGCTATTTGTTGCAGCCCCCCTCCAGTCCTAACCCTCTTGCGTGCATTTTGCGCTCTCCTCCTAGAAGGGAAGAAAGTACAGACATGTGAGTGAGTGATGGTGAAGTGGCTAACCAACAAATGCAATGCTTTGGGTGAGGCTGACCGTGAAAGAGGTGCATCAGAGGATGAGTATGAGACAGAGTCACCACATTGGATGAGGATTGGGGTGAGTGGCAGTGATGGGGTCACAAATGGGGAGGTGAAGAAGTGCAGGTAAGTTGAGGATGAGCCTTAAGTGGGTGTGAGGAGTAATGTGATGGAGTAGTCTTGGCAGTGCAGAATGAGTTGGGGGATGGGTATGTTGATGTGCACCACAGAATGCAGGAGAATGAGTAAGTGTATTCACTTTTGCTGACCTAGTTAGGTCATTGAAACACTTCCTGCACTGGATGCAGGTGCAGGATATGTTGCTCCTGTTGGTGACCTCCTCTGCCACCTCGAGCCAGGCCTTCTTGGTGGCAGAGGTAGGGTACTTCCTCCTGTCGGCTGGGTAAAATTGCTCCCTCCTCCTTCTCACCCCAGGCAATAGCACCTGAAGTGAGGCATCATTAAATCTTGGAGCAGCCTTGCCCCTGTGCTGCTCCATTGTGTCTCCTTGCTGTTTGATCCAGCAAAATCCATTGGAGCAATGGCCCTTTTCAATCTAGATGCTCCAGCTGACAGCCTGTCATGCAGGTGTGCAGTCTGCCCACTGCGCAGCTTTTGGACGGCAAACCCGGAAGCCACGTTAAGAGCCACCAATTGAGTCGCGATCATGTGGGGAAAGGTAAGTTTTTATTATCCGGGTTTGTCACACGCCCATTGACTACCACCCCCACAGCCATCCCACCGCCCTTTTAAAATTGAGCCCAATGTTAGCCACTAAACTGTGCCATACTTTGAACCGATGATAAGCTTCTAATTGCATTTATTCTTTTGTGATGGCTTAAAGTTATTATACTTGAATAGTCTTGTATTTTTGCTAATTGTACCAGGGTTGGTCATTGTTAATTGATGCTGTGGAAATGGGAGCTGGCAGGTTGGTTGTGGAGCTGTAAGACTGACTTTTCAAGCATTGGTACAACTGCGCGAAGCTGAGAAGAGCGTGTGCTGTCAGATCCATTTCCACCTGTCAGCTTTGCTTCCTCTTACTTTATCTGGCTGAATACCTGTGAGTCAAAGATCAAAGCAAACAGGCATCCTGTCGAGGGACAAGGGAAGATTGATCATATCTGCACAGGAATTGTCCCTTTAGGTTGTCAATTGCAAATGTAACTCCATTATTTATGAAAGGTGAGAGAGAGAAACCAAGAAATTATAGACCTGTTAGTCTAACATCTGTTATTGGAATCTATAATTAAGGACAGTTTGACTAAGCACTTAGAGAAACTTGAGCTGATTAGAGAGAGCCAACATGGATTTGTAAAGAGTAGGTCATGTCTAACGAACCTAATTTAATTTTTTGAGGAAGTAACTGAAGTAGTAGACAGGGGAATGTCTATTGATGTAATTTATATGGACTTCTAGAAGACATTTGATAAGGTTCCATATCAGAGACTGTTAGCTAAAATTAAACCTCATGGAATTGAAGGCAAATTAGTGACCTGGTTAGGAGATTGGTTAGGCGGTAGAAGACAGAATAGGGATAATGGGTACGTACTTGAATTGGAAGGAAGTGACTAGTGGAGTCCCACAAGGATCTGTGCTGGGGCCTCAACTATTCACTATTTATTAATGACTTAGAAAACACAATAGAGAGCCAAGTTTGTCGATGAAACAAAGATTGGTGGCATAGTAAGTAGTGTAGATGGGAGCATAAAATTATGAAGAGACATTGATAGATTAAGCAAGTGGGCAAAACTATGGCAGATGAATTTCAACACAGGTAAGTGTGAGGTCATTTATTTTGGACCAAAAAAAGGATAGATCCGGGTTCTTTTTTAATGGTGAAAAGGTAGGAACAGTGGAGATCCAAAGAGATTAAGGGGTCCATGTACACAAATCACTAAAATGTAGTAGTCAGGTACAAAAAATAATCATAAAAGTTAATGGAATGATAGGCTTTATAACTATAGGGCTAATAGAAATATTTTTTTATTTGTTCATGGGATGTGGGCATTGCTGGCGAGGCCGACATTTATTGCCCATCCCTAATTGCCCTTGAGAAGGTGGTGGTGAGCCGCCTTCTTGAACCGCTGCAGTCCGTGTATAAAGGGGAGGAAGTTTTGCTACAGCTATACAAAGCCTTGGTAAGACCTCATCAGGAGTACTGTGTACAGTTCTGGGCACCGCACCTTAGAAAGGATATACTGATGTCGGAAGGAGTGAAGCGCAGATTCCCCAGAATGTTACCAGGGCTCCAAGGGTTAAATTATGAGGAGAGGTTACATAAACTAGACTTCTAGTCCCTGGAATATAGAAGGTTAAGTGATGATTTGATTGAGGTTTTCATGATTTTGAAAGGAATTGATAGGCAGATATAGAGAAACTTTTTCTGCTGGTGGGGGAGTCTAGGACAAGGGGACGTAACCTTAAAATCAGAGCCAGGTCATTCAGGAGAGAAGTTAGGAAACACTTCTTCAAACAAAAGGTGGTAGGAGTTTGGAACTCTCTTCCACAAAGAGCCGTAGATGCTAGCTCAATTAATAATTTTAAATCTGAGATTGATAGATTTTTTGTTAAGGGATATGAAGCCAAGGCAGGTGGATGGAGTTAGGATACAGATCAGCTGTGATCTCATTGAATGGCGGAACAGGCTCAAGGGGCTGAATGAACTGCTCTTTTTCCTATGTTCCTGCATTCCTGTGTGGCTCCTATCAGTGAATGTGGGAGCAAATTAGAACAATAAATGAAAATGATATGAGCAATGAAGTGATTTTGGCAAAACCCACCTGCACTAAAACCTTTGTTACGATGCATCTGTCCCAAACATTACCCTCATCGATAATCTATTGTCTGTTCTCAGTGTGTTGCAAACATTTAAAAAGCAAATGCTCCAATTCAATAAATAGTGCAGCTGGCTTTTTTAAGGTGAGGTACATCAAAATTGAGATCCATACGATACTGAAATGATATTATAATATAAAGCATATGACATTTCTTCTGTTCACAAACTGCATTCTATTATTTTATTGTGTGGAGAGATGCAAAGTACAAGACTTGTGGATATTGCCAAACAATGCCTGAGGCTGAACACTAACCACCTTTGAAATGAGTCATCTTAATATCTGCCTGGAAGGGCTGCAGCAAAATAGTCAAATTCAACATTTGCCCCTCAATAAGATGACCGAAATCAATTGCAAGTCAGCAATTTTGTGAACATATGCAGCTGTGACAAGATTTAGATTGAAATTTAGTAGGTTAACCCCCTGAATAACAAATATTGCTTTACTATAGACAGCTATTGTGTGTATTAGCCAAGAATATGCATTCTAACTTTATTTTTTCCTTTAACTCTTAAAGCAGTGGTCATTGCAGTTGTTAGTCACTTGGAGGTTCTATTTATTCAGCAGGATTACATTTAAAACAGGATATAGCAAAACAATCTTACTGTGAAATTTCATTTAGGATGTAAAAAACACTAACTTCTTCAACTAATTCATTAACTAGATGGAAAGAGTTGTTTTGGTGAATTTGCAGCCTGCTTAAATCAAAAATTCTAAGTGCTAAACCTCCATTGATCAGTCTATGGGAATATTTCACAGATCAATGGAAATTGATGTCTCCTGTCAAAAGCTTCTGTCTTTACCTAATCTCTGTCTTAATTAGGCCTCTTTAAAAGCATTCATTCCAATGCAGATACAGGAACAACAGTTTACGCAACTCTGTTACTGTTGCAAACTATAAAAAATGTAAGGTCAATTCACAAGGAGAAGAAGCGGGGAATGTCGAATCAATATCAACTGTAGCAATTTCAAGCTGAGATGCTTACTGTAACTGAACTTGAACTTGCAGCTTCTCCAATTCATCAAACTGTCAATCACCCAAGTCCTGAAATATTGAAACTGCTAATATAATTACATTTTATTACAGCAAACAAAATGTTCCCAGAATTTGTTTTTGGTGAGACATTTATTATTGTAAGTCATTTATATTATCATTGAACAAAGAATTAGTCCTGAGTGCAATTCTCTTTGAGCCAAATTTACAAGATGTATCTTTAGGGTACCCAGGAAATTGTTGTTCTTGATATCATTAGTTTCCATCCATGTTGCAATTTTGAGTTAGGTAGATAGAATTCAGGCTTTAGTGAATACCAGATACAACCCCACAGGATCTTAAAAGAACATGTGGTGCTACATCAGGTGATGAACATTATTTTTCAAACATTTAGATCCATCGGAAATGTGAACTGGCTAATTGAAGGAAGTTCTGTGTTGTGGGATTAGGAAGATGGACCAATAATATATAATTCAATAAGTAGTGATGAAGTGCTGCTTAAAATATAGCAGCACTTCAACTACCTGATCTTGCAACATTTTCCACAGATAGGGTTATATCACTCTTATGGTCTCATATAATCTATAAATTTGAGGAATTTTCAAAAAATTAGATTTGATTCTGTGTCTCTGCTAAATTAGCCGTTCTGAGCTAAGGCTGTAATGCCCCTGAGGTAGGCTGGGGAAAATCAGCCAGGATTCCCACTCCTGATTGTTATCCAGTGCTTGCTGCAATGGTACAATATGTTGAAGTACCAACATGCTACACTGCATTTAGGGTAAAAATTGAATTCCTAAACAATAAGTTATCAATCTTGACTGGCCTCTTAGGGGCTGAGAGACAGTGAAACAACCCATTTTGCTCTTGTACATTTCTAAGCAATTAATTGTAGCAATCAGCAGCTGCCTGAGAGTAGGTATTCTTAAATCAGGGAAGAGTTTAAAACCACACTGGAGGGAACTTAAACAGGTGTATAAAAATTATCAAAAGGGGAGAAACATGTTGCCTTTTCTTCTCCTAAAACCTGGACTATAAAATAAATACCCTGGGCCTTGTCTTTGGGAGCCATACAAGAAGTGTAATGCAAGTAGATTTATATAACAAACAAGAACCAAATGAGAGTAACGTCAATGTAAACAAGGTATAACTGTATGTACTTCTTGATTAGGGAACACTGGATAAGTAATGTGTACTGTATTAAAGTATGGAACATGCTAGATAATAGTCACCAGTGGATGTTTCATTAGTACTTGGCTTTAAGGTCATTTGTAAATCCAGATTAATTTTATTGTGATTTGGGTGACAAGCATGGTTAGTTGAGCTATAGTCTTATTTGTATTTTTAGGAACATTTCACCATTTAGAGAATACTCTGATCTATCCTTTTTAGGTCCTAAGTGGATGACCTCACACTTGCCCACATTGAAATCCATTTGCCAGTTTTGCCCATTCACTTAATCTATTAATATCTCACTGTGATTTTATGCTTCCATCTACACTGCATACAATGCTGCCTATCTTTGTGTCATTGGCAAACTTGGATATGTGGCTCTCTATCCCATCATCTACGTCTTTAATAAATACAGTGGATAATTGAGACCACTAGTCACATCCTGCCAATTTGAGTACCTGCCCATTATCCCTACTCTCTGTCTCCTGCTGCTCAGCCAATTTCCTAACCAGGTCAATATTTGCCCTCAATTCCATGCACTTCAACTTTAACTAACAGTCGCTTATGAGGGACTTTATTGAATGTCTTCTGGAAGCCCATTTAAACAACATCCAAAGACAAAAAATTCAATCAGGTTCATCAGGCATGACCTACCCTTCACAAATCCATGCTGGCTCTCTCTGATCAGCTGAAGATTTTCAAGGTGTTCAGTCACTCTATCCTTAATTATAGCCTCTAGGGGCATGGTTTTCGCCCGGAGCCGGCAGGGGGCGGGTGGAATTCCTGGGAAAGTATGGGTTTCCCAGACGTCTTTACGATTTTGATCGCACGGGAAGGGTCGGAGATAGTGGGGGGGTCGGAGATTGTGGGGGTGGGGGGTCGGAGATCGTTGGGGGGTCACTGCAGGTAGACTTGTTGGGCCCGGGGGAAGCATTCCTGTTCTTCTGGGCTCACAAGCAGTGCTATAAAGGCACTTACCTGTAGTTTCGGGTAAGTGCCTTTATAGCACTCCTCTTACGTGGCATGAAGGAGAAGGTCCGGGAATCCCGGTCCCTAGGGGCTAAAATCAAAAAAGCTTTGAAAATGGAGGCTCACAGCCTCCTTGAAAGCTTTTAATGCTCGACCCGCCTCCTAAGAGCGGGTTGATTGCCCACCCCTCATCCCGCCCTTATGGAAACTGGAAATGGATGGGTTGGAGGTGGGTTAGGTGTGGGTTTTAGATTTTTGCAATTGTTACTGCCCCCTCGCCCCACCCACCCGTTTCTCCAGGCTAAAATCATGCCCCAGTAATTTCCCGACAATCAGATGTTAGGCTAACTGATCTATAATTCCCTGGTTTCCCTCTCATTTTTTTTAAATAGCGGAGTGACAGCTGCAATTTTCCAATCTAAAGGAACGGTTCCTGAATTGAGAGAACTTTGGAAGATTATAGTTAGAGCTTCTGCAATGTTCTCACCTACTTCCTTTAAAACACAGGGATGGAAACCATCCGGTCCTGGGGATTTGTCACTCTTGAGTGCCATTATTTTCTTCTTTATTGTTAATTTGCTTACGTTAATTATGGTGAGTCCTGTCCCTGATTCAAAATTAGTTTCCTTGGGTTATCCGGCATGCGATCCTCTTCCTCTACTGTAAATACTGACACAAAGTAATTATTTAACATGTCTGCCATTTCCTTATTTTCATTTACAATATCACCATTATCAGTTTTTAAGGGGCCCACATTGCTCTTGATCACTCTCTCTTTCCTAATATGATTGTAAAAAAAATTTATGTTGATTTTGATATCCCTTGCAAGTTTCTTTTCATACTCCCCTTTTGATATCCCTTACTATCTGTTTCGTCAACCTTTGCTGTTCTTTGTAGCTCTTCCAGTCGCCACGATCTGTGCTATTTTTTGCATTTTTGTATGCGTTTTCTTTTAATTTTATGTTGCCCTTTACCTCTTATGTCATCCATGGCTTATTTTTGGCATGTAAAGCTCTTGCCCCTTAGGGGTATAAACTGGTTCTGTGTCACGATAAATTCTTTTTGAACACCTCCCATTGATCTTCTGTCGTTTTATCCATTAACAGATTTGCCCAGTTTACTGTGGACAGTCTCTGTTTCAATCTATTGAAGTCGGCCTTACCTAAATTTAGAATCTTAGTAGCTGTTACGGGTTTCTCCCTTTCAAACACAATGTTGAACTCGATCATATTATGATCGCTATTAGATAAATGTTCACGCACCATTAGGCTGTGAACTAAATCTGACTCATTACTCATTATTAAATCTAATATGGCCTGCCTCCTTGTTGGTTCTAGGACATTTTATTGCAGAAAGCTGTTCTGAACACACTCAAGAAATTTGTTACCTTTCTGATATGAGCTCGTCGGCTTATCCCAATCAATATGCAAGTTAAAATCCTCCATTAAAACCACTCTGTCGTTTTGATAAACATACCTGCCCTTTTATTCCTTAAAGTTCATTTTCTTTTCCCCTAGCTCTGATTTCAATATCCCATGCATCAACTTGGATTGAAAGGCAGATGCTGGGTGACTTGCTGCCAAGCCTCTACCAATCTAACTCTTAGGCTAGATACCAGGAGCTATTTGAGATTGATCTGGAAATGATCTTCCCCAGATTTCCTTTCCTCCTTGTTCCTAAGGAAGCCACAGGTGTGATTGATAACTCAGTGGAATGGGGGAATTAAACAGTTGTACTTTTCACTCTAATTTGTATTGAATGCTAAAGCCTAATTTCTGAACTATGAGATGCTTCATTTTATATCATTATCTTGGTTTCAGAAGATCAATCAAAATCAATTCATAATCCTTCATAGAATAGAATCATAGAAAATTTAAGGTGCAGAAGGAGGCCATTCAGCCCATCATATCCGTGCCGGCCGAAAATGGGCCACCTAATCCCACTTTCCAGCACTTGGTCCGTAGCCTTGTAGGTCACGGCACTTTAGATGCACATCCAGGTACTTCTTTAATGTGTTGGGGGTTTCTGCCTCTACCACCCTTTCTGGCAATGAGTTCTAGACCCCTAGTACCCTCTGGATGAAAAAACTTTTCCTCAGCTCCCTTTTAATCCTTCTACCAATCATTTTACATCAATGCCCCCTGGTTATTGACCTCTCTGCTAAGGGAAATAGGTCCTTCCTATTCACTCTGTCTAGGCCCCTCATAATTTTGTACACCTCAATTAAATCACCCCTCAGCCTCCTCTGTTCCAAGGAGAACTACCCCAGCCTATCCAATCTTTCCTCATAGCTTAAAATTCTTCAGCCCTGGCAATATCCTCCTAAATCTTCTCTGCACCCTCTCTAGTGTAATTACATCCTTCCTGAAATGTGACCAGAACTGTATACAGTACTCAAGCTCTGATCTAACCAGTGTTTTATACAGTTCCAGCATAACCTCCCTGCTCTTATATTCTATGCCTCGGCTAATAAAGGAAAGTATTCCATATGCCTTCTTAACCACCTTATCTACCTGTCCTGCTACCTTCAGGGATCTGTGGACATGCACTCCAAGGTCCCTCTGTTCCTCTACACCTTTCAGTATCCTCCCATTTATTGTGTACTCCCTTGCCTTGTTTGCCCTCCCCAGATGCATTACCTCACACTTCTCCGGATTAAATTCCATTTGCCACTTTTCTGCCCAGCTGACCAATCCATTGATATCTTCCTGCAGTTCACAGCTTTCCTCCTCACTATCAACCACATGGCTAATTTTTGCATCACCTGCAAATTTCTTAATCAAGCCCCCTACATTTAAGTCCAAATCATTAATATATATCACAAAAAGCAAGGGGCCTAGTACTGAGCCCTGCGGAACCCCACTGGAAACAGCCTTCCAGTCACAAAAACACCCGTCGACTAATACCCTTTGTTTCCTGCCACTGAGCCAATTTTGGATCCAACTAGCCACTTTCCCTTGGATCCCATGGGCTTTTACTTTTTTGACCAATCTGCCATGTGGGACCTTGTCAAAAGCCTTGCTAAAATCCATGTACACTACATCAAACGCGATACCATCATCGACCCTCCTTGTTACCTGCTCAAAAAATTCAATAAAATTCGTCAGACATGACCTTCCCTTAACAAATCCATGCTGACTGTTCTTGATTAACCCATGCCTTTCTAAATGACAATTTATCCTGTCCCTCAGAATCGATTCCAATAATTTGCCACCACCGAGGTTGGACTGACTGGCCTATAATTACTTGGTCTATCCCTCGCTCCCTTTTTAAACAACGGTACAACGTTAGCAGCCCTCCAATCCTCTGGCACCACACCTGTATCCAGGGAGGATTGGAAAATGATGGTCAGAGCCTCCGCTATTTCCTCCCTTGCTTCTTTTAACAACCTGGGATACATTTCATCTGGCCCATTTATCAGATGGAAAATAATAAAATGTAAAAATAGAGTGCAGCTGTGAACACTTCCAAGTGACCCATAAACAATGGCAGCCCGTCTCCGATCCCTCCTATTAATCTATTGCATATAGTTCAGATGTCTTTTGTGTGATAGCTTGTGGGATATCAGAAGGTTGCTTTGGCACTGTTCTCTAAAAATGCAGGTAAAGTTTTAAAAAGAGCTAACATTTCTCTGAAGATTATCAGATGTGAAAGAATGTTAACCTACTCGCTTGTTTGTTATAACTGAAAATACTTTCTTAAAAATTTCAGTTGGACTAACTTAATGCAGTAAGTATAAAAGAAAAGAAAGGGCTTGCATTTATGCAGCAGTTAATCACATCCTCAGAATATCCCAAAGTGCTTTACTTTTGTTTAAGTGCAGTTACTATTGTTATGTCGGTGAACATCACAGCCAGTTTCACACTGCAAGATCTTATAAACAGCAAATGAGATCAAGATGTTGTTAATTAGTCATTTCATAGTATCAATTGAGGGAGCGATGTTGGCCAGGACACCAGCAGAATTCCTTATTTCTTTTGAATGGTGCGATGGCATCTTTAGCATCCACCTGAACAGACAGATGTTGAATGTTGCATCCAAAAAAAAGCACCTCTGTCACTGCAGCAGTTCCTCAGTACAACACTGAAGTGTGGATTTGGATTATGTATTCAAGTCCTTATGTTGGACATGAACTCTCAACCTTCACACTCTGAGGTAATAATGCTACCAACTGAGCCAAACTCAGATGAAGCAATCAAAAGGAAATGGATATATTCTTGATCAAAGTAATGGACGAAAGGAGACTAAAAATGATCAATGAACTTTGTTTATTATTTGTTCTTGTGATGCAGGCCACATTTATTGCCTGTCCCTCGTTGACCTGACTGGCTTGCAAGGTGGTTTCAGAGGGCATTAAAAGTCACATGTAGGTCAGACCAGGAAGGGGTGGCAGGTTTCCTTCCCTGGAGGACTGCAGTGAGCCAATGGATTTTTATGCTAATCCCTCTGCTTTTGTGGTCATGTTTTCTGCTGCTAGCCCATGAATTACAAGATTTGTTGAATTCAATTTTACAATTTATCATGGTGGGATTTAAAGCACCATTGACTGGGTTGCTAGTCCAATACCATAACTACGACATTACAGTACCAGACAAGGCCCTGAACATCAGATTGAGCTAGATTCAGTCATTGAAGAACCTCAAGACTGCAAAGATAACTCCTGGCTTCTCTTCACCACAAATAGTCTTCTTATACCCCTCTCCCCTGCCTCCAACACCCTCACCTCCAACAACAAGTGTGAGGAGCTCATGGACTTCTTTGTCACTAAGATTGAAACCATCTGGTCAGATGCCTTTGCTGCTTCCCTTCCTTCCCCTACCCCACCAAGCCAAACTTCCCCTAAGGTTCCCCACTGCCCTAGCCCTGAGCTTGCATCTTTCTCTAGTTTCTCTCCTATCTCCCCTCATGCTCTCTCTGAGCTCATCTTGTCCATGAGACGCAGCTCTTGCTCCCTTCTTATTCCCACCAAACTGTTAACAACCCAACTTCCCTTCCTGGTCCCCATGTTTCCTCTCCTCAAGTATTGTCCCCCTCCCATTCAAATCTGCCATTATCACCTCCTGCACTCTTCTGCACTTGCAAACTACCACCCCATCTCCAACATCCCTTTCCTCTTCAAAGTCTTTGAACGTGTTGTCACCTCCCAAATCCATGCTCATCTTTCCCGCAACTCCATGTTTGAATCCCCCCAATCATGGTTTCTGCCCCTGCCACAGTAACGAAACGGCCCTTATCTAAGTCACAAATGACATCCTATGCGTCTGTGACCACGGTAAACTATCCCTCCTCATCCTTCTTGACCTGTCTGCAGCCTTTGTCACGGTTGACCACACCATACTCCTCCAAAGCCACTCCTCTGTTGTCTAGCTGACTGGGACTGCCCTCGCCTGGTTCCATTCTTATCTATCCAGTCATAGCCAGAGAATCACCTGCAGTGGCCTCTCTTCCCACTCCCGCACTGTTATCTCTGGAGTTCCCCAAGGATCAATCCTTGGCCCCCTCCTATTTCTCATCTACATACTGCCCCTTAGTGACATCATCTGAAAATGCAACGTTAGGTTTCACATGTACACTGATGATACCCACCTCGACCACACCACCACCTCTCTCGGCCCCTCCACTGTAACTGATTTGTCACACTGCTTGTCCATCATCCAGTACTGGATGAGCAGAAATTTCCTCCAACTAAATATTGGGAAGACCATAGCCATTCTCTTCGGTCCCTGCCGCAAACTCCGTTCCCTAGTCATCGACTCCATCCTCTCCCTGGTCACTGTCTGAGGCTGAACCAGCCTGTTCGCAACCTAGGCTTCCTGTTTGACCCTGAGATGAGCTTCCGACCACATATCCGCTCCATCACCAAGACTGCCTACTTTCACCTCTGTAACATTGCCCGCCTCCGTCCCTGCCTCAGCTCATCTGCTGCTGAAGTCCTCATCCATGCCTTTATTACCTCTAGACTTGACTATTCCAATGCTCTCCAGGCCAGCCTCCCATCTTCCACACTCAATAAACTTGAGCTCATCCAAAACTCTACTGCCCCTATCCTAACTTGCACCAAGTCCCGTTCACCCATCACCCCTGTGCTCGCTGACCTACATTGACACCCGGTCCAGCAACGTCTCGATTTTAAAATCCTCATTCTTGTTTTCAAATCCCTCCATGGCCTCGCCCCTCCCTATCCTCCGAGATCTCTGTGCTCCTCCAATACTGGCCTCTTACCCATCCCTGGCCCAAAAGTTAAAATTCTAAATTGGGGAAAGGCCAATTTTGATGGTATTAGACAGGAACTTTCAGAAGTTGATTGGGAGAGTCTGTTGGCAGGCAAAGGGACGTCTGGTAAGTGGGAGGCTTTCAAAAGTTTGTTAACCAGGGTTCAGGGTAAGCACATTCCTTATAAAGTGAAGGGCAAGGCTGGTAGAAGTAGGGAACCTTGGATGACTCGGGAGATTGAGGCTCTAGTCAAAAAAAAGAAGGAGGCACATGACATGCATAGACAGCTGGGATCAAGTGGATCCCTTGAAGAGTATAGAGATTGCCGGAGTAGAGTTAGGAGAGAAATCAGGAGGGCAAAAAGGGGACATGAGATTGCTTTGGCAGATAAGGCAAAGGAGAATCCAAAGAGCTTCTACAAGTACATAAAGGGCAAAAGGGTAACTAGGGAGAGAGTAGGGCCTCTTAAGGATCAACAAGGTCATCTATGTGCGGAACCACAAGAGATGGGTGAGATCCTGAATGAATATTTCACATCGGTATTTACGGTTGAGAAAGGCATGGATGTTAGGGAACATGGGGAAATAAATAGTGATGTCTTGAGGAGTGTACATATTACAGAGAGGGAGGTGCTTGAAGTCTTAACGCGCATCAAGGTAGATAAATCTCCGGGACCTGATGAAATGTATCCCAGGACGTTATGGGAGGTTAGGGAGGAAATTGCGGGTCCCCTCGCAGAGATATTTGAATCATCGACAGCAACAGGTGAGGTGCCTGAAGATTGGAGGGTAGCAAATGTTGTGCCTTTGTTTAAGAAGGGCAACAGGGAAAAGCCTGGGAACTGCAGACCGGTGAGCCTGACATCTGTTGTGGGTAAGTTGTTAGAGGGTATTCTGAGAGACAGGATCTACAGGCATTTGGAGAGACAGGGACTGATTAGGAACAGTCAGCATGGTTTTGTGAGAGGAAAATCATGTCTCACGAATTTGATTGAGTTTTTTGAAGGGGTAACCAAGAAGATAGATGAGGGCTGTGCAGTAGACGTGGTCTACATGGACTTTAGCAAAGCCTTTGACAAGGTACCGCATGGTAAGTTGTTACATAAGGTTAAATCTCACGGGATCCAAGGTGAGGTAGCCAATTGGATACAAAATTGGCTTGACGACAGAAGACAGAGGGTGGTTGCAGAGGGTTGTTTTTCAGACTGGAGGCCTGTGACCAGCGGTGTGCCTCAGGGATCGGTGCTGGGTCCGCTGTTATTTATTATTTATATTAATGATTTGGATGAGAATTTAGGAGGAATGGTTAGTAAGTTTGCAGATGACACCAAGATTGGTGGCATTGTGGACAGTGAAGAAGGTTATCTAGGATTGCAACGGGATCTTGATAAATTGGGCCAGTGGGCCGATGAATGGCAGATGGAGTGTAATTTAGATAAATGTGAGGTGATGCATTTTGGTAGATCGAATCGGACCAGGACCTACTCCGTTAATGGTAGGGCGTTGGGGAGAGTTATAGAACAAAGAGATCTAGGAGTACAGGTTCATAGCTCCTTGAAAGTGGAGTCACAGGTGGATAGGGTGGTGAAGAAGGCATTCGGCATGCTTGGTTTCATTGGTCAGAACATTGAATACAGGAGTTGGGATGTCTTGTTAAAGTTGTACAAGACATTAGTAAGGCCACACTTGGAATACTGTGTACAGTTCTGGTCACCCTATTATAGAAAGGATATTATTAAACTAGAAAGAGTGCAGAAAAGATTTACTAGGATGCTACCGGGACTTGATGGTTTGACTTACAGGGAGAGGTTAGACAGACTGGGACTTTTTTCCCTGGAGAGTAGGAGGTTTAGGGGTGATCTTATAGAAGTCTATAAAATAATGAGGGGCATAGATAAGGTAGATAGTCAAAATCTTTTCCCAAAGGTAGGGGAGTCTATAACGAGGGGACATAGATTTAAGGTGAGAGGGGAGAGATACAAAAGGGTCCAGAGGGTCAATTTTTTCACTCAAAGGGTGGTGAGTGTCTGGAACGAGCTGCCAGAGGCAGTAGTAGAGGCGGGTACAATTTTGTCTTTTAAAAAGCATTTGGACAGTTACATGGGTAAGATGGGTATAGAGGGATATGGGCCAAGTGCAGGCAATTGGGACTAGCTTAGTGATATAAACTGGGCGACATGGACATGTTGGGCCGAAGGGCCTGTTTCCATGTTGTAAACTTCTATGATTCTATGATTCTATGATCCCCAGTTTTAATCGCTCCACCATTGGCAGCCGTGCCTTCAGCTGCCAATGCCCTAATCTCTGGAATTTCCTCATTAAATCTCTCCACCTCTCTCTCCTCCTTTAAGACGTTCCTTAAAACATTTCTTTGACCAAGCTTTTGGTCACCTGTCTTAATATCTCCTTATGTGGCTCGGTGTCAAATTTTGTTTGACAACGCTCCTGTGAAGCGCCTTTGTACACTTTACTATGTTAAAGGTGCTGTATAAACGCAAGTTGTTGTTGTTGCAGTGTTTGTTTTTGTTGTAGAATGACTTACTTCCATCAGTCTGCACTTGCTCTTGCAATCTACAGATTTTTAAAACCCAAATTTAGCATCACCTAAAAACTGTTGTTTGATGACCTGAATCATGGGTCTCGGCCTTTTCTTAGGTTTATGAACAAAAAGAAAATATGTAAACATACTTGAGTTAATAGCTTGATTTTTTTTGTGCAACACCAGGAACTATCTGACCTTCAACATGCCCACAATAAACTGAAGAAGCAATACCAAGAAAAGATGGCAGAACTCTCTCACTCCAATAGAAGAGTTGAACAACATGAATCTGAGGTGAAGAAGTTAAGATTGCGGGTTGAAGAACTGAAAAAGGAACTGGCACAAGCAGAAGATGAGGTATGTGATAGCACATGATATTAGAGATTGAAAATGATCAGATTTTTGTGTAATTAATCTGATGTAACAAGATACGCAGTTAAAGTTAACATATTGAACCTCCACCTTGCCTTTGCAACAATGTAAGCCTCAGGGTTTTAGCCATCTTTCATGATTGGAGGTATATAATAAAAGTAATTTATTTATGTTATGATGGTTGATCAAAGATGAATTTCAAATGCATCTGACATTATATTTTAGTTTCTATATGCAATCATGACGACAGTTATGGCTAAGATCAATAACTGAGCTACACAAACTTCTATAAGTCATTCCTATACCATGTGCCATTGCTTTTCTTAGTATCAGTTTTTTCTGCTCCTCTCCTGAAGTTTTTGATTTGCTGGGATACGGTTCAGAGGCACTGGTTATCCTCTGATATGTTGACTAAGTGGCCATTCTTCAGGTGTGAATATTGGTAAGCTATATCAGCACAGGAGGCATCACAGCCAAGCTAAGCCTGTCATGTCCTCACTTGACACCCACACATGCACATTTCCAGTGGTGACACTGGATAGTGAACAGGAGTGGGAACCCCAGCTAATTTTCCCCGCTCTAGCCCATGTCAGCTGAGGCCAATTGTGGCATCTCTACTGCCACCCAAATGACGATCCTCTAGCTCAGCATTGTCAGGTGAGTGACTCACCTGACGAAGGAGATAATCTCCGAAAGCTTGTGATTTTCAAATAAAATTGTTGGACTATAACCTGGTGTTGTAAGATTCTTTACATTTGTCAACCCCAGTCCATCACCGGCATCTCCACATCATAGCTCAGCATTGACCAGGGATAGAACCTGGGCAGTTCCTGATCTACATGACTTTCCTATTCACCACTTAAGCTATCGAGTTGCACCAGTCATTCTATATTCAACTAAACAGTTTCTGTTGTGATTGGTTCATTTTCCTGATGGATGCATTTTCAGCCCTCTTTTTGAGAAGACTTTTATTAGGAAAATTCTCGTGACAGTGAAGTATTTCCGATTAAGCAAGCACTGTTTTTACTATGGTTACCTATCCAGAATTGCAATAACTTATTCTAATTAACAGTGGATCAGCTTTAGATGAGAAAGGATGTGAAACTGGGCCATTCTGTCACAAAGGACTAAGCCTATTGTGTGGTTGTAGCAAAACTTTTATGCAAAATATGATTGATTGTGCTTGAAATATCTCATCTGTTTACAAATGTCTGATCAGTACCCTTCACAAAGGAAACAAATGTTTGGTTAATTATACGCAAATGAAATTCTGACTGTTGCTTTTGTTTAAGGGTCTCACATATGCTAATGCAGTAACACATCGGCTATATTACCAAAGAATTATGTCTATGCAGCATTAATGCAATTGTAAGCCATTTTCCAAACAAGGGAATTTTCTATAGGACTTAAGGATCTGTGTCAGAGCAAATTTTCCTTAAAGTCTGTCAATCTTCCGTGGCATTGCACACGTGTGTGTGTGTGCGTGTGTGTGTGTGTGGGGGGGGGGTGAAATTCAAAGTAGTTTCACTAGTTTATTGGCCATAACATGAGGGAAAAGCTTACTAAAATTGGGCCGCGATCTACTGCGTCCGACCTGCACCCAAAGTTCGGCAGCTGCTATATTGGATCGGGCAACTTTTAGACGTCCCCAGTTGCCACCTGAAAGACCGTTGGCCTAATTATAATATTTAAATAAGGGTCCTGCGTGTGTCTCAGGGTGTGCTGCAATCTTTGTGAAAATTGGCTTCAGCACAATCTTAGAACATTGTTGTGCTGCTTGGTCTGTCTTTGGAGCTGGGGAATGAGGAGCAGCAGCAAGGAAGGCAGTACATATTCGGAGAGGCTGCTGGAAGAGGGTAACGGAGGGGAGGGCGCAGGAGGCCTTACACGATGCTTGTCTTCAGGAACCGCATATCTTACCTGAGCCGGACAGAGGACCAATGTGTCAGGTGGTTCCGTTTCACCAGGAAGGCAGTGATTGAGCTATGACACCTGTCGCAGCAGTAACTGCAGCCCAGCACCAGGGCATTCACAGCCCTGCCTGTGGTTGTTAAGGTCACTGTTGCTTTCCACTTTTATGCCTCTGGGTCATTCTAGACTGCAACAGGTGACAAAAGCAACATAAGCACAGTTCCATCAAGTCACAGATGCACTCTTTGCTAAATGGCAAGATCAACTTCCCCATAGAGGTTGCCAAGTAAGAGGAAAGAACTATGAGATTTGTCCGAATTGCTGGATGTCCTCAGGTGCAGGAGATTATAAACTTTACCCGTGTAGCCCTACGTGCTCCTCAGGAACAACCAGCAATGTACTATAACAAGTTGGGTTCCATTCCTTGAACCTTCAAGTCGTGTGTGACCAATGACAGAGAATCATGTAGGTCTGTGCCTGGTTTCCTGGCAGTAGTCATGATGCTTTCATCCTGCGCCAGTCCTGAATCCTTCCCCTCTTCCACCCAGACCATGGGGTGTCAAGCTGGCTGCGTGGGGGCAAGGGGTATTCCCCGACCACGAAGCTCATGATTCCTATCAGGGACCCAATCACAGACGCTGAGGAGTGCTACAATCAGAGCCACGCTTCCACTAGAGCTCTGACAGAGCAGACTATTGGGATTTAAAAGCAAGATTCCGATAGCTGGATCGGTTTGGAGATGTCCTTCAGTACCTCTCTGAGTGAGTTTCATGATTCGTTGTCGTGTGTTGCTCACTACACAATTTTGCTATGCAAAGGGGGCAAGCCTTGGAGCTGTCAGAGAAGTAAGAATTGGAGGAGGAACAGTAAGGAGACCAGGAAGTGGAGGGCGCAGAAGACGAGCAAGGTCCAGCAGTGTTGTCAGCTGTCAGAGCTCTAAGGCTGCATATAATAGTTGAAAGTTTCACTTGAAGAATCCCTCCCCTCCCCATGCACCTACAGTCCCTCCTACCATCTCACCCAGTCCTTACACCCACCAACTGAATGTCCTTAAACAGTAAACCTTAATGGGTGTTGCACTTATATTACTAGGAATATTAATACCAACAGCAATCTAAAAAAAAAGTTTACAGTGCCAAGATACTTCATCACTCTTCATTTAACAATTACTTACATTGAACATGGAGAATTAAAAATCACTCTAGTGCCTTGTGTGCTCATTTGCCTATTCTGGTGCTCCTACGAGATGGTTCCCCGGTGGCTATGGTAGGGGAGGTGGAAGGCTAATAATCATCCACTGGAGGCATTAGAGATAGCTGTGAAGGGTGAGCACAAGGGGGTCTGGCCATTGACGGCCTGGCTACAGACTTTTCAGTATCTTGCCGTCGTCTGGGGTAATTTGGCCCAGCTGGCTGCATGGCACCAACAATGGCACTGCTTGAGAGTCTGGCAGGGGAGCAGGTGTGCTGTCATCCTGAGAAAGGACAGCATGTGCCTCTGCCATGCAGCCAAGGCCACTCTCACGGGGCTGCGCCTCAGCACTCCCACTGCGCTGCATGAGAACAGAATGCATGAGTGATGTGACACTCTCAAAATCTCTATCCTGCTCGTTTTGAAAGCCAGAGGAGATGCTGGACCTCAGAGCCAAGATGGCAGAAGTCTGAGCTCCTAGCTGTAAGAGCTATCAGCAGAGGCTCCATCACTGTGGACCTCACTGCAGTGTTCATAGAGCTGACCACTCACTCCATCGTTTCGATGATGGGCATGAAGACCCCCACACACATTGGAGCTGGACTCCTCCATGCTCTCTGACATTGTACACAAGCTTGCTGGCAGACAGGCCATTGCACTTAGAAGGCCCTGATGCATCGTCATCAGTCGTCTTCTGTAGGATGGGCCCTTGAACTCTACATTTGGGCCCTCTGCAGTAGGGCTAATGTGCAAGCTCGCCCTCCGGTGAGCTTGGTTCTTTGGCCATCCTATCCCCCTGCCCTTGCACTGTGCACTTGTGCAGGCTGAATCTCCCAGTGCAGTCCTCTCTACCTGACCCTCTAAACTATGTGGGGTGCCAGTCTCTGAGCTGGTGCTTGCTAGGTTAAGGTTGATCCCGACATGGACTGGAGCTGAAAGGGAAAAGAGGGATGAGTGTCAGCATTTTGTGGCAATCGAAGCAAAGACAGGTAAATGGCTGCTCAAGACATCAGCACTTTGTCCTGCATAGTGTGTGAAGGTGAGATTTCACTGAGAAGGGAAAGAGGGTCAGATGGTCAAAAACCCAGTGGCACGTGTCTTCTATCCTCGCCGGCCGCTACATTCCTGATACACCGCCTTCCCACAATGACCTCATCTTCTAGTGGGGGCAGTACGTGGATTGACGATAGCTCTTCTCCTGTTCTCACCTGCTCCCTTGTATTGTATGCCAGCTTGTCCTGCAAGAAAGAAGTGAAATGTTTTGAAGATGTGCATGCCAGAGTAGAATAATATGGGTGTTGTGTGAAAGATGGCACAGGTGTGAGGAAGTGAGAGAAGTAACCGTGAGGACAGTACAAGGTGCAGAGCATGGCAGTAGCAGCAGAAGGAGGTGGAGTGAAGTGTGCTGCAGTGATTAGAGTGATGGGAATCAGTGGAAGGGTTGTGAGCGCCTGGCAGGCGGTTTAGTCACAGAAATGTTCAGTAGATTCCTGGCAAGTGGGGCGTGGGAGTTTGGCCCATCTGATATCACCAAAAAGACAACAATCCTCGTTTACCAGTGGAGGGAGGGCTCGCTAGATATACTCCAGGTGCTCGGGAAATTTTGTTGGCGCGCTTCTCAGGTGCATCTTCAACAGTAGTGCAAGTTGTTGTGATAAGAGGAAGGTCATCAATAAGGGCAATTAGTGGATCTCTGCATAGGCTAGTGCATTCAAATGGCATGCGTATTGTAACCTCAGTAAATATCAGTGGTAGTTCTGTTAGGGTTTCCACAATGGATGCCAGGGGAGGTGCAGGCAGATGTGCGGACTGCAGCGGTTCAAGAAGGCGGCTCACCACCACTTTCTCAAGGGCAATTAGGGATGGGCAATAAATGCTGGCCTTGCCAGCGATGCCCACATCCCATGAACGAATAAAAAAAAGATGGCTCGTCAGGTGAAAATTTAAAATTTTTTAACAAAAAATATCTTTTTTATAACCCCTCCCCACAAGGGCCCAAAAAAAATCTTCAAATAGGCCTGTTCCCCTTAAACTATGGGGCAGAAATCGCTTGGAGTGACGAACCAACACTCCTGGCCGCTCCATAGATTTATACTAGCCCACTAACTTACTGTGATCTTTTCATCGGTTACTTCCTCGACTAGGAAGTGGAGAAGAGCCCAGCATCAGTTCAAGTGAAGCTAGGACCCTGGGAGAAGTGAGAGGAGCGATCTCTCCCCTCGACCAATTAGATTGCAGCATTTTTGACACGCTGCGTTCACTGTCTCTGCAGGCTTGGAGAGTTAAACCAGGAAGTGAAAGGTACAACATTTAAATCAATGTAAAAACAGTTAAAGACAGCTAATAAAAGAGGGTATGAAATAATTGAATTAAATAAAAGAGACAGAAGGGAAAAGTAAAACAAAATAATTGTTTAATTTTTTAAAAAAAAATTTTTAACGACCAAAATCTATTAAAATAAGTTGTAATGAGACTCCACATTTTTAAAAGTTAATTTTTAGTTGTTTGGCAGTCATGAAGACTTACCACATTTTTAAAACTTAATTTAGACCTGTATTTTTAAGCGTTCCTGTTTGGTGGCGTAATTAGTTACTTTCCAGCTGGGCAGATAAGCAAGTTTGCACTTTTTCAATGATTTCTCTGATTACAGCTTTTAAAAAGCTTTAATTCGAAGCTGTCATATCGCCGGTGAACGAGCAAGTTTCGGATTTCTGCATTTCACTGTGCTTGTGCGAACACTGGAAATTGCTCCTCCATTTTGCCACTAACAATGGAGAGCGCTGTTGAGCTCTCCGTTATTTCGCAAGCGATTTTTGCCCCAATATATTTGGATTAGCTTAACATTAGGGAGGCAGTCATATAACATTATGTCACAAGGAGAGCACGGCACAACATTTACAATTGGAAGCACCTATTACACAGCCAACTGCAGGTTCCCCAGGTACCTCTGGACACTTTTACAATGGATTTTACTGTTGACAAAGGAGGTTTCAACGCATTTGAAATGGAATATTGCGACCCACCCAACAATTTGTGGGCCAGGATGAGCAGCAGTGCTGCTTTGGAAATAAATCGCCATTTCTTCATTATCGCTGGGTCAATATTCTGGAATTTCCCAATCAAACACCATCATAGGAGTATCATGAGCCAACCCTCTTTAGATATGGAGATGGTACCAGAGGACTGGAGAATTGCAAATGTTACACCTTTGTTCAAAAAATGGTGTAAGGATAAACCCAGCAACTACAGGCCAGTCAGTTTAATCTCGGTAGTGGGGAACTTTTAGAAATGATAATTCGGGACAAAATTAATAGTCATTTGGACAAGCGTGGATTAATAAAGGAAAGCCAGCACAGATTTGCTAAAGGCAAATCATGTTTAACTAACCTGATTGAGTTTTATGTTGAGGTAACAGAGAGGGTTGATGAGGGCAATGCGGTTGATGTTGTGTATATGGACTTTCAAAAGGCATTTGATAAAGTTCCACATAATAGGCTTGTTAGCAAAATTGAAACCCATGGAATAATAGGCGCAGTGGCAGCATGGAAACAAAATTGACTAAGTGACAGGAAACAGAAAGTAGTGGTGAACGATTGTTTTTCGGACTGGAGGAAGGTATATAGTGTTGTTCCCCAGGGGGCGGTACTAGGACCACTGTTTTTTTATATATATATTAATGACTTGGACTTGGGTGTACAGGGCACAATTTCAAGATTTGCAGATGACACAAAACTTGGAAGTGTAGTAAACAGTGAGGAGGATGGTAATAGACTTCAAGAGGACACAGACAGGCTGGTGGAATGGGTGGACTTGTGGCAGATGAAATTTAACGCTGACAATTGCGAAGTGATACATTTTGGCAGGAAGAATGAGGAGAGGCAATATAAATAAAATGGTACAATTCTAAAGGAGATGCAGGAACAGAGAGACCTGGGGGTATATGTGCACAAATCTTTGAAGGTGGCAGGACAGGATGAGAAAGTGGTTAAAAAAGCATACAAAATCCTGGGCTTTATTAATAGAGACAAAGATTACAAAAGCAAGGAAGTTATGTTGAACCTTTATAAAACATTGGTTCGGCCACTGCTGGAGTATTGTGTCCAATTCTGGCCACTGCACTTTAGGAAGGATATGAAGGCCTTAGAGAGGATGCAGAAGATTTACTAGAATGGTTCCAGAGATGAAGAAGATTTACTAGAATGGTTCCAGAGATGAAGAACTTCAGTAACGTGGATAGACTGAAGAAGCTGGAATTGTTCTCCTTCGAGCAGAAAAGATTGAGAAGAGATTTGATAGCAGTGTTCAAAATCATGAAGGGTTTAGATAAAGTAAATAAAGAGAAACTGTTCCCATTGGCAAAGGGCCGAGAACCAGAGGACACAGATTAAGGTGATTGGTAAAAGAACCAAAGGCGACATGAGGAAAAACATTTTTATACAGCGGGTAGTTAATGATGTGGAATGTGCTGCCTGCAGCCAGCCAGATTGAGAGGCTGGATGGTAGTTGGGCGGGAAGGCCTGTGGCACCAGGCCGTAGCCAGGGAGTGAAGAGGAAGGAGGGAGGGACGGAGAGATCGTGGGTCAGGGGGAGTTTGGGTGGGGGGCCAGAGAGGATATCATGAAGGACCGGGGATGATATTGTGGCTTATTGGGGATGGGGGGAGATCGTGGTGGGGGGTGCGGAGAGGAGATTGCGATCCGGGGAAGATCAAAAGGGTATCGGATCGCGGAGGCTTTGGATCGGAGGGGGGGTTCCGATCACGGGGAGGGAAGTAGGTTCGTCTGGGGGGCCGGGGGTGAAGCACTCCTGCTCCTCCTGGCCTGCAAGCAGTGTTGGAAAGGCACTTGCCTGCTGGATCTGTCGTTCTTGCCTCCCGTCAGCGGCCGGCTTTCCCAAGCCCTGGGATACCCGGTGCGCAGACGTTAAACCTAAAACCTAAAGAATTTAAATGACGGACCCACCTCTGGAGAGCAGGTTAGTCGCCCGCCCCCCAACCCGCCTCCATTAAAACCGAAAGTTGGAGGCAGGTTGGGGCCGGGTTTCCCAATTTTGAATTTCACCCTCAGCTTTAAACAATAATTGCTCCAGGAAGGTCTTTGCCCAAAAAAGAGCTGTGATGAATCCTCTAATAAATAATTTCTAACATTCAAGTAGTCTTCAGACTGTTCATTTGCTTCCTCGATTTTCTTATATGACACGCTTGTTTGGTTGAGTGGTTGAGTCATGTACATCATTATAAGGCTTGGTGGAGCTGTGCTGCTCAGTACTAAGCTCTGTTTATGCAGGGGTGGAGGACATTGTATCAATCTTTTGTGGCACTGAAGTAAGGTTCTTCACTCTTTTCTGACTGGTTGTGTTTGGTAGATACAGATGCCAGTCAACACTAAGAATGAAATGTAGGTGTTAAACGGGTACTCACTCCATCTGTTCTGTTTGTATTGCTGGTATTTTCACAGATCCGTAAAGGTAATATTTTTACAACTTAGCTGCCAATTAAAAATCTGTGCTGCACTTTGTTTTCTGGAAACCTTTAAGACTATACCATAACAAATGCAAAGTATCACACTATTGGTAGAGCTGCTATGGTACTTGGGAATTAATGGACTTTCATGCTTATTATAAATCAGTGTAGTACTCGTCACTAATCAATAATGCTACTTTGCAAAAGCAGAAGACACTCTTGTTGGGCCTTGAAATGGCTGGAATTGACACTTAACAAGTTAGTGTTACAGTTCCAGAGCAACTCAGAACAATTGATCAGCATTCAATTGTGTGTCCGAAACATCGAAGGAAGCATTAATTTTCTTGTGCCAATCTTGGATTGAGAATTGGTTGACAGCTGGGAAACAGAGAGTAGGAATAAACGGGTCTTTTTCCGGGTGGCAGGCAGTGACTAGTGGGGTACCGCAGGGATCAGTGCTTGGACCCCAGCTATTCACAATATATATCCATGATTTGGATGAGGGAACTAAATGTAACATTTCCAAGTTTGCAGACGACACAAAGCTGGGGTGGAATGTGAGCTGTGAGGAGGATGCAAAGTGGCTCCAATGTGATTTAGACAAGTTGGGTGAGCGGGCAAGAACATGGCAGATGCAGTATAACGTGGATAAATGTGAGGTTATCCAATTTGGTTGTAAAAACAGAAAGGCAGATTATTATCTGAATGGTGATAGTTTGGGAAAAGGGGAGGTGAAAGAGACCTGGGTGTCCTTGTACACCACTCGCTGAAAGCGAGCAGTCAGGTTCAGCAAGCAATTAGGAAGGTGAATGGTATGTTAGCCTTCATTGCAAGAGGATTTGAGTACAGGAGCAGGGATGTCTTACTGCAGTTATACAGAGCCTTGGTGGGACCACATCTGGAGTATTGTGTGCAGTTTTGGTCTCCTTATCTGAGGAAGGATGTCCTTGCCATGGAGGCAGTGCAACGAAGGTTTACCAGACTGATTCCTGGGATAGCTGGACTGACGTATGAGGAGAGATTGGGTCGAGTAGGCCTATATTCACTCGAGTTTAGAAGAATGAGAGGTGATCTGATCAAAACGTATAAAATTCTAACAGGACTAGACAGACTAGATGTAGGGGGGATGTTCCCGATGGCTGGGGAGTCCAGAACCAGGGGTCACAGTCTCAGGATACGGGGTATGCCATTTAGAACCGAGATGAGGAGAAATTTCTTCACTCAGAAATGGTGAACCTATGGAATTCTCTACCACAGAAGGCAGTGGAGGCCAAGTCATTAGATGTATTCAAGAAGGAGATGGATATATTTCTTAATGTTAAAGGGATCAATGGATATGGGGAAAAAGTGGGTACAGGGTACTGAGTTAGACGATCAGCCATGATCATTTTGAATGGCGGAGCAGGCCCGAAGGGTCGAATGGCCGACTCTTGCTCCTATTTTCTATGTTTCTCCCCATTTCTACCTTGCTCTCCTGAAGCTATTCACTTCTGTTGTGTTATGGTTCCATGGGTGGTGGTTTCCCCTTCAGCTCCTCCCCCAAGCAGCCATATTTCATGATTGAGGCCTAGGTAGTGAATATCTTTCAGGCTGTTCATCCATAGGTGCATTACAGCCTAGCCAAATCATGTCTTCATCTAGTATCCACACACACGTTTTCCTGTCCCTAAGACAGGGTTATTGACACGAGTCATAGTGACCACTATAAACCTGGCTGAAATCAGTTAACTGTACAGATTGGAAATTGAACCCTGAACCTTCTGCTCTATGCCTCAGTTACAACCTGTGTTTACCAAATTAACTATCGGGGAGCCAGGTATGATATGTTCTGACATCACGTGGAGGCACTTGCTAATGCTCTTAACGTATCCTTCTTCTGGGATCCTCTGCGCTCCAGTGTAATAAGGTAAAAGCCAAACAGTTCTGGCACTTCTGAGCAAGTTGAGAGAAACCACCGTCAATCTAGAGATTTTTTTTTTATAAATCAATTGAATTATTTGAACAATTAAAAAGTGAGTTATAAAAAATGAAATATTCTCAATTGCTAAAATTAAAGTAGCATCACCATCGGAGTCTTGAGTTTAAGGCACGCATACCCCTGTCATTTATTGACAAGTCTTGGCTCATTGAGAGTGTTATTTCATATTGGGCAATGGTCCTTTTATTTGGTTAGAATTGCTGTGATAAATTATAATCTCCCTATATGATATTTCCCTAAATTTGTTCAGAGTTTAAACAAAAAGGCGAGTTCTTGACCTTATTCAGTAATGAAGCTGCTCGATAACAGCTCTAGTAATTACTCAAGAAGCTACTGACTGCCTACATCCCCCGGAAACGTAGATAAAAGAGCTGCCAGTGTTAATGAAGAGCAACATACGGATGGTTGTCAAGAACCTTTGGGGGAATCTTTATTAATGATATAAGCCGCCTTTGATGAAATAATTTACATTTGAAATTAGTGATTCGTGATGCAAGGGAAACTTGTAATGTAGTTAATATTTGTGGCAAGAACAAAATTATATTATTCAAAGACATTCATGCTGCTTGGTCAGAGATATTGAATGTCAGATTATAGAGATGATAGAAGTTAATGTCCCAAATTGTTGCATCAGAAGTTTAGATGTATGTGGAAGTGGAAATATAGACTAATTGCTGCAGTTTTAAATATGAGGAAAAGTAATTAGTGCTTTCAGCTCATTCCGTTACATCATTATGTATTACTAACAACTCGGTTCAATAGGTCTAGTGTGTAGACTTCCTTCACTGGCAGATAGATCCAGATGAGGAAGCAAAGTGACAGCACTTAAAGTGAAGTTTAAAATCTGTCTTTTACTTTCTCGAAAAAGTAAGGTTAAAGGAACTATTCTGATTAATTAGCTTTTTTTTCAAATACTGAAATTGAATTCCCACCTGTAGTTTTTCTAATTGTTATCTGCAGGATCTCCAGCCTTTTCATTAAGAAAGAAATAATTAGACTTGTTTTAAATTCAAAATTATTTGTTTCAGCACGCCATTAAATGGCAGGATCAGCTGGTTTCTAAGCTTTTCATAGAATCATTACAGGACAGAAGGAGGCCATTCAGCCCATCGAGCCTGTGCTGGCTCTTTGAAAGGGCAATCCAGTTAGTCCCACTCCCCCGCCCTGTCCCCGTAGCCCTACATATTTTTTCCCTTCAAGTATTTATCTAATTCCTTTTTAAAAGCCACGTTTGAATCTGCTTCCACCACCCTTTCAGGCAGCACATTCCAGATCATAACTACTCGCTGCATAAAAAGGTTTTTCATTTCTCCTCTGTACTTTCTATATTCAGTCTGGTTCTCACTTGTATTATCAACCTGACATCTGTCATACGCCCCCTTTTTCTGCTTCATCTTAATCTCTATCTCTTTCGTCATCCAGGGAGCTCTGGTTTTAGTTGCCCTACCTTTCCCCCTCGTGGGAATGTACCTAGACTGTACCCAAACCATCTCCTCTTTAAAGGCTGCCCATTGTTCGATTACAGTTTTGCCTGCCAATCTTTGATTCCAATTTACCCGGGCCAGATCTGTTCTCAACCCACTGGAATTGGCCCTTCTCCAATTAAGTATTTTTACTCTAGATTGCTCCTTGTTCTTTTCCATATCTAATCTAAACCTTATGATTCGATGATTACTGTTCCCTAAATGTTCCCCCACTGACACTTGTTCCACTTGATCCACTTCATTCCCCAGAACTAGATCCAGCAATGCCTCCTTCCTCGTTGGGCCGGAAACAGACTGATCAAGAAAGTTCTCCTGAACACACTTCAGAAATTCCTCCCCCTCTTTGTTCTTTGCACTGTTACTATCCCAGCCTATATTAGGATAGTTGAAGTCCCCCATTATCACTACTCTATAATTCTTGCACCTCTCTGTAATTTCCCTGCAAATTTGCTCCTCTATATCCTTCCCACTAGTTGGTGGCCTATAGAATACATCCAGTGATATAACGGCACCTCTATTATTTCTTAACTCAAACCAAGTAGATTCTGTCCTTGACCCCTCCAGGACATCCTCTCTCTCCAGCACTGCAATATTCTCCTTAATCAATACTGCCACCACCCCCACCTCCGCCCCCCCGCCCCCCCCCTCCACCGACCCTCTATTTTTTCTTCTTCCCTATCTTTCCTGAACACCTTGGGCTCGATTTTCGGGTGAAGGAGCAGGTATGTTGGGGGCGGGGGGGCTCTGAAAATCGCTGAAATCCCAAGCGGGTTCGGAGCCCGGCTCCAACCCACTGACTTCCGGGTTCCCCAGTGACGCGTCCGGGTGCGCGTGCGCCTCCCGAATGCAGATGTCCCACCGGCAATTAAAGCCGGCAGGATGATACATTGCATAGCTTGTCAGCTAGTTGAAGTACTTGAAGTACTTAATTGTCTTGAAATTTTGGCAGGGGTGCAATTTTGAATGATCCTCAGCATGTTTCCTGTGCTGTGGGAAACTCTCCCTGTTGCAACAGATGTGTTTCAGCCAGCAGCCAGTGGGAGATGCAAATGCTTATTTGACAGGTGGGGAGAAAACGTCATTTATTGCAGCAGGGCACTCTTGTCACTTCAGACAAAGTTTTGGCTGCAAGACCTGTGTTTTCACTCAAAATTATTACTTTCCACCCAAAACTCTGCTGTTCAAACATATATAACTACTTTGTGGAACCCCTCAAACTCAGACCGTCAGGATGGGGGGGTTCAATGGCTGCATTCACCACTACATCCAAGGACAAGCAACATCACCAGCGTCGCCAGGCACGGCGTCCACCTCCGCCACGTGGAGCTCCACAACATGGTGCTGCATCACAGGCACCTGCACAAGAGCACAGAGGGCAACAACAGAGAGAGCGACGTCGCAGGAGGCACTACCTTCGCCACAGGGTCTACAGACCGAGGCTCAGCTTCCTGGACCTCTCTGAGGAGCAGTGCATACGGAGGCTCAGAGTCAGTCGCCAGGTAGTCGCAGACACCTGCAGCCTCCTTCATACCGATTTGCTCCTGGCTGGGCCGAGCAGCATCTCATTACCTGTCGCTGTCAAAGTCTCCACTGCCCTCAACTTCTTCGCCTCTGAATCATTCCAGGGTGCCACCGGGGACATCACCGGGGTCCCTCAGTCGTCTGCACACAGTGCATAAGGCAGGTCACCGACGGCTGGTTTCGCAGGGCCTCGCACTAAGTCAACTTCCCCATGGACAACCTCAGCCAGACGGAGAGGGCAGTGGGATTCCACGCTGTGGCTGGCTTCCCATGGGTGCAGGGTGTAATCGATTGCATCCTTATAGCAATATGAGCACCTCCACACGAGCCAGGACTGTTCATCATCAGGAAGGGCCATCACTCCATCAACGTTCAGCTCGTTTGTGACCACCACAAGAGATTCCTTCACGTGTGCGCCAGATTCCCTGGCAGCTGCCACGATTCCTTCATCCTCCAGGAATCCAACATCCCGCCCCTCTTCCACGCACCGCACACCCTTAAGGGCTGGCTCCTCGATGACAAGGGATACTCCCTGCACATGTGGCTCATGACATCTCTGAGGAACCCTATCACCGAGCAACAGCATCGAAGTAATGACAGACATATCGCCACCAGGTCTAGAATTGAGCATGCTATAGGGCTGCTCAAGATGCACTTCAGGTGCCTTGATCATTCTGGGGGAGTGCTTCAATATACACCAGACAGAGTGGGACGCATTGTAGTCGTCTGTTGTGCCCTGCACAACAAGGCACAACAGAGAGGGGTGCCGCTTGAGGAGGCCCCATCCACATCTGCCACCCACATTGAGGAGGAGGAGGAGGCAGAGGCAGAGGAGGAGGAGGAACAGGAGCAACCCCTGGGAAGAGCAGCGGCTCACCTGGCTGCTCGTGAGGCCAGGGAGTCACTGATGTGGACGGTTCTCTGAACATCAGACAGTGAAGAGTCCAGTCCTCACACCACCTGGACAGAGCAGCGCCCACACCAGCACCTCCCCCACCCCTCCCTGCACAAAACAGTCCTGCAACAACACATACACCCACAGTAGAGTGACCCAATGGGTGGCATCAAGTATCGGCGTTCATGGTGAACCTCATGAAAGGGCCTTATTACAAAAGCCAGTCAAGATGTGGCAGTAGTGGTGACAATAATAATATTTAATGTGAGTTTAACACAAAGCAAATATAAATAAAAAACATGACCAACTGTGAAACACCATTATGCATCCCCTTCGTGCTTACAAAACCTTTGCCTTTCGCTTCTGACTACTTCTACGTGGTGCTTCCCCTGTGGCTGTAGCAGAGGTAGTGGCAGATTGCTCTTGTTCATGCCCTGACCAATTAGATGCTTTGGGCCTACGCCCTCTGGGTTTTGGTGCCCGTGAGGGCCCCCACAAAGACTGCTCCACCTGCACCTGTGCAGAGGCAGACTCGGCCACCTGGAGAGGAGGCAGCATTGTGGGTACTGGTTGAGAGGGGGGCAACAGGTGAGATGTGGGGGCACTTTGAGTGGTGTCCCCACTTGCATGTCCCCTTTCGCCATCTTCCCTCCCCTGGGCCAAGCCCATATCACTCCTACCACCCTGCTGGACGACTGTTTGGAGGACATGTGTGAAGCCGTGTAAGACCAGTGCTAGTGTATCTGCCTGCCTGTTTAAGGTGGCAGAATGTTGTTCACTGTGAGTCCGAACGGCCGTTGTCAGGGCCTGAATGGACTCATTTGTGAGCCGTGCTGGAAGCTCAATGGAGACTAGCCTTCCCTCCATCGCAGACATTCCCACACTTACCCGTGACAGTATCTCAGAGATGCCCTCACGTCTCTGTGACAGTGTCTCAGAGATTCCCTCCCGTCCCAGTGCCACCATTCCACTCATGCAGGAGTTGGACTCCTCCATCCTCTGCATGATTGTGGAGAGTGCACGTGGCACCTGTTCCAGCACCTCACAAATGTGCTGCTGTCCCTCGATCATTCTCCTTTTAAAGGATGGCCCCCTGGGTTCAGCATCTGTGTCCAGCTGAGCAGAGCCTGGAGAGGAGTGCTCCCACTGACGCGGACTCTGCACAGCTGCCCCTGCCACCAGTGTCTGCTCATGCTCACATGTGTGTGGTAACTCACCATGTACGACCCCAACTAACTGCGGACTAGGACCACCGAGGTGTATCTGCACTGGTGGATGACTCGCTCAGATGTGATGGTGTCCCCTCAGAGGCCGGCAGGTCCTCTGAAGAATCGCCCTCTGCCACCACAGCAGAGAAAAGAATGCTCCAATGTCGCTCCCCACAATATCTCAAATCAAACCATGGCAGATGGAATAGAGACTCTCAGGTAAGTTCCCCTTTTTTGTATTTTAATTCCCTATTCTTCACTGGCCTGGCTTAATAGAACCATAGAACAGCACAGAAGGGGGCCATTCGGCCCATCGTGTCCGCGCCGGCTCGAAGAACAGCCAGGTGCCCATTCTAATCCCACCTTCCAGCACACGGTCCGTAGCCCTGCAGCTTACAGCACTTTAGGTGCAGGTCCAGGTTTTTTTTGAAAGAGTTGAGGGTCCCTGCCTCTACCACCAATTCAGGCAGCGAATTCCATACACCCACCACCCTCTGGGTAAAAAAGTTTTTCCTCATGTCCCCTCGAATCCTTCTGCCAATCAGCTTAAATCTATGTCCTTTATTTCTTGAACTTTCCGCTAGGGGAGACAGGTACTTCCTGTCTACTCTATCTGGGCCCCTCATAATTTTGTACACCTCAGTCAAGACTTCCCTCAGCCTCCTCTGCTCCAAAGAAAACAACCCCAGCCTATCCAATCTCTCCTCGTAGCTGCAATTTTCAAGCCCTGGCAACATTCTTGTAAATCTTCTCTGCACTCTCCAGAGCAATTACGTCCTTCCTGCAATGTGACCAGAACTGCATACAATACCCCAGCTGTAGCCTTACCAGCATTTTATACAGTTCCATCATTACATCCCTGCTTTTGTATTCTATATCTCGGCTAATAACGGAGAGCATTCCGTATGCCTTCTTCACAACCTTATCTACCTGTACTGCCACCTTCAGGGACCTGTGCACATGCACTCCAAGGTCTCTCACTTCCTCTACCACTCTCAATATATTCCCATTTACTACGTATTCCCTTTTACTGTTTGCCCTCCCTAAGTGCATTACCTCACACTTCTCTGGGTTGAACTCCATTTGCCACTTTTCCGCCCACTCCACCAACCCATTGATATCTTCTTGGAGTCTACAGCTATCCTCTTCACTATCAACTACACGGCCAATTTTTGTGTCGTCTGCAAATTTGCCAATCATGCCCCCTACATTCAAGTCCAAATCATTAATATATATCACAAACAGCAAGGGACCCAACACTGAGCCCTGTGGCACACCACTGGAAACAGATTTCCATTCGCAAAGACATGGTTGGAGTTAAGAGAAAAAGCTCACAACCTGGTGCCAGACTGCCACCAAAGCCCTTGTAAGCGTCTAGCAGGAGATGCCCAAGAACACCAAGGCGTTACTCTCCCCTTAACAAAATCAGATTTAGAACTCAGTAGAGCAGGACTTGAGTCTCCATCCATTCATCCTCTGTGGCTTCGAATGTTAGGATGCTAATGCTCGGCATCACCGCACCACCTCTCTGATTTAAACTGGCCATTTTTTTGTAAATAACTGCTAAAGTTTTTATTTTAACCAGGTTTTAATGATGGAATTATTATATTGTGATTTTGGAGATAAGTGAAATTAAGTTTCTAGAGGTTGTTTGGATGACTTACGCACATGGGGGTTGAATTTCGCGGGGGGGGGTCTCCTGTTTGTCCGATGTAACTTCACTGGAAGAACCACGGAAAGCACCTCCCAAACCCGCGACTTCTACCACCTAGAAGGACAAGGGCAGCAGGTACATGGGAACAACACCACCTGCAAGTTCCCCTCCAAGTCACGCACCATCTTGACTTGGAAATATATCGCCGTTCCTTCATTGTCGCTGGGTCAAAATCCTGGAACTCCCTACCTAACAGCACTGTGGGAGAACCTTCACCACACGGGCTGCAGTGGTTCAAGGTGGCAGCTCACCACCACCTTCTCAAGGGCAATTAGGGATCGGCAATAAATGCTGGCCTTGCCAGTGACGTCCGCACCCCATGAATGAATTTAAAAAAACTCCTTCCAAGGCCATTCTATCCTATCCAAGGTGCATTGCCCAGAACTGTACACAGTACTCCAAATGTGATCTAACCAGGGCTTTGTGTGGCTGCAGCAAACCCTCCTCCCCTTTATATTCTAGCCCTTTAGTTACAAAGGCTAACATTCCATTAGCCTTTTTGATTAATTTTTGTACCACTACATTTTAGTGATCTGTGTACATGGCCCCCTCAATCTCTTTGGACCTCCACTGTTCCTAACTTTTCACCATTTAAAAAATACTCAGATCTATCCTTTCTTGATTCTAAATGGATGACCTCACACCTACCTGCACTGAAATTTATCTGCCACAGTTTTACCCACTCACTTAATATATCAATGTCTTTTTGTAATTTTATGCTCTCATCTACACTCCTTGCAATGCTACCGATTTTTGTGTCATCGGCAAACTTGGATATATGGCTCTTTATTTTGTTTTCTAAGTCATTAATAAATATAGTGAATTGTTGAGGCCCCAGCACAG
Organism: Heptranchias perlo; assembly: GCF_035084215.1. Classification (NCBI taxonomy): domain Eukaryota; kingdom Metazoa; phylum Chordata; class Chondrichthyes; order Hexanchiformes; family Hexanchidae; genus Heptranchias; species Heptranchias perlo. Next base: position 105,414,598 of record NC_090327.1, read on the forward strand.
ATCCTTGTGGGAATCCACTAGTCACATCCTTCCAATTCAAGTACACCATTATCCCTGCATTCTGTCTTCTACTGCCTAGCCAATTTCCTAACCCGGTCAATAATTTGCCTTCAATTCCATGAACTTTAATTTCAGCTGACAGTCTCTTGTATGGAACCTTATCGAATCCCTTCTGGAAGTCCATATAAACTACATCCATAGACATTCCCCTATCTACTACTTTAGTTACTTCCTCAAAAAATTCAATTAGGCTCGTTAGACATGACCCACCCTTTACAAATCCATGTTGGCTCTCTCTAATCAGCTCAAATTTCTCTAAGTGCTCAGTCACCCTGTCCTTAGTTGTAAATTCCAATAACTTCCCCACAACAGATGTTAGACTAACAGGTCTATAATTTCTTGAATTCTCTCTCACACCTTCCTTAAATAATGGAGTTACATTTGCAATTTTCCAATCTAAAGGGACATCGAGACAGCAAGTGCAATCTCCAAATGTTGAAAGGTATTTATAGATGAAATGCAAAGCAAATACCTGAATCTGTGTTGTGTATTGTCAGCATCAAAAAAGTGTTAGCGATGCTATAACAATCTAGAATATTCCTGGTTATAAACAATACTATCTGGTTTTATAAATAAATATGTAGATTGTTTTGTGAAATTTTAGCTAGCATTTATTTTTCACTATTTGATAATGATATTGAGTTTTGGAACTGAAATGGTTGCTGTATTTTGCTTTATTGGTTAAAGAGAAAGTCTTGGGAGTAATTTTGACTTTTATTGCCCGGCGAAAAACAGGCGATAGCAAATCGGCCGCCTGTTTTGTACCTCGCCCGAATTTAATTTCCATTGACTTCAGCCCATTGTGACAAAAATGGAGTATTTTCTGAATTTCTGGTTTTTCTCAATATATTGCATTTCTTAACTTTCAAACTTGCTCTTTTAAGAAAGATACCACCTACTTCATGCTGAGAAATTGGCTTCTATTCCTTTGGATCTGTGAGAAGTATATCAGAAAGAACCCAGTCAAGTCAATACTTTTGATTATTTTTCTAGATGAATGTATTTGTTAAAAAGCTTTGATCACATCCATGTACTAGAAGCAATTAATATGTATCGTGTGTATTAAGCCACGTTAGAATCTAATTAGAATTGCCTTGCAAAGATGTCACTTGTCAGACGCCACAGATAGACACCAGAATGCCTTTGTGTATGTGCTATGGAGTTTACTGTTTGTTGTTGGAGTGAAGTGTTTCTGTCTTACAAATTGCCTGCTTCATCTGAATGAATGCTTACTGTAGCAGTTGGCAGACTGCTGTGCAAGTTAATGACTGCTGTGCAAGTTAATGACTTTATGAATGGATAAGGTCAGCTTGTGATTGTGGTTTCACAATTCATGATCTTGTTTTCTAATTCTTTTATTCTGCTTTTACACAAAATACACTTCTACAAGCAATTTATTTCCTCTGTGATTTAAATACTTGAATTCATGACCTTTGTTTTCTAATGACAATAGGTTTAACCTGTTTTTCTCTTCATAACTTACTGATGTAAAATCTAGAAACACCTTTGTGTCTTTTCTTTAAATCTTTCCACCTCTACACTTTTCTGCATGCTATGATACTTCGCATGTTTGAAAATTATTTTGGAGTTTCACTTCAGAATAGGGAGTCTTTATACATAATTCTCCCTCAAGAGTATACATGGATGGGGAAGAGTCTATGGTAAGGGAAATTATACAAGGTTTGTGGACTTGCTGGGCTGAATGAACTTTTCTCATGCAGTGTTTTTTATGTCTTTATGTGGTCTCAATAATAATGCTTTATAAAGAGGCAGTAATACTTCCTTAAAATTATGTTCTGTGGATCTACTTATCTATCCAAAATTTTATTTGCCTTATTTAGTGGCAGTATTTTGAACTGTTGATAAAATATTGTACCCAGATCTTTTCTCCTTTTTAACTTTTCATGTTTACAGTTTTTATGTCCAATTGTCACAAAATATTTACTAATATTAAATGTAATTTGCATTTCATCTGCTAAATTTCTAGGGTGTAAAAGAAAGATTTGAAAGAAAGACTTGCATTTATGTAGCGCCTTTCACAACCTCAGGGCGTCCCAAAGCAATTTACAGCCAATTAAGTACTTTTTGAAGTGTAGTCACTGTTGTAATGTAGGAAATACGGCGGCCAATTTGCACACAGCAAGGTCCCATAAACAGCAATGTGATAATAACCAGATAATCTGATTTAGTGAAGAGATAAATATTGGCCAGGACCCCAGGGAGAATTGTCCTGATCTTCTTCAAAATAGAGCCGTGGGTCCACCTGAGAGAGCAGAAAGGGCCTCAGTTTAATGTCTCATCTGACAGCACCTCCCTCAGTACTGCACTGAAGTATCAGCCTAGATTATGTGCTTAAATTTCTGGAGTGGACTTGTACCCACAATTTTCTGAATCAGAGGCAAGATTGCTACCACTGAGCCACAGTTAACACCCTGTAGTGTAGTTCAGTGGACACCTGTAAGATCACCGAAATGGCCATTCTTCATTTATCTACTTAGACAACTAGTGCCAGTAAATTATTCAACCATGATATCATCATAACTAAGCCTGATGTGGTCTTCACCCGATGTGCACTATCCAACAGGCTCACAAGATAGTAATCAGGAATTTGAACCTTGGCTAATTCATTCGCCCTTCATAATCCAGGGGCTCAGAAATAATTACGATATGCAGGGAAGGGTGTTGTAACATTTCCCAGCCCACCAGCACGCTGTACCTTGAGTTTCCAGCGTACCCACTGAAACCTGGTGGGAACACGGCCTCAGGCAGACCTGCAGGAGGGAGGGCCTTTTAAAGGGCCACACAACTTTGGCCTTTTAAAGTCTTTCTTTTGGTTTGTTTCTGTGCCTCCCACCTCGCCCCAGCCTCCACTTAGGCTTTCATAGCCTTTGTGCCATTTGCTGTTATTTAATTATTTTGTCCTGAGCGCCCTTTATTGGCTCCGGAGGGTTTGTCACCATGATTCCTTTGAGTTGACACGTCCAGAGGAAAAGGAGACCAATGGAAGGTCAGGCTGTCTGAGAAGTGCTCTGTGCCCACCCACCATGCTGTCTGGAAAGACTAGTGAGCAGAATTGGAGATTAAATTATTCACTTCTAGGAACATAGAAACAGGAGTAGGCCACTTAGCCCCTCAAGCCCATTCTGACATTCAATTAGATCATGGCTGATCTGTACCTCAAATCGATTTACCCGCCTTTGATGCATATCCCTTGATAGCCTTACCCTAATAAAAATCTGTCGATCTCATTCTTCAAAATTTTAATTGACCCAGCATCCACAGACATTTGGGGGAGGGGATTCCGGATTTCCACTACCCTTTGTGTGAAAAAGTGCTTCCTGATTTTTCTCCTAAATGACCTTTCTCTAATTTTAAGATTGTGCCCCCATGTTCTGGATTCCCCACAGAGGAAATAGATTCTCCGTATCTACCCTATTGAATCATATTATCATTTTAAACACCTCAATTAGATCATCCCTTGATCTTCTAAACTCGGGAATACAAGCCAATTTTATGCAACCTGGCCTCATAAATAAACCCTTTAAGCCTTGGTATAATTTTGGTGAATTGGCGCCATACCCCATACAAGGCCAATATATCCTTTCTGAGGTTCGGTGCCCAAAACTGAAAGCAGTACTCCAGATGGGGTCTGACCAAGGCTCTGTACAACTGAAGCATAACTTCCTCCCCTTTGCATTCCAACCCCCTTGAGCCAACATTCCATTAGCCTTTTTGATTACTTTTTGCACCTGTGCACTAGCTTTTAATGATTTGTGTACATGGAAACTCAAATTAATTTGCTTCTCCACAGTTCCCAGTTTCTCGCCATTTAGATAATATTCTGATCTGACTTTCTTGGATCCAAAGTGAACGACCTCACACTTCCCCACATTGAACTCCATCTGCCAGTTTTGCCCACTCACTTAATCTGTCTGTGTCTCTCGTAACTTTCTGCTCCCATCTACACAACTTATTCTGCCCCCTAACTTAGTGTCATCTGCAAACTTGAATGTACAACTGTCTATTCCTTCATCCAAGCCATTGATTTATATGGTGAAAAGCTGATGCCCCAGTACTGTCCTCTGGGGAGCACCACTTGTCACATCCCACCAATCCTAGAAGAAACCTTTCACTCTCCAAGAAGATATTGAGAACTGTTTGAAGAGAATGAAGAGATAAAGGATGACACAATGTGGAAGGCAAATGGGACAGCAAAGTGAGGAATGCTGGAGTCTTGCATATATTTCTGATAAAAATGAATAGCAATGGGTGGAATTGGGGAGGCTTGAAAGAGAGATTTAAAACAGTAAAAGAGACCTCCCACCAAACAGTTAAAAGAAAGAAAGAGAGACTTGCATTTATACAGTGCCTTTCACGACCACAGGACGTCCAAAAGTGCTTTACAGCCATTGAAGTACTTTTGAAGTGTAGTCACTGTTGTAATGTAGGAAACACGACAGCTAATTTGCACACAGCAATCTCCCACAAACAGCATTGAGATAAATGACCAGATAATCTGTTTGTTTATTACTGATGTCGGTTGAGGGATAAATATTGGCCAGGTAACCAGGGAGAACTCCCCTGCTCTTCTTTGAAATAATATCCTGGGATCTTTTACATCCACCTGAGAAGGCAGACACGCCCTCACCACGCCCTCCTCAATAAAACCACCGTTCTTCCATCCTTGCTAATTACTGCCTTACCTCCAACCTTCTTTTCCTCATCAAGATCCATGAATGTGCTGTCACCTGTCATCTCTGCACCCATCTCTCTTGCAACTCCCTGTTTGAATCTCTCCATTCTGGCATCTGCTCCTCTCACAGCACGGAAATGGCCCTAATCAAAGTCACAAATGACATTCTCTGCGAATGTGAGCATAATGCGTTATTCCTCCTTGTTCTCAACCTTTGACACTGTTGACTGCACCATTCTCCTCTGTTGCCCAGCTCCGTGGGACTGCCCTTGCATGGTTCCACTCTTACCTATCGAATTGTAGCCAGAGCATCACTAGCAACCGACATATCATTACCTTTGGAGTCCTCCAAGGTTGCATTCTTGACCTCCTCCTCGTCTTCATCTACATGTTGCCCATGGCGATATCATCTGCAGACAAGGAGTCAGCTTCAACGTGTACACCCATAACACTCAGCTCTACCTTTTCATCACCTCTCTCGACTGCTCTACTCTTTCTGTATTGTCAGACTTCTTGTTTGTCTTGGATGAGTCTTAACTTACTACAGCTAAACATTGGGAACACTGAAGCCATCATCTTCTGTTCCCACCATAAATTCCATGCCCTCACCACTTTTTTCAGCCCCCTCACCCACTACTGTCTCAAGCTGGACCAGACTGTTCACAACCTCAGCATTTTATCTGACCACAAGCTGAGTTTCTGACACCGTATCACCTCCATATTAATATTGCCTACTTCTGCCACCGTAACATCACCTGCTTCTGCCCCATCTTAGCCCATCTGCTCACATCCTACCCTGCACCTGGGCAACATCATCCGCAGACATGGGGCATGATTTTTACCTTGAGCCGGGAACTCAACAGTGGGTAGATAATTGCGTGGGAAACCTGGAAGTAAAGTGAGCGCATCGGAATCTGCGACTGCAACCAAATTGAAGGCACTTAATTTTACTTCCGTGTTTCGCGTCTTCAAGCTGCGCAGCGAGCATAATGTGTACCTGCATGATGCAATCTGAAGTGCACTATTTAAAGGGCCAATGCAAAAATGGATTTTGGAGGAGAAATGAGGAAGTGAAGTGATGGATGCACGTGGAAAATAGGCAGCACCCAGGTTCTCAGATGCGTCACTTGAAGGACTGCTGGGTGCTGTGAGAAGTAGGAGGGAGGCCATCTACCCAAGCGATCGGCTTAAGAAACTTGGTTCTGCCACCAAGAAGGCATGGCAAGAGACATGACCAGCACGGGCACGGTGCCCAGGACTTGGCTGCAGAGCAGGAAGGGTTTTAATGACCTAACCTGGTCAGGAAAAGTGAGTCCATTTGCTGATTCACCCACATCCTGTGGTGTGCAACACTCCCATTCCCTCTCACTCTGTGTTGGCACACCTACACCATCACATCACTCCTCACACCCACTTAAGTTTCAGTATCAACTGTCCTTCATTTTCTATGCACTTCCTCTCCTCACCTTCCCATTTCTGCACCCACCACTGCCACTCACCCCAATCCTGATTCAATGTGATGCATCTGTCTGATAGTCACCCTCTGATGCATCTGTTGCATTGTCAGCCTCACCCAAAGCAATGCATTCATCAGGTGAATACGTCACCTCCAGCCACTCACAGGTCTGTTCTTTCTCCCCTTGTAGGAGAAGAAAGCGCAAAATGCAAGGGAGAGAATTAGGACTGGAAGTGGACCACCACAAATAGTCCAGCTCACAGATGTGGAGGAGGAGGCCTTGGGGATAAGTCGCACCGTTGCTTGTCTTGTCTTCCAGGGCTTTCTCGCCTTCAAGAGGAAATTGATGAAATGGAAGAAAGCGATTCCTCAGAGGATCTCATTCCTTCTGAAGGTGCACTGTCACATGACATGCACCAACGCAGATACAGGCACTTCGGTGGGTCTTGTTAGACAGTTAGTTAGGTTGTCACCTGGTGATTCACCACTCACAAGTGATCACGAGCGGACACTGGTGGCAGGGGCAGCTGTGGAGAATCCACATCGGGGGGCCCATTCCTCTCCAGGCTCTGCTCAGCTGGACACAGGTGCTGAACCCTGGGAGCCTGAGAATGAGAATGATAGAGGCATAGCTGCACCTTTGTGAGGTACTGGAAAACATGCCACGCACACTCGCCACAATAACGGAGGGGATGGACGAGACCAACTCCATCGCTAGTGCATTGTTGGTGCAGGTAAGTGCGAAAATGGTAGTAGTGGCAACCTCCATTGAGCTTCAAGCACGGATCTCAACTGAGTCCATGCAGGCCATGACAAAGGTCGTGCAGACTCTACTGCCTTAAACAGGATGACAGATACATTATCCGTGGCCTTACAACGTGGCACATCTGCTCACCAGCCTGCTGTCCAGCAGAGTGGTGGGAGTGATGTTACGCTGGCCTGGGAAAGAGATGCTGGTGAAAGGAGACACAGAAGTGGGGACTCCACTCAAAGCGCTCCAATATCTCACCCGTTGTCCCCCCTTCAGCCAGTACCCACAATGCTGCCTTCTCTCCCGATGGCCGAGTCTGCCCCTGCACAGCAGCTTTGGCGGGGCCCTCACGGGCTCCAAAACCCAGAGGGCATAGGCCAAGAGCATCTCAGCAGTCAGGGCAGGGACCTGAGCAACCTGCCACTACCTCTGCTGAAGCCACAGGGGATGCACCATGTAGAAGCACTAGAAAGAGAAAGGCTAAGGTATTGTGGTTCACCAAGGGTATACACAAGGATGTGTGATGAGATGTCATGTTGTTCATTTATATATTTTGTTTGTTATGGCACATTAAATTTAATCATTATCACCACTGCCACGAATTGGCCATTATCGCGTCGGGTGTGTGAATTCGCCTTTTCATTTGCTTCATCATGAATGCCAAGACATGAAGGACTGGTTAGTGCAAAGAGAAGGGCGGTTTGGTGGTGGTGGTTGTTCCAGGTAGCCTGAGTAGCTCGAAGGCTTCAATTTGCACGTCTCATTATGAGAACCCTGTTAGATATGAGTGAATTCCTGGCATCAGGGGCGGCCAAGTGTGCCGCTGCTCTAGCGATGGTTTCCCCATCTTCATTTTCCTCCTCTTCCTCCTCCTCATCCTCGTCTTCTTCCTCTTCTTCAATGTTGGCACCAGCAGAGGATGCTTGGTGAGCGCATTTGACCTCCTCCCCCTGTAACCCTCTCTGCTGCAGTTGCAGCAGATAACGGTTATTCTGCACCCCCTCGCTGGCGAGTACTGAAGTGCTCCCCCAGATCTATCCAGGCATCTGAAGCATATCTTCAGCATTCCTATGGCTTGTTCAGTGACAGAACTGGTGATCATGTGACTCTGGTTGTACCGCTGCCGTGCTTCATCGGTGGGGTTTCTCACAGGTGTCGTGAGCCGTGTCTGCACGGGGTATCCCTTGTCTCTAAAGAGCCAGCCCTTAAGTCTGTCTTCTGTGTGGAAGTGGTCCGGGATGTTGGACTCGTCCAAAACAAATGAATAATGACAGCTACCAGGAAATCTGGCACACACCTGCAGAAATCTCTTACTGTGGGCACACTTTTGGTTTATGAACTGTCCTGGCTCACTTGCAGGTCCTCGGATTGCCACGTGTGTGCAATCAATTGCACCCTGCACCTGTGGGAAGCCAGCCAGAGAGTGGAAACCCACTGCCCTCTCAGTCTGGCTGATGTCGGCGTGGGGAAGTTGAGTAGTCGGATGCCCTGGCAAACAAGCCATCCATCACCTGTCGTATACACTTATGTGCAGATGACTGACACACCCTGGACATGTCACTGGTGGCGCACTGGAAGGGTCCGGAGATGAAGAAATTGAAGGCAGTGGTGACTTTAACTGCGATGGGCAACACGTGACAACCAGGCCCAGCTGAGAGCAGGTCTGCATGAAGGAGCGTGCAGATGTCTGCGACCACCTGCCGACTCATTCTCAGCCTGCGTGGGCACTGCTCCTCAGAGAGGTCCAGGAAGCTCAGCCTCTGTCTGTAGACCCTCTCACGTGGGTTGTGCCTCCTGCAACCTCAGCCCCTCTATTGGTCTTCTCTCTGCTCTTATCCAGGTCCTTGTAGCGCACCTCAGTCTTGTGCACCTGCAGATCCCAGAACTGCACACCGTGCCTGCCGCGGATGGTGATGTTCCTCCTCCTCTTTAGATGAACTGTGGAATAGATCCATTGCACCCCCACCCTCTCCACACCTGATCTTGTTAGTTTGAGAGGGTCCAAAATATTGATAAACTTGTCTGAACACAAGTCTCAGCAAAGAAATCTCAGTCTAAACACAAAGAACTCCCAGCTAAACGATTGTCTGAGAGAACTGATTGCTCTGCTGCAACAACTGACCTTTTATTGAGATGTGTCAATTACTGGTTTAAAGGTCCAAATGAGCTTTGGCTGAAACTTGTCTCCATTTCAAGGGTGTATTTCAAAAGCCATTGGAGACACGTTCAGGAGAAGTTAAATCCGTTTCTGTTTCAGAATAGACAAAAAGCTAAGTACCTCAAATGTTTAAACTTAACTGGACCAGCCACATAAATACTGTGGCTACAAGAGCAGGTCAGAGGCTGGGTATTCTGCGGCGAGTGACTCACCTCCTGATTCCCCAAAGCCTTTCCACCATCTACAAGGCACAAGTCAGGAGTGTGATGGAATACTCTCCACTTGCCTGGATGAGTGCAGCTCCAACAACACTCAAGAAGCTCGACACCATCCAAGATAAAGCAGCCCGCTTGATTGGCACCCCATCCACCACCCTAAACATTCACTCCCTTCACCACCGGCGCACTGTGGCTGCAGTGTGCACCATCCACAGGATGCACTGCAGCAACTCGCCAAGGCTTCTTCGACAGCACCTCCCAAACCTGCGACCTCTACCACCTAGAAGGACAAGGGCAGCAGGCGCATGGGAACAACACCACCTGCACGTTCCCCTCCAAGTCACACACCATCCCGACTTGGAAATATATCGCCGATCCTTCATTGTTGCTGGGTCAAAATCCTGGAACTCCCTTCCTAACAGCACTGTGGGAGAACCGTCACCACACGGACTGCAGCGGTTCAAGAAGGCGGCTCACCACCACCTTCTCGAGGGCAATTAGGGATGGGCAATAAATGCCGGCCTTGCCAGCGACGCCCACATCCCGTGAACGAATAAAAAAAATTTTAAAAAATTGCCCCTTTAACTATCGGCCTATTGCTTTAAGTGGGGATGGGACTTCCAGGTTCCCGTTGTGCGCTTGCATCCTAACGTGCCTGGGTTAAACCCGGAAGTGGGCGCGTTGGAGCCGGAATGTGGTCCCGCTCCAAAAAGCAACTATTTTTACTGCTCACCTTCCCCCAACTCGCTTGTTCTTGGGGGTTAAAATGACTCCCATTAGATCAGCTTCCACACATATAGCACCCATCAACCCTGTTCTCTCTGACCTACATGAGCACCCAACACTTAAAATTTAAAGCTTTTGTCCTTGTCTTTAAATCCCTCCATTGCCTCCCTCCTCCCAGTCTCTGTAACTCGTCCAGCCCTACCACCAACCCCCCCCCCCCACCCCACTGCCATACTCTGTGTCCCCCTGACTCTGGCCTGTTGCACATTCATGCCCAATTCCCTTCACCCTACTATTGACGGCCTTGTCTTCAGCTGCCAAAGTCACACTGTCTGGAACTTCCTTCTTAAACCCCACTGCATCACTACCTCCCTCCCCTCCTTTCAACCCCCTGATAAAACTCACCTCTTTGACCAAGCTTATGGCCACAGCTCCTAATCTCTCCTTCTTTGACAGTGACTGTTCTTACTCACACATTTGTGGCGTTCCTTGGGACATTTCTCTACATTGAAGGTGCTATATAAAGGCAAGTTGCTGTTGATAATCCGGAAACTATATACAACTCTGACGCTCAGTAGGGGGGTATCAACCATTATTGATTTTCTTTCCACTTGATAAACTGAGCGACAGGATATGGCAGTGTGGATGAAGATCATCTGTGCAAGCTAGCTGCTAATGGCACAAAGATCTTAAAGAAACGTTATAGTTGAGTGATTCGCCTTCTCTCACTGAGGGGATTCTATTTTATGTGGAAGTTAAACAAATTCAGTAGGCTGATTTGTGACTAATACAACATGAATGATAGAAACTTCTAAACTGGCTTTTATCTCAGCCAGATTTTTATTGTCAGCCTGCCTTCTCCTAGTTAGATTGCTAGAATTATATGCTTCACCTACCCCTTTTGTGAATCTGTATCCTATACTAGCATGAAACCTGCTGGATCATTTGCTACGGCCTTTTTAATTACTAAATTCCAACGCTACCTCTCACTGCAAGACGCTATTGTTATCAAATGTGCGGCATTGTGAGTGATGGTCCATGACTGGTTGGAATTGGCTCCACTGTTATGTGGTTCAGATTAAGCTATTATTCAATGTGGGATCCAATTCTCAAAATGTTAACAGTTTTCTTTGCTTTGTGTTTTCCCTTAGGATTAGGTCATTTTCCTGCGACAAAGCGAACTGAGGGAATGTAACCCCTGTAATGGAGTTTGGATCAAACTCTGAATCGTGTGTTGTTCCACTTGTGAAAGTTTTTCTTTTAAGCAAGTAAATGACAGACCCATTCCACTCTGTGTTTGTTCCGAACATATTCAGGCCACCAGTTTAAACACTTCTGGTGCCTGGCTCATTCTCTGCATTTTGAATACTTTATTGAAACTTGATTTTTTAAAAAAAGTCAAGTAACCTGCTTCCACTTAGCAGCTCAAATGTTGGTTGTCGCCAGTGGGTGAACAATTAATATGAGATGGATGCAAATGGCACAGTCACATCACTTAACTCTAATTGATGTATTACCTACCAACATTGTAGGAAAGCCCCAGGTGTCTGAGAACAAAACTTGTGTTTTGCTGCAAACATTAGGACAAAAATTGACCGCGAGGTAAAGATTTCAATGAAATGCAGATGTTTAAGAATAGGATTCATTGTCACGAGGGATTGATTAGTGCACTGGGTTAGCGCACTCTCCTTGCATTTCTGGGATCTGGGTTTGAATTTGTTTAAAAATTAATGGGGTGAGAGTCACTTCTCTCTGTAAGGTAAGATGATTTTTGACAGGCTCAACTCCGTTCCTAGTGGGCTTAGGTCTACAATACAAAACTGCCCGCAGTTTGGCAAAACTTGGCAATCTTTCTGAGGGTCCGCAGGAGGACTAGTGTGAGAAGTGGAAAAAAAATCACAGAATAGCAGGGATTGCTCAACAGCGATTTTAGTTGAACCACATTGTGGAAGCAAAGTAAAGTCATTTCTTTCCTACAACTAGCCTGTTATCTACCAATCTGGGAGTTCTTGATGTTTACACTTGAGCCCCGATTTTAACTCGGGCAGGCTTTTCTTTAGCTTTAAATCTGTAAAAATATATTCAATTCTATTTTATTTTTAAGGTGTAAGTTGAAAATGCTTTTCACCCCTGTTTTTTTCTGAGCTCTGGACTATCTTATCATCCATTTTGGAAGTGAATGCAACCATTTATGGGCCAGAACCTTGAAGATTGACATGGCCACATTAAAATTACTTGACCAAGTCAACCTTTGTTGTGACTGTCTTGTCGATTGAGTTATCACATCTTCACCTCTGTTGGCTAAAATCATCTGTTGGACATGGAAGAGTTAATACAGTAAATATTATTCAATATTTATTGTAAGTAAATTCTATATTTTTCTAAAATTAAAAAAAAAATCCATTTATTAGCTTATGATAAAAGCCCATGAGTTTCTTGACACTAGCCAAAAATAGATATTCCATTCCGTTGTGCCAGTTACACAGGTGCAGCGTGGATGCAGCAATTGGAAAATTGGTTAAGTAGACCTTAGTCATGTTTTGAACCTGATTCCTTCTGCACGTGGTTTTCCATCTGACTGCATTTTGTGTGCCAGAGTACCAGCATTTTGTGCCTTAGCCTTTCTAAAACCCGAGGCTACATTCAGAAATAGTTAAAGGCAAACTTAGTCCAATTTCCAGTCTTTGACACTGGGTTTGCACTTTTTGCTTTCAAAGTCCATTTTGAATGGGTGCAAGGGAAGCTCCATTTGTATAGGAACCTTTAAAAAGGAATAAGTATCATATGTATTTTCTTATAGTTGCAATTCTTATGGTACATTTTAATTATGTACTGTTTTTATTAGAGTTTGATCAATATTTTTGAATTTTTTATTTAATAATATATATTTTTGGAATAATTTTGTTTTAAAACATCACACAAAAGTACAACTATAATAACTTGCATTTGTATAGCTCCTTTAATGTAATGAAATGTCCCAAGGCACTTCACAAATAGATATAAGAAAACAGGTACCAAGTCGAGAAATGCAAAGAATAGGAGGTTATGACCGTAAGATTGGTCGAAGGAATAGGTTTTAAGAAGCTTTTTAAAGGTGGAGAGGAGGAGTTACTGGGGAGGGAGTTCTAGAGACTAGAACGTGGTTGTTTGAAGGTTGGGGTGGAAGAAGTTGGTTGCCCAAGAGATGGGAGGAACAGAGCATTTGGGAGGGGATTGCAGAGAAAGGGAGGAGTGAGGTTATGGAAAGATTTGTAAATGAGGATGATGATTTTAAATTTAATGCATTTGGAGATGTAGATCAGCAAGGACTGAGGTGATGGGCCATTGGAACTTAGAGCAGGACAGGGTACTAGTGACAGAATTATAGACAAGTTTGAATATATGGCAGGTAAAAAAATGTGAAGCCAGCAAGATAAGTGTTGGAATAGACAACGCTGGAGGTGACAAAGGCCATGTATAAGGTTTTTAGCAGCGGAGGTGGAAGTAAGCAGTCTTGATGATGAATAGGATGTGGGGTTTAAACAGGAATGCTAGCCAGAGTGCATGGCCGGGGATGAGAATAGAGTTGGTGGTAAGGGAGCAGAATTTATGGCAAGGGCTGAAGGGAATGGTTTGTTTTTTTCAGATGTTGAGCTACAGGAAATTGTGACTGATCCAGGACTTGATGTTGGCTAGGCATTCTGACAGAATTGAGGCAGTGGAGGGTCAGAGCTTGTGGAAGCTGGCGCCGTGCCTGCAGATGATGTTGCTAAGAGGCAGCATGTAAATAATGAAGGAGAGGGATCAAGAATAGATCCTTGTGGGCCCCAGAGGTGGCCTTGCTGGGGAAAGGAACAGAAGACATTCCTGGATGTGCACTGGCTTCGTTTGGATAAGTAGGAATGGAACCATGCAAAGGCAGTTCCATGGAGCGGGAGGGAGGTTGAGAGGTGCTGGAGGAAGATAGTGTAATAAATGATCATCTGCTCAGTCAACAGAAAACAAAGTGTAAGTAAAGCATTTAAATGGTTTCAGCAGGACAGGAACAGATGAAAAAGGAAAGCACATGAAAAGGAGTTTATCCATTGCCAACTTTTATTGGAGTTTAGGGAGCCACAAGGTACCTAGATGCAAGCTGAGGCCACAACATTGGTCCACCTCATGTAAAATGAGAGATTACCTCTAATTATTTAAATAAAAGATTTTTTTAATACAGCACTTCAAAAAAAGGTAGCATTTTTAGATATGATGGTACATAAAATTTACATTTTATGAAGATATCCTTACATCCATCCTTTTAACTTTGAAAGCTAATAACTTCTCACAAGATTACAAGATAAATATAGATGAGGAAGATTTTGTTCAGGAAGAAAAATTAATAGTCTCCCTCATTCAACTGGCTCATGAATTGGTCTTAAGGTTTTTGCCTCCACTAACCTGCCCAGAAATCCATTCTGAATGTTAATTATTTTTTGTGTGAAGTAATTCTCCATGGTATCAGTTCTAAGTTTGTCCTTTACCAGTTTGAACCTATGCTTTCTTGTCCTACTGTAATGATTTACATTAAAATAATGCTCTGGGTTTAACTTTTCTCGACCATTTAATATCTTTCATACTTCTGTAAGGTTCTCCCTGAGTTGCCATTTTTCAAAGCTAAAGAGCCCCACTTTTTCTAAGCTAACCTTGTAGTTTAGTCCTCTGATACAGGAATTAGCCTGTTGGCATTCTCTATACCATTAACTATTTCTTTAGCATTCAGAGAATACCTTCTGTTTTTTCTTTCCAGTGTGCAGAGCCTTGCACTTTTCTGTAATTATCACTACTACGTAAGCTATAAGCTTACTTATTAAATTACACTTGTAAAACAAGTCAACACGTGACACTGTGAACTTTGCATAGCGTACTGAATGTATTGTTGTCATATAGTTCCAATGAAATATTCATGGCATGGCATCGTGTGCACGCAATGAATGTCAGAAGCTTGTTCATTAATAGCTGTCATCTGATAGCAGCCTGGAGGAACGTAAACCACCGGCTCTACCAGCTTTTAGGTGACGATTGTCCACTCGCACTGAGGATTCGTGCTGTGCAAAGTGATGCATTTCTACATTTCAGTGTTATTCATTATCCTACAATGGGCTTGGGAATCTGATTTAAATATTTAAAGAAGGTTCCTGCCTGTTCCAGGTGGGAACACTGGCTGCCCATTTCAAGGCTCGTTCAAAAATCAAGTCAGGCGGACCTCAGGTGGAAAGTGGGCAGGACTTTTAAAAAAAATTGGCTGTATAAACGGGGTAGTAGGCATAAGAAAATTGGCCTCATTGTCACCCCTTTTCTTTGTCTTCCATTGCAGTAAACTATTTCCCTGCTGACAGTCAGGTGTGGATGACCTACACCTCTATTAAGAGTGCTTTGAATCTAGCTGCCGGGAAGTATGCAAAAGCAAACTGGGATGATTCTCCCTTGGTTCTTCCTCCTTGTAAGGAGTAATTGGGCTCTGCTCAGTATCTGCTTATTGTGGTTCCTTCCCATGGTGTAGAGGAGTATGGTTATGAATATGCACTCTACCACTCTGCAGTTTAGTGCATTGGGACTACATCAAATGCACCATTATATTGCCCACTTCATATCTACTACTTTTGTAGTAGAAATGACCAAAAACAAATAGATAGCAGAATTTTTTTCGATGTATATGTAATGTCTGGAAAACCGGATCATTTAAATGTAGATTCACCACCCCCCGCCAAAAAAATTGGCACCAAATATTCTGTTAAGGAAATTGAACGTTTATGTTTCCATTATTTTTGTCCAACTCCAGGTGGTTCCACTATCAGCACACCTTCCATTCTGAATCAAACACCTTTTTTAATGGAGTAAATCAATCTTAGATTTTACGGGGTTTAAATTTTTAAACCAGGCGCGGGGGTCACGGTGCGCGATTAACCCGTGCCCTGTAATTGAGATGCAGGCAGCACGTAACATTTGTGCTGCCTGGTGACTTACCTGATAGCTGCAAACAGCCACGCCTGGCTGCGCTGTTGAGTGGCTGCTCATCAGATATCGCGTGAGTGGCTAGCATCATGTAAAGGTAGTCTGTGCCTCTTAGAGGCAGCCCGCACCTCTTATTTGCAAAATATAAGTTACGGGTCCGCACGGAGTCTGAACGGAGATCAGGCATCACACACGTGAAACACAGATGCAGGTCCCGTCCTTATGTTTACAAACTGTTGAGTTATGTTAAAACATTGAATAAAGGTTGCACACTACTAAATCCCACATCCTCCAATCTGCACACCAGACCTTTCCAATCTGCCGATCTGAATTTGTATCGGGCCTGAGAGAGAGCATGCATCAAGGTTCTCTGCTGATGCACTAGAGGCCTTGGTGCAAGAGGTGAACAGAAGGAGGGGCATCCTATATCCGCAGTGGGGCAAGAGGCAGTGGGAGGCAGTAGGGGGTGAAGTCAATACCAGACGCATAGCACCATGAACATGGATGAAATGCAGGAAGAAATTCAATGCTTTGACATGAGTGGTCAAGGTGAGTAAAGTCAACTGTCAAGTAGCATCTCCTACCAACTGCACCATTAGCTGCATCCACTGCTCCACAAATTACACCCCCCATCACCCACGTACCAACAAACTCTTTCAATCAGTACTCAACTCTTCCAATCAGATGCTTCCTCTCACCCTCACACATTCCCACTGTTGCAAGCCACACACCCACAATTCACAGGTCACACACACTGGCAGCTATTCAACCGTGACAGGCACATCAAGCAAACATCTTATAGGACACTCACCGACATACGTCCCCCTTTCTTGCAGGAGAAGGTGGCGCATAACCGGAGGCAGCAAGTGGCAGTGGCTCCATGGAACATGAATCTGCTGTCCTCTCTCAGGATGACAACATTCTTGCCCCACCTCTGCCCTTCCGCCAGTGCCCTTGCTGTTATCTGTCAGCTAGCCAGCCCACTCCCTGTAGAGTATTGAAACTTTATTATAGGAACATAGGAAGATAGGAACAGGAGTAGGCCATTTAGCCCCTCGAGCCTGTTCCGCCATTCAATGTGATCATGGTTGATCTGTGACCTAACTCCATATACCCACCATGGCCCCCTGTAATTCCACTGGTTAACAAAAATCTATCAATCTCAGATTTAAAATTAGCAATTAATCTAGCATCAACTGCTGTTTGCAGAAGAGAGTTCCAAACTTCTACCACTCTTTGCATGTAGAAGCGTTTCCTAATTTCACTTTTGAAAGTCCTGGCTCTAATTTTTAGGCTATTTCCCCAAGTCCTTATATTCAAGAATGGTAGACCTCCAAAAACAAGTACAAATGCATCAGCAGCCAGAAGCAATAATCCAGCAACTAACCGGTAAATCCTGCAAGGTCCCTTTAAATAGGGCTGGTTGGGGGATCCTTCTTGTTGTTTACGACCTGTTCAGCTGTGCGAGGTGAAGACCGGGCATTGGCTGGAGCATTGAGTTCCAAAATCACATCCGTCCCTTCAAATCAGCATTGCTCACTGATCTACCGCATATTCTCCCTACTTTACATGCTGCCGCCTTTCGTTATATACTCGTGCGCAATAGCCTTTACCAAACTGACATCCGGCGCACGTCACTTTAGAAATGTGTGCCCGCATTCCGGACACCATTTTGGGTCCTTAGGAGACCACGTAGAGCCTACAAAATAGACGGTACTCTGCCCAATTTATAGTCCTATCTGTTTACCTCCTCATGAAGAAGTTCATACTAAATCGATTTTCATGTAAATAGATGAGATTTCCTTATGAGAAAATGCATTTATTATTATACAGTCAAATTTTCCACCATGTGTTGAACTATTCATTTTAGAAGTAATTCTACAATAATCTTGACAAGAGTATACCTGAGAGCCTCATTGTTATTCATTATTGAGGATCCAGGCACAGAGGAACAGAGGGAAATTCCTACTAGAGGAAAATTATCACATTATAACCAAGAGTTTCAAGTAGTTAATATGAGAATCACACTCTTCAGAATAAGACCACAGTAAAAAATGAGTGGTGTTAATGACTGGAATACTGAATGCTCTCCTAATAAAACTCAGAGATAGATTTTAGAATGTCAAACCAGGTTCGACAATTGTAAACAATTTTACAACACCAAGTTATAGTCCAGCAATTTTATTTTAAATTCACAAGCTTTCGGAGGCTTCCTCCTTCGTCAGGTGAACGATGTGAAAATGAAATCCTCGAAATGAAATCGCATTTATAATTCACAGAACAATGCTTGGTGAGTACAGACAGTTTTTTCAACTGCCCGTTGCCAAGGCAATCAGTGTGCAGACAGACAGGTGTTACCTGCCAGGTCTCACAGAATATACAAATCACCAAAAAAAAACAACAAACAAAAAAAAACAGAGATAGAGAGGTAGAAACATAGAAAAGACAGCAACTGACCCGTTATATTAAAAACAGATAACATTTGTTCGCTGGTGGGGTAACGTGTAGCGTGACATGAACCCAAGATCCCGGTTGAGGCCGTCCTCATGGGTGCGGAACTTGGCTATCAATTTCTGCTCGACGATTTTGCGTTGTCGTGTGTCTCGAAGGCCGCCTTGGAGTACGAAACCAGGTTCAGTCATTCAGACACAGATATAAATAGAAATACAGCGTGCAAGGTTCTTCAATGGCTAAGTTGTTAACGGCAGTATGTGACTATGCCACACTGACCAAGAAGATCAATGGCTCAATCCCTAGACGTGGCCAGGGTGGCAATAGAGGTGCTACAATCGCCTTCAGTGCCCTGGAGCTGTGGAGGAGAAAATTAGCCTGGGTTTCCTCTGCTGACTTCAATTCAGTGACCCCTTTGCTGGAAAGTATACATGTGTGAATATCTGGTGAGGACAGACAGATCAGGCTCAGTTGTGATGTCCCTCGCAGTCAAACAATGTACCAATACTCACTGTCTAAGGTTACGCATGAAGAAGGCCATGGGTCGGGACTGGAGTGCAACTGGCATCTGTGGCTATTAGCACAGGTCCTAATGCCTGCTCGTCAACCTACAGTGCACTTTCATTATATTATAATGTGCACTGTGTTTAAATGGTGTAATATAATATATAAATGATTGCACATTGGTATACGAGGGTTTGAAGATATGGTACCCGACAAGGTAATTTCTGAGTTTGATGTTTGCCATCTGGGTTGGTGAAAGTCTGATTCTGTTGAACATATGATGGTGCGGGGTCCATGTTTTCAACTGCAGTAAAACGCATGAGTAATATCTGTCACTTTATTTTAACTTTCACTGATGCATTACCGCCACAATGTTACCTGTCCCTCCTCCACATGGGAGTACACGCTCTGGAGAAACACCACAATATGGCTGCATATCCTCCCCTTAATTCATGCATCGTTTCCTACAAATAAACCCCTACTATAAAATTAGGAACTAAATACTCCTTCCACTGGGTCTCCTGTAACATGATTCCTCGCTACTAAAGCTATATAAGAATTCATTTTAAAAGATTGCAAAAACTAATGTAGTTTCAGATAATCCAAGCTCAGGTCTATCTTCACAATAAAGTGCATTAGATGCAGTGCTGGGAAGATCCCTGGTGTCAGAGAAGAATGACTCGATAGGCTAGAGCTCTTAAAAAGGCATGATGTGGAGATGCCGGTGATGGACTGGGGTGGACAAATGTAAGGAGTCTTACAATACCAGGTTATAGTCCAACAGCTTGATTTGAAATCACAGGAAAGCTCCGAAAGCTTGTGATTTCAAATAAAGCTGTTGGACTATAACCTGGTGTTGTAAGACTCCTTACTCTTAAAAAGGGATATCTTTAGGAAGACTTATGAAGGTATATGAGATACTTAGTGGGATAAACTTTCAAATACGCTAGGGGAGCAGGAGAAGATGGTTCAGGTTCAGGTTCAGGGTTATGAAGGACAAATTTAGGACAGAGCTCAGGAAGCATGATAGGGGGTGATCAACCACTGAAATGGTTGCCAGGAAAGATGGTTTAGGCCAGCAGGACCCCGGACTCATTTAAGAAACAGATGTTGAAAGAGGAAAATGGTTGGATTGGTATTCTGGTTTACACTCTAGTTTACAATAGTACTGAGTGCTCTTGCCCATGCAAGTTGACAATCTTTTAGTACAATTGATCAGTAGGAGTTGTGTTTTAATTTGGCATTGTTGAATTGCTACTATTATCAGAATATGCAAAATAAAATGTAAATAATTTAAAAATTCAATTCCAAGAGGACTGACACATCTGCTGAGTACCACGACCACCATATGGGCAGTTTTCTGTGCATCTGCAGCATGACACCCTCTTATGGCATACCCCCTCCCAATTCTTTCCTTTTCCAGAATATGGTATGAAGACCAACATAATAAGCTCACTACTGCTGACCTGGAGACAGAGGGAATTAGCCAGAGACAACTAGATTTAGGGGTTAACGTAAATCCTGAGTAATATGGTGCTCTATAAGTGTGCCATCTTTAAACAAAACAAATTGAAAAAAACTGTTCTAAGTGTGCAGTAAACAAAGATAATATGGAATGAAGACCAATAATTCAGTTTGTTGGGATGCATCAGCATGGGGCCTGTCTATTAGGTATTCCTAATGTGTTCATCAAGCTTCTGTAAAGCTTAAAACAGGACTGTTTCTCCAGGCACAGCCATCGGCAACACAGTAACTATAGTTCCATGCTGCCAAGGTCAATAGACTTTATAATTAACAAATAAATCAATATTAAGAGTGTACACATATTGCTAACCTACATACCCATCAAAAATTCTTACCGTTAAAAAAAAATGTTGATTGGAATCAAAAGGAATCTTATTTTTCACAGGAGAAGTCCACTGGCCAATTTTGCCTGCTCATTCAATTAACTCTCGCCTGCAAGGTTATCTCTATAATTTATAAAACTTAATAACCACTTATCTTTTGCCTTTCAGTTATCTGACTTGTTCTCAATCTAAATGTACAAAATAGATGTTAATTTTGTCTGAATTTACATCTACCTGATATTGTTTCTCTTGCTGGTTCACAACCCCTTCAGCTATGTAATGTGAAGCAGGGAAGCAAAAAAAACATGACCACTGCTGCCCAAACTGTTCCTTCCCACCCATAATTAGCTTGCCATCCCACATAGTTTATTTTTATTAGGATAACTTATTTGGTCTCCTGCTTGCTTCTGTACTGGTGGGAAAACATAGGATTCATCAGTGGAGTTCACAATGTCCATTTATTCCACATGCCTTTAAATTGGCTTAGATCTCACCCCAAAGATTGAGCTGAATTTGTGGAGTTACAATAGTTTGGTATGTGAAGTTGATTGAATTGGTTTGTGAATCCCACATTCGTTTTGGACAGCAAATGAAGCTTGAGTTGGTCCACCTAGATTTTTAATTGACTAAAGGAGAACTATGTTGAAAAAAAAAGCAGCTGGCAAACCATTTTTATTGTCAGTGATGTCAGACTTGTCGACATTGTGAAAATTCTATGTCTGAGATCTTTATTTGCAAGTCAGCTGCGTACCCCAAGTGTTGCCTTGTGCTAAAAACATAAACATCGTAAAAAGTGGCAGACTATCTTTGTAGCATGGAAATTACTGGGAAGGGGTGGTCTCACACTGGGAAAGTTAGATGCTGACTATAGTATGAAAGTAGTTGTTCCCAAAGTTACCTTTTAAGAAAAAATAAACTCTAGTAGTCCGTTTATTAGCTTTAATTTGACTGGATACTACATTAACCTGGAGCACGGGCAGCTTTGTGCTTTTGGATTCACTTGTCGCATGTTAATGATTGAGAATAATTTCGGACTGGACCGGACAAAAACTATTTCAGTCCATTTGGCTAGTGCCGAATTTCAAGAAATCACATGCTATCTCATCAGGTATTGCCGATCATTAAAAGTCATTGATGGTCAGAGGCCAGTGAGCGGGCCTCCTTGCATGCATTTGAATACCACGCCTTTCCCGACTTAACATGGAAAGAAGCAGATGGTAAAAAACATGCTTTCATGTTGTTATGAAAATAGAGCAAATACTGCACTGCCACAGTGGAGTACATGGGAAGGGAGGACACAAGACTTTATCTCACTCCTTCATCGACTGATGGGGCAGAGTCAGATTCTGACCAGTTGGATACTGAAGTCGAATCTGAGATAAAAGAGAACCCATTAGAAGAGACCTGCGGTACAATCCTGGTCACGGCACCCAGTTATGACTCTGCAATGAAGGAACTGCCAAATAACTGGTATGAAGTGGCCATCACAGAACTGTCCCCTAAATTTGGCAGAGAACACTGGGTGTGGCATAGCCTATCCAGGCATGATAGCAAAGCAAGATTGTTATCCAGGTGAAGGGGAAGGCAGGAAACGGAGTGGAAAATAAAAGAAGAATGGGGTTCCACTTTGCGTCACTAACTTCTCCTGAAGACCAGCAGGAGAAGTCTAGCACCATCTGCCAATGGCAGTAATGCCACAAAGCTCCAGGAATTTGGGAGCAGTAACAGTAGAGACAGTGGCACAGGAGAACATATTGCAGCAGAACCACAGTAGGTCATATCACCGCCTTCCTCGCACTTAAAGAATGGCACTGAGGCAAAGGAGGATTTCTCTCCAAACTTGAGGTGGAAAACTTTATGCTGTTTAAAGGAATGCAGGGACAAGAAATTGGGAGGCGGGGTGGGGGGGGATCATGACAGGTTTAAAGACAAGGCAAGCTGCATGTGGCACTACAGTAATGGGAAAGGTTAAACTATTTGTATGTACAAACAGGTGATGCAGAAGCAGAGGCCCTGATTTTAAATGGGCGGCACACCCGGAGAGTCCAGGGATGTGGAGACCCTGCTGATCTTAACGGTAGAGTATCATTAATATAAAAGTTCCCAGAGTCCTGCCTAACACCCAGTCAGATTCACTAGCTGGCCGGCAGGTGCGAGCGGGAACTTGGCGGCAGGAGGCCACAGAGGCTGGAGGCGATCGGTGGGGCAGGTGGGTTCCACGGTGATTGGTGGGGGGAGGCCAGAGCTGGGGAGGCCCAGCAGACATTGTTGGCCTGATATTACACAGATCCTGAGAACTGCCCATTGGAGGCAGTGCACGTCTCTGTCTTATTGGCTTAATAGGGGTCAACGGCACACAGCCAAAAATGATGAGCTAATAGTTCATATGTCTTTACTAAATTGTCACACTCCTTGCACCCTACCATCAAAATAAAAGCACCTTTAGTGAAGAAAGGGTTCAGTCCTGGGTTGCTCTGCAACATGCACGTTTGTGGTGATTAATTAATTTTAAGGGAAATTAAACCACCATGTAAGAGTGTGGAACGAAGAGTATGACATAAGTCATGAATGAAACATATAAGAGTAAACATTTTGTCCAGTGTAGGAAAGATTGTACAAATAAGACAATTATCACAGTTTGAAATTTCAGTGCAGCAGCAGCGCAGCCTCTGCAAAGATTTCTTTACCAGAGCACTTGTGGACCGCAAGGGGAGGCTGAAATGATTCTTTCCTTGACCCCTTTTCATTTGATCCACTCAGAACATCTCCCATCTTCATCTGAAGTGCCTCTTGCCGGAACCATGACCAGGCCTGTTGTGCCCACAGCACACCACGACAGGGCAGCAACTCTCTGCTGAACCAGGAATTAATCCAACTCTGTTTTTACTGTTTCAACTGAGTCAGTATTTAGTGTTTTATTAGTTTATGCTACGTGGAACAAGTAATTTGCATTGATTGTTAAAGTGAAAATAAGGGTGTGATAAAAGAGCCGACTCTGACTGGTCTTCCATTTCACCGGGGAGATAAAAGTATCACTTTTGATATGCTGAAGTAAGACATCCATTTTTGCCTGCACTGGCTATGGAAATACTGATGAAAACTGCACAAAGGTGAAATGCAGTTAATTTTTTTGTGCTGTACCTGTATAGGAATGGCAGCATCTGTAAAGAAAGGAAGAATGTTAATATTTCAGGCATAGCTCTTCCTTGGAGCCTTCCGATGAAGGACTGTGCCTAAAGCATTAACATTCTTTCTATCTTTACAGATGCTGCCTTGCTTGCTGAGTGTTTCCAGCATTTCAATATTTGTTTCAGATTTCCAGCATCTGAAGAATCTTGTTTCCTGTATAAGAATGTTGCTGTTATTTTCCCATGTGAACTATCTGCTAATTATCAATATACTGGGAGTTGATATATATTAGTACAAAGTTCTCAACAGGAACAGCTTACCTCAAGCATGAGTTTCCCTTATCTAATTGTTCCTTTTAGGCAAATGATGTAGAATGCCTGGAGAATAAATGTTGCTAAGCAAATGGTCCATTACAATATTCCCGTTAACATTGCATTTATTTATTCTCATTGTATTTATTTTTTGCAGTCAGGTATTTTTATTATTTTCTTTTCTTTCCCATTCTTGCTCTCACAGCACCGTGCACTATACCTGGCCAAGGCAGCAGTTATGTAATCTGCTCCCTTGACCTTTGGCACTGCGGCTCTATAACTGGTTATTAGGAAGTGTGCTTGGTGCTTTTTGCACATGGCTGAGGGAAGAATGTCGTAGTCAGCAACAACAAGAGCTTGCACCTTTATAATAATCTTCATGTGGAACAAAGGCTGAGTGTTTTACAAGAGGAAAATCAAGCCAAGCAGGCACCTGGCAGGGTTGGGGCAGAATGGTGGGCCCAGAATAGAGCCATAGAAATGGATTTTCCGAACATTTTTGAAGGAAGGAAAGGTTAAGTGATTTGGAAGAGAGTTCCAAAGAGTCAAAGTGCATGTATTGAAAGAGTGCCTGCCGATGGTGAAGTGCAAGGAGTGAGGAACAAGCATTCATCCAGTCTGAGAAGAAGAGTGCAAACTGGGACAGAAGGCTAGAGGAGGTTGCTCACTGAGATTTTGGAGGGAATTGAATAAGAGGATGAGGATAAGAACTTCCATTTTGTGGCACAACACATTGGGATGCCAATGTATTTCATCAATGTATCACTTGTGTTTGAAAGTACAGACTGAGGAAAAATAGTTCTGAAAATCTGTACAGTTTTATGTTACTGTATATATTGTAATCAGTATTGTGGAGATCTTCAGTTGTACTCATGCTTTCTCGTCATGAGAGGAATTATGATTGTATTTAATGTGCTCTTATGTAACATGTTCAGTTTGCTTCTTTGCATATTTCAAGCTGAATTCTCTTAAAGGGTTAGTGTGACTGTATTAAGCATTTTTTTGGCAGGCTCAGGCCCTGGGAAGCTCCTCTGCTGTCACATTATTGGTTGCTGGAACAAATGCACAAGATCTGTTGAAGCATGAGTTTTATTAATGTCATTTTTATATTTTGATCTTAATATTAAAAATCAAGATTAGAATATAAATTTGGAGTTCCAGCAGATGGTGTATTACACTCTCTATTGTATGCAATATTTGCCTAGGTGACACCTTTCCTTTAAGGTACTGTTTCCTTGTACCTCATTTTCTGTTCTAAACACACACATCTTGTCTTATGCTTTTTATTTCTATTAATGCAGCTGGATGACTCACTGAACCAAATCAGGAAACTGCAGCGTTCCTTAGATGAACAGACGGAATTGAACGACAACCTTCAAGTGCAGTTTGATCACTTGCAGACCAGGTAAGACATCAAGAAGGAACAAAGGAAAGGAGACTGAGCCTCAGTCACTCCGTGTCATTAAACCGATTACTTCCGTGAGGTGTGGGGGGAGAAAAGGTTCAACAAAATTATGGTTTTCATCTCTGAACTTGTTGGGTGACATCATTAAGATAGTGATGTGCAAAGAAAGGACAAGAGTCACAGGCCTAAAATCAAACTGTTTATTAGCTTGATAGGAAATTAAATGGCATCCCCGTACACAGTCACTAAGAGGGTTTCAGGAAATATTTTTTAAGTATTAATATTTTTATGTGTCATCACCCAAGGTCCCTTGCGTGGTGTAAATTTGTACTCACAATCGCACACCATTGAATTACAGATCTCAGTCTTCACACTGTGGGGAAACGGTAAGCAGTTTTACTCTACAAGAAGAGCATGATAAAACAGAGAGGTTGTCTCCTATGCACCTTACTCCGAATGGCTTAGACCGAGGCTAGAGGAAGGTAGTGTACCTGCCCTCTTGTGGTTGATACATGGCCCAGGTAACAGGAGACAAAAATGCAGGGAGGAAGGGGACTATTTCAAATAAAGTATTCTGTCAGGTCAGTTTCAACAAGAAAACATTAAATTTACAGGATACTTTAATATTTACCTCACATCACCAAAACCATTATACATGATGAGGAGGGCTGCTGCTTTACTTAAGGAATCTATGATTTGATTCAGTTCAAACTTTAGTGATTGATGCATTGACAGAGAATGGAACAAAATCCTGTTTAGTTTACTAGAATGTCGAAGTATAAACAGAAAACATGTCTGGTTCCCAATGGATACATTTTATACAACTCAGGAACTCCACATCATACTGTACTTTTGACTCTCTGGGGTAAAATTTGCAAAGTGAGGCTTGGAGCAGAGCCGTACCGAATGTGGTGCTCCCAAATTAACGACCAGAAAATTGGGAGCAGCATGACCCTGAATGCCTGGCGTGCACGCCCGATTCTTCGATCTGAACTTGCTTTTCGTGAGACTCTATTTTAGGCATGCCTCTCTCTCACAAATTTACCATATATTTTCTGTTATTCCAGCTGCAGTGAGTGGCATCTCAGTAGTGAATGAGTTCATCCTTTTGAGGACTCAATAATTTTTTTTAAGTTTGTGAGTAAGCAGGTGTCACTTTTTTGCTATTTTGTGGATGAATAATAGAACAAAAATGCTGACTGTTGCAGAGAACAAATTCTAGACAAGCAGGGTACAGCAGATTCTGCTCTTGCATTATTCTTGGTTGTGTTGCTGAAATGTCATGAAAGGATTTCAAATGGTCAAAGATTATTGTGTATAAGAAACATATTTTCATATCACAGATATGGGGAAGTAGGAATGGAAATAAAATAATAATATAATATCAAAGTGACATTGCAGAGCAGCTCCTAATGATTTTGTTGCCTTTTAAAAATACATTCATTAAATTATTCTTTTTCGGTTGCAACTATCTTACAAGTATTCTATTCTAAATTTAAACACACAATGTCTGCCTGCATGATATGATAAATATCTCTACTTGAGATGTAACCTTAACCCACTGGTGGCAGTTACTTTTGAATTACATGGCCAACCTTGCTTATGGAGATATTTCTCATCTCCTGTGGCTGATTGTGACCTATTCTCTACTGTGTTGTATCTCTGTGGCATCTTTCCTTTACAATGGGTTTTTGTTTTGTAACATGTCCAGGATATGAGTATTTGAACATTTAAAATACATTGCTGAAAAAAGATGTTTCTATTTAAACTGAACTAAAGCACTGCTTTATTAGAACATAAGAACATAAGATATAGGAGCAAGAGTAGGCCATACGGCCCCTTGAGCCTGCTCCGCCAATTAATAAGATCATGGCTGATCTTCGACCTCAACTGCACTTTCGCGCCTGATCCCCATATCCCTTGATTCTCTTAGAGCCTAACAATCTATCGATCTCAGTCTTGAATATACTCAACGACTGAGCATCCACAGCCCTCTGGGGTAGATTCACCACCCTCTGAGTGAAGAAATTCCTCCTCATCTCGGTCCTAAATAACCCACCCCTTATTCTGAGACTATGCCCCCTAGTTCTAGACTCTTCAGCCAGGGGAAACAGCCTCTCCGCATCTACCCTGTCAAGCCCTCTAATTATATGATTGATTATGCTTAAAGTATTTAACTGCTCTTTCTGAAATTTTCCATGGATCATTCAAGTACTTGGGTTCTCAGAAGAGTATTAAATGGATAAGAATGAAAACATATATCAGATTCTGAAACAAGGAGCTGGAAACACATTTTCTGATGGGAGTACATGACTCGGTACATTTTGTTAATATGTTGTTTATGAGTGGTTTAAGGGAAATTCTATCCTGTTTAAAAGTTGAAGTATTTCAGCAGGTTAGTCACCGATGCACATGCCTCACGGCAAGGTGGCTTTTTTCCTCAGGAAAAATTGAACACTGCAATTTTTTCACCACAAGGAAGGTGACAATTTCTTTCTGCAGTGCCTGTGACATAATAGATGTGCAAAATTCATAGGCGAGATGCAAAGGGTTATATTTTATATTGTTGACTTTCCATTATAATGTAAATTAAAACTAGGCACTAATGCGGTTCCTGGTACATTGTGCTGGATAATCTTTAGCCCTTATAACAAGAGTCATAGAATCATACAAAGATATGGTACAGAAGGAGGCCATTTGGCCCATCATGTCTGAGCTGACCGAAAAAGAACTATCCAGCTTAAACCCACTTTCCAGCACTTGGTCCTTAGCCCTGTAGGTTACGGCACTTCAAGTGCACATCCAAGTATTTTTTAAAATGAGTTGAGGGTTTCTGCCTCGACCATCCTTTAAGGCAGTGAGTTCCAGACACCTACCACCCTTTGGGTGAAAAAATTTCTCCTCAGTTCCCCTCTAATCCTTCTTACTTTAAATCTATGCCTCTGGTCACTGACCACTCGGCTAAGGGCAAAAGTTCCTCTCTACCCACTCTATCTAGTCCCATCATAATTTTATATACCTCAATTATATCTCCCCTCAACCTCCTTTGTTCCAAGGAAAACCCCAGCCTATCCAATCTTTTCTCATAGCTAAAATTCTCCAGCCCTGTACACTCTCTAGTGCAATCACATCTTTCCTGTAATGTGGTGACCAGAACTGTACGCAGTACTCAAGCTGTGGCCTAACCAATGTTTTATACAGTTCTAGCATAACCTCCCTGCTCTTATATTCTATGCCTCGGCTAATAAAGGAAAGTATCCCGTATGCCTTTTTAACCACCTTATCTACCTGTCCTGCTACCTTCAGGGATCTGTGGACATGCACTTTGTTTCTCTACACCTTTCAGTATCCTTCCATTTATTATGTACTCCCTTGCCTTGTTAGCCCTCCCCAAATGTATTACCTCACACTTCTCCAGATTGAATTCCATTTGCCACTTTTCTGCCCACCTGACCAGTCCATTGATATCTTTCTGCAGTCTACAGCTTTCCTTCTCATTTTCCCAATTTTTGTATCATCTGCAAACTTTTTGATCAAGCCCCCCACATTCAAGTCCAAATCATTAATGGATACCACAAAAAGCAAGGGACCTAATACTGAGCCTTGCAGAACCCCACAGGTGTTTTTGCGCCTTCCAGTCACAAAAACACCCGTCAACCATTACCTTTTGCTTCCAGTCACTGAGCCAATTTTGGATCCAACTAGCCACTTTCCCTTGGATCCCATGAGCTTTTACTTTTTTGACCAGTCTGCCATGTAGGACCTTGTCAAAAGCCTTGCTAAAGTCCATGTAGACTACATCAAACGCAATACCATCATCGACCCTCCTTCTTACCTCCTCAAAAAATTCAATCAAGTTAGTTAATCACGACCTTGCCTCAACAAATCCACGCTAACCCGTGCCTTTCTAAATGATGATTTATGCTGTCCCTCAGAATTGATTCCAATAATTTACACACCACCAAGGTTAGACTGACTGGCCTATAATTACTCGGTCTATCTTTCTCCCTTTTTAAACAACGGTACAACGTTAGCAGTCCTCCAATCCTCCGACACCATGCCTGTAGCCAGGGAGGATTGGAAAATGATGGTCAGAGCCTCCGCTATTTCCTCCCTTGCTTCTCTTAATAGCCTGGGATACATTTCACCCGGGCCTGGTGCTTTATCTACTTTCAAAAATGCTAGATCTCTTAATACTTCCTCTCTCACTATGTTTATCCCATCCAATATTTCACACTCCTCCTCCTTAACTACAATGTCTACATCTTCTCCCTCTTTTGTGAAGACAGATGCAAAGTATTCATTAAGAAACATACCAACATCTTCTGCCTCCGCACACAGGTTACCTTTTTGGTCTCTAATAGGCTCTACTCTTTCCTTAGTTATCCTCTTGCTTTTTATGTATTTAGAAAACATTTTTGCGTTTTCCTTAATTTTACTTGTCAATATTTTTTCGTCTCCTCTCTTCACTTTCCTAATTTCCTTTTTAATTTCACCCTTGCACTTTCTATGCTCCTGTAAGCTTTCTGTAGTATTGAGCTCTCGGTGTCTGACATAAGCTTTCCTTTTTTACCTTTTCTTACCCTAGTATGCTCCTTGTCACCCAGGGGGCTCCAGATTTGGCAGCCCCACCCTT
Organism: Heptranchias perlo; assembly: GCF_035084215.1. Taxonomy (NCBI): domain Eukaryota; kingdom Metazoa; phylum Chordata; class Chondrichthyes; order Hexanchiformes; family Hexanchidae; genus Heptranchias; species Heptranchias perlo. The sequence continues at coordinate 105,444,913 of NC_090327.1, forward strand.
TTTCTTTGTGGGAACATGTTTACTCTGAACCCCTTGAATCTTCCCCTTGAATGCCTCTCACTGCTCTGACATTGATTTACCTTCAAGTAGCTGTTTCCAGTCCATTTCTGCTAAACCACTTCTCAGCCTAGTAAAATTGACCTTTAAGAACATAAGAACATAAGAAATAGGAGCAGGAGTAGGCCAATCAGCCCCTCGAGCCTGCTCCGCCATTCAATAAGATCATGGCTGATCTGATCCTAACCTCAAATCTAAAGAACACAAGAAGTAGGAGCAGGACCCGGCCACTCAGCCCCTGGGCCCGCTCCGCCACCCACAGGGCCTTGACTGATCCGAACTCAGCTTCATGTCCAATTTCCTGCTCGCTCCCCGTAACCCCTAATTCCCTTTACTTCGAGGAAACTGTCTATTTCTGTTTTAAATTTATCTAATGATGTAGCTTCCACAGCTTCCTGGGGCAGCAAATTCCACAGACCTACTACCCTCTGAGTGAAGAAGTTTCTCCTCATCTCAGTTTTGAAAGAGCAGCCCCTTATTCTAAGATTATACCCCCTAGTTCTAGTTTCACCCATCCTTGGGAACATCCTTACTGCATCCACCCGATCAAGCCCCTTCACAATCTTATATGTTTCAATAAGATCGCCTCTCATTCTTCTGAACTCCAATGAGTAGAGTCCCAATCTACTCAACCTCTCCTCATATGTCCACCCCTTCATCCCCGGGATTAGCCGAGTGAACCTTCTTTGTACTGCCTCGAGAGCAAGTATGTCTTTTCTTAAGTATGGACACCAAAACTGTATGCAGTATTCCAGGTGCGGTCTCATCAATACCTTATATAACTGCAGCAATACCTCCCTGTTTTTATATTCTATTCCCCTAGCAATAAAAGCCAAAATTCCGTTGGCCTTCTTGATCACCTGCTGCACCTGCATACCAACTTTTTGATCTTCTTGTACTAGGACCCCCAGATCCCTTTGTACTGCAGTACTTTCCAGTTTCTCGCCATTAAGATAATAACTTGCTCTCTGATTTTTCCTGCCAAAGTGCATAACCTCACATTTTCCAATATTGTATTGCATCTGCCAAATCTCCGCCCACTCACCCAGCCTGTCTATATCCCCTTGTAGGTATTTCATGTCCTCCTCACTCTCTACTTTCCCTCCCATCTTTATATCATCTGCAAACTTTGATATGTTACACTCGGTCCCCTCCTCCAAATCGTTAATATAGATTGTAAAGAGTTGGGGACCCAGCACCGACCCCTGCGGAACACCACTGGCTACTGGTTGCCAGTCCGAGAATGAACCATTTATCCCAACTCTCTGCTTCCTGTTAGATAACCAATCCTCCACCCATGCCAGAATATTACCCCCAATCCAGTGATTCTTTATCTTGAGCAATAATCTTTTATGTAGCACCTTGTCGAATGCCTTCTGGAAGTCTAAATACACTCCGCCCACTGGTTCCCCTTTATCCACCCTGTACGTTATGTCCTCAAAGAACTCAAGCAAATTTGTCAGACATGACTTCCCCTTCATAAAGCCATGCTGACTTTGTCCTATTAAATTATGTTTATCTAAATGTTCCGTTACTGTCTCCTTAATAATAGACTCCAAAATTTTACCCACCACAGATGTTAGGCTAACTGGTCTATAATTTCCAGCCTTCTGCCTACTACCCTTTTTAAATAAGGGTGTTACATTAGCAGTTTTCCAATCTGCCGGGACCTTTGCTGAGTCCAGAGAATTTTGGAAAATTATTACCAAAGCATCCACAATCCCTACTGCCACTTCCCTCAAGACCCTAGGATGTAAGCCGTCAGGTCCAGGGGATTTATCCACCTTGAGTCCCATTATTTTACTTTCCCCAATTGAAAACTTTAACTCCTGTTCTATCTTTGTCCTTTTCCATAACTATGCTAAATCTAACTGAAGGAAGGGTTGGTTGCACATGGCACTTGAAATCTAGGATCCATCATCTTTTTGTGTAGTATTACATAGTTCTGTAAAGCATTACTAATTCCAAAAAAAAATATGCCTATTGGGATCATGTCCAATTTCTCATTTGTTTAAAAATGGCAAAATGTGGATTCCTCTTTCGGCAGAGGAGGTAAATCTACTGAACCATGGGGCCTGATTTTAGCTCGGAACCAGGAACCCTGTGCGTAGATATTCGCGTGGGGGACCCGGAAGCCGAGTGAGTGCATCGCAATCTGTGATTGCAACTCAATTGAAGGTTAAGTATTTGTGTTTCTGGGTTTCCCACATGCAAGCCTGTCAGGAGGGAAAGGAACCGCGAATTGGAGCGGGGGGGGGGGGGGGAAACGGGAGCGAGGGAGAGAGAGATCGTGGGCTATGGAAGAAATCGGAGGGTGGTGAAGGAGGAGGGGGGAACGCGGATGACACGGGTGGGCTTTGGAGAAGATTGGGGTGAGGTGTCCAGCGTCAGGGGTGGGTCCACCATGGGGGGGAGGTCCATCATTGGTTTGTGGTGGGGAGGTGGGGAGTGGCGGTGGCCGGTCGCAGGTATCTGATCATGTCAGGTAAACTTGTTGGGCCTGGATGAAGCACTCCTGCTCCTCTGGGCCCACAAGGAGTACAATAAAGGCACTCACCTCATGGATCCAACCCTTCCCGCCTCCATTCACCTGATGTGAATCAGAAGCAGGAAACCCGAACAGGTAAGGTTACATTCGCTTGACATTTCTAATACATAAAAAATTAAGTGCCTCAACTATCCCAAAAACAAACTATATTTATTGTCCACCCAACCATAACCTACCTGTTCTTGGGGGCTAAAATTACCCTCAAAGACTCTAAAAAGGACAGAGATTAAATTTATGATCATTCCTGCTCCCACCCCTGCCACTCCGCCAGTGCCCTTGTTGTTGCCTGTCAGCCAATCGGCCCAGACTACCTCAGCCCAGGCTGAGGTAGTGCAGTCTGAAGCCGGGCCCTCTAGGCCCAGAGCTGCTCGAGGTCATCCTTCAGGGCCATCTGCAGTCTCCTCAATTGTAGGTCTGCAGCCTTCCACCACCCATGCTGCACCCACTGACGCAGCACCTCCTAGGAGTACTAGGTAAAGGCACACCAAAGACAGGCACTAAAGCGATGCACAATGGTGAATAGTTTCATTTTGTATGCATTATTTAATGAGTGAATTGATAAATGTGGGTTAGAATTTTCATTTGGTGGTGGTTTTTATTTCTGCGGTGAACTGAGGTAGGAAGCAATATGTGTTGTCAGAAAGAGGACGATGTGATGGTCAGTGAGAGAGGAAAGGTAAGGAGTGTGGGACTGGGGAGTTGTAGTTGAGGTTATTGGTATTGCTAATGAATAATCTGATCACGTAGCCTGGCAGAAAGGGTCTGTCTATGTTGTAGCCTCCCTTCCTCTTCCTCTTCTTCCACTTCCTCTTGCACTTCCTCCTCCTCCTCATGCTCCTACTCCTCAGGTTCTCGCTGGATAGGCGGTGACAAGGGCTGTTCCCTCATAATGGTGAGGTTGTGCAGCATGCAGCGTACGACGACAAATCTTGATACCCGCTCAGCTGAGCATTGCAGGGCTCCACCAGAGCAGTCCAGGCAGTGGAAGCGTTGCTTGTGGATGCCTATGGTGTGCTCTATAATGTTCCTTGTGGCAGGATGGCTCTCATTGTATGCTTGCTGTGCAGGTGTGCACGGGTTCCTGACCGGAGTCATTAGCCACTTCATGAGGGGATAACCCTTGTCGCCCACTAACCAGTCTTTGACTAGCCGTGCTGGTTCCAATACAGATGGAATAGAGGACTGCAGCAGAATAAAAGAATCATGATTGTTGCCAGGATAGCGATTATTGACCTGCATGATTGCGTGTGGTCGCACACCAGCTGCATATTGTGCACTTTCTGTTCATGAACATGCCCGAGTGAGGAGCACGCACGACAATATTATCCTGTACCATGGGGAAGTCTGCAATCCATGCAAAACCTCATGCTCGCGCCTCCTGCATGTCTCTGGCAAGAGGGAATGAAATGAATGTGTTTCTCATTTTATAGAGAGCGTCAGTGACCTCCCTTACGCACTGCAAACTGCGAGATGCTGCTTATATCTCCAGCAGCTGCCTTAAAGGAGCCAGAGGCATAAAAATTAAGAGCCACGGTCACCTTGACAGCCACAGGCAATGCTGTCCTTGCCCTGCTCTGAGGCTGCAGCAGTTTACAGATTTCAGTCACAACTTCTTTTGTAGACCGAAGACATCTGATGCACTGGTTGTCGCTGATCCCTGGTAAGAGAATTGGTCCATGAAGACCCTCCGCCGATATGGCCTCCTGCTGAGTGCCCTGTTCCTCCTCCTCCTCCTCCTCCTCTTCCCTCTTCTAGCAGGTCCTGCTCTGCGTGGCCTCTCTTCATTCTCCCAGTCATGTTCAATTCTCAGTGGAAGTCCTACCAGGCCACCCATGTCTGGAAGCGAACTTTTTCAGCACAATATTTTAGATGACACAAAAAGTGCTGCAAGACCAGTCAGACCACTCCCTGTAATAAACTTTAGCCAAGTATAGGAAACCTCCAAAAACGTGTATAATTGCACCAGCAGCCAGAAGAAATAATCTTTCAACTCACCTGTAAGTACTTCATGATCCCTTTAAATTGCGCTGGTGGGGGGTCCTTTGTGCTGTTTAATGTTGTGTTAGCTGTGCGAGGTTACGACACGGTATTGGCTGGAGTGTGGAGTTGCAAAGTGACAGCGGTGCTTCAAATCAGCGTTGTCCACTGATTCGGGTCATGATCTCCCTACTCTGCATGCTGCCAGCGGTCGTTAGGCGTGTGCGCACAAACCCCTTTACCAAGATGACGTCCTGCGCATTTCCCGTTGGAAGTGTGAGCATGCATCTCGGACCCCATTTTTGAGTCTTAGTTGGCTGCGTGGCGCCTAAAAAGCTGATGCTGCATGGCCCAATTTAACCCCCAGTGTGTTTCCATAGCAGCAGGACTGGCATTCAGCACTGGGGAACCAATTGTTCAATTTAAATGGATCAGTGTTCTCGATGAATCAACTGAGGCACCATGCTGAAAAAGTCATTGTGGAACAAGAAATTACTGAACAATAAAGGTAATAGCATCACGCTTTTATCAACAATCAACAACTCTACATCTTATCTGAATACAGATTAATTTCAACATGCAGACAATGCATCCTAATCTACGAGAAGAACACATTAAAGAAGAATTGTTGAATTTTCATTGTTTTCTTTCTGCTTCATTTGCAGAATAATCATCTCTGGCTTTTAGTCTAAATGAATGTTGTCCAACTTGAAATAGATGAGTATATTTCTAACCACATAGAGTAGCATTATGGTCTGTGGATTAGCATTATGTCCTTTTGCTTCTCAGGCTTAACTTTGAATCCAGCACAGACTAATGGGGTGAAAGTCTCCTCTGTCTGTAATGGCCCTACATGAAGTGAATTTGAGCAGGTTAACCCAGTTTCTAGTGGGTGTGAGTCCACAGCACAAAAATACTGATGGCTTGACATGAATTGGCATTGAATTGGCATTAAATTGGCAACCTCCCTTAGAGGATCCATAAGAATGCCCAATAATGGGAACTGTCACATTAGTGCATCGTGCAGTAGGGTACCCTTCCGACATTGTGGGTAAGGTGAATTATTAGGGCAAAATAGAAGGATCTTTCCATCCAACCTATGGTGTACCTAACTTGCAAATGTTTATCCTGTTGTTGGGGGGAAAAGAAACTTGTAAAATGTTCAATTCTTCCCAACGTTGCTATTCGTCACCTCGTTTAGCCAATCTTACTATAAAAAAGCTTTGGATAAAATAGATTTGTAATTTAGAAAATGATGCTGTGTGTATGTTTGATTCACAGCTGTACATAGATGTAACTCACTGATGTGTATTGTCTTTTTCATTTAATTCTATCTCATAATGAAAGGAATCTCATTTAGTATAGGGACTGGACTAAAACTACTTGTCATGCACAGATGTGTGTGTGCTCATGCGAATACGCACATACACACCCACACACACACACCATGCCGTTGGTTAATTGCACAGGAAGAATAGTCAGATGCATTATGGTTTAGATATAGCAGATATATAGTATTATTACATAGAATTACATAACATTTAGAGCACAGAAACAGGCCATTTGGCCTAACTGGTCCATGCCAGTGTTCATGCTCCACACGAGCCTCCTCCCACCCTACCTCATCTAACCCAATCAGCATATCCTTCTATTCCTTTCTCCCGAGTGCACTTATCTAGCTTCCCTTTAAATGCATCTATCCTATTCGCCTCAACTACTCTATGTGGTAGCAAGTTCCACATTCTGACCATTATCTGTGTAAGGACACTACAAATGGCCTGGGGAGGGAAAACATTGCCGAGGGCTGTTTCTCCTCATTGCTATATATGGATCTCTGCTTGAAAGTCAGTGTGCATGGACTTTAAATGAGGACAGGATCAGGCTGGTTGACTCGCTTGTCAACACTCACGTGCCTTGGCTCACATTTGTGTTGCCAATTGGGTGAGGTACTTGAGGGTAGTCAGCACCTGTGAAACACCTCAGGATGATATAGCACCTTCAGAAACGAAGGGGTAAGGGGAGAAAACAGTAATTTTATGAATAAAATATTTACGCACAAAGATGAAAATGAAAACATAGATGAAATTTAATACTTTCTTTTACAATTTCCCTTGCAGGAGGCATAAACATCACACCAAGATAGCCCCTTCCCAGGAGCCTGATTTCAGTACTAATCATTCACCTTCAGTGATGCACCCAGCTCAGAGTGACAGCTGATACTTACTGACACAATTTGGTTTTTAGTCTCTGCAGGATTTGGAAGTGCTGTGAGTGATGGTAACTGAGGACTCTTTCTTGATCATAAAACTAATGAGTGAAGGTGATAGTGATCTGGTTTCTCCTTCTTCCCAAAACTCTCCACTGGACATGTCACTGCCTGCTTCCTAACAGTCATTGGCCAGTTCCCAGCGGGCAAGAGTTCGCCGTAGCAAATTACACTCCAATTTAGCACAGCTGCTACTAAATTGAGATTTTCTGCTGAGAGAGCCCGAGAGCCATAAAGAAGCATAGTGTGTGAAATGGAAATGTCATGCTGGTGCTCTTATGAGGCTAGTGGTTAGGCATATTTTCATTGTAGAGGGATCTCCAAGTTGCACCTTGCCAGACAAGAGCTGGATGTTGTCACTCTGAAGTAAAGTAGAAATCTGTTCTTCGGCATTATTACTCCACCTCTCGTTGGCAAATGACTAAACACAGAAGTAAAATTCTAGATACAAACGTGAGGAGAAATTAAAAAGAGAATAAACAGGGAAAATAATTTAAAACTAATAATAGGTTGTGGTTGAATTTTAACTGAAAACTATAATTTGTTTAAAGCCTTGGTGTTTTGTGTTCTATGGGGGAAAAAAATTGAACCGTCGCGCCTGTTTATCAGGCACAAAACGGGGCCAAAAATCACCAATTTTGCAGTGCCAAGACCCTCTGCCAAACTGCGCCGGTAGTACGTCCAATACCAGATTGGTTCGAGCGATATTGAAGCATCCCTGGCAGCTGCCTGAAACAGGCCTTCGGCCCTTTTGCATATACTAATAAGGAGCTTAATGCCTGCTTTATGTCCCCACTCTGAAATTTGGCTGAACTGAGCGGAGCATGCGCATGCTCAATTTTTCAGGTTCTTCTGCAGCATAATCAATGGTCCTTAAAGGGACGACAAAATGGTAAGTTTTTTTTCTTTTTAACCTCCTGGCTCCACAGCATACTACAGGCTGCTGTCAGCCCCTACTTGCATCCCCTCCATCTGCCCCGATTTACCTGTTGGCCGCTGCCAGCATCGTAGCTGGCCCAAATTGGTGTGGAGCTAACTGGCGAGCTACCTCTGGATGCCCATTTAGCGTCCGTAGCTTGCCGGAATGATGGAGATGAGGCCCGAGGCTCAATTTGAGATGAGCCTCGGGCCTCCGGCTTCTGGCCCGCATATTGACCGCGTCACCGAGCTCACACCAAAAAACAGGCCTTAACCAATTTCTCCCCCTATTACTTTTTGACTTGTGTAAAATCTTCAGAAATATAAAACTGCTGCATGCTTGACTCCATGCCTGTCAAAGCACTCCTGAAGTTTATGCTCTAAAAGCAAGTTTGTTGTTAATATTGATTATGACATGATGATATATCTTAATGTCCTTTTTTAATACTTCATAACACACACTACATCTTTCACACTGTTAGATTCCACAACAAGGGACAAAAATTGCCCCAAACTACTTCTCAATTGGATAAGGTCACATAAACTATAAATGCATTACCGATACCCTTGTGGGAGTTTTGCCTAAAGCAAAGTTACTGCATTCACTTCTCTCAGCAAGGTCAGACTGTATTCATTTCTCTGAAGTATTTATCCTACTTTAAGACTGAAGCTCCCAATAAATCACGTCTGAATCAGCATGCAGCTGCTTGTGTTTCCAAGTGTCGTGTCACTAGCTAGGTGTCAGTGACATAAATAAGCAGCTCCATGTTTTATGATTGCTAATAACTAGATTACAAATTAACTGTGAAATATAGTGACTGGTTGCAGTGATACTTTCACTCATAAATTATAGAGGGTGCAAAAGGTATTCCTTCTGTATTTTGAAATGCTTTATGATTGTACCCACACCGCAATTTACCGTCAACTATTAACTCATAAACAAAATGCGAAGGGATTGTTTTTTTTTACTTGTCGCACTGGGCAATTTTGTGGTCCACTCGACATCTGCAAATGATAGCTCCACCATCATTCATTATCAGGCTCTTCGACATAAAGAAATCTTTGTCACAAGGCTGCTGGAGCTTGGCCGCTGGCTTGCTCATGTTTTTCATGCTTTGTTGGGAACGATCACTGTAGCACCCGTCGCGTTATAATGCGCAAAACGCTTGTCTCTCAAGGTCAATGGTATTATAAGATTGCAGTGTATCTGGTAATCTTAAGCTCTGCATTTCTTCAGGGAGGAAAGGTATGTCAGATGGAGTAAATATTTCACTTTGCAAAATTATCTAACATTCAGCTGGCAGTGATTAAAAAGACAGTAATCGCAGTGGGGGGTTCTGATGGTCTCCGATGTCATCATGAATTTTCAGTTGAGAAATCCTTTCAATTGCTCTGTGACATCTATTATTTTTGCCATATAGATAGAAGGTGACGTTCCTGTCAATCATTTTTATTCAGTTTTGAGGAAGAGGACTTCTTCACAACAATGGCTTTTTCATGATAAGTGCTAACAGACAGAACAATTTACTTTGTTGTTGCTTTTGAGGTCCACACTGAAGGGTTAATGATTGCAATGTACTCACTCTCTGCTTATCGAGCGATTATCAATCATTGATTATTGATAAATAATATGGCCTAGTTAGACCACTCCTGGAGTATTGTGTTCAGTTCTGGGCACTTCACCAAAGGAAGGATATATTGGCCTTGGAGGGAGTGCAGCATAGATTTACTAGAATGATACCTGGACTCCATGAGTTAAATTACGAGGTGAGATTACACAAACTAGGGTTCTATTCCCTGAAATTTAGAAGATTAGTGGGTGATTTGATCAAAGATTTCAAGATTTTAAGGGGAACTGATAGGGTAGATGGAGCCAAATTATTTCTGCTGGTTGGGGAGTCTAAGACTAGGGGACATAGCCTAAAAATTAGAGCCAGGACTTTCCGGAGTGAAGTTTGGAAACACTTCTACACGCAAAGGTTGGTAGAAATTTGGAACTCTCTTCCGCAAACGGCAGTTGATGCTAGCTCAATTGTTTTCTTTAAATCTGAGATTGATAGATTTTTGTTAACCAAAGGTATTTAAGGAAAATGGGGCTAAGGCAGGTATATGGGGTTAGGTCACAGATCAGCCATGATCTCATTGAATGGCAGAACAGGCTCGAGGGGCTAAATGCCCAACTCATGTTCCTATGTTCCTATGGTCAGTGTATTTCATATTCACACATCCATGGTACTGAGTACAACATGAATACCAAAACTGTGGCTTGTTAAAAGGGCATGGGACACTGTTATAAGGAGCTTACGGACAGGCTCAATTTCTGGAGCAGAGCAGCTTGCTCCACAAATACTGCAGCTGATGCTGATTCCAACAGTTTTTCTTGTGCTTTGAAAATCAGGGAAGTTCTGTTCAACGGTTTTTTCATCGAGATACTGTTGGGATTATCCTCCCAGTTGAGGTAGTCCTCAACTGGGAGGATGTGTGCCTGCCACTCTGATACCACTGGAGCCCTGATTCAGTTTGCTGGCTTGCAAAATCTCGGCATTACTGCAGGACCACTGCTGCAGCACAGCAAGAGGCGACCAGGTAGTTAAAGGGGCAGAATGTCCCTGAAGATTGGCACATTGGCATTGTGGTACACCTCAGCACAGACCGGGGCCTACACAAGAAGGTAAATAAGGGCTGAAATGGAGGGAGTGTAGGCCCTCTCCCTCCATCCGGGGAACCCTAAGTCATTAATACCACTTCTCAGGGCATACTGCCACCTTCTCCATGGCAGCCCTGAAAAATGGTGGTAAGTGAGACCGACCTTGTTCCCCGTCCCCTGCCATTTCTGTGTTACAGGCAGGGACGATGCAGCTCGCAGAGGTATTGACCGGGGGAGGAAATCCTGGTTGGAGCAATGTGGTGGCAGTAGGCCTCCCCGCCCACATTTTCTGTCATTTTCCACCATCCGATTTCAGAGCGATCATAGAGGAAAATCCCGGCTGGTAATTCTAACTACAGTAAACCTTTTCTTATTTTAACTTGTGAGAAATTCAGATTAAAAAAAAAACACTTTTTCAGTTGATGGCAGTTGCTACCACCTGTGCAATCGTGAACTTTGTGGGAGAGAATGAACCCATGCAGCTGTCAAATAAAAGGCGCCCTCAGTTAGAGAGCTATTCCAGAAAGTCTGCCTTTCATTTTACATTTCTGAATGTCAACGGGGGTGAGGTTGATTGCACGTTTGCTAGAAATTCATTTCACGGCAGCAGAATTCACTCTACGATTGTTAAAATATCCTATTTGAAACATGACAGAACACTCGTAAGGGCCAATTTTCTCAATCACATTCATAGTGACTTAATGAATGGAAATATTGGAAGCAGCCGCCCAATTTTGTGATATGTGGTTCCCGCAGGCGATGCTCCCACAGCAGTGCACTTTTGTGAAATTGGCCCAATACTGTCACCATTCTGACATCAGTGAAGTAGCCACCATCTTGTCAGTCAGTAGCAGCTTCCAGAGCTCTTCTGTGTCAGATGAGTTGGTTGAGGGCCACAGGGTTTGCGAAATTAAAGCTTTGAAATAGAGAATTTTACTTGGAGTTTTAAATACCGATGTTTCATGATACATTAAGCAACATCATTTTGAAATATGATAACAATGACCTCATTGTTTCGCTGATTTTCTCCCGTTACCCACTCTGATGATGGCAACTTCTGTTGGGATATCGGCAGTATTCTGATATTTTACCCAGTGCCAATCTTTCCACTGAAAACTGAAACCTGTCCTCACCCAAGATCCACATGTGCATATTCCAGAAGATGTTACTGGAAAGCTAATCAGGAGTAGGAACCGACTTGATTTTTTTTTTCCTTTCCTGTTGAGGCTAATTATTGCTGCCTCACTGAGATTGGCCAACTTAGCCCCGAACAACCTAGATTGTTCCTGTTTTACGTGGCTAAGTACCACATCGCATGCTGCATCTGTGCATTTACCCAGTCATCTTTGAAGGAACCCAAGCTTCAGTTTTTTTGAGTAAAACAATAAGACAAGGGTTCAAATTGAACACAGTAATCCCAGTACTAACTCCAGAAACAGGAACTCAGAGCTCGAAAAATCAGAACACACCATAGCAAGTTTTACCCCTCCCCTAATGTTCCTCTGTTTTACGCAACATGACTGGTGTTTTCTGCCTACACAAAGCCTTCCCTGCTTCCATACACAGATTCTTTGCTTTGAGGTTCAGTTCCATTCGCAACCCCTCAGATAATGAAGCAGTCCATGCCCGCATGCAGCAAGACCTGGACAACATCCAGGCTTGGGCTGATAAGTGGCAAGTAACATTCGCGCCTGACAAGCGCCAGGCAATGACTATCTCCAAACAAGAGAGAGTCCAACATTCAACGGCATTACCATCGCCGAATTCCCTACCATCAACATCCTGGGTGTCACCATTGACCAGAAACTTAACTGGACCAGCCACATAAATACTGTGTCTACAAGAGCAGGTCAGAGGCTGGGTATTCTGTGGCGAGTGACTCACCTCCTGACTCCCCAAAGCCGTTCCATCATCTACAAGGCACAAGTCAGGAGTGTGATGGGATACGATCTACTTGCCTGGATGAGTGCAGCTCCAACAACACTCAAGAAGCTCGACACCATCCAGGACAAAGCAACCCGCTTGATTGGCACCCCATCCACCACCCTAAACATTCACTCCCTTCACTACCGGCGCACCGTGGCTGCAGTGTGTACCATCTACAGGATGCACTGCAGCAACTCACCAAGGCTGCTTCGACAGCACCTCCCAAACCTGCGACCTCTACCACCTAGAAGGACAAGGGCAGCAGGCACATGGGAACAACACCACCTGCACGTTCCCCTCCAAGTCACACACCATCCCGACTTGGAAATATATTGTCGTTCCTTTCTCATCGCTGGTTCAAAATCCTAGAACTCCCTACCTAACAGCACTATGGGAGAACCTTCACCACACAGATCGCAGTGGTTCATGAAGGCGGTTCATCACCACCTTCTCGAGGGCAATTAGGGATGGGCAATAAATGCTGGCCTTGCCAGCGATGCCCACATCCCATGAACGAATAAAACAAAAAGGTTGATCCGAACTCAATTATGATTCCTCTGCAATAGCTTTACTACAGTTGAATCCCTACTCTGTGGGCTCATTTCTCACCTTATCTCCTGGATTTGGTTGATGTTCTGCTGTACTAATAATTCTGCAATTTTCTAAAATTTGTTCTGCTCCCGATTTAATTAATTCCCTCACTCTTATGATATGGAAGGATGGAAACAGACTTCTTACAATGCCCAGCTATTTCATTTATATTAAACTGAAGAAGCGAATATAGTACAATGGTTATGGCTGCCGTATTTAAAATATTTACATTTACCTGCCTCCATGGGACACATATCTAGATAAATATAGATAACTGTTGAACTTCTGTCGAATAGCAAACTGAAGTGCTATACTTATACAAAAGAGCATGTTGTTATATAATGTAGACAGAAGTATTACACCTATATTAAATAATGCATTATTTACATACACACATATACAAGCATTTTAGATCTGTGCACAACTGGATTCCTTTCTTGGTTCTTACCCATATGTCAGAAAGAAATATTTAACAAGTGTGGGGCCCTATAGCTTTCAGAGTTTTGCTGGAGAGACAATCAAAGTGGTTCATCTATGGAGAACAAGTTCTTCAAAGGCCTCCTTACTTAGTCCTCTCATTGTTCATGAGCCTGTTCTACAGACTATTACTGCACGCTCTCCAAGGTTCTGACTGTAGCCATTGGAAGGTGTCCAACTACTATTCCCTGAACTGACCTAGCTGTATCTCTCTTTTCCAGTTTGAAGGAGAAGTAAACTTTGAAATTGTATGTCTCCAGTTTCTTCAATTAAACAGGAAGGCAAAAACTCAATAAAGACTGAGGACAAAAAAATAGACAGCTTGCAGACAGAATGCACTGAAACCAAAGACTCTAATAACAGGATATGTCTGGGGCTGAGTACTCACCAAACACAGCACTCATGCCTAGAGTTCAATTCATTTTAAATTATTTGTGAAACATTCGCATTAAGAATAAGTATTCTTCCTATTTTTACTTGTAATTAAATTGAAAGCTGGAGATTTGTAGTCTGACGAAGTTATTGTACATGCAATAATAGTATAAAACTGATTTTGAACAATGGATCCTCTTGATTTTTACAATGCTGAAGATATAAAGGGCAGAAATTGGTATGCTTGGCGCCAGCTTTTCGGGCGTAAAACGGGCACAAAGCAGACCATTTAGCAGTGAGATGGTCTGCACCCAATCTGTGCAGGTGTTGATCCCACTACGCAATTCGTGGGGCCCATATTTTAGGTGTCCAGGACGGATGCTTAATACAGGCATTAGCCCCCTTGAATATGGTAATTAGGGGCCAAACATATATATGGACTTTCAAAAGGCAATTGGGCATGTACTTGAAGAGGACTAATTTGCAAGGTTATGTAGAAAAAGCTGGGGTGTGGGACTGAATTGGACAGCTCTTTCAAAGAGGCGGCACAGGCATGATGGGCGGAATGGCCTCCTTCTGTGCTGTATGATTCTATGAACATCTGTTTTAGGGTCATTTGTAGGAGTGCTGTCCTGACTCCCAAGGCATCACGGTCGCCGCCCTCCCCCCACCGACTTGTAGCCCACTCCAACCCTCCTCCCAGGCCTGACCTGAGGGCCGCTGTTGCTGAGGCAGGCAGCGCGATATTGATGTCTTCCCTTGGGTGAGCTGCATGCGGAGGCGCGACTAGCGTCGGCACTTCGCCCCGAATATGTTGATGAGGCCTAAGGAACAATTTTCAGCAATCTTCGGGCCTCTTGGTGCAGGTGTGTGCTGCTCTCGCAAAGCCAGGTCTAGGCCCAGAAACAGAATTTTACCCCAATTCTATGAATAGTTAATATTAAATGAGATGATGTTTCACAGGATCACTATACCCTCACCATAGCAACATGTAGGGAAAAAGACAGTTGTCATGGTCGCCATCTAACATTAATAAGCAAGACACACATAAATTGCAGTCAATTATTTAGCATATGGAGAGACATGCAAGCTGTCTAAACCTAGCCATAGGCACCAAATCAGCTCTGAATGTTTACCAGATGAGATGGGGCAGAAGGTAGCTATAAGAGAGACAGAGACCTACTGCAGCAGCTGGATATGAAACCTTCTGCTTAACAGGGCTTTAGCAGCACTGGAGGAACTAGACAACCAGGACAAGAAGGATGGCCATAAGGGCCAAAAGAAGAGCAGCCGACAGGGGCTCTTGACATGGATGTCCTCTTAATGGAGGTATGGATCAAGGGGGTTTGGGTTTGGGTTCGGAGGGGTGGAAACCTGCCAAGCAAGTAGTGCATATTTCTAAAGGGAGTGGCAGTGAGTAGTACCTTCTTGAAACCCAGGACCTCTTTCCAGTCCACAAAAAAGTTTAATATCCTCACCGGAATAGCAAAGCCAACTGCTTTCCCATGTCATTTATTGTAGTCTCTTTCTTTGTGTGGCACTCCTTCATTCATGACCCACATGCTGCCTGAGGATTCAAAGGTGAAAGTTAGATCTGACAATGAGGACCAGAGATTCACAGAGTCCAGCGCCTAGCTCTGAAGCCTGTGGACTCAGATCTGGACTCAGATCTCTGGAGCGAGTAGTGACACCACACACATCTGCATTCACCCCCCTTGACAGAGAGGCCTCCAGACTAGTCAGTGTATCCAAAGTGGATGCTTTGACCACTGGCCTTCATGCCTTGGGGGACTGTCTGGAGAGAACAACGAAAGACACCATCCGCCCCCGCACCCCACCCCCCCCCCACCCCCACTATTCTGTGAGTTTCAGAGTGTCATCTACATCGAGCTACGTCAAAACTATAGCACAGGAATAGGTCATTCAGCCCAACTGGTCTATGCCAGCGTTTATGCTCCACACGAGTATCCTCCCTCCCTACTTCATCTGACACTATCAGGATACCCTTCTATTCCTTTCTCCCTCATGTGCTTATCCAGCTTCCCCTTAAATGCATCTATGGTATTTGCCTCAACTACTCCTTGTGGTAATGCGTTCCACATTCTTACCACTCTTTGGGTAAAGAAGTTTCTCCTGAATTCCCTATTGGATTTATTAGCGACTATCTTATATTTATGACCTCTAGTTTTGGACTCCCCCACAAGTGGAAACGTTTTCTTTACATCTATCCTATCAAACCCTTTCATTATCTTAAAGACCTCTATCAGGTAACCCCTCAGCCTTCTCTTTTCTATAGAAAAGAACCCCAGCTTCTTCAGCCTTTCCTGATAAATATATCCTCTCAGTTCTGGTTTCATTTTTGCGAATCTTTTTTGGACCCTCTCCAATGTTTCTACATACTTTCTATAATATGGAGACCAGAACTGTGCACAGTATTCCAAGTGTAGTCTAACTAAGGTTCTTTAGAAGTTTAACATAACTTCTCTGCTTTTCAATTCTGTCCCTCTAGAAATGAATCCCAGTGCTTGATTTGCCTTTTTTATGGCCTTATTAACCTGCATTGCTACTTTTATTGATTTGTGTATCTGTACCCCTAGATCACTTTGCTCCTCTGTCCCATTTGGACTATTATCTAAGTCCTGCAGACTCTTAGGGCCCGATATTAGGAGGGAGGCGGGTTGGCAGCGGGGGGTCGACTGGGCGTGTGCATCCGGGTTTCCCGTTGCAGACCTGCGCAGTGTGCGCACTGCGCACCCGCATCACAGGCTGTCAGCAAGAGGAGCCCTATTTAAAGGCGCAATCCTCCAATGCTCCTCCTGCAGCAATCAACCAAATTGGCAGCATGGAGCAGCCCAGAGGCAAGGCTGCTCCAAGGTTCTCAGACTCCTCACTCCAGGTGCTGCTCGATGGGGTCAGGAGGAGGAGGGAAACGTTTTTCCCAACGGACTGGAGGAAGTGGCCTGCCTCTGCCACCAAGAAGGTCTGGCTCGAGGTGGCAGAAGAGGTCACCAGCAGCAGTAACATCTCCCGAACCTGGGTCCAGCGCAGGAAGCGCTTTAATGACCTAACCAGGTCAGCCAAAATGAGTATACTTACGCATTCTCCCACACTCCGTCTTCCACATCAGCTCCACCACCACACAATTCCTTCTGCACTGCCACCACAACGCTCTCGCATCACTCCTCACATCCACTCAACCATCATCCTCACCTTGCCTGCACTTACTCACTGCCCCAGTTCCCATTCGAACACTACCACGCAACCCAATCCTCATACAATCTCATGGCTATGTCTCACACACACCCTCCCATGCATCTCCCTCAGGTCACCTCCACCCACACCAATGCATGCAGCGGGTCACTATGCAACCATCACTCAATCACGCCTCTCTGAGTTTTGCCTTGATAGGAGAAGAGGTGTCAGAAGGCCCAGGAGAGGGATGATGGCGAAAGAAGACTTGGAAGTGGGGATGCCACTCAAAGCGCTCCCACGTCTCACCCGTTGCTTCCCTCTCAACCAGTACCCGCAGTGCTGCCTCCTCTCCAGGTGCTCGAGTCTGCCCCTGCACAGATGCAGGTGGAGCAGTTTTTGGAGGGGTCCTCACGGGCACCAAAACCCAGAGGGCATAGGCCCAAAGCATCTAATCGGTCAGGGAATGGACAAAAGCAACCTGCCACAACTTCTGCTCCAGCCACAGGGGAAACACCACATAGGAGTGGTCGGAAGCATAAAGCAAAGTTTTTGTGAGTACAAAGGGGATGCAGAAGGGTGTTTGACGATTTGTCATGTTTTTTATTTTTTTTTTCACATTCAAAATAAATCTTATTATTATCAGCACTACTGCCACGTCTTGCCCATTCTTGACTGGCTTGTGCAATAAGTCCCTTTCATGAGGTTCACTATGAACATGCACACTTGATGCCACCCATTGGGTCATTCTACAGTGGGTGTAGGTGTAGTTGCACCACTGTTTTGTGCAGGGGGCGAGGGAGGGGGCTGGTGTGGCGACGACGATGATGCGTCTCACTCTATCTGGTGTGTATTGAAGCACTCCCCCAGAACGATCAAGGCACCTGAAATGCAACTTGAGCAGCCCCATAGCCTGCTCAATTGTAGACCTGGTAGCGATGTGGCTGTCGTTATATCGATGCTGTGGCTCGGTGGTGGGCTTCCTCAGAGGTGTCATAAGCCACGTGTGCAGGGGGTATCCCTTGTCCCCGAGGAGCCAGCCCTTGCGGGTGTTGGGTGAGGGGAAGAGGGGCGGGACGCTGGACTCCCTGAGGCTGAAGGAATCGTGGCAGCTGCCAGGGTATCTGGCGCACACGTGAAGGAATCTCTTGCAGTGGTCACAGATGAGTTGAGTGTTCATGGAGTGATGGCCCTTCCTGTTGATGAACAGTCCTGACTTGTGTGGAGGTGCTCATATTGCTATATGGGTGCAATCGATTACACCAGCCACAGCGTGGAATCCCACTGCCCTCTCCATCTGGCTGAAGTCGTCCATGGGGAAGTTTTTTTTTATTCGTTCACGGGATGTGGGCGTCGCTGGCAAGGCCGGCATTTATTGCCCATCCCTAATTGCCCTCGAGAAGGTGGTGGTGAGCCGCCTTCTTGAACCGCTGCAGTCCGTGTGGTGACGGTTCTCCCACAGTGCTGTTAGGAAGGGAGTTCCAGGATTTTGACCCAGCGACAATGAAGGATCGGCGATATATTTCCAAGTCGGGATGGTGTGTGACTTGGAGGGGAACGTGCAGGTGGTGTTGTTCCCATGCGCCTGCAGCTCTTGTCCTTCTAGGTGGTAGAGGTCGCGGGTTTGGGAGGTGCTGTCGAAGAAGCCTTGGCGAGTTGCTGCAGTGCATCCTGTGGATGGTGCACACTGCAGCCACAGTGCGCCGGTGGTGAAGGGAGTGAATGTTTAGGGTGGTGGATGGGGTGCCAATCAAGCGGGCTGCTTTATCTTGGATGGTGTCGAGCTTCTTGAGTGTTGTTGGAGCTGCACTCATCCAGGCAAGTGGAGAGTATTCCATCACACTCCTGACTTGTGCCTTGTAGATGGTGGAAAGGCTTTGGGGAGTCAGGAGGTGAGTCACTCGCCGCAGAATACCCAGCCTCTGACCTGCTCTCGTAGCCACAGTATTTATATGGCTGGTCCAGTTAAGTTTCTGGTCAATGGTGACCCCCAGGATGTTGATGGTGGGGGATTCGGCGATGGTAATGCCGTTGAATGTCAAGGGGAGGTGGTTAGACTCTCTCTTGTTGGAGATGGTCATTGCCTGGCACTTATCTGGCGCGAATGTTACTTGCCACTTATGAGCCCAAGCCTGGATGTTGTCCAGGTCTTGCTGCATGCAGGCTCGGACTGCTTCATTATCTGAGGGGTTGCGAATGGAACTGAACACTGTGCAGTCATCAGCGAACATCCCCATTTCTGACCTTATGATGGAGGGAAGGTCATTGATGAAGCAGCTGAAGATGGTTGGGCCTAGGACACTGCCCTGAGGAACTCCTGCAGCAATGCTCTGGGGCTGAGATGATTGGCCTCCAACAACCACTACCATCTTCCTTTGTGCTAGGTATGACTCCAGCCACTGGATAGTTTTCCCCCTGATTCCCATTGACTTCAATTTTACGAGGGCTCCTTGGTGCCACACTCGGTCAAATGCTGCCTTGATGTCAAGGGCAGTCACGCTCACCTCACCTCTGGAATTCAGCTCTTTTGTCCATGTTTGGACCAAGGCTGTAATGAGGTCTGGAGCCGAGTGGTCCTGGCGGAACCCAAATTGAGCATGGGTGAGCAGATTATTGGTGAGTAAGTGCCGCTTGATAGCACTGTCGATGACACCTTCCATCACTTTGCTGATGATTGAGAGTAGACTGATGGGGCGGTAATTGGCCGGATTGGATTTGTCCTGCTTTTTGTGGACAGGACATACCTGGGCAATTTTCCACATTGTCGGGTAGATGCCAGTGTTGTAGCTGTACTGGAACAGCTTGACTAGAGGCGCAGCTAGTTCTGGAGCACAAGTCTTCAGCACTACAGCTGGGATGTTGTCGGGGCCCATAGCCTTTGCTGTATCCAGTGCACTCAGCCATTTCTTGATATCACGTGGAGTGAATCGAATTGGCCGAAGACTGGCTTCCGTGATGGTGGGGATATCGGGAGGAGGCTGAGATGGATCATCCACTCGGCACTTCTGGCTGAAGTTGATATAGTGCGAGGCCCTGCAGAACAAGCCATCAGTGACCTGCCTTATGCACTTGTGTGCAGAACACTGAGAGACCCCGGCGACGTCCCCGGTGGCACCCTGGAAGGATCCAGAGGCGAAGAAGTTGAGGGCGGTGGTGACTTTGACAGCGACAGGTAAGAAGATGCTGCTCGGTCGATCCGGGAGCAGCTCGTCATTAAGGAGGCTGCAGATGTCCGCGACTACCTGGCGACTGACTCTGAGCCTCCGTGTGCATCGCTCCTCAGAGAGGTCCAGGAAGCTGAGTCTCGGTCTGTGGACCCTGTGGCAAGGGTAGTGCCTTCTGCGACGCATCTCTCTCTGCGGTTGCCCTCCCTTCTGCTGTGCAGGTGGATGTGTCACAGCATTGTGTTGTGAAGCTCCACATGTCAGAGGTGGACGGCGCTGCTGGCGAGGCTGGTGATGCCGTTCGCCCTCCGAGGAGGTCGTGACTGCAGCTATGGCGGCCCCCATCTGGAAGGTGTACATTTGAGGGGGTCCACAGGTAGGTAAATGGGTCTGCACGCCGGAGTTGAGGTTCCAAGTTGGAGAATTTTAGTGTTAGGAGGAGGCTGGTGCAGGCCAAACTTTGTCCAAAGTGACAGAGTGGTCTCGTGCAATGAGTGAGGGTCTCCCCGCGTTTCCGCCCCCCCCCCCCTCCTCACCTGTCAAATGGACCTTTGCAGCTGCCACAGGCTGGTGGCTGCAACATGTCTATTTCAACTGGGAGTTTTTCTCCCAGTACGGGAAACACGCTCAGTTGAGATGAAAATCCCACCCCTCCTAATATATCCTCCCAATCAGGCCTGCTAACTAAGCTGAAGTATCGAAATAATTGGTTTAATTGGGATCCCGCCGGCTTTAATTGCCGGTGGGAGTCCCGCACGTGGGGGCTACACGCGCATCTAAGCGCATCATTGGGGAACCCGGAAGTGGGCGGGTTGGAGCCGGTCTCCGCACCCGCCCCGGGAATGCCCAATTTTCGGAGCCCCCCCCCCGCCACAAACACACCCGCTCAGACATCAGAAAATCGAGCCCACAGTTTCTTCTATGCCTCCTTATTGAACCATTGATTTCTGAAGCAGATTTCTTCTGATACATTCTTAAGGGAGCGGTATCATCTGTAAACTCTGATGGAATGGTACCTTCAAATTGATCATCTTTTCCTTTGGTGTAGCCTTATCCTGTGTGCACCTGTCATTACCTCTTCCTCCTGCTCCTGTTCTGCCTACATTATAAGGACATATGTGGGAATGCTCGGAGTCAACTCCATGGTAAGGGCTCGACAACAAAAGAATGGGAAGTAAAAGATTTCTCTACCTGAAACTGGTAAAAAGCAGTTTGCAGAATCTTTTCTGAATGGCAGAGTTTAGGAAAGATTTTTCTAATTGCTTCAGACAAAGCTGATATTTCAGATAAAGAATGTACATAAATCAAAGCCAGTGAACTCAACCACTTCCTGGTTTGACAAGTTCCACAGGTAACTTACCCCCGCTTCTGCTACAAGCTTAACTCAGGCTTAACTTAACTTAACTTAACTGAATTCTGGAGTAAATGGTGAAATTTCTGGGATAACAGCTTTTGCCCTCATCCTGTCATTCACATACATGCACTACTTTGGGACAGGCACATCTTCTGTCAACCACCAAGTGCACTGAAATTTCGTGTTTATTTTAGAAAAGGTGCAACTCTGGTGTATCAGACTTATGCCCCAAATTCCAACTCCCTGCACCTGAACTACATCATTTTTGCCCATCAAAAATTGTGGAATCTCAAATCCTTAGTGTTTGACCGAAAGGTTTCAAAATGATAAAATCACAAGAAATAAAGGGCATGATTTTGACTTGGAGCCAGGAACTTGTGTGGGAAACCCAGAAGTGAGTTGAATGCATCGGAATCTGCGATCGCAACTCAATTACTTCCGGGTTTCCTGCATGGCAGCCAGCCAGATTGACAAGCTGGCTGCCTGTTGGGAGAGAAAGCAGCTGGGAATCGAAGAGGAGGAAGGGTGGTAGGAGAAATCGAGGGCTGTGGAAGACATGGGCGGTGGGGGGGGGCAGTCTGATGCCGTGGAGGACAGTGGTGGGGGGGTGGGTGGGGGAGGTTTCGGCCGTCGGGGGGGTCTCGGCTATTCGGGGGTTCTCAGCCATTGGGGGGGTCTCCCTTTGGCTGAGGTCTCTGTCATCAGGGGAAGGGTCTCCCATCAGGGGGGTCTCGGCCGAGCGAGGGGGTCCGATCACGGGAGATAACTTTTTTTTACAGTTTTTCTCTTTATTCAGAGTAATGTGAATTAACAAATATTCTACGCATATTCAAACATTTCTCCAATATTGCTCTTTATAATATTCAGCATCACTGGGCAAATCATACAAAATGTGCACATTTGGAAATCTACAAAGCACACTTTTTAGGAATAAATCATGCTACAATATTACCAGCTTTAGGTATTTGGAATTGAAGACCTACGAACAACCAACAAATGAGCATTTCAATTAAAACATTGGCTGTTTCTGTAATTATATACCTTTTTGAATGTAAAAGTCTGTTGAAAAGTTGATTTTACATTCCATATCTATTTCTATCGGGATTTTAACAACTAGTTGACAATATTTTTGCACTGTAAACAGTCTGTGTACAGAAACAACTACTAACTAGTTTCCTTTATGTTAAAATCATCTACAAAGGATATAGAGAAATCTAAAAAAGATGCTTCTATGGAACACAGAAATAACAATTGACACAACAAAAGGTACTGCATGCGACATCGAGCTTCCTGTTTTCAAAACATAATTTATTTAAAAACATGCACAAACAGGTCCAATCTCTTAAGGATAAGGCAAGGCTCAAAGCAATCAATCATCAATGAAGTCTGCAAAGTGAATTTTTTGTGTCACAGTTTATGGTTCCCATAATGACAATACCTGTATATATTTTTCATAAGTTGCAAATCTTTTACCTACTCTGATCCGACATTTATCTTCAGCATGGTTCCACCAACAGTTTCTGTTTCTAATGATTTGTGTAATGTAGAAGGCAGTTTTACACTGCTTGGCATTTCCTCTACACTGTGTCATTCAGTTTGCGATTCTTCCCATGGATTCAGAATGTCAAAATTTCAATACTAGAGTTTCTGAGGCAATGCGACGATGAGAGGCAGCATCAGAATTGCAAGGCATGGTCCTCGGCCTAGTACACCTCCACATTCTCTTGTATTTTGTTCAGCATGGAATGGATGACTGATGTCCGGACATCTTCTGATTTTTTGAAACCTGAGATGATCACATTTCAAGGATTTATTATACATTATTTCTATCGGGTCCATTAATCACAGCTGGCATCTACAACTGCCATGAAGAGGTTACTGCTTGGAATCTGCTGGATCACAAATGACTGTGGCAGCCTTCACAGTTGACTGCTCCTGTAGTTTCCTTTATAGTTCATTTAGACACAAAGGCTGGATATTCAGTGTCACATGGCTGGAGAACTTGCTTAGGTCTCTGTGCTCATGGATCGGGCCCTTCTCTGCTCCTTTTCACTGGCGAGATTGAGAAGCCATGGGAAACCCATGCACGTAAAGTAAAATTGGTTTCAGACTTAGAATCCACAATAAATTAAGTGCCTCAGCTGGTTCAATGAGGTAAATTGCCCCTTTAACAATTGGCCCGCCGGCATTAAGTGGGGACGGGACTTTTGGGTTGTGGATGTGCGCACGCATCCAAACGGGCCTGGGTTAAATCTGGAAGTGGGCATGTTGGAGCCGGATTGTGGTAGTGCTTCAAAAAGCTGCTACTTTAACCTCCCACCCGTCCCCAACCCACCTGTTGTTTGGGATTAAAATTACCCCAAGGTGTTTCTGCCTGATATTTTAAATTCCATCCAATTGTGTTCATGTCATTAGAGCGATCAAGATATAAAAGAAGACTTGTACATCACCAGTCCATTGTTGTTCCTGGAAGTCAGAAACACTTGTGGAACAGAGAAAATAGCCAAAAAATAGGCCCAGAAATGAACTAGCAGCCTAAGAGGACAAACCAGCAACTAACCTGTATGGAGTGGATGAGGCCTTTAAATAGCGCTCCTGCAGGGTCCTTGCTGACTGTTAGCGTCATGATTTGCAGGGCGAGTTTATCACTTGGTGAGTCAGGCTCTGCGGCAGACCAGTTTCCCAAAAGGAAACAACAAGCCCAGGACATTGAATTACATAGAATTTACAGCACAGAATCAGCGGGTTCCACATTCTAACCACTCTCTGAGTAAAGAAGTTTCTCCTGAATTCCCTATTAGATGACTATCTTATATTTATGGCCATTGGTTTTGGACAGTCCCACAAGTGGAAACATCCTCTCTACATCTACCCTATTGAAACCCTTCATAATTTTAAAGACCTCATCAACTCCAGACAGGTTAGTTGCTGATTTGTCCTCTCAATCTTGACTTTTATAGAGAAAAGAGCAAAAGCTTGTTCAGTCTTTCCTTTATATTCCCTTAAGGATCTTTATTTTAATATTATAATGAGGCTCTTTAATACTTCCAGTGTGCGCCATGGAGGTCTAAGGAGCAGCCCAATCCAATATGGTGTTCCACCCTCCATATTGGACCCTTAGCTGCCTCTTTAACGTCTATAAAATGGGCACAGTACAATTGAATTTCCAGGCCATAGGCTCTGGGCATTGCAAATAATATCATCTGTTTTTGTACTAACTATGATCCTGTCTCCAACCCTTTACTATAATAGTCTTTCAAATTAATCCATTTCATAAGTAGTCCACAATGGATCCTGCCATTGACTAATCTACTTTTCATTGCTGTTTCAAGCAATAATGCAACATTTCAGAACAAGTTATCTTGGGCGTACAATACTGATATAATTGTGTGACCTCCCCCCCGCCCTCCCCATTACTGCCCCGGTGAAATAAGGATGCGTTGTGGAAGTTGTTAATGTGCTTTATGAAAAGGTTACGGTGAGATGTACAAGGGTATATGAAAGTGAAGATATTGCATACCAGAAGGTTCTGGTAAATCTGCAGGCAACGTACCATGAAACAATTACTGTTCTGACTAAGCCTGCAGGCTGGGATTACAATAACCCTTAACCATTGATGCAGATGAATATTTATTAGGAAAGATTATGCTTGTATTAGGGTTTTTATAAAATCTAAATGAAAATAAATTGGTAAATCATTGTACTCTAGACCATGTAGATGTCCTAAATGACAGAAAGCACTTATATATGACCATATATATTTTACACACAAGTGATTAGATCCTGTGCCATGCAGTGATGGACATCTCACTCCATCCTCCTTCACTATGAGTTCCTGATCTTGGTCTGAGGAGGTATTGATGGGTATATGCCATTGAGGGAGGGAAAAATTAAAGGACAAACAGCAAACTCCATTTATCTTGAACAAGAAGGTACTTCAGAGTGAAAGTGATGAGTGAATGGGGCATGGTGTGGGAGGAGGCCCTATTTGAAAAGGGGAGAAAATAAACTGATGGCTGCTTTGAAATTTTGCACTGAACCTGTCAGGGCAGGGTTGCTGTGCTGAAGTTGTGATAAGGCATGTTGTTGGGGCAGAGGAGAAGGAGTTTTACTCGGCCTCCAAAACATGCTAGGGTAATTTCAACTTTGTGTGATAATGTAAAACGGGTTATAGTGAATCGGCAGCCCGCTTTACATCTCTTCCGATTTTTATTTCCATTGACTTCACAAAGTCAAAATCTTCATTGGGAGAGATGTGAAACGGATTGCTGGTTCGCTATCACCCATTTTACACTATCACACAAAGTCAAAATTACCCCCATTGTGTTTGACCTGGGAATGTTTGATGCTTACACTGGGTGCCATGAATAGAAAAGTGTCCCATTGTCCAGCAGTGACATCTATCACTTTGGGCACAATAATGTGACGATGGATTTCAAATCATTGTGATATTTGTATCCTTTAGTCACTATATCAATAAAACATTCAGACTCCCGTTGGGTTATCAACACCTATTTAGTTAGCAAGTAAAGTAGAAGCTTCTTTTTTATTTTGCTGTCCACTCGTGTAAACCAGCATTGAAGTTCTATTTCCTTGGAATTTTCTGTCTGTCAACAAGTATTAAATCAAAGAAGGTGGCAAGAAGTGCAGGTAGTATCTGTATTGTTTGGAGCTGGAGAAACTAAAGCTTTCATGCTGCAAAATAAAAGATAAAAACAACCTTGTGGCAATGGAAGACGTTTAAACATCTGTCTTTGTTCATCACAGCTCAGTGCTTGTGTAACTAAAGGTTGAAATGCTTCATGTTGAACCTGCTGTCTGTCCACATTTAAACATGGCAATGAGTGCTTGAAATTGACTCATGGAACAGCACCACTATTGCTGCTAATTCTAAACCTTCAAAATACCAAGAGGATTTAATTTGTTCACTTACCAAAGAAGCACTTCTAGATTCAGAGAACATAGGCAAGAAATAATTAGGTGTTGCTTTGACAAAAGCCAAATAAGGGCATTCTAACAACTCTACTTTCTTCATCCGTTTTAGTGCTATTAAGTGTCTTGAAATTGATCTAAAAACTAAAATTACAGCCACGTAATGTAAGTTAGGCTCTTAATTCTCTTATCATTCTGCTTTCTAATGTGAGATAATATGCACCTATTGTGATTCCTGCATACGAACTGTCAGTTATTGCTCAATAATCTTGTAGTGATTATCACAGTCATTCATCCTTTATGAGGACATCGCGGCCTAGAAATTCCGAATGGGCACAGAATGGGTGAGCCTCGGACATCATTAACATCAGACTGGCGAGCTGCAGCCACCTGCTGGGCCTGCCTAGGCAGCTCGCCAGTGAAGATCTCTGGAATTTCGGTCGTGGCAGCGGCCCGCAGATAGGTCTTAAAAGAGGGGTGGAACCGATTGGGAGGGAGGGGGTGAACCGGGAGAGGGTTCAATCAGGCGACTTGGAGGGGGGGGTCCATTGGAACATCGGGATGGGGGAACAATCTGAATGGGGGGGGCGGGGCGATTGGACATTGGGACGGGGGAGGGGATTGGGACGTCCGGGGCGGGGCAGAGATCAGGACATCGGGATGGAGGTGATCGGGACATCAAGTTAATCAGGAGAGAGGGGGAGCAGCGGCCTGTAACGGCCCGTGGTTTTAATGTGGGGTTGAGACGAGCACTCCTGCTCCTCCCAGCTCCACATTCAGGTAACTATTTTTAACAAACTTACCTTTTTTACATTGAATTACATAGAATTTACAGCATAGAAACAGGCCATTCGGCCTGACTGGTTTATGCCGGCATTTATGTTCTACCCAGCCCTCTTTCTCTAACCCTATCAGCATATCCTGTTGTTCCTTTCTCCCTCGTGTACTTATCTAGCTTCCCCATAAATACATCTATGCTATTCGCCTCAATTACTCCATGTGGTAGCGAGTTCCACATTCTTACTGCTTTTTGGGTAAAGAAGTTTCTCCTTAATTTCCTATTGGATTTATTGGTGACCATACAAGTGGAAACATCCTCTCTATGTCTACCCTATCAAACCCCTTCGTAATTTTAAAGACCTCTATAAGGTCACCCGTCAGCCTTCTCTTATCTGGAGGAAGACGTCCCAGCCTGTTCAGCCTTTCCTGATAAGTATAACCTCTCAGTTCTGGTATCACCCTTGGCATTAGGCCCTTTATTTGCATATGCAAAGGGTTTATTGTTTGTTTCAGGCGTGGGCATTGGACGTCTTTTTTTTGTCAATACCAATATGGCAGGCAGCTCACTTCCGGCTCGTAATGAGCACACATTTCCTGCCCATCATAGGACGCTTATGCACGCGTTTTTTGCCTGAAATACAGTGAGCAGCCATCGAATTTCTAGGCCTGCCACTCATCAACGGCCTAGAATCTCAAAACTGTTGAGATCTGCTGTGAGACCCATTGAGAATGCAAATGATCAGAAATGGAACGTCATTGTCTCCACAGTGTACATAGTACATTTAAAAAAAATTATGGGAGTGGCTTCAATTCAAACCTATCATCAGATAATGATTATAAAACTTACTTGATACAGTGGCCCTATTTGTAAAATTTTTATTTTTATCCGATATGACAAAATATTACAATGAATCACTAGCCTAAATCTTCCGAGTCTATGCCTGCAGCTGAGGTATCTCATTTCCAACTCAGACTCAGAAAATTTGCCCCATTGTACCAGTGGGTGTAAATGTAGCTGGTATTTTGGTGACTGGTTTTGAACGGATGGTTCAACAGGTGTACATGTAGCTGGTATTTTGGTGATTAGCTTTGAGCTGATGGTTCAACAGATTTACATGTTGCTGATATTTTGGTAACTAGTTTTGAGTGGATGGTTGACTTGGCAAGCCATGAAATAATTTTATTTTATATTTGTTTTCTGGATGTGGACAACACTGCTAAGGTCCAATTAAGTGTCCATCCCTAGTTGCCCTGTAAAATGAGAATGGGCTTTTAATGATTGATTCTGGAATTTTCTGACATCTGGAGGTGGAAATTCTTGGATCATTTGCATCAAATTCCAGTTACCCCTTTTATTTTTAAATAAATGGGCTAGTGACTATGTTAAAATAGTGCATACAGACACTGAACATGAATGAGGTTAATCTGCACTAAAAATAGTGCACAGCATTATTTCAAACCCTTCTGTTAATAGAAAGCCAGCAAATCAAATGACCAATGTCTGCCACAAACTGACAAGTAGTTCTGGGACTTTTTGTTTTAATCCCCCACTTTTCCCCTTCCTCTCTTTAAATGGGTAATTGATACTGAGGGCTCAATTTTGAAATGGTGGCGGCTTGGCAGCGGGGGGGTTGGGGGAACGGTGAAAGTGCGTGTGGCAAACCCGAATTTAAAAAAACCTTACCTTTTCCGATGCGATCATGGTGTAATTGATGGTGATTAAAGAGAAAAAGAGAGATACGTCATCCGGCGCTGGAACAGAGAGTGGAGGGCGCTGAAAATCAGGGGCAGGGGGCGGGGAGAGTGGAAAATCGGAGGGGGAGAGTGGAAGATCGGGGCGGGGGGGGAGTGGAAGATCGGAGGAGGATTGTGGAAGATCGGGGGAGGGGGGAGTGTGGAAGATCGGAGGGGGAGTGTGGAAGATTGGAGGGGGAGAGTGGAAGATCGGGAGGGGGAGATCGGGGGGAGGGGGAGATCGAGGGAGATCAGGGGGAGGGGGAGATCGGAGAGGGACATTGGGGGAGAGATCGGAGAGGGACATGGGGGAGGAGAGGGACATCGGAGAGGGAGACATCGGGAGCTGAGAGGGACATCGGAGAGGGAGACATGAGGGGAGAGGGACATCGGAGAGGGAGACATCGGACATCGGAGCAGGGTGAAAAGGTAGATTGATTTTGTTTTTTAACTTTTTGCAATAGTTTTTTATTTAATTTATTTAGTTTATTTTTGCCTGATCTGGCCCTTACCAGGCATGAATCGAAAGCCGCTCAGGTAAGTTTGAAATCGTTTTAACTATCTACTATATCAGAAGTAAAGTACCTTAAGTACCTCAATGAGGTACATTTGGTTCTTTAACTATCATCCCGCCAGTTTTAATTGCCGGTGGGACTTCCTGATTCGTAAGCGCGCGCACACACAGATGCGTCTGTGGCAACCCCGGAAACCGGCGGGTTGAGGCTGGCTTCTTCACCTGCTTGGGATTTTCACCATTTCGCAGCCTCCCCCCCCCCCCCCCCCCCCCCGTTCCCAACACACCCGCAATTTGATTTTAAAGTTGATCCCTGAGTGACAGTTTCAAATGTGCCAGCAGCTTTCTGGCAATTGCTATCTTGTCTAAGCATTCATGTTTCATACGTGGGCCTATACAGTTAGTGTCAGCAGATAATTGGAGACTATCACAGCTAAGCCCGATCCACACATGGCCACCTTCCAGTAAGTATCATTGGAAAGCAATCACCTTAGCTGTGTTTTTCTTCTCACTAATCCAGGGGCCATGCTCTCCAGCTCCAAATGTCACTATGTTCTTCACTCTGAGCCAACTCTAGGCTTATCAATCTTGCTGGAAAAAGCCTAGATGAACAAAGTTGAGGTACAACTATTTTCATCTGAAGTGTGTAATTATATTTGTAATATAGGAACATAGGAATAGGAGTAGGCCATTCAGCCTTTTGAGCCTATTTCACCATTCAATTAGATAATAGCTGATCTGTGCCTCAACTCCATTTACCTGCCTTTGTTTCATATTTCTTGAAACCCTCACCTAACAAAATTCTATTGACCTCGTTCAATTAACCCAGAATTTCAATTAACCCAGCATCCACAGCCTTTTGGGGGAGAGAGTTCCAAATTTCCACTACCCTTTGTATGAAAAAGTACTTCCTGATTTCACTCCTAAATGGTCTAGCTGTCATTTTAAGATTATACCCCCTTATTCTGGATTCTCTGGCTAGTTTCACTATATCTACCTTATTGAATCTCTTTATCATTTTAAAGACCTCATTTAGATCACCCCTCAACCTTCTAAATAAGTATACAAACCAAGTGTAGCCTGTCCTCATAATTTAACCCTTAAGGCCCTGGTATCATTCTGGTAAATCTGCGCTGCACCCCCTCCAAGGTCAATATATCTTTCCTGAGGTTTGGTGCTCAAAACTGAACGCAGTACTCCAGCTGAGGTCTGACCAAGGCACTGTAGAACTGAAGAGTAATTTCTTCACTTTTGTATTACAACCCCATTGAGATAAAGGCCAACGTAGTATAAGCTTCTTTTTTTTACTTTTTGTACCTGTGCACCAGCTTTTTATGATATATGTAGCTGGACACCTAAATCCCTTTGCTCTTCCACAGCTCCTAGTCTCTCACCATTAAGAAAATATTCCGATTTGTCTTTCTCAGATTCAAAGTGGATGACTTCACACTTCCCACACTGAACTCCATCTGCCATAGTTTTGCACACTCCCTTTGCAACCTCCTGCTCCCATCTATGCAACTTACTGTGCCTTCTAACTTAGTATTGTCTGCAAACTTGGATATGCAACTCCATATTCCTTCACCCAAGTCGTTAATATATATGGTGAAAAGCTGTGCCCCAGTGCAGATCTCTGGGGAACAACACTTGTCACATCCTGTCAATCAGAGAATGTTCTATTTATCCCTACTCTCTGGCTTCTACCTCCCAATCAATTACCAACCCATGTCACAAGGTTACCTCCTATTCCGTGCACTTTCATTTTTGCTGATAACCTCTTGTTTGGAACCTTATTAAATGCTTTCCAGAAGTCTATGTAGACAACATCTGTAGACAATCCCCTATCCACCATGCTAGTGACCTTGTTAAAATATTCAACTAGATTAGTCAAACCTATCCAACACAAATCCATGCTGACTCTCTTTGATCAGCTGATATTTGTCCAAGTGCTCACTCACTCTGTCTCTGATGACAGACACTAATAATTTCCACACAACTGATGTTCAACTGACAGGTCTGTATTACCTAGTGTCTCCCTCTCTCCTTTCTTAAATAATGGAGTGACATTTGCAATAGATAGAATATATTTGTTTTTCATATTGTGTCCATACACATGTTCATGCATCTTTACTCGATGTAAATATCGTGTAAACACTACTGTAGAATTTCCCTGTAGGTTCCCCCATCTCCCACCATAACTTCGACCGAAGATCAGTGGAAACCCCAAAGAAATGGCATTAATGGCTTTTCCCAGCAAAGGAGAAAATCTCCATCTCTTTTTGCTGGGTTGCATTTGAACAAAGATCTTTAGATTGGTAGGGCAGCTGTTGCGTGCCTTCCATTTGTAATACCATGCTGTCTGCTTAACAACTTTTAAAAAATCTTAAGTTAATTTACTTCAGCACCAAGATGGTTAATGAACTGATGGCTGATTTATCATTCAGTTAGTCATAACTTGTTTTGATTCTACCAATGCTACAAGCTGCCAATTACAATGCAGCGCTCAGCCAAAAAAATGCTTATATTGCCAAAAGATAATTCAAGCTCATTGATCTGATGAGAAATGATTTTATACAGCTGATGCAGGACATTTATTTACAGTTATTTAATGATGTCTATTTATCATAATTATGAAATATATGTACTAATATAGCTGAGAAATAATAATTCTTGGAGGGGTGCATGGAGTGGGTCCGCCTTCTTGATTGCAGACATTTTTAGGAACTGTTCTCCACAAGCCCTTTGATTGGCATTGTGTGTTCCAGAGGCTGCAGCAAAGGATGATACAATGAAGCAACATTTTTGCCTGCTTACCTACCCTCAGCTAAATATCTGCCTTCAGTCACAATGAATTGTACTGCTTTCTTCCAAAATGTTGGAAAAAAATATCCAGTTCCACATAGACTTTTACTAACTTGCAGTGCTATTCGGAGTATCCCTAAAACAAAGTGAAATCTAGTATTGTAGCTCTGTATGGTTTTCAACATCACCAGCAGATGAAGAATTCAGGATGATTACCTTTTACTCTTTCACGTTATATTAGTGTGCTTTGATTACACTCGTTTAGTACTTTAAAAACGTGTCCTTAAAAGAAACTCTTAAATGTTTCTATTTCACAATATAATTTTAATGACTTGATCGGTTATCTATGTTGAGTGTATGATTGTTACACATGATTGTTATATGGAGAATGAGGGATTCTTAAGAGTGGGCACAAGGCATTAGTCTAATTGAGGAGTTCAGATGACATTGTAAATAATGAAGGTGAATTCTAAACAGTTTGTTATAGAAATCCCAGGGTCCAATTGCTGATTGCCACCGACTCCATCCTTCTCCTGGTCACTGTCTGAGGCTGAGCCAGACTGTTCTCAACCTTGCCGTCCTATTTGACCTTGAGCTGAGCTTCCGACCTCATATCCTCTCCATCACCAAGACTGCCTACATCCATCTCCATATTATCGCTCGTCTCTGCTCCCGCCTCAGCTCATCTATTGCTGAAATCCTTATCCATGCCTTTGTTATCTATAGACTCGACTATTCCAATGTTCTCCTGGCCGGCCTCCCACCTTGCACCCTCCGTAAACTTGAGCTCATCCAAAAGTCTGCTGCTTGTATCCTAACTCGCATCAAGTCCCGTTCACCACCATCCCTGTGCTCGCTGACCTACATTATCTCCCGATCCAGCAACGCCTCACTTCAAAAATTCTCTTCATTGTTTTCAAATCCCTCCATGGTCTCGGCCCTCCCTATATGTGTGACCTCCTCCAGCTCTACAAGCCTCCGAGATCTCTGCGCTCCTCCAATTCTGGTCTCTTGCACATCCCTGATTTTAATCGCTCCACCATAGGTGGCTGTGTCTTCAGCTGCCTAGGCTCTAAGCTCTGGAATTCCCTCCCTAAACCTCTCCGCATCCCTCCCTCTCTCTGCTCCTTTAAGATGCTCCTTAAAACCTACCTCTTTAACCAAGCTTTTGGCCACCTTTCCTAATATCTCCTTATGTGGCTCGGTGTCAAATTTTGTTTGATAACACACCTGTGAAATGCCTTGGGATGTTTTACTACGTTAAAGGCGCTATATAAATGCAAGTTGTTGTTGATGGGTATTTTCATATAATATTTAACATGTTAGTTTTCTTTAAATTTGGGGCTTAAAGCAGCTATCGGTGTGACTGCTAATGGACATTAAACTCCAAGTTAATGCACAGTGACACTCATACCACACAATTAATGACAGGATGTAATTGTGGCAAAATTTGCCCCCTTCAAGTTTTCAATTCACTTTTGGCTCTCCTGAATTCTCTTCTCTTGAAGGCAATGACTCTATTTGGGTTACAATTCCATGGATGATAGCAGCCTTCTGAAACATTGCACAAGTTTTTTTTTCCATATCTGAGCCAGGACATCAAGTTGCAACAGACTTTTCAACTGCAGGGACCATCACAGAGGAACCCAGTCCTATCCTTAATCAAAATCCCCACATGTGCACTTCCAGGAGGGGCTGCTGGATAACAATCAGAAGCTCTGGCAGATTTTTCTTTTCTCCTCATTTTCCCAGGGACACTGAGTTGACTGTTTGGAAATTCTGTATCCATTATAAATGATTATCATTTTGAGAGTGATGGATAACCAGAGGTATCACGATGAATAATTTTAATGAGGAGATTCAAATTAGGTGGCAAATCACAAGAATTTATTGGAAGTAAATGTGTGGAACAGCATGTGTACACTTATCTGTGTGCATGGGCTCTTTTAACTGCCAGCATTATTCTACATGTGGCATGTGAAAATTTCACTGCATTACACAGAGCCAAAAGTCTCACAATGAAATGACAAGAGTGACCGTTTTTTTTAATAGTACATGTGGCTGAAGCTTATGTTGGTGCTTACGCAGTGTTTTATGAATATAGACACAGCATACTATATCAGTAACTCAAACAACATACCTACAAACTCAAAGTATGGGATACAAATTGCATTTCAGTTCAACAGAGGAAGATATCATTTGAGTTGTTGGGGTATAATATTTAAATTTGACATCTTGAAAATTTATTGCTGGCAAACCAGTATAATATGAAGGAATTTCAATGCAGTATTATTAGGATAGTTGGAGTGTCACTTAGTTCTAGATATTGGAACTGCTCTGAAGCTCCTTGCTATGACCCAGCGTATGAAAGTTTTGGTGTCCATTTTAATTAAATTTTTGCGATAAGGGTGAGTAATGTAGTAATATAAATAGTCCTGAAGCTGACAAATTGAAATAATGTGCCAACAGATAATGACCGTGTATTTGTGAGCGTTCATTTTGAACTATTGAAAAATTTGTTGCATAGGAAACACCAGTGTGTTAATTTCAGATTCAGTTTTATGCCCAACCACAACAAAGTGCCATTAACTTCCACCAGTGTACAATTCATAGCCCAGGTTTACAGATATGTTTACACTTGTACGCATTTCACTAAGCACCAGTGCCAGGTACTTATGTTACATATTTGAAACTCAAATATCTGTGCTGAATAAATGTGCAAACATTTTTAATTGTGATTTTTAAAAATAAATTTATGGATGTTGGGAAGTTGTGAATGGAGGGAAATGTGGGCAGCAAAGCATTGGATGGACCAGGATTTTCATTTGCTCATTCTGAGACTAGTTTATATTGGCAATATCTCAACGTACTTTCAAATCAGCACTGTCGGCTGCCCTACCCTGTCATGGACACAATGGTGCCAATTTGGAGCTTATCATTCAAGTAATTTTATAGCGACAAATGGACATTAGAATTTGGACTGAGTATACGCATTGTTTCTCACTATAAATAAATATATATACTAATAGCCACTATATACTAATAGCCACTATGAAACAACAACAACCTGCATTAATATATTGCTTTTAACATAGCAAAATATCCCAAGGCACTTCACAGAAATGTAATCAGACAAAATAGTCACCGAGCCCAAGGAGATGGAGTGACTAAAAGCTTAGTTAAAGAGATGGGTTTTAAGGAGGGTCTTAGGGGAGGATAGGGAGTTGGAGAGGCAGAGAGGTTTAGGGAACAAATTCCAGAGTGTAAGACCTAGATGTTTGAAGGCACTGCCGCCAATGGTGGAGTGAAAGGAGTAGGGGGTGTACAAAAGGCCGGAGTTGGAGGAACGCAAAGTTTTTGGAGGGTTGTATGGCTGGTGAAGATTACAGAGATAGAGAGGGGCGAGGTCATGAAGCAATTTAAATACGAGGATGAGAAGTTTAAATCTGAGGCATTGGGGGAACCGGGAGCCCATGTAGATGGGTGAATGGGACTTGGTGCAAGTTAGGATATGGGCAGCAAAGTTTATTTCAATCAAACAGAATAGTGAAAAACTATGCTTCCCCATATCAGTCTTATTTAAAGTCTTACCTTAATTTAAACAAAATAACTCCTAACTCCTCTCCTGTCTGCTATTTCTGAGACTGGCCAAAGTGTGTCCTTGCGCCTTTCTGCTTGAAGACCTGACTGACTGATGTCTCCGATTGTATTTTTTATTTCCCTCTATTCATAGAAAGGAATAGATACTTTCCAAGACAATGAATGTGAGGTGTTTATTGCTTGCTGAGACAGGCTAAGAAATTGCCTATTATTTACAGTCTGTGGGGAAACAATATCAAAGCTCATAGGTGTGGTGCTCTTTTTAACTTGTGTAAATACACATGGTTTTAAAAATTCAACAGTTCAAACAACTTTTCTTTTCCAAACCTTTGTTTTGAAACATGGTCACAAAAAAATCTTCAAACGTGCTAAGATACTTTTGGGGTGTTGTGAGTATGGTCTAAGAGACTGGTTAGGGCCCATATTAAACAAAATGTTAGGGCAAGGAAAGGGACAAGGAGGAGAACTGGATGGATTATAGAAAATAATAAAAGGAGACCAAAAAAATAATGAGGGCTAAGCAGGAGCAGGAAAAACACTAAAATGGTATTAGGGGGAGCAGCAATAACTACATAAAAAAAGAGAGTAATGAAGTAAGGGTTAAGTCCCTTAGAAACAGGTTTAGATATGATAGTATTAGTGGATAATGACATGGTGAAACAGTGAAATTAATGGCCCAGATTTTGCTGTCAAGATAACAGTGAGGCTAATGGTGCACGTCGTTATTTAAGCGTAAATGGTACAGCAACTTCAGGCGAGAGGCAGATGCACGGTTAAATGCCAATACCCTAAAGTTGCTGTTCGAGTTGAGCCACTCCACCGTTAGCTTTACGAAAACGGCATTTCGCTGTCTGCCTCACCATTGATCTGCATTGAATGGTGTGAAGTTACTGTATTTGTGCAGTAGATACGAAGTAAACTCGATACAGAAAGTTAAGACTTGTCATTACAAATGCAAGTAACCTTTTAACGACTTGATAACACTTAGTTACTGCCAATCAACCTGTCTGGTACTGAAAATTAATTATTACAAGTGTGGAGTCTCATTCCTTCAGGTATTAATTGTTGTTGGAGATTTTAAAGATGTCAAATTTAAAAAATGTTATTTTTTTTACTTTTCCTTTCTGCCTCTTTTTTTCTCCCTCTCTTAGAATCATAGAAAGTTACAGCACAGAAGGAGGCCATTCGGCCCATCGTGGCTGAAAAAGAGCTATCCAGCTTAATCCCACTTGCCAGCACTTGGTCTATAGCCCTATAGATTACGGCCCTTCAAGTGCACTTCCAAGTACTTTTTAAATAAGTTGAGAGTTTCTGCCTCTACCACCCTTTCAGGTAGTGAGTTCCAGACCCCCACCACCCTCTGGGTGAAAAAATTTCTCCTCAGCTCCCCTCTAATCCTCTACTAGTTACTTTAAATCTATGCACCCTGGTCACTGACCCCTCTGCTAAGTGAAATGGATCTTCCCTATTCACTCTATCTAGTCCCATCATAATTTTATATACCTCAATTAAATCTCCCCTCAGCCTCTTTTGTTCTAAAGAAAACAACCCCAGCCTATCCAATCTGTCATCAGACCTAAAATTCTCTAGCCCTGGCAACATCCTTGTAAATCTCCTCTGTACTCTCTCTAGTGCAATCACATCTTTCCTGTAATGTGGTGACCAGAACTGTATGCAGTACTCAAGCTGTGGCCTAACTAGTGTTTTATACAGTTCTAGCATAACCTCTCCGCTTTTATATTCTATGCCTCGGCTAATAAAAGAAAGTATTCCATATGCCTTTTTAACCACCTTATCTACCTGTCCTACTACCTTCAGGGATCTGTGGACATGCACTCCAAGTTCATTTTGTTCCTCTACACCTCTCAGTATCCTCCCATTTATTGTGTATTCCCTTGCCTTGTTTACCCTCCCCAAATGCAATACCTCACACTTCTCTGGATTGAATTCCATTTGCCACTTTTCTGCCCATCTGACCAGTCCATTGATATCTTCCTACAGTCCACAGCTTTCTTCCTCACTATCAACCACACGGCTAATTTTTGTATCATCTGCAAACTTCTTGATCAAGCCCCCCCACATTCAAGTCCATATCATTAATATATACCACAAAAAGCAAAGGACCTAGTACTGAGCCTTGCGGGACCCCACTGGAAACAACCTTACAGTCGCAAAAAAACCTGTCAACCATTACCTTTTGCTTCATGCCACTGAGCCAATTTTGGATCCAACATGCCACTTTTCCTTGGATCCCATGGACTTTTACTTTTTTGACCAGTCTACCATGTGGAACCTTGTCAAACGCCTTGCTAAAATCCATGTACACTACATCAAACGGGTTACCATCATCGACCCTCCTTCTTACCTCCTCAAAGAAATCAATCAAGTTAGTCAGACACAACCTTCCCTTAACAAATCCATGCTGACTGACCTTGATTAATTTGTGCCTTTCTAAATGATGATTTATGCTGTCCCTCATAATTGATTCCAATAATTTGCCCACCACTGAGATTAGACTGACTGGCCTATAATTACTTGGCCTATCTCTTTCTCCCTTTTTAAACCACAGTACAACGTTCGCTGTCCTCCAATCCTTTGGCACCCCACACCTGTATCAAGGGAGGATTGGAAAATGATGGTCAGAGCCTCTGCTATTTCCTCCCTTGCTTCTCTTAACAGCCTGGGATACAGTTCATCCGGATTTATCTACTTTCAAAGATGCTAATCCCTTTAATACTTCCTCACTCACTTTGTTTATCCCATCTAATATTTCACACTCCTCCTCTTTAACTACAATGTCTACATCATCTCCCTCTTTTGTGAAGACAGACGCAAAGTATTCATTAAGAACCATACCAACATCTTCCGCCTCCACACATAGGTTACCTTTTTGGTCTCTAATAGGCCCTACTCTTTTCTTAGTTATCCTCTTGCTCTTTTTGTATTTATAAAACATCTTTGGGTTTTCCTTGATTTTACTTGCCAGTATTTTTTTTATGCCCTCTCTTTGCTTTCCTAATTTCCTTTTTAATTTCACCCCTGCACTTTCTATACTCCTCTAGGCTTTCTGCAGTATTGAGCTCTCAGTATCTGATGTAAGCTTCCCTTTTTTGCTGCATCCTACCCTAGTATGCTCCTTGTCATCAAGGGGGCTCTTGATTTGGCAGTCCCACCCTTTTTCTTTGTGGGAACATGTTTGTTCTGAACGCTCACAATCTTCCCCTTGAATGCCTCCCACTGCTCTGACACTAATTTACCTTCAAGTAGCTGTTTCCAGTCCACTTTTGCTAAATCACTTCTCAGCTTAGTAAAATTTGCCATTCCCCAATTGAGAACTTTAACTCCTGTTCTATCTCTATCCTTTTCCATAACTATGCTAAATCTAACTGAATTATGAGCACTATCACCAAAATGCTCTCCCACTGATACTCCTTCCACCGACCCAACTTCATTCCCTGAAACTAAGTCCAGAACTGTCCCCCTCTAGTTGGGCTTGCCACATACTGGCTAAAAAAGACCTTCTGAATGCAATTGAAGAATTCTGCGCCCTCAATACCTTTTACACTGCTTGTATCCCGGTTAATATTAGGGTAGTTGAAATCCCCTACTATTACTGCCCTATTGTTTTTGCACTTCTCAGAAATTTGCCTACATATTTGCTGTTCTTAATCTGATGTTTCTTTCCCTCTCTTTATTTCCCTTCCTGTACCTGATTTGACATTGAATTCACCGGCTCCAATGTATTTCTCAATCCTTCAATCTCATTGGTTGAGGAGATACCCTGTTGAGCTGAAGAGTGCAAGGGTAAGTCTAACTAACGACAGACGCTGTTAGATGCCTTGCTACAGCAAAATCTGACCCAATATTTTGCTCAGACTGCAATGAATAAGGAGGCTGTGAAAGGAAAGTTTCAGGGAGGACTCGGGATTAGTGATGGGGTGAAACTCACAGGTATTATAAGGGTAGATTTTATAAATTTGCACCCTTAGCACAGGAAGTGCACATCTGAAATTCAGGTGCAAAGGCTAATGAGCCCTTCAGATACAATTGATAGATGGCTAATCCTGCAGGGCCTATTGAAGTCTGCACCTTAATTGTGATAACCTTTCTTATGCATGGAGCTCCGCCCCGGGAATTGCAAATTTATAAAATCTACCCTATTGAGTATAAATAGAAAAATTGTAGTGGATAAACTAAGGAGATTGAAGTCAAGTTTCCAGGCTCAGATGATTTCTACCCAAGGGTATTAAAAAAATTGGGGATGCATTACTTGTAAGTCCCAAAATGCCGAGACTTTCAACATGTTGTATTGCTCAACAAGAGCACAGATCAGAGAATCAGTGTGCCCAATTTGTGGTGATCTTACTTTCCTGGCCACTGACATCAATGGGAGTGGAGTCTTGCAATTTTGGGGCTTTAATCTTCCAAATATTGCTGTGTTAGTGGCTAATGCTAGAGGATTGGAAAGTAAAAAAAAATTACAACTTTATTCCAACTAAGAGAAATGGACAAACCCAGTCACTACAGGCAATGGGCCTTATATTCCTGGGGCCCTGCTCTGCTACTGGCAGTGCAACGAAGCCAGACTTATATCTACCAGTCTGCTGTCGCCTGACTCCATTTGAAATCCTGTAGTCAAGGTCATTTGCTTGGGTGGCGCGGGCACCTCCTCCACCTCCAGCGGAATTATAGGTGAAGACCCATCAGAACCCAGTCCCAACTACCCAGTTTGCACTGATACAATCCCTATCACCCTCAGCCCAGGAATTTTGGGTTTAGCATCAGCAGTGAGAAAATTACGGGAATCTATTATCAGGAACTGAATGATTGAGCACTTGGGAAAATGTAAGCTGTGCAGGTGAGTCAGCAGGGTTTTGTGAAAGCTGTGTCATTTCTAACTAACCTGACAGAGTTCTTTGATAGAGTTGCTTCGGTGTTAGAGAATCAATGGATGTCACATATA
Source organism: Heptranchias perlo (assembly GCF_035084215.1). Lineage (NCBI taxonomy): Eukaryota > Metazoa > Chordata > Chondrichthyes > Hexanchiformes > Hexanchidae > Heptranchias > Heptranchias perlo. Next base: position 105,485,724 of record NC_090327.1, read on the forward strand.
TTGATTTTCAGAAGGAATTTCATAATGGCCTTCAAAAGTAATTGCTAGCTAAAATTAAAGCTATGGAATTAGAGATAGCCTCCTGGCACAGATAGGAAACCAGTTGGGAAACAAGAGACAGAGATTTGGGTTAAAAGATACAGGTCTGCAGGAAAGAACAAGTGACTTTCCCCCAGGAATAGGTGCTGAGGCCCCAGTTTTTACATACACAATTTCGAAGGGGAGCAAACCTAAGTTTTCAGTAAGCTGGGAAAATGTAACGAATTATGAAGAAGTCAGCCGAAAATTGCAAACAACAAAATAACAATAACACCTTTAATGTAGTTAAATGTCCCAGGGTGCTTCATAGAACTGATTAACAAACAGAATTTGACACCGAGCCACATAATGAGATATTAGGACAGGTGATCAAAAGCTTGGTCGAAGAGAACAGGTTTGAAGGAATGTTTTAAAGGAGTAGAGAGGGGTAGAAAGGTGTAGAAGTTTAGGGAGGGAATTCCAGAGCTTAGGGCCTAGGAAGCTGAAGGCACGACCGTCAATGGTGGAGCAAAGAAAATCGGGGATGCCCAAGAGGCCAGAATTGGAGGCATGCAGAGATCTCAGAGAGTTGTAAGGCTGGTGGAGGTTACAGAGATAGGGAGGGACAAGGCCATGGAGGGATTTGAAAATAATGATGAGAATTTTAAAATCGAGGCGTTGCTGGACCGGGAGCCAATGTAGGTCAGCAAGATGGGTGAACAGGAGTTGGTGCAAGTTAGGATACTGGCAGCAGAGTTTTGGATAAATTCCAGTTTACGGAGGCTGTAAGATGGGAGACTGGGCAGGAGAGCATAGGAATAGTTGAGTCTGTGGTAACAAAAGCATGAATGAGGGTTTCAGCAGCAGATGAGCTGAGGTAGAGGTGGAGATTGGTGATTTTACGGAGGTGGAAGTAGGTCGCCTTGATGATAGAGAGGACATGGGACCGGAAGCTCATCTCAGGGTCAAATAATGAAGCAGTCCGTGCCCGCATGCAGCAAGACCTGGACAACATCCAGGCTTGGGCTCATAAGTGGCAAGGGAACATTCGCACCAGACAAGTGCCAGGCAATGACCATCTCCAACAAGAGAGAGTCTAACCACCTTCCCTTGACATTCAACAGCATTACCATCGCCAAATCCCCCACCATCAACATCCTGGGGGTCACCATTGACCAGAAACTTAACTGGACCAGCCATATAAATACTGTGGCTACAAGAGCAGGTCAGAGGCTGGGTATTCTGCGGCGAGTGACTCACCTCCTGACTCTCCAAAGCCTTTCCACCATCTACAAGGCATAAGTCAGGAGTGTGATGGAATACTCTCCACTTGCCTGGATGAGTGCAGCTCCAACAGCATTCAAAAAGTTCGACACCATCCAAGATAAAGCAGCCCGCTTGATTGGCACCCCATCCACCACCGTAAACATTCAGTTCCTTCACCATCGGTGCACCGTGGCTTCGGTATGTACCATCTACAGTATGCACTGCAGCTACTCGCCAAGGCTTCTTTGACAGCACCTCCCAAACCCACGACCTCTGATACCTAGAAGGACAAGGGCAGCAGGCACATGGGAACAACACCAACTGCACGTTCCCTTCCAAGTCACACACCATCCCGACTTGGAAATATATCACCGTTCCTTCATCGTCGCTGGGTCAAAATGTTGGAACTCCCTACCTAACTGCAAGTTGGGAGAACCTTCATCACACGGAGTGCAGCAGTTCAAAAAGGCGGCTCACCACCGCCTTCTCAAGGGCAATTAGGGATGGGCAATAAATGCTGGCCTTGCCCGCGATGCCCACATTCCATGAACGCATAAAAAAAATAGGACGCCAAGGTTGCGAATGGTCTGGCTCAGCCCCAAGCAGCGGCCAGGGAAAAGGATGTTGTTTGTAGCTAGGGAACAAAGTTTGTGGCGGGGAACGAAGACAATGGCTTTGGTCTTCCCAATATTTAATTGTACTAAATTTCTGCTCATCCAATACTGGATGTCAAACAAGCAGCATGACAAATCAGAGGCAGTGGAAGGGTCGAGACAGATGGTGGTGAGGTAAGTGGACATAAATGGATTGTGAACAGACTGATCAATAGCAGACGCATAAAGTGTGAGGTTGTAGATTTTGGATGTGAGAATATCAGATGGGAATACAGTCTAAATCCAAAAGCACTGGGCTGTTAGATAAACAAAAGGATTTAAGGGTCTGGGTGCATAAGTCATTAAAAGCTAGCTTACAGAAGCAAAAAACAATCAAAAAGAAAAACTAGGCTGATAAGATGCTGGGCTTCATCACAAGAAGTACAGAACATAATAGTAAGTACGTACGACTGCAGTTATGCAGGCTGATGGTCAGACTTCATTTGAAGTATTGTGATCAGTTTTAGGCACCCCGCCCTATGGGGAAGGATACATTGGTCTTGGAGGAAGTCCAGTGATGATTCACTGGGATAATACCTAGAATGAAGGGACTTAGCTATGGTGAGACAGGATAAATTTAGATTATGCTCCCTAAGGATGAGGAGGTTAAGGAGTGATCTGGTTTAGAAGCTGAAAATAAGGTAGGGAATCAACACGGTATATAGGGAACAATTTTCTCTCTCGTAGGGGAATCCTAAATAAGTGAACATAATCTTAAAATTAGAACTAAGGAGTTAAAAGCAAATCCAGGAAAAGTTTTTACACACAAAAGGTTGTAAGAATGTGGAATCAATTGAGGTGTTGATAAGGAAGACAGATATATACTGGAGAAGTAAGTGTATTAAGAGATAAGGAGAATGGACAGGGAATTGAGATTAAAAAGATGAAGAGCTTCCATGGGTAACAAAATTGTAGAACTGGCTAGAGGCATCGAATGGCCTATACCTGTTCCTATGTTCTCCCCATCTTCCTTCTCTTCGGAAGTTACTGAATTAGGCTGGGTACAGTTGTATGAATCATGACTGTCCCCTGGCACCTCACTCAAATGGCAAATTTTCATTTGTGAACTTAACCTGGGGGAAATCAGAGTTAAGCCGCATTGGGGTAATTTTGACTTTGGGTGATGGTGTTAAATTGGAGATATCAATTAACCCACCGGAATGAAAATCGGGAGAGATGTATAACAAGCGGCTGAATCGATAATGCCGATTTTACACTATCACCAAAGTCGAAAATTACCTCCATTGTGTTCCCACCCGCTGTCCACACGTGCAAACTTTCCAGTTAGAATCATCGAATAACAATTAGGAGCAGTAACACTAGCAAATTTTTTATTTATCCCTCCCAAGCTCAAGGATGTTGAAGCTAATTGTGGTGCTCCTATCATCACAGCACATAAGAACATAAGAACATAAGAAATTGGAGCAGGAGTAGGCCAATCGGCCCCTCGAGCCTGCTCCGCCATTCAATAAGATCATGGCTGATCTGATCCCAACCACAAATCTAAAGAACACAAGAAGTCGGAGCAGGACCCGGCCACATAGCCCCTGGGCCCTCTCCGCCACCCACAGGGCATTGACCGATCCGAACTCAGCTTCATGTCCAATTTCCTGCCCGCTCCCCATAACCCCTAATTCCCTTTACTTCTAGGAAACTGTCTATTTCTGTTTTAAATTTATCTAATGATGTAGCTTCCACAGCTTCCTGGGGCAGCAAATTCCACAGACCTACCACCCTCTGAGTGAAGAAGTTTCTCCTCATCTCAGTTTTGAAAGAGCAGCCCCTTATTCTAAGATTATGCCCCCTAGTTCTAGTTTCACCCATCTTTGGGAACATCCTTACTGCATCCACCCGATCAAGACCCTTCACAATCTTATATGTTTCAATAAGATCGCCTCTCATTCTTCTGAACTCCAATGAGTAGAGTCCCAATCTACTCAACCTCTCCTCATATGTCCGCCCCCTCATCCCCGGGATTAACCGAGTGAACCTTCTTTGTACTGCCTCGAGAGCAAGTATGTCTTTTCTTAAGTATGGAGACCAAAACTGTATGCAGTATTCCAGGTGCGGTCTCACCAATACCTTATATAACTGCAGCAATACCTCCTTGTTTTTATATTCTATCCCCCTAGCAATAAAAGCCAACATTCCGTTGGCTTTCTTGATCACCTGCTGCACCTGCATACCAACTTTTTGATTTTCTTGCACTAGGACCCCCAGATCCCTTTGTACTGCAGTACTTTCCAGTCTCTCGCCATTAAGAAAATAACTTGCTCTCTGATTTTTCCTGCCAAAGTGCATAACCTCACATTTTCCAATATTATATTGCATCTGCCAAATCTCCGCCCACTCACCCAGCCTGTCTATATCCCCTTGCAGGTTTTTTATGTCCTCCTCACTCTCTACTTTCCCTCCCATCTTTGTATCATCTGCAAATTTTGATATGTTGCACTCGGTCCCCTCCTCCAAATCGTTAATATAGATTGTAAAGAGTTGGGGACCCAGCACCGACCCCTGTGGAACACCACTGGTTACTGGTTGCCAGTCCGAAAATGAACCATTTATCCCAACTCTCTGCTTCCTGTTTGATAACCAATCCTCCACCCATGCCAGAATATTACCCCCAATCCCGTGATTTTTTATCTTAAGTAATAATCTTTTATGTGGCACCTTGTCGAATGCCTTCTGGAAGTCTAAATACACTACGTCCACTGGTTCCCCTTTATCCACCCTATACGTTATATCCTCGAAGAACTCAAGCAAATTTGTCAGACATGACTTCCCCTTCATAAAGCCATGCTGACTTTGTCCTATTAAATTATGCTTATCTAAATGTTCCGTTACTGTCTCCTTAATAATAGACTCCAAAATTTTACCCACCACAGATGTTAAGCTAACTGGCCTATAATTTCCAGCCTTCTGCCTACTACCCTTTTTAAATAACGGTGTTACATTAGCAGTTTTCCAATCTGCCGGGACCTCTCCTGAGTCCAGGGAATTTTGGAAAACTATCACCAAAGCATCCACAATCCCTACTGCCACTTCCCTCAAGACCCTAGGATGGAAGCCATCAGGTCCAGGGGATTTATCCGCCTTGAGTCCCATTATTTTACTGAGTACCATCTCTTGAGTGATTTTAATCGTATTTAGCTTGTCCAGTGTTGGGATATTCTTAGTGTCCTCTACTGTAAAGACTGAAACAAAATATTTGTTCAGCATTTTTGCCATCTCCATGTTTCCCACCATTAATTTCCCGGTCTCATCCTCTAAGGGACCTATGTTTGCCTTAGCCACCCTTTTTCTTTTTATATAACTATAGAAACTCTTGCTATCTGTTTTTATATTTTTTGCTAATTTCTTTTCATAATCTAACTTCCCTTTCTTAATCAATCCTTTAGTTACTTTTTGCTGTCTTTTGAAGAATTCCCAATCTTCTATCCTCCCACTAAGTTTGGCTACCTTATATGTCCTTGTTTTTAGTCGGATACTATCCTTGATTTCTTTACTTAGCCACGGGTGGCTGTCATTTCTTTTACACCCTTTTTTCCTCAGTGGAATATATTTATTTTGAAAGTTGTAAAATAACTCCCTAAATGAACACCACTGCTCATGTACCGTCTTACCCTTTAATCTATTTTCCCAGTCCACTTTAATCAATTCCGCTCTCATACCATCATAGTCTCCTTTATTCAAGCTCAGTACGCTTGTTTGAGAATCAACCTTCTCACCCTCTAATTGGATATGGAATTCAACCATGTTGTGGTCGCTCGTTCCAAGGGGATCCTTAACTAGGACATTATTAATTAATCCTGACTCATTACACAGGACCAGGTCCAAGGTTGCCTGCCCCCTTGTAGGATCAGTTACATACTGTTCAAGAAATCCATCCCTGATGCACTCAATGAACTCGTCCTCAAGGCTGCTCTGCCCAATTTGATTTGTCCAGTTAATATGATAATTAAAATCCCCCATAATTATGGCTGTTCCCTTATTACATGCCCCGACTATCTCCTGATTAATACTTCTTCCAGCAGAGTTGCAACTATTAGGAGGCCTATATACTACGCCCACTAATGTTTTTTTTCCCTTATTATTCCTTATCTCCACCCAAACTGTTTCATTATCTTGATGCTTTGTCCCAATATCATTTCTCTGTATTACAGTGATTCCTTCCTTTATTAACATAGCCACCCCACCTCCCCTTCCTTCCTGCCTGTCCTTCCTGATTGTTAAATACCCTGGCATATTTAATTCCCAGTCGTTGTCACCCTGCAGCCATGTTTCTGTAATGGCCACAAGATCATACCCATACGTAGTTATTTGTGCCGTTAACTCGTCCATTTTATTACGAATGCTACGTGCATTCAGATAAAGAACTTTCAAATCTGTTTTGTGACGCTTAGTTCCTGCTTTTTCCTTTTTTAACACTTTACCTATTACTCCATACCTTCTGTCCCTTCCTGTTACGCTTTCCTCTCTCTCCCTGCTCAGGTTCCCAACCCCCTGCCACTTTAGTTTAAACCCTCCCCAACAGCACTAGCAAACACTCCTCCTAGGACAGCGGTCCCGGCCCTGCCCAGGTGCAGACCGTCCGGTTTGTACTGGTCCCACCTCCCCCAGAACCGTTTCCAGTGTCCCAGGAATTTGAATCCCTCCCCCTTGCACCATTCCTCTAGCCACGTATTCATTTGAAATATCCTCCTATTTCTACTCTGACTAGCACGTGGCACTGGCAGCAATCCTGAGATTACTACCTTTGAGGTCCTATTTTTTAATTTACCTCCTAACTCCCTATATTCTGCTTTTAGGACCTCATCCCCTTTTTTACCTATATCGTTGGTGCCTATGTGCACCACGACAGCTGGCTGTTCGCCCTCCCCCTCCAAAATGTTCTGTAGCCGCTCCGAGACATCCTTGATCCTTGCACCAGGGAGGCAACACACCATCCTGGAGTCTCGGTTGCGGCCGCAGAAACGCCTGTCTATTCCCCTTACAATTGAGTCCCCTATCACTATAGCTCTGCCACTCTTTTTCCTCCCAGCCTGTGCAGCAGAGCTACCCGTGGTGCCAGGAAGTTGGCTGCTGCTGCCTTCCCCTGATAAGTCATCCCCCCCAACAGCATCCAAAGTGGCATATCTGTTTGAGAGGGGGATGGACACAGGGGACCCCTGCACTACCTGCCTGCATCTCTTACTCTTCCTGGTGGTCACCCATTCACTTCCTGCCTGTATACCCTTTACCTGCGGTGTGACCAACTCGCTAAACGTGCTATCCACGAGTTTCTCTGCATCGCGGATGCTCCACAGTGAGTCCACCCGCAGCTCCAGCTCCGAGATACGATCGGTCAGTAGCTGCAGGTGGACACACTTCCCGCACACATGGTCGGCAGGGACACCGGTAGTGTCCATGACTTCCCACATCTTGCAGGAGGAGCATATCACGGGTGCGAGGTCTGCTGCCATGACTTGCCTTAGCTGAGTTACCCCTTTTAAATTACGTTGAAATTAGAAAATGTTAACTATACTAGGGACCTAGGTTCACTAAAAAAAAAACACTATCTGCTATAAAACCTGCAGATCTTCCCTTTCTTATTACTTTACTTACAGTAAAATGGTAGAAATACTCACCTGAACCTACTCACCAATCAGCTGCCTCCCCTGTGCCGCGTCACTTTCTGACTGGTGACGTCACCCCCGAACTGCCGCTGGTCTCAGAGTCTCGCTCTCAGAGTAAGCTCTGGTCTCGCTCTCTCCACACTGTTTATATCCCCGCTCTGGTCTCGCTCTCTCCGCGCTGTTTATATCTCCGCTCTGGTCTCGCTCTCTCCGCGCTGTTTATATCTCCGCTCTGGTCTCGCTCTCTCCCGCCGCTCATACCAGCAGTTAAACCTGAGCCCTGCTCCTCTGTATGTGTGATTCAGTTCCACAGTGGACAGTGGGATAGAATTTCCACTAGGTGGGGTATTCTCCCAATCTGGTGCCGTTTCTTTGGGGTTTCCACTAATCTTACGATGGGAGGTTGGGGAGAAGCCCCACAGAAATTCGAGATGAGTGCCTTTATCAAAGGAGCCATTGGGGGATTGGGGGTACTTGAGAATAACACTTCACCAAACCAGAAACCTAATGGTAGCCCTGCCAATCTGTGTCAAGATTAGCACTGATGCCATAGAAGGTGAAAACCAAGCCCTTGAGCATTTACAGGTTATTTACAACAACTTGATTTAAATAACGCCTCCAACATAATAAAACGTCCCAAGGCACTTCACAGGAGCATAATCAGACAAAAATTGACACTGAGCCAAAGAAAGAGACAAATGCTTGGTCAAAGAGGTAGGTTTTAAGCAGCATCTTAAAGAAGGAGAGAGAGAGGTGGAGAGGTGAAAAGATTTAAGGGGGGAATTCCAGAGCTTACAGCTTAGACGGCTGAAGGCACGGCCACCTTTGGTGGCATGAAGGAAGTAGGGGATGCACAAAAGGCTAGAGTTGGAGGAATGCAGAGTTCTCGTAGGGCTGGAGGAGGTTACAGAGATAGGGAAGAACGAGTCCATGGAGGGATTTGAACATGAGGATGAGCATTTTAAATCTGAGGCGTTGGTGGACCTGGAGCCAATGTAGGTCAGCAAGCACAGGGGTGATGGGTGAATGGTGAGCAAGTTAGGATATAGATATTTAATACCTAATATATATTTTATTTCCAACTGTCACTCTATTGTGTCTATAATACCTGCAGTTTTCCAGTTTTCTACACTGTTGCACTGGAGCCATGTCATACAGAAGGATTTCAACCATCCATACGACTTTAGCAGTGCAAGCTCCTAGGATTACAGAGGCTTTCAATTGTCCCTAACTGTGGATGTGAAATGCATATATGAATGAATGAAATAATAACTGAGTCTGGCAATCTGACGTTTGTACATTCCAACAGTCTTAGCATCACTATGATGTGATGCTTCACTTATCAGATCATTCGGCTGTAAAATCCACTTTCTTGGCACATTTCAGGTGCTGGAGGAAAATAGAATATTAAAAAGGTGCTGTCAGGAGAAGTGCCAGATTGTGAGCCATTAAATAAAAAGGTTAAAGTTACAGTAGGTGATGTATTGGCTGTCCTCCATGTCAGAATATTACATGCGTGAATGAGTAAAGGGAGTTTCTTTCAGTAATTATATTTGAAAGTGATGCATATGGAGTATCTATTAGCTATATGATGTACATAAATGCTGGCTCTTGAAAGCAATGATTGATTATTGCCCTTGCTTGACTTATTACTAGAGTCACCAATTTTCTGATACAGATTTTCAAAATATTTTGGTCCCTACAATTATAGTTTACTGTATTTATAATGTTGGATGCAGATTACTTTGTAACTGTGAGGGTACAGATTCAATGAAAGGGAAATAGTAGTGTAGGCACTATTATCTTAGGAAAAATAATCAGGTTGGGGTAGGGAGCATAGTACTTTAAAGTGTAGCAGTTATAAAAATAAAGCACTCTCTAAATGAGGAGAAATCTGTTCCAGATTGATAACCATGATGGAAAAGAAAGCCAAGCTACTTGTTTTCCCAGTGACCACTCCCTGACTCAGTGTATCATTGACAGCAATGCAGGAACTGATGCCTGTATATGATGTGAAATGTCAGCCCTCCGTTGAAGTACAGCACTGAAGTGAAATCAGTGAGCATTGGATTCTGCGAGTGGCGTGAGGTTGCCATAGACTTAGCTTGCTTTGGCTGCAGCATAAGTACAAAACTTTCATCCCCTCCGCTGGGCGGGAATGGGCCAGTAGTGTGATTAAAATAGCAGAGCAGCACTTGCCCCCCACCACCACCCCGACCGACGTCCAGTCTCCACCATTTTGGTTGTGGCCTTGGAACAGGTGCTGCTCGAAACAAGTGGGAGCCTCAATTGTCAATGCAACTCAGGACCCTATGATGTCAGTAGGACACTGATGCAATTTTCAAATACCAATGGGTGGCGCATGCATCTGGATCAGCTGGGCTCTGCAGTGAAGCTGGCAGGTTTCCGGCGCCCTCCGATCGGCGAGCTATGTCAAATGTACCAGCAGCTCGCAGATGGAATGGTAATAAGGCACAACCATGAAAATTGGTCTAGTCTCAGGTGGCTTCCATTGTGTGGCTGGCGGGTACGCTCTGCTCACCTCCTGCCTGATGGAAGTGGTCACAGGAAAGTCCACCCCTTCAACTTTTACTGATGGTGAAGACCACTATTCATAACCTTTTTCCCAACACTAAGGGAGGGATTTTGAGGCCTCCCCCCTGGTGGAAACGGGGCAGTAGCACCCCAAAAATGGTTGTGGATGACTTACCGCCCCATTCCCGCTGTCGCTGTGGCTGCTGTAATCCTCCCCTGTGCAGTAAGCCCTTTTAATATGAAATTTGGGGCTGTACGACGTTTTAGAACAGTACCAGGTGTAGCATGTGTCACACACCTTCCATCCAGTATCAGCTTGCAGTCTGGCCGAAGAGGAGCCAAAGTTTTACTGTATTTTCATTGGGCTAGGAGGAGCAGGAATCTTTATCTGGGCTCCCCAAAACCTTCCTGGATCGCTGCCATTTCGGATACCCCTGCCACTTGATTGGACCCCCTTCTTCTGGCCCAGAGGCTGGGCGGGCTACCCGATATTGCGGCGGCCCAGAGCCAGTGGCCTGCCCTGTGGTGCTTGACTTCTGCCCACAGCCCACTGGTGAAATGCTAATAAGGGTTGGCCCTCAAAATTGACCGGACCTCCCCTGGGACTATTGGGAAGCCAGCGGACAAGCTCCACCAGCAGGCCGCTCAAAATCCACACCGAGGCAAAATCTGCCCCAAAGTATTTAATTGGTAATTGGACAACAGCGAACTGAAGCTTTGCACTTGCACATGAGCACAGCTTTGCCTGAAGGTAGAGCCAGCAATATTGCTCAGTGCTGCCACCTCACACTCCTCTAAAGCAGGTAATAGTGTCAAATGAATTGGTACCAGCACTATAAGAAAATCAATGATGATTTAACCTAGCCCATTTTGGGAAAAAAAAACAAAGTTCGAACTCTCCGGGCAGAACTTTCAACTTTGGCAGCGGTGTAAAAGTGGTGGTATGAGATCGGCCACCCGTTATACACCCCCGCCCAATTTTCGATTGGCCAATCCAATACCCCCAGTTTTATGCCCCGTGAAGTTGAAAATTCGGCCCTCTATATTTTGAAGAACTTTCCATCTTGCTCCTATCTTGGATCTTTGGGGGTGAAATTTAACTTTGGTGGGGGCAGAAAATGGGTGGTAGTGTATGGCCCTCCATAATACAACCTGCCTAATTTTACTTTCCATTGACTTCAGTGGAAAGTAAAATGGAGTGGGGAGTGTAACAGGCCGCCAATCTGCTACCGCCCTTTTTGTTCCCCCACCAATGTTAAATTTCATCCCCTTTGTGTTATGCGCCAGCAGTGACAATAGCCAGACTTTTAGACCTTAGTCAATTACCATTTGAAGTCCAATTTGTCTAATTTGTAATCGTAGCTTTACAAATAAATGTTTTCATGTTTCTATTCCCAATACTATTTACGCACATTCAGCACAAAAGTCAGCTTGCAGAGACAAGTCTATGCTTCCTTTAAACAGAAACATCATGTTATGTGCAAAATATTATGCTGCTGCAACATGCCCTTCCACCTTTGGGGTATGCATTAGAAATGATACAAGCTGCCTATTATAATTCTACTGATCTTTACGAATTGGCATAAAACATCACATTGACAGACCACGTAGTTCAGGCTAAAAGCTACTAGTTCATATTTATTAAAGAGGAAAATTATAAAAACCAAGAACAAATCAGCTGATAAACATAACATGTAAGGGTAAATTCACTGATCCCACACTTCCAGCGGGGAGCTGCACTTTGATGGGAACAGTATAGGGTTGTAGCCCAATCTCTGACTCACGCTGTCATGAAGCACAGTTTCCCGCTGGGAGTGTGAGCTCAGTGAATTTACTCTACAAAATAATTAACTTTACACATTTTCCCCAAAAGAATGAAAGCTCCAAAGTCCAGCGATTCTCTTCAATAACTTTTGAACGTGAATCCATGACGAAAAGCTTCAGGAGAGTTCACAGGCCTTTTAGCCCTCAACTCATATAATGGTACAGGAAAATAGGAAAACTGTGGAACATGTAACATCAGTCTGGTTATATAACTCTCTTTTAATGTCCGAGGTCGCACAGTGGAAGATAAAAAGCTATCCTTCATAGTTAATCAAATCTGTCCCACTTTGATCTACCTCTGTTAATAATAGACCAGAGACAAAAGGAACTTCAGATCTAAACAGCTTCAGTAAGTGCACCATAGAAAAACAATATTTAACTTCATTAGAGTCAGAACCTTTCTTCTTTCTTAATTAGAGTCAGAATCTGCAGTGGGATGGCCATTACAAATAATGGCTATTTTATACATACATTGTCAGAGGGAACAAACCATTTTGTTCTTATGGAAGACTCTCTACAAGCAATCAATATAGAGATAAGTCATCTCCCTTTGAAGTGAGCACATGCACTTTAGATAGGGATTATGCATTTCTCATCTCATCTCTTGCACAAAAAGACATGTTGCTCATGGAAAACCAATTGCTAATTTGTACTTGGCCTAACTAAAAAATTTATATAAAAAGCTAAAATATATTATATATGCCACAGCATCTATCATAATGTATTCTGCCAAACAAAGTCCCTGGCTGGATTTTCCTCCTTCCGCAAGAGTAGTGACTTCTACCTACCCCTCCAACCCTGTAGTGACCCGACCTAGTATACTGGGTCAGGGGGTCACTTAACATGCAAGACAGGCTCCTGGCGAGATTCATGCCACCAAGAGGGAGCCCACCACTGCCAGGAGGAAAATCCTGGCACTGCTGCAGTGAGACTGCCAGTGTGGTACTATCAAAGGCAGAGAGGCCACTGAAAGGGGCAGAAGAGCCCAGAAGATTTTAGGTAACGGTCTTGTAGGCCCTCAGCCAAGACCAGTACCTAGAAGGGTAAATATTTGCGGCCTATTTGGAGGGAGAGGACGTCACTATAGGCCCTCTCTCTCCATCCGGGGACTTCAGGGCCTTACAGTCACTTAGAGCAGGGGAGTTCTCCCCTGGCCAATATTTATCTCTCAACCAACATCACTAAAACAGATTATCTGGTCACTATCTCATTGCTGTTTGTGGGACCTTACTGTGTGCTAATTGTCCACTGTGCTGCCCACATTACAACAATGACTACACTTCAAAAGTACTTCATTGGCTATAAAGTGCTTTGGGACGTCCTGAAGTTATCAAAGGTGCTATATAAAAGTAAGTTCGTTCTTTCTTACTGTCGCTATCCTAGGGACTATTGCTAGGCTTCATCTGGCAGTCCCAGGGAGTAGTAGTACAACAGGAGCAGATGGAAAGGAAGTGGGCTGAGAATCCAGGCCTCGTTGACATTTGCATGCAACAGGTGGGGAAGCGGTTGACCAGTGACAGTCCCAGCGGGGTTGGGGGAGGGAAACTAAGGTCGGCGTGGAGAGGCAGGATTAGGCTTTGCTTATTTTCTGCCACTATCCTGTCCAACTTTGAGCAACATTAAGGAGGAAAATGCAGCTTTTCTCATTATTAATGCTGAAACGCGCACACCTTGTCTTGAGACAATACTGACATGTTACATACCTGTTTGCTTTATGAAATGTAAGTGTGGTTAGGAAGCAAAGACTGCAGGTAGACTTGAATCCACCTAAGTATTTTCTGTTCAGTGCTAATGTACAAAGTAGCTATTTACTCTCTGTCACATTATGTGTGTTGAGTTTGCATATATTGATTAGTGTTGCTGCTCTTTGTGAGAGTGTGCAGCTGTTAGGGAAAATTGAGATGTCTGCACTTTGTTTTTGATGTTCACTATAAAATGTTAATGATAAGCAGCGCTGATAATTGGGTCATTGTTTACTCTAGAACCTGAAATAAAGGGATTATTGCAGACATTCAAAAGCAGCTGCAGATATCCAGACATTAAAAGCATCTATTGTTTGCAATGGTATTGTATTAAAAATTAATTTGTGATTTCTTTACTTTGTGACTAAAACATTGATGTGACATTTCACTCATTGTATTGCTGATTTTTGCTTTACTTTTATAGTTGTCGGACATTTCCATTTCAAGTGGAATAATGTTAAGTAACTTGGAATTCTGTTTGGTCCCAGTGCATGAAAGAGAATACACAAGATTCATTGGAAGACTTCAAAAGGAAAACTAATTTGTGTAAACAACTATGTAGCCTTAAGATTGTGCATAATTCAAATCCTTTACAATGGTCAGTAAAATAGAACATGTTATTTTACAATATATAGTGCGGAGCAGTAAAGCTTTAGGATGTAGACTGTATTGTAACTTAGCCATAAAGACCAAAAGGTTTAATTCATTAACCTTAACAGAAATAGTTAGTAGAAGGCACTACAATTGACCTCAGTGCTTTGGGTTAGAGAGAGAAATCAGTCAAGGACCCTGGTCCCGAAAGCTATCGAGTGATCCCTGCTACAAAATAGAAGCATCTCAACATGAAATGAATTCAGGATTAGGCTGGGCCATGATGCCTCCCCATGGTTACAAAGCTTGCCGACTACACTGTCTAAGCTCCGACATGAAGAATGACCAGTTGAGTGAGGTATTGATGGGTGACTGGGGCCATGGAACTGCACCTCAGAGGAAGTTCATGTCTTTAGGAGAGGAAGAGGGGAGAAAATTGCCAAAAAAGAATGGGCAAAACTTTCAACTTCAGCAGGAACGTAAATGGGCGATATCGGATCGGCCACCTGTTATACACTTCGCCCGATTCTCCTATCCATTGAAGTCAAACTTACATCCCCGACAAAAGTGGAAAGTTTGGCCTAAAGTGTTGTTACACTGAATATATAGGAGAACTATAACTGTAAAACAGGGTATAAAAATGAATGTTTCATAATTTTGTAAAACACTCTTCCAATCACATGGAGCTGGACAGTGAAACTTGATTGTCATGTCAGTGGTTAATGGCAAAATAAAAATGATGGTGGAAAACGAATAAGCATAAAACTGTACTTTGCAAAATATAAAACAAAAGTGAAAGTGTTTTTAAGACTGTTTCATACCCTCAAGGTTTGTGTAATTATGCAAACTGTTCAAGCTTCAGCCTTGTGGTTTATAACATCATCCAAAATCTATGAACCTGTCACATTCTCAAAAAACACTCTCAGATTGTTATTCTGTGTGTAACACTGATAAAGGAAAACCTAGCAACATTCTGAACAATGTTCATGAATGCTGTGGTGACAAGATACACAGCAGCTCCTTGTGGGCATGGAGATGAAAGATGTAATCTGTGTAGCAAGACACTTGAGTGGGCTCTTTGTAACCAAGTAATTATTGAAGCAATAATGTACTGATTGAGTAATGGGTATGAGTTTCTACACTACGTTATTGCCACGTTAAACAGAGGCTGAATGATTGAGTCAAGTCCAAGGACTGAATCATTCAAATTTCAATTAATCAGAACAATACATCCATTATGGCTGTGTCTTCAATTTCACACTGAAGACTTAGCCAGAATTTTTATGTTTCATACGCGCAGAGCAAATGCATGTTTGGGAGACAAACACATGCATAGTGTTAAGCTACAATGCTTAATTTCCATCGTTATTGGGGGATGGGGCTAAAATGGGCAGAGGAACTCACTGTAACTCTTCTACTTCTTGGCAAGATGGTTATTCACTCCTGCCTGGGCCTATGATTTACAGGTTTAAAAATGAAATGCAGATTATCTGCATTCATAATTTAGTGCCAAATGTTTTATGTATGCACAGGCAAATTGTAGATGTGTCAGAACACAACTTGACATAAAGTGGAAAAGTAATCCTTTAACTATAACATTAGCTTGCATTTATATAGTGTCTTTAACATAGAGAAACATCTTGATGCACTTCACAGAGTTGTAAGGAAAAAATGAATACTGAACCTAAGAAGGAAGCATGGTCAAAGAGGTGGGTTGTAAGCAGGGTCTTAAAGGAGCAGGAGGAGGTGGTGGGATATAAGCAGGGAATTCCAGAGCATGGGGCTTATGTGGTTGATGGCGTGGCCTCTAATGGTGAGCAAGAGGAGGGGGAATGAACAAGAGGCCGAAGTTAGAGGAATAGAGAGTATGGGGCGGGGCTTGTATTGCTGGAAGAGGTTACAAGATAGGGAGGGGTGAGGCCATTGAGTGAGTTAAACACAAGGCTAAGAATTTTAAATTGGAGGCATAGGGGGACTGGGACACAATTTAGGTCAGCCAGGACAGTGGTGATGGGCGAGCGGGATTTGCTGCGGAATAGAATACGGAGGAGATTTTTAGATAATCTGAAGTTTCTAGGGGTGGAGGATGGGAGTTTGGTCAGAAGAACATTGGGATAGTCAAGTCTGGAGATGGCAAAGGCATTGATGATGGGTTAGCAGCAGATGGGTTGAAGTATGGGGTGGAGGCAGGCAACGTCACGGAGGTGGAAGTAGACAGTCTTTGCGATGGAGTTGATATAAGATTGGAAGCTCAGCTCAGGATTGAATAGGATGCCAAGGTTGCTAACCATAAGTTCAGCCTAAGACGGTGGCAGGGGTATGAAATTTGTGGTGGGGACAGAAAGATGATAGTTTCAGTTTTCCCAATCTTCAGCTAGAGGAATTTCCAAAGACTGGATGTGAGACGAGCAGTCTGATAGCACAGAGGCAGTGGAATGGTCAAGAGAGGTGGTGGCAAGGTAGAGCTGGGTATTTCAGTGTACATGTGAAAACATAACCCATGTGTGTGGATTATGTCACCAAAAGGCAGCATATAGATGCGGAAAAAGAATGGGCTGAGGATGGATCCTCAGGGGACTCCTAAGGTGATGGTATGGGAGTGGGAAGATGATACATTGGCAGAGATTCCCTGGTTACAATATGATAGGTAAGAGTGTAACCAAGCAAAGGTGGTCCCACTGAGCTGGAGAGTGGAAGAGAGGTGTTGGAGGAAGATGATGTGGTCAAGGCTGTAAAGAGATCGAGGAGGGATAATGCCCTTCAATCACAGTCACAGAAAATCTCATTTGTGACTTTGATAGGGCTGCCTTGGTGCTTGGGAGGGGCAGAAATCTGATTGCAGAGATTGAAACAGGGAGTTGCAGGAGAGACAGGCACTGATCTGTTGGGCAACAGCATGTCCAAAGACTTTGGAGAGGAAAGGGAGGCTAGAGATGGGATGTTAATTTGCAAGAACAGAGGGATCAACTTTTCTGGAGAGGGGAGGTGAGAATGCAGCTTTGAAAGTGAGGGGGATAGTGCCTGAGGAAAGGGAACCATTAACAAGGTCAACTTCTTTCAATATTCTTGCAATTTTCTTATTTTCAGTATCAAGCTGTTATTACAGCTGCAAGGTCTTTGAGTGATTTTACTAATATCACAAAATTCCATCAAATGATCTTCTATCATGTTGTATGATGTCATTGCATTCAGTCAATTAACTGTAAGGGGTTGCGAGGGCAACTGGTGATCAGTGGTACATGTCAGCAAATAGTTCTTACATGTAAATTGCAGCATATGACCAGATGATGCCGAGAAACAGAAGCATCACTGTCTCCAGATTGGCAAAATTTTAAACACTTTTTTATGAAAGATACCTGAAAAGAAAAGAACATTTATCAAATTAAAGAACATCCTCAAAAGAAAAATCAATCTTCACAGCTTTTATAACAAATTTTAAATCCTTGCCCTGTGACCTTGGAATAGTCATATCAAGTCCTATAACAGTTGAATTATGAACAGAAATAGTCATGTGAGAGGAAAACATACCATTTCATACCACTTGCCCAACGGTTATCATTAAAGGGACTAAACATTTTTTGTACAGAGATGATGAAGTGCGACTATTTGTGCGTGAGTGTTGTATGACTGAAAGTGAGAGATTGTGCTAGAGAATGTAACACCTGACATTTCAGGCACCCATTGGCACCATCAAGGACTCTAAGATTAGGTGTAGTATTAGCTCTAACAACAATGGGACTCAACCCAAGCCTTTGAAGATTAACCCTAAATGTGCCAGTGTGGCTTTTTTCCATTTTCTACACCATGGCTCTCTGCATGAGATTTCCAGTAATAGGCAGTTTTATGCTGTTGAACTGGATTCAGATTGTCCAAACTTGTGTGTTATTTTTGTCACGGAAACTTGCACTTCAACATGTGATGTGATAATATATTTCAACGCAATTGATGTCATTCAATGATGTGGTTGTTATCAAACAAAAATTTTGTTAAACACCTTTTGTTGCAAAATGTCCTTTTAATTCAGAGTTGAAGAATGTATGGATAATTCACTGAGTCCTTAGAAAATGGTACTTTTAGAAGGAAACTAAACAATCATTAGGAGACACTTGATTGCATATTGTTCCTTGATCCTATGATTGAATCCAGCCTAGAATGATGAAATAGAATTCTCCCTTATCACTCCAATGAAAGTATAATTGAACAATCTCATCCAGTTCCTACTTGGCGAATGACTACAGTACAATTCAGCACATATCAGCACTAAATTGACAATCTCACTCAGAGGTGCTATAAACATAGCATATATTAGAAATGAACAAATTCACACTAGTGCAATAGAGAGTGCTTGAGGTTAAGGCACATTATTGGGCAGAGGCGGATGGAGCATTATTCTACATCTAACACATGCTATACTTGACCGAGGAATACTTGATGATGAGATACGGTACCAGAAGTAGAAAAATGTTCCATTCCTAACCATACTCATCTTGATGAGCACAAAATTCCCCCCCCCACCACCAATAAGTAATGAACTGATTAATTAAAATTACTGTTTTTTTATGAAAAAATAAACATGAATACCTGTGGTCCAAAAATAATTTTTTAAACTAATAGCAGTGAATATTCCATTATATCACATGCTAAAACAATGGGCCTAAAATTGATCACTGAGCTCTCAGTTCTGTATTACTGATATAAGGGCCTAAATTTTAACCCGAAAGTATGGTTGAGTTGGGGGTGGGCAGTAAAAATTTTTAAAATCTAAAACCCGACCCCAACTCGCCTCGAACCCACTCACTTCTGGTTTTAACGGAGGCGGGACGAGGGCCGGGTGACAAACCTGCTTCTAAGAGGTGGGTCGGTCACTAAAAGCTTTTAAGGAGGCTGCAGGCCTTCACTTTTACAGCTTTTTTATTTTTAACCCCCAGGGGCCAAGATTTCTGGGTCTTCTACTTCACCCCATGTAAGAGGAAGTGAGAAGGCCTGAAGGACTGAAGCGTATAAGTGCCTTTATCGCACCTCTTGTGGGCCCGGAGGAGCAGGAGTGCTTCCCCTAGGCCCAACAAGCCTACCTGCAGCAACACCCCCCGCCCCCCGACGATCTCCGACCTCCCCCCACGATCTCTGACCCCCCCGATAACTCCCGACCCCTCTGATGACTCCCGACCCCCCGATGTCTCCCAACCCTGACCCTCGATGACTCCCGACCCCGTAATGACCCTCGATGACTCCTGACCACCCCCCCCCCCCGCCGCATCTAAGACTTACCTTTTCGCATCCACTTCCTTCCTCTTCTCCCGCCCGACTGACGGCCAGCCTGTTAATCTGTCTGGCCTGTCAGGCGGGAAACCGACTAATAAAAAGACGTCCATACATCAAAGTCACAAGGACATCTGGGAAACCCGTACTTCCGGGTTTCCCGTCAGGAATTCCCCCCCCACCCCCACCCCGCCGTCTTCCCAGCTCCGTGTTAAAATTTAGGCCAAGCACCCTAAGACATTCATTGCCACTATAGTAGCAATGGCTTTCCTTACAGTACATTACATACACCGGCATAGAAATTCGTTGGCACCATGCCCGTTTTACAGGCATTATACAGCGCCATCCAGTATGGTGGGCAGAGTGCAACCGGACATTCCACGCTGGAAGCCCACTGCCCACCATTTTGGTAGTGGCTCCAGTATAAGTGTCTAGGGCCCACACCTGAAACATATGCAAATAGCGGGGTCTAACACCTGTTTTAGGACTCCACCCCGAAATTGGGCGACACTGAAAGCAGCCGGGGTTGGGCCTGCTGCA
Organism: Heptranchias perlo; assembly: GCF_035084215.1. NCBI lineage: Eukaryota > Metazoa > Chordata > Chondrichthyes > Hexanchiformes > Hexanchidae > Heptranchias > Heptranchias perlo. Next base: position 105,505,767 of record NC_090327.1, read on the forward strand.
TTCAGGATAACTAGGTCTACGTGTGGCCCAACCAGCCTTAAAGGGACTGCTGGAGGCTGCTATCAAAAAGGTAAGTTTTGTAAAAATAAATTACTTCCCTGAATGTGGAACGGAGAGGAGTGCTCCTCCTTGCTCCACAGCAGTTCCAAAGACCATTTCCAGCTCCTGGTCGGCATCCTCTCCATCTCCTCCCCCTTCGCAGGACCAACCTGAGGCCCACTGTCGGCGTTACAATTGTTTGAAATTGATGTTTGCTTCACCGGCGAGCTGCCTGGGCTTGCGAAGCAGGTGTTCGCAGCTTGTCGGTTTAATTTAAACGAGGCATCTGGTCCACCTGATCTGGGTTCGTTCCCTGCATCCAGTTCATGCCAGCAGGCTGGCGCTATCCAATTTCTTTCCCATCATTGCCTCTCAAGCTTGTGTTTCAGTATTCACTTCCTCCGCTCTTTATCTCCAACTGGGGACTCGATAGGGTAGATGCTGAGAGGATGTCACCCCTCATTGGGGAATCTAAAACCAGGGGGCATAGTCTCAGAATAAGGGGTCACCCATTTAAGACGGAAATGAGGAGGAATTTCTTCTCCCAGAGGGTCGTGAATCTTTGGAATTCTTTACCCCAAAAAGCTGTGGAGGCTGAGTCATTGAATACATTCAAGGCTGAGTTAGACAAATTTTTGATCAGCAAGGGAGTCAAAGGATATGGGGAAAGGGCAGGAAAGTGGAGTTGAGGTAAAAATCAGATCAGCCATGATTTCATTAAATGGCGGAGCAGGCTCGAGGGGCCGAATGGCCTACTGCTGTTCTTATCTCTTATGGTCTTATGTTTAAAAACTGAATATTTCTCTGTATTTTCTTATTCCTTTTGTCAGAACATTTTGTGGTCACTTATTTAGGCAACCTGGGTTCTCATGACACTTGTTTTTCTGTTACAGGTTGCGTGTAACAAATATAATTAAGTGCTAACAACATTGTGTAAGGTGTAATCTCTAGGCAGCCCTTTCATTACTTGGTCTTAGAGATATATCACTCAGCCACTAGTAGTAATTAATACTCAATGACAATCCAAGTGATTAAATTAAGTGACAAGGAATAAGGAACATTCACAACAAAGAGTGAGAAAGGAATTTTCCAGATTTCTTTTCCCTTATTGGCCCTGTTTTTTTTCGCCTCTCCCAGGAGATTATGTGCCTACAGTGGGGGAGGGGAAGGAAGGGTCTGGTCATGATGCTCCATGCAACATGCATGTAGGGCAGGCTTGATGGACTAGCTGGTCTTTTCCTGCCTGTCATATCGTATGTTCATATGAATGTAAGTACATAATGTGATGAAAAAAGTGGCTTGATTCACTTCAGCATTGAAGTTTAGTTCCCCTTTAATTGAACTGTCTCATTATTAGTATCTTCATAATTAATATGCACTATATTGCAATTTTTTCTTCATAATTCAGTACATCTATTTCCCTGGTATAGTCGTGATAACATTCACTGTTCCTGGCCATCTTTGGCAAAACATTTCCTATGCTTTAATTAAATGCTTCAGCCACCAGATTTAGCATTTTATTGCTTATTGTGTTTGAGACAAATGAAAGACATTCAACTGATCCTTAGAAGTATCATTGTGGTTTAAGTAATCTGCCAGTGTATACAGTCCAGTTAATTGAACCTAGTTGTATAGAAATAGGCAGATTGATATTTAAAATAAAGAGGCTGTAACTGAGGCCTGCAAAGTAACTAATTTCATCCCAATATTCAAAATGGAATGACATATAAATCAAAGATTTATAGACCAGTTATTGTAAGTTTGGTAGTGGTGAAAAAATAGGATATTACCAATGTTCCTTTAAAGAGCACAAAGACCAAAATATCCACTTCTGTCTGTCTCCACCTGTACATTTCCTCGAATGGTTTCTCCCCCCATACTTTCACCGTCACCTCCAATTTACCCTAAAGTTCCACCATCGGACATTTCCTATTTCTCATCTAAATACTGCCCCTTGCCAACATCATCCAGTAGCCTGGTGTCAGCTTTCATGTCTATGTCAAGGACACATAACTTGACTCTCCACCATCAGGGCTTTTTTATTGCTGGGGTGGCCAACTGCTTATTTGGTATCAAGTTGTGGATGAGCCAGAACTTTTTCAGCTCAAAACATTGGCAAGACTGAAGCCGTCCTGTTCAGCTCCAGTCAGAAACTTCAAGTCTTCGTCACCGATGTCACCTTTTTCTGAGCTGTTCATTTAAGCTAAACACATAAATGTGCAATCCTATGTCTGCTTGACTCTAAGTTGAGCTTCAAAACTCCACATCCAATCCATCACCAAAATTGCTTACTTTCACCTCCACCCTTATTCATTCCCACAGTCACTGAAACCCTTATTAATGCTTTTGTCATTTCAAGGCTTGATTTCTCCAGTGCACTCTCTTTGGCTTCCTGAGTTTCACCCTACATAAACGGTAACTCATCCAAAACTCTGCTGTGCACATCCTATTTTGTATTAGATACTGTCTATCTAATACCCCTGTCCTTACTAACCTCCATTGGCTCCCTGCCCCTTGCAGTCCTCATCCTTACTATTCCTCCATACCCTCACCCTGTTTATCTTGTCTTCACAATCTTCTCCAGCCCAAAAATTTCAACATGCAGCCACTGCACATCAAACTATAATCCACTGTGTGCCCCCCTCTGCTCCACTGTTAGCAGTAGAGTCTTGAGTCACTATATTCCTGTGCTCTGGAATTCTTTTTCCAAATTCCTCTGCCCTAATACTCTCAAAAACCTCCTCAAAACTTACCTCCTCAACCTCTTCACCTCCCCTAATTTTTATCCCACTTCCTATTTGGTGTCTCCTGATTTATTTGTAAAATATTTTGGGACACTTTGTTGTGTGAAAAACACTATGTGAGTGCAAGCTGTTGTTGTAATCATACCTGATTTACATTGGGACAAACAAGAAATGAAGATAAGAAATCTTCAAGGAAACATGGTGCTGTCACCATTAACAACCTAAGTGTTTTACTGACTCTGTACCCGCCCAGTGATTAAATATAGTAGTCCTATTTATCATACAACAGAGCAGTCCTTCTGTTGGCCCTGGTTTCTGTACAGTCCAAAACTTTGAGGTAATGGACTTAATGAGACTAGCCTACTGTATCTATAAATGTATCCTTTGTAACAATAAAGTGACATAGCCAGGCTGATTGTTATGTATAATATTGCAATGGAGCAACACATCAAGAGGTTTTGTGCAGCAGGAACATTAAAGATGATACAGCTCTTCTTCACATTCTGTATCAATCTACAAAGTCCATACAGAATGCTAACAGCAGAACCTTCTCACAGACTTCAATTATCCCAATATAGACTGGGACAGTAACAGTGTAAAGGGCAAAGAGTTGGGGTGGGGGGGAGTTCCTGAAATGTATTCAAGAGAACCTTCTGGAACACTGTGTTTCCAGCCCAACCAGGAAGGAAACAGTCCTGGATCTAGTTCTAGGGAATGAAGTGGGGTAGGTGGAGTATGTTTCAGTGGGGGAGCATATGGGGAACAGTGATCATAATATCATTAGGTTTAGAATAGTTATGGAAAAGGACATGGAACAATCAAATATGAAAATGGTTTACTAGAGGAGGGCAAATTTCAATGAGTTAAAAAGGGATCTTGCCAAGGTGGATTGGAATCAAAAATTGGCAGGGAAAACAGTAATTGAACAATGGGAGGCCTTCAAGGAGGAGTTGGTTCGGGTACAGAGTAGGCCTCTCCCTATAAAGGGGAAAGGAAGGGCATCCAAAGCTAGAGCTCCCTGGATGACTAAAGATATAGAGATTAAAATGAAACAGAAAAAGGAGGCTTATGACGAACGTAAGGTTCATAATACTGTAGAGAACCAGACTGAATACAGAAAGTACTGAGGAGATCTAAATAAGGAAATAAGAGGGACAATGAGAGAGTATGAGAATAAACTAGCAGCTAACATAAAAGGGAACCCAAAAGTCTTTTATAAACGTATAAATAGTAAAAAGGTAGTCAAAAGAAGGGTGGGACCAATTAGGGACAAAAAAGGAGATCTTCTTGTGGAGGCAGAGGGCATGGCTGAGGCATTAAATAAATACTTCGCATCTGTCTTCACTAAAGAAGAGGATGCTGCCATTATAGCAGTAAAGAAGAAGGTAGTTGCAATATTGAATCGGATAAAAATAGATAAAGAGCAGGTACTTAAAAGATTGGCACTACTCAAAGTAGAAAAGTCACCCGGTCCAGATGGGATGCATCCTAGTTTACTGAGTGAAGTAAGGGTGGAAATTGCGGAGACTCTGGCCACAATCTTCTGATCCTCCTTAGATGTGGGGATGGTGCCGGAGGACCGGAGGATTACAAATATTACAACCCTGTTCAATAAAGGGGAGAGGGATAAACCCGGCAATTACAGGCTAGTCAGCCTAACGTCAGTGGTGGGAAAACTTTTACAGACAATAATCCGGGGCAAAATTTATTGGCACTTGGAAAAGTATGGGCTAATAAATGAAAGTCAGCACGGATTTGTTAAAGGAAAATCGTGTTTGACTAACTTGATTGAGTTGCTTGAGAGGGTTCCCAATGAAGAGGGTTGATGAAGGTAGTGCAGTTGATATTGTATATATGGACTTTCAAAAAGGCATTTGATAAAGTACCACATAGTAGACATGTTAGCAAAATTAAAGCCCATGGGATTAAAGAGACAGTAGCAGCGTGGATACAAAATTGGCTAAGGGACAGAAAGCAGAGAGTAGTGGTGCACGGTTGTTTTTCAGACTGGACGGAAGTATACAGTGGTGTTCCCCAGGGGGCAGTATTAGGACCACTGCTCTTTTTGATATATATTAATGACCTGGACTTGGGTATGCAGGGTATAATTTCAAAGCTGCAGATGACACAAAACTCAGAAATGTAATAAACAATTACAGGAGGATAGTAACTGACTTCAGGAGGACATAGACAGACTGGTGAAATGGGCAGACACGTGGCAGATGAAATTTAATGCAAATAAATGTGAAGTGATGCATTTTGGTAGGAAGAATGAGGAGAGGCAATATGAACTAAATGGTACAATTTTAAAGGGGGTGCAGGAACAGAGAGACCTGGGATTTTTTTTTATTCGTTCATGGGATGTGGGCGTCGCTGGCGAGGCCGGCATTTATTGCCCATCCCCAATTGCCCTCGAGAAGGTGGTGGTGAGTCACCTTCTTGAACCGCTGCAGTCCGTGTGGTGACAGTTCTCCCACAGTGCTGTTAGGAAGAGAGTTCCAGGATTTTGACCCAGCGACGATGAAGGAATGGCGATATATTTCCAAGTCGGGATGGTGTGTGACTTGGAGGGGAATGTGCAGGTGGTGTTGTTCCCATGTACCTGCTGCTCTTGTCCTTCTAGGTGGTAGAGGTCGCGGGTTTGGGAGGTACATACACAAATCTTTGAAGGTGGCAGGATAAATTGAGAAGGCTGTTAAAAAAGCATATGGGATCCTGGGCTTTATTAAAAGAGGCATAGAGTACGAAAGCAAGGAAGTTATGCTAAACCGTTATAAAATACTGGTTAGGCCTCTGCTGGAGTATTGTGTTCAATTCTGGGCACCACACTTCAGGAAGGATGTCAAGGCCTCAGAGAGGGTGCAGAAGAGATTTACTTGAATGGTACCAGGGATGAGGGACTTCAATTATGTGGAGAGACTGGAGAAGCTGGGGTTGTTCTCGTTAGAACAGAGAAGGTTAAGAGGAGATTTGATAGAGGTGTTCAAAATCATGAACGGTTTTGGCAGAGTAAATCAGGAGAAACTGTTTCCAGTGGCAGAAGGGTCGGTAACCAGAGGACACAGATTTAAGGTGATCGGCAAAAGAGCCAAAGGTGACATGAGGAAACATTTTTTTACGCAGCAAGTTGTAATGATCTGGAATGCACTGCCTGAAAGGGTGGTGGAAGCAGATTCAATAGTAACTTTTAAAAGGGAATTGGATAAATACTTGAAGGGAAAAATTTACAGGGCTCTGGAAAAAGAGCAGGGGAATGGGACTAATTGGATAGTTCTTTCAAAGAGCCAATACAGGCACGATAGGCCGAATGGCTTTCACCTGTGCTGTACCTATTATGATACTGTGATGCAGTCTTGTGATCTGGAATACTGGCCTTTTATGCAAAAGTTCAAATATGAGGAATCTGTGATGTGCCACAGATATTTCTGTGCATTTTCTCCAAGTTACAGTTGTTTTTGGCTGGAGCCTTTAGTTATGCGAAACATTATTAGGTTCATCCTCGTTTAATTCCATCTGCTATTTTTTTCTTCATCTACTTAATTATTGAAAATAGAAAGGTATTGAAAATAAGTGGAAAAGTTCAGAGAGATCTGTTCTGTGTCTCTTACTGTTTTTGTAGTCTTCATGAACAATGTATTAAAGGGCATTTCTGGTAATAGTATAAACATTTGTTGATGACCCAAGCTGCCTGTATAGGGTAGACTGATTGCACTCAAAAGGAATCGAGATAATTAAGTAGACGGGGAAATGAATGCCAGGTGGAATTCAATATGGATAAACATATCTTAATAATTTTTTGGATCAAGTGAGCAGAAGGGCTGAGAAATGAGAGATGGATTTTAGTGTTGCTAAGTGTAAGATGCTGCACATTAGCTCAGCAAACATAAAATGTGGGTACACATGGCTGGGTTCTATTTTGCAATAGGCCAGTGGATTGGAGGATTCAATAGAGCATGACACATGCAGATACATGGTCAGATTTTTGTCATGTTACCGCTCATTGATGCCTGTAAGCAGGTCGATAGTGGGATGGAAATTTCAAGAAAAAAACGCTGAAGGTCTATACGTTCCAATTTTTTGGGTCGACCTCAATTTATTTGGCCACTGCTCCCACCTGAAACACATAGTCAAATAGGGATCAGATGACCCCGACAATGTTTTCATGTCAATCATGTCAATTGTTACTTCCTCAACCTGCCTACAAATCGTGGGCTGTACAGACTGGGAGGTGGCCATTTTCAGTGCTGCTTAAAGGGATCCTCACCTGCTCTAATTTAAAATGATGCTAAGGTTTGGGAGATGTTTTGATGGTAGTTTATTACCAATTTACTTGATCTTAAAGTGCTTGTAGTAGCTGGACAACCTTCTGAAATCTTAAGGAGGTACTGGAAACACATTTTCCTCCAGCAATTCCATTCTGGCTAGAGGAAGAGCAGCAGCAGCAAAAAGTGAAAAGAGCACAGGGAGTTACAGCTGCAGAGAGACCAGCTAGAAGGAGGCTAACTTGCAGGAGTTTTTACTCTCCCAACAGAGTCTTTAGGCCCAGGATAACATACCTGCAGTTTGCAGAGAAACAGTGCATAAGGAGGCTGTGCTTTTCTAGGGAGGCTGTCACTGAGTTGTGTCACGTTCTGCAACAAGACTGCAACCCACTGCCATAGCCACCACTGCATTTTCTGTTGTAATCAAAGTCACTACACCCCTGAACTTCTTTGCCTCGTTTCAGGCTCGTTCCGGGCTGCAAGAGGTGATATCAGCAACAGCAGTCAATCTGCAGTTCATTGTTGCATTAAGCAGATGACAGATACCATGTTTGCTAAAGCAAAAACTTTCATCATGTTCCCCGTGGACAACCAGGAGCAGCAATAAAGGGCTCTGGGGTTCATATAGATTGCAGACTTTGCCCAAGTCTTCATTGACTGAACCCAGGCTGCCCCGTGGGCTCCTTCAGATGAGCCCAATTATTTCATGAATCATAAGGACTTCCTTTCCACTAATGCAATCACCAACAGTGCATCATGTAGGTCTGTGTCTATTATTCTGCCAGTTGCCATGATGCATTTATAGTGTGGCAATCTTCCATCCCCCCCACTCTACATATCAAGTGAAAGTCTGGCCGCCTGGGAACAATGGCTATCTCCTACACACTTGTCTCATGACTCCTCTCAGGAACCTAGAAACAGCAGCTGAACTGCATTACAATCAAATCTATGGGCCAACTAAAGCCCTCAGCAAGCAGACCACCGGAGTCGTCAAGCAATGACTTTGCGATATGGACAAATCTGAGGCTTCCTTCAATACAGCCCAGAAAGAGTGTCCCACAAGATAGTGTTTTGCTGTATGCTGCATAACTTTGCTCTGCAATAGGGACAACACACAGGGCCACCATCAGAGGAGGAACTTCAGCAAAGTGAGGGAGATGACACAAATGACATTGAGGATAGAGAAAAAGCAGGAGGGCTCCAACACCAGACTGCAGCCGGAGATCTTTGGCAGCAGTTCATTGCAGAGTCCTTCAGCTGACCAGACCATGCACCACCACTCCACCCCCCCCCCCCCCGCCCTGTATTAATAGTCATGTTCAACATCTGTCCCAGTCCTTCCGCCCTCCAATAAACTACATTCACCCAAAGATCAACCTCCTTCCTGGTCCTCACATGTTCCATGAGGATCTCCATAGCACTATCTTTAAATTGGGGAGCCCTGGCTATCGTCATTCTGCCTGCTGACTTCGGACCATGCTGTCAACTCACCACCACTGAGAACTCCATCTCCCCATTAAGAGCTGCAGGCTGGCTTTAAGAGCAGCTGGCCTGCCAGATTTCCCGCTCTCTCAAACAGCAAGCTGTTATCACTGGCAGCTTGCCTCCGGTATTTAAATGAGGCTCCATCACGATATAAGATCAAGCTTTCCACCAACATTATTGGACAGGCGAAGCACATGTCCTGTCCGCCATCTGCTTGATCTGTGCCACAAACACCCTGGTACCTATGACCCTTCTGCCCAGAGATGAAAGGAGAGTGTCTGACCCACTGCACCACCCAGTCCCCCCAACAATAGGCTGGTGGGACAAAGCCCAAGCCCACCAAGGTTCAACAAGTGTAATCCTTAAAGGGGTGACACCATTAAAGTCTCACAATAGATGGGTCTCCATAATCAAGAAAGTGCAAATGAAAAACAATCTGAGTGTGATAGTCAACCATTCCTTAAAAGTTTTGAGTCAACAAAGTTCATCTCAAATACCATGATGCGTTTTGACGGGGTTTGATTGAATCAGATTAATTTAACCCTATGTTATTTATTGGTTGGGCCACATTGTACCCAGTTTTGGCTATCTTATATTTACTAGAACAATGAAGAATTAGGGAAGGTTCAGAGAAGAGTTTCAATGAGAACTCTGGGAATTAAAATAAGTTGTGAGGAGAGAATAAACTTGATTTGATTATAGAAAAAAGATGAAGAAGAGACCTTATCCAGGTCTTCAAAATAATGAGAGACATATTGAGCATTGAGAAATGCATGCATTAATGACAGCCAGCACAGATCTGTCAAAGACAAGTTGTGTTTGACAAATTTGCTTTTTGAAGAACCGGATAAATAAATGGAATGCAGTATATTTATGGATTTTTGAATAAGGTGTGTCACAAGAGTCTTGCTCGTAAAATTCATACATTTGGGATAAGAATGTAGCAGAATGGATATAAAGTTGGTGGACAAATGAAAACAAAAAGTTAGGATAAATTGGTGTTCTTCAGATTGCAGAAGCGTTGGCAAAGGTAATTCCAAGGTGTTATTGCTTGGCTTGCTCTTGTTTTTGGTATATATAAATGATTTGGGCATGGACATAGGGAGTACAATCTACAAATTTTCTTACAACACAAAAGTGGAAGGTTTGGCAAAATGTGAAAAGGACTGTAAAAAAACCTTATGAAGTCATAGCAGGCTGATGGAATAGACAGACAAGTGGCAGATGCAATTTAATGCGGGTAAGTGTGAGGCAATACATTTTGGAAGGAAACCAATGAATGGGAGTACAAAGTCAATGGAAAGATGATGACGGGTGTGGATGTGTGGAGAAACCTCGAGATCCAATTACATAAATCCTTGAAAGTATGAGTCATAAAAAAGGCCAATAGCATTTTGAGATTTTTAAATCGAAGCATAGGGCTCGATTTTCGCACCCGTGATCGGTTGCGTTTGTGGCGGGGGGGGCTGCGAAAGTCGGGGATTCCCGGGGCGGGTCCGGAGCCCGGCTCCAAGTTGCCCACTTCCGGGTTCCCCAGTGACGCGCTGACATGCGCGCGCAGCCCCCGCATGTGGGACTCCCACCGGCAATTAAAGCCGGAGGGATGCCACTTGAAGTAATTAACCAGGTACTTCGGGTCGTTTACAGACCTGATTGACCTGATATTTCAGGAGGGGTGTGATTTTCAAGTCAACTGGGACTGTTTCCCGTACTGGGGGTAACACTCCCAGTTGAAATGGACGTGTTGCAGCCATCAGCCTGTGGCAGCTGCAAAGGTCCATTTGACAGGTGGAGAGGGGAGACCCTCACTTATTGCAGGAGGCCACTCTGTCACTTTGGACAAAGTTTGGCCTCCACCACCCTCCTCCTAACAATCAAATTCACAAACTTGCACACTTACCCCGGTGTCCAGACACATGTACCTAGCTTGTGGACCCCCTCAGATGTACATCTTCCGGATGGGGGCCGCCATAGCTGCAGTCATGACCTCCTCGGAGGACAAACAGCATCACCAGCCTCGCCGGCCACGCCGTCCACCTCTGACACGTGGAGCTCCACAGCACAGTGCTGTGACACATCCACCTGCACAGCAGGAGGGAGGGCAACCGCAGAGAGAGATGCGTCGCAGAAGGCACTACCCTCGCCACAGGGTCCACAGACCGAGGCTCAGCTTCCTGGACCTCTCTGAGCAGCAGTGCACGTGGAGGCTCAGAGTCTCTCGACGTGTAGTCGTGGACATCTGCAGCGTCCTTCATGCCGAGCTGCTCCCAGCTAGCCCGAGCACCATCTTCTTACCTGTCGCTGTCGAAGTCACCACTGCCCTCAACAACTTCTCCTTTGCATCCTTCCAGGGTGCCACCGGGGACATCGCCGACGTCTCTCAGTCGTCTGCACAAAAGAGCCCTGCAAATACACCTACACCCACTCTGCAGTGACACAATGGGTGGCATCAGTTGTGGATCTTCATAGTGATCCTCAGGAATGGGCATTATTGCACAAACCAGACAAGATTCGCAAAGATGTGGCAGTAGTGGTGACAATATAATATCTAATGTGAGTTGATCAGAAATTAAATATGAGTAAAAACCATGACAAACCCTCAAACACCCTTGTGCATCCCCTTCATGCTCATGACACGTTTGCCTTACGCTTCCTACTGCACATATGTGATGCATGCCCTGTGGCTGCAGCACAGGTAGTGGCAGGTTGGGTGAGGCTGACCGTGAAAGAGATGCATGAGAGGGTGAGTATGCGATAGAGCCATGAGATTGTATGAGGATTGGGTTGAGTGATAGTGGCGGGATGAGTACTGGCGAGGTGAGTAAGTGCAGGTAAGATGAGGATGAGTTTTGAGTGGGTGTGAGGAGTGATGTGACAGAGTAGTGTTGGCTGTGCAGAAGGAGATGTGGGGTGGGGGCGGAGATGTGGCAGACGGAGTGCAGGGGAATGAGTAAGTGTACTCACTTCGGTTGACCTACTTAGGTCATTGAAGCGCCTCCTGCACTGTATGCAGGTGGGCGATATGTTGGTGGTGCAGGTGACCTCCTCTGCCACCTCGAGCCAGGCCTTCTTGGTGGCGGAGGCAGGCCGCTTCCTCCCGTCCGCCGGGGGGAAAATCTCTGTCCTCCCCCTCCTCCTCACCCCATCCAATAAGACCTGGAGTGAGGCATCATTAAATCTGAGAGCAGCCTTCCCCCTGGGCTGCTCCATGCTGTAATTTTTCCTATTTGTTGCAGCATCTGTCAGTGGAGGACTGCCCCTTTAAATAGAGCTCCTCCAGCTGACAGACCTTGCTGCGCATGCACAGTCCGCCCGCTATGCAGCTTTCCAGCGCGAAACCCGGAAGCACAGGTAAGTGGATCCAATTAGCCTGCGATTGCGTGCGGAGCATCTCGATCTCACTGGGTGCGTTACCCACGCGCCCAGTCGACCCCCCCGCTGCAAACCTGCCTCCCTCCTAATATCGGGCCCATAGAGTACGAGGGTAAAGAAATAATGTTAAATATTGTACAAAACAACTTGCAATTATATAATACCTATAACATAGATAAAACTTCCCAAGCACTTCACAGAGGTAAGGAAACAATGAACACTGAACCAAAGAAGAGGATATTAGCAAAGGTGACCAAAAGCTTGGTTAAAGATGTAGGTTTTAAGGAACATCTTAAAGGAGGAGTGGTAAACAACAAGGATTTTAAAGGAGACGTGAGAGGGATGGAACACACCGAGGTGCTCAAAGAAGTTGAAGGTTTCCAGAGGAGTAGGGGGTGAGACCAAGGTGTGACTCGGTGATAAAAGCCACACCATCTTGGTTTAGGCGGGGCAGGGTTGGCCACAGTGAAGTGTTAGCTGTGGCTCAGTTAGTAGTACCTCTCGCCCCTGAGTCAGAACGTTGTGGGTTCAAGTCCCACTCCAGAGACTTGAGCACATAATCTAGGCTGACACTCCAGTGGAGTGCTGCACTGTTGGAGGTGCCTTCTTTCAGATGAGACGTTAAACCGAGGCCCTATCTGCCCTCTCACGTGGACATAAAAGATCCCATGGCACTATTTTGAAGGGGAGGTGAGAGGGGTGGAACACACCGAGGTGCTCAAAGGAGTTGAAGGTTTCCAAAGGCGTGGGGAGTGAGACCAAGGTGTGACTCGGTGATAAAAGTAGTGAGGCAGAGATCATTACATCTTTTAAGGAAGGAGTAGATACAAATTTTAAGCAGAGGAAGATTCAGACTATGAGGTGAAAGCAAGGTATTGGGATTAATTTAGGATAGCCCTAGCAAAAAGCAGGTACTGACACGATGTGCCAAATAGCTTCCTTCTGTTCTGTAAACATTCGTGGTCTATGTTTAGAATGTGGGCAAAGGAAGTTATTTAACATAAACTGTGATAAGCAAGCTTCAAGCAAGGTAGCGATTAAAAGTATTTTCTTCCGTAGAGTACTAAATTTGTGTAATTGTGTCCCATCAACAGCAATTAATGATCTGTTGATTAACTCTTTCATTATTCATCTAGATCAATTTTAGTTAAGAATAGAATTAAAGGTTATAGATGATCACACACTTTTTGGAGCAATATTGTTACAATCCTGTTAGGAATAAGGGTATGTCATCTGTTGAATATCACTGGTAAGAATTGAATTATATAGCTTATAATGTTCGATTGATATCCTGAAATTTTCACCTGATTATCTTTGAAGATCAGGTAGAATTTTTTGCAGAGTTTAAAGTTTAATCTGTGGTTACTCATCTCCTGTGGAATCGCTACAAACATTCAAAAGGCAGCTGGTTGAATTCCTGAGTGTGGCCAATGCAATAAAGTATAAAAGCTAAGTGGCTATTGGCAATGTGTTTCCCAGTCACTGTGGTCTCCTAGAACAGAGAGGAATTTTCCAGAGTTTTTTCCTATATTGGTTTAAGGTTTTTTTTCTCTCTTTTTGCCTCTCCTATAAAATTGTATGGCTGGTGGGTGGAGTGGGGAGGGGCGGATGGAGGTCATGGTATGCAGAAGTTATATCATGATAGCCTGGAACAGGATTGATGGACAACTGGTCTTTTCCTGTCCTTCATTTTTTGTATGTTCGTATGCTTCATAACTTTGCCCCAAACAAGAGGCCCCAGCATGCATCACAATCGCCAGGATGGCAAAGCCATGACAAAATAAGAGGCTGAAAATGCTAATGAAGATTTTGCAGCAGTACTAAGAATGCAGCAAGGAAGACTGGTGTACCACACACTCATTCCATGTGTCTTCCAAGGAGTGACACAGCTGCCTTGCTTATTTATGGGGAAATCTACATCTACCAAGTAACCATGCCCAAACCACCTTGTCCTACACTTTCTTATTAATTTCTTCAAATACCATCTATTGCCATCTTCTGCTGCGGTCCTGCATTATTGTAACCAATAACAATTAAATGCTCAGAACAATGTCCAAGTGCATTTCCTCTGATATCTAATGTATATTAAAATTGCTGTGTGGAGCGTAATATTTCATCTCGAAATGTATTGAAAACCCTATGCCAGACAATACTTATGGGAAAATCCATTAAAAAAGTATCTATATATACCTACAGTACCAGGAGTTTCCAATGTAGTTATGCACTCTGCTTGTGTGCGAACCTAATGTGACATCCTTTCATTTATAGTGAGAGAAATATCGAGATATGGTTAAACAAAATGCTTTCAATCTAACTGGAGTTGCAGGATCTGGTGGATTTGTGGAGTGAACTGTAATCTGTTCCTTTGTACTGGTTGTCATGTTTCTGAAGTCAATGGAAAGTAAAATTGGGCGGGGTATAAAATGGGCGGCAGATCGGATTGTGCGGGTTAGGTTAAAATTACCCTCTAGGTTTGATCCCACCTCTGTGCTGAGTTAGCTGATCTCAGCTGGAGCAGTAATGGGGCAGTTGATCAAGAGAAAAATCAGCCAGAGCTTCTGATTGCCACCCAGTGACCTTTGCTAGAAAGCCAACATGCGAATGCCAGGTGAGGACAGGATAGCATTCATTTTTGACTGTTTCCACAGCTGAATAGCCTGCCTATACTCGCAGTGTAGGCTCGCAAGTGAGAAATGATTGCTTGGATGAGGCCCCTGCCAGTACCCATGAAGTTATGATTCAGCATCGCTTATTATCTTCAGGAGAGCAGGGGCGAAGATTGGGAGAAAATCCCCTTTCCCTACAAGGTAGAGTTAATCGTCATCTTCCTCCTCTACCAAGCCATCCAACAATTTTTCCAGCTTATATGTTAGCACTACTAGTTCACGAGGCATAGACACCTTTAAGAAACAGCCATCAGTTAGTACAAGCAGCATTACCTAAAATAAGGCTCTCACATACCACAGGGATTGGTCCACGCATGGGAAAGGCCCACTTTAAATTTGCTTTGGTCAGGGACAAGTTCTTCCCCACACCCCAGTAGTCTGAATTAGTGCTCAACAGACTGTGCCTGGTCCAGAAGGGTGGTATTTCTTCAATGTAAATGAATTGTGGACAATCACTATTTATTATTTATTAAATTAGCACCACACAGCGACATTTCAGGTTGGCTACTTTTTAACAATGCAGGAAGAACACACATTTAGGTGTTTAAAGGCAGTTGTACATTGACAAAATACCATCAATGGCAGTCTCATGATACTTACACTGTGGACAGCATTCTTGAATATAAGTGACCTGACAGCATTGGGGAGCCACATTTCCATGATGTCTCAAAAGCTGCCAACACACCTCTGGTTAAACCTAAAACACAAAGCCGCATTCCTACCCTCCTAGCTACAGGAAACACAGATCTGCGGTCTTGATTTGGAGCAATGGCAGAAGAAAAGTAAATGGACAAGGGCAGTGCACGGAAAGCTGCTCTGGAACAGATTGATAAAAGCTGGTGAGGAGCTGGAAACCCTGCCACAATGACAAACTCAGTGGTTTTTAAATAGATGCAGTAATTACTTTGAAAAGTCCAATGCCGCTGCAATTGCTAACTCCTCGAGAAAAATTACAATGAGCGATTGAAATAAAATTGTAAAATATTAGTATTATGTTTTAAAGTTAGAGTGCTGTATAAAATATCAGTTACAATATTTGCACTAAATGACAATGATTGAAAGTAAGCATAAGACACAGGAGAAAATTACATGGATACAATAAAATAATATATATATAATGTATATTACATGGATAAATAAAATAAATGCATCTAGTTTTTCATTTATCGGGAACTCTAAGGTGCAATTTTCATTTGTGCCCAGAAGATTATAATTTACAGAGTACCACCAGAATGATCACAAGATTGATCACAAGGAAAGTACAGGGGTGGCTCACTTTAAGTTTAGGCACACATCGGGCGGTCAGCGCCTGTGGCCTACCCGTTGTTGCTGCCATGAGCCCCAAGCAATTTTGAGGCCTGGGCCTCATTTGCAGGCAGCCAATGGGCTGTGCACACCACACCGGCGCTCCGGGGTAGCTCGCCGGTTGGGGAGGGCCAGAAATCAAAAACAGTCAGAGCCTAGAGGAGGGGAGGTAGACTGGGGTGGGGGGAGGGGGGCTGGGGGTGGGTGGTGCTGCACAGAGGGCCGACAGCATTTCGGTTCCTCCTGGTTTCACAACAATGAAAGTTAAAAATATCTTTGTTCTGTTTTTTGAGTGGCCTCCAGTGGTCCCCTTAAAGTCCACTGGTTAGATCGCTCAACAAATGTGTGGATTGCTGACAATGCACACTCCGTCCATCTGTACTCCAAAGTGGTAACCTGGGTCCTGTTTATGCCACAGAACCCCAATTTGCATATTACAAGCGGCCTCCCTCCTGAAACAGGCAGGCGCTCTCAGGACTCCACCCAAGGTGGTGGCAGCCAGAGCACCAGCACAAAGGGGTGGTAAATGATCCCACGCCATTTAAGCCAGGAGGACACAGATTCAGCCCCTGTGAATTTACAACAAATTCGAGTAAATTACAGGATTGCACTCATATCCTGTGTTTAGATTTCCAGAAGAAAAGACATAAGGATGCATTGACCAATCCTGTGCTCCCAGCAGCTATCCACGCTTGAAGGGAGCATGGGTCAGAGAATCAATGATGTCGCCCTATCTTTGAGCCATGGTGCTTTTGCAGTAACCCTGTGAATCCACGCTATACAGTACATCCAACACACTAACACAGTAAATACTCACCCCGTAGTACTATACATGCTGGCTGATGGTGCAGTACGTTCTTGGCAAGTAATGTAGGACATTCTAGGCTAGAACATTCAATCCCTGTAGCATGGGCATCAGCAGAATCAATTAAAAATAAGAAATTTAGAGGATTCCTAAAGGTCTAAAAAAAAAGTATTTATTTTTTATAAGTATAAGTGAAAAGGATTTGCTGCAGATGATTTGTGTCAGCAATTCACCATAATCGTTCCTAGTGGGTGATTGATCTTTCTTTGATGTTCTGCTATGTCTATTTTTTCTTCTTTCAGTGTCACCCTCATGTCAGATCTTAGGTGGCTATGTGCATAATCCTGCACAAATATTGCCTGTCATGTGCTGTTGCTGCTGCCAGTTTGATTGGCATCCATGTCCAGTTCCTTATGTTGTCCAACTACAGACACTTACAGCAGTCTCTGCCAGTTCCTTCCTTGATCAATCTAAAATGAATCCCACTGCCCTGCTTTCTTCCCATAACCTGTATCTTCCTCTTCTTCAAAAGTGTATCTACTGTTCCCTTAGAAGGTGCAACAACCTCTACTTCAACTATTCCCCGTGGTAAAGCATTCCATGCTCTAACAACTCTCTGCATATAGAAATTACTCCTAAGCTCTCTTAGTAACAATTTTAAATTGATGATTTCTTGTCATGGACTTCCCAACCAGAGAAAATAGTCTCTCTCTAATTCACTATCAAAACACTCACTCCATGATTTTAAAAACCTGTATTAATTCTCCTCTTAGCCTTCTCTGCTTCAATCTCCCCTCTTAACAATAGTTTGTCATTCCTGGCATCATCCTGGTGAATCTATGCTATATGAATCTATGCTGCTTGCTCTCTATAGCTATAATGTCCTTTCTATAATGGTTAGTCCAGAACCGCACGCAGCACTTCAACTGTGGTCTAATCATTGCCTTGTACAAATTTATCTTTACCTCTTTTCTCATACTCTATGCCCCATTTATAAAAACTGAAAAGCTTTTGGTCCTTTTTTAGGGAATTATGCATTTGCATCCCTGGATCCCTCTGTTCCCCCACAGTCTTTAATATTTTTCCATTGAGTTTATACTTCTATTCATTGATTTTAATTTTGAAATGGATTACTTTACACTTCTGCACATAAATTGCATCTATCACCTGTCTGCCCATTCCATTAAACTATTCATCTCCTCCTGAAGTCTATTACAGTCCTCCTCACCATTGCCAAATCTGCTACTTTTGTTTCATCAGCAAATTTTGATATCATGCTCCCCATGTCCACACCATCATGATGAGATACCATGGATGAATAAAGAGATAAGGGTAAAATTGAAACTAAAGAAAAAGGCATATACTAAGTAAATAGACAATAAAGGCGATGATGACAAAAGAGAATCCAAAGAGATTAGGAAAGAAGTCAAAAATACAATTAGAAAGGCAAAGAGGCACTAAGAAATGAAATTATCGAAGAATATAAAAAGGAACAGTAAAGCATTCTATAGACACATGAATAACAAAAGGAAAATTAAGACAGGGATAAAGCCACTAAGGGATGACAGTGAAATGGCAGAAATATTGAATTGTTACTTTGCCTCAGTTTTTTACCAAGGAGTCTAACAAGGTGGACATGACATTAGAAGAAGAGATCAAAAAGGATATAAAGACATATAAGATAGAAAGGAAGGAGATAATTGATAAACTGGACAAACTTAGAGAGGATAAGGTCTGGATGGATTGCATCCGTGCATACTAAAAGAAGCGAGGGAAGAGATAGCAGAGGCACTATATATAAAAATTCAATAGGTAAGGGGACTGGCAGACAACTAATGCTATTCCTATATTCAAATAGGGAGATAGAACAAATGCAGGGAACTATAGACCAGTTAGCTTAACGTCGGTGGTAGGAAATATATTGTAATCTTAACTGAAAGATGCAATAGAAAAAATCTAGAAACCGAAAAAATAATAAAGAATAGTCAGCTCAGATTTCAAAAGGGAAAGGTAATGCAATAGATGCAATATACATGGACCTTCAATGGGCCTTCGATATGGTACCACACAGTAGACTCATGACTAACGTCAGTGCATGTGGAGTCAGGGGATAAGTAGCAGAATGGATGGCAAACTGACTACAAAACAGAAAACAGAGAATAGGGGTTAAAAGTAGTTATTCAGACTGGTGTAAGGTGGGAAGTGGTGTTCCACAGGGACTGATGCTGGGACCACTGTTGTTCACCATTTACATAAATAATTTAGACTCGGGAATCGGAAGTACAATTTCAGAATTTGAGGATAGTATCAAATTGGGGGATATAGTTAATACTGAGGAAGACTGCGACAAAATACCAGAAGTTATTAACAAACTTGCAGAATGGGCATGTAAATGGAAAATTAATTTCAATATAGGTAAGTGTAAGGAGGTGCATTTTGGTAGGAGGAATAAGGAG
Organism: Heptranchias perlo; assembly: GCF_035084215.1. NCBI lineage: Eukaryota > Metazoa > Chordata > Chondrichthyes > Hexanchiformes > Hexanchidae > Heptranchias > Heptranchias perlo. The sequence continues at coordinate 105,524,901 of NC_090327.1, forward strand.
ACCACCTACTACTTGGAAAATAAGAGTCTAAATGGGGTAGAGGCGCTAAGAGATCTAGAGGTACGGATTCACAAATCACTAAAAGTGGCAGCACAGGTTAACAAAGCCATAAAAGGTCCAAACAAAGCACTGGGGTTCATTTCTAGAGGGATAGAATTCAAAAGCAGATAAGTTATGTTAAACTTGTATAGAACTTTGGTTACACCACACTTAGAGTATTGTGCACAGTCCTGGTCTCCATATTACAGAAAGGACATAGAAGCACTGGAGATAGTGCAAAAAAGATTTACAAGGATAATACCAGAACTGAGAGGGTGTAACTATCAGGAGAGATAGACTGGGCTCTTTTCTCTAGAAAAGAGAAAACTGAGAGGTGACCTGAGAGAGGTCTTTAAAATTATGAAGGGTTCGATAGGGTAGATGCAGAGAAGATATTTTCACTTGTGGAGAAAATACAAAATTAGGGGTCATAAATATAAGATAGCCACTAATAAATCCAATAAGGAATTCAGGAGAAACCTCTTTATTCACAGAGTGGTGAGAATGTGGCAGTAGCTACCACATGGAGTGATTGAGGCGAACAGCGTGGATGTATTTAAGAGGAAGCTCAATAAGTACACAAAGGAGAAAGGAATAAAAGGATATGTTAATAGGATGAATTGAAGTAAGGTGGGAACAGGCTCTTGTGAAGCCTAAACACCGGCATAGAACTTTGGGCTGAATGGCCTGTTCCTGTGCTGTAAATTCTATGTAATTCTATATAAGTCCAAGTAATTGATATACACCAAGAACAAATTTGGGTTCAGCACTGACCTATGAGGTACACCACTTCCAAATCTTCTCCAACCCAAGCAACACCCATTAACCCTAATCCTTTGTTTCCGGTCTGTCAACCAATTTTCTGACCGTGCTGCTTCATTTCCTCTTTTACCATTTTTTCAATTGATCTTTTCTTCTAAGATTGTTTTGTCTTAGTGCTCTCCTTTTGCTCTGGCTGTATGTCCCATGTATTATAGTTTTCTTTGTCTTGGTGAGCATCATTCTCAAGGTTCAGTCTCAGGTCATGAGTTTTGAGTCCTGCTCTAAAGCTAAATTGTTTGCTGGAAATTTACTTTTCTATCTTGCACACAATTCTGTAACTGATGTCTTCTAGCAGCATCTTGCTGCCATGTGATATAAATGCTATGGTTCTGTACTTTGTGCCACTTAAACATTATAAGCCCTGTATTCACTTCTGCTTGTGTAATGCTCATAGGAGTCTATGGCATTGCAACCTATTAGAAACCTATTTTGTGGGAGCTGGGAGTTGCACTGGATTACCTTTGGAACCTAAGTCTGAATCAAACCCACACTATTGAGATGAAAGTCCCCTCTTCCCTGAATAAATTTGGGCAATCTCACTTCAGTTCCTATTGAGCATGGGCCCACATCACAAAACTACCCAATTTTGACAGTAAATTAGTAATCTACAAGGTTACAAGAATAGGTGGAGTGAGATGAAAATGTCATTTGTTGGTAGAGCAAAGGTAGATTTACTTTGGAGCTATCTGTATCGTACCTGACCTGGGAATGTTTGACGTTGACATGTGTTCTTGTATTCCCAGCACTAATAGTTCTCATTATAATGAGGACAAAAAGACTTCTGTAGTTCTGTACCATGGAATGAATATTTAAATCTTCATTTAAATATTCATTACATCTATTATATATTAAAAATGTTCAGTGTATCTCAACATTCTATCTCAAAATACATTGAAAAGTCCTAAGTCAAGCTTTGTTAATTGGAAAACCCATTTTAAAAGTGTCAACATGTAGCAGCATTACTTGTTACGCCTGAAGGTGGCACTGCAATTGGCATTTATAATGTTAAAAGACCTGTCACATAACGTTAGCCCCAAACACAGTACTGCAACTATATTTTTATTCTTAGAGTATGTGTGTAATTATGCACCTCCATTATAATTCCATTGGGTGGCACTACAAAATAGGTTATATAGAAAAGTCTTCCTTCTCGGCTTTTGGAATGGTGATTCTCAAAACCTACAGCTGTCCTAAAATGGAGAAAAGAGTCAGCTGCTAGACTGTATACCAACCTTCAGGCTCCAGGTCTCCCTCCTACCCCTAAGAAAGTGTGGATAACTTTCGCCCTCACCTGGGTCCTCTCTCCCATCCGTTCATTACTCCTCCCTTCATTACTCCTCCCCTCCTCTCTTTTCCTCCCTCCTCCTTTGGCCTCTTCCTCCTCTTTTTTCCCCCTCTTCCCTGCTTTATCCTTCCTCCTTCCCCTTCCTCTCTTCCCGCTTTCTCCACCCTTCCTCCCCTCACCCCCTCCCCTTGCATCCTCCCTCAACATCCCTGCTTACCCGGCCCCTCCCCTCCCCTCCCCTCTCCTCTTCCCCACCTTGGTCCAGTTATTTCCCCATCCTGTAACCCTGCTTGAGCTGAAGGTCATATTTGCTCTTGGCTCCCTGTGTGCAACACCATATAATTCTGCATCACAATACTAAACAAATAAGGGGGTTTTCACTTTCAACACTTCTCAGTAATCTGCCAGAGTGGATCGCCCGCCCTTTATAAAACCACAAAATAACATTTTTTTTCACTTTCACCATGTGGACTCTAGACCAGCAGTGCAGATCATCTGCCCTTTATAGAAACACACCCGATTTTCGTTACCACGATGGAAATCAAAATCGGGTGAGTTCTATAGCTGTCGGGCGGTGAAGACAAATATTACCCCCAAGGTTTCTAATGTCATGGTGATACAAATCTTTATTAGCATAATTATTGCACCTGTACAATTAGTATAATTTAAATTTTAGCCCTAATTTCCATCTCATAATCATTTCATCCACAGATTAACATCAATTTCTAAAGTGAATGGTTTCCACTTACTCTTATTTGAGTTTTTTAAACATTTTTTAAAAAATCAAAAATTTAGTAAAAAAAGTAAAACATTTTTTTTTTACTTTTGGCTTCTGTAAGTTTCAGTAAATTAAATCATTTCCTTGGCTTTTTATAAAAAGGTATGTTAATTTTTTATTTACACTAGCATAGAGAATGTCACTTTAAATGAATGAATTTGACTTGCCTGCTTGTGGGCGGGGCTTCCATTCTCAGCCATTTGCTGTGCGCATCAGCCCACACTGTTCAAGGCTGGGTTCATCTTGTGATTTATTTCCAGCCTCTCAATTCAAGCAATTTTATGCCACGGATACGGAGTAAGTTAAATTTGTGCATTTCATTCGTAGGGGCTGCTGCGGACTTTGCCACGTCAGTCGGAGCAATTTCCGGTCCAATAAGTGTGATTTAAAAACAAAACCCAGCCATCTTTTGTTGACTGTTTATTGCAATATTCCTATTGATGCCTCGCAACAGCAAAATTAGCATTCTACCTCTGGAAGTATAATCATTACCCGCCAATGGCGCTATCTCCTAGAGGGTAATTTTATCCCCTAAGGACGGGTGGGTTGTGGGCGGGTAGGAAAGTAAAAATTGTAAAAAAAAGCAAAACCCGACCCCAACCCACCTCCTACCCACCCACTTCTGGTATTAACGGAGGTGGGTCGAGTGGCGGATGACCAATGCACTCTGATGAGGTGGGTCGGTCCGTGAAATCTTTTAAGGATGCTGCAGGCCTCCATTTTAATAGATTTTTTATTCTTAACTCCTAGGGGCCGGGATTCCCGGGCCTTCTGCTTCATGCCACGTAAGAGGAGGCGAGAAGGCCCGGATCAGCAGCACCGCACCAAGCCTTAATTGCTTGTGGGAACAGGAGTGTTTCCTCCAGGCTCAACAAGCTTATCTGCTGCGATCCCACACATGCGATCAGCTGACTCCCCCAGATGGCTGCCAACCCCCCGATGTCTCTGACCCCCCCCCCCCCCCCGAGTCTCCGACCCCCTCACAATGTCCCTGACCACCTGATGAACAGTCCCCCTCCTCGATATCTGGCCCCAAGCCCCCGATGTCAGACTTAACTGCCGGCATCCGCTCCCAATCTGCTTTCCCGTCCAACAGACACAAGCCTGTCAATCTGGCTGGCTGTCGAGTGGGAAACCTGCATAAAAGTTTAAAAAGACGTCCTTATGTCAAAATTGTAAGGACATCCGGAAAACCCATACTTCCGGGTTTCCCATCCGGAAATGCTTCCCCCCCACTTCTCCCCAAGGCTCTGAGTGAAAATCCAGGCCCTAATCCCTGTGGATATGACTGCCTGTCACAAGTCCCAGCAACATGATCTTTGTTGCTATTTCTGTCTTTTCTCCAACACAACCCCTCTCAGTTTGATTTAATTAGGGCATAAGCAGTGCAACTGCTCGGCCGGTCTATCAGAGAGATGACACCAGATCTTTCTGATGCCAAATTTTTTCCAAAAGTTTACATCTTTAATTAACTTTGTAACTACTGATGATCCCTAATCTGCACACCACATTTTACTCTTGGTGTTTTTCAGCAATTATTAGGCCTTCATTTTAGAATCTCAAGACTCAATGGGAGTCCAAGTTCCATTAGTGGATTGGTTTTGTTGCCATTTTCAATGACTAACAGTATCAAAGGTTACTTATGATTATACAATAATAGCAACATGGTTCTCTACCTTCCCCAATGCACAGTAGTTTGACTTTGAGCCAGTTTGGTTGGGTTTCAGTGAGGAAGATACATATTCTTACTTCTGCCCTTAGTCCTTGTCCATTGGTTCATTTTTTCAATCTTTGTTTTCAAATAAGTGTATAAATTCAGTGCTTCAAATGTTTTGTTAAAGTCTTGTATTTCAATTGCACATTTTCCCAGTCTTGATAAAGTTCATAGTCTTCTTTGAGGTATTAAGTGAGAGCTGAACCATGTGGAAGTCTTACTCATAAGTCATTTTATTTTGAGTGGAGGAAACAACATGTATCTTCCAGTGAACAGGAGGTATAAGGGACGGTGAGCTCTCTCGATGACAAGAGAGCCTGCTGGGAATTGGAGGGTGAAGGATGATAAAGCAAACAGTTTGGAAGCTGCTGAGTCAACCAGAGAAGCAGCAAAAATGATAAACAGGAAATAAATTAATTTTATAGTCACAGGACAATTTGGCTTGCATATTTATAATAGCTTACTGATTTTTGTATTGATTTGTAGCACATAAATGCTTGGTATATTTACTTGTTCTTTGCCTGTCAGTATAGTTGGGTCATTTTTTTCCAAGAATTTATCCTTTATTACTTTTACAATACAAATAGCTATCTTCAGCAAGATCAATACAATTTCCTACATTAAGCATTTGCTGTAATTGAATTTAGAACATCATTTCTACATAATATGTACAAATCCCTTGAGGTCAGTTGTTGTATAAAAGCAGCTAAATGCTCTTCTTCCCACAACTTTCTGATTTTCCCAACCTGGTTGGTTGTGTATGAGAACATACTAAGACTCAACTGGCCATGATCAATTTGGAGAGTGACTGTTTGTTTCTTATGGAAACAAGAAGCTAATAAAAGAACTATTGGGAATGAAATTAGGGGAAATTTTAAATCCTCCCGCCAGTTAGAAAAAGGGCAGTAACAGAGTTAAAATGGAAGGGATGGACACTGCCCTGTACCTGCTCGGCTGCTGTTTTTGCTGGCACCTTCCAGCCGAGACACCCACCAAATCAGGCGGAGCCGCATTAATTTATGCGATTTGGGGTCCTATAACATACATAGGACCGCAATGCCATTTTAACTGCCTACTGGGCAGCGCATCCGCAGTTGGCACCCCACTCAGTAAAACCTGGCGGTACAGTAGAAGGGGCCAGAGAAGGTAAGTGCTAAAACTATTTTTGTAGGGCCAGGAGGAGCAGGAATGCTCCTCTGAGTGCCACAAGAATAATATGGGCGGCTGTTGCCCCAGGTTCTCCCCCCCCCCCCAACGAACCTATCTTTTACACAGTTGGGTCGGGCTCCGGGCCACCCGATATGGGGGTAAACTTGAGCTGGCGAGCTGAACAGGATGCTCATTTGGAGCCCGCAGCCCGCCTCATATATGTAAATGAGCCCTGGACCAGACCCCTCCCCCGCTGGCACTATCGGGTGGCCAGCCGCCTCGCTCCACTGGCTGACCACCCAATACTTAAAATCTACATCATTGTCTCTTCACATCCTTGTTTGTGCTAGTGGTAGAGCCCTTTACCGAAGCTATTCACTTAGATCCCAAAATACAAAGAATCTGTGTTGCCGCCTCATATTTTCATATGTTGATCAAGTGTAACAATTCCATCCGTATTCATCAGTGTGCTATCCTCTCCGAGTATTAAGTAATTATTTTCATGAATTGAAATGTGCCCGCGTTTTTTTCTGTCTGAAACCGTAATGGGGCCCGATATTAGGAGGGCGGCGGGTTCGCCGCGGGGGGTCGACTGGGCACGTGGGTAACGCGCCCAGTGAAATCGGGGTGCTCCGCATGCAATCACAGGCTAATTGCAGCTACTTACCTTGGCTTCCGGGTTTCGTGCTGGAAAGCTGCGCAGCGGGCGGACTGCGCATGCGCAGCATAGACTGTCAGCTAGAGGAGCCCTATTTAAAGGGGCAGTCCTCCACTGACTGATGCTGCAGGAAATAGGAAAAAGTACAGTATGGAGCAGCCCATGGGGAAGGCTGCTCCCAGGTTTAATGATGCCTCATTCCAGGTATTATTGGATGGGGTGAGGAGGAGGAGGAGGAGGAGGAGGACAGAGATCATTCCCCCGGCGGGCGGGAGGAAGCGGCCTGCCTCTGCCACCAAGAAGGCCTGGCTCGAGGTGGCAGAGGAGGTCACCTGCACCACCAACATATCGTACATCTGCATACAGTGCAGGAGGCACTTCAATGACCTAAGTAGGTCAGCCGAAGTGAGTACACTTACTCATTCCCCTACGCTCCGTCTGCTACATCATCACCCCCACCCCACATCTCCTTCTGCACTGCCAACACTACTTTATCACATCACCCCTCACACCCACTCAAACCTCATCCTCATCTTACCTGCACTTACTCACCTCGCCAGTACTCATCCCACCACTACCAGTCAACCCAATCCTCATACAATCTCATGGCTCTATCTCATACACACCCTCTCATGCATCTCTTTCACGGTCAGCCGCACTCAACCTGCCACTACCTGTGCTGCAGCCACAGGGCGTGCATCACATATGTGCAGTAGGAAGCGTAAGGCAAACGTGTCGTGAGCATGAAGGGGATGCACAAGGGTGTTTGAGGGTTTGTCATGGTTTTTACTCATATTTAATTTCTGATCAACTCACATTAGATATTATATTGTCACCACTACTGCCACATCTTTGCGAATCTTGTCTGGTTTGTGCAATAATGCCCATTCCTGAGGATCACTATGAAGATCCACAACTGATGCCACCCATTGTGTCACTGCAGAGTGGGTGTAGGTGTATTTGCAGGGCTCTTTTGTGCAGACGACTGAGAGATGTTGGCGATGTCCCCGGTGGCACCCTGGAAGGATGCGGAGGAGAAGTTGTTGAGGGCAGCGGTGATTTTGACATCAACAGGTAAGAAGATGGTGCTTGGGCCAGCCGGGAGCAGCTCGACATCAAGGAGGCTGCAGATGTCCACGACTACATGTCGAGTGACTCTGAGCTTCCGTGTGCACTGCTGCTCAGAGAGGTCCAGGAAGCTGAGCCTCGGTCTGTGGACCCTGTGGCGAGGGTAGTGCCCTCTGCGACGCATCTCTCTCTCTGCCGTTGCCCTCCCTCCTGCTGTGCAGGTGGATGTGTCACAGCACTGTGATGTGGAGCTCCACGTGTCAGAGGTGGACGGCGTGTCTGGCGAGGCTGGTGAAACTGTTCGCCCTCTGAGGTGGTCATGACTGCAGCTATGGCGGCCCCCATCCGGAAGATGTACATTTGAGGGGGTCCGCTAGGTAGGTAAACTTGTCTGGACACCGGGGTAAGTGTGCAAGTTGGTGAATTTTATTGTTAGGAGGAGGGTGGTGGAGGCCAAACTTTGTCCAAGGTGACAGAGTGGCCTCCTGCAATGAGTGAGGGTCTCCCCCACCCCCCACATGTCAAATGGACCTTTGCAGCTGCCACAGGCTGGTGGCTGCAACACGTCCATTTCAACTGGGAGTGTTTCCCCCAGTACGGGAAACAGTCCCAGTTGTTTGCAAAATACTACCCCTCCTAAAATATCATGTTAATCAGGTCTCTAAACGACCTGAAATACCCTAATGATTACTTTAAGTGGCACCCTGCCGCCTTTAATTGCCGGCGGGAGTCCCACATGCGGGGGCTGCGCGCGCATGTCAGCGCGTCACTGGGTAACCTGGAAGTGGGCGGGTTGGAGCCGGGCTCCAGACCCGCCCCGGGAATCCCCGATTTTCGCAGCCCCCCCCCGCCATGAACGCACCCGCTCGGGGATGCGAAAATCGAGCCCATGGTCTACCTTCTTCTGGAACCCATTTATTCTGTGATTTTTGCCATTTTCCTTCCTATGTGCACTTAAGTCACACTTTTCTTTAAAAGGTGAAAAACTCTGTAGATACACTGGGAGTGATTTCCACCGTCATCTCCTCCCCCACCCCCCCCCCCCCATTATAGCACCTGCCAAATCTTCAATGGGTGGGTGACATTTTGGGCACAGACCCTTGATCAGATCAGATGAAGGGTTTATTTTAATCCATCTTTGGAGCCATTGGTTAATGGTGACTGAATAAGTCAAATTCCACTTTTATTAAATGGGATTCCGAGATTTTTATTGGTGTTTTCAGATTGAATTGTGTAATCCATTTATTTTTCCACATAAAATGCAAACCATCGACCTTGCCTGTCTGTTCTCTTTTCAGATGCTGGTGCACCTGCTGTGTACTTTCAGCATTTTGTGTTTTACATATTTCCTAAATTATATATTTTTAAATAGATTGCTGTCAATCCTTTCCCCGCTACTGCAGGCATTAATTCCTTAATGGAGGTACAGTTCTATAGGTGCTAGTCATAGAATCATAGAACGATACAACACAGAAGGATGCCATTCGGCCCATCAAGCCTGTGCTGGCTCTTTGAAAGAGCTAGCCAATTAGTCCCATTCCCCTGCCTTTTCCCCATAGCCCTGCAAATTTTTCCCCTTCAAGTATTTATCCAATTTCCTTTTGAAAATTATTATTGAATGTCCTTACACTATCCTTTCAGGCAGTGCATTCCAGATCAGAACGACTCTCTGCGTCATAAAATGTCTTCTCATCTCGCCTCTAGTTATTTTGCTAATTACCTTAAATCTGTGCCTTCTGGCTACCAACCCTTCTGCCACTGGAAACAGTTTCTCCTTATTTACTCTATGAAACAGTTCATGATTTTAAACACCTCTTTCAAATCTCCCCTTAACCCCTGCTCTAAGGGGAACAACCCCAGCTTCTCTAACCTCTCCATGTAACTGAAGTCCCTCATCCCTGGTACCATTCTAGTAAATCTCCTCCGCACCCTCCCTAAGGCCTTGACATCCTTCCTAAAGTGTGATGCCCAGAATTGGACACACTACTCCAGTTGGGGCCTAACCAGTGATTTGTAATGGTTTAGCATAACTTCCTTGTTTTTGTACTCTATGCCTCTATTTGTAAAGCCATGGATCCCATATGCTTTTATAACAGCTTTCTCAACTTGTCCTGCCACCTTCAAAGGTTTGTGTATGTACACGCCCAGGTCTCTCTGTTCCTGCACCCCTTTTAAAATTGTACCATTTATTTCATATTGCTTCTCCTCATTCTTCCTACCAAAACACATCACTTCACGCATTATTCATGTGTGAGCCTAGGCAGTGAGTGCAGGTTATTTGACTATGGGGGTATCACAGCTGAGCCCAGTCTTATCATATGTGACTGTTACCAGCAGGGCTCACCAAATGGTGATCATAAGTAGGAATACTGGCCATTTTTTTCTTCCCTAGCCCAGAGACACTGTGGCTTATCAAAGCAATTCTATTGCTATCCTGGATGAGTTCAGCTAGCTCAGAATAGGCTGGGAATTGAACTGAATTATTCTTGGATAAACTGACTGAGCCAAGGGGAGAACTCTGGTCTATAATTGAAGAAAACATTATTTAAGGTTCTACCATCCTAATTTTATTTCTTGGATATGGAACCCACATGCAGACTGTGCAAAATATTCAAATCACATTGTATTAGTTACTGCTGTGTACTTTCTGTTGCTTTTGTGTTTATATGTTGTATATTTTCTGTGGAAAATTGAAAAAGGCTATGGGTTGTACTCGATTGTCAGAAGCAGTAATCCCTTCTTGTTCTCTATAAAATTATAGGGAGCTATACAAAATGCATATAACAAAGGAGATTTTAAAAATATTTTTGCATGACATTGTGAGTTACATTAGAAGTAATGGTACATTAGAGTAGGGTTGCTGAAGCTTTTGTTGTCATGACTGCGTATAAAATTTAAATTCATGTTTACATTAATATGCACACATCTCAAGTTGCTAACATTAACAGATGTTAGTGTTCTGATTGAGGATTTATTCACTGAGGCAACCGTGCTATAAACAGCCCTTTCCAAACTTCCAGACTCCAAATTCAAAGAGGACAATCCAACAAATAAGAAATGTAAATGAAGGGACAGATTGCTGTGGGTCATGGGCCATAGGTTGTATGTTCCTATATTAGAGTGTTCTAACAAGGAGCTACAGCTCTAGCAAACATGTATATTATTTGCGACAAAAAATCAGAGAATGCTATCATACTTGCAAATATTTGGTAAACAATGCAACCAGGACAAAGCCTTATTTTTGTTGGTGAGTCTTGATTTATTAGCATAATCAGTACAAACACACAAATATAGAGATCAGAAGAAAGGTCTTAATATTATTGTAATATTAATATTATTAAAGTAATATAGACTTTATTCCTTTCGGAATAAAGTCTATATTACTTCATTTTGTAATTAAATCTTACATGAAGTTTATTAAGGCTACGCTTCTCAACCAGCACCCATTTTCACCCTAATATTAAGGCAGAAATCTACTTAATGAAGTATATCAGTGGTATGAGTGCCTAGACCCAGGTTCTTGGTCATTCCCAAACCATTAACATTCATTTTGGAAATATAGCCATTTCACTTCTCAGAGTTGATGTTACACACATGTAAAAATCAAACCTAATTAAAAATGCAAGTGTTTCAAAATTCACTTGAAGTTGTGTGTAAGATTCAACTAAAAGAACTTTTCCCACTCAATCTGGCGTGTGACAGGTGTTCTTTACTCGAGTAGAAGTCCATTGTAACAGTTGCAGCAGTATGGTTCATGGGTTATGGATCTTCCAAATTCCTGGCTGACCTGCTTTAACTGAGCATCATCTGGTTTCATTATCATATTAAATGAATCTTATTGAACTAAGGATCCCTGTGCTCATTAGGCTCTGTTGTTCATGAGTCAGATATGCAAAGATTTAGCAACAAGTATCTTTCACAGTTTAAAAATGCTGCCTTTCCAAATCTACAATAATTACTGAAAATCCTCAGGGATGCTTTGCCTTTAGAAAGTTACTTAAGCTGTTTCGTAAGATTTCATTTACACTCTTGAGTCATTAGCACAAAAAATTCACGGAGTCTTGCAGTCAAATGGTGTTAAAATGTAATTTCATTTAGTGATATCACATCCTATCTCCTAATTATCAACATCATCATGCCAAATACCATCTTTAATCTTTAACCTCTAGATTTACGTTGTCTGTTTAAATGTATTTTCAGTTGGCTAAAGGTTAACTAACCCATATTTTTTGAAGACCACTTCATTTGATTTAGCAGGTTAACTATCTCCTGATCATCCTCTTGTTCAACACCCATATGGGTCCCTTAAGACTTTAACTTTCTCCTCACTGCTCTCTTGCTGTTCTAGTATTGGAAGAATTTTTTGATGTCATGTTTGAATCTGCTGCTATATTTCTTCCAGTGTTTTCTTGACATCCTAAATCTCTTTTTGTGTCCTGTTTCTCTATCACCATCTCCCTTCTCCCTTCTACCTACAAGCTTTGTAAAAAAAAATCCTAATCCTCCTGTTACTTTTCCCATTGATCCATTTTGAAGAATTCTTATTTACTTTACCAATGCTGCTCAACAGATTTATTTAAGGAACAGGCTCACCATAACCTTCTCAGGGCAACTAGTTTTGGACAGTAAATGTAATGTTGTCAGGTCACCCATAACCCAAGAACAAATAAAAAGAAAATGCATGTAATCGTCCTGCATGTCTGCATGATGTTACGTAGGATGTTCATTTATCCTCAACAAATTTATCCGTGAGTAATTCTTCCCCAGCCTATGTTACTAAGCTTGGCCCTCAGAGGTTTGCCTACCAGTATGCTGGAGTTTGGTTACCTGCCTATATAGTTTGAATGCTATCGTGCCATGGTCACTATTATGCAGTGGTTTAGCTACTTCTATTTCCTGAGTAGTGTTTTGATCATAACAACAACGAATCCTGGAAGAGAGCCACCTTGTGTAAGCCCCCTGACACACAAGAAGCATTCATTCACTATACTGACCAGCTCAGGTTTTGTTGGACTGGTTGATGGCTCCTGTCAGTGCAACCTTCCTTTTCTCACTCATCTTCCTAATATCACCATGCAATTACTGGTGGTTCTCCTTGTTTTGGCTTGGTGGCCTGAAGCAGATCCCAAATATTCTCCTGCCCCTTTTCTTGTTGGAACACATCTTGTGAGAAAATTTCATACCATAGTTTTTCCTGTGGTACTGGCTCAACTACCTTAACTACCCAGTTGTAATGTCCGTGTATATATGTCTAATTTTGGCTTTTAGCCCTTAACCTGCCTATCTAGTTTTCTGGGTAATGCTGCATTCTTGGCCTTGTCAGTTTGGCTCTCATTTAATCCTGTTCTTATATATTGGCCAGGTCAATCCCTGCTCCAATCTAGTTTAAATAGTGCCCACTAGCTATTTCTTTGTTTCTTTCATACCTCCCGCTGCCTTATTTAGCTGCAGCCCATCATTTTTCTACAAGCCCTCTTGAAACAATGATAGTTATTGATGAAAAAACAAAAAAGCCAACATGGAACTGCTAGAAATTCACTGAAGTACTTTTATTTTTTATTAATGGTCATCTGTTGCCCCTTAGATGCCTCCTGGGAGTTTCTATAAACTATATTTGTCATAAAACAACATAAGGATGAACAGGAAGTAATTAATATGCAAAATGACCACTACTTGGAGATTTTCACCAGAGAGGACACATTAACAATATACCATCCAACATCAAACACATGTCATGTATTTAATGGGATGTTTGCATTAGTGAGGCAGAAGTTCTAGATGGGCTGAAGGGGTAGAAAGGCAATAATTCACTTGGGACCACAGGTGCAACCTCTAGGGTGGGATTTAGGGGACATTTGACATGGGATAAGTTCCCCTCTTCCTCTCCCTCTTCTTCTAAATTCCTGAATTATCCCTCATATCCCTCAAGTGTTTATATTTGGTTGGATCTATGCCGGGAATAGATGAACTATATTCCAGGGTACTTAGAGAGACAAGGGGGAAGATTTGTGAGGCACTGCTGGGCATTATTCAATGAACACTGTGGAGGTTCCAATGGATTGGAAACAAGCAAATGTAATAGACCATAAGACCATAAGAGATAGGAGCAGGAGTAGGCCATTCGGCCCCTCGAGCCTGCTCTGCCATTCAATGATATCATGGCCGATCTGATTTTTACTTCAACTCCATTTTCCCGCCTTTTCCCCATTTCCTTTGACTCCCTTGCTGATCAAAAATTTGTCTAACTCAGCCTGGAATGTATTCAATGATTCAGCCTCCACAGCTTTTTGAGGTAAAGAATTTCAAAGATTCACGACCCTGTGGGAGAAGAAATTCCTCCTCATTTCCGTCTTAAATGGGCAACCCCTTATTCTGAGACTATGCCCCCTAGTTTTAGATTCCCCCATGAGGGGTGACATCCTCTCAGCATCTACCCTATCGAGTCCCCTCAGAATCTTGTATGTTTCAATAAGGTCTCCTCTCATTCTTCTAAACTCCAATGAGTATAGACCCAACCTGTTCAATCTTTCCTCATAAGACAACCCTTCCATACCCGGAATCAACCTAGTGAACCTTCTCTGAACTGCCTCCAATGCAAATATGTCCTTCCTTAAATAAGGGCACCAGAACTGTACGCAGTACTCCAGGTGTGGTCTCACCAGCACCCTGTACAGTTGTAGCATGACTTCCCTGCTTTTATACTCCATCCCCCTAGAAATAAAGGCCAATATTCTGTAATTTCATATTCAAGAAAGGTGACAATGTCATGCCTGACAACTACATAACTACATAACCCTTTAATCCTAACTAGTAGATTTAATGAAGGAATGTAGATAATACTATATTGCAAATCAGTGGTCCATCCATATTTATGGGTTTCACTTCACTTGGAACAATTCTTCCGTAGTTGTTTCTTACAGAAATGTGAGGGATTAGAAACTAGCTTGTGTGTTAGATTAATTTTTCACATCAGTCATCATGAATGAAATATTTGAACCAATTCCAGAGCTAATGAAACTCATTTGGAAATGTTTAATATATATATGCAGCAGAGGTTAGCAAAGCATGTCTTCTGAAGAAACGCAAAATATAAGTGTAAGGGCACTTGAACTACAGTGGAATGCACCCTAGAATTCTAAAGGAAATGAGACAAGAAATAGCTGATATTCTGGTTAATTTTTTGGAGTTCTTTAAGTACAGGGGCTATACCTGAGGATTGGAGGATGATGCACATCATCCCACTATTCGAAACAGGAGATGCATCAGAATCTGGGAAACAAAAATAAATTGGTCTAACTTCAGTAGTGTAAAAATGCTTGAGCACTTTACAGGTTGATATCATGGTTCTTCAAAACAGCATAGAGGCCATAATGGATAATCAGCATGGTTTTAGAATCAATAAGTTAAATTCTGAGCTCTGCCCCCATCCTTAAATGAATGCAAATGAAGCATAACGAAACAGAAATTGGGCATCCAAGATTGTTAGGCTATGCTTTGGATACAAAGTTACTGCAAAGGATAACCTATAAATTTAATGCATTCCTTCTAACTACACAGGAACATAGGAACAAGAACCTGTTCCGCATTCAATTAGATCATGGCTGATCTATGTCTCAACTCCATTTACCCACCTTTGCTCCATATCCCTCAATACCCTTACCTAACAAAAATCTATCTATCTCAGTTTTGAATTTTCAATTGACCTACTCTCAACAGCTTTTTGAGAGAGTTAGTTTCACACTTCCACTCCCCTTTGTATGAAGAAATGGTTCCTGACAACACCTCTGAACAGTCGAGCTCTAACTTCAAACTTTTTTTCAATTGTTTTTCTTCACTCCTTTCCTTTCTTTTAGCCAATTCAGTGGCTGAAAAGAGTTTGTGCCATGGGTTTTGAGCCAGCAATTTTTTTTGTTCACCATTTAGAAATTGGGACAATGAATTTCCTTAGGGGATGCCCAATTTAAATGGGCAAAATTAAGAAGCAGTGTAATTCGAAAACAAAGGCAAAGAAATGTTGCTGGCATATACGTGACATCATCTCTGTACATTACCCTATTGTAATAAAACTCCCACCTACTTCTGGTGGGAGCTTCCTGTGCCTAATGTGGGTGTAACTGATCTCCATTCCATTATGCTACATTTAAAGGCAAGAACCGAGCTGAACATTTATCCTATTGCTTCTAAAACCATGCAGACAATACCCTTATGGCCTCTATGCTTAATGACCATGATAGCAAGAGAGGGCATTACACTTTTTTCAAATGACTGGGATTCCCAAAGCATAGGGTGTCTTTGATTGCACCCATGTGGCCCTACATGGACTTATGCATAATAATTATGCATTCACAGACCCAAGGGCTATTACTCCATCAATGTCCAGCTCCTATCTGCACAGAATAATGCACATGAATGCCCATTTCCCAGGCAGCAGTCATGATTCCTTTATTTTAAGTCAATCCTCCATGCTCCCATAATTTGACCCAGAATGGAAAGGGCAAGGCTGGCTCCTAGGAGACAGACATTACCCTTTGTACTCCAGCTCATGATACTTTTACAATAGCCGCATACATCTGCGGATACAGGTGTAATGAGGTGCATGCATCTACTAGAATCATCAGAGAACGCACCATAAGCATGGTGAAGAAACTATTTTGGGGGTTATGCTACAGGACAGCTAGTCTATGAGGATGAGACAAGCTTGATGAGCTTGTTGGTCTTTTCTCATACTTTTGTGTGCTTGTAGCTGAGGTGGCTAATTGCTATGTGTCCATGAGAGGCTCCTGAAATTGAGGTGACTTTTGACCTGCATCAGCAGGGTTGAGATGGCCCAGCTATAGGCTCCAATACTTCTGCAGCTGCAGGCAGCCTGGACCTGCCAACACGTGCACTTATTGAGGGGGTTGTGGAAGGTTTGAATGCATTGTAATCCTGAGAGACAGTACCATCAACTGCGCCCATTCTCCACCCCCCACTGCTACTGAGCACTGTCTCAATACGTCCTCTGATCTGTGTAACAGCAGACCCAATGGCAGCAAAGAGCTTGTTAAAGCACATATCAATGGTTTTTTTCATGCAATTCCAAAATTGTTCAAGGTGGAAGAGAGAGCCTGTTGCACAATGGAGACCAAGACATCTATGGCAACAGCCTGAGCGTTCATGAGAAATGCTAAGGCTGACCTTGGGGCTTCTGTTAGAAGGGTCTCTATTGCAGATATTCCTGGAGTTGCTATATGATCCATGATGTGCTTAGTGTTTTGATTCCATGCATCAACTCCTTCACACTAGCCATCATCTGTTGCAGCTTACATGGCTTTATCTCGAACGAGCACAGCAATCTTTAATGCTCATAAATCATCTTTCTTTTAAAAGTAGGTCTCAAAAGTCTGGATCCATGTCCTGATCAGCTAAGGATGGACATCAACTGACCTTCCTCACAGTAGGTTCCTGCCATCATCACCATTCACTCCTGCTCATTCATGCTCTGTGTATCTGGGTGAATAAGATAAGAAAAAAAGAGCAGATGTTTAGTGCAAACACGGAATGGAGGCTAGTCCTCCTGCTTCCTCTATTCCCCCAATAGCCTTTGTGCACAGGATCTATTGGGCCATCTTCCCAAAGAGGGTAAGAGGACAAAAGTTGTTGGGCTTTCTCCCATGTGGCTTCTTTCTCTCTTGTCATGTGCAGTCTTCTCCTGCAAACAGAATAGAAGGGGTCAGAAACTGAAATTTCAAATAGGACATGTTAATTTGCAGCCCACCGTGAGTGTGATTAAACAATATGGGCGCTAAATTGGGCCGCGTAGTGTCCATTGTTTCGGCGCTACACGTCCTTTCCAACTTCCAAGATGGCGTCTTGGATGCACACGCACGTTTCCAGTGTGACGTGCGCCGGACGCCATCTTGGTATAGGAGTAAGCACAAGCACAGATAACAAACACTGGAATCATGTGAAGTAAGGAGAAAATTGATACAATCAGTGTGCAACGCTGACTTAAAGTGATAGACACCATTTTGGGACTTAAAGCTCAACTCAACACACAGTCTTAACCCCCGACCACCTGAACGTGTCTTAGAGTGCCTGGAGGACCTCACGCCAGCACTATTTAAAGGGACCATGCTGGATTTACAGGTTAGTGGCTTGATTATTGCTTCTGGCTGCCGAGACATTTGTAACTGTTTTTGGAGGTTTCCTAGACTTGAATACTAGGACGCGGGGACATAGCCTAACATTTAGAGCCAGGATGTGCAGGAGTAAAGTCAGGAAATGCTTCTACACGCAAAGGGTGGGAGACTTTTGGATCGCTCTTCTACAGACGGCAATTGATGCTAGCTAACTTGTGAATGTTGAATCTGAGATTGATAGATTTCAATGAACCAAGGGTATTAAGGGATATGGGGCTAAGGCGGGTATATGTAGTTAGGTCACAGGTCCACCATGATCTCATTGAATGGTGGAACAGGCTCGAGGGGCTAAATGCCACAGCCACTTGCTGCCTCCTGATATGCGCCACCTTCTCCTGCAAGAAAGCGGGTCTGGGTGATGTGCCTGTCATAGTTGAATAGCTGCCAGTGTGTGTGGCCTGTGAGTTGTGGGAGGGCGGCTCGAAACAGTGGGAATGTGTAAGGGTGAGAGGCAGCATCTAATTGGAAGAGTTGAGTACTGATGGAAAGAGTTTATTGCTATGTGGGTGATGGGGGTGTAGTGTGTGGTGCAGTTGGTAGGAGACGTCACCTGACAGTTGACCTCACTCACCTTGACCACTCATGTCAAAGCATTGAACAACTTCCTGCACTGCATCCATGTTCATGATGCTGTGCACTTGGCATTGACTTCATCCCCCGCTGCCTCCCACTGCCTTTTTGATATCTGTCTGGAGGGCCTCTTGCACCCCCCCCCCCCCCCCCACCACCACTCTGCGGATAAAATACGTCCCTCCTTCTGTCCACCTCTTGCACCATGGTCTCTCGTGCATCAGCAGAGAACCTTGGTGCACGGACTCTCGCAGGCCTGGTACCAACTCAGATGGGCAGATTGGTGAGGTTTGGCGTGCAGATTGGCGGATGTGGGATTTAGTAGTGCACAACCTTTATTCAATGTTTTAACATAGCTCATAAGTGTGTAAACATAGGAATGGGACCTGCATCTGCATTTTACGTGTGCTATAGACACCCTGCAGACAGTGGACTGTTATTTTCAGCTAATAACGGGTACCAGCTACCTTTAAGAGATTTCTAAGAAACATCCTCCCTTTAAGAGATTGAGCTTCCCCTGCTGGTGGAAAATGTGAATTGCATTGATTCCACGTGCAAGGTCCGGAATGGAACGCTGATTGCAGGTTATTACTCGGGCCAGCCGAATCTTGCATCCTTTCTGCGCAGGGGTCATTGGGCGTGCGGTAATAGCACATCACGCTACTCGCGCCCAAAAACAGCCCTTATCCAATTCTTTCCCCCCGTGTATCATAAGATAGAAGAAAGGTGCATTTACAAGAGAAGTAAAATCCTACAGATCAGACTGACCTCTGTGCCCGAATTCTCAGTATGTGCTGCCAGCTCAGCGTCAGGAATGTGAATTCATAAACTCTGCCTTAATATGAATATATGATTATGGAGAGAATTGAAATACTATAGGGACAATATAAACATTATAGATTAAATGCTGTATAGAACACTGGTTGCAGTTTCCTTGGGACCATAGAAATATTACCAGATTAATGTAAACTGTTCGATAGTGTAGATTATAATAGACTGCTATCCTAATGTTGTCATCTGGGAGAAATTACATGGAGCTTTACCTTCTGGGAATTTTAAATGTACTTATATTCACCTCCATCAGGAAAATCCATAATGATATAAATTGCATGTGGCTCAAGCTTGGGGCTTGGATGGGCTAAACAGCCATTCTCATTTGTATGTTTTTAGAAATGCCAATCTGAGGACATGTGCAATTTTGTACATGTTTGAGTAACAAAAATTCACTTTCAAACAAACAAGTGCAAAAGGACAAAATAAATGCTCAAGTCTCAAACAGTTTGGTTCCATCTGTTTATATAATTCCATTTCATACACAGTTTTTATTAGCAAAGGAATTTGATCATTTTTAACCTGAAGCCTTGTCATTTTTTTGTGCTCAGAATGTGTGACTTGATAAAAACAGTGCAGTTTATTATGTTCAGCAACATCTGCCAAGACACATTGCAACACAGTCTGCTGAACGCAGTTAGCTCTAGAATGTGCGTGCAGTCAAGCGTGGAATAGAATCTTTTCATTTTCAAGGATTTTGTTTTTTTCCTTGAGAAATGCCAAATGTGTCAAAGCAATCCATCTTTTTGCTGAACTGTCGGTTTGCTCTGCTCAGGTCAGGTCTGCTTTTAAAGGTTAACCTCAAAACTTAAAGTTAACTCAACAAGAAAGTTCAATTCAATTTTGACAAAACAGACGGTAATTATGGGCCCTACGTTTGGACTATTAGGTTTAAAGCTTTGTGGATGATAGCAGTTTTCAATTGCTGTCGAGTCAATGGCATTCAACTGAATGTTTGAGTGCCATTGACTCTGCTTGTAGGTTGAAACATCAGTGGTATCATTCAGATATACCATATTAATGAGCAGAAATATACCAGTTGACTAATGCTTATAAGATTACTTAATACACCAATAATGGTAAAGAACTGAAAGTGACAACACAGAAGAATGTGTTATGAGGTGGAACTCTGTGCAATAGTTACACAAGCATGTATGTTTGGCCACTGAAACAATGTTACTGTCAACAGAGGGCCATTGAGAGGTATGAACCATCAATGTCAAAAGAAGTTAATTTGCAAAAGTCCAGTAACTGCAGAGGGCTGTAGATAGATAGAAAGAAGAATGATCCTGCACCTTTAATGACCTCAGGACATCCCAAAACATTTCACAGCCAATGAAGTATTTTTGAAGTGCAGTCACTATTGTAATGTAGTGCAACATGGCAGCTATTTTGTACACAGCAGGATCTCACAAACAGCAATAACATAAATGACCAGATAATCTGTTTTAGTGATGTTGGTTGAGGGGTAAATTTTCTCCAGGAAAAACCAGAACAAAGGAAGCTTGTTGGAGGCCAATCATTTCAGACCCAGGACAATGGTGCAAGAGTTCCTCAGGGCAGTGTCCTCAGCCCAACCATCTTCAACTGCTTCATCAATGACCTTCCCTTCATCATAAGGTCAGAAATGGGGATGTTCGCTGATGATTGCACAGTGTTCAGTTTCATTTGCAACCCCTCAGAAAATAAAGCAATCCATGCAGCAAAACCTGGACAACATCCAGGTTTGGGCTCATAAGTGGCAAGTAACATTCGCATCAGACAAGTGCCAGGTAATAATCATCTCCAACAAGAGAGAGTCCAACCACCTCCCCTTGACATTCAACAGCGTTACCATCACCGAATCCCCCACCATCAACATCCTGGGGGTCACCATTGACCAGAAACTTAACCGGACCAGCCAAATAAATACTGTGGCTACAAAAGCAGGTCAGAGGCTGGGAATTCTGCGGTGAGTGACTCACCTCCTGACTCCCCAAAGCCTTTCCATCATCTACAAGGCACAAGTCAGGAGTGTGATGGAATATTCTCCACTTGCCTGGATGAGTGCAGCTCCAACAACACTCAAGAGCTCGTCATCATCCAGGACAAAGCAGCCCGCTTGATTGGCACCCATCCACCACCCTGAACATTCACTCCCTTCACCACCGGCGCACTGTGGCTACAGTGTGTACCATCCACAGGATGCACTGCAGCAACTTGCCAACGCTTCTTCGAAAGCCCCTCCCAAACACACGACCACTACCACCTAGAAGGACAAGGACAAGGGCAGCAGGCACATGGGATCAACACCACCTGCACGTTCCCCTCCCAGTCACACACCATCCCGACTTGGAAATATATCGCCGTTCCTCCATCGTTGCTGGGTCAAAATCCTGGAACTCCCTACCTACCAGCACTGAGGGAGAACCTTCACCACACGGACTGCAGCGGTTCATGAAGGCAGCTCACCACCACCTTCTCAAGGGCAATTAGGGATGGGCAGTAAATGTTGGCCTTGCCAGCGACGCCCACATCCCATGAACGAATAAAAAAAACCTCCCCCATTCTTCCTTGAATAGTGCCATAGGATCTTTTACATCCACCTGAGAGAGCAGACGGGGTCGCAGTTTAACATCTCACCTCTAACTTTGCAGTACTCCCACAGCACGGCATTGAGGCGTCAGCCCAGATCATATGCTTAAGTCTCTGGAGTGGGGTTTAAAGCCAAGACCTTCTGCCTCAGAAACAAGTAAGCTACCACTGAGCCAAAGCTGACACCTAAGATAAATGAATTAATAATATAAAAATGGATGCAAGAGCTCAACTTCAGCACATTGTGAAATGCAAATCATCTGCACTGGACAGCAGAGCAACAGGGAAGTGTCTCTCACAGCCTGAGAAAATGATAGCCCAATTGCTCAAGCTCCAAAACAACACTGACATCATTTCAACATCAGAGTCTACTGCTGAGTCTGGTAAGTGAGATAAATAATGGCCTGGAATTTGCTCTGAAAAAAACGGCGATCTGAAATTCTGAAGTTGCTCTATCAGATGCCCTGCTCCTCCAAAAGCTGCGCGGAAAGGACAGCTCGCCAGCTGACTTACCGGTCAAATGGCTACAATGGGGCGAAGTTGCTGCACTGTCCAGCTGGAAACTAATTATTTTCACCAGAAAAAGGAATGTCTAGTTTTTTTAGTCTTACCAAAATTTTTAAGCATGTTGAGTCTTAATGACTGCCAAACAACCTCTCTGGCATTGAAAATTTACTTTTACAAGTGAAGGAGTCTCATTCCTTCAAAATGTAATTGTTGTTGGACATTTTTAAAAAAACATTTTAAAATGTTTATTTTTTAACTTTTGCTTTCGATCTCAGTCTTTGAATTCAATATTTCTTACCCTCTCTTTATTTTGCTTTCTTTAACTGATTTCACATTGAATTTACTATTCCCGGTTCTGTGTCTGCACGGCTTGTTAACGATGCTTCAAACTGATTGGTAATGGGGATTCATAGTTCCTTAACCCGCTCACGCGGCTCACAGATGCCCTGGAGAGGATGCCGCATTTTTCTCTTCTCACCATTGCAGGAAGCTGGCCCTCAAAAGCCCGTGGATAGTTTAAGGGTAAGTTTAAATCTAACGAGCGGTAGGCAGCGTTCGTTCGCCGCTCAGCGCAAAATCTGTGTCGATATCTGGTGTCTGTTTCAGATGGAATAAAATATTAGCATGGTGATGCCCTTACTATCTTCTCTGATCTGCAAGCCAACAGCATTTTAATTTAGTTATACAGCATTTGGGTAGAATGTCCTGTCTTCATAATCATTTGCTGTAACTGCAGTGAATTAACGAACAAATGATTTTATAATAATAATATTGCAGTTCATGCAAAATCCAATACAGTCACTCGTGTCTATGCAGAGGAGTGTACTGATTTCACCACTGAGTTGCTGCAGTTTTTTTTGAGGAGGATGCAAATGCCGAAGATGAGGACCACCTAACCAAAGGAGCCTCGAGACATAGGACATACAGCCCCCAGCCCTAACTCTGCTGTTGAGCAGTGGTAGGATGCTGGATACTGTAAAGGATTTATGTTGGAAGAATAAAAGAATCTTTACTTTTAACATTAGCTTTACAAACTAAACAAGTTGGCTTCAAAATTCTGAGTCCCATGGCCCACTGCTGGAAATGCGGCAGGATGGGACTTCTGCCTGCCCAATGGCCCCAACACTGGCCCTGCCAGAAATCGTAGGGTTAAACTTTGCTAACGTTAGTAACACAATAATGCTTTATCTCAGGAACAAATCTGGAGAAATCAGTACCTGTTCTGAAATGAATAAATCTTACCAGTACAGGTAGGCATCTCTGCTTTTTAAAAAAAACGAGGGGCTTTTCAAACGTGAAATATCAGAACACCTTCAATATTTGAAAGATTGCGGCCTTTTTAAAAAAATCTATGAAAAGTAATAAAGTCAGGACGTGTACAGTTTTTAAAATATCAGAACCTCTCTAATGTTAGAAATCATTTTCGCCACATCCTAACCCTGTCCCTCCACCTCCCTTCCTCACCCCTTTCCTCTTGCACTCCTGCCCGTTTCCTGTACCATATTCTCCTTTTCCCCTTCCCTCCTGCCCCCCTTCCCCTGCTTCATCTTCATCTTCCTTTGCCCAATTATTCCCCATCCTCTAACCCTGCTTGATTTGAAGACAACACTTGGTCTTGACGACCCATGTGCAATGCCATGGGAGAGTGACGAGTTAACCTTAAAGTGCAGCACTGGGATCCCACTCATCTGAGGTGATAGGGGAAGGAGAAGTGGGAGATCCAGCAGCTACAGCCGGTTTGTGCAGAAGAAATGCTAACGTTGAGAGATCAAAAATAATTCAGATTTCTGACACTAATATTCTGAGGAGATCCTTACATGACAAAACACGAAGGAAAATTGAACACCAGGAAACTCATTGCAAGTATCTGTGTTTTTCTCTTCATGAGAGCTGAAGCAAAAACGGAAAAGCAGAAAGAGAGAGTGGGCCAAAGGCAGGACCTTCAGCAGCATGGATTACCATCAGAAATTCGTCCACACCATCATTCACCCTTTCCCACTCAGCTGCCCAGACAGAGTCATTCGGGGGGATGTAGAAAGTCTATATGAGAAATGGACACAAGCTGATTCACAACACAAAGAAAACAAAGGAAGAGGTAGTGAAAGTGAAGAAAGATGTTCCAGAGCAGAGGCAAAGAAACTGTGAGCACCTGACTGGAGCATTTTTAAAAATTCATTTATGGGATGTGGGCGTCGCTGGCGAGGCCAGCATTTATTGTCCATCCCTAATTGCCCTTAGAGAAGGTGATGGTGAGCCGCCTTCTTGAAACGCTGCAGTCCGTGTGGTGAAGGTTCTCCGACAGTGCTGTGAGGAAGGGAGTTCCAGGATTTTGACCGAATGACAATGAAGGAACGCCGATATATTTGCAAGTCAGGATGGTGTGGTGTGACTTGGAGGGGAACGTGCAGGTGGTGTTATTCGCATGTGCCTGCTGCTCTTGTCCTTCTAGGTGGTAGAGGTCGTGGGTTTGGGAGGTGTTGTCGAACGAAGCCTTGATGAGTTGCTGCAGTGCATCCTGTGGATGGTACACACTGCAGCCACGGTGCGCCGGTGGTGAAGGGAGTGAATGTTTACGGTGGTGGATGGGGTGCCAATCAAGCGGGCTGCTTTGTCCTGGATGGTGTCGAGCTTCTTGAGTGTTGTTGGAGCTGCACTCATCCAGGCAAGTGGAGAGTATTCCATCACACTCCTAATTTGTGCTTGTAGATGGTGAAAAGGTTTTGGGGAGTCAGGAGGTGAATCACTCGCCGCAGAATACCCAGTCTAGGACCTGCTCTTGTAGCCCACAATATTATCTGGCTGGTCCAGTTAAGTTTCTGGTTAATGGTGACCCCCAGGAAATTGATGGTAGGGGATTCGGCGACGGTAATGCCGTTGACTGTCAAGGGGAGGTGGTTAGATTCTCTCTTGTTGGAGATTTTTTTTTTATTCGTTCATGGGATGTGGGCATCGCTGGCGAGGCCGGCATTTATTGCCCATCCCGAATTGCCCTGAGAGAAGGTGGTGGTGAGCCGCCTTCTTGAACCGCTGCAGTCTGTGTGGTGAAGGTTCTCCCACAGTGCTGTTAGGTAGGTAGTTCCAGGATTTTGACCCAGCGACGATGAAGGAACGGCGATATATTTCCAAGTCGGGATGGTGTGTGACTTGGAGGGGAACGTGCAGGTGGTGTTGTTCCCATGTATCTGCTGCTCTTGCCCTTCTCGGTGGTAGAGGTCGCGGGTTTGGGAGGTGCTGTCGAAGAAGCCTTGGCGAGTTGCTGCAGTGCATCCTGTGGATGGTACACACTGCAGCCACAGACCCCCAGGATGTTGATGGTGGGGGATTCGGCGATGGTAATGCCGTTGAATGTCAAGGGGAGGTGGTTAGACTCTCTCTTGTTGGAGATGGTCATTGCCTGGCACTTGTCTGGCGTGAATGTTACTTGCCACTTATCAGCCCAAGCCTGGATGTTGTCCAGGTCTTGCTGCATGCGGGCTCGGAATGCTTCATTATCTGAGGGGTTGGAAATGGAACTGAACACTGTGCAATCATCAGCGAACATCCCCATTTCTGACCTTATGATGGCGGGAAGTTCATTGATGAAGCAGCTGAAGATGGTTGGGCCTAGGACACTGCCCTGAGGAACTCCTGCAGCAATGTCCTGCGGCTGAGATGATTGGCCTCCAACAACCACTACCATCTTCCTTTGTGCTAGGTATGACTCCAGCCACTGGAGTGTTTTCCCCCTGATTCCCATTGACTTCAATTTTACGAGGGCTCCTTGGTGCCACACTCGGTCAAATGCTGCTTTGATGTCAAGGGCAGTCACTCTCACCCTCACCTCTGGAATTCAGCTCTTTTGTCCATGTTTGGACCAAGGCTATAATGAGGTCTGGAGCCGAGTGGTCCTGGCGGAACACAAACTGAGCATCGGTGAGCAAATTATTGGTGAGTAAGTGCCGCTTGATAGCACTGTCGACGATACCTTCAGTCACTTTGCTGATGATCGAGAGCAGACTGATGGGCGGTAATTGGCCGGATTGGATTTGTCCTGCTTTTTGTGGACAGGACATACCTCGGCAATTTTCCACATTATCCGGTAGATGCCAGTGTTGTAGCTGTACTGGAACAGCTTGGCTAGAGGCGCAGCTAGTTCTGGAGCACAAGTCTTCAGCACTACAGCCGGAATGTTGTCGGGGCCCATAGCCTTTGCTGTATCCAGTGCACTCAGCCGTTTCTTTATATCACGTGGAGTGAATCGAATTGGCTGAAGACTAGCTTCTGTGATGGTGGGGATATCGGGAGGAGGCCGAGATGGATCATCCACTCGGCACTTCTGGCTGAAGATGGTTGCAAACGCTTCATCCTTGTCTTTTGCACTCATGTGCTGGACTCTGCCATCGTTGAGGATGGGGATGTTTGCAGAGCCTCCTCCTCCCGTTAGTTGTTTAATTGTCCACCACCATTCACGACTGGATGTGGCAGGACTGCAGAGCTTTGATCTGATCCGTTGGTTGTGGAATCGCTTAGCTCTGTCTATAGCATGTTGCTTCCGCTGTTTAGCATGCATGTATTCCTGAGTTGTAACTTCATCAGGTTGGCACCTCATTTTTAGGTACGCCTGGCGCTGCTCCTGGCATGCTTTTCTACACTCCTCATTGAACCAGGGTTGATCCCCTGGCTTGTTGGAAATGGTAGAGTGAGGAATATGCCGGGCCATGAGATTACAGATTGTGCTGGAATACAATTCTGCTGCTGCTGATGGCCCACAGCGCCTCATGGATGCCCAGTTTTGAGCTGCTAGATCTGTTCTGATTCTATCCCATTTAGCATGGTGGTAGTGCCACACAACATAATGGATGGTGTCCTCAGTGTGAAGACGGGACTTCGTCTCTACAAGGACTGTGCGGTGTTCACTCCTACCAATATTGACATGGAAAGATGCATCTGCGGCAGGTAGATTGGTGAGGACGAGGTCAAGTAGGTTTTTCCCTGGTGTTGGTTCGCTCACCACCTGCCTCAGGCCCAGTTTGGCAGGTATGTCCTTCAGGACTCGGTCAGTAATGGTGCTATCGAATCACTCTCGGTGATGGACATTGAGGTCCCCCACCCAGAGTACATTCTGTGCCCTTGCTACCCTCAGTGCTTCCTCCAAGTGTTGTTCAACATGGAGGAGATTCATCAGCTGAGGGAGGGCGGGTAGTTGGTAATCAGCAGGAGGTTTCCTTGCCCATGTTTAACCTGATGCCAGGAGACTTCATGGTGTCCAGAGTCAATGCTGAGGACTCCCAGGGCCATTCCCTCCTGACCGTATACCACTGTTCTGCCATGGGATGGTGATGGAGGAGCCTGGGAAGTTGGCTGAAAGGCATGATTCTGCGAGTATGGCTATGTCAGGCTGTTGCTTGACTAGTCTGTGGGACAGCTGTCCCAATTTTGGCACAAGTCCCCAGATGTTAGGACTTTGCAGGGTCGACTGAGCTTGGTTTGCCTTTGCCCTTGTCATGTCCTCTGGTGCCTAATGGTCCAGCTGGTCTGTCCGGTTTTATTCTTAATATGCCTTTTTGTAGCGGGATTGTGCATCAGAGTTGCTTGCTGGGCCATTTCAGAGGGAAGTTAAGAATCAACCACATTGTGCTGCTCCTGGCATGCTCTTCTACACTCCTCATTGATGTAATGGTAGAGTGAGGGATCTGCCAGGCCATGAGGTTACAGATTGTGGTGGAATACAATTTTGCTGCTGCTGATGGCGCATGGCTCCTCATGGATGCCCATGGAGTCACATGTAGGCCAAGCCGGGAAAGGACCCTAAAGGACATTCATGAACCAGATGGGTTTTTACAACAATCTAGCTTTTTATTCCCGATTTTATTTTAATTAAGTGATATTAAATTCCCCAGCTGCTGTAGCGGGATTTGAACTCATGTCTCTGAATTATTAGTCCAGGCCTCTGGCTTACTAGCCATAACCATAACATAACCACTGTGCGACTGTACCCGGTACGAATTTGGAAGATAATCTCAGGGATCATGCCCGAAGATAATCTCAGGGAACCTGAGAGTAGATTCAGAAGGGAAAGCAGCAGAACTGGAAATGGAAGGCAGAAAATTAGTAAGCGAGTTTGGAAGGCAGAGAAAACAAAGATTAGAAAATAGACAACAAAGGAGTTTGGCAGTGCCAAATGATTTATACTTCAACACAAGGAGTCTTGTGAATAAGGCAGATGAGCTGAGGGCACAGATAGACACATGGAAGTATATCATAGCTATTACTGAAACATGGCTTGAAGAGGGGCAGGAATGGCAGCTCAACGTTCCTGGTTACAGGGTTTTCAGACGAAATAGAGAGGGGGATAAAAAAGGGAGGGGGTGGCAATATTGGTTTAAGAAATAATTACGGCTGTGAGGAGGGATGATATGTCAGAAGGATCCTCAAATGAGGCCATATGGGTTGAGCTAAAGAACAAAAAAGGGGCAATCACACTGCTGGAAGTGTGCTTTTGAGCCCCAAACAGTCAGAGGGAGACAGAAGAACAAATATGTCGGCAAATTTCTGAGAAGTGCAAAAACAGTAGAGCAGTAATAGTAGGGGATTTGAACTACCCTAATATTAACTGGGATACAAGCAGTGTAAAAGATATAGAGGACGCAGAATTCTTAAAATGCATTCAGAAGAACTTTTTTAGCCAGTACGTAGCAAGCCCAACAAGAGAGGGGGCAGTTCAGGATTTAGTTTTAGGAAATGAAGCTCGAAGAAGTATCAGTGGGAGAGAATTTTGGTGGTAGTGATCATAATACAGTTAGTTTTAGCATAGTTATGGAAAAGGACAAAGATAGAATAGGAGTTAAAGTTCTAAATTGGGGAAAGGCAAATGTTACTCAGCTTAAAAGTGATTTAGCAAAAGTGGACTGGAAACAGCTACTTGAAGGTAAATCAATGTTCGAGCAGTGGGAGGCATTCAAGGGGGAGATAGTGAGGGCTCAGAGCAAATATGTTCCCACAAAGAAAAAGGGTGGGACTGCCAAATCTAGAGCCCCCTTGATGTCAAGGAGCATACAAGGTAAGATAAGGCAAAAAAGGGATACCAAGAGCTCAATACTACAGAAAGCCTAGAGGAGTATAGAAGGTACAGGGGTGAAATTAAAAAGGAAATTAGGAGAGCCAAGAGAGGGCATGAAAGAATACTGGCAAGTAAAATCAAGGAAAACCCAAAGATGTTTTATAAATACATAAAGAGCAAGCGGATAACTAAGGAAAGAGTAGGGCCTATTAGGAACCAAAAAGGTAACCTGTATGTGGAGGCGGAAGATGTAGGTATGGTTCTTAATGAATACTTTGCATCTGTCTTCACAAAAGAGGGGGACGATGCAGGCTTTGTAGTTAAGGAGGAGGAGGAGGAGTGTGAAATATTGGATGGGAGACACCTGTGAGGGAGGAATTATTAAGCAAATTAGCATCTTTAAAATAGATAAATCGCCAGGCCCGGATGAAATGTATTCCAGCTGTTAAGAAAAGCAAGGGAGGAAATAGCGGAGGCTCTGACCATCACTTTCCAATCCTCTCTGGATACAGTTATGCTGCCGGAGGATTGGAGGACTGCTAACATTGTACCGTTGTTTAAAAAGGAAGGAAGGGATAAACAGGCCAGTGAGCCTAACCTCAGTAGTGGGCAATTATTGGAAACAATTCTGAGGGACTGTATTAATTGTCATTTAGAAAGGAATGGATTAATCAAGGACAGTCAGCATGGATTTGTTAAGGGAAGGTCGTGTCTGACTAACTTGAGTGAATTTTTTGAGGAAGTAACGAGGAGGGTCGATGAGGGTTGCACGTTTGATGTAGTCTACATGGATTTTAGCAAGGCTTTTGACAAGGTCCCACATGGCAGACTGGTCAGAAAAGTAAAAGCCCATGGGATTCAAGGGAAAGTGGAAAGTTGGATCCAAAATTGGCTCAGTGGCAGGAAGCAAAGGGTAATGGTCGACGCGTGTTTTTGTGACTGGAAGGCTGTTTCCAGTGGGGTTCCGCAGGGCTCAATACTAGGTCCCTTGCTTTTTGTTGCACATATTAATGATTTAGACTTTTTTTAAAATTCGTTCATGGGATGTGGGCGTTGCTGGCAAGGCCAGCATTTATTGCCCATCCCTAATTGCCCTTGAGAAGGTGGTGGTGAGCCACCTTCTTGAACTGCTGCAGTCCGTGTGGTGAAGGTTCTCCCGCAGTGCTGTTAGGAAGGGAGTTCCAGGATTTTGACGCAGCAACGATGAAGGAACAGCAATATATTTCCAAGTCGGGATGGTGTGTGAATGTAGAGGGCATGATTAATAAGTTTGCAGATGATACAAAAATTGGCCATGTGGTTGATAGTGAGGAGGAAAGCTGTAGACAGCAGGAAGATATCAATGGACTGGCCAGGTGGGCAGAAAAGTGGCAAATGGAATTCAATCCGGAGAAGTGTGAGGTAACGCATTTGGGGAGGGCAAACAAGGCAAGGGAATGCACAATAAATGGGAGGATACTGAGAGGTGTAGAGGAACAGAGGGACCTTGGAGTGCATGTCCACAGATCCCTGAAGATAACAGGACAGGTAGATAAGGTGGTTACGAAGGCATACAGGATACTTTTCTTTATTAGCCGAGGCATAGAATATAGGAGCAGGGAGGTTATGCTGGAACTGTATGAAACACTAATTAGGCCACAGCTAGAGTACTGCGCACAGTTCTGGTCACCACATTACAGGAAAGATGTGATTGCACTCGAGAGGGTACAGAGCAGATTTACGAGGATGTTGCCAGGACTGGAGAATTTTAACCTGTGAGGAAAGATTGGATAGGCTGGAGTTGTTTTCTTTGGAACAGAGAAGGCTGAGAGGAAATTTAATTGAGGTGTATAAAATTATGAGGGTCCCAGCTAGAGTGGATAGGGAGGACCTATTTCCCTTAGCAGAGAGGTCAATAGCCAGGGGGCATAGACTTAAAGTAATTGGTAGAAGGATTAAAGGGTTGCTGACGAGAAACTTTTTCACCCAGAGGGTAATACGGGTTTGGAACTCACTGCCTAAAAGGATGGTAGAGGCAGAAACCCTCATCTCATTTAAAAAGTACTTGGATGTGCACTTGAAGTGCCGTGACTACAAGGCTATGGACCAAGTGCTGGGAAGTGGAATTAGGCTGGATAGATCTTTTTCGGCCGGCACAGACACGATGGGCCGAATGGCCTCCTTCTGAGCGGTAAATTTGTATGATTCTATGAAGCAAAGGATTCTCGCAGAGCATCAAACTCATATCAAGGTACTGCTGAGCCTCTCCAAAAATTTGCAGAAGGTGGCAGGGCTGATTGGAGACTCCAATTCTCTGCTTTGCAGCAACATCAGAGAGGGGTTCTTAATGTAGAACAGCCTGGAGCAAGAATATCTACTTATGAATTTTTATATTGTTTATACCTTAATTGGGACAGTAGAAATTTCAGTTGCTGAGAAAAAATGATGGATGTAAAAAAATTTCAGCAAGTATTTTGAGTAATTTATGGGAACCTGGTAGCCAAATTGCACAATCACAGGATTGCAGCATCATCTCAAGTTGCACTGGAACTGTTCGAGGATGTTTGTGGACTTGGGACCCTCATGAGACTTCTGCTTTTAATGATGAATGGAATGTTATGAAAGGTGGTAGATTAAAATTGTGTGGAGCATCCTGGTTATTCTGGATGTTGTAAATGTGATCAGACATTGTTGAAAGTGTCTCTGATGAGTTTTTCTTGCAGTTATGTTCCAACAGCTGTCTCTGACTCTGCTCTCTCCTCCTCACATCCAAGTTCCTCTGTCTCAGAGGGTTCGGTTTCTGACTCTCTCTCCTCCACAAGAATTTCAATTTCTAGGCCTTTTTGAAGTGCAAAATTGTGAACAGCAGGCTATCACAATTTCATGAGCCAAGATTGGGTGAATACTGGAGGGAGCTCCTGAACCTCTTTAGACACCTGCATCTTTCCTTCAGCATGTTACTGGCATGTTTAACTTAATATGAATGTGAGCCTTGCCATAACATTAATGTTCTTTTTCATTGGTGTTAGAATCCATGGTAGCATTGGATACCCCTTATCTGAAAGAAGCTGACCATAAGAGATAGAAGCAGGAGTAGGCCATTCAGCCCTTCGAGCCTGCTCCATCATTTAATGAGATCATGGCTGATCTGATTTGGCCCATGAACTGCCCTTAATTCAGAAAGAGAGGAGGAACAGTTGACTGCTGAAAGAGGAATGAATCATGGCAGCTCCCTGCAGTGAGCAGAAACCTACGCCTGTAGTTGCACAATAATTGGACATTAAAATCCCTTTTGGTTCACATAATAGTGTGGGTTCACAATAGGAACTTGCATGATCTCATAAGTGCAATCTATTGCTGTAAGCACTCATGGAAACTCAACACTCTGATAGTAGTGAAGGGCCAGCTCACCGATTTGCCTTGATCCTGCATCAAATGTAATAAACTGGGCTGCCCTGGCAAAGAGGGCATTAATTACTTGCCGTATGCAAAAATGGACAACAAATTGATTAACCTGGTATAAGTTATCTATTGCTCCTTGGAATGATCCAGTGGGAAGGAGATGAGGTCCTGTAGTGACTTTCTGAGCCGCATCAGTGCAGCCTTGGTTCCTGGACTGAGCCACAACCGCCTTATACATAACTTCAGGGACAAATTGAAATAATGGCCTGTAAATTGCTCAGAGTAGCGAACGAGCGATGCTCGCCACTCCATAGATTTATATTCACCCACTAATTTACCGCGGTCTTTACTGCGGGAACCTCCTCTAATAGGAAGCTGAGAAGAGCCCAGCGTTAACTCCAGCGAAGCTAGGACCCATGGGAGAATCGAGAGGATCGATCACTTCTCTCGACCAATCAGATTGCAGCATCCTTGAAAAGCCGCGAAGAGTCAAAACCCTGAAGTACAAGTGGCAACGTAAAAACCAGGAAGTGAAAACTACAGCAATCAAATCATTGTAAAAACAGCTATAGACAGCGAAAAAAAGAGAGGGTAAGAAATAATTGAATTAAATAAAAGAGGCAGAAGGAAAAAGTGAAAAAAAATGTAATTTAAAAAAAAATTCTAATGACCAAAAACTCCACATTTTTAAAAGTTAATTTTTAGTGGTTTGACAGTCATTAAGACTTACCGCACTGTTAAAACTTAGACCTGGTATATTTAAGCATACCTGTTTATCGCGATATTAGTTAGTTTCCAGCTGGGCAGAAGAGCAAGTTGGCGTTTGTCCATTGATTCCATTGATTGCAGCTGGCGATATCCGTTTAAGGCGAAGCTGACAGATCGCCGGTGAACCAGGAAGAGCAAGTTCCAGCTTTCTGAGATTCATTGTGCCGGAACTTGCTCTTTGAATTGGCCACTAACAACGGTGAGCGCTGTTGAGTTCACTGTTGAGCTCACTGTTCTTTTTAAAGCAATTTCCGGCCCATTATCTTCTGAGCCTATCCACCCTGGTGGCTGGTTATTTGCATGAAAGCTTGGATCTCCTGCAATGCTGCCTTAAGACTCTGGTCTCTCAGGCACTCTGCTGTTTCTCCTCCTCCTTCCATGTACTGCCTCTAAAAGCATGGCATACTGTCATTGGGGTGCTTTCAAGGAAGAGTCCACAATTATGGTTTATCATGCATTTACATACCTGAGTGATGCCTTTGGGGTCTTGTGTCCCAGCTCCCTTTGGAAGGAGGATTCGCCACCCACACTAATCATCTGCAGATACAGGTGTGTGGGCATTGGTGGGTGGGCATGAAGTATCTCTCATGCAGCCAAACCTGCCTGGCATCCCTCTACAGCTCCTTCTCTTAACATGTCAGTCATAGGGCTTCCCATTGGGAATCCCATTTGTGCCAGTAATGGTACTGGGGAGGGAGGAAGGGACTAATTTATATTGAGTGCAAAGGCTTATGTAAATATTAGCAGGGAGAAAAAAACAATATAATGAAGTAAAATGGTTAATAAATGGCTAAAATACCTTTATATTAGTGTCATTTCCATGACCTCCAAAATACCTACCATTGCCGAACAACCCTGGACACCTATTTCAAACATTCTTTATGTGTGGTGTCCAGCTCACCAGAATGCCTGGAAATAGTGTACAGGACCAAAGTATCCCCATATTAATATTAAAACAGTGTCTGAAAAAATATGTTTGTACACAAACTTGATGCATTTACAGGAGGATGTGGCTTTTTGCAGATTTACCAATACCAGTTGCCGAATTTAGGCTGTTGTATCTTTACTTTCCAAGATGTAGGTCTCATGTTTTCTGGAATGTTCTTGCACATATATTGCCCTTTATAACATGTGGATTCTGCTGTTACTAACGTACATCTGTACAAGGTGACCTGGATGTTGCCAAATGAAAAATAGTATTCAGTAGTTCTACAGCCATGTTGAAAATGTAAATTGCTTCCCAGTGTTCATTTGGAAACAACACAGATGTGAAAATAGATTTCTTAGAGATAATGCTGAACCCACTTAAGAATCATCAATGCATCAGTAAGGTTTCAATACTACCTATATATCAAATTCTTCCAATACACAAAACAATCAACTGTAAAGATCTTATGGCCTATTTTCCAGTTTTGAAGCTGAAGCAGCAGGAAGGATCAACTCTTGTTATCTATGCAAAGAGAGCTATTGGCCTGGATTGAGTCTGCTTACCAAAGGGGGATAAGAAACCATGTGCATCATCAGCTCTCAAAGGGCTGTGTGCCAAAATTAAAGTGTTTAAACCATCTAGTGTTAAGTGATTGCGTATGGTTCTTTTTCAGCCTTTGCAAAGACCACAGCCACGTGTAACCTTTCCAAAGGCTGCACACACTAGAAGAAGTGGCCAACAAAAACCAATGGATAGCAAAGTAATTGTGGTGGCAGGAAATGAATCTGTGGGAAGTAATGAAATGGAACAGCATCCAACCCCCCTGTTTGATGGTTAGTGAAATAGAGAAGCTGATGCATGAGGGAAGTGGAAGCAGGGTTGTTTTCAGGGAACTCTTTCCACAGGAAGGCAATGCAGCATTCCTGGCAGAAGGTGGTGGCCAGGGTCAGTGTTATGTACTCCACCTGCAGAACTTGAGAACAGATGTGGCAGAAGATGACACATCTTAAGGAAGCTGTCAAGATAAGATTATCCTACAGTACAATTTACTGGAAAGATTGCCAGAGTAGGCGTAACACAGAATGTTTGTTGTCAACATTTACTGGCTCAAGCCAATCCCTCTCACCTGATGGCGCTTTCATTGCTTATCATTCATAACTGTAGTTCAGTAAGGCGTGCATACAGTCTGCAAGCGGCTCCCACTAACACCCAGCAGATAGCCATCTCACTCCTACCACTGGAGGAGCACCTAAAAAAAGCATCAGGTTAGGTTCCAGTACACTCATCTTATACCAAGAGGAGGCACTGGAGTAAAAAACATAAGCTACATATGCTCATTGTCAGTTTTCTGATGAGGTAGAATGATGCATCAGCAGATTGAAGGATGGGCATCTAAAGTACAGTTAGTGCAGAGAACAAGGTTGAAAACAGTGCATATTTACCCCTTGTAATGTGTACATGTAAATGGGACAGTTAGTACTTAGGCGAAGGTTGCATCTATTAGATCTGGGTATAACTGGTAAACAAGTTGTTACAGCAAGAATGCCTTCTGGGTTGTTGTCAGGATCTTGATTTGCCCTTGCTGTGGGTGGGCCTCCTCCTCCTCTACCTGTTCAATGGTCAGGCCTCTGTGGACAGCATGCAACAGAAAATGATGCTCTCGGAGACCTTGCAATTCATAGATGTCAATCGTTTGCTCATCGTGATCCTGGTGGCTCCATATGCTGGTTGTATCGTCTCTCAAGCGGTGTTCATAATTATTGCAATGATGTCATTAGCCAAGGCTAAAGAGGAGGATAGCTTTTGTCTCCTGGAAGCCACTGTTCAAATAGTCCAGGCAAGGGGGAATCAGTACTTCCTGCCTGGAAAGCATGCATGATCATTGTTAATGGTAGTCATGATGTGGAGATGCCGGTGATGGACTGGGGTTGACAATTGTAAACAATTTTACAACACCAAGTTATAGTCCAACAATTTTATTTTAAATTCACAAGCTTTCGGAGGCTTCCTCCTTCCTCCTTCACATCGTTCACCTGACGAAGGAGGAAGCCTCCGAAAGCTTGTGAATTTAAAATAAAATTGCTGGACTATAACTTGGTGTTGTAAAATTGTTTACAATTGTTAATGGTCACTGACCATCTGCATTTGGTTGGAATGGAAAGCTCCGCAGTTCATGAAGGCGATGGGATTGGATGGTGAGGCCTGGATGGCCACATGGGTGACATCAATAACGCCTTGGACCTTGTGGAATCCTGCAGTGCAAAAAGACTGTCGTAACTTCTCATTCTATTGCCAGTTTTTCACGGGGAAAGTGATGAACGTGTTTGCCCTGGCTAACAACGCATCAATGACCTGCATGATGTATCTGTGCACTGCAAATTGACTGATGTCCCCTCAGTTTGCTTGGAATGAGTAAACGGCATAAAAGGTCAGGACTGTGGAGAGCTCGACTGCCAGTCACAGTGGCATCCCTGTGGTGGAGATTGTCTGCAGGTCAGATTCCAGTAGACACACAACTTCGTCACTTGACTCCCTGGTGGAATATCACCTGTGAAGACAGTTTTTCTCAAACATTCTCAGGTTTGTGTGCCTGGGTCTGTAGACATGACTGTGTGTACAAGGGCTGGTGCAGGCAGTCTGTCTTTGATGCAAGTGAACGTGTCTCTCATCCTCTTTTCTCCTCCTCCAAAATATACAAAAAGAGAGGAATAACCAAATGAAGTCACATATTCAGATTTTAAGCGTAGCAATAAACAACCTCCTTACTAAAAGTTCAGCAAAACAAATGGATGAAAAAAACAGCAAGAAAAATCACACATCTGCCTACACAATCAAAAAATGTGTCTATGAAAAATCCAGCAATACAGCCTTTAAGAACTGAGTTGCTCAGACCCACAGTGAACCTAACATTCTTTGCCCATTTTATATGGGTGAGCTGAGCACAAGCAGGTGTAATTTCCACAGGGATTCTCCAATCTCCCACCATAACTTCAGTGGAAACTCCAGAGAACAACCGTTTACGCTGTTTCTCTGGGGTTTCCAGCAATCTTCCACTAAAGTTACAGCGGCAATTGGGAGAACCCCCGTAGAAATTACTGGTGTAGGAACATTCCCACAATAAAATCAGGGAGCCATGCTAACATTCATGATCATTCAATTCCTATT
This sequence comes from Heptranchias perlo, assembly GCF_035084215.1. Taxonomy (NCBI): domain Eukaryota; kingdom Metazoa; phylum Chordata; class Chondrichthyes; order Hexanchiformes; family Hexanchidae; genus Heptranchias; species Heptranchias perlo. The sequence goes on from NC_090327.1 coordinate 105,562,358, forward strand.
CATTTTAATATTTAACTTCAGCGCTTGGCCAGCCTCCCATCTTCCACCCTCCATAAACTTGAGTTCAGCCAAAGTTCTGCTGCCCGTATCCTAACTCGCACCAAGTCCCATTCACCCATAACCAGTGTGCTCGCTGACCTTCATTGGCTCCCAGTCTGGGAACGCTTCTATTTTAAAATTCTTATTCTGATTTTCAAATCCCTCCATGGCCTCATCCCTCCCTATCTCGGTAACCTCTTCCAGCCCTTCAACCCTCCGAATTTTCTGCGCTCTTCCAATTCTGGCCTCATACGCATCCCCGATTTTAATCGCTCCACCATTGGTAGTCGTGCCTTCAGCTGCCTAGGCCCTAAGCTCTTGGATTCCCTCCCTAAATATCTCCGCCTCTCTACATCTCTCTCCTCCTTTAAGATGCTCCTTAAAAGCTATCTCTTTGACCAAGCTTTTGGTCTTTTGACCTAATATCTCCTTATGTGGCTTGATGTCAGATTTTGTTTGATAACTCTCCTGTGAAGGGCCTTGGGATGTTTTACTACAATAAAGGCGCTATATAAATGTAACTGGTATGATAGATAGGGGAGAACCAGTGGATGTGGTTTATTTAGATTTTCAGAAGGCCTTTGATAAAGTCCCACATAAGAGGTTAGTGTGCAAAAATAAAGCACATGGGATTGGTGGTAATATACTGGCATGGATTGAAAATTGGTTAACAGACAGGAAACAGAGAGTAGGAATAAATGGTCTTTTTCGGGGTGGCAGGCAGTGACTAGTGGGGTACCGCAGGGATCAGTGCTTGGGCCCAGCTATTCACAATAAATATCAATGATTTGGATGAGGGAATCAAATGTAATGTTTCCAAGTTAGCTGATGACACAAAACTAGGTGGCATCGTGAGTTGTGAGGAGGATGCAAAGAGGCTTCAAGGCGATTTAGACAAGTTGAGTGAGTGGGCAAATACAGGGCAGATGCACTATAATGTGGATAAATGTGAAGTTATCCACTTCGGAAGGAAAAACAGAAAGGCAGAGTATTATTTAAATGGTGATAGATTTGGAAATGTTGATGTACAAAGGGACCTGGGTGTCCTTGTACACCAGTCACTGAAAGCAAACATTCAGGTGCAGCAAACAGTTAGGAAGGCAAATGGTACTTTGGCCTTCATTGCCAGAGGATTTGAGTACAGGAGCAAGGAAGTCTTACTGCAGTTATACAGGGCCTTGGTGAGACCACACCTGGAGTATTGTGTGCAGTTTTGATCTCCTTACCTAAGAAAGGATATACTTGCCATAGAGGGAGTGCAGTGAAGGCTCACCAGACTGATTCTGGGATGGTAGGACTGTCGTATGAGGGGAGATTGGGTCGACTCGGCATGTATTCACTCGAGTTTAGAAGAATGAGAGGGCATCTCATTGAAACATAAAAAATTCTGACGGTGCTAAACAGACTGGATGCAGGGAGGATGTTTCCCCTGGCTGGTGGGTCCGCAACAACGGGGCACAGTCTCAGGATACGGGGTAGGACATTTAGGACTGAGATGAGGAGAAATTTCTTCACTCAGAGGGTGGTGAAACTGTGGAATTCTCTACCACAGAAGGCCGTGGAGGCCAAGTCACTGAATATATTTAAGAAGGAGCTATATAGATTTCTCGACACACAAGGCATCAAGGGATATGGGGAGAGAGCGGGAATATAGTATTGAGATAGAGGATCAGCCATGCTAACATTGAATGGTGGAGCAGGCTCGAAGGGCCGAATGGCCTACTCCTGCTCCTATTTTCTATGTTTTTATGTTTCTATGCAAGTTGTTGTTGTTGACATTATGCTCAAATCAGAAGGGAATCAGGTGAGACCGACCCTGCCAGTCAGAAAATATGCTCTAATGACTTGAATGTGATGGTAACATACTGTGATTTATAGGGGTGAGTTTCTGCAGCGGTTCTTCCGATTGTCCGCTGAAACTTCAGGGTAGGAAGGGTAGGGGGAGCCGCAGAAACCCAGAAAAAACATTAGTTTATGATGTTTTTCCAGCTTTTCAGCCAAAGTTACAGCGGATGATCAGCAAAACCCGTGCACGGATATTTAGCTCCATAGTGCTAATAGTGTAAGGACCTTAAAACCTAGGTTTTTTGATTGACACCACAGTGAAACCTGTAAAAAAAAACGGACACTCCCAAAAAACGGACACCTGCAAAAAGCAGACACTTTTTGACAGTCCCAAATAACTTACACAGTAACAGATACAAAGAGGCACACTTAAACCACGGACACTCGCAAACTACCAACTACGGACATCCTTCAATGCACTAAGCCCTTTTACACCTTAAAACACGGGATGTAGCCTGACGCCATACTTTAAAATTTTCAAGGTACGTATTGTATCCAAGTCTGAAGATTGTGATGACTGATGGATTGTTACTGGATTCCTTTTTGTCCCTGCCTGTATCCGGGTTTAAATCCCCCCGACAGTAGCTGTCCCTGCCAGTATCAGGGTTTAAATCTCCCCTGCAGCAGCTGTCCCTGTCAGTATCTGGGTTTAAATCCCCCCTACAGCAGCTGTCCCTGCCAGTATCTGGGTTTAAATCCCCCCTACAGCAGCTGTACCTGTCAGTATCTGGGTTTCAATCCCCCCTGCAGCAGCTGTCCCTGCCAGTATCTGGGTTTAAATCCCCCCTGCAACAGCTGTCCCTGTCAGTATCAGGGTTTAAATCCCCCCTACAGTAGCTGTCCCTGCCAGTATCTGGGTTTAAATCCCCCCTGCAGCAGCTGTCCCTGCCAGTATCTGGGTTTAAATCCCCCCTGCAACAGCTGTCCCTGTCAGTATCTGGGTTTAAATCCCCCCTACAGTAGCTTTTCCTGCCAGTATCAGGGTTTAAATCTCACCTACAGTAGCTGTCCCTGCCAGTATCAGGGTTTAAATCTCACCTACAGTAGCTGTCCCTGTCAGTATCAGGGTTTAAATCCCCCCTACAGCAGCTGTCCCTGCCAGTATCAGGGTTTAAATCTCACCTACAGCAGCTGTCCCTGCCAGTATCAGGGTTTAAATCTCACCTACAGTAGCTGTCCCTGCCAGTATCTGGGTTTAAATCCCCCCTACAGTAGCTGTCCCTGTCAGTATCAGGGTTTAAATCTCACCTACAGTAGCTGTCCCTGCCAGTATCTGGGTTTAAATCCCCCCTACAGTAGCTGTCCCTGCCAGTATCTGGGTTTAAATCCCCCCTACAGTAGCTGTCCCTGCCAGTATCGGGGTTTAAATCTCACCTATAGTAATTGTCCCTGCCAGTATCAGGGTTTAAATCTCACCTACAGTAGCTGTCCCTGCCAGTATCTGGGTTTAAATCCCCCCTACAGTAGCTGTCCCTGCCGGTATCTGGGTTTAAATCCCCCCTGCAGCAGCTGTCCCTGTCAGTATCAGGGTTTAAATCCCCCCTGCAGCAGCTGTCCCTGTCAGTATCAGGGTTTAAATCCCCCCTACAGTAGCTGTCCCTGCCGGTATCTGGGTTTAAATCCTCCCTGCAGCAGCTGTCCCTGCCAGTATCTGAGTTTAAATCTCACCTACAGTAGCTGTCCCTGCCAGTATCAGGGTTTAAATCCCCCCTACAGCAGCTGTCCCTGCCGGTATCTGGGTTTAAATCCCCCCTGCAGCAGCTGTCCCTGCCGGTATCTGGGTTTAAATCCTCCCTGCAGCAGCTGTCCCTGCCAGTATCTGGGTTTAAATTTCCCCTGCAGCAGCTGTCCCTGCCAGTATCTGGGTTTAAATCCCCCCTACAGTAGCTGTCCCTGCCAGTATCTGGGTTTAAATCCCCCCTACAGTAGCTGTCCCTGCCAGTATCTGGGTTTAAATCCCCCCTACAGTAGCTGTCCCTGCCAGTATCTGGGTTTAAATTTCCCCTGCAGCAGCTGTCCCTGCCAGTATCTGGGTTTAAATCCCCCCTACAGTAGCTGTCCCTGCCAGTATCTGGGTTTAAATCCCCCCTACAGTAGCTGTCCCTGCCAGTATCCGGGTTTAAATCCCCCCTACAGTAGCTGTCCCTGCCAGTATCTGGGTTTAAATCTCCCCTACAGTAGCTGTCCCTGCCGGTATCTGGGTTTAAATCCCCCCTACAGCAGCTGTCAGTACATACAATGACCATTTTGAAAATAAGGACACCTGCAAGAAAAGGACAGCTGAGGTGTCTGTAATTTACGGTTTCACTGTACTTAAATGCCAGCAATCACCTGTTTATTTCAAAATGTTCGCCGCTGGTGTTAAAATCACATTGTTAGTCTGAAATCTCGGAAAATGACAAACTAAAGTTGATGGGATCTGTTCACTGATAATTGGTGAAATTGATGTTTTAGTCCACCAGCAGTAAACATTTCCTGCAGAGTCAAACCTTTGTCAGTAAATGCATTTTTGGTGTTATAGTTGTCAAAATGGCAAGAGTGCTATTCTTAGGGCTATACATTTTTCACAGAGTGCTTTTCTTATTAAGAGTACCTGAAGCTTCACAAAATTCCAGGAATTCGACGTATTTCATAAAAGTGTCCTACATCTATGTGGAACTATTCTACAGAATAATGCCTCCTAACCCCACCCCCAACTGCATTAAAAAAAACTTGGCATAACACATCCAGCTGTAGTTTACCACCTGGCAATTAAGATAGAAAGAACCCAGTACTTTTCAGCGAAATTACATTTTTATTGTAAAATGATTGATTAAAAAAAACTGCTGCTTCCCCTCCATTTTTTAATGAAATTTTCTCTGCCAATTCTGTTCTGTAAACAATTTTCGAAGCTCCTACTTTTGCACCTTTTCTAACAGCATGACTGAGATTAGAACTTGTCATGTAGGGAAATACAGCTGCAAACTTGAATCCTATGCACTCTGCTGTCTTATGCTGCAGTTAAACTGCTGCTTATAACAGCAGGGTGGTAGGATGTCTGTTTGCAGGTAAATTCCCTGCGTGACAAGTAGAGAAATTCAGCTGCAGTTGTTGCAGGAGCTTATTTTTGTTTTACATGCAAGCACAAAGCTCCTCTCCAAGTAGTTAAAATTTAAATGATTAGAGAATGCAGGAAACGGTGGTTAGATTTTCTAAACATTTCAGTTAGCTTCTTGCTTCAAAGGTTCAAGGGACCCTCGCAGCATTTTCCAACCTTGTTTGATACCATACTGGAGTTGTACTGCAGGTGGTATCAAACCCAAGCATTGTGAGGCTACCTCCCTAGGAACCATAGAAGTTTGCAGCACAGAAGGAGGCCATTCTGCCCTTCATGTCTGTGCTGGCACATTGCTGGAGGAATCCAAATATAACTCCAGTGCCCCGCTATCTCCCCAGGTGATGAAGCGTTCCATGTACAAACAATTCACTAATTAAAGAAATTTCTCCTAACCTCTAGCTTCACTATCTTGGTGACAGTTTTAAATTGATGACACCTCGTCAATGACTCCCCAACTAGAGGAGATAATCTTTCCCTATTCACTCTTTCAAAACCTTTCATAATTTAAAACCTTCTATTAAATCTCCTACCTCTCTCTGCTCCAGGAAAAAAACAGTCTCAATGGGGTTGATTTTAAACCCGAAGAACGGGTGGGTGGGAGTTGAAAACAGTTGTTTTTTTGGGTTGCAACCGCAAAATCTTCGGACTTTGCATTCCCAGTGGAAAGCCTGTACTTTTACACGCCGACGTTAAACCCAGAAAAAAAGCCGGGTTCCAGTTGCGACCCAAAAACAACTATTTTCAACTCCCACCCGCCCCCAACCCACCCGTTCTTGGGGTTTAAAATCACCCCCAATATCTCAAGTCTCTCCTCATAACAGTAGTTTCCTATCCCTGGCATCATCCTGGTGAATCTACATTGCACGCTATTTACGACTTTAATATCCTTTCAATAAATGACATTCCCAAAACTGTAATTGTGGCCGAACCAATGTTTTGGATAAATTCATCATAGTCTTATACATTATGCCCCTTTTATAAAATATAAAATTCCACTGGCCTTTTTATATCATTATCTGTCTGCACTTGCACTTTCAGGGAATTGTGTATTTGAACCCTTGGGTTCCCCTGCTCATCCACACTCTTCAGTATCTTTCCATTAAGTGTATACTCTCTTTCCTTGTTTTTTTTTCTGCCACACTGCCTCACCCAGCTCTTTAGAGTCAGCTCAGGTTCTGTACTGGATTTATAATGCAGCTTTAGTGTTACTGCAAAGCAGAAACCTGCTTTTCTCCGTGAAGTCATGGTATAAATGTATCCAATTATTCTGTCTTCCTCTTGTGGCAAGATACATCGAATTTTAAGGTATATAAAAATTGCATATGAGAATTTCCATGGATATAAGGTCGTTATAGAATGCATCATTATTGAAACAGCTATACATAATGAGCCTTACAATGTAAAATGTGTTGTGATGATTACATGCCAGTAAGAGCAAACTAAAGCATCAGGGAAATTTATAGATTTTATCAGTAAATAAAATTAACTTTGAGTTCCATCAATAGTGTCTACAGAGCTTAATAATTGTAATGACTGAAATTAACTGCTTAATGAGTCTGGATGAAAGCACCCATTACACTGTCATAAATTTATTGTCATCATCATCAACAGTGGCTAGTATCAGTTGTGCTTCATTTTTTTAAAATCACATTTTTACTTTTGTGAATGTTAGACCTGGTGGAGTCGTAGTGTACATCAGTGGGAGAAGAAGGGACTAATTGAACCTGGTTGACCTTCTAGTGGGTAATGATCCTCCACGGACACAGTGGGAGGGGAGCAGTAAATGTTTGCATTTCCTAGTGATCATGTTATGACTATGTCTGCCTATAAACTCTGCTGGTGATATTGGTATCGTAGCGGTCTGGAGCTGTGTTACTTTGACTTGTGTTTGCGACATTGCGAAAACCCAAGGTCTTTTCAAGCAACAACTGAATAAGCCTGAATATTTATTTTTGTAAACCATTTATACTACAGATTGCGTTTCAAAAGCACTTCTATACATTCAGGATTTCACCCTCCTGCTGGTAAAACTATCCTGTTTATAAAGTTGCACAGTTTTACCAGTAGGACATCATAATGTTGTGGGTTCTTTTAATCAGACTCAAGCACGTGGAGTACTGAACAAGTGAGTTTTAATTAACACAAAGACATCCTGCTTCCCAACACATGCAGCTCATGGCTATCTGCCACTAACTCCCTGCTGTCTGGAGAAGGCAGCCCATCTACTCTCTGGGCCCTTGCACATGTATTTTTATAGCCCGATAACCTGAATAACTTTACAGAGGGCAAAAACAGAAGCTGAAAAACATAACCATTGGTAATTTGAACCACCAAGGACCTCCTGCTCTCCAGTACTGGTGGTATGTTGTTTTTTCTCTGGACAGTCAGGCTTGGGGGTAGCATATTTTTTGGCCACCTTTTCCTTCAGCACCATCACTGTTCGAGGAGATGCGAAAGTGAAGTCCTGGACTTGTATTTGCATCTCCAAAAAATGGAGGGTTTCTGAACAGTCAGATCATACTAAATCATGCCATTAATTCAGTTTCTCTCCAGTACTATAAATGACACCCTGTCAATACTACATTGCTGCTGTTCAGTGTGCGTGCCTCTGGAGGCACAGAACACCCTTTGGTCAGGTGGACTTGTTCTCTGCCTCCAGAGGCAAAGCTCTGCTGGTGACAAACGTGCACGGCCACCAGTGGCTGGATGTGAGGAGGGGGTCTTCTTATTCTGTCCATGTCAATTTTAACAGGCACATGTGTTGTTGCGGTATTACCGTCATGCTTCAAGTCCACGCTGCTGTACAAGCCAGACAAATTCAGAACACAGCCAGCCCTACCATTCTGGAGCAACTATTTCTAATGGAAGTGACTCCACAATGTAAATTAGTCTCACAACACTGCAGCTGACATCCCAAAGCGCTTTACAGCCAATGACGTACTTTTGAAATGTAATCACTTTTGTAACACAGGAAACGCAGCAGCCAATTTGCACACTGCAAGGTCCCACATACAGCAATGAGATAATGTCCAGATAATCTGTTTTAATGATGTTGGTTGAGAGCTAAATATTGGCCAGGATACTGTGGAGAACTCCCCTGCTTTTCTTCGAAATAGTGCCATGGGATAATTTACTCCCACCTGAAAGGGCAGACGGAGCCTCAGTTTAACATCTCATCCAAAAAACGGCACCTCGGACAGTGCAGCCCTCCCTCAATATTACACTGAAGTGTGAGCTTAGATTATGCACTCAAGTCTCTACAGTGGGACTTGAACCCACAGCCTTCTGACTCAGAGGCAGGAGTGCTACCACTGAGTCAAGGCTGAACAAAATGACCATCTACACTCAGGACGGTTGTAGGCTCTTTAATGCTGACCACCGTTAACACGACCACCGTTAACACACCCACCATTTGGAATAATATTAAATTATAACTTGATACTTTACAGTTCTTGTCTAAAACTTGAAAGTGGAAGATCCTAAATGAGGCCCCATTTATTCTTTGCTTCCCAAAGGCACTCTTTTTGTTGAGATAGTTTATTTCCTCTAATGTGCTCTTAAAAAATTGTCCCAACAGCAAAACCAGAAGGAATAGGAATATTTCCCAATTGGATGTATTATTTAAGCATAAATATAATCACACAGGCTAATCATAGTGTCTTATTAATTAATGTATAACAGAAAAATAGGTAAATCGTAGGTCCAAGCACAAAATAGACAATTCATATATAATAAACCTTTAAATAATTATGTGTAACATAGTAGGCTGATAATTCTACTGAGATATTTAATAAAACTTGAAATTTCACAAGGTTTTTTCTTGAATAAAATAGCTTCCACTTTATTACCATACTAAATCAGTTTCTCTGCACCAACAATAAAACAGATTATTATAACCCTCAATTCAGGGTTATTATAACCCTGAATAAGCTCATTTCCCTTTTTAACTCTAATAAGAATCCACAAATTGGATTTCTGCAACAATATCCTAAGGCTGATAGCTAATTAAACTATGGGATGTCAACCTTCACATAAATTTAATTGCAGTATCTTTTTTTCCTATGGTCTACTATAAGTTTGTATTAAAAAATCTCCAAAACAAAAGCAGTGTCCCTTGTTTACCTATCTGCAGTTACTTCATCCTAATAATTTCATTTTACAATTTATTCAGGATTAATGAAGTAGCACAGTAACTGATATATTGTCTTCGAAATCACGCCAGTTGTGTAAAGGTCACTGGTTGATTCTAAATAAATGACAGTGACAGGTGAATCGTCAGGGAAGGGTTGCTATTGTAGAGAGGGATCTGGAATGGTGTTAGTTTTCTAACATATAAAGCTTTTAGTTATCTTCAAATCTCCAGGCAATATTCCTATAAAATTTGGTTTAGGTTGAGAATGGTGAGTTGGCACTGCAGGGGGGGCCTCACTGAACAGGGCATCAGTGCCTAATTCGCAAGGTGCTGAACTCGGTGGTAGAAATTTTTGGAAGCCATGCACGTAGCAATCGTATGTAAATTGGTCCCGAGCTGATTTTTCCGACCTGCCCAGCCCTCTAGCACTGTTTGCCTGTTTAAAATAGGTGGCACTCCAACCTTCAGCGCTTGGGTTCTTAATGGTGTGAGTTATCATTTACTGCTGTGTTGCAAATTCTAAATTTTTTGGGTCTTTTCATAGAAGTTTCTGCAATATTTTTGCACCGCTTGCTCTTTATTGCTGCATTTTTGCATCGCAAAACTCCCTTTGTAGAGGCATTTTCTCACAGCGCTATTGCTGACAGCAGCTGCTTCCTTAGCAGTGTTCAGTGTGGGTATTCCACTGGGCCTTTTAATGCTGCATTAGTCAGTCTTCACTCTACCGACGCAATAAAACAAGTGGCAGAACCCTTGTTTGCTGTGGAAAATACTTTTCATCACTTTCTTCATGGAATGGAAGTAACAGCACCTTTTACATAAGTGCAGGGCCTCATTGATGGCATACATGTAGCCATCGGTGTTGCTAGCAATAACCCCATGGAATATATGAATAAAATAGGCATTCCACTGTACCGCCACTATATTTGGTGGAAATTCCTTTAGGCCCATTTTTGGGCTTGAAATGGGTGCTGCGCATAGAGCTCGTGCTCTATCCGGGAGGCCAGAGGTCAACCTGAAATTGGGCTACAAATCTCGTTGATATTATTTGGGCATGCTGCCAGCATCTGCTGAGCCCCCACAGGCAGCTCACCCATTTCAAGATGATGAATGTCTGGCCACTTGCCTTGCCTTGAAGGCAAGTCCTGGGCTATGAGGTGGAGCGGCAATGAGCGGGAACCGATCGGGAGTACAGTGAAGTCAAGTTCCTGCTCCGCTCATCACTAACTAATTCTCCAGAGGGACACTAAAACAGGTGTTTACATATATAAGGGGCCTAATGCCTCCATTAGGCAGTCACCAATATCACGTTGGATGTCTTTTTGGCATATTTTGGGTGCGGGACGTTCCTCCCCAAAATTGGTTCTTGTTGCGCCCGTTTTATGTCCGTACAATGGGTGCAACACGGTCCAATTTCTACCCTTGTGAAGGAGTAGGCAGATTGGGTGGGTAGCTGCTAGGATGCCAAGTTTACCCATAAAGCTCTGGTCAAAGGCACTTATTGAGAAAACCACGAACAGAGGCTAAATGTAGGTAAAATCAAGCTTCTGACTTCTGGGAGAACATATAATTGGCACGCTGAAGCAGAGATTCCAATATTTGGTCAGATCGGGGAGAAGATGCTGCTCTATAGTCATGACCAGTTATCAAAAATGATGGTTTTCCAGCAGTAGTCGGATGGATTGTGGTTAGCCATCCGTTATATTGATCATCACCTATTTTCACCTTCATCAGATTTTCTGGTATCACTTCTGCCGGATACCGGAAATGCCCACCCATATATGGGCAGATGCATTTAAACGAGGCAATAATGTTGGATTGATGCTATACGTTATATTTTCAATCATTATCACCATGGCAATACTGGATGCTGGGAACTGCAGTATTCATTAGGCATCTAATGTTGCTTGAAGAATGCGATGGCATCAGAAATTCCAAGACGCAAGGTAGGACAATCAATTTACTCAGACGCAATTGTACATCAATAGATTTTGCTACTTCGTTGGACCAAGGCAAGTTTTTTTGGCTTTGAGCCCCTTTCAGCTGCTAGAGGCATCTGTCTCCTACGACAGCAGCTGTTAAAAGTTTAGCTGTGCCATTGATATATCCTGAGGTTCAGTAGCATCAGTCACTCCCATAAACCGTCTGAATATCTTTTATGGAAGTTGACTCACACTGCTCTATATCTGCTTGTACAAAATCGTAATCCAGAAGTACAACAGTAGTTTGTCCTTGTCATATGAATCAGATAGCTGTATCTTTCGCTGCTTCAATCTCACTGAAAGTGGACCTAGCAAATACCTGCGTAGGTAAGGTCTGATAGTCCAGAAGTGGCTTTATTTCACAGTTAGGTAATCATACAGAATAGTAGTTATGATTGGACTCACTTAATTCAAACAGTACAACTTATGTTCACTTCATAATTAAAAATAAAGAACTTGCGACACTTCCCCACATCAGTGAGTAGTCTTATTTGACTTAAACAAAATTACTTCTAAATGTGCCTTCAAAATTTCTGATACTTTATTCTCAGTGAAAGCCTTGTAGCTTTCTCTTTAAAAACCTGACTGCATGCAGAGAAATCATTTTCTCATATAGCCTCTCTGCCAGCGTATGGACCAGCCTCTAAAAATAAAACGATCAAAGATTTTCCAATGCAATGGTTGTGAAATGTATTTTGATTGCAGAGCCAGTCAAGTGATTGCTTAGTTACAGTCAATAGGGAATCAAGATCATAGCTAGCGAGCTTAACAACTTAACTACTGATCATCCCAGCACTTTTGTTTAACTTGTTTGAATATGCTATGCTTGTGAAAGCCCAATATTAAAAGTAACTCTTTTCTTCCAAATCCTTTCTGTGGAAAAATGGCCAAAAAACCCTGGAATGCGACAGCAGCCATTTTCCACGCCCTTCCCCCACCCAGTGATAAGGAAATCCACCGGGAGCCCCACAAAAAAAATTAAATAAGGCTGACCCCAGAAACTTTGCCAGGGTCAGCCAGGAGGATACGAAGCTTACTCCACTATACAGCAGATCAAGCCACTGAGGAGAATCGTGGTCTGAGTGGCAGTAGGCTATTCAAACACAAGCGCACAGTAGCTGCACTCAGTCTTATTGTAGTCTGCTGCGTGCACTTGCATGCGCACACACTCACATCCAGCAAGAGCTGCTGGATAGCAGTCAGGAGCAGGGACCCTAGTCGACTTTCCGCAATCCAGGGATGCTGAGGTGAGGTGAGACCATGAAGTGTCAGTATTGCTCAACTTCTCCCTCCTTGACTAGCAGAGCCATTAGTTGACCTCCAGTATAAAGACATTTATATTCTAAGGGATATTGACACTACTTTAAGGTTAAGTGGATACCCAAAAAGCGGAAAATGGATTTTCGTTGGTATTTATATAAGGTAACACATTTCATTAGCAAAGAAACTGCAAAGAAATTAGATGATGATATTGACCAAAAAGTGAAAATGATCCTAATTTAGCGCGGAGCAGTGCTCTGAATCTAGAATTGGTAGCAAATAAATGTTTCTAACCTTAGAGGTACTGGTACAGAGACAACAAGCTAGCCAGCATTGTTTGTTAACGTCTGGGTCACCTTGTCAATAGGCCACATAATCCTGTGTGGCAATTTTAGAACAACAGTATACACTATCCCACACACTGGGCTCAATTTTAAACTTAAATTGCGGATGCGTTGGGGACTGGGGGGCTGTGAAAATTGCAGAAATGCAGAGCGGGTTCAGAAGCCGGCTCCAACCCACCGACTTCCGAGTTTCCCACAGACGCACCCGTGTGCGCGCGGGCTTCCCGAATCTGGAAGTCTCGCCGGCAATTAAAGCAGGTGGGATGATAGTTAAAGATCCAAATGTGCCTCATTGAGGTACTTAAGGTACTTGTGACATATTAGGTAGTTAGAATGGTTTTTAACTTACCTGGGCGGCTTTCCCACGGCTTCTGATTCACGCCTGTTGCACAAACCATTGCACAAAGTTAAAACACAAAATCAACCTACCTATTCACCCTGCTCCGATGTCCAATGTCTCCCTCTCCGATCTCCCCCTCTTCCCCCCTGATGTCCCCCTGATCCTCCGCTCTTCCTCCGCTCTTCCCTCGCCCCCCCATGACCCCCCCAATCTTCCCCCTCCCCCCTCCCTGATCTTCCATTCCATCGTCAGCTGACATCTCGGTCTCTCTCTTTCTGTTCCCACCACCCGCACCCCACCGACCCCTCGGCATTACAGCTCCTGTCGGCAGCCAGCCTGTCAATCAGGCTGGCTGCCAGGCGCGAAACCCGGAAAGAATTTTAATCACCATCAATTACATTGTGATCGCGTTGGAGACGGTAAGTTTTTTAAATTCAGGTTTGCCACGTGCACCTTCACCCCCCCCCCCCCCCCCGCCCCCGTCACGATTTCAAAATTGAGCCCACTATTTTATCCTTCCTGCCTTTCTTCAGCAGCTCGTATTAGCCAAGATGTTTTTGAAGGCCCTAACCAGTGATGTCCGTTCATCTGTTTTGTCCTTACCAAGGACAGGTCCTAACTCAAGTGTCACATATGAGATTTTTGAGCCACTTACTAGGGAAGAGTAATTGAGGTGGTTTCCCATTGCCTTTCTCATGGTTTCTATCTTCAGAGAACTTTCTCTTAGGTGGGCTGCAATCAAGGCTAAAGAGCCCCACCTACCCTTTCTGATTGGGGGGGGGGGGGGGGGGGGGGTCGGTGCCACCTGCACACATCGGACGCAGGAACCCCTGCCGGACGTCAACCCAGTATTTAGAGCTGGTGCTTCAGTCTCCGCTCACAAGGGCTGCCTGGAGTGGGGCCCAAACCCAACCTTTTTGACTCAGAAGCAAGAACACTACCACTGAGCCAGTGGTCACTTTGTCCGAACGCGAGTGGATGTAAATCCAGTATTTAGATATCATATTCTGGTCTGAATTCACCGGGACTACCTGGAGTGGGGCACAAACCCTTCTCCTTCTGACTGAGAGGCTGTAATGCTACTACTCAGCCAAAGTAACCAGTGATGCGTGAATCCCAAACTTTATTTTTCTTAAAAATAAAGGCAAACAACAATCACAGAATTCAAGCCAAGTCTGGATAATGTTTAGCATAAAAATCCAGACAAGCTTCGAAGTCTGCTCAGCTCATTTCAAACCTTGTTCATTCTGCTCTGTCGAAATATTTACTGAAATCTCCTGGAAATTGTGAGCCATGGTGCTCATTCTTTGAAAGCGTTGGTGAAAGTTAATCAAAATGTATTTTAAATATGAAAGAATAATCTTTATATCATCATTTACATGGCATAATTAAGCAGGATATCAGCTTTATTTTCATTTCAGTTTTTTTGTGTATTAGTTCTAAATTTAACTTTACATTTAGCAGAGTGATAGGAATGAATTCTGCAGCAAAGCATTATATATTCCGGGCAGGAAGGACCAAACCATGAGATGCATTCTTCTCACCTGTTTTGTAAAAAAAACTCATTAACCATGCTAATTTCACTGATGGAAGTAATAAACACTAAGCATAAACTTATCATTATAAAGACTGCTATTGTGATTCTTCACGGCAAGACATATTACATTTTTAGATGCTCAAGGCTCCTTCTGACTTGCCTACAAGTGATGAATATGAGATTTCTTAGTACTTGATGCATTTTTATGTAACCCATATTCAAGATCAATTACCAGGTCAGTGAAGCCTTGGGGGCAGCTGTTTTGCTTCAATTAGGATAATTCCATGTGCAACTAAAGTGATATATTTTAATACAATTCGTGCAGCCTGCAATACATTGATAATGTTGCTTTAAAAATGTTCTGAGAGTATTGCATGCTGTATAAGTGCCAGATTGGTAATCTATCTGCTTTGCTTAAATACAGAATTAGAGCTAGCCATTGTAAGCCAGGCTTACAGGTGCTGCTGTGAGCATGCAGTAAAGGATCTAACAGCTTGCACGCTCTGTGTAGTTTTAAAACATTTATCTCTATAAAAAAAGACACACACATACATATGTACAAACCATTTCAGTTGGTCTTGTCACTCAACCTTGTACCTTCCCTTCTTATCTCACTAGAGGATAGTGTGCTGCACCTTGAACCTTGCTCTGTTAAACAACCAGAAACTCTATACAATTAGCGGTACAGAACAGCCATAACTAACTCTATTTTGGTTCTTATTGAATTGATGTTCTACAATTTTGAGGGGAGTATGATTGTGCTAAACTAGTGAACAGAAAGTCAAGAATATTTCATTTTAGTTACATTCTTGACTTTGTCTAGATCGACCTGTGTCCGATCCCTCCAATGTAACAGAAATGAGCATCTCTGGCTGCATGCCCATCGTTCCGAGTTTTCTGGGTTTCTAATGTCAATGTGAAGTTTTCAGTGCCATTCAATGAGGCGGTGAAAACAACAATACAAAAACATTTAGATCACCTGGGTTTCTGGTCCTTCTTTACTCAATTTTTCTTATCAAACAAAGGAATCACCACAATTCTAGGCTTCATCTTGTGCGAACAACATTGTCCCCAGGCACTCATGTGAAGCTTCATTCTGCATTAATTATTTCACTTCTGTGCACCCTTGCCCCATATTGGTAAACATGATGTGGAGATGCCAGTGATGGACATATTGGTAAAGGGAGAGAATCAAAAGGGACAGTGGTCAGTGTGATTAGCACCCATTTTCTGGCGGTCTTAGTCTTAATTCATTGAAAGGTATCTACAGAAATCCTAATGGCTTAGTACTTCTGTTGCATTTTATGTAAGTGAGAGGTGAGGCATTGGTAAAATTGGCCTTATTTTCAGTTTTCTAATGTTACTACTGTAGTAGTATCTTGAAGATGCCTTTGACATTGCTCCAGAAACTTAATTATTTATCCTTTTAAAATGCTCCATAAACAATTGGAGTTTTGTCCATAACAGGAATAAAGGCAAGGGCTGGGCTGATTGCCACTTTTTGGACATTAAATGGTGCAGTAAATTAAAATATTTAAATGAAGACCTTACTGATTCAATTGGAAATAGTTGGGATGGTAAAACCGGTATTACATCTGTGCGATTAAGGCCTTATTTCTGCTTATTAAAACAACATAAAGCATGAACTTTTGAACTTTTTGTGAGATCAGTTTTAACAGGTAAATGATGTATATACAAGGAATGGTTAATTTATGTTTATTATAACTGTCACATGTTTATTTACTGTTCCTAAAGCAAATTCCTCCTACTCCCTCAGTCACTCACCTATGCTTTGCATTTTACTCCCAATATGCAAGCTGGGTTCAGGGGCATAATTTTAACCCTTAAAATTATAGTGGGACGTTAAAGTAGCAGCTCTTTGGAGCAGGACCGCACCCTGGCACTTACGCGCACAACAGAAACCTGCAAGTCCCATCCCCACTTAAAGCCGGCGGGCCGATATTTAAAGGGTCAATTTAGGTAGTTGAAACACTTTAGGTAATTATCTTTTGTTGATTCTGCAACAGAAACGGATTTAACTGCTCCTGAACGTGTCTCCCGTGGCTTCTGCAACACGCCATAGAAAGGGAGGCGAATTGCAGCCGAAGCTCATTTGGCCCTTTAAACCAGTGATTGACACATCTCAATAAAAGATGAGGTATTGCAGCAGGGCACTCTGTTCTCCCAGACAAATGTTTGGCTGGGAGTTCTTTGTGTTTAGACTGAGATTTCTTTGTGACTGAGAATTCTTGTGTTCAGACAAATTTACCTACATTTTGGAGCCCCTCAAACTGACAAGATCAGGATGGGAACGCAATGGATCCATTCCACAGTAACATCTGAGGAGGGGGAAAATGAAGATGGGAAACCCATCGCCAGAGCTGCGGTGCACATTGCTACCCGTAATGCCAGGGATGCCCTCATCTCTAACAAGTTCTCATAATGAGATGTGCAAATTGAAGACTTTGGAATACTCAGGTTGCCTGGAACAACTACAACCAACAACCCCCACTCCATTTGCAAAAAAATAGTCCTTCAACCACATATACTCCCATTGCAGAGCTTGGAAAGGAATGCGCCCCCCCAACCCACCCGACACAGACTTTCCGCAGCAACCCCTGCCATCAGTGTCTGCTCGTGCTCACTTGTGCGTGGTCGATCACCAGGTGACAACCCAAATAACTGTCTAACATGACCCACCAAAGTGTGAGTATCAGTGCTGATGTATGGCTGTATGCCCTGTGATGGTGCACCCTCAGAAGGAATAAGCTCCTCTGAGGAATTGCTTTCTTCCAATTCAGCTGAGTCCTCATGAAGGTGTTCTCATTGAAACTTATAAAATTCTTAGAGGGCCTAACAGGGCAGATGCTGAGAGGCTGTTTCCCCTGGCTGGAGAGTCTAGAACTAGGGGTCATAGTCTCAAGATAAGGGGTTGGTCACTTAGGACCGAGATGAGGAAAAATTTCTTCACTCAGAGGGTTGTGAATCTTTGGAATTCTCTACCCCTGGGTTTTAGATGCTCAGTTGTTGAGTACATTCAAGACTGAGATCGATAGATTTTTGGACACTAAGGGAATCAAGGGATAGGTGGTAGAAGATCAGCCATGATCTTATTGAATGGCAGAGCAGGCTCAAGGGGCCATATGGCCTACTCCTTGTTAAAGAATACGTGTAGTAAACAGAATACGGTAGTCTTCTTCCAATTAAAAGAAAGTCTATCCGTTATTAAGTTCAGCATGGAGAGCAGTTTGAACAAACAGAGTACAATCAAAAGTAGATATGCATTCTTTAATTCCAGTCTGTCTCTGGGTACAGTAGAGACATCATTTTCAGTATTGTACTCTCCTAACAGAAAATAGCGTGGTCTTTTTATGCCACTTTTCCTCAGACTTTGGATACGCCCACCAAAACCTATTAAACACACAGACTGAAGGGGCTCGATTTTTGCACCCGCGATCGGGTGCGTTGGTGGCGGGGGGCTGCGAAAATCGGGGATTCCCGGGGCGGGTCCGGAGCCCGGCTCCAACCCGCCCCATTTCCGGGTTTCCCATTGACGCGCTGACATGCGCGCGCAGCCCCCGCACGTGGGACTCCCACCGGCAATTAAAGCCGGCGGGGTGCCACTTAAAGTAATTGAACAGGTACTTCAGGTTGTTAACAGACCTGATTGACCTGTTATTTTAGCAGGGATGGGATTTTGCAACTGACTGGGACTGTTTCCCGTACTGGGGGAAACACTCCCAGTTCAAATGGACGTGTTGCAGCCATCAGCCTGTGGCAGCGGCAAAGGTCCATTTGACAGGTGTGGGGGAAGACCCTCACGCATTGCAGGAGGCCACTCTGTCACTTTGGACAAAGTTTGGCCTCCACCACCCTCCTCCTAACAATAAAATTCACCAACTTGCACACTTACCCCGGTGTCCAGACGCATGTACCTACCGTGCGGACCCACTCAGATGTACATCTTCCATTTGGGGGCCACCTTGGCTGCAGTCATGACCTCCTCGGAGGGCGAACAGCATCACCAGCCTCGCCAGCCACGCCATCCACCTCTGACACGTGGAGCTCTACAACACAGTGCTGTGACACATCCACCTGCACAGCAGGAGGGAGGGCAACCGCAGAGAGAGATGCGTCGCAGAGGGCACTACCCTCGCCACAGGGTCCACAGACCGAGGCTCAGCCTCCTGGACCTCTCTGAGCAGCAGTGCACACGGAGGCTCAGAGTCACTCGACATGTAGTCGTGGACATCTGCAGCCTCCTTCATGCCGAGCTGCTCCCGGCTGGTCCGAGCACCATCTTCTTACCTGTCGCTGTCAAAGTCATCACTGCCCTCAACAACTTCTCCTCCGCATCCTTCCAGGGTGCCACCGGGGACATTGCCGACGTCTCTCAGTCGTCTGCACAAAAGAGCCCTGCAAATACACCTACACCCACTCTGCAGTGACACAATGGGTGGCATCAGTTGTGGGTCTTCATTGTGATCCTCAGGAAAGGGCATTATTGCACAAACCAGACAAGATTCGCAAAGACGTGGCAGTAGTGGTGCCAATATAATATGTAATGTGAGTTGATCAGAAATTAAATATAAGTAAAAACCATGACAAACCCTCAAACACCTTTGTACATCCCCTTCATGCTCACGACACGTTTGCCTTACACTTCCTACTGCACATATGTGATGCATGCCCTGTGGCTGCAGCACAGGTAGTGGCAGGTTGAGTGAGGCTGACCGTGAAAGAGATGCACGAGAGGGTGTGTATGAGATAGAGCCATGAGATTGTATGAGGATTGGGTTGAGTGGTAATGGAGGGATGAGTACTGGCGAGGTGAGTAAGTGTAGGTAAGATGAGGATGAGCTTAGAGTGGATGTGAGAGGTGATGTGACAGAGTAGTGTTGGCTGTGCAGAAGGAGATGTGGGGTGGGGGCAGTGATGTGGCAGACGGAGTGTAGGGGAATGAGTAAGTGTACTCACTTTGGCTGACCTACTTAAGTCATTGCAGCACCTCCTGCACTGTATGCAGGTGGGCGATATGTTGGTGGTGCAGGTGACCTCCTCTGCCACCTCGAGCCAGGCCTTCTTGGTGGCAGAGGCAGGCCGCTTCCTCCCGCCCGCCGGGGGGAAGATCTCTGTCCTCCTCCTCCTCCTTACCCCATCCAATAAGAGCTAGAGTGAGGCATCATTAACCTGGGAGCAGCCTCCCCCCTGGGCTGCTCCATGCTGTAATTTTTCCTATTTCTTGCAGCATCAGTCAGTGGAGGACTGCCCCTTTAAATAGGGCTCCTCCAGCTGACAGACCTTACTACGCATGCGCAGTCCGCCCGCCGCGCAGCTTAGCAGCGGGGAACCCGAAAGCACAGGTAAGTGGATCCAATCAGCTTGAGATTGCGTTCGGAGCATACTGATTTCACCGGGCGCGTTACTCACGCGCCCAATCGACCCCCTGCCGCGAACCCGCCGCCCTGGCAATATCGGGCCCAACATCTCTGTTTGCCACTCAAACACTATTCAAAAACAACTGGCTTTGAAATGGCCATTTTCCCACAAAGATTGCTGTGTCTTTGGTAACTTAAACCATGTGTGACATTCCTCCCATCCAGTGATCTTATGCAGATTACTGTGTCTTTATTTCGAGTGAAGTGTGACTTCCCAGTACTTGATTGATCTTTCACTAGACTGACTGTCTTTGTTGGTTGTTTATCAAGTAACAAGGTCAAAGGTGCCCGAAGTAATTCAACAGTCAATGAGATTATCTTTGTTTCCTATGTTTGATAAGACAGAGCTTGTCAAAGTTTTTATTCTTGAGTGACACTATTTGCATCAAAACAACAAAAAGTCAATTGACATGTTTTGATTTGTTTGTTCTGAGGAACTCCCTACAATTTAAACTGATATCGATCATCCGTCTCTCTACCCTTTAATTGGATGGCTATTCATCCCTATCAGT
This sequence comes from Heptranchias perlo, assembly GCF_035084215.1. Classification (NCBI taxonomy): domain Eukaryota; kingdom Metazoa; phylum Chordata; class Chondrichthyes; order Hexanchiformes; family Hexanchidae; genus Heptranchias; species Heptranchias perlo. The sequence continues at coordinate 105,582,884 of NC_090327.1, forward strand.
CTCAAACAGTTTCCCTTCCCCTCATCCATGTCTCAACACTCCTGCTTCTATTTCTTATGTTCTTATGAAGGTGTGAAGGCCCTGGAAGACAACAGAAAGTGATATTAGTGATTCATCTCAAAAGTGACAATCTTTCCAATGCCCATATTGAGGTCTGGCACAATTACATCATTGATAAAATCAATTCATCATTTGTGGAAGATGTTAAAATTCTGTCACCAGCCATCTGCGGGTTGCCAGTTTCTCCATCTCCGATGGATTGACATGCGATGGTCCGACTTATTTGTAATGTAACCCCACTATTTAAAAAAGGAGGGAGAGAAAAAACAGGGAATTACAGACCAGTTAGCCTAACATCAGTAGTGGGGAAAATGCTCGAGTCTATTATAAAAGATGTGAAAACAGAACGCTTGGAGGGCATTAACGGGATTGGACAAAGTCAGCATGGGTTTATGAAAGGGAAATCATGCTTAACAAATCTACTGGAGTTTTTTGAGGATGTAACTAGTCGAATAGATAGGGGACAACCAGTGGATGTGGTGTATTTGGATTTTCGGAAGGCTTTTGATAAGGTCCCACACAAGAGATTAGTGTGCAAAATTAAAGCACATGGGATTGGGGGGAATATACTGGCATGGATTGAGAATTGGTTGACAGACAGGAAACAGAGATTAGGAATAAACGGGTCTTTTTCCGGGTGGCAGGCAGTGACTAGTGGGGTACCACAGGGATCAATGCTTGGGCTCCAGCTATTCACAATATGTATCAACGACTTGGATGAGGGAACTGAATGTAACATTTCCAAGTTTGCACAAAGCTGGGGTGGAATGTGAGCTGTGAGGAGGATGCAAAGAGGCTCCAATGTGATTTAGACAAGTTGGGTGAGTGGGCAGGAACATGGCAGATACAGTATAATGCGGATAAATGTGAGGTTATCCACTTTGGTTGTAAAAACAGAAAGGCAGATTATTATCTGAATGGTGATAGATTGGGAAAAGGGGAGGTGCAACGAGACCTGGGTGTCCTTGTATACCAGTCGCTGAAAGCGAGCATTCAGGTGCAGCAAGCAGTTAGGAAGGCGAATGGTATATTGGCCTTCATTGCAAGAGGATTTGAGTACAGGAGCAGGGATGTCTTACTGCAGTTATACAGGGCCTTGGTGAGACCACATCTGGAGTATTGTGTGCAGTTTTGGTCTCCTTATCTGAGGAAGGATGTCCTTGCCATAGAGGGAGTGCCACGAAGGTTTACCAGACTGATTCCTGGGATGGCAGGACTGACGTATGAGGAGAGATTGGATCGACTAGGCCTATATTCACTGGAGTTTAGAAGAATGAGAGGTGATCTCATCGAAACATATAAAATTCTAACAGGACTAGACAGACTAGATGCAGGGAGGATGTTCCCGATGGCTGGGGAATCCAGAACCAGGGGTCACAGTCTCAGGATACGGAGTATGCCATTTAGAACCGAGATGAGGAGAAATTTCTGCACTCAGAGGGTGGTGAACCTGTGCAATTCTCTACCACAGAAGGCAGTGGAGGCCAAGTCATTAGATGTATTCAAGAAGGAGATAGATATATTTCTTAATGCTAAAGGGATCAAGGGATATGGGGAAAAAGCAGGAATGGGGTACTGAGTTAGACGATCAGCCATGATCATTTTGAATGGCGGAGCAGGCCCGAAGGGCCAAATGGCCTACTCTTGCTCCTATTTTCTATTTCCAGGGCCTCCTCCACCCCATCCGTCACCTCCACTATGTGGTGGGCCACCTCCAGTTCTGCTCCTCTCCCTTGCATTTTGCACCCCCTTCTCCTACAAGGCGAGAAAGAACAGACCTGTGAGTAACTGAAGGTTATTGTGATGTTAGGTACTTGTGGTGCAGCTGCATATCAGGTGCTGGCGCCCACAATATGGAGTCTGTGCCTGATCAGTGCTTGGTGTGCTTGGCACACAATGTTGCAACCAGGAAGCGTCGAGGGCCTATGCATCTGTCATGTGCCAGACTCATTAATCCCCCCAAAATATCAAACTAGCGCAAGATCCTATAATATGGTCTGAGCACCTGGACACCACGTCAGATGCTCGGTTCCCGTATACAACAGGTGTTGCACCAGAGGCCCCTCCTCTTGTGTGTTCTTGAAGTGGACTTTTTTTTGGACTTGTTGCAAGCACCTGTTGCATTTGTTTCCATGGGGGTAATTTTAACTTCCAAGAACGGGTGGGTTGGGGGCGGATGGGCAGTAAAAATAGTTTGTTTTTGGAGTGGGACCCCATCCCAGCTCCAACACGCCCACTTCCGGGTTTAACCCAGGCACGTGCAATAGAAACCCAGAAGTCCCATCCCCACTTAAAGCTGGCGGGCCGATATTTAAAGGGGCAATGTACCTCACTGCGATAGTTGAGGCACTTCATTTTATGTGTATTGGAAATGTCAAACGAATTTTACCTTAACTGTTTGGGTTTCCCATCGCATCTGATTCACATCAGGTGAAAACAGGCGAAAAGGGCCGGATCCACGAGGTGAGTGCCTTTATTGCACTGCTTGTGGGCCCGGAGGAGCAGGAGTGCTTCATCCAGGCCCAACAAGCTCACCTGGCCGAGAGGATCGCCGCGATCAGCCGACCCCCCCCCCCCCCCCGCCCCCAACCACTGATGGTCGACCCAACCTGCCCCCCTTCTTCAAGGTCCGCCCAATGTCATCCATGTTCCCCCCACCTCCCCCACCCTCCGATTTCTTCCATGGCCCACAATATCTCTCTCCCTCTCTCCCCCCTCGCTGATGTGCGGCTCCTTTCCCTCCCGACAGTCAATGTGGCTGGCTGTTGCGCGGAAACCCGGAAGCAAAAATAATTACCTTCAATTGAGTTGTAATTGCAGATTACGACGCACTCACTTGACTTCCGGGTTCCCCACGCGAATATTTACACACGCGCTGCATTCCCGGCTCTGAGCTAAAATCACGCCCCATGTACTTTGCTGCTTCTTTGCTGCCTAATTGTTTTCCTGTTTTGCCTGAACCAAGCTGACTGAGAGTTTTTTTAAAACTGTACTTCATTAGTTATCTGTGCCTTTAACCCCGTGGAAATTTCATGGTGCGCTTCCTGTAATACCTCTGAGAATCCTCTGCATTTGCAGGTTGTGTCGGAGGAGGCATGCCAGACAGACAGGTGTTTTTGCATCTATGGTAATCAATTTTGACCTGCCCTTATTTGGTTCATAGGGTCAGTTGTGTCTGGACATATCTGAAGAAACCTGCATGTGGAATCTATGATTGCCCAATGAGGCGGTGTGTGCATTCATTAAAGAAGCTATGACTAAGTTTAGGACCTCAGCTGAGGGGAGCTTCACTGTAGAGGCCCCTCTCCATAGTGGTCTGCTGCTTTTCAGGTTACCATGCAGAACTGCACAGATAATTGGTTTTGGACTACTTCGTAGATGCCCCCAAACTATACAAGCTGCTTGGCATACTCTCAAATGACTGCATCAAGTGCTCATGCTTCACTATCAAACTGTGTTTGAAGGCAGTGGTCTGAATTCCTGTGCTTAGCAGCTACAGGAGCCATTCTTATCTCTTAAGTGCTCAGTTCCACTCTGCTCACTGACACTGTTTAAAATGAGAGTGTGCGCGAAAGAGCCAGTGAACAGAACAAAGCTGAGCGCTTGCTGACTGTAACAGCAGTTGTTACATTAAGAGTCTGGAAACTTCTTTCGATGTTGGGTGGGTAAAGAGAGGCAAAACACGAGCATTTTAAAACATACTGCTGCTTGAGCTTAAAGTGCTGGACAAATTTCACTGGAAGGTAAAAGTCATGAGATTTACCCTGGGACATCCTGCCGCAACAAACCGCTTGCACTTGGCATAAGGTACGACAGGTCCAGGAGCTCCTAAAAGAATACAACCATCAATAGCAAATATATCACATGACACTGTCTGCTTAGACATCTTTTAAGCTTAGTTAGTTCGGAAGCAGAATCCAAACAAAAGCAACTTGTAGCAAACCATAATTAAACAATTACTGTATTTCTAACATTCTCCCTGACTTGTACCATCATGGTCAGGTCTGCAAGTGATCGGATATGATTTAACAAACAGGAAAACATCAACCTCACATAGGGTTCAGTCCACAGCACTAATGACCCCTTCCTTGATTATATTTTGCTATTTTTAACACACAGTGAAACATGACTAAATACATATTCTTAAGTACTTTGAGCTCCACCAGTTAGAAAGTAAATTGAGGGGAAAGATCACCAACAGTCTATCTCATCCTTGCAGTTTACTTTGTGATTAACCTTTCTCTACTTGCTAAGTGCCTAGATTCAGTATTTTAATTTCCAGTATTGTCAATATCTTGAATTTTCATTTGTCATATAATGGATTTATGAGTGCTGGCGCAGTGACCTTTTTAGTGACGAGCTTTTCCCTATTAAAGTGTGCAGATCACCATTGTCTGTGTCTATCACATATTAATGTAAATGGAGTTTGAAAAGGTAAACAAGACACAGTAAACGTGTTTAAACTATGGGATGAATTTGATTATTAGTGCATCAGTGCACACACAACCACAGAATGCCTTTCAGTACCTTGGAGCATTGATTTATCTATTTTATTTGGCAGTGATGATTGTCGTTTTGTGCCATGAAATAAATGTTCGTGAAGCTGTTTCAATCTATTTTGGGCATGCGGCAGAATTACATTAGAGTGTTGTGAAGTAAAAGGGCCTTTTACAACACGTTAAAGAAAAGACTTTTCATCCTGGGACAAAAGAGGTCCCTATTTGTACAGGCTATAAGAACTTTTAAAAGTATCTTTTTAAGTTAAAATCTTTTGCAGCTCTGTGCTATTCCAGGAGTATTTTGCTTCATGTTGATCACAGATGTGGTAGAGTGCACCCCCTAAAATTAAAATTAAATTCTGTTGAGCACCTTATTAATACGACCTTGAATGTACCACATGCAAACTTGCAGTGCAAACGAGGGAGGAATACTGCACCAAAACCAAAGCTTTTTTTTCTTGCTGTTGTGCAAACTTGTTCAATGTTTTTAAATGCTTAACTGGTATATAGTCTTTTAAATAATTTTACATGAGGTATGAGCATCTTTCTGCATCCTTTTTACCTGTTGCAGCCCAACTTTTATTGATATATCCTACTGGCATTCCACATAGCAGGAACTTACAAATGATAGTAACAGCCCTTTAGCGAAGAATGGTGTGATTCATGTTGCAGTGCCCTTTTCAAACTCAGATCTACATTTTATCATTCGTGCTGCTGATTTCCAGAACAAAGGGTGGGAAGCAAATGTCCTAGTGCCACCAGAGTAGGAGACCAGACGAGGGTGATATCCTGCCTGATGGTGATGCTGGTGTTGATTTATTACCGGATAGAAAATAGCAGTTTAGACATTGGAACGACTTTGAGTGGTACAGTATTACCGTCAGTTTGAAAATTCTCACATAGGCTTAACTTGATCATTCTTTTCTAAAGATGCCTCTTTAGCCAATTGTTGAGGAAGTTCAGATCCAGTTAACGATAGTCATGCTGCAATTTCTTTATAGTTATGTGTCACAATCATTTGCAGTGTAAATCGCAAGTCATGGCAACAGAGCTTGCACCTGTGATATGCTCCTCCTGCATTATGTGGGAAGTCATGGACGCTACCGGTGTCCCTGGCGATCATGCGGACAGGAAGTGTGTCCAGCTGTAGTTACTGGCTAACCGCATTTCAGAGCTGGAGCTGCGGGTGGATTCACTGTGGAGCATCCGCGATGCTGAGATTATCGTGGATAGCACATTCATTGAGGTGGGTCACACCGCAGGTAAAGATTACGCAGATAGAAAGGAAATGGGTGACGCCAGGCAGAGTAAAAGGACTAGGCAGGTAGAGCAGGAGTCCCCTGGGGCCATCTCCCTCTCAAACAGATATACCGCTTTGGATACTGTTGGGGGAGATGGCTTATCAGGGGAAAGCAGCAAGAGCCAAGTTCGTGGCACCACGGGTGGCTCTGCTGCACAGGAGGGGAGGAATAAGAGTGGCAGGGCTATATTGATAGGGGATTCAATTGTAAGGGGAACAGATAGGTGTTTCTGCGGCCGCAAACGTGACTCCAGTATGGTATGTTGCCTCCCTGGTGCTAGGGTCAAGGATGTCACGGAGCGGCTGCAGGGCATTCTGGAGGGGGAGGGTGAACAGCCAGTAGTCGTGGTCCACATCGGCACCAACGACATAGGTAAAAAAAGGGATGAGGTCCTGCAAGGTGAATTTAAGGAGTTAGGAGATAAATTAAAAAGCAGGACCTCAAAGGTAGTGACCTCAGGATTACTACCAGTGCCACGTGCTAGAGAGTATAGGAACAGGAGAATAGACCAGATGAATGCATGGCTGCAGGGATGGTGTAGGAGGGAGGGATTTAGATTCCTGGGACATTGGGACGGGTTCTGGGGAAGGTGGGACCTGTACAAGGTTACACCCATGCAGGACCGGGACCGATGTCCTCGTGGGGGTGTTTGCTAGTGCTGTTGGGGAAGGTTTAAACTAGAATGGCAGGGAGATGGGAACCTGAGCAGGGAGACAGAGGAGGGGGAAACAAGGATAGAAACAAAAGACAGAAAGGGAAGAAGCAATAGTGGAAGGCAGAGAAAACAAGGGCAAAAAACAAATAGGGCCATAGTGTAAAATAAAACTAAGATGACTAGCAATCTTAAAAAGACAAGTTAAAAGGAATTGTGTCTTAATGCACGGAGCATTCACAATAAGGTAGATGAATTAACAGCGCAGATAGATATTAACGGTTATGATATAGTTGCGATTACAGAAACATGGCTGCAAGGTGACCAAGGATGGGAACTGAACATCCAGGGGTATTCAATATTTAAGAAGGACAGGCAAAAAGGGAAAGGAGAAGGGGTAGTGTTGTTAGTAAAGGAGGAAATCAATGCAATAGTGAGGAAGGATATTGGCTCGGAAAATCACAAAGTGGAATCTGTATGGGTGGAGCTAAGAAACACCAAGGGGCAGAAAACGTTGGTGGGGGTTGTCTATAGGTCCCCAAACAGTAGTGGAGATGTAGGGGAGGGCATTAAACAGGAAATTAGAGACGCATGCAAGAAGGGTACAACGATAATCGTGGGTGACTTTAATCTACATATAGATTGGTCAAACCAAATTAGCAATAATACTGTGGGGGAGGAATTCCTGGAGTGTGTACGCAATGGTTTTCTAGACCAATACATTGAGGAACCAACTAGAGAACAGGCGATCCTAGACTGGGTATTGTGCAATGAGAAAGGATTAATTAACAATCTTGTTGTGCGGGGTCCCTTAGGGAAGAGCGATCATAACATGATAGAATTCCTCATTAAGATGGAGAGTGAAGTGGTTGAATCCGAAACTAGGGTCCTGAAACTAAATAAAGGAAATTACGAAAGTATGAGGTGCGAGTTGGCTATGACAGATTGGGGAACTTTACTAAAAGGGATGACGGCGGATAGGCAATGGCTAATATTTAAAGAATGTGTGCAGGAATTACAATAATTATTCATTCCTGTCTGGTGCAAAAATAAAACAGGAAAGATGGCTCAACCGTGGCTTACAAAAGAAATTAGGGATAGTATTAGATCCAAAGAGGAGACATATAAAATTGCCAGAAAAAGCAGCAAACCTGAGGATTAGGAACAGTTCAGAATTCAGCAAAGGAGGACAAAGAGATTGATTAAGAGGGGAAAAATAGAGTATGAGAGTAAACTAGCAGGGAACATAAAAACTGATTGTAGAAGCTTCTATAAATACGTCAAGAGAAAAAGATTAGTGAAGACAAATGTAGGTCCCTTACAGTCAGAAATGAGGGAAATTATAATGGGGAACAAAGAAATGGCAGAACAATTAAACACATACTTTGGTTCTGTCTTCACAAAGCAGGACACAAATAACCTCCCAGAAATGTTAGGGAACCAAGGGTCTAGTGGGGGGGAGGAACTGAAGGAAACCAGTATTAGTAAAAAAAAATAGTGCTTGGGAAACTAATGGGGCTAAAGGCTGACAAATCCCCAGGGCCTGATAATCTACATCCCAGAGTATTAAAAGAAGTGGCCCTGGAAATAGTGGATGCATTGGTGAGCATCTTCCAGAATTCTATAAACTCTGGAACAGTTCCTACAGATTGGAGGGTGGCAAATGTAAACCCACTATTTAAAAAAGGAAGGAGAGAAAAAACAGGGAATTACAGACCAGTTAGCCTAAAATAAGTAGTCGGGAAAATACTAGACTCTGTTATAAAAGATGTGATAACAGAACACTTGGAGAGCATTAACACGATTGGACAAATTCAGCATGGGTTTATGAAAGGGAAATCATGCCTAACAAATCTACTGGAGTTTTTTTGAGGATGTAACTAGTAGAATAGATAGGGGATATCCAGTGGATGTGGTGTATTTGGATTTTCAGAAGGCTTTGATAAGGTCTCACACAAGAGGTTAGTGTGCAAAATTAAAGCACATGGGATTGGGGGGAATATGCTGGCATGGATTGAGATTTGGTTGACAGACAGGAAACAGAGAGTGGGAATAAACAAGTCTTTTTCCGGGTGGCAGTCAGTGACTAGTGGGGTACCACAGGGATCAGTGCTTAGGCCCCAGCTATTCACAACATATATCAATGATTTGGATGAGTGAACTAAATGTAACATTTCCAAGTTTGCAGATGACACAAAGCTGGGGTGGAATGTGAGCTGTGAGGAGGATGCAAGGAGGCTCCAATGTGATTTAGACAAATTGGGTGAGTGGGCAAGAACATGGCAGATGCAGTATAACGTGGATAAATGTGAGGTTATCCACTTTGGTTGTAAAAACAGAAAGGCAGATTATTATCTGAATGGTGATAGATTGGGAAAAGGGGAGGTGCAACGAGACCTGGGTGTCCTTGTACACCAGTCGCTGAAAGCGAGCATTCAGGTGTAGCAAGCAGTTAGGAAGGCGAATGGTATGTTGGCTTTCATTGCAAGAGGATTTGAGCACAGGAGCAGGGATGTCTTACTGCAGTTGTACAGGGCCTTGGTGAACTACATCTGGAGTATTGTGTGCAGTTTTGGTCTCCTTATCTGAGGAAGGATGTCCTTGCCATGGAGGGAGAGCAACGAAGGTTTACCAGACTGATTCCAGGGATGGCAGGACTGACGTATGAGGAGAGATTGGGTCGACTCGGCCTATATTCACTCGAGTTTAGAAGAATGAGAGGTGATCTCATCGAAACATATAAAATTCTAACAGGACTAGACAGACTAGATGCAGGGAGGATGTTCTCGATGGCTGGAGAGTCCAGAACCAGGGGTCACAGTCTCAGGATACGGGGTATGCCATTTAGAACTGAGATGAGGAGAAATTTCTTCACTCAGAGGGTGGTGAACCTATGGAATTCTCTACCACAGAAGGCAGTGGAGGCCAAGTCATTAGATGTATTCAAGAAGGAGATAGATATATTTCTTAATGCTAAAGGGATCAAGGGATATGGGGAAAAAGTGGGAACAGGGTACTGAGTTAGACGATCAGCCATGATCATTTTGAATGGCGGAACAGGCCCGAAGGGCCGAATGGCCTACTCTTGCTCCTATTTTCTATGTTTCTATGAAACATATAAAATTCTGACGGTGCTAGACAGACTGGATGCAGGGAGGATGTTTCCCCTGGCTGGTGGGTCCGCAACAACGGGTCACAGTCTCAGGATACGGGGTAGGACATTTAGGACTGAGATGAGGGGAAATTTCTTCACTCAGAGGGTGGTGAACCTGTGGAATTCTCTACCACAGAAGGGCGTGGAGGCCAATTCACTGAATACATTTAAGATGGAGCTCGATAGATTTCTGGACACAAGAGGCATCAAGAGGTTTGGGGAGAGAGCGGGAATATTGTATTGAGATAGAGGATCAACCATGATCGAGTTGAATAGCGGAGCAGGCTTGAAGGGCTGAATGGCCTACTCCTGCTCCTATTTTCTATGTTTCATTCCAAATCACTGTAAGACCAGCCCTTAATGCACGCCAGTCGGCTAAAAGCCCCATACAAAAGAGAGTATGCATGGCAATTGCTTCAACTACAGCAGTCATTATGCTGTCAGATGATGATTCGGATGAAAATGAGGTAGAGGTTTCTAAAAGGAGGACAAACGTGAAGAGATTTTACTCTAGCAAGAGGATCCATTGGCCTCTGAATCTCATAGCTGGGTGTATGTAGATTCAGGTTTTCCAGAGCAGCCTTAATGGAGGTACACGTAATGGTAAACATCATCTAAACAATTCATCAGTGGCTCCAGCTGCTCTGTTTGTGGCAGTGAAAGTGATGGCAGCAATTAACTTTCTGGCTACTTGGTCATTCAGAATAGCAAGCTGTGGATTAGATAGATGAAGGCTTACATCAAGAATTGCAGCCCTGCTTGCCATTGCCTTTTCAACGATGAGGGTCACCTCTGTCTCAGTGAAGTGAGCTCTTCTGAATCATAGCAAGAAATTCTTCAAACAGCTTTCTCATAGTGATCATTGACCAGTGATTTATAGGATTCAAATCCCGCATTATCTGCTTGTTTCGGCAGATTGTTGTGAGTAGGCACTAAGAGGGCATTTTAACTTACACCAACAAGAAGTTAAAATGTTACATTTAAGAAATTGCAGCTTATCAGAAAATAAGTGCTGTATAACTGTCTTAAACTACCTTAACACCTGCAAACTGGAAGGCCATCCCAGTGATACTAAATTTAGATTAAACAGTTTGAGTGAAAATGCCTGTAAAAGCTTCAATATAGGAAGATTTAACCATTAAGTTCACAGATTTTTTTGAAAAGGAAAAATTTGCAGGGCTGTGGGGAAAGAGTGGGGGAATGGGACTAATTGGATAGCTCTGTCAAAGAGCCGGCACAAGCACAGTGGGCCGAATGGCCCCCTTCTGCGCTGCATGATTCTATGATATGAATGAAGGCTGGGGTTCTTCTGCTTGTTTGGTTGCCAATCCTCAACTTTCTCCCTGTTCATTCTAATGGACAGTAAGGTCATGGACTAGCGAGTGCAGAAGCTGAAAACCCTGTCCAGCATCTTTTGTTTCTCACATCTTTTGTTTTGGAATTTATTTACTTATTTTCCCTGGGTATGCCACAGACACCATCTTTTTAATGAGACATTAAACTGAAGCCCCTTCTGTCTCTTCTGCTGGTTCAGCTGAATATTAAAAATCCCATGGCACCATGCGGAGAAGTGCAGGGAGTTCTCCAGGTGTTATGACCACAGTCCTCCCTCAACCGATAACACTAAAAAAACTGTCATAAGTGCCATCCTAAGTAAATAGCTGAAGCTGACCAACAGCTTCAAAACAACCGAAATAGCCCCAAAAGCCAGCTGACAACTAAAAAACAACTCACAATGGCTCTAAATAAGTGTCTTCAACCAGGGCCACTGAATAAGTTAAATTCCATTTTTATTACATTGGGCTTCAGAGCTTTTATTGCTATTTTGGGAATTGACTTTTATGATTCCTTCCATTTTTGTGCACAAACTGAAATTCAGTGGCGTTAACTATGATGCGCAAACACAGGTGGAGAGCAGGGGTGTGAGCAACAAATTTAAAATTGTACGTACTTCTTCCAATGAATCTTCTCCTCACCAGCAGTATGTGTATTCGTAGGGTAACCTAGGGCATGCTCTCGGGGGATATTTGTGAATTTTATATTAAAAATTGTGTATTCTGTTTGATTACAGAACACGTTTTTACTTCATGGGTAACTAATTTTTAATTTGGAAAAAGAAAACATTTGCTGATTTACATGAGGTTAATCACTACGGTACCTGAAATCAGATATTCCGGATTATAGAGTTCATTTTTGACCGTAAGGACTCATGACTTTTAAATTCAATTAATTTTTACAACTATTTTTGCATGAAAAATTCACTCCTTAAAACACATGTAAAGTTGACAAACCTCTTCCAGAGGTTGCTTTCCATGCCATTAATATGTCCTTGCTGTACAGCTTTCACATGGGCAAGTAGGAAGAATGAAAAAAAACTTTTCTTCACCTCAGATTATCCCAAAGTGCTTCACAGCTGATAGATTACCTTTTGAAGTGTAACCATTTATAATCTAAGCAAACGTGGTAGCCAATTTTCACACAGCAAGTTCCGACAAACAAAATCAGTTGAATAACCAGATAATTTGGTTTTGATGGCATTGGTTGAGGGAGGAATATCGGCGAAGTCACTGGGAGAATTACCTGCTGTTCTTCGACTGGTGCCATGGAATCTTTTACGTCCATATGAATAGGCAGATGGGGCCTTGCTTTGATGTCTGATCGAAAAGATGGCATTTGTATCAGTGCAGAGCTCCCGCAGTATTGCATTGAAGTGTCAGCCTAGATTATGTGCACAAGTCTTGGAGTAGGGCTTGAACCCACAACCTTCTGACTTAAAGGCATGAATGCTACCAACTGAGCTAAGCTGATACTTGAACAGTAAAAACAATGTGCTCTGTCTGCATGTGTGTGACTCTGGGTCCTGATGGTGCGTAGCTAATACAGCCAGTGTCATGCAAAATTTATGACACATCCACTGCTGCTGGTGAATCCATCCCAGAATGAAATCTCTCTACTGAAAATAAACTCTCTGCTTCAATAAAATAGTGTTTCCACCCCAAATAAAGTCACCTTAACCCAAACTCTAACCCTAAATCTGATCCAAACCTTACCCTCACCTAATCCCAAATGTAACCCTAAATCTATATCTAACCTTCATCAAAACTTAATCCGAATCCTAAATCTCAGCCTAACAAGGGGAGATTTGTTTCTTGTGCTCCCAGTGCATGCTTGGTATGGCCAACAGGTTGCCAGTTCTGAAACTGAGCTCAAAGAATTGCATATACAACAGGCCCCGGCCTCGACTGTTACACAGGGACATCATGATGCACAGTCATGCTCATGCACGTGCCCTTCCTTGAGCTGCTTTTAAGCTCTGTTTCGGAATTATGATCTACTGATGACACTGACACCACTCTGCAGCAAACACATACACAATTGGATATGTTGTGTATACCTCACACCCAGGACTGAGAGTGTAGCAGGACAAAAGCTTCTTGTATCTTAAGCTGTAGGCCCACCCAACATTTGATCACTTGTTACTGCAAGGAAATACTAAAGTGCTCCAGAGTCTGCCTTTGTAATGGCAGATTAAAAAAATCTGAAAGGGGATGTGAGCACTAAAGGTTCTAAACGTATTTCCAATGATGGTCTGGAATCATGCTCCCCTAGGAAATTTTAATTTTTTACACTTTTTTGGTAAATTTTCCAACATTTTGGGTCTACTGTAGCTTTGATTTCGACACCAAAAATAATTTATTTTGGGGAAGTTACAGATATACTTTAGGTAATAATGTGGAGTCTGAGGGTGTTGCAGCAATGAGATTATGTCAGAGAAGTTCTTCAATGGGCCTAGCTGTCCAGGCCCCAAAAAACATAGCAAAACATAATAAATCCAATAGGGAATTCAGGAAAAACTTCTTTACCCAAAGAGTGGTAAGAAAGTGGAATGCGCTACCACAAGGAGTGGTTGAGGCAAATAGCATAGATGCATTTAAGGGGAAGCTGGATAAGCACACAAGGGAGAAAGGAATAGAAGGGTATGTTGATAGGGTTAGATGAAGAGGGGTCGAAGGAGGCTCGTGTGAAGCATAAACGCCGGCATAGACAAGTAGGGCTGAAAGGCCTGTTTCTGTGCCGTAAATTCAATGTAATGCTACGTGAACTGCTGCCATTACTTTGGCCAGTGCTATTGTTCTTCAGCATGATTTCCATTGCAAAATATTGGGATCACACCTGCTGGTTAGAATGAAAGTATTCGGTCAGCGTGGAAAAAAAGAGCTATAAATCCTTTTACTTCTGCTATAAATGTATCTACTTCTTATGCGGTTGAGCTAACCGATGATGCAGCTGCACATGTATAAAATATCGACGCACGTGCAGAACAGTTTTGCTGAAGTGCATTGTAGGGTGATGTTGGTTTGAATTCTATGCTGATTTTTGCCAAAAAAACACTGAGAATCATGCACCATGTAGGAAACACAGACTGTAGGCATATCTGTTTATTTGTACTACCTGCTGCAACATTTGTAGTAACTTACTGTTCTTTTCATAATGTGAAAATATTGATTATAATTTTAATGCAACTGATGTGAATTTTCCAATAATATGTACTTTATGTCAGAGAGCTCCCTCCCTGCATATTATAAATCTGAATTGTTAGATAACTGTTCACTTTTAATATTTGTGCAGGCCTACTTTACAAGCTAGAGAGCACAAACAAATGTACTGTTTTCTTTATGTGTATCTCCTTTGCAAGTCCAAATAGGATAAAATTAATTTAGTTCAGAGGCTGCTTGCTCTTTGGCTTTTTAAAAAAAAATCTATTTACCTACGTGCCTCACATTCGCTGCCAACCAACAAGAACTGGAGCATCCTGATGCGGTTATGCACATGAAGAAGAAGAGATGTATTATGGAACGACCTGGCAGCAGCACAAAAGTTTAAATCCTGCATTAATTTTTGTCAGTAAATGCTGTAAAACAGGTGCTAGATATGAAACACTGACTGTGTAAAATATGGCCAGTTGGTGTGTTTGTTAACTGCTCATTCATCCCATTGCTGTTTGGGGGCTTTTGCAGTCCCTGCACTTTCAGTTCCACATAGCATTTTGAGAGTTTTCTGAAAGATATGACAAGAGACTATATCAGTTCAAGTCTTTCTTTTCATGTCGAAAACTTTTTCGATCCAGGTTTAAGGATATATTAGTTTGATTCACCAGCGCAAGTAAATAGCAACTATTTTCAATAAGAACATAAGAACATAAGAAATAGGAGCAGGAGCAGGCCATAAAGCCCCTCGTGCCTGCTCCACCATTCAATAAGATCATGGCTGATCTTCAACCTCAACTCCACTTTCCCGCTTGATCCCCATATCCCTTGATTCCTCTCGAGTCCAAAAATCTATCTATCTCAGCATTGAATATACTCAACGACTGAGCATCTACAGCCCTCTGGAGTAAAGAATTCCAAAGATGCACAACCCTCTGAGTGAAGAAATTCCTCCTCATCTCCGTTTTCCTGCAACTATGCCCTCTAGTTCTAGACTCTCCAGCCAGGGGAATACTTTTAGAAAATTCTGCAATCCATATTCAAAGTCTAGCAAATTGGATAAAAATCTAGCTGAGAAAATTACCTCCTTTAAAAGAAAACTCCAGTTTGATTTTATTTATGTAGGAGTAAATTTTGCAGTTGCGCACTGCCAGGGTGAAGCATGTACCCTCTAAAAGCATAAATTGTGATTAAATCTCTTTTGAGTTGAATTCATACTGTGTGATATTAGTAATAAATGCATTCATATGAAATTCCTTGTCCACTATTTTAAGAAAGTGAATATAATTTCCATTAGTCTATTCTTTGCTATAATATTTTAACTAGCACTAATCCTCAAACTACTGTATATTGCAAGCTGTCTGGTTTTAGCTGGTTAAATTCCATCAATATTCCGATGCACACTTCAGAGTCCCTCATCCTAGGCTCTGCTAACGTGTGCTTAAGCTCTCTGGACTTAGGTAAGTGAGGTATGTCTCTATGGGGACCGAGTGTGCATTGCGTATCGGGCAAACAGAAATTCTATCTCTGTGGATTTAGCTGTATCTTAGGACCAAATAAAGCTACTACTTGATAGATTAAACCAAAATATTGTAGTGATTTTAATCCTTTTTACATAGGTTAAGAAGACAGCAGACAAGTTCACTGTTTGGAATAAAGCGAAGCTCAGTGTATAACCCCGATGACTCTGCAGAAGCAATCAGCGAAGAAGATGACCTGGAACTCGAAGTGAAATAAGATGACAGATCAAGTGCAACCACTGTGAAAACAGGAAAACTGGTAAAAGATAGAAAATAAATGACTTCTCTTCAGGGTCAAATACCAAACAAACAACTTCTGTCAAGGGAAAGAATAAAGAAATGGCAAAACATTTGGGATGAATTAAATCAAAGCCCTTAGAACCATCAGAGATTTAAGTTACTTTCCAGCAGAATTAAATGATAATTTTTCAAAGCATTGGATTCTACAAATACACTGTTTACATCACTGGTGTGTGGAATATTGTAATATATTTTCAACCATAAAATCATATACTTTTGTATTCATAGATACTAGAGGTGTACAGTTAACTCAATGCCAAGTGGTCTGTAAATCCTAATGCTAGAGAACAGAAGAGGTAAATTGTGATTCTGCCCTTTGTTCATTGGGAACAGTCAGTTACCCTTTTCAATTTAAGGGGTAAATTTTTCCGTTCTTTTTTACTGCCACTGTGTTGGTAGTGACAGCAGGCCATGATGACCCTCGGGTCCTGCAAGAAAGTGCCTGGCTTCCCTTCAGCAACTTCCCCTAACAGCTGACTTAGATTGAGATTGTGTGAGGAATCATGGATATAAATCCACTACCTACTGCTTCATGATGCAACCCCAGTCCACCATGCCAACTCACTCTTTTGTCTTAACCAATTTATACACCTGATTCCTTGATATTGCACACAGAACAGGCTCAGGCACACAGCATGTGCACTGTAGAGTCGAGCGGATAGGCCTGAGTGTCGGCAGTGCTGTACTCCCAAATTTGATTTGCTGCCACAAGAAATGCTCTGTATTTTCTTGGATCCTCACTCTTTCTGCTCTTCCTACCTGTTTAAAACAGGGAGCTTATCCGTTTCCTTGCTTTTAGTAAATAAATTTGATTTTAAAACTAGGACAGACTCTTTTTTTGCAAGTTGGAGTTTGCTTCCTTATCGTACTGCTGTTTCTACATTACTGATCTTGCAGCTTTTTGTGCTGTTTGTTGCTGAATTTTTGCAACACGGGGTTTCTTCTACAAAGACCTCTACCCACAGCATTTTTGTTGACAGCAGCTGCCACCCTCAGCTCTAAGCACCCTGTAGAGCCTGGGCATTCCATTGGGCTCGCCAATTCTATCATGAATTCAGAGGAGGAAAAGTTGTTCACCAGAGTGAAGAAAGGCAGTTGTGCCTTAGTCATCTGGTACCCACTTGCAATCAGTTCAGGAGCCACATCTCCAGACCCAGCTACATCTGCTTTGTCATGTCTAAGGAGACCTGCCTTCACCATCTCCATCTCACAAGATGACACAGTTTTACATTCTACTGGAACCTGACCTGCATAGGGACAGCCCTATTGCTCTGAAAGTCACCACAGATTTCAACTTTTTTCATGATTGAATCCTTTCAAACCACTGCTGGTGATGTTTGCTACATTAGTTAGACTTTAGTCCATAGATGCATCAAGCAAGGCTTGAGCCATCAAAACCTAACAAAAACCCCATGGCACATTTGAATAGAAGAGCCTTTCATTCCATCACCGTACAGGTGTTGTTGGACTACAGGAATAAAAATGCAGGTGAATTGTCAGTAGCCACGATGCCTTCATTTTGCAGCAGCCCACTGTGCCAGCACCTTCTTAAGGAGTAGGCAGAATGGTCCATCTGGCTGCCAGAGGGCCAGAGCTGTTTCCTGGAGCGCTGGCTATTGACACCGGTGAAGAATCCCCAAACCGAGGCTGACAGGAAGTACGAGGCTCGTTCCATTTGAATTCGGTTGAAGCACAATTGGTATGTTGAAACAGATTCTGCTGTCTTGATAGATCAGATGGGGTACTGTTTTACTACCCTGAGAAAATCACTAAAGTCATTCGCACCTGTGGCAACCTACACCAGGCAAAGGAAAAGGAAGAAGAAGAGAAGGTTTGCAAAGCTGATGTGCAGCTAAGAAAACCAGTGTGTTAATTCTTTGATTAACAGGAATCTCACTTAGAAGCTGCATTGTATGCCCTTGCAATCATAGTCCTTTCTGAATATGAAGGGCTGATTCACAGTCCTATGATCTTTTGCGTAATTCAGTAACCCCATTAACAATCTGCTCTATCAATTTGCAAACTTTTACTACTATCTCAACCTGTATCCCACTACATGCTACATTCATATGTCCTTTTTGAATATAAAGGGCTGATTTTAAACCTGCCTGCCCAGTGGAAATCAGGCGAGCGGGCTGTTAAAATGGCTGATGCACCGATCCTGTTGCCTTCCTGCGGGTTCTGATATTAACCTGCTGTTCTGAGCAGGCAAGAGGGACACCCGCCTGAAGGCAGTGGGGTCCTTCTTTAAACATGCACATCGGCCTCCGATGATGTCATCGGGGCTCAACTGCAATTTTAGGCCATTGTGGCTTCCCTGCCAGGCCAACCTGATGCCAAAAGGAGCCAGGGCCCAGAAGAGGCCCAGAAAGGTAAGTTGTTTTTATTTTTTTAGTTTCCTTGTCTCCTCTCGGCCCCACACGGAAACCTGTGACCTCCTTTGCCCTGGGCTTCCCTCCCCTTCCCCTGACCACAATGCTGTCCTGACCCCCACCTCCCAAGCACCTACCTGAGTGCTAGGGACCATTCCTACAGGTTCTCAATGGGGGCCTCTTTCCACCCGAAATCCCACTCTCACCCTAGCCATCTATCGCTTCCTACCAGGTTCAGGCAGGTGATTGACACTGCATATGCAGATGAGACCCCAGGAGTTAAAATCTCATGCTGTGGAGGGCCGGACAGTTTGCTGTCCGCCTCGGCGCCTGCCTGCACAACTCTCAGCTGTGAGTTAAAATCAGGGCTTAAATCTACACAGTACATTGTAAAGTTTATTTCCCTGTTACAAATATTGAGTTTCTGCTTTAATGTTTAGTTCTCCAGGGTTTGCACATGGCAGGACTGTGGATTATGTGTTGTCTATTTCCTTAGTTTTGTGTACCTTCTGGCTGCCATCTCAATAGCGCAGCAACTGTGGTGGCAGGATCTTGTGACTAAGCTGTGGCAAGTTCCTTCTTTCTGCAAGGTCATGAGTTGGCTCAGTGCTGGCTGGCTATTCCTGTTCCTTCTCTACCTCTTTTGTGGTCTCTGAGGACAAACTTTGCTTTGCTGGATGGGGCAACACCCTGAGAGGTAAATGTTTCATCTGGGCCTCTTAGGAACATAGGAACAGGAGTAGGCCATTCAGCCCTTCGAGCCTGTTCCCCCATTCAATTAGATCATGGCTGATCTGTATCTTAACTTCATCTATGTGCCTTGGTTCAGTAACCTTTAATATTGCCCAACAAAAATCTATCAATCTCAGCCTCTTGCTTCTACACTCCAGCTGCTGGATGCCCCTTGCAGATGATGAGGGAGCTGTGTGGGGACAGACCCTCGGCTGCCACTAAGCCGTGTAAAGCCTGCTATAAAGCCAATCTCTTACCCTCTTGTGGCGAGAAATGAGACCCTCCTGCAAATTGGAGACCAAGGTCTCAACAGCGGCAGGAACAGCATTGGCCAGCAACACAACAGCTGTGTTGGGCCC
The DNA here is from genome assembly GCF_035084215.1 of Heptranchias perlo. Classification (NCBI taxonomy): domain Eukaryota; kingdom Metazoa; phylum Chordata; class Chondrichthyes; order Hexanchiformes; family Hexanchidae; genus Heptranchias; species Heptranchias perlo. Next base: position 105,602,320 of record NC_090327.1, read on the forward strand.
TCTGACCTCACAGACTTAACTGTGGATTTCCCTGAAATTGTTACTTTTTCCATGGTGCTCTCACATACCTGCACAGATATTGGAGCTGGATATTCTTTGCTACTCCATGCAGGCAACCCGAAGATTCTCAAATGACTGCATGAATTGCTTCTGCTGATTAATACGTTCAACTCTGTATCCAGCCCGTGTAAATTACGAATCCATGGGTCTCACAGCAGATGCCTTAGCCCTCCCTTCTTGTCGCTGCTTGTCCGCTGCCATGCCCACTCGCTTCTCCTCATTGACGCTCATTGATTCAGCGGATCCTAACCCCCCAAACCTCTATTGGATTCCCCTGAAGTGAATGTATGTGAGATGGTGTTTACAGGTCCTGGAATACTTGGCTGGTGCTTGTGTACACCGCCAGCTATTTATTCAACTCCATTAGGAGGGATATCATCTTTTGAGGCCCCTGCACAGAACAAAGAAACATGGCTAAGCATAAAGTATGAAATCTGCTCACATTAACAAGGCCAACAGTGCCTTGTTGCTGGTGGGAAGAGGTACCAGCATGTTACCGAGTGAATGAACTTGAAGGAAAACAGGAAGAAGTTAAAGAAAACATACATTGTTGGAATGGAACAAAGCCACCAAGTCTTCCCTTGCCCACATCCTTTATGGCCTCCACCCCTATGATTTGTAGGGCATGCTGCTCATGGTGGAAGAGGTGGTACAGGTTAGCTTGGCCTCCACCAGTGTAACTTCTCTCTCCATGGTTGTGGGCGGCCTTTCCCTTTAAAACCAGACCAAACAGACACTTGCAGCATTTGGATGTAATGCAAGATGCACTCAAGTGCCCAGCCATATTGAATCTTGTGTGGAGCAATGACTACATAGCATGGAAATAACTTGTGGTGCCATATGGATTTGGTGACAAAACATAACAATTAGTTAAGGGAAAAGAGGCTTTTCTCTCTGCCAGTTGCAAGTGTCTGGTAGTTATGGGGTGTATGATATGAGGATGAGGCCAGTTTTTTTCATGCTGTATTGCTGATGTGCCATCATGTTATGGGTCATAGAATCATTGAGATTTACAGCATAGAAAAGGTCATGTCTGCATCAACTCTTTGCTAGAGAAATCTATAACTAATTCCACTGCCCTACCCTCTCCCCATAGCCCTGTCGGTTTTTTTGCATGGTGCAAACATAGTGAAGCTGCTCCTTTTGGTGGAGTTGGCACATTTTGATCAACTGTGCCTTGATATACTTCCTTAATACAGAGAACTTTCTTGTGTGCTTGCAAGACCTGTGAATGTGGTAGACTTCATTGACTCTGTTGGCCATCTCCTTCCATCATTGGTTTGGTTTGGAGGGTTCCTCTGCGCTCCAGAAGTTACCAGCTTCCTCCAACAGCCTCCTCCAACAGCACACACATAGTCTTCTTGTCAAAGGAGGCACTTCTGGCACTTGGTCCTGGGTGCACAGCTATTCTCTTGCGTGAAAATTAGAGCAGCCCTTTAAATACTGCTGTACTCTTCATTCCCTATCTACCAAATACAAAAGGAACATAATATAATTTTGTAAATGAGGTGACCTGGTCAAATCTGGTGAGGTCAGCTGCACGCTCTACCAACAACATCAAGAACTTGCATTTATTTAGTGCCTTTAATGCAGAAAGACATTCCAAGGTGCTTCACAGAGACATACTCAGAAAAAGAAAGAGATATAAGGAGAGGTGGCAAAAAGTTTGATTAAATACATTGATTTAAAGGAGAGTCTTAAAGGAGGAGAGGGAGGTGGAGAGGCAGAGGAGATTGGGGGGAATTGCAGAGCGTTGGGCTTGGGCAGCTGAAGGCACGGCCACCAATGGTGGCGCAATGGACTAGAGTCAGATGAATGGAGAATTCGGTGGGTAGGTTGTAGGGCTGGAGGAAGTTACAGAGACAGGCAAGGCCATGAAGAGATTTAAACATGAGGAAGAGAATTTGAGCTTTCAGGCCAGGGAGCCAATGTAAGTCAATGAGAACAGAAGTGATGAGTGAGTGGGACTTGGTGTGGGATAGAATACAGGCAGCAGAGTTTTATATGAGCTGAAGTTTATGGAGGATGAAGGCTGGGAGGCCAACCAGGAGAGCAATGCTATAGTTAAGTCTGGAGGTAACAAAAGCATGGATGTGGTTTTCTTTAGCAGATGGGCTGATAGGGAAAATGTTATAGAGGTGGAAGTAGGTGGTCTCTATGATGGAGAGGATATGGGATTGGAAGCTTAGCTCGGAGTCAAATCAGATGCCTAGGTTGCAAACAGTTTGAGACAATGGTCAAAGAGAGGGATGGAATTGGTGGCAAGTATATGGAATATCAAAGGTGATAGCCTCAGTTTCCCCAATTTTTAACTGGTCAGAATTGCAGCTCATCCGAGACTGGATGTTGGACAAGCAGTCTAACAACACAGAGGCAGTGGAGAGGTCGATAGTGGTAATGGAGAGGTAGAGCTGGATTTCGTCAACGAACGTATGGAAGCTGACCCCCTACTTACGGATGATGTCACTAAGGGGCAGCATGTAGATGAGGAAGAGGAGGGGACCAACGATAGATCCTTGGGGAACTCTGGAGGTAACGATGAGGGGGCTGAAAAGTGATTGCTGAAGATATGACCAAGAGATAGGTAAAGGTGAAGCCAGGTTAATGGGTAGTAGCACAGAGCTGAACATTGGAGAAGGATGGTTGATCATGTCAAAGACTACAGAAAGGTCAAAGAGGACGAGGAGGCTTAATGCACCACAGTCACAGAGGATATAATTTGTGACTTTAGTTCGGGCCATTTCTGTGCTGTAGGATCAGTGGAAACCAGTTTGGCGAGAGATTCAACATGGAGTTGTGGGAAAGATGGGCATGGATTTAGGAGACAACAACATGTTCAAGCACTTTGGAAAGGAAAAAGAGGTTGAAGACGGGGTGGTAGTATTGAAAGGACAGAGGGGTCGAGGGCTGCTTTTTTGAGGAGGGGGAGTTATGATGGTGGTTTTGAAAGGGAGGGGGGCAGTACTTGGAGAGGGACCATTTACAATAGGGGGGCCTGGAAAGAAAATTGGGTGATCAGCAGTTTAGTGGCAAAAGGGTCAAGGGAGCAGTAGGTGGGTCTCATGGATGAAACGGGCTTGGAGAAAGCATGAGGGTAGATAAGAGAGAAACTAAAGGTTTCAGGGGTTCCGGGCTAGGGCAGGGGTAGCCTGGGGGGAGGCTTGGCATGTTGGGCAAGGGGACTGGGGAAAGCAGTTGAACGAATGGTTTCAATGTTAGGAACAAAGAAGTCCATGAGCACTTCACACTTGTTGTTGGAAGTGAGGATGGAGGGGTGAGGGATTTAAGGAGACAATTGGTAATGGAAAAACGGAGCCGAGGATTATCTTTACTCTCCAGGATGATCCAGCGTACTAACACGGAAGTTCACGTGCCATTTTCCCCGCGATTGGGGAAATCATTCCTTGTATGTAAACTTCTGTTATTTAGAAACTTTGCTATTCCAACACAATTTGTTATCAAAATCAGTTGAATTAGCAAGTGAACACCATATATGCAGCGAGTGACATCATCTGTACCCCAGTTTAAGTATGTGCGGTTCAGCACACTTTAATTAGTGTACATTTCTTTCGTGCTCTCTAGTATAATGTATTATAGGAAGTTTGCTATACTAATACAAGCTACACTGTAATCCATGCTGCTTAATCATTGTAGCTCAAGCCAGTGCAAGTACCTGTTTTGTTAAAATGAATTGACCATTTTTGGCTCTGTTACAGATAAAAAAAAATTGAAACTCAGTTGTGTTGATTGGTCATTCCATCTTCCTGGAAAGCACTATAATTAGTTTCATTAATCTCACATATTTCCAGAGTGAACTATAAGAATGATTGGGTAGTGTAATATATTCTGCAAGGAGAATAGAAGGGCAGTCAGGTGCAAAGTACACAGGTAAGATGCCCTGTACCTATATATCAAGTGTGAATATTATTTCAGTTGCACTGTACAAAGATTAATCTTTTTTAAGGTGATAGTGAAGTTGCTTTTTTAAATAGTTTATAAAACATCAGGCTGTTGTAACAGGAACTATTCGAAATTGAAATGATATTTAAGAAGCAGTTTTAACCCTGCCCGCCCAGCAGGAATGGGGAGGACAGGCAGTTGAAATCACTGCAGAGTAAGCACATCTCCATTTGCAATACGGTCTCGTCGGCAGCCATTTTAACTGAGTCATTTTCAGAGTCAGCCACGTTGCCTTATGAATACATGTATATCAGGGTCCTATGACTCAATTAGGACCTCAACGCCATTTTAATACAAAATCGCAGACGTCCCGCCCAGCATCCAACCTGCCAGTACAACCTAGCGGCATTGGTCTCTCAGAGCCATTGAAGCAGTATTTAAAGGGCCACTCACCTGCAGGTAATTGGATCACAGGATCTGTGTGCCATTGTGCTTTTTCTGCTTATCATGGTTGCTATTATGAGCAGCTTCATTTGAATGGAGGAATAGTTGGAGTAAGAGGACCACCAGCACCAGCAGCTGCTACGCCTATTACAAGGCAGCAGATCAAAGGGGCTCCTCATACGAGGCCTAGCACATAATGTGTACAGGCTAAAAGTCAGTTTCTTGGATGTATCTGAAGAGCAGTACATCAGGGGGCTATGCTTCACCAAGCTGACTGTTGCAGACCTTTGCAGCCTCCCTCAGCAGGACCTGCTGCCTGCTGGACCAGGAGGCCATTCTTTGCCAGTGGCTGTCAAAGTCGCTACAGCCCTTAACTTCTTTGCCACTGGCTCCTTCCAGTCTGCTACAGGAGACTTTTCCCAAATCTCCCAGTCTGCAGTACACAGCTGTATTAAGCAGGTGACCAATGCCTTATTCGCTAGGGCTAATCAATACATCTCCTTCCCCATTGACCTCAACAATCAAGACGAGAGAACTTGGGGTTTGCAGCAGTGACTGGTCCTCCCTCACATGCAGGGCATCATTGACTGCACACATGTTGCTGTCAGGGCACAGGAACACCAGCTTTCATCAATAGTAAAAGGCTACCACTCCATTAAAGTCTAGCTAGTCTCCGATCACAGAAACAAGGTCATGCAAGTTTGTGCAAGGTACCCAGGCAGCTGTCACGATGCATTTATCCTGTGACACTCAAACCACCCCCCCAATATTTGACCCTTCAACCAACGTGACAGGATGGCTGCTGAATGACAAGGGATACCCCCCACACCTGTGACTCATGACACCAATCCGAAATCACACCACATCTGAGCAACACAAGTATTATCAATACTATGGGATCACCAGGATGTTTATTGAGCATGCCATACGGATGCTGAAGCAAAGGTTCAGGTTTTCTGGACAGGTCTGGGGGCTCTCCCAAAGAGTCTCCCGCATCATTGTTGTCCTTTGCAACCTGCACAACTTTGCCAGACAAAGAAGCCTGCAGTTGGAGAAGCCAGAGCAGCAGCAGCAGTCCTCATCAGTCAAGGATGATCAGTGTGAAGGTGAGGAAGCATCAGAAGGAGGGCCAGCTCAACACCTCGCAGCAATCGATGTGAGGGATGAATTAACTGATCAGTGATTCTGGTGACCAGCTCATTCCCCTGCCCTGAAAACTTAAACAAAGCTTCTCTGCATTAACAGTCCTTGTTACATTCTTCTCCACTCCCTTACACCTGCATTAAAGAACATTCAAACTATACTGACAAAGCAGACTCAGAAACTGCTGTAACACCACACTGCAGACCAAAGTTCCAAATGTGATAAAGATGATGAATTTAATTCCCAACGCAATAATTGCCTTCCATTCGTTTCTTACCCAAGTGTCAACCCATGGTGCCTTTCTTATAAGAAGGTTTCCTAACTCTACTACTTCTGCAAGGTTCTCCCCTAGAAGCCTCAGCAAAGCTGGTGGAAGGTTGTTGTTGCTCATGTTGGGACCTTTGAGATGCTCGTAGCTGATGAGTTCTGGGTGCCCGAGCGGTGAGGGACCGGCTGCTGATTGCTGCATCTCGGCTACTTCCGCAGCAGTGTGGCCAGCTAATTTGTTAGCATTATGGCGGGTATTGGTTAAAGAGGTGGCGAAGAGCAGATGTGCTGACACCCTGAGAGAAGAAAACATGTACTGCTCCCATTGCGCCACTCAAACTCCCTTTGGTCTGGGGCTCGTTCCTTACACTGATCTGCAGGAGAGCAGATTGCAGAAGCTGAGTAACTCCTTGAACACCAAGGTCCATTCAGTCCAAGGTGAACTCCTGTCTCTCCAAGATGGAGCCCTGCATGGCAGCCGTTTGAGCTTCCACCAAAGTGGAAAAGGCTGGTGACACTGACTCCCTCTGTGAGGGCCCAGCTGCAGCGTTGCTGGAAGTAGCCACACTCTGCAGAGTACTGATACCATGCGAGACATGTGATACCAGGACACCACAATACTGGAAGCGGACTCCTCCATACTTTCAGCCATGGTGCTGAAACTCCTTGGCAGGTTTCCAATACATCATGCAACTGCTTCTGAGAAGCAAGCAGTTTTCTTTTTAAGGCTGTCCTGCTAGGCAGAGATGGGAGAGGACCTTGCCCTCCGGTGAGCTCTCTCTTAAACTGACCCTGTCACCAGTGCCTGCTGCTCCTCATTCGTGCTGGGTGTTTTACCACATGCAGACCCCTCAGCTCACTACCTAACCCATGCGGAGTGCCATTATCTGTGCTGGTGCTTGGGATGGATCGAACACATGACTATGCAACCTCAGGAAGATTGTCCTCCTCTCAGGTATCTCCTTCTGCAGGGTCCTGCTGCTGAGAATGACCTAGAGAAAAGAGATAAGGGACAAGAGTTAGGATGCCACTAAGAGGATGAATATTAGCATGTGACAGTCTTCAGAATACAGCTAGAAGTTGTGAAGCTTGCTGAATATTTGCTGAGGTGAATGAAGGGGTACAAGTAATATGTATACACTACTGCTCTGATAAGCCACCAGCCTTGCCTTCCCCAAAGCTCATGGCTCTGCACAGGCCACTAATCTCTTGGGCCTCTAGCTCCACTTGAGTGACATCTATGATGTTGGGTACTTACCCCCTAATCTTGTAAGGGGAAATATGTAGGGCTTGTGCATACAGTGCATGTGGTGACAGCTGGAGAAGAAGCAAGATGGAATGAGAATGTCAGTCAAATGGAAAGGAGACCCGGGAGTTAAAATTGCCCGAGCCTCACGGTTATGTCACCATGGGGGCTTCCTTCCCACTCCGCCTCCCCACCTGTCCGGTTCATGCCCCGAGTTAAAATCAGGGCTTAACTTTCCTCACGTCTGATAACTGGAAGGAGTTTCAGCAGCCATACTACTTCAATGGCTAACAGACTGAGTTTCAATTGTGGGCATACCATGTTAGTAGAAAAAGCTGCTGCTGTGGATTGGAAAGAAATGGAGTAGCAACTATTTGAAAATAGTCTATTCAGATTAAAATTACGGAAACATTAAGGAGAGGTTCACCAAGGTCTAAAAACTTGATCAGCTTACATGATAAAGGTTAATTGGCCTGGCAAGAAACTGAATTGTTGTATATTCCAAAGAGGCTACTACACGGACATAGTTGTAAAATTTGAAATCAAATCAACCGCTGTGCAGGACAAGGTAGGTTGGCTTGCTGACAATGGAGAGAAAAATAAATCAGTCAGATTTTTCATTACAGTACGTTGAAAAGAGATTATTTCAATGCAGTAAGCTGAAAAATAATTTAGTTTTGCAAAGCTGTGTCTTGGAACCCTTAAGGAATTGTTACCTGTGTATTCTGAACGTGCTGCTGTAATTTTTAACTGTAACACTTACAGGCACCCTAGTCAGCGTGACCTGAATTACCTGGGGTTGAGAGATTACTTTTTTTTTTAAACATGTCAACGGGACTTTTGATTTCACATTGTAGAGTTAGCAGTGAAGTGATTAGCACGGCGCTTGCTGTTGCAGAGATCTGGGTGGGAGGCTGTGATGGGTAATTCATGAACATCGTAACACGATGCGAATAAATCATTGCTCCATGGTTTGCATTCAGTGCACAGCCCTCCTCCTTAATCATGAGTCAGCTGCAAACTGAGTTTTTTTTAGATATATATGTGTGAAAAGAAAGGGGGGAAAAAATATCAGTTCACACCACTTGTACACATCCAGGATTACGAATGATAGCCAGGTTTGTACACCCACAATCTTCACTTGGTAAAAGGTTTAGTCAATCTAAATGACATCAACAAGCTTTCTTATTGATGTTCTCATTAATAACCCTCAGCTCCAATTGTCATTTGCACACAGAGCTTAGCTACATTAAAACATGGCCTGAATTGGATGGGCGAGGGGAGTGGGAAGCCCCCATTACGTCGTCAGCATAGGGCTTGAGCGATCTTAATTCCCGGGCCTCGTTTACATTTGTCTGATGGGCTGCCTACCTGATCGCGTCAGGAAATGGGCAGCCCATCCACTTTCTCCGCGCAATTTCCGGCGGGCCTCCAAAGGCCTATTTAAAGCAGGAATGCACCTCTTAAGGAGAAGTTACAATCCCAGCTTTCAGATTTCAATGTCATACTGCTGCAAGGAGGGGATTCTGAGAACTGAGCCGAAGCGCTACTCTCAGGTTTTCTGATGCCTCCATCATGGTCCTGCTGAAGGAGGTCAAGGCAAGGAGAGAGGTACTGTTCCCCAACACTCGCAGGAGCATCCCTAGGGTCACTATCCAGCAGGCCTGGATACTGGTGGCTGAGAGGGTCAGTGCCAGCAGCATCATCTCCAGGACCTTCAGTGTAGGAAGAGGTTCAATTATCTCACTAGAGAAGCAAAGGTGTGTGTAGGTCTTCACCTCTCCAGGCTCCCTCAACAACACCTGACAAGACTCCTTTCGCCCCTCCCCTGGCACTCTCAACAATCCCCTCCCCTCTATCACATTTTTCAGCATACAATCGGGTGGGCACGGTTAAAACCAAGCCTTTAGTATTAGGGAATGGAAAATTTCTCTTCACCATTTCTGAGAGTTTCTTATTTGTCTACTAAGGAGCAATACCTCTGTCCGCTCCTTGCAAGGCAAATGACGGCAAGTGGCCAAAGCCAAGGTACAGCTTCCCTGTGCCAGAAGTTGCTGCTCCTATGGCTCAATTGGGATCTGGCATATCAGTGGAGGCCAGTTTGCTGAGTGACTTGATGTGGTCACCTCCAGTGCAGTCCAGACCAAGAATGCATGCAGAAAAAAATTTTGTTTGGAAATATTTTCTGAAGATCAGCCTTACAAAGGGATCCATGGCTGAAGTCTGGGAGGGCCTGAGCAAACCACCCCCCTCCAAGAGTTTCCACCCTCTATGGCCATGAAAGTGTCAGAAATGTGGCTGATGTGAATTTGATGTCTAAGTTAGTAAATGGGAACAAACCAAAGATTTTGTTCACCTTAACTGCTGATGTGTGACTTGAGAATAACCATTTCTGAAACTTTAAATAAAGAGCTTCCTTTAAGCAACTACATGGATGTGCCTCCTAGTGTATTGAGTTTCTCTGGCAGCAGAAAGGTTTGTCGATATACGCGCAGAAAGATGTATAGTTCTGTAATGTGTGTCAGAATACAGGAAAAAAAATAACTTTGCTGCATACAGGTAAGTTGAAATTTATGGATGAATTCAAATAAATGCATATTCCATCGAAGTATGGAACTCCAATGCATTTGACTTCTAAGCCAGTATTGAGAAGGACAGGTAAGATAATTTTTGTCTTGCAGTTAACTAGGATGTGTCATTGAAGGGTTAGAAAAGTTGTTTTCCCTACTGATCAGAGAAAATTTTAACATTCAGATTCCAAAAATTCATCCCATTAACAACTTTCATTCTCATTGAATTTCTGATGCATATACGACGAAATATTTTATGATCAGATTTGCCTGATAAACAGGTATAAATTGTGTGAACCTGACTAGAAAAATGAATTGTGTTCTGTGACCCTGTATCTCTGCCCACTTTGCATATCACCTCATTTTTGGCACTAAATTAAATGGTGGAAAGTGGGAGCGCATTGTAATATTTAAATTAACGTGATGATGTCAGTTTTTTGTTGCCACTTTTAGGAACTATTGTGGCAGCTTCAATTGTGCCATGATGGGCTTCCCCATGGGAAAACCCCTTTATCTGTGCTTTGGAGAGGAAGAGGAGAACCAACAGAAGGATACCAGGACAGTCATAGGAACAGATGGACATCAGTAGGTCATTCAGCCCATTCATAATCTAGTGGGTTATAAGTAAACATTTAAGAAAGAAAATAATGTAATTTAGGACCCACTACTGTCTTACCGCTAACTTACTAGGGTAGAAATTGGTATGCGAAACGCCCGTTTTTTGGGTATAAAACAGGCACAACGCATACCAGATTCTACCTCAATATGTTAATTAGAGGCCTAATGCCTGTTGAAGGACCCTTTGCTGAGATTAGTCAGCTGTGAGCGGGGAGGGCATCGGACCTACCCCACTCAGGATTCTTCGGTGGCTCCTGCAGCCATGAACAAAAGGTAAGTTCCAGAGGCGTCGAGATCGCTCCCCCATAGCCCGCTCCAACCCACCCCCACCTCCCTGGGACTTTACCCAAGGGCCGCTAACACGAGGCAGGCTTTCTGACATTGATGTCTTCCCTCGGATGAGCTGCCTGTGTAGGGGCAACCAGCTTCAGCAGCTGGTCCTGAATATGCTGACAAGGCCCGAGGACCAGTTTCCATTGATCCTCAGGCCTTTTTGTTTGGGCGCGTGCCCAGACGAATTTTTATCCCACTATATCTTAAACCTAATCTGGACGGTTTTTCCCTTGAGGATCCAAGCATAATTTAGAGACAGCTATGATATATTTCAGTTTGTTCTAAAGAAAACTATTTGTCCTCCAAAAGCTATTCAGAATTTATGGAAATTATTCCTCTGCTGGGGACCGCAGTAGAAATCATACCCTGCAGTATAGGTATTGAAGAGTTAATTAATTTCTATTTTCCGTACCACATTTAAATTGCTTAACACTGTTGACAATTTTACATTTGTTTTCCTATTCCCACAGTACAAATCCAATGACGGTACTGAAAATGTGGACTCAGTTTAAAAAAAAATCAAGAACACAATTGTGACTTTGCTACACAATGCACAAAGTACGTTTCCCCTAATGTTCTTGAAAATATCAACCTTCAAGGTGGGCACCAAGTGGGCTCATGGGGAAACATGCTGCTTTTCACTTCTTGCACTTGAGTTAAAATCCAGCCCAGAAAAATAGGTAAAAGTTTCCTTTTTGATATTAAGGGTATTAAACCAAATGAATTTTGTTTCATCCTCATTCTCAGTGGACTTGACTCTATGGCATAAAAGTGCCCATAATTTGATATATTACCAGTAATTGGACAATTTCACAAGGAAAGTGTAGGAAATGAAAATGCCTTTCAAGAGAGGGCAAACAAAACAAAATAAACCAAAGTTCCTGGTCTGTCTGTCACCAAAGGAAAGAAATATATAGCAGCACAGGACATTGCATTAACATCAGAATTTCATATGCATGGTCTTAGAGATATTGCAGCAGCACACTGTGGCTGCAGAATGTACTGTTTATTGGATGCATTGCTGCAACTCACCAAGGTTACATTGACACAACTTCCATTCTCTGCAATCTCAGCCACCAAGAAGAACAAAAGCAACACTATTATTCTGGAAATACCTTGTCCTCCAAGTTCCCCTCCAAAGTCACATGCCATCCTGACTTGGAGATAGATTGCCATTCGTTGTCACTGAGTCAAAATACTAGAATTTTCTATCTAACACCACCGTGGAAGCATCATCAACACAAGGACTGCAATGATTCAAGGAGAAAGCTCACCACCACCTTCACTAGGGATGGGCAATAAATGCAACCTTTCCATTGTGTCCCACCTCCCAAGACACCACAGTCACTCAGCTTCTCTTCTCAAACACCAGCTCAGATGTATCTACTCTGGGGGATTTAGAGACTGGCTAGATCATGAGAGAGCAGGAACAGATGGTGCTGGCAAAGGAGGATGAACCTGCTATCTGGAGGGTCAGTTTGTTGCTCCCCTCAACTGATGAGCCCGGAGATATGGATCTTTTGGAAGCTGTTTTTAAAAGAACGATATTTTCTGAGCACAGGCATTGATGCAGTGATTGGGGCTGTGCCCAGCAGCACACTGCAGATGGTGGCTTGAGTAGAGGGGTTCACTACCTGCATGTGCACTACCTTTTATGATGGTTTTGCAACTCTGCCGTTCATTGTGGAATGTATGACAACTCCAGGGACATCTGTAGGGGAGTTCTGCCTGGTAGAAGTCCTATGTGCAGTCAATACTTCTCTCATAGATGCTCAAATTGCTGTCATAAGGGCATGGGGTCCAGACTGGAATGGTCTATCTCCTTTAGCTTCAGCAAGTTTGGGGGTTGTTTGCGAAGCTATGCATGACTGCCTACTGTTTACTACCATGGTGCGATCACTTCACTGATCTCATTGGTGCCATTATATCTGCTATCATGCCAATGAGTGGCCATAGTATCCAATAGCAACAGTGAGGCTGGAATGGGTACAGACAATGATGCTATATCTCAGGATGCCAACATGCTCCCCTCTCCCATCAGCCCCCTCCAATGATTGCACACCTGGCAGAAAGTGCACAGGACCTGACTGCCGGAACAATAACAGAAGTGGTACATCCCACACCAGGTTTATCTCAGGACTCATCTGCTGGGAGGAGAAAGCCACCTCCATTCCAAGACACTGCTATTCACACAACAGTCAGCTAACTCAGATAGTCATGCCACTGAGGTAGCAACAAGAAGAAAGACAACTATGAATTAAGAGCATCTATATAACACAGAGTCACCAAAGGGACGCACCATGGTAGTAAACAGTAGGCAGTCATGCATAGCATGTTTGATTATTAAAAATTTGGTTGTACTTAAATTGCTATAAATGCAGAGAGTATTTTTTTTAAGGTTTGGCACAAGAATACATCAGGTAGAAAAAACAGGAGCTTTGTGACTTAATTGAAAAGATAAATCACTGTGGGTGAAGGCATATTTATGGAGGATGTAGACAGGCATTTATTGCAAGGGGCACATTTCCAAGTTAAGAGACGAAGGGTCATTCATTTCTACCTGTAGATTCAGGTGTGAAGGTTTTGGCAAGCAGGTGCAGTGTGCCTCTGGTGTAAAAAGACCTGCCTGGCATCCTCCATTTGTCCTTCTCAACTTCCTCCAAAAGCAGAGATATAGGGGTAGAAATTGGTATACATTGTGCCCGTTTATCTACCATAAAACAGGTTCAAAGCATACCAATTTAGCACTGGGACACCCAATTTGCGCAGGCATTGGTCCCACTGTCAAATTCCTGGGACCCATATTTTAGGCTCGGATAATTGCCTAAAACAGGCGTTAGGCCCCTTGAATATGTAAGTTAGGGGCCTCACATCTGTTAGAATTCAGATCTGTTGGCATAACAACCTATATTAAGGAGGACAGAAAGCAGATTGTATTATAACAAAAAAAACGTCTCAATCAAAAATGTTTTGCAATTGCTCTGTGATAAATGGGTCTCAAATTTAACCAATTTAAACATTTAAAACAAAAAAAATTGGAAAAGCAGTTGAGAAACTACTTGACAATTTGGCACTACTCTGACGGAGTCCTTTACTTCTTTATACAACCCTGGGTTTCTAGTAAATGTGGGCTGGCAATATGAACCAATGCGAAATAAAAGAAATGACAGAAAATAACGTACATGATGTCATGACATAATTTTGGTCTCATTTAGACGGATCCACCCTCAAACCCAGGGGGTGCTTCATGGGACATTCCCAAATCACATCATAAGATCAGACACGGCAATAAATGGGTGCAGAACCAGTGCAATGCTTTCCACCCAATTTTCTGATCTGTAGTATTCACTTTATTTCTGACAATCAGTCAATACCAATCAAAAAGTATGCCTTAATATCGTCAAGTTGTTAGTTAGATCTTTTTTGCTTTAAAATTGACACCATTTGTGAAAATAATTTTTAATATCAGGCAGAATCTTTGTAACAGCTGTTAACATAAAGATGGGTAAAAATATGAAATAGAAATAAACAGAGAAAGATGCACAGCAAGGCATTAAGATAAAGCAATGAGGGAGCGAGTGATGTAGAAATGTCTATTAACCAGTAAGAGGCAAATGAGAATAAAAAGAGTGATATAATGGCAAGTGCACCCACCTCGACAAGAAATCTCACTTTTCACAAGATCCCTTGTCCAAAAACAGGTACAGACAAAATCTTTTTCAGAGTGCGTTATCTCAGTGACCATCGAGAATTTTTAGAGAGATGTTGCATGATTGCGTACTTCCTCAGAGAATTTGTAAGAATCTCAAAGCCATTTTGTGGTAGTGTTTCTTGATTAGGGGAGGTGCAGAATTAAGCAATAAGGAAAGTGTGAGCAAGGGTAACAGCAGAGAGAATGAAAAGGGACACGGAAAGGCACAAGACAAAAATAGAATCAAGAAAACCACAGCAAGGGGAAATAGAGAGACTGGGAATAGAAATACGATTTAAAAGTAGATCGTAGTCAGCAATAAGTATTATCGTACATTTTGCATGAGTTTAGGGTGAATCATAGTTTCAAGTCCGTGATGAAGAGGTAACACATGAAGAAGTGCCTTTGTTGTCTTGGTCCAAAGATGAGTCAGTACTTTGAAGTAAACTAATAAGGAATGTTACTGAAAAGCAAAAGACTGCAGATGCTGGAAATCTGGAAGAGAAGATGCTGGAAACACTCAGCAGGTGAGGATCTGTGGAGAGAGAAACAGAGTTAATGTTTTGGGCTCAGGCTCTAACTTCAAAGAAGGGTCTGTTCTCTCCACAGATACAGCCTGACCTGTTGAGTATTTCCAGCATTTGTAATAATAAGCAATGTTATTCTTTACAATCATAGAATCATAGAAAATTTACGGCACAGAGGAAACCATTCGGCCCACCGTGTCCGCGCTGGCCAAAAATGAGCCATCCAGCCTAATCCCACTCTCCAGCTCTTGGTCCATAGCCTTGTAAGTTATGGTACTTCACATGCATATCCAGGTACTTTTTAAATGTGATGAGGGTTTCTGCCTCTACCACCTTTTCAGGCAGTGAGTTGCAGACCCCCACCACCCTCTGGGTGAAATTTCTTTTCCTCAGTTCCCCTCTAATCCTTCTACCAATCACTTTAAATCTATGCCCCCTGATCACTGACCACTCTGCTAAGGGAAATAGGTCGTTCCTATCCACTCTATCTAGGCCCCTCATAATTTTGTACACCTCAATTAAATCACCCCTCAGCCTCTTCTGTTCCAAAGAAAACACCCCCAGCCTATCCAGTCTTTCCTCATAGCTAAAATTCTCCAGTCCTGGCAACATCCTCGTAAATCTCCTCTGTACCCTCTCTAGTGCAATCACATCCTTCCTGTAATGTGGTGACCAGAACTGTACGCAGTACTCATGCTGTAGCCTAACTTTTTTTTTATACAGTTCTAGCATAACCTCCCTGCTCTTATATTCTATGCCTTGGCTTATCTACCTGTCCTGCTACCTTCAGGGATCTGTGGACATGCACTCCAAGGTCCCTCACTTCCTCTACACCTCTCAGTATCCTCGCATTTATTGTGTATTCCCTTGCCTTGATTGCCCTCCCCAAATGCATTACCTCACACTTCTCTCACAATATATGCAAATTGAAAGATTTCTTACTATACTCAAGATTTCTTGAACTGAGACAACCTGTTCCTATCTAGGGATTGAAAAGGCTCTTATGTGTGTGCTGGGTGATTTGACCATAGGCGAAATTGGGATTTATTTCACTGTTACAGTAGATTAACGTAGGTAGTATATATGATGTGTTCCTGTATGAATACAACTGAAAACAATTAAAGTATGAAAAGTTTCCCTTACTTTTCCTTGTTCTAGAAAAAGTCAGAATGGAATACAAAGTAAAAGAGTGATTTATGATCATGGCATAGGAGCAGTGTTCAGTCTGCAGGTCAGAATGGTTTCAAAGAAACTGAAAGAGCAGGAGACGGGATTCATGCAATGAAAATTATGATTATTGCTTAGAGCTCTGATTTGTTGACATAACAACTTATATTAAGGAGAACAGAAAAAAGACTGCATTATAACAAAAAAAGTTATAATCAAAGATATTTTGCAATTGTCCTGTGATAAATGAGCGACAACACCAACAGGAGATGAATATAAGTGGGCTCCTCTGGACTATTAGCTTGTTACCTACAAGGGTCATAGGCTTCAAATGGAATTGACCAAGTGAAAGATTAACAGCAACTTATTGTTTGGCCAGAAGTTAAGGGGGAGAGAGAAGAAAAAGTTGATTAGCTTGCTGTGAAGATTAGCTATTTGAATTCCTGAAGGGTTTAGAGGGCAATAATGTGATTACATTCATAGGCAGAAAATTCAGTTGCTAAAATGCCCTAGAGTTGACAGGTATGTTTTTTGGAAGCATATGGGCCAATGGTGCTGAAACCAGCAGGTCTGAATGAAAGCCTGAAGATGTATTAGTGCAGTCTCTGTGCAAAATAGATAAAGAAGAAACATCTACCAGCAACGACGCAGAAGATATCACCTACAACAGTAAGACAATATCATGCTTCGGTGATCTCTCCACAGAACCTAACAGACAGAGAAGGGATTTTAATGCAGTTGGATAGCAGATCCCCCACAGCTCAATTTATCCCGCTTGATGCCAACTGACCTTTGCTGGGGGACTCCCCACTTTCTGCAATTGGAGGACTTAAAGGAGAAAGAATCTACTGTCAGCTCATACCTTGATATGAGATTTTTCAAAGCTGATCCTCACTAACCTGAGTGAGGTAAAGTGCTAGGAAACTTTAATGGCTTTTCACCCATTTGAATCAAACGACTTTGTCACAGTGAAATGATGTAATTGATTTTAACTATTTTAATGTGCATATATGAACGTATGTACAATGTATTCTATCTTCATCGATTTTATTCCTCACATAAGTATATTATAAGATCGCTGTTTCAATTGAAGTTCTTGGTTTGATCTAGATGAAACACAGTGGCCCTGAAATTCCAAGGGAGGTGGATCTGAGGTTGGGCAGAGCAGAACCTCTGTCTGCCCACTGTTGGTTCTATCAAAAATCCCTGGGTCAGGCTATTTTAAATATCTTGGGCAGGCGCCTTGCGCTATTGGCGTTGCAACTGGAAACCCGTCAAAATGGTAGGGGGAGAAATTTCACTTCAGCTCCTTGCCATAGCATCAGTGGGCCCACAGGACCCCAGAAGCTTAAAAAAATCTATCAAAAGCACGACTGGCAATTTCTATCAGTTTAGGCTATGTATTTAATCACTCTGCGGAATTGATTAAAGTGGACTGGGAAAATAGATTAAAGGGTAAGACGGTACATGAGCAGTGGTGTTCATTTAGGGAGTTATTTTACAACTTTCAAAATAAATATATTCCACTGAGGAAAAAAGGGTGTAAAAGAAATGACAGCCACCCGTGGCTAAGTAAAGAAATCAAGGATAGTATCCGACTAAAAACAAGGACATATAAGGTAGCCAAACTTAGTGGGAGGATAGAAGATTGGGAATTCTTCAAAAGACAGCAAAAAGTAACTAAAGGATTGATTAAGAAAGGGAAGTTAGATTATGAAAAGAAATTAGCAAAAAATATAAAAACAGATAGCAAGAGTTTCTATAGTTATATAAAAAGAAAAAGGGTGGCTAAGGCAAACATAGGTCCCTTAGAGGATGAGACCGGGAAATTAATGGTGGGAAACATGGAGATGGCAAAAATGCTGAACAAATATTTTGTTTCAGTCTTTACAGTAGAGGACACTAAGAATATCCCAACACTGGACAAACAGGGGACTCTCGAGGGGGAGGAGCTAAATACGATTAAAATCACTCAAGAGATGGTACTCAGTAAAATAATGGGACTCAAGGCGGATAAATCCCCTGGACCTGATGGCTTCCATCCTAGGGTCTTGAGGGAAGTGGCAGTAGGGATTGTGGATGCTTTGGTGATAGTTTTCCAAAATTCCCTGGACTCAGGAGAGGTCCCAGCAGATTGGAAAACTGCTAATGTAACACCGTTATTTAAAAAGGGTAGTAGGCAGAAGGCTGGAAATTATAGGCCAGTTAGCTTAACATCTGTGGTGGGTAAAATTTTGGAGTCTATTATTAAGGAGACAGTAACGGAACATTTAGATAAGCATAATTTAATAGGACAAAGTCAGCATGGCTTTATGAAGGGGAAGTCATGTCTGACAAATTTGCTTGAGTTCTTCGAGGATATAACGTATAGGGTGGATAAAGGGGAACCAGTGGACGTAGTGTATTTAGACTTCCAGAAGGCATTCGACAAGGTGCCACATAAAAGATTATTACTTAAGATAAAAAATCACGGGATTGGGGGTAATATTCTGGCATGGGTGGAGGATTGGTTATCAAACAGGAAGCAGAGAGTTGGGATAAATGGTTCATTTTCGGACTGGCAACCAGTAACCAGTGGTGTTCCACAGGGGTCGGTGCTGGGTCCCCAACTCTTTACAATCTATATTAACGATTTGGAGGAGGGGACCGAGTGCAACATATCAAAATTTGCAGATGATACAAAGATGGGAGGGAAAGTAGAGAGTGAGGAGGACATAAAAAACCTGCAAGGGGATATAGACAGGCTGGGTGAGTGGGCGGAGATTTGGCAGATGCAATATAATATTGGAAAATGTGAGGTTATGCACTTTGGCAGGAAAAATCAGAGAGCAAGTTATTTTCTTAATGGCGAGAGACTGGAAAGTACTGCAGTACAAAGGGATCTGGGGGTCCTAGTGCAAGAAAATCAAAAAGTTGGTATGCAGGTGCAGCAGGTGATCAAGAAAGCCAACGGAATGTTGGCTTTTATTGCTAGGGGGATAGAATATAAAAACAAGGAGGTATTGCTGCAGTTATATAAGGTATTGGTGAGACCGCACCTGGAATACTGCATACAGTTTTGGTCTCCATACTTAAGAAAAGACATACTTGCTCTCGAGGCAGTACAAAGAAGGTTCACTCGGTTAATCCCGGGGATGAGGGGGCGGACATATGAGGAGAGGTTGAGTAGATTGGGACTCTACTCATTGGAGTTCAGAAGAATGAGAGGCGATCTTATTGAAACATATAAGATTGTGAAGGGTCTTGATCGGGTGGATGCAGTAAGGATGTTCCCAAAGATGGGTGAAACTAGAACTAGGGGGCATAATCTTAGAATAAGGGGCTGCTCTTTCAAAACTGAGATGAGGAGAAACTTCTTCACTCAGAGGGTGGTAGGTCTGTGGAATTTGCTGCCCCAGGAAGCTGTGGAAGCTACATCATTAGATAAATTTAAAACAGAAATAGACAGTTTCCTAGAAGTAAAGGGAATTAGGGGTTATGGGGAGCGGGCAGGAAATTGGACATGAAGCTGAGTTCGGATCGGTCAATGCCCTGTGGGTGGCGGAGAGGGCCCAGGGGCTATGTGGCCGGGTCCTGCTCCGACTTCTTGTGTTCTTTAGATTTGTGGTTGGGATCAGATCAGCCATGATCTGATTGAATGGCGGAGCAGGCTCGAGGGGCCGATTGGCCTACTCCTGCTCCAATTTCTTATGTTCTTATGTTCTTATCACAAAATTGTCCTTTGAAATCCTGAACTCCTATCTCCCATGGCACCAGCTATACCAGATTCCAGGGACTCAAAGGTTATCCTTAGCACCCAGTGTTGCGAAGGGCATAAATGAGAAAGATACATCATATGATGCATTTCATTATGGGCCCAACCCTTGAAAGTGCTGGGGATTTCCAACTGGTCCCAAAAAGGATGGAACTCTGGGAGATCCAGGATCCGCAATTCCAGGCAGGAAGTCTGCTGAAAAATCCCCCTCTAGGCCTCAGGAATTTCAGGACCAATGTTTCTAATATATTTAATCTAATCCTGTTTCGTTTTCTTCCATTAATCTGTACCAGCTCTCTTTGTAATTTATTGCACTGTGTGAAATTTGTAGATAGTTTAAAACGATTACAATGAGTGACTTCTCATAAGCTCATTTGAGGTATTATTTTCAGGTCTGGAATGGAGCTAATGCTGGATTTAAGATAATTGGCAAAAAAAACAGGGGGGAGATGAGATTGCAGACCACGGAATTTTGAATTGTAATTATGCAGTCACAGTGCAAGAACATCAGTCAGTGACACAAAGTGACAACTGCAAAGTCACTTACTGTGTAAAAAAAACAGTAATGTCAGAAGTAACTCTGAAATCATAGTGCTACAATACCAATATGAAATCTACAGCTAAATAGGAAAATCACACTGATATGAAAGAGGTGTGGGGACATATACTGCAAATTTCACTCCAAATTAGAATTCATGCTAATAATGAATGCCACCAATTTTGTGAGGAATGTACCCACAATTTCCTTATATGCATTCTCGGAGGATGAGGCTCCATATCAGGAGAGCTCATTTGCAAAATAAGCCCTTAGATGTAACCCCTCATATTATAATTAAGATTGGAAATGGCTGAGAATGGGGGAGATTAAAGGAGAGTAAAGAAGGGAATGTAATGTAATTTTACAGAACTTCTAATTCACACTCCCTGCTTGGGTACAAGAATTTCGAAAGAATCATGAACGGTTTTGATAGAGTAAATAAGGAGCAATTTTCCAGTGGCAGAAGGGTCGGTAACCAGATGATACAGATTTAAGGTAATTGGCAAACGAACCAGAGGCAAGAAGAGGAGAATTTCATTTACGCAGCGAGTTGTTATGATCTGGAATGCACTGTCTGAAAGTGCAGTGGAAGTAGATTCAATAATAACTTTCAAAAGAGAATTGGATAAATAATTGAAGGGGAAAGTTTTACAGGGCTATGGGGAAAGGGCAGGAAAGTGGGATTAATTAAATAGCTCTTTCAAAGAGCTGGCACAGGCACGATGGGCAAAAAGGCCTCCCTTTGTGCTGTATCATTCGATGATTCTATGATTCTTTACCAACTCTACTGATAATACTAAACCTGGACTAGAATCTGTACTGTACACATGGGGATTTGTAATGGCCTACAGAGCTCCACAAGATGTAATCTAGTTATGAACTCCCCAAAGTTATTCACAGTGTTGATCCAATGGTCTGGTCCTACTGTATAACATTAGGCTTCATGGATGTCTTGAGAATGCACATCACTCAAGACAAGACAAATATATATTATAACACAAAGCTTGGAAATGTTGTAAATAGTGAGGAGGATAGCAGCAGACTTCAGCAGGACGTAGGCAAACTGGTGAAATGGACAGACACATGGCAGATGAAATTTAAGGCAGAGAAGTGTGAAGTGATGCATTTTGGAAGGAAAACTGAGGAGAGGCAATATAACTAAATGGTAACATTTTAAAGGGGGTGCAGGAACAGAGAGATCTGGGGGTTCACATACACAAATCTTTGAAGGGGGCAGGACAAGTTGATAAAGCTGTTTAAAAAAGCATGCAGGATCCTTGGCTTTATAAATAAAGGTGTAGAATACAAATAGAGGCATCGGAGGTTATGGCAAACCTTTATAAATCACTGGTTAGACCTCAACTGGAGTATTGTGTCCAATTCTGAACACCATACTTTAGAAAGGATGTCAAGGCATTGGAGAGGGTGCAGAGGAGATTTAGCAAAATGGTACCAGGGATGAGGGAATTCATTTATTTGGAAAGACTAGAGAAGCTGGGATTGTTCTCCTTAGAGCAGAGAAGGTTAAGGGGAGATTTAATAGAGGTGTTCAAAATGATGAGGGGTATTGATCGAGTAAATAGGAAGAAATTGTTTCTGCTGACAGGAGGGTCAGTAACCACAGGACACAGATTTAAGATAATTGGCAAAAAATAAAGGGGCGATGAGGAGAATTTGTTTTACTCAGCGAGTTGTTATGATCTGGAATGCATTACCTGAAAGGGTGGTGGAAGCAGATTCAATAGTAACTTTCAAAAGGGAACTGGATATATACTTAAGGAAAAATTGCAGGGCTATGGGGAAATAGCAGAGGAGTGGGGCTAATTGGATAGCTCTTTCAGAGAGCCAGCACAGGCACGATGGGCCGAATGGCCTCCTCCTGTGCTGTATGATTCTATATGTTGTATCTCTCCTTGATTTCGACTCTGTAACTATGATTGGATAATTAAGTAACTGTGGAATAATAAAGTATTCATCATAAATGAAATAGAATATTTTATTGGGTCCAAACATATTGGGGTAAATTTTCATCTTCACTGCCTGGGCTGTAACCTGGCGGAGCAGATCACCCACCTGTTATAAAACCCGTCCGATTCTCATTCTATTGATTTCAATATCAGATGGGCAATGCACTCCGCCAGATTATGATCCAGGTGATTAAGACCCCAATATATCTTATCATTCTGGTGTAATGATACTCTGGCTTACTCCTAAACCATTCAACAAACATTTAAGTGCACTCAGAAATAAAAAGGAAAAGCTGCAAATGTTGAAAATCTGAAATAAAAACAGAAAATTCTAGAAATACAGAGCAGGTCAGTCAGTACCTGTAAAGGGAAAAGACAAGTTATGTCATTTTGGGTGTGTGCCCTTTATCATAACTTTGACGAATGATACACATCTGAATAGCCATAACTTGTCTTCTCTCTTTATAGATGCTGGCTGACCTGCTGTGTATTTCCAGAATTTTCTGTGTTTATTTAAAGTGCTCTCGCTGGGGTAGGTAGTTTGGAGTCTCAAATAGGTATTGTTCATGAGTACGTATACAAAAATATGTATTGAAGTCACTGAGTTGTTTCTAAGGGTCCATATGTAGCAGGGCTTTGAATGAATGTGAATTTTCAAAGAAATGAGAAACAAAACCTATTTGAGGATCTGAAATGCAAGCATTGATTTTACTCTTGGCAAAAAAATTCCAAGAAACGTAATAATGTTTTTCAGATGGAGATACCTTGAATAAAAGGACAGACATGGAAATAAATACACAGCAGGTCAATCAGCATCTGTAAAGAGAAAAAACAAGTGAAGACATTTTTAGTGTGTGCACTTCATCAGAGCTCCATCATCTTACAGGAAGCAAAAACTTTCTTTGAACTTTACAATTAGAAGAAGAGAGAAACAACTAAATAGTGAGATCATTCACTGTATTAAAGATCGAGTGTGACACTCCTCAACACAGTTAGCGTTCACAGGTTTTGCTGCTTTTACCAATCATAATATCATAATACACATTTAGAGTACTGTGCACAGTTCTGGTCTCCATATTGTAAAAAGGATTTAGAGGCACTGGAGAAGGTGCAAAAAAGATTTACAAGGATAATACCAAAACTAAGAGATTATACTTATCAGGAAAGACTGAACGGGGTGGCTCTCTTTTCTCCAGAAATAAGAAGACTGTGGGGTGACCTGATGGAGGTCTTTAAGATTATGAAAGGGTTTGATAAGGGAGACGTAGAGAAAATGTTTCCACTTGTGGGGGGGGGGGGGTCCCAAACTAGGGGCCATAAATGTAAGATAATCACTAATAAATCCAATAAAGAATTCAGGAGAAACTTCTTTACCCAGAGAGTGGTTAGAATGTGGAACTCATTACCATATGATGTTGTTGAGCCAACTAGTATAGATGCATTTAAGGGGAAGCTAGTTAAGAATATTAGGGAGAAAGGAATAGAAGGATATGCAGATAAGGTTAGATGAAGTAGGGTGGGAGAAGGCTGAATGTTTCTGTGCTGTAAATTCTATGTAATTCTATATAATTCTCACATTCAGTGCTGGGAAATATAGGCATATTCCAAGTTATTAAGTCAAGCTGACAGAATGGTGAGGCTGCACCTAATGCGACAGTCAGCCTGGAGGAAATGTATGATGCCATTTGTAACATCAAAATGGACAGTCCACCAGAACAGACTCATCTGTTCAGAATGTTACACAATATTCACCGTCCCTCTTCCTCTTTCACTGGATCTGTATGAAACTTCTTCTCAATAACAACAACAACTTACCTTTAGGAGCAATGATTCATCTGAAATTGTACCAGTTTCACACTAAAAAAAGCCAACATTGTTCTCTCTCACAACCCTGTTACTACACGAATGTGTTTATGTGTTTATACTGCAACTTTAGCAATTGCCGCAAATCAGTTTCTGCTTCATAATGACGCTAAAATTGCAGTACAAATCCAGAGTCAGGAGCTGATCTCATTCTAGAGAGAAATGGTGTGAGACTTCCTGGACTGGGGATCGAAATGTCTACTGAAACTCACTGCCAAGGCTCATAGTTCAATAAAGACTACTCAAATGTGGTGTCAAATGTCATCTGGAACCTGTATAACCAGATCCCAACAAAGGCTTATTGCCGTTAGGAGAAGAGGGGAGGAAAAATTGGCAAGAAATAGAAGAATTGTTCAGGCGAAAAGAAGTGTTTGGCGCAAAAGACGAAACCAAGCTTCTTGGAGGCAGCTGTAATGCTGTGAGAGGACCTGTGAGTGTTGCATTTGAGATCAGAGGAGATGGTGATTCAAAAGATGTCAATAGATGAAGAAGAACCAAGGGTGAGGCAACAAAGTTAAGTGTCGATATCTGTTGGTTGGACGTGTGTCTTTGCAATTCTGAAAAAACAAGATTTTCATTGTGGGGAAGTTACTAGAATCTGACATTAGGGACAGAGTGACTGAGCACTTGGACAAGTATGAAATGATAAAAGAGAGCCAGCATGGGTAAGTCATGTCTCGCGAACCTCGGTGAATTTTTTGAGGAGGTCACTAATGTGATAGATAAGGGAATGTCTATGAATGTTATTTATATGGACTTCCAGAACGCATTTGATAAGGTTCCACGGAAGAGACTGTTAACAAAAATGAAACCATATAGAATTGGAGGCAACTTATTGACTCGGATAGGGAATTGGTTAGGAGGTAGGAGACAGAAAGTAGGGATAATGGGTATATACTCCAATTGGCAAGATGTGGCTGGTTGTGTCCCCCTGGGATCTATACTGGGGTCTCATGTTTTCATTATCTTTATGAACGACTTAGGTGAAAGAATAGAGAGCCATATATCCAAGTTTGCTGACGACATTAAGTTAGGTGGCGCAGTAAGTAGTGTAGATGGGAGCAGAAAGTTGCAAAAGGGACATTGATAGATTAAGTGAGTGGGCAAAACTGTGGCAGATGTAGTTCAATGTGGGGAAGTGCAAGGTCATCCACTTTGCACCTAAGAAAGAGTATTTTCTAAATGGTAAGAAGCTCGGAACTGTGGAGGAGCAGAGAGATTTAGGGGTCCATGTGCAGAAATCACTAAGAACTAGTGAAAAGGTACAAAAAATAATTAAGTCGGCTAATGGAATGTTAGCCTTGATATCAAGGGGGCTGGAATACATACATAGAATTACATAGAATGTACAGCACAGAAGCAGGCCATTCTGCCCTTTATACAGTCGTATAAAGCTCTAGTTAGACCTCTCTCTGGAGTACTGTGTTCAGTTCAAGGTGGGTAAATGGAGTTAAGATACAGATCACCCATGATCTAATTGAATGGCAGAACAGGCTACCCCATTCCTATGTTCATATAAGCGCATGAAGGCGATCTGGATGTAATGATTCAGGAATAGAGGTTGTAGGCACTGAGGGCATGCAATTTGATGAAGTTGATTAGAGTTGAATCGTCTGCAATAGAGCTGGATGATGAGTGGAAGGGTCATTAATAAGAGAGAAAGAACAGATGGAGAGAGAAAACAGAGCCCTGAAGAATAACTGAGTTGGCTGAAAAAGAGTCTGGATGAGCAATTACTTACACCATAGAATGACTGATTTGAACGCAAACTATATAACCATAAAGAAAGCTTTGGTAGAAGATGATATGGTGGTAACTTGCTAAAATGTGCACAACACCAGACCCTTGTCAAGGACTTTGAAGATGTCCAAGGCAATGACAAATGAATCACTGAAGATTTCCAGAGGTGCGTAATATAGGCAAGAGGATTACTAGTGGAACAGCCATACTAAAAACATATTTGCAATTGGATTAGATCTTTCAGCATGATGGATAATTTGAATGTTAATAGCATTTTCTATAACTTTAGAAAGTACCGAAGTAAGGGGCAATAGGACAGTAGTCGGGAGGGAAATTGAGATCACGGCACTTTTCATCTTCAGCATTCCCAGTACAGTGCTTCGCCAACCAGGACTGTACATGGGGAAATTACCCCCACCTTCCTTAGAGGAAGGATGAATTCAAGCAATTCTCCATCTGCTCTGTTGTCTTCAGCTCCACTTCATTGTTACACCACTTACTATGCAAAACAGAAAGGGAAATTTTCATTACATTAATTTATTGCACCTCAGCTTGTTTGCCTCAGTGTGCAGCTTATGTAGTTTTCAATTACAAAATATAAAGGAGCAAAAATAAATTCTGCCGTTCACTAATGGCCTAACACTTATTACTGTAGCTTTACTACTGATGCATTAGGAGACTTATCTGTGCTCAGCTTATGCAAACTTGAAAAATTTGTTCCAACAGATTATTGTTTTGCAGTACTTGCCAAGGACACCTACTGTTTCCCTTATTTTCTGTATTAGTCAAACTCATAATAGATCTCTTTGCTGAGCCTGTCAGCCCAGATCCCAAACTTAGACGTAAGGACACTAAAGGTGAAGTGTGAAGAACTTCATGTCCTGCAGAGCCACCCGAGACCTGCCAATTGTGGAAAATTAAATTTGTCTTTAATTATACTGAGCGGTTTCTGCATATTTCTCTTAACATGTCTTCTTGGAGTCTAATAGCGCCTTGTGACTATTTATCTGCCAGTTCAAGAAACCACAAATCAATTCAAAGTAATGCTGACTCCAGCAGAATCCTATTTCAGTTTGTCAGTCGGAAAAAGAACAAAAAAGGCACACTGAACATGAAGGGATAATATCAAAGGCTTCACTCCCAATGTAATTTTCCAGAAAGTAACATTCAAGATGAAATCTGGTAATAAATTTGCTGCAGAATGTCAAGTGACTGCTACTACTCCTTTGTGTGAGATTTCCACTGCCCATGTTGATGGAACTCTGACTACAATGACAAGAAAATGATAATAAAGTGTTTATGTACACATAAACATTGCATGCTGCAAGATTGCAAAAGAGGGGAATTGACAACGGAAAGTGACATTATTAGATAAATCATGATGGTCCTCTGGATTCTGGTTGTGTACCAAAGTTCTTGTTTCAAAGAGTGATGGGTTCAAGTTTGTTCATACAGTAAGTTAGATTTGATGCAAAACTGGAAACTTAATTTTTTTGTACAACATGACAGACCCCAATCATACTGAATTAGGCCAGTTGTGCTGGCTGCTTTACCAATGGACAGTAATTTTTCTTTTGATTTCTGCCTTTGACCAGTGGAATTCTATAAGAATGGAACACACCCCAAACACCTCCCTAGCCCATCCTTCCCCCTCTTTTGGTGTGGGCTATTAACCACTGCTCCAGAAAGTTCAAAGCCAACACTGACTCTGAGCAATAAATAAAGGGATATTTGTTTTGTTCTTGTTTCTAAGCATTTGTTCAAAATCTTTTATGTATGGGTTAGAGGGAAAGCCTATGTTCTGAGTAGCTGATGTAGGATATGTAAATTTAGCACAATAAGCAAAATGTTATATGTTACTCCAACATTATCTACTCAAGCTTATGGGCCTTATGACTTTCAAGTTACTAAGGAAATATGAAAAATACATTGCTGATAATTAATTTCACCTTCCATATTTGTCCTGTTATGCAGACAGAGCAGAAATTAAGAAACTGCTGAATCAATGACCTACTGCACAGAGCATGCTGAGTAAGGTTACATGGACAGATAATGGCAGTCATGTTTGTAACCCATATCTTGGAAAATGCCCCAATTCCTTTAGAAAATGGGAGATACAGAGGACAGAGCAGGAGAGATTGAGAATAACAAAGGAGTAATAGATTGTACAGCAGTCATGACCTGGATGAGGACAGATAGAGGCTGAGATCAAAGCAGAAGTAGAATGGGAAAGGATAAGAGCAGAGAAGGAGACACCATGATACAATAGGAGAAACCAACTTCAGAGAAGAGGCTGGTGATAAAGCTGACCTAAATGAAGGACAAAGTGGGAGATGTCAAATAAGAAAGATAATATGGGATAAGCTGGTGTCAGCTGCTCAAGGCAGAAGCACACTAGAATGGCAAGTGAAGATTAATAATCCTGGTTTGTTTTATAGTGAAATTGAAGAAAGACTGTAATCGAAATGCAGGGCCCAGATGACGGTTCTAGAAATAATTTCATGAGGGGAGCCATTGATTGCTTTAGTGGCTGCAATTTCAACAGCTTTAAGAAAAAAAGGATAAATTGCTTTACATGTAGTATTTTGTTTTGTTTGCAAATGCTTTCTAATTTGGACAGTACTCTCATCTTGTTATTTTTACTTTTTTAAGCACAAATACAAAAATAGTTTCAGCACTTTACAGTTTTCTTTTTGGCAGGACAATAGTTACATAATCATTTAAAATTAATTTAGGAAAGAGACTTAATTTGTCAGAGCAATGTAGAAATCTGGGACACGTAACATTCAGCCTTAATACAAATTAAACTCTTATTCAGAATTTTATATCCTTGAGCTTTAAATAACATATAATCAAAAACTTCTGCAAACATTATCAGGTCTTATGAATTTGTGGGCACAAAGGCATTGGTTGCAGTTATTAATAAGTCACTAAGGACTGGCATTTGGATTCACTACTTCATGATTTATGGGTGGTATGTTAAGCCATCCAATGATAGTGTATCAGAAATAATTATAGTTAAGTACCACAACAAGTTCAAAATTAGGCCTGTGACTGTTATAAATCACTGCTCACCTAATCCCAGGTAATTTGACCTTGGACCATACAGCTCTTCATCTGCACATGGGGTCTCTTAAATACTCTTCTCCTTTCTGCTTGCATCTCCCATTTCCCAGTTTGTTTTTTTCTTTGAGAGACAAGTGGCTGCTATGAGACTAACAAAGGATATTTTATGAATATCTGGAACCGGCATTTGGTCTGGTGGTAATAATAAAGCAGTCGAGCTGTGACTCAAAATGCTAGTCATGTAACACATAGGTTAGCATATTGGGGTCCATAGATCAGGTTTCTGATCTGTATGATGCCAGGCATGTAGTGCGCTGTCAACATTGTGCCTCAAGTGTCCTGTATGTTTTTGTATATTTTACTGTATTAGTTAACTTTCAAAGTATGTCCAGAGCAATTCTAAAGGAGCGCGCAAGCAATGAAAATGCAGCAACTCCATTTCCCACTGCTTTCACGCCAATTTGCAGCTTTTAATGCCGTTGGTTTTGGCGGCAGATAAGGCTCCTGCCGGACACTGCCGGAAGCCTCATTAATAGATGGAGTCCCATGACTTACATGGGTACCCTGATGGTAGTTTAACCCGCTGATGAGCCAGAGCTCTCTTCCGGGCTCCACAATGAAAATTCAGGTCTCTGCTGCCCCAGGCTCCTCCACCTCCCCCACTCCCCAGCCACAAGACTCCCGGAACGCCCCCTCCCTCCAGACTTACCTTCCTGCCAGCAGCCATTTTCTGATGTTGACGATTTTCATCTTCCTCCCTCTGGAGTCAATTTGAGACTCTGTTCAATTGTTCAAGACTGACACCATAATGGTTAATAGCCATATGACTTTATTTAGCACAAGCAAGAATCAATACATTACAGTATTTAAGCAATAGTTCACAAAGCACAATTGAGAATTATATTACCCCGTTGTCCTTTGGGTAGAAGCCGCGACATCGCCCCCCCCCCCATTCCTTCATTCACGTACTCTCATTTTCATTTACCTGCCTGGAACTTTCTTTTTTGTCTTCTACCCTGAGTCTGAGTAAGGGCTAGCAACATTTACACTGAGTTAATCCCTGCCCACCTCCCCTTTTCATTGCAGCAAATTTAAGCCACTTATAGATGGTTCCCTTATCAGCATCTTAGGGGCCCATCAATCGTTCTTCCTTGATTCTGGAATGTAGTTGCTTAGCAACATGTTCAGATATACAGGCCTATCCTTGTTTCACAGTTTTTGCCTCAAATTACATGGTTATGTGTTTTTAACCACACGTATTATTGCACTAGGGCTGGTTTCTGATTTTTTTCATCCATAACCCCGTTAAGTCTAACCCTTTGAACTCCTCATACATTTGTGTGAAAACTATATTCCTTTACAGTCCCCACCTTGAGGCCCAGAGAGTCCAGCTGTTGAGTCCTCACACCAAACCTATTTTCCTCTGAGCAAAGCTGTGGTTTCTCAGGTCTGCTGTCTATGGTTGACTTTTTTCTGCTTCACACATATTAGTAGTATGATTAAAACGATTATCATGATCACTTGGATGAGCACAAAGCCATAAGAGAGTAATCTTACCCGTGGATTCTGCCATACATTATACATTGTTTACCATCATTCATGATTCAAAAGGGTAAATGTCCCCTTTTCAATATCAACATTGCGTTGTTTCATTTCAGTCTTTCAATTGTAATCTCCAACAGCCACATGGCCTTATCTAACCTTCTCATCTTGTCAGCATCACATACCTATCTAAGTCATTTACTCTTCTGGTCTAAGTGGGCTGTGGACTTCCAACTGTCCCAAGAGCTCTAACTTTTGGGTGCAGACTGCCCCATCTTTATTCTATTCGGTTGTCAAGGTTGCACATATGCATCTCTGGTCTTATCTCCTAGTTGTAAATTATCCCACTCCCATGGTGGCTCTGTGTTAAACAACTTCAGATGATCTGCACCACATAGTATGACTACCTCATCCTTTATCTCCTGACTTACAAGCTTCTTTTGTTCACTTTGTCTCCCCCAGCACCGCCCTCTTGCTAAATACTTAGACGCTATGTGAAATGGGATACTTGACTATGCTCAGTTTAAACCATATTCTTACATCTCCCTCCCTTTGAACCTGAATCAAACCTCTCTGGGTCAATTTTCACCTTACCCTGTAATTTTCTTCTTGGTTTTGTCTAAGATCACCTTGAGTTACATTTTGTTACATTAACACACATTGAAATACACATATTGCTTCTAAGTTTCGTTTGGTTAATATTACAAATCATGATATAGACAAAGAAAATCATAATACACTGTACAGAAAACTACAGTGTACCATATTATCAAGAAATCATGGACATAAAAGATTCTCCAGCTCTCCTTTTATTAATTACCATCTTGTGGATAGCTTTCCTCAGTTGTCCCAATTTCATTGTTAACGCAAAGGAACCTAACCCTGAATTTTGGAAATCCAAATTTCTATGTCCCTCTTTATTTTAATTCAATCCCTCTGATTGGTACCAGTGTTTAACTCTACCCTGATTGTTTAATTAATTAGTTGGTTTCTCTATGGAGCATGTGGCAGTGCCTTGTTTAAAAGGTTTTCTCACTCTCCTGAGCCACATTAACCATTTCATGTCATGCTGTTGTCAAGTAACTGAGCATGACTGATACCTGCTCTTCAGTGCATCTTCATCACTCATTTCCGCATACTAGTTGCCTCACATGCAACATATCATAGGTAATGTTATTGAATATTAACTTTCTGCTGGCCAGTTTCTTTTTCCTCATGGTATTGGTGAATATGTTTTCCATGGCACATTTCATATGTCCAGTAAGATTCAATCCTGTAAGAGCAACTACTCTGTTTGAAGACTGGTCCCAATAGCTCAACAGGCCATAGGCCTTTGTAATCATGTTTTTCATCCTGGTCTCCATTTCCAATGGCGACATGCATTTATATCTTTCATGTCCACCGTAGCCGTTCTTGGGCTTTCAGGTTATCTTATCAAAAGATTGATGGGAGCCGGAGATCTTTACTTATCTCCCTTTGCATGGTCCCAGTGTCTCAGGTAGTGGCCAGGCTATCAAATACAGTTTTCTCATTGTCCAGTATAGGCAAGGACACAGATATCTCCAAAAGAAACCTATCAATTTACTATTCTCAACTGCACTTTCCTGACTTTTGATATCTTTTGGTAAATCATGCCCAGGTCAATGACTTTAGAGAAATTCCCATTTGGTGGTATAATTTCTCTGTTTCTATACTTTAATTCTCAATCACTTCCTCTTATCCAATTTTACACATCCCATTATATTACAATTTCATCTTATTGATCAGCCTTGGAGGAACTTTACCGTCCAATACAATATTTACCATCTGGTCCAATATCTTAATACATTTTTGGTTTATTTTACTTAAATTCTTCTTGGACCACTTTTTATTTCCTAAAATATCCCGCTACATTGTGCCTGAGTCCATTCCATCATTTCAAAATTATCCTAACTCCAGAGATCAGTTTTGTTGGACTGACAGGATTTATCAATGTATAATTTCCACCCCCCCCCCACAAAATACTTTCTTTCTTGATACACAGCATTAGGTTGGAACCACTTAGACTCGACTCCACTTACTTTAAAATATAATTTGATTATCCCCTTAAACTACAGGTAAATTTTCCCTTCTCGATTGCTTGAACAGCAACTCATATCAATTGATCTTACCAATTCCAATTTCAGAAACAAAGTATGCCCAATCTTGGTGATTTTACAGTAGAAACAGAAGTGCTTGTAATTACTTTCGGCAAAACCTTTTCAAAAGAGGAAAAGCAACTTGCTTTATTCTTAGTTAAGTATAGAAGAGTTTTGATCAAAGCTGATGCTTGCTTTTCCTTCTCTATGTAATTTTGAACTTTCAAAATCCAAGTCTTAAGGCTGAGTCCAACACTTCACCATGCTGTGACATTTGATATCTGCCGACGTCTGCAGATAAGGTCTTAAATTCTTAACACCACTGGATCGTTTCCTGCACCAACACTTTTGCAGTTCCGAAACCATAATTCTCTGTGTATGAGAAAAGAATAACAGGAAATCCACAGTGGCTCTTCTTGAGAGCCCAAGGGGTTAATTTGTCAATTCATGATTTCCTTCTGTGACCATGGGAAGGTCTCCACTTAAGTTAAGAAACTTAAAAATCTTAGATGCGTAACTACAGCACTGCACCAGAAGAACATGGGAGAGTCTATCTCCCAAGTTTTCTCTCTCTCTCACTCATTAAGGGACAATAAAACTGCTTGTGAATCAGCAGATTAACATGCTTGGAAGTTCAGGGGGTAGGGAAGAATCAATCACACCTGCAGTTATTTTTAGCTGTAATGTCATTAAAACAAAAATGTTTTGAAGAAATTCAAATTGATCTTTTTCCAAAAAGATGCTGGGCGCTAAATTGGGTTGTGTAGGGCCCATTGATTCGGCGCTATGCGGCCTCTCCGACATCCAAGATGGCGTCTTGGATGCGCACGCACGTTTCCTGTGTGAAGTGCGTAAGCCACCATCTTGGTATATAACGAATGCTGGAATCATGTAAAGTAGGGAGAAAATGGCGTCAATCAGTGTGCAACGCTGATTTAAAGTGATAGACACCATTTTGGCACTTAATGCTCAACTCAACGCACAGTCTTAACCCCGACCATCTGAACGTGTCTCAGGGTGCCTGGAAGACCCCCACCAGTGCTATTTAAAGGAACCATGCAGGATTTACAGATTATAGAATCATAGACTCATAGAAGTTACAACATGGAAACAGGCCCTTCGACCCAACATGTCCATGTCGCCCAGTTTATACCACTAAGCTAGTCCCAATTGCCTGCACTGGCCCATATCCCTCTATACCCATCTTACCCATGTAACTGTCCAAATGCTTTTTAAAAGACAAAATTGTACCCACCTCTACTACTGCCTCCGGCAGCTCGTTCCAGACACTCACCACCCTTTGAGTGAAAAAATTGCCCCTCTGGACCCTTTTGTATCTCTCCCCTCTCACCTTAAATCTATGTCCCCTCGTTATAGACTCCCCTACCTTTGGGAAAAGATTTTGACGATCTACCTTATCTATGCCCCTCATTATTTTATAGATTTCTATAAGATCACCCCTAAACCTCCTACTCTCCAGGGAAAAAAGTCTCAGTCTATCCAACCTCTCCGTATAAGTCAAACTATCAAGTCCCGGTAGCATCCTAGTAAATCTTTTCTGCACTCTTTCTAGTTTAATAATATCCTTTCTATAATAGGGTGACCAGAACTGTACACAGTATTCCAAGTGTGGCCTTACTAATGTCTTGTACAACTTCAACAAGACATCCCATCTCCTGTATTCAATGTTCTGACCAATGAAACCAAGCATGCCGAATGCCTTCTTCACCACCCTATCCACCTGTAACTCCACTTTCAAGGAGCTATGAACCTGTACTCCTAGATCTCTTTGTTCTATAACTCTCCCCAATGCCCTACCATTAACGGAGTAGGTCCTGGCCCGATTCGATCTACCAAAATGCATCACCTCACATTTATCTAAATTAAACTCCATCTGCCATTCATCGGCCCACTGGCCCAATTTATCAAGATCCCGTTGCAATCCTAGATAACCTTCTTCACTGTCCACAATGCCACCAATCTTGGTGTCATCTGCAAACTTACTAACCATGCCTCCTAAATTCTCATCCAAATCATTAATATAAATAACAAATAACAGCGGACCCAGCACCGATCCCTGAGGCACACTGCTGGTCACAGGCCTCCAGTTTGAAAAACAACCCTCTACAACCACCCTCTGTCTTCTGTCGTCAATCCAATTTTGTATCCAATTGGCTACCTCACCTTGGATCCCGAGAGATTTAACCTTATGTAACAACCTACCATGTGGTACCTTGTCAAAGGCTTTGCTAAAGTCCATGTAGACCACGTCTACTGCACAGCCCTCATCTATCTTCTTGGTTACCCCTTCAAAAAACTCAATCAAATTCATGAGACATGATTTTCCTCTCACAAAACCATGCTGACTGTTCCTAATCAGTCCCTGCCTCTCCAAATGCCTGTAGATCCTGTCTCTCAGAATACCCTCTAACAACTTACCCACTACAGATGTCAGGCTCACCGGTCTGTAGTTCCCAGTCTTTTCCCTGCCGCCCTTCTTAAACAAAGGCACAACATTTGCTACCCTCCAATCTTCAGGCACCTCACCTGTAGCTGTCAATGATTCAAATTTAGTGATGGTTTCAAGGTTAGTGGCTGGATTATTGCTTCTGGTTGCTGAGACATTTGTAACTGTTTTTGGAGGTCTTCTAGACTACAATACTAGGACGCGGGGTCATAACCTAACATTTAGAGCCAGAACGTGCAGGAGTGAAGTTAGGAAATGCTTCTACACACAAAGGGTGGGAGACGTTTGGAATGCTCTTCTGCAGACGGCAGTTGATGCTAACTCACTTGTGAATGTTAAATCTGAGATTGATAGATTTCTGTGAACCAAGGATATTAAGGGATATGGGGCTAAGACGGGTATATGGAGTTAGGTCACAGGTCCACCATGATCTCCTTGAATGGTGGTACAGGCTCGAGGGGCTAAACGCCACGGCCAATTGCTGCCTCTTGATATGCGCCACTTCTCCTGCAAGAAAGCGGGACTTGTGCCTGGGTGATGTGCCTGTCATGGTTGAATAGCTGCTCGTGTGTGTGGCTTGTGAGTTGTGAGTGGGCGGCTTGAAACAGTGGTAATGTGTACGTGCGAGAGGAAGCATCTGATTGGAAGAGTTGAGTACTGATGGAAAGAGTTTATTGGTATGTGGGTGATGGTGGGTGTAGTGCGTGGTGCAGTTGGTAGGAGATGCCACTTGACAGTTGACCCCACTCACCTTGACCACTCATGTCAAAGCATTGAAATTCTTTCTGCACTGCATCCATGTTCATGATGTTGTGCTCCTGGCATTGACTTCGTCCCCTGCTGCCTCCCACTGTCTTTTGAGTATATGTCTGGAGGGCCTCTTGCCCCCCCCCCCCCCCCGCGAATATAGGATGTCCCTCCTTCTGTCCACCTTTTGCACCACGTTCTCTAGTGCATCAGCAGAGAACCTTGGTGCATGCACTCTCGTAGGCCTGGTACCAACTCAGATCAGCAGATTGGTGAGGTCTGGTGTAGATTGGAGGATGTGGGATTTAGTAATGCTCAACCTTTATCCAATGTTTCAACATAACTCATCAGTGTGTAAGCATATGGCTGGGATCTACATCTGTGTTTTACGTGTGTGATGTCTGATCTCTGTTCAGACTCCATGCAGACAGTAGACTGTTACTTTCAGCAAATAACAGGTACCAGCTACCTTTAAGAGATTTCGAAGAAACATCCTCCCTTTAAGAGATTGAGCTCGCTCTGGTGATGGAAAGTGCAAATTGCATTGATTCCGCATGCAAGTCCTGGAAAGGAACGCTGATTGCAGATAAGTGCTCCCTTGAGTCCAAACTTGCATCTTGCCTGCCCAGGGTCCGTCAGGCGTGGGGTGTTAGCGCGTCGCGCCACCATCGCCCAGAACAGACTCTTATCCAATTTATCCCCTGTTGTGCTTTTATAACAGTGATAACTTGCACAACAATCCTAATACAATTAAACTCTGGATAATAAATTTCAGCTTCTCTGACTTCCAATTTTCAAAACATGAGCTATGAAGGCACAAAAGATTTACCAATTTTTATCCATCCTTAGTAATTGAAAATCTGTTAAAAACAGCAGAAATCAATAGTATTTCCTTCCATCAACTTTCAACATTCTATGAAGCAATTCTGCAATACAATCTAACTACTCCAGATCCTTATCACAGAGAAAGCAGAGCTCCTTTAACCATTTTTTTGATTCTTCATGGTCACTTTGGTTTGACTACCATCAATCACAAGATCAAAGGGTCAGTTTGCTAATAGCTATTACATTTCAGAATACCATAAAACATGATTAAACAAGTAGAGTTACTTCAAAATGTCTTAATACTTCAACACTTCAGTTCACGCTCAACAATACTCAACACAATTTAAACTTTAAATCACTCGACATCTACTTTAAATCATTAAGCATTTAAGAAATTCAATACGCCAATTTTTATGTGATAATCTCATGTCCGGAATTGGAGACGCTCACACAAGTAACCAGAATTGTACGTGGCCACGATAAAGGTCAGGTTTTCACAATTTAATAGGTTAGTTAACCTCAATAACTCCAATTTTAATTCAGCAACATCAGAATTAAACACAAGACAGAACAGATAAATTTATCAATATAGCATGTACCTACTAAAACCGAGTAAATTACATCGTCTTTCGTTTCGTTCTTTCTTCAGGCATGCCTTTCCAACAACTGTAAAAACACTGGAAATAACTGCTTTCAGACCTAAACAAAATCTTTGTGACATTACACAGAATCATAGATTCATAGAATCATAGTATGGTTTCAGCACAGAAGGAGGCCATTCAGCCCGTCGAGCCCCTGCAGGCTCTCTGCAAGAGCAATCCAGCTAGTCCCACTCCCCCGCCCTATCCCCTGCAATTTTTTTCCTTTCTAGTACTTGTCCAGTTCCCTTTTGAAAGCCATGATTGAATCTGCCTCCACCACCCCTTCAGACAGTGCATTTTAGGTCATAACCATTCATTGTGTAAAAAAGTTTTTCCTCATGTCGCCTTTGATTCTTTTGCCAATCACCTTAAATCTATGTCCTCTGGTTCTAGACCCTTCCGCCAATGGAAACAGTTTCTCTCTATCTACTCTGTCGAGAGCCCTCATGATTTTGAATATCTCTATTAAACCTCCTGTCAACCTTCTCTGCTCTAAGGAGAACAACCCCAGCTTCTCCCTTCTATCCATGTAACTGAAGTCCCTCATCCCTGGAACCATTCTAGTAAATATTTTCTGCACCCTCCCGAAGGCCTTCACATCCTTCCTAAAGTGCGATGCCCAGAATTGGACACACTACTCCAGTTGTGGCTGATATAGTGTTTTATAAAGGTTCATTATAATCTCCTTGCTTTTGTGCTCTATGCCTTTAAATACAGCGAGCCTTTCGAGTACCACCTCTTTATCAATTTTTAGCCCATCCAGTATCACAATTGCCTCCCCTTTTACTGTGACTTTAGCAGCATCTTCTTCCTTGGTATGCAAAGTACTCATTTAGTGCCTCAACTATGCCCTCTGGCTCCCTGAGTTGGTCTCCTTTTTGGTCCCTAATCGGTCCCACCCCTCCTCATACTGCCTGTTTACTATTTATATACCTATAGAAGACTTTTGGATTCCCTTTTATGTTAGTTGCCAGTCTATTCTCATATTCTCTCTTTGTACCTCTTATTTCCTTTTTCACTTCCCCTCTGAACTTTTTATATTCAGCCTGTTCTCACTTGTATTTTTTTATTCGTTCATGGGAAGTGGGCATCGCTAGTGAGGCCAGCATTTATTGCCCATCCCTAATTGCCCTTGAGAAGGTGGTGGTGAGCCGCCTTCTTGAACCGCTGCAGTCCGTGTGGTGAAGGTTCTCCCACAGTGCTGTAAGGTAGGGAGTTCCAGGATTTTGACCCAGCGACGATGAAGGAACGGCGATATATTTCCAAGTCGGGATGGTGTGTAACTTGGAGGGGAACGTGCAGGTGATGTTGTTCCCATGTGCCTTCTGCCCTTGTCCTTCTAGTTGGTGGAGGTCGCAGGTTTGGGAGGTGCTGTCGAAGAAGCCTTGGCGAGTTGCTGCAGTGCATCCTGTGGATGATACACACTGCAGCCACTGTGCGCCATTGGTGAAGGGAGTGAATGTTTAGGGTGGTGGATGGGGTACCAATCAAGCGGGCTGCTTTTTCCTGGATGGTGTTGAGCTTCTTGAGTGTTGTTGGAGCTGCACTCATCCAGGCAAGTGGAGAGTATTCCATCACACTCCTGACTTGTGCCTTGTAGATGGTGTAAAGACTTTGGGGAGTCAGGAGGTGAGTTGCTCACCGCAGAATACCCAGCCTCTGATCTGTATTGTCGCCACAGTATTTATATGGCTGGTCCAGTTAAGTTTCTGGCCAATGGTGGGGGATTCGGTGATGGTAATGACGTTGAATGTCAAGGGGAGGTGGTTAGACTCTCTCTTGTTGGAGATGGTCATTGCCTGGCACTTGTCCGGTGCGAATGTTACTTGCCACTTATCAGCCCAAACCTGGATGTTGTCCAGGTCTTGCTGCATGCGGGCATGGACTGCTTCATTATCTGAGGGGTTGCGAATGGAACTGAACATTGTGCAATCATCAGCGAACATCCCCATTTCTGACCTTTTGACGGAGGGAAGGTCATTGATGAAGCAGCTGAAGGCCTAGGACACTGCCCTGAGGAACTCCTGCAGCAATGTCCTGGGGCTGAGATGATTGGCCTCCAACAACCACTACCATCTTCCTTTGTGCTCGCCATGACTCTAGCCACAAGATAGTTTTCCCCCTGATTCCCATTGACTTCAAATTTACTGGAGCTCCTTGATGTCAAGGGCAGTCACTCTCACCTCACCTCTGGAATTCAGCTCTTTTGTCCATGTTTGGACCAAGGCTGTAATGAGGTCTGGAGCCGAGTGGTCCTGGCGGAACCCAAACTGAGCATCGATGAGCAGGTTATTGGTGAGTTAGTGCTGCTTGATAGCACTGTCGACGACACCTTCTATCACTTTGCTGATGATTGAGAGTAGACTGATGGGGCGGTAATTGGCCGGATTGGATTTGTCCTGCTTTTTGTGGACAGGACATGCAATTTTTCACATTGTCAGGTAGATGCCAGTGTTGTAGCTGTACTGGAACAGTTTGGCTAGAGGCGTGGCTAATTCTGGAGCACAACTCTTCAGCACTACAGCCGGGATGTTGTCGGGGCCCATAGTCTTTGCTGTATCCAGTGCACTCAGCCGTTTCTTGAGATCACGTGGAGTGAATTGAATTGGCTGAAGACTGGCTTCTGTGATGGTGGGGATATCGGGAGGAGGCCGAGATGGGTCATCCACTCGGCAATTCTGGCTGAAGATGGTTGCAAATGCTTCAGCCTTGTCTTTTGCACTCAAGTGCTGGACTCCGCCATCATTGAGGATGGGGATGTTTACAGAGCCTTCTCCTCCCGTTAGTTGTTTAATCGTCTGTCATACACCCCCTTTTTCTGTTTCATCTTGCTCTCTATCACTTTCGTCATCATGTGGAGATGCCGGTGATGGACTGGGGTTGACAATTGTAAACAATTTTACAACACCAAGTTATAGTCCAGCAATTTTATTTTAAATTCACAAGCTTTCGGAGGCTTCCTCCTTCACATCGTTCACCTGACGAAGGAGGAAGCCTCCGAAAGCTTGTGAATTTAAAATAAAATTGCTGGACTATAACTTGGTGTTGTAAAATTGTTTACAACTTTCGTCATCGAGGGAGCTCTGGCTTTGGTTCATAAAATAATAGAATCATAGAAAATTCTTCTACATGAAAAGGGTGGGAGACGTTTGGAATGTTCTTCTGCAGACGGCAGTTGATGCTAGCTCACTTGTGAATGTTAAATCTGAGATTGATAAATTTCTGTGCACCAAGGGTATTAGGGGATATGGGGCTAAGGCAGGTATATGGAGTTAGGTCATAGGTCCACCATGATCTCATTGAATGGTGGAACAGGCTCGAGGGGCTAAATGCCACTACCACTTGCTGCCTCTTGAAATGCGCCACCTTCTCCTGCAAGAAAGCAGGATGTGTGCCTGGGTGATGTGCCTGTCATGGTTGAATAGCTGCCAGTGTGTGTGGCCTGTGAGTTATGGGAAGCGCTTTAATGACCTAACCAGGTCAGCCAAAGTGAGTATACTTACGCATTCTCCTACACTCCGTCTTCCACATCACCTCCACCACCACATAACTCTTTCTGCACTGCCACCACAATGTTCTCGCATCACTCCTCACATCCACTCAACCATCATCCTCACCTTGCCTGCACTTACTCACCGCCCCAGTTCCCATTTGAACACTACCACGCAACCCAATCCTCATACAATCACATGGCTATGTCTCACACGCACCCTCCCATGCATCTCCCTCAGGTCACCCCCACCCACACCAATGCATGCAGCGGGTCACTATGCAACCATCACTCAATCACGCCTCTCTGTGTTTTGCCTTGATAGGAGAAGAGATGCCAGAATGCCCGGGAGAGGCCAAGGTCCGGAGGGGGCCCGCCACACCAGGTGGTCCTAACGGACACGGAGCAGCAGGCAATGGAAATAAGCCACACGCTGGAGTGCCTGTCCGTGGCGGATGCCGAGACTGGGAGCGCACAAGCGGCTGGTGAAAGAAATCTAACACTCAGCACTCATGATAGCGAATGATCTTAGCATCACTTGGCATCTGCAGCACCTCAACTTCTGACCACATGCTTAATGTTCTCTTGCAGGGCCATCTGCTACTGCCGTGACTGTGGAGGGCGATTCCTCAGGGGACCTGCCAGCCTCTGAGGGGGCATCGTCACATCTGAGCCATGCATCCACCAGCACAGATACACACACCTCGGTGGGTCCCCGTCCTCAGTCAGTTGGGCTTGCACATGGTGAGTCACCACGCACATGTGAGCACGAGCAGACAATGGTGGCAGGGGCAGCCGTGGAGAGTGGGAGCACTCCTCTCCAGGCTCTGCTCAGCTGGACACAGATGCTGAACCCTGGGGGCCAGCCATGAAAAGGAGAGTCGTCGAGGGCCAGCAGCACATTGCCGAGGTACTGGAGCAGTTGCCACGCACACTCTCCACAATCGCACAGAGGATGGAGGAGTCCAACTCCTGCATGAGTGGAATACCGTCACAGGGACGTGAAGGCATCTCTGAGATATTGTCGCAGGTAGGTGCAGGAATGTCTGCGATGGAGGAAAGGCTAGCCTCCATCGAGCTTCAAGCACGGCTCAACAATGAGTCCATTCAGGCCCTGACAATGGCTGTTCGGCTTCAGGGTGAGCAACATTCTCCGCCTTAAACAGGCTGGCAGATACATTATAACTGGCCTTCCAAGGCTTCACACAAATCCTCCAAACTGTCGTCCAGCAGGGTGGAAGGAGTGACGTGGGCCTGGGCCAGGATAGGGATGATGGCGAAAGTGGACATGGAAGTGGGGACGCCACTCAGAGCGCTTCCACGTCTCACCCGTTGCCCCCCTCTCAACCAGTACCGGCAAAGCTCCCTCCTCTCCAGGCAGCTGAGTCTGTCCCTGCACAGGTGCAGGTGGAGCAGTCTTTGGAGAGGCCCTCACGGGCACCGAAACCCAGAGGGCGTCCACGCAAAGCATCTCATCGGCCAGGGCATGGACAAGAGCAACCTGCCGCTACCTCTGCTGAAGCCACAGGGGTAGCACCACATCGGGGTTCCTGTAAATGTAAGGCAAAGGTTTTGTGAGCACAAAGGGGATGCACAAGCGTTTATGACAGAATGTCATGTTTTTCATTTAGTTTTGTTTGTTTTGCCAAGCACATTAAAATTTGTTATCACCACTACTGCAACGTCTTTGCAAATCTTGTCTGGTTTGTGCAATAATTCCCTTTCCTGAGGATCACCATGAAGACCCAAACCTGATGCCACCCATTGTGTCACTGCAGAGTGGGTGTAGGTGTATTTGCAGGGCTTTTCTGTGCAGACGACTGAGAGACGCCAACGATGTCCCCGGTGGCACCCTGGAAGGATGCGGAGGAGAAGTTGTTGAGGGCAGTGGTGACTTTGACAGCGACAGGTAAGAAGATGGTGCTCGGGCCAGCTGGGAGCAGCTCGACATCAAGGAGGCTGCAGATGTCCACGACTACATGTCGAGTGACTCTGAGCCTCCGTGTGCACTGCTCCTCAGAGAGGTCCAGGAAGCTGAGCCTCGGTCTGAAGACCCTGTGGCGAGGGTAGTGCCCTCCCTCCTGCTGTGCAGGTGGATGTGTCACAGCACTGTGTTGTGGAACTCCACGTGTCAGAGGTGGACGGCGTGGCCGGCGAGGCTGGTGATGCTGTTCGTCCTCCGATGAGGTCATGACTGCAGCTACACCGGCCCTCATCCGCAAGATGTACATTTGAGGGTGTCCGCAAGGTAGGTAAATGTATCTGCACACCCGAGTTGAGGTTCTAAGTTTGTGAATTTTATTGTTAGGAGGAGGGTGGTGGAGGCCAAACTTTGTCCAAAGTGACAGAGTGGCCTCCTGCAATGAGTGAGAGTCTCCCCCCACCACCTGTCAAATGGACCTTTGCAGCTCCCGCTGGCTGGTGGCTGCAACATGTCCGTTTCAACTGGGAATGTTTCCCCCAGTAGGGGAAACACGCTCAGTTGAGATGAAAATCCCACCCCTCCTAAAATATCCTACAAATCAGGTCTGCAAACGACCTGAATTATCTAATTAATTGGTTTAAGTGGGATCCCGCTGGCTTTAATTGCCGGTGGGAGTCCCGCACCTCAGCGCGTCATTGGGGAACCCGGAAGTGGGCGGGTTGGAGCCGGGCCCCGCGAATCCTGAATTTTAGCAGCCCCCCGCCACGAATGCACCTGCTCGGCCATCCTAAAATCGACCCCATCAAGTGTAAGTACCCTTTTAATGATGTGATAAGTGTTAATGACTGCCAATCAACTTCTCTGGCACCGAAAATTAACTATTACAAGTGTGGAGTCTCATTCCTTCAGATTGTCAATTTTTTGGGGAGATTTTAAAAATGTCAAATCTTAAATTTTAAATGTTTTTTTCTTATTTTTCCTTTTTGTCCCTTTTTTCCTCTCTTATAATCCTATCTTTCTTTCCCTCTCTTTATTTCTCTTTCTGTACCTGATTTGACATTGAATTCACCCACTCTAATTCTCAGTCCATCCTGTGTTTATTTCCCAATCCTTCAATCTGTTTGGTTTAGGAGATACCCTGTTGGTTGCCCTGTTCACTCAGGTCCCAGATGCCCTGTTTCCCTCGCTGCGCCGTTATCAGCTCGCACTTTCAGCAACTTTGTGCGGAAATATTTTTTGTGCTGAAGGGTGCAGGGACAAATCTAACTAAACAGCAGATGACATTAAATGCACTGCTACAGCAAATTATGACCCAATAAGACTGCACCAGGTTTCATCATCAAGGAATACTTTTTCATGGAAAGAAGAAAAAGGTACGATTAATTCTATTACACTGCTCGATTGCGCTGGTTCATGGAAGATTTTATGTTTGCGATTATGTAAATGAACTTTAGCGGAAACTTGAACTGTAACTTAACCAGCGTAATTTCAAGTGCATTTTGGACGCAATTTCCCAATTTCTCCCAAAGTGGAAACTCTACCCCCACGTACTTTACTATACCATGACTGATAAGGTAAACAATCTGTTCCAAGATCCCTGTCAATGTTGTTCTTGAAGCACTATGAGACACAGAATGACAGGGCTTGACTCCCCTCTCTCTGGTAAAGTGTCTTGCCCAAGCTTGTTGCTTCTGTTAGCTGGCCTGCCTGAAATCAGGAACCTGCTATAAGAGGACTGGCAGAGAAAGAACCTGCTACCTTTTTTTTAACCATGGTGTATTGCGTCTGTGCATCCACACTGTGGATATCAGCGCACTTTCCAGCCTCCCTCCCCCCTTCATAATTGCTTTATTTTATAACGACATCAGTTCATCACTGACCATTAACAGAATAAATAATGTTTGCATCACATGAATAATTAATGTAGTTTCTCAGTAAGCCTTAAACATCTATTTATCATGCGATGATATTTCTCTTGTGATTAAATACAGCTCCACTGGTAGTGCCATATTGATTTCAGGACTGGCTAGACTCAACGAGTGAGCCTGTCTGCCCAGTTGAGCAGTAGGAGACGTTCTGATCTTCTGTAATTCACTCTCTTGCTCAGCAGAAATCTCAAGCTTCCTGGAAAATTAGCTCTGACAGCTAAAGGTATAAGAGCTGAATCCACAAAATCAACTGGTCTACTTCTAAAGTTCATTCTCTCTGTGACTGTAGATGAAGATAATCTGATCTCCATCACTGCTTAATGCAGTTCTGCTGCTTTATATTCATTAAAGATCTAGTGGATCTCTCATGGCATTTTTCAATGAATACCAGTGGATTACAATTTAAGTGTGCTAAT
Organism: Heptranchias perlo; assembly: GCF_035084215.1. Classification (NCBI taxonomy): domain Eukaryota; kingdom Metazoa; phylum Chordata; class Chondrichthyes; order Hexanchiformes; family Hexanchidae; genus Heptranchias; species Heptranchias perlo. The sequence goes on from NC_090327.1 coordinate 105,647,311, forward strand.
TACCAACAGCTGCCAACCTTCATGGCCCTGGGAGGTGGAGCAATGGGAGAAGAAGGGGAGCACAGTGACATTTATCTGGAAAGAGTTGCTGCCCTGCTCATTCCCATTCGGTGGGGTTTGTAACATCTCTTGTAAAATCTGATTGCTGGTTCAGTTCTGTCATATCTAGACAAATGCAGTGTGATGCATGTAGGCAGGACCAACACTTATACTTACCATTTACAGGGAACAATACTGAAAGCAGTTGAGAGAGAAAAGGATCTAAGTGTTATTATGCACAGATCACCCAAGGTTCACAACCAATGCAAAGAAACTGTAGCCAAAGCAAAGAGGGTATTGGGTTGTATTAATAGAACCATTAAAAGTGAAATTCAAGTTGCAAAGGGACATTGATAGATGAAGTGAGTGGGCAAAACTATGGCAGATGGAGTTCAATGTGGGGAAGTGTGAGGTCATCCACTTTGGATCTAATAGATAGTTCAGAGTATTTTCTAAATGGTGGGAAGCTAAGAAGTGATTTTGCAAAAGTGGACTGGAAACAGCTACATGAAGGTAAATTAGTGTCAGAGCAGTGGGAGGCATTCAAGGGAAAGATTGTGAGGGTTCAGAGTAAACATGTTCCCACAAAGAAAAACGGTGGGACTGCTAAATCTAGAGTACCCTAGATGACAAGGAACATACAAGGTAAGGTAAGGCAAAAAAGGGAAGCTCATGTCAGATACCGAGAGCTCAATATTGCAGAAAGCCTAGAGGAGTATAGAAAGTGCAAGGGTGAAATTAGAGAGGAAATTAGGAAAGCAAAGAGAAGGCATGAAAAAATACTGGCAAGTAAAATCAAGGAAAACCCAAAGATGTTTTATAAATACATAAAGAGCAAGAGGATATCAAAGGAAAGAATAGGGCTTATTAGACACCAAAAAGGCAACCGATGTGTGGAGGCAGAAGATGTTGGTACAGTTCTTAATGAATATTTTGTGTCTGTCTTCACAAAAGAGAGGGACGATGCAGGCTTTGTAGTTGAGGAGGAGTGTGAAATATTAGATGGGATAAACATAGTGAGAGAGGAAGTATTAAGGGGTTTAGCATCTTTGAAAGTAGATAAGTTGCCAGGCCCGGATGAAATGTATCCCAGGCTGTTAAGAGAAGCAAAGGAGGAAATAGCGGAGGCTCTGACTATCATTTTCCAATCCTCCCTGGCTTTAGGCATGGTGCCAGAGGATTGGAGGGCTGCTAACATTGTACCGTTGTTTAAAAAGGGAGAAAGGGATAGACCGGGTAATTATAGGCCAGTCAGTCTAATCTGGATAGTGGCAAATTATTGCAAACAATTCTGAGGGAAGCATAAATCATCATTTAGAAAGACATGGGTTAATCAAGGACAGTCAGTGTGGATTTGTTAAGGGAAGCTCGTGTCTGACTAACTTGATTGAATTTTTTGAGGAGATAACAAGTAGGGTAGATGAGGGTAAGGTATTTGATGTAGTCTACATGGATTTTAGCAAGGCTTTTGACAAGGTCCCATGTGGCAGAACTGGTCAGAAAAGTAAAAGCCCATGGGATTCAAGGGAAAGTGGCAAGTTGGATCCAAAATTGGCTCAGTGGCAGGAAGCAAAGGGTAATGGTCAACGGGTGTTTTTGTGACTGGTAAGCTGTTTCCGGTGGGGTTCCGCAGGGTTCAGTACTATCCCTTGCTTTTTGTGGTATATATTAATGATTTAGACTTAAATGTAGGGGACATGATTAAGAAGTTTGCAGATGATACAAAAATTGGCCTGTGGTTGATAGTGAGGAGGAAAGCTGTAGACTGCAGGAAGATAGCAATGGACTGGTCAGGTGGGCAGAAAAGTGGCAAATGGAATTCAATCCGGAGAAATGTGAGGTGGTGCATTTGAGGAGGGCAAACAAAGCAAAGGAATACACAATAAATGGGAGGATACTGAGAGGTATAGATGAACAGAGGGACCTTGGAGTGCATGTCCACAGATCCCAGAAGGTAGCAGGACAGGTTGATACGGTGGTTAAGAAGGCATACGGGATACTTTCCTTTATTAGCCGAGGCATAGAATATAAGAGCAGGGAGGTTATGCTAGAACTGTATAAAACACTGGTTAGGCCACAGCTTGAGTACTGTGTACAGTTCTGGTCACCACATTACAGGAAAGATGTGATTGCACTAGAGACGGTACAGAGGAGATTTACGAGCATGTTGCTTGGGCTGGAGAATTTTAGCTATGAGAAAAGATTGGATAGGTTGGGGTTGTTTTCTATGGAACAAAGGAGACTGAGGGAAGATTTAATTGAGATGTATAAAATTATGAGGAGCCTGGATAGAGTGAATAGGGAGGACCTATTTCCCTTAGCAGAGGGGTCGGTGACCAGGGGCACAGATTTAAAGTAATTGACAGAAAGATTAGAGGGGAGCTGAGGAGAAATGTTTTCACCCAGAGGGTGGTGGGGGCCTGGAACTCACTTCCTGAAAGGGTGGTAGAGGCAGAAACCCTCAACTCATTTAAAAAGTACTTGGATGTGCACTTGAAGTGCCGTGACTACAAGGCTACGGACCAAGTGGAAACTGGGATTAAGCTGAATAGCTCGTTTTCGGCCCGCAAGGACACAATGGGCTGAATGGCCTCCTTCTGTGCTGTAACTTTCTATGATTCTATGAACTGTGGAGGAGCAGACAGGTTGAGGGGTCCTTGTAGATAAATCACTAAAAGCTAGTGGACAGGTGCAAAAAATAATTAAAAAGTCTAATGGAATGTTAGCCTTTATCTCAAGGAGGCTGGAATGCAAAGGAGTGGAAGTTATGCTACACTTGTACAGAGCTCTGGTTAGACCGTATCTGGATTATTGCATTCAGTTCTAGGCACCACACCTCAGGAAGGATATATTGGCCTTGGAGGGGGTGCAGCTCAGATTCACCAGAATGACACTGGGGCTAAAAGGGGTAAATTCTGAGGACAGGTTGCATAGACTAGGCTTGTACTCTCTTGAGTATAGCAAATTAAGGGGTGATCTAATTGAAGTATTTAAGACAATTAAAGGATTTTATAGGGTAGATAGAAACTATTTCCTCTGGTGGAGGAGTCCATAACAAGGGGGCATAACCTTAAAATTAGAGCTAGGCTGTTCAGGGGTGATGTCAAGAAGCATTTCTTCACACAAAGGTTAGTGGAAATCTGGAACTCTCTCCTCCCTAAAAGCTGCTGAGGCTAGGTCAATTGAAAATTTCAAAACTGAGATTGATAGATTTTTGTTAGGCAAGGGTATTAAGTGTTATGGAACCAAGGCAGTAAATGGAGTTAAGATACAGATCAGACCTGATCTAATTGAATGGCAGAACAAGCTCGAGGGGCTGAATGACCTACCCCTGTTCCTATGTTTGTGAGTTCCTATGTCAAAGGACACCATCTGTCTTCATACAGGTCCTTGGTTAGACTGCATTTAGACTACTGCATCAAGTTTTGGTGCCTTTTACACGGTGAGTGATATAGTGATCTTGGAAAGGTTCAGAGGAGAGCCCGAAGAATGTTTCCCAGCTAAAATAATCTTAGTTACTCAGGCTTAAAGGCTTAGAGGTGACCAGATAGAGGTATATAAAATAAAGGGCATGTAATATAATAATCTAATATAAGGGTATATAAAATAAAGGATCTATCAATCTACCTGCTGATTCCTGGGATGGCAGAACTGATGTATGAGGAGAGATTGGGTCAACTAGGCCTATATTCACTGGAGTTTAGAAGAATGAGAGGTGATCTCATCGAAACATATAAAATTCTATCAGGACTGGACAGACTAGATGCAGGGAGGATGTTCCCGATGGCTGGAGAGTCCAGAACCAGGGGTCACAGTCTCAGGATACGGGGTATGCCATTTAGAACCGAGATGATGAGCAATTTCTTCACTCAGTGGGTGGTGAACCTATGGAATTCTCTACCACAGAAGGCAGGGGAGGCCAAGTCATTAGATGTATTCAAGAAGGAGATAGATATATTTCTTAATGCTAAAGGGAAATGGGGGAAAAAGCGGGAACAGGGTACTGAGTTAGACGATCAACCATGATCATTTTGAATGGCGGAGAAGGGCCGAGTGGCCTACTCTTGCTCCTATTTTCTATGCTTCGATGATAGATTATTTTAGTTTAACAAATTGGGGAGGACTAGGAATCATGCATTTAAACCACGCAAGAGTAGGAATAGACTGGATGTTAAGTAGTTCTTCTTTTCCCAGAGAGTAGCAAGCCTTTGGAACATGTTGGCTTGTGTCGTGTGTGCTGACTCTGCTTGCCTTCAAAGGGGAGCTGGGGCAGAGATCGCATCTTATGAAAAGAAAGTGATATAACAGTTAACACAAGCATGGTCAATGTGGTCTCCTGGAATGGTTTCAATTGCCTGTGGGGATCTGAGGGGAATTTTCCAGATTTTTTTCCCCCTTTTTGGCCCTGGGTTTTTTTTTTCCTGTGTTTTGCCTCTCCCAGGAGATTATGTAGCTGCTCGGGGGAGGTGGTGTAGAAAGTGCCTAGTCATGATGCTCCTGGCACCATGAGTGTGGGGCAGGTTTGATGGACCAACTGGTCTTTTCCTGCCCATCATTTTCATATGTTCATACTGTATTGGTTGGAAGTTCTGTCAATGAAAGACATCAGATCAATGAAAGCCAAGGAAATTAACAGACAGTTACAATATTTACTGGACAGTTTCCCAGCTTTGTTGATCAGTCATTAGAATGCAAATACTCTTTCAGTCCATTATTAATCATAATCCTTCATATGATAAAGTCATTTTTGTCCTTTTGTTTCCTGGAAATAGTAAACAAGGATAAGCATCAATATCAAATGAGTAGTGCAATAGTACTTTGCCTACACTCAATGGACTCTATCCCAATTATGAGGGTCTCACTTATTACATTACCTCTCTTAGTAGGCTATTACTTCCAAAGGAAGGTGCAAACATGTGTGATCCATGTTGCTCAATATAACAGACCAGATTTTGCTGACAATATAACAGTGAGGCTAATGGCCCTCGCTGTTATTTATGTATAAATGGTACAGTAACTTCAGGCGAGGAGCGGATGTGTGGTTAAATGCGAATATCCAAAAATTGCTGTCCGAGTTGTGCCGCTCCGCCGTTAGCTTCACGAAAATGACATCTCGCTATCTGCCTTCCCATTGACATGCATTGAGTGTCATGAGGTTACTGTATTTGCATGGGAGATATGAACTAAACTCGCTACAGATATTTAGGACTAGTAATTAATAGAGTATGTACCCTTTTAATGATGTGATAATTGTTCATTACTGCCAATCCACCTTTCTGGCACTGAAAATGAAGTATTACACGTGTGGAGTCTCATTCCTTCAGGTTTTGACTTTTTTTCGGGAAGCTTTTAATAATATCAAATTTTAAATTTAATTTTTTTTTACTTTTCCTTTCTGTCTCTTTTTCTCTTTGCTTAATCCAATCTTTCTTTTCCCCCTCTTTATTTCTCTTTCGGTACCTGATTTGACATTGAATTCAACCCCTTTAATTCACCCTCCTTCACAGTTCTTCCGCTGTTCATTTCCCAATCCTTAAATCTCACTGGATAGGGACAGATGCCATTAGATGCCCTGCTACAGCAAAATCTTCAGCTCAACATCATGTATTCATTGCAAACATCTGTCATGACCAGGAATTATTAATCTTGGAAAAGATGACAAATGTGAAATATTTCAACTAAAGGAATTCGCAGGAATGTGTTCTGCTCAATAACTGAAAGATAAGGGGAGAAACTTCCCAAACAACAATGATTAAAGTGAAATTGCTGAATGTTAATAATTATCACCATCAAGTAGTTGTGGCCATTCCAAGAAATGGCTCTATCATAATAGCAACCATGATGATGAAACATTTTAAAGCAGCCTCTTGTGTATCCTGATTAACAGATGAGAAAGACGGATGTGTTTTCTTTCATCTTCAAGCCAAACCCTCTGGAAAAAGAGAACAATTTAGCTCTTGGAGTGCAGCCAATGAGTTAGCTCATTGAGAGACCATTGGAATGACGGAGCCATTGGCAAGATATCTCGCCAAGCAGTAGCACTTCTCATCTGACACTACATAATCATGTAACAAGGTGATCATGTCAGTCATTCTGCTTTTGGCATCTTAGCCTTGAATTGCTGAAAATGCAGTTTTTGGAGTTGGTTTTCAGTTGATCAGATGCTAGGTTTTTAGAACAGCAAAATGGAATGTAGGACTCAAGGCACCAGAAAACTGGTAAGCAAAGTATTCAAAGTTATTTTTAAGAAAAGAAAATATATAAATGTTAGAATGGTCTTCATTAATTAGAAATAAATTAAAACAACAAAAATAGAAAATGGGGCATGGGGAGAAATAAAAGTGTGCATAATTCTTTTTTATATTTACGTTCATTTCTCATGTTGATTTTTCACGTTATTTTATTGCAGTAAGATGATTGTATGTTTTAGTTTCACACTATGTGATTTGAAAACTTAAAAATAATGGCTGGAGTCTAAAATGCCCTCGTGATTTTGGCAATCTAAAGGTTAGACCAGAAAGAACACTGTTGCAAAGTTCAGCTATGCATCAGATATTCTCTTGGGTTCAGGGCTGCTGCTCACTCCTCTAAACGATCCTCACATCTTACATTCTGAAGTGCACTTCCACTGCCCAATATTTAATCATACGATAACATAAAGCTGGCAGAGAAACAGTAGTACCTCCTTGTGGATATCATGGGGATGATTTTAACCCCCAAGAGAACGGGTGGGCTGGGAGCGGGCGGGTAGTAAAAATTGTTGATTTCATCAGCGGGACTGCAAGCCAGCTCTAACCGGCTTTAACCCAAGTACATTTAGATGCACGCACGTATCAGAAATCCGGAAGACGTGTCCCCTATTAATGCCAGTGAATGGATCGTCAAAGGGTCAATTTACCTACTTCAATTTTTTGTGGATTCTGAACCTGAAAGGAGCTTTACCTTGTACAGGTTTCCCATGGCTTCTCAAACTCGCCAATGAAATGGAGATGAGATTCATGCTGAAGTTGATTTGGCCCTTTAAACCTGTGATTGACACATCTCAAGAAAAGCTTAGGGATTGCAGCTGGTCTCTCAGTTCTCTCAGACAAACGTTTGGCTGAGAGTTGTTTGTGTTGGGTCTCTATTCACTCTTCCAGACATCACTCGATTATTTTCAGTTTATTTAATTTAATTAATTGTTAACATCCTGAATCAATGTTGAGTGTTTGCACAAGCTTATATTTTTAGAATGATAACATTTGAAATACTGGAATATTCTACAATCAAGTTACTTAAAAGAATCATAAAGTTTTATAAGAAGTTGGCTATTTTGCTAATAAAAATTATAGAACTCCAAATGTGTTTCCAATTCTCATCCATTGTTTGCCTTTATGTGGTTCATCTCTTCCCTTTTTCTGGCTTTCTCTCTCTCCATCTTTGGCAATAGGCTTTCCATAAATATTTATTACAAGCTCGGACTCCCACAACTATTTGGATTGTGTTTGTTCCCACTTCATTTCCAGTAAATACTTCATCACTTAGTCTAATTTCCTCCTTCTCTGTCATATCTGCTCTAATTAATCTATTTTCCATACCAGAGTTCCTAAAGGTCCTTCTTTTTTCTCAGCTGAGTCTTTCCTCAGCAATGGTTGACAGGCCCTATGATTGAATCCACCACATTTCCCGTATGCAGTGGAATATAACAGCCAGGGACATCCGTTGTGGATTTCATCTTTTTAATGCTAATGCTAGTGCTGGTGCTGTTAGGAAGCTCAAAAAATGAATGTTACTTAGATTGCACTGATCATGAAACCGCTTCTCTCCTTCTCCATCTCACCACCTTCTCTCCCTCTCCCCTACTCCTGCTCCCTCTCTATTCCTCCCCTCCTCTTTCATTTTCCCTCTCTCCTCTCCCTTACCATCCTCCTCTCCCCTCATTTCTCCCTCACCCCACCCCTCCCCTGTCCTTACCCTCTATCTGACCTCTCTGCCTCTCCCTTCCTCTCCCCCTCACTCAGTCTGCCTTCACTGGTCTCACCTGCTCCCTTTCTCTTACCCCTCCCCTCCCTGTCTTGGTTCAAATATCTCCCTTGGTTGATGTGAAAAGTTTTATTGGTTTTGACTTCCCGTGTGCAATGCCATGAGAGATCAACTAGCAAGAACTGCGACCAATGAAAAGAAATATCTCCCCCGCAGCACCACCATTGCATTATATAATAAACGTTGCCCACCCCCCCACCCCCGCTCAACTGAGGGAAAAAAAAAATCAAAAAACCCACCCACTAAGCAAAGATTGGGAATCAAGCCAATGAGTATATACCGGAAACAACCCCCCCAAAAATGACCATAAGGCCAAATGGATTCTCACAGAATACGACCACAATCACACAGCAGAAATTTCAGGTTAGGACAACAAATCTCCTATTCCCCGCCAGTGAGCAGAAATTCTGGCATTCACCCCCCAACCACCCCCATCTCAGAAATTGCTGGTTAAGTTTGAAACCAGCATTAACGTCGACACCCCCCCCCCCCCCCCCACCCAATGGCCACCCCCAGCATCACCCCCCGCCCCCCCATGTCTTCCATGGCCCATGATCTCTCCCTCCCGCCCTCCTCTCCAATTCCCGGCTGCTTTCCCTCCCAACAGCCATCCAGCCTGTCAATATGGCTGGCTTTCGCGGGGAAAACCAGGAAGGGAAATCAATTGCCTTCAATTAATTTGCGATTGCAGAATCCAGCGCACTCACGTGACTTCTGGGTTTCCCACGCGATAATCTACCCACTCAGTTCCTGGCTCCATGCTAAAATCGTGCCCCATGTCGTTCACATGTGCCCACGTGCACTTCTCCAATCTTTTAGTAGGCATTTGGAAAATACTTTAATGAGACAACATCAAATACAAATCACTAATCTGCTTTATTTTACAGTGAACTAACAGAATGATCGTTATAATAAAAATTCAGTTACGTCACAACTTCAAACTCCTTGTGAATAAGAAAAATAATAAACCACTTAGCCCTGTCCTGGTTAATGTACTAAATAAACTTGTTTTTTAATCCATTTTAGCAATGAAATAGAACAAGGCTGGTCAGCACGAGTCTTAGAAAAAATTTCCTTGGCCTTTCTCTAAGCTAAGCATCCCAAATGAGCCAAAGAAAGAGACATGGGAGGGGTGAAAAGGTGGGCTTTAAGGAGGGTCTTAAAGGAGGAAATGGAGTTGGAGAGGTGAAGGAGTTCCAGAGTGTGGGGCTAGTGGCTGAAGGCACTGCTGCCAATGGTGGGGCAAAGAGAAGGAGAGTCGATACACAAGGTCAGAGTTAGAAGAATAGAGAATCTGGGGGGAGGAGAATGTGGTTTGTGGGGCTGAAAGAGATTACAGAGATAGGGAGCTTCAAAGCCATGAAGGGATACATACATGTAAACTCCTCTTTGTCTCACTGACTGCAGCAAATAGCTGTTTGTGAAATTTAAACCTCTCTGAACTCACTTTCATTTAAAAGGCACCACTTAAATGTAATTCACTTGAAATTCTTTTTGTGGAAAAGACAGTCAAAAAATCCAGAAATGTGACAAACAGTTTAAGCTGTTCAGTGGAACAACTTGATGTTTTGTAAAAGCCTGTATATTTGTCACCAGCTGGTTAGCTAGAAATTTCTGTGGATTGACTGGGTCAGCACATGCAAAACAAAATGAATAGCTGGTGAGTAGCCTGATCAGACTTAGGCAGGGAAGAATTAAAGACAGACTGCTTCTGTATCATCAGTTTTGCTTCTTGATTGCCCTTGTGCCATCACTACCTAAGTCAAACAGCATGTCCTAATTCTCACGATCAGAAAATGCACCCAAGCAGATCACTAAAGCTCAGTGGACAATGCTGGACCTGAATCACAATACAAATGATTCCAGCCATTGAATCTTGATTTAAAAATTGATCCTTACTCCAATACCAGGTTAGAGCAGCACCAGCAAGATCTGATCAAAGTCAATATAGAAAGGTTTCTTGTTTGGGTTTGTGTATTGAAGTACTGTATATGGAATTAGCACACGGTATTAGCATTACATTATCATAATTAGAGATTAATGGAAAGTGTGTCAGGTAGGGTTTGATTATGATTAAGATGATTAAGGTAGAGATTATGCATAGTTGTGCAAGTAAGCTGGTTTTGTTACTGCCAATGCTGTTTAGAATTTTACTCAGGATGGCGTTGCTATTAATCATGCCTTTGGCACTTTAACGTTAGGAGGTTGTTTTAAGTATTTATTGTATTGGTTAAAAGATTAAATTGTTTCTCATTTTCCAAACTACAGGGGAGATGCAGCTTAAGCTGTTCAGTGGAACAACTTTGAAGTCTTCTGATGGCCTGCATGTTTGTTAGCAGTTAATTGTCTAGAAAGTTCTGTGGAATTAATTAAGTCAGCACATGCAGAACAAAGTGAATAGTGAGCAGCCTGATCAGACTTATGCCATTGAAGTCAATAGGAATGAAAATCGGGAGAAATGTATAACTGGCATCCAATCTGAAATTGTCCATTTACACAATCGCCAAAAGTTAAAATGACCCCCACTGCCTCTATATCATTGTATAATGTTTTATTGGAAAGAATAGCATGGGACGTTTCTTTTTATATTCATTCATGAGATGTGGGCATCGTTGGCAAGGCCAGCATTTATTGCCCATCCTTAATTGCCCTTGAGAAGGTGGTGGTGAGCCGCCTTCTTGAATCGCTGCAATCCGTGTGGTGAAGGTTCTCCCACAGTGCTGTTAGGTAGGGAGTTCCAGTATTTTGACCCAGCAACGATGAAGGAACGGTGATATATTTCCAAGTCGGGATGGTGTGTGACTTGGAGGGTAACATGCAGGTGGTGGTGTTCTCATGTGCATAGAATTTTACAGCTCAGAAATAGCCCCTCCAGTGGCTTGCCTTTGCCTTGTATTGTGGGCTAGCTTCTCCTGGAACTGCATAAATAAATAAGGATAAGACTGGCAATGGAGGAGCATGCAGCGTGTGATAGGAAAAGTAAGGAATCTTACAACACCAGGTTATAGTCCAACAGTTTTATTTGAAAATCACAAGCTTTCGGAGGCTTTCTCCTTCGTCAGGTGAAGTGTGGGATTCCTTGAACGTTACCGCATTTATAGTCAGAGAACAATACCTGATGATTACAGATAATCTTTCCAACTGCCCGTTGTCAAGGCAATCAAAGACAGAGATATTACATACAGGACAACCAAATATACAAACGGCCAGAACAAAAGACAGACAGAGACAGAGAGAGAGAGAGAGAGAGAGAGAAACATCCAAAAGGAAGAGAAAGAGAGAGAATGACCCGTTGTATTAAAAACAGATAACTTTTTTTCGCTGGTGGGGTTACGTGCAGCGTGACATGAACCCAAGATCCCGGTTGAGGCCGTCCTCATGGGTGCGGAACTTGGCTATCAATTTCTTCTCGATGATTTTGCGTTGTCGTGTGTCTCGAAGGCCGCCTTGGAGAAGCTTAGCCGAAGATCGGTGGCTGAATGTCCTTGACTGCTGAAGTGTTCCCCGACTGGGAGGGAACCCTCCTGTCTGGTGATTGTTGCGCGGTGTCCGTTCATCCGTTGTCGCAGTGTCTGCATGGTCTCGCCAATGTACCATGCTCCGGGGCATCCATTCCTGCAACGTATGAGGTAGGCAACGTTGGCCGACTCACAGGAGTATGAACTATGTACCTGGTGGGTGGTGTCCTCTCGTGTGATGATGGCATGTCTTGCAGAGGTTGCTGTGGCAGGGTTGTGTGGTGTCGTGGACGCTGTTCTCCTGAAAGCTGGGTAATTTGCTGCGAACGATGGTCTGTTTGAGGTTGGGTGGCTGTTTGAAGGCGAGTAGTGGAGGTGTGGGGATGGCCTTAGCGAGGTGTTCGTCATCATTGATGACATGTTGAAGACTGCGGAGAACATGGCGTAGTTTCTCCGTTCTGGGGAAGTACTGGACGACGAAGGGTACTCTGTTGGTTGCGTCCCGTGTTGCCAGATTCATCAGCCGCACTCACAAGACAGTCCAGAATGTCACCCGAGCATGAGAATCCCTACGTGGTCAGTTTTCGGTAAAATATTAAGATGCCTACGTGGCAAAGAAGCAGAATGCAAAATGGTTAGAAAGGGTTAATTAGTTAGTAACTGAGATTGATACAAGTGGCCTGGCCCTCCTGCTGGGCCATATGTTTGCTTAGTCAGCAGGCCTGCATTGTCTTATCAATGATAGGTCTTTGATGTGAGTCAAGGACTGGTCTGAATGTCTCCATGTTTATGGCAGATCAATATAGGGAACGAGCTTAGCCAAAGTTGAAAGACATTCCAGGTTGGGAGATAAGGAACAGAAGGAACAGGGAAGAACATTCCAAGTTGGAAAGTGAGGAAGTTATCCCCTTTGATGTCTAACAGCAGCATGATCAGCACATGGACGATTTATGATTGGTTGGAAATAATGTAACCTCGCATGGCAACCTATGCCCGGCTTATGATTGGTGTTGACCCTCGTTAAGTATGTTCCAACCCTATTCATCTGTATAAAAACGTGTGGATTTCTGTATGTCTTTGTTCTTGCTCTGCCAGCATAGAGGGACTCTATCAGGAGTCCAAATCAATGCTGCAGACTAAGAACCCTGCTATTAAAGATGTGTTGAACTTTAAAATGTATTCGACTTCAGTTATTACTGAACCAGACTGAGGGGAAAGAATCCGGATCGTCAAGCACAACGCAGCACCATCGATGCTCTCAAGACCAACCGCAACATCGTCATCAAACCAGCGGACAAAGGAGGAGCTATCGTCATACAGAACAGAACGGACTATTGCAAAGAAGCATACCGACAACTGGACAACCAGGAACACTACAGACGGTTACCCGCAGACCCGACCAAAGAACACACCCACCAGCTCAACAAACTGATCAAGACCTTTGATCCAGACCTTCAAAGCATCCTACACACTCTCATCCCACGTACTCCCCGCGTGGGAGACTTCTACTGCCTCCCAAAGATACACAAAGCCAACACACCCGGACGTCCTATCGTACCAGGCAACGGAACCCTGTGTGAGAACCTCTCTGGATACGTCGAGGGCATCCTGAAACCCATTGTACAGGGAACCCCCAGCTTCTGTCGCGACACTACAGACTTCCTACAAAAACTCAGCACAAACGGACCAGTTGAACCAGGAACACTTCTCACCACGATGGACGTCTTGGCACTCTACACTAGTATCCCCCACGATGACGGCATCGCTGCAACAGCATCAATACTCAACACCAACAGCAGCCAATCTCCAGACGCCATCCTACAACTCATCCACTTCATCCTTGATCACAATGTCTTCACCTTCGATAACCAGTTCTTTACCCAAACACACGGAACAGCCATGGGGACAAAATTCGCACCCCAATACGCCAACATTTTCATGCACAAGCTCGAGCACGACTTCTTCACTGCACAGGACCTCCAACCAACGCTATACACCAGATACATCGACGACATTTTCTTCCTATGGACCCACGGTGAAGAATCACTGAAGAGACGACACGATAACATCAACAAGTTCCATCCCACCATCAAGCTCACCATGGACTACTCCTCAGAATCGGTTTCATTCTTGGACACACGAATCTCCATCAAAGACGGGCACCTCAGCACCTCGCTCTACCGCAAGCCCATGGACAACCTCATGTTGCTCCACTTTTCCAGCTTCCACCCTAACCACGTCAAAGAGGCCATCCCCTATGGACAGGCCCTGCGAATACACAGGATCTGCTCAGACGAGGAGGAACGCGATGGACACCTACAGACGCTGAAAGACGCCCTCGTAAGAACGGGATATGACGCTCGACTCGTCGATCGACAGTTCCGACGGGCCACAGCGAAAAATCGCATAGACCTTCTCAGAAGACCAACACGGGTCGCAACCAACAGAGTACCCTTCGTCGTCCAGTACTTCCCCGGAGCGGGGAAACTACGCCATGTTCTCCGCAGCCGTCAACATGTCATCGATGACAACGAACACCTCGCTAAGGCCATCCCCACGCCTCCACTACTCGCCTTCAAACAGCCACCCAACCTCAAACAGACCATCGTTCACAGCAAATTACCCAGCTTTCAGGAGAACAGCGTCCACGACACCACACAACCCTGCCACGGCAACCTCTGCAAGACATGCCAGATCATCGACACAGATACCACCATCACACGAGAGGACACCACCCACCAGGTACGTGGTTCATACTCCTGTGACTCAGCCAACGTTGTCTACCTCATACGTTGCAGGAAAGGATGCCCCGGAGCATGGTACATTGGCGAGACCATACAGACACTGCGACAACGGATGAATGGACACCGCGCAACAATCGCCAGACAGGAGGGTTCCCACCCAGTCAGGGAACACTTCAGCAGTCAAGGACATTCAGCTACCGATCTTCGGCTAAGCGTTCTCCAAGGCGGCCTTCGAGACACACGACAACGCAAAATCGTCGAGCAGAAATTGATAGCCAAGTTCCGCACCCATGAGGACGGCCTCAACCGGGATCTTGGGTTCATGTCACGCTACATGTAACCCCACCAGCGGAAAAAAGTTATCTGTTTTTAATACAACGGGTCATTCTCTCTCTTTCTCTTCCTTTTGGATGTTTCTCTCTCTCTCTCTCTCTCTGTCTCTGTCTGTCTTTTGTTCTGGCCGTTTGTATATTCGGTGGTCCTGTATGTAATATCTCTCTGAACACTTTGATTGCCTTGACAAAGGGCAGTTGGAAAGATTATCTGTAATCACCAGGTATTGTTCTCTGACTATAAATGCGGTAACGTTCAAGGAATCCCACACTTCACCTGACGAAGGAGAAAGCCTCCGAAAGCTTGTGATTTTCAAATAAAACTGTTGGACTATAACCTGGTGTTGTAAGATTCCTTACATTTGTCAACCCCAGTCCATCACCGGCATCTCCACATCATAGGAAAAGTAGAGAGAGAGGTGTGGGTATGTGTAGATGTTAGAGTGGAGGAAGGTGTTTTGGGGGCTGTGCAATGTAGTTTTTATGTTTTAGGGAGGTGTCTAGCCATAGTGTAAGCTAGCGGGTTCGTAGAGTGGTGTGAAGTTATAATAGTCTGGATGTTACTTTAAGAGATTGATGGTGCCCAGGGTGGGCAAGGAAGAAAGGAGTGCCTTACCTTACCAGATCTGGTGAGGTCATTGAATTTTTTTCCTGCTGTACTGAGAGTGAGGTAATTGGCCAAGAGTGCCAGTGCCACCTGCCCTCAGGCAACATGGATGACTGCTCTTCCAGGCTTGGAGGAGTGCTGTTCCAAGAGACAGTGTCTCCTCTCCTCCATCTCGTCTAAGAGGGCATCGTGGGCCTCCTCCGATCTTCTCCTGCCTCTTCTTCCTGCTTGCCAAGTGGGCACAGGTTCAGTGTGCATTGCCATCCTGCTGTCAATATAGAATAAAGATGTGGGTTATCGATGCTATGGAGAGATTTGAGCCAGACTAAGAGAGAAAACACTGCAGAGTGCTTTTAAACAGTTACATCATTATTGCACTCAAGAGGCCTGGGGGTATAGCTACTTACACTTGTGAATGATGCCAGTAGTAATACCAATTAATGTGATAATTAACTTCCCCAGGCATTTCGCATGTAATTCCATATGCTGGTGAGCAGCGTAATTTACGGCGCAATAACGGCGTAACCGACATCAAGGAAATTCACGGCCATTTATATTTTTCTAATTTTTGTCTATGAGCAATGTCACTGCTGATCAACTGCAGTAGTTTGGTGCAGCAAAAATTGTGGGGAAGCTTAAGCCTCAGGCAGTCGCAGAAATGACTTTTCTCAAAATACCAGTCAATTGTTCCCCTCACCAGCACTTCAATCATCAGCAAGTTTTAAAATGTCAGGATTTGGCCCTCCCAGCCTGGGGAATGCTGAAGGAAGCTTCCAACTGGTTACCGTAACAGCTGGCCAGACAGTCAACAATCCCTCAGCTCACTGGCACTGTTTAAAATTAAGATCTGCATTAGCTTGCTGGAAAGCCGAACATTCATCATCAGTTGTTAGAACAGTCGGTTGGAGAGGCACTAAAATAATTAAAATTAAAGTATTGGTGAGTAAAAACACGGAAAGTTGAGGGTGAAAGTTTGGGGATTTTTCACGAGATTTTGAGATGGAACAAGTCACTTGCCTTTACGATAATAATGCATTCTGAGTTCCAAAGTATAATGCTCCAATCATTATAAAACTACATACCTGATTTACCATGTCCACGTTATGGGAGATCTGCTAATATATGTGTAAAAATTTGTCCTTTGCACTCCATACATCACAAGTTGTTACAGATACTAAACAATCTTTAAGAAAAGAGAAAGAAAACCAGTCATTTAATGCTCCTTACATGGATCTGCACTATGATGAGCATTTTCCAATCTTCACAATTCACTCACCCAACAACAGTTAAACTCTAACCTGAAGCTGTGTTTACTTAACAACAATCAGACCTTTATTTCTTAAAGGGCCACTTCTTCTCCTTTATAGCAAGATAATACATTCTGCATTAATGGTATAATACTCCTGCCATTATAATATACTATCAACCAATGGGCGATCTGCTATTGTATAAAAATGAAAGATTACAAAGAAACATATATTATTTTACTGCACATTAACTAGGTTCATGATCAAAACAGTTCAGTCCAGTTTGGGTTCTTACAATTTTTGAGTCTTTAATGCTGTAATTAAGGGGGGACTAGTCACCTTAAAATAGTGTAGACCCTGAGAAGGAAGGACATAAGAAATAGGAGCAGGAGTAGGCCATACGACCCCTCGAGCCTGCTCCGCTGTTCAATAAGATCATGCCTGATCTTCTACCTCAACTCCACTTTCCCGCCCTATCCCATATCCCATGATTTCCTCAGTGTCCAAAAATCTATTGATTTCAGTCTTGAATACACTCAACGACTGAGCATCCACAGCCCACTGGTGTAGAGAATTCCAAAGATTCACAACCCTCTGAGTGAAGAAATTTTTCCTCATCTTGGTCCTAAATAGCCGATCCCTTAACTTGAGACTATGACCTCTAGTTCTAGACTCTCCAGCCAGGGAAAACAGCCTCTCAGCATCTACCCTGTCAAGCCCTCTAAGAATTTTATACGTTTCATTGAGATCACCTCTCAATCTTCTAAACTCCAGAGAACTCCAGTCTACTCAATCTCTCCTCATAGGACAACTGTTTCATCTCAGGAGTCAATCTAGTGAACCTTCATTGCACCCCATCGAAGGTAAGGAGACCAAAATTGTACACAGTACTCCAGGTGGTGTCTCACCAGAGCCCTATATAATTGCAGCAAGACCTCCTTACTCTTATACTCCAACCCCCTTGCAATAAAGGCGAACATACCATTTGTCTTCCTAATTGCTTGCATGTTAACTTTCTGTGATTTGTATGCAAGGACACCCAAATCCCTGTGAATACCAATATTTCTTAGTCTCTCACCTTTAAAGAAATATTCTGCTTTTCTATTCTTCCTACCAAAGTGGATAATTTCATATTTCCCCACATTATACTCCATCTGCCACCTTCTTGCCCACTCACTTAACCTATCTATTTGCAGCCTCTTTGCGTCCTCCTTACAGCTTACTTTCCCACCTAGCTTTGTATCTTCAGCAAACTTGGATACACTACACATGGTCCCCTCATCTAAGTCATCGATATATATATGACTTAGGGCGAGGGAACCTCATCAATTCCATAAAATAAGAAACTGTTCCTTACCTAACGTTTGTTAAAAAAACCTTTTCAAACTATGTGTTACCAATTTTTCTTCCTGTAAGTGCTGTTTCCTGATGGAGTGCTGTTCCAATGGGCCCCCATAGCACTTCAGAACCAAGCCCAAGTGGCATTCCTAATGTGAGTTTCAGCACAGTGATTGTTGGCAGGCTATTCAAACTTGGAAAGTGTCACAGCTTTGCTCGATCTTGTCCTCATCTGACACCGAGGTGAGGATAAGATGCATATTTCCAGAGGCACATTTTCCATAGCAATCGGAAGTAGAAATCCTGGCTGAAATGTTTTTCCCCTTCCAAGCTCAGGGACACCATCGATTGCTAATGTTGAGTTCAGGCAACGCAGCATCGACCAGGAATTGAATCTAAAACTTCCTGGTCTGTATAGCTTTGAACTACACTGAGGTGCCTTTACTCACTGTGCCATTGGTAGGAATGTTGAGAAAATTAAATGATCCTAAACTGGTCCAACTCAGAACAATTCAGGCATATCTAAAAGAAAATGACTGGAGAATATTCAGAATGTTTTGGGACCGAGGGGTTTGGTCGTGTAAAGTCCCCATTGCTACCACATGCCTTTGCATATTCACTCACAGCCAGAAGAGTGAGATGATCAGAGCAAAGCTTTCAATAGCAAAATATTGCGGATGCTGGAAATCAAAGCTTTCTTTCAGTTGTTTTCAGTGGGGCAATATGATCAGGAACTGATTTGAAATTGCCCAAACTCATTTGACTTGGGATCCTTATAGCCAGCAGAGTGAGGTGAGGATACTCACATCTGATTAGTATTGGGCTTAGAGGTAAAAGTGGAATCCACTGTGTCATTCAAAGTCCATGATAGGGAGAGTATGATTGGGTATCTAGTGCTGAGCATTTATCCATTTTTCCTGGCAGGTTAGCGAGGAGAGGTGGAGGAGGAGGAGGAGGAGTCAAGCCTCTGGAGATCTAATGGTAAAGTATGCTATTTACTTTCACTATCAATGTTAAGGGAGGTTGATCAGGGCTGGAGAGGGGCACGAGATCCTGAATGTAATCTTTGGCAATATAAGGGTGAGCGTGCAGCCATTTTCCCTAGCAGTTTATTGGGGTTGGGGAATAAACCCATGCAACCTGTTTGACCAGGAAGACCCACACTCTACACATATCAGGATTAGAACTTCAATTTAGCAAATATCAAAACTTGTCAAACTCCAACTCTCTCCTTCCCAAAAGGGCCTCAGACTCTCCTCCCTGATGTGTAATAATTCAACATTTAGAAATGTTTAGAATATCATTGGGTCAATGATATATACATAATGTGTGTACCAATTTTGAATGGAAGAAACAAATTTAATTTTTTTGGTAGAAACACACATGATCTGAAGAAGCAAAAAAAACACAATTTTGTGTAGAGCTCACAGTGTGAATAACGAAGATAAAATACTCAGGCCAGGATTGTTTTTTTAAATTGCTTTTATTGTAACCATTTTTTAAAGTTGACCATAAATGAATCCTTATTATGTCATTTTCACAGTTTTTTTAGGAATTGACAGAACAAATGACAAAACCAGATTTTGATTTGAAGAGTAGATGCAAAACATTAGCATTGTGGGTGAAATCAGGCGAATGTCCTCTTCGCCTTGTCGCATTTGCATGAGATTTTGTGCTTCATATGTGTAATAATTGTATCTGACAGTTCTTGTTTTGTTTGAGGTAAAGACATCTTTTATTAAGTTAAGCAATTAATATTAATCTGAAGCTGTCCAAATATAGAGTAAGAACATTCATATAAAAATAGCGACAGCAATATTGTGCTTAATATAAAACATTCATTGTATCACTAGGCTACTTTAACCATATTTAATCTTGATTAAAATAACAGACCTAAAATGTTCTAGAGTTAAGAAACACACAGAAAAGGTTAACTGAGTCATTGAGTCCCCTTGGAGTATCGCTTAGATCTTTGTGTGCACCTATGTTCGAGCTCATAATCTAGGCTGATCCTCTAGTGCAGTACAGAAGGAGTGCTGTATTGTTGGAAGTACTGCCTTCCAGATAAGACATTAAACCGAGGCCCGATGATGCCTGGAGCATCATGACTAGACCCTTAGCAAGCATGTAATCTCCTGGGAGAGGCAAAAAACTAGAAGATAAACCCCAGGGCTAATAGGAAAAAAAAATCTTGGAAAATTCCACTCCGACCTCCTCAATCAAAACCAGTCCAGGAGATCACATTGACCATTGTGTACATTTACTGTAAATCCACTTACCTTTTACATGATGCGAATGGAAAAGAGGGAATTCTCCCACTGTCGTGCCCAACATTTCTCCCTCAACCTATACTACAATGAAATGGATTAGTCATTCATCACATTGCTGTGTGTGTGAGATGTTGCTGGTGTTTAGTGACTGTTATGTTTGGCTACATAAAGATCACTGTAATTCAATGTACTTCATTGTTATGAGGCATTTTGACCTGAAAAGGCATTATAAATATGTAAGTGTTATTTACTATTAGACAGAAAAATAGTCAGAGAGAGCCGACTGCATAGGGATCAGGAGGAGTTACAATCATTACAGCAAGTAACTTATATGTTGCACTGTGATGTCGAGGTAATTTCTACTCTTATTGTATATAGTGGAATTTGCACCCTGAGTACACGATTTTTCATAGAGTTCCAGAGGCAATGAAAATGCTAGTTTCTGATGGGGTCTTGGAAAAAACGAATCACTTGTGCAAGAAATCATTTGCTCTAACAGTCATATTTAACTGACCTTGTAAGGGGAAGAGCACGTATTTTAGCACAGCAGGCATGTGTTGAGCAAAGGTTTTTCATTCAATGCTGTTAACCTTTTTTAAACATTGAATCAATAGCCCAAGGTGAAATATTATTTTCTGTGCGGTATTCTTTATCTTGTGCTATCAAATCCAAGGCAGGTGGAAATGGAAGATGTTATTTTTGACTGGCTTTAGTAGCTTTACCTTCCAAATTCAGCAAGTCTTAAAAGTATATCATATTCAACTGAATTCACTTCTCTCCAAAACATAAAGGTGATTTGCTGATATGGTGAAGATGGGATTTCTCTTCTAGCATTGCTGCATGTCTTACCTGGATAGAAATCTTGCTGTGTGACATTAGAAACAAATGTGCTAGTGCATTTCTTTCAAACTCTTTTGCCTATTATTTTAATAAAGGAGTTTTAACTCTTTTCTTTTAATGCCTCTTTTCCTAGCATCACATAGCCCGATTTCAGCTTAGTCATTAGACGGTGAGACAATCCTCTGAATGAAGCTTGCATTGTTTACGTTTGGGCCTTAGCCCATCCTAGGACATGTTAGGGAATGGTATGGTGCTGTTATTACTTAGGAGGATCTCAGTGGAATGGAGCAGAAAAATATCAGAGTAGCTGGGAAGAATAATGCACTGGTCACCAGTTCACAATTAGTACTAATTAGGACTTACTCCTACAAATGTTATGCGGATATTAGTAAATTTAATGTTCAAATTGCCATGCAAACTGGGAATCCGGACCACTAGCAGCTTATGTTTTATTTTTTGGAGTAATGTTGCAACTTTGCACTACCAGTGGGGGGCTTTGCATACCAGAAAGGCAAATCAGGGATTCAGGCGTTTACACACGCTCCGTGCCTCCAGAGGCAGCTCGCCTAATGGCAGGCCTCAAATTTGAACCTGCTGCCTTGCTGGCAGCGGCCCTCTGATAAGTCCAGGGGAGTGGTAGGGGGGGGACGTGTGGAGGAAACCGTAAGGGAGGGCGATCGCACACCAGCAACATAGTGCTATGGAACTGCAAAAACTAGTCAGAGCACCCACGGTGCATGCTTTGCCTAGTTTTTCACAAATTTTACAGAAGGGTCCAGAAATAGGCACAGGGCCCTACCTATGCCACCAGGGACACCTAAAAGCAGCAAGGACCAATATGACGGTGTCCATACCACTAGTGCAGATCAAGCACAAAACCTCACCCAGCAATTTGTATACATTACAGTGATTTTACATCTGAAAAACGGGCACAATGCATACCGATTTTTCCCCCTTCGTCTTTTCAGCATTACATTTACATTGTTTTAAACTACATGGTCCTCAGTTTGTTTTCCTTGCTGCCCTCCATTTTGCTGAATCCTACACCGGGTCAGCCAGGTGTGCTATGCCTGAATTTATTTGGTCAGGTCATTTGAGCGGTCCAGTCGCTGTCCTGGCACAGGTCAACCCTTGGCAAAGCCTTGTGCCTAGAAATAGGCAAGGAAATAGAGGTGCAGCTGCAGACCTGGCCACCGGCCTAGGGGTATTCTGGCTGCTATTGGATTACTGCAACCAGAAGGCCTCTGGGCCTAAAGGTCCATGCAGATTCTGGAAGAGAAAGGTAGCACTTTCCTTTACAGACCTCCTTTGCCTTGCTGCCTGCTGCCGATCCAAGGAGAGTTCAGGTGCAATTCTCAGTACAAAACATCTTTGGGCTCTCCTGTGTCTGGGTGCCCTTCCAGGAGGGAAACCAGGAGGACTGGAAGCGCCACTTTCTACCTCATTAAAATGGGAATGCTATGCCTGTGCATTTTGTAGTGTAGACATTCCATCCTCTCTTGGAGAAATCTTTGAGCAAGATAAAAGGGGTGGAGATCCAGTGTAATGGGTTACCACCCTGTTCCCTGTGCCTGGGAACTGAGTGTTCACTGGGCTCAAATCACAGGAAAATCTGTTCCCATTGCCCTGAAATTTTATTCACTACAGTAACCAAGAGTAACAGTTAACCTTATCAATTGCTGTTTTTCTAAAAGGTAAATTTATATTTTCCACCAACTTTCAGGCCCGCCTCTCTTGCCTTCCATTGAACAGATCTCTCCTTTCAGCTGTAAAAGGAAGACAATTTTGGTTGCAGGAAAGCCTTGGTACTATTCAGTGATTGGGCAGCTGAGGGTAGTTTGTGCCAGCTTTTCCTTCCACTGTCTTGCCAGGACTATGTTGTTTCATAGTGCAACATAGACCGGTGAAGTCCTGACAAAATCTACCTGATGCAGATGGGCAAGTTGGAATATCAGTCAAGACTGGGATTCAAGCTCTCATCCCTCCAGTCTGAGTCCAATTATGCTAGAACTATTGTGCCACATAATGCTACTACTTCTGCATCTTTTACCATAGGTCCAGCACAAAATGCTCTGAAGGTTTTACCATATTATTTATAATTTTTTGTACTTCATCAAAGTGAATGATGCTAATGGCAGGGAATGGAACACTTTCCAATTTGGGTACCCATTGTCAGTATCAAGTACGCCTTGGCCAGGTATTGCATGTATAGACACACAGTAAAGTTCCTTCTGCTCTCTCTTCACAATATTTTCAAGCATGAGTCTCAGAAGATCAACCTTTATATAGCTGTGCACTAGTGTGACATTTTTCCATTTCCTATAGCCATCTTGTGGACTCCGACTGAGATTCCCAATTTAGTTCAAATTAGGAGCAGTTTTGTGCTGTGGACCCAAGCCTGCTATGAACTGGATTAAGACTGCCCAAATGCATCTCATAGTAGACCCTTACAGCCAGCAGACAGAGTAAACTTTCAGCCCATCGGTCTGAGCTGGATTTGTAAATACGTCCCGGGAGTGAAACACTATTGTCTAAACTATTGTGCTACCCTGTAGCAATGTGTGATTTTCCCTTGCGAGAGTAACTGTATATTCTACCTAATGCTGGTAATAAAGGGAGAGGGAGTCAACATTACTGTTCTGAATTTCTTTTATCTCCGAGCAGCGATGGCAGGAAGCTATTGCTAAGGCTTGTATAATGGATAGATTGTCTTGAGATGAGCTAGGCCTTATCACTGCTGCCACCATATAGTTATTTCCCTGCATCAAAGTAGATGTGATTGCAGCCTGAAATCCTGTCCTCAGAGAAACAGAGAACAGGGTCCTGCAGTGTGTGTGTATATCTTTTAAAATAACACAGCTACAGACAGTGCTCTCTATTTTCTCCATTATCAAAAATGACCACAAAACATGAAACATGCAGCTATTGACTTACTTAAAAGTTGTGATGTGGAGATGCCGGTGATGGACTGGGGTGGACAAATGTAAGGAATCTTACAACACCAGGTTATAGTCCAACAGTTTTATTTGAAAATCACAAGCTTTCGGAGCTTACCTCCTTCGTCAGGTGAGTGAGTGAAAGGTTCTCAAATCGCATTGCATATATTAGGCTGGGAGACGATCACACCAATCAAAGGTGTCACATCACGGCACCTTTGATTGGTGTGATCGTCTCCCAGCCTAATATATGCGATGCGATTTGAGAACCTTTCACTCACACACCTGACGAAGGAGGTAAGCTCCGAAAGCTTGTGATTTTCAAATAAAACTGTTGGACTATAACCTGGTGTTGTAAGATTCCTTACTTAAAAGTTGACATTCAGATATTCCCCTGCTATTTCTAATGACCAACACTATAATTACTTGTCGGTTGGAATATTGGTCCCTAGTGCTCTGGCCATTCACAGCATAGCATGTTAGGCTACTGCAGTACTATAAACTGCATATGAACATGCTGTTTTGTGCATCACTACTACAACTAATCCTGCTATCATGCTGCTGAAGGTAATTACTTCTGATCTTAAATATTTATTGCACCATGAAAGCTTGATATAGGGGATTGTTTCAAATAAGATATTTCACTTGGCTTCCTCTGAAGAGACAAAACTATTGGGACTCATTGAACTGGAGTTCTCAGCTCAGAACATCGAACTGTTTGTCATACAATCATACAGCTTTAGCACAGAAGGAGGCCATTTGGCCCTGTGCCTGGATGTGACCCTCAGAATTTTAGTCTCTAGATAAAAATTAATAACAGATGGTGACTGGTTATGATTGTTATGTCGTCCTGCCATTTTGATTTAATTTGAACATTATCCTGATGTCCTGGTGCAATTGTGTCTCCGGCAAGGGCAGGATGGAGATGATGGCCTTCAAAGGAAAGAAGTTGTGATTGTAATTGTATTAAAGCAGCTGTTCTTTGTGGCATTTGAAGGTTTTCAGCACAATTTGACTTTGTAACTGGATGTTAAGTACAAAAAGGTATAGTCAGCTGCTGGTATTTCTAGAACATAAAGCTGTGTAACTTAAAAACTTTTATCATAGTCCCATATTCCCACGCAGAGTGTGGGCATCATTAAGCTATAGAACATAAGGAATGTTATATATATATTACTTTACTCTGAAGCCACGCTATTAGGAGAGTATTACTGCAAGATAATCTTCATCCAGCCAGATGTTCATTATAATGTGACTCAATACAGTTGACGGATTGCTCATGAGCAGGAGATTAAATGGTCTAATCTATGATTCTGTGGAGTGATTATTGGTCAGTCATAATATTAGCAATATATTTTCTGAAGGAGAGAGGAAACAATCTAATTTTATAATGTCAATTTGACTCAGTTAGTAGCACTTTCTCCTCTGAGTCAGAAAAGTTGGGGGTTCAAGCCTCACTCGAGGACTTGAATACATAATCTAGGCTGATACATCAGTGCTGTATCGAAGGCATGCTGCATTGTCACAGGTGCGTTCTTATGGATGACATGTTAAACAAGGGCCCATCAGCCTGTTACGGTGGAAATGAAAGTTCCCATGGCACTTTTTGAAGACCAGGGGAGTTCTCCTGGTGTCCTGGCTAACATTAACCAGAGCCAACAAAATTGCTTGACTAGCCATTTATCTCATTTAGTGTTTGTGGGACTTTTTGAGAGCAAATTGGCTGCCGCATTTGCCTGTATAACAGAGACTTCATTTAAAAAGTAATTAATTGACTACAAAACACTTTGGGACATCCTAAGGATATAAAATACACTATATAAATACAAGTTCTTCCTTTGAAGTGTGGAAATATTCTCGAAAGAACAATAATGTGGGGTGGAAAGGAATGGGGAGGATATCAAAAACGTTTGCATCTGGTAGCTAATGTTTGTTCTAGTAGCATTTCTGAAGTTTCTGTGGTAAAGTCAAACTTATAGTACTAAAAATAAAATTCTAGTGCCTGTTGAATTTTTGGAAATATGGTATATATTGATTGATATGAAAAGTGAATTATTTCTTTATATCAGGAATTTCTCTTATAGCTCTTTCTCCAATGATTCAGACTTTCGACGCTCTGTAACTGCACAACAGGAGATGTGTAAAAACAGGATGTGTTGGCTCACCATCTGACTTCCTTTCCTTCATTGAGGGCACATGCCTTATCTCTGGTTACCACTTTCCCTCAACAGCCTGGCCGAGATTGAGTACTTACCAGAGGCTAATTTTCAACTTTGGCCTGGGTGGAAAACTGGTGATAGCAGATCAGCTGCACATTATACACACCATCTGATTTTCCTAACCCACAATGGAAAAAAAAATCAGGTAGGGTGAAAGCAGGCAATTGATCAGCTACCGCCAGGTTGCCTTCCCCAACGAAGCTGAGAATTACCCCCACCATAATTAAGGATAGATTGACTGAACACCTCGAAAATTTTCAGTTGATCAGAGAGAGCCAGCATGGATTTGTATAAGGTAGATCCTGCCTGACGAACCGGATTGAATTTTTTGAAGAGGTAACTAAAGTAGTGGACAGGAGAATTTTTAAAAATTTGTTCATGGGATGTGGACGTCGCTGGCAAGGCCAGCATTTATTGCCCATCCCTAATTGCTCTTGAGAAGGTGATGGTGAACCACCTTTTTGAACCGCTGAAGTCCGTGTGGTGAAGGTTCTCCCACAGAACTGTTAGGAAGGGAGTTCCAGGATTTTGACTCAGCGACGATGAAGGATCGGCGATATATTTCCAAGTCGGGATGGTGTGTGACTTGGAGGGCAACGTGCAGGTGGTGTTGTTCCCATGTACCTGCTGCCCTTGTCCTTCTGGGTGGTAGAGGTCGCAATTTTGGGAGGTGCTGTCGAAGAAGCCTTGGCGAGTTGCTGCAGTGCATCCTGTAGACGGTACACAATGCAGCCACGGTGCGCCGGTGGTAAAGGGAGTGAATGTTTAGGGTGGTGGATGGGGTGCCAATCAAGCAGCTACTTTGTCCTGGATGGTATTGAGCTTCTTGAGTGTTGTTGGAGCTGCACTCATCCAGGCAAGTGGAGAGTATTCCATCACACTCCAGACTTGTGCCTTGTAGATGGTGTAAAGGCTTTGGGGAGTCAGGAGGTGAGTCATTCGCTGCAGAATACCCAACCTCTGACCTGCGCTTGTAGCCACGGTATTTATGTGGCTGGTCCAGTTAAGTTTCTGGTCAATGGTGATCCCCAGGATGTTGATGGTGGGGGTTTCGGCGATGGTAATGCCGTGCAAAGCATGAAATATAAAAGTAGGGATGTTGTGCTGCAACTGTATAAAACACTAGTTAGGTCACAGTTTGAATACTGCCTACAGTTCTGGTCACCACATTACAGGAAGGATGTAATTGCTCTAGAGAGGCTGCAGAGGAGATTTACGAGGATGTTGCCAAGACTGGAGAACTTTAGCTATGATGACAGATTGAATAGGCTGGGGTTGTTTTCCTTGGAACAGAGGAGGCTGAGGGGTGATTTGATTGAGGTGTACAAAATTATGAGGGGCCTCGATAGAGTGGATAGGAAGGACCTATTTCCTTTAATGGAGGGGTCAATGACCAGGGGACATAGATTTAAAGTGATTGGTAGAAGGATTAGAGCGGAAATTAGGAATTTTTTTTTTCACCCAGAGGGTGGTGGGTGTCTGGAACTCACTACCTGACAGGGTGGTAGAGGCAGAAACCCTCAACTCATTTAAAAAATACTTGGATTTGCACCTGAAGAGCCGTGACCTACAGGCCTACGGACCAAATGCGGGAAAGTGGGATTAGGCTGCGTGGCTTGTTTCTCAGCCGGCACGGACACGATGGGCCAAGTGGCCTCCTCCTGTGCCGTTAATTTTCTATGATTCTGTGAATGTCAAGGGAAGGTGTTTGGATTCTCTCTTGTTGGAGAAGGTTATTGCCCGGCACTTGTTTGGCACGAATACTACTTGCCACTTATGAGCCCAAGCCTGGATGTTGTCCAGGTCTTGCTGCATGCGGGCTCGGACTGCTTCATTATCTGAGGGGTTGCAAATGGAACTGAACACTGTGCAATCATCAGCAAACATCCCCATTTCTGACCTTATGATGGAGGGAAGATCATTGATGAAGCAGCCGAAGATGGTTGGGCCTCGGACACTGCCCTGAGGAACTCCTGCAGCAATGTCCTGGGGCTGAGATGATTGGCCTCCAACAACCACTACCATTTTCCTTTGTGCTGGGTATGACTCCAGCCACGGGAGAGTTTTGCCCCTGATTCGCATGTCTATGAATGTTATTTATATAGACTTCCAGAAGGCATTCAATAAAGTCCCTCATAACAGACTGTTAGCTAAAGTTGAAGCTCATCGAATTGTGGGCAAATTATTGACCTGGTTAGGAAATTGGCTGAGCGGCAGGAGACAGAGAGTAGGGATAATGGGCAGGTACTCAAATTGGCAGGATGTGACTAGTGGTGTCCCAGAGGAATCTGTGTTGGGGTCTTAACTATTCACTGTATTTATTAACGACTTAGATGACGGGATAAAGAGCCACATATCCAAATTTGCTGATGACACAAAGATTGGCAGCATTGTAGGCAGTGTAGGTGGAAGCATAAAATTACACAGAGATATTAATAGATTAAGTGAATGGGCAAAACTGTGGCAAATGTGAGGTCATCCACTTTGGACCTAAAAAGGATAGATCATAATACTTTCTAAATGGTGGTGGTCCAAAGGGACTTAGGGGTCCATGTACATAGATCATTAAAATGTCACGGACAGATACAGAAAATAATCGAAAGGCTAATGGAATGCAGGTCTTTATATCTAGAGGAGTAGAATTCAAGGGGATAGAAGTTATGCTACAGCTATACAAAGCCCTGGTTAGACCACACCTGGAGTACTGTGTTCAGTTCTGGGCACCGCACCTTAGGAAGGATATATTAGCCTTGGAGGGAGTGCAGTATAGATTTACTACAATAATACCTGGGCCCCAGGGGTTAAATTACGAGGAGAAACTACGGTTGTATTCCCGGGAATTTAGAAGATTAAGGGGTGATTTGATTGAACTTTTCAAGATATTAAGGGGAACTGATAGGGTAGATAGAGAGAAACTGTTTCTGCTGGTTGGGGAGTCTAGGACTGGGGACATAGTCTAAAAATTAGAGCGAGGACTTTTAGGAGTGAAGCTAGGAAATACTTCTACACAGTGTTAGCTGAATTGTTCATTTTAAATCTGAGATTGATAGATTTTTGTTAACCAAAGGCATTAAGGGATATGGGGCTAAGGCGGGTATATGGAGATGGGTCACAGATCAGCCATGATCTCACTGAATGGCAGAACAGGCTCGAGGGGCTAATGGCCTACTCCTGTTCCTATGTTCCTATGTACCATGTGGTTAATTATGAGTTTGAACCTACACCCTACTTTGCACTTCCTTCTCCTGGTGAACTGCCACCTTAGATTTGGCAGTGGTGAGCAATTTGTCCTCCAGTTTTTTCCACCTACCCCTTAGTTCTTCGAGAGAATGGGGTTAATTTTCAACTTCAGCGGGGGCAGAAAACTGTAGGTAGTGGATCAGCTGCCCGTTTGATTTCCATTTCCATTGACTTCAGCTCAAGGAAAGAAAGATCAAAAGCTCCACTCCAGCTGCGATCAGCTAACTCAGCATATAGCAGATGCTGATCATGAGACCCTCTTGGTCTGTACAGTTCAGTTCCTCGCCACATCATGCATTTACCCACTGAGCTGTTACTATGTCCAAAATAGTAGACATCTTAAATATTTTCCAACTTAAATAACCAAAGTAGCTTTTGGACCATTAAAAACATATCATGTAAACGGTAAGAGGTAATAAACAAGTTTGTACCAAGTATTTCTGATCAGTATTATAACAAAATCAATATTATTAGACATTTAAAATGGTATTATGTTATTTTAAAATTACCACAGTTTTTCTCAAACCACTTCATTATTTTTAGCGTAATAAAGGGCACTTGAACTTCAGGGTGTTGCAGCACAGTTTCATGGCCTTATGCAAGGCCTACCAGTAGGTTAAGTACCTTACCTACAAAAAGTTTCAGGGAATATTTGAGATTGGAGTGAATTATAATAGTCAGCGTATGTGAGTAATTATAGTCTAGGTGCTCCTTTTCTGTTCTCGTTCATAACACTGTTCATTAGCAATACTACAATAGCAGTAAGTTATTGGATAAATTTGGGCTAACTATACTAAGGTACAAGCAAACTTTTTGAACATTACCTTGCTTTGGTTGGTATCAATAACTTCCTACATTTATTCACATTCATTCTCATCTTGGTTCATTTCTTCAAGTCTGATACCTTCTTCTGGATATCCTTCCAGACATTTTTGGTTTGAGACTTTGAATTGACCTCCTGTGTGAGGCTACCTACACCTGATTTGCTCTTTGGGCATTGGTAGCTTGCCCCTCCTTCTGTAGAAAGCACTTCTTCCTGCCCTCACTCCATCTATTATGATCTGTAGATCTTAATCTATAAATCTTGCTTAATGCCTTCAATGCTGTATACCTCAATTTCTCATGGAAGTTGTACCTTGCACAGCCGGATTAGCCCACAGCATGTTATTTATACAGGTTAAGTGATTGCTTAGATAGTTCAACAGTATTCTTAGAGATTTCTGATGGACCATTTAGTTATATTTATTAGTACATCATAACATCCAAGTTTCTAGAATGCACACAGGATAAAGTTGGAGATTTCTGTGAGCATGTTTATAAATAAAAGGGCAACACGCTAACTGTACACTGGGAGTAATTTGTTGCCCAAAAGGTTAAAAGCTATGCTTGCTAGAAATTAATGCAGACATGAAGCATTTTCATTTTAAAAGTTGAATCAAGTTGTTGGAAATATGTTATTATTAATGCTATCAAGGGTTGTTAATCCTTCGTAATAATAACATCCACAACGATTCGGGCCTGAGTGTGACCGAACATGCAAGCTTTATTATAGATGCAAGAACAAGGTTCTAATGCGGTTATACTTAACAACAAGTACTTATATAAACAAGTTCTAATACATCTAATATATCAAATAAACAAGGATGGTACAACCTGTCCCTAGGAAGATTCAAGCTGATCAGGTCTGGTATCGTAGGGTGTGTGTGGACCTCTGCCATCCCAAGAAACTGTTTCTAACTTTAGTGGGACAATGCCTCAGTTTATATATTTTTCTAAAGCATATTTGCTTCTGGTAGCTTAATGACATTGGTCTCACAATGTCATCTGTCCCAGACATCTTCCCCCCAGGGTGCCCATTGTTCCAGGCATCCTTATCCATTCTATGGTGTTAACTGTTGACAATTCTATCTATGATGTGGAGATGCCGGTGATGGACTGGGGTGGACAAATGTAAGGAATCTTACAACACCAGGTTATAGTCCAATAGTTTTATTTGAAAATCACAAGCTTTCGGAGCTTACCTCCTTCGTCAGGTGAGTGAGTGAAGGGTTCTAAAATCGATTTTAGAACCCTTCACTCACTCACCTGACGAAGGAGGTAAGCTTCGAAAGCTTGTGATTTTCAAATAAAACTGTTGGATGAAAACCTGGTGCTGTAAGATTCCTTACATAATTCTATCTATCTTATGGGGGAGGGACATATCCTTATCTTTCTGTGTATTTTGATTGTTCGGATCCAGACTTTTAAGATGTCTCATCCTGTATGTGCTAATGACAAAAGTTACCTAATTAACTGAACAAAGCTCCTGCAATTAACATAACAGTATTAGTCTGTGTCCAGGTCCTGAATCTTTGATTATGCCTTGGGACATTTTGTTATCTGTTTCTGAGAGTTTGGTCTTCAATGTGTCTATAGAAAATAGGAGCAGGAGTAGGCCAATTCGGCCCTTCGATCCTGCTCCACCATTCAGTATGATCATGGCTGATCCTCTATCTCAATACCATATTCCCGCTCTCTCCCCATACCTCTTGATGCCTTTTGTGTCTAGAAATCTATCTTGATCCTTCTTAAATATATTCAGTGACATGGCCTCCACAGCCTTCTGTGGTAGAGAATTCCACAGGTTCACCACCCTCTGAGTGAAGAGGTTTCTCCTCATCTCAGTCCTAAATGTCCTACCCTGTATCCTGAGACTGTGACCCCTCGTTCTGGACCCTCCAGCCAGGGGAAACATCCTCCCTGCATCCAATCTGTCTAGCCCTGTCAGAATTTTATATGTTTCAATGAGATCCCCTCTCATTCTTCTAAACTCGAGTGAATATAGGCCGAGTCGACCCAATCTCCCCTCATATGACAGTCCTGCCATCCCAGGAATCAGTCTGGTGAACCTTTGCTGTACTCCCTCTATGGCAAGTATATCTTTTCTTAGGTAAGGAGACCAAAACTGCACACAATATTCCAGGTGTGATCTCACCAAGGCCCTGTATAACTGCAGTAAGACATCCTTGCTCCTATACTCAAATCCTCTTGTAATGAAGGCCAACATACCATTTGCCTTCCTAACTGCTTGCTGCACCTGCATGTTTGCTGTTAGTAACTGATGTATAAGGAAACCCAGGTCCCTTTGTACATCAACATTTCCCAATCTATCACCATTTAAATAATACTCTGCCTTTCTGTTTTTCCTTCCGAAGTGGACAACTTCACATTTACCCACATTATACTGCATCTGCCATGTATTTGCCCACTCACTCAACTTGTCTAAATCGCCTTGATCCTCTTCACAACTCACGATCCCACCTAGTTTTGTGTCGTCAGCAAACTTGGAAATATTACATTTGGTTCCCTCATCCAAATCATTGATATATATTGTGAATAGCTGGGGCCCAAGCACTGATCCCTGCGGTACCCCACTAGTCACTGCCTGCCACCCCGAAAAAGACCCATTTATTCCTACTCTCTATTTCCTGTCTGTTAACCAATTTTCAGTCCATGCCAGTATATTACCACCAATCCCATGTGCTTTAATTTTGCACACTAACCTCTTATGTGGGACTTTATCAAAGGCCTTCTGAAAATCCAAATAAACCACATCCACTGGTTCTCCCTTATCTATTCTACCAGTTATATCCTCAAAAAACTCCAGTAGATTTGCCAAACATGATTTCCCTTTCATAAATCCATGTTTTATTGTCCTTGCCATAGTCTCAATTACTTTGCCTGATGTTAGGAATATTATTTTCTGTGGGATGCTGGTTCCCTTTGTATTCTCACAGACGCAAGGTCTGCCCACAGCCTTGCTTTGCAGGATGGGATACATGACTATGACTTGGTCTAGAAATAGTATTTCTTACAAATCAAATTTCAGTAATAGATTTTGCTGTTAATAATGACCTTGCAGTAGGAGCTCACAGCAGTTTAATTTTCAAAGCTTACAGCCTTTGTTTTTCACTTTTATAATTCATATATTTTTAAGGAACTTCCAGACTTTTACAATGTTTAATTATGTGATGACTTTTAAAAATTGTTGGAGGATATGAATTAATTAATAGCTCACTTAACTCTTCTTCGAGCCAGTGCCCTTCTCTTAATGGTGTCATGGTTCTTCCATTCTATGCCTCGTGTTTCAGACCTCTGTTTTTCAGTAACATTTTCCTGTGTACTTTATTGCCTTTCTGTGTTGGAAAGGTTACTTGTTCAAGGTATCTCACTGTGGTTCAGCCTGAGGCTTTGCACAAAAAACTGTAGATTTGTGCTCTGCACACACATCATTCGATAACCCAGACTTATCTTGGCAATGGTTTATGGGGAGCAGAGGATGTGCAGTGATTATCTTTCATGAATAAGGTTTATTTGCAAATGGCTTAAATACATTTCTTACAGAAAGACAGGCTCAGCAGAAGTAAGCTAAATCACTTCTGAGCCTTGGTGCTGCTGCGACTATCTGATATTTTAAAAGGCCTCTGAGGTTGCCAGGAGTTTTTATCTTTCTAGTTCAAAACTCATATATGTAATATTTAAAAGTTTTGTCGTTTGATATCATGGTCTCATTGTGTCATTGAGGATGATGCACAGAAATGAGCAAGTCAGTCTAGCAAGCTTGATTGTAACCAATGGTTTGCTATCTCATTTAGAATCAAGAGAATTTGTAGTCATAGCAATGATTTGAATCAAACTCCAGGTCAGCAATAAGAAAGATAGCAACAGAAAAGCATAAGCTGATGTGAATTTTTTAATAATTTTTTGCAAAGGTTCTAAATACTGGAACCTTATCACTATGAAGATGCAGTGAAATGAAAAATGGCATCAGAATGTCACATGAATATAAACATTTGACTTGTGAGTACAGAGGCTCAATTGTCAAATTTCTGTTTGCATTTTGCGGCAGTTTCTGTAATAAATTCAGTTCGAGCTATAGTTTGAACCAGAAATAAACTTTATTCTTGTAATTTTACTTCTGTCATTTTATTATATATACCAACATAGGAACAGGAGTAGGCCATTCAGCCCCTCAAACCCGTTCCGACATTTAATTAGATCATGGCTGATCTGTACCTCAACTCAATTTACCTGCCTTTGATCCATATCCTTTGATACCCTGACCTAATAAAGATCTGTAGAACTCAGTCTTGAAAATTTCAATTGACCCAGCATTCACAGTTAGTGTCATCTGTAAACTTAGATATACAACTGTTTATTTCTTCGTTTAGTCATTAATATATATGGTGAGAAGCTCAGACCCCAGTACAGATCCCTGGGAAACACCACTTGTCACAGTCTGCCAATTAAAGTACATTCCCTTTATCCCTACTGTCTGTCTTCTACCTCCCAACCAATTTTCAACCCATATCCTAAGGTTATCTCCAATTCCATGTGCTCTCATTTTTATTAAGAATTTCTTGCATGGAAACTTATCAAATGCCTTCTGGAAGTCCATATAGACAACATCGATAGACTCCCCTGTCCACCTTGTTAGTGACCTCCTCAGAATATTTAACTAGGTTAGTCAGACATGACCTGCCCTTCACAATCTATGCTGACTCTCTTTGATTGTCTCATATTTGTTCAAATGCTCAGTCACTCTGTCCCTGACGATAGATTCCAGTAAGTACCCTACAACTGACATTAAACTGTCATAAAGACACAAAAAAGCATACCAGTTAAAAGTAAATAATGAGCTGTTTTTAATCGCAATCACATGGTTCTAAAGGAGCCAATGAATAACAAGGTTTGGCTCATCGATTTTGAAGCAGATTATTTACATTGAAAAATAAATCAGAAATCAGAAGTGAAAACTAAACTCAAAATTGGAACATACAAAATATTGGAATTGAACAGGTTGCCAATCCAATCCCTTGAAAATCTCTGAATTAAATTCATTGTCCCAGAAATTGCTCCAAGCAGCGAACCAACAGTGCTCGCCGCTCCATAGATTTATACTAACCCACTAACTTAATGCAGTCTTTACTGGGTGCCCCTCCTCCAATGGGAAGCTGAGACGAGCCCAGCGTTAGCTCCAGAGAAGCAAGAAGAGCTCGCTCTCCCCTCGACCAATCAGATTGCAGCATTTTTGACAAGCTGCGAACAGTTTCTGCAAGCTGGAACATAAAATCCGGGAAGTGAAAGGTACAACATTAACATCATTGTAAAAACAGTTAGAGACAGTGTAAAAAGAGGGTAAGAAATAATCGAAATAAATAAAAAAAGATGGAAGGAAAAAGTTAAAAAAAAACTTTTAAAATGTTTTAATTTTTAAAAAATGTTTTTTTTAATGATGAAAATGATAATAATGAGTAATGAGACTCCACGTTTTTAAAAGTTAATTTTTGGTTGTTTGGCAGTCATTAAGACTTACCGCACTGTTAAAACTTAGTTTAAACCTGGTATTTTTAAGCGTACCTGTTTTGTGGCAATATTGGTTACTTTCCAGCTGGGCAGAACAGCAAGTTGGCACTCGTCCATTTATTCTTTTGATTGGACAATATCCCTTTAATGCAAAGCTGGCACATCATCGGCGAACAGCCCTACAGGACTTAAAAGGAGAAGATAACTGTATGAGTAAATCCCATCCCTGATAGGTATTTGCACTATGTTTCCACACTGACCTCAGATATAATAAAATATATTTATACCAAAACAAAAGTAAAATACTGCGAATGCTGGATAAATGTGTTCTGATGAAAGGTCATTAACCTGAACCATCTCTGTTTCTCGCTCCACAGATGCTGCTCTGACATGCTGAGTGTTTCCAGCATTTTCTGTTTTCATGTTATAATTAAAGCTATATGTGCTTCTATTAAATGGACTTCGAGGGGGTAGAGTGGGTTTTGTTTTCCTGCAAAGCTATGGGATTCAACCAGAGATATTTTTAAATTAACCATTTAGGATATAAAAGTCTTTCTGTTCCTATTGACAGGCTGCATTAGTTACTGACGCCCACGTTCATATCAATAGAAGGCAAACTTTAAAAAATTGTTAACAATGAGTAGTGTTAAAATTCAGTGTTTAGTAACCACCATTTGATACATACAGACAGATGCTATCATAATTTTTAATTTATCCTTGACACACTAGTGAAGCAAGACCTAGTGAGAGCAGCTGCCCACACATTGACCAGTTTGCATAGCACTATGGGTAATTGTATATGCAAATGAATCTGCATATAGAAAAAGTGTCCCTTTGGTTCTAGTCGGACTTAAGCAGTGATTGAACAGTTCTCATCCAGTATTGCCACCCAAGAAGCTTCTCTATGTGAAATATATGGATGTTAGTTCAGCATGCAATCAGTTAGCACCTCAGGATAATTGATGGTTCCTCTTAGGACAAACGATACCATCACACTCCAGGGTGATTTGAAATTCATCATGTAATGTAATAACATTGTGACCAGAATTATTTCTCCCTCCATTCCTGCTGCCATGTTCTGGCTCTTTACAGCAGTAATACCATGCGTATAGCCTCCTATTTCAAACTGAGGTGTCAGCATGGCTCAGTGGTAGCACTTTAGCCTCTGAGTCAGAAGGTTATGAGTGTTAAGCCTCACTGTAGGTTTTGTGATGTGCATAATCTAGGCTGACACTACAGTGCAAGACTAAAGGAGTGCTGCATTGTTGGAGGTATAATCTTTTGGATAAAACATTAAACTGAGACACCATCTCCCTCCTCAGGTGGATGTAAAAGATCCCATGATACTTTGAAGAAGAACAGGGGAGCTCTGATGTCTTAGACAAAATTTTTCTCTCAACCAGCACCACCAAAATAAATTAACAGCTCGTTTATGGAACCTTGCTGTGCATCAAATTGTCTACCAAAACAGTGTCTATTCGTCAAAAGTAATTGGTTGTGAAGCATTTTGGATAACCTGAGCTTATGATAGGCACTGTACACATATGAGTTATTTTCCTCTTCCTCTTCCTTTCAGTAACTGCTGACAAATTTATCAAGTAACTTTCATGTTGTTCCCTCTCCTTATCATGTCACAGAACTAACGAAGATAGGTTAACATTTAGGATGGACTCCTTAATCCCTTAAATTTAATATTCACTCTCTGCTCAAGGGATTTTTCAGAGAATTGCCACTCGATAAGCCATAGCTGGAAAGGACACAATAGTAGCTCATATAGCACAACGGGGCACTCACTGGCAGATAAGCAATAATGCCATTAAGATAGCGGCAGTAAATTCACATTATTTACTTCTAATTTACATAATATTTTGCTGACTTAAGGCAGAAAAGAGGTGTTGGAGGCACATGAGTTTAAGATTTTAATTTGCATTCTACTCTAAGAAACCCAAAAAAGCTAAATTTGTAATACAAGTTTCAGGAAAACCTGACTCTATCCGGAGTACTGCATTCAATTTTGGGCACCATGCCTCAGGAAAGATATACTGGCCTTGCAAGGGGTATAGCGCAGATTCATCAGAATGATACCGGGGCTTAAAGGTTTAAATTATGAGGCAAGGTTGCATAAACTTAGCTTTTATTCCGTTGCACTTAAAAGGATGAAGGGTGCTCTCATCGAGGTATTTAAAATAATTAAAGCATTCATCAGGGTAGATATAGAGAAATTATTTCCTCTGGTGGGGAAATCCAGAACAGGGGGGCATAATGTTAAGATTAGAGCTAGGCCATTCAGGAGTGAAATCAGGAAGCATTTTTTCACACAAACGCTAGTGGAAATCTGCAACTCGCTCCCCCAA
Source organism: Heptranchias perlo (assembly GCF_035084215.1). NCBI lineage: Eukaryota > Metazoa > Chordata > Chondrichthyes > Hexanchiformes > Hexanchidae > Heptranchias > Heptranchias perlo. The sequence continues at coordinate 105,685,302 of NC_090327.1, forward strand.
AAGGCTATGGATGATGGGTCAATTGAAATTAAGACTGAGATTGACAGATTTTTGTAAGGTGAGGGTAGCAATGGATAGGGATCAAAGCCGGCTAATTGGAGTTGTGTTACAGATCAGCCATGATGTAATTGAATGGCGGAGCAGGCTCGAGGGGCTGAATGGCCTATTCCTGTTCCTATGTTCCCAAACCTTCAGGGTATTCTCTGGCCTTATAATAATCCCTACAAAATAGAAACTCGAATGAATTGTTTTATTTAAAACTAAAGTGGCCCTTCTCTCTCTCAGAGGATTTCATTGCTCTCATTTTGATGCTTCACTTACAATATTGGCCTAGAAATTGCTTAGAAAAGAGCGATGAGCTCAACAATGCTCACTGTTGCTAGTGGCGAAATCGAGCAGCAAGTTCCAGTGTTTGCACATGCACAGTGAAATGCGGAAATCCGAAATTTGCTCCTCCTGGTTCGCCGGCAATATGACCGCTTCAAATTAAAGGGGTATCGCCAGCTGCAATCAGTGAAATCATTGAACCAGCACCAACTTGCTCATCTGCCCAGCTGGAAAGTAACTAATATTGCTACAAAATAGGGATGCTTAAAAATACCAGGTCTAAACTAAGTTTTAATAGTAAGCCTTAATGACTGCCAAAAAATTAAAAATTAACTTTTAAAAATGTGGAGTCTCATTACTCCTTATTTTAATAGTTTTTGATTATTAAAAAATGCTTTTTAAAAAATGTATAAAAACTTTTTTTTTACTTTTCCCTTCCGACTCTTTTATTTAATGCAATTTTTCTTCCCCTTGCTTTTTTCGCTGTCTATAACTGTTTTTATAAATGATGTTAATGTTTACCTTTCACTTCCTGGATTTTACGTTCCAGCTTGCAGAAAATGTTCGCAGCTTGTCAAAAATGCTGCAATCTGATTGGTCTAGGGGAGAGTGTGATCCTCTTGCTTCTCCCATGGGTCCTAGCTTTGCTCGAACTAACACTGGGCTCTTCTCCCCTTCCTATTAGAGGAAGTTCATCCAGTAAAGACATGCTACCTGGTCATAAAATTGGAAATGGAAATCAGGTGATTTCTGTAATGGGTAAGCAATCACAATGCCAATTTTACACCTGCCAGAAAGTGGAAAATCTACCCCTTAGACTCTGAGGACCCATCACACGTCAAGTGAACTACATAAAATAAACAATTCATAATGTGATAGTTATGCAGCCTTTCCATAACTTTATAGTTTACTTTCCATAATTCACTACGTCCTGATGTGTATCCTGTCTTTATGTACTTATTGCACTATTAAACCTATCCAAAAATGCCTTTGTTACAAAATTTGCCCCTGCTTCTCTGCCATTATATTTGTACTCCAAACTGACTAGTCTCTTCACAAGCCAGAAATTCTTGATGACTTTCAGCCTTTAACGGAATAAATAATGTAATGCTGGATCACAGTCTCTTAAGAAATTAATTAGTTGTGTGATCGAAATGTCAGACTAAATGAAAAGAGCTGACAGCCTAATTGGTAAAGAGAAGAAAGGTCATCCGTGATGAAATGCCCCAATAAAAGCACTTGGAATTCACACAACTTTCACTTTCTGGGTACTTCTTATGGTGAATAAAGAACCAAAGTCATATTTTTGTTAAAAAATGTTAATAATACTGTGCATGCTGTTTTTACACCAACATCTTCAACTAAGTGCTCTCGGCCCCCAACCTACTCTGTACTCTTTCCTGTGCCATTCACATCTATCACATAACATGGACTGAAATAAACTAAAGCTGGTAGAATCAGTGTTTGTCACAAAAACATAGAATGGAAATTGTCACCGCACTTCACTCCATTAAGAGGACACAGTGAGATTTATTGTTATTCACTTTGATTGTTATTTTGTTTACATCTAAGATATATCTGACAGATAAACCTGAAGTTTACAGCAAATGTCAGTTTGCCTTGGTTGTTTCCACACTCACTGCTGAGTCAGAATGATGTGGAGAATGTCATGGGTTCAAGCCCCACTCCAGGACGTGAGCACTGCAATGCAGGCCTAAAGGAGTGCTGCATTGTCAAAAGTGCCGAGGCCCTGTCTGCCTGTTTAGTGAATGTGAAAGGTCCCATGGCATTATTCAAAGAACAGCAGGGAGTTCTCCTGGTGTCCGGCTTGCCATTCTTGCCTCAACCAAAAACAGATTGGCTGATTATTCATCTCATTTGCTGTTTGTGGGACCTACCTGTGTGCAAATTAGCCACATTGAAGTACAGTGACTGTACTTCAACATGTAATTGGAAATGCTTTGAGATGCCCCAAGGACATGATAAGCTGCTCTATAAATGCAAATTCTTTCATTAATCCCCTCTTTCCCATTATAGGTCAAAGGAGTCATGCAAACTACGTGACCTTCTTTCTACCTAATTGCCTGTGATGTTGCCCTTTGTATCCTGGTACAATTTTATGAATTCTTAAACTGCACGCTGTCACTATGCCTCAAAAAAAAAGCTTGTACCACTAGTTCATAGGCATAAAAAGAAGGAATGAAGCACATCATTTACAATAATTTCTTTTTATAGTGGATCCATTAACTATTGATAAACATGTTGAGAGTGACTGAGTTTATCTTTGATTTTTAATTGTAATTTTTCTGTGATAATTCTTATCTCTATATTTCATCATAAGTCATACAGACAACTGAAGCCATAGATAAAACTTGAATCATCTTTTGTTTATTTTATAGGTCTACTCAAAATCAATACTAATTTTGCAAAGAAATACAGATAAATATGTAACCATATGTATAAATCACCAAGAGGAAATTACAGAAAATATTATATTCTTTGGACAGTCTATTCCCCCCACTAACATGCCCATTACTTTCAGATGCCGATAATAAGATTATAGCTCATGTTAAATCCTTCATTTCCTCAGCAGAAGGAAATCACATTTTATCTATAGTCAAACTCAAAATTGGCATCTTCCATTATACACTGGCATTTTCGACCTTGTCTGAACCTGTGAATGTAAGCAAGAATCAGACCACCTTATTTGGACCAAAACAAACCCACAATCCATATTATACAATCATTGCAGATACCAGGATAATAGGGGGAAAAGGTTATCAGGGTTTTGATCTAAGCATCTGGATTGAACATATGCCTTCGTGTTTTTCTATTTTCATCAGTGTGCATACTGCATAGCACTGCAGGCTATCATTGCTTAGAGTTAGGAAGTTCTTAATGTCTCAAAGGGAATATTGCAGAGTATCCACTGAAACGTAGTATTTTTGTGACTGGTCAAGTGCAGGAGATTGTTCCACATCATGAAACTCTAACATCTGGTGTAGTTTGTCCTGCTGGGTGGGCAATTTGCCTCAGTAATTTTCAGCTGATAGAGAAATACACAGCAGGCAAAACTTTTAAAGGCCCCACCATCTTCATGAAAAAATGGTTCACAACTTTTTTTAGTTTGTTCATGGAAACATCCTGCAACAACACAAATCACATTGAAACATCATTCAATCAGTTAAATATTTCTGTGGCAAAAATGATCCAAAGGCATTTCTAGCCATTCTCCTGCTCTAAATTAAAAACATAGGTTTCCCTGAAAGCTTGTTTTCGAGGTAAATGCCCTTTTAATTAATCTGGCCTGAGGGGGTGGGGGAAACAAATATGAGAGAAAGTTTAAAAAAAAGTGAAAAAAAGAGACAAGCAAAAATGAAAGGCAGAGAAAGAATAGTGGAGAGAAACTGACAGACTGGCTGGAAGATTGATACTGAAAACTAGGAATCATTTAAAATGTTTGTCCATAATAGAAACAAGGTTAATGTTGGCCAATGTTTTTTGTGAACTTATATAAATCTTTGATCCATGAGGGCATATTTTGCAGCTGATGGGATTAGTCCTGCCAGCACAGAACATGTGAGTAGGGGCTACAAAATCGAGCAATGAAGAACTTTTACTTGAGCCCCACCTGATTAATTTGAGGTTAGGACCAGATCAGCCATGATCTTATTGAATGGCGGAGCAGGCTCGAGGGGCCGATTGGCCTACTCCTGCTCCTATTTCTTATGTTCTTATGTTCTTAAGATTTTTAGGCCAATCGGAAGTGTTCCCACTCAAATGTGCGAGCACGTAATTTAAATATTACAATTTATATTAATGGAATGATAATGAGAGCCAGCATAGTTCCCTGACTTGCTTGCAGAGAATGCTCTTTGCACTCAGTTCACCCATATAACATGGGATTGGTGTAGCTGCGCTAATGCTTGCAAATATTGGTCAGAGAGATGCAGGGATCTGTCTTGTTCTGGACCACTGGCAGTGCAGACATACTGCTATTCCAAAGTAGGAGTGCATGCCTGGGACTGCAAACACATGTTGCAAGGGTAAGGGCAAGTGTGAGCAGTTTGCCACTGGTGCAAGAAAACCGTCCTTGTATCCCACCTTTCACCCACTTCTTCCTCCTCCATAAACACACAGAAAATAGAGAAATACCCAAAGGAATTCCCATAACCAGCAATAAAAAAATCTTGCCATGAATATATCCAGCCAAACAAGTACAGTAAACAAAAATGCAGCAAAAAAAAACAGCAATGACTAATTCCATTCTCAAAGCTCTACGGTTAAAGTTCGCCATCAAAAATGCTCCTGTGAAAAATCTAGCTGGTCACCTTTTAAGAAATCATTTGCTGAAAGGCCTCGTCGCTCACTTTATAGGATAAGATAAAAAGAAAGACTTGCATTTATATAGTGCCCTTCATGACTTCAAGACACCCCAAAGTGCTGTGCAGCCAATGAAGAGCTTTTTGAAGTGTGGTCACTGTGGTAATGTAGGAAATGCAGCAGCCAATTTGTGCACAGCAAGGTCCCACAAACAGCAGTGTAATAATGATTAGATAATCTGTTTTAGAGATGTTGATTGAGGGATAAATATTTCCCAGGACACCAAAGAGAATTCCCCCACTCTTCTTTGAATAGTGCCTTGGGATCTTTTACGTGCACCTGAGAGAGCAGATGGAGCCTCAGTTTAACGTCTCATTTGAAAAACGGCTCCTCTGACAGTGCAGCACTCCATCAGTACTGTGCTGGATTGTAGGCCTAGATTTTATGCTCAAGTCTCTGGAGCAAGACTTGACCCCACAAACTTCTGACTCAGAGGCGAGAGTGCTACCACTGAGCCATGGCTGAACTTAGTTAGTTAGTGAACCTGCAGAGGTAGGACTGGATCAGTCACAAACTACAGATGAGGATGACCAAGTAGTGGTGGCAGTGGAAAAGTAGGAATCAAAATTGCCATTAATGGCCCTCCCATACTTTGGGAATTACAGTAGTGTGGTGAAATTGGGATAGCCTGGAAGGAAGCAGAGGCAGCAAAATTCAGGATGATGGTCATTTTTACTGCCTCTGGCATTGCCATCCCTATGTTGCTGGCTTGCTATAGGAGTCCTTGCAGCAGATGGTATCGCTCTGCAACTGGCTCTGTACTGACTCAAAGCTTGTGGAGGTAGTTGTACCTGCAAATATGGTTGGCGGCATAATGGCAAGTGTGGCAATGCCGCTCCAGTAACTGCTGATCTTCCTGGCATGCTTCTTTCATCTTGTGCCACTTCAGCCATGAAGTTCTGCCATGTTAAAACAACCTCCATCATTAATTTTAATTTGACTTACCAACAGGCACAGGCATCTGTAATTTGCATTCAGATGTCTTGGTACTTCCTGAACTGCAATCAAAGTTTGTACAGCAAGACCTCCTTTTCATGTCCTCCATTTTTTTAATCCTTTTCCTATTCTGCGGAGCTCTTGTAAATGCTACGGTTGGTCTTCTGGTGACTTTCCACAGAATATCGGCTGTTTTGTGAAAAAGTCTCTTCTTCTCTACAAGCTATTGCATGCATGGAGCTTCTCCTTTTGGCCTGTTCAGATGGATAAGCAGAGCACACAATTCAATCCTGTCCTAAACAGATAGGGAATCACATTTTGGCACTATTACCATATTTTACTATCTATCATAATATACAAAAGAAGTTCTCTCACATTTTGTGTGACAGCAAATTTAAATGACTACCCAGAAGATCTCTCGCTGCATCAACAGATCAGGGATGCAACAACAGATATCCCAGTCTAATTTTCCAACCTTTGCCTGCATATTCAGCACTGGCAGGCCAGTTCTATATTGCCAGTATTTTCTGCTTTTATTTCAGAATTCCAGCATTTCCAATGCAAGCACAAAACTTGCAGAACATTGATCCCACAATCTCAAAGCCTGGACTGGAAAATGTACTCCTTTCCCTTGTTGTGGTCTCACTACAGCAGAAGGGTGAACCTCCTCCCTGCAGTCCACCCCTATCCCATCTAGTTAGCTGCCGGGTGCATGAGAGAGACCTGTTAATGACCCACCCTCTGATACTTTTTTCCCCCCATTCTGCAGGGAGAAAAATGGCCTATCCTCAGCACCTCCATGTGCAGCATGGATGATTAGATATTCAGCAGATTGGGGGAACTGAGCCTATGCACCACTTCTCCGTGGCACTGCATGCTAGTGATCCAACACACAATGTCACTGAACAGTCCCAATGTAGATTCATATTAACTTGAATTGCTTCTAATAAGATAATCTTACTGCCCTTTGCAATATTTGCTTGACTCATAGGGGATTAAACAGCAGTGTTGCCTCAGCGGGCTGTTTTACCTCTTCTTTCCTTTCACTAGAATTCACCTCAGAGCTGTCTTTTGGGTAGCTTTGAATTCCTTTTCTTTATTTTTTATTCACACTTTTATATATTTTTCTTAGTGCTAAAAAGTATCATTAGCGAAAAGTTTTTATTGGTATATCTGTCATTTCATAAAAATATCAGTGAAGAGGATTGGATATTGACATAAACTTATCGGATAAAGGCACTTTTTAAATTTAAGTAGTAAAGAATTTGGAGTACAATTTTCTAATGGAAAATTGCTAAAGGTATTTGGACAGTAAATGAGTGTTAACACTGAGTTACTAGCACATGGAGCTTACTATCCTGTATGATAAACTTACAACAACATATGCATAAACGCTGATTATTTACGAGTAGCAAATAGTCTCTGTAATGACAATATGGTAAGTGCAGTACCCAAATGTGTAAGTGTGTTTGTATACTAATAGTGTACTATCTATTCTCCTCACTGAGTAAATGGACCACCAATTGTACTTAAAGAGCATCACATATCTGAGCACCAACCAAAAAGGCATCAGCACAGGTGCGTGATCTACATTAGAAGTACAAAATAATGTTAATGAGGAAGCACAAGGTAAGGTACTGAGCACTGGTGATGAAGAGTGATTGATGAAGGGCTAGTGTAGGCCCACATGCTGAATGCCTTGACTGAGTTACATGGCATTGTGAAGCCTCCCAAATCCGAGCCCATCTTTCCTGCACTTCCTTATTTGAATCTCTCCAATCAGGTTTCCGTCCATGCCACAGCATTGAAACAGTCCTAACCAAAGTCACAAAATGACACCTTATGTGACTGTGGCGCATTTTTCCTCCTTATCCTCCTCGATCTCTCTGCAGCCTTTGACAAATTAGAACATGCTATCTTCCTCCAATGCCTTTCCTACATTATTCAGTTCACTCAGATTGCCTCACTTGGCTCCACTCTTACCTATCCAATTGTAGCCAGGTCATCGCTAGCAATGGATTCTTTCCACACCCCTGTACCATTACACCTGGAGTTCCCCTAAGGATTACTCCTTGGCCACCTCCTCTTCCTCATCTTCATGCTGCCCCTTGGTGACATCATTCGAAGACATGGGGTCAGCTTCCACATATACACTGATGATACCAAGCTATACCACTTCACCATCTCTCTCGAGCACCCCCCTACCCCTGTGTTGTCAGCCTGCTTATCTGATATCTATTTTTGGATGAGCCACAATTTCCTTCAGTTAAACATTGGGAAGACTGAAGCCATTGTCTTTGGTCCTCATCATATACACCGTACTCTCACTACCAATTCTATCACCCTTCCCCAGCCATTGTCATAGTCTGAACTAATCTTGTCATCCTATCATAAAGACTGCTTACTTCCACCTCCATAATGTTGCCTGCTTGCATCCTTACCGCTGCCCATGCTGCTTGATTTCACTCCTGAATCGCCTAGCTTTAATTTAAGAAAATCAAAATCACCCATTATAACCACACTGTTTCTGCTACATGCTTCCCTGATCTCTGTATTAATACATCCCCCCATTACATCACTACTGTCAGGAGGTCTGTAGAAAACTCCCACCAGAGTCTGGCATCATTTGCTGTTCCTCAATTCTACCCATACTCTTTCCACTGCCTATTCACTCTTACTGAAGTATTTTCTTTCCATTGCTGTAATTGTATCTTTTATCAATTGCTATTCCTCTTCCTTCTCCAATTTCTCAATTATTATTACTTCCTATAACCGTTTCTGTTCCCAGAGTACTTATATTATCGTTATCTCTTTTTGTACTCTGAGCTTTGCTCTTTTCCCCTCTTTTTCTTATATTTAGGTTCTTACTATTTCCACCCAGACCCTCCCAGCTCATGGAATTGAAGGCAAATTATTGACCGGGTTAGGAGATTGGTTAGGCGGTGGAAGTGAGAGTACTTGGATTGGAAGGAAGTGACTAGTGGTGTCCTACAAATTTCTGTGCTGGGGCCTCAACAATTCACTATATGTATTAATGACTTAGATAACACAATAGAGAGCCATATATCCAAGTTTGCCAATGACACAAAGATTGGTGGCATAGTAAGTAGTGTAGACGGGAGCATAAAATTACCAAGGGACATTGATAGATTAAGTGAGTGGGCAAAACTATGGCAGTTGGATTTCCACGCAGTTAAGTATGAGGTCATCAATTTTGGACCAAAAAAGGATAGATTCAAGCATTTTTTTAAAATGGTGTAAAGCTAGGAACAGTGGAGGTCCAAAGAGATTTAGAGGTCCATATACAAAGATCACTAAAATGTAGTGATCAGGTACAAAAAAATAATCAAAAAGGTAATGGAATGTTAGCCTTTATATTTAGAGGGCTAGAATATAAAGGTGTAGGAAGTTTTGCTACAGCTACACAAAGCACATGAGGGAGAAAGGAATAGAAGTGCACCCTGATAGAGTTAGATAAAGTAAGGAGAGAGGAGGCTCGTGTGGGACATAAATGCCGGCACAGACCGGATGGGCCAAATGGCCCAAATGGCCCGTTTCTGTGCTGTAGTTTTGATGTAACTCGATGTAAGCCCTGGTTAGACCACATCTGGAGTACTGTGTACAGCTCTGGACACGGCATCTTAGAAAGTATATATTGGCCTTGGAAGGAGTGCAGCACAGATTAACCAGAATGTTATCAGGGCTCCAAGGGTTAAATTATGAGGCGAGATTACATAAACTAGGCTTGTATTCCTGGAATATAGAAGGTTAAGGAATAATTTGATGGAGATTTTTAGGATTTTGAAATGAATTTATAGGGTAGATAGAGCGAAACCTTTTCCGCTGGTGAGGGAGTCTAGGTCAAGGGGACATGACCTTAAAATCAGAGCCAGGCCATTAAGGAGAGAAGTTAGAAACACTTCTTGATGCAAATCGTGGTCGAAGTGTGGAATTATTTCTCACAAAAAGCAGTAGATGCTAGCTCAATTAATAATTTTAAATCTGAGATCGATAGATTTTAGCTAGCCAGGCGTATTAAGGGATATGGAGCCAAGGTGGGTAAATGGAGTTAGGATACAGATCAGCCATGATCTCGTGGAATGGCAGAACAGGCTCGAGGGGCTGAATGGCTTATTCCTGTTCCTGTGTTCCCATGCTACCCCCCCACCTCTTTCCCCCCCCGCCCCCATTTATTGATTTAAAGACCTTTCTACAATAATATTTAGGACCTTGGTCCCAGCCTGTTCAGGTGCAGCCCATCCCAGCAGTACATATCCTTCCTGTCCCAGTACTGGTGCCAGTGTCCCATGCAATGGAACACCTACTTCCCATCACACCTTTGCAGCCATGCATTTACTTTCCTGATCTGTTTGTCCCTCTGCCAATTAGCTCGTGGCTTGGATCCGTCGAGGTCCTGCTTTTTAATTTAGCTCCTAGCTCGCAATACTCCCTTAGCAGGACCTCCTCCCTGTTTTTTCCTAAGTTGTTGGTTCTGACACGGATCACAACAATTGGTTCTTCCCCCTTCCCTTTCCAAGTTCCTTTCCAGCTGCTTCAAGATATCCCTTACCCTGGTGAGGCAACACGTCCTCCTGGACTCTCGATTGCGACTGCAAACGATACCCTATAGTCCCCGAATTATCGAATCCATTATAACTACAACCTTTCTATTCTGCTGCTCCCCCCACCCCAGTCTGGCTTCAGCTCCATAGTGCCTTGGTTAGCATTCTGGCCATCCTCCCTGCAGCTTTCTTCCTTATCTCCACAGGTAGCAAGTATATCGTACCTGTTGGACAAGACCAAATTCTGTGGTTCCTCCTTTCCTGCCCCACTAGGTTCCTCTTACCCTGCCGACAGTCAGTCGCACACTCTTCTTCCTGTACCTGTATCTCTCTATGTGGTGTGACTGTGTTCTGGAGTAACTATTAAGATATTCCTCCCCGTCTCTTATGTCTTGGATTGTTTCTAACTCATGCTCCAGCCCAATGACTCTAACCTGGAGTGATTCAAGAATAAGAAATTTCCCACAGGATCATTCAATCGGGACAGTTTTGTTGTCCTCAAATTTACTGCCTGTACTGTCATTATCTGTTCGTTCTTTCTTTCTTTCTCTCTCTATTTCCAGAACTAACTGAGACAACTTTAATACAAAATTTTGCTTATCAGACAGACTTCAATTGATATCTTTTAGTTACTTTTTATCACTCAGTTTAGTTTGATTAGTCTATTTCTTTCTCTTATTGACATCAGTTTTATATTTATTTAATTCTTATTTCTTGCTTAAAGCTGTTAGTTAGGTTTTTAATCTTGCCTCTTGTTATATTAAATTCTATTTTTTAAGTTTAGCTGCCCCTCAATCTACCATATAGTTATGATGTGGAGATGCCGGTGATGGACACGCTACATGTAACCCCACCAGCGAAAAAAGAGTTATCTGTTTTTAATACAACTGGTCATTCTCTCTCTTTCTCTTCCTTTCGGATGTTTCTCTCTCTCTCTCTCTCTCTCTCTCTGTCTTTGGGTTATGACCGTTTGTATATTCAGTAGTCCTGTATGTAATGTCTCTCTGTCTGAACACTTTGATTGCCTTGACAACGGGCAGTTGGAAAGATTATCTGTAATCACCAGGCATTGTTCTCTGACTATATATGCGGTAACCTTCGTGGAATCCCACACTCACCTGACGAAGGAGAAAGCCTCCGAAAGCTTGTGATTTTCAAATAAAACTGTTGGACTATAACCTGGTGTTGTAAGATTCCTTACATTTTACCATATAGTTAAGTATTAAAGTATGAATAAATAATTGAATACAATAGCTTTTGTTCCTTGATTAATTTACTTAGCACCTCTTTTCTCCACTGCATCTAATTCCCACTCTCACCGAATTCCCATTTTTAAAAGTCCTCACTCTGGTGTCAGTTCACTCCAATACCTACTAACTCTGCAGTGCTCTCTCAAGCTTTTAGTCACCACTTTTAATATCTCCTTCTTTGTCTTGGTGTCCAGTTTTGTCTGATTATGACTCTGAGAAGCGCCTTGGGACGTCTTTCTACATTAAAGGCACTCTGTAAATGCAAGTTGTTGTTGTTTGGGTCCTGGTTTGACATTGCATACCATACTGAGTAATCATTTGTCCACTTCCACACTATATTGGAAGGTGGTCTAAGTAGTTTGGAGGAGTTCAAAACCAAGAAAGCATTGCAGGTATTAAGAATATAGAATTCTTTATCGAAAGTAGCAATTGAAGCTGAGTCAATCAATACCTTTAAGAGGGACGACTGAAGAGAAATCTGATTAAAGGGTACAAGAGAACAACAGGAAAATGGGATTAGAGTAGATAACTCCAGTGGGGAACCAGCACAGGCACGAAGGGCCAAGTTGCTATCTTCTCTACCAAAATGTCTATAATAAGATATGTACTGCTATTTCCCACATGAGCGATATCTTGGAGCACTGTTCAGCAATGCCGCAGGCTACCATTGAGCATGCAGCGACACCAGAGGCATATGCAGTGCTGACCTCATTTACACAGTAGGAGCGCTCTACAGAATGCTCCCATAGTTACTATCAAGGCTTTAGGTCGAAACTCGAAGAAGCAGTTATAGCCAGCTTCAGCTGGCTTGGAGAACAGGCAACCAAGATGGAGCTTTGTGGACACCCACTGTTTTTCATATTCAGATCAGTCAGCATTATGAAGAGATACGTTCCTCTACTGTCATGCACAGAAATAATCAGTTAGCAGTCATATAAATAGCACAAGCTATCATAGATGCTGTCTCTGAAGGCATTGAGACCATAGTAACAAGAAAAACAGAGACCTCTGCACTGATGCAAGTCTATCAGGATTAATTGCAGGTTCAGGTGAAAGGCCTTTTGTATCCCGCATCTCAACAGTTTCCTAAGCAGCCATGCATCAGTGCTACTTCTGGTACTTCCTCAACCAGAACAGCGCTTAGTAGTAGGCCATATATGTAAGTATGCATGTATATATATATATACATATACATATATGTATACATATATATATATATATATATGTATAGTCAAGATGGAGAAATCCACAGCACACTTGGGGCAATCACACTGTGACTAGGTACACCAATGGCACTGCACAACTTGAACAAAAATGAATAGACTTTTAAAATATCTTGCAGTGCTCATCAAAAACTAAACAAGAATGGCAAATAGCTGGTCCATTATTGTAAACACGTGCACAAGAAAATAATTAAGACCAAATGCAGAGTTCAATGGAAAATCTGGGCAACTATCTCCTTGTCATGGAGTGTATGGTGCTAAGTACAGGTTTGCTCAATGGGGGTTGGCTCCAAGCACATATTGGAAATTTGGGCCCGCATGGCCCAGAATTTTTCTAACCATTACGTTTATTTCTTTTTGGGTGAAGCTCTTTAGCATGTCAGTGTGTCAGGAGTTTCAGTCAATGATGTAACTACAATTTGAGCTCTGCTGCAGAATGACTATGCATGGTAAACTTTAAAAAGGCTGTGATATAATTTGAGTGGAAGGAAATTCTTGCGACATGCATACTTTACCCATCTACTTCATCTACAGTGGGTAGCCTTATTTTGTATGACCTTGTCAGGTCTGCAAACATTTGCCACATTTGGAGCCAGGTTATCTGAATGGTGGAAACAGCATTGAACCTTTGTGCCACCTCCTCCCAAACATTCTGGATGCCTATCCTGTGGGTAAGGGCGTCCTGGAGTGCCAAACGGGGCTACCATCCTGTCCCCCACTACTTTTAGCAGGATTTCCACTGTTGCATCAGGTAACCTCAGCATCCATATTCTCACATTTATAGCTCTCACTTTGCCACCAAAATTTCACTCTTATTTAAACAGTTGCTGCAGGCCTTTAAATTACAAGCTAGAGCTCTCTGTGAATGTGTAATGAGGCATGACACTGGAAGATTTGTCAAAGTCGATCATGCACAACTCAGGCAAGTGTAATGGCTGCACCATAATATTCTCACCATCTCCATGCTCAGCTCAGAAAACTGTCCCTACAGTCTTTCCTTAGGTAGATCGACTGTGATACTACACTGACCATATTGTACTGTAAACAACACACTGTACAACAAATAAATTATAATCTTTTCTTATATATTGGGAGTTGTGCATAATCTCTTCATGCCATCCGGAAAGAGGATATTAATGGTGGCAATGAACTTCGCGGCTACTGGTAAAGTGATTAAAATGATAAAAGATGATTGTAAATCTATTTGTAACGTTTGTCATAGGTCGATGAAATCTTGTCTACTGAGTCAAAATCTACTGAGTCATTGCAGGTCCGATAGACGCAGATAATTTATCCTATTCTGGTATATTTGTTGGACTGAGACAGTGCCTCATCCTTCTCTTCCACCACTTCTTTCTCCACCCCTTCCTTCCATCACTCTCCGATTGTAATGTAGTACAAATAGACATTGACGCTGATTATCAATTTGTATGTACGAGCGCTATTTAACACTGGTTAAATGTAGCCTTAATAACATCCATGTATAATGTTAGTGCAACATTTTAATTGGCCTTAATTTATTCCGTGCCATCCATTAATTATTGGTTTAATTGCTGATTATTTGGGTAGTAATACTTATTGCCGGTGACTAAATCATGGTGTTAAATGTTAATTAGTAATAATCAGGTTCAAAGTTGATTTAACATCCAGAACTCAAATTTCTCCTATGTGTTTCAATGCACAAATACTATCACAGGTTCAACAATTCTGCTCTACATCTTTACAAATTTGCATAAAAGAACATGAAAAGTCATAGTTCCATTTTTTCTATGGCCTTTTCCTTGTACAAAATGGTTCTTAAGACTATATCAGCATACAAATTAGATAGATTTCTTTCAGAAATTAATATTTTGGGATACAGTAGATGAGTAATTTGAGTCTTGACATATGGTAAGTCTGCATGCTTTGGATGAACAGATGACTTTGGACCCATGAGGATCGATAGTAACTTCTCCACGATGGGCGGGAAGGGTTGGTGGCCGGTGGTGAAATCATCAAATTCGCAAAACCCGACCCTAACCTGTCATTCACGTGTCCATTTTTACCACGGCGGATATTGGGGCATCTGAGTAAGCAGTTCTGGAGTGGCGGGTCCGTCATTATGATATTTAAACGAGGCTCCTTTCATGAGATTTTGGCAGTGATTTGAAATTAATTCACCCATTAACTTGAAATTAACCTGTGCCTCCTGCACGGGTTTCACGGGGTTCGGGAAACTCATCACTAAAATGGAGGGCGAGATCGAGCAGCACTTCATGGGGATGATTAAAGTCAGGAGTCCTGATATGTCCGAGCCCGCATGCAGCAAGACCTGGACAACATCCAGGCTTGGGCGGATAAGTGGCAAGTAACATTCGCGCCAGACAAGTGCCAGGCAATGACTATCTTCAACGAGAGACAGTCTAACCACCTCCCCTTGACATTCAACAGCATTACCATCGCCGAATCCCCCACCATCAACATTCTGGGGGTCACCATTGACCAGAAACTTAACTGGACCAGCCATATAAATAATGTGGCTACAAGAGCAGGTCAGAGGCTGGGTATTCTGCAGCGAGTAACTCACCTCCTGACTCCCCATAGCCTTTCCACTATGTACAAGGCACAAGTCAGGAGTGTGATGGAATACTCTCCACTTGCCTGGATGAGTGCAGCTCCAACAACACTCAAGAAGCTTGACACCATCCAGGACAAAGCAGACCACTTGACTGGCACCCCATCCACCACCCTAAACATTCACTCCCTTCACCACCGGCGCACTGTGGCTGCAGTGTGTATCATCCACAGGATGCACTGCAACAACTCCCCAGGGCTTCTTCGACAGCACCTCCCAAACCCGCGACCTCTATCATCTAGAAGGACAAGGGCAGCAGGCACGTTCCCCTCCAAGAAACACACCATCCCGAGTTGGAAATATATCGCCGTTCCTTCATTGTCGCTGGGTCAAAATCCTGGAACTCACTTCCTAACAGCACTGTGGGAGAACCTTCACCACACGGACTGCGGCGGTTCAAGAAGGCGGCTCACCACCACCTTCTCAAGGGCAATTAGGGATGGGCAATAAATGCTGACCTCGCCAGCGACGCCCACATCCCATGAACGAATAAAAAAAATATGAATAAAAGCTCAGTGCTCACAGCTGTTTTCTCAGTTGCTTCCGGGAATCAGTTTGGTGAGAATACTTGTTGTGAGAGACTTAATTGTACAGCTTGGAGGTGCTGACACAGACAATATCAGGATGGGTGGCGCCATGGCTGCTTTAGATTGGACTTCGGCCGAGGAAGACAATCAGCATCATCAGCTGCAATATCGTGCTGTGGAGTGAACTGCAGATAGACAAGAGAGAGAAGAGCAACATAGGAGTCGAGGTCGCAGGAGGCACTACCCATCTAACAGGGTTTACAGACAGAGGCTCAGCTTCCTGGACCTTTCGGAACAGCAGTGCTTCTGAAGGCTGAGATTGTCAGGTTAGGTGGTCGCCGACATCTGCAGCCTCCTAGAAGAAGACCTGCTGCCTGCTGGACCTGGTGGCCACACATTACCAGTGGCTGTGAATGTCACCACCGCCCTCAATTTTTTTGCCTCTGGTTCCTTCCAAGGTGTTTGCAGAGACATAGCGAGGGTCTCGCAGTCGGCTGCACATAAATATATAAGGCAGGTGACGGATGGATTGTTTTCCAGGGCTGGGAGGTATGTAAACTTCTTTTGTGATGAAAATCGCCAGAATGAGCAGGCACTCGGATTCGCATCTCTGGTTGGCCAGAGAAGTATTGTGAAAATCCAACTTTAATACAATGAATAATGGAATACAAACTGGCTTCAAAGAACAAAATGCACAAAAAGAGAGCCTTCAACTAGGATACATAAATAGTGAGATCCAGATCCTTCTGCATAAAACTGCATTAGAGACCAACAACAGAACAGTCAAGGTGCATACTTACTTTTCAGTATGTAATACATTCTCCATGGAACTCTATTAGTGAACTTTGATCCTTAATAAGGAGCTGGCCAAGTGAGACAGAAAAGAAAAAGTACATTGTCAAACTGTTTTCAATTTTTGTTAGATTGAAAACATTCATTGTTGAACTGTATTGATGAATATTTAACCTTAAAAAAGAAATGTTCAAATACAAACAGGCCTGCATTACTGACACTGATCAGAATAAGTACAATATCAAATTGCACAGTCAATGCAAGAAAAGAAAACGTTTGGAGGTTTCTTAATAGAAATGGGAAATCCATTGTGTCAGTCTTGGCTTGATGGTAGCACTCTTGTCTCTGGGTTACAAGGTTATGGGTTCAAGTTCCACTCCAGAGACTTGAGCATATAATCTAAGCTGGCATTTCAGTGCAGTACTTTTGGATGAGATGTTAAAGCAAGGTCTTGTCTGCTCTCTCAGGTGGATGTGAAAGATCCCAAGACACTACTTGAAGAAGAGCAGGGGCGTTCTCCTGATGTCCTGGCCAATATTTATCCCTCAACCAACACCTAAAACAGATTACATGGTTATTTATTTCATTGCTTTTTGTGGGAGCTTGCTGTGCGCAAATTGGCTGCCATGTTTCCAACACTACAACAGTGACTACACTTCAAAAGTACTTTATTGGCTGCAAAGCGCTTTGGGACATCCTGAGGTCATGAAAAAAGCTATATAAATGCAAGTATTTCTTTCTTTGGTGCAGTGCAATTGCAGTCTCCCAGAGTTCAGGTGCTCAGCCCGATGTTGCTGCAATGGCCAGCATCATCATCTCATCTCATCACATTCACATGCTCTTCACATTGACGTCAGAAGAGGAGTGAAACAACTTCAGAACTGTGGACACGGTGCAAACTTTGAGTGCCGTTATAAATTGGATCTCTGTAAGCGCTGGAAACTTGACAGGTAATTTCTCTCATCCCTTTGTTCAGTACAACTGCACCCTTCAATAGCTCAACACCCTTGGTTAAGTCACAGCACCACTAGCGAGTTAAAACTTAACTGTGAGCCTAAAACCCAAACTTCTGATGAATGCTCATACAATACAAACCCTCCTGCGTGTAGAATGACTCTGTCATTTGTGAGGCAGGTGGAGGAGTCTGTAGTGGTGAATGGGATCAATATGTCACTTATGAATTATTAATTGTCAATAAGAATTTCTTTGTGCTAATTTATAAAATTAAATTCCCTTTTAATGTGCAGATGTAATTGGGTGGCAATAGAGAAGAGAATTAAACTGATTCGGGGCCATACGCCCAGAAAAGTTCTATTAATTACATTTAGAACGTAAGAACATATAAGAACATAAGAAATAGGAGCAGGAGTAGGCCAATCGGCCCCTCGAGCCTGCTCCACCATTCAATAAGATCATGGCTGATCTGATCCTAACCTCAAATCTAAATTCATGTCCAATTTCCTGCCCGCTCCCCGTAACCCCTAATTCCCTTTACTTCTAGGAAACTGTCTATTTCTGTTTTAAACTTATTTAATGATGTAGCTTCCACAGCTTCCTGGGGCAGCAAATTCCACAGACCTACCACCCTCTGAGTGAAGAAGTTTCTCCTCATCTCAGTTTTAAAAGAGCAGCCCCTTATTCTAAGATTATGCCCCTCGTTCTAGTTTCACCCATCCTTGGGAACATCCTTACCGCATCCACCCGATCAAGCCCCTTCACAATCTTATATGTTTCAATAAGATCGCCTCTCATTCTTCTGAACTCCAATGAGTAGAGTCCCAATCTACTCAACCTCTCCTCATATGTCCGCCCCCTCAACCCCGGGATTAACCAGGGATGAGGGGGCGGACATGGAGAATTAGCCTGACAAAAACAAATTTTCCCCAGCACAATCGGGATAAGAAAAAAACAAAGGGAGAAATCTTCAGATTGATATGGGAAGTAGCCACAGTCTGTGCCAGCAGTTTTTTTTTGGTCGCAGCAGGTTGGTGTTAGATTGCATAACAGAGTTCAACTGCAACAACGATAAATGGTTCATGAAATTTAATCCTATTGATTACTGGGAGCACAGAAAAACTGGGAGAAATTGTACTGGGAAGCCAATGGACAAATCACACATTTCTTATGGCCTCTAGTATGCTTCAGTAACCCTGGCTCAGCAAGTGATGGTTACCACTGCATTTTAATTTCTTCATACAGGGAACAGGGCTCCAGGCAATCAAACATTCTGAGTTCCTCAGACAGGAGCAATGGTGTGAGCAGCTTGGTTGCTAGTATTCCCTGTGGACTTTTTGGATTAATAGGATTAAGATTTAGTTCCAATGTTCCTGGCACAAATTCAAACATATAGTTTGGTGAACAAAGTACTTGGTGAATTTTTCTAATTTGTTTACAAGATACAATGATGTAAATCAGGATGAAATGCATTATTGTGCCAATTGGAAGTTGTTCCGTTTCTGGTCTTATAGAGGACCTACAGCCTAGCCACACTGGTGAATGTTTTAAACAATGGACTCTGGATTAGAATAGGCCATCTGTGTTCAGTTCATGATTCTACATTGTTTTTGTCTGTACTGAGTCCAGAAAGGAGAGAGGTTTTCTGTATAATCTGCTATATAGGGCTACAATGTTCCATTATTGGGTTGGTGTATGATTTGTAGAACATTGAAGATTCTGATGGTGATAGATAGGAGAAAACTCTTTTGAGAATTCATACTCTTCCAGCTTTTCAAGATCTGTTTACCATTAGTTTGCCGCAACAAAGTTTAGACCTAATTGAAAAGCTTCATCCCTTTATATTTCATAGAAATACATGGAATGTACAGCAAATAAACAGGCCATTCAGCCCAACAGTTCCATGCCGGTGTTTATGCTCCATACAAGCCTCCTCCCACCCTTCTTCATCTAACCCCATCAACATATCCTTCTTTTCCTTTCTCCCTCATGTGTTTATCTCGCTTCTCCTTAAATGCATCTATTCTAGTTGCCTCAACTACTCCATGTGGTAGCAAGCTCCACATTCTAACTACTCTCAGGGTAAAGAAGTTTCTCCTGAATTCCCTATTGGATTTATTAATGACAACCGTATATTTATGGCCTCTAGTTCTGGTCTCCCCCGCAAGTGGAAACATCTTCTCTACGTCTACCCTATCAAACCCTTTCATAATCTTAAAGACCTCTATCAGGTCACCCCTCAGTCTTCTCTTTTCTAGAGAAAAGAGCCGCAGCCTGTTCAATATTTCCTAATAGGTATAACTTCTCAGTTCTGGTACTATCCTAGTAAATCATTTTTGCACCTTCTCCAGTGCCTCTATATCCTTTTTATTATGTGGAGACCAGAACTGTTCACAATACTCTAAGTGTGATCTAACCATGGTTCTATACAAGTTTAGCATAACTTCCCTGCTTTTCAATTCTATCCCTCTAGAAATGAACCTCAGTGCTTTGTTTGCTTTTTTTATGGCCTTATTAACCTGCGTCGTTACTTTTAGTGATTTGTATATCTGTACCCCCAGTTCCCTCTGCGCCTCTGCCCCATTTAGACTCTTATTTTCCAAGGAGTATGTGGCCTTCTTATTCTTCCTACCAAAATGTACCACCTCACACTTATCTATATTGAAATTCATTTGCCAATTACAGGCCCATTCTGCAAGTTTATTAATGTCTTCCTGTATTTTGTCGCAGTCCTCCCCAGTATTAACTATACCCCCCAATTTGGTGTTGTCGGCAAATTTTGAAATTGTACTTCCGATTCCCGAGTCCAAATTGTTTATGTAAATTGTGAACAACAGTGGTCCCAGCATCGATCCTTGTGGAACACCATTGCCCATCTTTTGCCAGTCTGAGTACTACCCTTAACCCCTACTCTCTGCTTTCTGTTTTGTAGCTAGCTTGCTATCCATTCTGCTACTTGTCCCCTGACAACCTTGTAATTAATCTTTATCAACAGATTCAATGCATTCCATTTAAAACAGTTGTGGTTTGTCTGGACTATCAAGTAAATTGGACAAACCAGATCTGCCTGAATCCAAAGCATTAAAAATAGTGCACCAGTTGTTGGTTTCTCTAGACAGGATTATAGGTTTGTTCAGGCACACTACTAATATGTTCATTACTTTCCTTCACAGCTGATTTTCCAGGTCCCATCTCTACCCTCCAGGCACCAGATTGAACAATGTGTTAATTCAAAAGCTTTTTACTCAGATAACTTTTTATATCTTTTTACATATCGTAGATGCACATCAGAAGTATAATCCTGTCTAGAGAAACCAACAACTGGTGCAATATTTTTAATGCTTTGGATTCAGGCAGATCTGGTTTGTCCAATTTACTTGATTGTCCAGAAGTGTTGTGTATCCAAAAATATCTCCATGATTTTTAGATCATGGAAAAATTAAGTGAGTGTCACAGTTAAGTCTCCTTCAGCTGTGTACGTTTATGTTCTTTGTATACAAGCAAAAACCTAATAGTCCAGTATCTGAGCCTATTGCAGAAACCTTCTTACAATTAGTCACCTTTACCCTTAATATATCCATTATGAGACCAAGTAACTGGATGTCCATTGGCCTTTACAGTTCTGAAAAATTAATTCTCTGGCTTGGAAGATGAATTAGTTCTTGCTAGCCAGCCAAATGTTCTAGAAGCTGAGCTGAACTGTTTGGTTTATCAAAATCAAAAAAATATATATAGTGTCATGGGGGGAGGAGAAGGCATTTTTACTTTTCACTAAGTAATCAGGGTTTTCGACACAGATACCCTACAGTTGCTTTATTGCTTTTTTTAACTATACAGGCACACCTCTCTCTCTCTTCCTACTTCCCTCCCCATAGTTAGAAATAGGAATCAGTTGTTTGTGATTAAAACAAATACTTTTATTCAGCCAAAGAATAAGCCAGGCCTGTAGTAGCAGTTACAATATCGAATAAGCAGATTATTTAGAAAATAGGCATTTTCTCAGAAAAAAAAAACACAAGTCACAGATGTAATATAAGAATTTACATTTACCTGATCTGAAATGCACAAACTAAAGAACATGAACCAGGTTATGACTCCCTGTTTTAACCAAGTTTTTTCTTTCAATTTTAGATACAGCTTTAAACAATATTCTGCCTTACTGTTCCTTTTATGTTTTCTTCATGACTAGAGCTATAAAATACAATAGTTTGAACAAAAGTAATAAATATTAAAATTCCTTTCAATGTTTGAGAAAGAGATTGAATTGAGCAGGCCTTATCCACAATCTCAACTAAGCAGATCATTCCATCAGTTTAAAGGTGGGGTTTTATATGGAGGACCAAAATTGATAAAAGTTAAGAAAAGATTAAAATAATTTGCATCTTTTCTTATAGAATCATAGAATCATAGAAGTTACAACATGGAAACAGGCCCTTCGGCCCAACATGTCCATGTCGCCCAGTTGATACCACTAAGCTAGTCCCAATTGCCTGCACTTGGCCCATATCCCTCTATACCCATCTTACCCACGTAACTGTCCAAATGCTTTTTAAAAGACAAAATTGTACCCGCCTCTACTACTGCCTCTGGCAGCTCGTTCCAGACACTCACCACCCTTTGAGTGAAAAAATTGCCCCTCTGGACCCTTTTGTATCTCTCCCCTCTCACCTTAAATCTATGTCCCCTCGTTATAGACTCCCCTACCTTTAGGAAAAGATTTTGACTATCTACCTTATCTATGCCCCTCATTATTTTATAGACTTCTATAAGATCACCCCGAAACCTCTTACTCTCCAGGGAAAAAAGTCTCAGCCTATCCAACCTCTCCCTATAAGTCAAACCATCAAGTCCCGGTAGCATCCTAGTAAATCTTTTCTGCACTCTTTCTAGTTTAATAATATCCTTTCTATAATAGGGTGACCAGAACTGTACACAGTATTCCAAATGTGGCCTTACTAATGTCTTGTACAACTTCAACAAGACATCCCATCTCCTGTATTCAATGTTCTGACCAATGAAACCAAGCATGCTGAATGCCTTCTTCACCACCCTATCCACCTGTGACTCCACTTTCAAGGAGCTATGAATCTGTACTCCTAGATCTCTTTGTTCTATAACTCTCCCCAACGCCCTACCATTAACGGAGTAGGTCCTGGCCCGATTCGATCTACCAAAATGCATCACCTCACATTTATCTAAATTAAACTCCATCTGCCATTCATCGGCCCACTGGCCCAATTTATCAAGATCCCGTTGCAATCCTAGATAACCTTCTTCACTGTCCACAATGCCACCAATCTTGGTGTCATCTGCAAACTTACTAACCATGCCTCCTAAATTCTCATCCAAATCATTAATATAAATAACAAATAACAGCGGACCCAGCACCGATCCCTGAGGCACACCGCTGGACACAGGCCTCCAGTTTGAAAAACAACCCTCTACAACCCTCTTCTGTCTTCAAGCCAATTTTGTATCCAATTCTTTGCAATATTTCGACACAAGAGTGTGTAGTGTTGCTAAAATGTTCTGCCTATATAACCGATTTAAATTCAAGAGTTTTATTCAGGAGTCCCCCTCCAAACTTAAATAATTATACATTCCTAACAGAATTTCCCTCCATTAAGTTAACCCTTCTGCTGTTTTTTTTCCTCTCTTTCAGATGTGATAGATGCAAATAAATTTTAAATTTCAGACACATGTACAAGAAATATATAAATATTGTTAACTCCAACACACACCACCAACTTGTGTCCTTAGGTAAGCCTAACCTGTATAGTCTGGAGAGAATCCAGAGAATTCTGTGAATAGCATGGTCTTTAATTCATTTAAAGATGATGCGCTATCTCTCCAGACATTTCTCATTTCTTAAGTCATCCTTCTACACTGGCACAAATTGTTGATTGGCTTTTATTCCAGATGTCATTTGTTTAAACCTAGCAACCTGACCGTGGTGGAGGAAGGGTTAAAATGTAGGTAGTCTGGTCAGAATTCAACCACAGTAATATCAAATCCTATTTTTAAATTTCATTTTTGAGCAAAACCCGAATTATGTGAAGCTTAGAAATGTGAGTAACAATCTCCTGTCCTGTTAAAATTGGAAGTGAAAATGGTTTTACATAATTTTGTAAAAAGTGCTTGCAAACAGAAATCATTTGTTGATGCATTAAATGGAAATTCAAAATATGAGTTCAGTTCAGCACAATTCAAGAAGGCCAAGTTAATATTTACCTTGCTCAGCCTTGACTTTGAAAATATATTAGTAGTAAATGTGATTGAGAATGTAGATTTATTCTGAATCTGAGATGAATCTAAAGATGAGAATTTGCGAAGAGTTGTTCTTGCCTGATAGCATCTTCAAAGAAAAATTTTTAATTTTAAGAATTGTATCTAAGTTTGACCCTGAAGTTACCTGCATTCCCATCACATTTTTTAAATGTTTTATTATGTTATGTAGTCATCAAATGACTCTCATCGAATAAGCCTTTAAATGTTTTCCATTTAATATTTTCTACTTCTTATGGTTAGGGATGTTAATGATAGGAAATGACCCCTCCTCACCTATATTTTATAACTTAATTTCTACCCAACAAACAGTGGAGATGACACAGTTCACTTACTATGCAAAGTTCCCCTTACAATGGCTACCAGAGCACCTGAACTCTACGCTCTACAGATAGAGGGGGTTAAAATGGATAGGGCTGAAACCGGGCGCGGGTATGGCGATCCGTGATTAACCCCCGCCCGGTGCTTCCTTCACAGGCAGGATGAGACATTTGTCCAGCCTCAGTACTCACCTGTCTCTCTGACAGCCTGCCAAAATCTCTTAAAGGTAGCTGGTACCTGTTATTTTCTAAAAATAATAGCCTGCTGTCTGCACAGAGTCTGAACAGAGATCAGACATCGCACATGTATAACACAAATGCTGGTCCTGTCCCTATGTTTAAACTGTTGAGTTATGTTAAAACTTTGAATAAAGGTTGCGCATCCCACATCCACTAATCTGCACGCCAGACCTCACCAATCTGCCGGTCCGAATTGGTAGCAGGCCTACGAGAGTGTGTGCACCAAGGTTCTCTGATGATGCGCTAGAGACCTTGGTGCAAGAGATGAACAGAAGGAGGGGCATCCTATATCCACGGCGGCGGGGTGCGGTGGGGGGGGGGGCGGGGGGTGCAAGAGGCCTTCGAGATATATGCTCAAAAGGCAGTGAGAGGCAGTAGGGGACACAGTCAATGCCAGGCGTACAGCACCATAAACATGGATGCAGTGCAGGAATAAGTTCAATGATTTGACACGAGTGATCAAGGTGAGTGAGGTCAACTGTCAAGTGACATCACCTACCAACTGCACCACTAGCCATATCCACTGCTCCACGCACTACACATCCCATCACCCACTTACCAACAAATTCTTTCCATCAGTATTCAACTCTTCCAATCAGATACTTCCTCTCACCCTTACACATTAGCACTGTTGCAAACCGCCCTCCCACAACTCACAGGCCACACACACTGGCAGCTATTCAACCATGACAGGCTCATCACCCAGGCACACGCCCCACTTTCATGCAGGAGAAGGTGGTGCATAACAGGAGGCAGCAAGTGGCCGTGGCATTTAGCCCCTTGAGCCTGTTCCGCCATTCAATGAGATCATGGTTGATCTGTGACCTAACTCCCTATCCCGGCCTGAGCCCCATATCCCTTAATACAGAACAGGCTGAAGGGGCTAAATCAATCTCAGATTTAAAATTCACAATTGAGCTCGCATCAACTGCCATTTGCGGAACAACGTTCCAAACTTCTCCCACCCTTTACGTGTAGAAGCCTCTCCTAACTTCACTCCTGCACATCCTGGCTCTAAATGTTAGGCTATGACCCCTCGTCCTAGTATTCAAGTATCGGAGACCTCCAAAAACAGGTACAAATGCATCAGCAGCCAGAAGCAATTATCCAGCAACTGACCTGTAAATCCTGCATGGTCCCTTTAAAAAGCACTGGTAGGGTTCCTCCAGGCACTCTAAGACATGTTCAGATGGTCGTGCGTTGAGTGGAGCGTTAAGTTCCAAAATAGTGCCTATTTCTTTAAATCAGCATTGTACAGTGATCGAATGCATTTTCTCCTTACTTTACATGCTGCCGGCATTCGTATTTTTGCATGCACTAAACCCTTTACCAAAATGGCGTCCGGCGCATGTCACGCTAGAAGCTTGCGTGCACATCCAAGGCACCAGCTTGGATGTTCGGGAGGCTGCATAGAGCTGAAACAACAGGCACTGGATGGCCCAATTTCTAGCCCGATGTTACTTCTTGAACTTTGTTTATATCCTTATGGTATTTCCAAGAAAGACTGTTGAATTAATGATGGTAATACTGAACAGGAGAACAGCTTTGAAGTTGGAATTGAATTGTCTCTTTCACTTTACTTCCCAGCATATAACCACATAACTGAAACAAAACTCTGTTCATCTCAGCTGCTTAAGTAGTTTGATTTAGAAATAGGTTGTTGTCATTTTTATATCTTCCCACTCTTCCCTTGGTGAATAGTGTGAAGTAGTGAAGGATGCGTAGGCTGATTAAAAGTCTGACAAGCAGCGACGTGAGCACTCCTTCCATGGCAGTAACCTTCATTGTATCAAGCGATAGGGTGGTTCGCACGATACAGTGAGAGGGTTTTATGGGCTCCAATACCCCATATGATAAAAGTTGGTGGGGGGGGGGGAACCCACATCCACTGGAAGTTAACCCAGAATTCCAATCTGGAGTTCTGGTCTCTATTTGCTGGGACTATCTGGAGTGGGGTTTAGAACCCTGCACCTTCTGACTTAGAGGCAGGAATGCTACCACGAAGCCAAAGGTTCATCCAGAAATAGGATAATGTATCTCTCCAGTTCCTAACGATTCAGCATTAATTTCTCCCTGTCTCCTTTCTCTTCTTTGTGAGCGTCTTTCACTGTCATTTCCTTTCTGTCTATTCTTTTTATGCCATTCTCTATTTTGTTGTCAGTAGAATCATAGAATCGTTGAAGATTTACGGCACAGAAGGAGGCATTCGGCCCATCATGTCCACGCCAGCTGAAAATGAGCCACCCAGCCTAGTCCCACTTTCAAGCACTTGGCCTGTAGCCTTGTAGGTCACGGCACTTCAGGTGCACATCCAGGTACTTTTTAAATGAGTTGAGGGTTTCTGTCTCTACCACCCTTTCTGGCAGTGAGTTCCAGACCCCACCACTCTCTGGGTGAAAAAATGTTTCCTCAGCTCCCGTCTAATCCTTCTACCAATCACTTTAAATCTATGCCCCCTGGTTATTGACCCCTCTGCTAAGGGAAATAGGTCCTTCCTATCTCCTCTATCTAGGCCCCTCATAATTTTGTACAGCTCAATTAAATCACCCCTCAGCCTCCTCTGTTCCAAAGAGAACAACCCAAGCCTATCCAATCTTCCCTCATAGCTTAAATTCTCCAGTCCTGGCAACATCCTCGTAAATCTCCGCTGTACCTCCCCTTGACATTCAACAGCATTACCATCGCCGAATCCCCCACCATCAACATCCTGGGGGTCACCATTGACCAGAAACTTAACTGGACCAGCCATATAAATACTGTGGCTACAAGAGCAGGTCAGAGGCTGGGTATTCTGCGGTGAGTGACTCACCTCCTGACTCCCTAAAGCCTTTCCACCATCTACAAGGCACAAGTGATGGAATACTCTCCACTTGCCTGGGGATGAGTGCAGCTCCAACAACACTCAAGAAACTCGACACCATCCAGGACAAAGCAGCCTGCTTAATTGGCACCCCATCCACCACCCTAAACATTCACTCCCTTCACCACCGGCGCACTGTGGCTGCAGTGTGTACCATCCACAGGATGCACTGCAGCAACTCGCCAAGGCTTCTTCGACAGCACCTCCCAAACCCGCGACCTCTACCACCTAGAAGGACAAAAGCAGCAGGCACATGGGAATAACACCACCTGCACGTTACCCTCCAAGTCACACACCATCCCGACTTGGAAATATATCGCTGTTCCTTCTTCGTCGCTGGGTCAAAATCCTGGAACTCCCTTCCAAACAGCACTGTGGGAGAACCGTCACCACACGGACTGCAGCGGTTCAAGAAGGCGGCTCACCACCACCTTCTCAAGGGCATTTAGGGATGGGCAATAAATGCCGGCCTCGCCAGCGACGCCCACATCCCATGAATGATTTTTTAAAAAAACCCTCTCTAGTGCAATTACATTCTTCCTGTAATGTGGTGACCAGAACTGTACACAGTAATCAAGCTGTGGCCTAACTGATGTTTTATACAGTTCCAGCATAACCTCCCTGCTCTTATATTCTATGCCTCGGCTAATAAAGGAAAGTATTCAGTGATTGTTCGTGTCCATCTATCTCTGTCTCTTTTTAATGTAATAATGGGATATTAATGCTTGGTAATTCTGTTATTGGTCTCACTCTGGGACAACCTTACAGCTCCTCTCTATCCTTCCCCCACTGGTGGCATTATTAGATGCTTATAAAAATCCTCAGCCATTATTCATAATACTGGAATCTCCAATGAGTAGAAAGCTTAAACAGGAGGTAGGCTTATCTGAACCACATAAGTAATCATAATTTTAACAATAATGCACAACCGAGAAAATAGTAGCCTTAATATAACTCCAAAGGAGAAAAACCCCGTGCCTTCTCTCCTAACAACGAGAAGATTAGGGTCTCATCTGAGTGACATGCAGCATCTCCATAATTAGGACCCTTAGGGGAAACTAGTACTGGTTTGTACTGACATTTATTTGATGGTTTGAAATTAATAAGGATACAGCCCAAGAGATGACTGAGCTGTATTTTCCTCTGGCTTATGCAATCTGCCTTGTGGTCCCAAGAATTAAGCGTGTGTGTGGAAAAACAACAATGTTGGGAGGTTTGTGCAGGTTGGTATCACAATCAGATAAATCACTATTTGATTAGCGGTTCTGTTGCTAGCAGGGACCTGCCACATTTTGCACCATTAACAATTCTATAAAGGCTGCTGAGGGCCAAATAAGAAGTGAGAGTTCTCATGAGTGGTGGAGTCAGTACATTTGTCACCTTGTTAAAGGCTGGGATAAAAATGTATTTTTGTCTATATTAAATTATTGATTTGAACTCCCTGTATAAGATACAGTTGAGGTTAAGGTTAGAGCTACTACTGGAAAGGCTAAAAGAGCAGTAGAAAAGATAATTGTGAATAAGTGTAGTAGTGACAAAGATTTTTCCTGTAAGTCAGAAAGTGATTAGGGGCCACAAGGTCCTTTTAAGAGATAAATCATAGCCGGTTAGGCTTGAGGACCAAGATATGATTGAGGCCTGTTTTCACTATTATATGATGTTAAGTTACCAGCGGTGTCAGATAGAGGTGATCCCCGAATTGAATCCCTAGAAATTAATGCGAAAAAGGTGTTGACTATGATTCAGGCATTGTAAGATTGATTGGAATTGATGACATTCACTTCAGAGTTCCTTAAGAAATGGGGGACATTTTATGTGAGCCACTGGCTTAAATACTTAACAACATATTGAGGTCTGGGATATTCCAATGGACTGGAGGGAGGTCCATGTCGTTCCAATATTTAAAAGGGATAATAAATCAGACTCTGGAATTATAGCCCATTTAGTTTGATGTCAGTTGTAGCGATGATGCTGGAAGGTATTATTAATGATACGTTGTATGATCACTTGGTGAGATTGACAATTATTAGGTGGTCTCAGCATGGCTTTAGAAAGCAGAAGTCCTTTCTCACTATCCTGGCTGAATTCTTTGAAGAGATGATTAGATGATGAGGTTAGTGGATGGTGGTAGCCCAGAAGACGTTGTATGTCTTAATTTCCAGAAAATCTTCAATAAAGTGCCGCACAGAAGGCTATTATGTCAGACCTTATTGTGCTGGATTGTTATGCACACTTTAAGCTGAATGGCAAATTGGCTGCATTCTTATCTGTGTTGGGACCACTGCTGTTCAATATCTTCATTAATGATTTGGATGAAGGCATTGAAGGAAAAATTCTCAACTTTGCTGATGACACAAAAATATCCAAGGGAGTTAGGAACATAGATCAAATAAATAAGGTACAGCCGACTAGTATACATTGAAGAACGAGGCCCATATGATTGAAGATTCTCAACAATGAAGGTAATAGATTCTGTTTTCTGTAGATAGGTTATTTGAGCTGGATGGAATTGAGAGAGCTAGAGGCTATGAATACAAAATACAAAAGCAAAGAGTTAGGTTAGATGCCAGGAAATATTTCTTTTCGCAAAGAGTCATCAACCTCTGAAACAGATTACCAGATACGTGATAAGCATAGGTACCCCACAGTCCTTCAAAATGGAACTGGACAAGTTTCTGAGTGTGGAGGATCTCTTAAGTTAAAGAAGGTAGCTGGCATTATTGATATGAGTTGCTGCAAACTCCTGGATCTTGCTTAATTGCCTTTGGGGCTTAGAGAAGAAATTCCCAGATGTTTTTCCTAAAATGGCCTCAGTTTTCTTCCCTCATTTTTTGCCTCTCCCAAGAGATTGTGTGACTGGGGGGATGGGTTGCTGATGCATCTTGGCTTGCACATATCCGGATAGGATGGACTTGATGGACCATATGGTCTTTTCCTGCTCTTCTTTTTCATGTTTTCTTATTACTAGTAACAATAAGCACAGGTTAATTTTATATTCTTTTTGCTTTCGCTGCAAGATATAGAATGCATATTTTCATTCCACCAGACAAAGGTTTGTTGACCGGAGGTCACCGGTTACGGTTACTGGCTTAGTACAAAGAGGAGAAGAGTCAATTCTCTCTTAACTCTCAATTCACTTTATTCACGCCGTTAGATCATATACATATAGCTTATATGTCTGGTTAGATATATGCATGCAGTTTACACCAGGTTATACAGTTTTATACCCAAACTAAGATCTAAACGCACACCCACTAGGTTTCTCTGACACTCCCTGAGTGGTCACAGAATATAAAAGATAATACCTGAAAAGGAGAGCTGACGCTGGCCAGGCGTTCCGTTCTCTCTCTCTTTCGACGTTGTCTCTATGCCCCTGAGGTAGGGTCTTCCACTTCTGCGATGGTTGGTCTCCGGAGTCTTCACTCTGGCTCCACGCCCCAGATCCTTCATTCTTATTCCGAATCTTATCTCTTCAAGCTGCGCTGTCTCTCTATTTCATTGGTTTAGGCTTTCTGGTTACCCTGTGTCTTCTCCTCATTGGCTCAGTCCCAAGGACTTAGGTAGCATTACCTCATTACTCCTTTTCTAAATAAGGACTTGTGTCTTATCACATTTCCTTTGTCTTTCACAAAACTTAGTTAATTCAAACCGATTCCAGCCAGCCAAGGTCAGTGACTGAACTCAGGTTACTTTAGTTCAAAAGTCATTCCTGCCTGTGTGTGTCAGCAGCTGACATCTCAGGTTACCTTTTGCAGCCCCTGGCCAACAGGTTGATTTAATATGCATCTACATCTTGGTCCCTGTTGAAACAGAAGGCAGTTTTAACGTGCTAATGTTAGAAGAATGCAAAGGCTTTTGGTTGTAGCTGTCCATTAGAATCTTTGATAGTTGAATGAGTGAAACATTGGGCTCGATTTTAAAACAAAAGTCCGGGTGCGATGGGGGCGGGGGGCAAAGAAAATCGCATTTTTGAGGAGCGGGCAGAAATCCCGGCTCCGACACGCTTAAAAACGTGCATGACCCAGCGCTATCTGGGTGCGCACGCTGTTCCCAATTGCTGGTGGGACGATATCTAAAG
Organism: Heptranchias perlo; assembly: GCF_035084215.1. NCBI lineage: Eukaryota > Metazoa > Chordata > Chondrichthyes > Hexanchiformes > Hexanchidae > Heptranchias > Heptranchias perlo. Next base: position 105,716,653 of record NC_090327.1, read on the forward strand.
CAGCAATTTACCTATTTAAACTTGTTAAAATATCCAAAATGCAATTAACTATGAAGGCAAGCGATTTCAAAGCTGCCTTAACATGTTTCCCGTGCTGTGTGAAACACGCCATGGGAGACGAGTCGGGTTTCAGCCGACAGTTATTTGGACATTTAAATCCCTATTTGACAGGTGGGGATCAGTTATTGCAGCAAGGCAGTCAGTTCTCTCAGACAAACTTTTGGCTGGAAGATCTTTGTGTTTAGACTGAAAATTCTTGGTTTCCACTCAGAATTGTTCTGTTTACACATATTTACCAACTTTTCGGACACCCTCAAGCTGACACCATTAGGATGGGGGGCGCGATAGCTGCATTCATCAGTACATCCGAGGACGAGGAACATCACCATCCTCGCCAGGCACGGCGTGCAGTTCCGCCACTTTTGGCTCCACAACACAGTGCTGCGCCACAGGCACCTGCACAAGAGCACAGAGGGGAACAACAGAGTGAGCACCGTCGAGAAGGCACTACCCTCATCAGAGGGTCTACAGAACGAGACTCAGCTTCCTGGACCTCTCTGAGTAGCAGTGAATACATAGGCTGAGAGTGAGTCACCAGGTGGTCGCAGACATTTGTAGCCTCCTTCATGCCGAGCCGCTCCTGGCTGGGCCGAGCGGCACCTCATTACCCATCACTGTTAAAGTGACCACTGCCCTCAACTTCTTCGCCTCCGGATCATTCCAGGGTGCCACTGGTGATATCGCCAGGGTCTCTCAGTCGTCTGCCCACAAGTGCATAAGGCAGGTCACCGACGGTTTGTTTCGCAGGGCCTCGCAATACATCAACTTCCCCATGGACGACCTCAGCTAGATGGAGAGGGCAGTGGGATTCCACTCTGTGGCTGGCTTCCCACGGGTACAGGATGCAATTGATTGCACCCATATAGCAATATGAGCACCTCCACACGAGCCAGGACTGTTCATCAACAGAAAGGGGTGTCACTCCATCAACACTCAGCTCGTTTGTGACCACTGCAAAAGATTCCTTCACGTGTGTGCGAGAGTCCCTGGCAACTGCTATGATTCATTCATTCTGAGGGAATCCAACATCCCGGACCTCTTCCAAGCATTAAACAACCTTAAGGGCTGGCTCTTCGGGGACACGTGGCTCATGACATCTCCGGGGAACCCCATCAGCGAGCAACAGCGCTGATACAATGGCAGCCACATCGCCACCAGGTCTGTAATTGAACATGTGATAGGACTGCTGAAGATACGATTTCGGTGCCTCGATCGTTCTGGGGGAACGCTTCAATACGCACCAGAGAGAGTAGGTCGCATTAGATTAGTGTGTTGTGTCCTGCACATCATGGCACCACAGAGACGGGTACTGGTTGATAAGGCCCCATGCCCTCATCCAGCATTCACATCTGCAATGAACATTGAGGAGGAGCAACAGTAGCAGAAGGAGGAGGAAGAGCAGGAGGACGAACCCATGGACAGAGCAGTGGCTCACATGGCTGCTCGTGAGGCCAGGGAGTCACTCATATACGAACGGTTCTCATAAGATCAAAAAGTGAGAATAGTCCAGTCCTCACACACCTGGAAAGAGCAACGCCAATGCCAGCTCCTCCCCCCGCACCAACCCAGCACAAAACAGTCCTGCAACTACACATACACCCACTGTAAAGTCACCCACTGGGTGGCATGAAATGTCGCCGTTCACAATGAAGCACATGAAAGGGCGCTATCAGAAAAGGCAGTCAACAATGGGCAAGATGTGCCAGTAGTGATGAGAATGATAACATTTAATGTGACATTAACAAAAACCAAATATAAATGAAAAACATGACAGTCTGTCAGATACCCTTGTGCATACCCTTTGTGATCACAAATCCTTAGCCTTTCTCTTCCTACCATTTTTACATGGTCCATCCCCTGTGGCTGCAGCAGAGGTAGTGGTAGGTTGCTCATGTCCATGTCCGGACTATTTAGATGCTTTCGGCCTACGCCCTCTCGGTTTTGGAGCCAGTGAGAGCCCGTCAAAGACTGCTCCACCTGCACCTGTGCAGGTGCAGACTCGGCCACATGTCACCTTCGCCATCATCCCTCTCCTGGACCAGGCCCACATCACTCCTACCACCCTGCTGGAAAACGGTTTGGAGGACATGTATGATGCCTTGGAAGCCCAGTTATAAAGTTTCTGTCTGCCTGTTTAAGGCGGCAGAATGTTGTTCACCGTGAGTCCGAACGGCCGTTGTCAGGGTCTGAATGGACTAATTTGTGAGCCATGCTTGAAGCTCAACAGAGGCTAGCCTTCTCTCCATCGCAGACATTCCCGCACTTACCTGCGACACTATCTCAGACATTTCCGCAGTTACCTGCGACACTATCTCAGACAGTTCCTCATGTCCCTGTGACACAATCTCAGAGATTCCCTCACATACTGTGCCACCATTCCACTGATGCAGGAGTTGGACTCCTCCATCCTCTGCGCTATTGTGGAGTGTGCATGGCACTTCTTCCAGTACCTCGTAAATGTGCTGCTGTCCCTCGATCATTCTCCTTTTAAAGGATGGCCCCCGGGGTTCAGCATCTGTGTCCAGCTGAGCAGAGCCTGGAGACGAGTGCGCCCATCGACGCGGACTCTCCACAGCTGCCCCTGCTACCAGTGTCTGCTCGTGCTCACTTGTGTGTGGTGACTCACCAGGTGCCAACCCAACTAACTGACTACCAGGATCTAGTATGAATATCTGCGCTGGTGGATGGCTCGCTAAGATGAGGTGCACCCTCAGAGGCTGGGAGTTCCTCTGAGGAATCGCCCTCTCCCGTCACTGCGATCGTTGAAGGGCCTGTAAGAGAACAGAAGGCAATATTAGCATCATCACAGATGTGTCATGTTGTGATGAGCATACTGAGGTATTCAACATGCCAATCATTGTTAACATCAATTCATGTTGTGTGTGATGAATGTTAAAGTTGTTTCACCAGATATTTGTGGGGTGCCAGTCTCGGCATCCCTTATGGACAGGCACTCAAGGGTGCAGCTGATCTCCAGGGCCTCCACCTCCACCTCTGTGAGGACCACTATTTGTTGTGGCTCTCCACTAGTCCTCGCCTTCTCCCGTACATTTTGCGCTCTCGTCTCCAAGAAGGGGAGAAAATACAAACGTGAGAGTGAGAGATGGTGAAGTGATCAGCCGATTAATGCATTGCTTTGGGTGAGACCGACCATGAAAGAGGTGCACCAGAGGGTGAGTATCAGTCCTTGTGGAGGTGAAGTCCCGACTTCACACTGAGGACACCATCCAACGTATTGTGTGGCACTACCATCGTGCTAAATAGGATAGATTCGGAACAGATCTTGCAGCGCAAAACTGGGCATCCATGAGGCGCTGTGGGCCAGCAGCAGCAGCAGAATTGTATTCCAGCACAATCTGTAACCTCATGGCCCGGCATATTCCTCACTCTACCATTACCAACAAGCCAGGGATCAACCCTGGTTCAATAAGGAGTGTAGAAGAGCATGCCAGGAGCAGCACCAGGCGTACCTAAAAATGAGGTGCCAACCTGGTGAAGCTACAACACAGGATGACATGCATACTAAACAGTGGAAGCAACATGCTATAGCCAGAGCTAAGCGATTCCACAACCAACGGATCAGATCAAAGCTCTGCAGTCCTGCCACATCCAGTCGTGAATGCTGGTGGACAATTAAACAATTATGACCATCTCTAGCAAGAGAGAGTCTAACCACCTCCCCTTGACATTCAACAGCATTACCATCACCGAATCCGCCACCATCAACATCCTGGGGGTCACCATTGACTACAAACTGAACTGGACCAGCCACATAAATACTGTGGCTACAAGAGCAGGTCAGAGACTGGGTATTCTGCGGCGAGTGATTCACCTCCTGACTCCCCAAAGCCTTTCCACCATCTACAAGGCACAACTCAGGAGTATGATGGAATACTCTCCACTTGCCTGGATGAGTGCAGCTCCAACAGCACTCAAGAAGCTCAACACCATCCAGGACAAAGCAGCCCGCTTGATTGGCACCCCATCCACCACCCTAAACATTCACTCCCTTCACCACTGGCGCACTATGGCTACAGTGTGTACCATCTACAGGATGCACTGCAGCAACTTGCCAAGGCTTCTTCGACAGCACCTCCCAAACCCGCGACCTCTACCACCTAGAAGGACAAGGGCAGCAGGCACATGAGAACAACACACCTGCACGTTCCCCTCCAAGTCACACACCATCCCAACTTGGAAATATATTGCCACTCCTTCATCGTCGCTGGGTCAAAATCCTGGAACTCCCTACCTAACAGCTCTGTGGGAGAACCTTCACCATACGGACTGCAGCAGTTCAAGAAGGCGGCTCACCACCACCTTCTCAAGGGCAATTAGGGATGGGCAATAAATGCTGGCCTTGCCAGCGACGCCCACATCCCATGAACGAATAAAAAAAATTCAGTAAGTGCACTCACTTTTGCTGACCTAGTTAGGTCATTGAAACGCTTCCTGCACTGGCTCCAAGTGCGGGAGATGTTGCTCCTGCTGGTGACCTCCTCTGCCACCTCGAGCCAGGCCTACTTGGTGGCAAAGGCAAGACGTTTCCTCTTGTTGGCCGAGTAAAATAGTTCTCTCCTCCTCCTCACCCCAGCCAGCAGCACCCCACGTGAGGCATCGCTGATTCTTGGAGAAGTCTTGCCCCTCTGCTGCTCCATTGTGTCTTCTTGCTCTTTGCTCCAGCAAAATCCATTAGAGCAATGGCCCTTTAAATCTAAACACTGCAGCTGACAGCCTGTCATGCGGATGCGCAGTCTGCCCATTGCACAGCTTTAGGACGGCAAACCCGGAAACAAGATTAATGGCCACTAATTAAATTGCGATAGCGTGGGGAATGGTAAGTTTTTATTATTCGCGTTTACCGCGCGTCCATTGACTTCCCCCGCCACTGCCATCCAGCCGCCTTATTAAAATCGTGCCCATCAAGTTCCAGCTATCTCAGATATTTCAACTATGGGGCAACATCCAGTGCCATTTTGAAAGAATGGATAACCATCTAATTTAATTAAGGGCCATGCAAATTTTTGTTAATGGGCTTTTATTTCAGCATACCTTCAAAGGATTTGGAATAATACTTCTGTGGGTGAATTTACCTCAAAAGTCAGTCTACAGTCTTCAGCCAGCAGAGAGTCATAGAGTCATAGAGCACGGATAGAGGCCCTTCGGCCCATCGTGTAAGACTCTGAGCTAGTTCAACCCTGGTTGCATTGTGCCATGTAGGAACAGAGCAGCCATTTTCAGGGATCTAGTTAATGCTGAAATGTAACTCAAGGGAAACATCTTTATTGCTTTCGATATAGTGAAGGATAGCAAAGTTTGAAAAAACACTTTTGTTTCAAAATACTTTTCACCTACCCTATTCTACATTAAAATAAACTACCTGTTTGTTTATGGCCTGAGTTTTGGTCTGGTAGAATGTATATTCAATCTAAAGGTGAGGAAAATCATGAGGCGGCACGTGATATACTGGTACAGTGTTAAGGATTCTCTGTTTGATCCCAGGAATTTCACTATCATTTACCTAGATATTGGGCAGGAAAAGGCACACTTCAAATCATAGAGAATCTGAGGTCTGTTTACGAGACTGGTCAGAAATGCTGTACCCAAATATAATATCTTGCATAGAACCCAAAAATATATTTGTAGCCTTCTTGATTGTATATTTCACAGCTGAATTCATGACCTACTGTCAGTTATACTGCATAAGTGTCATCTAAGATACTTAAAAGTATTAAAGGTGTGTCTTTGTTGGCTTTTATTTTGCCATACCAGCCAACAAAGTGGTTCGTACAAAATTATCCATTTAAAAAATTGAACACATCCATTGTTAATGGGTTGTAAATCATTTTAAAAGGGTTGTTAACCCTTTTTTGTGAACAAGTAGGAAATTATAGCCCAAGAGAGTATGGAAGGAGAAAATATGTGTTATAAATTGGATAGCCAATTGGTGAAGGATAGAATATTAGAGCCAGTTCTTCAGTTGCTTCTAAGCCTTCATTCACAGAGATCCCCTTTCCACACACACCACACCATAGATAAGCTCTCATATAAAAAGGATACAAGAGAGTTCCCAATTGACACACAGCAGCTGAATACAATTAACATTAATTGATATAAATCACATGATACAATTAACAATATGCTCAGCCTCCTTTTTCCATAAACCATGTAAAATTGCCCTATTGCAGCAATTACTCAATTTCCTGAGGGAGGCAAGCAATCATGACCAAAAGACCTCAAGATGATAAAATTCTAAAGTTTCCCCCTGACCTCAAAAGTAATCAAGCAAAACCCCAGGAAATCAGCTTAGTGTCATCATCTTTGACATGTTGTATTCCATACATGACTCATCCATGGACCTATTTTATTCTGTAGAACACCTGATCTATATCCGTTCTGAGAACCTTCAATCCCATCCCTGAACAAATAGTTATCCAGTTCCTTTTTACTGGGCTAAAACTGGCATAGCACTATCTCACTTTTCCCAGGAGTCCATTGCACATATTCATTACTTTGGAGAAGCGGGGAGTGTTACTTACAAATTTCATGACTCCACATTAGGTTCAGCATCACCATAAGCATCACCTATGATCCAAAGAGCTCCTTTACTGCCCAATAACTAGCTAAACCATGGTGATCATAACACAAGCTGCCACGTGCAATCTCTTTTTTACGGAAGGCAGACTGACAGGAACTCTTGTGAGACAAGGCAAATTGTAAACCAAAACACTGGCTTATATTCTGTACGGTGTGGTCTCACCAGAGCCCTATATAATTGCAGCAAGACCACCTTACTCTTATACTCCAACCCGCTTGCAATAAAGACTAATATACCATTTGCCTTCCGAATTGCTTTAAATCTGTACATTTTATATAAAGTAACTTAGGGTGGAGTAAGGTTTCAAGGATGTAATATGTTCCCTACTATAAATAATATTGACCAAATCACTTGGCAATTTGCTGTAATAGTGAGATGCAATCTTAATCAATTCTTATTGAATTATAATGTGTTACATTTTTAAATGTAACACATTATAATTGATGTTGACTTCCATCAATAACTACTATCATTGTTCTCTAATTGATGCATAGTTTTCACAAACTGATGTTTTTTTATGTATTAAAAGAAATCTAAGTTTGTTGGAAACTACAAGAAAATAAGGAAAAATACAGGTTTAATATCAGAGCATCATGAAATTTAAACAAACTGTGAGTAAAGCTTTCATACATTTTGGAGTACAGCCAGCTAATTTCAAAAAGGAAATTTGATATTCCAATACAATTTATTTAATGTTGTGTGAGAGCTCAGTAATAATACATAGATACCCCCAGGTAGATGGACCATGAGGTTCCTTGCTGTTACACTGCAAAAAGCAAGGCCCTCTTCACTTCGAAGTGAAGTCACACTAATTTTAAAAGATGGACCACAGTGATTGGTTTACTCTGAATTTTAAAAAGATACATTAGAAGCAATGTTACATATCATAATATTACCTAAATGTGGTAATGGGAAGCAAGCAGCAAAGCGACACAGAAGTGAACATAAAATTACATTACTATTAGTCTGCAAAGAATAGGCATGCACTGTGACTTATGAGAGAAAATGAAAATCAGGTAAAATTCAAAAGGAGATTTAAAGGGAAATGCCAGTCATTTTGTCAAAATATTGTGTGATTTCCCAACATTGACTGGGACAGCCAAAGCATTAGGGGCTTGGATGGAGAGAAATTTGTTGAGTGTATTCAGGAGGAATTTCTCATTCAGTATGTGGATGGCCCGACGAGAGAGGGAGCAAAACTTGACCTCCTCTTGGGAAATAAAGGGCAGGTGACAGAAATGTTAGTGAGGGATCACTTTGGGACCAGTGATCATAATTCCCTTAGTTTTAGGATAGCTATGGAGAATGATAGGTCTGGCCCAGCAGTTAAAATTCTAAATTGGGGAAAGGCCAATTTTGATGGTATTAGACAGGAACTTTTAGAAGTTGATTGGGAGAGTCTGTTGGCAGGCAAAGGGACGTCTGGTAAGTGGAAGGCCTTCAAAAGTGTGTTAACCAGGGTTCAAGGTAAGCACATTCCTTATAAAGTGAAGGGCAAGGCTGGTAGAAGTAGGGAACCTTGGATGACTCGAGAGATTGAGGCCCTAGTCAGAAAGAAGAGGAGGCATATGACATGCATAGGCAGCTGGGATCAAGTGGATCCCTTGAAGAGTATAGAGATTGCCGGAGTAGAGTTAAGAGAGAAATCAGGAGGGCAAAAAGGGGACATGAGATTGCTTTGGCAGATAAGGCAAAGGTGAATCCAAAGAGCTTCTACAAATACATAAAGGGCAAAAGAGTAACTAGGGAGAGAGTAGGGCCACTTAAGGATCAACAAGGTCATCTATGTGCGGAACCACTAGAGATGGGTGAGATCCTAAATGACTATTTCGCATCGGTATTTACGGTTGAGAAAGGCATGGATGTTAGGGAACTTGGGGAAATAAATAGTGATGTCTTGAGGAGTGTACATATTACAGGGAGGGAGGTGCTGGAAGTCTTAACGCGCATCAAGGTAGATAAATCTCCGGGACCTGATGAAATGTTATGGGAGGTTAGGGAGGAAATTGCGGGTCCCCTAGCAGAGATATTTGAATCATCGACAGCTACAGGTGAGGTGCCTGAAGATTGGAGGGTAGCAAATGTTGTGCCTTTGTTTAAGAAGGGCGGCAGGGAAAAGCCTGGGAACTACAGACCGGTGAGCCTGACATCTGTAGTGGGTAAGTTGTTAGAGGGTATTCTGAGAGACAGGATCTACGGGCATTTGGAGAGGCAGGGACTGATTAGGAACAGTCAGCGTGGTTTTGTGAGTGGAAAATCATGTCTCACGAATTTGATTGAGTTTTTTGAAGGGGTAACCAAGAAGGTAGATGAGGGCTGTGCAGTAGACGTGGTCTACATGGACTTTAGCAAAGCCTTTGACAAGGTACCGCATGGTAGGTTGTTACATAAGGTTAAATCTCACGGGATCCAAGGTGAGGTAGCCAATTGGATACAAAATTGGAATGACGGCAGAAGACAGAGGGTGGTTGTAGAGGGTTGCTTTTCAAACTGGAGGCCTGTGACCAGCGGTGTGCCTCGGGGATCGGTGTTGGGTCCGCTGTTATTTGTTATTTATATTAATGATTTGGATGAGAATTTAGGAGGCATGGTTAGTAAGTTTGCAGATGAAACCATTGTGGCATTGTGGACAGTGAAGAAGGTTATCTAGGATTGCAACGGGATCTTGATAAATTGGGCCAGTGGGCCGACGAATGGCAGATGGAGTTTAATTTAGATAAATGTGAGGTGATGCATTTTGGTAGATCGAATCGGGCCAGGACCTACTCCGTTAATGGTAGGGCGTTGGGGAGAGTTATAGAACAAAGAGATCTAGGAGTACATGTTCATAACTCCTTGAAAGTGGAGTCACAGGTGGATAGGGTGGTGAAGAAGGCATTCAGCATGCTTGGTTTCATTGGTCAGACATTGAATACAGGAGTTGGGATGTCTTGTTGAAGTTGTACAAGACATTAGTAAGGCCACACTTGGAATACTGTGTACAGTTCTGGTCACCCTATTATAGAAAGGATATTATTAAACTAGAAAGAGTGCAGAAAAGATTTACTAGGATGCTACCGGGACTTGATGGTTTGACTTATAGGGAGAGGTTGGATGGACTGAGACTTTTTTCCCTGGAGAGTAGGAGGTTTCAGGGTGATCTTATAGAAGTCTATAAAATAATGAGGGGCATAGATAAGGTCGATAGTCAAAATCTTTTCCCAAAGGTAGGGGAGTCTATAACGAGGGGGCATAGATTTAAGGTGAGAGGGGAGAGATACAAAAGGGTCCAGAGGGGCAATTTTTTCACTCAAAGGGTGGTGAGTGTCTGGAACGAGCTGCCAGAGGCAGTATAAGAGGCGGGTACAATTTTGTCTTTTAAAAAGCATTTGGACAGTTACATGGGTAAGATGGGTATAGAGGGATATGGGCCAAGTGCAGGCAACTGGGACTAGCTTAGTGGTATCAACTGGGCGACATGGACATGTTGGGCCGAAGGGCCTGTTTCCATGTTGTAAACTTCTATGATTCTATGATTCTATGATTGATCGACACTCACTAGCCAGTATTACACACTCATTATGGTGATCTTGCAGTGAAAAATTAACAGTAAGATAACTATGCAAAATAATTTTCCTTTTTAATTTCTGCATTGCAAAATAGTTGAGAATGTGAACAAGTGGCTGAACTATTTGTATCTATTGGTGGGAGGAGAGGGGAAAAGGGAAACAAAATCATACTTCTGATGATGCTGCTCAGTGAACACAGGAACAAATGTCGGACATTCAGCCCCTTGAGCCTGTTCAGCCATTCAGTGAGGTCATGGCTGATCTGTATTCTAACTCCATCCACCCACCTTGGCTCCATATCCCTTAATACCCTTGGCTGGCAAAAGCCTATCGATCTCAGATTTAAAATCATTAATTGAGCTCGCATCTACTGCTTTTTGTGGGAGAGACTTCCCGACTTCTATCACCCTTTGTGTCAAGAAGTGTTTCCTAACTTCTCCACTGAATGGCCTGGCTCTGATATTAAGGTTATGTCCCCTTGTCCTAGACTCCCCCACTAGCGGAAAAAGTTTCTCTCTATCTACCCTATTAATTCCTTTCAAAATCTCAATCAGATCACCCCTCAACCTTCTATATTCCAGGGAATACAAGCCTAGTTTATGTAATTTCTCCTCATAATTTAACCCTTGGAGCCCTGGTAATATTCTGGTGAATCTGTGCTTCACTGCTTCCAGGACCAAAATGTCCTTTCTAAGGTGCGGTGTCCAGAACTGCGCACAGTACTCCATATGTGGTCTAACCAGGGCTTTGTATAGTTGCAACAAAACTTCCTCCACCTTTATATTCTAGCCCTCTAAATATAAAGGGTAATATTCCATTAGCCTTTTTGATTTTTTTTTGTACCTGATCACTACATTTTAGTGATCTGTGTACACGGACTCCTAAATCTCTTTGGACTTCCACTTTTCCTAGCTTTTTAGCATTTAAAAAGTACTCAGATCTATCCTTTTTTTGGTCCAAAATGGATGCCCTTACACTTACCTGCATTGAAATCCATCTGCCACAGTTTTGCTCACTCACTTAATCTATCAATGTCTCTGTAATTTTATGCTCCCATCTACACTACTTACTATGCCATCAATCTTTGTTTCATTGGCAAACTTGGATATATGGCTCTCTATTGTGTTATCTAAGTCATTAATAAATATAGTGAATAGTTGAGGCCCCAGCAAAGATCTTTGAGGGACACCACTAGTCACTTCCTTCCAATTCGAGTACATATCCATTATCCCTACTCTCTGTCTTCTACCGCCTAACCAATCTCCTAACCCGGTCAATAATTTGCCTTCAATTCCATGAGCTTTAATTTTAGCTAACAGTCTCTTATGTGGAACCTGATCGAATGCCTTCTGGAAGTCCATATAAACTTTATCCAGAGACATTTCCCTGCCACCCTCTTTAGTTACATCCTCAAAAAATTCAATTAGGTTCGTTCGATTTGACCTACCTGCTACAAATCCATGTTGGCTCTCTCTAATCAGCTCAAATTTCTCTAAGTATTCAGTCACACTGTCCTTAATTATAGATTCCAATATCTTCCCCAAAACAGAAGTTAGACTAACAGGTCTATAATTTCCTGGTTTCTCTCTCACACCTTTCTTAAGTTGTGACATCATGGTTGTAATCAATTGAAAATGTCCACTTACTGGTTGCAGCAGGACATTCTGACTGACTACAAACAGTACCAGGATCAACGAAGAGGAGTCTTTTATTCTGTGAATCCTTGTTTTCTGTCTTACATTTATCGACATTTAAGGGATGCTCTAGGAAAATCTAAAAATGTCCTGTTGCAACCAGTAAGTGGTCATTTTCAACTGATTACAACCGTGATTTCACCACTTACGAAAGGTGAGAGAGAGAAACCAGGAAATTAGGATGCTGTTTGTAGTCAGTCAGAATGTGAGTGCCTTCAGATTACAGAGGTAAAGAATAATCTACTCCGAAATACTAGCTGTCGAAGCAACTCAGGTTATTGCTTATGGAAGGACAGGATTTTAAAAATTGCTTTGGCATGCATATAACTTCTATGTTAATATTGTTCTAAATTATTTCTCTGCTCAAAACACCAAAGTATGTTTCTAATCTGATATAAATGTATAAATACTAATATTTTGTTGCCAATGTGAAGCACACTTCAGCTTGTTTTAAATTTATAATTTAGTTTCCAGTTTTAGTATTGCAATGACAAAAGGAGAACTGGACAGCAGGGCACTAAATAAGTTAATGAGGGAGAAATTGATTGGCACCCGATTGTTCCAAGGAGGACTCATTCAGGCTGGATTTACACTACAACTGCAGAGTCAGTGCAAAGTAAAACACTACAGTTGTAGTGTGAATACAACCTCACACAAATCCCTTAACCCTCTTCATCAATAATAACTGAAACAAACTGATTTAAAATGGTACTGATAAGGAACGTTTACATTGCAATTCATGACACTAGTTTTAGAATTTCCAAACCCTCAAACCTATCATGGACTCAACTCCTGAGGAAAAGTTCTGCAATATCTCTCCTTGACCCCCAAAAGTAATTGAACAGAACTCCTAACATATTTGCCTTCCCTTATATCTCAGTTATCGACCATGACCAGTTGCTTACCACAGATGGTTCAAACAGTACAGACACTATCATGAACATCTAACTTTTTGGATGTACAATATTTATCTCCCTAAAGGTTGAGTTGGAATTAATTGCAAAGATTTTATCTGTGGTTCCAGATTAATTTCCTTGATAAGGTTTTGGTTAAAGGAGATTCAGTGCAGACTATCTCCTTGTACTGTGAAAATGAACAAAAGACAGTGAGAGAATCATAGAAAGGTTACAGCACAGAAGGAGGCCATTCGGCCTGTCGAGTCCGCACTGGCTCTACACAAGAGCAATCCAGCTAGTCCCATTCCCCCACCCTATCCCCACAGCCCTGCAATTTTTTTCCTTTCAAGGACTTATCCAGTTCCCTTTAGAAAACCATGATTGAATCTGCCTCCACCACCCCCCACCCCCCGCCCCCACTCCCCACCCTGGCAGTGCATTCCAGATCCTAACCACTCACTGTGTAAAAAAGTTTTTCCTCATGTCACCTTTGGTTCTTTTGCCAATCACCTTAAATCTATGTCCTTTGTTCTTGACCCTTCCTCCAATCGGAACAGTTTCTCTCTATCTATTTTGTCTTAAACCCATCATGATTTTGAATACCTCTATCACATCCCCTCTCAACCGTCTCTGTTCCAAGGAGAATAACCCCAGCTTCTCCAGTCTATCCATGTAAGTAAAGTCCCTCATCCCTGGAATCATTCTAATAAATCTTTTCTGCACCCTCTCTAAGGCCTTCACATCTTTCCTAAAGTGCGGTGCCCAGAACCGGACACAATAATCCAGTTGTGGCCGAACCAGTGTTTTATAAAGGTTCCTCATGACTTCTTTGCTTTTGTACTCTATGCCTCTATTTATAAAGCCCAGGATCCCGTATGCTTTTTTAATTGCTTTCTCAACCTGCCCTGCCACCAACAACGATTTGTGCACATATACCCCCAGATCTCTGTTCCTGCACCCATTTTAGAATTGTGCCCTTTAGTTTATATTGCCTCTCCTCATTCTTCCTACCAAAATGTATCACTTCGCATTTTTCTGCATTGAATTTCATCTGCCACGTGTCTGCCCATTCCACCAGCCTGTCTATATCTTCTTGATGTCTATATCACTATCCTCACTGTTCATTACACTTCCCAAGTTTTGTGTCATCTGCAAATTTGGAAATTGTGCCCTGTACACCCAAGTGCAAGTCATTAATATATATCAAGAAAAGCAGTGGTCCTAGTACCGACCCCTGGGGAACACCACTGTACACCTCCCTCCAGTCCGACAAACAACTGTTCACCACTTCTCTCTGCTTCCTGTTACTTAGCCAATTTTGTATCCATGCTGCTACTGCCCCCTTTATTCAATGGGCTTAAATCTTGATGATCAGCCTATTATGCGGCACTTTATCAAATGCCTTTTGAAAGCCTGTATATACCATATCAACTGCATTGCCCTCATCTACCCTCTCTGTTACCTCATCAAAAAACTCAATCAAGTTAGTTAAACACGATTTGCCTTTAAAAAATCCCTGCTGGCTTTCCTTTATTAATCCACACTCATCCAAGTGACTGTTAATTCTGTCCTGGATTATCGTTTCTAAAAGTTTCCCCACCATCAAGATTAAACTGACTGGCCTATAGTTGCCAGGTTTATCCTTACACTCTTTTTTGAACAAGGGTGTAACATTTGCAGTTCTCCAGTCCTCTGGCACCACCCTGTATATAAGGATGTTTGGAAGATTATGGCCAATACCTCCGCAATTTCCATCCTTACTTCCCTCAGCAACCTAGGGTGCATCCCATCCGGACCGGGTGACTTATCTACTTTAAGTACAGCTAGCTTTTCTAATCCTCTTTATCAATTTTTAGCCCATCCAGTATCTCAACTACATCTTCCTTTACTGAAACTCTGGCAGCAACTTCTTCCTTGGTGCAAAGTACTCATTTAGTATCTCGACCATGCCCTCTGCCTCCATGAGTAGATTTCCTTTTTGGTCTCTGTTCGGCCCCACCCCCTCCTCTTACTGCCTGTTTACTGTTTACATGCCTGTAGAAGACTTTTGGATTCCCTTTTATATTTGCTGCCAGTCTATTCTCATACTGTCTCTTTGCCCCTCTTATTTCCTTTTTCACTTCCCCTCTGAACTTTCTATATTCAGCCCAGTTCTCACCTGTATTATCAACCTGACATCTGTCACATGCCCCTTTTTTCTGTTTCATCTTACTCTCTATCTCTTCTACCATCCAGGGAGCTCTGGCTTTAGTTGTCCTACCTTTCTCCTGCGTGGGAGTGTACCTAGTCAACATATTCTTCTGCAGTATATGGTCCTATATGTAAGAGTATGTATGCCATATGGCTCACTGTTACAAATTATATGCGTAAAAGAAAGATTTATCATATGCTTCATCAAATGCATAATTTATTTATTTCATTTTTAGGTCTCTCTTTTCCTGTACACAAATACAATTTTGCAAACAGTTATTTGCTTTTGCAGTTTTGTGCACATAAGCAAGATTCAAGATGGAATCAAATGGCCAGTTTTAACTTGCTCCACCCAGTGGGAACCAGGTGATAGCAGCCCTAAAATCGGAGTGCTACATTTACTGTCCGGTTCCTCCTCTGATCCTGCCCGCCTCCATTTTGTTCAGGGTCTTCATTAAGGCGGCCGAGGCGCTCGCCTGAAGCAGGCAAGAGCCTTATTAAAGTATGTAAATCAGGGTTGTATGATGTCAATGGGACCCCTACACCATATCAACATGTAAAACTGGAAGCAGCGCTGGACCTGCCCAGTACGACTGGGTGGTACATGCATGAAATGGCAATCGGAACCTGTATTTAAAGAGGCACTTACCTGCAAGCCCCCAATCAGTAGTATTCGTGTGCAATTCATCTGGTTGGATTTCTTCATTAGCCTTTCCATTAGAATTTGCTGATTTTTGCTTTTCAACTGCTTTCTACACCCTCAAGAAGCTCAGGCCTCAATTTGGGAGTCATCCTGGGCACTCTGTTACGGCTGGAGAAAGAGGAGCAACAACAGGGCCAGCAGCAGCAGGGCGGGGAACCACAAGGAGCTGCAGTCAGGAGACCAGCTATGAGGAGGACTGCTTGAAGGTGTCCTTACTGAGCCCATAGGGCCTACAGGCCCAGGGTCAGTTAACACCAATTTTCGGAGAAGCAGTGCATCAGGAGACTTCACTTGTCCAGAGATGTCACAGACAGGTTGAGCCCTTTTCAACAATTATTTTTTTTGCCTTAGGCTCATTCCATGCAGTAGTCGGTGACATCAGTCACATTAGTCAGTCTTCAATCCATGCCTGTATCAAGCAGGTCGCTGATGCCCTCTCTGCCAAGATCAACGATTTTATAACATTGTCTGTGGATGCCAGCTGTCAGCAGGAAAGGGCTGTAGGCTTTTCTGCCATCGCAGACTTCTCACAGGTTCAGACTGACTACACCCAAGTAGCCATGAGGGCACCTCCCAAACAGCCAGCAGCCTTCATGAATAGGAAAGGCTGCCACTCCATCCATGTTCAACTGGTGAGTGATCACTGTCAGTGATAAACGCAGGGCTTTACCCAGTTTCCTGGCAGCGGTCAAGATACATACATATTGTGCCAGTCCACCATCCTCCCCATTATTTGAGCCAACTCAACACATCAGAGGCTGGTTGCTTGGGGAAAAGGGGTGACCTCTGTACACACACCCCATGAGACCTCTATGTAACCTTCATTCCCCTGCTGAATGGAGATATAATGAAGCCATGGGACCACTAGAGCCATCTTAAAGCACACCATTGGACTGTTCAAACAATGTTCTTTGCCTGAACAGGCCTGGGAGCTCTCTGCAGTACAGCCTACAGAGAGTCTCCCGCATTGTGGTTGTGTGCTGCATTCTACACAAATTTGCCCTACCGCAGCACAGAAAAGGCCCTTATCAAAGCCACAAATGACATCCTATGTGACTGTGACAGTTGGAAACTATCCCTCTTCATCCTTCTCTACCTGTCTGCAGCCTTTGACACGGTTGACCACATCATCCTCTCCCAGCACCTCTCCTCCATTGTCCAGCTGGGTGGGACTGCCCTCGCCTGGTTCATTCTTACCTATCCAGTCATTGCCGGAGAATCACCTGCGATGGCTTCGCTTCCCGCTCTTGCACTGTTCCCTTTTGATCCCCTCAAGGATCTATCCTAGGCCCTCTCCTATTTCACATCCACATGCTGTTCCTCGGCGACATCATCCAAAAACACAATGTCAGGTTCCATATGTACGCTGGTGACTCCCAGCTCTACCTCACCACCACCTCTCTCGACCCCTCCACTGCTTCTGATTTGTCATGCTGATTATCCGACATCCAGTATTAGATCTGCAGAAAATTCCTCCTATTAAATATTGGGAAGATCAAAGCCATTGTCTTCGGTCCTCACCACAAACTCCGTTCCCTAGCCACCAAATCCATCCCTTTCCCTGGCCACTATCTGAGGCTGAACCTGACTGTTCGCAACTTTAGCGTTCTATTTGACCCTGAAATGAGCTTCCAACTACATATCCGCTCTATCACCAAGACCACCTACTTCCACCTCCACAACATCGCCCATCTCCACCCCTGCCTCAGCTCATCTGCTGCTGAAACCCTTATCCATGCATTTGTTACATCTAGACTTGACTATTCCAATACTCTCTTGGCAGGCCTCCAACTTGAGCTTATCCAAAAGTCCGCTGCCCATATCCTAACTCACACCAAGTCCCGTTCATCTATCATTGCTGTGCTCACTGACCTACATTGGCTTCCGGTCCAGTCCTAGTCCTTATCCTTGTTTTCAAATCCCTCCATGGCCTCGCCCCTCCCTATCTCTGTAACCTTCTCCAGCCCTACAACCCTCTGAGATTTCTGCACTCCTCCAATTCTGGCCTCTTGCGCATCCCCAATTTCAATCGCTCCACCATTGGTGGCTGTGCCCAGGCCCTAAGCTCTGGAATTCCCTCCCTAAACCTCTCCGTCTCTCTACTGCTCGCTCCTCCTTTGAGATGCTCCTTAAAGCCTACCTCTTTGACCAAGCTATTGTCCTAATATCTCCTTACATGGCTCAGTGTCAAATTGTTTGATAACGCTCCTGTGAAGCACCTTGGAACATTTTACTATGTTAAAGGCACTCTATCAGCGCAGGTTGTTGTTGTTGTTTCAACCGGGACAGCACATGGAACCTTCCCCAATCTGATGACGAAGATCCCAAGGATGGAGCAGAAATGAGAGGCTGACCGCACCAACCTCCCTACCGTCGCATTAACATATCTCAATACCAACTCTACCAGTTTTTCCACCCTGAATAAAGAGCTTGCAAACTCTGACCAACATTCATATATATTGCGGGCCCATCAGTTACGACGGAACCACACTCTTGGGTTTTAATGGATCTTCCACCGAAGTTACAGAGGACGACTGGGAGGACTCCCGTGAAATTCAACCCCTGAGTCTTGTTAAGGAAATATCACAAGGGCTTCTCTGTTTCCTCTCAAATGGCTAATTTGCTTATAAACTAAGTGAACTTTGTTTTCAATCTTTTTTTTAATTCCTCTTTTTCCTTTCCTGAATCTCCCCACACCAAGGATCACCCCTGACCAAGAGGCCAGGCAGCAGACTGTGTTCCTAGAATTGCATCAGTGACGTGAAAGTAAGCACCAGGAGGTACTTTCCTTTGTTTGGGGAAATACCTGCCCTCTGCATGAGATCTGGAACTCAATATGCGCAGTACATCAAGGTTCTAATGCACTGTGCCACATTCAGGATCATACATTGAGAATGGGAATAGATAGTGCTGTCAATACATGTTTGAAAAACAGCAAAACAAAAATGCACATTCACTGAACCTTAAAGGGCACAATGATTTCCATTGATGTAAATACACTAAACTGTCTCCAAAGTTTTGTTATTTACATGGTTTGACATGAGGGGTTGCACTGATACAGTTGCTCAGTTTGTCAAATGGATACCTCATATCAAGGTCTTCACTAGTATTATTGAAAAATATAAATGTGCTATGAACAATCATATATCTGGACATAGTCAGACTGGATTCTTCCCCAGAATTCCACCCAAAATCTGATGGTATAGCGGTGGAAAATGAGGGAAAATTCATTGTTGCTCTCAATTTCACAGCCACAGGCAGAGCAGTGAGAGTCACTGAAGTCCCCTCTTGCAGCCTTACTGCCTGACCAAATTTCCCTCCCCAGGCCTGCCGGCACCAGGGGGGTCAGGTTGGGGTGCAGGGCCCAGGTCTCTGGCAGATGTTCCTGGTGTCCGCCCCATTTACCACTGCTTCTTGGGGCCCAGGAAGAGGCGGTAATGGCCCAATGGAGGGAGAGGGCCTTTTTTGGCACTTACCTTTCTTTTGTAGTCATTGGTCTTTGCCGAGGGATTCAAGGCAGCCTCTATCCTCATCTTCAGGCACTTCTGCCACTTTAACTGCCCGGTGACCTGTTCTTTCCCTTTAATTCAACGACCACTTGTCCCACTGCATCACCACTGGGAATTTGCAGTCTGGGATTGGCCAATTCTTGGTGGAAAGGAATCCTGCTAGGAGCCTGTTGTGAATCTGACATTAACACTAACTCAGGGAAATGGATTGGGGTTGGAGCAGCTTTGAAGTTCCAACCTGCCAGAACTCTGCCTTGAGGAGGAGGATCTGGCCCATCCAAGTTTACTAACGTGCTATAAATGAAACAACCTCTTTCTACATTTTTACAACCATTGACAACATCGAACACTCTATGGGCAGGTAGAACACAGGATCGATAAACAACAATGGCCTCTCTCCTTAAACAATGGGTGCTGTTCTTCAAGCATCTAGAATGTTTATACCGACTTAGTATGAATTAGAAAGTAGCAGACTTGGTGTAAAAGTATATTTACCTATTGTGGATGTTAGGTCGCATTTGTTTCAATACGGTTTTGATGTAGGGTTAGATGGTTTCAATTTCGTAGGGTAAAAACATTAAATTAAAGCACTTATTAGGGAGAACATTGAAATATGATATATGCTAGTTTGGACTGTTACAAAAGGCCAATTCCATGCTCAAAATAAGGTGTGCTTTTATCAGAGTTTAACATCACCAAGGGAGCAAACTGAACATTTTGATCCCTATATAATGGAATGCCTAGCATTATGCATTGCAAGAATGGGCTTGTCAAAAGATGACATGAAGAAGGACGAGGAGGGTCACAACCCAGTTTTATCTCCAGCAAAGGGTCTACAGATGCTGAATCAATTACCTGCAAGTGTCAGAACAGCAGAGATTATGACAACTTAGACTTGCTGAGGAAATAATGGCCTAGCTGCAGAATTGATTGCACCCGGTTCTGAGGGGACTTCAGTGACTCTGACTGCTCTGCCTGTGGCTGTGAAATTGACAGTAACAATCACAACTGTCTGTTGCAAGCACTGAAAGTGCTATTAGTCACAGTGCCACGTCCACATCCATTCAGTATATGACTGATGCACTGTTCTCAGAAGCTGGCAAGTCATCTATTTCTTTCAGGGATCCCAAGGGAAACAATGGCAACAAGACAAATGTTTTAGGCTGTTACAAGATCTCTCAGAATCTTGGGTTGGATGGACCATAACCAAATAGAGATACAGGCGCTATCAGTCGAGCCAAAGCCTACATGAATCATCAGGGCTTCAACAACCTCAGTTTACTGAGTAAAATACCCTCTGGGTGAATACTAGATTATTGAGATCAACATATGACTAATGCATCGTGAGGCAGTCATTTCATGCCTGGTTATTTGAGTAGGATCACTAATTGCAAAGCTGGCCTGCTGAAATCAGAATTACTCTTGTCTCCAACAAAACGCCCTGGTCATTCCCATCGTCTGGCCCCCAACTTTGCTCCCTCAAGTCCAAGGGGCGCAGACTTGAGTGCATCCGGTTCACAACGGCTTTAGCCATCCATCTGGCTGGACCACATCAAGCACTCTGGAGCCTCACTTTCTCCTATTTCAGGATCATCCCGGGTTCTTTTCTCAACCACCAACATCTTTCTAAACACCTCTTCCCTGCCTACTTCACTTCCATCTCCTACAACAAATGCGAGGAGCTCATGGTTCAACCGCAACTGGAGTATTGTGTCCAGTTCTGGGCATCGCACTTCAGGAAAGATGTGAAGGCCTTAGAAAGGGTGCAGATAAGATTTACTAGAATGATTTCAGGGATGAGGGACTTTAGTTATGTGGATAGACTGGAGAAGCTGGAGTTGTTCTCCTTGGAACAGAAAAGGTTGCGAGGAGATTTGATAGAGGTATTCAAAATCATGAAGGGCCTAGACAGAGTAGATAGAGAGAAACTGTTCCCATTGGCAGAAGAGTCAAGGACCAGAGGACATAGATTTAAGGTAATTAGCAAAAGAACCAAAGGTGACATGAGGAAAAACTTTTTTACACAGCGAGTGGTTAGGATCTGGAATGCAAGCCCAAGGGGGTGGTGGAGGCAGATTCAATCATGGCCTTCAAAAGGGAACTGAATAATTACTTGAAAGGAAAAAATGTGCAGTGCTACAGGGATAGGGCGGGGGAGTGGGACCAGCTGGATTGCTCTTGCGTAGAGCCGGCATGGACTTGATGGGCCGAATAGCCTCCTTCCGTGCTGTAACCTTTCTATGATTCTATGGGCTTCTTTGTCACTAAGACTGAGACCATGCATTCTGGATCTGCTGCTTACCCCCTTCCCCTTGCCCACCAAGCCAAACCTCCTCCAAAGCTACCCCGGCCTAGTTCTGAACCTGTGTCTCTCTCGAGTATTTCTTCTATCTCACCTTATACCCTCTCCAAGCCCGTTTCATCCATGAGACCCACCTCTTCCTCTTTTGACCCCATTCCCACTAAACTGTTGACAACCTAACTTCCCTTCCTGGCCTCCATGCTAACTGATGTTATAAATAGTTCCCTCTCCTCAGGTACTGTCCCCCACCATTTCAAAACAGCCTCAAAAAACCTACCCTCATACCCCTGTCCTTGCAAACTACCACTTCATCTCTAATCTCTCATTCCTCTCCAAAGTCCTTGAATGTGTTGTCGTCTCCCAAATCCATGCCCATCTTCGTCGCAGATCCCTGGTTGAATCTCTCCAATCAGGTTTCTGCCCTACCACGGCACTGAAACCGACTTAACCAAAGTCACATATGACATCCTCTGTGACTATGACCGTGGTACATTATCCCTCCTCATCCTTCTTGACCTCTCTGCAGCCTTTAACACGGTCAACCACATCTTCTTTTCCAACACCTGTCTTCCATTGTCCAGCTCAGTTTTGCTTGCTTCCACTCTTACCTATCCAATCTTTGCCAGAGCATCTCCAGCAATTTGCTTCTCTTCCCAATCTACATGTTACCTCCAGAGTCCCGCAATGATTTCTCCTTGCTCTCCTCCTCTTCCTCACCTGCGTACAACCCCTTGCTGACCTCATCCGCTGACATGGGGTCAGCTTCCACGTGCACTGATGACAATCAGCTTAATCTCTCCATCACCTCTCTTGACCCCTCCATTGCCTTTGTGTTGTCAAACTGCTTATCTGACATCCGGTCATGGATGAGCTGACATTTTCTCCAGCTGAGCATTGAGAAGACCAAAGCCATTGTCTTCGGCCTTTACCACACACTCCATGCCCTTGCTACCAATTCCATCACCCTCTCTGGGCCATTGTCTCAGGCTGAACCAGATAGTTCGTAACCTTGATATCCTATTCAACACCGAGCCGAGCTAGAAACCCCATATCCTCTCCATCACAAAGACCTCAAACTGATTTTCTAACTCTCCCTGCTTGATGGAAACTAGGCGGGGTGGGCAGCTAAAATGGAACAGGAGACTTACCCACTGGCCTCCCGCTCTGATCCTGTCCACTGCAGCATCCTTGCTTAAGTATACAGATTGGGCTTCGATCATAATGCTCAAGCCTGGATGTTATCCAAGTCCTACTGTAGGCTGGAATGGGCTGATTCATTAATGCAGGAGTCGTGAATGGAATGAACACTGAATGGAATTGTCAGCAAACAGCCCGTTTCTTGACCTTACATTGGAGGCTAAGTTATTGATGAAGCAGCTGAAAATGAAGCACCAAGGACAATTCCTGGAGTCACTCCTGCAACATTGTCCTTACCATGTAAGAATTTATCAGAAACTCGGATCAAAATTTATTGAAAGGAACGAATGAAAATCAAACCATTTTATTATTTTGAAATAACTAATGAATTTTGTAATTCAAGTTTTTTTTACTTTTAGTTTCTTCCTGTGTGTTTCTGATTCTTTGTAACTACCTTGACTTATAAATAAAGTTGATTATTAGTTTTAGCCTGAACATCTGACAGTGTGATATTCATCAGCTTTCAAAGTTGACAGGAGCATGTGGTGGGCAGTGCACGTAATCTCTGATGTGTTGACAACATGCCTGTGGCACACTATCCCATTCATATCACACATAAAGTTACAAGTTTCAGTTTTAAGGTGGTGTGGCTCAGCTTATTGAAGTTTGCCTTTTTGCTGTGAACTCAAGTTAAAGGTGTTGAGAATGAACTCAACTCATAACATCAACGGTAAAATTTATTTGCAGCAAATGAGCTTTTGGGGGTAAAGTTCAACTTCAGCAAGGGCACAAAATGTTTGATAGCCTGGTTTTCACATCGATAGAAAGGAAAAATCGTCGGTATTCACTACTGCCCATTTTGTGTCCTTGCTGAGTTGAATTTTACTCCCCCTCCATGTCCAATGACACTAATTTCTTCATCCTTGAGATTCTAAGCTTTGACTGGTGTCCAAGGCCTCAATGGATAGTTTCTCTAAACCTGGTCAGTGGTGAATTCTTCTTCCCCAAGGATGCTCCAGTCCAAAGTTGATGTTGACTTTCAATGGTGCTCATTGAGGGAGGGGGGTTGTACTGTAAAGTGGGCCAGCATGGGAGGGCAGGAAAATGCTGTTTAATCTTGGGGGAAGGAGGGGGTTGAGGTTCAGCTAGATGGAGGCGGGGGGGGGGGTGGAGAGAGGAAATGCTGCTCAGTGGAGGGAGGGAGAAATGATACCCAGGGGGCTTGAGGATAAATGTTGGTCATGTGTGGTGGAAAAAGCTGATTATGGGTGCTGGGGGGGGGGGAGGGGGGTGGATCACAGAAGTGTTGCTCCGTGGGGAAGGTTTGGGGGCCCAAGATTCTGCTTGGTGAGGCTGGCGAGGTATGGCCAAATGAAGGTCAGAGGGTGAGGAGGTGATGGGAAGAAAAGGAGAATATGGGCTCAGCAGGGTTTCTCACTGTGGGGGAAGGGGGATTAGGGATCAAAGTGCTCTTCATAGACAGAGATTGCTTGGGGTTGGGGGTGGGGGTGGTGTGGTGGTCCTGCTACATAACCAGGGGAAGGTACGGGGGGCTACTATTGCCGGTCAGTGAGTGAGGAAGGGTATGGCTGAAGTGTTGCTCAATGGTGGGGTGAGTAGATGTCATTGTGGATAGGGGCAAGGGCACCATCTGATTTAAGGGGAGAGGAGTGTGCTGAGGAAGTACTTGAACAAAGCTACACAATTTCAAGAGGGGAACCATGCAGCTGAACATGCAGACTCAAGTGCAGGTTTGTTGGCAGGCAAGTGGAAAGCAGGATAGAAGGCCCATGGAAGCGGCTACCATTCACAGGACCTTTGGAGTGGGCAGGGGTCCAGCAATTTATCAGGGAAGGGTATAGGGCAAGGACGCAGGGCAGGTGATTTGGCTTTCAATGGCTCAGAGAGGCTGGTGGGCTGAAGGACCATTCCAGGGCAAGGGGTCAACAGAAACATTGCACACGTGGGGGTGAGGTCAGAAGCCGTAATGGGAGCTCCATGGGCCGAAAAAAGTTTTAATTTTATTTGCATTGTTTTAAACTTACCTGGTTTACTTGCCTATACCAAAATGGCTGTTGTCAGAGATTAGTTTAGGCTCCTCCACACCGACAGTCCGGGCCCGAGCCTGTAACTGTTTATTTTTGCATTAACTCTCAATATACTATATGGCTGTGTTTGTTTTAGTATCCAACGTTCTGAAATATTTAACATTGAAAAACTCCATCACAGCGCCACCTACAGGCATAACTGGTACTGGAGGTAAATGTTGACACTTTTATAATAGATTTTTACCATTAAGATAGTATGACATTTTAATGAGATAGGACTTTTCAGTGCATTTTAAAATTGTATGTTGCAACCCACTCAGCAATTATGCATCTATAAATACTTGGAAACTGCACAAATGATGGACTTTTAAGTATTTATGAGGCAAAATTTATTTGTTTACGGAAATTTATATTTGTTAAAAAATGTATGCTGACAAACCCACTAAATTTCCTTCTTCTATGTTCCTGGCACAGGCTGGGTGTACATATCAGGAAAGTGTGAATCCCCAGCCCATAATTTTCCATGCATTAAGTTGTTACAATCTGGAATGCACTACCTGAAAGGGTAGATTCAATAGCAACTTTCAAATGGGAATTGGAAATATAGTTGAAAATGAGAAATTTGCAGGGCTCTGGGGTAAGAGCAGGGGAGTGGGACTAATTGGATAGTTCTTTCAAAGAGTCGGCATAGCCATGATGGGCTGAATTGCCTTCTTCTGTGCTGTATGATTCTAGGATTAATTTTAAGCAGCAGAAAATTAATACTTAAATGCTTTAAGGCAGAAATGTAAAGATAGAAACCAGCTGATGATAGGGAAAGTGGTAGAGGATTAACTGGAGGGCACAAAACACCTGCATATTGGTTAAAGGAGGAGACAGAGAGACAGGAACACAGTGAAGATATGTCCTGGGGGTTCAAAAAATGCTAACAGCAGTTTTGGTCCCATCCTCTTGGGCTCCCTTCCCCACAAGATTGTTGGACTCTGCTCGTCCCCCAAAATTGCCAGATCCCAGCAACCCGCAATTCTACCAGACTCTGGCCCCCTTATGTTTCAAAGCTCCCTCCCCAATCATGCTGGCTCCCAGAATTATTTCCCCAGACTTCCCCCAGCTCCCAGATCCCAACACTCCCTCCAGTACTCACATTTCCCCAGAAAGCATTCCTAGTGCTTTTTTTTTCAACTTCGGGATATGGGCGGCGCTGGTAAGGCCGGCATTTATTGCTCATCGCTAGTTGCCTTGAGAAGGTGGTGGTGGGCCGCCTTCTTGAACTGCAATAGCGGTTTGATATAACTAAGTAGCTTGCTAGGTCACTATAGAGGGCAGTTAAGAGACACCCATGTTGTCAGGAGACTGGAGTCACACATGGGCCAGACCAGATAAGGACATTGAAGGACATTAATGAACCATTTGGGTTTTTACGACAATCCAGCAGCTTCATGGTCACTTTTACTGACACCAGGGGGTAAATTTTAACGTTGAGCCAGGAAGCAAGGGGGGGGGGGGGAATTCCGGACAGGAAACGCACGGGTTTTCATATTACGATTTTGACGTAAAGACGTCTTTCAATTTTTTTTCAGTAGGTTTCCCGACAGCCAGTCACATTGACAGACTGACTGTCAGTCAGACGGGAGAGCAGCTAGGGAACAGATGCCAAAGGTAAGTCTTAGATCGGGGTTGGGAGGGGAAGGGTGTCGGTCATTGGCGGGGTGGGGGGTCAATCATCAGGGGGAGGGCTAGTCATTGGGGGGGGGGGGGTTGGTCATTCAGGGTGTCGGTCATTGAGGACAGTCGGACATGGGGGTCGGCGGTCATTGTGGGGAGTCAACAGTCATCGGGGGGTCGGTCATTAGGGGCTCGGTCATGGGGAAGTCAGATATCGGTTGGATCTCATGGGGGGGGGGGTGGAGATCATGAGGAGGTCAGAGATCATGGGGGGGGTCAAAGGTTTTGGGGGGATCGGATATGGGAGGTGGGTCGGACGATTGCATGTGTCAGATTGTGGCAGGGAAGCTTGTTGGACCTGGAGGAAACACTCCTGCTCCTCCTGGCCCACAAGTAGTGCAATAAAGGCACTTACCTGTTGATCCGGGCCGTCTCGCCTCCTCCTTCATGGTGTGAATCAGAAGGCCCGGGAATCCTGGCCCCCAGGAGTTAAAAATAAAAAAGCTGTTAAAATGGAGGCCCACAGCCTCCTTAAAAGATTTTACTGACCGACCCGCCTCCTGAAAGCGGGTTGATCACCCACCCCTCGATCCGCCTCCGTTAAAACTGGAAGTGGGCGGGTTGGAGGCGGGTTTTACTTTTTTACAATTTTTACCTTCCTACCCATCCCCAACCCACCCGTTTGTAGGGTTAAAATTTACCTCCAGCTTTTTATTCCCAGATTCTCCTTTACACTGAATTCAAATTCTTAAACTGCCCTGGTGAGATTTCAACTCATGTTTTCTGGATTATTAATCCAGGCTTCTGGATTCCTAGTCTGCCCTGGTGGGAATTGAACTCACATTCTCTGAAGGATTAATCCAGGCCTCTGGATTGTTGTCCGATTCCAGAACAGCCCCCAATGTTCCCAGATCCTGACATGTTCCTCTTCAGTATCTCTAATCCCAGGATCAGTCCCTCAGTGATCCTAGCTCCCTGTGATTATTCCAGTGTTCCTAGAGCCTCCTCCAGTGTTCCTGGACCCATGGACCTCACTCCCAGTGCTACCAGATGCTGGGAGGCCCCCTCTCCATCAAAATACTGCTGGACCCCAGGCCCCCTTCCCAGTGCTTCCACATTCCAGGGCAACCCTCAGTACTAACAAGTCAGTGACCCTGGTAACGCTACTTGGCATAACACCCCTGGTCTCTTAAACCTCTGATTCACCATGAGAAATGCCACGGAAGATTTGCTAGTATACTAAATACTAAGATAATCTCAAAGTGCAGAGATCATTTGAGTTTTGTTTTGCAATATCATTTGAAGCCTTCAGTTAGAATACAGCTTTGTAATTCGCCCTAATATGTGCATTTTCTTGCGTTGTAATGGTTTGTTCCGTAAGGATCTCAAATTGAGAATTGTTTGTCTCTTAAGATATGTTTTATTCTTTCATGAATGAAATGCTAGTCATTCATCTAATTCCCATGCACAGCCTAAGTGCTATTTTAATGAGTAATCTTCACTGCGTGTGATTTCTAGGTTACAGCATGATCTGGCAAGAGATTGCTAGAAAAATCGATCAGAGGAAGTCTTTACTAGGTTTATTCCATTACTAACATATGGATTGTGTCAGATTTGGCTTGGTGGCAGCACTCTCTCCTCTGAGTCAGAAGGTTGTGCGTTCAAGCCCCACTCCAGAGACTTGAACACATAATCTAGGCTGACACTTCTGTGCAGGAATGGGGGAGTGCTGCAGTGTCGGAGTTGCTGTCTTTTGGATGGGATGCTAAACTGAGGTCCCCTCTGCCTTCTCAGGTGACGTAAAAGATCCCATAGCACTATTCAAAGAAGAGCAGGGGAGTTCTCTCCAGTGTCCTGGCCAATATTTATCCCTCAACCAACATCACTAAAACAGAATATCAGGTCATTATCACATTGCTGTTTGTGGGACCTTGCTGTGCACAGTTTGGCTGCTGCATTTCACTACAACAGTATTTAATTGGCTGTATAATGCTTTGGGACATCTTGAGGTCGTTAAAGGTGCTAAATAAATGCAAGTTCTCTCTTTCTATATACAGAGCAGAGTACAGTTTGGCCATTCCAAGATACAGACAAAAAATTCATGAGCTTTGACTCTCGATTGAAAAATCTGATATTATACATAAAAGATACCTACAAGAACAGAAACAATGGTTTACTACAAAATAATCTACTAATTGAAATCATCCCAGATATCAACACATAAATACCAGAAAAATCAGTGGATTATACTGTTGGAAACACAAGTGTTTTTCTTTCTAAATTTTATTTCTAATTTTCTCTGCTTTCCCTCCTCTGCTGGAGGTATTTGCTCATGCTGACACCTTGCCAACATGGGCATTGTTCATGTTTGGGTAAGTGTCTGTTGGCTATTTGACTGTGTGGGCATCACCGTTGAGTTTGATTCTCCCCTCACCTGGAGGGCAAGGGGAGGGAGATTTCCTCTGGTCGCTATTTCTAGCAAGTCATAAAAGAAGAATTTTTGCTCCTATATTTACAATGTCACAAGCACATAGGGCCAGATCTTGCTCTAAAAATAATAGCAAGCCTTACAGCGCTCACCGTTATTTCAGTGCAAATGGTGGAGAAACTTCTGGCAACCGCACATGCACAGTTATATGCGGAAATCCATAAGTTCCTCCAGCAGATGTCCTGCTCCTTGCCGGAAGGACGTCTTGCCGGCTGACTCAACATTCAAATGATGACAACAGCGCGAAGATCCTCTTCTGCCCTGATGGAAATTAAATAATCTCAACAGAAAAAGGTACGTCAAGTTTTTTAAGTGTAATCAAAATTTTAATGGTGTCGTTAGTCTTAATCACTGCCAGGCAACCTCTCTGGCACTGAAAATTAACTTTTACAAGTGTGGAGTCTCATTCCTTCACATTTTAATTGTTGTTGGACGTTCTAAAAAAAAGTAACATTTCTTAATTTTTAATTTTTCTTTCTGTCTCTTTTACCTCTGTATCTTAATCCAATATTTCTTACCCTCTATTTTGCTTTCTGCACATGATTTGAAATTGAAATCATTATTCTAACTTACACTTCCTGGTTCAGTCTCTGCACTGCACTGCTTATTAACATGCTTCAATCTGATTGGTTAAGGAGATACACAGCATTTGGCCCCGTTCACGCAGGTCCTGGATGCCCTGAAGAGGCTTGAGTGCCCCATGAGAGGAAGTTACTGTGCAAAACCCATGAAAAGTCTATGGGCAGTGCGAGTCTAATGAACGGCCGCTCACATGAAAACCCGGCCCATTGTACAGTGATAACTCCATTACAACAAAAACAACAACTTGCATTTATACTGCATCTTTAACGTAGTAAAACGTCCCAAGGTGCTTCACAGGAGCGTTATCAAACAAAATTTAAAACCGAAGGAGATATTAGGACAGGTGACCAAAAGCTTGGTGAAAGAGGTTGGTTTTAAGGAGCGTCTGACAGAAGGAGAGAGAGGTATTGAGGCGGAGAGGTATAGGGAGGGAATTCCAGAGCTTAGGGCCTAGGCAGCTGAAGTTACGGCCGATTAAAATCGGGGATGCGCAGAGGTAGGTTTTTGTCAGAATTGGAGGAGCGCACAGTTTTCGGAGGGTTGTAGGGCTGGAGAATGTTACCAAGATAGGGAGGGGTAAAATAATACAATTAATTTAATAATCCTACACAGGTATCAGCAAAGCAAATTAGGCAACTACATAGGTGATCAAAAAGTTTTACATCAAAGGACAGTAAACATAAGATACAACATACTATGAACATTTGAAAATAAAAGTCATTTGGATGTTTATTTAGAGTATTAAGTGAATTTATACAGAATGACTACAACATATATCTAGTCCATAATTAACAATTAGTCAATGCTAGTCCTGCTCTTACTATGATAGTCATATCATTGTTATTTCTTTTCCTTTCTATGAGAAATGTATGATTCATTTAGGATCCAATAAAGTGAAAGCAAACCCAATGTTTGCATCTCACCCTTCTGATGAACAATGAGTATTTTTGTGTATAAGACAGAATTATGAAAGGTTTGCAGTGAGTAATTAGGATGTAATTTAATCAGTGAGCTCTGATGATAAATGTTAAGAGTGAAACGAGTGGTTTATTGATGGCATTTTAACCCAAAACATTAATTTACAACCTTTTACTCTGCAGTTACCATCCATTAATCTTTAATGAAAACAAATCCTACCTCTGTACTTCTCAGCTTTCTGAATAAAAATAATTGTCCCCTTAAGTGTACAGTACTTAGCATTGCAGACGGCTTGGAAGAAGCAGCAAACCATGAGAGCAAAGATTAAGCAGTTTACAGATGTCATCTAAACCCTTTGAGGGCTAACTGCAGTTAGAAGGACTGGTGCAATTGCATTTCTTCAAGACAGAGGGATTTTTAACTGGGGGAGGATAATAAAGGGGTTTCTCTTGCAGTAAAAAAGAAACATTTTAGGGTCATTGAGACCAAATACATATTATACATCAATTATTTCCTGCAATATAATGGCTTATAGAAGTAATCAGTATCAGATTACATACATTCATCTGAAGGATTTTAATACACTTCCTTGTACCAAATGCCTACAGGATTGGTGGCCTGACACTCAAAGGATTGAGTGCTCATCTCCCAACTGGAAAATTGAATCAAAAGCAATGGTTTAATACAATTGCTGGTGTATTTTGCAAGAAAAGTAAACGTAGGAAAATTATGATAGCTACTGTGGATACTTACATTAAAAGTGGCTTTTTAAGATTTCCTCCCAAGGTTAACAACTGTGAAAAGCTGTGAGCTATTTGTTCTGGTCCTTGGGAGGGAGTTCCATGAAAGTGTTCTCACTAGAGAAGTAAATCCTTCCAGGTAGAGCTCCTCAAGTACTGGGTTTGTAAAGTCAGGCTTGATTCTTGATTTGTGCAGACAAGAGTGGGCGTAGAGGTGCTACAGTTCTTTCCAGTATCATTGGGCTAGTAAGAGGAAATGAGTCATAGTTTCCACTCCAGATAACTGTCCAGCGGTTCCTGCTGCAAATGTGCGTGTGTGTGTGGATAGTGGACGAGGACAGGATCGGGTTCAACTAAAATTCACCAGACAAGAACCCACCAACATTTGTTGTTTAGATTGACACAAGAAGAATGGCAACTTGGATGAGTTATCAGAGGATAAATGGTGCCTTTGGAACCATAATTCAAATTTTACATCAAAACTATAGCACAGAAACAGGCCATTTGGCCCAACTGGTCTATGCCGGCCTTTATGCTCCACACGAGCCTCCTCCCTCCCTAATTTATCGAACCCTATCAGTATACCCTTCTATTCCTTTCTCCCTCATGTGTTTATCTAGCTTCCCCTTAAATGCATTTATATTATTTGCTTCAACTACTCCTTGTGGTAACGTGTTCCACATTCTTACCGCTCTTTGTGTAAAGAAGTTTCTCCTGGATTTCCTATTGGATTTATTAGTGACTATTTTATAATTATGACCTCTAGTTTTGGACTCCCCCAGAAGTGGAAACATTTTCGCTATGTCTACCCTATCAAACTCCGCCTGTCATCCTACCTATGAAATGTTTTCATTCTTGAACTGTCCAACAATCTGATTTATCTGGTATTATTAAACTCAGGATTTCAAATGTTTAGAATGTAATAATTTTAAAAAACGAACCTATTGAAAAATTGAAACTATTCATAGTAGGCAAGTTAGGTTGGGGATTTACTTTAATCAATCAATTTTTGCACTCGTACTGATGTATCAGTGTAGATTCCTCAGATCCTTTAATTAATTAAAGTGAACAGATCATGGGTCATCACTGTGGCTAGCCCAGGAGCTATTTTTGATACACCAAATAACACAAGAAAGAAAACACAATGGGGGCTAAATTGGGCCGCATAGTGCGCATTGTATAGGCGCTACGCAGACTCCTAAGCACCAAAAATGGTGTCCGAGATGCGCGTGCACACTTCTGGTGTGACATGTGCAGGACGCCATATTAGTAAAGGCGTTTGCGCACACGCCTTTAACTAACGCTAGCAGCATGTAAAGTAGGAAGATTATGTGGTAGATCAGTGTACAACGCTGATTTAAAGGGACAGATGCGATTTTGGAACTCTGCGCTCCAGCCTTAACCTCGCACAGCTGAATAGGTCTTAAACGGAATGGAGGACCCCCCACCCTCCCCACCACCAGCACTATTTAAAGGGATCATGCAGGAGATACAGGTTAGTTGCTGGATTATTGCTTCTGGCTGCTGATGCATTTGTACCTGTTTTTGGAGGTCGCCTACGCTTGAATACTAGGACGAAGGGACATAGCCTAAAAATCAGAGCCAGGACTTTCAGGAGTGAAGTTAGGAAACACTTCTACATGCAAAGGGTGGTAGAAGTTTGGAACTCTCTTCTGCACACGGCAGTTGATGCTAGCTCAATTGTTCATTTTAAACCTGAGATTGATAGATTTTTATTAACCAAAGGTATTAAGGGATATGGGGCTAAGGCAGGTATTTGGAGTTAGGTCACAGGTCAACCATGATCTCATTGAATGGTGGAACAAGCTTGAGGGGCTAAATGGCCTACTCGTGTCCTTATCTTCCTATGTTCCTATAATAAAGTTTCAATACTCTACAGGGAGTGGGCTGGCTAGCTGACAGGCAACAGCAAGGGCACTGTCAGAGCAGCAGGGGTGGGACAGGAATGCTGTCATCCTGAGAGAGGACAGCAGGTTCATGTTCCATAGAGCCACTACCACTTGCTGCCTCCTGTTATGCGCCACCTTCTCCTGCAAGAAAGCGGGATGTGTGTCGGTGAGTGTCCTGCAAGATGTTTGGGTGATGTGCCTGTCACGGTTGAATAGCTGCCAGTGTGTGTGACCTGTGAGTTGTGGGGGTGCGACTTGCAATAATGGTAATGTGTGAGGGTGAGATGAAGTTCCGATTGAAAGCGTTTGTTGGTGTGTGGGTGATGGGGGGTGTAGTGCGTGGTGCAGTTGGTAGAAGATGCCACTTGACAGTTGACCTCACTCACCTTGACCATTCGCGTCAAATCATTGCACTTCTTCCTGCACCACATCCACATTCGTGGTGCTATGCTCCTGGCATTGACCTCGTCCCTTACTGCCTCCCACTGCCTCAGGATCATATGTCAGGAGGGCGTCTTGCCCTCCTGTGGATAGAGGATGCCCCTCCTTCTGTCCATCTCTTGCACCAAGGCCTCTAGTGCATCATCCAAGAACCTTGGTGCACACACTCTCGCAGGCCCGGTACAAACTCAGATCGGCAGATTGGCGGGGTCTGGCATGCAGATTGGAGGATGTGGGATGTAGTTGTGAGCAACCTTTATTCAATGTTTTGAAAGAACTCAACAGTTTGTAAACATAAGGATGGGACCTGCATCTGTGTTTTACGTGTGCGATTTCTGATCACTGTTCAGACCAGTATCTTATATTTTGAAAATATAAGAGTGCCGCAAACTGAGCAGCCAAGTTGTTGCTCATTAAAAATTCCAGAGTTCCCATCATCACCATGCTTCACTACATTGCTGCACAGGTTCACTTCACCATTGACTTCCACCACTTCGTGCAGCTACAGTGCATCTCCCCTTTAAGAGGTGCAGGCTGCCTTTAAGTAGTGCTAGCCACTCGCGATATCTGGGCCTCCTGCTGGTGGGCAGCCACTCAACATTTCAGGTAGTACTGGCTGCATGCAGCAATCATGTTACGTGCTGCCTGCACCTCAATGGCCGGGTGTGGGTTAATCGTCCATCACGACCCCCGCTCCCGTTTTCAGGGGTTAACCAGTTTAACCTCCATTAGATTTAGGATTTAGTTATAAAAAGGACATCGTCAGTGATTGGGTCTTGGAAGAATATTTAGGTGGAAGCACTCATAATAGTTTTAGATTGGACATATTCATGAGCATTAGTGCCAGGAATATTAGAATTAAAATGCTAGGCGTCAGGAAATCAAACGTTTTTGCTATGAGGGAGAAGCTCAAAAAGATTAATTAAGAAAATGCATTAGAAGGAGAAGAAGAAAAAAAACAGCTGCAGACACATGGCAAGTATTTTTTAGAGGCATTTGGATACCATTAAAATAATACCAGGTAGCAATAAAACTCTATTGTACAGACTGATTTGGAAGGCAAATATAATAAGCAGAAAAATAAGTAGTCAAGATAAAAAAATAGATAAGGCTCAGTAAAGGAGGTAACTGAGGAATGAAAAAAATAATAGTGAGGATGGAAAATAGAATTGTAATGGAGATATTAGTGCCATTTTTATGAATATGCACTCCTGGTTAAGAATGTACTCACTATTTCCAAATACTCAAGGTCAGCAAAATTGCCCCTATAATGAAATATTTTGATTATACTCAGAATTGTCAAAGAACTAGAGAATTCATTAGGTTTCTACAGTTTCTAGGTACACCTGCAGCTCGTTTACTTACTGGATTCTCATTGTGAGAAAGAATGCAGATAAGAAGGAGAATCCAGTTACATTCATACTCGAATTGAGATTCAACATTGCAAAACAAAATTCTTGTCATCTGAAGAGGAATCTGAAAGTCTAAACGCATATTATTAAAAACCTTGGGGGCAAATCTCCATCGGGGTTCTTCTGTTCGCCCGCTGTAACTTTGGTGGAAAAGCGGCAGAAACCCTAGGAAACAGCATGAATGTTTGCAACATTTGTCTGGCGTTTCCGCAGCTCTTCCATCAAAGCTATGGTGGATAAGTGGGAGAAATTAACCACCCTTGTGTATGTGCACAATAGCTGTCCAAAAAACCCACTGTCACAATTTTTGATCGCACTTTTATGTCAACACATAACAATGAAACTGCTTACGTAAACATTTATAATGGGGTTTTCCAATGTAAACAGTTGGTTGAGCTGAAGTTTATGAAGGATAGAGGATGATAGGCCAGCGAGGAAAGCACTGGAATAATGAAATCTGATGGTGACAAAGGAGTAGGTGAGGGTTTCAGCGGTAGATGGCCTAAGGCAGAAGTAGAAGCAGGTAAAGTTACAGAGGTGGAAGTAGACTGACTTTGCGATGGAGAGTATATGGGTTTTCAAATTTAGCTCAGGGTCGAACAGGGTGCCATGACTGCAAACAGTCTGGTTCAGCATGAGACAATGGCCAAGGAAGCAAATGGAATTGGTGGCAAGAATACGGAGCTTGTGGCAAGGGTTGAGGACAATGGCTTTAAACTTTCCAATATTTAACTGGAGAAAATCACGGCTCAGCCACGACTGGATATTGGACAATCAGGCTGACAACAGAAGCCGTGGAGATATTAGGAGAAGGTGATAAAGAGTGGATGATATCACCAAGTCCATGTCCGTGGATGACATCACCAAGGGGCAGCATTTAGATGAGGAAGAGATCCTTGAGGGGCTCCAATGGTACTGTTGCAGTGGCAGGAAGAGAAGCCATTGTTGGCGATGCTCTGACCATGATCAGATATGTATGAATGGAACCAAGTGCAGTCAACCATGTCAAAGGCTGCAGCGAGGTCGAGGAGGACAAGGAAGGATAGTGCACCATGATCACTGTCACAGAGGATGTCGTTTGTGACTTTGATTAGGGCTGTTTCAGTGCTGTGGCAGGGAAGAAAATCTGATTGGAGAGATTCAAGCATAGAGCTGTGGAAAGGTTTGCACGGATTTGAGAGGTGATAACACATTCAAGAACTTTGCAGAGAAAAAAGAAGATAGGAGATGGAGTTTGCAAGGACAGAGGGGTCAAGGGTGAGTTTTACGAGGAGGGGGTGATGACAGCAGTTTTAAAAGGGAGGGGCAGTACTTGAGGAGAGGGAACCATTTACAATATCAAGAAGCATGGGGGCCAGGAAGGGAAGTTGGGTGGTCTGCAGTTTAGTAGGAATCTGGTCAAGGGAGCAGGAAGTAGGTCTCATGGACATGGAGGGGTGTTAGGAGAGAAAGCAAAGAAAAATGCAGGTTCAGGCCTAGGCCAGAGGAGATCCTGGGAGGAGGTTTGGTAAGTAAGAGGAGGGGGAGGGAGGGAAGCAGCAGATGTGGCTGAATGGATGATCTCCCTCTAAGTGACAAAAAAGTCCATGAGCTCCTCACACTTGTTGTTGGAGGTGAGAGTCGTGGGAGCAGAGGAAAAGGATTTAAAGAGAGAGTTGATAATGGAGAAAAGAATCCAGGCATTATCTTTGCTCTCCACGATGATTCTGGAGTAATGGATGGGTTTGGCAGAGGATAGTGAGGCCCGATAATGCTTGACGTGGTCCAGCCAGATCTGGTGATCGATGACCTAACCAGTTGTGTGCCAGATACGCTCAAGTCTGCATCGCTTAGACTTGAGGGAGTGAAGATGGGGACCATACCAGGGGATCAACCGAAATGGCAAGAGTAAAGGTTCTGTTGGGGTAAGTGCATCAAAGGTAGACATGAGGGAGTCATTGAGTAGAATTGAGGCTAAAGGCTAGGCAGTTGGGAATTAGAAAGTGTAGTTGTAAGTGACTTGGAGGAGATTTTTCCAGGTTTGAGCACAGAAGAAGGAGGAAGTGGATGTTGAGGAGTAATCAAGGAAGTGGTTGGAGATGAATGTGATACAGATATAAGGTAGCCAAACTTAGTGGGAGGATAGAAGATTGGGAAGTCTTCAAAAGACAGCAAAAAGTAACTAAAGGATTGATTAAGAAAGGGAAGATAGATTATGAAAATAAATTAGCAAAAAATATAAAAACAGATAGCAAGAGTTTCTACAGTGATATAAAAAGAAAAAGGGTGGCTAAGGCAAACGTAGGTCCCTCAGAGGATGAGACCGGGAAATTAATGGTGGGAAACATGGAGATGGCAAAAATGCTGAACAAATATTTTGTTTCAGTCTTTACGGTAGAGGACACTAAGAATATCCCAACACTGGACAAACAGGGGGCTCGAGGGGGGGAGGAGCTAAATACGATTAAAATCACGAAGGAATTGGTACTCAGTAAATTAATGGGACTCGAGGCGGATAAATCCCCTGGACCTGATGGCTTACATCCTAGGGTCTTGAGGGAAGTGGCAGTAGGGATTGTGGATGCTTTGGTAATAATTTTCCAAAATTCTCTGGACTCGGCAAAGGTCCCGGCAGATTGGAAAACTGCTAATGTAACACCCTTATTTAAAAAGGGTAGTAGGCAGAAGGCTGGAAATTATAGACCAGTTAGCCTAACATCTGTGGTGGGTAAAATTTTGGAATCTATCATTAAGGAGACAGTAACGGAACATTTGGATAAACATAATTTAATAGGACAAAGTCAGCATGGCTTTACGAAGGGGAAGTCATGTCTGACAAATTTGCTTGAGTTCTTTGAGGACATAATGTACAGGGTGGATAAAGGGGAACCAGTGGACGTAGTGTATTTAGACTTCCAGAAGGCATTCGACAAGGTGCTACATAAAAGATTATTGCTCAAGATAAAGAATCACTGGATTGGAGGTAATATTCTGGCATGGGTGGAGGATTGATTATCTAACAGGAAGCAGAGAGTTGGGATAAATGGTTCATTCTCGGACTGGCAACCAGTAGCCAGTGGTGTTCCGCAGGGGTCGGTGCTGGGTCCCCAACTCTTTACAATCTATATTAACGATTTGGAGGAGGGGACCGAGTGTAACATATCAAAGTTTGCAGATGATACAAAGATGGGAGGGAAAGTAGAGAGTGAGGAGGACATAAAAAACCTACAAGGGGATATAGACAGGCTGGGTGAGTGGGCGGAGATTTGGCAGATGCAATACAATATTGGAAAATGTGAGGTTATGCACTTTGGCAGGAAAAATCAGAGAGCAAGTTATTATCTTAATGGCGAGAAACTGGAAAGTACTGCAGTACAAAGGGATCTGGGGGTCCTAGTGCAAGAAAATCAAAAAGTTAGTATGCAGGTGCAGCAGGTGATCAAGAAGGCCAACGGAATTTTGGCTTTTATTGCTGGGGGATAGAATATAAAAACAGGGAGGTATTGCTGCAGTTATATAAGGTATTGTTGAGACCGCACCTGGAATACTGCATACAGTTTTGGTGTCCATACTTAAGAAAAGACATACTTGCTCTCGAGGCAGTACAAAGAAGGCTCACTCGGTTAATCCCGGGGATGAGGTGGTGGACATATGAGGAGAGGTTGAGTAGATTGGGACTCTGCTCATTGGAGTTCAGAAGAATGAGAGGCGATCTTATTGAAACATATAAGTTTGTGAAGGGGCTTGATCGGGTGGATGCGGTAAGGATGTTCCCAAGGATGGGTGAAACTAGAACTAGGGGGCATAATCTTAGAATAAGGGCCTGCTCGTTCAAAACTGAGATGAGGAGAAACTTCTTCACTCAGAGGGTAGTAGGTCTGTGGAATTTGCTGCCCCATGAAGCTGTGGAAGCTACATCATTAAATAAATTTAAAACAGAAATCGACAGTTTCCCAACGGACATTTTGAAGGGAAATGCAGAGAGGGTGGTAATTGTTGGTTCTCCGACAGGCTCCAAGGAGGCAGCGAGTTGGTGGGGGGAATAGGATGGGAAGGAGGTTGGCATGGCTAGCCCCAGTGAGCGAAGATCATGGGGTAGTTTAGGTTGCTGCTCGGAAGGAGACAATACCGGGGAGCTTGATGAGCCCTTTGGAGAATACCAAATGAGAAACAGAGGGTTGCTGTGGGCTTATCAAAGGAGGATGCAAGCCTGGAATGGCAGCAGAAGGGTAGGAGGGCAGAGGAGTAGTGGGTTGGGGTAGGGACTGGGGGCAAAGAGCCCAAGAGGGGAGAAATGGAAGGTGGCGCGACCAGGTGACAGGAAGGGAAGGAGAGAGTAGAGAAGGGCCCGAGAGGGGCCAAGAGAAAAAAAGACATAGAAGTAATAGACTTGGATCTGGAGCAGCAACCAAAATGTGCACGTGAATGGACACAGAGCAAATTTGGGTACATAGGCATGACAGAGATTAGAAGATCCCTGGTTTGTCACAAGGAAATGGTTGCCAAACAGTTTTTCATGAAGACAGTGCGGGCGCTAAATTGGGCCGTGTCGCGCCTGTTGTTTCGGTGCTACACGGCCTCTCCGACATCCAAGATGACGTCTTGGATGCGCACGCATGTTTCCTGCATGACGTACGCCATCTTGGTATAGGAGTTAGCGCAGGCACAGATAATGAATGCTGGAATCGTGTAAAGTAGGGAGAAAATGGCTTCAATCAGTGTGCAACGCTGATTTAAAGTGATAGACACCATTTTGGAACTTAATGCTCAATTCAACGCACAGTCTGAAACCCGATTTGTAACTGTTTTTGGAGGCCTCCTAGACTTCAATACTAGGACGCGGGCACATAGCCTACCTTTTAGAGCCAGGACGTGCAGGAGTGAAGTTAGGAAATGGTTCTACATGCAAAGGGTGGGAGATGTTTGGAACGCTCTTCTACAGATGGCAGTTAATGCTAGCTCACTTGTGAATGTTAAATCTAAGACTGATAGATTTCTGTGAACCAAGGGTATTAAGGGATATGGGGCTAAGGTGGGTATATGGAGTTAGGTCACAGGTCCACCATGATCTCACTGAATGGTGGAACAGGCTCGAGGAGCTAAATGCCACTGCCACTTGCTGCCTCTTGATATGCGCCACTTCTCTTGCAAGAAAGCAGGACATGTGCCTGGGTGTTGTGCATGTCATGGTTGAATAGCTGCCAGTGTTTGTGGCCTGTGACTTGCGGGTGGGTGGCTTGCAACAGTGGTAATGTGTAAGGGTGAGAGAATGGGGGGTGTAGTGCGTGGTGCAGTTGGTAGGAGACGCCACTTGACAGTTGACCTCACTCACCTTGACCACTCATGTCAAAGCATTGAACTTCTTCCTGCACTGCATCCATGTTCATGATGCTGTGCGCCTGGCATTGACTTCATCTCCCTTTGCCTCCCACTGCCTTTTGAGTATATGTCTGGAGGGCCTCTTGCCCTCTCTGTGGATATAGGATGTCCCTCCTTTTGTCCACTTCTTGAACCCAATGTCTCTAGTGCATCAGCAGAGAACCTTGGTGCATGCACTCTCGCAGGCCTGGTACCAACTCAGATCGGCAGATTGGTGAGGTCTGACGTGCAGATTGGAGGATGTGGGATTTAGTAGTGTGCAACTTTTATTCAATGTTTTAACATAACTCATCAGTGTGTAAACATAGGGATGGGACCTGCCTCTGTGTTTTACGTGTGCGATGTCTGATCTCCATTCAGACTCTGTGCAGACAGTAGATTGTTATTTTCAGCCAATAACAGGTACCAGCTACCTTTAAGAGATTTCGAAGAAACATCCTCCCTTTAAGAGATTGAGCTCCCTCTGGTGGTGGAAAACGCAAATTGCATTGATTCCACGTGCAAGGCCCGGAAAGGAACACTGATTGCAGGTCAGTGCTCCGGTGGGTCCAAACTTGCGTCCTGCCTGCGCAGGGTCCGTCGGGCGTGTCCACCACCCAAAACGGACCCTAATCGAATTTTTCCCCCTGCCTCTTTAATCAATAATGCGCATATTGGAAAATGCACCCTTTAATGGTTTCTTTCCCATCGACCAGCAAAAGATACCAAGGGTTAAGAAAGATAGAACAAGTCATAAAGGAGATGTATTTGAACACCCATCTTGCACCTCCTGTATGTTTCCCAGCTCTACATGCCGTAGTAGTTTGGCCCATGGTGGCTAATGTGTCACTGCTGTTTGACTGCCTGATTGATAAATTCCGAAGGTACGTGAGGTGAGATAACCAAAGGAGCATCACAGTTACTTTAGATGGACTTACTTCAGTTGTGAAAGCGTTTACGTGGACTGGTGAAAGTGACTGATAAGGACAGAGCATAATCATCATTATCCTCATGCAATTATAATGGTTATATACCATATTATTATTCCCATCTGACTCATTGTCAAGTCTTATTCCGTGCTCCAGGTACATCGAGCACAGCAAGTAAGCCTCTTAGGAATACACTTTTACTCATCAGTAATGATCTACAGTATAGACCAGCATCTGTTGATTCATGCAGATCAGCACCCCAGATAATAGTGCCAACTAACTTACTAAAGCTATTAAAGCACAGCCAGACCTGTCAAATCTCATGCACAAGCTGTAAACATCTTACATTTTGACCTCATCTCCACTCTAACTCATGCACATACAATCTACTGATGTGGAAAAAATCGTAAAAGAAGCCAGATAGACAGCAGGAAATGGATCAGAAGCCATGGCAACACAATTCTCAGCTGTCAAACTTTTCAAGCCATTGAGAACCATATTCAACTCACTTTAAAATGCTGTTCCTTCCATTTGCAAGTCCTAATTCTTAATTGTAATATTTAAATTAATATTTAATCATTTTTTTTATAATCTTCAATTTTTTTACAATGCAATTGCTTAAAAAGAAATTGCTGTTCAATGCGTGACTAACTTAATAGCATCACTGTTTCATGGACCTACTGGAATCTAAGGTTGCTGTCGCCTTGTAAACACCTAGAAGTTTGATTGTGTTGAGATTATATCTGGACTGATTATGCAACAATTGAATGTTTATGAATATAGGAAGCTTATATGAGTTGTGATTAATTTCTGCTTCAATTAAAATTTGTGGGCCATGGCCTCTTGACATAGGAGGGGGTGGCAGATGATGTGACAACGGTCCCCCTCACTTGAATTTCCTGGCCTCCTCTCCGTAGGGTGGAATTCCAGTGGAACTAGGTCTCACCCCATTTTCTGTTACCCCCATCCCCATCCCCGGCAGTGATGCTAGAGGTGTGCCCAGCTAGGGGGTGTAATTCAGGGCCCTGAATAACAATGCATGATATTGATAATGCTGTTCATTTGTTTTCTGTTTTCTCCTTTTTTCTTTACTGAAGGTGCTGACTGAAGCTGGGATTTATCTCCATGAGCACTCACAGTCCTCCAATACTTTGACCAATCACTAATCTTTCAAGTGTGAGGCCAGATAGTGAGTGTTGCAGGGGTATCTATCATGGGAAGCATCAACAGCCAAGCCTCAACTAATGTCCACACACAGCACTTTCCAGGACAGGTCAATGGATAGTGATCGGGACTAAGAATCTTACTTGTTTTTTTCCCTTCCTATGCACAGGGATACTGGTGCCAATTATAGTGCCTGAATGATTGCCCTAGCTAAGACCATCAGTGGAGACTGTGGATTGAACCTGAGACCTTTCCATTCTACATGGCTCAGTACAACCCCAAGTGACTTAACTACCTGTTAAGTCATCGAGAGAGTTTAGATATTTGCATGGAATGACTTACATTTGCTGTTCATTTTTTGAGAGATAAGTTCATAATGATGAATAGAGCCCTAACAGTAATCAATAGTCACCAGTTGATATAAAATGTCAGACATGTTTACATTGCATTCTACTGACTGTCACGTGTCAGTATAATGTGTACTCTAGACATGTGACAATCTGGAAATTTTTTTCACATATTTCTATTTTGATGACTATTTTAGGAAGTGTAGTATAAACAGGTTTAAAAGTAGCACGACACAATGTCAGCACAGCGTTTGAAAAGGTGCAGCAGTTGTTTGAGAGCACAGTCAGGCTTATGGCCATCTCATGGAATGGTAGAATTGAAGAAGGTAACAGAAAGGAATGGGAGAGAGAAAGGCCAAAGGACAGGGACTGCACCAAAGGGAATAGAAGGTGAGAGATGGCAGAAAAAGGTCTGAGAGATAGAGATGCCAAAAAAAGGGAAGAAAAAAAAGGGAGATAGATGAAAAAATATAGGGAAAAGCTGAGGGAAAAGCCAAAAGTGAGAAGCATCGGTGGAGAGAAACTGAAGGCAGATGGGAAAAAAGGTCAATATTAACAAGTGGTTTTAACTTGTTCTTTTACTTTCAATTTCAAATTCATTTATTAGAATTAAACAAGCTT
The DNA here is from genome assembly GCF_035084215.1 of Heptranchias perlo. NCBI lineage: Eukaryota > Metazoa > Chordata > Chondrichthyes > Hexanchiformes > Hexanchidae > Heptranchias > Heptranchias perlo. Next base: position 105,759,892 of record NC_090327.1, read on the forward strand.
TGTCAATGGATTGTGGATTTTCAATTATGATGATTATACCTATAGAAACACTGAAAATGTAGTGCTACTGAAAGTGCTATGAAATGGGTTTTCAATTACATAATTTTGAGAAATTGACTTCTGTTAACACATGGATTGCAAAGTGAAATGTACTTTGGTAATGGTGGGTGGTACGTTTAATTGAATTTAGGTTGCTGCATTTTTTAATTAAAGTTAGCAATGGTGAAAGTGATTATTACAACAAGAAACTGTAGGAGAAATTAAGATCAAGACTTCCTCCTACTCTCTTCTGCCAGTGATTCTGTCCCCTCTTTGAAACTGCTATACTTCTCAAGAGTCCTACTCTTGACATTTGTGCAGTCTACTTACCTTTGGAAAATAACATGTCTGATGTACTTTATAGCAGTACCACCAGCCAATCAGATCCTGGGATTAGTGGCACCCGTGCACTAGTGTGCTGACAGCTGCACCGTCTGATATTCCAAATAGCAAAATGTTTCCTCACACAACAGTAATTTCAAGGTTGTGTTTCTCATTACCATTCTCCTGTTAATTGACATTGTGGGTTGTTGTTATCATTTAAATTCACTGTATAATTATAAAAGTGCCACATTAAGAAGGGGGCCTGAATCATACTGATAATCTAGCATGACCTGAATTGAACCATTTCTGATTAATTGCTGAAATATACTTGGGTCATCTTTTTCTATTGACCATGAAAGGGAAATTACCACAATGGGAGTCATATGAATCCCTGTGCCTGGCCACATGGGATTTGATGAGATGCTCAAAAAGGAACTTTCATCAATTTTGATTGGTTAGATGATGTAAAAAAGCCATGTGATTTTAACAGAGTTGGTTGGCTTCTACCTCGTATCCCAGCAAAACATAAATGCTGATCCCTTTTATGTTAGCCGATTCAAATAGGGTCCTCATTGGCGACAAACAAAATTTGTTATTAAGACACAAGAAAGCAAGTTAGCAATTCATATAGTCCAGGCCACAAATACTACAGACCTTTCTGATATGCCAGGCTGGAAGAATCCTCAACAGTGCATGTAAATAGGCTGATATGCACAGGCTTCTGCACAATTTAAGCAGGGCAATTTAAATCAAACAAGCACTATTTTGTACACAGTACATCCTAAGTTGTGAGTCACTTCAAAATAAATTCATTGGTTGTCAAGTGCTTTGCAAGGTCCTCAAGACATGAAAGGCACTATATAAATGCAAGTACTTTCTTATTTTCATAAGTTATTGGTTGCTACAGTACGTTGTTACCAGGTTCAGTGGATTGCAGCTTCTCTTTCAATACACATCCTCTGGTTGAAAATTTCTCTTGGTCATCAATCACTGCTATTCCCTTAATGATACATAATGGCTGTAAAGCCAGAGAGGAAGAGAAGGAGGACCAGCTCATAGAGCTAGGAAGATCCAGGTTGCTGTTCCATAATTATAGAATGTCATGCCATGTAATACACACTATATTATTATATAAAATATAGGTAATTTCTGAGGAGTTTCTCATTAATAAAAAAAAATTGTATCTCTGTTGAGCACATAATCTAGGCTGATATTGCAGTGCAGTACTGAGGCAAGTACTGCATTCTCAGAGATGTTGTTCTTCAGATGAAATGTTCAACTGATGGCCTATCTGCCTGTTCCAGTGATTTAGGTAGATATTACAGATCCCATGAGGCATTTAAAGGAACAAGGTCTAGAAATTCAGGCGCACCCATTTCGGGAGGTACCGGTGGCGATCGGGGGGGAGGCCCAGTGGTCGACGGCAGCCCGCATTCTTTGAAGGTGGGTCGGGAGGAGAAGTACTCTGCTCCTCCCCGCTCCATATTCAGTAAAGTATATTTTAAAACCTTATCTCGTTGGTTGTGCCCTAACAGGCAGTCCCTTTAAGGACCACCTGTTGGGCTGCATGTAGACCTAGTTTTCCTGCATGCAGCCGGTGCCGGCTGCACTCAGGGCAAATCAATCTTGCAGTAGGGGCCTCAAACAGGCGTTCGGCAATTTATTTACACATGCAAAGGACTTAACGCCTGTTTCAAGCATGGGCACTGCACGCCAATTTATTGTCCGAATTTCTAGCCCCAGGTGTCCTAGTCAATATTACTCCCTCAACCAAAAGATTAAGGGGTGAACTAATTATTAAAGGTAGATAAAGAGAAACTATTTCTGGGAAAGTCCAGAACAAGGGAGCATAACCTTAAAATTAGAGCTAAGCCGTTCAGGGGTGATGTCAGGAAGCACTTCTTCACACAAGGGGTTGTAGAAATCTGAAACACACTCCCCTAAAAAGCTGTTGAGGTTAGGTCAATTGAAAATTTCAATAAAAATCTATCAATCTGATTGTTAGGCAAGGGTATTAAGGGTCATGAAACTAAGGGGGGTAGATACAGTTAAGATACAGATCAGCCATGAACTAAATAAATGGCATAACAGGCTCGAGGGGCTGCTCCTGTTCCTATGATCCTATGAGGGAGGTATGACTCCAGCTACTGGTGCATTTTCCCCTTGAGCCCTGTGGACCTCAGTTTTGCTAGGGGTCCTTGTCGCCATACTTGGTCAAATGTTCCCTTGATGCGAAAGACAGCTACTCTCACTTCTTTTCTGATATTCAGGTCGTGTATCCATTCCTGGATCAAGCCCAGATATTCTGGCAGAACCCAAACTGAGCATTAGTGAGCAGTTATTGGCAACTAGGTGAGGTTTGATGGCACTATTGCCAACTTCCTAAAAGCTGATTAATTGTACGTTCATCTGAACAAAAACTTTATTGAAGGTACTCAAAGACACAGACCTCCCTCATTTTATAGGTAAATTTAATCATATTGTTGTGGAATGTGTAAGTTTTTGTGTTTTTATTGTGTTACAAATCTTAATATTCATATTTTCTACCTATAAAAAATATAGTTGACTGAAAAATGTCAGCCAAAAAATCTTTGAAGAAATATCTTGAATTTGATTAGTTCAGGTGGTGAAAGTGTATCATTTTTAATGTATCAATATATAAGGGCCAAAATCTTGCTGGAGTGGGGCATCTTGAGACATACACCGTTAGTTAGACTTTCTCTTGCACCCTTCAGCTCAAAATGTTTTGTGCTGTAACTTGCTGGAAGTGCGAGCTGATAATGGCGTGGTGAGGGTAATGAGGCATCCGGGACCTCAGTGAATGAGGGGATCAAAAGTGTGTGCCTTTGACCAATGAGATTTAAGGATTGAGAATGGAACACAGGAATGACGGAGATGGAGGGTGAATTGCAGTCAAATCAGGTACAGAAAGAGAAATAAAGAGAAGGAAAGAAAGACTGGATTAGGAGAGAGAGAAAAAAGTGACACAAAGGAAAAGTAAGAAAAAAAGTTTAAAATTTAAAATTTGACATTTTTAAAATCCCTAATAACAATTTACTACATGCAGGAATGAGACTGAACAGTTTAAATTGTTCCCTTTCTAGGCCAGAGAGGTTGATTGGCTTAGCATTAACAATTATCATGTTACTTACACTGTTAAGTTCCAGCCCTGACTTTCTGCGGCAAGTTTAATGGGCAATTTATGTGCAAATCCATGCAGTTCTTAAAAGAATGTTGTGCCCTGGTATAAAGGCTGGCTTCAGCTCTAGCAACTCTAGAAACAAATTTTTCGCTGACTGACCACATTACTGTGACTTTTCTTGCCTCCTTCATTACCTCCTTCATTACCTCTTTGCTAGGTAAGTACAACATTTTTCCTCTTCGCCCTGAAGGGACATCAGGTTAGGCTTCCAAAGATAACCAAGCCCCTCGGGGAACAGATATCTTTTTGATGAAGCATTCTGGGGCCTTTACTCGGCCCATAATCCAACCTATTCCTGCTCTTAGCAGGCGTGGGTTCCTTTAGGCCTCTCTGGTATACTGGAAGGAATTTCCTGGAGACGCCTGGGAAGTCACCCAGACATCCACTTTAAAATGGGAGAGATTAGCAGAAGACACGCTCTTTCCCTTCCCATCCCAGGAGGAATTTCCCAACCTCCTCTCCACAGGGTGGAATTCTGGCATAGCCGGATTGTGTCCAAATTTCCATCCCCCTCCCCCTAGGTAGTTACTCTGAAGATGTGCCTCAGGCAGAATTTTGGGCCTAAGGATTGGAACCTGCCTCTCTTCTCATAGTATCAGTCTGTTTTCAATTAGAGTGATAGTAGAAATTGCTATAATAATTAATTTGTTTGTTACAAGTTAGCTTTTATATCTCGAAAGTCCCTTTTCATAGTTACATTTTCCTGTCACAAAGAGTGAACATGTATAATATTTTAAACAGTTTTACATAGTTGCATACATTACTTAAGCACAATCGTAAATGCTTTCCCAAATTATCGTTTAAGAATTTTTCCTTTGACCTGTGCTAATAACTCATTTACTAAAACTCATTTTCAAAAATTGAAAGTACTGAATAATTCAGAAACATACCACATTTCATATACATAAAAAAATGCAGAACTTCCATTATCTGCCTTAATGTATAATCGAAATTGGTGGATGATTTAGAATTCCCAAATTTTGGTCATGCACATATGATACAGCAATACCTATATTAGGCACAGGAATAAAGACAAGAACAATACACGCAACATAAATTGCATTTAATCTTTCTTGGGCAGTAAGGGTAATTTATGTCAGACAATGAGATGATTGGTGTTAGCAGTGTGTGCAAAAAGCTGACATAACGAGGCAGTGGGGGCCTCAAACAGGCATTAGGCCCCTTATTTGCAAATGCATAAGGGTTAACGCCTCTTGCAGGCGTGGGCACTGCACGCTGATTTTTTGGCCTTTACCAATATGGCGGGCGGCATACTTCCGACTTGTAATGAACGTGCGCTTCCTGCCCACCATATTGGAGGCACGGGAGACCGTTATGGCACCCGAGAAATGGGCACTGCGTGGGCTGGATTTCTAGGCCCATCAGTGCATTAAGGCATTAGGTTCGGTTATTGGATGAATAGCGCTTCCAGTGAGACTCTATTTGTTTTCTGTCTGTACCATGGCTTGCAAAGAGTTTCTTTTAATAGTATTTTTTTATATATACTTAATTATGTTTAAATATTGATGGCTGTGTTAGTGTTATGGGGACTGTGTGCACAAAGCTCAGCTTGAGGATGGAAGAACTTGAGGATGGGCTTAGGAAAGGAAGATCATGGTTGACAAATTTCTTTTTTGAGGATGTTCCAGATGAAGTACATAATGGAATTCCCTACAACATAGTTAATTTCAGAGGGCTTTTGGCTATGTTCCACATAAAAACCATGGATACAGAATGAGACTGGTTACAAAGTTGGCTAAAAGGTAAAGGGAATTATGTTGGATAACCCCGGAAAACGGGCGCTGGGATGCCTGATGATTTCTATGAAAGCTGAGTGTAGCCAGCGCTACCTCGCTGTTGAGTGGCTGCACGCATCAGCAGGGGGCCCAGATTGCTTGAGTGGCTAGCACCACTTAAAGGCAGCCTGAACCTTTTAAAGGGGAGGTGCACTGTGGCTGCAGAAAGTGCTTTAAGTCCATTGGGAAGTAAATCTGTGCTGGAATATAATAAAGCATGGTGATGATGGGAACTCTGGAATTTTTAATGAGCAGCAACTTGGCAGCTCAAAGTTTGCGCCACTCTTATATTTTCAAAGTATAAGATACTGGTCTGAACGGAGATCAGAAATTGCACACGTAAAGCACAGATGCAGGTCTCATGCTTATGTTTAAAAACTATTGTTTCATTTTAAAACATTGAATAAAGGTTGCTCACAAAACTACATCCCACATACTCTAATTTGCACACCAGACCGCGCCAATGTGCCAATCTGACTTTGTATCGGACCTGCGAGAGTGCGTGCACTAAGGTTCTTGCATGCTGCACTAGAGGCCTTGGTGCAACAGATGGACAGAATGGGGGGCATCCTATATCCACAGGAGGGCAAGAGGCCCTCCAGACATATGCTCCCGAGGCAGTGGAACGCAGTAGCAGACGAGGTCAATGCCAGGTGCATAGCACCACGGACATGGATGCAGTGCAGGAAGAAGTTCAATGATTTAACACGAGTTGTCAAGGTGCATGAGTTCAAGTTGCAAGTGGCATATCCTATCAACTGCACTACTAGTCTCATCCACTGCTCCATGAACTACACCCCCATCATTCACCTATCAACAAACTCTTTCAATCAGTACTCAACTCTTCCAATCAGATGCTTCATCTCACCCTCACACATTACTACTGTTGCAAGCCGCACACCCACAACTCACAGGTCACACACACTGGCAGCTATTCAACCACGACAGCTACATCACCCAAACATTTTGCAGGACACACACCAATACACATTCTGCTTTCTTGCAGGGGAAGGTGGCAGATAACAGGAGGCAGCAAGTGGCACTGGCTCCATGGAACATGAACCTGTTGTCCTCTCTCATGATGACAACATTCCTGTCCCATCCCTCCAACTCCACCAGTGCCCTTGCTGTTGCCTGTCAGCTAGCCAGCCTACTCCCTGTAGAGTATTGAAACTTTATTATAGGAACATAGGAAGATAGGGACAGGAGTAGGCCATCTAGCCCCTTGAGCCTGTTCCGCCATTCAATCATAGAAATCATAGAAAGGTTACAGTACGGAAGGAGGCCATTTGGCCCATCGAGTCCGTGCCAGATATGCAAGAGCAATCCAACTAGTTCCACACCCCCACCCTATGCCTGCAGCCCTGCAATTTTCTTCCTTTCAAGTACTTATCCAGTTCCCTTTAGAAGGCCATGATTGAATCTGCCTCCACCACCCCCTCGGGCAGTGCATTCCAGATCCTAACCACTCGCTGTGTAAAAAGTTTTTTCCTCATGTCACCTTTGGTTCTTTTTGCCAATTACCTTAAATCTATGTCTTCTGGTTCTTGACCCTTCCGCCAATGGGAACAGTTTCTCTCTATCTACTCTGTCCAGACCCCTCATGATTTTGAATACCTCTATCAAAACTGGATACAATACTCCAGTTGTGTCCGAACCAATGTTTTATAAAGATTCATCATGACTTCCATAATTTTGTACTCTATGCCCCTATTTATAAAGCCCAGGATCCCGTATGCTTTTTAACCACTTTCTCAACCTGCTCTGCCACCTGCAATGATTTGTGCACTTATACCCCCAGATCTCTCTGTTCCTGTATCCCTTTTAGAGTTGTGCCCTCTAGTTTATATTGCCTCTCCTCATTCTTCTTACTGAAATGTATCACTTCACATTTTTCTGCGTTAAATTTCATCTGCCACGTGTCCGCCTATGCCACCAGCCTGTCTGTATCCTCTTGAAGTCTATCACTATCCTTCTCACTGTTTACTACCCTTCCAACTTTTGTGTCATCTGCAAATTTTGAAATTGTGTCCTTTACACCCAAGTCCAAGCTCTTAATATATATCAAGAAAAGCAGTGGTCCCACCACCGACCCCTAGGGAACACCACTGTAGACCTCCCTCCAGTCCGAAAAATAACCGTTCACCACTACTCTCTGTTTCCTGTAACTTTGCCAATTTGATATCCATGTTGCTACTGCGCCCTTTATTCAATGGGCCACAATCTTGATGATAAACCTACCATGTGGCACTTTATCAAACGCCTTTTGAAAGTCCATATACACCACATCAACTACATTGCCCTCATCTACCCTCTCTGTTACCTTATCAAAAAACTCTATCAGGTTAGTCAAACACAATTTGCCTTTAATAAATATGTGCTGGCTTTCCCTAATCAATCCACACTCGCCCAAGTGACTGTTAATTCTGTTCTGGATTATTGTTTCTAAAAGTTTCCCCACCCCTGAGGTTAAACTGACTGGCCTGTAATTGCTGGGTTTATCCTTACAATCTTTTTTGAACAAGGGTGTAACGTTTGCAATTCTCCAGTTCTCCGGCACCACCCACATATCTAAGGATGTTTGGAAGATTATTGCCAGTACCTCCACAATTTCCACCCTTACTTCCCTCAGCAACCTAGGATGCATCCCATCCAGACTGGGTGATTTATCTACTTTAAGTACAGCTAGCCTTTCTAGCACCTCTTTATCGATTTTTAGCCCATCCAGTATCCCAATTATATTTACGTTTACTGAGACTCTGGCAGCATTTTCTTCTTTGGTAAAGACAGATGCAAAGTACTCATTTAGTACCTCAGCCATCCCTTCTGCCTCCATGAGTAGATCTCCTTTAAAGTCCCAAATCGCCCCACCCCTCCTCTCACTACCTGTTTACTGTTTACATGCCTATAGAAGACTTTTGGGTTCCCTTTTATGTTGGCAACCACTCTATTCTCATGCTGTCTCTTTACCCCTCTTATTTCCTTTTTCACGTCCACTCTGAACTTTCTATATTCTGCCTGGTTCTCACTTGTGTTATCAACCTGACTTCTGTCATATGCCCCTTTTTTCTGTTTCATCTTACTCACTATCTCTTTTGTCATCCAGAGAACTCTGGCTTTAGTTGCCCTACCTTTCTGCCTCGTGGGAATGTGCCTAGACTCTACCTGAACCATCTCCTCTTTAAAGGCCGCCTGCCAATCTTTGATTCCAATTTACCCAGGCCAGATCTGTTCTCATCCCATTGAAATTGGCCCTCCTCCAATTGAGTATTTTTACTTTAGAGTGGTCCATTTCCTTTTCCATAGCTATTCTAAACTTTATGATACTATGATCGCTGCTCCCTAAATGCTCCCCCACTGACACATGCTCCACTTGGCCCACCTCATTCCCTAGAACGAAGTCCAGCAATGCCTCCTTCCTTGTTTACATTACAATTGGGGGAGCTTGTTTACTTCACAATTACATATATTAGAAGAAATGGCTGGCATAATGGATGAGCATTCTGGCCTTTCACCATCTAGGAGTGGAGTTCAAATCCATCCCAGCATTACAGTATAAAAGTCTCCTCTCTGCTGGGATTTTGAGCTGCCTCAATCAAGTTTGTAATGGCCTTGGCATCACAGTACAAAGTGTCCACAGGTCTGGCATAAATTGGCATTCGGAATACTGGTATCAAATAACTTTTCAGTTATTGGGTGCAAGTAAAATACATTAAACATTAATTTCAAGAGCAAGGTGTAGCGCTGTTTTGCATTAGTTAACAAAAGTTCATTAACATAGGGGTCAACCTTAACCTGAAGTGATGGGGGTGGGGCGGGTAGGCCGAGTGCAAAACACACTCACTGGTCTATATTTCAGGCCTGGGATATTTTACGCCCAGGCTTCATTTAAATTTGACTGGTGGGTTTCCCACCCAATCGTGTTGGGAATTGAAAGCCTGCCCACTTTCTGGCCATAATTTCTGACAGGCCTCCAGAGACCTATGTAAAGTAGGAATGCACCTCTGAAAGGGAGGTTGCATTCACCACTTTCAGCAGCAAGACCCTGCAGAAGAACATACCTCAGAGGAGACCAATTCTTCTGAAGAGACAGCGTCAAGCATTCCATTCCTCCAGCTGATGACATTTACTGCATCTGTGGTTGTCCAGGACACGGGAAGCATCCTGGAGTTCTCACATGGCACAGGCCGTGCATTCTACAGGTGTGAGCTGCCCTGCCATGCCTCGATTTATTAGATTGTTTACTAAACTTAACAAAAATAAATTAAGCCTTCTAAAAAAACACTCACCAGAAAAAGAAACGCTTACCAGCTACCAGCCTATCAGCTCCTTCCCCTGTTTATTTATTGTTTTATTAGTCTAGTTAATAAAACTAATTTAAGTTATTAAATTTAATAAACTAACAGCAGTTTTACACTCCCAGTTTTTAATTTAATTTTACCCAAGTCCCTAACCCAGAGGGGAAAAAAGAAGCTGTAACACTTACCAGTCAATCACCTACCTGCTGTCCTGTGACGTCACTCCTTTTTTTTTCTCGATTCCTACAAGGTACAACCGCTCCCCCCGCCTCCGCTGCTCCGAGTGAGTTTAGGCCTTTGAGCCTGGACCTTTATTTGAGTCCCTCTGCCGCCTCCAGTGCACCTCTCCACAACTCCATATACCCACCTTAGCCCCATATCCCTTAATACCTTTGGCTAACAACAATCTATCAATCTCAGATTTAAAATTAACAATTGAGCTAGCATCAACTGCCATTTGCGGAAGAGAGTTCCAAACTTCTTTCAGCGTGTACAAGTGTTTCCTAACTTCACTCCTGCAAGTCCTAGCTCTAATTTTTAGGCAATGTCCCTTCGTCCTAGTATTCAAGCATAGGTGACCTCCAAAAACAGGTACAAATGCATCAGCAGCCAAAAGTAATAATCCAGCAACGAACCTATAACTCATGCATGATCCCTTTAAATAGCGCTGGTAGGGGGTCCTCCAGGCCGTTTAAGACCTGTACAGCTGTGTGAGGTTAAGACACGTTGTGTCGCGTTGCATACTGATTTACATCATAATCTCCCTACTCTACATGCTGCCGGCATTCGTTAGGTGCGCGTGCACAAACACCTTTACCAAGATGGTGTCCTGCGCGTGTCACGCCGGAAGTGTGCGTGCGTATCTTGGATGCCATTTTCGGGGCTTAGGTGTCTGCATTGCGCCTACACAATGGGCGCTACGCACCCCAATTTAGCCCCCAGAGAGTGCTGGTGAGAGGTGACATTTCGGAATGAGGAGAGTGCTGAATGTTGGTCCCAGAGGTTAGTGCCTAGACCTCCATTATTTCTTATAAATGATCCGGATTCAGAAATCAACTGCAAAATTCTCAGATTTGTAGATGACGCTAATATGAACAGTCCAGCAGAAACTGAAGATGCATCTAAGGATATCTAGAGAGATTCAAATAATTTATGGAAATGGCCACACAGATGGCAAATTTGTAATTTAACACTGACAAGTCGTGCATAGTGGATAGAATAAACTGTGATAGATGTACCAAATGAATAAAATAGAATTAGATGACTCAGAAACTGACCTTGGATTAATAGTGGTCTCATCTCTGGCAATGTCTAAACAACGTGGTGATGCACTTCTAAAAAAACAACTGAATGCTGGTACATAGATACTAGAACAGTGAAATATAGAGATTATGCAAAGGCTGTATAATCTTTTGGCCAGATCACACTTGTGATACAGCGTACAATATGGTCACTACATTACAAAAAGGACGTGCAAGCATTGGAGAGGATGCGGAAAAGAGAATGATTCCAAGTGTAAAAGGAGATGAAATATGAGAAAAGCTCAATCAGTACAGCCTAGAGAAAAGATGGTTAAGCGGAGACCTTGTTGAAGTATATCCGGTATTAAGTGGTTCACACATATGGTAATAAATGTGCCGCGAAATATGCCCAGCAGTGTAGAAGAGATGCAAATTTTAGGGCATTCAAAATACAATTGGATACTAGGCTGGGAGACTTTCAGTAATAGAGGTATAAGCTTCAGTGGGCTGAATAGCCCTTTCTTGTCTTGGACGTTTTTTATGATCCCATTTATTTTATGTTCTGGTGACTTGGAAGCTAATTTTCAAGCATCAGCAAATTGTATTCTGACCCTCTGGGAGTTTGTACTTGGCCCTTTCTTTCTTTCCTGTTGAGAGATTCCAAACCAGTATCTGTGGTGCTAACATTATTTCTAGAATTTTCTCTCCTTTTCTCCTGAAGGTAGTGACTCGTGCTGGGGTACTTCCTCATGAACAATGGCAGCCCTCCACTAACTTGTGCAAGTGTCAAAACCAACAAGGATTCCCATGCTTGATAACGATGCACTGATCCCTGCTGGAAATTGTACATATGTGAATACCAAGTAAGTACAGGATCAGACGAGATTATGATTTCTTCTCAACCCCTCCTCTCCTTGTTAATGCTCGCTATTTAAGTTCACACATGGGGGTAAATTTTAACAGGGCGCCGGGAAGACAGCGGGGTCGGGGTTGGGGGGGGGATTTCCTGACGGGAGCGTCTTTCAAATTTTTTCAGTAGGTTTCCCACCCGACAGCCAGCCAGATTGAGAGACTGGCTGTCAGTCGGACGGGAGAGCGGCCAGCGAGCGGCCGCCAGCAGGTAAGCCTTAGATGGGGGGGGGCTCAGTTATCGGGGGGAGTCATCGGGGTTGTGGGTCATCGGGGAGTTGTCGGGGTCGGCAGTCATTGGGGGTTCATCGTAGGGGTCGGTCGTTAGGGGCTCAGTCATGGGGGGGGGTCGGGCATGGGATGGAGGGGAGATGGAGCTCATGGCGGGGGGGGGGGGTCCAAGATCGTGGGGAGGGTTGGAGATCGTGGCGGGGGTGGTTTGAGATCATGGGGGTGTCGGAGATCGTGGAGGGGTCAGACATGGCATGGGGGGGGCGGTGGTAGGCCGATAGCATGTTTGGGATCACGGCAAGTAAACTTGTTGGGCCTGGAGGAATTATTCCTGCTCCTCATGGCTCACAGGCGGTGCAATAAAGGCACTTACCTGCTAATCCGGGTCTTCCCACCTCCTCTCACGTGGTGTGAATCAGAAGGCCTGGGAATCCCGGCCCCCGGGAGTTAAAAATAAAAAACCTATTAAAATGGAGGCCCGCAGCCTCCTTAAAAGATTTTACTGACCGACCCGTCTCCTGAGAGCGGATAGTTGCCCGCCCCTCGACCTGCCTCCGTTAAAACCAGAAGTGGGCAGTTTGGAGGCAGGTTGGGGTCGGGTTTTGCTTTTATACAATTTTTATCTTCCCACCCGTTTGTTGGGTTAAAATTTGCCCCATGGTGAGGGATCAGAGGGCTGTCAACACCAGTTTCACTTGTGGTACATAGCCATAACTAAAATAGCATAAATTGAGGTATCAAGTCAATACTTTAAGAACATTCATGAATTCAAAGATCTCTCTGGTTTTTAATGTTTTAGGAACATAGGAATAGGAGTCGGCCACTCTGCCCCTCGAGCCTATTCCGCCATTCAATTAGATAATGGCTGATCTGTATCAAAACTCCATCTATCTGCTTTGGTTTTGTAACCCTTAATACCCTTGCCTAACAAAACGTTTTTAGTCAATAATGTTAAGCAGCAGGAAAAACAAGACAGACAAAGGAGAAGAGGACTCTGAAGGAGATGAACGCATCCTTGGCAAAGGATAGGCCAGGAACAAACTACTTGGCCTTGACTGAGTAAAAATGCGTAAAAAGTCTGTTCTTCCCAGAGTGCTGTCCGTCCCATGATGAACACTTATGTGTACTCAGCATTCCTGACAAAAACCAGCATTACCTATGTAAGTGAATGCATAAGTTTTTATGCCATGAGCAACTTCCAGTCATTAGGAAGAGATTATTCTAGTACTAATGGGTCCCCGATGTCAAATTTATATAGGAGATGATGAGCGCTCTCATCACATGACCAAGAAGATTCCTATATTTTTGAAGTTACAGACAGGCAATAGACAGTTGGCCATCCAGCAGCATGTCTATCTGACTACAGGCTTTCTTTCCATGGGCCCTAGGATTACTGGACTGTATACACATCTAGGGATTAGGTATCTAGGTGGCTCAGTGACCCTGGGAAGGGAAGGGGAATTGATTAACAATTTTAAAACAATTCAACAATCAGGCTCAGCAACAGAGTGCCAATGCACACGAGCATTGGCCTGCAATTTCTCCACAAGAAATGAGGGAAAATCCCGATTCGAGTCTTAACTTGTCTCAGCTCCCTGGGGTAATTTTAACTTTTGGAAATAGTGTAAAATGAGCGATATCAGGTCGGCCTGTTGTACACCACCTCACTCCGATTTTCTTTTCCATTGAAATCAACAGAAAGAAAATTGGGAGCGGCGTATAACAGTCGGTCGATCCAATCTCATCCGTTTTACACTGTTGACAAAAGTTTAAGTGACCCCCCCTCTGTGTACAACACCTCAACATTTTGACTAAGCAATTTTCCAATGGCCCTGTAATCAGTCATTGCTGTTCATGATACTTATAAAAGTTACTCAATGTATATCTATAAATTATTAAAAAACCTTGGGCTATAAATTGGGCCGCATAGCGCCCATTTTGTAGGCGTTACGCGGCCTCCTAAGGACCCAAAATGGCATCCGGAATGCACGTGCATGCCTCTAGCATGACGTGTACCGGACGCCATCTTGGTAAAGGCGTTTGCACACGCGCAGATAACGAACGCCGGCAGCGTGTAAAGTCGGGAGAATATGCTTTAGATCAGTGTGCAATGCTGATTTAAAATGACACATGCGGTTTTGGAACTCAATGCTCCAGCCGATGCACTGTCCTAACCTTGCACAGTGAACAGGTCGCAGACACCAGCGCTATTTAAAGGGATCATATAGGTGTTGCAGATCAGTTCCTGGATTATTGTTTCTGACTGCTGGTACAATTATACGTGCTTGTTGAAGCTTCCTGTATGTGGAGAAAGTTGCTATATTATATAGAAAGTGGTTAGGCAGGTCCTGCATTACTGTTGGTGGCATTTAAAACAATGAGCTGGACAAGGTTTCTGCCAACCATGGGTGGCCTGCTAGGGCTCCCGCTGGGCATTAAACATGACTGGGAGCATGCAGAGAGGCCACGCAGAGCAGGTCAAGCTGCGAGCAGAGGGAGGAGGAGGAGGAGGCACTGCGAAGGAGGCCATATCCAATGAGGGTCTTCAGGGACCAATTCTCTGACCTCAACATGAGCGAAGATCAGTGCATCCGACGGCTGTGGTTCACGAGAGAGGTCGAGATGGAGATATGTCAACTGCTGCAGCCACAACTGCAGCCTCAGAGCAGGGCAATGACAGCATTGCCTGTGGCTGTGAAGGTAACCTTGGCACTGAACTTTTACGGCTCTGGATCCTCTCAGGCTGCTGTTAGCGATATGTGCACATCTCGCAGTTTGCAGTGCATAAGGGAGGGCACCGAGGCTCTGTACGAGCTGTGCAACATTCCCTCCTGACAGAGAGCAGCAGAATGAGTGAGCACGACAGTTTGCTTGCATTGCAGACTTCTCCATGGTACAGGATGCCATTGACTGCACACATATTGCCATGCGTGCTCCACATCTCAACTCAGCCATCTTCATGAACAGAAAGGCAACAAGGGCTATCCCCTCATGAGTGGCTCATGACTTTCTTTTTATTTGTTCATGAGATGTGGGCGAAGCTGGCAAGGCCAGAATTTATTGCCCATCTCTAATTGCCCTTGAGAAGGTGGTGGTGAGCCGCCTTCTTCAACTGCTCCAGTCCGTGTGGTGAAGGTTCTCCCACAGTGCTGTTAGGAAGGGAGTTCCAGGATTTTGTCCCAGCGACGATGTGAAGGAACGTGATATATTTCCAAATCAGAATGGTGTGTGACTTGGAGGAGAACGTGCAGATGGTGGTGTTCCCATGTGCCTGCTGCCCTTGACCTTCTAGGTGGTAGAGGTCACGGGTTTGGGAGGTGCTGTCGAAGAAGCCTTGGCGAGTTGCTGCAGTGCATCCTGTGGATGGTACACACTGCAGCCACGGTGTGCCGGTGGTGAAGGGAGTGAATGTTTAGGGTGGTGGATGGGGTGCCAATCAAGCGGGCTGCTTTGTCCTGAATGAGCTTCTTGAGTGTTGTTGGAGCTGCACTCATCCAGGCAAGTGGAGAGTATTCCATCACACTCCTGACTTGTGCCTTGTAGATGGTGGAAAGGCTTTGGCGAGTCAGGAGGTGAGTCACTCGCCACAGAATACCCAGCCTCTGACCTGCTCTTGTAGCCACAGTATTTATGTGGCTGGTCCAGTTAAGTTTCTGGTCAATGGCGACCCGCAGGATGTTGATGGTGGGGGATTCGACGATGGTAATGCCATTGAATGTCAAGGGGGGGGTGGTTAGACTCTCTCTTGTTGGAGATGGTCATTGCCTGGCACTTGTCTGGGGCGAATGTTACTTGCCACTTATGAGCCCAAGCCTGGATGTTGTCCAGGTCTTGCTGCATGCGGGCATGGACTGCTTCATTATCTGAGGGGATTCGAATGGAACTGAACACTGTGCAATCATCAGCGAACATCCCCATTTCTGACCTTATGATGGCAGGAAGGTCATTGATGAAGCAGCTGAAGATGGTTGAGCCAAGGACACTGCCCTGAGGAACTCCTGCAGCAATGTCCTGGGGCTGAGATGATTGGCCTCCAACAACCGCTACTATCTTCCTTTGGGCTAGGTATGATTCCAGCCACTGGAGAGTTTTCCCCCTGATTCCCATTGACTTCAATTTTACGAGGGCTCCTTGGTGCCACACTCGGTCAAATGCTGCCTTGATGTCAAGGGCAGTTTCTCTCACCTCACCTCTGGAATTCAGCTTTTTGGTCCATGTTTGGACCAAGGCTGTAATGAATTCAAGAGCCGAGTAGTCCTGGCGGCACCCAAACTGAGCATCGGTGAGCAGGTTATTGGTGAGTAAGTGCCGCTTGATAGCACTGTCGACGACACCTTCCATCACTTTGCTGATAATTGAGAGTAGACTGATGGGGGTGAATTGGCCGGATTGGATTTGTCCTGCTTTTTGTGGACAGGATATACCTGGGCAATTTTCCACATTGTCGGATAGATGCCAGTGTTGTAGCTGTACTGGAACAGCTTGGCTAGAAACGCAGCTAGTTCTGGAGCATAAGTCTTCATCACTACAGCCGGGATGTTGTCTGGGCCCATAGCCTTTGCTGTATCCAGTGCACTCCACGGTTTCTTGATACCATGTGGAGTTAATCGAACTGGCTGAAGACTGGCTTCTGTGATGGTGGGGATATCGGGAGGAGGCCAAAGTGGATCATGCACTCGGCACTTCTGGCTGAAGATGGTTGCAAACGCTTCAGCCTTGTCTTTTGCACTCATGTGCTGGACTCTGCCATCATTGAGGATGGGGATGTTCATGGAGCCTCCTCCTCCCGTTAGTTGTTTAATTGTCCACCACCATTCACGACTGGATGTGGCAGAACTGCAGAGCTTTGATCTGATCCGTTGGTTGTGGAATCGCTTGGCTCTGTCTATCGCATGTTGCTTCCACTGTTTAGCATGCATGTAGTCCTGTGTTGTAGCTTCACCAGGTTGGCACCTCATTTTTAGGTATGCCTTCTGGTATGCTCTTCTACACTCCTCATTGAACCAGGGTTGATCCCCTGGCTTGTTGGTAATGGTAAAGTGAGGAATATGCCGGTCCATGAGGTTACAGATTGTCCTGGAATACAATTCTGCTGCTGCAGTGGTCACTCGTACCAATACTGTCATAGACAGATGCATCTGCAACAGGTAGATTGGTGAGGACGAGGTCAAGTAGGTTTTTCTCTCGTTTTGGTTCGCTCACCACCTGCCGCAGGCACAGTCTGGCAGCTATGTCCTTCAGGGCTCGGCCAGTAGTTGTGCTACCAAGCCGCTCTTGGCTATGGACATTGAAGTCCCCCACCCAGAGTATATTCTGTGCCCTTGCTACCCTCAGTGATTCCTCCAAGTGGTGCTCAACATGGAGGAGGACTGATTCATCAGCTGAGGGAGGATGGTAGGTGGTAATCAGCAGGAGGTTTCCTTGCTCATGTTTGACCTGATGCCATGAGATTTCATGGGGTCCCGAGTCAATGTTGAGGACTCCCAGGGCCACCCCCACCTGACTGTATATCACTGTACCGCCACCTCTGGTAGGTCTGTCCTGCCGGTGGGACAGGACATATCCGGGGATGGTGTTGGAAGAGTCTGGGACATTGGCTGAAAGGTATAATTCTGTGCGCATGGCTGTTGCTTGACTAGTCTGTGGGACAGCTCTCCCAATTTTGGCACAAGTCCCCAGATGTTAGTGAGGAGGACTTTGCAGGGTCGACTGGGCTTGGTTTGACCTTTGTCGTGTCCGGTGCCTAGTGGTCCGATGCTGGGTGATCCGTCCGGTTTTATTCTTATTGTGACTTTCTGTAGCGAGATTGCACAACTGAGTGGCTTGCTAGGCCATTTCAGAGGGCGATTAAGAATCAACCACATTACTGTGGGTCTGGAGTTACTTATAGGCCAGACCGGGTAAGGACGGCAGGTTTCCTTCCCTAAAGGACGTTAGTGAACCAGATGGGTTTTTACGACAATCCGGTAGTTTCACTTGAATTCATTCACCTTGACCGTTCATGTCAAATCATTGAACATTTTCCTGCACTGCATCTACTTGCATGGTGCAATGATCCTGGCATTCACTTCCAGCGCCACTTACTCCCACTGCATCTGCAGCTGGTGTCTTGAGGGTGTCCTGCCCCCTGCAGATACAGGGTGGCCCTCCATACGTCCACTCCCTCCACCAAGGTCTCCAGTAAATCATCAGAGAACCTTGGTGCATTCTCTCTTGCAGGTCCAGCCATTACACTTGTCATCCACCACCAATTCCATTGAGAGTGCACCTCCCCTTTAAGAGGTGCAGGCTGCCTTTAAGTAGTGTCTCTTGTGCTGCCTGCATTTCAACGACCGGGCACGGGTTAATCGCGCACCGCGAGTCCCGCACCCGGATTTGTGGGTTATCCAATTTAACCCCCCTTGTGTCTATGGCCACTCCCTTTCAACTTTTTCCTCTGTAAATTCCTATGCCCACATTTATAATAGAAACTGCCTATGTAAACTTGTCAACCTGTAATTACAGTCTTCCTCGAGTGATGTCGCTGCAGCGTGACACGGTTGCAAAGCCAGCTTCTGTTTTAAATGTGGACATGGGAATTGACATTGAGGACAGAAGGCATCACTTTAAAATGGGGACTGAATTACACCCTGGTCCAATTATTCCCCATCTCTAACCCCACTTTATCCGAAGGCTACACTTGACCTTGTTTCCTTGCATGCAAAGCTGTGGGACATCGACTAGCCTTAACTTATTTAAATTAGAGGAGACTATTTTCCTGGGGTCAGCGCCCAGTGAACGCATATTCCCCAGATGGAAAGCACAGGAAAAAGGGAGAGGATATCCGTGCCACCACATCTCCATACATTTTCTCGCCGTCTAGCTAACAAGCTGGAGATATGTGTTGATGTCTCATCAATAGAGGATCAGTTTAGGCTCACCAGCCCTTACTATCCAAGCTTGTACTTGAAGAATCATTGCTTGGATGAGGTCCCAGAGGGCTTCCAGCATCCATGAAGTCATCGCCTGGCACGAATACCTGCCTTCAGGAAAAGAAGAGAAAACTGGAAGGTGAAGAACGGAGTAGATCCAATTTGAGCTTAGATCTGCTGTCCCTGCTTCAGACAATCGAAATGTCACGTTGCTTTTATCTTGCAATAGTGTTGGGCATGTACAAGTTAGCATTCTAAACCTTTTCAGCACAAAGAGAAAGCTTTTTACAGCCCTGTCTATACAAACCGAAGGAATGATGGATAGCTGGGAGTGATTACAAGGCAGTAATCTCATTAAGGGGTCCAGATGAAATCATAAACTATGACAGCAAAGTTTAAGTAGTTTATAACATCATTTGAGCCCTGAAATTAAATTACTGGCTTGGAATCAAGCCTTGATATGTGATATTTAAAAAAAACATTTTTTATGGGGTATTTTTTTCCTGTTTTAGATCATTTTTGTGCTGACAGCAGCTGTTCGTCCTGACACCATATGCCAATGCTCACTATAAAGCTGATGCAAAATGACATTCAAGTTGCCGGCTTTCTTCTTAACTGATATTTTTATTTAATGTTTGAGTAAATACAATATACATGTCAGCATATTACAGGACTGTCAATTATACGTGCATACGTAACAAAAACATGAACCTCAGCTCACACAGTGACAGGAAAGACAGAAAAAAATTAAGTTTAGTCTGGTGCTGAACAAAGGTTCAAGAGGTTTGCAGGTAATGAGGGAAACATTTCAAAACCAACATGTCCTTAAATTAAAAACAGAGAATGCTGGAAATACTCTGCAGGTCAGGCAGCATCCATGGAGAGAGAAAATTCTGTCTCTTTCTCCACAGATGCTGCCTGACCTGCTGAGTATTTCCAGCATTTTCTGTTTTTATTTCAGATTTCCAGCATCCGCAGTATTTTGCTTACGTCCTTTAATTGGGCAGGTATGGTGAGTGGGTTGAGGGAGGGAGAGGAGAGGGAAGAACTGTAAGCAGATTTCACACTTTAGGATCACTAATAACGATGATATAATTAGTGTAATGAGCTTGGACCCTTAAATAATCTATGATGGCCCTGATACAGCGAACGCCATACACAGACCCAATACGTCATCCCTGCTCTTCACGGTGAAGTAGCTTCCCAAGTCTAATTGAGATCAACCAGCATCCTCAAACCCAATCTGGCCAGTGGATCATTCTCTCATGGAGGGTGAAAGTTATCCTAATGGCATGGCTGCTGTATGGTGCTCCAGATAAGGCAACCTGGACCCATTCATGCAGCAGGAGATCTCAAGGGGGCTGCTGACCTCCAAGGATAAACATAAAGCAAACAAAGGAACCAAGGAAGGCTTTCAAGCCCTCAGCCAAGCTTATGGAGAGGACTACACTGGTGGTCCGCTGCATTTATACCTGAAATGGAAGCACAGTGGGATAGAGGACCCCTAACCTAATGGGCAATAAATAAGCAGGGTAGGATGTGAAGACCCATGTAAGCGCCAGATAACAGCATCTTCAACTTCTCCCATTCGAAGTTCCAAACATGACTGTCTATGCAAAGACATTGAAGAGTGTGATGAAAAGAGATCCCTAGGGTGAAAGTGCAAGTACAGGGAGATAAACCCATTAGAGTCAAATCAGGTACAGAAAGAGAAATAAAGAGAGGGAAAGAAAGATTGAATTAAGAGAGAAAAAAAAGGAGACAGAAAGGAAAAGTAAGAAAGACAAGTAAAAATTTTAAATTTGCCATTTTTTAAATCTCTGACAACAATTTACCACCTGAAGGAATGAGACTCCACAGTTTCAACTGTTCAATTTCTGGGCCAGAGAGGTTGATTGGCACTGCATTAATAATATCACATTGTTAAAAGGGTACTTACACTGTTAATTACCAGACTTATCTTTCTGTAATGAGTTTAATGGGCAATTAATGTACAAATCCAGCAAGTTCTTAAAAATAACGGGGAGGCTAAGGGCGAGACGCCATTGTGCGATGCAGACGGCAGAGCAGCGTAAATCGATGAGCAAGTTCCGGAGATTTGTAACTTAAGTATCTCTTAATCCACTGAACTTGCTGGCCGATTTGCACATTAATAACGGCTTGCGTCGTTAACATGCTGTTATTTTTCCAGCAAGATCCAACCCATTAAAACCACTGAAAGCTGCAAAGTGGAATCACCAGGATGATACCAAGTACGGCAAACTGTAGTTATGAAAAGAAACTTGAGGCTATTTTCATTTGGGCTCAGAAGAGATTTAATAGAATTTTTTTAAATTATGAAGAGTGTTGATAATGTGCATAGGGAAAAAATATTTCCTCTGGTTGGGGAATCAGTGACAAAGGATTAGTAATTTAGAAATGTCACAAAGAGAATGAAGAGATTGGTTAGAAGAAAGTTCTTTACACAGAGGGATGCTGGAGCCTGGAATACTTTGCCACCTGGAGTGGTTGCTTTTAATGGAAATTTCGATAGATATTTAAAGCAGAGAAAGATAAAAGGCCATGGGGTGAAAGCACAGCAGGAGAATAGTTTTGGGTTGATCTACCAAAGAGCTGGCACAGAGACAATGGGCCAAAAGACCTCCTTCTATACTGTAAAGGTCCGTTGTTCTATATAGGACGCATTCTCACTCTTCCCAGAATCTACTGAATTTTACCTTATATATCTAACATTGCCTCCTCTTGCCAGGATGGCAGGAGTCACAACTCCACTCTCCTGCACCCCCAGTCCCTCAGGATGGTTCCAGTAGGCAAACTGTATATAACCTGTGGAAGGAATGTTCTTGGTGGTTCAAATGACCAACACTTTTTTTTATTCATTCATGGGATGTGGACATCATTGGCTAGGCCAGCATTTATTGCCCATCCCTAATTGCTCTTCAGAAGGTGGTGATGAGTCGCCTTCTTGAACCGT
Organism: Heptranchias perlo; assembly: GCF_035084215.1. Taxonomy (NCBI): domain Eukaryota; kingdom Metazoa; phylum Chordata; class Chondrichthyes; order Hexanchiformes; family Hexanchidae; genus Heptranchias; species Heptranchias perlo. The sequence goes on from NC_090327.1 coordinate 105,781,817, forward strand.
TGCAGTCCATGTGGTGAAGGTTCTCCCACAGTGCTGTTAGGTAGGGAGTTCCAGGATTTTGACCCAGTGACGATGAAGGAACGGTGATATATTTCCAAGTCAGGATGGTGTGTGAAAGTCAAAGAAGCCTTGGCAAGTTGCTGCAGTGCATCTTGTAGATGGTACACACTGCAGCCACGGTGCGCCAGTGGTGGAGGGAGTGAACATTTAAGGTGGTGGATGGGGTGCCAATTAAGCGGGCTGCTTTGTCCTGGATGGTGTCAAGCTTCTTGAGTGTTGTTGGAGCTGCACTCATCCAGGCAAGTGGAGAGTATTCCATCACACTCCTGACTTGTGCCTTGTAGGTGGTGGAAAGGCTTTGGGGAGTCAGGAGGTGAGTCACTCACCACAGAATACCCAGCCTCTGACCTGCTCTTGTAGCCACAGCATTTATGTGGCTGGTCCAGTTAATTTTATGATCAATGGTGACCCCCAGGATGTTGATGGTGGGGGATTCGACGATGGTAATGCCGTTGAATGTCAAGGGGAGGTGGCTCTAAACTAGATCAATTAGGAGAGTTATATTTTAAATTATTGCCACTGGATGAGAATATATTAATATTGTTCAACAAGGATCTCCATTTCTAAACATACTCATGCTGTTCATAGAATCATAGATTCTTACAGCACAGAAGAAGGCCATTCGGCCTGTTGTGCCTATGCCGGCTCTTTGAAAGAGGTATTCAATTTAGTTCTACACCCCAGCTTTTTCCCCATAACCATGCGAATTAGTTCTCTTCAAGTACATGTCCAATTGTTTTTTGAACCTTCCTATGGAATCTGATTCCACCACCCCTTCAGGTAGTGCGTTCCAGATCTTAACAACTCTCTATTTTAAAAAAATTCTCCTCATTTTCCCTCTAGTTATTTTGCCAATTATTTTAAGTCTATGACCTTTGGTTACCGACCCACTTGCCAGTGGAAACAATTTCTCCCTACTTGCTCTATCAAAACCCCTCATACCTCTATTAGGTCTCCCCTTTACCGTCTCTGCTCTAAGGAGAACAATCCCAGCTTCTCCAATCTCTCCACATAACTGAAGTCCCTCATCCCTGGTATCATCCTGGTAAACCTCCTCTGTACTTTCTCCAAGGCCTTGACATCCTTCCTAAAATGTGGTGCCCAAAATTGTACACAATACTCCAGCTGAGGCCTAACTAGTGATTTGTAAAGGTTTAGCATAACTTCCTTGTTTTTGTATTCAGTGCCCCTATTTACAAAGCCAAGTATCCATTACGTTTTCTTAACTGCCTTATCAACTTGCCCTGCCACCTTCAAATGCACCTCCTTGCCGGCTCGATGATAATGAGGCTCGACGTCCAATATCGGGTGCTCCTCGAGTCTCACCATTCAGGCTCAGGGATTGTTCCCTGCGACCCTCATGCATCCAAAGATGGGCCTGCCCGAATTTCTAGGTCTAAGTGTCGTTCCACTATTACAGCTGGCAGTAATTTCTACCCTGTTGTCTTTGAGTTAATTATTGGCCATGGTTGAATAAAATTTCCCACCATCTTTTAGCCAATGCTACTAGATTTTACTGTCTGTGTACATCACTGGAGAGCCTGGCAACTTTCCTTCCACGGGAGGGTTTCAAGCTGACTGTTTCTGTCTGCCATTCTGATGGACATGCACCTACTCAGAAAGGGTTGGCTATCAGGGACAGGAGGGAAGGAACAACCAGAATATTTGATGCTAAGCCCAATGTGCCAATGGGCCTAACAGCAGCAAGCTTGTGAAATTCACAATTTCAGTAATGCTCTCGTAATGCAGAGTAGCCAGTAAAATGCATATGTGCCAGTGAAGTTCTGCATGTTGCATCTGCAGATAAAATCGATTATGTGCCACGCACGTGCGAGCTGCAAGTTACGAGCAGGACTGCAGGGACTGGAGGAAACGGAAGGGCAGAAGGAAGTGGGAGGTGACAAAGAAAATCTGAACAGAAAGGACAACAAAAAAAAGCAACTAACAGCAAAGACATTTAAATAAATGAAGAAAAAAAGAAACAGTAAAATGGAACTTGAAAAGAAGTTAAACAAGAGCAACCAGTAAGGAATAAAGAAAGTAATTTTATGAGTTTGTGCTCCTGGAATGGGACTTCACCTGCCAGGAGTGCATATTGGGAATTCGAGCACAATTTTTCCGTCAAATAAAATTAATGGACCCAAAGGAATTCTCGTTGGCTATTCATGTGTGGAGGCCAATGGGCACTGAAGGGTTATGCATCCATTAATCTGTTTACTGATGGCAGCTCTTGGCAGGTAGGCTCCATGTCATGAGTGAGAATTTGTAAAATTTTTCCGAATATGTGGTCATTGTAGTTTTTATGCTAAATTGCTTTAGCTAAAGATAAGTCGTGTGTACTGCAGCCCATGGAGTTTTAAGACACAGCTTTATGGTTATAATCTTCCACCTGTTGATCTTCCCTTTTGTTTTGCTTTTGGCAAACACTCTGGCTTTTTTCCCCCTGTTTCTTTTTTTTTGGTGGGTAATATAAGAATGTTGGCTGCTTAAATATGCAAATTAAGGTCCTACGCCGGTAGTAGGACCCGGATTGCAAAATTCAGGTACAGACGGCAGAGTGTGCATTGTGCCCGCACCGCATAGTTTCACCAGGCATTGAGAGGCCTAACCAGTGGTCCTTAAAGGGACCGCTGCAGATGGCTCAAAAAAAGCCCAGGAGAAGCAGGAGCGCACCCCCTGGTCCCACAGAAAAACTTTGCCCTGCTGCCGACCAGTTCAACGTCCTCCTGGGATCGCCTCCCCTCCCCAACAAGACCCGACTTGCTGGTCGACTCAGCCCAGGAACCGGTCGATTCTCTGCCCTCTCCGACCAGCGAGCTGCAACAGGGCACCTGTTTGGTGCCTGCAGCTCTCTGGTGGCATTTAAATGAGGCCCGATGCTGAATTTGGCATGGGCTTCAGGCTGGCTTGGACCGGTCGTTCCGGCAACTCTGCAACTTTCCCCCTCATGATCCATATTTCATAGATTTCAGAAATGATTGTATTTATTCAGCATACCTTCCAACACATACCATATATGTTGGTATGTTTCCTACATTCCTAAATGTTTCCAACATTACAACGGTGACTGCACTTCAGAAAAGTGCTTCGTTGGCTGTAAAGTGCTTTGGGACATCCTGAGGTCATGAAAAATGTAAGTTCTTTCTTTGTTTCTATAAAAATGTAAAATAGTATGGAACTGACAAAAGTTTGTTTTATAATGAGCCTATAAAATTGTTAATTTTTGTGGTAGCCTGCTATTTTAAATTGCATTCTATTTATGAGGATTCTGGGAAATGCAAATATAATTTTTGTTTCTTCCTACCAACATCTGTAGTGCAGAAGCAAACATACCAATGAGAGTATGTGTGAGCTGATCAGTCATAATATAACTAAAGCCTGCCTGCTCCATGAACAGGAAGCATATGTGACCAGCATGGTAAGTAATTAGTGCTCTGAGTACTTTTCTTTTGTGAAGGCCCCACCTATGCTGTTATTGGTGAAACAGGCACCACGCCTAGATTTTCCAATTGGGATTTGCCTTTTTCATTTGTAAAATGGAGGTTCCCAAACAGATCATTGGGTAGAGATGCCATTACATGGGATTTCCACCCATTGTGATTCTCCGATTAAGATTACACTTGCTTCATAAAGATGTGCCGATAATATAAATCCAATTTTCCATCATTTTCAGTTATTTTACGTTGTTTTCTTTACCTGCCCTAAGCATTCAGCATTGCTAGGTGCTGAGCCCGATATGGAAATCAGCTTACCGTGACTAATAGCAAAATAGCAACCGTGTCAGGCCATTGCTGAAGCTTTTTTTCTTCTTTTATTCCTATTGTGTTTGTGGCTATTGCTGTGCGCTGCCTTTTTCTATAGTGACACAAAGGGTTTCCCTATATTTCTGTTTTTTCGGAAGAAGAGTGATGCCAAGTTGGCCAGGCATGCACCTGAGGTACTCAGCATCCACCTGCCGGTACTCTGGAATATACATCCTTCTACTTATCTGGGAAACAGTGCCTGTGGAGGCTTTGATTCACCAGGGAAGCCATTATAGAGTTATGCCATATGCTGCTAGCAGACCTGCAGCCAAAACACCACAGGTATGGCACTGCCAGTGGTTCAAAAGATCGGAGCCACAGCCAACATTTATGCCTTGGGGTTGTTGCAAGCTACCACAGCGGGACAATGCAAATAAGAACCATTCAGCCCTGCTTAGATGTGTGAAGCAGGTCACAGATGTATTGTTCGCTCAACAATCATAGTTCATCTCCTTCATAGGCAGCTGATCGCAGCAAGAAAAACCCCTGATATTTAATGCAGTGGCAGGAATACCAAAAACTCCTACCCTCTCACTGCCCCATTTTTTGCATCCTCAACAATCTGGTTCACAGGATTTCTGGAGCTTCTTTCTCATATGGGGTAAGAGGTCACAGGCTTGTGGGCTGTCACTATCACTGCCTGTTATTATGGGCTGTCTTCTAAGAGATTACATTAATTAGAACTAGCTGTTGTTACTATGACATGCAGCAATACCCAAGTGTCAGCATCCAGCCCATAACGCCATGTGGCAGGCAGCTATGCGACCTGGGAGGCTTCTTGTGTGCTGAATACATGTAAGGATGTGAGTGAAGGAACACTTCGGCTGAAGGTTGGTGCATATAAAAGGCACCCTGCTGCCTTGTGGCCATTCATGGTAACCATTTAAAGTACTTCAAGAGGGAAATTTTGAATTTATGCGATAGGGTAAAATGGGTGATAACGAATCGGCAGCTCATTTTAATCTCTCCCGATTTTTATTTCCATTGACTTTTTAAGTGTCAGACTTGCTTACTGCAGTGTACTAATGCAAGGTCTGGGTGAGTTCTGACTTGGAATTTCTTCCTACACTGTTTCCACGTGTGTAGAGTGGTGGGGTTAGCAGCAATGGATGTGGTACATCCTTGGATCAATTCTTCTCAGGGGATGTACCTGACTGTGCCAAAATAGACCCTCTCTTCTGCCGTGCTTCTTCCAGTAGCTCCATCAGAAAACCTTGCCAGTCTCTAGTAAAGGTATGTATATACCATTGTGGGAGTACCAGCAGGAGGATGTTGAATCCCTCAGGTCTTTCCTCCTTAAATGCTGTGCACCATCATTAGATGCAATATATCGGTTGCCCATTTAATTCATAACCCGCCCCAACTCCAAACTGGAAGCTCGCAGTCAGAGGCATTTCTGATGCCTGGGGCTTACTCATAATATTATAATGAGGCTGGCCCCCAAATTATGTCAGCACTGAGCAAATCGACTTTTGTTTGGGCTCACGCACAATGGGAAAATCCAGGTCCTGAATCTACTGCAGTGAGATGAGTTACTGGTGATGGAGACTGTTACACTGCCGCACAGACTGGGATGCTCCAACAGCCGGCAAGTTGGTGAACAGTAGCAGGGCTGCACAAGAGCCACACGTCCAAACTCTTTTTGTTTGTTACTGTTATTTTCCTAAATGAGAATTTGGATTTGACGTACATCTTCTGTATCGCTTACTTTGTAAATTCCTCTCAGGGTTTTGATTGTATAAAACTAGGTGTGTGCTGCTTAGAACAAGTGAGAGGGGAATTTTCTTTCCCTCAGGGATATTAGCGGGGAGTCAGGATGGCAGCGGAGGCGGGGGGGGGGGGCGATTGGGCGCGTGGCATGAACCAAACTTACAATTTCTGACACGATCACACGTTGATTGATAGTGGTTAGCGTCCTCTCCGGGTTTCGTGCCCGGCAGCTAGCCTGATTGACAGGCTGGCTGCCATCAGGAGCTGCAAAGCGGTGGGTGGGGGGTGGGGGCGAGAAAGAGAAAGAGCCAGATGTCATCCGGCGCTGGACAGGAAGATTGGGGGGAGGGAGAATGGAAGATCCGGTGCTGGACTGGAAGATCGGGGGGGGGGAGAGGGGAAGATCGGGGGGGGGAGAGGGGAAGATCAGGGGGGGAGAGGGGAAGTTCGGGGGGGGAGAGGGGAAGATCAGAGGGGAGAGGGGAAGATCGGGGGGGGGGGGGAGAGGGGAAGATCAGGGGGGGGGGAGAGGGGAAGATCAGGGGGGGAGAGGGGAAGTTCGGGGGGGTGAGGGGAAGATCGGGGGGGGGAGAGGGGAAGATCGGGGGGGGAGAGGGGAAGATCGGGGGGGTGAGGGGAAGATCGGGGGGGGGAGAGGGGAAGATCGGGGGGGTGAGGGGAAGATCGGGGGGGGAGAGGGGAAGATCGGGGGGGAGAGGGGAAGATATGGGGGGAGAGGGGAAGATGGGGGGAGAGGGGAAGATCGGGAGGGAGAGGGGAAGAACAGGGGGCGATCGGGAGGGTGAGATCGGGGGGAGAGGGGAAGATCGGGGCGATCGGGAGGGTGAGATCAGGGGGAGAGGGTAATATCGGGAGGGGGGAGACGGTAAGATCGGGGGGGGAGAAGTGAAGATCGGGGGGAGAGGGGAAGATGGGGGGAGAGGGGATGATTGGGGGGAGAGAAGGGAAGATCGGGGGGGAGAGATGAAGATTGTGGGGTGAGAAGAAGATTGGGGGGGGGAGATCAGGAGGGTGAGATTGGGGTGGAGAGGAGAAGATCGAGGGGAGATCGGGAGGGGGAGAGGGGAAGATCGGGGGGGTGAGGGGAAGATCGGGGGGGGAGAGGGGAAGATGGGGGGGAGAGGGGAAGATGGGGGGGGAGAGGGGAAGATGGGGGGGGAGAGGGGAAGATCGGGAGGGAGAGGGGAAGATCGGGGGCAGAGTGGGAGGGTGAGATCGGGGGGGTGATCGGGAGGGTGAGATTGGGGGGAGAGGGGAAGATTGTGGAGGAGGTGAAGATCGGGGGGAGAGAGGAAGAACAGGGGGCGATCGGGAGGGTGAGATCGGGGGGAGAGGGTAAGATCGGGAGGGGGCAGACGGTAAGATCGGGGGGGGAGAAGTGAAGATCGGGGGGAGAGGGGAAGATCGGGGCGATCGGGAGGGTGAGATCAGGGGGAGAGGGGAAGATCGGGAGGGGGGAGACGGTAAGATCGGGGGGGGAGAAGTGAAGATCGGGGGGAGAGGGGAAGATGGGGGGAGAGGGGATGATTGGGGGGAGAGAAGGGAAGATCGGGGGGGAGAGATGAAGATTGTGGGGTGAGAGGAAGATTGGGGGGGGGAGATCAGGAGGGTGAGATTGGGGTGGAGAGGAGAAGATCGGGGGGAGGGGGAATATCGGGGGAGAGGTGAAGATCAGGGGGGAGACCGGGGGGGACATCGGGGGGAAGATCAGGAAGACATCGGGGGGAGATCGGGAGTGTGAGATCGGAGGGACATCTGAGCGGGAGACATCAGACATCAGAGCAGGTTTCAAAGGTAGCTGCATTTAGTGTTTTCACTTCATTGCATGTTTTTCTATTTAATTTATTTAGTTTCTTGTTCCCTGATCTGACCCTTCACGTCAAATCAGAAGCGGTGGGCAAACTGCCCAGGTAAGTTAAAAATCTTTCTCATCACTTACTCTGTCACAGGTAATGAAGTGCCTTAAGTACCTCAATAAGGTACATTTGGCTCTTTAGCTGTCATCCCACTGGCTTTAATTGCCTGGGAAACTCGTAAACCGGCTGAACCCGAATAGGATTTGCGTGATTTTTGGAGCCCCCCCCCGCCCCCAACGCATCCGCATTTGCCTCCTAAAATCACCCCCCCAGGTCTCTATCCCCACAACACTGCCTCAGGATTTCTGGGGTTGGGGGTCCAAAATGGGTGGTACTGGGCCTGTGCTTCCAGTAGGCACAGGCCCAGCATTAATATTTAAGTGAGATGGGAGGGGACATTCCCTGCCCTACCTCCTCACTTTCCTGTGTGTCTAAACACAAAAAAATGGCAGTGGGGCCTCTGCCAGGATCCTCTGAAGGCCGGAGAGTCTGCAAGGGTTCCAGGAGAGCCATAACGACAGAAGATGGCTGCAGGCAAGTTATTTTCTTTGCCCTTAGCATGATCTTCAGCTCTTTGGGGCTTTTTGCCAGATGTCTCCAATGCCAGTGGCCAGGACCATAGCAACAGGCCAGCTGCGCTCCCCCTCCTGCCCCCCCCCCCCACCCCATTTCCAGTGCACGACCCTGTCAGATGGCAGCCCTGCAAAAAGAGGACACTCTGCCACGCAAATGGCCTGGGCCAGATAATTTGGCTACACTGGTCCCTCAGCAGGCACAAAGCACTTTTGGCATGTTGTGTACAACTGCTGCCCAGTAGGGGTCCCAGAAAAAAGTGCTGAAACAGCTACTTAATTTCTCGAGCTAGATGGTCAATCCAAGAGAAAGGATTTTTATGTAATTTCTATTTTATTGATGGATTTGAACTTCACTTTTAAGGAGTTGCAGTATCCATTTTTGCTTTGGTTTTAGATTTTTCTAATCATGGAATACTTTATGAGGTGTTCCACTCCCTTCACCCCACCACTGCCGGCCGCGCCTTCACCGTCTAGGCCCTAAGCTCTGGAATTTCCTCCCTGAGCCTCTCCGCCTCACCACCTCTCTCTCCTCCTTCAAGACACTCCTTAAAAAAAAACTACCTCTTTGGCCAAGCTTTCAGTCAGCCCTCCTAATGTCAAATTTTTTTCTGATTATGCTTCTGTGAAGCGCCTTGGGGATGTTTTCCTACGTTAAAGGCGCCATATAAAAATGTAAGCTGCTGTTGTTGAGTTGTGCCAGTTTGTACTGTTCGACTGAAGCTCCACCAAGCACAAATCAATCTGAAACCAACACTGTGATGGTCTCCATGCAATCTACTGCAGGAAGTTTAAGATAGCATCAGGAAGGTGGAAAGGGAAAGTGGCTCTTTAAGGAAGAAGTTGACACAAGTGCAATACTCATAGTTTAGTATAATGTGGATCAGTTGCATACTGCAAATGCTAATAATACACTGAGAGTTTATTAAACACCTCATTTCAGTAATATTGACCCCATGATGAAATAAAATATTGCACTTTGCCATCCTCTTTATTTTTCTAACTTATAGAAAAATCTGATTTTCATTTCTTAACAATGTGCCACCAACTCAGTCAAAAAAGGACATAAAAATTGTCTTGTTTAGCTCTTGGAAATGTAGAGCCCTATGGCAGGAGAGCATCACAAAGAGTTAAATAGGAATAGCAGGGCCGATCTAGGAAGTGTGTCTACAAGGACCAGGAGGTGAGCACCTGAATCAGCTCTGAAGCCTCATTTTAATTCTGCAAGCACGCACCAGGCACACATTGGAGGGGGGGGGGAGGGGGGGGGGGTGTGCAGTAATGGCCACAGACATGAAGAGAGAAGGAAGTCTGTATGTATCCTGGGCCTTAAAGGTGGCCTTCATCTTAAAGGGGTATGTACAATGGAAGCCTCATAAAAGAAAGCAGTTTTTTCTGGATTCTCTGGTGATTGGAACATCAAATATTAAAAGTGGAAGTTGCAGGTGAGGATTGGTCAGTGATGAAGTTAATTATAGCCACCAAAAGTAGTGATTTTCCAATGCTGTGGTCTTCTCCTTTGGTGAAATAGGATGACCCCTGCAAAAATCTCCATGTTGCTATGTTAAGGCTGGGATGACAACAGCACCCCAAGCAGCATTCTGGACACCTCTGCAGTCTTCCTTAGAGGGAGTTAGTAAGATGGCAGCACCATGATGTTAAGCAGTAGGTGGAAGAACAAAAAAAACAAGTGCAGGTACAAAGAATGATGGTGTGGGAATAGGAGGAGGGAGTTGGTTTGTTTGTGGGGCTTCTCTTTTAATTTCAGGTGGCATGGAACAGTGGTACGGTCAAGAAGAGGGGGAATTCCTTCTCTGCAGTAGGGAAACTGGTATTAGTTGCTTAGGAATGGGCTGGGTGAATTTAGTTCATTATAATCTTTTTCTTTTGTTTTCCGCCTGGCAGCCGGCCAAATTGACAGGCTGGTCGGCTGCCGTGTGGGAAAACCAGCAGCAGGAGATTGCATCCGGGGACCCTTGGAGACAGTCCCTGGCAATTGGAAGCTACAGATCGGGGCTTGGTGTGGGGGAGGAAGAGAGCGGCAATCGGGAGGGAGGGAGCTACAGATTAGGGCTTGGTGTGGGGGAAGAAAGCGGCAATCACATAAATACTGTGGTTACAAGAGCAGGTCAGAGGCTGGGTATTCTGCGGCGAGTGACTCACCTCCTGACTCCCCAAAGCCTTTCCACCATCTACAAGGCACAAGTCAGGAGTGTGATGGAATATTCTCCATTTGCCTGGACGAGTGCAGCTCCAACAACACTCAAGAAGCTCGACACCATCCAGGACAAAGCAACGCGCTTAATTGGCACCCCATCCATCACCCTAAACATTCACTCCCTTCACCACCGACGCACAGTGGCTGCAGTGTGTACCATCCACAGGATGCACTGCAGCTACTCGCCAAGACTTCTTCAACAGCATCTCCCAAACCCACGACCTCTACCACCTAGAAGGACAAGGGCAGCAGGCACATCGGAACAACACCACCTGCACGTTCCCCTCCAAGTCGCACACCATCCCGACTTGGAAATATATCGCCGTTCCTTCATCATCGCTATGTCAAAATCCTGAAACTCCCTTCCTAACAGCACTGTGGGAGAACCGTCACCACACGGACTGCAGCGGTTCAAGAAGGCGGCTCGCCACCACCTCGCCACCAGGGCAATTAGGGATAGGCAATAAATGCTGGCATTGTCAGCGACGCCCATATCCCATGAACGAAAAAAGAAATCGGGAGGGATGGAATTACAGATCGGGGCTTGTTGTGGGGGGAAGAAAGCGGCAATCGGGAGGGAGGGAGCGAGAGATTGGGGCTTGTTGGGGGGAGGACACGATCAGCGAGGGGAGGCCAAAGGCTTTCTTGAGGGGCTGAGGGGAGCACTCCTGCTCCTCCTGGCCCACGAGGAGTGCTGTAAAAGGCACTTACCTTCTTGAGCCAGCCATTCCTGCCTCCCTTTTACTGACGGGATTCCACAATTGCACTGTGGGAGCCTGATTTAGAAATTATAATGAGTGTCCCACCTCTCAAAGTCAGGACACTCTCACGGCTTGCTTTCCACTGCCGCAAAAATGGCAACAGACCCATGTATTGTTCCTTAAGATTTATCGCTGTCATTGGACTAAGCATTGCATTGTGTTTAGCAGTGTATTAATACATACTATTATTAAATTCAGAACATTTGTGGACCTCAAACAGAATCTGTCAAAGATCAAGCTGTTCATTCCTGCTCCTTGTCAGTATGTGGAGAGAAAAACTTCCCTTGCCTCGTACATATATTACATAGAATTAAATAGAATGTACGACACGGAAACAAGCCATTCGTCCCAACAGGTCCATGCCGGTGTTTATGCACCACACGAGCCTCCTCCCTTCCTACTTCATCCAAATCTATCAGCATCTCCTTCTATTCCTTTCTCCCTCATATGTTTATCTAGCTTCCCCTTAAATGCATCTATGCTAGTCGCCTCAATTACTCCTTGTGGTGGCAAATTCCACATTCCAAGCACTCTCTGGGTAAAGAAGTTTCTCCTGAATTCCCCATTGGATTTATTAGTGACTATTTTATATTTATGGCCCCGAGTTCTGGTCTCCCTCGCAAGAGGAAACATCTTCTCTACATATCTATTAACATATTAAAAGACACAGTTCAAGCCCCATGAATACCCTTTAAGTATCGGACCTTTTCTGTGACAGCACTCTTACTGTTGTAATGCTTAGTGTCGGCATCTCTGTCCATTTCCAGATTCCTTTTCGGCCCTTTGACCACTCTTAACATGTTTCTGAAATTTCCTGTATTCTGCTCGTTGGGCCTCCTCCTCCCTCTCCCTGCAGGCTTCATAGAGTTTGTTTTTTCTTTCTTATTTCACCTTAGGTTGCCCTGTCAATCCATTTAGGATTATGCTTGTTTAGTTTGCACTTCCTCATCCTCAATATGTATTTAACCTGCATGCTCAGCAACATGAATTAAAATACATTCCATTGATCCACAACTGAAGTGTCATTAAAAAAATCCTCCATACCTGCATACCTGTGTAGAGTTGAATTATAGATCATACTGAATTTAATCATGCTCTGGTTGCGATCACCTTGGATGCCACGACTTCTGCCACCAATATGCTATCTGAGCTATTTAACATTACCAAGTCAAGATACGAGCTATTTCTTGTGGTTTCCCTGACACAGTGGATCATGAAGTAATTGCCTGTTACATTCACTAACTCAGAAACTGCTTGGGCATTCCCAATTCATATTGCGCCGGATTTTTCTCTAAAAGTAATGGCGAGCTTAACAGCGCTCACTGTCATTTCAGTGCAAATCGGACAGCAACTTCCAGAGACCGCACATGCACAGTTATATGCGAAAATCTAGACGTTCCTCGACCAGATGCCCTGCTCCTCCCGAAGCTTCGCGTGAAGGACATCTTGCCGGCTGACTCAACAGCGCGATGTTCCCCTTCTGCCTTGATTGAAACGAAGTAATCTCCCAGAAAAAGGTACATCAAGTTTTTTTAAGTGTAACTAAAATTTTAATGGTGTAGTTGGCCTTAAATTAATTTTATTTTTTTTACTTTTTCTTTTTGTCTCTTTTATCTCTGTCTCTTAATTCAATCTTTCTTACCGTTTCTTTATTTCACCTTCTGTACCTGATCTGACATTGAATTCACGATTCCAACTTACACTTCCTGGTTCAGTCTCTGCGCTGCTTCAATCTGATTGGTTAAGAGGATAAACAGCAGCTTGCCCTGTTCACACAGGTTCCAGATGCCCGGGAGAGGGCGCCATGCTGGATTAAGGACTCGATGAGAGGAACTCATGGGCAAGTCCAAGTCTAACGAGCGGTGGGCACTGTTCGTTCGCCACTCAGAGCAAAATCCGTCCAATAGGTTAGTTGAAGTCACCCATTTATACATTGTTCCTGTTTTTGCACACTCTTATCTGGTTATAGAATAATCTATTTTCCTTCCTATTTGATGTGACAAGTCTGTAACATTCTCCAAGTGTGCAAAAACATTCAGTGAAAATGGATAATCAGTTAGATTTTCATGTACCACAGGGTTTACTCCCAGGTGTTCTAGACACAAGGAGCTGCACCACCTCCTTTCCTATCTAGTTCCTCTTCTAAGAACATAAGAAATAGGAGCACCGGTCGGCCATTTGGCTCCTCGAGCCTGCTCCACCATTCAATCAGATCATGGCAGATCTTCGACCTCAACTCCACTTTCCTGCCCAATCCCCATATCCCTTCATTCCCCTAGAGTCCAAAAATCTAACTATCTCAGCCTTATACTCAATGACTGAGCACCCACTTTGGGGTAGAGAATTCCAAAGAGTCACAACTCTCTGGTTGAAGAAATTCCTCCTCATCTCAGTCTTAAACGGCCGACCCCTTATCCTGCGACTATGCCCCTGAGTTCTAGACTGTCCAGCCCGGGGAAACAACCTCTCAGCATCTACCCTGTCAAGCCCCCTCAGAATCTTATATGTTTCAATGAGATCACCTCTTATTTTTCTAAACTCCAGACAGTATAGGCCCATTCTACTCAATCTCTCCTCTTAGGACAACCCTCTCATCCTAGGAATTAATCTAGTGAACCTTTGTTGCACCGCCTCTAAGTATATCTTTCCTTAGATAAGGAGACCAAAACTGTACACAGTACTCCAGGTGTGGCCTCACCAAAGCCCTGTACAACTGTAGCAAGACTTCCTTAGTCCTATGCTCCATACTGCATAGGAACATAGGAACAGGAGTAGGCCATTCAGCCCCTCGTGCCTGCTCCGCCATTTGATAAGATCATGGCTGATCTGTGATCTAACTCCATATACCTGCCTTTGGCTCATATCCCTTAATATCTTTGGCTGTCAAAAAGCTATGTATCTCAGATTTAAATTTAGCAATTGAGCTAGTATCAATTGCCATTTGCGGAAGAGAGTTCCAAACTTCTACCACCCTTTGTGTGTAGAAATGTTTTCTAATCTCGCTCCTGAAAGGTCTGGCTCTAATTTTTAGACTGTGCCCCCTACTCCGAGAATCCCCAACCAGCGGAAATAGTTTCTCTCTATCCACCCTATCTGTTCCCCTTAATATCTTATAAACTTCGATCAGTACACCCCTTAACCTTCTAAACTCGAGAGAATACAACCCCAATTTGTGTAATTTCTCCTCGTAACTTAACCCTTGAAGTCCAGGTATCATTCTAGTAAACCTACACTGCACTCCCTCCAAGGCCAATATGTCCTTCCGAAGGTGCAGTGCCCAGAACTGCTCACAGTATTCCAGGTGCGGTCTAACCAGGGTTTTGTATAGCTGCAGCATAACTTCTGCCCCCTTGTACTCCAGTCCTCGAGATATAAAGGCCAGCATTCCATTAGCCTTATTGATTATTTTCTGCACCTGTTCATGACACGTCAATGATCTATGTACCTGAACCCCTAAGTCCCTTTGGACATCCACTGTTTTTAACTTTTTACCATTTAGAAAGTACCCTGTTCCATCCTTTTTTGATCCAAAGTGGATGACCTCACATTTGTCTACATTGAATTCCATTTGCCACAGTTTTGCCCATTCACCTAATTTATCAATATCCCTTTGTAATTTTATGTTTTCATCTACACTGCTTACAATGCCACCAATCTTTGTGTCATCGGCAAACTTAGATATGAGACTTTCTGTGCCTTCATCTAAGTCGTTAATAAATATTGTGAATAATTGAGGCCCCAAGACAGATGCCTGCGGGACTCCACTAGTCACATCCTGCCAATGTGAGTACCTTCCCATTATCCCTACTCTCTGTCGCCTTTCGCTCAGCCAACTTCCTAACCAAGTCCACTTTTTTTTCTGATTTCTCTTTACCCCTGCACGTTACATTCATTTCTATGTTTTTGAGTTAGCCATGTTTCATAACAGTCTCAAGTTCAGACATCATGGGCATAATTTTTATATGTCGGCAATATGGCAGCGGGGGCGTCAATTGGCACACGGGAAACCCAAAAAAAATCCCTACCTTTCCCCACGCAATTGCGACTTAATTGATGGCCCTTAACATGGCTTCCAAGTTTGCTGTCTGAAAACTGTGCAGCAGGCGGACTGCGCACCCGCATGACCTTGCTGTCAGCTGGAGTGTCTGTATTTAAAGGGCCATCGCATGAATGGCTTTTGCTGGACAAACGAGGAACCGGGCAGAATGGAGCAGCAGTGGGGCAAGCCAGCTACAAGATTCAGTGACACATCACTTGAGGTGCTGCTGGCCAGGGTGAGGAGGAGGAGGGAAATATTTTACCCGGCAGACAGAAGGAAGCACCCTGCCTCTGCCACCAAGTAGGCCTGGCCTGAGGTGGAAGAGGAGGTGACCAGCAGGAGCAACATATCCCGCACCTGGATCCAGTGCAGGAAGTGTTTCAATGACCTAACTAGGTCAGCCAAAATGAGCACACTTATTCATTCTCCTGCATCCCGTGTTGCACATCAACCCCCCCACCCACCCTCACATTCTGCTCTGCCAAGACTACTCCATCACATCACTCCTCACACCCACTAAAGGCTCATCCTCAACTTACCTTCACTTCCTAAGCACTTCCTCCCCTCCCCATTTGTGACCCCAGCACTACCATTCACCCCAATCCTGATCCAATGTGATGTCTCTGTCTCATACTCACCATCTGATGCATCTCTTTCATGGTCAGCCTCATCCAAAGCAATGCATTCATCGGCTGACCACTTCACCATCACTCACTCACATGTCTGTACTTTCTCCCCTTGTCGGAGAAGAGAGCGCAAAATGCATGGGAGAGGGCGAGGACTGGAAGGGGCCACAACAAATAGTGGTCCTCACAGAGGTAGAAGAGGAGGCCTTGGAGATCAGCCACAACCTCGAGTGTCCGTCCCTCAGAGATGCCGAGACTGGCACCCCATAAATGTCTGGTGACAGAACTTTAACATTCATCATACACAATATGAATTGACGTTATGAAAGATTGGCATGTTGAACACCTCATTATGTTCATCACAATATGACACATCTGTCATATTGTGTGACAAGATGATGATTCTTAATATCGCCTTCTGTTCTCTTCCAGGCCCTTCAATGACCGCAGTGACAGAGCTCCCAGTCTCTGGGGGCGCATCCTAACATCTTAGTGAGCCATCCACCAGCGCAGATACTCACACCTCGGTGGGTCCTAGTAGTTAGTTGGGTTGGCACCTGGTGAGTCACCACACACAAGTGAGCACGAGCAGACTCTGGTGGCAGGGGCTGCTGTGGAGAGTCCACGTTGGTGGGCGCACTCCTCTCCAGGCACTGCTCAGCTGAACGTAGATGCTGAACTCCAAGAGCATTGCTGCAGGAGTTCCTCAGGGCAGTGTCCTAGGCCCAACCATCTTCAGCTGCTTCATCAATGACCTTCCCTCCATCATAAGGTCAGAAATGGGGATGTTCGCTGATGACTGCACAGTGTTCAGTTCCATTCGCAACCCCTCAGATAATGAAGCAGTCCGAGCCTGCATGCAGCAAGACCTGGACAACATCCAGGCTTGGGCTCATAAGTGGCAAGTAACATTCGCGCCAGATAAGTGCCAGGCAATGACCATCTCCAACAAGAGAGAGTCTAATCACCTCCCCTTGACATTCAACGGCATTACCATTACCGAATCCCCCACCATCAACATCCTGGGGGTCACCATTGACCAGAAACTTAACTGGACCAGCCATATAAATACCGTGGCTACGAGAGCAGGTCAGAGGCTGGGTATTCTGCGGCGAGTGACTCACCTCCTGACTCCCCAAAGCCTTTCCACCATCTACAAGGCACAAGTCAGGAGTGTGATGGAATACTCTCCACTTGCCTGGATGAGTGCAGCTCCAACAACACTCAAGAAGCTCGACACCATCCAAGATAAAGCAGCCCGCTTGATTGGCACCCCATCCACCACCCTAAACATTCACTCCCTTCACCACCGGCGCACTGTGGCTGCAGTGTGCACCATCCACAGGATGCACTGCAGCTACTCGCCAAGGCTTCTTCGACAGCACCTCCCAAACCCGCGACCTCGACCACCTAGAAGGACAAGGGCAGCAGGCGCATGGGAACAACACCACCTGCACGTTCCCCTCCAAGTCACACACCATCCCGACTTGGAAATATATCGCCGTTCCTTCATTGTCGCTGGGTCAAAATCCTGGAAATCCCTTCCTAACAGCACTGTGGGAGAACCGTCACCACACGGACTGCAGCGGTTCAAGAAGGCGGCTCACCACCACCTTCTCGAGGGCAATTAGGGATGGGCAATAAATGCCGGCCTCGCCAGCGACGCCCACATCCCATCAACGAATAAAAAAAAATGATTGAGGGACAGCAGCACATTTGCGAGGTAATGGAACAGGTGACACGCACACTCTCCATAATAGCGGCAAGGATGAAGGAGTCCAACTCCTGCATTAGTGGACAGGTGGCGCAGGTAAGTGCGGGAATGTCTGAGATAGTGGCGCAGGTAAGTGCAGGAATGCCTGCAATGGAGAGAATGGCAGCCTCCGTTGAGCTTCAAGTACAGCTCACGAGTGAATCCCTTCTGGTCCTGACAATGGTCGTGCGGACTCAGGGCGAACTGCATTCTGCTGCCTTAAACAGGCAGGCAGATACATTAGCACTGGCCTTACAAGGCAATACACATGTCCTCCAAGCTGTTGTCCAGCAGAGTGGTAGGAGTGGTGTGGCCCTGGCCCAGGAGAGGGATTATGACGAAAGGGGATATAGAAGTGGGGATTCCACTCAAAACGGCCTCACATCTCACTCATTGCTCCCCTCCCCCCCCCTCAAACAGTACACACAATGCTGCCTCCTCTCCAGGTGGCTGAGTCTGCCCCTGCACAGGTGCAGGTGGAGCAGTCTTTGGCGGGGCCCAAACGGGCACCAAAACCCAGAGGGCGTAGGCCCAAAGCATCTAATTGGTCGGGGCATGAACAAGAGCAATCTGCCACTACCTCTGCTACAGCCACAGGGGATGCACCACGTAGAAGTAGTCGGAAGCAAAAGGCGAAGGTTTTGTGATCACAAAGGGGATGCACAAGGGTATCTGACAGACTGTCATGTTTTTCATTTATCTTTGTTTTTTGTTAAATTCACATTAAATGTTATCATTCTCACCACTACTGCCACGTCTTGCCCATTCTTGAGTCTCTTTTGTAATAGCGACCTTTCATGTGCTTCATCATGAACGACGAGACTTGATGCCACCCAGTGGCTTCATTTACAGTGGGCGTATGTGTAGCTGTAGAACTGTTTTGTGCGGGGTGGGGGAACGGCTGGTTTTGGCTGTGTTTGTTCCAGGTGATCTGAGGACTGGACTATCCTCACTTTGCAGATGTTCTTATGAGTCAAATATTAGTGACTCTCTGGCATCACGAGCAGCCAGCTGAGCTGCTGCTCTGCCGATGGGTTGCCCATCTTCCTCCTCCTCCTCAATGTTGATGGCAGTTGTGGATGTTGGATGAGGGCGTGGGGCCTCATCCACCGGTAACCCTCCCTGTTGCACGATATTGTGTAGGACGCAACAGACGACTATAATTCCACCCACTCTCACTGGCACGTATCGGAGCGCTTCCCCACATTGATCCAAACACCAAAATTGCATCTTGAGCAGTCCTATAGCATGTTCAATGACAGACCTGGTGGCGATGTGACTGCCATTGTACCGACGCTGTATCTCACTGATGGAGTTTCTCACAAGTGTCATGAGCCATGTCTGCAGGGGATATCCCATTGTCTCCGAGGAGCCAGTCCTTAAGTCTGTTTGGTGCGTGGAAAAGGGACGGGATGTTGGATTCCCGCAGAATGAAGGAATCATGGCAGCTGCCAGGGAACCTGGCACACAAGTGAAGAAATCTTTTCTGGTGGTCGTAAACGAGCTGCACGTTGATGGAGTGATATCCCTTTCTGTTGATGAACAGTCCTGGCTCGTGTGGAGGTGCTCAGATTGCTACATGCGTGCAATCAATTGCACCCTGTACCCATGGGAAGCCAGCCAGAGAGTGGAAACCCACTGCCCTCTCAGTCTGGCTGAGGTCATCCATGGGGAAGTTGACATAGTGTGACGCCCTGCAAAACAAACCATCGGTGACCTGTCGTACGCGCTTGTGGGCAGACGACTGAGAGACCCTGGCAATGTCACCGGTGGCACCGTGGAAGGATCTGGAGGCGAAGAAGTTGAGGGCAGTGGTGACTTTAACTGCCACGGGCAATGCGACGCCACCAGGCCCAGCCGGGAGCAGCTCTGCGTGAAGGAGCGTGCAGATGTCTGCGACCACCTGGCGACTCACTCTCAGCCTTTGTAGGCACTGCTCCTCAGAGAGGTCCAGGAAGCTCAGCCTTTGTCTGTAGACCCTCTGACGAGGGTAGTGCCTCCTGCGACCTCGGGCCCTCTGTTGTTCCCCTCTCTGCTCTTGTGCAGGTCCCTGTAGAGCACATCTGTCTTGTGGAGCTGCAAGTAGCGGATCTGCACGCTGTGCCTGCCGTGGATGATGATGTTCCTCGTCCTCGGATGTACTGGTGAATGCAGCCATTGCGTCCCCCATCCTGATGTTGTCAGTTTGAGGGTGTCCAAAAATTAGGTAAATATGTGTAAACAGAACAATTCTGAGTGTGAACCAAGAATTCTCAGTCTAAACACAAAGAACTCCCAGCCAAATGTTTGTCTGAGAGAACAGAGTGTCCTGATGCAATAACTCACCTTTTATCCCCATCAGTCAAACAGGGATTTAAACAGCCAAATAACTGCCGGCTGAAACCCGCCCAGGTTTCCATGGCGTGCTTCACACAGCACGGGAAACGTGATGAGGCAGCGTTGAAATCATTTCCCTGCATCAATAAAAATATACATCACCATTCCAACCACTTTAACTACCTTGATTGATGGTTTAAATATCGTGGCCGGAGGGACTTCTGGCTTCCTGAAGCGTATGCACCCAGATGGGGCCGGGTCATACGCGTTTTTTTTGGTGGGTTGGAGCCGGATTTCCTTCCCATTCCGGAAATCCCCGATTTTGTTTGCCCACCCCCAACGCACCCGGACATCGGGGATAAAATCGTGGTCCATAATACAAATGTTTCAACATTTATAGGTATGCACCTTATTTTAGATTTAGTTCCTCTTTGCTTTCAGTTTGTCAGTTCTTGACAGCTGGATCAGTATTTCTCAGGGTTACTAGCACCATTTTTAATTCGGGCCGAGTGGCAAGCGGCCAGCAGGGCGAGTGTCAGATTCACCACGGCTTGCCATCTTGAGGCGATTTCCACTTCCGGCTCTTGCTTAAATCCACCAGGCCTGACTCCCACCTGAATTAGGTGTCGATGACATGAGGCCAGTGAGCGGAATTCGACAGAGCTCGGTAGCAGGCCGCAGCCAGGGACCCGTGGGAACGGTCCCCGGCAGTCAGGTAAGTGGGTCGCGGGGTGTAGGGAGGTGGTAGGTGATCATGGTCGGGGGAGCGGGGAGGGAAGCCCGGGGCAGGGGAGGCCCTATGTTTTCTCATGAGCACTCCTGCTCCTCCTGGCCCAAAAGGAAACCTATGAAAAATTAATATCACTTACTTTCTTTACCTCACGTCACAAAGTTAAAATAGCTTCGGGGTCCGATTGACATCATCAGCCCCCCGAATTTTGAATCTCAATGAGCCCCTCGCCTGCCTGGAATGAGGGCCTCAAATGCTGACTAATATGTGCCTGTTAAAACAGCACACGGTGCGAGGTTGGTGAGATGGTGGTGAGTGGCATGCTGTTGCGATCTTAACGCGCCCCCCCACACCCGACACACACCCTGTCCTCGTTGGGCATAGGGGTTAAAATCAGGGCTACTGTTTTCAGGTCCTGATGTTAGTTAACACCCACTCTCAGATCACTGGATGTGAGTTCAACGGCTGCCTCCATGTTTTTTTCAAGTCTCATGTTAGATCAGCTAACTCAGCGTAAATGAAGAATCGAGCCTGAGGCCTTCCTGGTCTCTGTGACTCAGCTATTCACCGGATAAAATTGCTGAGCAATTGTGGGTCTTTCTTTTTAAGCAACCCAACTTCAGTATCTCAATCCACGAGGTCTTTTCAGTACGGAAATCAAGCAGCTTGGGGAGAAGAGATTGGAAGCAGCTCCAGTCAGAGTGTTATTCAATTGTTAAACGATAAAAATGATTGAATAATACTTTTAATCCCTGGATTCTGCTGTCGACAGGAGTGGTAAAAATAGACAACAGAAGATTACGACTTGTGGGATTTGATTCATAGCTGATAAGTGGGCCAACCTGAAAACTCAAACTACAAACTCACAAGTGAGCTATGGTCTGTGCCATGGCTCTGCATCATACATTATGTATATATTACACATTAGTAAAGTTCTTAGTATTGAAATTTATGATTTTTAAATCTGAACCACTCTGATGTGTTGGACTGTAGGGTGTTCCGGCAACAGCACTGTTCTTAAAAATGGTGTCGTCTTCATAAAATACGAAAAATACAATGGGGAGGATTTTCAACTTCGATTTAAAATTGACACAAAGTCGGTGGTGGGACCTTGGTGTCTGACCAAATCCACGGTCGGGAGGCTCGAACCATTTGCAGATGCGGGCCTCATTTGAGTTTTACCAGGGGGCTGCGGGTGCCAAAGGGGTGGGCAGAACAGACCTCGAGGTGGGGGGGGTGGGGTGGTTGCCACCAAATTGGCTGGAAGATTAATGTTGGACCAGGAGGAGTGTCCACAAAAATCTTAAAATAAACCCCAAAAACTTATCATTTTCTGAATGGCCTCCAGCGGTCCCTTTAAGGACTGCTGGTTAGGTTGCTCAGCATCTGGTACGATTGGGACTAGCATGCACAGCTCATTTGTACATTATAATTGCAATCGGTGTCTTACAACCAGCACAGGACACCGATTTGCTCATTGAAACAGCCTCCCACTAGTTTTGGCGGCACTGCTGGGCACGCATGTAAAGGCCTGCCCAAAAATTGAAACAGGCGGGTACATGGGTGTCCAAGGTGCCCACCGGATTTTCCTTTGCTGATCACCCGTTTTTCAGGTGAGAAATGGGCAGCTAGCAGTTCAAAATCCTCCTAATGAGTCTGACATCTCACATGCCTTTATATAAAATCATTAAATGAGAAATATGCACAAGTTCAACTTAACTGAAGTTTTTCAACTAATTAACCATATTACAGTTTGAATCGCTGTTTCCATTGTTTAATCCATTCTACAGTTTTTGATTTTTCTAATAAAATACTACTTTATATTGCAGCTGTACAGGAGCTGGGTTGGTCAAGCTACTTGAAGCTTTGGTCCACTCCACTATTCATAAAAACCAGTTATGATGCTGGTCTGCAGGGGCCATTTGTTTGTTACATGCTGAGAAAATTGCAGCTAGTGCATTAGAAGCAGCCTGAAGAAGTATATGTCATCAAGTGGGAGAGAGACAGCAAAAAAAAATTGATAATACTGGGATAGTGGGGGGTGGGAGGGATTTTTTTAAAAATATTTTTTTTGAGTGAACACATTGGGGGGAATTTTAACCCCCAAGAACAGGTGGGTTAGGGGCTGGTGGGAAGTTAAAATAATAGAAATTTGCAGTGCGACTGTAACCCGGCACCAACCCGCCCACTTCCGGGATTAACAGAGACGGGTTGTGGGGGGGGGCGGGTGACTAACCTGCTCTCAGGAAGTGGGTCAGTCAGTAAGAGCTTTTAAGGAGGCTGCGAGCCTCCATTTTACCAAAGAAATATTTTTAACCCATGGAGGCCGGGTTTCCCGGGCCGCGGGAATCCCAGCAGGTAAAAGGAGGCAGGAAGGGCCTGATCCAGGAGGTAAGTGCATTTGCTTGTGGGCCAGGAGGAGCTGGAGTGTTGCCCCATCTCTCCCAAGCTAACCTCTTTCCACACCCCACGATTGCACCCTGCAATATCCGAATTCCCCCACCCCCACCGCGATCTCCGACTGCTCACCCACCAACGTTGTCCGACTTCCCCCACCTCTCCCCGCAATTGGTGACACCCCCCATCCCATCCAAACCCCAAAGACCCTGATCGCTTCCCGACTGCTTTCCTGCTCGATAGGCAGCCAGTCTGTCAATCTGGCTGGCTGTCAGGTGCGAAACCTGTTGAAAAAATGTTAAAGATATCCTACCGTCAAAATCGTCATGACGTGCGGAAAACCCTTACTTCCAGGTTTCCCATCCAAAAATCCTTCCCCCCTCCTCACTCCATTCCTGGCTCCAAATTAATATCCAGGCCATTATATTTCAGTGCCCCTGTTCAGTTATGATGTGGAGATGCCGGTGATGGACTGGGGTTAACAATTGTAAACAATTTTACAACACCAAGTTATAGTCCAACGATTTTATTTTTAATCCCACAAGCTTTCGGGGGCTTTCCCCTTCCTCAGGCGGTGTGGAAGTGACAATTTCGAATCCTTCGCATTTTAAGATCACATAACAAAGCTTGGTGATTACTGCCCGTTGCCAAGGCAATCACAGTGAGCAGACAGAAAGGTGTCATCTAAAAGGCCACTGAATATACAACCCCCCAAAAAAAAGGAAAAAAAAAGAAAAAAAAAGGAAAAAAAAAAGAAAAAAAAAAGAGAGAGAGACAGAACGAAGACAGTCAATGACCCGTTATATTAAAAACAGATAACATTTGTTCGCTGGTGGGGTTACGTGTCGTGTGACATGAACCCAAGATCCCGGTTGAGGCCGTCCTCATGGGTGCGGAACTTGGCTATTAATTTCTGCTCGACGATTTTGCGTTGTCGTGTGTCTCGAATGCCGCCTTGGAGTATGCTTACCCGAAGGTCGGTGGCTGAATGTCCATGACTGCTGAAGTGTTCCCCGACAGGGAGAGAACCCTCCTGTTTGGCGATTGTTGCGCGGTGTCCGTTCATCCGTTGTCGCAGCGTCTGCATGGTCTCGCCAATGTACCATGCTCTGGGGCATCCTTTCCTGCAACGTATGAGGTAGACAACGTTGGCCGAGTCACAGGAGTATGAACCGTGCACCTGGTGGGTGGTGCCCTCTCGTGTGATGGTGGTATCTGTGTCGATGATCTGGCATGTCTTGCAGAGGTTACCGTGGCAGGGTTGTGTGGTGTCGTGGTCGCTGTTCTCCTGAAGGCTGGGTAATTTGCTGCGAACGATGGTTTGTTTGAGGTTGGGTGGCTGTTTAAAGGCGAGTAGTGGAGGTGTGGGGATGGCCATAGCGAGGTGTTCGTCATCATTGATGACATGTTGAAGGCTGCGGAGAACATGACGTAGTTTCTCCGCTCCGGGGAAGTACTGGACGACGAAGGGTACTCTGTTGGTTGCGTCCCGTGTTAGTCTTCTGAGGAGGTCTACGCGATTTTTCGCTGTGGCCCGTCGGAACTGTCGATCGATGAGTCGAGCATCATATCCCGTTCTTACTAGGGCGTCTTTCAGCGTCTGTAGGTGTCCATCGCGTTCCTCCTCGTCTGAGCAGACCCTGTGTATTCGCAGGGCCTGTCCATAGGGGATGGCCTCTTTGACGTGGTTAGGGTGGAAGCTGGAAAAGTGGAGCATTGTGAGATTGTCCGTGGGCTTGCGGTAGAGTGAGGTGCTGAGGTGCCCGTCTTTGATGGAGATTCGTGTGTCCAAGAAAGAAACTTGGATTCGTGTGTCCAAGAAAGAAATTTCGAATGCGAAGGATTCGAAATTGTCACTTCCACACCGCCTGAGGAAGGGGAAAGCCCCCGAAAGCTTGTGGGATTAAAAATAAAATCGTTGGACTATAACTTGGTGTTGTAAAATTGTTTACAATTGTTAACCCCAGTCCATCACCGGCATCTCCACATCATGGCTACCATCGACACCACAAACTGCCGGCTCACAGTGGAAAGGATATCCAAGAAGATCGCGCATTTAGACACAGACATCAAGTTTTTACAGAGCTGCAAGAAAGCAGACAAGATCCCGAAAGGACTCCAGATCACAAACCCACTCAAGTCCACATACAACTCGGATTATGCTGAGAGACTCTGCTGCCGTACCTCTCGCACACTCCGCAACCATCTCATACACCAACTCTACAGCAGACGCCACAACCTCGAAACTAAGATAGAGTCCATACTCTCAACCTGTACTCAGGACACAGCAGACCAACTACGAGATACTGCCAGACAGACGAGGCAACGGAACTACGCTGCCTACATGAAAACCAAGAGCAGGAAGCTTGAGAAACTCGGCATCACCACCAGCATTGACCAAGCTTCCCCTGGTACCACGGTTGCAACCACAGGGAAGTCTATCGTCAATTTGTCCGACCACACCCTTCAACCAGACGAAATCGAAGTTCTCAGCCGAGGGCTCAATTTCTGCCCCACTACCAAAATGGACCCCACTAGTCTCGCGGCAGACACAGAGGAATTCATCAGGAGAATGAAGCTCCGGGAATTCTACCACAAACCACAAAATTTCAGCAGCGAACCCAATGAGACAATCAACGATCCGGAACAGCAGACAGAGGGATCCGCGATACAGCAACCGAAGAGGAAAGAGTCTCACTGGACTCCTCCAGAGGGTCGCTGCCCTCAGCTTGACATGTATGCTCAAGCTGTCAGGAAATGCGTCTATGTCAGATTCATCAGCCGCACTCGGAAGACAGTCCAGAATATCACCCGAGCACAACGCAACGCCATCAAAGCTCTCAAGACCAACCGCAACATCGTCATCAAACCAGCGGACAAAGGAGGAGCCATCGTCATACAGAACAGAACGGACTATTGCAAAGAAGCATACCGACAACTGGACAACCAGGAACACTACAGACGGTTACCCGCAGACCCGACCAAAGAACACACCCATCAGCTCAACAAACTGATCAAGACCTTCGATCCAGACCTTCAAAACATCCTACGCACTCTCATCCCACGTACTCCCCGCGTGGGAGACTTCTACTGCCTCCCAAAGATACACAAAGCCAACACACCCGGACGTCCTATCGTATCAGGCAATGGAACTCTGTGTGAGAACCTCTCTGGATACATCGAGGGCATCCTGAAACCCATCGTACAGGGAACCCCCAGCTTCTGTCGCGACACTACAGACTTTCTACAAAAACTCAGTACCCACGGACCTGTTGAACCAGGAACACTTCTCACCACGATGGACGTCTCGGCACTATACACCAGTATCCCCCACGATGACGGCATCACTGCGACAGCATCAATACTCAACACCAACAACAGCCAATCTCCAGACGCCATCCTACAACTCATCCGCTTCATCCTGGATCACAATGTCTTCACCTTCAATAACCAGTTCTTTACCCAAACACACGGAACAGCCATGGGGACCAAATTCGCACCCCAATACGCCAACATTTTCATGCACAAGTTCGAGCAGGACTTCTTCACTGCACAGGACCTCCAACCAACACTATACACCAGATACATCGACGACATTTTCTTTCTATGGACCCACGGTGAGGAATCACTAAAGAGACTACACGATAACATCAACAAGTTCCATCCCACCATCAAGCTCACCATGGACTACTCCTCAGAATCAGTTTCTTTCTTGGACACACGAATCTCCATCAAAGACGGGCACCTCAGCACCTCACTCTACCGCAAGCCCACGGACAATCTCACGATGCTCCACTTTTCCAGCTTCCACCCTAACCACGTCAAAGAGGCCATCCCCTATGGACAGGCCCTGCGAATACACAGGGTCTGCTCAGACGAGGAGGAACGCGATGGACACCTACAGACGCTGAAAGACGCCCTAGTAAGAACGGGATATGATGCTCGACTCATCGATCAACAGTTCCGACGGGCCACAGCGAAAAATCGCGTAGACCTCCTCAGAAGACTAACACGGGACGCAACCAACAGAGTACCCTTCGTCGTCCAGTACTTCCCCGGAGCGGAGAAACTACGTCATGTTCTCCGCAGCCTTCAACATGTCATCAATGATGACGAACACCTCGCTATGGCCATCCCCACACCTCCACTACTCGCCTTTAAACAGCCACCCAACCTCAAACAAACCATCGTTCGCAGCAAATTAC
The DNA here is from genome assembly GCF_035084215.1 of Heptranchias perlo. Lineage (NCBI taxonomy): Eukaryota > Metazoa > Chordata > Chondrichthyes > Hexanchiformes > Hexanchidae > Heptranchias > Heptranchias perlo. The sequence continues at coordinate 105,808,884 of NC_090327.1, forward strand.
CTAGCTTTCAGGAGAACAGCGTCCACGACACCACAACCCTGCCACGGTAACCTCTGCAAGACATGCCAGATCATCGACACAGATACCACCATCACACGAGAGGACACCACCCACCAGGTGCACGGTTCATACTCCTGTGACTCGGCCAACGTTGTCTACCTCATACGTTGCAGGAAAAGATGCCCCAGAGCATGGTACATTGGCGAGACCATGTAGACGCTGCGACAACGGATGAACGGACACCGCGCAACAATCGCCAAACAGGAGGGTTCTCTCCCTGTCGGGGAACACTTCAGCAGTCATGGACATTCAGCCACCGACCTTCGGGTAAACATACTCCAAGGCGGCCTTCGAGACACACGACAACGCAAAATCGTCGAGCAGAAATTGATAGCCAAGTTCCGCACCCATGAGGACGGCCTCAACCGGGATCTTGGGTTCATGTCACACGACACGTAACCCCACCAGCGAACAAATGTTATCTGTTTTTAATATAACGGGTCATTGACTGTCTTCGTTCTGTCTCTCTCTCTTTTTTTTTTCTTTTTTTTTCCTTTTTTTTCTTTTTTTTTCCTTTTTTTTGGGGGGTTGTATATTCAGTGGCCTTTTAGATGACACCTTTCTGTCTGCTCACTGTGATTGCCTTGGCAACGGGCAGTAATCACCAGGCTTTGTTATGTGATCTTAAAATGCGAAGGATTCGAAATTGTCACTTCCACACCGCCTGAGGAAGGGGAAAGCCCCCAAAAGCTTGTGGGATTAAAAATAAAATCGTTGGACTATAACTTGGTGTTGTAAAATTGTTTACACCTGTTCAGTTCGGCACATTCTCAGGCTGATTTTGCTGAACCACATACTATTTTATCAGTATTCAACAAGTATTCATCACCTTTAGGCTTTCTCTTTCTGGAACTTGAATTTGGGGTGTTTGTCAGGGGGTGTTGTTAGCGTGAAACATTCATATTGAGCCTCCCCCCATCGAGGTGCAAATTTTAAAATGTGGACATTTGGTGAGCTCTTTAAATTGCTCCATAATCCTAAATAATATTTAGCACTTGGAAGATTTAACATGCCAACAACAAAATTAGATTGTCATTGATTTCAACTGCAGTACTGTTTTAAAAGTAAACTATGGTTTGCTTGTTAGAAATATAACAAACTGAAAATATTGGCTCTATAAGCAAGATTACAGGAAATGCAAGACTAGTCGTAGCTTACACAGCATGTGGAGTAATTGTGGAAAAAGTGCCCAAATTAAATTCTTTTGATCACACCCAATAGTGAACACCAATGGAGAACGAGAATCAAACCAGCAGAGCCATTTTGAATGCTTTCAGCTGGCTTTGAGTTGCATTAATGTTTTAGTGAATTTCAAAGTCTTGCCTTTGAAGTGAAGATGGACCCTTTAATGCACAAAGGCTTATAGTGCTGATCATCTTGAGCAGAGAATATTGGAAAGGATGGGATGGACAAGTTATATACAGTAAGGTAAGTGCTGCACTCAGTAATCTTGGAGGCAAAGCGTTCCTCTATAAAGGTGAATCTTTTAAAAGAGTACAACTGGCAAATTCAAATAAATAAAAACTTGCTGTACAACTAATTAATTTTCAAATGCCTGTGAATTGTGAGTATAATTACTTTGAAATTTCAGTAACAATACAGACAATGGAGTGTCATAGTAAATATTCTTAGTTATTTTACCCAATTAAGTAGCTTTTATAAGCTGCTTCTTGTCTTTCCACATTAATGATGGAATGTGGTAATGCTGTTTTAATCGTACAAAACAGGAGGCCTTACTTTAATTTAAAATGCTTCAAAAGTCTACATTCATTAATCATAAACTGGATAATGGCAATGAAAATACTTCTTATGACCTTAGTCATTCATTTTTCTCTATGTATTATATATGATCTATATAGCACAATAAACTATACCATTAACATAGTGAACCACGACTCTAAATGTACTGGGCTGACACTAAAGAACAAGAAGTTCATTCCTTACAAGTTATGTGTGCTTAAATTATTGATAGTATTTAATTATTTATCAGAGAATGAGATCATTTCCACTTTCCCTACTCTGTTACCAAAAAATACTTTACATAATGTAACAACAGTTTGGTTATCAGAGAGGCCAGAATTAATCAAAAAATTGAAGTGTATGTAAGCCACTTGTGCTTGAAAACACTCTGGGAGCAAGCTTCAATCTTGTTGGATTTAATAATTTTTAAAATATCTTCATTTTTCTCTCTTCTGATTTTGTTGGTCATCATTGGCCATCACCTGCCAAGAGGGCAGGCAGCTGTAACGGTCCCAGGTTCTGTATGTATTACTCTGTAACCAGTCGTTGAGAGATGCACAGTGGGAGCCCTGGATGACCCTCCTTCCCCCAAAAACAAAACATAATTCGAAAAGGTCATCAGTCCCGTTCCTTCCATACATTTATGTACAATCAATTCTGTCGTGAGCACTACCGTAGGATTATTGAATGTTATAGCACAGAAACAGGCCATTTGGCCCATCAATCTGCACTGGCGTTTTTCTCTAAATTAGCCACCTAGTCTAATCCTGTTCTCACAACCCATATCCTTTAATATGCCACTTTTTCAAGCAAATTCCCTTTTAAAATGCTTATGGTCTCTGCTTCAACAATGGTTTGTAGTAGTGAATTCCATATTCAGACCACGCTCTGTGAAAGAAATGTTTTCTAACCTTTTCTTTAATTCTTTTTGTGATTATCTTAAATGTATGCTTTCTTGTTACTGTCTCACTGACCAATGAAATCAATTGATCATTATTTCGGAATATAGAAACATTAGGAACAGGAGTAGGACCTTCAGCCCTTTAGACCTGCTCTGCCATTCAATTAGATCATGGCTGATCTGTACCTCAACTCCATTTTCCCACCTTTTCTCCATATCCCTTGATACCGTTACCTACTAAAAATTTATCTATCACAGTCTTGAAAGGTCCAATTGTCCTAGCATCCACAGCCTTTTGGGGGAAAGAGTTCCAAATTTCTACTATTCTTTGAGCGAAAAAGTGCCTCCTGATTTCACTCCTGAATTGCCTAGCTCTAACTTTATTATGTCGCCTTGTTCTTGATTTCCCCCACCAGAGCAAAAAGCTTCTCCATATCTACCTATCAAATCCTTGTAACATTTTAAACACCTTGATCAGATCACCCATCGGTCTCCTACACTCAAGGAAATAAAAGCCAAGTTTATGCAACCTGTTCTCAGAATGCCTTACAATCCTTCATAATCTTGAAGACATCCATCGGGTTACCTTTCTCAGCTCTAATGAGAAAAGTCCTAATTCTCAAGTGCTTCTTCATAACTGTAACCCCTCATTCTTTGTGACATCCTAGTGAATCTAGATGGCATTTTACTATTTCCTTTATATCCTTTCTTTAAGGGGGTGCCCAATACGGTACCACAGAAAATTAGCAAAAGCTAATAAATAGCTTCAAAAGAGCTGACACAGCCCCCCAAAAACTGTGAATTCAGGAAGGTCCCTGCTTCTAAACCTACAGCATGTGAAAACAAGTAGTTGTGCGGGCAAAAAAAAAGCTGCAGGTGCTGGAAATCGGAATCAAAAGCAGCAAATGCTGGAAGTGCTCAGGAGGTCAATCAGCATCTAGAGAGGGAACAGACAAGATAACATTTGGTCAACACCTGAAGCACAAACTTATCTGTTCTCTCCACAGAAGCTGATAGACCTGCTGGTTAATTTTAAGTCCTTTTATACTTCGCAAATGTTACATTTTTAACCTTTTATTAAAAAAAAAGGAAAGACAAACTGATATTTGGATTTCAACATTGTAACTAGACCATCACTTCCTAAAATGTTGCCTCAAAAGTCACTCTCTCCCATCTAATCTCCCACAGCTTAGTTCACAGAGGCATTCTACCCCATCCATCTCCTTTTTCACAAAGATGCAGTGGTCGATTTTGACTGCCTTCGCCTGGCATTAATGGGGCGTTGACAACCTCAAAATGGGGTTGGTAGCTTTGCCACCCTGGTAACACCAGTGATGCGGCCGGCTCCATTTTGAAACGGCCACTCTTGCTCTTACTCTGCAGCCTCAGTTTCCTGTTCCCCTTCTTCCTGTTCCCCTCCAAATTCTTCCTCCCTTTGAGGAAGAGCAAGAGTGGTCCTTTCAAAATGGAGCTGGCCGCATCGCTGGTGTTAGCAGGGCGGCAAAGCTACCAACCCCATTTTGAGGTTGTTGCCGCCTCATTAATGCCAGGCGAAGGCAATCAAAATGCTTGCCCCCTTTCCGAGACAAAGTTGTGCAGCATGCCACACACAATAACAAATCTTGCTCTGGGCTATATTAAAGCACTCCTGGTTCTGGCTGGCTCTTAATGTATGCACGCCATACGTTTGTGCCCAGATTCCTGACAGGTGTCATGAGCCAGGTGTTGAGAGGATAGCCCTTATCCCCAAGCAGCTAGACTGACACCAGGAAGAGAGGGAGTATTGAGGATTGTCGAAGGCATCATAAGTACTGCCACGATACCAGGCACAGGCCTGTATAATTCATTGCCTATGGCCGCAGACACGTTGCACATTTAAGGAATGGAATCCCTTCCTGTAGTAGTAAAGGGCTTGGTCTTGTATGGGAGCACGCAGGCCATGTGGATGCAGTCGATGACCCCATGCACCTGAGGAAAGCCAACAAATCTTACAAAGGCCACCGCTCTCTCCTCCTGCCTGGCATCCTCCATTGGGAAGGTGGTGAATTCCTGGCAAACAGTGCACCTGTGGCCTCCTTTATTGCAGTGTGCACAGCAAACCGAGAGATGTTACTGATGTCACCTGCTGGATGTTGGAAGGAGCCACAGTGACCTTCACAGCCACAGGCAGTGCTGCGTATGCACTGGTGCTGGGCTGCAATTCTTGGTTTAGCACGTGGCAGAGCTCAGTCACTGCCTCCCTGGAGAACCGGAGCTGCCTGACACACTGCTTGGCTGTAAAGTTGAGGTAGGGAATCAGTTCCTGAACACCCTTATAGTGTAAGGTCTCCTCCGCTCTATCCTACTTCAGCCCCATTTACCCTCCTCCTCATGCAGCCTCAAAGGCAAACCAAACAGAATACCCATGTTCCAACAATGTTGGAAAGACAATCCTTGGCAGAGTGCAGGATCTCCCAAAAATCACTCTCTGAGTTCAGCTCAGCAAAACAGTAGCCAAAAATACCCTCAAGAATCATCAAAACACCTCTCCAGCAGCCTATCAAGTCCAAACACAGTGTTACCTTAATGGAAGTGAGTATCCCTTTAAATAACACTTCTGTAGGTATGCTTCCCGACTGTTAAGGCAATGACTGTCTGGTTGAGGTTAAGATCCAGCGAGTCAGGCCCTTCCACACATGAATTTAGGAAACGGGCCCTTATTCAGGGAAAGAACCCTCATTTAATATTTAGATCACTGCTGCACTCCTTAGGGCCACGTATAAAGGTCTCAGGTCGAATTAATCAGCGACCTGAGCGCACGCACAAATCGGGCACGGGCTCTCACTGGGCCCATTTTACGCCTGGGAAATGGGCGCAACACTGTGGATTTCATACCCCAGTGTGCTTTTTTGTTAGTGAGTTTATAAATAAACTGATAAACATTTCAATCTTAAACCATTTCAAATTGGAAATTATTATTTGAAAATTGCTGTGGAGATAACGTGGAACCATATGTGGAAATGGCAGCAGGGGAATGAATTCAAATGTGCCTCCTGCAATATTGACTGTTGCCCAAAGTGGTATGGCCATGTTGTGCTGCCAGGAAAATTGGCAGCTAATCTTGTGATGATATACCTGGCATCACAGACTGCTACATTTTAACAGAATGGGAGAGACTGGGTAGATGTGTAATTCTCCATGTGTTGATGGACAGGGACATGGATTCAGTCAATGGAACAAAGGACATTGGGGGAAGTAGCAAGGGCAAAGAAAGCTTCTTTGATTCCTTTCGTTGCTGTAGGGATATATATAGTGAAGCAGCCTTCTGAATAAAGCAGCTATGGAGTGAAAAAATACTTTGGCCATTGTTGACGGATTGATGTGCACCGTGGTGCCAATAGGGTCTAAATGGTTTGGTAACATGGACTGTGGTTGCAGAGATCACCTTCACCAACACTGACACGGCACATTTTGTGCAAGCCTGACACTAAATCCTCTATTAACTCTACATGTAGATCAGTCATCATTTACTTATTCAATACAAATCTCCAAAAACCATACAAGTCAGGCAAATCAATAAGACTAATGTGGCATCTATAAATCCTCAGGGATGCCTTTCTTGCCATAATCCAAGATTGTCTATTGCACTAATAGCAGGCAGCTGGAATTCACTCCATGGGGTAAACAATGACGGTAAGTTTTGTGCCTTTAACCACTTTATGGTGAAACATAGCTCATTGATAAAATTATTCGATGAACAAAGAATTTATTGACATATACAAAGTTACAGAATCAGACACATCACAGGCTACAGTATACAGCACAGCCTGTATAAGAATGAGATGGAACTTTGATGTAGATTTTATATTGTAATGAATTTCTATACATTGTACTGACAAAAATGTAGGCCTTGAAATACAGGTGCGCCCACCTTTGGGCGTGTGGGGGGGCGCAGGCTGCAATTCCTGCACCTGAATGGAGCAGCTCGAGGCGCCCCGATATTGAGCCTCGGGCCTTATTTCCATGGAGCTGGTGAGCTGCGCAGCACTGCTGGCAAAGTAGTTGAAGATTGGGCATTGCAGCACCCCTCAGGTAAGTGAGGAAGGATCTTGGACTGGAAAGGGTGGGTAATTGGGCCAGAAAGGTGGGCGAGTGGGCCTGGAAGGGTGGATGATCGGGCCGGGAGATAGCGGAAGCCGGGGGAGCGGGGCGACAGGTAGCAGTGGCTGAGGGGGTGAGGGGGGTGGAGTGGGGCAATTGGTGGCTAGGGTTGGTGGGGGGGGAATGGGCCGCATTCTTTTAATGTGGGGTGGGCGGTGGGGAGCAGGAAGCTCCACATTCAGGTATGTATGGGGGCTTTCCTGCATGTAAACACCATGTTGCCTTGTTAAATGATGCTAGCACGGCTTCATTTATTGCCCATCCTTAGTTCTCCTGAGAAGGTGATAGTGGTCCTTTCCTTGAACTGCAGCAGTCCTTCTGGTGATGGTGTTTCCGTAATGGTGTAAGGTAGGCAATTGCAGGATTTTGACCCAACGACAATGAAGGAACAGCATTATATGTCAAGCTGGTGGGTGATTTAAAGGAGAACTTGCGGGTAATGGTTTTCCTATAATATTGCTACTCTATTCCTTGGTGAGTTGCTGCAGTGCATCCTGTAATAGTACATACTGGTGGAGGGATGGATATTGTGTCCTGGATGTTGCCAAACTTCTTGACTGTTCTTGCAGTTGCACTCATCCATGCAGTCTTGTAGATGGTGGAGAGAATTTGTGGAGTCAGGAGGTGAGCCATTCATTACAGAGTACCTGTCTCTGCCCTGATCTTGTCCCTGGGGTTAGCTCATAAATACCAGACTTATTAGTTTCAACTTTACAACTTACCATGGTGGGACTCACTAGTCCAGTATTATAACCACTTGGTTACTGTATCCATGGATGTCAAGGATGTCGTGGCACTTTTTGAAGACGAGCAGTGAGTTCTCCCATTGTCTTGGCCAATCCTGCAACATCACCAAAACAGATGATTTTGTTTGCCTACAAAAAGACAAGAATTACAATTTTAAAAAATTGAATTCTAAAGTGCTTTGGGACAACCTAAAAATATGAAAGGCACCGTATAATATGAATGCTAATGCAGTGTTTATATCACAGACGTGCCCTGGGAGTTGTATAATGTAAAGGAGGTGCTGTTGCTGCCCCCAGAGGCATTGAGAGATCAGTCAAACCCATGCAGGCCAGCAATGCAGATTTTTAATTGCCTGCCTGTATGAAACTTCTTCCAATGTCAGGGAAGGACCAGAGCCAGACATTAGGGATGTAATTGTGACTTTGGAATAACTGTGCACATGCAATCTGCCCCATAGATTAAACAGGGTGAATATAAATCATCGGCAGTGTCACCACATTGGGGAATTGTTCCTTCTGAAAGAGGATTTGTAAGATAAATATGTCATTAGCATGTAAGAGACCCCATTATCCCATTGGTGTTATTGTGGACAAAGTTAGAAACCAGCTTTATTAATGCTCAGTGACTTTTTCACTGCAACTATAATATAAGGCAGTGGTAAGTTATTCTCTGCTTGGCGAATAAGCCTTTCTTTGAACTGTTCTAAATACATTTTAACCTGAGGAAACAAATCCTATGGAGAGGTCCCCACCACCAGGATCCCTTTTAAAAAAATCAAACCATCTCAACATGAACATAATTTTCTTTTTTTCATTTCTGCTGATTTTAAATAAGTGAATCATTAGGCTGTAGGTGCTGGCCCAGTTAGCAAGCTGCATTATCATTAGTGGAGATGCAATCACAAAGCAAGGGATGATTCAACAGCAGTAGCGTACATTAATTCAGCCCTTATATACTGTCCCAGGCAGTTCATCAATGATGTCATCAATATTCTTGAACAAAGAAATGCAAGAAATCAACCGAAATAGGAGAGAGATGCTAATCATAATTCTGAGTACCTATTTGATTTAAAAAGGATTCGGAATAATGTGAATCTCTCTTCAAAAAAAAATGGAATAAAATAAAGCTTTGTTACAGATGAGTCAAATACAAAAGGAAAAGTGATCCACAAGGGAGTGGGAAGGGAGGAATAAACATTCTGCTGCTGCTTGTCAAGTTGGCAAGTCACATTGTTTTTCAGCCACAGCTACAATGGAGAAAAACTTGCCTCTAGCTAATCGACGAGTAGAATTTTTCAGCTAGAGAATGGGGTGTCAGGGTGCAAGAGAACTGAACATCTAAAGTGAATTGGCAGCCACATTTAGTGAGGCTGAGCACCAGAGATGTGGTTATACTTGCTGACTATGCTGACAAAGTCAGGTAATCAAAACAGAACTTAATTGAATATTGATTCACATATATAAATATTATTCTAACACGGAGACTAATATTGAAGCCTCAACCAGCTCTTGCCTGAATTGTGCCAAATATAATTGACATCTCATTTGAAAAAAGGTTAAGATTTTGGAAAATAGATGCAAATCTTAACCTTTTTTCAAAAGAGATGTCAATTATACTTGGGGATGATTTATATACTCTGTATGAATCTGGCACTGACATTGAGCACCATGTGCACCCCGACTAATTTTGTGAAAGGGTATCAGTTCAATCTTATCATCACCTCCTGATTATAAAGTTTATTAGTTTAGATATTGGACACTTGCGGCAAAAGCTGCGTTTTTTCCAGAATGATTTATACAAATAAGGAAATACTATCACATAGGCTGTAAACAGTAGATTTGTTTTTTCTTGTCTTAGTAATCTCCAGGCCCAGTGCAAGTACAAACAATGTTATTACAGGATAGGAGAATAGCACTTACCACTTTGATACATGGGCTCAGTTTTAAAACCGAGCTGGGAAGGGGGCGGTGGGGTCAAATTGAGGTTGGGAAACCCGTTAGTATGGGTTTCCCGGACGTCCTTACGATTTTGGCGTAAGGATGTCTTTTATTTTTTTTGTCGGTTTGCCGTCCGACTGGCCAGCTGATTGACAGGCTGGTCTCAATCAGTGGGAGAGCAGCCAGAGAGAGGATGTGTTCAGGTAAGTCTGCAGGTAGGTCTTTGTTTGTATGGAGGGAGTGGGGGGAGCACAGGGGTGCATGGGTGGGCACAGGGGCATGGGTGGGCATAGGTTGGCACGGGGTGGTAAGTCATGGGGGATGGGATCAGGGGTCAGTCACAGGTGGGGGTGTAGGATCGGGGGTCGTTGTGGGGGTCCACGATCGTTGAGGGGGAATATCGGGGGTCAGAGGATCAGAGTGGGGGGGAGGATCGGGGGTCGGGGTGGGAGGATCAAAGTGGGGGGGGGATCGGGGTCGGAGGTCGGGGTTAGGAGCGGGTCGGGGGAGGATCGGGGTTGGGGGTCCGCGATCGGGGGGCAGGGGGGTCCATGATCGGGGGGGGAGGGGATCCGCGATGGGGGGGGCCGCAATCGGGGGTCAGGGGTCCATGATGGGGGGGGTGGGTTCTGCGATCAGGGGTTGGGAGTTGGGGGTCTGCGATCGGCAGGGGGTCCACGATTGGGGGTCAGGTGTCCGCAATCGTTGGGGGTTCGGTGCAGGTAGGCTTGTTAGGCCTGGGGGAAGCATACCTGCTCATCCGGGCCCAGAAGCTGTACCTTTCTAGGCACCTATCTGTTAGTCTCGGGCCTTCTTGCCTGCTTTCATGAGGCGTAAAATAGAAGGCCCTGGCATCCCGGCCCCACCGGGGTTGAAATCGGGAAGTCCAGATAAATGGAGGCTGGAAGCCTCCTTGAAGGGTTTTGAGGCTTGACCCGCCTCCTGGGAGCGGGTTGGCCGTCCGCCCCTCTTCCCGCCCCAGTGAAAGCCAGAAATGGGCAGGTTGGAGGCAGATTGGGGGCGGGTCTGAAATGGTGGCAATTTTCAATGACCCTTACATAAAGGGCAAAATGTACAGGTATCGTGATTATTTTCTTCCTCTTTTCTTGAATTAATTAATATTAGATTTGAATCCAGGCATCCATTCTTTGTGTGGTGTGTTGCTGTAACAGGAGCCTGTCTTCGAACACAGGTTTAGCCCTCCTTCCTTGAAGTAGTTCATCCCAGTTTATGGGTTTCACAGGCAGTAATGACCATTCAGTACCTCACTCAAAAGCCATTCTTCATGTGTGAACCTAGATAATGAGTGTCAGTGGAGTATTCAACCATCACAGTTAAGCCTGATCCAGCATTCCCCAGTGCCAACGCAAGTGCACTTCCATTAGAGTCACTAGATATCTCGTAGGAGCAGAAGCTGGACTGATTTTTATTTCCTCTCCTCTTTAGCCAAGGGATGATGCCAATTGCAACACCTCCGAGTTGTCCTGGCTCAGTACTAGACTACATCGTGCATGTACCAACTGATCTATTAGGGGAGCTGAACCCTTCATTTCATTGGGGAAATTTTAAAATACCAGACAATGAAAATTACTCATTATTAATCAAAGCACCTATAGTGAGCATTTGAATGTATTTTAAAACTGCAAAATAAAGAGACAATGGGTAATTATGTCTATCCTATTTCTCTGTCCATTCTTTGACCTTAACTCACTAAAGCCAGGGAGAAATAGCTTAATTTTGACTGCAGTTATTATCAGGGGATAAAAGTATTTATTCTTAAATTTACCCCCTGTTTTTTCCTCCCCATGACTCATTCTGAGTGTGGTTTCACTCTGGCCTCATACTCAGGGTAAGTCTGGACGGTGAATGTTGATGGGGTATTGGACTGAGAGAGCTATCACAGCTGAATCTAATGCTGTTCTCATCCAGAGCTCTGTTCTGGAACTCTGACATTTGATTGTATTTTCTCCCCTTTCCCTTCCTGTTTCCTGGGTTCCCCACACTAACCCCAGCCAAGAGGGAAATGGGTGACTTGTTCCTAGGTATCTGCCAATCAATTGCTGGGAGTTCCACAAGAACAGCCCTCTAATTTTACCTCCCTTTCTGTGTAGAATCACTTGGCTTCCCTGTGATGGCATGGTCAGGACGGTGAACTGATTGTGCGGAACATAGTGGGCATAGCCATTCACCCTACTACTCCTGGGTACAATGCAATGGAGCTCCAATGCTCAACTCTGCTATGCCACCCTACATCATTTTAAAAACTGGTAATTACCTTAATGCCCACAGGAAGAGCCAGGCTAAGGTCAGATAAGTACATTTCTGATTTATCCAACAGAAAAAAGACCATATAAAACTCTAATTCACACAATGGTTGATTAAACAGCAAATAAAAACATCTTAACACACTAGTGTTACTGTGCAGTAAAATATGATTAATCTATCCGGCTTGAAATGCATTGTACTTTGACTTTATCATAAAATAATAAGATATACAGTGCAAGCAAACCAGAGGCATTACATGAAATAGGTCAAACAACAGCCAAAGCAAAGTCATAATCGGCATATATTTGTAATCAAAATCATAGAAATGAAAGAAAAAAGACTTAGATTTATATAGCGTCTTTTACGACCACAGGATGTCCCAAGGTGCTTTACAGCCAAATGAAATACTTTTGAAGTGTTGTCAATGTTGTAATATAGGAAACAGGGTAGCCAATTTTGTGCACAGCAAGGTCCCACAAAAAGCAATGCGACAATTACCAGATAATCTTTTTTTTAATAAGTTTGGTTGAGGGATAAATATTGGCCAGGACACCAGGGAGAACTCCCCAACTCTTCTTTGAAATCATGTCACGAGATCTTTAATATCCACCTAAGACGTTTAACATCTCATCCGAAAGACGGCACCTCCAACAGTGCAGCACTCCCTCAGCACTGCACTGGAGCATCTGACTAGATTTTATGCTCAAGTCTCTGGAGTGGGGCTTGAACCCACAACCTTCTGACTCATAGGCAAGAGTGCTACCAACTGAGCCACAACTGACATCCTGCCATAAATTATCAATTAATTTAATATTAGCATTTTCCTTAAAACCAACTTGGATATCACTAAAAAGTTGCAGGCACCTTTTGAAGTGTGAGGCCCTGATATTTGATTAAACTAACTGATTATAGTCTGCCACGTTAATCCAATATAAATCTGACACACGGTGCAGCTTTCGCTGAAGGAAGCAGGAGGGGAAAAAAAACTCTATCAACAATGAAAAGCGTTTTCAAAAATGTCATAGACAGCAAACCAAAAGAAAAAAAATAGTGCTATTCCTCATGGTGCACGACCACAGTCCCTCGTTAAGGTCAAGTAGATGCAGTTCTGGCCTTGGGAATGAATGCATTTGTCACAAGACCAGGTCAAATGTGAGCACAGATTGAAAGTGCAACATTTGTTCTATCATCAGCTCATCCGTCATCAGCACTGATTGGCATGCAGCTCTTGCTGGTCACAACTGGGCCTTGTCACCTGCTGAACGCTTCTGAGAAGTGTACGAAAAAATGAACAACAACAACAACTTGCATTTATTTAGCACCTTTAATGTAGTAAAACATCCCAAGGTGCTTCACAGGAGCATTATCAAACAAAATATGACACCGAGCCACATGGGATATTAGGACAGGTGACCAAAAACTTGGTCAATGAGGTAGGGTTTAAGGAGAATCTTAAAGGAGGAGATAGAGGTAGAGAGGCGGAGAGGTTTAAGGAGGGAGTTCCAGAGCTTAGGGCCTAGGCAGCTGAAGGCACGGCCACCAATGGTGGAGCGATTAAAATCAGGGATGCGCAAGAGGCAAGAATTGGAGGAGAGCTGAGATCTCAGAGGGGTCTAGGGCTAAAGGTTACAGAGATAGGGAGGAGCGAGGCCATGGAGGGATTTGAAAACAAGGATTTGAAAACAAGAAAATGAGCACACTCTCAACTGCACGTCTTCTGTGTCACAGCAATGCTGTTCCATTTTTTTTTTGGCCAGGATGGATGATACAGATATTTGTTGCAGTGTTTGATTTAACCTGGATAGCTTCCGTACTTTAATTAAGAACACTGGCACAATTTGTGTCCCAAATTAAAATGGAAGAAGTCTATAAAAGCAAATCTCAAGATGTTTATTTGGCCAGGATTCTAATCCCCCCTCGCCCAGTAGGAATGGTGTGTGGGAGGGGTTAAAATTTGAAAATTCTACCTCTTGGCTCGTACCCGCTGCGTTCCCGGCTGCCGTAATTTTTAAGGTGGCTCAAAAATGCAGCCAAAGAGACTTCGTTGGCTGCATTTTTGGAAATGACACTGCAAGTACCTCACTGACACCAATATAAAAGCAGCAATAGGGATTCATTACCTGTTATAGATAGATAAATAAATTCCACAATATACAATAAGTATCACTTATCACTGGTAAATGAATAAATCTCGACACATAGCGAGGGCTCTTTACCTTTACTATTCATCTGTTCCTGGTGTGGCTTTTTATAGTGAAGGTGAACAAATATATAAAACTTAAGAAGGAGGGAGGGCAACCGCAGAGAGAGATGCGTCGCAGAAGGCACTACCCTCGCCACAGGGTCCACAGACCGAGGCTCAGCTTCCTGGACCTCTCTGAGCAGCAGTGCACACGGAGGCTCAGAGTCACTCGACATGTAGTCGTGGACATCTGCAGCCTCTTTCATGCCGAGCTGCTCCTGGCTGGCCCGAGCACCATCTTCTTACTTGTCATTGTCAAAGTCACCACTGCCCTCAACAACTTCTCCTCCGCATCCTTCCAGTGTGCCACCGGGGACATCGCCGACGTCTCTCAGTCGTCTGCACAAAAGAGCCCTGCAAATACACCTACACCCACTCTGCAGTGACACAATGGGTGGCATCAGTTGTGGGTCATCATGGTGATCCTCAGGAAAGGGCATTATTGCACAAACCAGACAAGATTTGCAAAGTCATGGCAGTAGTGGTGCCAATATAATATGTAATGTGAGTTGATCAGAAATCAAATATAAGTAAAAACCATGACAAACCCTCAAACACCCTTGTGCATCCCCTTCATGCTCACGACACGTTTGCCTTACGCTTCCTACTGCACATATGTGATGCATGCACTGTGGCTGCAGCACAGGTAGTGGCAGGTTGGTGAGGCTGACCATGAAAGAGATGCATCAGAGGGTGAATATGAGATAGAGCCATGAGATTGTATGAGGATTGGGTTGAGTGGTAGTGGTGGGATGAGCACTGGCGAGGTGAGTAAGTGCAGGTAAGATGAGGATGAGCTTTGAGTGGGTGTGAGGAGTGATGTGACAGAGTAGTGTTGGCAGTGCAGAAGGAGATGTGGGGTGGGGGCAGTGATGTGGCAGACAGAATGTAGGGGAATGAGTAAGTGTACTCACTTCGGTTGACCTACTTAGGTCATTGAAGCGCCTCCTGCACTGTATGCAGGTGCGTGGTATGTTGGTAGTGCAGGTGACCTCCTCTGCCACCTCGAGCCAGGCCTTTGTGGTGGCAGAGGCAGTCCACTTCCTCCCGCCCGCCGGGGGGAAGATCTCCCTCCTCCTCCTCCTCCTCACCCCATCCAGTAAGACCTGGAGTGAGGCATCATTAAACCTGGGAGCAGCCTTCCCCCTGGGATGCTCAATGCTATAATTTAGCCTATTTTCTGCGGCATCAATCAGTGGAAGACTGCCCCTTTAAATAGGGCTCCTCCAGCTGACAGCCTATGATGCGGGTGCGCAGTCCGCCCGCTGCGCAGCTTTCTAGCGCGAAACCCGGAAGCACAGGTAAGTGGCTTCAATAAGGCTGCGATTGCATGCGGAGCACCCCGAATTCACTGGGCGCATTACCCACGCGCCCAGTCGACCCCTCGCTGCCAACCCGCCTCTCTCCTAATATCGAGCCCATTGATGCAATGCAATGTTGATTACTGAAATGTACAACGTAAAAGAAAATTTTATATGAAATCCATTGCCATTCATTTTTTTTCTGAAAGTCTGCAAGATTTGACCAATTTGATACAAAGTTTTGGGAAATTAAAATTCTAGCCGCGTAAGAAGCCCTGTGAAAGGAATGTGAGCACGGAAAGGCAACAGGGGGCCCACCTAAAAGAATCTCTGAATCACTGGGGCAATTTTAACCAAACCCACCCGTCAGAAAACCCATGGGATCAGGAGCAATGCTGGTTTTACAGCCCCCACAATTTTACTCGCCATTGAAGTCAATGGAGAGCAATATTGGGTGGAGTGTAAAACCAGCGATAGATTAAAATTACCCTGGTGACTGCTTCACTGGGCAATGGTATTCAGCAGATGGAGGAGATGGGTTTTTCCATATCGGCCCCTTGCATTAATCTATCAGAGGTGATTGGCTGTAAGAAAGTGATAGCTGGAATATCACAGCCACAGAAACATAATAAATAAATTAACTGATGAAATAAATTAACTGATTGGAAAGGGCCATGTACTCCTTGCAAAGGTTCAAACAGCATCTGCTCATGGAAAGGCCAAAATATTTCACTAATACAAAGTTACTATTTAAGTTCAAATTAACCCGCACTGTACAGCAGCATTATTGACGACTCCTTTCAGCTATACAAATACGTCAGCCAAAACAACCAGCTTTTACTCATAGCCATGGTTATAAAATCTATTTTTCTTTCGAAGTATTAGTGTTCTTAGAAGAATTGAAAATAACTCCCATTCAATTACTTTTTTTCCCAAGCACTTCTTTTGGAGTATCAGAAATCGACAATATGATTTGTGTACAGACTGTCGGAAGGTCATTGGCCGCACCACTCCCAATCCATTGCTAGACTCGCTGCGGCATGTTCTAATTGTTTTTCCAGCAAATTTTGACGTTAGGATTGGCAGGACCTCCCTGGGCCTGACCTTGCCAGGTTCTTCGGCCATTTTCGGCCTCACCCGCACCCTCCCTGCCTCCCCGTAAATATCGGGGCCAAAGACTCAGAGTGGACTCTGTATATTTATTTATTCATTGAATCATTGATTCTTTGAATCTTGGAAACCATTCGGCCCATTGTGCCTATGCCGGCTCTTTGAAAGAGCTATCCAATTAGTCCCAGTCACTCGCTCTTTCCCCATAGCCTTGCAAATTTTTCCTTTTCATGTATGTATCCCATTCCCTTTTGAAAGTTACCATTGAATTTGCTTCCACCTGAATTTGCTTTCAGACAGTGCATTCCAGATCATAACAACTTGCTGTGTATAAAAATGTCTGCTTATCGCCCTCACGGTTCTTTTGGCAATTATTTTAATTCTGTATCCTTCGGATACCGACCCTTTTCCAGTGAAACAGTTTCTCCTGATTTACTCTCTCAAAAACCTTCATAATTTTGAACACCTCTATTAAATCTCTTTTAACCTTCTCTGCTCTAATGAGAGCAATCTGAGCTTTTCTAGTCTCACCACATAACTCATATCCCTAGTATAATTCTGGTAAATCTCTTCTGCACCCTCCCCAAGACCTTGACATCCTTCCTAAAGTGTGGAGCCCAGAACTGGACACAATACTCTGGCTGAGGCCTAGCCAGTGCTTTATAAAGGTTTAGCATAACTTCCTTTCTTCTATACTCTACGCTTCTATTTATAAAACCAAGGATCCATTATACTTTTTTAACAGCTTTATCAACTTGTCCTGCCACCTTCAAACATTTGTGTACATACACCCCCAGGTCTTTTTGTTCCTGCACCGTCTATCCTCATTCTTCCTTTCAAAATGCATCACTTCACACTTTACATAGAATGTACAGTACATTCAAGGCCAAGGAGGGACAAGCAGGAAGATGGGCAGGGTAGCACTTGAGGCAGCTCGGCAAGCAGGTTGGCCAGAAAGCACTCTGGGTAAGTGGGCAGATCACAAAACACTTAGGATGGGCAAACAAATGGGCAAGCGGGGAAGCATGTGAACTGGATAGGGGCTGGCAGGTACTTGGTGCAGGTGGGTAAGTAGGCAGTGGAAAGCACTCGAGGCTGACGACCAGATCCATTCAGCACAGCCCGCCCAGACTTGAGTCATTCTTGATTCTCCACTGCCAGTTTTCTCCTTGGCTATATCCTGACTATGTGGCTGCATAGTCCTTTTGTCAAGTGAAGTGGTGTAAGGGATGGAGGGAAAGTGGCAATGGGTTGAGTTACTGATTAGGCTTAGTAAGAATGAAAAGGAACCCAGGGGCCCCACACACCTAAACCTGGGCCTGTACATTCAGGGTAAAGATCCTGAGTGTCGGTGTTAGGATAATTACTGGAGGAGTTTGTACTTGGAATATTAAGTAAGTACATGTTTGTATTAATAAACATAAGTTGCAAAAGTAGGCAACATTGCACGCATAATTACTTGCATAATTTATGTTAGATGACGTCCATGGTTTATGTTATCTTAATGATTCCTCCCCCAAAAATCAATTCATTCACAAGTTTTCAGTCTTCTTTATTGCTGGTCAGGTGTGAGAAGGGTTTGAGCTCACAAACAGCAAGTCCTGTCATGCTCTGTGAAAGGCTAGTTTGCTGGTGGAAAATAATATACAGTGCTCATTAGAATTTCCTATGTGTGACGTGGCAGGTGAAGCTCTCTGCCAGCAGCATGAAGTCAGAAAATTATCATTGAAATCTAATTTAAATGAGAATATTTCACTGAACAAAGCATCAAAAACAATTCCTCACCTGAAAGCCTAAGGTTTATTGGTTACTCAAAACTTAGTATCTCATGAAACAGTCCATTCTGTAGTTTAAATTAATGTAAGTCTGGGCTGTCAGATTTTTTCCTCTAAGTCACTAGTTTTAGGATACTGGCAAAGGTACCACCTCTTCCAGTCTCTCCTGTACTTAATTTCATGAGAGTAATTCCATTAGTTAGAGCAGTGGGTGTTACGTTGCATATGATCTGAAGACAGCGACAAACAAAATGGTTGCTCCATGTATCTCACAAATTCCACTTGAAATTTGTCACTCAGAGGTTCAAGGAGGATTAGTTACCTAACCCCTTCAAGTCTGATTTACAGCTATAATGAAGCAGAGATGACACTGGGGGCTCGATTTTCAAAGTAAAAAACGGGTGGGTTGGGGGCGTTGTGGGGGGGGGCATTGAAAATTGCCACCATTTCAGACCCGCCCCAATCCACCTCCAACCTGCCCATTTCTGGTTTTCACGGGGGCGGATGAGGCCATCCCGCTCCCAGGAGGCAAGTCGAGCTTCAAAACCTTTCAAGGAGGATTCAGGCTTCCATTTTTAACTAATTCCCCATTTCAACCCGGGGGGGCCGGGATTGGCTACCCTTCTGTTTTATGCCTCATGAAAGGAGGTGAGAAGGCCCAAGACTGCAGGTAAGTGCCTAGAAAGGCACAGCTTGTGGGCTCGGAGGAGCTGGACTCTTCCCCCAGGCCCAACAAGCCTACCTGCACTGACACCGCACCCCCCAACCGATCGTGGACCCCCCCCGATCGCAGACTCCTGACCCCTACCCCCCCCCCCAGAACCCAATCCTCCCCCTCTGACTCCCGATCCTCCGACCCAGATCTCCCGACCCCCGACCCCGATCCTCCCCCACCAAACCCAACCCCGATCCTCTGACCCCGACCCCGATCATCCGAGCCTGATCATCCAACCCCAATCCCCTGACCCCTGACCCCAATCCGTCCCCTCTGACCCCGACCCCGATCCTCCGATCCCGACCCCATTCCTCCGACCCCCGACCCTCCCCTTCAACGACCGTGGATCCCCGCGATGACGTCCGATCCAGCTTCCCCCGTTACTGACCCCCGATCCCATCCCCCATGACTCGCAACCCGGTGCCCACCTATGCCACTTGCCCACCTGTGCCCTTTGCGCACCTATGCCCTTGCCCACCCATGCCCCTTACCCAGCTATTCTCCTTGCACACCCATGCCTATCCCCCCCATCCCCCCTCCCCATCCATGCAAACAAAGACTTACCTGCAGACTGACCTGCAGATGTCGTCTCCCTGGCTGGTCTCCCGTCCGACTGAGACCAGCCTGTCAATCAGCCGGTCAGCCAGACGGGAAACCAAGAAAAAAAAAGACGTCCTTACGTCAAAATGGTAAGGACGTCCGGGAAACCCATACTGATGGGTTTCCCATCTTCAAATTGACCCCCCCCACCACCGCCCCCTTCCCGGCTCCATTTGAAAATTGAGCTCTTGATGTAGATTTCAAAGGAATTGGCTAGATTTCAGATTTCAAGGGGCATAACCTTAAAATTAATCCTAGACCATTCAGGGGTGATGTCAGGAAGCACTTCTTCACACAAAGGGTAGTGGAAATCTGGAACTCTCTCCCCAAAAAGCTATTGAGAGTAGGTCAATTGAAAATTTCAAAACTGAGATTGATAGATTTTTGTTAGGGTATTAAGGGATAGGGAACCAAGGCAGGTAAATGGAGTTAAGATACAGATCAGACATGATCTAATTGAATGGCAGAACAGGCTCAAGGGGCTGAATGGGCTACTCCTCATCCTATATTCCTATGTTCAAAAGAGAGATTGCAATCAAGTAATGTACTTTGCATTCAGGAAGTCAGAGGGCTAAGGCGATAATGGAAGGAATGAGTAAAGTGGCCAACAGCACCACAGTATATCTGGGGCATAATTCTAATCCACTTGCAACAGTTCAGATGATAAATTAAACTAGGCTGTCCCTGAGCTCTGTGCCACGCATTGGCAATTTGCACTCAGCAAATTTTAATTTTAGCTGTGCCGTTGGAGTCGATATCAAACAGGGGCAAGGTGCTTCCCCACTGGGACTGAAGAAAAAATTGGACCTGCCTCAAGAGTAAATTGAGAAAGAGAATGGAGCAGGCCAATTTTCTGCTGGAATTGTGCCCAATTCCAGCGAGGGCAGGAAACCAGATGGGGAGCTGTTCTGACAGCTTCCCACCGATCGCCATCACTTCCAGAATTTTCCACTGGGCGTTATAGCAGCCATCGAATATGTCTGCCTAAATATGGCCAGGTGCACTCAAATAGTGATGACAGATTGACATCATACGTCGCATTTTCTATCATTAATCTTGTAGCAACGTTGGACATAAGGAATGCCAGCATGTTCCTGGGGTCCAGAGTTGCTGTGGTGTGCAGGACGGGTTCGAAGGTTTATAAGGCTCAGATAAGAACTGCAATCAGCAAGCGTGCAATTTTTAAGTTTTTAAAATAAAAATTGGCCCTCCTTTTCGACCGTCCTACTCTAGCTGATGCAGGCACCAGAGATCTATGGTGGCCATTTTACATTTCACCTCCCCCCCCCCCCCCCCCACCAAGACAGGCATCCTGCTAGGAGCCTACCAAAATTATTCATATTTTAGACTGATCGTGGAAAATAGACCGTCGTCAGTGGCAGCCAAGTCAGGTGAGGGCAAAACCACCAACTTTACAATAGGTTTCCTCCAAAGCACAAAATCCTTGCTCAGGTGTCAACTCTCTTAGGTGGACAAGGAGGGGGGTGGGGGTTGGTGATAGTTGGGGGGGGGGGGCGGGCGTGGAACATACAAGGGGACATGCATGTTATTAAATGGAACATGTTCATATGAATATATATATTGCATCACATTATGCAGCTTTTGCCCCGTTAGTAAATCTAATTTTATTTTGCTTTTGAAGGCAATGATGTGATGGAAGGAATGTGTCCACTTTCCCTCGCAGTTTTTGCCAACTGACCAACACGGATGGAGGGGGAACAATCTGATTGGTAGCAATGATTATAAATCCATTTTCCCAAACAGTACATTGGAGGGGTGCCTTGGTGCATCAGTAAGATGGTGATCAAGATCAGATCATTGAAATCAGCTTTTTGAATACTCAAATTTCATGTGAATCCAGAAGAAACACAAATCCTCATCCTTACTAACAAACTGTTCATGTGCAGTGTCTATAGATGACAATAACAATGGCCAATAGCTCAGTAATGCTCACATGAAAATGTTTTATATTATATTGTTAATGTATTCTTATTATATGAAATAGTGAAAAAAAAATTTAAGAGTACACTTTAATATAGATAGAAATGTATTCCTCATCTATTCAAAAGGGCAGGGTTGTCACAGTTAAATATCTTGCAAGACACTTTACATTGTGTTGGCAATTAAGTTTGGGTTTTTAAATGTATCTTTTAACATTATAAAACAAAGATTAAAAATACAAAATTAACGTTACAAAAGTCCCTGCTTCAGCACATATGGCGTCTGCAAAACTTTTGCGAACTTTTTCCAGTGGCCAATCTGGTTTAGGAAGAGTGAGGTTTTTGGAGCAGGCTGCTCCTGGCGGTACCAGGAACTGAGCCAACATGAAAATTCCCAAACGAGGTGCTAATGCTCCTTTCACATAAAGTACACACAGCTTGACTAGTAAATGAACTCAGACTGAAAACGATTCCATGGAACTGATTGTAGAAATGTGCTTCAGCAAGTGCAAGTGGCTCCTAATCCAAACTGTAAAATCAAAGCACTTTAGCACTCGAGGCAACAGCTGATAATGTTACAGTGGCATGGGAGTGTTGTTGATGTGACTGAGTAAGGTGGAAGGAAAAGAAGGTAACTGAGCAGCATATTTTCTTTTCTTTTGAAGATAAGGATTTAAAAAAGACTTGTTTAATAAATCCCTACTATATGCCCAGCTCCTTTTTTTGATTATTATCATTTGATCTTGGTTTTTAAAAAAAAATCGATAGTGAATTCTCAGAGGTTCTTTATTAAGTGACCAAGCTAATATAATGGCTTTGACCTCCCATACAATCTATTTATAAAAAATATGTATAAATTTATGTTCAAGCATATTAAACATGTTGGGGTGGAATTGGCCTTCGAAGGCAGTGCAAAATGCCTTCTACACAAAGGTTCGCTATTTTGAAATTAGTTCACAATTTTTATTATGCATTGATATATTAATTCAGTAAATTGCACCTTGAACTGTTATTTTCTCAACACATCACTCTCGCCTCACACTAAAAATCTTTGATAGGTAAGTGGCTTCTGTGCTTAACAATAGCTGCCAACACCTGCAATATACTGTCAGCCTTTGATCAGATTTATTTGCAATGCCTTAAATTTCATGAGAAGACTGCCACATACAAGAGTGAATGTAAATCAATCTGCTTCAGTACGAGGTCGACTGTCTGTCTTTCAAACTGCTTTCCTTTTATTCTTTAAGGAGGATCTTGCTTTCCTATAAATGGTGCTATTTCATTTCTGTTCTGGTCGCCATAGTCATAGCCAACAATTTTGAATTGCTCCAGAGAACACATTTGCTGCTGAAAACCTTGCCAACAGCAAAACATCTAATATGGCATGTAATATTATAGAGTGCCTTCAAGCTAACTTAATGTGCCTCACAGAACAAGACAGAATGCTAAAGCCGCCAGAAATGTCTCATCAGATACCCATTTTAATTCAAATTGACAAAACATTACCTGAAGCACTTTGTGTACAATGCTGTATGTGCACAATAATAAACATTTAGAGAGCACAACCAGACACTTTGAGAAACGAAGGACAACAGTACCCCCACTCCCAAAAAAGGCATTCTATGGAAGTGATATAAAATGGATCTTAAGGACTTCCCAGGGAGCGGGTGAGCCATGTAGGCCAGGGAGACTCAAAATTGATCCTTGGTCTGTGGTCAGTTCAGAAGTGGCACTTCATTGGACTCAGTTGGGGAATTTTAACCACCACACAATCACCCCGATCTCATCCCGTCGCGAATGCACCTGCTTCCATTTTAACCGTGGCAGGTTTAGGGGCGTTCGAGTAACCCGCTCTGGAGAATCATAGAATCATAGAAGTTTACAACATGGAAACAGGCACTTCGGCCCAACATGTCCATGTTGCCCGGTTTATACCACTAAGCTAGTCCCAATTGCCTGCACTTGGCCCATATCCCTCTATACCCATCTTACCCATGTAACTGTCCAAATGCTTTTTAAAAGACAAAATTGTACCCGCCTCTACTACTGCCTCTGGCAGCTCGTTCCAGGCACTCACCACCCTTTGAGTGAAAAAATTGCCCCTCTGGACACTTTTGTATCTCTCCCCTCTCACCTTAAATCTATGTCCCCTCGTTATAGACTCCCCTACCTTTGGGAAAAGATTTTGACTATCTACCTTATCTATGCCCCTTATTATTTTATAGACTTCTATAAGATCACCCCTTAACCTCCTACTCTCCAGGGAAAAAAGTCCCAGTCTATCCAACCTCTCCCTATAAGTCAAACCATCAAGTCCCGGTAGCATCCTAGTAAATCTTTTCTGCACTCTTTCTAGTTTAATAATATCCTTTCTATAATAGGGTGACCAGAACTGTACACAGTATTCCAAGTGTGGCCTTACTAATGTCTTGTACAACTTCAACAAGACATCCCAACTCCTGTATTCAATGTTCTGACCAATGAAACCAAGCATGCCGAATGCCTTCTTCACCACCCTATCCACCTGTGACTCCACTTTCAAGGAGCTATGAACCTGTACTCCTAGATCTCTTTGTTCTATAACTCTCCCCAACGCCCTACCATTAACGGAGTAGGTCCTGGCTCGATTCGATCTACCAAAATGCATCACCTCACATTTATCTAAATTAAACTCCATCTGCCATTCATCAGCCCACTGGCCCATTTTATCAAGATCCCGTTGCAATCCCAGATAACCTTCTTCACTGTCCACAATGCCACCAATCTTGGTGTCATCTGCAAACTTACTAACCATTCCTCCTAAATTCTCATCCAAATCATTAATATAAATAACAAATAACAGCCGACCCAGCACCGATCCCTGAGGCACACCGCTGGTCACAGGCCTCCAGTTTGAAAAAACAACCCTCTGCAACCACCCTCTGTCTTCTGTCGTCAAGCCAATTTTGTATCCAATTGGTTACCTCACCTTGGATCCCATGAGATTTAACCTTATGTAACAACCTACCATGCGGTACCTTGTCAAAGGCTTTGCTAAAGTCCATGCAGACCACGTCTACTGCACAGCCCTCATCTATCTTCTTGGTTACCCCTTCAAAAAACTCAATCAAATTCGTGAGACATGATTTTCCTCTCACAAAACCATGCTGACTGTTCCTAATCAGTCCCTGCCTCTCCAAATGCCTGTAGATCCTGTCTCTCAGAATACCCTCTAACAACTTACCCACTACAGATGTCAGGCTCACCGGTCTGTAGTTCCCAGTTTTTTCCCTGCCGCCCTTCTTAAACAAAGGCACAACATTTGCTACCCTCCAATCTTCAGGCACCTCACCTGTAGCGGTGGATGATTCAAATATCTCTGCTAGGGGACCCGCAATTTCCTCCCTAACCTCCCATAACGTCCTGGGATACATTTCATCAGGTCCCGGAGATTTATCTACCTTGATGCGCGTTAAGACTTCCAGCACCTCCCTCTCTGTAATATGTACACTCCTCAAGACATCACTATTTATTTCCCCAAGTTCCCTAACATCCATGCCTTTCTCAACCAGGAGAGGTGGGTCTGTCATTATAATATGTTAATGTGGCTCTGTTCCTAATATTTTTTGCAGCCATTTAAATTTAACCCTGGCTGGCGGAGCTCTGGAATCCTGATAGCTCAAGGGAAGTGGGAGCTGTCGGATCCTGCAGGTAAGTGCTTTTCAGAGCACTGCTTGTGAGCCAGGATAAGCAGGCGTGCTTTCCCCCAGCCCCTCAAGCAAATCTACTGCTACAATTCCCCCCCCCCAACCCAAACCAAGACCGCGATCTTTCCCAGTCCTCCCTCCCTCCTGATTGTCAGTCTGCCCCCCCTCCCCCGACCAACCCATGATGTTTCCCGGTTGCTCGGTACCCTCCCCAAAGAGGGGTGAATTTCCTTGTGGGTTCTCCTGCTACGTTACCATAACTTCAGTGGAAGCTCAGCCAAAGGACTGAGGAAATTCCATCTCAATTTGTTGGCTCCTGGTCCAGCAACGCCTTAATTATAAAATTCTCATCATTATTTTTCAAATCCCTCCATGGCCTTGCCCTTCCCTATCTCTCTAACCTCCTCCAGCCTTACAACCCTCCGAGATCTCTGTGCTCCACCAATTCTGGCCTCTTGCGCATCCCCGATTTTAATCGCTCCACCATTGGCGGCTGTGCCTTCAGCTGCCTAGGCCCTAAGCTCTGGAATTCCCTCCCTAAACCTCTCCCCTTCTCTACCTCTCACTCCTCCTTTAAGATGTTCCTTAAAACCTACCTCTTTGACCAACCTGTCCTAATATCTCTTTTGTGGCTCAACGTCAAATTTTGTTTGCTAATGCTCCTGTGAAGCGCCTTGGGACGTTTTACTATGTTAAAGGCGCTATATAAATGCAGGTTGTTGTGGTTGTGGTGGTGGTGGTGGTGAAGAAGGAATGTGTTATATAGCTTTTCCCTAATAGTGAAAGGGACATAAAAACATGTTATGAGCTCCCTGGTGACTTAGTGGATTAGTGTACAGACACATAAAAAAGACAGGGTATAGGTTTGTGCCTGCGATTCCTCGCGATAGGAATGCAGAACAGAGGTTTTGTGATATAGTGGGAGGGAAAATCATTGAATAAAAACTGCGACTGCACACATCCTAATGGCAGGTTACCCAGCATCATTTTCAGAAGCCTGGGTGGGTGGCGCTGTGTCATGTGTATGGTGTTTAGCAGAGGAACATAGCTGAACTAATTTAAGAAAGGGGGAAATAAAAATTGAATTTTGACACAAAAGCTTTTTCCCTCTAATTCTGGATTACTGTTGGTTCCTCACCTCCCCCACTCCAGCATCACAGGCTGACCTTTTAGCATCTACACACTTGTCCTTTGGGGCCTCGCTTCCAAAACCACTTCACCTTCTCTGCCTTCAAAAGCCAACTAAAAGCCTTTTCCTTCTGCCAGGCCGTTAGTCTTTTCTCCCTAATTCCTTTACTTCCTGCATACTGTCCACGTCTCCCCCTTGGTAAAGAGCTCTGAGACGGTGGTTTACATGAAAGTGCAACAGAAATGTTAGTTCTCTTTGCCGATGTTGTTATAAGCAGAGAAGTTAACATCATTTTAGTCCCTCAAAAGCTGTATTTCTGATTAAATTTGTAAGAGGAATTTAATCCACAGTTTTCAGAACATGGAAGAAAAGTCCCCCTTCCTCACCCCGCCATCTGAGCATTAAATACAGAATAAACCACCCTTTGCTGTCCCATGGGATTTTCCATTATCCAATGAATTCATCATTAAAACAAGCAACACTTATTGTCACTTCACAGCTTCATGTGGATTGAGTCAGTGATGTAATCAACCCAGAAAGCACTGCAAAGAAAATCAGACCCCATCTCCCCTTTCTGTCTGAATTGCACCACAATATAGCAGCATATGTTTCTGAACAAATGACAGAGGATCTTGTGTGTGAGAATTTATGAAAATTAGGGTATTAATCCTTTGCTTTAACAGTACATGTAAAACCAGGCACTCGCGCATGTGAAATACACACATCGCACAAGACCTAGGGCCCGATATTAGGATGGAGATGGATTGGCAGCGGGGGGTCGACTGGGCGCGTGGGTAACGCGCCCAGTGAATTCGGGGTGCTCTGCACGCGATCGCAGCCCAATTGAAGGTACTTATGCGTGCTTCCGGGTTTCCCGTTCCAGACCTGCGCAGCGGGCGCACTGCGCACCCGCATCACAGGCTATCAGCAGGAGGAGCCCTATTTAAAGGGGCAGTCCTCCAATGCTCCTCCTGCATCAAAGAACCAATTTTGGATCATGGAGCAGCCCAGAGGCAAGGCTGCTCCAAGGTTCTCTGACTCTTCACTCCAGGTGCTGCTCGATGGGGTGAGGAGGAGGAAAGAAATTCTGTTCCCATCTGATGGGAGGAGGTGGCCTCCCTCTGCGACCAAGAAGGCCTGGCTAGAGGTGGCTGAGGAGGTCAGCAGCAGCGGCAATGTGTGCCGAGCCTGGGTCCAGTGCAGGAAGTGCTTTAATGACCTAACCCCGTCAGCCAGAGTGAGTATACTTACGCATTCTCCCACATTCCGTCTTCCACATCACCTCCACCACCACACAACTCCTTCTGCACTGCCACCACAATGCTCTCGCATCACTCCTCACATCCACTCAACCATCATCCTCACCTTGCCTGCACTTACTCACCGCCCCAGTTCCCATTCAAACACTACCACGCAACCCAATCCTCATACAATCTCATGGCTCTGTCTCACACGCACCCTCCCATGCATCTCCCTCACGGTCACCCCCACCCACACCAATGCATGCAGCGGGTCACCATGCAACCATCACTCAATCACGCCTCTCTGTGTTTTGCCTTGATAGGAGAAGAGATGTCAGAAAGCCCGGGAGAGGGCAAGGACCGGAGAGGACCCGCCACACCAGTTGGTCTTAACAGACGCGGAGCAGCAGGCATTGGAAGTAAGCCAGACGCTGGAGTACCTGTCCATGGCGGACGCCAAGACTGGGAGCGCACAAGCGGCTGGTGACAGAAATCTAACACTCAGCACTCATGATAGCGAATGATCTTAGCATCACTTGGCATCTGCAACACCTCAACATCTGTCCACATGCTTAATATTGCTTTCTGTTCTCTTGCAGGGCCATCTGCAACCGCCGTGACTGCGGAGGGCGATTCCTCGGAGGACCTGCCAGCCTTAAGGGGGCATCGTCACATCTGAGCCAGCCATCCACCAGCGCAGATACACACACCTCGGTGGGTCCCCGTCCTCACTTAGTTGGGCTTGCACATGGTGAGTCACCATGCACATGTGAGCACGAGCAGACCCTGGTGGCAGGGGCAGCAGTGGAGAGTCCGCGTCGGTGGGAATACTTTTCTCCAGGCTCTGCTCAGCTGGACCCAGAGGCTGAACCCTGGGGGCCAGCCATGAAAAGGAGATTCATCAAGGGCCAGCAGCACATTGCCGAGGTACTGGAATAGTTGCCATGCGCACTCTCCACAATCGCGCAGAGGATGGAGTCCAACTCCTGCATGAGTGGAATACTGTCACAGGGACGTGAAGGCATCTCTGAGATAGTGTCGTGGGTAAGTGCGGGAATGTCTGCGATGGAGGAAAGGCTAGCCTCCATCAAGCTTCAATCATGGCTCAACAATGAGTCAATTCAGGCCCTGACAACAGCTGTTCGGATTCAGGGTGCGCAACATTCTGCCGCCTTAAACAGGCTGAAAGATACTTTACAACAGGCCTTCCAAGGCTTCACACAAGTCCTCCAAACTGTTGTCCAGCAGGGTGAAAGGAGTGATGTGGGCCTAGGCCAGGAGAGGGATGATGGTAAAAGGGGACATGGAAGTGGGGACGCCACTCAAAGCTCACCCGTTGCCCCCCTCTCAACCAGTACCCGCAATGCTGCCCCCTCTCCAGGTGGCCGAATCTGCCCCTGCACAGGTGCAGGTGGAGCAGTCTTTGGAGGGGCCCTCACTGGCACTGAAACCCAGAGGGCGTCCGTGCAAAGCATCTCATTGTTCAGGGCATGGACAAGAGCAACCTGCCACTACCTCTGCTGAAGCTACAGGGGTAGCACCACGTAGGGGTTCCCTTAAACGTAAGGTGAAGGTTTTGTGAACACAAATGGGATGCACAAGGGTGTAAGAAAAATGTCATGTTTTTGATTTACTTTCGTTTGTTTTGCAAAAAACATAAAAATTTGTTATCACCACTACTGCCACGTCTTTGCAAATCTTGTCTGGTTTGTGCAATAATTCCCTTTCCTGAGGATCACCATGAAGACCCACACCTGATGCCACCCATTGTGTCACTGCAGAGTGGGTGTCGGTGTATTCGCAGGGCTCTTTTGTGCAGACAACTGAGAGACGCCGACGATGTCCCCGGTGGCACCCTGGAAGGATGCGGAGGAGAAGTTGTTGAGGGCAGTGGTGACTTTGACAGCGACAGGTAAGAAGATGGTGCTCGGGCCAGCCGGGAGCAGCTCGGCATGAAGGAGGCTGCAGATGTCCACGACTACATGTCGAGTGACTCTGAGCCTCCGTGTGCACTGTTCCTCAGAGAGGTCCAGGAAGCTGAGCCTCGGTCTGTAGACCCTGTGGCGAGGGTAGTGCCTTCTGCGACGCATCTCTCTCTGCAGTTGCCCTCCCTCCTGCTGTGCATGTGGATGTGTTACAGCACTGTGTTGTGGAGCTCCACGTGTCTGAGGTGGACGGCGTGGCCGGCGAGGTTGGTGATGCTGTTCGTCCTCCGAAGAGGACATGACTGCAGCTATGTCCCCCATCCGGAAGATGTACATTTGAGTGGGGTCCGCAAGGTAGGTAAATGTGTCTGCACACTGGGGTTGAGGTTGCAAGTTGGTGATTTTTTGCGTTAGGAGGAGGGTGGTGCAGGCCAAACTTTGTCCTGCAATGAGTGAGGGTCTCCTTCCCCCACCTGTCAAATGGACCTTTGCAGCTGCCACAGGCTGGTGGCTGCAACATGTCCGTTTCAACTGAGAGTGTTTCCCCCAGTACGGGAAACACGCTCAGTTTGGATGAAAATCCCACCCCTCCTAAAATATCCTCCAAATCAGGTCTCCTAACGACCTGAAGTATCAAAGTAATTGCTTTAATTGGGATCCCGCTGGCTTTAATTGTCGGTGGGAGTCCCGCATGCGGGGGCTGCGCGCGTATCTAAGCGCATCAGCTCGGCCATTCTAAAATCGAGCCCCTAGTCTCCATTCGTACGGGATACATATACCATTTGTATTGGAGATGTATGCTACCTATACAACTCTGTGCCTATCTGAGATATGCTGGACCCATTACCCTGGCAAGGCTTGTCCTACTCTCAGATGTTAACTTATCTTTCATGACAGGCCTACAGTTTACTCAGTTTACAGCAGACGTACAGAAGTTGACACTGTGGCACACACAAGCCATACATTATCGACATGAGGGAATTGTTAGCTTTTATCTGGATCAGTTATGTGTTACAGATTGACTACTTGACATAGAAGTATTGGCGTTTTATTTTTGTTTGGGAAATGAGAAAAGCCAGAAAAAATTGAGCAACATTTTCATGATGATGATGCAAGTGGCACAATGAAGTGTTTCTATGAGATTTGCCTCCTTGTGTCCCATGTTTGTGAACAAGTGAAAAAATAGCTAACCCAATTTCTCGAAGATGACGCATTAATGCCATTTATCTTTTGTTCACTTTTTGAAAATCCTGAGTGCAATGGCACTAACAGCACTAACCCAAAACAAGCTGAACTCAACTAGGTCGGTCGTATTGCCTAGTTTCAAGAAAGTGGTTGGTGCAATCAGTCCAGTTTCGAGAAAGTGGTTGGTGCAATCAGTGTTCCCTGCAGGAACTTCTACTAAATTTACATTCACCTTTGTACTTTAGAATGTTTCTTGGTTCTGTTATGATCTTGTTAAAGTTTGGTTTGTGCCGTTGAATTAGGGTTGCCAACTCTGGTTGAATGTATGCCTAGAGATTTCATCACATGACCTCCCACCTCCAACTGACCCGCCCAGTCAAACAATCTTTTTTCCCCCCAGCTTCAATATTTTTATAACTAATGAATGAAAGTGTTCAAAGAAAATGAAAATAAAACATTTTTTTTTAATGCCCCCATGTGTTTTCTCCTGAGTTGCTCACAGCAGTGTCCAGGAGATTAATCTTTAATTCCAGGAGACTCCAGAGCAATCCTGGAGGGTTGGCAACCCTACGTTGAATTAGAGAATAAAATTCTCATGGAGATCATCAAATTAACACAATTATTTGAATGAATCCAAGATGCTGGAAGAGTGTCAGAGTTTTTTTAATGGCACTGAGCACATATACAAGTTGACTGGCCTTTAGCTCTGGAAAGCTTCCTTGTTGATATAATGCAGTAACACATTTGCTGTATGTTACACTTCCAGGCTGAGGCCCTGGCGAGCTGTGTGATGTACAATGTCATTATCATGAACAAGTGACCCAAATAAAAAGGTGACGGTAACCATGGCAATTTTCTTATTATAAAACTGAAAGGCAGGATATGGAAGATTGAGAAAAAGAGGAGGGGGAGGAGTGATTTAAAAAATACTTCCTTATTAACCTCCAACAGCACATCTTGTTTTAAATTCTCAGGCTACAGTCTGGTAACTAGTCTAATGTAAATTGTGTGGCAGGAACAGTTGAGTCCTGATAAATACACAATTGATTTGCTAAGAAGTGTTATGTTTGGGCTATATAATGAGAGCGAATGGGAATTGTACACTGGAACGATATGCTGAATAAGGAATGCAGACTTCAACACCGTACAGTTCCAAACCTCTGGTGGTGATTTTAACCTCATCGGCTCGGTGGGTGGCAATTAAAATATCCCAGGTCACTCACCTGCCCTGGAGCTGCTGGAAGCTGACCTGCTGGGATTTTCACCGCAGGCGGCAAGGACACCCGCCCAAAGCTGGAGGGGTCATTTTTAATGTCTGATGTCGGATCCTGATGACGATATCGGGACCTCACTGCAATATTTACTCAGAGGCCTGAGCAGGAAACGTCAGTCGGTTTACCGCCAGACCAACCCAGTGAGGAAGTGGATTGGGCCCAAAATAGGCCCATAAATGTAAGTTTGAACTTATTTTTATATTTTCTTTTGGGGCCAGGGTGAGCAGAAGTGCTCCTCCGGGCCCCACAAGTAAATCTCAGGCCTCCGCCCCCTCCCGCCGCAGGCACTCTTGCCCAACCCCTTCCCGATTCCGGGAACACCCCCAACAGCGGGATGGACCGGCAGTTGGTCACGCAGACTTACCTGCTCGACGGGCTGACTCTGGGCAGTGTGGATTTGCACTGCTTCCCGCCGACGGCATTTAAATCAGTCCCACGGAGTTAAAATGCCCCTTGCCTCTTTTTTTTCCCGGCGTGGGTGAGTTTTGAACTGACATTGGTGCTTACCCGGCGAGAGCTGGCACCCAGTTAAAACTGGGGCCTTTGTCTTAATAGCTGATGCCTAGTGAAGATGTATTTCTGCCCTCAATTCAATTCATGGTGAGTTCTCCATCTCAGCTCCGCTGGAGCGGTGCCAAGCAAAAGCCAGACAATTCCCAACAGGGAGGGAGCATCTTTGTAGGTAACTCAGCTACACATATTGATAGCCCATCACAGAGCAACATTAACTGAGTACTGTAGCATTGCCAAAACTTGTCTTCACTCAAGAGTCCCCGCAGTGTTTTTTTTATGTTTATATGTGTGGATAATTTAAACACGTCAAATGCTATCTGTAAATTTCCAACATGGATCACCAGCATTAAAATCATTTAATGGGGTTGGTCGATTATTTTAATCGAGGTATTGGTACATTTACTTTAAATGTGTGCTGTTATATTTCCATGTCGTGAGTGTTCTGCCATTGGCGGATGCACCAAACGAACACCGGGAGTAATCTCCGCGGAGTTCTCCTAATCTCCCGCCATTTCTGTGGGATTTTCACTGACCTCCTGCCAAAGTTACAGCGGGAGGTCAGGAGGACGCCTGCAGAAATTCCAAGCAGAGTTATTTGACAATGCAGCCACTGGGAGATGTACCAGATGATCCTAGTTACTTTACAATGGAGAGGACGTGAGTCAATTTAGGCAACTCCCTTTGCACCTTCTAGCAGCGAGTTATAAGTTCTTGGAACGTGCACGGAGATAGGATGGCTGACCTTAAGGGCAGGATTCTCTTTTTAGTGGCAGAGTAGCGGTGGGGGGCAGAAATTCCAGCTACCCCTCGAACTCCACCCCGACCCTGATGCATTTCCCTGGGTCAGGGATCATTGACCGCTGCAGGCTCCCGGCAAGATTCCTGCAACCACGAGGGATGCAGCCGGTGTCCAGCTGCAAAAATCAGGATTTCCTCCCATTATCCCCTTCCCCCCGAACTGAGCTGCCGGCCGGCTCCACGTGAGAGCTGGCTGATTTTCCGCCTTTTACCCCGGTGAGCATCAGTTGGGTATCAGTTTGGCGCCCGCTGCTCACCTGCAATGAAGCTGCATTTGGCTCGGGCCTCAGGGTGGCATGGAGCAACACACCACGCGGTCGCTCCCCCGACTTTGCGCCCATTTTAGCCGCAAGTTCGAATTTCTCCCCCTATAGCTCAATCACTGTCTAGAGCAATGGCTAACCATCCCCTTGTTGTAGTTTCCATCCCCCCAATTATTTTAATACCATGGCAGTGAAATTCCTTGCAACCTTCAGCAGATGTGCCGTTGTTACGCTGTCATTGAACTGAAAAACATTTAATGCATTGCACTGCTTATGTGTCGTTATTGGGCTAAAATTTCCTCGGC
The DNA here is from genome assembly GCF_035084215.1 of Heptranchias perlo. Classification (NCBI taxonomy): domain Eukaryota; kingdom Metazoa; phylum Chordata; class Chondrichthyes; order Hexanchiformes; family Hexanchidae; genus Heptranchias; species Heptranchias perlo. The sequence goes on from NC_090327.1 coordinate 105,842,676, forward strand.
CTTTTTAATACTGCAAGTCATACACCCATCAAAGCCCCTCAGGGCTCATTTGCACATCTTTACTGTTAAAGTACACAGAAGTTTCCTGGGTTTACACCATTCCTGCAATAACATTACACCTAAAAAGAAATAGTCTAACCCTAGCATCTTGGATAAGTATAAGTGAGGAGTTGGTGTGCTGAAGAGGGCAACAACTTCACTTACTGATTGCAGGCATCCGAGGAAATTTTTAAATCTATTCCTTCACATTTTTTAATCACTGACACCTACACTTCAATTTACTGTGGTGTTTTCCTCTCTTCCCAGAAAGTTTTTTTGGGGACCCCGGCTTGCCTCACCCCCAAACCCACATTCAGATCGACTTCAGACAAGGAATGGCTTTCCCCATGGACACACCACACTATGCCATCATAATGGAGGAGAAGTTGCAGCAGTAGCATGTCCAGACTAGTAGAATCAGTCAGCATGGCTGAGGACAGAAGCCCACCAGGTATAACCCTCCCTAAAGTGTTTGCAAGCTGCACTGGTCTTCTGAAGACCGCTCCAAAGAGCTGCACATCTGACAGCCGTCCCCTGTCCAAGGATGCCATTGAGCATCTCTGCCACTTCATTACGAAGATTTGCAGACCCACCCCATTGCCGCAACTGTTCTGTCCGTGGAAATTAAAGTGACAACAGCCCTCAACTTTTATGGCTCCGGATCCTTCCAGGCTGCCACAGGCGGTCTGTTCAACATTAACCGGGTAGCTGTCAGGCCATGTGTCCAGCAGGTGACCGATGCCCTCGTTCATTGAGCAGCCAAATTCATCAACTTGGGCATCACTTTCAGGCAGCAGAGGTACAGAGCCAGGAGCTTCTACAGGACGCTGGATTCCCCAGGATGCAGGATGCCATGATTTCACACAGCCGCTGGCACATGTGAATAGGAAGGGGTTCCATTCCAAGGACATCCAGCTCCTCTGTGATGCAAACCAGGCTCTATGGCAGAACTTCATCCTTGACTTCCCCTATGAATCCTACCAGATGACACCAAAGCAGATCTCTTTGGCCTAGAAGGATCTTGCCAAGAACTTTGGCCTGAGTGAAGAAGCAAACCTACTGAATAGTCTATTTCCTGACTTGCTGTAATGTTCATAAATAATAAATCACAAGATAAGTGCCCAATGTATTTCAAAACAAACATTTCTTTTATTGCCAGCTAAAGGGGTGGGAGTTTGCGTGTGTGAGGATAAGGCTGTCAGTTAAGGAGTGTGTGGCCATTGTGATGGGAAAAGTGAAGTGAGAGATGTGGGGGTGTGAGGATGTTAGAGTGGAGGAAAGTGTTTTGGGGATGTGCAAGGCAGTTGGTGTGTGTTAGGGGAGTTGTAGGTGCCCTGACCGAGACTGTAATGTGAAAGCTTAATAGTGTAAGTGTTGCTTTAAGAGAGTGAAGAATGTGGTGGCGCCCAGGGTGGTCAGGGAGGAAAGGGAGAGTGTGGTGACATGCTACTCTTGATGCCCTCATGAAGTGTTTTTACTTCTTTCAGCACTGTCGAGCAGTCCCGAGTGAGAGGGAGTCAGGAGTCGGTGCCAGGGCCATCTCGCTGCAGGCACCATGACTGATGTTGGTGTCCGGCTTGGTGAAGGGAAGACCCAGGAGTGTGAGACTCCTGCCTTGTACCACTTGGAGGAGAGTTTGGACATGGTCATCAGAGAAGCCAGTTGTGCTTCTTCTGCCTGCAGCTCTGGCGTGGTGCCCAATGGGCGCAGTTGGCATCTAAGTGGGCATGGTTGTGTCAATCTGGACTGATGATGAGGGTGAGAGATGTCATCAAGTGATTTGGTGCAAATTGCCAGTGAAACCACTTATCGGCTGCTTATCTTGCTGCCGGACAACGTTCTACTGCATCTGTAGAGTATGTTCAAAGAATTACACCATTGTTAAATGGCAGTGGCAGCATGGATACGAAATTGGCTAAGTGGCAGGAAACAGAGAGTAGTGGTGAATGGTTATTTCTCGGACTGGAGGAAGGTGTACAGTGGTGTTCCCTAGGGGTCGGTACTAGGACCACTGCTTTTCTTGATATATATTAATGACTTGGACTTGGGTGTACAGGGCACAATTTCAAAATTTGCAGATGACACAAAACTTGGAAATGTAGTGAACAGTGAGGAGGATAGTGATAGACTTCAAAAGGAAATAGACAGGCTGGTGGAATGGGCGAATGCATGGCAGATGAAATTTAACGCAGAGGAGTGCAAAATCATATATTTTGGTAGGAAGAACAAGGAGAGGCAATATAAACTAAAGGGTACAATTCTAAAGGCGGTTCAGGAACAGAGAGACCTCGTGTATTTGTGCACAAATCACTGAAGGTGGCAGGGCAGGTTGAGAAAGCAGTTAAAAAAGCACATGGGATCCTGGCTTTATAAATAGAGGCATAGAGTACAAAACCAAATAAATTATGATGAACGTTTATAAAATACTAGTTCGGCCACAAAAGGAGTATTGTGTCCAATTCTGGGCACCGCACTTCAGGAAGGATGTGAAGGCCTTAGAGAGAGTGCAGAAGAGATTTACTAGAATGGTTCCAGGGATGAGGGACTTCAGTTACGTGGATAGACTGGAGAAGCTGGGGTTGTTCTCCTTAGAGCAGAGAAGGTTGAGAGGAGATTTGATTGAGGTATTCAAAAACATGAGGGGTCTAGACAGAGTAGATAGAGAGAAGTTGTTCCCGTTGGCGGAAGGGTCGAGAACCAGAGGACAGAGATTTAAGGTAATTAGCAAAAGAACCAAAGACAACATGAGGAAAAGCTTTATTACGTAGCGAGTGGTTAGGATCTGGAACGCACTGCCCGAGAGGGTGGTGGAGACGGATTCAATTGTGGCTTTCAAAAGGGAATTGAATAAGTACTTGAAGGGAAAAAAAAATTGCAGGGCTACGGAGAAAGGGTGGGGTGGTGGGACTAGCTGGATTGCTCTTGCAGCGAGCCGGCACGGGCTCGATGGGCCGAATGGCCTCTTTCTGTGTTGTAACCATTCTATGATTCTAAACAGAAGTTTTTTTGAGGGTGTGTGTATGTGTGTAGCTTACACTGTTTATACACTCGGCTTACACCAAAAATATTTAAATTAACTTACCCCAGGAAACTTGTCTATAACTCCCTCTGTTGGTGAACGGCATAACAACAACCTAACAACGGCGTAACTGATGTCGAGGAAATTCAGGGCCATGTTTCTGTGTGGTTTATCTGTGGTGCAGAACATCGAGTACACTATAATACTGATGAGCTATGGTCATAAGATAACTAAAGCACTGCAGACTGAATTTAAAAAAAAGAACTAGGTCAACTCAAGACTTAAATGAATAATGGACGCTTGGAGTTAGCTCCGAAGAAAGAAGAATTCTGAACACATTGGCCTTTAGCTTTGTGAAGGTCAAATCACAAAAAAAACAAAGATCAAAAATCAGTGAATTCAGAGAGGAAGGTCACAAGGATAACTTGAGCGATAAGAAATGTATATATATATATATATATATGTGTGTGTGTGGTTACAAGTGCCAGTCAAGTACAGTACTGTACAAAATGTATATTTGTTAGAGTTGTGGTGCAATAGGCTGTAAACTTAAACGCTTTCACAACTGGGTTGATAAAAATACTAAAGTTGCCCAATTTGTATTGGAGGGGACTATTCAATTTCCTAGCCTGTTCATTTATCAACTAATTTGAGATCCTATTCAGTAATTCATCTTATGAAGGAGGTGTCGTACAGAAGTTTTGTCTGCTTGTTGAGATGAAGATCCCATGACAACATCTAATGAAGTGTGGGACATTCTTCTGGTGTCCTGCTCAGCACGTTTTGCTCAACCAATAACACCAGAAAAAACATCTTGGGGTAGAAATCCGTTTTGGGCAGTAGCATAAAACGACGGTATCAAATCAGCTGCAAGATATATTTCCCACCCAATATTCAGCTCTATTGACTTCAATATGCCTGTTTCGCACTACTGCCCAAGGCCAATTTCTACCCCCTTAAGTGCTCATTAATTTCATTGCTATTTGTGGGACGTTGCTGGAACAGAATTGCTCCTGAGTTTGGTCACTTAATGGGAGTCACTGCATCAACAATTATTTATTGTGTGAAATGCTTTGGGATGTTTCGATGATGTCAAAAACCAGGTTGCAAAGTTTTAAATTGTAATTTGATTGACAATTTTAAACTAGTCTTGAATTGGTGCCGAATTCTGAATTTTTAAAAATCTCCTGTGTATCTCCCAAGAGTTACATTGAGTTACATCAAAACTATAGCACAGAGACAGGCCATTCGGCCCAACACGAGCTTCCTCCCTCCCTATTTCATCTAATCCTATCAGGATATCCTTCTATTCCTTTCTCCCTCATGTGCTTATCTAGCTTCCTGTTAAATGCATCTATGCTATTTGCCTCAACTACTCCTTGTGGTAATGCGTTCCACATTCTTACCACTCTTTGGGTAAAGAAGTTTCTCCTGAATTTTCTATTGCATTTATAAGCGACTTTTTTATATTTATGACCTCTAGTTTTGGACTGCCCCACAAGTGGAAACATTTTCACTGCGTCTACCCAATCATTATCTTAAAGACCTCTATCAGGTGACTCCTCAGCCTTCTCTTTTCTATAGAAAAGAGCCCCAGCCTCTTCAGTCTTTCCTGATAAGGATATCCTCTCAGTTCTGTTATCATCTTTGTGATTCTTTTTTGCACCCTCTCCAATGCCTCTACATGCTATTTATAACAATGGATACCAGAACTGTGCACAGTACTCTAAGTGTGGTTTAACCATGGTTCTATACAAGTTTAACATAACTTCTTTGCTTTTCAATTCTATCCCTCTAGAAATGAACCCTAGTGCTTGATTTGCCTTTTTAATGGCCTTATTAACCAGCATTGCTACTTTTAGTGATTTGTGTATCTGTACCCCTGGATCGTTTTGCTCTTCTGTCCTGTTTAGACTCTTATTATCCAAGCAGTATGTGGCGTCATTTATCTTCCTACCAAAATGCACCTCACACTTATCTATATTGAAATTCACTTGCCAATTATCTGCCCATTCTGCAAGTTTATTAATGTCCTCTTGATTTTTGATGCATTCTTCCTTTGTATTAACTATACCCCCCAATTTGGTGTCATCCGCAAATTTTGAAATTGTACTTATGATTCCCGAATCCAAATCATTAATGTAAATTGTGAACAACAGTGGTCCCAGCACCAATCCCTGTGGAACACCACTTCCCACCTTTTGCCACTCTGAGTAGCTACCCTTAACCCCTACTCTCTGCTTTCTGTTTTGTAGCCAGTTTGCTATCCGTTCTGCTACTTGTCCACATGCTCCACATGCTCTGACCTTAGTCATGAGTCTACAATGCAGTACCTTATCAAAGGCCTTTTAAAAATCCAAATATATTACATTTACTGCATTACCCTTGTCTACCTTAAGTTTGCAGATGACACCAAGATTGGTGGCATTGTGGACAGTGAAGAAGGTTATCTAGGATTGCAACGGGATCTTGATAAATTGGGCCAGTGGGCCGATGAATGGCAGATGGAGTTTAATTTAGATAAATGTGAGGTGATGCATTTTGGTAGATCGAATCGGGCCAGGACCTACTCCGTTAATGGTAGGGCGTTGGGGAGAGTTATAGAACAAAGAGATCTAGGAGTACAGATTCATAGCTCCTTGAAAGTGGAGTCACAGGTGGATAGGGTGGTGAAGAAGGCATTCGGCATGCTTGGTTTCATTGGTCAGAACATTGAATGCAGGAGTTGGGATGTCTTGTTGAAGTTGTACAGGGCATTGGTGAGGCCACACTTGGAGTACTGTGTACAGTTCTGGTCACCCTATTATAGAAAGGATATTATTAAACTAGAAAGAGTGCAGAAAAGATTTACTAGGATGCTACCGGGACTTGATGGTTTGACTTACAGGGAGAGGTTAGACAGACTGGGACTTTATTCCCTGGAGAGTAGGAGGTTAAGGGGTGATCTTATAGAAGTCTATAAAATAATGAGGGGCATAGATAAGGTCGATAGTCAAAATCTTTTCCCAAAGGTAGGGGAGTCTATAACGAGGGGGCACAGATTTAAGGTGAGAGGGGAGAGATACAAAAGGATCCAGAGGGGCAATTTTTTCACTCAAAGGGTGGTGAGTGTCTGGAACGAGCTGCCAGAGGCAGTAGTAGAGGCGGGTACAATTTTGTCTTTTAAAAAGCATTTGGACAGTTACATGGGGAAGATGGGTATCGAGGGATATGGGCCAAGTGCAGGCAATTGGGACTAGCTTAGTGGTATAAACTGGGCGACATGGACATGTTGGGCCGAAGGGCCTGTTTCCATGTTGTAACTTCTATGATTCTATGATTCTATACCCTTTCTATTACTCCTTCAAAGAACTCAATAAGATTGGTCAAGCATGACTTTCCCTTCTGAAATCCATGCTGACTATTCCTTATTATATTTTTGTTCTCTAGATTTCTTTCTATTACATCTTTGAGTAAAGATTCCATTATCTTTCCTACCACTGACGTTAAGCTAGTCTGTCTGTCTGTCTGTCTGTCTGTGTGTGTGTGTGTGTGTGTCTCTCTCTCTCTCTCTCTCTCTCATCCATCCATCCAACTATTTATCTATCTATCTATCTATCCAATATTCCGGGGCCGATTTCCCTCCCCCTGGTATGGGAATCTGAGTGCAAGTCAGGTGCAAGCACATCCGAAGTGTTGGGTTCAGATTATCTGTGTGGATGTGACGATGCCCCAGCACTGGCCTCTGGTTTGAACGCCTCTTGGCCGCTGTTCAAAATCATTGTATTAAATGGTACAACATTACTGTCCTTAAAACACAGCATATCATTCCAGCTTAGCACAAGCAACACCGTAAGAGGTCCACCTGTGTAGATCAAAGTTTGGAATCAATCATATTGAGATGTCACACTTCTGACATCATGCGACCAGTTTTCAGATGGGAATGGGTTGGTAGCACATTGAAAATGGCAGCACAGAATTTACTGCCCTGTTCCCTCTGTGAATCCGCTAGCTGTCATTTTGATCCTGGCCCAGACATAGATGCCTGAGTGACCATCTGAAACAGGTGGTAGCCTCATACTGGTATGCAAATTGTGATCTTATGACATAAAAAGGACCCCAACGCCATTTTCATGCACGTTAGCATGGTCAACACTCTGTGCTGGACCCACCAGTACTACAGGGAGGTGCAGATCAGAAGTGTACATTTTCTGCGCAATTTAAAGGGGTATTCAGCTGCAAATAGTCAGCTTGTTGGTAACTATTGGAGAGTGCAAGGAGATTTTCTGACCATTTTTTGCCTGAAATTATGTTTTCTTTATGCATTTTTGGCCAATTTGACCATTGTCTTAGCAGAGAGAGGCGATTGGTCAACTGCAAAATGGGAGTGATTCTGGCCACTCCTTACTGGCTGCAAGAAGAGGGGGAACATGAGCAACTTCAGGGAGCAGCACCTGTCCCTGGAACAAGCCTAGAAAGAAGGAGGGCTGCTCGCAGGCGGCCTTACCCTGTTCTTAGAGCGACAGGCTCAGACTAAACTACCTGTACTTCACTGAGGAGCCGTGTAGGAAGAGATTGAAATCTGCCTATTCTGCAGCAGGAGCTGCAGCCCATGTCACAGCTAACATTGCTTTGTCTGTGGTGGTAAAGATCATCATAACTCTGAATTTCTATGCATCGGAACATTTCAGGCTACAGCTGGAAACATCCGTAAAATCAGTCAGGCTGCAGCATGTGCCTGCATCAAGTCGATCACAGAGAACTTGTTTTCCAGGGCTAATGATTTCATCACAATCCCCATGAACCCCAGGAGCCAGCTGGAAAGGGCTGTGGGGATTTGCAGCCAGCGCAAGATTCCCACAAGTGCAGGGTGCCATTGACTGCACACATGTGGCCATCAGGGCTCCTGCCAACGAGCCTGGCCCCTTCACTTCATTAACGTCCAGCTGTTGTATGACCATCGGCAGTGGTTCGTGCAGGTGTGAATGGGTTGGTAAGCTGTGCGCTGCCATTTTCAATGTCCCACCGCCCCACTCCTGCCTGTAAGCAGGGACGAAAATTGGCCCCATAATTTCTAAAGTGTGACATCTCTATGTGATGGACTCCAAATTTTTATATACACTAGCGGATCTTTTGTAGATCCCACAATGCCTACATCCCATGGCAGTCCAACATTCCCCTTCTGTTTCATGAACAGCAAACATCATAGGCCAGCTCATCAGAGACGTGGCTGGTGACCCCGCTCAAAAACACCCAGATGCCTGAAGAGATTCAATACAACACCAGACACAGCTCAACCCGAGCATTCATCAAGCTGTGCATAGGGGTGCTGAAACAACGATTCTATTGCTTGGACCTGTTGGTGGGGTGGGAGATGGGGTGGGGGGGAGAAATGTTTTACCTCACAAGGAGGGGGTTCCTTCAGTACAACGCTGCCAGAGTCTCGACGATACTGGTATTGTGCTGCCTCTTGCACAACATTGTCCTACATTAGGGAGAGCTACAGTTGGCAACAGATGAAGGGGACCATCCACCACATGAGGAGGATGAAACTGATGAACCGGAAGTGCAACAGGAACAGGAGATCTGCAACGTTAGCCTGCAGCCAGAGCTGTACGCCAGAAACTTATCGACCATTGCTTCTTTTAAATTATTCCTTCTCCCCCACACCCAGAACATCATCTGAACTTGTTCATCTGTCCTCCAATAAAGAACTGCCATCGCATCAACCGTCAATATATTTTGCGGAATGTGTTATTTATAAAATAGCAACAGTTAGCAGGCCTGAAAGATATAAAAATAGCGCTCCCTGTTCCAAACCTCTGGAAAACTAAATATGCCTTTTCAAAATAAACCAGTAAGGAGATATTGGGTCATCAAACAAAAACCAAACAAAAGTGCCCCCTTTTTAGAGGGGCACAATTAATAAAGAACTAAACCATAAAAAACAAAGGAAACTTATAAATAATAATGTTGTTGCTAATATTCAGTATGCACTCCAGTCCCTGCGGTGTCCACTGGCCGTGGAAGGCCTCAAGCACACCAGCTGATACCACGTGTTCCTTCTCCAGGGCCACTTGGGCATGGACAAAACCGCGGAAGAGAGGCAGGCAGCCATAGTGACCACCCCCATGGGCTGTATCCAACTTGGACCTGTAGATGACTACTGCGGTCAGGAGCAGACCCACGAGGAGATCTTTTGACTTGCTCGCCCCCCCTCCACACAGATTAAATAGCACTATTACAGTTTTTAGTGGTCCTAAACTGTCCTAATTTGCATTCTTTGTATCTCTTGTGGTAGAAATGTTTTACCTCACAAGGCTAAAGTTAGAACATTCTGTATGTTGAGGTGTTGCTGATACCAAGTCACCTGTTTTGTGCTGATATTTCGCATGAGTCCAAGGGCCCTGGTGGGATACTTCAAAGTACATTGTGGTTTCTGAATGCTTCTTTCTATTAACTAGCCCTCCCTCACCGCACATAGGTAGGGGGTCAATGGGTAGCTTTTTATTGTGATGAGCGAGGCTGATTTTATCAGAGAATCAGATGTTCTATCCAAAAGAATTATCATTGGAAATTATTTGCTGCATTGAATAAGTTGTTTTACAACAGTAGAGCCAGTGTATTAGTGAAAAATAGGCCTCTTCAGCCGTTACTATGGAGATAGTCGTGTGTAGTTTTATGAAACTATTAACTAATCAAAGAGATGTGGAGATAGGACTCCAGCTAACACTTCGCCATAGCAAAGTACATAGAATAATCAGTAACACACATTTGCCATCTTTAGCACCTTAGACAAAAGAATGTTGTTTTTCTTGTTGCTCGGATGCTCCAATTTTGCTTGACTTATTTTCCAATATATTGATTATTAACAAATAAATAACATAAGGACCGTTTTACCAGTGGAAAAGCAGTGAAGAGCGAGGGAATTATCCTGGCCAACATTTATCCCACAATCAACATCGCTAAAACAGATTATAGAATAGAATCATAGAATCATAGAAGTTACAACATGGAAACAGGCCCTTCGGCCCAACATGTCCATGTCGCCCAGTTGATACCACTAAGCTAGTCCCAATTGCCTGCACTTGGCCCATATCCCTCTATACCCATCTTACCCATGTAACTGTCCAAATGCTTTTTAAAAGACAAAATTGTACCCGCCTCTACTACTGCCTCTGGCAGCTCGTTCCAGACACTCACCACCCTTTGAGTGAAAAAATTGCCCCTCTGGACCCTTTTGTATCTCTCCCCTCTCACCTTAAATCTATGCCCCCTCGTTATAGACTCCCCTACCTTTGGGAAAAGATTTTGACTATCGACCTTATCTATGCCCCTCATTATTTTATAGACTTCTATAAGATCACCCCTTAACCTCCTACTCTCCAGGGAAAAAAGTCCCAGTCTGTCTAACCTCTCCCTGTAAGTCAAACCATCAAGTCCCGGTAGCATCCTAGTAAATCTTTTCTGCACTCTTTCTAGTTTAATAATATCCTTTCTATAATAGGGTGACCAGAACTGTTCACAGTACTCCAAGTGTGGCCTCACCAATGCCCTGTACAACTTCAACAAGACATCCCAACTCCTGCATTCAATGTTCTGACCAATGAAACCAAGCATGCCGAATGCCTTCTTCACCACCCTATCCACCTGTGACTCCACGTTCAAGGAGCTATGAATCTGTACTCCTAGATCTCTTTGTTCTATAACTCTCCCCAACGCCCTACCATTAACGGAGTAGGTCCTGGCCCGATTCGATCTACCAAAATGCATCACCTCACATTTATCTAAATTAAACTCCATCTGCCATTCATCGGCCCACTGGCCCAATTGATCAAGATCCCGTTGCAATCCCAGATAACCTTCTTCACTGTCCACAATGCCACCAATCTTGGTGTCATCTGCAAACTTACTAACCATGCCTCCTAAATTCTCATCCAAATCATTAATATAAATAACAAATAACAGCGGACCCAGCACCGATCCCTGAGGCACACCGCTGGACACAGGCATCCAGTTTGAAAAACAACCCTCTACAACCACCCTCTGTCTCCTGTCGTCAAGCCAATTTTGTATCCAATTGGCTACCTCACCTTGGATCCCATGAGATTTAACCTTATGTAACAACCTACCATGCGGTACCTTGTCAAATGCTTTGCTGAAGTCCATGTAGACCACGTCTACTGCACAGCCCTCATCTATCTTCTTGGTTACCCCTTCAAAAAACTCAATCAAATTCGTGAGACATGATTTTCCTCTCACAAAACCATGCTGACTGTTCCTAATTAGTCCCTGCCTCTCCAAATGCCTGTAGATCCTGTCCCTCAGAATACCCTCGAACAACTTACCCACTACAGATGTCAGGCTCACCGGTCTGTAGTTCCCAGTTTTTTCCCTGCCGCCCTTCTTAAACAAAGGCACAACATTTGCTACCCTCCAATCTTCAGGCACCTCACCTGTAGCTGTCGATGATTCAAATATCTCTGCTAGGGGACCCGCAATTTCCTCCCTAACCTCCCATAACGTCCTGGGATACATTTCATCAGGTCCCGGAGATTTATCTACCTTGATGCGCGTTAAGACTTCCAGCACCTCCCTCTCTGTAATATGTACACTCCTCAAGACATCACTATTTATTTCCCCAAGTTCCCTAACATCCATGCCTTTCTCAACCGTAAATACCGATGTGAAATATTCATTCAGGATCTCACCCATTTCTTGTGGTTCCGCACATAGATGACCTTGTTGATCCTTAAGAGGCCCTACTCTCTCCCTAGTTACCCTTTTGCCCTTTATGTATTTGTAGAAGCTCTTTGGATTCACCTTTGCCTGATCTGCCAAAGCAATCTCATATCCCCTTTTTGCCCTCCTGATTTCTCTCTTAACTCTACTCTGGTCATTATCACTTATCCGGTCATTATCACATTGTTGTTTGTGGAGACCTTGCTGTATGCAAATTGGCTGCTGCATTACCTACACTACAACAGTGACTACACTTCAAAAGTACTTCATTGGCTGTAAAGTGCTTTTGGACGTCCTAAGGTTGTGAAAGGCACTATATAAATGCAAGTCTTTCTTTCAGTGGAGTTTTACTGTTTGTGTTTTATCGTGTTTTACAATCACTTTTTAAGGTATTCTGATATTCAGAAGATGACATTTTAAAATACTGCTTTTAAATAGCGGAAAGTACATTATGAGTCATTGAAAACAGCACTGCTGCTATAGTTCTTTTTGATTAAATTTTACTAAAAGCACATTGGCTTTTATGGTGAACTTTGAACCAGTAATAAATAATGCAGCATATATCAGATCTGTAATGTTGTCCAAATCCTATATTGAGGAAGACAACACATATTTTCTGTAACAATTTTTAATAGATTAAATAAAAACAACCAATGTAAAATCATATACTGCTTCTTGTAAAAGTTGAAATGCAAGTGTTCATTTTCTCTCTTTTTGTACGTCAGATTGTGCACAGTCCAGGATTTATACTAGTTTGGTACATTTAGGTAGGCACAGAGGATTCTTAAGCAAACCCCCTTTGACAGCTGGGGATGGTGCGATCCAGGAAGCAGAGTTCTGCTGAATAAATCAGGTGACACACTCCATCTCCCTGTTTAGATGGAATGAGCCTTGGAGCTGGCTGAACAGACACAGAAGGAGAAGCTTTAGCATACACTTTCAGGGCTGAAAGGTGGAGCCGCTAGGAAAAAGGGCTCCCAGCTGAAAGGGACTTGTTTAGCAGTGGAAAAACGACACCAGCCATGGCTTCAAATTTTAATGATATAGTGAAGCAGGGATATGTGAAAATTCGCAGCAGAAAGCTGGGGGTGAGTAGAAATTCATTGACAGCATGAAGTGAGCTTGTTAACAACTGGATAAAACAAAACCTTAATTGGTACTAGGGATACAGACCTGCTCAGTGTGCATGGAGACAGGATGGGCTTTGAACAGAACAATGATAGAAACTGTAGCTCAAACTGCACATTAAAAATAAAATGAACTATAAGGTTGTGTTCAGTACAAAAACAGCTGGTCAAAGAGAACTTTGCTTTTATCAGTGTGATTTCTCATCTGTTAGACACAGTGCCAGTACATTTCCCAGTGTGGAGTTTCTGAAGCAGGAAATTGTAATTATGGACGGTCCTGTCCAGAAATGATGTCCATGCTCGTGGTGCTGTATAGAAAAACAAAGTTAAGGATGGCACTAAATATACAGATTTATTTATTAACCCATAGAAATTCCACGCCAGATGTGCTTTCAGTCTGTATCAGCCTGCAGCCAGTGTGATGACTGTTTCTACATAAGGGCAGCTGTGATTCAACCTCTTTACTTAGTATTTATATATTGTTCAATTTTTAAAAATTGAACCGGATTAATGATTATTAATTTTGATCACATTTTGTCACAGATAACTCCTCTCCTGCCATCGGAGAATGCGCTGTTTTCATTGTTAAATTCATGGTACGTCTGCAATAAATTGGAACAGATGGAAAAGTAGTTTATAACTAAATATGCAGGAATGATTTTACTAATAGTACCGTGCCTAGGATTTGTGATTTTATGCTTTTTTTTCAGCACTTTGCTTTCATCAGAATTTGTTCAGATATTTGGTCTTGTTATATGCTGCCATACAAAATGTGTCGCATTGAGCTGCTGTGTTTCATCAGTGAAAAAGTCAGAAGCAATGTGCTGTATCAGAGCATTACAGTAGAAGGACTATTGTATGTGAATGTGAGTGCAGTAGTGGGACATCTAGAAGCACTTGTGTGTTGTATTGGAGCATTACAGGAGAGGGTTTACTGTGCATAGATTTGAATACAGTAGTACAGCAGCTACAGGAACTTAGAGCACTAACAAGCATCTTAAGGTATAAGGTTTCAGTTTAAAGAAGCCTAACCTTTTGTTTTTACAAAGAATCTTTCCTAGCTCCATCTGTATGAAAAAAAATCAAGTTTTCGTAACAGACTTGATTTCATGAAGGTCGCCTGTACTTTCATACCAGTTACCTGTCCTTTGCTCCTACGATTGGTGGCAAGAGTGCAGGTTGGTGGCATAACTAATAACTGTACAGTTCAAAATTTGACCACCACAGACAGAGCTTGAATAGCATCATATTCTGAACATTCTTCATGATGGATAGTACTAAGAAGTGTGCATTTTCCCCCAAAAAGTTCATTAGTTTGTCCCTATTTTTCTGATAACTGTGGAGCTGCAGCTTGATGAATCTGTTTCCAATCTGCTCTAAAGATTTGTGTGAATTGTGCTATGTTGCTCGAGGGAACCTGGCACATATTCATTTATCTAGCTTCTAGCGACTTTGGCCGCGTTTTCCCGTGCAGGTCAATGACATGTGACATGCGCAAGACTTCAATTTGCAGGCAATTGCTGAGAGAAAGTGTGAAAGTGTTGTGAAATCCGTGTTGCTTCGGGCAGCTTGCAATGGTATGAAGCATTGTCCTGAAAGGAGGAGATGCAAATCTGGGTACGAGCATCTGAAATGAGAAGGATGGTTGTGAAAAATGACTGGCATTGCCTAACAATTACACGAGAAGAAGCTTGCTGTGGAAGCTAGGTTATAAACAGATTTTTTTCAATTCTTTCTCTTAGACCTTAGCCATCTGCATCCTAACTAGATACTACTAATCCTTATTGGTACGGCAGATACTTTGTATTGATTGGTTACGTAAATTTCATTCAGGCCTATATATGAGAACATTTTGTTTAAACCTATTTAAGTGTTAAAATGTATGAATTCAAACAAACTCTGCTACCTTCAGCCAGTGTGTTATCAAATACAAATGTTTTAATTAGATGTAATAATGTGCGTACTGGTTTAGTTAATATCTTTCTTTGATTTCCACATTTATAAACAGAATTGCATATACAGCATTGCATTTTTAAAGGCGTACTGTCATCCTGTGAGGCATATCAGAAATTGAGCTATAATGCAAGTATGATTAGAGTATTATTGCCTGCTACCTATCAGAATGACAACATCTAAAATGGCAGCAGACTTAGCCTGCTGCAACCTTTTCAAGTGTTTAAACACTAGTGGCTTCCTACAGAAACACAGTAAAGATTAGAAAATCATGTGACTGAAGTTATATTGGCAAGTTTATTATAAAGGTTGGCTTACAAGTCGAATGGCAGTGCCCGTTTAGGGACATGAGGTATATATATTAAAGATGACCACAATGCTGAAATTAGTCTACTTACTGATTCAAGCTTTTGACATTGCTTCAGCTGCTGTTTGCTTTATTGATTGAATTCCTTTCTCTAGGTACTACTGAATGTCCCTTATATTAGCTGTTGATCTCTATTCATAATACAAATCAGTTTGATGGAATTCAGCACCATTATATGCATTGTTTAAAGTTGATTTTATTATTCATTTTTTTCTTTATTGAACTTGTGGAGAGAAAAAAAGGCTTAGTGAGTTTATCCAGTGAGTAGATGAATCAAATAAACTGAGGTGGTCCAGGTTAAGTCCCAGTCTGTGCCGAGTTAGCTGACTTCAGCTGGGATGGTGGTAGGTGTACCATGATTGGACTCAGTGCCCCTGGGTTAAGGGTGAAAAAATCAAGCAGACTTTTCACTCCTGATCAATACCCAGCAACTGTTGCTGGAAGTGTGCTTGTGAATGTCAGGCAAGGACAGGATCGGGCTTGACAGTTTGTCTTTCACTGTCAAATAGCCTGCTAGCAATCACTGCCAAGACTCCTGTGTGAATAATGGCAGGAGCACCTTTAGCACCCATAGAACTGTACTCTAGTTAGGAGCCATGCTTTCAGAAGAGAAGAGGAGATTAGAAATAGATGAGAGGATAGAACCTTAAAAGCAAAGTTGACCGGTGATGAAGTATTGAAGGCAAATGTTCCATGATCCTGGTCACAGATTACCAAGCAATGTCCTTGTTTGTTTAATACTGTACAGCGGAGTTTATTTATTCTGAACTCTGAGGAAACCGTGGGGGTGGGGAGGGGGCCATATTTTTACTTGGAGATGGGAACTCAGCGGGTGCATAGATTTTCGGATGGTAAACCAGGAAGTGAAGTGAGCGCGTCGCAATGTGCGATCGCAACTCAATTGAAGGTTTTCACGCACGACAGCCAGCCAGATATGGGAGAGGAGGGAGGGAAATCGGAGAGGAGGGAGGGATAGCTCATGGGCCGTGGAGGACATCAGGGGGAGGGGGGAATTTGATGCTGGAGGTGGAGGACATCAGAGGGGACAGAGGGGGTGGGGGGGGTTGCAGATCGAAGGCAGATGAAGAGCATCAACGATAAACCCTCTTGACAGCTGATAAAGACATTTGCCTAGCTCTCTCCAGAACCGCTATCAAATGACAGGAATCCTCCATCTTCCTATATAATAGTTCCATCCCATAATCAATATAAATTGTATTAGTCAAACCTGGTCCCAAATTTTCAGGAGAAGAGTCGGAGGTGACAGTTCGGGAGAAGGGTCGGAGATGACAGTTTGGGAGACAGGTCGGAGGTAGGGAAGGGGGTCGAAAATCAATGGTGGGGGGGGGGGGGGGGGCCTGGAGGACATCGGAGGGGGGTGTTCTGATGCCGGAGGAGAACACTAGGTTGTTGGGAGGGGGGTGTCGTTGACAAGATCACAAACTCGGAGATGACCGAGTCCTCAGAAGAGTCGGAGGTCAGGAGTCATCAGAAGGGTCGGAGGTCGGGAGTCATCAGAAGGGTCGGAGGTACGGAGGACATCTCGGACATTAGGGTGGGGGAGGGCATGTTGGGCCTGGATGAAACATTCCTGCTCCTCCGGGTCCTCAAGCTGTGCAATAAAGGCACTCACCTCATGGATCCGGCCATTTTCTCTTCCTTTCACCTGGCAAGATTCACGAGCCCCGGGAAAGCCGTCCTGGTGAGTAACATTAAATAATAAAAAACCTATCGTAACTATTTCAACTGGGTAAATTGCCCTGTTAACAATCCGTCTGTCAGTATTAATTGGGGATGCGACTTCTGGGTTTCGGCTGCACACGCGCATCCAAGTGCACCCACGTTAAACCCAGAAATGGGCGCACTGGAACAGGGTTGCAGCTGCGATTAAAAAACCTACAATTTTTGACCCCTCACTCGCCCTCAACCAACCCGTTCTTTGGGGTTAAAATCACCCCCCAAAATCTCTGTTAAAGCCAACCTTTCGTTTGACAGAATGGGGCTATTCTTTTCAGAATCCACTTTTCCGAAGGATTGATTCACTGTTGAATGTTGCCTTAGTTTTATTTTTCACATTGTTTTAAATGTAAGGTCTATACGTGTTAATCCCCCCTGAGAGGCTTTCTGTTAAAAAGGTATTTTCTTTATGAATTAAAAAAAAATGATTTGCCTTAGTGCATGCCTAATCCTGTCCGCCTCTGCCCTGTCTAGGAGTTGGTTATACTCACAAACTGCAGCTAAACACCCCTAAATCAGCCGGTCCCTGCAGTTTGTCAACAGGCCAGTTATTGTGAGAGTCGGTGCTGCTCGCAGATCTTTACACCTGCCGTCCTTCCACTCTACCTATGGGACAGATCTAGTGACAAAAGGGATAGTGAGCCACCATAGCTGTTCTTGCGCTACATGTAGAATGATGGGATGGGTCGAGAGGGTTCTGTTGGGAATGTGGCCATTATTCCCTCAGCCTGCCTGCATTGAAAGCAAGGGAAGCAAGAGCATCACTCTTGGTTTATTGCTAAAAAAAATTAGTTTGATCGATTATGGCAACCATATTGTAACATTAATAGTTCTGTTGTCAGCAATATCAAATTAAGGTATATTCTTCTCTTAATATTCTCAAATGTATCGCTGATAAAGATTCCGATTCACAATGCCACGGAATAGTAGGATGTGCATTCTGGCTGTGCTTTCCTGCACAGTTTGTGGTTTCAGCTATGCCAGTGCGGAGAGGTGCCAAGAGAATGCCAGGTGCTTCCCCACAGGGATGGAGGGAAAGTTGGAGAGCTAGTCACCCTTATTAACCTCCTAGCAACTTGTATTGTCGACAACCCAAATGCATGGTTCTAGTTCATTCTCTGAAGAGGGTGTAAGGTGTGAGGGAGATTTTGAGGAGAAAATAATCAATAATTCATAGGAAAAAAACATTGCTGATAAATGTATGAGACTTCACTGCAGTCTCATTGCACACTCATATGGAGGTTGGGGGGGGGAGGGGAAGAATTCATCCTGTAACAAAAAACATGGAATGCCTACTTTCTACATAACTAAATGACCCAACTAAATTACAGGAACGTGCAGCTTTGAAACATGTTAGCAGGTTGTTAACTACCGAGAAAACTGACCATTCTCCTGTTTCTCATTAAAATAGGAATTTCCATGTGACGTTTACATGGGTGCAACAGCAATTATGAACAGCTCAATTTGATTGGACTTTCCCAGGAGATTGTGTGGTTTGGGAGTGGGCGAACGGTGGGCGAGATTTCACTATTGCCTGGGTTTGGTGGGCTTGATGGATCTGATGGCCTTTTCTCACTCTTCTTTCAGCATGTTTGACTGATTCGAAGTCTTGCCTTTTACTGTGGCTACAGAGTCTAACAGAGATATTGACAAGACTGGAGAGTATGAGAAGATTGTTGCTCTGTGCACAAGACTGTTTTTTCCATGTATGCTGAATACTTGAATCTGTTTAGTAGAAAGATGTGGTCAGTTGTACTTAGTAAGCACCTCATAATGTTTTTTCTACATTAAAATCACCATATAAATCAAAATTGTTGGTAGTGGAAGAAACTTTGATTTCTGTGCAACTGTCCTGCAATATCATACGCAACTTGATGCAGCAGGATATAGTCTGCTTGAAAAGTGCACTATTTGAAGGAAGAAGCGTGTGCAGAAATGAAGTACCAAAATGTCATATTCTTTTATGTCTATTTTGAATAGCAATAATGAACTTTGTTGTCTCACCAAATTAAGGATGAACACTGTGAGATTGACAGGCTTGTCCTTCTCTATCGTCCTTTATTTACCTTATCCTTACTTCAGCAAGATACAG
The DNA here is from genome assembly GCF_035084215.1 of Heptranchias perlo. NCBI lineage: Eukaryota > Metazoa > Chordata > Chondrichthyes > Hexanchiformes > Hexanchidae > Heptranchias > Heptranchias perlo. Next base: position 105,861,731 of record NC_090327.1, read on the forward strand.
AAGGTATGTGCTCACTGCTGGTTTTTTCTGTAATACGGCATATAAGCAACATAGAAATGGATTCAGTTGACCCCGCCCTGACGCGGGATACTCTACCTTCCTCTTACTCTAGCTTAACTCCTCCACTTACCCTGGAGGAGCGAGGCTGGGGATTTTCGGGCTTGTAATGTTTGCTTAGATGTCCAGACAGTAACGAGAAGAGCCAGTTACCTAATACTGCAGGCAGCCTTTGGTATGTCGTTGCGCTATTCCAGCCAATCAGAAGTTAAGGGGACAGCCTATGATCCTATGCTACAGAAATTATTAACAAATTCAAATAGTTCAATTTTAAGCTAATTCAGCTGTCACCATAACTCCAAACTCATGATGAGAATGGTGTGAAGTGAGTATCTTAGCAACTGCTGCGCTGGGACACTTGCTGAAGTACCTTCCTCGAACAGAGGTCAGGGCTGGTCTCTCACATTTCTACCCCTGTTAATCTGCAACTAACACAGTACTGCAGGTACACAAATGTATTTCTAATAAAGTATGTTCGCAGAAGTCCCCTTGTGTAATTTTGTGACAGATGTCTAAAAACTTACCATGGAAATAGAATGACCTGTCCACAGATGCTGCCTGTTTACACTACAGTTGTTGCTAGAAATCCCAATTCAACATGGGTTTTAAAATTTTACTTTAAATAGAGTCCATAGGGGTGGGTGGGGGGGTGTTAAAATGAAATAAAATGACCTTTATCCCTTAATTCCACAAAAAAGATCTGATATAATTACTTTGCACATTAAATAGACCATGTAAAGTGGAAGACTGCAGTTCTGAAGCTAATTTTCACTTACAAAATTGTTATTAACTACCTATCCTTTCCCAACCCTGTAGTTCCCACCATATTGACTTATGCTTCAAAATTGAGAGTGTGGAGTAACCTAGGACAATTGCCAACGTCACTCCAGATTTGTTTGTTATCAATGTCGAAGTAATGAAACGTTTCTCTATTGCAAGAAGTTCCTCCTAGTAACCTAGTTGAGAATTAATAATCTTCCAGTATTTGGTGTGAGGAGTTTTAAAGTGACAGCCAGATTGTTGGAGTTGAATCTCTGACCTGTTAATTATAAAGTTAACATTCTTATCACTGTGCTGTTGATACTCATAGCCTTTCTCTGCTGAGGCAATAACAGGAAACCCACTAGGGAAAACTGACACTCGTGGCTGATTGGTAGCAGAACTCATGCTAGTTAGTCATCAAAGCAATACATTACTTACAAGCCATTGAGGAGAAAGTCAAATCATTTCCTTTTATTGACTATAGATGGAAAGGAGACCACTTTAAAAGGACAAACAAAAATGGTGAACACTTCTGGCAATTGTTTTTGTCTCAAGGATTTACAACTCCACAAGGATATCTAATGTTCCAGTTTTTCCAAATTGTCCTTCTCTCAGCATTATTTTAACAAATTAGTTGCTTTGCAAATCACAGGATCATGTGAAAATGGTTTACAGTCATTTCAATTCCATCTAAATCATCTGCAAGGGATACATGTAAAAACAACAATGAGGTAGAAAAGAATTTTGCATAGAACTAGTTCAGGTTCTTGTCCTGGATTGGCTCTAATTGCCCTGACAGGTCATTGTAAGTCCATTCAAGGGTGTTGTTGATGGTGTCTCTGTTAGTTTCCATCATCCCTTCGGCAAGATTTTTTTCTGACCTACTTTGCAGTCCATTAGTTGCTGCTCACTTACTCTTTCAGGTTGTTGCCGGAATGCTGGTCAGCATGTGGCCTGACTAAGGGAGCAGAGTTACATAATAATATGGGTTGGAGACTAAGGGGGCTAAATTGGTCCTGGGGGTAGAGCAAAATGAACAATAGTGAATCGGCAGCCTGGTTTACACCCCGCCAGATTTTCATTTCCATTGACTAATGCCCAAGACCAATTTCGGCCCCAAGAAGCGTGAGGTTAAGAGTGATTGGAAGCAGTTATAACTTTTTACCGCCGTTATTCCTGAATGTGATCTACAGAACAGAAAGGAAAAGAGTTCTAAATATTGAATTTCAACATGGCTCAATGGGGCAGAAATTGGTATGCATTGCGCCCATTTTTCTTTTGAGTATAAAACGGGCACAAAGCATGCCAATTTAGCAGTAGGACAGCCTGTGCCCAATCTGTGCACGTGTTGGTTCCACCACTAAATTTGTGGGGACCATTTTGTTAAGATGCCTAAAACAGGTGTTAGGCCTCTTCAATATGTTATTGTCTGTTGAAGACCCCCCTCCACATTAATTTGTTCCTGATGAGCAGGGCAGGCATCGAGCCTATCAGCTTGTTGTTTTTCCTACTATCAGAGAGCTCAGGATGGATAGCCCATGCTATTTCCAGTGCTGACCCGAACGGTGTAAGGATTCACTGCTCACCCTGCAGCACTCTATCCTACTTATTTCATGCATACGATTTAATTTTGGCTGATGGACCTGCCTATGGAAGGTTATTTTTGTGGTGGGCATGAGTAAAGAGTATCGGGGCGTTAGTCCGAATTGTAACCGGCTCTTTTTCTGTTTTTTGCTATTTAATGTTCTCCGTGCAGTGGTAAATTGGTCATATGCATCTGTTGCAGTCTGGTTACAAGTGGTTCATTGGCTGCAAGGAGGTGGCACTGCTGATAATACAAGGGGTGTGGGAGAGGTTTGGGGAGTATCTGAGTGGGCTGAGAGATGTCAGCTGTACTTTGACCTTGTGGCCTGTGTAACTACGTGACAGTAAAAGGGGAAGAGGCACTCTCATTGTATCAGATGGAGAGTAGCAGAACTCAATCCAGTTCTGTGTGCGGGGCCCGCTAAAAGTTTGACGGTTTTTTGTTTAATACTTCTCTGCAACTTAATTCACCGATAGCCCTGATGATGACTCAGATTTGGGACTTGAGTCATGAATATAAGGCATTTCCTGATGTTGTTATGATGGGAATTGTACACAAGGATGGTTTCACATGGATGTTTTGAGCCATTATATTGACATTGCTTGAACTCATATTCTTTTAAAAAAATGTGCTCGATAAGATAAGGGATGCTAGTGGACGTAACTGTTCCCATTTCAGTGCCAGCATCAAGCAATCTCATGTCAGGTATTGCACAACCAGCTGCCAAGCAAATCTCTTTCAACTCTGGCCTAACAACATGCCAGAACCCTAGTTCAGAAGAGTACCCCATTGTGCACCAATGTGACAATTTTTCATATCAGCTGTCATATGGTCCCTGCATGGGATTGCTTGTTAGGGACAGTTTTTTGCTGCAGAAGGATTGAAACTGCCCAAACTCATTTCACATAGGACCCTTACAGCCAGCAGACAGAGGAGGTTTACATCCCATCAGTCTGGGCTGGATTTCAATCAAGGTCCCAGAAACGCCAGGTCCCCTTCACCCATCACCCCTGTGCTCGCAGAGCTGCATTGGCTCCAGGTCTGGCAACGCCTCGATTTTAAAATTCTTACCCTTGTGTTCAACTCCATCCAAGGTCTCCTCCCTCCCTATCTCTGTAACCTCCTTCAGCCCTACAACCTTCCAATTCTGGCCTCTTGCGCATTCCTGATTTTTATCGCTCCACCATTGGTGGTTGTGCCTTCAGCTGCCTAGGCCCCAATTCCCTCCCTAATCCTCTCCTCCTCTCTACCTTTCTCCTCCTTCAAGTCACTCCTTAAAACCTATGGGAGCTAAATTGGGCCGCATAGCGCCTGTTGTATCGGCGCTACGCGGACTCCTAAGCCTCGAAAATGGCGTCCGAGATGCGCGCGCACAGTTCTGGCATGACGTGCGCAGAACGCCATCTTGGTAAAGGTGGTTGCCTAAGGAACGCAGGAAGCATGTAAAGTAGGGAGGTTATGATGTTAATCAGTGTTCAACACTGATTTGAAGCAGCAGGCAGCATTTTTGAACTCCTCGCTCCAGCTAATGCACTGTCCTAGCCTTGCATAACGAAACGGGAGTTAAAGGGCTATTTAAAGGGATCATGCAGGAGTTACAGGTTAGGTGCTGGATTAGTTATTCTGGCTGCTGATACAATTGTGGGTGTTTGTGGAAGTTTCCTATACTTGGAGAAAGTTGCTATATTGTATAGAGAGTGGTCTGGCTGGTTGTGCAGTACTGTTGGTGGCATTTTAAATAGTGAGCTGAACAAGGTTACTTCCAGACATGGATGGCCTGCTAGGGCTTCCTCTGGGAATTGAACACAACTGGGAGCATGCAGAGAGGCGACGCAGAGCAGGACAAACTGCTAGAATAGGGAGGAGGAGGAGGCGCAGGGCACTCAGCAGGAGGCCATATCCAACGAGGGCCTTCAGGGACCAATTCTCTTACCTCAACTTCAGCGACGACCAGTGCATCCGACGGCTGTGGTTCACGAAAGAGTTCGTGACTGAAATTTGTAAACTGCTGCAGGCACAACTGCAGCTTCAGAGCAGGGTAAGGACAGCATTGCCAGTGGCTGTCAAAGTAACTGTGGCGCTTAATTTTTATGCCTCTGGCTCCTTTCAGGCTGCTGCTGGAGATATAAGCAACATCTTGCAGTTTACAGTGCACTGCTGTATAAGGGAGGTCACTGAGGCACCGTACGCAATGAAAAACAGATTCATCTCATTCCCTCTTGCCAGAGACAAGCAGCAGGAGCGAGCACGAGGTTTTGCATGGATTGCAGGCTTTCCCCATGGTGCAGGGTGCCATTGACTGCACGCATATTGCCGAGCGTGCTCCACATCTGAACTTGGCCATATACATGAACAGAAAGGGATTCCACTCCCTCAATGTGCAGCTGGTGTGCAACCACACACAGCGCATCATGCAGGTCAATGCCCACTATCCTGGCAGCAGTCATGATTCCTTCATTCTGCAGCAGTTCAATGTGCCATCTATATTTCAACCAGTTCCGCAAGTCAAAGGCTGGCTACTGGACGACAAGGATTATCCCCTCATGAAGTGGCTCATGATTCCGGTCCGGACTGCACGCATGTGTGCACAGCAGTCATACGACAAGAGCCATGCTCCATGCAGAACATCATCGAGCACACCATAGGCATCCTCAAGCAATGCTTCCGCTGCCTGGACCGGTCTGGAGGAGCCCTGCAGTACTCAGCTGAGTGGGTATCAAGATTTGTCGTTGTACACTGCATGCTGCACAACCTCGCCATTATGAGGGGACAGCCCTTGCCACCGCCTATCCGGCGAGAACCTGAGCCAGAGGAAGAGGCGGAGGAGGAGGAGGAGGAAGAGATGGAGGAGAAGGAGGAAGTGCAGCAGGAAATGGAGAAAGAGGCAGGAAGGCAAACAGGTCGACAGGCCCTGTCTGCCAGGGCTCTGCATGATCAGCTGATTAATGAGCGATCCCAGTAATCTGAACAATACCTCAACAGTCCCACACTCCTTACCTTTCCACTCCCACATGACCATCAAATTGTCCTCCTAATGATTACACATTGCTTCCTCCCTCAGCTCATCGCAGAAATGAAAACCAACACCAAATACAAATTCAAATCCAAATTTATACATTAACATGTAATAATTCAAACAAAATTCACTCTTGTGCATTCCCTTAGTGCCTGTCGTTTGTGTGCCATTACCTATCCTAGTGCTCCTACGAGGTGCATCCCCAGTGGCTGGAGTATGGGTGGTGGAAGGCTGACCTTCAATGGAGGAGAGTGCAGATGGCCTTGGAGGATGACCTAGAGCACCTCTGGGCCGGGAGGGCCCGGCTGCAGACTGCACCACCTCGGCATGGGCTGCAGCAGTCTGGGCTGGCTGGCCGACTGACAGGCAACAGCAAGGGCACTGTCAGAGTGGCAGGGGTGGGAGCAGGAATCCTGTCATCCTGAGAGAGGACAGCAAGTTCGTCTTCCATGGCGCCACTGTCACTCTTTTTTGGGGCGGTACCTCAGCAATCCTGGTGATCTGTTGGAGAACAGATTACTAGAATGCTGTGACGCACTGGAAGCCCCTTTCAACAATGGTACCCAGAGCCACGCTAGCCGGAGTCTGAGCCAGTAACACAGCAGTCTGAGCGTCCAAGGCAGCAGTCTGAGTTCCAAACGCAGCAGTCAGACCTTGTAAGGCAGATATTTGTGCTGCAATGGAAGCGGTGACACCAGTCATCAGACATTGTATCATGGTGGATTACACAGGTGCGCTGATTGAGGTGACCACCCATTCTATGTGGGAAAGGATGGGCTCCAAGCTCCACACAAAGCCTTATGCCAAATTGGAGCTGGACTCCTCCATGTCCCTTCACATTGTGCGCAGGCTTTCTAGCAGGCTTTCCAGTGCACCAAGCATTTGGTTGTATACACCCATCAGCTTCTTCTGTAGCCTGGACAATCAAAGTCATCATCTAACTCCTCTGCAGCAGAACTAGTGAGCAACTTTGCTCCCACCCTGGCTCCTGCACACTTGTGCTCGGTGTCTCACCACGTGCAGATCCCTCCTCTATCCTAGCCTCTAAAGTACATGCAGTGTCAGTCTCTGAGCTGATGGCTGCGAGTGTAAGATCGAGTAACTGTGTGTCTTCATCATCACTGTCATCTTCCTCTGCCTCTTCTGACTGGGCAGGTTCCAGTTCTTGGGTACCTGAAATGACAAAGGGACATGGGTTGAGTTGTGGTGAGGGGGGAGGAGAAAGTAAGATGTGCTCACACCATCTGCAGCACGTGAGTCAGAAAAGATTGTGGGATGAGGGAGAAGTGGGAAGTGAGAAAGAGGACTCGGAATGCAGAGACCCTCATCATCGATACCTCCAGCACTGCCAGTGACCACGGTCGCAGCGACTGACCGCCCGATGATGGCCAGCACTGTCTCCTCCGTGGGGGTGAGGACATGTAGGCGTGCCTGTCTTCCCCCAGGTCTTTCCTGCTGCCTGCTGTTATGTGCCATCTTCTCCTGCAGGAAAGAGGGAAGTGTATTAGTGAATGTCCTGCAAGATGTTTAGGTGATGTGGCTGTCATGGTTGAATAGTCAGTGTGTGTGACCTGTGAGTTGTGTGTGTCTGGCTTGCAAGAGTGGTACTGTGTGAGGGTGAGATGCAGCATATGATTTGAAGAATTGTGCACTGTTGGAAAGAGTTTGTTGGTGGGTGGGTGACGGGAGTGTAGTGAGTGGAACAGTGGATGAGGCTAGTGGTGCAGTTGGTAGGATATGTCACTTGACAGTTGAAGTCACGCACCTTGACCACTCGTGTTAAATCATTGAACTTCTTCCTGCCCTGCATCCGTGTGCATGGTGCGATGCTCCCGGCATTCATCTCGTGCGTGACTTCCTCCCATTGCCTCCTCAACTTGTGTCTGGATGGCTACCTGCCCACCTACAGATAAAGGATGCCCCTCTGTGCATCCACCTCTTGCACCAAGGCCTTTAGTGTATCATCCTGAGAACCTTGGTGCACGCTCTCTCGCAGGCCCAGCCATTCTTCAGTATATCCCAGGTCTCCCTGCACTTCCCCTTTAAGAGGTGCAGTCTGCCTTTAAGTAGTGCTAGCCACCCCCGACATCAGGGCCCTCTGCTGGTGCGTGCAGCCACTCACAGTGCAGGTAGGGCTGGCTGCACGCAGCAATCACTGCAATCACCAGGTAGCACGAATGTTACGTGCTGCCTGCATCGCAACCAATGAGTGCGGGTTAATCGCGCACCCCGATCCCAGCACTCATTTTCGGGGTTTAACCAATTCAACCCCCTATGTCTTTGAACAAGCTTTTGGTCGCCTGTCCTAATTTCTCTTTATGTGGCTCAGTGTCAATTTTGTCTGATAACCCTCCCGTGGATCGCTTTGGCATGTTTTTACTACGTTAAAGATGCTATATAAATGCAAGTTATTATTGTTGTTGCGTCTAACCCATTGTGCCACCCAGGTCTCGGTATGTTCATATTTCTGGAGCTTTAGAGGCTGCAGGCTGTGGCTACATTTGAGTGGATGGTTAATGCTGGTCCTATGGGTACTGGTTTTCTTGTTTATCTATGATTGCACAGTTTAATCTGTGACTGCTGAAGAGAAACCACTGTTTACAAGAGCACAGTTTAATCCTCTGGAAAGCTTGAGTAATCATCCATGATCATGATTGGGCAGTCATCAGATGACAATCGTCACACAGAAATCAATACTTACAATTTTCCACAGGTATTCTGGAAGTTCAGACATTATGGCCCTAATTTTATAGGGGGGGGGGGACGGGGGAGGGTGGGTACAGTGCGTGCGAGCCTCGAAGTGGGTGGCACACCCAGGGAGTTCAGAGACGAGGAGGGCCGGATGGTTTTAATGGCCGGGCCTCATTACCATAACTTTCAGCGGACTCCCGCCCGAACCCAGCCAGATGCACTACCTGGCCGGCGGGTGGCAGTGTAAGATTGCAGGCAGGAGGCCGCAGAGGGTGTAAAGTAAAGAAGTATTTAGATTAGAAAATGTTGTAGGGGACCTTGGTGCCTCTCTGCATTGACTTTTATTTTTGGCCACAGGGGATTGGTTTGCTGCTCCGAAACAGCTTTTTCTCATTCCACATCACTTCATCAGTCGAAATGCCTTTTTTGTTCTCAGATAAATTTGTCTTCATTTCCATCTCGTAGACATCTTGAGCTTGTTTGTTTTTCCTCAATGTAGCTGTCAACTTTCAACTTTCAACAACAGCACGGATGCTTTTTGATTGGTTTCTCACAGAGCTTACATTTTCATTACTTTTTCTCAAATTCTTTTGCATTGAACATAGTGGAGGTTGAAACAAGTTGAGACAGGAAGTCTAAAATGATAAACCCCATGGAAGGGCAGTATACTACTGAAATAATGGGCCAAATCTTGCTGGAGTGGGGCATATCGCGACATACACCAACAAGAAAGAGTCTAACCACCTCCCCTTGACATTCAACGGCATTACCATCGCCGAATCCCCCACCATCAACATCCTGGGGGTCACCATTGACCAGAAACCTAACTGGACCAGCCATATAAATACTGTGGCTACGAGAGCAGGTCAGAGGCTGGGTATTCTGCAGCGAGTGACTCACCTCCTGACTTCCCAAAGCCTTTCCACCATCTGCAAGGCACAAGTCAGGAGTGTGATGGAATACTCTCCACTTGCCTGGATGAGTGCAGCTGCAACAACACTCAAGAAGCTCGACACCATCCAGGACAAAGCAGCCCACTTGATTGGCACCCCATCCACCACCCTAAACATTCACTCCCTTCACCACCGGCGCACAGTGACTGCAGTGTGTACCATCCACAGGATGCACTGCAGCAACTCGCCAAGGCTTCTTCGACAGCACCTCCCAAACCCGCGACCTCTACCACCTAGAAGGACAAGAGCAGCCGGCCCATGGGAACAACACCACCTGCACGTTCCCCTCCAAGTCACACGCCATCCCAACTTGGAAATATATCGCCGTTCCTTCATCGTCGCTGGGTCAAAATCCTGGAACTCCCTTCCTAACAGCACTGTGGGAGAACCTTCACAACACGGACTGCAGCGGTTCAAGAAGGCTTCTCACCACCACCTTCTCAAGGGCAATTAGGGAATGGGCAATAAATGCTGGCCTCACCAGTGACGCCCACATCCCATGAATGAATAAAAAAAAAGTTAGACTTTCTCCTGCACCCTTTCGCTCGAGAAAGTTTTGTGCCATAACTTGCTGGAAGTGTGAGCTGATAATGGCGCAGCGGGGGTAATGGGGCGTCTGGGACCTTAGTGAACGACGGGACCAATAGTGTATCTCCTTAACCAATGAGATTTTAAGGATTGAAAAAGAAACAGAGGAACGACGGAGAAGGAGGGTGAATTAGAGTCAAATCAGATACATAAAGAGAAATAAGGAGAGGGAAAGAAAGATTGGATGAAGAGAGAGAGAGAAAAGAGACAGAAAGGAAAAGTAAGATTAAAAATTTTTTAATTTAAAATTTGACACTTTTAAAATCTCTAATTACAATTTACTACATGCAGGAATGAGTTTGAACACTTAAATTGTTCACTTTCTGGGCCAGAGAGGTTGATTGGCCGAAGTATTAATAATTATCACATTGTTAAAAAGGTACTTACGCTGTTAAGTTCCAGCCCTAACTTTCTGCGGTGAGTTTAATGGGCAATTAATATGCAAATCCAGCAAGTTCTTAAAAATAACGAAGAGACTAAGGGCGAGATGCCGTTTGTGCGAAGCCAATGGCGGAGTGGCATAAATCAACCAGCAAGTTCTGTAAATTCGCAATTCACGACGTATCTCTTAATCCCCTGAACTTGCTGGCCGATTTGCACATTAATAATGGCGTGCGTCATTAACATGCCGTTATTTTTCCAGCAAGATTCAGTCCAATATTTTACTGGACATTGGGAATTGTCTGTGGGAAGCAGGAGCTGAAATCTGTAAAGCATGTTATTTTAATTTGTAGGAAAATCAGCACACTTATTAGGGATAAGACTACTAACACATCAAATAACTTATACACAGCACAGTAGGAAATAATTTTTCATTGAATCATCCGCCCGTACATAAGAGGCTGACAAATACAATTCATGCAAACTGACCCTGGAGTATCCTTTTAAACAATGTCCCCTTCTCTTCCTTACAGCACTGCCAGGACTGATGGGAAGAATGTTTTGACACAAATTATTCACCAAAGCTTTTGTAAAATTATTGTTCCACTGCAAACAGAGCACAAGTCTTAAATCCATTGGTGAAGAAGGAACTTATAAGGGATCATGTTTGATGCCAGACAATGTTTGATATGGCTTTGAAGGAACAACAATTAGAATTAAAAGCAAAATACTGCGGATGCTGGAAATCTGAAATAAAAACAGAAAATCTTGACCCTGACCTGCTGGTCGCTTGCCATTTTAATTCCCTGTCCCACTCCCACTATGACCTCTCTGTCCTCGGCCTCTTACATTGTTCCAATGAAGCTCAACGTAAGCTCAAGGAACAGCACCTCATCTTTCGTTTAAGCATTTTACAACCTTCCGGACTTAACATTGATTTCAATAACTTCAGATCATAACCACTGCTCCCATTTTTTCGGTCAGCTATTGCTGGTAATGGTTCTGCTGCTGCCATTCACAGCTACTCCTGATCAATCTTTTGTTTCTTAACCTGTTCCATTACCTCCTTCCTTGCCTTGTCATCCCTTTTGTCATTTGACCTGAAACGTTAACTCTGTTTCTTTCTCCACAGATGCTGCCTGACTTGCTGAGCTTCTCCAGCATTTTCTGTTTTTATAACAATTAGAATTAAATGGTAAAGTTATTCTTTTTAGACTAAATCTTGCATGTGGAGGACCAGCAACCAGCGATTTAGAGATGTTAAAATGTGAAATGGAGATTTGTCCTTTCATCCTGGATGAAAAATAAATCTCTTTAGCAGATTTATCTCTACTAAAGAGACCACAGCCATATTAAATCCAACGCATTCCGGCATGCAGCAAATGAAATGCTTTTGCCCTAATGGGGTCATACTTGAAAAATCCTGCCGACCTATTTTCCATTCATCCTGATGTACTTTGTTAATGCCATAATTCATGTAAACATGAAAGTATCTGGTATAAAACTTTTAGAGCATCGAAGGTGAATTCAACACAGCAACTGAAGATAAGCTGCATTGTTGTTAGGTTATAGAAATAACTGCTTCCTTATGTGTTGTTTGAAATATGATTTTATAATACACTAACTTTTGCTTCCATTGGCTGAGTGCTTGTGATGAAGAAGACCTACGTGGTTTAGCAACCTATGTGCCATGGAAGCCTCATCTCTGTCTTATACTGACGATAAACTGCATTCTCAAATGTCATGGTGTTGTAGCATGTTGGAGTATTGTCACTCTGTTCTACTGAGCGCTGACAAGCATTTCCATGCCCATGATTCAGAATATGCTGTTACCAAAGGGACACCAGGTGCTCCCAGCGGAAGGGGAGGGAAAATCATCTCTGGCCACAGTTGCTCACCTCTTTAGTCCATTTTCAGAACAAATTGGCCGAGTCCTGGGAGCAGATTGTGCGTTCGTCCTCTTAGATGTAGATGGTACATGATAATGGGAAAAGAAGAAAAGATAGATGAGGACATATGCATTTTTCTAAAATTAAAACTGCTTTCTTGGTTCCAATTTGGAGTTTTTCCTTCTGATGTAAGAGGTGGACATTTTAATTGATTGGTGGCTGCTGTCACGTGATCTAGCAGTTCTTTTGTACAATTAGAGAACTATTTTTTTCTTCTTGTCAATTTTTCATTGGGCTAAAGTGGAATGCAATGATACTTAAAAGCTCGCCAGAGAAATGGAGTGGTCACCCTGTGCTATTCCAAATAACACATTGTTGTCCAATTGAAGACCATTAAGAATGAAAGGTATAAAAGTATTAGCTATCTCGGTGAGATCAAGCATATCTGTTTCTCTAAAGTATTAAAAGTTTTCTGTGTCTTTTAGAATGCAAAGATGTATGATTGTAGAGTGCCAAAAATATTCACTCACTCGTTTATGCTGACCTCATGACTAATACCACATGGCTACCATGGACCAATCACACCCAATGACTCAATGGTACAAAAACACACAAGGCAGCTATGTTGGATTTTTTTATCTGCTTTGCTTTATTTTTCTTCTGCCCTTTCTGTTTCTCCCTCCATTTCATCTACCACTCCCCCCAAGCACATTTCTCACCACCTGTTCCCACTCCTGGGACCCAGCCCCAACTTTACCCTCAGAGCTGGCCAGCAACATCCCCCCAACTGGAATGTTGCAGACGCCAGTGAAGCTGTCACGTGTTCCAATGACGCCTGCAAGAAGGTAAATGCATCCCTGCTGTTACCGCAAATGAGTGCTGTGGACTCTAGCGACACATCTAAATCAAATGTGGGCCTGCTGCATCGCCAGTAGTCCTGGGAGGTGGGCGGTAAAGAATGCAGGGGGCTGAGCGCGGCAGCAGCGACCCACAGTAGTTCTCTGGTGCTGGGAGCTGGACTCTTTCCCTGTTTCTTCAGCGGTCCCTTTAAGAACCGCCGTTTAGGCCACTGTAGAACTGGAAAAACTCCTCGGAGCTTGCACAGCGCATACTCCACCTAGTTTTCCACTGATTTTGAAGAAGGGCCCCGAAACAGGCGAAGGAACCTTTCTTGCATATTCAAATTACCCAATGCTGCTTTCAGGCAGCCACCAGGTACACTTAAAAACAGTGAGGGCCAATAGGCCATGCTGTCGATGCAGATTAGGTGCAGGACCTCGTGCCCAGAAATTGGTATACATTGCACCCATTTCACGCCCAAAAAGCGGACGAGACGCATACCAATTTCTACTCCAGTGTATCCACATAACTTTTGCTGAATCTGGCCCATGCCAAGTGCCAAGATGTCGGATCCGGCCCACCATATAAAATGAGTTTGATACTCTTGGTCTAGGTACTTTATTTCTCTAAATTTGTGTGACTATACCTCGCTTTAAAAACCCAACATATAAAAGTAAGTCTTTTTCAAAACCCTTCCTTTATAGAGTCCTTTAATTTGAAAGCTTTCTCCAGCAGTACAAGTACTAATGGACAATTGGAATACCATTCACCTTCATTGTTGGTAATTACACAGTGTCTGCTCCACCAGTAGAAATTTCCATGAGGACAGTCAGACTTTGGCTGTAAACTAGCAATACTGTACTTGGGTTACCTGATTCAAAAATGATTTATCACCTCACTTCTACCCACGAGTGAGAACTAACCTTTAGTACTTGGTCCTTTGGTGCAGGGGAACTCCAATCTACAAAAGTCAAACTCATCTGACATTTACTTCCATTAGACTTGTAAGTATTACAAAGCAAAGTATCTTTTTCTATTAATTCTTTTACACTAACAGTTGTACTGTGTACGTTAATTTGACACTTGAAAAGGTGAGCCGTACTTAATTCATCAGCATGTACAATTTTTACTTCCTTTTGCTGACCCTCGATCTAATTCAACAGCAGCTTCTTATATTTATTTGGGCTTTTCACAAAACAAAACTTCCCAAGGCGCTTTACAAGGGGAGTGTTGGACACTGAGCAGAAATTATAGGAGAGATAGCTGAAAGCAGAGTGAGAGGTAATGAAGTGACATGTTTTTTTTGAAGTTCTTAGAAATGTGAAATCCTTTCTTCTAAAGATAAAATTTTCCCATTTTTCTGGACGGACTAGATGAAATAATAGCTGTTATAAGTGTTGTCAATATTTAATATATTTAAACATTCAACAGCTACTATAACTTCTCGACCGGCAGACGCTCTGGTTTCATCTTAACTGTGCTAGAAGTCTCCTCTTTCACTTTGAGGACTAAAAAATGTGTGTGTTTGTATGTTTGTGGACAAATATTCACTCTGAGCAGGTTTCATTGTGTTCCCCTCGCACCCTCAGCTATTGATTTAAGGTCGAGGTACGGCAGGACTTGTGATGAAAGTGATCTGCCATTTTATAATTGTAAATACAAACCTATATTCCTTGAAAATCTTAAGAAATGTCTTTTCCCGACCTGAACTATTCCTTTCAACAACAACAACAACTTGCATTTATAAAGCACCTTTAACATAGTAAAAATGCCCCACGGTGCTTCACAGGAGTGCTATCAAACACAATTTGACACCGAGCCACATAAGGAGATATTAGGACAGGTGACCAAAAGCTTGGTCAAAGAGGTAGGTTTAAAGGAGCGTCTTAAAGGGGGAGAGAGAGGTGGAGAGGAGGAGAGGTTTCGGGAGGGAATTCCGGAACTGAGGGCCTAGACAGCTGAAGGCAAGGTAGAAGTGATGGTATCGTGAGATTTAAGAAAAGGCACTCCAATACTTGTGTTGTGCTTACATCCACTTAATTTGGGAGTGGTTGGTGGTCCTACCTGCTCCGAAGTAAAGAACATCCAAAACAATAGATACAGTTCAATGCCAGTTGAGAGGGTCAAGTAAAGTCATCCTAAATAAAACTGCATGGGGAGCCCAAGTGTCACGATCATGTTTACTCTCTTACTAAACGTTTGCTTGAGTTGTGATTTTGGATACAAAATCAATTATATCCTGAAGATTCAAACTCAGAGGCCATGATAAGGAGGATGTCACCTTTTTTAAAGTTCTGGTGGATTTATTGCGCCCACAATGTAATCCAGACATAGATTTTTGTTCTTTTTTCTGTTTTCAGTTTAGGTTAAATTGCTGAATGAATGGTTTAAATGAGCTATGGTAGAAAGCTGTACCCATTGATGACCGACAAAATATTCTTGGCTCAGTGCTAGCACTCTCGCCTCTGAGTCAGAAGGTCATGGGTTTGCACTTCCAGGTCAAATACATTTCCCTTATAAATCCCACTCCAGAGACTTGAGTACATAATCTAGGTTGGTACTGAGTCATGCTGCACTGTCGGAGTTGCTATCTTTTAGATGAGATGTTAAACCAAGGCCTCATCTCCCCTCTCAGGTAGACTTTAAAGATCTTGTGGCACTATTCGAAGAAGAGTTCCCCCGATATCCTGGCCAGCATTTATCCCTCAATCAACATGTAAAAAACAGATTATCTGGCTTTTTATTTCAATGCTGTTTGTGGGAGCTTGCAGTGCACAAATTGGCTGCCATGTTTCCTACATTACAACAATGACTTTGCGTCCTGAGGTCGTGAAAGGCGCTATATAATTGCAAGTCTTTCTTAATCTGTAATTCATAGGAATCCTGATTGAAGTGTAACAGGTTAAAACTACATCTCAGTAACAACATGCAACAAGATGTGTTCGAAGGATTTATATGAGTTAAGTGATCCTATGAATTTTATTTTCTTTGGTATTTCTGATTACAGAGCTACCTTATTTTCTACATGAATAAGTGCAGAGACATCTCCTATGGCTTTTGGTTTCCAAGTTTTCTTTTCTCATGGCAATGGCTCATCCTGGGCTACAATCGTACACGTGTCAGCAGTACCTTATCCAAGTGCCCATTCTCTGTATGCGGGCCTAGGCAATGGATGTCGAAGGTTGTTTGACTGTGGGGGGGTGGGGGGGGGGGCATGTAGGAAATTCAGCTGAGGAATGTGTTATGACAAAGTGAAACGAGACAGACAAATAGACGAAGTCAGTAAACAAATTGCCAGTAATTCAGTTCACAATGGTGCCAGCAAAATAAGAAGTAAAAAAGGTGACCCTAAAGTTGCCAAAAGAAGCCAGGTTCTGATGCAGGAATGTTGAGGTTCTTCAAAAGCCTTAATTCTGCATGTAACACTGATGCAGCAAATGCAGCTTGAACAAGAACAACAACAACTTGCATTTATCTAGAGCCTTTAACGTAGTCAAATGTACTCTGGGGTATTCTACCAGGTTGCAAGCTGCTCGCAATAATAAAATAATTCCACAAGTGGCAATCAGCGTATCACGGGAAGGTGTATGTACTAATGTAGAAGATATAGATGCGCTAAATATTCTTGTTGATCTCGCAATTTTCTTAGCTATCTAAAGCATTTCCCAGATCTAAACAAAAATGCACCGCAATTTTGTATCAGGCATTCGAGATGTGGAAGTGACAGATAATTAGATTTTCTCCCGACCTGTGGGCTAAATACAGTGAGGGTCATTTTCAACTTTGCCGCCTGGGCGATTCCACAATGGAATGAAAATCGGGCGGGTTGTACAATGGGTGGGCGATCCACTCCGCTAGGTTACCTCCCAGGCAGCAAAGTTGAAAATAATCGCTCCCCCCGCCACCCACTCTGTGATTGGTGATTGCTAGCCTAACACAAAATCAAGGCTAGAAAATATCGTGCCATTTATAACAGTTTATCCACTAGGTGGAGTGCTAACCAGCTTTGCACGAGGTTTGGAGTCAGTTCCGTGTGTTGCACCCTTGCTAGCTTGCAAAGCTACTTGGGAGTATCCAGAACCATCAGCCAAGTGCAAAGCTACCTGAGAGATTCCAGAACATTCTGAGAGACTTGGCGGAATTGGATCTCTCCACCAAACAGAAGCAACTGATTATAGACTATGGAAGGTGAAAAATGTGGTAGAAGAGTCAAGAAATTGAAATTATATTCTGCTGATACTGATGCACAGTTCCTGTCTGCTTAGCTGGAGGTGTCTGCAGTGAATTTTGTTGGAAGCAATAAGGAGTTCACACTGAAGAGAAACCCTTCAAAGATACAGGAGTAGAAATTGGACCTCATTGCACCCATTTAATGGGGGCTTTATGGGAAGAAGGAGGTTGGTTTGTGTAGCCGTTAATGTAATTTGGCTTAGTTAATGATGATTCAAGCAAACTAAATTTCAGGCAGCTAATAATCCCTCGACATAGATAGCAAAGCCTAGATTGTTTTCAACAAGGAGTTAAAAAGTAGTCTGGTTAAATTAAGTTCCTTTGTAAAGTTTATGGTTTTATTAGTCCAGCTTTCTTCTTGCAAGCATCACAATCAAACTGGATCCTGTCCTCACCCAACACCTGTTCCTGCATGCATAGATTACCCAGGAGTTACCGGGTTGCAAATGGCTAACACAGCACAAACCAAGAAGGTCCCAGATTCAATCTGTGGAACCAGACAAATGATTGAATCTGGATCCTTTCTGGATAGTCATGTGGGTACATTTATCCATAAAGGGAGCTAAAGGCAATTGTAAACAAATGAAAACAAACATTATTGCTTTGATATAGTGATAGATCAAAATAGTGTAAGATATTAAGGAGACTGTTGGGTTTGCATACTATTACTAACTGTTCAGGTGGATGTGAACGATCCAATGGGAATGCTCAAAGAAGAAAAGGGAGGTCTCCTGGTGACTTGGACAAACTTTCTCTCTCAAAAAATACTACTAAAAACAGACCATTCATCCCACCTCTATGGAACTTTGCTAGCGCAGAATAGTTGCTGTATTTGTTGACGTAACAATAGTCATTGGACTCCATATGTAATTCTCTGATGCAGGAAAAGGCCACAGTGAATTGTTAACCTTTTTCTGTATGAAAGTACCAAGAGCTGGGGAGGGGAGAATTAGTCATGGTTGCTGCTTCTAATTGCTGTACGCTGACTACTGCCTGAAATTCACACATGGGGATGTTGGGTCAGGGTAGGATAGGCTTGGCTGTGATGCCCTCTGCGGTCTAGTAGCTTGCCACCACTCACTGTCTCACACAATGAATAGTTGCTTGGGCAGCACACTGGATGATGCCTGGTTCCCATATCCCAGCAAATGCCTTTGGGAGGGGAAGGAACAAAATTGGCCATACAAAGAGGAATAAAAAATAAATTTAATCTTGTTATTTTAACAAAGGCCTGAAAATCTTTACATTATTGTTTTGACTTAATTGCAGAATTGTTTAAAATTTTAAATTTAACAAATTAAATGTCACAAATGGCTCATTGCAATGGTCCCTGCCCATCTGCCTGTGTATTCATGTGTGTGTAATTGAGACAGATCATGTTGCCTAAAAATAGCTGGAATTCTAGTAAACTGTTAGATCATTTTTTTAATATTATACATACACATTATATATATATATATATATATATACATATATATAATTTCCAGTTTGTAATAGTCATAATTTAATGTGCTGACATTACTTCATACTCCATTGTAATCAGTGTAACAGTCAAAACAAACTCAAGGACAAAATCACTATCACATTGTTAGCTGAGCAGCTGGGAATTTATGACATTTGCTTAGCAACACATTCTGTCCTGATATGGCAATATCCTCTTAGCAACTTCTTACCACATCACTGACTTCGGAACATACTGACCTCTCTATGAGCAGGTCCTCTGCCAGCTTGTTGGTGTTGTATCAAAATACCACAGCAGCCCTCAAACAGTTACAGGAGGGCACTTGCTGATAGGATTGTACTGGGAAGTGCTTCTGTTAATCACAAATCTTCAATTTCCTAGGATCATCATCCAACCCAGATAGATCACAGGACTCTTAATTTGCATCGCATGCAGCAGTAATTGGGTGGTGCCTCAGCTGATGTTAATATAGAAGCATGGACATTGTTAGATATAGGAATGAAAATAAAATTTTAAAGGTCAAGTAATGGTTTTGCACTTCTTGGTCAAACATATTCTCTATGTGTGTCCCACTCCAAAGATTTGAGCCCATTATCTATGGCTGACACTTCAGTGCAGTACTGAGGGGGTGCTGCACTGTCGGAGGTGCTGTCTTTTAGATGAGACATTAAACTGAGGTCCCATCTGCCCTTTCAGGTGGACGTAAAAGATCCCATGGTGCGATTCGAAGAACAGCAGGGGAACTTCTCCCGGTGCCCTGACCAATATTTATCCCTCAACTAACATCACCAAAAAACAGATTATCTGATCATTATCACATTGCTGATTGTGGGAGCTTGCTGTGTGCAAATTGGCTGCCGTGTTTCCTACATTACAACACTGACCAAACTTCAAATGTAATTGATTGGCTGTAAAGCACTTTGGGATGTCCTGAGATCCTGAAAGGTGCCGTATAAATGCAACATCTTTCTTTCTTTTCTTAATTTCATGTTCAATTTGCTAATCATATTTATGATAAATGGGATATGATATTAAGTTGGATTGTATTGCAGAACAACAGCTGACCCACGGCCTAGACTAGCTTCTTCTGACGCCCTGGTCATCATATTCAGGCCCATCCATTGACCATTGCTTCCTTCTCCCCTCCTTTTCCTTGATTGGTGTGACTTCCATCCCAAAGGTCCTAATTTCTTCCCCTTTGGATGCCACCACTTTTCATCAGCAACACTGAATTCCACCCTTACACCCATGCAGCCATTCGCAGAGCATCTGTTATTACCTTTTAAGGATTACAAACCTGTTCCTGATGGATCAGAGGGTAAATATACAAATTTGCTCAACTACAAGTGGTCTCAGTGTCCCCGGATAGGCAGGGGGAAAAATGCTACTGAAAAACATGTACGTGGACAATGGTTGAACAAGGGATTAGCTCATTTATAACATTTGCTTAGCAACATGCACTATGGACGTATCCTCTTGGCAACTTCTTCACACATCATTGGCTTTAGAACATACTGACCTCCCTATAAACTGGAACTATGCCAGCTTGCCAATTAGGTACCAAAGATTAAGGCTGGGCAGGTGATGATACTGGGCAATGCTCATCATATCCCAGTCCCATCATTTCTTGATATCTTCCATGGTCAGATAGTCAAAAAGATTCACCTTCCAATGAAGAATGGGGATTTGGGCAAAAAAAAAGAGGAGCACTGCTGCCTGTTGGACTGTATTTCAGCATCAGTCACTGCTTTGAGGGCACAGAGCTTGGTGAGAGTTGGGCGAATCTACTAAACAGAGTGACTTACTGAACAGAGTGATAATGGGAATTTGGTGAGAGTGGCAATTAGGTGCAGAGGGGGAAGGAGGTGCTAAGTAATTTAAACCAAGGAGCAACAGTAAATAAGTAAATATATAAATAAATAATCAGAGCAATTAATTAGATCTAAGGGGATAACATTAAAATTAACTAAATAGAGGATACCAATTTTAAAGGGAACCGAATTGCATTAAATAAAAATTTGGTATGCATAAATAATAAGAGTTAAGGGGATACTAAAATAAAGAAGTTAAGACTAGTGAGACTAATTAGTTACAAATTAATCTGAAATCAAGTAATTGTATTATATCTAGAATTAAATTACTACAAATAAATAAGTGTTGGGAATTTAGGGTTTTTCCCAGAGATTTGTGGATATACACTAGAAATGGCAGTGCAGGCTATGTGTCAGGACTGTGATATGTGGGAGTTTGTGGACAGCAAGACTATCCCGGATTGCCACATCGGCAGGAAATGTCTCTGCCTTGAGACACTCCAGCTCAGAGTCCTTGAGCTGGAGTGGAGTTAGAGACACTCGGACACATAAGGGAGGGGGAGTTTTCTCCAGAGTACAGTCACACCTGAGAGGAAAGCACAGACACAGGAAGGGAAGAGTGTGACTGTTCATCGGCAGGGTAAGGGGAACCAAGAGGAGATAGAGAAGGATGTCCCACAGACACTGGTCCTATCCAACAGGTACAATGTACTTGTTACCTGTGAGGATAAGGATGCAGGCTGCGGGGAGGACTGCCAGAATGCTAACTATAGGCCTGTGGAGCATGAGGCAGTCCAAGGGGGGGAGGAGCAGAATAGGAAGGTTGTAGATATAGGGAATTCGATAATTAGGGAGATAGATAGTGTCCTCTGAAGTCGCAACCGAGAATCCAGGAGGGTTTGTTGCCTACCTGGTGCAAGGGTACAGGACATCTCGGAGCAACTGGAGAGGAACTTGGAAAGGGAGGGGGCAGATCCAGTTGTCATGGTCAATGTTGGGACCAATGACATAAGGAAGAAAAGGGAGGAGGTCCTGCTAAGAGACTATCAGAAGGTAGGAACTAAATTAAAAAGCAGGTTCTCATGGGTGGTAATCTCAGGATTACCCACGTGTTAATTGTCATAGAGATAAACAGAGCAGGAAGGTGAATGTGTGGTTGAAAGACTGGTGTGGGAAGGAGGCCTTCCATTTCATGGGACACTGGCACAAGTACTAGGACAGGAAGGAGCTGTACTGCTGGGACGGGCTTCACCTGAACCAGAGTGGGACCAGTGTCCTAGTGGAAAGGATAAATAGGGCTGTGGATAGGACTTTAAACTAATAAGACGGTTGGAGGGATCTGGTGAAAATGACCTAAGTCTGAAGATAAAAGAAATAGGAGATGAGAGTAAAGGTCAGACCAAGGTAAGGAATAAGGGTAACATAAACGGTCACGGAACAAATACAGTTATAGAACATTAGTACAAAATTACTGTTAAAAATAAAGTGAGGGGAACAATTACTAAAAACAACTTAAATTGCCTGTACAGCAATGTGGGCAGCATCTGAAACAAAATGGGGGAATTGGAGGCAATAATTCATAGCGAGGAGCCAGATGTAGTAGGGATAACTGAGACATGGCTACATAAAGAACAGGACTGACAGTTAAATATTGCAGGATATAACGTATTTAGAAAGGATAGGGAAGGAAGAAGTGGGAGTGGTAGCTGTACTAATTAGATACAAACGGCAATAAAAAAAAGGTATATAAGTAATATTAAAATAGAAACAGAATCCATATGGATTGAGACAAAAGATAAGAAGGGATCAATCACATTAATAGGTGTATTCTACAGACCATCTAATAATGGTAGGGAAGTGGAGGATGAAATGTGTAGGCAAATCTATGAAATGAATAAAAAACAGAATAATAATCATGGGAGATTTCAACAACCCCCAAATAACTGACAAGAAGAGGCAGGGAAAGGGGAATAAAGCTTTTACAATGTGTACACGACTCCATTCTTACCCAGTATGTGAGAAGCCCAACAAGAAAGGAATTATTGCTGGATCTAGTAATGGGTAATGAAACGGAGCAGATAAGAGAACTAAGTGTTGGGGAACATCTAGGCAATAGCGATCATAACATTATAAGGTTTAAAATAATGGTTGAGAAGGACATAAGTAAGACAAAGTAATAGATTAGAAAAAAGCTAATTTTGATGGGATGAGAATGGAACTAGGGAAGGTAATCGAGAAAAACATTTTGACAGACTGTGATAGAACAGCAGTGGGAAATATTTAAAACGGTGTTCACTAGAGTTCGGGAGAAATATATTCCTCTAAAAAACAAGAATAAACTGGTCAATAATGATGCAACATGGATGAATAAAGAGGTAAGGTAAAATTGAAATTAAAACAGGCATACTCTAAGTACATAGACAATGATGGAAAGGATGACAAAAGGGAATATGAAGAGGTTAGGAAAGATGTCAAAAAACAATTCGGAAAGCAAAGAGGAACTACGAGATTAAATTATCAAGGAACATAAAAAGAAATAATAAAGTATTTGACAGACACAAATAACAAAAGAAAAAGCAGGGTAGGAATAGGGCCACTAAGGGATGCACACACTACACTCATAGGTAATGACAGCGAAGAGGCAGAAATACTGAATAGTTACTTTGCCTCAGTATTTACCAGGCCCACAAGCTATGCTATAAAGGCACTAACCTGCAGTTTTGGGCCTTCTTGCTTCCTCTCACATGGCGTGAAAGAGAAGGCTCGGGAATCCTGGCCCCCAGGGGCTAAAATCAAAAATGCTTTGAAAATGGAGGCCTGTATCCTCCTTAAATTTTTTAACGCTCGACCCGCCTCCTGAGAGTGGGTTGGTTGCCCTTGTAAACCGGAAATGGGCGGGTTAGAGATGGGTTTTAGATTTTTGCATTTTTTTGCCCCCATGCCCCCAACCCACCAATTTTTCCAAGCTAAAATCATGCCCTTAGAGAGGATAAAACTCCTGGTCTGGATGGATTGCATCCGCGAAGTTAGGGAAGAGATAGCGGAGGCACTACAGCATATATATAAAATTCACTAGAAAAGGGACTAGTGCCAAAGGACTGGCGGACAGCTAATGGTATTCCTAAATTTAAAAATGGAGATAGAACAAGTCTAGGGAACTAGAGACCATTTAGCTTAACGTTGGTAGGAAAGATAATGGAATCTTTTCTCAAAGATGAAATAGAAAAACATCTAGAAAACAAAAATATAGTAGAGTGGTCAGCACTGATTTCAGAAGGGAAAGTCATGCCTGACCAACCTTCCTGAATTCTTTGAAGAAGTAACAGAAAGAGTAGACAAGGGTAATGTAGTAGATGTAATATATTTGGATTTTCAAACAGCCTTCGATTAGGTACCGCATTGTAGACTCAGGACTAAGGTCAGCGCATATGGAGTCAGGGGACAGGTAGTAGAATGGATAGCAAGCTGGCCACAAAACAGAAAGCAGGAAGTAAGGGTTAAGGGTAGCTACTCAGACTGGCAAAAGGTGGAAAATAGTGTTCCACAGGGATCGGTGATGGGACCACTGTTGTTCACAATTTACATTAACGTTTTGGACTTGGGAATCGGAAGTACAATTTCAAAATTTGAGGCCGAATTGGGGGGTGTAGTTAATACAAAAGAAGAATGCGACAAAATTCAAGAAGACATCAATAAACTTGGAATGAGGTAATTTTATGGTCACGTAAGTGGCAAATGAATTTCAATATAGGTAAGTGTGAGGTGGTGCATTTTGGTAGGAAGAATAAGGATATATTGCTTGGATAATAAGAATCTAAATCTGGTAGAGGAGCAAAGGGATCTCGTCGTACAGAAACACAAATCACTAAAAGTAGCGATGCAGGTTAATAAGGCCATTAAAAAGGCAAATCAAACACTGGGGGTTCATGTCTAGAAGAATATATTTGAAAAGCAGAGAAGTTATGTTAAACTTGTATAAAACCTTGGTTAGACCACACTTGGAGTACTGTGCACAGTTCTGGTCTCCGTATCATAAAAAGGTTATAGAGGCATTGGAGAAGGTGCAAAAAAGATTCACAAAGATAATACCAGAACTGAGAGGATATACTTATCAGGGAAGGCTAAACAGGCTGGAGCTCTTTTCTCTAGAAGGCTGAGGGGTGATCTGATCGAGGTCTTTAAGGTTAAGAAAGGTTTTGATAGGGTAAACGTAGAGAAAATGTTTCCACTTGTGGGGGAGTTCAAAACTAAAGGTCATAAAATATAAGATAGTCACTAATAAATCCAAGAGGGAATTCAGGAGAAACTGCTTTACCCAAAAAGTGGTAAGAATGTGGAACGCGTTATCACAAGGAGTAGTTGAGGCAAATACTATAGATGCAATTAAGGGGAAGCTGGATAAGTCCATGAGGGTGAAAGGAATAGAAAGATATGTTAATAGGATTAGATGAAGTAGGGTGGGCGGAGGCTCGTGTGGAGCATAAACACCGGCATAAACCAGTTGGGCCAAATGGCCTGTTTCTATGCCGTAGACTCGATGTAACTCAATGTAACAAGTCATAAGGTGAGAAAATAGGCAGACAATGAGAAATTTAAAAAAAATATAAACTTGGATTTCTTTCTCCTACTCCAGATTTTTTCCATTTTCCATTATTGCACATGACAACTATATATTAATATTTCAATTTCTTTTCCCAGAGCAATATCCTGAAAGAGAAAAAAAAAGGTGAGAGACTAAACTAAGCTCCACCTGACTTTTCTGCGTCGTCATTATTAAAATTAAATAATTGTGTGATAGATTGGAGGCTGCACTGACTGGCTTGCTTTAAACTGAACTCATTTCTCACTATTGGTCTGAGTTGGCGAAAATCTGCAAAAATGGTAATCATTTGCAGATGATTTTAAAAACAAATCCAGAATCTGGTGGGAACACTGCGCTGGGTCACTGCCATGGAGGAAAAGCAGGTCATATTTAATATTAATGCATTTCTCATCATTTCGAGACACCTTCCTATCCTACAGCAATGACACTCAATATTTCTGTCACAACCCAAATATTTTTAAATTGAAACAAAAGCAAAATACTGCGGATGCTGGAAATCTGAAATAGAAACAGAAAATATTGGAAATACTCAGCGAATCAGGCAGCATCTGTGGAGAGAGAAACCGAGATAACATTTCAGGTGATGAAAGGTTATCGACCTGAAACGTTGGCCCTGATATTTACAGGGTGGGAGCGGCAGTAAGGGGAGGTTTAGTGGCCGGTAAATATGGGTCTCCCGGAGGCCCTGCTGAATTTGACAGTAGGACCTGATTTAAATTTTTTGAATCGGTTTCCTGGTTGCAGCCAGTCAGATTGACTGTCGGGCGGAAAGCACCAGACTGGGGAGCGGAGGGAGGGTGGGAGGGAGGTGAGTTGGGCATGGTTGGGGGGAGGGGGAGTTGGACATGATGGGATGGAGATCACGGGGCGAATAAGGGGGGGAGATCGCGGGGCGGACATAGGGGTGGGAGATAGCAGGATGGTCCTTGGGCGGACATGGGAGGAGTCGGACATCCGGAGGGGAAGTCGCGGGGAGATCGCGGGGCAGACGTGAGGGGGGGAGTCAGACATCGGGGGGAGGGAAATCAGGTGGTTGGACATCGGGGAGTCAGACATTGTGGGGGGGGGGGGCGGGGAGTGCGATCGAGGGGGTCAGATTGCAGGGTGGTTTGCTTGAGAGGCCGGAGGGAAGCACTCCTACTCCTCCTGGCCCACAAGCAGTGCTCGAAAGACACTTACCTGTACCGTCCAGCCGTTCTCGCCTCCCTTCAGCTCCCAGGTTTCCTGAGGCCCAGAAAATCCGGCCCCCGGGAGTTAAATGTGAAACAGAGGTTAAATTTGAGGCAAGCAGCCGTGTTAAAATATGTTACTGACGGTCCCACCTTCGGAGAGTAGGTTAGTCGCCCGCCCTCCAAACCGCCTCTGTTAAAATCAGAAGTTGGAATTGGATTTCCCATTTTTTTTATTTCTAACCCTCCCCCCACCGCCTGCCTTGGGGTTTAAATTACCCCGTTAATTCCGTTTCTCTGTCCACAGATGCTGCCTGACCTGCTGACTATTTCCAGCATTTTGTATTCTTATTTTTAAACTGATAATGCTTCTGAAAAGTCACCCTTCTGCTGACCTATCACCCCTGTGCTCGCTGACCTACATTGATTCCCGGTCCAGCATTGCCTCAAATTTAAAATTCTCAACCTTGTGTTCAAATTCCTCTATAGCCTCACCCTTCCCTATCTCTGTAACCTCCTCCAGGAAAGCTGTAGACTGCAGGAAGACATCAATGGACTGGTCAGGTGGGCAGAAAAGTGGCAAATGGAATTCAATCCGGAGAAGTGTGAGGTAATGCATTTGAGGAGGGCAAACAAGGCAAGGGAATACACAATAAATGGGAGGATACTGAGAGGTGTAGAGGAAGAGAGGGACCTTGGAGTGCATGTCCACAGATCCCTGAAGGTAGCAGGACAGGTAGATAAGGCGGTTAAGAAGGCATATGGAATACTTTCCTTTATTGGCCGAGGCATTGAATATAAGAGCAGGGAGGTTATGCTGGAACTGTATAAAACACTGGTTAGGCCACAGCTTGAGTACTGTGTATAGTTCTGGTCACCACATTACAGGAAGGATGTAATTGTACTCGAGAGGGTGCAGAGGAGATTTACGAGGATGTTGCCAGGACTGGAGAATTTTAACCATGAGGACCGATTGGATAGGCTGGGGTTGTTCTCTTTGGAACAGAGGAGGCTGAGGAGTGATTTAATTGAGGTGTACAAAATTACGAGTGGCCTAGATAGAGTAGATAGGAAGGACCTATTTCCCTTAGCAGAGAGGCCAATAACCACAGGACATAGATTTAAAGTGTATGGTAGAAGGATTAGAGGGGAGCTGAGGAAAAATATTTTCACCCAGAGGGTGGTGGGGTCTGGAACTCACTGCCTGAAAGGGTGTGAGAAGTAGAAACCTTCAACTCATTTAAAAAGTACCCGGATGTGCACCTGAAGTGCCGTAA
Organism: Heptranchias perlo; assembly: GCF_035084215.1. Classification (NCBI taxonomy): domain Eukaryota; kingdom Metazoa; phylum Chordata; class Chondrichthyes; order Hexanchiformes; family Hexanchidae; genus Heptranchias; species Heptranchias perlo. The sequence continues at coordinate 105,889,045 of NC_090327.1, forward strand.
CCTACAAGGCTACGGACCAAGTGCTGGAAAGTGGGATTAGGCTGGATGGCTCATTTTTGGCCGGCACGGACACGATGGGCCAAATGGCCTCCTTCTGTGCCGTAAATTTTCTATGATTCTATGACCTACAACCCTCTGAGATCTCTGCCTCCTTCTGTGCTGTAACCATTCTGTGATTCTATGATTCCTCCAATTCTGGCCTCTTGTGTATCCCCGATTTCATTCGCTCCACCATTGGCAATCGTGCCTTCAGCTGCTTCGGCCCTAAGCTCTGGAATTCTCTCCCTAAACCTCTCTGCCTCTCTACCCCTCTCTCCTCCCTTAAGACGCTCCTTAAAATTTATCTCTTTGACAGAGTTTTTGGTTACCTGCCCGAATATCTCCTTTTGTGGCTTGGTGTCAAATTTTATCTGTTAACTCTCCTGTGAAGCACTTTGGGACGTTTTACTACATTAAAGGCGCTATATAAATGCAAGTTGTTGTTGTCGTTAAAACAGTAATCTTTCCCTTTAATGTAAGGATAACATGGAATAGCAATCTGCTTTGTGAGGGGAGGTATTTACCTGTGTTTTCTCCTCTTTTAATTCCAGACTATATTCTTGAATGGCAGAGAGGGTTAATAATTGGAAGCTTTCTCCCAGATTTCTTCCAGTACCACTCTGAACTGTCCGATGAGGGGTACAAACCTAAAACTTCATAACCTGCTTTTCTCTTTACAGAGGCTGACTGACCTGTTGTGTTTTCCCAGCTTTTACTATGCTTATTCCACCATGACCCAAATTGCTAGGAGATGTGAAACAGCAACCCCTACTGAATTTGACTTAGCTTTCCATTTCTGATATTAGCCATGCTTACGGCCTGTGTGGGCCAGTTTGCTAATTTGGTGCCAACTAGTGTTGAATGATTAGGGCCAGATTTTGTTGAGGACATGGGCCCATCAGGAACTGGATTGAGACTGCATGTACTCATTTTTCTTAGGACTCTCGCAGCTAACAAAAAGTAGGGAATTTGGATCCAGCAGTCTGTGCTGCATTCAAACCCAGGACAGAAATGAAAAGACAGCAGCCCCGAAAACACGCAGGGCTTTTGGCACACTTCTGGCATAGGTCGGCTTGCAGTGCAGCACTTGGGGGTGGGTAAACAGCCGGGACCTAGATACACCAGGCCCCGGGCTTGTTTGCCAGCAGGGGCGGAACCTTCACCCGTCCCAAATAACGCCCACGACATCATCTGGAGCCAGGAGGATGGGATTCCCATGCTGGGAATTCTCTGTCCCTGGCCTGCTTTCCGCCTTGTGCTGGTACACTAGGAACAACTAGGCATACAGGCATATGGTGCAACCCAAGTGAGGCCATCTCCTGGCCTGGACTCCCAAAAAATCCTTTGCCATTATTCTTTCTTTTTAGCCGTCTTACAAAGAGGGATAACAGGATAGATTTTTTGTGTTCTTCTTGGCCAGTGGCACTAGCATGTCAGCGAGCAGCCGAGCGGTGCTGCATTTTCCGTGTCCCTCCTCAGCCGGGCACCCAAGATAAGCCCAGAGTGGTGCAGGCACCCACTTCTTGGATACCAATGTGGTGATCTCCCTCAACTTCAGTGAGTTCTAGAACAGAAGTCAACAATGGCGGGACCTCCTCCCTTGCACGAGCAGCGCAGTCCTGTGGATTTTCAGAGCCTGCGTTCTAACTTACAATACTTAGTCCCAAATAATTTTTACAAAATTGGTGTGGAAATTGATTAAGAAATAGATATTTCCCAACCCCTGGGAAATCTGCGCAGCAGCAGTTAATTTTAAATCAGGCACTGTGGGAGCCCGATTTGAATATGTTAATGAATGTCCCGCCTCTCTACAGTGGGATGCTCGGACGCCACAAAACCCACTGCCGTAAAAACGGCTATGGCTGCGAGCGCGGTGAGTTGGGGTCGCATTTCAAGCATTTGACGATTTAACCTATCTCCCCTGACCCTCGTGGGGGGTTAATATCGAGGCAATAATCTCAATACGCGTATTCGCATGGCGTATGCATTGTTACTTTAACATTTTGATGTGTTTGTTGGTAAAATGGAAGGACTAAAAGCAGAGTGTGTGAGTGCTTTTGATCTTTGTGAGAGCTTTACTTCCTTGGTTACTGGTGGTAGATGTTTGTTAAGTAAATGAACAAACATGAAGTACATTTACCTTGTATTGTGTGTAAGGTGTTTTCTACTAAAATTAGAGCATGTTACTAAAACGGTGTCACTGTAGCCACACCTGTGGTGAGTCGGTGGTTTCTATTAGGAACATAGGAACAGGAGTAGGCCATTCAGCCCCTCATGTCTGCTCCACCATTTGATAAGATCATGGCTGATCTGTGATCTAACTCCATATACCTGCCCTTGGCCCATATCTCTTAATACCTTTGGTTGCCAAAAAGCTATCCATCTCAGATTTAAATTTAGCAATTGAGCTAGTATCAATTGCCATTTGCAGAAGAGAGTTTCAAACTTCTACAACCCTTTGTGTGTAGAAATGTTTTCTAATCTCGCTCCTGAAAGGTCTGGCTCTAATTTTTAGACTGTGCCCCCTACTCCTAAAATCCCCAACCAGCGGAAATAGTTTCTCTCTATCCATCCTATCTGTTCCCCTTAATATCTTATAAACTTCGATCAGATCACCCCTTAACCTTCTAAACTCTAGAGAATACAGCCCCAATTTGTGTAATCTCTCCTCGTAACTTAACCCTTGAAGTCCGGGTATCATTCTAGTAAACCTATGCTGCACTCCCTCCAAGGCCAATATGTCCTTCCGAAGGTGTGGTGCCCAGAGCTGCTCACAGTACTCCAGGTGCGGTCTAACCAGGATTTTATATTTTGGGCAACACTGCTCTAGACATGCCATCACAAAATTATATTTTTTTTGCAAACTTAAACATTTTTAAATGTGAATTTCATAAAGGTTTTGCTACATGTCCAACTTTTGCTTGGCTATCAAAACTTGCAGCTACTATTTAACTTGTCTGTAGGATTTCTTTCCAAGCTGCACACATAAACTGCACCTAATTTTAAAATTGAGAAGGATTAATGTGCAATCGTTTCACTGTTTTGGAGGCCATTCATTCATGCAGCTTATTTTTATTCGTGCATTTTAACATAATAAGATTGCAGGCAGCATTAAAACAATAAAAGCGTCACCGTCAGAGTCAGAGCTAATCAAAGAAACGATGAAACAATTATAATTGTAGACCCTCTCATGATAACAAGGGAGACTTTTGCTAGGTCATGACCTGTGGAATTGCCCAGGTATTACGTTTTGGTGGAAACAATTTAGAATGAGGCAATTTTATATTATCGGGGCTCGGTTGGGTGTAGTTGCCAGCTTACGGACCGCCTTGCAGGGTTTTCTACTCTGGGCTCCGCCCGGGTGATGTTTGATGCCTGGGTAATAAAAACAAAATGAAAATCTGCCTCGTTGTGTTCTTCATACTGTTGCTGCCGACCTTGAGAAATTGGGGCTGTTTTCGTTATAGCAGAGAAGATTATGGGTGTTTTGATAGAGGCGTTTAAAATTATAAAGGGCTGGGACAGAGTAGCTCGAAGCAGACTTTCCAGTGGCTGAGGAGTCGAAATCGAGCAGGCATAGATATTAAATCAAATGTAAGAGATTTAGGATAGAGAGCAGGAGAAACTTCTTTTACACGGAGGCTGTAGAATGAACTAGTGATTGAAGCAGTGTTCATGGCAAGAGTAGGGGAACAGGGCAGCTACATGTCAATTAAGACTAATGCTGGTATGGAGGATAAAGACCAGCACAGACTGGTTGGGCTGGATGGCCTATTTCCGTGTTGTAATTTCTATGTAATTCTATGAGAGCAGACAATCCCCTTCCATCTGCTGCACTCCACAGTATAAACTCCATTTACTAAAATCAACATTTTTGTGGATCTGCAAATTTGCCAATGCGCAAAGATAGCCAAGTTCAGTAACGTAAATGGAGGGAGCCTGTTCCCACATTAAACAATTGTGTCTTGACATTACACAGCAGAGCCCAGTAAAATGTAAAAGGAGGGACAAGTGATGCACAGAGGTTGCTGTCCCTAGACACGAAATGAGGGCAATAAGAAATGTAAAAGCACCTGTAGTGGAATGAATATATCTGAGAAAGGAAGACAGCTAGAATCAAGGAACACAAGTGCTAGTGGCAGCTTATGAGAGGTATTAAAGTAGGGGTATCCAACTTGCTTTTGGAGTAGGGAGATCCACAAGACTCAGCCATTGAGTGAACTGCGTATGACTGAAACTCCCTACCAAACTAAAAATCCTAGCCTCCCAGGGTAAAAAATGTAGCCCACATATCCAACAAAAATTTTAAATTGCTGCTCCATTTGCAACAAATTTAAGCCTTGCTATCCAGTAAAAATCTAAACCCTCCTCTCCCCACATTAAAACTTTGTGCCTTACTAACCTTTCACCTCTTCTTTGTCTGACCTGCTCCTTGAGTCCTTTTCCACAGCCTGGTCTGGTTCCGACCACCTCTCCCCACTGGTCTTTCTGCGATCCCCCAGTTTTAAAGGTGGAAACTTTTTTTCAGTCTCTTTAAACTTCTCAGGCCTGGAAGTTACTTTCTGAATGGTGCAACAATATCTTTCTCATCCCTGTCCCTGTAACCTCCTCCAACTCTACAATGCCCCTCCCAAACTCTCCATTCCTCTGACTCTGGCATCATGCATCCCTCCCATTCTTCGCCCAACCATGAGGAGTTTTGCATTCAGCTGCCTAGGCTTAGTGCTCTGGAATTCCCTCCCTAAATCCCTCCAACTGTCCATCACCCTCGCTTTTAAGACCCTCCTTAAAACCCACTTCTTTGATCAAACGTTTGGTTTCCCCTTCTAATATCTCCTTCTTTGGCTTTGTGTCTATTTTGTTCCTTACACCTCTGTGGAAGTGCCTTGAGACAATATTGCTAAGGGGTTATATGCTGATATCTAGCCTCCCCTCCCCTGCCCGATGTCAAGAGTACAGAACTCCACTGTTAATTTGGATCTATTTTGTATCTGCCTCCCTTTTCTCCCCATTGTTGTCAGTTACACCGTTTACAGGACTTGTCAAAGATTGCAGTCAAAAAATACTTTCAGCTGTATGGAGGCCCAATGGCCACCAGCTCTACTGGCAGAAGCCTGGGCTCCCATTCAGATAGCCCAAGCTAAAATCTAAGTCTTGACTATTTTATTCAGACTCCCTTGCCCTAGAATGAGTGTCATTGGAATATTGGTCAGCCTACAAGATAGAGAGCATCAGAGATGCCAATGTACTATGTATTTTAGATAGTTCTTGTTTAGCTTGTGGTAGAGTGTGTAAAAATATTAATTCAGAAGATTGAGATTCTTCATGAATTTGTTAAGGATATAATTGCCATATTCTTATCATTTGTGCTATTTTGTGGTAATTGACACACAAGGAGTTGAGGTACAGATCAGCCATGATCTAATTGAATGGGCGGAACAAGCTTGAGGAGCTGCATGGCCTACTCCTGATCCTAAGGGCAGATAATATGGCCTGAGTGCTATTCCACCGATAAAGGTACTGTGCAATGCTATGTGAGCCTGTGCACAGGTGGGCTGACATCGACAGGTAATGCGACATTAGGCCTTCTACATCATTTTCTGCTGCTCCAGGGGAGGTGTACTGGGCACAAGGTGGTGGGGGGGGGGGGGTGGGGCAAGGTTATTTTGGGTACTTGGCAAGGGGTCTGGGATGTCAGGAGGTAATGGACAAGTGTGCCTGAATTTTGTAAATAGATTAGCAGCCTCTTCTTCAGCACCCATTCCAAACGGGCGCTGAGCGAATGGAGTGCTGCTCGGGTACTCCAGTGCATTATGGGGCATCTGCCTCATTCAACTAGAACGACCTAATGAGCCCGGCGCATATCTTGTGCGCAGGAACCTAGTTCCCTTTGGGTTGTGCTGGACACCCCGGGCAGACTGCAGGCTTCACACATCAGCCCTGATTTTCTGGGGAGAAACGCATTGGGCATCTGTCACAGTATTATCAAGCCCACAGGGGCAGAGGTTCCACTTGACCCATTAATGCTAACTGTACCTCTGGAGTACAATAGAATATAATGGAACTCTTATTCTGTCGGAGTATAGAATTAAAAGGATCTAAAATTCAACATATCAAAAACATTCCGAGCAAATCAGCATTAAACTGGCTAAAACCCGATGTGATGTGACATTTAGAAAGGTCCCAGTTATCCATTACTGGTACTGCACATCAATCGGGACAATCTGAAAGCAGATAGTAGGTGTTTTCTTTCTTTTATATCACTTAGCGGGCCATTGCTCAGTCACAACAGTTTGAGATCATCTTGATATCATTCTTTAAGATGCACAGTATGGCTTATAATTTTTCTGATTAGTTAAACAGATTGTGCTGTAAGGTCAGGATATGCCAAGTCCTTGTAGCAGCATGAAGAGATTGGCATACACTGCTGCCGCCGAGGTCAAGACAATCCGGGGCAGATTACAAATGTATCAGCAGCCTCAATTAGTGAGTTCCATTGCAATGGCTGACACTGCATGCACAGAGATGTAAATCGGCAGAGAAATTGGATTGCGCTGCGCCCATTTTATTGGAGCCCAGGGTGCCCGCTTGAAACTGGCATTACGGCTTTTGTATATGTAAATCAGGGACCTAATGGCTATTTCACGCCCCCTTTGCGAAATTGGATTCCGAATGACCACAGCATGTGCCATGGTCAGTTTCAGCAGGCGCTCAGCAGCCAAACCGGAGGCTGCCACCTAAAAGTTAAGTTTAAAGTTTTTTACTTGCCTTATTGTGGAGACAGGAAGAACAAGAGTGCTGCCAGTCACCGGTCGACCCCTTCCGATTGCCATACACTTCCCCCCCCGACCCCGGCATGACTCTCCTGGGGACCTCGGCTGGTGTCTGAGCCAGTCGATCTTGCTGCCCCTCTCCCCCCATGAGCAGCGATGCGTGTCCGAGGCCAGGACTAGAGTCTGCAGCTCGCCAGTAATAAATAAATGAGGCGGGTAGACCAATTTGCTGTGGTCCTGCTGCCGGCCGCAATAGGCGCTTGTAGGCCCCAATTCGAGTATGATCCAATTTTTAGGCCGTCATATTTGTAAGCTCTTTCTCACAACTGCTCTTGAATGTTAGCCATGGGCATAGAGCAGTACACATTGCAGAAATCGAGTCTGGGGATGATAACGGTCTGAATGAGGTGCTGGAAGAAGAGCAGCAAATAATCGATTTCCTTTGAAACAGACGATAATGCTACCCTGATGCCTCAGTGGGTAAATGCTTTGCATGGTGTGAAACTGAGCTGTTCAGACCAGTAAGATGCCACGTTTCATCCCTGAGATTGCTGATTTCAGTTAAGGCAGTGATGGAATGGGTTAATTGGCCCCGGTAACCCCAGATGAGGGAAAGGAAAATTGGATGGAGCTGTGGCTGTTCAACCTCTTCTCGGTGACTCCTATAGGAATATGCAGATATTCAGTGAGGACTGGATTGGCTCCCCACATGATAGGCCCCTGTGAACATAGCCAACTGAGCATTTTATTGCTTTTTTAATACTTAAATTAAAATACTTGTTGCATCATGCCTACCATGAACTGATATTGACATTAGCTTCTGACAGTCAGTCGCTGATACAATTCTTGAATTTTTTTTTGTTTCCATAGGTGATAAATTACCTTTACAGTTACAACTATCACCAGCTCATTTATTGTCCTACAAGCAAAAATCATTTTGGAACATAGTTAAATTATTTTCTCTGAATGAAAAAGGTCAAAGTCTTACCTCAAACTGCCACCCACACAAAATGGGAAGAACGGAAAGCCTGTAGCTCATTAATGAGCACGTAGTATGCTGTAGCACTACATACCTAACATTGAATCACGTGCCACACATTTCCTTGAGAGTTCTCCACAGTAATTTAGGAGGAAACAGCGGGTATATGCATTTATCGGGATTTCTGACAATCATCCTCCGAAGTTACGGGGGCTCATCGAGAGAACCCCCAAAGAAATTCCTGGCAGTGGAATTTACAGGACCATCGCACCTGAGCTGGTTCTCTGACGTTCAGTCCCAATGTGCTGCCCTTTCCCTTTCTTGTTCAAATATTTATTCCCATCCCTTTTAAAAGTTATTCTGGATTCTACTTCCACCAAGTGGTTCTGATAGAGCAACCCACTGCGTAAAATAAATTCTCTTAACCCTTTCCTTTGATCATTTGGTGATATTAAATTTATGCCTTCTAGTTACCAACTCCTTTTCCCAATCTGCCTTAACCCCTTCGCCCTCCATAATTTTGAACACCGCTATCAGGTCTCTTAACCTTCTTTGTTCACATTTGCTTGGTGACTGCTCTCCTCCTCAACTGGGTTGAAGATCAAATGCTCGCGTATGAAGGCGAGGATTGTTAACTAGATCGGCCAACGTTTGCCCGGCGCTAAACTGGACAGGAGTGGAATGGGGGAGAGAGAGGAGAAAGAAAGGCATTGTCAAAAAAGCACTGGATACTGCCTGAAATGATGCCGATCACAAGACAGGGCTCAATTGCACCTGCAGGAAGAGGGCCTGCTCTTGCAGGCACATGTGGCATCTTTAACAGGCAGATTCAAAAGCTGGACGCTTGCTGTCTGGTTTATGACTTCTTTAAAAAAACTACCAGGTGGGATTTACTAACAGGGTTACAACGCTCTCATGAATACCAAGAGATCTATTTAGAAAAAAAATGTACTTAATTTTTGGTAGTCAATCAACCCAAATTTGGAGAACTGCACTAATTGGAACCCAGAGATCCTTTTCAGCTTTCCAGTTACAAGTGGCTTATGTTACACAACATGTAATAAAATGATACATTTTTCAAAATTTCCCTTGCTGAATATTGTGCAGTAGTGTTACAAAAATGAATGCATCCAGGGGCCTTTTTAAAAAGGGCAACTGCCATTTAGTAAATGTCAGGATATCTTTATCAGGTTTGTTCGGTTCATAAAATTGTGACCTTGGTGAAATCATTCAATTAGTGCGTAATTGATTGTTTGCACCAACAAACTGTTTTTTTAACTTTTCCACCTGGAACCTGATAGCTTAATTTATAGACCACTGTTTAGAATATTCTTTCTATGGAAAGCCCATAATTGTTCCGCCTTCTATTCTTCTGCTACCCTAAAGTGAAGGCCCCTCCTTCCAGTCTTCCTCTACACCGGAGTGAAGACCCCTCCTTCCATTCTTCCTCTACACCGGAGTGAAGGCCCCTCCTTCCAGTCTTCCTCTACACCGGAGTGAAGGCCCCTCCTTCCATTCTTCCTCTACACTGGAGTGAAGGCCCCTCCTTCCAGTCTTCCTCTACCCTGGAGTGAAGGCCCCTCCTTCCAGTCTTCCTCTACACTGGAGTGAAGACCCGCCTTCCATTCTTCCTCTACACTGGAGTGAAGGCCCATCCTTCCAGTCTGCCTCTACACTGGAGTGAAGACCCGCCTTCCATTCTGCCTCTACACTGGAGTGAGGTCCTCATTTCCATTCTGCCTCTACATGGCAGTGAAGACCCGCCTTCCATTATTCCTCGACATTTGAATCAAGGCCCTCATTTCATTCTTCCGCTACACTAGAGTTGTGACCTATTCCAATGTTTTAGCTACCCTTAGAACATAAGAAAATCCAGAGCATCGAGAATCCATGCATTAATATTCTGCCATGGGTATCTCTCTCTCACCTATTGAACCCTTACTTCAGGGAATACTTAATTCCACCCGGAACATCCCACACAATAACATTAATTCATGTTCTTAAATCTTAATCTCGCTACTCAACAGATGTTGATTCAGCTCCTTTTTAAAGGTGGCAATTAACCCTAATCGTTTACATACTCTGGGAGATTGTTCCACATATCAACTACCTTGTGCAAATTTCCTCTACATTAGATTGAAGGCTGCCTTCCATTCTTCTCTTTTCTTTTGTTAGTGCTGTTGTTGGCACTAATGCAGCATAATGCCTTTTGGATTGGCACAACCCGGCCCAATGCTTCACAGTGATAATTGTGCCAATCCAAAAGGCATCTCGGGCATGCCATGTTAGTTAGACCTTATCCTGTATCATTCAGCTCAAAAATGTTTTGTGCCGTAACTTGCTGGAAGTGCGAGTTGATAACGGTGTGAAGAGGGCTACAGGACCTCAGTGAATGGTGGGATCAACAGTGTATGTCCTTAACCAATTAAATTTAAGGATTGGGAAACAAACAGAGGAACGATGGAGGAGGGTGAATTAGAGTGGTTGAATTAGAGTCAAATCAGGTACAGAAAGATAAATAAAGAGAGGGAAAGAATGATCAGATTACGAGAGAGAAAAAAAGTCAGAAAGGAAAAGTAGAAAAAAAAAAATTTAATTTAAAATTTAAATCTCTAAGAACAATTTAACACTTGAAGGAATGTGACTCCACAGTTTCAATTGTTCAATTTCTGGGCCAGTGAGGTTAAATTAACAATTATCATGTCGCTAAATAATAATAACAACGGGGAGGCTAAGGGCAAGATGCCGTTTGTGCGAAGCAAACGGGGAAGCGGCATAAATCAACCAGAAAGTTCTAGAGATTTGCAACTGTTAATCCCCTGAATTTGCTGGCCGATTTTCACATTAGTAATGGTGTGCATTGTGAACAAGCTGTTATTTTTACAGCAGGATCTGACCCATTGAAGATGATGTGGTGGGGTAAATAGCAGAGGCATAAATAACACTTGCACTCCAGGCCGCAGCGGAAAGGCATCAGTGTGCCTTTTTGTTTATATATCTGCTTTATTTCCCACACATGGACTATGTATGTGACCTGCCTTTCTGCTATGTACAAACTTTTACAAAATGTCCTTTGTGCAGAATGCAGCTGAAATTCCTCAAGGAAATACTTGGCTGGAATTTTGGTGAGGGCCCTCCCAATCATCTGGCAGGAGATGGGTAGAAACCCTGGAGAAATGGTGTACACAGCCGTTTATGCTGTTTCCTTAGGATTTCCACTGATCTGCTGCTGAAGTTACAGTGGGAGATCAGAGAACCCCCACGGAAATTCTACCCCACTGTTTCTAGTCCCTTTGTGTGTCTCTGTTCTATCCGTGTTACTGTACAAGAAACCTAACGCAAGAATAAACTCCGAAAAGTAACTCACTGATGGTTGGTTGCATGTAACTGCATTATGGAATATGTGAGTCATTGTGTAGCATCACAGCTTTGCTAACAAACTGCTTAAACTGGTGAGATTTGCAGTCACTTGAGTGACCTAATTTGGATGTGGTTTGAATTATTAGCATATAATTGGTTGCTGCTCGACCTTAATGTAAGCGTTTCACAAAGGTCATGAGCAAACGGCAATTGATACTAGCTCAATTGCTAAATTAAAATCCGAGATAGATAGCTTTTTGGCAATCAAAGGTATTAAGGGATATGGGCCAATGGCGGGTATATGGAGTTCGATCACAGATCAGCCATGATCTAATCAAATGGCGGAGCAGGCACGAGGGGCTGAATGGCCTACTCCTGTTCCTATGTTCCTATGAGTTACAACATGTATAAATTCATGCTCCCCTCGCAGAGATTCATGCACCAGGATCACATATTTGGAATTTGGGCACAGAATTCAGCAGACCGTGCAGAACTTTCCATCCAGTAATTTCAATGGAACAAAAGTCCTGCTGACCTCCACTCTCAAATTCCTGGTGACTTTTAAAATTCATTCTCGGGATGTGGACATTGCTGACAAGGCCGGTATTTATTACTCATCCCTACTTGCCCTGAGAAGTTGATGGTGGGCCACCTTCTTGAAGTGGTTTGATACAACTGAGTGGCTTGCTGGGCCACTTCAGGAGGCAGTTAACAGTCAACCACATTGGTGTGTGACTGGAGTGGTGTATAGGCCAGACCTGGTAACGAAGGCAGATTTCCTTCCCAAAAAGTCATTAATGAACCAATTAGGTTTTTACGACAATCTGTCAGCTTCATGATCACTTTTACTGATATCAGCTTTTTTTAAAAATTGAATTAAAATTCTCAAACTGCCATGGTGGGAATTTTTTTTTTTTTTTATTCGTTCACGGGATGTGGGCGTCGCTGGCAAGGCCGGCATTTATTGCCCATCCCTAATTGCCCTTGAGAAGGTGGTGGTGAGCCGCCTTCTTGAACCGCTGCAGTCCGTGTGGTGACGGTTCTCCCACAGTGCTGTTAGGTAGGGAGTTCCAGGATTTTGACCCAGCGACAATGAAGGAACGGCGATATATTTCCAAGTCGGGATGGTGTGTGACTTGGAGGGGAACGTGCAGGTGGTGTTGTTCCCATGCGCCTGCTGCCCTTGTCCTTCTAGGTGGTAGAGGTCGCGGGTTTGGGAGGTGCTGTCGAAGAAGCCTTGGCGAGTTGCTGCAGTGCATCCTGTGGATGGTGCACACTGCAGCCACAGTGCGCCGGTGGTGAAGGGAGTGAATGTTTAGGGTGGTGGATGGGGTGCCAATCAAGTGGGCTGCTTTATCTTGGATGGTGTCGAGCTTCTTGAGTGTTGTTGGAGCTGCACTCATCCAGGCAAGTGGAGAGTATTCCATCACACTCCTGACTTGTGCCTTGTAGATGGTGGAAAGGCTTTGGGGAGTCAGGAGGTGAGTCACTCGCCGCAGAATACCCAGCCTCTGACCTGCTCTCGTAGCCACATTATTGAAATGGCTGGTCCAGTTAAGTTTCTGGTCAATGGTGACCCCCAGGATGTTGATGGTGGGGGATTCGGCGATGGTAATGCCGTTGAATGTCAAGGGGAGGTGGTTAGAATCTCTCTTGTTGGAGATGGTCATTACCTGGCACTTATCTGGCGCGAATGTTACTTGCCACTTATCAGCCCAAGCCTGGATGTTGTCCAGGTCTTGCTGCATGCGGGCTCGGACTGCTTCATTATCTGAGGGGTTGCGAATGGAACTGAACACTGTGCAGTCATCAGCGAACATCCCCATTTCTGACCTTATGATGGAGGGAAGGTCATTGATGAAGCAGCTGAAGATGGTTGGGCCTAGGACACTGCCCTGAGGAACTCCTGCAGCAATGCCCTGGGGCTGAGATGCTTGGCCTCCAACAACCACTACCATCTTCCTTTGTGCTAGGTATGACTCCAGCCACTGGAGAGTTTTCCCCCTGATTCCCATTGACTTCAATTTTACCAGGGCTCCTTGGTGCCACACTCGGTCAAATGCTGCCTTGATGTCAAGGGCAGTAACTCTCACCTCACCTCTGGAATTCAGCTCTTTTGTCCATGTTTGGACCAAGGCTGTAATGAGGTCTGGAGCCGAGTGGTCCTGGCGGAACCCAAACTGAGCATCGGTGAGCAGGTTATTGGTGAGTAAGTGCCGCTTGATAGCACTGTCGACGACACCTTCCATCACTTTGCTGATGATTGAGAGTAGACTGATGGGGCGGTAATTGGCCGGATTGGATTTGTCCTGCTTTTTGTGGACAGGACATACCTGGGCAATTTTCCACATTGTCGGGTGGATGCCAGTGTTGTAGCTGTACTGGAACAGCTTGGCTAGAGGCGCAGCTAGTTCTGGAGCACAAATCTTCAGCACTACAGCTGGGATGTTGTCGGGGCCCATAGCCTTTGCTGTATCCAGTGCACTCAGCCGTTTCTTGATATCACGTGGAGTGAATCGAATTGGCCGAAGACTGGCTTCCGTGATGGTGGGGATATCGGGAGGAGGCTGAGATGGATTATCCACTCGGCACTTCTGGCTGAAGATGGTTGCAAACGCTTCAGCCTTGTCTTTTGCACTCACGTGCTGGACTCCGCCATCATTGAGAATGGGGATGTTTGCAGAGCCTCCTCCTCCCGTTAGTTGTTTAATTGTCCACCACCATTCACGACTGGATGTGGCAGGACTGCAGAGCTTTGATCTGATCCGTTGGTTGTGGAATCGCTTAACTCTGTCTATAGCATGTTGCTTCCGCTGTTTAGCATGCATGTAGTCCTGAGTTGCAGCTTCACCAGGTTGGCACCTCATTTTTAGGTACGCCTGGTGCTGCTCCTGGCATGCTCTTCTACACTCCTCATTGAACCAGGGTTGATCCCCTGGCTTGTTGGTAATGGTAGAGTGAGGAATATGCCGGGCCATGAGGTTACAGATTGTGCTGGAATACAATTCTGCTGCTGCTGATGGCCCACAGCGCCTCATGGATGCCCAGTTTTGAGCTGCTAGATCTGTTCTGAATCTATCCCATTTAGCACGGTGGTAGTGCCACACAACACGTTGGATGGTGTCCTCAGTGCGAAGACGGGATTTCATCTCCACGAGGACTGTGCGGTGGTCACTCCTACCAATACTGTCATGGACAGATGCATTTGCGACAGGTAGATTGGTGAGGACGAGGTCAAGTAAGTTTTTCCCTCGTGTTGGTTCGCTCACCACCTGCCGCAGGCCCAGTCTAGCAGCTATGTCCTTCAGGACTCGGCCAGCTCGGTCAGTAGTGGTGCTACCGAGCCACTCTTGGTGATGGACATTGAAGTCCCCCACCCAGAGTATATTTTGTGCCCTTGCTACCCTCAGTGCTTCCTCCAAGTGGTGTTCAACATGGAGGAGGACTGATTCATCAGCTGAGGGAGGACGGTAGGTGGTAATCAGCAGGAGGTTTCCTTGCCCATGTTTGACCTGATGCCATGAGATTTCATGGGGTCCAGAGTCAATGTTGAGGACTCCCAGGGCCACTCCCTCCTGACTGTAATATCACTGTACCGCCACCTCTGGTGGGTCTGTCCTGCCGGTGGGACAGGACATACCCAGGGATGGTGAAGGAAGAGTCTGGGACGTTGGCTGAAAGATATGATTCTGTGAGTATGGCTATGTCAGGCTGTTGCTTGACTAGTCTGTGGGACAGCTCTCCCAATTTTGGCACAAGTCCCCAGATGTTAGTAAGGAGGACCTTGCAGGGTCGACTGGGCTTGGTGTTTTGCCGTTGTCGTGTCCGGTGCCTCGTGGTCCGATGCCGGGTGGTCCGTCCGGTTTTATTCTTATTATGACTTTTCGTAGCGAGATTTTACAACTGAGTGGCTTGCTGGGCCATTTCAGAGGGCAATTAAGAATCAACCACATTGCTGTGGGTCTGGAGTCACATATAGGCCAGACCGGGTAAGGACGGCAGGCTTCCTTCCCTAAAGGACATTAGTGAACCACTTTCCCTGGATTATTAGTCCAGGCCTCTGGATTATTAGTCCAGTAACATAACCATTACCTACCATACCCAGCACTGTGCAGTATCGGTGTGTGAAGCTTTGCTCTGGGTCCACAAATTCTAAATATCTGACAAAGTCAGTCGTAAAAATTACACTGTTTAATTCAAGCTATTTTCAGCTATATTGCAGTCTTCAGCAACTTTTCCAATTTGTATATCTTTATCTTTGTGTGAATTAAGATCTAAATGGTACTGTGGGACATACAATTGTATCATATTTCTGTTTTGATCTCCTGTAATTATCAAAACTTTGCATTTATTGGGCCCAAGACACACTTTGCTAATGCATGAATTGGTGTTTTTGTATTTTTTTTAAACAGTGGAACCTTGATTATCTGCTGTAATGGAAGTGCCCCCCCGTAGACAATGTAAATAGGAAGATGATTGAGGTTCCATTAGAACGTAAATGTAAGTTCTTTATTTCTTTAACAAGGAATCCACTGATTAGCTGAAGGTGGGAAAGAGGCTTTTATATATCGCTCTCCTTACATTTAGGTATATTTTTCATTGTTTGTGTCCACGAATGTTGGCATTAAAAGGACAGAAATCAGTAGAAAAAGTGCCAGTAGCAGTTCTAATGCTATTATGATTATTCTGCCCTGTCATTATTTTATCGGCAATTAAGGGCTTATTGGCTCGTAGTGGCGATTGATGGAGTTCTCCTCTTCGTGCAATAAATTCTTCACTGACACCCATTGTTTCTGACTTGAGTTGGAGACCGGCGGGCTGCTCCACTGGTGGAGGTGCGGTGGAGTGGGGCTTACTTCCACCAGTGTCCGGAAGCCAAGACTGTATCCCATATTACATGGACAGAGTTATTTGAATGGTTGGGATGAGCAGCCCGTTCTTTTAAGGATACATCAGCGACACCTGCCCAGGCTACGGCCAGGAAAATTGGAGCAGCACCCTGCCTCTCTGATGGCAGATCAATGGCTCTGGAAGGGCTGAAGCTAGGAAGCCCAAAAATGTAAAGATCGCTCCTAAGTGAGAGCTAGGCCACTAAAGTTAAGGTAATCAATTACTTAGGGATTGATTACCTTTGGCTACAAGAGTTCTGCGGGATTCATGCCAGCTCTCGGCTGGTGGGAGTGCCGCTGAGATCTGCCTAGGGCACACTAGACAGAATTCCCCGGGATAGTATGGGAACTCCCTCAGACACACTCCCTTGGCTTGGGTGGGGGGTATCGCAGGCACACGATTTGCCCAGTCACTCCAAAGGGGTAGATTTCCAGGGTGCCTGATTCCACCCCATTTTCCATCTGAATTCTGTCCAGGGTCCGATTAGAATTTCGGGGTAAGTAAGTGTGCTCATGAGTCTTTAGATTTGCAATCTGTGCTGTGCTGCATCCCATGGGAGAGGGCAGAGAGGGCGTGAAGACATCAAAGAATACTCACAACCACCTACACCAGCCACCTTTGGGCCAGGTGCACAGGCTAAGAAGCAGATACCTATCCCAAACAAAGGATTACTGCATGAAAAGACTCCGGCTGTCCAAGGGAGATGTGAGACAGTGTGTTCCACCTCTGGAACAATGAGTGCAGTGATACTCTCTGTGGCAGGCAAAGCAACAGCTCTCAATTTCTATGGCACTGGTAACTTCTAGGTCCCAATAAAGGGCATTACAGGGTTGAGCTGCTGTTTGGTCCACAGAGTTGTAAAACCAGTGATTGATGTGTCTACGATGGCATACCCAGCAGTACGTCAACTTTGGCACCTAGAATCCCAAAGTCCTCAGAACTTCTGCCAACTTGTGTGGTTCCTAGGGTTCACAAAATATATTGCTATTCACGCACTGTCCAGTCATGCCAGTCAAAATGCTTAGTGTACAAATGGTATGTGACACCTATATTAGGATTGTGTATGGCGATGCACATTATCCCATGAGTATCCATGATTCATACATCCTGCACCAATTCAACATTGCCAAGCTCGTCTAAGACAGTTGGCTGTTGGTGGGTATTACCTAACTATAGTCATCCACTCAAACAAGGGGCCACAGGCTCTAAACTGATGAAAGGACAATTTGGGACAGATTTCAGACGATCTTATTCATGTAAAGAGTGATCAGCGCTTGGAAGGGTCTTCTGGGTAGGTTCGTGGAGAAGAAAAGCTTAGATTCTTTCAAGAATACAGTTAAATGGCACGATGGGAGAAATATAATTTATTTTATATCAAGATGAATGAGCTCAAATGCTCTCCTTCATCTGTATCCTTCTTGTGATCTTGTGTATTTATTTGCAAAGATTCATGTGTATTGTAATAGTATTGGGTGCTACCAAGTGAATGGGTTAGATGAATTTTACTGCGTGTATGTGTCCATTGGAAAGTAAAACTGGGCGTGGTGTAAAACAGGCGGCTGATTTGATCCCGACAGTTTCCCACCAGGCAGGTTTGGTTAAAATGACCCCTGATGTAAGGAGACCCATATCTAAGAAGCTGCTCTGCTCCCTTGAATGGCTGCAGAGTGCTCTGATGCAGCTGCTTTTGTGACCTTTCCCTCCGGTGATCTTTCCCAAAAGCTGCGCAATATATGCTTTACACAAAGTCTTAACAGTATATCAGAATTGCCCTTGTCTGCCCGAGTCCCAGAGCTGCTTATACCTGAGACAGTATTACTTGTGCTAATGCTAATCTACACGCATTTTCTCATCACTTTGTTCTAGATGGGCTTTTGCCAACATGTCCCACATTATTAAGCAGCTTATACTGAGGGCTAGAAATTGGGCCGTGTAGCACCCGTTGTTTTGGCACTACGCGGCCTCCCGAAGGGCCAAGATGGCGTCTTGGCTGCCCACGCACGTTTCCAGCATGATGTGCGCCAGACGCCATCTTGGTATAGGTATTGGCGCATGCGCAAATACTGAACGCTGGCTGCATGTAAAGTAGGGAGAAAATGGATACAATCAGTGTGCAATGCTGATTTAAAGTGATAAACACCATTTTGGAACTTAACGCTCAACTCAAGACACAGTCTTAACCATGACCATCTGAACGTGTCTTAGAGTGCCTGGAGGACCCCCACCAGCCCTATTTAAAGGGACCATGCAGGATTTACAGGTTAGCGGCTGGATTATTGTTTCTGGCTGCCGATACATTTGTAACTGTTTTTGGAGGTTTCCTAGACTTGAATACTGGGACGTGGGGACATAGCCTAACATTTAGAGCCAGAACGTGCAGGAGTGAAGTTAGGAAATGGTTCTACACGCAAAGGGTGGGAGATATTTGGAACGCTCTTCTGTAAACGGCAGTTGATGCTAGCTCAATTGTTAATTTTAAATCTGAGATTGATAGATTTCTGTGAACCAAGGGTATTAAGGGATTTGGGGCTAACGCGGGTATATGGAGTTAGGTCACAGGTCCACCATGATCTATTGAATGGTGGAACAGGCTCGAGGGGCTAAAACACAGATGCAGGTCCTGTTCCTATGTTCACAAACTGATGAGCATCATAAAGGGAGGAGTGGAATCATGTGCAGTGAAAGGAATTGCCAGTTTAGAGGAATAGGCAACATTTTTGCAGCCCTACAGCAGCAAGGTGTAAGAGTTTAAGACTCAAAACCTACAAGCGAATGCAAAACAAAAGTGTACTAAACCATTCCAGTTTTCACTGACTGCAGCTGAGATCCCTTTAGTTGACACTGGAAATGGCCACCTCACATCCTCTACTGCCCATATTTGATGGGCAGTAGCAGGAATTGTGGTAATCCAACTGACAGAGGCAAAAATGGCACTGAGTGACGAGATGGCGTCATTTGACCCCAATTACCTGATATTCATGAGGCTCCAGCTCGTTTCCGGCAGGAGCCCCGTCTGCCTGGATCGAGGTTCGCGGATAATGGGAATGGGTGGCAAGTCAGCACTTCTTTTTCCCTCTCTATTTTAGCCTCGTTATCTCCCCATTTTTAAGCTCAAAGGGCGTAGTAGAGTCACAAAAACCACTGCTAATGTGATAGATTTTCCTCTTCAATGCCAGGGTGTATCAGTTTCATGGAGCAGAAACCTCTATCACAAAGTTGGGCACAATGTGCTCACAATTATCCATCAGTTCATTTTAATGGACAGAAAATCATGAACAGCTTGTACCTAATTTTTGGGATGAGGGCTTCCATCCAGCCAAGCTTTTATGTCCCAACATGGAAGAGAAAAAATTACCCCAGTATATCAATTAGTACCTTTTAAGAAGAGAGTTAGAAATGGGATTAAATGCTATAGGGCTAAATATGGGCTGTAATGATCAAACAGTCCATAGTATATGGTGGCTGCTGGAACCATGGGGATGGCATCTGTGACCAACTGGAATTGAATACTGACAGTGTAAGTATAGATAGATATCTAGTTTGCTCAAGAGCCTTTGGGGGTCAGTGAGAAATTTGGTAGAATTTTCCCTCAGATCATCAAGGGGAGTAAAAGCTGCATTGAGGCAAATTGGTCAGGTCTGCGGAAGGAGAAGGCTTGATTGGCCAAATGGATGTTTTTCATTCTTAAAAAAAATAAATAAAATCGTGTGCATTTCATGATAACTCTAAAAGTTGTTCTGTTCTACATGTTTAAGTAAAATAAGAGCACACAAAAGAGCAGCTTACACAGCTGATTTTACAGTGCATGAGTCCAGTTGATCACTCTTTAATCCTTGCTTATTGTAAATGCTGATTTGGGCAGAGTGAATTGAGCAACACAAAAGCTATCTGCCTTGTAATACAGATGTAGCATTGATAGATTGAAATGTTAATTTTTCTTGAACTGTTCATCTCAATGCAAGGTCTGCACATTTCAAACTCTATGCTCCTCAGCTTGGTTCTCATTATTTGCCAGATGTACCTTGCTTTTAATTTGCTCAAATTCAGAGTGCCAATGAGGATACCACAGTACAAATGTTTGCAAGAGAAAAGTCAGGATAATTTCAGACAGGTCCAATTGAACTGTAAATGTGGAAAATTACTTTGACTCTCCTTTTGGATTACAAATCTTTATCCTTTCCTATTCCCTATCCTTGTCATATGCATTATGTCACAGTATAAACAGATTAATTATTCCATATCCTGCTTTCTGATTATGCAACTCCAATTTATGCACAGTTTAACAAATCCAGATTAGAAGATTTCTGGATTAATGAATAAGGGAGCTCTGTGCACTGAGGCAAGTCAACAACATTCTGACTGTATGCCATATCAAAGAGCTTTCTTGCAAACCTCATCCCAATGTTAAATTCATCTGTGCTTTATTTAGCTGCTGCATGACCTCTAGAATTGTCTTTTATACCAATGTTTTGGTCTTAATTTGGTGCAGTAATGCCTCACAAGATTACACTTTCAATTGCTTATATGGGCTGAAATTTCTCTGCTGTTTTTAGTGTTGCATCAAATCCTTGTAAACGCTATTTTGGCAAAGCCTTTTACTTTTAGCAGATTTATGACTTCACTGAAATACTGCACATGTCAGCGAGTGCGCTAAAAAACAGTGGAAGAAATGTTTAATATTAGTTGAGGTCCTGTGGCATTCCAAATGGAAATGAAAATCGAGCAGTTTCTATAATCGGTGGCCGATCTATAATGCCAGTTTTACGACCAGGCAGCAAGTTAAAAATCTACCCCAGAGAGTCGAGATCAAGTGTCGTCTTCAGGTCAGCTGAAGCAGGATTAGAGGGCAGGGAATTATTTGATCAGAATTTGATCATGGACATAATTCAATCCCCATTTTACCTTCTGCCCTTATTTTTATATAATACTTTGATTTGATATTATTTATAGTTAAATAGTAAAAAATTGCAACAATTTGGGAAGCAGAGTAGAATTGGTTGGTGCTTAGACGTGTTGGCGCAGCTCAGACTAAGAAGCAGTGAGGTAAAAACCGTGGCAGTTCAGCGCTACTGTTGGCGGGAGGATTAAATTACAGCGTGACAACTTTAAATAAGCAGTTTCCATTATAAATGTAAACATAAGAATTTATAACAGAAAAAGGTGATAGTTACTCTGTGTAAATTGCTAGTCGATCTCGGGGAGTGAAGCGAATGAAATCAGAAAATAACCTTGGGTCAAGTTGGGAAAAAAACTGTAAGAAATTCCTCTTCAACAAAACCAAAAGCAAAATACTGCGGATGCTGGAAATCCGAAAGAAAAATAGAAAATGCTGGAAATACTCAGCAAGTCAGGCAGCATCTGTGGAGAAAGGAACAGAGTTAACGTTTCAGGTCGATGACCCTTCGTCAGAACTGCCTCTGACAGAACTGACTGAAATTCCTCTTTGCCTCCCATAGTTGATCAATCAAGCTCCAGGAGACCACGGTGGTTGGTACTACTATCTCTATCAACTCGTCCATCTTCTATAACTCGAGATATCTTCCACTTGGAGGGACTCCCCTGGCTCCCATTTGTACCCTTGCAGTGACCAAGTGTAGTCTTCAGATGAAGCAGGGTTAGAGGGAGGGGGATAATTCGACCAGGGTGCACAGACGTGATTCAGTACCCATTTTAATAAGTAACACATTTTGTCTTTATTGTTCTGTTTCTATTATAAATTTCTATGTCCATATTTATAATGGAAAATGCCTATGTAAACTTCTCATGCTGTAATTACACCCTTCTGCCAGTGGTGGTGCTGTAGTCCACCATGAAAATAGAATCCAAAACTGAAATAAAACAATCATCTGAACTTCACAGCAAAGGTTATTTAAGAAAATGATATACTCGGATGTGGTTTCAATGTTGGAGTCAATTAAGAATTCAAATGATGCTTTGTTTTATGGTTTGTGATATCACCTGACATCCTCACCTTCCATGAACTTATTGCCTTGGAATCATGCTCAGAAAATCATCGATCTGTATTTATTTGATTGAAAGACTCATCAAGTGCTTTTCTGTTTGGAACTACTTTCCGTTAAGTGTCCACTGGCTGGGTAGCTGTTGTTGTGCTGTTTCATCTGTCCAGTATGATAGATTAATCTGTCTCCAAATGGACAGCTGTGTCTATCACGCATGCAACATGCAGATGTGCTTGAGCAGCTTTAGACTTTAGTTCAGATACACAAGGAGAAATTTTAGCTCCCTCTGCCTGGCAGAAACTGAGCAGATGGGATTAAAATCCAATTGCAACTTACCACTCTTTTACTGAGCTGTGGCCATTTTAACAGCCCTTCTGACTCAGGTGGGATCCTCATGAATACATGTAAATCAGTATTTTTGTGGGAATAGGAGGAACAGGTGTTCTCAGCAGAAAGAAGATCCGGGTCCATAAGATGCCCAAACAGATAAGATTCTTACTTCATAGAATCATAGAAAGTTACGGCACAGAAGGAGGCCATTCGGTCCATCGTGTCCGTGCCGGCCAAACAAGAGATATCCAGTTTAATCCCACTTTCCAGCACTTGGTCTGTAGCCCTGTAGGTTACGTCACTTCAAGTGCACATCCAAGTACTTTTTAAATGAGTTGAGGGTTTCTGCCTCTACCACCCTTTCAGGCAGTGAGTTCCAGACCCCACCATCCTCTGGATGAAAAAATTCTCCTAATTTCCCGTCTAATCCTTCTATCAATTATTTTAAATCTATGCCCCTGGTTACTGACCTCTCTGCTACGGGAAATAGGTCCTCCCTATCCAGTCCTGTCATAATTTTAAATACCTCAATTAAATCTCCCCTCAGCCTCCTTTGTTCCAAAGAAAACAATCCCAGCCTATCCAATCTTTTCTCATAGCTAAAATTCTCCAGCCCTGGCAACATTCTCATAATCCTTCTGCTCCTCCGAGCCCCACAAGGAAAGTTCAGGCCTCCCCAGACCTGGGCCAACCCCTCCCTTCCCACAACTTACCTTGTAACCAGTGATACTATTATGGTGCCAGCCGGAGGCCTCTTGCTGCCCAAAATTCCACTCCAGCCCACTGGCCAGCTGTTGTTTCCCATCCCTTTTGGACAGGCAGCTGACCAGAGGCATGCAGTTGAGGCCTGAGAGTTAAAATCGTCCAGGCCTCATGCTGTCGATTTCAGGAGAGTTTAGCACTTGTCCCCCACCCACCCGGTTCCTTCTCCTGCTTAAAATTGGGGCTTTAATTTTTGTTATGAACACTTTTCTTGATGCCTCATTGCTGCCACAATGACTGCCATGTTGGGGGCGCCCGGCAACAAGTGAATGGCAGAGGTTGGCACAGATGATGGAGATGACTCTTAGACCAATTCCACAACTCAACCTTCATTAGAACAATTGAGTAAGGGAGAAAGAAAGAACTTGAATTTATTCGCCACCTTTCACGACCTCAGGACATACAAAGTGCTTCACAGCCAATAAATTACTTTTGATGTTTGGCCACGGTTATAATATAGGTAAACATGGCTGCCAATTTGCACACAGCAAAGTCCCACAAACAGCATTGAGATAAATGACCAATTAAACTGTTTTATTAACATTAGTTGAGGGATAAATGTTGGCCAGGACACCGGGAGAAATTCCCTACTCTTCTTCGAATAGTGCCATGGGATTTTTTACGTCCACTTGAGATGACAGATGGGAGCCTCGTCTCATCCAACAGTCCGTAGCTCTGACAATGCAGCGCTCCCTCAGTACTGCACTGAAGTGTCAGCCTAGAGTATGTACTCACATCCTGGAGTGGGGCTTGAACCCATAACCTTTGACTCAGAGGCAAGATTACTACCACTGAACCAAGGCTGACACATAATACAGTTTCAAGGCTGACAAATAATGCAATGAATGGGTGTAATTTCGGGTGTAACTGCCCAATTACGCCCCACAGGAAATTCCACCTCATTGGTCCAATATCTCTATCATATTCAATGTAATTATTTAAATTAAGTAGAAATCTGACCATTCAATAAATAGAACTTAACACACAACCAAGCTTAGATTTTCCGATTTCTATTATTTTAACCCATTTACTTTCCAGCATCAAAATAACACCAACCAGAAAATCTAGGCTACAGTGTGTTACAAGGTAGTAGTCATAAAGTGTTGGGAGGAGAGGGAGTGGCCCATAAAAAGTGGGAGTCGGAGGCCCGAGAGCAGCCAGGCGGTGGTGCAGAGGAGAGGAGAGGAAGACGGAGCACGAGCGTCAGGGACGTCAGCACAATGGAAGGAGCTGATTGGTGAGTAACTGGTGAGTTTTTTTTAAGTCTTTAGTTTATATTCAGTTCAGTTTAGTTAATTACATAATAAATCGAGGCATGGCAGGGCACCTCACTCCCGTGGAATTTTAAAAAATTCGTTCATAGGATGTGGGTGTCGCTGGTGAGGCCAGCATTTATTGCCCATCCCTAATTGCCCTTGAGAAAGTGGTGGTGAGCCGCCTTCTTGAACCGCTGCGGTTCGTGTGGTGAAGGTTCTCCCACAGTGCTGTTAGGAAGGAAGTTCCAGGATTTTGACCCAGCGACGATGAAGGAACGGCGATATATTTCCAAGTCGGGATGGTGTGTGACTTGGAGGGGAATGTGCAGGTGGTGTTGTTCCCATGTGCCTGCTGCCCTTGTCCTTCTAGGTGGTAGAGGTCGTGGGTTTGGGATGTGCTGTTGAAGAAGCCTTGGCGAGTTGCTGCAGTGCATCCTGTGGATGGTACACACTGCAGCCACAGTGCGCCGGTGGTGAAGGGAGTGAATGTTTGGGGTGGTGGATGGAGTGCCAATCAAGCGGGCTGCTTTGTCCTGGATGGTGTCGAGCTTCTTGAGTGTTGTTGGAGCTGCACTCATCCAGGCAAATGGAGAGTATTCCATCACACTCCTGACTTGTGCCTTGTAGATGGTGGAAAGGCTTTGGGGAGTCAGGAGGTGAGTCACTCGCGGCAGAATACCCAGCCTCTGACCTGCTCTTGCAGCCACAGTATTTATATGGTTGGTCCAGTTAAGTTTCTGGTCAGTGGTGACCCCCATGTGCCATGTGGGAACTCCAAGATGCTTCCCGTGTCCTGGACGGCCACAGGTGCAGGAAGTGTCGCCAGCTGGAGGCGCTCGAGCTCCGGGTTTCGGAGTTTGGGCAACAGCTGGCGTCACTGCAGTACATCCATGAGACTGAGATCTGCATGGATAGCACGTTTCAGGAGGTGGTCACCCCAAAGTTTAAGAAAGTGTAGGCAGAGAGGGACTGAGTGACCGCCAGACAGACAAGGAGGACCCGGCAGGTAGTTCAGAAATCCCCTGAGGGTATTCAGAATATTAGTGAGGGAGAGGGTTCCACTAGGTAGTGCAGCCAGAGCTAAGACCATAGCGCCATGGGTGGCTCAGCTGCATGGGGTGGGGTGGGGGGGGAGGAGAAAGGTCAAGAGAGCAATTGTGATAGGGGATTCTATAGTTAGAGGAGCAGACAGCCGTTTCTGCAGCCGCCGACGTGATTCGAGGATGGTATGATGCCTCCCTGGTGCCAGGGTCAAGGATGTCACTGAGCAGCTGCAGAACGTGCAGAACAGCCAGAGGTCGTGGTTCACATAGGTACCAACGACATGGGTAGAAAGAGGGATGAAGTCCTGCAGGCAGATTTTAAGGAGTTAGGAAAGAGATTAAGAAGCAGGACCTCAAAGGTAGTAATGTCCGGAATACTCCCAGTGCCACACACTAGTGAGTCTAAAATTAGGAGGATAGAACAGATGACAGCGTGGCTGGAGAGATGGTGCAGGAGGGAAGACTTTAGATTCCTGGGGTATTGAGACTAGTTCTGGGGGAGGTGGGACCCGTACAAGCCGGACAGGTTGCACCTCAACGGATCTGGGACCAATGTCCTCACGGGTAGTTTCGCTAGTGCTGTGGTTGGGGGGGGGCGTGGGGGTTTAAACTAATTTGGCAGGGGGATGGGCACAGGATGTAGCATTGGAATGGAGAAACAAGGTGCACAAAGGTTTGGGAGAGACAGACAGCACTAGAGCAAGAAATAGTACAGTAGTAGATGGGACCAGACTAAGAGAGAGTACAAGAGAATCTAAAATAGGTTTACAGTGCATGTGTGTAAATGCACGAAGCATGGTAAACAAGGTTGGTGAGCTGTAGGCGCAAATAGCCACATGGGAATAGGATATTGTGGCGATAACAGAGACTTGGCTCAAAAAAGGGCAGGATCGGGTACTAAATATTCCTGGATACAAGTTGTTCAGGAAAGATAGGGAAGGGAGAAAAGGAGGGGGCTGGCAATATTGATTAAGGAGAATATTGCAGTGCTGGAGAGAGAGGATGTCTTGGAGGGTCAAGGACAGAAAGAAACAATAGAGGTGCTATTACACTACTGGATGTATTCTATAGGCCACCAACTAGTGGGAACGAGACAGAGGAGCAAATTTGCAGGGAAATTACAGAGAGGTGCAAAAGCCATAGAGTAGTGATAACTGGGGACATCAACTATCCTAATATAGACTGGGATAATAATAATATCAGGGGCAGAGAGGGGGAGGAATTTTTGAAGTGTGTTCAGGAGAACTTTCTTGACCAATACATTTCCGGCCCAACAAGGAAGGAGGCATTACTGGACGTGGGTTCTGGGGAATGAGGTGGGCCAAGTGGAGCAAGTGTCAGTGGGGGAACATTTAGGGAACAGCGATCATAGTATCGTAAGGTTTAGAATAGCTATGGAAAAGGACATGGACCACTCTAAAGTAAAAATACTCAATTGGAAGAGGGCCAATTTCAGTGGGATGAGAACTGATCTGGCCCAGATTAATTGAAATCAAACATAGACAGGCAAAACTGTAATTGAACAATGATCGGCCTTTAAGGAGGAGGTGGTTCAGGTATAGTCTAGGTACGTTCTCACGAGGGAGAAAGGTAGGGCAACTAAAGCCAGAGCTCCCTGGATAACAAAAGAGACAGAGAGTAAGATGAACCAGAAAAAAGGAGCCTATGACAGATGTCAGGTTGATAACACAAGTGAGAACCAGGCTAAATATAGAAAGTTCAGAGGGGAAGTGAAAAAGGAAATAAAAGGGGCAAAGAGAGAGTATGAGAATAGACTGGCGGCAAATATAAAAGGGAATCCAAAAGTCTTCAATAGGCATGTAAACAGTAAATGGGTAGTAAGAGGAGGGGAAGGGCTGATCACGGACCAAAAAGGAGATCTACTCATGGAGGTGGAGGGCATGGTCGAGGTACTAAATGAATATTTTGTATCTGTCTTTACCAAGGAAGAAGATGTTGCCAGAGTCTCAGTAAAGGAAGATGTAGTTGAGGTACTGGATGGGCTAATAACTGATAAAGAGGAGATACTAGAAAGGCTAGCTATACTTAAAGTAGATAAGTCACCCAGTCCGGATCGGATGCATTCTAGGTTGCTGAGGGAAGTAAGGGTGGAAATTGCAGCGGTACTGGCCATAATCTTCCAGACATCCTTAGATACGGGGGTGGTGCCAGAGGAGTGGAGAATTGCAAATGTTACACCCTTGTTCAAAAAAGGGTGTAAGGATAAACCCAGCAACTACAGGCCCGTCAGTTTAACCTCGGTGGTGGGGAAACTTTTAGAAACAATAATCCGGGACAGAATTAGAAGTCACATGGACAAGTGTGGATTGATTAGGGAAAGCCAGCACGGATTTGTTAAAGGCAAATTTTGTTTAACTAACTTGATAGAGTTTTTTGATGAGGTAACAGAGAGGGTCGGTGAGGGCAATTCTTTAATGTGGTGTATGTGGACTTTCAAAAGCTTGTCATCAAGATTGAAGCCCATGGAATAAATGGGGCAGTAGCAGCATGGATACAAAATTGGCCAACTAACAGGAAGTGGAGAGTAATGATGAATGGTTGTTTTTCGGATTGGAGGGAGGTGTACAATGGTGTTCGCCAGGGGTCAGTACTTGGACCACTGCTTTTCTTGATATATATTAATGATTTGGACTTGGATGCACAGGGCACAATTTCCAAATTTGCAGATGACACAAAACTTGGAAGTGTAGTGAACAATGAGGAGGATAGTGATAGACCAGAATAAGGAGTACAAAGAGTTGGTCGAATCGTTACACATGGTAACAGGTAGAAATATTTGAAACTTTTTGGGGAGTTGTAACAGCTACTTCCTTAGTTGGAAGAGGCAATGGTGGTAGGTTACATGCAATGTTATCATTTGGTAATTCAAAGACAATTGATAGATGCAGTTCTTGATCTTCACAACGCTTCCACAGCAAACCATCCACCAAAACTAAAAATGTTAACAGCTCCAACTTCTGTTCAATAACACCAACACTCCATTTTTTTTACATTCCCACAGAAATAGAGACCTGATACTCTTTCTCCTACATGATATTACTTCAAAGTTGGAAATCCAGCATTTTGGAGTTTTCTTCTTGATGCTGATGTTTCCAAGTCAGGTTTAAAAATATCAAAACGAGTACGTAAATTCCTTCCAGTGAATAACTCAGCAGGTGCCATCATGAGGCAATATGTCAATGGTAATGAGGCATCGTACGCTAACTCAAAAGAAATCAGCGAATTGCGGATGCATGTGCCAGGTGTCACACCTTCTTTAGAGAAGTTTTGAATGTACGTACGACCCTCCCAATTTCCCCATTTGATTGCAGGTGTCCAGGTGGGGAAGTAATATGAGACACACCAATCTTACTCAAAAATTGAAAAATATCATGTGACTAAAGAAGTAGCCCATAATCAGAGACCAGGTCTACAGGAAGTCTATATCGGGCAAACAAATACTGTAACATGTCAATCATCACTGTTGGATCTTTTGATGACATCAGAACCACTTTGTGCCATTTAGAATGAGAATCCAAAATAAGTAAAAATTTCTGCGCCTTCAGTTCGGCGAAATCAACATGAACATGATTTTGTTGGCCATTGCCAAATATTAGTTTCCATAAGGTTTACAGATAAGTTGCTCTGACAGGCTTGACACTCATGACTGCATTTTCAATGTTGCACATCTAAGGAAGGCCACCTCATGTGCATTCTAGCTAATCCTTTCATTCTTACTATACCATATAGTTCCTGGATCATATAGTTTCGGAATTTAGGTGTGATGGCAACAGCAAGTCCACGAAGCAACGACCTGTCTTCGTTCAGCAGTTCATCGCAATGTCTACTGTGTAATCATAGTTTGGTTGGTAAAACTCCATCGTCAGGTCAGGCATTCACAATGTAACACATAACAAGGGATAGTACAGGAACGTGCACTGTAGCATCACTTGGCCATGGTGGGAAGTGAGTTCAACTGCTCAATAAACAATTTCTTGATGATTAAATCTTCGACACCTGATGTAAGTAGGCTAGTAATCCCCATTGAAGAATTTGTGTTGGAGATGAGGACAAAGGCGACACCTAAGTCGAAGTAGCACTCTGGCAAGGAGTGGGCCATCCAGGCCTGTCAAAAAAGAAAGCACTTTTTTGACAGGCCCTTCCTTCGTTGCCCTTTGCTAACGGCACTTAAGGGCAGATTTTAACTCTCGGTCAGTCAGCCGGCAGAGCACGCGGACCAGCTGCCCGACCCTGCCAGCAGGAACCTTAATCCATTTCGAGGGACAGGTGGCTTTACCATATCGTCGGCATCTGGCACGCCCCAAACAGGCATCCTGTTGCAGCTCTCTGGCTCTGGGCCGGCGCAATATTGGGTGGTAGGTCCTGGGGGAGGGGGAACTAAATCGCAGGGGGTGGTGGGGGGGAGCAAGTGCAGCAGAGGTCCACATTATTCTTGCTGAGCCAGGATGAGCATTCCTGCTCCTTTGGGCCCCACAAAAATAATTCTTCACTTACTTCTTTGAGGCCTCTTCCTCTTCATGCTCCGCCCAGTTGACCCCCGAAATTGTATCAGGATCCTATGACGTACATATTTTCCTACAGAGATGAGGATCCCGCCTAATTCAGGCAGATGCCTGGGCCACCCAGCGGAAGGCACCAATAAATACGGAAGAAGAGCGGGAACGGGGTGGTAAGTTGACCACAGCTATTTTAACTGCGCTACCGTTCTGTTTCTGTCAGGCAGTCCGAGTTAAAATCAATTCTTTTGTTTTTTAACTGCTCCAGCCGTATCATGGGAGGACTTGCTAATTTAAATACATTTTGGGACCTCAATGAAAGTTGCACACTATTGGTGCATAGACCCCCATTATGTTAGGTGCTGCCCACCCACATTGAGCTCCACTAGAGTGTGGCGGAGGCCTCAGGCCATTGCATCTGATAATATGGGGCCCAGTGCCCCAAAGAACTTAAGTGCTTCAGGTGAGTGCCCTGCATTATCAGCCAGATGTTTTCTTTGAAACATCCACTAACTCATATTGGCCCAGAATTTGCTCTGAGCGGCGAACGAACGGTGCCCGACCATCATTAGATTTAAACTTGCCCACAAATGAACCACGGGCTTTAGTGCGGGAACTTCCTCTAATGGTGAACTGCAAAAAGTGCAGCGTCCTCTCCTGGGAATCTGTGAACTGTGTGAATAGGGAAAGGATCTCTCTGTCCCCTCAACCAATCAGATTGAAGCATCCATGACGAGCCACACAGAGTCAGAATCAGGAAGTGAAAGTTACAACAGTTAATTCAATGTAAAATCAGTTGGAGAAAGCAAAATAAAGAGAGGGTAAGAAATATTGAATTAAAAAACAGAGATAAAAGAGACAGAAATAAAAAGTACAAAAATAAAAATATTTTTTTAAATGTCCAACAACAATTAAAATCGGAAGTAATGAGACTCCACGTTTTTCAAAGTTAATGTTCAGTGCCAGAGGAGTTGTGTGGCAGTCATTAAGACTTACCACGCTGTTAAAAGTTAGTTTAGACCTAAAAAAAACCCAGAGTACCTTTTTCTGTGTAGATTAGTTTGTTTCCAGCTGGGCAACGCAGCAACTTCGTGCTGGTCCAATCATTTCACCGGCGAAATGTCCCTCCCGTGTAGTTTTCAAACGAGCAGGGAATCTTGTGGAGCAACTTCCGGATTTGTGTGTTTGACTGAGCATGGGCGCTCGCCGGAAGTTGCTCTTCCATCTGCCCTTAAGTAACGGTGAGCGCTGTTAGGCTCTCTGTTATTTTTGGAGCAAATTCCGGGCCATTATTGTATAGAATATGCAAAGAAGCTTTTGGGAGATTTTTTCCTGTTTTAGGTGAGATTGAGCATTATGGCAAACAGCATCAGACAGAGTGTTCCAGCAATCAAACCACATAATTTTGAATTGCAGACTTAAGTTTTAATTCATTGCAGCGAAAAGGGAACTAGCATAACTGGTACATAGCATATGATCTGTTATTAGATGCTGCATCTACCTGTATCAGATACAATGAGAAACATGAGGTAACTTTAAATATGCAAATAAACGATTAGAGTGATTCTGAAGAAATTTAATTTTGAATATGAAAAATCCTTTACTTAAACAATCTTAGATGCCATGTGCCTTGGTGCTCAATCACTGTCTGTCTGCTAGTACTTATCCACTGCTCCGGTCAGTCTAGAGATTAAGAAGAGAAAGCTGCTTTAATACATGACTTGGCAGCTGGGCTGTTGTTCAGTAATCGTTTTTTGTCCTGTTGGTTGAATTTCATAAATCATGCGAAAATGTCCTTCCCCCTCCCCAACACCTAGAGCAATTGGACGCTAAAGGAGCTCCGTAGCAACAGTTAGCAGACATGACCTTGAACAGACAGTCTGTAACTCTGGACTGTTACATAAGCTTGACCAGACTGTCATCAACATTTGCAGTACATAGGCTGGACAGGCTGTCCCAGATATCAGTGGTATACTATACAAACTGGAAAATTAATAGAGGGAGCCAGCGAGGCATTGGTTAGATTAGGTCTGCAAGAATGTTTCATCAAGGAGAAATGTAGCAACACCAATGGTGCTGGAAGACCTCAGAAGGGGTGGCAGCTCCTCATTCTAATGGTTTGTTAATCTTTATGACCACCCAGTGATAGAGGGAAAATAAATGAGTTAATTCCCACCCCCCCCACCTTGTCTCGCCGCTGGATAGGAGCAATTTTCTGCCCCGGGTCACTTCCAGTGCAGGTCTGTACCCTGGCAAGGCCAACTACCAGTGGAACAGTGGACAGGAAAATGAACTGTGTAGGCTTCATCATAAGCTCGGGGCTCAGAGATAAGGTCCTTCTGACTGCCAGTGGAGATTTAGGAACTTCTCATTTTCACTTTTTTTGTGAAGAGGACTGGCCCCATAACAAGTGTGAGAGATCACTTGCAGGAGGAGGACCCCCTCTCACCCATCTAAGGAACAGTCTTTGGGAGGGAGTCCACAAAGAGTGCTGGAGATAGGGAAGTAGGAAGGGAGCTAGCCACCAGTTCATGATTGGTACCCACTTCTGCTGCTCTTCCTTCTCTTCCTATTTTCGGATTCAGTAACAGCTAACAAAACATAAGCTGAAGCCATTGTACCATGCTACTCCATCTGGAAGCATGATGTGACGGCTGCTCATCAGGACCCCATTGTAACCTGTCTTACTCTCATCTTTCTGGATGTGCTAGATGACAGCAAACCAGGGGCCAGTGCCTCCAGCTAAGCACAGCCTACAAGCACCAGTTTAGCTACATCCACCCTGGCAGTTTTAGAGAGTGAGCTAAATGGGTGTGCAGTGGATGAGACACAGTGCACAAATCAGCAGGAGTAGCTAATGGTGGCTGAGGAGTGGAGGAGGAGGAAACAAATATCCTGCGGGTCAGCTTGCATCATGCATGGGTGAGAAGTCTGAAGTTAAGGAGAAGATGGTACGCATGACTGTTAATACATTAGGCATCTTTGCAAGTTACAAGACTGTTTCCTGCGTCAGGGCTGCATAGATTTCTCCTGCAGTTGGGTAACGGTTCTCTTCCAATGCCTCTTCAGACTGTTCAGCTCCTCCTGCTGGTCACCTTGCTGTGTCTAGAAACCTCCCTCCTCTGTGGCCTCCATGATGATGCTTCTTTTCAGGACAATGTGTGCAGCATGCAGCAAATAGCAACAATCCTGGAAACTCTCACCAGGCTGTGTTATAGGACAACCCCAGATTGATCCAGGCACCTGAAGTGGGCCTTCAACATATGGAGGGGTAACTTTTGTGGAGGCAGGCATGCTCTTCATTATATCTTATGCTCCGCTGATGTCCTGAGATTGCGCAGAGGGGTTAGGTGCCCATGGCTGAAGAGGATGGTCTTGAACTCCACAATGAAACTTGCTTTCAGGATCAACTATTGGTAGGACCGTGGACTGCCTTAACATGAAGGCGTCACAACCTAATTTACTTATCTAATGCAGTACCAGTGGATGTTGACCGGCTGAACGTTGAGAGAGTGAAATCCTTTATGATTCGTGGAGATAGTGACATTGTGTAATGGGGCCCATTGGTAATGTGGGTGCAATCCATAAACCTCTGCAACATCAGGAATTCTCTCACCCTGTTTAGTTGCAGAGTTCTTTTGTGCTGCTGTCAGATGTCCACAAGGAAGGAGACGAATTCTGATGCTTAAGCAAACAATGCATCTGCGACTTGCTTCACACATCTACAAACAGCTGATTCACAGATACTCGCAATGCTCGCAGTAGCAGCTTGAAATGACCCTAATACATATATCTGAGAGTAGTTGTCACTTCTAACAGCCATTGGCAGCATTGTTCCGGTGCTGGAATTTGACTGTAGGTCTGCTTGCAGCAACTGTCACAGCTTCCCTGGTGAATGGAAACCTCCACTGGCACTGATCCTCGGAAATAAGTGGAGGGGTGTCTGTGTGTGTGTGTGTCTGTGTGTGTGTGTGTGTGTGTGTGTGCGCGCGCGTGTGCGACCACGTATTCTGGGGTGGTGGTATCAGTGGGTGGGCGCAAAATGCCTCTGGTGTAGCCTGACTTGCTGACACCCCTCTGTTGGTCCTGCTCTTCTTCCTCCAAAAAAAAGCGGTAAAGGAGAATTGCCAGTGGGAGACCCACTGTGGCACAGGAGTCAAAAAAAGCAACACCAAAGTAATTTCCATTAAAGCATGAGGGAAAAATTAACAAATGCAAAGAAGAAAACTTCATCAATGGTTTTTTTTAGCCAATTCCCATTGCAGGTTGGTGCCTAGCAGTCCTGAACACCAGTTTATATGGGTGAGCGAATGAAACAGCATTAAATGGTTGGACATGACAGAAAATTCAGTGGTTGACACCATCATATCATTATGCATTAATTTACATGCCGCTGCCCACAAACTGGTGGGTGGTGTTTGATCGGGAAAAAAGAGCTGGCCGACCCCTTGTTCTCCAAGGCGTGGATCTGCAGGTTAGGGAAAGTGACTGCTGATAGTTATTTTTTGTGAACGCACTGACAACATCTATAAAGCAATGAACATATTAAGGAATAAAAGGACAGTGGACACACTTCTACAGATTCAGCGGAATGAGTCATATTAAAAGAATAAAGGTGATTCCTCAATCCTGCACCCCTAGTGTTAATTCTAATGGGCAGAAAATCACAGGCTATGCACCAACATCTGCCTGAGATATGCTCCCTGCTAGAATCACTGGATTGTCGAATCATACCTATAAGGTGCAAGAGGGAAAATGCAGAGAAAGGGAGAGAAAGCAATAAAATAGCTGTCACTGCAAATATCAGCACTTGAAGAAAAAGTAATCTTCATGTTTATGTATAAATGATCCAGCCTATCACAACTCCAAGATGAAATAATTTAAATAATTTAAAGAAAGACTCCTGCCAGATGTTGCTGCGGTGACATTTCTTTCTCATTAGCTGTAAGATAATTGTACAGAGTATAAATTGTAACAGACAGCAGCTGGGGGTTTGATGGCTGAGCTAAGATCAATGATGATAATGTGGGGAAATCACAGCTATGAAACTCTGCCCTGTACTTCCATGGTGTAAAGACATGAAGATGCAATGGGGTCAACACATGGAGCCACCATTGGACGAGGACATTCAGCAAGGTGAGGGAGACAACATTGATGACATAGAGGATGTCAATAAAGCAGGAGGGTTCCATCACCTACCTGCAGTCAGAGCTTTTCAGCAACAGCTCTTTGAAGAGTGCTTCAGCTGACCAGTCCATATCCCCGCACCCCCCCACCTCCGTATTAACAGTCATGTCCAATATCTGTCCCAATCCTTCCACCCTCCAATAAACTATATCCACCCAAAGACCAACATTGATATTCATATCACCTGATGTTGTAGAGTCCATGTTCCCCTATACATTTGGACTCCCAGTGAAGGAGATGGTGGAGCCCAGAGTCTGCATGGCCCTAGTATGAGCATCCCTGAGATATGCTATTACTGGTGCCACAGATCCCTGAAGGGAGGACCCTGCTGCATTGTCCATTGAGATGACCACACGCTCCATGGTTGACTGCAGAGTGTTGATGTCATGTGCCAGAACCCCACACAAGTTGGTTGTGGACTCCTCCACCATCCCTGATGTGTTGTGGTACCTTCCTGGTGGGCTGTCCAATATATTCAGCAGTTGTTGGTGCACAGAAAGTATTTTTCATTTGAAGGTTGGGCCCCTAAAGTCTGCATCTCTGTCCTCTTAGCAGAGCTAGGACCTGAACTTCACCTCCGGTGAGCTGTTTCTTGGGCTGTCCTTTCCACTTGCACCGGCTCCTGCTCACTTGTGCTGTGAATCACCCTGTGACGATCCCGGCAATCCATTATCTACAGCACGTGGGGAGCTGATTTCTGTGTTGGTGCTTGAAAGTGTAAGAGCGAGGGAGATGCATCTCCAGGAGGGCTGCCTCTCTCTTAATGTGGGGCAACAGGGCCCGAGTCATCTAAAGGGCCTAGGAAATGGGTAGAGGGACAAGGTTTGGATGTTATGGCAAGGGTAAGCCGTATTGGAAGAATGGCTATCGCAATGCAGCCCCAGATTGTCATGCTGTGCATGTGAGCTAGAGAGTTAAATGGAAAAAGGAAAGGAAGGAAAATTGCCAAAACACTCTGCTGTGCATGGCCCCATCATCTCAATGTTGTGTGTCTTCCCGTCTACCAGTGATGTTGATGACAATGGCAATGTTCTCCATTTGAAGGCAAAGTTTGCAACATAGCAGGACCTCCTTCTGTTCTTGAGGTGTCTCTCAGATTGTGTGCCAGCTTGTCCTGGAAAAAGAGTGGGAATGGATTAGTGAGTGCCCTGTTGAAAGGTTCTGAAGATGTGTGAGGCAACTTTGCATAGTGTGGATGCTAGAGGAAGAAGCAGCAGGTGTGGGTAAGATGGGGATGTCATGGGCAGTAGAGGGCATTGAGTATGTGAGTGCTAGCAGAAGGAGATTTAGTGAAATGCCCTGTTATGATTGAGGAGAAGTTTGTGAAGTGGGGAGGGAAGGATTGGTAGTGGTGGGGCTAAAGTCTGGTGCGGCAGGACTTTGTAGAGAGTAAGAGAGATGTGAAGAGGAGTCTTACCTTGGCAATCCTGGTAAGATCATTAATTTTGTTTCTGCACTGCAGTCAGGTCCTAGGGACTATGCTGTTGGCATTTACCTGCCTAGCCACCTCGCTCTACCATTGCTGGCTAATTTGTTGGAGTACCTATTGCCTACCTGAAGAACCTTCTTCCTTTTTCTCACGTACTCCAGGTGGATATATGTGAACTTCAATGGATAAATTGGAGTGCTCTGGCTGATGCCATGCAGCCTGCTGCCTCAGTAACATGCTGTCCACTGAGCACCTTTGAAAACTGCACTTCCCCTTTAACTGCTGCAGGCTCCCTTTAGTTGACGGTAGGCCCATTAGATTTCTCACCTTCCCAAATGGTGCGCAGCCTATAAGCAGCATTATTAATGTTGGCAACCTGCTTGTTCTATTTGAATGAGGCTCGACCACCAAAATTGGGCCTCCCGCCAATGTCATCGGGTAGGCAGAGCGGAAACACTGCACGCCACACCAAAATCAATCCCAGTATCACTATCAGCCGAGATTATATGCTCAAATCCTGGGTTGGGGTTTGAACCCACAAGAACAATAGTGCTAACACTGAGCCAAGTTGAGCAACTCTTTTTCTCCCCACTTTTATACATTTGATTCACATCATCCCTCTGAAAGATCTCTGAACCAATTTCTTTTACAGCCAGTTATTATACCTTTCCCACAGCTGTGTGGACCAATAGGCAACCTGCTTTTGAGGTAGAAGTGACTTTTCCCTCACTCCATCTGAGGAAGATTGGGAACTGAATGTTTGGTAAATTGTGGTCTTTAACCCCCACCTAACTACTCTGTGACAGGGAGTCCTTTCCCCTAATTTGATTAGGTTACTGATACATGAGGAACTTGCCCAGAGAGCTTGGTCGTTAGCACATTTGGCTGAGGAGTGGAAAATCTGGCGAGGCTGTGGCTTTTAAAGGCTGCAGATCACCATCAAAGGAAAAGTTGTAGCGGTGACAGAAAAGTTGACTAATTCTCCTCAGTGGCACAGTGAAGTCATATCAGCAGCACTGCTATTTTAGAAACTGAAAGCTTGATGGTTCTCCTGCAGCAAGTGAACCAAAGGAGGTTTAGCCCAATTTGGGACTGAACATCATCCTCCGGTAAAAGCATAGATAGAAGCTGCACGGTGCAAAGCAAACTAACGTCTCTTTTTTTTCTGGCCCCAAGTGAGGTAGAAGTTTGATGGTGTCAAGAGGAAGGCAAAGGTAACTGTACTCCTCAATTTTGCTCACAGTTTTGTGGGACCCATCAACCATGACACAAACCTGTAAACAGATTCGAAGAGACAACCAATACGGTGGCAACCAGCAATTTTAATAATCAAGTACAACTAGTTACACACAGCAACAAGGCAGTAAGGACAAAGGATGGGTATTAATCCAATCCTTTGGGGAGCAATGACCACAATTCTCTAAGTTGTCTGGTATTTGTTCTGACCGCTGCTCTGGCCATTCCCCTTAAGGCAGTTCTTTGTTGTACTGGTTGAAATTGTAAGCAGTATCAAAAAAAGTTATCTGAACCTTTGTGTTCAAAAGGTGTTTTGCAGAGAGAGTTCACCTGCTCAGAAGTTCGGGTGCCTTCTGACTTCACTGTGGCACAATCTGACTGGGACACTTGATGCAGGACTAGAAATCATCCTGGGTACCATAACACTTAAAAGGCCCGGGGCTACTTTCCTGGTATAAAATACAGATTCATTCTGCAGTAGAACAAATTACGCAATTAGGAATTTCTTTTCACTTGCAGTTTTGTTTTACTGGCTCACAAATGCCTTGTTTTTAAAAGGAGCAGAATCCCTTACCTAGCACACCCAACCCCACCAGGGCATCCACATGATCACGACGTGATCCATCCTCAGCCAATCAGTGGTGTTGTAACCTCTATTACCCATATATGTAGATGCTTCCATTTAGCTCCTCCCTGATTCTTTTCAGCAGACACAATTTTAAGCAAGCTGCAGTAAGTTGGGAGCTGCATATACATATATACATGTACACATACATATATGACGAGGGTATGTCATATACATGTTTTCATTGATAGATTGCTGGCAGAATGACAGTGTTAAACTATTCTACCACAAGGAGTGCTAGGTAAGGGATTCTGCTCCTTTTAAAAACAAGGCATTTGTGAGCCAGTAAAACAAAACTGCAAGTGAAAAGAAATTCCTAATTGCGTAATTTGTTCTACTGCAGAATGAATCTGTATTTTATACCAGGAAAGTAGCCCCGGGCCTTTTAAGTGTTATGGTACCCAGGATGATTTCTAGTCCTGCATCAAGTGTCCCAGTCAGATTGTGCCACAGTGAAGTCAGAAGGCACCCGAACTTCTGAGCAGGTGAATTCTCTCTGCAAAACACCTTTTGAACACAAAGGTTCAGATAACTTTTTTTGATACTGCTTACAATTTCAACCAGTACAACAAAAAACACAGTGAGCACAGTGAAACAGAGACAATGCAGATCAAATGTTAAAATTAGATAACAATAAAATGCTGATTTTTGTTTTCAAAAGTAGGAATAGAACAGCACACAGAACAAGAGGTGACAAAAACGGACTGGTTTGCTTACTGTCCAAGCTCAACACGTCCAGAGGAATGGAAACTGCCCAGTCCAGCAAGCCTTAGTGAAGATAGAAGTAAATATAAAGGCTGGGAATTTCCTCGGAGCTGCTCCTGTCTCGGCACTGTAACTTCAGCGGAAACTGGTCTTCCCCCGTACTTCCGATGAAGTTATGGCGGGGCAGCAGGAGCAGCTCGAAGGAAATTCCCGGCCATAAACATAAGCCGGTATTTACTTGTTGAAAAGCAAAACATGGCCAACTTGTAACGTGATGCTATGACTCCAGCCCACTGGCACCTTTGGTTTGTGAGGTGAGTTGACTCATTCAATACACTTGGTGTTCAGTGGATATATGTCGCGATTTTATTTAATACCAAGGTGCAAGAGCCTTGAGTGAATGCTGCAGTCGTTTAACATCAAAGTCACTTGAGAGTTGCTGAAAAAAACTCGTGTGCGATTCAGTCCAATTGGTGCTGTGTAAATTCTGACCGTTAATATCTCAGGGGTCAGCTTTATGCACAGGCACAGATATCAGGTTTATAGTCAGGAAAGGCGTATCTTTGATTTTCTGATATCGCTGCGCTGCACTGCACTGCTCAGAAACAGGGTTTGCACCGACACAAATGGAAAGGGGTAATTTTCAACTTAACTGCCTGAGAGGTAACCTGGGGGAGCAGTTCTCCCTCCTGTTGTAGGACCCAGCTGACTTTCAACCCGTTGATTTTAATGGAGTCAAAATCGTGCGGGTTCTACAATGAGTGGGTGATCTGCTCTGCCCTGAAGCAAGTTATTTGCTCCCAATTTTCCAAGGTTAGCTCATTATCATAATTATACATAGCACCAGGTGCAGATTTGGATGTAGACTGAGGTGGAAATAGAACCCATAGAGTGATTTGACATTAGTCATGTAATAGGCTTTAAGTATAGGGGATCTAAAGGACAATATATTTGTCGTACTTAGTCTGAGTCGATATAGAGCACCACAAAGGCCAGCCTAGGGTTGCCAACTCTGGTTGGACTTATTCCTGGAGGTTTCCTCACATGACCTCCTGCCTTCAACCGTTCCGCCCAGTTAACCAGCCGTTTTTATCTATCTCCAATATTTTAATAACTAACAAACTTAGAAGAAAAATATACACTTTTTTTAGTGCTCTCTGTGATTTTTCTCCCAGGTTGCTTGCAGCAGCATCCTGGAGATTAATCTTTAATTCCTGGAAACTCCAGGACAATACCAGAGGTTTGACAACCCTAGACCAGCCTTAAAGCATAAGAGAAATGGCTGCATAGGCGAGGCCAAAGAACAGAATAGAACAGATGATGTTAGTCATTATTGGTGCACAATTGTAAGTAAACTTTCCAGAGTATGCTCACTAACATGGTACGTAGTGTTAAAGGTTGCAAAGAGTGAGTCACTTCTCTTCCTGTGTGCTGTTGTATTGTTTAGCTGTTTGTTTAGAAATGAGGCGACTAATAAATAAGCAGAAGGGATTTATCATTTCCAATGCTTCTGTTAAAGGGATGTAGGTAAAGATCCAAGGGCCATACCATCAATAGTGAAACATGTAGAAGGTGAGATATATTTAGAAGCGCTATTTAAGTGATATAAAGTTTGGGTTTTAAGAATGAGATCAAAGGGGTGATCCTGTGATCTCGATCTCCCATTGCGGAGCAGCACTCACAAGAGAGCACATCTCGCATGCAGCCTATGGCTTCCCAAGATCCACTTCCTGCCACTAACAGTGCCAGATTGCAGAATCGCTCCTCAAATGCTGAACTATACCACAACAGAACAATAAAGTGGAAACAAATGAAGAACTGTACAACCAATCAAGGGCCAGGGATTAAACAGAAAGCCACAGTGGAGAAAAGAAAAAGCCCCAATTTACTCTTGTTTTGTGAGGGAAAGAGAAAAGGAAAGTGAGTTTAAAGATCAAAAACAATATATATACTGGATCAAAAACCATAAGGACATGTGCAAGTATGAATCAATAAATAGGTGCAACAGGTGATCCGTCTGCTGCCTTTTCAAACTTTCCGGGAGGCTTGTTTCATTCCAAATAAAGATTAAGCAACGCAACTTTTCTTTCAATTCTTCAAATAATGTACTATTCAGTAACTATTTTGAGTTGAGTCTATCTGTGTTTTACAACGTTCACCAGTAGCCACAGAAAATAATGACCTGTTTTGGGGCCCCCGTAGCTGAGTGGTTAAATGCCCTGCTGCTGGGTGCTGGCCTTGCAAACTGCGCTAGGTTTGCTGATCTCAGCTAGGGGACTACCACAACTGATCCCTAGGCTAGGGAGAGGAAAATGTCCAGGATTCCTGCTCCTGATCACTATCCCATTATCCAGGCTGGAAAGTTCACAATGGCCGAGGACGGGATCAAACACTGCTTTGATGACCCATGATGTGGAGATGCCGGTGATGGACTGGGGTGTACAAATGTAAGGAATCTTACAACACCAGGTTATAGTCCAACAGTTTTAATTGAAAATCACAAGCTTTCGGAGGCTTCCGAAAGCTTGTGATTTTCAAATAAAACTGTTGGACTATAACCTGGTGTTGTAAGATTCCTTACATTTAATGACCCATGCTTGAATGGTCTGCTGATACTCACTGTGTAGCCCTGCCCATGATTTACAACTTAGAGGGCAGCCAGCAGATGTGGAACCACACTTTGTCCTGCAAATTGAAATAAAAATTGATTCCTTCATTTTAGTTAGCTCTTCACATTTTTGGTGGAATAACTGGAATGAAACAAACGCATTGGCTCATTTTTTACTCCTACACTAGCCACCTATGCCCCATGCACAAGTTTCACACCTTGAACAGAATGTTACAGATTGAACTGAGATACACCGTTACAAATGTGCTGTGTGATGAACCAATCCCTTCTTAACTGAGGGGTCTGTAAGCACACTTTCAGTTTTGTACTCGATTAACTACATTGATAGATTTTTGTTAAGCAAGGGTATTAAAGGTTACAGAACCAAGGTGGGTAGATGGAGTTAAGATACAGATCGTCCATGATCTAATTGAATGACGGAATAGGCTCGGGGGGCTGAATGAC
This sequence comes from Heptranchias perlo, assembly GCF_035084215.1. Lineage (NCBI taxonomy): Eukaryota > Metazoa > Chordata > Chondrichthyes > Hexanchiformes > Hexanchidae > Heptranchias > Heptranchias perlo. The sequence goes on from NC_090327.1 coordinate 105,931,209, forward strand.
CTACTCCTGTTTCTATATTCCTACTAATTAATATAGAAATTAGTCATGCTGAACCTATTCATTAAGAATAGGCCAATTTTATAGTAGTGTAACGCTGACTCATTTAAGCCTTTAATCCACACAGGGTCTTGATATTTCCCCTCGTTACTCTGCATAAGACAGTTCCTCTGTACAGATTTCCCTAGGTGATGTGCTGTTTGATTGATGGCCCTACACTGGAGCCACCATGGTTCCAAGCTCCCCTGCTTGACATATTGTTCAGTTCATAGAACTGCTGTAGATATATATATATGGACACCAAATAGTATTGTCATGTCCAATCTAAGGATCCCAAAGAAACCTCTTTACATACAGCAGGGAGTTGATCAAGAAAATAAAGTATGTATATGTTGAAAGGCATCAAGGAAAGGAGGTCATCATTGTTTTGGGATGGAGAAGGGCCTAGAAGAACAACAGATCATTTGTTATGTGCAAGTGATGTTTTTGTGACACAGTGGCACTTTCCAGCTTGAATGATGTCATCACAAGGCAGATATTGCCATTGCGTTGCCTGTTTACAAATTATGGGGAAAGACTTACTTAACTTTTTAGGAATGATGCTCTTTAAACAAGGTTTCAGAAAACAGTAATGAATAGGTGGAAGGCATCAAGAGTGGGAACATGACATTTTCCCCCAAATTTCCTCCTCCTTTAATTTGCTCACAGACTCTTGTTATTCTTGTCACCTATCTTTTTGAGCAGGATTGTATCGCCTGAGAAATGCAAACGACAAGAGATCTCCGAAAACTACAGCTTGTCCCACTTGTAGCGGAACCTAATGCATTACCTTCCTCCACGTGCCTTTATTTGCTGTTAACCACTGACAAATTATACGCCTTCTTTATTTGAACCTTGATTATGTGAATTGTTTTCTGGTTTCCCTTTGCCTCCCCCATTCCTTCAGGTATTCAGCGTTTCAGCAAGTACTGTAAAATGAGTAATTTCTCCGTGGGTTTTTATTTTCACTGTTTTCACCATTTTTGTGCAGAAAGAAAACAAGCTGTGAAAATTTAAGCTAACCAATGTTTATTAATATATTCAATCAAAATTACAGAATGTACTTCAGAATCCAGTATTAACAGTGCTTGTGGGGCTACAAACCAGCAACATGACTGTTATAGTTCAGGTTGATCTGCACACTGTTAACTCACATCTTTTGATAAATACATTGCAGAAAGTCAGGGTCCATAAATAAACCCAGGCCTCCTAGGAAACTTAGAATCAAAGGAACAGGAGTGGGCCATTTAGCCCCTCGAGCCTATTCCACCATTCAGTGAGATCATGGCTGATCTGTGACCTAATTCCATATACCTGCCTAAGCCCCATATCGCTTAGATTTTTGTTAACCAAAAGTATTATCATTCTCAAATTTAAAATTAACAATTGAGCTAGCATCAACTGCCATTTGCAGAAGAGAGTTCCAAACTTTGCGTATAGAAGTGTTTCCTCACTTCACTCCTGAAAGGTTCTATACAAGTTTAACATAACTTCCCTGCTTTTCAATTCTATCCCTCTAGAAATGAACCCCAGTGCTTGGTTTGCTTTTTTTTATGGCCTTATTAACCTGTGTCGCTACTTTTAGTGATTTGTGTATCTGTACCTCCCAATCACTCTGCTCCTCTATCCCATTTAGACTTTTATTTTCCAAGGAGTATGTGGTCTCCTTATTCTTCCTACCAAAATGTACCACCTCACAGTTATCTATATTGAAATTACATGCTCATTCTGCAAGTTTATTAATGCCTTCCTGCATTTTGTCGCAGTCCTCCTCAATATTAACTATACCCCCAATTTGGTTTCATACGGAAATTTTGAAATTGTACTTCCGATTCCCAAGTCCAAATCGTTTATGTAAATGGTGAACAACAGTGGATCACCACTTCACATCTTTTGCCAGTTTGAGTAACTACCTTTAACCCCTACTCTATGTTTTCTGTTTTGTAGCCAGCTTGCTATCCATTCTGCTGCTTGTCCCCTGACTCCACATGCTCTGACCTTAGTCATAAGTCTACAATGCGGTACCTTATCAAAGGCCTTTTGAAAATCCAAATATATTACATCTGTTGCATTACCCTTATTTGCCCTTTCTGTTACTTCTTCAAAGAATTCAATAAGGTCGGTCAAGCATGACCTTCCCTTTTGAAATCTCTGCTGACTATTTTTATTATATTTTCGGTTTCTAGATGTTTTTCTATTACACCTTTGAGTAAGGATTCCATTATCTTTCCCACTACTGACATTAAGCTAATTGGTCTATAATTCCCTGGACTTGTTCTCTCTCCCTTTTTAAATATAGGAATCACCTTAGTTGTCCGCAGTCCTCTGGCATTATTTCCTTTTCTAATCAATTTTTATATATATGTAATAGTGCCTCTGCTATCTCTTCCCTAACTTCTTTTAATATGCGCAGATGTAATCCATCCGGACCAGGGGTTTTCTCCTCTCTGAGCTTGATTAGTTTTTAATTATCTCCCCGCTTTCTAGCTTAAATGTCTTTATATATGCTTTAATGTCTTCTTCTAATGTTATGCCCACCATGTTAGTCTCCCTGGTAAATACTGAGGTAAAGTAATTATTTAATATTTCTGCCATTTTGCTATCATTACCTGTGAGTTTATCCCATATCCCATAGTGGCCCGATCCTGATCCTGATTTTTCATTTATTTATGTGTCTGTAGAATACTTTACTATTTCTCTTTATTTTCCTTGATAATTTAATTTTGTAGATTCTCTTTGCCTTCCTAATTGTTTTTTTGACTTCTTTCCTAACCTTTTCGTAGTCCCTTTTGTCATCCTCTCCTCTGTTGTCTATGTGCTTAGTGCATGCTTTTTTCTTTAGTTTAAATTTTGCCCTTATTTCTTTATTCATCCATGGTGTGTCATTACTGGTTAATTTGCTTTTTAGTGGGATATATTTCTCCTGGACTCTATTGATCACTATTTTAAATGTTTCCCACTGCTGTTCTATTTCTTTGTTTGTCAGTAAATTTTACCAGTTTTTTTCATCCGCTTAAAATCAGCTTTATTTCCAATTTATTACTTTGGTCTTTGTCTTACTTATGCCCTTCTCAATCTTTATCTTAAACCTTATTATGTTGTGATCACTATTGCCTGGATGTTCCCCTACGCATACTTCTCTTATCTGTTCTGGTTCATTTCCCATTATTAGTTCCAGCAGTGCTTCCTCTCTTGTTAGGCTTTGTATATACACATTGTAAAAACTCCATTCCCTGTACCCTTTAATCTACTTCTTGCCAGTTTATTTGGGGGTAGTTAAAATCTCCCATGATTATCATTCTATGTCTTACTCATTTTGCATATTTGCTTAAATATTTCTTCCTCCACCTCCTTTCCACTATTAGGTGGTCTGTAGTACACCTCTACTAGCGTGATTGATCCCTTATCTTTCATTTCAATCCATGTGGATTCTGTTTCTACCTTTCTATTAGTTATGTCCCTTTTTTCTACTGCCATTATGTTATCTCTAATTAGTGCAGAGGTGCCAGAGGACTGGAGAATTGCAAATGTTACACTCTTGTTCAAAAAAACGTGTAAGGATAAACCCAGCAACTACAGGCCAGTCAGTTTAACCTCAGTGGTGGGAAAACTTTTAGAAACGATAATCCGGGACAGAATTAACAGTCACTTGGACGAGATTGGATTGATTAGGGAAAGCCAGCACAGATTTGTTAAAGGCAAATCGTGTTTAACTAACCTGATAGAGTTTTTTGATGAGGTGACAGAGGGGGTAGATGAGGGCAATGCAGTTGATGTGGTGTATATAGACTTTCAAAAGGCGTTTGATAAAGTGCCGCATGGTAGGCTTATCATCAAGATTGCGGACCATGGAATAAAGGGGGCAGTAGCAACATAGATATAGAATTGGCTAAGTGACAGGAAACAGAGAGTAGTGGTGAATGGTTATTTTTTGGACTGGAGGGATGTGTACAGTGGTGTTCCCCAGGGGTCAATGCTGGGACCACTGCTTTTCTTGATATATATTAATGACTTGGACTTGGGCGTACAGGGCACAATTTCAAAATTTGCAGATGACACAAAACTTGGAAGGGTAGTAAACAGTGAGGAGGATAGTGATAGACTTCAAGAGGAGTGGTGGTGGCATGGGCGGACACGTGGCAGATGAAATTTAACGCAGAAAAATGGGAAGTGATACATTTCGGTAGGAAGAATGAGGCGAGGCAATATAAACTATGGGGGCATATAAGCACAAATCGTTGAAGGTGGCAGGGCAGGTTGAGAAAGCGGTTAAAAAAGCATGCGGGATCCTGGGCTTTATAAATAGAGGCATAGAGTACAAAAGTATGGAAGTCATGATGAACCTTTATAAAACACTGGTTTGGCCACAACTGGAGTATCGTGTCCGGTTCTGGGCACTGCACTTTAGGAAAGATGTGAAGGCCTTAGATAGGTTGCAGAAGAGTTTTATTAGAATGATTCTAGGGATGAGGGACTTCAGTTACGTGGATAGACTGGAGAAGCTGGGATTGTTCTGCTCTGAACAAAGATGGTTGTGAGGAGATTTGATAGAGGTATTCAAAATCATGAAGGGTCCAGACTGAATAGACAGAGAGAAACTGTCCCCATTGGCAGAAGGGTCAAGAACCAGAGGTCATAGATTTAAGGTGATTGGCAAAAGAACCAAAGGTGACATAAGGAAAAACCTTTTTACACAGCGAGTGGTTAGGATCTGGAATGTACTGCCCGAGAGAATGGTGGAGTTAGATTCAATCATGGCCGTCAAAAGGGAACTGGATAAGTACTTGAAATGAAAAAATTTGCAGGGCTACAGGGATAGAGCAGGGGAGTGGGACTCTCTGGATTGCTCTTGCATAGAGCCAGCGCGGACTCAATGGGCCAAATGGCCTCCTTCCGTGCTGTTCTATTCTATTCTTCTACAGCTATTTCACCCCCTTCTTCCTTCTCTATCCTTTCTGATTATGTTATAACCTGCAATGTTTAGTTGTCAGTCCTGTTCTTTATGTAGCCATGTTTTAGCTATTCCGAATATATCTGGTTCCTCGCTACAAATTATTGCCTCCAGTTTTCCCATTATATTTGGACACATTGTTGTTCAGGCATTTTAATTCCTATCTTTAACAGTTGTTCCTTTTTTTTTTAACAGTCCTTTGATACTTCTGTTTTATAACTGTATTTGTCATATTGGCCTTGGAGGGAGTGCAACGTAGGTTTACTAGAATGATACCCGGACTTCAAGGGTTAAGTTACGAGGAGAGATTAAACAAATTGGAGTTGTATTCTCTGGAGTTTCGAAGGTTAAGGGGTGATCTGATCGAAGTTTATAAGATATTAAGGGGAACAGATAGGGTGGATAGAGAGAAACTATTTCCGCTGGTTGGAGATTTTAGGAGTAGGGGGCACTGTCTAAAAATTAGAGCCAGTCTTTTCAGGAGCGAGATTAGAAAACATTTCTACACACAAAGGGTTGTAGAAGTTTGGAACTCTCTTCCGCAAACGGCAATTGATACTAGCTCAATTGCTAAATTTAAATGTAAGATAGATAGCTTTTTGGCAACCAAAGGTATTAAGGGATATGGGCCGAAGGCAGGTATATGGAGCTAGATCACAGATCAGCCATGATCTTATCAAATGGCGGAGCAGGCACGAGGGGCTGAATGGCCTACTCCTGTTCCTATGTTCCTATCTTCCTTTGTGCTATGTATGACTCCAGCCACTGGAGAGTTTTCCCCCTGATTCCCATTGACTTCAATTTTACTAGTGCTCCTTGGTGCCACACTCTGTCAATTGAATACAGGAGTTGGGATGTCTTGTTGAAGTTGTACAAGACATTAGTAAGGCCACACTTGGAATACTGTGTACAGTGTACAGTTCTGGTCACCCTATTATAGAAAGGATATTATTAAACTAGAAAGAGTGCAGAAAAGATTTACTAGGATGCTACCGGCACTTGATGGTTTTTCCCTGGAGAGTAGGAGGTTTAGGGGTGATCTTATAGAAGTCTATAAAATAATGAGGGGCATAGATAAGGTAGATAGTCAAAATCTTTTCCCAAAGGTAGGGGATCTATAATGAGGGGGCATAGATTTAAGGTGAGAGGGGAGAGATACAAAAGGGTCCAGAGGGGCAATTTTTTCACTCAAAGGGTGGTGAGTGTCTGGAACGAGCTGCCAGAGGCAGTAGTAGAGGCGGGTACAATTTTGTCTTTTAAAAAGCATTTGGACAGTTACATGGGTAAGATGGGTATAGAGGGATATGGGCCAAGTGCAGGCAATTGGGACTAGCTTAGTGGTATAAACTGGGCGACATGGACATGTTGGGCTGAAGGGCCTGTTTCCATGTTGTAAACTTCTATGATTCTATGATTCTTTGACCATTTATGATATCTTTATTCCTTACTCTGGTCTGACCTGGGGATGCCTGACCTCATCTCCTGTTTCTTTTAACTGTAAGCTTTTATTATTGCTACCAGATCCCTCCCCTTATCTTGCTAGTTTAAAGCCTTATGCACTGCCCTATTTATTCTTTCCGCTAGGACTCTGGTCCCATTCCAGTTCAAGTGGAGCTCTTTCCTGTCCCATTTCTGGTGCCAGTGTCCCATGAAATGGAACCTCTCCTTCCTTCACCAGTCTTTCAGCCATGCATTCACCTTCCTGATCTCCCTATCCCTATGCCAATTAACACGTGGCTCGGATAGTAATCCGGAGATTACCACCCGTGCGGTCCTACTTTTTAATTTAGTTCCTAGCTTCTGATATTCCCTTAGCAGGACCCCCTCCTTGTTCCTTCTTATATCATTGGTGCTGACACGGACGATGACAACTGGATCCTCCCCTTCCCTTTTTAAGTTCCTCTTCAATTGCTCCGACATGTCCTTTACGCTTGCATTGTGTAGGCAACGCACCCTTCTGGACTCTCGGTCACAACTACAGAGGATGTTATCTATCCCCCTAATTATAGAATCCCCTATGACTACAACCTTTCTATTCTGATCTTCTCCCCCACTTGGACTGTCTCCTGCTCCACGGTGCCCTGGTTAACATTCTGGACATCCTCCCTGCAGCCTTCATCTTTATCCTCACAGGTATCAAGTACCTAGTTCCTGTGGATAGGACCAGTGTCTGAGGGACCTCCTTCTCTACCTCCCCTTACCTTATGTGTCAGAGTGAATGGATTATATTGTTCAGGCTAAATTTAATTACAAAGGAGACAATTACACGAAAATAGGACTCACATACACTCAGCAAGTAAGAACTTGATTTACAAAATTCTTAAAACTGTACCAAACAATAATGACCTTTGTTGTTCTTTCCCAAACCGTTTAACTGAGTCTCTGATGAAATGTTAATTAAGTGATCTCCCCTGCGGAGCCCCTCTTGGCCTCCCACCTCCGCTGGAAGTGGGCCGTGTAAAGCATTGAACTGAAGATTTCAGGGAAATCCTCCAGCTCTTGCATAACTTTATGGAACTTCCAAAAACAGGATTAAAGATATTATACAAAGTACCTGCATGGCATACTAATGAACAATCTAACACACATTGTCAGGGTTCTGCACCTGCCTAGGCCTAAAAGAATGTACTTTGGAATTTACGATGCAATTAACTTAAGAATACAAGCAAAAACAGCACAGTGGAAAGCAGGCTGAACACATTGGAAGGAAAGGATCATCCAAGTAAAAGAATTAAAACCTTTTCATTGGGCACTTGCAACACTCGTTTATTATGAGTGATGAGCAAGGAGTGCTCTGGAGGCGCTACAGCTGTATTATAGGGCTTGGGCCTTATTTCTAAAAATTCCAAGCCCATACGGAGCCTTGCACACAGTTTGTGCACAAGCTTTGAATGCCGACAGTGCTCAGGGCCTGCATGGTTCAACCCAAAGCACATTGGACGAGCAGTAGGCCTCAGGCCTCTGTGCCCGATAATATCAGGAGCTGAAATCCTGTGTCCTTCAGCAAAATGCTGCCACAGTTAATTGAAGTCGGTTTTTCTATTCACATTATTCATTTTATCAAAATTAGTATCAATAAAGATATATTACAGAAGTTTTCCTTTTTTCTTCTTGATGTAGTTCTGCCTCGGTCCCAATGACAAAAACAAATGAAAATTACTGACAGTGATCAGAGATGTTATTGAAGTGCATACAACATCATTCAAGTACCGAACACATACGAACATATGAATAATGACGGACAAGAAAAGACCCTCTGATCCATCCAGCCTGACCCACGCAACCGTGATACATTGTTTATCACAATATATACACTCCCCACTACACACCATATGATCTCCTGGGAGAGGCGAGAAACCAGACGAAAACCCAGGCCAATTTGGGGGAAACAAATTTGGAAATTCCTCTCGGACCACCCCCCCTCCCCCCCACCAGGCAATCAAAACTAACCCAGGAGTTCACCCTGGCCCTGATAATTCTATACATTACATTACCTGCCTTTTGTAACAGTTGATCTCAACCCCAGCCAAAAACTGGTCCAACTCTTGCTTGAAGGAATTCAGCGAATCGGCGTTCACTGCATGAGCCGACAGCCTGTTCCAGAGGTCCAATATTCTCTGGGAAAAGAACCACCTCCTGACATCTTCTCTAAAGTGTAGAGTCCCAGCTCTTTTAGCCTATTTTGATAACTAAGATGTTTTAAGCTGGAAATTAACCTAGTGGTCCTCCTCTGCCCCCTTTCCAAAGCCTCAATATCACCCACCTGTGAGGAGACCAAAACTAAAGTCAGTATTCCAAATGAGGCCTGACCAAAGTCTTGTACAAGGACAAAATAGAATGCTTAGACTTCGAGCCAATTGTTCTATAAATGCACCCAACAACCTATTTGCTCTAGCCATCACTTCACAGTATTGCTCATGAACCTCTAGAGACCTATGCACTAGAACGCCCAGATCTCTTTCTTTCCCCACCTGTTTTAATGCTTTTCCCGATGACAGTATGTTGAGCATGTGTCCTGCCCATATGCATAACACTACACATCTCCAAATTAAACATCATTTGCCAGTCACGAGCCCAGTGCCCCAATACAAGATCCGTCAGAAGCAGTCGAGCATTGTCCACAGTCCTGACACTCTCACAGATCTTGGTATCATCTGCAAATTTGCAGATCGTACCCCCAACACCTACATCTAGATCATTAATAAAAATAGTTATCAACACTGATCCCTGTGGGACACCACTGGTCTCCAAACAGATCCAAATCCATTTATAACTATTTTCTGCCTATGGCCTTCCAGCCAGTTCTCAATCCAGCTCAATATATTACCACTGATACCGGAGGCTTCAATCTTGTAGAGAAGCCTCTTCTGAGGTACCTTGTCGAAAACTTTTTGGAAGTCCAAGTAGCCAATGTCTACTCGGCTTCCGTCATCCACCATCTTGGTGACTTCTTCAAAAACAAAAAATCAAATTTGTTAGATATTACCTCCTTTTTTGAAGCCATGTTGGGTGTCCCCAGTATGTCTCGCTCTATCCAAGTAATCATATATCACATCCCTAATGATTCCTTTAAGCATCTTTCCTATTACTGATGTCAAACTAATGGGCCTATAGTTACCTGGTCCGTCTTGTCTCCTTTTTAAAGATGGGAATGACATTAGCCTCCTTCCAGTCTACGGGAACTGTCCCAGTGTGCAGTGAGTTATTAAAAATACAGGCAAGGTACTCGCACAGCATGTGTCCCATCTTCCTGAGGACCCTTGGGCGGATATCATCCGGCCTGGCTGCTCTACCTATTTTCAGGTTCTTAATTCTATCTAAAACTTTATGTTCATCGATGTTAATGTTACTAGTTTTATTATTAACATCATTAAATTGTAACAGTCGAGCATCATCTTCAAAAATGAAGACCGATGCAACGTACTCATTTAATATTTCTGCCATACCTGGTGACTCCTTTGTAACCTGTCCTTGAGCGTCCTTCAATGGCCCAATACAATCTTTGACAGTCCTCTAACTCTTCACATAACTGAAAAAGCTTTTCCCACTACTCCCACAATTGTCTGAAATCCTCTTTTCCATTATCCCTTTAGCTGATCTAATAGCAGTCTTTGTTTTCATTAGTTGTTCTTTGTACTTAACTCTTTTTAGTTGAGTATTAGATGCCTTAAAATTGCGGAAACATTTTTGTTTACATCTTATTTGTCTTTGTATGTGACCAGTCAGCCACCGTGGCTTTTTCTTACCACATTCCCTTCTTTTGACTTTGGGCACATAATTGTCTTCCACAATTTTTATCTTGTTCTTAAAAGCTTTCCATTTGTATTCTACATTGGTCTCATCACCACCCAGTAGGGTTAGCCAATTAACCCATTCCAAATCGTCTGCCATTTTAGCAAAGTTTTCCCTTCTGAAATCTGGTATGAGTTGTAGATTTTCAGTACCTTTGGTTCTACCAGCCACTTGAAACCTTCAGTGGCATTGCTCCAACCCAAATGACAGTAAAAGCACTGTTCTAGTAGTGTCGGATTCTGGTGTTTGCAACTTGAGATTTCAAATTCCTTCACAGCAGGATTGTGATGAGCTTTCATGCAGTCATAGATGGTGACCACCCATTTGCATGGACAAAAATAGGTCCATATCCAGTTTGGAATGCAATTGACCAGTCATCTGATAGTGCAGCACCTCACTTGTATACCAGTGATTGAATTCTGTCTTTGGTACAGCTTTTGAACTAATTGTGAGATCCAGTGACTAAAAATCTCTGGTAGAGCTAGCTGATTTTAAAACCATAGTGACCTTATCTTGTATCAGATTCACTACCGTGGACAGACAAAGGCAACCAAAATTACTGGGAGCTGGATGACTGTTGCTCATTATTATCCGGTTGCCCCAATGATTCTGCACGTGTGCAATATACCAATCGTTAGGTAAATCTTTTGGTTGGCTAGCATCTGTATGTCCTGCAAAGATGAATTGCAATGCAGTGTTTACAGGGTGGTGATTTCCCATTTGTCACTAGTCAATATAACTGCCTGCTTCTAGGGCTGTCATCCATTGAGAAATTGGAACAGACTTTAGGCCGATCCGATCTCAGTTGAAAATCAGCTGGCTTGGAATACCTCCAGCAGCAACTACAGCATCCACTTAAGCCAAAAATTCTTGCTTGATGCTATCAAAATTTTCTGGAACATTTCTGCCTTTTGACACTTATTTGACAGATTTATACAATTTGTTTGACAGATCTAAACCTGCTTAATAACCTTTTCCCCTGATATTTTCCTCCTACCCCTGCGCTGTCACTTTTAGAGTCCCCCTGGGTTGTATCTTTGGCCCCCTCTTCTTCCTTATCTACATGCTGCCTTTTAGTGATGTTATCCACAGAAATGGCGTCACCTTCCACATGTACGCTGATGACACCCAGCTCTACTTCTCCAACATCTACCTTGAGCCCTCCACTATTTCTGTGCTGTCAGACTGCTTGTCCGTCTCTGGATGAGTCGCAATTTCCTCCAGTTGAACTTTGGGAAGACCAAAGTTATCACCCTCCAAAACTTCACACGCTTCCCACTGATTCCATCTCCGTCCTTGGCCAATGTCTCAGGCTGAACCAGACTATTCGCAGCCTCTATTTAACCCCAGGCTGAATTTCCAACCTCACATCCTCTCCATTACAAAGACTGCCTTCTTACCTGTATTACATTTTCCACCTCCATCCTTATCTCAGTTCAGCTATTGCTAAAACCTTCATGCATGTTTTTGTTGCCAGAGTCAATTACTCCAATGCTCTCCTGGCTGATCTCCCATCCTCCACCCTCCATAAACTTCAACATTCAAAGTTGTAGGGTGTTGCAGTTTTTATAAGAATGCAATTTAGTCTGCAGCACTCCTAGATCAGCTACGCAATATGAGTCAGAAACGGAGCACATGTGATACTCATGGGACAGTGAAACATCAACAAGTCCAAATACCTATCAAAAACCCAAGTCATGTAATTAATGACTGGATTTCTGTGTCCTTATTTGACATTGATTCTTATAGAGAGACTGGCACTGATGCATGATGCCTCAGAAAAATGTTCCCCTTTACTCAAACATTCCAGTTGTGCAAGCACAGTTAAATGTGTATGCTTTATGATTTCCCCCTACAGCAATTTTCTCATCTCAACTATGCTGTTATGGAAGGTGCCAAGCAGAAGCTGCACCCAAAACTGTGGGACAGTGGCCTAATACAGTGCAGCATTTTCAGAGACCTCAGGGCATACCTCTAGTGTGTACTTTTAGTGAATGGTGCATGGGGGACGTAAGGAAGAGAAAAATAAAAACAGAGTTTAATAATATTGTCAGCCCTGTCCTATTAGTTCCCATAAACTAATATGAATTACCCATTAGAAGGTTTAACTTTATATATAGTAGCAAGTTTAACTGGTTTATTATGACAGTGGTGCATTGTCCCTCCTCGGCCCCTCTGCAACCAGTCAATTGTGCCATCCTCCTCTAAAGCCTCACCTCTGTTGTGCAGAACTGCCCTCACTTGGTTCCACTGACCTATCCACTCATAGCCAGATCATCTTCAACAATGGCTTCTCTTCCTGCCCCCATACTGTTACTCTGGAGGCCCACTCCTCTTCCTCATCTACATACTCTCCCTCGCCATTATCATCCATAGACATGGGGTCAGCTTCTTGTTTTTGAGAAATGTTCAAGAATGAAATTTAAAAAAAATCTTTTTAACAAATGTACAATTTCTAGCATACAACGGTGGAACTTCACTGTTACATTCTCTGTTATTACAAGCTCCCCGGTCATGATGCATTTGGGGAGGAGCTAAGTCATTCATTAAGATTACCAAAACATCTTTCATTCAACGAGTTCGTTATAAGGTTTAGCTTTATGTAAAAGATGTATGCCAGATATTACAAAACATGATACAAAAGATGTTATAAGTAAAAATTGAGAAATATTTCACCATCTCATTTTTATTTGGAGAGGGTGCTGAAATGCTATTGCAATCCTCAAATTTCATTGTGATCTTTGAGTTTTAACCATGTAAATTTCCCACAGCTAAACAGGTGCTTTTTTTTATATGCCTTCCAGCAGAGGGGCCTCGATGGCACAGGACTTTGCAAAATTTATCCTTGAGAATTTAGCCTGCCTATAGTTGCTATCACAGTTTACATTAAAGACTATTGTGTAGAAAGTATTAAAGACTTGCTTATAAGAGGTATAAAAGTAATTAATAAGCCTAACGGAATGTTGGCCTTTACCTCAAAGGGCTGGAATGCAAATTCCACAAGTTATGTTACAGCTGTACAGATCTATGGTTAGATCCCATTTGGAGCGCTGCATTCAGTTCTGGGCACCGCACCCCAGGAAGGATATATTGGCCTTGGAGGGGGTGCAGCGCAGATTTACCAGAATGATACCAGGGCTAAAAGGGTTAAATTATGAGGACAGATTGCAAAGACTAGGCTTGTATTCCCTTGTGTATTGAAGATTAAGGGGTGATCTAATTGAGGTGTTTAAGATGATTAAAGGATTTGATAAGGTAGATAGAGAAACTATTTCCTCTGGTGGGTGAGTCCAGAACAAGGGGGCATAGCCTTAAAATTAAAGCTAGACCGTTCAGGGGTGATGTCAGAAAGCACTTCTTCACACAAAGGGTGGTGGAAATCTGGAACTCTCTCCCAAAATGCTGTTGAGGCTAGGTGAAGTGAAAATTTCAAAACTGAGATTGATAGATTTTTGTTAGGCAAGGGTATTAAGGGTAATGGAACCAAGACAGGTAGATGGAGTTAAGATACAGATTAGCCATGATCTAATTGAATAGCAGAACAAGCTCGAGGGGCTGAATGGCCTATTCCAGTTCTTATGTTCCTATTTTTTATGTTCCTATGTAATTTTATTTTGCGCAACTGGTGTGAAGTCTTGCCCATCAGTACCGCATATTGGAAATCCTGGCATATACCGTGCGTGAGTTTATGATCATTTCACATCAACTTGCATTTATTTAACACCTTTAATGTAGAAAAACGTTCGGAAGCATTTGCCATAGGCATAATCAGCAATAAATGGATCCCGAGCCAAAAAAGGTGATATTAGGAGGGTGCCAAAAGCTTGGTCAAAGACCCTCCCTAAAGAGGGGCTTTAGGGAGGGTCTGAAAGAAAAACAGAAGGTGGAGGGGCTGAGGCAGGGTACTCCAGTGTGTGGCTGAAGACACGGCCGCTAATGGTGGGGCAAAGAGAGAGAGGGATGCACAAAAGGCCAGAGTTGGAGGAACAGAGAGTTTGGGGGAGAGGGTTGTTGGGCTGGAGGAGTTTACAGAGATAGGGGAGGACGAGATCTTGAAGGAAATTAAAATTGAGGATTAGAATGTTAAATTTGAGGTGATGAGGCACCAGAAGCCAGTGTAGGTCATTGAGGCCAGGGGTGGTAGGTGAGGGCGGCATGGTGCAGAATAGGATATGAGCGTTTTGGATGAGAAAAGTATAAGGAGGGTAGATGATGAAACGCCAGCCAGGAGGGCATTGGAACAGTCGAGTCTGGAGGAGACACAGGTGTGGATGAGGGTTTCAGCAGCAGATGGGTTGAGGTAGGGGCTGGAGGTGGGTGATCATATGGAGGTGGAAGTAGGCAGTCTTTGTGATGGAGAGGATATAGGGTCGGAAACTCAGCTCTGTGTTGAATAGGATGCCAAGGCTGTGCACAAATTTCTGATATACATGCCCAGCAGCCGAAGTTTGTGTTGGAAATCTTTGTGACTTGCAATGTATTAATTCTGGTACCACATTCCTTTTTGTCACATAAAATGTACAGAGAATGGCCAAATGAGATTAAAATGTTGGTCTCAACACATTGAAGCAGCAGTGAGAAGATAGCTCAATATCACAATAAAATCACAAACAGTAGATTTCATATAACACCTAGACTGAATATTATGGGCTGTAACTTCCTCCCACTCATGTTTTACTCTACAGCAGACAGGATAATGAAAAAAGTGAAAGATCGGAATAAAAATCTGAAATAAAAATGGGATAATACACACTGAAGAGTTCAAATTATATGTTATAATATAATCCATCTGTGTTACCTGAGGTCCAAGATTTGTGCTTCCATAAATCTCACTCTTCAGTACTCATTGTATAAAAAATGCAGATAGTTATTTTATTATGAAAAATGACAATGTTAAGTGTTAAGGTCCTAGCTCACTATGGTTGGATGTATTTGTGGCTGCTTTTTGGAAGTTGTGGAATGCAGCTTGTCAGGATTGAATAAAAATAATTGTCAAATTAAATTGATATCCTAGAAATTTGCTTAATTGTCTTTTAGAGGATGTTGAGGGAGTCAGGAACCAATTTTCTTATTATTTACCTGTGCTCATTCATCCCTCTTGGGCAATTCGTACAAGGCATTATGGGCCAAATGGCCTGATCTTGTGCTGTACTTTCTTGTGCAATTATTCTATAAACAAATGTATTACAAAATAGTAATTGGTATCACTAGTCTGGCTATCTTAAGATATAATCGAAAGATCGTATTTCCCCTCCCCCTATTCTTAATGTTACCCCATCAATTTGATTTATCAAATATAGTGACATATAAATTAATGTGAGTTTATTCTGACTCCCTTGTTGCTCTCTAACCCTTTACTTTATCAATGTATATGACGGCACAAACAAAATGCTTCCCCCATAATACAACCCTTGATAGCGTGTTGTCTGTTGTCACCTAAAAATGGGCAGCATATTCCAGATCAAAAAGGTGGAAGATATATTAAAAAGAAATCATCTCATAGCATTCTGTAAGAGTCTGCATACAAATTACAGCAACAGTAACAACAACAACATGTATTTATATAGTGCCTTTAAAGTAGCAAAATGTCCAAAGGCGTTTCACAGGAGCGTTACCAAAGAAAATCTGACACCGAGCCACAAAAGGAGATATTAGGACAGGTGACCAAAAGCTTGGTCAAAGAGGTAGGTTTTAAGGAGTATCTTAAAGGAGGAAAGGGAGGGATAGAGGCGGAGGTTTAGGGGGGGAATTCCAGAGCTTAGGGCCTAGGCAGCTGAAGGCACGGCCATCAAAGGTGGAACGATGAAAATCGGGGATGTGCGTAAGGCCAGAATTGGAGCAGCGCAGAGATCTCGGAGGGTTGTAGGGGTGAAGGAGGTTACAGAGATAGGGAGGGGCGAGGCCATGGAGGAATTTGAAAACAAGGATGAGAACTTTAAAATCGAGGCATCCCCGGACTGGGAGCCAATATAGATCAGTGAGCACAGGGATGATGGGTGAATGGGACTTGATGCAAATTAGGATAAGGGCAGCAGAGTTTTGGATGAGCTCAAGTTCACGGAGGTTAGGGGTTGCTGTCTGCTTACCATTGCATGTAATAAAGTTAAACTGGTCAATAATCTCACTTGATCACAGTTTTGGATTATATCTTTTTCGAGGTACAATTCAAAAGCAAATTCAGTATAACTTTGAACACCGTTCAGTTTTGAAATCTAATCTACATAATAAGCAATCTCCTTTGAGCTTAATTTTCCCTATTCTTTGATTTTCAATTTTTCAAAACCAGCATTTTAATTTAAAATGTATGTCTGTTCAATTAAACTGAGAGTTGATAGATTTCCATTGGTTTGTGCTACTATAAGTAATTCATCATATCTGCTAATGGCTTGCTGACAGACATGGAACATTATTGGAATATCTTCATTTACATTCTTTGAAGTTACATTTCAAAGTATTAAACAGGATTGCAATATGTACTGATTTTCCTGAGCAATTAATTTTAAGGGCTCATTTTATGCAGAAACATTTTAATCATCTCTTCCTTCATTTTCCTCTGGTTTTCTTCCATTAGTGTAGGTTCTGAGCCACCTTTTTGTGGTTTATTACATAAAACAAATGT
Source organism: Heptranchias perlo (assembly GCF_035084215.1). NCBI lineage: Eukaryota > Metazoa > Chordata > Chondrichthyes > Hexanchiformes > Hexanchidae > Heptranchias > Heptranchias perlo. Next base: position 105,948,107 of record NC_090327.1, read on the forward strand.
CACTTCATCTAATAACAGTTCAGTGCTTTACATCTTCAGTGCTCGGCAGAATTAATGGGACTGAATACAGAAGTGTGTAAATATCGTTTTGCTCAAAGATGCCCCCATATAAAACGCTTTGCACCTATTGCTATCATTTTAAAATCTTTGGCTCTAGGTTCATTGAAGACCTGCTCCGGTTTCTTGGTAAAGAACAAAAATTATATTTTTTTCAACACTCTGTGTCATGGTAGCTTTATTCTATGGCTGCATTTTCCTTTTGGCAGATTGCTGCTTAGATTGCTCTTTGAAATCATAATTTTATGTCTTTTAGGGCATGAGTTACTACTGGATCTCCTTTTTGTCCCAGCGATCCCAGGTTATAAAAACATCCTTCTTACAATATGGGAGTGAAATTGGCCTAGGGCGGTACTACAAAATGGGTCATAGCAAAATGGCCGCCCGTTTTACACTCCGTCCATTTAACACTCTGCCCATTTAACCCTCCACCCGATTTACACCCTGCCCGATTTACAGCCCACCCGATTTACACCCTGTCCATTTAACCCTCTGCCGATTTACACCCTGTCCATTTAACCCTCTGCCGATTTACACCCTGTCCATTTAACCCTCTGCCGATTTACACCCTGTCCATTGAACCCTCTGCCGATTTACACCCTGTCCATTTAACCCTCTGCCGATTTACACCCTGTCCATTTAACCCTCTGCCCGATTTACACCCCGCCCGATTTACACCCCGCCCGATTTACACCCCGCCCGATTTACACTGCGTTCGATTTGCACCCCGATTTACACCTGCTCGATTTACACCCTGCCCACTTAACACTCCGCCCGTTTTACACCCTGCCCAATTTACACCCCGCCCACTTAACACTCCACCTGTTTTACACTCCACCCAATTTACACCCCGCTCGATTTACACCCCGCTCGATTCAAGCCCCGCCTGATTTACGCCCCGCCCACTTAACACTCCACCCGATTTACACCCCGCCCAATTTACACCCGCTCGATTTACACCCCGCCCGATTTACACCCCGTCCGATTTACACCCCGCCCAATTAACACTCCACCCGTTTTACACCCCGCTCGATTTACGCCCCGCCCGATTTACGCCCCGCCCGATTTACACCCCGCCCGATTTACATCCTGCCCGATTTACACCCCGCCCGATTTACACCCCGCCCGATTTACACCTCGATTTACACCCCGATTTACACCCGCTTGATTTACACCCTGCCCACTTAACACTCCGCCCGTTTTACACGCTGCCCAATTTACACCCCACCCACTTAACACTCCACCTGTTTTACACTCCGCCCAATTTACACCCCGCTCGATTCACGCCCCGCCTGATTTACGCCCCACCCACTTAACACTCCACCCGATTTACACCCCGCCCAATTTACACCCTCTCGATTTACACCCCGCCCGGTTTACACCCCGTCCGATTTACACCCTCTCGATTTACAACCCGCCCACTTAACACTCCACCCGTTTTACACCCCGCTCGATTTACGCCCCGCCCGATTTACACCCCGCCCGATTTACACCCTGCCCGATTTACACCCTGCCCGATTTACACCCTGCCCGATTTACACCCCGCCCACTTAACACTCCACCTGTTTTACACCCCGCCCGATTTACACCCCGCCCGATTTACACCCCGCCCGATTTACACCCCGCCCACTTAACACTCCACCCGTTTAACACACCGCCAGACTTACACTCCACCCGATTTACACTCCACCCGATTTACACTCCACCCGATTTACACCCCGCCCGATTTATATCCTGCCCGTATTACACCCCACCTGATTTATACCCTGCTCGATGTACACCCCGCCCGATTTACACTCCGCCCATTTAACACTCCGCCCGTTTTACACTCCGCCCGACTTACACTCCACCCGATGTACACCCCACCCGATTTATACCCTGCTCGTTTTACACCCCCTGATTTACACCCCCCGATTTACACCCCTCCATATTTACACCCTGCCCACTTAACACTCCGCCCGTTTTACACCCTGCCCGATTTACACTCAGCCCGATTTACACCCCACTCGATTTACACCCCTCCCACTTAACACTCCGCCCGTTTTACATCCCGCCAGATTTACACCCCGCCCACTTAACACTCCACCCGTTTTACACCCCGCCCGATTTACACCCCCTGATTTACACCCCCCCCCCAAATTTTACACCCTGCACACTTAACACTCCGCCAATTTAACTCCCCGCCCACTTAACACCCCGCCCACTTAACACTCCGCCCATTTTACATCCCACCTGATTTGCCCCCCGCTCGATTTACACCCCAATTTACACTCCGCCCAATTTACACTGCTCGATTTACACTCTGCCCAATTTACACTCCGCCCGATTTACACCCGTTCGATTTACACCCTGCCCGGTTTGCACCCTGCCCACTTAACACTCCCCCCGTTATACACCCTGCCCGATTTACACCCTGCCCGATTTACACCCTGCCCACTTAACACTCCCCCCGTTATACACCCTGCCCGATTTACACCCTGCCCGATTTACACCCCGCCCGATTTACACTGCCTGATTTAAACCCCGCTTGATTTACACTCCGCCCGATTTACACACCGCCCATTTTACACTCCACCTGATTTACACCCCGCCCGATTTACACCCCGCCCACTTAACACCCCGCCCAATTTACACTCTGCCCCTTTTAAAACCCACCCAATTTAGACCTTACCCAATTTATACCCTGCCCGATTTACACCCTACCCGTTTTAAAACCCACCCGATTTACACCCTGCCTGTTTTAAAACCAACCCGATTTACACTCTGCCCGATTTACACCCCACCCGATTTACACCCCACCCGATTTACACCCCACCCGATTTACACCCTGCCCACTTAACACTCCGCCCGTTTTACATCCCACCTGAATTACGCCCTGCCCAATTTATACCCGCTGGATTTACACCTCACCTGATTTACACCTCACCTGATTTACACCCGCTCGATTTACATCCCGCCCGATTTACACTCTGCCCGTTTTACACTCCGCTTGATTTACACTTTGCCCGATTTACACCCTGCCCACATAACACTCCCCCCGTTTTACACCATGCCCGATTTACACTCTGCCTGATTGAAACCTCGCTTGATTTTACACTCCGCCCGATTTGCACTCCGCCCGATTTGCACTCCGCCCGATTTACACTCTGCCCATTTTACACTCTGCCCGATTTACACCCTGCCCATTTAACACTCTGCCCGATTTACACTCTGCCCGTTTTAAAACCCACCCGATTTACACCCTACCTGATTTACACTCTGCCCGTTTTAAAACCCACCCGATTTATACCCTGCCCGATTTACACTCTGCCCGATTTACACTCCGCCCCTTTTAAAACCCACCCAATTGACACCCTACCCGATTTACACTCCGCCCGATTTACACTCCACCCGATTTACACCCCACCCGATTTATACCCTGCCCGATTTACACCCCACCTGATTTATACCCTGCTCGATGTACACCCCGCCCGATTTACACCCCGCCCATTTAACACTCCGCCCGTTTTACACTCCGCCCGACTTACACCCCACCCGATGTACACCCCACCCGATTTATACCCTGCTCGTTTTACACCCCAGCCGATTTACACCCCCCGATTTACACCCCTCCATATTTACACCCTGCCCACTTAACACTCCGCCCGTTTTAAACCCTGCCCGATTTACACTCAGTCCGATTTACACCCCACTCGATTTACACCCCTCCCACTTAACACTCCGCCCGTTTTACACTCTGCCCATTTTACACCCCGCCCGATTTACACCCCGCCCGATTTACACCCTGCCCGATTTACACCCCGCCCACTTAACACTCCACCCGTTTTACACCCCACCCGATTTATACCCCCTGATTTACACCCCCCCCCCAAATTTTACACCCTGCACACTTAACACTCCGCCCGTTTTACACCCTGCCCGATTTACACCCCTCCCGGTTTACACTCCGCCCATTTAACACCCCGCCCGATTTACACCCCGCCCGATTTACACCCCGCCCGATTTACACCCCGCCCGATTTACACCCCGCCCACTTAACACCCCGCCCACTTAACACTCCGCCCATTTTACATCCCACCTGATTTACCCCCCGCTCGATTTACACCCCAATTTACACTCCGCCCAATTTACACTGCTCGATTTACACTCTGCCCGATTTACACTCTGCCCGATTTACACTCCGCCCGATTTACACTCTGCCCGATTTACACCCGTTCGATTTACACCCTGCCCGGTTTGCACCCTGCCCACTTAACACTCCCCCCGTTTTACACCCTGCCCGATTTACACTCCGCCCAATTTACACCCGCTCGATTTACACCCCGCTCGATTTGCACCCCGCTCGATTTGCACCCCGCCCGATTTAAACCCCGCCCGATTTAAACCCTGCCTGATTTAAACCCTGCCCGTTTTACACTCCGCCCGATTTACACTCCGCCCGATTTACACTCCATTCGTTTTACACCCTGCCCGCTTAACACACCGTCCGATTTATACTTTGCCCGATTTACACCCTGCCCATTTAACAATCCGCCCAATTTACACTCTGCCCCTTTTAAAACCCACCCGATTTACACCTTACCCGATTTATATCCTGCCCGATTTACACCCTGCCTGTTTTAAAACCCACCCGATTTACACTCTGCCTGTTTTACACTCTGCCTGATTTACACTCCGCCCGATTTACACTCTGCTCGATTAACCCCCTGCCCGATTTACACCCTGCCTATTTTAAAACCCACCCGATTTACACCCTGCCCGTATTAAAACCCACCCGATTTACACTCTGCCCGTTTTACACTCTGCCCGTTTTACACTCTGCCCGTTTTACACTCTGCCCGTTTTACACTCTGCCCGATTTACCCCCTGCCTGATTTACACCCTACCTGTTTTAAAACCCACCCGATTTACACCATACCCGTTTTAAAACCCACCCGATTTACCCCATACCCGTTTTAAAACCAACCCGATTTATACCCTGCCCGTTTTACACTCAGTCCGATTTACACCCCACTCGATTTACACCCCTCCCACTTAACACTCCGCCCGTTTTACACTCTGCCCATTTTACACCCCGCCCGATTTACACCCCGCCTGATTTACACCCTGCCCGATTTACACCCCGCCCACTTAACACTCCACCCGTTTTACACCCCACCCGATTTATACCCCCCTGATTTACACCCCCCCCCAAATTTTACACCCTGCACACTTAACACTCCGCCCGTTTTACACCCTGCTCGATTTACACCCCTCCCGGTTTACACTCCGCCCATTTAACACCCCGCCCGATTTACACCCCGCCCACTTAACACCCCGCCCACTTAACACTCCGCCCATTTTACATCCCATCTGATTTACCCCCCGCTCGATTTACACCCCAATTTACACTCCGCCCAATTTACACTGCTCGATTTACACTCTGCCCGATTTACACTCCGCCCGATTTACACCCGTTCGATTTACACCCCGCCCGGTTTGCACCCTGCCCACTTAACACTCCCCCCGTTTTACACCCTGCCCGATTTACACTCCGCCCAATTTACACCCGCTCGATTTACACCCCGCTCGATTTACACCCCGCCCGATTTACACCCTGCCCGATTTACACTGCCTGATTTAAACCCTGCCCGTTTTACACTCCGCCCGATTTACACTCCGCCCGATTTACACTCCATTCGTTTTACACCCTGCCCACTTAACACACCGCCCGATTTATACTTTGCCCGATTTACACCCTGCCCATTTAACAATCCGCCCAATTTACACTCTGCCCCTTTTAAAACCCACCCGATTTACACCTTACCCGATTTATACCCTGCCCGATTTACACTCTGCCCCTTTTAAAACCCACCCGATTTACACCCTACCCGTTTTAAAACGCACCCGATTTACACCCTGCCTGTTTTATAACCCACCCGATTTACACTCTGCCTGATTTACACTCCGCCCGAATTACACTCTGCTCGATTAACCCCCTGCCCGATTTACACCCTGCCTATTTTAAAACCCACCCGATTTACACTCTGCCCGTTTTACACTCTGCCCGTTTTACACTCTGCCCGTTTTACACTCTGCCCGATTTACCCCCTGCCTGATTGACACCCTACTTGTTTTAAAACCCACCCGATTTACACCCCACCCGATTTACACCCGCTCGATTAGCACCCCGCCCGATGTACACCCTGCCCACTTAACACTCCGCCCGTTTTACATCCCACCTGAATTACGCCCTGCCCAATTTATACCCGCTCGATTTACATCCCGCCCGATTTACACGCTGCCCACTTAACACTCCGCGCGTTTTACATCCCACCGGATTTACACGCGCTCGATTTACATCCCGCCCGATTTACACTCTGCCCGATTTACACCCTGTCAATTTTACACTCCGCCCGTTTTACACTCCGCCTGATTTACACTTTGCCCGATTTACACCCTGCCCACATAACACTCCCCCCGTTTTACACCATGCCCGATTTACACTCTGCCTGATTTAAACCTCGCTTGATTTACACTCCGCCCGATTTACACTCCGCCCGATTTGCACTCCGCCCGATTTACATGCTGCCCATTTTACACTCTGCCCGATTTACACTCCACTCGTTTTACATCCTGCCCATTTAACACACCGCCCGATTTACACCCTGCCCATTTAACACTCTGCCCAATTTACACTCTGCCCGATTTACACCCCGCCCGATTTACACTCTGCCCGTTTTAAAACCCACCCAATTTACACCCTACCCGATTTACACTCTGCCCGATTTACACCCCGCCCGATTTACACTCTGCCCGTTTTAAAACCCACCCAATTTACACCCTACCCGATTTACACTCTGCCCGATTTAAAACCCACCCGATTTATACCCTGCCCGATTTACACTCTGCCCGATTTACACCCTGCCCGTTTTAAAACCCACCCGATTTACACCCTACCCGATTTAAAACCCACCCGATTTACACCTACCCGATTTAAAACCCACCCGATTTACACCCTACCCGTTTTAAAACCCACCCGATTTACACCCTACCCGATTTAAAACCCACCCGATTTACACCCTACCCGTTTTATAACCCACCCGATTTACCCCCTGCCCGATTTATACGCCGCCCGATTTACACCCCACCCGATTTACACCCGCTCGATTTGCACCCCGCCCGATGTACACCCTGCCCACTTAACACTCCGCCCGTTTTACATCCCACCTGATTTATACCCTGCCCAATTTATACCCGCTGAATTTACACCACACCTGATTTACACCCTGCCCAATTTATACCCGCTGAATTTACACCTCACTCGATTTACACCCCCTCGATTTACACCCCACCTGATTTACACCCTGCCCACTTAACACTCTGCCCGTTTTACATCCCACCTGATTTACACGCGCTCGATTTACACCCCGCCTGATTTGCACCCTGCTCGATTTACACTCCGCCCGATTTACACTCCGCCCGATTTACACCCCGCCCGATTTACACCCCGCCCGATTTAAACCCTGCTTGATTCACACCCCGCCCAATTTACACCGCTTGATTTACACTCTGCCCGATTTAAACCCCGCTTGATTTACACCCTGTCAATTTTACACTCCGCCCGTTTTACACTCCGCCCGATTTACACCCTGCCTACTTAACACTCCCCCCGTTTTACACCATGCCCGATTTACACTCTGCCTGATTTAAACCCCGCTTGATTTACACTCCGCCCGATTTACACTTCACCCGATTTACATGCTACCCGTTTTACACCCCGCCCGATTTACACCCCGCCCGATTTACGCCCCCGATTTACACTCCGTCCGTTTTACACTCCGCCCATTTACCACTCCGCCCATTTACCACCCCGCCCGATTTACACCCCGCCCGATTTACACCCCGCCCGATTTACACCCCGCCCGATTTGCACCCCGCCCGATTTGCACCCCGCCCGATTTGCACCCCGCCCGATTTGCACTCTGCCCGATTTGCATTCTGCCCGATTTACACCCCGCCCGATTTATGCCCCCAATTTACACTCTGCCTGTTTTACACTCCGCCCAATTTACACCCCGCCTGTTTAACAGTCCACCCGTTTACCACTCCGCCCGATTTACACCCCGCCCGTTTTACACTCCGCCCGATTTACACCCCACCCGATTTACACCCCGCCCGTTTTACACTCCGCCCGTTTTACACCCCGCCCGTTTTACACCCCGCCCGATTTACACCCCGCCCGTTTTACACTCCACCCGATTTACACCGCACACGTTTTACACTCCGCCCGTTTTACACCCCGCCCGATTTACACCCCGCCCGTTTTACACTCCACCTGATTTACACCGCGCACGTTTTACACTCTGCCCGATTTACACCCCTCCCTATTTACAGCCCGCCCGATTTACACCCTTCCCGATTTACAGCCCGCCCGATTTACACTCTGTCTGATTTGCACTCCAGCCAATTTACACTCTGCCCGTTTTACACTCTGCCTGATTTACACCCCTCCCTATTTACAGCCCGCCCGATTTACACCCTTCCCGATTTACAGCCCGCCCGATTTACACTCTGTCTGATTTGCACTCCAGCCGATTTACACTCTGCCCGTTTTACACTCTGCCTGATTTACACTCCACCTGTTTTAAACTCCGCCCGTTTAGTACTCTGCCCGTTTTACATTCTGTATAATTTTCTATTCCGTTGCCATCACTGTAAAAGATAATCGGACGGTGTGTAACACAGTCTGCTGATTCTCTATCACCTGTTTTTGCGCTGCCGCCCAAGACCAATTTCAACCCCAAAATCTTCTCAACCACCAGTTGGAAAATTGTTGACTTTGCCTAAAAGTACAACTGCACATTAATACCCAAAATATTTTTTCGCACGAGTTTAATGAGGTGTTGAACAGATTTCACTAGTGGAGAAAAAACAGTATTTGGCCAATTATTAGGGGCGGAGCCAGTCACCTTGAGTAATGCTGCATATTTTAGTATCACTTGCAGACTGATGTCAATGCATTTATTCATATTAGGTTTTCTTTTTATACGGTAGACAGAATTTGTTATGCACAGTTATATCATACTGAGGCATGGTGATGCATCATTAAACAATACAAATGAGTTTTATGGTAGTTTGCACCATATCTTTTGTGAAACTGTTTGAATTATATCTCATTCCTGCAGTGTTTTTGATGGACACTAAGGCAATGCTGGTGTTAGAAATGTTTTTGCAGAAAGGTCAAAGTATATCTGGATATGGCACAAATGTTAGTTCGAGTTTGCTTGAAACCAAGACATGGAACACCAAGAGGGGCAGCACCTACAGGAGAATATCCGAGATTGATGTGCTTCACCCTGGAGGAGAAGAAGCAGCATCCTACAAACCTCCATCTGTGGAATTGGAATGAATGACTGACATGAAGGAGAAAGAAGGACGTGGGATACCAAGTAAATTGTAAAAATGAGCTGTTTAGTCAAAAACTTGATGTATGCAACGTCCAAAATACCTTTGTGTGTTCTCCACACGGAATGGACATGGAGGGCGGAATTATAACCCCCCCCCAACCTGGTGGAAATCAGGGGGTGGGGGCGGTGGTGGGTCGTTAAAATGGAGTGTGTGCTTTCTTCCTCCAATCTGGCCGAGAGGGCAAAGACACCTCCCAAAGGCAGATCGGGCTCTGATGACATCATTGGCGCCCAACTGATATTTTTACCAGAGGTCTGAGCAGGGGAGCAGTGCTGACTTCCACACCAGATTAAACCTTTCGAGAACCAGGAGCTGGCGCCAGAAGAGACCAATAAGGAAAGTTTAAAAACATTTTTATTTTGTAAGGTTCCTTGTGTGGGCCAGGAGGAGCTCTGGGACCCACAAGGAAACATGGGGCTACCCCCTGACCCGGGCTTCAACATTCTCCCCTTCCCCGAGCCCTCGCAGTCACTTACCTTGTGCCAAGAACCATTCCCGCTGACCTCCTGACCCTTTTAGTCGGGATGTCAGCAAGCTGTATGCTAATGAGACCCATAATGGTATGCAGTTGTATCTGCATGTTCAAAGATTGCACAGTGGCATGCTCATGTTGCACTGGAGCAGGAGAATGACCTCGTTTAACGGAGGGTGAGGGAATAGAATGGCTAGTACATGCCTACTGTCTGACGTGCTCCCTGACTTGCATTACCGAACCTATAACCTAGAAAGTCCCTGTGGATGATTGAGCTACAGGTGATATGTTTGCCTGCAACTGGACAATGCTGTCTCCTTTCTGTCAGGTGGTGGAGTAGGGGGGAGGGCGATGGGGGTGGTGATGGCATCGAATTGCATAAATCCAGGAAATTGAAAAGTATTCCATCACATTCTTGGCTCGTGCCTTATAGGTGGTGGAGAGGAGATAGGAGGCGAGCCACTTGCCGCAGACTACCCAGCCTCTGACCTGCTCTACTAGCCATGGCATTTATATGGCCGGTCCAGTTGAGTGTCTGGTCAATGGTGACCCCCAGGATGTTGATGGTGGGGGACTTGGTGATGGTAATGCTATTGAATGTCAAGGGGAGGTAGTTAGGCTCTCTCTTAATGGAGATAGTCATTCCCTGGCACTTGTCTGATGCAAATATTACTTGCCATTTATCAGCCTAAGCCTGGGTGTTGTCCAGGTTTTGCTGCACGCGGGCACGGTCTGCTTCATTATCTGAGGAATTGCGAATGGAGCTGACACTGTGCAATCATCTGCAAACAGTGCCATTTCTGACCTTACGATGGCAGGAAGGTCATTAATGAAGCAGCTGATCATACTTGGGCCTAGGATGCTGAAGAACTCCTCAGCGATGTTATGGGGTTGAGATGATTGGCGTCAAATGACCACAACCATCTTCTTTTGTGCCAGATATGATTCCAGCCACTGAAAAGCTTTCCTCCTGATCCCAATGGACTTCAATTTTACTCAGGCTTCTTGGTGCCGCGCTTGGTTAAATGTGCCTTGATGTCAAGGGCAGTCACTCTCACCTCTAGATTTCAGGTCTTGTCTTCATGTTTGGACTGTAATGAGGGTGTAATGAGATCTGGAGCCAAGTGTTCCTGGTGGAATCCAAACTGAGTATGTGTGAGCAGATTGAGTAAGTGCTGCTTGATAGCACTGTTGGTAACTCCTTCTATCACTTTGCTGATGATCGGGAGTAGGTAGAAGGTAGTAATTGCCAGGTTGGATTTGTCCTGCTTTTTGTTGACATTTGTTCTTTGATCTGAAAACTTTGCAAATTGGAATGTGCTAGTCAGTTTCCGGCATCAAGTGAAACACACACGGCATTTTAAGATCTTGTTATATCTAACAAAGTGTGACATCTGCAGTGCACTACTACATACAGATAGAATGTGGTATTCTTTCTTGGCAAATCAGGTTATTCTGTTGCTTGGAGCAGGCTGCTGGGGGGGTGTAGAAGTACGGGAAGAGCTCATGGCCCAGAAATTCAGGCATGCCCATTTTTGAGCACAGGCTACATGCCCTGCACCTGAATGGCTGATTATTGGGCCTCAGGCCTCGTTATAATGAAACCAGCTAGGCGAGACGAGCCCGACGGCAAAGAGGAGACCAGGTAAATGTTATTTACCTGAGAAAAGATCTAAAAGTTGTGAGTTTACATTGTTTTGAGGTACTTAAAAATAGTTACCTCTAAGATTCTATGAAGTGGGTGAGGCTTGCAAGTGCTGGTATGCTCTGTAAATGTTTATTGGACTCATAAGAACATAAGAAATAGGAGCAGGAGTAGGCTCTACGGGTCGACGCAGCCGTCAGGTAAGTGGGGCCAGGGGTCATGTCAGGGATCGGGGCCGGGACCGGTGGCTGGGTTGGAATCTGGTTGTCGGAATTTGAATTTGGAATCTGGAATTTGGGGCCAGGCGTTGGGCCAGGGATCAGGGTCGGTGCCTGGGATCGGTGCCAGGGGTCGGGTCTGGGGATGGGGGTAGCCTGGTGGTCAGGGCAGGATTGTGGGTCATGAGAGGAGGCTGGAGGGGAAAAATATGAGGCCAGGGGTCAGGAGAAGAGGCTGGGGGTCAGGAGAGGAGGCGGAGGGCTGGGGGTGGGGGAGGTATCGAGAGCTAGGCGATCGGGAGTTTGGGAGTGGAGGCCCGAGTTCTTTGAACGTGGCGTAGCACTCCTGTTACTCCGGGCTCCACATTGAATTAAGTAAGTGTAAAAAACTTATCTCGTAGGTCGCAGGGGATCCCAAGGTCTGGTTTTATTGAGTGCAGCCGGCGTGGTGCAGGCATTGCCAATGAATTTCTCTGAGGTCCTTCAATGGGTGTTAGACCCATAATTTACATATTTAAGGACTTTAACGCCAGTTTTGAGTTTCATCTCAGAATGCCTAAAAAAAGGCCCCCATAAATTTGTCAGTGGGAATAAAAAATGGGTGCAACGTATACCAATTTCTACCTTTATACCTCTTGGTGTGTCTCTCCCTCTCTCTTACTTTCTCTTACAAATAGCATGCTCCAGCATGTTATGTGAAAGTCAGACCAGCTATCAATCTTAAAAAAAATCTAGAATTCACCTCAGATAAATGTTATTTACCTGAGAAAAGATCTAAAAGTTGTGCGTTTACATTGTTTTGAGGTACTTAAAAAATAGTTACCTCTAAGACTTCTATGAAGTGGGTGAGGCTTGCAAACATCAAGTGCTGATATGGTCTGTAAATGTTTATTGGACTCATAAGAACATAAGAAATAGGAGCAGGAGTAGGCTATACGGCCCCTCGAGCCTTCTCTGACATTCAATAAGATCATGGCAGATCTTCGACCTCAACTCCATTTTCTTGCCCGATCCCCATATCCCTTGATTCCCTTAGAGTCTGAAAATCTATCAATTTTAGTCTTGAATATACTCAACGACTGAGCATCTACAGTCCTCTGGGGTAGAGAATTCCAAAGATTCACAACCCTCAGCGAAGAAATTTCTCCTCATCTCAATCCCAAATGGCGGATCCCTTATCTTGAGACTATGTCCCCTAGTTCTAGACTCTCCAGGTAGGGGAATCAATCTCTCAGCATCTACCCTGTCAAGCCCCCTCAGAATCTTGTATGCTTCAATGAGATCACCTCTCATTCTTCTAGCTCCAGAGCATATAGGCCCATTTTACTCAATCTCTCCTCATCGGACAACCCTCTCATCCCAGGAATCAATCTAGTGAACCTTCGTTGCACCCCCTCCAAGGCAAGTATATCCTTCCTTAGGTAAGGAGACCAAAACTATATACAGTACTCCAGGTGTGGTCTCACCAAAGCCCCGTACAATTGCAGCAAGACTTACTTACTCTTTTGCTCCAACCCCCTTGCGATGAAGGCCAACATACCTAATTGCTTGCTGTTAACTTCATGTTAACTTTCTGTGTTTCGTGTACAAATCACAGAAAGAAAAAAGAGCTGCCCTCCATTTGTAAGGGAAATACCAAACAATTCTTTGGGGTCCAAGACCCTCAATCCCAGCCTGGACCCCCAGGTGGGACACACTGATTAGGTGAGTCACACTTGGTCTGACCAGGCTTACCTCTGCCAACAATACACTTAGTCCCATCCTGATGTAGGGGGCCCCCACCCACTTCGATGCCAATGGCCATGTTTTGGGGCAAGCAGCAGTAGCCCGTGAACTGAGTATTTGTTGACTGTGTGGCCAGCTGTTATAATAACCAGCTGTAAATCTGATTCAGTGTTAGGCAGGGTGAGAGAGGCAGAACATTAAAATATGCTGTTGATTTAAATTGGATTCATCTCTGACACTCTCGCTTTCTGTAAATCTCCACAGGGAGATTTTTCAAGCACAGATATAAGAATAAGCATGTTGTCCAATAAAAATGCCCCTTTTATCTCTACCCCAAGCCCTCTCTCTTTTGCAAGTTTTCTTGGCTTTATTTGATTGATACCACAATGTGCATTTTTTCTCAATTTTCCTTCTCTATTCCCTTCTAGCTGCTAACACCCCATTTTATCTGCCATTCCTCCTCCCTTCATCAAGACCCATTGCACAGTCACATACTCTTATTCTTTCTCAGGACATCAAATTCATGGACCTATTCGCCTTCTCTTATCCTTTCCTCCCTTCTCCATTCTTCAGGGTTTTCAAACCCAAATTAGTTTCATCTGATCACTGTTACCTGATTTGCCTCATTTTTAAAATTTGTTTCAACGTTGGTGGTTTCTCTGCTGTGGGCCTTGGTTTTGTATAAAATAAAAAATACTCTCTCACCAGTGGGGACTCTCAGCCTGTAGTTTCCTAATCCGTGCTGAAACCTATCAAAAAAAAATCAGGTAGGCCCTGAATTTCTACAGGGGTTCTCCCGGTTTTCTGACAGAACTTTGGCAGGAGACTGGAGAAATCGCCAAAGGAACAATGTGAATGGCCCTTTGACCCATTTACATTTTACTCTGGGGGTTGCAGCTTTAGATTGGGACAAGCCCCATAGAATTTCCAAGCCATGGATTCTGGTTGAATTTCTGGCTTCTTGCTTATACCTTCATTTTCTTTAATTATTCCCAGTGAAAGTGTTGTTCTCATTTTATTTCAGTGTGGTGACTGTACTTTTGTAAGTCCACACATAGGCAAATTCAGCACTCCCGCACTCCTAGCACTGAGAAGGGTGTGCAGGTCAGTGATACAGCTACTGCACTCACCCTAATTCTGCAACCTGTGCTCCTTCCGAACCTGGCTCAACAATGGGTGGGGTGGGAGCACTGAACTGATCCTAAACTCATTAACTGCTCAGGTTATTCTGAATGTATGAACTCTACTGCAATTCTAGGACTGCATGCAATAATGGAAAATAGAATAATATTGGCTTTAAAAAAAAAAGGTCAACGCAGTTCATTTCACAGCCTGCTAAATCCTGTAGTCTTTGTTCTTTAATCCAAATGTTTGACTCGCATTACTTTGCTGACTGATGTGCCTGATCTGCCCTGTCAGTTCCAGAAACAATTAATTAACGCTGTAGCTAAATTACTGCTGCCTGAGGCAGCCCTGGTTCAAGTCACAGCACTGCAATATAAATGAGGCCATGCTTTTGCCTCAGAGCTCCACCGCAGGAGTTATTCCTTCCCTCCATGCCGGTGGAGGGAAAGCACCACCGGTTGCAAACTGCTGCCGTGGGCAACACTGTCCACCACAGGCAGGCTGAGAGTTCAGCTCCTCTTTACAGGCCGGCAACTTGACTTTTGAATTGCTGGCCTGTATGGACCTTCTTCAGCATCAGGGTAGATCTATGGCTAGAAAACTGTAGTTCTTGGGATGTGGGCGTCGCTGGTAAGGCCGTCATCTATTGCCCAGCCCCATTTGCTCTTGAGAAGGTGCTGGTGGGCCTTCTTCCTGACCCGCTGCATTGTAGTGGATTGATACAACTGAGTGGCTTGCTAGACCACTTCAGTTAAGAGTCAACCACGTTGGAATGGCATCTTTTAAAAAACTTGACATGCACCAGTTTCCTGTTGTGTTGCTGGCAGTGCTCCAAAATTTGCCGTGCAGTATTATTGGAGCAGATTCCAGAGCACCAGGAGCTGAAACAAAACTGCTACGACTTCGAAGAGGTTCTGCATTTGTTAAATACATTTTAAGAAGGCTTCTAAGCCTTATTGTTTTTGCAGGCTGCCACGTTCCGCCAGGACTGGCAGTGTATCTTGTACCTCCAGAAAGCAATTAAAAAACTGGGTCATGTATGAGATTGAAAAAGATGCTCTGCATTGCTACTACAGGCACAACATGGTCCTCTTTGCAACTTGGAGAGAAAAGAAAAGTCGGATGCAGAAAGATGGTTTAATGGGTGTCCAAGAAGGCTTCCAGTAGCACCTCTGCAGCTATTCCCTATGCATCCCATTAGCCACTCCACTCGAGGGAGACTAATTGTTATAAGCTTTTGTAATGGGTGTAGCAGTTGCTAAACACAATTAAGTATTTGTCAGTGGAAATACTTTTCCTTTACAGGAGCTCTTTCAGCAGCTCATTAAACTCCAGCAGCCTGCTTGGCACGATGGACTATTTCTCAGTTGCTGACACTAATTGCTTCGAAGGCTTTCTTTGATGGAAAACGTGTATTTGCTAACTGACATGCAGAAAGCTGGAAGTGGTGGCAAGTCCCTGTGGACATGGCGCTTGCAGTGTATCAGTGATTCTATGCAAGAAATGACAGGAGCTGTAGGCAAGCAGTCTTCACTGTAGCTGTGAAATAGCCTGCAGTATAGAAAGTGACCTTGGAGTCTAAGTGCAAACTGTCTGCCTACAATTCCACCCTTTTCGATTGTGACCTTCGTACCATAAAATGTTTCAAAACACTTGTCCTTAATGTACATTTAGCAGGATGTATTTATCTAAAAAGGCTTAACTAGTCAGTAAGGGGATAAAATAATATTTTGTACTGCATTGTGATCATTTTCAAAAACTAGGTTGAGGAGTTCCCAAACGGCTCAGTTTATCCGTTAAATAGCGGTACCACCCGGACCAGGAAGCTCCCAGATTTGATTCCTGGTGTGTGCCAATTTAGCTGATTTCAGCTAGCATGGCAGTAGGAGTGTTACAATTGACCTTAGCATCCCTGGATTAGAGAGGGACAAAAGATCAAAGCTCCAAGCTCTCATCACTGCCGGCGATCCATTTGTAGGACATTGGGTAAGGAAAGTAAATACATAGCTGAAAGTTTGGTGTGGGAAAGAGGGGTTCCATTTTATGGGACACTGACACCAGTACTGGGACAGGAAGGAGCTGTACCACTGGGATAGGCTGGGACCAAAGTCCTAGCTGAAAGGATAAATAGGGCTGTAGAAAGGACTTTAAATCGATAAAAGTGGGGGAGGGCTCCGGCAGAAATAAAAATAAAAATGAAAATAGCCTAAAGATAAGAAAAAGGGATGAGATTGAAGTCCAGTTCGTCAATAGTGTTAAAGGTCATATAAATACATCAGGTGCAGAAAAAAATATAGGAAACAACAACAAAATAACTGATAAAAATACAACTGAAGTGATGAAAAACAAGGAGTTAAAATATGTGAGGAAAACAGCTTCCGGGCAAAAGGGCAGGGTAGGGTCCGTTGCCCAAATAAGAGTTTTATACACTAATGCAGGTAGCATAAGGAAAAGAACAAGTGAATTAGAAGTGCAAATTTAGCTTGAAGGGTATGATATAGTGGCCATCGCTGAGGCCTGGCTACAAGCTGGGCATGACTGGGAGATAAATATACCAGGTTATAAGATCTTTAGAAAGGACAGGGAAAGTGGAAAATGAGGAGGAGTAGCAATATTGATAAAGGATACTATTACAGCATTGGAAAGAGGGGATAGCTGTAAGTGTAAGCAGGCTGTAGAAATGCTCTGGGTAGAATTCAGCAATAGAAAACATTGCAAGACTTTGGTGGGAATTGTCTCCAGACCTCCTGATAGCAGTGATAAAGTAGTGGGATGCATAAACACGGAGATCAGAGAAGCTTGTTGCAAAAAACAAAGTGGTAATAATGGAAGGCTTTAATTTTCACATAGACTGAGAGTAGCAGAACAGCTCGGTCCCAAAGGCAGTGAATTTCTGAGTGTATTCGAGACAGCTTTTTGGAACAATATGCTCTTGAACCAATAAGAGAACAGGCCATCGTAGATTTAGTGATGAGTAATGAACCTGAATTAGTCAATAATCTAACAATAAGGGAACACCAAGCTAACGGTGACCATAAGATGACTGAATTTGATATTAGGTTTGAGAGGGAGGAGGGTGAGTCACGAACCAAGGTTTTAAATTTAATTAAGGCAGATTTTGGAAGAATGAAGCAGAAATTGACCACAATAGACTGGGCAGAACTATTAACGGATAAAATTACAGATGAACAGTGGGAGGTGTTCAAAGAAGTATTTGGTAGAATATAAGACTCCTAAAGGACAAGAGCTCTACTTGTATAATTAAGCAACCCTGGTCAACAAGGGAAGTGAGAGATAGTATAAAACTAAAAGAATGGGCTTAAATGAAGACAAAGAACAGTAAAGATCCCACGGACTGAGAGAGATATAAAGAACACCAAAGGGATACAAAGAAAGTGGTAAGAGCTGCAGAAAAGGAATACGAGAAAAATCTTGTGAGGGATATCAAGGACAACACTAAAGCTTTTTACAAGCATATTAAGAGAAAGAGGGTGGCTAAGAGTAATGTGGGCCCCTTGAAGACAGACTCAAGTGATTTTTTAATTGAAAATCAGAAAATGGCAGACTTGCTAAATACATACTTTCGGTCTTCATAGTAGATCAGGAAGAGGATAAAGTACCAGAGAAATGAGGAAAAGGAAAAAATAAAGCAAAGGGATGGACTTACTAGATTTAATATAAGTAAAAATATGGTAATGAAGAAAATAATGAGACTAAAGTTAAACAAATCTCCAGGACCTGATGGTATCTACCCCAGGGTATTAAAAGAAATAGGTGAGGAAATTGCAGATGCTTTATTCCTGATCTTCCAAAACTCTCTTGATTCAGGAATTGTCCCCTTGGATTGGAAAATTGCCAATGTCGCTCCATTATTTAAGAAAGGTGGGAGCGAGAAACCAGGAAATTATAGACCTATTAGTCTAACGTCTGTTGTGGGGGAGTTACGAGAATCTGTCATTAGGGACAGAGTGACTGAGCATTTGAACAAACACGAACTGATCAGAGAGAGCCAGCGTGGATTTATAAAGTGTAAATCATGTCTAACGAATCTAGTTGTATTATTTGAAGAAGTAACTAACGTGGTAGATAAGGGAGTATCTATGCATGTTATTTATATCAACTTCCGGAAGGCATTCGATAAGCTTCCACAGAAGAGACAGTTAACAAAAATGAGGGCACATGGAATTGGAGGTAACCTATTGACATGGGTAGAGAATTGGTTAGGAGGTAGGAGACAGAGAGTAAGGATAATGGATATGTACTCCAATTGGCAGGGTGTGACTAGTGGTGTCCCCCAGAGATCTGTACCGGAGCCTCAGCTTTTCACTATGTTTATAAATGACTTAGATGAAGGAATAGAGAGCCATATATCCAAGTTTGCTGATGATAATTAAAATGGCTAATGGAATGTTGGCCTTTATCTCAAGGGGCTGGAATACAAAGTCGAGGAAGTAACGTTGCAGTTATATAAAACTCTGGTTAGACCCATTTAGAGTACTGCATTCCGTTCTGAGCACCCCACCTCAGGAAGGATATATTGGCCTTGGAGAGGGTGCAGCGCAGATTGACCAGAACAACACCGGGGTAAAAGGGTTAAATTATGAGGACAGGTTTCATAGACTAGGCCTGTATTTCCTTGCATATAGAAGATTAAGATGTGACCTAATTGAGGTGTTTAAGATGATTAAAGGAGTTGATAGAGCAGATAGAGAAGAAGGGAGTTCAGAACAAGGAGTTCAGAACTAGAGTTAGGCCTTTCAGGGGCAATTATCAGGAAGCACTTCTTCACACAAAGGGCAATGGAAATCTGGAACTCTCTCCCCCAAAAAGCTGTTGAGGCTAGGGGTCAATTGAAAATGTCAAAACTGAGATTGATAGATTTGTGATAGGCAAGGGTATTAAGAGTTACTGAACCAAGGCAGGTAAATGGAGTTAAGATGCAGATCAGCCATGAACTAATTGAAAGGCAGAACAGGCGCGAGGGGCTGAATGGCCTACTCCAGTCCTATGTTCCTTTGATAGGGTCAGGATTGACCGTGACATTTTCCATAATCGAATAGCCTCCTGAGACACTGTCAAGGCTCACGGGTGGGCACTTGGCCAAAGTACCAGAGAGCGCCTGGCGCTTCAGCAAGTGGTCAGTTTCATCTGGAGAGCTGAGAACATTTTGTTAAAAGATCCAAGGGAAAAATAACAACACAAAGAAGATCAGGTTTTGGGGAAATAATCTAATCCTGAGCAGCCTGGGAATGCACTCCTGATGGATCAATGGAGCATGGTATGGTACTGAGTCAGACAGAATTCCAGCCTGTGCTGATTTAGATGATGTTAGTTGGGTGGATGTCGGGAGTTTCTAGTGGCTCTGGTCTAGGGAGGGGAAAACCCAGCAAGGAATCCTGATCCTGATCGTTGTCCCATGACAGGTTCTGGGGTATGTGTATATATAGTTATAGCGTGAGGACCGCTATGGGTTCAGTTGTGGTGTCCCCTCCCCCCACCCCCCCCCCCCCACAATTCAAATAGCCTGCTAATGCTCACTTTCCAAGCTTGCATATAAAGAATGGTTACTGAGCTGAGGTACCAGAGTTACCCGGCACCTGTGAAACTTAACCTAGCACGAGTCTCTGCCTTTAGAAGGGGAGGATAAAAACAACTGATGAGCAGTAATTTGGTTATTTAGTGTGTTATTGTACTGTCCTTTCACCTCTGGGACCTGATCGCAAATGCAGCCTGGACCGATTCGATGAAAATCTACTCTCTCATAATTAAGGACTATGTGCCCGAAGTTCATGATGTTTTAGGTGGATTTGGGTGCAGTTGTGGAGGTGGGTGGTGGGGGGGCTGGAGGCTGATTTTGGGGCATTCCCTGGCTACACTGGGTCTCTGCCCCACTTGAGAAGCTGTGGAGGTTAGGGGTGACGGTTGTTTCATCCGCCGTCTTGTAAACTGACGTCACGGGTAGAAGCGGCACTGTCGGACCTCCCTCCGGTGCTGTCTCTGGTGCCCCCAACATATTGTACGCCTTCAAGAAGCAGTGTACAGAAATTTAAACAACACAGGCACGGGGTCCACGAGATTATTTAAAGCAAGGCAAACAACTGCTTTATGGAAAGTGGCCTATGTGAAATAAGGCCAAACTTCTGCTTGTTTATATTTTTCTTGCTGGACTTGCTGGCGCATTGCTCCACAGAAACTTGGAAATACCCCAATTTCTGGAATATATCCCTTTCCTCCCCGCCCAAGTGGGTGCCCCAACAGCAGGAATTCTGAAGGGATCAAGGACATAACTAAGTGGTAGAGCAGGATCGCCGGTTTTCGGAGACCATGGGGTAAATTTTAACCCCCAAGAACGGGTGGGTTGGGGGCGGGTGGGGAGTGAAAATTCTGAGAATTTGGAGCGGGACCGCATCCCGGCTCCAACGTGCCCACTTCCGGATTTGACCCAGACGCGTTTGGATGCTTGCACGCTTCTGACACCTGGAAGCCAGCATTTAGAGCCAGTGGGCCGATATTTAAAGGGCAGATTAATGTGCTTAAAACACTTAAGGGGATTAACTTTTTGTGTATTGAGTTACACAAACCATTTTATCTTCTCCTGTACATGTTTCTCGTGACTTCTGAAATATGCCATGGAAACGGAGGCGAGTTACAGCCGAACCTCATTTGGACCTTTAAACCAGTGATTGACATGTGAAGAAAAGGTGAGGTATTGCAGCAGGGCACTCAGTTCTCTCAGGCAAGCCTTTTGCCAGGAGTTCTTTGTGTTTAGACTGAGATTTCTTTGTTCACACTCAGAATTCTTGTGTTCAGACATATTTACCTACAGTTTGGACCCCCTCAAACTGACAATATCAGGATGGGGGGTGGGGGAGCGCAATGGATTCATTCAGCAGTACATCTGAGGAGGAGGCACATCACCATCCACGGCAGGCAAGGCGTGCAGTTCTGGGAGATACAGCTCCACAAGACAGAGGTGCTCCACAAGGATCTGCAGAAGAGCAGAGAGGGGACTAACGGTGGGGCCGAGGTCGCAGGAGGCATTACCCACGTGAGAGGGTCGAGAGGCAGAAGCTGAGCTTCCTGGACCTCTCTGAGGAGCAGTGCGTACACAGGCTCAAACTGAGTCACCAGGTGGTCGCAGACATCTGCACGCTCCATCATGGAGAGTTGCTCCATGCTGGGCCTGGTGGCCATGCATTGCCCGTCGCTGTTAAAGTCACCACTGCCCTCAATTTCTTCGCCTCTGGATCCTTCCAGGGCGCCACCGGCAACATCACCAGGATCTCTCAGTTGTCTGCACATAAGTGTATATGACAGGTGACGGATGGTTTGTTTGCCAGAGCATCCGACTACGTCAACTTCCCCCGCCACGACATCAGCCGGACTGAGAGGGCAGCGGGTTTCAACTCTCTGGCTGGCTTCCCACGGGTACAGGGCGCAATTGATTGCACACACGTAGCAATCCGAGGACCTCCACATGAGCCAGGACTGTTCATCAGCCGAGAGGGATATCACTCCATCAATGCGCAGCTGGTTTGCGACCACCGGTAGAGGTTTCTGCAGGTGTGTGCTAAATTCCCTGGCAGCTGCCATGATTCCTTCATTTTACAGGAGTATTTATTCCAGCCATCTTCCACGCACAAGACAGACTTAAGGGCAAGCTCCTTGAAGACAAGGGATTATCCCTGCAGACGTGGCTCATGACACCTCTGAGAAACCTCACCAACGTGGCACAGCAGCGGTATAACGATATCACATCACCACCAGATCCATCATTGAACAAACCATTGGAATACTCAAGATGTGCTTCAGGTGCCTGGATCGATCTGGGGGATCCCTTCAGTACTCCAGCGAGGGGAGTAGAATAATAGTTGTGTGCTGCGTCCTGTACAACGTGGCACAGCAGAGAGGGTTATAGGTGGAGGAGGTCAAATGCGCTCACGAAGCATCCTCATCTGCTGGCAACATTGAAGAAGATGATGATGAGGAGGAGGAGTAGGATGAGGAGGAGGAGGAAGATGGGGAACCCATCGCCTGAGCAGCGACGTACATGGCTGCCGGTGATGCCAGGGATTCACTCATATCTAACAGATTCTCATAATGAAATCTGCAAAGTGAAGATAGTGAACTACTCAGGCCACCTGGAACAATCACCACCAACACCAACAACAGCCCCCTCCTCTGTTTGCACAAAACAGTCCTTCAATCATGCAAAAACCCAGTGTACACATGCCCGACGGGTGGCATCATGTCTTGGCGTTCATGATGAAGCACATGAAAGGTCGCTATCACAAAAGGGACTCAAGAATGGGCAAGACGTGGTAGTGGTAGTGACAATTATAACATTTAATATGCATTTAACAAAAAACAAATAGAAATGAAAAACATGACATTCCGTCAGACACCCTTGTGCAAACCCTTGGTGATTACAAAACCTTAGCCTTCCTCTTCCTAGTGCTTCTACGTGGTGCATCCCCTGTGGCTTCAGCAGGAGTAGTGGCAGGTTCCTCAGGTCCCTGCCCTGACTGATGAGATGCTCTCGGCCTACGCACTCTTGGTTTTGGAGCCCGTGTGGGCCCCGCCAAAGACTGCTCCACCTGTACCTGTGCAGGGGCAGACTCAGCCATCAGGAGACGAGGCAGCATTGCGGGTACTGGTTGAGGAGGGGGGCAACGGCTGAGAGCTGGGAGCGCTTTGAGTGGAGTCCCCACTTCTATGTCCCCTTTCGCCATCATCCTTTTCCGGGCCGGCGCAACATCACTCCCACGACTCTGCCGGCCAGCAGGCGAGTGGATGTGGCACTTTCTAAGGCCACGGATGAAGTATCAGTCTCCCTGTTTAAGGCGGCAGACATGTTGGCATCCAGAGTCTACACAGCCAGCGTCATGGCCTCATGGACTCATTTGAGAACCGTGCTTGAAGTTCAATGGAGGCTGCCATTCTCTCCATCGCAGACATTCATGCACTTTCCTGTGCCACCAATCCACGAACGATGGAGTTGGACTCCTCCGACCTCTTCACTATTGTGGAGAGTATACTTGGCACCGTTTCTATTTCCTCGCTAAGCTGGAGCTGAACCTCGATCCTTCGCACTCTCAACAATGGCCCCCTCGGTTCAGCATCTGGGTCCAGGTGAGCAGAGCTTGGAGAGGAGTGCGCCCCCCGAAGTGGACTCTCCACAGCTGCCCCTGCCACCAGTGTCTGCTCGTGCTCACTTGTGAATCACCAGATGAGAACCCAACTATCTGCCCAACAGGACCCACCGAAGTGCCAGTATCTGTGCTGGTGCTTGGCTGGATGTGATGTGACGGTGCACCCTCAGAGGAATTGAGCTCCTCTGAGGAATTGCCTTCTTCCAAGGCCCGTGCCTCATCATCAATCCTTGAAGGCCCTGGAAGAGAACAAGAAGCAATATTAACAACCATCACAGAAATTAGTTTGCAATGAGCATACTGAGGTGTGCAACAGGTCAATCATTGATAACATCAATTCATGATGTATGTGAGGGATGTTAAAGTT
Organism: Heptranchias perlo; assembly: GCF_035084215.1. NCBI lineage: Eukaryota > Metazoa > Chordata > Chondrichthyes > Hexanchiformes > Hexanchidae > Heptranchias > Heptranchias perlo. The sequence goes on from NC_090327.1 coordinate 105,972,318, forward strand.
CTGTCACCAGCTGTTTGTGCGGTGCCAGTCTTGCCATCTCCAACGGCCAGGCATTTAGCCATGCGGCTTAGTTCCAACGCCTCCTCCTTCGCCTCTGTCAGGGGCACTATTTGTGGTAGCCCCCCCCCCCAGTAGCAACTCGAGAGGAGTCGCTAAAACGGGGTGCTGCCTTACCCCTGTGTGCTGCATCTCTGAAGATTCCTCCTTTCTCCTTCAAAATCCATTCTTGCAATGGCCCTTTAAGTAATCCAGTTCCCAGCACGTCATTCGGGTGCACAGTATGCCTGCTGCGCCTCTTGGTGACTTGAAACCCGGAAGTAACATTAAGGGCCTTCAATTTAGTTGCCATCTTGGAAGCTGACGTGCAGAAAATTTTTCCGGGTTTCCCACGCGACTATTCACCTACCTGCTGAGTTCCTGCCACCATGTTTAAAATATTCCCCATCTCTCAGATGATTAGAAGGATTCTAATTAAAATGGGTTTGAGCAGTCTCAAACTAGGTCCCAACAGATGCAGACTAACAGCACAGAACTATCCACAAGCTGGCACTAATTTGATAATTTCACTCAGGCTTGTGTAGAGATATCACGCTGGTTAGTGGGCTTCTAACAGTGAGGCTTGGGGTTAAGGGATGTTTTTGGAGCACGGTACAAGGAACTTTGCCCTGCATTTGGCCGTGGAAGTGTTTCAGCTGATACTTGATAGCCACATTGGTTCAATTAGTAAGTAAGCTGCTGGGTATGGACCAGGAAAGTCTGGGTTTGATCCCTGGTTAATGCTGAGTTAGTTAAACTTCAGCAAGGCAGTGCTGGAGACACTAAAATTAGCCTCAGTGATCCTGGGCTAAGCAAGGAGGAGAAAATACCCAAGATTCCCATTTTGTATTCCATTGGAAAGCGCGCATTATGTGAATGTGTCTTACTGGAAAGTGTGTTTGGCCAAGATGACCCCCACAGTTGAATAGCCGACCACTACTTATCTTTTGCGCTCACACGTGAGCGAGCACTCGAGCAAGGTATCTGAGGATAGACAGTGCCTGTGCCAACTATATTCAGCATGTAAGCACTTGCAGTAGAGGAGGGATGGGGAAAAAGAAAAGAAAGAATGATTCCTTGACTCAAATATGTATTAAGGCATGGCTGTTGTCATAAACATAGTTGATATCTTCCGCACGTACAACCTTTGTATCATAAGCGGCTTGGGTTCTTTCTCAGTTATTCCATGTAGAAAATTGTCCGCAATTATCATTAAATCTTTGAATGCTTCCCTGGTTCTTTTGAATCACTCCAGCAGTGTTCAACTTTAAGATGTCAGAAAGAAACTGTTCTAATTAAAGAACATTTATATTAATAGTAATGTCCGTGTCACTACTGTGTGTCAAGCTTCATAAGGGTTATTATCAGTTGTTGTCGAAGTGAGACTGCAGTCAAGGATTTCACTGCTGCACATTCATATCGACATCAGAGTTACTGATGAATGAATGCTAATTGCAGTGGATTTTTTATACCTGCCAGTCAATGAAGCAGACATTGAAATAAACAGCAATACTCACTTGCATGGGTGCCATACAGGGGATTGAGGGAATGATAGCCAGTTGAAGGGCGAGACTGCAATCCCTTATTTTCTGTGACAATACGTGTAAAAGTATATTACTACAGTTCAACTACAGCTTCAGAACATCATTTTGATGAAGAAAGCAGACATACATTGGGGTTTAAAAATGACAGTGTACTGTCCGGCCTTCCCTGTCTCTCACTTGCCCTTTGTGGCAAGCTTCACCATCCTGGGGTCTGCAAGGTCCCATTCTGTTGTGGTGGGAAGTCCTTCGAGTGTCTTTCACAACCTTGGGACCTCCCAAAGTGCTTTACAACTAATGAAGTGGTTTTGAAGTGTTGTAATGTGGGAAAGGCGGCAGGCAATTTGCACACAGCAAGATCCCACAAACAGCAATGTGACAATGACCAGATGATATGTTTTTTAGTGATGTTGGTTGAGGGATAAATATTGACCAGGACACCGGGGATAACTCCCCTGCTCTTTTTCGAAATAGTGCCGTGGGATCTTTTACGTCCACCTGAGAGGGCAGACGTCCTCTCAGACGTCTCATCCGAAAGACGGAATGTGCCAAAATATCTGTAATCACTTCCATATTGGGTCAACTGAGATCGGCAGATTTTTATTAGGTAAGGATATCAAGGGATACGGAGAAACGGCGGGTAAATGGAGTTGAGGTTCAGATCAGCAGTGATCTAATTGAATGGAGGAACAGGCTCAAGGGGCTGAATGGCCTACTCCTGTTCCTATGTTCCAACACTCTGCAGGATCTTTCCACTAAATGGTACAATTTTAAAGGGGGTGCAGGAACAGAGACCTGGAGGTATACGTACACAAATCTTTGAAGTTGGCAGGACAAGTCGTGAAGGCTGTTAAAAAAGCATACCGGATTTTTGGCTTTATAAATAGAGGCATAGAATACAAAACCAAGGAAGTTATGCTAAAGTTTTATAAAACACTGGTTAGGACCCAGCTGGAGTATTGTTGCCAATTTTGGTACCACATTGTAGGAAGGATGTCAAGGCCTTGGAGAGGGTGCAGAGGAGATTTATTGGAATGGTACCAGGGATAAGGGACTTCAGTAACATGGAGAGACTAGAGAAACTGTGGTTGTTCTCCTTAGAGCAGAGAAGGTTAAGGGGAGATTTGATAGAGGTGTTCAAAATCATGAAGGGTTTTGATAGAGTAAATAAGGAGAATAAGGAATGGCAGAAGGGTCGGTAACCAGAGGATGTAAATTTAAAGTAATTGGCAAAAGGATCTGAGGCGACATGAGGAAAATGATTTTTTTATGCAGCGAGTTGATAGGATCTGGAAAGCACTCCCTGAAAGGGAGATGGAAGCAGATTCAATAGTAACTTTCAAAAGGGAATTGGATAAATACTTGAAGGGGAAAAACTTGCAGGGCTACGTCTTTGGTTCTGGCCGTTTGTATATTCAGTAGTCTTGTATCTAATGTCTCTCTGTCTGAACACTATTCAATTCCTTTGATTGCCTTGATAATGGGCAGTTGGAAAGATTATCTGTAATCACCAGGCATTATTCTCTGACTATATATGCGGTAACTTTCAAGGAATCCCACACACACATGACGAAGGAGAAAGCCTCCGAAAGCTTATGATTTTCAAATAAAACTGTTGGACTATAACCTGGTGTTGTAAGATTCCTTACATTTGTACACCCCAGTCCATCACCAGCATCTCCACATTATGGGGAAAGAACAGGGGAGTGGGATCAATTGGACAGCTTTCAAAGAGCCGGCACAGGCACGATGGGCTGAATGGCCTCCTTCTGTGCTGTATCATTCTATGATTCTACTTGATCTCCTTTGTCGTACAATACTCTGATACCTACCTCAGTGATGTCTCAGGGTTTTTGGCCAATGGTGAGATAGGTTTTCCGTGCCTTTCACATCTATTGGAGGGAGAAAGGCTGAGATCTTTCATTTCTGGGACTCCATTCTTCCCCATTTTATTCAGCAGCTGCCAAGATGGCTAAAATGAGCCTCATGCATAAATGAATAGATCTCAGTCTTATTTTTTTTTATTCGTTCATGGGATGTGGGCGTCGCTGGCGAGGCCGCCATTTATTGCCCATCCCTAGTTGCCCTTGAGAAGGTGGTGGTGAGCCGCCTTCTTGAACCGCTGTAGTCCGTGTAGTGAAGGTTCTCCCACAGTGCTGTTAGGAAGGGAGTTCCAGGATTTTGACCCAGCAACAATGAAGGAATGGCGATATATTTCCAAGTCGGGATGGTGTGTGACTTGGAGGGGAACGTGCAGGTGGTGTTGTTTCCATGTGCCTGCTGCTCTTGTCCTTCTAGGTGGTAGAGGTCGCGGGTTTGGGAGGTGCTGTCGAAGAAGCCTTGGTGAGTTGCTGCAGTGCATCCTGTGGATGGTACACACTGCAGCCACTGTGCGCCGGTGGTGAAGGGAGTGAATGTTTAGGGTGGTGGATGGGGTGCCAATGAAGCGGGCTGCTTTGTCCTGGATGGTGTCGAGCTTCTTGAGTGTTGTTGGAGCTGCACTCATCCAGGCAAGTGGAGAGTATTCCATCACACTCCTGACTTGTGCCTTGTAGATGGTGGAACGGCTTTGTTGAGTCAGGAGATGAGTCACTTGCCACAGAATACCCAGCCTCTGACCTGCTCTTGTAGCCACAGTATTTATATGGCTGGTCCAGTTAAGTTTCTGTTCAATGGTGACCCCCAGGATGTTGATGGTGGGGGATTCGGCGATGGTAATGCCATTGAATGTCAAGGGGAGGTGGTTAGACTCTCTCTTGTTGGAGATGGTCATTGCCTGGCACTTGTCTGGCGCGAATGTTACTTGCTACTTATCAGCCCAAGCCTGGATGTTGTCCAGGTCTTGCTGCATGCGGGCTCGGACTGCTTAATTATTTGATGGGTCGCGAATGGAACTGAACACTGTGCAATCATCAGTGAACATCCCTATTTCGGACCTTATGATGGAGTGAAGGTCTTTGACGAAGCAGCTGAAGATGGTTGGGCCTAGGACACTGCCCTGAGGAACTCCTGCAGCAATGTCCTGAGCCTGAGATGATTGGCCTCCAACAACCACTACCATCTTCCTTTGTGCTAGGTATGACTCCAGCCACTGGAGAGTTTTCCCCCTGATTCCCATTGACTTCAATTTTACTAGGGCTCCTTGGTGCCACACTCGGTCAAATGCTGCCTTGATGTCAAGGGCAGTCACTCTCACCTCACCTCTGGAATTCAGCTCTTTTGTCCATGTTTGGACCAAGGCTGTAATGAGGTCTGGAGCCGAGTGGTCCTGGCGGAACCCGAACTGAGCATCGGTGAGCAGGTTATTGGTGAGTAAGTGCCACTTGATAGCACTGTCGACAACACCTTCCATCACTTTGCTGATGATTAAGAGTAGACTGATGGAGCGGTAATTGGCAGGATTGGATTTGTCCTGCTTTTTATGGACAGGACATACCTGGGCAATTTTCCACATTGTTGGGTAGATGCCAGTCTTGTAGCTGTACTGGAACAGCTTGGCTCGAGGCGCAGCTAGTTCTGGAGCACAAGTCTTCAGTACTACAGCCGGGATGTTGTCAGGGCCCATAGCCTTTATTTACAAATTGTACTGAAACCTGTACACTACAGTCAACAATATCTTCATGCACCTGGGATCTACTTCATAATGTATAAAAGTCTCCACTTTAATGGAAAGACTATAAATATTAATGATCTTGCCATGGGCTTCTGCATTATTGAGCTGGAATGCACTGCACCGCCTGAAAAGGTGGTGGAAGCAGATTTAATAATAACTTGCAAAAGGGAATTGGATAAACACTTGAAGAGAAAACATTTACAGGGCAATGGGGAAAGAGCAGGGGAGTGGGACTAACTGGATCGCTCCATGAAAGAGTCGGCACAGGCATGATGGGCTGAATGGCCTCCTTCTGTGCTGTATCATACTATGCAACTATTAAACTATTCTATAAGTCTGCTTACCTCTTGGGAGTGAACAGGCAATTATTTTGTCCATAAAGGAACAATTATAATGTGATGGAATCTAGTTTTTTCACAAAGCCTTGCTATAAAAGTTTCTCATGAAGTTTACAGATTTCAAAATGAATAATGGTTTTATTACTGGAAAATGCTAACGTCTCAAGTTTTACTCTTAAATCCTTATAATATCTCAGCACTGGGCATCTTGTATTTTAAGAGAAACATTTCGAAATGCAGTCATGATCCTTCCATAGAACTTACTTTTGAGTTCAAAAGCACCTTTGGACATTTGGACACTATTTTAACCCAACACACCTGGCAAAAACCTGGGGAAACTGGTTGAGTAAGTGTTTAAAATCGACCAGGTGACTTACACGTTGATGTCCTGCCTGGATCCCGCCATCTTCAATGCTAACCTGCTCTTCTGAGCAGGTGGCAAAGGCGGGGTCCTTCATTAAAAATGCAGCTGGGGTCCGATAACATCAGTGGGCCCCGACCGCGATTTCTAACTTCGATCTGAGCCTGGAAGCTCCTGTGGTTTCCCCCCCAGATACTTCAAGTGAGAAGAGGATCGGAAGCAGAGAGTTGTTGGGGGTCGGGCGGGAAAGTGGAGTTGAGGTCGAAGATCAGCCATGATCTTATTGAATGGCGGAGCAGGCTCAAGGGGCCATATGGCCTACTACTACTCCTATTTCTTATGTTCTTATGGCCTACTGTTTACTTTCCATTGTGGGGTCTGGAGGAGTAGGACTGCTTCTCTGGGTCCCACAAGGAAAGTTTAGGCCTCTCTAGCCCCGAACTCCCCTCTCCCCATTCTGTACTGCGAGACCCCCCCCACAACCCCGGACCTCCTGTCACCACACTTATCTTAGTGCCACAGGGCGGCCAAGGGCTGGCGGAATTTCCTCAAGCTGGCAGAAGCTTCTCGCCCACCTCCCACCTGTTCTGGGTGGGGAAATGGCTTGCATTGGCATGTTAATGAGGCCAGGTGGTTAAAATTGCCGTAGCTCACTAGGGCCTACTCAGTCAGTATTGTTCCAATCATCTCATCTTGGACCTCTGGTCAGTGCCGGCTTCTAGTTTCAAAATTTGCGTCGATATCTTGAATCCTTCCAAATACCTGTTCACTCTGGCTTTTGTTGTTTCATGGCATTCTGAAATGTGAAACTTGCAACAAGTAAAAGGGCTTAATGCAATTGTCGTGTTTGGTGGAGAGATATTTTGATGACAGCATTGGCATCTAACATGAAGCACAGCTCTGGGTCCGGGTCATACAGAGAACCAGGAAAGGCTTCCAGGAAAGTTCCAGGATAGATGCAACTGTAGCTGTCATTGTTAGAGAGCAGACACACAAAGACACTGAATTCATGCCCCCCCTTGGCCATTGTCTCAGGCTGAAACAAACTGTTCGCAGCCTTGGCGTCCTACTTGTCCTTGAGTTGAGGGTCCCGATCCATATCCCCTCAGTCACCAAGACCGCCTACGTCCACCTCTGTAATATTGCACATCTCCGCCCCTGCGACAGCCCGTCTGCTGATGAAACCCTCATCCATGATTTGTTACCTCCAGACTTGACTATTCCAATGCATCTTGATGCAGAGGTGACCTCCATCTTTCAGTCTCCATAAACTTAAGTTCATCCAAAGCTCTGCTGCCTGTATCCTAACTCACACCAAGTCCCATTCACCTATCACTGTGCTCACTGACCTACATTGGCTCCCAGTTCATCAATGCCCCGATTTGAAAATTCTCATCCTTTTGTTCAAATGTCTCCTGGCCTCTCCCCTCCCGATCTTTGTAACCTCCTCCAGCCCTACAATCCTCCGAGAACACTGCGTTCCTCAAACTCTGGCTTCCAGTCCATCCCTCACTTCCTGCACCCCACCATTGATGGCCATGCCTTCAGCTGTCTCAGCCCTAAGCTCTGGAATTCCCTCCCTAAATTTCTTCACATCTCTCTCCTACTTTAAGACCCTCCTTAAAACCCAAACTCTTAGCCAAGCTTTTGGTCGCCTTTCCTAATGTCTCCCTCTTTGGCTCAGTGTCAATTGTTGTCTGATTGCACTCCTGTGAAGTGCCTTGGGATGTTTTATTACGTTAAAGGCACAATATAAATGCAAGTTGTTGTTGTGAGTTAACACTAGGCAAAGTGTCATTTGGTTTGGTTCATATGCAGCTTTACTCCACAGTAAAACATACAGAACATTGAGTATGATGAAAGTCGCTTGGCACAATCAGGTCAACTTCTGTTTGTGTACCATTACAAAAATAAAGAACATACATATGCTAGCCCACTTCAGTGGCCTCTTTCATTTAACAGAAGAGAACCAACTATCCCTATTCAGGGCAGAGGTTACTCTCTCACAGCCTGCTGATTTTTAAAATTCGTTCATGGGATGTGGGCATCGCTAGCAAGGCCAGCATTTATTGCCCATCCCTAATTGCCCTTGAGAAGGTGGTGGTGAGCCGCCTTCTTGAACCGCTGCAGTCCGTGTGGTGAGGGTTCTCCCACAGTGCTGTTAGGAAGGGAGTTCCAGGATTTTGACGCAGCGACGATGAAGGAACGGCGATATATTTCCAAGTCGGGATGGTGTGTGACTTGGAGGGGAACGTGCAGGTGGTGCTGTTCCCATGTGCCTGCTGCACTTGTCCTTCTAGGTGGTAGAGGTTGTGGGTTTGGGAGGTGCTGTCGACGAAGCCTTGGCGAGTTGCTGCAGTGCATCCTGTGGGTGGTACACACTGCAGCCACAGTGCGCCGGTGGTGAAGGGAATGAATGTTTAGGGTGCTGGATGGGGTGCCAATCAAGCGGGCTGCTTTGTCCTGGATGGTGTCGAGCTTCTTGAATGTTGTTGGAGCTGCACTCATCCAGGCAAGTGGAGAGTATTCCATCACACTCCTGACTTGTGCCTTGTAGATGGTGGAACGGCTTTGGGGAGTCAGGGGGTGAGACACTCGCGGCAGAATACCCAGCCTCTGACCTACTCTCGTAGCCACAGTATTTATATGGCTGGTCCAGTTAAGTTTCTGGTCAATGGTGACCCCCAGGATGTTGATGGTGGGGGATTCAGCCTCGCCGGCCACACCGTCCACCTCTGACACGTGGAGCTCCACAACACAGTGCTGTGACACATCCACCTGCACAGCAGGAGGGAGGGCAACCGCAGAGAGAGATGCGTTGCAGAGGGCACTACCCTCGCCACAGGGTCCACAGACCGAGGCTCAGCTTCCTGGACCTATCTGAGCAGCAGTGTACACGGAAGCTCAGAGTCACTCGACATGTAGTCGTGGACATCTGCAGCCTCCTTCATGCCGAGCTGCTCCCAGCTGGCCCGAGCACCATCTTCTTACCTGTCGCTGTCAAAATCACCACTGCCCTCAACAACTTCTCCTCCGCATCCTTCCAGGGTGCCACCGGGGACATCGCCGACGTCTCTCAGTCGACTGCACAAAAGAGCCCTGCAAATACACCTACACCCACTCTGCAGTGACACAATGGGTGTCATCAGTTGTGGGTCTTCATTGTGATCCTCAGGAAAGGACATTATTGCACAAACCAGACAAGATTCACAAAGACGTGGCAGTAGTGGTGCCAATATAATATGTAATGTGAGTTGATCAGAAATTCAATATAAGTAAAAACCATGACAAACCCTCAAATACCCTTGTGCATCCCCTTTATGCACACGATACGTTTGCCTTACGCTTCCTACTGCATATATGTGATGCATGCTCTGTGGCTGCAGCACAGGTAGTGGCAGGTTGAGTGAGGCTGACTGTGAAAGAGATGCGCGAGAGGGTGAGTATGAAATAGAGACATGAGATTGTATGAGGATTGGGTTGAGTGGTAGTGGCGGGATGAGTACTGGCGAGGTGAGTAAGTGCAGGTAAGATGAGGATGAGGTTTGAGTGGATGTGAGGGGTGATGTGACAGAGTAGTGTTGACTGAGCAGAAGGAGATGTGGGGTGGGGGCGGTGATGTGGCAGACGGAGTGTAGGGGAGTGAGTAAGTGTACTCACATTGGCTGACCTACTTAGGTCATTGCAGCGCCTCCTGCACTGTATGTAGGTGGGCGATATGTTGGTGGTGCAGGTGACCTCCTCTGCCACCTCGAGCCAGGCCTTCTTGGTGGCAGAGGCAGGCCGCTTCCTCCCGCCCGCCGGGGGGACGATCTCTGTCCTCCCCCTCCTCCTCACCCCATTCAATAAGAGCTGGAGTGAGGCATCATTAACCTGGGAGCAGCCTTCCCCCTGGGCTGCTGTAATTTTTCCTATTTCTTGCAGCATCAGTCAGTGGAGGACTGCCCCTTTAAATAGAGCTCCTCCAGCTGACAGACCTTACTGCGCATGCGCAGCCCGCCCGACGCACAGCTCAGCAGCAGGGAACCCGGAAGAACAGGTAAGTGGATCCAATCAGCCTGCGATTGCGCGCGGAGCAGACTGATTTCACCGGGCACGTTACCCACGCGCCCAATCAACCCCCACGCCGCAAACCCGCCGCCAAGGTAATATCGGGCCCAAGTTCTTCCATGAACCAGTGCAATCAAGCAGCGTAATAGAACGTAATTGTTTATTTTTTTTTCTTTCCATTAAAAAGTATCCATTGATATATTTAAGAGTGGTAACCTGGTGCAGTTTTATTAATGCAGCTTAAATGGGTTCATCATAAAAAAAATCAACATTTTTAATAAGAGTGTCCAGTCCTCCACCTCCGAGTAACCTGATTTAAAAATCACTGAAAGTGATTTTAAAAAAACTATGCGGAACCATTCACTATTTAATTGGTGTACACTAGTCAGTTTCTTCGTAAATTAAATATTTTTTGATATGAAAAGGCTTTAAAAACGTGCCTGCTGATGCCCGTGCGCCTAAGAAAATGAGCACAATTTGAAGAGCCTTCCCGAATCAGCGAGATCAGAAATCTCCCAATGTCGACCTGGGGGAGCGGCCAGTCTCGTGGGCGGGGCCTGATCCGGATGAATTGAATCTTGAACCAGCGGAAAAGATCGCGGAAAACACGAACATAGGTGGTTTTGGGTGCAACTCACTTAAGTTTAAAATTCCCCGATCTTTCGCACTGATTCATTTGCTTCCGCCTGGATTGCGCTGATATTACTGGTGTAAGGAAGGTAAAACTCTACCCTGTAATGATTCTGGCCCAGATCTAATGGAGGTGGAAGATTCAATGCTGCATGTTGGGAAAGGTTTATTTAAAACTTGAAGTCGCTCAGTGCTGGCACAATCAGATAACCTCTGTGGTTGTGGTTGTTTACATGGTGACTTAGAGTGACTACAGCACACAGTACTTGTCTGTTATTAGATTTTCTGAACCCCAGCGCACATTCAGTTTTATGTAAGCAGATGTTTGAGCAATATCTTAATGATGTCAAACTTGCTGACACTGTTAACAGCCCTATTAAACTTTTACACACCAGTAAACTTGACACATTATAGCTCAGGCTGAAAAAGAAAAGCACTGCAGTGCCCATCCTCAAAGCAACCAAGATAATTGTCAGCTGCAATTTGTAAATAGTAGAGGTCACAAAGCTGAGAAGATCTCGAGCAGTTCTGTTGGAAAGAGGAAGTTTGGGGGAGTCTCTAATTTAGTGGAAGTTCTGCAGAGGTGACTTGTACAACAAGCTGTACTGCAGGAAGAAAATCAAATTGTTTAAGTCAGTTAGGGGCATTTGATTTCCTGTCTTGCACAGTTAATAAGATTACCCGCTGGTAGCCTTGGTGAGAATGGTGCGTTTGACTTTAGGGGAATCAGAAAATAGAATCCATTTGGTGCCATTGTCTGAAATTAATGTTTTCGCCCATTGGCACTATTTGCTAGTGATTCAATATTCCCTTAGCAAATTAAATTTTAACTGTCGCCCATACCAGCAAAAAGGGCAGATATTAATTTCTCAATTATTTCGTTATTAAATGTATTTTTCATTCTCCTTCATTTCTTTCATTGCATAATTAATTTCATTAGGGTCCCTTTTTATATTTACATATTTTTATTGGGAGGAAACCACTAATCAAACATTATACAAGCAAATTAATAAAAAAGAAATTACTGCTGAAGGTGCTGGTAGCAACTGTTAATTTAGAAGGCTGAAAAGTGTGTTAGATTTGTGTTCGCATTTAATAACACTGAATCCCAAGAGTCCGCATCACTAACATGCCTGCAAGGTTGTGGTCCCATAAGACTATTGAGTGCCAGAATGTACACCAGTTGTTCCATGACTGTAATGTAGAAATATCTAGGGACATATTGGAAATAAAAAGGTTTTCTTGTTGCTAAACTCTGGATGTAAGGTTGAAAGGGTAAAGTGTATGTGCACACTTTAGGAATAGATGAGAGGTTTAGATTTGGTACCCGAGAAATTGGTTCGTGTCCAAATCAGGGTGCGATCCCGGTGCTGCTCGTGCCTAATGAGGCTGGTGGCAGGACCACAGGAAATGGGTCCACCGGCCTCATTTATTCATTCCATGCGAGCTGCAGGGCCCGGTCGTGGCTCCAGAGGCAGCTCACTAGCCCTGGGAGGTACCAAGAACCGGTGAGGTTGTAAGCAGAGTCCGGGGGGTGGTCGGGGTCGGGGGGAGGGCGCCAATTGGGAGCAGGGCAAGTGGTGACCGGCAATGGCCTGCAAATTTAATGTGGAGCCAGGAAGAGCACGGCTGCACCTCCCAGCTCCACAATAAGGTAAATTAAAAAAAATAAAACTTACTTTTCCAGAGGCATCCTTTATGGTCCACTGGTTTGGCTGCCAAGCATCTGAGAATACTGACCTCAGCGTGCACAGCACATGCTGCGGTCAGCCGTAAATTAATTTTGCATATGCAGTGGGCCTAAGGTACAGGAGTCTTTATCAATATGGCGGGTGGCGCACTTTCAGTGTGGTATGAGTATGCGCACACCGCCCACTGCCTGCCATATTGAATGATGTGGAGATGCCAGTGATGGACCGGGGTGGACAAATGTAAGGAATCTTACAACACCAGGTTATAGTCCAACAAATTTATTTTAAAATCACAAGCTTTCGGAGATTATCCCCTTCGTCACCTGACGAAGGGGATAATCTCCGAAAGCTTGTGATTTTAAAATAAATTTGTTGGACTATAACCTGGTGTTGTAAGATTCCTTACATTTGTCATATTGAACCCTTAGGTGCCCGTTTTACGCCTGTTTCTAGGCTGGTGTGTCTCTTTTAAGGGAAATTTACTCCTGACAACAAGGCTATATAGTCGAGGGCAAGGAGAGGTAGTCAGGAGATAGGTTATCATTGGCAGCTTGATAGAAGTAATGTTATTTTATATACAATTTTGTACCCTTGTAAATATATCTAGACAGTAAATTTGCATCTCATAATTCATTCATTGTACATTTGCCAGACAATACCATCGTGTAAGAAATCATTAAAGGTATTTGGGAGCAAATGGACCAATGAATGCCTATACACGAGCCAAGCTCTACTGCAGAGTTTAATACCACACAACCTGCTCCATGCAGTTCAGGTTTAATGCCAATTAGACTTAATTTGACAGGATTGTGAGGGCAGTCTTAAGTTCCATTGTGACAGATGAGCACTGCCCAAAGGTTGACCATGTGAAAGATCCTTGTAATGATGCCTTTCCCAAAATTGAAAACAGCTTGGAGCTTTTCTACAGGGTAAATAGCAGTGAAGTTAACAACTGGCATATTTTAATTGTGTTATGATATGAATAACATTTGCAAATGTAATGTGTATATACATGTGTGTGTGTGTGTATATATATATATATATATATATAATGAGAAGTGAACTGAAGATGCAATTAAGGGCTTAAAGGGGCCCATCAAATTTAAAGCATTTTTCAACTTAGTATCTGTTTTTTGCACACTTGCAATTATTAGAGTGATGAATGACAATTTTTCCATCAGTGTCAATATAAAGCAATATATATCCAAGTCAGGTATGGGAAAGAATAGGTGTATTTGAGGACCCCTATATTGACCCAACAATGTGCTTCAACTTTAACTACAGCAGAGCTGGGCACCCTTAAGAGCACCTTTCCCTACTGCAAACATTTATGATACGACAAGAGAGGGGAGACCAGTAATGAACACCAACACTTGACATCATAAAGTGGGAGAATGTGGCTTCATGCTAGTGATCCCGCACATCCCTCGGTTATTGATTTCGGATGTGTCGCTGTGATGAAATATGAAATGGAGGCTAAGCTCTCTCTGACATAGTGGGAGTTGGCAGGAGGGTGGTCATTGCTCTTCTCTTGTGCACCTACTAGCAGCAGCCACAGAGCAGCATTGCCACAGTCCTAAGAACAGATTACCCTTTGCTGGCCATGGTCTATGGCCTGGGAAAAATATGGGATAACCAGGTAGAAAAAATAATTGAAAAGGACATTTCTTGCTCGATCACCCTCCCCTTTACTGCGTCTTTGGGTGATATTGGGGCAGGCAGGGGAGGGAAATCGGACAGGAAGCCATTCCGTAGGCGTACCCTTGACAACCTTTGGTGCTGCGTATGCTGCTGTTTTCCAGTGTTCAGCATTGCTAATGTGACAAGGGTTTTTTTTAAATTGTAAATGGCCTGCAAACTGAATGTAATTAATCGTAGGGCAAACAATTGCACTCGGCAAGCACCAGAATATCTTTTTTAGAATTGGCTGGCTTCTTCAAAGGCCCTGGAGGCAGCAGCCATGCACTGTCTCCAACCATCACCCCACCCCCACCCCCCCAACCCCCACTCCCACCATCCCCTAAGACAGGTTCCTGGGCACAACCAGAAATCCCACTGGGAGTCCGCCCAGCAGTATTTAAAGTAGCTGACCCAGGAAAATCTATCTTTGTCAGCATCGGCACCATGAACAGGCGCAAAGCATGTTACGGTTCTGGTGGGATTACTGCCAAGAGGGAGTCACTTTGTATGTACAAGGATGTCTCTCTGAAGTTTAAACATTCGCTCATGGCACAGAACCATGTTTTGATTTATACGTCCTTATGGCCTCTCTGAGTGAGGATGCCAAATTAGTGCCAATTAGTGCTGAGTTATTAGTGGTTATGTGCTGTGGGCTGAGATCCTTCTGGGAACTATATTGGGACTACCCAGATCATTTAATTTAGGACATCATTCTAACCACCAGGAAGAAAGAATTGTCATCTCAATTAGTTGGGCTCGATTTTCAAATTTTGGATATTGGCAAAAGTGGAACTATGGACGTGCCAGGACTTATGTTGATTATACATGGTGAATTATGCTGTTGTTCTAATGTAAAGAGTTAATCAACACCAGTGACACTTCAGTTGTGCTCTTTATAATGCAAAGTCACAGATCAACCAACAGCTCTGTGATAGGAAAAATTAACCATTATGGAATCTGGACTTCGAACATGTAAGGACACCCATCAGTTGTACAAATGAAGGGTGTTGTTTGGCAAAAAGACTAAGGGGGTGAAATTCAAATTTGGTGGGAGCGCAAAACAGGCAGTAGCGGATCCGTCACCCATTATACACCCCCTCTGATTTTCCATTCCGTTGACTTCCAATTTTTTTTAAGTTACCTTTATGTGGATCTTTGGGGGGCAGGAGTGCTCCTCCCGGCTCCACAGCACTAAGAGGGCCACAGAGGGCCACTGCCGGCCAGCGATCGTCCCCACCCCTCTTTCACCCCCCATCCATTCTCCTCCACCTACCCACCTCCCATGATCTACCTGACGACTGCTGCTGGTGAGGCAGCTAGCCCAAATTTGTCCTCGTCAATCTGGACATCCTATTGACGTCCACAGCTCGCCGTTAATATGCTAATGAGGCCCGAGGCCCAACATCGGGTGAGGCTCAGGCCTTCAGCTGCTGGCGCGCGCTGGGAGCACTCCACTTATATCAGGCCCAAAAACGGGCCTAGTCCAATTGTGACCCATTTACTTTGGAGAAATGTAGGCTTAGAGGCAGTATAATTGAGGTTCATGAAATGACTCCGTCAGGTTGGTTAGGTTATTTGAGATGGGTAGGGATGGTAGGACTAGAGGGCATGCATATAAAGTCTGCAGCCAAACAGTTAGGTTAGATACAAGGAAGTATTTCCTTTTGCAGAGAGTCACTGCCCTCTGAAACAAACTGCTGAAACCATGCGGAGGGTAAGGAGTTACTACAGGGGAACTTATCAAATCCCTGCGAGAAGAGGGCATTTCCAATTATAGGGGGTAGTTTGCTATTTAACTGGGATTTGATGAGTGATGTCAGTCCCCTGGAGCCTTGCTTGACTGCCTTAGGGAGTTAGAGAGGAATTTCACAGAGTTGTTTCTGAATTGATTACAGATTTTCTTTTCTCTGTTTCTTAATGTGGTTAGAAGATGGGTAAATGGCATACAAGGTTACAGCATTGTCTGAATCGGCAGGCTTGATTGACTTTTTTCATCCTTTTCATATGTTTTTCTTTTTATTGAGCTTCTTGACAAAGGGGAATGCAAGGGTATAGTTCGCATTCTATTAAACATTTATACCTAATTGATGTTTCACACATTGGGCTGAATATTGGCTTTGCTTACACTACTGACTATTTTTGTGATTCAATCTAAAATTTAAAATGTAATCCCAAACAATGTGCCATTAGCCATGCTGGAGAATCATTAGAACTGAAATGTTGTTTATTTTCTGAATAAATGGGATACTTTTCAGAGGGTTTAGATTTATCTAAAATTAATGCTGTTTTAATACTACTGGTAAAACAATGATGACTGAAGACCAGGAGCAAGAAGCATATAAACAGAACTGAGTGAGAGGTCTAATAACAGCTTCAGCATCAGTCAGGGTGAAGACATCAGAACGGTCAGAACAACATGGAATGTATCAGGGAAACTTAATACTTGCATTTTGTGCACTGAGTTAGTCAAGGTCTTCGAGGTCACTAGAATTAATAGGGTCTCAGTGTCCACTGGGATCGATAGGACCTTGATATCCACTGGGATCGATAGGGTCATAATATCCACTGGGATCGATAGGATCTTAATATCCACTGGGATCGATAGGGTCATAATATCCACTGGGATCGATAGGATCTTAATATCCACTGGGATCGATAGGACCTTAATATCCACTGGGATCGATAGGGTCATAATATCCACTGGGATCGATAGGATCTTAATATCCACTGGGATCGATAGGGTCATAATATCCACTGGGATCGATATGGTCTTAATATCCACTGGGATCGATAGGGTCATAATATCCACTGGGATCGCTAGGATCTTAATATCCACTGGGATCGAAAGGGTCTTAATATCCTTCGAGATCGATAGGGTCTTAATATCCACTGGGATCGATAGGGTCTTAATATCCTTCGAGATCGATAGGGTCTTAATATCCATCGGGATCGATAGGGTCTTAATGTTCTTTGGGATCGATAGGGTCTTAATATCCACTGGGATCGATAGGGTCTTAATATCCTTCGAGATCGATAGGGTCTTAATATCCATCGGGATTGATAGGGTCTTAATATCCTTCGGGATCGATAGGGTCTTAATATCCTCCGGGATCGATAGGGTCTTAATATCCATCGGGATTGATAGGGTCTTAATATCCACTGGGATCGATAGGGTCTTAATATCCATCGGGATTGATAGGGTCTTAATATCCACTGGGATCGATAGGGTCTTAATATCCATCGGGATTGATAGGGTCTTAATATCCACTGGAATCGATAGGGTCTTAATATACACTGGGATCGAAAGGGTGTTAATATCCATCGGGATTGATAGGGTCTTAATATCCACTGGGATCGATAGGGTCTTAATATACACTGGGATCGATAGGGTCTTAATATCCTTCGGGATCGACAGGGTCTTAATATCCATCGGGATTGATAGGGTCTTAATATCCTTCGGGATCGATAGGGTCTGAATATCCATTGGGATCGATAGGGTCTTAATATACACTGGGATCGAAAGGGTGTTAATATCCATCGGGATTGATAGGGTCTTAATATCCACTGGGATCGATAGGGTCTTAATATCCACTGGGATCAATAGG
Source organism: Heptranchias perlo (assembly GCF_035084215.1). Classification (NCBI taxonomy): domain Eukaryota; kingdom Metazoa; phylum Chordata; class Chondrichthyes; order Hexanchiformes; family Hexanchidae; genus Heptranchias; species Heptranchias perlo. The sequence continues at coordinate 105,989,863 of NC_090327.1, forward strand.
GTCTTAATATCCACTGGGATCGATAGGGTCTTAATATCCACTGGGATCGATAGGGTCTTAATATCCTTCGGGATCGACAGGGTCTTAATATCCTTCGGGATCGAAAGGGTCTTAATATCCATTGGGATCGATAGGGTCTTAATATCCATCGGGATTGATAGGGTCTTAATATCCTTCGGGATCGATAGGGTCTTAATATCCATCGGGATCGATAGGATCGTAATATCCATCGGGATCGATAGTGTCTTAATATCCACTGGGATCGATAGGGTCTTAATATCCATCGGGATTGATAGGGTCTTAATATCCACTGGGATCGATAGGGTCTTAATATCCACTGGGATCGAAAGGGTGTTAATATCCATCGGGATTAATAGGGTCTTAATATCCTTCGAGATCGATAGGGTCTTAATATCCATCGGGATTGATAGGGTCTTAATATCCTTCGGGATCGATAGGGTCTTAATATCCTCCGGGATCGATAGGGTCTTAATATCCTCCGGGATCGATAGGGTCTTAATATCCATCGGGATTGATAGGGTGTTAATATCCATCGGGATTGATAGGGTCTTAATATCCACTGGGATCGATAGGGTCTTAATATCCATCGGGATTGATAGGGTCTTAATATCCACTGGGATCGATAGGGTCTTAATATCCATCGGGATGGATAGGGTCTTAATATCCACTGGGATCGATAGGGTCTTAATATACACTGGGATCGAAAGGGTGTTAATATCCATCGGGATTGATAGGGTCTTCATATCCACTGGGATCGATAGGGTCTTAATATCCTTCGAGATCGATAGGGTCTTAATATCCTTCGGGATTGATAGGTTCTTAATATCCATCGGGATTGATTGGGTCTTATTATCCATTGGGATTGATAGGGTCTGAGTATCCATTGGGATCGATAGGGTCTTAATATCCATCGGGATCGATAGGGTCTTAATATTCTCTGGGATCGATAGGGTCTTAATATCCATTGGGATTGATAGGGTCTTAATATTCTCTGGGATCGATAGGGTCTTAATATCCACTGGGATCGAAAGGGTCTTAATATCCATCGGGATTGATAGGGTCTTAATATCCATCAGGATCGATAGGGTCTGAATATCCATTGGGATCGATAGGGTCTTAATATCCATCGGGATCGATAGGGTCTTAATATTCTCTGGGATCGATAGGGTCTTAATATCCACTGGGATCAATAGGGTCTTAATATCCTTCGGGATCGATAGGCTCTTAATATTCTCTGGGATCGATAGCGTCTTAATATCCATTGGGATCGATAGGGTCTTAATATCCACTGGGATCGATAGGGTCTTAATATCCACTGGGATCGATAGGGTCTTAATATCCTTCGGGATCGACAGGGACTTAATATCCTTCGGGATCGATAGGGTCTTAATATTCTCTGGGATCGATAGGGTCTTAATATCCACTGGGATCAATAGGGTCTTAATATCCTTCGGGATCGATAGGGTCTTAATATTCTCTGGGATCGATAGGGTCTTAATATTCTCTGGGATCGATAGGGTCTTAATTTTCTCTGGGATCGAGAGGGTCTTAATATCCACTGGGATTGATAGGGTCTTAATATCCACTGGGATCGATAGGGTCTTAATATCCTTCGGGATCGACAGGGTCTTAAAATCCTTCGGGATCGAAAGGGTCTCAATATCCTTCGGGATCGATAGCGTCTTAATATTCTCTGGGATTGATAGGGTCTTAATATCCACTGGGATCAATAGGGTCTTAATATCCTTCGGGATCGATAGGCTCTTAATATTCTCTGGGATCGATAGGGTCTTAATATCCTTCGGGATCGATAGGGTCCTAATATTCTCTGGGATCGATAGGGTCTTAATATCCACTGGGATCAATAGGGTCTTAATATCCTTCGGGATCGATAGGGTCTTTATATCCATCGGGATCGATAGGGTCTTAATATCCATCGGGATCGATAGGGTCTTAATATCCACTGGGATCGATAGGGTCTTAATATCCATCGGGATCGATAGGGTCTTAATATCCACTGGGATCGATAGGGTCTTAATATACATTGGGATTAATAGTGTCTTAATATCCATCGGGATTGATAGGGTCTTAATATCCACTGGGATCGATAGGGTCTTAATATCCACTGGGATCGATAGGGTCTTAATATCCACTGGGATCGATAGGGTCTTAATATCCATCGGGATCGATAGGGTCTTAATATCCATCGGGATTGATAGGGTCTTAATATCCACTGGGATCGAAAGGGTGTTAATATCCATCGGGATTGATAGGGTCTTAATATCCTTCGGGATCGATAGGGTCTTAATATCCTTCGGGATCGATCGGGTCTTAATATCCTTCGAGATCGCTAGGGTCTTTATATCCTTCGGGATTGATAGGGTCTTAATATCCATCGGGATTCATAGGGTCTTAATATCCATCGGCATCGATAGGGTCTTAATATCCATTGTGATTGATAGGATCTTAATATCCATTGGGATTGATAGGGTCTTAATATCCACTGGGATCGATAGGGTCTTAATATCCATCGGGATCGATAGGGTCTTAATATCCACTGGGATCGATAGGGTCTTAATATCCATCGGGATCGATAGGGTCTTAATATCCACTGGGATCGATAGGGTCTTAATATACATTGGGATTAATAGTGTCTTAATATCCTTCGAGATCGATAGGGTCTTAATATCCATCGGGATCGATAGGGTCTTAATATCCATCGGGATCGATAGGGTCTTAATATCCACTGGGATCGATAGGGTCTTAATATCCATCGGGATCGATAGGGTCTTAATATCCACTGGGATCGATAGGGTCTTAATATACATTGGGATTAATGGTGTCTTAATATCCATCGGGATTGATAGGGTCTTAATATCCACTGGGATCGATAGGGTCTTAATATCCATCGGGATCGATAGGGTCTTAATATCCACTGGGATCGATAGGGTCTTAATATACATTGGGATTAATGGTGTCTTAATATCCATCGGGATTGATAGGGTCTTAATATCCACTGGGATCGATAGGGTCTTAATATCCACCGGGATCGATAGGGTCTTAATATCCACTGGGATCGATAGGGTCTTAATATCCATCGGGATCGATAGGGTCTTAATATCCATCGGGATTGATAGGGTCTTAATATCCACTGGGATCGAAAGGGTGTTAATATCCATCGGGATTGATAGGGTTTTAATATCCTTCGGGATCGATAGGGTCTTAATATCCTTCGGGATCGATCGGGTCTTAATATCCTTCGAGATCGCTAGGGTCTTTATATCCTTCGGGATTGATAGGGTCTTAATATCCATCGGGATTCATAGGGTCTTAATATCCATCGGCATCGATAGGGTCTTAATATCCATTGTGATTGATAGGATCTTAATATCCATTGGGATTGATAGGGTCTTAATATCCACTGGGATCGATAGGGTCTTAATATCCATCGGGATCGATAGGGTCTTAATATCCACTGGGATCGATAGGGTCTTAATATCCATCGGGATCGATAGGGTCTTAATATCCACTGGGATCGATAGGGTCTTAATATACATTGGGATTAATAGTGTCTTAATATCCTTCGAGATCGATAGGGTCTTAATATCCATCGGGATTGATAAGGTCTTAATATCCATCGGGATTGATAGGGTCTTAATATCCACTGGGATCGATAGGGTCTTAATATCCACTGGGATCGTTAGGGTCTTAATATCCATCGGGATTGATAGGGTCTTAATATCCATCGGGATTGATAGGGTCTTAATATCCATCGGGATCGATAGGGTCTTAATATCCACTGGGATCGATAGGGTCTTAATATTCATCGGGATCGATAGGGTCTTAATATCCATCGGGATTGATAGGGTCTTAATATCCACTGGGATCGATAGGGTCTTAATATCCACTGGGATCGATAGGGTCTTAATATCCATCGGGATTGATAGGGTCTTCATATCCATCGGGATTGATAGGGTCTTAATATCCACTGGGATCGATAGGGTCTTAATATCCACTGGGATCGATAGGGTCTTAATATCCACTGGGATCGATAGGGTCTTAATATCCATCGGGATCGATAGGGTCTTAATATCCATCGGGATTGATAGGGTCTTAATATCCACTGGGATCGAAAGGGTGTTAATATCCATCGGGATTGATAGGGTCTTAATATCCTTCGGGATCGATAGGGTCTTAATATCCTTCGGGATCGATCGGGTCTTAATATCCTTCGAGATCGCTAGGGTCTTTATATCCTTCGGGATTGATAGGGTCTTAATATCCATCGGGATTCATAGGGTCTTAATATCCATCGGCATCGATAGGGTCTTAATATCCATTGTGATTGATAGGATCTTAATATCCATTGGGATTGATAGGGTCTTAATATCCACTGGGATCGATAGGGTCTTAATATCCATCGGGATTGATAGGGTCTTAATATCCATTGGGATTGATAGGGTCTTAATATCCACTGGGTTCGATAGGGTCTTAATATCCATCGGGATCGATAGGGTCTTAATATCTATTGGGATCGATATGGTCTTAATATCCTTCGGGATCGATAGGGTCTTAATATCTATTGGGATCGATATGGTCTTAATGCCAATTGGGATTGATAGTTCTCAGCCTGGAGTCACTGCTAGGGCCTTAGCACACATGAGAATAGAGTTTTTAGCATCCACAGAAGCTGACACCATTTCAAGGGCAACGATCTTTAAGGGATAGTTGTAAGTCGCAATATTTTCGTATGCCTACTGTCCCGTTTATGCTGGAAAACTGAGTGGCAGGCAAACCGAAATTCGAAAGAAACAGTCCCACCCTCTGGCCGCCCGATGCCTGTCTAACTCAGTTTTCAAGCAGGGGGCCAGCGCTCCTGCCCGAAACAATTGGGAGCCTTATTAAAATGTTTAAATCAGGGGCCTATACCTGTAGTAGGACCCGAACGCGATTTTCATGGACCAATGGGCGAGGTGTGCGCGCCACACACCTCGCACATTGACCTACGTCATGGAGCAGCCTAACTAGCGGTCCTTAAAGAGACCGCTCCAAAATGGCCAAAAATCTTTTAATATTTAATTTTTGTGGGAGTGCTCCTTCAGAACCCCATAAAAATACTCTGGCCCACTGCCGATCCCTGCGTGTCCCCTCGGGATCGCTCCCCACCCCCCTCCGGGGCCTGTATTGTCGGCTGGCCCAGCTTCGGAGCCGACTTATTTCCCGCCCTCCCTGACCGGTAAGCTGCTTCGGTGTGCCCGTTTGGCACTTGCAGTTTGCCGGCCACATGCTATTCAGGCCTGACCACCAAGATAGTTCGGGCCTCTTGCTGCTGGGATTGGGCGGGCGACGCAATCGCAACAATGGCCACCCGCTCGATTAACACAGCCAACCAAAATTGGCCCCATAGTCTTGGAACCTGTATGTAAGAATCAATATCTTAGGATTTGTTAAGGTTAGTATTATGGAGCTACATTAGCATATGTGAGGGAATAATATTGACTGGGAGAGAGATGTTATCTAAGGCCAGTTCTAGGGTGGAGATTGACTAGGGTGGTTTGCACAAGTTCCATCAGAACTGAACTGAAAAGTTCAAAGCTATTATGAGCTAAACGATTAGTGGGTAAAGGTGCCATGTAATGTGGTGCTGAGACACGCAGAGCAGGTTTGATCCCTGCCCTGTGTGATACTCGCTACCTGGCTCGCATGTGAAGAATGGTGACAGGGCTGAGGTGTCAGAGAGCCGCCAGCATCTATGAAGCTGTGCTCAAGCGTGAGTCACTGCTTTCAGGAGAGGGGGAGAAAGTTGGTAAAAAAAAAGTGTATTTATTGTTGGTTCAAATCTTTTATATAAACCTCCTTTGAGAAATTAAAGGTAATTATTTTGTACGGTTTGGTTGGCTGTGGTAATTGAGTGGATGGCCAGCGTTGCGATTGTGTCGCCCGCCCAATCCCAGCAGCAAGAGGCCCGAACTATCTTGGTGGTCAGACCTGATTAGCATGTGGCCGGCAAACTGCAAGTGCCAAACGGGTACACCGAAGCAGCTTACCGGTTGGGCAGGGCAGGAAATCAGTCGGCTCCTCTTTGGTCAGGGTTATTAGCTTTTCTTCTTTAGCTGTGATAGTGCAGTGAAGTCTAATAACATCAGTTTGTGACCACTAGGTAAATATTTCTGGTACTGAAAACCATTAGCCTTACATCATCAGATGGATATATGGAGCACCTAAGTTTTGGAATATTTGGCTGTTTTGTCATCCAGAAATAATTCACTTCATTTAATAGGGATAATTTTGACTTTGGGCGATAGTGAGAAATGGGTGATATCAATTCAACCGCCCATTAGAAATCTCTCCCGATTTTCATTTCCATCGAAAATCAGAAGGGGTGTAAAACGGGCTGCTGATTCACTATCGCCCATTTTACACTATTGCCCAATGTCACAATTACCCCCAATTTCTCTCCATTTGGCTCGTGGTTTGTCATCATTTTCTTTCTCATTGATTTTATTTGTAAGTTATTTTGGATTCTGCCTTGTGTGGTATAAATCAATGGATCACTTGCTAGCTCTGAGCTGATACATGATGCCATGCTGCAGGAAACCTGTGAGCTAATTACATACTTCCCAATACTTACTTTGTAAGTTTTCTTTTCGTGCATTCCATCTTTTATATTTTATGCAAAAAATATTGATTTAAATAAAGCAGCAACATTATTTTTTCTTTATGCAAGATTGCATAAGTAACATTTATTGTGGATGAGACGATTGCATCAAAACAAAATAAGGCAAACATTCCTGTGGAAGCTGTGTTTAGCAACATTGTAAAAGTGTTTGTGAAGATTGTTTCTGTCAGGATTTCTGTGAAAATCTTTTCTAGAAATAGAGAATGAAGATAATCTTCAGATGAACGTCACTAAACGTGGGAGCCAAGGAATTAGATTAGATTTTTGAATATTTGTGGTCAGTGGGGAGAATGGAACTGTTCCCATTTCAGGCACCCAGTGTTAACATCAAGTACTCTGAGGTAAGATCTTGCACAGTCAGATGCAAGGATCCCTCTACTCTGCAAACCCAACCTTGAAGTGTGTCTCTAAAGTACCAATGTGACAATTTTCAAATTTTCTACACCAACCATCTTGTGGTCTCTCTGAGCAAAATAGCTATTTAGTGTCAAATTAGGGACAGTTTTGTGCTATAGGCTCATGCCCACTAAGAACAGGATTGAGACTGTTCAATCTCATTTCACATTGGACCCTTACAGGCAGCAGACAGAGATTTGCAGCCCATCAGTCTTGGCTGGATTTGAACCCAGGTCCCAGTGTTGAAAGGCCCTTGAACTACCCAGTCCTCTCACCGTGGAATTCTTATTCCGCTGTCTTTATGAAATGATATACACCGGCCTCATGGGTACAATTGTGCTATGCGGGTGATTTTCAACTTTTGCCCAAAGCAAGCCCGAAGGGGACGGCCCTCTGATGCGTGCGCCCGACAACTGCAGCAAGAGGAGGGCGGCTGAAAATCACACCCATCATCTCCAAAGAAGAAAGGCCAATGGTTTGCTCAGGTGCAGAGATGTAAAAAGTAACTACATTACTCACACAGTAATTGCACATTCCCTGGCGATCTGCTGTAAATTGCAATGTGATTATGTCCTTTAATGAATCATACGTCTACATTGTTTCCAGTTACAATAACACAGTGGTAATTATACACGTTTGACGTCAATCGGCATCCAGTTTAATTGTCATAAAACTGCTGATAAATTCTGCAGCATTGCACAGCTCTTAGGCGCTTCATATATAATGATTATATTTTTCTTTTCTTTTGATAAGCCAGATTTTATATGAAATAACAGATGCTGATGAGGGTGTTGACAGCCGTGATTCAATCTGAAGAGTTCCGATGGTCTTAAACTAGGCTTTTCTCCCTGATTCATGATGGACCAGAAATTGCGCTGACCGGCGAGCAAACGTCGCCCACCGCTCATAAGTTATTAACTCACCCACAAACTTTTCGCGGGCTTCTGGGCGCCAACTTGCTTCAATGGAGACCAACAAAAAGTGCGGCGGTCTTTCCTGGGAATCTGTGAGCTGTGTGAGCGGCGAAAGGAGCTCGCTGTCCCCTCAACCAATCAGCTTGAAGCAGCCTTGACAAGCTGCGCAGTCAGAACCAGGAAGTGAAAGCTGGAACGGTGAATTTATTATTAAAATCAATTAGAAAAGCAAAATAAAGAGCGGGTCAGATTAAAAGGCAGAGATTAAAGAGACAGAAAGAAAAAGTAAAAAAAAAGTTGAAAATTTTTAACATTTTAAAAAAAATGTCCAACAACAATTAATATCGGGAGGAACGAGACTCCACATTTTTAAAAGTTAATTTTCAGTGCCAGAGAGATTGTTTGGCAGTCAATAATACTTACCAAGCCATTAAAAGTTAGTTTAGACCTAAAAAACCCAGCGTACCTTTTTATATGGAGAGATTAGTTAGTTTCCAGCTGGGTAGTGCAGGTTCATTGATTCCAGCCAATAAGCAGTCATTCCCACACAGCTTTCAAATGAACAGAGCAAATGGACGAGCAATTTCCAATTTGACTGTGCATGTGGGCTTGCCGGGACTTGCTCTTCCATTTGTCCTGAAATAACGGTGAGCCCTGTTAGCTTCGCCGTTATTTCATGAGCAATTTCCAGGCCGATGTCATTCTAAACTCTCACAACTCTCCCAAAACATTTGTAATCGTAGATAAATTAGAATCCTGTCTTTTCTTTGACAACAGACAACTGCTGTGATGTTAGTGTTATTTGCCACTTCCTTAGTATTTGCAATGTCTCTTTAAAAAAAGTGAAATAAATTGTAATTGTGAGGCCCAGTTAGAATTGCAGCTTGAGTTGACAGCTGGTGGGTGTGCATTGAGAATGCCAGCTTAGTTTCTGAATAAGAAGTACATTGACCCATGCCAAAAACTGTAACCTAATTGGCTGGCACTCACATCATGATTTATAATGTGACTAAACAGTGATAGACCCTTCTTGCCAAAGACAATTTCCATGAAGTAAATGTGACAGATATGAATGTTTTGACAAGTTTGAGAAACACTGGTGTTGTAATAGTTTGACAGTGGACTAAATAGTCTCTTTTATGTGGTTCCAATGATGCTTAAGCTTCATACAGAGAGGGTTCAGAACCTCCAAGTCTATAACATTATCAGCAGCATCTATCAACCTACATAGGAAGATAGGACGATAGGAACAGGAGTAGGCCATTCAGCTCCTCGAAGCAATCCACCATTGAATTAGATCATGACTGATCTGTATCTTAACTCCACCTACTCACCTTGGTTCTGTAACCCTCAATACCCTTGCCTAACAAAAATCTATCAACCTCAGTTTTGAAATTTTCAAGTGACCTAGCCTCAACAGCTTTTAGGGAGAGAGACTTCCAGATTTCCACTGCCTTGTGTGTGAAGAAATGTTTCCTGACATCACCCCTGAACGGTCTAGCTCTAATTTTAAGGTTTTGTCCCCTTGTTCTGGACTCCCCCACCAGAGGAAATAGTTTCTCTCCATCTATCCTATCAACTCCTTTAATCATCTTAAACACTTCAATTAGATCACCCCTTAATCTTCTATACACAAGGGATTACATGTCTAGTCTATGCAACCTGTCCTCATAATTTAACCCTTTTAGCCCCGGTATCATTCTGGTGAATCTGCACTGTGCCCAGAACTGAACGCAGCACTCTAAATGTGGTCTAACCAGAGCTTTATATTACTGTAACATAACTTTCACCCCTTTGTATTCCAGCTCTCCTGAGATAAAGGCCAAAATTTCATTCGCTTTTTAAATTATTTTTTTGTACCTGTCCACTTTACACAATAAATGGGAGGAAACTGAGAGGTGTAGAGGAACAAAGGGACCATGGAGTGCATGTCCACAGATCCCTGAAGGTAGCAGGACAGGTAGATAAGGTGGTTAAAAAGGCATACAGGATACTTTCCTTTATTAGCCAAGGCATAGAATATAAGAGCAGGGAGGTTATGCTAGAACTGTATAAAACATCAGTTAGGCCACAGCTTGAGTACTGCGTACAGTTCTGGTCACCACATTACAGGAAAGATGTGATTGCACTAGAGAGGGTACAGAGGAATTTATGAGGATGTTGCCAGGGCTGGAGAATTTTAGCTATGAGAAAAAATTGGATAGGCTGGGGTTGTTTTCTTTGGAACAAAGGAAGCTGAGGGGTGATTTAATTGAGGTATATAAAATTATGACGGGACTAGATAGAGTGGATCGGGAGGATCTATTTCCCTTAGCAGAGAGGTCCGTGACCAGGGGGCGTAGATTTAAAGTAGAAGGATTAGAGAGGAGCTGAGGAGAAATTTTTTCACCCAGAGGGTGGTGGGGGTCTGGAACTCACTTCCTGAAAGGGTGGTAGAGGCAGAAACCCTCAACTCATTTAAAAAGTACTTGGAAATGCACTTGAAGTGCTGTAACCTACAAGGCTACGGACCAAGTGCTGGAAAGTGGGATTACGCTGGATAGCTCTTTCTCAGCTGGCATAGACACGATGGGCCGAATGGCCTCCTTCTATGCCATAACTTTCTATGATTCTGTGACTAGCTTTTAATGATTTCTGTACTTGGATCCCTAAATCTCTCTGCTCCTCCACAGTTCCTAGCGTCTCACCATTTAGAAAATACTCTGATCTATCTTTTTGAAGTCTAAAGTGGATGACCTCACATTTTCCCACACTGAACTCCAACTGCCACAGTTTTGCCCACTCACTTAATCCATCAATGTCATTTTGCAACTTTCTACTCCCATCTACACTGTTTACTGCACCAACTAACTTGGTGTCATCAGCAAACTTGGATATATGGCTCTCTATTCCTTCATCTAAGTCATTTATAAATGTAGTGAAAAGCTGAGACCCCGGTATAGATCCCTGGGGGACACTACTAGTCACATCCTGCCAATTGGAGTACATACCCATTAGCCCTACTCTCTGTCTCCTACCTCCTAACCAATTCCCTACCCATGTCAATATGTTGCCTCCAATTCCAATTAAGGGATACAGATTCCATTGTGGTGCTCTGGGCATGCACGGCAGCACATACCGCAAAGTTGCACGTTCCCAGCCTGCAAATTTGCGTCCATTAACATTAGGAGCTGTGCAGTGGAATATTTACCACTCAGAGTTTAGTGGCCCAGAATTTACTGGAACAGGGCATCTCAGGGTGAGTGCAGTGAGTTGGATATTTTTCCTCACCCTTCAGCTCCAATTATTTTTGTGCCGCAAATTGCTGGAAATGCGAAGCCAAAGGGACATCTGGCCACCTTGGTGAATAACGGGGCGAGACATCCATCTCCTTATCCAATTAAATTTAAGGATAGAGAAACAGAGCGAATGATGGAGAAGGAAATAGGGTGAATTAGACACATTTGGAGAGGGTGTGGGGGGGTGTTAAATCATTAAATATGTGAAACGTGAACCTAACCCGCAGTGAACATGTCTACTTCTGGTTAAAAGCGACAGGTTTGGGGGCGTTCGAGTGACCCGCTCTGGAGAGGTGGGTCCGTGATTGTAACATTTAAATGAGGCGCTGTTCCTCAGATTTTGACCGCCATTTGAATTTAACGGCTGCAGGCTGGGTTTCCCAGGACTCGGGAAACCCGCTGGATAAAGGGAGGCCGGAGCTGACAGATCCAGTAGTTAAGTGCTTTTCCAGCACTGCTTGTGGACCAGGAGGAGCAGGAGTGCTTCCCCCGGTCCCTCGAGCAAATCTTCTGCCGCAATCTTCCAACCTTCCCGCGACCTTTCCCTCCTCCCTCCCTCCTGGCTGCCGTGCTCTGAGGCCCCTCACCATGCCCCGATCTTTTCTGGTTGTCAGGTGCTGCCCCCAGTGGTCTCTGGCTGCGGCCTTCTACCGCTGGCTTTCCCACCTGGCAGCCAGCCAGCCTCTTAATCTGGCCGATGCTGGTTGGGATACGTAGTGAAGAAATGCTTATGAGGTCGTGCCATTAAACTCGGCAGGACCTCCACCTTCCCGATATTTCCGGGTTTCCTGGCTGCAGGCAGGCGCCCCCGTTCCCTCCACCCCATCCCCCCCATACCTCCGTAAATATCGAGGTCAAAATGACTCTATGTCCACAGGAAGAAATGCATAATGATTGTTCAGCTTTCATGGATGCATGCTGATTGGCTCAAATTTGACATCAACTAAAAGACAACCATTCAAAGAACACTTTTATCACCATTGCATGCTGATTGGCTTAAATTTCAGAGGAAGCATGATGATTGGCTAAAATTTCATTGACTAAAATTCCACCAATCAAAAAGGACTATGTCAAAATCACTGCATCTCTTTATTAAAAAAATCCATTTGCTAAAAAGCAACTATTCAAAGTCCTGATTTTTTTTCAAAATGTTGTGAACAACTATGTTAGTTCCCCATTGACCCACTACATACCCCAAGAAATACGCATTCAGCCTAACTAGTCCATATCGGTGTTTACCCTCCACACAAGCAAATAGTCCTAATCACATTTACCACCCTGCTTCAATATCACTTTATCCCCTTTCCTTCATCCACCAATCCAATCTAATCTTCAATGTTGACATAGTTTCTACCTCAACCACTAACCCTGGAAGTGAATTCCACAGCCTCACAAATCTCCATGTAAAGAAGTTTCTCTTGCTCTCTATTCTAAACCTCTTACATTTAATATTGTATCTATGGCCCCTCATTCTAGGCCCCTTAATTCTTCTATCTACCCTGTCCTATCCTTTCATAATTTTAAACACTTCTATCATATGGCCCCATAATCTGCATTGGCCTTATAAAGAATTAGCTATACCTCCTATTTTTGGCAATATTTGCAAATTTCGTCACCACACCTTCAGGCCTATATTCAAATGATTAACATACACAGTGAACAGAAGTGACCCCAGAACTGAACCCTGTGGAAAACCACTACCCACTTTCAACCACACTGAAAAATGCCCTGATCTCCTCCTCTCTATTTTCTTCTTTCTAATCAATTTTTAATCCACTTTGCTATCATCCCTCTACTTCCATACCCCTAAATCTTCTCTAGTAATCCCCCATCTGGTACCTTGCCAAAGGCTTTCCTAGAGATCAAGTACACCACATCCACTGCATTTTCCCAATCTACCATAGCTTTTGTCTCCTCAGAGAATTCTATGAAGTTTGTCAAGCACAAACACCCCTTTTGAAATCCATGCTGGCTACTTCTGTTTTCTCTTTATCTAGAGACATGGTAATATCATTCTTAATTAAAGGCTGTAAAATTTTCCTACCACATGTGTTAAACTAACTGGCCTGTAGTTACCTGGATTAGCTCTGTCTCCCTTTTTAGTACTGCATTGGCCACTCTTCAGTCCTCTGCACACAACCAGGCTGAATAGAACCCTTTAAAGGGAAGCTAGATAAGCACATGAAGGAGAAAGGAATAGAAGGATATGCTGATAGGGGTAGATGAAATAGGGAGGGAGGAGGCTCGTGTGGAGCATAAACACCGGCATAGACCAGTTAGGCCAAATGGCCTGTTTCTGTGCTGTAGACTCAATGTAATTTTCAAAATTCACTATTGCAAGCTTCAAAGTGACATTCAGGTGTTATCAGAGGAAACTACTAATACCTTATTTACATTACAGAGTGTTTGAATGAGAAATGGTTCTTTTAATATCCTAGGCTTGCAGTATTGTGGAACCCGGCCTTGTTTATATTGCAAGTTGAATTCCACAGCACTGAAAGAATAGACAAAGAACTATGCATGTGCAAGATTGAAAAGCTCAAGTCACAATTTAATTTCTAGGGGGGTCAGACGTTCCTCAGAGGCTGGGAAAGTCTGCACAAACCATCAATCTGGACATCACGTTACTGGATGGTACAGGAGGTTGAACACACAGCATCCTCGTGTTCAAGAAAAAAAAGTGTGGCCTCTACTTCTAGAGAATTTTATATTGGCTGTTAGGGGTGCTGCTGCTTCCAGAAGCCATAGTGAAAGCACTTTTGTTTAGGTGGATCTCAGTGCGTCCAGAGGCAGCAACACTGTCTCATAAGAACATAGGGACAGGAGTAGACTATTCAGCCCCTCGAGCTTGTTCCGCCGTTCAATGAGATCATGGCTGTCTCATTTGCTTTGCTGCCAAAGATGGGGCTGATGTTGGCCACAGTGCTACAAGGTAAAGAAGGCATAAAATGATAGGAAGTACAGGATCAAAAGACTTCGAAATCTGGAAACAAGCACAGAATATCAACGATTGGAGCATTAAATTACCTTGTAGCACCCTTTTGTAAAATAGAGACCCTTTGACAATATTGGCTTTCAAACACAACATTGATTTAACTCGAGTTTTTGTCTCTGTTCGGTTATCCTTTCCACATCAAAGACAGGACCATCCCCATGCATCCTGAAGTAGCTTCATAGGAACAAGCAGGAAGGAGGGACGAGTGTCAACTTCACACCAGTCAAGAGCTCTCAGCCCCAGGAAACCATGGTAGAGGCTCATGTGACTCTCCAACTGAATATTATAAATAGAACATTTGATTAAAAACAAATACCTGTAAGCACACAGGTTCAACACATAACTGAAAAAGCATGAAGCAGTTTAGTGTCTCTCTTAATTTGTTTGTACTACTGCTGATAGGGTTAGATGAAGAGGGGTGGGAGGAGGCTCGAGTGGAGCATAAACCAGTTGGGCCGAATGGCCTGTTTCTGTGGTGTAAATTCTATGTCATGTATATAAAAGAAACATGGAGCAAAAATACATGGAACGGACTGGAACAAAAGGCTTAACTACAAGTACAATCTGATCAGAATATAGAAATACTATAAAACATCTATGTCCTTTCTCCAGTTGTTAGAAAATCACTTTCATCAAGTCAAAATCTAATACCGGTGAAATCAAGCAAAGGGACTATTAGTAATTAGCATATTAGAAGAAAGCAAAATTAAAATGTGTGACAATTATTAAATAATTTAAGACAAATTTCATTAGAGACCAACTAAAGTCATTTTTAATATGTAAATGTGATAGTTGTTATGCAAACAATACCTCCCAGTCGCCACCCTCGACACCATGACCACCAAAGTGCTGTCTAATAGCTTATCTCACACAAGTCGGGCGCGGACTCGATGGACTGAATGGCCTCCTTCCGTGCTGTAACCTTTCTATGATTCTATGATTCTAAGTTAAACTGAATAAAAGTCAAAGCGGGCAACCCACCAGTTGGGCCTGGCTTGATTTTCTCTTGAAAATAGCAAGATATTAATATACACAGATTATGAGTGAATGAGTTGAGGCAGTGCAATGATGTAGACTTGATTTTATCATACTTATGTAACTACCAAAAAGTATTAACCCCGCATTTATAATAGCACAGTAATTTGATGCTACTACAAAGTGGGTGGTGATAGACTTGATGTTCTGTCCTCAGCCTGCTGGCACCAGTTACACTTTCTTTCTCGGTATCATTATACAATTTTTTTTAATCATGCTGTACAATCCTAATGGTTTGTAATGGTCTCTGTGATCATTTCAAATTTACACTCCCTTATAGTAATAGAATAACAAATAATGATAGTCTACACATTTCTTATCAGATCAGACAAAACATAATATGTATACAAGATTCAGCTTTAGAACGGTAATGGTTGCAAGAAAGTACAGGAAAGCACAAAATCTGATAAGAAATTGGATCTGTCAGCCTATGCGTATGGAAAGCAGCAAGTGATGCAGCAAGCTATGACAGTGCGCTGTACATGCTCTATTTTGGGAAAAGAGAACAAGTATCATGCCTCCAGTGTATTATGTCATAGTGTTTTTAGTGGTTAGTTAAAGGAAAGGAAATGATATAGCTCTTTCATGACCTCAGGACGTCCCAAAGCACTTTACAGCCAATAAAGTACTTTTTGAAGTCTAATCATTGTTGTAATGTATGGAAGCGGGGCAGCCAATTTGTGCACAGCAAGATCTCACATCAGCAATGAGCTACATGACCAGATAATCTGTTTTAGTGATGTTGGTTGAGGGATAAATATTGGCCAGGACACTGGGAGAGCTCCCCTTCTCATCTTCAAATAGTGCCATGGGATCTTTAACAAATAAATTATTAGGCTGAGATCTAAGTTACGACATGGAACTATGGAAAGTAAGGGCACTGCTGCAGCTGTGAATAAACAGTACCTTCAGTTAGATTGTTAGGCTCTGACATTCCTGGGAGCCTACTCTGCTGGTAGAAGTGTAGCAGAGCTGAACCACCATTTGTCCTAGCCCAAAGCCGAGATCCCTTCCGAAACCTTGGGCACAGGGTCATTTTCATGTCTGGCACAGGAGCGTCTGGCCTGCAAGGCTGCTTCAGTGGCACCTGTCCCGAGTAGCCGGTGAAATGTTGGAGTGGTGTCATGCCACTCCAACAGTGGAGAGGAGGCTCAGCAAGGACCCACTGGGACTATCTTCTGCTCCCAATGGCGCAAGCAGGGCTCTTGGGGAGGGTAATCCCCAAGTCACCTTTAGCTAAGGTTTGGGGCCTTCTTAAGGCCCTCAGTGGGGATCATGCTAGCTCTCAGCTGGCGTGACTTCCCCTGAGGTCTTATAAGGGTGGAATTTCCTGGTGGAGCCTGGGAATTCCCTTAGACATGCTCCCTTTAAGCAGAAGATACTGGCGTAACCGGGTTGTGTCCCAAATTCCTGGTTCTCCAGATGGAAATCTTCCATTGCGTTCTCGTGGTGCCTTGAAAGTTTAGTGGTTTACATTTTATACTCCACTCAAACTGCAGCCACAACTCTCCTGGGATCTGGTACAAGGGCTATATCTTGTTCATGCCTAATCCAACCCTCAGTCAAACACTTTGGGCTCAATTTTCGGATGGCCGAGCGGGTGCGTTCGTGGAGGGGAGGGGCTCCTAAAATTGGGGATTCCCGGAGCAGGTCCGGAGCCCGGCTCCAACCCGCCCACTTCCGGTTCCCCAATGACGCGAATCGGTGCGCGCGCAGCCCCCGCATGCAGGACTCCCACCGGCAATCAAAGCCGGCGGGATCCCACTTAAGATCATTATCTGGATCCTTGAGGTCGTTTACAGACCTCATTAGTTGGAGATTTTAGGAGGATTCGGATTTTAGACTACCCAGAGCGTGTTTCCCATGCTGGGGGAAACACTCCCTGTTTAAACAGACGTGTTGAAGCCAGCAGCCAGTGGCAGCTGCAAAGGTCCATTTAACAGGTGCGGGGTAAACCCTCATTCATTGCAGCACTCTGTCACCTCAGACAAAGTTTTGCCTGCCACACCGTTGTCTCCACACTCCAAATTATTAAATCATACCCTAAACTCTGCTGTCCAAACACATTTACCTACTTTGCGGACCCCCTCACACTCACACCATTGCTGCATTCATCACTCCATTGGAGGACGAGAAACATCACCAGCCTCGCCATGCATGCCGTCCACCTCCGCCACGTGGAGCTACACAACACAGTGCTGCGTAACAGGCACCTGCACAAAGTAGTCGTGCAACTACACATACACCCACTGTAGGGTGACCCAATGGGTGGCATCAAGGGTGTTCATGCAGAACCTCGTGAAAGGGCATTATTGCACAAGCCAGTCAAGAATGTCCAAGACGTGGCAGTAGTGGTGACAATATAATATGTAATGTGAGTTGATCAGAAATCAAATACAAGTAAAAATCATAACAAACCCTCAAACACCCTTGTGCATCCCCTTCATGCTCACAACACGTTTAACTTACGCATTTTTTTTTGTTCATGGGAAGTGGACTTCGCTGGTGAGGACGGCATTTATTGCCCATCCCTAATTGCCCTTGAGAAGGTGGTGGTGAGCCGCCTTCTTGAACCGTTGCAGTCCGTGTGGTGACGGTTCTCCCACAGTGCTGTTAGGAAGGGCGTTCCAGGATTTTGACCCAGCGACGATGATGGAACGGCGATGTATTTCCAAGTCGGGATGATGTGTGACTTGGAGGGGAATGTGCAGGTGGTGTTGTTCCCATGTGCCTGCTGCTCTTGTCCTTCTAGGTGGTACAGGTCGTGGGTTTGGGAGGTGCTGTCGAAGAAGCCTTGTCGAGTTGCTGCAGTGCATCCTGTGGATGGTACACACTGCAGCCACATTAGCGCTGGTGGTGAAGGGAGTGAATGTTTAGGGTGGTGGATGGGGTGCCAATCAAGCGGGCTGCTTTGTCCTGGATGGTGTCGAGCTTCTTGAGTGTTGTTGGAGCTGCACTCATCCAGGCAAGTGGAGAGTATTCCATCACACTTCTGACTTGTGCCTTGTAGATGGTGGAAAGGCTTTGGGGAGTCAGGAGGTGAGACACTCACCGCAGAATACCCAGCCTCTGACCTGCTCTTATAGCCACAGTATTTATATGGCTGGTCCAGTTAAGTTTCTGGTCAATTGGGACCCCCAGGATGTTGATGATGGGGGATTTGGTGATGGTAATGCCGTTGAATGTCAAGGGGAAGTGGTTAGACTCTCTCTTGTTGGAGATGGTCATTGCCTGGCACTTGTCTGGCGCGAATGTTACTTGCCACTTATGAGCCCAAGCCTGGATGTTGTCCAGGTCTTGCTGCATGTGGGCTCGGACTGCTCATTATCCGAGGGGTTGCGAATGGAACTGAACACTGTGCAATCATCAGCGAACATCCCCATTTCTGACCTTATGATGGAGGGAAGGTCATTGATGAAGCAGCTGAAGATGGTTAGGCCCAGGACACTGCCTGAGGAACTCCTGGGGCTGAGATGATTGGCCTCCAACAACCACCACTTCCTTTGTGCGAGGTATGACACCTGCCACTGGAGAGTTTCCACCCTGATTCCCGTTGACTTCAATTTTACGAGGGCTCATTGGTGCTACACTCGGTCAAATGCTGCCTTGATGTCAAGGGCAGTCACTCTCACCTCACCTCTGGAATTCAGCTCTTTTGTCCATGTTTGGACCAAGGCTGTAATGAGATCTGGAGCCAAGTGGTCCTGGCGGAACCCAAACTGAGCATCGGTGAGCAGGCCATTGGTGAGTAAGTGCCGCTTGACAGCACTGTCGACGACACCT
Source organism: Heptranchias perlo (assembly GCF_035084215.1). Classification (NCBI taxonomy): domain Eukaryota; kingdom Metazoa; phylum Chordata; class Chondrichthyes; order Hexanchiformes; family Hexanchidae; genus Heptranchias; species Heptranchias perlo. The sequence goes on from NC_090327.1 coordinate 106,008,964, forward strand.
TCCATCACTTTGCTGATGATTGAGAGTAGACTGAAGGGGCGGTAATTGGCCGGATTGGATTTGTCCTGCTTTTTGTGGACAGGATATACCTGGGCAATTTTCCACATTGTCGGGTAGATGCCAGTGTTGTAGCCGTACTGGAACAGCTTAGCTAGAGGCGCAGCTAGTTCTGGAGCACAAGTTTTCAGCACTACAGCCGGGATGTTGTCGGGGCCCATAGCCTTTGTTGTATCCAGTGCACTCAGCCGTTTCTTGATATCACGTGGAGTGAATCGAATTGGCTGAAGACTGGCTTCTGTGATGGTGTGGATGGCGGGAGGAGGCCGAGATGGATCATGCACTCGGCACTTCTGGCTGAAGATGGTTGCAAATGCTTCAGCCTTGTCTTTTGCACTCACGTGCTGGCACTGCCATCATTGAGGATGGGGATGTTTGCAGAGCCTCCTCCTCCCGTTAGTTGTTTAATTGTCCACCACCATTCACGAGTGGATGTGGCAGGACTGCAGAGCTTTGATCTGATCCGTTGGTTGTGGAATCGCTTAGCTCTGTCTATACCATGTTGCTTCCACTGTTTAGCATGCATGTAGTCCTGAGTTGCAGCTTCACCAGGTTCGCACCTCATTTTTCGATACGCCTGGTGCTGCTCCTGGCATGCTTTTCTACACTCCTCATTGAACCAGGGTTGATCCCCTGGCTTGTTGGTAATGGTAGAGTGAGGAATACGCCAGGCCATGAGGTTACAAATTGTGCTGGAATACAATTCTGCTGCTGCTGATGGCCCACAGCACCTCATGGATGCCCAGTTTTGAGCTGCTAGATCTGTTCTGAATCTATCCCATTTAGCACGGTGGTAGTGCCACACAACACATTGGATGGTGTCCTCAGTGCGAAGACGGGACTTCATCTCCACGAGGACTGTGCGGTGGTCACTCACTACCAATACTGTCATGGACAGATGCATTTGCTACAGGTAGATTGGTGAGGACGAGGTCAAGTAAGCTTTTCCCTCGCGTTGGTTCGCTCACCACCTGCCGCAGGCCCAGTCTAGCAGCTGTGTCCTTCAGGACTCGGCCAGCTTGGTCAGTAGTGGTGCTACCGAGCCACTCTTGGTGATGGACATTGAAGTCCCCCACCCAGAGTACATTCTGTGCCCTTGCTACCCTCAGTGCTTCCTCCAAGTGGTGTTCAACATGGAGGAGGGCTGATTCATCAGCTGAGGGAGGGCGGTAGGTGGTAATCAGCAGGAGGTTTCCTTGCCCGTGTTCGACCTGATGCCATGAGATTTCATGGGGTCCAGAGTCAATGTTGAGGACTCCCAGGACCACTCTCTTCTGACTGTATATCACTGTACCGCCACCTCTGGTGGGTCTGTCCTGCCGGTGGGACAGTACATACCCAGGGATGGTGATGGAAGAGTCTGGGACGTTGGTTGAAAGGTATGATTCTGTGAGTATGGCTATGTCAGGCTGTTGCTTGACTAGCCTATGGGACAGCTCTCCCAATTTTAGCACAAGTCCCCAGATGTTGGTGAGGCGGACTGGGCTTGATTTGCCTTTGTCGTGTCCGGTGCCTCGTGGTCCGATGCTGGGTGGTCCGTCCGGTTTTATTCTTATTGTGACTTTTTTTAGCAAGATTTTACAACTGAGTGGCTTGCTCGGCCATTTCAGAGGGCAATTAAGAATCAACCACATTGCTGTGGGTCTGGAGTCACATGCAGGCCAGACCGGGTTAGGACGGCAGGTTTCCTTCCCTAAAGGACATTCGTGAACCAGATGGGTAAACGACAATCCGGTAGTTTCATGGCCACCATTACTGATACCAGTATTTTAATTTCAGATTTTATTTAATTAATTGAATTTAATTAATTGAATTTAAATTCCCCATCTGTCGTGGCGGGATTTGAACTCATGACTTTGGATTATTAGTCCAGGCCTCTGGATTACTAGTCCAGTAACATAACCACTATACTACCATACCCTATACATGTACATGATGCATGCCCTGTGGCTGCAGCACAGATAGTGGCAGGTGGGGTGAGGCTGACCATGAAAGAGATGCATCAGAGGGTGAGTATGAGATAGAGCCATGAGATTGTTTGAGGATTGGGTTGAGTGGTAGTGGTGGGATGAGTACTGGCGAGGTGAGTAAGTGCAGGTAAGATGAGGATGAGCTTTGAGTGGGCATGAGGAGTGATGTGATAGAGTCGTGTTGGCAGTGCAAAAGGAGATGTGGGGTGGGGGTGGTGATGTGGCAGACGGAGTGCAGGGAATGAGTAAATGTACTCACATCGGCTGACCTACTTAGGTCATTGAAGCGCCTCCTGCACTTTATGCAGGTGTGTGATATGTTGGTGGTGCTGGTGACCTCCTCTGCCACCTCAAGCCAGGCCTTCATGGTGGCAGAGGCAGGCCATTTCCTCCTGTCTGCCGGGGAGAAGATCTCTGTCCTCCCCCTCCTCCTCACCCCATCCAGTAGGACCTGGAGTGAGGCATCATTAAACCTGGGAGCAGCCTTCCCCCTGGGCTGCTCCATGCTGTAATTTTGTCTCATTTCTGCAGCATCAGTCAATGGAGGACTGCCCCTTTAAATAGGGCTGCTCCAGCTGACAGCCTATGATGCGGGTACGCAGTCCGCCTGCTACGCAGCTTTCCAGCGCGAAACCCGGAAGCCAAGGTAAGTGGCTTCAATTTACTTACAATCGCGTAGGGAACCCACCGATTTTACTAGGCGGGTTACCCACGCGCCCAGTCGACCCCCCGCTGCCAACCCGCCTCCCTCCTAATATCGGGCCCTTTTTATTGCAGTGGTTAATTTGTGAATTGTTGAAAACATCATTCAGAAATGAAATTCCTCTGAGCGCTATATTTAGCAAGCTGGGTAACATGGTCTATATCAAATTACTGTTTGAATTGTTTTAGCAAAGTCTTTAACCCATTTATTTTAAATGGGTCAACTATTGTGTTAGATAGAGTACACAGGAATTTGATGCAAGCATGCTAAAAATCAAAGCACAATGGAATTTTTACCCCCACTCATGAGATATTGATGAGTTTTAAAATGCAGTTTATATTATTTTCAGGGTTTCTGGGTTATACCACTGCCCTGTAATTCATATAAACCTGAGTTCAAATACAGGCCACAGATGCGGAATGGAAATCTGCTGTCTGTTATGGGCATGTTTGAAATGTGTTTGTTGGTCTTAGTCCAATCTCCAGTGGAACTGAGGCTTACAGTGTAACATTGTTCTCAAATTCACCCACTTAAGTATGGGCAAAGTTTGTAGTTGTATTTTAAAGGAGTGAACCTTTCTTTCTTGTGGCTTGTACTTGAATTTCTGTGAACTGTTCTTGCAAACATTGGGGCTGACATTCCTGTCGCATTAAGAGTTGAGGGCAGTGGGACATTTACAGTTGGTGCTAGTACACGGGATGTGATTGCAGCCCGTTCAATCCAATCGCTCCCACCCACCATGAGACTGAGTCTCCTCCTCACTACTCTGCCATGCCCACATAGCTGCCTTTGTTGCAATGCAACTGCTGCTTGAGGTAGTGTCTGCTGTGTGCGTTCTATAACCACTATACTCCCTGGCTGTTCTTGCTCCACTGCCATGTCTCTGCTGATGGCTGCTACACCCATGCTTTCCAGCAGAAAAATCCTCCTTGCTACTCAGTTCTGTCAATGTTGTGATACTTATAAATTTCCCCTTCATGATGCTCATTAGCTTTTGGTCTAACCTCACATCTTGTTTTATGTGCGGCTCTGGAATTCTGCACAATTTAATTAGTAATGACCAAGGTATCAGATTGGCCCAGTGGTAGCACTCTTACTTCTGAGTCAGAAGGTTGTGGCTTCAAGCCCCATTGCAGGGAATCAAGCACCTCCAGCAATATAGTAATTCATCGGTACTGTTGGATGTGCTACCTTTCAAATGAACGTTAAACTCATGCCCCATATGCCCTGTCAGGTGGATGTAAAAGATCCCATGGCATGATTCAAAGAAGAGCGGGAAGTTCTTCCTGTTGCCTGACCAACATTTAGCCCTCAATCAACACCTCCCAAAACAGAATAACTGATTATTATCTCATTGCTATTTGTGGTACATTGGCTGCTGCATTTGCTTATGGATCAACAGTGACTGTACTTCAAAAGCAGTTTGGGACATCATGAAGATGTGAAAGGTGCTATATTAATGCAAGTTTGCTCTTTCTTCCTTTTTCCCAATTGTTATAGTCTTAGATTGGATATTTGCACCCCCCCCCACTTAATTCCCAGAACTAAATTAAGCAATACTTCTTTCCTGTTGGACTAGAAATATACTGATCTGGGAAGCAGTGCTGGTTGAGTTCTAAAAAGTATTCCCCACTTTGACCACATGCATTACTTTAATTCCAGTCTCCATTGGGATAGTGAAAATCGTCCAGTATGATTGCCCTGTTGTTCTTACACATCTCTCAGAACTGTTTGCAGATCTCCCCTCTGTCTTATCTTTACTGTTTGGTGGCCTGTAATGCACATCAAGAATTGTACCATTTCCCTTCATATTTCTTAACTCAATCCATGTGGATTCTGGTCGAAAGCAATTCTCTAGGACATCCTTACATTCCAGAACTGTGATGGAATCCTTTGCTAATACTGCTACCCCAATCCCCCACCCCTTTTTCACATTTTTCTACTGAAAATGTTATAACCATGAATATTAAGTTCCTAGTCCTGTCTAAACCTAAGCCATTATAGCTACTGTACCATATTGCTCCATAGTTATTAATGCTTCTAACTCTCCCGTTTTGCTTTGAATGCGTTGTGCATGCACATATATATCACTCAATCTTGACTCCAGTTGTTTGGAATGTTGACTATTATTCTTTTTTCTGGTCTTCTCATTTAACGTTTTGCTATCCCTTGCGCCTTCCACAGCAGTGGTTCTATCTCTCACTACCTCAAAACCTAGTGACTTTGATGAGGTGGCATGAGTGAGAGCTGTGTGAGTTGATGTGTACAGAGAAGGGGGTCTGTAGATTATGATATATTGGTGGTGGGAAAGGCTGGAGTTGAATACAGAGATGTTTATGCAGCAGCCAGGTCTGGTATTCAAGTGAAGGTCTCCCATATCACAGAGACACAAATGTCTTTTGTAGCCGACAATTGGTTGTCCTAGGCATCTTCTTCAGACTGTTGTTGCTGCTTCTCCTCTTGCTGATACCCTTGCTCCCCATTTGGACCTTTGTCTTCCATGACCTTCAGAATGCCATCTCTATGTCGCTGCTCCTCTTCTTCCAAAAAGCAAAGCCATTGGTGAATTCTCAATGGGTATGCCATTATGTCCAGTGTATAAAGGGAGAGGAAGCAATAGCTGCTCCTCAACTAATGGTACCAAAGTAGATGTCAATGTAGGTGGCAACAAAAAAAAAGACAGTAATAAGGTTTTGACAGCATCTGCAAATATTCTTTTTGACTACCACTTGGGTCAAGGGTAACCTGATAAACTATAGGTTCGGTTCTACCAGTTCTGCTTGCATCCTGCGAGGATCAGAGCTGGGACTGGATCCTTTCAAAATTACCTCAAATATTTAATCAGGAAAATAAAAGGAAAACCTGTGATTGCTGGAAAGGCCAATTATAACAGGAAATGCAGGTCCATCAGCATTTGGAAGAGAAAAATCAGGTAAATGTTAGCTACATTTTTTATTTATATATAATGAGGAAATGACCCAGCCTGGAATTTGCCTATGACAGATTGCATCTTGTACTTTATCCCATTTATAAACTTGCAGTATCTTTTTCCCTTTGGTAGTTACAGATTTAGGACCCATCCTTCACTAGTATGTCTGTGATCATCATCATAAACAATCTTCTTTTTCATTGTTGCAAGATTATGTCTGTTATCTGGATTAGAGGCATACTTCTACGTCAGCCTTCAGTGTCACAAAGATCGCTAGTTGAACTTTGAGGAGATTAAATGCAGTTTTAAAGACACAGCAGGAGCAATTGCACAATCTGCCACACCCAATGGGAAGTGACACTCGTAGGGACTACAGCTTGGGAAATGACATTCATTTTTCAAGCTCGATTGCCAGCATGGGTATGACTTGCAGAATTGGCCTTGTCGTGTTATCAGGTGGTGAGCGAACGAACACGAGGGAGAAACTTACTTGACCTCATCCTCACCAATCTACCTGTTGCAGATGCATCTGTCCATGACAGTATTGGTAGGAGTGACCACCGCACAGTCCTCATGGAGATAAAGTCCCATCTTCGCACTGAGGACACCATCCAATGTGTTGTGTGGCACTACCACCGTGCTGAATGGGATAGATTCAGAACAGATCTAGCAGCTCAAAACTGGGCATCTATGAGGCGCTGTGGGCCATCAGCAGCAGCAGATTTGTATTCCAGCACAATCTGTAACCTCATGGCCCGGCATATTCCTGACTCTATCATTACCAACAAGCCAGGGGGTCAGCCCTGGTTCAAACGGAGTGTAGAAGAGCATGCCAGGAGCAGCACCAGGCGTACCTAAAAATGACATGCCAACCTGGTGAAGCTACAACACAGGACTACATGCATGCTAAACAGTGGAATCAACATGCTAGAGACAAAGCTAAGCGATTGCACAACCAACGGATCAGATCAAAGCTCTGCAGTCCTGCTACATCCAGTCGTGAATGGTGGTGGACAGTTAAACAACTAACGGGAGGAGGAGGCTCTGTAAACCTCCCCATCCTCAATGATTGCAGAGTCCAGCTCATGAGTGCAAAAGACAACGCTGAAGTGTTTGCAACCATCTTCAGCCAGAAGTGCTGAGTAGATGATCCAACTCGGCCTCCTCCTGATATCCCCACCATCACAGATGCCAGTCTTCAGCCAATTTGATTCACTCCACGTGATCTCAAGAAACGGCTGAGTGCACTGGATACAACAAAGACTATGGGCCCTGACAACATCTCGGCTGTTGTGCTGAAGACTTGTGCTCCAGAACTAGCTGCGCCTCTAGCCAAACTGTTCCAGTACAGCTACAACACTGGCATCTACCCGACAATGTGGAAAATTGCCCAGGTATGTCCTGTCCACAAAAAGCAGGACAAATCCAATCTGGCCAATTACCGCCCCATCAGTCTACTCTCAATCATCAGCAAAGTGATGGAAGGTGTCATCGACAGTGCTATCAAGCGGCACTTACTCACCAATAACCTGCTCATTGATGCTCGGTTTGGGTTCCGCCAGGACCACTCGGCTCCAGACCTCATTACAGCCTTGGTCCAAACATGGACAAATGAGCTGAATTCCAGAGGTGAAGTGAGAGTAACTTCCTTGACATCAAGGCAGCATTTGACCGAGTGTGGCACCAAGGAGCCCTCGTAAAATTGAAGTCAATGGGGATCAGGGGGAAAATTCTCCAGTGGCTGGAGTCATACCTAGCACAAAGGAAGATGGCAGTGATTGTTGAAGGCCAATCATCTCGGCCCCAAGACATTGCTGCAGGAGTTCCTCAGGGCAGTGTCCTAGGCCCAACCATCTTCAGCTGCTTCAGCAATGACCTTCCCTTCATCATAAGGTCAGAAATGGGGATGTTCACTGATGATTGCAGTGTTCAGTTCCATTCACAACCCCTCAGATAATGAAGCAGTCCGTGCCCACATGCAGCAAGACCTGGACAACTTCCAGGCTTGAGCTGATAAGTGGCAAGTAACATTCGCGCCAGACAAGTGCCAGGCAATGACCATTTCCAACAAGAGAGAATCTAACCACCTCCCCTTGACATTCAACAGCATTACTGCCGCCGAATCCCCCACCATCAACATCCTGGGGGTCACCATTGACCAGAAACTTAACTGGACCAGCCACATAAATACTATGGCTACAAGAGCAGGTCAGAGGTTGGGTATTCTGCGGTGAGTGACTCACCTCCTGACTCCCCAAAGCCTTTCCACCATCTACAAGGCACAAGTCAGGAGTGTGATGGAATACTCTCCACTTGCCTGGATGAGTGCAGCTCCAACAACACTCAAGAAGCTTGACACCATCAAGGACAAAGCAGCCTGCTTGATTGGCACCCCTTCCACCACCCTAAACATTAATTCCCTTCACCACCGGCGCACTGTGGCTGCAATGTCTACCATCCACAAGATGCACTGCGGCAACTCGCCAAGGCTTCTTGGACAGCACCTCCCAAGCCCACGACCTGTACCACCTAGAAGGACAAGAGCAGCAGGCACATGGGAACAAGACCACCTGCACGTTCCCCTCCAAGTCACACACCATCCCGACTTGGAAATATATCGCTGTTCCTTCATCGTCGCTGGGTCAAAATCCTGGAACTCCCTTCCTAACAGCACTGTGGAAGAATCTTCACCACACGGACTGCAGCGGTTCAAGAAGGCGGCTCACCACCACCTTCTCAAGGGCAATTAGGGATGGGCAATAAATGCTGGCCTTGCCAGCGATGCCCACATCCCATGAACAAATATAAAAAAGGAACCCATCAAAATTACACTTATTGTGTTTTAGCACATATCAAAAACATTTATGACTCGTATGGAAAAGTTTTGAGAATGCCACAATTCAGATATCTCACTTCAGACATCAGAAGTATAAAAAGAGAAAGAAAGACAGTTATTCCATGCTGGTTTTATTTGACTTGGAGCTTGAAATTTACGAGCACCTTCCAATCCACAAACTTCCCTCGGCAAACAGAAATTAAATTCTGATTTTGGGCTGTGTTTATTTACAGCAATTAGAGTTTATGCTGTTAGAGAGATCGGCAGCTCAAACATTGATCCACTTTAGCAGCAAAATAATATATTGTGGATTCCATGGTATAACACTCTTGTCATTATGAAGCAGTATATACAATAACATGCTTTTATATAGAACCTTTAATGTAGGAAAACATCCCAAGGTGCTTCATAGAAATGTAATCAGACACAAATTCACACCGAACCAAAAAAGGAAATATTTAGGATGGGTGATCAAAAGCTTAGTTAAAGAGGTAGGTTTTAATTCGGGGCTTAAAGGACGGCAGAGAAATGGAGAGGCAGAGAAATTTAGCAAGGCAATTCCACGCTTGCGGCCTATACGGCTGAAGACTGTGCCGCCAATGGCGGGGCAAAGTAGTGAGGGATGCACGAGAGGCCAGAGTTGGAGGAATGCAGAGTTCTTGGAAGGTATATCATCCAATATTGCAAGCAATGCCACAGGAGACCTGTTAGTGATTTTTTAAATGCATAGAAAACATGGGAGAATTGTATTTTTAAACATTTTATGGTGCCACTTAGCTCCATGTTCAGAGTATCTCTTGATTTCCTCTAGCATAGCAGAAGTGCTTAATTAATGGCTCACATTTCTACAGTGGAGGAAGCCTTGAGAAGAAGTATCCCATTGAAAAGTTATGCAATAATCCACAAGGAGGTGGCCATCAGCTAAACATTTTGAAAAGAAATTAAGATAATGTTCTAAGCAGGTAAACAAGACCGAGTATGTAGGAGTGCTTAATTCAGTGTAAAAAGATTAAACCCATTTCGTTAACCATCGTAGAAAGGCTTCATTCTTTCAGTGCAATACGAGAATATGCTGCTTTTAAATAAGCAATTACAGGGTACAAATTCTAATCAGTGCTCTGGTTCACTAATTAGATGTATTTCATAAAAATTGATACAGCATACTTGTGCAGTGTTGAATAGGTAATTTTATACCACATGCAAGCGAATAGAAATACGCGAACAAGTCTCAGTTCTGAGATTCAGCTTGGCCTAATTTGAACTGGCCAAAATCCATTAAAGCTAGTGCCAAGATGAGCTGCTTCCATTAGAAAATTAGTTTCTAATCACCAGTGATAAGTGAATGTTTTTTTTGTGTTGTGGGGGGGGTTTGAGCTTGGAGGCATCGAAAATCTGATCTTTCACAAACCAAAGCACAAAACGTGATGCTCATAAATTAGTGAGTGAAGCTGCCTCGAACTCGAAGCAACTCAGATATTTAAAATTCAAACCATGTAATCAGACAACAGTAGCAACAACAACTTGTAGTTATACAGAACCTTTAAAATAGAAAAATGTTGCAAGGCACCTCAAAGAGGTGCAATGTGATTTTTATTACCAGCACATATCTATCCTAATCTTGTTATGTAACCATGGCTTTGTAACTTGAATTTCCCTCTGTCCATTTGCGTGCGCATCTTGCCTGCCGCTCCTGACACGAACCCATCACTTCTATTTTCCCTTTATTTTATTTTCTCTTTATCCCTCCTCGGCCCCTCTCTCCTGTCGTCACGCCTTCTTTCATTTATCCCCTCTCGGGTACTCTGCCCCCACCAAACCCTACCTCAACCCTTCAGCGCTCCTCGACTTTCCTGCTCTCCTGCTGCTGTCACAGGCTTGACTCCCACTTAGAAAAATAGAAACATAGAAAATAGGAGCAAGAGTAGAACATTCGGCCCTTCGGGCCTGGTCCGCCATTCAAAATGATCATGGCTGATCGTCTAACTCAGTACCCTGTTCCCGCTATTTCCCCATATCCCTTGATCCCTTTAGCATTAAGAAATATATCTATCTCCTTCTTGAATACATCTCATGACTTGGCCTCCACTGCCTTCTGTGGTAGAGAATTCCACAGGTTCACCACCCTCTGAGTGAAGAAATTTCTCCTCATCTCAGTTCTAAATGGCATACCCCATATCCTGAGACTGTGACCCCTGGTTCTGGACTCCCCAGCCATCAGGAACATCCTCCCTGCATCTAGTCTGTCTAGTCCTGTTAGAATACTATATGTTTCGATGAGATCACCTCTCATTCTTATAAACTCTAGTGAATATAGGCCTAGTCAACCCAATCTCTCCTCATACGTCAGTCCTGCCATCCCAGAAATCAGTCTGGTAAACCTTTGTTGAACTCCCTCCATGGCAAGGACATCCTTCCTCAGATAAGGAGACCAAAACTGCACACAATACTCCAGATGTGGTCTCACCAAGGCCCTGTATAACTTCAGTAAGGCATCCCTGCTCCTGTATTCAAATCCTCCTGCAATGAAGGCCAACATACCATTCACCTTCCTAACTGCTTGCTGCACCTGAATGCTCGCTTCCAGCGACTGGTGTACAAGGACACCCAGGTCTCGTTGCACCTCCCCTTTTCCCAATCTATCACCATTCAGATAATGATCTGCCTTTCTGTTTTTACAACCAAAGTGGATAACCTCACATTTATCCACGTTATACTGCATCTGTCATGTTCTTGCCCACTCACCCAACTTGTCAAAATCTCTTTGCATCCTCCTCACAGCTCACATTCCACCCCAGCTTTGTGTCATCTGCAAACTTGGAATGTTACATTTTGTTCCCTCATCCAAATCATTGATATATATTGTGAATAGCTGGGGCCCAAGCACGGATCCCTGCGATAACCCACTGGTCACTGCCTGCCATCTGGAAAAAGACCTGTTTATTCCGACTCTCTGTTTCCTGTCTGTCAACAAATTCTCAATCCATGCCAATATATTCCCCCCAATCCCATGTGCTTTAATTTTGCACACTAACCTCTTATGTGGGACCTTATGAAAAGCCATCTGAAAATCGAAATACACCACATCCACTGGTTCTCCCCTATCTATTCTACTAGTTACCTCCTCAAAAAACTCCAGTAGCTTTGTTAAGCATGATTTCCCCTTCATAAACCCATGGTGACTTTGTCCAATCCCATTAATGCCCTCCAAGTGTTCTGTTATCACATCTTTTATAACAGACTCTAGCATTTTCCCCACTACTGATGTTAGGCTAACTGGTCTGTAATTCCCTGTTTTTTCTCTCCCTTTTTTAAATAATGGGGTTACATTTGCCACCCTCCAATCTGTCGGAACTGTTCCAGAGTCTTTAGAATTTTGGAAGATTATCACCAATGCATCCAATATTTCCAGGGCCACTTCCTTTAGTACTCTGGGATGTAGATTATCAGGCACTGGGGATTTGTCAGCCTTTAGCCCCATTAATTTTTTTTTATTCATTCATGGGATGTGGGCGTCACTGGCGAGGCCGGCATTTATTGCCCATCCCTAATTGCCCTTGAGAAGGTGGTGGTGAGCCGCCTTCTTGAACTGCTGCAGGCCGTGTGGTGAAGGTTCTCCCACAGTGCTGTTAGGTAGGGAGTTCCAGGATTTTGACCCAGCGACGATTTTTTTCCCTAGCACTATTTTTTTACTAATACTGGTTTCCTTCAGTTCCTCCCTCTCACTAGACCCTTGGTTCCCTAACATGTCCGGGAGGTTATTTGTGTCCTCCTTTGTAAAGACAGAACCATTTCTTTGTTCCCCATTATAATTTCCCCCATTTCTGACTGTAAGGGATCTTCATTTGTCTTCACTAATCTTTTTCTCTTGACATATTTATAGAAGCTTTTACAGTCAGTTTTTATGTTCCCTGCTAGTTTACTCTCATACTCTATTTTTCCCCTCTTAATCAATCTCTTTGTCCTCCTTTGCTGAATTCTGAACTGCTCCCAATCCTCAGGCTTGCCGCTTTTTCTGGCAATTTTATATGTCTCCTCTTTGGATCTAATACTATCCCTAATTTCTTTTGTAAGCCACGCTTCAGCCACCTTTCCTGTTTTATTTTTGCGCCAGACAGGAATGAATAATTGTTGTAATTCCTGCAAATGTTTGTTAAATATTAGCCATTGCCTATCCACCATCATCCCTTTTAGTAAAGTTCCCCAATCTGTCATAGCCAACTCCTCCCTCATACTTTTGTAATTTCCTTTATTTAGATTCAGGACCCTAGTTTCGGATTCAACTACTTCACTCTCCATCTTAATGAGGAATTCTATCATGTTATGGTCGCTCTTCGCTAAGGGCCCGCACAACAAGATTGTTAATTAATCCTTTCTCATTGCACAATACCCAGTCTGGGATTGCCTGTTCTCAAGTTGGTTCCTCAAAGTATTGGATTAGAAAACCATCACATACACACTCCAGGAATTCCTCTCCCAGAGTATTATTGGTAATTTCGTTTGACCAATCTACATGTATATTAAAGTCATCCATGATTATAGTTGTACCCTTCTTGCATGAGTCTCTAATTTCCTGTTTAATGCCCTCCCCTACATCTCCACTACTGTTTGGGGGCCTATAGACAACCCCCACCAACGTTTTCTGCCCCTTGGTTTTTCTTAGCTCCACCCATACAGATTCCACATCGTGATTTTCCAAGCCAAATAGATAAGTCTACAGCTTCCCTCTGTGTCTCTCTTGGCATCCTCCGAAGGGCCCATCGAGGCACTCGTTGCTGCATCCTTACGAGCAGCAACCCTAACTGCCCCATTCTACTCTCTCACCGACCTTTCCGCCCAGTGTACCCAGATCGGCGGGGTGGTATTGTGGCCCTTATCACCACATTACATCTTGGTCTGTCCCCCTACTTCTCTGGCACCTTCTCTTCCTTTGAGCATCTCACCTTATTCCACCCCTCTCACCTCTCCTTTAAAATCATCCTTCTCTACCACCTACCCAAGTACCACTCCAAGTATCTCACCGAGATATCTTCACTGCTTTCCTCCTTCAGTCTCACTTACAATGGACTTACAAATTCCTAACTGTTTAGCCTTTGGCCCTCCATTCACCATGGCTTTTCTTCAGCTACCAATCTGTTCAATCACATCCTCACCTCCACCTTTGATGCCCTTGTCCCCATTAAAACCATTACTCTCTCTCACCCTGGTCATTCCCCCTGGTACGGCCCTCATCCCCGCTCCGTTAAGTCCAAGGGATGCAGACTTGAATGTTTATGGCGGACAACTGGTTGAGCCATTCATCGCCAGATCTGGCTGGACCACATAAAGCACTATCTGGTCCTGCTCTCCTCTGCCAAACTGCTCGCTATTCCAGGATTATCCTGGAATGCAAAGATCACCCCCGACTTCTCTTCACTACAGGCCATCTTATTAAACCCCTCTCCCCTGCCTCCTCCACCCTCATCTCCAACAAGTGTGAGGAGCTCATCGACTACTTTGTCACTAAGATTGGGACCACCTGAACAGATGCCTCTGCCATTTCCCTCCTTTCCCCTAGCCCACCAAGCTAAACTTCCCCTATGGCTCCCCCCTACCCTAGCCCTGAACTTGCATCTTCCTCTAGTTTCTCTCCTATCTCCCCTAATGCCCTCTCTGAGCTCATCTTGACCATGAGACCAACCTCCTGCTCCCTCGACCCTATTCCTACCAAACTGCTGACAACCCAACTTCCCTTCCTGGCCACCATGTTAGCTGACATTGTTAACGGTTCCCTCTCCTCAGGTACTGTCCCCCACCCTTTCAAATCTCCCCTCCTCAAAAACCAACCCTAAACCCCTCTGTCCATGAAAACTCCCTTTCCTCTCAAGTCCTTGAATGTGTTGTCGCCTCCCAAATCCATGCCCATCTTTCTCGTAACTCCATGTTTGAATCTCTCTAATCAGGTTTCCGCTCCTGCCACAGTACTAATACGCCCCTTACCATAGTCACAGACGACATCCTATGTGACTGTGACTGTGGTAAACTATCCCTCCTCATCCTTCTCAACCTGTCTGCTGCCTTTGACGCGGTTGACCACACCATCCTTCTCCGATGCCTCTCCTCCGTCATCTAGCTGGGTGGGACTGCGCTCACCTGGTTCCATTCTTATCTATCCAGTCATAGACAGAGAATCACCTGCAATGGCTTCTCTTCCCGCTCACGCACCGTTACCTCTGGAGTCCCCGAAGGATCTATCCTTGGCCCCCTCCTAGTTCTCATCTTCATGCTGCCCCTTGGTGACATCATCCGAAAACACAATGTCAGGTTCCGCATGTACGCTGATGACTCCCAGCTTTACCTCACCACCACCACCTCGCTCGACCCCTCCACTGTCTCTGATTTGCCACACTGCTTGTCCAACATGCAGTACTAGATGAGCAAAGATTTCCTCCAACTAAATATTGGGAAGACCGAACCCATTGTTTTCAGTCCCTGCCACAAACTCCGTTCCCTAGCCACCGACTCCATCCCTCTCCCTGGCCACTGCCCGAGGCTGAACCAGACTGATTGCAACCTTGGCATCCTATTTGACCCTGAGATGAGCTTCAGACCACATATCCACTCCATCACCAGGACCGCCTACTTCCACCTCTGTGACATCGCCCGTCTTCACCCCACCTCAGCTCATCTGCTGCTGAAACCCTCATCTATGCCTTTGTTATCTCCAGACTTGACTATTCCAATACTCTCCTGGCTGGCCTCCCATCTTCCACCCTCCATAAACTTGAGCTCATCCAAAATTCTGCTGCCCCTATCCTAACTCGCACCAAGTCCCGTTCACTCATCACCCCTGTGCGTGCTAACCTACATCGGCTCGCGGTCCGGGAACGCCTCAATTTCTAAATTCTCATCCTTGTTTTCAAATCCCTCCATGGCTTCACCCCTCCCTATCTCTGTGACCTCTTCCAGTCCTACAACCCTCCGAGATCTCTGAGCTCCTCCAATTTTTGCCTCTTGTGCATCCCCGATTTTAATCACTCCACCATTGGTGGCCGTGCCTTCAGCTGTCAAGGGCCGAATCCCTGGAATTCCTTCTCTAAACCTCTCTGCCTCTCTACCTCTCTCTCCTCCATTAAGACACTCCTTAAAACCTACCTCTTTGACCAAGTGTTTGGTCACCTGTCCTAATATCTCCTTATGTGGTGTCAAATTTTGTTTGATAATCACTCCTGTGAATGGCCTGGGGACATTTTACTGCGTTAAAGGCGCTATATAAATGCAAGTTGTTATTGTAATGGGAAAAGTGGATGCCGAGTCAAAGAAGAAGATGTCAAAGACGGCAGCAATGCAGTTGATGTGGTGTATATGGACTTTCAAAAGGCGATTGATAAAGTGCCGCACGGTAGGCTTATCATCAAGATTGCGGCCCATGGAATAAAGGGGGCAGTAGCAACATGGATACAGAATTGGCTAAGTAACAGGATGCAGAGACTAGTGGTGAACGGTTGTTTTTTGGACTAGAGGGAGGTATACAGTGGTGTTCCCCATGGGTCGGTGCTGGGACCACTGCTATTCTTGATATATATTAATGACTTGGACTTGGGTGTACAGGGCACAATTTCAAAATTTGCAGATGACACAAAACTTGGAAGGGTAGTAAACAGTGAGGAGGATAGTGATAGACTTCAAGAGGATTATAGACAGGCTGGCGGCATGGGTGGACACATGGCAGATGAAATTTAATGCAGAAAAATGCGAAGTGATACATTTCGGTAGGAAGAACGAGGAGAGGCAATATAAACTAGAGGGCACAACTCTAAAAGGGGTACAGGAACAAAGAGATCTGGGGATATATGTGCACAAATCATTGAAGGTGGCAGGACAGGTTGGGAAAGCAGTTAAAAAAGCATACAGGATCCTGGGCTTTATAAATAGAGTACAAAAGTATGGAAGTCATGGTGAACCTTTATAAAACACTGGTTCAGCCACAACTGGAGTATTGTGCCCAATTCTGGGTACTGCAAATTTAGGAAGGATGTGAAGGCCTTAGAAAGGGTGCAGAAAAGATTTACTACAATGGTTCCAGGGATGAGGGACTTTAGTTACATGGATAGACTGGAGAAGCTGGGGTTGTTCTCCTTGGAACAGAGATGGTTGCGAGGAGATTTGATAGAGGTATTCAAAATCATGAAGGGTCTAGACAGAGTAGTTAGAGCAAAACTGTTCCCATTGGCAGAAGGGTCAAGAAACAGAGGACACAGATTTAAGGTGATTGGCAAAAGAACCAAAGGTGATGTGAGGAAAAACTTTTTTACACAGCGAGTGGTTAGGATCTGGAATGCACTGCCCGAGGGGACGGTGGAGGCAGATTCAATCATGGCCTTCAAAAGGGAACTGGATAAGTACTCGAAAGGAAAAAAATTGCAGGGCTATGGGGATAGGGCAGGGGAGTGGGACGAGCTGGATTGCTCTTGCATAGAGCCAGCACGGACTCGATTGGTCGAATAGCCTCCTTCCGTGCTGTAACCTTTCTATGATTCCATGTAAGGTAGGAGTGACAAAAAATTAGTTAAAATGGATTTTAAGTAGGATCTTAGAGGAGGAGAAGGAGGAGGATAGGCAGAGGGAATTCCACAGCATGGGACCTAGGTGGCTGAAGGCAAGGCAGCCAATGTTGGCACGATGGGCGGGGATGAGGGTGGGAGGAATGAAGAGGCCAGAGTCAGATGAACGGAGAGTTTGAAGGACTTGTAGGGCTGGTGAAGGTTATAAAGATAGGGAGGGGTGATAACCACACTCCAAACACAATAGTTGCCAGGGATAGAATACGTACCTTCCTAATGCCCCTCCCTCGGTAGCATCTTCTTTTGAAGCTGTGCCTGCAACCACAAGCCACAGCTGCTCATGCGGTAACTGTCTTGACTGAGGAAGAAGTTGCTGCACTACACAGATGCACAGTTTGAACCAACAAAGCTTTAGTGGGACATAAATAATTTTATTGTACGTTATAGAGGAGCAGTTTTATACGTATTTGTAATTCACTTTATTTTTTTCTAAATGGGAACCTTAAATTGGGCCCAATCAGATTATTAACAAGTAACCTGAAAGTTAAAATATCTCATGGACAAAACGGTATAGCTCTAAAATAAATATAACTAGCAGCGCTTATGAACAAGCAAGTGTCTGAATCAGCTGGGGTCTAAAGAAATGGCACATCTAGGATTATGTGCTTCATCTGAATCTCATTCCTTATTTTCTTGCTTTTAAATTATGAAATATTTTGAGAGTCTGGTTTCAGAATGATGCCTGAAAATAAAATCCGTAGAATTTGTCGTCCACTCGAGATGTGACGAATCTAAGAAAGCATACAGTATGATTCGATTTCTGGATCATACTGGGTTATCACATTACTAATGACAGTCTTTAGCTGGAGCTCACCCTTTCCATACTATTCTGAAATATCCAATTACAGATTGATCTCCTTGGTTCTGGTAATGTAACCAGATATTTAAAATTCAAACTGTATATTCAGATAACCGGATTTCACCCTCCGCCTGCCATGTTAACCCAGCACACCCCGAGGCTTCAGTTCCTGCCTTTCATAGACATGGCTTGTATCACTTACATTTCTTTTTATTTGACCTCAACCATCATATGTGGGCACATCATCTGGTTGGCTGTTATTTTCCTTGTCAGGTTGTCTCAGAAAGTTGTGGGTTCAGGTCACACTCCAGGACTCGAGCACATAATCTAGGAAAAGCACTGCAGTGCAATACTGAGGGAGTGCTGTATGGTTTGAGGTGCCATCCTTCAGATGAGATATTGCATCAAGGCCCTTTCTGTCTGTTCAGGTGGACATAATAGATACCATGGCACTACTGGAAGAAGGGCAGAGAGTTATCCCAGTGTCTTGGCCAACAGCAGCACCATCTCATTTGCTGTTTCTGGGGTTTTGCTGTGTGCAAATTGACTGCTGTGGTTCAAAAAGTAATCAATTGGATGCAAAGAGCTTTGTGAGGATGTGATAAAACACTATATAAATACAAATTCTTCTTCCTACAGTACAGCTATTGACAAGAGCTATCAAAAATCCAATTGAGATACCATCAGAGGATGCAGAAAATGCAGCATCATAGATTTAACTTGGCTGAAAATTTGTAATGAAAAACATTTGAAAATTAACCAGTGGGGTACAACTGGCTTATAATTTACTTTAGAGCTGCTGAACTAATAATTTTAATCACATTAACTTATGAATGAATACCTTCACAAAAATTTAAATGCACTCATGCATTTTTGAGTAGGAAAAGAAGCTTTAAATAATAAATTGACCAATTTTAATTTGTTTGTCACTTTAGTATAAAAGCTTGAGATTTTTTTTAAGCCAGAAGAGGCCATTATTAACACACTGTAGTATGAATTTGATATTTCCACGTGCTGATTTGCTGCACAGTACACCATGTAAATAGAGCTTAATTTGCAATTCAGTAATGAGTTCTGAGTGAAAAGGTTTGAAGAGTTCATCGATGTACATCTTCTGACCTTGATTAATGCACAGAAGGAAATGGCCTGACCTTGAAAATTCAATTTTTTTGACAAAAGTATTCCTCCATTCTGTACAGACCCTAACTTACCAAGATTTAAGTCTACAAACAGTTACCTTGTACAATGGATGTCTCAAGAAAACAGACAGTGCAAGATATACATGTTCTTAAAATCTTTCACTTGTAGAAATGGGAAAAGCAGGAAAATAACCTAATGGCAGGAATGTCAGATTTAGGTCTCCCTAGGTTACAATAAAATCCATTTACTGGAAATATTGTCTGTATTAAAATGGACATTATTAGTTTTTATTCTGAAAATGTGGAGCATTTTCAGATTGATTTTTCTTTCAAAATGTCAAGTGATGTTTTGAAAGGGTGATCACATGACCATCATTTAGGTCTACAATAATCCTTTTAGGCAATTGTTTGTAGTTCTGAATTGGTCCATTGACCTTTTCATTACATTAGCTCTTATTTTACCAGTCCCATTCTTTCAAAATATGCAGCAACGCTGCAAATAATTCCCAGTGACTAATAATACAAGAGGATGGCTACAGACGTACGAGTGAACTCATGCATAAGCTGTTAGCGCAATTTTCCATTCATTTAGATCCAAAGCAGAACACTGTAATAATAGTAATTGATTTTGACTGGAGTTCTGGTAATGGAAAAAAAGATGTAAAATCATCAGCAGTCGCTTTGCTTCCAATTAAAATGAATGGAAAGTTAAAGTACTGTAAACTGCAGTATACTCGTAGCATTTTGACATCAATGCCATCTCCCAGCTCATCCCGGGAAGGAGGGCATGATTACTAGTTGCAGATGCCTTAAAAAAAAATCCCATTTTGGATCCTCGTGAAGCCAGAGGATTAACAAAGAATTTCCTTTACTTCCATCTTTACACTATTTTAAGTCTCTCATGTCCCCCTCCCTACTGCCACAGGCTCGCGTTGTCCTTTCGTGAGACTTCTCCACCATCAGATCAGAGGGGTAATTTTGTGAGCCTTCACTTCTGGCCACAAAGTCTCACTAATCAGGAGTTCAGGTCACCGAACGGAGCCGAGAGTAATATTGCACAATCATCTTGCAAAATTACCACCCCCCGGAACTGGGGAAACTCGTCCAATGAGTCAGGTCAAGCCAAGGATTGAAACCTGCATCTTTGAGTGAAAGTTCACTTGAACTCTACTGGAGCTAATGGGGTTATCGTTAAAAATTAACAGCTCAATTGCTGAACCAGCTTGTAGTATCTCTCATCACCTGGGTGGTATTGGTTTACTTGAATTTGCCTAATTAGGACCTTCGAGCCAGTTCCAGGCATTCTTACAGTTGGAGAAAGGTCTCAAGTTGTACAGTCAAAAGAATGGAAAATCTATCACAGCACATTAATCACGTGAGTTTAGATTTACCAATTCTTTGCAGAGGTTTCCTGGTATAGTACACAATCCAGAAAAAAAAACATTGCATATGCGATGTCAATAGGTCCAGTCAATAAAATATTCTCAACTGATTGCTCTTTGTTTTTAATCTATTAAGTAGCAGATTAAATATTTGTTATTGAATTTACTTATTAGAACAAAATAATAAATGGCAAGGTCGTGGCAACGTTGCTAATTAGAAGTATGTAAACAATAACATGGAGATCTTGGAGAGTAATGTTAATGTAAAGCAAACCCATTAGGATATGGATTGATTAGTATTGAAGTTCAATTTCCTGTTACCTGAAAGACTATGGGGGGACGGGATTTTAACAAGTGGACCTCATTAGCATTTGATTGGCAGGCTGCCCACTTAATTGTGTTAATGACAGGCAGCCCCACCCCCCACTTTGTGGGCGGGATTTCCTGCCGGCCACCCTATGGTTATGTAAAGGGTGAATACACCTCTTAAAGGGAGGTTGCATTGCTATTTGGGAAATTTGTCTCTGGTTTCGCTGGAACAATCTGAATATTGAAAATGAGTTGGAAGTAAGCCCCCAGGTTTTCAGAGACACTTGCGTGGAGGTGCTCGTTGAGGAGGTGAGGGCACGGTGGCACGTCCTGTTTTCCATCTGATGGAAAAAAGCTTCCAAAACACATCTTGCAGCAGACCTGGAGAGAGGTGATAGAGGTAGTGAACTCTGGAAGCATCACCCCCAGGACCTGGATTCAATACAGGAAATGCTTCAATGGCCTGACTAGATTAGTAAGGATGAGTACAGGTCTTTAAATCTCCACTCTTCTGCATTACACCCGGCAACAGCACTCTTGCTTCCCACACCCCCCCCCCCCACCTTGCCAATCATTCTAAACACCTCCATCTCCTGTAGCACTTCCTTCTCCATCAATCACAAGAGGAGACTGTACCTTCTCAAACCAATCACGCACTCACTTCTTGCTTGCTGCTTTCACAACAGGCACTAATAGCATTCTGTTCTCACCTGGCAGCAAACGCCAAACAATGATCTGCTTTGATGACTGCTTTCTCACTACAGTCCAGCCATTTTCTTTATTAAATAACTCCCCATCCTGCTTGCAACTTGCTACTTCTCCCTCTTGGCATGCATACTGTATGAAGAAGCCCTATTCATATGTACATCCTTTTCAACAGCTCTCTTTCCCTTCCCCCCCCATTTTCTGCTGGACAATATTGTTAATAATGAAAGGGAGAGGAGCAAGACTGGGAGAGGACTAGTCAACATCAAGGCCTCTCACAGAGAGCAGGCAGCTCTGGAGATAATAGGGCTGTCCAGATTGAAAGCATTGGAGATGGGGAGGCTGTGGGTTACACTGAGCAGGGTGTCTGCCTTCTACTTGTACCCTTC
Source organism: Heptranchias perlo (assembly GCF_035084215.1). NCBI lineage: Eukaryota > Metazoa > Chordata > Chondrichthyes > Hexanchiformes > Hexanchidae > Heptranchias > Heptranchias perlo. Next base: position 106,030,782 of record NC_090327.1, read on the forward strand.
CAATAACCTTAGGCAATTACACAGTCAAGCAACTGACAACTTAATGCTGCATTATAAAGTCTATCATCTGCTACTGTCTATCCTGCCAGTACCATGCTAAATCTTGCCCCTTTTCCCTTTCTCTACATCCTTCTCTGCACCTGAGATCCATGGAACAGGAATTGGAGGAGGATAATTCTCAGGAAGAGCACTGTCACATACTCCATCCCTCCCAAGCACCAACACAAAGATTGGCACCTCAGAGAGTTAGAGAGTGAGGTATAGGAGTCTGCACTTGAGCAGGAGCAGGGACTAAAGGAAAGGACAGCCCAGGAGGTGGCTCACTGGAGGGCAAGCTCAGCTCCAAGTCTTGCTGAGGAAGACAGATGCTGAATTCAGGGGTCCAGCCTTCAAAAGCAAACTCCATTCCGCGCACAAGCAATTGTACGATGGATTGGAAAGTCTGCCAAGGAGTTGCCATACTACGTCTGAAAGTTTGGAGGAGTCTGCTGCCAGCTTTTCTTTCTGTCTCTTCTATCGCAGGTTTTCAGCACTCTGCAGTCTACCTTGAAGCATGTGCTCAGCTCCATTGACGCTGCAGCCAGGCCTTCACATCAGCGTTTACAGCTTTGTTCAAAGCTCAAACTACAACCATTCAAGTTCTGGGCTCCAACATCTACACCACCTTGAATAGGCTGGTGAACCACATGCATAGGGGCTTTAAAAGTGTCACTGATCTCCTGCAGTCTGCTGTCTTGCAGATCAGTGGCAGTGATGAGCTGCAGCCCCATGGGAGTGCCTGTGGTGCAACTGGAGTGGCACATGTTGACCCCTCTCAGGATGACAGCATGTCTGCTCCCTCGCCACCGGGTTGCGAGGGAGCAGACATGCTGTCATCCTACCATGGTGCCAGAAAGCCAGCTGTACCAGACTGCACCAGCAGCAGCCGAGGTGCTGCAGTCTGTAGCCGGGCCCTCTAATACCTAGGCTCCCAGAGGTCTCCGACCACGAGCATCTCAAGGGTCCACACTTGAGCAACAGCGGCATTCCACCAGCTATGCTGAAGCCACTGGGGACGCACCTTGTAGAGCTGGTAGGATCAGGAAATTGAAAAATGGCACTACGGGACATGAATTAATCTTGGGCGATAGCACAAAACGGGTAATAACGAATCAGCCCATTTTACATTCTGCCCGATTTTTTTTTTCTTTTCCATTGATATTAATCGAAAAGAAAATTGGGCAGAGTGCAAAACAGGCTGCTGATTCGCTAGCGCCCATTTTGCACTAGCACCCACAACCAATTTATATCCCTGTGAGTTGACACATGGGGGATAAATTATGTTAAGCATATTATTATTTTAGCCATAAAATAATTCAGTAGTTTCAGAGGTTATGAATCTGAAAAGTCACGTGTATGATAGTTGGTTCAGTGGTTTCAGTCTTTCTTTATTGCAGGGTTGAAGGACTGGTAAAGGAGGTAATAAAGATGGTTAATGCAGAGGGAATGTTTGAGGCGAATGAGCAGGTCAACTGAAATGCTGTGCAATCAACTCCTCTCTGGCTGCAGGATATTGTCCTGGGCTCCCTCTTCTGCTTCTCCCTGGTCTTCCTTGTCAGATCAGGGCGAGGTGATCTTGCTGTTCCACCTCCATGTGCAATCCACTTTGGATTGTGAGATAGTGTAACATGCAACACACCATCACAATGCATGAGGCTCTCTGTGTGGGCTGTATTGAAGCAAGCACCCACCACTATCCAGTCACCTAAAGTGTTGCTTCATGAGCCCAATTGGATGCTCGACGATCATCCTGGTTGTACCTCATCTCTCGACGATCATCCTGGTTGTACCTCATCTCTGCAGGCATGCTGGAATGGAGGGGGTAGCCCTTGTTCCCTTGCAGCCAACTGCTAATGTTCTGTGATGGTGGGATAGTTGACACAGAATGAAGAAATCTTGTCAGCTGCCTGGAAACCTGGCACAGACCTGCATTATTCTATAGCGATGATCACTAACCAACTGCAGATTGATGGAATGGGACGGGATAGAGGTCTTTAAAAATTATGAAAAGGTTCACTGGAGTAGATGTAGAGAGGATGTTTCCACTTGCAGTGTAGTCCAAAACTAGGGACCATAAATACTGGATTTATTGGTGACCATCTTGTAAGGATTTCAGGAGAAATTTCTTTACTCACAGAATGTGGTATGTGTTACCAGATGGAGTGGTTGAAGCGGATAGCATAGATGCATTTAAGGGGAAGCTAGATAAGTACGTGAGGGAGAAAGGAATAGAGAGATATATTGATAGGGTGAGATAAAATAAAGTGGAAGGAGGCTCGTGTGGAGCATAAACACCGGCTTAGACCTGTTGGGCCGAATGGCCTGTTCCTGTTGTAAAATTGTATGTAATTCTGTGTAATCCTTTCCTGTTAGTGAATGTTGGTTTTCTGGTGCTATGGTGGCTACATTTGTAAAGTCTATGACCCCCTGTACATGAGTGAAGCCAGCCACTCCAACAAATCCCAGAGCCCTCGCCTTCTGATTGCTAGTGTCCATTGGGAAAGTAATATAGTAGTTGGCCCTGGCATTGGTGATCTGCTTGATGTATTTATGAACTGCAGATTGAGAGGTGTAAGAAATGTCCTCTGAACCACCCTGGAAATGGCCTGAGGCAAAGAAGTTAGTCAGAGATGACTTTCACTGCCACTGGCAAGGCATGGCCACCTGGCACAGCAGAAAGTATGACTTCTTATAGGAGGCTGCAGAGGTCTGTGACAGCCTGTCTGGAGAAGCATTGCTCCTTAGACAAATCCAGAAAACTCACTCCAGGCCTGTACACCCTATGGGCTGGGTAAAGCCTCCTTTGAGTTACCCCCTTACGTTTTGTCTCCTAATAGACCCAACTGCTACTCCTTGTGGTAAGCTGCTTGTTGCACATGTTGGATCTGTTACTCCTCTTTATACAACCAAATTAAAGTTCCAAAAATGACACCGTGTGCTTATTGAGGGTGTGGAAACAGAATAAATGTAGAAAAAAGGAATCTCCAAGAGAATCTCTCCTGTGGAAGTCCAAAAACAAACAGATACCTATGATCTGAGTGCTTGCAAGTGAGTCTTCCTTTACATACTGCTTCCAATGGCCCTTTTAGAAAACATTCCTGCTAGGCTTTAACTCCGCTGGGCGAGACTTCCATTTATGGACATTAAAATCGCGTCAGGGTCCTAATGACATTATAGGGCCCCGATTTGCATGTAGTCATGACGTTCCCACTTGCTTTCGGCAGTTCTTTGTACGTCTATAAGTAACTGCATAGTTAAGATGGTGGCAGGTGAGGATCAAGTGGGAATGGGCAGTAAGTCTCCAAATGTAATTTTAACTCTGCTACTGCCCCACTTACGTTCGAAATTTTGGCCTTTTCTAAATTGGTAAGCTTGAGATTTTCAGAGGTTCACAAGTCCAAATAGCTGGCACCCCTGTAGAGATCTACAGAGCAGTATCGACTGCACTGAGGAACATTAGGTGACAGCGACCGTCATTTGGACCTCAGTACTGGGCCCTCCTCAGCAAACGTGATGGGTTCAAATCCTGAACTAGGCCAGCAGGAGTGAGTCTACATACTTAAGGATGTAGATGAAATAATCATGGGGGACTTTAACCATCTTATAGACTGGGCAAATCAAATTGGTAAAAGTAGTTTGGAGGACAAGTTCATGGAATGCATTCAAGACAGTTTCCGAGAACAATACTTCGTGGAACCAACCAGGGAACAGGCTATTTTAAATCTTGTCTTGCATAATGAGACGGGATTAATTAGTAATCTCATGGTAAGGGATCCTCTGGGGGGAAAGTAATCATAATGATAGAACTTCACATTGAGTTTGAGAGTGACGTACTTAAGTCAGAAACTAGAGTCTTAAACTTAAACAAAGCCAATTACATAGGTATGAGGAGCAAGTTGGCTAAGGTTGATTGGGAAGTTAGATTAAAATATGACAGTTGATAAGCAATGGCAAACATTTAAAGAAATATTGCATAATTCTCAACGAATATACATTCCATTTGAGGAATAAAAACTCCACAGGAAAAGTGATCCATCCGTGGCTAACTAAAGAAGTTAAGGATAGTATTAGATTAAAAGAAGAGGCCTATAATGTTGCCAAGAAGAATAGTAAGCCTGAGTATTGGGAGAGTTTTAGAAACCAGCAAACAATGACCAAGAAATTGATAGAGGGAGAAAACAGAATGAGAGTAAACTAACAAGAAATATAAAAACGGATTGTAAGAGCTTCTACAAGTATGTGAAAAGGAAGACAGTAGCGAAAGTAAAGGTGGGTCCCATAGAGGCTGAGGCAGGAGAAATTAGAATGGGGAATAAGGAAATGGCAGAGACATTAAACAAATATTTTGTATGTGTCTTCACAGTAGAAGACACAAAAAACATACCAGAAATAATGGGGAACCAAGGGTCTAATGAGAGTGAGGAACTTAAAATAATTAATATAAGCAAAGGAAAAAGTACTGAAGAAATTAATGGGACTAAAAGCTGACAAATCGACAAATCCCATGGACCTGATGGCCTACGTCCTAGGGTTTGAAAAGAGATGACTGTGGAGATAGTGGATGCATTGGTTGTGATGGTCCAGAATTCCCTAGATTCAAGAACGGTCCCAGTGGATTGGAAGGTAGTAAATGTAACACCACTATTCAAGAAAGGAGGGAGAGAGAAAACGGGGAACTACAGGCCAATTAGCCTGACATCAGTAGTTGGGAAAATGCTACACTCATCCAGGCAAGTGGAGAGTATTCCATTACACTCCTGACTTGTGCCTTGTAGATGGTGGAAAGGCTTTGGGGAGTCAGGAGGTGAGTCACTTGCCACAGAATACCCAGCCTCTGACCTGCTCTTGTAGCCACAGTATTTATGTGGCTGGTCCAGTTAAGTTTCTGGTCAATGGCGACCCCCAGGATGTTGATGGTGGGGGATTCGGCAATGGTAATGCTGTTGAATGTCAAGGGGAGGTGGTTAGACTCTCTCTTGTTGGAGATGGTCATTGCCTGGCACTTGTCTGGCATGAATGCTACTTGCCACTTATCAGCCCAAGTCTGGATGTTGTCCAGGTCTTGCTGCATGCGGGCTCGGACTGCTTCATTATCTGAGGGGTTGCCAATGGAACTGAACGCTGTGTAATCATCAGCGAACATCCCCATTTCTGACCTTTATGATGGAGGGAAGGTCTTTGATGAAGCAGCTGAAGATGGTTGGGTCAAGGACAATGATCTGAGGAACTCCTGCAGCAATGTCCTGGGGCTGAGATGATTGGCCTCCAACAACCACTACCATCTTCCTTTGTGCTAGGTATGACTCCAGCCACTGGAGAGTTTTCCCCCTGATTCCCATTGACTTCAATTTTACTGGGGCTCCTTGATGTCTAGGGCAGTCACTCTCACCTCACCTCTGGAATTCAGCTCTTTTGTCCATGTTTGGACCAAGGCTGCAATGAGGTCTGGAGCCGAGTGGTCCTGGTGGAACCCAAACTGAACATCGGTGAGCAGGTTATTGGTGAGTAAGTGCTGTTTGATAGTACTGTCGACGACACCTTCCATCACTTTGCTGATGATTGAGAGTGGACTGATGGGGTGGTAATTGGCCGGATTGGATTTGTCCTGCTTTTTGTGGACAGGATATACCTGGGCAATTTTCCACAATGTCGGGTAGATGCCAGTGTTGTAGCTGTACTGGAACATTTTGGCTAGAGGGCGGCTAGTTCTGGAGCACATGTTTTCAGCACTACAGCTGGGATATTGTCGGGGCCAATAGCCTTTGTTGTATCCAGTGCACTCAGCTGTTTCTTGATATCACGTGGAGTGAATTGAATTGGCTGAAGACTGGCTTCTGTGATGGTGGGGATATCGGGAGGAGGCTGAGATGGATCATCCACTCGGCACTTCTGGCTGAAAAGGGTTGCGAACGCTTCAGCCTTGTCTTTTGCACTCACGTGCTGGACTCTGCCATCATTGAGGATGGGGATGTTCACGGAGCCTCCTCCTCCCGTTAGTTGTTTCATTGTCCACCACCATTTACGACTGGATGTGGCAGGACTGCAGAGCTTTGATCTGATCCGTTGGTTGTGGAATCGCTTAGATCTGTGAGTAGCATGTTGCTTCTGCTGTTTAGCATGCATGTAGTCCTGAGTTGTAGCTTCACCAGGTTGGCAGCTCATTTTTCGGTACGCCTGGTGCTGCTCCTGGCACGCTCTTCTACACTCCTCATTGAACAAGGTTGATCCCCTGGCTTGTTGGTAATGGTAGAGTGAGGAATATGTCAGGCCATGAGGTTACAGATTGTGCTGGAATACAATTCTGCAGTTTAATAATCACTGAAAAAAAATCTGAACTTCAAAAGAATTAACTATTGTTGGATCTCAGTCTTTAAAGAAGTTTGTATTAGTGTGGGCAGAAAGTCAGAGAAAAATGATCACAGATGGGAATGTAATGCCCAAAGATAAAAGGGAGTTCTGTCATTACCTGCCATGAATTTGATTCATTGTGTCAGTTCTCTAACAACTAACAAAAGAATATCTATAGCGAAAACCAGAACCAGTCATGTCCACACAGATTTGTTTTCAGGTGGCACATCTGCACCATAAGGTGGGTCACTGAGCAGCATCGGTGTCAGTTTTGGAGGGCCGTGCAATTCTGTTTGCCTACACTCAATAGGGGGAGCTATTGAGGACCAGATAGATCACTTACAGAAAAGTGGAGAAATTATAGACGATATTGTATATTATGATTACATTCCATTAAATGTAAAATCAGCTCATGAGAACAAATACAAAACCTATCACAAGCAGCCATCAGTGAATTATGAGATCCAATTCCCTTATGAAATCAAATGTCTACAATGTGACTCTCTATATGCCACATCTACAATTGCTTTGGGAGCTATTTTAAGTTTTCATTATTTTTGCTATATTAATTTAAGTTTTTTTTTTAAAGTAATTCTTCATATTTTGGGGAGTAAGTTGCAGCTCTGTGACATCATCTAATAAAGTCCAAGGAACTTCTCAATGTGGAATTTTAATGTGATTTTGTTTTGAAGTGGCCTCGGGATGGTGATTCTGATGAGGAGGGGTTGGCTTAATTTGTTGATGAGAAAGGATGAAGATGCCATGTTCGGGCATGAACTGGCAGGCCTGCACGCCCCAGAAGAGGGCGGCCTGAGGACCACTCAAAATTGGTCCTCAGGTTTCATTTTAATAATTTGGGTGAGCTGCCAGTGCTTGTCGCACTCCAGAGGCTGCTCGCTGCTTTGGTGCCATCCAATTTGCGCAGGATACCTCGCCTGCTGTGGCCCTAAGAAATGTTTGGTGGAGGGGTGGAGGGTGTGGTGGTTGGTGGGTGGGCTAAGCACACTTCTGCTCCTCCTAGCTCCACATTAAGATATGATGTGGAGATGCCGGTGATGGACTGGGGTGGACAAATGTAAGGAATCTTACAACACCAGGTTATAGTCCAACAAATTTATTTTAAAATCACAAGCTTTCGGAGATTATCCCCTTCGTCAGATGAATGAGTGAAAAGGTTCTCAAATCGCATATCTTATACTATGCTGGGACAGCATCACACCAATCAAAAGGTGTCGTTGTTATTCAAACAGGCCAGTCACGGAGAACAGCACGTCCCAGTACACTGGATATACATTGTGTCAATTACACAGACAGGCAGAAAGAAACCCAAAATGGCAGAGAGAGAGAGAGAGAGAATATATTAAAAAACATAATTTTTTCCCCCCTTTTTGCTGGTGGGGTTACGTGTAGCGTGACATGAACCCAAGATCCCGGTTGAGGCCGTCCTCATGGGTGCGGAACTTGGCTATCAACTTCTGCTCGACGATTTTGCGTTGTCGTGTGTCTCGAAGGCCGCCTTGGAGAATGCTTACCCGAAGATCGGTGGCTGAATGTCCTTGACTGCTAAAGTGTTCCCCGACTGGGAGGGAACCCTCCTGTCTGGCGATTGTTGCGCGGTGTCCGTTCATCCGTTGTCGCAGTGTCTGCATGGTCTCGCCAATGTACCATGCTCCGGGGCATCCTTTCCTGCAATGTATGAGGTAGACAACGTTGGCCGAGTCACAGGAGTATGAACCATGTACCTGGTGGGTGGTGTCCTCTCGTGTGATGGTGGTATCTGTGTCGATGATCTGGCATGTCTTGCAGAGGTTGCCGTGGCAGGGTTGTGTGGTGTCGTGGACGCTGTTCTCCTGAAAACTGGGTAACTTGCTGCGAACGATGGTCTGTTTGAGGTTGGGTGGCTGTTTAAAGGCGAGTAGTGGAGGCGTGGGGATGGCCTTAGCGAGGTGTTCGTCGTCATCGATGACATGTTGAAGGCTGCAGAGAACATGGTGTAGTTTCTCCGCTCCAGGGAAGTACTGGACGACGAAGGGTACTCTGTTGGTTGCGACCCGTGGGCTTGCGGTAGAGTGAAGTGCTGAGGTGCCCGTCTTTGATGGAGATTTGTGTGTCCAAGAAAGAAACCGATTCTGAGGAGTAGTCCATGGTGAGTTTGATGGTGGGATGGAACTTGTTGATGTTATCGTGTAGTCTCTTCAGTGATTCTTCGCCGTGGGTCCATAGGAAGAAAATGTCGTCGATGTATCTGGTGTATAGCGTTGGTTGGAGGTCCTGTGCAGTGAAGAAGTCGTGCTCGAACTTGTGCATGAAAATGTTGGCGTATTGGGGTGCGAATTTGGTCCCCATGGCTGTTCCGTGTGTTTGGGTAAAGAACTGGTTATCGAAGGTGAAGACATTGTGATCCAGGATGAAGCGGATGAGTTGTAGGATGGCGTCTGGAGATTGGCTGTTGTTGGTGTTGAGTACTGAGGCTGTTGCAGCGATGCCGTCATCGTGGGGGATACTGGTGTAGAGTGCCGAGACGTCCATCGTGGTGAGAATTGTTCCTGGTTCAACTGGTCCGTGGGTGCTGAGTTTTTGTAGGATGTCTGTAGTGTCGCGACAGAAGCTGGGGGTTCCCTGTACGATGGGTTTCAGGATGCCCTCGACGTATCCAGAGAGGTTCTCACACAGGGTTCCATTGCCTGATACGATAAGACGTCCGGGTGTGTTGGTTTTGTGTATCTTTGGGAGGCAGTAGAAGTCTCCCACGCGGGGAGTACGTGGGATGAGAGTGCGTAGGATGCTTTGAAGGTCTGGATCGAAGGTCTTGATCAGTTTGTTGAGCTGATGGGTGTGTTCTTTGGTCGGATCTGCGGGTAACCGTCTGTAGTGTTCCTGGTTGTCCAGTTGTCGGTATGCTTCTTTGCAATAGTCCGTTCTGTTCTGTATGACGATGGCTCCTCCTTTGTCCGCTGGTTTGATGACGATGTTTCGGTTGGTCTTGAGAGCGTCGATGGCGTTGCGTTGTGCTCGGGTGACATTCTGGACTGTCTTGTGAGTGCGCCTGCTGAATCTGGCATTGACGCATTTCCTGACAGCTTGGGCATACATGTCAAGCTGAGGGTAGCGACCCTCCGGAGGAGTCCAGTTTGACTCTTTCCTCTTCGGTTGTTGTACCGTGGATCCCTCTGTCTGCTGTTCTGGATCATTGATTGTCTCATTGGGTTCGCTGTTGAAATCTTGGGGTTTGTGGTAGAATTCCCGGAGCCTCATTCTCCTGATGAATTCCACATTAAGATAAGTATATGTCCTTTTTGGTGGTGCCCTCTGGCGGTCCCTTTAAGGACCGCTGGTCAGATCTCATGTAGACCATGTAATCCTGAGTGGAGAAGGCCTGCTCCGCTCAGGGTAAATGAATTTCTGGAATGGGTCCTAAATCAGACATTAGACCCCTTATTAACAACACGCGCCGGGGCTTAATGTCTATTTTAGGTGGCTGCCAGGGAAGCATAGAGGGACATAGCCCCACGCAATTGTTCTTTTTCTTTTGCCCCTGTTTTCTGCCTGGAAAACGGGCGCAACAGGGTACAATTTCTCCTCCCAGTTGCTGGTGGAAGGTAGACATAACATTGGAAACAGCCAAGGAATGACCTTGATTGCACACACCATCTTGGTTTAAGCCTGCAGTGCACAACTTGTTTGTTTATAAATAGCCCTAGTTCTCCTGTTTTGCAAATGCTATTTGGTAGTTCTAGCATACCATAAAAATAATCAGAGCAAACTAATGTGCAATGCCTCTTTCTCAATGTTTAGAAAAGCATGTTTAGAAGCATTGGTTAAAGGTACCTGGGTTATTACAGGGTTAATATACTTTCATTGGCTATTCGACTCATCACATATTCCAGCATCATGGTGAAACAACTGGCCAAACAACCAACGTAATAGTATAATGATAGGCAGGAAAAGAACATAAATATTTTTGGTTTCAGTTCGTTAAATATGGAAATATATATTAAAAACACTGTGATCTTTCTACAAATAGAGGAAGGAAAATAAAGGGATGTTGCAATCTACAGAGAAATTTAAAGAAGGAGGATGAAATCTGACTTGGGCAGTAATGCAAAACGGGCGATAGCGAATCGACAGCCCGTTTTACAGCCCCGCCTGGACTTTCTTCTCCAATGCTGATTTTGTTATCTCCTGTTTTGCACTACTGCCCTAGACCAATTTCACTTGTGTTGTTTTTTTTAAAATTGGGACATTACAAGGTATACGTAGACGATCAGGAAGGCACTGTATACACTTTGTTCTTACAAGCACCAGATTGTCATTTCCAATGACTGCAAAAAAAAATCAGCAACAGCTCAAAATAAAATGTGTAGATAGCAGGAGACGTTTAATTACCATCTGAAGATATTGATGTTCAGAGAACAACACAAGTCATGAAGAGACGGTACAGAGATACAAAGAGACATTCCTAGAGCTATGCAGAATATTTCTTCATCTTATGGAAGTTTCTACAACTCCTTAACTGTAAATATACCCCAGAGTCACCTGGGGACAATACAGAACTTGCTGTTTGCCATGTGGGATCCCAATCCTTTTTGAAAATCAGAGAATTTTTGATTGTCCGTAATATTGGTGGAACTCTAGAAGAAACAGAATAGTTTGCCCTCATAACTTAATAAAAATACACATCACTCATGTAGAAATTTTATGTCATCATTCACTTGATATTTATTTTCTTCATTAATAATTATCTCAACCATCCACTTTCTCCTCGCACTTGAAAATTATCCTGTACGATCTCTTTCATCACACCTCATGCTATAATCATACTGTGCCCATTAAGGTATTTCTATATTATATACTTCAGTGAGTTTTCTATATCAAAAAATAATACCACAATAAAACAATATACAGCAGGTCTGTCAGCATCTGTAAGTCAGAGAAAGGACAAATGAATGGTCTTGGGAACAATAACATTGCAGTTGTCCAGATACAAACCTGCTATTACATGAGCTTCTAAATCAGCTAAGTAAGTTTTTTGAAGTCCTATGCTACAAGGCTAATTAATGACATTATGATTATTAGGGGTTGTTTGCTTTGGAACAGGGGAGGTAGAGGGGTGATTTAATTGAGGTGTATAAAATTATAATGTGGAGATGCCGGTGATGGACTGGGATGGACAAATGTAAGGAGTCGCACGACACCAGGTTATAGTCCAATAGCTTCATTTGAAATCACAAGATTTCGGAGCTTTGCTCCTTCGTCACCTGACGAAGGAGGAAAGCTCCGAAAGCTTGTGATTTCAAATAAAGCTGTTGGACTATAACCTGGTGTTGTGCGACTCCTTACATTTATAAAATTATGAAGGGCCTAGATAGAGTAGATAGGAAGGAACTATTTCCCTTAGCAGAGAGGTCAATAACCAGGGGGCATAGATTTAAAGTAATTGGTTGAAGGATTAGAGGGGAGCTGAGGAGAAATGTTTTCACCCAGAGGGTGGTGGGGGTCTGGAACTCACTGCCTGAAAGGGTGGTGGAGGCAGAAACCCTCATCACATTTAAAAAGTACTTGGATATGCACTTGAAGTGCCATAACTCACAAGGCTGCGGACCAAGTGCTGGAAAATGGGATTAGGCTGGGTGGCTCATTTTCGGCCGGTGGGGACACGATGGGCTGAATGGCCTCCTCCGTGCTGTAAATTTTCTATGATCATTGCAACTGCAATGTGATGCATATAATAAAAAAAAGCCTTTAAAGTCCCCATTAATTTTAAGACAGTAATGCAACATGGGTTTCACATGCTGAACATAAACCCACTGTTGTGGTTTGTGATGTGATCAGAACTGTTTCATTCCACTTCTGTCTTATAATTCATTGATCGGTATCCCAGAATCTTTCAATCTTTCACGTGAGTAACTGAGATGTTCTGATATCCTGTGACTCAGTGAAAGATACCTGATATCCTCTGTGTATTCCCTGCACTGAATGTGTGTTGTGGGAGGGGGGGAGGGGTGGGGATGTTTTGTCATTGCAATTTCTTGCTGTTCTCTCTTTTGAAGCAAATGTTGCCGATCCATTAGACCATAGCATGTTGTTGCATGGAATATGTCTACACCACACTGATCAATGATCTTTGCATCCCTTTTTCTGTCTCTTTCTAGCCCTTTAGGATTTATTGTCTGTGTTTAAATGCCCCTAATCCATGGTTTATAACTCAAGGACACTTTAAAATGGCTCCTGAAATATTAATGAAAAAATTGGTTTAATTTTAAACGTCAGACTTTTAAAAAAAAAACAAGATTACTTTGTTTCTGTTTCAATCGATTGTACCTAATATAACCAAATGCAGGGAAGCCTAATTTAACACTGGATGCATAGATAAGAGGGGTGATTGAAGAGTGAGGGTTTATTTGAAGACAGAATTCTCTTTCAGCACGTAAACACTGGATCTGATTTTGTAATTGCTTTCTGCAGAGAACAAACCTTTTAAGAATGTATGTTCAATATCTATCAGTGCCACCATTTTAACACTAACGTTAAGGGTGAAACCATGAGGCAGATGGAAGTTACCCCCGCACCCGATCCATTCCCAAAAGACCTCCCCTGAAATTCAGCCCCAGGATTTTTTTGTTTCAGGTGAAGGGCCATGTATCACATAGTGACTCGAGAACTTAATTGATGGTATGGCTCTTAGCAATCATTTAGGGCTGCACATTTTTCATGAGCTATATTTAGTGCCAGAGTCCATGAAACCAGGGGTACCTCATAAAACTCAACAGCTTATTTCATATTTTGCAATGCTTTTAGGAGAGATTGAAATTTCATAGGGACCACCTGACTTGGCAGAATCTGCAAAACAAATGTAGCCTGTGAAAAATATAGAACCCGTTTCCTAGAAGTAAAGGGAATTAGGGGTTACGGGGAGCGGGCAGGAAATTGGACATGAATTTAGATTTGAGGTTAGGATCAGATCAGCCATGATCTTATTGAATGGCGGAGCAGGCTCGAGGGGCCGATTGGCCTACTCCTGCTCCAATTTCTTATGTTCTTATGTTCTAGCAATCATTAGAGACAACACTCCTTAGTTCCAGAAATAAACCATAGTGTTGAAGGCTTAGAGTGCAAAATGGAAGAGATTTTGGCCTACATGGAAATGCTGCTAGATTACGAGCATTCCCCTGGCTTGTTCAGAATCACTGCTGCTTATGCATCCGTGTACTGTCTGACTGGCAGGATTGGCATTTGGAGAACTCTCTGGTGTCCGATTTATCAAAGAGGCTTCGAAACATCATCCATCAGTTGATTCCCCCCTGAAATTTGAATTGGGACCTGTGTAAGCTGATGTATTTTTTTTTGTGGTCTTAAGTTTCCTGTACTTAAGTCTATTGTCCCTGAATTTCAACAGAGTTCTCCTGATCTCCAGCTGTAACTTTGGCAGGAGATCAGCAGAACCCCCCCCGCCCTCCCCCCCACCCCCGGGGAAACGGTGTAAACAAAGGTATTTAGCTGTTTACGTTGTTTCTCTTGGGGTTCCGCTGATCTCCCATCGAAGAATACCTAAGGAAATTCCAGGTGATTATTTTAGGGGACTGGATGGTAGAGTTGGTAAATACACGGGGGTGAAATTGGTCTTGGCAATAGTGCAAAACAGGCATTAGTGAATCACCAGCCCATTTTATGCTCCGCCCAATTTTCTTTCCTGGTTGACTTCAATAGGAGAGAAAATCAGGCTGTCAGTAAAATGGGCTGTCAGTTTAGTATCAACCGTATTGCGCTTCCGCCCAAGACCAATTGCGCCTACGTTCTTCATAGAATAGAATCATAGAATGGTTACAGCACACAGAGGCCATTCGACCCAGCGAGCTCGTGCCAGTTCTTTGTAAAAGCAATCCAGTTAGTCCCATTCCCCCGCTCTTTCCCCGTAGCCCTGCAAATTATTTCCCTTCAAGTATTTATCCAATTCCTTTTTGAAAGCCACGATTGAATTTGCTTTCACCACCCTTTCCAGCAGCGCATTCCAGATCATAACTACTCGCTGTGTAAAAAAAAGTTTTTCCTCATGTCGCCTCTGGTTCTTTTGCCAATCACCTTAAACCTGTGCCCTCTGGTTCTTAAACCATCTGCCAATGGGAACAGTTTCTCTCTATTTACTTTAGCTAAACCCTTCATGATTTTGAACACTTCTATAAAATCTCCTCTCAACCTTCTCTGCTCTAAGGAGAACAACCCCAGCTTCTCCACTCTATCCATGTAATTGAAGTCCCTCATCCCTGGAACCATTCTAGTAAATCTTTTCAGCCCCCTCTCCAAGGCCTTCACATCCTTCCTAAAGTGTGGTGCCCAAAATTGGCACAATACTCCAGCTGTGGCCAAACCAGTGTTTTATGAAGGTTCCTCAAGGACATCCCCTCTCTCCAGCACTGCAATATTCTCCTTAATCAATACTGCCACCCCCTCTTTTTTTTTTCCTTCCCTATCTTTCATGAACACCTTGTACCCAGGAATCTTTAGTACCCAATCCTGCCCTTTTTTGAGCCAGGTCTCTATTACGACCACTACATCATATTCCCATGTGGCTATTTGCGTCTGCAGCTCACCAACCTTATTTATGCGTTTATACACATGCACTGTAAACCTATTTTAGACCTTCTCATATTTTCTCTCAGTCTGATTCTGCCTAATATTGTACTATTTCTTACTCTAGTGCTATCTGTCTCTCCCAATCCTTTTTGCACCTTGTTTCTCCTTTCTAATGCAACATCCTGGTACCCATCTCCCTTCCACATTATTTTAAACCCTCCACCACAGCATTAGTGAACCTCCCAGCAAGGACATTGGTCCCAGCTCTGTTGAGGCGTAACCCGTCCGTTTGAACAGATCCCTCCTGCCCTAGAACTGGTCCCAATGCCCCAAGAATCTGAAGCTCCCCCTCTAGCACCATGTCTCTAGCCACGCATTAACCTGCCTTATCTTCCTATTTCTGTATTCACTAGCGCGTGGCACTGAGAGTAATCCAGAGATTACCACCTTTCTTGAGGTTCTGCTTTTTAACTTCCTCCCTAGCTCCTGAAACTCTGACCGCAGGACCTCATCCCTTTCCTTTCCTATGTCATTGGTTCCCACATGGACCACGACTTCTGGCTGTTCCCCCCTCCACCACTGCTGAATGTTCTGCGCCCTCTCTGTGATGTACTGGCACCAGGGAGGCAACACACCATGCGGGACTCACTTCAATGGTCACAGACATTCCTGTCTTTCCTCCTGACTATTGAATCCCCTATTACTACTGCATGTCTACACTTCAGTGTGCTCCCCGTGCAGTCCTTTGCCCTTTGCCCCATGGTGCCAGGCTCAGGATTGCACTCCTTCGAGGTGCCATCACCCTCACTGGTATTCAATGCTGAATACCGGTTTGAGAGTGCCACACACCCAGAAGATTCCTGCACCACCTGCCTCTTCCTACCCTTTCGAATGGCCACCCACTTGCTATCCTGAACTCTCTGTGGCTGCGGGATGACCACCTCCTGGAAACCTTTAGCCTCCCTTGTGTTCTTCAGTGACTCTAGCTGCCCCTCAAGCTCAAACCCTCAGCTTGAGCTCGAGCAACTGGAGGTATTTCCTGCACATGTGGCCCTCCGGGACACATGAAGCGTCCTGAAGTTCCCACATGGCGCAGGAATTGCAGGCCATGGGTCTCAGCTGCCCATCCATTATATTTAGAAACCTTTTTTTTTCTAAACTCCCTTTAGATACTTTATTAATTTACTTACTGTTTACTTACCCCAATTAACCTACCCTTTCATTCCGGGTTGCTCAGAGCTGCTGCTCTGTGGTCACTGTGATGCCACTCTCTCTATTCTTAGTGAAAAGCAGAACCTCCATGGTGGTGATCTCCCTGCCGCTCCGCTCGTTCTCCCTGGTCCGCTTTCACTGCCATGCCTCTTGTTCTTTAACCCCTAGCACTTGAGATCAAATCTAACCCAACTGATAATAAAGGTCTCCTTTCTTACCTGGCTTTGAGGGCCTTATATGGTGAATTTAGACAATTATAATCCATTTCCCATTTGGATAGTGGTTGAAAGCACAAAACTGCCCAGCAATTAGTCCTAAATTATCAATCTTACTTAGCGGAACCATAAAGGTGGTTGGTGTGCGAACAGGAAGCACTGACCCTCTGACAATGAAGATGTCATGCTCTTGAGCCAGAGTAGAGAAAGCTTCACTCTGCATCGGATACGCTGCCTCCGACCTGGAGGTATAAACTGGTGTAACATGGGTGAGCAGGAGAGGACGATCGGGCGGGCAGGCGTTCTACTGACTCACCCACCAACTGACACCACTCCTGGAGGTGATGTGGGTGCATGATATGTCTGCCCAAAAGGGGGTGGCCATATTATAATAGAAACATAAATTATGGGAATGATGTCATATAACATATTTCCTGTCATTTATACTTTAGCCAACATTGCCAGAAGGGATGCCTCGGCGACTAGCACTGTTATGGGCCGAGTGGCTGCGGGGAGGTTAAAATTTAAACGGACGATTTGCCAAGTGCAATCTATCAAAAAACAATTGATTTGCATTAGGCAAAGTGCAAATTGTAAACCTTTTCAAATGTTGTGAAACTTCCACCAGCATTGCTGGTCAATCCATACTGCAGTATAGTGCTGTAGCTCCACCTGAGGGAGATGCCCCAGCAGCACCATAAATAGTCCTCGTACCTGCCCTCAATACGTAGGCGATCCTGAGAAACGACCAGGCATGGGGCAGGCAAAAGTCTTGGCCCACCCACCAACGATCCGCGATGGGTGTATGAACTTGGAAAATTTCTCCTTTTCATTCATTACGCAAGTGAGCAGAGGGAAACAACTTTTGCTAATCCTTGCATGAGCACAAAGGCTTTCGGGGTGTACCCCGACTGTAACTTGTTTGGCATACAGATAGTATCTGAGTTTCACTTATCCCAGTACATCATGGTACCAACATTTATGCTGCGTTTCTTGCTGCTTCTTTTTGTAGGGAAGTTTCAATTGGTTAATATGCAAATTTAGCTTTTATGTAAGTAGAACCAAACATTTTCACCAACCCACACAAATTATTTTCTATTGGAATGAAAGGCTGAACAACCCAATCACAAAGCAAAGTTAGTGAGTCAGATAGCAGAGTGTATCTCTAATATTTCCTGGTATCCCATCAAGAAATGTCAGAGCACTTTCCTTATGCAATGGCCACCTCATTGGGTCAACATCTGGAGGCGTTCTCTTAAGATTATAGCCCTGAAATTGTGAGACTCAGTCCCAGCACAGAGTCTCATCCAATGGGAGCACAGAATGGAGAATTGAGTGCAGAGATCAATGCTCCCAAATCTTGGCGCTCGCATTTTTTCAGTCATTAAAGTCAACAGCCAGAAAATCAGAAGCACCGAGAAATGGGCATGCTGACCTCTGCACCTAACTCTCTCTGATTTCTGCTATTTTGGGACTCATATCTTTACGCCAGCTTCCTGGAGCTGTTTATATGCCATGACAAAATATTATTGTCTTGATTTAAGTGCTCAAGATGATAAGCACTCAGCTATACAATGCTCCAAGCTAACCTGCACATGTAGGTCTTTGGATTCTTAAGAGTAGATTTTATAAATACATGACCCTGGGGCAGAGCTTCTCATGCTGAGTGTGCAAATCGGGAATTTGGACATGGAGATCATCAGGACACACAGGATGTTCCATCTATGAATTTGTAAAGTCTGGCCTTGAGTACCAGTCTTTTTTTATTCGTTCATGGGATGTGGACGTTGCTGGCAAGGCCAGCATTTATTGCCCATCCCTAATTGCCCTTGAGAAGGTGGTGGTGAGCCGCCGCCTTGAACCGCTGCAGTCCGTGTGGTGAAGGTTCTCCCACAGTGCTGTTAGGTAGGGAGTTCCAGGATTTTGACCCAGCGACGATGAAGGAACGGCGATATATTTCCAAGTCGGGATGGTGTGTGACATGGAGGGGAACGTGCAGGTGGTGTTGTTCCCATGTGCCTGCTGCCCTTGTCCTCCTAGGTGGTAGAGGTCGCGGGTTTGGGAGATGCTGTCAAAGAAGCCTTGGCGAGTTGCTGCAGTTCATCCTGTGGATGGTACACATTGCAGCCATGGTGGGCCAGTGGTGAAGGGAGTGAATGTTTAGGGTGGTGGATGGGGTGCCAATCAAGTGCGCTGATTGGTCCTGGATGGTGTTGAGCTTCTTGAGTGTTGTTGGAGCTGCACTCATCCAGGCAAGTGGAGAGTATTCCATCGCACTCCTGACTTGTGCCTTATAGGTGGTGGAAAGGCTTTGAGGAGTCAGGAGGTGAGTCACTCACCACAGAATACCCAGCCTCTGACCTGCTCTTGTCGCCACAGTTTTTATGTGGCTGGTCCAGTTAAGTTTCTGGTCAATGGTGACCCCCAAGATGACCCCCAGGATGTTGATAGTGGGGGATTCGACGATGGTAATGCCATTGAATGTCAAGGGGTGGTAGTTAGACTCTCTCTTGGTGGAGATGGTCATTGCCTGGCACTTGTCTGGCGCGAATGTTACTTGCCAATGTTACTAGCCTGGATGTTGTCCAGGTCTTGCTGCATGCGGGCATGGACTGCTCATTTATTTGAGGGGTTGCGAATGGAACTGAACACTGCAATCATCAGCGAACATCTCCATTTCTGACCTTATGATGGAGGGAAGGTCACTTTGGTCCTCAAACTTGTATGTGGAGGTTGAAACAATAAGAAAGAATGGTAGTTTGCCTACCCCAGCTGTAATTTTTCTGATGCTTTGGAAAAAAGTTCCATCTCCACACAAAACGCTCCTGAACGCCTTTACTTGTTTACTCTCTTTCTGACCCATTACTGTTTGGAGCTGTTCAGTTAGATTTTTACATTGTGTATGTTGTTTTATTGAAAGTCTAAATGCTGCGGTTAAGATCAGGACCTTAAGCACAAGAAGAGTGGGGTGGCGGGAGGGAATATCTCTACCTTCAGAGGTACAAACTGCCATGGTTTAAGCAAAGTATTTAGTGAGAAATAGACTTGTGTTCAATTCGTTTGAACAGCCACTTTTAGATTCACTGTTGATCTTTCAGTCAGGTACCATGTTCATCTTGACACATTCAACGCTGTATCTGCTTTTATACATTCTGATGTGAGACAAGAAATTCATTTAAATGTGAATGGAAGATGCTGGTTCTAGCTTTTCTATTTTATTCCAAGTGACTTCTGTGTTCACAGGCCTTGGTTAAAGTTTAGCTCTGAAATGGAGATGATCTGAATCAATAACTGTGATCGACGACAGAAACTAATCTCCGGGTTTCTGAGTAGATATTTATATCGGGAGTTCACAAAGCAAACGTGGAGTGGTTTTACAGAGGCTCAGACAGATTCCGATTGCTACAGCTGCTCTGAGTGAATGGGTGAAACAATGCTCTAGTCATCTCGAATCACGTGTCCAAGGTTGCTTAACTCAATGCCATTAAGCTAACAGGGAAATCAACATCTTGGTTGAGTTAATAACCTGTGTCTTAAACGCTTAGAAATCAAACATCCAAATGTATTTTTATTGTATGGGCACAAAGCAGGCCAAGCTAACAGCACTATTGATTCTTTTAAAGAGGCCGCCACAATCTTATCATACAGATTTTAACATGAAGAACTACTGTTCACCTGCCGACAATGTTTGCAGTATCATGTCCTTTCTAACATGGGAGTTTATATAGCTATTCTCTCAGCATCCCCATGTTTTAAAAACCTTTTAACATGAACTGACGTATAGATTTCTGAATCTGAGACCCAGGAAAAGATCTGTTGGAAAACATGTCAGTCTCAATTTAATAAAAATAACACTGCAAAGCCTTCAGCATTAAGAGATTTTAGCCCTGCATTTCGTCAGCACTTACGTCACTGTTGTGCCGTTAGTGCGCTAAAGAGATCAAGGGAAATTGCGTTTTCGCACATTTGGGTACATTTACGCCATTATTGCACTAAATATGAGTTTCCTCAATTTCTTTTAACAGTGTCGATCTGCGATTCATCAAAACCCCTCAGGGCTTATTTGCATAACTGCACTGTTTTCGTACTCAGAAGTTTCCTGGGTTTACACTGCACTTGATCTAAAGTTACACCCAAAAAAACAGTCTTAACTCAAACAAGTGTAAATGAGGAGTTGGTGAGCTGAAGAGGGCACCAACTTGACTTACTAAGAATCAGGCAGCATGGCTGAGGACAGAAGCGCACCAGGTATGAACCTCCCTATCGCATGTACAGGCCACACCAGTCCTGTGAAGACCTCTCTGAGGAGCTGTGTATCTGACGGTGTGCCTTTCCAAGGATGCCAGCTCTGCCAACTTCATCATAAAGTTATGCAGTCTTACTCCATTGTCCTGTCTGTTTCAACAGCCCTCAACTTTTATGGCTTCGGATCCTTCCAGGCTGCCACAGGAGATCTGTGCAACATTAACCGGGGAGCTGTCAGGCCATGTGTCCGACAGGTGACAGACTCCCTCTTCCATTGAGCAGCTAAATTCTTCCACTTTGGCATCACCCCCAGGCAGCAGAGGCACAGAGACAGGATAACTGGATTCCCGAGTGGTGCAGGATGCCACGATGGCACTGAAAGCACCAACTAAGCAGTCACTGACGTATGTGAAGAGGAAGGGGATTCATTCTCAGGGCATCCAACTCGTCTGTGATGCAAACCAGGCCGTATCCTCACTTGCTGCTGCAAGGGGCATCATGGCAAATTCTGCAGCATGCCTCCATCGACTGATCGACTGCTAGTGGCAGCACCTCAACCTTACCTTCTTCTATGCGCCCTATCAGATGATACCAAAGCAAGTCTCTTTGGCCCAGCAGTACCTTTCCAGGAATCCTCATCTGTGTGAAGAAGTCTAAACCTACTGAATGGTCTACTTCCTGACGTACTGTAATGTTCATAAATAACAAATCACGAGGCAGTGTATTTCAAAGCAAATATTTATTTTATTGTAAGCTAAGTTAGTGCGTGTGAGGATAAGGCTGTCAGTATGGCAGTTGTGATGGGAGAAGTGAAGTGAGAGATGTGGGGCTGTGAGGATGTTAGAGTGGAGGAAGGTGCTTTGGGGTTGTGTGTTAGGGGAGTTGTAGGTGTCCATACCCAGAATATAATATGAAAGCTTAATAGTGTGAGTGTTGCTTTAAGGGGGTGATGAGTGTGGTGGTGTGCAGGGAGGAAAGGGAGAGTGTGGTGACATGCTACTCTTGTTGCCCTCGTGAGGTATTTTTACTTCTTTCTGCACTATTGAGCAGTCCCGTGCGGGAGGGATTTGAGAGTCAGTGCCAGCTGACTGCAGGCACCATGACTGATGTTGGTGTCCGGCTTGGTGAAGGGAAGGCCCAGGAGCATGAGGCTCCTGTCTTGTACCTCCTTGGAGATATTCATTAGTGAAGCCGGTTGTGCTGCTTCTGCCTGCTACCTTGGCGTGGTGCCTAATGGGCACAGCTGGCATCTAAGTGGGCATGATGGTGGCAATCTGGATTGAATTTGTGGGTGAGAGATACCGTCAAGTGATTTGGTGGAAATTACCAGTGAAACGACTTGTCGGGCAGTGTTCTGCTGCTACCAGGGTCTATAGGGCGCTTTTAAGTTTCCTGTGGGGTGGAGTCAGCAGCTTGCACAATTTCTACACTCAAGATACACGAGTTCCATCAAGAATATTTAAATTAACTTCCCCCAGAAATCTTGTGTTTAACTCCTTCTGCTAGTGAACGGTATAACTTTCTGGCTCAACAACGCCGTAACTGACATCGAGGAAATTCAGGGCCAATTGTTTCTGCATAAAATGGATCCAGACATTCACAAATAACCTTAGTTAGCTTTTATAGGGGAGGAAAAGAGCAGAGAATAGCTTCATGTACATCACTTGCATCTGACATCAATTAACTTTTTGCTATGCCAAATTCGTTGTGTATTTCTCAAATTCGGATAAAGCTTTCCTAATAACTCCATAGGGTGACGATGCCTTTTAATGACTAATACTGATCAGCTTCATTGGAGTGAACTTTCATTAACTTTCTTCAACTCTCATTTCTCTGCCCACATTGCAGAAATGTATTCCTAACTCTTTGTAAAGAATACACCAGCAAAATGTAATAAGGACACTCCCAGAATTAGCCTTTTCTGTAATATCACATTTGTAATAGCCAATGGAACTGAATTAGTCCATAAGTTTTGCTTCCATTTGGCACAATTTTGCCCTGTTTAACTTTTTTTTGGTAGGTTTAAAATAAAAGGGTAAACACAAGTTCAGGAATATGCTTTTTTTCCGTGAACTTTGGCTCCCCCAAAAGAATGAAGCGATTGGTGGCTACGTAAAATGGCCGCCTCCAGCTGGAATGGCTCTAGCTTTCCTGCAACCTTTCTCTTATTCACCCCTACCTGAACTTTTTTTTAAAAGTGCTTCCATGTGCTTTATTCGGAAGACAAGTTTCCCTCTAATTACTCACCCACTTTCTTTGAAGGTAATTTTACAGGGTACACTTTGTGAGGCCATGCACCACTGGCTGAGCCTCAAGTGCAGATAATGTACCTCTTATAATAACGAGCGTGCTGCCACTAATTTCCAATGTGTGCCAGCTGCATGTGAGGTCCTGCCAGTGGGCAGGGCATTGCAAAATGTATCCGTACATTTGTGACAATTCGGGGAAAGAAAAACCTGACCATTTGGACCCAACAGCAAACATTGTGCTTGCCTTGCCCCACTAATGCTAGGCACAAGCTTCTAATCTGTGGCACAGCAGAATACTGTGGTACACATTGTCATCTTTCATAAGATGCTTCATATGACAAGGACATCATTAAATTGATGTTATATGGTCAACTCCATGTATCCTAGCTAAACATCGTGGGGGTAATTTTCCACTTCACTGCCTGGGTGGTAAGCTGGCAGAGTGGTTTGCCCGCTCATTGTAGAACCCGCCCAATAAAGGGCGAGTGACCTGCTCCACCAGGTTACCGTCTCGGAAGCAAGGTTGAAAATGATCCCCTATGTGTCTGTAAGCATAATATGATGCAATTCATCCATGGGAATAATTGGCACAGGCAGTGTGCATTATATAGTGTACTTCTGTGTGAATCTTGGATTAAAGAAAGGTTACAGCAGGGAAGGAGGCCATTCGGCCCATCGAGTCCGCCCCAGCTCTATGCAAGAGCAATCCAGCTAGTCCCACTCCACTGCCCTTTCCCCGTAGCCCTGCACATTTTTTCCTTTCAAGTACTTACCCCTTCCCTTTTGAAGGCCATGATTGAATCTGCCTCCTCCACCCTCTCAGGCAGTGCATTCCCGATCCGAACCACTCGCTGTGTACGAAAAAAAAGTTTTTTTCCTTTTTTTTATTTGTTCATGGGATGTGGGCGTCGCTGGCATGGCCAGCATTTATTGCCCATCCCTAATTGCCCTTGAGAAGGTGGTGGTGAGCTGCCTTCTTGAACCGCTGCAGTCCGTGTGGTGAAGGTTCTCCCACGGTGCTGTTAGGTAGGGAGTTCCAGGATTTTAATCCAGCGATGATGAAGGAACGGCGATATATTTCCAAGTCTGGATGGTGTGTGACTTGGAGGGGAAAGTGCAGGTGGTGCTGTTCCCATGTGCCTGCTGCCCTTATCCTTCTAGATGGTAGAGGTCGCGGGTTTGGGAGGTGCTGTCGAAGAAGCCTTGGCGAGTTGCTGCAGTGCATCCTGTAGATGGTTCACATTGCAGCCACGGTGCGTGGTAATGAAGGGAGTGAATGTTTAGGGTGGTGGATGGAGTGCCAATCAAGTGGGCTGCTTTGTCCTGGATGGTGTCGAGCTTCTTGAGTGTTGTTGGAGCTGCACTCATCCAGGCAAGTGGAGTGTATTCCATCACACTCCTGACTTGTGCCTTGTAGATGGTGGAAAGGCTTTGGGGAGTCAGGAAGTGAGTCACTCGTCGCAGAATACCCAGTCTCTGACCTGCTCTAGTAACCACTGTATTTATGTGGCTGGTCCAGTTAAGTTTCTGGTCAATGGTGACCCCCAGGATGGTGGGGGATTCAGCGATGGCAATGCCGTTGCATGTCAAGGGGAGGTGGTTAGACTCTTGTTGGAGATGGTCATTGCCTGGCACTTGTGTGGCGTGACTATTACTTGCCACTTATCAACCCAAGCCTGGATGTTGTCCAGGTCTTGTTGCATGCGGGCACGGACCTTTGGTTCTTTTGCCAATCACCTTAAATCTATGTCCTCTGGTCCTTTACCCTTCTGCCAATGGGAACAGTTTCTCTCTATCTAGACCTTTCATGATTTTGAATACCTCTATCAAATCTCCTTGCAACCTTCTCTGTTCCTAGGAGAACAACCCCAGCTTCTCCCGTCGATCCACATATCTAAGTCCCTCATCCCGAGAATCATTCGAGTAAATCTCGTCTGCGCCCTTTCTAAGGCTTTCACATCTTTCTTGATGTGCAGTGCCCAGAACTGGACACAGTACTCACGAAGAACAATTTTGACTGTTAATTGGCAATTAGTATTGAGGAAAACTCTCTTTGATCCTGTGCCACAGGTGGGGATTCACAAGCAGTGGGTGACTTAGCAGGAAGTCAATATATGCTCCCTCCTATGCAACTGATCTGTTTGAAACATTAGAAGACATTGCCACTCCTTGAAGTTGTTAGGAAAGGTTTCTCCTAATGTTGATAAATACACAACAGTTGACGAGCTTGGCATAGCAAAAAGTCAATCACATCAATTGCATCTGACCTCATAGTTACGTAAAGCTCTTGATTTTCCATTAAGCTGTCTAGTTCATGCAAGGCCCTGCCAGTACTGTGAAGTCATAGAACATTTTGTCCATTGTAACAACTTGGAAATTTCTTGATGCACATACATATGACTTGAAGGCAAGGTAGAAATTGATAAGGCCAGGAGTTCGAAAGGGACATGGAACACATTTGGTGAGCAAAGCTGAGTACACCGCCAGAGCAGAATTATGCAGAGAAGAACATGTCAGAAATGCCTCTATACTGCTATTAGTGTTTTCTTCATTTGTCGGGGGGGGGCGGGGGGGGGGGGAAGAAAACAACAGAGGGTTTATTTGTAAGTTGTTTTTTTTGTGTTCTGAGATGTTTTCTAGGAAGTGTGTGATTGGAATATATGCACTGATATAACAGATGAAAGGAACAACTCATCCTGGTCCAGCAGATTGTCTTTAGGATTTTTGGGTAGCTCAGTATTGTTTGTACCAAGCACTATTATAGTTAAGTCACAAAATGGATGTTCTTTTCTAATCTAGAAAGTTAGTAAATTTACAGGATTTCCAGATAAATTGATAAACCAGAGGCCTAATCATTGGTGGAGTATTTATTTTGACATTTTGAAGAATCTGTGCAGAATAATGTCAAGTATAGCCCTCTCCTCTTCCTTGTTCTTTAATCTTTCTCATTGCAAACAAGAGCATTACCACTGATGGTGTGGAGTTTTCCTTATGTACATCAGTGTGACACCTATTTGTCCATCCATCTGCGAGAGCAGGTTTCCATGTTAACGATATCTAATAATGAATGTGAGCTCCTTAACCACACAGATGGCAGAGGTTGAAGAAGGTGGTACACCATCACCTTCTCAGGGCAACGAAGGATGGGCAATAAATGCCAGCCTTGCCAGCGATGCCCACGTCCTAAGAATTAATTTTTTAATAAGAACATAGTGTATTCATGGGAGCATGTGCCAGATGATTTTTGTGGCATCTTTTAAAGTGTCAGACGTGGCTCATTGGCAGCACTCTTGCCTCTGAGTCAGAAGGTTGTGGGTTCAAGTCTCACTCCAGAGATTTGAGCACAAAATCTAGGCTGACTTCAGTGCAGTACTTTTGGAGGTGCGCTCTTTCGGATGAGATGTTAAACTGAGGTCCCGTCTGTCCCCTCAGGTGGACATAAAAGATCCCATTGAATTATTCGAAGAAGAGCCGGGGAGTTCTCCCCGGTGTGCTGGCCAATATTTATCTTTCCACCAACATCAATAAAACAGATTTTCTGGTCATTATCACATTACTCTCTGGGACCTTCCTTTGCGCAAATTGGCTGCCCCGTTTCTTACATTATAACAGTGACTATGTTTCAAAAGTGCTTCTTTGGCTGTAAAGCACTTTGGGATGTCCTGAGATTGTGACAGGCGCTATATAAATGCAAGTCTTTTTTTTATCTTTTTAATTGGCCTTGTAATATCGTTGACATCTCTAGGAAAGATTTTCTGGACATTATTCTGTAAAACTATATTAAAGCAATGTTATTTACATTGACTTAATGCATGCATGTCATTCATCAAAAATAACATTGAACTGTCTCTACTTTTTGACATAGTACTGGGCAATAGTGCAAAAAATTCCCCTGCAGATTGCAGGGAAAACTGGACAGTTCTGATTAACAACAGGCGTGGTTTTTATATGGAATTTTATAAGTAACCTTTGTGGGTTAAGGACTAGCCAAGAGGAGTAAGAAGCAAGAGAAACTAAGGTTATAGGTCAATGTGCTTATTGATCTGCAATAGATTTTTCATTGATTATTAATCTTAAATGTTCGTCTTTATTACTCTCATCAATAGATTTAATCCATACGTACTTCATCCTTGGCAATGATCAATTCAGAGCTTCCCACACTGATTTAGGAATGAGTACAAGTGAAATTAAAACACCCACAGAACTATGATGTTACTGAGTCATAACTCCTACAGTATTTTACAGCATGAACAAGATTCACTGTTAGAACAAATTAGGCATAAAACAAATCAGTCACTTTGCAGCCGGTTGACAACGTTTTTAAGCTCATGCATTTAAATAATTTTGAAAATCCATCAGGCTGTTGCAATTTCACTGTCCTAACATTTAATGTAAGATAGCTGGAAAAAGGCAGACATCAAATCAAACATTCTTTGGCTATCCAGACTGCGACTCGTGTAGCCTGAAATCTGTTCTACTGCAGGATTCTGGAACACATTGTCGGTTGGGTGTAGGTGCAACACTTCATTTCAATCCACAATCAGGATCATTCGTGCTGTGACCGAAGAGTCACATTGTTCCCCAGAGTGGGTGTTCGTGAATTCACCACTGGTAGTATATATACCATCCATACACTGGGAATTAGATATATACTTGAAAAGGAAAGATTTGCAGGGCTGTGGGGAAAGAGCAGGGGAGTGGGACTAATTAGATGGCTCTTTCAAAGACCCGGCACAAGCATAATGGGCCGAATGGTCGTCTTCTGTTTTGTATGATTCTATACCGGTAACGCCAGAGATCTCTTCCCCACTGGCTGCAGCATTGCCTGTATAATTTAATTTGTAATTGACTGCTAAGAAGAACTCGTGTGCTGCAGAGGCGATTTCCATGGCTATGGGAGCTGAGGGTCTGGTTGGTCTCACCATCAATAATTAATTAATTTGACATTTTAAATTTAAAAGTTAAATGTACATAATGTAGACTAATTTTTCTTAAAAAAAGAAATGAAATAACACCTGGTCATATGATTGAAATGTCTCAAAGCACTTCAGGTAATGTGCTATTTTTGGGGTGCAGTGACTGTTGTTATGGAGGAAAAGGGAATGAGAGAGTATCAGTTGCATTAAACACCTCAGGGAGTGGGGCATTTGTGCTGCTTCTCCTCTGTCCTCCAGAATTAATCAGAATGCGTCATTAACCCAAACACATCTCCTCCTTAAAACCCATAACATTAGCTCATTATTAAACGTAGGAAAACTCATGGTTAGAAATGTTACCATGCAGTAATTGAACCACTAAGGGGTCTGGGAGTACTTGGGTGGGGGAATTTCTGGGTATGCAAGCACTGGTGTACACTGAACCATGATGTGGTGGCTACTATAGATATATGCAATATATTGGATATGGTAGGCAGCTGACCTGAGGGAGAAAAGCGGCCAAGGGGAGTGACCAGGGCCACAAATATGGAGACTGCCTGAGGGAGTGAGGCTGCCAGAAAGGATGATCGGATGTGGGCCTGGGACATGAGACCACTGTCTGACAGAATGAGGTGGCCTGGACAAGCGATTTGACCGGAACATTATTGCAAGCTTAGGGAGTGAGACAGCGAGAGACATAGCAGCAATCGGGACATGATAGGCAAACATCCTTCTCTCCTGTCAGCTGTAAGGATAGTGCAGCTGTGGAAAACCATTGGGAAAGGTGATCAAAGACCTGCAAGGAGCAGAACCTCGGGACTCATATGAAGTTACAGCACAGGAACAGGCCATTTCGCCTATCAAGTCTGTGCTGGTGTTTTTCTCCACATGTCTAACCCACCTGTTTGTTCTCCATTCACTTCAGTGTTCCTCTTTTTCAAGCAATTATTTTATTCTGTTTTAAAGGAATAATGGACTCTGCTTTAATACCTATAGCCCCTGCTACCTGCTAACATCCAAGTGAATCTGTGCTGGGGAGGCAGGTGGAAGCTGCGAAAGGCTAGGAGAAATCATGGGAAGCAGTAGAGGTCTGAGCGGGTGACGAGTATGATCTTAGAGCTTTAATGCTGGTTGAATTTAACATAATTTTGTGGTAGAAAATGTCACATTCTGACCATGACAAAAAAAATTCTCATTTCCTCATTAATTCTTTTCTTGATTATCTTAAATTTGTTTTCTCTTGTTACCCTGTCTCACCAACCAGTGAAAACAATCGGCCGTTGTTTTCCTTATCATAATCCTTCCTAATCTTGAAGATCTTGATCAGGTCACTCCTTAACCTTCTCATCTCTAGTGAAAAAAGCTTCAACTTCTTACATCTCTCTCCATAACTGTAACCCCTCCTGCCTAGTGAATCAGTACTGGGTAGGCAAGTGGAGGCTGTGAAAGGCTAGGAGAGACCATTGGAGACAAGCAGAGGACTGAATCAGTGGCGAATATGATGTTGGAGCAGTAATGGTGATTGGATTTCATATAGAAGATAGATTTGTAAGTAAAGTTTCAGAGGCCATTTTGTTCTAGTTTTTGTCATGGTGGTTAGTGTCATAGTGGACTACAATCGAGGCAGCTCTGTGATCAAGACACAATTTGAATTGCAATGATACTGGTTTTTATTTCATTGAACATTACAGAGGAATAGCATGCTCTACATATATCATACAGTAACAGTAATGACAACATTTCGAAATAAAAAGTCTAAAAGCTCTTCAAAGAATTTCAATGGGGTAATCTTCCAAATTTGTGCTCCCAGAGGGAGCTTTGCCTGACAGGACCACGTATTAGAAATTGACCCCGTGCTATGTCTGATTTTCCACCCATTTAAGAAATGGTCAAAAAATGAGGCTCTTTGCCAGGAACGTGAAGTTGGAAAATTGCCCTTTTAAACTGAACTCTATTTTATGGTTCCTTGTCTCTAGTCGTCACTTCCCACTGTGGCAAGGCTGAGATCGAAAAGTCAGTGTGTGACGGCATCACCACTGCAAATCCATACTCGCCCTCTCCAAAAATCAATTGGTGATTTGACTCTATGGTGTGCCACCTCACCATCTAGATCAACGAAATATTGAGGCCTGCTCCCTAAAGAAGACTAAGTGCAAATGCTTTACTGTAAAGTAGTAATTTATGTATTGGATTTTATAGTAAACTCTTTTTTTCTCCAGGTTTTCTGCTCTTTAGGCTGAACTGATGAATGAATGATTACAAATCAATGGGCTGTGGTACAAAAACATACAACGTTAACAAACTTGCAGAATGGTTGTGTAAATCACAAATTAATTTTAATCTAGATAAGTGTGAGATGGTGCATTTTGGTAGGAGGAATGAGGAAGCTCCTTGGAAAGTAAGAGTCTAAATGGGGTAGAGACACAAAGGGAAATAGGGGTGCAGATTCACAAATCATTAAAAGTAGCATTGCAGGTTAACAAAGCCATAAAAATGCAAACAAAACAGTAGGGTTACTTTCGAGAGGGATAAAATTGAAAAGCAGAAGTTGTTAAACTTATATAGAACCTTGGTTAGACCACATTTAGAGTACTGTACACAGTTCAGGACTCCATATTACAAAAGGGATATAGAAGTACTGGAGAAAGTGCAAAAATGGTAGGATGTGACTAGTGGTGTCCCCCAGGGATCTGCCTGGAGCCACAGCTTTTCACTATATTTATCAGGGACTTAGATGAAGGAAGAGACAGCCATATATCCAACTTTGCTGACGCCATCAAGTTAGGTGGCACAGTAAATAGTGTAGATGGGAGCAGAAAGTTGCAAAGGAACATTGATAGATTAAGTTAGTGGGCAAAACTGTGGCAGATAGAGTTCGGTGTGGGGAAATGTGAGGTCTTCTTCTTTGGACCTAAGAAAGATAGATCAGAGTATTTTCTAAATGGCAAGAAGCTGGGAACTGTGGAGGAGCAGAGAGGTTTAGGGGTCCAGGTACAGAAATCACTAAAAGGTATAAAAATAATTAAAAAGGCTAATGGAATGCTGGCCTTTATCTCAAGGGAGCTGGAATGCAAAGGGATGGAAGTTATGTTAGTTATATAAAGCTCTGGTTAGACCACATCTGGAGTACTGTGTTCAGTTCTGGGCACCGCACCTCAGGAAGGATACATTGGCCTTGGAGGGGGTGCAGCGCAGATTCACCAGAATGATACCAGGGCTAAAAAGGTTAAATTATGAAGACAGGTTGCATAGACTAGGCTTGTAATCCCTTGTGTATGGAATTTCAAGGGGTGATCTAAATGAGGTATTTAAGATGATTAAAGGAGTTGATACGGTAGATAGAAAGAAACTACTTCCTCTGGTGAGGGCGT
This sequence comes from Heptranchias perlo, assembly GCF_035084215.1. Classification (NCBI taxonomy): domain Eukaryota; kingdom Metazoa; phylum Chordata; class Chondrichthyes; order Hexanchiformes; family Hexanchidae; genus Heptranchias; species Heptranchias perlo. The sequence goes on from NC_090327.1 coordinate 106,061,948, forward strand.
TTCGAACAAGGGGGTATAACCTTAAAAATTAGAGCTAGGCCATTCAGGGGTGAAGTCAGGAAACATTTCTTCACACACAGGCTAGTGGAAATCTGGAACACTCTTCCCCCAAAAAGCTGTTGAAGCTTTCAACGTTTCAAATCTGAGATTGATAGATTTTTCTTAGGCAAGGTTGTTAAGGGTTATGGAACCATGGCAAGTCGATGAAGTTAAGATACAAATCAACCATGATCGAATTGTTGGCGGAACAGGCTTGAGGGGCTAAATGGCCTACTCCTGTTCCCATGTACCAAAAAAAATTTACAAGGTTGATACCAGAACTGAGAGGGTACAACTATCAGGAAAGACTGAACAGGCTGGGGCTCTTTTCTCTAGAAAAGAGAAGACTCAGAAATGACCTGATAGAGGTTCTTAAAATAATGAAGGGTTCAATACCCTCCCACCCCCCCTGCCTCCCCAGTGGTGAGCAGGTGCAAGATTCTCTCTCTGCCTGCATGGGGTAGGTAGGTACCAGAGATGCGTCCGCTAGTGGGACTTTTTCTGCGTGCCCCTGGCAAACTTGGTACCCTCCCATTTATCTTGCATAACAGCTGGAATCACATCTTGCAGATTTTCAGGGCCATTATGTTTTAGTTTGTTCGCTGATTCAAAATAGGTACATTGTTCCCAGAAAGTTGGATCCTGACAAACCATGTGACATGACTGATATTAATCTGATAGATTTTATTTATTTTTGGGAGTGAACATTTGTGCCCCTGACTGAGGGATGTCAGCACTACCCAGTGTCAGCATTAAGTGCTGTCAAATCAGCTGAAACAGATGCAAAATGAATCTTATCACTCTGCCTCAGTACTGTCATTTCAACCCTATGCTCAGAATAACACCTTTTATTATGCTTGTGTGGACTTCACATTAAGGATAGCCTGTACCTGACTAAGACAGCTAAGGGGGGGGGGGGGGGGGAGTTTAACCCCCCAAGAACGGGTGGGTTGGAGTCGGGTGGGAGGTGAAAATACTAGTTTTTGTGATTGCGACCGCAATCCGGCTCCAACGCGCCCACTTCTGGACTTAATGTGGGTGCGTTTCGATGCCTGCGCGGTCGAATTTCGTATATCACGTTCTCAATTACTGCTGGCGAGCGGGTCGTTAGCGGGCCAATTAACCTAGTTGAGGTAGGTATTTTTAATTGATTCCGAAACAATTTCAGATTTAGCATCTCCAGCACGGGTTTCCGAACCTCGCCAGTGAAATGGAGACGAGATTCAGCCGCAGCTAATTTGGGTTTTTAAAGCTGTGATTTCCATCCCGACTTGGAAATATATCGCCGTTCCTTCATTGTCGCTGGGTCAAAATCCTGGAACTCCCTTCCTAACAGCACTGTGGGAGAACCGTCACCACACAGACTGCAGCGGTTCAAGAAGGCGGCTCACCACCACCTTCTCAAGGGCAATTAGGGATGGGCAATAAATGCCGGCCTCGCCAGCGACGCCCACATCCCATGAACAAATTTTTAAAAATGATTACCCCATCTGAGTAAACGGTCAATTATTGCAGCTGGTCTCTCAGTTCCCTGAGGCAAACATTTGGCTGAGAGTTCTTGTGTTGAGACTGAGGGTTCTGGTGTTAAGATGGTTTTAGCAAAACTTTGGAGCCTTTCAAACTGACAAGATCAGGATGGAGGGTGCAATAGATGTATTCGAGAGAATGTCTGAGGAGGAGGAAAATGACCATCCATGGCAGCCCCGACATGCTGTGTTGGGATCTGCAGGTGCACAAGAAAGGTGCACAACACAGACCTGGAGAACAACAGAGGGGCCGAGGTCATAGGAGGCACTGCCTGCATGAGAGGGTGTACAGGCAGAGGCTGAACTTCCTGGACTCCTCCTGAGGAGAAGTGTCAACGCAGGCTGAGATTGAGTCGGCAGGTGGTCGCAGACATCTGCAGGATCCTTGAAGAAGACCTGCTCCCTGCTGGACCTGGTGGCCACGCATTGTCCGTGCACCAGTAAAAGTAACCTCTGCCCTCAATTTTTTTGCCACTGATCCTTCTGGGGCACCATCAGAGACATCTCCAGGATGTGTCAGTCATCTGCACATTATTGTATAAGGCAGGTGATGGATGGGTTGTTTGCCAGAGCATCCAACTACGTGAACTTCCCCTGCGATGACCATAGCCAGAATGAGCAGACAGCGGGTTTCACCTCTCTGGCTGGCTTCCCATGGGTGCAGAGTGCAATTGATTGCATACACGTAGCAACCCGAGGACCACCACATGAACCAGGACTGTTCATCAACCGAAAGGGGTTTCACTCAATCAATGCACGGCTGGTGTGCAATCACAAGAAACGATTTCTGCAGGTGTGCACCAGATTCCCTGGCAGCTGTCATGACTTATTCCAGACCTCTTCCAAACAGGAGCAGACTTATGGGCTGACTCATTGGAGACAAGGGATACCCCCCTGCAAACATGGCTCATGACACCTGTGAGGAACTCCACCAATGAGGCACAAGAGCGCTACAACCAGAGCCACATGACCACCAGATGTGTCGCTGAGCAAGCTATTGGCATGTTGAAGGTGTGCTTCAGGTGCATGGATAGGTCAGGGGGTGCCCTCCAGCACTCACCAGCGAGGGTCTCCAGAATAGTCGTTGTGTGCTGCGTCCTGCACAACATAGCGCAGCAGAGAGGTTTAGAGGTGGAGAAGGTGCTTGTCAATCATCCTCTGATGGCGACAACATTGAGGAGGGGGAATATGAAGATGGGGCACCCATCGGCAGACCAGCAGCGCACAGTGCTGCCTGGGATGCCCTCATCTCTCTCAGGTTCTCTTAATAACAGGGACAAAAGAGAGACATTGAGATACTCAGGCTGGCTGGCACAACCACCACCAACCCCTCCCCCCTCCCCTTTGCACAAAACAGTCCTTCAAACACGCATACACCCATTGCACACCCGCCCAATGGGTACTGTCATGTATTGGCATTCATCACAAAGCAAATGAAAGGACGAATTAACATTTGGGACGCAATAGTGGCCAAGACGTGGAAGTCGTGCTAATCAATACATTTTATATGCCACAGTTTAAATAAAAAAGGAAACTTAACAACATAACATTTCATAACAACCTTGTACATACCCTTGGTGATCTATAATTGCTTGAACTTTTGCTTCCTATCGCTTCTACGTGGTGCATCCCCTGTGGCATCAGCAGAGGTACTGAAAGGTTGCTCAGGTACTTGCCCTGACTGCTGAGATGCTCTTGACCTACGACCTCTGGGTTTTGGAGCCCGTGAGGGCCCTGCCAAAGAAAGCTCCATCTGTGCAGGGGCAGACTCGGCCATCTGGAGAGGAGGCAGCACGTCAGGTACTGGTTTGGGGGGAGGCAAAGGGTGGAACATGGGAGTGCTTTGAGTGGAGTTCCCACTTCCACGTGCCCTTTTGCCAGCATCCCTCTTCCGGGCCAGTACTGCATCACTCCCACCAGTCTGCTGAACAGCAGCTTGGTGCACATCTGTGATGCATTGTAAGGCCACAGATAAGGTATGTCATCCTGTTTAAGGCGGCAGACATGCTGGCTTCCAAAATCTGCATGAGCATTGTCACGGCCTGCATAGATTCAACTGAGAGCCGTGCTTGAAGCTCCCTGGAGGCGGCCACTCTCTCCATGGCTGACATTCTCTCAATTACCTGCGCCATCAATCCACTCCTCCATCCCCTCTGCTATTGTGGAGAGCGTGCCTGGCATGCTTTCCAGTAGCTCGCAAAGTTGCAGTTGCACCTCTATCCTTCTCATTCTCAATGATAGCTCCCTGGGGTTGAGCATCTGTGTCCAGCTGAGCAGAGCTTGGAGAGGAGTGCACCCTCCTACGCAGATTCTCCACAGTTGCTCCTGCCACCAGTGTCTGCTCGTGCTCACTTGTGTGTTGTGAATCACCAGGTGACAACCCAACTAACTGGCTAACAGAACCCACTGAGGTACCAGTATCTGCGCTTGTCCATGGCTGTATGTCCTGTGACGGTGCACCCTCAGAAGGAATGAGGTCCTCTCAGGAATTGATGACATGCATCTCCACATATTCTTCTTGTAAGCGTGATGGCCCTGAAAGACAAAAGAGAGCGTTATGAATTAGTTATGGCAAAGTAACAATCTTGCCAATTACCACACTCAGGTTTCTCATAGTTCAGTCATCGGTGAAATAAAGTCATCATGTGTGTGAAAGATGTTTGAGTTCTGTCACCAGGCATCTGCGAGTTCCCAGTTTCTCCATCTCTGGAGAGGGATGCAGATGTGCCACTTATCTCCATGGCATTCTCCTTTGCATCTGTTAGCTGGACTATTTGTGGTGGGTCACCCCCAGTCCTCGCCCTCTCCCTTATGTTTTGGGCTCTCTTCTTCTACAAGGGGCGAAAGAACGGACCTGTGAGTGATGGAAGTATTCACCCGATGGATGCAGTGCATTGGGTGAGGGTGAGAGTGTCTGAGAGATATGGATCACATTGCATAAGGATTGGGGTGAGTGGCAGTGATGGGTGGATCAATGGGGAGGTGAGGAAGTGAACGATGGGTGCTGGTGAAACTTAAGTGCGTGTGAGGAGTGATATGACGGATTAGGCTTGCCAAGATAGAATGAGAGGGGTGGTGTTGTACACCAAAGGATGTGGGTGAATCAACAACTGTATTCACTTTTCCTGTCCTGGTTAAGTCATTAAACTGCTTCCTGCACTGCAGCCAAGACCGGGGCACCATGCTCCTACTGTTCACCTCTTCAGCCACCTCCAGCCACGCCTTCTTGGTAGCCAAACCACGTTTCTTCCTCCCATCACTTGGGTAAATTAGCTCCCACCTGTTTCTCACTGCACCCAGCAGTACTTCAAGTAAAGCATCCATGAACCTGCCTTTTGCTCTCTTTGAGTCCATTTGTGCATTTCCTCCTTTCTCCTCCAAAATCCATTTTTGTATTGGCTCTTTCAATAGTAGACTTCTGATTGAGTCATGTGCAGTACGCCCACTGTGCAGCTTGGAAACGTGAAACCTAGAAACAAAAATAATTGGCTTTAGTTAGGTTGAGATCACAGATTCCAATGCACTCACTTCACTTCCGGGTTCCACGCGGGAAAATCTATCCCTCCCTCCCCGCTCTCTTCCGATTCCAAGTAAAAATTATGCCCCTAATGTCAAATATGACTATTTTTTGCTATGAAGTGAGACTGAGATAGTCTTGTTTGTTTATTTCTTTTCATTTTTGCCTCATAATTTTATATATCGGTGCAGCAGCCCATTTTGCTCACATGGTATGTGCAGGGGCATACACTCCATCAGTGAGTCTGTTGGCCTTTACGTATGTGTACTTGTATTGCTTATAGTAGTGTTTCATGCTTTACAATTGGAATGTTTTATTGGCGGTTGCTATGGAAAGAGGGATGATAAACTGCGCAGGGATATACAGGTGCCTTCCTTAGTTTGTTTGAGTGTGATTGGATTCAGACACTTCTTGTGCTTGCAGAGTGTGGGGGTTGGGCAGGGGGTGGCGGTAACCCTGTCTTCACTCTTGTATCAACCTATCCCTTTCTTCGGGAGCAGGGGTGCTGTGAGGCTTCGTAAGGATCATGACCAAATTGGAGCATTTTTGTCCATGTTAATTATTTTTTTCTCAGTGGTCTGGGCACACGAAGGGTAAAACCCAGGTTAATTTACAATGACCAGCCCTATCAATACAAAATGGGGGTGAAATTGGGCCATGTAACACCCGATTCTTTGGGAGCTAGATAGACACCTAAGCCCCGAAAATGGCGTCCAAGATGCGCACGCACACTTCCGAAGTGAAGTGTGCAGGACGCCATCTTGGTAAAGGTATTTGCGCACGCGCACCTAATGAACGCCGGCAGCATGTAGAGCAGGGAGATTATAATGAGAATCAGTGTGCAATGCTGATTTAAAGGGACCGCTGCTATTTTGAAACTCCACACTCCAGCCAATGCACTGTCTTAACCTCGCACAGCTGAACATGACTTAAAGTTTGTACCTATTTTTGGAGGTTTTCTATAGTTGGATCAAGTTTTAGTACTCCACAGGGAGTGGGCTGGCTAGCTGACAGCAAGGGCACTGGCAGAGTGGCAGGGGTGGGACAGGAATGCTGTCATCCTGAGAGAGGACAGCAGGTTCATGTTCCATGGAGCCTCCTGTTATGCGCCAGGTTCTCCTGCAAGAAAGAGGGTAGTGTGTCAGTGAGTGTCCTGCAAGATGGTAGGATGATGGGGCTGCCATGGTTGAATAGCTGCCAGTGTGTGTGAGTTGTGGGTGTGCGGCTTGCAACAGTGGTAATGTGTGACGGTGAGATGAAGCATCTGGTTGGAAGAGTTGAGGACTAATGGAAAGAGTTTGTTGGTATATGGGTGATGGAGGGTGTAGTGCATGGAGCAGTGGATGCGGCTAGTGGTGCAGTTGGTAGGAGATGCCACTTGACAGTTGAACTCACTCATGTCGACCACTCGTTTTAAATCATTGAACTTCTTCCTGCACTGCATCCATGTTCTTTGTGCTATGCTCCCGGCATTGACCTCGTCGCCTACTGCCTCCCACTGCCTCGTGAGCATATGTCTGGAGGGCCTCTTGCCCCCCTGCAGATATAGGATGCCTCTCCTTCTGTCCACCTCTGGCACCAAGACCTTTAGTGCATCATCAGAGAACCTTGGTGCACGCTCTCTGGCAGGCACAGCCACTCTTCACTATATTGTAGCACAGATTCACTTCATAATTGACTTACACCACTTCCTGCAGCCACAGAGCACCTCCCCTTTAAGAGGTGCAGGCTGCCTTTAAGTAGTGCTAGCCACTCCCAATATCGGGGCCCCCTGCTGATGCATGCAGTCAATCAACAGTGCAGGTAGCACTGGCTGCACGCAGCAATCATTTAAATCATCAGGCAGCACGAATGTAACGTGTTGCCTGCATCGCAACCAACGAGCGCGGGTTAATTGCGTACCGCGATCCCAGCGCCCGTTCCCGGAGTTATCCAATATAACCCTCCAATAACTCTGAAATTGATGGGTTGTCTGTATGTGCATTGATAGGCAATGAATATGGAATTAGGGATTGTGGTTGATGGCCAAGGCCATTGTATTCCAAAATACCGATTGTTACAGCAACAATTCAGTCTAAGGGCCACGTGTATCTTTTTAGAATGTAAAGTGAGCAAAATTGCAGATGTGAAAGAAATAAAAACAGAAATTGCAGGAAACACTTAGCAGGTCAAGCAGCATCTGTGGAGAGAACAGACAAGCTCCCTTTGTCAAAACTCTACACCCAAATGTAAACTTGTCCGTTCTCTCCACCAATGGCTGCCTGGTCTGTTGAGTGTTTCCAGCACCTTTTTAAAGTATTGTTTGGTTAAGAGAGCAACAGTGTGCTGCTGTTTTTTGATCTGACAGGTCTTCACAGGGTCTGAAACAGGTCATTCAATTTATATGGGACAGATCAACATATCAAATAGCGGCCTCATTATTTCTTTGGCATTCTGAATTTGATTGACAGCTATGTCTGGGAATATGAAATAAAGACAGAATATGTTGGCAACACTCAGCATCCGCGGGGAAAAAAAAACAGAGGAATTTACACTTCTGGTGCAGATCGTTTGTGTTTTGATAAAGGATCCACACCAAAACATGTATTCCTCTGATCTCTCCAAAGAAACTGAGGGAGTTTCGCTCTGTGGTAATGTTTTGCCATGTAAGTGAGTGACCATGATTCAAAGTTTAATTCTATGTTGAGAGATAGCTCGGGAGAGGTGCCTTTGTTGATTTGATACATTGAGGAGAATAGTAGTTTGCAAACTACAGTAAATTTTCTATTTATACTAAATACTGTTCATTTACCTATTCTATGTTAAATAAATTATTGCTTTATAGCCTGACCTTGGTCCGATTGGGTCGATTTTGACCAATGGGTGGAGCGCGCTGGCTGGCCACCTGTTCCGATGATGAAGAGGCCGTCGTGATTTTGAGGCCCCGACCTCATTAGAATTTGTCAGACGAGCTGTGGATGGTAAACTGGCGTCCTCATGCAGCTCGCCACACTATGGCCTTGGGAGTGTCAGCCGGCTGGGACACCAGCAGAGGCCCACTGCTACATGGATGGGTCGGGGGGGCAGACTGCAATGTCGAGGCGGGGCGAGGCTCTGCTAGCAGAGGCCCGCAGTATTTCTGTGGAGACAGGAGGAGCGCCAGTAACCAGTTCACGTCACGGGCTCCGCCCAAGTGTCCCTTAAAATTGCAATCGGGGTCCTAATGATCTCACCAGGACCCCAATTTGCATGGGAAAGAGGCCCACCGCTTGTTTCAGACAGGTGCTCCGGCCGCCCAGCGGTCGGCCCCTGTGAAAGTTACAGCGGGCCAATCCTCGGGGTTATTGGGACAGTAAGGCTACCGACACCATTTTTAGGCCCTTGCCATCCCATTAGCACAGATCTTCCCATGAAAATCGGCCGCATAGAGTGTAAATTCATTCTGCCCATCGAAGATGAGAATCATGTAGCCTCATAGGGTGTATTACAGTGAGTCAGAGTACGTTGACCGCGATCCCCTGCTCGACCCTGGGGTCTTGCTGTTGTTTACTTAGATTTTGGGGCAGGTAAAGGTACACTCTGGCTTATAGGGAATGACGGGCCTACTTATAGCAGTGGTGGGTGATGATAAACATCAATGGAATATCTACTTTAATACCCAAAAATGTAGCAAGAAGGTCTTACCGATTGGGTCTCTGGGAAGGTAGTTTGCCCTCCCCTCTTTCCTCCATCCCCTGCATGCTCTGTCAAACATCACTAATTGTGATAAACAAGTGTTTAAGACAGACACTTTATTCACATGTCTATGGCAGAGTGGGACTAAAGCTTGTCTTCCTTTCAGGCTTCTTTGTGCCACACATCACTTCCTGACTTAAAGGTCAAGTATGCTCCCAGGCTTCTGTCCATGCGCCTCTTGAGTCCACACATTCTAGGGTCTTGCACATTTGATGGGAGTCTCACACACTTGAATTGCACCTCACGCTCTGATGCTGGCATACTCAGCTCTCACGCAATTGATACATCATCAGTAGTCAAACAGAATGCCGCTCTAATAATGAACCCTCTGTTTGTCCAAGGTAGATAGGCAGAGCCTACGGCTGGGGAAGTGGCCAGGGCCGGAGTAGAGCGAACACAACGCTTGACAATCGTGAGCCCGACTCTGGTACTTGAGCCCAAACCTGGGTAAACCCACATCAGACCTAGCTCGAAAGTAAAATCAGAGCACAAAAAGGCAGAACCCAGCTCATCCTCGCTCCTTAAAACACCAAAGGAAAATAATATATTTGATCAGTTAAATTATTTATCTCAAGTCAACAGAATAAGATAAAAGTTGTTTGAATGTGGAGAGTGCCTGTGAGCGGCTGCAACTACATCAGGAAAGCTAGGATTTCCAGTGACAACTTAATGAAAAATATTATAAGTCGCACAGCTCAAAACTTGCAGGTAGGAATTGGTTTCGGCCCATTTTCGGACCCAAAATAGGCAACCCAACATTGAACCTTGGGTCTCAGTTTAATAATAGAAGTGAGCTGCCAGCGCCTGTCACGCCTCCAGAAGCAGATCGCCTGGAGTCGGAGATGAAATTTGAGCTGCTGCCTCGCTGGCAGCGGCCCTCCAGTAAGTCCAGGGGAAGGGGGGTAAAAAACGGAAGAGGGACGATCTTGGGCAGGCAGTGGCCCTCAGGAGCACTGTGGAGCCAGGAAAAGCATTCCTGCTCCGCCCAGCTCCATAGGAAGGTAAGTAAGAGAAGAAAATGTTTACGTTTTGATGGTGGTGGGGGCCATAGCACTCCCTCCCTGAATGGAGTAGGCCCGATGACTGCTGTGCTCACCACTGACCAAGGGGTCCTTAAACAGGCATTAGGCCCCTCATTAGCATATCCCTAATACCTATTTAAGGTGGCCGCCCGGGACACCTGAAAATTGTCCAAGATCAATATGGTGTCGGACGTATTTCAGGCATCCTTAGGGAGCAGGCTGCAGCCCTGCGAAATTGGTAATTTTTACCCCTGTTTTCGACCCAGAAAACGGGCGTAACGTGGACCAATTCTTACTCCTTGATAATCGTGTGGGTGCTGTGTCTAGGCCTCTCAGTTCACCCACAGTCAGTGATTTACTTAGTTGCCGAGAGGTTGTTTCCCCTGGCTGGAAAGTCTAGAACTAGGGGGCATAGGGGTCGGCCATTTAAGACTGAGATGAAGAGGAGTTTCTTCACTCAGAAGGTTGTGAATCTTTGGAATTCTCTACCCCAGAGGGCAGTGGATGCTCAGTTGTTGAGTATGTTCAAGGCTGAGATCAATAGATTTTTGGACCCTAGGGGACTCAAAGGATATGGGGATCGGGTGGGAAAGTGGAGTTGAGGTCGAAGATCAGCCATGATCTTATTGAATGGTGGAGCAGGCTCGAGGGGCCGTATGGCCCACTCCTGCTCCTATTTCTTATGTGCTTATGTTATAAATGCTATGCCAATGTAGAACATTTCTATGAAATACATTGATTGTTTCCTAACTTTCCGGAGATTCAGACTCCATTAAAAAAAGGCATTCCAAAGAGCACTATATTTCAAGAAGTAGGTTTGGCAAATTGTTTGTTTGGAAGGAAGAAAGCAATTAAAGTGCTCCTTTAAGAGAGAAACCTTTCCTAACATAATGAGGAGCAGAACTCTCCAATACCGCTGACATTAGAAAAGTGGGCCATTCTTTTCTTAAGGTAAGCTGCTTTACATCTGTCCGGTCCATGGGGGGAAACAAGGGCCCCCAATGTGATTAGTCTTGAATATATTTGAATTTAAGTAGCAAAGATTGAGAATGAGTACAGTGTGTTTTGTACAGTGCTGACCTCAATTCATGACTCCACGATTGGCTTTTATGGTCTCAATCGGCATTACAAAAATGCAAATAATGCATCTTCAAAACTAATCACCATAGGAACATGATTTATGTTTCATTGTAATCTGCTTAGCTCCATGGGAAAGGACAGTTTAGTTATGGACCACTTCAGCATTCAGGAAGATATTCCTCTATTTGGACAGAATAATCTTCCCAGGCATCGACTGGTGGACCAATGTATTTAAATTAGTGCTAAGTGATTTTATTTAAAGAGAAAGCATGTTGTTTAAATTATTACCTGGTGCTAAATATTTTAATCTCACACATAAATAGCCTCAGCAATGTTTCTTAATCACCCTTATTACTGTGTATTATTATTTTAAACTGTCGGTTTTTGGCAATTAGAGAGCAGGCATTTTGTGACAAAGACTTGGTTAAAGTCCCTGTAGGGTTTTACTCTGCAGTATAAAGATGTTTAGAGTTTTGCTTTCAACTTTTGAATATTTACTCGTTATAATGGACAGAAAACCATAAGGATCAGGCCCACGACTTACCGAAATGCATTCCCGGCAGGCAAGGCACCACGTCATTCATAAAAGTGTCACAATACAGTTCTCATATAAAATTGGTATATTTTTAAACTACTGATTTGAAATGATACAACATTGCTAATGAATGGAACTATTTCTATGCTGTTTTAATGCAGGCATTAATCTGTTCATTTTGTTAAAATAGTGACAAAATAATTTAAATGAGCATGTCCCTAATATCGCATGGCATGATTTAATGTATATGGGGGTTTTTTGTATGTATTTAGATTTGAGAATATATTATTACAGTGCACTGTAAGCAGGATTGCTGTGCACAGTATGCTACAGTTCTGCTGGCTCGCAGGCATACCTTCCATGGGATGGGGCAGAGGATTCTTTTGGAGCTGTTCCACTGGTTCCCCGCTTGTCCCTGCCACTTCTGGCATTTGCCACTGGAAATGATATTGGGCGTAAAATATATCTATTGAAATGTGTATGGGCGCATCGTAAATTGAGGTAAATGACAGGAACGCATCGCATGATGTATTTCGCATCATTTGTGCCTTCTCAACGCTGCGTGCAAGGAATGCTGTGTGTTCCTATCATCCAGCCTCGCTACAGGTGACAAGTGGATGGATTTCAAAATGAAAGAACTCGAAGAGCCTATGCACAGGTGTAGGGAAAACCTGATTTCCATTGATTCTTGAACCCGGACAATAGTCAGTCAAAGAAAGTCGCACTCACGGTAGTTTTGTTAATCAAAAGTAATTATCTAATGATATAATTCATACAAGCACGCATGAAGCAAAATCAAACAATACATATGACCTTACTCTATCTGTTATACACATAGCAGCTCGTAATGTGATTATTTAATGATTTAACAACTCATACGAACATCAGGCAAATCACCAAATACATTCAACCTTAGAAACCAAGAGTTTTTGCCTCAAGGCAGTTAAAGCGATCAGCTTTTTCAGCACTTGAGCTCTTTGTCTTCTTCTCGGACGTCCTTGTTGGAAGCAAAGCTTTCTTTCAAGCTCTTCGACTGCAGTGTCTGTTTTTGTTGCAAGGTCTTCTTATATCGTTTTTGGCCAATGGGATGTAGGATTGGGGGAAAGTGTCATTCCTTTTGTCCAATCACTCCCTTTGTTGCTAGGCTTCATCCATTACTAGGTCTCTTTGATGTATCTCAGTTAAGTCCAGATGCAATTATCTCAAACCATTGGAATGTGGGGGGCTCTTTTATCTCTATACACAGACTAGATTTATCGCCAAGTTGTCTCCAATTTTAACTGCTTCATTGGTTTCAAATCATCTTCTCAGGCAATTTGGAATGCACAGGGCCTCCTCTTACTCATTTATGATGTGGAGATGCCGGTGATGGACTGGGGTTGACAATTGTAAACAATTTTACAACACCAAGTTATAGTCCAGCAATTTTATTTTAAATTCACAAGCTTTCGTTCACCTGACGAAGGGGGAAGCCTCCGAAAGCTTGTGAATTTAAAATAAAATTGCTGGACTATAACTTGGTGTTGTAAAATTGTTTACTCATTTATGGCCTTGCATATCCTGTTTCGTGTGCTACTTCTTCCCTTTTTCATCAGTTATTTTTACAAGCCAAAGGCCTGTTAGAAACTTCTGAAAGCTTTTTTAATGTTTGCAGTTGCTGTATTTGCAAGCCTGTTAATAATTCCTGAAAGCTTTTCCAATGTCTGCAGTTTCCAAATGTAATGTTTAAAAGGGACACAGTTAAGCTTTTCCTTCAAATGTAATATTGTTCAATTAAAAAGGGTTTTTAATCCCACATGGGCCATGGCACTTTTTAAAATAAAATGATTCATTTCTTTTTAGCCTGCTGCTCTGTCCTGCTCTTGTCCGGCTGGCCATGCTAAACTGGAGCTGGCACCCGATGCCTGCTTCACCCGTTCCCTGGCCTCTGCCCACTGGGCTTGTGGGCAGAGCCGGGAGCCTGTCAGAGTTATGCAAATAATCTCAGGGGTCAGGTGTGCATGATTGTAGCAGGTGGAACTCCCAATAGCACAAATTCTGGCACACACAAAAGTGTAAAATCTCAGCCTGTGCCTTTTTTAAATTATTGTTTTCATTCTCGGGATGTGGGTGTCGCTGGCAAGGCCAGCATTTATTGCCCATCCCCAGTTGCCCTTGAAGGTGATGGTGATGAGCCGCCTTCTTGAACCGCTGCAGTACGTATGGTGAAGGTGCTCCCACAGTGCTGTAGGTCGGGAGTCCAGGATTTTGACCCAGCGACAATGAAGGAATAGCGATTAAATGCCCAAGTCAGGATGGTGTGTGCCTTGGAGATGATGGTACTCCCACTGACCTGCTGCTCTTGCCCTGTCCTTTTGAGGCTAATGGGAGATCACAAGGTGTAGACCCTCACCGTGCTCAGTCATTCTGCAATTAGTCCGGTCTCGCAAAACATGATGGGCCTGCTGGGCCATGGATATGGTAGCATAGTGGTCATGTTACTGGACTAGTAATCCAGAGGCCTAGACTAATAATCTGGAGTCATGAGTTCAAATCCAACCACAGCAGCTGGGGAATTTAAATTCAATTAATTAAATAAAATCTGGAATTAAAATACTAGTATCAGTAATGGTGGCCATGAAACTACTGGATTGTCATAAAAACCCATCTGGTTCACGAATGCCCTTTAGGGAAGGCAACCTGCCATCCATACCCAGTCTGGCCAATATGTGACTCCAGACCCACAGCAATGTGGTTGATTCTTAGTTGTCCTCTGAAATGGCCGAGCAAGTCACTCAGTTGTACAATCTCGCTCAAGAAGATGGCTCACCATCAACTTCTCAAGGGCAATTAGGGAAATAATAAAATTTTTTTTTACTGTAGCTGGCAAATGAATGGCGCCTGCCGTTCATTAGACTTGCCCTTGCCTGTTTAACTTCTGTGAGCTTTTGCCCAGCAAGTTGCTATAAGCGAGAGATCGAAACGGCGTGGACAGGCATCTGGGACCTATAGTGAGCAGGGCAAGCAACTGTGTCTCCTTAACCAGTCAGATTGAAGCATTGTTAATGAGCAGCACAGAGTCTGAGCCAGGAAGTGTAAGTTTGAGTGGGTGAATTCAATGTCAAATCAGGTGCAGAAAGTGAAATAAATAGAGGGTAAGAAAGACTCGATTAAGAGAGAGAAAAAAAGGAGACAAAGAAAAAGTAAAAATAAACTTTAAATCTTCAATAACAATTAAAAGCTGAAGGAATGAGACTCCACACGTGTAAAAGTTAATTTTCAGTGCTAGAGAGGTTGTTTGACAGGTATTAAGACTTATCATGCCATTAAAAAGGGTACTTAAACTGAAATGGAAAGGCCCTAATTTTCTGTGGCGAGTTTAGTTTGCATCTACTGTGCAAATACAGGAATTTCATGCCATTCAATGCATTTCAATGGTGAGGCAGACAGCGAGATGCCGTTTTCGGGAAGCTAACCATGGAGCGATGCATCTCGGACAGCAACCTCTGGATTTTTGCATTTAACTGCAGATCTGCCCTCGCTTGAAGTTGCTGTGCGATTTGCGCATAAGAAACGGTGAGCATCATTAGCCTGACCGTTGTTTTGACAGTAAATTCTGGCCTGATATTTTTAAAGTACATCATGTGTACTTTTTCTGAGTTTTTTTTTTCACCTGATTTTATTTTCGGTAACTTCCTCCCTTTTTCTAATCTATTTTTTCCCTTCTTTATGCACCTTGGATACTTTGCAGTCTGTCACATTCCTAACACTCAGTGCCGCCTCTCCTGCCTATACTTTAAATGGACTATTTAGGATATCTTTCTGTATAAAGTAAATGTACTTGAGGTAAGAAATACAGATTGGAGGGTAGCCACTATTTAAGAAAGGAGGGAGAAAGAAAAGAGGGAACTACAGACCTGTCAGCCTGACATCAGTAATAGGAAAAATGCTAGAATCTATTGGGCAGCATTTTAGCACCCGCCAGCGGGTGCGTTCCTGGCGGGGGGGCCCCCGAAAATCGGGAAATCCCGGAGCGGGACCAGAGCCCGCCTCGAACCCGCCCACTTCCAGGTTCCCCACTGACGGGCCGGCGTGCGCACGCAGCCCCCGTTGGTGGGAATCCCGCAGGCAATTAAAGCCAGCGGGGTTCCACTTGACGCTATTTATTTTGCTTGTTCAGGTCATTAACTGACCTGATTAAGGGATTGTGTGCGGAGGGGTGGGACTTTAGAGCAAACTGTGACTGTTTCCCACACTGGGGGAAACACTCCCAGTTCAAATGGACCTGTTGCAGCTGTCAGCCTGTGGCACCTGCAAAGGTCCATTTGACAGGTTGGGGGAGGAGACCCTCACCCATTGCAGGAGGCCACTCTGTTACTTGGGACAAAGTTTGGCCTCCACCACCCTCCTCCTGACAATCAAAGTCACCAACTTGCACACTTACCCCGGGGCCCAGAGACATGTACCAACCTTGCGGACCCCCTCAGATGTACATCTTCCGGATGGGGGCCGCCATACCTGTAGTCATGACCTCCTCGGAGGGCGAACAGTATCACCAGCCTCACCAGCCTCGCCATCCACGCCGTCCACCTCTGACACGTGGAGCTCCACAACAGAGTGCTGTGACACATCCACCTGTACAGCAGGAGGGAGGGCTAGCGCAGAGAGAGATGCGTCGCAGAGGGCACTACCCTCGCCACAGGGTCCACAGACCGAGGGTCAGCTTTCTGGACCTCTCTGAGCAGCAGTGCACACGGAGGCTCAGAGTCACTCGACATGTAGTCGTGGACATCTGCAGCCTCTTTCATGCCGAGCTGCTCCTGGCTGGCCTGAGCACCATCTTCTTACCTGTCGCTGTCAAAGTCACCACTGCCCTCAACAACTTCTCCTCCGCATCCTTCCAGGGTGCAACCGGGAACATCGCCGACGTCTCTCAGTCGTCTGCGCAAAAGAGCCCTGCAAATACACCTACACCCATTCTGCAGTGACACAATGGATGGCATCAGTTGTGGGTCTTCATAGTGATCCTCAGGAGAGGGCATTATTGCACACATCAGACAAGATTCGCGAAGACATGGCAGTAGTGGTGCCAATATAATATGTAATGTGAGTTGGTCAGAAATTCAATATAAGTAACAACCATGACAAACCCTCAAACACCCTTGTGCATCCCCTTCATGCTCACAACATGTTTGCCTTACGCTGCCTACTGCACATATGTGATGCATGCCCTGTGGCTGCAGCACAGGTAGTGGCAGGTTGAGTGAGGCTGGCCGTGAAAGGGATGCACGAGAGGGTGAGTATGAGATAGAGCCATGAGATTGTATGAGGATTGGGTTGAGTGGTAGTGGCGGGATGAGTACTGGCGAGGTGAGTCGGTGCAGGTAAGAGGAGGATGAGGTTTGAGTGAGTATGAGGGGTGATGTGACAGAGTAGTGTTGGCAGTGCTGAAGGAGATGTGGGGTGGGGGCGGTGATGTGGCAGACGGAGTGTAGGGGAAAGAGCAAGTGTACTCATTTCGGCTGACCTACTGAGGTCATTGGAGCGCCTCCTGCACTGTATGCAGGTGGGCGATATGTTGGTGGTGCTGGTGACCTCCTCTGCCACCTCGAGCCAGGCCTTCCTGGCGGCAGAGGCAGGCCGCTTCCTCCCGCCCGCCGGGGGGAAGATCTCTGTCCTCCCCCTCCTCCTCACCCCATGTATTGATACCTGGAGTGAGGCATCATTAGACTGGGAGCAGCCTTCCCCCTGGGCTGCTCCATGCTGTAATTTTTTCCATTTGTTGCAGCATCTGTCAGTGGAGGACTGCCCCTTTAAATAGAGCTCCTCCAGCTGACAGATCTTACTGCACATACGTAGCCCGCCCGACGCGCAGATCAGCAGTGGGGAACCCGGAGGAGAAGGTAAGTGAATCCAATTATGCTACGATCGTGCGGGTGACTGACTCATTTCGCCGGGCGCGGGATAGCCCCCCCGCCGAGAACCCGCAGCCCTGGTAACATCGGGCCCATTATAAAGGATGTGATAACAGGACACTTAGAAAATAATAGGATTTGGCAGAGTCAAATGGATTTATGAAAGGGAAATCATGTTTGACAAACCTATTGGAGTTCTTTGAGGATGTAACTAATAGAATGGATAAGGGGGAATCAATAGATGTGGTGTATTTGGATTTTCAGAAGGCTTTCGATAAGGTCCCACACAGGAGGTTTTTGAAGTTAGAGCACGTGGAATTGGGGATAATATACTGGCATGGATTGAGAATTGGTTAACAGACAGAAATCAGAGAGTAGGAATAAATGGGTCTTTTTCAGGTTGGCAGACTGTGACTAGTGGGGTACCACAGGGATCAGTGCTTGGGCCCCAGCTATTCACAATCTATATCAATGATTTGGATGAGGGGACCAAATATAATATTTCCAAGTTTGCTGATGACACAAAACTAGGTGGGAATGTGAGTTGTGAGAAGGATGCAAAGAGGCTTCAAGGGGTATAGACAGGCTAAGTGAGTGGGCAAGAACATGGAAGATGGAATATAATGTGAAAAAATGTGAAGTTATCCACTTTGGGTAGGAAAAATAGAAATGCAAAGTATTTTTTAAATGGTGAAAGATTGGGAAATGTTGATGTTCAAAGTCCTTGTACATGAGTCATTGAAAGCTAGCATGCAGGTGCTGCAAGCAATTAGGAAGGCAAATGGTATGTTCGCCTTTATTACAAAGGGATTTGAGTACAGGAGTAAAGATGTCTTTCTGCAATTATATAGGGCCTTGGTGAGACCACACCTGGAGTATTGTGTATGATTTTGGTCTCCTTACCTAAGAAAGGATATTCTTGCCATAGAGGGAGTGCAATGAAGGTTCACCGGATTGATTCTAGGGATGGCGGGATTGTCATATGATGAGAGATTGAGTGGACAAGGCCTGTATTCTCTAGAGCTTAGAAGAATGAGAGGTGATCTCATTGAAACATACAAAATTCTTACAGGGCTAGACAGGATAGATGCAGGGAGGATGTTTCCCCTGGCTGGGGAGTCTGGAACCAGGGGTCACAGTCTCAGAATAAAGGGTGGGTCATTTGGGACTGAGCTGAGGAGAAATTTCTTCACTCAGAGGGTGGTGAATCTTTGGAATTCTCTACCCCAGAGGGCTGTGGAGGCTCAATCATTGAGTACATTCAAAACAGAGATCGATCGATTTCTAGATATTAAAGGCATCAAGGGATATGGGGATAGTGCAGGAAAATGATGTTGAGGTAGAAGATCAGCCATGATCTTGTTGAATGGCGGAGCAGGCTCGAGGGGCTGGATGGTCTACTCCTCTCCTGCTCCTATTTCTTATGATCTCATGTACATCGGACTATTTTATCTGTGAGGTGATGCAAGAAAGTACGTTGTTCGCATCCTCACTCTTTGCTCGTCCTGAAACCAGTAGGAGCACGTGTAAGTCTTCCAGCCTCCTGCATTCTTTGCTGCTATCGTTTGTAAATGCTGAAAATTTCTGCACGGGGTAATAATGTAAAAAAAAACACACACAAGTTGCTGTCTCTCAGATCACCTGTGGCCAAAATGGCGGTCAGCGACATCCAGAGCCACAGCCAGGACTTTCCCTCCAGAAGCACCTTTGGATGCCATCCTGCGCGGTGGACCTTGCCACATGAGGCACTATGAATAGGGTGTTGAACTCACTTCAGCGTTTTCCTTTACTTCTTTGTTCCAGGTTTCCAGCATTAGCTGTTTTTTTAAAAAAAAAACTTTTGTATTATTAAAATCATGAACCAACATTGAACATTATTTATAATCTTTCTAGTAAAATGGGTTTTCTTATTTTTTAAGGGTGTATTTTCGGTTACCATGGTACGATCGACAAACTGAGTTTCGTCGAACCTCCAAAGAATATCAATTTTGTGATGTAGGATCTTGCCGGATTGCCCTGTTATTTGTGGTGATGATTTTCTTCTTCCCTATAAGCCACCGTCGTGCGCATCTGATAAAATCAACGCTGCCCTGAGCTTCTCTTCAGGGTCAGGCATGATATAAGTCAATTACATTGATTCTGCATGATTTCACACTGGTATGGTGACTTGTCTGTGTATGTCTTTTATTCCAGAATGCATTATATTGCACATTAATGTAAAGTAGTGGCCACCTCCTGAGGCAGTTTAACGTTTACATATCAAACTAAAGGTCAAGCGTAGCACTAAGAAGAATTGCTGAGAAGGTATATTAGCCTGAACCAATTATTGAAATGCCAAGTTGTGCATTAAAGCTTTTGCCATAACATGCTGAGGATTTTGCGCAAAAAACGATATTTATCTTTCTTGGTGTCCTGCAAACTCATTTATTAGTCATAATAATTGAATATTCATCAGCCGTAATGGGCGGGCTCTGGGTCCCACCGGGAAGTGATCAGCTTACTGTTGGTTTTTATTTTTAAAAAGGCCAAAAGTAAACCTGCATTAGAGGAGATCGGTTGGTATTGATTCAGCACTGTCAGGCAGAAAGGCTAAGCATGACAGAATACAGGGCTGCCAATATTTCAGCTTTCAGCAGGATCAGTGGCTTCCAATTTATACTGTTCTTCATCAGCTTCCAACTACCATTTCTTGAATTACTCAACAAAAACGGCCTTAGTGGCTACAGTGATCCAGCCCCAGTAAACTGAAAGCAGCTTGTGTATTTGGACTCCCATGTTTGTTGGAAAGGAGCTATTTTAATCTTGTTGACTGATAGCCTGTTTCAATAAATGTTTCAAACATCACCTTCACTGCAATTCAACAAGAGGACCACTCCCCATAACATTGCATTCTCACTGATTCCCTTAATCAGTTACCAAAATGCCATTACTGCTTCCATAGTTGATTACATACCAGGCTTTTACTAAATGGTCCATTAAATATGTGGAGTAATTTTAACTGAATCAGCAGTACAATTATAACTGCTGCGTGGTTAATAAATTTGCTTACCCGATGGCTTGCTGGGCAAAAGCCCTCTGTAATGCACTAATAAGCCATAAAGGCCAAGAAGGCTCCAGAATTGATCCCTGGTCTGTACCACCATTGCCAATATTTGTGATTCTGAAAGGGAACTCTGACACACACCCCAAGTGGGAGTTTTGACTTAGTACTGAAGTTGTAGCCAAAGAAGTGTCCTTGAAAGTGTTGGAACTCTAATTCAGAATTGTGAGTGTTCATAATGTTTGCTGATTTTGGCCATGTGATGGAAGGAGCTTAACTTGGCCCCAATGACAAAAAGAAGAAAAATCGTCAGGGTTTTTACTCCTGATCACCAACCATCATCCCCTTCACAAAGTGCATGTAAGTGGATGTTTTGTGAGGACAGGTTTGGATTTGGATGGGATCTCTCCAATGATCAAATAGCCTGCAGACACTCCCTGTCTAGTCTGACAGATGAGGAATGGTTAATTGGACGAAGGGCTGCAGGTGGCACCTTTTCTTTTATTCGTTCATGGGATGTGGGCATCGCTGGCAAGGCCGGCATTTATTGCCCATCCCTAATTGCCCTTGAGAAGGTGGTGGTGAGCCGTCGCCTTGAACCGCTGCAGTCCGTGTGGTGAAGATTCTCCCACAGTGCTGTTAGGAAGGGAGTTCCAGGATTTTGACCTAGCGACGATGAAGGAATGGCGATATATTTCCAAGTCGGGATGGTGTGTGACTTGGAGGGGAACGTGCAGGTGGTGGTGTTCCCGTGTGCCTGCTGCCCTTGTTCTTCTAGGTGGTAGAGGTTGCGGGTTTGGGAGGTGCTGTCGAAGAAGCCTTGGCAAGTTGCTGCATTGCATCCTGTGGATGGTACACACTGCAGCCACGGTGCACCGGTGGTGAAGTGAGTGAATGTTTAGGGTGGTGGATGAGCTTCTTGAGTGTTGTTGGAGCTGCACTCATCCAGGCAAGTGGAGAGTATTCCATCACACTCCTGACTTGTGCCTTGTCCCTGTTGAACTGTATTCCCATGGAGGTTATCACCTTCAACAGAAGGGGAGAAAATTATGCAGGGGATTGGGGGCAAATCAAATGTTTTGGTTATTGCAATGTGAAATTTTTTAAAATGCCTTTGCCGAAGCCAATCTCGTGATGGCGGATGTAATAGTAATAAATGAACAGTTGTTTTATTGGTATTTTAAATCCCACACTGGACAATATTATCTTCATTATCATTATGTTCTGCTTCTAACACCTTAATGGTACACTAACCAGGCTTGCTTGCACTCTTTTTATTTTTCTAACAGATGTATAGAAGGTGTTGGTTGGTATTTAAGAAGGCCTCCAGCAAAGGTCCTAGAAGGTTAGAGAAATTTCCTGATGAAAAGGCTGCCTATTTCCGAAACTTTCACAAGGTAAATATTCTCGGCTTTCTACTAAATACTTTCCATCCTATAAGATTAACAGTAACTGCAATCCAGCTAATTAGCACAATATATTCTTAGTTATCATTTCTGGGGGTTCATGTTTGAATTAAGGTCACTTCGGTCATGAGACTGGAGTAATTGATCTTGCTTTGGACGCTAGTGCTTTTAACACCAGAATAGGTTCATTTTTCCTTACATATTTTAAATTAGTGCATGAATTCATCTGTTTGTTATCTACCCTTTTATTTGACAGGTAAAATTCAGCTTGTTGTAAAGAGAAATGCCATTTTAAGTTTGTTTTGTTGTAAAGTATTAGGAACAAAGTCCTTCATTTGTTTGGTTTACTGAGTTGGAGGGTGGGTTGCTGGAGTTGAGTTAAGGAGAGAGCTCTTACACTGGAGTTCACAAGTATAGACCCTATGGCCTAAAAATTGGTCCCCACAGCACCCATTTTTTGAACTGCTAAGGCCCCAAAATAGTGGGGAGAAAGCATGTGCACATTTCCAGCTGGAAGGGTGTCACCCACCTGAAACAGGCGTTAGGCCCTTTGCATATGCAAATAGCCGTGGCCCAATTTCTAGGCCATTAGCTGAAAGAATGCAATGCAGTCGTACACTGTTCACGGGGTAAACACATACTGCTGAATTTTAAATAACCTTGCAGGTAAAGAAAGAATGTGCATTGCTTGGGTTTCATTATTCCATTGCATGTACATAATTAGAACTAGTCCTATTTATGATAACTCTTTAAATTAAATTAAGTATTTTGCATCGTTGCAGTAAAGTTAAATTTATGAATTCATTTTGGAAATTTACATAATAAAAGTTTTCATGAAATGAATTGAGCTTAATCCAATTTTGGTATATCAACAAATCTGAATTTTAAATCATAGTTTGCAGCAGGAAGTTATTAACATTCATTCTCATGAGAATAAACCAATCTGCTATTACATTAATAGACACCACAATACATCCTTGCTGAATATCGAGAATAGATATTTGCATAAAAATTACCCAAGGAAATCAGTATTTATAATTTTGTACAAAGGCAAAGAATAGAAGTAATCTTTGGTTTGTGTATGTGGGGAGGGGGGGAGAAACGAGGCAGTGATTGGGAGGGTGTGGGTGAGTGGTGGGCAGGAGTGGCACACAGTGTTAATGTGGGGTTGAGAGGAGCAGTGCTGCACCTCCTGGCTCCACATTCAGGTAAGTATTTTTAACAAACTTACCTTTTTGATGGCGGCCTGCAGCATTCCCTTTATCGACCTGCCGGTTAGACCGTATGTACACCTGGTTTTCCTGAAGTGGAGATGCCGGTGATGGACTGGGGTTGGCAAATGTAAAGAATCTTACAACACCAGGTTATAGTCCAACAATTTTATTTGAAAATCACAAGCTTTCGGAGGCTTTCTCCTTCGTCAGGTGAATGTGGAAATCCTTGAACGTTTCGCATTTATATTCAGAGAACAATACCTGGTGATTACAGATAATCTTTCCAACTGCCCGTTGTCAAGGCAATCAAAGTGTTCAGACAGAGAGGTGTTACCTACAGGACCACCGAATATACAAACGGCCAGAACACAAAACAGAGAGAGAGGGAGAAACATCCGAAAGGAAGAGAAAGACAGAAAATGACCCGTTGTATTAAAAACAGATAACTTTTATTCGCTGGTGGGGTTACGTGTAGCGTGACATGAACCCAAGATCCCGGTTGAGGCCGTCCTCATGTGTGCGGAACTTGGCTATCAATTTCTGCTCAACGATATTGCGTTGTTGTGTGTCTCGAAGGCCGCCTTGGAGAACGCTTACCCAAAGATCGGTGGCTGAATGTCCTTGACTGCTGAAGTGTTCCCCGACTGGGAGGGAACCCTCCTGTCTGGCGATTGTTGCGTGGTGTCCATTCATCCGTTGTCGCAGTGTCTGCATGGTCTCGCCAATGTACCATGCTCTGGGGCATCCTTTCCTGCAACATATGAGGTAGACAACGTTGGCCGAGTCACAGGAGTATGAACCATGTACCTGGTGGGTGGTGTCCTCTCGTGTGATGGTGGTATCTGTGTCAATAATCTGGCATGTCTTGCAGAGGTTGCCGTGGCAGGGTTGTGTGGTGTCGTGGACGCTGTTCTCCTGAAAGCTGGGTAATTTGCTGCGAACGATGGTCTGTTTGAGGTTGGGTGGCTGCTTGAAGGCGAGTAGTGGAGGTGTGGGGATGGCCTTAGCGAGGTGTTCGTCGTCATCGATGACATGTTGAAGGCTGCAGAGAACATGGCGTAGTTTCTCCGCTCCGGGGAAGTACTGGACGACGAAGGGTACTCTGTTGGTTGCGACCCGTGTTGGTCTTCTGAGGAGGTCTATGCGATTTTTCGCTGTGGCCCGTCGGAACTGTCGATCGACGAGTCGAGCGTCATATCCGGTTCTTACGAGGGCATCTTTCAGCGTCTGTAGGTGTCCATCGCATTCCTCCTCGTCTGAGCAGATCCTGTGTATTCGCAGGGCCTGTCCATAGGGGATGGCCTCTTTGACGTGGTTAGGGTGGAAGCTGGAAAAGTGGAGCATCGTGAGGTTGTCCGTGGGCTTGCGGTAGAGTGAGGTGCTGAGGTGCCCGTCTTTGATGGAGATTCATGTGTCCAAGAAAGAAACTGATTCTGAGGAGTAGTCCATGGTGAGCTTGATGGTGGGATGGAATTTGTTGATGTTATCGTGTAGTCTCTTTAGTGATTCTTCGCCGTGGGTCCATAGGAAGAAAATGTCGTCGATGTATCTGGTGTATAGTGTTGGTTGGAGGTCCTGTGCAGTGAAGAAGTCCTGCTCGAACTTGTGCATAAAAATGTTGGCGTATGGGGGTGTGAATTTGGTCCCCATGGCTGTTCCGTGTGTTTGGGTAAAGAACTGGTTATCGAAGGTGAAGACATTGTGATTCAGGATGAAGCGGATGAGTTGTAGGATGGCGTCTGGAGATTGGCTGTTGTTGGTGTTGAGTATTGATGCTGTTGCAGCGATGCCGTCATCGTGGGGGATACTGGTGTAGAGTGCCGATACGTCCATCGTGGTGAGAAGTGTTCCTGGTTCAACGGTCCGTGGGTACTGAGTTTTTGTAGGAAGTCTGTAGTGTCGTG
The DNA here is from genome assembly GCF_035084215.1 of Heptranchias perlo. Classification (NCBI taxonomy): domain Eukaryota; kingdom Metazoa; phylum Chordata; class Chondrichthyes; order Hexanchiformes; family Hexanchidae; genus Heptranchias; species Heptranchias perlo. The sequence goes on from NC_090327.1 coordinate 106,086,839, forward strand.
ACAGAAGCTGGGGGTTCCCTGTACGATGGGTTTCAGGATGCCCTCGACATATCCAGAGAGGTTCTCACACAGGGTTCCGTTGCCTGATACGATAGGACGTCCGGGTGTGTTGGCTTTGTGTATCTTTGGGAGGCAGTAGAAGTCTCCCACGCGGGGAGTACGTGGGATGAGAGCGCGTAGGATGCTTTGAAGGTCTGGATCAAAGATCTTGATCAGTTTGTTGAGCTGGTGGGTGTGTTCTTTGGTCGGATCTGCGGGTAACCGTCTGTAGTGTTCCTGGTTGTCCAGTTGTCGGTATGCTTCTTTGCAATAGTCCGTTCTGTTCTGTATGACGATGGCTCCTCCTTTGTCCGCTGGTTTGATGACGATGTTGCGGTTGGTCTTGAGAGCGTTGATGGCGTTGCGTTGTGTTCGGGTGACATTCTGGACTGTCTTGTGAGTGCGGCTGATGAATCTGGCATTGACGCATTTCCTGACAGCTTGAGCATACATGTCAAGCTTAGGGCAGCGACCCTCCGGAGGAGTCCAGTTTTCCTGAACGCAGCTGACCTGGCCCTGTTTCAGGCATGGGAGCTGGATGCCTATTTTTTGCCTATAGCAATATGGCGGGCCATGCACTTCCAGCTCTTAATGAGTGTGCACTTCCTGCCCGCCATATTGGACACTTAGGTGCCCGAAGGACTGACGCGTGCCATGGAGTTTCTAGGCCTTAGACTTTTGATTGGCTTTAATTGTTATGGGTTGAGACTGGCTTCTGTTTGGATTTTCCCTCTGTTCTTCAAAAGGAATGGGGAAAGAAATTCTTGGAACTGAATTTCCACTTATACTATTGATTAGGGTTCAACAACTTCAGTAATTTAAATCTGTGTACTGGTTTGATAGACTGCAGGGCAGTGAGGAGGGAAACTCTACATGATCTGAACCTAATCCAATTATTTTCATCTCAATCTGACAATGCTACAGTATGTTAACCCTACACGTGACTCATTTCATCCAGCAATACCATTGTCCAGCATTGAGTGGGCTTTCTGGAAATTTCTAAAATGTGGGTCAGGCACCAAAAGTTAGTGGCCTTAAAAAATTGGATCATGCTGCACCCCTTTCACTTGGGCAGCAAGGCCTCATTCCTGGGACTGCGCCTCAGCACTTATATGGCTCTGTGCAAGAACTGTCAACATTGGCTCTTAGAGCCAAGATGGCAGCCATCTGAGGTTCCATGGAGGTAGTGTTAGCTGGCATGGAAGCTGTCAGTAGAGGCTCCAGCATGGTAAGTGCCATTGACACATTCATGGAGCTGACCACTTGGTCCATGTTGGTCAGGACGGTCTCCATACTCTGCGCGAAGCTGCAACACAATGTAGAGCTGGAATCCAGCATGCTCTGAGCCATTGTGCGCAAGCTCGCTGGCAGGCTGCCCAGTGTACCAAGCATTCTCCGGTGTACGCCCATCAGCCTTCTTCGGTAGGCTGGGCCCTCAAAGTGAGCATCTGAGTCCTCTGTAGCTCTTGCCCCCCGACGAGCTAGCACCGATGGTGTCCTATCCTCTTGCCTTTACTCCTGCATGCTTGTGGCCAGTGATTCACACGTGAAGATCCCTCATCCAACCTACCCTCTTAAGTGCACATGGTTCCAGTCTCTGAGCTGGCGCTCGAGTGATGTTTCATCTTCAGGAAGGCCGCCCTCCTCTTCAAGTGGCAGAGGGGCCTTGATATTTTCAGCACCTGAAATAAAAGAGAGGGAAAAGGGTTAGCTTTTGGTGTGAAGAGAGAACAAAGGAGTGGCTGGTGAGGGCAGCTGCAGTTTGTCATGCAGAGTGTGTAGGGTGTGATAGAAGTACAAAGGGAAAAAGAGCTCTTGGCATTGACCTTCTCAATGTCCTCATCCCATTGGCGGCAGAGAAGTTTTCTGGAGGGCTTGCTTTCCTCCTCTCCATTGCCTCTACAAGGGCCTCCAAAGCTGCATTCGAGAACCTGGGTACCATCTCAGTACCTCTTCCAGCCACTTTATCTCTTGGAGAATTTTACCCTCTTTTCTTTAAGAGATGCTGGCTGCTTTTCAGTGTCTTCATTTGATCCTGATTTCCCGTCCCCCCACAAATAGACAGGCAGGGGGGAATTTCAACCCCCCCAAGAGGGGGGGGTCAAATTGCTAAAAATGTGAAACCCGAACGTGCCTCTTTCTGGTTTAACCGCGGTGGGTTTGGGGGCGTCCGAGTAACCTGGTCTGGAGAGACGGGTCAGTGATTTGAATATTTAAATGAGACTCCATTCCTGAGATTTTGGGAGCCATTTGAATTTAATGGCTGGTTCCCGGGGCTCAGGAACTCTGGCAGCTGAAGGGAGGTGGGAGCTGTCAAATCCAGCAGGTATGCACTTTTGCAGCACAGGCTTGTGGACCAGGAGGAGCAGGAGTGTATCTCCCCTGGCCCCTCAAGCACATCTTCTGTCATGATTTCTTCCGACGCCCTCCCCCACCCGCGATTTTCAGACCTCCCTCGAGATCTTCAGACCCCCCACTGCGATCACTCCCCCTCCCCCCACGAGATCTCTCCCTCCCTCCCTGCTGCCGTGCTCTGAGCCCACCCCTCTTTCCACCGCCTCCCCCCCACCCCCCCCACAATGACCACTAATCTTCTCGATTGCTGTCCTGGACCACAGGCTTTCCCGCCTGGCAGCGACCAGCCTCTCAGGACAATGGAGATAGAGAGTAAAATGAAACCGAAAAAAGGGACGTATGATAGATGTCAGATTGATAACACAAGTGAGAACCAGGCAGAATATAGAAAGTTCAGAGGGGAAGTGAAAAAGGAAATAAGAGGGGCAAAGACAGAGTATGAGAATAGACTGGCGGCCAACATAAAAGGGAATCCAAAAATCTTCTACAGGCATGTAAATAGGTCGTAAGAGGAGGGGTGAGGCCGATTAGGGACCATAAAGGAGATCTACTCATGGAGGCAGAGGGGATGGCTGAGGTACTGAATGAGTACTTTGCATCTGTCTTTACCAAAGAAGAAGATGCTGCCAGAGTCTCAGTAAAGGAAGATATAGTTGAGATACTGGATGGGCTAAATATTGATAAAGAAGAGGTACTAGAAAGGCTAGCTGTACTTAAAGTAGATAAGTCACCCGGTCTGAATGGGATGCATTCTAGGTTGCTGAGGGAAGTAAGGATGGAAATTGTGGAGGTACTGGCAATAATCTTCCAAACATCCGTAAATACAGGGATGATGCCAGAGGACTGGAGAATTGTAAATGTTACACCCTTGTTCAAAAAAAGATGTAAGGATAAACCCAGCAACTATAGGCCAGTCAGTTTAACCTTAGTGGTGGGGAAACTTTTAGAAACGATAATCCGGGACAGAATTAACAGTCACTTGGACGAGGGTGGATTGATTAAGGAAAGCCAGCACGGATTTGTTAATGGCAAATCGTGTTTAACTAACCTGATAGAGTTTTTTGATAAGGTAACAGAGAGGGTAGATGAGGGCAATGCAGTTGATGTGCATATAGGAGAAAAAAAAATGAGGTTGAGATTTGCAAAGCCCGAACAGAAACAGTCGTGGAAGCAGAATCCATAATAGCTTTTAAGAGAGAAGTGGATAAATATTTGAAAAAGAAAAATTTAAAACGAGTCAGGTAGTGGTCTGTTTTGATACTCTACAGCTTTTGAAAACGGGAATAAGATTTATGGAGGCATATGTCCAGTAGCTAAAAGCAATTACCAGCCATGGTTTTGTGTTTGTTTCCTGGGTATGTTATTGAATGTTTACCTAGATCCCAAGGCAAGGATAGACACCCTCATCAGTATGGGGAGTTGGAACTATCCACGAGAGCAATCTTAGGATCAGAAAGCTCCAGAAACTTAACAAAGACCTATGCTCATTCAGAACTGTGTTGATATGACATAAATTATTTCACTTAGAGCCCTTACAGCCAACAGAGAAAGGAAACTTTCACCCAGTCAGTCTGGGCTGGAATTCAACTGAGATCCCTATTGTGAATGGACACAGTACTAATTCACTGAATCCTAATGTCCTCCAGAGCGGAGTATTTTATCATAGAATCATAGAATCTCACAGCTCAGAAGGAGGCCATTTGGATCATCGTGCCTGTGCCAGCTCTTTCAAAGAGCTAGTAACATAGGAACATGAGTAGGCCATTCAACCCCTGGAGTCTGACTCAGTACCACTGATCCACCAGGAGTGCATTCCCAGGCTGCTCAGGATTCCATTATTTTCCCAAGACCTGGGGGTAAATTTTAACTTCCAGCCAGAATGGGGGAGGGATGGGGGGAGATTTCCAGGTGCGAAACCAAGAGGGTAAATGGATCGTGACCTTAATGACGCCCAGCAATGGCACTTCCAGGTTTAGCGCCCAATGTGGGGGGGGGTCAGCCACCATCATGGTTCGGGTGGTCAGCAAGCATCGTGCATCGGTGGGGATCCACCATCAGGGGTGGGGGGTGGGGGCTCGGCCGATCGCGGGGTTCCTGTCGGTCAGGTGAGCTTGAGCACTCCTGCTCCTCCGGGCCCACAAGCAGAGCAATAAAGGCACTCACCTCATGGATCCAGCCCTTCCCGCCTGCTTTCACCTGACATGATTCGGAGGCGATGGGAAACCCGAACAAGTAAGGTTAGATTCATTTTAATTGTCCAGTACACAAAATATTAAGCACCTCAAGTATCTCAATGAGATACATTGCCCTTTTAAATATCGGCCCGCCGGCTTTAAATGGAGTTGGGACTTCCTGGTGTCTGCTGTCCACATGCAGACAAATCTGCCTGGGTTAAACCCAGAAGTGGGGGTGTTGGAGCTGGGGTGCATTCCCACTTTGAAAATTTAGGCTTTAACCAACTTTTTACCCCCTATCATTGGGCCCGGGTAGCGCAATCCATTATTAACCCGCGCCCGATGGCCCCCGCGCAGGCAGGACGAGAACTTCTTCCAGCTTGAGTATTTAACCTTCAAGCAGTGTTGAAATCCAGGCCTTACACAAAGATTGAAGTAAATGCGCACTTTCCCCCAGCAGGGGGAGCCTCAATCTCTTAAAGGGAGGATGTCTCTTAAAATCTCGTAAAGGTAGCCGGTACATGTTGTTTGCTTAAAAAAATAACAGTCTGCTGTCTGCACGGAGTCTAAACGGAGATCAGACATCGCACACGTAAAACACAGATGCAGGTCCTGTCCCTATGTTTACAAACTGATGAGTTATGTTAAAACATTGAATAAAGCTTGCACACTACTAAATCCCACATCCTCACCAAGCTGCCGATCTGAGTTTGTACCAGGCCTGCGAGAGAGTGTGCACCAAAGTTCTCTGCTGATGCATTAGAGGTCTTGGTGCAAGAGATGGACAGAAAGAGGGACATCCTATATCTGCAGGGTAGTAGTGGGCGGGCCGGCAAGAGGCCCTCCAGACATATGCCCAAAAGACATATGGGGGGAGGCAGTGGGGGACGAAGTCAATGCCAGGCGCACAGCATCATGAACATGGATGCAGTGCAGGAGGAAGTTCAATGCTTTGACATGAGTGGTCAAGGTGAGTGAGGTCAACTGTCAAGTGGCATCTCCTACCAACTGCACCACACACTACACCCCCATCCCCCACATACCAACAAACTCTTTCCATCAGTACTCAACTCTTCCAATCAGATGCTTCCTCTCATCCTTACACATTACCACTATGTTGCAAGCCACCCAGCCACAACTCACACACACTGGCAGCTATTCAACCATGACATGCACATCACGCAGACAAACGTCCCGCTTTCTTGCAGGAGAAGGTGGCACATAACAGGAGGCTGCAAGTGACGGTCGCATTTAGCCCCTTGAGCCTGTTCCGCCATTCAATGAGATCATGGTTGATCTGTGACCTAACTCCATATACCCGCCTTAGCCCCATATGCCTTAATACCCTTGGTTCACAGAAATCTATTAATCTTAGATTTAGAATTCACAATTGAGCTAGCATCAGCTGCCATTTGCAGAAGAGTGTTCCAAACTTCTCCCACCCTTTGCGTGTAGAAGCATTTCCTAACTTCACTCCTGTAGGTCCTGGCTCTAAATGTTAGGCTATGTCCCCTCGTCCTAGTATTCAAGCCAGGAGACTTTCAAAAACAGTTATAAATGCATCAGCAGCCAGAAGCAATAATCCAGCAACTAACCTATAAATCCTGCACGGTCCCTTTTAAATAGCTGGTTTGGGGGGGCCCGCCAGATACTCTAAGACATGTTCAGATGGTCGTGGTTAAGATTGTACGTTGAGTTGAGCGTTAAGTCCCAAAATGGTGTCTATCCCTTTAAATCAGCATTGCACACTGATTGTGTCCATTTTCTCCTTACTTTACATGCTGCCGGCGTTCGGTATTTGCGCATGTGCTAATACCTACACCAAAATGGCGTCCAGCGCACATCACGCTGGAAACGTGCATATGCAGCCAAGACGACATCTTGGCACTTCGGGAGGCTGTGTAGCGCTGAAACAATGGGCGCTACACGGTCCAATTTCTAGCCCTTAGCATTTTTACTGCCCACCCACTCCCAACTCACCCGTTCTTGGGGGTTAAAATTTACTCCCTGATCTCTGTATTGTTATTTTTCCCTTGGATCTTTTAACAAAATGTTCTCAGCTCTCCAGATGAAACTGACCACTTGCTGAAGTGCCAGGCGCTCTCTGGTACTTTGGCCAAGTGCCCACCCGTGAGTCTTGACAGTGTCTCAGGAGGCTATTCGATTATGGAAAGTGTCACGGTCAACCCGACCATGTCATAGGAACATAGGACTGGAGTAGGCCATTCAGCCCCTCGAGCCTGTTCTGCCATTCAATTAGATTATGTCTGATCTGTGTCTTAATTCCATCAACCTGCCTTGGTTCAGTAACCCTTTATGCCTTTGTTTAACAAAAATCTATCAATCTCAGATTGGAATTTTCAATTGACCTAGCCTCAACTGCTTTGTGGGGAAGAGAGTTCCAGATTTCCAATACCCTTTATGTGAAGAAGTACTTCCTGACATCACCCCTGAACAGCCTAGCTCTAATTTTAAGGTTATGCCCCTTTGTTCTGCACCCACCAGAGGAAATAGTTTCTCCCGAAATACCTTATCAACTCCTTTAATCATCTTAAACATCTCAGTTAGATCACCCCTTAATCTTCTATACTCAAGGGAATACAGGCCTCGTCTATGCAACCGGTCCTCATGATTTAACCCTTTTAGCCCCGGTATCATTCTGATCTATCTGCACTGCATCCTCTCCAAGGCCAATATATTCCTGAGGTGCGGTGTCCAGAACTGAATGCAATACTCTCAATGGGATCTAACCAGAGCTTTTTATAACTGTAACATAACTTCCACCCCATTGTATTCCAGCCCCTTTAAGGCCAACTTTCCATTAGCCTTTTCAATTATTTTTTGTACCTGTCCACTAGCTTTTAGTGATTTATGTACTTGCACCTCTAAATCTCTCTGCTCCTCCAAAGTCCGAGCTTCTCACCATTTAGAAAATGCTGTAATCTATCTTTTACGTCCAAAGTGGATGACCTCACATTTCCCCACATTTATTTCCATCTGCCACAGTTTTTCCCACTCACATAATCTATCAATGTTCCTTTGCAACTTTCTGCTCCCATCTACACTATTTACTGTGCCATCTAATTTGGCGTCATCAGCAGACTTGGATATATGGCTCTCTACTCCTTCATCTAAGTTATTTATAAATATAGTGAAAAGCTGAGGCCCCGGTACAGATCCCTGGGGGACACTACTAGTCACATCCTGCCAATTGGAGTACATACCCATTATCCCTGCTCTCTGTCTCCTACCTCTTAATCAATTTCCTACCCATGTCAATAGGTTGCCTCCAATTCCATGCAATCCCATTTTTGTTAAGAGTCACTTATATGGAACCTTATTGAATGCCTTCTGGAAGTCCATATAAATAACATCCATTGACATTCCCTTATCTACCATGGTTAGTTACGTCCTCAAAAAATTCAATTAAGTTAGTTAGACATGACTTACCCATTACAAATCCATGCTGGCTCTCTCTGATCAGTACATATTTGTCCAAGTGCTCAGTCATTCTGTTCCTAATAACAGATTTTAGTAGCTTCCCCACAACTGACATTAAACTAATAGGTCTATAATTTCCTGGTTTCTCTCTCCCACCTTTCTTAAATAATGGAGTTACATTGGCAATTTTCCAATACAAGGGGACAATTCCTGAATCAAGAGAGTTTTGGAAGATCATGACTAAAGCATCTACAATTTCCTCACCTACTTCTTTTAATACCCTGGGGTAGAAACCATCAGGTCCTGGAGATTTGTTTATCTTTAGTGTTGTTATTTTCTCCATTGCCATTTTTTTTGCGTATATTAAATCTAGTTAGTTCCTCCCCTTGATTTATTTTTAGTTTTGCTCGTATCTCTGGTACTTTATCCTCATCCTCTACTGTGAAGATCGATATAAAGTAATTATTTAGCGAGTCTGCCATTTCCTTATTTTCAATCACAATATCACCTGTGTTTGTCTTTCTCTTAATATGCTTGTAAAAACCTTTAGTGTTGTCCTTGATATCCCTAACAAGTTTTTTCTCATATTCCTTTTTTTGCAGCTCTTACCATTTTCTTTGCATCCCTTAAGTGTTCCTTGTATCTCTCGCAGTTTGTGGGGTCTTTACTGTTCTTTGCATTCATATAAGCCCTTTCTTTTAGTTTTATACTATTTCTCTCACTTCTCTTGTTGACCAAGGTTGTTCAATTACACAAGTAGAACTCTTGCCCTTTAGGAGTATGCACAGGTCTTGTATTCTACAAAATACTTCTTTGAACACCTCCCACTGTTCATCTGTAGTTTTATCCGTTAATAGTTCTGCCCAGTCTATTGTGGTCAATTTTTGCCTCATCCCTCCAAACTCCACCTTACCTAAATTTAAAACCTTGGTTTATGACTCACCCTTCTCCCTCTCAAACCTAATATCGAATTCAATCATCTTATGGTCATTGTTAGCTTGGTGTTCCCTTACTGTTAGATTGTTGATTAATTCAGGCTCATTACTCATCACTAAATCTACGATGGCCTGTTCTCTTATTGGTTCAAGAGCATATTGTTCCAGCTACATCATTAAATAAATTTAAAACAGAAATAGACAGTTTCCTAGAAGTAAAGGGAATTAGGGGTTACGGGGAGCGGGCAGGAAATTGGACATGAATTTAGATTTGAGGTCAGGATCAGATCAGCCATGATCTTATTGAATGGCGGAGCAGGCTCGAGGGGCCGATTGGTCTACTCCTGCTCCTATTTCTTATGTTCTTATGTAAAGCTGTCTCGAATACACTCAGAAATTCACTGCCTTTGGGACTCGAGCTGTTCAGCTACTCCCAGTCGATGTGAAAATTAAAGTCTCCCGTTATAACCATTCTGTTTTTGCAACAAGCTTCTCTGATCTCCGGGTTTATGCATCCAGCTACTTTATTACTGCTATCAGGAGGTCTGTAGACAACTCCCACCAAAGTCTTACATCTTTTTCTATTCCTCAATTCTACCCAGAGAGTTTCTACTGCCTGCTTACCCTTATTTATTTATTTTTTATTCGTTCACGGGATGTGGGCGTCGCTGGCGAGGCCAGCATTCATTGCCCATCCCGAATTGCCCTCGAGAAGGTGGTGGTGAGCCGCCTTCTTGAACCGCTGCAGTCCGTGTGGTGACGGTTCTCCCACAGTGCTGTTAGAAAGGGAGTTCCAGGATTTTGACCCAGCGACAATGAAGGAACGGCGATATATTTCCAAGTCGGGATGGTGTGTGACTTGGAGGGGAACGTGCAGGTGGTGGTGTTCCCATGCGCCTGCTGCTCTTGTCCTTCTAGGTGGTAGAGGTCGCGGGTTTGGGAGGTGCTGTCGAAGAAGCCTTGGCGAGTTGCTGCAGTGCATCCTGTGGATGGTGCACACTGCAGCCACAGTGCGCCGGTGGTGAAGGGAGTGAATGTTTAGGGTGGTGGATGGGGTGCCAATCAAGCGGGCTGCTTTATCTTGGATGGTGTCGAGCTTCTTGAGTGTTGTTGGAGCTGCACTCATCCAGGCAAGTGGGGAGTATTCCATCACACTCCTGACTTGTGCCTTGTAGATGGCGGAAAGGCTTTGAGGAGTCAGGAGGTGAGTCACTCACCGCAGAATACCCAGCCTCTGACCTGCTCTTGTAGCCACAGCATGTATATGGCTGGTCCAGTTAAGTTTCTGGTCAATGGTGACTCCCAGGATGTTGATGGTGGGGGATTCGGCGATGGTAATGCCGTTGAATGTCAAGGGGAGGTGGTTAGACTCTCTCTTGTTGGAGATGGCCATTGCCTAGCACTTGTCTGGCGTGAATGTTACTTGCCACTTATGAGCCCAAGCCTGGATGTTGTCCAGGTCTTGCTGCATGCGGGCTCGGACTGCTTCATTATCTGAGGGGTTGCAAATGGAACTGAACACTGTGCAGTCATCAGCGAACATCCCCATTTCTGACCTTATGATGGATGGAAGGTCATTGATGAAGCAGCTGAAGATGGTTGGGCCTAGGACACTGCCCTGAGGAACTCCTGCAGCAATGCCCTGGGGCTGAGATGATTGGCCTCCAACAACCACTACCATCTTCCTTTGTGCTAGGTATGACTCCAGCCACTGGAGAGTTTTCCCCCTGATTCCCATGGACTTCAATTTTACTAGGGCTCCTTGGTGCCACACTCGGTCAAATGCTGCCTTGATGTCAAGGGCATTCACTCTCACCTCACCTCTGGAATTCAGCTCTTTTGTCCATGTTTGGACCAAGGCTGTAATGAGGTCTGGAGCCGTGTGGTCCTGGCGGAACCCAAACTGAGCATCGGTGAGCAGGTTATTGGTGAGTAAGTGTCGCTTGATAGCACTGTCGACTACACCTTCCATCACTTTGCTGATGATTGAGAGTAGACTGATGGGGCGGTAATTGGCCTGATTGGATTTGTCCTGCTTTTTGTGGACAGGACATACCTGGGCAATTTTCCACATTGTCGGGTAGATGCCAGTCTTGTAGCTGTACTGGAACAGCTTGACTAGAGGCGCAGCTAGTTCTGGAGCACAAGTCTTCAGCACTACAGCCGGGATGTTGTCGGGGCCCATAGCCTTTGCTGTATCCAGTGCACTCAGCCGTTTCTTGATATCACGTGGAGTGAATCGAATTGGCCGAAGACTGGCTTCCGTGATGGTGGGGATATCGGGAGGAGGCTGAGATGGATCATCCACTCGGCACTTCTGGCTGAAGATGGTTGCAAATGCTTCAGCATTGTCTTTTGCACTCACGTGCTGGACTCCGCCATCATTGAGAATGGGGATGTTTGCAGAGCCTCCTCCTCCCCTTAGTTGTTTAATTGTCCACCACCATTCACGACTGGATGTGGCAGGACTGCAGAGCTTTGATCTGATCCGTTGGTTGTGGAATCGCTTAGCTCTGTCTATAGCATGTTGCTTCCGCTGTTTAGCATGCATGTAGTCCTGAGTTGTAGCTTCACCAGGTTGGCACCTCATTTTTAGGTACGCCTGGTGCTGCTCCTGGCATGCTCTTCTGCACTCCTAATTGAACCAGGGTTGATCCCCTGGCTTGTTGGTAATGGTAGAGTGAGGAATATGCCGGGCCATGAGGTTACAGATTGTGCTGGAATACAATTCTGCTGCTGCTGATGGCCCACAGTGCCTCATGGATGCCCAGTTTTGAGCTGCTAGATCCATTCTGAATCTATCCCATTTAGCACGGTGGTAGTGCCACACAACACGTTGGATGGTGTCCTCAGTGCGAAGACGGGACTTCATCTCCACGAGGACTGTGCGGTGGTCACTCCCACCAATACTGTCATGGACAGATGCATTTGCGACAGGTGGATTGGTGAGGATGAGGTCAAGTAAGTTTTTCCCTCGTGTTGGTTCGCTCACCACCTGCCGCAGGCCCAGTCTGGCAGCTATGTCCTTCAGGACTCGGCCAGCTCGGTTAGTAGTGGTGCTACCGAGCCACTCTTGGTGATGGACATTGAAGTCCCCCACCCAGAGTACATTCTGTGCCCTTGCTACCCTCAGTGCTTCCTCCAAGTGGTGCTCAACATGGAGGAGGACTGATTCATCAGCTGAGGGAGGATGGTGGGTGGTAATCAGCAGGAGATTTCCGTGCCCATGTTTGACCTGATGCCATGAGATTTCATGGGGTCCAGAGTCAATGTTGAGGACTCCCAGGGCCACTCCCTCCTGACTGTATATCACTGTACCGCCACCTCTGGTGGGTCTGTCCTGCCGGTGGGACAGGACATACCCAGGGATGGTGATGGAAGAGTCTGGGACATTGGCTGAAAGATATGATTCTGTAAGTATGGCTATGTCAGGCTGTTGCTTGACTAGTCTGTGGGACAGCTCTCCCAATTTTGGCACAAGTCCCCAGATGTTAGTAAGGAGGACCTTGCAGGGTCGACTGGGCTTGTTGTTTTGCCATTGTCGTGCCTCGTGGTCCGATGCCGGGTGGTCCGTCCGGTTTTATTCTTATTATGACTTTTCGTAGCGAGATTTTTACAACTGAGTGGCTTGCTTGGCCATTTCAGAGGGCAATTAAGAATCAACCACATTGCTGTGGGTCTGGAGTCACATGTAGGCCAGACCGGGTAAGGACGGCAGGTTTCCTTCCCTAAAGGGCATTAGTGAACCAGATGGGTTTTTACGACAATCCGGTAGTTTCATGGCCATCATTACTGATACGAGTATTTTAATTCCAGATTTTTATTTAATTAATTGAATTTAATTAATTAATTGAATTTAAATTCGCCAGCTGCCTTGGCGGGATTTGAACTCATGACTCTGGATTACTAGCCCAGTAACATAACCACTATGCTACCGTACCTTCCATATGACTGTTGTAAAAGCCTTTGGTCTTCATTAGCTAGTTATATTCTTTCAGTTGGATAAAAACAGAGGTTGTTGCATAACCTTGTACTTGTTTCTGACCATGTAGTTGTAATGCGCCACTTTGATTCTATCAGCAGGAGCTTGAATGGTTCAGCAAGTTTATTCCTTAGACATGCAGATCAGGAAGGTCCCAGATACGATTCATGCTGAGTTGGCTTTTCTCAGCTGTGTCAAAGATACTGGATGCTGCAAGTGGCTTATGAGCTCCTTGGTGAAGAAGTGAATAATTAGCCAGGAGTCCAGCTCCTGATTTCTACCCAGGAACCCCCCCCCCCCCCACACTGGAAGTGCGGATGTGTATGTGACAAGCAAGGACAGGATATGCCTCAACTTTAATGGTGAATAACCCACCTACATTCACTGTCAGGGCTCACATATGAATAATAGCCTCTTAGGCAAGCTGCTAGAGAGTGGCCATCAGCCTAAGAAGGAGTCGGTGCCTTCAGGAAAAGGGATGGGGAGAAAATTAGAAAGTAAATAAATTACCGGGCTTTATTAAGAAGACGGTGTCATTTGAGTTTTAATGAATATCTAAAGGGAGTGTTACATTGTCAGAGATTCCCTTCTTTCAGATGAGACATTAAATCGAGGCCCCGTTTGCCTGTTCAGGTGGACCTAACAAATCCCATGGCACTTCTTTGAAGAAGCTCAGTTCCCACAGTATCCTGGCCAATAATCATCCTTCCACCCACACCAACAAAATAACAGGTCATTCATCTCAATGGTGTTGCTGCGCACAAATTGGCTACCACGTTTTCTTCCAAAACAATAGTGACGACACTGCAAATGAATTAATTGGCTATGAAGTGCTTTGGGACTTACTGACGACCTGAAAGACACTATTTAAATGCAAGTTCCTTACATGGAGGTAGAGTGCTGCGATGAATACCATTTTAATATGTATACACCAACTCAATTTATTGCATCAATCATTTAAATCTTATTCTATAATGTATTCTAGTAATTGGGCTAAATGAACAAAATAATTTGATGAAGTGCTTTCACTCGGAAACTAATAGCTACTTTTATTTGAGCGCACTTGATCAGAAAGCACTCCTCTGCGGCTATGCCCAGTGTTTGCATCTAACAGCTAGCCAGAATGTCTACTGAGTTGCATCTTTGATGGAGAGATGGTTGCAAAATGTGACACAATGCATGTGAAATTTGTGTAGAAATCTTCAGTATAGTAGTTGCCTGGAGCTTGATCTGATGGTGATCTGACTTGGAAATGATGACAGAGTAAAGTGGCTGTCTGTCAACTAGAACAGAAGCAACACCACACAAGTGCTCCATTTCAGAACAAGCCAATAGTTTCTCTCCAGATGGGAATTAATTACGATAAGGTATTAGAAATACTTCACCTGCTTTCTGTTTTTAGAAAACAATATGTATTTGCCCTTAGTAAAATAAAACAGCAGTCCCCTAAAAGCACTTCACCTGTATTTGCATTAAAGGGGCACAATGAGATTTATTAGAGAGATTCAAAGAAGGCTCAGTTCCTGGCCATTTTAGAAATGCTGCCACTTCTCAGAGAAAATCTATGCTATAACCAGCGCTTTACATGCTGCAGGTTGATTTTTTGCACTATACTTTTTGTGTTTTATCTTCATTTTTAAAACTAAGCTTAAAAATAATTTTTTAAAAGATTCTAGCTGATTATTGCAAAAGAAAAAGCCATTACATCATTGTACCCCGTTAGTCGCATCATTCCTTCTCTGTTTATAAATCATGATGACACCGTCACTTTAACTTGAGAAGTTGGAAACTAAGGTGAAATAATTCAGAATATCAGCCTTTCCTATATAACCTTAAAGGACTAAATCTAAAGTTATGCTTTCTAAAAGCTATGCTGGTTATATTCAACAAAAAAATGAACCAGAAAGGACAAGCTCAGATATGGAAGAACATTGACAAGGAATGGGAAGAAATAATTCCTTTTCAAAGACTGGAACACATCATGATGATAATAGTAGAAGGCACTTCTACACTGGCATTTTCCCTGGAGATAACAGCAGTTACATATATTTTGCAGGTTAAGGTTAATTTTTGCCATAAAAATAACGATGAGGCTAACAGCGGTCACCGTTATTAATGTGCAAATCGGACAGCAACTTTCAGCGACCACATGTGCGCAGTTAAACATGGAGACCTGGAAGTTGCTGTACCAGATCCGAGCCTCCTCCACAATCTCCGAGAAAACAGCATCTCGCTGGCTGGTTCCCCGTTCAAATGAATGGAACCGCGTGAAGTTCCTGCACTGACGTCGTAGATATGGCCTAATCTCACCAGAAAAAGTTAGGGCTTGTCCATTCTGATGTCAGCACCCTTTTAACGGCGTGGTAAGTCTGAATGACTGCCAAACAAACACTCTGGCAGTGAAAATTAACATTAACAAGTTTGGAGTCTCATTCCTTCAGATTTTAATTGTTGTTGGATTGTTTAATTTTTTTTTTACTTCTTTCTGTGTCAGTTATCTGTCTCTAATTCAATCTTCCTTTCCCTCTTTTTATTTCACTTTCTATACCTGATTTGACACTGAATTCATTATTTTAACTTACACTTCCTGGTTCAGTCTCTGCGTGGCTTATTAACATGCATCAATCTGATTGGTTAAGGGGATACACAGCTGCTTGCCCTGTTCACGCAGGTCCCAGATGCCCTGCAGAGGGCGCCGTGCTTTTTGGATCTCTAATTTAGAGAAACTTGCCGCGTAAAAGCCCATAGAATATGTATGGGCAAGTGAAAGTCTAACAAATGGCGGGTGCCGTTCATTCGCCGCTCACAGTAAAATCCGGCCCGTTATTTTCTCACTTGGGATTGTGTCTTTTTAAGGACAAGTCCAGAGGCTGTAAAATTCTAGGGGTTGTGAAGACAAAATACAGATCCTGATTGTGTACACCCCAAGCGTGATCTTCGTTAGGTTGGTTCAAAAAAAGACAGCTAGAAAAACACTACAGTACTCAAAAGAAAAAAAAAGGAGTAGCATTCATTGAAAGTGTAAACTCAAATGCCTTGTCTTCCAGGATTTGCCAAAGTACTGTGTAATTTTTTGTCTGTGTGTGACTGAGTTTGTTTCACATTTTGTAAAACATTATTTCCTGGAGGACTTTCTGCCTTGAGGCCAACATTACTGGTTTTTCCTTTCTTGTCACAGTGAAAACCCCCACGCCAATTAATCAGTTAATTAGAACAATGAATTCAAATTTGAGCTGAGTTCCACATAATCTGCATTGTCTGTTTGCATTTCATTTTATAATTCTACAGAGACAAAATGATTGCGTGATTAGATTCATAACATGTTTTGGCTAATTGCACTTTTCTCCCCTCCAATCCGGAAGGAACTGATGCTGGGTGGGTATGGCCTATGTAGGCAGGCTTCTCTCTGGCATCTCATCCAAATGGTTACCGGCATGTGTGACCTTAGATGGCAAGTATTAGGAGGCTATCCAACAGAAGGCATTAACGCCACAACCAATCCTGTCCTTCTAAGATCTAGAGATTAGAAGAACTTGTACTTTCATCCAGGATAGTGGCTATGTGGAACAGGCTGCCAGAGAAAAAAAATTCTAAGTCGGTTAATACATTTGAAAATGAAATGGATCAGTACCTATTGAGAAAAGGGATTGAGGGCTATAGAGATATTAACAAATCTGTTTGATTCCCATGGGGGGTGAGGGAATGAGCACAGAGACTATGGAGGGAATATGTCCATGATTGAGTTAATCATGCATTGATTTATTTGAGGAAGTGACATCCCAAATGGACTGTGACATATTGTTCCTGGACTTCCAGCAGACATTTGACACAGTATACAAGATCACGAGATCGTTATGGATGAGGCAGGCCATTTAGGCCATCTAAATTCATCTGTCCAGCAAGATCCTATAGACATCCCATTGCAGCATCTAAAGGGCCAATTTTAACCTCTTGGTGCCCAGCGGGAACAGTGCGGGCGGGGATAAAATTTGCATCTGTGGCCGCCCAGCACCCTCCCTCCATCGTTCCTACCCACCCACCGCCATTTTAACTGACCTGGTTCTGGCTGTGTGTCAAACGTTTGCCCCAGGAAAGTGGAGTCCTAATTAAAAGGTCAAAGTCATGCTCCGATGGGGTTATACCCACCCCCACTGCATTTTAACTTGAATTTGCGGATACTTTGCCTACTCTCGGACCTGCTAGCAAGGCCTAGCGGGATTGGTATCTGAGAGCTCCTGAAGCAGTATAAAGGGGGGTTCTCAGCTACAGCTCATTGGATCTTTTGCTGTCTGGATTTGTAGGAGTGTTTCCAGCTTCCATGATTGCTACTTCTGCACTTTTACTCCCTTTTCTCAATAGGTGCTGATCCATTTAATTTTCAAATGTATTAACTGACTTAGAATATTTTTTTTTCTGGCAGCCTGTTCCACATATCCACTATCCTGGGTGAAAATACAAGTTCTTCTAATCTCTAGATCTTGGAAGGACAGGATTGGCTGTGGCGCTATTGCCTTCCAGCCCTTTAGTCAGGTGTCCCTACTTACTATGGGAGCCATTCTTGCTCCTTTCTCCTGGTTGGAGAGAAAATTGAGTATGGTATTAGAATGGCCTCTCCTCACAGAGCACAGTTTGGGGCCTTAGCTCGACAGGCCATGTAGTTGCTATGTGAAAGGTTTCTGAAACGAGGTAGCAGACTAGATTAGCAGCTTAGCTAGCCAATCTCTGGGCACAGAGAACTGTGAAAAGGTCAGAGGTCAAGCTTTTTGTCTCCCTGTCTAGTTGGAACACAGAAAAGTTTGCAGAAATCTGGAAAAATTGATGCAATGGATGAGAACTTTCTTTTTAATGTCATTAAAATGAATTTATCCCACTAACAGTAGTGTGCCTGATTCTTTTCTAAGTTACAGAGTACATTATGAAATAGATTGAAATTCACTGTAAACTTTATTTTTCTCCTTCACATATCTATTGTATATTAAAAATGCGGAGTGGATTGCAACATTCCATTTCAAAATACATTGAATACTTCAATGTCAGGTTCTATCTGGGGTGCAATATATTTTTAAAATGTCAACAATTAGATACAGTACCTGTTATGCCTGTAGGTGATGCTGTGATGGGAGCTTCCATATTAAATGTCACATAACATTAGTAACTTATACAATAGCTGCTATATAGTATACTGTTAAACAGTGTATCGTTAAATAAACTGGCTGATGCTCAGTTTGGGTTCTGCCAGGACCACTGGGCTCCAGACCTCATTACAGCCTTGGTCCAAACATGGACAAAAGAGCTGAATTCCAGAAGTGAGGTTAGAGTGACTGCCCTTGACATCAAGGCAGCATTTGACCGAGTGTGGCACCAAGGAGCCCTGGTAAAATTGAAGTCAATGGGAATCAGGGGGAAAATTCTCCAGTGGCTGGAGTCATACCTAGCGCAAAGGAAGATGGTAGTGGTTGTTGGAGGCCAATCATCTCAGCCCCAGGACATTGCTGCAGGAGTTCTTCAAGGCAGTGTCCTAGGCCCAACCATCTTCAGCTGCTTCATCAATGACCTTCCCTCCATCATAAGGTCAGAAATGGGGATGTTCGCTGATGATTGCACAGTGTTCAGTTCCATTCGCAACCCCTCAGATAATGAAGCAGTCCGAGCCCGCATGCAGCAAGACCTGGACAACATCCAGGCTTGGGCTGATAAGTGGCAAGTAACATTCGCGCCAGATAAGTGCCAGGCAATGACCATCTCCAACAAGAGAGAGTCTAACCACCTCCCCTTGACATTCAACGGCATTACCATCGCCAAATCCCCCACCATCAACATCCTGGGGGTCACCATTGACCAGAAACTTAACTGGACCAACCATATAGATACTGTGGCTACAAGAGCAGGTCAGAGGTTGGGTATTCTGCGGCGAGTGACTCACCTCCTGACTCCCCAAAGCCTTTCCACCATCAACAAGGCACAAGTCAGCAGTGTGATGGAATACACTCCACTTGCTTGGATGAGTGCAGCTCCAACAACACTCAAGAAGCTCGACACCATCCAAGATAAAGCAGCCCGCTTGATTGGCACTCCATCCACCACCCTAAACATTCACTCCCTTCACCACCGGCGCACTGTGGCTGCAGTGTGTACCATCCACAGGATGCACTGCAGCAACTCGCCAAGGCTTCTTCGACAGCACCTCCCAAACCCCGACCTCTACCACCTAGAAGGACAAGAGCAGCAGGCACATGGGAACAACACCACCTGCATGTTCCCCTCCAAGTCGCACACCATCCTGACTTGGAAATATATCGCTGTTCCTTCATCGTCGCTGGGTCAAAATCCTGGAACTCCCTTCCTAACAGCACTGTGGGAGAACCTTCACCACACGGACTGCAGCGGTTCAAGAAGGCGGCTCACCACCACCTTCTCGAGGGCAATTAGGGATGGGCAATAAATGCTGGCCTCGCCAGCGACGCCCACATCCCATGAACGAATAAAAAAAAACTGGCTGAATCTGCATGCAATTGCAAACTTTAGCTTTTGAGTGTCACCATGAAGTTTCCCATGTTTCTGAGCCTGCATTGTATTAGCCATCGGCCATGTTAGTATAGGTTAAAAAAAGGAAGTAAGTGGGAATGTTTATAAGTAAATTCAAAGCTCTTATTAATATTTTGCCCCCTAACAGCTCTCTTGGACTTCCGCAATAGCTGCTTTTTCTCATTGCGTTCTAGCCGTAGCCCCCTCCTCCCCCAAGCTGGGTCCACAAGACTATGCTCCTTTTTTAACAGCTGCTGCCTGAAACGGCCACCTCCGACAGCACCCATTGCAGCCGACTCCGAAAGATGGCCCTGAACCAACCCCGCCCCCCCCCCCCCCCGATAACAGTTTGCAATAGCCATCGCCTATTTCTGCCTCCTCAAAGGTGCCTATATGTGCCCCCGCCAAATCTCCAGGTCTGCTGAGGCCCCGGTCAACTTCTTACACTTGTCTTTGATTCTCTGCTGGCAGTTGCTCTCTAATGGTTATATTTTCCTATGTCTTCCATGCCGCCCCCAACCCATCCCTCGGCTGGTTGCAATTTCTTGCCCTCATATTGGCTGCACTTTAATGCCTCTCCTTTTCTCAGCTGGCTACATTTTCCCACCCTCTCTAGTTACATTTAAAATGTTACATTTAAAATAAAACAGTTTGTCAGTTTACAGTTGTCATTCGTCTCACTCAAGTGCTGATCAGTGCGCCTGCTGAAAGATAGGGGAAACAAATGTGAGGGTACATGCAAGATTACAATATCCAATGTACACAAAAGGGGTTTTATTGTTCCAACTCCTGGGTAGCGCTATGGTATGTCGAGATTTTGAGTCGTAAAGATTTGGAGGGGATGCGGGAACCAGTATTGCTGAACCAGAGAGAATATCTAGTGCAGACCTGAACTTTGTAACAGTCCCCTTGTCCTACTCTCCTAATTTAATCTCAAGTAATATTCCAGATTTGCCTTGGCCAAGTTGAGAACTGCCTCTCGTTGACATAATGGGGTTGAATTGAACTTCGGGGGAGGAGGGCACAAAACGGTCGGTAGCGGATTGGCCGCCCCTTGTACATCCTGCCCGATTTTCCTTTCCATAAAGTCAACAGAATGGAAAATCATGAAGCAGTGATGCTTCATGACTCTGATTCTAAACTACTTAGGTTTGCTTATTTCAATTTGGTTTATTGAAGTCTTCCGTTAAAATAACTTTCCTGTTTTCACGCACCCTTCCAATCTTTTCACAGAACAATTTCTCTTCCTTCTTATGTTGACTTCGGCATCTGCAGCACACCTCTATTATTAGCTTGGATTTTTTTCACGTCTGCCCGAGTCATTCGTTCTGTCGCTTTGCCCAACTTCTTTGACTGTCTAGTTGTCTTTGATATACTGTGCTGCGCCACCATCTTTTTTTTCCCTACTCTGTCTTTTCTGAACTCTCTGCACCTCTGAACTTTAGATTAATTTCCATCCTCATTATTTAGTCACGTTTCTCATACACACGAAAAGCCATTGGTTAAGCCCAAAGCTGTAAGAATTCAGGATATGGATAAGAAATTGGCTGAGTGTAGAAAACAACAGGCACTTGTTCGAAGAGTTATGAGCAGCACATGTACTCCATGAATGGTATTGAAATAGCTAAGATTGAAGTTGAAAAAGTCCTAGAAGTTTTAATAGACATGACGTTTACGATGTCCAGCCAGCGCAGAGTAGAATTCAACAAGCCCAATAGAACATTTAACTGTTTCACCAAAAATACAAGTCTGAAGAAGTCATGATCAAACTGTATGATGCTCTGGCCAGACAACACATTGAGTACTATGTCCATTTTGCTCACCAAGTATGTGTGTTGCCCATTTTTCCTTCCTGTGCGCAGTACTTTAGATTTTGTCTGTATTAAATTCCGTCTGCCATTGTTCTTCCCACTTACATACTTTGTCCAATTCATTCTGTAATTTCTGAGTTACATCCTCTGGCTCCACTGCCCCTTGTAGTTTGGAATCATCATCAAATTTGAGACATTCAAGCATTGGAGGCAAGGGCCTTAAGGTAGATCCCCAGTCTTACAGTATTGAGGAAAAACGCGAGAAACATGTGAGCTTTTTAGCCATGAAACAAAGTGTAAGAGATGTGGTCTTGTTGAGGTACATAAGAATGTAAATGGTAAGGAAATTGGATTGCGCAGCCCCCATTTATCAGGCGAGAAATGAGTGCTGAAGGATCCAATATAGCATGCAGTGTGCACGCTGTCATTCCAGGCCGGGTATGTGCTGCAAGCCATATTGGTTAGATCGCCCTGTAATCGTCTAGGGTGCCCACCTAAAACAGGCATTAGGCCCATTCCCTATGCAGATCGGAGTCCTAGCGCCTAGTTCAGGCCCCTTCCCGATATTGGACTACAGCTTGCTGAGTTCAGTTTTCTCAGCCGCACAGCAGCCAAATCAAGGGCCCTCTGGATGCTGCCATCAGAAAGGAGAGTAACATTTTTTTTTAATAAGCTGAATGTGGAGCCAGAAGGAGCAGAAGTGCTCCTGGATCCACATTGAAACTGCGGATTGCTTCCGGTCACCGCTCCCCTCCCTCCTGCTCTCCAGCCCCTTCCCCCAGACTCATGGTAGGTCCAGTGCCGATTTTCATCTTCTTTGCGATTGCTCCACTGCCTCTTGGGGTGCAATTAATGTACCCAGCGTGCCAGTCGCCTCCTGATGACGCAAGAGGACCAATTTTGCGTGCTCTGCTTGCCCATCAATTTCAGGGTGGCAGTTTGTGGTTGCCACCAGGTTCGCTCCCGAAGTTGTGTGACAACCAACTAGGCCAGTAAATGCAGAAAATTAGTTCTAATTAAATTGCGAGAGCACGACATGGTGCCACAGGTTTAAACTAGTAAAAGGCAAATTTAAGACTAATATCAGGAAGTTTTCCTTCACACATAGAGGTCGTTTGAGTGCCCTCGTCTGGCATTAATGGGGCGGTAACAGGCTCACTACCCTGCTAACACTGGGGATGCAGCTGGCTCCATTTAAAAGGGGCCGATTGGGCAGTTTGAGCACTCTCCACCTGTTTCAGGCGATGAGCTTATTTCAATATGGAAATTGGGGTCCTATGATATAAATTGGACCATTATTGTCATTTTAGGTAGGAACTGTTTGGAGCCTGCACAATGCAGGCTTCTATCAGTTCCATGGGCGATGGAAGAGAAGGGGCCCTCCAAAGGTAAGTCTTGAATCATTTTTGTGGGTCCCAGTGGAGCAGGAGTGCACCTCCGGGACCCACAAAAATGATCGGGGCCGCTGCCGCTTCGGGGCCCTAACCCTCTACAATCGCGCCCCCCCCCCCCCCCACACACTACAACTTACCTTGCTGGCGTCAGCTCCGGCCCAATTTCCAGTCTTCAATCTGGTGAACAACATTGGGATGCGTATTTGGCGCCCTGCTGTTCACCTGGTCAATTCAAATGGGTCGGAGCCTCAAAATCACAGGGACCACTTCGTCACTGGTATCGGCAGCTCGACCAACAGACTCTGCCGGTTGGTCACTCCAAAGTCAAATCTACTGCAAAGAGTGATCATAATGTGGAGATAGAGGAATGGAGGCAAAAACCCTGGAATTTTTTTTAAATTTATTCGTTCATGGGATGTGGGCGTCGCTGGCAAGGCCAGCATTTATTGCCCATTTCTAATTGCCCTTGAGAAGGTGGTGGTGAGCCGCCTTCTTGAACCGCTGCAGTCCGTGTGGTGAAGGTTCTCCCACAGCACTGTTAGGTAGAGAGTTCCAGGATTTTGACCCAGCGACGATGAAGGAACGGCGATATATTTCCAAGTCAGGATGGTGTGTGACTTGGAGGGGAACGTGCAGGTGGTTTTGTTCCCATGTGCCTGCTGCCCCTGTCCTTCTAGGTGGTAGAGGTCACGGGTTTGAGAGGTGCTGTCGAAGAAGCCTTGTCGAGTTGCTGCAGTGCATCCTGTAGATGGTTCACACTGCAGCCATGGTGCGCTGGTGGTGAAGGGAGTGAATGTTTAGGGTGGTGGATGGGGTGCCAGTCAAGCGGGCTGCTTTGTCCTGGATGGTGTCTAGCTTCTTGAGTGTTGTAAACAATTTTACAACACCAAGTTATAGTCCAGCAATTTTATTTTAAATTCACAAGCTTTCGGAGGCTTCCTCCTTCGTCAGGTGAACAATGTGAAAGATCTTTCACATCGTTCACCTGACGAAGGAGGAAGCCTCCGAAAGCTTGTGAATTTAAAATAAAATTGCTGGACTATAACTTGGTGTTGTAAAATTGTTTACAATTGTCAACCCCAGTCCATCACCGGCATCTCCACTTCTTGAGTGTTGTTGGAGCTGCACTCATCCAGGCAAGTGGAGAGTATTCCATCACACTCCTGACTTGTGCCTTGTAGATGGTGGAAAGGTTTGGGGAGTCAGGAGGTGAGCCACTCGCTGCAGAATACCCAGCCTCTGACCTGCTCTTGTAGCCACAGTATTTATGTGGCTGGTCCAGTTAAGTTTCTGGTCAATGGTGACCCCCAGGATGTTGATGGTAGGGGATTCGGTGATGGTAATGCCGTAATTAATCATTTAATAAATAATTGGACATTTCAGTGGGGGACTTTAGGATCATTCTGATAGGATGAACTAAGATGGCCTGAATGGCCCTTCCCATCAGTTATTATCTTCTGTGACTGTGGAAGGAATGGGCTTGATGGGCCAAATTAATTTCTCCCACTCTAAATGTTCTTCATATTCACACACATACTCCTTCTTGCAAGAATCATTTGAATAGCAACTAGAAGTGCGACCCTGGATAGCTTTTATCTTTCTCCTTGTCTAGGGATACTGACACCAATTATAGCCTCTTTAGTAGCACGCTGTTGAGATTAGCTTACTCAGTACAGATGGGGGACTGAACTCAAAATCTTCCTGGTCTGTGTTGTTCAGTACCATGTCAGGCATTTCATTTGCCAACTGAGACATCACGGGCACTCAGTTTAAAAAAAACTTTGTAAAAGTTTTATTCTATTGGGTAACAAGAACACTGTTGGGCATTAAAGATATACAGAGGCATCGCCAAGTGTAGGCGTATTATTAGGAAGAAAGGCTTTTATCTATTATCCATTTATGGGTGGGTGGGAAGAGAGGAATTGTTCCAATGGCCACCTTCAAGAGATGTACCTCAGATTTGCCATTTACAGAGCATTGTTGGTTGTTCTAATGGAGATGCCCATGGCCTGCACTCATACCTCCAATTAGTGACCACACTGGAGGTAAAAATTGCAAAAAATCAGGGATAACAAATAAAGTTTAATGACCTAAACTAATGCCAGACCATACCTTTTTAGCTTCAATTTATTTTATAGTTTCACTTCTCTTCCCCATTTTTATTTCTTAGGCTTTTTTTCTAGCTATCAATTTCAGATGCCATTTTTCATTGTTGCTGCCTTATCACTGCCTTTCTCTTTATCTGACTTTCTGCTTTTTATTGTCTGTAATACCTCCCACCTGTGTCTTTTTCTGTCTATTAATTCTATTCTGATATCTCTCAGAACTGACCTTTTATCTCCCAGCTGTCTCCTGCAAATTCTCAGCCGTACCTTTTTCCATTTCAATGGTCTTACGGTTTCCAAATTTTTGCCCAAACCCAAGTCACAAATAACATCCTCTGTCACTGACCATGGTGCACTATCCCGCCTCGTACTCCTCGACCTCGCTGTAGCCTTTGTCACGACGACCACACCATCCTATTCCAGTAGACTATCCTCATGTGGTTCCACTCTTAATAACCAATCGTAACCAGAGATTTCGAGCAATGACTTATCTTCTAGCCCCTGCACATTACCTCCACAGTCCCCCAAAGATCTGTCTTTAGCCCCCTCCCCTTCCTCATCTACATACTGTCCCTTGACGACATCATCTGCAGACATGAGGTCAGCTTCCACACATACGCTGGCGACACCCAGCTCTACCTCTCCAGCATCCCTCTCGACCCCTCCACTGCCTTTATGTTCCAGGTCGCTTGTCCGACATCCAGTCCTAGATGAGCCACAATTTCCTCCAGCTAATCACTGAGAACACCAAAGCCATCGTCCTTGGACCCCGTCACAAACTCTGTACCCTTGCCATTGATGCCAACACCCTCCCCGGTCACTATCTCAAGTTGGACTAGACTGTTCTTGACCTCAGTATCCTATTTGACCCTGAGCTGAACTTCTGACCCCATATTCACTCCATCACAGAGGCTGCTTACTCCTGTAACATCACCTGCTTCCCACCTTACCTCAGCCCATCTGCTGCTGAAACCCTTCATCTATGCCTTTGTCACCTCCAGATTCGACTACTCCAATACCCTGCTGGCTGGTATCCTTTCCTCCATCCTCTGTAAACTGTAGCCCATCCAAACTATGCTGCCCATAGCCTATTCCTTGCTCACCTACATTTGCTCTCGGTGGCCACATGCCTCAAATTTCAAAGCTTCATCCTCCCATTTGAATCCCTTCATGGCCTCGCCCCTCCCTATCTCTGTAACCTCCTTCAGCCCTACAACTGCCTCGATCTCTCTGTTCCTCTGAATCTGGCCTCTTATGCATCCCCCCGCCCTCCCCCGTCCCTTTGCCCCACCAGAGGTGGCTGTTTATTCAACCATCTGGGCCCAATGCTCTGGGATTCCCCCCTCAAACCTTTCCACCTTTCCACCTCTCCACCTTCCTTTCCTCCTTTAAAACCCTCCTTAAAGCCCACCTCTTTGACCAAACATTTGGTCACCCCTCCTAATATCTTCTTCTTTGCTTTTGGCCTTTTTTATGATTATGCCATGCCAAAGTGCCTTGGGGCATTTATCAACATTAAAGGCACTATATAAATGCAAGTTGATTCTCTAAATCAAAGCAGATAATAGAATTGTCAGATTTGGCACGTATAGGGTTAAAAGTTGAAATTTGAATTTTGGCACTTAATGAGGTGAAAGGTTACATTTCTCTTCCCTCATGAGTGAACTGACACAATGCAATACAGAAAGTTTTACAAGAATATGAACTGGATGGAAATCAGTATTCTATTTATTGAATCTACAGAGGTTTATATATTCCATCTGAAGATGTTTTTACAAAACGTAATTAACCTATTATGGGCTTTCTTTTGCATATACCCTGAAGTTTTATTGGGCCGGAAATTGCCTTCAAAATAACGGTGAGCCCAACAGCGCTCACTATTATTGGTGGCGAAATCGAAGAGCAAATGCACATTAAAACGCGGAAATCTGGAACTTGCTCTTCCTGGTTCACCGGTGATCTCCGCTTTAAAGGGACATGGCTGGTTGCAATCAATGGATCAGCGCCAACCTGCACTCCTGTCCAGCTGGAAACAAACCAATCTCGCCACAAAACAGGTCCGCTCAGATTTTTTAAGTCCAAGCTAAGTTTTAACAGTGTGGTAAGTTTAATGACTGCCAAACAACCCCTCTGGCACTAAAAATCAACTTTTCAAAATGTGGAGTCTCATTACTCCTTTTAATTTTTGGACCTCAATTGTTTTTGGACATTTAAAAATAATTTTTTTTAAAAATTAAAACTTTTTTTTGTACATTTTCCTTCTATCTCTTATCTGAGTCTTATAGTCTTATCCTCTCTTTATTTCGCTTTCTCTATGTCATTTTATAATACCTTATCGGGCACATCCAGATTTTTAGTCTGCGCTATTTGTGACTGAACCGCACTTCCTGGTTCTCACAGCGTGGCTTGCTTCAAGCTGATTGGCCGAGGGGCCTTAGAGATCCTTTCACCACTCACACAGTCCCGGAAAGAACGCTGATGTTATTTCAACTCGCAGTTCAAGGAAGTTGCCGCCAAAAAGAACGCGGTAACTTAGTGGGTGAATTTAAATCTGATGAGGGGCGACCACTGCTGGTTCACTGTTCAGAGCAAGTTACCACCCAGTATAATGAATGTCTCAACATATTGAAATTTTGATATGCTAGTCCTAGGATAAAATTGTACTTTGTACTATCAAAGTAATTTTGTGGCTATACTGAGCTGCATTTATCTGGTTCCCTGCCCTGGTTCCCTGCCCTGGTTCACTGCCCCGGTTCCATTCCCTGGCTCCCTGCCCTGGTTTCATGCCCTGGTTCCATACCCCTGGACTATTTAGCTGCTTTCCCACTCTCTCAAGCCGCTGCACATTTCTGTACTTTGTTCCTAAACTTGGCCCAGCTTACTCAGTGTTAATGCTTTGGGAACCCCCTGCCCTTACTGTGCAACACTGGTCTGCCAATCTCCCATTGTCCTCTCTCGTTCCTGATTACCATGAAAGCAGAAGGCAGTGGGGGAGAGTGATAGGATGGCAAACCCTGCTGGGGAGCAATGGAGTGGGCTACCACGATAATTATACTGGGCAAGCTGAGCGGGTTTAGAGACACAATGCAGCCCAAAGGACCTGCTGGAGAATCTGGGCAAGAGTAGATAAAGTCTAGATATATTGGAATTATTTGCAGATCCCCATGGTCTTTAATATATTGAGGCTCTAATTATATTTTTAATTTTGTGGAATTTCTATGCTTATTATTTCATTGTAAATAAATGTATTGGTTGTCTTAGTCTGCAATCTTTGATCTGTGTGATAATATGCACAATTTTGAAGGAATTTGGGTATAAGAAAAGTACTGGAGATAGGGTAGTTGTTAATCCCTCAACTGTGCAGGGACTGAATATAGAAAAGGTACAATTTCCATGATGAAGGGACAAAATCTATTTATGGGAACTGTTGAGAGAGACGATTTAATAGTCTCCATTGACTTTAGGCCTGATGATTTGTTACCGCATATCAGTGCTAGTGCTTGTATTATGGGACCACTGATACCTGTCAAGCACCTTAGTGATCCGAAAGAGCTGGCCCTGAATTTTTTTTCAATGTGAGGGATCACATCACAATCTCAAGCGCAATTAGGGATGGGCAATAAATGCTGGCCTTGCCAGCGACGCCCACATCCCATGAACAAATAAAAAAAACAATCACTTGAAGAGCCTGAATGGTTTCCACAGCTCATCACCAATACGAAATGGATGTTGCGGGAGAAGCCTCTTCCTGATATGTTGGGCCCTTTAAGTTTCACTGGGTTGAGTTACAGCCAGTAGCTTCTTTGTTTGTTTGCGGCTATTTCTGTGGCTCCTCGGTGTTTTCCTGTAGCCAGGTTAATATAGATATCTGTTCAAATGTTTTGCAACAATTCAACTTATAGCCAGCTTCTTTAAGCTGGGGTCCCATCTGTTTTTGTGCCTTCCCAAGATTTTTGGAAACATAGAAAGGTTCCCCTTTAAGGGTGATCAACAGTCCATTATCAAGTGCTGACGCTAGATAACATGCTCCTTGCCCCTGGTGGCACTCTCATCGCACCATGTACCAGGAGTACCAAATATTTATTTAAATGACGAGTTCACATTATGGCGTAGAAAGGAATCGCCCCAGGCAAGTGCAGCACTCTCTTATAGGTTGTGAGTCACTTCACAAATCTAATCATTTCACCTGGCCCCACAGCAGTTTTTGAGGTTCTCTCTTGCTGCCACGGTACTCTTTCCTCATGGGTTGTAAACCATTAAGACTGGCAGAACCACCAAAATTGATATGAACCATTTTTATTAGTGTTGCCCGTACTGAGATATGTTTTCAAGCTAATTTTTGTTTTGCTTATTATGAAAGTTACTTGACAATGTTGCAAATAAAGGAGTTGAATTGCCATGGTGGTTCTCCCAATCGCCTGCCATAACGTCAGCGGAATATTGACGGAAACCCCAGAGACATCTGGCATTAGAAATACAGTCCCGCTAAGAAAAATGTAGAGTTGGGTTTCAGTCTTAAGGAGTGCTGTAAAAGACCGAGCCTGTGGCTGTCACCATTAATACCCCATTAAAAAAAATTCTGCAGTTACCAAGAATTCTCATCAAGATCCCTTTTTTTCCTGTCAGTTTGGATAGTTTTAGTACTTTGGCTTCAAGAATGACTGCTGATAGCATCATCAGGAGTGCCAGTTTGACGTACTGAGCCTGACAGTGTGAGGGAGTTGAATTATAGCATCAGTTGAGGTACAGTCAGTCATTCACTCCAGCCGTTTCAGCTTCAACTGTGTATGTGTTAATTCATCTCCCTTGCACTGTCAGCCTGAGTAACTCCATGCCATTGCCCCAATGATGCCATCAATATACAAAGAAATAAAGAGAAAGACAGAAATAAGAAAATGAATCATTTTCCTTTCCAATTTTCTCCCCTTCTCTCCTGAAGGCAGTGACTCATTCCCAGGTGTGGTTTTGCATGCTTGGTAGCCCGATGGTATCTCACCAGCAATCATGCGTAGCTTGAGACAGTGAGTATTAGCAAACTATTCGACTGTGGGTGAGGGGGAGGAGGTATGACAGTCAATCCTGATCCTGTCCTCAATCAATATCACTTCCCAGTAGCGGCCACTGGGTGGCAGCTAGGAGTAAGAACCAGTACATCCCCCCACCCCTGCCCAACCTCGTCCCTTCTCTGCCCCAACTATAGTTGTGGCTGAGATCAGCTAACAGCAAAGTGTGGATTGAACTTTTCTCATTTTTGTGGCTGAGTCCACCCCAGTTGGTTCATTTACCTACTGAGCAATCAAGGGGCACAAGCAATCGGATCTCGAGGATAATGACCACTTTTTTGTAAGTGTTCACATTTTAAAATAAGTTTGTAACAGCAACAACTTGCATTCATATGGTGCCTTTAACGTGGTAAAATGCCCCAAGGCACTTCACGAGCGTAATTAAACAAAATTTGACACCGAGTCATATAAGGAGATATTAGGACAGGTGAAAAAAAGCTTGATCAAAGAGTTAGGTTTTAAGGAGCGTCTTGAAGGAGGAGAGAGAGGTAGATAAGTGGAGAGGTTTAGGGATGGAATTCCAGAGCTTAGGACAGAGGCAGCTGAAGGCATGGTCGACAATGGTGTATCTGTAATATGATGCGCAAGAGGCCAGAATTGGACAAGCACAGAGATCTCGGAGGGTTGTAGGGCTGGAGGAGGTTATAGAGATAGGGAGAGGCGAGGCCATGGAGGGATTTGAAACCAAGGATGAGAATTTTTAAATTGAGATGTTGCCGGACCGGGAGCCAATGTAGGTCAGCGAGCACAGGGGTGCTGGATGAACAGGTCTTGGTGCGGGTTTAGATACAGGCAGCAGAGTTTTGGATGAGTTCAAGTTTATGGAGGATGCAAGATGGGAGGCTGGCCAGGAGAGCAGATAGTAACATATGCTTTTTAGCTTGAAATGTGGTTAAGTAGCTGCAGAGGACTGTAATTCCATTCATATCTTCCTGCTTTTTTAGCAGAAAAAGAAAATGAAATAAATCTAGTGCGATAGAAATTCTGAGATCAAATAATAGACTTGCATATATATATATATATATATATAGTGCCTTTCATGACCACAGGAAGTCCCAAAGCACTTTACAACCAATGAAGTACTTTTGAAGTGTAGTCACTGTTGTAATGTAGGAAACGCGGCAGCCAATTCATGCACAGCAAGGTCCCACAAACAGCAATGAGATAAATCTGTTTTCGTGATGTTAGCTGAGGGGCAAATATTGGCCAGGACACCCAAGAGATCTCCCCTGCTCTTCAAGTAGTGCCGTGGGATCTTTTCCATCCATCTGAGAATGTAGACGGGGCCTTGGTTTAACATCTCATCTGAATGACTGCACCTCCGACAGTGCAGTGCTCCCTCACTACTGCACTGAAGTGTCGGCCTGGATTTTGTGCTTGAGCCTCTGGAGTAGGACTTGTACCCACGACCTTATGACTCAGAGGCAAGAGTGCTACCACTAAGCTGACACTTTATAATATTCCCTTATTGCGCTGGATTTTGCTCTGAGCAGTGAAGGAACGGCACCTGCCATTCATTAGACTTGCACTTGCCCATAGACTGTTCATGGGCTTTTGCATAGCAAGTTCCTCTCATCAGGCTCTCAATCCAGCATAGCGCCCACTGCAGGGCATCTGGGACCTGTGTGAACGGGAAAAGCAACTGTCTATCCCCTTAACCAATCAGTTTGAAACCTGTTAATAAGCAGCGCGGAGTTAGAACCAGGAAGTGTAAGTTAGAATAGTCATTTCAATGTCAAATCAGGTACAGAAAGTGAAATAAAGAGAGGGTAAGAAAGATTGAATTAAGAGACAGAAAGAAAATATATAAAAATAAATATTTTAAATTTTTAAAAAAAAATGTCCCAACCAACACCAATTAAAATCTGAAGCAATGAGAGTCCACACTTGTAAACGTTAATTTTCAGTGCCGGTGAGGTTGTTTGGCAGTCATTAAGGCTCACCACACCGTTAACAGGGTGCTTACACTTAACAAAAAACGATGTACCTTTTTTTGCCAAGATTACTTCGTATCCATCAGGGCCGTGCAGGAACTTCACATGGTTCAATTCAGCTGAACGGTGAGTCAGCCGGTGAGATCTCCTTACCGCAAATCTTATGGAGGAGCAGGGCATCTGCTACAGCAAGTTCTGGATTTCCGCATTTAATTGTGCATGTGCGGTCACCGGTAGTTGCTGTACCAGATGCACTGAAATAACGGGAGCGCTGTTAGGCTCGCCGTTATTTACAGACCAAAATCCGGCCTGTTATTTCATGCCAGTATTTTAAATGTGTCAGTATTTCTCTGAGCAATGTGAGAATTCCTTTTATTAACATTTCTTTTTTAGTGTTGATTTACAGTAAACAGTTTGCTCTCGGGACTGGACGGTGCTTTCCTTTCTATCCAGCCTGCATAGATGGGATGGAAATCATCGCTCTGTCCTGGCTATAAGTATCCAATGTGAAATGTGTTTGGGCAGTCTTAACGCAGTTCCTAGTGGGCATCGGCCGATAGAAGAAAGCTGCCCATCATTTGGTGCATCATATCACCAATCTCATTAGACACCACAAGGATAGCTGGAATGGGAAACAGAATCATGACATGTGACGCCCTTCTGAGTTGGGACCTAAAGTATGTTGTTGTAGTAAAACAAAAGCTCTATGCTGCACATGATCTGAGATTGCTTGATGCTGCCACTGCATGCCCCCAAATGAAAAATATTCCAACCCCTACAGCTAGCATCCCTCACCTTGATGAACACACACACAAAAAAAAAATCACAACAAAAAAAAACACTATACTCCCTTGTGGGACATCAAATGAAAAATTGTGCCATTTTTATAATGAATCTGACTCTTGCTTCCAGGTAACTGAGCTGCACAGCATCAGGAATATAAGCAGGTTGCCCCGAGAGACAAAGAAACATGCTGTGGCAATTATCTTTCATGATGAAACATCAAAGACATTTGCCTGTGAGTCAGGTAAGCAATTACTTGTGCATCTACAGCTTGAGGAAGTTCAGGCCATTTCGGAAATGTAAACCTGTACAGATTAACATGCAAAAATAATGGAAAGGCAGAAAATATTTTACCTGTGAGGTAATTTGATGTAGATGTTTATATTAAGGATGAACTGGAGTTATTGATTTTTACAGATGCAGTGGCACTTGTTTAACATTAAGCAAAGATAAGTATTACTTTAAATAAAACAGTAGAGTCTTATCATTCTCTGACATTGTGTAAATTATGCCTTTGGGATATTATTAATGCATTTTATATTGCAGTTTGTGATGTGGGCTGTGTCTTTTATATAACATTGCCAGTGGCACCAGCTGCCACATAACTGGCACCATCATGGAATGCAGGGAACAAGCTAAAAATGTAATGATATTTTTTGGAGTACTGCATTATGGGATTGAGCTGGGAATAGATGTGTCGTTACTACTTTGTATGAAGGAAGGGAAGCTGCAATGATGATTATGTTTGGAGCACAGTGTTCTGCAGTTGTTGAGTAAGTCATTTCACGCTCACTGGCTAATCAATATACCATTTTCAAATAATCATTTTGAACTGTAAGACATGTGTTTAATAACAGAATGTGGTGATCTGCTGTTGGCATAGAGAAGGGACAGTATCAGTCACATTACCTACTGACAACCTCTGATGGGGCTCTATGCTAAATACTCAATAAGGTTTCTAAAATATATATTTTTCACCTACTTCTCCGCTCCCCCCGCCAACCCCCCACTTCAAAAATATATTCCAAAAAGGATTCTGTGGAAAAATGCTTTAAGGAATGATCAGGTTCTTCCTTGTTTCAGTCTTCTTTCCTGCTCGGTTTCATATTCTCCTTGATGATTGTCCTTACTAACCTGTCCTTTATCTCACTTTTTCCATTTATCCATTCTTCTTTTTGCTAAAATGGTGAAAAGAACATTTTTTTACTCTGATATACCAAAATAAAAGTGGTAATAAAATCGTTGGAATGCATGGATTTTGGGTATGTGATTTGTGAGAGTACAATTTTATTAGCAGCAATGATAAGCTAGGAGCGAATCACGTTGTTTCTGCAATCATCATCCGCTAATGTTTCCTAAGCTGCTAACGAGCCACTTAACCAGTGTAAATGTCAAAAGATTCAATTATCAAACTATGGCGTGCACAATTGTTGAAAAAAAAGTCTGAACGTTAAGGGGGAAAGTACAGATTTTGTGACAAGAGCCTGCAGATTCTGGTAAGCACAGTGAAAAGACAATACAAGCACATGTTTGGTGGGGTTAGATATCTGTCTGCTATGCAAAGAAGACAGAAAACATGACAATACATCACAAACATCGACAAGCTGTTTCAAGCACTTGGAGATTCTGGAAGGAGGTGCAAGATTTTTAAAAAGAAGACAAAGGAATGCAGACTGTTTGCAACCTCAGAGTCCTATTTGACCCTGAGCTGAGCTTCCAACCTCATATACTCTCCATCACCAAGACCCCCTACTTCCAACTCTGTAATATTGTCCGTCACCACCCCATCCCAGGCCATCTGCTGCTGAAACCCTCATCCATGCTTTTGTTACTTTCAGACTCGACTATTCCAATGTTCTCCTGACTGGCCACCCATCTTCCACCCTGAATAAACTTGAGCTCATCCAAAACTCTGCTGTCCGTATCCTAACTCTCAAAAGTCCCGTTCAGCCTGCACACCTGCTTGCTGATCTACAATGGCCCCTGGCTCACCAACACCTCGATTTTAAAATTCTCATCCACGTGGTAAAATCCCTCCATGACCTCGCCCCATCCTATTTAATTAACATCCTCCAGCACTGCAACCTTCTGAGAACTTTGCATTCCTCCAACTCTGGCCTCTTGTGCATCTCCCACTTCCTTCATCCCACCATTGGCAGCCATGCCTTCAGCCGTCTAGGCCCTAAGCTCTAGAATTCCCTCCCTGAAACTCTTCACTTCTCTTCCTCTCTTATCTCCTTTTAAGAGGCTGACTAAAACCTACCTCTTTGACCAAGCTTTTGGTCACTATTGGTCATTATCCTAATGTCTCCTTTCTCCCAGTGTCAATTTTTTTCTTATTACGCTGTTGTGAAGTGCTTTTTCATTTTATTACATTAAAGGTGCTATATAAATGCAAATGCAAGTTGTTGTTGTTGTTGTTAAATATTGAAAACAGAACAGGTGACATATATGGACATGGAGGAAATATAGTTAAAGATATCTCTACAAAAACATTGCACTGACCCAAATAAATGTTAGCAAAGATTTAGCAAGTAAGGTATTGGTGGTAAATTGTTAGTGTACCTGCTGTCAAACTTCACTTGAAGGTAGAGCAGATCGGACAATCCGACTGAGGACAGAACACCTCAAATCAGGCATGTTGCCTCCACTAAAAATTAAAATGATAGGGTTATGCAAATTACATTGTACCTGCCGTGATAAGGAAGAGAAATGTTGCAGGCAGGAATTCCCATAGGCCAAATCACCTTACTTCAATCCCCACTGCTCTTATGGTTAAAGACAAACTCAACACATAATAAAAAGGCACAGCATGGTGGAAATAGCAAGGAACTGTCTCCATCTGAGGAGTCAATGGTTCATTAATTTTGGAAGGAAGTAGGTAGAAGGTGTTGGCAGTGTGAAGATTGGAGGAGAGCACAGAACTATTACCAAGTATCACATTAATCATATATTCTGTGATTTACAAGATAGGTCTCATCAACCTGTCAATCCATATTGATTGTGCATAAGTGCCTGTAATAACAATAAAGTACCCAAATGGATAAGCGTGCTTTTGTATCCATTAGAGTATACTTTTGCAAGACGCCGTTCCCAGCATGGTACCTCTCCAGCAGTAAGCACGGTAGTGGAGATAGGACTGTGACATTATAGCCCTAATTTTCTGACTTGCACTCACTTTAATGAGGCTGGGTGCCAGAGTGAATCATTGCAAAATTATCCCCATAATGTATCACCTGCTGTCCCCACACCATGAACCACCAGCTGTGTCCAAAGAGCACCACACACTTCAACACCAAGTGTCACCATTTCCACTTGAAGTAGACACCAGCACAGATGCATATACTGTGGGAGACGCAGATAGTGATGTTGATGGGGAAGCATAGGGTGAGATACGAAGCAGTGAAGAGAACCAGGTAGCAGTAGTTGTGATTGAATGGCCACCTGAAAAAGGTCAAAAGCCTAGCATGCTAAGTGCCTCCATTTATTTCTGTAGGGATATAACCCTTACTGGTCTACTTCAAAACACAGGCTGGTACAGCAACAGCATTGTTCTGAGAAATCACCTGCCTCCTTGCACACAACATTGAAACATAGCCTGGACAGTGCAGAGGATCACAATGCCAGAATCTGTGTTGCCATGTCCCACTTCAATGGTTATCTACAATGCAGTGTGGCATTAAGCTCGTGGCAATACCAATGTCATTTGCAGTGGAGACTGCACTTATTGCAGGCCATAGGCACAAAGAATCATAGAAAATTTACGGCACAGAAGGAGGCCATTCAGCCCATCATGTCTGCGCTGGCACAGCAGGAGCATTTCATGAATGTGCCTGCTGATGCAGCCATTGTATCTTTCTTGGAGATGGTTACAGGCAACCATGAGTGAAGAATTCCGAAACCTCCGAAATGTCCACTGTTCTTAGATCAATGGGCACTGTCAGCAGATGCCATACCCCATTGGCATGCATGGAGTAGCACATGAGAAACCAATTAGCACTCAATACAGTGGTAGTTCTGTGTCATGTAGCTCTGCCATCTCTGAAAGCACTGAGACCATAGGGACTACAGAAACAGAGTTCCTGGCAGTAGGTAGATGGGAAAATAGAATTAAGATCATAATCAGATCAGCCATGACCTTATCAAATGGCAGAGCAGGCTCGAGGGGCCGAATAGCCTACTCCTGCTCTTGATTCGTATGTATGTATGTTCATATGTTCGGTTCCTGATATATATACTGATTGGAGTTGGGCTGTATGTGTGACTGGGCTGTTTAAGAATTAGTTAAGACAAGGGTGATTTAAAATGCCAATGTGTTTTTATAAAAAAAATACCAGCAACATTCATGAGACTGGTTGTTTGTGCTTCAAAGGGACCCGAGCACTTCATCCTGAATCATAATAATTAGTTAACCTTCTTCGGATTGTCTGTAGCAGTGTAAAATTTTATAGACTGTTGCAGCTAATAATTTTGTGCGTGTGCAGTTTTTGTTTATGGGGAGTTTATTAATGTTTTGACATCAGACAGGTTTGCAACTGATGTATTAGTGTCAAACTGCCTAAAATATGCCCCTTTCATTTACCGATCGTTGTAGCCATATCAACTTGTCAACTAACTACCTGATCAGTTATATATGTTTGGTAAGCTCATCTTAATTGTCTGTTAACAGCAAAATAATTAAACTTATAAAACATGAAGATCTTTAAGTGCTCCGCAGTTCTGGTGTCAACTGCTGTACGCTTGGCTGTGTTGGTTCATGTATTTCACACTTGACATCTCCACCTGAAAGGCTCAATTCCAAAAAACTGAGAAAATCTGGAAGCTGTTTTCCTCACCTGTTTCACTTTAACTAAGGAAAACTTGACACTAGAAAAGGATAAATGTGATTCTTGTGGACCGTTCCCACATCATTTACATAATTTTTGTCCTGTATTGTGCCTGCCTGTATATTTGCCTCTGTAAATGTTATGAATAAATTTGATCACGACACTGCTTGAGTTGGGCTTAACATTAAATATTTTCTGCATTCTGGATCAACAGGAATTCTTCGTAATTCCAAGCATGCGGTCCTACTGCTAAATAGGGTTAATTGTCAGGTCTAAGCTGCGTTACCTCAGTACGTGGTGTCGATGGTAGCCATGATGTGGAGATGCCGGTGATGGACTGGGGTTGACAATTGTAAACAATTTTACAACACCAAGTTATAGTCCAACAATTTAAAAAATTTGTTGGACTATAACTTGGTGTTGTAAAATTGTTTACAATTACCTCAGTACGGCACAGAGTGAAAGATCAGAAGGGTCACAGAGCACTTACAACTATTTTCTCATGCAAGAACAGTTTTAAGAAAACAGGCAGCATTAGCTGTAAGTTATGCACCTTTATGCCCTCTACACTCTCAGCCACCTCTCCTCTTGCCCCACTGGCAATGCCTGCTATACCCATGCTCCTGGACAGAAAATTCCACTGTTCACCTTCTGCACTGTTCTCGTGATACTTCAAAATCTTTTCCTCCTGTGAAGCTCGCTAATTCTAGGGCCAACGTGGAGTAAAAGATTCACTTTTCTACGTGACTGTGCAACTGTGGAATACTGGACAAATTCCTCAGTAATGACCTTTTAATGTGTTCCATTGGCCTTTTTTTCCCTTACTTTTTAAAAATCGTTTCAAATTATTTTATTTTGGTTGGGATGCCCAAAGGAAATTTAATCAAAAATAAATTGTCCATTTTTTCCTTACCACTCTTTACTTGTCTGTTTTTCGACCAAGATCAGTGAGTACAGGAATATCTTCCATACTGCTCTGTCACTCATGTTAACATCAACTCCCTCAGTTGCACCACATTGTAAGATTTCAGCAGCCTGCAATCCAGATCAATCTTCTCAGTACTCTCTTCTTTTCACCTCATTGCGAGACCCTTGCAACCAGCAGTAACGTGTGAATACGGTTGTCCAGTTGCATTATGAAACTTCAGTTGGCTCCAACAGGCAAGCCTAGCAATTTACATTTCAAATTACTTTAGGATGGTGAGTAGTTAAAAAGATGGCTAATTAAAATGGACATTCTCCCCAGGTGTCTATTTGGCTGACTATTTATAGATTAAATTGAGTACTTAAGTGTTTGTAGATTAACTACCCTGTACTACCATCCAATTTTCTTTCTCTCTCTCTCTCCTGTCATCACGCCATCTTACAGTACCATCTCCATGTCCATGTTGGGTCTGCGCACTGCCAAGTTCCACGCTGCCCTCTACAGGCGGCCACTGGTTGCTCATGTATTGCTGCTACTATCCTTCCAAGATCCACCTGCTGTTGCTTTCCACCACATAACTGCAGCTGCTTTTCCCAAAGGCTGATTTAATGCTGACAGTAGCACTTTGTCTAGGTAGTAAACACACCAACAACGCATATACCACCAATTTGGAGATTACGCTAAGTGCACTCGACTGAAAAGAACGAATTGTCAGCTCTTGCCTCCAGAACAATTAGGCACTAATTGAGCACCTAGTTCAAATATAGAACGATGGAAATGTTGCGCACGTCCCAGTTTCAGAAACGAGTCCCATTTTATTTTTTGCCCTAGTTCAAAATACATTGACCTGGACTTTCCTGCGTACTTGCTCCTAGGGACATGTGCGATCGGGCACAAACCAAAAGCACGGCCTAAAAGATAGAGGGATTTTGTGCGTGAGTGAGTTACGGCACGTAAGTACAATACGCCAAATCTCCTTGATCTTTTACGCTCGTCTGTTGATCCCTCTGTCTGAATGCTTCTCCGCTCATAATGGCCCCACCCCCAAGTTACAGAGCCTCATATACGTGTGTTTTGCAATTGCGCTTGCTCAGAGCCTCTCTTTCAAATTACGATCAGGTTTTCAGGTGCAGCAGGAAGCAAAGTCTGGTGTTTTATTACAATCTTTTGAGCGTTTTTTTTTAATTGATCCTCACTGAGACCTGCATTGTATTTTCTGTTTCTTTAAATGCTTTTTTAGAGCATCAGGATAAATCACCTTCCCCCAATTGCAGGATCTTAAACATGCTGTGCCCAATGTACATAAATGATGGTTAAATCAGTTCAAACTTTAATTTTCATACTTAAAGAAGGAATGTATGGTGAGAGTTTGGCGCTTTCCTTGGGCCTCAATTTTGTATGCTGATTTACGCCCATTTTTACATTTGCCAATGAAGTTGCCAGGAAATTTGAGCGTAACTTGACATCGACAGAATGGGCGCATTTTCGGGTTTAACTTCCGGGTTGCGCTGACAGAGGAAATTCCAGGCCAATAAGTTGGACTTGGTAATGCGAGGACATTATAAATATGACTTCTGATTGTCCTCTTTTGTTTTTTCCTGAATTTCAGTCAAAAAATGAGCTGCAAGGAAATGCATGCGTTTTCAGGTCAAAAATAAAACACAAGGAGGGTAATTTTGACTTTGAGTGATAGAGTAAAATGGGTGAAGTCATTGGAAATGAAAACTGGGAGTGATGCATAACAGGTGGCTGAATCGATTTTGCCTGTTTTACACCATCGCCCAAGGTCAAAATTAGCCCCAAAGTTGTTAAACAGAAAACTTTGGGATTAATCAGGCTTAACCAGAAAAACAGTTTTGGAAAAAACAAGCACGTTATTTTAAGTAAATAATAAACACTTACAACTGCCTTCACCAAGTATTATGCTAAAAGGAGTTGACCATCAGCTGCGTCCTCCACCTTCCCTTCCATGGAGCTTTGTTCAGAATCTGTATATAATGCAGGTAATTAAAGGTGCACTCCTTGCCACTGCCGACCATGGCTATAAGAGAAGCTGAAATCCCCCAGTAACACACAGGGGAAGCTGCTGCGGGATTCAGACCAGAACTGCAGTAGGCCGACGTTGACATTTCCGGCCTTCATCACTTTTAATCCTGATGTTGCAATTCATCGTTTGAGATAATTATCAGATCTCATTATGTTGAACCCTGAAATCAGAAGGTTTAATTATAAAGTGCCCACAAAAGCTCAGCTCAGTCAAATCCACCACCCAGCAGGAGCTGCACAGCACAAAATGACAAGAAACCCACAAGATGAAGTGCCAATTTACAAGGTCCTGATGAATTATACAGAGGATGCTGTTGTGGATTCCAAGGTAGTAATTCAGTTGAATGATTCAGACAATCTCGTTTGTCCGTTAGCTGAATCCTAAGTTAGCCTACTGCCTGTAATTCTCAGGAAGGTATTGAGTATTTTTATATTGCATAAATTTTTGTTAGTGGTGGTCTTTTTATTTTGATTTTGTGGTTTTATGCTAAGTTCCATAGGACCTTGCGGAATATCAGTCTATGATATAGCCCCCGGGATACCAGGTTATTTTAGATGGTGAAGTAGAGAAGAATTCATATAATTGGCACCTACTGAAAGGCGATGCCTATGGCTCTTTAGTCTGTGACAACTCATGAACAAAATGTATACGGAATCCCACAAAATGAATGAAAACCTTTATCAGTTTCCCTGAATGTGGTGGCCCTCAAACAACTTTTCTACTATTGGCTTCTTCTGGACACTCTGTCCACCAGGTAAGGAGGCATCATTCACTCCACTGCCTTTGTGCATTGACTACATAAACCAACTGAGAAGCCCTAGTAAAAAAACATGTTGCAAACTCTATTTGCCTTGACAGATCAATTCTTCATCTTCTCCATGGATGCCAGAGAGTAGTAAGCATGTACCCTTGGCTTCTACCAAATTGCTGGTTTGCCCAGTGTGCAGGGCATGATTGATGGGACCCATGCGGGCCTGTGCGCTCCTGTGGAGAAGAATACTCTTTACATGAACTGATAAAGTTTTGATTCCATTAATATCCAGTCACTGTGAAATTAATAGCACAAAATTACACTGGTGAATCCAAGTTCTCAGGCAGCTCACATGATGCTTTCATCTGCAGACAATCCACCATTTCACCCTTGTTTGAAGCAGAGTAAGGATCAAAGGGCTGGCTACTAGCAGACCTTCGCTATTCACTGTTATCATGGTTAATGACATCTCTGCGGGCTCCATCATTCCAGAGGTGCCCTGCGATATAATCCAGGAAAGATTTTCCAGTGATTCACAACCTAGCCATTGATAGGGGCATCCACCTGGAGGAGCAAGAAGTCGATCAGACAGAGGAGGAGCAAGAGGATTCAGCAAATGAAGAAGACA
Source organism: Heptranchias perlo (assembly GCF_035084215.1). Lineage (NCBI taxonomy): Eukaryota > Metazoa > Chordata > Chondrichthyes > Hexanchiformes > Hexanchidae > Heptranchias > Heptranchias perlo. The sequence goes on from NC_090327.1 coordinate 106,128,557, forward strand.
TGGCTGCAGGCCAGTCTTTTGAATGTGGGACCAGGGAGATCTGGGTCATCTACCTGTGCATCAACTGAAGGCGGCATTCTCCAACAAGGGGCCACCTCTTCTTCTGCCCTTCCTGTTCCTTCTGTCTAGTAACCAATGATTCTCTCTGAGTGCTCCTCTCATACTCTCCATCCATATCATCTCCGGTGGATGTAGAATCATAGAATCTTAGAGCACAGAAGGAGGCCATTGGCCCATCGTGTCTCTGCTGGCTCTTTGAATGAACTATCCAATTATTCTCACTCCCTTGCTCTTCCCCATAGCCCTGTAATTATTTTCTTTTCAACATTTATCCAATTTCCTTTTGAAAGTTACTATTGAATCTGCTTCCACCACCCTTTCAGGCAGTGCATTCCCGATCATTATAACTTGATGCATAAAAAAAAATTCTCATCACCTCCTCTCTGGTTCTTTTGCCAATTATCTTACATCTGTGTCCCCTGGTTACCGGCCCACCTGCCAGTGGAAAAAGTTTCTCCTTATTTACTCTTATTAAAACCCCTAATAATTTTGAACACCTGTATTAAATCCCCCCTTAACCTTCTCTGCTCTAAGAAGAACAATCCCAGCTTCTCTAGTCTATCCACTAGGCTGTAACTGGGCTGCTGAATGCCAAGCCTTGGAATCATCTTAATGGTGAGAAACGTAGAACTGTAGAGGAGCAAAGGGATTTGGCTGTCCATGTAAACAAATACAAACCTAGTGCACAGGTATAAAAAGCAATCAAAAAGGCTAATGGAATGTTGGCCTTTATCTTAAGGGGGCTGGAATACAAAGGGGAGGAAGTTATACTTCAGTTGTACAGAGCCTTAGTCGGACCTCATCCGGAGTACTGTGTTCAGTTTTCAGCGCTGAACCTCAGGAAGGATATATTAACCTTGGATTCACCAGAATGATACCAGGGTTTAAAGGATTGAATTATGAGGGCACATTGCACAAATTTGGCTTCTAAGTTTAGAAGGTTGAACGAAGATCTAATCGAGATATTTAAAATGATTAAGGAAATCGATAGTGGAGATACAAAGAAACAATTTTCTCTGATGGGAGAATCCAGAACGAGGGAGTGTAATCTTAAAATTAGACCATTTAGGAGTGAAATCAGGAAGCGCTTTTTCACACAAAGGGTAGTGAAAATCGGGAACTATTTCCCTCCTAAAGGCTGTCAATCTTGGGTCAATTGAAATTTTCAATACTGAGATCAATAGATTTTTGTTGGGTATGGGTATCAAGGGATAGGGACCAAAGACGGGTAAATGGAGCTGAGGTAAAGATCAGACATGATCTAATTGAATGGCGGAACTGACTCGAGGGGCTGACTGGCCTATTTCTGTTCCTATATTCCTAGCTCCATCCCAGCCTGATATATGCTACCCCAGCCCAATGTTTCCTGCTCTGCATTGTGTCTGACTCAGCCTGATGTGTGTCCAAACCCAGCCACAGTTCAATCTCCGCCCATGGTTCAACTTCCCGCCCTGCTTTCCACGTAGGCTATGGTCCCATGCATGTTGTCTGAAATCCCACCTCATTCCCAGTGTTTTTGATCTCTCTCAGCTCCTTATTGATCTCCCTCCTCTTATGCACCTCTCCCCTTGTGCTTCTCCTCTCTTGAGCATCTCTTTCCTCCCCCTCTCCATCATGGATCTCTCTCCTCCCTGTTTTGAACCTATCCCTCTCCTGGTTCTGTCCTGTCCTGTGCACCTGCTTCTTATCTTACATCCTATAAATCTCCATTGTGCAACAGCCCCACTTGTACATACTCCTACCCCTCCCTTATTAGAAAACCCTTCCACCAATTCACCATGAGTCAATGTCACTGGACATCTACCAATATTGTATTAAAAATCTTGTATATATGTGCACTTCCTGTCCAACTAAACTACTTCCTGTTGTCATGATTTTTCATTATGTTTTTAGACTAGTATTTAATATTGGGCTGAAATTTGCTTAAAAAATTATGGCATGTGAACAACACACGCCGTTATTAATGTACAAATCGGCCAGCAACTTGTGGCGAGGAAGAGATACCCCGTGAATTGCAAATCGCCACAAGTAGCTGGACGATTTGCGCCGCTCCGCGTTAGCTTCGTGAAAATGGCATCTTGCCCTTAACCTCCCCGTGATTTTCATGAACTTGTCACATTTGCATTATTAATTGCCCATTTAACGCGCCACAAAGTTAAGTCTAGTAATTAATAGCCTAAGTATCCTTTTAACAACATTATAATTGTTAATGACTGCCAGTCAAACTCTCTGGCTCAGAAAGTGAACAATTAAGTGTGGAGTCTTGGAGATTTTAAAAATGTCAAATTTTAAATTTAATTTTTTTTACTTTCCTTTTATCACTTTTTTCTCTCTCTCTTAATCCAATCTTTCTTTCCCTCCCTTTTTAGTTCTCTTTCTGTACCTGATTTGACATTTAATTCACCCTCCTTCTCAGTCCTTCCTCTGTTATTTCTCAATCCTTAAATCTCATTGGTTAAGGAGATTGACAGTTGGTCCCATCGTTCACCACGGTCCCAGATGTCCTGTTGCTCCCATCACACTGTTATCAGCTCGCACTTCCAGCAACTTACAGGGCAAAAAAATTTTGAACTAAAGGGTGCAGGAAAATGTCTAACTAACCAGACACGCAGTGAGATGCCCCGCTCCAGTAAATTCCAGCCCATTGAAAATGCCTATGTAAACATTTACAATTGAAATCCTGTACGTAAACAGTACTTGCAGGCTTAGGCCAAAGTTTCAGTTTCTCAAAAATTTCTCTCAATGGCATCCAATATTTTGTTTTTTTATCTCTTTCCTGGTGCAGGTACATACATCAGTTCTTAGCTTTTATGTTTTAAAATGTTAAATTGAGCATTCTTCTCAATCTCACGTAGAATGTCTGCCTTCCTCCCTACTGTCTTGGGCTCTGCTTCTGCTCTCATGTCTCACTTATTTCCTGACCCTTTATCTCTTTTCTTTCATACCGGGATCCCATTCCTGTTTCTCTGGACAACTTTTGGCTGCTAGGCCCCGCTCTACTGCCAACTGTTCCACTCCCACGTCATTAACTGCCCTATGGGCCAAATCTGAAACCCGCTATGCTCTACCTGGCTCATCGCCTGCTCCTCAGCTCTGTTCTGCCTTCAACTCTAAGGCATGTCCTGCTTCTCCATCCAGTACTTTTTCACTCACCCCCGCACCCCCCTCCAACTTTGATCCCAACTCTGGCCCTATGAGACAATTGCCCACGCCGTCCCCTTAACATTTATCGCCCTTTGCCTCAACCTTTCCCTGTCCAACTCCTTTCTTCCTGAAGCCAATTGCTCAACCAAAGTGGAAAATTCCATCCCTGGTCTCTTTTAGTAACAATAAGCAATCCATCTACTCACTGGTTCAGCACTGATTCAAAAGTCTTTTCTCTCTGCTTGTGATTCAGACCACTCTGTGTAGCTATTCCCATGATACGGCTATAACCCTTTATTCTTCTTTGCTGAAGAATCTGGCTTCACTTTGCTGGACCCAGTTACGTCTGCTCTGGGATCTCAAGAGGATACATAGGTGTTTATTCAGTTATAGCCCTTTGATGAAAGCTGAGTTGTGATCTCAGGTCTGTCCTCACCATGTTAAATGCCAGAGTGACCTTGCTGTAACAAAGTGTGGTTCTTATAAGTTTCCAGTAACAAAAATAATACAGAATAAAGGCCATTCGTTTCCCACTATAATAGCTTTCCACTTGTGCAGTTTTATTAAAAAATGTCCTTGGTTTGCAGTAAAAAAATCTCTTCCTTCTTTGTCACCTCCAGCTTGTTATTTTCTCCCATGCTCTGCTGCTGAGTGGATTTATGAAGATTGACAAAATTGCCTCACTGCTTCAATGGAAAGAAAATTGGGCAGGTTCTACAGTGGGCGGGCGATCCACTCATACCAGGTTACTGCCCAGGTGGGGAAGCTGAAGATCACCCCCATTATCTTTTTACCGTTAAAATAGGGCTCATTTGTAGTTTCATTTTATATGAAGAAAATCACCAGGAGATTTTGGAATGTGTTAACAACCTCCCCATTGTCTCAAACTGATATAGGTAACAGTTTTGATGGCTGGCCCGTTATTTTTTGGGATAGCTTATTAACATACCAAGCTGCCCTTTGTTCTTGCGGCTCCAGCCTTTTTTCCCTGTCAAGTTTAAAAAAAGGATTTTGGATGTATGGGACTGACATCACATCAAAAACATATTGGCCCCGAATTTCTGCGGGGTTCTCCCAATCTCCTGCCATACCTTTTTAGCTGTTTATGATGTTTCTCCAGGAATTCTGTTGCTTTCCCGCCAATGAAACCACTTTAAAAATTCCAGGCGATTATAGTTTAAACCAAAAAACCCTTCTGGGCCAAATGGCAAAAAGTCCCAACATGACAATTGCCTTGATGAGTCTCATTACCAGCTGCAGAGCAGAGGAGTCAAGAGATGGGGCAGATCTCCAGCTTGCTACATGTAGTCTACATGGATTTTAGCAAGGCTTTTGACAAGGTCCCATATGGCAGACTGGTCAAAAAAGTAAAAGCCCATGGGATCCAAGGGAAAGTGGCAAATTGGATCCAAAATTGGCTGTGGCAGGAAGCAAAAGGTAATGGTTGATGGGAGTTTTTGTGACTGGAAGGCTGTTTCCAGTGGGGTTCAACAGGGCTCAGCACTAGGTCCCTTGCTTTTTGTGGTATATATTAATGATTTAGACCTAAATGTAGGGGGTATGATTAAGAAGTTTGCAGATTATACAAAAATTGGCCGTGGGGTTGATAGTGAGGAGGAAAGCTGTAAACTGCAGTAAGATATCAATGGACTAATCAGATGGGCAGAAAAGTGGCAAATGGAATTCAATCCGGAGAAATGTGAAGTAATGCATTTGGGGAGGGCAAACAAGGCAAGGGAATGCACAATAAATGGGAGGATACTGGGAGGTGTAGAGGAAGAGAGGGACCTTGCAGTGCATGTCCACAGATCCCTGAAGGTAGCAGGACAGGTAGATAAGGTGGTTAAGAAGGCATACAGGATACTTTCCTTTATTAGCCAAGGCATAGAATATAAGAGCAGGGAGGTTATGTTGAACTGTATAAAACAATAGTTAGGCTACAGCTTGAGTACTGCGTACAGTTCTGGTCACCACATTACAGGAAAGATGTGATTGCACTAGAAAGGGTACAGAGAAGATTTACGAGGATGCCGCCAGGACTGAAAAATTTTAGCTATGAGGAAAGATTGGATAGCCTAGGGTTGTTTTCTTTGAAACAGAGGAGGCTGAGGGGTGATTTAATTGAGGTGTATAAAATTATGAGGGGCTTAGATAGAGTGGACTGGAAGAACCTATTTCCCTTAGCAGAGGAGTCAATAACCAGAGCGCATAGATTTATAGTAATTGGTAGAAGGATTAGAAGGGAGCTGAGGAAAAATATTTTCACCCAGAGGGTGGTGGGGGTCTGGAACTCATAACCTGAAAGGGTGGTAGAGGCAGAAACCCTCAACTCATTTAGAAAGTACTTGGATATGCATCTGAAGTGCCATAACCTACAAGGCTACGGACAAAGTGCTGGAAAGTGGGATTAGGCTGGGTAGCTCTTTTTCGACCGGCACAGACACGATGGGCCGAATAGCCACCTCCTGTGCCATAAATTTTTCTATGTTTCTCTGCTCTTTTCACTCTTTACATTGTTCACATGCAGAATGCAGAGATGCTGGTTAGGGGGAGCTGAAGATAAACGTCAGTGATGTTTCCCAGCTAGGAGCACCTGTTGGCGGAGGGGGAGGGGGGCCTCTCAATGTCCTATCAGGCCTTTTTGTGCTGTTTCTTGTTTCACTCTGAAAGACACTACAGGAATCGGAAATTATTCCACCCTACCAGATCCAAAAAGACGTGGTAAATTGTGGTACATTATTGGGTACCACAGAGAGTTCAAATTACAGCTTGTACTGTGAGTAGCTCATATGATTCGAATAAAGTATGAAATGGAGTATTTTATATTTTAAGGCAAAAATAGACGCAGAGCTGAAAATATATTATTCCTCAAAAAAATGCATCTCAAGGCAAGGAAAACTGTTTTATCTTGATGGACTTGAAGGACTCAGAGAAGAATGTTTATCTTTCCAGTACTTTATCTTTCACGGGCATGCAATCAATCACTTTCTAGTCACTCTCTTTGAAGATGCAACTGCTTGTGTCACACAGGATCCCCTTTGTACAATCCATCCTCACATATCTTGTAGTTTTCAGAAGATACGTTCAGTAACCTTTGTTTCCGTCACTCTGTTTCCTAAAAGTGAGCTTTTTATTGCCTATTTGACAACACTGAGAAAAGATACATACTACACATGGTGGGACAGATCTTGACGGTGCAAAAGTGCAAAAATGGGTGATAGTGAGTCGGCGGCCAGTTTTACATCTCTCTTGTTTTTATTTCTATTGAAGTCCATGAAAATAAAAATCGGAAGAGATGTAAAAGGAGCTGCCGACTCGCCATCACCCATTTTACACTATTGCAACAAGTCAAGATCTACCCCAGTGACCCAGAACAGACCATCTGTTGGTATTGACTTGCAAAAGATATTTTTAAAAATCAATTCAAAGAATGATTACGTTTCATGACGTAGACTCAGTGGCCCATTAGCTCTGGACTAGAAAGAGGAAAGATGTTTACATATTGATGTGTGTGACTGATTAGAACAGATCTGAAAGATGATCAACATTTTCTCTGGTCTTTAAGAAATATTTTTAGAGAGAGAAACTGAACAGCAGTGTTTTTAACTGCCCCCTGGATACCCCTATTGCAGTGGTTAATACATAGCAGCTCGTCCTGCGCATCACGTAACAGGAAGAATATAGTTCACGTGCAGGAGGTCACGTGATTGTACGGCTGAGGATGAAGGAGATAGCTGAACCTCGGGGACAATGCGAAGGAGGGCCTTTGCTGTAAGGCTAGTCGAAGCATCAGATTTATAATAGATAATGAGGATTTGCAGAGGAAAACAGCATTAACTTGCTGTTAACTCAGGCAAGTTGCCACCGACAGGAAAATGCGGGACATTAATAATTACCAGGCCGCTAATGGTGTTGGGTTTGATAGTAGATGTGCATTGCACCTCAGTTCTGCTCCCAGTGTGTGGAACTCATCGCCTATGGCTGAGTTTTCATTTTAAAATCACAAGCTTTCGGAGATTATGTCCTTCGTCAGGTGAGTGAGTGAGTGAAAGGTTCTCAAATCGCATATCTTATATTAGGCTGGGACACGCTCACACCAATCAAAGGTGTCGTTGGTGTTCAGACAGGTTAGCCATGGAAAACAGTTCTGAATACACAATGGGTCAGATTACAAAGCCAGAGAGAGAAAGAGACCCGAAAGGCAGAGAGAGAGAATGTCCAGTTGTATTAAAAACAGATAACTTTTTTTTCCCCTGCTGGTGGGGTTACGTGTCGCGTGACATGAACCCAAGATCCCGGTTGAGGCCGTCCTCACGGGTGCGGAACTTGGCTATCAATTTCTGCTCGACGATTTTGCGTTGTCGACAAAGCTTGTGATTTTACAATAAAATTGTTGGACTATAACCTGGTGTTGTAAGATTCCTTACATTTGTCCACCCCATTCCATCACCGGCATCTCCACATCATGAGTTTTCATTGTCATTCTCTTCACGTCGGAATTGCTGCAATTAATAGAATGCTATACCATTGGACTGGCATATATTGAGCATACACTCTCCAGTGACCTGCCAGGTATTGGACACTACATTCTCCAATTGATTGGCAGGTATCAAACGCACACTTTCCAATGGGTGGCATTTATCGTCAAGAGATCACCAGGTATCAAGCATTGACCTGCCAAGTATCAGATACATAGTCATTACCACTCAATACTAGGAAAGAAGGATATTTCCCCTGCACTAGACCATTATGGATCGGCAGCTTTATTCCCACAGTTGCTCCAAGAAAATTGTATGCCCACCCATCTGAAAATTGCCAGGCATACCGCTCTTATCTCCATCATTCAAAGATCAGACAAATCTCACTCGTGTTTGATGGACAGATTTTTAAAAATCACTTTCATTATATGGGGGAGAATTACAGATAGCAGACATTTCCTTCTGCACAGACTCCATGATGGTGGGATATTGTGTCCTTTCTTCATGTGTATTGCCTTTTTTGCACCTCTCCCACATTGTGGAGTTTGTTTGCTTACAGATTGTTTCTTTGTTTTTATTTTCTTGTCTCCTGATGAATGTTTACTAAAGCTCAAAATAGACTTAGCAGGAGGAGGAAAAGGAGAAAAGCATAGACAACTCTGCCTCGCAACACCTTAGAATGGGTGAATTGCAACTGAATTCTTTAATATATATATATATATATATATATATCCTAGTTCACTTGCCCCACTAAAATATGTAGGCACTAGATTCTCAGGGGATTTAGGGCTCGATATTAGGAGGGAGGTGGGTTGGCAACGGGGGGTCGACTGGGCACGTGGGTAACGCGCCCAGTGAATTCGGGGTGCTGCGCATGCGATCGCAGCCTAATCGAAGGCACTTACCTTGGCTTCCGGGTTTCGCGCTGTAAAGCTGCGCAGCGGGCGGACTGCGCACCCGCATCATACGCTGTCAACTGGAGGAGCCCTATTTAAAGGGGCAGTCCTCCACTGAATGATGCTGCAGAAAGGAGCCAAAATTACAGCATGGAGCAGCCCAGGGGAAGGCTGCTCCCAGGTTTAATGATGCCTCACTCCAGGTACTACTGGATAGGGTGAGGAGGAGGGGGAGGACAGAGATCTTCTCCCCAGCGGACGGCAGGAAGAGGCCTGCCTCTGCCACCACGAAGGCCTGGCTCGAGGTGGCAGAGAAGGTCACCAGCACCACCAACATATCAGGCACCTGCATACAGTGCAGGAGGCACTTCAATGACCTAAGTAGCTCAGCCGGAGTGAGTACGCTTACTCATTCCCCTACACACTGCCCCCACCCCACATCTCCTTCTGCACTGCCAACACTACTCTATCACATCACTCCTCACATCCACTCATCCTCATCTTACCTGCACTTACTCACCTCGCCAGTACTCATCCCACCACTACCACTCAACCCAATCCTCATACAATCTCATGGCTCTATCTCATACACACCCTCTCATGCATCTCTTTCACGGTCAGCCGCACTCAACCTGCCACTACCTGTGCTGCAGCCACAGGGCATGCATCACATATGTGTAGTAGGAAGTGTAAGGCAAACGTGTCATGAGCATGAAGGGGATGCACAAGGTGTTTGAGGGTTTGTCATGGTTTTTACTGATATTGAATTTCTGACCAACTCACATTACATATTATATTGTCACCACTACTGCCACGTCTTTGCGAATCTTGTCTGGTTTGTGCAATAATTCCCTTTCCTGAGGATCACCACGAAGACCCACAACTGATGCCACCCATTGTGTCACTGCAGAGTGGGTGTCGGTGTATTTGCAGGGCTCTTTTGTGCAGACGACTGAGAGACCCCGGCGATGTCCCCGGTGGCACCCGGGAAGGATGCGGAGGAGAAGTTGTTGAGGGCAGTGGTGACTTTGACAGCGACAAGTAAAAAGATGGTGCTTGGGCCAGCCGGGAGCAGCTCGGCATGAAGGAGGCTGCAGATGTCCACGACCACATGTCGAGTGACTCTGAGCCTCTGTGTGCACTGCTGCTCAGAGAGGTCCAGGAAGCTGAGCCTCGGTCTGTGGACCCTGTGGCGAGGGTAGAGCCCTCTGCGACGCATCTCTCTCTGCGGTAGCCCTCCCTCCTGCTGTGCCGGTGGATGTGTCACAGCACTGTGTTGAGGTGGATGGCGTTGCCGGCGAGGCTGGTGATGCTGTTCGCCCTCCGAGGAGATCATGACTGCAGCTATGGCAGCCCCCATCCGGAAGTTGTACGTTTGAGGAGGTCCGCAAGGTAGGTAAATATGTCGGCACACCGGGGTTGAGGTTGCAAGTTTGTGATTTTTTTATGTTAGGAGGAGGGTGGTGCAGGCCAAACTTTGTCCAAAGTGACAGAGTGGCCTCCTGCAATGAGTGAGGATCTCCCGCACCCCCCTCCCCAGCCCAGGTGGGGGACCTGTCAAATGGACATTTGCAGCTGCCACATGTCCATTTCAACTGGGAGTGTTTCCCCCAATACGGGAAACACGCTCAATTTAGATGAAAATCCCACCCCTCCTAAAATATCCTACCAATCAGGTCTGCTAACGACCTGAAGTATCCAATTAATTGATGTAAGTGGGATCCCGCCGGCTTTAATTTAATTTTCGGAGCCCGCCCGCCATGAAAGCACCCGTTCGGACGTCCGAAAATCGAGCCCTTAATATTTTAAAAAATAAAATATTTTAAAAATTGACTGATGTTGGGTCAGTACACACCATTTACCCATTGTATTAAAGGACTGATGTAGGGGTACATATTCATCATTCATATCTCTTCCTGACACTAACATTTCTTCTTATTTGATTTGGCACTCATTTTATGCTGTAATATATAGTGAAAATCACTTAAGATCAGCCCTGGTAAAGTCAAAACCTAAATATTTCCATGTGGAAATTCTATTCCATTCACTGGAATCGAAGATATAATTAAGATTAAATTATCATTTAAGTGAACCTTTTCAGCCCAGCATTTATTCATTCAGCAGTTAGATTCTTGCTTTTCTTTCTATTTCAACTGGTCTAGCAATTTATTGTAAACAACATAAGGACGATTTTCCAATTCTGCACTCCCAGCATGGAGCTCGCCTTGCTGGGAGTACATATTGGTGTATCGCAGAAGGACTCCGCTCAATTTACTATCTATTAAAAATTGAGTAGGAATTCTATAGGGAGTGTGCCTGCAATTTTCCGATATACACTCCCTGCGTGTGAAGCTCCACTCCAGGACTGTGCATCAGAAAAGCAGGCCTAAAATATTCATCTTTTAATCACAAAACAATGTCCAGAACAAGAGGCTGTGCTGAAGTTTTGGTCAAAGGAGGTGACTGCCTTGCTGGCACCACTCTCTTCACACAGTGATTTGAACAGCATCACTTAACTGTTACTGAATGTCTTTAGCATAGTTTGCAAATGCTCGACAATTAATATCTACTGGCCAAGTCTATACACCAAAAATAAGTTCTGTTTTTTTTAAAATTTTCATTACTATGTCAAAAACATCAACAAACCTGTTAAGATAACCCCCTGGAAAATAATTATTGATGATGAAACTATTCCACTGTAGTCGTCTTTTCCTCATTTAGACGTGAGTATTTGTGGAGCTACGATAATAGTTAAGTATATATTTCACACTCCTGTCAGTGATCACTGGTACTGGAGGATGCTAAGACTCCAACTGACTCATTGATTTATGGGACACATCTCATTAGCTTTTAGGTGGACTAAAAAGAGGTGATGTTTACCTATTAGAAAAAGTGCCGTTTGATTGGTATGGAAATTTCTGGCTGAAGAGTAATGTGATGGTTATCGGCTGCAAAAAGCAAAAAAAACGGTCTAGAAGCCATTACAATATAAAATATGTATATATAGTGTGGGAATTTATAGAGAAGGAAAATCAATCATGTGGAATGAATACTTTATGATGAGCATTGTAATTTTTTGTTTGAGAACCACATCAAGGGAGACAGGCAACAAATTATTGACCTGACACACAGCCACAGACATTGCCATGGTCTTCCAGTGGCGGTCAAACATTGAGGGGAAATTTATATAAAGAATGAGGATGGAACTCAGATGAATTCAATTGATGAGAACTTAAGGGAGCAGATGATATACTTAGAAGGAAAATAAATGGAAATCAAAGCCAGAGATTCTGAAAAAGTTCTCGAGTATAAAATCAATTTGTTTGAGAGATGAGATTAAATTTGAATAAAACCAAGTGAGAATAAAAAGCAAGGCTGAGGGAATATCAGTTTTTTGTACACTGTCCCATCTACACAACAGACATCACGGTGGTATAATTTCAGTTAAGGCACTTGAGTAAACAGAAGATTTGCTCCAGCATTGAAGAGGGGATGCTGGGGATAGAAGTGAGGTAGTGAGCTGCATCTCCACAGGAAGAATTTAGAAAGAGGTTTCTAAGGATTCTGAGACACTATAGCTTCCAGGAAAATAAATAATTAGGGGTAGGAATTAGTTATGCCCCCAGAGTGTGCAGACAGCACGCCCAATCTGGAGGCCTGAGGCTCACAAGAAATTAGGCCCCTAGGACCTCATTTCAATAATTTGGGTGAGCTGCAGGCACCTGTCGCGCCTCTAGAGGTAGCTCGCCCATTTCAAGAGGCCACTTGCCTCACCGGCAACGGCCCTCAGGTAAGTCCCAGGGAGGTGGGGTAGGACAACAGAAGGGGGCCGATCGTGGGCCAGATATGGCCCTGAGGAGTGCTTTGGAGCCAGGAGGAGCACTTGTCTAATTATCCACACTGCACATACTCAGATTGTGGCACCCTGGGGACTGCAGGCACGAGTTTAGTTGTTAACTCTTTCAGTTGACAGAACGCTAGTTCTGTGAAGAATATCAGGCCCTAAAATCTGCAATCCTGCTTTCCACCGTACCATGGTGGAGCAGGACTTCCTCTGCACTGGCAATGGTAGAGCCTCACCCCATCCGAATTCCTGGGGTCAGATAGTATCGGTGCAGCGAGGGCACCTGCTGGGTGTGACGGGCAGAAAATTGTGGCATTGGCCAGCCGCTGAAGTCAGTGCTGGTGGGTCTGGCAGAAGATTGAAGAGTTTTGAAAACATGGGCCCCTTTCCAGGAATGTCAGTTTCCTTACAGCAGTCAATTGCTTTATGACCGTCTGTTGTAAGCAAACCAGAGCCTTTCCCGTTCTGGTGGTCTGCATTTCTGCTGGCTTAAAGAACAGTGCCCCTGCTTCATATTGGCATACTGGGGGTACCAGAGACGGGTTGGTGGAATTCTGGTGGGTCCTGGAATTCTCCCGCCAGCCCTGCCTTTTTTTTCGACATCACCCATAAGTGGGAAGGATGCAAGAAGCATCAGCCCATTTGCCTGAGGAGACTGCCCTTGACATCAAGGCAGCATTTGACCGAGTGTGGCACCAAGGAGCCCTAGTAAAATTGAAGTCAATGGGAATCAGGGGGAAAACTCTCCAGTGGCTGGAGTCATACCTAGAACAAAGGAAGATGGTAGTGGCTGTTGGAGGCCAATCATCTCAGCCCCAGGGCATTGCTGCAGGAGTTCCTCAGGGCAGTGTTCTAGGCCCAACCATCTTCAGCTGCTTCATCAATGACCTTCCTTCCATCATAAGGACAGAAATGGGGATGTTCGCTGATGATTGCACAGTGTTCAGTTCCATTCGCAACCCCTCAAATAATGAAACAGTCTGAGCCCGCATGCAGCAAGACCTGGACAACATCCAGGCTTGGGCTCGTAAGTGGCAAGTAACATTCGCGCCAGACAAGTGCCAAGCAATGACCATCTCCAACAAGAGAGAGTCTAACCACCTCCCCTTGACATTCAACGGCATTACCATCGCTGAATCCCCGACCATCAACATCCTGGGGGTCACCATTGACCAGAAACCTAACTGGACCAGCCATATATACTGTGGCTACAAGAGCAGGTCAGAGGCTGGGTATTCTGCAGCAAGTGACTCACCTCCTGACTCCCCAAAGCCTTTCCACCATCTACAAAGCACAAGTCAGGAGTGTGATGGAATACTCCCCACTTGCCTGGATGAGTGCAGCTCCAACAACACTCAAGAAGCTCGACACCATCCAGAACAAAGCAGCCCGCTTGATTGGCACTCCATCCACCACCCTAAACATTCACTCCCTTCACCACCGGCGCACTGTGGCTGCAGTGTGTACCATCCACAGGATGCACTGCAGCAACTCGCCAAGGCTTCTTCGACAGCACCTCCCAAACCCGCGACCTCTACCACCTAGAAGGACAAGGGCAGCAGGTACTTGGGAACAACACCACCTGCACGTTCCCCTCCAAGCCACACACCATCCCGACTTGGAAATATATTGCCGTTCCTTCATCGTCGCTGGGTCAAAATCCTGGAACTCCCTTCCTAACAGCACTGTGGGAGAACCATCACCACATGGACTGCAGCGGTTCAAGAAGGCGGCTCACCACCACCTTCTCAAGGGCAATTAGGGATGGGCAATAATTGCCGGCCTCGCCAGCGACACCCACATCCCATGACCGAATTTTTAAAAACTCCGGCGCAGGACAAACAAAATGCGGCATATCTGGGTTCCGCCCCATCTTCTGTCTCTTCCCCCGATCATCCATCGCTATTGCTTTCAAGTTGCACCAAAAACATCACCGGGATTTTAGGATCATCAACTCCATCTCCATGTTTTTGAGAAAGGCTGAGCCCATGCAGGAAAAATTTTAATGAAGGTTCATCAACGACACAAAAGCCCACTTTATAGCCACTGAAATTCTGTGGGGGTTCCCCTGGTCTCCCACTGTAATTTTGGTGAGAGAGTGATGGAACCCCCAGAGACTATTTAAATGGCTGTTTTTAGCAAAAACAAATGAGTTGCCGTAATGGAAAATGATATTAAAAAATAACACAAGCCTAGATTCTCTAATCAACATTATTTTAAACTTTCATTACCCATTTACTTCCCGCCAGTGTTAAAATGACACTGATTGGAAATAAAGAGCTACAGTCTTCAACCAAGCCAAATAATCTCTCCATATAATATATTAAAAATCTTATGTCTGCCTGCTTTTCATGTCTGTACAATATGACTTGCCATTGTCATGTTTTTGTCATCCTTTTTGTGTCAACATTTTGCCATTATAAATTCCTATATCCACATTTGTAATGAGCTTTGCATACATAAACTTGTAAGTGTGATTACCAAATCTGGCCACAGTGTTCCGATAAATTGTTCAAAATGCTTTCTGAAATTTTTTTCATCACCATTTATTTCCTAAGTAACCAAAAGTAAAACATAGTAAAAGGGTGGGACCATTGTAGCAGTAAAGGAGGAGGTAGTAGTGATATTGGATAGGATAGAAATAGATAAAGAGGAGGTACTTAAAAGATTGGCAGTATTCAAAGTGGAAAAGTCACCCGGTCCAGATGGGATGCATCCTAGGTCACTGAGGGAAGTCAGGGTAGAAATTGCAGAGGCTCTGGCACTATCTTCCAATGTCCTTAGATATGGGGATGGTGCTGGAGGATTGCAAATGTTACATTCCTGTTGAAAAAAAGGGAGAGGGATAAACCTGGCAATTACAGGCCAGTCAGCCTAACATGGTGGTGGGGAAACCTCTAGAGACAATAATCAGGGACAACATTAATTGGCCCCTCGAAAAATATGGGCTAATAAATGATAGTCAGCACGGATTTGTTAAAGGCAAATCATGTTTGACTAACTTGACTGAGTCCTTTGATGAAGTAACGGAGAGGATTGATGAGGGTGGTACGGTTGATTTTGTGTATTTTGACTTTCAAAAGGCATTTGATAAAATACCACATAATAGACTTGTTAGCAAAATTAAAGCCCATGGGATTAAAGGGACAGAGGCAGCGTGGATACAAAATTGGTTAGGGGACAAAAAGCGGAGAGTAGTGGTGTACGGTTGTTTTTCAGACTGGCAGGAAGTATACAGTGGTGTTCCTCAGCAGTATTAGGACCACTGCTCTTTTTGATATACATTAATGATATGGACCTGGGTATGCAGGGTATAATTTCAAAGTTTGTAGATGACACAAAACTCGAAAATGTAGTAAACAATGAGGAGGATAGTAACAGACTTCAGGAGGACATAGACAGACTGGTGAAATGGGCAGACACATGGCAGATGAAATTTAATGCAGAGAAGTGTGAAGTGATACATTTTGGTAGGAAGACTGAGGAGAGGCAATATAAACTAAATGGTACAATTTTAATGGGAGTGCAGGAGCAGAGAGACCTAGGGGTATATGTACACAAATCTTTGAAGGTGGCAGGACAAGCTGAGAAGACCGTTAATAAAGCATATGGGATCCTTGGCTTAGAAGCATAGAGTACAATAGCAAGGACATTATGCTAAACCATTACAAATCACTGGTTAGGCCTCAGCTAGAGTATTGTGTTCAATTCTGGACACCACATTTAGGAAGGATGTGAAGGCCTTAGAAAGGGTGCAGCAGAGAGTTACTAGAATGGTAGCAGGGATAAGGGACTTCAGTTATGTGGAGAGATTAGAGAAGCTGGGGTTGTTCTCCTTAGAGCAGAGATGGAGAAGAGGAGAGTTGATAGAGTTGTTCAAAATCATGACTGGTTTTGATAAAGTAAATAAGGAGAAATTGTTTCCAATGACAGAAGAGTCAGTTACCAGAGGACACAGATTAAAGGTGATTGGCAAAAGAACCAGAGGTGACATGAGGAAACATTTTTTTACGCAGTGAGTTGTGATCTGGAATGCACTGAACCATAGAACCATAGAAAAGATACAGCATAGAAGGGGGCCATTTGGCCCATCGTGTCTGTGCCGCCTCGAAGAACAACCAGGTGCCCATTCTAATCCCACCTTCCAGCACCCGGACCGTAGCCCTGCAGCTTACAGCACTTTAGGTGCAGGTCCAGGTACTTTTTAAAAGAGTTGAGGGTCCTTGCCTCTACCAGTAATACGGGCAGCAAATTCCATACACCCACCACCCTCTGGGTAAAAAAGTTTTTCCTCATGTCCCTTCTCTAATCCTTCCGCCAATCAGCTTAAATCTATGTCCTGTTTAATGATCTGTAATGTACTGCCTGAAAGGGTGGTGGAAACAGATTCAATAGTAACTTTCAAAAGGGAATTGGATAAATACTTGAAGGGAAAAAATTTACAGGGCTATGGGAAAAGAGCAGGGGAGCGGGACTGATTGGATAGCTGTATCAAAGAGCTGTATCAATGGGCCGAATAGCCTCCTCCTGTGCTGAATCATTCTATGATTCAAAATAAGTTATTCATTGAATTGTTTTTGTGGCTTTCAATGTCTTCATTAACATTTTAACCTGAAGGCCTCATCCTCTCCTAAAAGCCTGGGTTTGACTATTTTTTGCCCTGATCTGATATTGGATTGTGTGCTCTAAACATGTGCAGTATACCTTATTTCCCAGGATGCATCAGTACGGCTCAGTCAGCTGTACTGAGGCAATTATTTCTGCAGCTTCTAGCAGTTTCTGCTCAAAAGATCTTCAAAATGATTTGCAGAAAAGGTAGAGGACAAATTTCAAAATCTTTATTCAGGTGAAATTTGTATAGAGTGTCTTAATTCAATTAGAGAGGCTGTGTGTTTGTGTGTGTGAGTGAGGAAAAAAGACACACTACTGATTGCATATCTGTTGTAGCTTTTGTTTTGTGTTCTATAAACTTAGAGAGAAAGTGCTTTTCCTCATTGCATTTGCTTTTTTTAAAAAGGTGAATTTTGAAGCAAACAGCTGCTTCCAATTATCTCACCAGATTATCATCTGTGCTATATCGACATTTAGAAAATGTAAATATTCAATTGACAACAGTTATCAAACACAGAGGCAGAGAAAGACAAATACAGAGGGCTCAATTTTGAAATGGTTACGGGTTGGCAGCAGGAGGGCGAAGGTGCCCGTGGCAAACCCGAATAAAAAAAACTTACCGTTTCTGATAATGGGCTTGAATTTAATTTAAAAGATTATAAGGGATTTCAAAAGGAGAGGACGGGATAAAAAGGAGAGCATGGAGCTTTGTTTGTTAATTGGGATTTCATTGTTATTAAAAAATCAGTTGGTTTGCAGGGTGGAGCTGAAACAATCTGGCTGCAGCTGGATCAAGTAGTTGGTCCTCCTTTTTTTAGGCCTCCAAGTCAAGGGCCTGATCAGTACAAGGCACTTTGTGCATCAATTAAAAAGGCTACAGAACAAGGTAATTGCCCATTGATTCAGTGGTCTGATAGTGATCAGTCAAGTATGGCATCTGTGGAACATATTAACAGTTGTTTTCTTATGTGACATGTTGGAGAAGATACTAAGCAAAATAGTTACCAAATTTAATCATTAAGCCAGTGACTCCGAGGTGGTATCGGACCTCTGTGTGGGGGAACATTTGGGCAACAATGGTCATAACGTCATCTTATTTATGTTGATCAGCCAAGCTACTGCTGCAGATAATTTAATGCTAGTGCCAAATTACTGGAAGGCTAAATTTGAGGAATTGAGAATTTGGGCAAGGTTGATTGGGGGATGCTGCTAAATGGGGATAACTATGGTAAAGATGAAAATGGAGGCTGGGAATTTCTTCAGAGCCGCTCCATCTTCCAGTGAAGTTACGACAGGGGAGTGGGAGCAGCTCTGAGGAAATTCCCAGCCAGCGTGGTTTTAAAGCCATTCTCATGCACAAGGAAACCATGTCTGTCCCTCAGATTAAAAGGAGGGTACATGATAAAGCAAAACCAAAATGGCTTAATGGTGATGTTCAAAGGCAAATTTAACTAAAACTGAAGTATTTTACCAGATAGAAGGAAAATAGTTGTCAAGAGAATAGGGACAGGCATAAGACTCAGTTGAGAGTAATAAAATCTACTATCAGATTGACCAAAAAAGCAATGGAAAATTGGATTGAGGATAGGTATAGCAATGACAGCAAGGTCATTTTTAGTTTTCTTTGGAGTCAGAGAGTGATCAAGGACTGCATAGGGTCTTTGAGAGATTCTGCAGGGGAAATTTGGGTGAAGTGCCTGGATATGGCTGAGATATTAAATGGGTACCTCGCATTCATTTCTATTGCTGAAAATTATGCAGAGTTGCCCATGCTGATAGAAGGGCTGCTAAAACTGAATCTGTGGAAGTTGATGCAGAGATAGGTCTGGCTAGGATTAGACGCCAGATGTCAGGAATCCACCAATGAGGCAGGTTTCACATTCCAAAATCTATGTTCCACCTCCACAGTGAAGCTAGATCAAAGGATTCCCCCAAAGTGTTAAATTCCATCAGCCCCAAGACAGCACTCTGGACATCCAGGATCCGTACCCCAGTTCTGCTGAAGTCCTTAACTGTTCCCCAGCATCCCGGTTCTACCAAAGAGCAGGACTGTAGCCAAGAGCTAAACCCCATTTCCCCTTCCCTGTACTGGTTAAACACAAGAGCCCCAAAATTCCTCCGGGGTTCTGCTGAGCTTCTACTGTAACTCCGACTGTACCGGGTTTCCACCATTTCCAAGAGTTTCTTTTTGCCTTGTAAAGGGTGGAATCTACAAAGGAAATGACAGCAGGGGCCAGAGCCAGGGGAGGGAATTTCCAATGCTGGAGTTCCCATTCTTCAAGCTCAGTTGGGACCCAGTATATCTGCAGAGGATAGTACTCCCGGTGAGGTGAGATATACTGGCCTCCACAAGGAGAATTTTAAAAATAAACATTTGACAGTTTAATCCCCTTCCGAGGGCCCGTGGCCGGGGTCGGGGGGTTGAGGGTTTGGGCAATTGGTCCCTGCCAGGCGAGCAGGCAATGGAGCTTCTGGTCGCCATGCATTGGCAGACACCAGAGATGCACTTTAAGTACTACGTGCGCCTGCGTGTAATGGTAATGAGCAAAAAGGACTGACAGACACCAGTGGGCGCTATCCTGGCAGTCATGCTGGGATTGTGATCCATGGATTTTTAGTCCCCATAAATCTACCTCCATTGGTGCATTTTGCATATCATCTTGCTCTGTATTCTCAGCTTTAAAAATGGTTAGGGATCAAATTAAATACATAGATATAGGTAAATAGAAGTTGTTTATTAGGTTCAGGGTATGGTAGTGTGGTAATTATGGTATCAGACTAGCAATCCAGAGGTCACTCATTTACAGTTTTCACAGAATAATGAAAATTCAATCCCCAAAGGACTGATAAAAATCCCAGAATACTATGTAAGAAAATGGAATTTGAAAATCAATGGCCCTGATGTTAACCTTTATGTTGCATAAGCATGGCTATTGTTATCAATTAGTAATAAACTGAAAACCTTTTGTTTGTGCACATTTCCTACCAACTTATTCCATTATAAATTCTTATGTCCACATTAATAATGGGAACTTCCTATGTAAACGTGATACACTGTAATTACATCCTCCTGCTAGTCGTTATAGGAATTTACAATGGCAATGTAAAAATAAGGACAGACTATATGATTTTAAAATGTGACTGCATTACATCTACGTGCCCTAATCTAGTTATCCCCAGCCTTCTATCCTCAGTTTACCTGAGAACTACATGCATCCAGCAGGTGGCTGACGCCCTTCATTCCCTGGCCCTGAATTTCCTCAATGTCAATTGCACCATAGTTACGCCTTATTGTGTCGGAAAGTTCTGCTGTTCAGCAGAGAGAGTTACATCCAAGTTTCCTGGGGTAAGTTAACTTAAATATTTTTAATGCAGCTCTGGTATAACTTGAGTGTAGAAACTGTGCAAGTTGCTGACCCCTCCCAGCAAATTTCTGTGCAACAACGGTGTAACTCTTTGAAAGCACTCGACAGATGCCAGGTAGAAGCAGAACATTTCCCAGTAGCAAGATAAGTAACTGAGATATGGTTTTGCTGGCAATTTCAACCAAATTACTTGACGACATCTCTCACCCACAGCATCAGTCCAGATTGGCACCACCATGCCCACTGAGGTGCCAGCTGTACCCATTGGGCACCAAGCCAGGGCAGCAGGCAGAAGAAGCACAATCGGCTTATCTGGTGAATATCTCCAAGCTCTCCTCCAAGTGGCACAAGACAGGACCCTCACATTCCTGTGCCTTCCCTTCAACAAGCCGGACACCAACATAAATTGTGCCGCCTGCAGGGAGCTGGCACTAGCACCAACTCCCAAATCCCTCATACCCAGGACTGATCAATAGTGCAGAAAGAAGTGAAAACACTTCACGAGGGCAGCAAGAGTAGCATGTCACCACACTCACCTTTTCCTCCCTGCGCACCCTGGGCACCACCACACTCTTCACTCTCTTAAAGTAACATTCACACTACTAAGCCTTCACACTACAGACTGGGTAAGGATGCCTACAACTCCCCTATAATCGGTAAGTGAAGTTAGTGCCCTCTTCGGCTTATCATACCAACTGCCTTGCACATCCCCAAAACACCTTCCTTCCCCACATCTCTCACTTCACTTCTCCCATCACAATGGCCACACACTCCTTAACTGACAGCCTTACCCTCACACAAGCATCCTTCCACCCCCTTAGCTTACAATTAAATAAATGTTTGCTTGGAAGTACACTGGGCACTTGACTTGTGATTTGTTATTTATGAACATTACAGGCAAGTCAGGAAATAGACCATTCACACAGATAAGTATTCCTGG
Source organism: Heptranchias perlo (assembly GCF_035084215.1). Taxonomy (NCBI): domain Eukaryota; kingdom Metazoa; phylum Chordata; class Chondrichthyes; order Hexanchiformes; family Hexanchidae; genus Heptranchias; species Heptranchias perlo. Next base: position 106,149,895 of record NC_090327.1, read on the forward strand.
CAATTCCTGCTGGGCCAAAGGTGGTATCATCTGATAGGGTGCATAGAAGAAGGTAGGGTTGAGGTGTTATCACGAGCAGTCGATCAGTCGATGAAGGCATGCTGCAGAATTTGCCCTCTGATGCCCCTTGCAACAGTAAGTGAGGACACAGCCTGATTTGCATCACAGATGAGTTAGACACCCTGGGAATGAATCCCCTTCCGCTTCACATACGTCAGTGACTGCTTAGTTGGTGCTTTCAGTGCCATCGTGCACCACTCGGGAATCCAGCTATTCTGTAAACCTCCCTGGCTCTGTGCCTCTGCTGCCTGGTGGTGATGCCAAAGTGGATGAATTTGACTGCTCAATGGAAGAGGGCGTCCGTCTCCTGCCGGATGCATGGCCTGACAGCTCCCTCGTTAATGTTGCACAGATCTGTGGCAGCCCGGAAGGATCCGGAGCCATAAAAGTTGACGGCTCTCGTCACTTTAATTACCACGGACAGAACAGCTGTGGCAATGGAGTGAGTCTGCAAATCTCCGTGTTAAAGAAACAGAGATGCCCAATGGCATCCTTGGAGAGGAACAGTCATTGAATGCATGGCTCCTAGAGAGATCCTTGTAGGACCAGTGCAAACTCTACACACTTTGGGGAGGGCCGTACCTGATATGCTTCTGTCCTCAGCCATGCTACCTGATGCTCCTGGCCTCTGCACACTTCTGTTGCAACTCCTCTACCATTATGATGGCATAGAATGGTGTGCCCATGGGGAAAGCCATTGCTTGTCTGAAGTCGATCTGAGCATGGGGATGGAGATCAGGGAAGCCAGGGGTCCCAAAATTGTTGTCCGGGAAAAGATGAAAGCATCACAGTAAAATGAAGAGCAGGTGTCAGTGATTGAGAAATGTGAAGGAAGGGATTTTAAAAAGTTCCTCGGAAGCCTATAATCGGTAAGTGAAGTTATTGCTCTCTTCAGCTCATCAACTCCTCACTTACACTTGTCTGAAGTGCTATGGGGGCTGTTAGACCGTTTTTTTCGGGGTGTAAAGTTACACCAATTGCAGGAGCAGCATAAATAATCAATTTATTCAGAAAATAGAAGCACATGGTATTAAAGGAACGGTGGTAACTTGGGTATGTAATTGGCTAAGGGATAGGAGGCAGAGAGTAGTAGTGAATGGATGTTTTTCTGACTGGAGGGAAGTATGCAGTGGGGTCCCCCAGGGGTCAGTATTAGGAACATTGCTTTTCTTGTTATATATAAAATTCTGGACTTGGGTACAGAGAGTACAATTTCGAAGTTTGCGGATGATACAAAACTTGGTAACATAGTAAACAGTGAGGAGGACAGTAGCAGACTCCAGGAGGCCATAGACAGACTGGTGAAATAGGCAGACGCATGGCAGATGCAATTTAATATGGATAAATGTGAACTGATGCAGATGGGAGGAACAACATGGAAAGGCAGTATAATCTAAATGGTCCTGTTTTGAGGGGGCTAGAGCAGAGGGACCTGGGGGTGCATATTCACAAATCTTTGAAGTTAGCAGGGCAAACTGATCAGGCAGTTAGGAAAGTGTATGGGATACTTGGCTTTGTAAAAAGGGGCATTGAATACAAAAACAAGGAAGTCATGCTGAACCTTTACAAATCACCAGTTTGGCCACAACTGGAGTATTGTTTACAATTCTGGGCACTACACTTTAGGAAGGATGTCAAGGCTTTGGAGAGAGTACAGAGGAGATTTACTAGAATGGTACCAGGGATGAGGAACTTCAGTTATGTGGAGAGATTGGAGAAGCTGGGGTTGTTCTCCTTAGAGCAGAGAAGGTTAGGGGGGGGATCTTATAGCCGTATTCAAAATTATATGGGGTTTTGATAGAGCAAGCAGGGAGAAACTGTTTCCTCTGGCAAGTGAATCAGTAATCAGAGATCACAGGTTTAAAATAATTCGCAAAAGAACTAGAGGGGAAATGAGGAGAAATGTTTTCACATGGAGGGTTGTTAAGATCTAGAACGCACTACCTGGAGGGGTAATGGAAGCAGATTCCATAGGAGCTTTCAAAAGGCAATTGAACATGTACTTGATGTGGACTAATTTGCAGGGTCATGGAGAAATAGCTGGGGTGTGGGACGAAAATGGACAGCTCTTTCAAAGAGCCGGCAGATGTACGACGGGCGGAATGGCCTCCTTATGATTCTATGATAAACTTCCACGTATTTGAACAGTGCTGCTATGCAAATAAGCCCTGAGGGGCTTTGATGGGCGTAAGATCGGCACTGATTAAAAAAATTGAGATTTGCGTTTAGCGCAATAATGGTACCTGGTATATGCATTAAAACGCAAATTTCCATGATCTTTTGGGCACAATTCCAATGTAACAACTGGTGTAAGTGCTGAAGAATTGTAGAATAATCATAGAATCATACAGAACAGAATGAGGCCATTCGGCCCTTTGGCACAGGAACAATGAGGAAATTCAGGGCCCCTGTGTGCAATGCCACTAGAGATCAACTAGTGCTAAATAGGTATTCCTGAATTATTTCTTTTGGACCCTTTTAGTTTAAAGTGTTTACAAGTCCATGTGTACCTCCTTTTGACACTGGGGAATTCCTTGGAGTGCTGGCGTTAATTTGCCAGAATTGGGGTGGAAATCCCGTTTACATCGGTGGAGCAGGAGCAGCTCCGAGGAAATTTCCGACCAGCGACTACTTTATAAATGATTGGACAATCTTCTCAATTAACATCATTTTGAAGGGGGGTTTTAGTGGGTACTGGGGTGGATTATACAGGTTGGTGCTCCTGGCACAGAAAGAAGGACAGATTAGATTTAGCACTTGCCAATATCGTGTTGGGCTGACCCTGTGGGATTTTCTGAGGTCAGCTTCATTAACTAGTCATAGTGAGCTCTCGGCCTATGTCAGGCCTGCCTATGCGAGCTCACTGTCAATAAATGGCTGGAAATAGTGCCCAGCACATAGAGGCAAACACGGGCGAATCATGGCCCTCTGAATTATCCAGTTATTAGTATTAATGACCTCCGCACCCAATTAGTTATTTTGACTTCCTGTCACGCAAGGCACGAGCTGATAAAATTTACCTTGTTGTTTTCTAATTAAGCTTTGCCTCCCCCCTATAGTTTTAGTTGAATTGAATGAATAATTAAATGGACATTAGCTGCTGTTATATCGTGTCCGTGGAAATCTTAATCCAAGCGTAATATTTTTTGGCAAAGTAGCTATGGATTTATCAGGATTCATACATATTGTGATTCCATTTAAAAACAATCACTGTAGCAGAAATCATGATGGGTCAGATTGTCCCCAAGTTCTCACGCATATTATATTATATTGGAGTGGTTTCTTCTTGCTACTAATGCAAAGTCTAATTAGATTCATATTGAAATGGAGATGGCCAGGCTCATCAATATCATAAATTGATGTCTCTGCAGATAGTCGGACATCTGAGTATTTTGAAGTACGTGTAAAATAACTGAGAAAGAAGCTCTTAATTCAAAAAACAAACCGGAGAATGCATTGTCAATTGATATTAGCAGGAGATAGGAAGAGCAACTCTATTTGATCACTTTAAGGGTGAACAATTTTCTACTTTCAGATAAGTGGGACCCAGCCACAATCTTTCAACTAATGTAATTTAGTGCACCAAGCTGTTCAATTGCTTATTGGAGAATAAATAGAAAGAGGATGCAAATTCAATCTTCCTTTGTAGAAAGAATAATAAAAGGCCTGGCTGAAGTTTCTGATATCGGCACTAAAGCAGCAAGAGCACCTGCCAATATCATACTGGGCTGACCCCGTGAGATTTTCTGAGGTCAGCCTCATTAACTATTCATAGTGAGCTCTCAGCCCATATCAGGCCTGCCTATGCGAGATCACTGTCAACAGGGGGGCCGGATATATTTAGCTAAGCAGCTCGCAAAGGCTGCAATTGACATTTATGTTGCTGTGCAGAGAAGGAATCGTGGCTGGACCAAGAGGCAGAACACCTCTATTTTCAGATGGAGCTTTGGCGATGCTGATGGAAGAAGTGCAACAACAACAACAACAACAACAACAACAACAGCTTACATCTGTCTAGCACTTTTAATGTAGAAAAATCACCCAAAGTGCTTCACAGAGGCGTAATCAGGAAAAAAGCACCCCAAGCCAAAGAAGGAGATATTAGGAGGGGTGACCCAAAGCTTGGTCAAAAAGATAGGTTTTAAAGAGGATCTTAGAGGAGATGGGGAAGTTTGAGAGGCGGAGTGCTTTGGTGAGGAACTGTCAGAGTGTAGGGCCTAGACAGCTGAGGGCACAGCAGCCAATGGTGGGGCAAAGGGTGGAAACAATGCACAATAGGCCAGAGTCAGAGGAATGGAGAGTTCTGGTGGGTTGTAGGGCTGGAGGACATTAGAGTTGGGAAGGAGCGAGGCCATGAAGGAATTTAAACACAAGATGAGAATTTTAAATTTGAGGTGTTGGGGGATGAGGAGCCAATGTAGGTCAGTGATGACAGGGGCAATGGGTGTTGATAGGATACGAGCAGCAGGATTTTGGATGAGCTGAAGATATTGGAAGGTGGAGGATGGGAGGCCAGCCAGGATAGCATTGGAATAGTCAAATCTGGAGGTGACAAAAGCATGGATGAGGGTTTCAGCAGGAGATGGGCTGAGGTAGGGGAGGAAACAGAAGTAGATGCTCTTTGTGATGGAGAAAATATGAGGTTGGAAGCTCTGCTTAGAGATGCCAAGACTGTGAACTGTCTGGTTCAGCCTGCGACAATGTCTGGGATGGGAATGGAATCGGTGGCAAGGGTACGGAGTTTGTGGCAGGGCTGAAGAGGATGGCGTTGGTCATCTCAATGTTTGACTGAAGGAAATTGCAACTCATCCGACACTGGATGTTAGGCAAACAGCCTGACAACACAAAGGCAGTGGAGAGGTTGAGAGAGATGGTGGAGAGGTAGACCTTTCTGTTGTCAGTGTGCGTGTGGAAATTGACCCACGTCTGCAGATTATGTCATTAAGGGGCAGCATGTAGACCAGGAAAAGGAGGGGGCTAAGGATTAGCTCCTTGGACAGTAAAGGACAATTGCCCTCTTTGGCATCCCAGGGCTTCTTGGTAGGAGGTGGGTGCTAAAGTGAATAGATAAGGAAAAAGCTTAATAGTCTCAGGAGGCTGGCCAAGGTAAGGCTAGCCATCATTGCACTATATCAAGTAGATGGGCAAAGTATGCAGACCACTAACAGTCTCTTCTTAACCTGCTATACCCTCATCAAGACTGCATGCTTAGCCCCAGAAAACAGATGTTCCAAGTTTTACAAGCATGCCCATACTGCAGCCAGACACACATATATTAGTGCCGCATTAAATTGGAACTGTTGGTACTTGACTCTTTCAAACACTTACCACACTGCTACCAATGTGAGGCATGTTCATTTATTCACACATAAGCTGGGAAGCAGGCTGACCACTGGCAGTCACTTGCCAATTAACTTTTCAAACTACACCTCTGCTTTTAGGACAAAGAGACACATAATAGGATGAAGCCTCCTCATGTTAGATTTCTCAGTCATTATGTACAGAGCATATTGGACATGGTGAGGCCTGAGAATATAGGAGTGAGCCATGGTGAAGCCGGAGGCGTCCCTGTAGTTCAGGAGTAGTACCATCTTTTTCTTGTTATTTCTCCAACCTCACACTCACTCACTTATTCACTCATGCGTACATTGCAGCAAGACATCATGACTTATTTTAACTATTTAAGTTCTATTTCAATGGGTACATTTCAGCCACCATTCTAACATATTTTGTTTCTAAAAGCGTCACTGAAGACCAGGCCTAATAGGAGAATTGTTAGCTAGCTAGCTTTAGGTGAGTTCATTCCATGATGGCACACAAGCAAAGTTTTGCTTATTCAAAATGTAATCCTCCAAATAAGATGAAGTATTTACAAAATCAAGATAACCTGATTCTGAGAAATGAAGTCCATCGAGTATACAGTGCTTTGAGCTCAAACTTCCCAAAGTCCTATTACAATTTGCCACTTTTTATACCTTTGAGCTACAAATCACTAATCTAAATGTCCTTATAAGGCATGCAACTACCTCTCTAAACTACAAGATATGTATGTGTATGTGTATATATATATGACCAATGGGTAAAGTTATACTATTGATTTGACATAGATGAGATGGCTTTATCTCATAATGCTGTTTCCCACATTCTCAACTTCCCTATCTCTCTAGTGCCAGGCTGTGTTCTTTCTCAGGGTAGATGAAGGTCCTTATCTTAAATGAGGCTCCAAGACCTTCCTTCCAATGAATGGAGTTTTTCTCTTTTTCTCCCTCTCTAGTTTTGTTAAAGAGGGAGCTTTTCTGCTTAAGTTTTGCTGAAGTTAGTAATCTTTCTTACCCGTGTCTCCTAAGAATATCTTTCATGAATGCTCATAGTGCTGTTATAGAGGGCTTGGTTTCCACTCTCCAAGAGACAATACTTGTCTGATTTCATCATGCTAGGAAATTGGATGGAGAGCCATTATGCAAGACTTTACTGCCCTGAGGTCTACTCCCACTCAATCACTGGACATGCTGAGACGTGGCCCAGCAGCAGGAACATAGCTAGAGTGGACATGGTTGAGGCTGATGTCTCTAAGGTGATGCCACATCTGGCCCCAGCTGCTAACCTCCCTATGTAACAGAAGATGTGGCAGAAAGTGCGCATGACCAAGGAAAGCACCACAGCCGCACACCTGTCGGAAGCCAGTTGCAGAACCATCTCATGACCCAGCACATCGAGGCAGAGGACTATTTCAATCCCAAGAGGCTTCTACTGACACCAAGCAGCCAGTCACCTTACTTACTCCTACCACTGGGGAAGTACCTGGGAGGAGCATTAGGTTATAGAGTCTCTAAAACACTCATTGTCATCAAGGGGAGGCACTGGGGTAACAAAGTCTAGGCACATACATAAATTACTTATGGGGTATTAAATTTGGATGCAATTTATTTTAACTGTATCCAGTAAGTTTTCTTGGAATGGTGTAGAATAAGGAAATGGCAGATGAAAGGGATGAGATCCATGGTAACTGAGTTAGTGCATAAGCCAATGTTGGCAAAGATACATCTGACCACTGCAGTGTGCACACTTGGAAGACTGGGCGAATGGGTCACTTAGTTGAAGGTCTTATCCATGAGAGCCTGCTATATGGCTATTGCAGCCAGCAAAGGTAATTCATGTGAAAAAACTGCACAGCCCTCTCATTCTGATGCTGGTTTCCCATGGGGAAAGAGATGAAATTGTTTGCATGGCATCAGATACTTGCTTGATAAACATATTAACTGCAGGTACACTGATATTGGTGATATTCCCTTAGAATGAGCCAACTGCATCAAAGTTCAGGGTTATCCCTCTAGTGAAGGCTGACATCCCATGACAATGGATTAAATATTAAAATGAAGCTCTCGCATGTTTTTTGCAAGAGGACCTTAGGTCACCGTAAGGCCCAATCAGCACTATAAATATGGTGAAGAATGAGCAGACATTTGACTAGATTGGTCTTTGCCCAATTTTCCAACCCACCCCCAGCACCCATTCTCCTCCAGCACCCTCAGCAATGATGATTGGAAAATATACTCTTATATTGTGTTAAGATTGTACAAATTGCTGATGGACTGTAATATAAAATGTGTTCAAAAAAGGTTTACAGCATAATGAAGGGACCTCAGCACTGAATTGGCCTTGACAGATGGATGAATGTTGATTCCAGACTTTGGTTAATTAAAATAAAAGTGTTACATATGGGTTATGTGTCTTCCTTGGATTACATGGGTTACACCAGCTATGTTAGGATTTGCACTGAGCAGAGGAGGAGTAGGAGGGTGCAATCATACACCATTAATGATCCTGGCCAAACTTTTCTACGTTCTAGTTGAATTTATTTGAAGTTTTTAGTGTTATATTAAAATCATGCATCCCAACCACTAAGGATTTGTGGTCGATTCATGTGTGTAAGCAAGGGTTTCCACCACATTACCAGCGCAGTTACAGCAACGTAGTGGGATCAGCTCAGGGAAATCCCTGGGACATGTCTCTTGAGTACACATTGACCAATTCAAAGTGATAAAGTATGTAGCAAATTAAAAAGTTAATAACATGGCACAGCATCACTTTTTTTGTTTTTCAATGTTATTTTATTTTCTCTTCCCCACAAGGCAATGGTTCATGTTAGGGGATGAATTTGTGGGTCCTGGTCATTCTCTTGTATGTCACCTAAAAGACAATCCTTCATCTGTGAGCCTAAAGGGTTGGCAGGCTCTTAACCGGGGGCAACGAGGGGTGGCATGTCAAGCCGTAGCAGATTCAGACGTGACACCAATTGGTAATCAATTTCTCACTTATTAATAGTCAAATCAAACATGTAAAGGTATCAAATATTTAGACAAAGATCAAAACAATATTACCCCATTTGATCTCTAGGCAGAAGTAGTAGTTAAGTAGGCGACATGGTCGTTTCAAGTTTTCCGACAGTGAGGTAGTCTTCTGATAGTGAGCTGCTGTTCTGACAGAGGTGTCGTCTTCGAAGTGTTCTTTCGACAGTTAGCTGCCTGCCATTTTACCATGACTCACATGCAATTGCTGGGGGGAGGGGCAGGGGTATCAATAGATTTCTCTGCATCCTGCCTCAAATACTGCTGACCTGAGTTACCGTCAAGAGAAGATTGATGGCAGACAGAGGGGCTGCAGTAGCAAGCTCATTCTGGACAATGTTGGAGGGACAGAGCCCAGTAGCAGACACCGCTCCCTTTTCTCAGGACACTTACTTCTTCTTTGAGGTCACGTGGCTCATGGAGAGCCTCTCTGTAGTATGTGAAAAAAATCTTTAGGGTCCTTTAAAATGTCACCTCCTCTTTCTGGTGCTGAAGTGGGTGTCCTGCTGCAACACCACTGAGGTTTGTTCCCTCACACACAGCCTAGGCTGGCACATCAATGCAGTACTGAGGGAGTGCTGCACTGTTGGAGTGCTGTATTTCAGATGGACCATTAAGCTGACATCTGCCCTCTGAGATGGACATAAAAGATCCCATAGCGCCATTCGAAGAAGAACGGGGGATTTCCCCCAGTATCCTGGACAAGATTTATCCCCCAACCAGTACCACCAAAAAGAGATTATCTGGTTATTTATCTCATTGCTGTTTGTAGAAACTTGCTGTGTGCAAATTGGTTGCTGCGTTTTCTTACATTACAGCAGTGCCCACACTTCAAAAAGTATTTTATTGACTGTGAAGCAGTTTGCAACATCTTGAAAGGCACTGTATAAATGCAAGTTCTTCTTCTTCTTCGCACAGTAGCAGGGTGCCTTTTGTTCAGACCCTGCTGGAAGCATATTGATAGAGCCTCAACCCTGGAAAATATGTGAGGATCATTGTGGGATCGGGTTGGAGGAAATGCCCCAATGGAAAATCCACCCATGATTTTTTCGGCATTGAATTTATACAAAAAATATGATTGCTTAGTAACAATGGCAGTCTCCCATTTGTTTCCATATACGCCTCAAAATGATAGCATTTTGTTTGTTTAGGTTTGGTTTGGTTGCTGTCCCTTTCAGTCCAGTCACAAGGGGACTGAAATCCCTGATTGACTGAAGGTAGGGAAACCTGTCATCCCTAACTGGTAGGGCCTACATGTGACTCCAGTGCCATATTTTGTGCTTGACTCTTAGTCTTCTCTGAAGTGGCCTAGCAAGCCATGCATCTGTAAATACAATTGCTATACAGGAAGGATAGGCAATAAGTGTAGTGTTGCCCAAATCCCGAGAGCAAATTAAAAAATATTTTAAAATCTCTATTGTCTCTTTCTTATCATTCATTAAATAGTGGTGATGTTACTGGACTGGTATTCCAGAGGCCTGGACTAATAATCCAGAGAATTAGAGTTCAAATTCCACCATGGCAGTTTGAGAATTTGAATTTAGTTTTAAAAACCTGGAAATTAAAAGCTGGTATCAGTAAAAAGTGACCACAGAGCTTTGGGATTGTGGTAAAAATCCAACTGGTTCATTAATGTCCTTTAGGGAAAGAAACCTGCCATCCTTACCCGGTCTGGCCTGTATGTGACTCCAATCCCACACCAACGTGGTTGACTTTTAATTGTCCTCTGAAGTGGCCTAGCAAACCACTCAGTTGTACTGGGACAAGTAGAGGTGAGCAATAAATGCTTGGCCATGCCAGCAATAGCCGCATCCCAAAAATGTTTTTTTTTAAAAGATATCCTTGGAATTATGTTACTATGGAGTATTTTACACTTCTTATACATGTGGCTTATCATTATTTCAGACTGTGAATAAAGGGATTTTTCATTGATAGAGGGGCCATGGGATGTGACTCTTGTTTGTCAAATGGGCTGGCCTGATGACTCATGAGTGGTAAAGTTATAAGTGATGTGCTCAGCTCCATGAGAGAGAGAGAGATCATTGGTCCTCCCCTTACACTGTTAATAGGATACATTAGACAAGCAATGATAAAAATTATATGTAAATTTGTTTTTAAATGAGAACAAAATTGACATGTGGATTGCAGAGTGGTTCTGGTCACATCACTGTGAAGCATTTGTTTTGCAGTCCTGTCTGATCACAACTGTGATGATGTCTGCATGTAATTAAAAAAAATTCAGGAACCTGACATTATCACACATGGTCCAATATGCATTGTGACCCAGGCAGGTCTGACACAAGTTAACTTCTGTATTCAGCAGAAACATGGGCACAACCACATCGACCTTCAGTCTCGTGGCTTTTGATTTGGGCCGTCAAAATCCACAAGTTTTAACAATTCACATCCATTTCTAAATGAGCCAAGAGGAGTGAAAATGGGTTTAGAGCCCTTTATTCTTTTAAAAATGGTCAAGTATAGGTAGATTGGTTAAAAAAGTAAAATTAACATTAAAGCTAAAAGACTAAAAATTGGCACGGATACAAAGGAAGAGAGAATAGGGCTAGTTCTGATCCCCTGCATTCCAGCAGGAAGCAGTGCTCCTGAGCTGTCTATTCATGATTTCTCACAATATAATCCCTGCTCCCACTGGGATTATGCGACCATGCAACATCCGTTAATGGGAAAATGGGGAACACCGGATGTGTAAATGTAAAGGGTTTTGAGTGATTTATTTTTATTATTTTTACTTAAAATTATATTCAAGTATTTATTTTAGTTGTATATTATCACTATTATAATACTATATTATAAGGTTTCAGCTTAAAGGGTAAAGAAAAGAAAGAACTTGCATTTATAAAGCATCTTCCATGACCTCAGTACATCCCAAAGTGCTTTACAGGCAATGAAATACTTTTGAAGTGTGATATAACATAGCGGCCATCGTTGAGTCATGGCTACGAGCTGGACATAACTGGGAGATAAATATTCCAGGTTATACCATCTTTAGAAAGGAAAGGGAAAGTGGAAAAGGAGAAGGAGAAAGAAGAGTACTAAAATTGAGAAAAGACACTATTACAGCAATAGAAAAGGGGGATATCAGTAAGGATGAGCAGGCAGTAGAAATCATCTGGCTAGAACTGAGGAATAGAAAATGATGCAAGACTTTAGTGAAAGTTGTCTACTGACCTCCTGATAGCAGTGATGAAGTAATGGGATGCATAAATACAGAGATCAGAAAGTGATTATAATGAGAGCTTTAATTTTCACATAGACTGGAAGAAGCAGAACAGCTCGAGTCCAAAACGCAGCAAATTTCTTGTATTGAGACATTTGAGACAGTTTTCTGGAACAATATGTTCTTGAACCAACAAGATGACAAGACATACTAGATTTAGTGTTGAGTAATGAACCAGAATTAGCCATCACTGTAACGGTAAGGGAACACCTAGCTAACAGTGACCATAACGTGATTGAATTCAATATTGGGTTTGAGAAAGAGAAGGGTGAGTCATAAACCAAGGTTTTAAATTTAGGTAAGGTTGACTTTGTAGGGGTGAGGCAGAAATTGTCCACAGTAAACTGGGCGGAACTGTTAACAGGTAAAACTACAGAGGAACAGTGGGAGGTGTTCAAAGTATTTCGTAGAATACAAGATCTGCACATACTCCTAAAGGGCAAGAGCTCTACTTGTGTAATTAAACAACCTTGATCAACAAAAGAGGTGAGAGATAGTATAAAACTAAAAGAAAGGGCTCAAACAAATGCAAAGAATAATGGCGAACCCAAGGATTGGGAGAGATATAAAGAACAGCAAAGAGATACAAAGAAAGTAGCAAGAACTGCAAAAGGGAATAAAAGAAAAAACTTGAAAGGGATATCAAGAATAACACTAAAAGCTATTATCAGTATATTAAGAGAAATAGGGTGGCTAAGAGTAATGTGGCCCCTTAAAGACAGACGCAGGTGATATTGTAATTGAAAATAAGGAAATGGCAGATTTGCTAAATAATTACTTTGTATCGGTCTTCACAGTAGAGGAAGAGGATAAAGTATCAGAGAAATGAGCAAAACTAAAAATAAATTAAGGGAGGAACTTATTAGACTTAATAAAGGTAAACAAATGGTTATGGAGAAAATAATGAGACCAACGATGGACAAATCTCCAGGACCTGATGTTTTCCACCCCAGGGTATTAAAAGAAATAGGTGAGGAAATTGCAGATGCTTTAGTCATGATCTTCCAAAACTCTCTTGATTCAGGAATTGTCCCCTTGTATTGGAAAATTGCCAATGTCACTCCACTATTTAAGAAAGGTGGGAGCGAGAAACCAGGAAATTTTAGTCGAATGTTTGTTGTGGGGAAGTTACTAGAATCTGTCATTAGGGACAGAATGACTGAGCACTCAGACAAATATGAACTAATCAGAGAGAGCCAGGATGGATTTGTTAATAGTAAGTCATATCTAACTAACCTAATTGAATTTTTTGAGGAGTTCACTAATGTGGTGGATAAGGGAGGGTCTACGGATGTTATTTGTATGGACTTCCAGAAGGCATTCGATAAGGTTCCACACAAGTGACTGTTAGCAAAAATGAAAGCTCATGGAATTGGAGGCAACCTATGGGTAGGAATTTGGGTAGAAGGTGGAGACAGAAAGTAGGTATAATGGGTATGTACTCAAATTGGCAGGATGTGACTGGTTGTGTCCCCCAATGATCTGTACCGGGGCCTCAGCTTTTCACTATTGTTATAAATGACTTAACTGAAGGAATGGAGCCATATATCCAAGTTTGCTGATGACACTAAGTTAGGTGACACAGTAAATAGTGTAGATGGGAGCAGAAAGTTCCAAAGGTACATTGATAGATTAAGTGAGTGGGCAAAACTGTGGATGGTGGAGTTCAGTGTGGGGAAATGTGAGGTCATCCACTTTGGACCGAAGAAAGATAGACCAGAGTATTTTCTAAATGGTGAAAAGCTAGGAACTGTGGAGGAGCAGAGAGATTTAGAGGTCCATGTACAGAAATCACTGAAAACTAGTGGACAGGTACAAAAATTAATTAAAATGGCTAATGGAATGTTAGCCTTTATCTCAAGCGGGCTGGAACACAAAGGGGTGGAAGTTATGTTACAGTTGTATTAAGGTCTGGTTAGACCGTATCTGGAGTACTGCGTTCAGTTCTAGGCACCACATCTCAGGAAGGATATATTGGCATTGAAGGGGATGCAGCTCAGATTCACCAGAATGATACTGGAGCTAAAAGGGTTAAATTATGAGGACAGGTTGCATAGACTAGGCTTGTACTCCCTTGAGAATAAAAGATTATGAGGTGATCGAATTGAGGTATTTAAGATGATTAAAGGATTTAATAGTGAGAAACTATTTCCCCTGATGGGGGAATGCAGAGCAAGGGGCATAACCTTAAAATTAGAGCTAGACCGTTCAGGGCTGATGTCAGGAAGCATATCTTCACACAAGGGGTAGTGGCAATCTTGAACTCTCTCCCCCAAAAAGTTGTTGTGAGGCTAGGTCAATTGGAAATTTCAAAACTGAGATTGATAGATTTTTGTTAGGTAAGGGTATTAAGGAACATGAAACCAAGCTAGGTAAATGAAGTTAAGATACAGATCAGCCATGATCTAATTGAATGGCAGAACATGCTTGATGGGCTGAATGAACTACTCCTGTTCCTATGTTCCTAAGGCCCGTCTTCGCCCCTGCCTCAGCCCATCTGCTGCTAAAACCCTCATCCATGCTTTTGTTACCTTCAGACTTGACTATTCCAATGCTCTCCTGGCCGGCCTACCATCTTCCACCCTGCATAAACTTGAGCTCAGCCAAAATTCTGTGGCCCATATTCTAACTCCTCCAATTCTGGCCTCTTATGCATCCCTGACTTCCTTCACCCCACTACTGGCGGTCATGCTTTCAGCCGTCTAGGCCCTAAACTCTGGAATTCCCTGTCTAAACCTCTCCGCCTCTCCAACTCTCTTTCCTCCTTTAAGATGTTCCTTAAAACCTAACACTTTGACCAAGCTTTTGGTCACCTGTCCTAACGCCTCCTTCTTTGACTCGGTGTCAATTGTTGTCTGATTACGTTCCCGTGAAGGGCCTTGGGACGTTTTACTACTTTAAAGGCATTATATAAATGTAAGTTGTTGTTATTACGATAAGTGAATACAAGTGGCAGTTCTACTGGTAAAATAGAAATATTGAGGAACACCAATGCAAACTTAGACATGACTGCCAGGATTCCCGCTGGACTTTCAGCTGTAGTTGTAGCATAGTGCACAACTGATACTGCATGTGATTCCATTGCTCAAGTTTAAGTTGTACTGTCGTTGCTCTAAGTTGTGCACCAGGAGGACCAACGGTGGCTATATTGTGGCTACAATAACACAACAGCTTCAGCTTGTCTTGATGACTTGTGTTTGGATCTTTGCTACTCTTCCTACCCTAGATTTTAGTTTCCTTATTTTTAGACCTTTATCAGTGAATTCCAACTTCCAAATACTTGGAAAATATCTTCACCAGCCTTGACATCTAGGTAAGGTTTGAGAAATATGCCTAGAATAACAAACAGAAAACCTTTCTGATAATTATTTTTAGCTACTGGTATTAACCCGTGTCTCCACAGAATTCTTCTCCCATTTTTAATAAATGATTCAGTGTCTCAACTTCATTTTAGATTTAAACTATCAAGCAAATTTATTGAGCAAAAGATGAGCAGGTGAATAAATAACAGTAATATAACTAATCTCTATTTACAATAGATGTTATACTATCTAGCTTCTCAAAAAGGAAAATAATAAAGATCACAATCCTGTACTAAATTGCTGAACTTTTGATTAAAAAATTTCTACACTATGATTCTTTTCTTATATTTTTTATCACTACAGAATCGGAACTAGCATGACTTAACTTTTGAAAGTTCCAAGCAGATTCTCTCAGTTAATTTCCACTCAGCTCAGCTCAGACAGGCGTATATTGGCCCAAAAATGGTAGAATTGAATAACTGACAACTGAATCAAAAATAACTGAACAAGTCACACAGTATGCTTGTTGAATGTGGCTTGGCTCCTCACGCCAAATAGATTGAAAAATAGTTGAAACCAGCTTCGAAGCATTTGTTTTGATCGAGACTGAAAGGTGGAATTTGATGGTAGGCTTTTCTGTATGTATTGTGACTGCCTTTAAAGGGAGAGTCACCAAGCCAAGTGGGTGAAATTGGTCTTGGGTGGGAATGCAAAGTGGGTGATAGTGAATCGACCGCCCGTTTTACACCCCGCCTGATTTTCATTTCTACTGAATGGCTATTATGGTACATCACTAAGTAACTGTGCATGGAGAGGACATTGTTGTCATTATTATTACACGTGAACTGGTCATTAGGAAATGTCAGAAAGACCAGCTAATCATAGCCTTTTGCTTTAATTTATACTCCTCATCTGTGGGTTCAGACTTCTGTCAGTTCCATTCCACTTGACATTTTATGTTCTTGAAATGTGGCCATCACTCTTATTGCCCATCTCTAGTTCCCTGAGGGCATTAAGAGTCAACCACGTGGTGTGGGACTGGAGTCACATGTAGACCAGACAGGATAGGGATGGTAGCTTCTCTTCCTTTACCAGTTGAGTTTTTAACAACATCCAGAAGTTTCTATGGCCATTTTCTACTGATAGCTCAAAGAATACCAGATTTATTGAATTCAGTTTCATAACTTGCCATGGTGAGATTTAATCTCATAACCGCTGGGTTGCTAGTCCAGTGTTATAACCATTAGTTTACCATACCCAGCTGCTCAATTCTATGGAGTGCTTTTTTTTTTGCATAGGGATAAATTATAGACATGATACCATGTGGAAACAGAACAAGTCCAAATTTGAAGTGAATTTATTATTTAATAGGATGGTTTCTATTAGGTTTGGAGATGAACTAGTATAGATTTTGACTTTGGTAATGTCCAGCAAATGGTCTAACTGCATCCCAAAGACAGATGGTTTGAGTGAGGAATGTTTGTGAATATCAAGCGTAAAGAGCTCATGGATTTTCTCATCTTGAAGATCAAGACTGTGCACTTGGCCACCTCAGCTGCTTCCTCCCTTTGTCATCCCCTATTCCTAATCGCCTCAGTGCACCTCATACCTCTGTTCTGAGAGAGCGGACCTGAGCGGAGAATAAAAGGAGCGGAGAGAGCGGACCTGAGCGGAGAATAAAAGGAGTGAGAGCGGACCTGAGCGGAGAATAAAAGGAGCGGAGAGAGCGGACCTGAGCGGAGAATAAAAGGAGCGGAGAGAGCGGACCTGAGCGGAGAATAAAAGGAGCGGAGAGCGCGGACCTGAGCGGAGAATAAAAGGAGCGGAGAGAGCGGACCTGAGCGGAGAATAAAAGGAGCGGAGAGAGCGGACCTGAGCGGAGAATAAAAGGAGCGGAGAGAGCGGACCTGAGCGGAGAATAAAAGGAATGAGAGAGCGGACCTGAGCGGAGAATAAAAGGAGCGGAGAGAGCGGACCTGAGCGGAGAATAAAAGGAATGAGAGAGCGGACCTGAGCGGAGAATAAAAGGAATGAGAGAGCGGACCTGAGCGGAGAATAAAAGGAATGAGAGAGCGGACCTGAGCGGAGAATAAAAGGAGTGAGAGCGCGGACCTGAGCGGAGAATAAAAGGAGCGGAGAGAGCGGACCTGAGCGGAGAATAAAAGGAGTGAGAGCGCGGACCTGAGCGGAGAATAAAAGCAGCGGAGGGAGCGGACCTGAGCGGAGGATAAAAGCAGCGGAGGGAGCGGACCTGAGCGGAGAATTTAAAAAATCAAGAAAAAGACAAAAAGTGACGGCATAAAGGAGCGCCGAAGGTTAGTCAATGTAAGTATTTAGTTGATTGATAAGTGTTTTTAATAGTTATTGTGTTTAATGATTAGTGTCTTTTGTGGTGGTTAGTGTTTTTAGTGGTTAGTCTATTAGTATTAGTTAAAAAGCCTTAAAACTAAACAGTTAATAAGAGTGGGAAACTAGTTTAAAGTAGATCAGTTAATTCGTTTTTAAAAAAACTAAAAGTAAACCAAGGCAATTAATTACATAAAAACTTTGATTAATGAAATAAATAAAACAAGGTTAGATAGAGATGGCAGTGCAGGTGGTGTGCAGTAACTGCAGTATTTGGGGGTTTGTAGAGAGCAGGGTGATCCCAGGCAACCACATCTGCAGTGAGTGTCTGCAACTCGAGGAACTTCAGCTCAGATTTGTGGAGCTGGGGTCCGAGGTGCAGACATTGCAATGCATCAGGAGGGGGAGAGTTACCTGGACATTTAGACCCAGGAGGCAGTCACACCCCTTAGGTTCGGCAGTGGTTTGGATTTGATTAGTGGTCAGGGACAGGAGGATGTGACTGCGAGTGAGGCAGGTAAGGGGAGCCCAGACGCAGTGGTGGAGGACCATCAGCCTTTGCCCTTGTTCAACTGGTAAGAGGTATTTGCTACTTGTGTGGATGAGAACACAATCTGCAGGGAGGATGGGCAAATTGACCGCAGCCCCATGGTTCAGGAGGTCATTCAGGTGAGGAGATTGAAAAGGAATGTGGTAGTGTTAGGGATAGTAAAGTCAGGGGGATAGATACTGTTCTCTGCAGCCACATCCGGGAGTCCCGAAGGTTGTGTTGCCTGTCTGGTGTCAGGGTTAAGGACATCTCCCCGCGGCTGGAAAAGAACTTGAAGCAGGAGAGGAAGGATCCAGTTGTCGTGGTCCACATAGGAACCGACAACATAGGTAGAACTAGGAATGAGGTTCAGCTGAGGGAGTTTGAGGAGCGAGGGTCCAAAGTGAAAAACAGAACCTCAAACATAATAATCTCTGGATTACGACCTGAACCACGGGCAAATTGGCATCGGGACACACAGATTAGATGGTTAAATGCGTGGCTGAAAGAATGGTTTGGGAAGCAGAGGTTTCAAGTCGTGGGGCACTGGCACCAGTACTCGGGAAGGAGGGAGCTGTTCTGTTGGGACAGGCTCAACATAACCCGGGCTGGGACCAGTATCCTGGCAAATCAAATTACTAGGGCGGTAGATACGGCTTTTAAGTAATAAGCGGTGGGGGGGGGGGGGGGGGGCGGGGGTAGGGTTCAGGTAAGGGTAATTTTATAAGTATAAAGAGAAAAGTAAAGGCTGTACAGCAGAGAAGCGATTTGGGTAAAAACAAGCAGAGTGTGTCAGGAAGGGACAAAGTGTCTAAGGGTAATAGGTCATCAGTGAATAAGGTCACATCAAGGAAAAATAGTAAAAAGTTAAAATTAAAGGCACTATATCTGAATACACGAAGCATTCATAACAAGATAGATGAATCCAAACTTCACTGGATACAGGCGTAGTGCCAGAGGATTGGAGGACTGCTAACGTACCGTTGTTTAAAAAGGGAGCAAAGAATAGATCGAGTAATTACAGGCCAGTCAGCCTAACCTCGTGGTGGGCAAATTATTGGAATCAATTCTGAGGGACAGGATAAACTGTCACTTAGAAACGCACAGACTAATCAAGGACAGTCAGCCCGGATTTGATAAGGGGAGGTCGTGTCTGACTAACTTGATCGAATTTTTCAAGGCGGTGACAAGGAGGATCGATGAGGGTAGTGCAATTGATGTAATCTACTTGGATTTTAGCAAGGCTTTTGACAAGGTTCCACATTGCAGACTAGTCAAAAAAGTAAAGGCCCATAGGATCAAAGGGAATGTGGCAAATTGGATTCAAAATTGGCTCAGTGGCAAGAAGCAAAGGGTAATGGTCGACGGGTGTTTTTGCGACTGGAAGGCTGTTTCCAATGGGGTGCTGCAGGGCTCGGTACTAGGTCCTTTGCTTTTTGTGGTATACATTAACGATTTGGACTTAGGGGGCATGATTAAGAAATTTGCGGATGACACAAAGATAAGCCATGTGGTTGATAGCAGGGAGGAAAGCTGTAGACTGCAGGAAGATATCAATGGATTGGTCAGATGGGCAGAAAAGTGGCAAATGGAATTCAATCCGGAGAAGTGTGAGGTAATGCATTTGGGGAGAGCAAACAAGGCAAGGGAATACATAATAAATGGGAGGATACTGAGAGGTGTAGAGGAAGCGAGGGACCTTGGAGTGCATGTCTACAGATCCCTGAAGGTAGCAGGACAGGTAGATAAGGTGGTTAAGGCGACATATGAAATGCTTTCCTTTATTAGCCAAGGCATAGAATATAAATGTAAGGAGTTGCACAACACCAGGTTATAGTCCAACAGTTTTATTTGAAATCACAAGCTTTCAGAGCTTTGCTCCTTCATCAGGTGAGTGAAGAGTTGCATAAAGGCACAGCATATATAGTCAGAGAACAATGCCTGATGATTACAGATAATCTTTCTAACTGCCCTTTATCACACCTCGGCAGCGAGATAATCACAGCAATCAAAGGAGTGAATGGTGTTCAGACAGGTCAGTCAGGGAAACATTACATCCAAGAATACTGAGGTGGGGTCACAAGGGGTCAAATCAGAAAGACAGACAGAGAGAGAGAGAGACCAGAAAGACAGAAAGAGAGAGAGAATGACCAGATGTATTAAAAACAGATAACTTTCTTTCGCTGGAAATCGCAGCAGGTCCGGCCGCATCTGTGTATGGAGAACTAGCCAACTACGACTTGAGTCTGGATGACTCTACGTCAAGTGGGGTTACATGTAGCGTGACATGAACCCAAGATCCCAGTTGAGGCCGTCCTCATGGGTGCGGAACTTGGCTATCAATTTCTGCTCGACAATTTTGCGTTGTCGTGTGTCTCGAAGGCCGCCTTGGAGAACGCTTACCCAAAGATCGGAGGCTGAATGTCCTTGACTGCTGAAGTGTTCCCCGACTGGGAGGGAACCCTCCTGTCTGGCGATTGTTGTGCGGTGTCCGTTCATCCGTTGTCGCAGCGTCTGCATGGTCTCGCCAATGTACCATGCACCGGAGCATCCTTTCCTGCAACGTATGAGGTAGACAACGTTGGCCGAGTCACAGGAGTATGAACCATGTACCTGGTGGGTGGTGTCCTCTCGTGTGATGGTGGTATCTGTGTCGATGATCTGGCATGTCTTGCAGAGGTTGCCGTGGCAGGGTTTTGTGGTGTCGTGGACGCTGTTCTCCTGAAAGCTGGGTAATTTGCTGCAAACGATGGTCTGTTTGAGGTTGGGTGGCTGTTTGAAGGCGAGTAGTGGAGGCGTGGGGATGGCCTTAGCGAGGTGTTCGCCGTCATCGATGACATGTTGAAGGCTGCGAAGAACATGGTGTAGTTTCTCCACTCCGGGGAAGTACTGGACGACGAAGGATACTCTGTTGGTTGTGTCCCGTGTTTGTCTTCTGAGGAGGTCTATGCGATTTTTCGCTGTGGCCCGTCGGAACTGTTGATCGACGAGTCGAGCGTCATATCCCGTTCTTACGAGGGCATCTTTCAGCGTCTATAGGTGTCCATCGCATTCCTCCTCGTCTGAGCAGACCCTGTGTATTCGCAGGGCCTGTCCATAGGGGATGGCCTCTTTGACGTGGTTAGGGTGGAAGCTGGAGAAGTGGAGCATCGTGAGGTTGTCCGTGGGCTTGCGGTAGAGTGAGGTGCTGAGGTACCCGTCTTTGATGGAGATTCGTGTGTCCAAGAATGAAACCGATTCTGAGGAGTAGTCCATGGTGAGTTTGATGGTGGGATGGAACTAGTTGATGTTATCGTGTAGCCTCTTCAGTGATTCTTCGCCGTGGGTCCATTGGAAGAAAATGTCGTCGATGTATCTGGTGTATAGCGTTGGTTGGAGGTCCTGTGCAGTGAAGAAGTCGTGCTCGAACTTGTGCATGAAAATGTTGGCGTATTGGGGTGCGAATTTGGTCCCCATGGCTGTTCCGTGTGTTTGGGTAAAGAACTGGTTATCGAAGGTGAAGACATTGTGATCCAGGATGAAGCGGATGAGTTGCAGGATGGCTTCTGGAGATTGGCTGTTGTTGGTGTTGAGTATTGATGCTGTCGCAGCGATGCCGTCATCGTGGGGGATACTGGTGTAGAGTGTCGAGACGTCCATCGTGGTGAGAAGTGTTCCTGGTTCAACTGGTCCGTGGGTGCTCAGCTTGAGTACTGTGCACAGTTCTAGTCACCACATTACATGAAGAATGTAATTGCACTAGAGAGGATGCAGAGGAGATTTACGAGGATGCCGCCAGGACTGAAATATTTTAGCTATGAGGAAAGATTGGATAGGCGGGGGTTATTTTCCTTGGAACAGAGGAGGCTGAGGGGTGATTTGATTGAGGTGTACAAAATTATGAGGGGCCTAGATAGAGTGGATAGGAAGGACCTATTTCCCTTAACGCAGGGGTCAATAACCAGGGGGCATAGATTTAAAGTGATTGGTAGAAGGATTAGAGCGGAAATAAGGAAAAATTTTTCACCCAGAGGGTGGTGGGCGTCTGGAACTCACTGCCTGAGAGGGTGGTAGAGGCAGAAACCCTCAACTCATTTAAAAAATACCTGGATGTGCACCTGAAGAACCGTGACCTGCAGGGCTACAGACCAAATGCGGGAAAGTGGGATTATACTGGGTGGATCGTTTCTCAGCCAGAGCAGACATGGTGGGTCGAATGGCCGCCTTCTGTGCCGTAAATTTTCTATGATTCTATGAATGGCACAAATAGAGATAAATGGGTTTTATCTGATAACCATTACTGAGACGTGGTTGCAGGATGTCCAAAATTGGGAACTAAATATTCTAGGGTATTTGACTTTTAGAAAAGACAGGCAAAATGGAAAAGGAGGGTGACTAGCCCTGATAATAAAGGATGAGATAAAGGCAGTAATGAGAATGGATCTCAGCTCAGAAAATCAGGATGTAGAATCAGTATGGGTGGAGCTAAGAAATAATAAGGGGCAGAAAAAAACAATTAAGAAGGCAAATGGTATGTTGACCTTTATTGCAGGGAGGTTGGAGTACAAGAGTAAGGAGGTCTTGCTGCAATTGTACAGGGCTTTGGTGAGACCACACCTGGAGTACTGAGGACAGTTTTGGTCTCCTTATCTAAGGAAGGATATACTTGCCTTAGAGGCAGTGCAACAAAGGTTCAATAGATTGATTCCTGGGATCAGAGGGTTGTCCTATGAGGGAAGATTGAATAGAATGGGCCCATACTCTCTGGAGTTTAGAAGAATGAGAAGTGATCTTATTGAAACATATAAGATTCTAAGAGGACCTGACAGGAAAATGCTGAGAGGCTGTTTCTCCTGGCTGGAGAGTCCAGAACTAGGGAATATAGTATCAGGATAAGGAGTCAGACATTTAGGATTGAGATGAGGAGGAATTTCTTCAGTCAGAGGGTCATAAATATTTGGAATTCTCTACCCCAGAGGGCTCTGGATGCTCAGTCATTAAGTATATTCAAGACTGAGATCGATGGACTTTTTGACTCTAAGGGAATCAAGGGATATGGGGACTGGGCAGGAAAGTGAAGTTGAGGTCGAAGGTCAGCCATGATCTTATTGAATGGTGGAGCAGGCTTGAGGGGTCATATGGCCTACTCCTGCTCCTACTTCTTATGTTCTTGTATTCTTATGCTCCTATTATATTCTTGAAACACTGGTAGGAATAGTTTATAGGCCCCCTAACAGTAGTTGTAGTGGTGAACAGAATATAAATCAGGAAATTAGAAGAACATGTAACAAGGGTAATGCAATAATTGTGAGGGACTTTAATCTTCACATAGACTGGGCAAACGAAATTGGCAAAAGTAGTTTGGAGGATGAGTTAATGGAATGCATTCAAGACAGTTTTATGGAACAATATATCGAGGAACCAACTAGGGAACAGGCTATTTTATATCTCATATTGTGTAATGAGACAGGGTTAATGTTATAAGTTAAGGATCCTCTGGGGAGGGGTGATCATAATATGATGGAATTTCATATAGATTTTGAGAGTGATGTTAAGACTGAAACTAGGGTTTTAATTTAAACAAAGCCAATTACTTCAGTATGAGGGGAGAGTTGGCCACGGTAGTTTGGGAAATTAGATTAAAAGATATGACGGTAGATAAGCAATGGTGAACATTTAAAGAAATGATTCATATTTCTCAATGAATAAAAACTCCACTGGAAAAGTGATCCAACCGTAGCTAACTAGAGAAGTTAAAGATATTAAGAGGCTTACAATGTTGCCAAAAAGAGTAATGAGCCTGAGGATTGGGAGGGTTTTAGAAATCAGCAAAGAATGACCAAGAAATTTATAAAGAGGGAGAAAATTGAATATGACAGTAAACTAGCAAGAAATATGAAAACAGATTGTAAGAGCTTCTACAAGTATGTAAAAAGGAAGAGATTAGTGAAAGTAAACGTAGGTCCCTTGGAGGCAGATACCGGAGAAATTATAATGGGAATAAGGAAATGGCAGAGATGTTAAACAAATATTTTGTATCTGTCTTCACAGTAGGAAATACAAAAAACATACCGGAAGTGGTAGGGAACCAAGGGTCTAATGAGAGGGAGGAACATAAAGTAATTAAGATTGGTAAAGAAAAAGTACTGGAGAAATTAATGGGACTAAAAGCTGACAAATCCCCTGGACCTGATGGCCTACACCCTAGGGTTTTAAAAGAGGTGGCTGCAGAGATGCAGAGATAGTGGATGCATTGGTTTTGATCTTCCAGAATTCCCTAGATTCTAGAACAGTCCCCGTGGATTGGAAGGTAGTAAATATAACTCCGCTATTCAAGAAAGCAGGGAGAGAGAAAACAGGGAACTACAGGCAAGTTAGCCTGATATCAGTAGTAGGGAAAATGCTAGAATCTAGTATTAAAGACATAGTAACAGGGCACTTAGAAAATCATAATATGATTAGGCAGAGTCAACACGGTTTTATGAAAGGGAAATCGTGTTTGACAAATCTATTAGAGTTTTTTTGGGGGTGTAACTAGCAGGGTAGATAAGGGGAACCAGTGGATGTAGTACATTTGAATTTTCAAAATGCATTCGATAAGCTGCCACACAAGAGGTTGTTGCACAAGATGAAGGCTCATGGGACTGGGGATAATATATTAGCATGGATTGAGGATTGGTTAACGGACAGAAAGCAGAGACCAGGAATAAACGAGTCATTCTCGAGTTGGCAGGTTGTAACTAGTGGGGTGCCACAAGGGTCAGTGCCTCAGCTGTTTACAATATATATCAATGACTTAGATGAAGGGACGGAGTGTAATGTATCCAAGTTTGCTGATGATACAAAGCTAGGTGGGAAAGTAAGCTGTGAGAAGGACGTAAGAGTCTGTAAAGGGACATAGACAGGTTAAGTGAGTAGCCAAGAAGGTGCCAGATGGCGTATAATGTGGGGAAATTATCCACTTTGGTAGGAAAATAGAAAAGCAGAATATTTTTTAAAAGGTGAGAGACTAAGAAATGTTGGTAGTCAGAGGGACTTGGGTGTCCTTGTACATGAATCACAGAAAGTTAACATGCATGTACAGGCAAGCAATTAGGAAGGCAAATGGCATCTTAGCCTTTATTGCAAGGGGGTTGGAGTATAAGAGTAAGGAAGTCTTGCTGCAATTATATCGGGCTCTGGTGAGACCACACCTGGAGTACTGTGTACAGTTTTGGTCTCCTTACCTAACGAAGGATATACTTGCCTTAGAGTGGGTGCAGCGAAGGTTGACTAGATTGATTCCTGGGATGACAGGGTTGTCCTATGAGGAGAGATTGTGTAGAATGAGCCTATATTCTCTGGAGTTGAGAGGTGATCTCACTGAAACATATAAAATTCTTAGACAGCTTGACAGGGTAGATGCTGAGTGGCTGTCTCCCCTGGCTGGAGAGTCTAAAACAAGGGGTCATAGTCTCAAGATAAGGGGTCGGCCATTTAGGACCGGGATAAGGAAAAATTTCTTCACTCAATGCGTTGTGAATCTTTGGAATTCTCTACCCCAGAGGGCTGTGGATGCTCAGTTGTTGAGTATATTCAAGACTGAGATCGATAGATTTTTGGACTCTAAGGGAATCAAGGGATATGGGGATCGGGCGGGAAAGTGGAGTTGAGGTCAAAGATCAGCCATGATTTTATTGCATGGTGGAGCAGGCTCGAGAGGCCATAAGGCCTACTCCTGTTACTATTTCTTATGTTCTTATTGCAGGTTATAACATAATCAGAAAGGATAGGGAAGGAAGAAGGCGGGGGTGGGTGGTGGAGTAGCTGTATTAATTAGAGATAACATAATGGAGTAGAATAAAGAGACATAACGAACAGAAGGATGCAAACAGAATCCACATGGATTGAAATAAAAGATAAGAAGGGATCGATCATGCAAATAGGGGTATACTACAGACCATCTAATAGTGGAAAGGAGGTGGAGGAAGAACTATGTAAGCAAATATGTGAAATGAGTAAAGGACATAGAATAACAATCATGGGTGATGTTAACTATCCCAAATAAACTGGCAAGAAGAGGTAGGTAAAAGAGTACAGGAAATGGAGTTTTTAAAATGAGTGCAAGTGCAGGAGAACTTGTAGCAATCTTTTTTTTTTATTTGTTCATGGGATGTGAGCGTCGCAGGCAAGACCAGCATTTATTGCGCATTCCTAATTGCCCTTGAGAAGGTGGTGGTGAGCCGCTTTCTTGAACCGCTGCAGTCCATGTGGTGAAGGTTCTCCCACAGTGCTGTTAGGAAGGGAGATCCAGGATTTTGACCCAGTGACGATGAAGGAACAGCGATTTTTTCCAAGTCGGGATGGTGTGTGACTTGGAGGGGAATGTGCAGGTGGTGTTGTTCCCATGTGCCTGCTGCTTTTGTCCTTCTAGGTGGTAGAGGTCGCGGGTTTGGGAGGTGCTGTCGACGAAGCCTTGGCGAGTTGCTGCAGTGCATCCTGTGGGTGGTACACTGCAGCCACGGTGGGCCAGTGGTGAGGGGAGTGAATGTTTAGGGTGGTGGATGGGGTGCCAATCAAGCGGGCTGCCTTGTCCTGGATGGTGTCGAGCTTCATGAGTGTTGTTCGAGTGGCACTCATCCACGCAAGTGGAGAGTATTCCATCACATTCCTGACTTGTGCCTTGTAGATGGTGGAAAGGCTTTGGGGAGTCAGAAGGTGAGTCACTTGCTGCAGAATACCCAGCCTCTGACCTGCTCTTGTAGCCACAGTATTTATGTGGCTGGTCCAGTTAAGTTTCTGGTCAATGGTGACCCCCAGGATGTTGATGGTGGGGGATTCGGCGATGGTATTGCCGTTGAATGTCAAGGGGAGGTGGTTAGACTCTCTCTTGTTGGAGATGGTCATTGCCTGGCACTTGTCTGGCATGAATGTTACTTGCCACTTATCAACCCAAGCCTGGATGTTGTCCAGGTCTTGCTGCATGTGGCCACGGACTGCTTAATTATCTGAGGAGTTGCGAATGGAACTGAACACTGTGCAATCATCAGCGAACATCCCTATTTTTGACCTTATGATGGAGGGAAGGTCATTGATGAAGCAGCTGAAGATGGTTGGGCCTCGGACACTGCCCTGAGGAACTCCTGCAGCAATATCCTGGGGCTGAGATGATTGGCCTCCAACAACCACTACCATTTTCCTTTGTGCTAGGTATGACTCCAGCCACTGGAGAGTTTTCCCCCTGATTCCCATTGACTTCAATTTTACTAGGGCTCCTTGGTGCCAAACAATGCTGCCTTGATGTCAAGGGCAGTTACTCTTACCTCACCACATAATAAGGTTGAAGATAAAGATTGAGAAGGACATAAGTAAGACAAAGACCAAAGTAATTACCAAAGACCAAGGTCCCTGAAGGTGACAGTACAGGTAGATAAGGTTGTGAAGAAGGCATATGGAATGCTCTCTGTTATTAGCCGAGGTATAGAATACAAAAGCAGGGATGTAATGATGGAACTGTATAAAACGCTGGTAAGTCCACAGCTTGAGTATTATGCACAGTTCTGGTCACCACATTACAGGAAGGACATAATTGCTGTGGAGACAGTGCAGAGAAGATTTACAAGAATGTTGCCAGGGCTTGAAAATTGCGCTACGAGGAGAGATTGGATAGGCTGGGGTTGTTTTCCTTGGAGCAGAGGAGGCTGAGGGGTGACTTGATTGAGGTGTACAAAATTCTGAGGGGCCCAGATAGAGTAGACAGGAAGTACCTGTTTCCCCCAGCGGAGAGTTCAAGAACTAGAGGACATAGATTTAAGCTGATTGGCAGAAGGATTAGAGGGGACATGAGGAAAAACGTTTTTACCCAGAGGGTGGTGGGTGTATGGAATTCACTGCCCGAATTGGTGGTCGAGGCAGGGACCCTCAACTCTTTTTAAAAAGTACCTGGACCTGCACCTAAAGTGCTGTAAGCTGCAGGGCTACGGACCGGGTGCTGGAAGGTGGGATTAGAATGAGCACCTGGTTGATCTTCGAGCCGGCGCGGACACGATGGGCCGAATGGCCCCCTTCTGTGCTGTACCTTTTCTATGGTTCTAATAAATTGGAAAAAAGCTGATTTTCAGGGGATGAGAATGGAACTAGGGAAAATAAAGTGGAAATATTTACTGATAAACAAAGAAATAGAACACCATTTGGAAACATTTACAACGGTGATCAATAGAGTCCAGGAGAAATATATCCCACTAAAAAGCAAGAACAATCTAACAAGTAATGATACACCATGGATGAATAAAGAAATAAAGGCAAAATTGAAACTAAAGAAAAAGGCATACACAAAGGAGAGGATGACAAAAGGGAATACAAAAAGGTTAGGAAAGAAATTTAAAAAAACAATTAGGAAGGCAAAGGGAAACTACGAGATGAAATTATCAAGGAATATAAAAAGAAATCGTATTCTGCAGACACATAAATAACAAAAGAAAAATCAGGATAAGGATAGGGCCATTAAGGGATACACACAATAAATTTGCAGGTAATGATGGCAAAATGACAGAAATATTTTTAATAATTACTTTGCCTCAGTATTTACCAGGGAGACTAACATGGTGGGCATGACATTAGAAGAAGAGATCAAGAAAGATATGAAGACATTTAAGATAAAAAGGGGGGAGATAATTGATAAAATAACCAAACTTAGAGAGGATAAAACCCATGGTCCGGATAGATTGCATCCGTGCATGTTAAAAAAAATTAGGGAAGAGATAGCAGAGGCACTATTTCATATATATAAAAAGTCATTAGAAATGGGAATAGTGCCAGAGGACTGGCGGACATCTAAGGAGATTCCTATACTTAAAAAGGGAGATAGAACCAGTCCAGGGAACTATAAACCAATTAGCTTAATGTCAGTGGTAGGAAAGATAATGGAATCTTTACTCAAAGATGGAATAGAAAAACATCAAGAAACTGAAAATATAATAAAGAATAGTCTGCACAGATTTCAAAATGGAAAGTCATGCTGACCAACCTTATTGAATTCTTTGAAGAAGTAACAGAAAGGGTAGACAAGGGTAATGCAGTAGATGTAATATAT
Organism: Heptranchias perlo; assembly: GCF_035084215.1. NCBI lineage: Eukaryota > Metazoa > Chordata > Chondrichthyes > Hexanchiformes > Hexanchidae > Heptranchias > Heptranchias perlo. The sequence continues at coordinate 106,178,768 of NC_090327.1, forward strand.
TTGGATTTTCAAAAGGTCTTTGATAAGGCACTACATAGTAGATTCATGACTAAGGTCAGAGCATATGGAGTCAGGTGACAAATAGCAGAATGGATAGCAAGCTGGCTACAAAACAGAAAAGAGAGAGTAGATGTTAAAGGTAAGTTACTCAGACTGGCAAAAGGTGGGAAGTGGTGTGCCACAAGGATAGGTACTGGGACCACTGTTGTTCACCATTTACATAAATGATTTGGACTCAGGAATCGGGAGTACAATTTCAAAATTTACAGACAACACCAAATTGGGGGTATGGTTAATACCGAGGAGGACTGTGACAAAGTACAGGAAGACATAAATAAACTTGCAGAATGGGCATGTAATTAGCAAATGAATTTCAATACAGAAAAGTGTGAGGTATTACATTTTGGTAGGAAGCATAAGGGGACCACATACTGCTTGGATAATAAGCATCTAAACGGCATAGAGGAGCAGAGGGATCTAGGGGTGCAGATACACAAATCACTAAAAATAGCAACACAGGTTAATAAGGCCATAAAAAAAGCAAACCAACCACTGGGGTATGATAAACTTCTGTGGAACCTTGGTTAAATCACACTTGGAGTACTGTGAACATTTCTGGTATCCACATTATAAAAAGGATATAGAAGCATTGGAGAAGGTGCAAAAAGATTTACTAGGATGATAGCAGATCTAAGAGGATATATTAATCAGGGAAGGCTGAACAGGCTGGAGCTCTTTTCTGTGGAAAAGAGAAGACTGAGGGGTAACCTGATAGAGGTCTTTAAGATTATGAAAGCATTTGATAGGGTAGACATAGAGAAGATGTTTCCACTTGCGGGGGAGACCAGAACTAGGGGCCATAAATATAAGATAGTCACTAATAAATCCAATAGGGAATTCAAGAGAAACTTCTTGACTCAGAGAGTGATTAAAATGTGGAACTCGCTACCACAAGGAGTAGTTGAGGCAAATAGCATAGATGCGTTTAAGGGGAAGCTAGATAAGCACTTGAGGGAGAATGGAATAGAAGGATATGCTGATTGGTTAGATGAAGTAGGGAGAGAAGAGGCTCATGTGGAGCATAAACACCAGCATAGACTAGTTGAGCCGAATGGCCTGTTTCTGTGCTGTACATTCAAGGTAATCCTATATAATAGTTCCAGTCCTGCCTGTCACAATAGAGCCAGTGCATCTCCAGCAATGGCTTCTTCTCCCATCCTTGCATGGTCACCTCAGGTATTTTCTAAGTTTCCATCCTTCATCTCCTCTTTCCTTATCTCATACTGCCCCTTGGCAACATCTTCACAGGCATGGGGTCTGCCGATAATACCCAATTCTATGTTCCACCCTGCTCCCCAGCTGTTCACTCAGGCTGAACCTAATATACAAAATCTCAGTGCTCTGTTTTACGCTGAGTTCAACATCAGCCTACGCATCTCATCCCTCCTATTTTCAACTCTGTAACATCGCCCGCATCCATTGTTGCCTCACTTCCGCTGCTGCTGAACCCCTATCCATGTCTTTGTGATCTTCATGCTCAATTACCTAAACACTCTCTCCATCCTCCTGAGATCCACCCTTCATAAGCTGCAACTCATCCAAACCTTGGCCACCTGCATTTCATCCAAAACTAAATTGCACTCTCCTATCACCCTGTCCTTACCAACTTCTATTGGTCACCCATCTCCCAGTGCATCAACTTAAAAATCCTTGCCTTCATGTACAAATCCCTTCATCCCAATTTCCTTCAGCCTTATGTGTCAGTGCATGACCTCTACTTTTTCATTTCTGGCCTCCCTTTCATTCCCCCACTGTCCATTCCACCATTGGTCACAGAGCTTTCAACCATCTCTGGAACCCTTGCTATCTCTCTTGTCTCCTCCATACCTACTCTTTGACGAGGCCTTCGGTCATCGCCCCTAACCTTTCTCATTACTGTGAAAAGTCCAGTTGTTACCACTGTGAAGCATTTTGGGATGTTTTATTATGTTAACTAGCCAGGAAAATGTAAGTTGTTATTGTATGAGAAGTGATTTTGATATGAGAGACCCTAACAAGGTTTACATTTTGTTATGAACATAAACTACAGGCCAGTGAACCCAAGGGAAATAATTTTAAAGGTTATTTATTGCTTAATGAATCAATAGATCTGACATGAAATAATGCATTTACTATGAAAAATCTCTCACCACTCTACAAAGCACTGAAGTCCATAAGCTTCTCCATTTATATGGTATGATGATCAGTTTTTATTGCTGGCAGATTTCCTGGGGTCAACCTAATTTACTTACTTCAGGTGGAATCCCAATATTATCTCCTGCCTGTGCCAGTGCGGTGAAAATGGCTGTCTGCGAGTCATGTAAGGAGAGGAGCCTTTTGTAGTGGACTTTACAATTTAATAGGCTTTCTGCTTGCCCTTAGCAATGCTGGACGCCAGTAACTTGTTGGCATCATGAGTTTCTGATATTGTGATGTATGTCGTCACTCTGCCATTATCACCTACTTTCAATGTCCACTGATATTTCCAGCAGTAAATCCCATAAGTGGTGGCCAGCGATGGCAGTTGGTGCATCTGTTCCCTACCCGATTTCTTGCTCCACCATTAAATGAAATACAACTGAAGAAAATTCGAGCCTCCATGTTACATTTGCACCTGATTGGCTCAACTATCATATTAATAAAATAGTAAAAAGTCAGAATTGAACAGATAAATCAATAAATACTAATATTAATGCTAAGTAGAACTTACAAATAAATGAATAAGTGGATGAAATTGGGCTTCGGTAATAGTGCAAAATGGACGATTGCAAACCAGTAGCTCGTTTTACACCCTGCCCGATTCTTTTTTCCATTGAAGTCAGCTCAGATATAAAACTGGATCATTAAGATTGAAGTCTCTCAAAGAAAATAACTGTTGAATTTGTCTCTAATTGACCGAAGGAGGTACATATTCACAGCAATTGCCTTTCTAGTTTTAAATAGACAGACCAGATAAAACGCAAGTCCATCTTAGCTGCACAATAATACATTGTGTGTTACTTGGCACAACACTCCTGTCCTTACAAAATATTGTATGCTCCGACTCACTATTAGCAACAAACAGAACACCCACTCGTACATTAAATCTGTATGACTCTTGTGTCCAAATAATATACTCATCATTGTCACAATGAGCTGATTTATTGTCAATTTGTAGTGAGGCCTAAATGCAGGTTAAGCTGATGTTGTAATTATTGCTTGACTAAGGATGTAAGAGCCACAGCTTGTCACTGTGCCTCTAATATATTGATGATTGTGTGATCCCAGTATTGAACTTGATTTGGTTGTTATATTAAACACAACATAATAGAGTAAAAATCAATCTGAATTATATTAAAAATTGTCAACCTTAATTTTGACCTTTTCTGTAATTAAAATGGTCTTCAAACTTGAACTGGTTACTTTGTTTATATTGATCCAAAGTCCGTTATGGTGATCAATTCTGGCTGATATTGGCCTCAGGAAAAAGGTACACAGACATTATATTAATTAATCCAAACAGGCTTCATGACTCATTAATCAAATGATGAGTAAACTAAAATCTAAATACCTCAAGCTGCAGATGTCTTTCATTGCTAATCGTTCTACTTAGCATTAATATTAGTACTCCGAACAACACAGGGTGTGATGATCTTATGTGTTGCCATGTATTTGTTCACAGAGCTGGAGGCAGAGGAATGGTGTAAGCTTCTTTCTGTTGAATGCTTAGGATCCCGACTCAATGACATCAGTTTTGGGGAGCCAGACCTACTAGCAGCCGGTGTTCAAAGAGAGCAAAATGGTAGGTCCATATATTTACCTAACATTCTTTACTGAATCAATAAAGATATTGAACACTTTAGGTTTTGGTTTTGAACCATTTTGCTAAAATTATTTCTGTTATATACATGAATCTTCTTTGTACATCTTTCATGACTTGTTTATAATGCCACCTTGACTAAGTAACATCAGGCTTAGATCTGCGGTAAGCAGTGTTTACATTATTAAGGACTGACTTGCTCTGTGCTCTGGTCTGGAATGCACTAGTATTTGTTTTTCCCTAGTATTGTCGCTCTATCTCAATTTATACCATTCTTATTCAGAGGGTCAGATGCAGCTGCTGGTGAGCATCTCTGCTGATGTCATCGGTGCTGCTCCATGGTCAGCCTCTGGGATAACCTACCACTTTAGTATGCTTGAAAAGACCCTGTCATGGCCAGTTTCACCCCTTTGCATTCAACCCAGATGCAACTGTCATTCTCATCCCTTGGAGGAAGCTGGAATAACAGGTAGTTTGCAGTTATATTGCAGCCAGTGCGACTATCTCCTTGAGTTCTCGCATGGCCCTTGACAAAACTTGATGCATGTCATTTTGGCCACTTCACTCCCTGCTTATATTGCAATTTTGTATCATATTAATTCAGAAACTGCAGTATAATTAACATGCATAAGGAGATAATTGAAATGAACTCCAGTAACATGCTGAAGATCGCCACAATCTCTAGAACCAAGGGACATGGGTTCAGGCTTAGAAGAGGGAAGGTGCGAGGACAGTTTAGATTTACCTGCTTTACGAATAGGTTGGTGAATGTATTGAACAGACTGCGCAGTGAGGTATTGGAGGCCGATTATGTGGAAAAATCTAATGCAGAATCCGATAGATATTGTGGGAGTGGGTGATTGAGAGAAAGGGTCGATTTTAACACCCCGTGCAGGGCTGAATCGGTGTGTGGGAGGGGTTAAAATCAGCCGAGTCCACTTATTGGGCTGAGGTCACTCCGTTCACGCCTGACACCATTTCACCTTCGCCGACTTTCAAGTAGGCCGAGGCTCCCGCTACTGACAGGAGGGGGCCAAAGGATTCCTTGAGACTCAGGCTCCTCCAGGCCTCAGAAGGAATCGTTGAGCTGCCCCTGCCCCTGTCTTCCCTCTCTCCCTCCCCACACCGGTGTATCTGTATGAACAACCTCCCCCTACCCTTATGTTTATGCCGGCGTCCTGGGTGGCACCTGGCTTTCAACCTAAATTCCTGCTCCTGCCCACCAGCTCTGATGTAATTCCCACCAGCTTTGGGAGAGAGACGGATTTGAAAAATTTAAATGAGGCCCGGCCATTAAAATCGATTAGCGGCCCGGAGGAGCCTGATTCCCAAGGAATCCTCTCGAATAGCAAAAATTAAAACTTACCTTGGCCTCTGCTGCCTTCTGCCAATTTTCTCTGGTCACTTTGTCACCAGGTAGGCACTCCCCCCCCCCCCCCCCCCGAGTTGCAGTAGAAATAGTGTTGTGGTGCTAATGACATCATTGGGCTCGATTTTTACATTTTAATTTGGCCCCCTCCTGCCAGTAGCGGGAGCCTCGGCCAACTTGAAAGTCGGCAAAGGTGAAACGGTGCCAGGTGTGAACGGAGTGACCTCGGCCCAATAAGTGGACTCGGCTGATTTTAACCCCCACCACACACCGATTCAGCCCTGCAGGAGGTGTTAAAATTGACCCTTTCTCTCAATCACCCACTCCCACAATATCTATCGGATTCTGCATTAGACTTGCGGGTGCACCACCCATTTCGGGCCCCCCATGCACCGAACTCACCCTGAGTTAAAATTGACCCCAGTGTTTTTTTTTGGGTCTGGCCAGATAGACCACAGAGTCTTTTCCCATCCTGCACTTTCCCAGGTTCGTATGTAAAACTGGACCACTAAGGTTGAAGATCTACAAACTGTTGTGGTCCAGTATGTTGGTGTTCCAAATTCTGTGTCCTGGAGTTGTAGGATGAATGCTTATGACCATGTTTCTCCGGAAGGGATTCCTGGTATTAAGGCAAAAGTGTCAAACAAAAGTTATTGAAGGAGTGAAAACCAAATGGCATCACCATTAGAATCAAACTTGTCTTTTTTATTAGCAGTTTTCACTAAGAAACAGTTAATGACCAATTTTTTTTTTCTATGTGAGTGTTACAGGCTTACCGGCAGTGGAATATATAGTTAGCACCCTGGCAACAGCTATATCATCCTCTTGGCAGTAATGCCAAGCTTTGCCACCAATATTCAGGCATGTTAGTCGATATAATGGAAAATCCTGACACTTTTTCCATTGGCAAAGCGATAAATGTATATAACTTTACAGTGCAGAAGGAGGCCATTTGGCCCATCGCACCCATCCTAGCTCTTTGAAAGAGCTAGTTACTTAGCACCATTCCCATCGTATTTCTGGTGAGGGCATTCCATATCTTGATGACCCTCTGTGTAAAACAAAAATTTTCCTAACCTTTTGCTTTGTTCTTTTGGTGATGATCTTGAATTTATGCCTTCTGGTTACTGCGGTAGTATACAGTTGTGCTGCAAATTCTCCCAACATGGAGCCTGCAACCCTCTGAGTACGAAGTGAGGTAAGAAGGCTGCCACTGAGCCAAGCTGACACAATACGAACAGATTCTGGAATAAAGAGCACAAAAAGAAATGTGTGCGGCTTTAGTCTTATATAGTGAGACAGAAATTCAACTTGGATGGTGGAGTAAAATGGGCGACATCACATAGGCCGCCCCTTCTGCTTCAATGGAGATGAATATCAGGCGGGGCGTACAGTAGGCGACCTATGCGTTACCCCCCTTAAATGTTACCGCTCAAGACAGATTTCTACCCCAGAGAGTTAACATGCCATATACAGGTATCTTGTGAGGGCAGTGTACCGAGTGTTTGTTATTTGTCACATTTCAGGATCACAGAGAAAATCCAGTGTAAGAGCAGCAGTGCCTGTGTATTTGGAAAGTAACTGAACAGTTGCTGAAGAGCTGTGCTTTGTCCTCCGTGATGCTGCACCATCTTTTTATTGAAGTACTATTAAAATGCTTTGCAGGACAACTCTATTACACTATGCAAAACGTGAACACATTAACCTTAGCAAACATGCATAGCTCAGCAAGTGTCTTCCTCGTCTGCTCCCAGGTTCAGGCCAGAGGTGAGACAGCATTAACTTTCTGGGGCCGATGGTACAGTGGTGATGCTGTTCAAACACTGCATTAATAGAGTCAGGTCAGCTCATTTGAATAATTTCCTGGTACTCAGTGTGTAGCTCTTAACACGTTGGGAGCACCAGGGCTGGAATTTATGGCATCAGCTGTTTGTGAAATGCCTTTTATGGTGATAGTCACTATTCAAACCAGATTCAACCATTTATTGTTGTTTCTTAAAAGGCAGGGGATTTACATGGTAGCGTCTCAAAGAAGTCATTAAAATTCTTCAAATACCATACAAATAGATGGAGAAATGTATATTAAATGGTGAATAAAATATTCATGGGAGTGTGTAACAAGGTTAGGATACATCTGAGACATTCTAATAACGTTATAAATCACAAGATCAATGTTCCACTGGTTTATAAGGTCATCAGGGCCTCAGGGTTGGCACACTCCTACAAACCTCTCATTTCATACGAGGTATATCTGAAGTTTGGATGGCACTAGCTGGCATTTGTGAGTTTTCTGTCTGCCGGTGCCATTTATTGAGATGTTAGCGGACTTTGTACAGACATTGTTTACTTTATCACACAGTGCACAAACTTTATTAAAATTCACGGGAATGAAAACAGCATATTACGGGGGTTCTGATGAAAATTCTGAGAATATCAACTTTACATGAAACGAACAGAGGATTTTCAGAGACATAATATGCTGTATTTTACTGGGAATTTTCCATGTTGGGAGTACAATACTATGACATAAAATTAATGTTATGAAAAATTAGAAAACTGTCAGTTACTTGCAGCAGGCAACAGTTGAGAGTGTATGTGTGTGGAGTTTAAGTGACAAACGTGTCAGGCTCAGTTGCGATAGGGGCCAAAACTGGATACTCACTACAAGGGGTCACCCATGAAGAATGGCCCTCGGGCTAAGCACTGTAAAGTTGTTATTGATCATGTAACCTAACCCGATGAGATTTACTGTCGTTGGGTGAGGTGAAAATATCATTGAAAAAATGGGAGGAGAATAGAGGGAAATTTACTGTACATCTAACTCGTGCTTGATGTTGACACTGGATGCTAAAAGTAGAAAAAGTGCTATATTCTACTCCAGTGCAGTACTGACTGAATGCTGCATTGTCAGAAGTGTTGTTCTTCAAATGGAACATTAACCCAAAGCCCTGTCTGCCTGCTCCTGTGGTTCAGGTGGACATTAAAGATCCTATAGCACTATTTGAAGAAGAACATGGAGTTTTCCCAGTGTCCTGGCCAACATTCCTCCCTCAACCAAAGCAGACAAACTGGTTGTTCATTTTGTGACTTTTTGTGGGAATTTGCTATGTGGAAAATGGCCACTATTTTTGCCTAGATAACAACAGTTCCTGCACTTCAAAGTAATTAATTGTATGTGAACTGTTCTGGAATGTTTCTGAGATGTGTGATAAGGTGCTATATAAATGCAAGCCTTTTATCTTTCTTTATTCCCTAGCATTGACATCACCTTCTCTGATGGGACCAAAACATGTCAGCAAAACTATGAACTTAAAAATAATGCTAATTATGTATTCATGGTATGGAACTCATAAGAGGGTAGTCTTTACATCTCTGCCAGTGTCTGACGGTCATTAAGTCAGCAAGTTGTGAAAATCCAATCGAAGACATTTCTCAGTGAGCAGGCAATTACAGGTTGCTGCTGTCATAAGAGATTTGTTGCAACTTTGCAGTTCTTTCAGTTTTGATGCTGCAGGGTTTTTCAAAATTGGGCAATTTGACACCTCTCTGGACCAAGCTACAAAGTGCCACGGGTCTTTTTAAACTCTGTGACATATATGCCGACTAGGTTAGTGTTAGCAATTATGACAACACAGTACGAGTCACAACTGTTGCAGCAGTTTTGAAGATACTGCCCTACATTCCAGTGTCAGCTCTGGCATAGCTTGTCCTGTTCTACATCGATCTGGTTATAAGCTGCTCTTTTTCTCTGCATTGTTGAACCAGTACATCTAATAAGATTCCACTGTATGACATTCTTCATTTATTAATTACCTGAACTACTTCTCAAACTAATTGCTTCCTGCTTCTATTCTGAGCAACACTGGAAAGCTTTCACGGGATATCTATTAGGAGGGATTTTTAACACATCTGGTGCAAAACACCATTTCATTGACAAACTATGGGCAAATTCTGGTACACTTGCATTCCAATTAAAATTATATGATGCACACTATTTTGGGAAGACACAAAAGCCTTGTGGCGCTGTTTGGCTATTGGCAGGTTTGAAACAAACTCAAATGGAAGTGTGTTGTTTGCAGCAGTGTTCCACAGTCGGCTCATTAGCATTGCTTCAGCTGTGGATTTAGACAGGTCCAGGGAGAACACCAGTGGTGGGAGCAGAAAATTGCGTATCAGTGAAATTTAAAGAGAAGGGCACAATTAAAGTGGAGTGTTGGAATAGGGGTACAAAGATTCTAAAAAGGTTCAGAAGGCCTTTCCATCTATTTACAACCTGTGCCTGTGCTGAAGGGGGAAGGGACTGAGAAATACCATACAAAAATGAATGGAAAAGAAACCCAAGATGCAAGCACAAGTCCACAGACAAGTGACCCGACCCTTGTTTGATGGCTGTTGAAATAGAGGTGGTGCTGCATGAGGTGGTTGCACGGAAGATGGCCCTCTATGCCACTGCGTGGCATCAGCCCCATAAGTCAGCATTGTAGCATTCCTGGAAGGAGGCACAGCCAAGTTTAAAGCCACAGCTGACCCTTATTGTCACTGGCTGTACCAGTCCTGTATGGCATGGTAGCTGCTGGTATCCTTACAGTAGATGGGACAGCTCTGTATCTGGCTTTTTACTAATGTGGGCTCTCCAAAGACAGTTCCCCATGGTCATTGCGAGGTAAGTGATTAAGGGCCTGTAGATATGGTTGGTGAAATTGTGGCAGATGCGACCAATCAGAATAACCTGGCATGCCTTCTTTCATGCCGTGCTACTGAAAGCAAGTCACACTGTGATTGGAGAGCTTCCGAAGAGGCACCAAGATTATAGTTAGTCAGGCGTCCACATACTTCAGTGGTGCCTGTCATGATTTTGGTTCTTTTACCCTTTTTATCCTAGATATTGTTGACTTCCATGTTTCAAACCACACAATAAGGTGAGCCTTACTCTCTACTCCTTGGAAACTACACCTTGGCACAAAGAAAAATAAGTTTGAGAGGGACTGAACATCTGCCCATTTTATGCTACCAGCTGCCTAATTCACAGTGGGTGTCCAGCAGTGGAAAATCCAGGCTAAATGCTTTTATTTATTCTGCACTCCCATTTACTGAGATGTATCTTACTTATGATGCACTGTGAGAAGAGGGGATGCAAAAAGGCTTTAAATACAGCACTCAGGCACTGGAGAAGCCATTTAATTTCAGATCAGGTATTCAGAGGTATTGGTTTTTGAAAATAGATACAGTATTCATTTTTTAATAGAGCCCCTTTCCTTTTTTTTCAATGAAGGAAACAAAAAGATGCTTAAACTGTTTCAAGCATGGCGATTTTGTCCCCATAACCCTTTTAGAATTCAGTGTGCCAGGACACCAGGGGAAAGAGCACATAAATTTTCTGGCTTTGCGCTTCTGGCTGGGAGCCTCGCCCAGCAGGCATTTTAGAAATTTGGGTTCACTGTGAGCATAATTTTTCGACCATTTAAATTAACGGTACAGATTAGACATGCACTGTCGGCAGTCAAAGCTCCCCACCAGAAGTACAAAGTTAGAAAAGTACCCCTGTATATATATTCTGTTCTTCAAGATGGTGAGAGTAACTGAAATGATGCCTCAAGCCATTGTGAGGTCTGGTGCAAGAGCACCCATCATAATACATCCTTCAAGAATAGAATTCATCCCTCAGTGTAAGAATGCCAGCGACTGAGGAATAATGTCCCCTTATCAAAGACTCTCTCATGTCAGTTTTACAAAAAATATGTATTTTAAACAACTGAGCACTACATTTTATTTCTTCTTCTGACAGACCTCCAACATAAATGTTCAAGATGAGAGTTGTCTGGTTTGCTAAGTAGGAATTTATGAAACTGACAAGAATTATGCTTTGAAATAGGGGAAACTGCAGCTTTCAATAATGCATGAGAAGCATGTCTGCAATAACTCAAAGCCCATGCTGTAAGCTTTATTGAAATCTAGAGATGCTATTTATGCATAAAAAAGGCTTGTGTGCATTTAAAGTGGTAAATAACATAGAGTAATATATGGTTTGAGCGATCAAAGAATATGGAATTAACTAAACGTTTGAAAGAAGATATGACCATTGCTACAGATGCTTATCTGCTGAATTTTAATTTCGTTTATACAGAATAAAGGCAATTTAATTATGTGTTTTGTTTGGTTAGTCCATTTATACTTAATGAGGGTGTCAGTGTCAGTGTCTGTATACCCAGTTTCAAAATCAAATGTAATCTTGGAATCCACTAACAACTTCTCAGAATTCTATTGAAATGCAAAGTACGGCAGAAAGAGACTAAATACTCTCAAATGTGTGACAAGATGTAAATCAGTGGCACTGGGAAATATTCTGCAAAGTGACAAATTGAGCTTTAGTGCCCTGCAGAAAGATCCTCTTAATGCCAGAAAAAGTGACAGACTTTTCATTCTCCTGGGAGAAAAAGACATCACCACATCCTTTGAAGCAGCTGCTAATTCTGGTAAGGGATATACATTTTTTAAGTTACTTAGAGCAATATTCTTCAATAATAAATTGGCCAATAATATTCAGTGAAGTCTTGCAAAGCCTCATGCATGATATCCTGTGTTTGTAATTAGTTACTATGCTAAAGTAAATAAATTGATGATTGTTTCTTTTTTATCTGGAATGGTCTTATTGTAAAATCCTTGAGCAGTTTTAATATTGTATTGTATCTAGCCCGAAGCCTAGTAATGCAAAGTTCCTTTCCTATCTCTACAGATAATTCTTCCATGTGGTCTTCGTTCGTGGTCATTCCAAGACTTCAGCAGGCTATCAGAGTAGGAGGCCAATGAAGATGAAAATGTCTGAAAGCACACACCACACCCTCAGAAGATGGACACAGAATGCGGGGTGCAGATCTTATATTGTGCTGCAAGTGACATGCGGAGGACATACCATCCAGAATCCTTCAAAGGCCAACTCTTGATAATTCTACACAGGCCAGAGCATCTTCCACAAACAATCAGCTAACTGAGAGGTGCTGGTCTTTCAAAACCCCAACCGTGCACCGAGAGTACAGCGATGAAGTGTATTCAGCTGCTTCATCAGGCCATTGACATTGTCTGTGACACTGTTTGGTCTGGTAATTCCTAAATGAGATGGCCATATTGTATAACATGGTATAGTTTGGGTGCACACATCTGGTATAACAGGTTGGCTTGTAGTTAATCTGTCCACCAAGCTGAGAAGAAATCTGCGGCCTTGCTCCTTACAGCTGCAGAGTAACAGCTTTTGTATACCAGTCAGTGGAGGTTCTGAGGCCAGCATCAAGTTTTTCCACAGAATTCAGAATGCAGCCCTGTGAAGGATCCTACAGGTGATGGATCCTCAAAAAGCTCAACAGCTAATCCATTATAGAACCTGTAAATGGCATGCATATAAAATTCTGAGGGAGCTTGACAGGGTAGATGCTGAGAGGTTGTTTCCCCTGGCTAGCAAGTCTAGAACTGGGGGGCATGGTCTCAGGACTTTGCAAAGTCCTCCTCACTAATATCTGGAGACTTGTGCCAAAGTTGGGAGAGCTGTCCCACAGACTAGTCAAGCAACAGACTGACATAGCCATACTCTCAGAATCATACCTTTCAGACAACGTCACCATCCCTGGGAATGTCCTGTCCCACCGGCAGGACAGACCCACCAGAGGTGGCAGTACAGTGATTTACTGTCAGGATGGAGTGGGCCTGGGATTCCTCAACATTGACTACGGACCCCATGAAATCTCATGGCATCAGATCAAACATGGGCAAGGAAACCTCCTGCTGATTACCACCTACCGCCCTCCCTCAGCTGATGAATCAGTCCTCCTCCATGTTGAGCAACACTTGGATGATGCACTGAGGGTAGCAAGGGCACAAAATGTACTCTGGGTGGGGGACTTCAATGTCCATCACCAAGAGTGGCTCGGTAGCACCACTACTGACCGAGCTGGCAGAGTCCTGAAGGACATAGCTGCCAGACTGGGCCTGCGGCAGGTGGTGAACGAATCAACACGAGGGAAAAACCTACTTGACCTCGTCCTCACCAATCTACCAGTCGCAGATGCATCTGTCCATGACAGTATTGGTAGGAGTGACCACCGCACAGTCATCGTGGAGACGAAGTCTCGTCTTCGCACTGAGGACACCATCCAACGTGTTGTGTGGTACTACCACTGTGCTAAATGGGATAGATTCAGAACAGATCTTGCAGCTCAAAACTGGGCATCCACGAGGCGCTGTGGGCCATCAGCAGCAGCAGATTTGTATTCCAGCACAATCTGTAACCTCATGGCCCGGCATATTCCTCACTCTACCATTACCAACAAGCCAGAAGATCAACCCTGGTTCAATGAGGAGTGTAGAAGAGCATGCCAGGAGCAGCACTAGGCATACCTAAAAATGAGGTGCCAACCTGATGAAGCTACAACACAGGACTGCATGCATGCTAAACAGCGGAAGCAAAATGCTATAGACAGAGCTAAGCGATTTCCACAACCAACGGATCAGATCAAAGCTCTGCAGTCCTGCCATATCCAGTCATGAATGGTGGTGGACAATTAAACAACTAACGGGAGGAGGAGGCTCTGTAAACATCCCCATCCTCAATGATGGCAGAGTCCAGCATGTGAGTGCAAAAGACAAGGCTGAAGCGTTTGCAACCATCTTCAGCCAGAAGTGCCGAGTGGATGATCCTTCTCGGCCTCCTCCCAAAATCCCTACCATCACTGAAGCCAGTCTTCAGCCAATTCAATTCACTCCACGTGATATCAAGAAACGGCTGAGTGCACTGGATACAGCAAAGGCTATGGGCCCTGACAACATCCCGGCTGTAATGCTGAAGACTTGTGCTCCAGAACTAGCCGTACATCTAGCCAAACTGTTCCAGTACAGCTACAACACTGTCATCTACCCGACAATATGGAAAATTGCCCAGGTATGTCCTATCCACAAAAAGCAAGACATATCCAACCCGGCCAATTACCATCCCCATCAGTCTACTCTCAATCATCAGCAAAGTGATGGAAGGTGTCGTCGACAGTGCTGTCAAGCGGCACTCACTCACCAATAACCTGCTCACCGATGCTATGTTTGGGTTCCACCAGGACCACTCAGCTCCAGACCTCATTACAGCCTTGGTCCAAACATGGATAAAACAGCTGAATTCCAGAGGTGAGGTGAGAGTAACTGCCCTTGACATCAAGGCAGCATTTAATCAAGTGTGGCACCAAAGAGCCCTATTAAAATTTAAGTCAATGGGAATCAGGGGGAAAACTCTCCAGTGGCTGGAGTCATACCTAGTGCAAAGGAAGATGGTCGTGGTTTTTTGGGGCCAATCATCTCAGCCCCATGACATTGCTGCAGGAGTTCCTCAGGGCAGTGTTCTAGGCCCAACCATCTTCAGCTACTTTATCAATGACCTTCCCTCCATCATAACGTCAGAAATGGAGATGTTCGCTGATGATTGCACAGTGTTCAGTTTCATTCGCAACCCCTCAGATAATGAAGCAGTCCATGCCCACATGCAGCAAGACCTGGATAACATCCAGCCTTGGGCTGATAAGTGGCAAGTAACATTCGTGCCAGACAAGTGCCAGGCAATGACCATCTCCAACTAGAGAGAGTCTAACCACCTCCCCTTGACATTCAACGGCGTTACCATCGCCGAATCCCCCACCATCAACATCCTGGGGGTCACCATTGACCAGAAACTTAACTGGACCAGCCACATAAATACTGTGGCTACAAGAGCAGGTCAGAGACTGGGTATTCTGCAGCGAGTCACTCACCTCCTGACTCCCCAAAGCCTTTCCACCATCTACAAGGCACAAGTCAGGAGTGTGATGGAATACTCTCCACTTACCTAGAGAATGCAGCTCCAACAACACTCAAGAAGCTCAACACCATCCAGGACAAAACAGCCCGCTTGATTGGCACCCCATCCACCACCCTAAACATTCACTCCCTCCAAGGTGTACCATCCACAGGATGCACTGCAGCAACTCACCAAGGCTTCTTCGACAGCACCTCCCAAACCCACGACCTCTACCACCTAGAAGGACAAGGGCAGCAGGCACATGGGAACAACACCACCTGCACGTTCCCCTCCAAGTCACACACCATCCTGACTTGGAAATATATCGCCGTTCTTTCATCGTCGCTGGGTCAAAATCCTGGAACACCCTACCTAACAGCACGGTGGGAGAACCTTCACCACACAGACTGCAGCGGTTCAAGAAGGCGGCTCCCCACCACCTTCTCAAGGGCAATTAGGGATGGGCAATAAATGCTGGCCTCGCCAGCGATGCCCACATCCCATGAATGAATTAAAAAAAGGATAAAGGGTTGGCCGTTTAAGATTAAAATGAGGAGGAATTTCTTCACTCAGAGGGTTGTGAATTTTTAGAATTCTCTACCCCAAAGTGCTGCGGATGCTCAGTTGTTGAGTATATTCAAGATTGATCTTTGGACCCAAGGGGAATCAAGGGATATGTGGATCGAGCGGGAAAGTGGAGTTGAGGCCAAAGATCAGCCATGATCTTATTGAATGGCAGGCTCGAGGGGCCGAATGGCCTACTGCTGCTCCTATTTCATATGTTCTCATGAATATACATTGTCATAGAACATTAGTAATAGTTCAACTTATATTCATTGGGCCAAATTTTGCTGAAAAAGTAATGGCGTATGAACGAAGAGCTGAAGAGTGCAGGAAAAAGTTGAACTAACCGGGCACGCTGTGAGATGTTCTGCTCCAGCAAATTCCAGCTATGTCTTTACAATGTTTGAAATTAAATACAGGTTCTATTCTTTACTTTGAACAATATACAAAATTAACAACGGGATACCTCTTAATGGGCCAGATTTTGCTGGAGCGGGGCATCTAGGTTTTAAAAAGTTTTGCCCACAAAGTTGCTGGAAGTGCAAGCTGATAACGGCACAGCGAGAGAAACAGGGTATCTGAGACCTGAGTGGACAACGGGACAAACAGTCTATCTCCTTAACCGATGAGATTAAAGGCTTGAGAAATAAATTGAGGAGGAGGGTGAATTAGAGTGGGTGAATTCAATGTCAAATCAGGTATAGAAGGAAAAATAAAGGGAAGGAAAGAAAGATTGGATTAAGAGAGAGAAAAAAGAGACGAAAAGTAAAAGTAAGAAAAAAAAATTAACTTTTAACATTTGACATTTAAAAAATCTCCTAAAACTATTCACAACCTGACAGTCATTAACAATTATCACGTTGTTTAAA
Source organism: Heptranchias perlo (assembly GCF_035084215.1). Lineage (NCBI taxonomy): Eukaryota > Metazoa > Chordata > Chondrichthyes > Hexanchiformes > Hexanchidae > Heptranchias > Heptranchias perlo. Next base: position 106,195,213 of record NC_090327.1, read on the forward strand.
GGGTATTTACGCTGTTAATTACTAGACTTAACTTTCTGTGGCGAGTTTAATGTGCAAATGCAGCAGCTTCACATAAACCACAGGGTGATTAAAGGCAAAGCTAATGGCAGAGCAGTGCAAATCGGCCAGCAATTTGTGGTGATTCGCAATTCACGGGCTATCTCTTCCTCGCTACAAGTTGCTGGCTGATTTGCACATTAATAATGGTGTGCATCGTTCACATGCCATTTTTTCAGCAAATTTCAGCCCCATACATTACTTTCTTGTAAGGGTTATTTCAACCACAACAACAACTTGCATTGATATAGCGCCTTTAATGTAGTAAAAACTAAGTTTTTACTGCATTAAAGATGTTTTACTACATTAAGTTTTTAAATAACTACAATTTGATGTACATTCACGTGTATGGTACTGGTAAATTGTTAACTGAACACTTTTTTTATTTGTTCATGGGATGTGTGCGTCGCTGGCAAAGCCAGCATTTATTGCCCATCCCTAATTGCCCTTGAGAAGGTGGTGGTGAGCCGCCTTCTTGAACCGCTGCAGTCTGTGCGTAGCAAGTTTGTACAACTGAATGGCTTGCTAGGCCATTTCAGAGGGCGATTAAGAATCAACCACATTGCTGTGGGACAGGAGTCACAAATCGGCCAGACCGGGTAAGAACGGCAGGTTTCCTTCCCTAAAGGACATTAGTGAACCAGATGGATTTTGATGACAATCCAGTAGTTTCATGGCCACCATTACTGATACTAGCTTGATGGCCCCCTGATGGGAGTAAGCACATTGTAGCAATTATACTTCTCTTTTGTTATTCTTTGACAGAAAATTCTAGAGGGTCTGAAAATAAAAAATCAGGTAGTTATTACCACAGCAATTAGAGTTTTTCTTTGGACATAACACATATTAATTTTAATTAATTGTGACATTATAGGGAAAATTCAGCGCTTCTGATCTCTATGATCAAAAGGAGCACCGACAGAGATAGAACTACAATACTGCAGCCCTGATGTCCAACACTCCCTTCTAGAACAGCTTTCTGCTGGGAGCACTGAATTTGATCTGTTTATTCGACTAAACAGCTTTTGTTTAATCACCACTTTGCCCAATGCTTAGTCCTGAACTGAATTTGCATCTCCACATCCATTCTGTCAGCAAGACTGTCTTTTTCTTCACCAGATGGCCTGCCTCCACCCCTACTTCCTCCCCACTGCCATGGAAAATTTAATCCATGGCCCTGACTTTCCTCAGACTTTCTGCCGCTGCGCCATTGTGAACCCCGTTTAAGCACGTACACGAGGCTTCCGCCGCCGCACTTCCAACAACAGAATGACCGAGGGAGTTCGTGACCATGTCTTTATCATCTTGGGGCTTGATTTCACTAATACTTTCCGAGCTAGGCTCCACAAACTGCAACTTATTCAGAGTGCTACTGGCCATGTTCTTACCTGTTCAAAACCTTGCACTTTCACTGTCTTGGTCCTTAACAACAACTTGCATTTCTATAGTGTCGTTAACATAGAAAACCATTCCAAAACGCTTCACATTGATGTAATAAGACAAAAAAATGAATGCAAAGTCATCGAAAGAGGTATTGGGAGGGTGACCAAAAACTTAATCAAACAGGAGGGTCTTAAATGAGCAGAGGGAGGTGGAAAGACGGAAGGCTTTAGGGAGGGAATTCTACAGCATAGAGCCTTCACGGCTCAGCACGGGTAAAGGGAAGAGGAGATGACAAGAGGCTAGAGTTGGAGGAACAGAGAGTGCTGGAGGAGGTGACAGAGATAGGGAAGAGCAAGGCCATGAAGGAATTTAAACATGAAAATGAGAATTTTAAATTAGAGGCTTTGGGGTACCAGGAACCCATGTATGTTAACAAAGACAGGAGTGATGGATGAGCGGGACAGTGCAGGATAGGATACAGGCAGCAGAATTTTGGATGAGCTGAAGCTTACGATGGGTGCAGGATTGAAGGCAGGCCGGGAGAGCATTGGAATAGTTGAATCTAGAGGTGACAAAGGCTTAGATGAGAGTTTCAGTTGCAGGTGGACAGAGGTAGGGGCGGAGACGGACAAGTTACAGAGGTGGAAGTAGACGGTCTTTGTGATGGAAAAGGGTATTGGGTCTGAAGCTCAGCTCAGGGTTAAAAAGGACAGTGAGATTCTGAACAACTTGGTTCAACCATATCGATAGGGGAAGGGGATGGAATTCCTAGCAAGTGTACAAAGCAGCGGTTGGGGCCAAAGACAATGGCTTCAGTCTTCCCATTGTTTAACTGGAGGATATTGCAACTCATCCAAGATTGGATGTCAGACAAGTATTGTGACAATATAGAGGCCGTGGAGGGATCAGAGAGGTGGTAGAGCAGTAGAGCTGGATGTCATCTGCATACACGTGGAAGCTGCCTCCTTGTCTTTGGATGATATTGCTAAGTGGCAGTGTGCAGATGAGGAACAGGAACTGGCTGAGGAGAGATCCTTGGGGCCCTCCACAGGTAGTTACATGGAGTGGGAAGAGAAGCTATTACTGGAAATGCTCTGGCTACAATTGGATAGGTAAGAGTGGAACCAAGTGAATGCAGTCCCACTGAGCTGAACAACAGAGCAGAGGCATTGGAAGAGGATGGTGTGGTGAACCTCCAGATAGGTCGAGGAGGAATAGTGCACTATGATGATAGTCACAGAAGATTCCATTTGTGACTTTGATTAGGGCCATTTCTGTGTTGTGGTAAGGCAGAAAGCTGACTGGAAAGATTCAAAATGGAGTTACAGGAAAGATGGGCACAGATTTGGGAGGCAACAACACGTTCAAGGACCTTGGAGAGGAAAGGGATGTTGGAGATGGAATGGTAGTTTGCAAGGACAGAGGGGTCAAGGGTAGGTTTTCTGAGATGGGGGTGATGATGGTGGTTCTGAAAGGTAGGATGAGTACCTGCGGAGAGACAGCCATTTATAATATCAGCTAGCATGGGGGCCAGGAAGGAAAGTTGGGTGATCAGATGTTTAGTGGGAATGGTTTCAATGGAACAGAAGGTGGCTCTCATCACCACTATGAGCTCAGAGAGGGCATGGGTGGAGTTTAGAGAGAGACTAGAGAAAGATGCGATTTCAGGGCTAGTGTGGGGGTAGCCTGTGGGATGGTTTGCTTTTGTGGCAAGGGGATGCAGCAGAGGCAGTTGAACGGATGGTCTCAATGTTAGTGACAAAGAAGTCCACGAACTTCTTGTACTTGTTGTTGGATCCGAAGCGGGTAGAATGGGGGATTTAAAAAGATGGCTCGCAGTGGAGAAAAGTAGCCAGAGGTTACCTTTGCTCTCCAGGATGATGCTGGAGTAGTGACCAGTTTAGGCAGAGGAAAGTGAGGCCCAATAGCGCTGAATGCGGTCCTGCTCCTCGTCAGGCTTTACTTGCTCTCCAAACCCCTACAAATCAACTTCAAAGTCCTTGTCCTAACCTTCAGATGTCTTCAGGAACTACCCCACTAACTTCTCCAGCTTTATGTTCCCGTTTGCATCTTTGATTCCTCTGATACTAGGCTACTCCCTCTTTCCATTCCAATTCTCTTCCTTCTTTCCCATCCTCACTTGGGATGCTCTTTCGCCACACCATCTAAATCGCCTTCCCAAAGTCCCTCTGTCTTGCCTTCATCCTTCCTGCTCGCAAAAGCCTATTGAAGACAACTATTGAACAAATCTTTTGACCCTGTCCCCTAACTTCATTCGATCTGTTCTTTCCCTCTTGGTGTCTACTTTCTTCTTATCGCTGTAAAGCAATATTTGTGAAAAGGGGATCACTCTATAAAATCTGTTGGCTATTAAAGGGGATCTCCCTTGATAGCTTACCGGTGTTTGATGTAGTATTGAAACCTGAAGGCTCAGAGGGTTCCTAATCTGTTCTGAGTTAGCTACGGCAGTGGTAGGGATGCTACAGTTAGTCTCAGTGGCCTAGAAATTGGATGAAGCTGCGCCCATTTTTCGGGTGCCTAAACCTCCAATATGGCAGGCAGGAAGTGCGTCCTCATTACAAGCCAGAAGTGCGCCACCAGCCATTTGGTTTAGGCAAAAATATAGGCAACCAAGGCCCATGCCTGAAACAGGGGTTAGGCGCTTTGCATATTCAAACTCCCGTTTGAGGCCCCCTCTGCAATATTGGGTTGTCTGGCGCCAGCTGTGTTTAGGAAAACATATGGCCTAACAGGCGGTCCTTAAAGAGACTCAGATAGAATTTGATGTAGAAATAATTTCAATGTACCAGAAAACAGTCTTAAATGGTATCATAGATATTAGTTAACAATGTAAAACTGTATATTGTTCTGGTAAATAGGATTGATTTTTCTTCTTATGTCATGGTCTACAACAGTGACTTTTTGCAATGGAACAGATTTAAATAAACCCAGATCAAACTTGCCATTGCATTGTGACCAAGGATCTTATAATGAAGATGCAGTTTACAATGCTTTTTTCTGTTCTGTGTTTCAGAGCGGTTCAACGTGTACTTGATGCCAACACCCAACTTGGACATTTATGGAGAATGCACCATGCAGATCACACATGAGAACATCTACCTGTGGGATATCCACAACCCCAGAGTGAAACTTGTTATGTGGCCGCTCAGCTCTCTCAGACGTTATGGAAGAGACTCAACTTGGTTCACGTTTGAGGCTGGCAGGTAAGCATGTTATTGAGCTTCCTCTCAATATATCTGCGGTAATTAATGGTCACATTACAAATTTATTTTCTAGTTCTGAGTAGCTGTAATCTGCATCATCATCATCATCTTCTAAGTAATTAAGGATAGCTCTAGAACCTGCTGGTTAGAAAAAATCAACCCCTGCAAATATTGACACATTCCCAGAGCTCTCCCGTTCTAAATTCCAAAAGACAATGTCACCTACCTGAACAAAAGCAGAAAGTGTATTAGCATTCAGCAACGGAATTAAAATGCTAGTATGTCAAAAAATACAGAAAATATATAGGATATAAATTTCTGAGTTTGTGTAGAAGGCAGGCTGTGCTGCTCACTGTTTCCTGTTACGTGCTGTCTTTGGATGAAGCTCCTTGTCTTTGGTGCAAACTTTAAACATTGGCCCAAAGGTTATGTCTCAAGAACCTGTAGTCCAAAGAGAAGGCCCAGCACCACCTTCTATGGGCAGCTAGGGATGAACGATAAATGTGGTCTTGCCAGCATTGCCCAGATCCTGTGAACAAATATCAAAAAATGCAGAATTCCCGAGACACTGTGCCTGTCACACTTGGCCCCAAAAACAAACAGAAATCTGATAGCCTTGCTGACCTTCTGCGATTGCCTCTCTGTCTTCAGTATGAAATCCTGGGGTAGAAATTGGTTATGGCACAAAGTGGGAGGCCCAAGGTTCTCCTGAAATTGGGCCTCCGGGCTCATTTCAATAATTTAGGTGAGCTACCTCCCGAGACAGGGCCTACAGCTCATGCATAGGCAAAGTTAAAATGACATAAATAGGACAGACTGTGTCTTTGTCTTTTCTCTTTTGTGTTTGTGCGTTTAACATTTGCCTGGGCAGACTGCATTGAGGAAAATTTAGCAAGGAGAATCTCACACCCAGGATGGAGACCACCCAATTATCCATTAATTTAAATTAATAGACAGACAATTGGGCAGACCCTATTATGGGTGTACAATCTCTATACACTCCGTCCAAGTGATTATTTAATGCTTGTGCAAAAGATGAAAATCTGACCCAATTCAGTGAACCAATGATTGACAAATTTTTTTTTAAATGTTTTTTTATTCGTTCATGGGATGTGGGCATTGCTGACGAGGCCGGCATTTATTGCCCATCCCTAATTGCCCTTGAGAAGGTGGTGGTGAGCCGCCTTCTTGAACCGCTGCAGTCCGTGTGGTGAAGGTTCTCCCACAGTGCTGTTAGGAAGGGAGTTCCAGGATTTTGACCCAGTGACGATGAAGGAACGGCGATATATTTCCAAGTCGGGATGGTGTGTGACTTGGAGGGGAACGTGCAATATATTGAGATAAATTTTCAGCGCATGGGTGACAATCTAGGGGACCAGATCGCCTGCCTGTTATAGAAACCCATTCAACTTTTATTGCATTGATTGCAGTGAAATGAAAATCGGGTTGGTTCTATCATGGGCAGGTGCTCTGCTCCGCCAGATTGCTGTCGTGTGATGAAGGCGAAAAATTACCCCATTATTTTTTATCTCAGGTAACCCAGAGATTTTACTTTAACACGTCAGATTTGGAATTATAGTAGAGGTTAGGATTTTTAAAAACAATTTATTTGGACTGTACCAGTTGTGGATATGTGCAGCCAAAGAGCATGTTGGGTCTAATCACAGTAAGCCTCAAAACAAGAAATTCCACTGGACTTTGTCAGTCAAAGTTCAAAGAGTGTTAAGAGTGTCATCAATGAAATCCAAATGAAAATGATTTATACATGAAACTATGAAGGTGAATTTCCATGGGAGTTCTCCCGATTGTCCGTCATAACTTCGGCAGAAGAGCCACGGAAACTGCGGAAAAATGGCATAATTGCCATTTGCGCCATTTCTCTGGGCTTCTACGGCAGGCGATCGGGAGAACCCCCTGCCAAAATTCAATCCCCCCTGTCTGCAGCTGAAATATAAAAATTGTAGGAGAGAAATTGGAGTGGTAATGGCACAATTACACAGCATGTGTATGGCCACCATTTCACTGTGGGCAAAATAATGGAGCAGACAATTACAGTAATCTGATCCATTAGGTAAAAACAAATGTTTAATGATTACTTTCAGCATCTATCAACCACAGGTAAAATTTCTCAGAGCATTAGCCAAAAAATAAAATACAATGGGAAATAATTAATTAGGAATGATATTGTATTAAAATATTAAACTGTGCTCTAAAGCGTTTTTGTTTAAAAATTGGACTCTATCATACATATACATCAGAAATTTAACAAATGAAAGATTTCTCTAATAATTTAAGTAAGCATAAAGCATTCTTAGCACCTTTAGTGAACACAAGATGCAAATATCATTTAATAAGCAATTAATCAACAGGATCCAGTAATCAACCCTATGATGTAAAAAAAGGAATTCCTAAACTAGGTCAAGATCTATATTAACATTTGTTCCACACAGGCCTATGTTCCCAATGACCTATTGAATATAATAGACACTCAGAGACATTCAGTGTTCGGGCGGGAATGTGGAGTTGAAGATCAGCCATGATCTGATTGAATGGCGGACCAGGCTCGAGGGGCCGAATGGCCTGCTCCTGCTCCTATTACTTGTATTCTTATGTTGACTTGTCATGGAGCTTACTCCTTTTTTAATTTTGACTTTTCCGACAGGTAAATTGAATCAAAATATATGTTTACATTGACATCAAAGTTCTTTCTCTACATTGCAGGAACATATCAATTTATATCTATGCTTTTCATCATTTTAAATTTGTCCAATTTTAGCCCAACTCCTGCAGATTTACAGAGGGATCAGATACTGGCACTTGCTCCTCCTTTTTCCTTCTATTCATTTACAACACTTCAAAGCTGTGCTGTTCGAATGGCTCAAAGTGAGTCCAAACAGTACAGTTAGTTACTATCAGACTTTCACTGTATTTTATTTCTGGGGTAAATTCTCCCAGCTAACAAGGGATTTTAGTCCAGCCATTGATCAGAGGACTTCCAACCTAGCATCAGAGCAGGAATGAACTGATTTAGGCTTATTCAAAAAAAGAGTTAATTCAACATTTATAAATTGGCCTGCCTTTCTAAAGAGAAAGCAAAAGAAGCAGAGGGAGGGGCTTGGGTTTGTAACTATTTTGGGTATCCTGCCATAGCTCACCACCATATATAGGGAGGATAGTTAACAGTGGCCATTTGGGATTAGAATCACAGCAACAAAAGTTTTAATTTTTTATTTACTATTGTTCTGTTCCAATTAGTGGTGGGAGCAGGTTGAGTCATGGCTGTTTAGTGAGTGTATCTGGTAATCTGGGGATAGACTTTCTTCCAATCATCAAGGTTAGAGAGGTTGGCAGGATTGTACAGTTGCTTTGTCCACTTTCTCCTCATGTTGACTTTTTCACTTGCACTAGCAAATAGAGGAAGATTTATTCCCTAGTAGCAGAGGGTCCTCCTAACTTTCTTAAAGGTTATGTTTAGCTGATTTTTGAGGAGTGCATTTTTTTGGTTCATTTTGCACTTAGTTTTTGCACTTTAGCCTTTTGGTTTTTCATCTCAAAGTGAAGGGGTTTTAAATCTCTATTTAAGATCCTAAACTGCTAGGATGGTCATTTCTCTGTGAACTCCTCACCTTCAGGAAACTAGATGACGAGGAGGCTCCAAACTGCCCTTATTCAAGACGAGTCTCTTAAGTCCACCACAGTTACTTGGGCATGTCAGAGGAGATTTGCCATGCCATCTACATTTCACCAAGGAAGTCTTTCTCCAGGTTAGGATTGTGCCCTTGAATTATGTGCCATCTCGTTATACAAACAGAAGAGTAGCCTGGAGATGCTGTTAGTTTAAGGAGCACTTCCACAATGACAGACATGTGTCCAACCTGCAGGCCAACCTGGATGTCAGTAGGTGCTCTTGCTCCTCATTGTTTTATAATGATTTGAGTCATGTTGCCTTTGGAAGATTTGAATGTGACAAGAGTTTCAATCGTCTGCAGCATCCAGAATGCATGCCCTGCTATGCATACAATGAAGCAGCTGAAAGTTTTAGTATGGAATTGCTATGATTGAGCAGAAAATGTGGAACAGGTTGCCAGACAACACTTTGTGACATGCAATCTTGGGCCATCTACTGATACATGGTGCTTTTGTTTAATTTTACCTTGCCAAATTCCTTAAATTGTGCCATCTTCTTCTGTATCTGTTCCCAGGTTCTGCAGGCAGATAGCATTGAATCTGGGTAACCCCTCTTTCCAGGTTTGGTACACTGCCATCCTCTAAGGAGGGTGCTCCGGAGTATTAAACAGAACAATTGTCTCTTACCCATCTCATGCAGCCGCACTACTACTTCGCCAACCAAGGAACAGGGGGGTCACTGATCCATAGATTGCGTTTAATGCCTCCACATCAGATCTCCTTTCACTTAAGTTTGCCTAGTTTATCTTTTCCCCTTGCTTCCTCCTTTCACTTTGACAAAGCCTGCTAAAGGGTTGGAATGCATTTTGAGCATTTTTAAAGTGTTGAACAATTTTTGCCTCCCATGTGGCCACTTATTTTCAAGTAACCTCTGACAAAAATGAACCATTATTGTCATTAAGGAGGGTATTCTGCGATTCGACAATCACAGGGAGCAGATCTTGAGAAATCATGGGTGCACAGCCGATGATTTTCGATTCAAAATGGCCTATCACAAGCTTTGTGCCTACGATTTCCTGAGATGGATTCCCTACGATCTTCATTCCCTGATAGGAGTGACTGATTGCATGATAATGACTTCTATTTTTCATGGTACACATGAGTTTAGGAACCCAGTTCACTCACAAAATAATAGTTCAACTTGTTCCGATTCAGTAGCCCCAAATTTAAATGTTGAGGTAAATTTAGTGGACTTTCAACATGGGCCAAGACTTGGAAAATCAACCCTGTCTAGGTGTCAGATGGAGGGCCAGCCATTCGATTCAAATATGGGCATTTTTTTCCACTTTATTTTTCATCCAATGTGATATGGTGCACAGGTTTCTTTCAAGAGGGTTTTTGGGTATGAAATAGTATTAAATTTGAAAACTGCTGTTGATAATACCAAAAAATACACAAGAGAAAAGAATCCCTGACACTTCAAATGGATCAGTGCATTACTTTTTATATGGGAGCTAATTACTTGCCAGGAGGAGTAGGTCTAGTTTTTCTCTCATTGCTAGTCTCTTCCCCCGCCCCCCCAACCCCTTCTCCACAAACTTTCTACCTTCCTCTCCTAAAAATGTCAAATCATGCTGGGATACAGTTATGCAAGTGTCAGCCAGCCTCCAGTAGTTCACCCTTGTTGCCATGCTTCATTTGTGAAGCCAGCATGTGAGTGTGCTCGCATATATATCCATTCGGGTAGCAGGGGGGGTGCAGAGCTCATCCCCAAGTCCGATCCTGGCCTTACCTGACATGAACACTTTCACTGGATAGCAAGCAGGAGTGACCAGGGGTTTTGAGGCCAAATGTTGCACTCCTATTGCAACCTCAACTGACATCAGCTAACTCAGCACAGAGCAGGGATTGAACCAGGCACTTCACTTAGTTAAGTTCTACAATGGACAGTCCATTTATCCATTGAGCCATTGCTACTCTCTTAAAGATTCAGTGACAGAGCTATTAAGGTAACACCATCATCAAAATGCTACATATATGTTGGTTGACAGCAGTTATGACATTACTCACTGTTACTATTAGCATCTCTGTGAACTGGAATGTGGAATGGAGTGCATTAAATTTGTATAATTATAGTTAACATAGAGGTTATTGTACATTTACCACAATTTGGGACTTGCCTATTAATAATTTATTTGGATGGTAAAAATAGCAGACGTTCAAACCCTCAAAGACATTTTTCTAGGATGCAAGCTATCTATCAAATTATAACTCCAGTTAAGTGACCTGATAAATGTAGGGGGAGTACATTCATTATAAAGTATTGCCTGTATCTTCAAAACTAAAATAAATATTTTAAAAGAAGCGTTTAGCCTTGAGGGCGTTATTTGAGATTCAAGGGCTGATTATTGGTGCTTGTGCTGTTAGCAGGAAGCCTCGCTTGATGGATGAGTGCATTGGGAATTTGAAGGGAGCATACCCATGATTTCCCAGTATGCACAGCTGCCAGGTAAGGCTCCCCATTGACAAACTCTAGGAAAATCACCCCTTTAGTGTTGTATCGCAGTGTCACAGTTGCACACTGGTTTGAATTATAAGTAGGTGCATGTCAGGCACCCACCTGCCCTATGCTGCTGAAAACTCCACAGCCTGGCTGCTATTGGAGGGGAAGGAGTGGTGCCCAGCTCCCCAACCCCCTCCCCCCCCCCCCCCACCCCCAGGAAATTCTCCCCCTCCCCGACCCTCTGTCCTACAATTCGAAAAAGATTCCCCATCTTTGGTTGCTTCCCCCTCGCCTGCATATCCCCCCACCCAATGGGGGCCCACTTCTGCCCTTCTGGAAGCTGATGTGCCTCATCTCACCTAATATGGTGGCTTCCAGTCTTATGCTGGGTTCCTTAAGGGCCAAGGAAGTAGAAACTACCAATATAGGGAATCCCCATCCGCTCTACGTCACTGGCCTTGTAAGGGGCAGGTAGAGGCTTTGTTCCCTACAAGGCCAAGCAGGAAATCCCATTTGAGGTTGGGACCCAGCCTATCCTTTTTCTGAGTTAATTTGTCTGACTCTTGCTGGCGTTATAGTTAATGTCCAGAAAGGCTAAGGAAATGTAGCCCCAGAGAATTTGATCACCTCAAGCTGTACTGAGTTTGCAATCTTCCAAGAATTAATTATTTGGTGGGTTTTATAAAGGGCGGGTGATCTGCTCCACCAAAATACCACCCAGGTGGTGAAGACCAAAATTGACTCCATGGTATTTTGAGTTATAAGATAAAGTCTATTTTCTGCTCCCCTAATGGCTTAGCAAGTCTATCAAGTGAGTAGCTGATCGATACAGAACAGGAGGAATTCCAGTCTGTGTTGAATTAGTTGATCTCTGCCACGTTGCTACAGCTGACTTCAGCACTTGGGTTAAGGAGGGGAAAATAGGCCAGAGTTCCCATTCCTGGTCACTATCCAGGAACCCCTACAGGAAGAGCAAGAGGGTGGGTATTTGTTAGCAGATATTTCCGTTACTGTCACAACAAAGTTTTGTTAATCCTTCAAAAATAACTTCCGCCTAATTCTGGCCCTTGTGGTTATTAAACAACAAGCTTTAATAGATTGACTCACAACAGTATAATAGTTATAATACAACTGTCTTCAGATTACTTTAAATGACAAGCAATCAATACAACCTGGTTTTCCCACGGACTCAAGTTGATCAGATCTGACCTCCATAGGCTGCCTGGGGCAATGGACTTCCGACTGTCCTCTCAAGAGCTCTAACCTTTGGGAGGGAGCATGCTCTAACTTTATACTATTCGGCTGCATTGTTATCTCCTAGTCGTAAGTCATCCCACCGTGCTGACGCCATGTTAACAACTCAAGATAAGCTGTTTTACATAATGTAGCTAATGACATCAACCTTCATCTGTTTACAAGCTGTTTGTTCATCTGAGGAATGCGTAGGTCCTTGGTTATCACATCTCTTGTTTTGTTGTAGACCACCTGCTGAAGTTATAGCATGCCTCCTTAATTCTCACTTATGTAAGCAACCTCTGAATGTTATCTATTCTATGGAATGTCGGCCTTTTAGCAACCACATCTGTTATCTAGAAACGGGCCATCTCTTGACCTTTGTGTGTTTTACAGTTCTGAAGTTTCAGCAATCTCTGTCTTTGTTCACACACCGAGACACGGCTCCACCCCCCTCCAACATCCACCTTCTTGCTAAGATGCTTGGGAGCTCTGTGCGAGCTATACGAGATGGGATACTTGGCTATTCCTAGTTTTAAACCATATTCTTACATTCCCTCCTCTTTAACCTGAGTGAAACCACCCTGGTTCAATTTTCATTTAATCCCTCAACTTTTTTCTTGGTCTTGCCTAAAATCATCTTGCATTTACATTTTGTCAACATTAGGTTTACATAAGCACATATAACATATACATATTGCAAGAAATCATGGACGTAAAAGATTCTCCAGCTCTCTTTTAACTAATATCCATCTTGTGGATATTTTTGCTAAGTATTATTTCTCCCTATTCAATTTCATTGTTAACTGAAAAGAACCTAACCCTGAATTTTGGACATCCAAATTTCTATGTCCCTCTTTACTTTAATTTCAATCCCTCTGATTGGTGCCAGTGTTTCCTGATTGTTTCATTAATTAGTCGGTTTCTCTATGGAGCATGTGTCAGTGCCTTGCTGAAAAGGTTTTTTCACTCTCCTGAGGCACATTAATCATTTCATGTCATGCTGTTGTCAAGTAACTGAGCATGCCTAAGATCCATTCTTCAGTGCATTTTCATCACACATTTCTACATGTTAGTTGCCTCACATGCAACATATCAATATTAACTTTCTGTTGGCCAGTTTCTTTTTCCTCATGTTATTGGCGAACATATTTTCCATGGCACATTTCATATGTCCAGAAGATTCAATCCTGTAACAGCAACTGCTCTGTTTGAAGAGTGGTCCCAATAGCTCACCAGGCCGTAAACCTTAGTAATCATGTTCTTCATCCTAGTCTCCATTTCCAATTAATGGCAACATACATTTGTATCTTTCATTATGCACTGTAGCCATTCTTGGGCTTTCAGGTTATCTTATCAAATGACTGGGGGGTGTCTGGAGGTCTTTGCTTATCTCCCCCTGCCTGGTCCTGATGTCTCAGGTAGTGGGCAGGCTATCAAATGCAGTTTTCTCATTATTCAGTATAGGCAAGGACACAAATATCTCCATGAGAAAGCTATCAATTTACTCTTCTCAACTACACTTTCCTGACTTCACTAGATTGTACATTTATACCAGATTTATATCTTTTGGTAAATCATGCCCAGGTGATTTATTTACCCAAATCACCCAGGGCAATGACTTCAGAGAAATTCCCATTTGGTGGTGTAATCTCTCTGTTTCTATACTTTAATTCTCAATCACTTCCTCTTATCCAGTTTTACACACTCCATTATGTTACCATTCATGAGCCCTGGAGGAACTTTACTGTCCAATACAATATTTACAGTCTGGTCCAATATCCCAATACATTATTTTGTTTATTTTACTTAAATTCTTCTTGGACCGCTTTTCATTATCCCAATTCCAGAGGGCAGTATTGTTGGATTGACAGGACTCTCTTTATTTTAAAATATAATTTGATTATCCCCATAAACTACAAGTAAGTTACAACATTGGATGAGGACAGGTTCATGGTATAATGCTTCTTATAGTCAAATAGCCTGTATACATTGGAGTTTAGAAGAATGAGAGATGATCTTATTGAAACATATAAAATCCTGAGGGGACTAGAATGGGTAGCTTCCCCTTGTGGTAGAGACTAGAACTAGGGGCCACAGTTTAAAAATAAAGGGCATCATTTTAGCACCCGCTATCGGGTGCGTTCCTGGCGGGGGGGGCTCCGAAAATCGGGGAATCCCAGAGCAGGTCCGGAGCCCGGCTCCAACCCGCCCACTTCCGGGTTCCCCACTGACGCGCCGGCATGCGCGCGCAGCCCCCGCTGGTGGGAATCCCGCAGGCAATTAAAGCCAGCGGGATGCCACTTGAAAGTATTTATCTTCTTGTTCAGGTCATTAACTGACCTGATTAAGGGATTATGTGAGGAGGGGTGGGATTTTATAGAAAACTGGGACTGTTTCCCATACTGGGGGAAAGACTCCCAATTCAAATGGACGTGTTGCAGCTGTCAGCCTGTGGCAGCTGCAACACGTCCATTTGAACTGGGAGTCACACATTGCAGGAGGCCACTCTGTCACTTGGGACAAAGTTTGGCCTCCACCACCCTCCTCCTGACAAGAAAATTCACCAACTTGCACATTTACCCCGGGATAGGGCTCCTCCAGCTGACAGATCTTACTGCGCATGCGCAGCCCGCCCGACGCGCAGATTAGCAGTGGGGAACCCGGAAGACAAGGTAAGTGGATCCAATTGGGCTGTGATCGTGCAGGTGGCTGACTAATTTCACCGGGCGCGTTACCCACGCGCCCAATTGCCCCCCCCGCCGTGAGCCCGCAGCCCTGCTAACATCGAGCCCAAGGAGTCTCCCATTTACGACGGAGATGAGAAGAAATTATTTCTCTCAGAGGATCGTGAGTCTGTGGAACTCCCTTCCCCAGAGAACGGTGGAGGCAGGGTCACTGAATATTTTTAAGGCTGAGTTAGATAGATTCCTGATTAACAAGGGATTCAAAGGTTATAGTAGGTAGATGGGAAAGTAGGGTTGAGGTCACAATCAGATCAGCCATTATCTTATCAAATGGCAGAGCAGGCTTGAGGGGCCGAATGGCCCACTCCTGCTCTTAATTTGTATGTTCGTAAAATTTACTGTCAAAGCTTACATGCAAATATAGACCACTTGGGTAAGGTACCAGACGTCAGCTGGCATTCATGGAACCATATCCCAACAAGGAGTCAACAGCTTCAGGAAAGGATCAGAGGGGAGAAAGTAGGTAGAAACATTATTTTAAAAGGATGTTTTACAATTACAGTGAAACCTCCAATTTCCGCAGTTCATCTGTCAGACATAGCCTCAAATGAGACCATTGCCGATACCATTCTGCTCCTGTCTGATGTAAAGCAGCCTAGAAAGGTTCCATTCAATTTATGTTATTCATCCTGTCATTGTCTTCTTTAGTGTATCATCTGCTCAAGACCAAAATTTGGGGACTCTCTTATCTACCAATTGCCATTACCCACTGGGGTGCGATGGGGACCCTTCCATTATGGTGAAGAATGGAAGCTCTACTGTAACCTTATTTGTCCTTGCATATCAGATCAAATTAGTAGACTTCATTAAGGCATTTGCTGAAAAAAGGCTTACAGTTCTTGTCTAATAGATAATATTATCTAATTAACCTATTTTACATATGCAATTAGATCTAATTAGCATAGTGTTCCACCAAGTTCATTGCAACAGCTTAATGCTGAAGTTTTGAAGCATTTCAGGCTTTTGAAGATAGCAATGATTCTTTTTTAATGTTTAGCTTTCATACATGCCAACCTATATGACTAGCAAAAGCTACAAGAACTGCAGGAAAGCTGCCACAGCCCTCAAAAAGCTGAAAGGTCAAAAATGACCCTGACATGTGAAAAGGAGCAGCTACATGGGCTTTGGAACTTAAGCTACAGCTATACTGAACATTCTTTCACTTGTATTGAAAGGAAAAAACATACATGGGGTAGATTTTCATCTTCATTGCCTGGGTGGTAACCGGATGGAGCAGATCGCCCACCCTTATAGAACCCGCCTGATTTTCATTCCATTGTTGACATACAGATCAGCTCCTAAAATGCTGACTCTCATCACAAAATGCTGATGGTTGGCACATATGATGAGGCCTTCTGCCCAGATTTTGTACTTTGGCCTTTCACAAGTTAATTGAAAATGGTGAATGTCAATGTGATGCTCCTTTATACATACATGCCAGCCGACAAAACTCAGGTAAAGCTGACGTCCAGCTTCAGAAGAGTTGTCACAGCCCCAAATCAGCTGACAACTCAAAAGACAATGGGGTTGAAATTCCCCAGTGGGGGGGGCGTGGTTTACTGATGTAACTTTGATGATGATCCATGGAAACCCTGGAAAAACAGCATCTCTCCAGGGTTTCTGTGAATCTTGCACTGAAATTATGGTGAACGATTGTGAGAACCCCTGCAGAAGTTCAACCCCAACCTACAACTGAGAAACAGCCCTGAGTAAAGGCCTACGACCAATGCCATTGCTTCAAGGCAACTGAATAAGTTAAATTCCTTTTAATCATATTAAGTTTCAGGATTTTTATTGGTGTTTTGTTATTACATGTTGTAATCCAGTTTGTTTTTCTGTGAAAACTGGAACCCATATAAGACATTCAAAAAAAGTGAAAATAATGCTTGCTGAATTAATGGCCGCTTCAGCTGCAGTGCAATCTATTTTGATAAAGCAGAATCTTGAAGATGCATTTTTTTTAATAACAGCTCTAAGAATGTGAAGTTAAAATGTCCATGGATCCAGTTCTCAGTAGTGCAAACAAGCAGTAAAATCAACCCTTGCCACACTATCCCACCTTGTCTGCGTCTCCTGCTGTGGCCCTTCAGTGAGTTTAACCCCCCCTCACTGAATAATCCTTCTCCATCCTCCCCACCCCCCCACATTGAACATCAGGTCCACCACCCTCTACCTCCATTGATCAGCATGCACATCTTCTCCCCTGCTCCTCCTCCCCTTACCCTCATCCCTCCCCATCTCCCTCTACTCCTCCCTACCCTCCACTCCACCTCCTCCCCCTCCGCCTTTCTTCCTCCAACCCTCCACCTCTTTTGTCCTCCATTCCTCTCCACTGTACCACCACTGATTGAAGGGTGTAAATAAAATGTGACAAGTTTACATAGGCAGTTTTCATTGTAATGTGGGTATAGGAATTGATAATGGAAAAATAAAAATATAGATAGAATGCACGACTTTAAAGCAGGTACTGAATTACGTCTGCATACCCTGATCTAATTACCACCCCCCACTGCCCCCCCTCCCAATTTCTATAGCCACTTCAACTGAAAACAGCACAGGGTCTTGACACCCTGTGTGCAACACCACAAAGATCGACTACCATACTGTTAAATGTTTTATGCCTTTAAGAGTGTATGATTTTAAAGCACTTACATCAATGTTGATTAATCCATGCTAAACACGTAGTGTTATTGGTCACATAGAAGGCTCACCACCACCTTCTCAAGGACAATTAGGGATGGGCAATAAATGCCGGCCTTGCCAGCGATGCCCACATCCCATGAGTATGAAATATTGGATGGGATAAACATAGTGAGAGAGGAAGTATTAAGGGGTTTAGCATCTTTGAAAGTAGATAAATCGCCAGGCCCGGATGAAATGTATCCCAGATTGCTAAGAGAAGCAAGGAAGGAAATAGCGGAGGCCCTGACCATCATTTTCCAATACTCCCTGGCTACAGGCATGGTGCCAGAGGATTGGAGGACTGCTAATGTTGTACCGTTGTTTAAAAAGGAAGAAAGAGATAGACCGAGTAATTATAGGCCAGTCAGTCTAACCTCGGTTGTGGCAAATTACTGGAATCGATTCTGAGGGACAGCATAAATCGTCATTTAGAAAGGCACGGGTTAATGAAGAAGAGTCAGCATGGATTTGTTAAGGGACGGTCATGTCTGACTAATTTTATTGAATTTTTTGAGCAGGTAACAAGGAGGGTCGATGAGGGTAATGCGTTTGATGTAGTGTACATGGATTTTAGCAAGGCTTTTGACAAGGTCCCACATGGCAGATTGGTCTAAAAAGTAAAAGCCCATGGGATCCAAGGGAAAGTGGCTAGTTGGATCCAAAATTGGCTCAGTGGCAGGAAACAAAGGGTAATGGTTGACAGGTGTTTTTGCGACTGGAAGGCTGTTTCCAGTGGGGTCCCGCAAGGCTCAGTACTAGGTCCCTTGCTTTTTGTGGTATATATCAATGATTTGGACTTGAACATGGGGCGCTTGATCAAGAAGTTGCAGATGATACAAAAATTGGTCGTGTGGTTGATAGTGAGGAGGAAAGCTGTAGACTGCAGGAAGATATCAATGGACTGGTCAGGTGGGCAGAAAAGTGGTAAATGGAATTCAGTCCAGAGAATTGTAAGATAATGCATTTGGGGAGGGCAAATAAGGCAAGGGAATACACAATAAATGGGAGGATACTGAGAGGTGTAGAGGAAGAGAGGGACCTTGGAGGGCATGTCCACAGATCCCTGAAGGTAGCAGGACAGGTAGATAAGGTGGTTAAAAAGGCATATGGGATACTTTCCTATATTAGCTGAGGCATAGAATATAAGAGCAGGGAGGTTATGCTAGAACTGTATAAAACATTGGTTAGGCCACAGCTTGAGTACTGCGTACAGTTCTGGTGACCACATTACAGGAAAGATGTGATTGCACTAGAGAGGGAAAAGAGGAGATTTACAAAGATGTTGCCAGGGCTGGAGAATTTTAGCTATGAGATGAGATTGGATAGGCTGGGGTTGTTTTCTTTGGAATAAAGGAGGTTGAGGGGAGATTTAATTGAGGTGTATAAAATTTTGATGGGACCAGATAAAGTGAATAGGGAGGACCTATTTCCCTTAGCATAGGGGTCAGTGACCAGGGGGTATAGATTTAAAGTAATTGGTAGAGGGATTAGACGGGAGCTGAGGAGAATTGTTTTCACCCAGAGGGTGGTGGGGGGTCTGGAACTCACTGCCTAAAAGTTTGGTAGAGGCAGAAACCCTCAATTCATTTAAAAAGTACTTGGATGTGCACTTGAAGTGCCATAACCTGCAGGGCTACGGACCAAGTGCTGGAAAGTGGAATTAAGCTGGATAGCTCATTTTCAGCCGGCGTGGACACAATGGGCCGAATGGCCTCCTTCTTGCCGTAACTCTCTATGATTCTATGAATGAATAAAAAAAAACATAGCCAGCATGGATCAATCATATCTGGAGAATAAATTCCAGAAAACCACAAACTTCGCAGCCGTACAGTTCTCCCATTCCCAGGCCATCCTGTGTCTACTGACACCATGACCAGGCCTATAATCAATTCAGTCCTTGGCCTACCTTTGCTTCTAGGCTGCCCAGGGCTCCCACCCCTAGCCTCTTGCGCTTGCTTTTTCCCAGGCCCACTCTATGCTCCATTGAGTCCCTCATCCAGCCCTTGTTCTCTTCGCTCGACAGCCCATCTGCTAGCTCCTTGGCCTGCCTTTGGTTCCAGGCTCGTCTGTGCTTGCTTCCCTGCTCTCTGACTGGGCTCAGCCCTTGTCTGTTGCTGGCTCCCTGCCCAGTCATCAGCTTGTCCTTCTGCTCTCTCCTAGGCCTCCACTCCTCAGTGTCCAAACATTGCCACAGGAGATATACTAGTTCCAATTATAATACTTTTAATTGGAAAGTAATTGAATCTTAATTGAGTTTTTTTTAATAGTTTTTGTGGTCCAAAAAATCCATTGAAACTGCCTTATGATATTACTTTGTCGTTGTGATTATCTTTACCGATATTTCACCTAGCCTGAGAATACAGGTTAGAACCTGTTATATGTAATATTTATCTGTTCTTATGAAACAGACATTAATGCAAAAATTGACCCCAAAAGTCTGCAGGCATAACCACCACCATCGCACCCACAGGTTTCCTCTAGCGTTGACCCCAACAGATATTACAAGGCCAACAGGAGGGCGCCTAATTTACATGGGGCCGGCAGGCACTCTGCGCAATGATGAACGCATCTCCAGCACCCACATGCCTCATGCAGCTGGAAAATCTAGCGTATATTCACCATTGTGGGGGGGGGGGGGGGGGGTGGGTGTTGTGCAGGCCTCTCCCCCGAGCCCAAGTGTTTCCCTCCCCAGCCCCTGTGCAAAGCAACCAATCCAACATATATATTTTTTAAAACGTAGCTTTTTTTCGGGGTCTTGGCCACTCCCATTGCCTGGAATGCCTGGTGGGGCCCGTTCACTTCCATCATGCCCCAGCTCAGTTGGCATTCCAGCCTCCGGTAGGAGACTGAGCCCTATTGAGCTAGGGAAGCGGGAACTCGCAGATTAAGGGAGACCATGCCTGCAAGGCTGCCCCCTGACGTCAGTGGCCTCATAAGGGACAGGCAGAAGTTCCAGTCCTCACAAGGCAGAGCGGCAAATCTCGGAATTGGCAGGGATGTAGCGCAACCAGGACTCGGGCAATTACTGATGGGTTCCACCATTATCCCACCGGAGTTATGGTGGGACTCCCGTAAACCCCCAAGAAATTAGGAGGCCAATATATTTATGTTAGAATGGTCCTTACAATAGTAATAAAAATGAGGATGCATGGTGATGTCAGGACAACTTTGGTTCTGCAGCTGATGCCATGGGTGGGATTACAGGAACCATTTTTAATTTGTTTGATTGGGTCTCCCATTCATTCTTGGCTGTGCAGTAGCAAAAAGAATGCTTGTTATTGAATATGTGATTCTCTCTTGTGACTAGATGGAAGGGAGTTCATACAGTTGACATGTTCTGTTGTTCCCATGTATGGCGCACAAGTTGTGTAAAAATTGTTTTCAACTATGGTTATTTCATGTGAGAAATGGTGTAACCCTTACTATAAACATGGTTCCACGATGATCCTCTGTTTTGTTACCTAAAGCCAAAATGGTTTAGTGAGATAGTTGTTGCTAGAATTACAGTAAAGGGCAATGGTAGATATGTGAAGTTGAAAATTCGCAGGGGAGTGCATATGCCAGATTAAAAACCAAGATGTGCCTGCCCAGAACCTCCACCACTAAACCCTGCCAAAATCCATGGGGTAAGAGATGCCCCTTAATTTACCTAACACTGGTGGGTGCACGTGCCACTAGAGACACATCTGCCTACCAAAGACATGTTGGAGCCCCCTTGAAAGGGGTCACATTTTAAAAACTTGCCTGTTCTTCAGGTGTCCAGGCCACAATTTCAGGCCTGGACCCTCGGGTGGGGCCCACATGCACTATTCAGCAACCTGGCCTGGCCTCACCAGTTGTACCACTGCTGATGAAAAGTCAAGTCCTTCTGGGGGTCAAGGACAATGGAACCCCAGGCATTGGGAGCCCCCATCCTCAACCCTCCTATGACAAGTGCCTTGAAAAAGACTAGCAGAGGCTCCACCCTTTACAAAGGCCCACCAAAATCCTGACAACAGCCAGGGACCCAATGTTTTGGGATGCTGGCCGGATTTTCAGCTGTTCCACTATACACCCACCATAAATCCAGCGGGATTTTGCCAAATGGGCCATGGATCTTTTGCTCCATTAAATTTCTTAGCATCTGCACTCTAGGTATTTTTTTTCCCAATAGAATTTCAGTAAAATGTAATGGCAGGTGTGCAGATATTTTGTATCACATCCACTTGAAGACCAAAGAAGACCCAAATGTAAATTATGCCTTTTCAAACTTAGGTCCAGAAGCCACATTTGAGCTGAATAACATTAGAGTGAAATATTGGTGGCCACAGTGCTGTCACTGATAGTGGTAGCAATTTGAGGTGATAAATTAAGTGTCACATATTGGTACAATATTAAAGGTAGTTTTGCAATGCAGGAACCCTGGTGTGAAACCTCACTAAACAGAAGAATAGGTTGGAAATAGGGCTTTAACACCACAGGGCCACTTCTGCCACAGTCTATTGAAGCTTAGGTACAATCTTCCAGTAGACTAAATAAGCCTAGTGACAACGTTATAACCAGTACTCTGAAACCCAACCACAGGGAATTGAGGTCAGCTTCATACCTCGCATTGATATTTAATGGGAAGCAGACCAACCCACTTATTGACTAATAGGTCTTTAAAGATGAATGACAGTTTCTGCATAATCCCTCAGGTCCTAACTTCCTGTATTATCTGCCAGTCATTGAAGCTTTATAATAAAACATTATAATGCTGTTGCCACTTTGTCAATTCTGTCTTCATTTTGACTTATAGCTGATGTTGTTACAATCGGCAATTCATGTGTATGACACTGGGGAGACTAACACAAAGGTAATGCAGCTGTAATGAAATTGCAGTTCTTTCAGCATTTCTCATAAAGGATGACAATCAATAAATTATACTTTGAAGTAGTGAGGTCATGTAGAGCACGTTGCTTCAGCAGTCTGGTGACAATAATAAGCCATCTCTTATTTCTAATAATTATAGTAAGGAAGGGAATCAGAATTCCATGGGTCCTTTGTACATTTGGCTGACAAATGCCACAACTAAAATGATTTTATGCGCATCAGACACAGCAGAGCAACCTGCATTCAGAGAGAAAAAAATCCTGTGCGGAAATGTTGACATAACTACATTACTTTAAGTATTAATTTGGGGTGTACTGCAGCATCTAACAGCTGATGCTGGAACAAGGTTGTCACATTTGCGATGCGCCAAACCAGAACAAAATCAGACACTCTCCCCTCCCTTTCAAAACTGCTATTGTCAACCCTCTCCTCAAAAAACCCACCCTCAAATTCTCAGTCCTTTATTGTATGATGTAAGTTTATACAGAAGCAAAATAAATCAGCAGATAAGGAGCAGTACCATATTTAACCTTCACAGAGTTCTGTCTCATTGTAATTGTATAGAAATACAACCAAATCATGTGAAGTATACACACGATGAAAGGCTGTAGTAAATAAATGTAAGGAGTTGCACTACACCAGGTTATAGTCCAACAGTTTTATTTGAAATCACAAGCTTTCGGAGCTTTCCTCCTTCGTTAGGTCACCACTCACCTGACGAAGGAGCAAAGCTCCGAAAGCTTGTGATTTCAAATAAAACTGTTGAACTATAACCCGGTGTTGTGCAACTCCTTACATTTGTCCACCCCAGTCCATCACCGGCATCTCCATATCGTGGTAAATAAAGGCAGTTTCTTACACCTCAGATCAAAGACACAGTAGTGGGAGAAGGTGTTGTTCTTTGACAATGGGCACAGACATCCAACACCTGCATTTCCTCGGCATTGCTAACACCGATATAACATGAACCCGTCCAGCATCTGTGAAACAAAGCTTAGTTTTGATGACTCAACCATTGGACATAATGGGGGGGAATTTCCCCGGGGCTTCTCCTGCTTTGCCACCATAACTTCGACGGAAGTTTGGCCAAAAAAAAACCCTTTACACGCGTGTAAAGTTACAATAACAGATTGGAAGAAGCCCCGAGGACCGTGGTCCGACGCAGGAGGTTGAATTTCAGTGGACCCTCTCCCCATCTCCGTAACTTTGGTGGATGATCGGTCTAAACTTTGGAGAAATTATGTAAACGATTTTCTGTTGGAATTTTTAACATGCATTGTGTATTTATTGAATCTCTCCCCTCCCCTGCTGCACACACCGAGACAAAGAATCCCCATCCAGAAAAAAAACATCTAGTTTAAATTTGCCATACTTGGACTAGGTAAAATTTCATAGCAAAACATGGTGTAAAACGGCCGATATCCACTCAGCCGCTCGTTATACATCTGTCCCGATCAGGAGGGTGGGTGAATCGATATCGGCCGTCTTACATTATCACACACAGTCAAAATTATCCCCATTAGTCTCAACACTCCTGGACCTGGGAGGGTGCTACTGGAGCGCACACTAGGCAGGATGGCCAGAATTTAGTTCTGCCAGGTCTGTACCCCTTTTTACCCGCAAGGATAAAGGAGATATTTCGACAGGAGGGAGTCAGTGCTTTAACCATCCTGGCATCGGAAGAGGTGGTGGAACAGAAGGGAGAGCTGCCAAAAGTCCTGCTCCTTCCACCTCACTACAACACCCCATGGGAAAAAAAAAGCATGCCTGCATTATGCAGATGTACTTCGAACAATCCAACCAGTTTCCTAACGGCAATCAATTCCTGTTAGGAAAGTGGCATGTTCAAAATCTGCACATCTTTCAAGTTTGGGATTTTTTTTGGTCGGAATAGCTGCCCCGCCCTGCCTGTCCCCCAACAGAGTGCAAAGAGGCCAGCCAAGGGGCACCGTAAATGGCATGGGTGCCTGCCCCCGGGATTTGGGTGAAGTTCTGTCCCACCGCTTTTCGGGAATTTCATGCCCATAATTTATAACATGGTCCAGGATGGACTCCACATCTGTCTCAACCACAATAATCCAGCATACCGGAAATTGAGAAATTTGTACCGTCAATTACATTTTTCCTGTATTCCTACAGGACTGGATCTCGGCAAAATTTTTTAACTCATCGCATTTAAATCACAATCAAGCTCACAACATGAAGCAGGTGATCTGTGGAATTTCTGTTAAACTATGTTTTCTAGTTCAGTAAACGTTAGCCCCAGCTCTTTGCTCTACTCAGTGTGTGAAGTATGAATTTCCCTGGTCACTCAGAGATGTAGAGGTAGATTTGAACTCCAGGAATGGAGCTGGCGGGCAGGTTGCAGGTTCCTCCTGGAGGGAGATCCGAGCCAGTTGGAGGACCACACATCATTACTATGCCGCCTGCAGACTGAGCTGGCCAGCAGTCAGGTCGGGCCGGGAGGGGGATCCAGATGCAATAGTGTAACAGTGGCCCACGGTATTCCTGTGGAGTCCGGTAGAGAACTCCTGCTGCTCCTGGCCCCACAAAAACCATTCTGAACTCATCTTTTGGTGCCCGGCGCACACTTTGCCCAGTTCCCCCCTTGAAAATTGCATCAGGGTCCTATGTACACAGTAGTGAGGCTCCCACCTGATTCGGACAAGTGCCTGGGCCAAATGGCAGTGGGTGGGATTTAAGCGGGAGTGGCACGGTAAGTGCAGAACTGCGACTTTAGGGCCACTGTTGCTCCGTTTCCACCCAACTGTCTGAGTTAAAATCATCCCTGCGAGTTTCACCTGCTATGCTCCAATTGTGTCACATGCGGTGAGAAATGCTGTACTACAGCATCTATCTCTCAGCAAACTATCTCTCCAAAGCTTATCCATAAAATTAATTTTGCATGAATTTGCTGGCAGCTTCTGGTTGTGCAAAATACTTCTTGTGCTAACATTTCTGCTAACGATTTTTGATTTGCCCTATCTGTAAGTGATATGACTGTTAAATGGCTGAGGAACTGATATTCTGATGGAGAAGATCTTTAAATAAAATGAGATGAAATTCAAACACTGACTCTAAATAGGGAAAATATGTAAATCTATTTGTAATGAATTAAAAGTATGCAGTTATAACAGAAGAGAAATGCACATCATACTTGAAAGAATGAAACAAAAAACAGTCACATCGACTAACTCCAAGAACGGGTGGGTTCGGGGTGGGTGGGATTTGAAAACAATTGTTTTTTTGGGTCGCAACCGCAAAATTTTCGGAATTTGCATTCCCAGTAGGAAGCCTGTACTTTAACGCGTCGACGTTAAACCCGGAAATAAAGTCGGGTTGCGGTCGGGACCCAAAAAACAACTATTTTCAACTCCCACCCGCCCCCAACCCACCCGTTCTTGGGGTTTAAAATCACCCCCCTAGAAGAGGGACTCACATCTGTGAGTCATGGAAGGGAATTAGAGTTGCTGAAAATACATTTGCTAAAAACAATGTCATATTCATACTTTATTTACATTCATTTTGAGCACTTCATCAGTTCTTTCCAGTGAATTTTGTGTATAATGTCCAATTTTCCACTTACAGACAGCATCTTCTATCTCCCATCTATGCTCTCCCAGACATTACTGCTGCACATGTTTTTTATCTTCCATTCACTATCATCTTCATTAACGAGGGAAGATGATCTAAACACATCTGATAACACATTCAGTATCTAAGTGAAGAAAAAATCCCCATTGTATTCATGGATTCCTCAGTAATTATTGGTCTTCCAACCATTGGGGGGATAATTGCAACTTAAAATGCCAATTCTGTTCACATTGTTTTGGAGATCTAACAGGGAGGCATTAATATAAACGCAATGGGGTAGGTTACAACTCCAGGAAAGTAACGGGCGAGCTAGCGGGAGGCACGAGCCATTTCGATACTTGGGCCTCATTACCCCGATGCCAGCGAGCTGCACGGCCTGAATGGGCATCCTGCTGCGGCTCGCCAGCACAATATCGGGCGATGCAGAGACCAAGCCGGCAGGCGGGCAAGTAGAACCAAACAGAGTGGTAGTGTGTTCTGGTGCAGCCGTGACCCACAGTATTCTTGTGGAGTGCGGAAGAGCGCTTCTGATCCTCCTGGCGCCACAGTAATAATTTTTAACTTAGCTTTTCAGGCCTTTACTGCTTCACCGCCCGGTACAACTTGGCGCTGCTTGAAAGACGCACGAACGGCCCAATTATACCTCGAAATTACATCTTAGTCCTATGTACATCATATGACCCCGATTTGCATACAGTAATGAGGCTCCTGCCTGATTCAGCGGGGTGTCTGGGCCCCCTTGTAAAGGTCTTGAGCAAAATGGCGCTGGGCGGGCACAGTGTGACAATGGGGTGGTAAGTGCAGCACCACAATTTTAGTTCCACTATTGCCCTGTTTCCATCAGGCGGGCTGAGTTAAAATGGGCCCTAATGAAATAATTTCCCTTTGTTCCTAATTTAGAAGAACATCACTGCCCATCATAATGCAGGGAAGCAATTTCTACCATAATTTATGCAGTGCCAAAGTGAGTAGGATAATTAATAAAATATGAATATTAGTCAGCAATGTGTTCATCTATTATGTAGAGATCTTCATGCATGGCCAGAAGCATAACATTGGAAGCAATGACAGTTACTCTACATTTCTGTCTGGGCCTTAAAGGTTTGAAGATCTCTAAGAAACAGTCATTAGTAACACTTGGGGGCTGATTTTCGAATGCCTACCACCCCATTTCCCCTGGAAAGGGCAGTAGACAAATGAAAATTAAGAAAAAAATTGTTTCCCATCAGCCGCCCAAGGCCCGCCCGACTCGATTTTTGAGCAGGCCTCAAAATGCCAGCCAGGGCTCCCACCTGTTTCAGGCGGGAGTCTTCTTTAACTATTTAAATCGGGGTCCTACGTGGTTTTTGTGTACCAATGGATGAGATGTGCATTGCACCCATCCCACCTGTTGGCCC
Organism: Heptranchias perlo; assembly: GCF_035084215.1. Classification (NCBI taxonomy): domain Eukaryota; kingdom Metazoa; phylum Chordata; class Chondrichthyes; order Hexanchiformes; family Hexanchidae; genus Heptranchias; species Heptranchias perlo. Next base: position 106,222,511 of record NC_090327.1, read on the forward strand.
CGGCATAGAGTGGCCCATCCAGCAATCCTTAAAGGGACCGCTGCAGGTCATTCCAAGGGCAGACACATTTTTTTTTCTTTCATCTTTGTGGGGTCAGGAGGAGCAGGAGTTCTTCTCTCGGCCCCGCAAAATAATCCAACCAGCTGCTAGTCTCAGGATGGCCTCCCCTGCCCCGGTCCATACTGTCGGCCGGCTCGGCATATGAGCTGGTCAAATTCCTGCCCTCCCTGAGTGGTGAGCTGCCTCGCAGGGCCCGATCGGCGATCGCAGTCCACCATGTTAAGATGGTTTGGGCCTCTTAGTGCTGGGTTTGGATCAATATTTCCCATTTTGTGCTCAATCACATCGGTGAAAGAATTCCTCATTTAATCATAGTATCATAGAATCATGCAGCACAGAAGGAGGCCAGTTCACCCATCATGCCTATGCCGGCTGATTGAAAGAGATGTCCAATTAATCCCACGTTCTTGCTCTTTCCCATAGCATCGCAAAGCTTTCTTTTTCAAATATTTATCCAATTCCCTTTTGAAAGTTACTATTGAATCTGCTTCCACCATATTTTCAGGTAATACATTGCAGATCATAACAACTTGCGGTGTAAAAAAAATTTCTCCTCATCTCCCCCGTGGTTCTTTTGCCAATTATCTTAAATCTGTATCCTCTGGTTACCGACCCTCCTGCCAGTGGAAACAGTTTCTCCTTATTTACTCTATCAAAACCCTTCATAATATTGAACAACTCAATTAAATCTCCCCTTAACTTTCTCTGCTCTAAGGAAAAGAATCACAGCTTCTCCGGTCTCTCCACATAACTGAAGTCCCTCATCCCTTGTATAATTCTAATCAATCTTCTCTGCACCCTCTCCAAGGCCTTGACAGCCTTCTTAAAGTGTCCAGAATTGTACACAATACTCTGGCTGAGGCCTAACCAGTGATTGATAAAGGTTTAGCATAACTTCCTTCCTTTTGTACTCTGTGCCTCTCTTTATAAAGCCAAGGATCCCTAATGCTTTTTGAACAGCCGTGTCAATTTATCCTGCCACCTTAAAAGGTTTGTGTATGTGAGCCCCCAAGCCTTTCTGCTCCTCCACCCCTTTTAACATTGTTCCATTTATTTTGTATTGCCTCTCCTCATTCTTTCTTCCAAAATGCATCACTTCACATTTTTCTGCATTAAATTTCATCTGCCATGCATCTGCCCATTTTACCAGTTTGTCAATGTCCTCGTGAAGTCTGCTACATCCTCCTCACTATTTACTACATTTCCAAGTTTTGTGTCATCTGCAAACTTCGAAATTATTCCTTGTATACTCAAGTCCAGGTCATTACTCTATATCAAAAAGAGCGGTGGTCCTAATTCCGACCCCTGAGGGACAGCACTGTATACCTTCCTCCAGTCTGAAAAACAACCTTCATCACTACTCTCTGCTTTCTGTCTCCACGCTGACACTGCCTCTTTAATCTGCCCAATAACTTTTCTTTATTTCGGTAAGTATTGCGTGTCTTTGCTTGAAAATAAACAATGCTCATTAAAATAAACGGTAGGAAAATGACAGTGTATTACTAGTGCTCAATTAATTATCGTGAAGATCTTTGTAATTGCCTCAGGCCTGACTCCTGGTTGTCTTATGGACCCTCTCCTCCTAGATATATGTCTGGCCTATTCCTTGCAGTGTCCATCTAAGTCACTTGCTGGCTGTGTAATGCAGCTATTATGGTCTGCTCCAAAATACTCAACAGAGGCCAAAATATGTCAATCCTGTTCATAAGATTATTTTGGAGAGTAAAATTTATTTTGAAAGGTTCTGAGATAATATTAACCCATTGGACTATTTTCTCCCCTCGCCAGTTGGGGAGAGCAGGAAATTGGCCGGCTGCTATGCCAAGCCAGCCAACAATATGGACCAGAGGCAGGGGAGACCATCTTGGGACCAGCAGCAGGTCGGGTTAATTTTGTGGGGCCAAGAGAAGAACTCCTGCTCCTCCTGGCCCCACAAAGGTGAAAGAGAAAAAATGTAACTGTCCTTGGAATGGCCTGCAGCTCTATGCCAGAGGCCAACAGGTGGAATGGGTGCCGTGCACATCTCATCCATTGGTGCACAAAAACTACCTGGGACCCCGATTTAAATATTTAAAGAAGGCTCCCGCCTGAAACAGGTAGGGCTCCTGGCCGGCATCGAGTCAGGCAAGCCTTGGGCAGCTGATGGGGGAAGATTTTTTCCTTAATTTTCATTTGCCTACTGCCCTGTTTTCCGGGGGAAAGGACTATTTTCCTTAAGGTTTTTTTTAATAAAACATCTACATTTTCACATGATTATTTTGCCTGCAGCTCTATTTTATATCAACTAAATAAGCATAATTATTATTTTACATTAAAATATTTGCTTGTTATGCCACAGCTTTAAAAAAGACTGTCATCTTGGCGGGGGATAGATATAATGTGATGCTCATAACACTTTAGTCCTAACCTGTTACTATGGTGATAGTATCTCTATGATATTATTCACAGAGGCAACCTGCAAGCACTCAGTTATCACACAGTAAAATGACAGTGCAAAGCTGTTGAGTCTACTGGGCTTTATTAAAGGGACATTGCCATTATGAACTGATAAACCTTTGACTATAAACACACAGTGCAGAGACATAAATTGAATTGAAATGCATCATTGTATCACTTGTATGTGATATCAGTATGATGAAAATAACAAATGCCTCTATTGGCTCTACTCCCTTAGCTCCCGCCACCCCCTAAAAGATTGACAAACATTTTTCCAATGAGCGGTTCGCCATGAGAGCATATCGGAAAATCGGGTGTGAGTAGCTCACAGTTCTCCATCCATTCTTTCAATCTATTTTACTGGTGTTGATGTGGATGCGGATGCAGAGCGAGGGGGATGTTTTAACGGCATCAGCGCATTATGATCTGTCTACAGATCAACTGTAGGCTTTTTAAATAAGTCTTTTCAGTTTTTGCTGACATTGCAAATATTTGGCAAAGTTTGGAAAACACAACTCATGGGTCGCTGTCAGTCATCAAACGGTAAATCATTATTACATTGGTACTGAACAGCAAGGTTTCAAGCAATCTCTTTACCTTACAATGTAATGTATCCATTGTGGTAAAATTAAAAATATAAGGCCCGAATAGCTACAAAACCAGTCCCTTAACAAAAAAACTACTTTCAAGAATCATCTTGTTGCAAGTTCTTACCTGTTATAGTACTCATCCCTAGCTAACTCCTCTGCACAGAGCAACAAAGAACAATCAGACACCCACTCCACTGAGCTCTTGACCTCAACAGCGCTGCTGCAGGATAAGCTGCAAATAGGTGGTAGGTGTCTTCCTGGCAGAGGGAGGGGACTGCAAGAGCTGCAAAAGAAGTAGAGGAAACATGTGGTCCAGATGGTATCAGTGAAGGGAGAAAAGGGTGCATGGTTTTCATTAAAAAGGCTATCTCATGCAAGAAACTTTGCTATTTTTTATTCTACCACTTTCTATGTGAAACAGAAGTGGGAGACCATGTGTGGCACCTCCTATTGGCAGGTTCATGATGACGTTTCCATGGGTACGCTCAGCATATGATTTTCACAGAACCTACTAAGCTGTCTTATACTCATGATTATGTGTGAAGGACATATATAGATTGAGAAAGGTGCTACAAAGTAGGTAATTTATCTTCTGGTGTCAACTTCCTCTCATTATGAGGGTTAGCTCATGAATGGGGAGTGTTCATCAAATTCCACTCTTCATTCACACAACTGAGGTCCACACAAAAAAAAATGGCCCAGAATTTACTGGGAAAATAACAGCGAGTTTAATGCGCACGCCGTTATTAATGTGTAAATAACCCAGCAATTTGTGATGAGGAAGAGATACACTGTAAGTTGCAAATCGCCACAAAATGCTGGACGATTTGTGCCACTCTGCCGCTAGCCTTATGAAAACGGGAGCTAGCCGCCAACCTCCCCATGAGTTTCAAGAAATTGCTGCATTTGCGCAGTAAATACCAATTAAACTCGCCGCAGTAGGTTAGAGCTAGTACTTAACAACGTAAGGATCGATTTAATGACTAGAGTTATGCTCCTGCAATGCCACTCAACCTCTTTGTCCCAGAAAGGGACAATTGAAACTGTGGAGTCTCATAACTGGAGGTAGTAAATAGTTGTTAGAGATTTTTAAAATTTTAAATGTTTAAATGTTTTTCTTACTTTTCCTTTCTGTCTCTTTTCTCTCTCTCTTAATCCAATCTTCCTTTCCCTCTCTTTATTTCTCTTTCTGTACCTAATTTGACTCTAATTCACCCTATTTCCTTCTCTGTAGTTCCTTTGCCTCTCTCTATCCTTAAGTCTCATTAGTTAGGGAGATAGACTGTTGGTCCTGTTGTTCACTAAGATCCCAGATGCCGCGTTGACCTTGCCATACTGTTATCAGCTCGCACTTCCAGCAATTTTCAGTGCAAAAAAATTTTGAGCTGAACGGTGAGGAAAAAAAATCTAACAAACGGGGCATGCCGTGAAATGCCCCGCTCCAGCAAATTTTGGGCCAATCTTTCCATGTAGCCTTTCACCACCAGTGCTGAAGTGTGACACATGTAAACATGATGTGACAGACATCAAATAATTACAGGTCTGCAACATTCAGAATTAAGTATTAATTCAGTAGAATATACTTCCCTTTACTTGACTTCAGTTCAGTGGCACCTGAGTTTTACAAAGATACAAACTATGACAACTGTTGCATTTGTCATTTACAGAATGTGTGATACAGGAGAGGGACTCTTTACATTTCAGACACGGGAAGGAGAGAACATCTACCAGAAGGTGCATTCAGCAACTCTGGCCATAGCTGAACAGCATGAGCAACTACTGCTGGAGATGGAGAAAAAAACACGGGTATGTACCATCTAGACTTTCGCATCATTTAGATAAAAAGGATTCAATATGTCTAGGGTGTCATAGGTTCCAGTGCAGCAATTTGATAGGTGCATTTCCAAATTCCTTTGGTGGGATAAGGACAGGGCAATGCCTCAAGCAGCTGCAGCTGTCCAAAGCAATGGGGCAGGGGGGGAATCAACTTGATTCCCTAGAAGTTACCGAGAAGTCGGCCTCCCCAGAAAACTCCTGGTTGAACATAGAAGTCCAAGCCTTCCTACCAATATCCATGTAGAATCTACCTTTCACTGACCCTCAGGAAAGGTCAGCGGAGATCCAATAGCACCCCATAATAACCTGACCCTGACAGCTAGGACGGAGGACTGCATATCATTGAAGATACCCCAGACTTTGTAAAACCTCTGCACACTCTGCCACAATAGGGAGCTTTCAGGGGTGCTTATTAAAAGCAGATTTGGAACCAGGTATGAGAAAGGATTCTCCATATTAAACTAGCTGCTAACATTACAAACCAGATCATAACCATTCAAAGACTGACAAATTGTTACTTTACAAAGTCCGAACTGTTCTGCTACCTCAGATTAGGCATTATCTCCAGGACCCGACAATATCCTGCAGACTGCAGCACAAATCAACAACAACAACTTACATTTTATATAGCGCCTTTAGCTAGGTAAAACGTGCCAAGGCACTTCACAGGAGCGATTATCATAGAATCATAGACTGATACCACACAGCAGGAGGCCATTCGGCCCTTACAGCTTGTGCCAGCTGTTTGGTAGAGCTATCTAATTAGTCCCACTCCCCTGCTCTTTCCCCATAGCCCTGCAAAATTTTTCCCTTCAAGTATTTATCAAATTCCCTTTTGAAAGTTACTATTAAATCTGCTTCCACTCCCTTTCAGGCAGCGCATTCCAGATTATAACAACTCGTTGCGTAATTTTTTTTTCCTCATGTAGCCTCTGGTTCTTTTGCCAATCACTTTAAACCTGTGCCCTCTGGTTACTGACCCTTGTACCACTGGAAACAATTTCTCTTTATTTACGCTAGCAAAACCGTTCATGATTTTGAACACCTCTATCAAATCTCCTCTTAACCGTCTCTGCTCTAAGAAGAACAACTCCAGCTTCTCCATTCTCTCCACACAACTGAAGTCCCTCGTCCCTGGTTTCATTTTCGTAAATCTCTTCTGCACCCTCTCTGAGGCCTTAACATCTTTCCGAAAGTGTGATGCCCAGAATTGAACACAATACTCCAGCTGAGGTTTAACCAGTGTTTTATGAAGATTTTGCATAATTTCCTTACTTTCGAACTCTATGGCTCTGACTGTAAAGCCAAGGATCCCATGTGCTTTTTTAACAGCCTTTTCAACTTGTCCTGCCACCTTCAAACTTTTGTGTACATATAACCCCAGGTCTCTCTTTTCCTGCACCCCCTTTAAAATTGTACTTCTCTGCATTAAATTTCATCGGCACATGTGTCTGCCCATTTCACGAGTCTGTTTACGTCCTCCTGAAGTCTGTTACTATCCTCCTCATTGTTTACTACCATTTCCGAGTTTCGTGTCATCTGCAAACTTTGAAATTATGCCCTCTATACCCAAGTCCAGGTCATTAATATATATCAAAAAGAGAGATGGGCCTTGACAGCATCCTGGCTTTAGTGCTGAAAACCTGCACACTAGAGCGAACTGCTCCCCTAGATAAACTGTTCCAGTACAGCTATGACACTGGCATCTACCAGACATTGTGGAAGATTGCTTACTATGTCCTACCCACAAAAAGAAAGGACAAATCTAACCCAGTCAATTACTGCCCTATCAGCACTCTCCCCATCATCATGGAAGGAATCATCAATAATGCTTACCAATAACCTGCACATTGATGCTCAGTTCAGTTTCCACCAGAATTACTTGGCTCCAGACTTTGTTACAACCTTGATTCAGGTTTGGACGCAAGAGCTAAATGCCAGAGATGAGTGTAGATGCCCTTGACATCAAGGCAACATTTATATTGTGTATGGCATCAAGGAGCCATAGCAAAAGTGAGAGCATTGATGTCACAGGGAAAACCCTCCAATGACTGAAGTCATACCTGACATAAAGGAAGATGATTGTGTTGTTGGAGGCCAATCATCTCAAACAGAGGAAGCCCAGCCATTCCACCACCCCCCCCCCCCCCCCCCCCGCCCTGATCTTTTATGGCACAACTATCACTGAATTCCCCACCATCAACATCTTGGAGGTCACCATTGACCAGAAACTTAACTGGACCAGCTATATCTACACTTGATTGCACAGCAGAGGCTGGGTACTCTGCAATGAGTGGCTAACCTCCTGAGCCTTCAAAGCCTCTACACCATCTATAAGGCTCAAGTCATGAGTGTGGTGGAATACCACTTGCCTGAATGGGCGCACTGAGACACTTGAGGAGCTATCAGGATAGATGACCAAAAGCTTGGTCAAAGAGATAGGTTTTAAGGAGTGTCTTAAAGGAGGAAAGAGAGGTAGGGAAGCAGAAAGGTTTAGGGAGGATGTTCCAGAGCTTAAAGCCTAGGCGACTGAAGGCACAGCCACCAATGGCAGAGTGAAGAAAATGGGCATTGTGCAAGAGACCAGAATTGGAGGGGCGCAGAGATCTCAGAGGGTTGTAGGGCTGGAGGAGCTTACAGAGATAAAAAAGAGCACGGCCATGGAAGGATTTGAAATCAAGGATGAAAATTTTTAAATCAAGGCATTCCCAGACCGGGAGCCAATATAGGTCAGCAAGCATAGGAGTGATGGGTGAATGGGACTTGGTGCGAGTTAGAGTACGAGCGGCAGAGTTTTGAATGAACTCAAGTTTATGGAGGGTGCAAGGTAGGAGGCCATCCAGGAATGCATTGGAATAACCCACACAAAGCTCTGTTTCCACAATGTAGGAAAATTCTGTAAATCCATTAGCCAGAGTTCCCACTCTGGGTTGCTATATCGCATTAGTGCTGCTTGTTTGATAGCCTTCCAACACTATCTTTCAAAATTCACATATGAAAAATAACTACTTGGATGAGGTACTCAAGTGCTACTAATGTCAATGGAACAATACCAGAGAAGAGTTCCATAGTCCGATAATAATGATTATAATACTGTCCCCTCCTAATCCTTCAAAACTAAATATTTGAGTAGGCTGGATGGTTCTTTAATACTGATTATCTCAACACACTTATAGGGTCCCTTATTATTAATTAGATAAGTAGATCTCCAAGGTGCCTTAATATTGGTCAGATGAGTAAGTCTCCAAGGCTCTATAATATTCATGAGATGAGTTGATCTCCATAGCAAATCTCACCTTAATACAAATCAACTTCAGTCTCTCTTTGTAAATTAGAAAAGAAATAAAAATACACCACAGTATTTTAGTGAGCTAAAAAAATTCACTTTTATTCGACAGTCTTTTTCTCTGAAAAAACTCTGACCAACTATCCAAGTCTAGGTCAGCTTTCGTCCTAAAGGAGTCTTGCCTCCTTCATGCCTCACTTGGCAGCCTTTGTTGAAATATAAAAGCATCATTTCAATATGAATCATCTCCAAATCCTTTTAACAACAACAACAACTTGCATTTATATAGCACCTTTAACGTAGTAAAACGTCCCAAGGCGCTTCACAGGAGCATTGTCAAACAAAATTTGACACCCAGCCAAGCAGGGAGATATTAGGACAGGTGACCAAAAGTTTGCTCAAACAGGTAGGTTTAAAAGAGTGTCTTAAAGGAGGAGAGCGAGGTAGAGAGGCAGAGAGATTTAGGGAGGGAATTCCTGAGCTTAGGGCCTACGCAGCTGAAGGTACGGCCACCAAATAAAATCGGGGATGCGCAAGAGGCAAGAATTGGAGGAGCGCAGAGATCTCGGATGGTTGTAGGGCTGGAGGAGGTTACAGAGATAGGGAGGGCCGAGGCCATGGAGGGATTTGAAAATAAGGATGAGCCATTGTAGGTCAGCGAACACAGGGGTGATGGGTGAATGGGACTTAGTGCGAATTAGGATACGGGCAGCAGAATTTTGGATGAGCTCAAGTTTATGGAGGGTGGAAGATGGGAGGCCGGCCAGAAGAGTATTCGAATAGTCAAGTCTGGTTGTAACAAAGGCACGGATGATGGTTTCAGCAGCAGGTGAGCTGAGGCAGGGGGTGAGATGGGCGATGTTACAGAGGTGGAAGTAGGCGGTCTTGGTGATGGAGCGGATATGTGGTCAGAAGCTCATCTCAGGGTCAAATAGGATGCCAAGGTTGTGAACGGTCTGGTTCACCCTCAGCCAAGGAGAGGGATGGAGTTGGTGGCTAGGGATCGGAGTTTGTGGTGGGGATCGAAGACAATGGGTTCTGTCTCCCCAATATTTAGTTGGAGGAAATTTTTGCTCGTCCAGTACTGGATGTCAGATAAGCAATGTGACAAATCAGAGACAGTGGAGGGGTCTAGGGAGGTGGTGGTGAGGTAGAGCTGGGTGTCGTTAGCGTACATGTGGAACCTGATGTTGTGTTTTTGGATGATGTTGCCAAGGGGCAGCACATAGATGAGAAATAGGAGGGGGCCAAGAATAGATCCTTGAGGGACTCCAGAGGTAACGGTGCGGGAGCAGGAAGAGAAGCCATTACAGGTGATTCTCTGGTTACAACTGGATAGGTAAGAATGGAACCAGGCGAGGGCAGTCCCACCAAGTTGGACAACGGAGGACAGGCATTGGAGAAGGATGGTGTAGTCAACTGTGTCAAAGGCTGTAGACAGGCTGAGAACGATGAGGAGGGATAGTTTATCACGGTCACAGTCATATAGAATGTCATTTGTGACTTTGATAAGGGCTGTTTCAGTACTGCGGCAGGGGCGGAAACCTGATCGGAGGGATTCAAACATGGAATTGCGGGAAAGATGGGCATGGATTTGGGAGGCGACAACACACTCAAGGACTTTGAAGAGGAACGGAAGGTTGGAGATGCGGCGGTAGTTTGCAAGGACAGAGGGGTCAAGGGTGGATTTTTTGAGGAGGGGGGTGATGATGGCAGATTTAAAGGAGAGGGAGACAATACCTGAGGAGAGGGAACTGTTAACAATGGAAAAATGGTTGAAAATCGGAAATGCAACAAATATCATTAACCAAAGCAATCATTTCAATGTTTCTACTTCATATATCTATCAATTTTGGTTAATGAAGCATTTAAATATCTTCTAACTTTCCAACATCCTATTTGTTTTGCAGTATAATTGCTCATCAGGCATGCAATACTCTGTCTTCTAACTCAACCTGTGTGTTTCCATTAAAGATGACAGCAAAAGAAATCAAATCAGAATTTATCCAAACAATAATATTTTAGTTTATTTTCAACGCTTTGAATTTGACTCAATTCAGATCTTTTCAGATTTGGTGGGATCTTTCATTTCTTTTCAAGAAAATGGCCTTGCACATGCACAGAAGGCTTTAAAAAAACCTCTGCTTATCCCTGACAGAATTTTGATGTCCTTCTATTGTTTTACCTCTACTCAGTGGGCAGGAATTTTCTATCTGTGGATGAAACAAAAGCTGAAACCTAAAAAGACTGCATAATGAATGTTAGGCCTCGATATTAACACCCTCACGATGAGCAGGAGCGGGTCAAGGGGGGGGTTTAAAAAGTGAAACGCATGGGACGTGATCTCAACCCGCTGCTCACAGGCCTTCTGCCTTTTTTATGGTGGCGGATATCGGGGCGGCCCTGTGTACCACCGTGGTGAGCCGGGGTGCTTAATTAACATATTTAAATCGGGCTCCCACAGTGCAATTGGGAACCCGATTTGAAATTAACTGCTGCACGGGTTTCCTGGGTGTCAGGAAACTTGGCAGTGAAACAGAGGTGGGAGCTGCCAGCTCCCCAGTGTAAGTGCCTCTTTCAGCACTCCTTGTGGGGCAGGAGTAGCAGGAATGCTCCACCCAGGCCCCTCAAGAGCCTCAGGTCTCCCCCAGACCCAATTGCCGATCTCCCTTCAGCCCTCTTGATCACGGGCCTCTCCCCTCTCCCAAATGCCGGTGACCATCCCCAAGGTTCCCCGGCCGGGGCCTCCTTGTATTCCCTCCTACCCACTGGCCAGGCTGTCCACTTGGCCGGCTGCCGGGTGAGAGACAGACCTACAAAATGTTAATGAGCTCCTGCTGTTAAGATTGGCAGGACCTCCGCATCCCTGGCCTTGCCGGGTTCTTCAGCTGATTTCGGCCTCACTCGCACCCTCCCCGACTCCCCATAAATATCGGGGCTTTAGTTTTCATGGATCCATTAAACCTCCGACAGTTGCAAGCTGTTACCATAATTGCTTTTCTCCTGCACCTGTTCAAATTGGGTTGACACATCGCCTTGGAATCTGGCTTCTCTGGCCCAAAACAGTACTTCACAAAGACATGTGACAGAAACTGCTCCTTAATTAGTGATAGAGAAAAATCAATGCAACTTCTGGAAGCCATCTATGGCTGTTTTCATTTATTCTGTGTGAGATCTAGTTAAAATTGGATCTGCTTTTTAACACAGAGGAAGTGAAACCTTACCACATGCATCACTTTGTTAAATTAAACATTTAGCAGCTCCAGTTTCCAAGTTGTTAAAGATGTTTATAGTATTACAGATTGAAGCAATTTTAAACTAATGTTTCTGATCCACTGTTAGTTATTATATTAATTTCTTAATGTTGTAGATTTATGAATAGCCTTCACTGGGAAGATACAGATAGAATATTCTTATGGACAATAGTCTAATGGTTGCTATAGATAGGAATTAAAAAGCCACTTTTTTGGTGGATATATATACACTCTACCTGACAGTAGTACTGTGGGATTTTGGTGTAAATGGTCAAAGGTTTGAGTTTGGCATGTCTTAAAAAATGTCACTCCTGAGGCTGTGTATTGGTGCAGTGCATTGGTTATCCCATTGTTTTTTTTTATTCGTTCATGAGATGTGGGCATCGCTGGCGAGGCCAGCATTTATTGCCCATCCCTAATTGCCCATGAGAAGGTGGTGGTGAGCCGCCTTCTTGAACCGCTGCAATCCGTGTGGTGAAGGTTCTCCCACAGTGCTGTTAGGAAGGGAGTTCTAGGATTTTGAACCAGCGACGATGAAGGAACGGCGATATATTTCCAAGTCGGGATGGTGTGTGACTTGGAGAGAAACGTGCAGGTGGTGTTGTTCCCATGTGCCTGCTGCCCTTGTCCTTCTAGGTGGTAGAGGTTGTGGGTTTGGGAGGTGCTGTCGAAGAAGCCTTGGCAAGTTGCTGCAGTGCATCCTGTGGATGGTGCACACTGCAGCCACAGTGCGCCGGTGGTGCAGGGAGTGAATGTTTAGGGTGGTGGATGGGGTGCCAATCAAGCGGGCTGCTTTGTCCTGGATGGTGTCGAGCTTCTTGAGTGTTGTTGGAGCTGCACTCATCCAGGCAAGTGGAGAGTATTCCATCTACTCCTGACTTGTGCCTTGTAGATGGTGGAAAGGCTTTGGGGAGTCAGGAGGTGAGGTCACTCGCCACAGAATACCCAGCCTCTGACCTGCTCTTGTAGCCACAGTATTTATGTGGCTGGTCCAGTTAAGTTTCTGGTCAATGCTGACCCCCAGGATGTTGATAGTGGGGGATTCGGCGATAGTAATTCCATCGAATGTCAAGGGAGGTGGTTAGATTCGCTCTTGTTGGAGATAGTCATTGCCTGGCACTTGTCTGGCGCGAATGTTACTTGCCACTTATCAGCCCAAGCCTGGGTGTTGTCCAGGTCTTGCTGCATGCGGGCACGGACTTGTAAAATGGTACAGATTGAGCCTGAGATTTCCCTGTATGGTGAGTTCCTAATATCAGCCAGATGATTAAGTGGAGTTGCTGGACAAAGTCTTTTCACTTCTCCACAAGTAATGAGATGATGAGTTAACCTGGATTGCTCCTGTACACCTACTACTAACCTTCTGAGACTAGAAATGACAAAGGCCTGTAAAGATGTCACTTTCCCATTCTCCAAGCTGGGGAATGATTCATGATGCAAGGTATCCAAAACAAGAGAAAAATATCATTTAGGGGTATCCAATTTGTTTTTTTAAGCATCATGCTGTTGGAAACATCAGCCACCTAATGAAACTTTGGTAACATAGACAACCTTATTATCATCAGCACAATTCTCCATGTAGGTAACAGCAGTCTGGTGAGTGTAAAACGTTGCTGACCATATATCAGTCAACAGTCCTATTATCGAGATCATGGTATTATAGAATGTTTTATTTTTAATATTCAAATATTGCTGATGGTGTGATTACCAGCACCAGCCGGAAAAAAAAAATCCTAGGCAGCTTTCGTGACCACTGCCAGAGATAAAGAAACCAGCTGAAGTTCATGTGCAGTTCAAGTTGCTGTAGTTGACCCTTTGAAACCTTTTCAATACCTTTTGCCACAATTATTGTTACTGCTGTAACTCAGCAAAGTTTAGATAACAAATCCGTTTCAATACATATTTTCCTTAGGAAAGACTCCTACAAAAATGGCCTCCACCAGCCTTGAGAATAACTTAAGATTGTGAATGCTCCACCTCTATGCTCCGCAGCTCTTAATTGACTTGCCCATGGGGAATCCAATTTTCCCCATGTGAAACCTTCCCTGGTCATATCAAAGGGCCCTGATCTGTGGGGAACAAATAAGCTTGGTGGCATTTCTACATGCAACTAAGAAACTGATTTGCAACAATACAAGGATAGAAATTTTGAATGACAGAAAGATTTACAGGGGAAATATTACCAAAGGGAGCAAATCAAAGAAGACCTTTAAGATTTAAGCTATAGGCATGTAAACAGTAAACGGGTAAGTTAGAGGAGTGGTGGGACCAATTAGGAACTAAAAAGGAGACCTACTCATGGAGGCAGAGGGCATGGCCGAAGTACTAAATGAGCACTTTACATCTGTCTTTACCAAGGAAGAAGATGCTGCCAGAGTCTCAGTAAAGGAAGATGTAGTTGAGATAATGGATGTAGTTGAGATAATTGATAACAAGGTGGTACTAGAAAGGCTGGCTGTACTTAGAAACAGGGAAAAATAGACATTAGGAGCAGGAATAGCCCATTCGGCCCTTCGAGCCTGCTCCGCCATTCAATATGATCATGGCTGATCCTTTATCTCAATACCATATTCCCGCTCTCTCCCCATACCCCTTAATGACTTCTGCATCTAGAAATCTATCTAGCTCCTTCTTCAATATATTCAGTGTCTTGGCCTCCACAGCCTTCTGTGGTAGAGAATTCCACAGGTTCACCACCCTCTGAGTGAAGACATTTCTCCTCATCTCAGTCCTAAATGTCCTACCCCGTACCCTGAGACTGTGACCCCTCATTCTAGACCCCTCAGCCAGGGGAAACATCCTCCCTGCATCCAGTCTGTCTAGCCCTGTCAGAATTTTATACGTTTCAATGAGATCCCCTCTCATTCTTGTAAACTCTAGTGAATACAGGCCTAGTCGACCCACTCTCTCCTCATACAACAGTTCTGCCATCCCAGGAATCAGTCTGGTGAACTTTCACTGTACTCCCTCTATGGCAAGTATATCCTTTCTTAGGTAAGGAGACCAAAACTGCGCACAATATTCCAGATGTGGTCTCACCAAGGCCCTGTATAACTGCAGTAAGACATCCTTGCTCCTGTACTCAAATCCTCTTGCAATGAAGGCCAACATAACATTTACCTTCCTAACTGCTTGCTGCACTTGCATGTTTGCTTTCAGTGACTGGTGTACAAGGACACCCAGGTCCCTTTGTACATCCACATTTCCCAATCTATCACCATTTAAATAACACTCTGCCTTTCTGTTTTTCCTTCCAAAGTGGATAACTTCACATTTATCCACGTTATACTGCATCTGCCATGTATTTGCCCACTCACTCAACTTGTCTAAATCTCCTTGAAGCCTCTTTGCATCCTGCTCACAACTCACAATCCCACCTAGTTTTGTAGATAAAGTAGATAAGTCACCCGTTCCAGATGGGATGCATCCCAAGTTGCTGAGGGAAGTAATGGTGGAAATTGTGGAGGTACTGGCCATAACCTTCCAAACATCCTGAGATACGGGGGTGGTGTCAGAGAACTGGAGCATTGCAAATGTTGCACCCTTGTTCAAAAAAGGGTGTAAGGATAAACCCAGCAACTACAGGCCAGTCAGTTTAACCTGGATGGTGGGTAAACTTTTAGAAACGATAATCCAGGACAGAATTAGAAGCCACTTGGACAAAGTGTGGATTCATTAGGGAAAGCCAGCATGGATTTGTTAAAGGCAAATCGTATTTAACTAACATGATAAGAGTTTTTTGATGAGGTAACAAAGAGGGTATATGAGGGCGATGCGGTTAATGTGGTGTATATGGACTTTCAAAAGGCGTTTGATAAAGTGCCGCATAATAGGCTTGTCATCAAGATTGAAGCCCAGGGAATAAAGGGGGCAGTAACAGCATGGTTACAAAATTGGCCAAGTAACAGGAAACAGAGATTAGTGGTGAACGGTTGTTTAATCGAATGGAGGGAGGTGTACAGTGGTGCTCCCCAGGGATCAGTACTAGGACCACTGCTTTTCTTCATTTATATTAATGACTTGGACTTGGGTGCACAGGGCACAATTACCAAATTTGCAAATGAAAAAACTTGGAAATGTAGTGAGGAGAAAGGTAATAGACTTCAAGAGGATATAGACAGGCTGGTGGCATGGGCGGACGCGTGGTAGATGAACCTAATGCAGAAAAATGCGAAGTGATACATTTTGGTAGGAAGGACGAGGAGAGGCAAGAGAAACGAGAGGGCACTGTTCTAAAAGGGGTACAGGAACAGAGAGACCTGGGTGTATATGTGCACAAATTATTGAAGGTGGCAGGGCAGGTTGAGAAAGCGGTTAAAAATGCATACGGGATCATGGGCTTTATGAATAGAGGCATATAGTACAAAAGCAAGGAAGTCATGATGAACCTTTATATAACACTGGTTCGGCCACAACTGGAGTATTGTGTCCAGTTCTTTAGCACTTTAGGAAAGCTGTGAAGGTCTTAGTGAGGGTGCAGAAATGAATTACTAGAATGATACCAAGGATGAGGGACTTTGGTTGTGTGGATAGACTGGAGAAGCTGAGTTTGTTCTCTTGGAACATAGAAGATTGAGAGGAGATTTGATAGAGATATTCAAAATCATGAAGGGTCCAGACAGAATAAATAGAGAGAAACTGATCCCATTGGCGGAAGGGTCAAGAACCAGAGGACGTAGATTTAAGGTGATTGGCAAAAGAACCAAAGATGACATGAAGAAAAACTTTTTTACATAGCGAGTGGTTATCATCTGGAATGCACTGCCAGAGAGGGTGGTGGAGGCAGATTCAATCCTGTCCTTCAAAAGGGAACTGGATATGTACTTGAAAGGAAAAAAATTGCAGGGCTAAGGGGATAGGGTGGGGAAGTTGGACTCGCTGGATTGCTCTTGCATGGAGCCAGCACGGGCTTGATGGGCTAAAGGGCCTCCTTCCATGCTGTAACCTTTCTATGATTCTATGATGCAACCTTGATAAAACCAACGTTCCTTCATGGTACTGCTCAGAAAACATGAGAACAACCAGGGTGGCACTGATTTTTGTGCGGCCAGGATGAACATGAATGGTCTCCGTGGTCCCACAAAAATCTTCCCACACGCCACCGGTCCCTCCGTGCCTCCCCCATCGGCGAGTTGCTTGTCAGCGCTCGTACTGCACTGGCAGCTCGCCAAAATGATTCAGATGAGATTCGACAATGAAAATTGGTTGCTCTTCACACTGATTCCATCGGGCAGGCTGGCAGAGGCTGGCAATGCCTGCCACCCACCCCCAGCCCCGATGGAATCAGCCATACAAAAATAAACCCCATCACATTTTGCAGACACCCAGACTGGCCAGACGGATTGCAATGGTTCTTTCTATTTCTGTGCATTCCTGCATTCTATTTATATAGAACGACGGCCTCATCAGCATCACTGATATTCATCTACAGATCCTCTTGATTTTTTCTTAGTAGACTGTTATCATCAGCAAGTCATAGGTCAGGAGCAGATTTTCCATGTGATCCAACGTCAAATGTTTTGGTATTCCTCCATTGTAACCTTGATTACGGGCTTTAGGAAGATGTCAAACAGACCTGGTGGTAGCGTGCACCTCTGCTGACCAGATTATTATTTTGAACTGAAGTATCCACTGCCTGGCCATACAAGTCCTTTATGAGATTGACCTGTTTATAGTCCTAAATGTCACAAGATGTTAATTAAGCCAGCATGACAGACTGTTATCAAAAACCTACTTGAGATGGATAAGGTAGTTAAAGTAACAACCTTGGCATTTTGATGCTTCAGTTCCCTCTCTGCAATCTGTTTGATAATGAAAATCAGTTCTACTGTTCCTCAGTCAGCTCTGAGGCCAGCTTGCTCTTTTGATAATTAGGCTTCAAGTCTTCAGTGTCGTACATGCCCATATCACTTCCAAAGCAACATGCTTGCACGGATCGATAGTCTTACATAATATTTTCAGCACCAAGGCAGTTTCCCTATTCTGGTATCATAACAATCACTGATTTTGCCCATTGTTCAGTAAATGTTCCTTCACTCCAGATTTCTGAGCAAAATCTTGGCTGATTCTTCTCCATCGGGCTTGATTAGCTCAGCAGCAATTCCATTCTAATCTGGAGATCTTTCAGCTATTATTTTTCTGATGGCTGCCTCATTCTGAGAGTAAATTTCAGCCTTGCTTGATTCAAAGGCCTCAACATTGTTATTAACATTAGTTTGATAGTTATACAATTATCAGACTATTCTTTCCTTCATTTCTTGAAACTGTGTATATCAGTAATCAGCTTATTTTCTTTGTTACATACTGTGGTGTGTTGCAAATTTCTTTCTTGATCCATAACCACTTTTTTCAGTTTAAACACATTTCCTGCTTGCTTTGGCAGATGATTTTTCCATTATGATGCAGTTGTTGTTTGCCCATTTTTCACAGTGTTTCTTCACACCTTGATGGCTTCCCAAATAGCAGAAGAAGGTGCATTATACATAGAATCATAGAAAGGTTACAGCACGGAAGGAGGCCATTTGGCCCATTGAGTCTGTGCCTGCTCTATGCAAGAGCAATCTTGTTAGTCCCACTCCCCCGCCCTACCCTCGTAGCCCTGCAATTTTTTCCTTTCAAGTATTTATCCAGTTCCCTTTTGAAGGCCATTATTCAATCTACCTCCACCACCCACTCTGGCAGTGCATTCCAGATCCTAACCACTCGCCACGTGAAAAAGTTTTTCTTAGTGTCACCTTTGGTTCTTTTGCCAATCAGCTTAAATCTGTGTCCTCTGGTTCGTGACCCTTCCACCAATAGGAACAGTTTCTCTCTAACTACTCTGTCTAGACCCTTCATGATTTTAAATACCTCTATCAAATCTCCTCTCAACCTTCTCTGTTCCAAGGAGAACAACCCCAGCTTCTCCAGTCTATCTACATAACTAAAGACCTTCATCCCTGGAATCATTCTAGTAAATGTCTTCTGCACCCACTCTAAGGCCTTCACATCTTTCCTAAAGTGCGGTGTCCAGAACTGGACACAATATTCCAGTTGTGGCCGAACCAGTGTTTTATAAAGGTTCATCCTGACTTCCTTTCTTTTGTACTCTATGCCTCTATTTATAAAGCCCAGGATCCCATATGCTTTTTTAACTGCTTTCTCAACCTGCCCTGTCACCTTCAATGATTTGTGTACATATACCCCCAGATCTCCCTGGTCCTCATTCTTCCTATTGAAATGTATCATCTCGCATTTTTCTGTGTTAAATTTCATCTGCCACTTGTCTGCCCTTGCTACCAGCCTGTCTATACCCTTTTGAAGTCTAATGCAATCCTCCTCACTGTTCATTACACTTCCAAGTTTTGTGTCATCTGCAAATTTGGAAATTGTGCCCTGTACACCCAAGTCCAAGTCATTAATATATATCAAGAAAAGCAGAGGTCCTCGTATCGACTCCTGGGGAACACCACTGTACACCTCCCTCCAGTCCGAAAAACAACCGTTCACCACTACTCTCTGCTTCTGGTTACTCAGCCAATTCTGTATCCATGCTGCTACTGCCCCTTTTATTCCATGGGCTTCAATCTTGATGACCAGCCTATTATGCAGCACTTTATCAAACGCCTTTTGAAAGTCCATATACACCACATCAACCGCATTGCCCTCATCTATCCTCTCTGTTACCTCATCAAATAACTCTATCAGGTTAGTTAAATACGATTTGCCTTTAACAAATCCATGCTGGCTTTCCTTAATGAATCCACACTTGTCCAAGTGACTGCTAATTCTGTCCCGGATTATTGTTATAAAAGTTTCCCCACCACCGAGGTTACACTGACTGGCCCATAGTTGCTGGGTTTATCCTTACACCCTCTTTTGAACAAGGGTGTAACATTTGCAATTCTCCAGTCCTCTGGCACCACCCCTGTATCTAAGGATGTTTGGAAGATTATGGCCAGTACCTCCGCAATTTCCACCCTTACTTCCCTCAGCAACCTAGGATGCATCCCATCTGGACCGGGTGACTTATTTACTTTTTTTACTGCTGTTGCTGGTGCTGGTAAACACACCATCAGCAATATTTGAATATTAAAAAAAAACATTCTATAATACCATGATCTCGATAATAGGACTGTTGACTGATATATGGTCAGCAACGTTTTACACTCACCAGACTGCTGTTATCTACATGGAGAATTGTGCTGATGATAATAAGGTTGTCTATGTTACCAAAGTTTCATTAGGTGGCTGATGTTTCCAACAGCATGATGCTTAAAAAAACAAATTGGATACCCCTAAATGATATTTTTCTCTTGTTTTGGATACCTTGCATCATGAATCATTCCCCAGCTTGGAGAATGGGAAAGTGACATCTTTACAGGCCTTTGTCATTTCTAGTCTCAGAAGGTTAGTAGTAGGTGTACAGGAGCAATCCAGGTTAACTCATCATCTCATTACTTGTGGAGAAGTGAAAAGGCTTTGTCCAGCAACTCCACTTAATCATCTGGCTGATATTAGGAACTCACCATACAGGGAAATCTCAGGCTCAATCTGTACCATTATACCATGGGATAACCAATGCACTGCACCAATGCACAGCCTCAGGAGTGACATTTTTTAAGACATACCAAACTCAAACCTTTGACCATTTACACCAAAATCCCACAGTACTACTGTCAGGTAGAGTGTATATATATCCACCAAAAAAGTGACTTTTTAATTCCTATCTATAGTAACCATTAGATTTTTGTCCATAAGAATATTCTACTTGTATCTTCTCAGTGAAGGCTATTCATAAATCTACAACATTAAGAAATTAATATAATAACTAACAGTGGATCAGAAACGTTAGTTTAAAATTGCTTCATTCTATAATACTATAAACATCTTTAACAACTTGGAAACTGGAGCTGCTAAATGTTTAATTTAATAAAGTGATGCATGTGGTAAGGTTTCACTTCCTCTGTGTTAAAAAGCAGATCTCACTAGATCTCACACACAATAAATGAAACGATAGAAACAATAATCCAGGACAGAATTAGCAGTCACTTGGACGCGTGTGGATTGATTCGGGAAAGCCAGCACGGATTTGTTAAAGGCAAATCCTTTTTAACTAACTTGATAGAGTTTTTTGATGAGGTAACAGAGAGGGTAGATGAGGACAATGCGGTTGATGTGGTGTATATGGACTTTCAAAAGGAATTTGATAAAGTGCCGCATAATAGGCTGGTCATCGAGATTGAAACCCATGGAAAAAAGGGGACAGTAGCAACATGGATAGAAAATTGGCTAAGTAACAGGAAGCAGAGAGTAGTGGTGAATGGTTGTTTTTCGGACTGGAGGGAGGTGTACAGTGGTGTTCCCCAGGGATCGGTATAAGGACCACTGCTTTTCTTGATATATATTAATGACTTGGGTGTACAGGGCACAATTTCAAAATTTGCAGATGACACAAAACTTGGAATTATAGTGAACAGTGAGGAGGATAGTGATAGACTTCAAGAGGATATAGACAGGCTGGTGGCATGGGCGGACACGTGGCAGATGAAATTTAACGCAGAAAAATGTGAGATGATACATTTCAGTAGAAAGAATGAGGAGAGGTAATATAAATTAAAAGGCACAATTCTAAAAGTGGTACAGGAACAGAGATCTGGGGGTATATGTACACACATTATTGAAGGTGACAGGGCAGGTTGAGAAAGCAATTAAATTAGTATACGGCATGCTGGGCTTTATAAATAGAGGCATAGAGTACAAAGCAAGGAATTCAGTATGAACCTTTATAAAACACTGATTCGCCCACAACTGCAATATTGTTTCCAATTCTGGGCACTAACTTTAGGATGTGAAGGGCTTAGAGACGGTGCAGAAGACATTTACTAGAATGATAATTAATATTAATATCATGGAATAATAATTACTAGAGCTGGCACAGACTCGATGGGCCGAATGGCCTCCTTCCGTGCTGTAACCTTTCTATGACTCTATAGTAATAAAAGATCTAACCCAAGAGAGAGTCAAATATAATGCACCTTCCTCTGCTATTTGGGAAGCCATCAAGGTGTGAAGAAACACTGTGAAAGATGGGCAAACAACAACTGCATCATAATGGAAAAATCATCTGCCAAAGCAAGCAGGAAATGTGTTTAAACTGAAAAAAGTGGTTATGGATCAAGAAAGAAATTTGCAACACACCACAGTATGTAACAAAGAAAATAAGCTGATTACTGATATACACAATTTCAAGAAATGAAGGAAAGAACAGTCTGATAATTGTATAACTATCAAACTAATGTTAATAACAATGTTGAGGCCTTTGAATCAAGCAAGGCTGAAATTTACTCTCAGAATGAGGCAGCCATCAGAAAAATAATAGCTGAAAGATCTCCAGATTAGAATGGAATTGCTGCTGAGCTAATCAAGCCCGATGGAGAAGAATCAGCCAAGATTTTGCTCAGAAATCTGGAGTGAAGGAACATTTACTGAACAATGGGCAAAATCAGTGATTGTTATGATACCAGAATAGGGAAACTGCCTTGGTGCTGAAAATATTATGTAAGACTATCGATCCGTGCAAGCATGTTGCTTTGGAAGTGATATGGGCATGTACGACACTGAAGACTTGAAGCCTAATTATCAAAAGAGCAAGCTGGCCTCAGAGCTGACTGAGGAGCAGTAGAACTGATTTTCATTATCAAACAGATTGCAGAGAGGGAACTGAAGCATCAAAATGCCAAGGTTGTTACTTTAACTACCTTATCCATCTCAAGTAGGTTTTTGATAACAGTCTGTCATGCTGGCTTAATTAACATCTTGTGACATTTAGGACTATAAACAGGTCAATCTCATAAAGGACTTGTATGG
Organism: Heptranchias perlo; assembly: GCF_035084215.1. Lineage (NCBI taxonomy): Eukaryota > Metazoa > Chordata > Chondrichthyes > Hexanchiformes > Hexanchidae > Heptranchias > Heptranchias perlo. The sequence goes on from NC_090327.1 coordinate 106,244,821, forward strand.
CCAGGCAGTGGATACTTCAGTTCAAAATAATAATCTGGTCAGCAGAGGTGCACGCTACCACCAGGTCTGTTTGACATCTTCCTAAAGCCCGTAATCAAGGTTACAATGGAGGAATACCAAAACATTTGACGTTGGATCACATGGAAAATCTGCTCCTGACCTATGACTTGCTGATGATAACAGTCTACTAAGAAAAAATCAAGAGGATCTGTAGATGAATATCAGTGATGCTGATGAGGCCGTCGTTCTATATAAATAGGATGCAGGAATGCACAGAACTAGAAAGAACCATTGCAATCCGTCTGGCCAGTCTGGGTGTCTGCAAAATGTGATGGGGTTTATTTTTGTATGGCTGATTCCATCGGGGCTGGGGGTGGGTGGCAGGCATTGCCAGCCTCTGCCAGCCTGCCCGATGGAATCAGTGTGAAGAGCAACCAATTTTCATTGTCGAATCTCATCTGAATCATTTTGGCGAGCTGCCAGTGCAGTACGAGCGCTGACAGGCAACTCGCCGATGGGGGAGGCACGGAGGGACCGGTGGCGTGTGGGAAGATTTTTGTGGGACCACAGGGACCATTCATGTTCATCCTGGCCGCACAAAAATCAGTGCCACCCTGGTTGTTCTCATGTTTTCTGAGCAGTCCCTTTAAGGAATGCTGGTTTTATCAAGATTGCATCATAGAATCATAGAAAGGTCACAGTGCAGAAGGAGGCCCTTTGGCCCATCGAGTCCGTGCCGGCTCCATGGAAGAGCAATCCAGCTAGTCCCACTCCCCCGCCTATCCCCATAGCCCTGCAATTTTTTTCCTTTCAAGTATATATCCAGTTCCCTTTTGAAAGCCACGATTGAATCCGTCTTCACTGCCCCATCGAGCAGTGCATTCCAGATCCTAGCCACTCGCTACGTAAAAAAGTTTTTCCTCATATTACCTTTGATTCTTTTACCAATCACCTTAAATCTATGTCCTCTGGTTCTTGACCCTTCCACCAATAGGAACTATTTCTCTCTATCTATTCTATCTAGACCCTTCTTGATTTAAAATACCTCTATCAAACCTCCTCTCAATCTTCTTTGTTCCAAGGAGAACAAACCCAACTTCTCCAGTCTATCCACATAACCAAAGTCCCTCATCCCTGGAATCATTCTGGTAAACCTTTTCTGCACCCTCTCTAAGGCCTTCACATCATTCCGTTAGTGCTGTGCCCAGAACCGGACACAATACTCCAGTTGTGGTTGAACCAGTGTTTTATAAAGGTTCATCATGACTTCTGTGCTTTTGTTCTCTATGCCTCTATTTATAAAGCCCAGGATCCCATATGCTTTTCTAACTGCTTTCTCAACTTCCCCTGCCACCTTCAACGATTTGTGTGCATATACCCCCAGATTTCTCTGTTCCTGTACCCCTTTTAGAATTGTGCTCTCTAGTTCTTATTGCTTCTCCTCATTCTTCCTACTGAAATGTATCACTTCACATTTTTCTGCATTAAATTTCTTCTGCCATGTGTCCGCCCATGCCAGCAGCCTGGCTATATCCTCTTGAGGTCTATCACTGTTCACTATACTTCCAAGTTTTGTGTAATCTGCAAATTTGGAAATTGTGCCCTGTACACCAAAGTCCAAGTCATTAATATATATCAAGAAAAACAGTGGTCCTATTATCGACCCCTGGGGAACACCACTGTACACCTCCCTCCAGTCCGAAAAACAACCATTCACCACTACTCTGCTTCCGGTTACTTAGCCAATTTTGTATCCATGCTGCTACTGCCTCCTTTATTCCATGGGCTTCAATCTTGATGACCAGCCTATTACGCAGCATTTTATCAAACGCCTTTTGAAAGTCCATATACACCACATCAACCGCATTGCCCTCATCTACCCTCTCTGTTACCTCATCAAAAAACTCTTATCACGTTAGTTAAGCAGGATTTGCCTTTAACAAATCCGTGCTGGCTTTCCCTAATCAATCCACACTCGTCCAAGTGACTGCTAATTCTGTCCCAGATTATCATTTCTAAAAGTTTCCCCACCATCGAGGTTAAACTGACTGGCCCATAGTTGGTGGGTTTATCCTTACACCCTTTTTTAGACAAGGGTGTAACATTTGCTGTTCTCCAGACCTCTGGCACCACCCCCTTATCTAAGGATGTTTGGAAAATTATGGCCAGTACCTCCGCAATTTCCACCCTTACTTCCTTCAGCAATATAGGATGCATCCGGGTGACTTATCTACTTTAAGTACAGCTAGCCTTTCTACACCTCCTTTTAATCAATTTTTAGCCCATCCAGTATCTCAACTACATCTTCCTTTACTGAGACTCTGGCAGCATCTTCTTCCTTGGTAAAGACAGATGCAACGTACTCATTTAGTACCTTGCCCTTGCCCTCTGCCTGCATGAGTAGATCTCCTTCACGGTCCCTGATCGGCCCCTCCCCTCCTCTTCCTACCCATTTTGCTGTTGACGTACCTATAAAGGATTCACTTTTATATTTGCCTTTATATTCTCATATTCTCTCTTTGCCCCTCTTATTCCTTTTTCACTTCCCCTCTGAACTTTCTATATTCAGTCTGGTTCTCACTTTTGTTATCAACCTGACATCTGTCGTCCGCCCTTTTTTTCTGCTTCATCTTACTCTCTGTCTCTTTCCTGGGTCAGGGTCCTACAGACAGGATAGGACCCCAATTTGAAGATTCAAGTAGGCTCCCAACCTATTTCAGCTGCTCACCTGTTTCTAGGCCCACTGTAAAATCGCAATGGACCAGACGTCAGCAGGACCAGGGTGGTGAGTGCAGTGCGGCAACTTTTGGCCCGCTACATTCTCGCCCATAAAAAGGTAACGGAAATCAGCCTCCGTATCTCGCCACCCCTCTCATAATTTTTGTTGAATTTTTCTCCATCTACTTAGCCAACTCCTTCTTGAATTTGTTGATAAATATCAAGCTCCACTACTTCCAAGGCAGCCCTCTCCATACATTCACCGCCCTCTCCTTAAAATAGTTAATTCTGAACTGTCATTTCACTTTACCTCTTCTTAGTTTGAGGCTCTGGGACATACAAAGAAAAACATTAAAGTAATTAATTTTTGTTTTTTATTGTTCTTGGGACGTGGATGCTACTGGCAAGGCCGCATGTACTACCCTTCCGTGGTTTCTCTGAGAAGGTGTTGGTAGGCCTTCTCCTTGATAAAACAGCAGTCCTTGTGCTGATGGTGCTCCAACAATAGTGTTAGGTAGGGAATTTCAGGATATTGACCCAGTGCGTTGAAGAAACAGCAATATATCCCAAATCAAGATAGCTTGTGACCTGGAGGGGAACTTGGAGGTGATGTTGTTCCCTTGACATTGCTGCTTTTGTCATTCTTGGTGACTGAAGTCACCGGAAAGGGAGGTGAAGTTGAAGTAAGCTTGGTGAGTTGCTGCAGTGCATCCTGTAGATCTTACATACTGCAGTCACAGTGTGCTGGTGATTGTGGGGATGGATATTGCGTGCAGAGGCAGGGTTGTCCATCAACAGAACTGCTCTGTCCTGGATGGTGTCAAACTTCTTTGTCGCAGCTGCACCCATCCAGGTGAATGGTGACTATTCCGTCGCACTCCTGATTTGAGCCTTATAGATGGTGTAGAAGCTTTGAGGGATCTGTAGATGAGCTGCTCAGCACAGAGTGCTAGCCTTTGCCCTGATCTTGCAGCCATGGTGTTGATATGGCTAATCAAGTTCAATTAAACTTCTGGTCAGTGGTGACTCCCAAAATGTTGATGGTGAACCTGAAGAAGGTCAAGGAGAGATGGTTGGGCTTTCTCTTGTTGGAAATTGTTGTTACTTGGTACTTAAATGGCAAGCTTGCCACATGTCATCATAGGTGTGGATGTTATCCAGTTCCTTCTGTAGTCTGGTATAGAATGCTTCATTATTAGAAGAGTTATGAATGGAGCTGAACACTGCAGAATTATCAGCTAACAGTTGCACATCTGACCCTCTGATGAAGCAGCTGAAGATGAGGAGCTGGCCTCCAATAACTTAAGGTATGATTTCTGCCTCTGGAAGATTTTTCATTTGCCTGCATTGACCTCAGTTTTGCTGGGAAATACCTACAATGAGTCCGGGTATGATATTTGATTAGGCGGAGATACTCTAGATATTTCCAGCTTCAGCCCTTTTCACTTCCTGGTCATTTTCTCAAATAATTTGATGCCAAAAATGATGTTCGGCTGTGGGTGATTTCATGGTAATCCAGTTGTATAATGAAACACAATGGCCTCGATATTATCCCCCTCACTAAGGTCAGGAGAGATGTTAAAATGTGAAATCCGTGAAATCAGACCACAACACGCCATTTTTACGGCAACAGATATCGAGGCGTCCGAGTGGAGAGGCGGGGCACTTATTAACATATTTAAATCAGGCTCCTAAAGTGCAATTGGGAAATTAACTGGTGCTGCACGGGTTTTCCGGGGTTTGGGAAATCTGTAGTGAGATGTAGGCAGGAGCTGCTGGTTCCCCAAGTTAAGTGGCTCTTTCATCACTCCTTGTGGGCCAGGAGGAGCAGCAGTGCTCCCCCCAAGCCTCTCAAGGAAGCCTTCCTTCTGCTTTCCCTAACCCTGATCTCCAGCTTGCCCCCTCCCCCCTCCCCCCAGCCTTCCCGATCACGGGCCTCCCCCCCTCCGCCAACAGCCCTTCCGCCCACCAGTCAGGCTGTCCATGTGGCTGTCTGTTGGGCGGGAGGCAGACCTACAAGGTGCAAATGAGGCCCTGCCGTTAAGATCGGCATGGCCTCCGTGTCCCTGGCCTTGCTGGGTTTATCGGCCGCTTTCGGCCTCACACGCACCGTCCCTGCCTCCCTGTAAATATCGGAGCCAATATATATTAATTGGCAGTCCACAATAAGCTTTGCAATTCTGATGAAGAATTCCAGCCAAACATTAAACTACATTATTATCTTTGGCAAAACTGTCACTGACAATAGATTTCTAGTTTCATGCATTTCATACTGACCTGCTGAAGTGTAACAACAGTGGCTGACTTAAAATGCAAGACCATACAAGAGTCAGACAAAGCATTTCAAATATAAAGTGACTGCTTCAGTTAGTGGAATAGATTGGTGCAGGTGATCAAATGGAAGATCCTGAGGGTGATGACCTTGAACAGATTGTACTGTTATAGACTTTGGCCCTGAAGTTCTGCAGAGTTTCTATTGATCTCCTGTCGTAACTGTGGCAATAGACCAGCTGAAACCCCCCCAGAGAAAGGGTGTATATGACAAAAAACAACCACTTATACCATTTACGTAGGGGTGCCATTGGTCGCCTGCCATAGTTACGATGGGAAACCGGTGGAACCACTAAGGAATTTCAGGGCCTTTATCTCAAAAATTTCTATGCCTCAGACCTGGGTCTGAGAACCAACCTGATCAGCCTTAAGAAGGCCAATTCATTCATTTCTAGTGATAGACTATATTGTAGCAGAGTTCAACTCCAATTTATACCATAGTGTGGCTGCTTGAGCCCACTGAGTACGATTTTCCTTGAACAACTGTACGTTGTCAGTACCACTGTGAGCCATTTACTGCTGCGGTGGGATTGCCCTAGCCCGTTCCTCAACATAATGAAAACAATAAAAAAAACTCTGGACAAACACTAAGGCAGACTTACAAAATTAGCCACTGTGTTTTATAAATGCTTCCAAGAAGTTTCCCAATCGCAGGCTTGCCTTTCTCTCTGAGGCCTAGGGCATGAATCTGTTTCTGGAGGTTGCATTATCTTCCCTGCTGATAGAGAGGATCACGAGGCAGTAGACCATACTCTGTATACACCAACTACAAGATAAATAGGAACATGGAAAGGCCATTTAGCCCCTCGAGCCTGTTAAACCATTCAATTAGATCACGGCTCTATTTACCCGCCTTTGCTCCATATCCCTTGATACCCTTACCTAACAATAATTTATCGATGTCAGCCTTGAAAATTTCAATTGACCCAGCATCCTTTTGGTGGAGTTCCAGATTTCCACTAACGTTTGTGTGAAAAAGTGCTTTCTGATTTCACTCCTAAATGGTCTAGCTCTAATTTTAAAATTATATCAGCTTGTTCTGGTTTCTTCCACCAGAGGAAATAGTTTCTTTGTATCTAAACTATTATATGGAATTACATAGAATTTTACAGCACAGAAACAGGCCATTCGGCCCAACAGGTCCATGTTTATGCTGCACACAAGCCTCCTCCCACCTTACTTCACTTCACCCTATCAACATATCCTTCTATTCCTTTCTCCCTCATGTACTTATCTAGCTTCCCTTTAAATGCATCTATGCTATTCGCCTCAACCACTCCATATGGTAGCGAGTTCCACATTCTAACTACTCTCTGATTAAAGAAGTTTCTCCTGAATTCCTTATTGGATTTATTATTGACTATCTTGTATTTATGGCCCCTAGTTTTAGACTCCCCAAAAGTGGAAATATCCTCTCTACGTCTGCCCTTTCGAACCCCTTCATAATTTTGAAGATCTCTATTAGGTCGCCTCTCAGTCTTCTCTTTTCTAGGGCAAAGGGCCCCAGCCTATTCAATATTTCATGATAGTTGTACCCTCTTAGTTATGGTATCATCCCTGTAAATCTTTTTTGCACTTTCTCCTGTGCGTCAATATCCTTTTTGTAATATTGAATCCCTTTATCATTTTAAACACATCGACAAGATCACCCTCAATCTTCTAAGCTCAAGGGAATACAGGCCAAGTTAATGCAACGTGTCCTCATAATTTAACCCTTTAAGTCCTGGTATCATTCCGGTCAATCTGCACTGTACCCCTTCCAAGGCCAATGTATCTTTCCTGAGGTTCGGTGCCCAAAACTGAATGCAGTACTCCAGATGGGGTATGACTAAGGCTCTATAAAAGCCACCATTCCGTTAACCTTTTTGATTACTATTTGAACCGGTGCGCTTGTTTTTAGTGATCTGTGCACATGGCACCTAAGTCCCTTTGCTCCTCCACAGCTCTTCGACTCTCACCATTAAGAAAATATTCCGATTTGTCTTTCCCGGATCCAAAGTGGATGACCTCACACTGTCCCACGTTGAACTCCATCTGTTATAGTTTTGCCCACTCATTTAGTCTATCTATGTCTCTTTATAACTTTCTGCTCCCATCTACGTAGCTTACTGTGCCTTCTAACTTAATGTCTTTTGAAAACTTGGATTTGCAATTCTCTATTCCTTCATTCAAGTCATTAATATATGCGGTGAAAAGCTGAGACCCTAGTGCAGATCCATGGGGAACACCACTTCTCACATTCTGCCAATCGGAGAACATTCCTTTCATTCATCGAATAAAACTGCCAGCTTCTGCTCAGCCTATACATTCAGGAGGGCAGGACTTACATATAGGAGCTTGTGTCACACTCGGCAAATGATCAATCATTAAGTATAGTCCTGGTACAAACAACTTAAAGTTTTTATTTTTGAGGTACACAGCATATTATAAAAGGATGAATAAAACACGGGAATGTTTTTATGATTGACAGCAAGAGAGACCATTCAGAGTGCATCATGCCTTCCCGTTTGGAAGCCTTGCTTCTCCCCCCAGGCCCCGCCTCCATCCCATTCCGACTCAGCAAAGTGCTAAAAGAATAAATCGGACAAGCAACATGTATCAGGAGATCATGGCCGATATACAGAAGAAAGAGCAGAAGAAAGGAGAGCTTTATGGATAAAAAGAGAAAGAACGAGAAAAAACATTTTGGAAACAAATGGAGAGATGTGGGGGGTAATTTTCACTTTCAGTGGGGGGGGGGAACGGTAAACTGGTGGTAGTGAGTCGGCCACATGTTATACACCCCGCCTGATCTTCCTTTTCATTGAAGTCAGCCGATCTGCAATTACCAGTATTCTGCCCACACCCAAAGTGAAAACTACCCCCCCAACAAGAGGAATTGTTTGAGGCATATATATATCTATATACAATGAGAGAGAGAAAGAGGCAGGCAGAATCAGTGAGAAAACAAACAAAACAAAACAAAGGCCGAGACAGAGAGACAGAAGTACCAAGACATAAATGCAGTTATAGGAAGATAAGACACAATTTTTTTATTTGTTCGTAAGCAGCACCATTAGAGAGCAACTGATAATTGTATAATTTTGTCAACAAAATGAGATGCTTGAGAAAAGCTGTTGTGGTGCAAATTATTAGTACAGAAAAAGTAATCGATAGACCTAACGTAGTGAGTCACTTAACAATGCGACATCCTCTTTTCAAAATGTTCTTGCAGCCCCTACATGCCTATGAACACCAGTGGGGTAATTTTGCATTCTGTGCAATTAGCACCCAAATGTATTATATGATGCCGTAACATGTTATTTTGTTCCAATACACAGGTTAGTCCCTCAATTAAAATAGCAAACAAAACAATTTCATTTGAACTAATATGCTCATTAGCTAATATCACACAACACTTCACTACACAAGTAGATAAAAAGATCTATTCTATCACATTTAATTACCAGTAATGGAGAAGCATTTCACAGTGGTACACACTTTTAAAACCTCTGTCAAAATGGTTGTCTAGCTGCCAGACCCCATTGATGTCAAATTTTGATTGATAGTCGCTCGGGATGTTTTACTATGTTAAAGGCGCCTTGGGATGTTTTACTATGTTAAAGGCGCTATATAAATGCAAGTTGCTGTTGTTATTGATTTTTTTTTTTAGCTTCATTCTGAGTGGGTGACAATTAAGACATCTGTTGTATCCTCCAAACCTCATGGTTTGCATCACTTAGGAAATGAAATTAGTCTGTGCGTTATATTTAATTTGTTCTTGGGATGCGGGTGACATGGACAAGGCTACATTTGTTGCACATCCTAGTTGCCCTCAGAAGGTGATTGTGGGCCTTCTCCTTGAATCGCTGCAGTCCTTGTGGTGATGGTTGTCCCACAATGATGTCAGATAGGGAATTCCAGGATTGTGACCCAGCGACAATGAAGGAGCAGCAATGTACGCCCAAATCAGGGTGGTTTGTGACTTGATGGGGTGCTTGGAGGTGATGGTGTTCCTACATCTTGCTGCTCTTGTCCTTCTTGGTGACAGAAGTCGCAGAGGAGGAGGGAGGTGCTGTTGAAGTAACCTTGGAGAGTTGCTCTAGTACATCCTGTAGATCGTATATACTCTGGCCTAGTGTACAGGTGATGGAGGGAGTGGGTATTGAGTGGCTGGGCATCAGTAAAGTGAATTGCTTTATCCTGGATTGTGTTGAGCTTCTTGAGTATTGTTCTGGCTGCACCCATCCAGGTGAGTGAAGAGTATTCCATCACACTCCTGACTTGAGCCTTGTAGATGGTGTAGAAGCTTTGAGGGGTCAGGAGGTAAGCCATTCATCACAGAGTATCCAGCCTCTGTCCTGTTCTTGTAGCCATGGTATTGATACGGGTGGTCTAGTTCAGCTTCTGGTCAATGGTGACTCCCAAGATGTTGGGGTGGGGGATTGGGTGATGGTAGTGCTATTGAAGGTCAAGGAGAGATGGCTGGGCTTTCCCTTGTTACGGATGATCATTACCCAGCCCTTATATGGCATGGATGTTATGGCCACTTGTCAGCACAATCCTGGATGTTATCCAGGTCCTGCTGCAGACTGGTATAGGCTGCTTCATTATCGGAGGAGTTGTGAATGGAGATGAATGCCGCAGAATCGTTTTCTAACAGCCCCACTTCTTACCTTATGACTGAGGGAACCTCATTAATGAAGCAGTAAAGATGATTGGGCTGAGAATCTGTAAAGAACACCTGAAGTGATGACCTGGGGCTGCGTTAACTGGCCTTCGACAATCATAACTGTCTTTCGTTGTGTTAGGTATGACCGCAGTCGTTGAAGGTTTTCCCCCATTGCCTTCAGTTTTCCTTTGGCTTCGTGGGGGTAAGTTTTAACCCCCAAGAACAGGTGGGTTGTGTCTGGGTGGGGAGTAAAAATACTCCGTTTTTAGAGTGGAACCGCATCTCGAACACGCCTGCTTCTGGTTTAACCCAGGCAGGTTTGTGACAGGCATGTGGAGAGCAGACACCAGGAAGTCTCGCCCCCATTTAAAGCCAGCAGACTGATACTTGAAAGGGCAATGTATCTCACTGAGATACTTGAGGTACTTAATATTTTGTGTATTGGAATAATAAAACAAATTTAACCTTACCTGTTCAGGATTCCCATCGCTTCCCATTCATGTCAGGTGAAAGCAGACGGGAAGGGCCAGATCCATGAGGTGAGTGCCTTTATTGCACTGCTTGTGGGCCCAGAGGAGCAGGAGTGCTTCATCCAGGCCCAATAGGCTCAACTGGCCAACAGGACCCCCGCGATCGACTAACCCTCCCTACCATGGTGGTCCCCCACCTACCTCCAACTCTTCACCCAACCTCCAGCGACCTCTGATCTTCTTCCTGGACCCCGATCTGTTCCTCTGCCCCCCAATCTGATCCTCTGACCGCCCCCCCCCATCTTCTCCCCAGCTCATGATCCCTGCCTCCCTCCCTCCGGTCCCCGGATGTGGCCTGCTGCAACAGGCCTTCCTGCCCATCAGCCAGCCAGCCTGTCGATCAGGCTGGCTGCTGGGCATGAAACCCAGAAGTGCAATTGATTGGCCTCATTAAGGTCGTGATTGTAGATCGCAACCCGTCCACCTACCTTCCTTGTTTCGCACCCAGAAATCTCCCCACGACACTCCCTTCCTGGCTCAACTTTAAAATTTACCCCATGGTGAAAAACTCAATCGAATGCCACCTTGATGTCAAGGGCAGTTAACTGAGGGTTAATGTGTAGTCATTTCTTGCATTAGCATCAATGGGCTACACTCCCAAAATGCCTCTTTGGCACAAATTGTATCAACAATAGCATATACCTGGCATTAATGTAGAAACCTGAGTTAAGTTTTTGGCTTGTTAAATTATTACGCATCAATTAAAGGCAAATTTACTCACGTTTGCCACCCAGCCAACATCATATTAATAATTGCCAACTATAATGCTGGAATTAAACAAGATTCAGAGTTAGCAGAAGTCCAGCACAGAGCAGGGCAAGTGATATTGTTTCCGACCTCACAGCAGCACAATTGCTCAACAAGACTCACTTTGTTGGACACATTGGAGGAGAAGAATGAGCAGCCAAAGAGGCCTAGGGAAGTCCTAAGACATTAAAGAAGAACCATCAGGATCCACTACTACATTAAGTGACACAACTTCTTTAACCTCACCAAGGACCAATCTCAGAGGAAGCTATACCTCACCAAGGAAGCCATAGATGAATTATGCAGTCTCCGAAAATGAGACCTGCCACCAATAGCAGTAAAAGTTTTGATGGCACTCAACCTTTTGCTCCAAGCTGTTTGCAGGCAACAACAGGAGAGTTAGCAAAGATGAGACAACTTGTCGTTCATTGAAATGGAATTGTTCCAGGCACTTTAACAATGGACTTCTCTGACTATAAAGACAGTATTCAATACCAACGGGGAATACTTAAATGGAGCAAGTCCTTCTCCTTTAATATTTCTAAATTTACTAAATGTCATAAACAGAAGCTTCAGATCTTCAGACAGATTCCTGCTGCTACTGTACTAATTAGGTGCTCTCACTCTGCGAGGTCAAGAAGATAGTGAGCAGGGGAAATGGAAATGTGTTGCTGGAATGCTCTAATTCTGTGGCCAACTTGGAGATGTGTTGTTAGAGACAGGAAGAGGGAGCATGCCATGTCTAACCTAGAACTGCTTAATTCTGTCACTGTGTGCAAAGTGAAAAGCTGTTCCACTCCCCTACATTGTCGTCTCCCAGTTTGATGAACCAGACACACAAAAACTCTGGGCCGTATAAGTGTGCTTGGTGTTTCCATTTCGTTGCATGTATTCTTTCAAAGGTGTTCTTTTTTCCTTAAGTTCTTGTCTTTTTTTTTGGTATTGCATTTCCGAGCATGGCTGAAGAAATTTTGTTTCTGTATTCCAGCTGCAATCCAGTCCCAGCGAGGAGATGACACTAATGACGATAACACTTCCTCGCAGCGCGTACTGGCACCACATCACCAGGCAGAACAGCGTCAGCGAACTCTACAGCTTACAAGGCAAGTGCATCAGAGGACAGACACCTCATTAGCTTCCATGCAACAATGTGCACGGGAGTGGGTTCGTCTCTTTCCCGTTCATTTGTCAGTGGGCAGCTAGCACAGCGGGAGGCGTGGCGTTTGAGGCAATATTGAAACTTGGCTGTGCTTTCCCGCTGGTGCAGACTTTGTGCTAATGTAGCAGTGAACCCCAGTTGAGTCATTTGGTTCGCTGTGTGGCAGGGTTAACCTGGTAATCTCCAGTGTCAGAAGCAGCACACAGATATACCTGTTGGCTTATATTGTAGAGCCACGTAGTGCATGTAGTATGGGTGCATGGCTCCATTTTGCTGGGGTCCACCAGACTAAGACTGAGTCTCCAGAATGAGCCCCATAACAATTCTACCTTACAAGAAGATCGTAGCCCCATCTATTAGTCAATTTCTTAAACACAGTGCAGTGTTCAACCCTTATTAGAAGTACAGTACATTTTCAGGAACAACTTAAAATATTTCTGAATGCTCCAGGTTGTGTAAGCAAAATGGGCACATAAACTGGAAGTGGAAAATTAAGCCCAAAGGCTTGTAAATATCAGATCCTATTGCAATATTTTGAAGTCTAGACTTTATCCTTATATACTGTTGATCACAAGATAGATATAGATGAGGGAGATCAGCCCATCTTGGCTCATCCATCCAGAATAAACATTCCTCCATCACTTATTCATGGAATACACGCGCACTCCATCTAAACCTTATGTTGCCATAGAAACTGTTTTTGAATCTGTTTTCTTGTATTTTTATCTTAGTTCACTTCACTAGTTTTGATCATTTGAAGCACTGGACATGATTGGTGACAAGATGCCGTTCTACTCTATAGACATAAGGGGGGTATTTTCACTGCTGCTGCTGGGCCAAAACAGGGGCTACAGCCCTAAAATGGTGGGGAAAAGCTTAATATCCTGTTCCCGCTCCCAATCCAGCCGACGTCATCTTCTGAAGGGCCTACCGCTGGACAACCAAAGTCCCCACCTGTTTCAGGCCGTAGGTCCGTTTTCTATGCAAATCGGAGTCCTATGATGTACATAGGACCTGAGACTCAACTGGGCGGAACATGCTGCGTGCCCACGCTGCCCAGTTTCACCTGGCAGTCCATCTGAAAGTGATCCAAAAAAGTTAAGTTTTTAATTATCTTTGTGGGGCCAGGAGGAGTAGTAGTGCTCCTCAGCTCCACATAAATAATGTGGGCCATTGCCGCAAGATTTGGGGTCCCTTTGTAAAGGTCATCCCCCCCCCCCCCAACTCGTTGTAACTGCTCTGAGTGACATCCCCCTCAACCCATTTCATATGGCGGGTGCCCTAGATACACCCGCCAGTAGTGCGGATGCCCACCGTTTGCAGATAAATTAGGAAACCTCACCCTGACCCTGCAAAGCTTGCCAAGATCAGCAGTGGAATTTCCTGGCAGGCACGATGCCAGTGTAGTTGCAAGGATCACTGACCCATGAATCTGGGGCTAGAGTGCTAGGGTTTCTCCTCCCCCCCCCCCCTACCCTTTAGCCCCCTTTTCCCCAAAGTCACTTTTGCTTCCAGTTGTGCTTTAACGGCAATTTCTGTCATTCTCATTTAGTTTGGTTCAAAACTCCCTTTTCGTTTGGTTGAATCAACCAAAGCCAGCTTGGGTCACTGATTACACTCTATATCTGGCTGTTCAATTGAATAGTTTTACACCTTCTTCCACAAATTCTACATTAGATCATATCCAATTGGATTAGCGACGGCAAAGTAAAGGTGTTAGCTGTTACCACTCCTCCACTCTTTATTCCAGCAAGTAAGAGGTAAAAGTGCTCCTGCACTAAACTTTAATTACTCTTTTAACTTGAAACGGACCATTGATTGCCAAGAAAAAAGCTTAGGGGTTGAAGATCTGCAATCCCACTCCGTGCCGTAACTATGGCAGAGAGGTAAATGCACCCTAGCAATTGTACAGGAGTTTGACTGTGCCAGAGTTTCTGGGGGCAGGGGCCTTTTGCATCAAACAAATGGGTATACACACCAGTATTGGTGCATGTTGGGCGCTCACTGGGAGGGCAACAAAGTGCAGTACTTAACAGCTGTTTGAGGGCAAAGGGACTAAGATTAGCTTCAAACATCAGAGCAAATTGGAAATCAGCCCCCTTTATAAAAGGGACGATTTCTTTGATGGTAGGATTTCTGTCTTTGAGTGTTTCAGACAATGCACCCCACCCGGACACTCCTGTGGACCCTATTTCTATTGCTCCACTCTACCGAATGCCAATGTCGAGTACAATCAGGGTGGACGAGCTGGGAGCAGCAGGAGCTCTGACCAGTGTCGACATTTCGATAGCCCCACTTCCTTTTGCAATGCCAGGTTTTGATGAGGTGGACAAAATTGGCCTCAGAGGAAATTTCCAGGTAATTATCTCCAGCGTGGAGACTTGGCATTACTGGATCCCATCCCATTTCCTCCCTCCCCAGATTATTGACGCCTCATTTCCCCACTTCCTGCATTGTTGATGCCCTATTACTTCCCTCCCCGGATTATTAATGCCCCATTTCTCCACTTCCCGGATTATTGAAACCTCAGACCCGAAGGAAATTTGGGTGACAAGCTTTTCTTGATTCGGGCTTGGGACCTAATTCATTTTCTTTCTTTATTCGTTTATGGGATGTGGGCATCGCTGGCAAGGCCAGCATTTATTGCCCATCCCTAATTGCCCTTGAGAAGGTGGTGGTGAGCCGCCTTCTTGAACCGCTGCAGTCCGTGTGGTGAAGGTTCTCCCACAGTGCTATTGGGGAGAGAGTTCCAGATTTTGACCCAGCGACGATGAAGGAACGGCGATATATTTCCAAGTCGGGATGGTGTGTGACTTGGAGGGGAACGTGCAGGTGGTGATGTTCCCATGTACCTGCTGCCCTTGTCCTTCTAGGTGGTAGAGGTCGTGGGTTTGGGAAGTGCTGTCGAAGAAACCGTGACGAGTTGCTGCAATGCACCTTCTGGATGGTACACACTGCAGTCACTGTGCGCCGGTGGTGGAGGGAATGAATGTTTAGGGTGGTGGATGGGGTGCCAATCAAGCGGGCTGCTTTGTCCTGGATGGTGTTGAGCTTCTTGAGTGTTGTTGGAGCTGCACTCATCCAGGCAAGTGGAGAGTATTCCATCACACTCCTGACTTGTGCCTTGTAGATGGTGGAAAGGCTTTGAGGAGTCAGGAGGTGAGTCACTTGCCACAGAATACCCAGCCTCTGACCTGCTCTTATAGCTACCGTATTTATGTGGCTGGTCCAGTTAAATTTCTGGTCAATGGTGACCCCCAGGATGTTGATGGTGGGGGATTCGGCGATGGTAATGCCATTGAATGTCAAGGGGAGGTGGTTAGACTCTCTCTTGTTGGAGATGGTCATTGCCTGGTACTTTTCTGGCCCAAATGTTTCTTGCCACTTATCAGCCCAATCCTGGATGTTGTCCAGGTCTTGCTGCATGTGGGCACGGACTGCTTCATTATGTGAGGGGTTGCGAATGGAACTGAACACTGTGAAATCATCAGCGAACATCCCCATTTCTGACCTTATGATGGAGGGAAGGTCATTGATGAAGCAGCTGAAGATGTTTGGGCCAAGGACACTGCCCTGAGGAACTCCTGCAGCAATGTCCTGTGGCTGAGATGATTGGCCTTCAACAACCACGACCATCTTCCTTTGTGCTAGATATGACTTCATCCACTGGAGAGTTTTCCCCGATTCCCATTGACTTCAATTTTACTAGGGCTCCTTGGTGCCACACTCGGTCAAATGCTGCCTTGATGTCAAGGGCAGTCACTCTCACCTCACCTCTGGAATTCAGCTCTTTTGTCCATGTTTGGACCAAGGCTGTAATGAGGTCTGGAGCCGAGTGGTCCTGGCGGAACCCAAACTGAGCATCGATGAGCAGGTTATTGGTGAGTGAATGCCGCTTGATAGCACTGTCGATGACACCTTCCATCACTTTGCTGATGATTGAGAGTAGACTGATGGGGCGGTAATTAGCCAGATTGGACTTGTCCTGCTTTTTGTGGATAGGACATACCTGGGCAATGTTCCACATTGTCGGGTAGCTGTACTGGAATAGTTTGGCAAGAGGCGCAGCTAGTTCTGGAGCACAACCCTTCAACACTACAGCCGGGATGTTGTCGGGGCCCATAGCCTTTGCTGTATCCAGTGCACTCAGCCATTTCTTGATATCACGTGGAGTGAATCAAATTGGCTGAAGACTGGCTTCTGTGACGGTGGGGATATCGGGAGGAAGCCAAGATGGATCATCCACTCGGCACTTCTGGTTGAAGATGGTTGCAAACGCTTCAGCCTTGTCTTTTGCACTCATGTGCTGGACTCCGCCATCATTGAGAATGGGGATGTTTGCAGAGCCTCCTCCTCCCGTTAGTTGTTTAATTGTCCACCACCATTCACAACTGGATGTGGCAGGACTGCAGAGCTTTGATCTGATCCGTTGGTTGTGGAATCGCTTAGCTCTGTCTATAGCATGTTGCTTCCACTGTTTAGCATGCATGTAGTCCTGAGTTGTAGCTTCACCAGGTTGGCACTTCATTTTTAGGTACACCTGGTGCTGCTCCTGGCATGCTCTTCTACACTCCTCATTGAACCAGGGTTGATCCTCTGGCTTTTTAGTAATGGTCGAGTGAGGAATATGCCAGGCCATGAGTTTACGGATTGTGCTGGAATACAATTCTGCTGCTGCTGATGGCCCACAGCGCCTCATGGATGCCCAGTTTTGAGCTGCTAGATCTGTTCTGAATCTATCCTATTTAGCACGGTGGTCGTGCCACACAACATGTTGGATGGCGTCCTCAGTGCGAAGACGGGATTTCGTCTCCATGAGGACTGTGCAGTGGTCACTCATACCAATGCTGTCATGGACAGATGCATCTGCGACAGTTAGATTGATGAGGACGGGGTCAAGTAGGTTTTTCCCTCATGTTGGTTCGCTCACCACCTGCCGCAGGCCCAGTCTGGCAGCTATGTCCTTCAGGACTCGGCCAGCTTGGTCAGTAGTGGTGCTACCGAGCCACTCTTGGTGATGGACATTGAAGTCCCCCACCCAGAGTACATTCTGTGTCCTGGCTACCCTCAGTGCTTCCTCCAGTGATAACATCACCCATTCTGTGCCAAAGTACAGCCACTGTGGAATGACTGGCTACTTCTTGCAGTAAACAGAAGGGGTGGGTTTAGCAGATAGTGACTGAGGTGAAAGTAGAGTGTACTTTACTGATGGTAGCAGTGGGGGCGGGGGAGGAATCCTTCCTGCACAGCTGCAGAAAATTGTGATCTAAATATGGACCTTTCAAATTTAAAAAAAATATTTTACAATTTGCAAAATGTTGAATTTGTGACAAGTAGGAACGAATAGAGCTTCGATCAGGTAAGGCTCCGGTAAGACCAGATTAAACCAAGTTGATGAAATCCACCACGTTTACACTGTTTAATCATCTCCTCAAATAATTCCACTCCTAAAGATATAGCACAGACTGACCAGGTTGGGCCCTGGGGAACATTTCCTGCAGGTGTTGTATTGCCAGCTGCTTCTCAAAACAGGGGACAACCAACTATCCCCTTGGCTGCAGTTACTGCCTGGCGCATGGAGACTGGAGAGAGAAATGGATGAATCTTATTTCCACAGCAATCATTTCAGTCTGTTTTTTTTTGGACATTTTTAATTCCAGTTATCTTGGAAAGGTCAGAAATGTCAACTCTCCCACAAAAGATTCGATTTAGTGGTATAAAGCCACAGCCTATGATATTTGCATGACTGCCGTTACTAACTTTACTTGGGGTTAATTTTCAACTTTTCCATCTGTAATCTGGTGGAGCGGATCTCCCGGCCTTTGTCGAACACCTCCCCCCCCAACCCACGATTTCCGTTCCAATATCGCCCAGGCGCCAGAGTTGAAAGTAAACCTCAATGTCTCTAATGACCTCACATATACTTAGCGATGATACACGGACAACTGAAATCTCAAAAGGTTAAAGATATGAACCCCATCATTGGTCAGCTGACCACTGCTTCTTAAATTAAAACTTTATTCCAAAAGGATAACCAAAATAATCTGATGAAGTAACACCGCCTCATGAAAATTAAAAGCAGAGCCATCAAGGATTGGAACTGTTAGCTACCCTTTTCTGTTTTAATTGCAAACCTCCACTCATTGTGTAATGGCAGGTCATTACTGTATCAGAGATTATGTGGAATAGATCTGTTTGTGAATTTTTTAATTCAGAAGGCTTGTGGCTTCGGCTGATATGTTTATGCAAAGATTACATTGATTTTCCTCTGCACTTTTAGTTTTTTTTCCTCTTTGGGGCTCATTAAGCTGAACGATGATAGTGTTGTACCAAAAAGCTAGTGTAATACAAAATACACGATAAGAATCTTAGAATGTTTCCTACTCATTCAAGGGATTCGAATGCACTCATTCTCGTTAGGGGATAGTGAATGATTGCCTGCGTCACTGGTGAATACTTGCCTGAATGAACTGATAACTGACAAGGAAGAAGTTATATTTCTCTTGTGTTGCCACTGCCATCCTCCACACGGAGAGTTCTGGATCACAATCCTGTCATCAAAGGAAAACAACAGGCAGAGGCCAAGAATATCCTTATAGGAAAATCAGAGGGAGAGTCACTCACCCCCACTCTCACACACTTCTTAATTTCTAGCCATAGAGCAGCAGCAACAGAGTACTGGGAGGAGAGAGGGGGGCCGATTTTGATTTTGGGCGACCAACCTACTTTGGGCACTGACCAGCTGCCAGCTCGGTTGAGTTGCGGGGTGGCGGGGGGAGTTGCAACCGAAGAGGGTACAGGTCCCAGGTCGACAGATGCCCAGTTTATTTTTGTGGGCTCCAGAGGACAAGAAAATAAACAATTGCATGTTAAGTCGTGAAACACTCTGGTGTCAACCCTCAGTGCTCTTTTTAACGGATGGCTTCATAGGCCTACCACATCTACGAGGTGCAACCCCAGTGGCTTAACCAGAGCTGCTGATAGGCTGCTGTGCATCTTCCTCAGAATCCTGAGATGCTCGCGGCCCATGACCTCAGGGTGCTGGAGCCCATGAGGGTCCTTCTGCAAACTGCTGCTCCTGGATTTCTGCTGGAGAAGTCTGGGCCAGCTGGAGTTCAGACACCTTGTCAGGTCGTGGTAGAGGGGGTGGCGAAGGAGGAGATGTGCTGACATCCTGAGAGAGGGCGACACATACTGCGTCCTTATCACCATCCCCCCTCCATGAGGATGTGGCTTATTAGTCCAACTGGTCTGCGGGAGATCAGACTGGAGGTGATGAGTGACGCCTTGGAAACCCCGATCTACTCTGTCCAGAGTTTGTGTTGCAGCCATCTGTACTTCTATCAAGGCTGCAAAGGCAGGTAATACTGACTCCTGCTGTGAGTGCCCAGCTGCAGTGTTCCTGGAGGTGGCTACATGTTCCAGGATAGATTGCAGAGTGGAAAACCCCTGCAATAGCATCCAACAGATGTGAAAGTGGACTCCTCCATCCTCCCTTCCACAGTGGATGAAGTGCCTGGCAGGACTGCCAACACCCTACACACTTATTCTTGTGCCTTCAATATTCTCCTTTTTGTGGCTGGACCCCAGAGTCCTGCTGAGCAGAGCTTGAGGACCACCAATCACAAGGGCGCACTGTACTACCTCTCATCCTCACCTCAACATACGCTCACCTCCCACTTCCTCCTTTCACTGCTGCCACTAACACCATCCTCATCTCATCTCCTATAAGTTTCTCGACCTGCACCTCCTCTCAGCAAACCTTCTCAATTCACACTCTAGCCACTTACCACAAACGCACGACATTCCCACTCCTATAACATCTTCCTGATTTGCTCTTTCACCTCATGCACTACATCCAGAAGATGCACACGTCCATACTGGCCTCTCATAATGCTGTCCTACCTCTTTTTGCAGGAGAACAGAGTGCAAATACTGCCCTCCAGCATGTATTCTCCTTGGCTGTCCCTACCAGCCCAAAATGCTCCTGCTCACTTGTGCTGTGAGACTCATCAGGTGCCAGCCCATCTATCTCACTAACATGCCTACTCAATGTGCCAGTCTCTGCTCTGGTGCCTATAAAGGATGTGCGTCCTGAGGAGGGATGAGTTCCTCCAAAGAGCCTTCTTCGTCTGTAGTTAATGATTCGTGTTCTTCATGTGAAGGACCTGGAAGAAAGAAGAAACAGAGAAGAATTAGTAATGGTAATAAGCAAATGTAAATTTGCACATGAATCATTTGACCATACTGGTTGAAGTGTTGAAGTTGGCTGAATGTGTAGTTGGTTGTGGGAAATGAAGGGGACTAAGGTTAAATCAGTCACCCTGCTCTGCAGAGCCGCCAACCTCACCATCACCAATGTTGCCTGCTTTACATGCGGCACTCACCTCGAGAGCCTCCTCCTCCGCCCGGGTCACTTCCACATACTCTCATGGTCCTCCACCGGTCCTGGCCATCTCCCTAGCATTTGCACTCTCTTCTGCAAAAGAGGTGGGGCAGTGTTATGACTGGCCAGTATGGACGTGTGCATCTTCTGGATGTAGTGCATGAGGTGAAAGAGCAAATCAGGAAGATGTTATAGGAGTGGGAATGTCGTGCGTTTGTGGTAAGTGGCTACAGTGTGAATTGAGAAGGTTTGCTGAGAGGAGGTGCAGGTCGAGAAACTTATAGGAGATGAGATGAGGATGGTGTTAGTGGCAGCAGTGAAAGGAGGAAGTGGGAGGTGAGCGTATGTTGGGGTGAGGATGAGAGGTGGTACAATGCGCCCTTGTGATTGGTGGTGATGAAAGAGAGGTGGGGAGAGGATTGATGTAATTGGTGTAGGATGGACAAGAGGGAGTGGAAGGAGGTGCACTGCAAGAAGTGGGTAAAGAGGGACCAGTACTGACCTTTCCTGACCTCGTAAAGTAGTTGAATCATTTTCGATACTGGATCCAGGTCCTCGGCATCAGAGTCCTGCTGCTGACATCCTGAGCCACCTCAACCTACGACTTCTTAGTGGCAGCACCAGGTTTCTTGTTCCCACTTGTGGGAATAACACATCTCTTCATGCCCTCACTGCAGCTATCATCACTCCAGGGAGGCATCAGAGAATCTGGGGACCATCGTCCCACTCTTCGCAGCCATATAGAGACTTTCTACCAGTGATGTACAATTCCTCAGACGTGAGCCCTGACTGAATGTAACCTCCCTTGAAGAGGTGCACTGACACTTTAAGTAGTGGCCGGGACTCCCACTGTAAATTGCGTCATGCGGGTGGGCGGGACACCCGCCGACACGTCAATGGGGCGGGAAACGCAGATGCATTTTGGAAATGAGGCCTGGCTGTTAAACTCGGCTGGGCCGCCACCTCTCCCGAAATTGCTGACTCGTCGCCCGCTTCCATCATCGTACGCTTCGTTCCTATCCCCCACTTAAAATCGGGGATAGGGAATATCAGTAACATCAATTAATCTGCAGTGCACAAATATATCAAGTCGGTGATTGATGCGTTGTTTGCTATAGCTAGCAACGTCATCAATTTTCCATTGGGCAATCAGCAACAACATGAGGGAACATGCATTTATTTCCAATTGCTGGATTCCCCAAAGTCCATGGTGTGTTTGATTGTACCTACTAAGCCCTCCATGCTCCTGCACACAATAATTGTATTCATGAATCTCAAAGGATATTACTCCTTCGATGTATAGCTGGTCTGCGACCATAAGCACATAATTATGTAGGTCATTGCCTTCTTGTCAGGCAGCAGTCACGATGTCTTTATTTTAACGTAATTCACTATGCCCTCATTATTTGAGCCAGAAAAAAAAGCGCAAGGTTGGCTTGGCTCAAGCCTGCTTTCTCATAACTCCTCTACAATCGCTGTGTACAGCTTCCGACCATATCAAAGTCTGCTGCACGCTACACAATTTTGCAACAAATGAAGAATCAAGACAAAGTGCCCAGTGGAGAAAGGCAACAGGCATCAGCAAGGGAACAACCAAGAGGAAATGGAGGAGACTGAGGATGCAGCTGCTGAACCACCATTGCCTATTGTTAGAGCCATTCTTCCACCTCACATTGAGGAGACCTTCTTCTAATTACCCATCCATCCAATGCATCAACAATGTACACTACATCTTCACTATGCCCTCGACAAATATACCTTCACTTGCATTGCCTTCACTTCACACGTAACTTCCAGAGATACCATTCCGTCAAAGGTAACATTGCAGGAGTGGGAAGAGAAGCCATTACAGGTGATTCTCTGGCTACGATTGGATAGATAGGAATTGAACCAGGCGAGCGCAGTCCCACCCAGCCGGACAACGGAGGAGAGACGTTGGTGGAGAATGGTGTGGTCAACCCATGTCAAAGGCTGCAGACAGGACGAGAAGGATGAGGAGAGATAGTTTACCATGGTCACAGTCACATAGGATGTCAGTTGTGACTTAGATAAGGGCCATTTCAGTACTGTGGCAGTGGCGGAAACCTGACTGGAGGGGTTCAAACAGAATTGTGGGAAAGATGAGCACAGATTTGGGAGGAGACAACATGTTCAAGGACTTTGGTGAGGAAAGGGAGTTTGGCGATGGGGCGGTAGTTTGCAAGGACAGAGGGGTCAAGAGTGGGTTTTTTGAATTGGGGGTGTCTACTGCCTAGTGAGACTCCCTATGAGCAAGGAAGACAATGCACCCTCCATAAACTGAACAAAATTCATGCCCTAGGGCTCCGAGAGAAAGGCAAGCCTGCGATTGGGAAACGTCTTGGAAGCGCTGTGCATGCTGCGGTCAGGCACTTGGCAGCTAAACCAGTAGTCCTTAAAGGGACCGCTGGAGGCTGCCTCCTGAAAGGTAAGTTTTACATTTTACTTACCTTACAGTGGGGCCGGGAGGAGCACTTACTCCTCCCGGCTCAACGTTAAATTCATGGGCCGCAACCAACCCCTGCTCATCCAGTTATGATTGCCTCCCCCGGAGTCTATATACAGCCTCGACCAGTGTTTGAGCCGGTAGATCTTAATTCTACCCAGGAATGGCAAGCTGCCTCCGGGGCTATGGTAATAAACAAGATGCTGGCGAACCAATTTTGCGTGGGCCTGCCACCGACCTCATTAGGCGCATGCAGTGTGCATTACACTGGGATCACGTGATCCAATTTCTAGGCCAGTGAGTCTGAACGTACAAAATGATGGGCAGGAAAAGACTATCAGGTCCATCAAGCCTGCTCCACACACCATGGTGGCTGGAGCATCATGACTAGACACTTCCCACCCTCGTACAGCACATTGAGTATAGGAGGTACAGTGGGTCTGAACATTGGAGGAAAAAGGGCTGATGAGCCTAATTTTGGGAAAGCAGCATTAGCAATATTGGCGGTAGTGGAGACATCATGAGGAGCATTGCAGAAAGGGTATACAGCAAGAGAAACATTGTGTTGTGTAAGGACAGCATGTAGAACATTGAAGAAAGTGGAGACAGCAAGAGGAACATGTGGGAATGGGAATAATGAGGAACATGGGGAATGGTGATAATAAGGAACATGGGGAATGATGATAACGAGGAACATGGGGAGTGGGAATAATGAGGAACATGGGGAATGGTGATAACGAGGAACATGGGGAGTGGGAATAATGAGGAACATGGGGAATGGTGATAACGAGGAACATGGGGAATGGTGATAACGAGGAACATGGGGAGTGGGAATAATGAGGAACATGGGGAGTGGGAATAACGAGGAACATGGGGAATGGTGATAACGAGGAGCATGGGGAATGGTGATAACGAGGAGCATGGGGAATGGTGATAACGAGGAACATGGGGAGTGGGAGTAATGAGGCAAATGGGGAGTAGGGATAACGAGGAACATGAGAGAGTGGGGATAATGAGGAAAATGGGGGAGTGAGGATAACGAGGAACATGGGAGAGTGGGGATAACAAGGAACATGGGGGAGTGGGGATAATGAGGAACATGGGGGAGTGGGGATAATAAGGAACATAAGGGAGTGAGGATAATGAGGAACATGGGGGAGTGGGGATAATGAGGAACACAAGGGAGTGGGGATAACGAGGAACATGAGGGAGTGGGGATAATGAGGAACATGAGGAAGTGGGGATAATGAGGAACATGGGGGAGTGGGGATAATAAGGAACATGAGGGAGTGAGGATAATGAGGAACATGGGGGAGTGGGGATAATGAGGAACATGAGGGAGTGGGGATAACGAGGAACATGAGGGAGTGGGGATAATGAGGAACATGGGGGAGTGGGGATAATGAGGAACATCAGGGAGTGGGGATAATAAGGAACATGAGGGAGTGAGGATAATGAGGAACATGGGGGAGTGGGGATAATGAGGAACATGAGGGAGTGGGGACCAGTGAACATCAGTTTGAGCAAGGACTATGAGGGAATATATTGAGTAAAGTGGGAATGTGGAGCACCACATTGGTTGAGGCCTGATCAGTTTAAAAATGATCTTGAAATGTTTGGTAATTAGGAAAATGAAAATGTAAATCTGGCTATTAATTGTATTGAGTTAGACGATGAGGAAAAGTAGAACATAATTTAGGAATAAAGTAAATGAAATATATCTGAGCAAAATCTCTATCATGAAACAGGCACATAGAAAAGTTTATTGCAGGAGATTTTTTTCCAAAGCACTTAGACTTCACACCTTCGTTAATTAGAACTGTCAGATAACTAATTTAATTGCAGCATTGTTATTTTTCTGACCACTTAAAAATTAATAAAAATATTATATATACATTTATTTTATTCAAATCTGCTAGCTGTAGCTGTAGCTGGAGGTATTGATTTAAGGAGAGAGAAGGAACGTAAAAGTCCTCAGCATGGATGAATAAATGTGACTGTGCGCATCCGTTCAATTTAATCCAACACATTATAATAAACCGTGATTCAGTCACACATTTAAAGGTTGTTGATAAATGTGCACAAATACAATATTTAAAAATATGGATTTAATGATAACAGGAAAGAAGCTGTCAAATTGGAAAGCATTGGCATATTAAATGGAATAACTTACTGCCAAAATACTCCAGTTTGGATAAATAAATATATGAAGTAAAAAGCAATTTAATATCATGAATTACTGGGTAATTCTGTATGTAAGTTTATACAAAAAGACATTGGCTTCGAAACTGGATCGCGCTGTGCTCATTTTACAGGCGTAAAACAGGCGTCTAAGGTTCCAATTTGGTGGACAGTGTGCGCATGCCCGTCCCATGCCAAAAGTGCACCATCCAGCGTATTGGATCGGGCTGCTCCGTGGGTATCTGTGGCACGCAGCAGAAGTATTAAAAAAGCCTCCTTATAATATTAAAATAAGGGTCCTATACTTGCTGTCGGACCCTTTCGTAAAATTGTTGTACCCCAGCACCTGACTCACCACGTGATTAACTCGCCCAGCAAATCATGTTGCTAACAATCAGCAAGGACCCTACAGAAGTGCTATTTAAAGGACTCATCCACAACATACAGGTGAGTTGCGGGTTGTCCTCTTAGGCTGCTAGTTAACGTCTGGCCTTTTTTTTTGCTTTTTTTCCCATTCCCCATTCTGACTTCTGGGAACAACTTTGTGCTGGTGCTGGACTGTTTCTATCTGCTTTGGAAAGAGTTCATTGCAGTCATGGATGGTCTAGTCAGTCTGCCTTTGGAACTGGAGGAGGAGGGGGAGCAGCGAAGAAGACAGGAGAGAGCAGGAGCAGCTGGGAGAGGAGGGAGGAGGAGGGCACTGCACAAATGGCCATACTCACAGCAGGTCTTCAGGGAGCACTTCTCCCACGTCAACTTGACTGAGGAGCAATGTGTGATGCACTTGCATTTCATCTAGGAGGCTGTCCCAGAGCAATGTCACCTGCTGCAGCCACAACTGGAAGCCCAAACTAGGGCAAGAACAGCACTGCCTATGGCTGTCACGGTCATAGTGCGTTTAATCTTTATGCCACGGGGCTGTTACAGGTTGCAGCAGGTGACATCAGCGAAAGCTCCCAGTTTGCTGTGCACCACAGTATTAGGTTGGTGACTGAGTCTCTCAGTGCCAAGAGGAACACACACATCGCATTCCCCATGGACTGAGCTAAGCAGGATGAGAGAGCTCTAGGCTTTGCTTGCATGACAGGCTTCCCCAGGGTCCAAGGTGCCATAGACTGCACTCACATTTTCTTGCATGCTCCCGACCTTGTATCTTTCTCAATAGAAAGGGATACCTCTTGCTGAATGTGCTACTTGTTTGCGACCACAGGCAGCGCATCATGTATTGCCTGGAGGGCTTTCTACCCCCTAGTGGAGCAGGATCTCCCTCCTCCTGCCCACTGCCTGAACCAGGCGCTTCTAACGCTGTATCGGAGACCCAACCACCCACCACCAAACAGGCACGCAGCCAATAAGCAGCGTGGGTACCGCTGCCTCCATAGCTGACACATGACAATGAGGCCCCATCACAAATTTCACATGGTCCCTACACCAATATGAACAGACATCGTGCAGGGTGCACGCCACCCCCTACGCGCCCGTTTGCGGGCCCAATCGAATATCTAGGTCCCAGAGTCTTGATATGCTCTCCTGTGAGGGTATAATTACCCCTACTGAATTCAGCGTTGTCGCACTGTCATTGTTTATTGGTGACTTGCAGGCCTACATGGTATGCAGCTAACTGGGCCACTAAGACAAAGCTTTTGAACATGCCTCATCTATATTATCTGGTGATCATTTCAGTGAATTGTTGATCATTTTAGATACTCACTCAGTATAATTCCATGTTAGCATTTGCACAGTTCTGCATCCAGTGCCTCTACTCAGCTGGACTGAGACAGTTTTGCTTTTTAAACATTAACCTGAGCAATGTCGCTCTCAGAAAGCACCTGAAATCACAGGATTGATGACTGGTTGATAAAACGCTTGAAAAAAATCTGACCAGATTGGAGAAGCCACTGACGGAATTGTCTTTGAGCAGTGAATGCCTGTCTGGAAAGCTCTTTCTCAGAGTGCTATAGAAAGGAATACAATCCTCTAGTTGGGATTGTTTTGATAAGAACATAAGCAAGTTTGATACAGAAAAAGGCCATTCAGCACATTAAGTCCACTCTTTTCACTGGCTCAGGATGCTTACCTGGCAAAGTCATCAAGAAAGTTTGGCCAAGAAAGCCCTGATTCGAGAGACTGTAACAGAGTGATGATTATCTGGGATGCTGTCACTAGGAGGAAGCTTGGTTTGGGAATGCCACTTTTGGAGCAACTGTCAGATATGAAGCCTGAAATAAATATAAGTCACATGAACATCATTAACATTTGGATCTATGGAGAATGCACTTGTCAACCTTTCCTTCTGACTGTAGCCAAAGTGCACCTCCCCTTTAAGAGGTGCTGGCTGCCATTAAGTGACACCAGAGATGCTCAATTTCCCGCGCCCCTCCGCCAAACAAGCACGCAGCCAATAAGCAGCGGGTAGTGCTGGCTACATGCCTGACACATGATAATAAGGTCTCAGCACAAATTTCACGTGGTCCCTCACATATTTTCAAAATTTTCCTCACAAAGAATATGAATGAGGTGGAAATTCCTTTCCATGGTTATTTCTTGGAAGGTGTGTGTGTGTGTGGTGTGTGTGTGTGTGTCCTAAATTTTGAATTGGTGAGATTGCCAGAAAAAATTGCTATGCACTGCAAGAAAGAAATTCTTAATATTTGTTTAGCCGTATAGGTATGGAAAAAATACAAAAGAAGCTTGCTTTCCTTATCTTTCTTTCTCTATTAGCTGACTGGCATAGGAATGTGCCATTTAAGTCAGGAAATGTTTAGAGGGAAATGAAAATTATTTTTCTATCATTTGAAATGGGTTCAACAGCATGACCAAGAATAATGCTCAGACTGCGACTGCCTCAGAGCAGGGCATGTCAAAAGGACCAAGAACTGGGGGAAACTATTTGGTACTGTTAGCTCATCAAGATCTTGTGTTACATCAGCCAGTGTCTGAAAAGTCCGATTTTATTTCCAGATTAAATATTTATGCTACGCTTGCATTTTATTGGTGCCCTGATTAGATGGAGAGATGAATTGTACTGCAGTGAATGTAAAACCAACAGGAGGAAATGACAAATAAAGATAAATGAGCAACTGCGCAGAAAACAATGATGAATATGTAGTTGCGTAGTATCGGTGAATAATGCATTTTCTGCTGAGCTCAGATCATGACTCATCTCAAAGCTGGATGTGGGACTAAATATTCCACTCAGATGGTGCCAGCACTGTCCCCAATAAAGCACAATGCAAATGGATTGTTTTCTCTTCCACCTCTCACTCAACAAACTTAGCAATGCTTGTGATTTTTAATAAATACAGACAACATGGCAATGTGGAGTGCAGAGTAGAAGGCAAGCACTCGAATGTTTAAAACACTATGGGTATCCCAAGGGGAGGCCTGTTCAAGTTTGAGGGCCAAGCCTCATTTGCATCAGGACGGTGGGCTGCAGCCAGAGATCGAGCATCCCAGAGCAGCTAGCTGGCTCCGGCCCCTCGCAATATTGGGTGGCCCAGCCGGCCTCTGGGCCGCAGGAGGTAGGTCCATTGGAGACGGACGGGTGGGTTGGGGGGAAGGAGTGGAGGAGTGGAAGGACCCAGAGCTTGACTTCTGGAGCTGAGAGGAGCACTCCTGCTCCTTCCGGCCCCAAAACAAAAAAGGGGAACTCACCATCAGGATCGTCTTCGGCCAGGCCGCCATCTGATACTGGTGGGAGTGTGTATGGTGTACGTTCTCCCCAGTTCAGTCCAAAAATGGCAATCGGGTTCCATATATGTCATAGGACCCTGATTTTCATTTAAAGTGGGCCTGACTCAGGAGGCTGCTGCAGCCACCCAGAGGTAGGCCCCGGTGAACAGGGGGCCGCTGCAGCCACCCAGAGGTAGGCCCCGGTGAACAGGGGGCCGCTGCAGCCACCCAGCGGTAGGCCCTGGTGAACAGGAGGCCGCTCCAACGACCCAGCCGGTGAACATTGCCGCAGCCTCAGTGACGGCGGCAACCCTGGAACCATTTAAGAACTAATTGGATGCTATAATGGACTGAAGGTCCATTCTTGATGGATGAACTATGATGGGCCAAGCGACCTTTCTCGTCCATAATTATCTTGTGATCTCTTGCAGCCATGGAGACACCAGGACTGTTTATAATCAGTGTTAATGAAAGTGTCAATCACAGTGAGCTTTAATGCGTCTGGCTGCTTCTGGGCACCTGCGAGGATACAATGGGTGTCAGCCAGTATGCTACTTGTAAATAGGCTACTGCCAAAAGAATTTCATAAGAACATGTTTGTTATTAATATCGCACAATGTGATTTAACCCTGGAGTGGGATTGCCAATCTAGTACCAATTTGTGCCAATGTATGGGCAGTTTTGCTGTATCCCATTACTCTTCAGAAATGAACGTAGAAGGGGCATAATGGATCATAACAATGGGCATAGATCTGCTCTAACATGTTTCCACTACTGGGACAGGAAGGAGCTGTACCGATGGGACAGAAATAGGGCTCCACCTGAATCGGAATGGGACCAAGTCCGAGTGGAAAGGATAAATAGGGCTGTCATAGGACTTTAAACTAGTAAGACACAGAGAGGGATTTGGGGAAGAGAACATAGGCCTGAAGAAAAAAGAAATAGAAAATGAGAGTAAAGGTCAGACCAAGTTAAGGAATGAAGGTAACATAAACGGTCAGGGAACAAATACAGTTACAAAACATAAGTGCAAAATGACTG
This sequence comes from Heptranchias perlo, assembly GCF_035084215.1. NCBI lineage: Eukaryota > Metazoa > Chordata > Chondrichthyes > Hexanchiformes > Hexanchidae > Heptranchias > Heptranchias perlo. Next base: position 106,274,701 of record NC_090327.1, read on the forward strand.
CTAAAAATAAAGTGAGGGGAACAATTACTAAAAGCAAATTAAATTGCCCGTATCGCAATGTGCACAGCATCCAAAACAAAACGGAGGAACTGGATGCAATAATTCATAGTGAGGAGCCAGATGTTGGGATAACTGAAACATGGCTACATAAGGAACAGGACTGGCAATTAAATATTGCAGGATACAATGTATTTAGAAAGAATAGGGAAGGAAGAAGGGGGTGGGGTAGCTGTACTAATTAGAGACAACATAATGGCAGTAGAAAAAAGGGACATAAGTACCATTAAGATAGAAACAGAATCCATATGGATTGAGACAAAAGATAAGAAGAGATTGATCACATTATACAGACCACCTAATAGTGGAAGAGAAGCATAGACAAATATGTGAAATGAGTAAAAAACAGCAAATAATTATCATGGAAGATTTCAACTACCCCCAAATAAACTGGCAAGAAGAGGTAGGGAAAGGAGGAAAGGGAATGGAGTTTTTACAGTGCATACATGACTCCTTTCTTACCTAATATGTGAGAAGCCCAACGAGAGAGGAATCACTGCTGGATCTAGTAATGGGAAATGAACCAGAACAGATAAGAGAAGTAAGCATGGGGGAATATCTAGGCAATAGCGATCATAACATAATAAGGTTTAAAATAATAATTGCGAAAGACCAAAGTACAGATGCTATAGGAAAGATAGAGCAGGAGGTAAGAGAGGAGGGGGAGTTGCGTTCTTGATTAGGGAGAACATCACGGCAGTAGTGAGAGGGGATATATCCGAGGGTTCGCCCACTGAGTCTATATGGGTAGAACTGAAAAATAAGAAGGGAGAGATCACTTTGAAAGGATTGTACTACAGACCCCCAAATAGTCAACGGGAAATTGAGGAGCAAATATGTAAGGAGATTACAGACTGCTGCAAGAAAAATAGGGTGGTAATAGTAGGGGACTTTAACTTTCCCAACATTGACTGGGACAGCCATAGCATTATGGGCTTGGATGGAGAGAAATTTGTTGAGTGTATTCAGGAGGAATTTCTCATTCAGTATGTGGATGGCCCGACTAGAGAGGGGGCAAAACTTGACCTCCTCTTGGGAAATAAGGAAGGGCAGGTGACAGAAGTGTTAGTGAGGGATCACTTTGGGACCAGTGATCATAATTCCATTAGTTTTAAGATAGCTATGGAGAATGATAGGTCTGGCCCGAAAGTTAAAATTCTAAATTGGGGAAAGGCCAATTTTGATGATATTAGACAGGAACTTTTAGAAGTTGATTGGGAGAGTCTGTTGGCAGGCAAAGGGACGTCTGGTAAGTGGGAGGCTTTCAAAAGTGTGTTAACCAGGGTTCAGGGTAAGCACATTCCTTATAAAGTGAAGGGCAAGGCTGGTAGAAGTAGGGAACCTTGGATGACTCGGGAGATTGAGGCCCTAGAAGAAGGAGGCATATGACATGCATAGGCAGCTGGGATCAAGTGGATCTCTTGAAGAGTATAGAGATTGCCGGAGTAGAGTTAAGAGAGAAATCAGGAGGGCAAAAAGGGGACATGAGATTGCTTTGGCAGATAAGGCAAAGGAGAATCTAAAGAGCTTCTACAAGTACATAAAGGGCAAAAGAGTAACTAGGGAGAGAGTAGGGCCTCTTAAGGATCAACAAGGTCATCTATGTGCGGAACCACAAGAGATGGGTGAGATCCTGAATGAATATTTCACATCGGTATTTACGGTTGAGAAAGGCCTGGATGTTAGGGAACTTGGGGAAATAAATAGTGATGTCTTGAGGAGTGTACATATTACAGAGAGGGAGGTGCTGGAAGTCTTAACGCGCATCAAGGTAGATAAATCTCCGGAACCTGATGAAATGTATCCCAGGACGTTATGGGAGGTTAGGGAGGAAATTGCGGGTCCCCTAGCAGAGATATTTGAATCATCGACAGCTACAGGTGAGGTGCCTGAAGATAGGAGGGTAGCAAATGTTGTGCCTTTGTTTAAGAAGGGCGGCAGGGAAAAGCCTGGGAACTACAGACCGGTGAGCCTGACATCTGTAGTGGGTACGTTGTTAGAGGGTATTCTGAGAGACAGGATCTACAGGCATTTGGAGAGGCAGGGACTGATTAGGAACAGTCAGCATGGTTTTGTGAGAGGAAAATCATGTCTCACGAATTTGATTGAGTTTTTTGAAGGGGTAACCAAGAAGATAGATGAGGGCTGTGCAGTGGATGTGGTCTACATGGACTTTAGCAAAGCCTTTGACAAGGTACCGCATGGTAGGTTGTTACATAAGGTTAAATCTCACGGGATCCAAGGTGAGGTAGCCAATTGGATACAAAATTGGCTTGATGACAGAAGACAGAGGGTGGTTGTAGAGGGTTGTTTTTCAGACTGGAGGCCTGTGACCAGCGGTGTGCCTCAGGGATCGGTGCTGGGTCGGCTGTTATTTGTTATTTATATTAATGATTTGGATGAGAATTTAGGAGGAATGGTTAGTAAGTTTGCAGATGACACCAAGATTGGTGGCATCGTGGACAGTGAAGAAGGTTATCTAGGATTGCAACGGGATCTTGATAAATTGGGCCAGTGGGCCGATGAATGGCAGATGGAGTTTAATTTAGATAAATGTGAGGTGATGCATTTTGGTAGATCGAATCGGGCCAGGACCTACTCCGTTAATGGTAGGGCGTTGGGGAGAGTTATAGAACAAAGAGATCTAGGAGTACAGGTTCATAGCTCCTTGAATGTGGAGTCACAGGTGGATAGGGTGGTGAAGAAGGCATTCGGCATGCTTGGTTTCGTTGGTCAGAACATTGAATACAGGAGTTGGGATGTCTTGTTAAAGTTGTACAAGACACTAGTAAGGCCACACTTGGAATACTGTGTACAGTTCTGGTCACCCTACTATAGAAAGGATATTATTAAACTAGAAAGAGTGCAGAAGAGATTTACTAGGATGCTACCAGGACTTGATGGTTTGACTTATAGGGAGAGGTTGGATAGACTGGGACTTTTTTCCCTGGAGAGTAGGAGGTTAAGGGGTGATCTTATAGAAGTCTATAAAATAATGAGGGGCATAGATAAGGTCGATAGTCAAAATCTTTTCCCAAAGGTAGGGGAGTCTATAACGAGGGGGCATAGATTTAAGGTGAGAGGGGAGAGATACAAAAGGGTCCAGAGGGGCAATTTTTTCACTCAAAGGGTGGTGGGTGTCTGGAACGAGCTGCCAGAAGCAGTAGTAGAGGCGGGTACAATTTTGTCTTTTAAAAAGCAGTTACATGGGTAAGATGGGTATAGAGGGATATGGGCCAAGTGCAGGCAATTGGGACTAGCTTAGTGGTATAAACTGGGCGACATGGACATGTTGGGCCGAAGGGCCTGTTTCCATGTTGTAAACTTCTATGATTCTATGATTCTATGAATCTATAATAGATTGGAAAAAAGCTAATTTTGAGGGGATGAGAATGGAACTAGAGAAGGTAAACTAGAAACAAATTTTGACAGAGAAGGAAACATAACAGCAGTGGATAATATTCAAAACGGTGATCAATAGAGTTCAGGAGAAATATATTCCTCTAAAAGCAAGAACAAACTAGCCAATAATGAAACACCATGAATGAATAAAGAGATAGGGTAAAATTGAAACTAAAGAAAAAGGCATACCCTAAGTACACAGACAATGATGGAGAGAATAACAAAAGGGTTGGGAAAGACGTTAAAAAAACAATTAGGAAAGCAAAGAGGAACTACGAGATTAAATTATCAAGGAATTTTAAAAGAAACAGTAAAGCATTCTACAGATAATAAATAACAAAAGAAATAGGGATAGGGCCACTAAGGAATGCACAAGATAAACTCAAAGGTAACGACAGCAAAATAGCAGAAATATTGAATAGTTACTTTGCCTCAGTATTTACCAGGGAGACTAACATGGTGGGTAGGACATTGGAAGAAGAGATCAAAAAAGATATTAAAACATTTAAGATAGAAAACGGGTAGATAATTGATGAACTAATCAAACTTAGAGAGGATAAAACCCCTGGTCCGGATGGATTGCATCCGGGAATATTAAAAGAAGTTAGGGAAGAGATAACAGAGGCACTGTTACATATATATAATAATTCACTAGAAAAGGCAGAAGTGCCAGAGGATTGGCGGACAGCTAATGTTATTCCTATATTTAAAAAGGGAGATAGAACAAGTCCAGGGAACTATAGAACAGTTAGCTTAACGTCGGTGGTAGGAAAGGTAATGGAATCTTCACTCAAACATGTAATAGAAAGACATGTAGAAAACGAAAATATAATAAAGAATAGTCAGCATGGATTTCAGAAGGGAAAGTCATGCTTGATCAACCTTATTGAATTCTTTAAAAAGTAACAGATAGAGTAGACAAAGGTAATGTAGTAGATGTAATATACTTGAATTTTCAAAAGGCCTTCAATAAGGTATCACATTGTAGACTCATGGCTAAGGTCAAAGCATGTGGAGTCAGGGGACAGGTAGCAAAACAGATAGCAAGCTGGCTACAAAACAGAAAGCAGACAGTAGGCATTAAGGGTAGTCACTCAGACTGGAAAAAGATGGGAAGTGGTGTTCCACAGGGATTGGTGCTGGGACCACTGTTGTTCACAATTTACGTCAACGATTTGGATTCGGGAATCGAAAGTACAACTTCAAAATTTGTAGATGACACCCAATTGGGGGGTGTAGTTAATACAAAAGAAGAATGCGACAAATGCAAGAGGACATTAATAAACTTGCAGAATAGGCATGTAATTGGCAAATTAATTTCAATTTGGGTAAGTGTGAGGTGGTGCATTTTGGTAGGAAGAGTATGGAGGCCACATACTGCTGAGATAATATGAGTGTAAGTCTGGTAGAGGCGCAAAGGGATCTAGGGTATAATTACACAAATCACTAGAAGTAGCGAAGCAGGTTAATAAGGCCATAAAAAAGGCAAATCAAGCACTAGGATTCATTTCTAGAGGGATAGAAATGAAAAGCAAACAAGTTATGTTAAACTTGTATAGAACCTTGGTTAGACAACACTTGGAGTATTGTGCACAGTTCTGGTCTCCATACTATAAAAGGATCTAGAGGCATTGGACAGGGTGCAAAAAAGATTCACAAGGATGATATCAGAACTGAGAGGATATACTTATCAGGAAAGGCTGAACAGGCTGGGGCTCTTTTCTCTTTGGAAAAGAGAACATTGAGGGGTGACCTGATAAAGGTCTTTAAGATAATGGTAGAGTTTGATAGGGTAGATGTAGACAAAATGTTTCCACTTGTGGGGGAGTCCAAAACTAGAGGTCATGAAATATAAAATAGTCACTAATAAATCCAATAGGGTATTAAGAAGAAACAACTTTACCCAAAGAGTGGTAAGAATGTGGAACGCGTTATCACAAGGAGTAGTTGAGGCAAGTATCATAGATACATTTAACAGGAAGTTAGATAAGCACATGAGGGAGAAAGGGATAAAAGGGTATCCTGATAGGGTTAGATGAAGGAGGGAGGGAGGAGGCTCGTATGGAGCATAAACACTGGCATTTACCAGTTGGGCTGAATAGACAGTTTCTTTGCTGTAGTTTCAATGTAACTCCACCATTTTGCATCCCAAGCAAGTTTCCAATGGAGTTAGCAAGTGATGAAAGAAGCTGCTGCCAGCATTAGATGGGAGCTTCAAAATAATATTAAAATAAGAAGGATGTGAAGTCACTGTTAGAATGTAGGCAAACACAAGCAACAGGGTCTCACAAACAGCAAATAAATGAGATGAATGACCAGTTACTGTGTTTTTGGTTGAGGGAAGAATGTTGGCCAGGACACCTTTCTGCTCTTTTTCAAAAAGTGCCACAGGATCTTTAACATTCACCTGAACAGGCAAATAGAATCTTGGTTCAACATCTCATCCAAAAGACAGCCGCTTGGAATTTATGTGGCAGTTCTTCTGATATCCCACCATTTCTGCCATCTCTCTAAGGTTTCCACCGATTTTCTGCCAAAGTTACAGCAGGGGATCAGAAAACCCTCCCCCCACCCCCGGCAAAATTCTACTCCACCATCTCCAACAGTGCAACACTCCTTCCATACTGCACTGAAATACCAGCCCACATTAAATGCTCAAATCCAGGACTGGGCCTTGAATCCACAGCCTTCTAACTCAGGGGCAAGAGCATTTTTAACTGAGACAGCCTGTCACCTCGGAGGTGTAGAAGTGTGACCTGAGGTGAATTCCCCCATTCATTTAGGCAGGGGAGAGGGAGGATTTGGGCTAGTGAGGGAATGCCTCATCTGCACGTACCATTTTTCCTGAATACAGAAACCAGCACTGGGAACTCACAATTACAGTTATAGAAACCCATCCAACCCTTTAGTGGTAGTGCTTTAATGCACCCAATAATGTACCTTACCGCCTCCATGAATAATGTGTATATTTTTAAATAATTCGCTGAGATAAATGCTTGTTCAAAAAATATATATACTGTATATTATGTGTATAAATAAAATCAGCGTTGAATTAGGAAGTCATCAATTAACAAAATAATATGATGGTTGTATTATGCTGTGCACAATTCTCTTATTATGTTGTATTGCCAATGAAATATGGAATTAGTTATAAAAGCAAAAAAATTATGTCTGCGACAGAAGATATTAAATATTACAGCCTGCGTTAACATGGGACAAGAATCAGTGCATGGAGGAGACAGAATCATTGAGTCATAGAATGATACAGCACAGAAGGAGGCCTGTGCCAGCTCTTTGAAAGAGCTATCCAATTAGTTCCATTCTCCTGCCCTTTCCCCATAGCCCTGCAATAACTACGTTTATATCTGAACTTAATACGAGTTAAAACAATTCTGAGTACAATTCAGGAGTTAATCTATTCCCCAGTAGATAAATTTGAACAGCGTAGCTTTAAAAGAAACATCCGTTGTTTATTTAATCTTTCTAAGCAGGATATTGAGCATTATCTCCCCTGTCAGTGTTGGCTGGGAACCATCATATATTTGTTCTTATTTTTAATAATGATGTATGGAGTGTATCTTCTGAATAACAATCATTCTAAAGTTTTTTTTTAATTTTCTAAATTTTATGGTGCAGAGTACTTTTAATAAAGTAACTACAGACTGATATATCACATCTTTTATGCTGTAGAGAGAACAGATAGTTCAGTGCTGTTTACGTGTAGCTGCAAAAGTATTTGTTGGTTTCTGTAACTCTTGTTTGCTTCCGCAAATAATGACCTTAATATTATTACTTACTGTGGCTCAGTGTGTTGCTGCAGTTACTGACTGTGGAGAACATGGGCTCCTCCAGCGACTGTGCACACAATAAATCCCCAATCTCAATGGAACACTCTGGGAGAGGGGCTGAGTACAAGGTAGGTACCACAGGAGGGGAGGCACTTGAAAGATAGGCAACCCACACTTTCTTACATTGCAATTATTTGCATAACGTACGACAACATTAAGGCTAAGTTTAGAGAACAACTTGCATGTAAGTCTTGGATCTTGGTTACCTGCAAACTTTCTCTTTCGGATACTGTGCAATGGGGAGGTGAAGAAACAATCCTCGACATACTAGTCCTGGAATCTGAAACTTTTGCTGAAGGACCCATTGGTGTTGTGCCTGTATTTTTTGTCAGTAGAGGCTGTCAGGAGGCTACGTAAATAGTTGTGATCCTTCTTATGGCACAGACAGGTACTAGAGTATTTCAATTTATCCAACAGGTCTCACAAATTTTCAACACAGGTTTCTTAATGTTGATTCTGATTCCTAATAATTTAGATCCCCAACCATGAAGCTGTAAAATGTTCCATTTTTCTGGTGTAAACTACTTTCAATCCACTCCTAGACCAGGTAGTCACTTTTAACCTATGCTGGGGAAAATAGGCAACAAAGTTGACTAGAAATAATAGCAGAAAATATATCACTATAAGTGAAATTTGTGTTCTGCTATGTATACACCCACACTGTAGTCCTGTTTGCCGGGTGGAGGAGATAACTTACCTCTTGTTCCTGGAGTTATTACAGTCCAAAGGCATGCAGACCACTGGAGTTGATGCGGAGGAGCTGCTCCACCCTCGGCAGTACAACGAGGTTGTCATCTCTCCACAAGATCATGACTGAAGCAGCAGCACAAGAGTTGCTAAAACTTAAGCCAAACCTGCAGGTTAAAAGCAGGAGCACAAGAGTCGCTGCTGCTTCACCTCAATATTCACTCAGGGCAAGGATTGGTTTTATCTTTTATTTGCATTAGAGCAAATTATATTCCAAACACGACCAGTTGTCCAGGACTGGAGGTATTTTGGTTGAGTAAACTTTTCAGTTCCATGAAGCTCTAGCTTTAGATCAGAGTTAAATAGGAATCTAGCAATAAAAACAGAAAATGCTGGAAATACTTAGCAAGTCAGGCAGAATCTGTGGAGAAAGAAATAAAGGGACCTGGGTGTCCTTGTACATGAGTCACTGAAAGCTAACATGCAGGTGCAGCAAGCAATTAGGAAGGCAAATATTATGTTGGCCTTTATTACAACAGGATTTGAGTACAGGAATAAAGATGACTTACTGCAATTATATAGGGCCTTGGTGAAACCGTACCTGGAGTATTGTGTATAATTTTGGTCTCCTTACCTAAGAAAGGATATACTTGCCATCGAGGGAGTGCAACAAAGGTTCACCAGACTGATTCCTGGGATGGCGGGATTTTCATATGAGGAGAGATGAGTAGACTAGGCCTGTATTCTCTCGAGTTTAGAAGAATGAGAGGCGATCTCATTGAAACATACAAAATTCTCACAGGGCTCGACAGGGTAGATGCTGAGAGGATGGTTCCCCTGGCTGGGGAATCTGGAACTAGGGGTCACAGTCTCAGAATAAAGGGTAGGCCATTTGGGACTGAGATGAGGAGAAATTTCTTTACTCAGAGGGTGGTGAATCTTTGGAATTCTCTACCCTAGAGGGCTGTGGAGACTCAGTCATTGAGTACATTCAAAACAGAGATCGATAGATTTCTAGATATTAAAGGCATCAAGGGATATGGGGATGGTGCAGGAAAATGGCATTGAGGTAGAAGATCAGCCATGATCTTGTTGAATAGTGGAGCAGGCTTGAGGGGCCGGATGGCCAACTCTTCCTTCTATTTCTTATGTTCTTATAACATTACATCCTTCACATAGTGCTGTGCTTTCCTCTCAAGGACAGTCTATAGTGTTACTCTACCATATTCAAATCCATATGTTCTATATTTCCTGTTCAATTCTTCTTTCCTGGATCTGAGCAATGGCACAGTGCCTTAGAGCACCAGTCCTGTGTACCAGGACATTGTGAAACGTGGCTTAGCATGTGTGATCTCCAGACGCTGAGGAAAGTGTTGTAAACAGGTCAGCAACTTCCTAGAAGGAAGAAGGGATGGAAAATGATGGGGAGCATTACTCTCCAGTGCCTTTTGACACCTTCTAGAGGTCAGAGCAGTGTTAAAGGCGTTAGAAGTACAGCATGCTCATTTTGAGTCTGATAGGAATGGTGAACTACCAGGGGACATCAAACAAACTGGAAGGGGAGAAAGTATCTTAAAAAATGAGGGAGACTCGGCCTAAAGAGAACTTTTTTTTAACTTTCCAATTGTTATCCTTCATCCTCCTATCCTGAAGGAAGTGAATGTCTCATAGTAATGAGTGTTCGGAACCAAGAAACCATAACCTTCAAAGGAGGTAAACAGAGATGCAACCGTATATAAAAAGTTGGGGGACGCATCAGAGTAGTTTCAAGAATTGAAGAGGGGTACATAACCCATGCCAAAAAAAAGTTGCTGGCGGAACATGTCCCCATCATTCCCACTTCTAGCAAATGCTCTTAAGGAGGATATGATCTGTGAGACCCAGGCCCCCTCTGACATCTCTGATATTCAGCTTCTCACGTTGTTACCACTGTATTTGGCTGTGAAACCAAGCAGTTTTTAAACGAGTGTAGTAATTGAGGTTTCAGATCAGGTTGCAGTCTCATAGGCAGATCCTTTATTGAACTTTACCAAACCATTTGAGTCCACAATCATAACTCTAGGAAGGAAGGAGGAAGAAATTAAGGACAATTTTCTGAAGCTCTGCCAATGGCATGGACCCTCGCAAGGTGTTGGCACATATTGGAAAATCGAGCCTCCAACCTCGCATGCCCAGTTTACACGTCCAATTTTCCAAGGGGAAATTCTGTGGAGAGGCAAGATTCGGCACTACCAACGAGAAAAATCCACATTTGCCTACGCAAGTTATGTAACCTGGGTCCCACACTGAATCTCTGGCGAGGTGAAAGGAAACCACGATAACCCATAATGCTAACCAGCCAATTTGTGCACTGCAAAGTTCCCCAAACAGCAATGATATATGACCAGATAATCTGTTTTTCAGTGATATTGGTTGAGGGATAAATATTGGCCAGGACACCAGGGAGAACTCCCTTGCTCTTCTTCAAAATATTGCCATGAGATCTTAAACGTCTATCAGAGAGGCATTATCACGTGACTGAATCTGAAACTTCAGGGCTCTGTTGGAATTTTTCTTGCTCCCCTACACACCTTCCTGCAGCTCCACACTGTTCCTCCCATGTTCGAGTCACAAAAAAGTCATCTTTCCTTTAGGCTTCTGCGAGTCGTTAATAATATGTAGCAGCACCTGATTTTCTTTCCCCTCCCTGAACAGTGAGCTTCCCATGGTAAATGTAATTCACGTTGGCAGCTCTCCTAACTCATGAAAATGAGGAGTGACCCGGAATTTGAGACAGGTTCCCCCACCCACTCCAACAGGCAGCCATTTGAGCGGGGGGGACCAAAATCGGCCCCAGTGAGTTAATGTAGGAGATTGTATGAGTAGTCTTTGATCTCAACACAATTAGGATGTAGAAAACAGGAAGAATGTGTAGGGCAAAGTATTTCCACTCTAGGTGGAAGAGAAGGAAAGTTCAGAAGAACAATAGCCATAGTTGTATTGCTAAATTATACAAAAGACAAGAAAAGTTGTGACAAAGGGAAAGTGAAGATGAGAGATTTAAAGGTACTATGGGCAGAACTTTCAATTTTGGCGGGAGCGTAAAATGGGAGGTAGCGGATTGGCTGCCTGTTATACACCCTGCTTAATTTTCTTTTCCATTGAAGTCAATGGGAACAAAAGTCGGACAGAATGTATGAGGGGGCGGCCAATCTGCTACCACCCGTTTTACACCCCCGCCAAAGTTGAAAGGTTTGCCCTATGTGTTTGAAAAATTGTAAGAAACAATAGGTTTGAAGTTCACCTTCAGCGGAAGTCAGTGGAAAAAAAATCAGGCAGAGTTTATAATGGGCGGCGGATCCGCTACTGCCCCTATTACACCCCCAATATTTTCTTCATCCCATTGAAACAGATGAAGAAAATCTAGATTTAGTAATTCAGACACTGCACTGTGAGAGGAGTGGAGGTTTGTGATTTGAAGGAAGTTGATGAGTGTAGAGTGGAATCATTAGCAAACAAGTGGAACAGATTGGACGATGATTGATAAAGGTTATTAATCTGGAAAAGCTACAAGGTGGGAGAGAGGATAGAGTCCTGGGATTCCTTGCACCAAATGAAAACCATGGAACCATACACATGAGCAGCACAGAATGAGGCCATTCAGCCCATTGGGTCCGTGCTGGCTCTTTGCTAGAGCAACCCAAATCTAATCTCACTGCTGTGCTCTCTCCCTACAGATAAACCAAAGAATATAGAGCACAGAAGGAGGCCATTCAAATCAGACAAGCCTACAACTTCGGAGAGATCTGAGGGGAAATTTCGAATAGCTCTATCTGTGCTGTAATTAGTGTGAAGATTATAAAAGAGGAATCAATTCCTCATAAAAGCAGTATCAATTCTTGTAACATAACAATTTTTTTTTCCCTTACAGGAAATGAGTTGAACTTGACAAAGGTTCCTCGGGCACAGACCTTCCCTAGCTACATCTCAGAACAGAGTCACGAGCACCAACACTTATTATCTCCGTCTAGTGGCTACGGATCAAGCTATAGCTCTGGGCTGGCCCAGTGATGTGCGTCAAACGATGGGAAGAGTCACTGTGAGCTGGGCCACACTTGTACTGAGAGAAGCCTGAATATCTAACAGTGAGGGGATGAGGACTAAATACAGGTGAAACAAAACAAGATTCGGGTGGCTTTTACTGTACTTGAAGCATTCAGGAGATAAACTGAATATTCATAGGCTTAAAAATAAATCATTTTTTTTTATATATTAATTGGCTCCCACCTGCTAATACTTACATACCTCCTCGGGAAATAGAATTTGATGTAAAAAAAATGTAATGTAGAATATTTTTTAAAATCCTGCTGCTGTAAAACAAAGCTTCTGTGTGTAAAACACAATTGTTTGGATAAGTCTAGAAGTGATTGAGTCAAATTGTCTGTGTCCGCCACAGCTGTCTGTCATACAGTGGTTCTGTTACTAATACTAATTCAGCTGTTTACTTTCAGATTCGGCCATTATACATATTTATCAAATCATTTTTGTAAGAAAAAAACCCCTGGATTCTTATTTTTTTCATCTTTAATCAGGTTGCAGTTTTATTTGAGGCCATTTTTTTTATTTATCAAGTTGAATGTTCTCTGTAGAATAAGGGCTCAATGGTTCACTTTGGCAGAAGGTTTTCAGTGCCTGGGTAGTGGAGGGACGAGGGGTTCGATGGATAGTCAGTTTTTGTAGCTAGACCATCCAGGTGGTTTTCTGCAGGAACAGTTGACTGTTCAACACATGAGAAATGAACGACTTACCAAATCACCAAATGATGACTGAAAGTACATTCTAAGAAACAAAACAGAACTGTCTCAGCAAAGCCTTCTGGAAATATACCGGACAGGGTCTGCTCAGAAATGTAGTCTCTCTGTAAACACAGGTCAATAGTCAGGCACCTTTTCTCTTATGGGGAACATTCTTTCTTAAAGTGAACACCCGATTTTGAGTATCTGCACCTTTTACCCAGTTGGACCCATAAAATGCTAACTAATTTATTGAAGAATTTGTTTGCTCCCTGAAAAAATGTACTATTTAATGATCCATATCCCCGCGGAAGGGACATATTAACCTATTCAGTGGCATGTGATTATCACATGATAGCTAGGTACCCACAATGTGTATTTTGAGTTGCTCCAACTTTAAGCTTCTTAAGACCTAAAATTTGAGACTTCATGAAACCAGAGCTGAAACTATACTGCCAGGGAATAGATGAATTGCAGCATATCATCACTAAAACAAAAGCAGAAAATTCTGGAAACACTCAACAGGTCAAACAGCATCTACAGAGAGATCTGACAAAATAGTTTTGATAAATGTTCTGCACTTAAAACGTCAACTTGGCCGTTCTCTCCACAGACGCTGCCTGATCTGCTGAGTGTTTCTAACATGTTCTGTTTTTGTTTCAGATTTCTAGCATCTGTAGTATTTTCTTTTTTGTGTATATTATCACTAAAGCCAACAATGATTGGACATCCATTATCCCAACGTATCCCTCTGCATCTGTGTGTTGACTTTTGTTTAAAGGAATATGTGCTGCTGGACCCAAGATACTCAAATGGAACTACATTTCAGGATTTCTGGGACAGCCTGGAAGATGCTCAATTCAGGTCACTTTTTACTTTAATATATAAAATATGAATATGCAAGTCACACCTCCTTACTTCGCATATTAGGCCACGCAATGAAAACTTTAATATTCATTAAACTGGCAAAGTTGACATTAGACAATCAGACTGTGAAGCAAAACATTGCCTGAAGAGATTTTCCCTTGTAAAATAAAAGAGCCTTCTCCTGCTCTGAACTGCAACCTTACAATGGCATCCCACAAAAGAACTTCCCCAACTAAACTCTGCATGTGGCTGGTTCCTGCACTGCTGTTGCCCAGTCTGATTGGGAATTAATAAATTTTGGAATAATAGTCTTTAATCTGAGTATACAGTGAGAAAAGTTAATATTATTGGGAAAAATTCCTTTTCAGAGTCAGTTCTCGCAATCTGTGTTATGTGGATGTTGACAGAACTAGATTTTAAAGGGGCATTGTTGTCTGGTAAAGTGAAATGCAAAACATCTTACCAGCTTTGAAAACAATGGACTGTGTAATCATGCTTTGCAATTAATGATCATGTTTGCCCTGACAATCTTAATTAAAAACTGTTGGTAAGGGAAGGACAAGAAGGCATTGTAAAGGTTCATGGTATTGTGGAGAGATCACTTGTTACGGGATGAATTTAATTTACAAAGGGGGTCAAGGTACCAGAATTTCACTTCAGCTTTTGGAGCGAGTATCCTGCCAGAGAGGACAATGTACCATAATGTGTGATCTGGACCAACAACATGTGATCAGTTGCCCCAGTGGGATGGGAGGAAGGGAGAGGGGACCCTGGACTATGTGCAGACAAACGATCAAGAGTCCTACTCAGGGTGCACCCAGACTAAGCAACTGAAATGAATCAGGGTTATCTCCAGTCAGAATCTGAAGTTAAGTACCAACAAAATAGGATGCTGAAATGTAAGGATGCTGTTATCAAACTAGTAATCCGAGCATGGTGAAAAATGTAAACAGAAGCCACCAAATAGAGATGCTCGGTCTGGCAAATGTGAGGTGGACTGAATGTGCACATTTATTATCAGGCAATAATAACCTGAGATAGTATATTCTGGACTGGATGAGAAGCACAAACACAGTGTGGCAAATCTTAGAAAACAAACAGCAAAATCTCTGATAGATTCCAACGTGGTACATCAGAGAATCCTCACAGTGAGACACCAAGCAAGACCTACAAACACAACCATCAGACATGTCTACACCCCAACATTGAACACAGAATATTAAAATGTTAAAGAGTATTAACCAAACTAGCCAAGACACTTGAGGCTACACCAAGACAAGATAGCCTGGGATAGCATGGGAAACTTCAATGCAGAACATGGAAACAAACAATTGTTTCAGAGAAGTGTAATGGGTAACTATGGACTAGAGCAAGGAAACGATAAGGCCTGATGGAGTTCTGTATTGACACCAACCTGAAGATAGCAAACATTCTGTTTAAGAACAACAGTAGAAGGAAACACTCCTAGATAATCCTGGATTGACTCACAAGAAACCAAATAGATTTCATTCTGGAAGACAGAGTTAGAAGAGCAGTATTAGGAACTATGAGAGCCTTCTTGGAGCAAACTGTGGCAGTGATCAGCAGCTGCTGCTAGCCAGGTTGCAACTAAACTCAAAAGGAAAATCCAATCTTAAGACAAGGCAAGTGTAGTGAAGAATATATCGAGATCAACAACAGCTTTAACAATTTTGGAATAACTGAAAAGCAGGAACTAAGTGAATTATAAAGTGAAGTGAAAAAAAGCTATTGTCAAAGCCACCAAGGAAACAGTCCTCAAATAAAGAAACAAGAGGAAGGTAGATTGGATCACAGAAAACATATTAAATCTTATCAAAAATAGAAGAAAAAAATAACTTGCATTTATATAGAGCTTGGTCACATCCTCATGACATCCCAAAGCACTTTAAAATCAATGAATTACTTTTAAAGTGCAGGCAATGTTGTTACACAGGTAAATGCAACAGCCATTTTACACAAAGCAAGGTCCCACAAACAGCAATTGAATAATTGAGCAAAAAATCTGTTTTTTGGACGCGGTAAAAGGATAGAATGTTGGCCAGTACGCTGGGAGAGCGCCGTGCTCTTCTTCAAATAGTGGTATGGGATCTTCTACATCCATCTGAGCAGGTAGACTTGGTTTAAAATCTCATCTGAAAGAGAGAAGGAAGTTCAAAGTGAGAAGAGATGAAGAAATAAGACAGAGATGCAAAGAATCAGACAAGGTTGTTCAAAAGTCAATAAGGAAAGACACGGAAAAAGAACTGAAGAAACGATGCCAGGAAATGGAAACTAGAGTGAAAAGAAAGGATCACAAGAGGTTTTTCTCAAATCATAAAAGAACTCGTAGGAGAATTTAGCTATTCATATGACACGGTAAAAGGCAAAAGAGTGAAGCCATTAAAAATAGATGGAATAAATACTGTAAGAGCCCATTAGGGACAGGAACTCGTCTGTTCCCTCATTCATCTATTGAAGCAGAAGTTGAAGCTACAATCAAGCACATAAAGCCCCAGGTGTCTGGTATCTCAGGTGAACTGATACAAGGAGGAGGAAATGAAACGATTAGAAAGTTCACCAAGATCTGCAAGAAGATATGATAAATGGGAATAACTAGATGTTTGGAAGAGATGGATGTTTGTAGCAATAGTCAAGAAGGGAGATAGAGGAACAGGCACAAACTGTAGAATTATAACACTTATTCCACATGCTGGCAAAGTGCTACTAGAAGTCATCAGAAATAAGGTAGCAAAATTCCAGTTTTAGAGAAGGAGTAGGAACTTGTGACCAGCCCTTCAGTCTGTCTTGGAGAAAGCATAAGAATTCAACCCTTCATTAAACATCTGTCTCATAGATTTAAAAAAATGTCTTGGATTCAATCAAATATGAAGTGCCAAGAGGAAATGAAAAACATGAGTTTCTTCAAACATGTCATAAGACTCCTTAAGAACTTATAGGGCAAATAGAGTGCAACTTAGGATTGAGCAAATCATCTGATAGGTATGGATCCTCTCCCCTACCTGTTTATGTCTGTTCCTTGGTGTTTATGAGGATAGCCTTTGTAGGTTTTCAAGTAGACATAAAAGTAAGAAACAGAAAGTTTAATGACCTGAAGTATGCAGATGACATTGTAATCATGGCTGAATATGGGAGAACTACAATTAGTAGTGGGCAGACTGGCTACTATAAGTGGCTGTTATAGGGGCAGAGTGAAATCCAGGGAATGAAACATAGTGGTCCAGATGCTGCTGGACCAGGGCATCTCGTGGCATGCCCCATTAGTTTGACTTTTTCCTGCACACTACTAGCTCAAAATTGTTTTGCTCCATAACTTGTTGGAAGTGCGAGCTGATAACGGAGTGCCGGGAGCAACAGGAGATCCGGGACCTTAGTGAACAGCGGGACCAACAGTGTATCTCTTAACCAATGAGATGTAAGGATTGAGAAAGAAACAGAGGAATCATGGAGAAGGGGGATAAATTAGAATCAAATCAGGTACAGAAAGAGAAATAAAGAGTGGATTAAGAGAGAGAGAGAAAAGGAAACAGAAAGGAAAAGTAAGAAAAGAAAATTAAATTTAAAATCTCTAACAACAATTAACAATTATCATGTCGTTAAAAAGATTCCTACACTCTTAATTACCAGACTTCACTTTCTGTGGTGAGTTTAATGGAGAATTAATGTGCAAATCCATCAAATTCTTAAAACTAATGTGGAGGCTAAGGGCGAAATGCCATTTGTGTGAAGCAAACGGCTGAGAAGCATATATTGAACAGCAAGTTCTAGAGTTTCGCAACTCACAGTGTATCTCTTAAACCATTGAAGTTGATGGCTGATTTGCACATTAATAAAGACGACGTTATTAAGCCTTTGAATGGAGGATTATAGAAAGACTTCCAGAGTCCTGTAAACCACAAAAAGTTACAATTAATAGGTGTTTGAAACATTAAGGACTTTGAGAATGTTGTTCACCAAATAAGAAAAGGAAACACTTGAACGTAGCGACAGAGGGGGTGGGAGGCCAAGTCAAGACAATTATGCAGGGAGCATTAAAAAGGCAAAAATCAAGGAAAAGTTGGCTGGAAAAATAAGGAAGTGGACATGAATACCAATCACACTGGCAACAGTAGTAACAGCAAAACATTGGGCAATGTGGCTATCTAACCTCAGGCATGACACTCAGTGAAGAAGATGCCTGTCTGATTCATCACTTTCCCCTTTTTCTGGTCTCTCTCTGCAAATATTATTCTGAAATGAGCTGCCAGCAGCCCTCTGATTCTCACCAACACAAATGGAATCGACTGGTTTGTTATCAACTGCCATACACACATCCAAAAACAGACTGGTTTTGTCAACTAACCCAAATGATCCTGGAGTCACCCAGCAAAAGTTTATAATCATCTTGACTTTGATGACACTATTGAGCAAGTTGAGAAGGGCATGAGGAGAACTCCCGTCACTTAACAGAACCAAGGTGGCCTCCAATTCAGCAAAGGAACAAAAACCCAAATGTGCCTTGAATGTTTGATGTGATCAAAGCCTCACAACTCATGAAGAACTTATTCAACATATAGAGAATTCTGACATGCTTGGATCCTGTGGAGACAATGTTAAACACTATGTTCTTGATTGAGGTGTTTTCTATAAGCTAGAGAATATGGGAATTGCCATAACTCAAAGTGAACCTTTCTGCTGTACTCAAGGGCAGATAAATCTGAGCTCTTGCTCAATCGCTAGTGATGCGACTGAATAGCTATGGCACCACCTGCTACCAGATCATCTTTAGGGTCAGCCATCTTAATTATACCCCTAATGATCATCTCATGGATCAGAGATCTCTCTCTGAAATGAAACCGGTAGCAGTTCCAGTGGGTTGGGCATGCTGTCTGCAGAGGTGAAAACCTGCTAGAAAGTGCGTATGTCCTCTGTACACCAACTCACAGAAAACACACCGAGGACAGACTCGAGCTTCTTTGCCTAAAGCACATCACATGGCTGATGAACAGCCCTCTTGAGTTATGTTGGCTCCAAGATTAAATGTGTCGGCAAAGATCACAGCAAGGTCGAAGAAACCTGCCTTGTCCACTTGCAGCTCCACAATTGGAACGTGAGGAGTCCAGTGCATTAACTTTATTAGTCTATTTGCATTGTCAGGATTATTTATAAATTAAATGGATGAATTCCATTAGGGACAAAAAGGGAAATGTTTCCTGGAAAAAAATGACAGGTGAGGGCGGGCAGAACCTCTCACTTCCCCAAATATGTTCCCGAAATCCTTAAATGATTAAAGTTATGCGACTTCAATCATTAATGCTGCATCAGGATTATGATAGAACAAAAAGCACTCTCTGACAGCACTGCGGTAACCTAATCTATCTGCAGAATCAGTATCAAAAGCGGCTCCAGGTCAGTTTCTTAAAACCATTAACATGACGTTTAAAAATCCCACCTTCACTTGCAGGAAAATTCATGGTTTGCCTGGACAAGCCTGCAACAGTCAGAAAGTTACGGGAATCACTTTTGACAATCAGAAATTCCAACCAGAGCGCACACCAGTTTCAGGCAAATAAACATGGCTATTTCCATTGGCAGTGCTATGTTTTTGGAGGTTGATCCATCTCCCCTCCCATGCTTGGAGTGAGTCAATTGCGAAATAATTGTCCACTTGTCTAATTGACTGGTCGATTAATGCTGATAAATTATATCACACTGGTACTGTCAAGTGACACAGAAATAAAATGTCATCAGTTTTCTGTTTTCCAGGAAAGATACCGGAAAATAAGAAAAGGAAATTATATCTGCAGTATCTGGACAGAGACTTTCAAAAGCCAGGTGTCTGGTATCTCAGGTGAACTGATACAAGGAGGAGGAAATGAAATGATTAGAAAGTTCACTAAGATCTGCAAGAAGATAAGATAAATGGGAATAGCTAGATGATTGGAAGAGATGGATGTTTGTAGCAATAGTCAAGAAGGGAGATAGAGGAACAGGCACAAACTGTAGAATTATAACACTTATTCCACATGCTGGTAAAGTGCTACTAGAAGTCATCAGAAATAAGGTAGCAAAATTCCAGTTTTAGAGAAGGAGTAGGAACTTGTGACCAGCCCTTCAGTCTGAGACCTGTCTTGGAGAAAGCGTGAGAATTCAACCCTTCATTAAACAATTGCTTCATAGATTTAAAAACACACCTTGGATTCAATCAAATACGAGATGCTAAGAGGAAATGAAAAACATGAGTTTCTTTAAACACATCATAATACTCCTTAAGGACCTATAGGGCAAATAGAATGCAACAGTGAGAACACTCAGTGTATCTGTAGTAGAATTTAGGATTAGAAAATCATCTGATAGGTATGGATCCTCTCCCCAACCAGTTTATATCTGTTCCTAGATGTTTATGAGGATAGCCTTTGAAGGTTTTCAAGAAGACATAAAGGTCAGAAACAGAAAGTTTAACGATCGGAGGTATGCAGATGACATTATAATCATGGCTGTGTATGGGAGAACTACACTTAGCAGTGGGCAGACTTGCTACAATAAGTGGCTGTTATAGGGTCAGAGTGAAATCTAGGAAATGAAACATAATGGTCCGGATGCTGCTGGACCAGAGCATCTCGTGGCGTGCCCCATTAGTTTGACTTTTTCCTGCACACTACTAGCTCAAAATTGTTTTGCTCCGTAACTTGTTGGAAATGTGAGCTGATAACGGAGTGCCGGGAGCAACAGGAGATCCGGGACCTTAGTGAACAGCGGGACCAACAGTGTATCTCTTAACCAATGAGATTTAAGGATTGAGAAAGAAACAGAGGAACTATGGAGAAGGGGGATAAATTAGAGTCAAATCAGGTACAGAAAGAGAAATAAAGAGAGAGAAAGTAAGATTGGATTAAGAGAGAGAGAGAGAGAAAGGACTCTATTTTCGCACCCGCAATCGGGTGCGTTCGTGGCGGGGGGGCTGCGAAAATCCGGGATTCCCGGGGCGGGTGCGGAGCCCGGCTCCAACACGCCCCATTTCCGGGTTCCCCAGTGACGCGCTCACATGCGCGCGCAGCCCCCACATGTGGGACTCCCGCCAGCAATTAAAGCCAGCGGGGTGCCACTTAAAGTACTTGAACAGGTACTTCAGGTTGTTTACAGACCTGATTGACCTGATATTTTTGGAGGGATCGGATTTTGCAATTAACTGAGATTGTTTCCCATATTGGGGGAAACACTCCCAGTTCAAATGGATGTGTTGCAGCCACCAGCCTGTGGCAGCTGCAAAGGTCCATTTGACAGGTTGGGAGGTGGTGGGGGGAGACCCTCACTCCTTGCAGGAGGCCACTCTGTCACTTTGGACAAAGTTTGGCCTCCACCACCCTCCTCTTAACAATCAAATGCATAAACTTGTACAATTACCCCGGTGTCCAGACACATGTACCTACCTTATGGACCCCCTCAAATGTACATCTTCCGGATGGTGGCCGCCGTAGCTGCAGTCATGACCTCGGAGGAGGACGAACAGCATCACCAGCCTCGCCGGCCACGCCGTCCACCTGTAACACGTGGAGCTCCACAACACAGTGCTGTGACACATCCACCTGAACAGCAGGAGGGAGGGCAACCGCAGAGAGAGATGCGTCGCAGAGGGCACTACCCTCGCCACTGGGTCTACAGACTGAGGCTCAGCTTCCGTGGACATGTAGTCGTGGACATCTGCAGCCTCCTTCATGCCGAGCTGCTCCCAGCTGGCCCGAGCACTATCTTCTTACCTGTCGCTGTCAAAGTCACCACTGCCCTCAACAACCTCTCCTCCGCATCCTTCCAGGGTGCCACCGAGGACATCGCCGACGTCTCTCAGTTGTCTGCACAAAAGAGCCCTGCAAATACACCTACACCCACTCTGCAGTGGCACAATGGGTGGCATCAGTTGTGGGTCTTCATAGTGATCCTCAGGAAAAGGCATTATTGCACAAACCAGACAAGATTCGCAAAGATGTGGCAGTAGTGGTGACAATATAATGTTATGTGAGTTGATCAGAAATTAAATATAGGTAAACACCATGACAAACCCTCAAACACCCTTCATGCTCACGACACGTTTGCCTTATGCTTCCTATTGCACATATGTGATGTGGCTGCAGCACAGGTAGTGGCAGGTTGAGTGAGGCTGACTGTGAAAGAGATGCATGAGAGGGTGAGTATGAGATAGAGCCATGAGATTGTATAGGATTGGGTTGAGTGGTAGTGGTGGGATGAGTACTGGCGAGGTGAGTAGGTGCAGGTAAGATGAGGATGAGCTTTGAGTGGGTCTGAGGGGTGATGTGATAGAATAGTGTTGGCAGTGCAGAAGGAGATGTGGGGTGGGGGCAGTGATGTGGCAGACGGAGTGTAGAGGAATGAGTAAGTGTACTCTCTTCGGCTGACCTACTTAGGTGAGTGAAGCGCCTCCTGCACTGTATGCAGGTGGGCGATATGTTGGTGGTGCAGGTGACCTCCTCTGCCACCTCGAGCCAGGCCTTCTTGATGGCAGAGGCAGGCCGCTTCCTCCCACCCGCTGGGGGGATGATCTCAGAAAATAGGAAAAATTACAGCATGGAGCCTTCCCCCTGGGCTGCTCCATGCTGTAATTTTTCCTATTTTCTGCAGCATCAGTCAGTGGAGGACTGCCCCTTTAAATAGAGCTCCTCCAGCTGACAGACCTTGCTGCGCATGCGCAGTCCGCCCGACGCGCAGCTCAGCAGCGGGGAACCCAGAAGAGCAGGTAAATGGCTCCAATTAGCCTGCGATTCTGTGTGGAGCACACTGATTTCACCGGGCACGTTACCCACATGCCCAGTCAACCCCCCGCTGAGAACCCGCCGCCCTGCTAATATCGAGCCCAAAGAAACAGAAAGGAAAAGTAAGAAAAAAATGTAAATTTAAAATCTCTAACAACAATTAACAATTATCATGTCGTTAAAAAGATTCTTACACTCTTAATTACCAGACTTCACTTTCTGTGGCGAGTTTAATGGGCAATTAATGTGCAAATCCAGAAAATTCTTAGAAATAATAGGGAGGCTAAGGGCGAAATGCCATTTGTGTGAAGCAAACGGCTGAGAAGCATATATTGAGCAGCAAGTTCTAGAGTTTCACAACTCACAGTGTATCTCTTAAACCATTGAAGTTGATGGCTGATTTGCACATTAATAAAGACGACGTTATTAAGCCTTTGAATGGAGGATTATAGAAAGACTTCCAGAGTCCTGTAAACCACAAAAAGTTACAATTAATAGGTGTTTGAAACATTAAGGACTTTGAGAATGTTGTTCACCAAATAAGAAAAGGAAACACTTGAACGTAGCGACAGAGGGGGGAGGAGGCCAAGACAAGACAATTATGCAGGGAGCATTAAAAAGGCAAAAATCAAGGAAAAGTTGGCTGGAAAAATAAGGAAGTGGACATGAATACCAATCACACTGGCAACAGTAGTAACAGCAAAACATTGGGCAATGTGGCTATCTAACCTCAGGCATGACACTCAGTGAAGAAGATGCCTGTCTGATTCATCACTTTCCCCTTTTTCTGGTCTCTCTCTGCAAATATTATTCTGAAATGAGCTGCCAGCAGCCCTCTGATTCTCACCATCACAAATGGAATCAACTGGTTTGTTATCAACTGCCATACACACATCCAAAAACAGACTGGTTTTGTCAACTAACCCAAATGATCCTGGAGTCACCCAGCAAAAGTTTATAATCATCTTGACTTTGATGACACTATTGAACAAGTTGAGAAGGGCATGAGGAGAACTCCCGTCACTTAACAGAACCTAAGGTGGTCTCCAATTCAGCAAAGGAACAAAAACCCAAATGTGCCTTGAATGTTCGATGAAGAACCCATGAAGAACTTATTCAACATATGGAGAATTCTGACATGCTTGGATCCTGTGGAGACAATGTTAAACACTATGTTCTTGATTGAGGTGTTTTCTATAAGCTAGAGAATATGGGAATTGCCATAACTCAAAGTGAACCTTTCTGCTGTACTCAAGGGCAGATAAATCTGAGCTCTTGCTCAATCGCTAATGATGCGACTGAATAGCTATGGCACCACCTGCTACCAGATCATCTTTAGGGTCAGCCATCTTAATTATACCCCTAATGATCATCTCATGGATCAGAGATCTCTCTCTGAAATGAAACCGGTAGCAGTTCCAGTGGGTTGGGCATGCTGTCTGCAGAGGTGAAAACCTGCTAGAAAGTGCGTATGTCCTCTGTACACCAACTCACAGAAAACACACCGAGGACAGACTCGAGCTTCTTTGCCTAAAGCACATCACATAGCTGATGAACAGCCCTCTTGAGTTATGTTGGCTCCAAGATTAAATGTGTCGGCAAAGATCACAGCAAGGTCGAAGAAACCTGCCTTGTCCACTTGCAGCTCCACAATTGGAACGTGAGGAGAACAATGCATTAACTTTATTAGTCTATTTGCATTGTTAGGATTATTTATAAATTAAATGGATGAATTCCACCAATATCTTGTTATGCAACTTTAATCATTAATGCTGCACCAGAATTAAGATAGAACAAAAGCATTCTTTGACACCTCTTCTGTATCCTAATTTATCTGCAGAATCAGTATCAAAAGAGGTTCCAGATCAGTTTCTTAAAATTACGAGAACCACCATTAACAATCTGAAATTCTAATCAGAGCGCACACCAGTTTCAGGCAAATAAACATGGCTATTTCCATTGGCAGTGCTATGTTTTTGGAGGTTGATCTATCTCCCCTCCCTTCCTTGGAGTGAGTCAATTGGTGAAATAAATGTCCAGTTGTCAAATCGACTGGTAGTTTAATGCTGATAAATTATATCACACTGGTACTGTCAAGTGACACAGAAATAAAATGTTATCAGTTTTCTGTTTTCCAGGAAAGGCACTGGAAATAAAGAAAAGGAAATAATATCTGCAGTATTTGGGATAATGTCTTTCGTAAGCCAGTGCACAGTCATTCCCAACAAATACATTCATTTCAGAGAGATGTTTAAAAGCCTAGTGAATACTGTGAACATTGATTATTGATGGTTACCTTGTCTCACTTGTCTGAGAGCTTTATTAGAACTGGTATGTAGATTTGGAGTGATTTTGACATTGAGACTGCATGTAATTATTGGTGTGTGGTCTGTGGGGATCTTTAGCACCAGTATTAAATCATATTCCAGTTTAACTCCCATGTTGTCAGAAGCAATGTCAGGTCATGGTGATGGTTTATTTCAGTTCCTTCTACTATATACCATACCATCTGGGGGAAGAACTTGCAGTGTTTTTCTAAATGTCTATTAATACATTGCACATATGTGAAATGACCATACTCATTCCTACAATATTGCTCCTGCGTTCAAGTATGTCATGGAACCCGGTGCAGTTTTGACCTGGTTCGACCGGAAAGAAATTTGAAACAAACTGAAAGTGGTTTTCTGTTCCATCTCCAATACAGCTCTACTTGACCAGAAGGCTTTAAATATATTAAATGCAGCTGTGCCCCGATTAGTTTCACTTACAGCTTATGAAGCTGATGCAGTGAACATTAATCTGCTCTATGGAAGTACTTACCAAATCCTTTCACTGTCCCAGTGCTGGTCCATCATGATGGTAGGGTGCAGGCTTTGCTGGTCACAGGAGTTTATTAAAAGATTCACCTGCTTTTGAAAATGTGCCAAAATAGCAATCAAACCCCTGCACATCAGGAATTGGAGACATCGAGGACATGCTGTTTCTTATCTGTTCAATGTTGTACAGATTATTATGAGGAGGACTCTTAATGACAGCCTGTCTAATTCCCTCCCTAACAGTCTTCACCTCTCTATCTCTCTCTCCTTTAAGACACTCCTTAAAACCTACCTCTTTGACCAAGCTTCTGGTCACCTGTCCCAATATCTCCTTATGTGGTTCGGTGTCAAGTTTTATTTGATAACGCTCCTATGAAGCATCTTGGGACATTTTGCTACGTTAAAGTTGTTGTTTTTGTTGGGTTGTTGTTGGCTACAGAAGACCTGTGCATCAGGAGCAGGTGGTACTAACTGGCCACAAACCCAATATAAAAACAGCTGGAGATCAAGCTCTTTAAATGCTGAGCCACTACTTCCATTGATCTGTGAACCAGTTACTGATTGTGAACAGAGAGATAAAAAGATCAGTAATATACTTCCTCACTGTGACCAGGCAGTAACTTCACTGTAAGACAGTGCTGCTTCATTCAGACACATTGAGAAGCTGAAATTGTTTTCATTATAAATGGAATTCTAGAATTTTTCAAATCATGAACGGAGTGTCACTATATTCAAAGTTACAATAAGCAAATTCCACTCTACTAGGTGAACAGATCTATAGGTTGATCCATGACGACAAATCCTAGTAAAGCTGCTGCATTCTTATAAGTTGTACGATTTGGTAAACTGCAAAAATAACTAATAGAGAATATCATAGACAATCTAAATGCAAATATAGGATTCCTGCACCACTGACCCTACAATGGGGGTAATTTTGACTTTGGGCACGAGTGTAAAATAGGCGATATCGGCTTGGCCACCCGTTACCACTTCTCCTGATTTTCGTTTCCATTAAAGTCGATAGGAGAGGTGTTTAATGGGTAGTCGAGCTGATATCGCCTGTTTTACACTATCACCCAATGTCAAAATTTACCCCCAGTCTGTCCTTATCAAACAGATCAACACACACAAACACAACCCTTGAAAAACATTCAAAAGGCTCATTCTCAAAAACACAGACACATAAAGAGAAATATTAGCACAGATGTAATTTTGATATAAATATTAAAGGGTTTATTTATGCTGTTAAATAATTTTAGAAGGAAATATCAGTCCTACAATTGACCTAAGGACTGGATAGAAATATTATCAAAAACACAGTGACCTCCCACCCCTTTAACAGTGGAGTTACAGTTTGGGGTTTAAAAGGCAGGTTACATTTGCACAGTAATAGGTTTGTGACACTTGTCAAAGTCATTTGTGGCACTGGGACATAAAAGTCAGAAAGTTCACAGCCTCCAAGAAGGAACAATTACAAGATATCAAAAAGTCAATTTATGTATTTATCTAAAACAAGTCAGCTCTTCCATGGTAGGAATGTTGTAGTTATGTACAGTGGTTAAAGTGGAATTTGTTAAAAGGGGACATTCAGTACCTCTGGCCTTGCATAATCTTTGACCCCAGGCTTTTATTTTATGTGAGTTAAAACTTCTTTACTCCAGTAGCAGCTAATATACTACTACTAGGGAAACAAACTTTTGAAATAGAAAAAAAGATTATTTTAAAATGTGGAACTGGAGCTCACAAGTGGCATTCTGGAACTTATGCTTCATTGCTATCTTAGTTGTGTACAAAATTATACACTGTCTTTCCTATATTTTTGCTGCTTTCTCACACCTGTGATCATCACTTTCCACCTCCATATTAGTCAAAGATTTCTTCCCTACCATGACACAAGGCTAAATTTTATAACTTAGTGCTCCCGGCATAGAGCCTCACTCGGTGGGAGGGCAGATTAGATGATCGGGTGTGGGGGCTGGCGTTTCATGACCATCCCAAATTTTTTGGTTCTTAATTTTAATAAATAACTGATAAATAATACTTGAAGATATCTTGGTGGGGATTATTGTTCAAGAGATTCACCAGAAATGGATTACACGCCATCCGTTATAGAATTATTTTGTCTGAAAACGATGGTCAAACTCACTGATTAATCACATGTTGCAGGAGCGACACAAACTACAGAGGTAAACTGTTAAACAACAGTGTAAGTAGGGCTGCTGAAAGAGCAATTATGTCATTGATTACAAATTAATAAAAACCCATTTTGTAGGTGACCTGAAATACTGTCGGCCAGACATCACTCACAATAAGTCCGAAGGCAGACTAGCTCTGGATTCCTGCAGTCTACATGGTTGTCACTTTTAGGTTTGATTCAGAAGAAAAATAAGTTGGATTTACTCTGAATCACAGTAGAGATGAGGCAATCCAGTGCTCTTATAGAAGCGACTTTACCCTGAAATTCCATTCACAAGATCCCAGAGTTCTTTATCTGACAGTATAAGCTCTCATCTTCCTCCAGAACTAAGGTAAAGATAAAATACACTGGGGTTGGGTGGTTTGTCAGGTCGAGTGTGGATTTGTACTTACAAAGGGTCTTGTTTCATTGCTCTGCAGTGCACAAATGAGGCCATAGTTGTAGTAAACAGGCAACAGCTCAGGCAGAAACCAACAGTTAGATGGTCACGTTTCTTTTGTGAGAAGTTTCTTCCACAGATATGCGAAGCGATCTTTCCCACTCTGTCTTAGAAGGTTAATAAAGTCCCACTTATTTAACGTGAAATTATAAAGAATGCTTGTTTCACTGTGATGTACATAATTAATTAAAGAAACGGGACAGAGATTGGTACTGCCTATAGCTACGTTTTTTTCCCACAGTGTGCTGTTTTTGACATAAATTTGTATTATGTTCATAATTGTATTTGTGGAACTTTTCTAACTATACTGCTAACTTGTCTTTCCATCCCCCCCATTTACCACAGTTCCCACCTCCTAGTTAAAACAGTCAAGTTATTTTTCCTCCATATTTCCTGCACTGTGACTCTCTTCTACTGTGTGTACATTTCCTTTTTCTGTTGGTTGTTTGGTCTCCCTATACTCAAAACCTTGTATGCTGTAAATCTGAATAGATCTTGAGAAAATCTAGGGTGTCGATGGAATCAGTTGTACATTTAGAGTTTAAGCTCGTATGGCACGTATTTCAAATGTTGTAAGTCATGCACTTTGCGCACAGGGCTGGAAATTAATTTCAATCATAGTTCACTCACTTCCATTCTGTTAACACCAGCTTCAGCCTGTATACACTGGTTCTGTCAATCTTCAAAAATGCAAATGCATGGCATCAGGAATTCACTGACTTCAGTGAAATTCCAAAGTTTATGGCCTCCTAGATTTGTTGATAAGGTCCACTGTTTAAACTACAAGTCTATAACACAGAGGTCATCTAATCTCTTGCATTGTCTCAGTTTCTTCGAACCATGGCATTTTCAATGTTGTGGAAAATTATATTTACATTCTATTCATATTTGTTATGTTGTTGCACTTTGGTAAATCATTTGTGTTATGAGTTGCATTTAAAAAAAAACATTTTTTAGACATTTGCTTGTGAATTCTGTATTGGTCATGTCCAGCACCCATGTTTACACTTAAAGACCTACTGTCACCGTGGCAACATGTCTTGTAAGACATTTTAGTATGGTTGTAAACTGAGTTTAGTGCAATCAGCAAAGCAACACTGCATTCCTGATTGCATCTAGTGCTACAAAACTATGGTAAAAATGTGAAAACCATCTTGCAAAATGTTATGATGTGTAGATCAAGTATTGTTGTACCTCAAGCAGCAGCCGATGGAGTTTTGTTGTAGCAAAGCTTTAAGAGTAGGTTATTCCAGAAATTGAGTACCTGCCTAGAAACTCCCTAGTATGGCAATGCTGCCCCTTAAAGGTGTTACCAATGTTATGATGGGTGTGAAAATATCAGTTCACACTCTGAAACTGCATAGGTGAGTATCATAACTAGCAGTTAGTATTGTATGAAAACAGCAGAGTAAAATAACACTGATCTCCAGTTCCATTTTTAGTTTTTTTTTGTTATTTGTCTCATGCACTTAATGAAAAGGAACAATCTGATGAAAATGAGATACCAATTTCTAACCAACTTCGTCAGACTGGCCTATATATCTGTCTCTAAACGAAATCTGTACCTTAGTCATCATTATCTACTGTCCTCTATCTCATGCTTCACAATGTATTTCAGAGTATGGTTTTCCGATGATGTTATTTTTACGTTGTAATTTATGGTTCTGCGCGACTGCTCATGGAAATAAATTATTGGCTTATCAAACTGGGTTTTGATTTGTGTTTTTTTTATTTCACACACAATGATACTTGTTGCATTTTATACAATTAACTACAGAAAAGCAGGTTCATTACTGTATGTGTAAATGGTTCACAATTGTCTTTAACACATCAAGTAGAAGTAAAAGAATCGCCTTCAGACTTCCATTTCTCAACTACAGTTGCCTACCATTGTAAAGTTAGTCAACACTCTGTGGCTTTGCCCAATTAAGGATGTTTATAAGCAAGGTGTTAGCATGCGGTCTTAGAAACAAGCCAAATGAAGCTGCTTGAAAGTAGAACAAATATTTTCACCTGGCTGACTCTATAGAAAGTCAAGAAGAATTTTTGGCTTGCAAATTAAATATTTCTGATGTGAACGAATAAGCTGGCAGTAAACAATACGGTGGTGTGCT
Organism: Heptranchias perlo; assembly: GCF_035084215.1. Classification (NCBI taxonomy): domain Eukaryota; kingdom Metazoa; phylum Chordata; class Chondrichthyes; order Hexanchiformes; family Hexanchidae; genus Heptranchias; species Heptranchias perlo. The sequence continues at coordinate 106,304,662 of NC_090327.1, forward strand.
GATAGCCTCCCACAATCTGGTCAAAATCACTGTTTTTGGCACTTTGGCCTGTTCTAAAGTAACACGATAACCCTTAATTTCACCAGCCTCCTCTCAAAATACATTTAGACACAATCCAAATAACAAAGTGTTAATGAAACTTACAAAAATAAAATTCCTATAAAGCCTGAAGCCAAGTTTTGAATTATATCTGAAACTCTTCAAGGACTAAAGGACTGGTTTAGTTTCTCAGAAACAGATTTTTTTTTCTTTATTTATATTGCTAAGATAATATTTTCAGAACACTGTAAATTCTGAGTTGTCAAGTATAGAAAAATACAGATGTTGTCACCCAAACATTATTACATTTACTGGTTAAATGTTTGATACATGGTCAAATAGCACTTAGCGAAAAAACAAATAGAACATTTTTAGAAGTTGAAAGAAGAAAAAACAAATTATTTTTTGCTCCATCCTGTTCCAGGATTACAATAACGTTCACTGTTTAGTTTTGAGATAGAATGAATCTGACAGGCACCTCGTTACTGAAGAAAATTAAAGCAGAAACATGGGAACAGTTCATGGTGATGAAGATCTGTCCAGATCTACTAGTGAAGTTAATGATAGGTCCTTGGTCAGCTTAACTGCGTCATCTCCTACAAGTTAGCATAAATAGATTCTTCCTGATACTCCATAGCCCTCAAATTTGCTCGGTCATAGACGTCAGGATTTGAGTAGCTGTTTTGATTGGCTCTTCTTTGCTGTTCATAAAGAGTGCTATTAGAATTGTATTACAGACAGCAACAATCATTAAACTCTACCAGAATTTTTCTTTTAAATGGATGAATAAACTAGATAAAGGGTTGATACCCATTGCAAAGAACATCAGCATGTTTGACAAAAGAGGCTGAGAAGACAAGTCAAATCATAAAGTCATGGTGAGACAATGTCAAGTTTGGGTTTTAATCCGATTACCCCGCTTTACTTGGTTTAATCTTTTCTGAGAGGAGAATTTATTACAGTAATAATGACAATTAAAAAATTGATAATTTGTCAGGACAATCTGTCAACATTTTGTCCAAGCAGTTCAGAGAATAACTGGATGAGTAGGTAATTGGTTGTTTATTAATTTCAATGTCACTATATCAAACCCAATTCTGTCCTCACTTATCGTTCACACATGCACATTGCCAGGAGGAGTTTCTAGAAAACAATTAGGAGTGGGGAGCCTGGATGATTTTGTCCCCCTACCTTAGAAGTGTTGAGGTCAAAATTGAACACTTCTACCACCATCCCAGCTACTCAGCACAGAGCAGAGTGTGGATATACAACTGTCCTGACTTATATGGCTCATTTACTCACTGCGTTGACCAGCTGAGCTATTAGAAAGACTTGCATTTATATAGTGTCTTTCATGACCTCAGAATGTCCCAAAGCACTTTACAGCCAATAAAGCTCTTTTGAAGTGTAGTCATTGTTGAAATGTAGGAAATGCAGCAGCCATTTTGTGCGCAGCAAGGTCCCACAAACAGCAATGAGGTAATGCCCAAATAATCTGTTTTTGATGTTGGTTGAGGGATAAATATTGGCCAGGATACCATGCTCCATTACTTTGAGAAAGACGCTCACAAAATCAAAGGGACTGGCCACTGTCACTACTGTTTATTACATATATTAAACATTCATTGCCCTTTATCAGATATCATCTGACCCTTGGATTAAATTACCTCCTCATTATCTTTTACAACTCACATTCAAGGCCACATGATCGCATATTAACTGGAAAAAGAATCCTTTAAAAAAAAATGATGAATGTTTTGACCTCATTCAAGGAACAGTATGCTCTACCCCAATCTTACAAGAAGTCTCACTCTAATTGCACTAATGGGATTCTTTCCAATTCCCATGGATGGGTGTGGCAGACAGGACTGGATTGGAAGAGAAGGGGAACAGGTTGGAGCCCCTGCCAATAGCTGAGGTGTTTTGTCATCTTTGAACCCATCGAGGGACTGGAACTGAAACGGTCTTACAGGATACATGCTAATTCTAAGTTGATGTGACCCATCATTAGATTTGCATTAACAGCAATTAATGTAATAATCATGTTAATTGTAACAAAGATTGTCTTACATGATTTCTTTCAGTGTTATTCTTTTTTAACTGGTTTTTGTTCTTTCTCCGTTTCTTTCTCCTGAGGAAAAGAATAATGCACATTAGTATAACAAAGATTAATTATTTCACTAATCTATTTACTATACACAATTTATGTAAATCACATAATACATACCTCCTAACACATATAATGGTAACAACACTGATTACCAATAAAAGGGCTCCAAAAACAACCGCACCAATAATAATCAGGAACTTTGTTAAGTCTGTAACAGAACAAGAAAAAAATATTAGCACGTAACATATTAACTAAAAAGAAAATGTTGGAGGGTATTACTTGATAAATGCCATGCGATTATATTTGCTGCAAAGATATCTGTGCCTTGCTAATGTTTTGAGCTGTGAACCATTCTGAGCTTTTTAGTGTATAAAAGTAACTGTGCTCACTTGCTTTGGTTTTCCACCTCTTATAGCAACAATTAAATTGTCATAGTTCAAAAGTTATTGCATAAGTGGTCTTGTGGCAGGGTACATTGGTATACAATTGGGTCATTTCTCAAAGGGATAGACACAAGTCAGTATCCCTGAACTTTACTTTGCATAGGGCTGTGCTATACAGTTCTGGGAGTGCTTACTGTTGAGACTGGGTGCAAACAATGAACTTCTTTCCCTTTAGTAAGCACAAAGATTTATCAATATTTCAGGTGAATAATTAACATGCAAATAGCCTAAGAATACAGATGAGCAAATGTAAAGGCCTTCCTAAACTTTGTCCTTCAGAACAATGGATGCATAACAATCTCTTAAAGTCATTCCCCTTTTCTTCCATTGCAATGCTTTAGTCTTTTTTTCCCCTTAAAAAGATGCACTTTGCTCATTTGCTGTATCCCGGTCCTGACAGTAACAGGAGTCAGCTATAGCTTTTGTTTGAAACATTTTCTAAAATGATTTCATCGTATCTTAGTAGGAGACCATTCAGCCCATCGTGCCTGTGCCGGCTCTTTGAAAGAGCTATCCAATTAGTCCCACTCCCCTGCTCTTTACCCATAGCCCTGTAAATTATTCCCCTTCAGGTATCCCTTTTGAAAGTTACAATTGAATCTGCTTCCATCACCCTTTCAGGCAGTGCATTCCAGATCATTACGACTCACTGCATAAAAAAATGTTTCCTCGTGTCCCCTCTGGCTTTTTTGCCGATCACGTTAAATCTGTGTCCTCTGGTTACCGACCCTTCTCCAATGGGAATCAGTTTCTCCTTACTTACTCTGTCAAACCATTCATGATTTTGAATACCTCTATCAAATCTCCCCTTAACCTTCTCTGTTCTAAGGAGAACAACCCCAGCTTCTCCAGTCTCTCCACATAACTGAAGTCCTTCATCACTGGCACCATTTTAGTAAATCTCTTCTGCACGCTCTCTAAGGCCTTGACATCCTTCCTAAAGTGTGGTGCCCAGAATTGAACACAATATCTAGCTGAGGCCTAACCAATGTTTTATAAAGGTTTAGCATAACTTCCTTGCTTTTATACTCTATTAATAAGCCCAGGATTACATACGCTTTTGTTAACAGCCTTCTCAACTTGTCCTACCACCTTCAAAGATTTGTGTATGTTCACCCCCAGGTCTCTCTGTCCCTGAACCCCCTTTAAAATGATACCATTTAGTTTATATTGCCTTTTCTCATTCTTCCTATCAAAATGCATCACTTCACACTTCTCTGCGTTAAATTTCATCTACCGTGTGTCTGCCCATTTCACCAGTCTGTCTCTGTCCTCCTGAAGTCTGTTACTATCCTCCACATCGTTTACTACACATTTCCGAGTTTCATGACATCTGCAAGCTTTGAAATTATACCCTCTATACCCAAGTCCAGGTCATTAATATATATCAAAAAGAGCAGTGGTCCTAATACTGACCGCTGGGGAACACCACTGTATACTTCCCCCCAGTCTGAAAAACAAATGTTTATCACAACTCTCTGCTTTCTGTCCCTCAGCCAATTTTGTATCCACGCAGCCACTGTCCCTTGGGCTTTAATTTTGCTAACAAGTCTATTATGTGGCACTTTATCACATGCCTTTTCAAAGTCCATATACACAACATCAACCGCACTACCCTCATCAACCGTCTCCGTTACTTCATCAAAGAATTCAATCAAGTTAGTCAACCATGATTTTCCTTTAACAAATCGGTGCTGACTTTCATTTATTAGACCATACTTTTTCAAGTGCCAATTGAATTTGTCTCTAAAAGTTTTCCCCACCATTTCCCCATTTAAATAATTGTAAACAATTTTACAACACCAAGTTATAGTCCAGCAATTTTATTTTAAATTCACAAGCTTTTCACAAATAAAATTGCTGGACTATAACTTGGTGTTGTAAAATTGTTTACAATTGTCAACCCCAGTCCATCACCGGCATCTCCACATCATGACTCCCATTTAAATAGATAGTGCACACAGATTTGAATAGCTTCAGACAGTTTTTTTTGCAAAGGGGAAAAATCATTCTAGGGGTAATTCCGAGATCCTGCATTCCCACTGGAGAGCCACACTTGCAGGGATCAAGAGTCGGAGAATCTGGGGGAGGAGGGGGGACCCTAGTACATATTCCTTTGTCTAACCCAAGCTTCGTATTTTTTTCCTGTACATGTCTGGCTGGGTCATGGTGTACTTCCTGCATCCAAGATGGTGAGCAGATAATTGCTCCAACACCTCCATCACTGCCACTCTTCAGTGAGCCATTCAGAGGCAACCAACATTGGCCCAGCAATGATTTGTCTTTCAGCTTTCCCTTCGTTGGTGGATGGATTTTGATAAAGTAAATAAGGAGAAACTCTTTCCACTGGCAGGAGGGTTGAGGACACAGATTTAAGGTAATTGGCAAAAGAACCAGAAGGGAGATGAGTTTTTTTTTACGCAGTCTGTTACGATGATCTGGAATGCATTGCCTGAAAGTGTGGTTGAAGCAGATTTAATAGTAACTTTCAAAAGGGAATTGGATATATACTTGAAAAGGAAAATATGCAGGACTATGGGGAAAGAGCAGGGGAAAGGAACTAATTAGATAGCTCTTTCAAAGTGCTGGCACAGGCACGATGGGCTGAATGGCCTTCTTTTGTGATGTATGATTCTATGGCTAGCCTCTCCATTAAAATTGAGAACCTAATGGAGTGTGGGGGAGTGGAAATGGACTTGTGTTTTCCCACTTTGTGACTCCACTCAATGGGGCTCCAATGTACTGCATCAAGGTCTTTAAGCCTTACACCCACAGGAACCCATAGATGGAAAATTTGTTGGGCGAGGTAATTGCATTATTTTTCCAGTCTGACATTTGCTGACCATGAGGCGAAGTGCAATGCAAGAAATGTAGTCAATGCAAGAAATGATTAAAAATATACCATGGAGGGAGTGGATCACAGTTTATTTAAGGTGAGGACCAAATCTCAGCCATGCTGCTGAGGGAGGTGTTGAGTGGAGACCACACTAATATGTACACATATTATATGATCAGAGAATTTAAAATAACGTGAATATTTCCAAGTACAGAGCTGTTATTTCTATCTATAAGGTACTGAAGTAACTTGATTCAGTTGTGGGGTTAGAAACAATGAGACATGATATAACTTCAGATCCATCCACTGTCCTCCAAAAAGTTGGCATGATTCTTAAAGGGATTATGGATCTTGGCCAAGAAAATGCAGCAATTTTGCAAATGATTTAGTTGATTCTAGATAGCTTTATCCTAAAAATTCAATCCTTTATATTTTGTTTTAGGTAGTTAGCTTAAGTTACATAGAATTACATAGAATGTGCAGCACCGAAACAGGCCATTTGGCCCAGCAGGTCCATGCCAGTATTTATGCGCCACACGAGTCTCCTCCCACTCTTCTTCATCCAACTCCATCAACATATCCTTCTATTCCTTTCTCCCTCATGAGTTTATCAAACTTCCCCTTAAATGCATCTATTCTAGTTGCCTCAAATACTCCTTGTGGTAGTGAGTTCCACATTTTAACCACTCTCTGAGTATACAAGTTTCTCCTGAATTTCCTATTGGATTTATTAGTGACTATCTTATATTTATGGCCCCTAGTTCTGGTCTACCCCACAAGTGGAAACATCTTCTCTACGTCTATCCTATCAAACCCTTTCATAATCTTAAACACCTCAATCAGGTCACCCCTCAGTCTTCTCTTTTCTAGAGGAAAGAGTCCTAACCTGTTCAATCTTTCCTGATAGGTATAACCTCTCAGTTCTGGTATCATCCCAGTAAATCTTTTTTGCACCTTCTCCAGTGCCTCTATATCCATTTTATAATATGGAGACCAGAACTGTTCACAGTCCTCCAAGTGTGGTCTAACCAAGGTTCTATTGAAGTTTAAATTCAATTCCATCCCTCTAAAAATGAACCCCGGTGCTTGGTTTGCTTTTTTTTATGGCCTTATTAACCTGCGTCGCAACTTTTAGTGATTTGTATATCTGTACCCCCAGATCCCTCTGCTCCTCTACCCCATTTAGATCATATTTTCCAAGCAGTATGTGGCCTCCTTATTCTTCCTACCAAAATTCACCACCTCACACTTACCTATATTGAAATTCATTTGCGAATTACACACCCATTCTGCAAGTTTATTAATGTCTTCCCCTATTTTGTCGCAGTCCTCCTCAGTATTAACTATGCCCCGCAATTTGGTGTCATCCGCAAATTTTTTAATTGTACTTCTAATTTCCGAGTCCAAATCGTTTATGTAAATAGTGAACAACAGTGGTCCCAGCACCAATCTTTTGGAACACCACTTCCCAGCTTTTGCCAGTCTGAGTAACTACTTTTAACCCCTACTTTTCTGAATTCTGTTGCCACCAAGTTCAAAACTTCTCTGAATCACATTAAAAAGCAGGCAACCAAAATAACATTTGAAGTTTTCCTGGTTAATTATATCCCATTCTGTGTTAGCTGTCATTGAAAAGGTTATGATGTGGAGATGCCGGTGATGGACTGGGGTTGACAATTGTAAACAATTTTACAACACCAAGTTATAGTCCAGCAATTTTATTTTAAATTCACAAGCTTTCGGAGGCTTCCTCCTTCGTCAGGTGAACGATGTGAAAAAGTCGCATGTTTGTAATTATTAATATTGGACTTCATATATTTTCAGTCATATTTTTATATTCAATGGATTCAGCAATGACACAGACATGCCCCTGTGTAGAGCTGTCTATCGTTTCACATTGTTCACCTGACGAAGGAGGAAGCCTCCGAAAGCTTGTGAATTTAAAATAAAATTGCTGGACTATAACTTGGTGTTGTAAAATTGTTTACAATTGAAAAGGTTGTTATGGCTAATTTCAAAATGACTCACAATAAACACGAAAATAGTGACAAAGAGCCCCGAGGGGAAAGACTACACTCAAGATATCTTCATACATGGAATGAAAAGATGAAGCCTCATTCATATATTAGAGCCAAAAATGTTGTGATTCATATAATAGTCTTATGATTTAGGCTAAACTGGTCCCACATATCAATAGAGACATGTTCAAACCAACTAGTCACAATGCAAAAAAAATAACTTTTGTAGATGACACAGTTTGTACATAGGTTGTTACCTGTAAATGTGCCAAACTGGGGAAACACAGTAGGTGCTAAATTGGGCCGTGTAGAGCCCGTTATTTCGGTGCTACACAGCCTCTCCATCATCCAAGATGGCGTCTTGGATGCGCATGCACGTTTCCTGCGTGGTGTGCTGAACGCCATCTTGGTATAGGAGTTTGCGCAGGTGCAGATAACGAACGCTGGAATCATGTAAAGTAGGGAGAAAATGGCTTCAATCAGTGTGCAACACTGATTTAAAGTGATAGACCCCATTTTGGGACTTAACGTTCAACTCAACGCACAGTCTTAACCCCAACCATCTGAACATATCTTAGAGTGCCTGGAGGACGCCCCCCCCCCCCCCCCCCCGCCCCACTGGCACTATTTACAGGTTAGTGGCTGGATTATTGCCTCTGTAACTGTTTTCGGAGGTCTCCTAGACTTGAATACTAGGACGCGGGGACATAGCCTAACATTTAGACCCAGGGCGTGAAGGAATGAAGTTAGGAAATGCTTCTACACGCAAAGAGTGGGAGACGTTTGGAACGCTCTTCTGCAGATGGCAGTTGATGCTAGCTCACTTGTGAATGTTAAATCTGAGATTGATAGATTTCTGTGAACCAAGGGTATTAAGGGATATGGGGCTAAGGCGGGTATATGGAGTTAGGTCACAGGTCCACCATGATCTCATTGAATGGTGGAACAGGCTCGAGGGGCTAAATGCCACGGCCACTGGCTGCCTCTTGATATGCGCCACCTTCTCCTGCAAGAAAGCGGGACGTGTGCCTGGGTGATGTGCCTGTCATGATTGAATAGCTGCCAGTGTGTATGGTGTGTATGGCCTGTGAATTGTGGGAGGGCGGCTTGAAACAGTGGTAATGTGTAAGGGTGAGAGGAAGCATCTGATTGAAAGAGTTGAGTACTGATGGAAAGAGTTTGTTGGTATGTGGGTGATGGGGGGTGTAGTGTGTGGTGCAGTTGGTAGGAGACGCCACTTGACAGTTGACCTCACTCATCTTGAGCACTCGTGTCAAAGCATTGAACTTTTTCCTGCACTGCATCCATGTTCATGATGCTGTGCGCCTGGCATTGACTTCATCCCCCGCTGCCTCCCACTGCCTTTTGAGTATATGTCTGGAGGGCCTCTTGCTCCCCCACTGCGGATATAGGATGTCGCTCCTTCTGTCCACCTCTTGCACCAAGGTCTCTAGTGCATCAGCAGAGAACCTTGCTGCATGCACTCTCGCAGGCCTGGTACCAACTCAGATCAGCAGATTGGTGAGGTCTGGCGTGCAGATTGGAGGATGTGGGATTTAGTAGTGCGCAACCTTTATTCAATGTTTTAACATAACTCATCAGTGTGTAAACATAGGCATGGGATCTGCATCTGTGTTTTACGTGTGTGATGTCTAATCTCTGTTCAGACTCCATGCACACAGTAGACTGTTATTTTCAGCAAATAACAAGTACAAGCTACCTTTAAGAGATTTCTAAGAAACATCCTCCCTTTAAGAGATGGAGCTCCCTCTGGTGGTGGAAAGTGCAAATTGCATCAATTCCACATGCAAGGCCTGGAAAGGAACACCAATTGCAGGTAAGTGCTCCCTTGGGTCCAAATTTGCGTCTTGCCTGCCCATGGTCCGTCGGGCGTGGAGTGTTTGCACATAACATCGCCCAGAACGGACCCTTATCCAATTTTTCCCTCAGTGTGATTATGGCTAAATGTTATGTAGCTTTAGTAATAATAACAACTTGCATTTATATAGCACCTATAATATCGTAAGTGTCGCAAGACACTTCATAGAGGCAAAAACAGAAGCTGAGTAGTAGAAGGAAAATTAGGGGAGGTGACCAAAGGCATGGCTAAAAGGTTGGGATTGAAAATGCTTTTGAAGTTGGGAAGATAGCAGGGCCGAGAAGCTGAAGGTTCTGGCACCAAAGGTGGAACAGAGGGAGGGAGAGATGCAAAGGAGACCAGAGTCTGAAGAGTGATGGCCGCATGCTAGTACATAGGACTGGGGAGGTTGCAGAGGTAAGGATGGACTTGAGGAGGGACTTATAAATAAGAACTTGGATATTCAATGTGTTGAGCCCAGAAAAGATAGTTGTGTGCTCAGGAATTGGGTTAGGAGAGGTTCAAGGGTGTAGAAAAAAACCTAACGGAGATGAGCCTGACAAGGGCGAGGGGTGGAAACTGTCGAGTGATATGTGGTTAGGGCTTGGGGAAGGGAGGGGGCGGAGGGAGGGTCAGGGGTGAGGAGGAGGAGACCAAGGCAGCTGAGTGGATAGTCTCAGTCTTCAAGATGTAAAAACTCTGCGAGCTCCTCACACATGGTGTGTGACCTATCCAAAGCTGATTCCTACTCCTAAAGTTGCTGGTACGATCCGATGACCAAAGCAGTGTTGTCCTGCGTTGAACAAGAGGTCCCTGTTCATATTTCAGAATATGACTCACATATTGGACTGATAGGCTGAAACCATTCTCATTTCCAGTTTGGTTTCAGTAGTAGTTCTACAGGATTAATTTTCTCCTTCCTCAGGGTTAATACTCCAGCCTACATCCAGTTAGTAACTTCTCTGACATGAACTTTCACTGGGCCTCACTCCTGTCAGTGCTCTGCCATGAGGACATAGCAGCCTGTGCCATCCTCAGCCAGACTTGTCAATTCACTGCTTGAAACAGAACACCTATGGCCCAGAATTTCCTGAAATGGCCAGTTACGCCAAAATTTATGCCAAACTTCCCATAGCGCGTTACACCGAAATTTGCTGAGAATCTCATCAGCATACGATGGAATGTAAAAACCGCAGAAATCAGCATAAACAACAGGGGCCCGAGGAAAGCACTGAAATTACGTCATATTCCTTCTTTAAGTTATAGGTTGAAGCCATCAAACCATCATTTACGCACATTAGGCACAGCATGCGTAAGAAAATACAATTGCGGAAGTTTTTAAATTTTTTATACAAATCATTCTGATGCCATAAAGATGCATTTAAAGATACAGGAAATGCACTGTACGTTTCAGTGCGTTTTTTTTTAAAACGCTTCAAAAAACACTTTGATTTTAGGTGTAAATTTATAGCACGTTCAGAATTGGCACCAGTTCAGGAAATACAGGTGAGCTGCACTTTTTTGTGGGGGCGGAGCTATGTTAATGAGCGGCAGAGGGTTTCGGTGGAGGTTTCACAGAATCAGCGTACGAGATAGAGGAAAATCAGGTGTAGCATAAGTCACTTATGCCCAAATCTCCGGTGTCTTCTGCGTGGAAAGACAGCATTATGCCGTTGTTTTGAGAATTTCCTCAGGGGTTCCATAAGCTAGCACTGAAGTGACGGTGGCTGATCAGAACAACCCCTGAGGAAATTCTCAGCAATTCTGACAGCAGACACCACTATTCTGCTTGAGTGAGGTCCCACATATTTATCCAAGTAATAGTCCGAACAAAGTGGTGCACATTTTTCAGGCGTTGGCTAATGACTGGACAAAACATATCATTTTGACTAGAGCACTTGTATATTGGTGAAGCCCTCTTCATCAATTTATATTTGCCAAATAAGGGTTTAACTTAAGCAAGATCGAATCTTAACTGAGGTTTCTGCAACAATACTCAAAAGCAGGAAAATGTTCGCACAACAGTTTGTGCCATTAGAGATTGTTAGTTTATAAAATCAAAATTTAATATTGAAATGTAAAGTATTCTTTTTCCGTTAAGCGAGCATCACTGCATTATTAACTGGTTAGTTGTCACATGCACTAGTATATTTAGTTTATAGTGTGCTGACCACAAGCTATATGCTATTCTTGTATGATGCTATGATTTACAGAGCTTCATAATAGAATGATGATTTTGTAAAAGTTTTCCACTGTTATTTATCGGCTCCCTTACGAAACTTGGACTGCAATTTAAAAATTTGTACAGAAATGTAGGAGAACTTAGGAACAGGAAAAGATCATTTGAACCAGCAATCCCGCCCCCTCTTCCATTGATCTCAACCCCACCCACCCATCTTCTCGCCATAACCCTGTATCATCTTTTTCTCCAGAAACACAACTAGCTGTTTCTTAAACTCTTATTATACTATTTTCTTTCATCACCCACACTTCTGACCGTTCTTCCACGAACACATTCCCAAACAACTTTAGCAGGTGCCCATTTGCTTATTCCCATACCATTGTCCAGGCCCCAGAACACTCTTTCCATGTGAGAAAGATATATAAGTACTTTCTCCAATCTAATACACTCTATTCACTGCCTACAGTGCAGTACCCTCTATACTGCGGAAACCAAGCAATTGTGACTGTTTGCTTATCTCTGCTCTGTCCACGAGTTTGATCCTGATCTCACTGTAGCTCATCACCTCCACTACCCCTCCTATCCCCACGCGAATGTTTACGTCTTTAGCCTTATACTCTGTTATAATCAAGCTCAATACAAACTTCTGGAACAGTATCTCATTTTCCATCTTGACACTCTGCAGTCCTCTGGCCTGAACATTGACTTAGCAAGTACAGACTTTAGCTGTTTCCCTCTTTTTCCTGAACTTTCTCCCATCCCCATTCCATGTCTGCAACTGTTTAACACACCCTTTTCCTTATCCTTTTTCATAGCCTGACTGAGATGACCTTTATATACCATCCAGCACTAGCCTTGTAAAAATCTGATCACAGACTTTTAAATCCATTAGCTGCCCCTTTGTAAAAGTAGTTAGAACATAAGAAATTGGAGCAGGAGTAGGCCATACAGCCCCTTGAGCCTGCTTCGCCATTCAATAAGATCATGGCTGATCTTCTATCTCAACACCACTTTCCTGCCCTATCCTCATATCCCTTGATTCTCTTAGTGTCCAAAAATCTATTGATCTTAATCTTGAATATACTCAACGACTGAGCATCCACAGCCCTATGGGGTAGAGAATTCCAAAGATTCATCACCCTCTGAGTGAAGAAATTTTTCCTCATCTCGGTCCTAAATGGCCAACCTCTTATCTTGAGACTATGATCCCTAGTTCTAGACTCTCCAGCCTAGGGAAACATCCTCTCAGCATCTACCCTGTCAAGCCCTCTAAGAATTTTATACATTTCAATGGGATCACATCTCATTCTTCTAAACTCCAGAGAATATAGGCTCATTTTACTCAATCTCTGCTCACTGGACAACCCTCTCATCCCAGGAATCAATATACTGAACCTTCGTTACACCCCTTCTAATGCAAGTATATCCTTCCTTAGGTAAGAAGACCAAAACTGTACACAGTACTCCAGATGTGGTCTCACCAGAGCCCTATATAATTGTAGCAAGACCTCCTTACTCTTATACTCCAACTCCCTTGCAATAAAAGCTAACATACCATTTGCCTTCCTAATTGCTTGCTGTATCTGCATGTTAACTTTCTGTGATTCATGTACAAGGACACCCAAATCCCTCTGAATGCCAACATTTCTTAGTCTCTCACCTTTTAAAAAATATTCTGCTTTTCTATTCTTCCTACCAAAGTGGATAATTTCACATTTCCCCATGTTATACTCCATCTGCCACCTTCTCGCCCACTCACTTAACCTGTCTATATCCCTTTGCAGACACTTTGTGTCCTCCTCACAGCTTACTTTCTCATCTAGCTTTATATCATCAGCAGACTTGGATGCATTACACTCGGTCCCTTCATCTAAGTCATTTCACGTATTGTAAACAGCTGAGGCCCAAGCACTGAGGCGGCACCCCACTAGTTACAACCTGCCAACCCGAGAATGACCCGTTTATTCCCAGTCTCTGTTTTCTGTCCGTTAACCAATCCTCTATCTGTGCTAATATATTACCCCCAATCCCATGTGCCTTAATCTTGTGTAAAAACCCCTTGTATGGCAACTTATCGAATGCTTTTTGAAAATCCAAATATACTACATCCACTGGTTCCTCTTATCTACCCTGCTAGTTACACCTTCAAAAAACTCTAATAGATTTATCAAACACGATTTCCCTTTCATAAAACCATGTTGACTTTGCCTAATTGTATCAAAGTGCCCTGTTACTACATCTGTAATAATAGACTTGAGCGTTTTCTTTATTATTGATAACAGGATAACTGGCCTATAGTTTCCTGTTTTCTCTCTCCCTCCTTTCTTGAATAATGGTGTTACATTTGCTACCTTCAAAGCTATGGGACCATTCTAGAATCTAGGGAATTCTGGAAGATCAAAACCAATGCATCCACTATCTCTGCAGCCACCTCTTTAAAAACCCTAGGGTGTAGACCTCAGGTCCAGGGGATTTGTCGGCTTTTAGTCCCATTAATTTCTCCAGTACTTTTTCTTAACTACTTTAAGTTCCTCCCTGTCATTAGACCCTTGGTTCCTCACTATTTCCGTTTTTTTTGTGTCTTCTACTGTGAAGACAGATATAAAATATTTGTTTAATTTCTGCCATTTCCTTATTTCTCATTATAATTTCTCCTGTCTCTGCCTCTAAGAGACCCACGTTTACTTTCACCAATCTCTTCCTTTTTACATACTTGTAGAAACTCTTACAATCTGTTTTTATATTTCTTGTTAGTTTACTCTCATATTTAATTTTCTCCCTCTATTGATTTCTTGGTCACCTTTGCTGATTTCTAAAATCTTCCCAATCCTCAGGCTTACTACTCTTTTTGGCAACATTGTAAGTATCTTCTTTTAGTCTAATACTATCTTTAACTTCTCTCGTTAGCCACGGGTGGATCACTTTTCCCGTTTTTATTTTATTCCTCAAGGGAATGTATATTATGAATTATTTCTTTAAATGTTCACCATTGCTTATCTACTGTCATATCTTTTAATCTAATTCCCCAATCTACTTTAGCCAACTTGGTCCTCATACCTACATAATTGGCTTTGTTTAAATTAAAACCCTAGTTTCAGACTTAACATCACGCTCAAACTCAATATGAAATTCTATCATATTATGATCACTCCACCCCAGAAGATCCTCAACTATAAGATTACTAATTAACCCTGTCTCATTACACAATACCAGATCTAAAATAACCTGTTCCCTAGTTGGTTCCTTGACATATTGTTCTAGGAAACTCTTTCGAATGCATTCCATGAACTCGTCCTCCAAAGTACTTTTGCCAATTTGGTTTGCCCATTCTATATGAAGATTAAAGTCCCCATGATTATTGCATTACCCTTGTTACATGCTCCTCTAATTTCCTGATTTGTACTCTGTCCAACACTATAACTACTGTTAGGGATCCTGTAAACTACTCCCACCAGTGTTTTCAGCCCCTTGTTATTTCTTAGCTCCACCCATATTGATACTACATCCTTTATTATCAGGGCTGCCCCACCCCCATTCCTTTTCCATTTTGCCTATCTTTTCTAAATGTCAGTACCCTGGAATATTTAGTCCTCAACCTTGGTCACCCCGCAACCACATCTCAGTAATGGCTACTAGATTAAACCCATTCATCTCTATTCGTGCCATTAATTCATCTATCTTGTTACGAATGCTTTGTGCATTCAGATTTAATGCCTTTAATTTTAACTTTTTTCTATTTTTCCCTGATGTGATCTTAGTCACTAATGCTCTATTACCTTTGTTAAACACTCTGTCCCTTCCTGACACACTCTGCTTGTTTTTACCCAAATCGCAACTCTGCTCTACAGCCTTGGCTTTTCTCTTTAGACTTATAAATTTATCCTTACCTGAACCTTCCTCCGCTCTTATTCTTTTATAGCATATCTGTATTCTGAACCTTTACCTGTTATTCTGCCTTCTCCTCTTTGTTTTGATTAGTCATATAAATAAACTCTCTTCGTTTCAGTCTTTCCAGTTCTGATGAAAGTTCTCTATCCAAAACATTAATTTATCTTTCCCTTTACAGATGCTGACAGGCCTGGAAAGTGGAACTTGCTGCCACATGGAGTAGTTGAAGCAGATAGCATTGTGTTTTTCCAGCATTTTCTGTTTTTTTACACTATTTGCTTCAATGGCGTTCCCTGGTAACCTTTATGCCTTATACTCTCTGTGAAATAGTAGTTCCTAAATACCCTATTTACTCCTATTTTTAAAATTATATGTTGCCTTTTTTTACACTTCCACACTTGGATTACTGTAAACAGTTCTGGTCTCCATACAACAACAATGACATTGAAGCTTTGGAGAAAGTACAGAAAAGATTTATAAGGATGTTACCAGAATTAAGAGAATGTAACTATCAGGAAAGACTGAGCAGGCTGGGGCTCTTTTTCTGGAAATGAGAAAACTAAGAGGACACCTGATGGAGGTCTTTAGAATGATGAAAGAATTCGATAGGGTGGATGTGGAGAAACTGTTTCCACTTGTGAGTGAGTCCAAGGGCTCATGAATATAAGACTAACAGATCAAATAAAGAATTTAGGAGGAATTTCTTTAGACAGAGAGTGGTGAGAATATGGAACTCGCTGCCACATGGACTGGTTGAAGCGAACAGCATAGATGCATTTAAGGGGAGGCTTGATAAGAATAGAGGGACACAGGAGCAGAGTTGAAAGAGGTAATTAGAGTGGGAGGAGGCTCATGTGGAATATAACACTGGCATAGAACAGTTGCATCTAATGGCCTGATTCTGTGCTGTAGATTCTATGTAATTCTATGCTTCCCACCCATTATGGATGCTATAACATTTTCAATGGTGTGCTTAATTACAGACCAGAGCAAATAATTATATATTGAGAGGGGGGCAAAGCAGAAGACACAATGGTTCATTGAGGTTGTTAAGCTGGGGTTGTTCTCCTTAGAGCAGAGAAGGTTAAGAGATTTGATAGAGGTATTCAAAATCATGAGGGGTCTAGACAGAGTAAATAGAGAAACTGTTCCCATTTGCGGAAAGGTCAAGAACCAGAGGACACAGGTTTAAGGTGATTGGCAAAAGAACCAAAGGCGACATGAGGAGAAACTTTTTTATGCAGCGAGTGGTTATAATCTGGAATGCACGGCCTGAGGGGGTGGTGGAGGCAGATTCAATCGTGGCTTTCAAAAGGGAATCGGATAAGTACTTGAAGGGAAAAAAATTGCAGAGCTACGGGGAAAGGGCGGGGGAGTGGGACTAGCTGGATTGCTCTTGCAGAGAACTGGCACAGGCCCTCCTTCTGTGCTGTAACCATTCTATGATTCTATGAATGAGACTTCCTCTGAAGTAAAGCATCACTGAGCCCAAATTATGTCAATGGAAATAAAATATACCCAGTCGTCTCTCAGATGACCTGAATACTTTCAAACAAAGGCAACAATGTACAATATACCATAGGATCTTGTAGAGAATAGCAAACTGACATTAAAAACATGTTAAAAAAATATTTTGTGATCTTTGCAACAAAGCACTTTACTATATCAAAGCAAAATGAAAGGTCAAATATTTTGTGGGATCTTGCTCTGCGCAAATTGGCTGCCGTGTTTCCTACAATACACCAGTGACTACACTTCAAAAAGTTGTTCATTGGCTGTAAAGCGTTTTGGGACGTCCTAAGGTCGCGAAAGGCGCTATATAAATGCAAGTCTTTTCTTTATGTACATTTCTTCTTATAGGCTTATTTTCTTGTAACCATTGAAAATGTGATAATGACCAGATAATCTGTTTTTCAGTGATATTGGTTGAGGGATAAATATTGGCAAGGACACCGGGGAGAACTCCCCTGCTCTTCTTCGAATAGTGCCATGGGATCTTTTATGTCTGCCTGAGAGGACAGATGGGGCCTCAGTTTAATGTCTCATCTGAAAGACAGCACCTCCGACAGTAGAGCACTCCATCAGTACTGCACTGGAATATCAGCCTAGATTTTGTGCTCAAGTTTCTAGAGTGGGACTGTGAACCCACAACCTCAACTCAGAAGCAGAGAGTGCTACCCACTGAGCCATGGCTGATATCACATATGGCTATTATGGGATATATCTGCTCAACCACTGCCATGTTCCTTCCTTCCTATGTTCCTTTTTTTCTATATTGACATGTCCTGCCTATGCTATGCACAATAGATTTTGATCTTTCCTGACAAATCAGGTGTTACATTCAAACAAAGTGGAATCTAATTTCATTTGTATGCTACATTTCTCCAACACATGTCAGCACACTGATGTAACACATTCTATACCACCCTATAAACTTTAGAGATAGGAATGTCTCTCTGCCGGGGACTCACCTGCCTTTGTTGGGTAGTTCTGTCCTTCAGTAAGTACTTGAGATGTGCCATGAATTCTTGATGTTGGGACATCTGACTGTTCTTGTATAAAAGGAAAACAGTGGAACTGGTAACTATTCTACCCAAATGATGTGCTTAATTACAGGCCAGAGCAAATAAATATATATTGATAAGGGAGCAAAGCAGAAGATACAGTGGTTAGTTGAGTTAACAATCTGTTTTTATAATCTGATTAGACTGCCTGTCAAACGTTAACTACAAAAATGTCAATGTAATTCCATCTCTCACCACCGACCATACATTGAGTGAGACTTCCTCTGAAGCAAAACACTATTACGCCCAAACTACCTCAATGGAAATAAAATATACCCAGTTGCCTCTGAGATGGCCTGAATACTTTCAAACAAAGGCGACAATATAAAATATACCACAGGATCTTATAGAGAATAGCAAACTGACATTAAAAAAAGTTTAAAAACATATTTTGTGATCTTTACAATGAAGCACTTTACTATATTAAAGCAAAACGAAAGGTCAAATATTTTCTCAGTGAAAGCTATAGAAGCAGAGCGTGTTAAACTGTATGATTTTCCTGCTGATAGTGACTCTCCTTGTTCCGAGCAATGTGTGGCAATCTCTACTATTACCACAACCTGAGGTCACAAGGCAATGTTCAATCTAACCATATATAGTTCTTACTTTTCAGGCTTTTTCCAATACTGTTTATCTCATATAAAAACTCTTGATGGCAGTTTCCATAAGCAGACCGCCTACCTTACAACCTGACACTCACATCTTTTACTCTGTCACACTGAACTTAGTCCAGGTCTAACAGTTAACCCTGACCACAGTGAATTGTTGCTGGATAACACCTAGGATGTCCACTTGCCACATGAGAAGATGGAAACTATTCACACCATTGGGCTATTTTGTAACAAGCTAAACCAGGTAAGTTTACAAATAAACTAATTCACAAAAGCATAAACAGAGGCAAAATACTATACAGCACAATCAGTAACTTACAATACATACAACTGTGATGGCAGTTTAAAATAAACTGTGTTCTTCCAGCTTTTCTCAGCAAACTCTTGAAATGACACAATAACCGGCAATAAATATTCAAGTACTGCTTAGGCTTGCTGGCCACTCCTGACGCATGTAGCGCACAATGACAGCTTTTAGGAATATTTTCCCCTTTGAAGTCCAAGCATTTTCTTTAAAGATAATTTTATTATATTGAGCGCCAAAGCAACAATGCCATGTGGCAACAAGGCCAATCCTAAACCCTAATTTACAATGGAGATCTGTTTACTCGGCAAGCTTGAGAACAAATAGACATTTGGTTCCACAGACACTGAAATCAGAGAAAGGTTACAGCACGGAAGGAGGCCATTCGGCCCATCGAATCCGCACTGGCTCTGTGCAGGAGCAATCCAGCTAGTCCCACTCCCCCACCCTATCCCCGTAGCCCTGCAAATTTTTTCCTTTCTAGTACTTATCCAGTTCCCTTTTGAACGCCATGATTGAATCTGCCTCCACCACACCCTCAGGCAGTGCATTCCAGATCCTAACCACTCGCTGTGTAAAAAAGTTTTTCCTCATGTCACCTTTGGTTCTTTGCCAATCACCTTAAATCTATGTCCTCTGGTTCTTCATATTCTTCATAGTAATACTATTGACAAACCCAAAAGTACACATATCCACACAGATTAAAATATATAATGTTACAGTTTGATGCATTCATTTTCTCAGTCGGCTTAGATGAATATTCAACACAAAATATTTTTTAATGGATCTAAGTGTTGAAGGCTAATTGCATTACAGTTAGCCACCTGCCTTAGGACTCAAAAGACGAATGTTACCACAGAACAAAGGTCATTTCATAAAGACATTCCAGAAACACAGCTTGGGCCAATACCATTTTTAACATGGATTTACCATGACTCTTTAAAACTAGTCAAACCAAACACTACATTCCTATTTTTCATCACAGTAACATCATTCACTACATGGATCATTACTTTCCTGCTGGCCAACCAGATCACTGTGACCTACATAAAACTTATAATCAGAAAACATAACACACAGCCTCCATTAGAGCAAGGCTACATCTTGTCAGCTAACTTGGCATCACATTTTAAAATCAATTCATTTCAAATTTAGCCAAGAGTGGGTGCTGGATTATACAGTGAGGCTTTAACCAGCTGAAAATTTTACTGCACAATTTTCAGTTAGAAAAAAACAATCAATTGTTTTATAAAAACACTAAGATCAGTTAGAAGGAGTTCTCTCTATGTTGAGAATATAGTGCCTGTTATAACTCTGTTGGTATCTTACACTTCAGGTGTGCATTCTAGAGAATATACTTGCAACACAGAACAAATTCCCTGCAAGTTTTATCAGCAGAATCGCTCAATGGCACAATGGGTAAATGCATCATATGATGTATCACTGATATCGATCAGAAAGGTCATTATCCTTGTGACAGGTTAGCTAATCTCAGCCAAGGTTGGAGCTGGGACACTACAATTGTTCTCTATGTTCCCAAGCAAGGGAATCAGCAAGAGTTCCCACCTTTATCGCTACATAGTGATCCCTGCTATAAGTATGAGTCTGTGAACGTTGAGTGGGAACAGGACCAGGCTGTCAGAAAACCTCGAGATTACAACATCTTTAACTCATCAGATCTGTGCCTTTATTAGCTCTTTAAGTAGACCTATCTACCCTACTCCCATATCCCTGCCCTTCACCCAAACCCTTTTATATTCCTATCCAATTCCCTTTTAAATTATGTTATAGTTTCTCCCGCAATAGTCACTTGGCGCAAAAACTGCATGTGCTAATAACCCTCTGTGTAAAAAAAAATCTTCTAATGTCCCCCCACCCCAATGCCTTGGTGAAATACTTGAGGGCTGCCAGGATTAATTGGACACAATTTACTATTCTGAAGAAAGAAGGAAGAAAATGGAAAACAGAACTACTTTGGAAAGGCAAAAAGTTTGCAGTTCAACATTAAAGGTGAAAGAGGGGTGAAGAAAGGTGGAACGAGGCCTGGATCTGTTGGATCGCCTCTAAGTCTCCTTACACCACATTCCATCGCTGGCCTCTGCCAATGGCATTATATTAACATTCGCTGGATCAATCCATGTTGACTCTCCTTCAATCTTCCCTTCATCCTGTAGAGAATCACATGCCTTGCAGTTGCCACCTCCCCCTAGTTACAGCACTGAGACCAAGGGGCCGATATTAGGAGGGAGGCAGGTTGGCAGCTGGGGGTCGACTGGGCGCGTGGGTAACCCACCCAGTAAAATCGGTGAGTTCCCCATGCGATCGTAAGTAAATTGAAGCCACTTACCTTGGCTTCCGGGTTTTGCGCTGGAAAGCTGCGTAGCAAGCGGACTGCGCATCCGCATCATAGGCTGTCAGCTGGAGGAGCCCTATTTAAAGGGGCAGTCCTCCACTGACTGATGCTGCAGAAAGGAGCCAAGATTACAGCATGGAGCAGCCCAAGGTGAAGGCTGCACCCAGATTTAATGATGCCTCACTCCAGGTCCTACTGAATGGGGTGAGGAGGAGGGGGAGGACAGAGATCTTCTCCCCAGCGGACGGGAGGAAGTGGGCTGCCTCTGCCACCATGAAGGCCTGGCTCGAGGTGTCAGAGGTCACCAGCACCAACAACATATCACGCACAGTGCAGGAGGCGCTTCAATGATCTAAGTAGGTCAGCTGAAGTGAGAACATTTACTCGTTCTCCTACACTCCGTCTACCACATCACCGCCCCCACCCCACATCTCCTTCTGCACTGCCAACACTACTCTATCACATCACTCCTCACATCCACTCAAAGCCCATCCTCATCTTACCTGCACTTACTCACCTCGCCAGTACTCATCACACCATTACCACTCAACCCAATCCTCATACAATCTCATGGCTCTGTCTCATACTCACCCTCTCGTGCATCTCTTTCACGGTCAGCCTCACCCCACCTGCCACTACCTGTGCTGCAGCCAGAGAGCAGGCATCACGTATGTGTAGTAGGAAGCGTAAGGCAAACGTGTCGTGAGCATGAAGGGGATGCACAAGGGTGTTTGAGGGTTTGTCATGGTTTGTACTTATATTTGATTTCTGATCAACTCACATTACATATATTGTCACCACTACTGCCATGTCTTGGCCATTTGCCCTTTCATGAGGTTCTCCATGAACACCCTTGATGCCACCCATTGGGTCACCCTACAGTGGGTGTATGTGTAGTTGCACGACTACTTTGTGCAGGTGCCTGTTACGCAGCACTGTGTTGTGTAGCTCCACATGGCTGAGGTGGACGGCATGCCTGGCGAGGCTGGTGATGTTGCTCGTCCTCCAATGGAGTGATGAATGCAGCAATGGACCCCCCTCCCATCCATCCTGACGGTGTGAGTGTGAGGGGGTCCACAAAGTAGGTAAATTTGTTTGGACAGCCGAGTTTAGGGTTTGATTTAATAATTTGGAGTGTGGAGACAACGGTGTGGCAGGCAAAACTTTGTCTGAGGTGACAGAGTGCTGCAATGAATGAGGGTTTACCCCGTTAAATGGACCTTTGCAGCTGCCACTGGCTGCTGGCTGCAACACGTCTGTTTCCCCCAGCATGGAAAACACGCTCTGGGTAGTCCAAAATCCGAATCCTCCTAAAATCTCCAACTAATGAGGTCTGTAAATGACCTCAAGGACCCAGATAATGATCTTAAGTGGGATCCCGCCGGCTTTGATTGCTGGTGGGAGTCCTGCATGCGGGGGCTGCGCGCGCACCGATTCACGTCATCGGGGATCCCGGAAGTGGGCGGGTTGGAGCCCGGCTCCGGACCCATTCTAGGAATCCCCAATTTTAGAAGCCCACCCCCCCCCCCCCACGAATGGACCTGCTCGGCCATCCGAAAATTGACCCCCAAACCTCACCACATCAGCAGTTACAGGCACAATCCAGCATCTGTGTATTTTTTAAAAGCACAGTATCCTCATGAGGAATAAAGGGACATTTTAAAATAATTAATCCATGTAGATCTGTTAACGTACCACGATCATACAGGAAGTGCAATCTTTTGGGATCCGATATATTATCAGGATAGAATATTATTTTGAATAATATATCCTGATAATATATTCCCTAAGAGAAGCAGAAATTAACAAATGCAGTAAAAGTGCAAAGAAAAATTGCTTGTAACATTTTCTTAGGTTCAAGCCCATTTCCTTTTACTACCTGGAATATATCAAGTCTACACTGTTATATATGGTTTAGTTACGTGGGTAAGAACACACAAGCCTTTCATAGATAAGCTCAGGAGGAAATGGCTGCGATAACAGATAGCTTTGCTGATAAGTAACTCACTGGACAGCATTTCTATGTTAAAACTCGACAATGCTTACAAGCAAAATATTGAGATAATATGACAAACACATTCTAAATTTTAATCAATTGGAAATGATTATGCATTGACCCACATTCTATCCCTTCTCCTGATATGATGTACAACAAATCATTACATAGAATAAGTCTGCACCATGTGTGAAGTCACTAAAATCTGCTCTATATTTTTTCAAGAAGTATAAAGGTTAATTTAATTTTTGATTGAGAACTGACAGACATAAAGGTCTATTATATAATGTCTTGAATGGATATTAAAGTGGGCAATTTGCAAAGATGTTTGATCGTTTCTAGGACAGGGAAGCACAAAATCTGCTAAGGGTATTTAAAGGAACTGTTTACAAAGAAATAATTAATTATTACTGAAGCTACTAGCCACACTGACTGAGGAATATTCTAGCAGTGAATGTATTCTTGTAAATTTTCTATGCATTGATATGATGTTTGACTCTTATGAAATTCTGTAAACAGCGTTGGAATTTTTTTAAACTATGTAGCTGAGCGGAAAATTTACACTGAAATTTTAACTGATAGGTGCCATGGTGAGATGCGAGATCTTGTGGGGAAACTGGAGGGAAGTTGACCTGCGTCACTCACTCACACCTGCAAGAGATTGATAAGAGACCAGTATTGTAAAAGGTCTAGGAACTGCAGACCTGGTCATCCTCTCACTTGGGCGGGGGGGGCGCATAGGCCTGAAAAGAAGGGAAAAAAGATAACAACAAACTCAAGAAGCATGAAATGATGAAAGGCCTTTCAGTCCAACAAACATGTTCCTTCCACAGGCCCTGAACTATCAATCCTATCGTGGACTTGTACAACCTCCAGAGAGAAAGCTGCACAAAATTCCTCCCTGACCTCCAAAGGTAATAAAGCAAAAATTCAGATTATCCATCCATTCTCACGTCTCCACCATTCAATCCAGGCTGCATCAGCACAGGTACCTTCATGCTCCATGGAGTATGTGATTATCTTTGTCTGAACCTACCCTTCAACCTTCAATCCTATTCCATCTATCCACTTCTATGTGGGGGCAAAAAATCTTCTAACATCTCTCATCTCACTTGAGGCATTTTAAAAATATTCTTGTGTCCTCCGGTTCTGAATTCACAGTCCAAATTAAATGACACGCTTATATCTCTATGCCTCTCAGCATTTAAAAAATCTGGATCACGTCTCTCATCATTCTTCGTTTCTCTAATGAAAACAAGTTCAGTTCTACAGGGATCTTTTGTAAATTAGAGCCGGAAGCCATAACTAGGTTCCGGAATCATCCTTGCCACAGAGGAGACAGAGGAAGGGGAAAAAAATTACAAAATAGGGTTAAAAGAGTCAATTATATTAGCACATAACTATCTTACCTCCTTCCACACCAACATCAAAGACTTTGGTCCAGTTTTCATTATTTGTGAAAACATCACAGTAATATATTCCCACATCGTTTCTGGTCACATTCCGTATGGTCAGACTGATGTTTTCAAAGGACATGTCGTTAAATTTGAATCTTCTTTTGTAGTCATAGCCAATGAATAATGGTTGGGAATGTACGAAGTTAACTATCGTGTTTATTTCTTCTTCAGTCACTCGTTTCCATGTCACCTGTGCAACATTGTCCCCTTTCGGATGCCCGCAGAATAAGGTCACATTGTTCCCTGGTTCTAGTTGCACGTGAGTGTCTACTGCCCGACTTCTGGGAAACTTTGCTTTAAAAATATTAAAAGAAAAACAATTAACACAATATAATTTGGTGACAGTGTCATAGTGTTCAAATTCTGAGTGAGCTTGAAGTGAGCAACAGAGTTTTAGTTCATAGCCCCCAAACTGTGGTTGATATTTGTTTTACTGTATTTGAATATATTTTATAGTGAAGAACAGGGATCAAATGGAAGAGAATCCGAAAAGAACACAGATTCTGCAAGGTTACAATAATACCATGTATAGATCATTATATTAGTAATTGTTGCCTAAACAGACAGCAGTACAGATAGTTCCCTCAACAAATGTGTAGCAAGAAGCACTGTCTTTCAAACCTGCACGGATCGCTCCTTCAACTGAAAGAAGCAGCATTTGTGGCTTCTAATGACTGTTTGTAACTGTTGGAATGTCCTTTTTTCTTACTTTGAAAGTTCTGAATATTTCACTGTGAACATATGTTTTATTAAGTAGAAAACCTCATCACCTGCAATACCTGAAGGATGGATTTCAAGCCAGATTTGAATTCTTTTTTTATTATTGATAAACATCTTCGCCTGAAATCTCCTCAGGGATTTCCCAATCTCCTGCCGTGGGAGATCAGTGGGACCCCCGGTTAAAATCGGCTGTTTACGCCATTTCTCCCAAGTTCTCCCGATATTCCACCATAACTTTGGGGGGGGGGGGGGAGGAGGGGGAGAACCCCACTGAAATTCTACCCTCGTATTTTACACACCATCATGCTGCACCTTTGTCTTCAAAGATCATTCTTTACATCTCACAGACAGCTATGTACACTATATAAGAGCCATATTTGTGTGTCTATAGATGGTTTCACCTTCCCCTCGGGATGTTTGTTTACTTTATTTCACTGCTGGTGATTTGATCCCCGTCACATATTTCCAGTTGGTTTAATTCACATGTCTCACTATTTACTACAGCTATAATGTAAATTTATATAATGAAATTAGTCATCCTCCCGTGGCACTGGACATGGGAAGCCAAGATCAAGTGTAGTGTTCAGGTGAAGTGGGGTTAGAGGGTGGGCCATAACTGGACCAAGGCATAGAGACATAATTCAGTTCTCCATTTTAAAGTCATACATTCCTTATTTTTAGATAATATTTTGATTTGATATTATTATTTATGGCTAAATAGCAACAACAACAGCAATTTGGGGAGCAGAAAAGTAGAGTTGGTTGGAACATAAGAGTTTCTCTGTAGTATAGACTGAGGAGCTAGGAGATGCAAAACTGAGGAGCTACAGTGTCACCACTGTCATCACACTGTGACAAGTTTACATAGGCAATTTTTACTATAAATGTAGAGGTAGAAAGTGCTCATGGACAAAATAATTCTTTAAGCTATAGATAGATATAATAGATTAGTCATTACTTATCTCTTCAGTTGACTGTGATTACATTTCACATGGCTTTATTTCCCCCTGTGCACTATTTTAATACATCTGTTAACATGCTCATGTCAACTGTCTGCACTATTTTAGCCTGTTTAAAATAAACAGATTAACGCCTGTGTCACGGTAACACAGGCAGAAATTCATGCAAACGTGTTAATGGGCGGTGCTAAGAATTGGGCACAGATGGAATTGAACCTCTACTTTCAACATCAGTAAGATTTTACTTCTTTACAAAAGATCTACAAAATCATTTCAAGCAGCCAATGTACAGTAACATATCTTAATCATGTGAAACCATGGTGGTACAATGGAAGAGTGAACTGCAAATAACTAACGACAAACCACAGAGTCTTTAGCCGGAAAATGCTGCTGTCTTTGGTATTGAATGATAAATGGCTTATTGTGCGCTTAAAACTAGGAGAAGGGGAAAAAAATAAAATGGATGGAGAAAACACTTTGGAGTCTTTTGGGCTGAGCTTTACACTGCTGAAGGGAATCAATAACATGCCGGAGAGATAAACAGTCCAATTTTGTATTGATAGGGGCAATAGGATAATCATATGTATTGATCCCTGCAGAGTCCATCATAGCAATTAGTGACTGAAGAGTATATTACATTTTCCATTATTTTAAGCAGAATGAAACACTCGAAAATCAGCCTGATAAAACTGGTAGATTCATTATTGAGCAGTCAAACTCTATTTATAAATAAAACAATGGAACTGTTTTATTTATAAATAGAGTTTGACTGCTAAGCTGCTAAGAGTGTGTTGATACACCATGACTGAAATCAAGAACCAAATCTAACAGGCACACAGGAATTTGCCTACTCAGATATTTGATTGTGAAGGCCATCACAATTTCGTCCCTCATTCAACATTCACACTTACTCATTTCCTAATTTGGGTCAATGGATAGTGATCAGGGTTTTCTGGTTCATTTTTCATCTCCCTCGGCCAAGAGTTTAAAGGCTGATTGCCACACACCAATCATCATCTTGGCTGAGATCAGCTAGCTATGCACAGGCCAAGAATCAGACGAGGAATCTGATGGTCTGTATAACTCAGTACCACATCATAATATCAACGAATTATACAGGCTCCATCATCTGAGAGACATCCTCTTAGTTAAATTATAATATCCACTACGGTTGTGATTTCACAGGTGCGCTGTTCTCCAGTGCAGCACTGTAAATGGACTTAAAAGGGAGGCCTATGATAAAATTCAAGCAAACAATACTAAGGAAAATCATAAGGAATATAGCAAGTGCAATGGAGAGGTGAACAGGGAGATTAGAAAGGCTTAAAGGGAATATGAAAAAAAGGTGAGAAGATATTATAAAAGAAAATGGAATGCAATTTTTAAAAAGTAAAAGAATAGTTAAAGCAAGGGTAGTGGTGCTCAGGGATAAAGGAGGGTGTCTCGTTGGAGATGATGTTTCAGAGATTTTACAAATAGCAGGGGGAGTGAAAGTGTAGGTGTACAAGAGAGGATTATGGAACAACTATTAGGATAACTGTAGAAAAGGAACTGGTTCTTAAATAAATTAGCTAAGCTCAAGCTGGATAGTCACTGATGGCACACACCCCAGACTGTTGAAAGAAGTCAAAGAGTAGATCGCAGAGGCTCTAGCCACAATTTTTGAACCCTCCTTAAATATGCAATTTATGCCATGGCACTGAAGAGTAGCTCATGTAATGTTTCTGATCCAGAAGGGAGAGAAGGATGAACTACGTAACTGTAGACCAGTTAATCAAAAGTCAGTCGTGGGCAAACTGTTAGAATCCATAATTTGAGATAAAATGATTGAGCATTTAAAAATGCATGGGCTAATCTAGGATTTGTTAAAGGCAAGTCACGTTTGACAAATGTAATAGAGCTTTTTGAAGAAGTGACTGCTTGCATAGATAAAGAGAATACAGTAGATGTAGTGTATATCGATTTTCATAAGGTGTTTGATAAGGTGTCTCACAAGAATTTTGGTATAAGAAGAAATGTAGCAGCATTGATAGAAAGTTGGCTAATGGACAGGAAGCAAAGAGTTAGGGCAAATGGGTATTGTGTGGATTGAAGAAGGGTTAGAAGTGGTGTATTCCAGGGGTCAATATTTGTTCTTGGCTCATAGATGATTTGGATTCAAGAATAGGTAGCACAATTAAAATTTGCTGATGACATAGAAGTATGGGGTTTAACAAACACTGAGGAGGACTGTAAAAGACTTCAGGAAAATATAGACAGGTTAAAGGTGTGAACAGGTATGTAGATGATTCAATTTAATGTGGATAAGTGTTAGACAATACATTTTGGGAGAAAAAACAAGGAATGACAGTATACACTGATTGAAAAGACACTGAAAGGTGTGGCTATACAGAAATACCTAGGGGTTTAGATACATAGGGGTCAATCTTCGAATGGCCAAATGGGAGTGTTCGTGGCAGGGGGGCTCCTATCTGGGGATTCCCGGAGCAAGTCCGGAGCCCGGCTCCAACCCACCCACCTCCGGGTTCCCCAATGACGCGAATCGGTGCGCGCGCAGCCCCCGCATATAGGACTCCCACCGGCAATCAAAGCCGGCGGGATCCCACTTAAGATCATTATCTGGGTCCTTGAGGTCGTTTGCAGACCTCATTAGTTGGAGATTTTAGGAGGATTCGGATTTTGGACTACCCAGAGCGTGTTTCCCATGCTGGGGGAAATACTCCCTGTTTAAACAGATGTGTTGCAGCCAGTGGCAGCTGCAAAGGTCCATTTAACAGGTGCGGGGTAAACCCACATTCATTGCAGCACTCTGTCACCTCAGACAAAGTTTTGCCTGCCACACTGTTGTCTCCACACTCCAAATTATTAAATCAAACCCTAAACTCTGCTGTCCAAACACATTTACCTACTTTGTGGACCCCCTCACACTCACACCGTCAGGATGGGGGGGGGGGGGTGATCCATTGCTGCATTCATCACTCCATTGGAGGACGAGCAACATCACCAGCCTCGCCAGGCATGCCGTCCACCTCCGCCATGTGGAGCTACACAACACAGTGCTGCGTAACAGGCACCTGCACAAAGTAGTCGTGCAACTACACATACACCCACTGTAGGGTGACCCAATGGGTGGCATCAAGTGTGTTCACGGAGAACCTCATGAAAGGGCATTATTGCACAAGCCAGTCAAGAATGGCCAAGACGCGGCAGTAGTGGTGACAATGTAATATGTAATGTGAGTTGATCAGAAATCAAGTGTAAGTAAAAACCATGACAAACCCTCAAACACCCGTGTGCATCCCCTTCATGCTCACGACACGTTTGCCTTACGCTTCCTACTGCACATATGTGATGCACGCCCTGTGGCTGCAGCACAGGTAGTGGCAGGTTGGGTGAGGCTGACCGTGAAAGAGATGCATGAGAGGGTGAGTATGAGATAGAGCCATGAGATTGTATGAGGATTGGGTTGAGTTGTAGCGGTGGGATGAGTACTGGCGAGGTGAGTAAGTGCAGGTAAGATGAGGATGAGCTTTGAGTGGGTGTGAGGAGTGATGTGATAGAATAGTGTTGGCAGAGCAGAAGGAGATGTGGGGTGGGGGTGGTGATGTGGCAGACAGAGTGTAGGGGAATGAGTAAATATACTCACTTCGGCTGACCTACGTGGGTCCTGCACTGTATGCAGGTGCCTGATATGTTGGTGGTGCTGGTGACCTCCTCTGCCACCTTGAGCCAGGCCTTCATGGTGGCAGAGGCAGGCCACTTCCTCCTGTCCGCCGAGGAGAAGATCTCTGTCCTCCCCCTCTTCCTCACCCCATCCAGTAGGATCTGGCGTGAGGCATCATTAAATCTGGGTGAAGCCTTCCCCTTAGGCTGCTCCATGCTGTAATTTTGGCTCCTTTCTGCAGCATCAGTCAGTGGAGGACTGCCCCTTTAAATAGGGCTCCTCCAACTGACAGCCCATGATACGGGTGCAGTCCGCCCACTACGCAGCTTTCCAGCGCGAAACCCGGAAGCCAAGGTAAGTGGCTTCAATTTACTTACGATCCCGTGGGGAACCCACCGATTTTATTGGGCAGGTTACCCACGAGCCCAGTCGACCCCCTGCTGGCAACCGGCCTCCCTCCTAATATCTGGCCCATAATTTCCTGAAAGTGTGAATGCAGCTAGATAAGACTATGAAAATGGCCAACCGAATTTTCGATTTTGTAAATAGGAGCATAGACCACAAGAGTAAAGATGTGATGATAAATTTGTACAAAACATTGGTTAGGCCACAGTTTGAGTACTGTGTATAGTTTTGTGCTCCCCTTCATGGAAAGGGTATTAAAGGCACAAAGAATGTACAGCATAGATTCATCAGCGTGATACCAGGGATGGAAAACTATAGTTATGAGGAGAGACTTGAGAGACTGGAATCATTTCACTGTAGGTAAGAGGAGATTTAATAGAGGTTTTTAAAATTATGTAGTGTTTTGATAGAATGAATAGAGAAAGATTATGTCCTCTGTTGGGGAATTAGTAACGAGGGGTCATCAATTTTAAATTGTTACTAAGACGGGAAGAAGAGAGGTTAAGAAAAAATTCTTTAAACCGAGGGTTGTCAGAGCATGTAATGTTTTGCCAAAGGGAAAGGTTGAGGCAGTGACCATTGCAACTTTTGAGAGATAGTTGGATAAATATTTGAAGATATAGGGATATGGGGAGAAAGCTGGGCAGTGGGATTAGTTTTGGATTGTTCTAGCAAAGAATTGGCACCGACATAATGGACCAAATAGTCACCTCTATGCTGCAAACTTCTTTGGTTCTATAGTTTGAAGCATAGTCTCTTACCTGGGTTGATTATTGCAATTCTTTTCTGCAGCACCCCTTCAGGAAAAGTGTTGATGGAACAGTGATAAATGCCCACATCTGCAGCTGTTGCACGCAACATAATATTTCCATTGATGGATGATGAGAGAAATGTAATACTTTGGTTGTATGGAAAGGAAATATGCTCTCCATGTTTGGGGTTATACACAGCAATTTTGTCCCTCGCACCATCAACATGCTTCTCCCAGGACAACTGGATCATTTTGCTCGTCTGAGGATATGCACATCTCAGCACGACTACATCCTGGAGTTTAACTGTAGAGTCCACATGCTGGTATCCCTCACAAGTCGCATCTGAAATATCAAGATTTTAGAAGTTTATTGCAGGAAAGCTGCAAAGCAAAGTATTCATGATGCATGCGTCACAATGTCACCATTGAGTGTTCCCAGGTCAGGTATATTGTGGGTCAGGTGCAGAGTTTGGTGTTCTACTCCGTTCCAAGAGAGAACCTCATAGGAACATAGAAACATAGGAATTGCTAGATGAAAATAGACCAAGGTCCATCCAGTTCACCTTTTACTATCCTGGTAGCCACATGATACAATGATAATCATAGCAATCAATTTCTATCAATTAGTCTACAACAGACCCAGGCATGGCACAAGGAAAACTCCAGTGGTGGAGAGCTTTGGGAATCATAGGTCCAAAGTCACCTTTCTCCTCCCAAGCATGCTACACTTACCACATGCCATGTCTCAAATTACTCATACTGTATCCCAAAATGTTATTTTCTGGAAGAAATCTACCTAATTTGCATTTGAATGAATCAATACTAACTGCTTCCATCATCTCCCTCAGGAGTCTGTTCCCAGATTGACCAATCGCTCACTGAAATATTGTTTCTGCAGATTAGTTTTGAATTTAACTCCCTTCAAGCACAGGCTGGGTCATCTGGTGCTACTGTTCTAGACAAGGCGAAAGAGCTTGTCATGGTCTACATTATCCAGTCAAGTAATTTTCTGTAGGTAATCTTAGAATCTAAATTTTATAATTAATTTTCAAAAATACCCACAAAAAGTGAGGAGGGCACACTGTTAAACCTACTTTATTAACAAATACAATTGTTTTTTCCTTATTTCCTCATTCACAACAACTGTTGTTCAAAACTTATAATGAAATTATGGCAGTAAATACATGTCTGTAATTGTACCTTACATCAGAGGCTAGTGTTTCAGAATCAGAATGAAAGGGGGAACCAGGAACTTGGACATGGGTAACCAGGTGGTGGAGTGGGTTAGCACATTGTCCTTCTGCCAATATAATCTATGTTTGAGTTTAGCCACGACTGTTGGATGAAATTCTCCTCTGTGCTGGCTGTAAATGTCCTAATATGTAATTGTATGTAAAGTGGAATGAGGCTCAATTTGTTCCCTATGAGTGTGGGCAAGGAGCACAAAAATACAAGCAAAAAGAAAGAAGCATGAACATTGCTGTAATTTGCAGCTAAAATCAAAGAGGAAATGTGACTTTAAAGGAGGGTGAGAGATGTTTAAAACAGGCAGGAAGTTTCTTGGAAATAACAGAAAATATAACTGAGTGGCAAAAAGTTATTTTCTGTTCTTTATTTAAGTAATGTAATTACTGTAATTGGCAATAGTATATCATAGTATCATAGTAGATACAGCACAGGAGGAGGCCATTCGGCCCATCATGCATGTGCCGGCCCTTTGATACAGCTATCCAATTAGTCCCATTCCCCTGCTCTTTCCCCACAGCCCTGTAAATTATTTCCCTTCAAGTATTTGTCCAATTCCCTTTTGAAAGTTACTATCGAATCTGCTTCCACCACCCATTCAGGCCGTGCATTCCAGATCATAACAACTGATGGGCTGCACATTTTGAAAAGTTTGCTAAAATTTTCAAGCCAACATTAGGAAGGCCTTAAAAGGGCATCGTCTACATGTGAAAAAATGATTGGCAATCCTTTTATCGTTTGAGGAAGTGGATAAGATGGAAGTTATGTGTCAAACTTTCAAAAGGGAATTAGACAAATACTTGAAGGGAAAGAATTTACAGGGCTGTGGTGAAAGAGCAGGGGAATGGGACTAATTGGATAACTGTTTCAAAGGGCCGGCACACGCACGATGGGCCGAATGGCCTCCTCCTGTGCTGTATCTACTATGATACTATGATATACTATTGCCAATTACAGTAATTACATTACTTAAATAGAGAACAGAAAATAACTTTTTGCCACTCAGTCATATTTTCTGTTATTTCCAAGAAACTTCCTGCCTGTTTTAAACATCTCTCACCCTCCTTTAAAGTCACATTTCCTTTTTGCTGCAATTTGCAGATAAAATCAACGATCATGCTTCTTTCTTTTTGCTTGTATTTTTGTATCACAGGCAAATGACAGCGGATGAGATTCAACATATTTATAGAATCATACATTCCAGATGGAGGCCATTCAGCCCGTCGTGACATCATAACAACTCGCTGCATAAAAAAAAATTCTCTTCCTCTCCTTTTTTGCCAATTATCTTAAATCTGTGTCCTTTGGTTACTGATCCTCCTGCCAGCAGTTTCTCCCTATCTACTCTATCAAAACCCCTCAAAATTTTGAACAACTCTATCAGATCTCCCCTTAACCTTCTCTGCTCTAAGGAGCCATGATGTGGAGATGCCGTTGATGGACTGGGGTGGACAAATGTAAGGAATATTACAACACCAGGTTATAGTCCAACAGTTTTATTTGAAAATCACAAGCTTTCGGAGGCTTTCTCCTTCGTCAGGTGATCACAGCTTCTCTGTCTCTCCACATAACTGAACTCTCTCGTCCCTGGAACAATTCTGATAAATCTCCTCTGCACCCATTCCAAGGCCTTGACATCCTTCCTAAAGTGTGGTTTCCAGAATTGGGCACAATACTCTAGCTGAGGCCTAGCCAGTGATTTATAAAGATTTATCACAACTATCTTGCTTTTATACTCTATGGGTCTATTTAGAAACCAAATGATCCCATGTACTTTTTAACAGCCATATCAACTTGTTCTGCCACCTTCAAAGGTTTATGTTTGTGGACCCCCATTTCTCTCTATTCCTGCACCTCCTTTAAAATTGTACCATTTAGTTTATATTGCCCCTCCTCATTTTTCCTTATGTCACTTTGTTGTGTCTAAGTAAATAATAAAAGGTTTGCCAAACACTTTCCTGCAGATATTGCACCTTTAAAGTGAAATTTGTTTAGTTGATTATAGGTATCTACATTGGTCAGAAAATGAATGTGAAAAGAATAGGAGGCAAAATACTACTTAAAGATCAAAAACATGACCAGACTGTTCTAGATTCATTTATTTCTATTAATTGGTGCAGAGAAAATGAAAGTTATGTAATTTCATTTTTTAAAAAAAAGAAATGCATGTTCAGCTAGAGTCAGTGGGAATCTAAGGCAGTGTGGGGCACTTACTCATCATTTAACTACTTAAGTCCCTTAAAAAAATTGATTTCCACTTGAAACATGCAATTATTTATTAACAACATGATCCTGATGAGCCTGTTTTGAATATATTTTAGCAATGTTAGATGGCACATCAACAAGTTAATCTCAGACCAGACAGTACATGCTGCAAACTGACCAAAGCTGAAACTTACAACAGTTTACAAACGGAATTAGATTTTAATTCAAATTAATATTGTGGTTTAACGGGGAACTATAGACTGATCCTTGCAATATTAGTGAACTAAATTCTGTGTGAACTCATGAACTAAACCCTGCCTCAACTGAATTATTAGTACACGGAACTAATCACGTGCATTTTGAAAATTGTGAAGAGAATACAACACAGGGTTAAAGAGGAACAATGACATTACTTAACAGAGTTGATTAAATATCCCAACATGCTGCAAAGTTCACTTAAACCTGTTTTTTAAATAAACACAGACGCACGGGGATCTTTCTGGAGGTGTTTCCTACTCCATTCATTCGCAGTGTCATTTTACTTTAGGTAACATTTCTATATTATGTGTCACAGAGAAGCAACTAAAAATATTCTAGTTTTGCCCCAGCCTCTACATTTCACTGTTAACTCACTCTTGCAGCCTCCCACCAACAGTGGAAGAGAAGCTCAGTTAGAACATAAGAAAGCAGAGAACAAGAAAATTAATTTGAGCCCATTAAATTCAATCCCCTCCACCGACCAAATATAATTCACTCTATTAGGGAGTCTTCGCCTAATTCTTGGAGTGTAAAAACATCCCTTGCAGGAGTCTGAAAAGGAATATGCTGCATTTTATCAGTAATTTCAATCTTCGTTTCATTTGGAAACAGATGACTTTTCTCCCTTTTCCAGGTGTCTCCTCTTAGCAGAGGTCTTGGGAAAGAACCTCTCCTCTGTTGACAAAACTGGAGGAGTACATTTCCATTAGAATGCAGCATCAAGCATGAAGTTGGTCTCTCTCCTTAAGAAAAACCATGTTTCTTTGTCTCTGGTGAGTTCCGGTCAAATACACCAGATGTGGAAGTCTAATATCAGGTGTGGTCTGGGAAGGGAACGTGTAAGGATCAGTTGAAGATGCTGGCACGCCATGGCCTGCTTGTCTATACCATTGAAATGGGGATTAAATGGTTAAATCTGTGGCTGAAACTGGGATAACTTTTTTATCCACATTCTCCCATTTACTTAGGACTGCCAGTTCCAGTGTCCTTGGATAGGTAGTTGGGAATGTTATTAATTTCTCCTGTACTCTAGTAGGAGGTGCATACTTGTCCTTTGACAACCTAGATCAAGCTGCTCTGATAGATTACACCTGCGCAGCAGATTAGATATTCTCTTCATGTTGACCTGGAGAAATCCCTGAAGATGCACTCTGTATTTTTGATGTCTCTCTCCGACTGGCCTTTCAGCTGTTGAATGCTTCACCCTTTGGTGCCCTTTATTTACCCTGAGCATGTGGAAGGGAGTGGCTGCTTTCTGTTTCCTTGTGATGATTGTATTTTCGTTTTCTTGTAAGTCTTGCACTAATATGTGCATTATGGCTTCATCGGTGGATAGAATTTATGCCCAAGTTTATTTGGGGGATGGGGGTTGTGGGAATCATTTTAATGTGATTGGTGGCAGTCCTAATCCCTAGATTGGCTTTCCATTCCTATATTGTAAATGTTATGGACACAGGTATTAATATATCATATCACTGCGATTTTGTTATTAAGGCAAATTTGTATGTTTGTTGGTCTGTCCTTGGTGAGCTGTGGATTTATCAATATCACTACTGATATCCACTTGTAATTTCTTGTATCTGAGCGGCTGTGATCATGCTTTCTGCAAACTATCTGTGTGCATACGTGTAACATATGTCTTGCACTCAAGGAGCACTTCCAGGAAGTAACACTTAATTACTACCTCCTGTCACAGTACCTCTGTCATGCCTGGCTGTCATGTTTAAACTACATCCATTGGGCCTGGAATTCTGTGGCACCTCAAAGCCAATTTTTGCAGCAAGCACAAAGCAAATTCTGCGGCAAGAGAATGTAGTTTCTGTGCCACACTGCCAAGCTATCTACGCTTTTATTTATATCTTAAGAAATGCGTGGCGGCAGCCATTTTTCAATTTTACAAAAAGTTTAGAGAACAGCACTTGAAATATAAACTTCTAGTCCCTGATGAGGAGAAAGGGCACAGCAGCAGAGCAGAACCAGAAGCAGAAGCTGCAGCTGCCAAAAAGCAGCAGAGCAGGAAACAGAGATCCAAAGCAGCCAGATAGCCCCACAGCCACCCTGCTACAATCCAACACCCAGTGCACCAGAGCTATCTACCAGCAGGCAGACCGCCAGCCACCCCACCAGCCAGTCAGCCACAACCAGAATGCCAAATACCAGCAGAAGGGAAGGGCTCAAGTTCGCCAGATTATGGGAGCAGCAGCAATGGGGATCATCATCGGGAGAGAGAGCAGAATCTGAAATCAGAGAAGTGCAAGATGAACTGTCAGCTTTTTCAGGAAACCTCTTGATTAATGCAGAATTCTCACTGAGAGCCTGAGACTTCCCATTAGCTAAAGAGGTTTCCAGTAAAATCTTGTGTCTCTCTCATTCCTGATCCTCACACCTCTTCTGCTCTTGCCAGCTGTCCTGCTTCCAACTGCATGGCTGGGAACAAATTCTGGTAGAGGCATGGTCCAGTGGGAACAAAGAAGAGGCCAGAGCACTTTTGCACCCTTGGAAGCAGCATCCACTGGGACTGCAAAAAACTGAAGAGGAGGCCAGAGGAATGGTGAGCTAGCAAGAGTGGGAGCAGGCCATGACAGCAGTTGGAGGCCTGGGCCAGTGGAAGCAGCAAAGAAGAGGCCAAAGCACTATTGAGATAGCAGGAATCACGGTAATAGATAACAGGAGCAGACATTGAAGGTAGTTGGAGGGCTGGGGCAGCAACAGCAGTAGATGGATGGTGCCTGGAGGCCTCAGGATTGGGCAGAAAGGAGACCAGCACCAGCTATATTATTAAAACAAAAAACTACAATTTGAAATATTATGAAGCAGTTTGGCCACCAGTGGTGAGAGGCCCACTAATGCACAATAAAGACTCAAGACATTTTCAATGATATCTGGTGTTACATGGAACATTGTTACATGAACAGGTCAGTGATCAGATGAACATTGGAAATTCTATTAGAGTACTAGAGGAAATATAACATGTAAACAGTAACATCTAAGGACATTTTAACATGAGGGCAGGTAGAAATTGGTACACACAGCAATTTAGCAGTGGGACGGCCTGCGCCCAATCTGCGTAGGCATTGGTCCTACTGCTAAATTCTCTCAGGGGCCCTTCTCTTAGGTGTCCCAGGCGGAAGCCTAAAA
Organism: Heptranchias perlo; assembly: GCF_035084215.1. Taxonomy (NCBI): domain Eukaryota; kingdom Metazoa; phylum Chordata; class Chondrichthyes; order Hexanchiformes; family Hexanchidae; genus Heptranchias; species Heptranchias perlo. Next base: position 106,342,666 of record NC_090327.1, read on the forward strand.
CAGACGCCTTAAATATGTAAATTAGGGGCCTAACGCCTGTTGAAGGACCCCATCGAGAAATTCGTTAGCGTTGAGCAGGATTCTTCAGTGGCCCCCGTGGCCGCCAACAACAGGTTAGTTAAAGCAAAAAATTCTGGAGATCTATACATCTCCCTCTTCCAACTCAAACACCATAGCAGAGATCCATAAAAGGTGGACAGGATGACACAGTGACCCAACCCAGCTCCTTCCTAACAAAAGGTAGCTTGGGTAGTTCCTTAAATGCACATGTCCAATTGCCCCCATCCCCCAATCCTCAATTGCATTGAAAACTTTGGAAATTCTTGAAAAGCGTCCTCTTCCTCCTCTACCTGTTTGTAATTTATTTTATTTTTGCTATCACCTTTAGTGTTACGGACACAAGGCTGGCAGCCTACCAGCTTCTAGGCTTTGCCAATGCGGCCTTCATCTGCCCAGCAGACTGCGCTTGTAGCTAGCCTGGGGTGACTTATCCATTGACTTCCTTTCTTCCTTGGTGGGATAGTACCTGACTTTCGATTGGTGTCTTCTGCTGGTGAGCTGTGATTGGAAATTTGCCGTGTACAGTGGTACTATGGAAATGGCCTCAGTGTGTTGTGCCACTGTGCCGTCATTCAAAAATATTGGAAAGAGTGCAGTCAGAAAGAAGAAAGGACTTGCATTTATATAGCGCCTTTCAAGACCTCAGGATGTCGCAAAGCGTTTTACAGCCAATGAAGTACTCCTGAAAAGTGTAGTCACAGTGGTAAGGTAGGAAACGTGGTAGCCAATTTGCGCACAGCTAGGTATTTCTAGCTTTCTAGCGAGAGTTCCCTGGCTAATGTCCCACTGAAAAATGATATGCACTTCAACAGTTCACATCACATTGTAACATACAATAAGTGCATTCAAAATATAGAATTATAGACAAAAGGAGCAATTGCATTTGAATATCACCTGAATAAAGTAATGGAATGAATCCCACACATTTCTGTTTCCTCGTGCTACCTTCCACTGTTTTTATTGTTATTTCAACTGACATTCTTTTCGTTTTTTCCCAATTGCTGTTCCAGGTGAAGCTCCCTACAAACTGACCTTACTTGATACACAATGGACATTCAGCCTTTTCTTGACTGTGTCTTTGCTGCTAGCACAGGGCTAAGGGCATAAGTGGAGCCTAGTTATTGACAAATTTTTACTGCCACAATTGTCTTTGTTGGAAATGTTATTTGTGGGTCAGCACAAATTCCACAAGCATTTCCCAGGCTGGTGACAATGTTTTTGCCACATTTCCTTAATTTTCCTTGAAATTCTGTTGCATCTACTCCTTTATCTGCTATTGTCAGAGTTTTTAAAGAAAAAAATACTGCAATTGCTTGAAAACTTTTTGATCTTGATTAGTCAAAGGAGAGTCAACCTGCAAGGACTATGAAGGATTGACAGTGACTTCATAAGAAACTGATGCCTATAATGAATGTTATAATTAATTGATGCGATATTATAAAATGCATATCTAACATGACGGATAATGACTGTTTATAAGGAAATAATACCTACAGCTGAAAGCAGTTTACACAATTTTTTTTTGCAAGTCATACAAGCTTCAATAAATATAAATGATGCCTTTAAGGATTAACTAGATAAGTACATGAGGGAGAAAGGAATAGAAGGATATGCTGATAGGGTGAGATGAAGTAAGGTGGCAGGAGGCTCATGTGGAGCATTAACACCGGCATAGACCTGTTGGGCCGAATGGCCTGTTCTGTGCTGTAAAATTCTATATAATTCCATGAAAGCTTTGAAATTATGATGTACGAATATTAAGGTAGATATATTCAACACGGGTGAAATTCCTTTAACCACTATTTTAATGGAAGTGTTAACCCATTTATTTTAATACCTCCATTAAAATAGAAAGATTTGCATTTACTTGGAAGGACTTGGATTATATACAAAGGAATTTTCTATGAGTGTGTTGAATGTTCGTACACCAAGCTCATACATCAAGACCAAAGTATTCACACACTGTATTGTAAGGTTAGTTATCCTGATTCTTAAGAGCCAGCAGCAGGGAAACTGGAACATTAAAGTAGTTCCTAACAAGAAAATTCGTCAACTCTGTAAGGGGTAGTGAAACCTACCAAAAAAACCGATAGAAACCCCAACAACTCATAGCACTGTATAGAAACAGGAAATAAATATTTCCTTAATTCATTAATCACAAGACAAGCAGAAAAAAAAATCATGTCCCAGCTTTCAGAGTGACCTGTTGATTTATAAAACAATTCTGAGCACAGCTGCTTGTTTTATGCTTTACTTTTTTTTATTTATCTGTATCTTGAGGTTTAGGCTCACTCCTTAAAGGGGCACTGTCTTTACGGAAAAATGCTTGACAAAACTTTTTTTGATAGGAGAGGGAGAACAGGAAGAATTGTGCATCCTTTTCATCATCGTGATACCACATGTAAGTGATGTATGTGGTGATGCATTTTCGTGCATTATACATATTTTGCCTTGCAAACAAACATCAAATTGTTTACCAAACACCTTTTCATGAAGGTGGTGTGCATTTAGGATATTTTCATATTTTCTCCCTTCTGCATTCTGTTATTGTGTCTCCAGCATATAACACTTAGACGCACACTAGGGTCGTAACTGGGCTCTGCCAAAGATGCATCAAACATAGAACACTCACATTTTGAGCGAGCATCAGCTTTTTTTTAAAATGACCATTCATGTGATTTGTTCAGCCTCTTTACACTTGCCGATTTTGGGATTTCAAATCATCCCACAAAACCCTGTGCAATACATCACCTCTGCGCATGTACTAACATCATTTTATTATTGCACGCTGTATTGATCTTAACAATGTATAAAGAATATTCAATTTCTAACTTGAATTCATAACTTGCATCATCTGCATTTTGGATTTCTGAATATGAGTCAGAAGGCCAAAAGAAAATTAAATTTTCTGGGCTCTTTCCATCTCCAAACCAGAGAAGAAAACAACTCCCAAGAAAGGTGTGAAGAAAACCTTGAATAAAGAGTCTGCAAAGAGCAGTAAGAAGTGGAGAAGGAATTCAATCCAGAGAAATGTGAGGTAATGCATTTGGGGAGGGCAAAGAACGCAAGGGAGTACACAATAAATGGGAGGATACTGAGAGGTGTAGAGGAACAAAGGGACCTTGGAGTGCATGTCCACAGATCCCTGAAAATGGGACAGGTAGATAAGGTGATTAAGAAGGTATATGGGATACTTTCCTTTATTAGCCGAGGCATAGAATATAAGAGCAGGGAGGTTATGCTACAACTGTATAAAACACTAGTTAGGTCACAGTTTGAGTACTGCGTACAGTTCTGGTCACCACATAACAGGAAAGATATGATTGCACTAGAGAAGGTACAGAGGAGATTTACGAGGATGTTGCCAGGACTGAAGAATTTTAGCTATGACGAAAGATTGGATAGGCTGGGGTTGTTTTCTTTAGAACAGAGGAGGCTGAAGGGAGATTTAATTGAGGTGTACAAAATTATGAGGGGCCTAGATAGAGTGGATAGGAAGGACCTATTTCCCTTAGCAGAGAGGTCAATAACCAGGAGGCATAGATTTAAAGTAATTGGTAGAAGGATTAGAGGGGAGCTGAGGAAAATTTTTTTCACCAAGGGTGGGGGTCTGGAACTCACTGCCTGAAAGGGTGGTAGAGGCAGAAACCCTCAACTCATTTAAAAAGTGCTTGAATAGGCACAACCTACAAGGCTACGGACCAAGAGCATATGTTCTTATGTTCTTATGTTCTTATTAGGCTGGACTGCTCTTTTTTGGCCAGCACAGACACGATGGGCTGAATGGCCTCCTTCTGTGCCGTAAAGTTCTATGATTTTATGATCAGCTCCCGGGAGATCCAGACCACTGTGCACCTGCTGATGCCCGGGGAGGTGGCCAAGCACGGCATGTCGGAAGGAATATAGGCAGTGACCAAGTACGCCAGCGCAAGTAAATCTCCACAATGTACTGAAAAACAGACAGCACTGATGTCTTTGTAAAGTTTGGATCCTGTTAATTGTTTATTTTTTTTAAATATGAAAATATTTGAAATGTTTTTCTTTCCTTTGGTAGCACACCCTTTGTGCTTGTTTGTTTGACAAAGAAATGGCCATCCAGAGACAAATAGGGTCTCAAAAATGGAAATGAGGCTATTGTATATGATGTTGACAAAATGCAACAGAAGTAAAAACAGCGCAGTGAAGGAGAGGGAAAAAAAAGTACGTAATTTTTGCATTTAGTCCAATGGATAAAGCCGGAGCCACAGTTTTAACGTCTGTTGCTGTATAGAAAGAAGAACTTGCAGTTATAAAGCACCCTTCATGACCTCAGGAACATCCCAAAGCGCTTTGCAGCCATTTAAGTACTTTTTTGAAACATAGCCACTGCTGTAATGTAGGGACATCCAGAGAACTACAGTAATTTACACTAGATTTGTGCCTGAATTCCAGTGTGTCACCATCATGTAACAAAACAAAAGCTTTATATAAAAACAAGTAGTCCCAATACACATAGTCCACAATGGCAGTCCTTGTCAGTGGAAAACAAAAGGATAATCTTTTGCCTTTGATTTCTAAAATCAATAATAATAATTTCTAAAATCAGTAATAACGGTGATATACCCCTTTGATGTTCAGAATAACTAAAATGATGGCATTAATATTGAAATTTATATAAAAATACAGTAGAAATGATAAACAGCTGAAATAATCTTGAACCCAACGCTTCATAAACATACTCGTATTACCGCATACTTAAAACAATTCTACTTAGGCTGCATTAACAAAAAACATATATAAGAATACATTGAAATTTATTAAATCATAATGGAGAGATTCAGTACTAAAATTAAAAGCGAAAGTTTGATTTTAAAGCTGAAATTGTGAATTAGTATAACAGTAATCTGAGGGTCAGGCACTGCATATGGACTCACAAAGTCATCCTCTCACATACCAGTATTGAGGTTGTGTAAACCAGAAAAAAAACCCATGTGGGAAGCCAATAACTTAGAAGAAATGCACACATTGTTTCCCTTGTGGAAAAAAAATGAGTCATTGTGAGTAGTAGCAAGGGGGTGTAAAAGTGGAACATCCAGTGCATGAGAAGCACTTTTTTGTGTCATAGACTTTGCTCCGCTGATTATCAGTCTGATCATGAATACATGATTTTATCCCTACAAAAATGAGTACAACTGACAGGAAAATAAGTCAAATTGAAAGATAGATAATGAGCCCGTAATTTAAACTGAGCTGTAAAATCTCGCAGCATGTGTGGCTCCCTCAATTTTTAATACTAGGTAAGGTTAATTTTAAAAAAACGTTAGTTAGAGAGATTTTCTTGTTGAGATCACAAAATACAGATGAGAGGGTCCTGCTGCTCAACTTTGTTCATGCATCGAAAATTCTGCATTCTCCATAATAGAATCTTAACAATGACTCCAAGGATTTTAGAAATCTTGTTTGGATTTTGTTACATAAAAATTAATTTTAAAAAGTTGTAATTAGATTCTCATTTAGATATATACTGTAACATACACGTTGAGCGAAATTTTATTCTTGGTGCTCTTTACATACATGCATTTTCAGACCATTTACACTAGTAAACACCAATCAATATCTGGCAAAAAAAATCAATTATTATTTGAAAATTTTCAAACTATGAATAGTATTCATAATTCGTCATCACCCTTGGAACAGCAGTAAACTTTAAAGTTAACCTGAACACCCTGGATACCTTGTAACTACCCTCAATCATTTTCTTCAAAGTTAACCTGAACACCCTGGATACCTTGTAACTACCCTCAATCATTTTCTTCAAAGTTAACCTGAACACCCTGGATACCTTGTAACTACCCTCAATCATTTTCTTCAAAGTTAACCTGAACACCCTGGATACCTTGTAACTACCCTCAATCATTTTCTTCAAAGTTAACCTGAACACCCTGGATACCTTGTAACTACCCTCAACCATTTTCTTCAACCTGCTATAGTTCTTATCAAACTGCACCTATTTCTTTCAGTCATAAAAAAATATATTTATATTTGTTATCTAACAAGTGCCAGAAGGTCATGTTACATATCATTATTTATCCAACTATAATGAGTGACCGACACATTTTCTTTTTATTTACAGCATGTTAGTTGCGTAGATAATAATCATTTTTGTAACATGACACAAGTTGAAGGACACAAATTTATTCTTTTACTTATCTACCCACAGTGAGTGAAGAGCACATCTTTTATTTATGCAATCAATTTATTCTTATTCCGTGAAAAACGCCACGGGAGCTCCACTAGTGGTATATAGTTAAAATAAACACACGGCATACATTCAACACAACTTATTCACACGTAAAGCTTGACCTAAAGCTCATACAAAACACACTCAGGGGCACGAAACTGACAATAGTCTCATTCAGATATTGAAGTTAGTACAGTACTTACCCCTCTGCAGCTGAAACAGCCCAGTACAGAGAAAGAGATAACACGCTAACCATGACATTGATAGTGATTTGGAATGCTCGAAGCAGGGGGGAAAAAGTGCTCCAAAGTAACAGTAACGCAGCTTAATGCAGAGGGAGTTCGTCAAATGCTCAGAGCAGCTTCCTGTCTGGTTACATGTATGGCAAGGACTTGTTTGCAGCCCTCTGCGGTGTGATTGGTTGCCGAATACACTTAAATGTCACAATTTGACAAACACGAACGAGTGGTTATTGGTTGTCGGTTAAGAGAAATTCAATACAGTCTGTTTACCTCAAACTACACACGCAGGAGTGCAACATCTTCAGCTAGTCTGGCTACTTTTGCACATAAACCTTTGCTGTATTATTTAAACCTTTCTGAGAAATTGGGGTGCCAACTTTCTGTGGCATGACAGGGGTGGTACATTGGGTGAGGGTGAGAGGGGAAAAGTCAGAAACAGCAATGTGGGTGAGCAGGACGAGTGGAGGGTAGAGGGAGGTGTTGCTGAGAGGGGAAAAATCAGGAAGTGTGCAGTTGGAAGGCAAGTAAAGAGGAAGAGTACCTGCAATAATAAGGGTGGGGGAGAAGGAGAGTATTAGTATGAATACGAGGGGGAAAGAAGAGCACCAACAAGAAAAGAAAAGTAATTGTTCTTTTCTCTCCCAGTGAGAAAGGAATTTTAAAATATAAAGAAAAATCATTATTTCCAAGCAACAAATATAGAGCAGTTTTCAATAAAACTGAGTAAGATTCCCTTCCTTTATAGCTGAAAATAACATATTTTCCATGTTCATTGTGGATTCCAAAATGCTGGTATATGCACCATGTAAAATGTCCAAATTTCAAATTGCCAGGAGGAAATATGCCTTCAGATCCTTCCAAGAAAATAAATCTTGGAGCTTCAACATTTGTATTGCCCTTCAAGCCTTTGTATACTTATGTGTTTTTCTTCTATTATGGGTGAAATAATATTGGATATGCCTACAGTTTAACTTACAAGGCTGTGTTCCACTGCACTCTCAGTGTAATTAATACTTTTCACGTGCATCAGGCTTCAATATAGGCCTATGACATGTGAAAGCTAGTAATTACACTGAAAGGTCTATTTTGCAGTATTTTTGAACCTGTGCTAGTTTTCTTTCGAAGCTGTTGGTCAGCATTTGCTAGCTGTCCAGGCTGGCATGTGTGCAATTGGTTTTACTGATAACTGTAAAGAGGTGTACTAGGTGGAAAATTACCCCTGGTTCTCGCTGCTGAATGTCCTTGTGAGTCCTGCTCGAAAGTGTGACTGTGTGGTTGTCTAATTAAATACAGATTACAGTTGAAACCTGATTTCCACCTATCAGGAATGGCCCTTATATTCCCCTTCAATATAAGATACCCACACTCTATTGTCATCTGACACGTTTCATCATCCAAAGCCCTTTTCTATTCAATGTCCTAAGTCATGGCATGTCTTCATGGCATGAATTTATTTTAAACATAAATGGATTTAGAACAATTGAAACTTGATATCAAAACATATATGTTTAATTAGTCTCTCTCAGGCTATTTTCTTCCTTTCTTGAGGTTTTTCATATCACCCACCATTCCTCGACTGAGAGAGTGAGAGGATATTCTGCTCCCAGAGTATCTCTCCAACAAGTTGCTAAGTGATGTATGAAAGAGACACAGGTTAACTCATATTTCAGTTTTCCATCTCTCCCGATATAGAAATGGTTCCCTTCAGCTCATTACCTCCCCCACGGCACATCTGAAATTATGAACTTAACGTGTGAATAATGCTAATTCAATATACTATTTGATTTTCAGCACCTACTTCAATGGATAATCTCTCTCTTCCTCTTCGGCATCAGTTTTCCTTCAGGTTATTGATAAAATGCCTTGGGACATTTATTTACATTATTTCCTACATTATAACAGTGACTACACTTGAAAAACGACTTCATTTGTTGTTATGTGCTTTGTGACAGCCTGAGGTCATGAAAGGTGCTGTATAATTACAAGTGATTTCTATTTCTTTTAAATGCAAGTTGTTGGTGATGGCCAGATATATTAGCCTAGAAATTGGATCACGCCTGAATCGGGGCACAATCCCGGTGCAGCGCATGTTGTACGCACCTAATGAGGCCAATGGCAGGACCACGAAAAATTGATTTGCTGGCCTGATTTGTTTATGACCGGCAAGCCGCGGAATGAAAGTAGATCGGCCGGCTCAGACGCCTGCCGAGGCAGTGAATGGAATCCAGGATGGTGGGGGGGGGGACGGAGTAGGCAATTGTAGGGGGGGTGAGTGGTTGCTGGCAGCAGCCTGCGAATTTAATGTTGAGCCTGGAGGAACAGGAGTGCTCCTCCTGGTCCCACAATAAAGGTATGTAAAAAAAAATTAAAACGTATCTTTCGGGAGGCAGCCTCCAGCGGCCCCTTTAAGGTCCGCTGGTTTGGCTGCCAAGCACTTGAGAATACTGACCACAGCATGCATGGCTAACTCATTTTGGAAAGGGAGACTTAAAACAGGCATTAGGCCCACCCCACTATTTGCACATGCAAAGAGCCTAACGTCTGCTTCAGTCGTGGACCCTGGCCGCCTATACAACAGCCTTTACCAATATGGCAGGCGGTGCACTTCTGGTGCAGAATGTGCGTGTGTGGGCCGCCTCCCCCATATTGGACACTCAAGCTCCTGTTTTACGCTGGTAAGTTGGGTGACAAATTTCTAGGCCAACAAATTTCTAGGCCAATATCCTTTGAACTGTCACCTCTGAATATACTTCTTAACTACAACAAGAACAATTCGCTTTAATTCTTAGTTCCAAGAAACATTTGTTTTCCTCTTTATACGTTCTAAGTTAAAAGTTGTTGCAGTTTGATCTTTTCATTACCTTTTCATTCAAAAGGCCTGATAACAGTTTCTGTCAGCAGAATGCACGCCTCACGATCTGAAGTCTACACCTTTACATTCTGACTTTCTGCCTTTTAGAGATAACATAACCCAAATATAACAATTGATCTGATTGTCAGAGATTGCATACTGGAATTTATGAAGGATGGCAAAAAATGTCACACACTAAACCATATTTCTACAGGTTAACCAATTATTGAGACTCATTTACACTTAAATAAGATAGAGAAACTACAAAGGCAACTACATTTGAATAATGCCAGGCATATATGATGCAATACAAGGCAAATACATTTTTAAATAAAACTCAAGTACAGTTCCTTTCTCATAGCATTCTCCAGCCGTTGGATCAGACTGTTGAAAGAATGTCTTGGAATAATAACAGCTCTTGTTGCACTCTTTTTTTATTCATTCATGGGATGTGGGCGTCGCTGGCGAGGCCAGCATTTATTGCCCATCCCTAATTGCCCTTGAGAAGGTGGTGGGGAGCCGCCTTCTTGAACCGCTGCACTCCTCAGGTAGGGATATGGAGTACATGGAGTTCAATAATTGAGGACTTGTTAGAAATCCAGTAAGAACTAAAGAAACACTTCTTGCAAATACTTAATTCTTCTGAAAATTAAAGCAACAGGCTATATTGATATGACAGTAGTACAGATTTGTTAAGATTAGACTCGAGTATCGTGAAAAAGCCCCATGGAATCTAATGAGGAGATAAATATACAAGGGTAGCAAAGTAGGCTTCGTTAATCTGAATTGAGTTCCTTCCTATTGGGCTCTACACTATAGGAATGATTTTGAGGCTTCAGAGAGGATAAATGCAGATTTACTAGGATGATGCCTGGTATGAGGAAATACAAATACAAAGAAAGACTTGAAAAATTAGGGCTTTTTCATTAGAACGAAGCAGAGTACGGGGAACTATGACAGAAGTGTTTAAAATTATGAAAGGATGGGTCATGGTAGATAAAACCAGACTGTTTCCAGTAATTGCACGGTCTAGAACAAGGGGTCATAGATACAAAATTATAGGCAAGAGATTTGGAACAGAGGGCACTGTGTAAGGAGAAACTTCTTTACATGGAGAGTCGTGAGGCTGTGGAAATTACTGCTAGAGTTAGTAGTTGAGGCAGAAACTACGTCAACCAAGATTAGATTGGATTGATGGATCAAGGAAAAGGGGATAAAGGTATATCAGAACATGGCGGGCAAATGTGATTAGGACTAGTTGCTCAAGTGGAGGATAACTGCTGTCATGGACTAGTTGGGCCAAATAACCTGTTTCCATTTTGTAATTCCTATGTATTTCTATGTTATGAGTGCTGCTTGTCAGGAGGGGACTTTGATCATTTTCTCTTGGTTAGCTTCATACTTTGTTGACAATTTGGCCTTCTGATAAACCTGGTATTTCCAGTAGTACAGCACCCATCTAATGAATGGGCATTCCGAGATCACAAGTTTACATTTCAGCCTTGAGTAGTGTGTGAACTGAACAGGCTGTTTGAGTGAGTTTCATTAGTTGTCACGTATGAGATTGCGATTTCATATCGGCACTGTGCCAGTAAATCCTGGCTGTATTGTTTAAAATACCTGGCCCTATAGTTTTAAAAACTAGCTTTCTCTGGCTCTGTGGATTCTAGAATAGCTCTTCCTCCATAGCATTCATTTCTCTTTCTATCATTCTCCAACCAGAGAAAGCAAAAGAAACCCATGGCTGTGGCACTTGCTCCAGCAGTCAGATTGGCTATGCAGAAAAAAGCAGAGAAATAAATAGAAAATGTAGGGAAAAGAAAAAGAGACAGGATGGAAGACAAATATATTAATATAACATTTATGCTGAACTGTAAGGTTGCCTCTGTCCCACAGAGATGCAAGCTGTAGTCATACCTTCACTGCCTGCTCACATTATTGTGGTTGGAGAAGGACGGCTCACTGGATGACACAGATCAGATCGAAGCACTGCTCACCAGCCTCCCACCGCCATTTTTAGTGATTAAAAGTAGCTGAAAGTACCTGACAGGATCGTTGGTTTTTCTCAGTCATTAACATTTGAATGGGAACCAGAGATTGCTTTCAATTTAAAAGGTGACCTTTTTTTTTGCAACAGCTACTTTTAGTACCTCAGCCAGTACCTATCCCTCTCGTACGAGACATTAAACAGAGGCCCCGTCTGCCCGCTCAGGTGGACGTAAAAGATTCCATGGCAGTATTTCCAAGAAGAGCAGGGGAGTTCACCCCAGTGTCCTGGCAAATATTTATCCCTCCAGCAACACCTAAAAACAGGTGATCTGGTCATTATCTCATTGCTGTTTGTGGGATCTTGTTGTGCACAAATTGGCTGCCGCGTTTCCTACATTACAACAATGTCTACACTTCAAAAGTACTTCATTGGCTGTAAAGAGCTTTGGGATGTCTTGAGGTCATGAAAGGCACTATATAAATGCGAGTTTTTCTTTTATTTGAGACCAGGTGATTTCTGATCGCTGACTGGCTGAAAGTGCTTCTTCCTTTAATTATTAGGAGACACAACTTGATCACTCTAATGATAACTGAAGAAAATCAGTGACTCAGAGAGACCAGAACAGCAGTAATAGGGCAATGAACATGGGTTAAAACCCAGACTAATTGTGACCTGTATAACAAGCATAGCTTGCTGCTTTTCACCATGCTCATTTTTGAAGGAGAAAGAGGCCTTAGATAGTTAGCTAACTTGCAATTGAAAGTCTCATAACAAAAATTTGCCCAATGTCTGTAAAAGTCACCCATAGGAAGACAGTCCTGTTCACAAAGTGTGAAAATGTGCTTCCTGTTAGCCAGGCATTGAGGAGTGAGTGAAGGACAGTAAGCATGTTAAAGTGTGCTTTCTGCCAGTGGCTATAGAGTGGTATCGTTGCAGTCAGTAAGTCCATAGTTTAGACTCTTCTGTGTTTTTCAGGGCTCTAGTTCAAAGTGCTCTCCTTGTTTTATACTCATATTTGGATTTTAGCTAAAATGAGAAAATGGAAGAAGATGTATCCCTTGATGAACGAGTCGGGCCTGGATGCAGAAAGGTTGAAAAGAAGGATGATAACAGCATAAATTAACAGCTTTCCAGTCACTTATTTTGTTACAGCAAATATTGATCTGCAGTTTCCATTAAAAATTAAAAAAATACAATACTACTGAGACTGTCTGGTGTAGAAACGTACGTCTGAGTCTGATGTGAACATTTATATTGATCAAATGAGAACTCCTTAGTTTTTAAAAGGGAAGTGGTTAAGCATTTTAAAAAGTCAAATTTAAAAGGGCATGGGGAAAGAGCAGAGCAACGAGACTCAGTAGAGAGCTCGTTCAGAGACCCAGCACTGGTAGGACAGGCCAAATGGCCTCCTGCTATTCTGTAAAATGTAATGCTTCTCAGTGGGTGACGGTAATGTGATTCCTGAACTTGGATATTCAGTCACATCAGTTGCAGAAATAGCTACCAAGGATCAAGCTCCAGAATAAGTCCCAAAGCAGCAGTCCTACTATGGCTATAAATTGCTGCTTTGCTTCACGTGGACAGGGACAGTTGTTGTGAGCTGCAAACCTTCCTGTTTTGTCTGCATCACTTGTGGCGATCGGTCTGAGTGGCCTCGTTTTGACCTCCTGGGACTGCTTCCCTGCTGGTGAACAACTCTTCCAAAGGCATCCCCAGTCTTTCCTGATTTGGGATTAAAGTATTTTATAGCTTCTTAGGATCCTTTCTAAAAAAAACCCCTTTGACTTTTCCTGCGGAGGTCACCGGCCTGAGCATGGCCTCCCTGGGAGGATGGGGAGCTTTAGGTACACGGATTGCCCTCCTAACTGTGGGTTTGAGTGACATGATCCAGAAACCTTATACTGCAGGAGGTTACGGGGGTGAAATTGGGACTTGGGCGAAGATGCAAAACGGGTGGTATGGCATTCACCGCCAGTTATATGCCCTGTTTGATAATCGGTTCCTAGACTTTAATAGAACAGAATATCAGGTGTGTCGTATAATAGGTGGCAGAAGCGTTTCCTCCCATGTCAGACTTGGCCAGCTGGCTCCCAGATGCTGTTCTTGGCGCTCATTGCCCCAATTCTGTGTCGGGGGTGGGGGACGGGGCGGAAAAGGAAGCAGCAAATAAGTTGCTGGAGTCTGTCCCAGTTAGGAACTCCTGAAACGTGGATCCTATGAAAGACATATGGAATTGGACTTGATGGTGTTCTGGCCCCGAAATCCTTCCTACGCCCAACTTTTGATTTTTTTTCTGCAGGTTGAGTGTGACCTCTCCGGGGTTGGGGGGGAAACTTCAAGTATCCCCTGTCCATCCCACCCACCCACCCCTGGTGCATCTGTGGATTCCAGTAACATGACACTGAAACGACACCGTCGAGTTCAACATAAAATAGGCATAAAATTCAATGGAAATCCAAATAAAACGCAGGAGTTTCATGATGTAGATAGAATGTGTACATAACAGAAGACCTTTGAATGTGAAAAATAGTGAACTTTGAATTTAACAGTCATCCTAATTCATGATCATTCACTGAATATTATTCACAATCAACAATTCCCTGTCCTGCAACATAAATTCTACATTGATGACTTTGCTTTAAATCAGGATTGAAAGTCACTCAGGGATACAGAATGACCTTTCAGTTCCCATGTCGGCAGAGAATCTTCAGAAATCATAACAATGGTACCTGGTTCTTGGAAACTTATCATTCTTCTCACAGAGCAGCTTCAACAACCACTAAAATACACCGCACATCTTAAAGATTAAAATCAGCTTTGTGTTTTCTGCTAGCTTGTGGGTGAACACGCTAAGTAAAGATAATCCACACTTGTTTGGTTGCTTAGCAAGCTGGTAACACTCTACAACTCCACTTCCTCTGTCCTGCAAAGATGTGAACCATTTTTGGCAGCAGAGACCTGCACTGACTAACAAGAGAGATTAGAACGGCAAATTTACTTTACTACAACATACCCACTGTTCCAACAAATGGTCTGGAGTGTGTTACAAGGAATTAACACAACAAGGGGCTGATTCGAAGCCACAAAATTGAAGTTCAAGTGGTTTACTCACCACTTTGACATTGAGATGTGTTACCATTTGTTATTTGGTATAATGTATACTGTAAATACATATCTGTGAAATGTATAGTTCAGGAATATGACACTTGCCTGTCTTTTGCCATTGTCAGATAGCGATGGATAATTAGGCCTTAAATAATATTGGAATTTATTTTGCCAGCTGCTTCATTAAATAGGTTTTAGTGATAATAAAATTCAATACTGCACTTTCTGAGCAAATTAACTAAGTCAGTACAAGTTAGGAGGCAGCCACTTCCAGTGGTATTTAAAGGGATCCTTGCTGCAGTAAGGGGAAGCCTGAAACCGGCCTGGCACTCATTTTCACTGCAGTCGCTTGTGTGTTTTGAGCTGTAAAGACTTCCAATATTTGATCTCCTTGCTGCTGTAGGTGCTGCAAATACCTTCCCTTTCACTACTGACATTTTCATCCTTCCCCTTTAAGCTGCTGCGTCAAGGTCGGTCACCCTGCCAGATTTCCCACCCTCCCAATTGGGGAGCTGCCTAAACTGAGCACCATTAGGACTGCGCTGATTCAATGTTAATGAGGCCCAAACATGAAAATTGCATATGTCCCACTCACTATCTGTCCGATATAAGCCGGAATTGGAAATCGCTCCCTTGATGTTTTGGGCAATTTTATTTATGTTATGTTTTTGGGGTTTTTAATAATGGATGTCACAATGGACATTGGTGGCCAGTACGCTCCATGTGATTAATTGGAGATGATGTCCTTGATATAATCACAAGAAAAATCTATCAAGCAATAATCCAAAGCTGGTTACCACATTCAGGGCGCTAAATTGGGCCGTGTAGCACCCATTGTTTCGGCGCTATGCAGCCTCCCAAACATTTCCAACGTGACTTGCGCCAGACGCCATCTTGGTATAGGAGTTAGCACAGATGCAGATAATGAACACCGGAAGCATGTAAAGTAAGGAGAAAATGGATACAATCAGTGTGCAACACTGATTTAAAGTGATAGACACCATTTTGGGACTTAACGCTCAACTCAACGCATAGTCTTAACCCCAACCATCTGAACATGTCCTAGAGTGCCTGGAGGACCCCCACCAGCATTATTTAAAGGGATCAGGCAGGATTTACAGGTTAGTGGCTGGATTATTGTTTCTGGCTGCTGAGACATTTGTAACTGTTTTTGGAGGTTTCCTATACTTGAATACTAGGACGCAGGGGCATAGCCTAACATTTAGAGCCAGGACGGGCAAGAGTGAAGTTAGGAAATGCTTCTACATGCAAAGGGTGGGAGAAGTTTGGAACGCTCTTCTGCAAATGACAGTTGATGCTAGCTCAATTGTGAATTTGAAATCTGAGATTGATAGATTTCTGTCAACCAAGGGTATTAAGGGATATGGGGCTAAGGCGGGTATATGGAGTTAGGTCACAGGTCCACCATGATCTCATTGAATGGTGGAACAGGCTCGAGGGGCTAAATGCCATTGCCACTTGCTGCCTCTTGATATGCGCCACCTTATTCTGCAAAAAAGCGGGACGAGTGTCTGGGTGATGTGCCTGTCATGGTTGAATAGCTGCCATTGTGTGTGGCCTGTGAGTTGTGGGTGGGCGGCTTGCAACAGTTGTAATGTGTAAGGGTGAGAGGAAGCAGAGGATTGGCAGAGTTGAGTACTGATGGAAAGAGTTTGTTGGTATATGGGTGATGGGGGTGTAGTGTGTGGAACAGTGGATGAGGCTAGTGGTATAATTGGTAGGAGATGCCACTTGGCAATTGACGTCACTCACCTTGACCACTTGAGTCAAAGCATTGAACTTCTTCCTGCACTGCGTCCATGTTCATGATGTTGTGCTCCTGGCATTAACTTTGTCCCCCGCTGCCACTCACTGCCTTTTGGATATATGTCTGGATGGCCTCTTGCCCGCCCCCCCCCCCCGCCCCCCCATCCCTGCCGCGGATATAGGATGTCCCTCTTGCACAAAGGCCTCAAGTTTATCAACAGAGAACCTTGGCACACGCACTCTCACAGGCCTGGTACCAACTCAGATCAGCAGATTGGTGGATGTGGGATTTAGTAGTGCGCAACCTTTATTCAATGTTTTAATATAACTCATCAGTTTGTAAACATAGGGATGGGAGCTGCATCTGTGTTTTATGTGTACAATGTCTGATCTCGTTCAGACTCCATGCAGACAGCAGACTGTTATTTTCAGCAAATAACAGGTACCAGCTAACTTTAAGAGATTTTTATGAGACAGCCTGCCTTTAAGCGATTGATGCTCCCCCTGCTAGTGGAAAGTACGAATTGCATGGAATCCTCGTTCAATGCAGATTGCAGTTAAGTCCTCAGGCCTGACGAAAGTCTTTGTCCTGCCTGCACAGGGGCCATTGGGCACGGGGTAATAGCGGATTGCGTTACCCCTGCCCAAAAACAGGCCCAATCCAATTTCTCCACCTCAGTATCCAGCTATATTTATCCAACTGATTAAAAATCTTGCATATAATGCAGGTCACTCCTCAACATGAAAAGTCACTGCTTCAGATTTTTCTTATCGGCTCAAATTAACCATTACCTGCTAAATTAGTAGTGCTGATTTTCTTAAATATACAGGTTAAAGAACAGCTCCAAAAAACAAAACTAGTCATTGCCACAAAACAAACAAATTAAATTGCTCAAACATTTTTTGATCAGCCATCTTGATTCCTCAGCCATACTACGGTATATACTTAGAAACTAACATTTACAACATGACAAACAAATGAAAACTGAAATAATTCACAAAAAAATATAAACTTACGCATTTCAGCAGCCAGTACCTTTACTCACGGGTGAGAATTTATTTTGCCTGAAACTCAAAGCATTGTGAAAGTACAGCGCAATATTGGCTTCTTTGAATTTTTATGTATTTATTTGCTTCTGCAGTGATGGATCTTATTAATTAAATGATGTGTTTGCTATGGAAAACTGATTTAAGTAGCACTGGGTGTAGTGTTCCTAGGTCGCACTTTAATGTACATCAACACTAATATAACCTCCGTGTTTTGTGGCTTAGTCACTGATACAGGCACCATCTAACGTTCTGAGTGCACCACACATTTTTGCATTGCAACAGATATATGATTGCTAGTTTCCATGCCAACACCCTCATCATGGACTCATTTCTGCTCCAGGCTTTCAGTACAAAATGACTAAAATACATGTGGAGATGGAAATAAATGACATCTATGGACATTACTGAGCTCTTTTAAACAGTGACTAATATTACGTAGCATGTAGGAGTACAGTGACACACTGTGGCACAAAGTGGTAGAATGTGGGTTCCTACCTGCTGTTCCCAACAAGGCAACTATAGGACCTCGACTGTGCTTTCAGAAGAAGTTGTGGAGCAGACGCCAGGTGCTTATTCACAGAGAGGGAGGGAAATCATAAACGGTAAGTATTCCCGGGATACTCCCTTACAATCTCAGTGACCATTTTAAGGCAGGGAATGCAGAAGTTTGGGAATGAGTTACCTGCCTGTGCGTCGGTCAACTGCAAAATTAGAAAGGAAAAAAAATGTCTAATACTACTTTCCTGGCAGCTTTAGGTTTAAAAAGGATGCTGTACAGCTGGTATCGAACTATCCCTTCTGTGATGAAAGTGGAAGCTGCTTGTATGTTGCATTTTTAATGAAAACGTTTAACTTCATAACCATATGAAATCAGGATAATAAGTTACATGGCATCCACCTGCTCATGAAGCTTTGGTTTGTTGATGGGATTATAGACTCTGCAAAGACATTCTGCAGAACTGCCTGTATAGGGAGTTCTTGCTGTGTCCCAGCAAATATTTACAATGCCATGGATCTTTTACATATAACTGAGCAGGGAGTCCAACATCTCATTTGAGAAATAGCACCTCTGACAATTGGGGAATTAAGTCCAAACTTCAGCATGCACAGGCCTCAAAGTGTACGTGATGGTTTTCTAGACCAATATGTTGAGGAACCAACTAGAGAACAGGCGATCCTAGACTGGGTATTGTGCAATGAGAAAGGATTAATTAACAATCTTGTTGTGCGGGGTCCCTTTAGGGAAGAGTGATCATAACATGATAGAATTCCTTATTAAGATGGATAGTGAAGTCGTTGAATCCAAAACTAGGGTCCTGAATCTAAATAAAGGAAATTACGAAAGTATAAGGTGCGAGTTGGCTAGGATAGATTGGGGAACTTTACTAAAAGGGATGACAGTGGATAGGCAATGGCTAATATTTAAAGAACTTGTGCAGGAATTACAACAATTATTCATTCCTGTCTGGTGCAAAAATAAAACAGGAAAGGTGGCTCAACCGTGGCTTACAAAAGAAATTAGTGATAGTATTAGATCCAAAGAGGAGACATATAAAATTGCCAGAAAAAGCGGCAAGCCTGAGGATTAGGAGCAGTTCAGAATTCAGCAAAGGAGGACAAAGAGATTGATTAAGAGGGGAAAAATAGAGTATGAAAGTAAACTAGCAGGGAACATAAAAACTGACTGTAAAAGCTTCTATAAATATGTCAAGAAAAAAAGATTAGTGAAGACAAATGTAGGTCCCTTACAGTCAGAAATGGGGGAAATTATAATGGGGAACAAAGAAATGGCAGAACAATTAAACACATACTTTGGTTCTGTCTTCACAAAGGAGGACACAAATAACCTGCCAGAAATGTTAGGGAACAAGGGTCTAGTGAGAGGGAGGAACTGAAGGAAACCAGTATTAGTAAAAAAAAATAGTGCTAGGGAAATTAATGGGGCTAAAGGCTGACAAATCCCCAGGGCCTGATAATCTACATCCCAGAGTGCTAAAGGAAGTGGCCCTGGAAATAGTAGATGCATTGGTGATCGTCTTACAAAATTCCATAGACTCTGGAACAGTTCCGACAGATTGGAGGGTGGCAAATGTAACCCCACTATTTAAAAAAGGAGGGAGAGAAAAAACAGGGAATTACAGACCAATTAGCCTAACATCAGCAGTGGGGAAAATGCTAGAGTCTATTATAAAAGATGTGATAACAGAACACTTGGAAGGCATTAACGGGATTGGACAAAGTCAGCATGGGTTTATGAAAGGGAAATCATGCTTAACAAATCTACTGGAGTTTTTTGAGGATGTAACTAGTAGAATAGATAGGGGAGAACCAGTGGATGTGGTGTATTTGGATTTTCAGATGGCTTTTGATAAGGTCCCACACAAGAGGTTAGTGTGCAAAATTAAAGCACATGGGATTGGGGGGAATATACTGGCATGGATTGAGAATTGGTTGACAGACAGGAAACAGAGAGTCGGAATAAACGAGTCTTTTTCCGGATGGCAGGCAGTGACTCGTGGGTTATCGCAGGGATCAGTGCTTGGGCCCCAGCTATTCACAATATATATCAACGATTTGGATGAGGGAACTAAATGTAACATTTCCAAGTTTGCAGACGACACAAAGCTGGGGTGGAATGTGAGCTGTGAGGAGGATGCAGAGGCTCCAATGTGATTTTGACAAGTTGGGAGAGTGGGCAAGAACATGGCCAGATGCAGTATAACGTGGATAAATGTGAGGTTATCCATTTTGGTTGTAAAAACAGAAGGACAGATTATTATCTGAATGCTGATAGATTGGGAAAAGGGGAGGTGCAACGAGACCTGGATGTCCTTGTACACCAGTCGCTGAAAGCGAGCATTCAGGTGCAGCAAGCAGTTAGGAAGGCGAATGGTATATTGGCCTTCATTGCAAGAGGATTTGAGTACAGGAGCAGGGATGTCTTACTGCAGTTATACAGGGCCTTGGTGAGACCACATCTGGAGTATTGTGTGCAGTTTTGGTCTCCTTATCAGAGGAAGGATGTCCTTGCCATGGAGGGAGTGCAACAAAGGTTTACCAGATTGATTCCAGGGATGGCAGGACTGACGTATGAGGAGAGATTGGGTCGACTAGGCCTATATTCACTGGAGTTTAGAAGAATGAGAGGCGATCTAATTGAAACATATAAAATTCTAACAGGACTAGACAGACTAGATGCAGGGAGGATGTTCCCGATGGCTGGGGAGTCCAGAACCAGGGGTCACAGTCTCAGGATACAGGGTATGCCATTTAGAACCGAGATGAGGAGAAATTTCTTCACTCAGAGGGTGGTGAACCTATGGAATTCTCTACCACAGAAGGCAGTGGAGGCCAAGTCATTAGATGTATTCAAGAAGGAGATAGATACATTTCTTAATGCTAAAGGGATCAAGGGATATGGAGAAAAAGTGGGAACAGGGTACTGAGTTAGACGATCAGCCATGATCATTTTGAATGACGGAGCAGGCCCAAAGGGCCGAATGGCCTACTCTTGCTCCTATTTTCTATGAAACATGTGACATGGCTTCCGAAGGGCTTTGTAAATAAGCAGCTCTTGCTGTGTCCACAATCGTGCACAAAGAATTTTTGATTTGAACTGTGCTACCATGGCGATATACTCTATCAACCCGTGCTGCTAATGCTGACAAATGGCTACCTGACCCAAGGCAGGCTCCTTCTATTCCTGCTCACACCCAGACCTCGACAGTGGTCATTGTGTGTTAGCAGGGCCATTTCAGTGCTGACAAGACCGGAAACCTGATTGGGGAGATTCAAACATAGCGCTGCAGGAAAGATGGACGTGGACTAGGGAGTCGACAGCATGTTCAAGGACTTTAGAGAAGAAAGGGAGATTGGAGATGGGATGGAGGTGGCTTGCAAGGACATTTGAATCGTAAACAGAGGACCTTCCCTCTTATTCCAGGTGCCTTATATTAGACGATCAAAAATTGTTACACTTGCTACCTTAATGTTACCATAACTAATTAACCAACTGCCAGCCCACGGGTGCAAAATTTAACTGGATCAACAACCTCACCAAACACAAAAGCATTCCACAAAGCAAGGCTCACAAATTCAACGGAAGTTGTCCATTCTATAGCCAGAATCCCTCTGTGGCTTTACTGAGTAAAGACATCGATCCCTGGTCAGTCCTGATTCCCTGATGGTTTACTGGGTAAAGACACCGATCCCTGGTCTATGCTGAGCCTCTGATGGTTTACTAGGTAGACATTAACCCTGGCCTGTGCTGATTCCATTGCAGTCCTAGAAAGTAAGGATGTTTAGGGGTTGTGTTAAAACAAAATCCATATGGATAGTTAAGAAATAGGAAGGGAAATGGTATAATTATCATTACAGGCCACCTAACAGTGGAGATAAATTAGATTTTGAAATCTGCAGACAGATCAGAATGATATGCAAGAACAACAGGGTAATAATATTGGGTGATTTTAAACTATCCCAAGACAAACTGGAATAAAGGTAATGCAAAATCACAGTGGAGAATGCTTTTTTGAATGCACTTAGAACTACTTCCTGGACCACCACGTTTCTAGTCTAAGAAAAGAAACACTGCTTGATCTGATTCTGGAAATGAATCATGGCAAATAACCGATGTGAGAGTAAGAGAATAATTTGACAATAGTGACCACAACATAACTGGGTTCAATTAAAAGAAATGAGAAGGACAGTAAAGGGTTAAGAATAAGGGTGCAGGATGGGAAAAGGCAAAGTTCAGTGAGATAAGAAAGGATCTGGCCCAAAAATTAACAAACAGGTTGACAAAACAGGAGTGAAATCTTCAAGTACGAGATGGGACAGAATACAAAATTTATGCCTTAAAGGTGAAAAAGGAGTGCATCAAAAATTGTGTTCCATGGATAAATAGAGAGATTAAAACTAAACTAATATTTAAAAAGGAGGCATATGATAAAATTTGGGCTAACAATTCTAAAGAAAATCACCAGGAATTTAGAAAGTTTAACGGGGGGATTAGAAGTGCTAAAAAGAATATGAAAAAGGATGAGCAATTAATATGAAGAAGATGACCAACTAATATGAAAGGAAATACAAATTTTTTTTAGAAGCATCTAAAAAGAATAGTTAAAGAGAGTAACACCACTTAGGGATGAAGGAGGGAATCTAATTGTGAGAATGAAGGTATGGCAGAGATAAATATTTTAGATCAGTTTTACAAATGATGGTGATAGTGAGAATGAAAGTGTACTGGAGAAGGATAACTGCAGAAAAGGAATTGGTTCTGAAGAAATAGCAGAATTCATGGTGGGTAAGTTACCAGGCCTTGATGACATGCACCTTAAACTGTTGAAGGAAGTCAGACAGGAAGTTTTTCAATCCACCTGAAATATGCAAGATATGCTGTGGAACTGAAGAGTAGCTAATGTAATGTTTCTGTTCCAGAAAGGAGAGAAGAATAAACCGGGTAACTAGAGACCAGTTAGTCTAACGTCTGTTGTGGGCAAACTCTTTGAATTCATAATTCGAGATAAAATAAGTATGTATTTAGAAATGCTTGGGTTAATCAAATCAGCATGGATTTGTTAAAGGCAAGTTGTGTTTGACAAATTTAATGGAGTTTTTTTGACGAACTGACTGATTGGATGGATAAAAGGAACGCTGTGTATGTTGTGTATATAGATTTTCAGAAGGGATTCGATAAAGTGTCACACAGAAATCTTGTTAGAAAAATTCAGGCATATGGAATAGGAGGAACTGTAGCAGCACTGATAGAAAGTTGTTTAATGGGCAGGAAACAAAGTTAAGATAAATAAGTAGTTTGGATTGGAGAGGGTTGGAAGTGGTATAACCCAAGTGTCAGTGCTGGGTCCATATTTGTTCTTGGTTTACTCAATATCAATTATCAATTATATAGTGCCTTTAACATAGATAAATATCCCAAGGCGTTTCACAGAGATGTAATCAAACGACAATGGACATCGCGCTGAAGATGGAGGGGTGACCAAAGCTTGGTCAAAAAGGTGGGTTTTAAGGAAGGTCTTAAAGGAGATGATGGAGGTAGAGAGGTGGAGGAATTCCAGAGGGTGAGGTCTAGAGAGCTGAAAACACAGTCACCAATAGTGGGGTGAAGGGAAGGGGGAATGCATAAGAGGCTAGAGAAAACATAGAGTTCTGGGGAGGGTTGTAGGGCTGGAGGAGGTTACAGAGATAGGGAGGGGCAAGGCCATGCAGGGATTTAAACACAAGGATGAAAATTGTAAATTGAAGGCATTGGGAGACCAGGAGCCAATGAAGTGCTGATGGGTGAGAGGATAGGATATAGGCAGCAGAGTTTTGGTGAACTGAAGTTTACAGATGGTGGAGAATGGGAGTCCAGCCAGGAGTGTTGGAATAGTTTAGTCGGTAGCAGATAGGATGAGGGGGGGATAGACGTCAATGGTCTTTGTGATGGAGAGGATATAGAGCTCGGGGTCAAATAGGATGCCGAGGTTGTGAACAGTTTGGCTCAACTGGAGACAGTAGCCTTGGAGTGAGATAGAATTGGTGGCAAGAGTATGAAGGTTGTCGTGGGGAAAATAAAATGATGGCTTCAGCCTTACCGATGTTTAACTGGAAGAAACTGCAGCTCATCCAAGACTAGATGTCAGACAAGCAGCCTGTCAGCACAGAAGCAGTGGATGTGTGCAGGAAGCTGTCATCAGCGTACATCTGAAAGCTGACCCCAAGTCTTTGGATGATGTCGCCAAGGGGTAGCATATAGGTAAGAGGGAGGAGGGGACCAAGGATAGATCCTTGGGTGATTGCAGAGGCAGTTGTGCAGGGCAGGAAGAGAAGCCATTGCAGATGTTCTTGCTATGATTGGATAGGTAAAAGTGGAACCAAGTGAGGGCAGTCCTACTGAGCTGGACAATAGAGTGGCAACGGAGGAGGATGCTGTGGTTAACTACCTCAAAGGCTGCAGAGAGGTCAGGAGGAGGAGGACGGAAAGTGCATCACAGTCACAGATGTCATTTGTGACATTGATTAGGGCCATTTCAGTGCTGTGGCAGAAGTGGGAACCTGGTTGGAGAGATTCATACAGGGAGTTGAAGAAAAGATGGGCATGAATTTTGAAGCGACAACACGTTCAAGGACTTTGAGGAGAAAAGTGAGTTTCGAGATGGAGCCGAGTGTGGGTTTTTGAGCAGGGGGTCGATGATGGAAAGGGAGAAGGATATTACCTGAGGACAGGGAACCATTTACAATGTCAGCTAGCACAGGGGCCAAGAAGGGAAGTTGGGGTGGTCAGCAGTTTAGTGGAAAGGGGTCAAGGGAGCAGGAGGTGGGTCTCATGTCAAGATGAGCTTGGAGAGACATGACAGGATATAATAGAGAAATCAGGCAAAGACGTGGGATCAGGGCTAGGGCAGGAGTAGCTTGGGGGGGGGGGGGGATGCGGGGGTTGGTTTGGTGCAGATGGGAAGAGGAGAAGCAGCAGAGGAAGTTCAACAGATGGTCTCAAACTTAGTGACAAAGAAGCCCATAAGCTCCTCGCAATTGTTATTGGAAGTAAGGATGGAGGGGCAGAGGAGAGGGGTTTAAGCAGATGATTGATATTGGAGAAAAGAAGCAGGGAGTTATCGTTGCTCTCCAGAATGCTCCTGGAGCAGTGAGTGGTTCTGACGGAGGACAGCGAGGCCCAATGGTGCCAGGTCTGGTGATGGATCGCTGAGTCAGTTGTGTGCCAGATATGCTCAAGTCTGCATCCATTGGACTTGAGAAAGCAAAGCTGGGCGCCATACCAGGGGGAACAATCAGGGTGGGAGAGAGTAAAAGTTTTATTGGGGACAAGGGCAGCAAAGGAAGAGGTGAGGGAGTGATTGAACTAATTGACAGCTGCATAAGTATAGTAATGAATGGAATGCCAAAGACAAGGTAATTGGGACTTTGAAAGTGTAGTTGCAAGTGACTTGAGAGAGTTTTCTTCCCAGGGAAGACACAGTAGGAAGTGGGTTGGAAAGGGATAGGGTGATTATGGGTGCTGAGGGATACAAGGAAATTGTCTGAGATGGCGTGTGATTGAGACCATGGGAGTAGAGAGGCCATGTGACATGTAAAGTTTGAGGGAGTGGCCGTGAATATGGGCACAAGAGTTTATATGAAGGGAGAGGTTTAGGAAGTTTAGGAGGGCACTGAAATCAGAAAAGAGAGGGGAAGGTGAGTTGAGATGGAAATTGAAATCACCAAGGTTGAGGAGTTGGCCATTGCAGTGGCTGAGGGAAAAAAGAGGGAGGATATCTTGGAGACAAACTTGGGATGGTGCTTGGAGGAGGGAAGAAAGGGGAAGCCCTTACCTGATCAACCTTCTTGACTGAGCAATTGACAAACAAATGGACTGTGGGAAAGCCTACAATGCGGACTTGGGCAGAGGGACCACAATCTCAACATTTACTGATGACAGCGAGGAAGACTGAAAAAGACTTTGGGAAAACTTAAATAGGTTAGGGGAATGGGCAGACAAGTGGAAGATGCAATTTAATATTGATAAGTGTAAGATCATTTTGGGAAGAGAAACAAGAA
Organism: Heptranchias perlo; assembly: GCF_035084215.1. NCBI lineage: Eukaryota > Metazoa > Chordata > Chondrichthyes > Hexanchiformes > Hexanchidae > Heptranchias > Heptranchias perlo. The sequence continues at coordinate 106,368,507 of NC_090327.1, forward strand.
ATGGGAGTATACACTCAAAGGAAGAAAGCTGAAGGGTGTGAATGAACAAAGAAACCTATAGTTTCAAATACATAATCCCCTGATTGTGCAAGTAGAAATAGATAAAGCCATTAGAAAGGCTAACAGCATTTTGGGTTTTCCAAATAGCAGCGTAGAGTACAAGATAAAGAAGTAAAGATTCATTTGTTTGAATCACAGAGAATCACACAAACATTCTTTGGGTCAGAGAGTGCTGTATGCAGATTTGGGCATTCCATTATAGAAAGGAAATTAAAGTCACAGAGAACATACAGTGCAAATTCACCAGGATGATGCCAAGGAAGGGAAACTATAGTTACAAAGAGAGATTTGAGATCCAGGGATTATTTCCACTGGAGCAGAGAAGGCCAAGAGGAGATTTAATAAAGGTTTTCAACATTATGAAAGGTTTTCATCGGAAAAATTATATCTTCTGGTTGGGGAGTCAGCGATCAGGAGTCATCAATTTAAAATTGTCACTAAAAGAGTGAGGACATTGGTTAGGAGAAATGTTTTTATGCAGCTGGTTGTTAGAGAACATGGAATGTTTTGCCACAGGGAATGGGTGTTACAGAGACTGCTGGGTTTTTCTCGGGAAAATTGAATAAATATTTGAAGCAGAGTAAGATACAGGGCTATAGGAAGAACAAGGGGCAGTGAGATTCATTTTGGCACACTCTAGGATAAAGACAACACAGACTCTATGAGCCAAATAGCCTCCTACTGTGCTGTAAATTTAATTGAGTCTAATTTGCTTTGAGTTTCTGAATCCAGGTCATTGATATAAATTAGAAACAATAGTGGTCCCCACACTGAGCCCTGGGGCACCCTACTCAATACGCCCCCCCCCTCCCCCCTACCCTGACATAACTCCTCTAACAAGCACCTGTTGGTTTCTACCCTTCAGCCAATTTCTTAACCATGCTCAAGATTTATTCTGGATCCCCGCAACTTTGAGGGTAACCAACAGCTCTTTGTGTGGAACTTTGTCAAATCCCCATCGAAATCTAGTTACACCACATTGTAGGCTTTTTCACAGTCTAAATGGTTTGTCACTTCCTCAAAGTAGTTGAGGAGGTTGTTCAGGCAGGATCGTCCCCTTTTGAAGCTTTGCTGACTGCTGTTTACTAGATTATTGATCAATGGGAACTATTTTCTGAAAATCCATCAATGAACATATTTTGCATAAGTGGAGGGGAGGGGCCGTTATCTTTAATCCTTGTAAGACAAACGTTATCTGCACGACAGGTCCTTTATTGATTTCTATTTGTCCACCTTGTAATGCCTTAACTACATAGAATTACATAGAATGTACAGCACAGAAACAGGCCATTCGGCCCAATTAGTCCATGTCGGTGTTTATGCTCCACATGAGTTGCATATTTGGGTCCAGAGCACTTTCTCCATGTTCTCTTACCTCAAACAATTTAATTATACACCTAGGAGATAGCAAGTGTTCTTTTTTCATTCAATATTGTACATGGAAATCTCTTCCCTTCCCATGTCAGGCAAGACTGCAGTTGGTTAGATGTCTTTAAAATATTCCCACTTCATCAGGTGGCTGAATTACTGAGAATACACTGTGGCAACCTCATTTGACTTAGCTATTCATTACATACCCATATAAATACACATGAAATTTTTGATCTCTCACATCTCTTCTTCTAACACTTTTGTTTGCAATGGCTTTCTGTTACCTAATTGCCAAGTAGGCTTATCGCCTGGTTGGAGCCATATAGTAACAAAAGGGGAACTCCAGGCATGAACAGTAGCAAATGCAGTTACCCATCTGTTTTTTTGTACATACAATTAAATTGGATCATGGCCAGTCACTTCATCGTGTCTGTGTCATAGTGGAACTCTGGAGGTGAATGTTACACTCATTTTTCTCTTGCAGGCATAGAAAATCTAACTGATAAAACACAGCGTAGGCTTCCTATCTGTAACAGCCCAGCACGAGATCAGTTCAAATGAGATTCTCCATTAAATTTTTTGATGCTGTACATTGTTTTAGCCAATTTTCAATTTGTTTCTCTCAATTTTCCCACAACATCATTATCAGAACTTTCCGATTTTGCACCCACTAGCCTACAAATTTCTGCTCATTCACTTTAATAGGCCAAAAATCATGAGCTGTCAAGTGCAGAAGCAAAAAACCCCAGCCCTTATATCTAAGATGAGTTCTGATGACAGGTACACATCCAAAACATTATATCCTGCCTTTTCTCTTCTTTTTATTTTGTCCAAAATGGCATGTGGCCAGCTATCCAAATTTATCCAACAGCTGTCTGGAGTGACTTTGCTGCTGATTTTCTTTTGCTTCTCAAAGGGAAGTGTTCATTCTCCACGTGGCCTGTTGACATGGCAAAGACTTGGGGGTGGGGGGCGGAAGCTGGATATCTGGTTGGGAGTGGGAATGGGATTGGGATTGGAAATTTAACAATAATTATAGATTGGGATGACAGGCTCAAATATTTCCTGTGTTGTTTGGGCCAGGGAGGGGATTGTCTATCAAGGGCTGCAGGCCAGGGTTTAATGGTGGGAGATATGAGGGTGGATAAATAGCCTTGAATTTTGCTTGATAACATTTGGGAATCAGTGATATTTAGGCAGAACTTTCCCTTGAGAGATGAGGTAGGTGGGTAGAATCCATGTGAGGCTGGATTATATGTGATGTTTAGAAGTGGATTTGAATGGCCTCTCTTGTTCCAGGTTTTCTTATTTTTGTAACTTAGCATATGGGAAATTGCAGATATGTATCCATTCCCTATTTTTTTGTAATGGTATTTAATTTTTAATATCTCAGTAAAGATCAATTCACTTTCTTTAATTAAATTGGATGCTCTTAACAGGCTCCATTTTAGTTCAAATTATCCAATGCATAGCACATCGAAAACACAAAGGGGTAGAAGATGCCTATAATGAGGATATAGCTTACCCCTACCCTCACCCCCAAATTAACATAGCAGTTCAAGGGAAAAGAATACATCCCTGTTAGCCTCTGTTATTAATCAATTGACAGCAGCTTTCATTCTCTTTAGAGGGTGTATCGGTAACTAATGAAGGACTAGGTTTAACTGCAGATTTATACTCCATTCTTAAGGAGTGATTTCAGCATAATATTAGGTATGTGGAGTGGAATATGTGCCTTTATACAAGTTTTTAAAAAATATTACATACTGATTATTCACTGTAATGTATATATTATGTAGAGAATAAAGGGTATCTGGGAGTGACAGGTCAGTAATCCAATCAAGGAATTCAGATGATGACTTAAACTGTGAGATGCAAAACAAAAAGATCAGCTCAGTTAGGATCTGACATTGAACTTCCTGCCAGGACTGGTTTATAACCATTTAATCTTACGATCGGATTAGTGCCTTCAAACCACTCTCTGGTATGTTACTATTTATAATAGATAGCGTTGAAATTCTACATGTAATTTTATTTTTTTTAAAAAATCTTTTTGTTTGCCAGTTGTGTTTCTTGGCGTGGACAGCACCTGCTGCATTCATTTCTTCACATGTTCTTTATGCACGATGGCAGTTGTACAAAAGTGTTAATGACTGGCATAATCTACAACAATTCTATTGAGAAATGATCCACCGTTGATTACTGTAAAAAGTTCTATTTACATTTGTAGAACACCCAAATGATATTTCAACATTAGCCCTTTGTACACTGCAGGCTAAGTTTACTCATGTGAGGATGGTCCTTTTCTGAGGGCCACTATGTGCACTTGGTGGTCGGCAGCCTCTTCCAGTTTTGATGTGAAATAACAGATCAGAGATTGACCTGGTCATGACTATGTTGTGACTGTGTCAATCCTATGACTTTTGCTATCTGATTGGTTGAAACAATAGTCTGTGCAGACAGTTTGAGCCAATCCAATAGCACTTTTTTTTACACAAAGTTGCTTCCCCTTCCAAAATGGACAATGGAAAGAGATGACAGAAGAAAAAAATGTAAAAGGATAACTTGCATTTATATAGCGCCTTTCATGACCTCAGGATGTCCCAAAGAGCTTTACAGCCAATGAAGTACTTTTGAAGTGTTGTAACAGTCACTGTTATAATGTAGGCAATGGGGCAGCCAATTTGCACACAGCAAGATCCCACAAACAGCAATGTTATAATGACCGAATAATCTGTTTTTAGTGATGTTGGCTGAGGGATAAATATTGGCCAGGACACCAGGGAGAACTCCCCTACTCTTCTTTGAATAGTGCCATGGGATCTTTTACATCCACTTGAAAGGGCAGATGAGTTCAACGTCTCATCCGAAAGATGGCACCTCCGACAGTGCAGCATTCCCTCAGTACTGCACTGGAGTGTCAGCTTGGATTTTGTGCTCAAGGCTCTGGAGTGGGACTTGATCCCACAATCTTCTGACTCAGAAGCAAGAGTGCTACCACTGATCCACAACTGACCCTCATTATTAAAGATTATACTGTTTTTTTAAAAAAAAGAGATAAAGCTGATAATAGCTTTTATAAAAATAGTAAAATTAAATTTAAAATAAAAAAAGGACAGAAACGAAATAGGATAGGATAGGAGAACAAAAAAAGATAACAATATAATAATGATTTAAAATTGTGTAAGTGTTTATTAAGCTGTTGGTGAATTCCAATTGTATTATTGCCATAATGTTAACTTTTGTTTCAGTGCATCAACCAAAAGCTTACAAAACTCCTCTGCGTGGGAAAACGGAAATTTCCCTGAATTGATCGATCTCTGTGGGCTAGAATAAAGCTTCTGTAAGGAGATGATGGGAAAGCTGGACAGAGGAAAAGTAATTCAATCCAAAAAATCCAAGATAGCCAGATGCTCCCTCTGGACCCTCCATGTTCACACCTTTTGTTGTCAACATTCGACAGCTCCTTTATCAATTTCTTTCACTTTTAACAGTGATGTGTTAACAGACTGATTTTTACATGTTAAAGTCTAACATGTTTAATCTTCCAGCATCTGTAATGATTTCGAACAAAATATTTCCAACCTGCGCTACTTGCCGAGTTTTTATTAATCTACATTCCTGAGCACTTTCACATCATGTAACAAAAAGTTATGTTACAATAAGTCAAATAAAATTGTATCGATTCAAAATTAATCAGCCAGAACCTTTGTGAACTGTCTTATCCAGAGGCATCAATATTATATACTTTAAAAAGATTATCAAATCTTCACATTTTCACTATCAAACCAGCTTGTGCTAGTGTATAATGTAATTGATACAAATATTTTGCTGGAATTAATACTTTTTTTTGCATAGCTATCATGAATTGTTTTGAAACATTCATTTACAGTACAAATGCTACTATGCTGCTGACCTCACAGATGCTGTTTCTTTATCTGCTTCAATAATCTACCCCTAAAGGTGCAGAAATGCAAAACCATAAATGTCAAGCGAGCCTTAGAAAGTAGCAAAAAAACAGCTTGGAAATCTTAACTCTGACTGAAAAGTGATCTTTAAACCCCAGCCCACAAACATCTCCTAATCCAACCACAACATCTGTAAACCTCTCAGCAAAACTTAAATATGAGCTCTTTAGGACCATATAAAATTGAAAAGCTTAAATCTTGCATCCCATGCCAAATGTGCTAATCACTTAAAATTTGGTTGTCATGCAAAAATCGAATCTGTTTTACTTTATTTGTAATTGCAATTATCACTTTCTTCTGATTGTGCTTGTAATTGCTTTCCTGTGGCTTATATCATAATAAGAAACCAATCTCCATCACTAAATATATAATTGCTAGAACTAAAGCAAAAGATTATCAAAAAAAACCTTAGGTTTTATGGAAACTCCAACAGAATTTTTTGTTGGCTCTTGGAGCCTTGCAGAGGATTGTTCAAAGTACCAGTTTGTAAATCCATAAAATATGATGCCCAGGGTTCGATTTAAATACTCAAATCCAGATAAAGCAGTGCCCTGTAACTTAGTTATGAAAAATATCGATGGGACATCCTGTATGTGCAATGGAAATTTACAATGTTAAATTAGAATTGCTTGTGCATTGCTCACACCGTGGCCCTTGTTTAGATTAATGATACGTGCTAATAGAATGATTGCTAGTTTCTATTTCCGTCTTTACATAGACTCAAACTATATAACCTATTTTTTAGGCATATTTTGAATCAGATAGCAATTAGAAATTGTGCCACATGTTCATTAGGATGGCAAAAATGACTCATTTAAAGTCTGAGTGAATGACTACAAGTCTTGCCTTTGCTGTTTTAATGTCCATAAACCAAATGTTGAATGATCTGCTGATACCAGTGCCTTCACTCTTCATGCTGCAGCTCCAGTTAACTCTCCAAAAAGTTTTTAATGTTACACTATGCATAAAATAATCCTTGTAGCTGTCATATTTTTACCTTCAGTATCTTTCTCAAAGTGGATTAAGTTGTTAAAAAGAAAATCCTTTTTTGATAACAAAAAATTGACTTACGAACATACGAAAGTGACAGGAAAAGACCTATTTGTCCATCTGACCTGTCACATGCAGCTGTGCTGCCTGATGCACTACAGTAGATACGATCACCAAGCCACCTGGAGCCATATAATCTCCTAATACAGGCAAAAAATCAAAATAAAAACCCAAATAGGATGGGGGAGAAAACAGGAAAATTCCTCTCCGATCCAAACTAGCCCAGGGGATTACCTTGGCCTTGATTTATGTTACAGAATGCCTATCTCTTATACGAGGTGATCTCTGCCCTTGCCAGAAACAGGTCCAGTTCTCAATTGAAGGAATACAGTGAATCAGCATTTACCACACAAGCCAGCAACCTTTTGCACAGGTCCACTATTCTCTGGGAATAGAACCACCACCTAACATCCATGATTTGGAGATGCCGGTGATGGACTGGGGTGGACAAATGTAAGGAATCTTACAACACCAGGTTATAGTCCAACAGTTTTATTTGAAAATCACAAGCTTTCGGAGGCTTTCTTCTTCGTCAGGTGAGTGTTGGATTCCATGGACGGTACCGCATATATAGTCAGAGAACAATGCCTGGTGATTACAGATAATCTTTCCAACTGCCCGTTGTCAAGGCAATCAAAGGAGTCGAATAGTGTTCAGACAGAGAGACATTACATACAGGACTACTGAATATACAAACGGTCAGAACCCAAAGACAGACAGAGAGAGAGAGAGAGAGAGACATCCGAAAGGAAGAGAAAGAGAGAGAATGATCAGTTGTATTAAAAACAGATAACTTTTTTTTCCGCTGGTGGGGTTACGTGTAGCGTGACATGAACCCAAGATCCCGGTTGAGGCCGTCCTCATGGGTGCGGAACTTGGCTATCAATTTCTGCTTGATGATTTTGTGTTGTCGTGTGTCTCGAAGGCCGCCTTGGAGAACGCTTACCCGAAGATCGGTGGCTGAATGTCCTTGACTGCTGAAGTGTTCCCCGACTGGGAGGGAACCCTCCTGCCTGGCGATTGTTGCGTGGTGTCCGTTCATCCATTGTCGCAGTGTCTGCATGGTCTCGCCAATGTACCATGCTCCGGGGCATACTTTCCTGCAACGTATGAGGTAGACAACGTTGGCCGAGTCACAGGAGTATGAACCATGTACCAGGTGGGTGGTGTCCTCTCGTGTGATGGTGGTATCTGTGTCGATGATCTGGCATGTCTTGCAGAGGTTGCCGTGGCAGGCTTTTGTGGTGTCGTGGACGTTGTTCTCCTGAAAGCTGGGTAATTTGCTGCGAGCGATGGTCTGTTTGAGGTTGTGTGGCTGTTTGTAGGAGAACTTTCAGGAGAACAACCCTGCCACGGCAACCTCTGCAAGACATGCCAGATCATCGACACAGATACCACCATCACACGAGAGGACACCACCCACCAGGTACATGGTTCATACTCCTGTGACTCGGCCAACGTTGTCTACCTCATACGTTGCAGGAAAGGATGCCCCAGAGCATGGTACATTGGCGAAACCATGCAGACACTGCGACAACGGATGAACGGACACCGCGCAACAATCGCCAGACAGGAGGGTTCCCTCCCAGTCGGGGAACACTTCAGCAGTCAAGGACATTCAGCCACCGATCTTCGGGTAAGCGTTCTCCAAGGCGGCCTTCGAGACACACGGCAACGCAAAATCGTCGAGCAGAAATTGATAGCTAAGTTCCGCACCCATGAGGACGGCCTCAACCGGGATCTTGGGTTCATGTCACGCTACACGTAACCCCACCAGCGAAAAAAGAGTTATCTGTTTTTAATACAATTGATCATTCTCTCTCTCTCTCTGTCTGTCTTTGGGTTCTGACCGTTTGTATATTCAGTAGTCCTGTATGTAATGTCTCTCTGTCTGAACACTATTCGACTCCTTTGATTGCCTTGACAACGGGCAGTTGGAAAGATTATCTGTAATCACCAGGCATTGTTCTCTGACTATATGCGGTACCTTCCATGGAATCCCACACTCACCTGACGAAGGAGAAAGCCTCCGAAAGCTTGTGATTTTCAAATAAAACTGTTGGACTATAACCTGGTGTTGTAAGATTCCTTACACCTAACATCCATACTAGTTCTGTCCTTACATAACTTGTAACCCTGGACATCCCTAACCTATTCAGTTGAAATAATAGGTCCACATTATTTTATAAACCTCATCCAATGAATATGAACTTTAACGTGTAAACTGAAGAAAACTGGTTATTCTCCAAAGAAAACCATTGAGAGATGCTGATCAGCAAAGTTCATGTACGAATGCATAACGTGCTTGCACCACATTTCTGTGCACTATTTTTACACTGATGTTAACCCGTTTATTTTAAATAGGTTAACTAACGCCTGTATAAAAATAGCACACAAGGGACTGGTTTAAATTTATATTTTTCCAATGCCTTTTAGTGCTGATTTTTGCCTTTAGTTCATGTGTAAACTTGGTTGATTGGAACTTCTACCCTACATGAGAACTGCTTGTCTCTAATGTACTGGAAGGCAATCTATTAAAAAACAGTGACAGTCCATGAATACCTGAATAAAAGAATAGCACTGGTAAGGTAATTCAAAGCCAGGGGCAGAGTGTTAGATTACGAACCAGCAGTTGAAAGTTGCACATTGGAGCAAAGCTGTATTTTAATTTATTGAAAATTGAATGAGTTGACTCAGAAACATTAGGGGAGATTTTCCAGCCAATTATGCAAAATATATGTAAGATCTGGGAAATTAAGTGGGGATACCTTTTGCTGGATCGCTGCCTGATTGCACAGGCATGATCTTCAATATATTACTATAATGAATGATATTGGGCCAGAATTTGCTGACAAAATAATGGCAAGACTAATGGCACTCACTGTTATTTATGCACAAATGGCACAGCAACTTCAGGCGAGGGTCAGATGCGTGATTAAACGCGAATATCCAAAAGTTGTTGTCCGAGTTGCGCCATTCTGCCGTTCGCTTCGTGAAAACGGCATCTCGCTGTCTGCCTCACTATTAACATGCATTGAATGGTGTGAAGTTGCTGTATTTGCGTGGTAGACATGAACTAAACTCACCACAGAAAGTTAAGTCTTGTCCATTTCAGTCTAAGTACCCTTGTAACAACGTGATAAGTGTTAATGACTGCCAAAAAAGCTCTCTGGCACTGAAAATTAACTATTACAAGTGTGGAGTCTCATTCCTTCAGGTTTTAGTTGTTGTTGGAGATTTTAAAAATATAAAATGTTTGACATGCGCCAAATCTGTGGGTCACTGAGTAACCATGCAGTTACATTATATTACAATAATTTGCTGTATGAAGCCCATTTAAGGTGTCAATCTGCCAAGGTTTTCAATTGTAAATTGCGGCTTGAATGTGTGTCCTGTTGGAATATGGGCACTCGTGGCAAGCAATGAAAGAAGTGTAAAGTGTAAGAAATGGCCTATGCTAACAACAATGCAAGACAATGGGGAAAAATGGAGAAAGGGGGGAAAAAAGACCCTCATTCAGATCAAACCCAGCCTATTTGTTTAAAACACAGTCAGATGGGGAACCATTCTTGAAACATTAACTTATCTGTTCTCTCCATGGATGTTGACTGACCTATTTGTGTTTCCAGCATTTTCTCTCTGTTTCAGGAGCAGAACGATTTATTTGTAGTTTCAGGAAGCTAATCACAGTTATGTGTAAGGCACCAGTTGCCCTCCCCACTTTCTTGGGGTTACGAGGTTGAGGAAAATGGCCCTCTCGTTTTATTAAAAACTTTTTTTTTATTCAATGGAGCAACTGGTATTTTCAAACTAGGCTATTCATTTCAGAACAGCCAGGACACAAATGCCAGCCATTCTTCCACTTATTTTTAATGTAAAATTATCTCTAGGTTTTGTTCCAACTCAAGACCCTGAGTTGATAAATACACAACGAGCAGTGCTAATGCCCAACTGCAATAGTGAATGGATGGTTTGATTTTACACTGTTTCAATCTGGGCAATAGAAGAAATAGTCTTTTTCTCCTCTTACCTCAAAGCCCCGGGACCACCAGTACAAATACTTCCTGGAACGGTTTGAAGTGTAGGTTGATCCCAATCTACTAGCATCTCAATTTTTTTTGTCAAATGCTTTCCCAATTTCAGTTCAATATATATCCTTTTGAAATCTTTCTCTATTGTACAGCAGGTTCACATACTTGCTATCAGAGTTTGGCAGGGTGATAAACCTTTATATGGGTATACCCAGCATGTATTTCCCCCAAAACCAACCAAAGTTGATCAAGTTCCTTGGTGTGTTAAGGACGCAAAATGACAAAGAATGTATATTATTTGTTGGAAGGAGATTCAATTAGAAGAAAGAAATACTTGGATTTATTTCACGCCCCTAGGATGTCCCAAAGCGCTTTACAGCCAATAAAGTACTTTACAATTGTAGTCACTGCTTAATGTAGGAAATTAGTCAAACTGTCTACTATTTTCAGTATTTTACATTCTTCTGCATCCATAGTCGCTAGTGATTGTATCACACCAGTTGTAAATTACTACCAGTACTCTTTAAACTACTGCCCCACAAAACAATTTCAATGCTATAGACCCATTACATCTACAAAATAAGCAGCACCCATTTTGCTATCCATTTAAGTTCCTGTTTTCTTCAGTGTTATATTTCAATATCTCAATAGCACATGATAGAAAACTGTGTTGGTGGTGGCCAGCAGCTATATTTTCATTTTGGGGTGTTATTGGTTACATGGTCAGTTTCATTTGTGGTATTATATTAAACCAACATCGACTCCACACTTTTATAATAAATTGCCATGCTAAACCACCACAATAGCACCCCGAGGTTGCTGTAAATTATGATTTTATATCAAAATGTATATGGTACGGTTGATATTTTATACCAGACTAATGTGATCCTCTTACTGTGGCACAGCTTAAATCTGTAACTCGGATTTTGGAGTCAGTATTACTGGAGATATGCAATATTTATCTTGCATACTAGTTGCAGGTTAGCAACACATTTATATCTACAACTCCCATATGATCAGTACACTCAAGGATAAGCTATCTCAGGAGGGGCCTGATTACAGTGCTACGTCATGGGTTATCACACTGACTTTACTGCACAAGAATCTATCACACTATTGTTATTATTAAGTACATAATGTAGTGATCTTTTGGATTGATCTCATTTTCCAATGAAACAATGGATTAAGAAAGGAAGCATCTATTTTAATGCCTAATATAAAGGAAGCAAGATGTGTAAGAATATTGGAAATAGGGAAACATTGACATCTTTTTCATCATGCTCTGCAGGCTGTGCTGCGTATTTTGCTGAGTGTGCAGCTTATTTTGCTGAATTGTAAATTGTTAACCTTTGACTAGTGACTGACCCATGTCACCCTCATTGTGAGGCAAGGCAGCTACGTGATAGAAGAGGAACAATGACCCTAAAAGAAGAACAATAATCCAAAGATAGCGATAAAGACCAGGACCAGAACGAGATAGCTAGATGGGTGCGGTCAAACAAACTGGCCACCTCAAAAAACAACCTTGCAAAGAGTCTTGTGGTTAAATGAGTAATATTGTTTTGATCTTTGTTGTCTAAATATTTGATGCCTTTACATGTTTGATTTGACTATTAATAAATGAGACATCGATCACCAATTGGGTGTCATATCCGAATCTGTTAAAAATTGGCGAGCCAGCCAGGCGGTGACTAATCAATGTTTCTTGTTGACATAAAATCAAACACCTAAAGGAAAAAATGTTTGAAAATCAACAGATTTAATTTGATCACAAAAGATGTGAATTGTTCAAATTCTGGAAGTGAGGTTTTGTTTTAGTATAAGTGATCATGGCAAGTGTCCACAAAATGTTAGAAAAGAAACTGAAAAAGAAACTAAAGGGGTTCGAGGAACCTTTAGAATCTATCTCCAAAATTGTGGAGAAGGTGAGGCTTATGAGACAGCCATAGAATTGGTTGAGGATCATGTTTGAAATAAAAAGATGAAGGTGAGAGTTGGCAAAAGGACCCTTAAGTGCACACAAGTTGACCACCCACATAAGAGTGAGGAACGTATTAAACAATTAAAAGAGGAAAATAGGAATCAATTCGAGGAAACTAAGACAGTCAGATGAAAACGACAGGGAAATTAAGAGACAGTCAGATAAAATCGAGATATTGAAAGAACCTCTGACAGATGTCATGACTATGCTGGAGAATTCGCAGTTGGTGACTAAAACTGCGACAGCACAGGGACAAGAGTTAGAAAATTTACAAGAGATGGATTTATGGAGAAATATAGGAGACGAGAGTCGGAAGTCACCAACTGTAGAGGGGCTTTGAGGGAGATTATGTGTCAACCCATAAATTCGGTCGACCACAGATGGTGTAAGTTAATGATTCAGGAGTTACCGGTCAAATTGAGCTGAAAAGGGGCTGTGGTGGCTGCTGTGATGCGAGGAGTCATGGGAGGAACATCAGGTTGTAACGATAGGTGTTTTCGATGTCAGAAAATGGGTCATTGTAACGTAGACTGCCAGAGTAACGTAGCACCCCCTCGGCAGAGAAACAATGAGGGAAATTGGTCCATGACTCATCAAAAACCAGGAGTGGGGGAACAAAAATTAGATAAATTAATAAACCTCCTGACGATCCAACAACAGGAACAGATAAAACGGTTCCAAGAACAGTTGAGAGTTAAGAGAAATAGTATATGTACAATGACCCAAGCTGGTGGTGATGGAGATGAGGTAGACGGGGAAGGGTTGGCAGAGGAGACTGCGAATTATCGCTCTCCAGGCAACACAATGACAGAAGGAGCCAATGATGAGAATCGAGTAGATTGTGAAGACTTAGATGAGGACTGCGAAATGGAAGGCACAGAAGTCAAAGAATCATTTAAGCAAGCCCAAAGCATATTACAGAGTAAAAGACCATAAGGCAGAGAGGCAGTGGTAGAGGTTCTAGAAAGTGAACCGAGAGACTAAAACTCTCGGCTGGTTCTCCAGTACCCCCTTTCCATTCACTACACCACATCCTTCCAGCAACGGAGGAGAAGGAAAAAACTTTTGAGAGCCAAACAAGCCTGATAAATGGTCTTTCCCACATGAGATTTTAAATCGGTACAAAATTGAATTAAGTAGAAAACATTGGAGATTGAAAATGGAGTTCAGAGATAAAGGATAAATGATTTAAATAGGGGGAAAAGGTGAAAAGGGAAGATTCCGTCTCTCCCCCTGTTACAAGCTACTGAATTGTTCTATTATTTCAGTGAACTGTCTCTTTAGGTGTGTTGCAATCTGCAGCTTGCAGGCTGCAGCTGGCTCCATTTCCTCTTCTTTCACAAAACTGAAGCAGTGTTCACCCTTTGTAGTCCCGGTCGTTTAATACAAGCATTTCAAATTGTTGTGTTTTCTAAGCATAGTACCACTGCTAATTGAACAAGAAGTCAAAAGAGTTTGGAGAATTAATAGAGAGTTACGGGACTATGTCCTATTTTATGACACAGATTTGAGATCGAAATCAATTGTTTTCTTTTCAATTCGGCAAAGTTTCTTTAAATTTAGTTGAAATCTGCCTGAGTATGGAGCTGCTGTGATGAAGCTGGCTCCGCCTTCTTTTCAGTCAGTACGGCAAAGAAGTTTTAAAGTCATGTTGCCTTACACAGAGTGTAAGTGTACACCCTGTGGGTCTACAGCCGTTCAACGTCGGAAGTTAATCAGTAGCAAAGGACAAAGCATCCAAGACAACACACAGTTGAGACATCAGGTCAAGATTGTGTAGGGTGTTCTATTCCAAGTCTCCAAAGAAACTGGAGGTGCAAGAAATGATTCTTTGTACTTTCTCCACAGATGAAGCAAAATGGACAATGTGATATTAATTACATATATTATTGGGGAGTATAATATGACAGGGACTTAGAAACTGTAAAATGTGCCCTAAGTGAATAACGTCCAATATATGGTACTGTGGTAAATTCCCACAACAGATGAGCAGATAAAATGGGAACGAGAGGTAGAGAGTAATAGATTACATAACGGGGGTAGAAACTAGACCTTCAGGACAAGACAATTACAGTCAGACGCTGTGGTATAGGTACATGCGATAACGGGGCTTTTCAGAAGAGGAATGTCAATTTGGAATCGGGTAGATGTTGAGACTATGAAGAAGAAAGTGGGTCATTATGAACATGTGTGAGCCAAACTAGTCGATGCACCAGTCCTGAACGCAATCAATGAGATAGCACAGGGAGAACTATACACCGTCTATAACATGCACAAAATTGCCAAATTTTTTGTTCAGACGCAGGGTAAAATAAACGAGATGATAGACAAGGGAAACAAGCGAGCAAAGGGAATAGGACGGGCAACCATTTGTACACAAATGGAACATACATGCTTTTGTTTATTGATCAAACACTGAGGTTTTTGATTCGAGATGTGTTTCTGGATATGTTAAGGGACTACGACCATCCATTGGTATTGTAAGGGAAATGGTGAAATAAATGTGAGGGTTAAAGTTCCACCTGTATCAACAATCCACAATCTGGGGTATGCTACAATTCACCCAATGGGCCAAGTTAGGAAGAAGAATAAACCTCAATTTTTTACCCTATCCTTACCTATCATGTATGTTACAACCCAAGTATTTACCGAATTAGCAGAACCACATCTGTGGGATATTTAGAGGGAGAAGTGTATAAGCAAAGGGTAAACTCGCCTAAGTGGTTATGTTACTGGGCTAGTAATCCAGAGGCCTGGACTAAAATCCAGAGTCATGAGTTCAAATCCCGCCACGGCAGCTGGCGAATTTAAATTCAATTAATTAATTAAATAAAAATCTGGAATTAAAATACTAGTATCAGTAATGATGGCCATGAAACTACCGGATTGTCGTAAAAACCCATCTGGTTCACTAATGTCCTTTAGGGAAGGAAACCTGCCGTCCTTACCCGGTCTGGCCTATATGTGACTCCAGACCCACAGCAATGTGGTTGATTCTTAATTGCCCTCTGAAATGGCCTAGCAAGCCACTCAGTTGTAAAATCTCGCTACGAAAAGTCATAATAAGAATAAAACCGGACGGACCACCCGGCATCGGACCACGAGGCACCGGACACGACAACGGCAAAACACCAAGCCCAGTCGATCCTGCAAGGTCCTCCTTACTAACATCTGGGGACTTGTGCCAAAATTGGGAGAGCTGTCCCACAGACTAGTCAAGCAACAGCCTGACATAGCCATACTCACAGAATCATATCTTTCAGCCAACGTCCCAGACTCTTCCATCACCATCCCTGGGTATGTCCTGTCCCACCGGCAGGACAGACCGACCAGAGGTGGCGGTACAGTGATATACAGTCAGGAGGGAGTGGCCCTGGGAGTCCTCAACATTGGACCCCATGAAATCTCATGGCATCAGGTCAAACATGGGCAAGGAAACCTCCTGCTGATTACCACCTACCGTCCTCCCTCAGCTGATGAATCAGTCCTCCTCCATGTTGAACATCACTTGGAGGAAGCACTGAGGGTAGCAAGGGCACAAAATGTACTCTGGGTGGGGGACTTCAACGTCCATCACCAAGAGTGGCTCGGTAGCACCACTACTGACCGAGCTGGCCAAGTCCTGAAGGACATAGCTGCTAGACTGGGCCTGCGGCAGGTGGTGAGCGAACCAACACGAGGGAAAAACTTACTTGACCTCGTCCTCACCAATCTACCTGTCGCAAATGCATCTGTCCATGACAGTATTGGTAGGAGTGACCACCGCACAGTCCTCGTGGAGATGAAGTCCCGTCTTCGCACTGAGGACACCATCCAACGTGTTGTGTGGCACTACCACCGTGCTAAATGGGATAGATTCAGAACAGATCTAGCAGCTCAAAACTGGGCATCCATGAGGCGCTGTGGGCCATCAGCAGCAGCAGAATTGTATTCCAGCACAATCTGTAACCTCATGGCCCGGCATATTCCTCACTCTACCATTACCAACAAGCCAGGGGATCAACCCTGGTTCAATGAGGAGTGCAGAAGAGCATGCCAGGAGCAGCACCAGGCGTACCTAAAAATGAGGTGCCAACCTGGTGAAGCTACAACTCAGGACTACATGCATGCTAAACAGCGGAAGCAACATGCTATAGACAGAGCTAAGCGATTCCACAACCAACGGATCAGATCAAAGCTCTGCAGTCCTGCCACATCCACTCGTGAATGGTGGTGGACAATTAAACAACTAACGGGAGGAGGAGGCTCTGCAAACATCCCCATTCTCAATGATGGCGGAGTCCAGCACGTGAGTGCAAAAGACAAGGCTGAAGCGTTTGCAACCATCTTCAGCCAGAAGTGCCGAGTGGATAATCCATCTCAGCCTCCTCCCGATATCCCCACCATCACGGAAGCCAGTCTTCGGCCAATTCGATTCACTCCACGTGATATCAAGAAACGGCTGAGTGCACTGGATACAGCAAAGGCTATGGGCCCCGACAACATCCCAGCTGTAGTGCTGAAGTCTTGTGCTCCAGAACTAGCTGCGCCTCAAGCCAAGCTGTTCCAGTACAGCTACAACACTGGCATCCACCCGACAATGTGGAAAATTGCCCAGGTATGTCCTGTCCACAAAAAGCAGGACAAATCCAATCTGGCCAATTACCGCCCCATCAGTCTACTCTCAATCATCAGCAAAGTGATGGAAGGTGTCGTCGACAGTGCTATCAAGCGGCATTTACTCACCAATAACCTGCTCACCGATGCTCAGTTTGGGTTCCGCCAGGAACACTCGGCTCCAGACCTCATTACAGCCTTGGTCCAAACATGGACAAAAGAGCTGAATTCCAGAGGTGAGGCGAGAGTGACTGCCCTTGACATCAAGGCAGCATTTGACCGAGTGTGGCACCAAGGAGCCCTCGTAAAATTGAAGTCAATGGGAATCAGGGGGAAAACTCTCCAGTGGCTGGAGTCATACCTAGCACAAAGGAAGATGGTAGTGGTTGTTGGAGGCCAATCATCTCAGCCCCAGGGCATTGCTGCAGGAGTTCCTCAGGGCAGTGTCCTAGGCCCAACCATCTTCAGCTGCTTCATCAATGACCTTCCCTCCATCATAAGGTCAGAAATGGGGATGTTCGCTGATGACTACACAGTGTTCAGTTCCATTCGCAACCCCTCAGATAAGGAAGCAGTCCGAGCCTGCATGCAGCAAGACCTGGACAACATCCAGGATTGGGCTCATAAGTGGCAAGTAACATTCGTGCCAGACAAGTGCCAGGCAATGACCATCTCCAACAAGAGAGAGTCTAACCACCTCCCCTTGACATTCAACGGCATTACCATCGCCGAATCCCCCACCATCAACATCCTGGGGGTCACCATTGACCAGAAACTGAACTGGACCAGCCATATAAATACTGTGGCTACGAGAGCAGGTCAGAGGCTGGGTATTCTGCGGCGAGTGACTCACCTCCTGACTCCCCAAAGCCTTTCCACCATCTACAAGGCACAAGTCAGGAGTGTGATGGAATACTCTCCACTTGCCTGGATGAGTGCAGCTCCAACAACACTCAAGAAGCTCGACACCATCCAAGATAAAGCAGCCCGCTTGATTGGCACCCCATCCACCACCCTAAACATTCACTCCCTTCACCACCGGCGCACTGTGGCTGCAGTGTGCACCATCCACAGGATGCACTGCAGCAACTCGCCAAGGCTTCTTCGACAGCACCTCCCAAACCCGCGACCTCTACCACCTAGAAGGACAAGGGCAGCAGGCGCATGGGAACAACACCACCTGCACGTTCCCCTCCAAGTCACACACCATCCCGACTTGGAAATATATCGCCGTTCCTTCATCGTCGCTGGGTCAAAATCCTGGAACTCCCTTCCTAACAGCACTGTGGGAGAACCGTCACCACACGGACTGCAGCGGTTCAAGAAGGTGGCTCACCACCACCTTCTCAAGGGCAATTCGGGATGGGCAATAAATGCCGGCCTTGCCAGCGACGCCCACATCCCGTGAACGAATAAAAAAAAAGTTAAAGGTGTATTGTTTTAAATGGAAAGCCATGTGGTGAAGGATAGAATACTAGAGCCTGGTCTTTTGTTCCTAGAGATTCCCCTTACACACACACCACATCCTAGAAAAACTCTCCGATAAAAAGGATACCAGAGTCCCCAATTGACACCCACCACTTGAATACAATTAACACTCTTTGATATAAATCATACAATTAACATGTATGACAGAAAAACTGCATCATAGAAAGTGCCCAATTTGGATTGTTGTGTCAAGCAGGGGAACTGATACCTAGGCCGATGTGGATGTTTCCCTGCATGTACGCCCAAGTGCTTACGGTGGAGATATGATCTAAAATTGAGATTAATGTAATTAAAACTTTAAAATGGGAGGTGCAGGAAAAGATGCATGAACGAACTTGTTGTGATGCAAACACAAGAAGCTTGTTATAATTTGCAGTCAGAAACTATTCCTGCTCTGTTAAATATTTTCTTCTCTATCTTTTGTCTTCCGATTTATTTAATTGAATGTATGTACATTTTTTATCACGCCAAGCGCAATCCGGAAGAGATTTAGGTGAATTCATGTGGAGACAATGGGAACATGATAAACAATGCACAAGCAATTAGAGGGGTTACTTAAATGAATGAATAGGCAGACGAGGGATTTTACATCAGAACAAGGAAAGTCCAGGTTTTAATAAAAGGACTGGCAGAGAGACAGGTTAGGGATATTGACAATCATTCAGAACAACAAAGACTAAGGAACAACTGATCTTAAAGGCAATTATGTTTGGAGGGTTTTTACAATGTTCAGATTCAAAAGGGCTATAGAAAACAATTGGATCCCAAATTTTATATTGGGCAAACAAATGAAAATCTGGAAATCAGATGGGAATATGAATTGGTACAAGATATGGATTGGCAAAGATTTGGATTAGTGTATTACGCTAAGAAGCTTTGCAAGCAAAGTGACATTATTTCATGACTGATTCCTGTGGTAGCGGCAATGCGATTGTTATTTGCTGATGTAAAACCGATGGAAGTATTTAAAGTGGAATCGATGGGCTTGTTGGAGGATGATATACACATTGAATTTGTAAATTATTCGAAGATATCAGTAAAGGGGAAACGGGTTCTGGATTGCACCCGACACTTCTTGCTGTTCCAGGTAAAGTGAATCCTGGTTGTGCAGATGTGATGTTTTACAAAGTGCACTGCCAGCTTGTGGTTTCACTCTGGATGAAGAGTCCCCAAATAGTACTATTGAATTTGAAAAGGACCAACGTCGTTTTTTTTCCAAAGAGAGGAAGGTATTGCATTACAACTAACAAGAAGCACCACACACGAGGCGACACCATATGTCCCGTTTGGCGGTTAACATTTTGCTTTACACCAACCAGAATTACAAAATTAGGGCGAGCATATTGGTGCCTGTTATGGCCACATGATACAAAAATGCAAGCAAACATTATCCTCTGGACAGAAAGCTTAAAAGTGGCTGTAAATTTTGGCTGCAAAAGCATTAAGTTTATATAAACGTGCTATCAGGAACATTAGATGGATGCAGGGCCACTTAGTACTGACAGGCTTATTAAAGGATGGATGAGAGATCGAAACCCTTAGGGGGTTTTCTCACTCTCAAGCTGGGGATTCTGGAAGGATATTGGAATTTTTTCCTTAATGCTACTAACCATCATGCTCTGCAGGCTGTGCTGCGTATTTTGCTGAGTGTGCTGCTTACTTTGCTGAATTGTAAACTGTTAACCTATGACTAGTGACTGACGTTTGTCATCCTCATTGTGAGGCAATGTGATGAAAGAGGAACAATGACTCAAAAATAATCCAAAGATAGCAATAAGACCAGGACCATGACAAGATAGCTAGACGAGTGCGGTCAAACAAGCTGGCCACCTCGCAAAACAATCTTGCAAAGGATCTTGTGGTTAAATAAGTAATGTTAAAACAAGCTGAAAATCTTGAATTCTTTGAAAAAAAACTTTGTTAATCTATTAGGGTCTTGAGTGTTGTTCCATATCTGAGGTGAGTTTCCTGCCCAGGGGTGGGGGGCAACAGTATATCATAAAAACCAACGTTTTTGAGCTCAGGGCAGAGCCATCAGCGAAGACCACCAGCTGTCAAAAGTACACCTAGCAGTATGAAGATGATACTGATGTCAGAAGAACAGCTGACTATCAGAAAACTACCTCACTGTCGGAAAACTCAAAACAACCACGTCGCCAACTTAATTACGACTTCTGCCCAGAGATCAAAAGGGGTAATATTGTTTTGATCTTTGTTGTCTAAATAGTTGATACCTTTACAAGTTTGATTTGACTATTAAAAAATGAGACACTGATTACCAATTGGTGTCACATCCGAATCTGTTACAGATGTCAGTTTTTACCTGCAGCTTAAAACCTTGTTCATTTACAGCAACATTCTAGGATTAGTGGTTGTGTTGATCATTTTTTTCTTCAAACACTGTTCTCCCATAGTGTGGCTGATTGTTGAAGTCATAATTTAGAAACAGAAACTTCTGAATATAACTGTTAATGTATATATGCGATACATTGCATTAGTCTCACCAATCTTCTCTCCTCTGCTCCCGAAAGTGCTGACTCACGCAGGCACTCAGTTCATCAGGCCTACAAGTTACCCAAGAGGCCATTTTTCCATGTGCTAGCCTGGACAGCGAGTGTCAGCAGGATGTTCTACCACAGAGGCATCACAACAGAGCTTGATCAGGTTTTCACCCAACAGCCACACAGTACGCTTTCCAGCAGGGGTCACGGGACAGCGATCAGGAATGGCAAACCAACCTGATTTGCTTCCTCCCTAGCTGAGGCCATTTCTATCACCCCTACTGCCAGACTGGTTGAGTTCAACTGATTTAGTAAATGTAAGTTGTTGTAAGTAATGTAAGTAATCTGGTGTTGTAAGATTACTTACATTTGTCCACCCCAGTCCATCACCGGCATCTCCACATCATGATTTAGTAAAGACCATGGATCAAACGTGGGGCCTTTGTGATCTCTATGGTTCAGTACCACACCAGACAATGTACTTGCATCTCACTGACATTAAAAAAAAATCAAAATAATACTGATGAACATAAACCAATCACATGAAAATTTTATTACAGAAAATAAATTAGAATTTCAATGAAATATACACATGATTTACAGCAAGGGCGAACTCCACTCCACAATAAAATGTTCTCATTTGCAGTGCAATCATTAACTGTTTAGCAGGACCGCTAGATTTTCCAGACACTTCAAAAGATAAATATTCAGAGGACCTTCTGGGACACCTAGAAAATAATTTGTATATAAAACAAAAAATCAGCTTCTATACAAACACCCAACACTGGCAACTCAATGAAGAAATGATCAAGAATTCTAAAATTAGTGTGTTGTTCATATCACAGCACAAATACTTTTACAAAGGATTACACAGAATTTACAGCACAGAAACAGGCCATTCAGCCTAACTGGTCTGTGCCAGTGTTGATGCTCCACATGAGCCTCCTCCCAGCCTACTTCATCTAATCCTATCAACCCTTTTATAAAAACCTGGACCAAAAACTTACATTTCAATAGTAAGAGTAACCACCAAATTACATTTTTCAAAAAATCACTGATTTCTAAAAAGATCCCAATGTACGATTGTGATGAACAGGAGTCTGACACAATTCAAATCATAAAGTCTACATATTCTTTTCATGAGAGTTAGATGATCAATTGAAATTTGTGTTACTGTGAACATAGGTTTCCTGGATTGAGCTAGAATCCACAATCTATAAGCCTGGTTAGAAACTGCAGTATGAGGAAAACCAGCCCACAGATGACATGGCTGTATATTCAGTCCATTCAATCTGAACGATCGGTAGTTTATCACCTTGATTTTCTGGAGACAGACTTGCAGGCCAACCGTAGGCCTTTGAATTCCACCATGAATGAATTGCCTTTGTCCTGGGAACATATAAACGATTTGAACTCAAATGATCTGGTTTTCAGGTGGAAGGAGGTTCCACAATTTGAGTAACAGCTCCATGTCTGGAGAGGGACAGATCTTGGGACTCTCGCTCTTTCAGCTTGCTAGTTCTCCTTGTACCACTGTACTGTTACACATGTAGAAGTGGCATGTCGTCACTCCAGGACCATATGATTTTTCATAGAAAGAGCTACTGCAAGGACCCCAGTCCAGGTTTAGCATCAGTTTGGTTAGCAAAGTATCATGTCTTTGGTTCTCTTTTGGACACGAGTGAAAGTTCAAAGTTTTATAAAAATAATACAAGCTGCTGCATTGTTTTTGCTATTGCTTATCTGTTATCCTTTAATAAACCTGTTTTGCAGTTTATAGCCTAAGCCATGGGCATATCAAGGTTCACTATGGTTCACTCGCAGTGAGGACTCACTGACATAAATAGTCGTTGGCACTGAGCCTGCATGACATTAATTTCTACCGTATTTTCAAAAAGATGCCTCCTGAAATCTCAGGGTATCTTTTATTCATAATTAATATAAATTTTAGGTACCTAAATGAAAAAACTAATGACTTCATATGAATGCTCAATTAACAAGTAGCTTAGGTTATAAAAATTGGTACGGATTTAATTTTTTCTTTTGACTGGTGCTCAATTTGTTTTCTTGTATGCCTCATTGGTTGATGGGAACATAAATGAAAAAGTTCCAACACTGTAATTGTTGATTCTATGGTACCTCTAGAACGATCATCTGGGATCTTTAATCAAAGGCCAAACTCCTCGCATTTAGCAACCTGTCAGGAGCTGGCAGTTAAAATCAAATTCTAAATAATGTATTTCAAAAAATAAACACACACAATTAATCAATTCTTGTAAAGGTTTGAAAAATAAACCATTCTTTGTTAGCAGTACAACACGTAAATATTACATTCACTTCAATACTTACACTTCTTGATTGATAAATAAGCTTCATCCACTCTGCTCTTGATCGATGGGTTTTTCAGGGTAACTTTGGCCTGTAAGCAATATTTACTTCAATTTGATATTGTGCAAATTAATATGATGCTTAGTATTTTTTCTCTACTGGAAGAATCACAAACTGGGGCAACTATGCTGAAGTAAAAATAACCTCAACTAGATTAATCAATTATAGGAGAAGAGCAAAAGGATGTGGTTTGTTCTGAGTACTAAAAAAAACTACTATATTTGTTTTAGTCATAACTGGCTGTTGATAGAGATAAACACAATAAAATATTTAGGGGGGGGGTGTAAAAACATGTCTAAATATTTCAGAATACAAAAGAAATTTATTACACTACTAGTTCACCTCCTGTGGCTTTTCTCATGTACTTAAATAAAAATTGTGCTTCTCTTCCTTTAGCTACCTTTTCTGTTCTTTCCCATTCTCTAATTCTTTTTAATGCGTAATTCTCTTTCTGTTTGCCTTCCACTGTTTTGCTGTGTGGTTCTCGCACACTTTTTTCACTATGGTGTCCATTTGTGCTTGATTACTTTTCTAACTATTACTCGCTGTAAATCTGCACTTTGTTTTGTCTCCCTTCCAATCTTTAAGTAGGGCTCTCACACATGTTCTTTTACTCATGTAGTCAATTTCTATGTCTTGCCCTTGTTAAAGCCCAGGGTATGCAAGAAAGATGGTGGCTTATAGGTACTGGGTCAGAGGTGGCTACAAAGATTGGGTGAGTATATTACATATGTATATTAAAAAAACTAGCAAATTAATAGATAAGCAACTGATCGCCAAATTTTCCTCTGCATTAGTTTTAATGAAGTTGTAAATGTGTTTAGAAATATGTTTAAAAAATAATTAAAACTAATGCACAGATGAAAATATTGTGACAATACCTCCCTTAAAGCAAATAGCTATGGATAAAGGCATGCACAAGGTCATTCATTCCAAATATACATTTAAATGAGAGATGTTTTAAGTCCCTTTGCCAAAAAAAGTTGTGTAACAATTAACTAAGTGTGAATCAGCAAAGTGAAACTATTCAAATTCTCCATTCACATGATGGTGATGGGAGAAATGCTAAAATAGTGCCTCATGGAGTACACAGTGACAACTAAACACAGCTGTGCAACACAAGGATGCAGATTTCAGAGCAGCTGATACAAAAATTACACTCGCTACCTATTATTCACCAATCCTGTCTGCAGGGTATACACAAAGAAAGGCATGCTGTCAGTTTGTAATATGAAGTTATCAGCTTGCAATACTCATATCCACGGGACCATGTCACCCAGAAATAGTTCTGGCAGTATAATTTTTTTTGTTATTTATTTAACAGTTGATTTCACCCATCTAACATTCTTGAGCTATGAGAAGTGGACGGCCATTTGAAATTAAACCTATTTCATGATGCAGCTGTTTTCCTCTGCATTAATATTCTGGACAAATTGCCAAAGATGTAATAGCTTTGATTTAAAAAAAAACTGTTATAAGGTGCGCTTTTCAGTCAGGAGATGCATTATTAACAGAAAAGAATTCAGTCTGAAACACTGAAATCACAATGCAGACACTCAAGGGCACACTCACCTTTTGATAGTTATGAAGTAAAGCCCAAAGAGCTGAGGCTCCTAAAGTCTGAACTACAGGATTGTCATTTTCTAGACAAGCAGCAAATATTGACACAGTTTTATCTGGGGATGAAAGAGGAAAAAGCAAAAACACAATGATTACCCTTTCACGTGCAGCTGTCTTCCCAATGTACGGGAATTGGAAAGTCTGCCTGGAAACTACCAGAAGTCAATATAAGCACATTAGATAGATTTAGTGCCAAACAATTATTTTAAAATAACTGTCCTGAAATAAAAGTAAAGCTTGCTGGTGCTGATCATTAGGGAATAACATTTCTAGCTATAAGTGTTATGTTGACTAAATAGATGCTGTGTGCAGTGACTTGTTTTGATAACGTTATGTGTTTAGCATTACAACCAGCTTCTAAACCTCAGAAGTTTCCTCTTAAGAAGATTAACTAATCAAGATAAGTTTACATATGATAGAGGAAGGGGAAATTCTAATGATACTAGCATTTATGTAGCACTTCATTTCGTTAAATGTCTCGAAACATTTCACACAATGAATTACTTCTGTGTTCAAATAGTGACTCATAGGCAAACACCATAACATTTAAAATATCCTAATGGGATTTTTCACTTCCCTTGTTCTTTGCTTTGTGGCGGAAAACAGAAAAATCCTTCAAAGTCAGAATGGAAAATTGAAAGTAAAATCTAAAGCATTAGAAAAATAACCACAATAAAATTCTTACTTCACAATCATTACCATGTTAATCTCTGAAATGTAAAACTCTACCAAACACGAAAGGTTGAAGACAAACAAGTCACTAATAAATTTAATAGGGAATTCAGGAGAAACTTCTGTATCCAGAGAGTGGTTAGAATGTGGAACTCGCTACCACAAGGAGTAGTTGATGCAAACAGCATTTAAGGGGAAGCTAGATAAACACAATGGGGAGAAAGGAATAGAAGGGTATGCTGATAGAGTTTGATGAGAAGGGTGGGAGGAGGCTCGTGTGGAGCACAAACTCCGGCATGGACCAGTTAGGCCGAATGGCCTGTTTCTGTGCTGTACATTCTCAAGTATAGTTAGTTGTCAGTGTCTATAAGGGAAGAATGCAACCAGATTTTAATTTAATTCAAAAGCAAAATGCTGCAGATGCAGGAAATCTGAAATAAAAACAGAAAATGCTGGCAACACTCAGCAAGTCAGGCAGCATCTGTGGAGAGAGAAACAGAATTAACATTTCAGGTCAATGACCTTTCATCAGGACTGGAAGATGTTAGCAATGAACAGCTTTTAAGTACAGAGCCAGGGAAAAGGGTTGGGGGGGGGGGGGGGGGCGGTGCGTTAAAACAAAAGGCAGAGGTCTGTGATAGGGTGGAGGGCAGGAGTGATTAAATGACAAAAATGATGATGGTGTAAGGCAAAAGGGGGTGATGGGACAAGTATAGAAACAAAAGATGGGTCCAGAAGAGATGTAAATGGTTACAGCAGAATAGCAAAGGGGGAGGGAAGCATGGAAAATCTGGCAAAGCAGAGGGGGTTGCCCTGGTCTGGGAATGTGGCGGAAGAAAGGCAGGTAAACCCCAGGGGTGCGGACCACCCCCTTGGCTGTATACCGACGGGGGATCCCCACCCCAAGCACTAGCCCATTCCCCCCCTCCACACCCAGTGGCTCTGGTGCAGTCATCCTTCATTACCAGCACCTGCTGGTCTAAGAGAAAAAGGGAGCGGTGGTTAAGATCTTTATTACAAGTCACCTTGAGAAAGATGAATTGCTCACCCTTAGGTGCAGCAGTTTTCCTTTGTGAACAAAGGCTAGACTTGCCACAAGTTGGATAAGGCAGGAAACATCAGACGGGCAACGAACCCTTTAAAAGTGTTTCCATTTATCTCCCCCCCCCCCCCAATATCAGCCTATTATCCTCCTCTTCCTCTGATTTGGAAGTCTTGTTCCTCACTTTTGGTCACATCTGAACTGAATTAACCAAGGTCTCATCTGATGAGGTGCCTGTAATAGCCTTGGCTAGGGCTATTAACCCACTGGGTATAAAATCACTGGTGCCCTGACCCAAGTTGGCTTTTTCTTAGCACTCTCCCAGTTCAAGGCAGGTACAATCAAATGACACCTCAGTCCACCTTAAGTGCAATCTCAGAAAATGACACCTCAAACTGGAAATCTAGAAACAAACTACAGGAAAAGAGACTGCATCATTTTTCACCCAGGAATAAATAATTACTAAAACATTTTTATAAGGGGTTTAAAGCATTAAAATTCCGCTAGCAATGTAGTTTTGTAGAATGCTATCCTGGAGGATTCTTTTAAAGGGACACAGCAGGAAAACCAGACCGATGCCAATTAGAATCATAGAATCACACAGCACAGAAGGAGGCCATACGGCCCATCGTGTCTGCGTTGGCTGTTTGAAAGAGCTATCCAATTACCCCCACTCCCCTGATGTTTCCACATAACCCTGCAAATATTTATCCAATTCCCCATAGTATTCAAGAGTGTAACCGAGTATAAAGCATTTAATTTTCTTTGAGGAACTTTTGTCGACCATTTGTTATCAAAACATTTATAAAGGTTGCTGTGGATAATTACGAACAACAAATTCAAAGAGAATCTTAATCAGGAATTCTAAACTAATTTCCCATGGCCTTGCTGATGGGTGGTTTGGGTCTGGAGCATGGATATGAAGTTTAGCTACAAATTTGGCCTGTCCTTTTCAAGGTCATGACCCAGGTACTCTCTGCAGTTCCGGAATAGAAAAAAAATAACACCTACCTTTGACACATTGAAGTGTGATGTTCAAAGTGTGACAGAGGCCCTCAAAACTACTATATAAATAGGAGTTATACTCATAAACCACACTTTAAGAGTGAAACTAAGGGCAATAAATTAATTTAAAACATATTTGAAAGCAATTTAGTTATCCTCCATACATTCATGAACCAGTAAAATAGTATAACCAGGCAAAAGTGTAATCTTTAAAATTACTTACCATTAGCTAAAACCTTTGGCTTGTTAGCAGGATTGAAGCAAATATTATGAAGAATAAGAAGGGCAGTGGGCTGGTTATTCTTGTGCTTGTGCTGGGACATTGTTGTCAACAGCTCCAAACTCCCATTCATCTTCAGAATCATCTGCTGTCCATCATCTCCAAAAGACATATTCAGCAATAGCTTCAGCCAAAGCATGGCCAAAGTGCTTAGGGTTTTTCCTGCTGTCTTGGGTAATGGCAGGGCAAGAAAGTTGTGCAAGAAATTGCTCTAAAGTAAGATCAGAAGCATGAAATGAGCTAATGCCCTCAGACTGACTACAAAGCAAAACACTATTGATATCAATATCCAAAATGTTGCCTGCTTAGTAGAATTAGGGGAGTTCGTTTTACAGATGCGCCTGCTAAGTGACTACCTTCCAATCCAAAGTTCGAATTGGAATCAGAGCCAAGCACAGTAATAGAGTTGTTTGTTGCATTTTCATAGTGAGTGGAAAACTTTCAATTCAAAGTGCATTTACACAAAATAAATTGATGTTATGTAGTTTTCTATGTCTTACCAAATTAAGGGAAATGTTTGTTTAAATTACTTCTTGCACTCCTGTTAACAGCTGGCATTTCAGCTCTAAAGGATGCTAGAGAGCTCAGCTGACATCCATTCTGGCTCAGTCAGCAAGCATCTCCATGTAAAACATGGGAATTAGCATTCTTTTTGTGCCTGGATACCACTCCAAATCGGTCAATCATTTTCAAACTCAAGGCAAGTATGTAGCTGGAAAAGATTGAAAAATTTTGTTCTCCTTTTAGTCTCTCCTTTGAGTGCCCATCACTGTTGACATCAAAACATCCTGATCTCTTGGCCATCACTCAGCCAGGAATGATGACAAATACGTGAATAACATTTCACATGCTCATTCTTTCTTTCAGCAGCATCCAGGATAGCCAATTAAATGCACAGAAAGCTGTGGTTTAATCTCAGTTAATTTTTAGAATGACACTTCCCAACTGAAAAAAAGTTGTCCAATCTTGTTCTTATTCAGTATGGTAGGGAATACAGAATCAGTGACAAAGGTGATTGTCTCTCCAAACCAGTTAATAGCTGCCATCAGTGAATAGAAATGATTCACTTTTGATTTTGCCATTTAACTGAAATGATGGCCTCAATTTTAGGAGGGAGGCGGGTTGGCAGTGGGGGGGGGGGGGGTCGACTGGGCGCGTGGGTAACGCGCCCGGTGAATTCGGGGTGCTCCGCAAGCGATCGCAGCCTGATTGAAGGTACTTACCTTGGCTTCCGGGTTTCGCGCTGGAAAGCTGCGCAGCGGGCGGACTGCGTACCTGCACCATAGGCTGTCAGCTGGAGGAGCCCTACTTAAAGGGGCAGTCCTCCACTGACTGATGCTGCAGAAAATAGGCAAAATTACAGCATGGAGCAGCCCAGGGGAAAGGCTGCTCTCAGGTTTAATGATGCCTCACTCCAGGGTCTTTTTTGAATGGGGTGAGGAGGAGGGGGAGGACAGAGATCTTTTCCCCGGCGGATGGGAGGAAGTGGCCTGCCTCTGCCATCATGGAGGCCTGGCTCGAGGTGGTCACCAGAACCACCAACATATCGCGCACCTGCATACAGTGCAGGAGGCGCTTCAATGACCTAAGTAGGTCAGCCGAAGTGAGTACACTTACTCATTCCCCTACACTCCATCTGCCACATCACTGCCCCCACCCCACATCTCCTTCTGCACTGCCAACACTACTCTATCACATCACTCCTCACACCCACTCAAAGCTCATCCTCATCTTACCTGCACTTACTCGCCTCGCCAGTACTCATCCCACCACTACCACTCAACTCAATCCTCATACAATCTCATGGCTCTATCTCATACTCACCCTCTCATGCATCTCTTTCACGGTCAGCCTCACCCAACCTGCCACTACCTGTGCTGCAGCCACAGGGCATGCATCACATATGTGCAGTAGGAAGCGTAAGGCAAACGTGTCGTGAGCAT
This sequence comes from Heptranchias perlo, assembly GCF_035084215.1. NCBI lineage: Eukaryota > Metazoa > Chordata > Chondrichthyes > Hexanchiformes > Hexanchidae > Heptranchias > Heptranchias perlo. The sequence goes on from NC_090327.1 coordinate 106,398,503, forward strand.
AAAGGGGATGCACAAGGGTGTTTGAGAGTTTGTCATGGTCTTTACTTATATTTGATTTCTGACCAACTCACATCACATATTATATTGGCACCACTACTGCCACGTCTTTGCAAATCTTGTCTGATGTGTGCAATAATGTCCTTTCCTGAGGATCACTATGAAGACCCACAACTGATGCCACCCATTGTGTCACTGCAGAGTGGGTGTAGGTGTATTTGCAGGGCTCTTTTGTACAGACGACTGAGAGATGTCAGCAATGTCCCCGGTGGCACCCGGGAAGGATGCGGAGGAGAAGCTGTTGATGGCAGTGGTGACTTTGACAGCGACAGGTAAGAAGATGGTGCTCGGGCCAGCTGGGAGCAGCTCGGCATGAAGGAGGCTGCAGATGTCCACGACTACATGTCGAATGACTCTGAGCCTCCGTATGCACTGCTGCTCAGAGAGGTCCAGGAAGCTGAGCCTCGGTCTGTAGACCCTGTGGCGAGGGTAGTGCCCTCTGCGATGCATCTCTCTCTCTGCGGTTGCCCTCCCTCCTGCTGTGCAGGTGGATGTGTCACAGCACTGTGTTGTGGAGCTCCACGTGTCAGAGGTGGACGGCGTGGACAGTGAGGCTGGTGATGCTGTTCGTCCTCCGAGGAGGTCATGACTGCAGCTATGGCGGTCCCCATCTCCGGAAGGTGTACGTTTGAGGGGGTCCGCAAGGTAGGTAAATGTGTCTGCACACTGGGGTTGAGGTTCCAAGTTGGTGAATTTTATTGTTAGGAGGAGGGTGGTGGAGGCCAAACTTTGTCCAAGGTGACAGAGTGGCCTCCTGCAATGAGTGAGGGTCTCCCCCCCACCCCCCCACCCCCCCCACCTGCCAAAGGCTGGTGGCTGCAACACGTCCATTTCAACTGGGAAAGACTCAGTTGAGTTGAAAATCCCATCCCTCCTAAAATATCATGTCAATCAGGTCTGCAAACGACCTGAACTATGTAATTAATTGGTTTAAGTGGGATCCCGCCGGCTTTAATTGCCGGTGGGAGTCCCGCATGCGGGGGCTGCGCGCGCAACTAAGCGCGTCACTGGGGAATCCGGAAGTGGATGGGTTGGAGTTGGGCTGCGGACCCGCCCCGGGAATCCCCGATTTTCGGAGCCCCCCCACCACGAACCCACTGGCTCGGAGGTCCGCAAATCGAGCTCGATAAAGCTGAATTAGTAACGTGAACTGTGGCAGAATATTTCCTGCATTTAACATAAAATTGTTGAAAGGAAATTAAAAAATTCTGAACAAAATGGCAATTAATTTCTACTTCATGTTTAGCACACGTTTTTGTTGAATAAATTATGTTGGCATACAATGATTACAATCTGATTTTAAAAAAATAAGATGCATTTTTGAAGAAAAGTGGTCAGTGTGTAGATGCTAGAATGGTTAAGACAAATAAATCAATAACCATTTTTTGATTATTTGGAAGAAAATAATAGGGTGGAATTTCCGCTCGTTTACGCAATATCCGCAATCTTTTACGCTGGTTTAAGATTCAATTCACTGGATCAGGCCCCGCCCACAAAAAAGGCCACACCCCCAGGTCGACAGTGCGAGATTCTGCCGATTATCAATTGTGCTGATTCAGGAAGGCTCTTCAAATTGCGCTCATTTTCTTAGGCGTACAGGCACTAGTAGACATATTTTCAAAGTTTTTTTCACATCAAGATATATTAATTTACTAAGAAACTGACTAGTGTACACCAATGAAAGTAGTAAATGGTTCAGTATAGTTTTTTTTAAAAAGTCATTTTTAGTGATTTTAACTCAGGTTACTCACAGGTGGAAGACTGGACACTTATTAAAAATGCAATTTTTTGTGATAAACCCATTTTCAGCTGTATTAATAACACTGGACCGGGTTACCAGTCTTAAATACATCAATGAATAGTGTTTTAATGGAAAGAAAAATAAAACGATTATGTTCTATTACACTGCCCGATTGCGTGGTTCGCGGAAGATTTTATGTTTATTATGCAAATGATTTTTATCGAAACTTGAACTGTAACCTAACCAATGCGGAAACTCTATCCCAATGTGTTTATAAAGAACATTTTATTCCTATCTATCTATATTATCCTATACACACATATATATGTATGTCATATATATAGTATATTAGTATAATATATATATATAATATACTAAATATATACAAATGTATACATACACACACACAAACACATGTTTTAAAAAATAAATATTAATGTTAAAGATACAGAATTCAGCAGATGTTTGATGGTTTATTATTTTGGCGACAGATATAGTACTTATGAATGCAGGAATGCCTCACTTCTATTGTTAGGACCACATTTATTTTTAGGTTAGAGCAGAAACAATAGTGATATTCATTATCAGTGGTTGAAATGGAGTATAACATCACTTTTTGAATTACAGAAAGAGTGTTGAATTGCTTTCTCTTTGAAAATAAGAAAAAATGTAACAAAGATTATCTCTTGTACAAACTATCGCTAAATAACATGCAGATCCAAGCAGGAAGGACGACAGAATTTAACATCACAGGAGGAGCTTATGTGACCCATCATATCTGTGCCAGCTCTTTGCTATAGCAATCCAAAACTAATCCCATTGCCCTGTTCTCTTCCCTTAGCCCTGTATCTTCCTCTACTTCAAATGATTATCCAATTTTTCCTTAAAAGACACTGTCCCAATTACTCCCTGTGGCAAAGCATTGCAAGCTCCAACAAATCTCTGGGTGAAGACATTTCTCCTCATCTCTTTCTCTATTAATGATGATTTTAAATTCATCACCACATTGTCACTGACTCCCCAATCAGAAGATAGAGTCTTTCCCTACTCATTCTATCAAAACCTTACCATAATTTTAAAAACTCAATTAAATCGCCTATTAACCTTCTCTGCTCCAGTAGAAATCGTTCCAGTATCTCAAGTGCCAATCATAACTATAGTTTCTCAATTGTGGGATCATTGTATTGAATCTATACTGAATGCTCTCTATGGCTTTAAGGCCCTTTCTACAACGGGGTGCCCCAAACTCCAACTGTGGCCTATGCAATGTTTTGTAGAAGTTTATCATTACTTCCTTACTCTTGTACTCCATGTTGCCATTTATTAAACCCAAAATACTATTTGCCACTTTATGATTATTTCTGCTACATTTATGTTTTCAAGGAATTATGTATTGCTTCTAGGTTTCTCTAATTATCTGCATCCTTCAGTACCTTCCATTGTGTTTATACTCCCATTCCATGTTCTTTCTTCTAAAATTAATTCCCTCACATTTCATTGCATTAAACTGCATCTGCCACCTGTCTGCCCATGCCACTAGCCAGGATATGTCCTCCTGAAGTCTTCACAAATTTTAATATTGTGCTCCCTATGCCTAAATCCAAATCATCTATATATCAAGAACAAAACTGGCCTCAGCAATGACCTCTGGAATCAACCTTTTTTCAATCTTTCCAAACCTTCTCCAATTTGAGAAACCCTAGAACCTCTAACTATTTGTTTCCTGTCAGTCAACCAACTTTCTATTTACGTTGCATTTCTCCTTATACCACATGCTTGAATTTTTGTAACAAGCCTCCTGTGAGATGCCTGATCAAACACCTTCAGAAAATCTATATATGCTAAATCTACTAAATTCCATTATCTATTCGTTCAGTCACTTCTTCAAAAAAAACAATTGAATCTGTCAAACATGACATGTCTTCAACAAATCCATGCTGGCTGTCCTTCATTATCCCATGCATCTCTAAATGCTCGCTAATTTTATCTTGAATTATGGATCCCAAGAGCTTGACCACAACTGATCATAGAATTATATACAATGTACAACACAGAAACAGGCCATTCGGCCCAACAGATCCATGCTGGTCTTAATGATCCACACGAGCCTCCTTCCTCCCTACTTCATTTAACCCTATCAATATATCCTCCTATTCCTTTCTCCCTCATGTGTTTATCTAGCTTCTCCTTAAATGCATCTATGTTAGTCTCCTCAACTACTCCTTGTGGTAGCAAGTTCGACAGTCTAACCACTCTCTGGGTAAAGAAGTTTCTCCTGAATTCCCTCTGGATTTATTAGTGATTATCTTATGTTTATGGCCCCTAGTTCTGGTCTCCCCCACAAGAGGAAACATCTTCTCTATATCTACCCTATCAAACCCTTTCGTAATCTTAAAGACCACTATCAGGTCACCCCTCAGCCTTCTCTTTTCTAGAGAAAAGAGCCCCAGCCTGTTCGGTCTTTTCTGATGGGTATAACCTCTCAGTTCTAGTATCATCCTAGTAAATCTTTTTTGCACTTTCTCCAGTGCCTCTATATCCTTTTTATAATATGGAGACCAGAACTGTACACAGTACTCTAATTGTGGTCTAACCAGGGTTTTATACAAGTTTAACCTAACTTCTCTGTTGTTCAATTCTATCCCTCTAGAAATGATCATAGTTACACAGTTTATTCTTCTCTGCCTTCTTGAACAAAAGGTGTTACACTGACTACATTCCAGTCCCACAGCACACTTCACTTATTTAAGGAAGATTGAAAAATTATGGTCAGAGCCTCTGCTTGACGTCATAGGGTGCACGTCATCAGAGCCTGTTGACTTATCCACTTCAAGTTCTGCTCTTATTTTCAGAACCAATTCCTTTCCAAAATTATCACTAACATGTGTTCCACATCCTCCTCTGGTACATTTACATTCTCACTTCCACCGTCATTCGTAAAAACTGAAAATATTTCATACCTCTGCTGTACTTTCATCATTCACAGCTAGATTCCTCCATAATACCTGAGTGGGTCTCTCTTTAACTATTCTTTTATGTTTAATATGCTAAAAGCATATCTTTTATATTATCTGCTAGTCTTTCTTCATGTTCCCTTTTAGACCTTTAATCTCACCTTTCACCTTCTGACTACACGTTCTATATTCCTCATAATTTTATTTGGTATTGTTAGCCCTGGTTTAACTATATATCTATAAGATATTGCAGTTATAAATTACAAGAGCATTGCAGAAAATGTGATTCTACTAAATTTAAACACTTATATTTTACAAATAATTGGAGATAGTTTAAGACTTTCACAAAGAAGCTGCTTGGTTAAAATCCAGCAGCAATACCAGAAACATTGTTCACTGAATGTTACTAACCTTCTGCAACACACCTTTACACTCATGGGACATAACTAAGTTGGAGAGCACAGCAAAAGCTATTTGTTGTATGGTACTGTTGTCATGTGTCTTCTGCAAGGCTTGCTTCATGATCATATGCACCAGAGAGTTACCTGCCAGACCTCTTTGAGAAGAATGAGGAACTAGTGGTGCTCCGCTTCCACAGCACAGGGAAGCACATGCTGAAAGATACCAATTCGGAAAAATGTTCAAGACTTCAGTCTTCAATTTTAGATGGATTATATATGAACATCTGTTATTACAACAACAACAGCTTGCATTTATATAGCGCCTTTAACGTAGTAAAACATTCCAAAGCGCTTCACATGAGCGATCAAACAAAATTTGACACCGCGCCACAAAGAGATATGTCAGGTGACCAAAAGCTTGGTTAAGTGGAATGTTTTAAGGAGCATCTTAAAGGAGGAGAGAGAGGTAGGAAACAGAGGGGTTTAGGGAGGGAATTCTAAAACTTAGGGCCTAGGCAGCTGAAATCACGACCGCCAATGGTGGTGTGAAGAAAATCGGGGTTGTGCAAAAGGCCAGAATTGGAGGAGCGCACAGGTCTCGGAGGGTTGTTGGGCTGGAGGTGGTTGTAGAGAAAGGGAGAGGTGAGGCCATGGAGGGATTTGAAAACAAGGATGAGAATATTAAAATCGTGGCGTTGCCAGACCAGGAGCCAATATAGGTCAGTAAGCACAGGGGTGATGGGTGAAGGGGATTTGATGCGAGTTAGGATATGGGCAGCAGAGTTTTGAATGAGCTCAAGTTTACGAAGGGTGCAAGGTGGGAGGCATGAAATGTGTTAACTAAATATGCTAACACTTCTGCCATCACTCTTCTCTGGACTTAAATTTTGGTTTAAAAAGCAGGGAGAACAATGATTAATTGCATCACAAAATAGATTCACCCTAACAAAGAAATTCTTTAGTGAAATGTTAAAAATGTGAAAACATCAACACAAAGACAAGAGTGCATTACAAAGATGTCAAACTTAAGAGACATCCAATAACATTACGGCCCAGAATTAGCTGTAGCAGGACAATGAACAGCGCCCTTCCATGTTTAATCTCCATGATATCTTGCGCAGTAAGTTACTGGAAGAGTGAGATGGAAATGGTGCGGTGCCCTCTACAGGGATCTGAGTGAACAGGGCAAGCATCTGTGTATCTCCTTAACCAATCAGATTGTGAAATTAATGGCACAAGGACTGAGAAGGAAGTGTAAATTAGAGTGGGCGAATTCAATGTCAAATCAGGTACAGAAAGAGAAATAAAGAGAGGGAAAGAAAGATAGGATTAAGAGAGAAAAAAGGGACAAAGGAAAAATTTTTAACAATTATATTTTTATAATCTCCAACAATTAAAACCTGAAGGAATGAGATGCGACACTTGTAATAGTTAATTTTCAGTGCCAGAGGGGTTGAATGGCAGTAATTAACCCCTACCAAGTCGTTAAAAGGGTACTTAGACTTGAAATGACTTGACTTAACTTTCTGTGGCAAGTTTAGTGCATATTTTTTTTTTTATTCGTTCATGGGATGTGGGCGTCGCTGGCGAGGCCAGCATTTATTGCCCATCCCTAATTGCCCTTGAGAAGGTGGTGGTGAGCCGCCTTCTTGAACCGCTGCAGTCCGTGTGGTGACGGTTCTCCCACAGTGCTGTTAGGAAGGGAGTTCCAGGATTTTGACCCAGCGACAATGAAGGAACGGCGATATATTTCCAAGTCGGGATGGTGTGTGACTTGGAGGGGAACGTGCAGGTGGTGTTGTTCCCATGCGCCTGCTGCTCTTGTCCTTCTAGGTGGTAGAGGTCGCGGGTTTGGGAGGTGCTGTCGAAGAAGCCTTGGCGAGTTGCTGCAGTGCATCCTGTGGATGGTGCACACTGCAGCCACAGTGCGCCGGTGGTGAAGGGAGTGAATGTTTAGGGTGGTGGATGGGGTGCCAATCAAGCGGGCTGCTTTATCTTGGATGGTGTCGAGCTTCTTGAGTGTTGTTGGAGCTGCACTCATCCAGGCAAGTGGAGAGTATTCCATCACACTCCTGACTTGTGCCTTGTAGATGGTGGAAAGGCTTTGGGGAGTCAGGAGGTGAGTCACTCGCCGCAGAATACCCAGCCTCTGACCTGCTCTCGTAGCCACAGTGTTTATATGGCTGGTCCAGTTCAGTTTCTGGTCAATGGTGACCCCCAGGATGTTGATGGTGGGGGATTCGGCGATGGTAATGCCGTTGAATGTCAAGGGGAGGTGGTTAGACTCTCTCTTGTTGGAGATGGTCATTGCCTGGCACTTATCTGGCGCAAATGTTACTTGCCACTTATGAGCCCAAGCCTGGATGTTGTCCAGGTCTTGCTGCATGCAGGCTCGGACTGCTTCATTATCTGAGGGGTTGCGAATGGAACTGAACACTGTGCAGTCATCAGCGAACATCCCCATTTCTGACCTTATGATGGAGGGAAGGTCATTGATGAAGCAGCTGAAGATGGTTGGGCCTAAGACACTGCCCTGAGGAACTCCTGCAGCAATGCCCTGGGGCTGAGATGATTGGCCTCCAACAACCACTACCATCTTTCTTTGTGCTAGGTATGACTCCAGCCACTGGAGAGTTTTCCCCCTGATTCCCATGGACTTCAATTTTACTAGGGCTCCTTGGTGCCACACTCGGTCAAATGCTGCCTTGATGTCAAGGGCAGTCACTCTCACCTCACCTCTGGAATTCAGCTCTTTTGTCCATGTTTGGACCAAGGCTGTAATGAGGTCTGGAGCCGAGTGGTCCTGGCGGAACCCAAACTGAGCATCGGTAAGCAGGTTATTGGTGAGTAAGTGCCGCTTGATCACTTCCATCACTTTGCTGATGATTGAGAGTAGACTGATGGGGCGGTAATTGGCCGGATTGGATTTGTCCTGCTTTTTGTGGACAGGACATACCTGGGCAATTTTCCACATTGTCGGGTAGATGCCAGTGTTGTAGCTGTACTGAAACAGCTTGGCTTGAGGCGCAGCTAGTTCTGGAGCACAAGTCTTCAGCACTACAGCTGGGATGTTGTCGGGGCCCATAGCCTTTGCTGTATCCAGTGCACTCAGCCGTTTCTTGATATCACGTGGAGTGAATCGAATTGGCCGAAGACTGGCTTCCGTGATGGTGGGGATATCGGGAGGAAGCTGAGATGGATCATCCACTCGGCACTTCTGGCTGAAGATGGTTGCAAACGCTTCAGCCTTGTCTTTTGCACTCACGTGCTGGACTCCGCCATCATTGAGAATGGGGATGTTTGCAGAGCCTCCTCCTCCCGTTAGTTGTTTAATTGTCCACCACCATTCACAACTGGATGTGGCAGGACTGCAGAGCTTTGATCTGATCCGTTGGTTGTGGAATCGCTTAGCTCTGTCTATAGCATGTTGCTTCCGCTGTTTAGCATGCATGTAGTCCTGAGTTGTAGCTTCACCAGGTTGGCACCTCATTTTTAGGTACGCCTGGTGCTGCTCCTGGCATGCTCTTCTGCACTCCTCATTGAACCAGGGTTGATCCCCTGGCTTGTTGGTAATACTACTGCCCAAATACAGGAACTTCACGCCCGTCAATGCATTTCAATGGTGAGGCAGACAGCAAGATGCCGTTTGCATGAAGCTAATGGCGGAGTGGGGCATCTTGGGCAGCAACTTTTGGATTTCCATGTTTAATCACCCATCTACGCCTCGCCTGAAGTTGCTGTACCATTTGCACATATAGAAAGTTCACAAATATCAGCAGAAAAAATAAAAGTATAGCTAAATTAATATGTTCAGAGAAGTCATATGTTAAGCATACACATAAAAATGTTGTCATTGGAACAGGATTAGGCCATTCAGCCCCACGTGCCTGTTCTGGCATTCAATTAGATCATGACTGATCTGTACCTGTTATTCACCTTTCATCTCTATCCCTTAGTACCCTTACCTAATGAAAATCTGTTGATCTGTCTTTGAACATTTCAATTGACCCAGTATCCACAGTTTTTTGGGGGAGAATTCCACATTTCCACTACCCTTTGTATGAAAAAGTGCTTCCTGGTTTCATTCCTGAATGGCCTAGCTCTAATTTTAATTTTAAGATTGTGCCCTCTTGTTCTGAATTTTCCTACCAAAGGAAATAGCTTTTGTATATCTATACTATCAAATCTTTTTATCACTTTAAACATCTCAATTAAATCACCCCTCAACCTTCTAAGCTCAAGGGAATAAAAGCCAATTTAAGTAACATGCCCTCATAATTTCACGCTTTAAGCCCAGTAATGAATCCTGGTGAATCTGCACTATACCCCTTCCAAGGAAAACTCTCCAGTGGCTGGAGTCATACCTAGCACAAAGGAAGATGGTAGTGGTTGTTGGAGGCCAATCATCTCAGCCCCAGGACACTGCTGCAGAAGTTCCTCAGGGCAGTGTCCTCGGCCCAACAATCTTCAGCTGCTTCATCAATGACCTTCCCTCCATCATAAGGTCAGAAATGGGGATGTTCGCTGATAATTGCAGTGTTTAGTTCCATTCGCAACCCCTCAGATAATGAAGCAGTCCATGCCCGCATGCAGCAAGACCTGGACAACATCCAGGCTTGGGCTCATAAGTGGCAAGTAACATTCACGCCAGGCAATGACCATCTCCAACAAGAGAGAGTCTAACTACCTCCCCTTGACATTCAACGGCATTACCATCGCCGAATCTCCCACCATCAACATCCTGGGGGGTCACCATTGACCAGAAACTTAACTGGACCAGCCACATAAATACTGTGGCTATAACAGCAGGTCAGAGGCTGGGTATTCTGTGGCGAGTGACTCACCTCCTGACTCCCCAAAGCCTTTCCACCATCTACAAGGCACAAGTCAGGAGTGTGATGGAATACTTTCCACTTGCCTGGATAAGTGCAGTTCCAACAACACTCAAGAAGCTCACCACCAGCCAGGACAAAGCAGCCCGCTTGATTGGCACGCCATCCACCATCCTAAACATTCATTCCCTTCACCACCAGCGCACCATGGCTGCAATGTGTACCATCTACAGGATGCACTGAAGCATCTCGCTATGGCTTCTTCGACAGCACCTCCCAAACATGTGACCTCTACCACCAAGAAAACAAGGGCAACAGGCACATGGGAACAACACCACCTGTACGTTCCCCTCCAAGTCACACACCATCCCGACTTGGAAATATATCGCCGTTCCTTCATCGTCGCTGGGTCAAAATCCTGGAACTCCCGAACCTAACAGCACTGTGGGAGAACCTTCACTACATGGACTGCAGCGGTTCAAAGTAGCGGCTCACCACCCACCTTCTCAAGGGCAATTAGGGATGGGCAATAAATGCTGGCCTTGCCAGCGATGCCCACATCCCATGAACGAATAATAAAAAAAATCTTTCCTGAGGTTCGGTGCCCAAAACTGAACGCAGTATTCCCGATGGAGTCCGACTAAAGCTCTCTAAAACTGAAGCATCACTTCCTCACTTTTGAATTGCATCCCTCGAGATAAAAGGCCAGCAATTCCATTAGTCTTTTTAATTACCTTTAGAACCTGTGCACTAGCTTTTAGTGATGTGTGTATATGGACTCCTAAATTCCTTTGCTCCTCCGGAATTCCTAGTCTATCACCATTGAGAAAATATTCCAATTTGTCTTTCGCAGATCCAAAGTGATTGATCTCACAATCCCTCACATTGAACTCCACCTGCCATAATATTCCCCCTATAATTAGTCTGTCTATGTCCCTTTGTAACTTCCTGCTCCCATCCACTCAATTTACTGTGCCTTCTAACTTAGTGTCATCTGCAAACTTGGATATACAACTCTCAATTGCTTCATCCAAGTCATTGATTTATATGATGAAAAGCTGTGCTCCAGTACAGATCCCGATGGAATATACTTGTCACATCCTGCCAATCAGAGAATGTTCCCTTTATTCCTACTCTCTGTCTCCTACTGCCCAACCAATTTCTAGCCTTTTGTCATAACGTTACCTTCATTTCCACATGCTCTCATTTTTACTAATCTCTTTTGTGGAACCTTATCAAATGCCTTCTGGAAGTCAATGGAAAAGAAAATTGGGCAGAGTGAAAAATAGGCTAGCCCTCATTTTGCACTACTGGCCAAGTCACATTTATACCCCATAGTTACTAAGCCTCTGCTAACATCTACATAGTGGAAATGGCATTCCTCTTCTGATTTGTGTATTGGCAGATAATATGCTGGCACATTAGCTTCCTGAACAAAATGTAACTGGGAAGTGACCTTTGGTAAAAACTTTGGGTTGCCATAGAGACTTGTGAGTCAGAGTGCCAAATGAAATGTTGCTGACATACAATGAGAGTTTGCAATATATTAACTCTGCAAGAATAAACTAATGCTATACTGCAAATTTTGATACAAGAAAATTAATCTTACACATACAATTAGGTCATTAAGAAATAAATTATGATCCCAATGAGGAACTAATTGGGCACAATTTTCAAATAGCTTGCATAAAATAGGACACCAGTAGGTGATGCTTTAATGATCCAAATGCAAATGAATCATCAAAAACCTCATATCCATAGTATGCGCTCAATGGAACTAGGGTTCCAACTGTTGAACAGATGCCAGAGGTCAGATGTGAAAGGACTAACTGACTTAGCAGAATACCACTTTACAATTTTTTTCCATTATGTGATATATGCTTTATTAGTGGATGTCATTCATGAACTAACCAATGTATCTACCCACCGAGGGCAGGAGGCCCTGATCGAACAGGCCCCATCTTTCAATAGCCAGGCAGCAACTGGAATGTCTCCAAAACTAGATGCAATATTTGATGCTTCAGTTGTGAAAGGAGATACTTTCTGTTAAGTACGGGGATCCTGCCTCTATTTATTGCCATAACAAGAAAGAAAAATACTTATATTTAGATAGTTCCTTTTCATGTCCTCAGAATGTCCCAAAGCACTTCACATTCAATCAAATTATTTTGAAATTGCAGTTACTGTTATATGGGCAAATATGGTAGCCAATTTCCAGACAGCAAGATCCTACAAGTAGCAAATGAGATGAATGACCAGTTACTCTGTTTCTTTTTGGTGGTGTTACTTGAAGGGGCACACCAGGAGAACTCTGTGTCTTTTTGGAATAGTGCCATGGGATCTTTCACATCCTCCTGAATGAGCATACAGGGCCTTTGATTAACGTCTGATCTGAAAGAGTGGTGATTGAAAGAGTGCCCATTATCTTCTGACTCAGGGGTCCCACCAGTATAATCTGAAAGGAATGCAGGCAGAAACCTGTGTGTCCAGGAAAAGAAGAAAACATTCAGCCTGCAGGTTGACATGGCTGTAAGTTTTTGGGTCTTTTCTATCATTCTTACTGTACATTTTTCATATTTTAGATCACTTTTTTAGATGAGTCCTAACTCCCTATGTTTCAAGAGCATGTTTATATCCTAATTGTCTTGAAATCTAGATAAACTTTCAGTTACATGCCCAGCGTAATGAACAGAACAACCTTTTCATGAATAATTTTAGCTACTGGGCTTATCTCATGATTCCATAAGATCACTCTCCCTCTTTAATAAACGGTAGAGCACCATAATCTTGATAGGATTAAGGTGAACGGCTGAATGGCTTACTCCTGTTCCTATGAGCATCATAGATCTTGTTTTAGGTTTAAACTATTAAGTGAAATGCATTTAACAAAAGGTAGACCTGAATAATTAAGATATTTACAGTAGAAATCCTTGTGTCTAACTTCTCAATCTAAATGCTAAGTTCTTCTTTTGTAAATAACTTTTCCATCCAGTGATTTTTTTTCACCTTGTATTTCTTACAACTGCAGGAGCTGTGCTCTATTCAACCTTAAAACCTCCCTCTTTGACCAAGCTTTTGGTCACCGGTCCTAATATCTCCTTATGTGGCTCGGTGTCAAATTTTGTTTGATAGTGCTCCTGTGAAGTGCCTTGGGACGTTTTACTACGTTAAAGACGCTATATAAATGCAAGTTGTTGTTATTGTTGTATATCTCTTGGAAATTACAAAGATTTAAATAGCTACAGCTCTTTAAATATCCTCAAAATATTCGAGGTGTCCTGAATTTGAGTAATTGTCACCCATATGCTTGGTGTGGCCATCTGCCATGGCGGAATACCGTTGCACATTTGACACAGTGTTTGAAGCTAAGGGCTTCAGATGCCTTAAAAAACTGCACTGAGAACAATTGATAAAGTTTTTTTTTGAAGTCAGCCTAAGACAAGAAAAAAAGGTTTTTCAGATACTACAAACCTGGAAATACATCATCTATAACTATTCAAAGAGCAACCAATGAGTTCAAAACACAACAGTTGGAAGTAACAGATGAGTGAGCCTGCCAACAAGAACTAAGACAACTGCCAGAACGGGGTGGTGGTAGAGGATGCCCTTCTATAACACAGGAAGAGGTGACATGGATGACATCTTGAATGCATCATTAACCTGGGTTTACTCCTTCAGTAAATGGAGCATGTTGAATTGAATAAGGTGCTATATAAATGCAAGTTGGTTCTTTAAGGTTTTGCATATATCTATAATTTTAACTTTACATTACTGAAGCAATGCAATTATACAACAGAAGTAGATTTTAAAAGCTGCTAAACATTCAGAATTTAATGAGTTGAAATATCTTAGAAGCCATTTGTGGTGAAAAACACATTTTGCATTTTATTCAGAATTTTAATGTTGGTCCATCTTGATGTGTCTTTTTTGTACTGTTAGGCTAATTAAAAAATCCCAAATGTCTATTAAAAAGAAAGACTTGCATTTATATAGTGCCTTTCACAATCCCAGGATGTCCCAAAGCACTTTTAATTCAGTACTTTTTGAAGTGTAGTCACTGTTGTAATGTAGGAAACACTGCAGCTAATTTTGCACACAGCAGGGTCCTACAAACAGCAATGAGAGAATGACCAGATAATCTTTTTTTAAGTGAGGTTGGCTGAGGGATAAACATTGGCCAGCACACCGGGGAGAACTCCCCTGCTCTTCTTCAAATAGTGCCAAGGGATCGTTTACATCCACTTGAGAGGGCAAATGAGGCCTCATCCGAAAGACGGCACCGCTGTCAGTGCAGCACTCCTTCAGTACTGCACTGAAGTGTCAGCCTAGATTTTGTGCTCAAGTCTCTGGAGTGGGACTTGAACCCACAACCTTCTAACTCAGAAGCGAAAGTGCTACCACTGAGCCACGGCTGACACCTAATACTTAATATATACAAATAAACCAGGTAAGTACCTACCTCATCCAACCATAGAATTCCACTGTACCAAACTACTTCCCACAGCTGTCCAGTTTTGTAAGTTCACACACCAAATTTCATTGATATACAGTTTTTTTTAAACCAGAAGATAGCAACACATTTTAGTCTAATCGTTTTGTTTAGAGTGAATAAGAAAATATAACAGTGAGTTGGAATATTTATCTTCTTTTTGATTGTTAAGAGACTAAAAACAGCATCCTTGGGACGTTTTATTAAATTAAAGGTGCTATATAAATGCAAGTTGTTATTGTTGTTCCCATCTTGTTTAGTTAATAGTAGCAGTTGACTGAAGTGGTTATGGGGCCCATTTATGAGCTATGGTGGAACTTAAGTTTTGGATAAAATGCACTGTAGCACAATTATTTGCAAAATGATTATTTCTCTCCCCAGTTTACTGACATTATGAACAATTTTTGGTAAATTACTTATATTTAACTGTTAACTGCTGCTTTAACCATGACTCTTACCCAATATGTTAGCTGTACTCACATGCTGGTAGGTTAGCTGTGTAGACACATAGTAGCTGCAGAGCTGCCAACATTAGTGTGTCGTCCATTAAAAACCAGGGCCAAAGCGAATGAACAGCACTCACAAGATGAGCATCGGACGCTGCAACCTGTAGGAAAGATGGAGGAAAAAAGGAACCTTTCAGTTCGAACAATTATGCAAACAATAATTCAGTACTTACTACCAATGAATGCTTCACTTTGGCAGAAGACTTACTTTGCATTCGACATTGTGATGCAGGCAATTTCTCAGCAACTGCATCGCCGCTTTTAGCTCTCTGGTTAGACTGTCATCCTATATGGTCAGAAACATAGCAATAGTCTATAAAAAATAATCATGATAAAACACTACAAGCGAGTGAAAAATTACACATTATAAAACACAGCAAGTTGAACAAACAAAACACAAACACAATACACAGCTTGAAAAAAATGTCAGCAATATGATACTATGTGGATTTTTTTTAAGAAGTCTACAATGATTAGCTTAAAGGGATTTTTTTTTTAGCACAGAAGCTAATAAGTGGTGAGTCATATTGGCATTTCAACTAGAGGAGCACCTGGTGTTCAGCATTCAAGCAAATAAAATATCTCCTCGGTGATAATGTGAATCAAAATCCCTTCAAACTGGGTCAGCTGTGTATATTTGAATCTAAAAAAGACATGTGTTATGTTATCACTAAAAACAAAATCAAAATAACACATTAGGAATCTTAAAAAAAATCATTGAACTACTTGTGCTAAGCATTAGTGTCTTTGTAGCAGCACTTGGTCATTAAACTTTATTCTTGAACAGAAATGTATCTGCTGACTAAACTGTTTGCTTATCTAGTCTCCACGCTTACCTTTTTCCTTTGGATTACTTTTCCAGGTCTCAGTGAATCTAAGTTGAACTGTACATAGGTATGCTTCACCTGTTCTATACAGCTGTCAACAAGGCCAGCTAAACAAGGAGGGATAAAAATAAAATCACCCAGACTACAAACTAATTGTCCATGTTTGCTTTATCTCAATCTTATAAAAAATTTAGTTCTAATATATTCAGTTATACTCAAGGTATGGCGATTGATTGCTCAACTTTTCAAAATATGGAAATTCTTATCACACATCAGCAAAAATTATCTCTTCTGTATTTCCAATGTTGATTATAAATTAGAATTAAGGGTGATAAATATTTTGTTTATTATGAAAATACATTGTGAAATAAACATTATTGCATTATTTTTCTATTGAAATCCACAGTATTGAAAAGAATAATACGTTAAAATGAATTCCCAAAGAGAGTTTACTTTTTGGAATGATTTCTGTGCTCTTGGGGGGTCAAGGGATGTCACCGTAGTGCAATAAAGCATGTCTACTCCTGTCATTCACTATCAGTGCCAGGGATGTCCACATCAAATAAATGTTCCCTATATTCTGCCTCAAGGATGAGCCTTAACCCAACCTGAGAAGAGTCTTTCTTCCTGCTCAAACATGCCATTTTTTCATTTCCCACATTAGTCATACTTACAGCATCACTAAGATTGCAAGACTAAGAACAGGAAGGACAATGTGCTAATCCATTACTCCACCAAGTACTACCACAGGTGTTCTTTACGAAAAGTACCCATTTTGCATTGCACTTGTTATGCAATACCCCAGTCAAATATAAAATCTAAATATTTAAACATTTTTTACTTTCATGTCATATAGAGTCCCAGAATCTGCACCTTTGTGCAAGCCTGAAACAAACTAACTCCCCTCTCCAAAAATAAAACTGTAGCTCTGTAGGGATGTATGGGTGAGTTTATGTTGTGAGAAGAATGACAAAGACCCTACCAGGTAGGTAAACTACATATCTTCATTCTGCATACTTACACCTTGTTTGTGCATATCAAAGTAGTGTAAAATTAGAAAGGGGTGGGGGGGGACCCTGTGTAGATGCTACAACACCAGGTACCTGGACTGATCCACTAAAGATGCTGTCATGCGTTGCAGTTAAATCTACATGATAATGTTTAGTTGTTCTATGTGGCAGCCTTGCATACCATATCATTGGTATCTGACTGAGAGCTCTGGAACGGATGGAATGATCCTTAACTTGCCTGTGGGCTTTTTCTGTATAAGTTGGTAGTATGATGGTAGGATGTACTTAACCAATTACATGGCAATCTGCTGCTTACTAACCAGTTGCCCTTGAGTTCTTGCACAATAGGAAATAAATAACTGTCAAAACATCTTAGTGGAAATGACATTCCATTTCTGACACGTCCCAAGGAAGATAAAACGATGGGAGAACAATTTCCTGATTCAAATTAAATGTGGAAGTAACAGTCAGTTAAAAATTGGGTGAGTTCTGAGGATCACCCTATTGGAATGTCAAATTAACTATAGTCGATTTACATTAAAGACTTGCACATCACTAACTCTACAAACTGAAACAAATGTTGACAATAGTTCAGCTTTTGGTGAAAGGAATTTAAACACAGTTGTTTGAACAGATCTGAATGGTAGATACAGGAAATTGTGAAGAACCATCAATTGGAAAATAGGGAGGGCCAAACTGGACACAATTTCCAAATAGCTGGGTGATCCTTTAACAATACAAATTGAAATGGGTGTTATAAGAGTGAAATAGCATAACATGAACTCAAATAAAACTATATTTTATACTAATGTTGATCAGATACTAAAGATACTTCAGAATATGCGGGATTTTACAGGAGACAGAACTAAATGATACTACCACACTACAGGAGATAGAACTAACCAATTCAGTAGAACACTACAAAAGACCAAACGAACCAAATTAGAACACCACTGCACAATCTTTTTCCATTTTGTGCTATAACCTTTATCAGTTGATGCCCTGTCAGAACTAATCAAAATAAGTGCTACCAAGAGTGTCTTAATGAAGAAAAATGTTCCAAGGTGATTCATAGAAGTATAATTAGACAAAAATAGACGCTGAACCAAAGGTAAAGGTAATACGAAGGAGGGAGATCTAGACAGCTGAAGGCACGGCCAACAATGGTAGGGCAAAAGGAATGGTGGATGCACAAGGGGCTAGAGTCTGAAGAATGCAGAGTTCTCAGAGAGATGCAGGGTTGGAGGAAGTTAGAGATGAGGTCGTGAAAGGATTTAAATGAGGATGAGCGTTTTAAATTTGAAGGTACGGAGTATGTGGTGTGGCCGAAGATGATGGCTTTGGTCTTCCCAATGTTTAACTCAAAGAAACTTTTGCTCATCCATGTCCAGCTGTCAGTCAGGCAGTTTTACCATACAGTGATGGTGGAGGGGTTGAAAGGTAGAATTGGGTGGTGTCAGCAATCATGTGGAACCTGATCCCATGTTTTAGGATGACGTCACCAAGCGGCAGCACATAAGAGGACAAGAAGGAGTGAGTCAAGGATAGATCCTTGGGGGACTCCAGAAGTAAGAGTGTGGGGGCAGAAAGAGAAGCCATTGTTGAAAATGGTCTGTCTACGATTGGATAGGTGAGAGTGGAACCAAATAAGGGCAGTCCCACTGAGCTGGACAATGGAAGAGGCATTGGAGGAGGATAGTGTGGTTGACCATGTCAAAAGCTGGAGAGAGGTTTAGAAGGACAAGGAAGGACAGTGAGCCATGATCAAAGTCACACAGGATTTCATGTGTGACCAATTAGGGCTCCTTAAAAACTGATAATGGAGATATTGTAAATAAAAATAAGGAAATGGTGGACATGTTAAATAATTACTTTGTATCAGTATTTACAGTAGAGGAAGAGGATAGCATGCTGGACACCCCACGGAATCTAATTTTGAATCAGGGACCGTGACTCACCATAATTAACGTAAGCAAATTAACTCTTTAAGAAAGGTGAGAGGGGGAAAACCAGGGAATTATAGACCAGTTAGCCTAAAATCTGGAAATTGTCAGGAAATTACTAGAATCTATAATTAAGGATAGAGTGACTTAACACCTTGAAAATTTTCAGCTGATCAGAGACAGCCAGCATGGATTTGTAAAGGGTAGGTCATGCCTGACGAATCTGATTGAATTTTTTGAAGAGGTGACTAAAGTGGCGGACAGGGAAATGTCTATGGATCTTGTTTATATGGACTTCTAGAAGGCATTCAATAAAGTCCCTCTTAAGAGACTGTTAGCTAAAGTTGAAGCTCATGGAACTGAGGACAAATTATTGACCTGGTTAGGAAATTAGCTGAGTGGCAGGAGACAGACAGTAGGGATAATGGACTGGCACTCAAATTGGCAGGATGTGACTGGTGGTGTCCCACAGGGATCTGTGTTGGGGCCTCAATTATTCACTGTATTTATTAACGACTTAGATGACGGGATAGAGAGCCACATATCCAAATTTGCTGATGACACAAAGATTGGCAGCATTGTAGGCAGAAGCATAAAATTACAGAGATATTAATAGATTAAGTGAATGAGCAAAACCATGCAATTGGATTTCAATGTAGGCAAGTGTGATGTCATCCACTTTGGACCTAAAAAGGAAAGATCAGAATACTTTCTAAATGTTGAAAAGCTCAAAACAGTTGAGGTCCAAAGAGACTTAGGGGTCCATGTACATAGATCATTAAAATGTCAGGTACAGAAAATAAACCAAAAGACTAATAGAATGCTGGCCTTTATATTTAGAGGCCTAGAATACAAGGGGGTAGAAGTTATGCTACAGCCACACAAAGCCCTGGTTAGACCACAACTGGAATACTGTGTTCAGTTCTGGGCACCGCACCTTAGGAAGAAGTGGCCTTGGAGGGAGTGCAGCGTAGATTTACTAGAATGATATCTAGACTCCAAAGGCTAAATTACAAGGAGCGATTACACAAACTAGGGTTGTATTCCCTAGAATTTAAAAGGTTAAGGGGTGATTTGATTGAACTTTTCAAGATATTAAGGGGAACTGATAGGGTATATAGAGGAAACTATTTCCACTGGTTGGGGAGTCTAGGACTGGGGACATAGTCTAAAAATTAGAGCGAGGACTTGCAGGAGTGAAGTTAGGAAACACTTCTACTCACAAAGGTTGGCAGAAGTTTGAAACTCTCTTCCACAAATGGCAGTTGATGCTAGCTCAATTGTTAATTTTAAATCCGAGATTGATAGATTTTTGTTAACCAAAGGTATTAAGGGATATGGGGCCAAGGCGGGAATATGGAGATGGGTCACAGATCGGCCATGATCTCATTGAATGGCAGAACAGGCTCGAGGGGCTAAATGGCCTACTCCTGTTCCTTTGTTCAGTGCTGCGGCAAGGGCGGAAACCTGATTGGAGCGATTCAAACATAGAGTTGTATGGAAGGTGGGCATGGATTTGGGAGGCACCAATATATTCAAGGACTGTGGAGAAGAAATGGAGGTTGGAGATGGAAATGGAGGTTACAAGGACAGATGAATCAAGGGAGCGATTTTTGAGGAGGGGGTTGATGACAGTTGTTTTGAAATGGAGGGAGACAGTATTTGAGAGGGAACCATTTGCAATGTCAGCTAGCATGGGGGCCAGGAAGGGAAGTTGAATGGTCAGCAGTTTAGTGAAAATGGGATCAAAAGAACAGGAGATGGGTGTCATGGACAAGATGACCTCAGAGAGGGCATGGGGGGAAATAGGAGAGTAACTAGAGAAAGATGTGGGTTCAGGTCTAGGGCAGCAGGGCAAGGGGAAGGGGAGGTGTGGCAGAAGGAGCTGAATGGATGATCTCAATCATAGTGTCAAAGAAGACCCTGATTAACTATCAGCTTTGAATAATCAACCGTCAACTGAAATGTCTTCAAGTCCAGATGCAATATTTGACTTCCCCTCCAACTATGATAGTTTGTCAGTGTTGGTGTTCTCCAAACTTTTGGGCACAGAGATGTGATGCGAGGAACAAAGTACCTTCAGGAAAAATCAATGATGCAGGTCCTGGCGCTTTTTATGACATGACGGGTGTGATACTATCAACAATATCATCAAATGAGCATGTTGTTTCCCTAGATCCTATCAAAGCAAGGTTATATCCTGAAGTTTGTGGAGGATAAAGAATGAAGATATTTCTTTCCTCTCCCTCCCCCAATATATACGCCATTTTAAAGGAAAGTAAGTGACCATAGGTTAAGAATAATGCATGCAGGTGACCAAAATTTGAACCAGTCTTCAGTTTGAACACATTTTCATTCTCCTTGCAGTCAAGCTGTCATAACCTTATTACTGGCACATATGAACCCATGGCCACTGGAGAACAGACTGAAAATGTTACAATTCATTTCACTTGTGACCTTTAATAGTTATCGAAGAGGATGGTTACAGATCATATATCCTTAAGGTAGATTTGAACGCAGCTTACTTTTTGGTTCATATAACATCCTGGTACTTTTTTCTGATAACTCCATGTTGAAATAAGCAGCCAAAACTAATTTCACTGTAATATTTGTATGACTTACCCTGCAAGGCATGCTTCTGTGCACAAACGCTTACAGGAAGCAATGCTGTAAGAGCACCTGCTGCAACCTTCCTGTGAGTATCATCAGATGATTTACCCTCATAGCTCTATAAGAAAATGGTAAAGCCACATCTAAATCAACCACAGGTAACTGAAAAATACATTTTATTGATCATAAGACTGAAGCAGAAATTTCAATCTTTTTCTTATTCAATTTTGATTTATTAGTTTTATATTCCTTGCAATTCTCAAAACACAGATCCCCTTCATGCCTCCTTTTACTACTGTTAAGTATTTGAGTACTTGTCTTCATTCAAAAAATACAATGAAACCTATCAATGCACACACAATTAAAAAAAACCTTATTGCAGGGGCAAAGAGAATAAATGACAAGTAATTAGCCAAGAGTATTTTAATTTTTTTTTAAAAATTGGTTTTCTCAGTATTAACATTTGCAAGGCATTTGGTTAACATTTGTTAACCATTTTAATTTCAGCTGCGAAACAAAAAAGTAAATGCTGTCCACTTCTCATTAATGGAGTCAGTGACTTATTATCTAGTTGTGCTTTTACGCCTAAGAGTCTTCACTGAATATTTGCCACGTTTTAGCAGAGATTTTATTTTCTCCCCTCACGCCCCTGGAACAAGTAGGGGTACATATTTTTAATTCATAGTAACATTCTCTATAATACTATCATCGTGTCTTACCACAGCACTAATTCTGTGTCAATTTTACTCAGTCCCTTAATCAGCTTACACATTTGAGAAATCTCGATAAACACAAGTACGTCCGAATAAAGGATCAGAGTTTTTCTAAGCAATGCGCCCCAGGGAAACTCAGTGTGCCGACAGAAGGAATTTGTCTTTCCTACAGTGCATCACCCAGCAGAAGTTGTGGGGCTATCTGGGTGGACCAAGTTTTTTTTTATTCGTTCATGGGATGTGGGCGTCGCTGGCAAGGCCAGCATTTATTGCCCATCCCTAATTGACCTTGAGAAGGTGGGGGTGAGCCGCCTTCTTGAACCGCTGCAGTCCATGTGGTGAAGGTTCTCCCACAGTGCTGTCAGGAAGGGAGTTCCAGGATTTTGACCCAGCGACGATGAAGGAACGGCAATATATTTCCAAGTCGGGATGGTGTGTGACTTGGAGGGGAACGTGCAGGTGGTGTTGTTCCCAGGTACCTGCTGCTCTTGTCCTTCTAGGTGGTAGAGGTCACGGGTTTGGGAGGTGCTGTCGAAGGAGCCTTGGTGAGTTGCTGCAGTGCATCCTGTGGATGGTACACAGTGCGCCGGTGGTGAAGGGAGTGAATGTTTAGGGTGGTGGATGGGGTGCCAATCAAGCGGGCTGCTTTGACCTGGATGGTGTCGAGCTTCTTGAGTGTTGTTGGAGCTGCACTCATCCAGGCAAGTGGAGAGTATTCCATCACACTCCTGACTTGTGCCTTGTAGATGGTAGAAAGGCTTTGGGGAGTCAGGAGGTGAGTCACTCGCCGCAGAATACCCAGTCTCTGACCTGCTCTTGTAGCCACAGTATTTGTGTGGCTGGTCCAGTTAAGTTTTTGGTCAATGGTGACCCCCAGGATGTTGATGGTGGGGGATTCGACGATGGTAATGCCGTTGAATGTAAAGGGGAGGTGGTTAGACACTCTCTTGTTGGAGATAGTCATTGCCTGGCACTAATGTTACTTGTCACTTATCAGCCCAAGCCTGGATGTTGTCCAGGTCTTGCTGCATTGCGGGCACGGACTGCTTCATTATCTGAGGGGTTGCGAATGGAACTGAACACTGTGCAATCATCAGCTGTGTGGCTTTAAGGACTTTCCCAGAGGAAGGAAACATCTCTGAGCTTTTTTGCACGCCTTCTGTGGCTGGCTATACGGTGATGCAAGGATTCTTAACAGGTCGCCAGCAGTGTCTCAGTTGCTAAATGCTATGGAGGAAAACTGACACACTTACATTTAAAAAATAGAAAGCAGGGTAAAATATCCAATAAATAAATAGAAAGCTCAGGCTCCCACAATGGACCAAAGCGTAAATGCACCAAATGGTAGATACTGAAACAAGCACATCAGTCAGGTTGATGTTTTGAACTCTAATCTTAAAGTTGGCATAGAGATTAAAGTGGATATAGAGATAAAAAGCAGTTTCAGCCATGAACAGCTCAGATGTGGGTGGACCAGTTTCATTGGTGCAGTAGTTCTTGGCTGGGAAGGACTCAGCCATCCCAGGGCACAGACATTTGTGTCGAAGATTGGATCCTCTCATGTTCTACCCTTATGGAAATAAATAAATCTCTGCATGTAACATGGGCATGGCTTTTTACAACATGGGTATGGCTTTTTCTAACAAAGATTGAGATTTATAAAACTTCATTTTAATCTTTTCTTCTTTGTACCTTTCCTTCTTTACCTAATACTTCTGCAATAGCAATTAGTGAATTTAAGTAGAACCTTTTACTAAAATATTCCAAAATTCAAGACTTTTTTTCAGAACCTCACTCAAAACTTGCAAAAGATATAGACCTTCCAGAATTTGTAAGTTGTGCATATGTCCCATCATTAATTCTGAACTTTCAGTTTAAGCATAAATAAAAAAGCTGTTTCAAGCATTTGGAACGCAGTGTAAAACATAAAATTCTACCTTGAAACTTAGCATTGTTTAAAGGTTAATTTGTCACACGCACAGCATGATGTAAACAACCTCTTTAATATAGCAATTTGCATAGTAATTTTCAGACATATTGGCCTCGGTTTTAACACCCCCCCGCCCCTCACCCCGAGCAGGAGAGGGTTGGGTGGGGGGCGGGGGTTAAAATATCGGGATCGAGCAACCCAACCCCATTCCTGGCGCCGGTTCAGGCACTGGACGAGGCTCCCACTGAAAGCAGGTGGAGGTCTACTTAATATGCAAAGGTCAAGGCCCAATGATGTCATCGGCGTTGTGACTTATTTTTAACCTCGCCACAGGGGTGTCCATCTGGCCAGAAGAAGCCCAGGTAAGTTTTAAAACATTGCCTGTTCTTGAGCTCCTTGTGGGCCAGGAGAAGCAGGAGTGCTCCCCCCAGGCCTCACAAGGAAGCCTTTGGCCTCCCCAGCCCCGATCGTGGCTCCGATCTCTTATGCTTCTGTACCCTCCCAATCGTGGCCCCGAGCCTTCCTCCCTACTGACTGCTGGGGACTGTTGCCACGATTCTCCGGATGCGGCCTCTTGCTGCTAATTTCTGCTGCCACCCGCCGGCTAGACAGTCAATCTGGCCGGCTGTCATTGGGAGTCGCATTGATTTATTTAAATGAGGCCCTGCCGTTAAGATCTGCAGGGCCTCCACGTCCCCAGCCTTGCTGGGTTCTTCACTTGCTACCGGGATCCCCTGTACTCCTGTTAATATAGAGGCCATTGTGTCTGAAAAAGTTGACTTCTTGTTTTTAATGTTTTATACAAAGAAACAAATTTCAGTTACTATCACTGTTGTAAAAATGGTTTCACTGTGGGTTTTAATTTTCTGTAATTTTCTAGTGAAACACAAGGAGGGTTTTGCGGCTTACAAATAGTAAACTCTGGCAGGTTCTGTGAATGGCCAGCTTTACTGCCAAACATTTCTAGAAGTTGCATGCACAAGTATTTGCTGAGAGCTGTAGCTGCTAGGTTGACTCTATTGAGCAACAGTGATAGGTCTGGGAACCTTTATGAAGTCAAGGTTCAGGTTTCTCACATAGGCACATGCCTCTGATGGAAAACACTGTTACAGGCATTTCAATCATAGAAAATGCTATTGCATTGGTAAATTTAGTCAGTTTCGTTTAAATGTTGTATGTTATGCCTATATTATGTTACACACTTCATTTGCAATAATAAGTGTTCAGGTTGGTGGAAATAGCAAGACTGTAGCTGAAAGAACTTTCAAAAAATATTTTAAGCAACTCGAATGATTCCCTTTCTTCTTTATTCCATTGCTAGTCTTATAGTTATTATATGAGCAGCTAATTTTAATTCCAAGTAAGGACAGACTCTGACTAGGAATGATGGTGCAATTTGGCTGTGATGCATCCTATGATAGAAAGGCCTGTTAACACTCACTGTCTATGTTCACACACTTTGAGGTCTTGGAGTGCAGATGGTGCCTGTGGAACACCCAACCAACAAAGTTTATCCATTTAATGCTATAAACCTATTTGTGGAAGATTTCCTGGAAGCCTGCTAAGGTTTCCACCACAGGAGGTCAAGCTATCAAAGCAAGAGATGAAAGACAAGCCTGCTAAGTCTACATGAAGGATTTGAGATCAGGCTTCCTTGTGAGAGATGGGCGTTAGTTTGATATTGTTTCATAATGACATGTTGGAAAAGCAAGATTTTTCATATCCAAAAATGAATTATGAAGATTAGTGTCACATTCTACTCTTTGAAGAATTTTAAGAGATCAGGGAAAATGAAGGAATGGGAATCTTTGTTGTCATTAGAACAGATTTTCAAATATCTATGCTACCTGGTTCTGTTCCTGGAAAAATCTTTGGAGCCATTTACAGCATCAAATTGCAGGCAGATGCAATTCTGCTTAACTCCAATAAGGAAGAGTAGTTGAGTTGGTGCTAATGTTAAATATCTGTTCACTATGTCCTTGGAACTCACTGAGTTGACTACTATATTATCCACTCTACTCAAATGCTGTCCTGTGAGAGGGACAATATGGTGCCAAGTCAGTGGCCAATCTGAAGCATTGGAGATTAAGAACAACACTTCTTGTTCATTCCGAAACCTGACAGTTTGATGGTGTTTGTCTGGAAGTGTAGAGATCGGAATACCAATAAAGTTTACCATAATGCTCAAAGATTGATTCTCCTGGACTTTTTGTTAGTGAGGTTTAAACAGCTCTGTAATGGTATCTTGTAATAATTCAGTTCTGCAACAGAAGCTAAGCAGCTTGATTACAAATATTTTAGTTATACTGGCTAATTTAGATTCTTCATCCATTCAAAATAACAATTAATTTGCATCAGAATTCTTTCAGAGTACCTGTAATATGCTCTCACAGAGTTGGCTGCCTGATGATTCACCCCCTTCATTTCCATCTAAAAGCTCACTAACAGTCAGACACTGGATTGAGTGGCTTTCTGCTCCATTTTGGAGCTGCCTCTTTCCTTCTTCAGTCAGGAGGAGAGAAATGAATTGCAAGGATACTATATACAAAGAAGGCCTGGTGGTAGACAGCTGAATGCACAAGGAAATCGTATCTAAAAGACAAACAAATATTCAATAAACAATACAAACCTAACTCTTTCAATGCTACAATAGCAACATCAAAACTCAGTGTACTGTTATACCATACAGCCCAAAAGGACTGGGGTTCAATTCTGGATCTGTGCCAAGTTAGCTGGCTTTAGTCAGGCGACAGCTGGGGAGTTAAAAATGGACTCAGTGCTTCTGGGCTATCCAGTGCAAACATCAGCCAGAGTTTCTGCTACTAATCACTATACAATGACTGTAGCTGGAAAGTGCTTGGCTATGGACATTGAGTGAGAAAATAGGGAAGGGCTCGATTATTATGCCTTCCACAGTTGAGTAGCCTGCAGAAGTTCATTGTCAAGGCACACACATGAAGAGCCTACATAGCAAAGGGCTGCCAGCACCTGTGGAACCATACCCCAGTGAAAGTCAGTACCTTGAGGACAGGAGAGGGCAGAAAATTCTGTGTGAAAAATTACAATTCAAAACAAATTTTGTTCGGTTTATTGTAAAAAAAAAATGAATGGAGAGAAGATCTTGTTCCCTGCTTCCAACAACGATTGCAAATGTATACAAAACCATTTCCATTAGCATTATAGGAAAGAAACGATACAAATCATTTTAACAACTGAAAAGATGTCTCGGTACTCAATGGGCAACTGTTAAATGAGAGCGGGCAGGAAATTGGACATGAAGCTGAGTTCGGATCGGTCAATGCCCTGTGGGTGGCGGAGAGGTCCCAGGGGCTATGTGGCCGGGTCCTGCTCCGACTTCTTGTGTTCTTTAGATTTGTGGTTGGGATCAGATCAGCCATGATCTTATTGAATGGCGGAGCAGGCTCGAGGGGCCGATTGGCCTACTCCTGCTCCAATTTCTTATGTTCTTATGTTCTTAAAACAAATCATAAACTATATTAAAATATTGCTGCAAAGCTGCGTACTAAAGTACGGTTGCTTAGAAAGATGAATTTCACCCCATAGAGATTCATGATAAGAAATGCTCTAAGAAAAGCAGAGGTAGGTGACACAGAATATTGTGTGTGATGAATCAGAGATCTAATCAGAACTGTAACAGGCCCGCTGCTTACATTGTGCCATTCTCGTAACTTGTGCTCAGTTTGTTCAAATAAAAACTAACTTTCAGATATTCTACAATGATCTCATGTGTATATGCTTTAAGCAGTCATCTTGTTTCTAAATTGGTTATCATCATAGTGCTATATCATGTGAAAGGTTGGCAGCGGGGGGCGGGGGTGCGTAGGCTGAGGGGAACAATTTATGTGGCAACAGACCAAATCTGCTGGGTGCTGCTAAACTGGTGTTAAACAATATCAAACTGTGTAATGTCCCTGCAGTATTAATTGTATGTGTGAATCTGAAAAATTAATAAGAAACACACACACGCATACACAAATGGAAATGTTACATTAGCTAATGCGGGTACCACTGCTACAAATAGAAATCCAAGGGGGATCTAGTCTCCTTATTACATAGAATGCACACATCAGCTGGTTTATATTACCTACGAGAGCAGTCCAATGCTTTGCCACAGCAGTTACGAGAGCTAGGAACGTTGCCTGACCACTTTTCCGTAGAATTGTGTTCAAAAGGACGAACAAGTCTGTCCACGCTTGGTAGATGGCAGATGTTACCTCATAGTCTGAAACACAGATAGTTATTAGGTTGGCATCTTATAGAAGACAAATCACCAGTGAAAAGAGGATTTCCAGTTATTAACAGCCACTGCGGAGTAACAATAAGGATGTCACGTTCTGACTTTATCCTATTTATACACAACCCTTTGCTAATGTTTAGGGTTATATTTGAAAGCAAGTACCCAGAGCACTACAAACATTCACATCTGCTTATAGAAAATATAATCAGTTGTCTCCCTAACTGTATTATAGCTCTATACTTTTTTGTTAGCTGGCAATGTTTGATATTCTTAGCAAAAACTAATTGTAAAAATCTGGCAAGCTAAGCAGTATTATTGTTTTAAGACTAAAACCAATTTTCTTGGTATATTTATCCATATGCAGATGAACATTCACAGGGGAAATGGAAATGTCCTTGACAAAGATTTAGTACTCAAACGCTAAGACATTTAAAGTGCAGGCAAGTAGACTGGCCTACATAACAACAATCACTGCACTCCAAAAATAAATTCATTGTGTAGAGCCCATCGAGACCTTTCAATGTGAAAGGGGTTACATAAATACAAGCCTATTTTCTGTACTTCTTAATTTGTATCAAAAGTAGTCAGTTATTCCACAGAAGTAATTCTACATTTCTGATACCCTTAATCTATTTTGTTTGCTTGGGCTTGAGGTACGCAACTTCAAATAATGGTGGCAGCTACTCATACTTAGTGTATGTGAAATTATTTGACAACTCTTATGGAGTAGTTTCACATATATGAAGGAGCATGGGTACGAACTTTGCTATCATAGGATAGGGAAACCACGAAGGTACTTAAAATTAACTTTTGTCTTTTGTCAGACAGAAACAACTCAGCAGAGGCAGATTTTGCTTTGTAAAAATAACCACAATGATCCGCAACTTCAACCCCAATCAATCAACCCCAACCCAAGCAGGAAGGTTGTTGTACTTCATTATTCAGGAGAGTTTAGCATAAAGTCTGATCACCCTCTTTTGTCCATTAAGCAATGAAAGGTGTGAAAGATGGTGTCAGTTTTATCTGATGAGGAAAAGCTTTTTCTTTTCCAGTTTTATTAGCGTTCATTCTTTTGAAGATCTTAATGGACAGAGCTTATATAAATTTTACAGAAAAAAAGTTTTTTAAAAATTCAATTACTTTATGTTGAAGCTAAACAAAAGTTGCTGAAATTTTAAATGCCTCGAATTTAAAATTCTCATCCTCGTGTTCAAATCTCTTCAAGGCCTCGCCTCTCCTTATCTCTGTAACCTCCTCCAGCCCTACAAACTCTGCATCTGAACTCTCCATTTCTCCTACTCAGGTCTTTTGTACATGCCCCCCTTCCATTCACTCCATCATTGATGGATGTGTGCTCAGCTGCCTAGCCCACACTCTGAAATTCGCTCTCTAAACCCCTCCGCCTCACCACCTTGTTCTCCTTCTTTATATCCCTCCTTAAAATGCACTGTTTTGACCAAATCTTGGTCAACCTTCCTAATATCTCCTTTGGCTCAGCGGCCATTTTGTAATTACACCTTTGTGAAGCGCTGTGGGACATATTTTATATGCTGGAGATACTAGATAAATGCAAGTTGCTACTGTTGAAACAACTATGAAGAAAAATAATAACAAGGGTATTTTCCAGACAAAATTACTTCCTCACAGTTGAATCTAATTTGATTTTCTCTCACAAAAACAAGGAGGAAAACACATGCATTTATTTTTCAATAACTGCAAAAATATACCAGAGAACATACATGGGATCTTCGTGGGGGGAAAGAAGAGGAAAAATTAAAATACGTTACCAAAATAGTCCTTGCACTGTATACAAAGTACTGTGAATATATTTGACAACAATGCCTTTAACAAGTCATCCTGGGTTATGTGCTCTGGATGCAAGATCAAACAGGATTGGATCAGCCCAGAAAGAGAAGACAGATACTGAAGGTGGCTCAAAACCTGCAAAGAAAAACCATAATTATGTACGCTGCACAACAAAATCTCAGTGTTAGATATCAACTTAAAAATCCCACAGTGGAAACATACAGGGCTACTGTATATCTGTTGTAAATGGACCTTGGCTGCGGTATTCAAATTGCTCTTCTGTGCATGAATTGACGGGATCATTTAAACGTGGTAGGACTGGGTTAACTGTGAAAGATCATTCGTTATTTATGCAAGATACAAGAGCAGAATTGTGCTCATTTGAAACATTTGCATTTTGACCAAATTATAACGGGTATTTTTTGGACTTTGCACTCCATTAATTTAAATTGTCAGAAAATCACGCGCGGCATGTGCCCAAATTTCCAATGGGCATTCCCTGCCAGAAACAAAAATGGACTTGTAGAATGAAGCCGAATGCTAGAGCAGGATTCTTACTTTGCTTTGCTCCAGTTAGGTCAGGTCCTAATTCTGGATTTACATGCCATAAGGTTAGCGCCGGTGGAAAAAGGAAATTGCTTTGTACCAATGTTAACGTTTGTAGCGTGAAGGCAGCCTCAGATGCAATGGAGCTAGAGCTTTCTAATATTAGGGTGACGTAGGTTTCAATGTCGTATTTCAACTTGGATCATGAGTTATGCTGTGGATGTTGTTGGGTGAAAATGGAATAGTTAAGAATAAGCAGGAAGTTAAAGGGAACAGTCAGGGATGGAGGAGCAAGGTAAAGCTGCAGTAAAAACTGGAAATTCGCAATTTTGCCATGGACCTCAAGACTCCAGATAAATGTGTTTCTACTCAGAATGGAATGTTGGATGGTGTTTGTTAGCCACAGAGAAAGATGATATGAGTTGGGGAGCCTGTTATAGCTAGTCATAATGGTGTAGGTTGTTGATTTGAAGTCAGATGAGGAGTGTGCATCTTGGAAAACTGTAGTGTCATTAGTGACAGAGTCCGTAGTAGAAATTAAATTCTAATATAAAGATCTTTCTTCGTATGAATACCAAGGATCTAAACTGTACAATAAATTACACTAACCTGAGCTTTAATATCCTGGTTGTGGTTAGAGCGAATCAGTGGTGTTCCCAGCTCCCACAAGCACCTCTCTAGTAAACCTGTGTTCACCAAACTTTAACAAAGCAAAGGCATGAAAAATTATATTACATTTAAAAACAAACCATTTAGAGCAATTTAGCAGAAGCATTTGTATTACCAATATAAATGATCACCATAACGTCCCTTAATCTCCCAATGCATGGAATCATAGAAAGGTTACAGCATGGAAGGAGGCCATTTGGCCTATCTCGTCCACGCCGGCTGTATGCAATAACAATCCAGCTAGTCCCACTCCCCCGCTCTATCCCTGTAGCCCTGCAAATTTTTTCCTTTCAAGTACTTATCCAGTTGCCTTTTGACGGCCATGATTGAATCTGCCTCCACCACTCCCTCAGGCAGTGCATTCCAGATCCTAACCAATCACTGTGTAAAAAAGTTTTTCCTCATGTCCCCTTTGGTTCTTTTGCCAATCACCTTAAATCTATGCCCTCTGGTCTTTGACCTTTCGGCCAATGGGAACAGTTTCTCTCTATCTACTCTGTCTAGATCCTTTATGATTTTGAATACTTCTATCAAATCTCCTCTCAACCTTCTCTGTTCCAAGGAGAACAACCCCAGATTCTCCAGTCTATCCACATAACTAAAGTCCCTCATTCCTGGAATCATTCTCGTAAATCTCTTCTGCACCCTCCCTAAGGCCTTCACATCTTACCTGAAATGCGGTGTCCAGAACTGGACACAATACTCCAGTTTTGGCCGAACCAATGTTTTATAAAGATTCATCATGACTTCCATACTTTTGTACTCTATGCCTCTATTTATAAAGTCCAGGATCCCGTATGCTTTTTTAACCACTTTCTCAATCTGCCCTGCCACCTTCAACGATGTGTGCACATAAACCCCCAGATCTCTGTTCCTGTACCCCTTTTAGAGTTGTGCCCTCTAGTTTATATTGCCTCTCCTCGTTCTTCCTACCAAAATGTATCACTTTGCATTTTTCTGCGTTAAATTTCATCTGCCACGAGTCCGCCCATGCCACCAGCCTGTCTATATCCTCTTGAAGTCTATCACTATCCTCCTCACTGTTTACTACCCTTCCAAGTTTTGTGGCATCTGCAAATTTTGAAATTGTGCCCTGTACACCCAAGTCATTAATATATATCAAGAAAAGCAGTGGTCCTAGCACCGACCCCTGGGGAACACCACTGTACACCTCCCTCCAGTCCGAAAAACAACCGTTCACCACTACTCTCTGTTTCCTGTCACTTAGCCAATTCTGTATCCATGTTGCTACTGCCCCCTTTATTCCATGACCCCAATCTTGATGATAAGCCTACTGTGTGGCACTTTATCAAATGCCATTTGAAAGTCCATAAACATCACATCAACTGCATTGCCCTCATCTATTCTCTCTGTTACCTCATCAAAAAACTCTATCAGATTGGTTAAACACAATTTGCCTTTAACAAATCCATGCTGGCTTTCCCTAATCAATCCCCACTCGTCCAAGTGACTGTTAATTCTGTCCTGGATTATTGTTTCTAAAAGTTGCCCCACCACCGAGGTTAAACTGACTGGCCTGTAGTTGCTGGGTTTATCCTTACACCGTTTTTTGAACAAGGGTGTAACATTTGCAATTCTCCGGTCCTCCAGCACCACCCACTTCTTTATCAATTTTAGCCCATCCAGTATCTCAACTTTATCTTCTTCCTTGGCAAAGACAGATGCAAAGTACTCATTTAGTACCTCGGCCATCCCCTCTGCCTCCATGAGTAGATCTCCTTTATTGCCCTAATTGGCCCCATCCCTCCTCTTACTACCTGTTTACACGCCAATAGAAGACTTTTAGATTCCCTTTTATATTGGCCGCCAGTCTATTCTCATACTCTCTCTTTGCCCCTCTTATTTCTTTTTTCACTTCCCCTCTGAACTTTCTATATTCTGCCTGGTTCTCACTTGTGTTATCAACCTGACATCTGTCATACACCCCTTTTTTCCATTTCATCTTACTTACTCTCTTTTGTCACCCAGGGAGCTCTAGCTTTAGTTGCCCTACCTTTCTGCCTCGTGGGAATGTGCCTAGCCTGTACCCGAACAATCCCCTCTTTAAAGACCGCCCACTGTTCAATTACAGTTTTGCCTGCCAATCTTTGATTCCAATTCACCTGGGCCAGATCTGTTCTCACCCCATTGAAATTGGCCCTCCTCCAATTGAGTATTTTTACTTTAGAGTGGTCAGTGTCCTTTTCCATAGCTATTCTAAACCTTATGATACTATGATCGCTACTCCCTAAATGCTCTCCCATTGACAGCTGCTCCACTTGACCTGCCTCATTCCCTAGAACCAAGTTCAGCAATGCCTCCTTCCTCATTGGGCCAGAAACATACTCATTAAGAAAGATCTGCTCAAAATATTTAATTTTCACATCGGTTTTCTCCTCTTTAATAAAAATCACTGAAATGTTTTATTAAAGAGGAGAAAACTGATGTGAAAATGTTCCTTATGTACTATGATGGTATTTCAGCTCAAATTCATGTAATGTTACCCTTAAGTATACATTTTAATGGATATAGGCTGCTTAAAGAACCTTGGAAACTATCACATATACAAAGTTATTTGCACAAAAGCACCAAAAAGTAAGAACTATTCAAGATGTTCTCAAATGCAGAATTTATTGTATTTCCAGTTTACTGCATAATTAATTAAATATAGTTGAACCAGAGAGTTGAATGGGTAATACAATACTTTGTTATACAATATGCCAGCATAGAAATAACAAATTTAAGGTAACTAAAAATAGAAAAGTTTACACCAGCTGATCTCCTGTGGCATTGCTTATGACTAAAATTTTTGAAGTGTTTCTCTCTTTTTCGGCAATGGTCTCCCTGCTTGTTCCCACTTGCTAATTCTTTCTATCCATCTCTCTATCTGTCTGCTCACTCTCTTGATGTATAAGTCTCTTGTCATCTTTACCTCAGTGTGTTATCTCCAACTCTTCTTGTCTTATTTTTTTCCTTTAAGTCTCACCTCTCTCTTTGGTGTGCCTCCTATTTGCTGTAATGCCTCTCATTGACATTTTTTCCATTCCCCTCCCTTTTTCTGTAAGTTCCTTTATTTCAGTTTCATATCACTTTGTGTCTCCTACTCTCGTAGGCCTCTTACATACTTTCTCTCCCACATTTCTAGCTTTCTCTCTTCAATCTAGTGTCTCATATGACACTCATAAAGCTGGAAGCTATGGAAGTGTGTGGACTATTTCTGGATTTTATCCAGGATGTTTATTTCTGCTCCAAGTAGAAATCGATGGAATACTCACTTGAAAGAGGAGTGAGGCATGAAGAGTGCTGTCATGCATTCTGTTCAATGTCTAATGCTGTGCCGAATGATATCACTGAATCACAGAAAGTTCAGTACAGATGGGGGCCATTTGGCCCATTGTGCCTGTGCTAGCTTCATATTGGAGCTATCTAATCCCTCACTTGCTTGGGGATCTAGCGCACTATCTTGAATTACTGGATAACTAGTGAGATATGGCGGTGGGTGACCCTCTATGTGGTATAATGACAAGACGAGAAGTTAAATGTATTAATTAGAAGGTACACTGAGCATCCAGCCCAACTATGCAATTCTACGTAATTGCTAATTCCTATCAGTAACTGGAGGTTCTGGTGGGTGCCAGCTTTAGCTTGAAAATTGTTCTTTGGGACCACACCGCAAAGGGGCAAACTGCGTCCTGTTCCTTCTCATCTTTCTTCAATGACAGGAAAGTCCCAATGCAGGTTAAAATTGTGGCGTATAGGATATATAACAAAACAGTTGTCCTTCATGCTTTAGAGCCACTAAGTATGCAATGGAAGAGCTTCCTTTAGCCCACATGCAAAATCCAGGACTCAGCTGTGAAGAGGATTTGTGGCAAAAAAGGAAATGGCTGCAAGGAAGGAGGGTTTTGTCTTACAATGCCACTCAGCATTTGGAGGTGGAGTCATCTGCACAACAGCCATGACTCTGTCAAATGCCTTCATGTGAGAACCTTGATTAAGCAACTGAAGACAAGAGAATCTAGTAAACGGCATTCTACTTGTTCTGCAAGTGTTCAACATGCTGAAGGCAATGTCTGTTGCATAGCTAATGAGGAAACTCAGACCTGGGACGACAGCTTCTGTTATCTGGAAAGAGGATGAGAACACAGTCTTATACCCAGAGTTCAGTGTTTACTGAGATTGGGATTGAGAGAAGCAAGCAATTGCTGTTGAAGGCCTATGTCTTCAACCTATGGAACCGTTCAATGAGATAGGAGAGGTAATTTTATAAATTTGCACTCCTGGCGTGGAGCTAAAATTAATGGATGGAAAATTGTGGATCTACCACCCAAATTCTAGGTATCGGTAGGTGAAGTTGTGCACCTGGAGCACAAATTCAATAAATTAACCCAATGGTGTGCATTTCCATGGCATGCACCAGGCACTTTAGAGGGAATTCTTGGCACCTCTTTTCTACTCCAACCTATTCTGGTCAGATGCCAAATGACCAACAAGTGACTATTTTTCTTCAGTAGCTGCAGAACTATTCTGAATATCTATGAGGTTGAGCTTACTCTGAGATGATGTGACTGGAAATGGAAAATCGTAACCAAGTCAACCTTCTGTGGCTGACCTGGTAATCTGATACTTGAGCAACATCTTCAGTACTCCAGGGCATTGTTGATGATTGGGCAGGCATCGTGGCATATTAATGACACATATCACTGAAGCATGGGATTCTTCTTAGTTGGCTCTAGACAATCATGCAAGCAAATGCCCTAATGAATAGGACACTCATAGCTGGATAAGCTGCATGAAGCTCAACAGTGCTTTGTTCTGGGTAAGCTTAGGCTTTTTGGCTGGATGAACCCTGTGCATATTTGTGAGCCCTTTAGCCTGACTCTCACAAATCTATTCCAGATTCTCTTGGCTTCCTTTGATAAGTGGGGTGTATCTGTATAGGGAGAGAGTGTGTGCACTGCACACCAGGCAAACTGAAATTCTACATAAATTTCTCAGCTGTTTGCTGTGGAGACTCTTAAGTGTAGTGGTGACTGTCCACGCGTGGGACAACCAGCTGACAAAAAAAATATTTTTCTCGGTCTTTTTTCTGTAGATTTCTAGTTTTATCTTCATAGGGACCTGGAGACAGAGTTAGGCTCCTATCCTTTGATAGCCCCAGCAAAGATCTTGTTCCTATCTGAGCATCAAGCCACAAGTTCTTCTCTTGGATGTAGCCTAATCTTCAAACTCCCTTTGGAAGAATCTGATCACCACAGAATCAGCTGGGGCCCTAAGTTGGAATGGGCAACATGGCTGGGGAGGAATGCTCACGTTATGCTGTTAAGCAGACCAAACCACATAACCTGTGCTGATGCCAAAAATTTGAAGATGTTGCCGAAAAACTGCAGGAAGAGCATATGTCAAATTTGTTTGAAGAAAAATAATTTAACATTTGTGGCTTATCCATTTAGAATATGAAACAATTATTTTATGGATGAGGATTAAGTACAGGTTATAGCTCATCAACGCTATCAATTTGCCAGAAATTCACTGAACAATTAAATGGCTCAATGTGCAAACAAGACATGTGCTTATTACACAGTATAGTTTGATTTTTACTGAATTTTTATTTTTCATACTACAATGGTTTGGATTACACCAAACACAATGGAGGAAGAAAGGCTGTAATTCAGTCTCATGCTTCAGATAATGTTTATATCAATAATTTATTAAAAAAATTGATGTCTGCACTACATTACTTCTTGTGTAGGAACAGGAATAGGCCATTCAGCCCCTCAAGCCCATTCTGCCATTCAATCAGATCATAACTAATCTGTACCTCAACTCTATTTACCCGCCTTTGATCCATATCCCTTGATATCTTGATCTAACAAAAGATTTGTCTATCTTAAGTCCCATTATTTTCTCCATTACCATTTTCCTTACTTATATTAAACCTACTCAGTTCCTCCCCTTGACTTATTTTTGGGTTCCCTTGTACTCTTTCTCTACTGTTAAAATAGATATGAAATATTCATTTAAAAAGTCTGCCATTTTCTTATTGTCCATTACAGTCTCACTTGCATCTGCCTTTAATGGGCCCACATTCCCCCATACAACTCTCTATCTCAATACATCAAGACTAATGGTTAACCAAGGGTGATTACATCTGAAGTCAGATTAGATTTTCATTTTTCACTTTGTAATAGCTTCAGGATATCTTTTTTGTCTTGTTAAATGTATGTGCTTTTAGTTTCAATGGGTAATTTTTATTCATTTTGGGGTGCATCGAGAGCCAGCAACTGCTGCTAATTTGGACACCAAGTATCACTGCACAACAATAACTATATCAAAGAATTCATAAATGTCAGCACTGAAACTTCATCACATATTCCAGTATAACACTTTTCTAAACCATCTGTTTATTGTCTGTTAAATAGAGGGATCTTCTCTGATTGGCATTGAGAGCATTAAGGATTCATAACACACAATAAAGTTGGGAACTACAGATCTGCGCCATTCATGAAGTAGAGGGTCATGCCACTTTAAAGAATAGAAGCAAAGAACTTGTATTTATATAATGCCTTTTGTTTCCTCATGGCGTCCCAAAGGACTTCACAGCTAATGAGATACTTCTGAAATGTAGTCACTGTTGTAAAGTAAGCAAACATGACAGCCAATTTGCACACAGCAAGGTGCCACAAACAGCAATGGGATAAATGACCAGTTAATCTGTTTTAGTGGTGTTGGTTGAGGGATAAATGTTGGCCAGGAGAATTCCCCTGCTCTTCTCTGAATAGTGTCTTTTACATCCACCTGAACAGGCAGGATTAGCGTCTCATCTGAGAGATGGCACTTCTAGCAATGCCGCAACTCCTCAGTACCACATTGATGTGTCAGCCTAGATTACGTGTTCAACTCCTGGAGTGGGGCCTGAACCCATGACTGTCTGACCCAGAGGCAAGAACACTACCACTGTGCCAAAATGACGTTTTCTGCTTTGTTCCCAATGGCTGTGAATGCCTTCAACTCAGAATGTACATAACAAAATCAAATCCATAGGACTAAAAGAGAAATTCTGCAATTCTAGGCAGTTGTGACACATGATTAGTCATCCTTCTGGAAGTAAACAGCAGAGATTGAGGCTACAAGTAACTATTTGTATGTGATTGCCAATGTGTTAATCAAAAAGTTGGAAGAAAGGAAAAATAACTGATTTCACGGTCCGAGTCATGTTTTATAATATTTGAGTCAATGTACAGCATAATAGTCTCTTTCTACTGTTTAGAGAGCACATGTGGGAATGCATATCCATCAAAAGGAACAGTGCCCCTAATTAGAATGTCTAAAACATTTTAACAGACAATTACTGCAGAACAAATGTATGATAAAAACTTTATTTTGGCAACAAAACTCATATTTAGCTCCTTCTCGGTTAATAATTTTGGTTAGGCAACCTTGTTTATTTCTCATCTTAGAGAAGGAGCCTAGCTTGTGAGAGGAGTCATTATGCTGCTCCTTAAGCAGTGTGAATTTTTGGTCCTGGGCCTCCATGTGAATCAACTTCAGAGGCGGCAACTGGAGAAATGTCTAGAGCTTGCAGCTGTAGCAGTACCAAGCGCGAAATTGATTAAACATAATTGCCATTTACATATTAATAATAAATGAGAAGTTTAAGATGAATATAGGGTTCTGAATGTAATGAGAAAAAGGGAAAGCAATGCTTCCTATTAAAATGTTAACTTAGGCCTGATTTAAAGAATATTACTCTTCTAAGGAAAATATATATCTATGACTAGTCAATTACCTGTAGCATTGAACAGGGGGAATTCTAGGCTACGTGCAGCATTCAGGTC
Source organism: Heptranchias perlo (assembly GCF_035084215.1). Lineage (NCBI taxonomy): Eukaryota > Metazoa > Chordata > Chondrichthyes > Hexanchiformes > Hexanchidae > Heptranchias > Heptranchias perlo. Next base: position 106,437,633 of record NC_090327.1, read on the forward strand.
AAGCAGAGTTAGAAGGTGGGGGAATAAGTGGAACTAGGCTGGGGGCGGGGAAGGGGGCGGCGGCGGTGAAGGGGGTGCAGGAGGTGGAGGTGGTATGTTCTTCTGCCTTTCATTTTAATTTCTCACCCTCTCTTCAGGACTCCAGGGCCAAGTACTGGATACGGAAGTGACCAAGTACTTGGCCTCGGTCAATGCTGACCACAAAGATGTAAGATGGATACATAGCCCTTTGATATTCATTTCAGTTTTGTGACGAACCGCTGTGCACCTTCCTCTAACTGAAGATTAGGAATCGGGAGCTCACCGTGAATGCAAGCACAGATATGAATCTGTGGTCTACCATACTGTATGACAATATATTGGAACACCGGGGTGACCAGTGTCACCCTCATCATTCCTCTGTAGTTTTTCTTGTTCACTTTCATTTTCTTTCCTATCTTCACGGTAATTTGTTTTACTCCTTCCCTTACTTGCATTTCTGAAAGTTTGCCTCTCTCCCAAGTTTGAACGCAACTACAGAATGAATCCTTGGAGAAAAAAAAATCAAGCCGAACTTTCATACACGATTACATGAGTTACAAAAATAACATAAAAACACCCTTGTACTTAATATGGCTTTGTCTATTTCTCAATACAACTTTTGGTGCTCTGCTCATTTTGGTCATTGTTTTTTTTAAAAAAGATGTTGGTATCAAATTTATCTACCCTGATCTATAACATGTAAATCCTGGGGCAAATTCTCAGGATAGTTCTCTACATAATAAAGATCACGTGGAGATAAACACTGGGATGGACTTAATGGGCCCAGTGGCCTGCTTCTGTGTTGTAACATTCTTGAATCTAAGATAATTATTAAGTGAATATTACAAAAATGGTGCAGAGATGGAAAATCTATTATCTATAAGAGCTGTTAAAAGTATCAGTAATACACAGGATTCTTGTGAATCATAATAAAACCATAACGATTAGTTTGACTTCAATATATCAAAATTTACAAAGTTTGCATATCTGGATGAATCATTATCTATATAAAGCTACATAAGCTTACAGATTTGTATAACTCAACAGATGGATAGAATTGGAGTCATTTCTCAATGTAGCTGGATGAGGTCTAAATGCTGGGGGGAGGGCAGGTCAGGGCTTGTTGGTCACTGGGTGACGGGGGTGGTAAAAGAACTTAGTTTGAGCTTTTAAGTGCTGCTTGTGCAAGTACTAGGATGCTGGTATGTCCCTGCCCTTAAATCATTCTCTACATTCTGAAGTCTGGGTTTAGAGGTAATAGAAGACTAAGAAGAGCAAGGGAATTTTGGTAGAGTGAAAGCAACAGGAGGTGAAATCATGTTGATGTGTTTTCCTCTCCAGGCTTAGCACATGTATTATTTGTGCATCAAACAAGTATATAGTTGGGGAACAAAGTTGTGCTCGCTGGGGTTAGGAGCCTTATTGCAAATATTGAGAACTGCACCAGCTTCTGTGCTGGAGACAATCCCCATCATAAGATAACAACAACTTGTATTTATATAGCGCCTTTAACGTAGTAAACCGTCCCAAGGCACTTCACAGGAGCACTATCAAACAAAATTTTACACCGAGCCACAGAAAGAGATATTAGAACAGGACACCAAAACCTTGGTCAATGAAGTAGGTTTTAAGGAGCATCTTAAAGGAGGAGAGAGAGGTAGAGAGGGTAAGGGAGGGATTCCAGAACTTAGGGCCTAGGCTGCTGCTGAAGGCACAGCCACCAATGGTGGAGCGATTAAAATCGGGGATGCCCAAGAAGCCAAAATTGGAGGAGCGCAGAGATCTCGGAGGGTTGTAGGGCTGGAGAAGGTTTCAGAGATAGGGAGAGGTGAGGCCATGGAGGAATTTGAAAACAAGGATGAGAATTTTAAAATCGAGGTGTTCCCAGGAGTCAATGTAAGTCAGCGAGCACAGGGGTGATGGTTGAATGGGACTTGGTGCAAGTTAGGATACAGGCAGCAGAGTTTTGGATAAGCTTAAGTATACGGAGGGAGGCTAGCCAGGAGAGCATTGGAATAGTCGAGTCTAGAGGTAACAAAGGCACAGATGAGGGTTTCAGCAGTAGATAAGCTGAGGCAGGGGCGGAGACGGGCGATGTTATGGAGGCATTCGACTAAGCACACAGCGTGGATTATAAAACTATTGCATGGTTCTTGTGATTGAATGGCTGTAGATGGGGGCACAACCAGAGTATGGGTGGTCATTTGCCATTTTGTTTGCAGTCCCTTCATCAGTTATCTGGTACGGCTGCATGGAATTTGTTGGATCTAAGATGGAATAACATATGTTCAATACATGATTCGAAACTGTCCCTCTATCATTGTGCTGCAGATGGGTGCTGTGACAATTATCGGGCCATTAGTGGACGGATTAGACCTAGTGACCTTACATCGCTACCCACGAGTGAATAAAGAGCAGAGAAAAGAAATGTATCTGTGGGCTGTTTTGGGCTGCTAGGGTTGATTCTAGAGGTATCAGCTTGTGCTAGATCTTGGGGAGCGTGGAAGGATAAATCATCAGATTGGAACGTAGCAGAAAATGTACTGTTGCGCAGCACATTGATTGGCTGTTGGAAGGTCATGACTTCAGTCTTCTAAAGTAGCCCGCCTACCTCAGCGATGGCATTTTCACACTATGCCTTAAATCACAAAATACTTTGTACAGGTTGAAACAAAGTAGATAGGGCTGACATGGCTGGGGTAACTTCCACAGGATGAAGGCATTTCAGACTTCTAGTGTTAATGATACTATGGGATGTTGCCGGGCAGCTAATAGTCTTTTCTGTGAAAACAAAGGTTGTTAGGGTGACACTGGCTTCCATACACAGCTAGAAGTTTTGCGGAGAGGCCATGATCTAGATGATGATTCCCCAAAGATATATTGCTCAGTAAAGTTGGCTGAAACTTCCTGAGACCACTTTCCTGCTTAGGAAGTTGAAGCCACCATGGACATATTTAGGGTTCTCTTCCTAGTGCGTAAGAACCTGGAGAATTGCCCATTAAGGTCTCAGGAGTGCTGAGCCAGTACACAGTATCAGGAGGAGGTGGGAGAAGACACTGATCTTCATTGTGCTCAGCATCCATCACAACTCCATTTGTTCAGCTTTGTGCATATGCTGGAGAGAAAAGCAGGTGAAGTATCATTTATTCAGTTTGGAGAATTTGAGCATTGTTTTGTTGCAATGCTCTGTCTAGTTTCAACTATGAGAAATGGTAGGCTTCCTGTATTAGTTCTGGGGCATCCGGGGAGTGACATGCTCTCTGTTTTGGCACAGCTGTATTCGTAAACCAAGAATCAGGCGAATACTGATGATTTGTAAGGGCTGGGGAATGAGCCAATGGAGTTAAGTTACATAAAACGTTTTGTTAAAGATTTACAAGGATATGATAAATGTAACAGAGCTCCATTGTGACAATGAAGTCGTCTTTGTTTTATATGATCTTTGATACTATGCAAGGGAAACGCTAAGATATCTGTTTTTCAACTGGTTAGTACAATCAACGGCTCAGTTTTGTTAAAAAGTATCCTACATAAAGAATTTTTAAATAATATCTTAAATGTTACAACCCAGTGTTACCTTAATACCTGCCCAAACATTGCAGTGCTTGCACTCAGGAAATCGATTTTCCTCAGGGGTTGTCCAATGTCTGATTAGTAGAGAGTATTTTGATACCTTTCAGTATGCCAAATCAGCTAGCTGCCTATCAATTCTATCAAGGTGAAAACAGTTGTCAGCGATGGGGCAAGGAAAAGTAATTTTGATCACAATGTCATCACGGTTATGTGATAAATTTCATACTATATATGGGTGGGATAACCAGGATAAACAGTAGAATGCACATATTTCATATACTATATATAAAAATATTATCTTCTGGAAACAATCGATCCTTTCTAAGTTATAGACTAAGCAGTACAATACAGGAGACATCTTTCACATCAAAAACAACATTTTGTGGATGCTATTCACAAGTTTAAAAGAGTTATATGAACCGTGACACTATAGGGGGAATTTTAACTTCTCCGGGTCAACCAATCTCCAATCCTTCGCCCGCAAGCTGATGCTTTCAATCCATGATCGGTGAGCAACTGACCGGCGGCATTCAATCAGTCATTAAAATTTGCCGGCCTCCAATGAAGGCTCTCGTACAGGATTGCCGTCTCGCGCCCACCGGTTTGACGCCAGGAGTTAAAATTGTCTCGTATTACTTTTTACCAGATGGTTTTCTCAGTTACTCTAAGAGAGATTGCAATCCTGTACATGTTTGACTAAAATAATGGCCCAGAAATTGCTGCCAAAATAACGGAGAGTTTAATGACGCTCGCCGTTATAATGTGTAAATCGTTCAACTAACTGGTGGCGAGGAAGAGATACCCCGTGAATTGCGAATTGCCACAAGTTAATGTACGATTTTCGGCACTCTCCAGTTAGTCTTGCGAAAACAGAAGCTCGCCCTCAACCTCCCTGTGAGTTTCACGAAATTGCTACATTTGCGCATTGATTGCCAATTAAACTGGCCATAGAAAGTCAGGGCTAGTGCTTAGCAGCGTAAGTACCTTTTTAATGAGGAGATTTATGTTCCTGCAATGCCAATCAACCTCCAGCCCAGAAAGGGAACAATTTAAAATGTGGAGTCTCATTCCTACAGGTAGTAAATTGTTGATAGGATTTTTAAAAATTTACTTTACCTTTCTGTCCCCTTTTTCTCTCTCTCTTAATTCAATCTTTCTTTCCCTCTCTTTATTTCTCTTTCTGTACCTGATTTGACTTAAAGTCACCTTTCTTCTCTGTTGTTCCTGATTCTTTCTCAATCCTTAACTCTCATTGGTCCTATCGTTCATCAAGGCCCCAGATGCCCTGTTGCCCTCATTATCAGCTCGCACATCCAGCAACTTACAGGGAAAAAGTTTTTCAAGCTGAAGGGTGAGGGAAAAAGTCTAACTAAAGGGGCACGTGAGATGCCCCGCTCCGTCAAATTCTGGGCCAATATTCTCTCCAGTCTTAAACAAGAGAACATTACCATCCTTTAATGATTTCCAATTATTGTTTTACAGATCACCTACCCATGGAAAGCTGCAAGGAGGTGGTTTTGCTTGATTGCAGTTAATGTGTCTTCTGGAATAGCTGCCAGTAGGTTAGCAAGCAAGCTGCATACAGCTGACAAGAAGTGAAGAGTAACGACTGCGCACTGCTCTGATGGAGAATCAGAAACATGGGAATTCTCACTGTGCAGGGATTGTGTACTTTCTGAGTCACTCTGACCTAAATGGAGAAAAATATAAAGATGAAAATAAAGTCTTATAGCAATTATAAGCAAAGCAAACAAGAGACAGCAAACTATTCCTCATTTGCTAGATGCATTTCTTACATTGTGGAAGAAACTAGCCCAGGACACTAAATTATCAAGGTGCTTAAGTAACATTAGCACAAGGTTATAATGGAGTCACTTATACGGGCAAGAGGAGAGAAATTCTAATTCTAGTTGTGTTGCCTTCAAAAGAATCAGATGCAAGAGAATATTATTTGAAATAAAGGACTGCTATCCAGTGAACCTCAAAGCTAGCTTGCTTTGGGTTTCCTGTAGAGTTGACTTGGCCATTAATAAATTAGCAGTAAGTACGATGAAAGATGCATTTCCAAACAGACTTTTCTCATTTGTTGTTATACAGTGAAACCTGTAAATTACAGACACCTTAGGGATTGGCATCAGCTGTCCTTTTTTTGCAGGCGTTACTTTCAAAATGGTCATTGTATGTATTGTAAAAATTTTCCCACCAATCTAGAAGAACCAGCTGAAATTATGATCAGTACCTAATCAGCTGCAACAATGCTAAGAATCCCCCTCCCACACAACAGCGTTCAGCTCTGCTCACTTAACAGTTTTGCAGTCTGAATTCCTGTTTCATTTCAAACCGCTCTCACTTCGAGCAGAGTGTAAATTCAGTAATGAACTGTGTTTCTCAGTTCTACTTACCAGCATTAGGGCACTGACAGGACAAAAAAAGGGGGGGAATATGATGACAGGTTGTGCCGGCATATTGAAGCTTCCAAAGGCAAGTCTTAAAACAGATTGAGAAAATTTGGGAGGGAAAACACAACAGGTCACATTGGCCCAGAATTCACTGTAGCCGGTAAACAAACGGCACCCGCCGACAGTTATACTTGGCCTTGCCCGTTTAATTTCCATGAGATTTTGCACTGAAAATGCGAGATGGAAATAACACGGTGCTCTTTACAGGGCAAGCAACTGTGCATCACCGTAATCAATCAGATTGAAGGATTGCTAAAATAACAGTGCAGGGTCTGAACAAGTTAGAATGGTGAATTCAATGTCAAACCAGGTACAGAAAGAGAAATAAAGAGGGAATGAAAGATTGCATTAAGAGAGAGAGAAAAAAGTGAAAAAGAAAAAGAAAAAAGTAAAATTTTTAATTAAAATTTTCAAAAAAATCTCCAATGACAATTAAAACCTGAAAGAATGAGACTTCAGACTTGTAATAGTTAATTTTCAGTGTCAGGTTGTTTAGCAGTAATTAACACTTCACATTCTGTTAAAAAGGGTACTTAGATTGAAATGGACAAGTCCTAACTTTCTGTGGTGAGTACCTACCGTACATATACAGGAACTTCACACCATTCAATGTATTTGAATGGTGAGTCAGACAGCACAATACCATTTTCGCAAAGCTAATGGTAGAGTGGCGCATCTCGGACAGCAACTTCCGGATTTTTGCATTTAACTGCGCAACTGCCCTCGCCTGAAGTTGCTGTGCGATTTGCGCATAAATAACGGTGAGCGCAGTCAGCCTCATCATTATTTTGACAGCAAATTCTGGGCCATTATGTATAGGAGTGAAACAGCAGTTTTCTGGTTGAGCAGTCAGTCTGCAGGAAGACTGACTGAAAGCTGGGACTCACAGGTCTGTCCACCACTCTATAGATTAGCAGAGAGACCTGGGACAGCCATCACTCCCCAAATCCAAAGCTCCTCAAAGTACTGGATCCACCATCAGAAGCTAAGGGAAAGAAGACGATCTAAGATCAGGGGGAGAGGAGCTGCCAGCAGCGGCGGAGTGTATGGGCGCGGCAGGAAAGAGCAGCCCCTCTCGCTGTTCGCATGCATTTTCCTTGATTCGGGTGGCTGGTGAGGTCAGTGCATCTAGGTCAGCGCGAGACCTAGGTCAGTGAAAGAAGTGGCTTTTGTCGAATGGGGAGTTCTTTACCCAGCACCCATCACGGCAGAGAAACCGCTCTATCCCTGGGACAGAGGCGTGCAAGCATTCAATCCCAGAGATAGAGCAGTTTCTCTGGCGCTATGGATACTGGGTAAAGAGCTCCCCATTTCACAAAAGCCGTTTCTTACATAAAACCCACTGCTGCCTCGCGCTGACCTGCATACATTGACCTCATGGAAGTGACCGGCCCAAGAGAATTTGGGCAGAAAGGAAGCGAGCTGCAAGGGGAAGCACCAGTGATCCCAACACAGTGAAAGTTTCAGGTGCAGCAGCTTTGCAACAGGATGTGTCCTGCGTTTTAAGTTGTAAAAGGGCTTGGTGCATAGTAGGCTGTCTGTAGTTCGTAATTTGCAAATGTCCGTGGTTTCAGAGTGCCTCTTGTATATTTTACCATGTAAGTTATTTGGGTCTCTAAATAAGTGTCCGTTTTTTTCAGGTATCCGTTTATACAGGTTTCACTGTATTTGGTAGCCAGTCACGTAAAGCTCCTTCATCTCTATGTTAACATGTAAAAATAGCAGATAACTGTATAGAACTTTCCTGTTAAAACTATAATACAACTGAGGCAGGACTTTCATTTATCGTACTATGTAGAGAAGTTTAAATTTTTTTTGGTTTCCACGTGGGCCAGCAGTGCTCCCCTGCACCCCACAAGGAAACCTTGTGCCTTCCTTGACCCGGCATTCCTTCCCTTCCCCAACCGCAATGCCATTCCGATCCCCCTCCTATGCACTTATATGACTGTTGGGGACCATTCCTCCGGGTCCATGGCTGTGGCCTCCTGCCATTCAACATCCTACTCCCGCTTCCCAGCCAGCTAGGGCTAATGCGCCCGGTTCGGGCATGAGACTGATGGCCAGCATGCAAATGACGCCCTGGTGTTAAAATCTCCCGAGCTTTACGTTGCGGGGGTCGGGTGGTTAGCCTTCCGCCTTGGCCTCCGCCTGCATGGCTCCTGCCGGGGGAATTGAAGTCCAGGCTTAATTCTTTGTTAGTCTCTGTGTCTTCCATTCGCCTTTCTCTCCCTCCCTGTATACCGCTCAGACCTTCTCTAGTTGTTAATTGTAATATTCCTAATTTTCAGGATACTCACATCTGTTGACATTTGTGTTCCACATTTTTAGAGTACCACTGTCACTTTGCGGTTTCTTTCCAATTCCAATAGGTGTGTTGAAATTTGCCATGTTAGTACCAATTTCCTTTTGGAATAAGTATGAGACATCCCTTGCATTATTTTCTGTAGGCCATTTGCTTGGCCAATATTGAAGGCTATAAATGTTTAAAGTATTCTACTGTCATTTGAGTAATTGTTACATGAATCTTAATTTTATGTTATATAGTCTTCATGACATTTATTTCAGCTGCGCAAATGTACAGCTTGTGAAAACTAGGCCAACGTTTAACGTTAGTCTTCTGAAAGTCACTGCAGATGCCCTTTACAACTGCACATTCATCAGTGCGCAGAGCTGACAAATCTGAGCTTGGAAGCCACAGGAGAAACTCTCAAGTTGAGATAAAGACATAATTCAGTAGCTATTTTGTGTGGAAAATGTGAGGAGAGGTGGGGCTGGCTGGACTCTTGGGTGGGATTGGACTGATGCTAAGTGTGTGAAATGGAGGACCATGGTGGCCAACTGGATTTGGGGCATGCGTAGCTAGGATGAGGCACCAAGCAGACAACTGTAGGACAGGAGAGACAGAGTAGTTAGCATCCACATATGCCTTTAGTCTGCTGCACCTGCATTTTTCACATCAGGATTGACTTGGATCTGGCCCTGGAATACTGGGCTGTGCGTGGATTTGGTACCTTCCAGGAAAATTAACTTGGAATCAAGGGTGTTGGTACTAGATGGGAGATGCAGAAGAGAGATACAGCAGAGTGACTGGACGGTTCATGGTCACATTTACAATTTTTCCCCTGAATTATTGCATTCTTTATATGTTTATTCAGTTGGCAGTATAGAGTGGTACAGGCGAGGCAGTCATAAAAACAACCAAACCAGAAATGACATGCAAGAGTTGCTTCTAGGATAGTCTCTAGTGGCATGGGTCTGAGATCTGACTGGTTGAAGGGACAGTGGTCTCCAGCATCCAACTAGTCAAAGGGTTTCTGGTCTCTGGCTCTGTGATCTAGTTGGTTGAAGGCAATCTACGGCACTAGACACAACATATATTCTCACACATTAAAATTTTAGTATTACAGGCAGATTAATAACAAGGGAAAATAGATTGCAGAAATAAGCTTTTGCTATCACACTAAAGATTTTTTTTCCAAAAAACAGTAAAGGTGATAAGAAAAAATACAAAACAACTTAGGACTCAGTAAAAATTGAATCAAATGTTGAGTGGTCTTGGAACAAATATTAGTAGCATTGGTTCAAGAGAAAATTGTCTAAAGCTATTTTTGTCCTTATAGGGTTACTAATGCATTTGACATTTTGTGATCTCGCTCTAAAATCAAACACTTCTGTTGCAAGCTGCTAATGTTAACATGGCAAAACTCATCGCAATAACCAACCATCGGGTTTAAACTTTAGGATGTGACAAAAAACTTCACATCACAAGATGTTTTGATCAAATGTCAAATTTAGAATACTAAAAGTTGCAGTAATATTTAGAGATGACAACATAAATGAAAGAAATATACAATAGTATGGATAGAGTTTTATTACATTGGTGTTCTGCCAGAGAATTGTTACATTTCTTTAGTTGAGATGCTGTGAAAGAGGAAGCACAAACTAGCTTAATCCAACCCAACCAATTTCTTAAAAAATGGTGCATCCAATTCTCTAGGAATTGGTCCTTTCACCTCTTGGACTAGGCTCTGAGCCAGCCCTAACTGATAGGATGAAAGCCCTTCCTCTGCTGGCTACAAAAGTCTGTGAAATATGTTTGGATCGTCTCAATGCTGCTCCTAGTGGGAACAAGTACATAATAACTCTTCACAATTTGACACAAGTTGGAACTAAATTGCTAACCTCACTCAAAAACAACATGAGGATGGCTGGCATGGGAATCATAGGAATTCACACTGGTATAGTAGATGGTACTCTTTAAATATTGAGGCCCTCCAGAATAGAAGTGGTCAGGTCCAAAGATTAAGTTTTCAAATTTAATTCAGGAGTAATGACTGCAAAAACGGTTTCATATTGTATAATAGCTTTTTCCCCTCTGTCTCTCTGCGATTTTGACATGCAGATGCAAAACCCATCAAAGTCCATTCAAATTGAATAATTAGTATTTATCCACTGGCTTGAAGAAGTCATATTCAGATAGGGTTAGATGAAGTAGGGTGGGAGGAGCTTCATGTGCAGCATAAACACCGGCACAGACCAGTTGGACCGAATGGCCTGTTTCTGTTCTGTAAATTCTATGTATTTCTATGTAACAGCCTAAACATTCACCTTTAGGAGATAAAAATTATCCTTTACATTTCTGACAATCTGCTGTTCCAGTCAATAAAAGAGTAGTAATTCACATAATATGACTTCAGGATTTTAAAGCTTTTACTTCATCAGCAAGTTCCCATTTTGATGGCAGTAGAAGTAATAGTTAATCATGTTATATGTCAATTAAGGGTTCTCCAGGATTTCAGATTCCCCCTCCTGATATCAGTATGTTTGACCCTAATTACCTGTAGCTAAGTGCAACTGCCAAGTTGATCACAATCTGAACTTATACATAAACTGCGCTCCTGAAAGTTTTCAGTAATTAATGAGTCTCAGGAATATAAATAAGAGTTACTACCAACATAGACTTTTGCTACAGCTGATGAGGGTCTGGCATACTCATCCAAAACATCCTAAAGTATTTACACTTTGACGCACTGAAGGGCAAGCAGACAGACTTAAGACCGGTTTTCTTTTTGAGATAAACTTTACAAAAATAGTAGTTCAAAAAGATAGTAAACGGAAGTTGTGACATTTAAATAGGGGCACTGAGCTTTTAGTTCATCAGTGAAGCCTTCAACAAGCTCCCATGATCTCATAGTACTGGCACTAGATTCCGGTTCAAACAAAAAGTATAGAATTTCTTTTTTCAATATTGCTCTGTTAGGGTTCAGTAAAAAATAAAATAAATTTCAGGATCAGATCCAAAGTGAAAACCTTCAATATTAATTTTAAGTTAACCTCATTTAGAAAAGGAAGACTAATAAATGGGAGAACTTTAGCCTACCTTGAGCTGTTAGCCGATTGCTTGGAGATTCAACAAGAATAGGAGATACAGCCGAAGCCTGCAGCAGTCCATGGAACTCAGGTGCACCAAGTGACAAGGAAGAGGATGGCAAAATCTGAGATTTTCACAACAAGTTAAGAAAGATAAATCAATAATTTAATATTGAATACTGAAGTTTTTGATGATATTTCCTGCTTATAGCGATCTCACACTAATATCCATTTTTGAAAAAGCGCTGTATTTCAGAAATAGATTCAAAGCAAAGCATTGGAACAAAATAAAGAAATTAATGAATAAACTTGCATTTATAACTATCACCTCCTTGAATTGTCACAGCCAATAAATTACTTTTTGAAATGTTGCTACTGTAGGCATAAAAATATTTTTAAAATTCTAGCATGAAAAATCAAATATACATTCTCCAGAAATATTTCTATATTCATTGCTTGTCACATACCAAAGTGCTTGATGTTGATGGAAAACTTGACAAGTGACTGTGATTTGACAGGCTAGATGATGCTCTCCAATATTTCAGTGAGTCAGTATCTGTTGAAACAAAATGAAGTGTTATGAGGTATCAAATCTACCTCACTGTTGCTGCAATTTACATGTGCAGGTTTATGCTAGTGAATGGTGTAAGAATATGCAAGGTGCAAGATCTTGCTGAGGAATTCATTCTACAAATCCAGACAAGGTATATTCACAGTCCTCATCAGCAGCCCCACGGTGGTGATTTTCATGCCATTGTGTTTAGGATGTAAAGATTGTTGGTAATGTTCAGTCCATTAACTTTATCTGATAGACCAGCCTTCAAAGCTAGTGCCTGCTCTTGAAAGGGATTATAAATATTCAAAACATACTCAAATGGTGTGTTAACAGTTCAGTTTGTTTTGTAGTGGCACAATGGGATTAAATTCAACCTCATGAGTTTACACTTATGTAATTTGTACAAAGATTGTATTCTATTTCCATTGAGAAATGAGACAGCTTATTTTTTCTGAAAAATACTTCATCCATATTGAACAGTTCAACACCGCACCTACACTGCACGCTCCTGTAGGTAATTATATTTAATTCATAGAAAATTTATGGCACAGAAGGAGGCCATTCGGCCCATCGTGTCTGCGCCGGGTGAGAAATGAGCCATCCAGCCTAATACCACTTTCCTGCATTTGGTCCGTAGCCCTGCAGGTCACGGTTCTTCAGGTGCACATCCAGGTATTTTTTAAATGAGTTGAGGGTTTCTGCATCTACCACCCTCTCAGGCAGTGAGTTCCAGACCCCCACCACCCTCTGGGTTAAAAATTCTTTCCTCATTTCTGCTCTAATCCTTCTACCAATCACTTTAAATCTATGCCCCCCTGGCTAAGGGAAATAGGTCCTTCCTATCCACTCTATCCAGGCTCCTCATAATTTTGTACACCTCAATCAAATCACCCCTCAGCCTCCTCTGTTCCAAGGAAAACAACCCCAGCCTATCCAATCTGTCATCATAGCTAAAATTCTCCAGTCCTGGCAACATCCTTGTAAATCTCCTCTGCACCCTCTCTAGTACAATTACATCCTTCCTGTAATGTGGCAACCAGAACTGTGCACAGTACTCAAGCTGTGGCCTAACTAGTGTTTTACACAGTTCCAGCATAACATCCATGCTTTTACATTCTATGCCTCGGCTAATAAAGGAAAGCATTCCATATGCCTTCTTAACCACCTTATCTATCCGTCCTGCTACCTTCAGGGATCTGTGGACATGCACTCCAAGGTCCCTCACTTCCTCTACACCTCTCAGTATCCATCCATTTATTGGGTATTCCTTTGCCTTGTTTGCTCTCCCCAAATGCATTACCTCACACTTCTCTGGATTAAACTCCATTTGTCACTTTTCTGCCCATCTGACCAGTCCATTGATATCTTCCTGCAGTTTACAGCTTTCCTCCTCACTATCAACCACACAGCCTATCTTTGTGTCATCCGCAAATTTCTTAATCATGCCCCCTACGTTTAAGTCCAAATCGTTAATGTATACCACAAAAAGCAAAGGACCTAGTACCAAGCCCTGCAGCACCCCACTGGAAACAGCCTTCCAGTCACAAAAACACCCGTGGACCGTTACCCTTTGCTTCCTGCCACTGAGCCAATTTTGGATCCAATTTACCACATTCACTTGGGTCCCATGGGCCTTTACTTTTTTGACCAATCTACCATATGGGACCTTGTCAAAAGCCTTGCTAAAATCCATGTAGACTACATCAATTGCGCTACCCTCATCGATCCTCCTTGTCACCTCCTCAAAAAATTCAATCAAGTTAGTCAGACACGACATTCCCTTAACAAATCCGTGCTGACTGTCCTTGATTAGTCCGTGCCTTTTGAAGTGATAGTTTATCCTGTCCCTCAGAATTGATTCCAATAATTTACCCGCCACCGAGGTTAGGCTGACTGGCCTGTAATTATTCGGTCTATCCTTCGCTCCCTTTTTAAACAACAGTTCAATATTGGCAGTCCTCCAATCCTCCAGCACTACTCCTGTATCCAGTGAAGTTTGGAAAATGATTGTTAAAGCCTCCGCTATTTCCTCCCTGGCTTCTTTTAACAGCCTGGGTTACATTTCATCCGGCTCTGGTGATTTATCCACTTTCAAAGATGCTAATCCCCTTAATACTTCCTCTCTCATTATGTTTATCCCATCCAATATTTCACACTCCTCCTCCTTAACTTCAATCCCTGCATCATCAATCTCCTTTGTGAAGACAGATGCAACGCATTCATTAAGAACCATACCCATATCTTCTGCCTCCACACATAGTTTACCTTTTTGGTCTCTAATAGGCCCTATTCTTTCCTTAGTTATCCTCTTGCGCTTAATATATTCATAAAACATCTTTTATTCAGTTTATCACCCTAGCTTTTTACAAAAAGTGCCTGGTGTGGCTGACATTATCTGTCTTTTGAAGTAATGAGAGACACAACAGAATTTTACATATTATCCAGTATGGTGTAATGTAATGCCACGGTTATGTTACTGGACTAGTAATCCAGAGGCCTGGACTAAAAATCCAAAGGCGTGTGTTCAAATTGAATTCTCAATTTAGAAAAAAAATCTGGAAATAAAAAACTGAAAATCAGTAAAAATGTCCATGAAGTTGTCATAAAAACACAACTGGTTCACTAATGTCCGATAAGGAAGGAAACCTGCCATCCTTGCCCGGTCTGGCCTACAAGTGACTACAGTCCCACACCAATGTGGTTGACTCTTAATTTCCCTCTGAAGGAGCCTAGCAATCCACTCAGTTTTAATAAAGGAGAAGGCTCAATACCTTCTCAGGGTAAATAAGGATGTAAGGAATCTTACAACACCAGGTTATAGTCCATCTTTTATTCAATTTATTACCCGAGCTTTTTACAAAAAGTGCCTGGTGTGGCTGACATTATCTGTCTTGGATAATGGATGGGCAGCAACACCCACATCCCGCAGATAAATAATTTAAAAAAGCAACTTCACAATAAAGAAAGGATTATTCCCTTACACTTAACGCATAAAGTTAAGTTTCAGATCATAGGGATCAGACTATGCTTATTATCTTATCTATTGTAACTTTTATTCTTATATAGTTTCTTATTTATTTTATGTTTAAAATCTAACCTTACCCATTTTCTTTTCCCTCTACCATCCTGCCCTCCATTCTGAAGATGAGACCCACATCTCTAAAATTCAGTCTCTGAATATAAAAGGTTATATATAATTTTTTTTAACATCATGTGTTGTTAGAACAATAAGGTCAAACCCTTTACATGTTTTCAGATCACACAGCACAAGCATAGAATGTAAATGAGGTAACTTATTAGTGGGCAACAAGAGTTAAGACCAGAGCAATAATCTTTACGATAGGGGGAGAGGGTATTGGTGAGGAGAAGTTACAGGGTAAATTATTTTGCTCTCAAATTCTTATCTTAAACCCTGAATTAAAAAAAAAGGATAATAAACTAAATTTAATAATTGATCATTATATCAGATTTTGCAATCTATTTAAAAGCTATTACTTCTTTAAAGTATATAAATATATAAAATCATAATAATAACAATGGATTTTGACTCGGAGCCGGGAAGGGGACGGAAAACCCGGAAGTACGGGTTTCCCGGACGTCCTTACGAATTTGATGTAAGGGCGTCTTTTATTTATTTTTTGGTCGGTTTGCTGTCCGACAGGCTTGCCTGATTGACATGACTGGTCTCAGTCACACGGGAGCACAGCAAGGAAGAGGATGTGAAAAGCTAAGTCTTCAATTGTATGGATTGGGGGGGGCGGGGGGGGGTGGGATTGGGGATCATCGTGGAAAGCACTACTGCTCTTCTGGGCCCACAAGCTGTGCCAGAAAGGCACTCACCTACAGTTTCGGGCCTTCTTGCCTCCTCTCACGTGGTGTGAAGGAGAAGGCCCGGGAATCCCGGCTCCCAGAGGCTAAAGTCGCAAAACCTTTCAAAATGGAGGCCCACAGCCTCCTTGAAAGGTTTTAGTGACCAACTCGCCTCCTGGGAGCGGATTGGTCACCCGCCCCTCATCTCACCCCGGTGAAAACCGGAAATGGGCGCGTTGGGGGCGGGTCAATGCCCCCCGCCCCCAACCCACCCGTTTTTCATAGTTAAAATCCTGTCCAATGTGTTTAAGGTCTACACTGAATTACTAAGCTTGTTTAGTACATAAAGTTTTTTTTTAGTTTAGGACTTCAAAAGTTATGATAGCATCTTTCCAATACTAGAAGTTTACAATATCTTGTACAGGAAACAGTACTGACAAAAATTAAATGCATCTAATATCAGGTGAATCATAGCATGTTTGTATTGTCAAAGTTTGAAAATAAAATACTCAAGGCATTAATATTCTTAAAACTCCTACCTTCTAAATTACTGCTGGGCAAACAGCTGCCAGTAGGTTTTGGAAAATTCAAATCAAACAGGTACCTCCCCAGGTAGCACTGTTTTGTCATATGAGCCACATGCTCATAGAATTGACAGTGATACAGCAGAGCCTGGAGAGCAGGCAGCCCAACCAGTGATAAGCCAGATTCCTCATCATGAACACATGGGCTCTACAGAAAGGAAAGACATTCAGGCAAGTGTGAAACCAAAACCATAAATTCACAAAATCCAAAACACAATGAAATTGACTTTCCTTACTTTATCTGATTTATTAAACATATTATGCCTGTTACCTCCTTTGGGGATCCCCACTCAAGTGCACCATATATATTGGTTATATTTGTTGAATTATCACAGATTTTATTTTGGTTTAAAAACTGCAGGAATCAGCATGAAAAGCTGGATTATTCACTTTTAGGGGTAGTCATTATTCAAATTGAAGTTTACTCTATGATAGACAATTCATCAACCTAACTAGGACAATCAGATTCCTATCCCTTTATGATCATAAAAGGGAACCAACTGTGCTTTTCGCTCTTTTCACAGTTTAAGAATACCTTTTGACTGCTAGATACATAAATGTGGTTGCTAAGCAAGAAAATCTATATATTTGATAAAATAATGAGTTCAATAATTACCTCTCTATTTTATATATTGAAATTGCTGGGTGAGTCACAACATCCCATGCACTGCCTGTTATACATTTAGGTGATGCTGTGTTAGGTAAGTGCAATGAAAAATCATGTTACTTTTCACACCAACACTCAACTTGCAATTCCGTCCATGCTTATCCAATATGCCTGCAATCCATCACTCCTCCCCTTCCATGCCTGGGTGCAATTATCTTGCCACACTCCCACCCTGTTTGACCTGAATACTGCATTTAGTCTTGACTGCCCTTGTACAACATTACAGGAGATTGACTACTGATAAACCAAATTTACAACATAAGAAATAGGAGCAGGAGTAGGCCATACGGCCCCTCGAGCCTGCTCTGCCATTCAATAAGATCATGGCTGATCTTCTACCTCATCTCCACTTTCCCACCCTATCCCCATATTCCACGATTGCCTTAGTGTCCAAAAATCTATCGATCTCAGTTTTGAATATACTCAATGATTGAGCATTCACAGCCCTCTGGGGTAGAGAATTCCAAAGATTCACAAGCATCTGAGTGAAGAAATGTTTCCTCATCTCACTCCTAAATGGCTGACCAGTTATCCTGAGACTATGACCCCTAGTTCTAGACTCTTCAACCAGGGGAAACATCCTCTCAGCATCTATCCCGTCAAGCCCTCTAAGAATTTTATACCCATCAATGAGATCATCTCTCATTCTTCTAAACTCCTTATGCTTATACTCCAACCCCCTTACAACAATGGCCAACATACCATTTGTCTTCCTAATTGCTTGCTGTACCTGCATGTTAATTTTCTGTGTTTCGTGTACAAGGACACCAAATCCCTCCTAATACCAACGTTTACGAGTCTCTCACCTTTTAAAAAATATTCTGCTTTTCTAGTCTTCCTACCAAAGTGGATAACTTCACATTTCCCCACATTATACTCCATCTGCCACCTTCTTGCCCAATCACTTAACCTGCCTATATCCCTTTGCAGTCTCTTTGCGTCCTCCTCACAGCTTACTTTCCCACTTAGCTTTGTATAGTCAGCAAACCTGGATACATTACACTCGGTCCCCTCATATAAGTCATTGATGCAGATTGTAAATAACTGAGGCCCAAGCACCGATCCTTGCGGCACCCCACTAGTTACAACCTGCGATCCCGAAATTGACCCGTTAATTCCTACTCTGTTTTCTGTCAGTCATCCAATCCTCAATCCATGCTAATGTATTACCCCCAATCCCATGAGCCCTAATCTTGTGTAACAACCTCTTGTGTGGCAGCTTATCGAATGCCTTTTGAAAATCCAAATATACTATATCCACTGGTTCCCCCTTATCTACCCTGCTAGTTACACCCTCAAAAAACTCTAATAGATTTGTCAAACACGATTTCCCTTTCATAAAACCATGTTGACTCTGCCTAATCATATGATGATTTTCTAAGTGAGCTATTACCACGTCCCTAATAATAGATTCTAGCATTTTCCCTACTACTGATGTCAGGCTAACTGCCCTATAATTTCTTGTATCCTCTCTCCCTCCTTTCTTGAATGGGGTTCTACATTTGCTACCTTCCAATTTTCAGGGACTGTTCTCGAATCCAGGGAATTCTGGAAGATCAAAACCAGTGCATCCACTATCTCTGAAGCCACCTCTTTTAGAACCTTAGGATGTAGGTCATCAAATCCAGGGGATTTGTCAGCTTTAAGTCCCATTAATTTCTCCAGTACTTTTTCTTTACTAATATTAATTACTTTAAGTTCCTCACTCTCATTAGGCCCTAGGTTCTCCACTATTTCCGGTATGTTTTTTGTTTCTCCTACTGTGAAGACAGATACAAAATATTTGTTTAACATCTCTGCCATTTCCTTATTCCCCATTATAATTTCTCCTGTCTCTGCCTCTAAGGGACTCACATTTACTTGCGCTAATCTCTTCCTTTTTACATACTTGTAGAAGCTCTTACAAACTGTTTTCATATTTCTCGCTCATTCTATTTTCTCCCTCTATCAAATTTTTGGTCATCCTTTGCTGATTTCTAAAACTCTCCTTCTCAGTCCTTCCTCTGTTTATTTCTCAATCCTTTAATCTCATTGGTTATGGAGATAGACTATTTGTCCCGCTGTTCACCTGATGTCCTCGCTGTGCAGCTAACAGCTCACACTTCCAGCAACTTTTGAGGGCAAAAAATTTTAAAACCTAAACGTGCAATTGTAAGTTTAACTAATGGGGCATGTCGTGAGATGCTCCACTCCAGCAAAATCTGGCCCATTAAGTTTACCTACATAACAGCCACTTCAAAAAGTAATCTGTTGTAAGTGAAGCGATAAGACACTATATAAATACAAGTCCTAATTATATTATATTGGTTCACAGCACTAATACATCACAAAACAAGACAGTTTTCAGATCCAAGATTTGCCACAAAATATATGCAAAGGTTCCACAGCTTATATAGATAGTGCTTAAACAGATTACATAACCTTACTTGGGATTATTTGGAATAGCTCGTAAAAAAAAGTACTGACATATATAGACTGCTCCTGCTTATAGGCTGCACCCCAATATTCAGCCATCCTTCCAGAAAAAAAAGTAACCCACAAATAGGCTGCATCCACATATTAAGCTATTCTTTTGACTTTTAAAAAAATGCACCCGACATACAAGTTAATACAGTAAATTCTTTAGACTTTCCTTACCTGCCAGACATAATCCTTGGCTTCCTCCATTGTGGCTGGCATACGAATCATCAGTAAATTCTGTAGTATGGATGCTGCCTGAAAGAAACCACGCCACTGCCATCTTTCTATACTAGTTAGTGTAAGCAGTATAGCAGCATCATATGAAACCACAGAGATTTTTACAAATACAGTAAAAAAAGATTATCTAGCATGTAGGGCCTCCTTCATTCTTTGAATGAAGACAAACCCCAACTCATCACTGGGGTTGCACCAGGCAACATATTCTTGGATTACATTCTGGGAAACCAGGAAGGTAGACATCCTCTTAATATGATGTTAGCAAGATGCCTACTCACATGGTAATACAGCTCTGCGCAACACAAAGCCTCTGTGCATGAGTGAGAGTAACATTTCTTTTTGACCTATATTACAACAGGCCTGGAGGAATAGTTAGATTGGAGCATAGTGGGTCAAGGATACCTTCTATCAAAGAATGAAGATGATCCTACAAGATAAGCAATTGTTCTATCTTCTTCATTCAGCATCCTTTACCCAGACTAGTCGTCCTTAAGTTGAGGAGAATGAAGGGACCTTGTTGGCAGAGACCCCAGACATCAGGATAGATCAGCAAATGGCAACATTCCTGACTGCTAATTCCAAGCATATTTTGTAAAAATATGGGGGTTACTCTACGTTGCAGCTTTACAGGCATTGTCATTAGACAAGTGTTACAAAGATGCCCAAGAAACAATCAAACAGGTAGAGTGACTTCTTACAGAGGCATTAGGTTTCCTGCTGGAGAGGTGGTAGCAGTGAAGATTGCACTACGCTATTTATTTTGCAAGTCAGTTTAGAAACTGGTCCTCCTAGGATCTTGGGATCATAGGTAAGAAATAGCTGCTGTGTCTAGCTGAGGAACTTGATGCAATCAGTATAAAAAGTCAAAGCCCTATTAGCATTGACATAGTGGAAGCAACATTCTACTTCAGATTTATGAAGTGTTGGATTGAATGAAGGGATCACAATTTCATGCGCTAAGGAGTTTGTAAGATGGATATATCAAATTGTGTGTCAATCAGGTGGAGGTTCCAGTTCGGACTAGTGGAGGCCTGTCGAGATTCAGTTTCCAGGTGGCCTTCATGACTCGAGAAACGAAAGTGTATATTCCTAATGAACCAGATGAGAGGTTCGAATTGCAGAAATATACACATGAATGGAGCTGGGTTTCATTTTCAGGACAAAAATATGTTACATGGATTCCAGGACAGAGTCACTACATAGGAGAGGGAATTAAAAGATTTAATTGAACACTACTGAATCAATGTCTTCCATTTGGTATCCTAAACCAGTCAGGAATGGCATCTTGGTACCAGCTAATGCCAGTGTTCTCTTGCTAGTGGACCTGTCAGAAGGTGGTGCCAGGGACTCATCCCAATAGTGTAGTCCAGGAAAATAGGGCTAGATTAGCAAATAGTCTTAGCCAACCTGATTAGTCATCCTGATTTGCACCACCGTGGCGTGAACTGGAGCATGTTGGTCATTACCATTAAGTGACTCGAGCAGAGTTCAAGTCCTCTGCAGGGCTGGTATTATTAACATCAGGCTGACTCCTTTGATGAAGTGTTAATGCTATTTTTAGAAATTTAAAAAGCATAACTGTGAAAAATGTTAAGATTTAATATGAATAATTATCAGCAAGTGAAAATATTTGAGTTTTTTTTGTATTTTAAATGCAAATCAAAACCTCAGATCTTCAAATCAACATTTTTTTTTAAACAAAAAAATAAACACAACACTCTTTCTATACACTTCCTGGAAGGACTCTCTTCCATTTTCCCAGTTTTTCCGTCTCAGTCTCATCTGCTCTGCCGATGCCACCTTATACACTAATGCTTCCGATATGTCTTCCTTTTTCCTCAACCGAGGATTCCCCTCCACTCTGGTTGACAGGGCCCTCGACTGTGTCCACCCTAGTTCCCGCACTTTTGGATCCCCCTCCCTCACAGAACCACGATAGGGTCACCCTTGTCCTCACCTTTCACCCCTCTGGCCTCCACATTCAACGGATCACCCTCCAATATCTCCAGCGCAATGTCACCACCAAGTACATTTTCCCCTCCCTTCCTTCCTCTTTCAGCATTCTGAAGTGACTGTTCCCTTTGCAACACCCCTGGTCCATCACCCCTAACACGTGCTCCCCTTCCCTTGGCACCTTCCCACGCAAGCGCAGGAGATGCAACACCTGCCTTTTCACCTCCTCCCTTCCCACCGTCCAGGGCCCGAAACACTCCTTCCAGGTGAAACAGCAGTTTACTTGTACTTAATCCAACTAAGTATAATATATTCGCTGTTCACAATGCGGTCTCCTACAAATTGGGGAGACCAAACGCAGATTGGGCGATCGCTTTGTTGCACACCTCTGTTTAGTCTGCAAGCGTGACCCTGATCTTCTGGTTGCTTGCCACTTTAATTCTCCACCCCACTCCCACTTTGACCTCTCGGTCCTCTGCCTCCTACGCTGTTCCAATGAAGCTCTATGCAAGCTCGAGGAACAGCACCTCATCTTTCGATTAGGCACTTTATAGTGTTCCGGCTTCAACATTAAGTTCAACAACTTCAGATCATACCACTGCTCCCATTTTCTGTTTATTCAAAGGCCTGTTTGCCTAGGAGTACATACTGCAGTCTTTCCTCAATATACTTAATTCCGTTTTCAAGTTCAGTTTCAGTTGAGTCTAAATTGACAGATAGTTACTTAACCACAGTGCAGTATTCAGGAATATTACCTCATCATTTACAAACATCAAACAAGGAAGTCAAGAAATAGTGTTTCTTTCACAAGTGTTGCAGATTATCACATTTATTAATATGCAAGATTTGTGAAGATATTTTAAATTCTTTTGGCTTGATTTAGTCCTGTTTATTTTCTATTATTTGTACCATCTGTATCATGTTGCGTCTCTCTGCTTCTGTGTAATTATCTTACTTGTAAATAACTCTGGCCATCAGTGTACCCCGAACATATTGGCCTGACAATGTAGTATTTACCATCTTTCAAAATAGGCAAGAGGACATGGTTAACATCCTATGTGGTTTCTGGTGTCCTATATCATAATTAGAGTAATTGTTAGTCCTGTGGTATGCCATCCCTTTCATGGCATGTATAAAGTTACAGATTTTGATTCATAGGAGACTGTCTAATTATGGAAACTGCCTTGTTGCTATGAACACATTAAAAGTGTTGGGAGGAAGCTGAATCATAGCACGGGTATCTAAACATTATTTAGAAGCATTACTCACCTCTTTGCGAACCATGCTGCACTCAGATTGATCCAGAAGGATATTTAGCACTGTGCCCCATAATCCTCCAGAAATGTTTTGACAGCTGGCTGCCAATGCAATGCAGCCATTTTCAACCAGTGTAAGTGCTGATCCAATACCCAAGCTGCCAAAACGGACCTAAGACAATTTGAACAGAAACTAGTACATATTTTTGACACTGAAAGAAATTATTACAATTAATTTTGGTCTTATCACTGGCATAACACACACATTTTATATTTCAAATGTAGAACCACACTTCCTGAATGACATGATTCGAAAAAAATATTTAGATTTGTGCCTTTTTTTGCATTAACGTTAGAATATGAACAAAATGTGCATGAAGCAAAGGAATATAACATGTTTTATACAGTTAAAAAGATCAGGCTAATAAATAATACTAGGCTAAAACAGGAAGCTTCTCAGGAAGCAATAATAGTGAAGAGATTACCAACTTAATATATTTCAGTAGTAGCACACGTGGACATATGGTGGTAAAGTGACTACTCAAGTGTCTAAATGCATGAAGTGAAATGCACCTTCTTATAAATTTGATTGATAGTATATTTTTTGTTAATTAGTACTAGGAACTGTGAATAGTATAATCTATTTATTAGCCATGGTGCTTACCACAGATGAAAATTGCTCTCGAGAGCGTAGGGTGCAATTTTACCTTTAAGAACCTGGAGCTGGTACTGTGACTTGAACACGATGCTGCTCTTAAAATAATAAAGTGCTTTCACTTGCCTTAAAGGATATGGACTATTATTCAAATCTAGCCAGTGTTGAGAAGTATGGGAAGACCCAGAGAAACTCTGCATTGGGAAGTGCTGTATAAATTCAGCTCCTGTGGGAGCTACTGAAAAGGTTAATGCTGTGAAACTATGCAGAATTAGCAAAAAAAGAAGAGAATCAGAGAGCAGGTCAAGAGCACTGACCCAGCATTACACAAAAATGGATTACTATTAAAACCATAAGCAGCAAAACCTATATACCTCAGGGTCTCGGTCAACCCAGAGAGGAATGAGCCATGCTAGGCCCAGTCGTGATGGCATCTGATCCTCATTGTTATGCTCGTACGCCAAAGACCACAGGGATATCCAATCCTAAAACAGGATTAAAAGAAAATGAATGAAACTACCCTGGTATTTGATGTTCAAGACAAACTTTCACCTGGTTTCTATAACCTCAAATATGGTGGTGCAACCTATTTATATATGTCACTTATATAAAAAAAATACACATAACAGTGCTGCTTTACAAAAAAAATCACTTGATAATATTAGCAGACTGGTACAAATTTCGGGTGTGCACTAGATATTCTCTCAGATTCGACAGGAACGGTCTCTCCTATAGGTGGACCTACAATCAGGAGTTTACCTTTAATGCCAATGTAATCCCTTGTCGTGCGCACTGGATTCTGTACTACTGCACGTGTTCCTACTATCTTCCAGAAGGCATGCTGGTCAGCTCTCTAGTGAGGAAAAGCTAACTATAAACCAATAAGTTGATTTATTTTACATGTAACATGTGAACGAACAGAATAACATTTACTATGATTTTGAATCCATTTCATAATGCTCCTCAGACATAGGAAATAACAAAGTATACCCGTTAACAGGCCGCTCTCACTTAACTGACTAGCAAATCTCAAAGTAGTCAGCCCTAATCTTTTAAAGGGAGTTCTTAGCCACTGTGTCTAACTTCCATTCCAGATTACTGCAGACTGTCTGTCCTTTCTGAGCTGGACAGGAAGCCAAAGGCTTGACCTTTGGCTGTCTTCCAGCTCTCCATGTCCAGAGATTGGCCAGTTGAGCCAACAATCAAACCGGTTACTACTATCCTACGTTTGGGCTTTGCTGACAGCTATCCTTGCTGGGCTCTGCTGACAGCTATCCTTGCTGGGCTCTGCTGACAGCTATCCTTGCTGGGCTCACATGAATGAAGTTATTCCAACATATTACATATGGCGTTTACTGGAACATCTTTTGAATCTTCACTCTCTCAAGATCATGCGATGTGCCGGAAAAACTTCCCAAGCCAGTTCATCTAGATTTAATTTGCAATCCCAAAAGCTCATGTATTCAAGTGGCTTTAAGCCTGGTGCTGAATTTTATTTAATGGCAATAACTTGATTTAAACTTTGTAATGTAGGACGGATTTTGGGAAATGAAAAATCCCGAACATCATACGGACGAACACTGAACACGACCTTCCTCTGTGTGCTATTTTAATGGAAATGTTAATCGTTGGATGGGTTGGTGTATGAAAATATTAGATATAAAAAAAGTCTCAGGATGTCCCAAAGCACTTTACAACCAATGAGGTACTTTTTGAAGTGTAATCACTGTTGTAACATAGGAAACACAGCAGCCAATTTGTGCACAGCAAAGTCCCTCTATTAGCAATGAGATAATAACCAGATGGTCTATTTGTTTTTAAGGTGTTGATTGAGGAATAAATATTGGCCAGGACAACAGGGAGAACTCCCAAGCTCTTCTTCGAAATACTGCCATGGGATATTTAGATTTCCAGCATCCGCAGTAATTTGCTTTTGATTTGCCTTAGTCTGTCTCTTGCCTGGAAGAGGGCTGGAATGTTTGACTGGCGCAAAATGAAAGCATCATGACAACTGCCAGGGGATCTGGTACACACCTGCAGAAATCTCTTCTTGTGGTCATACACCAGCTGTGCATTGATGGAGTGAAATCTCTTGCAGTTAATGAACACTGCTGGTTCATGTGGTGGTCCTCGGATTGCCGGGTGTGTGCAATTGATTGCGCCCTCCACTTGTGGGAAGCCAGCCAGAGAGGAAAAACCCAGTGCTCATTCTAGATGTTGTTGTCGCAGGGGAAGTTCACATAATTGGACGCCCTGGCAAACAACCCATCCATCACCTGCGTTATTCACTTGCGGCTGATGATTGAGAGGCCCTGCAGATGTCATCGGTGGAGCCCTGGAAGGAACCAGGGCAAAGGAATTCAGGGCTGTGGTTACTTTAACTGCTATAGGCAATGTGTGGCCACAGGGTCCAGCCGGGAGCCTTCCTGAAGGAGGCTGCAGATGTCTGCGACCGCCTGCCAACTCAACCTGAGCCTGCGTAGGCACTGCTCCTCAGAGAGGTCCAGGAAACTCAGCCTCTGCCTGTACACCCTCTCACATGGGTAGTGTCTACACTTGCCCTATTGACCACAGGTTTCAATTACATAATTCCACGTGGAACAGTACATAGTGTTCCTCATAGAAAGTCCCAGCAGTTCAATTTATTAACCATCCGTGTTACGCTATCTTGATTATTCCTCCTTGTCCTCTTCAACCTCTACATGGTATCGGACACTGTTGACCACGCCTTTCTCCTTCATCACTTTTCCCATATTGTCCAGCTCCATTGGATTATTCCGGTGTAGTTCCGCCTGCTCCAATGCAGCCAATGCATTTCCAGCAATGCCTTCTCTTTCTAGCATTGCAGTCAACTCTAGAGCTCCCCAAAGATTTATCCTCAACTCCCCTCCTCTTCATGCCTCTCGGGGACATCATCTACACGTACGGGGTCAGCTTCCATAGGAATGCTGATGACACATAGTCTACCACATTGGACCCCACAACTACCTCTGTGCTCTTCGACTACCCGTTTTCATTGTCATTGATAAATAAAAATGTCCTTCAACTGAACACTGGACTAAAGCCATCACTTTCTGTCCATGCCATAAACTCTGCTTCCTTGCCATTGATTCCATCCTTCTCCCTAATCACTTGCTCGAGTCAAATCGGGCCATGCAAAACTTGTCGACACACAGTTGAGTTTTAAACCCCTCATCCTCTCCATCAAGATTTCTTACTTCCACAATGCCAGTCTCTACCTCAACTCAGCCCCTCCTCTCCGCCACCCCCCCTCCTCCGCATTGCTACAGAAACATTTGTTCACTCTCATATCTAGACTTGACCTTCCTCCATAAACTCCAACACATTCAAAACTCAGCTGCCGTATCATGTCCTGCATTAAGTTTCTCTGACCCATCATCCACCATCCTTGCCAATCTACTCTGCCTCCCTATTCCCCAACATATTGAATTTTACTCCTTGTCCTCATCTTCAAATCACTGTATGGCCTCAACATACCCTACCTTTACAACCTCCTCCAGCCTTACATCCCTTCCCACTCTTTGGTCTTCTGAATCTGGCCTTTGTGCATTTTCACCCACCTCCTTCACCCCACCAATGGTGGCAGATCCTTCAGCTGCCTTGACTCTATTCTCTGCAACTCCCTCCCTAAATCCCTCATATTTTCTCACAGGATGTGAGTAATGCTGATGAAGCTTCTCTTGTTGCCCTGTGAGGTTGATGGTGGGCCACCTTTTGCACTTCTGTCGTCCTTGTGGTGATGGTGCTTCCCCCAATGGTGTTAGGTAGGGAGTTCTGGGATTTTGATCCATTGATAATGAAGGAGTGACAATATATAACCTCAGTCTGGATGGTGTTGCAACTTTGAGGGGAAATTGAAAATGATGTTGCTCTCATTATATTACTCCTATTGTTCTTCTCGGTAGTAGAGGTCACAGGACACTGAGATGCCGTAGAAGCAAGATTGGTGAGTTTGTTAGCATTGCATCCTGTAGATAGTACAGACTGCAGTCACAGCACAATGGTGGTGGAAGGGTGGATATTGAGTTCAGTGATGTGGAGATGCCGGTGATGGACTGGGGTTGACAAATGTAAGGAATCTTACAACACCAGGTTATAGTCCAACTGTTTTATTTGAAAATCACAAGCTTTCGGAGGCTTTCTCCTTTGTCAGGTGAGTGAGTGTGGGATTCCATGGAAGGTTACCGCATTCATATTCAGAGAACAATACCTGGTGATTACAGATAATCTTTCCAACTGCCCATTGTCAAGGCAATCAAAGTGTTCAGACAGAGTGATGTTACCGACAGGACCACCGAATACACATTTTCTTCCTATGGACCCATGGCGAAGAATCACTAAAGAGACTACACGATAACATCAACAAGTTCCATCCCACCATCAAGCTCACCATGGACTACTCCTCAGAATCGGTTTCTTTCTTGGACACACGAATCTCCATCAAAGACGGGCACCTCAGCACCTCACTCTACCGCAAGCCCACGGACAACCTCACGATGCTCCACTTTTCCAGCTCCCACCCTAACCACGTCAAAGAGGCCATCCCCTATGGACAGGCCCTGTGAATACACAGGATCTGCTCAGACAAGGAGGAACGCGATGGACACCTACAGACGCTGAAAGATGCCCTCGTAAGAACGGGATATGACGCTCGACTCGTCGATCGACAGTTCCGACGGGCCGCAGCGAAAAATCGCATAGACCTCCTCAGAAGACTAACACGGGACGCAACCAACAGAGTACCCTTCGTCGTCCAGTACTTCCCCGGAGCGGAGAAACTACGCCATGCTCTCCGCAGCCTTCAACATGTCATCGATGACGACGAACTACTCGCTAAGGCCATCCCCACACCTCCACTACTCGCCTTCAAACAGCCACCCAACCTCAAACAGACCATCGTCCGCAGCAAATTACCCAGCTTTCAGGAGAACAGCGTCCACGACACCACACAACCCTGCCACGGCAACCTCTGCAAGACATGCCAGATCATCGACACAGACACCACCATCACACGAGAGGACACCACCCACCAGGTACATGGTTCATACTCCTGTGTCTCGGCCAACGTTGTCTACCTCATATGTTGCAAGAAAGGATGCCCCTGAGCATGGTACATTGGCGAGACCATGCAAGCACTGCGACAACGGATGAACGGACACCGCGCAACAATCGCCAGACAGGAGGGTTCCCTCCCAGTCGGGGAACACTTCAGCAGTCAAGGACATTCAGCCACTGATCTTCGGGTAAGCGTTCTCCAAGGCGGCCTTCGAGACACACGACAACGCAAAATCGTCGAACAGAAATTGATAGCCAAGTTCCGCACCCATGAGAACGGCCTCAACCGGGATCTTGGGTTCATGTCACGCTACACGTTACCCCACCAGTGAACAAATGTTATCTGTTTTTAACACAACGGGTCATTCGCTGTCTTTCTCTTCCTTTCGGATGTTTCTCTCCCTCTCTCTCTCTGTTTTGTGTTCTGGCCGTTTGTGTATTCGGTGGTCCTGTAGGTAACATCACTCTGTCTGAACACTTTGATTGCCTTGACAACGGGCAGTTGGAAAGATTATCTATAATCACCAGGTATTGTTCTCTGAATATAAATGCGGTAACCTTCCATGGAATCCCACACTCGCTCACCTGACGAAGGAAAAAGCCTCCGAAAGCTTGTGATTTTCAAATAGAACAGTTGGACTATAACCTGGTGTTGTTAGATTCCTTACAATTCAGTTCAGTGGCAGGGCTTCAAACTGCTTTCCCTTAGATGATGAAACGCTTCTGGTTGCTTCAGCTGCATCCATGCAGAGGAGTGGTGAATATTCCATAACACTCCTGACTTGAGACTTGTAGAGTGCAGAGATACTTTGAGGGATAAAGGGTACCAAGTTTTGACTTGCTCTTGCAGGCACAGTATTGATATACTGGTCCAGTTCAGCTTTATCAATGATGAGTCCCAAGAAGTTGATTATGGAGAACTCAGCAATAGTGGTGCCACTGAAGGTCAGGGGCAGATGGTTGAGCTTTTTCTTGTTGAAGATGGTAATTTGCTGGCACTAATGTGGCACGAATGTTATCTGCTTCTTGTCAGCCAAGCATGGATGCTGTTCAAGTCCTGTTGTAGGCCGGAAAGGGCTGTTTTATTATCCCGACTTCTTTCCCTACCTTGAAAAGACTTCCTAAAATTCATTTTTATGACCAAGCTTTTAGTCACCTCGCCTAGCTCTCCCACAATAGCTCAGCATCTGTTCCCTTTTTTTAAAAAAAAGCATCTATAAAGTGCCTGGAGACATTTTTCGATGATAAAGGTGCTTTATAATTACCAATTGTTGCAGTTGTTCATAATTTTTTAGCATACTCAAAGAATTAAAGATTCTCAAAGATGTAACAGGAAAACATCTAGAAACCAAAAGTACAATAAAGAATAGTCAGCACGGATTTCAAAAGGGAAGGTCATGCTTGACCAACCTTATTGAATTTTTTGAAGAAGTAACAGAGGGTAGATAAGGGTAATGTAGAAGATGTAATATATTTGGATTTTCAAAAGGCCTGGGATAAGGTAGTAGACTCATGACTAAGGTTAGAGCATGTGGGGTCAGGGGACAAATAGCAGAATGGATAGCAAGTTGGCTACAAAACAGAAAACAGAGAGTAGGTGTTAAAGGTAGTTACTCAAACTGGCAAAAGGTAGGAAGTGGTGTTCCAAAAAATTGGTGCTGGCACCACCGTTGTTCACAGTTTACATAAACGATTTGGATTCAGGAATCGGAAGTACAATTTCAAAATTTGCAGACGACACCAAATTGGGGGGGTATAGTTAATACTGGGGAGGACTGTGACAAAATAAAGAAGATATTAAAAAACTTGCAGAATGGGCCTGTAATTGGCTAATCAATTTTAATATAGATAAGTGTGAGATGGTACGTTTTGGTAGGAAGAATAAGTTGGCCTCATAGTCCTTGGAAAATAAGAGTCTAATTGGGTAGAGGAGCAGAAGGATCTGGAGGTACAGATACGCAAATCACTAAAAGTAGTGATGCAAGTTAATAAGGCCATAAAAAAAAAAAAACAAAGCACTGGGGTTCATTTCTCGAGGGATAGAACTGAAAAGCAGGGAAGTTATGTTAAACTTGTAGAGAACCTTGGTTCGACCACACTTGGAGTACTGTGAACAATTGTGGTCTTCATATTACAAAAAGGATATATAGAGGCACTGGAAAAGGTGCAGAAAAGATTTACTAGGATGATATCAGAAATGAGTGGTTATACCCATCAAAGCAGTGGGAGACATTCAAAGGGGTGATTCAGGGGTTCAGGGTAAACATGCTCCCACAAAGAAAAAGGGAGGGGCTGCCAAATCTAGAGCCCCCTGCATGTCAAGAAGCATTCAGGGTAAGATAAAGCAGAAAACGAAAGCCGATGATAGACACCGGGAACTCAAAACTATGGAAAGCTTAGAGGAGTATACAAAATGCAGGGGTGAAGTTAAAAAGGAAATTAGGAAAGCAAAGAGAGGGTATGAAAAAATATTAGCAGGTAAAATCAATGAAAACCCAAAGATGTTTTATAACTACATTAAGAGCAAGAGGATAACTAAGGAAAGAATAGGGCCTATTAGAGACCAAAAAGGTAAACTATGTGTCGAGGCAGAAGATATGGGTATGGTTCTTAATGAATACTTTGCATCTGTCTTTACAAAGGAGAGGGATGTGTAGGGATTGAAGTTAAGGAGGAGGAGTGTGAAATATTGGATGGGATAAACATAGTGAGAGAGGAAGTATTAAGGGGAAGTGCTTTGTTTTTTTTTATGGCCTTATTAACTTGCATCACTACTTTTAGTGATTTGTGTATCGGTACCTCCAGATCCCTCTGCTCCTCTACCCAATTAGACTCACTTGAGCCAGATGAAATGTATCCCAGGCCGTTAAAAGAAGCCAGGGAGGAAATAGCAGAGGCTTTAACAATCATTTTCCAAACTTCACTGGATACAGGAGTAGTGCTGGAGGATTGGAGGACTGCTAACATTGTACCGTTGTTTAAAAAGGGAGCAAAGGATGGAACGGGTAATTACAGGCCAGTCAGCCTAACCTCGGTGGCGGGTAAATTATTGGAATCAATTCTGAGGGACAGGATAAACTGTCACTTAGAAAGGCACGGACTAATCAAGGACAGTCAGCACGGATTTGTTAAGGGAAGGTCGTGTCTGACTAACTTGATTGAATTTTTCAAGGAGGTGACAAGGAGAATCAATGAGGGTAGCGCAATTGATGTAGTCTACATGGATTTTAAGCAAGGCTTTTGACAAGGTCCCACATGGCAGACTGGTCAAAAAAGTAAAGGCCCATGGGATCCAAGGGAATGTGGCAAATTGGATCCAAAATTGGCTCAGTGGCAGGAAGCAAAGGGTAACGGTCCACGGGTGTTTTTGTGACTGGAAGGCTGTTTCCAGTGGGGTGGCGCAGGGCTTGGTACTAGGTCCTTTGCTTTTTGTGGTATACGTTAACGACTTGGACTTAAACGTAGGGGGCATGATTAAGAAATTTGCGGATGACACAAAGATAGGCCGTGTAGTTGATAAAAAGCTATAGACTGCAGGAAGATATCAATGGACTGGTCAGATGGGCAGAAAAGTGGCAAATGGAGTTCAACCCGGAGAAGTGTGAGGTAATGCATTTGGAGAGAGCAAACAAGGCAAGGGAATACCCAATAAATGGGAGGATACTGAAAGGTGTAGAGGAAGTGAGGGACCTTGGAGTGCATGTCCACAGATCCCTGAAGGTAGCAGGACAGGTAGATAAGGTGGTTAAGAAAGCATATGGAATGCTTTCCTTTATTAGCCAAGGCATAGAATATAAAAGCATCGATGTTGTGCTGGAACTGTATAAAACACCAGTTAGGCCACAGCTTGAGTACTGTGCACAGTTCTGGTCACCACATTACAGGAAGGATGTAATTGTACTAGAGAGGGTGCAGAGGAGATTTGCGAAGATGTTGCCAGGACTGGAGAATTTTAGCTATGATGACAGATTGGATAGGCTGGGGTTGTTTTCCTTGGAACAGAGGAGGCTGAGGGGTGATTTGATTGAGGTGTACAAAATTATGAGGGGCCTAGATAGAGTGGATAGGAAGGACCTATTTCCCTTAGCGGAGGGGTCAATAACCAGGGGGCATAGATTTAAAGTTTTTGGACTAAGGATTAGAGCAGAAATGAGAAAAAAATTTTCACCCAGAGGGTAGTGGTAGTATGGAACTCACTGCCTGAGAGGGTGGTAGAAGCAGAAATCCTCAACTCATTTAAAAAATACCTGCATGTGCACCTGAAGAACTGTGACCTGCAGGGCTATGGACCAAATGCGGGAAAGTGGGATTATGCTGGGTGGCTTGTTTCTCAGCCGGTGCGGACACGATGGGCCGAATGGCCTCCTTCTATGCTGTAAGTTTTCAATGAATCTATCTATGAAAGATTGAACAGGCTCGGGCCCTTTTCTCTAGAAAAGAGAAGACTGAGGAGTAACCTGATAGAGGTCTTTAAGATTATGAAAGGGTTGGATAGGATAGACGTAAAGACAACCAGAACTAGGAGCCATAAATATAGATAGTCACTACTAAATCCAATAGGGAATTCAGGAGAAATGTCTTTACCAGAAAGTGGTTAGAATGTGGAACGCTCTACCACAAGCAGTAGTTGAGGCAAACAGCATAGATGCATATAAGGGGAAGCTAGATAAATACATGAGGGAGAAAGGATATGTTGATAGGCTTAGATGAAGAAGGGTGGAAGGAGGCTCATTTGGAGCATAAACCCTGGCATGGACCAAATGGTCTGTTTCAGACTGATTTGAGTTTTTCGTCTCGTGTTCTTTTTTTCTCTCTCTCCTTCCCCTGCCTCTCTTTCTCTCCCTCCCTCTGTTACACACAGGCCCATCATCTTTCAACATTAGACTCATTCCAAACTGACTGCTTTATAATTTGGAATTAAAACTGATCCTCTTATTGCTATCTGATGGGCTCTCAGTCTGTTCCAATTCCTTTTCCTTTCCACATCAGAGGCTATTTTGAAGTCTGTAATTGTCGACCCTGTGAGAGAATGATTTGTTGGGAGGAGGTAAATATTCTTGTGGAACGAATTGCAATGAAAAGTTTGTATTCCCGGGGTTGTTGGTGAGGTAAAATTGAACAATCGTAAATGTCTGTTTGCTATGGGAGATTTTACTGTAATTTAACATCTGAAAAGATCAATTCAATATTTTTATGAAGTAGAAGTTCTGAAGGACTGCATAGATTAGAACAATGACCTATCATCGCTGGGATAAGAGTTTGAATTTAGCTCAGGATGATAGAACAAATATCTATGCAGAAAAATTGAGATAGCCCCTGTAACATGCATAAGATTGTCTGTTTGAAGAAATGTTTCTAAAAAAAAGTCTCTGGGATGTAAGTCTTCACGAGACATTTTAAACAAAACTATGTTATCTTTCCTTTTCTTGCACTATAGAAGAATGTTAGTGGGCAGGCACTTTGTTCTTTTTAATCTTTGGAGACATTGAGGGGCAATTTTGAACTTCCCACGACAGGCGGGAGTGTGTCAAATTGTTTAAAATGTGAAACCCAATCCCAACCCATTGCGACCCGCGCCAACTTCCAATTTAACCACGGCGGGTTTGGGGACATTTGAGTAACACACTCTGGAGAGGCGGGTCACTGATTTTAATATTTAAATGAGGCTGCATTCCTCAGATTTTGGTAGCCATTTGAATTTAATGGCTGAGGGCTGGATTTCCCAGGATTTGGGAAACCCTGCGGCTGAAGGGAGGCCGGAGCGGACAGATCCAGCAGGTAAGTGCTTTTCCAGCACTGCTTGTGGGCCAGGAGGAGGAGTGCTTCCCCCAGCCCCTCAAGCAAACATTCTGCCCCGATCTCTCCGCGCGATCTGCCGACCCACCCACCCCCCGCTATCTTTATTTTTCCCTCCACAATCGGCAGAACCCCCCGCGACTGCGATCTCTTCCTCCCTCAACCGCGATGGCTTCCCCGCCCGCCCCAACCGCGATCGCTATCTTCTCGCCGTACCTCCTGCTCCCCCAACCACTATCACTCCCTCCCTCCTCGCTGCCGCGGTCCGAGCCATCCCCCCTACCAACCCCTGATCTTCTCGTTTGCCAGGGACTGTTCCCAGCGGTCCCTGACTGCTGCCTTCTACTGCAAGCTTTCCCACCCGGCAGCGGCCAGCCTCTCAATCTAGCCAGCTGCCTGATAGGAAAGGGAGTAAAAAAAATTGTAATGAGAAACTGCCGTTAAATTCGGCAGGACCTCCGCGTTCCCGGTATTTCCGGGTTTCCCGCTCCCTCCCCGCAAATATCTGGGCCATTATATCAGTTTAAACTAGTAAAAATAGAGGGCACTTTACATGAAAATAACTATGCAATATTATTTACAATTTAAGCCAAAAAGGCTGGTTTTAAATTATTTTTTTTTGGTTTCCCACATGTTAGACTAATAATATGATGCAAAAGGCATTTGGTAAGATTTTTGAACATTTACTACATAGAAAAACAAAGCAGGTAATGTAAGCACGGAAATAAACTACCCTGGAAAAAAGCATGTTGGGCCAAAAATGTGGGTGGAGGGAAAAATGGGGGCATCGAAGAGGAATGCTATAAGATCTCCAAACGTCTATGACCTTTTCACAGTAGGAGAAATGGCACTTCTCATGTCAACATTTTTGATAATTCATTGAGTATGACAACCTGTATTTGGTAAAGTTTAAGGGAAGGAGTATTTTTTTTATATACATGTACTTTTTTATTCTTGATAATGTTTTCTCAGGTATTAACACGAGTTATTTAACTCCCTTCCTCTGTCACTTCTTTTTTCTCTTTCTTACCTTTATCAGTCTTAATATCATTCTGCATTATTCATTATCTGGAGACTTCCCTTTTTAGTTTTGATCGCAGTGGCTCGACCAGCTGGTAGCTATTATTCATCATTTTTGATATCGATACCTATTTCAATCTCCTAAATGCTGTCTTGCTTGTCACTTTTTTAAAATTAGTTTCAGATGTTTTCCCTCCTTCTAGATTCTTGCCTTTCTGTATGTTGCTTTTCTATTACTTCCACCATTTGTCAATCTCTAGCCTACTTTATCCTTAATCAGCCAAAATCATAGCGCTGTTAAAAGGACTCCCACAGTGCCTTCTGAGGTCTTACTTATCGGGCAGAAATTTAACTTTGAAAAACTGGTGGGCTGGGGGCCGGGGAGCGAAGGAGAGGGGGCGGGCATTGAAAATTGCATCAATTTCAGACCCGCATCCAACCTGCCCATTTCCAGTTTTCACCGGGACAGGACAAGGGGCGGGCAACCAACCTGCTCCCAGGAGGCGGGTTGTCACTAAAACCTATCAAGGAGGCTGCAGGCCTCCATTTTCAAAGGTTTTTTGATTTCAACCCCTGGGGGCCGGGATTCCGAGGCCTTCTCCTTCACGCCACACGAAAGGAGGTGAGAAAACCCAAAATTGCAGGTAAGTGCCCTTCTGGGACTGCTTGTGGACCCGGAGGATGAGGAGTGTTTCCCCAAGGCCCAACAAGCCTACCGGCAGCGACCCCACCTAACGATCGCAGACTCCTGCAATGACCCCCGATCTGCACCCCCCCAACGATCTCGCACCCCCGCGATGACCGCCAATCCGTTTTCCAATGATCGCGGAACCCCGTGATGACCCCCAATGACTGACCACCGATCTCTCCCCCCATGACTGACTCCTCCGATGACTGACTCGACCACCCCCCCCCACGTGACCCCCCATGCCCATCGGTCTTCCCGTGACCCCCATGCCCATCGGTGCCCCCATGCCCAGCCATGCCCACCCATACAACGAAAGACTTACCTTTTCACGTCCTCTTCCTTGGTTTGCTCTGCTCCTGTTCGACTGAGACCAGCCTGTCAATCAGGCCGGTCAGTCGGATGGCAAACCGGCAAAAAAAAGACGTGCTTACGTCAAAATCGTAAGGACATCCGGGAAACCCGTACTTCCGGGTATCCCATCTGCGATTCGACCCTCCCCACCACCCCTTTTCCGGCTCCGGGTTAAAATTACTCCCATTGTTGCAGCCACAAGCAACTTCAGATTCCTAGAAGGTCTTTCATTCTTCTAACTTCACTTAATTCAGCCATTGTAGTTTTAAATTCTTCTAACTGTGCCCATTTGGATACCTCTAATTCATCTTCCTCGCATAGTCTTTCACATTAGCCTAAATGCGTATGTCTCACATTCAATGAACCTCAATCACCTCATAATTCCTCACTGTCCTCTTGCATTCCTTATCCTATTTCTATACTTCAAGTAACAGAAGAACAAAGAATTTTTTTTAGGCATTTCAACTATTTTTTCTGACTCTTAATGTTCCTGTACTCTGCTAAACTAATATGATTACTAAACTTTTTAAATTTCAGTTTTAATGCCCATTAACTGTTTTTATTGTGAGTGTCCTTTAGCTTCACTGTGGCTTCTGAATAACTGAATCAAAGCGCGACATTCCTTTAAAATTCAAACCAAATTCAAATCTACTATCATTTTGTTCTTTAAAATAGACTTCCAACAGATTAGAACTATAAATTTTATACATACACCCCAATGTGTAATCTTAATCAATTTGTCAAGTTCCCCCCACCCCACCAAAAGCTGTTCTTTCACCATATGCAGGCAGGCGTCCCCTGCTCTAAGTCTCCAATAATACTAAAGCTTATTATTCTGGCTAGCAACATATTTGTACACCCGCTCACTTGAAGTATTATGTATTTCCTAACCTTGGCAAGTTTGACTGATATGCCGTTAGACCATTCTCCAAGAGAGCTTTTCAGGTGATGTGTTATAATTATATTACTACTATTTTACATTTCAGAGTCTCCATCATATATTTTAAGGAAAACATATTAACACAACATGCTTTGCTAATATTATAATATACATTATAAATGATTAATTGAAGTGTACAATGCATTTAAGTGGTTCTTAAAAATATATGTTTTTTCAAATTTAAAAAAAATAGAATATTGTACAACTGGTGAGACACAAGGTCTATTAAGCCATCTCACCACCTCACAATCCAAATTCATTGGACACTGGAACATATTGAAATGAGCTTGGTGCATATATGATTTATTAAAATATGCATGTTAAAATATGAATCACAGAAAATTTACGACACAGAAAGAGACCATTTGGCCCATCGTGTGCACGCCGGCCATAAATGAGCAACCCAGCCTAATCCCACTTTCCAGCACTTGGTCCGTAGCCTTGTAGGTCATGGCACTTCAGGTGCAGATCCAGGTACTTTTTAAATGAGTTGAAGGTTTCTACTTCTCCCACCCTTTCAGGCAGTGAGTTCCAGACCCCCACCACCCTCTGGGTGAAAAGATTTTTCCTCAGCTCCCCTCTAATCCTTCTACCAATCACTTTAAATCTATGCCCCCTGGTTGTTGACCTCTCTGCTAAGGGAAATGGGTCCTTCCTATCCAATCTATCTAGGCCACTCAATTTTGTACACCTCAATTAAATCACCCCTCAGCCTCCCCTGTTCCAAAGAAAACAACCCCAGCCCATCCAATCTTTCCTCATAGCTAAAATTCTCCAGTCCTGGCAACATCCTTGTAAATCTCCTCCGTATCCTCTCTAGTGCAATTATATCCTTCCTGTAATGTGGTGACCAGAACTGTACACAGTTCTCCAGCGGTGGCCTAACCAGTGTTTTACACAGTCCCAACATAACCTCCCTGCTCTTGCATTCTCTGCCTCAGCTAATAAAGGAAAGTATTCCATATGCCTTCTTAACCACCTTATCTACCTGTTCTGCTACCTTCAGGGATCAGTAGACATGCACTCCAAGGTCCCTCCCTTCCTCTACACCTCCCATTTATTGTGTACTCCCTTGCCTTGTTTGCCCTCCCCAAATGCACCACCTCACACTTCTCCGGATTGAATTCCATTTGCCACTTTTCTGCCCAACTGACCAGTCCATTGATATCTTCCTGGTGTTTACAACTTTCCTCTTCACTATCAACCACACAGCCAATTTTTGTATCATCTGCAAACTTTTTAATCATGCCCCCTATATTTAAGTCCAAATCATTAATACATATCACAAAACGCAAAGGGCCTATTACTGAGCCCTGCAGAACCCCACTGGAAACAGCCTTCCAGTCACAAAAATACCCATCGACCATTACCCTTTGCTTCCTGCCACTGAGCCAATTTTGGATCCAGCTAGCCACTCTCCTTTGGATCCCATGGGCTTGAACTTTTTTGTCCATTCTGCCATGTGAGACCTTGTCAAAAGCGTTGCTAAAATCCATGTAGATTACATCAAAAGCACTACCCTCATCGACCCTCCTTGTCACCTCCTCAAAAAACTCAATCAAGTTAGTCAAACACGATCTTCCCTAAACAAATCCATGCTGACTGTCCTTGATTACTTCGTGCCTTTCTAAGTAACGATTTATCTTGTTCCTCAGAATTGATTCCAATAATTTGCTCACCACCAAGGTTAGACTGACTGGCCTGTAATTATTTTTTCTATCCCTCGCTCCTTTTTTAAACAATGGTACCACGTTAGCAGTCCTCCAATCCTCCGGCACCACGCCTGTATCCATTGAGGATTGGAAAATGATGGTCAGAGCCTCTGCTATTTCCTCCCTTGCTTCTTTTAACAGTCTGGGATACATTTCATCCGGCCGTGAAATTTAAATTATTGCTTATGTATACATTTTTAATCTACATTCAGCAGAACTCTTATGATTCATAGCCTACATACAGTTCATTGAACTAGATGTACTCTGGAAATACATCCAACCACACACTTGCAAGCAAAACATCAGAAAATAGGTTTGCTTTATCTGAAAAGGAAACTTTTTGTTTATGAAACATGTAAAAATCCTGTTGATGTTCCTACCTTGTCTTTGGCCTGTGTTATCATCTCAAAGGACAGCTGGAGTAAGCAGATAACTGCACTCTTTGTGACTCCTTTACCCATGAAAGACATTGCATTTCCTCCCCATTCCACATAAAAAGATGAAATGACCTGTTAATGACAGAGTTGGCATAGTCAAAAAATTCATATGAAACAAAATATTTCAGCAGTGGTGGTAAAAACATTTACCTTGTGTCTCTTCACAGGTTCACTCACAGGTCTGGCTCAATCAATATTAAATATGAAATGGGCTTGCTAGTTCTGAAGAAAGGCACTGGTGCAGAAAACCAGAGGGTACAAAGTATTTTCTTTATTTAACTTCAGCATACTTCTAATTTCCCAAGTATCATTTTACTATTATTCTCATTTTTCTTATTTTTACTATTAGATTTTCGATCCCATTAAATGATGATTATTTCTATCCTTCAAATTGCATCACTGTTACCACTCTCTTTGTCTCCGTTTACTTCCCTTTAATTAGTCCGATATCTTTTTCCTTTCTTGAGCTCTCATCGTTAAAGGAAAGAGAATGAAGGGAGCAGTCATTTTTATTTCAAAGATTAGTTGGTGAAAATGCTGTAATCTTGAATTTTTCTCAGGTATATTATGGTGTTTAAAAAAGGATACTTAGTATTTAAAATTGATTCTTGTAACCTGACAAGTCAAAGATGAGAGCCTTCTCATTCACATTTATCACAGTGTTTCAAGACAGGTGAACGGTGTGGGTGAACGGTGTCCACACCGTTCACCTGACGAAGGAGGAAGCCTCCGAAAGCTTGTGGAATTTAAAATAAATTTGTTGGACTATAACTTGGTGTTGTAAAATTGTTTACAATTGTCAACCCCAGTCCATCACCGGCATCTCCACATCATAGTTCAATTATAGTTGGGAACAGAAATGAGAGGCAAAAACCTCCACCATTTCCAGCACAATGCCACACCAAACACATCTTCCCCTCCACTCCCCGGTCAGCATTCTGAAGGGACCGTTACCTCCGTGATACCCTGGTCAACTCTTCCATCACCCCCAACACCTGCTCCCCTTCCTCCGGCACTGTCCCATGAAAGCGCAGGAGATATAACACCTGCCCGTTCACCTCCTCCCTTCCCACCATTCAGGACACCAAACACTCTTTCCAAGTGAAACAGCAATTTACTTGTACTTCTTCCAACTTAGTATACTGTATTCGCTGCTCACAATGTGGTCTCCTCTACAATGGGGAGACCAACTGCAGATTGAGTGATCATTTTGCTGAGCAGCTCCGTTCAGTCCACAACTGTGGCCCTGAGCATCCGGTCGCTTGCCACTTTAATTATCCATCCCATTCTGATCTTTGACTTGGCTTTCTACACAGTTCCAATGAAGCTCAACGCAAGCTCGAGGAACAGCACCTCATCCTTCTATTGGCCACTTTACAGCCTACCGGCCTTAAAATTAAGTTTAACAACTTTAGACCTTAATCACTGTTCTCATTATCTCTCGGAAGCAGGTACTGGTAATGGAGGAGGGCTGCATCAGACCCACTGGGAATGGAAGAGGTTTGGACTGGTGATTGGAGTGGGGATCCCCCATTGGTACACAGCCATTGGGGTGGTTTGCGCCCCTGCGGTCTACCTGCATTTCTTCCGCCACATTCCTGGGCCACAGGAACAGTTTCCTCTTTGCCAGGTTTTCCTTGCTTCTCTGCTATTCTGCTGTAACCAGTTACAACTCCTCTGGACCCATCTTTTGTTTTTATACTTGTCTCATTATCATCTCCTTTTGCCTTACACCACATCACTTTTGTCATTTAATCACTCCTGCCCTCCACCCTTTCACAGACCTCTCTCCTTTGTTCTCTTCCTGCCCCTTTTCCCTGGCATTGCACTAGCTTAAAAGTTATTCCACTCTAACACCTTCCAGTTCTGAAGAAAGTATCATTGACCTGAAACGTTGACTCTGTTTCTCTCTCCACAAATGCTGTCTGATCTGTTAAGTCTTTCCAGCATTTTCTGTTTTTATTTCAAACCTGAATCCTGTTTAAAATGCAATTCATTTTCATAAATTATATCTGACATTTGAATACATACCTCTAGCAGCCCAGTCAAATATTTTGTACAAAGAGAATAGGATTCCATAGTGGCTGAGTGCATGGTCCAGCCGGGAAGAGCAGTAACGTGGACCATTCCACGCAGTGTCCGCTCTAATGAAGGTAGACCGTAGAAATGTGGTGCATCTGTAATTCGCAAACACTGTAGGAGTTTAACAGACAGCTGTGTTCTGAAAGGACCAGCCAACAACAGACACTTTCTGAAAAGAAGCAACAAAATGCAAACTCAACGGAAGATCTTTTTTTAATAAATCAAACATGTTTAGTGAAGCAAAAATACTTAATAAAAAATAGCATAATCCCTTATTTCAGGTGCAAGTGAAAGGCTTTCAAATGAAAGTTTTACAAAAGCTTCAGTGCAATCATGAACAATTCTGCTACTAGTAGAAAGGTCATATAAATAGTGGCATGAACAGTTAGAAAAAAAATTAATGTCCTGAAAAATGGTAAATGATACTGCTGTCAAGCATACTTGAGAAAGAAAGAGGTTCATTTCATACAGGAAACCTTTGAGGTTGGATGTCAAGCACATTACCACAACTTGCATTTATATAGCCTTTAATGTAGAAAACTGTCTCAAGGTGTCTCACAGAGGTGTGAAGAAAAAAAATGGATGCTGAGACAAAGGAGGAGGGATTCAGAGTGGTGACCTAAAGCTTGGTCAATGGGATAAGTTTTAAAGGGGGATATTAAAGTAGGAGAGGGAGGTTTAGGGAGGGAACTGCAGAGCGTGAGGCCCAGGTGGATTAAAGCACAGCAGCCAATGGTGGAGCAAAGGGAGAGGGGATGCACCAGAGAATGGATACAGAGGAATGGAGGGTTTGGGTTAGGGGTAGTAGGGCTGGAGGAAGTTAGAGAGATAGGGAGGGTTGAAGCAATGGAGGGATTTAAATTTAAAAAATCAAAATGTTGGGAAACCAGAGCCAACATAGGACAGGGGTGCTGGGCAACCACGACTTGGTGTGGATTGGGACATCGGTGGCAGATGAAGCAAAAATTCCAGAGTTCCAAATCAATTTAACAATGTTGAAGAAAATTTTAAAAATATACAAACTATACAGTGAACTAACAGAGACATATTACTCAGCCTGAAAGTTGCAAGTTTGAGTCAGTGAAAGTAGGCAAGTAAATCCAGATGTCTGAAAAAGCAGCTCAGAATTACACAGGAGTGGTTCAGGATGATTCCCTTTCCACCTTTATCTCCCCATGGGAAGCACCTGCTCTTCACCAAGCACTTTCCTGATGACTTTGCTAAAATCATGACCTTGCCAAGTCAGAAATCGTACACACAAACTGTATGTATACCCAATGCAATGCAAAAACTGCAGGTTAAACTGTTGAAGAACAGAAGATATCATCAGCTTCAAATGTCAGTACCTGTCGGTAACAGAAGTGAGGGATCGTAATATAGCATTGAAGAATCCAGTCAGCTCCTTTTGCAGTTTCTGTCTTACAAGGGTTTGAACTTCATCCATTTCACCTTGCCCAGGTGATTCAGTTTGCACCAACAAATTCAGCAGTGGATTTGTTTCCTGCCAGTGAAACACCACATCAATACAATAGTAACTAAAGCGAGTCAAATGTTCCATTTCTTTAAACCTCACCACCTCCCCACCCAA
The DNA here is from genome assembly GCF_035084215.1 of Heptranchias perlo. Lineage (NCBI taxonomy): Eukaryota > Metazoa > Chordata > Chondrichthyes > Hexanchiformes > Hexanchidae > Heptranchias > Heptranchias perlo. The sequence goes on from NC_090327.1 coordinate 106,480,924, forward strand.
AATCATACTTCTGCATTTGATACACTGCAACAATTCTATGGCTTGTGGTTATCACTGAACACCTTCACTGTCCGTTCACGACAGTTGTTCTGCCATAATATTCAGGGTTTAAGTAATGAACCTCAGTGACAGGGACACAAAACTTGAAAGAGCAGGAAGGTTTAAGTATTTATGGTTGATTTACAAATTTTTATCATAAATAAGCTTGGGGTCTTAAATGATTAATTTCAGTCATGGCGAGCAGACAGGTTTGCATTCACAGATGGCACTGAGGTGTAAAATTAGACATTTGCTATCAGGCACATTCTGAACGTCAAAGCACACAAAACACATGTATTCTTGTCGATCCATTCAGCAAACACAGAATTATTCAGTATGCCATTTATATTCTAGAGAACGTGGATAGGTGAAGGCAGGTTTGTGGTGTTACTCCAAGAGATGCCAGATTTGGATTGTCTGGAGCGATTTTCATGCAACGCTACCTCTATCAAACATATATGCAATTTATGGCTATGCTAATATGAAAAGTGAAAGATACTGCATTACAACCACGTGACTGATGTTAATCATATCCTAACAAACAGAAGGATGATGCAAAAATACATTGGAATACTGTTGACATTCTTCAAACATCATGGTTAACTATCACAGCTTTGTGAAACCCTCGTACATTCACTTAGAACACAGTGCTGCTTGAATTCTTATTATTAGTGAGAACACTACAACCTTCCAAAGTCAGCATGAGCATCCAAAATCATAAAGCAGACTAAGAGTTGATTCTGATCTAGCATGTGCACAAGTGGCACGGTAGCAAGAAAAGCTTTTTTTCATAGTGTCTTTCATGTAAAGAAGTATTCCAAGGAACTTCACAAATAGGTGCAAGGGAGGGGGGAAATTAGAAGGGATCACTCTAAGTTTGGTCAAAAAGATAGGTTTTGAGATGGTTTTTAAAAAGATGGAGAGGGAGGTAAATGAGTAGGAATAGACTGATTGCACCTCAATAATTCATCTCCTGATCCTACAAATTCATCACATTACATACTATGTACAGCACAGAAACAGGCCATTCGGCCCAACAGGTTCATGCCAGTGTTTATGCTCCACACAAGCCCCCTCCCACCCTCCTTCATCCAACCTTCAACATATCCTCCTATTCCCTTCTCTCTCTCTCATGTGTTTATCTAGCTTCCCTTTAAATGCATCTATGTTAGTCGCCTCAACTACTCCTTGTGGTAGCGAGTTCCACATTCTAACCACTCTCTGGTGAAGAAGTTTCTCCTGAATTCCCTATTGGAGTTATTAGTGACTATCTATATTTATGGCCCCTAGTTCTGGTCTCCCCCGCAAGAGGAAACATCTTCTCTACATCTACCCTATCAAACTGTTTCTAGTGTGGCCTAACTAAGGTTCTTTACAAGTTTAGCATAGCTTCCCTGCTTTTCAATTCTATCCCTTTGGAAATGAACCCAAGTGCTTTTTTTTATGGCCATGTTATCCTGCCTCACTTTTAGTGATTTGTGTATCCTGTACCCCTCGATCCCGCTGCTCCTCTACTCTATTTAGACTCTTATTTTCCAAGCAGTACGTGGCCTCCTTATTCTTCCTACCAAAATGTACCATCTCACACTTGTTTATATTGAAATTCATTTCTGCAAGTTTATTGTCTTCCTGTATTTTGTCACAGTCCTCCTCAGTATTAACAATACCCCACAATTTGGTGTTGTCTGCAAATTTTGAAATTGTACTTATTTATGTGGCTATAGAATATTTTACTATTTATTTTTATATTCCTTGATAATTTAATTTTGTAGTTTCTCTTTGCCTTCCTAATTGTTTTTCTGACTTCTTTCCTAACCTTTTCATATTCCCTCACGTCAGCCTCTCCTTTGTTGTCTATGTACTTAGTGTATGCCTTTTTCTTTAGTTTCAATTGTGCCTTTATTTATTTATTCATCCATGGTGTGTCATTACTGGCTAGATTGTTCTTGCTTTTTAATTGGATCTATTTCTCCTGGACTCTACTGATCACAGTTTTATATGTTTCCCAAAGCTGTTCTATTTCTTTGTTTGTCATTAAATTTTTCCAGTTTATTTTCCCTAGTTCTATTCTCAGCCCCTTAAAATCATTTTTTTCCCAATCTATTACTTTGTCTTACTTATGTCCTTCTCAATCCTTATCTTAAACCTTATTATGTTGTGATCGCTATTGCTTAGATGTTGCCCCACACTTACTTCTCTTATCTGTTCTGGTTCATTTCCCATTACTAAATCCAGCAGTGCTTCCTCTCTTGTTGGGCTTTTTACATACTGGGTAAGAAAGGAGTCCTGCACATATTGTAAAAACTCCATTCCCTGTACCTCTTTACCTACCTGTTCTTGCCAGTTTATTTAGGGGTAGTTAAAATCTCCCATGATTATTAGTCTATGTCCTTTACTCATTTTGCATCTTTGCTTACATATTTCTTCCTCCACCTCCTTTCCACTATTAGGTGGTCTGTAGTATACCCCTATTAGTGTGATCAATCCCTTCTTATCTTTTATTTCAATCCACATGGATTCTGTTTCTATCCTTCTGTTAGTTATGTCCCTTTTTTCTACTGTCATTATATTATCTCTAATTAGTACAGCTACTCCACACCCCCTTCTTCCTTCCCTATTCTTTCTGATTATGTTATATCCTGCAATATTTAGTTGTCAGTCCTGTTCTTTATGTAGCCATCTTTCAGTTATTCCTACATCTGGTTCCTCACTACAGATTTATTTTGGACACTGTGTACATTGCTGTACAGTCAGTTTAATTCGTCTTCAATTGATGTTCCTTTAACTTTATTTTAATAGTCCTTTTATACTTCTGTTTTATAACTGTATTTGTTTCTTGACCATTCAGGTTATCATTATTCCTTGCCCTGGATCCCCTCCTTGTTCTTCCTTATGTCATTGGTTTCGACATGGACCACTACAACTGGATGCTCCCCCTCCCTTTCCAAGTTCCTCTCCAGTTGCCCATAGTGTCTTTTACCCTTGCAACAGGTAGGCAACACATCCTCCTGGATTCTCTGTCACGACTGTAGAGGACGCTACCTGTGCCCCCAATTATAGAATTCCCCATGACTACAACCTATTCTGATCCTCCCTCCCACCTCCTCCTCGCCACCCCCCCCCCCCCCCGCCCCCCTAGACTGCCTCATGCTCCACAGTGCCCTGGTTAGCATTTTATGACCTTTACACTTACCTCTTCTTTCTTTTATCTTTCTTTTATCTTTAAGCTTTTGTTATTGCTACTAGATCCCTCCCCCCATCTTGCTAGTTTAAAGTCTTATCCACCGCCCTATTTATCTTATCCACAATGACTCTGGTACCAATCCCATTCAGGTGAAGCCCATCCCAGCGGTACGGCTCCTTCCTGTCCCAGTACTGGTGCTAAAGTCTCATGAAATAGAATCCCTCCTTCCCACACCAGTCTTTCAGCCAAGCATTCACTTTTCTAATCTACCTATCCCTATACCAATTAGTATACGGCTCGGGTAGTAATACTGAGATTACCACCCGTGCGATCTTGCTTTCTAATTTAGTTCCTAGCTTCTGATATTCCCTTAGCAGGACCCACTCCTTATTCTTCCTTATGTCATTGGTGCTGACATGGACCACTGCAACGGGATCCTCCCCCTCCCTTTCCAAGTTCCTCTCCAGTTGCCCGGAGTGTCTTTCACCCTCCTGGACTCTCGGTCACGACTGTAGAGGATGCTATCTATCTGCCTAATTATAGAATTCCCCATGACCACAACCTTTGTATTCTGATCCTCCCTCCCTGCCCCCCGCTCCCCTTAGACTGTCTCATGCTCCAGAGTACCCTGGTTAGCATTCTGAGCATCCTCCCTGCAGCCTCCAGCCTTATCCTCACAGGTATCAAATACCTCGTACCTGTTGGATAGGACCAGTGTCTGTGGGACCTCCTTCTCTGCCTTTCCTAGGTTTCCCCTGCCCTTCCTGCACCTGTGCTTTTCTCTGAGGTGTGACTTTACTCTGGAGAAAACTATGTAGATATTCCTCCCCCTCCCCTATGTATCGGAGTGTCTCTAACTCGTACTCCAGCTTAAAGACTCTGAGCCAGAGTGTCTCAAGCCAGAGACATTTAGTGCAGATGTAGCAATCCAGGACATTCTCTCTGTCCACAAACTCTCACATACTTAATACTGACACACAGCCTGTACAGCCATTTCTAGTTTTTTATTTATTTATCATCAATAGTTTATTTCTAGGACTAATAGAATCACTTGAGATCTAGATTATATTTAATAAATGGATTTAGCTTGATTTCAAAATAATTACTAATTATCTAGTCTTTTTTTTATTTAAGTTTTAGAAGTTGATAGATTAGTTTCTAATCCCTTGGCTTAAATCACTTAGCACCTCCTTCCATCTCTGCACCTAATTCCCATACTCATCAAATTCCCAGTTGAAAGTCCTCACGCTCTTCATAATTCACTCCGTTAGAAATTCACTCTCTGTCGTTACCAACCTCTGTGCTCAAGTTCAAATGGCTGAAAGAAGTTCCATGGGTTGGAGGCATTTATAATGCCCATTAACCCCGTTACATAGAATTTACAGGACAGAAACAGTCCATTCGGCCCAACTGGTTGATGCCGGTTTTTATGCTCCACATGAGCCTCCTCCCACCCTACTTTATCTAATCCAATCAGCATATCCTTCTATTCCTTTCTGCTTCATGTACTTAAATGCATCTATGCCATTCGCCTCAACTACTCCATATAGTAGCAAATTCCGCATTCTAATTACTCTCTGGGTAAAGAAGTTTCTCCTGAATTCTTTATTGGATTTATTAGTGTTCTCTTATATTTGTGTCCTCTAGTTTTAGACTCCCCCACAAGTGGAAACGTCTTCTCTACATCTACCTTATCAAACCCCTTCATAATTTTATAGACCTCGATTAAGTCACCCCTCAGCCTTCTCTTTTATAGAGGAAAGAGCCCCCATTGTTCAGTCTTTCCTGATAGTTATAACCTCCCAGTTCTGGTATCATCCTTGTAAATCTTTTTTGCACCTTCTCCACTGCTTCTATATCCTTTTGTAATATGGCAACCATTGTTATGTTCACATAATACCTTCTGAATATTGGTGTAAGCAATTTTTATTTATACAAAAGAAACGCATATTAATGCGGAAAAATGTGAAGTGATACATTTCGGTAGGAAGAACTAGGAGGGGCAATATAAACTAGAGGGCACAACAAGGGGTACAGGAACAGAGAGATCTGGGGGTATATGTGCACAAATTGTTGAAAGTGGCAGGGCAGGTTGAGCAAGCAGTTAAAAAAGCATACGGGATCCTGGGCTTTATAAATAGAGGCATAGAATACAAAAGTATGGAAGTCATGATGAACCTTTTATAAAACACTGGTTCGGCCACAACTGAAGTATTGTGTTCCAGTTCTGGGCACCGCACTTCAGGAAAGATGTGAAGGCCTTAGAAAAGGTCCATAAGAGATTTACTAGAATGATTCCAGGGATGAGGGGTTTTAGTTATGTGGATAGACTGGAGAAGCTGGGGTTGTTCTCCTTTGAATAGAGATGGTTGTGAGGAGATTTGATAGAGGTATTCAAAATCATGAAGGGTCTAGTCAGAGTAGGTAGAGTGAAACTGTTCCCATTGGTGGAAGGGTCAAGAACCAGAGGACATAGATTGAAGGTGATTGGCAAAAGAACCAAAGGGGACACGAGGAAAAACTTTTTTACACAGTGAGTGGTTAGGATCTGGAATGTACTGCCCGAGGGGGTGGTGGAGGCAGATTCAATCATGGCCTTCAAAAGGGAACTAGATAAGTACTTGAAAGGAAAAAATTTGCAGGGCTACGGGGAAAGGGCGGGGGAATGGGACTAGCTGGATTGCTCTTGCGTAAAGCCGGTCCGGACTCGATGGGCTGAATGGCCTCCTTCTGTGCTGTAACCTTTCTATGATTCTATTTGTTCCTTCTAAAGTTGAGTCTGACTGGCCAAACTGGTACAAAGTTAGTACCTGAATGGATCATGAGTTGAAGAAACACAATTTGAGAAATTCCCACGTCTATCTGCAACGACAGAACAGACCTTTCCAGTCATCCTGGATCTGTTTAGAAGGTGGGAGTAGGAGAGCAGCCTCAATGACATTATGACAAAAAAAAGTGATTTCCCCCAAACCAATAAAGATTGGACCAGTTTCTAGTAAGAGAAATGCCTGTATGAAAATGACTTAATTGCTCGTGTCCGATTTCATCCAAATTCAGCAAAAAATATAAATAGCAGAAGGCCTATGTAAAAAACAAACAGACTCTCCTGAGTCCATTATCTTAAGCCGATATGCTAACATTGGTATTCAACTGACATTAATGACCATTCTGATCACATCTGATGCCCTTGATTGGATTAGAGCCATTCAGTTCAGTATCCATTCATCTACATTAACTAGTAGCATTAACAATATCTTATTACCTGTCTAAGCAGGAGCTCCAAAAGCAAGTTTAGGTCCTTGGTATCTGTACCATCCCTTTGTGCTATCAATATTTTGCTCAGGAAAGCCACAACATCAGCCAAGAGTTTCTCATCTTCAACACAAGCTGGAAGAACTTGCAAAAACCTGGAACATAATTAATAACTACTGTGTACAAATTTCAAACTAAGACAGGTCGCTGAACATTCTGTGAGTAAGTTTTTCATGCAGGTGCTTTCACTTTACTTTTGAAATGCTAGCTTTTGTTCCAAGTAAATTAAGAAGTTGAAACAAATCAAATGCAAGATTTGAAAACATAACAATTCCATTCCTTCAGAAATGTAATCTGTTAATTTATGCACATTGTGAATGCACCCCCTGGTGTCTCAGTTGCATATTCCCTCCCCCCATTTTGCCTGTACTCTTTTGTAATGCACTCATCATATTAATTATGCAAAAAAGAACTCTGGAAATAAGACTTGGGTTGTTTCATGTGTTATCTATATAATCAACTTCCAACAGCATCAGTAGAACAGGTAATGATCCGGCTTCATTCCTATTCCCATTTGAACAGCCGTTTTGTCAAGACTGCAATCAACATCCTGGGGGTCACCATTGACCAGAAACTTAACTGGACCAGCCATATAAATACTGTGGCTACAAGAGCAGGTCAGAGGCTGGGTGTTCTGTGGCGAGTGACTCACCTCCTGACTCCCCAAAGCCTTTCCACCATCTACAAGGCACAAGTCAGGAGTGTGATGGAATGCTCTCCACTTGCCTGGATGAGTGCAGCTCCAACAACACTCAAGAAGCTCGACATCATCCAGGACAAAGCAGCCCGCTTGATTGGCACCCCATCAAACACCCTAAACATTCACTCCCTTTACCACTGGCGCAACGTGGCTGCAGTGTGTACCATCCACAGGATGCACTGCAGCAATTCGTCAAGGCTTCTTCGACAGCACCTCCCAAACCCACGACCTCTACCACCTAGAAGGACAAGGGAACAACACCACCTGCACGTTCCCCTCCAAGTCACACACCATCCCGACTTGGAAATATATCCCCATTCCTTCATTGTCGCTGGGTCAAAATCCTGCAACTCCCTTCCTAACAGCACTGTGGGAGAACCTTCACCACATGGACTGCAGCGGTTCAAGAAGGCGGCTCACCACCACCTTCTCAAGGGCAATGAGGGATGGGCAATAAATGCCGGCCTCGCCAGCGACGCCCTCATCCCATAAACGAATAAAAAAAAATTGCAAGGTTGTTTCATGAAGGAGGAGGAAAACAACACGATTAAAAGAAAATCTGGCATGCATTCCTACTGTAATGTTAATCCTGCAGTTTCATCAGGACCTCAGCTTTGGTTTCATCACTTTCAGTGTAACTGAAGTAAGGAAAATCAAAATAAAAAATTCTGCGTATAACAACATTAAAAGCCTGTTGGGTTCCCACCAGAACCTTTGCGTTTGTCACCTATTCCATCCCCCATTCTGGCTGCTCACTCAAGCTGAACATGGCAGTGCTCACCCTCAATATCCTGTTCGTCATTAAACTGAACTTCAAAATCCACATCCCGTCTGTCACCATGACCACCTATTTCCATAACAATACCTGCCTAAATCCCCACTCATCATCATTTCCCAGGCTTGATGTCTCCAATATGCTCCACAGCAGCTGCCTGAGCTCCAATCTACACAAACTCCAACTCATCTAGAACTCTACTGGTTGTATTCGAACCCATCCTGATTGCTACACCCCTGTCCTTGCAAACCATCTTTGGTTCCCCATGTCCCAGTCCATCACCTTTTAATTCCTCATTCTCTTCTTCAAATCCTTCCATGGTCTCACTCCATCCTACCTCTGCAATCTTCCCAGCCCCACATCTCAGCACTCACTATCCACTTTTCCAAATTTGGCATTTTATAATTCCCCCACTCCCTTTGTCCCACCTGCACTGACAGGTCCTTTGGCCACCAGACCTTTACATTCTGGAACTTCCTAAACCTTTATCACTTTGCCACCTTTTTCTTTACCTTCAAGAGCTACCTTAAAACCTATCACTTCAGCAGTGTTTTTGATCACCCGTAACTTCTCTCCCACTTCTTGCAAGAGTCCCCTATATCCTGTAATTTGTTATGTAAAAGGTGCTATATGGAGTAAGCTAAAGTTCTTTAGATATCTTGTTAGAACTACATTGAAAGTTACAAGACTCAAGGTTAGTTCTATTGATATCACCTTTTTTGTTACAACAATTAGAAGAGGGGCAGGAGTTTAGGAAATGAGAGGACACAATAACTAAAACTGGTTGGCATGCATTCTGTTCTACAATGTTTATACAATGTTTATGTTTAAGAAAATTTGAAATAAACAAAACACTCTTAAAAAGTGGGGTTCATTAATTCCTAAAAGTTCAAATTTACTATAAAAACAAATTGCAAAGATTTCCCAGGAGCACTTTCTAGCATTGTCCTAATGAGAGAAAACCATCTGGTAACAACCACTTTCAATACCACTTAAATGCACTTCTCGATGGGAAAATCAAGCATTTGGTAGGAAGCTACCTAGAAAATGAACCACTTGATGTAGAAAAAGGGTAGATAGGACTCAATAAAAAAAACACTAAATAAACAATAAAAGTGCGCACATATAACTATTAAACATGTTAGATATAGAATGCATCATTTGAAAAAAGTAGCTACCAACTTTTGCAAATGTTGTGGTTTTCAGTAATTGTACAAACCTGCCCAGTGCTGTTTGCCATTCGAGATGATGTAATATAGATATGCTGCTACCAGTTCCTTGTTTCAGAGCTAGTTTGTCATTCAGCAAGTACAATCTCATTCTGATAAGAGCAGAACTGACAACACTGTGAGAGACTGCCTGGGTGATGGAAACAAGACAGTCCTGCAGACCACTAGTGACATGGCTTGTTTTTAGCACTACATTGTCAACAGGAGACAACCTCAGGTTCTCTATACATCTGTAACAGAAGAAAAATATAAAGCAACAAATCAATTTGTCATTGAAGTCAGTATGTACACAATCAGATTTTGTAGCTTCAGTATTTAATGCATAGTGAGATAACACACAGATTTTGTAGCTTCAGTATTTAATGCATAGTGAGATAACACACAGATAAAACAAGCAGTCACTTGTAATTTTCCAAAGGCAACAATCAAATAAACCATAACAGTCTAAGGCTTTTAGAAGTCACAGTTTGCTTTTGGGAGGCATTTTGGATCTGAATTTCTATTTCGACTCCCTAATTTCTGTAGAGCTGCTGGTTTGACAAAACTTGTACAGATTTTTTCCAGATCATTCAGTTTTTCTGGTTTTAGAAATAGCATGTGTTCTTGTACAGGGCACCGGAATGATGACTCAGAGGAGGTCAGAAAGTAGTAACTTGAACTCCCTTTGTCAGTGGGCAAATGGCCCATGTAGTGCAACACTAAACCACATAGACCATCAAGGTCCAAGGCTGCCTGACTTGCTGAGCTTCTCCAGCATTTTCTGTTTTTATTTCAGATTTCCAGCATCTGCAGTATTTTGCTTTTGATGCGGGATTCAATTACTGGTCTATACCGAGGCATTCAATCCTAGTCAGGTGCCGCAATGAGCATCAGCCAAATACAGACCAGGGCTCCCCAGCCTCATAACTATCCAGAAACCGCTGTTGGAAGTGTGTACACATCGAAAAGAAAGAGAACATTAGTTGGGCAGCCCACTGATAATCTGTGTCCATGTTTACATACAAAGAATAGTCGCATAGATAAAATGAAGTACTGAACAGACCCCAGAATGAGTCACTACTTTCAAGAAAACGAAGAGCAAACAATTGGAGGGGATTAAAAAGACGTAACACCTTTTAGAGCATGGGTGACTGGACACCGCACATGTTAACTCTATGACAAAGAGCAGGGAAATTGTACTAAATGTTAACTTCTATTGTCTTTGCATAGTTCTTGGAGCAAATCTTGTATGCGTCACCCTAGAACACTATCATAACTGGAGTCAGCAAGGTATCAGACCCATTGCTGGAAAAATGCACACTGCCTAGCCTTCAGAGGGACTTTACATAAGTTTCTCTGAAGAGTTGCCTCCACGGATCTAACGGTAAAATTTGTACTGAAAATGAAAGTTTCATCAAAATTCACATATTTTGCTTTGTTTTAAAACTGTTATTGCTCATCAATACTTTAAACCATTTGTCCCTGATTGTTGCGCACTGTGACTATAATTCTTGTATTACTGTGGAACCCCGTTAAGTGCAAACATTTTACTGAACATAATATTTATACTTACTCTGGTGAGGTATCAATTCCTTGATATCTATTCTGGTCCAAGGTCTGATCAATCCCATGATACCATGCAAGATTCCAGGCTACTTTCAACATGTCTGACTCAGGTCTTAATGTCATAGGGTCTGAAGTAGATGGAACCACAGTGCAGTGGGGACTCACCGCGTGATGAACTGCCACTTTGACCATCAAGTTGTACCTTTTCAAATTAAAAAACAAATCAAAACAAAACCATGGAGAGCATGCCTTAACAAAAGCAGTTGATAGAAAATATCTGCAGCAATTAAAATATCCCACAGGCTTTTCCAGCCAATTAGGATAGTGAACAGTGAATTATAACCTGGCTGCATCATTGGATCTGACATAACAAATTCCTGATATTTTTCCAGTCGGACATCAGGCGCACCAAACACCTTGCCAGCAGCTCCTAGAGCTGCACTGCCAAGATGAGTCATTATGTTGGTGGCACTGGAAGCATTAACAATACAGATATGTCTTGGCCAATATTTATCTCTCAACCAACATCAGTAAAACAGATGATCTGGTCACTTATTTCATTACTGTTTGTGGCAGCTTGCTGTGTGTAAATTGGCTGCCTCGTTTCCTACAATACAACGGTGACTACATTTCAAAAGTACTTCATTGGCTGTACAGCCCTTTGGAACATCCTGAGGATGTGAAAGGTGCTATATAAATGCAAGACTTCCTTTCCTTATCTCTTACCTCTTAACAGCCCAGGAAGTGTAGCAAGATGGTACGGAAAATGTGCAAAGGAGGTAGGTAGGTATCCGGTGTTCAATTGGACAGAAAAGGGAGGGAGAAGAGGATCTTGGGGTCTAGCAGCATTGGCGGATGGGGGAGAAAGGATCTAGAAATTTTGTAAGAGATCTTCCCAGGGACAGTCAAATAAGTATTTACTTATTGGTTCTTGGAAAATAAATAAATCAGTCTTTTCAGACACTATCAGCAAGTATATGGCTGTTTTAAGTAAACATAAGTTGCATATATAAACAATCTCTGGTACATATATTTGTTTGTGTCAAAATTACCTTATGAAATATTCAAAACTTTGTACTTTACACTGTTTCCATTTGGGAAGTGGGTGAGGAGTGTATATCTCCAGTGAAAGAATTTAGAAAGAAGATACCCAAAGGCAGTGAAGCAAAAATGGTTTAATTTGAAAATTCTTCACATCGCACATGCTCAGACTGGAATTCTGCAATTGCAGGCACAGGTGTAGTTGGTGACTCCCTTCAACTGACAGAAAAATATCAATTGCAAGCCAAGGCATTTGAGAGAAGCTGAAGTTTCCAAGTAAATCCATTAATGATCCACAAGACACAAAAGACAATTTTATAGACAAGTTTGTGATCACAGTAATTATGTGTATTTTTTAATGCTCTTTATTAGATTAGAAATTATAATTTGAACTCAGGAAAAGAAAATTGGTAGACAAATGTCTTTTGCAAAACTATTTTCAGCAATTTGACTAGTTCAGTTTCTGGGTTGACAGATGTTCATCATTTATCACAGTTAGGTTTCTGATCGCTTGCTGTTTCAGCAATATGAAATTTGAGCAAATCAACTAAGTGTCACGCTGGATGGAAGTGTGCACAGACACACTATGTTATGACATTTTATAAAGAATAAAGGATAGTGCTAAAACATCTTAGCAATAGCAAGAAAAGAGTGAAAAGGCTTACCTTCGAGTTACAGTAACAGGTAAGCTGAATGGAGGAGGAGCAGTGATGCTATCAGACCTGTTACAAAGACAGTATTATGGGCAAAGTACTCAGCAAATGAAACACATTAACACAGAATGCAATGAAAGATCAGTACTTTTTAACAAACTCACCACTGAGCTTTAGTCTACAAACATGGTAATCTGCAACAGCAGAATGTACCCTTTATATTAAGTCTCAAATTCAGTTCACATAGAAGTTATCACACATATCACATATACTTGCTTTATAACAGATGGAAGATATTATTAATTCGCTCAAACCTTCAATTAAGTAAACTTTTTTTTTCAAGTTCTCAGTTGGGGTGAGGGAGGTTTTATTGTACTTTTAATAATAGTCAGCTTTAAAAAGGATGAAGATTTACAAAAAAAACCAAAATGTTGAGACTTTCTTGCTGCACAACTGATGGGATTTTCATCTTGCCTTATTGTGTGATTTCTAATTTTCAGCTTTGTAAAGAATTTCTTTTAGGGACTGAATATTTGAATGAGCTGAGAAAAACTCACACAAGTCAAAACTTGCAGCGAGAATCTCTTCAGAGCAATAAAACGAGGAAAAAAGTTGAAAACCTCATTTACCAAATCCAGTATTTTCTAATTAAAGATTTCTAAGTAGGAATCAAAATACCGTGTATTTCTGTAACTTGTTAACTGTGATGGAATTAGAACATTGATTACTCCTTTCTTCAGAAACACTCTAAAATCATCAAAATCTTGTTTAAATTGAACATTATAGCAAATATACACTGGTTTACTTCTTTTTTTCTTTTGTTTAGAAGCATAGGAACTATACACAATAATTTACAAATATTAAATTTTACTGGTTTCAGTTATGAAGTTGACAACTTGCTTAGTCTTACCAAGAATCTATCCTTGCTACTTCATCAAACAGCAGCAGAGTTAGCAAAGCCGCCACCTCAGTAAGAGTATCTTTGTCTTTCTGCAAAACCAGGGACACTAAATGGGCAACAAAAATAAATTACAAGTTTACAGGATAACATCATAAGATATAAGGTTATCTTTTTAAATGGTACACTAGTTCATTCAACTCTTGACTGCTGGTATTTTTCACATGCATACTCCTGGCTTGCTGAACCATTTTGATATAAAATTATAACTGTGAAATCATGTACAATCTAATGCAACTCATTATATTAAATAAAAAAACAAAGTAAAAGTCTTCAACTCTACTGTGAATAAATATACCTCATTAGTCTTATCAAACAGCACCACAATTCAGTAGTAAGTTTAAGAGTGGTTATGGCATTTTTTTTTTCACTTCAAAGTATAGATGCAAGTTGGATCAGTGTCTCAAAATGAATGCTGATATACAAGGATGCTTAGAGGTTCAAGAAAATATCACATTGTTTTCTGAAAATACCTATGATACAGAACCTAAATACAGAATCCAGGATATATCTCAATATAATACACATTCTATTTCAATAATGAAAAGGCATGCAACAAAAACACTTATTTTCAGATATGATGTGGAGATGCCGGTGATGGACTGGGGTTGACAAATGTAAAGAATCTTACAACACCAGGTTATAGACTCACCTGACGAAGGAGGTAATCTCCGAAAGCTTGTGATTTTCAAATAAAATTGTTGGACTATAACCTGGTGTTGTAAGATTCTTTATATTTTCAGATACAATAACCTATCTGTAGTAACAACAAATAAAGTAACTGAAACAAAAATGTTTGAAAGTTGGCAATTTACAGTGCTTAGTCTATTTTAGAATTATTAATATCTTAGAATTATTCTTCAATTTCTTACATTTACAACCATGTCCTGGAAGAGTGTGCAGGAGTATCCCATGAGTAATGTGTTTCTCCCTCTCCCCTCTAGAATAGGCAGCTCTGGATCAACTTTCAGGCCAGTCTGAAGTGCTATCTTCCATTGAGATAAAGGAAGCTACTCCAGGACATACACAGTCCTGCTACACAGTACATGTCACAGAGCAACTGAAGAGGGAAGCAGAGCTGGAATGGAGATTTTCGATGAAACGAGGAAAATGCATATTTCATAAATCTTGCATTGCATCTGGTGTGCAAGTCCATTTCACTTCAAAGTGTCAAAATTATATATAAAAAAAGAGTAAGCCAGACTTTACTGGCTTTTCCAATGTTGATAGACTCGCTACTCCCCAAGGACAAGAGCCAGGATTATCAAGAACATGCCAACCTTTAGAAACGTTCTCAATAAACAGCATCAGGACATGCAAGTTCCCAATAAGGAGTATCTGAGCAATGCCTTACAGAGACAGGCCATGTTAAGCAAAGCTCCACCTCAGTAGCGAAACATCACAACTCTCCTTCAGACCCAAACTACCTATGAGCAGCACCATGGGAGGCGAGATATCAATCTATCTCATCTGCATGCACTTCTTTTCAACTTTTTACATTATGTCCACACATAACAGAAATTGCCTGTGTAAATTTGTCATGCTGTAATTACACCATTGCCCCCCCTTGAGAGCGAGGGGGAAATGGATGAAGGGATGAGTCAGGTGACTTTTACAACAGGCTGAGGGGGAGGGAGGATACAGGGGTTGAGTAAGTAGTTCAAAGGACAAGAGGTAAAGGTAGCACTAAAAGTGAGTAGCGATAGCAATGGAAGTGAGGGGGTCATTAGAACTGGAAGACGTAGTAGAAAGGCAAAGGGATAGGGGAATAACAAGTAATAGGGGAGAGGAAGGGAAGGGACCAAGAGGATTACAGGCCTCATTTTCCCTGCAGCCCCCCCCCCAGTAGAAAATGTGGCCTTGAGCTTTCCGTGGCTCCTTTTCCTACCAGGCCATCAGTTCCCACAGAAAGGGTAGAGCAGAAAGGATAGAGAAGAAAAGACGACTGGGAAAGTAGAAGAGGACAGAGAGAGAAGCAAAGAGAGTTAGGGAGAAAGAAAAGAGAAAAAGCGATTCAGAAGCAAAAGAGCAGAAACAGAGAGAAACAGCACAAGAGAGCACAGTAGTCTCTAACTTACTGTGTGTAAAGCAATGGGAAATAGTTTAGTATACAAGAATAAATCTTAAAACAGATCAGGTTGGGGAGGGGAATAGTTTGAACAAAAAAGCATTGCCTAGACTCTCCTTTCCCTTTAGTAATTTAGCTTGAGGTCTCACTAACAGAGCATTTCATTTGAAGAATGTAATAAATGAAAGTTCAGGGATCTCACCTCTGAAGAGGGATAGTAGAAAAGAGGATTGCTGAGCTAGGCTGTGGCGCAGGGTTGGGTCCAAGTAAACCAGTTTCCTTAAAACAGCAAGACATGGCAACACCAAGCACTGCATGCTCTGGTCAACAGAAAAATAAAATGTATACTCAAACACATTATTGTGAATATACATTCAAATTTTAACTATTTGAGATCATTTACTTTACTTTTAAGTTCTAAAACGTATAGAACGATGCTGGAAAAACCCTGAGCAAGTTTGCATCATCTGTGGACGGATTTTCAATTAGTTTTTTTTAGAAGAAACACCTTTAACCTATCATTTTCCATTGCACCACTCATCACAACTAGGCAAGAAATTCTGCAAGTGGAAAAATAAGACATTAAATCAGAATTCAACTGTAATAAATTGATTCACAAGCTTAATCACTAGGCGTGCATCACTTAACCTATGCAACTGAGCTTTTTATCCACTCCATACAGATGGCAAAAAAAAATCAATATGGTTTGAAGGGGAGAAAAATGGCAAAAAAATGTATTTTTTTTTACTTAAAATACTCAATAGCTTGTCAATATTTGTTTCTGTGCACATCCCAGCCACTGACAACTGAAACAGATTATAGGAGTTGATGCATCTCTGGAAAGAAAGTTAAAGTACCTAATGTTATCAGAATACCAGAAGACAGTAGGAAATGCAACATTAACTTATGTTGAATGACCAGATTAAAGATGTGAATAATACCAAAGATTCACTTTGAAGATCTAAAAATGGACATAAAGAAAAAGAATTGAATTGGGCAGAAATGTACCTAACATTTCAACTCACGGTACAAAGGACTGAGACATCTTATGATTTCTTTGAGGCTATTAAGTTTGACACTTGAAAGAAAACACTAACTTGAATACATTACATATTGCAGCCTCACCGATTACCATTTTGCATTGCATAATATTGGAGTAGTGCATTATGTAAATCCACTAAAGTACAGAAGATTTGAAATAACTGCTTGCAATATTAGCAGACAAGTGCTTAGCATATTTGTACAACATTCATTTATCCATTATTTAACCAGTTTATTTTAAATAGAGTAATGTCATGAATCTGTTAAGCATTTGCCCTCTAACATCATTAATTTCTAGACAATGGGTATATTTTTGCTCCTTTATTTGTTTCTTTAAGTAAATTCAGGCTTGCTTGATATTTCAAATGCTTTCAAAGTTGATGAGGAGTTAGAATTATTGTCCTTACTTGGCATTTAACCGGGTACGGTAGAACATAAGATCAGAACAAAAGAAATAGGAGTAGGCCACATGGCCCCTCGAGCCTTCTCCGCCATTCAATAAGGTCATGGCTAATCTTTGACCTCAATGCCACTTTTCTGCTCTATTCCCATATCCCTTGATTCCCTTAAAGTCCAAAAATCTATCGATCTCAGTCTTGAATATATTCAATGACAGAGCATCCTCTGGGGTAGAGAATTGTACAGATTCACAACCCTGAGTGAAGAAATTTCTCCTCATCTCAGTCCTAAATGGCTGACCCCTTATCCTGAGACTAATGTCTCTTAGTTCTAGACTCTTCAGCCAGGGGAAACAACCTCTCAGATCCACCCTATCATGCCCTCTCAGAATCTTATATGTTTCAATGAGATCGCTTCATTTTTCTAAATGCAGTGGTTATGTTACTGGACTACTAATCCAGAGTCTTGGACTAATAATCCAGAGAACATGAGTTCAAATCCCACCATGGCAATTTGAGAATTTGAATTCAGTTTAAAAAATTTGGAAATAAAAATCTGGTATCAGCAAAAGTGATCATGAAGCTGCTGGATTGTCGTAAAAATCCAACTGGTTCACTAATATCCTTTAGGGAAACCTGCCATCTTTACCTGGTCTGGCCTATATGTGACTCCAGTCCCACACCAACATGGCTGACTCTTAACTGGCCGAGCAAGCCACTCAATGGTATCAAACTCAAGACATCTAAAGATGGGCAATAAATACTGGCCATGCCAAGCGACGGCCATATCCAGAGAATAAATAGAACATTTATGGTGGTAGCTCATGGATGGCTCACATCATTTTACACACATACCATATACAAACATTTGATCTTATGATGATTTACGGGTTAAAAAATAAAACTCAGACTTTTAAAATGGGTACAGGCCAAAAGCAGCACTCCAGTGTTTTCAAACATGAAAATAATTACAGAGAATTAGAAAGTTTAAGACATTTTAAAGAACGGTTATACAAAACCTTTTACAAAGCACCGACTTTACAATCACATCAGCAATTATCATAAACAATGGAAGGAAAATGTTTTGCACAGTACCTTTCCATTTTTGTGCACACTTTCACATATAAATGAAATTATCTTTTCTACTATCCCCTGGTTTTTCAACACTGCATGGATTGTGGCATCTGTAGATAAATAACAAAGAATACTAGTTTTAAACATTACATTTCCAAAAACTGTATATTTTTTCAATTAATTCATGGGATGTGGACATTGCTAACAAGGCCAGCCTTTATTGCCCATCACTAGTTGCCCTTGAGAAGGTGGTAGTGAGCCACTTTCTTGAAAGTCTGTGTTGTGAAGGTACTCCCACAGTGCTGTTAGGTACGGAGTTCCAGGATTTTGACCCAGCAACGGTGAAGGAACGATGATACATGTCCAAGTCAAGATGGTATGTGACTTAGAGGGGAACATGCAGGTGGTGTTGTTCCCATGCACCTGCTGCCCTTGTCCTTCTAGGTGGTGGAGGTCAAGGGTTTGGGAGGTGCTGTCGAAGAAGCCTTGGCGAGTTGCTGCAGTGCATCTTGTTGATAGTACACAGTGCGCTGGTGGTGGAGGGAGTGGTTATTTAATATGGTGGATGGGATACTGATCAAGTAGACAGCTTTGCCCTAGATGGTGTTGTGCTGCTTGAGTGTTGTTGCAGCTGCACCCATCCAGGCAAGAGGAGAGTATTCCATCACACTCCTGACTTGTGCTTTGTAGGTGGTAGAGGGGCTTTGGGAAATCAGGAGATGAGCCACTCACCACAGAATACCCAGCCTCTGACCTGCACCAGCAGCCATGACATTTATGTAGCTGGTCCAGTTCAGTTTTTGGTCGATGGTGACACCAGTGATGTTGGTAGTAGGGACTGCCATTGAATGTCAAAGTGATGTGGTTAGACTGTATCCTGTTGGAGATGGTCATTGCCTGGAACTTGTATGGCGCGAATGTTACTTGCCATTTATCAGGCCAAGCCTGGATGTTGTCCAGGTCTTGCTGCATGCGAGCATGGACTACTTCATTATCTGAGAAATTTCAACTACCAAAAGGTGTAACTAACTGAGAACTCCAGGCTTTGCCATTTTTAAACTTTTGTTTCCAATTTGGCAATGCTACCAAATAAATAATAGCAGCAAAGAGCTAATCTAATAGCTTTCACCGATTCTCCCCCCTCTTTTTTTCAACAATCTCCTCTGCTCCTTTCCTGAAGACATTTGACTACTTGTTGGGGTAAAGTTCTATGAGCTCCAGGCACCACGTTATATCGCACTTGAGTGGTCATTCTTCATGTATGAGCAGCCACAGTGGGTGCTATCAGGCTATTTAACCATTGGGCACCATCCCAATACTGTCCTCACCTGGGGCAAGATTTTGACTCTGAGCTGGGAAGGGGGTCGAATCGCGGATGGGAAACCCGGAAGTACGGGTTTTGCAGTACAATATATTTTAAATGAATGTCCCCAAAACAGACAAAACTGTTTCATGGGACGGGTCGTAAAAGTGTTACCATTTGAAAAATTATAGACAGCGCTGCATTGCATGGGAGCACTTACCTTGTGCCATTATAGCCAGTTGCTCTGCTGCAGATTTCCGGAGAGCCAGGTCAACAGTCTCCGAGATCAGTATTTCATACACTTTGCAAACACTATCACCCTAGGGCAAAAATGACAGTAGGATGATATTGCCCTCAAAATTCATTGATTTCTATGTTTAAATATGTCAATGAGAACATGCATGCAGAGCTGTGCATGAAAAAGGTATAATAATCATGCTCTGAAGGTTTCATCCACCTTCACTATCTATGGGGCTGCTGAAAAGTATATCAGGTTAAAACTGTAATTGTCCTCTAACATACTAATTATCGCTAAACAATATAAACAGATTACAGTTTTTGGCTGGCTATTAATAATTCATGAAACTGTGTATTTTTAAGCACCTTTACTCCATTGATATCTGGAATACAAGATACAGTATGTTGGAGTTCAAACGAGGTGCTGCAAAATGGTGAGATGATGCTTCATAGCTAGAGTCATCCTTCCCCACATTGAGTTCCACACTGATCTCGTCCATGCCATTGTGGATAGCTTCTGACTAGAGGCCAAGACCCTCTCCCCGTAGAAAGGTAAGAAAAGAAATAGACTGAGAGATAGGCCTGGATTTTTACTCAGAGCCATAGAAAGAGCGTACGGGAGGATTTACGGACGGGAAACTCAGAAGTACCGGTTCTCCGGACATCCTGCCCCTTTTGTTGTCAGGGCGTCTTTTAAATTTATTCAGCAAGTTTCCCACAAGATAGCCAGCCAGATAGACAGGCTGGCTGCCTTTCGGATGGGAAAGCAGCCAGGGAGTGGATGCCAGGTGAAGTCGGACATAGGGGAAGGAGGGGGGGTCACCCGATTGTGTGTATCGGATCGTGGCTTGTTGGGCCTGGAGGAAACACTCCTGCTCCTCTTGGCCCACAAGCAGTGCAATAAAAGCACTTACATGTTGAACCGGGCCTTCTCGCTTCCCCTTATGCGGCGAGAATCACGAAGCCCGGAATCCTGACCCCCAGGAATTAAAAATTTTAAAAAACTATTAAAATGGAGGCATGCATCCTCCTTAAAAGATTTTACTGACTGACCCGCCGCCTGAGAGTGGATAGTCGCCCGCTGTCGCCCGCTGCCGCCCCCCACCCACCTCTGTTAAAATGGGCGGGTTGGAGTAGAGTTTTACATTTCTTACCTTCCCACCGTCCCCAACCCACCCATCCTTGGGGATTAAATTTACCCCCATAGGGTAAGAAATAGAGCTATCTTCAGGCTGCTCTCTCGCATTATTGCAGAGATTCGTTGGCAGAGACCTGTGAGCAGCCACTCACAGGGAATGATATGTGGCACAGAAGATTTTGATAAGGAGAATATGTTTTAAAAAGAGCCTTGCTCTTCCCCACTGCAGGAAAGTTGGTTACTATCTACAATCTTTCAGATGAGCATCAGACAAGATTTCTGAGTGAAATTTTGTACAGTTCTGTGATCTGATCCAGCTTTTACAATGCAGTTTCTTGTGTAATTAAGTGTGCAGGGAGACTCAAGCTAGGAAAAGGAAGGGAAAAGGTGTCTTGAAATGAGCATTTCCACTCCCTCTCCGTGAGAAAAGGGTTAATTAGATGGTACTGCTATTGATTTCTTTTATATTAATTTCCCCCACCCTCCGCATGTCCCACCTCCCTGAATTCCAGTCAGACAGCTTTAGCTAATAACAAGTTACTGCACAGGCAGCATTTTAACTGATAGGAGGGGCAGCAGAGGCATACGGAAAGTCTTTGTTAGGAGACAGCTGCTTCAGCCCATAGATCTTGCAGCTGAGATAAGTGACGTGTTTGACCGTCAATTCGAGAAGTTACAATTTCAATAGCTCGGACTGCTAACTCCTCCGAGGACATTGATTAGGAATGCGGTCAAGTGCTATAACTGTCTCCGGTTGAATGTTTTGAGTGACAGCTCAGTCAAGATATGATAAAGAGTGGGGAGTGATTTTTGTTAAAACTTAAGTTATTTCAGCTAATTGAATGAGATAATGTAGAAATATGTGGATTGTCATGCAGCTAGAGTGAAAGAAAGGTTGAAAAAGTGAGTGTTAGAACAGTTACTTCAGAATTCAATGAGGTCTGATCAGCCGATGACCCCCCTTTCAAGCTCAAAAACTGTAACGCGGTGAATTCTCCGGTAACTCGTATTATCATAAGTGTGCTTTTAAGTATGTGTGTAATTATTATTAATAATCATTGTACGCTTAATTCTTATGATTGTCAATAAATGCCTTTGAATCTGATTATCTTGAGCAATTACTTATAAGTAAGAACATCCATTCCCTAACATCAGCACCATCCTCAAAACAATTAAACTGCAGATACAAGGAGACTTTCACTCCACTTTTCTGAAATTCCATAACAATGTTTCACATTCTGCCTCAGGTTGATAAGCAGCGTTACTTCATTTCGAAGCTTCACAGACCTCAAACTTTACCTAGGGATCTGAGTTCACACATCTACCCCACTAGGTTAATACAATGTCTATCTAACTGCATTAGTCTTTACCTTTAAGAGCTCTGTAGGGAGCATTCACTCCACCCAAAGTGCAGCCAAATGCGAAAAGCCCTATGACACAGATGCACCTAGACTTCCAAAAAGCATATGACAAAGTGCTGCACAAAAAGCTGCTACTTCGACTTAATACTGATGAGATTCAATGTAATGAGTAATAAATTGGCTGACTGGTAGGAAGCAGCAGATACTTCTTAGATGAGTGTTGCCAGAGAGGTGAAAGCGCTGAGCGGAGTGTTCTAGGAATCAGTGCTGGGACACCTACAGTTTCTAATTAACATTAACAAATAGGATTCAGAACCTCAATGCAACTGGTCAAACTCGCAGTTGGGGCAGCAGAATCTGAAGCACCCCAAGAACGACAAAATGAGTCACATAAAATATGTAAACATGCAGAACAACGGCAGATGAAATTTAAAATAGACAGGTGTAAAGGAGTGTGTGTGGTGCGGAGAAAAAAAATGAACGTCATAGGTACTCCAGCTAAGGGAGGAGTTGAAAGAGATCTAGAGGTATTAGTACCTCTGTTCAACATATCCAAACACTGTGGAGCAGCATGCGACAACCAAATAAAATGTTGATTTACATAGCCAAAACAAGTTGGAGGAAGTCGTGCGTAAAGGTGTACAATGCTCTTATTAGGTCACATGTTGAGTACAGGTCCAGTTCTAGTGACCGATACACAAGGGAGGCATTCAAGCCCTGGATGTGGTACAGAGAAGAGTCATGAAACCAATTTCTAGAGTTAAAGAACTGAGTTATGAAGAGAGACTAGGGAAACTTGAACTTTTTAGCCGCAAAAGGTAGCAACTGAGGTGATCTTTTTGTTGATGTATAATAGATTATAAACAGTATAGGAAACCTATATTCAGAACACTACTTTAGATTAAACTATGACAGCGGGACAAGGGAGCACAGATCCAAATTGGAGAGCAGCAAATTTAGGACTGAACTCAAGCAGTGATCATAAGCTTTGGAATCATTTGAAGGAGGAGGACTGCACTGTCTGACTGGGTGAATGAGAAACAATGAGCCAAATGGCCCTCCTCATCCATGTCTACGTTGTAATATGTAGCGTCGCTCCTATTTTCCTGTTACCTGTAACTTCACATTGTTATATTTTAGGAATTATTTGGCTAGAAAGAAGAACTTTAATGTCCAACTACATATGAACAATTAGAATCTTCACAAAGGTCATCAAAGGGATAAATATGTACTTTGTTTACGCATCCTGTATAGTTAGAAGAAACAAAATTATAGCTTCTCACCTTGAAAAAGGATTTGCCAGTGTCTTCTAACTGTAAATCAATAGATTTATCCAATATATACAAATTAGATGCACTGTTGAGTACACTTCCTTGTAATGCAGGCTGTTTATTGGAGGCTCCTTCTTCATTTACCAGGTACGACATCAAATGTGTAAGAGCTACAGAGCGCACTCTATTGAACAAATAGATAGAAAGATCAAATAATTCTTCAGAGTTAAAAACAAGAAGATTATATTGCCAAAAAAGTGATCACAGCTATCAGACCAGGCTAATTATAAATAAGGTAGCTAATGTTCTTGGTGCATGTCAAGTTTGGTACATAGGTAGAATAGGAGTGGAATCACTTCAGTTCAAAGCTGCCATTTTGATAATGATTTGATTTTAAAATTGGACTTGTGAATGAAATCGTTCTAGTTATTATTAGAACTATTGAACATACAACAGTAAATAAAAGGTGCTTTTTGTTTAGCTAAGTGCCTGACCTTTAACAGTTCAAATCATATTTGAACAATCGATTCAAAAGTGTTCAACTGCAAAAACTAGTAAAGATTATCTTGCCTTGTAGACTCATCCTTCAGCTTGGAGGATTGTGATTTTAACAGGAGAAATTGATGAGAATATTACTGTACGTGATTGTGAAGGGTTTAGATAAAGTAAATAAAGAGAAACTGTTCCCATTGGTGGAAAGGTCGAGAACCAGAGGACACAGATTTAAGGTGATTGGCAAAAGAACCAAAGGCAACTTGAGGAAAAACTTTATTATGCAGCAAGTAGTTATGATCTGAAATGCACTGCCTGAATGGGTGGTGGAAGCAGATTCAATCATAGAATCATAGAAAGTTACGGCACAGAAGGAGGCCATTCAGCCCATCGTGTCCGTGTACGCCGAAAAAGAGCTATCCAGCTTAATCCCACTTTCCAGCACTTGGCCTGTAGCCCTGTAGATTACGGCACTTCAAGTGCACATCCAAGTACTTTTTAAATGAGTTGAGGGTTTCTGGCTCTACCATCCTTTCAGGCAGTGAGTTCCAGACCCCCACCACCCTCTGGGTGAAAAATTTCTTCTCAGCTCCCATCTAATCCTTCTACCAATTACTTTAAATCTATGCCCACTGGTCACTGACCCCTCTGCTAAAAGAAATAGGTCCACCGTATCTCGTCCCGACTCTTCAATTATTCTCTTAAATTTCTCCTGTTAAAATCTCTATCCTCCAAGCTGAAGGATGAGTCTACAAGGCAAGATAATCTTTACTAGTTTTTGCAGTTGAACACTTTTGAATCGATTGTTCAAATATGATTTGAACTGTTGAAGGTCAGGCACTTAGCTAAACAAAAAGCACCTTTTATTTCCTCTTCTATGTTTAAGAGTCCTAATAATAACCAAAACAATTTCATTATGCTTCAATTAAATCTCCCCTCAGCCTCCTTTGTTCCAAAGAAAACAATCCCAGCTTATCCAATCTTTTCTCACAGCTAAAATTCTCCAGCCCTGACAACATCCTCATAAATCTCCTCTGTACCCTCTCTAGTGCAATCACATCTTTCCTGTAATGTGGTGACCAGAACTGTACGCAGTACTCAAGCTGTGGCCTAACCAATGTTTTATACAGTTCTAGCACAACCTCCCTGCTCTAATATTCTATGCCTCGGCTAATAAAGGAAAGTATTCCGTATCCCTTTTTAGCCACCTTATCTACCTATCCTGCTACCTCAGGGATCTGTGGACATGCACTCCAAGGTCCCTTTGTTCCTCTACACCTATCAGTATCCTCCCATTTATTGTGTACTCCCTTGCCTTGTTTGCCCTCCCCAAATGCATTACCTCACACTTCTCTGGATTGAATTCCATTTGCCACTTTTCTCCCCACCTGACCAATCCATTGATATCTTCCTGCAGTCTACAGCTTTCCTCCTCACTATCAACCACATGGCCAATTTTTGTATCATCTGCAAGCTTCTTGATCAAGCCCCCTACATTTAAGTCCATATCATTAATATATACCACAAAAAACAAGGGATCTAGTACTGAGCCTTGCGGGACCCCAGTGGGAACAGCCTTCCAGTCGTAAAAACACTTGTCAACCATTACCCTTTGCTTCCTGCCACTAAGCCAATTTTGGATCCAACTTGCCACTTTCCCTTGGATCCCATGGGCTTTTACTTTTTTGACCAGTCTGCTGAGTGGGACCTTGTCAGTAGCCTTGCTAAAATCCATGTACACTACATCAAACGCACTAGCCTTATCGACCCTGCTTGTTACCTGTTCAAAAAATTCAATCAAGTTAGTCAGACACAACCTTCCCTTAACAAATCCATGCTGACTGTCCTTGATTAACCCGAGCTTTTCCAAATGATGATTTATGCAGTCCCTCAGAATCGATTCCAATAATTTGCCCACCACCGAGGTTAGACTGACTGGCCTATAATTACTCGGTCTATCTCTTTTTCCCTTTTTAAACAACGGTACAACGTTAGCAGTCCTCCAATCCTCCGGCACCACGCCTCCCTTGCTTCTCTTAGCAGCCTGGGATAGATTTCATCCGAGCCTGGAGAGTTATCTACTTTCAAAGATGCTAAACCCCTTAAAATACTTCCTCTCTCGCTATGCTTATCCCATTCAATATTTCACACTCCTCCTCCTTAACTACAATCTCTGCATCGTCCCCCTCTTTTGTGAAGACAGACACAACGTATTCATTAAGAACGATACCCACATCATCCGCCTACACACATAGGTTATCTTTTCGGCCTCTAATAGGCCCTACTCTTTCCTTAGTTATCCTCTTGCTCTTTATGTATTTATAAAACATTTTTGGGTTTTCTTTAATTTTACTTGCCAGTACTTCTTCATGCTCTCTCTTTGCTTTCCTAATCTTCTTTTTAATTTCACCCCGGAATATTCTATACTCCTCTAGGCTTTCTGCAGTATTGAGCTCTTGGTGTCTGACATAAGCTTCCCTTTTTTGCCTTATCTTACCCTGTATGCTCTTTGTGGGAACACATTTACTCTGAACCCCTTGAATCTCCCCCTTGAATGCCTCCCACTGTTCTGACACTGATTTACCTTCAAGTAGCAGTTTCTAGTCCACTTTTGCTAAATCACTTCCCAGCCTTGTAAAATTGGCCTTTCCCCAATTTAGAATATTTACTCCTGTTCTTTGTCCTTTTCCATAACTATGCTAAATCTAACTGAATTATGATCACTATCACCAAAATGCTTTCCGACTGATATTCCTTCCACCTGCCCAGCTTCATTCTCTAAAACTAAATCCAGAACTGCCCCCCCACCCCTGTTGCGCCCTCTATACCTTTTGCACTGATTGCATCCCAGTTAATATTAGGGTCGTTGAAATCCCCTACTATTACTGCCCTATTGTTTTTGCACTTCTCAGAAATTTGCCTACATATTTGCTCTTCTATCTCCCTCTGACTGTTTGGGGGTCTATAGTACACTCCAAGCAGTGTAACTACCCCTTTTTTGTTCTTTAGCTCAACCCATATGGCCTCATTTGATGATCCTTCTAACATATCATCTCACAGCCGTAATTATTTCTTTAACCAATATGGCCACCCCCCCACCCTTTTGTATCCCCCTCTTTATCTCGTCTGAAAACCCTGTAACCAGGAACATTGAGCTGTGGCTTTCAAAAAGGAATTTGATAAATACTTGAAGGGAAAACATTTGCAGGGCTACGGTGAAAGAGCGGGGGAATGGGACTAACTGGATTGCTCTTACAAAGAGCCGACACGGGTTCAAAGGGCTGAACGGCCTCCTTCTGTGCTGTAACCATTCTATGATTCTATGACTCTATGTGTAAAATGGAGAATGTACAAGTTTATGAAGAACAAGATTTCAGTTCAGATATTGCAGGATTTTGCATAGGGTTAGATTTCTAAATCATTCACAAGAGACAGGAAATGCAAGGATGCTCTCCAACTTCTTCAGTTACTCCAGTGGGTAATCTAATAGGAACTTGGCATCAGACTCATGTTGACGAGAAATTGCAGCTACTCCAAAATAACTGCAAATTCTCAAGAGAAAACAATGTTCTAAGCACCACAGAACATTCCTTCATTTGGTATCAAAAGTATGTTTAGTAGAATTTCCTGGCTGCCATCATTCCCTACCACTTTGAACAGTAAGCCATTAGTTTCTCTCCTTTTCAGTAGCAAAGCTGTCAAGGAGAGGTTAATAGCACATCAGGCCATCTAGCTGTGATGGAAGGTCCTGTATGTGAGACACATGAAAACCATATTTTTGTGGGCCAGTGTGGGGTTATGACAGTTACGCTGGTGACCTTTACCTGAGGATTCTGTAAATGAGAGAGAATGGAGCGAAGGCAAAAAGAAATATTCCATTTCATGAAATGCGACACAATTCAGATTCCAAGTTCAGGGATCTCAATTTCTGGAACAGAGAGCCAGTGAACATCTTGTTGTAAAACACCAGGAAGAACTGCAGCTCCAGAAAACGCCACATCTTAAACAGGCCAATGATCACCTCTGAGTACAGAGTCCATTTGCGAGGATTATTTAGATTCCGGCTGAGAAGCAGACAAATGCTAAATTGATAGGATTATGGTCGGGATCACAAAAGGGATCCAGTACAAAAACACAATTTTTGTCACAGCTTGATAAAGGTAATGAATGAAATCAAGCTCCCTTTGTGGCTGGGCCCAAATAGTGTCAGCAGCTGTACCAAAATAAATGAGCCAAGGTTAGAGTGGCGACTAGTGACCATCACAGTCATATTCATAGAAGGTGACATAGATCAACCTGAACTGACGTCCATGAGAACCTTTCAGTTGAGGTTGGTCTGTGGTCAAGACTTACGCTAATTTATAATGACCTGCCGTCACAAAAAACGTGACTAATTTCCACAAATGGCTGATGCCCAAAGTGTCCCTATATACAACAGAAGAGCATCAAATAGGCATTCCTCAAAAATGCCTTAAAGGGTGGCTCCCCTATTATTCTCACCACAGGCATCCTTGAGCTATAACATGTGGGGATACTGGAATGTAGAAGAAATTAGATAACCTCAGAATTTCAACCATTTAACTAGCGCACTGCCAATGCAGAAGTAAAGTGGCTCCTTTATCTAGAACCGGATCCCATATCTGTAATAAATCGATGAAGGACAAACCAATAATACAAATCATATCTGGCTAGAGATTTGCGTCAAATACTCCCAATCTAGTCAATTTCTTGTAATGGCTGTGGAATGCTATTATAGCACAAGAAAAGATCCCGTTATTCTTTGCCAAAAGTAAAATATTGCGGGGATGCTGGAAATCTGAAATAAAAACAGAAGATGCTGGAAATACTCAGCAAGTCAGGCAGTGTCTGTGGAGAAAAAAAGTTAACGTTTCAGGTCAATGACCCTTCGTCAGAACTGGAAGTTGAAGATTAAACAGTTTTTAAGCAAGTACAGAGCCAGGAAAAGGGGGGAGAAAGGGGAGGGGAGGAAAGAACAAAAGAGAAGGTCTGTGATAGGGTGAGGGCAGGAGTGATTAAATGACAAAAGGGATGATGGTGTAAGGCAAGGAGGGTGGTAATGGGACAAGTAAAGAAACAAAAGATAGGTCTAGAGGAGCTGTAAATGGGAAGATCAGAACCATTACCAGCACTTGCTCTCTGAAAAAAAATGTGAGTAGTGGTTATGATTTGAAGTTATTGAAATCAACATGGAGTCCAGAAGGTTGTAAATTGATTATTCTTTGCGATGTGTTGTAGCCTTAACCCTGCATGGCACTTGTGTTTTGTCATTGCTGTTGGAACTGTCATTTTACCTCCATTGCTTCTCTCAGTTTTACTATTATTAGATTTCTATGTGCAGTATACTCTTTGACAAAGTGCCTTTTATCTTATTGTTAACTTCACATATCTCTTTTAGAGATTATAGTTGATTTAAACTGGCATAGAAATGTAATTTTATGTTCAAGCATTGTCTGAACAACTATTAAAAAACTGAGGGAGGAATAAACTATCTTCATACTTTCTTCCTACAAATAAACTGTGAAATTTTTCATTCCATCTGGACACAGGATGAAAGGTAAATTGCTACTATTGAAAAACAATGAAAAGTTTCACCCCAACCTGTATTAACTTCCTATGTTCCTCCATTTACCAGCTGAGAAGCCTGGCAAGTGAGTTGCTCCTACACTTCTACAATCAATGAAGCACCATAGCTGGTTATTTGGAGGTGTTCTGGAGATCCCCTTGTCATGTGGGGAAGCACCTTGCCTACAAAATGGCACCTCACTCAGATAGGATAGTGAGATTGGGAGCCAGCATGTGGCCTATTGTGCTTACCAACATCTTACAGCTCAATCGTGCAGCATGTTCGTACAACACAAACTGTGCCACAACTCTACCACAACAAGATCTTTACTCATTCATTTTCTTTATTTTTTTGTATAGTTACACAAAAATTTTGTAGGTTATCAATAAAATATTAGCATTTATATGTTACTCTGACAAAGGATGCTAAAGATTTAATTGTAATATAAAAGTATTACTTTCCAAACAGTAGAATCTAGCATATGCTTCATGCTGTTGAAATTATCTGGCATGACTGAGTTCTTTCTAACTGTTTCAATATTTCTCCCAACAATAATCCAAGAAATGTTGTGCATTGCTGTAACTCAGTTTTGATTTAATGAAATCACACCAAAGAAAGTAGAAAAAGGAAGTGCATTTTTATAGCGCCATTCCCGACGTCTGGACATTCCAAAGAGCTTCACAACCAACAAAGTACTTCTACATAGAATTTTACAGCACAGAAACAGGCCATTCAGCCCAACAGATCTATACCAGTGTTTATGCTCCACACGAGCCTCCTCCCTCCACCTTACTTCATCTCACCCTATCAACATATCTTTTAATGAAGTCACTGTTGTAACTTAGGGAAACACAGTAGCCAATTTGTGTACAGCAAGGTCCCACAAACAACAATGACCAGATAATCTGTTTTAGTAGTTTTGATTGAGGGATAACTATTGGCCAGGACACAAAGACATCTCCTCTGGTTTTCTTTGAATAGTACCATGGGATCACTAAAAACAGATTAACTGGTCATGTGTGTTTGTGGGACCTTGCAGTGTATATATTAGTTGTCGCATTTTCCTACAATACAACGGACTTCAAAAGTTCTTCATTGGCTGTGAAGTGCTTTAGGTATGCCCTGAGGACATGAAAGGCGCTATATAAATGCAACTTCTTTCTTTTTCTAATTTGCTGAAGTTTACAGGGTTGCATCTCAGTATAATGTAAGAGTGACTTCTTTTAAAATAAATTAAAATATGCTTACAAATGTTGTTTGCTCATAAAAAGTCGAAGAGATGCACGAATCCTGGCTGTCCTCGATAGAATGCCAGAAGTCGCTTCATTGCATGGCTCACTCAGTGCAAGGATGCAGCTTCCTAGTGGGCCTTCTGTAGTTGCAAAGCCCTACAAAAACCACAGAACACAATAATGTGTGGGGATACTTCAAACTGTAACAATAAACTTTTTTGACTCAAAAGGCAGATGTTCTTAACTGTGACATTTAAATCAGTAGCTTTTCTGTGATATATCCCATCCTAATGAACTAACAATATTTGTACTTTTATAGGAGCACAAAGCAACATTTTCAAACTGCACGTGTACAAAACGATCCCATGTCAAGATACAATGATATAACAAAGGAAGTGATCTGCCAAACCATCTGCATTTAGTCGGGGCATCCAAGGTTTCTGAGAAGTTGTACCAATCAGGAAAGGGGTACAACCCAAAACCCAATGAGACATATTAAGGTTGACCATCTTTATGAACTGTGGTCAAACCCCATCCAAATCACAATGGGGGAAGAGGACAAAATACCAGCAGTACAAGGGAGCTTAAAACAAATTCAAAAGGCAGGGGGTGGAGTGGGATTTAGTGGATTTAATATAGATAACAAAAATGGTATGGAGAAAATAATGGGACTTAAGATAGACAAATTTTCAAGATCTGATGGTTTCCACTGCAAAAGAAATAGGTGAGGAAATTGCAGATGCATTAGTCATAATTTTCCAAAGCTCTCTAGATTCAGCAATTGTGCCTTTAAAATCAGAAAATAGCAAATATCATTCCATTGTTTAAAAACGGAGGGAGGGAGGGAAAAAACAGATAACTACAGACATTGACAGTTTAACATCAATTGTAGGGAAATTCCTGGACTGAGCACTTAAACAAGTATGAGCTGATCAAAGAGAGTCAGCATGGATTTCTGAAGGGTAGGTCATGTCTAACTAATCCAGTTAAATTTTTTTGAGGTCACCAGCATGGTAGGTAGTGTCTATGGATGTTGTCCATATGGGCTTCCAGAAGGTCTGATAAGGTTCTGCATAAGAGATTATTAGCATAAATAAGAACCATGGAATTGGAGGTAACCTTGTGACATGTGCTGATAATTAGTTGGAAGGTAGGAGACATGGAGTAGGGGTAAAGGGTACATTCTCCGATTGGCAGGATGTGACAAGTGGTGATTCCCCCAGCGATCAGTACGGGGACCTCAGCTTTTCACCATATATGAATGACTTGGATGAAGGAAGAGAGTTGTATATCCATGTTTACAGATGACACTAAATTAGGAGGTACAGTAAGTTGTGTAGATAGGAGGAAGTTACAAAGAGACATAG
Organism: Heptranchias perlo; assembly: GCF_035084215.1. Taxonomy (NCBI): domain Eukaryota; kingdom Metazoa; phylum Chordata; class Chondrichthyes; order Hexanchiformes; family Hexanchidae; genus Heptranchias; species Heptranchias perlo. The sequence goes on from NC_090327.1 coordinate 106,512,926, forward strand.
ACAGGGTAAGTATGTGGGCAAAACTATGAGAAATGGAGTTAAATGTGGGGAGTATGAGGTCATCCTCTTTGGATCTCAGAAAGACAAATCAAAATATTTTCTAAACGATGAGAGACTAGGAGCTGTAGAGGAGCAAAGGGATTAATGTGTCTATGCACACAAACCATTAAAAGTTAGTGTACAGATACAAAAAGCAATCAAAAAGGCTAATGGAATGTTGGTTTTTGTTTCAAGGGGATTGGAATACAAAAGTGAGGCAGTGATGCTTCAGCTGTGCAGAGCCTAAGTCAGACCCTATCTGGAGTACTGCATTCTGTTCTGGGCACTGGGCCTCAGGAAAGATACATTGGCCTTGGAAGGGGTGCAGTGCAGATACACCAGAATGTTTCTGGGGTTGAGGGTTATATTATGAGGACATAAATTTGGCTTGTATTCCTTTGAGTTTAGAAGGTTGAGGGGTAATTTAATAGAGGTATTTAAAATCATTAAGGGATTTTATAGGGTACATAAAGAGAAAAAATTTCCTTTGGTGGAGGAATCCAGAACAAGGCGGCATAATCTTAAAATTAGAGCTCGGCAATTTAGGAATGAAATGAAGAAGCACTTTTTCACACAAAGGGTAGTGGAAATCAGAAACTTGCTCCCCCAAAAGGTTGTGAATGCTGGGCTGATTGACATTTTCAGGACTGAGATCGATAGACTTTTGTTAGGGAAGGATATCAAGGGATATGGAGCAAAAGCAGGTAAATGGAATTAAGGTACAGATCAGCCATGATCTATATTGAATGGTGTGGAGATGCCGGTGATGGACTGGGGTTGACAATTGTAAATAATTTTACAACACCAAGTTATAGTCCAGCAATTTTATTTTAAATTCACAAGCTTTCGGAGGCTTCCTCCTTCGTCAGGTGAACGATGTGAAAATGAAATCCTCGAAATGAAATCGCATTTATAATTCACAGAACAATGCTTGGTGAGTACAGACAGTTTTTTCAACTGCCCGTTGCCAAGGCAATCAGTGTGCAGACAGACAGGTGTTACCTGCCAGGTCTCACAGAATTCTGTGACAACTGTCTGTACTCACCAAGCATTGTTCTGTGATTTATATTGAATGGCGAAGCAGACTTGAGGGGCTTAATACCTATTCCTGTTCCTTTGTAAGTGGTAGTCAAAATAACTCAGATGAGATAGTATGCAAATGACAGTAAGCACACCTCAGTAACAGGAAGTGGAATAACAACTATTAGAGGACAATGAAAATAGTCATAAAAGTGGGGTTCTTACATCCTAATTATCAGTTCAAGTGCAACATATATGCTGATAGTGGTGTTTCTCACACACATGAAACAGAAGTTGCATAACCAGCCTATTTTTCTGAAGTCCAGGTTAACAATTCCACTGACATGTACAATTTTGAGTACCTCGATGCCATTAAATAGCAACAGATGAAAGTACAAGGAAATAATGGGAGAAAAAAAAATCACAAAACTATAGTTTAAATATCCTAGGAACAGTATTAATTAATTATTCAGGACTGAATTTTGCCACGTTACAAGCTGGGATTGTTATAAAATAAGAACAGAAAATGCTGGAAACACTAAGCAAGTCGGGTAGCATTTGTAAAGAAAGGAATGCATTTTCTGTTTTTGCTTCAGATTTCCAACATCTGCAATATTTTATTTTCTGTGAACACTGTGGTTGTGTGCAGTTCCATTCTTTCTGTAGACTTGATAAATTTGTGACATCAGAAAACTCATCTAAGGTATTCTGTCTAATAAGTGGAATTCACGGGAAAAATGTTGAGTTTAAAATATAACTGCTTGTGTGCCACATGTAGCCCAGTTTTTCATACAATATTTGGTTGACCCTGGCCACAAAGAGTGGGCCATTCAGCTGCTCTCCCTTGCTCACTGATGCACCACAAGTTATATGGGCTGAAGTGAAATCCAAAAAAAAGCATTGCAGTAAAATGTATGCACTGCAACGCGGTGCAAATGTTGTTTTGGAAGGGAACTCTGCTGCAAGTGGTGAACTTCTGCACAAGTATCCACTGAAACTTACTGAATATAAATGGCCTGTGGCAAATTTAAGCATTATATTCTAATGTCAAAAAAGTTTGTCTCTTGTTCTGCAACCTGAGTCTAATAAGAGTTGCATATTTAATTCCCCTCATCGAAGATGAGTAAATAACGTGGCAACATGTGATGCATTGAAGTAAATGAGAATACAGTGGCAAGGCTTCTATGTTAGATGTAGTGAAGCTCATGGATCAAAGTATTAGGCAGATAAGGAAACACACTGGTTCACTGGGGTGCAAAGTCCATTTATGGTAATGGCCATCAAAACTGAACCCAAGTGGTATATCTCTTGTAAAAACCTAAAACTTGAACAGGTTTGACTTCACAATCATATAGTTAAACCTACCTGCAGAACTGGAATCACAGGATATAAAGCTTCAATTAACTTGTTCCAGCTTAAAGTGCTCATAACCAGGCGTCCCTGCATTAAGTAAATGAGGATGTCCTTTGCAGCACTGTTCACCTGTAGGATAATAGAGAAACGTGTTGTTAATGATAATAAAAAATTTATCCACACTTTCTCAGCAAATCGACCATGAAAAACAAGACAAGGCATGATGTGTTTTAGGTTTTAAGAAGGCTTTTGAGGGAAGAGAAAGAGGTAGCAAGGTAGAGGGGTTTAAGCTTTCCAGAGCATGGGGTCAAGACAGTTTGAGGCTCTTCTGTGAAGATTGAATGGAGGGTGCAATACAAAGAGAAGCTAAAGACAAGAAGCCAGGGCTCATGCTGGAACATAGAGCTGAAGGAAAAGCAGAGGTATGAAGCCACAGGGGGATCTGTGGATGAGGACAAAGATTCTGAAATCAATGCACTGGGGGATGGGGAGTCAACAAAGGTTGCTGAGGACAGGGGAGATAGGGAAGCTGGACTTAATGTGGAATAGGGTGCAGGTGTGGAGTGTTAGGGAAGTTTCAATTTGTGAAGGACAGCACCCAAAAGGCTAGCAAGGACAGCATTGAAGTAATTGAGTGTAGCATTAGCCAGGGTGTGGCTAATAGTTCCTGCGGTAGCAGAGGCGAGAAAAGAGCGTAGGTGGGAGAGGCTGTGGAAATGGTAATACATGATCTTTGTGGTGACTAGGACATGGAGTTTACAGTTCGGCTCAGGGCCGGACATTGAGATTGTACAATGCCAGGCTCATCCAAAGCAGGCAAGTGGGGAGAGGAACAGAATAGGGGCTAAAGGTGCTGAAGCTGGTGGAAGCTCAACAGCATTGGTTAGGCTTTAGTGTTGCTGATGTTGAATTTGAAGGAAGTTTTTGCTTTTCCAGAATTTGATGTCCACTAAATAGTTGGAGCTCAAAGATGATCAGGATGTCAAGGGTAGCAACAAGAAGAGTTGGGTGGTGTCAGCATACATGTGTAAGTGGATCCCATGCATAGTAATCTCCCTCCTGCTTAGGTCTGACTCCCAACTATGAAGCACCCTGGGACATTTTGCTATGTGAAAGGTAAATCATAAATGCAAGATGTTCCTCTTACAAATCAATTCAATAGAAAGATTGACAAAACACTAAATCTATTGATTACGTAAGTCAATAAATAATTGAAAACTGATTTCTCTCCTGGTTTGACTCCATCATAGTTTACTACAGAAGTACAAACAAAAAATATGGAAAATGCTGGAAATATGACATTTTAAAAACACAGAAAATACTGGAAAAACACAGATCCATTAACATTTAAAAAGATAGACTAACATTGCAGAAATCATAGAACATCTATTCTCTTTTCAGATGCTGACACACCTGCTGTGCACACCCAGCATTTTCAGTTTTTACTTCAGAAATAGTTTCTCTTCATCTTTTGACTCGGGGTCACAAAATTATCAATAAATTAAACATCTCCTCTTCTCTAAAAGCGAACTAAATCAGTAATCAATTGAAAAATAATCTTTACATCTCCCTCCTGATTCCATCAATAATTAAGTATCTCTATGAGATTAATGATGTCTCCCTTTATTTCCAATTAATTCTACAACCAATTAGTAAATAATTGTCCCTTAGTTCCAACAAACAAGTATTTTCTCTAGTGATTAAATAATTATTCCCTGGATTTGAATAAATTGCTAAATGCTTTAAATGAGCAAATCAAAATCGTTGCTTGGTATCCTAGTATTTTAATATTGCCACCTATCATTTCTTCGATTTTTGTTTTCGTTTTATGGACGACACAAATTGTTGGTACAATATAGTTCACTTACTGTCGCCTATATTTAATAAATTTGTCATTTTCCTTTTTGTTGCTGTCAGACAATACAAGCAGTCATAAAAGTCAGCTCTGTATGGCTCAGGTGAATTAACCAAATAAATTGGCCAACAAAGAAATATTGATTCAGTTTTTATGTACTTTCCTGTTGAAGTTGAATTCTTTATCTTTGCATCAGTAGGCTGAGTCTGACGAGGTCTCCTCGGTTTAATGCTCTTCCATTTCTAAATCCCTCCTACCTCCACTTCAGGCTATAGTGCCATGGCCAATTACTACCCCATTTTCCAGTTCTTCCCCTCGCATCCTATTTCTCCCCAATCAATCTGCAGCTTTTGTGGATTCTCCTCATCTTGTAAATCCATTTTGAGTTTATGCACATTTTCCTTAAGAAGGAGATAAATCTACTCTATTACACCTGAACAAAGTAAGTCGAAGTTAAGCTGTTATGTGGAAAGAAGCGTAAACCCCCTCCAACAAGCGCGAGGAGCTTATGGACTTCGTCACTAAGATTGAGACCATCCGTTCAGCTGCCTCTGCCGCTTCCCTCCCTTCCCTTAGTCCACCAAGCCAAACTTACGCTAAGGATCCCCCCTACCCTAGCTCCGAACTCGCAGCTTTCTCTATTTTCTCTCCTCTCCCCACTCATCTTGTCCATACGACCCACTGTCTGCTCCCTCAAACCTATTTCCTCAGATCAGATATGATCTCATTAAATGGCGGAGCAGACTCGAGGGGACAAATGGCCGACTCCTGCTCCTATCTCTTATGGTCCTCCACACACCAAACTGCTGACCACCCAACTTCCCTTCCTGGCCCCCATGTTGGCTGATATTGTTAACAGTTCCCTCTCCCGAGGTACTGTCCCCCTCCCCTTCAAATGTGCCGTCATCACCCCCCCTCCTCAAAAAAACAACTCTTGGCCACCTCTGTTCTTGCAAACTACTGCCCCCCATCTCCAATCTCCCTTTCCTCGCCAAGGTTTTTGAACGTGTTGTTGCCTCCCAAATCCGTGTCCATCTTTCCTGCAACTCCACGTTTGAACACAATCAGGTTTCCGGCCCTGCCACAGCACTGAAACGGCCCTTATCAAAATCACAAATGACATCCTACATGACTGTGGCTGTGGTAAATTATCCCTCCTCATCCTTCTTGACCTGTCTGCAGCCTTTGACACAGTTGACCATAGCATCCTCCTTCAACTGGGTGGGGGTTTCCCTCGCCTGGTTTCATTCTTATCTATCCAGTCGTAGCCAGAGAATCACCTGCAACGGCTTCACTTCCCACTGCTGCACCGTTGCCTATGGAGTCCCCCAAGGATCTATCCTTGGCCCCCTCCTATTTCTCATCTGCATGCAGCCCCTCGTCAACATCAACCGAAGACACAACGTCAGGTTGCACATGTACACTGACGACACCCAGCTCCACCTCACCACTACCTCGTTCGACCCCTCCGCTGCCTTTGATTTGTCACGTTGCTTGTCCGACGTCAGCAGAAACTTCCTCCAATTAAATATAACCAAGACCGAAGCCATTATCTTCGGTCCCTGCCGCAAACTCCATCCCTCTCCCTGACCACAGCCTGAGGCTGAAACAGACCGTTCGCAACCTTGGCGTCCTACTTGACTCTGAGATGAGCTTCTGACCACACATCCACTTCATCATCAAGACCGCCTACTTCCACCTCCATAACATCGCCCGTCTCCGGCCCTGCCACAGCTCATCTGCTGCTGAAACCCTCATCTGTGACTTTGTTACCTCTAGGCTTGACTATTCCAATGCTTTCCCAGCCAGCCTCCCATCTTCCACTCTCCATAAACACGAGCTCATCCAAAACTCTGCTGCCCGCATCCTAACTCGCACCAAGTCCCGTTCTCCCATCACCCCAGTGTTCGCTGACCTACATTGGCTCCCGGTCTGGCAGCGCCTCGATTTTAAAATTCTCATCCTTGTTTTCAAATCCCTCTATGGCCTTGCCCCTCCTGATCTCCGTAACCTCCTCCAGTCCTACAACCCTCCGAAATCTCTGCGCTCCTCCAATTCTGGACTCTTACGTATCCCCAATTTTCATCGCTCCACTATTGATGGCCGAGCCTTCAGCTGCCTAGGCCCTAAGCTCTGGAATTCCCTCCCTAAACCTCTCTGTCTCTCTCTCCTCCTTTAAGATGTTCCTAAACACCCACTCTTCACCTGTCCTAAAATCTCCTTATATGGCTCAGTGTCAAATTTAATGGTATCACTTATGTGAAGCACTCTGGGATGTTTTACTACATTAAAGGCGCTATATAAATGCATGTTGTTGAACAGTTCAAACCAAAATAGTATCCTTATAAGCATTGGTTGAACAAAATCTAAAATGCACTGTAGCAGTCATGTTAGAATACTTCATTCGCAAAGACCTAACTTTAGCCAGAGGTTCTGAGGAGGCATTTATAGAAAAGTTTAGAGTCAGCAAGATGAGTGATATCAGTCTGAGGCACTGAACATTTTTGTTTGCATCCAGTGTAAGCATTAGTAATGGCAGACATCAGGTGCTGGATAAAGCTTCCTCCACTCTCCCCAAATATGTTCAATACCCTCTCCTTCAGTCAGTACCAACACAATATTTCTGTTTCGACACTAGCAACCTTTTGTGTTGAATGATGGTACATTTTGCTTTGTGGACTAGCATCACTGACAGCCGAATTGAGACTATCCAAAAGTAATACAATTAGGCCCCCTATAGCCATTAGGAAGAAGAGGAGATCATCCCATTAGTCTGGTAGAGGTAAAAGCACAGTGTACCAAGCCACTGCAATAATACTGATGACCCTTTCAAGATTTTTATACAGGAAGGAAAAAAACCCACTGCTTTTTATATAATCATTCAAAGATCTATATACGTACCAGCTCTATAGAGTCCTGTAGGCCAAATGTACATATTTCATACAAAACCCGAGGATGGAGAAGGAAGTGAACACCTTGAGAAATTGATGATACTGGCTTGGTAACATTGTGGATTCCCAAACAACCCTTTGCAAGAAAAGATAAACAAAAAAATTAGTGTTTCAAATGCAAGACCAATTCTACATATCACTATCTGCTCGTCAATAATATTCAAACAATATACTTAAGGAGAAAAATTAAATATAATTACCCACAAAATACTATACCACCTTTATGATAAACCTACTTTGGATAAAACTGCATGCATCAATAATAATAATCCATTTCATTTTTGTGGCTTTAGGTTCATCTGATCTTAGGTCAGTGGTCGCACTCTCGCCTGAGTCAGAAGGTTTTGGGTTCATGTCCCATACCAGGACTTGAGCACACAATCTAAGCTGACACTTCAATGCATTGCTGAGGAATGCTCTACTTTTGGAAGTGCCCTCTTTTGGATGAGGCACAAGAACGGAGGCCCTGTCTACTTGTTCAGGTGGACGTAAAATAAATTGCATTGCACTATTTGAGGAAGTGAAAGGAACTTCTCATGGCCACCATTTATCCCAACACCACCAGAAACAGATTAGCTGGTCATTTATCTCATTGTTGTTTGTGGGACCTTGCTGTGTGCAAATTGGCGACATAACACTAGTAACTACATTTCAAAGATAATTCATTGGCTGTGAAGTGCTTGGGATGTCCTGAAAGGTGCCATATAAATGCAAGTTCTTTCTTCATCTCAACTTTGATTAATTCAGAGTAGACTCATAGTTCAGCTCTCTTATTGATACAACATTTCTAATATCTCTCACTGGTCAAAACAATGTTGTGAGGTCAATGACAGCTCTTTGCTTAATTCTCCACAGCAAGTCTAGCAAAGATATAAAAACAAAGTTACAAAAACAAAAAACAAGTTACCTTCATAGCACAGACCAGCAGGCTTTCTGTTTTTTCAGTGCCTGGGCCTCCTGCCAGCAGCCTTCGCCATCCTTATCTCTCCCGCTGTCTGATAGGCACTGGCTCGTTTGTGACATTCACTCCCTACTTTGGCCCCACCCTTCTGCTTTCCCCCAGCCTCTATATCCACCACAATTTGCCTGGCCTCATCTTCAGCCAATATGCACCACCACTGAAGATTACCTAGAATGGCATAGAATTTTACAGCACAGGAACAGACCATTCAGCCCACTAGGTCCATGCCGGTGTTTATGCGCCACACGAGCCTCCTCCCACCTTACCTCATCTCACCCTATTAATATATCCTTCTATTCCTTTCTCCCTCATGTACTTATCTAGCTTCCCCTTAAATGCATCTGCATATTAGTAACAGTAAAATCTACAGCTAGTTAACAACAGATCAAAGTTGTTTTTATTTCACCTTCACAAGGTTTAAAGAGTAGCGATAAGTCTCTGCTTTAATAGCTGGCAAGGGATGAGACAATAGTTTCAGGAACACTTTCTGACTCTCTCCTTGAAGTATTGGGCTGGCCTGTGCAGATTTGGAACTGTGAAAAAATAATACAAACAGCAACAATATTATTTACAGAGTTTCCCACATGTGTTCATCACCTTTCTGACCAGAATAAAACATGACACCTCCTAATATTTCAAAAGAAACATTTTTTTTTCATATTGAAGTTGTTTCAATATAATACTTTCACCAAAGTTTTCCTAAGTATTACTCCAAGAAAATACATCTTTATATACCTATTTTAATTGCAACATGTAAACTGTCTTATTTATAAAAATTATACAATTGTGCAAAAGAATATGTAATGTTAGTTCAAAAGTCACTCCCCCTGGTAACATTTCCGTCTTAGTTTCCAACATCACATTGTCCACGACAAAGCTCTTGGGACCTTTAGTTCAGTGCAGATGTGGAGTTATATTTGAAGTTCAATATAGAATATCTAAATAATTGAAACATTACTGATGAAGTCTTATAAGCAAACTAAGACTAGTAAATTTTCCAGAGGGCCACCGGAGGGGAGGGGGAAGAAGGGGACAGGAGGACGCTGGGTTGTTCCACCACAGCTTTTGGTGGTCACATCGTGTAGATCCCCAGGAGCCTACCTATCCTTTCAGCTGGGAGAATGGTCTCGTGAGTTTGAAGACAATAAATAAGCAAAAATTGGAGCAAGGAACAAATAAAATCTTTACAGAGGTGAAAGGGCCTATTATGGTAATTTGAAGTTAAATCAATTAATTCGTGCCAAAAACGCATTAAAAACAATTGAGCAAATTTATAATTCATTCATTCACTTTGTACAACAGATATAACCAGATATTTCTTTTTTTAAAAAAAAATGATATTGCAAACTGTTTTGACACCTGCAGTGGAACAATAAAGTACATTAACCTAAAGGTCTGCATTTCTTAAGACAACCACCCACATTCTACACTGGAAAGCACCATCCCTTCAACTACCTTCAAAAATTATGTGACCAAAACAAATCACATTCATTTTCAGTTTAGAGAAACAAAATCTGATTTGCTAAACTATTCCAAGAAGATGGCTTTGACATATTCTATGAATCAAAGCAGGTGTTGCTTGCGTTCTATTGCTGAGGAATAGCATGCAGGAAAATGGCTTTATTTGTCCTCGGCATAATCCTGCATCTACGTTTATCAAGGGAAGATGTAAACTTGATATGAGAAATCCCCACTCTTTACATTTCTGAGCAGATTTCAATATATTTCTGGACCAGCTGTAGCTGCTGATGATAGGGAAGGCTGATCACAGCCTGGTCTGCTAACTCAATCAGGTCAAGAAGATTCCTTTCATCCTACAAAGAGAAAAATGTAATTAGGTTGAGAAGATTCCTTTCACTTTCCAAAAATTATAAGCAAACAAATATTTTAATGTGAAATAAACCACATACTATAAACTAAAGACAGCATTTGACAAGGTTTATTGGGGTGGCATCACTTCAACAATAGGACACAAACAAAAAAAAGGTTGCCAAACTTTGTATCACAAAAAAGTTGTGCACTATTTCCACGTTATCACTGTAATGATGATGATGATGATGTGTGGGTGTTCTGGCTTCTCTCCAGTGACAAAGCTAGAATCCCGTTTTAAAAAGCATCAGTCTATAGCAGTCTGCAAATTTTATAAAATTTCCAAAAAATTCTTATTTTAATATCAAGTTTTGAAATCATACAATTCACACATTTTTTATTAATGACCAATGAACCTGGTGTTTAAAATCTGTCTGTGCTTGGTGTAAAAATTATGGTTACAACAGATGCTTTTAAAAAACGTTGTAACACTATAATTAGTATCAAAATGCAATTCTTGTTTCATGGGGACTTTCTTCACAGACTCCTGAATTTTTTTTTGGTAGTCACATAAATGTTTTTTTTTAAAAATAGAATTTCATGCTGGAAGAATTCTGTTCAAAATCTAACCAAAGATTTACACTCATAAATATCACTCCACAAATACATCAGGCCAGAATTTGCTGTCAAAATAACAGTGAGGCTAACAGCGCTCACTGTTATTTATGCGTAAATGGTACAGCAACTTCAGGCGAGTAGCCAATACATGGTTAAATGCAAATATCCAAAAGTTGCTGTCCGAGTTGCGCCACTCCACCAATAAGCTTTGTGAAAACAGCATCTCGCTGTTGCCTCACCATTGGCATGCATTGAATATTATGAAGTTACTGTGCTTGCACGGCAGATACGAACAAACCTGCCGCAGATATTTAGGGCCAGTAATTAGTAGCGTAAGTACCCTTTTATGATGTGATAAGTGTTAATTACTGCCAATCAACCTCTCTGGCACTGGAAATTAACTATTACAAGTGTGGAGTTTCATTCCTTCAGGTTTTGAATTTTTCGGGGAGATTTGAAAAATGTTATATTTCAAATTTATATTTTTCTTTCTTATTTTTCCTTTGTCTCTTTTCTTTCTCTCTCTCTTCATCCAATCTTTCGTTCCCCCTTTTTACTTCTCTTTCTGTACCTGATTTGACATTGAGTTCACCCCCTTTAATTCACCCTCTATCTCAGTGCTTCCACTGTTTATTTCCCAATCCTTAAATCTTATTGGTTAAGGAATTACCTTGTTGCTTGCCCTGTTCACTCAGGTCCCAGATGCCCTGTTTCCCTCGCTGCGCCGTTATCAGCTCACACTTTCAGCAACTTTGTGGACAAATATTTTTTGAGCTGAAGGGTGCAGGGACAAGTCTAGCTAATGGCAGACACAGTTAGAGGCCCAGCTACAGCAAAATCTTGCCCATCAAATAACTACAAACATGCTGAAATTCCAAACAATTATGAATAAAATAGAAAAAACATTGCGTATTTGCAATAAGTACAATTCAAATTGAACTTTTCATTAGCCACATGTTTTTTTCCTTTTAAAATGGTCACACCTAAGGAGTCCCCCAGTGGCATGGCAAATCAGTGTAGGACGTATTATAACATTGAATTGAGAGAAACAGGTTTAGCATTTATAGTTCACAAACTAGGAGTCAGGGAAACCTTAGGAGAAAAATACCAGAGGCTACACTCCTATATATCTGAAGCCAGATTGAATGACATTGGCAGATGCCCAAGAGCATCTTCCTTGCATTATTCTTATGGGAAGTGATGCTTGGTGCGAAAGGATGCAAAGCATTTCTTTTAAATTAAAATGGGAGGATCTAAAGATTTTTAAAAATATATATATATTAATTAAATGGTTGGAAGTATCAGAGTTGCAAAAATACATTCATGATGTATTGTCGTGAGAGTCTATAAACTGATGCACACTTTCAAATAGAGCAGTATCGTGAAAATATTCAACCGTTGTGCTTGCAAGATTTTCTCGTTAAAAAAGAAAATCAGTCAAAATCAACAAATGTTTTCAGACCTAATAAGTAACACAGTAGCAGTAAATACCTTTGCTTCAACCTCCTTGATAAAAGTACACGTACACTCCATCGAGTGTGCTACCTCTGTGGCTCTCTTATATATGTTGTAGCTCTCCAAGCTGACCTGTTCTAAGTAGACAGTAATGGATTCATGAATGCTGAGATAGCTCAAACGGAATGACACATCCAGAGATAGAAGATACAGAGCATTTCCTATGCTCTCTGGCAAAACCTCACTAGCCTACGAGAGAATTAAAAACCATAAAATAAGTTACAATTATAATCATTTCCAGCAAGACATGAAAATACTGAAACTTAAATAATTTATCATGATGGACTCAAGTGCAGTTTATTAACTCAGTGCAACATACTGACTTTTATGGTCAATTTCACAAAAGTTTGAGCTACAGGTTTGATTCTGTGAAAGATCAAAATAATTACTCCAGCAAAAACAATAATTTTAATTTAATTCACGTTTCAGATATCTTATGCAAATATTTGTTGAATTTAAAGAGTAAGTGCTTCCATTAGGATCCCTTTTTATTTTACACACACACACATTTAGTCCCAATGAATTGCCAAATTATACTATGTTGTAAATAGGAAACATTTTCAGAGTCTCAAGGCTAGGGAGAGAATAAAGACAATCAGCTAAGGTTCCTGCTCCTATGATCCCTGTTGAAAGTACAACAGGGAGTTGCAAGTACAGACATCTGGTAAGGATAACAATGTGCTTGATTGTGATGTTCCCCAAGATGGAATAACCTGCTGACACCAATTGCTCAGATTCATAAATAAAGTATGACCACATCGGTATAAGATGTACTATAAGAGAAATGAGGGAATCAGGTTTAGCATTCACGCTTCACAAACTAGGAGCCTTGGGACCAAAAGAAGCAAAATACCAGCGGCTATTCTCCAAAATTTCTGGAGCCAGTTTGAATGATTTATCTTGGAACCATACCCCAAAATGAATCTCTGCCATCAGGACAGGAGCAAAGAAAATTGGGGGGAGGGGTATGGGTGGGGTGGTGATATCTGCATGACTATTAGTGACTCTCAGTTATCCCTTAGTACACTAGCTTAATCGTTAAATCTTCTGGTTGGATGTCGCTAGGGAGCACTCCTGCTCCTAAGTTGGCTGCAAACAGCCGTTTCAACTCCCCCTTATATCACAGCATAAACTGGGAACATTACACCTAATCCAATATTTTCATTCATGTTGTCACTTACCAGACTATCAGGTTGTCACATTAGGGTAGTTCTACATAAAATGTCTGTTCCCAACCTGCTGCTAACCAGTAACTAAACGTTTACCCTTCCAACCTGATGTCTGTGTTATAAGGAGAAATGGCATCTGATGTCAGTTTTTGATGGTAAACCACATTGGGACCAGGCTTGAAAGAATTTTTCTTGATTAAATCTGAGACTACATGATTTTTGGATTGTGCTATTTTTTATAATTAGTGTTTAGTTGGTGGGGGCGGTGGTGAGGGTGGAAGGACAGTCTGTTTGCTTTATGTTTAGTGGCATGCATCAGCATAGAAAGCCATTAGGAGAAAACTCAAGAGAGCATTCGCACGTTTGAGTTTAGGCGATTGCTATAGGTGCCCAGGAGTCAGTGTAAAGTTTGTTAGTATGCTAGGTCGCTTCTAATTTCACACTGCATTTCCTACAAGTTGGCCTGGATTTTTAACATGACTGAATGATGTACAGAATTATGCTCTCTGCCATGGCCCTTACAACATACTTCTGGGATTTTGGAATTCCATCTGTACATGTGGAAAGGAGCATATGTGCAGAGGTTTTTCTTAACTATGATTTATTACAGGTGAAGATGACTTTGGGAAGCCCTCCACTAACCAACCATTAGTACTTTTATCCCCCTAAGGGTCAAGTGGCTCCAGAGTTATTCCCAAGGCTATCTGTAATGCCAATCCTCCATGGAATGAATAGAGCTGCTCCAAAATGCACACATCCCCTCCTTACGGTGTACATCACGAGGCAGCAGAGAAGGAAGACGACACAAAATGATTGAATTTTCTATCTTAAAGAGACCAATGATATTCTCTATCAAATAGCATATATTTTCACAACTACATATTTTTAGACAATTGAGAAGTACTTTGAATAGAAACTATTCCCAAATTTTTTTTCCCTCTTTAAATACTCATGAATCACAGCAGGAAACAGAAAATACATCAGGCTCAATTAGATCAGTGGTTTTCAAACTGAGGAACTCAGACCTTTGAGGGTTCACGAGGGATGCGCAACGTCATAACGTATAATCTTGATTTTGGGCGGTGCGCGCAAATTGGTATTCCCTGCCTGGTTCCAGAAGGTAACCAGGAGGAGCTAACCTATGTTATTTAAACTTTATGGCTCATTTATCCCTAAAATTCACTGGAGGCATTACATTGGCCCAGAATTTGCTCAGAGTGGCGAACCAACAGTACTCACCGCTCCATAGTACTAACCCACTAACTTACTGGGTGCAATTCCTCTAATAGGAAGCGGAGCAGAGCCCAGTGTTAGTTCGAGCAAAGCTAGGACCCATGGGAGAAGCGAGAGGATCACACTCTCCCCTAGACCAATCAGACTGCAGCATTTTTGACAAGCTGCAAAACTGTTTCTGCAGGCTGCATTGAAAGGTACAACATTAAAATCATTGTGAAACAGTTATAGACAGCGAAAAAAGAGAGGGTAAGAAATAATCAAATTAAATAAAAGAGAAAATAAAAAGGAAAAGTAAATAAAAATGTTTTTAATTTTTTTAAAAGAAAAATTTTTAATGGTCAAGAACTAATAAAATAATGAGTAATGAGACTCAACATTTTTAGAAGTAAATTTTTAGTTGTTTCGCAGTCATTAAAACTTACTGTGCTATTAAAACTTAGTTTAGACCTGGTATTTTTAAGCATACCTATTTTGTGACGATATTAGTTACATTCCAGCTGGGCAGATGAGCAAGTTGGTGCTGGTTCAATGATTTCACTGATTGAACCCGGCGATACCCCTTTAATTCGAAGCAGTCATATCGCCGGCGAACCAGGAGCAGCAAGTTTCGGATTTCTGCATTTCACTGCGCATGTGCGAACGCCGGAACTTGCTCCTCGATTTCGCCACTGGGAACGGTGAGAGCTGTTGTGCTCACCGCTCTTTTCTAAGCAATTTGTGGGCCATTGTGATTTGATTCGACTCTCAGTCTCAGCTCAGTGAGCTAGGTTAGTGGTAGCAGGCATTATTTCTTAAAACATATGCATGATGATGCCATTAGCTTCTCAATATTGAGATGAGCTGAATCATCTAGACATTGACTGCAATGCAGATAGATGCATTGTGCAGAGTGGAGCAAGGGCATTCATCCCACTGACAACGTGCTGCAGTGTTAAAGGAACTTCTGACTGAAGGGGCAAGCTTCTTCAGAATTCTGTATTGTTTCAAGTTCTTAAAAAATACATTTTCTGCAGTGATAATACTGTCTACCTTTGAGTTACTGACATTGTCTCTTGGCTGTTTTGCAGGGAGAGGCTTAAGAACATAAGAAATAGGATCAGGAGTAGGCCACACGGCCTCTCAAGCCTGCTTCGCCATTCAATCAGATCACAGCTGATCTTCGGCCTCAACTCCACTTTCCTGCCCGATCCCCATTTCCCTTGATACCCCTGGAGTCCAGAAATCTGTCTCTCTCAGCCTTGAACATATTAAACGACTCAGCATACACAGCCCTCTGGGGTAGAGAATTCTTATGGGATTATGGGCTTATGGGATGTATCAGTATTTCCAAAGGTTCCCTCAAAGAGGAAAGTTTGTGAATTAGTGTGAGCAAACTAACATTTTGTCCCATGTCCTCTATACAGCTCAAGACAATATGGGAACAATACAGATTGCATTTTCCAGACTATCTTTGCGAACTACACCACAATCGTGTCACGTACATAACCCTCAGAGCAATAGCTTGTCAAAATTAAGGGAAGGAAATACCTTCAAAATTCTCATCAACTGATATTGCCATGCTCAGCTAGCCAATTCCACTGCATGTTCCAGTGCCTGCAATCAGTGCACTGTTATTTCAGGCACTTTACAAGATCAATGGTGGGCTTAGGTGCCAATGTTATGAAGGACCAAAAAGGAAATCATAGAAGCAAAAAAATTAGAATCATCAGGATACCACTCGGCTCCAGACCTCATTACAGCCTTGGTCCAAACATGGACAAAAGAGCTGAATTCCAGAGGTGAGAGTGACTGCCCTTGACATCAAGGCAGCATTTGACTGAGTGCGGCACCAAGGAGCCCTAGTAAAATTGAAGTCAATGGGAATCAGGGGGAAAACTCTCCAGTGGCTGGAGTCATACCTAGCACAAAGGAAGATGGTAGTGGTTGTTGGAGGCCAATCATCTCAGCCCCAGGACATTGCTGCAGGAGTTCCACAGGACAGTGTCCTAGGCCCAAACATCTTCAGCTGCTTCATCAATGACCTTCCCTCCATCATAAGGTCAGAAATGGGGATGTTCGCTGATGACTGCACAGTGTTCAGTTCCATTCGCAACCCCTCAGATAATGAAGCAGTCCATGCCCGCATGCAGCAAGACCTGGACAACATCCAGCCATGGGCTGATAAGTGGCAAGTAACATTCGTGCCAGACAAGTGCCAGGCAATGACCATCTCCAATGAGAGAATCTAACCACCTCCCCTTGACATTCAACGGCATTACCATCGCCGAATCCCCCAGCATCAACACCCCGGGGGTCACCATTGACCAGAAACTTAACTGGACCAGCCACATAAATACTGTGGCTACGAGAGCAGGTCAGAGGCTGGGTATTCTGTGGCGAGTGACTCACCTCCTGACTCCCCAAAGCCTTTCCACCATCGACAAGGCACAAGTCAGGAGTGTGATGGAATACTCTCCACTTGCCTGGATGAGTGCAGCTCCAACAACACTCAAGAAGCTCGACACCAGCCAGGACAAAGCAGTCCGCTTGATTGGCACCCCATCCACCACCCTAAACATTCACTCCCTCCACCACCAGCGCACTGTGGCTGCAGTGTGTACCATCCACAGGATGCACTGCAGCAACTCGCCAAGGCTTCTTCGACAGCACCTCCCAAACCCGCGACCTCTACCACCTAGAAGGACAAGAGCAGCAGGCACATGGGAACAACACCACCTGCACGTTCCCCTCCAAGTCACACACCATCCCGACTTGGAAATATATCGCCGTTCCTTCATTGTCGCTGGGTCAAAATCCTGGAACTCCCTTCCCAACAGCACTGTGGGAGAACCTTCACCACACGGACTGCAGCGGTTCAAGAAGGCGGCTCATTGTCACCTTCTCAAGGACAATTAGGGATGGGCAATAAATGCTGGCCTTGCCAGCGACATCCACATCCAATGAACGAATAAAAAAAAAACCCAGAAGCAAGGATCAATATCTCAATTATTAATATACTGAGTCACAATAACTACGATAGCTCTCAACCATATTAATTTGATACACACAGCACAGAAAAATATACACACAGATGTAAATATAGATCTTATTATACATGAGGTCTGGTCTTTCAATCCAGTGGCAATAACTGCCAATTGTTACCCATTATGACCCTGATTATTCTGTAAAATGGACAAGATCATCATCTCACCTTCTCTACAGGGAGGAGTATTTGTAGCAGACGTACAGTGAATAATGCAATGCTGACAAATGCCATTCGATGGTGCACTATAGTAGCCTCTGGCTGCTCTGCGGTAATGCTGGTATTGTGATAGCCAAGAGTTTCCCCTAAAGCATCCAAGCTTGCTATCAGGTTTTCCTTCTGTAAATGGCAGGGATGAAAAACATTATAGCTGCTCATTTGAAATACCATAAATCAATAACACTGGCTTATTACATGCTGCAACAGGTTAACCAAGCTATAATCGTTTTCTTAACTTAAAGAAAATCTAATAATGTATAGATATCTATGAGTGCTAGAAGACAAACTGCCAATTAAACATTTAAAACAAAAATAACAATTTAAGTAACTGTTCAAAAACATGCATTACTCTGAAAGTAAGAACATAAGAAAAAATCATGGATGAGAAAAGGCCATTTGAAGTTCATTCCTCTCATACTTCAACTCACCCAACCTACCAATAAACAGCATTTTGAAGTAGTGGCTTTGACTATTACCTTAACTGACAGATTATTCCAAATATTTATCACCCTTTGAGAGAAGAAATGTTTTCATATCTATTATATGATCTATCCATTGTCCGACTCAGCGAGATTGCTCTCACTTGGTTGCCCTCTTACCCATCCGATTGTAGCCAAAGCATCTCCAGCAATGGCTTCTCTTCTCACCTTCCACCATTACTTCCAGATTCCTCCAAGGATCTCTCCTTGGCCCCCTCCTCTTGCTCATCTACATGCTGTCCTTAGGCGAAATTCTCTGCCGATATGGGTCAGCTTCCACATGCATGCCGCGACACCTAGCTCTCTCGACCCCAACACCATCTCTGTGCTGTTCGACGACTGGATATCGGAAAAGCAGTCTATGAGCTGCAATATCCTCCGGTTAAACATTGGGAAGTCTGAAGCCACAAATTCTGTACCCTTGCCACCCATTCCATCCCTCTCCCCAGCCACTGTCTCAGGCTGAAGCAGACCATTCACAACCTCAGTGTCCCATTCGACCCCTAGCTGAGCTTCTGATCCATATACTTTACATCACTTCCATCTATGTAACATTGTCCTCCTCTGATCCTGGCTCAACCCATTTGCAGCTGAAACTATCATTCCTGCCTTTGCTACTTCCAGACTCAAATATTACCAAGTTTTATTGGCTGGCCTTCCATCCTCCACCAACCATAATTTTCAGCTCATTCAAAATTCTGCTGCCAGTATCCAGTTGAATTTTTTGAAGAGGTCACTAATAAGGTAGATAAGGGAGAGGCTATGGATGTTATCTATATGGACTTCCAGTAGATATTCAATAAGGTTCCACAAATAGATTATTAGCAAAAATGAGAGCGTACCGAATTGGAGGTAGCCTTTTGACTTGGGTTGGAAATTGGTTGGAAGGTAAGAAGGTAGGAGACAGAGTGTGGGGATAAAGGGGAGGTACTGATTGGCGAGATATGACAAGTGGTGTTCCTCAGGGATCTCTTCTGAGGCCTCAGCTTTTTACTATATTTATTGATGACTTGGATGAAGCTGAGTCAGCCCTCCAACCCCAACCCCTGCCAAACTCTCCATTCCTCCCTCTTTGGCCAAGCTTTTGGTCACCCCTCCCAATATCTCCTTCTTTGGTTTTGGATCCATTTTTGTCTGATTACGCCTATGTGAAGCACCTTGGGATGTTTCTCTTTGTTAAAATGCAAATTGTTTTATATACATTTACGTTTCACTAATTTAACTTTAGGTTCTCAGGTCCTTCTGGCCTCCCGCACCTTGAAATAAAATGCAGTAACAGGAACAAACTAGTAGAATACCCAATCGCCACTTATTGCACCCATTTTCTCTTCTGTTTCTTTTCTAAATGGCTATAAATATCTTCTAGCAGCAAATATGTAGTGCAACACTAGTTATGTTTCACCTGGTCCTTATAAAAGGGAGTCAATGTAGTTTTGCAAGGATAGGGGAGATAGGACCTGGTGCAGGATTAGAACATAGGAACAGGAGTAGGCCATTCAGCCCCTTGTGTTATAAATTGGATAGCCCGGTGGTGAAAGATGGAATATTAGAGCCTAGTCTTCAGTTGCTTCCAAGCCTTTATTCACAGAGCTCCACATTACGCCCACACCACACACTAGATCAGCTCTCTTATAAATGGATATAATAGAGTTCTCAATTGATACACACCACCTGAATACAATTAACACTAATTGATATAAATCATATGGATACCATTAACACCTTGGGCCTGCTCCGTCATTCAATTCGATTTTGGTTGATTTGCACCTCAACTCCATTTTCCTGCCTTTGTTCATATCCCTTGATACCCTTACCTAACAAAAATCTATCCATCTCAGTTGCTATAAACGGCTGACTGGGCAGGCTCACTTACATGCCATGCCAGAAATTGCTTTGAAACTTTCCTGTTGTCACCTCCCAAGCACACAGCTTTCAGAAAAAGCAATTACTAATGGCGTTGTCTGCAGGTAACAGAAAAACTTGATTTGTCAGCCAGACATGCCTACAGAGTAAGATTCCTACAGCCGCAGACGACAATCCTACTTAAGTGCTCCAATCAGACAATGTTGCAAGAATTTCACAGTTGGAATTAGTCTGTCCATGTTGGCTGTGGAATTGGTCCCTGGTGTCATCAGGAGCTTGCGCTCGTCAGAAACTCAGCTCCCCAAATAGCCAGCTATTTGGATTCTTTTTCCAAGGATACAGGGATACAGGATCCTACTTCGGATGAGAAACTTGTTCCAATTCATCTGAATAAGGAGCATCACAAAAGAATAAGGAGCATCACAAAAGAATCTGGTGCATTAAAAAGGGGCTTTCCCTATGGCTGCAGGGCTGAATATGAATTGTTAGGCCAGGCAGGCATGGCCTACATTCTTTCCAAAAGTACTGGTGCAGCTTTGCTTTGTGGATGGGAAAGCTAAATCATGGAAAAATCAAAGAATCCAGGATTCCAGCTCAAGCTGTGCTCTTGGGATGACATCAGAAGCTGCTAAAAATAAATGTGACAAGGACTTAAACCATAATGAGTCCTTGACATTCTTGATCAGTAGTCTTGCAGTATTAGATTGGATCTGGATCAGTCTTAGCAAAAAAGAAAAATCTGCAAGGGATGAAGAAAGAGTCAAAATTTTTCAAGCTCTTAAAAAAAACAGGTCTTAAGTTGGTAGTTTGGCCAAGGGATTTATGGGAAATAAATCAGCCAACATTGTTTTTTGGCATCAAAAATCAAGGCGAGGGAATATCCACATGTTCCATATTTGCTTCAGCGCTGGTCAGTGTCGTTGTCTTTACCAGTATCACGATGAGTGCTGTGGCATCAGCTGATGCAGCAACATAATGAGCAAGATTGCCCTCTAAGTACTGTGAGTCATGTTCCTGAAGCAGAGAACCAGTGTCAATGCACGACATTTTAAATTTGATAGCAGATGGTACCAAGTTTTCACAAAACCTACAGAGTGCAAAGTCTTACGGCTCCTAGAGGGCACGAGGACCTTCTGATCACTTTTCAGTCACAACGTACAGGGCTCAATCAGAGCTGCCATTGTAGGCCTTTTGTGGGAATGATTCAACCTGCATTCAACCTTCAACTCTCCATCAACCAGTGGGACCCTAAGGTCTCATGTGGAACTGAGTGATTCCTCACTTTTTTTTTTGAATGATCTCCTTTCACTCAATTAAGTACTCACATTAAGCCTTGCTGCTTAACTTGAAGCAGTTCACGCACTTTTGAAAGCTGTGCAATATCAGTAAACAATGCAAATATTTTTGGGGCGTCAGCTAGTAGAAAGTATTCTTGACAAGACCTACAGACCTTGGAAGAAGGTGTTGTCATCAAAGTCCAGGAGAATGGACCAGAAACAATTCAGCTGATATGATGACAGACCCCATGTGCTTCAGACCAAGCTCAATTTAAAAACAAATGCACTGATGAGACAAACTCCCAAATTTTACAAAATAATGTTTGTAAAGCATACAACTACAACTATAATCATTATTAGTTGCAGAAAAAGAGACTTGGGCACAAAAGTATAAATTAACTTTTTCATGGTGTGTTTATAACAAAACAAGCAAGAGAAAGGGAGCTGGGGTAGGAAAACTTCTTGGCCAATATGGCTACTGTTTGGTGTCAAGCTCTAAAAAGGGATTATTCTTGTTTTCACCCCCATTGAGATAAAAGCCTTATTAATTTGCATGTCAAAGTTGAACAAATGAGAAGGAATGGGGGAAAAGTATGAATTACAGATTATAGATTTTTGGATTCATGCTTCAGAGCTCTCCCCACCCCCTTTATTTTGTCTGCATATCAAACTGGTATTACATCACATGGCTACAGTCTGACTCTCTGATTTCCAGAAGTTCTGAGTTAAGCAGGAGCTTTTCTTTAGAATCAAAAAGGAAACCTTTACTGAGGCCAGATTCCCAGACTAATACTGTTCAGACACCTATTTGCACTCATACAGCCAGGATTTGTTTCAAGCATCTCAGGGCATTCCTTAGTATAGCTAGAGAACTCTACAGTATTATTAGTGTCTCTGCAACATATACTTATTACTGATTTACTGCTTCCCCCTACTGGTCAGAACCAAAATATTCACCAATAGTTCGGGCAGCTGTGACTGAAAATGTAACTTGTCTAAATAACTGCGGTACTTTTCTCGTGACAACGGTCAGTGAGATTTGAAGCAAGATTTACCCTAGGGCAGTTATCAGTTGTATTGGCAGAAAAGCAGGAGTCAAATTTAGGTTTACCATGACCAGTGGAATTAAAAAATCTGAAAATACAAACATCCACTACGTTGCTGTTATATATTATGGCCTTTTTTAAAATCAAGGTGTGCTACAAGAATTATCTCTTCCTTCCCGCAACTTCGATGGTATCTATTACTATCCAATGCATGGACAGAGTCTTATCCTGTACATAGCAGGCCTCCAGAAGCTCAGGAAAATGATTATTATTTTCTACGCTACAAGTGATTACACTTCAAAAGTACTTCATTGGCTGTGATGCACTTTGGGACGTCCTGAGGTCATGTAAGGTGCTATATAAATGCAAGTCTTTCTTTTATCTAATGTGGTAGAGACAGCACTAGTTTTGACTGGCATCATAAAGTATGAAAAGTAACTTATGAATTGTTATTACCCCTTCCCAACTCCCAGTGGCAGTTTCCCATTGCTGCCACTGGGAACCTTTAGAAAATAAAACAGCTGGCATTACACTTGACACTCGTGGGGAGCAAATAAATAAAATAAAATCACTTCACATTCTGTACGGAGAACTGAACTAAGACATCACTAATTCAGTGCATTGGCAAACAAGAAATTAAGGTTGTACTTGATCTCAGATAAGCAGACCAACAACTATTCAGACCTATTCTGATTCATCTTAATCGGGTTTGGGGTTCTATTTATAAACATAACCAATAAATTAGATTTCGGGTAGCTCAGAAATCGATGCAAACAAGCTTAAAAATGCCAGCATCCAGTTAAATAATACACTCACAAAGTGTATCATGAACAGTTTGCATAAACATAAGCTGCAGTACATAATGAATAATCTTACCAGTTCTCGACCTGTAAGACTATCATCAACCCAGACATCTTCAGAGATTGAATCACTGATGAGTAACACCACTTCAGTCAACAACTCCAGCACGCACATCACAATCTTCCTACTACCTGCAAAAAGGATTACTGCCAACTTAATGCTTGAAAAAGTAATGAGTCAACAGTATAAAAGATCTATATTTTATAAACTGAACATACTGAATATTAAGAGATGAAATCTATAAACAGTACAATTGCACTGGAATAGAATAGTATTCAAGGAATCAATGAAGATATGTGCACCTAAATAAGTTAAAGAAAAACTTCATCAGAATACTTAATGAAATGTTGCACTTAAAAAAAAAACACCGAGAAGGGAAATGAAGTGTATGGGGGAGTACTTTTTGTTTTAACGTTTAAAAGTATGCCACCACCTCATATAGAAAAGTACCACTATATTATTTGCATTTTTTGTACAAATAGGGATATTATTGCCTGCATGGAGATTCTGCTAGGCCACCCTAGATGATGTTACTGATGCAAAGTGCCCCAGTCCATCTTGCTGTGGCTCCACAGTAAACAGTAGCCATAAGGCATGACCTGCGAAAATCTCAGTACTAGCTGGGAATACAGGATCACAACCTGTAGCATGGTTTCCTGGGGTCAGACAGAGCTATGAGGAGCTCACAAGCTAGTCTGAAATCTCTGTCCCAGTTGTTTATTATGGAGTCACTTTTGAATGAATGGGAACTGTGCTGCTGCAACTGTGCTGTCATTGAGAAGCCTGGCAATGAGAACAACCTGATATGAGGCTCTCCATGCAAGCTGTAAAACTTTTGTTTTTACAAAATATTGTAAGTATATTATTCTTCTATGCAGAATGATGGAGTTCTTTGAACAAGAGCTACTACCCACCAACCCCAGACTTTCTCTCCAGATAAAGCAGCCCGCTTGATTGGCACCCCATCCACCACCCTAAATATTCACTCCCTTCACCACCGGCGCACTGTGGCTGCAGTGTGCACCATCCACAGGATGCACTGCAGCAACTCGCCAAGGCTTCTTCAACAGCACCTCCCAAACCCGCGACCTCTACCACCTAGAAGGACAAGGGCAGCAGGCGCATGGGAACAACACCACCTGCACGTTCCCCTCCAAGTCACACACCATCCCGACTTGGAAACATATCGCCGTTCCTTCATTGTCGCTGGGTCAAAATCCTGGAACTCCCTTCCTAACAGCACTGTGGGAGAACCGTCACCACACGGACTGCAGCGGTTCAAGAAGGCGGCTCACCACCACCTTCTCAAGGGCAATTAGGGATGGGCAATAAATGCTGGCCTCACCAGCGACGCCCACATCCCGTGAATGAATAAAAAAAAACTTTATGCAATGTACATTATATTTTTGATTGCCACCAGTGTCCTCTACTCTCAAAAGCACTGTACATTTTGAGCAACTGCCCACTCAAGAAATGATAATTTTTTAAAAGGCCAACAACTTACAAATTAATAATAGTCAAATCTTGCTGATCCTCCCCCACATCGGGGATTATTATTTATGATAATTGCATTTCCTGGTAATCAACTCTTTTATCTCATGATTAACCATTGCGTTATGATCACTGTGAGTTGATCTTTCAGTATGGTTGTCATCACACATCAACATGAAGTACATTGCTCATCATTATCTGCCATGACACCCAGTGTTGAGGAAACACTGAATTAATTAGAATTCCCTTTCTCTTTTAAAGAACAATCTTAAAAAGAAAGTATAAAAAGAGAAAGTATAAAAAAAGAAAGTATAAAAAGAGAAAGAAAGTATAAAAAGAGAAAGAAAGTATAAAAAGAGAAAGAAAGCCAGTCACTTCCTTCAACTTGGCTTCCCTCCAACAAGAGGAACTGAGTAGCTACAAATTTAGATAAACTTACAACAGCAAATTAGCCTCTAATTGACCTGACGATCCTTATTTAGGTTAATTCCCCACAGTGTGGAGTGATACTAAAGGCACCAAGTATGTTAGCAGCTAAAGATCACAACTTGACTCGAGACTACCTATGTGCAACACCAATGGATACATGACAGTAATAGATCCATTACCATAACGAATCACAGGGCAAAAATCTAATTATGGGTCTCATTCTCCTTTAGAGCAGTCTCAGCTATCCATTATTAAATAGGTGAGTTATCACTGTTGCATTGCTTTTCCTTTTTAAATTTTTTTTATTCAACTCCTTCTATTCCATCCCTGCAATATGCCTCAACACAAACCTCAGGAGCACCTCCAGTTGCACCAGTGTGCAATTTCAAATTTAGATGGGCCAAATTAATTTGTATGAGATTATAACCGTCCAAGCACAGCAGGATTTAATTTCAAAGCCATTCTACCACACTGTACCACCAAGTTCTGCATATGAGCTTTTTAAAAAAAAAATCACTGAGGCAGTTTCTTTCTGCCAGTTGACCTCTATTTCCCTAGTCTTGTATCCATGTTGTAAACGATTGTTCCCCCACTTTCAACTTGGGCTACGTGACATAAAGTCACATGGATAAAACTTGAATGTTACTCAGAACAGTTTCCACAAGGCTGGTTACCTGTTCTGAGCATGGGCACTGCATGTTCCAGGACAACCACACAAAACTGCGGGAGGCTAAGCTGCTGGAACTGAAGCTCCAAGGAATCCTCACTTTCCATCTCAGGCAGCTCCAAGTGGGCCAATTCAGTCACAGAATGGTTAGACATCGGACTTCTCGAGTTAGGATTTCCTTGGGAACTGCTTCCACTAGAATAGAAAGAACATTTAGAAACAAAAATACTAACAAAGCAAACAACTCATCATTCCATCTGCAGAAAGCTATAAAGAAAATTGGACTGTAAATCATTAATGGTATAACAGACTCTATTTTTGTGTCTCTCTCATTGAACACCAGCTCTCAACACTATACAAAAGTGTTGACTAGGACAGACGTCGCATACAGTCATTTTCATAAGCCAAAATACATCCCTCCTGGTTTTTCATAACCACATCAACCATAACCATGTGCTGATGAAACTCAAAAACCACATCTCATCAACAGAAAAACTGCAGTATAACTGGGGTGAAGTCACCAAACTGAAGGAGTTTGACCAGTCAGTAATCAGACATAGTTTTGGCTTTGTATAAGAAACACCCAGGAAGTCCACTGGACTGACTCTGAACTTTCTAAAACTTCATTTTAAAAATTCTTAATGTTAGCAAAGAGCTAGCTGGCTGACATCTTGGAAAATCCCCAAACAAGAAGAAAGGATATAGCATTAAGTTCTTTGGGCTTCAATTTTTCACAAGAGTCACAGAGTTAGCACAAATTTGCAGCTCCATGAAAACATATAAAGACATTTTCAATATCAGTTCATCATTCAAAAATAATTGGCCGGATTTTGCTGTAAAAATAACGGTGAGGCTAACAGCACTCACCGTTATTCACGTGCAAATCGGATGACCACACATGTGTAGTTAAACACAGAAATTCGGAAATTGCTGGCCGAGATGCCCTGCTCCTCCAAAAGCTGCATGAGAATGGTATCTCGCTGCCTGGCTCCCAGTTCAAATGTATTGAATGGCATGAAGTTCCTGTACTTACCTGATAGATAAACTCGCCAAAAAAAGTTAAGTCAAGTCATTTCAAATCTAAGTCTTAATTACTGTCAAACAACCTCTCTGGCACTGAAAATTAACTTTTACAAATGTAGCGTCTCATTTCTTCATATTTTAATTATTATTGGATATTAAAAAAAATGTAAATAATTTAAAAAATCTTTTTCTTTGTCTTTTTTATCTCTGTCCCTTAGTTCAATCTTTCTTGCCCTCTGTTTATTTCACTTTCTGTACCTGATTTGACATTCAATTCACTATTCTAACTTACACTTCCTGGTTCTGACTGCGCTGTTATTAACGATTCTTCAATCTGATTAGTTAAGGGGATACACAGCTGCTTGCCCCATAGAGGGCCCCGTGCTTTTTGGATCTCTAATTTCCAGGAACTTACCGTGCAAAAGCACATAGAAAATCTATGGGCAAGTGCAAGTCTAACGAACAGCAAAATCCGGCCCATTCTTTTTAATTATAAAACAAGAAAAGCCACTTCTAGTTCTCCAACTTTGTATAGTAGACTGTATGAGAAGTATTACTGCTGTAAGTGCCTGTATGAATTTTTTTTTTTACAAAGTTACCCTACTATGGAATAATTCCACCCATGTGAAAGATCAAATCCATCACATTAAGGTATTTATATGCTGCATGAATTTTTTTTTTTGCAAGATGTTACTATGTCTTTATCATAGAAAGGTTACAGCATTGAAGGAGGCCATTTGGTCCATCGAGACCGTGCCGACTCTATGCAAGAGCAATGCAGCTAGTCCCACTCCCCTGCCCTATCCCATAGCCCTGCAATTTTTTTCCTTTCAAGTATTTATCCAGTTCCCTTTTGAAAGCCACAATTGAATCTGCCTCAACCACCCTCCCCCACAACAGCCCAGCAGTGCATTCCAGATCCTAACCACTCACTGAATAAAAAAAGTTTTTCCTCATGTCACCTTTGGGTCTTTTGCCAATCACCTTAAAATCGATGACCTCTGGTTCTTGACCCTTCCGCCAATGGGAACAGTTTCTCTCTATCTACTCTGTCTAGACTCCAAGATTTTAAACACCTCGATCAAATCTCCTCTCAACCTTCTCTGTTCCAAGGAGAACACCACCAGTTTCTCCAGTCTATCCAGATAACTAAAGTCCCTCATCCCTGGAATCATTCTAGTAAATCTTTTCTGCAACCTCCACCCTTTAGGACAAGAAAAATGAAATATCAAAACAGAGTTTGAGATTGGGATAGTGAAGTTACATTTTTTGTAATACCCAAACAAATGGCATTGCTTCATCCTATATTAAACTGCTAAAACAAATTCAAACAAACAATCAATGACTTGAGAATGGTAGTGTTTTGTTTTTAAATATGCACAATAGGAAAAAGTTTATTTTGCTCTTATAAATAGCTGCTATTGCAGATCGATAATGTACTTAGAGGTAGTCATCTAAATTGGGATTAAGTAGGCATATCACTTTGTTAGTTTTGCTAGATTTACCATTAAACAGTCATTAACTAAAATTTGCCACTGTGTGTCTACTGGAAAAAAAAATTGTGGAACTTTCTCCAAAATAGAAATTTCCAGCAAGACCTATAACCATGGATTTTTCTCTGACTGTTTATAAAATGATTTATAGCTGTGAGGAGTGAAGGCCAACCTGAGATTAAAAACATAAAGCAGGAGTTGGGTCAGTAATTCCATTGCTTCTCCATTACTCTCGTTGCCCTAGTGGTGGCAACTGATTAGTGTTAGTTGGAAAATAGCTTCACCACACAATAGATATTACCAGCAAGTAAAAATTTTTCAAGTCAAGTGGTTAAGCACAACAGCCAGATGAAAATCAAAGCTTTTTTTCTTGTCCAGAGAGATCATATATCTGAAATGTGTGACTTGTACTCAATTTCTGCTTTGCTTTAAATGGATGTTGGCTCTGAACCTAAATGTGCAAACCAATGACATCATGATTGACAGGCTGGACTGTGAGCAGCACAGAAATAACATACTATGATGGCAAATTCAATTCCACCCCTCATTTACTCCCAAACAATTTATCACTT
The DNA here is from genome assembly GCF_035084215.1 of Heptranchias perlo. Lineage (NCBI taxonomy): Eukaryota > Metazoa > Chordata > Chondrichthyes > Hexanchiformes > Hexanchidae > Heptranchias > Heptranchias perlo. The sequence goes on from NC_090327.1 coordinate 106,541,894, forward strand.
TGGACTATTATCCTGATACAAAGCAAAGTGGGAAAAATCAGAGACAATTCCTCTTTCTAAGCACTACTGCTCTGCAATTTATCAATACCACACATTCCATAGTAATAAAGAATCAAATAGTCAAGAATGCAAATTTTCATAAGGCAGTTGCCAGCAATCTCTTCCCAACTGAACAAGAGATGTTGACTGATCTTTAAAGAAACTTAAATGATCCTTCGTCTCCTAATGGGGAATGGAAGGTCAATGTCAACAAGATGAACATAATCCCTATGATTAACAAGCTATCTTTTAATTTTTATTTTGAGGTATTTGTACTGTAATTTTATGGAATTGGCAATAATTCAGGATTAGTATGAAGATATTACAGAAGGACAGTACAATCACCGAGGTCAATACTTTAAAAAAAAAAACAGATGCATCAAAGTTCTGTAGTTTGCAATTTGGCTTGCTCCAAAATTTACTGAAATGTACGACAAATATAGCAGCTAGAAGTGAAACAGCCTTTTAAAAAATATATGGATATATAGTATCGCAGGAAGGACATCACTGTTGACTCTCAATCTTTTTCTCGCTTAAGAAAAAGTAAAGATTTCAACGCTTAGTTGGATAAGTATCTACAAGGTATTTAAATGAACTATATGAAATAGGAATTAGCAGACACCTAGAAGGATCTCTCAAATAGGGCTGGGAAGAGGAATCCTGTGGCTTTCGTTTAAGGACCATATTCATAATTTCTAGGCCTCCCCTATCACAAATGACCCAGATAAACTGTAAATACCAGATAAAAAGAACATGCCAAATGTAATTTCAAGGTGCTGTGCTTCTGAAGTTTTAAAAGTTAAATCTTTGTGAAGAGTCTTGGTGAATGGTTAGAAGATAGGTTAGTTGCTTATCTGGCACTGGATGAGATGCCAAGTGTTCTGTCTCAGAGTCACCCTTGGAATAGGCCCATCACAATGGATTTTGAAGAAGGTTGTTCATTAGAGCAGGCTTGTAAAAGAAAATCTTATTTTGTGAATTTTTGCACTCATCAAGGTGAGAGGTTAGTGCTGTGGAACAGAACACTTTCATGAACCTAGTGTTTGGTCAAGCACTCCCAGGTCAGGTGTAGGATGGCTAGTTGCAAAGTTCCCTCTACTGTACCACAAAAATCAGCCTCAACCCAACTTCAGAGAGTAGCCCCAGCTGGACTAATGTTACATTTGTCCATTTACCACACCAGACATATTGTGGCCTATTAGATAGAGGTTGCCAATTAGATTGAGCTTTGCACTGTGGGTTCATGTCCATTTAAACTCTATTAAGACAGCCTCAACTCATTTCATGTTAAGACCCCCACAGCCTGTAGAGAGGAGACTTTCATCCCATCAGTCTAGGCCAAATCCCAGAGCTGAAAGACTGCTACATCACCCAGTTCCGAAGGAAGGGGTGTTCTGTCAAACTTTGACTGGCAGCTACCAAGAGAATGCTCGGGCAGGAGAGAGAACAACATACAATGGGTATAACAAAAGCAAAATGCTGCAGATGCTGGAAATCTGAAATAAAAACAGAAAACGCTGGAAATACTAAGCAGGTCAGGCACCATCTGTGGAGAGAGAAATACAGTTAATGTTTCAGTTCAATGACCTTTTTGACACTTTTGATTTAACACAAGTGCAGGGGTTTAAGATTTCGACTTGTCTGACCCACCTCTTTTCTTACCCATGGACAATGAATAATTTCTGTAACAATGCTGCACACCTGTCAATAACATACAGTTTTACTCAGTCATCAAATTTGTGAACAGCAAGAGTGACATAATTACAAGTCCATTAAACATATGGAGTATTTATTTTTAAGACTGAATTTAATTAAAGAAAAACACAATGGCCCAGAATTTGCTGTCAAAATAACAGGGAGGCTAATGGCACTCGGCGTTCTCTACGCGCAAATAATTTTCTTCAGTAAGCCTCTATAAATTTATACTCAATCTCTCTGATAATACCTAATTTAGTCTCTCATTTTCCCTTTTTTTTTTTACTGGAGCTAAATACTCATGACAATTTATAGATCGATCCACTCTCTCAGTACTGCACTGCTGTGTCAGCCTTGTTTTAGGGCTCAAGTCCTGGTGTAGAGCTTGAATCTATAGCCAACTACCAACTGGGCCAAGCTGTCACTTGGACAGGGATGGGCTGAATGACTTTCTTACTTTTCCACATTCTAATGTTCACTCAAACACTAATATGTTTTTAATTCCTACAAGCTCATAAATCTATGGAGCTTGACTCAAGACTGTGAAACTTTCTGTAATGAATTTCCTTTGCACTTCAAGGAATAGGGACTCCCTTTCCATCACTTTCTTTCTGTCATTGCAGGAAATTACAGTGATAAAAAATTGCCTCATTGTATAAATAAGAAAATGCTACAGCCTTTAATGTTCAAAAAGAAAAAAAAGGAGAACATGGCTCATTAGCAAAAGCAAACGTCTTAAACTTAGCAATGGATGAAGATCAATCTTGGCCACCTCTCCTCCAATCAGGAAAGATAAAAGAAAGAAACCAGAGTGCAGGAAATGTGAAATACAAACAGAACATATTGGAAATACACAGCATATCATTCCACACCCATCAAGAGAAAAAGGGAGATTGTTTCAGGCATAGATCCTTTGTAAGAATTGATGGAAGGTTCTATACCTGAAATGTTAACCAGATTTTCTCTTCACAGGTCCGACATTTTCCAGTATTTTCTGTTTTTACTTATTTAAACTAGTCCAGTTAAATAAATCTCCAGAAGATTTTATTTTCAATGAAAGACTGGCAAAGTTCAATCAGAATGTCTTTGTAAATAATTGTAAAATGGAATTGAGTGCTTCAATTAAAATTGAAGTGCAGTGCACTCTAAATAAACATAACCCCTAAAAAAATGTGCAAGTGCACAAATAGACATTTCGCATTAACAGAATGTATCATGGTCCAGCATTCGTTGTCTACTGAAAAGGAGCAAATCTCCAGGATACATAAAGAGGTCATAGGTAGTATGATCCCCAAGCAACCTTTCATTTACCTTGAAGATACTGCATCACCATCTTGGCCATCCCCTCTGGGACGCTGAACAGTTCGCCCAATCACAGATGGTCTAGGACTGGTACTTCTGGGAGATGGATTTTGGGAAATATGTATCCCCCGTGTTTCCTGGGAATAAGCCACGGAAGAGTTCTGGGAAACTAAATCTAAAGGCCCACAAAAAAAGACACAAAAATGATAAAAGAAAATCCATTTCCAATATATTATAAAAAGGTAACTTAGTGTCAGGGTTACTGTTTACACAAGTGTAAATGTGGGCACTTGTTTTTTTTTAAAGTTGTTTATATCATGGATTAATAAAGAACAACCAGCATGTAGATGTAAAAGGCAAGTAGTGTCTGACAAATGTAATAAAGAGTTCTTTGAAGAAATAACAGAGCGTACAAGGATATTGTGTATATGGATTTTTAACGGATAATTGATAAGATGCCGCACAAGAGGCAAAATTAAGGCACATGTTATCAAAAGAAATATGGCAGCATAGTTAGGAAGTTGGTTAAAGGACATAAAATAAAAAGAGTGGTTAATGGATGTTTTTCAAACTAGAAGGCTGTAAACAGTGGTATTCACCACAGCTGAATACTGGGACCATTGCTCTTCTCAAAGTATATTACTAAATTTAGTATGTCCTGCCACATATCATTGAAAAATTCTATGTAATCTTTATCCTGTGATGCCTGTAAGTAACTTGATAGTTATGTGGCAATCTGTGATGCTGACTCCCTGCTGCAGTTGTCTCACTAATGCAGTTCCATGCTCTGATTTTGTTAAGTTTTTCAACCCCCAGTGTATCAGCCATCTTTGTTGAGGTAAGTACCAAACAAGTATTAACGTGTTGTTTAAATTTTTTTTTAAAAGTCTTGCTCCCTTACAGGTATCCTGGCATTTCAACCCTGCCGTTTCATCCCTTTGTGCCACCAGGTCTTCCATTTCTCCATCCTATGCTGCTGCATTTTCATGCGTCCTTTATCTTATTGCTGCAATTTGGCAATAGGCCTGTGCTTGGCTACCATTGCTTCCCGGGTCAGCCACTGGCCCATTCTTCACCAGTGCTACGTTTTCCCTCAATCAGGTTTCTGCTTCTACCTGCGGACACTTCCACAGCTTCCCTCCCCACTCATAGTCGTTAGTTCTCCCCCAGTGCTCTGCCCCTTCTGTGGGCTTCTCAACATGGCTACTCTGTCCCTGTTCGCAATCAGGACTGGTCCACCCCCTGTTCTCGGGCCCACTAAACTGTTAACAGTCCTACTTCCAAAGAATCCAAAAAGGATGGTCAGGCCACTTTGCACACAGTTAGTGCAACAATGAGGAGTTTATCATTCTGCATCAGGAAATGGAAGATTCTTCCTGTACCAATCGAGAAGAACAACCAACACTGACCGTCAGATCTCCACTGCCTGTTTTTCAGCCCATATCTCCATCACTACAGCTGCTCCTCACTTAATTAGTCCAAGTCAGGTTTCCCGCCAACATTTTATATCTTTTCTTTCTATTTTATGTTTATATCTTTATTACAATAAACTATAGAATGTTACACAATATATTTATAGCATGATCTGCACTTGGGTGTGGGGGCACAATATCAAATTGGCAGATCACATGAAAATAGGGAGTGTGATTAATTGTTAAGAGGACTGTATGTGATTTCAGGACACAGGCAGGTTAGCAGATTGGGCAGATAGATGTCAGATGAAATTTAATGCAGCCAAATGAGAAATTTTGCCAGGAAGGATAAGGAGAGGAAACATGCACTAAATGGTTAAACTTTAAAAGGACTCAAGGAGCAGAGACTTAGGATTTCAGATACAACATTTTTTTTTAAAGAAGTGGAAGAACAAGTTGTAAAAAAACAAGTATATGGGATCCTAGATTTTATAAACAGGTGCATCAAGTACAAAAGCAAAAAAGGTAATGCTAAGCCTACACAAATCATTGATTGGGCCGCAGTTACAATACTACATCCGGTTTTGGGCATCCTACCTTAAAAAGGATGTCAAAGCCATAGAAAGGGTGCAAGAGAAATTCACTAAGATGATACCAGGGATGAGAGACTTTAGCTATTAGCAGAGCCGAGAGAAACTGAGGCTCTTTTCATTACAGCAGAGAAAGTTATGAGGAGATTTGATAGACATTTTCAAAATGACTACTACCTGTTTTGATAAAGTAAATAAGGAAAACTATTTTCACTGGTCAATGAGTTGATAACTATAGGGCATAAACCAAAGATGAAAGGCAGAGGTTGGGAAAATAATTTTTACACTGTTTCCACAGTGGTGAAGACTCCACAATGGGAGATGGGGAAACGACAGGGGAATGGGACTAAGTGGAAAGCTCATTTAAAGAGCAGACATGGGTGAGATTCTACGATTCATTCTCGTTGGGAGCCCTATATTCATCCATTTCATTGGATCCACCTGCTTGCTGTTAATGGTACTATTGTGTTTAAAGACAAATCACTGCTTTTAAAAAAAAATCAGTTTTCACTGAGTATTTAGCATCAATAGCATTTAATGCCATGGGAGTAAAAACGGCATCTAAAACATTTAAGCCAGGCAGCTGACCATTAAAACTTTGCTGGCATCAGTCTATAAATTGCACATCAGATCATCAGATTATCAGATTATAAAAGCCTACATGAAAGTGCATGTTTCCACAGTTGATTCCACAGGACAGACTAATAATAATTCAAAGCTGTTTATTTGCATGAATCTTTTTTATTATCCTGTATTGCAAATATACAAATGTAATTACAATATTAAGAAAAAGTACAAGAAAAAATTCAAATTATCTAATAGTTATAATTAACCAACTTCAAACAGTAGACTATGCTTGCCATTCTTAGTATTTATTCCTATATTAAATTTCTCCGGATCTCATTTAAAATAAATGGGTTAATAAATCTATTTAAATAGTAACTTAATGAATTTCGTATTCATACATTAAGCATGTGTATGCTCAAATCCCACAATTCAATTTCACAAGATAGATTCGGACGAAGGCAGCCCTTCATCCCATTTTGATTTTGTCCTTCTGTAATACCTTCCCTACTGTCTTCCCTTTACGGCTTCCAGCGGTTTCTTAAATCACTCCAATGTCTAGCCTCAACCACCTTTCCTTGCCTTTGATCACCTTGTGTGTAAATAAATAAATTCCAGACATCTATTCTAAATTTGCCATTCGCAACCTTGTGCCTGTGCCCTCTTATCCTTCAGCCTTGATATATCAAGTATTGTGTCAGATTTACTTTCTCTATATTTTGTCATTACTTTACTCTGTAAATATTCCCTCCAAGATGCCTCTTTGCAAGGTTGAAGAGCCGCAGCTTAACAAGTCATTACTCCTAACTCTTCCTTCCGATACGGGATCAGCTTTGTGCTCTCTTGCACTACCTGTAGACCTGGATGGTCCCCTTCAAGACTCAAGTCTCTCTACATTCTCCCTTGCCTAAGTCATGCTCCATTACCTAGCTGTGTCCAAGAATTGGCAAAACTCATCCAGAGATCAGGCAAATTCAAATGTCACTCAAGTACGCTCTAGATCTTTCAAGGTCCCGATGCTGCAGTAACCAGTCATACTGAATATAATTAAGAGATCAAAGATAAAACGTGGGTTGTTTTAATCAGTGGGGTTGAACTATAGACCCCCCCCCCCACAAACTGTGGTAGAGAAATAAAAGATGAGTAGGAATAATAACATCATTGATCTAGGAGATTTTAATTACCCAGTCATTGGTTGGGACAGGGAGGGAATATATAGAGAAAGGCGAATAGAATTCCTGAAATATGTGCCGGACTCCTTTCTCAAGCGATACATTTGTATGCCTACAAGAAGACAGGCATTGCTAGATCTAATTATGAGCAATGAAATAGATCAGGTAGATGAATTAAGTGTGGGTGAGCGCCTCGGGAGTAGTGACCATAATATGATTAGATTTAGTTTCAAATTGAAAGGCAAAAATATTAGTACAAAAACAAGGGCACAGATTGGAATAGGACAGATTTTAGAAACATGACGATGAGGTAGCTGAGGTGAACGTACGAAAAAAGAACATATGAATGTACAAAAAAGATGAACAGATAAAGACCAGCTGGACCATCAAGCCTGTTCCAGGTAAGATGGAAAGAGACATTGGCGCACAGGTCTATTTCAACATTGGGATAGTTTTATAAAGGAGATTGTAGAGTTACAGGCTAAATATATACCATTGAAAAAGGTGACTAATTCAAGTTTAAGAATGCTGTGGATAAATAAAATAAGTTGGAAACAATTGAAGAAGGGTGTGTATGAGGCCTATATAAATTAAGATGATTAAAAATTAGAGAATGAGAAAATAAGAAAAAAGGTTAAGAAAGGAATAAGGAAAGCAAGGAGACAATCTTCAAAAATATTATAAAAAAGCGGATTATTCTACAAATATATCAATAAAAAGAGAATTGTCAAATGTAAGGTGGGACCCCGAAGAGGAGAGGATAACGAGTTACTAGAAGACAAACGTAAATTGGCAGGGAAGCTTAACAAGTATTTCCCTTCAGTGTTTACAAAATAGAGAAGCATATTGGGTGAGGGAGGTAAATCCTGAATTGCTTAAAAGCAAATTGAGAAATATAAATAAATAAAAGGAAAATATTAAACAAATTAGTTAAGTTTTATAAACTTGAAATGGTGAAAAGAAATAGGAGAGGCCCTAGGAATTATATTTCAGGGTTCTATAGAGTGGATGTGTGCCAGAGGATTGGAAAGTGGCCAATGTAATACCCATTTTCAAAAAGGGAAAAAGAGCTATTCCGAGTAACTACAGACCAGTTAGGAAAGTTTGGAATCTTTAATTAAAGATGAAATTACTAAATATCCTGAAGAGAAAATAATTAGAAGCAGCCAACAGATTTCAGAAAGTAAACTTAACAGAGTTCTGGGAGGAGGTGACGGATGTGATGGAGGGGGGAAATGCAGTGGATTTGGTGTACATGGACTTTCAGAAAGCATTTGACAAGGTACCACACGAGAGATTATTGGATAAAATTATGGGATTAGGGAGAGGGTAGCAGATTGGATTAAAAACCAGTTAAAAAAGAGGAAACAGAGAGCAGGAGTTAAGGCGGTTTCTCGGAGTGGTTGCAAGGAGGTAGCGGTATTCCACAGGGTTCCGTTCTGGGACCATTTCTGTTCATTGTGTACATCAACGATTTGGATATAGGGCTATAGGGAATTATGTTCAAATTGGTACAGTAAATAATTCTGAAGACCAAAGGAAGCTGCAAAGGGATATTAATGAGATGGTGGAATGGACAAAAAAAGTGCCAAATGGAATTCAATGTCAGTAAAGTCAGATGGTACATTTTGGTTAAAAAAAAAGTAATCATTATACTTTGAATGGAGGAATGCCATGTGATGTGGAAGAACAGATGAATTTGAGGATTCAGGTTCACAAGACGTTAAAAGCAACACCTCAAGTAGATAAGGGAATTGAAAAAGCTAATAGAACACAGGGTTTATGGCAAAAGGTGTTGAATGTAAAAGTTGAGTTGTAATGGTGAATCTGATTAACCCTTAGTAATACCACAGTTGGAATACTGTGTGCAATTTTGGGCTCCACACTATAGGAAGGATGTTGAGGCAAACTACAGTACAAATTCACTAGGATGTTGCCTGGTTTGAGGAAATACAAATACAAAGAAAGACTTATAAATTTGAGTCTGATTTAATTAGAACAGAGGTGATTACAAAGTGAATTGGTAGAGGTATTCAAAATAATGAAGAGGTACAGTAGATACAAACAGACTGTTTCAAGTGATTGAGGAAGTAGAATGTGGGGACATATATACAATGTTAAGAGATTTAGGACAGAGAGCAGGAGAAACTGTTTATACATACATGGTTGTATACCTGTGGAATGCACCACTGAAGTTAGTGACTGAAGCAGAGACCATGTCAACATTTAAGAATAGGTTAGATGGGTGTTTGGTTATAGGTGATACTGCTTGTGTGGGGGATAAACGCCAACACAAACTGGTTGGAGCATTAGGGATGGGCAATAAATGCTGGCCTTGCCAGCAAAGCCCACACCCCATGAACCAATGAAAAAAAAATCCAGTTTCCGTTTTGTAATGTATATGGAATTCTTTCAGCCTAGACTAGGTTAATTAATTTCTGATGGGGTCAGTCAGTCATGCAGTTAACATTAGTGAGCTTCCCACATATGTTCACAAAGCCAACAGTGAACTACATGCTTCACCATTTGAGACACAGACAGCCTGGTCCCTACTGTAATTTTTTAAGTCATATTTAAACTAAAATATTTGGGTGAAAGACAGTAAGTAGTTCAACTTACCTTGTTTTGCAGAAAAGAAGCTGGGATCCCTGTGGAAGTTCAGTCTACTTTGTAAATAATTGCACAGTTGGGTCAGGCAACCTACAGCTTGCATTGCTAAATGTTGTGTTCCATCTCTCCCAAATGCTAATTTTGTCAACAAGAGAAGGTTCTAAAAGGGAAAGAGTTAAAATATTAGTGATTATGGTTAAATGAAAAAGCAAGGAACTCCCTCAATGGTTCAGCAAATTTATTTGGCAAGTAGATGAGCCGTGCAGACAGGAAGGTTCCAGGTTTGATTCCCCATCTGTGCTGACTTAGCCAACTATAGCCAGGGTGGCAGCAAAGGTGCTATATTGCCTTCAGTGCCCTGGGCTAGGTAAGGAAAGCAAAATCAAAATGGACATGTTTACCACTTCTTACCCAGTGCCCCCTTCTGGATGTGCACATGTGCACACATTGGCTGGGAATAGGATTGGTTCAGCTGTGATGTCCCCGGTGGATAAATAGCCTGCTAACACTCACTACGAGGCTCACACATGAATAATCAACATGCCAATATGTGTGGAGATTGCAGCCTAGCCAGCAGCATTACTTAATGCATTTCGCTCAGGTTAGTCAAATAAGACTAACAACTGGCCAGTTTCCAAGCATGATCCAACCTTAAAGTTAAAGAGCATCTGAAATTATTGATCCCAGGCCAGACTTCTGACCTATTGTAGCTCTTCCTGAATTCTGTCCTAAATTCCAAACTGAAGCTTAATTTAGCCGTGTTATCTAACCCAACTGTACCTGAAGACAAATCTCTTCCAAATTTAAAAAAAATAAATAAAACCAAATCTAACTGTTACTGATGGGTTTTGGTAAATACAAAACAATTTTAATTCATGATAGATTCATATTGCTAACCATACGTCGCCCTCCTACAGATCTGTCTTGCTCAAGCAGATGGCAATGTGCAAAGTACCAGAAAAGGGAACAGTTCATGATAATCATGAAAAACACACATTTTATGCTGTCTTTGAACAAGATTTGACAGTTTGTTTCCACAGATATAAAATGACACTGTACCCTTATGTTATCATACCAAGTGAGACAATTTAATACTTAGCTTTTGCTTGTTGAATTAACCACAAGCTTTCCTGAGCTGCTACAAGATTTTTTTTTAAAACCAAAATCATGTAGACAAAGAAATTTAACATCTAGTTCTTCTAAACACAATTAGCTATTAATTTCAGAGAAAGCAGTAGCAGTTTTAATTCCCGATGAAATGCAATTATTGGCAGAGTGCATTTTTAAAACAGAGATCTAATTTCTAATAATCATTGAACTGTATCTTCTATGCGACATGAATCGTGATTTTTAAAAAAATTTGTTCTCAGGACCTAAGTGACGCTAGTAAGCTCACATTTATTGCTCACCCCTGAACTGCCTTAAAAAGGTAATGGGAAGCCTCCTTACTTTATAGCAATTGTTCGTTTTTACTTCAGAGGACAATAAGAGTCAACCACGAAGTGTGGGACTAGAGCTGAATGCAGGCCAGGTAGGGGTGACGGGTTCCGTTCCCTGAAGGACATCAATGAACCAATTGGGTTTTTATGACAATCTGGCAGCTTCCATGGTGATTTTTTCTGGTGCCAGCCCAATAATCACCAAATTTATTGAATCCAATTTCACAACTTGTCACGGTATAGTTTGAACTCATGAGTTCTGGATTGTTAGTCCAATACCAATACACAACCTTGCTTGATTATTAATCACATTTCACTTAATAAGGCTTTGGTTTCTCTATCAATATATAACCTAACTCTGAAATTGGAAAGATTTTATTCTTACAGGACTGAATATGGGTCAATATTTAACCTACGACCATGAATAGTGTGTTTCTTACCTGGACGATCTTTGGGCGCTGAAGGAAGATTTCAGCCGGAAAATCCTGTATGATAACATCTTGTAGAAGCTCACAGGTATTGCGAACTAAGGTGCGATTGCTGCTTTTCAGAGAACTATTCAAAAAATATAACGTTTAGAGGATAAACCTTTTTCCCATAACATATATTTTGGGTTTGAGTGGGTAGTTTTAGAAATGTATAAACAGCAAGAGCCATGTTGTGAAGAAGCTCAAATCCATTTTTGCAGATGCCTGCGAAACTTGGCTTAGCTGCACACTTGTTTATCCTCAGGTGGAATGTCTCTATTCTGGTTTATAGAAGGCCAAATACATAAACACATTCTGTTTCAATTCATGTATATGATCCCACGATGAGAAGGATTTACACTTCTCACTAGATTTCAGTGTCTACCTCAATGGCCCAGAAATTGCTTTTAAAATAACGGTGAGCCCAACAGTGGTCACCGTTATTAGCAGCGCAATTGAACAGCAAGTTCCGGCAACCACACATGCAGAGTCAAATGCGGAAATCCGGAATGTGCTCTTCCTGGTTCGCCAGAGATCTGACAGCTTCGCCTTAAAGGGACCTCGCCGGCTGCAATCAATGGACCAGCGCCAGCCTACTCTCCTGCCCAGTTGGAAACAAACTAATCTCGTCACAAAACAGGTACGCTCAGTTTTATAAGTCTAAAGTTTTAACAGCGTGGTAAGTCTTAATGACTGCCAAACAACCTCTCTGGCGCTAAAAATTAACTTTTGAAAATGTGAAGTCTCATTACTCCTGATTTCAATAGTTTTTGGACATTTAAAAAAAAAAATTTTAAAAAACTTTTTTCTTCTGTCTCTTTTCCCTCAGTCTTTTAATCTTCTCTCTTTATTTTGCTTTCTCTATGTCATTTTTTAATACCTTATCGGGCACATCCAGATTTTTAGTCTGCGCTATTTGTGAATGAACTGCACTTCCTGGTTCTCACAGCGAGGCTTGCTTCAAGCTGATTGACTGAGGAGCCTTAGAGATCCTTTCACCACTCGCAGTTCAAGGGAGTTGCCTCCAAAAAGAACGTGGTGACTTAGGAACATAGGAACAGGAGTAGGCCATTCAGCCCCTCGTGCCTGCTCCGCCATTTGATAAGATCATGGCTGATCTGTGATCTAACTCCATATACCCGCCTTTGGCCCATATCCCTTAATACCTTTGGTTGCCGAAAAGCTATCTATCTCAGATTTAAATTTAGCAATTGAGCTAGTATCAATTGCCGTTTGCGGAAGAGAGTTCCAAACTTCTACCACCCTTTGTGTGTAGAAATGTTTTCTAATCTCGCTCCTGAAAGGTCTGGCTCTAATTTTTAGACTGTGCCCCCTAAATAGTTTCTCTCTATCCACCCTATCCGTTCCCCTTAATATCTTATAAACTTCGATCAGATCACCCCTTAACCTTCGAAACTCCAGAGAATACAACCCCAATTTGTGTAATCTCTCATCGTAACTTAACCCTTGAAGTCCGGGTATCATTCTAGTAAACCTACGCTGCACTCCCTCCAAGGCCAATATGTCCTTCCGAAGGTGCAGTGCCCAGAACTGCTCACAGTATTCCAGGTGCGGTCTAACCAGGGTTTTGTATAGCTGCAGCATAACTTCTGCCCCCTTGTACTCCAGTCCTCGAGATATAAAGGCCAACATTCCATTAGCCTTATTATTTTCTGCACCTGTTCATGACACTTCAATGATCTATGTACCTGAACCCCTAAGTCCTTTTGGACATCCACTGTTTTTAACTTGTTACCATTTAGAAAGTACCCTGTTCTATCCCTTTTTGATCCAAAGTGGATGACCTCACGTTTGTCTACATTGAATTCCATTTGCCACAGTTTTGCCCATTCACGTAATCTATCAATATCACTTTGTAATTTTAAGTTTTCAGCTACACTGCTTACAATGCCACCAATCTTTGTGTCATCGGCAAACTTAGATATGAGATTTTCTATGCCTTCATCTAAGTGGTTAATAAATATTGTGAATAATTGAGGCCCCAAGACAGATCCCTGCGGGACTCCACTAGTCACATCCTGCCAATGTGAATACTTACCCATTATCCCAACTCTCTGTCGCCTTTCGCTCAGCCAACTTCCCAACCAAGTCCGTACTTATCCCTCGATTCCATGGGCTTCTATCTTAGCTAACAGTCTCTTATGTGGGACCTTATCAAATGCCTTCTGGAAGTCCATATAAATAACATCCATTGACATTCCCCTGTCCACTACTTTAGTCACCTCTTCAAAAAATTCAATCAGGTTTGTCAGGCACGACCTACCTTTCACAAATCCATGCTGGCTCTTTCTGATTAACTGAAAATTCTCGAGGTGTTCAGTCACCCTATCCTTAATTATAGACTCCAGCATTTTCCCCACAACAGATGTTAGGCTAACTGGTCTATAATTCCTTGGTTTCCCTCTCTCTCCTTTCTTAAAAAGCAAAGTGACATGTGCAATTTTCCAATCCAGACGACAGTTCCTGAATCTAGAGAACTTTGAAAGATTATAGTTACGGCATCTGCAATGTGCTCACCTACTTCCTTTAAAACCCTGGGATTTAAACCATCTGGTCCTGGGGATTTGTCACTCTTTAGTGCTATTATTTTCTTCATTACTGTTGCTTTACTTATGTTAATTTTATCGAGACCCTGTCCCCGATTCAATATTAGTTTTCTTGGGATTTCCGGCAAACTATCCTCTTTTTCTACTGTAAATACTGACGCAAAGTAATCGTTCAACATGTCCGCCATTTCCCCATTGTCAATGACAATATCCCCACTTTCAGTTTTTAAGAGGCCAACACTGCTCCTGACCACCCTCTTTTTCCTAATGTAACTATAAAAGTTCTTCGTATTGGTTTTGATATCCCTTGCAAGTTTCTTTTCATACTCTCTTTTTGTAGCTCTTACTATCTGTTTTGTGACCCTTTGTTGATCTTTGTATCTTTCCCATTTGCCAGGATCTGTGCCATTTTTTGCCTTTTTGTATGCCCTTTCCTTACGTCGTATACTGTCCCTTACCTCTTTAGTTGTCCATGCTGTTTTTTTTGGCAAGTAGAGTTCTTGCCCCTCAGGGGTACGTTAAATGTTTCTTTAAACATTTCCCACTGATCATCAGTCATTTTACCCATTAACAGATTTGCCCAGTTTACCGTGGACAGTCTCTGTCTCATGCCATTGAAGTCGGCCTTACCCAAGTCTAGAATCTTAGCAGCTGACTCACTTTTTTCCCTTTCAAACACTACATTGAACTCGATCATGTTACAATCGCTATTGGATAGATGTTCGCGTACAGTTAAGCCGTTAACTAAATCTGGTTCATTACTCATTACTAAATCTAGTATGGCTTGCCCCCTTGTTGCCTCTAGGACATACTGCTGTAGAAAACTATCCCAAACACACAAGAAATTCACTACCTTTCTGACAGTTGCTAGTCTGCTTTTCCCAATCTATGTGAAGGTTAAAGTCCCCCATTAAGACCACTATGCCTTTGCTACACGCTTGTCTAATCTCTGCATTTATACAATCTAGCACTTCAGAGCTGCTGCCAGGGGTCCTATATACAATTCCCACGATAGTCTTAGATTCTTTCCTATTTCTCAATTCAACCCATAAGGTCTCTGTTGGCTGCTTACCTCTCGTTATATCCCCTTTATCATTGAAGTGATTTCATCTCTAATCATTAAGGCTACTCCTCCCCCTCTTCCATTTTCCCTATCCCTCCTGTAGACCTTATAACCTGGTATATTTAGTTCCCAATCCTGACCATCCTGCAGCCATGTCTCAGTAATAGCCATCATGTCATATCCTCCAATTTGAATTTGAACCTGTAGTTCATTTAATTTATTCCTTATACTCCGTGCATTTGTATTTACAACTCTTAGTTGGGCCACACATCCTAGCCTGACCTTCAGCTTTGATGCTGGATTAATCGCCTTACACCTTCTAGTTTTCACTTTATCTGTAGTGCCTAAAGTACACTTTCTTTCCGCTGCTCTACGCTTATCCCTTTCACTTGTTCTTGAACAACTGTTTGTACTATTTGTATTGTAAATTCCCCCTGGGTCTTCCCCTCTCTTGCTGCTCTCAACTTTACTCCCTTCTGACTCCCCGCTCAGGTTCCCATCCCCCTGCCACTCTAGTTTAAACCTTCCCCAACAGCACTAACAAACACCCCCGCGGGTGGGTGAATTTAAATCTAGTGAGCGACGACCACTGCTGGTTCGCTGCTCAGAGCAATTTATGAGCCAATATGCCGAAGGCGGAGTAAATTGGTTAAAATGAACCATTTTAATGGTTCTCACACTCGAACACACACACACACACACACACACACACACACACTTTTCAATATTACTCAGGTCATCATTCAAACATACTAAGGCCTACCTCTCGTTTGATAAAAGAACATGTCTGTCTGTCATAGTCAGCGTCAACCAGGGAAAGGTGGAATACTTCAGACATTTGACTGCATCATTAACTAAAAACAGAAAACAAAAACCTTGAAATTGGAGTGCAAAATAGCCATATTTATTCATCTATAATGAATATTAACGACATCTAGTGCAATGCGTAAGACGGAAGTTCCCCAACCACTGCCCCCCACCCCCCCAAAAAAACATGTAGAACCTCTACAAAAAAGCATATCGTCCAGTTAATGGCCCCTTCACAGTTTTCTCATTTCTACACTGTTCTCTTTCAGTCTGGAGGATGAACATTTTAAGTCAGAGACTCCTCCACAGCTATTACCAATGTCTTACCATATTGATCATAATGAGCCATAGGAAAGAAAGTTAGGGGGTCTGCTTTCTCTTTCTCTCTCAGTGAGGTGCAATAATCCTTTCAGTTATTGATTTTCTGTATCGGCACAACTCTGAAAAGGTATTATGTACAATTTTTCCTGAAGCATACACACTAAAAGAGCTCTTGACAACAATGCATTGAAAACATTTATTTATTTTACACTTCTTTCGAGACACTGCAAACAATTCTGTGCTACAGCAACAAGAGGTGTTACTTCTTCACCTAAATTGATGATGTACTTGTGGAAAACACAGCAAAAAAGGAACTGGCGACCTGTTCAGAGGGCACAAATTTTATACAATACACATATTACATGACTGATGAATATCTATAAAACATCTTAAAATGGGGCTGTTTGTGCAACGGATCTCTACTAATATCTTGACTTTAAAAAGTTTTACATTGTAATGACCGTGTGCTGAAACCTGACTTTTCAGCAGTCAGCCTTGGCCTCCTTGCACCTTCTGCTATTCCACTATAGCAATAGTGTCTGGGAATTTTTAGTGAAGAAGGTGGTAGCAGATGATGATGCTGGGATCTCAGTCCTCAAGACTAAATCTTCTAAAAGGAAAACCATATCTGAAAACATACGAGCGCATAGGATTCTGGACAACTCACCAATCACTTTCTGAGGCAGAATTTCGTTTGGTTTTACTTTACTGTAGTTGCTTCTCTGAAAGTAACCAACCACTGTTTCTTCCTCCTCGAATGTAACAGGTGGCATAGCTGTAGAAATTTTTAAAAGTTGGATTATTTTTACTCCTAATACAAGCTAGGTGTTACAGGTAGGTCTCACATTTAGCAGCATTTTAAAATTTCAAATCAGAACCTGACATCTAGTCTACTAAGTCTCTCAAATCACTAACATCAAATGGCATTTTTACAGGAGATAATTTGTGTGAGGCAAACTGATAATTTTACTAGGAAAACACTTCCAATAAGGTCCAGTTCTCACAACATGAGAATATAGATTTTTACATTATGCATCAAAAATCAGTCAGCGAATGATTCTCCTGTAATGGTAAAATGCCTTTCCTCAGCTTTTCCCCCAAGCTTACCATTACAATTCTCGATGCCAGAGTTGCCATCAGGGAAATATCAAAGTATAATTTATCATATTCCTTGTATCCCTCTCTACCCACATCCCTCTTCCCCCTCCCAACCCCACTTCCTTCTGTGTTCACCCCTGGAAAAAGCTCTCCTGCAAGTCACTTACAACTGCACTTTCAAATTCCCAACTGTTTAAGCCTTTGGCCCTCCATTCAGCAAGACATTTTGCAGCTACCAATCTGCTCAACCTCATCTCCACCTCTGATGCCCTTGTCCCCATTAAAACCATTACTCTATCTCACCCTGATCATTCCCGCTGGTACGACCCTCATCTCCGCTCCCTTAAGTCCAAGGGGCACAGAATT
The DNA here is from genome assembly GCF_035084215.1 of Heptranchias perlo. NCBI lineage: Eukaryota > Metazoa > Chordata > Chondrichthyes > Hexanchiformes > Hexanchidae > Heptranchias > Heptranchias perlo. Next base: position 106,559,406 of record NC_090327.1, read on the forward strand.
GAACGTTTATGATAGACAATTGGTTCAGCCATTCATTGCCAGATCTGGCTGGACCACATAAAGCAGGTCCTGCTCTCCTCTGCCAAACTGCTCATTATTCCAGGGTCATCCTGGAATCCAAAGATAGCCCCCGGCTTCCCTTCTCCACTACGAGCTGTCTTCTTAAACCCCTCTCCCCTGCCGCCTCCATCCTCACCTCCAACAACAAGTGGGAGGAGCTCATGCACTACTTTGTCACTAAGATTGAGACCATCCGTTCAGCTGCCTCTGCCGCTTCTCTCCCTTCCCCTAGCCCACCAAGTTAAACTTTCCTACGTTTCCCCCCGCCCTAGCTCTGAACTTGCATCTTTCTCTAGTTTCTTTCCTATCTCCCCTGATGCCCTCTTCAAGCTCATCTTGACCATGAGACCCACCTCCTGCTCCCTCGACCCTACTCCCACCAAACTGCTGACCACCCAACTTCCTTTCCTGGCCCCCATGTTAGGTGATAATGTGAACAGTTCTCTCTCCTCAGGTACTGTCCCCCTCTCCTTCAAATCTGCTGTCATCACCCCGCTCCTCAAAAAACCCAGCCTTAACCCCACTGTCCTTGCAAACTATCACCCCATCTCCAACCTTCCTTTCCTCTCCAAAGTCCTCAAACATGTTGTTGCCTCCCAAATCCATGCCAAACTTTCCAACAACTCCATGTTTGAATCCTTCCAATCAGGTTTCCATCTCTTCCATAGTATTGAAACGGCTTTTATCAGAGTAACAAGTGACATCCTATGTGACTGTGACCGTGGTAAACTATCCCTCCTCATCCTTCTCGACCTGTCTGCAGCCTTTGACACGGTTGACCACACCATCCTCCTCCAACGCCTCTCCTCTGTTGTCGAGCTGAATGGGGCTGCCCTCGCCTGGTTCCATTCTTATCTATCCAGTCGTACCCAGAGAATCACCTGCAATGGCTTCTCTTCCTGCTCCCGCACCGTTACCTCTGGAGTCCCCCAAGGATCTATTCTTGGCCCTCTCCTATTTCTCATCTACATGCTGCCCCTCGGCGTCATCATCCGAAGACGCAACATCAGGTTCCACATGTGCGCTGACCACACCCAGCTCGACATCACCACCACCTCCCTCGACCCCTCCACTGTGTCTCATTTGTCACATTGCTTGTCCAACATCCAGTACCGGATGAGCAAAAATTTCCTCCAACTAAATATTGGGAAGACTGAAGCCATTGCCTTCTGCCCCTGCCACAAACTCCGTTCCCTAGCCACCACCTCCATCCCTTTCCCTGGCACTGTCTGAGGCTGAACCAGACCGTTCGCAATCTTGGCGTCCTATCTGACCCTGAGATGAGCTTCTGACCACATATCCGCTCCATCACCAAGACATAGAAACATAGAAAATAGGAGGAGTAGGCCATTCGGCCCTTCGAGCCTGCTCCGCCATTCAATATCATGGCTGATCTTCTATCTCAATACAATATTCCTGCTCTCTCCCCATACCCCTTGATGCCTTTTGTTTCTAGAAATCTATCCAGCTCCTTCTTAAATATATTCAGTGACTTGGCCTCCACAGCCTTCTGTGGTAGAGAATTCCACAGGTTCACCGCCCTCTGAGTGAAGAAATTTCTCCTCATCTCAGTCCTAAATGTCCTACCCCATATCCTGAGACTGTGACCCCTCGTTCTGGACTCCCCAGCCAGGGGAAACATCCTCCCTGCATCCAGTCTGTCAAGCCCTGTCAGAATTTTATATGTTTCAATGAGAACGCCTCTCATTCTTCTAAACTCAAGTGAATACAAGCTGAGCCGACCCAATCTCTCCTCATACGACAGTCCTGCCATCCCAGGAATCAGTCTGGTGAACCTTCGCTGCACTCCCTCTATGGCAAGTATATCCTTTCTTAGGTAAGGAGACCAAAACTGCACACAATACTCCAGGTGTGGTCTGACCAAGGCCCTGTGTAACTGCAGTAAGACATCCCTGCTCCTGTACTCAAATCCTTTTGCAATGAAGGCCAACATACTATTTGCCTTCCTAACTGCTTGCTGCACCTGCATGTTTGCTTTCAGTGACTGGTGTACAAGGACACCCAGGTCCCTTTGTACATCAACATTTCTCAATCTATCACCATTTAAATAATACTCTGCCTTTCTGTTTTTCCTTCCGAAGTGGATCACTTCACATTTATCCACATTATACTGCATCTGCTATGTATTTGCCCACTCACTTAAATTGTCTAAATCGCCTTGAAACCACTTTGCATCCTCCTCACAACTCACGATCCCACCTAGTTTTGTGTCGTCAGCAAACTTGGAAATATTACATTTGATTCCCTCATCCAAATCATTGGTATATATATTGTGAATAGCTGGGGCCCAAGCACTGATCCCTGCGGTACCCCACTAGTCACTGCCTGCCACCCAGAAAAAGACCCATTTATTCCTACTCTCTGTTTCCTGTCTGTTAACCAATTTTCAATCCATGGCAGTATATTACTCCCAATCACATGTGCTTTAATTTTGCACACTAACCTCTTATGTGGGATTTTATCAAAGGCCTTCTGAAAATCCAAATAAACCACATCCACTGGTTCTCCCTTATCCTCAAAAAACTCCAGTAGGTTTGTCAAACATGATTTCCCTTTCATAAATCAATGCTGACTTTGTCTAATCCCACTGATATTTTCTAAGTGTTCTGTTATCACATCTTTTATAATAGATTCTAGCATTTTCCCTACTACTGATGTTAGGCTAACCAGTCTGTAGTTCCCTGTTTTCTCTCTCCTTCCATTTTTAAATAGTGGGGTTACATTTGCCACCCTCCAATCTGCAGGAACTGTGCCAGAATCTATAGAATTTTGGAAGTTGACAACTAATGCGTCCACTGTTTCCATGGCTACCTCTTTTAGTACTCTGGGATGCAGATTATCAGGCCCTGGGGATTTAGCCGCTTTCAGTCCCATTAATTTCTCCAGCACTATTTTTTTTTACTAATACAAATTTCCTTTAATTCCTCCTTCTCACTAGTCCCTTGGTTCCCTAGCATTTCTGGAAAGTTATTTGTGTTCTCTTCTGTGAAGACAGAATCAAAGTATTTGTTTAATTGCTCTGCCATTTCCTTGTTCCCCATTATAAATTCTCCCATTTCTGACTATAAGGGACCTACATTTGTCTTCACTAATCTTTTTCTTTTTACATACTTGTAGAAGCTCTTAGAGTCCACTTTTATGTTCCTTGCAAGTTTACTCATATACTCTATTTTTCCCCTCTTAATCAATCTCTTGGTCCTTTTTTGCTGAATTCTAAACCGTTCCCAATCCTCAGGCTGGCTACTTTTTCTGGCAACTTTATATGACTCCTCTTTGGATCTAATACTATCCTTAATTTCTTTTGTTAGCCATGGTTGGGCTTCTTTTCCTTTGGTGTTTTTGCACCAGAAAGGTGTATAATTGTTGCAATTCATGCATTCGTTCCTTAAATGTTAGCCACCGTCATGCCTTTTAATGAAGCTTCCCAATCTATCATAGCCAACTCACTCCTCATACCTTTGTAGTTTCCTTCGTTTAGATTTGGACTACTTCACTTTCCATTTTAAATGAAGAATTCTATCATGTTATCATCACTCTTCCCTAAAGGACCACGCACAACAAGATTACTAATTAACCCCTTCTCATTGCACAATACCCAATTTAGGATAGCCTGTTCCCTGGTTGGTTCCTCAACGTAATGGTCTAAAAAACCATCTCGTACACACTTCAGGAATTCATCCTCCACAGTATTATTGCTAATTTGGTTTGGCCAGTTTATACATAGATTAAAGTCACCCATGATTACTGTAGTACCCTTGTTACATGCATCTCTCATTTCCTGTTTGATGCCATCCCCTACATTACCACTACTGTTTGGAGGCCGATAGACAACTCCCATCAGTGTTTTCTGCCCCTTGGTGCTTCTTAACTCCACCCAGACTGATTCTACATCTTGATTTTCTGAACCAATATCCTTTCTCGCTATTGCTCTGATTTCATCCTTTACTAAAAACACCACCCCACCTCCTTTTCCTTTTTGTCTGTCCTTCCCAGATATCGAATACCCTTGGATATTCAGCTCCCAGCCTTGGTCACCCGACAGCCATGTCTCCGTAATCGCAATTATGTCGTATCCATTTACATCTATTTGCGCTGTTAATTCGTCTACCTTATTACGAATGCTTCGTGCATTCAGATACAGTGCCTTTAGATCTGTCTTTATAACATTTTTAGACATCTTAACATTTTTTTAACCATTTTTTCTTACCCGCACCCTATTTGCTAGTGCACTCTTTTGTTTGTACGCTCTGTCCCTTCCTGACACGATCTGGTTATCCTTACCCCAATCACTTTCCTGCACTGCTTCTTTGTCTTTTCTCTTTAGCATTCTAGATTTCTCTCCACTGGGACCCTCCTCCAGCTTATTTAGTTTAAAGCCCTATCTGTCTCCAGAGTTATTCGATTCGCTGGAACTCTGGTCCCAGCATGGTTCAGATGTAGTCCGTCCCAACGGAACAGCTCTCTCTTTCCCCAGTACTGGTGCCAGTGCCCCACGAATCAAAACCCACTTCTCCCACGCTAATCTTTGAGCCACACATTCATCTCTCTGATCTTTACTCTATGCCAATTTGCTCGTGGCTCAGGTAATAATCCAGAGATTATTACCTTTGCGGTTTTTAATTTAGTCCCGAGCTGCTCAAATTCTCTCAGCAGAACCTTTCTCTTAGTCCTACCTACGTCGTCGGTATCTACGTGGACCACGACATAGACCGTCTACATCCACCTCTAACATCACTCGTCTCCGCCCCTGCCTCAGCTCATCTACTGCTGAAACCCTCATCCATGCCTTTGTTACCTCCAGACTTGACTATTCCAATACTCTCCTGGCCGGCCTCTCATCTTCCACCCTCCATAAACTTGAGCTCATCCAAAACTCTGCTGCCTGTATCCTCACTTGCACCAAGTCCCATTCAACCATCACCCCTCTGCTTACTGACCTACATTGGCTCCCAGACCGGGAACACCTCGATTTTAAAATTCTGATCCTTGTTTTCAAATCCCTCCGTGACCTCGTCCCTCCCTATCTCTGTAAACTCCTCCAGCCCTACAACCCTCCGAGATCTCTGCGCCTCCAACATTCATTTACTCTTCAAGCATTACACACAAGATTTAATGCCACTTCTAGGTGGACAGCTTTAAATGACTAGATGCAAAAAGGAGTTATCCAAACTCCAGTCACCCAGTTTCTGGCACTGGACAATCTGATCAAATGTGTATCCTTGTCATGCTTTGGGATTTTTTTGGACAATTTTTCCACAGAAAGGAGACAGGCAAGAAAGCAGCAAGCGATGCACCAAATGATTTTAGGGTTTTACTATCCACGGAAGCCCAAACAGGGCAAACAGAAAGGAGGTGGAGGACGTGCAGCTGGCCAACCACAACCAGGGTCTCAGAGAAAGATAGACAGATGGAGAACTCACCCCACTCCCTCCCCCCCATCTCACAGATTAAATTTAAAAATGCACCATATCCTGGGATAGTGTGTTCAAGGGAAGGCAAGGTGTTTGGGAAGCAGGTCTGCACCACATGTGGTGCAGGTTGAAATAGCGATCAGAAACCATGTGGTGCACTGTCTGGCTGAGAATAAGGCAAACTATTTGTGAGGTGTGATTGCCTCGTCTAGGCGGTAGATGGACAGGTAGAGCCAGTCCGTGGCAGAACCCAGGAACAGCACCCAGCTATAGTCATGAGATGAAGCTGCACGATGGTCCAGCTGCAGGGGTAGCAGAAGCAATTCAGGGTCCACCAAACCGTGCAGGCCTACTCTGCCACATAATACATGGAACTGTAGTTCGCACAAGGGGTCAGGGGTGCCAGGCACAGGGGTTGCACATCACTCCAGCAGGATTTCAAGCAGTTCGTTGGCTCCTGGTGTCCATGAGCATTGGCAGTTATGGTGGTACACCTTGTAAGGAGCAAAGTTATTTACAAAGAAGCTATCCTTGCCACAGAAAGGATTTGGCAAAAGAGTTACTTTTCAAAGTTGGGTTTTTTGAAGTAAAGTATATTCACACATGTTTAAAACAAAAATTTGTTGAAAGTGGTTAATATGCTAATACGCTAGTCACTGAAGTCGTTTTCCCCAAAGACTGCAAACATTAAGTATTTCATTAGTCCACCTCAGTAATTGCTAAACATCTTGCATCATTATGCTGGGAAGTATCCAGTTCAAAAGGTTACAAAGGAATGTGACAAACTAATTAAATACATTCTCCTAGTATTTGACACCATAAGTTTAACATCAATGTGCTCAGGTTACCTTTGTCCTCTGAGGATTTCAGAGGCTGCAACTGATAGGCAACAGTTGGTACATCAACAATGGTATCAGGCAGTTTGAACAGATCATCCATAACCTCATCGATGTAGGCTTGGAGCTTTGGCTCCACATTGGGTCGCAGTTGTGCTAGAAATTCCAAAGCTCCAATTTCTCTGAATAGTTGGGCTACTGAAGAATACTTTAAATGGAAAAACAAAAGAAATGTTGGATTAACTTTGTAGTACTTATTCTTCCTCATTTTGTGATTGCAGACTAACATGACATAAAAAATGAGTGATACTGTCCATTTAAGAGCTTTACCATGATTACATCGGGTCTTTTTACCCATCCTCTTATATAAGGCCTTATTGGCTGCTGCCTACAAACCAGCAATGGCCACACTTAAAAATGAATCATTGGCTGGGAAACATTTCAGGACATCCTGAGGTCAGGAAAGATGTTTTAGAAACATAAATTCTTTCTTCTTTAATTAACTTGAAGGGAAACAATTTACAGAGCTATGGGGAAAGAGCAGGGGAGTGGGACGAATTGGATAGCTCTTTCAAAGAGCCGGCACAGGCACGATGGGCTGAATGGCCTCCTCCTGTGTTGTACCATACTATGATAACTTCATAGTCAGTTCATTACTGGCAGAGGCAGCAGACACATCTGAGTAATGAATAAGAAAACCCTTACATTATTGGGTATTTTCTAACCCTCTGAACTAGATTATTTTAGCTTTCTTATCCTATATTATTTTCATGGATGAAACGCAACCCTCCTTACTCTCAAAATACCCTCTACCCTTGCTATTAGATGTCAGCCTTGGCTCAGTGGTAGCACTCTTGTCTCTGAGTAAGAAGGTCAGGGGTTCAAGCCCCGCTTCAGAGACTTGAGCACATAATCTAAGTTGACTCTTCAGTGCAGAACTGAGGGAGTGCTGCACTGTCAGAGGTGTCGTCTTTCAGATGAGAAGTTAAACCGAGGCCCCGCCTGCCCTATCGGTGGATGTAAAAGATCCCATGGCACTATTAGAAGAGCAGCAAGCAAGCTCTCCTAGTGTCCTACCCAATACTTATCCCTCAACCAACATCACTAAAAGAGATTATCTAGTCATTAATCTTATTGCTATTGGTGGGAACTCGTATACAACTTGGCTGTGACATTTTCCTACGTTACAACAGTGACTACACTTCAAAAAGTACTTTGTTGGCTGTGATGCGTTTGGGAAGTCCTGAGGTTGTGAAAGGCACTATATAAATTCAAGTTCTTTCTTTCTTTACTAGACTTATCTTATGCCTCCATAAGATCTCACGCCAATCTTCAAAAGAGGTAGATATAAAATTAAAACCTCATTTTACTTTAAAAATATTAAGCAAAATATAAACAAGTACATCAGCAAGTCATATAATGTACCTATATATTTACAGTGACATCATTCCAACCAACTCCGAGAATAGAAAAAAACCATGAAAACATTACAACTCTAAGAACTATGTTAACTCTTTGTAAATAACTTTTAATAAGTGTTTCTCTTCCTTTGATTCTCACAGTGGAAGCTAAATTCATCTACTCTATTTCCTTGAAATTCAAACTGACTTTTCTCTCTTTCAGGAGTTTCAAACTGAGCGGTCCTTTTTATGCTGACTCTCCAATTTGAACATAACAGGTCCTTTTTATACAATGGCAAATTGTTGCAAGGATTTTCTGGGTTTTGGATATCCCACCACTCAGATTTTAAAAAAAGAAAATTGTAAATCATATAAAAACTGAACCAATCACATACCATTATTTAAGTTTGAATTATTTTCTCTCATGTGCAACCAACAAAACATTGCATCAGAGTAGACTTGGTACAGAATTCTGAACTGCAGTCATATTTTTTAAAACATTGATAGACAGTGACTTCTTTTAAAGGGACAGTCACATCTAAAACTAGACAAAAATACCTTGTTTTTCCTCAGAGGCACGTGCAAGTGTGCACACACATACAGAGATGGAAATGCATCTCTGAGTAGCATCAGATTCAAGGGGCAGAAAGGATAGGTACGCTGTATGCAACTATATTCACAGAATGAATCAGACCAGTTCTGCTGTAGCTATCCCAACAATTTTCCTTATTTGTTTCACTCCACATAGAAGCAGAAGTATACTGAAATACATTCACTCCCTTCACCACTGGCACACTGTGGCTGCAGTGTGTACCATCCACAGGATGCACTGCAGCAACTCGCCAAGGCTTCTTCGACAGCACCTCCCAAACCCGCGACCTCTACCACCTAGAAGGACGAGAGCAGCAGGCACATGGGAACAACACCACCTGCACGTTCCCCTCCAAGTCACACACCATCCCAACTTGGAAATATATCGCCGTTCCTTCATCATTGCTGGGTCAAAATCCTGGATCTCCCTTCCTAACAGCACTGTGGGAGAACCTTCACCACATGGACTGCAGTGGCTCAAGAAGGCAGCTCACCACCACCTTCTCAAAGGCAATTAGGGACGGGCAATAAATGCTGGCCTCGCCAGTGACGCCCACATTCCCGAGCGAATAAAGAAAAAGTACTACAGGATCTTGTGGTGGGATACAGAGGAACCAAAAAGAGACACCAATTTTATTAATACAGTCTTGAAATGCTCATTGCTCTGAGCTGAAGAACCTAGATAGCAGGGATTTCCCTAATAGTTCAGTGGATAAACATGCTGTATGGAGTACGCTGAGCTATAAAGACTTTTAGGATCATATATATTCCCAGTGTCAGGTTTAATGGTTGACTGTTCTGAATTAGTTGATCTCAGGCAGGGAAGCAGTCATAGTGCAACAACTGGCCTTATCATAGAATCATAGAAGTTACAACATGGAAACAGGCCCTTCGGCCCAACATGTCCATGTCGCCCAGTTTATACCACCAAGCTAGTCCCAATTGCCTGCACTTGGCCCATATCCCTCTATACCCATCTTACCCATGCAACTGTCCAAATGCTTTTTAAAAGACAAAATTGTACCCGCCTCTACTATTGCCTCTGGCAGCTCGTTCCAGACACTCACCACCCTTTGAGTGAAAAAATTGCCCCTCTGGACCCTTTTGTATCTCTCCCCTCTCACCTTAAATCTATGCCCCCTCGTTATAGACTCCCCTACCTTTGGGAAAAGATTTTGACTATCGACCTTATCTATGCCCCTCATTATTTTATAGACTTCTATAAGATCACCCCTTAACCTCCTACTCTCCAGGGAAAAAAGTCCCAGTCTGTCTAACCTCTCCCTATAAGTCAAACCATCAAGTCCCGGTAGCATCCTAGTAAATCTTTTCTGCACTCTTTCTAGTTTAATAATATCCTTTCTATAATAGGGTGACCAGAACTGTACACAGTACTCCAAGTGTGGCCTCACCAATGCCCTGCACAGCTTCAACAAGACATCCCAACTCCTGCATTCAATGTTCTGACCAATGAAACCAAGCATGCCGAATGCCTTCTTCACCACCCTATCCACCTGTGACTCCACTTTCAAGGAGCTATGAACCTGTACTCCTAGATCTCTTTGTTCTATAACTCTCCCCAACGCCCTACCATTAACGGAGTAGGTCCTGGCCCGATTCGATCTACCAAAATGCATCACCTCACATTTATCTAAATTAAACTCCATCTGCCATTCATCAGCCCACTGGCCCAATTTATCAAGATCCCGTTGCAATCCTAGATAACCTTCTTCACTGTCCACAATGCCACCAATCTTGGTGTCATCTGCAAACTTACTAACCATGCCTCCAAAATTCTCATCCAAATCATTAATATAAATAATAAATAACAGCGGACCCAGCACCGATACCTGAGGCACACCGCTGGACACAGGCATCCAGTTTGAAAAACAACCCTCCACAACCACCCTCTGTCTTCTGTCGTCAAGCCAATTTTGTATCCAATTGGCTACCTCACCTTGGATCCCATGAGATTTAACCTTATGTAACAACCTACCATGCGGTACCTTGTCAAAGGCTTTGCTGAAGTCCATGTAGACAACGTCTACTGCACAGCCCTCATCTATCTTCTTGATTACCCCTTCAAAAAACTCAATCAAATTCGTGAGACATGATTTTCCTCTCACAAAACCATGCTGACTGTTCCTAATCAGTCCCTGCCTCTCCAAATGCCTGTAGATCCTGTCTCTCAGAATACCCTCTAACAACTTACCCACTACAGATGTCAGGCTCACCGGTCTGTAGTTCCCAGGCTTTTCCCTGCCGCCCTTCTTAAACAAAGGCACAACATTTGCTACCCTCCAATCTTCAGGCACCTCACCTGTAGCGGTGGATGATTCAAATATCTCTGCTAGGGGATCCGCAATTTCCTCCCTAACCTCCCATAACGTCCTGGGATACATTTCATCAGGTCCGGGAGATTTATCTACCTTGATGCGCGTTAAGACTTCCAGCACCTCCCTCTCTGTAATATGTACACTCCTCAAGACATCACTATTTATTTCCCCAAGTTCCCTAACATCCATGCCTTTCTCAACCGTAAATACCGATGTGAAATATTCATTTAGGATCTCACCCATCTCTTGTGGTTCCGCACATAGATGACCTTGTTGATCCTCAAGAGGCCCTACTCTCTCCCTAGTTACCCTTTTGCCCTTTATGTATTGGTAGAAGCTCTTTGGATTCTCCTTTGCCTTATCTGCCAAAGCAATCTCATGTCCCCTTTTCGCCCTCCTGATTTCTCTCTTAACTCTACTCCGGCAATCTCTATACTCTTCAAGGGATCCACTTGATCCCAGCTGCCTATGCATGTCATATGCCTCCTTCTTCTTTTTGACAAGGGCCTCAATCTCCCGAGTCATCCAAGGTTCCCTACTTCTACCAGCCTTGCCCTTCACTTTATAAGGAATGTGCTTACCCTGAACCCTGGTTAACACACTTTTGAAAGCCTCCCACTTACCAGACGTCCCTTTGCCTGCCAACAGACTCTCCCAATCAACTTCTGAAAGTTCCTGTCTAACACCATCCAAATTGGCCTTTCCCCAATTTAGAATTTTAACTTTTGGGCCAGACCTATCATTCTCCATAGCTATCTTAAAACTAATGGAATTATGATCACTGCTCCCAAAGTGATCCCTCACTAACACTTCTGTCACCTGCCCTTCCTTATTTCCCAAGAGGAGGTCAAGTTTTGCCCCCTCTCTAGTCGGGCCATCCACATACTGAATGAGAAATTCCTCCTGAATACACTCAACAAATTTCTCTCCATCCAAGCCCCTAATGCTATGGCTGTCCCAGTCAATGTTGGGAAAGTTAAAGTCCCCTACTATTACCACCCTATTTTTCTTGCAGCTGTCTGTAATCTCCTTACATATTTGCTCCTCAATTTCCCATTGACTATTTGGGGGTCTGTCGTACAATCCTATCAAAGTGATCTCTCCCTTATTTTTCAGTTCTACCCATATAGACTCAGTGGGCGAACCCTCGGATATATCCCCTCTCACTACTGCCGTGATGTTCTCCCTAATCAAGAACGCAACTCCTCCTCCTCTTACCTCCTGCTCTATCTTTCCTATAGCATCTGTACCCTGGAACATTGAGCTGCCAGTCCTGCCCCTCCCTTAGCCATGTTTCAGTAATAGCTGTAACATCCCAGTCCCATGTACCCATCCATGCCCTGAGTTCATCTGCCTTGCCCATCAGACTTCTTGCATTGAAATAAATGCAGTTTAATCTCGACTTCCCTTGGTCTTTGCCCTGCTTTCTCAGACCATCTGTCCGGTCATGTTCTTGGGAGTGGGGAGTGGAATCAGTCACAATTCACATTTGCTGTCCAATGAAATTTGTTATTAAGTGCACTAGTGTGGATGTAGGGTGAGGATAGGATCGGACTCAGCGACGATGTCCCTCACATTTGAATAGCATACTATTTAAAGAAAGACAGACTTACATTCATATAGCACCTTTCACAACCTCAGGATATCCCAAAGCACTTTACAGCCAGTGAAGTACCGTTTGAAGTGTAGTCACTGTTGCAATGTAGGAAACACGATAGCCAATTTGCGTACAGCAGAGTCCCAAATACAGCAATGTGATAATGACCAGCTAATCTGTTTTCTTTTTAAAAGGTGCTGGTTGAGGGATAAATATTAGCCAGAACACCGGGCAGAACTCCCCTACTCTTCTTTGAATAGTGCCATGGGATCTTTTACCTCCACCTGAAAGGGCAGACAGGGCCCTCGGTTTAACGTCCCTTCCGAAAGACAGCATCTCAGACAGTGCAGCAGTCCCTCAGTACTGTACTGGAGTGTCAGCCTAGATTTTGTGCTCAAGTCCCTAGAGTGGGACCCACAATCTTCTGATTCAGTGGTGAGAGTGCTCCCGCTGAGCCACGGCTGTGATACAGATAATGGCCATGTAAGCAAGGCACAAGAAGGTTGCTGAACCTTAGCAAGACAGAAAAAAAAAAGCTACAACTTGATTACTCACTCCCAACCATCCATTATTCTGAATTCTCCCCAGTGTTATTCATGGCACACTTTGAGAAGGAGGAAAATAGGTGAAATAGATTAAGGCTGGAGAGGTGTGGTGATCTCTATAATACTTTCATATATTTAACCTGGAAGTATATATCTAGTCATCACATTCCGGGTGTATGATCCAGATTCTCTGATAATACAGGCGTACATCGTCCTGAATCTTTCTACTGAAGTTTTGGAAAATAGTTGGAGTTAACTGCAGTTCAAAAAGAAATATAAACCATAATAGATAAGTTGTGATTTCACAACATGTTGTAAATCATACCAGAGAGTCTATTCTGCTGACTACATAATTCACCAGATTTATAGGATCACTGATTAAGCCAATGTGGAAAACCATAAAGACCACATTAATGTAGAAATACGTGAACAGTTACTGGACCATAAAAAGAGAAAAGCATGATGGGTATTTGACCAATGTTAACTCCTTGACTCCCATACATAGGGTAGTTACAATTTCACACACACACACAGAAAGACACAATTGTCCTTGGTACGTTGATAATTAAGTTGGCTGTCCAGGTGCTTGGTACTGTCTGGCCTCCCCCCCCCCTCCCCCCGTGCAGATAAGGGTATTGCTGGCTTATAATATAATGAGAATACAGTTTCTTGAGAGGCCATGTGGCCTTGATTCTGACTTCAGCCCTACTGATTAACCAGCTTTGGAATTTAGGAAGGTGGTGTTCTCGGGCCTGCGAGGCCTACCTCGTGCCAAAGCAGGAATGAGCTATGGATGTCCAGAGGAGGCAGGCTCCCTGCTTGATTGACTAACCACTTGAACTAATGGGGAATGTACATGTACGCCCATATTCTATGATAGACAGATATTGCTGATTGAACTGTATAAATGTGAACTGTGTCCTTTGTCCAGGGAAGTGGTAGTTCTGACCATTGTCAGAGCAGATCTTCCCTTGAGCTCAAGTTTCTTTTAATTAAAATTCTTACTTGTCTGAAAATAAGTGTTTGGAGTTAATGCATTGTGTATAATAGGTAATTAAGTTTTCGACACCAACCTGAATTTACCATTCACAGGGCAGGGCTCAACACTGAGCAACATTGCCAGAATCCTTTTTCTTGTCTCAATAGGGGTGCATTCTATTTTATTTATAAACATGGATGGTAATTAAAAACAAAATAACGGACAAGAGTATTCTTTCCATTTCCCAATACCTCGCACATTTAAGTGATTCCTCTAATACACTTACAATAAAACATACTGAAGAAGGTGCTGTACAAATAACTCACCTTTACAAGCCGACTACATAGGGTGAGCACTTCTCCCTGCATTGGAACAGTTGGAAAGTTGAACCATTCAAGTAATCGAATGAAAAGCCTCTTTTCTTGAGCCAGATCAATGACAGAAATCAAACCATGATCAATTTTGCACAAAATATTCCTCAGTGCTCGAACTCTAATTTCCACCAGCTGGTGACCTACAAAAAAAAAGTAAAAGTTGAGGTCCACTTTGACGATTATCAGTTATGGTGGATAAGGATCTAAGATGGTGTTTTTATATTTATAGTACTGCTAATGGGAGTCCTGTGGGTCTTCCTCCATTTGCTGTACTTCATAATATAAACAGCCCAGGCTCAAGCTACTGAAAGTAAATGTGGGAGCTGGTCCCCCTCATTTCCATTGATTCAGGAACTGAACCTCCAACATTCCATAGCAGAGCCTAGCAAAACCTACAGCTGACTGCAAGTCAAAGAGCTAGGATGACTCAGAGATCACTTCCCAAGACAGAAACACCAAAATAGAGGCAATACAAATGCACCTGCAGAATCAAATTAAGAGATACTGAAAAGGTGGGAAACAGAGCTCTACAAATCTTAATTTACGGAGCTCTCACATTATCAAAATTACCTTCAACCACCAATTAGCCTAACTGTGGAATCCACATTATCTGCTTCTTTGATACCATTCAGTGGAGCTCTTAAGTTCGAAGCAGGGTTAATCCAAAAGAATCAATGCGAAATGAATCAATGATATGTGTGATGGATATAGTCGGTCAAAACTTTACTCGTGTTGACGTGTCTTTACAATGCTAAAAGCTCAGCTACTCTAACTTCTGTTGCTAAGATCTGTTTGTTTTTGTACAGCATGCTGCAACATTTGGTAGCAATATCTGCACTGCATATAGAACACTGCACAATACATGCAGTAACAAAGCACACACAAGCCTAATGTTCTGCCTCTAAAAAGGTTTAATAGCCTTTATATCAACTTACAATGTTTTGTAAACAAATCAATAATTGGTTTGAGATAGAAGAGTTTGCCCCCACCAAAGATGATCAGTTTTGATGTACAGTTCAAATTGATCATTTTTAAGTAAAGTTGGCATTTGTTATGAAATATATGTTTTTAAGTATATTCAGGATTTTTACCTTATGAATAAACATTTGGTCTTAGTCTGCATTTCTAAAGTTGAGTTTAATGTCATTTTGGAGCATGAATTTCCTATGTCGAGGTCCCAATTTGGGGATTTAATTGTTATAACTTTCAAAAACTCTATCAAAAGCAATCATATCAAGTCATGTTTATGTTAAAGCCCTGATAAAACACCAGGTGCCCCTGCTCGTCAAAGTCACTGTTGCCTGCCAGCGCACTTACATCATCCCCTCTGAGCTGCATCTGCATGGCTTTTTGGATTGGATCTCCTCTTTGCACCAGAGGGAATCAGCAATCAACAACTTACATTTATATAGCACCTTCAACTTAGTGAATGTCCCGAGACACTGCACGCCGAAGAAACTGATGCCGAACAATAGAAGAGCAGATTGGGGAAATGACCAAGGTCATGCTTGAAGAGGCTTTTGAAAGTGGGGAGTTGTAGCAAGGATGGGCGTTGAGAGAGAGTGGTCCAGAGAGTACGGCAGAGATGGCTGAAAGCCCTGGCACTGAAAGTGGAGCGGAGGGAGGGACGCATAAGAGGCCAGCAAGGAAAGATAGGAGAAAGCAGAGCAGAAGACAGGGCTGAACGACTTTGTAGAGGTAAAGTGGGATACAGTTGTGTGGATTTGGGAATGAAGACAAGGATTCTGAATTCAATACATAGAGGGGAGGGGTCAGGGAGGACGGGGGTGATGGAAAAGTGGGACTTAGTGAAGGACAGAAAGCAGGCAGCAGAGTTTCAGATGAGTTGGAGCTTACGCAGCATGGAGGAGTTTGGGATGCTGGGAGGAAAGCATTGATGTGGAGCTTGGAGGTTACAAAGCATGTATAAGGTGTCAGTGGCAACGGGAGCTAAGAATGGATGTAGGCAGTGATGCAAAGCCAAAATTGAGCAGTCTGAGTGATGTTTAGGATATGGAATTTAAAGCTCAGCTCAGGGTCAAACAGGACACCGAGGTGCCCGAACATAATCAGAGCAAGTAGGAGAAACAGCTTAAAAGTGTCAATTTTATCTTATTTGTAATTAAAATAAAACGCTAAGAAAAATGAATTCAATTAAACCAAAAATGGGCTAAAAATAATCAAATACAGAAAAAAACGCATTGAAAACCAGAAAGCCCAAGGATAAGGTATACAAAATAGAGTAAGTAACCCCTTGGAAGTCAGCCAAAAAACATTGAGCTATCTATATTGTATTAATATAACAAAAACTTGCATTTATATAGTGCCTTTAACATAGTAAAACGTCCCAAGGCACTTCACAGGAGCGTGATCAAACAAAATTTCACACATAAGGAGGTATTAGGACAGATGACAAGACGTAGGTTTTAAGGAGCATCTTAAAGGAAGAGAGAGAGGTAGAGAAGGGGAGAGGTTTAGGGAGGGAATTCCAGAGCTTAGGGCCTAGGCAGCTGAAGGCACAGCCGCCAATGGTGGTGATTAAAATTGGGGATGCGCAAGAGGCCAGAATTGGAGGAGCACAGAGATCTCAGAGGGTTGTAAGGCTCGAGGAGGTTACAGAGATAGGGAGGGGCGAAGCCATGGAGGGGTTTGTAAACAAGGATGAGAATTTTAAAATCGAGGCGTTTCCGGACAGGGAGCCGATGTAGATCAGCGAGCACAGGGGTGATGGGAGAATGGGACTTGGTGCGAGTTAGGATATGGGCAGCAGAGTTTTGGATGAGCTCAAGTTTATGAAGGA
Organism: Heptranchias perlo; assembly: GCF_035084215.1. NCBI lineage: Eukaryota > Metazoa > Chordata > Chondrichthyes > Hexanchiformes > Hexanchidae > Heptranchias > Heptranchias perlo. The sequence continues at coordinate 106,576,356 of NC_090327.1, forward strand.
CGATGAGAGGCCAGCCAGAAGTCCATTGGAATGGTCCAGTCTGGAGGTAACAAAAGCATGGATGAGAGTTTCAACAGCAGATGAGCTGAGGCAGGGGCTAAGACAGGCAATGTTACTGAGGTGAAAGTAGGCAATCTTGGTGATGGAACGGATATGTGGTCAGAAGCTCATCTCAGGGTCAAATAGGACGCCAAGGTTGCCATCAGTCTGGTTCAGCCTCAGACAGCGGCCAGGGAGAGGGATGGAGTCGGTGGCTAGGGAACGGAGTTGGCAGCGGGGGCCAAAGACAATGGCTTCGATCTTCCCAATATTTAGTTAGAGGAAATTTTTGTTCATGCAGATGTCGGACAAGCAATGTGACAAACGAGAGACAGTGGAGGGGTCGAGGGAGGTGATTCTGAGGTAGAGCTGGGTGCCGTCAGTACACGTGGAATCTGATGTCGTGTTTTCAGATGATGTCGCCGAAGGGCAGCATATAGAATCGTAGAATGGTTACAGCACAGGAGGCCATTCAGCCCATCAAGCCCATGCCAGCTCTCTGCAAGAGCAATCCAGCTAGTTCCACTACTCCACCCTTTCCCCATAGCCCTGCAATTTTTTTTTCATTCAAGTACTTATCCAATTCCCTTTTGAAAGCCACGATTGAATCCACCTCCAGCACCCTTTCGGGCAGTGCATTCCAGATCATAACCACTCATTGAGTAAAAAAGTAAAAAAGTTTTCCTCATGTCACCTTTGGTTCTTTTGCTAATTACCTGAAATCTGTGTCCTCTGGCTTTCACCCCTTCTGCCAAATGGGAACAGCTTCTCTCTATGTACTTTATCTTGACCCCTCATGATTTTGAACACCTCCATCAAATCTCCTCTCAACCTTTTCTGCTCTAAGGAGAACAGCCCCAGCTTCTCCAGTCTATCCACGTAACTGAAGTCCCTCATCCCTGGAACCATTCTAGTAATTCTCTTCTGCACCTAAGGCTTTCAAATCTTTCCTAAAGTGTGGTGCCCAGAATTGGACACAATACTCCAGTTGTGGCTAAACCAGTGTTTTATGAAGGTTCAAAATAACTTCCTCGCTGTTGTACTCTATGCCTCGATTTATAAAGCCCAGGATCCTGTATACTTTTTTAACCGCTTTCTCAACCTGCCCTGCCACCTTCAGTGATTTATGCACATACACCCCCAGGTCTCTCTGTTCCTTCACCCCCTTTAGAATTGTACCCTTTAGTTCATATTGCCTCTCCTCGTTCTTCCTACTAAAATGTATCACTTTGCACTTCTCTACATTAAATTTCATCTGCCACGTGACCGCCCATTCCACCAGTCTATCTATGTCCTCTTGAAGTCCATCACTATCCTCCTCACTGTTCACTACACTTCCAAGTTTTGTGTCATCTGCAAATTTGGAAATTGTGCCCTGTACACCCAATTCATATTAATATAGATCAGTTAAAGCAGTCGTCCTAGTACTGACCCCTGGGTGAGAAATATAGATGAGAAATAAGAGGGGGCCAAGGATACATCCTTGGGGGACTTCAGATGTAACGGTGCAGGAGCGGGAAGAGAAGCCATTGCAGGTGATTCGCTGGCTACGACTAGACAGACAAGAATGGAACCAGGCGAGGGCAGTCCCACCCAGCTGGACGACGGAGGAGAGGCGCTAGAGGAGGATGGTGTGGTCAACCGTGTCAAAGGCTGCAGACAGGTCGAGAAGGATGAGGAGGGATTGTTTGTCATGTCACAGTCACATAGGATGTTATTTGTAACTTTGATAAAGCCCTTTTCAGTGCTGTGGCAGGGCGGAAACCCGATTGGAGGAATTCAAACATGGAGTTGCAGGAAAGATGGGCACGGATTTGGGAGGCAACAAAACGTTCAAGGACTTGAGAGGAAAGGGAGGTTGGAGATGGGGCGGTAGTTTGCAAGGACAGAGGCGTCGAGGGTGGGTTTTTTGAGAGGGGTGACGACAGCAGATTCGAAGGGGAGGGGGAACAGTACCTGAGGAGAGGGAACCATTAACAATATCAGCTAACATGGGGGCCAGGAAGGGAAGTTTGATGGTCAGCAGTTCAGTGGGAATAGGGTCGAGGGAGTAGGAGGTGGGTCTTATGGTCAAGATGAGCTTGAAGAGGGCATGAGGGGAGACAGGAGATTATTACTTCCTACATTCAAATTTATCATGGAAACTGCCCACGTAAACTTATCACATTGTAATTATAGCCTCCTGGCAGCGAAAGTGCTACAAGACCATCACTGGCAAATTGGGACTAGCTTAGTGGTATAAACTGGGCGACATGGACATGTTGGGCCGAAGGGCCTGTTTCCATGTTGTAACTTCTATGATTCTATGATATAATTACAGTTTAACAAGTTCACATCGGCAGTTTTCATTATAAATGCGGACATAGGAATTTCTAATGGAAACATAAAAATAAGGACAGAATGTATAACTTTAACATGGTAACTAAATTAAGCCTGCTTGCCCTAACTCAATTATCCCATGCCTTCTAACCCTGCTTCATCTGAAGACCACACTTGGTCTTGATTCCCCTTGTGCAATGCCTCAGAAGATCGACTAATATATTAAAGATCCTCCATCTGCACGCAATTCCTGTAAATTTTTCCATTATAAATTCCAATATCCACATTTAAAATAGCAACTGCCTATGTAAATTTGTCACACTGCCCCAGTAAAGGTGCCGCAGCCTCATCACTGGCAGGAGAGTGTAATTACAGTATAATGATTACTTAGCCAGTTTTGATTATCAATGTGGACACAGGAATTTATAACAAATATAAAAATAAGGACAGAACGTATGACTTTAAAAAAAGGTCATCTGCGTGCCCTGGTCCAATTATCCCCTGGCCTCTAACTGCATTTCACACGAAGACTACACCTGGTTGTGACTCCCCGTGTATAAAAACTCTCCCAAGTCGCTTTAAACTGCAATCTCATGCTCCAAATTTTGGCCCTCCATTCGCCATGATTCTTCTGCTGCTGTCGCTTTGCTCAACTGCTCCCTCAACAAAACCTTCACTGTCTTCCATCTGAGTTGATCTATGTTCTATGGCCCCCATCTTCACTCCCTCAAGTCCAAGAGGCGGAAACTTGAGCGTACCTTGGGCACAACTGGCTTAGCCATCCATTGCCAGATATAGCTTGACCATAAGCTCTACTGGGCTTCGCTCTCCTCTGCCAAAACAGACCATTATCCTAAAATCATCCTGGAAAGCAAAGATAATCTCAGGCTCCTTTTCTCTACTCCCAACCACCTCCTTAAACCCTTCTTCCCTGCCCTCTCACCCTCACCTTTAATAACATGTACCAGGAGCTCATGGATTTTTTTTGTGTCTCAAAGATAGAGACCATCTGTTCAATTGCTTCTGCTGCTTCCTCCTCTTGCCTACTAAACTAAACCTCCCACAAGTCCTTGTGTTCAGCTCCACTGGCAAGGAACATTTGTGCCACACAAGTGCCAGGCAACGACCATCTCCAACAAAAAAGCCCAACCACCTCCCCTTGCCAGAACTGAGAGGTTATATGTATCAGGAAAGATTGAATAGGCTGGGGCTCTTTTCTCTATAAAAGAGTAAACTGAGGAGTAACTTGTTGGAGGTCTTTAAGATCTTGAAAGGGTATGATAGGGCAGACGTAGAGAACTAGGGGCCATAAATATAAGATAGTTACTCATAAATTCAGTAGGGAATTCAGGAGAAACTTCTTTACCCAGAGAGTGGTTAGAATATGGAATGCGCTAAGAGCAGTTGAGGCGACCAGCATTTAAGGGGAAGCTAGATAAACACGAGGGAGAAAGGAATAGAAAGATTTGCTGATAGGGTTAGATGAAGGAGGGAGGGGGAGGCTCGTGTGGAGCATAAACACTGGCATGGACCTGTTGGGCTGAATGGCCTGTTTCTGTGCTGTACATTCTATGTAATTCTATGTAAGTCCCCCACCATTCTGGGGGTCTCCATTGACCAGAAACTCAACTGGACCAGCCACAGTATTGCAGTGGCTACTACAGCAGGTCAGAGGCACACATCTTGACTCCCCTAGACCTTCTCCACTACCGACAAGCCATAAGTTAGGAGTGTGATGGAATATTCTCCACTTGCCTGGATGGATGCAGCTCCAACACTTAAGAAGCTCAACACCATCAAAGACAAAGTGGTTTGCTTGATCGGCACCCCATCCACTAGCTTAAACACCCTCCACCACCGCTGTACCGTGGCTGCACTGTGTACCATTAACAGGGTGCACTGCAGAAAACTGTCAGGCTTCTTCAGCAGCATCTCCCTAACTCACAACCTCCACCACCTGGAAGGACAAGGGCAGCATCACCTCCAAGTCATAAGCCATCCTGACTTGGACATATATCGCCGCTCCTGCATCAAAACCCTGGAACTCCCTATTTAATAGCATCATGGGAGCACCTTCACCGCATGAACTGCAGCGGTTCAACAAGAAGGTCCACCACCACCCTCTCAAGGACAATGAGGAATAGGCAATTGCCAGCCTTGAAACAATGCCCACATCCCGAAGAATGATTGAAAAAAAAAAGTCCTGTACTCACCATGGCCGTGAACCCTTGTCTTGCTCTACCTTTTCCCCAAACTCCCCCTTTCCCTCTCCAAGCTCATCTCATCCACAAGACCTACTTCCTTAACACCACTCCCACTAAACTCCTGATCACCCAAATTGTATCGTAAATGGTTTCCTCCCCTTAGGCACTGTTCTCCTATGTTGCAAAAGTGCCGCTGTAACCCATCGACCCCTCCATCCGATCTACAAGGTTCGTGAATGTGCTGTTATTTCTCAAATCCGTATCCATTTCTCCCAAAATTTCCACCCCTCCCATGGCACCAAAGCGGCCCTCGCCAAAAAGTCACAAAGGCATTCTCTAAGATTGTGCTGCATTATTCCCCCTCAGCCTCCTTGACCTCTCTGCAACCTTCAACGCAATCATATAATTCTCCCCCAAATTTCTGCTCTGTTGTGCAGCTTGGTGGGACTGCCCTCCCTTGGTTCCACTCTAACCTGGTCCATTATAGCCAATGCATCTCCAACAATGGCTTCTCTTCCCATCCCCACGCCATCAGCTCCGAAGTCCCCCAGGGATTCATCCTTGGCACCCTTCTTTTCTTCTATATGCTGGTTCTTGACAACATCATCCAGTCATGGGACCAGCTTCCACATACATGCCAATGACATCCAGCTCTATCTCACTGCCCCTGTGCTGTCAGACTCCTCGTCCTACATTCAGTCTTGGATGAATCATAACTTCCTCCAGCTAAACATTGGGAAGACTGAAGTCACTGTCTTTTGCTCCGATCATAAACTCCATACCCTTGTGATCGACTCCATCCTCCCTCCTGGATACTGTCTCAGGCAGTGCAGTTTACAATCTCGACATTCTATTCGACCCCGAGCTGAGCTTCTGACCTCATAGCTTCTCCATCAAAAAGATCACCTGCTTCCACCTCTGTAATATCGCCTAGCTCAGTTTATCTAAAATCCTTATTTATGACTTTGTCATCTCCAGACTCGATACCCCAATGCTTTCCTAACTGGCCATCCACCCTTCATCCTTCTTAAACTTTGGCTCATCCAAATTGCCTATATCCTATCCCACACCAATTCCTGCTCACCTTTCACCCCCTGGTTCCCTAATGTTTTCAAATTTAAACTTCTCATTGTGTTTAAATCCTCCATGGCATCGCCGTTCCCTATCTTTTTAACCTCCTCCAGCCCGACAACATCTCCCCAAACTCGATGTTCCTCTGATATTGGTCTCTTGTGCATCCCGCATTCCATTTTTTAAAATCCGTTCATGGGGTGTTGGCGTCGCTGGCAAGGCCTGCATTTATTGCCCATCCCTAATTGCCCTTGAGAAGGTGGTGGTGAGCCACCTTCTTGAACCGCTGCAGTCCGTGTGGTGAAGGTTCTCCCACAGTGCTATTCGGAAGGGAGTTCCAGGATTTTGACCCAGCGACGATGAAGGAACGGCGATATATTTCCAAGTCGAGATGGTGTGTGACTTGGAGGGGAACATGCAGGCGGTGTTGTTCCCATGTGCCTGCTGCCCTTGTCCTTCTAGGTGGTAGAGGTCACGGATTTGGGAGGTGCTGTCGAAGAAGCCTTGGCGAGTTGCTGCAGTGCATCCTGTGGATGATACACACTGCAGCCACGGTGCGCCGGTGGTGAAGGGAGTGCATGTTTAGGGTAGTGGATGAGGTGCCAATCATGCGGGCTGCTTTGTCTTGGATGGTGTCGAGCTTCGAGTGTTGTTGGAGCTGCACTCATCCAGGCAAGTGGGGATGGCCTTAGCGAGGTGTTCGTCGTCATCGATGACATGTTGAAGGCTGCGGAGAACATGGTGTAGTTTCTCCGCTCCAGGGAAGTACAGGACGACGAAGGGTACTCTGCCATCCCCACGCCTCCACTGCTCGCCTTTAAACAGCCACCCAACCTCAAACAGACCATCGTTCGCAGCAAGTTACCCAGTTTTCAGGAGAACAGCGTCCACGACACCACACAACCCTGCCACGGCAACCTCTGCAAGACTTGCCAGATCATCGACACGGATACCACCATCACACGAGAGGACACCACCCACCAGGTACATGGTTCATACTCCTGTGACTCGGCCAACGTTGTTTACCTCATACGTTGCAGGAAAGGATGCCCCGGAGCATGGTACATTGGCGAGACCATGCAGACGCTGCGACAACGGATGAACGGACACCGCGCAACAATCGCCAAACAGGAGGGTTCCCTCCCAGTCGGGGAACACTTTAGCAGTCAAGGACATTCAGCCACCGATCTTCGGGGAAGCGTTCTCCAAGGCGGCCTTCGAGACACACGACAACGCAAAATCGTCGAGCAGAAGTTGATAGCCAAGTTCCGCACCCATGAGGACGGCCTCAACCGGGATCTTGGGTTCATGTCACGCTACACGTAACCCCACCAGCAAAAAGGGGGAAAAAATTTATATGTTTTTTAAAATTCTCTCTCTCTCTCTCTCTGCCATTTTGAGTTTCTTTCTGCCTGCCTGTGTAAAAGACACAATGTATATCGAGTGTACTGGGACGTGCTGTTCTCCGTGACTGGCCTGTTTGAATAACAACGACACCTTTTGATTGGTGTGATGCTGTCCCAACATCGTATAAGATATGCGATTTGAGAACCTTTTCATTCATTCATCTGACGAAGGAGATAATCTCCGAAAGCTTGTGATTTTAAAATAAATTTGTTGGACTATAACCTGGTGTTGTAAGATTCCTTACATTTGTCCACCCCAGTCCATCACCGGCATCTCCACATTGATGGATATAGTCATTGCCTGGCACTTGTCTGGCACGAATGTTACTTGCCACTTATCAGCTCAAGCCTGGATGTTGTCCAGGTCTTGCTGCATGCGGGCACGGACTGCTCCATTATCTGAGGGGTTGCGAATGGAACTGAACACTGTGCAATCATCAGCGAACATCCCCACTGCCCCACCGCTGGCAGCTGTCCTTTCAGCCCTCCTTAACCCGCCTACTCCTCTTCATCCCTCTTTTAAGATTCTCCTTAAAACCCAATACTTTTGGTCACTCCTCCGAATTTCGCCTTCTTTAGCAGTCTCCATTTTCCTTACGCCTCGGCAAAGTACCTTGGGACCAAGGATGGAGGTGAATCACAGCTGTAGCGGTGTCGTGTCAAATGGAGGACCAAAGACCAGACATTTGGAAGTTTGAAAGTGCAGTTTTACGCAACTTGAGATTGGTGGGGTGGGGGGGGTGGGGCGGGAAGAGAGAAGAGTTGTTTTATTCCAGGGACAGATGCAGAAGGAAGTGTGATTGAAAACGGGTAGGGGAACGTGGGTGGGAAGGGATATAAAGAAATGGTTGGAAATGGCCTTGTCAGTGATCAGGCCCGCAGGTTACACAGCTCAAGGAAATGGCAAGGACAAGGAGGTGGACGACAGAGTGTATATGGTAGAAAAGGTTTAGCGAGGACAGAAGGGTAGTGAGTTTAGAGGAGAGAGGGAAAGGGGAACCAAGATGGAAATTGAAATCATCGAGGATGAGCAGTTGCTCAGACACACTCCCCACTACACGGGGACACTGGAGTATACAGGGACACACTCCCCACGACACGGGGACACTGGAGTATACAGGGACACACTCCCCACTACACCGGGACACTGGAGTATACAGGGACACACTCCCCACGACACCGGGACACTGCAGTATACAGGGACACCATCCCCACGACACGGGGACACTGCAGTATACAGGGACACCATCCCCACTACAACGGGACACTGCAGGACACAGGGACACACTCCCCACGACACCGGGACACTGCAGAAAACAAGGGCACACTTCCCACGACACGGGGACACTGGAGGATACAGGGACACACTCCCCACTACACCGGGACACTGGAGTATACAGGGACACACTCCCCACGACACCGGGACACTGCAGTATACAGGGACACCATCCCCACTACACGGGGACACTGCAGTATACAGGGACACCATCCCCACTACACGGGGACACTGCAGTAGACAGGGACACCATCCCCACTACACCGGGACACTGCAGGACACAGGGACACACTCCCCACGACACCGGGACACTGCAGTATACAAGGGCACACTTCCCACGACACGGGGACACTGGAGGATACAGGGACACACTCCCCACTACACCGGGACACTGGAGAATACGGGGACACACTCCCCACTACATGGTGAAACTGCAGTATACCGGGACACTGGAGTACACAGGGACACAGGAGCATACAGGGACACACTCCCCACTACACCGGGACACTGCAGTATACGGGGACACACTCCCCACTACACCGGGACACTGCAGTATACGGGGACACACTCCCCAATACACGGGGACACTGGAGTATACAGGGACACACTCCCCACTACACGGGGACACGGGAGTATACAGGGACACACTCCCCACTACACCGGGACACTGCAGTATATGGGGACACACTCCCCACTACACGGGGACACTGGAGTATACAGGGACACACTCCCCACTGCACCGGGACACTGGAGTATACAGGGACACTCCCCACTACACCGGGACACTGCAGTATACGGGGACACACTCCCCACGACACCGGGACACTGCAGTATACAGGGACACTCCCCACTACACCGGGACACTGCAGTATACGGGGGCACACTCCCCACTACACCGGGACACTGCAGTATACGGGGACACACTCCCCACAACACCGGGACACTGGAGTGTTCAGGGACACACTCCCCACTACACGGGGACACTGCAGTATACAGGGACACACTCCCCACGACACCGGGACACTGGAGTATCCAGTGACACACTCCCCACTGCACCGGGACACTGGAGTATCCAGTGACACACTCCCCACTGCACCGGGACACTGGAGTATACAGGGACACACTCCCCACTGCACCGGGACACTGGAGTATACGGGGACACACTCCCCACTACATGGGGACACTGCAGTATACAGGGACACCATCCCCACGACATGGGGACACTGCAGTATACAGGGACACCATCCCCACTACACCGGGACACTGCAGTACACAGGGACACACTCCCCACGACACCGGGACACTGCAGTATACAAGGGCACACTTCCCACGACACGGGGACACTGGAGGATACAGGGACACACTCCCCACTACACCGGGACACTGGAGTATACGGGGACACACTCCCCACGACACGGGGACACTGCAGTATACGGGGACACACTCCCCACGACACCAGGACACTGGAGAATACGGGGACACAATCCCCACTACACGGTGACACTGCAGTATACAGGGACACACTCCCCACAACACGGGGACACTGGAGTATACAGGGACACACTCCCCACTACACCGGGACACTGCAGTATACAGGGACACACTCCCCACTACACGGGGACACTGCAGTATACGGGGACACACTCCCCACTGCACGGGGACACTGGAGTATACAGGGACACACTCCCCACTACACGGGGACACTGCAGTATACGGGGACACACTCCCCACTACACCGGGACACTGCAGTATACAGGGACACACTCCCCACTACACGGGGACACTGGAGTATACAGGGACACACTCCCCACTACACGGGGACACTGGAGTATACAGGGACACACTCCCCACGACACCGGGACACTGCAGTATATGGGGACACACTCCACACGACACGGGGACACTGGAGTATACAGGGACACACTCCCCACTGCACCGGGACACTGGAGGATACAGGGACACGTTCCCCACTACACCGGGACACTGCAGTATACGGGGACACACTCCTCACGACACCGGGACACTGCAGTATACAGGGACACTCCCCACTACACCGGGACACTGCAGTATACGGGGGCACACTCCCCACTACACCGGGACACTGCAGTATACGGGGACACACTCCCCACAACACCGGGACACTGGAGTGTTCAGGGACACACTCCCCACTACACGGGGACACTGCAGTATACAGGGACACACTCCCCACGACACCGGGACACTGGAGTATCCAGTGACACACTCCCCACTGCACCGGGACACTGGAGTATACAGGGACACACTCCCCACTACACGGGGACACTGGAGTATTCAGGGACACACTCCCCACTACACCGGGACACTGGAGTATACGGGGACACACTCCCCACTACACCGGGACACTGCAGTATACGGGGACACACTCCCCACTACACCGGGACACTGCAGTACACAGGGACACACTCCCCACCACACCGGGACACTGGAGTATACAGGGACACACTCCCCACTACACCGGGACACTGGAGTATACAGGGACACACTCACCACTACACTGGGACACTGGAGTATACAGGGACACACTCCCCACTGCACCGGGACACTGGAGTATACAGGGACACTCCCCACTACACAGGAACACTGGAGTATACAGGGACACACTCCCCACCACACAGGGACACTGCAGTATACGGGGACACACTCCCCACCACACAGGGACACTGCAGCACACAGGGACACACTCCCCACTACACCGGGCACTGGTGTATACAGGGACACACTCCCCACTACACCGGGACACTGGAGTATACAGGGACACACTCCCCACTACACCGGGACACTGTAGTATACAGGGACACACTCACCACAACACTGGGACACTGGAGTATACAGGGACACACTCCCCACTGCACCGGGACACTGGAGTATACAGGGACACTACCCACTACACAGGAACACTGGAGTATACAGGGACACACTCCCCACCACACAGGGACACTGCAGTATACGGGGACACACTCCCCACCACACAGGGACACTGCAGCACACAGGGACACACTCCCCACTACACCGGGCACTGGAGTATACAGGGACACACTCCCCACTACACCGGGACACTGGAGTATACGGGGACACACTCCCCACCACACAGGGACACTGCAGCACACAGGGACACACTCCCCACTACACCGGGCACTGGTGTATACAGGGACACACTCCCCACTACACCGCGATACTGCAGTATACAGGGACACACTCCCCACCACATCGGGACACTGGAGTATCCAGGGACACACTCCCCACGACACCGGGACACTGCAGTATACAGGGACACACTCCCCACTACACCGGGACACTGGAGTATACGGGGACACACTCCCCACGACACGGGGACACTGGAGTATAAAGGGGCACACTCCGCACTACACCGGGACACTGCAGGATACAGGGACACACTCCCCACTACAAGGGGACACTGCAGTATACGGGGACACACTCCCCACTACACAGGGACACTGGAGTATACAGGGACACACTCCCCACTACACCGGGACACTGGAGTATCCAGGGACACACTCCCCACTACACCGGGACACTGGAGTATACAGGGACACTCCCCACTACACCGGGACACTGGAGTATACAGGGACACACTCCCCACAACACCGGGACACTGGAGTATACGGGGACACACTCCCCACGACACGGGGACACTGGAGTATACGGGGACACACTCCCCACGACACGGGGACACTGGAGGATACAGGGACACACTCCCCACTACACCGGGACACTGGAGTATACGGGGACACACTCCCCACGACACGGGGACACTGCAGGACACGGGGACACACTCCCCACGACACCAGGACACTGGAGAATACGGGGACACACTCCCCACGACACGGGGACACTGGAGTATACGGGGACACACTCCCCACGACACGGGGACACTGCAGTATACGGGGACACACTCCCCACGACACCAGGACACTGGAGAATACGGGGACACACTCCCCACTACATGGTGAAACTGCAGTATACCGGGACACTGGAGTACACAGGGACACAGGAGCATACAGGGACACACTCCCCACTACACCGGGACACTGCAGTATACGGGGACACACTCCCCACTACACCGGGACACTGCAGTATACGGGGACACACTCCCCAATACACGGGGACACTGGAGTATACAGGGACACACTCCCCACTACACGGGGACACGGGAGTATACAGGGACACACTCCCCACTACACCGGGACACTGCAGTATATGGGGACACACTCCCCACTACACGGGGACACTGGAGTATACAGGGACACACTCCCCACTGCACCGGGACACTGCAGGAAACGGGGACACACTCCCCACGACACCGGGACACTGCAGTATACGGGGACACACTCCCCACGACACCGGGACACTGCAGTATACAGGGACACTCCCCACTACACCGGGACACTGCAGTATACGGGGGCACACTCCCCACTACACCGGGACACTGCAGTGTACGGGGACACACTCCCCACAACACCGGGACACTGGAGTGTTCAGGGACACACTCCCCACTACACGGGGACACTGCAGTATACAGGGACACACTCCCCACGACACCGGGACACTGGAGTATCCAGTGACACACTCCCCTCTGCACCGGGACACTGGAGTATACAGGGACACACTCCCCACTGCACCGGGACACTGGAGTATACGGGGACACACTCCCCACTACATGGGGACACTGCAGTATACAGGGACACCATCCCCACGACATGGGGACACTGCAGTATACAGGGACACCATCCCCACTACACCGGGACACTGCAGTACACAGGGACACACTCCCCACGACACCGGGACACTGCAGTATACAAGGGCACACTTCCCACGACACGGGGACACTGGAGGATACAGGGACACACTCCCCACTACACCGGGACACTGGAGTATACGGGGACACACTCCCCACGACACGGGGACACTGCAGTATACGGGGACACACTCCCCACGACACCAGGACACTGGAGAATACGGGGACACACTCCCCACTACACGGTGACACTGCAGTATACAGGGACACACTCCCCACAACATGGGGACACTGGAGTATACAGGGACACACTCCCCACTACACCGGGACACTGCAGTATACAGGGACACACTCCCCACTACACGGGGACACTGCAGTATACGGGGACACACTCCCCACTGCACGGGGACACTGGAGTATACAGGGACACACTCCCCACTACACGGGGACACTGCAGTATACGGGGACACACTCCCCACTACACCGGGACACTGCAGTATACAGGGACACACTCGCCACTACACGGGGACACTGGAGTATACAGGGACACACTCCCCACTACACGGGGACACTGGAGTATACAGGGACACACTCCCCACGACACCGGGACACTGCAGTATATGGGGACACACTCCACACTACACGGGGACACTGGAGTATACAGGGACACACTCCCCACTGCACCGGGACACTGGAGGATACAGGGACACGTTCCCCACTACACCGGGACACTGCAGTATACGGGGACACACTCCTCACGACACCGGGACACTGCAGTATACAGGGACACTCCCCACTACACCGGGACACTGCAGTATACGGGGACACACTCCCCACAACACCGGGACACTGGAGTGTTCAGGGACACACTCCCCACTACACGGGGACACTGCAGTATACAGGGACACACTCCCCACGACACCGGGACACTGGAGTATCCAGTGACACACTCCCCACTGCACCGGGACACTGGAGTATACAGGGACACACTCCCCACTACACGGGGACACTGGAGTATTCAGGGACACACTCCCCACTACACCGGGACACTGGAGTATACGGGGACACACTCCCCACTACACCGGGACACTGCAGTATACGGGGACACACTCCCCACTACACCGGGACACTGCAGTACACAGGGACACACTCCCTACTACACGGGGACACTGGAGTATACAGGGACACACTCCCCACCACACCGGGACACTGGAGTATACAGGGACACACTCCCCACTACACCGGGACACTGGAGTATACAGGGACACACTCACCACTACACTGGGACACTGGAGTATACAGGGACACACTCCCCACTGCACCGGGACACTGGAGTATACAGGGACACTCCCCACTACACAGGAACACTGGAGTATACAGGGACACACTCCCCACCACACAGGGACACTGCAGTATACGGGGACACACTCCCCACCACACAGGGACACTGCAGCACACAGGGACACACTCCCCACTACACCGGGCACTGGTGTATACAGGGACACACTCCCCACTACACCGGGACACTGGAGTATACAGGGACACACTCCCCACTGCACCGGGACACTGTAGTATACAGGGACACACTCACCACAACACTGGGACACTGGAGAAACAGGGACACACTCCCCACTGCACCGGGACACTGGAGTATACAGGGACACTACCCACTACACAGGAACACTGGAGTATACAGGGACACACTCCCCACCACACAGGGACACTGCAGTATACGGGGACACACTCCCCACCACACAGGGACACTGCAGCACACAGGGACACACTCCCCACTACACCGGGCACTGGAGGATACAGGGACACACTCCCCACTACACCGGGACACTGGAGTATACGGGGACACACTCCCCACCACACAGGGACACTGCAGCACACAGGGACACACTCCCCACTACACCGGGCACTGGTGTACACAGGGACACACTCCCCACTACACCGCAATACTGCAGTATACAGGGACACACTCCCCACCACATCGGGACACTGGAGTATACAGGGACACACTCCCCACAACACGGGGACACTGGAGTATATGGGGACACGCTCCCAACTACACCGGGACACTGGAGTATCCAGGGACACACTCCCCACGACACCGGGACACTGCAGTATACAGGGACACACTCCCCACTACACCGGGACACTGGAGTATACGGGGACACACTCCCCACGACACGGGGACACTGGAGTATAAAGGGGCACACTCCGCACTACACCGGGACACTGCAGGATACAGGGACACACTCCCCACTACAAGGGGACACTGCAGTATACGGGGACACACTCCCCACTACACAGGGACACTGGAGTATACAGGGACACACTCCCCACTACACCGGGACACTGGAGTATCCAGGGACACACTCCCCACTACACCGGGACACTGGAGTATACAGGGACACTCCCCACTACACCGGGACACTGGAGTATACAGGGACACACTCCCCACAACACCGGGACACTGGAGTATACGGGGACACACTCCCCACGACACGGGGACACTGGAGTATACGGGGACACACTCCCCACGACACGGGGACACTGGAGTATACGGGGACAGACTCCCCACTACACCGGGACACTGGAGTACACAGGGACACACTCCCCACGACACGGGGACACTGGAGTATACAGGGACACACTCCCCACCACACCGGGACACTGGAGTATACAGGGACACACTCCCCACTACACCGGGACACTGGAGTGCACAGGGACACACTCCCCACTACACCGAGACACTGCAGTACACGGGGACACACTCCCCACGACACCGGGACACTGGAGAATACGCGGACACACTCCCCACTGCACCGGGACACTGGAGGATACAGGGACACACTCCCCACGACACGGGGAAACTGGAGTATACAGGGACACACTCCCCACGACACCGGGACACTGCAGTATACGGGGACACACTCCCCACGACACGGGGACACTGGAGTATACAGGGACACAGTCCCCACACCGGGACACTGGAGTATACGGGGACACAGTCCCCACTACACCGGGACACTGCAGGATACAGGGACACACTCCCCACTACACGGGGACACTGCAGTACACAGGGACACACTCCCCACGACACGGGGACACTGCAGTACACGGGGACACACTCCCCACGACACGGGGACACTGCAGTATACGGGGACACACTCCCCACTACACGGGGACACTGGAGTACACAGGGACACACTCCCCACAACACCGGGACACTGCAGTATACGGGGACACACTCCCCACTACACCGGGACACTGCAGTATACGGGGACACACTCCCCACTACACCGGGACACTGGAGGATACGGGGACACACTCCCCACGACACGGGGACACTGGAGTATACAGGGACACACTCCCCACTACACCGGGACACTGCAGTATACAGGGACACTCCCCACTACACCGGGACACTGCAGTATACGGGGGCACACTCCCCACTACACCGGGACACTGCAGTATACGGGGACACACTCCCCACAACACCGGGACACTGGAGTGTTCAGGGACACACTCCCCACGACACCGGGACACTGGAGTATCCAGTGACACACTCCCCACTGCACCGGGACACTGGAGTATACAGGGACACACTCCCCACGACACGGGGACACTGGAGTATTCAGGGACACACTCCCCACTACACCGGGACACTGGAGTATACGGGGACACACTCCCCACTACACCGGGACACTGCAGTATACGGGGACACACTCCCCACTACACCGGGACACTGCAGTACACAGGGACACACTCCCTACGACACGGGGACACTGGAGTATACAGGGACACACTCCCCACTACACCGGAACACTGGAGTATACAGGGACACACTCCCCACTACACCGGGACACTGGAGTATACAGGGACACACTCACCACTACACTGGGACACTGGAGTATACAGGGACACACTCCCCACTGCACCGGGACACTGGAGTATACAGGGACACTCCCCACTACACAGGAACACTGCAGCACACAGGGACACATTCCCCACTACACCGGGCACTGGTGTATACGGGGACACACTCCCCACTACACGGGGACACTGGAGTATAAAGGGGACACACTCCGCACTACACCGGGACACTGCAGGATACAGGGACACACTCCCCACTACAAGGGGACACTGCAGTATACGGGGACACACTCCCCACTACACAGGGACACTGGAGTATACAGGGACACACTCCCCACTACACCGGGACACTGGAGTATCCAGGGACACACTCCCCACTACACCGGGACACTGGAGTATACAGGGACACTCCCCACTACACCGGGACACTGGAGTATACAGGGACACACTCCCCACAACACCGGGACACTGGAGTATACGGGGACACACTCCCCACGACACGGGGACACTGGAGTATACGGGGACAGACTCCCCACTACACCGGGACACTGGAGTACACAGGGACACACTCCCCACGACACGGGGACACTGGAGTATACAGGGACACACTCCCCACCACACCGGGACACTGGAGTACACAGGGACACACTCCCCACTACACCGGGACACTGGAGTGTACAGGGACACACTCCCCACTACACCGGGACACTGCAGTACACGGGGACACACTCCCCACGACACCGGGACACTGGAGAATACGCGGACACACTCCCCACTACACGGGGACACTGCAGTATACAGGGACACACTCCCAACTACACGGTGACACTGCAGTATACGGGGACACACTCCCCACCACACCGGGACACTGGAGTATATAGGGACACACTCCCCACTGCACCGGGACACTGCAGTACACGGGGACACTCTCCCCACTACACCGGGACACTGGAGTATACAGGGACACACTCCCCACGACACGGGCAAACTGGAGTATACAGGGACACACTCCCCACGACACCGGGACACTGCAGTATACGGGGACACACTCCCCACGACACGCGGTCACTGGAGTATACAGGGACACAGTCCCCACACCGGGACACTGGAGTATACGGGGACACAGTCCCCACTACACCGGGACACTGCAGTATACAGGGACACACTCCCCACTACACGGGGACACTGCAGTACACAGGGACACACTCCCCACGACACGGGGACACTGCAGTACACGGGGACACACTCCCCACGACAGGGGGACACTGCAGTATACGGGGACACACTCCCCACTACACGGGGACACTGGAGCACACGGGGACACACTCCCCACGACACCGGGACACTGGAGAATACGCGGACACACTCCCCACTACACGGGGACACTGCAGTATACAGGGACACACTCCCAACTACACGGTGACACTGCAGTATACGGGGACACACTCCCCACCACACCGGGACACTGGAGTATATAGGGACACACTCCCCACTGCACCGGGACACTGCAGTACACGGGGACACTCTCCCCACTACACCGGGACACTGGAGTATACAGGGACACACTCCCCACGACACGGGCAAACTGGAGTATACAGGGACACACTCCCCACGACACCGGGACACTGCAGTATACGGGGACACACTCCCCACGACACGCGGTCACTGGAGTATACAGGGACACAGTCCCCACACCGGGACACTGGAGTATACGGGGACACAGTCCCCACTACACCGGGACACTGCAGTATACAGGGACACACTCCCCACTACACGGGGACACTGCAGTACACA
The DNA here is from genome assembly GCF_035084215.1 of Heptranchias perlo. Taxonomy (NCBI): domain Eukaryota; kingdom Metazoa; phylum Chordata; class Chondrichthyes; order Hexanchiformes; family Hexanchidae; genus Heptranchias; species Heptranchias perlo. Next base: position 106,595,142 of record NC_090327.1, read on the forward strand.
GGGACACACTCCCCACGACACGGGGACACTGCAGTACACGGGGACACACTCCCCACGACAGGGGGACACTGCAGTATACGGGGACACACTCCCCACTACACGGGGACACTGGAGCACACAGGGACACACTCCCCACAACACCGGGACACTGCAGTATACGGGGACACACTCCCCACTACACCGGGACACTGCAGTATACGGGGACACACTCCCCACTACACCAGGACACTGGAGGATACGGGGACACACTCCCCACGACACGGGGACACTGGAGTATACAGGGACACACTCCCCACTACACCGGGACACTGGAGTATACAGGGACACACTCCCCACTACACGGGGACACTGCAGTATACGGGGACACACTCCCCACTACACCGGGACACTGCAGTATACGGGGACACACTCCCCACTACACCAGGACACTGGAGTATACGGGGACACACTCCCACTGCACCGGGACACTGGAGTATACAGGGACACATCGGGACACTGGAGTATACAGGGACACACTCCCCACTACACCGGGACACTGCAGTATACAGGGACACACTCCCCACTACACCGGGACACTGGAGTATACGGGGGCACACTCCCCACGACACCGGGACACTGCAGGATACAGGGACACACTCCCCACTACACGGGGACACTGGAGTATACAGGGACACACTCCCCACTGCACGGGGACACTGGAGTATACAGGGACACACTCCCCACTACACGGGGACACTGCAGTATACGGGGACACACTCCCCACGACACAGGGACACTGGAGTATACAGGGACACTCCCCACTACACCGGGACACTGGAGTATACAGGGACACACTCCCCACTACACCGGGACACTGGAGCATACAGGGACACACTCCCCACTACACCGGGCACTGGAGTATACAGGGACACACTCCCAACTACACCGGGACACTGGAGTACACGGGGACACGCTCCCCACTACACGGGGACACTGGAGTATACGGGGACACACTCCCCACCACACCGGGACACTGGAGTATACGGGGACACACTCCCCACTACACGGGGACACTGGAGTGTACAGGGACACACTCCCCACTACACGGGGACACTGCAGTATACGGGGACACACTCCCCACTGCACAGGGACACTGGACTATACAGGGACACACTCCCCACGACACCGGGACACTGCAGTAGACAGGGACACACTCCCCACCACACCGGGACACTGGAGTATACGGGGACACACTCCCCACGACACAGGGACACTGGAGTACACGGGGACACACTCCCCACTGCACCGGGACACTGGAGTATACGGGGACACACTCCCCACTACACCGGGACACTGGAATATACAGGGACACACTCCCCACTACACCGGGACACTGGAGTCGACAGGGACACACTCCACCCAAAACACCGGGCACTGGTGTATACAGGGACACACTCCCCACGACACCGGGATACTGCAGTATGCAGGGACACACTCCCCACTACATCGGGACACTGGAGTATACAGGGACACACTCCCAACAACACGGGGACACTGGAGTATACGGGGACACGCTCCCCACAACACCGGGACACTGGAGTATACGGGGACACGCTCCCCACAACACCGGGACACTGGAGTATACGGGGACACGCTCCCCACAACACCGGGACACTGCAGTATACGGGAACACACTCCCCACTACACAGGGACACTGGAGGATACAGGGACACACTCCCCACTACACCGGGACACTGGAGTATACAGGGACACTCCCCACGACACCGGGACACTGGAGTATACAGGGACACACTCCCCACTACACCGGGACACTGGAGTATACAGGGACACACTCCCCACGACACCGGGCACTGGAGTATACAGGGACACACTCCCCACCACACAGGGACACTGGAGTATACGGGGACACACTCCCCACTACACCGGGACACTGCAGTATACAGGGACACACTCCCCACGACACCGGGACACTGCAGTATACAGGGACACACTCCCCACTACACCGGGATACTGCAGTATACGGGGACACACTCCACACTACACCGGGACACTGGAGTATACGGGGACACACTCCCCACGACACAGGGACACTGGAGTATACAGGGACACACTCCCCACCACACCGGGACACTGGAGTGTACAGGGACACGCTCCCCACTACACCGGGACACTGGAGTGTAGGGGACACGCTCCCCACTACACCGGGACACTGCAGTATACAGGGACCCACTCCCCACTACACCGGGACACTGCAGTACACAGGGACACACTCCCCACTACACCGGGACACTGGAGCACACGGGGACACGCTCCCCACGACACGAGGACACTGGAGTATACAGGGACACACTCCCCACTACACGGGGACACTGCAGTATACGGGGACACACTCCCCACTACACAGGGACACTGGAGTATGCAGGGACACACTCCCCACTACACCGGGCACTGGAGTACACAGGGACACACTCCCCACAACACCGGGACACTGGAGTATACAGGGACACACTCCCCACGACACAGGGACACTGGAGTATACGGGGACACACTCCCCACTACACCGGGACACTGGAGTCGACAAGGACACACTCCCCACGACACCGGGCACTGGTGTATACAGGGACACACTCCCCACGACACCGGGATACTGCAGTATACAGGGACACACTCCCCACTACATCGGGACACTGGAGTATACGGGGACACGCTCCCCACTGCACCGGGACACTGCAGTATACAGGGACACACTCCCCACCACACCGGGACACTGGAGTATACGAGGACACACTCCCCACTACACAGGGACACTGGAGTATACAGGGACACACTCCCCACGACACCGGGCACTGGTGTATACAGGGACACACTCCCCACTACACGGGGACACTGCAGTATACGAGGACACGCTCCGCACTGCACCGGGACACTGCAGTATACGGGGACACACTCCCCACTACACCGGGCACTGGAGTATACAGGGACACTGGAGTATACAGGGACACACTCCCCATGACACGGGGACACTGGAGTATACAGGGACACACTCCCCACTACACCGGGACACTGGAGCACACGGGGACACGCTCCCCACGACACGAGGACACTGGAGTATACAGGGACACACTCCCCACTACACGGGGACACTGCAGTATACGGGGACACACTCCCCACTACACAGGGACACTGGAGTATGCAGGGACACACTCCCCACTACACCGGGCACTGGAGTATACAGGGACACACTCCCCACAACACCGGGACACTGGAGTATACAGGGACACACTCCCCACGACACAGGGACACTGGAGAAAACGGGGACACACTCCCCACTACACCGGGACACTGGAGTCGACAAGGACACACTCCCCACGACACCGGGCACTGGTGTATACAGGGACACACTCCCCACGACACCGGGATACTGCAGTATACAGGGACACACTCCCCACCACACCGGGACACTGCAGTATACAGGGACACACTCCCCACTACATGGGGACACTGGAGTATACAGTGACACACTCCCCACTACATGGGGACACTGGAGTATACAGTGACACACTCCCCACTACACAGGGACACTGGAGTATGCAGGGACACACTCCCCACTACACCGGGACACTGGAGTATACAGGGACACTCCCCACTACACAGGGACACTGGAGTATACAGGGACACACTCCCCACTACACAGGGACACTGGAGTATACAGGGACACACTCCCCATGACACGGGGACACTGGAGTATACAGGGACACACTCCCCACTACACGGGGACACTGCAGTATACGGGGACACACTCCCCACGACACGGGGACACTGGAGTATACAGGGACACACTCCCCACTACACAGGGACACTGGAGTGTACGGGGACACACTCCCCACTACACCGGGTCACTGGAGTATACAGGGACACACTCCCCACTACACCGGGACACTGGAGTATACAGGGACACACTCCCCACTGCACCGGGCACTGGTATATACAGGGACACACTCCCCACTGCACCGGGACACTGCAGTATACAGGGACACACTCCCCATTACACCGGGACATTGGAGTTTTCAGGGACACACTCCCCACTACACGGGGACACTGGAGTATACGGGGACACGCTCCCCACTACACCGGGACACTGCAGTATACAGGGACACACTCCCCACTACACCGGGACACTGCAGTATACAGGGACACACTCCCCACTACACGGGGACACTGCAGGAAACAGGGACACACTCCCCACTACACGGGGACACTGCAGGAAACAGGGACACACTCCCCACTACACGGGGACACTGGAGTACACAGGGACACACTCCCCACTACACCGGGACACTGGAGTACACGGGGACACACTCCCCACCACACCGGGACACTGGAGTATACGGGGACACACTCCCCACTGCACCGGGACACTGGAGTGTCCGGGGACACACTCCCCACGACACAGGGACACTGGAGTATACAGGGACACACTCCCCACTACACCGGGACACTGGAGTATGCAGGGACACACTCCCCACTACACGGGGACACTGCACTATACAGGGACACACTCCCCACTACACGGGGACACTGCAGTATACAGGGACACACTCCCCACAACACGGGGACACTGGAGTATACGGGGACACACTCCCCACTACACCGGGACACTGGAGGACACGGGGACACACTCCCCACTGCACCGGGACACTGGAGTATGCAGGGACACACTCCCCACTACACCGGGACACTGGAGTATACAGGGACACACTCCCCACTACACCGGGACACTGGAGTATACAGGGACACACTCCCCACTACACCGGGACACTGGAGTATACAGGGACACTCCCCACTACACAGGGACACTGCAGTATACAGGGACACACTCCCCACTACACGGGGACACTGCAGCATACAGGGACACACTCCCCACTACACGGGGACACTGCAGTATACAGGGACACACTCCCAACTGCACGGGGACACTGGAGTATACAGGGACACACTCCCCACTGCACCGGGACACTGGAGTATACAGGGAAACACTCCCCACTACACCGGGACACTGCAGTATACAGGGACACACTCCCCACTACACGGGGACACTGGAGTATACAGGGACACACTCCCCACTACACGGGGACACTGCAGTATACGGGGACACACTCCCCACTACACCGGGTCACTGGAGTATACAGGGACACACTCCCCACTACACCGGGACACTGGAGTATACAGGGACACACTCCCCACTGCACCGGGCACTGGTATATACAGGGACACACTCCCCACTGCACCGGGACACTGCAGTATACAGGGACACACTCCCCATTACACCGGGACATTGGAGTTTTCAGGGACACACTCCCCACTACACGGGGACACTGGAGTATACGGGGACACGCTCCCCACTACACGGGGACACTGCAGGAAACAGGGACACACTCCCCACTACACGGGGACACTGCAGGAAACAGGGACACACTCCCCACTACACGGGGACACTGGAGTACACAGGGACACACTCCCCACTACACCGGGACACTGGAGTACACGGGGACACACTCCCCACCACACCGGGACACTGGAGTATACGGGGACACACTCCCCACTGCACCGGGACACTGGAGTATACGGGGACACACTCCCCACGACACAGGGACACTGGAGTATACAGGGACACACTCCCCACTACACCGGGACACTGGAGTATACAGGGACACACTCCCCACTACACGGGGACACTGCACTATACAGGGACACACTCCCCACTACACGGGGACACTGCAGTATACAGGGACACACTCCCCACAACACGGGGACACTGGAGTATACGGGGACACACTCCCCACTACACCGGGACACTGGAGGACACGGGGACACACTCCCCACTGCACCGGGACACTGGAGTATACAGGGACACACTCCCCACTACACCGGGACACTGGAGTATACAGGGACACACTCCCCACTACACCGGGACACTGGAGTATACAGGGACACACTCCCCACTACACCGGGACACTGGAGTATACAGGGACACTCCCCACTACACAGGGACACTGCAGTATACAGGGACACACTCCCCACTACACGGGGACACTGCAGTATACGGGGACACACTCCCCACTACACAGGGACACTGGAGTATGCAGGGACACACTCCCCACTACACCGGGCACTGGAGTATACAGGGACACACTCCCCACAACACCGGGACACTGGAGTATACAGGGACACACTCCCCACGACACAGGGACACTGGAGAAAACGGGGACACACTCCCCACTACACCGGGACACTGGAGTCGACAAGGACACACTCCCCACGACACCGGGCACTGGTGTATACAGGGACACACTCCCCACGACACCGGGATACTGCAGTATACAGGGACACACTCCCCACTACATCGGGACACTGGAGTATACGGGGACACGCTCCCCACTGCACCGGGACACTGCAGTATACAGGGACACACTCCCCACCACACCGGGACACTGGAGTATACGAGGACACACTCCCCACTACACAGGGACACTGGAGTATACAGGGACACACTCCCCACGACACCGGGCACTGGTGTATACAGGGACACACTCCCCACTACACGGGGACACTGCAGTATACGAGGACACGCTCCGCACTGCACCGGGACACTGCAGTATACGGGGACACACTCCCCACTACACCGGGCACTGGAGTATACAGGGACACTGGAGTATACAGGGACACACTCCCCACGACACGGGGACACTGGAGTATACAGGGACACACTCCCCACTACAAAGGGACACTGGAGTATACAGGGACACGCTCCCCACTACACCGGGACACTGCAGTATACGGGGACACACTCCCCACTACACCGGGACACTGCAGTATACAGGGACACACTCCCCACTACACCGGGACACTGCAGTATACAGGGACACACTCCCCACTACACGGGGACACTGCAGGAAACAGGGACACACTCCCCACTACACGGGGACACTGCAGTATACAGGGACACACTCCCCACTACATGGGGACACTGCAGTATACGGGGACACACTCCCCACTGCACCGGGACACTGGAGTATACGGGGACACACTCCCCACTGCACCGGGACACTGGAGTATATGGGGACACACTCCCCACGACACGGGGACACTGCAGTATACGGGGGCACACTCCCCACTACACCGGGACATTGCAGTATACAGGGACACACTCCCCACGACACGGGGACACTGGAGCATACAGGGACACACTCCCCACGACACGGGGACACTGGAGTATACAGGGACACACTCCCCACAACACGGAGACACTGCAGGAGACGGGGACACACTCCCCACTACACAGGGACACTGGAGTATACAGGGACACACTCCCCACGACACCGGGACACTGGAGTATACAGGGACACTCCCCACTACACCGGGACACTGAAGTATACAGGGACACTGAAGTATACAGGGACACTGAAGTATACAGGGACACACTCCCCACGACACAGGGACACTGGAGTATACGGGGACACACTCCCCACGACACCGGGACACTGCAGTATACGGGGACACACTCCCCACGACACCGGGACACTGCAGTATACAGGGACACACTCCCCACTACACGGGGACACTGCAGTATACAGGGACACACTCCCCACTACACCGGGACACTGGAGTATACGGGGACACACTCCCCACTACACCGGGACACTGGAGTACACGGGGACACACTCCCCACTACACCGGGACACTGGAGTATACGGGGACACACTCCCCACGACACGGGGACACTGGAGTATAAGGGGGCACACTCCCCACTACACCGGGACACTGCAGTATACAGGGACACACTCCCCACGACACGGGGACACTGGAGTATACAGGGACACACTCCCCACTGCACAGGGACACTGGAGTATACAGGGACACACTCCCCACTACACCGGGACACTGCAGGAGACGGGGACACACTCCCCACTTCACAGGGACACTGGAGTATGCAGGGACACACTCCCCACTACACCGGGACACTGGAGTATCCAGGGACACACTCCCCACTACACCGGGACACTGGAGTATACAGGGACACTCGCCACTACACAGGGACACTGAAGTATACAGGGACACACTCCCCACTGCACCGGGCACTGGAGTACACAGGGACACACTCCCCACTACAGGGGGACACTGCAGGATACAGGGACACACTCCCCACTACACGGGGACACTGGAGTATACGGGGACACAATCCCCACTACACCGGGACACTGCAGTATGCGGGGACACACTCCCCACTACACAGGGACACTGGAGTATACGGGGACACACTTCCCACTGCACGGGGACACTGGAGTATACGGGGACACACTCCCCACTACACCGGGACACTGCAGTATGCAGGGACACACTCCCCACTACACCGGGCACTGGAGTATACAGGGACACACTCCGCACGACACCGGGACACTGGAGTATACAGGGACACACTCCCCACAACACGGGGACACTGGAGGACACAGGGACACACTCCCCACTGCACGGGGACACTGCAGTGTACAGGGACACACTCCCCACCACACCGGGACACTGGAGTATACGGGGACACACTCCCCACTACATCGGGACACTGCAGTATACGGGGACACACTCCCCACGACACCGGGAAACTGCAGTACACAGGGACACACTCCCCACGACACCGGGACACTGGAGTATGCGGGACACACTCCCCACTGCACCGGGACACTGGAGTATACGGGGACACACTCCCCACTACACGGGGACACTGGAGTGTACGGGGACACACTCCCCACTACACCGGGTCACTGGAGTATACAGGGACACACTCCCCACTACACCGGGACACTGGAGTATACAGGGACACACTCCCCACTGCACCGGGCACTGGTATATACAGGGACACACTCCCCACTGCACCGGGACACTGCAGTATACAGGGACACACTCCCCATTACACCGGGACATTGGAGTTTTCAGGGACACACTCCCCACTACACGGGGACACTGGAGTATACGGGGACACGCTCCCCACTACACCGGGACACTGCAGTATACAGGGACACACTCCCCACTACACCGGGACACTGCAGTATACAGGGACACACTCCCCACTACACGGGGACACTGCAGGAAACAGGGACACACTCCCCACTACACGGGGACACTGCAGGAAACAGGGACACACTCCCCACTACACGGGGACACTGGAGTACACAGGGACACACTCCCCACTACACCGGGACACTGGAGTACACGGGGACACACTCCCCACCACACCGGGACACTGGAGTATACGGGGACACACTCCCCACTGCACCGGGACACTGGAGTATACGGGGACACACTCCCCACGACACAGGGACACTGGAGTATACAGGGACACACTCCCCACTACACCGGGACACTGGAGTATGCAGGGACACACTCCCCACTACACGGGGACACTGCACTATACAGGGACACACTCCCCACTACACGGGGACACTGCAGTATACAGGGACACACTCCCCACAACACGGGGACACTGGAGTATACGGGGACACACTCCCCACTACACCGGGACACTGGAGGACACGGGGACACACTCCCCACTGCACCGGGACACTGGAGTATGCAGGGACACACTCCCCACTACACCGGGACACTGGAGTATACAGGGACACACTCCCCACTACACCGGGACACTGGAGTATGCAGGGACACACTCCCCACTACACGGGGACACTGCACTATACAGGGACACACTCCCCACTACACGGGGACACTGCAGTATACAGGGACACACTCCCCACAACACGGGGACACTGGAGTATACGGGGACACACTCCCCACTACACCGGGACACTGGAGGACACGGGGACACACTCCCCACTGCACCGGGACACTGGAGTATGCAGGGACACACTCCCCACTACACCGGGACACTGGAGTATACAGGGACACACTCCCCACTACACCGGGACACTGGAGTATACAGGGACACACTCCCCACTACACCGGGACACTGGAGTGTACAGGGACACTCCCCACTACACAGGGACACTGCAGTATACAGGGACACACTCCCCACTACACGGGGACACTGCAGCATACAGGGACACACTCCCCACTACACGGGGACACTGCAGTATACAGGGACACACTCCCAACTGCACGGGGACACTGGAGTATACAGGGACACACTCCCCACTGCACCGGGACACTGGAGTATACAGGGACACACTCCCCACTGCACCGGGACACTGGAGTATACAGGGAAACACTCCCCACTACACCGGGACACTGCAGTATACAGGGACACACTCCCCACTACACGGGGACACTGGAGTATACAGGGACACACTCCCCACTACACGGGGACACTGCAGTATACGGGGACACACTCCCCACTACACCGGGTCACTGGAGTATACAGGGACACACTCCCCACTACACCGGGACACTGGAGTATACAGGGACACACTCCCCACTGCACCGGGCACTGGTATATACAGGGACACACTCCCCACTGCACCGGGACACTGCAGTATACAGGGACACACTCCCCATTACACCGGGACATTGGAGTTTTCAGGGACACACTCCCCACTACACGGGGACACTGGAGTACACGGGGACACACTCCCCACCACACCGGGACACTGGAGTATACGGGGACACACTCCCCACTGCACCGGGACACTGGAGTATACGGGGACACACTCCCCACGACACAGGGACACTGGAGTATACAGGGACACACTCCCCACTACACCGGGACACTGGAGTATACAGGGACACACTCCCCACTACACGGGGACACTGCACTATACAGGGACACACTCCCCACTACACGGGGACACTGCAGTATACAGGGACACACTCCCCACAACACGGGGACACTGGAGTATACGGGGACACACTCCCCACTACACCGGGACACTGGAGGACACGGGGACACACTCCCCACTGCACCGGGACACTGGAGTATACAGGGACACACTCCCCACTACACCGGGACACTGGAGTATACAGGGACACACTCCCCACTACACCGGGACACTGGAGTATACAGGGACACACTCCCCACTACACCGGGACACTGGAGTATACAGGGACACTCCCCACTACACAGGGACACTGCAGTATACAGGGACACACTCCCCACTACACGGGGACACTGCAGTATACGGGGACACACTCCCCACTACACAGGGACACTGGAGTATGCAGGGACACACTCCCCACTACACCGGGCACTGGAGTATACAGGGACACACTCCCCACAACACCGGGACACTGGAGTATACAGGGACACACTCCCCACGACACAGGGACACTGGAGAAAACGGGGACACACTCCCCACTACACCGGGACACTGGAGTCGACAAGGACACACTCCCCACGACACCGGGCACTGGTGTATACAGGGACACACTCCCCACGACACCGGGATACTGCAGTATACAGGGACACACTCCCCACTACATCGGGACACTGGAGTATACGGGGACACGCTCCCCACTGCACCGGGACACTGCAGTATACAGGGACACACTCCCCACCACACCGGGACACTGGAGTATACGAGGACACACTCCCCACTACACAGGGACACTGGAGTATACAGGGACACACTCCCCACGACACCGGGCACTGGTGTATACAGGGACACACTCCCCACTACACGGGGACACTGCAGTATACGAGGACACGCTCCGCACTGCACCGGGACACTGCAGTATACGGGGACACACTCCCCACTACACCGGGCACTGGAGTATACAGGGACACTGGAGTATACAGGGACACACTCCCCACGACACGGGGACACTGGAGTATACAGGGACACACTCCCCACTACAAAGGGACACTGGAGTATACAGGGACACGCTCCCCACTACACCGGGACACTGCAGTATACGGGGACACACTCCCCACTACACCGGGACACTGCAGTATACAGGGACACACTCCCCACTACACCGGGACACTGCAGTATACAGGGACACACTCCCCACTACACGGGGACACTGCAGGAAACAGGGACACACTCCCCACTACACGGGGACACTGCAGTATACAGGGACACACTCCCCACTACATGGGGACACTGCAGTATACGGGGACACACTCCCCACTGCACCGGGACACTGGAGTATACGGGGACACACTCCCCACTGCACCGGGACACTGGAGTATATGGGGACACACTCCCCACGACACGGGGACACTGCAGTATACGGGGGCACACTCCCCACTACACCGGGACATTGCAGTATACAGGGACACACTCCCCACGACACGGGGACACTGGAGCATACAGGGACACACTCCCCACGACACGGGGACACTGGAGTATACAGGGACACACTCCCCACAACACGGAGACACTGCAGGAGACGGGGACACACTCCCCACTACACAGGGACACTGGAGTATACAGGGACACACTCCCCACGACACCGGGACACTGGAGTATACAGGGACACTCCCCACTACACCGGGACACTGAAGTATACAGGGACACTGAAGTATACAGGGACACTGAAGTATACAGGGACACACTCCCCACGACACAGGGACACTGGAGTATACGGGGACACACTCCCCACGACACCGGGACACTGCAGTATACGGGGACACACTCCCCACGACACCGGGACACTGCAGTATACAGGGACACACTCCCCACTACACGGGGACACTGCAGTATACAGGGACACACTCCCCACTGCACCGGGACACTGGAGTATACGGGGACACACTCCCCACTACACCGGGACACTGGAGTACACGGGGACACACTCCCCACTACACCGGGACACTGGAGTACACGGGGACACACTCCCCACTACACCGGGACACTGGAGTACACGGGGACACACTCCCCACGACACCGGGACACTGGAGTATACGGGGACACACTCCCCACGACACGGGGACACTGGAGTATAAGGGGGCACACTCCCCACTACACCGGGACACTGCAGTATACAGGGACACACTCCCCACGACACGGGGACACTGGAGTATACAGGGACACACTCCCCACTGCACAGGGACACTGGAGTATACAGGGACACACTCCCCACTACACCGGGACACTGCAGGAGACGGGGACACACTCCCCACTTCACAGGGACACTGGAGTATGCAGGGACACACTCCCCACTACACCGGGACACTGGAGTATCCAGGGACACACTCCCCACTACACCGGGACACTGGAGTATACAGGGACACTCGCCACTACACAGGGACACTGAAGTATACAGGGACACACTCCCCACTGCACCGGGCACTGGAGTACACAGGGACACACTCCCCACTACAGGGGGACACTGCAGGATACAGGGACACACTCCCCACTACACGGGGACACTGGAGTATACGGGGACACAATCCCCACTACACCGGGACACTGCAGTATGCGGGGACACACTCCCCACTACACAGGGACACTGGAGTATACGGGGACACACTTCCCACTGCACGGGGACACTGGAGTATACGGGGACACACTCCCCACTACACCGGGACACTGCAGTATGCAGGGACACACTCCCCACTACACCGGGCACTGGAGTATACAGGGACACACTCCGCACGACACCGGGACACTGGAGTATACAGGGACACACTCCCCACAACACGGGGACACTGGAGGACACAGGGACACACTCCCCACTGCACGGGGACACTGCAGTGTACAGGGACACACTCCCCACCACACCGGGACACTGGAGTATACGGGGACACACTCCCCACTACATCGGGACACTGCAGTATACGGGGACACACTCCCCACGACACCGGGAAACTGCAGTACACAGGGACACACTCCCCACGACACCGGGACACTGGAGTATGCGGGACACACTCCCCACTGCACCGGGACACTGGAGTATACGGGGACACACTCCCCACTACACGGGGACACTGGAGTGTACGGGGACACACTCCCCACTACACCGGGTCACTGGAGTATACAGGGACACACTCCCCACTACACCGGGACACTGGAGTATACAGGGACACACTCCCCACTGCACCGGGCACTGGTATATACAGGGACACACTCCCCACTGCACCGGGACACTGCAGTATACAGGGACACACTCCCCATTACACCGGGACATTGGAGTTTTCAGGGACACACTCCCCACTACACGGGGACACTGGAGTATACGGGGACACGCTCCCCACTACACCGGGACACTGCAGTATACAGGGACACACTCCCCACTACACCGGGACACTGCAGTATACAGGGACACACTCCCCACTACACGGGGACACTGCAGGAAACAGGGACACACTCCCCACTACACGGGGACACTGCAGGAAACAGGGACACACTCCCCACTACACGGGGACACTGGAGGACACAGGGACACACTCCCCACTACACCGGGACACTGGAGTACACGGGGACACACTCCCCACCACACCGGGACACTGGAGTATACGGGGACACACTCCCCACTGCACCGGGACACTGGAGTATACGGGGACACACTCCCCACGACACAGGGACACTGGAGTATACAGGGACACACTCCCCACTACACCGGGACACTGGAGTATGCAGGGACACACTCCCCACTACACGGGGACACTGCACTATACAGGGACACACTCCCCACTACACGGGGACACTGCAGTATACAGGGACACACTCCCCACAACACGGGGACACTGGAGTATACGGGGACACACTCCCCACTACACCGGGACACTGGAGGACACGGGGACACACTCCCCACTGCACCGGGACACTGGAGTATGCAGGGACACACTCCCCACTACACCGGGACACTGGAGTATACAGGGACACACTCCCCACTACACCGGGACACTGGAGTATACAGGGACACACTCCCCACTACACCGGGACACTGGAGTGTACAGGGACACTCCCCACTACACAGGGACACTGCAGTATACAGGGACACACTCCCCACTACACGGGGACACTGCAGCATACAGGGACACACTCCCCACTACACGGGGACACTGCAGTATACAGGGACACACTCCCAACTGCACGGGGACACTGGAGTATACAGGGACACACTCCCCACTGCACCGGGACACTGGAGTATACAGGGACACACTCCCCACTGCACCGGGACACTGGAGTATACAGGGAAACACTCCCCACTACACCGGGACACTGCAGTATACAGGGACACACTCCCCACTACACGGGGACACTGGAGTATACAGGGACACACTCCCCACTACACGGGGACACTGCAGTATACGGGGACACACTCCCCACTACACCGGGTCACTGGAGTATACAGGGACACACTCCCCACTACACCGGGACACTGGAGTATACAGGGACACACTCCCCACTGCACCGGGCACTGGTATATACAGGGACACACTCCCCACTGCACCGGGACACTGCAGTATACAGGGACACACTCCCCATTACACCGGGACATTGGAGTTTTCAGGGACACACTCCCCACTACACGGGGACACTGGAGTATACGGGGACACGCTCCCCACTACACCGGGACACTGCAGTATACAGGGACACACTCCCCACTACACCGGGACACTGCAGTATACAGGGACACACTCCCCACTACACGGGGACACTGCAGGAAACAGGGACACACTCCCCACTACACGGGGACACTGCAGGAAACAGGGACACACTCCCCACTACACGGGGACACTGGAGTACACAGGGACACACTCCCCACTACACCGGGACACTGGAGTACACGGGGACACACTCCCCACCACACCGGGACACTGGAGTATACGGGGACACACTCCCCACTGCACCGGGACACTGGAGTATACGGGGACACACTCCCCACGACACAGGGACACTGGAGTATACAGGGACACACTCCCCACTACACCGGGACACTGGAGTATACAGGGACACACTCCCCACTACACGGGGACACTGCACTATACAGGGACACACTCCCCACTACACGGGGACACTGCAGTATACAGGGACACACTCCCCACAACACGGGGACACTGGAGTATACGGGGACACACTCCCCACTACACCGGGACACTGGAGGACACGGGGACACACTCCCCACTGCACCGGGACACTGGAGTATACAGGGACACACTCCCCACTACACCGGGACACTGGAGTATACAGGGACACACTCCCCACTACACCGGGACACTGGAGTATACAGGGACACACTCCCCACTACACCGGGACACTGGAGTATACAGGGACACTCCCCACTACACAGGGACACTGCAGTATACAGGGACACACTCCCCACTACACGGGGACACTGCAGCATACAGGGACACACTCCCCACTACACGGGGACACTGCAGTATACAGGGACACACTCCCAACTGCACGGGGACACTGGAGTATACAGGGACACACTCCCCACTGCACCGGGACACTGGAGTATACAGGGACACACTCCCCACTGCACCGGGACACTGGAGTATACAGGGAAACACTCCCCACTACACGGGGACACTGCAGTATACAGGGACACACTCCCCACTACACGGGGACACTGGAGTATACAGGGACACTCCCCACGACACCGGGACACTGGAGTATACAGGGACACACTCCCCACTACACCGGGACACTGGAGTATAAAGGGACACTCCCCACGACACAGGGACACTGAAGAAAACAGGGACACACTCCCCACGACACAGCGACACTGGAGTATACGGGGACACACTCCCCACTACACCGGGACACTGCAGTATACGGGGACACACTCCCCACTACACCGGGACACTGCAGTATACAGGGACACACTCCCCACTACACGGGGACACTGCAGTATACAGGGACACACTCCCCACGACACCGGGACACTGGAGTATACGGGGACACACTCCCCACTACACCGGGACACTGGAGTACACGGGGACACACTCCCCACTACACCGGGACACTGGAGTATACGGGGACACACTCCCCACGACACGGGGACACTGGATTATAAGGGGGCACACTCCCCACTACACCGGGACACTGCAGTATACAGGGACACACTCCCCACGACACGGGGACACTGGAGTATACAGGGACACACTCCCCACTGCACGGGGACACTGGAGTATACAGGGACACACTCCCCACCACACCGGGACACTGCAGGAGACGGGGACACATTCCCACTACACAGGGACACTGGAGTATACAGGGACACACTCCCCACTACACCGGGACACTGGAGTATACAGGGACACACTCCCCACTGCACCGGGACACTGGAGTATACAGGGACACACTCCCCACTACACCGGGACACTGGAGTATACAGGGACACACTCCCCACTACACCGGGACACTGGAGTATACAGGGACACTCCCCACTACACAGGGACACTGAAGTATACAGGGACACACTCCCCACTGCACCGGGAACTGGAGTATACAGGGACACACTACCCACGACACAGGGACACTGGAGTATACGGGGACACACTCCCCACTACACCGGGACACTGGAGCATACAGGGACACACTCCCCACTACACGGGGACACTGCAGTACACGGGGACACACTCCCCACAACACGGGGACACTGCAGTATACGGGGACACACTCCCCACTACACAGGGACACAGGAGGAAACGGGGACACACTCCCCACTACACGGGGACACTGGAGTATACGGGGACACACTCCCCACTACACCGGGACACTGCAGTAAGCAGGGACACACTCCCCACTATACCGGGCACTGGAGTATACAGGGACACACTCCGCACTACACCGGGACACTGGAGGAGACAGGGAAACACTGCCCGCTGCACGGGGACACTGCAGTATACAGGGACACTCCCCACTACACCGGGACACTGGAGTATACAGGGACACACTCCCCACTACACGGGGACACTGGAGTACACAGGGACACACTCCCCACTGCACGGGGACACTGGAGTACACAGGGACACACTCCCCACTACACCGGGACACTGCAGTGTACAGGGACACACTCCCCACTACACCGGGACACTGCAGTATGCAGGGACACACTCCCCACTACACCGGGACACTGCAGTATGCAGGGACACACTCCCCACTACACCGGGCACTGGAGTATACAGGGACACACTCCCCACTAAACCGGGACACTGCAGTATACGGGGACACACTCCCCAGTACACCGGGACACTGCAGTACACAGGGACACACTCCCCATTTCATGGGGACACTGGAGTATACAGGGACACACTCCCCACTACACCGGGCACTGGAGTATGCAGGGACACACTCCCCACTACACAGGGACACTGCAGTATACGGGGACACACTCCCCACGACACAGGGACACTGGAGTATACGGGGACACACTCCCCGCTACACCGGGACACTGGAGTTTCCAGGGACACACTCCCCACTACACGGGGACACTGCAGTATACAGGGAAACACTCCCCACTACACGGGGACACTGCAGTATACAGGGACACACTCCCCACTGCACAGGGACACTGGAGTATACAGGGACACACTCCCCACTACACGGGGACACTGCAGTATTCAGGGACACACTCCCCACGACACAGGGACACTGGAGTTTCCAGGGACACACTCCCCACTACAGGGACACTGGAGTATACGGGTACACACTCCCCACTACACAGGGACACTGGAGCATACGGGGACACACTCCCCACTACACAGGGACACTGGAGTATACGGGGACACACTCCCCACTACACGGGGACACTGGAGTATACGGGGACACACTCCCCACCACACCGGGACACTGGAGTATACGGGGACACACTCCCCACCACACCGGGACACTGCAGTCTGCAGGGACACACTCCCCACTACACGGGGACACTGCAGTAGACAGGGACACACTCCCCACTACACTGGGACACTGGAGTATACAGGGACACACTCCCCACTACACCGGGACACGAGAGGACACAGGGACACACTCCCCACTACACCGGGACACTGCAGTATTCAGGAACACACTCCCCACTACACCGGGACACTGCAGTATACGGGGACACACTCCCCACTACACCGGGCACTGGAGTATACGGGGACACACTCCCCACTACACCGGGACACTGCAGTAAACGGGGACACACTCCCCACCACACCGGGACACTGGAGTATACAGGGACACACTCCCCACTACAAAGGGACACTGGAGTATACAGGGACACACTCCCCACGATACGGGGACACTGCAGTATACAGGGACACACTCCCCACTACACGGGGACACTGCAGTATACAGGGACACACTCCCCACTACACGGGGACACTGCAGTATACAGGGACACATTCCCCACTACACGGGGACACTGGAGTATACAGGGACACACTCCCCACTACAACGGGACACTGCAGTATACGGGGACACACTCCCCACTACAACGGGACACTGCAGTATACGGGGACACACTCCCCACTACACGGGGACACTGCAGTATACAGGGACACACTCCCCACAACACGGGGACACTGGAGTATGCAGGGACACACTCCCCACGACACCGGGACACTGGAGTATACGGGGACACACTCCCCACTACACCGGGACACTGCAGTATACAGGGACACACTCCCCACCACACCGGGCACTGGAGTATACAGGGACACTCCCCACTACACCGGGACACTGCAGTCTGCAGGGACACACTCCCCACTACACCGGGCACTGGAGTGTACAGGGACACACTCCCCACTACACCGGGACACTGGAGTATACAGGGATACACTGCCCACTACACGGGGACACTGCAGTAGACAGGGACACGACCCACTGCACCGGGACACTGGAGTATACAGGGACACACTCCCCACTACACGGGGACACTGGAGTGCACAGGGACACACTCCCCACTGCACCGGGACACTGGAGGACACAGGGACACACTCCCCACGACACCGGGATACTGCAGTATCCAGGGACACAATCCCCACTACACCGGGCACTGGAGTATACGGGGACACACTCCCCACTACACCGGGACACTGCAGTAAACGGGGACACACTCCCCACCACACCGGGACACTGCAGTATACAGGGACACACTGCCCACTACATGGGGACACTGGAGTATACAGGGACACACTGCCCACGACACAGGGACACTGCAGTATACAGGGACACACTCCCCACTTCACGGGGACACTGGAGTATACAGGGACACACTCCCCACTTCACGGGGACACTGGAGGAGACAGGGACACACTCCCCACGACACAGGGACACTGCAGTGTACAGGGACACACTCCCCACTTCACGGGGACACTGGAGTATACAGGGATACACTGCCCACGACACGGGGACACTGCAGTATATGGGGACACACTCCCCACTACACGGGGACACTGGAGTATACAGGGATACACTGCCCACTACACGGGGACACTGCAGTATACAGGGACACACTCCCCACTACACGGGGACACTGGAGTATACAGGGACATACTCCCCACTGCACGGGGACACTGGAGTATACAGGGACACACTCCCCACTACACCGGGACACTGGAGTATACAGGGACACACTCCCCACTTCACGGGGACACTGGAGTATACAGGGACACACTCCCCACGACACAGGGACACTGCAGTATACAGGGACACACTCCCCACTTCACGGGGACACTGGAGTATACAGGGACACACTCCCCACTTCACGGGGACACTGGAGTATACAGGGATACACTGCCCACTACACCGGGACACTGCAGTATACAGGGATACACTGCCCACTACACGGGGACACTGCAGCATACAGGGACACACTCCCCACAACACGGGGACACTGGAGTACACAGGGACATACTCCCCACTGCACGGGGACACTGGAGTATACAGGGACACACTCCCCACTGCACGGGGACACTGGAGTATACAGGGACACACTCCCCACTACACGGGGACACTGGAGTATACAGGGACACACTCCCCACTTCACGGGGACACTGGAGTATACAGGGACACACTCCCCACTACACGGGGACACTGCAGTATACAGGGACACACTCCCCACTTCACGGGGACACTGGAGTATACAGGGACACACTCCCCACTACACGGGGACACTGCAGTATACAGGGACACACTCCCCACTGCACGGGGACACTGCAGTATACAGGGACACACTCCCCACTTCACGGGGACACTGGAGTATACAGGGACACACTCCCCACTTCACGGGGACACTGGAGTATGCAGGGACACACTCCCCACTTCACGGGGACACTGGAGTATACAGGGACACACTCCCCACTACACGGGGACACTGCAGTATACAGGGACACACTCCCCACTGCACCGGGACACTGGAGTATACAGGGATACACTGCCCACTACACGGGGACACTGCAGTAGACAGGGACACTCCCCACTACACCGGGACACTGGAGTATACAGGGACACACTCCCCACTACACCGGGACACTGCAGTATACGGGGACACACTCCCCACTACACCGGGACACTGGAGTATACGGGGACACACTCCCCACGACACGGGGACACTGCAGTACACGGGGACACACTCCCCACTGCACCGGGACACTGGAGTATACAGGGACACACTCCCCACTTCACGGGGACACTGGAGTATACAGGGACACACTCCGCACGACACAAGGACACTGCAGTATACAGGGACACACTCCCCACTTCACGGGGACACTGGAGTATACAGGGACACACTCCCCACTTCACGGGGACACTGGACTATACAGGGATACACTGCCCACTACACCGGGACACTGCAGTATATGGGGACACACTCCCCACTACACGGGGACACTGGAGTATACAGGGATACACTGCCCACTACACGGGGACACTGCAGTATACAGGGACACACTCCCCACTACACCGGGACACTGCAGTATACAGGGACACACTCCCCACTACACGGGGACACTGCAGTATACAGGGACACACTCCCCACTTCACGGGGACACTGGAGTATACAGGGACACACTCCCCACTTCACGGGGACACTGGAGTATACAGGGACACACTCCCCACTTCACGGGGACACTGGAGTATACAGGGACACACTCCCCACTTCACGGGGACACTGGAGTATACAGGGACACACTCCCCACTTCACGGGGACACTGGAGTATACAGGGACACACTCCCCACTTCACGGGGACACTGGAGTATACAGGGACACACTCCCCACTTCACGGGGACACTGGAGTATACGGGGACACACTCCCCACTACACGGGGACACTGGAGTACACAGGGACACACTCCCCACTGCACCGGGACACTGGAGTACACAGGGACACACTCCCCACTTCACGGGGACACTGCAGTATACGGGGACACACTCCCCACTGCACGGGGATACTGGAGTATACAGGGACACACTCCCCACTTCACGGGGACACTGCAGTTTCAGGGACACACTCCCCACTGCACGGGGACACTGCAGTATACAGGGACACACTCCCCACTACACGGGGACACTGGAGTATGCAGGGACACACTCCCCACTCCACGGGGACACTGCAGTATACGGGGACACACTCCCCACTGCACGGGGACACTGCAGAAGACGGGGACACACTCCCCACGACACCGGGACACTGGAGTACACAGGGACACACTCCCCACTACACCGGGACACTGGAGTATACGGGGACACACTCCCCACGACACCGGGACACCGGAGTATACAGGGATACACTGCCCACTACACGGGGACACTGGAGTATACAGGGACACACTCCCCACTACACGGGGACACTGGAGTATACAGGGACACACTCCCCACTTCACGGGGACACTGGAGTATACAGGGACACACTCCCCACTTCACGGGGACACTGGAGTTTTCAGGGACACACTCCCCACTTCACGGGGACACTGGAGTATACAGGGACACACTCCCCACTTCACGGGGACACTGGAGTATACAGGGACACACTCCCCACTACACGGGGACACTGGAGTCTCCAGGGACACACTCCCCACTTCACGGGGACACTGGAGTATACAGGGACACACTCCCCACTTCACGGGGACACTGGAGTATACAGGGACACACTCCCCACTTCACGGGGACACTGGAGTATACAGGGACACACTCCCCACTTCACGGGGACACTGGAGTATACAGGGACACACTCCCCACGACACGGGGACACTGCAGTATACAGGGACACACTCCCCACTACACGGGGACACTGCAGTATACGGGGACACACTCCCCACTACACCGGGACACTGGAGTATACAGGGACACACTCCCCACTACACGGGGACACTGCAGTATACAGGGACACACTCCCCACTACACGGGGACACTGCAGTATACGGGGACACACTCCCCACTACACCGGGACACTGGAGTATACGGGGACACACTCCCCACTACACCGGGACACTGGAGTATACAGGGACACACTCCCCACTACACCGGGACACTGGAGTATACAGGGACACACTCCCCACTACACGGGGACACTGCAGTATACAGGGACACACTCCCCACTACACGGGGACACTGGAGTATACAGGGACACACTCCCCACTACACCGGGACACTGGAGTATACAGGGACACACTTCCCACTGCACCGGGACACTGGAGTATACGGGGACACACTCCCCACTACACCCGGACACTGGAGTATACAGGGACACACTCCCCACTACACGGGGACACTGGAGTATACAGGGACACACTCCCCACTACACGGGGACACTGGAGTATACGGGGACACACTCCCCACTACACCGGGACACTGCAGTATACGGGGACACACTCCCCACTACACCGGGACACTGGAGTATACAGGGACACACTCCCCACTACACGGGGACACTGGAGTATACAGGGACACACTCCCCACTACACAGGGACACTGGAGTATACAGGGACACACTCACCACTACACGGGGACACTGGAGTATACAGGGACACACTCCCCACTACACAGGGACACTGGAGTATACAGGGACACACTCACCACTACACGGGGACACTGGAGTATACAGGGACACACTCCCCACTACACAGGGACACTGGAGTATACAGGGACACACTCCCCACTACACCGGGACACTGGAGTATACAGGGACACACTCCCCACTACACAGGGACACTGGAGTATACAGGGACACACTCACCACTACACGGGGACACTGGAGTATACAGGGACACACTCACCACTACACAGGGACACTGGAGTATACAGGGACACACTCCCCACTACACAGGGACACTGGAGTATACAGGGACACACTCACCACTACACGGGGACACTGCAGTATACAGGGACACACTCCCCACTACACGGGGACACTGGAGTATACAGGGACACACTCCCCACTACACCGGGACACTGGAGTATACAGGGACACACTCACCACTACACAGGGACACTGGAGTATACAGGGACACACTCCCCACTACACAGGGACACTGGAGTATACAGGGACACACTCACCACTACACAGGGACACTGGAGTATGCAGGGACACACTCCCCACTACACGGGGACACTGGAGTATACAGGGACACACTCACCACTACACAGGGACACTGGAGTATACAGGGACACACTCCCCACTACACAGGGACACTGGAGTATACAGGGACACACTCACCACTACACAGGGACACTGGAGTATGCAGGGACACACTCACCACTACACGGGGACACTGGAGTATACAGGGACACACTCACCACTACACAGGGACACTGGAGTATGCAGGGACACACTCACCACTACACGGGGACACTGGAGTATACAGGGACACACTCACCACTACACAGGGACACTGGAGTATGCAGGGACACACTCACCACTACACGGGGACACTGGAGTATACAGGGACACACTCACCACTACACAGGGACACTGGAGTATGCAGGGACACACTCACCACTACACGGGGACACTGGAGTATACAGGGACACACTCCCCACTACACAGGGACACTGGAGTATGCAGGGACACACTCACCACTACACGGGGACACTGGAGTATACAGGGACACACTCACCACTACACAGGGACACTGGAGTATGCAGGGACACACTCACCACTACACGGGGACACTGGAGTATGCAGGGACACACTCCCCACTTCACGGGGACACACTCCCCACTTCACGGGGACACACTCCCCACTATACGGGGACCCATTCTGCTGTCCGGGACCCGCTGACACTCCCTCTCCCTCCCTCTCCCCCCGGCCCGCGGTCTGTACCCAGTTTGTTGATGAGCGCGGACAGATCCATCCTCGAGCCTCGAGCCCGGCTCTCGGCGGAACCAGCAGACGATTCAACGGTCGCGCCGGGTCCGTCTGTGAACATCGTCCGGGGAAAACCCCCAATCTCCGGAAATGTGTTTCAATGTTGATGATTGCAGCTCATAATTTTACATTTGACCAAACTGAAAATATGGTGCGTGTGATGAATTGTCTGTAATTTTATTTTAATCGACGGAACCCTAAGAGAATCAATTGTTATTATTCGCAAAAGGAAAAAAAAAAATTGTTATTATTCGCCGTTAATTTTTAAGCCCCGCTGTGCTCTGGCAATCGTCGTCCCCACCCAACTCCCAGAATTCCCCGGGCGTGTAGTCCGCATGCGCAGTTCCCCGCGGGTTTGTGCAGGCGGAAAGCGGGAGACCGAGGGGTGGGGCGATGATGAGGGGGCGGGGCGATAGAGGAGGGGCCAGGGGTGGGGCGATGATGAGGGGGCGGGGCGATAGAGGAGGGGCCAGGGGTGGGGCGATGATGAGGGGGCGGGGCGATAGAGGAGGGGCCAGGGGTGGGGCGATGATGAGGGGGCGGGGCGATAGAGGAGGAGCCGGGGTGGGGCCGATGGTGAGGTGGCGGGGCACTGGTGAGGGGAGGGCGATGGTGAGGGGGCGGGGCACTGGTGAGGGGAGGGCGATGGTGAGGGGGCGGGGCACTGGTGAGGGGAGGGCGATGGTGAGGGGGCGGGGCACTGGTGAGGGGAGGGCGATGGTGAGGGGGCGGGGCACTGGTGAGGGGAGGGCACTGGTGAGGGGAGGGCGATGGTGAGGGGGCGGGGCACTGGTGAGGGGAGGGCACTGGTGAGGGGAGGGCGATGGTGAGGGGGCGGGGCACTGGTGAGGGGAGGGCGATGGTGAGGGGGCGGGGCACTGGTGAGGGGAGGGCGATGGTGAGGGGGCGGGGCACTGGTGAGGGGAGGGCACTGGTGAGGGGAGGGCGATGGTGAGGGGGCGGGGCACTGGTGAGGGGAGGGGGCGGGGCGGCCAGATGTGGGCTCGGTGTTTACACATTTGACCGGTGAGAATGGCCGCTGGAGTCTGTCTTGGACTTGCTGATTGTGACCATCTCACCTCTGCGGCTGAGTCGGTGTCATGAGGTTGCGGGGCCGCTGAGAGCGGGAGGGGCTTGGATTCGATCGCTGGTCTGTGCTGAGTCAGCCCTGCTCATGCCGGAAAAGCGGCAATTCAACCCAGTGTCCCTGGGCTGCAGAGGTGTAAACTTTTTTTAATTTCAAAATATACTTTATTTCATAGAATTTAAAGATACACACAGTTCAATGTAAATATCAGAATTCAAAACCAGTCCAATTCAAACCGAAACACTACAGATCGTACACAAAGCGATCTCATTATTACAATTCAAACACACTATTTCTTATGACACATGGTGTACAATACAAGGTGGGATGGCCTTAAATGGTGGCCTTTCCCCATAGAGCTTTTGCGTAGGTCGCACCTCGCCTCAGTGCGTCCCACAGCACGTACTCCTGGACCTTGGAGTGTGCCAGTTGGCAACACTCGGTCGTGGATAACTACTTCAGCTGGAAGACCAGCATGTTTCGAGCGGACCAAAGGGCCTCCTTCACCAAGTTGATGGTCTTCCAGTAATATCTATCTTGGTGTACGTCCCGGGTAACAGCCCGTAGAGCACAGTGTCCTGTGTTACTGAACTGTTTGGGATGAACCGGGACAGATACCAAAGCATCTCTCTCCACACCCTCTGCACAAAGGGGCAGCCCATCAGGAGGTGGACGATGGTCT
The DNA here is from genome assembly GCF_035084215.1 of Heptranchias perlo. Lineage (NCBI taxonomy): Eukaryota > Metazoa > Chordata > Chondrichthyes > Hexanchiformes > Hexanchidae > Heptranchias > Heptranchias perlo. The sequence goes on from NC_090327.1 coordinate 106,622,168, forward strand.
TCTCCCCGCCACAGCCTCAAGGGCAGCTCGGGGTGGCGCTGAGGTTCCATGCGTATTGGAACAAGTTTTTTTTTTCAAAAATATACTTTATTCATAAAATTTGCAGCAAAACATACAATAGAGTTGTCATATCACATTCCAAACGTACACAATACAGATTATACAATTTGCAGGTTACATCAAGTACAGTTCAATGAACACATTGTACATAATTACAGTTCATGACACTCTGGGGTGTCTCATTGCATTATACTCAATACAGATTATTGATTACAGATTTATTACAGGTACATTACAGCAATTTGAATTTCACATTCTGCCCGGGGGGTTTTTCCCTGATTTCAGCCCCTCGGTATACAATGGTGGGAAGGCTCTAAATGGTTGCCTTTCCCCACAAAGCCTTTGTGGCTGCCTCACCTAGCTTCAGTGCGTCCCTGAGCACGTGGTCCTGGATTTTGGAATGTGCCAGTCTGCAACATTCGGTCGAGGACAGCTCCGTGCACTGGAAGACCAGCAGGTTTCGGGCAGACCAAAGGGCGTCTTTCACTGAGTTAATGGTCTTCCAGCAGCAGTTGATGTCTGTCTCGGTGTGTGTCCCCGGGAAAAGCCCATAGAGCACAGAATCCTGTGTTACGGAACTGCTCGGGACGAACCTGGACAGATACCACTGCATCTCTCTCCAGACCTTCCTTGCAAAGGCGCATTCCAGAAGGAGATGGGTGACGGTTTCGTCTGCACCGCAGCCTCCTCGGGGACAGTGTGCGGTGGCACTGAGAGTCCGGGAGTGCATGAAGGATCTGACTGGAAGGGCCCTTCTCACCACCAGCCAAGCTATGTCTTGGTGCTTGTTTGAAAGTTCTGGCGATGAGGCATTCTGCCAAATGACATTGACAGTCTGCTCGGGGAACCATCCGACAGGATCCATCGTCTCCTTTTCCCGCAGGGTCTCGAGGACGTTACGTGTGGACCACTTACTGATCGCCTTGTGGTCGAAAGTGGTTTTTTGCATAAACTTTTTGACGAAGGACAGGTGGGGCGGAACAGTCCAACTGGACGGAGTGTTCCGTGGCAGCGTGGCCAGGCCCATCCTTCGCAACACCGGGGATAGGTAGAACCTCAGCACGTAGTGACACTTTGTGTTTTCGTACCAAGGGTCAACGCAAAGCTTGATGCAGCCGCACACGAAAGTAGCCATCAGGATGAGGGCCACGTTGGGCACGCCTTTTCCCCCTTTCTCCAGAGATTTGTACATCGTGTCCCTGCGGACACGGTCCATTTTTGATCTCCAGATAAAGCGGAAGATGACTCGGGTGACTGTCACGGCGTAGGAGCAAGGTATGGGCCAGACCTGTGCCAAGTGCAGCAACACCGAGAGCACCTCGCACTTGATGACCAGGTTCTTGCCCACGATCGAGAGGGATCGTCGATCCCACAGTCCAAGTTTCTGCTTCACCTTGGAAATACGCTCCTTCCAGTTCTGGGTGCACGCCCCGGCCCCCCCGAACCAGATCCCCAGCACTTTCAGGTAATCCGAACTGACGGTGAAAGGGACAAAGGATCGGTCGGTCCAGTTCTTGGTACTATTTACCCTGGCCCCTGAGTCCAGTTTGAACCGGTCGCAGATGCTCATCAATCTGCGGACCGACAGCTGATCCGAGCAAAAGACGGCGACGTCGTCCATGTATAGGGAGGCCTTGACCTGAGTGCCTCCGCTGCCTGGGATCATCACCCCTCTTATGCCCACATCCCTCCTGATGGACTCGGCAAAGGGTTCGATGCAGCACACGAACAAGACGGAGGAGAGAGGACAGCCCTGCCTGACTCCAGATTTGATCGGGAAGCTTTCTGATTCCCACCCGTTGATTGAAATGGCGCTACTGATGTTTGTGTAGAGCACTTGGATCCAATTACGGATTCCCTCCCCAAACCCCATTTTGGAGAGCACGTCCATCATGTACGTGTGGGATATTCTGTCAAAGGCCTTCTCCTGGTCCAGGCTGATCAGGCAGATGTTCACCCCCCCTGTCCTGTACGTAGGCGATCGTATCCCTGAGTAGCGCCAGGCTGTCAGAGATCTTCCTGCCGGGCACAGCGCAGGTCTGATCGGGGTGGATCACCACCTCCAGGGCTGACTTGACTCGATTGGTGATGACCTTGGACAGAATTTTGTAGTCCACGTTAAGTAGTGAGATGGGTTGCCAATTTTTGATTTCTTCCCTCTCCCCCTTCCGCTTGTAGATGAGGGTGATGATGCCTTTCCACACGGACTCTGACATGCTGCCTGCCAGAAGCATACCCCTGTACACTTCCAGCAGGTCTGGGCCTATCCAGTCCCACAGAGCCGAGTACAACTCCATCGGTAAGCCATCACTTCCGGAAGTCTTACTCTTCTCAAAAGAACGGACGGCCTTTGTTAGTTCGTCCAGAGTTAGTGGGTGATCCAGACTCTCCCGCTTGCTGTCGTCTCGAACCTCCGGGATAGACGACAAGAAGGACTGGGAGGCCGCGCTGTCTGTGGGCTTCACGTCGTACAGTCCGGCATAAAAGGATTTGCAGATCCTCAGTATGTCGGGCTGCGAGGACGTGACCGAGCCGTCCTTTTCCTTTAGGCTGTTGATCACAGAGCTTTCTCTGTGCACCTTTTGGAAGAAGAAACGCGAGCAAGTCTCGTCCTGCTCCACGGAGCGGACTCTGGACCGGAAAATGATCTTGGAGGCCTCGGAGGCAAAGAGCGAGGCTTGCTGGTCCTTCACCTCTCTGAGTTCCTCCCCGACATCGATCCCCATCGACTGCAGCAGGAGAAGATTCTGCATGCTTTTCTGGAGTTGGGATGTTTCCCTCTGCCTCTCTCTCGCCTTCTGAACACCTTTGAGGATAAAAAACCTCTTGATGTTCGCCTTGATGGATTCCCACCAGTGCACGGGGGAATCAAAGAGGGGCTTTACGGTTCTCCAACCTTTGTAATCCCTCTTCAGTTCCTCAGTGTTTCCTGGGGTCAACAGTTTCACGTTCAGCTTCCATGTCCCCCTGCCCACTCTCTGATCATCCTGTAGGTGACAGTCGGCCAGGAGGAGACAGTGGTCAGAGAAGAACACCGGAGTGACCTTGGTGGATCTGACCTTGAGCTTCGGGGACACTAACAGGAAGTCTATCCTGAAACGGACGGACCCGTCTGGTCTGGACCAGGTGTATTGACGTGCCGCTCCGTCTGCAGGGTTGCTGAAGACGTCGCACAGCTTGGCGTCTTTCACCGATTCCATTAGGAGTTTGGACGTGGCGACCAGTTTGCTGTCGGCTCTGCCGGATCGTCCAGCCGCATCGATGATGCAGTTGAAGTCACTGCCGAGAATGACCGGCTTGGATGTCACCAGCAGCAGTGGGAACTGCTGGAAGACGGCCAGCTGCTCACTGTTTAGAGTTGGGGCGTACACATTGATCAGCCGGAGCGGAGTGTTTTTGTACAGTACGTCTGCTACGAGGAGGCGACCCCCCACCACCTCCTTTACTTCGGTGATGGCGAAGTTGCCTCCCCGCAGCAGAATCCCCAGGCCAGAGGCACGGTTATCGTTGCCTCCCGACCAGATCGACGGCCCGTGGGCCCATTGCTGCGACCATTTCCGGTAATTGCTGAGGCCGCACTCCTGTAAGAACAGCAGGTCGCTCTTGACCTTGGCCAGGTAGTCCAAGGTCGACACACATCGAGTAGTGCATTTAACGCTACGCACGTTAATGGATGCGACTTTCAGACCGATTTTAACAACAGTTTAAAGTCTCACCCGACAGTTTGTTTGCTGTTTCCAGCTCTCGGCCGTGTCTCTGCATCCAGGTGATCTTAGCAAAGCCCCTGAGTTAAGGTACGAGTCCTGCTCTGCCTCAGAGAGGGGGTCGTAGTTCTGCCTGGGTGACATCGGCGGTTTGGTGTCGGGGGGAGGGCCCGTGCGATCCTCGATCAGCTGGGGCTCCTTGTTGTTGCTGCTCTCGGTTTCCCGGAGACGGTCTCCACTCTCTGCGGTGCTGCTCTCGGTTTCCCGGAGACGGTCTCCACTCTCTGCGGTGCTGCTCTCGGTTTCCCGGAGACGGTCTCCACTCTCTGCGGTGCTGCTCCCAGTGTCCCGGAGCTGGTGTGCACTGGGCACTTCGCTGCTCCCAGCATCCTGGAGCTGGAGGGTGTCGGAGGCGTTGTCGCTTCCAGTGTTCTGGAGATGGGGGGGGGGGGTGTTGATCCCGTCGCTGTCGCCTTGTGTATTTTTCCGCTTTCGATGTGAAGCCTGGCTGCCTCACTTCTGTCGTCCCTCCTCGTCAGACGCGGGGTAGTCGCTGTCGTCCGACTGCAACTCGAGCGCTCTTTTACCCCCGGTTGTAGTGTCAGTAGGGGCTCGTTTCTTTTCTTCTGGCTTTCTTTTCCTGTTTTTTTTTGTTAACAAGCTGCCATTCTCCCTCTGCTGCCTCCTTGTCCATGGACTCTGTCGTCTGGTGGGGAGGCTCGGAGTTGGATGTCGAGGTCTGGCAGTTTGCAGCCCCACTCCTTCCTCGCTCTTTATCTTCCTGGGTCAGGGTCTTTTCGGAGGGGGTCGCGGCAGGGCGAGTGTTCTTGGCCTTTGGGGCAGCCTTGCTTGTTGCCCCTTCCTCCGCGCTGTGCTGTTCTTGGCTGCCTGGGCGTAACTGAAGCTGCGTTTGGGGCAGGCCTTGTAGAGATGGCCATCCTCCCCGCACAGGTTGCAGCGCTTGCTCTCTTTGCAGTCCTTAGTCTGGTGCCCTTCCTGCTTGCAGTTCTTGCAGACGGTTGCAGTGCAGGAGGCCGCCACGTGGCCGGATTTGCCGTAGGTGCGACAGACTCTGGGTTGCCCCACGTACATGATGTACCCTCGACTTCCTCAGATGGCGAAGCAGGAGGAGGGATGGAGGATGTTGCCGTGGGCGTCCACTCTCAAAGTTGCCGTCATCTCTCACTTACTGGTCCAGATCCGGAAATGGTCATTGACGTCAACGCTGTTCTCCGCCCCGTTGACGTATCTGGCGAGGAACGTCAACACATCGACAACCGGGACGTGTGGGTTGTACATGTGTACAATCAGCTTCCAATTCCTCTGCGTTGGGAGGGTGAAGAGCGGCTCCGCAGTGAGAATCGCCAGCGGTCCTTCGCTCCCCTTTTCCTTGAACACCTGAAGAAACTTCTGGCATCCAGCGATGGTCTTGAAGGTGACATCGAAATATCCGCTTCAAGGGAAATCCTGTAGGCAGACGATGTCTTTTGCTTTGAATCCACAAAATTCCAACAAGACTCGTTTCACAAAAAACGCACGATCCATCGGTGCAACGCTTTCAGCTGTCTTCACCGTCACCCAGACGGTGTTTCGCACACCATGGCCGAGTGCCTGGGTGCTCTTCACTGCCATTGCAGTATTGATGGAGCCCCTATGCAAATGTAGGGGCAGAGCCAGCACACGAAAAGACCTATCGATGCAAAGTCCGCACTTTGCGAGCACATGAGGTCGTAGCCAGCGTTCTGGTTAGCTCAGATCCAAGGTTAGCTCTAATAAGTCTGATCGTTCGTCCTGGGAGAACCTCCTTTGTGATCAGAGATTTTCTCCTGATCACAAAGGAGGTTGGAAAGTGGACAGGTGATAAAGCCCTTGGCTGTGATGCTCTCACAACTGACTCATATGTACCAGTCAGTGTTTCACAGGACCATGTTTTCTGACAAAACAGCAAGTGAGTGAGCCTCTCACTCCTCATTGTCACCTTCACGATCGTCCTGCTGCTATTTGAAACAATTCCAGCCACAGTATGCTTGAAGGTTTATGTAAGTGTTTGTTTTCACATGCCGGGGACTATTATTCAATTGTCGGATTTTAAAACTATTGGTCAGCTTTTGCTAATTTCTGGGTTGGCATATATGTCTTCCTATACTCCAACACAGAGAATGGCTATCTTGGCCAAGCGCATCCTGTGCCAGTGGAACCAAAGACTAGCAAAAATCATCATCTTTAAGAAAGGAACGGAGAAAACTGGAGATAAAAGTCAATCTTAAAATTTCCCAGATACTGGCAAACAGGAAGGGGGGTGGGGAGGAAGGACGCAGAACCAGACACAGATACAGTGAATTAGAGTCAGACACACTAGAGAAGGTCGAATTTGGGAATTGATGCATTGGCAGCAAAGACATGGGGGAAATTGGAGACATGGGGGGTAATTTTAACCCCCAAGAATGGGTGGGTTGAGGTCAGGTGGGCAATAAAAATAATTGGTTTGTGGAGCAGGACTTCATCCTGGCTCCAACGCACCCATTTCCGGGTTTAACCCAGGCGCATTTGGATGCGCGTGGCAATATTTAAAGGGGCAATGTACCTCACTGCGATAGTTGAGGCACTTCATTTTTTGTGTATTAGAAATGTCAAACAAATTCAGCCTTACCTGTTCGGGTTTCCCATCGCATCTGATTCACGTCAGGTGAAAGCAGATGGGAAGGGCCGGATCCATGAGATAAGTGCCTTTATAGCATTGCTTGTGGGCCCAGGGGAGCAGGAGTGCTTCATCCAGGCCAATAAGCTCATCTGGCATGATCGGACCCCCACGATCGGCCGCCTCCCCCTCCCCCCACCCCCTGCAATGGTGGACTCCCCCCCACCCCGCACCATGATGGACCTCCACACGATGGTACGGCCCCCCCAACTGCCCCGATCTTCTCCAAGGTCCACCGGATGTCCGATGTCGTCCACGTCCCCCCACCTTCCCCCCACCGATTTCTTCCACGGCCCATGATCTCTCCCTCCCTCCCTTCTCTCCCATTCGTGGCTCCTTTCCTTTCTGACAGGCATCCAGCCTGTCAATCTGGCTGCCTGGCGCGTGGGAAACCCAGAAGCACAAATGCTTACCTTCAATTGAGTTGTTATCGCAGATGGCGACACACTCACTTGACTTCGGGGCTCCCCACGCGAATATCTACACACGCGCTGAGTTCCCGGCTCCGAGTTAAAATCATGCCCGTGATTGCAAATGAGGAAAGAAGTGGGAAGCAACAGAACCAGGAGAAGGAATCATTTGGAGACGCATTCACTCTCATTTCCTTTTTCATTTACTTGCACTTTTTTCCATTTTCTCTATATATTCTCTATCTTTTGTTCTGTTCACAATCTGCTGGAGTGTGGAATGATTTTAGGATTTAGATTGTACGTTCTTCTTTTCTGCACTTGTTCTCTAGCAAGAAGGATCATAGCATTATTTGGAGTTGGGGGTATTCTATCATCCATAGTGTCAGATTGCATCACTTTTGATAGTCCTTTTACTTACACAATGAATGCAGGTACACCACCTCCAGTAGCACTCTTGAGTTCTGTCACTGGGGAACAAAAGAGCGAAGGTAATAAGGTAATAAGTACTGCATGAATGCAATCTATATTAACGATTTGGAGGAGGGGACCGAATGTAACATATCAAAGTTTGCAGATGATACAAAGATGGGAGGGAAAGTAGAGAGTGAGGAGGACATAATAAACCTACAAGGGGATATAGACAGGCTGGGTGAGTGGGCGGAGATTTGGCAGATGCAATACAATATTGGAAAATGTGAGGTTATGCACTTTGGCAGGAAAAATCAGAGAGCAAGTTATTATCTTAATGGCAAGAGACTGGAAAGTACTGCAGTACAAAGGGATCTGGGGGTCCTAGTGCAAGAAAATCAAAAAGTTAGTATGCAGGTGCAGCAGGTGATCAAGAAGGCCAACGGAATGTTGGCGTTTATTGCTAGGGGGATAGAATATAAAAACAGGGAGGTATTGCTGCAGTTATATAAGGTATTGGTGAGACCGCACCTGGAATACTGCATACAGTTTTGGTCTCCATACTTAAGAAAAGACATACTTGCTCTCGAGGCAGTACAAAGAAGGTTCACTCGGTTAATCCCGGGGATGAGGGGGCAGACATATGAGATTGGGACTCTACTCATTGGAGTTCAGAAGAATGAGAGGCGATCTTATTGAAACATATAAGATTGTGAAGGGGCTTGATCGGGTGGTAGCAGTGAGGATGTTCCCAAGGATGGGTGAAACTAGAACTAGGGGGCATAATCTTAGAATAAGGGGCTGCTCCTTCAAAACTGAGATGAGGGGAAACTTCTTCACTCAGAGGGTGGTAGGTCTGTGGAATTTGCTGCCCCAGGAAGCTGTGGAAGCTACATCATTGAATAAATTTAAAACAGAAATAGACAGTTTCCTAGAAGTAAAGGGAATTAGGGGTTACGGGGAGCGGGCAGGAAATTAGACATGAATTTAGATTTGAGGTTAGGATCAGATCAGCCATGATCTTATTAAATGGCGGAGCAGGCTCGAGGGGCCGATTGGCCTACTCCTGCTCCTATTTCTTATGTTCTTATGTTCTTATGACATAGCCCATGAGGGCAAGGAGAAGAAGAGAGACACATGAAGCAGCCAGAGTACAGAGGACTAGTAGGTGAGGGGGCAAGCAGGTGCTGTTGCATTACCAATTGTACACATTTGGATACACTGCATTTGCTTACCAAGGGCCTTTTTGTGTTGACTATTAAAGTTCTCTTGTGCCTTCTGTCTGGGCAATCATCTTAGTTCCTTACTCTTATTAAAGAAATGTATTCATCTGAAATCTCATGCAACCCTAAATGTTACCAAAGGGGATAAGCTGTGGACTCGACCTTTGTCCCTGTGTTTTACACTTTTGTGAAGAATCACTTCTTCAGTGACATTATGAATTGGGAGTGCAGCCTTCCATCCCCTTCGATGGTATCACTGAAATGCAACTATGTGCAGGAGAATAATCAGCTGCAGGAAAAGAGTATGCAGAGGGATAAGTTGGAATTTGATTTGAAACAATGGTCCTGAGTACATCCTGAGAAGATATATACTGCTGTGATGGACCTCATTATGTCCTGACCCAAAAGTAATATTAATTACTTTATTACTTTTTTAGCAGTCACTTGGACAAGTGTGGATTGATTAGGGAAAGCCAGGACGGATTTGTTAAAGGCTAATTGTGTTTAACTAACTTGATAGAGTTTTTTAATGAGGTAACAGAGAAGGTTGATGAGGGCAATGCGGTTAATGTGGTGTATATGGACTTTCAAAGGCGTTTGATAAAGTGCAGCATAATAGGCTTACCATCAAGATTGAAGCCCGTGGAATAAAGGGGGCAGTAGCAGTATGGATACAAAATTGACTAAGTAACAAGAAGCAGAGAGTAGTGGTGAACGGTTGTCTTTCGGATTGGAGGGAGGTGTACAGTGGTGTTCCCCAGGGGTCGGTACTAGGACCACTGCTTTTCTTGTTATATATTAATGTCTTGGACTTGGGTGCACAGGGCATAATTTCCAAATTTGCAGATGACACAAAACTTGGAAGTGTAGTGAACAGTGAGGAGGATAGTGATAGACTTCAAGAGGAATGGGTGGACACGTGGCAGATGAAATTTAACGCAGAAATATGCGAGGTGATACATTTCGGTCGGAAGAACGAAGAGAGGCAATATAAACTAGAGGGCACAATTCTAAAAAGGGGACAGGAACAGAGTGATCTGGGGATATATGTGCACAAATCATTGAAGGTGACAGGGCAGTTTGAGAAAGTGGTTAAAAACGCATATGGGATCCTGGGCTTTATAAATTGAGGCATAGAGTACAAAAGAAAGGAAGTCAGGATGAACCTTTATAAAACATTGGTTCAACCACAACTGGAGTATTGTATCCAGTTCTGGGCACCGCACTTTAGGAAAGATGTGAAGGCCTTAGGGAGGGTGTAGATAAGATTTACTAGAATGATTCCAGGGATGAGGGATTTTAGTTACGTGGATAAACTGGAGAAGCTGAGGTTGTTCTCCTTGGCACAGAGAAGGTTGAGAGGAGATTTGATAGAGGCATTTAAATTTTGAAGGGTCTAGACAGAGTCTATAGAGAGAAACTGTTCCCATTGGCGGAAGGGTCAAGAACCAGAGGACATAGATTTAAGCTGATTGGCAAAAGAACCAAAGGTGACATGAGGAAAAACCTTTTTACATAGCAAGTAATTAGGATTTGGAATGCACTGCCTGAGGGTGTGGTGGAGGCAGATTCAATTGTGGCCTTCAAAAGGGAACTGGATAAGTACTTGAAAGGAAAAAAATTGCAGGGCTATAGGCATAGGGCGGGGGAGTGGGACTAGCTGGATTGCTCTTGCATAGAGCCGGCACGGAATCGATGAGCCGAATGGCCTCCTTCCGCACTGTAACTTTTCTATGATTCTATGAATTGTTCCTTTTAATTTGCATTCCTCATTGGTTAGTATCGGATATATTCCGTTAACAGTCATGTTTGCTTTGGAGCACATAATGTCAAGTCTATAAACTATTCTCTGTATTCAAACATGTCCACCCTGAGTACATATCAGGTATGGTGTACTTGGACACATGGAAATAGCATACATGACATTCTTTGTATGACTACGCTCTGCTAGCCTCAGGCTCTTTAGTATATTCTTCCTTCATTACAACAGCTGTAGTATTAGACAGTAGCACAAACCAATGTTCAAGTCTAACAAAACCATCGTATCTGCAATACATGTTAATTTTTTTGGCTTTCATTCTTTATTGCTTAGATTCCCATCTAGGCTTGCTGACTGGCAGCTTAGTATCTCCTGCTTAACTCCTGCCTCAGAAGTCACAACCAGACTGCATTTGAATTCATGTTCATTCAGCTGTGCCTGCTAGTTGCAGTCAGAAATCAGACAAGCATGACATTGGGAATGACAGATCCAGAGCCACGTCTGGTAACATAGTATTGTTCTTGTCAGCAATTTCTTTGTCTGGTTCCTGCTGATATAAAAGTCAACGACATCTGACACTGCCACATTTAAACAGCATAGGCCACAAATGGAAAATGAATTCTACAGCCCTAATTTTAAAACTTAAATAAATTTATTACAGGGATATAAATGAATCATGTACTGCACACTAACGATGACAGCTCCACACCGCTGGTGTGTATCTTGACCAAAAAAAAGTTCTTTAACCATCTGTAGCAAAATAATATGCATGACAATGGTCAACCAGCAACAAGAATAAAGATGGTCAGTGATGAATCTTTTGACTGAGAGACAATATATCAAACATATGTCATTTAAGTAGTATCATCTGCTTTCAGGTGTATTTTTTTGTTATCACTGTATTCTAAATAAATATACTGGAGCTACCGGAACATAATTGATTGGTCATTACCCTGGAATGTCAAAGATAAGGCATCTTTAGTCATGAACACTTTATCATTAACATCACTGCAAACAAAAACAAAATGCTGGGAATATACAGCAAGTCCATCATTATCTATAAAGAAAGAGAACAACTTACATCTATAGAGCACCTTTAACAGAAAAAATATCCCAAAGACAGGTTAACAGTTCAGATATAAGCCTTTGTCAGAATTGAAAATTGAAAGATAAGCAAGCCCCTTGATAGGATTGAAAAATAATTGCAATTCAATTGAACAATGCAGATAAAGAAAGAGCAGGAAAATATATTAAAGAATGAGTTGTGGCATGAGCTTTACATAGTGCTTCATTTTTTATTTCCAGTTTTCTCCCCTCCTGTCTTGAGCATCCCAACTCATGTTGGGATATGATTGTACAGATACCAGGAGCTTTCCACTACCTCAACCAACTAAGCTATTTGACCATGGATGGTGGGAGCCAACTTTAACACCCTGTCTGAAATCAGATAACTTAGCCCAGACCAGAGATTAAACTTGGCACCTGCTTGGTCTCTATGGCTGAGTACCACACTCAGGAGTGGATTTGCACACTAAATCATCTGGGGAACACAAATAACGATTTACACAGTGTCCTTTCAAAATGACCCAACTGATATGGTCTTGATCCATCACACTGAACAGTAGAGCCTTTTATGACCTCACAAAGTCAAATAAATTATGTTTTTCATTATACTGATTATCTCAGCTTCATATAAAAGGAGCTCTAGAAACCAGTTTTGTACAATATCCACAGTGGTCTTTGTAGTCATACTGGTTAAAGGACTATGGTCCCCATTTCCCAATTCTTGGTGATGACGAGGACCATTTAAAAAAAAGTGTTTACATAACACAGTTAAAGCTGCTAATTTTCACTTTTCATTTAGGTCAATATTGACAAATTAAACAATTATTTTAAGTTTTTCAAATTAAAACTGATAGAAAATCAAGTATTTCAAATCAAATATTATGTGCAAATTGCATTTTGGCAGCAATTCTTTGTTAAGAAAAGACTAGTACACTGCGAGTCACTTATGCTGTCCATATAGCATTCATCAGGGTTCATTCAAAATGAATGCAGATATATCACTGCAATTTTTCTATCACTGATTAAAAGTGTTGTTAAAAATCCATTGAATGCCTTTTGTCCATATGTTAATGATAGCATCAAGTTGGATTGGCAGTATTAATGGCAGTATTATGTCTGAGTATCTGAGTTAATGGTAGTGGGATATTGGATATCTGAGATAATGACAGTGTGACGTTTAAATGGCAAATTTAATGGCAGTTTAAGGTTGGAATCTCTGTAAGGACACTCTCAAGCTAATATATGCATTGACAGAAATATGAAGTTGGAGTATCTGTCAAAGGTAGATGACTTCTGAATGCCTGTATTAATGTCAATCAGAGATTGACATTACAGTATTGTTGAAGAGTCTTTCCATTTGTTATATTCAAGCAGCAATCCACTGCACAAACATTATCCACATGCCAAGATACTTGACCGAATAACAACAGTGCAAAGATTCTTATTACAACACCCCACTCATAGCTAACACAATATATAAGAACAGAAAATGCTGGAAATAATCAGCAGGTCAGGCAGCACCTGTGGAGAAAGAAACAAGAGTTAACATTTCAGATCGATGACCTTTCAACAGAACTGGAAGAAGTTTTTAAACAAATGCAGTCCCGATGAAAGTTGGGAGGCTGGGTGGGGGGGGTGGTCGAGGACAGAACAAAAGGGAAGGTCTGTGATAGGGTGCAGGGCAGGAGTGATTAAATGACAAAAGGGATGATGGTACAAGGCAAAAGGAGGGTGATAATGAGACAAGTAAAGAAACAAAAGATGGGTCTAGAGGAGCTGTAAATGGCAGCAGCGGGGATCACAGATGCTGCCTGACCTGCTGAGTATTTCCAGCATTTTCTGTTTTTATTTCAGATTTCCAGCATCCGCAGTATTTTTCTTTTGTTACAGTATATAAGAATGTAACTGCCATTTCTATGGTGTGATGGAAAGGCTGTTTTTATTATGTAAATGAATAAAATACGTACACATCATGGATCAAGAATAGATAATGATTTATAATATAAAAATCTTGTGTTCATTGAACTAAAATCTCTCAACAAGAGTGTTTCTCTTAATATTCAGTAGTGTCTGAACCTTTAAGGCACTGCTGTAGAGGAACATCAATTATGATTTGCAGCATCTGATCTTGATGTTTCTAAATGAAAATGTCACAGTGATAATTTTGAGTCATGGGAGTACAGGAAGCAAACTTTGTTTTAAATTGCAACAATCAATCAAATTGATTTTGAAGATTACAATTTCATTTTCAAATTAGAGCAGTTTAGTCCAGATTATGTAATCAATATGTACCGCCATGGAAATTTTACCAATTTCCTTGAGAGCATTAACAGCATTTTGAAATTCCTATTCCTTGGTGACCATTTTATTCAAGTCATTCAAACAGTTGATACCAAAAGTCTCTTAACTGCCAGAATGTAAAATAATAAGCTAACATACATAAGAATTTTTTTTTCTTATTCGTTCATGGGATGTGGGCGTCGCTGGCGAGGCCAGCATTTATTGCCCATCCCTAATTGCCCTTGAGAAGGTGGTGATGAACAGATTGTTCATTTATCATCTTTATTTGTGGATTAACATATCTTTCCTTGTATTTCATCCTTTCACTTTATCAAACCCTTTCTATTCAATTGTTTTACTTTCCGCTCTTTTACGCATTCTCTTCTGTACTTCATTCTCTTTCATGTTCTTGCACCCTGTCTTACTCCATAAGTTCCTCTCTTGCTAGATTTCTCCCTTCTTTCAGTAATCCCCTATTTTACACGGTAAGGATTGCAGAGAGAGTTAAGATTGCTACGTGTACAGTTAATATGAATTTCATAATTTTACCAAAGGAACAATGGATGCAGATCATTGAGAACATCTACATTCTCAATCACAAATTATGAACTTAATGTAATCCTGTATTTCGAAAAGAACAGGGTAACAAGAAAGGCAAAATGCCATTGAGTTTATTGCAAAATACTAACTCATTTACAATGAGTTAAATCATTGCTTAATGATTTGGTGTCTGGTGTCTGGTTTCAATTGTTCAAATTAACTGTTTCTTTTCATAGCAGTAAATAACACCAACAAGAAAGAATCCAAGTGAGATTGATATTTCTGTAGTTATAATGATGACTATACCTGAACAAGACTATGAGCAAGTTGCAACTGTGTTGTGCAATTTAAACTGATATAGGAGAACAGACGGTGGTAGCAATCAGGATAATTAACTCCACATTTAAAGTGAAAGTACAGCCATCAGCAAATCAACAATTAATATAACACATAGAGTAATGCACAAACTACAAATTCAATGTTATGGAAAAACATAGAATGTGATCCCTAAAACTACAGTTAAAACTCCCAGAATCCTTTGTAATGAATGGAATTTGACTGAGTCATCGCAAACTATTGGCACCATATTGTTAATTATACATATTTTAAAATTAATTTAAAACTTTCATTTGTACCCAAGAAAAATACTTGAGAATCAACACTGGGGAACAGAGAAGCATTCAGTGTATGAACCAACTTTATTAAGTATTGATTTCACTTCTTAGGGCATAAGACTGGCTAGCAAGTAGTACAGTGTAAAGTGTAATTGCTTCATATTTTTTCAGTGGGTCTTCTATCTGTAGCTCTTCCTGTGACACCATCTACCTTAGGGCTTTAAGTACACCTGCTGTAGACCTCATCTTGTGAAGCAACTCTCACTGGCTCTTACAGTAAATAATGGCAAACTCAACAGTCCCCCAGGCACCCACACAGCTCTTTAACCACCTCAAACAAAGAAATAATAGAGGCATAAATTATCAGTTTCTCTGGAGTGAGTTACAAGCAGCAACATGCTTAGTTTGCTCATAGTATTTTATATAACATCCTGGTCCACATCTGGAGGTATCTCCCATTCAGAGATTCCCTGTAGTAATACAACCGAGACCAGGAATTCAGCACAGCTGCCTTATTCAATGGACAGAAAATTATCGAAATAAACTCAATACTAATATACTATTAAACAGAAGATTCTAATATGTAAATTGAAAATATTATTACAAAGCGATCAACAATGCTCATAAGAGCATATTAACGATCAGTATTATCAGGTTATGCGTTTTGGAATTCTTCCTTATTTTTAAATTATTAGATTAATTCTGTGTTAGATACTCCTCAGGAGAATTCCAATCCTTAGTTTTTGATTTTTCATTACATCATTTTCTGGTTTTACTCAATTAACATGTTACATTAATAGTTCTGTACTACTAGAAATAATGGCATTCTTTCAGTTAACAACAACTTGCATTTATACAGCACCTCTATTGTAGTAAAACATCCCAAGGCGCTTAAAAAGGCGGTGATCAGAAAAAAATGGATGCTGAGCCAATGAAGGAGACACTAGTAGCCAAGGATGACCAAATCTTTGGTCTAAGAGGTGGCTTTTAAGCAAGGTTCTTAAAGGAGGAGAATGAAGTGGAAAGGCAGAGGGGTTTAGGGAAGAAATTCCAGAGTGTGGGGCCTAGATGGCTGATGCCATGGCATCAATGGTGAGAATTGTAAACAATTTTACAACACCAAGTTATAGTCCAACAATTTTATTTTTAATCCCACAAGCTTTCGGAGGCTTCCCCTTCCTCAGGGGGAAGCCTCCGAAAGCTTGTGGGATTAAAAATAAAATTGTTGGACTATAACTTGGTGTTGTAAAATTGTTTACAATTGTCAACCCCAGTCCATCACCGGCATCTCCACATCAATGGTGAGGTGAAGGGAGAGGGCATGCGCAAAAGGCCACAGTCAAAGGAACAGAAAGTTTGTTGGGGGAGGGGGAGGGAGGAGATGGGTCGAGGGGTTGTAATGCTGGAGGAGGTTATAAAGATAGGGTGTGGCATGGCCATGAAAGGATTTAAACAGGATAAGGATTTTAAATTGTAAGTGTTTGGGGAACCAGGAGCCAATGTATGTCGACAAAGGCAGGGGTGATGAGTAAGCAGGCCAGTGTATAGGCAGCAGAATTTTGAATGAGCTGAAGTCTACAGAGGGTCGAGGATGAAAAGCCTCCAGGAGAGCATTGGATTGGCAAATCTGGAGGTGACAAAGACTCAGATGATGGTTTCAGTGGCAGATGGACTAAGGCAGGGGTGGAGGTGGGTGATGTTAAGGGGGTGAAAGTAATCAGTCTTTGTGATGGAGAGTATATGGGGTCAAAAGGTCAATTTAGGATCGAATAGGATGCCGAGATTACAAACAGTCTGTTTCAGTCTGAGACAATGGCCTGGGAGGGGATGACAAGGGTATAAAGTTTGCGGTGGGGGCCAAAGATGATGGCTTCAGTCATTCCAATTCTTAACTGGAGTAAATTGCAACTCACCAGGAGTGGATGTTGGACAAGCAGTCTGACAACACAGAGACAGTGCGGGGTGGGGAGAGGTAGAGCTGGGTGTGGTCAGCGTACGTGTGGAAGCTGACCCCACGTCTGCGCATAATGTCACCAAGCGGCAGATGAAGAAGCGAAGGGGGCTAAGGATAGATCCTTGGGAGACTCCAGAGGGAGCAGTGCAGAAGTGGAAAGAGAAGCCATTGCTGGAGATGTTCTGACTACGATCAGATAGGTAAGAATGGAACTAAGCGATTTAAGCTACAAACCCAGAACTAAAGCAAGTTTGTAATTGCTTTTGTTAAAATTATTGTTGATTATAGGTGATAATTTCATATATGTTGTATCAGACACAATATTATACAATCTCAAATAAGAGCAAAATCTCTACCATTTTCAGGCTACATATTAAAATTGAGCAAAAGCTACTCAATATTATATTGGCCTTAAGTGTTTCTGACTGATTCATTTTTAGTTGAACCATGACTGTTTTGAACCTTGTATTCCTTCAGAATTATGGATGATTGTAGCAGCAGGATACACAGGACTCTTGAGTTGCTTCAGGTTGGTTTCTTCACTTGTTCTTGTTCTGGGTCTCTAATATCCACAGGGTGGGTTGAGGGAAGATACTTCTTCACATTAGAGTCTTAAAAGCTCCCGATTTACCATTGGACCTGAGCACACCTTCTATCTCCTAATTCTTCAATAGGTTTATTTTCTGACAATAGTCATCTGCTATGTTCAACTCAGAACCAGGCTTTACTATTTGTAGCCCACATAAAATGTAGCTCTTCTAAGTTTGGATAGTTGTGGTATCAGTGTCAAACCACCGCCAACTCCTAGGCAACCCTCGGAGTTCTGGAGACAAAGGTAACAACTTTCTGGGTAAATTTGATATTGGTCTACCGACATTCAGGGAACACAGTACTATTGCAGCACCTCGGCAGGTGATGAAGAAGCTGCTTTCCACTTTCACATGGATTTAGAATGGTAATATCAGCTTTTTGCCTGTGTTGGTGCTTGAAAACAGCAATTAGGCCAATAATTGGGAGGGAGGATTTGAAAAGCTAGTTGTAGCCACACTGAATGTTTACATGGTGTGCACACTAAATCACATTCAGAGCTAGATTACATGAGGTAGATGATTTGGCAGGTCCAACAGGAGGATAGCAACATGCCATGTGCTGTTATTGTGCAGCTATTATCCTTTTGGAGAAGGAATGAGATGAATGGATGATCAGGTACAATCTGATACCCATTTTGTTTAAGGGTATCTCGGGCTAAGATGAGAAATCTCATACGCTTGCCTGGTTGATATAAGGTGAAACATACAGAGCCGTCAAAACAACCTTGCAGCTACATGGAAGATTACACATCATTCAAGGGCAAGTTGTCTTTGTCCATTTTGCAACTATTAACATTGTTTGAACCTACTGTTAGACCTATTCCTAACCAAAAGAACATAAAATGGAGGGGACAAAAATAAATTTGATGATTTAAATTAACATAAATTCATTGAATAAATGTATGTGCTCATGAAAGTCATGCGTTCCTTCTTAACTTGCACCATGTGCCTTTAGAGGTACCTGTGTGCCAGATTTCTGACAGCAGTGCCATTGGTTGAAGATACTTCATCCATAGGGATTTCTAATTTGGTACAGAGATCAAGATCATGGTTCACTGGATTAATTCCTGGGATGAGAGGGTTGTCCTATAAGGAGAGATTGAATAGAATGTGCCTATATTCTCTGGAGTTTAGAAGAATGAGAGGTGATCTCATTGAAACATATAAAAATTCTGTGAGGGCTTGACAGGGTAATTGATGAGAGCTTGTGTCCCCTGGCTGGAGAGTCTAGAACTAGGGGACATAGTCTCAAGATAAGGGGTTGTCTATTTAGGACAGGGATGAGGAAAAATTTCTTCACTCAGAGAGTTGTGATTCTTTGCAATTCTGTACCCTCGTGGGCTGTGGATGCTCAGTCGTTGAATATATTCAAGACTGAGATCGATGGATATTTGGACACTAAGGGGATCATGGGATATGGGGATCGGGCGGGAAAGTGAAGTTGAAGTAGAAGATCAGCCCTGATCTTATTGAATGGCGAAGCAGACTCGAGGGGCCGTGTGGCCCACTCCTGCTCCTATTTCTTACGTTCATATGTTCTTATGCTGCTGGAATATTAAGCAATGAGTCTGTTGGGCTAGTTTTATATACTAATGCTTTGCACGTGAATTTCAGGGCATTCTATTGGTGGTGGCTATGGGGGGGAAGCAGGTTTGCAGGGGCGATATTGAACTACTCCACCTTGTCTGTGAATTCAGTTGAGAATGTATTTCAGTTTTAATTTTTGTTTGTGTATCAATTGAAAAATTAGCTGGAACTTCATAATTTGTAATTGTAAAATTGTAATTTATGCAGAAATGTATTGTGCATAAAAGTAGAGAATAAAGTATGGGGGACTGATTACAAAACAGTGATCTCATAAATATGAGATTCAAGATGAACTTACTGATTACTTGTCTGAACTCTGTGAACATCACCCTCCGTTTCATGGATGGTTGTGTTCTTTTTGGCTCAGTCATTTTTGCAGACAGTCTCTGTCTCGATGAACACCAACATCTTGTGTGCTGGCAATATCTAAACTGAAGGATTAACAATTGTGACTGTAAATGTGTTGACTCCTGTCATAACTCTGGTGGAAATACCAGAAAAAGGCAGGGACCCAGATACACCAGCTTCCAGTCAATGCTATGGGAGTTCCAAGTCTTTATAAGGGACAGAACCTCTGCCACCCTTTACAAGGCCAATGATGCCAAAAGGGCGGAGTAGGTGGTGCGAGTTCCTGTTTCCCTGGCTCAGAAAGGAAACAATGTAACATTAGCAGTCTGTATGCCAAGAAAGATGAAGTGTTCTGACCTCCAGAAGGGCACAGATGGGCTCCACCGAGGGGGAGGTGGGGTAAGCCTGGACCCCAAGAGAAAGAGCAGTTTTTAAAAAAAATTGATACCGGTTGCTATGGGGGAGCTGCATCGGCTGTCGGGATTATCACCCCCATAGACATTCTTAAATCACTACTGATCACAGTAAATATTGGTAAATTAAATTAGGTTGTCAGTGGTTTAAACTGCCTCAACCTTAGATCATGAGTGCAGGAAATTTTTAAGTGAAACACTTTGCTGTGAATAACAGCTCTAAAAAAATCATTTTAAAAAAACACTGAATGTTCAAGTTAATGGGTAGGAAATTGCTTAGAAAAGAATGGTGAGTTCAACAGTGCTCACCGTTGTTACTGGTGAAATGGAGGAGCAAGTTCGCACATGTGCAGTGAAATGCGGAAATCTGGAACTTGCTCCTAATGGTTTGCCGCCAATATGACAGCTTCGAATTAAAGGGATATCGCCGGCTTGAATCAGTGGAATTAATGGACCAGCGCTAACTTGCTCTTCTGCCCAGCTGGAAAGTAACTAATTACACCACAAAACAGGTACCCTTAAAAATAACAGCATGGTAAGTCTTAATGATTGCCAAACAACTAAAAATTAACTTTTAAAAACATGGAGTCTCATTACTCCTTATTTTAATAGTGTTTGGTCATTAAAATTTTTTTTTTAATTAAAAAAAATTATTTTTTTTACCCTTTCCTTCTGTCTCTTTTGTTTAATTCAATTATTTTTGATCCTCTCTTTTCGCGCAGTCTATAACTGTTTTTACAATGATTTTGTACCTTTCACTGCCTGGATTTCAGGTCCCAGCCTGCAGAAACTGTTTGGAGCGTGTCAAAAATGCTGCAATCTGATTGATCGAGGGGAGAGAGTGATCCTCTCACTTCTCTGGAGCGAACGCTGGGCTCTTCTCCGCTTCCTATTGGAGGAGGGGCACCCAGTAAAGACCGCGGTAAGTTAGCGGGTTAGTATAAATCTATGGAGCGGCGAGCACTGTTGGTTCGCTGCTTGGAGCAATTTCTGGGCCAATATTCATGCTCATGTTCTCCTTAAATCATCTTACAGCCAGTCAGCCAGTCCATTGATATTGAAACAGATGAAGCAATCTCCAATAAGTGCATTTTGATTCTTTCATTATAAAATAAAAACAGAAATGCTGGGAACACTCAACAGCATCTGTGAAGAGAGAAACTGAGTTAATGTTTCAGGTCGATGACCTTTCATCAGCTTAAATCTTAAACTGGAAACAGAAAATGGAATTGCATGTATTGAGGAGGGAATGGGTAGATGAGCTGGACAATAAGATGCTCCAGTAATGCCATGAGAAACTAGATTGGTCTCAGTCCAATGGATAAATCAAAGACTGTGAGAAATTCTTTAATTCATTGACATCAAATAAAATTTCTAAAGGGCCCAGACAATGATGAAATTAAAAGCAATCCAGTCTGTGGGCTCCAGGAAATCTTTGGCTGGGGATAGATTTACCATGTAAGATTCTGAATTGTGAACTGGTGCCAAGCAGAAAGTAAGTTCCTGTGGAGACATTTAGCGTGTCTAACCAGCCACATTTCCAGCATTCAAAACTGACCCGATTTGAGTTCAGTAAAGTCAGAAACCCTTAATGGGGATCCTGAGACCCACAGGGAACCTATTAATAAGGAAACTGGGACATGCAGATAAACTATTATAATTTATTAATTGAATATTTTAAAACAATGTGAATTTTTATTCAAATCATATATTAAACGTTTTTGTAAATAACCACTTCTCAGTGCTCTCACTCTTTCATTCCCTGTCACTTTCTCTTTTTGTCCTATTCTTTTTCTCTCCTTTATCTTCTTTCTCACTCATGTCCTATTTCCTTTTCTTTTTTCTCTATCTAGCATATTTGGCTTGCTGTAGCAACCTGAAGCAATTTCCCCACGTGAAAACGTTGCTGTACGACCACTGGTATCCAGCAGATGGCAGACTTTCAACAACCCTTGTGTTAGCTCCACTACACCTAGAACTAACGATTGATATGTCAAAATGATGAAAAGTTAAAAATCAAAAGCTAATAGATCAGACCTAAAACAGCATTAAAATTATCACATCATTTACTGTTAATTTAGATTAATTGCGATGTTTTAATTTAGATTCCATGAAATATTAAATGTAGATTTCATCTTTTGTTTGTGTAGCCTGTGTTCTTACCCGAGCCTTGTTTCGTAGAAGTATGTAGCATAGATACCAAATTTGAATGTCACTAAGTTCTGCATCACCATCAGTTTTTTACAAGTGCGCCTGAAAGTTATTACTTTTTATTAACCTGCCTTAAAATTTAAGATAGAAAAAAAAACGTGCACATATATAGCACCTTATCACACCCTCAGGGTGTCCCAAAGTGGTTCACATCCAATGAATTACTTTTGAAGTGCATTCACTGTCATTACGTAGGCACATTTTGCACACAGCAAGATTCCACAAACAGCAGAGGAGATGAATGACCAATTAATTTGATTTTGTGGTGATGATGAGGGAGGATGGTTGGCCAGGACACTGGGAGAACATAAGAAATGAACATAAGAACATAAGAAATAGGAGCAGCAGTGGGCCACATGGCTCCTCGAGCCTGCTCTGCCATTCAGTACGATCATGGCTGAGAAATTCCTCTCCTTCTTCAAATAGTGCCCTGGGATTTTTTTTTACATCAACCTGAATGTGCAGACAAGGCCTCAGGCTGATGGTTCATCCAAAAGAAACCACCGATGACAATGCAGCACTCCTGCAGTGCTGCAATAAATTGTCAGATTACATTGTGCGCTCAAGCCCTAGGGTGGGGATTGAACCCACAACCTCTGACTCAGGCCGCAGTATTACCAACTGAGCCAAGCTGACAATCAGGCCTGACATTTTAAACTTTTATTTGTTTTTATTTCTGTTAATATGCATGACATATTCAGAAAAAAAACATCAGGGGCCTGTTGGATAAATGGAATGTCAGAAAAGTCCCCAATATGCATCATCTACTGTCAAGAACTAACATTTCAGAACTCAGATTAAATCAATGAACTTCCTGTACTGGGTAAGGTTTCCCACCAGCAGTGCAAAGCTGGAAAATGATCCTTTATTGGTGTTCCTTAAATTCCTCCAGATAGTCTGCTGAAGGACAGGATGGGACATAGTACAAGGGAACCAATCCAAACTGGGGGAGGGCCATAAATTATTAGCTTGGTCACCCACCCTAGACATCCTTGCCTATGACAGAGGGAAAGGTGAAGCTGGAGGCCTCACCCAAGCTGCAGACTAGTTCTATCCTACTTCAACCAAAAAAATACCACATACAGTATTTTCATTGACATCACAGAAAATACAGCACAGAAGGAGGCCATTTGGCCCTTCTTGTCTGTCTGGTTCTAGCTCTTCAACTGGAGCTATCCACTGTAATCACATTTCCTTTATACAAATACCTCCTTGCTGTCCTGGAGCCTTTGGAGATAGTTCCCTTTGGTCACTGCCAGATAGGTGTGCCTAGGCCTGCAAATATGATTGGTGACATAATGGTGGGTATGGGTAGCCTGGCTTTGATGCCATCTAATGTCTCCTTTGACCTTCTTTGTCCACTTGAATTAAATTCTATGATGCATCCTTTTAAAAGCAAGCAGTACTGAGCGAGTGCTGTGTTGTCGGAGGCGCCATCTTTTGATGAGACGTTAAACCAAGTGCCCTCTCAGGTGGACATAAAGGATCTCACGGCACGATTAGAAGAACAGGGGAGTTCTCCTGGCGTCCTGGCCAACATTTATCCCGCAATCAACATAACTAAGAAAACAGATTATCTGGTCATTTATCTCGTTGCTGTTTGTGGGATCTTGCTGTGCGCAAATCGGCTGTCGTGTTTCCTACATTACAACAACGACTAGACTTCAAAAGTACTTCATTGGCTGTAAAGCGCTTTGGAACGTCCTGAGGTCATGAAAGACGCAAGTTACTTTCTCTCTCTTCTTTACTTAGCCATTAAAAATATGCCCCGGCTGACCTTGAATGCCTATTTTAAATGGATAAACTTAACACTGGGCAGAAAATTTGTAGGAAGCTTAGGAAACCAAGGGCTGCATCGTAATGCTTTCATTGCCAGTCCTATTCAATACATAATAAGGCACATGCATAGTAAACAATACTGGTGGGAAAATAGGTGCACAAAATGAGCGGGGAGCCATCAATTTTAGGGGTGCCCCCCCCCCCATTACCCTACTTTCTGCAAAGCAGAGTTTCTACCCTCCTGTTCCATCTTTAATTCTATCACTCTCTGCTTTTCATCTGAATGATGAATTTGACAAGCAGAAAAAATTCCATCTCATCTTAAAAGTGAAAATATGGCAAGCCCTACATCAGAAGTGAAAATCATTCAGTTAACTGGAAACTTCGGTAGCGTATTGCATATTGACACTGGATATTGAGTAATGTTGATAGGGGATAGTGTGTGTTGGTTAATGGGGCATGAGGCTTTTGTGTGGTCAACTGGATTTGCTCAAAATAGGCAATGGTTTCCCCTAAGTACTTCAGTTAACTTAGATGTTTTATCAGCCATAAAACTTAATGTAGCTGTAAGTTTAAAAATGATTTGACAACTTCCAGTTTTTATGTGTGATTCTATCCCAGACATGAATGAAGAACAAGGTTGTTACTCCATTATATGGTTGATTTATTGTACTTAAATTGCATTAAAGATACATTATATTAGATGGCATAGAGTGTCTTCAGTGCTAGACTATTGGGTGAAATATTGGGGATGAAATTTAACTTTGGCGGGGCATAAAACGGGCGGTGGTGGATCAGCCGCCCGTTATACATCCCGTCTGATCTTCCTTTCCAATGACCTCAACAGCACCACCATCGCTGAATCCTCACCATTACAGAGTCCTCACCATCGCCGAGTACCCACCATCGCCGAGTACCCACCATCGCCGAGTACCCACCATCACTGAATCCTCACCATCACAGAGTCCTCACCATCGCAGAGTACCCACCATCACAGAGTCCTCACCATCGCCGAGTACCCACCATCGCCGAGTACCCACCATCGCCGAGTACCCACCATCACCGAGTACCCACCATCACTGAGTACCCACCATCGCAGAGTACCCACCATCGCTGAGTACCCACCATCGCTGAGTCCTCACCATCGCTGAGTACCCACCATCACTGAGTACCCACCATCGCAGAGTACCCACCATCGCAGAGTACCCACCATCGCAGAGTACTCACCATCGCAGAGTACCCACCATCGCTGAGTACCCACCATCGCTGAGTACCCACCATCGCTGAGTACCCACCATCGCTGAGTACCCACCATCGCTGAGTCCTCACCATCGCTGAGTACCCACCATCGCTGAGTACCCACCATCGCTGAGTCCTCACCATCGCTGAGTCCTCACCATCGCAGAGTACCCACCATCGCTGAGTACCCACCATCGCTGAGTCCTCACCATCACTGAGTACCCACCATCGCTGAGTACCCACCATCGCTGAGTACCCACCATTGCCGAGTCCTCACCATTGCCAAGCACCCACCATAGCTGAATCCACACCATTAGAGTCCTCACCATCGCTGAATCCTCACCATCGCTGAATCTCACCATCGCCGAGTACCCACCATCACTGAATCCTCACTATAGCTGAATCCACACCATTAGAGTCCTCACCATCGCTGAATCCTCACCATCGCTGAATCTCACCATCGCCGAGTACCCACCATCACTGAATCCTCACCATCGCTGAATCCTCACCATCACTGAGTACCTACCATCATTGAGTCCTCACCATCGCTGAATCCTCACCATCACTGAGTCCTCACCATCACTGAATCCTCACCATCACTGAATCCTCACCATCGCTGAATCTCACCATCGCCGAGTACCCACCATCACTGAATCCTCACCATCACTGAGTACCCACCATCATTGAGTCCTCACCATCGCCGAGTACCCACTATCACTGAGTCCTCACCATCACTGAATCCTCACCATTACTGAATCCTCACCATCACCAAGTCCTCACCATCGCTGAGTCCTCACCATCGCTGAATTCTCACCATCGCCGAGTCCTCACCATCGCTGAATCCTCACCATCGCCGAGTACCTACCATCGCCGAGTACCCACCATCGCCTAGACCTCACCAAGTTAGAGTCCTCAACATTGCCGAATCCTCACCATTACAGAGTTCCCATCACCACAGAGTCCTCACCACCACAGAGTCCTCACCATCGCTGAGTCCTCACCATCACTGAATCCTCACCATCACTGAATCCTCACCATCACTGAATCCTCACCATCATCGAGTCCCCCACCAACCACATCCTGCCAGAAGCTTAACTGGACCAGCCACATCAACACTGTGGCTGCAAGAGCAGGGCAGAGGCTGGATACTTTGTGATAGGTGGCTCACCCTCTGACCTCCATCTACAAGGCTCAAGTCAGGGGTGTGACTTGCTTGAACAGGTGCAGCTGCAACACCACTCAAGAAGCTCAACTCCATCTTGGACAAAGCAGTTCACTTGATCGTGAGAGCATCATCACCATAAGGACTGCAGCAATTCAAGGAGAAGACTCACCACCACCTTCTTGCGGCCTTGCCGGTGTCACCCACAGCATGGCTTGGAATTTCCTGAAAGGCGTAACCAACAAGTTCCGTCAAAATTTTATAGAGAATCTCATTAGCATATGCCAGAATGTAAAAACCGGCATAAAACAAATGGAAATCAATGTAAACAATCGGGGCCCGAGGAAAGCAATGAACTTACACCATGGTCCTTCTTTAAGTCCCTCTTTATGCATGAAAATTAAAGTTCAAAGCCATCAAACCATCATTTTTGCACATTAGGCACAGCATGTTTAAGTAAATATTTTAATGCAAATCATTCTGATGCCATAAACATAAGAACATAAGAAATTGGAGCAGGAGTAGGCCAATCGGCCCCTCGAGCCTGCTCCGCCATTCAATAAGATCATGGCTGATCTGATCCCAACCACAAATCTAAAGAACACAAGAAGTCGGAGCAGGACCCGGCCACATAGCCCCTGGGCCCTCTCCGCCACCCACAGGGCATTGACCGATCCGAACTCAGCTTCATGTCCAATTTCCTGCCCGCTCCCCATAACCCCTAATTCCCTTTACTTCTAGGAAACTGTCTATTTCTGTTTTGGTACATTCAAAGATACAGAAAATACAGTGTAGGTCTCACTGAAGAGAAATCAAACGCTTAACACAATCATCATAAAACACCAGCAATATGACGTCGGAACAAGTTGTACCTAAAATTTTAGGCGTAAATTTATAGTTTGCTCAGAACTGGAGTAAATTCGGGAAATTCGCATGTGCTGCACTTTTGCATGGTGGGGGGAACAGAGCTTTGTTCCTGAGTGGCAGAGGGCTTGGCGGAGATTTCTTGAAATCAGCCTGAAAGATCGAGGAAATTCGGATGTAGCCTAAAAATGTGTGTAAGTCATTATGCCCTAATATCCTCGATCTTTTACGCCTACAATTGGCATTACACCATACTTACGTTGCATTGTTTCAGCGCAAGCTTTCAGGAAGTTCCGGGCCATGTATTTCATATATTACATTACTTGCTTTATATTCATCAGAACCACCTAATCAGAAATATAATGCATAACGGGTTCCTGGTGTACCTGATATGAACCCTCACTGTGGGGGTTCCACCACACATGACATTTTCATTATTAAATTTTGAAGTAAATATTATCAGACATATGCTTAACAATGTCACAAACTCACTCAGACACTACAAGATTGTGTTTTTCCGTCGTGAATCATGGAAACAGATGGTCCTAGCACATCTAATGCCTCACAGTTGCCTGCATCGCTGCCTATAATTTGTTATACTGTAGCTGTGATCTGACACCAGTGAAAAAGTATTATCGTCTGACATGACCTTACAACATCAAGATAATTGCTCAAGAACTGTTCTTCAAGCAAACAAAAAAAGATAACCAGAAAATGGCATAAAGTTATCTTTCCTCAGTTTTCAAAAGAAAACATCAAAGGGAATCAGAAGTCCCCTCCGAAAGACAGCCAGAATAGAAGGTGTAAAAGGAGGAAATGATCAGTAATCTTTTGCTATCACTCCCTCGTAGGACATAACTACAGAACAGATCTCTGATGGTAAAAGTTGTAAGTGTTTTTAAGCAATACCAGCTGCACATGTATGAGCAAAATGCCAGTATGTGTCAACATGGCTTTTGGATCTGTCACCTTTGAGAAGACAAAATCAAAATTATATGAAAACTCAAAGAGAAAAACATGTTCATATTAAAATGATAAATGGTACCAACAAATGTGCAATACTAGACTCTATTGGAAACATGGGAATATCCACCCACCATCACTGCAGTCAAAACCAATCACCCACGACTAGTCAGAAGCATTGATAAATTCCTAACTCACATCAGAGTGGAATAACTTTTCCAACAGCAAAGCAAGTCAATGAAAAATATGTTTCTGACAACAGCCTGAGCAACATACAAATAACCAATAAAAAACCGTGCAACAGGCTTCACTGCGGAAAGAGTGGCACCTACTGCAAACAAACAAATACCATCTGAACAATGCCACATTGAAATATGGTACATGCCACAGACATTGACGATGAATAAATACAAGAATTGCTACAGTAAAGGATTCTCAGATGCTGATCGATCTGGCAGAAACCTGCCCAAGTAATTGATCATTCCCAAAACCTGACATAATTCAATAATGCTCCTGAGGGCTGGAAATTCCTTAACTTTATCTGGATCAAGTTTTGGATATCTTATTTATTTCTATCTCTGCTGATAAGATATCCAAAATATTCTAGCTCATTCTTAAATAGTTAGTATTTAGGAATTCAGGTGTCAAATGGCTACAATAACAGAAAAAAATCTGACCTCTTCCTCCTTCTGCCACTCCTCAGCCCCATGTCTCAGCTGTTCATGTCAGCCATCTTTTGATACAGACCAGTTTAATTTGTTCTTCAAATTCCTTTCAGTGAATTGTATTTACAGATCCTTGCCCTCCTCTCACATTCAGCCTGTAGACAATACCATCCCATGCTTTGGAAGTTACTGATATTTCGAGTCTTTGGTTACTGGTGCCAGTATGTCCTTATGTTCGAGAGCTGCTGCTGAAAATGTCAAATCACCATCATTTAAGTGTGTCTTCCTCCTACCAGAAAGTTTTTTAGTATTACCGCTGCTATTTTATTCCAGTCATTTTACATCTGTATCTTACTCTAAGGGCCCCAGTGTTAACCTTCCCCACTTTATAGTGGTAGTTGGCTAATCATCAGGCATTTTAACTTCATTTACAATTCAGTTATAATTTATGTACAACTGAAAAATTCACATATACCTATTGATCTGGCTAACATAATATCAAAAAGGGAGTCTTCCTACACTGGATGCATTTGTTTCCCCATGATTTAATTGTGTTTTGCGTATGTAGGTGTACATTGAATGCATGTTGATACAAACAGCAAAAACAAGTTAAACAAAGTCAATTTTCCGGTGGAAGATTCCTTTTGTATTTCTGGTTTAGACCAGCATGGTGTGAAGAATGTGCAAGATTCTGTTAAATCACATGGCCTAATTCCCAAATCTTCTTACTACAGAATTTAGCACGTTAATTCCTGGGGAGAACGACATTAATCTGTGACTGTCTTGTGGATATTAAATCGATCTGCTTACAGATCTGATATGCTTTAAGCCCTCGGTTTTAAAACGTCATCTCTTTGAGGTTACTGCATTTACTGCAGATATTCCTTGACAGGTTATTCAGCTTTTAAATCTGTAGCCTAAGAGAACTGCTGTTAGTGATATTAGAGGATGAATGCTTGACACATTCATATGACATTACTTTGTAAGCTACTTTATAGATTGTTTTTAAATGGGTTAAAACCTCCACTCAGGTAGCAGAGGAAAGTCATGCACAATGTACTAAACATTTGTTCGCTAATATTGTTAGCAGTAATTTCTGGGTTTAGGGACTACATTTTTCATGCACTGGCTATGAATGGGCAGTAACTCTAACCCGCATGCCTCCACAGCATAAATAACAGATTTCAGTTGTGCCTTTGAGCAAAATGCATTGTACACAGTGACTGACTGACTTTTGTGAATGGATGCCCAACAGTTTTTAGGAGTTGTTTGCTTCACATCTTTGCATAATGCTTTGAGTTGCTTTTATTATACCCCAAGCACCATCAAACTGGGCATTTGTTAGAAGAACTGCATTTATAATGTTACCCCACAGGTTTCTACATCTTGATATATTTCCCCTAATGTGGTGTGTTCTTAATTACTTCCAATTTTTGTTTTAGTGCAATAATTAATGTGTTGAGGCATCAATTCATTTCTTCAGGATCAATTAGATAGATTTCTAGTTTGTTGTTTAATATATTTAGTTGATCATCTGTAGATTATTTTTAGTTTTGGGGAGATATTTAGATTTTCAAGTAATTGGAAAGGTAATCATCAACATTTGATTGTTACTATAACGACCTGTTTCTGGCTTTCCCGGTAAATGGAGTGGGAGCATATTGTTTACATACAAGCCTTTAATTAACTCTGTCATGTCCATGTGCTGTAGCTCTGGCTCTAATAGTTCTGAAGCAAGCTTTTTGGTTGGGATGTTGTCAAAATTCAAGATCAAAATTAGCTAAAGAAAAATGTTTTGGCTTTTTCTGGAAAAATGCTTTGATGCACTTTGAAGGGTTTCTAGTGATGGTTTAAAAAATATGTTGCACTGTTTTTATGGCATAGGAACTAATTTATAATGTTGGATTTATTTGGCACGTTTTTGTGTCGCTTCAAAGAGGTTTGAGCGTCGCTGTGAAGCATGAGTGGCAGTATAACTGCAGTCAAACCAATGTTAATTCACGACTTGATATTGGGAATGAAACCATCTTGAGCATGTTGTTTCACACCTCACAACATTGCATTTATCTGCAAGTGGTGCAACCAACCAGTGCAAAGCTAATATTTTCAACATTAATTACAAAGTTTAAAGAGTGTACAGATGGAGTACCTTCAAGCTTCAAATGTTAGAAAAGAACTGAAAGGATAGTTTGAGTTGAAGGCTGATGTGTGTGGTTTGCATGTGTTTGAGTCACATGCATAAAGCTAAAAGGTTGCGGGGGAGGGTGTAAATTTAACAGGGTTGCGCCCAAATGCATAAAGAAATGAGGGTCCTATGTTCATTTCCAATCCCAAGTGGTAAATTCGTTTACAAAGCTCCGACTGGTATTTCTGTGTCTTTAGCAGCCTAACCACTGGAGGCCGTTCAAAAAAAAGCCCTAAAACCTGAGAAAGTTTGTTTCTTGTGGAGCCGTAAGTAGCAGGAGTGCTCCTGGCTTCACAAAACAACTGCAGGGTGTTGGCGGCCTGCCCTCGCCCCTCCTCCTCCGGATCGCATCCTCCAACCCCCCCCCCCCCCCACCACCACCTCGGACTTACCTGTGGGCGGCATGTGGCAAAATTGATAAAGCCCCGACAGGCTACATGTGTTGGGGCATCTGATTGACGCTTGCAGCTCGCCTGATTATTATCATGAGGCCCAAGGACGAATTTAGTTTGGGAAAGGCCCTCAATTGTGTTCCTGGGTTAAATTTTTTTTTAAAATGTTTTCAGGCACTTTTTAGTCATTCTATCAAGAATCGTTCAGTTATAAAAAATCTCAGCAGTGTGTTATTTTTATTGCTCTCCACTTCCACACAATTTGCTCAACATATTGTCGTACACCACATCATAAATTATTTTTATGGAACTATTGTTCATTTGAACATATTACATCTGGCCAGCAGTCTCGCTTAGAGGTAATTTAACTGCTCACTGTTTGATTGATATTGGTGTGCACAGTCAAATTACTTCACTTTCCAGAACATTAGCAAACACCTTTAGACAATTAGAAGCAAGTGTCTCCATTTGGCCACTTGACTGCTCAAAACCACTTTAAAAAGATATGAACGCATGTTGCAGAATAGTCATTTAAGCAGTCATGCTCAATACCCCCAAAAAACCCTCTGTAAGTGTTTGCATGATCTGTTTGAATTGCATCAGCTACGTTATATGACCATCAGCTAAAGGAACCCATGTGGAGTGTAAATATATCTTAAATGTGACCAAATATTTATTTTTTTAAAAAGACAAAATATACTCATTTAATTTTATTAGTGAGGTCTGAAGGAAATCAGTGATGTGGTGCCATGTCCATGTATTTTGTTAGTCAGTCTGATTGTGCCTATATTTGAGGCCACCCTAATACCTCATCAAAGTGAATGACAGTCAAAAAAATGTTAAATGGATGCAGTCAACAAATGTGTACCTTATGGAGAATTCTGACTATGATACAGACATAATAGCATGTCAGTTATGTGCTTATTGAGGTTTTTTCTCTGTATGGAACAAAGTTAAGAACCAAAGACCCAATTTTACCCTTATGTACAAAAAGCAATCTTAAAATCAGATTAACACATGTTTTTGCAGTGAGCTTTCTGGGTGGATAATTGGAGTAAAAAGGACCAATTTTGCAGTGCCATGTCCCACGCCCCAAGGATGCCTGATTTGGGTGTGTGATTTTTCAGGCATCCCTGGTGGCCACCTTAAACAGGAGTTAGGCTCCTTGCATATGCAAAACAGGCAGTGGGCCTGCTCCGCTCAGCTTTTCCAAGGGTAGATATAGCCTAACAAGCGGCCTCCACCAAAAAGGTAAGTTTTTCTTTTTTTAAAGCACCATCAAATTGAGCAAGGAGGAGCAGGAACACTCCACAAACATTCCTAAGGGCCGCTGCCCGTGATCGCCCTCCTCCCGTTCTCCTTTCCCCCTCCTAGTAATTACCTGAGGGCTGCATGGCAGCCAGCCCAAATTGGCTCTGTCGACATGGACGAGCTCGCCCCAATTATTCAGAAAAGACCCAATGCTCAATCTCCATCGGGCCTAGGGCTGACGTCTTGGGACACAGGGTTCATTCCCTGCACCCATTTGGCATTGGAAACCAGCAAAAAAAAGTAGTTTGACCTCACCCTGCCCCCCTCCCCCCCTCACTCTCCCAGCACCTCACTTATACTTGCCAACATATAAATGCTGTGCCCACAATCTGGTTTTCACCAAATGAGGCACTTTGCCAATAAAATCTAATTTTCCCAAAATATCTTCAAAATGTTTGTACAAAAAAGACTTGCTTTATCCATGTTGTAAGGTTGCCCCCTTTGAGAACACTGTACCTGATGAGGACAGTATTCAGGAGAGAGAGAAAATCGTGAGCTTTCGACCATTCATACAGTAAAGGGAACGTGGAAGACAGGTGGTTCCTTTTATTCTCATCTGATATAACACCATTTAATAAACAAAACACAAAATAAAACATGCGTTTATTTTCAGATAACTTTAAAACATTATTGTTTATTTAGCCTAACAAGTCACCAGAAATACTGATTGTTAGGCTCCTCGAATTCCTCCTGGGTTTTTATTTTTCAGGAGGGTTGATGGGTGAGCATGGCCATGCCCAGAGACAGTTGCCTTTGATGTAGGATTGGATACCTTATTTGGAGATGTAGGACACAGCAAGGGAATTGTGGCTAAGGTTTCCTTCCTGGTTAGTTATTTATGTTATTTGCAGTAACTTCCAATGTGTTGTAGATTTTACACCCATTTATAGTTCATGGTTGCAAAATCTAGCCTTACATAGTATCAAATAGGTAGGAAGTAACTGTTAAATATATTTTATCCTGTACCGTTGCGATATCAGCTGACAAAGATTTACATTTTTGTAGGACATTCCTCTGCTATTTTAATATAGGGCTAATACCTCCACTTAAATAGGAAACAGAGGAGTTAAGTGTTCATCTGCTGTTGCTTTTAACAGTTGTAAGCAGAGGGGTCAGATGTAAATGCTGGATGAGCTGTGTGCTAGCCTGCTAAAGCGTAGGAGCCTTCAAATTCTTCTATTTGCTTTGATTGTACAGTCTACTCCTCTTAATTCAAAGTCATTAATTCAAATTATCTGATAATTCAAATTTAAGCACTAAATTCCAACTTTGCATGTTATTAATGTTGTTTAAATCAAATTTTTTAGTGCAAAAAACAACTTTAAATTATCGGGGTAAACTGTGCCTTCACTCTTGGGTTAGATGGATAGGTAATATCTTTCCCTGCTACCAGTTCCGCCCACTTTCCTCTTAAGTTCCTCTTAAGGACAATCAATTTGCCTTTGCCAATCAGCTTCAGTTTGTTACAAGATTTGTAAATCCCATGCCCTATTCTTAGTCTTTCAGAGTGTACCTTGCAATGCTTCAATAAATTTCTTAAAGTGGCTTTAGTTTTGGTTTCTATTAGATGTGGCAAATAATTGTACCATATTTTTAATTTTTTTTTAATGAGAATCAACTGCATCTGAGGTTATTTGAATGAGCATTGCATCTCAAAGTTCTCTTACAAGCATTGGCACTGCTGCTGTTGTCAAACATTTTGGCTTTTTGCTGTCCTAATGCTGTCTTTAACCTTTCATTGTAACAAGGCTCTTACCAGTATACATTCGAATTTCTACTTCATTTACATGCTGCATGTGGTGAGAAGACTGCATTAATCCACCAGCAAAATGTCTGCTAAACTAAGAAATAAAATTAAAATACAACATAGCGCACAAACTGGAAAGCACCTGCGGAAAATCCCTGCAACATGCTGCATTGTACCATCACGAGAGAGTAAGGGTGCAGTTATATTGCAATTTACGACAGGAGACCGATTTGTCTTCAAGTGCGCAGTAATGGCATACATAGATTGATTGGTACTGATTTTTGTCTTCAATTCTAAAGCCAATTCTGGGTCCCCTGATGTGTGTACACTTCTGATGTGTGTTAATTTGGTTCCTAAACCTGGCTACTTTGATGTTACATGCCTCACACTTCAGTCCCAAATGAAAGCTTCTGCAATCAATAGTTGCAAATTCTATGACTGTCTAAGCTGAAGATAATATGAACATATATTACTGTTTGATCCATAATATGGAGCCTTGAGTGAAATAACATCTAAGCTGCATCAAACATGTATTGCCTTATAAAGTCACCTGTTGGATGACTGTTATTGCTCAATAAATGCATAAAGATTACAAATCCTACACCATTTATTTTTGTAAGAAAGGAAAACATTCCTTATAAAGACATGCATCTGCAAAAACCACTGAAATCTTGCTTTTACAATTAGTGTTGAGAAGTACAAGCAAATCTCCCAGGAAGTTTTGAACTTGCCTCTCTATGCGCAGCAAGCTCGGGCTGGATTTAATGATTACTCTTTGCTACTGTGCTACTGTTGATGCAAAGCACAATACATAATGTTATACAGAGAAGTTACAACACGGAAATCGGTCATTCAACCTAACCAGTCCGTGTCAGCGTTTACCTTCCATACAAACAAATAGTCCTAATCACATTTACCCACCTACCCTGTTTCCATATCCTTTAATCTCCTTTTCTGTCATCCATCTATCCATCTAATCTTGAATGTTTTAAACCCTTCTACCATATTGCCCTGACATATTGGGGAAAAAATTGGATAGGGCCTGTTTTTGGGTGGGAGTAGCACGATCCGCTATTACCCCGCGCCCAATGGTCCCTGCGCAGGCAGGACGAGATTTTTGTCAGGCCTGAGGACTTACCTGTAATCTGCGTTGGAAATCAGCGTTGAACGAGGAGTCCATGGAATTCGCACTTTCCACCAGCAGGGGGAAGCTCCAATCTCTTAAAGGCAGGCTGTCTGTTCAAAATCTCTTAAAGGTAGCTGGTACCTGTTATTTGTTGAATATAACAGCCTACTGTCTGCACGGAGTCTGAACGGAGATCAGACATTGCACACATAAAGCACAGATGCAGGTCCCATCCCTATTTTTACATAGTTATGTTAAAACATTGAATAAAGGTTGTGCACCACTAAATCCCACATCCTCCAATCTGCATGCCAGACCTCACCAATCTGCCGATCTGAGAGTCCGTGCACCAAGGTTCTCTGCTGATGCACCAGAGGTCTTAGTGCAAGAGGTGGACAGAAGGGATATCCGATATCAGTGGGGGGGGTGGGGGGGTTGGGGGAGCAAGAGGCTTTCCAGACATATACCCAAAAGACAGTGGGAGGCAGCGGGGGATGAAGTCAATGCCAGGCGCACAGCATCATGAACATGGATGCATTACAGGAAGAAGTTCAATGCTTTGACATGAGTGGTCAAGATGAGTGAGGTCAACTGTCAAGTGGCATCTCCTACCAACTGCTCCACGCACTATACCCCCATCACCCACATACCAACAAACTCTTTCCATCAGTACTCAACCCTCTCACCCTTACACATAACCACTGTTGCAAGCCGCCCACCCACAACTCACAGGCTACACACACTGGCAGCTATTCAACCATGATAGGCACATCACCCAGACACACGTCCCGCTTTCTTGCAGGAGAAGCTGGCACATATCAAGAGGCAGCAAATGGCGGTGGCATTTTGCCCCTCAAGCCTGTTCCACCATTTGATTCGATCAGGGTGGACCTGTGACCCAACTCCATATACCCGCCTTAGCCCCATAATCCTTAATACCCTTGGTTCACAGAAATCTATCAATCTCAGATTTAGAATTCTCAAGTGAGCTAGCATCAACTGCTGTTTGCAGAAGAGCGTTCCAAACTTCTCCCATCCTTTGCGTGTAGAAGCATTTCCTAACTTCACTCCTGCACGTCCTGGCTCTACATGTTAGGCTATGTCCCCACGTCCTAGTATTCATGTGTAGCAGGCCTTCAAAAACAGTTACAAATGTCTCGGCAGCCAGAAGCAATAATCCAGCCACTAATGTGTAAATCCTGCATGGTCCCTTTAAATAGCGCCGGTGGGGGGGGTCCTCCAGGCACTCTAAGACACGTTCAGATGGTCGGGGTTAAGACTTTGCGT
Source organism: Heptranchias perlo (assembly GCF_035084215.1). Taxonomy (NCBI): domain Eukaryota; kingdom Metazoa; phylum Chordata; class Chondrichthyes; order Hexanchiformes; family Hexanchidae; genus Heptranchias; species Heptranchias perlo. Next base: position 106,658,752 of record NC_090327.1, read on the forward strand.
TGAGATGAGCGTTAAGTCTCAAAATGGTGTCTTTCACTTTAAATCAGCGTTGTACACTGATTGAAGCCATTTTCTACCTACTTTACATGATTCCAGCGTTAGTTATCTGCACCTGCGCAAACTCCTATACCAAGATGGCGTCTGGTGCACGTCACGCTGGAAACGTGCGCGCGCATCCAAGACAACAAAACAACGGGCACTACACGGCCCAATTTAGCGCCCATTGTTTTCTAATGAGAAAAGACCCAATTTTTCTTTGTATTTGTTCCTCATACCAGTCAGCATCCTAGCGAATCTGCACTGTACCATATCGAAAGCCTTAATATCCTCAACAATATCCTGTTGTGTAGAACCCAGTCCAGCACACAGTACCCTAGCTGAGGTGTTATTATCATTTCATACAGGCTCATCATTACCTCTTGGCTTTTAAATTCTATACCTCTTGAGATAAAACCTACAATTCCATTAACTTTTTTTTAAACAATTGCATCAACCGGAGGTGCTGCCCTTAATGTCCTGTGAACCTGTGTCCCCAAATCGGTCTGCTCTTCCTCAGCATCGAACCAGTGTATAATTACTGCTATTTTTTTACCAAAATGCAGTACCTCACATGGAATGACACTGAATTCCATTTGCCACTTTTTAGCCCATTCCCCCACCTTATCAATGTCCCTTTGCAGATTCCCTTGTTCTTCCAAAGAATTAACTATACCTCCTATTTTGGCATCATCAGCAAATTGAACACCACTCCCACTAGGCCTATATGCAAATCATTGATATACGCAGTGAACAGAAGTGGCCCCAGAACCTAACTGTGTGGGACACCACTACCCGTGTCCAACCGCTCTGAAAAACAGCCTTTACGGTACAAAAATTCCATTACTCAGTAGTGCAAAGTGAAGACTAGTCTAGTCCTAATTTGAATGCAGTTCAGGGACACTTGTTGGTACCAGTGGAATTACGCTGAAATGTTGTGAGGAATAGCTTCATATGCTAAAGGGACCTCGGAGGTGTGGGGGTGGGGCGGGATGGTGTATCCACTTCCCCTCAGCTACGGAGCAAAGGAATCCTACACTACCGATGAGGGGATTTTAATAATGCACAAAATTAAATGGCACTATGCGTAACAAAACCATATCCACATCCAATTTATTTCATAATAAATAGAACGGTAAGTTATGTTTCATTTGCATTATGGCAATATGCAGCACAAGTAAATTTTTCCACAAAGCAAATAACTTGCCTCAGCACCTCTCTTTTGTGTTGCACTGTGTAGGAGTGAGCTGATACAGCATTAGCAATAATATGCAGGTGCTGGCTGGTTTTTAAAGTTAAGGTTGCCCAAGCAATACAATGCCTGAGTGAACTGGAGCTCCTAGTCATTGCATCATTGATGGTAGGATGGGTTTTCCCACTATGATTCCCTACACTATGAGTTCCTGATCTCAACGGTGCCAACACGGGAAGTTGCTGAGTGGAGGCCAGGTTCATCTCTGCGCACAGAGGAGGAAAAATAGGTGGGTCAGTTACCCAGGCTGTCCTTGCACATCTGCAAGTGGGTAGCCATGTAACAGCATAGGCTTGGTTTTAACATGGTGGCGGGAGGTTAGCTGGTGGGTGAATAGTCGTGTGGGAAACCAGGGATAACCTTTTGCGCTTCAGATTGAGCGATCGCAAATGAATTGAAGGCCCTTAATTTTACTTCTGGGTTTTGCGTCTCCAAGCTGCACAGTGGGTGTACTGTGCACCTGAATGACATGCTGTGAACTGGAATATTTAAAGAGCCATTGCAAAAATGGATTTTGAAGGAGAAAGGAGGAAAATTCCACATTGCAACATCATAGGACAAAGGCTGTTTCAGTGATTCCTCCCTTGAGTTGCGACTGGCTGGTTTCAGAAGCAGGAGGGAAGTCCTATACCTGGCCGACAGGAGGAAGTGCCCGGCTTCTGCCATCAAGAAGGCCTGGCTGGAGGTGGCAGAGAAGATTAACAGCAGGAGCACCGTGGCAAGGTCGTAGGTAGAATGCAGGAAGTGCTTTAATGACCTAACCAGTTTAGGAAAAGTGAGTGCTTTTGGTGATTTACCCACATCCTGTGAAAAGAACCCCCGCCCCCCACCACCGCACCCCACCCAACTCTCTCACTCTGTGTTGGGAAGCCTACTCCATCACATCACTCCTCACACCCACTTAACTTCAATTATCAACTTACCTTCATTTTCTGTGCACTTCCTCACCTCCCCATTTGTGAACCCACCACTACCAATCACCCCAATCCTGATGCAATGTGATGACTCTGTCTGATAGTCACCCTCTGATGCATCTATTTCGTTGTCAGCCTCACTGAGTGAACAGGTCACCCTCACTCACACATCTGTTCTTTCTCTCCTTGTAGGAGAGGAGAGCACAAAATGCATGGGAGAGGAGTAGAACTGGAGGGGGCCCACCACAAATAGTGTCACTTGGACAAATGCGGAGGAGGAGGCGATGGACATAAGTCACACAAATGCATGCCTGGCCGTCGGAGATGGAGAGACTGGCAACCCGCAGACGGATGGTGACAGAACTTTAACATCCTTCACACACATCATGAATTGATGTTATCAGTGATTGACCTGTTGCACACCTCAGTATGCTCATTGGAAAGATTCTAACTTCTCCGATGATTTTTTAATATGGCTTTATGTTGTCTTCCAGGACCTTCAGGGATTGATGAAGAGGCATGTGCCATGGAGGAAGGCGATTCCTCAGAGGAGCTCAATTCCTCTGGGTGCACCGTCACATCATATCCATCCATGCACCAATGAGGATACTGGCACGTCGGTGGGTCTTGTTAGGCAGATAGTTGTGTTGTCACCTGATGAGTCAACACTCTCAAATTGAGCACATGCAGACACTGGTGGCAGGGGCAGCTGTGGAGAGTCCGCGTCGAGGGGTGCACTTGTCTCCAAGCTCTGCCCAACTGGACACAGATGCTGAACCCTGGGGGTCATCGTTGAGAGCAAGAATGATCGAGCTTCAGCTCCACCTTTGTGAGGTAATGGAAAAGGTGCCACGTGCACGCTCCACAATAGTGCATAGGATGGAAGAGTCCAACTCCATCGTTAGTGGATTGGTAGCGCAGGTAAGTGCGGGAATGTCTGCGATGGAGAGAATGGCAGCCTCCATTGAGCTTCAAGCACGGCTCTCAAATGAGACCATGACAATGGCCAAGCGGACTCTGGATGCCAACATGTCTACCACCTTAAACAGGCAGATAGAAACTTCATCTGTGGCCTTAGAAAGTGGCACATCTCCTCACCAGCCTGCTGGCCGGCAGAGTGTTCGGAGTGATGTTGCACCGGCCCGGGGGAGGGATGCTGGTGAATGGGGACATGGAAGTGGGGACTCAAAGCGCTCCCACGTCTCACCCATTGACCCCCCTCAACCAATACCCGCAATATTGCCTCCTCTCCCAATGTCCAAATCTGCCCTTGCACAGGAGCAGTCTTTGCCAGTGCCCTCACAGGCTCCAAAACCCAGAGGGCATAGGCCGAGAGCTTTTCAGCAGTCAGGGGCGGGGACCTGAGCAACCTGCCACTACCTGTGCTGTAGCCACAGGGGATGCAACATGTCGAAGCACTAGGAAAAGGAAGGTTAAGGTTTTGTGATCACCAAGGGTGTGCACAAGGATGTCTGACAGAATGTCATGTTTTTCATTTATATTTGTTTTTTGTTAACACCACATTAAATGTTATAATTCTCACCACCACTGCCACGTCTTGCCCATTCTTGAGAACCTTTAGTAAATTCGCCATTTCATGTGCTTCACCATGAACACCAAAACATGATGCCACCCATTGGATGTGTGTGCAATGGGTGCATGCGTGATTGAAGGACTGTTTTGTGCAAACAGGTTGGGGGGGTGTTAGTGGTGGTGGTGGTGGTGGTTGTTCAATGTGGCCTGTGTAGTTCACATTCATCAATTTGCAGATCGCATTATGAGAACCTGTTAGATATGAGTGAATCCCTGGCATCACAGGCAGTCGTGCGCCGCTGCTCTGGCGATGGGTTCCCCATCTTCCTCCTCCTTCTCGTCTTCTTCCTCCTTATCATCCTCATCCTTTTCTTCAGTGTTGCTGGCGGATGAGGATGCTTCATGAGCTCATTGATCCCCCCCCACCTGTAACCCTCTCTGCTGAGCGATGTTGTGCAGGACGCAACATACGACTATTATTCTGCACATCCTCGCTGGTGAGTACTGAAAGGATCCCCCAGATCAATCCAGGCACCTGAAGCACATCTTCAGCATTCCAATGGCTTGTTCAATGACAGACCTGGTGGTGATGTGGCTCTGATTGTACCACTGCTGTGCCTCATTGGTGGGGTTTCTCACAGGTGTCATGAGCCACATCTGCAGGGGGTATCCCTTGTCTCCAAGGAGCCAGCTCTTAAGATTGTCTTGTACGTGAAAGGGGGCTGGGATGTTGGACTTTCGCAAAATGAAGGAATCATGGCAGCTGCCAGGAAATCTGGCACACACCTGTAGAAAGCTCCTCCGATGGTCGCAAACCAGCTGTGCATTGATGGTGATATCCCTTACGATTGATGAACAGTCCCAGTTCATGTGGAAGTCCTTGGATTGTTACGTGCAATCAATTGCGCCCTGCACCCGTGGAAAGCCAGCCAGAGAGTTGAAACCCACTGCCCTCTCAGTCTGGCTGATGTTGACATGGGGGAAGTTGACGTAGTCGGATGCCCTGGCAAACAAGCCATCCGTGACCTGTCGTGTACACTTATGTGCAGAGGACTGAGAGATCCTGATGATGTCACTGGTGGCGCCCTGGAAGGATCTTTAGGTGAGGAAATTGAGGGCAGTGGTGACTTTAACAGCGATGGGCAATGCACAGCCACTAGGCCCAGCCAGGAGCAGGTCTGCATGAAGGAGGCTGCAGATGTCTGCAACCACCTGGCGACTCAATCTGTGCCTTCGTAAGCAATGCTCCTCAGAGAGGTTCAGGAGGCCCAACCTCTGCCTGTGTACCCTCTCGCGTGGGTAGTGCCTCCTGCGACCTCGGCCCCTCTGTAGGTTTCCTCTCTGCTCTTCTGCAGATCCTTGTGGAGCACCTCAGTCTTCTGCACCTGCAACTCCCAGAACTGCACGCTGTGCCTGCCGTGGATGGTGATGTTCCTTCTCCTCAGATGTACTGTGGAACAAATCCATTGCGCCCTCCCATCCTGATCTTGTCAGTTTGAGGGGGTCCAAAATGTAGGTAAATTTGTCTGAACACAAGAATTCTCAGTCTCAACAACAAATCTCAGTCTAAACACAAAGAACTCCCAGCCAAAGATTTGTCTGAGGGAACTGAGTGCCCTGTTGCAATAACTGACCTTTTATTCACGTGTCAATCACTGGTTTAAAGGTCCAAATGAGATTCGGCTGCAATTCACCTCCATTTCCATGGCATGTTTCAGAGGCCACGGGAGACATGTTTAGTATAAGTTAAAATTAGTTTCTCTTGCAGAATGCATAAAAGTTTAATCCCCTTAAGTGCTTTAAGTATGTTAATTGGCCTTTTAATTATCGACCCACTGGCTTTAAGTACTGGCGGGACTTCTGGGTGTCTGTTGGGCGCGCACGCATCCTAATGCGCCTGGGTCAAACCCGGAGTGGGCACATTGGAGCCGGGATGCAGCCCCGCTTCAAAAAGCTATTATTTTAACCTCCCTCCCGCCCCCCAACCCACCCATTCTTGAGGGTTAAAATTACCCCCAATGTCACTATACTGTCACGTCAGCGGGAAAACAATGAAATATGGGAAAAATAGATGACATACACAAAAAAAGTTCAAAAGCACCACGCCCTTCATTAAGTATTGCTGGCAAATACAAACATGTTTAAAAACAAAAAGTCAAAATGGAAAATGATTGTGTTCTGGGAACCGAGAATTCAAAAATGGCAGATTAATATAATCAACTAAGACATATCTACACTTTATACTTGCCCTGATTTGACCACATTTTGTGCTGAAAACCAAAAAGCTCACCTCTCAAATTTAGTATAGCGTAAAACCTGAAAAGTTTCTGTCCTATTACATCCTAACCAAATCCACACCTACAGCGCATTTATCTTGTTTCAGATGGCATTTAGTACTGTTGGCACTGATAGCACTATTGTTGCTTCTGTTAACTGCATGCCTTTCTGGTAGAGAAAAATAGACATTCTAGCATCACCCCAGAATAGTTATCTCGAATCAGTGATTAACAAAGAGAAAGATTCAAGTGTTTTGTACTCAAAGCAGTGCGTAAAACATCAAAGTGAAAGTGCCATGTACAGCAATTCCAAACCAAAACTAGTTCCATTACACAGTGAAACCAGTAGGTGGACCAATGAGTCCAGAATTTGAGTCTGAATCAACTATTTGAATTTTAAAGCTACAATACATTTAATAGTACTGAGCACTCCAAATGTTTTAACAAACCTACAGCACCTCCAAGCTGCCCTTTTGTTAGAAATGGGCTGATTTGCCGTTGAAATTTCTTTTGCCATCTAATACTGCTAACTCACAATTTGTGCTATGAATTAATTACAAGCACTGAATATCATATTCCAAGTTGTAAACGACCAAATAAGCTGACAATTAGCAGGTGGAACGGATTAAAATGATACCAATAATGATTTTGTTTCGCACTTACACTAAGTATGTATGCAATCCAGACGTGTTTAACATAAGCTTCTCTGTAACATAAGTTTTCCTTCTCTCTAAGAAAAATACCGTGGTCACAAATCTTAAACTTATGAAAGCACCATGATTTATAGAACTATTGTAATTCACCAACTATAACTGTGACACAATCACAGAGGAGGTTGAGAACTTGTGAGCAATGTGTGAGTTTTACAAACCAGATTTAAATTATGAAAGTAGTGCATTGTGTATTATAATTCAAGGGAAAGTGGTACAAATGAAAATTGTACATTATCCAACTACTTTAATGAATTACCCAGCACCTTCTATTGACATTAGGATTGAGAGGATAAATACATGGCATACATCGTGGTATTCTCAAGGAAGTGAAAGTGAGGGACGCAGATTTACCTTGCAGCACTGTGGATTTTTAGTTTCTGCACTAAGGTGTCTAAAATGAAAATAATATGTTCTATATCCCAGCACCTTACCTTAATAAGAACAATTAATCAAAAATAGAAATTTAAAAAGTCTTTCGCTGCTCACACATTAGGGTGACTGACAAAGCAATGGAAATAGAGACTTACTTTGAGGTTCCGAACATATTTCATTCAGAAAAATGGATTTCAAAAAGGGCTTTAGGCATTGACTTTCCGTTGCAGTTAAGTAATTCACAGACCTTTGTGAACTGTTGCTTTCTTTTCCTCCTGTGTACATCATTCTCTTGCTGGTATATATCTCCTCAGATATATACAATCAGGCATACGAATAATGGCCTCGATATTAACCGCCCCAAGATGGGCGGGAGAGGGTCGGTGTTAAATATTAAAAACGAGGAACGGGTCCCCAACCTGCTGCGTACATGCCCGTTGCCGCTTTTGCGGCGGTGGGTAGCAAGCCGTGCGAGTGTCCTGCCCTCGAGAGGCGGGACATTTCATTAACATACTTAAATCAGGCTCCCACAGTACAGTTGGGAGCCTGATTTGCCAGCAGGGTTTCCCAGGCAAAATGAAGGTGGCAGTAAAATGGAGGCAGGAGCTGCCAGCTCAAGAAGGTAAGTGCTTTTTATAGCACTCCTCGTGGGCCAGGAGGAGCAGGATTACTCCCCTCAGCACCTCAAGGAAGCCTACGTCCTCCCCACTGCCGATCGCAGCCTCTCTCTCCCCCCTGCAGTGATCAGCGATCTCACCCGCACAAGCCCCGATCCCTAGCTCTTTCCCTCCTGATTGCTGGGAACCGTCCCCGTCTGCGGCCTCCTGCTGCTAGTTTTCCCACCTGTCAGCCGGCCAGCCTGTCAATTTGGCCGACTGCCACATGGGAAATGGAAGAAAAAATTATAATGAGGTCCTGTCGTTAAATTCGACCGGATCTCTGCGTCTCCGGCCTTGCCGGGTCTTTCCAGCGCTACTGCGCTCCCCCGAATGCCCTCGCACCTTCGCAACCTGGAAGTGGACATTGCGTGCAGTGAGTAGATCGGGGTTGGGGGCGGGGGGAGGAGGCCGGGGAAGATCGTGGGCCATGAGTAGATCGCATGCAATGAGTAGATCGGGGCAGAGGGGTGGTGGGGGAGGACATCGCAGGCCAGGAGTAGATCGTGAGGGGTGTTCCGATCATGGGGGTCCGATCGCGGTGGGGGGGGTGGGGAGAGGTTTGATTGCAGGGGTCCGGTCGCTAGGGGGGGTCTGATTGCAGGCAGGGAAGCTGGTTAGCTTGGGGGGCTGGGGGGCAGTTCTCACCTCCCTTCAACTGCCTGGTTGCCTGAACCTTGGGAAACCTGTCCCGCAGCCATTAAATTTAAATTCAAAACTGACATAAAATTTCAGACATGCAGCCTCATTAAATTATTTAAATGACAGGCCCGCCTCTTGAGAGCTGGTTAGTCTCCTGCCCTTCAACCCCCCTCCATTAAAACCGGAAGTGGGTGCGTTGGAGGTGGGTTGAGGTTGGGTTTCCCATTTTAAAATTTTTAACCGCCTCTCTCCCACCCGTCCCGGGGGGTTTAAAATTCCCGCCAATATGTCTAGACCAGCAAAACTAGGCTTTTTTGATTGCCTGATTGTAAAATTTCCAAAGCCATCTTCTACGACGAGCTGCAGTCTGGATATCATAACAGAGCTGGGCAGATGAAACACTATACAGGCACGGTGAAGGCCACCTTAAAATCTAACAATCTTAACCCTGACACAGCCACCAACAGATCATGATGGTGTCACGTCTGCCAGATTGGTTTGAATGAATTGGCGATGAGGTTACCCAACGCCTGGCACACAAGGCAACTCATCTACCCGCCTCACCCGGCTCTCAATGCGATATATGTAGCCGTGTATGTGCATCCAGGATTAGGCCCTTCTCTCATCGATTGACCCACAACAGAGACTCATCCTTCGACTCGACGGGAGACTCTCCTGAATAAACTTAAGTGCAATATACTTCTGTAGGCATTCCTTTAGACCACTTGGAGCATTAACTCCAACCAACCTGGAGTGAGTGCCAACCAATGTTTAATGCTAGAATTTATCACTGCAAATTCCAAGCAAGCATTTACACCACTGTCCCACCCCTCGGTATGAGATTAATTGATTTGAAATCAATCTTTTGGTAAATTTTATTGCTGCTTATTAACAACAATTTAGACCTTCAATCTGTGAGATATCATTTTGTTTCAGTATTGGTCATCATATTGATAAAAATATATGGAGGCAGTAGAAAGGATTCAGGAAAGGGCAATCATGTTAATCCCAGGATTTAGATCATTGAGGTAATGAGAAAGGTTAAATTAGGAAAATTAAATTGAATTCAGAATTTTTAGTAAAGAGGATCAATTAGTTGCATGCAATAAGTTTTAAAATTTAATGAATTCTGGATATTTCTAGGGTTTAAAAAGCCAATTTCAGTTTCAGCAGGCAGTAAATGGGAGCTGCTACTTCCTAATAAGTCTCGTTTTCTCTCCTATCCTTTTCAACCTTGGTGGCTTTTCACCAATGTTCCTCAAGAAGAAAGGTGAAGGGGTAGGAGGGAGTTTCAAAATGGCCAATGAAGGTCCTGGAATTCAACAGGTAAAATAATATCAACTCGGTTTCAATGTTTGTTTCATTAATGAAATAAAGTTCTGCTCCTATTGTTATTGGGACTTCATGTGATTCTGCATAGTAGATGTCATGTTCTAGAGCTCATCGAGCTAAGGATAACTGTTGGAATATCTACAGAAATGTCTAAGGTGCAAGATGTTCCTGAGTTTTTGTGTTAGATATCATTGGAACTCAAATGGGAAATCAATTTCAGGTATCCATCCCCAGATCCATCCCCATCACATCAAAACAGAACCTGATCGCTTTTAGGGTCCAGTATAAATATATAAAAGTAAAAACTTTTAGATGAGCAGCTGTGTCTATAATCCAGACTTCCTATAGCCCACACCTTGTCTGTTAAAGGTGTGTTTATTGAAGGAAGGCTATGTATTCCTTATCCAAGACATCAAGGAATCAGCTTAGACCATATCATAAAAAAGTAAACATTGTGGGCTAGAAATTGGGCCATGTAGCGCCTGTTGTTTCGGCGCTATGTGGCCTCCCGAACATCCAAGATGGCGGCTGGGCTGCACACGCATGTTTCCAGTGTGACAAGCGCCAGACGCCATCTTGGTATAGGTATCAGCGCAGGCGCAAATATCGAACGCCGGCTGCGTGTAAAATAAGGAGAAAATGGATACAATCAGTGTGCGACGCTGATTTAAAGTGATTGACACCATTTTGGAACTTAATGCTCAACTCAACGCACAGTCTTTACCCCGACCATCTGAACATGTCTTAGAGTGCCTGGAGGACCCCCACCAGTGCTATCTAAAGGGACCATGCAGGATTTACAGGTTAGTGGCTCGATTTTTGCTTCTGGCTGCCGATACATTTGTAACTGTTTTTGGAGGTTTCCTATACTTGAATACTAGGACGCGGGGACATAGCCTAACATTTAGAGCCAGGACGTGCAGGAGTGAAGTTAGGAAACGCTGCCACACTCAAAGGGTGGGAGATATTTGGAACACTCTTCTGCAAATGGCAGCTAATGCTAGCTCACTTGTGAATTCTAAATCTGAGATTGATAGATTTCTGTGAACCAAGGGTATTAAGGGATATGGGGCTAAGGTGGGTATATGGAGTTAGGTCACAGGTCCACCATGATCTCATTGAATGGTGGAACAGGCTCGAGGGGTTAAATGCCACTGCCACTTGCAGCCTTCTGATATGCACCACCTTCTCCTGCAAGAAAGTGGGATGTGGGTCTGGGTGATGTGCCTGTCATGGTTGAATAGCTGCCAGTGTGTGTGGCCTGTGAGTTGTGGGTGGGCAGCTTGAAACAGTGGTAATGTGTAAGGGTGAGAGGAAGCATCTGATGGAAAGAGTTTGTTGGTATGTGGGGGATGGGGGTGTAGTGCGTGGTGCAGTTGGTAGGAGATGCCACTTGACAGTTGATTTCACTCACCTTGACCGCTCGTGTCAAAGCATTGAACTTCTTTCTGAACTGCATCCATGTTCACGATGCAGGGCACCTGGCATTGACTACATCCTCTGTTGCCTCCCATTGCATTTTGGGCATATGTCTGGAGGGCCTCTTGCCACCACCGCCACCGCCACCACCTCCCCCCCCCCCCCCCCCTGTAGATATAGGATGTCCCTCCTTCTGTCCACCTCTTGCACCCAAGGTCTCTAGTGCATCAGCAGAGAACCTTGGTGCACACACTCTCGCAGGCCTGGTACCAACTCAGATCGGCAGATTGGTGAGGTCTGGCGTGCAGATTGGAGGATGTGGGATTTAGTAGTGCGCAACCTTTATTCAATGTTATAACTCATTAGTGTGTAAACATAGGGATAGGACCTGCATCTGTGTTTTACGTGTGCGATGTCTGATCTCTGTTCAGATTCCGTGCAGACAGCAGACTGTTATTTTTAGCAAATAGCAGATACTGGCTACCTTTAAGAGATTTTAAGAGACAGCCTCCCTTTAAGAGATTGGGGCTTCTCCTGCTGGTGGAAAGTGTGAATTGCATGGAATCCTCCTGTCAATGCTGATTTCCAATGCTGCTTGCAGGTAAGTCCTCAGGCCTCACAAAAGTCTCGCCCTGCCTGCGCAGGGGTCATTGGGCGCGGGTTAATAGCGGATTGTGCTACCCACATGCAATAATAGGCCTTATCGAATTTTTCCCCCAATGCATTTATCATTAATGACTTAAACATATTGACCCAACAAAGAAAGATGTTCAGGCAAAAAAAAAGGCAAAAGTAATGCATTAGATATGCATGTGGGAAGTCCAAAACTAGGGTCATAAATCTAAGATAGTCACGAATAAATCCAATCGGGAATTCAGGAGAAACATCTTAACTCAGAGTGGTGAGAGTATGGAACTCACTACGACATGGAGTGCTTGAGGCAAATAACATAAATGCATTTAAGGGGAAGCTAGATAAGTACATGAGGGAGAAAGAGATAGAAGGATATGTTGATGGGGTTACATGAAGTAAGGTGGGAGGAGGTTCGTGTGGAGCAGGAACACTGGCATAAACCTGTTGGGCCGAATGGCCAGTTTCTGTGCTGTAAAATTCTATGGAGTTATTCATTATGAAAAAGCATTTCCCTCTATTATAACTCAGATAAAGGATATTCAAGGGGAAAAAGACCTTGGTATCGCCACCACTGTATATTCAAAAATAACAACATATGGATAGTTAATCTGTGATACATGTGAAAAATAAATTGTGATTATTGGTACAACAGGGGAGACAAACTCTGTAAATGAAAATTGATCAATGTTTGAAAATACAGTGCATTCATTGAATGCTGTACGTTTAAATTTGATTGATGACAGTGATAACACATTCAGATGCCCTCATGAGACACATTAACACATGAATGCGTCAGTGACAATGAAAAGTTACCTTCTGCTGTATAGCTGGGGTAGTGATTTTTGAAAGTTGAAACAGACCAATGGAACATGGCAATGATTCAAACAGTAGGAGAAACTGTGAATGAACTATACCAGGCAGCTCAGGATAATGACCCAGCTCAAAAACTTATTCTACAATCTCCTCTTTCAAATTGAGCTGTCTTATCTTAAATAGACCAGTTCAGACAAGTCAGTTACTATTTATTAATATTTAAAGAAGGAGAGTCTGGGGGAATACTTTCAGTACAAAGTACTCTCCCAACTGTATAATTAAAAAGAAAACCACATCAGCATCTTCTCCATTCATTTGAATTCAGTCTATCAATTTCTGCTCCTGAAGAACACCTATTTTGTATCTCCACTCACACTGCTCTAACCTTATAATTTATAGGTACATGACAGAATGATTCTGATGACTAACTAGAGTAATCCCGAATACTGATTGAGTGGTGCCTGACTCAGCCAAAATTAAAATAGGCACCGGAGGAGACAGGTCAGCCATTTTGAATATAACGCTGCAGTCAGCCGGAGCTAACTTTTTGTAGACTAGGTTCCTCCAGATCGGCATCTCGGTAGACCCAAAATGATAACTCAAGTGCAAGTAAATGGAGCAGCTCTGGGACACAGACACATCATACCTGCAACATACATTATCGGAGTGGCTTGGTCTCAGCAGACCTGACTAAATAATGTGCAAGTATTAAAGTTGGGCCTAACCACTGGACAATTTTCTTATCCAATGAGTCCCTGGTGTGTACTTAGTTTAGACAATGAGCATAAAGAGAAATAAATGAAGGTTTGTGTTTTGGTTTACAAAATAAGATTTCACACGGACGCAGGCCTCTGAATTGGTTAATGGCCATTTCTTCTTTTTTCTATTTTTAGGAGTAAGTTGTTGGGTTCCAGGTGAGTTGTAATCGAACCAGAGAAATATCAGTAACATCAAGGAGAGAATGTAGAAGCCTCTAACTTTCAGACGTTTGTTTTCCTGCAGCAATCAGTTTGTAATCAAATTTTTTGCATATTTTTCATTGCGTGGGCTTTCGGTTTGGCTTCTGGCGTACTTTTTACATTTTTCCCAAATTTTTGTACCTCTAACTTGTAATTTAAGTTTCCGCAACCATAGTTAAAAAGATGGGCATCCCGCTCTGTATACTTTTTTATTTCATATTTTTACATAGAGTTACATAGGGCTCAATTTTCAAATGAAAGTGCGGGTGCATCGGGGGCCGGGGTGGAGGGGGGGGGGGGGGCAGTGAAAATTGATTAAATCCCGAGCGGGTAAGGAACCCGGCTCCAACCTGCCGACTTCCACGTCTCAATTAAAGCCGGCGGGACGATATTTAAAGAAGAAAATGTACCTCACTGAGGTACTTAAGGTACTTTATTTATTACACAGTAGGTAGTTACAATGATTTTCAACTTACCCGGGCGGCTTTCCCACGGCTTCCCATTCACGGCTGGTGAAACCAGGCGGGAAGGGCGGGATGTCCCCCCGCCGATCTTTGTGCCCCCCCATCTTTGCCCCCACGATCTTTGTCCCTCCCCACTCTCTGCATTCTCTTTCCAGCTGGATGACGTCTCTCTCTCTTTCTCCTCCTCCCCACTCGGTGTTGCAGCTCCTGTCGGCAGCCAGCATGTCAATAAACTAAATAAAGTAAATAAATTAAATAAAATAACATGTCACAAAGTTAAAAGAATAAATAAACCTACCTTTCAAATGATCTCACCTGCACCCCCCCCTGCTCCGATGTCCAATGTCTCTTCTCTGATGTCTCCCCACCCCTCGCGATGTCCGATGTCCCCCCCGCCCCGATCTTTCTCTCCCTCCCCACTCGGCGGTGTCAATCAGGCTGGCTGCTGGGCGTGAAACCCGGAAACAAGATTAATGAGCATCAATTACCTTGTGAGCACGTGGGGAACAGTAAGATTTTATTATGCGGGTTTGCTGCGCGCTCATTGACCCCCCCCCCGCTACAACCCGCCATTTGAAAATCGAGCCCATACAGTCCACAGCACAGAAACATGCCGTTCGGCCCAACTGGTCTATGCCGGCATTTATGCTCCATGAGCCTCCTCCCTCCCTACTTCATCTAACCCTATCAGCATATCCCTCTCTTCCTTTCTCCCTCATGTACTTATCTAGATTCCCCTTAAGTGCACCAATGCTGTTCACCTCAACCACTCTCTGGCACTGTTCCCTCTAAGCTGCGCGCGTGTGTGACCGCGCAGCAGTCTGCCGTGTGCCTCGCTCTTCCTCATTCCGTCCGCACTGTCCCGGCGCCTGTGTGTTCGGTTATTGCTCTCGACACATCTTTTTTGACTTTTGCAGATGTTTTAAACCTCGGGACCTCGCGCACGGTTTACCTGAAGCCTCTCCAACCTAATCGAGCAGCTTTTCTTTTTACTTTTTTTTCTATAAGCACAACGTCCTCTACTGTTCTGAGGGGCACGATATTGTTTTATTCAATGCACAGTCCTGAGGAGTCCCAGCTGGAAGAAAGTTGGGCGGGGTGGGGTGGGGGAGTGGGTGGTTGGTGTTAGGTGGACCGGGGGGGGGGGGGGGTGGGTGGGGAGGGAGTGGGTGGTTGGTATTAGGTGGACTGGGGGGGGGGGGGTGGGGGGGGGGGGATGGGGAGGGGAGGGAGTGGGTGGTTGGTGTTAGGTGGACCGGGGGGGGTGGGGGGTGGGGAGGGAGTGGGTGGTTGGTATTAGGTGGACTGGGGGGGTGGGGTGGGGGGTGGGGGGTGGGGAGGGGAGGGAGTGGGTGGTTGGTGTTAGGTGGACCGGGGGGGGGGGGGGGTGGGGAGGGAGGGGAGGGAGTGGGTGGTTGGTGTTAGGTGGAGCAGGGGGGGGGGGGTGGGGAGGGAGTGGGTGGTTGGTGTTAGGTGGAGCGGGGGGGGGGGGGTGGGGAGGGAGTGGGTGGTTGGTGTTAGGTGGACCGGGGGGGGGGGGGTTGGGGGGTGGGGAGGGAGTGGGTGGTTGGTGTTAGGTGGACCGGGGGGGGGGGGAGTGGGGAGGGAGTGGGTGGTTGGTGTTAGGTGGACCGGGGGGGGGGGGGTTGGGGGGTGGGGAGGGAGTGGGTGGTTGGTGTCAGGTGGACCGGGGGGGGGGGAGTGGGGAGGGAGTGGGTGGTTGGTGTTAGGTGGACCGGGGGGAGGGGGGGGTGGGGGGTGGGGAGGGGAGGGAGTGGGTGGTTGGTGTTAGGTGGAGCGGGGGGGGGTGGGGTGGGGAGGGAGTGGGTGGTTGGTGTTAGGTGGACCGGGGGGGGGGGGGTTGGGGGGTGGGGAGGGAGTGGGTGGTTGGTGTTAGGTGGACCGGGGGGTGGGGGGGGGGGTGGGAGGGAGTGGGTGGTTGGTGTTAGGTGGACCGGGGGGGGGGGGGGGGTGGGAGGG
The DNA here is from genome assembly GCF_035084215.1 of Heptranchias perlo. NCBI lineage: Eukaryota > Metazoa > Chordata > Chondrichthyes > Hexanchiformes > Hexanchidae > Heptranchias > Heptranchias perlo. The sequence goes on from NC_090327.1 coordinate 106,674,746, forward strand.
AGTGGGTGGTTGGTGTTAGGTGGACCGGGGGGGGGGGAGGGGGTGGGGAGGGAGTGGGTGGTTGGTGTTAGGTGGACCGGGGGTGGGGCGGTTTCTGTACAAATTGAATTATATGCAGGTTAAAATGGCGGCTTCAAACAGCGGTGAGAACCCGAAAAAAAGACTGAGTTGGAATCAATGTAAATTGAGCAAAGGGTCCTCGTTGACCCTGGATTGATTGGATACTTGTAGGTACTATGTCTGCTACGCAGTGGGACACCGGTAATAGCCAGGAGGTCCAAGTCTGCACATAATGGGAAAATTATATATCTAATTTTTTAAAAATCAAATGAAACATTAAACAATTTCATCTGTTTGAGAGAGGCTGCGCTCTGTATTTCTGCAGAAAGAGCCACGAGCTCATTCGCGTTCCACTCCAGAACGATAGCCCGGGGCACGCCCGCGTTGGCCTAGATCCAGCTCCGAAACCCCCCTCCCCCATCTCCTTCAGCTGCCACAAAGCTGCTAATTAAAGGGGCAGTGCTCACAGGGCTGCGCATGTGCAACTCTGCAAACAAAAAACTCTCTTTAAAAGGCACAACATCCCCTTTTAATGCTCCTTTTTAAAGCTGTCAAACAACTTGAATGATTCCGTTTTTTTTCATTCAAGAAGCAAGTGTATTTTTTAAGGATTCCCGCAATAGTATTTTTAAATAATGATCGGGATGTTGGAATGTATTATTATCAGGACCACTTATTTACAGTAAGTTATATACTGTTTGCTTACTTAGGACTCATAAATTCATAAGAACATAATAGATAGGCGTGGTCTCACCAGAGCCCTATTCAGCCTTATGAATAATATAAAAACAAAATCATGAAACGGTTTGAAAGAAAATCACCTTGAAATGCTTATGTGGATCAAATCTCATCTGTCAAGTGGTAGAGAAGTAAACCTGGGCAAAATATATAAACACTGGAAGAGAGGAAGAGACGGAAGAGAAAAACATCCGAACCAGAGACAGTCATCCTCTTCTCCATCATCTGGCCTGTTATCTACAGACTCTGGGTCTCAATCAGGACGTCCCCTTTCCTCTGGTGGCAGTGTTTGCTTCTGAAATTTCCATCACCAGTTTTGTTTAATTCAAAATCCTTGACAGCTCGCCTTGTTACAATTATCCATTATTTTGTACATTTGTTCTGTTTGCTATATAAACTGAATAATGTTTTCTAAAAAGATCTTCTATTCAAAGTTGTGATTTTTTTTACGGTGGTGCTCACAGTTTTATATTGGTGCACAAACCCACACGTGGCCAAAAACAATTAGAGGGAACATTGCTCTCTGGGTAAAGAAGTTTCTCCTGAATTCCCTATTTATGACCTCTAGTTTGGACTCCCCCCACAAGGAGAAACATTTTCTCTACCTCTACCCTATCAAACCCTTTCTTAACCTTAAAAACCTCTATCAGGTCACCCTCTTAGCCTTCTCTTTTCTAGAGAAAAGAGCCCCAGCCTGTGCAGCCTTTCCTGGTAAGTGTATCCTCTCGGTTCTGGTATCATCCTTGTGAATCTTTTTTGCACCTTCGCCAGTGCCTCCATATCCTTTTTATGATGTGGAGATCAGAATTATGCTCAGAAATCCAAGCGTGGTCCAACCAAGGTTCTATACAAGTTTAACAAATCTTCTCTGCTTTTCAATTCTATCTTTCTAGAAATGAACCCCAGTGCTTGGTTTGCTTTATCTATGGCCTTAGTAACCTGTTTCACTACTTTTAGTGATTTGTGTATCTGTTAACCTGCGTCGCTACTTTTAATGATTTGTGTATCATTTTGGAGAGGGAAAAAAAGAGGATTGGAGGACATTTAGATAAGAAACACTGCTGGAAATTATCTCATTATCACCACATCAGCCAATCTGAGGTAGTTAAATAGTCTTACACAAACCTTGAACTTGTTTGTAATTCTAGAAGCAAAGGACTATTTTTTCCCATGTGTCTGCAAACAAGTAGAAATACACAAACAAGAGAGCAACATTGGTAGAAAGTGATAATAAATCCATTTGTACTGCTACCCTGAGTTTTGCTCCCATAGTAAAATGTGTTCACAGAAATTTGCAGTGCTGTGGGGAAAGAGCAGGGGAGTGGGACTAATTGGATAGTTCTTTCAAAAAGCCGGCACAGGGCACGATGGGCCGAATGGCCTCCTTCAGTGTTCTATGATTCGATGACAGATGAGAGGGAGGTGGGTTACACCTGAGGTAAACTCCCCACGCCCATCCTTACCCAACCACCTGTATCTACAATCCCAGGCATAGCTACCCAGACATGTCTGATCAGATCTACTGACCCTGCTTGCACTTCAATGGAATTATGCGGTCTCTTTTTTAACCAAAGCTTCAGACAAGTTTCGCAACAGGTACAGCTGTTATGCATCACTGTATAGATGCAGGTAGTGGACTCCTCTTTTGGCACACGCTTAAATGCTTGTGCTCCAATATGATGGTCCATTTATAGGCAGGTCCTGTGAGATTCCAATCCCTCGGCTCAGCAACTTTTCTTTTTATTCGTTCATGGGATGTGGGCATCGCTGGCGAGGCCAGCATTTATTGCCCATCCCTAATTGCCCTTGAGAAGGTGGTGGTGAGCCGCCTTCTTGAACCGTTGCAGTCCGTGTGGTGAAGGTTCTCCCACAGTGCTGTTAGGGAGGGAGTTCCAGGATTTTGACCCAGCGACAATGAAGAAAGACTCAAGCTGGCCCTTTGGGCAGCAGGTTTCTGATCCTCTAATGCCACCTCCACTTGTTTCTCCTCACTTGTGCTCTGCAACTCACCCAGTGCTCCCTTCTGAAATGCAATATCAAAAATCGCCAGGGCAGACATACCTTTACTACTGTTGGAATGAATGATACAGGGTGCTTTGAAGTGCTCGGGGAAGGGTAAACATTGCTTTCTCGGTTTTCTCCTCATGGAGAACCATGTGAGCAGAAGAAGAACATTTTTTAGAATGATGGCTATAGGTTACTCCCTTCAAACAAAGATTATAAGGCAAGATGTTGGCTGTGAATTTCCTTGGAGCTGCTCCCTCTGCACCACTGTAACTTCGCTGGTACGCTGGTGCAGTGCATGCTTGTGTGAGCTGGGGGAAACAATAATAAACAAAAGATGGTACTAAGCCTGAACTTGCAGAAGACCTCTGACCTCCTCCTCCCCACTCCCAGAATTTGGAGGGAAGTTTCCTCATAGCAAGTTAGTGGACAATGGTTGGGATGGCCTATGGATGGAGACAACTACATTCACTCAGCTTGCCATCTCCACCCTCTAAGGCAGTTTTCTTCAAATGCAGCAGACCTGCTCCTTTGCTTTCTGCCCTCCATCATCTTCTCATTTCAATACTGTGTTCCATGTTTTTACTGCAGCTCCCTTTTAATTGTGAGCAGCAGCTCCTTAAGACTGCTCTTCATGCATGCTAAATACCATGCATGAAGAGCAGTCCCTCTAACTGGGACAATGTGAAGGGAGCTTGTTCAATTAACTTAAAGAATCTGATTTTGTGAAATTAAAGGAAGTCATCTTCCATTGCGAAATGCCCACTATGCACACTATGGTGCCACCGGCACTGTGATGGGACCAGATAATCATCTCAATAACATTGTACTCTTGGAACTATTGGGTACTGGATAACAGTACCTGCTGGAGCCAGTGGTAATGTGATTTTCTGCAGAGTTCAGATGAAGAGCATTATGTTATATTCACATAACAGACAAAAGTAGATCTGTGAAAATAATTCATAATACTCAATCTACTGATCGGGTGCTAATGACCTGTCTGTGTACATACAATGCTAACCTCTCCTCTTCATGTCTGGGTCTTGGCTTCTAATTGGAAGGAACCAAGGATGAATAGGGAAGGTCAGCACCTTAATGCATTTCTGGCTTCTGAAAAGTATTGTGTTGAGAATGCAATGTTTTAATTGGTAAGCTTCTTTGGTTCACAGTTATATCAGTTAAAAAAAAGAAGATACTTATCAGGGACCCATTGGACAGAATATTGATCTCCTGAGTGGACCTGGCCAGCAATGCCTGAGGAATAAAATGAAGCCGCGTCCATGCACTGGATAAATATTAACCCTGACATACTCTTTGTTTATAAGCTGAGTGCAAACACAAATAAATAAAACACCTTCAAAGGGTTACAGAAAGTTAAACAGAAATTAAAAGCAATGCAGACACCGATTGAAATGACGTGTCACGTGGAGACACTGTGATATTACAGAAGACGTGATGTCTTTCAAAAGGAGCAAAAAACAAAGCATTGGCTCTGTAGTTGTTGCCATGGGGCTGTGAGTGCAAGGAACATTTTAATTAGTTAGTTTAGATTTCCTGTCCCTTGATGACAGAATGTTTGATGGGCGAACCTTTGTTGTGCAGAATACAATTTTCTGGAGCATGATTGAAGGGAATATAACTGTTATTGATGAACAGTGAACATGTCCTGTTACGCCCAGAAAAGAAAAGATGATACTTATATAAAAATCATATCTCATGCATCCCATGATATAAAAATAATTGTGGGGCACTACAGTGTGTCACCAGTCACTTAGAAAATCACACAGGAGGAGGCTGTTTACTTTGTTTGCCATAACAAGCAACTGGCTAAATGTTTCAGTCGAAAGGGGTGATTCCAGATTCTGCACTCCCAGTGGGGAGCCCTGCTTACAAAGAGCAAGGAATGGAGGAAATGCTACAGCAATGAAGCTCTGATTCTCTAACCTGTGCTCACTGCAAATGCAGTGCAGGATCACCAAATGACATGTTCAGCGTGCAGAGTTTAGACTTTCTGACTAGTGTTCAAATAACATTGATGGAGAAACCTAGGCACCAGTAAGAAAGACCGAACTTGCATTTATGAAAACATAATGGGGGAAGTTTGACTGTGTGCTTTACAAAATTCTAAACCTGTTTATAAAGAAGGTCTTAATTTCATTCTGCATACCGCACAAAAGAAATCTAGGCCTGGAAATTCGTTCACACTAGAAAACGGGCACACAGGGGGCAGGGCACACGCCTGTACACGCGGTCCCAGACAGGTACGCTAAATTTGTTAAAATGTTTCCAGCGTTCAGCAAACACAACCCGCACTATTCATTAGCTGCGTGCCTGTTTGGGGGGGCTGGAAATTGGACATCTCTGACACCACTTAAAGGCAGCCAGCACCTCTTAAAGGGGAGGTACACTTTGGCTGCATACAGCAGGGAACACTTGTAAGGAGAGAAATGGCTGCAAGTTCTGCAGATCGTGCCTCCAGGTTCTCCGTTGCTGCTTTAAAGGCTCTGGACCAGGTAGTGGACAAGCGAAGGGAAATCTTCTTCTCCCCAGAGGGCAGAAAGCCTTCTGGCAACACCTCTGCCGCCAATGGGAAGAAGTCGCAGAGGAGGTCGTTGCCAGGAGCTTAGCTCCCAAGACATAGCTGCAATGCCGGGAAAAGTTCAATGAGCTCACCAGAATTGTCAAGGTAAGAATACTGCTCTCTTACTCTCAGCTCATACCTCCAGCACCTCCAGTCTCAGTACTCACAATATTCCCCTCCCATCATTGTCCTACAAACACTGCACCACACTTCACTACACCTCTTTCTCCTCATACTCACACACTCACACCTCACAACTTACACGCTGCATACCAACCATTCCACCATGACAGGCATATTCTGTAAACACCTCACAAGACTCTCACTAACACACTCCCCTCTTTCTTGCAGGAGAAGATCGTGCACAAATCCAGATGGGGGCTGCCACTAGAGGAGGCCGAACCCGCTTGCACACCCTCTCTCCCCAAAAATACGTGCTGGCCATCATGGGGAGGGGAGAGCCATGGCCGTGGTAACTGGCAATGTTGGAGGAGATGCCGTGCAGGGTTTCTTCACACCTTATCCTCTTTTTCCCTTCTTGCTTCTATCTCACTCTACACACCCTGCATGACAAATTGCAGATGCTTTCACCAACCACATATTTCTATTTGCTCTCCTTTCACACTAAAAGCTAACCCTTGTCCCTCTCTTTCATTTCAGGTGCTGAACATGTGGAGATACCTCTGCCAGCAGAGGAAGAGGAGACCAGCCTTCCTGAAGGTGCACCATCACTCGATCTGACCTTCACAAACACCAGCCCACTACTGGCACCACGCGTACCTTAGAGGCTAGACTAGAGGAGGGATCTTCATGTGGTGAATCGGCGGCCACAAGTGTGTAGGAGTTAGGGCAGGAGGATAGGATGCCACAGGTGCCAGCTGAACGGAGGGTAAGATCACATACTAGCTCTACTGCAGAAGACTCAGATGCTGACTTCCAGGGCCCAGGCTACCGAAGAAGGCCGATGGGCTTACACCAGGAAATGCTAGTTACGCTGGGTGGCCTACCAGTGAGCTTATGCACAATGGCTCAGAGCATGGAGTCATTCAGCTCCAACTTGTGTCAAGGCTTCGTACAGAGCATGGAGAGCACTCTGTCCAACATGGACTGAGCGATCAGCTCCATGTACACGACAGTGTACCCACCATAATGAAGCCTCTGCTAACAGCTCTGACAACTTCTATGGCAGCTCACACTGCTGCAATGGAAGCTCACAATTCTGCCATCTTGCCTTTGGGGGCCAATGTTTACGTGGGTTTCCAGAGCGTTCATTCCTGCACTCTATTCTTGCACAGAACCAGGTGAGTGCTGAAGCGCAATCCCAGGGGAGTGACCTTGGCTCCATGGAAGAGGCACAAGCTTTCCTCCCTCAGGATAACAGCATGCCTGCTCCCCTGCCACACACTCCATCAGTGCCCTTGTTAGTGCCACACAGCCATCTGGGCTGGACTGCCCCAGCCAACGCCGAGATGCTGCAGTCTGCAGCCAGGCCCTCAAGGCCCAGAGCTGCTTGAGATCGTCCACTATGGCCATCTGAAGGGTTCTTCCTGCCTGTTAGCGCCACCAGTTGCTGGATAAGTTCACCTCATGATGAGTTATCCATCGTTTTAAATAGTTCTGATGTGCTTCTGTACAGACGCTTACAGAGCAGCCCGGAGTGACGCACTTCCGGCTCGTACTGAGCGGGCAATCCTCACCCGCCATATTGAATACTTAGGGGCCCGCTTCGCACCTGAAAAATGGGCGTGGCATCATTGAATTTCTAGGCCCTTGTCTTTCCTGCACTATGTACCATTCCCCAGTTGAGAAGGTAGGTAAGTGACATGTTCTAAACATTCTGCCAATGCCACTGGCATTTACTCTACACCTCTCTCAATGACCTGGTTGTATTTGGAAGCTTCCCATGCAAAGGAATTACTGTCAGAGTTCTGTGGCACAGAGCTCAGGTATATCAACAATAGTTGCTGCCATTTTTTTAAAAATGGGCTACTCCATACCTAGATATTATTTGAATTGGACAAAATGTTTAAGTATTCACAAATGAATTCAAAATGGTCCAACCTGGTATCCAGCAAGTGTCTCTATGATAAAGTATGGTTTACAATTTGTAATGTTTGTAGAGTTAATGTGTATGCCTGGTAACCAAAACATGAGCTGTACACACTGGAAAGTGATAAACTGTATTAAGTACTAAGCTTTTGTAAACAATGTGCCTTTGCATTTATAAAAAGAGTAATTGTTCCCAAGTATGGGAACACCACCCTGGGCATTTCTCGTCAAGAAAAGAGAACAGTGTTAATGTCAAAGTTCAAATTCCATTGCGCCAAACCCATACTTGCTTTGAGTGTCAAGTATTAATCAATCACTTGGGATTATGACTTGCATTAGTGCAAGAACAATGAAATACATAGAGACCGTCTTTTTCAAGTGACTGCACGTTTAATTGAGATGCTGAAAGACATTGACACTGCTCTAAACAGACTAACCCTTCCATGTATTTGATAAGAGAGCCACACACTGACAGTCTTTCACTAATTACAACTCACCATCTCAACCACTGCATAAAATGATAATTGTCAGATCACAGTAACCAACAAAAGATTTTATGATTCAAATAATGCACAAGGGAGTGTAGGATTTTTTTGTAAATTGAGTTACTGGGTAGATGAATGTTTAAAATCTTTATTGAGCAGAACACAAACTGTTTTTCCATCATGGGGTCTTACAAGCATCTAAAGTTTGTACTGCCCAGGAAATTCCAGATTTGGTGATTTCCATCAGCAATTCTTCTTCAGGCAATTAAATATTTGTGGGAAAAGAGATGCATATTCTAATGAATTAAAATTGTCATTTTACACCATACGGAAATAAGAATTTATTTATTTGAAAAGATTAAAGAGAAGGCTTTTCTATTACAGGTGCCCTTTTGGGGTCATTTTTGTGCACACTCAATTGCTGGAAGAGTTTGCACTAAACATTCTGTCTTACAGCTGTCTGAATGGCTGCTGGGAAAGTCAGTGCACTATCGGCTGCAACACAAACCTATTCAAATGCAACGTTCACAGAACTACCTTAATTTTTTGACAAATGTATCTTTATAAATCATTTCTTTTTAACACGACATGACCAGTAGTGCTATTGTTCATCTTTGATTGCAAACTCTGCTGATATTTTTTTCTTCCATCCCCACCCCCCAAACACAGTGTCCACTAGATACCAGCCACCCTGCACAGAGCTCCAAAACGCACCCTTTGTATGTAATGAGCACTGTAGAAATATAATTTGATGATGAGGATGATGCTCCTTTAAAGGAAACTATTACAGTGTACACTTCCAATACAGTGCTTACCCTATATTCTGCATTACCTCTGAGTCCCCTCCTATTTCTCATCTACATGCTGCCCCTCAGCGACATCACCCGAAAACACGTCAGGTTCCGCATGCACGCTAACGACACCCAGCTCTACCTCACCACCACCTCTCTCGACCCTTCCACTGTCTCTGATTTGTCATGCTGCTTGTCCGACATCCAGTCCCCACCACAAACTCCGTTCCCGAGCGACTGACTCTAATCCTCTCCCTGGCCACTGTCTGAGGTTGAAACAGACCGTTCACAACCTTGGCGTCCTAATTTGACTCTGAGATGAGCTTCTGACCCCATATCCGCTCCATCACCAAGGCCGCCTATTTCCACCTCCGTAACATTGCCCGTCTCCGCCCCTGCCTCAGCTCATTTGCTGCTGAAACCCTCATCCATGCCTTTGTTGCTTCTAAAGACTCGACTATTCCAATGCTCTCCTGACCAGCCTCCCATCTTCCACCCTCCATAAACTTGAGCTCATCCAAAACTCTGCTGCCCGTTTCCTAACTCGCAGCAAGTCCCGTTCAATCATCATTCCTTTGTTCACTGACCTACATTGATTCCCAGTCCGGCAACTCCTGGATATTAAAATTCTCATCCTTGTTTTCAATCCCTCCATGGCCTAAGCCCAGCCTCTCTCTATAACCTCCTCCAGCCCTACAGCCCTCTGAGATCTCTGCGCTCCTCCAATTCTGGCCTCTTGCGCATCCCCAATTTTAACCACTCCATCATTGGCGGCCGTACCTTCAGCTGCCTAGGCCCTAAGCTCTGGAATTTCCTCCCTAAACCTCTCCGCCTCTCTCTCTCCCTTTAAGACGCTTCTTAAAACCTACCTCTCTGACCAAGCTTTTGGTCACCTGTCCTAATATCTCCTTATATGGCTCGATGTTACATTTGTTTGATAACACTCCCGTGAAGCTCTTTGGGACGTTTTACTACGTTAAAGGTGCCATATAAATGCAAGTTGTTGTTGTGTTCTTTCCTCCCATTGCTTTGTGGCTAAATGCACTGTGAAAACCACCAGTTCAATCTCTGGTTTGTGCTGAATTAGCTGATCTCAGTCTGGGCAATGGTGGGGGTGCGACAGTTGATCTCAGCACCTCTGGGCTAGGGAATGGTTAAGGTCAAGCTAAAAATAGCAAATATGATCACACACAAGGAGTGTATTGTTAGACATGAAAAGGTGCAGCAGGAAGCTGCGATGGGTGTGATAGTTTACCAAGCATTGGGCGTTAGCATTGTACCAAAGTGATTGCTAAAGTGAATGCAATTTTGTGCCCTGATTCTGATTACCTCAGGACCAGAATCCAAACATTCTAATGCACCGCCCAATGCAGTTCCATGAACCAGGAGATAAAAGAACTTATGGGTGTGACACCATAAAAATATGGCTAATGCCACTTTGCCCGTTTCAATTAGTTTGCCCTCATCTTCGGCAGTTTTCCCAGCATTTACCTGAGCTGCTCCTTCTGCTTACGCTCTGTAAAATTAAAGCTTAAATAAAGTGACAAATGAGAATAAAATCAATGTCTGCGCATCGTACACTGTGTGTACTTGCACAGTGTCCTGCTTCATTGACAGAGTTTAAGTTTGACCCCACCCCTTACCCCAAACCAGGAAAAGACCTGACCCAACAGTACCAAGAGTTAGTCATACCATGAACCATACTGTATCAATATACTCCCCGCTCAAACACCTTGCAATTAAACAGAATCATAGGGGGAAAATTTGGATAAGGGTCCGTTCTGGGCGATGTGCTACCACCCCGCGCCCAACGGACCCTACACAGGCAGCACGTGAACTTCGTGTTGCCTGCTACTTACCCTGAAATCTCCGTGCAGCAAGTGCAGCCCTTGCTGCTGAGAGGCCGCACGGAGAATGAGAAAGTTGGAAATGGGGCGTGGACAGCGCACGTCATCAACTGCCTGCACTACTTAAAGGTGCAGGCACATTTCCAATGGCAGGTACACAAGCAAGGAGGAGAAGGGGGAATGGCATCACGAGTAGCTGCACCAACAAGAGAGCGGGCATCAAGATTCTCCGACGATGCTCTGGAGGCCCTGGTGGAAGGTGTGGACCAGAGTAGGGCAGGCATGTACCCACAGGGTGGCAGGAGACCATCCAGACGACAGCTGCATAGGCATTGGCAGGCCATGGAACAGGAGGTGAATGCGAGGAGCATTTCCCCACGCACACGGGTGCAGTGCCGCAAGAAATTTAATGATTTGACACGAGTGGTCAAGGTGAGTGAATGCAAGTGTCAAGTGACACATCCTACCAACTGCACCAATGCTCCATGCACAACACCTCCCGTCACCCACCCACCCACCAACAAACACTGCCACCCATACGCAATGCTGCATCTCACCTGCACATTGCACACACTTGCAGGCCACACAATCCACCACTCAAATCACACAAACTGGCAGCTAGTCAACTATGACAGGCACATCACCCACACACCTTGCAGGACACTCACTGACACACTGTCCTCTGTCTTGCATGAGAAGGTGAGGTATAACACCCGGCAGCAGGAGGGACCTGATCTGGACGGGCAAGTCTACACATCCTCACCCCACTAGAGGAGACGGTGCTGCGGATCATTGGGCGGGCCATCGCTGCAGCCGTCACAACGTGCCGCGCTGGAGGTCCCGGTCAAGGGGGTCTCCGCATATCTAATGCTCCTTCTCCATTTCCACATCTCTCTCCTCCCATAATCTTTTCTGACTCACGTGCTGCACACGCTGCCAGCGCGCACCTCTTACTCACTCTTCTCCCCACTCCACAACTCAACCTGTTTCCCTTTGTCATTGCAGATACCCAAGAATACGTGACGGCACCCGAGGAGGAGGAGGAAGAGGAGGAGGACACTGAAGCCACACTGTCACTCGATCTGACACTTGCTTCCACCAGCTCAGAGACTGTCACTGTGCGTCCTTTAGAGGTTAGGTTATACGAGGGATCCGCACGAGGTGAGACACCGAGCACAAGAGCGCAGGAGCCGGGGCGGAGGGAACGGATACCACAGGAGCCAACTCGCCGGAGGGCGAGGTTGCTCACTAGTTTTGCTGCAGAGGAGTCAGATGAGGACTTCGATGGGCCAGGCTACAGAAGACGGCTGATGGGCTACATCAACAAATGCTTGGGGCACTGGAAAGCCTGCCAGAAAGCCTGCGCATAATGAGAAGGGGCATGGAGGAGTCCAGCTCCAACTTGGCACAGGGCTTTGCGCAGAGCTTGGAGCCCATCCTTTCCCACATAGAACGGGTGGTCACCTCCATCAGTGCACCTGTGGAACCCACCATGATGCAGCGTCTGATGACTGATGTCACAGCATCCATTGCAGCACGAACATCTGCCATCCAAGGTCTGACTGCTGCCTTGGAAGCTCAGACTGCTGCTTTCGTGTCTCTGGGGACCACTGTGGAACGGGGCTTCCAGGGCATCACAGCACTCCAGCAATCCGTTCTCCAGCCGATCACCAAGAGTTCTGAGGCACCGCCCTGGGAGAGTGGCAGTGGCGCATTGGCAGTCGGACCTGCTGTCCTCTCTCAGGATGACAGCATTCCTGCTCCCACCCCTGCCACTCCGCCAGTGCCCCTGTTGTTGCCTGTCAGCCGGCCAGGCCAGAATGCTGCAGCCCATGCTGAATCCAGGCCCTTCAGGCCCAGAGCTGCTTGAGGTCATCCTCCAAGGCCATCTGCACGTTCCTCCATTGAAGGCCAGCAGCCTCCCACCACCCATGATCCAGCCACTGGGGAAGCACCTTGTAGGAGCACTAGGAAAGGTAAAGGCACACGAACAACAAGCACTAAGGGAATGCACAAGGGTGAATAGTTCTGTTATGTTTGCATATTTTAATTTTTTAATCCATAAATGAAAGTTTGATTTTGCATTTGGTGGTGGTTCTTATTCATGCAATGAGCTGAGAGGGACACCAATGTGTAATCAGATGGAGGGTGATTTGATTGTCTTGTGGGAGGGGAAAGGTGGGAAAATAGGACTGTTGGTGAGTTGGAGGATGTAGTTCCAATTATTGATAGCGGGCACGGATCAGACGAGCACGCACAGCCCTTGCAGACAAGGCGTGTGGTTCCTTTTGCAACCTTGCGTCTTCCTCCACCTCCTCTTTCGGCTCCACCCCCTCGTCCTGCTCCTCCTCAGCCTCTTCCTCCTCCTGCTCCTCCACCTCTTCCTCCTCAGCCTCCTCCTCCACCTCTGGCTCAAGATCTTCTGCAGTCATTGGTGGCAAAGGCTGGTCCCTCATGATGGCGAGGTTGTGCAGCATGCAGCAGACCACCACAAATCTGCCCACCCACTCAGGGGAGTACTGCAGGGCTCCTCCAGACCAGTCTAGTCAGCGGAAGTGTTGTTTGAGGAGGCCTATGGTGTGCTCCATGATGTTACGGCAACATGGCTCTCATTATAGGCCTGCTGTGCACGTGTGCGTGGATTCCTGACTGGTGTCATGAGCCGTGTCGTGAGGGGATAGCCCTTGTCGCCCAGTAGCCAGCCTTTGACTTGCCGAGTCGGATGAAAGATAGCTGGCATGTTGGACTGCTGCAAAACAAAGGCGTCGTGACTGCTCCCAGGGTAGCAGGCATCGACCTCCAAGATGCGATGTGTGTGGTCGCACACCAGCTGCACGTTGAGGGAGTGGAAGCCCTGTCGATTGACAAAGACAGCCAAGTTGATGTGCGGAGCACACAGGGCAATATGTGTGCAGTCCATGGCACCCTGCACCATGGGGAAGACAGCAATGCGGGCGAACTCCCGTGCTCGCTCGTTCTGATTGTCTCTGTCGAGACGGAAGGTGATGAACCTGTTCCTCATGTGGTACAGTGCGTCTGTGACCTTCCTTATGCAGCAGTGCACTGCATACTGTGAGATGTTGCACATCTCGCCAGCAGGGGCCTGAAATTCTCCTGAGCCGTAGAAATTCAGTGCCACGGTGACTTTCACAGCCGCAGGCAATGCTGTCCTCGCCCTGCTCTGAGCTGTGGCCGGACCAATTGACAGATCTCAGTGACGGCTTCCTTGGTGAACCTCCAGGCGTCGGATGCAATCCTCCTCGGTCATGTTGAGGTAAGGCCCTCAATGGGTGGGGCCTCCTGCTCAGTGCCCTGTGCTTCCTCTTCCTCCATCTCCTCACTGCGTGACCCGCTGGGCGTGGCCTCTCTGCATGCTCCCAGTCATGCTCTGCCCAACGGGAGCCCTAGCAGACCGCTCACGGTTGGCACGAATGTTGTTCCACCAGGGTTGTAACTTTCCGACCCGTCACCTGCCAAAGCACTCTCAAAAGTGGTATAGGAACTCTCAATAAGAATAGGGAGCTTTAAAAAATACTTCCTACTCCTTCAGCAGCCAGAAGCAATAATCCAGCAACTAACCTGCAACACCTGCATGGCCCTTTAAATAGCGCTGGTGGGGGTTCCTTCAGGCAGTGTAAGAAACGTTTAGATGGTCGGGGATAAGACTGTGCGTTGAGTTGAGCGTTAAGGTCCAAAATTGTGTGTATCGCTTTAAATCAGCGTTGCACACTGATTGCAGCCATTTTCTCCCTACTTTACATGCTTCCAGCGTTCGGGATTAGCGCATGCGCTATCTTCTATACCAAGATGGCGTTTGGCGCACATCATGCAGGAAACATGCGTGCGCAACCAAGACGCCATCTTGGATGTTGGAGGGGCCGTGTAGCGCCGAAACACGGCCCAATTTAGCGCCCATAGAATCCTACAGCACAGAAGGAAGCCATTCGGCCTATTATGACTCTACTGACTCTCTGAAAGAGCTATCCAATTAGTCCCACTCCCCAGCTCTTTCCCTATTTACTTGAAAATTCAATTAAGGAAAAATGTTCACTTTATTTTAAGTTTAATTTTAAATGATAGCAGAAGTGATAGGCATTGAGGGAGAGAGCGGGAGAGAGAGAGAGAGAGTGAGTAGGTAACATGAGGGCAGGAACCATTTTACGACAAATTGAGCAGCGGAGTCTGCTGGCCTTCACAGTGCCAGGGAGTTACAGTTAGCAGGTTCGGTTTAGTTTGAAACTCACTAAAAAAGGGTTTTTCTTTGTCAATTTTACCTAGTTGCAAATGGAAGCATAGCAGACAGTTTTATTTTAGCAATTAGGCTCTTTGTGGCTATAAGCATTTGAGAATGCACAAGCAGAACTGGAAGTGACACTGACATTAATAGATAGGTGAAAGCACATACACAATAAACAATGCCGATATTACACTAATGAAGCCAGGAAGCCTTCTTTGTCCCCTTCCCAGAAAAATAATTAGCCCGGACAAATAATTGGAAAACATTTCAATTTACTTAACAAAAGGGACAGCATTTGTCACATGTATCTCTATCCATTAGTGCATTGTCCTGGCAGTTCTTGACACCTGGAACCACACCGTGTAATAATAAAGAATGCATTTGTATGAAATTCCTTCGTCCACTATTTTAACAAAGGAGTTAACACAAAAAAAGTTAATGTACCTGTTCAAATAAGAATTTCATATGAACACATTAATGTGTTACTGAAATCTACGGTTGCCAACTTTGGTTGGATGTGTTCCGGGAGGTTGTATTAAGTGACTTCCTGCAGCTGGCGGAAGTGTGAGAGTTTGGGAGAAAAATTGCTGGGAAAAGCCGGCGGGAGCCAGGCCTTGGGGAACCAGGCCTCGGAGGACCTGATCCGCTAGTCAGCAAGGCTGCGTTCAGTTCCATCGGGCAGAGCTGCATTCCCAACCTGCTGCAGATCGGGGTGGTGGGTGGATGGAGCGTCGGCAGCAGCTCAGTGCTGGAGAACTTTGTCGCCAGGGATTTCTTTCCGCATGGGTCAGGGGTCGTCACTCGGCCCCCGCTCGTCTTGCAGCTTATAGATGCTAGAATGGCACAGGCCGAGTTCTTGCGCTGTAAAGGGACGTGTTGTACACATTCGGGGGCCGAATGGGACCAGCAGTGCCCGGAAAGCAGTGGGCAGATTATTGGAATATCTCCCGGGTTGATTACAGCGGTGACAAGGAGATTAATCTTCAATTCCTGGAGACTCCAAGGCCAACTAGGAGGATTGGCAACACTACTGATCGAAGTTTATAAGATATTAAGGGGAACGGATAGGGTGGATAGAGAGAAACTAGTTCCGCTGGTTGGGGATTTTAGGAGTAGGGGGCACAGTCTAAAAATTAGAGCCAGACCTTTCAGGAGCGAGATTAGAAAACATTTCTACACACAAAGGGTGGTAGAAGTTTGGAACTCTATTAAATCTGAGATAGATAGCTTTTTGGCAACCAAAGGTATTAAGGGATATGGGCCAAAGGCAGGTATATGGAGTTAGATCACAGATCAGCCATGATCTTATCAAATGGCGGAGCAGGCACGAGGAGCTGAATGGCCTACTCCTGTTCCTATGTTCCTACTGATATCACACAGCATAATATCAATCCCCTTATTCACTCGGTCTTCCATAAAACTGTTCTGTTTGGAGATAAATGGTGGGATTTTGCATTGGGCATTAGGGTTACCACCCAGTTTTTCAGATATGAAGTTATTAGATTGGCTACTGGCAGAATATTAAGTGTAGAGCTACAGCCCAGTTAAATAATTCCACCCACCCCTTCCGCAATGCTAATACTTCAGAAATAGATTATTGCTGAAAAGGCAAAATGGGGGTCTGGGAGGGCGAAGGTTGCAGGGTCAGGGGGCAGGACCTGCAGGAATGGACCTTTGGTGGTGCGGGGGCACCACGCTAAGACCCCAGAAACACTGGTGGTAGCCGGTCAGCCTGCAGATTCAAGTGCTGGATCCCACCCTGGAATAACATTCTGGGTGTTAGAGTGGATCCTTATAAAGGGAGCCCCCAACTTAGGCAATGCCTTCTTCCTCCCCTGCCCTCTGGCATCATTGACATTGTAAGGAGCTGGCAGAGGTTCCACTCTTTACAAAGCCCAGTGGGAACTTAATGGTTATAATGGTCTCTATAATGGTCGGAATCCAGGATTGTCTGAATTTTGGCTTGTTTCTATTTTGCTCACTTTAAAATTCATGCCTCTAATTTTGAATATAGGTGAAGGGCGCATCACATTTTTTTGATTCTAATGCAATTTGAATAATGTTAAAGCATTGGAAATTTTGCACACGGCAAGAATTAATCCAATTTTACTTCACCATATACTACTGTCTAGAATTATTATTTTTATCCCCTCTATAACGTCAGTGGCTGCACCTGATTTTCTTAATTCTACTGACGGTTGCAACTGTCACTTTGAAAAGAAAGACTATGGGCTCAATTTTCAAATGGAGCCAGTAAGGGGGTGGGTGAGTCAATTTGAGGTTGGGAAACCCATTATTTTGGGTTTCCTGGATGTCCTTACGATTTTGACGTAAGGACGTCTTTTTTTTTGTCGATTTCCCGTCCAACTGACTGGATGATTGACAGGCTGGTCTCAGTCGAACGGCAGACCAGCCAGGGAGAGGACATCTGCAGGTAAGTCTTTGTTTGCATGGATGGGGGGGACGGAAAGGGGGGGAGCATGGGTAGACACGGGGGCATGGGTGGGCAAGGGACAGATGTGGCCAAGGGGCATAGGTGGGCAAGGGGCATGGGTGGGCATGGGGCTCAGGTGAGCATAGGTGGGCACAGGAGGGCATAGGTGGGCATGGGGGTCCTGAGACATGGGAGGTGGGATCGGGGTCAGTCACGGGGGGGGGGGGGGCAGGATAGGGGGTCATCACGGGGGTCCGCGATCGTTAAAGGGGAAGGTCGGGGGTCAGAGGATCGGGGTTGGGGTTGGAGGATCGGGGTCGGAGGATCGGGGTCGGGGGTTGGAGGATCGGGGTCGGAGGATCGGGGTCGGAGGATCGGGGTCGGGGGTTGGAGGATCGGGGTCGGGGAATCGGGGTCGGAGGATCGGGGTCGGGGGGCAGGGTCTCCAATCGGGGGTGGGGGTCTGCGATTGGGAGGGATCTGCGATCGGTGGGGGGGGGCAGGATCGTGCAGGTAGGTTTGTTGGGCCTGGGGGAAGCACTCCTGCTCCTCCGGGCCCTCAAGCTGTGCCTTTCTAGGCACTTACCTGCATTCTCGGGCCTTCTCGCCTCCTTTCATGGCATACCGGAGTTGAAATGGGGAATTAGTGAAAAATGGAGGCCTGAAGCCTCCTTGAAAGCTTTAAGGCCCAACACGCCTCCTGGGAGCAGGTTGGCGGCCCACCCTCAACCTGCACCTGTGAAAACCAGAAAAGGGCAGGTTAAAGGCTGGTGGGGGGTGGGTCTGAAATGGTGGCAATTTTCAATGCCCTCCCCTCCGCCCCCAAACCACCTGTTTTTTACTTTTAAAATCGAGCCCTATATTTATATAAATATTAACATAAAGGCAAATCAATGGCCCATTAATGTTTGTATCCAAGCTTTGCAGATAAGATCTTGCTGCCATAGCTTAAACTTAGACCATAAGTTTTTTTTATAAATTAGCAGTCATTTAATAAATCTGCTTTCAATAATGTGCATTAATTAATTCTTGAAAGCATCACCCCAGTGTGGAGCCATTTGCCTGTCCCAGTTTGCGTGTAAATAAATCATCACCTTTTCCCATTTCATCTGGATGCCAATTTCACACAGCTTGTTCTGACTGAGGAAGCTGTATATATTACCAGATGGCACGGTAATGGCCTCATAAATGAGTGGCACCTGATTCATTAAAGTTGCTGTTCCCAGTTTACAAGATGCTGAAAATGGAAATCTCACTTCTTTATCATTAATTTATTACAAAATATGTAGACCTACCGGTAAGACTGACACATAGCTACAGGGGTGCAATGTGTGTTTCGGAATAATCTAAAAATGATCTACTTCAAAGCTATTCATAGGTGCCAGCCTTGGCTCGGTGCCAGCACTCTCACTTCCGAGTCAGAAAATCATGAATCCAACTCCAAAGACTTGACACATAGGGCCCGATTTTACCAGGGGTGCGGTTTCTCGGCGGATGGGCTAGCGGGCGCGTGGGTAACGCTCCCGGTGAAATTAGTGGGTTGCCCGCGCGATCGTAGCAGGCAACCCACGAATTGGATTCACTTACCTGCTCCTCCGGGTTCCCCGATGCTGATCTGCGCGTCGGGTGGGCTGCGCATGCGCAGTAAGGTCTGTCAGCTGGAGGCGCTCTATTTAAAGGGGCAGTCCTCCACTGACAGATGCTGCAACCAATAGCAAAGATGACTGCATGGAGCAGCCCAGGGGGAAGGCTGCTCCCAGTTTAATGATGCCTCACCCCAGATATCAATACATGGGGTGAGGAGGAGGGGGAGGACAGAGATCTTCCACCCGGCGGGCGGGAGGAAGCGACCCGCCTCCGCCACCAGGAAGGCCTGGCTCGAGGTGGCAGAGGGGGTCACCTGCGCCACCAACATATCGCCCACCTGCACACAGTGCAGGAGGCGGTCCAATGACCTCAGTAGGTCAGCCAAAGTGAGTACACGTAGTCGTTCCCCTACACTCCGTCTGACACATCACTGCCCCCACCCCACATCTCCTTCGGCACTGCCAACACTACTCTGTCACATCACCCCTCATAACCACTCAAACCCCATCCTCATCTTACCTGCACCTACTCACCACACCAGTACTCACCCGCCACTAACACGCAACCCAATCCTCATACAATCTCATGGCTCTATCCCATACTCACCCTCTCATGCATCTCTCTCACGGCCAGCCTCACTCAACCTGCCACCACCTGTGCTGCAGCCACAGGGCATGCATCACATATGTGCAGTAGGCAGCGTAAGGCAAACGTGTCGTGAGCATGAAGGGGATGCACAAGGGTGTTTGAGGGTTTGTCATGGTTGTTACTTATATTGAATTTCAGAACAACTCACATCACACATTACATTGGCACCACTACTGCCATGTCTTCACGAATCCTGTCCGGTTTGTGCAATAATGCCCGCTCCTGGGTATCACTATGAGGACCCACCACTGATGCCACCCATTGTGTCACTGCAAAGTGGGTGTAGGTATATTTGCAGGGCTCTTCTGCGCAGACGACTGAGAGACATCGGCGATGTCCCCGGTTGCACCCTGGAAGGCTGTGGAGGAGAAGTTCGGGAGGGCAGTGGTGACTTTGACAGCGACAGGTTGGAAGATGGTGCACGGGCCAGCCAGGAGCAGCTCGGCATGAAAGAGGCTGCAGATGTCCACGACTACATGTCGAGTGACTCTGAGCCTCCGTGTGCACTGCTGCTCAGAGAGGTCCAGGAGGCTGAGCCTCGGTCTGTGGACCCTGTGGCGAGGGTAGTGCCCTCTGCGACGCATCTCTCTCTGCGGTAGCCCTCCCTCCTGCTGTGCAGGTGGATGTGTCACAGCACTCTGTTGTGGAGCTCCACGTGTCAGAGGTGGACGGCGTGGCCAGCGAGGCTGGTGATGCTGTTTGCCCTCCGAGGAGGTCATGACTGCAGCTACGGCGGCCCTCATCCGCAAGATGTACATCTGAGGGGGTCCGCAAGGTAGGTACATGTCTCCGGACCCCGGGGTGAGTGTGCAGGTTGGTGACTTTGACCATCAGGAGGAGGGTGGCCGAGGCCAAACTTTGTCCCAAGTGACAGAGTGGCCTCCTGCAATGGCTGAGGGTCTCCCCCCACCACCTGTCAAATGGACCTTTGCAGCTGCCACAAGCTGACAGCTGCAACACGTCCATTCAATCTGGGAGTGTTTCCCCCAATGTGGGAAACAGTCCCATGTTGATCCAAAATCTCACACAGTCCCTTAATCAGGTCAGTTAATGACCTGAAATAGCTAAATAAATACTCTCAAGTGGCATCCCGCTGGCTTTAATTGCCTGCGGGATTCCCACCAGCGGGGGCTGCGCGCGCACGCCGGCGCATCAGCGGGGAACCCGGAAGTGGGCGGGATCGAGGCGGGATCCGGTCGGGCTCCTGCATTTCACGATTTTCGAGGCCCCCCCACCAAGAACGCACCCGATAGCGGGTGCTAAAATCGGGCCCGTAATCTAGGCTGACACTTCAGTGCAGTACTGAGGGAATGCTGCATTGTCAGAGGTGCCCTCTCAGGTGGATGTAAAATATCCCATGGTACCAAGAAGAGCAGGTGTCCTGCCCAATATTTATCCCTCAGCCAAAGCACTAAAACAGATTATCTGGTCATTATCTCATTGCTGTTCGTGAGACCTTGCTGTGTGTAAATTGGCTGCAGCGTTTTCCAAGATTACAACAGTGACTACACTGCAAAAATACTTCATTGACTGTAAAGTGCTTTGGGATGTCCTGAGGTAATGAAAGGTGCTATATAAATGCAAGTCTTTAATTTGAAAACTTGCCTTGAATATGACAGCCAAGTGGCCCTGGTTCTGAAGAAGAATGACAGATAAACAGGTCAATTTGCACTGATATTCTGTTTTTTGGGAGAGTTTTGAAAATAATCAATAAGATTTGTCAATAAAGTTATTATTTGAAACATAATTCAAGGCTATCAATTTATTCCCAGTACCAGAATTGTGCAGCGAACAAGTATTTTAGTTTCAATATCTATATATACAATATCTACTGTATACAATATCTATGGTTAATAACCCCGTGTAAAAGAATAGTTACTGATTCCTATACATGGCATATAGGGATATAAATTTTTTAGGCGCTGCGTGGCCTCTTAAGGTCCCAAAATGGCATCTGGAATGCACGCGCACGATGTGCGCCGGACGCCATCTTGGTAAAGGCGTTAGCGTACATGCAGATAACAAACGTCAGTACCATGTAAAGTAAGGAGACTATGCGTTAGATCAGTGTGCAACGCTGATTTAAAGGGATAGATACCATTTTGGCACTCAACGCATTGACTGAACCACGAACAGCTGAACATGTCGTATACGGCCTGGATGACCACCCCCCCCACCAGCGCTATTTAAAGGGACCATGCTGGATTTACAGGTTAGTTGCTGGATTATTGCTTCTGGCTGCTGATGCATTTGAACCTGTTTTTGGAGGTCTCCTAAACTTGAATACTAGGACTGGGGGACATAGCCTAAAAATTAGAGCCAGGACTTGCAGGAGTGAAGTTAGGAAATGCTTCTACACACAAAGGGTGGTAGAATTTTGGAACGCTCTTCTGCAAATGGTAGTTGATGCTAGCTCAATTATTAATTTTAGATCTGAGATTGATAGATTTTTGTTAACCAAAGGTATTAAGGGATATGGGGCTAAGGGGGGTATATGGAGTTAGGTCACAGGTCCACCATGATCTCATCGAATGGCGGAACAGGCTCGAGTGGCTGAATGCCACTGCCACTTGCTGCTTCCTGTTATGCGCCACCTTCTCCTGCAAGAAAGCGGGATGTGTGTTGGTGACTGTCCTGCAGGATGTTTGGGTGATGTGCCTGTCATGGTTGAATAGTTGCCAGTGTGTGTGACCTGTGAGTTGTGGGTGTGCGGCTTGCAGCAGTGGTAATGCGTGAGGATGAAAGGAAGCATCTGATTGGAAGAGTTGACTACTGATGGAAAGGGTTTGTTTGTATGTGGGTGATAGGGGTTGGAATGCATGGAGTAGTGGGTGCGGCCAGTGGTGCAGTTCGTAGGAGATGCCACTTGACAGTTGACCTCACTCACCTTGACCACTCATGTCAAAGCACTGAACTTCTTCCTGCACTGCATCCATGCTCGTGGTGCTATGCACCTGGCATTGACTTCGTCCTCTACTGCCTCCCTCTGTCCCTTAAGCATATGTCTGGAGGGCCTCTTGCCCCCCTTGCGGATATAGGATGCCCCTCCTTCTGTCCACCTCTTGCACCAAGACCTCTAGTGCATCATCAGAGAACCTTGATGCACACTCTCTCGCAGGCCCGGTACCAACTCAGATTAGCATATTGGTGAGGCCTGGCATGCAGATTGGAGAATGTGGGATTTAGTAGTGCACAACCTTTATCCAATGTTTTAACATAACTCAACAGTTTGTAAACAGAGGGACAGGACATGCATCTGTGTTTTACGTGTGCGATGTCTTATCTCCGTTCAGACTACGTGTGGACCCGTATCTTATATTTTGCAATTAAGAGGTGCAGGCTGCCTTTAAGAGGTGCAGATTGCCTTTAAGAGGTGTGAGGCACTCACGCGATATCGGGCCCCCCCTGCTGGTGAGAATTCATTTAACAGCTAGGCCTTGCTGCCCACGCCGGAATCAGGTAAATGACCAGGCAGCACGAATCTCACGTACTGCCTGCGTCGGAACAAGTGGGCGTGGGTTAATCGCATACCGCGACCCCCGCGCCCGAATTCAGAGGTTATCGAATTTAACCCCCATAGTCTTTACTCTACCTATATAAATATGAGATAATAATCCAGTTGGACTACTGTATTTGTTAAAAAAAATGAAACCGCTCTGTGCTAGCACTCAGCATGAGTTAGTGACAGTCGTAACCATAACAACTCACACTTAATACCTGCCACTGAAGTTTCTGTGGCATCGGTAGCATAAACAAATCATGCTCGTGCTACTCATTGTAACAGACAAGCAACCTCAGGTCCTCAGCATCTGCAAGCATTGTACCTGTAACTATGACAACTGTACGATTATTTCAGAGTAGCATGCTCTCCGTAAGACCAAATGCCTCCAACTTGACCAAAATTCCACAACTAAGAGCTGAGTATTTTAAGTTTTTAACAAAATAGTCTGAAACTGGAACACATATCAATAAAATACTGTACTGGAAGTTTAATATTATTTTCTTCAAATTTGTGGAGACCTTTATAGGTTGTCTGCAACTTCACTGCATGTAGGTATGTAGGTTCCTTCACTCACAGAATACCCATAATACATATTTATAGTCTGCAGCATCCTTCACGTCTCTTATTCTGATCAGATGCTACATTTATGTTCTTCAAACTCATTTGTTTTTACACTATAAATAAGCACATTGAGTCATGAATAACCCAGTATATTTTGTAAGATGTTCTTATTAAAATACTCAAGTGTGAACTTTGGTTTTATTTTCACTTGGTTCACCTGTATTCTTCAGTCATACTCATGCCATGCACAGAATATTCCACTAGACACAGAGCTTTGGGCCCTAGTTTTGTAATACCAATCATAAAGATACTTTAGATATGTTTGTTGCAATAACCATGTATAGTTAGAACTGATTACTTCCATTTTCAGCTCCATTAAGTTTTAAGTCACTTCTGGTAGAATGACAAGCAATCCAATTGGATCTTGGTTGTGAAATTTATGTTGGCTTGTTTATATATAAAAAAATTACGAGCAACATTCTTCTCAAACAAAGAATTTTTAAAAAAGACTGTGCTTTCTCTTTCAAAAGTGAGGGGAGTTGTCATAATTCCTTTGAATTAGGTTAACTAGCAAGGTTAAAGTGCATTTACCAGTCCTGCATTATTCATGTATCAAATGTGTCTTTGTATGTCTAAAGCATTCATATCATTTACCCTGTTGGATTGTTGTATGTTAAGTGTCCAGTACAATTTGGTTGTAGTGCTCATTGGTTGTAGTAGCAATGCAGGTGTAATATTCAAAAGTGAAATGACAAGACCATTTTCCATTGAACGCCATTTGCAGTGCTCGTTACAAGCTAGATATACCACTTAAAATTGGAGCCTGCAGCACTGAAAAGCCTTATCTTATGCACCAGAAGGTAAAATGGCCTGGGCCTCACCGACGAAATTCATGGGGGATTCACGCCTGTTCTGCCACCCACCCACCCACGCCAGGTTAAAATTCCGGCTGATGTTCCATCTCTTGGTACAGCACAATTTGGTTATTGTAAAATTATCTTGAAATTTTGATTTTTTCAATTACGGGCAGTTCATTTATAATTTTTGCTAAAGTAACTGCTGAATTGTATTTAGTTTCTGTGTTCATATCCTAAAGGTAGGAAGTGTCCCTCTCAAACATATGCCACTTTGGATACTGTTGGAGGAGATGGCTTATCAGGAGAAAGCAACAAGAGCCAAGTTCGAGGCACCACGGGTGGCTCTGCTGCACAGGAGGGGAGGAATAAGAGTGGCAGGGCTATAGTGTTAGGGGAACAGATAGATGTTTCTGCGGCCGCAAATGTGACTCCAGGATGGTATGTTGCCTCCCTGGTGCTAGGGTCAAGGATGCAGGACATTCTGGAGGGGGAGGGTGAACAGCCAGTAGTCGTGGTCCATATCCGTACCAACAGCATAGGTAAAAAAAAGGGATGAGGTCCTGCAAGGTGAATTTAAGGAGTTAGGAGATAAATTAAAAAGCAGGACCTCAAAGGTAGTGATCTCAGGATTACTACCAGTGCCACGTGCTAGTGAGTATAGGAACAGGAGAATAGACCAGATGAATGTATGGCTGCAGGGATGGTGTAGGAGGGAGGGATTTAGATCCTGGGACATTGGGACCAGTTCTGGGGAAGGTGGGGCCTGTACAAGCGGGACAGGTTACACTCGAGCAGAACCAGGACCAATGTCCTCGCGGGGGTGTTTGCTAATGCTGTTGGGGAAGGTTTAAACTAGAATGGCAGGGGGATCGGAACCTGAGCAGGGAGACAGAGGAGGGGGAAACAAGGATAGAAATAAAAGACAGAAAGGGAAGAAGCAATAGTGGAAGGCAGAGAAAACAAGGGCAAAAAACAAATAGGGCCATAGTGTAAAATAAAACTAAGATGACTAGCAATCTTAAAAAGACAAGTCAAAAGGCATTGTGTCTTAATGCGCGGAGCATTCACAATAAGGTAGATGAATTAACAGCGCAGATAGATATTAACGGGTATGATATAGTTGCGATTACGGAGACATGGCTGCAGGGTGACCAAGGATGGGAACTGAACATCCAGGGGTATTCAATATTTAAGAAGGACACGCAAAAAGGGATCGGAGGTTGGGTAGCATTGTTAGTAAAGGAGGAAATCAATGCAATAGAGAGGAAGAATATTGGCTCGGAAAATCACAATGTGGAATCTGTATGGGTAGAGCTAAGAAACACCAAGGGGCAGAAAACGTTGGTGGGGATTGTCTATAGGCCCCCAAACAGTAGTGGAGATGCAGGGGAGGGCATTAAACAGGAAATTAGAGATGCATGCAAGAAGGGTACAACTATAATCATGGGTGACTTTAATTTACATATAGATTGGTCAAACCAAATTAGCAATAATACTCTGGGGGAGGAATTCCTGGAGTGCGTACGTGATGGATTTCTAGACCAATATGTTGAGGAACCAACTAGAGAACAGGCGATCCTAGACTGGGTATTGTGCAATGAGAACGGATTAATTAACAATCTTGTTGTGCGGGGCCCTTTAGGGAAGAGCGACCATAACATGATAGAATTCCTCATTAAGATGGAGAGTGAAGTAGTTGAATCCGAAACTAGGGACCTGAATCTAAATAAAGGAAATTACGAAAGTATGAGGTACGAGTTGGCTATGACAGATTGGGGAACTTTATGAAAAGGGATGACAGTGGATAGGCAATGGCTAATATTTAAAGAACGTGTGGAGGAATTACAACAATTATTCATTCCTGTCTGGTGCAAAAATAAAACAGGCAAGGTGGCTCAACCATGGCTTACAAAAGAAATTAGTGATAGTATTAGATCCAAAGAGGAGACATATAAAATTGCCAGAAAAAGCGGTAAGCCTGAGGCTTACCGCTTTTTCTGGCAATTTTATATGTCTCCTCTTTGGATCTAATACTATCACTAATTTCTTTTGTAAGCCACGGTTGAGCAGTTTAGAATTCAGCAAAGGAGAACAAAGAGATTGATTAAGAGGGGAAAAATAGAGTATGAGAGTAAACTAGCAGGGAACATAAAAACTGATTGTAGAAGCTTCTATAAATATGCCAAGAGAAAAAGATTAGTGAAGACAAATGTAGGTCCCTTACAGTCAGAAATGGGGGAAATTATAATGGGGAACAAAGAAATTACAAAACAATTAAACACATACTTTGGTTCTGTCTTCACAAAGGAGGACACAAATAACCTGCCAGAAATGTTAGGGAACAAAGGGTCTAGTGAGAGGGAGGATCTGAAGGAAATCAGTATTATTAAAAAAAAGTGCTAGGGAAATTAATGGGGCTGAAGGCTAACAAATACCCAGGGCCTGATAATCGGTGTGAGGACAACACAGTGTGCTGAGAGTTCGGTACGTGTGGGAGTTTGGTAAAGTGGGGGAAGGAGGTGCTGCTTTGCCTTGCTTTTCCTGCAGAGCGGTAGTGGACCTGAGAGCGGTGAGCGGCGGGAGAGAGCGAGACCAGAGCGGGGATAAAAACAGCGCGGAGAGAGCGAGAGTCCAGTCGGTGAGCGGCGGTAAAGAGCGAGACCAGAGCGGAGATATAAACAGCGCGGAGAGAGCGAGAGTCCAGTCGGTGAGCGGCGGGAGAGAGCGAGACCAGAGCGGGGATAAAAACAGCGCGGAGAGAGCGAGAGTCCAGTCGGTGAGCGGCGGTAAAGAGCGAGACCAGAGCGGAGATATAAACAGCGCGGAGAGAGCGAGAGTCCAGTCGGTGAGCGGCGGGAGAGAGCGAGACCAGAGCGGGGATATAAACAGCGCGGAGAGAGCGAGACCAGAGCGGGGATATAAACAGCGCGGAGAGAGCGAGACCAGAGCGGGGATATAAACAGCGCGGAGAGAGCGAGACCAGAGCGGAGATATAAACAGCGCGGAGAGAGCGAGACCAGAGCTTACTCTGAGAGCGAGACTCTGAGACCAGCGGCAGAGTTCGGGGTGACGTCACCAGTCAGAAAGTGACGCGGCACAGGGGAGGCAGCTGATTGGTGAGTAGGTTCAGGTGAGTATTTCTACCATTTTACTGTAAGTAAAGTAATAAGAAAGGGAAGATCTGCAGGTTTTATAGCAGATAGTGTTTTTTTTTTAGTGAACCTAGGTCCCTAGTATAGTTAACATTTTCTAATTTCAACGTAATTTAAAAGGGGTAACTAAGCTAAGGCAAGTCATGGCAGCAGACCTCGCACCCGTGATATGCTCCTCCTGCAAGATGTGGGAAGTCATGGACACTACCAGTGTCCCTGCCGACCATGTGTGCGGGAAGTGTGTCCACCTGCAGCTACTGACCGATCGTATCTCGGAGCTGGAGCTGCGGGTGGACTCACTGTGGAGCATCCGCGATGCAGAGAAACTCGTGGATAGCACGTTTAGCGAGTTGGTCACACCGCAGGTAAAGGGTATACAGGCAGGAAGTGAATGGGTGACCAACAGGAAGAGTAAGAGATGCAGGCAGGTAGTGCAGGGGTCCCCTGTGGCCATCCCCCTCTCAAACAGATATGCCACTTTGGATGCTGTTGGGGGGGATGACTTATCAGGGGAAGGCAGCAGCAGCCAACTTCCTGGCACCACGGGTAGCTCTGCTGCACAGGCTGGGAGGAAAAAGAGTGGCAGAGCTATAGTGATAGGGGACTCAATTGTAAGGGGAATAGACAGGCGTTTCTGCGGCCGCAACCGAGACTCCAGGATGGTGTGTTGCCTCCCTGGTGCAAGGATCAAGGATGTCTCGGAGCGGCTACAGAACATTTTGGAGGGGGAGGGCGAACAGCCAGCTGTCGTGGTGCACATAGGCACCAACGATATAGGTAAAAAAGGGGATGAGGTCCTAAAAGCAGAATATAGGGAGTTAGGAGGTAAATTAAAAAATAGGACCTCAAAGGTAGTAATCTCAGGATTGCTGCCAGTGCCACGTGCTAGTCAGAGTAGAAATAGGAGGATATTTCAAATGAATACGTGGCTAGAGGAATGGTGCAAGGGGGAGGGATTCAAATTCCTGGGACACTGGAAACGGTTCTGGGGGAGGTGGGACCAGTACAAACCGGATGGTCTGCACCTGGGCAGGGCCAGGACCGCTGTCCTAGGAGGAGTGTTTGCTAGTGCTGTTGGGGAGGGTTTAAACTAAAGTGGCAGGGGGTTGGGAACCTGAGCAGGGAGAGAGAGGAAAGTGTAACAGGAAGGGACAGAAGGTATGGAGTAATAGGTAAAGTGTTAAAAAAGGAAAAAGCAGGAACTAAGCGTCACAAAACAGATTTGAAAGTTCTTTATCTGAATGCACGTAGCATTCGTAATAAAATGGACGAGTTAACGGCACAAATAACTACTTATGGGTATGATCTTGTGGCCATTACAGAAACATGGCTGCAGGGTGACAACGACTGGGAATTAAATATGCCAGGGTATTTAACAATCAGGAAGGACAGGCAGGAAGGAAGGGGAGGTGGGGTGGCTATGTTAATAAAGGAAGGAATCACTGTAATACAGAGAAATGATATTGGGACAAAGCATCAAGATAATGAAACAGTTTGGGTGGAGATAAGGAATAATAAGGGAAAAAAAACATTAGTGGGCGTAGTATATAGGCCTCCTAATAGTTGCAACTCTGCTGGAAGAAGTATTAATCAGGAGATAGTCGGGGCATGTAATAAGGGAACAGCCATAATTATGGGGGATTTTAATTATCATATTAACTGGACAAATCAAATTGGGCAGAGCAGCCTTGAGGACGAGTTCATTGAGTGCATCAGGGATGGATTTCTTGAGCAGTATGTAACTGATCCTACAAGGGGGCAGGCAACCTTGGACCTGGTCCTGTGTAATGAGTCAGGATTAATTAATAATGTCCTAGTTAAGGATCCCCTTGGAACGAGCGACCACAACATGGTTGAATTCCATATCCAATTAGAGGGTGAGAAGGTTGATTCTCAAACAAGCGTACTGAGCTTGAATAAAGGAGACTATGATGGTATGAGAGCGGAATTGATTAAAGTGGACTGGGAAAATAGATTAAAGGGTAAGACGGTACATGAGCAGTGGTGTTCATTTAGGGAGTTATTTTACAACTTTCAAAATAAATATATTCCACTGAGGAAAAAAGGGTGTAAAAGAAATGACAGCCATCCGTGGCTAAGTAAAGAAATCAAGGATAGTATCCGACTAAAAACAAGGACATATAAGGTAGCCAAACTTAGTGGGAGGATAGAAGATTGGGAATTCTTCAAAAGACAGCAAAAAGTAACTAAAGGATTGATTAAGAAAGGGAAGTTAGATTATGAAAAGAAATTAGCAAAAAATATAAAAACAGATAGCAAGAGTTTCTATAGTTATATAAAAAGAAAAAGGGTGGCTAAGGCAAACATAGGTCCCTTAGAGGATGAGACCGGGAAATTAATGGTGGGAAACATGGAGATGGCAAAAATGCTGAACAAATATTTTGTTTCAGTCTTTACAGTAGAGGACACTAAGAATATCCCAACACTGGACAAACAGGGGACTCTCGGGGGGGGGAGGAGCTAAATACGATTAAAATCACTCAGGAGATGGTACTCAGTAAAATAATGGGACTCAAGGCGGATAAATCCCCTGGACCTGATGGCTTCCATCCTAGGGTCTTGAGGGAAGTGGCAGTAGGGATTGTGGATGCTTTGGTGATAGTTTTCCAAAATTCCCTGGACTCAGGAGAGGTCCCGGCAGATTGGAAAACTGCTAATGTAACACCGTTATTTAAAAAGGGTAGTAGGCAGAAGGCTGGAAATTATAGGCCAGTTAGCTTAACATCTGTGGTGGGTAAAATTTTGGAGTCTATTATTAAGGAGACAGTAACGGAACATTTAGATAAGCATAATTTAATAGGACAAAGTCAGCATGGCTTTATGAAGGGGAAGTCATGTCTGACAAATTTGCTTGAGTTCTTCGAGGATATAACGTATAGGGTGGATAAAGGGGAACCAGTGGACATAGTGTATTTAGACTTCCAGAAGGCATTCGACAAGGTGCCACATAAAAGATTATTACTTAAGATAAAAAATCACGGGATTGGGGGTAATATTCTGGCATGGGTGGAGGATTGGTTATCGAACAGGAAGCAGAGAGTTGGGATAAATGGTTCATTTTCGGACTGGCAACCAGTAACCAGTGGTGTTCCACAGGGGTCGGTGCTGGGTCCCCAACTCTTTACAATCTATATTAACGATTTGGAGGAGGGGACCGAGTGCAACATATCAAAATTTGCAGATGATACAAAGATGGGAGGGAAAGTAGAGAGTGAGGAGGACATAAAAAACCTGCAAGGGGATATAGACAGGCTGGGTGAGTGGGCGGAGATTTGGCAGATGCAATATAATATTGGAAAATGTGAGGTTATGCACTTTGGCAGGAAAAATCAGAGAGCAAGTTATTTTCTTAATGGCGAGAGACTGGAAAGTACTGCAGTACAAAGGGATCTGGGGGTCCTAGTGCAAGAAAATCAAAAAGTTGGTATGCAGGTGCAGCAGGTGATCAAGAAAGCCAACGGAATGTTGGCTTTTATTGCTAGGGGGATAGAATATAAAAACAAGGAGGTATTGCTGCAGTTATATAAGGTATTGGTGAGACCGCACCTGGAATACTGCATACAGTTTTGGTCTCCATACTTAAGAAAAGACATACTTGCTCTCGAGGCAGTACAAAGAAGGTTCACTCGGTTAATCCCGGGGATGAGGGGGCGGACATATGAGGAGAGGTTGAGTAGATTGGGACTCTACTCATTGGAGTTCAGAAGAATGAGAGGCGATCTTATTGAAACATATAAGATTGTGAAGGGTCTTGATCGGGTGGATGCAGTAAGGATGTTCCCAAAGATGGGTGAAACTAGAACTAGGGGGCATAATCTTAGAATAAGGGGCTGCTCTTTCAAAACTGAGATGAGGAGAAACTTCTTCACTCAGAGGGTGGTAGGTCTGTGGAATTTGCTGCCCCAGGAAGCTGTGGAAGCTACATCATTAGATAAATTTAAAACAGAAATAGACAGTTTCCTAGAAGTAAAGGGAATTAGGGGTTATGGGGAGCGGGCAGGAAATTGGACATGAAGCTGAGTTCGGATCGGTCAATGCCCTGTGGGTGGCGGAGAGGGCCCAGGGGCTATGTGGCCGGGTCCTGCTCCGACTTCTTGTGTTCTTTAGATTTGTGGTTGGGATCAGATCAGCCATGATCTTATTGAATGGCGGAGCAGGCTCGAGGGGCCGATTGGCCTACTCCTGCTCCAATTTCTTATGTTCTTATGTTCTTATCCCAGAGTACTAAAGGAAGTGGCCCTGGAAATAGTGGATGCATTGGTGATCATCTTCCAAAATTCTATAGACTCTGGAACTGTTCCTACAGATTGGAGGGTGGCAAATGTAACCCCACTATTTAAAAAAGGAGGGAGAGAAAAAACAGGGAATTACAGACCATTTAGCCTAACATCAGTAGTGGGGAAAATGCTAGAGTCTATTATAAAGGATGTGATAACAGAACACTTGGAAGGCATTAATGGAATTGGACAAATCAGCATGGGTTTATGAAAGGGAAATCATGCTTAACAAATCTACTGGAGTTTTTTGAGGATGTAACTAGTAGAATAGATAGGGGAGAACCAGTGGTTGTGGCGTACTTGGATTTTCAGAAGGCTTTTGATAAGGTCCCACACAAGAGGTTAGTGTGCAAAATTAAAGCACATGGGATTGGGGGGAATATACTGGCATGGATTGAGAATTGGTTGACAGACAGGAAACAGAGAGTCGGAATAAACGAGTCTTTTTCCGGGTGGCAGGCAGTGACTAGTGGGGTACCACAGGGATCAGTGCTTGGGCCCCAGCTATTCACAATATATATCAACGATTTGGATGAGGGAACTGAATGTAACATTTCCAAGTTTGCAGACGACACAAAGCTGGGGTGGAATGTGAGCTGTGAGGAGGATGCAAAGAGGCTCCAATGTGATTTAGACAAGTTGGGTGAGTGGGCGAGAACATGGCAGATGCAGTATAACGTGGATAAATGTGAGGTTATCCACTTTGGTTGTAAAAACAGAAAGGCAGATTATTATCTGAATGGTGATAGATTGGGAAAAGGGGAGGTGCAACGAGACCTGGGTGTCCTTGTACACCAGTCGCTGAAAGCGAGCATTCAGGTGCAGCTAGCAGTTAGGAAGGCGAATGGTATGTTGGCTTTCATTGCAAGAGGATTTGAGTACAGGAGCAGGGATGTCTTACTGCAGTTATACAGGGCCTTGGTGAGACCACATCTGGAGTATTGTGTGCAGTTTTGGTCTCCTTATCTGAGGAAGAATGTCCTTGCCATGGAGGGAGTGCAACAAAGGTTTACCAGACTGATTCCTGGGATGGCAGGACTGATGTATGAGGAGAAATTGGGTCGACTAGGCCTATATTCACTCGAGTTTAGAAGAATGAGAGGTGATCTAATTGAAACATATAAAATTCTAACAGGACTGGACAGACTAGATGCAGGGAGGATGTTCCTGATGGCTGGGGAGTCCAGAACCAGGGGTCACAGTCTCAGGATACGGGGTATGTCATTTAGAACCGAGATGAGGAGAAATTTCTTCACTCAGAGGGTGGTGAATCTGTGGAATTCTCTACCACAGAAGGCAGTGGAGGCCAAGTCATTAGATATATTCAAGAAGGAGATAGATACATTTCTTAATGCTGAAGGGATCAAGGGATATGGGGAAAAAGTGGGAACAGGATACTGAGTTAGACGATCAGCCATGATCATTTTGAATGGTGGAGCAGGCCCGAAGGGCCGAATGGCCTACTCTTGCTCCTAATTTCTATGATTCTATGTTTCCACTAAAAAAAAGTAGAAATAAAGGTTAAAGTCTCAGGTATGTGCCAATGAAAGGGTTAATCTGAAAAGCCACTCTGGAATATTCACTGCAGAGTCTCCATATTAATATCGTCACACTGAAGAACTTGATCATAGAGACTGATACCACAATGCAGTACTGAGGAAATGCTGTATTGTTGCAGGTTCTATTCTTATCGATGTGGCTTTAAACCAAGGCCCCAAACTCCTGTTGCAGTTGTTCAGGTTAAAGATTCCATGGCATTATTTGAAGAGCAGGGAGTTCATCTAGCACCCTGGCCAACATTCTTCTCTTAACCAACACCACCAATAATAAATTAACTGGGACATTCATTAGTTTGTGAGAGCTTGCTGTGCACAAAATTGCTGCCATATGTAACAACAGTGACTGCATTTCAAAGTACTCCACAGCATGTGGTGCCTTGTGATGTTTTGGAGCGATGTGATAGTGTGCTCTGTAAATGCAAGTCTTTCTTTCTCACTCATGCTTGCTCCAGGTGGCACTACACCGAGTGAAAAGACATTAAAGCTAAAAGCCTAGATTCAACAAAAAGACATAATCAATTCTACACAATTTTACATAAGTAAAACATTGATGAATGGCCTTTCACCATATCCTATAATTATGGCACACCAAAGCTTTAATCCATTTTTCAGTAACAAGGCAACTATTTGAACATTATATACCATTACTGTAATTGGAAAATCTAGCCTCAGAAGATACGTTTCTCCCATGAAAAAGATAATGAGAAAAAATAAAACAGTATAATAAGTACTTTGAAAGACAGGTGACTCATTAACAATCCCTTTGACTGGGGATGAATGTAAAATGATTAATGGCTGAATTACCCATTTTAAAATGAATTTATCAGATTGGCATAACTCACAGCTGGAGCACCTGGATCAAAGACCTTTTTTTACTGCCAAAACCAAAGCATCTTGCCCCAGTCAAAGATTGGCCCCATCTAATCTCTGCACATATTTTTAGGGCTGTAAGCCCAATTTTCAGAAGTTACAAGTTATCCCTTAAACGTGTACATACCTCAGTGACAGAATTTCACAGAATAGTTCTTTCCTTACATTAACCTGAGAGCTGATGGGCCACAGAAAACCATCACTTGCCTATATAAATTACATGATAACCGTGCACTGCCACATTTTCCCTGTTGCATCATTTTCATGCTAAAGTCATTACACAAAAGATGAAACGCAACATTTTAAATCAAAGGACTTAAAGGGCGCGGAATCAGCGGCAGAGTGGAGCAATTAAACAGCGCGAGATCATTAGCAGAGCGGAGCACTTAAAAAGAGCAGGATCAGTGGCAGAATGAAGCACATAAAGGGTGTGGGATCAGTGGCAGCAAAACAAATGCAGGGATAAATCTGAAAAAGTTCTGAATCTGAAAAAGTGACGTCAGAACAGAAGGAGGAGCGGCAGAGCCCGAGGAATTACAGCCAAGTGTTTACTTTAATATAAAATTGAGCTGTGTTTAATTTATTACATAATTAAGATAAGTATTTAATTTATTATCATCATTTAACCTGGAATCCAATTATCAACTTTAAATAAATAAGTAAATAAATAATTAAACAATCAAAATAATTAATTTATTAATTAATTTAAAATCAAGCTAAATCCATCTACTAAATATAACCTGGATCGCAAGTGATTCTATTAGCTCTAGAAATAAATTACTGCTAACAATAAATAAATAAAGATTGGAAATGTCAGCACAGGCAGTGCGTCAAGACTGCAGGACGTGGGGGTTTGTGGATAGCGAGACTGACCAGGATTGCCACATCTGCAAGAAATGTCTCTGCCTTGAGTCATTGAGCTGGAATGCAAGTTAGAGACCCTCTGACACATAAGGAGGGGAAGAAATTTCTGGATAGTTTACTCCAGAGTATAGTCACACCTCAGAAGAAAGCACAGATGCAGGAAGGGGAGAGTATGACTGTCATTCAGCAGGGTAGGGGGAACCTAGGGAAGGCAGAGAAGGAGGTCTTGCAGACACTGGTCCTATCCAACAAGTACAAAGTACTTGCTACCTGTGAGGTTGGGCTGCCCTTTTGCACAGAGGTGTGGAGAGAGCTGTGTTGATATCCGTCCCAGTTCATCCCAAATAGTTTGGTAACACAGGAAGCTGTGCTCTACGGGCTGTTCCTCGGGACGCACACAAAGACAGATATCACCTGCGGCTGGAAGACCATCAACTCGGTGAAGGAGGCCCTTTGTTAGGCCCGAAACATGCTAGTCTTCCAGCTGAAGGAGCTGTCCATGACCGAGTGTTGCCGACTGGCACACTCCAAGGTCTAGGAGTACGTGTTTGGGACGCACTGAGGCGAGGTGCGACCTACACAAAGGCTCTATGGGGAAAGGCCACTGTGTAAGGCCACCCCACCTTGTATTGTACACCATGAGTCATAAGAAATACTGTGTTTGAATTGTAATAATGAGATCACTTTGTTTACGAACTGTAGTGTTTTGGTTTGAATTGTACTGGTTTTGAATTGTGATATTTACATTGAACTGTGTGTACCTTTAAATTCTATGAAATAAAATATATTTTGAAATTTAAAAAAAGTGAGGATAAGGATGGAGGCTGCAGGGAGGATGGCCAGAATGCTAACCATGGCACTGTGGAGCAGGAGGCAGTCCAATGGGGGAAGGAGCAGAATAGAAAAGTTGTACTGATAAGATATTTGATAATTAGGGGGATAGACAACGTCCTCTGCAGTCGCGTCCGAGAGTCCAGAAGGGTGTGTTGCCTACCTGGTGAAAGGGGAAAGTACATCTCATAGCAACAGGAAAGTAACTTGGAAAGGGAAAGGGAAGATCCAGTTATCGTGGTCCATGTCAGGACAGGCAGGAGGTCCTGCTAAGGGAATACCAGAAGCTAGGAACTGAATTAAAAAGCAGGACCTCACGGATGGTAATATGATGATTACTATCCATGCTACGTGCTAATTGGCACAGAGATAGACAGATCAGGAAGGTGAATGTGTGGCTGAAAGACTGGTGTGGGAAGGAGGGTTCCATTTCATGGGATACTGTCACCAGTACTGGGACAGGAAGGAGCTGTACTGCTAGGATAAGCTCCACCTGAACTGGAATGGGACCAGAATCCTAGTGGAAAGGATAAATTGGGCTGTGGATTTGACTTTAAACCAGTAAGAAGGGGGATGGGGGGAGGATTCTGGCAGAAATAACATTAGCCTGAAGATAAAAGAAACAGGAGATGAGAGGAAAGGTCAGACCAAAGTAAGGAATAAGGGTAACATAATCGGTCAAGGAACAAATACAGTTATAGAACGTAAGTATAAAATGACGGATAAAAATAAAATGAGAGGAACGGTTAATATAAACAAATTAAATTGCCTGTACAGCAATGTGTACAGTATCCGTAACAAAATGGGGGAACTGGAGGCAATAATTCATAGCGTGGAGCCAGATATAGTAGGGATAACTGTAACATGGATACATAAAGAACAGGACTGACAGTTAAATATTGTAGGATATAATGTATTTAGAAAGGATAGGGAAGGAAGAAGGGGGTGGAGTAGCTGTACTAATTAAAGACAACTTAATAGCAGTAGAAAAAAGGGACATAACTCGCATTAAGAAACAGAATCCATATGAAATGAGTTAAAGGATAAGAAGGGATTGATCACACTAATATGGGTATTTCACAGACCACCTAATAGTGGAAGGAAAGTGCAGGAAGAAATATGTAAGCAAATCTATGAAATGAGTAAAAGACATAGAATAACAATCACGGGAGATTTCAACAACCCCCAAATAAACTAGAAAGAAGGGAATTGAGTTTTTACAGTGTGTTCAGGACTCCTTTCTTACCCATTACATAAGAAGCCCAACCAGAGAGGAATCACTGCTAGATCTGGTAATGGGAAATGAACCAGAGCAGATAAGAGAAGTAAGCATAGGGGAACATCTAGGCAATTGCGATCATAATATAATAAAGTTTAAAATAATGATTGAGAAAGACATAAGTAAGACAAAGACCAAAGTAATGGACTGGAAAAAAAAAACTAATTTGAGGGGCTGGGAATGGAACTAGGGAAGGTAAACAGGAAAAAAAAATTTGACAGACAAAGACATATTTTTAAAAGTGATTAATAGAGTTCAGGAGAAATATATTCCACTAAAAAACAAGAACAAACTAGCCAGCAATTAAACACCATGGATGAAGAAAGAGTTAAGGGTAAAATTGAAGCTAAAGAAAAAAGCATACACTAAGTACATAGACAATAAAGGAGAGGAGACAAAAGGGAATACAAAAGAGGATAGGAAAGAAGTAAAAAGGAATTAGGAAAGCAAAGAGAAACTACACAATTAAATTATCAAGGAATATAAAATGAAACAATAAACTATTCTACAGACACATAAATAACAAAAGAAAAATCAGGATAGGGATAGGGCCACTAAAGGATGCACAAGATAAACAGCGAAAGGGCAGAAATATTGAATACTTACTTTGCCTCAGTATTTACCAGGGAGACTAATAAGATGGACAAGACATTAGAAAAATAGATCAAAAAAGATATAAAGAAATTTAAATTCGAAAGGGGGGAGATAATGGCTAAACTAATTAAACTTAAAGAGGGTATAACCTCTGGTCCAGATGGATTGCATCCGTGCATATTAAAATAAGTTAGGAAAGAGATAGCAGAGGCACAATTACATCTATTTAAAAATTAATTAGAAAAGGGAATAGTGCCAGAGGACTGGCGGACAGTTTATGTTATTCCAATATTTAAAAAGGGAGATGGAACAAGTCCAGGGAGCTATGGACTTAACCTCGGTGGCAGGGAAGATAATGGAATCTTTATTCAAAGATGTAAACAGAAAAACATGTAGAAACTGAAATATAATAGAGTAGTCAGCACAGATTTCAAAAGGGAAGTTCAAGCTTGACCAACCTTATTGAATTCTTTGAAGAAGTAACAGAAAGAGTAGACAAGGGTAATGTAGTAGATGTAATATATTTGGATTTTCAAAAGGCCCTCGATAAGGTACCACATGGTAGACTCATAACTAAGATCAGGGCATGTGGAGTCAGGGGACAAGTAGCAGAATGGATAACAAGCTGGCTGCAGAACAGTAAACAGAGTGTAGGGGTTAAGGGTAGCTTCTCAGACTGGCAAAAGGTGGAAAGTGCTGTTCCACAGGGATTGGTGCTGGGACCACTGTTGTTCACCATTTACATTAATGATTTGGATTTGGGAATCGGAACTACAATTTCAAAATTTGCGGAAGACACTAAATTGGGGGGTATAGTTAATACAAAAGAAGAAGGCAACAAAATACAAGAAGACACTAATAAACTTGCAGAAATGGCATGAAATTGGCAAATGAATTTCAATATAGATAAGTGTTAGATGGTGCATTTTGATAGGAAGAATAAGGAGACCACATACTGCTTGGATAATAAGAGTCTAAATGGGGCAGAGGAAAAATGGTATCTAGGGATACAGATACACAAATCACTAAAAGTAGTGATGCAGGTTAATAAGGTCATAAAAAAAGCAAACCGAGTTCTGGGTTTCATTTCTAAAGGGATACAATTGAAAAGCAGAGATGTTATATTAAACTTGTATAGAACCTTAGTTAGACCGCACTTGGAGTATTGTGCACAGTTATGGTCTCCATATTATAGAAAGGATATAGAGGCATTGGAGAAGATGCAAAAAAGATTCACAAGGATGATACCAAAACTGAGGATATACTTATAAGGAAAGGCTGAACAGGGTGAGGCTCTTTTCTCTAGAAAAGAGAAGACTGAGGGATGATCTAATAGAAGTCTTTACGATTATGAAAGGGTTTAATAGGGCAGACTTAGACAAAATGTTTCCACTTGTGGGGAGTCCAAAACTAGAGGTCATAGACATAAGATAGTCACTAATAAATTCACGAGGGAATTCAGGAGAAACTTCTTTACCCAGAAAGCGATAAGAATGTGGAGCACGCTACCACAAGGAGTAATTGAGGTGAATATCATAGATGCATTTTTGGGAAAGGTAGGTAAGCATATGAGGGAGAAAGGAATAGAAAAATGTGCTGATAGGGTTAGATGAAGAGGGGTGGGAGGAAGCTCATGTGGTGCATAAACTTAGACATTGACCAGTTGGGTCGAAAGGCCTGTTCCTGTGCTGTAAACTCCATGTAGTTCTTTGCAATTCAACATTAGAAAAAATGCAGTCAATTCAACAACTTGCATTTATATAGTGCCTTTAACGTAGTAAAACTTTCCAAGGCACTTCACAGGAGCATAATCAGACAAAAATTGACACCAAGCCAAGGAAAGAGACATTAGGACAGGTGACCAAAAACTTGGACAAAGAGGTTGGTTTTAAGGAACGTTTTAAAGGAGGGGAGAGAGGTGGAGAGGGGGCGAATTCCAGCGCTTAAGGCGTAGATGGCTGAAGGCATGGCCACCAATGATGGGACGCAGAAAGTGGGGGATGCAAAAGAGGCTAGAGATGGAGGAATGCAGAGTTCTCGAAGGGTTGTAGGGCTGGAGGAGATTACAAAGATAGGGAGGAATGAGGCCATGGAGGGATTTGAACATGAAGATAAGAATTTTAAAATTGAGGAGTTGCTGGACCGGGAGCCAATGTAAGCCAATGGGCACAGGGGTGATGGGTGAATGGAACTTGGTGCGAGTTAGGATATGGCAGCAGAGTTTTGGATGACCTTAAATTTAAGACTGGCGGAAGAAGTGAGGCCAGCTAGGAAAGCGTAGGAATAGTCGCATCTGGAGGTTACAAAAGGACGGACGAGGGCTTCAGCAGCAGATGAGCTGAGGCAGAGATAGAGGCAGAGACGGGCGTATTTACGAAGGTGGAAGTAGGTGGTCTTGGCGATGGAGAGGATATGGGGTCAGAAGCTCAGCTCATGGTCAAACAGGCACTGAAGTTGCGAACAGTCTCGTTCGTGCAGTGCCCACTCCTTGTAAACGTTGCGCAAGAGCAACCCAGAAGATCTTTCACTCTTAGTCTCTTCATTCCTGTGGAAAAACACCTGAATTTTGCCCCACAAAAGCACAGTGGAAACTGAGATCTCAAGCTGTGGGATAATCATAGGACTAAACCTGTGTTCGATAGTATCTGTAATATCCTGCTGGCTTCTGACAAATAAATATTCAGCAATCAATCCAAACAAAATTTGTCCAAGCAACATAGTTCTTTTCTAAAGAAAGCAATTTCCAATAGAACAGATAGGTCTAAATATTTACTCTGCATCTGGTTGTATAAATTTGAGCATATATTGGCTTGTGAATATAGACAGTGAGGCCATTTTTGCAAAAAAACAATCATTTTTCATCATGGCATGCCACAAAATTACACACTAATGACCCGAATGGAATAGAAGACCATAATGAAGTGTAGAGTGAAAAAAGGAGATCTGTCCCATCAACCTATTTGTTCCGTAGACCATAAACAATCTTCCCGGACACTATCCAATTCATTTAATGACCTGAGGGAAAGTTCTGCAATATTTCTTCCTGATACCCAATGCTAATTGAGAATATCTATCTGACCTTACAATGTCCATCACTCAATCCTGACTTGTTTTCCACAGATGAGATTTAGCTGATGATCAATTTGCACTACACACACGGCAGAAATTGGCAGTGTACAAGCCTGTAGCAGGAAAATAAAAGGAAAAAAATCTCCATATTCAGTGTTTTTAGGCCAGGTGATGGTTCAGCAGGAATACATCATCGTACATGCCAACACTATGTTTTTTTTTATTCGTTCATGGGATGTGGGCGTCGCTGGCAAGGCCAGCATT
Source organism: Heptranchias perlo (assembly GCF_035084215.1). Classification (NCBI taxonomy): domain Eukaryota; kingdom Metazoa; phylum Chordata; class Chondrichthyes; order Hexanchiformes; family Hexanchidae; genus Heptranchias; species Heptranchias perlo. Next base: position 106,715,907 of record NC_090327.1, read on the forward strand.
TATTGCCCATCCCTAATTGCCCTTGAGAAGGTGGTGGTGAGCCGCCTCCTTGAACCGCCGCAGTCTGTGTGGTGACGGTTCTCCCACAGTGCTGTTAGGAAGGGAGTTCCAGGATTTTGACCCAGCGACGATGAAGGAACGGCGATATATTTCCAAGTCGGGATGGTGTGTGACTTGGAGGGGAACATGCAGGTGGTGTTGTTCCCATGTGCTTGCTGCGCTTGTCCTTCTAGGTGGTAGATGTCGCGGGTTTGGGAGGTGCGGTCGAAGAAGCCTTGGCGAATTGCTGCAGTGCATCCTGTGGATGGTACACACTGCAGCCACTGTGCACCGGTGGTGGAGGGAGTGAATGTTTAGGGTGGTGGATGGGGTGCCAATCAAGCGGGCTGCTAAGCTTTCAACCCAAAGTGTCAGTTAGTCAACATTTCATGAGAAAATTAAACCTTTTAAAACTGGGATCAGAAATTGTCAAAATGAACCAATCATAACACACAACTGGAGGCTGTCAGAATCAACTGGATCAGCAGAGAGAACAGAAGTGAAGGATATTAGAACCAATTTTTTTTCCCACTGTTGGTTGCACAAAAACTTGAGACAGAAAAGTATTAAGATTAGCTAATTACTGTTAAAGGTGTTTTTACTTACAGTTTGTCTCAGAAGAATTTATATATAACTTTTCTGTTAAACTGTGGCTTTTAAAACTTATTATTTTCCTCAGAGGAACTGTTCATTGTCTTATATGCCGATTTATTTTTTTCAAGATTAGTTGTAGCTGCTTTTTTTGAGATAAGTCGATGTTCCCTGGTGGAAAGTATTAACTAGCTTCATTGAGCATTACTGTTACTATGTTGAAGGAATTGCTAGAGTATGGAAATAAAGTGTAGGGAAGCAGTAGTAATTAGCTTTACTTAATTTCCCATTTTTAGGATTTTACTATAGTGTACTGCTATGATGTGTGAATTGGGCTGCTGGCTTGGTAGTGTGAGTCACAGTGCCTGGTTTTGTTGTATAATTTAACTGTTTTCAGTTTGTTTATACATGGTTGAGGTCACTTTGTTACTGTGGAGTAACGGGAGAAAGAACCCACACTGCCTATATTTGAGTATCAACATCCATGGGAAATATAAAGATTCAGCAGTCTAGCTTCTCATCAACAACTTGCATTTATATAGTGCTTTAGTGTAGAACATCCCAAGGCGCTTCACATAATCAGACAAAAATTGACTCCGAGCCGAAGAAGGAGATATTAGGATATTAGAATGGGTGACTAAAAGCTTGGTTAAAGAAGTAGCTTTTAAGGAGGGTCTTCAAGGAAGAGAGTGGAGAAGTAGAGAAGTTTAGGGTGGGAATTCCAGAGCTTAGGGTCTTGATGGCTGAAGGCACGGCTGCCAATAATGGGGCAAAGGGAGTTAGAGGAATGTAGAACTCTTGGAGGGTTGTTGAGATGGAGGAGGTTACAGAGCTAGGGAAGGACCATGCCATGGAGGGATTTGAACCAATGAGAATTTTAAATTTGAGGCACTGGCGGACTGGGAGCCAATGTAGGTCAGCAACCGCAGGAGTGATGGGTGAGCGGGACTCGTGTGGGTTAGGATATGAGCAGCAGAGTTTTGGATGAACAAGTTTATGGAGAGTGGGAGATGGGAGGTTGGACAGAAGAGCATTGGAATAGTCGAGTCTGGAGGTGAATGCGTGGATGAGGGTTTCAGCAGCAGATGGGCTGAGGAAGGACATCGAGGTTGCGAACAGTTTGGTTCAGCCTGAGTTAGTGGCCAGGTAGGGGGATGGAATTAGTGGGGTGGCAACGGAGTTTGTGGCGGGGGGCGAACACAGTGGCTTTGATCTTCCCAATGTTTAACTGGATGAAATTTTGGCTCATCCAGGACTGAATGTTGGGCAATCAGTCTGACAACACAGAGGCGATGGAGGGGTCAAAAGAGGTGGTGGTGAGGTAGAGCTGGGTGTTGCCAGTGTACATGTGGAACCTGGTGTCATGCCTTTAGATAATGTCACTGAGGGACAGCATGTAGATGAAGAATAGGAGGGTCCCAAGAATAGATTCTTGGGGGTCTCCAGATGTAACGGTGCGAAGGCGGAAAGAGAAGCCATTGCAGGAGATTATCTGGCTACGACTGGATAGAAAAGAGTGGAATCAGGCAAGGGCAGTCCGATTCAACTGGACAATGAAGGAAAGGCATTGGCAGAGGATGGTGTAGTCAACCCTGTCAAAGACTACAGGCAGGTTGAGAAGGGAGAGGAGGGATAATGCACCATAGTCACAGTCACATGGTATGCCATTTGTCACTTTGATGAGGGCCGTTTCATTGCTGTGGCGGGGTGAAAACCCGATTGGAGAGGTTCAAAAAGGAAATTTGGGAAGAGACAACACTTGAACTCTGAACACTTGTTGGCAGAGAGGATGGATGGGGTGGGGAGATACTTTTAAGCAGACAGTTGGTAGTGCAGACGAGAATCCGGAGGTTATCTTTGTATTCCAGGATGATCCTGGGAATAGTGAACAGTTTTGGCAGAGGAAAGCATGGTCCCATAGTGCTTGATGTTGTCCAGCCAGATCTGGCGATGAATGGCTAAACCAGTTGTGTGCCATATATGTTAAAGTCTGCACCCCCTTGGACTTAAGGAAGTGGAAATGGGGGCTGTACTAGGTTTAATGGCCAGAGTGGGAGAGAGTATGGGTTTTACTGGGGACAAGGGCATCAAAGGTAATGGCAAACAGATCAACAGGTGCAGGAGTGAGATATTAATCAGGTCAGATCCACCGTGATGGATGAATGTTTGGAACACAAAGAAGATAATGTTGACCAGGACAGTTGGATAGACTTGGCAACATTATGAAAAAAGGTAATGTCCTTCAAGGCAACATGATGGATTGCTGAAAAATACACGTAATCTATACTGCTTAATTCTCTGGCCTTGGTCTACAATTCCAGCTTCAAAGATCAGTCAGATCAGACTCTGCACCCAAGGGAATTAGTGGAATTCAATGTTCCTCTTTTAACTTTAATAAACCCTGAGCCATATAATAAAAGACTTGTTTTATCTAAAATAGTGGATTGAGGATATGTCTGTGAGAAATTATCAAAAGGCCAGTAGTTAGTAAAAGCCAAAACAAAGACCACCTAAAACAATTCGGACCATAGAAAGTCTTGCCAATTAAGGGAAAATGCTTGAAACACAATCTCCTAAAATGTTCTATTTTCCAGCAGTGTCCTTACAATATCCTGCCACTATTAAGTTTAAGCTATCAGTTTAGCTTCTTATCCAAACGAAGGCACCTCCGACAATGCAGCTCTTCTTTAGTACAGCACTGAAGTGACAAACTAGATTATGTGCTCATGTCTAGAATGAACTTAAAGTAGTATTTAAGCAACTTAAGTTGTGACCCTGAGAATTTCGAGGAACTAGGCCAAAAAGTCCTTGGGTACAGCCAATTAAGTATTTTTGAAGTGTAGTCACTGTTGTAATGTAGGAAAGGTGGCAGCCAATTTGCACACAGCAAGGTTCCACAAGCAGCAATGTGATAATGACCGGATAATCTGTTTTAGTGAGGTTGGTTGAGGGATAAATATTGGCCATGATACTGGGGGAACTCCTCTGCTCTTCTTCGAAATAGTGCCATTGGATCTTTAACATCCACCTGATAGGGCAGACGGGTCCTCAGTTTAACGTCACAAATGAATGACGGCACCTCCAACAGTGCAGCACTCCCTCAGTACTGCACTGGAGTGTCAGCTCCCTTGAACTCTTTTCCCCAAACATCAGTCATACACTTGCAATAGTAGTTTGAAGTCACACAGCGCAAACCCATAAGTGAGCTGCATTTAAAGTGCATCACGCCACCCACAATTTTTTGCTGAAGCATAGCAGGCCTGATCCACCTTAAATGCCTGGTGACAGTGTTGGTGCTGTTATGTTGTTCTTCCTCTTTACAGCATAAATGGCTTTGGGCCTGAAAATTCCCAGGCCCGTTGGTGTACTCGGGGCAAAAATCAAAGTCTGACAGGGGCGGAAATTCAGGTTGGACCAAGAAATGCCAGGTCACTGCCCAGAAGTGGCAGCATCAGAAATTTCCAGTAAGGCCTGGGATTGGCACAATTTCTGTCCACCCTAAACATAGTCCATAATGGGCAAGGATAGGACTTACCCATATCAGAACTCCCTTGGCTCCCACCTCCATTCTACAGTTACTCTGATGGAATGTACCCAAGGATTTTTTTGGCTTAGTTCCTCGGAATTCTCGGTCACAAAGTAAATTGTTTAAATACTACTTTAAGTTCACTCCAGACTTGAGCACATAATCTAGTTTGTCACTTCTGTGCAGTACTGAAGAAGAGCTGCATTGTTGGAGGTGCCTTCGTTTCGATAAGATGCTGAACTGCTGCCCTGTCTGCCCATTCAGGTGGCCATAAAAGATTCCATTGCACTACTTGAAGAGAAGCAAAGGATTCTTCAAGTCCTGCCCAACATTTGTCCCTCAACCAATACCGTCAAAACAGTTGTGGTCATTTATCTCATGGGCTGCCATGACCCTAACCCTAACCCATGTTGCCCACAAGATAACATTGACTACACTTCAAAAGTACTTTAGAATGTCCTGAGGAGGTAAAAGACTTTCTTTTCTTTTATTAAATTCAACACCTAGAGTACAGTTACCAGGATAGATTTTCCTCTGTGGTTGCCTGCATAGCCAGGGTGCATTTCAGGTGCAAGCCTGCCTGCTGGCTGTGCACCCAAAAATAACAAACAAACAAAACGGTGAGGAAATGCAAGCAGAATGCAAGCCTGAGAGACCTGCAGCTGTGCTCCTGGCCACTGACATTGAGGCCTTCTGGCAGCTTCTGGAGGGTGCTTCAGTTTGTTCTGAGTTTGGGGGAGTGGTGGAAAGAGGGGGGTTTTCACCGGTTTAATCTATTTGCTTGTAAAGCCTACCGCCGTCCCCTAGAGCTCCTACAGATTCTTCAGTCCGTGGGATCCTTGCACAATCTTTTTTCAGGCGCCTCTACACTGGGGTGTCCAACATTTGTATCATCAGGAAAACGAGACAGGAGGCTGGCAACAGCTTCTCCCGTCTCTTTGAAATACGAACGCAGATGCAGGCCCACTGACAAATCCCCAGGAAAGTGGAGGAGACCTGTCATAATGAGTCTCTGTCCCTTTTTCCTGTTCATGGTGTCTGGGAAATTGCCGATTTCCCAGGCACAGTGAAGAAGAAAGTCCACCTTAACGTCTTCCTGTTGAGAGCTAAAATCACAAAATCTTTTTCTTTCTTCATTTTACGTATCCTAGCTACAACAAAACCCTACAGCTGGACGTCAATGGATGGAGCCCCAGAGATTAAAGCAAGGGAGCTGAGGGCCACAGAAGAGGGGGAGTAATGGAGTGCAAGTAATCCTGAACTGTATTATGAATACCACATCTAGAATGACCATCTCCAACAAGAGAGAGTGTAACCACCTCCCCTTGACATTCAACGGCATTACCATCGCCGAATTGCCCACCATCAACATCCTGGGGGTCACCATTGACCAGAAACTTAACTGGACCAGCCATATAAATACTGTAGCTACGAGAGCAGGTCAGAGGCTGGGTATTCTGCAGCGAGTGACTCACCTCCTGACTCCCCAAAGCCTTTCCACCATCTACAAGGCACAAGTCAGGAGTGTGATGGAATACTCTCCGCTTGCTTGGATGAGTGCAGCTCCAACAACACTCAAGAAGCTCGACACCATCCAAGATAAAGCAGCCCGCTTGATTGGCACCCCATCTACCACCCTAAACATCCACTCCCTTCACCACCGGCGCACAGTGACTGCAGTGTGTACCATCCACGGGATGCACTGCAGCAACTCGTCAAGGCTTCTTCAACAGCACCTCCCAAACCCGCGACCTCTACCACCTAGAAGGACAAGAGCAGCAGGCACATGGGAACATCTACACTTTCCCCTCCAAGTCACACAGCATCCTGACTTGGAAATATATCCCCTTCCTTCATCGTCGCTGGATCAAAATCCTGGAATGCCCTTCCTAACAGCACTGTGGGAGAACTTTCACCACACGGACTGCAGCGGTTCAAGAAGGCGGCTCACCACCACCTTCTCAAAGGCAATTAGGGATGGGCAATAAATGCTGGCCTTGCCAGCAACGCCCACATCCCATAAACAAATAAAAAAAGATGGAGGAAGGGAAGGTGCCGTCCAGCACCATTCATGCATGTCCCCTGGCAGGTCAAACGAGAAACACAGCCAATACATCCTGTAAGTAAAACAGCTTTCTTTACAGAAATTAAATGTGATAAGGTGTGAATGGCAGGAAATCTGTACCTCAATAAATTAAATTTGTTCTTAAACAAAATATCTAGAACTGTAAATGAATGGAAAAATTAAGGGGTTAAATTCAGGTGGAAGCAGAAAATTATAGGCTTTATAATTTCTAATTTCTAATACTGAAGTAAGGAAGTAGAGAGCAGATTGCTTTGGGATTAACTCTTTATTGTATTACTTTAATGAATTTCTTCCCTTACTCTTCCTCTCCCAAAGATAATGACCAGTGGTGGGATTTGCAGATTCTGGCAGGCTATCAGCACCTCACCCAAGTTGCTATTCTTTATGCTTTAGTCTAGACAGTGATTCTAATGGGCTATCCAGTCATAAAGGGGAAGGGCGTCGTAGTGAAGCCAGATTCAGTCCTCCCTTGATGCCTACACGTACTTGGACATCCAACAGATGTTATTCGATAGGAATCAGGAGTGACTTCACTTGCAATCTTTTCCCTCCCTAGCCCAGGGACACAAAGCTCAACTGCAGCATCCCACCTCTGCCTAGCTGAGTTTAACTAATGCAGCACAGACCAAAGATTGAGTTTGGGGCCTTTCTGCTCTGTATGGATTGGTACCACACTACATAGTGCAGTTACCCATTGAACATTTAATACCTCGGATCAATCAATGGTCACATGTGAATATTTATTGGATAATTATTAGTACTCAGAAACAAGTACAAATGTTAGTGCATAAATGTTATAGGGAACAAGCAAAACCAATTCTGCTAATGTTTTATCTGAAATTAATTAATTTTGTTGCTACTGTCTTGTACTAGGACTCAGTGCATGGAAATGGTTTACATCTTACTACAACATAAAATAAACTAAGTGCACAATTATGTTTTCCAATAGTGTTTATTAGTAACAAAAAGAACTGCCTTCAAGTAATTTATGCTGACAAGAAGACAGTGCTGTAATTGTTTTCTGAATGTGTATAGGAGGCTCCATTATAATGTCTGCACTTCCTCCCTCGTTTAAACCAATCCAAAAATAACACGACTAAAGAACAATGCAATATGTGCCGAGGTCACACAAGGAAAAATATTTTTTTAAAAACATCGTTCTCCTCAAGAGTGGCTGTTGCTATGTATTGAAGTTGTAGCTATCTCCAGAGGACACCATGAGGTCACTGCCACAACTAGCCTAGTTCCAGATTAAATATGCACCAGTATACACCAGTCCTGGCCCACCTACCTTTATGAATAATTGAAGCGGCTCTCAAATGTCTGCAGTGCTCAGAACTCTGCATGAAGTCTTGGAAAGCTTGCGTCTTAGATAACCACTTTAAAAATGTAACCAATTATCTACTGCATTTCTAACCTTTCCTTTGTGCTTCAACAAACTGTAGGATCCTCATGCATAATATTTATTCTAATATAAGCAAAGGGTATAAAGAAGTGTACTAAGTTATTCAATCTTCTGTGCCTTTGATTTGCCTCCCTCTGTTCTCCTGTCACTTTCTCTTTCATATTTTATATTTCCAGCACACACTGCATCACCTTTTCTGTACAACCAAGCATTAATACTAACAAAATAAAAATATGTTTTCTTCAATTTGTGAAGCGCATCCTATAAATGATAAAACAGTCTACTTCAAAGGGGTGTGCAAGATATTCAGACGAAGTTGAAAATGTCATCATTAATATCTGAGGGTGATTTTGAGCCAGCGACCGTAAACTTTGTCGTCTGAGTCAGTCTTCCTATTCAATACTAAAGTAAATGAGCATTTCCAAGTGTCTTTGCTTCTTTTTCAAGGAGTAGAGCTCGAATTCTGCTGAATGCAAAAGCAAGTGAATCAGCGGGGAAGAAATCAGGTTTTAGTGGGCAGACAGCGCAAAATCCTTGATGTGGAGCCAGGAGAAGCAGCCACCCCTGGACTTACCTGTGGACCTGCCGAGCAGGTCCACAGGTAAGTCCAGGGATGGCTGCTTCTCCTGGCTCCACATCAAGGCAAATGAAAACTGGAACACTTGCCTCTTCTTCAGCTGCCTCTAAAGTAAATGCTCATTTACTTTAAGGACCGCTGGTTAGGCCGTTGTTGATCGGGAAAAACTTAGCAGGCCCCCATAATAACCTAGAGCTTTTGCTTCCTGTGCTGGTATTTAGTTGCTGGCTCTGTTAAAGGGACAGGCTGCTAGACTCCAGTAAGTACTGAAGCTCTGTCAAATTGCTTTCCAATTTATTTTGCTGCATTTGAAAGTGTCTGTAAAAGCTGTAGTAGAGATCCTAGTATGAGGCAGGTCATTTAATTTATTCTGAAACCCCCCCCCCAACCAACACCCCAGTAGAACAAATGGGAGTACCATTTGGAATACACTTATATTTAGCATACTTAGAGAGGAGGAAGAGGCAGAGGCTGAGATGCATGACAAAGAAAGAAGACACCACAGAAGGAGGAGGGCTCCAATTCATTCGTTCCCGCACCCCTAGATGAGTGTACAGGCCACGGAGAAGTTTTGAAGACTTAAATCAGCAGCAGTGTCTACGTCACCTGAGATTCCTGAAAGATATAGAGTGGCAACAATGTGACCAGCTATGTGAAGACCTTCAGCTATGTTCCCAGGTAGGCATTGCTCTATTAATGGAAGTCAAGGTCACAGTGGCCCTCTATTTCTTTGCAACTGGCTCCTTGCAGGGTGCAGTGGGTGTTCTGAGCAGCATAAGCCTGGTGGATCACCCAGGTCACAGGTGCCATTTTTAAGAGGACAGAGCAGTACATTAAACTTTTCCTTATACCCTCAACAGCTGCAGATTATAGCCTTTGGCTTTTTTGTCATAATAGGCTTCCCTAGACTGCAGAGAATAGTGGGTGGAACCCATATGGCCTTCAGAGCTCCTTCAAGAAGATGTGCCCCGTACAAGAATTACAAGTTTTATTCTGTTAATGCCCAGTTTGTGACCATTGCCATCGAATCATGCAGACAAATGAGAGCGATCCCAGGTCAGCACATGCTTCACTCATCATTAGGCACTCCACACTTCCTGCTGTCTGCAAGGATTCCTCTGCTATGAAGCACATTGTACCCTTTTGCACCCTGGTTGATGACTCCCCCTGGGGAATACAAATACAGCAACTGAACGTCTACAACTAGGACCATTATTGAGCATACTGCTTTGACTGTTCTGAAGGTGCATTGTTGCAATCTCCAGCGAAGGTGTCCAATATCATCGTTGTCTACCACTGTCCACATAAATTGGCCATGATAAGCATCATACAGCTGGAGAAGAAACCCTTGCAAAGGAGCTGAAAGAGGAAGAAGAATCAGAGCCAGATGAGGAGGAGTAACTACCAGAAGCCTTGAGAGTTGCAAGGAACATCTGACTGGCCCTGATTCAAGACATCTTCTGAGATTTAAGCAATTTTCTAACTACTCACCAGGAATTCTCCCTCCCCCTAACCAGTCCATTACTTCCAAACCTCTCTAAATAAAAATCCTTTCAATCAAACCAATAAAAAGAATAACCTTACAGTGAAATCATCAACCTGTCCTATGCCAACAATGTCATTTTTGGACCTACACTTTTATTTTCTCTGTTCCTCCATATTCAAAAATCTCTGAAATAACAATGAACATTACAGTGTTTTATTTAGGGAAGTATGAGAGAAATTGTGTGCATGCGTGGTGTGTATGACATTGATTTTCACCATGGTGCTGCCCTTTCATTAATACCCTGCCCAGACTCCTGCTTACATTGCTGCTGTTAACCCTTCCATGTCATGACAGTATATATTCATTGACAAGAATACCCATTTCACCAAAGGAGAAAACCCCAGAATTGAAAACAACAGCTTTTGGCTGGATATAATTACTTTCAGCACTCTCCACAACTCATCTGTAGCTGGACTTTTTAATATCTTGTTGTGAATGTATAAGAAGATTCAGATACCTTGACAGCTCTTTCCTGAGGCTTCTATTGCACCTACCCCTTTAAAAAGAGTAGATTGGCACAGACACAAATATCACGAGATTTATCACTGCTGCAGGAAAGACGTGTTACAGGAGAAGATGAATGTACTCCTCACAGTTAATCTATAGACTGCTCAGTAACTCAGAATGCCCATATGGCCTCTAACACCTCAAAAGTGCCCAGACTTACTCTTTGGTTTGTGGTTGTGGTCAATAGTGCGCTTGCATATGTGAATTAAAAGGAGGCCCTAAAGGAAATTTGGGTGCTCGGCCCTTGGTTCCCATGGAGTGCGTTTCCGATGCACGCTGCAATAATTGCTCCCAGACACCGATGGGAGAGGAAAATTGGCCCTAATATTTCAGTTGTTGAAGAGGTTGGCATAGAATAAAATGTTACTGATTTGTTCATTTTCATGCAGCATCATTTACTGCATCTTTAGGTGTAGGATCAGAACTTTTTAATTTCATAGCTTCAATTTTGTTTTGGAAAATTGAAACTGTTCACATACAAAGACAATCAATACCATATCTGGATGCAAGTTGTAATTGGTATGTCACTTTCTATTCACCAACTTATACAGAGGTATAAGATTTGTGAGAAAATCATTTAGTAAAAGGGAACTAATGTCGTCACCGTTAAGCAGGCTTTTCTCTTTTTGCAAATAAAAGGTTAATTAGAACCTAATTTTTCTCGTGACTGACCATATCTCTCAAAAATGTCTCGAACTGCTTAATATAGAATGAACTCTATTGTGCACTTGCTGCTATATGGGTAGTTTTGATTTTGTAAAATTTAATAAACATAAATCAAAATATTAGATGTGCATGATTTTGCTGTGGATCATGCAAAACAAAATTGATAGCAGAAACAAAAATCTGGCCATATAGTGTAATACTACTCCTTTTCACACTTCTGAAGCATTTAAATTGCTCCTTAGATGGTATTCTTGACAAATATTCTGTTCATCAAGCTATGGAAAGCTTTTAAAAATGTCACAATGAAAATTTATTAAAGCCCATTTTACTGACTGGGACCTAAAAGGTATTGCTGGATAACATTTAAGAAAAATGTGATAACTTTGGGTTGAGACATTGGCCCACACACAAAAAATAAATGACCTTTACTGCCTTTTGCACAGAATACCACCTGCACATGTGAATAATAAAAATATGGTGAAGCCAATGAGCATCACCTAGATGATAATACTGCACAAATTCCAAGCTGTAAACATTTTTTAAGCAGTTGTTAACAGATCTGTGAGCATTTTATATGTTCTTCTAGCCATTATGACACTTTTGGATGCATTCTATGATAGGCGCACAGTTGTAGGGAAGCTACTAGATTCTGTCATTAGGAATAAAGTGACTGAGCACTTGGACAAATGAGCTGATCAGAGAAAGCCAACATAGCTTTGGTAGGGGCAAGTCATGTGTGACTTCTTCTCTAGACCCATCTTTTGCTTCTTCACTTGTCTCATTACCACCCCTTTTTGCCTTGTACCATCATCCCTTTTGTCATTTAATGAGTCCTGCAATCCACCTTCCCTTTTGTTCTCTCCTCCCCTCACCTCCTTTCCCTGGCTCCGTACTTGCATAGTAACTGTTAAATCTCTAACTTCTTCCAGTACTGACAAAAGGTCATCGACCTGAAACAATAATTCTGTTTCTCTCTCCACAGATGCTGCCTGACTTGCTGAGTATTTCCAGCATTTTCTGTTTTTATTTCATATCCAATTGAATTTTTGGGGGCGATCACTAATGAGGTAGATGATGGAGTGTCTTTGCATGTTATGTATATGGACTTTCAGAAGTCATTCAATAAGGTTCCACACAAGGCATTGTTAGCAAAAATGAGAGTGTATGGAATTGGAGGTAGCCTTTTGACTTTGGTTGGAAATTGGTTGGGACAGAAGAGAGAGAGAATGGGGATGTAGGTGAGGTACTCTGATTGGCGGGATGTGACAAGTGGTGTTCCCCAGGGATCTGTTCTGGGGCCTCAACTTTTCACCATATTTATTAATGACTTGGATGAAGGACTAGAGAGTTGTATATCCAAGTTTGCAGATGACACAAAGTTAGGAGGGAAAGTAAGTAGTGCAGATGGGAGCAGGAAGTTGTAAAGGGACATAGACAGATTAACTGAGTGGGCAAAACTACGGCAAATGGATTTCAACGTGGGCAAATGAAAGGTCTTCCACTTTGGACCCAAAAAAGATAAATCGGAGTACTTTCTAAATAGTGAGAAACTAGGAACTGTAGAGGAGCAAAGAGATTTGGGTGTCCAAGTACACAAATCATTAAAAACCAGTAGATCGGCACAAAAAGCAATCAAAAAGGCTAATGGAATGTTGGCCTTTAATTCAAGGGGGCTGGAATACAAAGGGAAGGGCGTTATGCTCGAGTTGTATAAAGCCTTGGTCAGAACCAATCTGGAGTACTGCACTCAGTTTTGGGCACCACACCTTTTTTTTATTCATTCTTGGGATGCAGGCGTCACTGGCAAGGCCAGCATTTATTGCCCATCCCTAATTGCCCTTGAGAAGGTGATGGTGAGCCAGCTTCTTGAACCGCTGCAGTCCGTGTGGTGAAGGTTCTCCCACAGTGCTGTTTGGTAGGGAGTTCCAGGATTTTGACCCAGCGACGATGAATGAACGGCGATATATTTCCAAGTCAGGATGGTGTGTGACTTGGAGGGAAACGTGCAGGTGGTGGTGTTCCCATGTGCCTGCTGTCCTTCTAGGTGGTAGAGGGCGCAGGTTTGGGAGGTGCTGTCGAAGAAGCCATGACGAGTTGCTGCAGTGCATCTTGTAGATGGTACACACTGCAGCCATGGTGCATCCTCAGGAAAGATAATTGGCCTTGGAGGGGGTGCAGCACAGATTCACCAGAATGAATATATAAGAACATAAAAACATAAGAAATAGGAGCAGGAGTAGGCCATAAGGCCCCTCAACCTTGCTCCGCCAATCAATAACATCATGGTTGATCTTCGACCTCAACTCCACTTTCCTGCCCGATCCCCATATCCCTTCATTTCCCCTGGAGTCCAAAAATCTATCTCAGCCTTGAATATATTCAATGACTCAACATCCACAGCCCTCTGGGGTAGAGAATTCCAAAGATTCACAACCCTCTGAGTGAAGAAATTCCTCTTCATCTCAGTCTTAAATGGCCGACCCCTTATCCTGAGACGATGATCCCTAGTTCTAGACTCTCCAACCAGGGGAAACAACCTATCAGCATCTACCTTGTCAAGCCCTCTAACAATTTTATATGTTTCAATGAGATGCCCTCTCATTCTGCTAAATACCAGAGAGTATAGGCCCATTCTACTCAACTCTCCTCATAGGACAATCCTCTCATCCCAGGCATCAATCTAGTGAACCTTCATTGCACCGCCTTCAAGGCAAGTATATCCTTCCTTAGATAAGGAGACCAAAACTTTACGCAGTACTCCAGATGAGGTCTCACCAAAGCCCTGTAAAATTGTAGTAAGAATTCCTTACTCTTGTACTCCAACCCCCTTGCAATAAAGGCCAACATGCCATTTGCCTTCCTAACTGCCTGCTGTACCTGCATGCTAACTTTTTGTGTTTCTTGTACGAGAACACCCAAATCTCTCTGAACACCAATATGTAATAGTTACTCACCATTTTAAAAATATTCTGTTTTTCTATTCTTCCTACCAAAGTAAATACCTTACACTTTCCCACATTATACTCCATCGGCCACCTTCTTGCCCACTCACTTAACCTGTCTATATCCCTTTGCAGACTCTTTGTGTCCTCCTCACAGCTTACTTTCCCACCTAGCTTTGTGTTGTCAGCAAAATTGGATACATTACACGTGGTCCCTTCATTTAAATCATTAATATAGATTGTAAATAGCTGAGGCCTAAGCACCGATCCTTGCGGCACCCCACTAGTTACAGCCTGCCAACCTGAAAATGACCTGTTTATCCCTAATCTCTGTTTTCTGTTAGTTAAGCAATCCTCTATCCATGCTAATAGATCACCCCCAACCCCAAGAGACCTTATTTTGCATAACAACCTTTTATGTGGCACCTTATCGAATGCCTTTTGAAAAATACAAATATACTACACCCGCTGGTTCCCCTTTATCTTCCCTGCTAGTTACATCCTCAAAAAACTCTAATAAATTTGTCAAACATGATTTTCCTTTCATAAAACCATATTGACGCTGCCTAATCATATTATGATTTTCTAAGTGCCCTGTTACCACTTCCTTAACAATGGCTTCCAAAATTTTCCCGATGACTGATGTCAGGCTAACTGGTCTGTAGTTCCCTGTTTTCTCTCGCCCTCCTTTCTTGAATAGCAGAGTTACATTTGCTAACTTCCAATCTGCTCGGACCGTTCTGGAATCTAAGGAATTTTGGAAGATCACAACCAATGCATCCACTATCTCTGCAGCAGCCTCTTTTAGAACCTACAATGTAGGCCATCAGTTCCAGGGGATTTATCGGCTTTTCATCTCATTAGCTTCTCTAGTACTTTTTATCTACTGATATTAATTACTTTAAGTTCCTCACTCTCATTAGCCGCTTGGTTCCCCACTATTTCTAGTATGCTTTTTGTGTCTTCTACTGTGAAGAAAGATACAAAATATTTGTTTAACATCTCTGCCATTTCCTAATTCCCCATTATAATTTCTCCTGTCTCAGCCTCTGAGGGACCAATGTATACTTTTGCTAATCTCTTCCTTTTTACATACTTGTAAAAGCTCTTACATTCCGTTTTTATATTTATGCTAGTTAACTTTCATGTTCTATTTTCTCCCTTTTTATCATTTTTTGGTCATCCTTTGCTGGTTTCTAAATCTCTCCCAATCCTTAGGCTTATTACTCTTCTTGGCAACATTATAGGCCTCTTCTTTTAATCTAATATCCTTAACTTCTTTAGTTAGCCATGGATGAATCACTTTATCCGTGGGGTTTTTATTTCTCATTGGAATGTATATTCGTTGAGAATATTGAAATATTTCTTTAAATGTTTGCCATTGCTTATCTACCGTCATACCCTTTAATCTAATTTCCCAATTTACCTTAGCCAACTCGCCCCTCATGTGATGTAATTGGCTTTATTTAAGTTTAAGATTCTAGTTTCTGACTTAAGTACATCACTCTCAAACTCAATGTGAAATTCTATAATATTATGATCACTCTTCCCCAGAGGATCCATTACTGGGAGATTACTAATTAACCCTGTCTCATTGCTCAATAGAAGATCTTAAATAGCCTGTTCCCTAGTTGGTTCCATGACATATTGTTCTAGGAAACGGTCTCAAATGCATTCCATGAACTCGTCCTCCAGACTACCTTTGCCAATTTGATTTGTCCAGTCTATATGAAGATTAAAGTCCCCCATGATTATTGCATTACCTTTGTTACAGGCTCCTACTATTTCTTGATTAATACTCTGTCCAATGGTATAGCTACTTTTAGCGGGTCTATAAGCTACTCCCACCAATGTTTTCTGCCTCTTGTTATTTCTTATTTCCACCCATACTGATTCTACTTCCTGATCTTCCGAGCCAAGATCCTTTCTTAACACAGTCCTTATATCATCCTTTATTATCAGAGCTACACCTCCTCCTTTTCCATTCTGCCGATCTTTTCTAAACGACAAGTACCCTGGTATATTTATACCAGGGCTTAGAGGGTTAAATCATGAGGACAAGTTGGATAAACTCGGCTTGTATTCCCTTGAGTATAGAAGATTGTGGGGTGATCTGATCGAGATGGTTAAATTGTTAAAAGCATTTAATGGGGTAGATACAAAGAAAAAATTTCCTCTGGTGGGGGAATCAAGAACAAGGGGACACAATCTTAAAATTACAGCTAGGTCATTCAGGAACAAAATCAGGAAGCACTTTTTCATACAAATGGTAATAGAAATTTGGAACCCACTCCTGCAAAAGGCTGTGGATGCTGGGACAATTGTAGCTTTCAAGATTGAGATAGATAGATTTTTGTTAGGTAAAGGTATCAAGGGATATGGAGCAAAGGCAGGAAAATGGAATTGAGGTGTAGATCAGCCATAATTTAATTCAATGGCGAGGCAGGCCCGAGGGCTTAATGGCCTGCTCCTGTTCCTAACATTCCTATGTTTCTAGTCCCTCATCAGTCCATTTCAGATGTTGCTGGTCAACACAAAGGAATTGGTCTTGAATTGTCCATTCCTTGTTAGTGAAAGCATCCATCACCAGCTTTCCATTTCACAGAATCATAGAAAGGTTACAGCACGGATGGAGGCCATTCGGCCCATCGAATCCATGCCGGCTCTATGCAAGAGCAATCCAACTAGTCTGACTCCCCTGCCCTATCCACATTGCCCTGCAAATTTTTTCCTTTCAAATACGCATCCACTTCCCTTTTGAAAGCCACGATTGAATCTGCCTTCTCCACCCCCGCCCCGAACAGGGCATTCCAGATCCTAACCACTCGCTACATAAAAAAGTTTTTCCTCATGTCACCTTTGGTTCTTTTGCCAATCACCGTAAATCTATGTCCTCTGGTTCTTTACCCTTCTGCCAATGGGAACAGTTTCTCTCTATCTATTCTGTCTAGACCCTTCATGATTTTGAATAACTCTACCAAATCTCCTCTCAACCTTCTCTGTTCCAAGAAGAACAATCCCAGCTTCTCCAGTCTATCCACATAACTAAAGACCTTCATCCCTGGAATCATTCCAATAAATCTTTTCTGCACCTTCTCTAAGGCCTTCACATCTTTCCTAAAGTGCGGTGCCCAGAACGGGACACAATACTCCAGTTGAGGTCGAACCAATGTTTTATAAAGGTTCATCATGACTTCCTTGCTTTTGTACTCTATGCCTCAATTTATAAAGCCCAGGATCAAGTACGCTTTTTTTAACCTCTTTCTCAACCTGCTTGCCACTTTCAACGATTGGTGCACATATACCCCCAGATCTCTCTGTTCCTGTACCTCTTTTAGAATTGTGCCCTTTAGTTTATATTGCCTCTCCTCGTTCTTCTTACTGAAATGTATCACTTCACATTTTTCTGTGTTAAATTTCATCTGCCATGTATCCGCCCATTCCGCCAGCCTGTCTACATCCTCTTGAAGTCTGTCACTATCCTCCTCACTGTTCACTACACTTCCAAGTTTTGTGCCATCTGCAAATTTGGAAATTGTGCCCTGTACACCCAAGTCCAAGTCATTAATATATATCAAGAAAAGCAATGGTCCCAGCACTGACCCCTGGGGAACATCACTGTATACTTCCCTCCAGTCTGAAAAACAACTGTTCACCACCACTCTCTGCTTCCTGTTACTTAGCCAATTTTGTATCCTTGCTGCTACTGCCCCCTTTATTCCACGGGCTTCAATATTGATGACAAGCCTATTATGCGGCACTTTATCAAACGCCTTTTGGAAGTCCATATACACCACATCAAACACATTGCCCTCATTGACCCTCTCAGTTATCTCATCAAAAAACTGTCAAGTTAGTTAAGCATGATTTTCCTTTAACAAACCCATGCTGGCTTTCCCTAATCAATCCACACTTGTTCAAATGACTGCTAATTCTGTCCCAGATTATTGTTTCTTCAAGTTTCCCCACCACCGAGGTTAAACTGACTGGCCTGTAGTTGCCGGGTTTATCCTTACACCCGTTTTTGAACAAGGGTGTAACATTTGCAATTCTCCAGTCCTCTGGCACTACCCCAGTATCTAAGGATGTTTGGAAGATTATAGCCAGTACCGCCGCAATTTCCACCCTTACTTCCCTTAGCAACCTTGGATGCATCCCATCCAGATCAGGTGACTTATCTACTTTAAGCACAGTTAGCCATTCTAGAACCTCCTCTTTATCAATTATTAGTCCATCCAGTATCTCAACTACATCGTCCTTTACTGAGACTCTGGCAGCATCTTCTTCCTTGGTAAAGACAGGTGCAGAGTACTCATTTAGTACCTCGGCCATGCCCTCTGCCTCCATGAGTAGATCTCCTTTTTGGTCCCTGATCAGCCCCACCCCTCCTTTTACTACCCGTTTACTGTTTACATGCCTATAGAAGACTTTTGGATTCCCTTTTATGTTTGCCACCAGTCTATTCTCATATTCTCTCTTTGCCCCTCTTATTTCCTTTTTCACTTCCCCTCTGCACTTTCTATAGTCAGCCTGGTTCTCACTTGTGTTATCAACCTGACACCTGTCATATGCCCCTTTTTTGCTTCATCTTACTCTCTATCTCTTTTGTCATCCAGGTAGCTCTGACTTTAATTGCCCTACCTTTCTCCCTTGTGGGAATGTACCTAGACTGTACCTGAACCATCTCCTCCTTAAAAGTCGCCCATTGTTCAATTACAGTTTTGCCTGCCAATCTTCGATTCCAATTTACCCATGCCAGATCAGTTCTCATCCCACTGAAATTAGTCCTCCTCGAATTGAGTAATTTTTACTTTAGAGTGGACAATGTCCTTTTCCATAGCTATTCTAAACCTAATTATACCATGATCACTGTTCCCTAAATGTTCCCCCACGGACACTTGCTCCACTTGGCCCGCATCATTTCCCAAAACCAGGTCCAGCCTCCTTCCTCATTGGGCCGGAAACGTACTGGTTAAGAAAGTTCTCCTGAACACACTTCAAAAATTCCTCCCCCTCTTTGCCCCTTACATTATTACTATCCCAGTCTATATTGGGATAGTTGAAGTCCCCAGTTATCACTATTCAATGGCTTTTGCACCTCTCTGTAATTTCCCTACAAATTTGCTCCTCTATCTCTTTCCCATTAGTTGGTGGCCTCTAGAATACACCCAGTAGTGTAATGGCATCTCTATTGTTTCTTAACTCTAACTAAATAGATTCTGCCCTTGACCCCTCCAGGAGATCCTCTCTCTCCAGCACTGCAATATTCTCCTTAATCAATACTGCCACCCACCACCCCCCCCCCCACCCCCTCTTTTCTTCCCTTCCCTATCTTTCCTGAACACTTTGTGGTCAGGGATATTTAGTACCCAATCCTGCCCTTTTTTGAGCCAAGTCTCCATTATCACCACAACATCATATTCCCATGTGGCTAATTGCCCCTGCAGCTTTCCAACCTTGCTTAACACTCTTTGTGCATTTACACATATGCACTGTAAACCTATCTTAATCTTTCTTGTGCTCTCTCTTAGTATGGTCCCATCAGCTACTGTACTATTTCTTGCTATGGTGCTATCTTTCTCTTCCAATCCTTTGTGCACCTTGTTTCTCCTTTCCAATGTTACATCCTGGTGACCATCCCCCTGCCAAATTAGTTTAACCCCCCTTCCCACAGCACTAGCGAACCTCCCCGTAAGGACATTGGTCCCAGCTCCGTTGAGGTGCAACCCGTCTGGCCTGTAGAGGTCCCATCTCACCCAGAACAGGTCCCAATGCTCCAGGAATCTAAAGCCCTCCCTCCCGCACTATCTCTCCAGACACGCATTCATCTACTCCATCCTCCTATTTCTATATTCGCTAATGTGTGGCACTGGGAGTAATCCAGAGATTACTTCCTTTGAGGTCCTGCTTCTTAATCTCTTTCCTAACTCCTTAAAATCTGCTTGCAGGACCTCATCCCTCTTTCTATCTATTTCTTGGACAACAGGAGCAAGTTGAACATTATGCTTTGCCATCCATTGGCATCAAGGGAATCCTACAATTTCTACAGACTTCCTGAAGGAATACAAGATCAGGATTTTTTTAATGCAACATTTCTTAACTTATTTCCATTCTGAAACAACGTCTATATGGCAGTTGTATACCATAGGGCAGCTCTCACTTTGGGCTAAAGTTGTATTTTTGCATCACATTCTAACCTAGCACTGACTGTGCCATAACTAGTGCTCTATAAAAATATTTCGTGAGCGTGAAGGAATAGTCAGAATGTTATGCCTATCATTTAGAAATACTTAGGGTGAACCAGGTTTCTCCTTCCCACAAGCTAATTCTTTCTCTCAAGTTTTCAAACTGTTAATGAAATAGAGGAGGAACAAGATATCCAAATAACACAAAATTTATCATGCCAAACCAATATATTTTATTACTGCCATGGTGATTAAAAGCAAAATGATGAGGTAATGGAATGGCAGAAACAGTGTTTGCATTGAATTTTTAAAGTACAAGCCCTACTAACTTCGGATGGGCACACCTCTCCACAGCTGTCCATTGAAGTGCACTGTTGTCAAACATGATTTGTACTCTTGTTGTGCAGAGACTATAATCAAGCTGTTGGATTAAATAATGAACTTGATTAATTTAAGCCACAGCACAGCTTTGTACAAAACTGCCACAATCTCAGGACCAGGGTTCATAGTCGCATAGTAGGTACAACACTGGAGGAGACCATTCAGCCAATCGTGCCTGTGCCAGCTCTTTGAAAGAGCTATCCAATTAGTCCCATTCCCCTGCTCTTTCCCCATAGCCCTGTAAATTTTTTCCCTTCAAGTATTTATCTAATTCCCTTTTGAAAGTTACTGTTGAATCTGCTTCCACCACCCTTTCAGATCATTGCAACTCGCCAAATATCATCACTTACTGCAGAACAAAATGAGAGTTTAAAAAAGGACAGAACCACAAAAGGCGAGAAAAGTTCAAACAAAAATGAAATAGAAAAAAAAGTGAAATGAATAGAAAGAAAAAAATTAAAAGACACTAAAGACCCAAGGAAAAAGAAAATGAATAAAAATACGAACATGCAAAATTGATGGACAAAAAAGGCCATCAAGCCTGCCTCACACCATGATGGTCAGACCATCATGACTAAATACTTCTTCCCTTCCCCGACCTCCCCCCACTTCAGCCATGTAATCTCCTGGGAGAGGCAAAAAAGAGAAAAAACCCAGGATCAATAAGAGAAAAGATACTCTGGAAAATTCCTCTCCGACCCCCTCAGGCGATCAAAACCAGTCCAGGAGATTGCATGGACGAAGCGTTATCTATAAAAATACTTACCTTCTATATGATGCAATCTCTGCCCCAGTCAGGAACCGGTCCTGTTCCCTTTTGAAGGCCTGCAGCGAGTCAGCTTCCCCCCTGACCAGCCGACAATGTATTCCAGAGGCTCACAGTTCTCTGGGAAAAGAAGAACGGTCTAACATCCAGTCTATTCCTACTCTTCCATAGTGATTACATACACAAGATAATTAATGGATGAGGAAGGCCATTCGGCCCATCTTAGATCATTAATTCAGAAGGACCTGCTGGTCTCTGAGGGCGCACTATCACATCTGAGTGAGCCATCCACCAGCACAGATACTCACACCTCGGTGGGTCCTAGTCCTCAGTTAGTTGGGTTGGCACCCCCATTGTAGCACCCAGTTGTTTTTAAAATGATTTCTGTGTTTTTGCCCTGTTCTACACTCCCAATTTAGCCTAAGGTCACTTTTTTCTGATTTTCCTTTAAAATATTGTTTGCTATCTTATACATCTCTATAAGATCACTTCTCAGACACTTCCTTTCCAGGCTGAAAAGTCCCCATTTCCCTCCTAACTCCGACCTCCAAATTTAGGGATCAGCTTCGTGGCTCTTCTCTGCACTGGCTCCAACAATTGATTTTTTCCCTGGTGTCTAGGCAACCAGAATGGGACACAGCGCTCAAAGTGTGGTCTGACCAGAGTACTATGCAGCTTGAACACGACTTCCTCTGACTTGAATTGTACTGTTTTGGCTATATAGTTCAGCATTCTATTGACTTTATTGATTGCTTCTCTAAATTGGTTGCAATGTTGAGCATCAAGTCTACCAAGATTCCTGCGCTAGGGATTTCCTTAGAGGTACTCCTGCTGAAGTTGTGGCCAGCCGATTGGAACTCTGGATGACGAAGTTACTGCAGCTGATCGAGAAACCCCCTCAAAGAAATTCCCGGTGATCGACGCTTTCAACTTACATAGAATTTTATATATAATCGACACGGAAACAGGCCATTTGGCCCAACTGGTCTATGCTGGTGTTAATACACCACACAAACCTCCTTCCACTATAATTACCTCTTCCCACCCTACCCCCGTACCCCTCTATTTCCTTCATCCTTAGTTATTTCAATACTATTCATACACGGTCCAATAGTTTTCAACACCCCTTCCTCCTAAAGCTCACTAGATGCTTTGGGCCTACGCCCTCTGGGTTATGGTGCCCGTGAGGGCCCCTCCAGAGACTGCTCCACCTGTATCTTTGCAGGGGCAGACTCGGCCACTTGGAGAGGAGGCAGCATCGTGGGTAAAGATTGAGAGGGGGTAACGAGTGAGACGTGGGAGCACTTTGAGAGGAGTCCCCACTTCCATGTCCCCTTTCGCTATCATCCGTCCCGTGGGCCAGGCCCACACCACTCCTACCACTCTGCTGGACAACAGTTTGGAGGACATGTGTGAAGCCTTGTAAGGCCAGTGCCAAAGTATCTGCCTGCCTGTTTAAGGCGGCAGAATGTTGTTCAATGTGAGTCCAAACAGCCATTGTCAGGGCCTGAATGGACTCATTTGTGAGCTGTGCTTGAAGCTCAATGGAGGCTAGCCTTCTCTCCATCGCAGACATTCCCGCACTTACTCGTGACAGTATCTGAGGCAAATGCTCATGTCCCTGTGACACTATCTCAGAGATTCCCTCCTGTACCTGTGCCACCATTCCACTCATGCAGGAATTGGACTCCTCCATCCTCTGCGCTATTGTGAAGAGTGCGCAAATGTTCCAGCACCTCGCAAATGTGCTGCTGTCCCTCGATCATTCTTCTTTTAAAGGATGGCCCCCAGAGTTCAGCATCTGCGTCCAGCTGAGCAGAGCCTGGAGAGGAGTGCGCCCACCGATGCGGACTCTCTACAGCTGCCCCTGCCACCAGTGTCTGCGGTAACTCACCAAGTGCCAACCTACCGAACTGAGGACTAGGACCCACCGAGGTGTGAGTATCTGTGCTGGTGGATGGCTCACTCAGATGTGACGGTGCACCCTCAGAGGCCAGTAGGTCCTCTGAGGAATCGCCCTCTGCCGTCACAGCGGTCACTGAAGGTCCTGTAAGAGAACAAAAGGCAATATTAAGCATGATCACAGATGTGTCATGTTGCGATGAGCATATTGAGGTGCTGAAGATGGCAAGGCATGTTAACATCAATTCATATTGTGTGCGCTGATTGTTAAAGTTATGTTACCAGATGTTTGTCGGGTGCCAGTCTCGGCGTCCCCAACGGACAGGCACTCGAGTGTTCAGCTGAGCTCCAGCACCTCCTGTCTGTGAGGATGATGTTTTTTGCAGCCCCCCTCCGGTCCTCGCCCTCTCCCGTGCATTCTGGGCTCTCTTCTCCCAGAAGGGGAGAAAGTAGAGATGCGTGATTGAGTGATGGTGACGTGGCCAACCGATGAATGCATTGGTTTGGGTGCGGCTGACCGTGAAAGAGATGCATCAGGGGGTGAGTATGAGACAGAGCCATGACATTGTATGAAGATTGGGTTGAGTGGTAGCGGTGGGGTGACTAATGGGGAGGTGAGGAAGTGCTGAAGAAGTGCAGGTAAGTTGAGGATGAGCCTAAGTGGGTGTGGGGAGTGATGTGATAGAGTAGTGTTGGCAGTGCAGAATGAGTTGGGGGGTGGGGGCGGTGATGTGGAAGACGGAATATAGGAGAATCAGTAAATGTACTCACTTTGGCTGACGCTTCCTGCATTGGACCCAGGCGTGGGAGATGTTGCTGCTGCTGGCGACCTCCTCTACCACCTCGAGCCAGGCCTTCTTGGTGGCAGAGGCAGGCCACTTCCTCCCATCCGCCGGTCCTCCCATCCTCCTCCTCCTCACCCCATCCAGTAGCACCTGGAGTGAGGCATTGCTGAATCTTGGAGCAGCCTTGCCTCTGTGCTGCTCCATTGTGGTGTGTGGGTGTTTGCTCCAGGAGCAGCCATTGGAGGACTGCCCCTTTAAATGGAGCTCCTCCAGCTGACAGCCTGTGATGTGGGTGCGCAACGCAGTCTGCCCGCTGTGTAGCTTTCGGACAGCAAACCCGGAAGCCACATTAAGTGGCTCCAATTGACTAGCGATCGCGTGGGAAACAGACATTTTTTAATTGGGCGGGTTACCCACGCGCCCAATCCCCCCCCCCCCGCTGCCATCCCGCCTCCTTGCTAATATTGGGGCCTATTTGTTTACTTTTCTTATTTTTTCCACCCTTTAATCCTCAGGAAACGGATTTCTATCTCACTGCCTGTGAAAAAAGCACACACAATCCACTAGAGTGAAGGGGTAATATTCTTGCAGAGGCTGAAGATTGTTTGTTTGCCATCATAAATAGCTAAGGCCAATTGAACAGAGTCCTTGGACTGGTGCAAATATCTCAAAGGGTCTCACATCAGTACAAGCATGAGATTACCTAGCATTTGAAATTCTAAAATGCTCATAATTGTTTGAAGGTTTTCTCCCCTGGATTCTGCAGTGAGGGGTAGTGGATAAATATCTCTGCTCATGAGGTGACTATAACTCATTTTGTCAGTCACCAGTTATTCAGTAACCCTTACCTATAAAAGACATTTATCATATGTCATGGTTGGCGAATTGCATCAATTGCTCAACAAGGATTATCAGAAAAGTTCTATAAAAGTTATTAGTCCATTCACTGACAGATATCCATCATGGTAATCCCTTTACTGGCTGATAACATCATCCCATCTCTCATAAAGAATTTAGCATCAGTCAAACTGCTGAGAGAAAGTTTCACAGTGCAGCCAATAGTTACTTGTAAGTAAAACAATCTACTTTTTTATGGTTGTGGACAGTGCTTTCAGAAGCTGTGTTTAAAGAGTGAGCACCTTCCTCTCCAAAAAAACCTCTTTCTTTTTTTGAACCTTGACCTGCTTAATGGCAGGACGTACCAGAGTCGGAGATGTGCTTAAATGCCCCCGCCCCCCCCTTAGCAGGCAGACACCACATAAAGCAATGGGGGAGGAAGTTGGTCCAAACTAATATAGCTATCAAATTAAATTTTGAATGCAAAGAGAAGGGTGAACATTGCAGAATGCATTGTGCAGTGTCCACTGACTGTAGAAGATGTTCAACGAACCAGTGCACAGCATTGTCCGAAAATGCCAATATTTTTTGGTGCAAAATTGGTGCAGTTCTGGTGTAGTCGAGCAGAATTCAGGACCTAAGTCAGATATTCCAGAGTTACATCCATTCTAAAATATACACTCATTTTCGAGAAGAATTAATTTCTGACAGAAGGTGCACCTGCTCCCAAAGTGGTGCATGTCAAAAATGGCAGGATAATGTCCCAGAAATTCTGCCACTTATATCAGAATTGTAGTTGTCTTGTTAAGCTTGCAGAAAAGGCAGTTGCTTTGCTGCACTGTGGTATCATAAGCCTCTTGGAACCGAGGTAACTTCCATCTCAATGCTTCTGAGACCTAGGAGGACTCTTCATCAGTCTGTGTCACCGCTGCAGATGTGTGGACAGCCTGGTTCTGTATCCTAATATTTACATGAGCAGGCTTCTGAGGGGGCTCGCTAGAAAAGTCACATGAGCTATCATTAGGAGAGAGGACAAAATCATGAAGGCAACTGTAGCTATGCCACTTGTGCTGCATTCTAGATCTGAAAGTTCACTGATCAGGAGGAGGCAGACCTGATCGTATCAGTTAGATCCTGCAGGCCATGAGTGATGAAACGCTGAAGCTCTCAAAAACCACTTTCCATTGTTCTGTCCAGATACTCCGAGGCCTGAAGACCACAGGTCAGAGCATCCTTGAAGGAGTCACTGACTGTCCTGGGGACTTCTGTGTCAGAGGAGCAGATGCAGCTATGGTGTTGAATCCTTCTCAGATATTGGCAGTATGGATGGCATTAGACTTCACTGTAACTCCTGCCATCTGTCTCAGGTTGTCTGAGATGGTGCTCAGTGTCTCCATGTGAGTGTGATGTTCATCCAATATCCTTTTTAGAGCAAGACGCCAGAGATTTGAAGTAGCAGGCTCCAAAGCCAGGGCTGACTTCTACCAAGCTTCTGTTGACCACTGTTATGTAGTCATGCACTCTTTGGCACCACAAATGTAATGAATGAAGGAGTGCCAAACATAAATAGACTGTATGGATGGGTTAGGGGGACCAGATAGCTTACCTTGGCTGCTCTGGTGAGATCATTAAACTTTTTTTGCACTGCACTGCTATTGCCACTTTAAGTAGCACCAGGTTTTATATCATACTTCACCACCAGATCGCTGCATCTCTTCCAGGTATTTTATGGTTTCCCTCCCCCCAATACCCATGTTCCCTTGGCTCCCACTCCTCCCTCCAGTTACTCTCCAGGCCAGTGTATTCATGCCCCATGGTTAACAAGGCAAATATCAAAGCATTGAAAATGAGCAAGTAGTTGAAGAGACCTGTAACTGTGATTTTTAATAGTCAGTCACTCAGGCATTGTTTAGTCTCTAAATATTATAAAGGAAAAAAATAATAGGTACAAAGAAATAGCTTATACTGGATATATGTATTTGGAAGATTTCAGTGCTTTTTTAATACATGATTTTGTCTCTCATCTTATCTGTAGCAAGAGGACTACAGATGGATTGTCTGCATCAAAGCTCCTGTCGCCTTTGAACTTAGATTAATTGAATTATTGGAGAGGAGATCTTAGCATGTTATATGTTGACCAGCTCGTACCAATCACACGAAGCTGTAGTTTCAACAACTGTAAGGTATCAAAACCAAAGATTAGGCTGGGGCAGAAAAATCAGTTGTGATGGTCTCCCACCCATTTCTGCCGGAAGCTCCATTTCACTCCCTCCGCCTCTCCAAGTACTGACATTGACCACACTTTCCCCAGCTGTCATAGGTGAATGCTGGAGATGAGGGTGGATCCTAGGTTCCTCGCTGATTTGCTGCCATCTGCACTTCCCACTGCTGCTCACTGGGACCACCTGAACTAAGGTGGTAGAAGGCTGCTGATGACAGCAGTAACCCCCAGAATTCTGTAAATGAAGGGAGAAGTTCTCATGGAGGTCTTGGATTCAGCCTCAAGCGCTTACCTATACAGGCCTTGGTCTCAGCCGAGACTTACAAAAATGGTAGGTTTATTCATCTTTAGGGCTCTTCTGCCCCTTGAATTTCTTTGCCTCTTCGGGTTCTGCAATGCTAGTCCTACTGTAGCTGTGCTGGATTCTCCTCTTCTGCAGCGACGAGCTCCTGCTCAGTGTCAGGAATCCTACCAGGAGCCTGCATGTTAAGTGATCCCGGACCTAGGAAAATGGGTCAGTGTTACGGCGGAATTGGAAGGGCGGAGGCTCTAAAATTGACCAATTGTTCTATTAACAATTATAAATATCTTAAATAATAGCAATATC
The DNA here is from genome assembly GCF_035084215.1 of Heptranchias perlo. NCBI lineage: Eukaryota > Metazoa > Chordata > Chondrichthyes > Hexanchiformes > Hexanchidae > Heptranchias > Heptranchias perlo. The sequence continues at coordinate 106,743,476 of NC_090327.1, forward strand.
AGAAGTGAGCTTACTTGTAACTTGCTTTTGTGACTCATTGTGATGTTTAATCATAAGATTATGGAAATATAATTAACCTGATTATTTAAGTGGTTTTTACATAACCACTTGCATTACAAAAGATCCTGCAGCAAAGGTCAAATTATGCCTTTCTCCAAAGCAAATTTATTGATAGAGATTAAGATTTGACCATATATGTCTCTGTCAGTTGTCATCAGTACACATACTTTTAGTAGTGTTTATTTGATACAAAAAAATGATGCGGCAGAACAGAAAAAAATATTAGCACCACAGAACATTCCTGAAACATGTGACCCACACAGAGTGAATCAACAATGGGGTCCTGATGATGTCAGGTAGTCTCTGCTATGTTACTAGTGACTGGTTATTGGTTTTATTGCCTTTTCTATATAACTTGTTCCTTGGAGTGTGGTTTAGAGTGAATATTTTGTGTTATGCTTCAGCTGACCGTTTTTATTGCCTTACGTAAGCTAAAAGTGTTAGTCGTTTTGAAGTAAGTACCAATGGTATACCATGTGAGAAATCTGGCACAAAAATATTTTGGCTGCCATACATCACCGTGGTCACCTAATTTTGATGTTCTTATCGGATTTATTCTCTCCGTGAATTGTTTGGAAATTTCGACAACATGAAATGGGCACCAAGAATGCAAGAAAAACGATACCTTCCTACATACTTCTGTGCCTCATGATACGGATGGCGTTAACTGTTTAGCTGCGATCTGGCTCAAGAAGGAGGAGGGGAATTAGAGCCGTGTATTCTGGCTCAGCATAGCCCATTCTGTTTTAAACACATTTGAATTAATCAAGTCAATCTTTTGTTTTGGCTGGAAACCCTTTGCAGTCTTGCTCCCACTGCCAACATGGATGGTGAGAGCCAGAAGAAAGATGATTTCAAGGTTAGAAAAAAATGAGTTTAAAATTAAGTGGGACAAAATGGAAGTTTATGAAAAAATAGAACAAACAGAGACTGGAAAACAAAGAAAGAGGTGAAAGTCCAAATTAAAATGTTCAGGATTTCTAAATCTTTTCTTAACATTGATTTTCAGGTCTTTGTTGTTTAGGTAAATATTACAATAATAAACCAATCCTGACATCTTAGTATCTTTATTACTGTAATATTAGTGTTTGGTTCAATATCAGTGTATGAGCTGAAAATTCAAAACTAGCTGACCCAGGGAGACAGCAAATTCCCTGAACCTACTATAGTTCTAAGGAGTACATTTTTCAAGGACTTTGGATCAGCAGAAAAGAAAACACTGCAACTTTATACATCATCCCATCCCATTCTCTGACTTTATCCTGCTCCATTTGCTTTGGACTTGTCAAAAGCTGGCAACCTTAGATATTGTACATTGGAATACGGAAAACAAAATAGGAAAAGGGCAAAGGATCTGGAGGAGAACTGCAGGAAAAATTGTAATATACCTGTAGGAAAATCAGTTTCACACGGTAGGAACCCTGCAATTATTTCTGATGAATTTCAATATTTAAATAATGTTAGCTCCATTCTGACTTGTCTTTCATGAAGAGAGGGAGACGGCTTTATCAAAAGGTTTATAAATGTAATGAAGATTTTCCAGTATTTAAAATAAATGAAATACAGTACCAATTACATTACAAGGATAATATTTTCAGATACAAATATCAGTAAAATAATCACCATTTAATGGCATTCTTTTATAGCTGTTGTAGGGTGTCAAGCATTAAACATAAATAGAATAGAGCAATGTGTGTTGTGTTATTAGATTAAATGTTGCAGAAGGCACTTTTGTAGTAACTACATTACATTTTAAGAGTTGAAGAAACCTACTGTAATTTAATAAGAATAATTATCCTGACTGAAAGTATAGCAACATTTCTACAGCACTGTGTTATTTAATGAAAAACGAACAATATAAATTCAAATGACATCAATTTTACCATCGATCAAAAGCTCCCTTCTAGTCTGCAGACGTTCATGCCATTAATCCAGGATTGGATTCAAACACAAGAACCAGGACCCTCTGCTTGGGCAGAAACCCGCTGTAAAGTCAGTGGGGTGGATCTGCCCCCTCACCTTTGTCCCAGCAACTTTTCTGGGGTCAAGTATAGTTTTGATGGGCTCCTAGTGGCGGTTTCCCCGATCCCCCGCCCAGTTCCCCCTCCACCCGCTCCCCGCGCCTCCCCTCCTCCCCTGCCCATGCCAGGGAAACTTTTTCTTTTCCTTCTGCCAAGGGAAAATGAGAATAAAAAACAATCACTGCTGCAGGCCTTGGATGCCTGCAGGCCATGAGTACGGTTGGCTGTCTCCAGAGGCTGCTGAACAAGTTCATATTTTTCAAAATTCAAAATTTGGGCGCAAGGACGAGGAATATAATTGATCGACTTGTGAGGTGGAGGTGTGCGGCCCAGGTTTTATATTCTGCTGTTGCACCAGGCTTGTGTGTCTCTTTTGGCACCTCCACGAGGTGGGGAGTGGGGTTTAAATTTTAAAGACCCAATCTACCCGCCATAGCAGCACTGGATGCCAGTAACATACGAGGGATGATTTTAACTTCAGGCGGATGACAGGCAGATGTCCATCGACCGCTACCGTTGCCAGTGTGAGACCTGAGCCATTTTCAGGCCTGGGCCTCATTTGCATGCTGCTGGTGAGCTGAGGCCACCGAGCGGGCGCCTCGCTGCAGCTCACTGGTTGTGGGATGGTCGGAATTCCGCAGGTTCCCATGCTGAACCAGCCGACAGTCGGACCCCCTGGCGGAGGGAGGAAATCCTAGTTGGGTGGGGGGTGGGGTGGAGAGCCTCAGACTGGCAGGAGGAGTTTTTTTTGTGGGCCCAGACTGGCCCACCAAAAAAAAATTAAACATTTCCTGGGCGACCTCCAGCGGTTCCTTGAAGGAAAAATGGGCGGAGTGAGAGCGGTGCAAGTTCAGCCCATTTGTACCTCAAGGAAGCTGCAGTTGAGGTCCTATATGTGTGTCACAGAACCCCAATTTGCATATTACATGTGGCCTCCGGCTTGAAACAGGCAGGTGCTCTGGCCGCCCATCTCAGGACCCTACCTAAGACAGTAGCGGCCGAACCACCAACGTAAACGGGACGGTTGTATATATGCACAGAGCCCCTCTCCCAGCTGCTTAAAATGTAACAATCTCTAAACACTATAATGTCTGGACACTATAATCATTGAAATTAACTAGATCAAGAATTGTCTAGGAGGACCAAGGGATCCTTTGAGCAACTATTAAACCTGCGCTGGAGTTGAATTCCACGCTGTGTCAAATGAAAAGTAGTGTGAGATTGCCTCTTTAAGGGAATCCCACAGTGCTTCACTCTGGAGTCAGGTCAGCCCTTGTCTCCAGATATATACTGAAAATTTAGAGTTGCTAAGTGCACTCTAACACTTCCATGATGCATGAGTAGTGAAGAAAGACTTGCATTTTTATTGCTTCTTTCACGAGCTGAGGACATCCCAAAGCACTTTACAAAAGCAAACTGATAACGGTGCAGCGATGTCAACGTCACACCTGGGACCTCATGAACCTCATGCCCAATGGTCTATCTCCTTAACCAATGAAACAAAAGGATAGAGGAAGTAACAGAGTAAACGACAGAGAAGGAAATAGGGTAAATTAGAGTCAAATTAGAAACAGTAAGAGAAATAAAGTTGGGGAGAGAAAGAGAGTGGATGAAGAGAGAGAGAAATAAGAGACAGAAAGGAAAAGAAAGAAGAAAGATAAAAAGAACAAACAGAAGAAGAGGACATTGTGTCGGAATTGTTATATTGGTGCTTGGGAAGTTATGAGTGAATGGCAGGGTAGGTGTGCAAAATGTACAAACCTTCTTGAGCCATGAAATATTGAACCAGCAGCTCCCTCCATTATGATCAGGAACAGTGGAACTGCTTGCATGGGAACATAAAAATTGCTAGACGATAAAAGACCAAGGTCCATGTAGTTCACTGTCTACCCTCCTGGTAGCCACACGTACAATGATAAATATAGCAATCAATCTCTATCAATTAGTTTACAACAGACCCAGACAACAGGTGCTAAAAACCCCAGTGGTAGGGAGCTTTGGGAACCATAGGTCCAAAGACACCTTTTTCCTCCCAAACATGCCACACTTAACACGTCATGTCTCAAATTACTCATTTACTGTAGCCCAAAATGTTATTTTCGAAAAGAAATCTATTTAATTTGCATTTCTGAGTGTTGAAATAACTTTGCATCCTGAAAATGATTGCCTTCTGACAATAACAGGAATGTGGATGGCAAGACTGCCACTAAAATGATGCCAAGATAGATAAAAGTTTTTAAGAACCTGTCGGAACAATTTACTACCTGTGGGAGTGAGACTCCACAATTTCATTGTTCCCTTTCTGGACTTCCAAGGTTGCGTGGCATCTCAGGATCATTTATCACATCATTAACAGGGTCCTTACGACATGAATTACCAATGGCTGCGGCAAGATTAATTCGCATTAACGGCATAAATCTAGCAATTTCATGACACGCGATGAACTTCAATGGAGAGGCTCACGGCAAATTTGCAATATTTTTGGTTTTGTCAAGGCTAACGGCAGAGTGCGGCAAATCATCCAGCAATTTGTGGAGAATTGGAACTCCTGACCTATCTCTTCGCCACAAATTGCTGGATATTTATGAACTATTAATGGCGAGCGCAGTGACATCACCATTATTTTTCCAGCAACTTCTGGGACAATATTTTGAGCTAATAAATGAATGTCCTGAACTAGTCCTCAGTTTACAGGAACAACTTTAGGATTCTAATACAAGATTTTATGACCATTTCAATTGAATGAAATTAACACAGCAACTTCTGTTTAAAGGCAGGTGAAGACAAGATCAGGCTCACCTATGAAGTCCTTCACCATAAAATAGTCTGCTGCAACAGTTGCCCTGATTTTAACCCTGCCCGCCTGGTGGGAACGGTGCAGGCAGGGGGTTAAAATGGCGCCTGGGCAGAACCTGTTGTGTTCCCATAACATTCCCGCTCCTCCCGCAATTTTAACTCCCAGGTTTTCAGGAGTGGAGGCCGCCCGCCACAGGCAGGTCGGGGGGGGGGTCTCATAAAAATTGAAATGTCAAGGTCCAATGACATAATTCAGACCCCGTGCAATTTTAATTCTGAATTGCAGGATTCACACACAGTCTCCAAGCCACCAGCAAAAGCTGGTAGCAAACAGCATCAGACGAGAAGAGACCCAGGTAAGTATTCATTTTTAAAATGTTGGGAAGGTTCCTCGTAGCCCAGGAGGAGCAGAAATGCTCCTCATAGGCCAACAAGGAAACCTTGGGCCTTATCTTCCCCGGGCTTCCCCCACAACCCCACCCCCGCACCCCCTCATCTAGTTGTGATCATCCCATACCCCTCCATCCCCCTTCCTGACTTACCTAGCTGGGGGCCATTTCCGTGGGTCTCTGGCAGCATCTGGAACCGCCCCAATTCCCACTCCCACCCGCCGGTGTTGATGTAATTCCCGTCTGCTTCGGGTGGGAGAAGGTTCAGCACTATTTCACGGAGGAGTTAAGTGGCCCCGGTCTCATGCTGAAATGTCTGCCAATGTTTCCCACCCCGCCCAGAGTTAAAATCGGGTGTGTTTAAACTCACAAATGAAGAAAGACCACTTGGGCAAGTAGCCAGATGTCCTTCGAGGGATACTACCTTCAGAAAAGAAAAGTAATTCTTGTAAGAGATATAGCCATAAAATATGCAAATACGATCCATTTAATGCTTCAAAATGGCCACCTCAAAAAACACAACAGACACGATGGCCCCAATATTACCAGGGAGGCGGGTTGGCAGCGGTGGGGGGGCGATTGGGCGCTAGGTAACCTGCCCAATAAAATCCGTCTGTTCCCCACGCGATCGCGGGTAAATTGAAACCACTTACCTTGGCTTCTGGGTTTCCTGTTGGAAACCTGTGCAGTGGGTGGACTGCACACCCGCATCACAGGATGTCACCGGGAGGAGCCCTATTTAAAGGAGCAGTGCTCCAATACTGCTCCTGCAGCAAACAGCCAAAATTATAGAATGGAGCAGCCCAGGGGAAAGACTGCTCCCAGGTTTAATGATGCCTCACTCCAGGTCTTACTGGATGGGGTGAGGAGGAGGAGAGACATCTTCTACCCGGCGGACGGGAGGAAGTGGCCTGCCTCTGCCCCCAAGAAGGCTTGGCTCGAGGTGGTAGAGGAGGTCACCAGCTCCAGCAACATATCCCACACCTGGATACAGTGCAGGAGGTGCTTCAATGACCTAACTAGGTCAGCCAAAGTGAGCACACTTATTCATTCTCCGACACTCCGTCTTCCACTTCACTGCCCCCACCCCACAACTCCTTCTGCACTGCCAACACTACTCTATCACATCACTCCTCACACCCACTCAAACCTCATCCTCAACTTACTTGCACTTACTCACCTCCCCAGTACTCATCCCACCACTACCACTCAACCCAATCCTCATACAATCTCATGGCTCCGTCTCATATTCACCCTCTGATGCATCTCTTTCACGGTCACCCTCACCCAACCTGCCACTACCTCTGCTGCAGCCACAGGGGATGCATCACGTATGAGTAGTAGGAAGCTTAAGGCAAAGGTGTCATGAGCACAAAGGGGATGCACAAGGGTGTTTGACAGTATGTCATGTTTTTTATTTATATTTGATTTTGGTTCGACTGACATTAAATATTATATTGTCACTACTACTGCCACGTCTTGGCCATTCTTGACTGGCTTGTGCAATAAGTCCCTTTCATGAGGTTCTCCATGAACACCCACACTTGATGCCACCCATTGGGTCACCCTACAGTGGGTGTATGTGTAGTTGCACAACTATTTTGTGCAGGTGCCTGTGGCGCAGCACTGTGTTGTGGAGCTCCACGTGGCGGAGATGGATGGCATGCCTGGCGAGGCTGGTGATGTTGCTTGTCCTTGGATGAAGTGATGAATGCAGCTATGGTGCCCCCCATCCTGATGGTATGAGTTTGAGGGGGTCCGCAAAGTAGGTAAATGCGTTTGTACAGCAGAGTTTAGAGTATAAATTTAAAATTTTGAGTGGAAAGACAAAGGTGTTACAGCCAAAACTTTGTCTGAAGTGACAGAATGCCCAGCTGCAATAAATGAGGTATTTCCCCCAACTGTCAAAAAATCCTTTGCATCTCCCACTGGCTGCTGATTGAAACACGTCTGCTCCAACAGGGAATGTTACCCACAGCATGGAAAACACGCTGAGGATCCATGACAATTGCACACCTGACAAAATCTCCTGTCAACGAGGTTTGTCAAGTATCTCAACTACCTAAATAACTATCTAAATTATCATCCCGCCGGCTTTAATTGCCGGTGGGAGTCCTGCATGCGGGAGCTGCGTGCGCACCCGAACGCCTCATTGGGGAACCCGGAAGTGGGTTGGAGCCGGGCTCCGGACCTGCTCCGGGATTCCCCCATTTTAGGAGCCCCCCCGCTCCGAAAGCACCCGCTCGGCCATCCTAAAATCGGCCCCAATGTCTTATGGATGTCCTAAACTGCACAAGGATTGATGAAAATATGACGGAGGCGAAATTGGGCCATTTAGCGCCCGTTTTGTAGGCGTTACAGGGTCACGTAAGCCCCTAAAATGGTGTCCGAGATGCATGCGCACATTACCGATGGGAAGTGCGCAGGACGCCATCTTGTTAAAGGGGTTTGTGCGCGTGTGCCTAACGACTGCCGGCAGCATGTAGATTAGGGAGATCATGATGCGAATCAGTGTGCAATGCTGATTTGAAGCAACCGGTGAAATTTTTGAATGCCACACTCCAGCCAACGCACCGTCCTAACCTCAATCAGCTGAACGGGACTTAAACTGCATGAAGGACCCCCCCACCAGCGCTATTTAAAGGGATCATGAAGTACTTATAGGTTAATTGCTGGATTATTCATTCTGGCTGCTGCTGCATTTATATCTGTTTTTGGCCGTTTCCTATACTTGGCCAAAGTTTCAATATTCTATAGAGAGAGTGGCCTGGCTGACCTTGCAGTACTGTTAGTGACATTTAAAATATAGCGCTGAAAAAGTTATTTCCAGACATGGGTGGCCTGGTAGGGCTTCCTCTGGGAATTGAACATGACTGGGAGCATGCAGAGAGGCCACGCAGAGTAGAACAAGCTGCTGGAAAAGGGAGGAGGAGGAGGAGCAGGGCACTCAGCACAAGGACATATCCGCAGAGGGCCTTCGGGGAGCAATTCTCTTACCTCAACTTCAGCGATGACCAGTGCATCAGATGCCTTCGGTTCACTAAAGAGGTTGTGACTGAAATTTGTCAACTGCTGCAGCCACAAGTGCAGCCTCAGAGCAGGGCAAGGACAGCATTTTTTGTGGATGTCAAGGTGACCGTAGCTCTTAATTTTTATGCCTCGAGCTCCTTTCAGGCGGCTGCTGGAGATATAAGCAACATCTCGCAGTTTGCAGTGCACTAGTGTATAAGGGAGGTCACTGAGGCACCGTACGCAATGAGCAACAGGTTCATCTCATTCCCTCTTACCAGAGAAGCAGGGGGAGTGAGCACAAGGTTTTGCATGGATTGCAGACTTCCCCATGGTGCAGGGTGCCATTGACTGCATGCACACATTGCCATGCATGCTCCACATCTGCACTCAGCCATATTCATGAACAGAAAGGGATTCCACTCCCTCAATGTGCAGCTGGTGTCGACCACATGTAGCGCATCACGCAGGTCAATGCCCGCTATCCTGGCAGCAGTTATTACTCCTTCATTCTGTGGCAGTCTTCTGCTCTACCTGTATTTCAAGCAGCACGCAGCTCAAAGGCAGGCTACTGGGCGACAAGGGTTATCCTCTCATGCAATAGGTCATAACTCCAGTCCAGCATGCACGCACACGTGCACAGCAGGCCTATAACGAGAGCCATGCTGCCACACGGAACATCTTGGAGCACACCATAGGCATCCTCAAGCAGTGCTTCTGCTGCCTGGACCGCTCTGGAGGAGCCCTGCAGTACTCAGCTGAGCGGGTATCAAAATTGGTCATTGTACGCTGCATGCTGCACAACCTGGCCAGTATGAGGGAACAGCCCTTGTCACCACCTATCCGGTGAGAACCTGAGTCAGAGGAAGAGGCAGAGGTGGAAGAGGCTGCTGAGGAGGAGGAGGAAGTGCAGCAGGAAGTGGAGGAAGAGGGAGGCTACAAGGTAGACAGGTCCTTTCTGCCAGGCCTCTGCATGATCAGATTATTAATGAATGATACCAGTAATCTCAAGGACATCTCCCCATTCACCACCAGTCCCACACTCCTTACCTTTCCACTCCCACATGACCATCAAATTGTCCTCCTAATGATTACACATTGCTTCCTCCCTCAGCTCATCGCAGAAATAAAAACCACCACCAAATACAAATTCAAATCCACATTTATAAATTAACACATGAAATTATGCAAACAAAATGAGACTATTCACCCTTGTGCATTCCCTTAGTGCCTATCGATCGTGTGCCTTTACCTTTCCTAGTGCTCCTGCTTCTATGAGTTGTAGCCCCAGTGGCTGGAGCATGGGTGGTGGGAGGCTGCTGAGCTTCAATTGAGGAGAGTGAAGATGGCCTTGGAGGACTACCTTGAGCAGTTCTGGGCCGAGAGGTCCCAGCTTCAGACTGTACCAGCTGGGCCTGGGCTGCAGCAGTCTGGCCTGGCTGGATGACAAGCAACAGCAAGGGCACTGGCAGAGTGGCAGGGGTGGGAGCAGGAATGCTGTCATCCTGAGAGAGTCATGATGTGGAGATGCCGGTGATGGACTGGGGTTGACAATTGTAAACAATTTTACAACACCAAGTTATAGTCCAGCAATTTTATTTTAAATTCACAAGCTTTCGGAGATTTTCTCCTTCCTCAGGCAAATGTTTCAAGATCTCCTTGAAGCCTACGCATTTATACATATTGAACAATACATGGTGTTTACAGACTGCCCCTGCAACTGCCCGTTGCCAAGGCAATCACCGTGTTCAGACAGAGAGGTGTTACCTGCAGAACCCCCGAATACACATTCAACAAAAAAACAAACAGGGAAAAAAAACAGAGAAAAAAAAAAACAGAGAGAGGCAGAAACATCCGGAAGGCAGAGAGAGCCAGCAAAATGACCCATTATATTAAAAACAGATAACATTTGTTCGCTGGTGGGGTAACGTGTAGCGTGACATGAACCCAAGATCCCGGTTGAGGCCGTCCTCATGGGTGCGGAACTTGGCTATCAATTTCTGCTCGACGATTTTGCGTTGTCGTGTGTCTCGAAGGCCGCCTTGGAGTACGCTTACCCGAAGGTCGGTGGATGAATGTCCATGACTGCTGAAGTGTTCCCCGACTGGGAGGGAACCCTCCTGTTTGGCGATTGTTGCGCGGTGTCCGTTCATCCGTTGTCGCAGCGTCTGCATGGTCTCGCCAATGTACCATGCTCTGGGGCATCCTTTCCTGCAACGTATGAGGTAGACAACGTTGGCTGAGTCACAGGAGTATGAACCATGCACCTGGTGGGTGGTGTCATCTCGTGTGATGGTGGTATCTGTGTCGATGATCTGGCATGTCTTGCAGAGGTTACCGTGGCAGGGTTGTGTGGCGTCGTGGACGCTGTTCTCTTGAAAGCTAGGTAGTTTGCTGCGAACGATGGTCTGTTTGAGGTTGGGTGGCTGTTTAAAGGCGAGTAGTGGAGGTGTGGGGATGGCCATAGCGAGGTGTTTGTCCTCATTGATGACATGTTGAAGGCTGCGGAGAACATGGCGTAGTTTCTCCGCTCCGGGGAAGTACTGGACGACAAAGGGTACTCTGTTGGTTGCGTCCCGTGTTAGTCTCCTGAGGAGGTCTATGCGATTTTTTGCTGTGGCCCGTCGGAACTGTCGATCGATGAGTCGAGCGTCATATCCCATTCTTACTAGGGCGTCTTTCAGCGTCTGTAGGTGTCCATCGCGTTCCTCCTCGTCTGAGCAGACCCTGTGTATTCGCAGGGCCTGTCCATAGGGGATGGCCTCTTTGACGTGGTTAGGGTGGAAGCTGGAAAAGTGGAGCATCGTGAGGTTGTCCGTGGGCTTGCGGTAGAGTGAGGTGCTGAGGTGCCCGTCTTTGATGGAGATTCGTGTGTCCAAGAAAGAAACTGATTCTGAGGAGTAGTCCATGGTGAGCTTGATGGTGGGATGGAACTTGTTGATGTTATCGTGTAGTCTCTTTAGTGATTCCTTGCCGTGGGTCCATAGAAAGAAAATGTCGTCGATGTATCTGGTGTATAGTGTTGGTTGGAGGTCTTGTGCAGTGAAGAAGTCCTGCTCGAACTTGTGCATGAAAATGTTGGCGTATTGGGGTGCGAATTTGGTCCCCATGGCTGTTCCGTGTGTTTGGGTAAAGAACTGGTTATCGAAGGTGAAGACATTGTGATCCAGGATGAAGCGGATGAGTTGTAGGATGGCTTCCGGAGATTGGCTGTTGTTGGTGTTGAGTATTGATGCTGTCGCAGCGATGCCGTCATCGTGGGGGATACTGGTGTATAGTGCCGAGACGTCCATCGTGGTGAGAAGTGTTCCTGGTTCAACTGGTCCGTGGGTACTGAGTTTTTGTAGGAAGTCTGTAGTGTCACGACAGAAGCTGGGGGTTCCCTGTACGATGGGTTTCAGGATGCCCTCGATGTATCCAGAGAGGTTCTCACACAGGGTTCCGTTGCCTGATACGATGGGACGTCCGGGTGTGTTGGCTTTGTGTATCTTTGGGAGGCAGTAGAAGTGTATCTTTGGGAGGCCTCCAAGGCGGCCTTCGAGACACACGACAACGCAAAATCGTCGAGCAGAAATTGATAGCCAAGTTCCGCACCCATGAGGACGGCCTCAACCGGGATCTTGGGTTCATGTCACGCTACACGTTACCCCACCAGCGAACAAATGTTATCTGTTTTTAATATAATGGGTCATTTGCTGGCTCTCTCTGCCTTCCGGATGTTTCTGCCTCACTCTGTGTTTTTTTTTTTCTCTGTTTTTTTTCCCTGTTTGTTTTTTTGTTGAATGTGTATTCGGGGGTTCTGCAGGTAACACCTCTCTGTCTGAACACGGTGATTGCCTTGGCAACGGGCAGTTGCAGGGGCAGTCTGTAAACACCATGTATTGTTCAATATGTATAAATGCGTAGGCTTCAAGGAGATCTTGAAACATTTGCCTGAGGAAGGAGAAAATCTCCGAAAGCTTGTGAATTTAAAATAAAATTGCTGGACTATAACTTGGTGTTGTAAAATTGTTTACAATCCTGAGAGAGGACAGCAGGTTCATTTTCCACGGCACCACGGCCACTCTCCCGGGGCGGCACCTCAGCAATCCTGATGATCTGTTAGAGAACAGATTGCTGGACTGCTGTGATGCCCTGGAAGCCCCTTTCAACAGTGGTCCCCAGACCCATGATAGCAGCAGTCTGAGCTTCCAAGACAGCAGTCTGAGCTCCAAATGCAGCAGTCAGACCTTTGATGGCAGATGTTTGTGCTGCAATGGAAACTGTGTCATCGGTCATCAGATGCTGCATCACAGTGGGTTTCACAGGTGTGCTGATGGAGGTGACCACCCGTTCCATGTGGGAAAGGATGGGCTCCAAGCTCTGCGCAAAGCCCTGTGCCAAGTTGGAGCTGGACTCCTCCATGCTCCTTGACATTGTGTGCAAGCTTTCTAGCAGGCTTTCCAGTGCACCAAGCATTTGGTGGTGTATGCCCATCAGCCTTCTTCTGTAGCCTGGCCCATTGAAGTCATCATTTGACTCCTCAGCAGCAGAACTAGTGAGCGACCTCGCCCTCCGGTGAGCTGGCACCTGTGATATCCATTCCCCCCGCCCTGGCTCCTGCGCACTTGTGCCAGGTGTCTCACCACATGCAGATCCCTCCTCTATCCCAGCCTCTAACGTACATGCAGTGTCAGTCTCTGAGCTGATGGCTGCGAGTGTAAGATCGAGTGACGGTGTGTCTTCATCATCACTGTCACCTTCCTCTGCCTTCTCTGGGCCGGTTCCAGTTCTTGGGTATCTGAAATGAAAAAAGGGACACGGGTTGAGGGGAGAGGAGAAAGTAAGATGTGCTCACACCATCTGCAGCACGTGAGTCAGAAAAGATTGTGGGATGAGGGAGAAGTGGAAAGTGAGAAGGAGGATTCAGTAGGCAGAGACCCTCATCATCGATACCTCCAGTACCGCCAGTGACCACGGTCGCAGCGATGGCCCTTCCAATGATGGCCAGCACTGTCTCCTCCATGGGGGTGAGGATGTGTAAGCCCTCCTGTCCTCCTCCAGTTCTTTCCTGCTGTCTATTGTTATGCGCCACCTTCTCTTGCAAGAAAGAGGGAAGTGTGTCAGTGAGTGTCCTGCAAGATGTTTGGGTGATGTGGCTGTCATGGTCGAATAGCTGCCAATGTGTGTGACCTGTGAGTTGTGGGTGTGCGGCTTGCAACAGTGGTAATGTGTGAGTGTGAGATGAAGCATCTGATTTGAACAGTTGAGTACTGATAGAAGGAGATTGTTGGGAGGTGGGTGATGAGGGATGTAGTGTGTGGAGCAATGGGTGAGGCTAGTGGTGCAGTTGGTATGATATGCCACTTGAAACTTGAACTCATTCACCTCATGTGAAATCATTGAACTTTTTCCTGCACTGCATCCATATTCTTTGCGCTATGCTCCTGGCATTTACCTCCTCCGCTACTCCCTCCCACTGCCTCTTGAGTATATGTCTGGAGGGCATCCTGCCCCCCTGTGGATATTGGATGCCCCTCCTTCTCTCCAGCTCTTACACCAAGGCCTTCAGTGCATCAGCAGAGAACCTTGGTGCACGCTCTCTCCCAGGCGCAGCCATTCTTCAAAGTTTTAGAGAACCGAGTCACTTTTCAAACGACTCCTACCACTTCTTGCAGCCACAGTGCACCTCCCCTTTAAGAGGTGCAGGCCGCCTTTAATAAGCACCAGCCACTCGTGATATCGGGGCCCCCTGCTGATGCGTGCACCCAATCAACAGCACAGGTAGCGCTGGCTGCACACAGCAATCATTTAAAAGGAATGCTACGTGCTGTCTGCATTGCAACGAACAGGCACAGATTAATTACGCACCGCGATCCCAATGCCCGTTTTCAGGGGTTATCAGATTTAACCTCCGATATGTTTACCCTGTTTCCCGTTGCAGTACCTGCACTGAGCAGCTACTTTGAGATATCTCTTTGCAGTGTCTTAGAATGTGTTGCATTACATTATAATGAGAAATCTCTCCCATGTTCGGAACAGATTTCTTGTTCGTACTCACATACTTTAAGCATTTAAATTGGGCAGCACAAAAGTGCAAAGAATAATGCTGAGCTTCAGTTATTCAAACAATCAGAGGCTGAGAGTTCTCAACAGATATAAATGCTGCAGGAAGTTTGCTCCCATGAAAATCCAGTGCCAGATTTTATTCCTAGTCCGAAAGTGCACTACATTTTTTGGTGCATTATAACCCAAAGAGAAGGAAACAGCAGGGAAGCAAGTACTTTTATCAAATTTCTGCATGATCAAAACTTTCACAGTGATAAATTATGAACTGCTGTTATTGAAGTCTGGTGACTCAATCATTTATTCATCGAGTTTGTTCTGAAATTTTTACATTGCATTTGACTGGTGCAAAACTAATAAGAATAAAATAAATCAAGATATAGCTGTAAAAAACCTTAAAATTGTTGTGTTTTACAGCATATTTAAAAGGAATCTGATAGCCAACTTTAAAACATTCCAGCTTTTGGATTCATATTTTGAATAGTTGTGTGTTGAGGAATAAAATGTTAACAAAATAATTGTTCTGTGAAGTTTTATGATTAGAGGTGATAAATTATACAAAAAAGTCAGGCAACTTACAGTATGAAACAAGGTCGATTTCAAAATGCTAGTTTTCAAGCCTGTTGGCCTCCGCTAGCTTTTTTTTTAAAACACAAATATTTTGCTTAACTTGGAAATAGCCAGATGTAGGTAAAAGATGGGTAGACAGAAGCAGCTGGTGTTATGCCGAGATGTGATAAATTAGAGTTGCTTCCTAACTTTTTTTACTGCATCTTCTGTCACGTGTGTACAGAGCTTTGAAGCCCTATTATACTGACTGAGAACACACCAGTTAGATAGTTCCATTGTATTCTATATGCATCACCATTTAAACATTCTACCCGGAGCTGGTAAGGCGAATAGTTATTACAGGTTTACGGATCTGATTCATATGGCAAAATTCATTTATTGTAATTTTTTGAAAAGTTACAATATTTAAAAAGAGGCAAACTCAGTGCATTGGGGCTCTAATGCTTAGCAACATGGAGTGATCTGACACAGGTTCATGCCTAGGATTCCCAACACAGAACTCCAGATCCTAATCATGCAATAAAAGATTCCTAAAAGGAAGGATAAAAAAAAAATCAGAGTCAAGTATCACCTTATCTGGCACTCTCATATTTCCTAGCAACAGGTTCCAGAATGGCATTGGCATTGGACAGGGAGTAGAGCTATGTGCCTGCTCTCTGCCCTCTCGGACTGAGTATTCTAAAGTTAAAGGTGGGGATTAACAGTAGACCAGGAGCTCTGCTTTATAGTTGAGTGCTGTGACTGTTGTTACCTCATGTTGTTACAAGAAGGAATAGAGGTCTTACAAGTTTGGGATCGGCATAAATACTTTCTCAGGTATGGCGATGCTGGTCATTCCCCAAGCCTCGGATCATCTCATGTTCAGGAGTGTGCCCATACTGCCCAATATCCAATTATATGATAGCGTACCCCGGGTGGTGTAACAACAGGACCCCTCTTCTGATCTGAACTGAATATCATATCTTTCACAAGTGCCTCCATGTGCGCTACACCAACCTTTCTAAAGGCAAACTGAGAAACACTTAGTGACAATGGCTTCGGTCTTCCCAATATTTAGTTGGAAGAAATTTTTGCTCATCCATTACTAGATGTCGGACAAGCAGTGTGACAAATCAGAGAGTGTGGAGGAGTCGAGGGAGGTGGTTTGAGGTAGAGCTGGGCATCATCAGCATTCACGTGTTTTCGGATGTTTTCTCCGAGGGCTAGCATGTAGATGAGAAATAGGAAGGAGCCAAGGATAGATCCTTGGGGGACTCCAAAGGTAACGGTGCAGGAGCGGGAAGAGAAGCCATTGCAGGGGATTCTCTGGCTACAACTGGATAGGTAAAAATGGAACCAGGCGAGAGCAGTCCCAATCAGCTGGATGACGGAGGAGAGGCATTGGAGGAGGATGGTGTTGTCAACCGTGTCAAAGGCTACAGACAGGTCGAGAAGGATGAGGAGGGATAGTTTACCATCATCATAGTAATTTGTGACTTTGATAAGGGCTGTTTCAGTACTGTGGCAGGGGCAGAAACTTGATTGGAGGGATTCAAACATGGAGTTGCGCGAAAGATGGGCACAGATTTGGGAGGCGACGACACGTTCAAGGACTTTGGAGAGGAAAGGGAGGTTGGAGATGGGGCAATAATTTGCAAGGCCAGAGGGGTCAAGTGTGGTTTTTTTGAGGAGGGGGTGATGGCAGCAGATTTGAAGGGGAGGGGGAACAGTACCTGAGGAGAGGGAGCCGTTAACAATATCAGCTAACATGGGGGCCAGGAAGGGAACTTGGGTGGTCAGCAGTTTGGTGGGAATAGGGTCGAGGTGGCAAGAGGTGGGTCTCATGTTCAAGATGAGCTCGGAGAAGGCATGAGGAGGGATAGGAGAGAAACTAGAGAAAGATGTGAGTTCAGAGCAAGAACAGGGCGGAACCTGAGGGGAAGTTTGGCTTGGTGGGCTAGGGGAAGGGAGGGAAGTAGCAGAGGCAGCTAAACGGATGGTCTCTTAGTGACGAAGAAGTCCATGAGCCCCTCGCACTTTTCGTTGGAGGTGAGGGGGAGGGGGCAGGGAAGAGGAGTTTAAGAAGATGGTTTGTAGTGGAGAAGAGAAGCTGGGAGTTATCTTTGCATTCCAGGATGACCCTGGAATAGTGAAGAGTTTTGGCAGAGGAAAGCAGATGGCTAAACCAGTTGTCCGCCATAAATGTTCAAGTCTGCATCCCTTGGACTTAAGGGAGCGGAGACGAGGGCCATACCAGGGTGAGAGCGTGTAATGGTTTTAATGGGGACAAGGGCATCAAAGGTGGAGATGAGGGTGTGAATGAACAGGTTTTTGTGGTGAATGGATGGCCAAAGGCTAGGTAATTGGGAACAGTCAAAGCACATTCCATTTCACTCAATCTCCCTTCTCTCCACAAAAAGAGAGAGAAAAATAATAATGCACATACCCTGTCCCTTTCATAGTTTACTGGCTTTTAGCATGCCCTATTTTCTCCTAAGCTTCAAATTGCAAAAACTGACCTCCTGCATTTTAGCTTCCAGAACCTCGCAGTCTCTTTTTTAAAAACTTGACTGGCCCCTAAAATGGACTTTTACCTTTCTTTACATAGAATAAAGAACATAGGACCAGGAGTAGGCCATTCAGCTTTCAGCTCCTTTGATTATCTTAAACAACTCAATTAGTTCACCCCTTAATCTTCTATATTCAAGGGAATACAGGCCAAGTCTATGCAACCTGTCCTCATAATTTAACCCTTTTAGCCCCTGTATCATTCTGGTGAATCTGCGCTGCACCCCCTCAAGGGCCATTATATCCTTCCTGAGGTGTGGTGCCCAGAACTGAATACAGTACTCCAAATGGGGTCTAACTGGAGCTCTAACAGCTGTAACATTACTTCCACCCCTCTGTATTCCAGCCCTCTTGATATAACGGCCAACATTCCATTAGCCTTTTTAATTATTTTCTGTAGCTGCCCACTAGCTTTTAGTGATTTCTGTACTTGGATCCCTAAATCTCTCTGCTCATCCACAATTCCTAGCTTCTCGCCATTTAGAAAATACTCTGATCTATCTTTCTTAGGTTCAATGTGCTAAAATGCAGGAGGTCAGTTTTTGCAATTTGAAGCTTAGGAGAAAAGAGGACATGCTAAAAGCCAGTAAACTATGAAAAGGACAGGGTATGTGCATTATTATTTTTCTCTCACTTTTTGTGGAGAGAAGGGAGATTGAGTGAAATGGAATGTGCTTTGACTGTTCCCAATTGCCTAGCCTTTGGCCATCCATTCACCACAACAACCTGTTCATTCACACCCTCATCTCCACCTTTGATGCCCTTGTCCCCTGGACCTCTCGCTTTCCCACATTGAACTCCATCTGCCATAGTTTTGCCCACTCACTTAATCCATCAATGTCCCTTTGCAACTTTCTGCTCCCATCTGCACTATTTACTGTGCCACCTAACTTAGTGTCATCAGCAAACTTAGATATACGGTTCTCTATTCCATCATCCAAGTTATTTAAAATATAGTGAAAAGCTGAGGCCCCGGTACAGATCCCTGGGGGACACCACTGGTCAATCCTGCCAATTTGAGTACATACCCATTATCCCTACTCCCTGCCTTCTACCTCCCAACCAATTTCCTATCCAAGCCTCCAATTCCATGCACTCTCACTTTTGTTAACAGTCTCTTATGTGGAACCTTGTCGAATGCCTTCTGGAAGTCCATATAAATAACATCCATAGAGATTCCCTTATCTACCACGTTGGTAACCTCCTCAAAAAAATTCAACTATATTTGTTAGACATGACTTACCCGTTTCAAATCCATGCTGGCTCTCTCTGATCAGTTCACATTTGTCCAAATGCTCAGTCACACTATCCCTAATAACAGATTCTAGTAACTTCCCCACAACTGACTTTAGACTAATAGGCCTATAATTTTCTAGATTATCTCTCCTACATTTCTTAAAGAATGGAGTGACATTGACAGTTTTCCAATCCAAGGGGACAATTCTTGAATCAAGAGAGTTTTGGAAGATCATGACTAAAGCACCTACAATTTCCTCACCTATTTCTTTTAATACCCTGGGGTGGAAACCATTGGGTCTATCTTTAATCTCATTAGTTTCTCCATCACCATTTTTTATTAATATTGAATCTTGTCAGTTCCTCCCTTTGATTGCTTTTTAGTTTTCCTCGTATCTCTGGTATTTTATCCTCATCCTCTACTGTGAAGACTGAAACAAAGTAGTTATTTAGTAAGTCTGCCATTTCCTGATTTTCAATTACAATATCACCTTCATCTGTCATTAAGAGGCCCACATTACTCTTAGCCACCCTCTTTCTCTTAATATGCTTGTAAAAACCTTTAGTATTGTCCTTGATATCCATTGCAAAGTTTTTCTCATATTCCTTTTCTGCAGCTCTCACCACTTTCCTTGTATCCATTTGGTGTTCTTTATATCTCTCTCAGTGCATGGGATCTTTACTGTTCTTTGTCTTCGTATAAACCCTTTCTTTTAGTTTTATACTATCTCTCACTTCCCTTGTTGACCAAGGTTGTTTAATTACATACATAGAGCTTTTGCCCTTTAGGGGTATGTACAGATCTTGTATTCTACCAAATACTTCTTTAAGCACCTCTCACTGTTTATCCATAATTTTATCCGTTAATAGTTCTGCCCAGTCTATTGTGGTCGAGTCCTGCTTCATTCATCCAAAGTCAGCCTTACCTAAATTTAAAACCTTGGTTTATGACTCACCCATCTCCCTCTCAAACCAAATATCAAATTCAATCATCTTATGTTCACTGTTAGCTTGGTGTTCCCTTACTGTGACATTATTGACTAATTCAGGCTCATTACTTAACACTAAATCTAAGATGGCCTATTCTCTTATTGGTTCAAGAACATATTGTTCCAGAAAACTACACTCAAGAAATTCGCTGCAGTCTATATTAAAATTAAAGTCTCCCATTATAACTACGCTGTTTTTGCAACAAGCTTCTCTGATCTCCATGTTAATGTTTCCCTCCACTTTATTACTGCTATCTGGAGGTCTATAAACAACTCCCACCAAAGTGTTGCATCCTTTTTTATTCCTCAATTCTACCCAGAGCGTTTCGACAGCCTGCTCACCCTTACTGATATCACCTCTTTCTAATATGTAATAGTGTCCCTTATCAATATGGCTACTCCACCTCCTTTTCCACTTTCCCTGTCCTTTCTAAAGACCGATAACCTGGAATATTTATCTCCCAGTTATGCCCAGCTTATAGCCAGGTCTCAGCGATGGCCACTACGTCACACATCGAAGATCGCGGGGTGGGGGTGGGGGGGTCAGAGTTGTGGGGTGGGGGGTCGGAGATAGTAGCCGGTGGGGGGGGGCGGGTGGTGAGTCGGAGATTGTGTGGGGTGGTCACTGCAGGTAGGCTTGTTGGGCCTGGGGGAAGCACTCCTGCTCCTCCAGGCCCACAAGCTAAGCTAAAAAGGCACTTGCCTGCTGTTTCAGGCCTTCTCGCCTCCTCTCACGTGGCATGAAGTCGAAGGCCTGGGAAATCCGTCCCCCAGGAGTTAAAAACAAAAAAAAAGTCAAAATGGAGGCCAGCAGCCTCCTTGAAAGCTTTTACTGACCGACCCACCTTCTAAGAGCGGGTTGGTCACCCTCCGTGAAAACTCGAAGTGGGCAGGTTGGGGGCGGGTTTTAGGTTTTTAAAATTTCGATAGCCCCCTTGCTCCCAACCCACCCATTTTTCCCATTTAAAATCATGCCCTACATTTCTATTATGCCCCTCCCCACTTTGGACTGCCTTCTGCTCTGTTATAATTGGATAGCCATGTGGTGAAGGATAGAATACTAGAGCCTGGTCTTTAGTTCTTTTGAAGCCATTATTGATAGAGATTCCCCTTACACACACACCATATCCTAGCTAAGCTCTCCTATAAAAAGGATACAAGAAAGTCCCCAATTAATACCCACCGCCTGAATACACTTAACACTCATTGATATAAATCATACAATTAACATGTTCCACGGTGCCGAGGTCAACATTGTACCTGTCCTCCCTGCAGTCTTTCTCCTCATCCTCACTGGTATCAAGTACATTGTACCTGTTGGACAGGACCGGTGCCTGCAGGACCTCCTCCTCCATCTCCCCTCGGTTCCCCTTACCCAGCTGACCGAGAGTCAAACTCTCCCCTTCCTGTCCCTGTGCTTTCCTCTGGGGTGTGACTACTCTGGAGTAAACTATCCAGAAATTCCTCCCCCTACCTTATGTGTCGCAGGGTCTCTAACTCGCACTCCAGCTCAACAAGGCTGATTGACATGAACATCCCTGGCCCTTTAATGCCCTCCATCTCAGTGCTATGGTCTATGGTTTTTAAACCTGTGAGAGTTAATTTTGTTTATTTTTTAAAACACTTAAATGTAACTTGATTCCAAAATCCTTTCCATGAAAAGTAAAAGATGAAAAATCCCAAAACGCAGCTAGAGTAAGTTTATTCCCTTTGGCTTTGTCCCAGGAGATAGAAACTTTAGCAGCTGCTGACTCCTCAAAAAGGAGTACAAAAAAATTTAAACCATTCTTTTGAGCGCAGCCATGGGAAACACAAAAATGAGAGGAGGGGAGGGGAGGGGGGACGGCAGGAGGGGAGGAAGTCGTAAATTGTCTTCCTGGAAAAATGCTTCCAAACACGATAGGAGAGGTACTATTTTCCACAGGCCTGGCTAGCATCATCGTGGTTAAGGACTTTTAATCTTTTTTTCTTCTCAGAACTAATTTGGGAATGAGTTATGTTTAAGGGTTCCGAGCAGGGAAATGTAGATTCGGATTCAGATGAACTAGAATGCTTTAGAGACTGTGGGCTCGATTTTAGGAGGGAGGAGGGAGGCGCGTTGGCAGCAGGGGGTCGACTGGGCGCGTGGGTAACGCGCCCGGTGAATTCGGGGTGCTCCGCACGCGATCGCAGCCGAATTGAAGGCACTTACCGTGGCTTCCGGGTTTCGCCCTGTAAAGCTGCGCAGCGGGCAGACTGCGCACCCGCATCATAGGCTGTCAGCTGGAGGAGCCCTATTTAAAAGGGGCAGCCCTCCACTGACTGATACTGCAGAAAGGAGCCAAAATTACAGCATGGAGCAGCCCAGGGGGAAGACTGCTCCCAGGTTTAATGATGCCTCACTCCAGGTCCTACTGGATGGGGTGAGGAGGAGGAGGACGGAGATCTTCTCCCCAGCGGACGGGAGGAAGTGGCCTGCCTCTGCCACCACAAAGGCCTGGCTCAAGGTGGCAGAGGAGGTCACCAGCACCACCACATATATCACGCACCTGCATACAGTGCAGGAGGCGCTTCAATGACCTCAGTAGATCAGCCAAAGTGAGTGCACTCACTCATTTGCTTACACTCCATCTGCCACATCACCGCCCCCACCCCACATCTCCTTCTGCACTGCCAACACTACTCTATCACATCACTCCTCACACCCACTCAAAGCTCATCCTCATCTTACCTGCACTTACTCACCTCGCCAGTACTCATCCCGCCACTACCACTCAACCCAGTCCTTATACAATCTCATAGCTCCATTTCATACTCACCCTCTGATGCATCTCTTTCACAGTCAGCCTCACTCAACCTGCCACTACCTGTGCTGCAGCCACAGGGCATGCGTCGCAGATGTGTAGTTGGAAGCGTAAGGCAAACGTGTCCTGAGCATGATGGGGATGCACAAGGGTGTTTGAGGGTTTGTCATGGTTTTTACTTATATTTGATTTCTGATCAACTCACATTACATATTATATTGGCACCACTACTGCCATGTCTTTGCAAATCTTGTCTGGTTTGTGCAATTATGCCCTTTCCTGAGGATCACCATGAAGACCCACACCTGATGCCACCCATTGTGTCACTGCAGAGTGGGTGTAGGTGTATTTGCAGGACTCTTTTGTGCAGACAACTGAGAGATGTCGGCGATGTCCTCGGTGGCACCCTGGAAGGATACGGAGGAGAAGTTGTCGAGGGCAGTGGTGACTTTGACAGCGATGGTGCTCGGGCCAGCCGGGAGCAGCTCGGCATGAAGGAGGCTGCAGATGTCCACGACTACATGTCGAGTGACTCTGAGCCTCCGTGTGCACTGCTGCTCAGAGAGGTCCAGGAAGCTGAGCCTCAGTCTATAGATCCTGTGGCGAGGGTAGTGCCCTCTGCGACACATCTCTCTCTGCGGTTGCCCTCCCTCCTGCTGTGCAGGTTGATGTGTCACAGCACTGTGTTGTGGAGCTCCACGTGTCAGAGGTGGACGGCGTGGCCGGTGATGCTGTTCGTCCTCCGAGGAGATCATGACTGCAGCTATGGCGGCTCCCATCCGGAAGATGTTCATTTGAGGGGGTCCGCAAGGTAGGTAAATGTGTCTGCACACCGGGGTTGAGGTTGCAAGTTTGTGAATTTGATTGTTAGGAGGAGGGTGGTGGAGGCCAAACTTTGTCCAAAGTGACAGAGTGGCCTCCTGCAATGAGTGAGGATCTCCCCCCCACCCCCGCAACTGTCAAATGGACCTTTGCAGCTGCCACAGGCTGATGGCTGCAACACGTCCATTTCAAATGGGAATGTTTCCCCCAGTAGGGGAAATATGCTCAGTTGAGTTGAAAATCCCACCCCTCCTAAAATATCCTACAAATCAGGTCTGCAAACGACCCGAACTATCTAATTAATTGGTTTAAGTGGGCTTTAATTGCCGGTGGGAGTCCCGCATGCCACGGCTGCGCGCGCATCTAATCGTGTCACTGGGGAACCCGGAAGTGGGCGAGTTGGAGCCGGGCTCTGGACCCGCGCTGTGAATCCCCGATTTTCGGAGCGCACCCGCCACGAACCAGCCGTCTTGGACGTCCGAAAAGCGAGCCCTGTAAGTTAGTTTAGAGCTTTCAATGAACATTCACACCTTTTTAATTGATTGGATGACCTATTCGCTTGAGCTGAAAGTGCACTTTTGGAGTTAGTCAGTTTTGTTGACAGGCCTATTGGTGAATCGTTGAATGGGGGGAGAGGAGTCAGAGGGACAGTACTTTCACTTGGTGGGACCACAGTGAGAAAAGGAGCAAAGAGACATGGGCAGTGAATTTTAAACAGGAGACTGCAAGGTGCAGGCCTGGGCCTTGCCCTGGAGCAGGAATTTAAGATGCAGGAGGTTAGTTTCTGTCCTTGGAAATAGTCTAGAAAGAAAGGTAATGCAAAAAACAAGTGAATCAGCCCACGAAAGGGCAGTGGTTTATCATTTTTTGAAGAGAGAAGTGAAAATTGAGTGATGGGAATTAAGTTTGTTTACAAATGTTACTCTCTATATTCGCTTGCTCTTTGTAAAATAAAGCATTTTAATATTTTGTATCTTGCATTGTCTCACTAAGTGTTTCTCAGTCCACCTCTAGAAAGATTGAAGAAGGGCATGTGATGACATGTGCAAAAGACATAGGGGTGAAATTGGTATTCAGTGCAAAATGGGCGATAATGAATTGGCAGTCCATTTTATACCCAGCCTGATTTTCGTTTCCCTTGAAGTAAATCAGATCACAAGGGGGTACTATTGTTACACCCCTGGGTGATGCTATGTTTAATTAGATATTATGCAATATGTGCGCACTGCTAAAAACAAGGTGCTTGAACTGCTTGCAGGAGTGAGCAGCATGGCTGCACCCAAGAGAGAACATCTAAGACAGACCCAAAACTTGTACCAAGCACCTTTTATAGGTAGGACACCACTAACAGTTCTGGGAGAGAAGGTCAAACCAACTAAAACTTCTTAATCAAAAATCATGACATCTTAATTTATACCAGTAATGTCAGGTTTAATTAATGTCATGTGCTGTCCTTTGGTCATGGAAGTTATTCAACAATCCAGCAGACATCACGTACCAAGGTCGTCCAGGCATGCACGAAGAATCAAAACATGAACAGTACAGACACTTGCCTAGCAATACTGTGCATCCTAGACTTATGAACAGCACCTTTCTTGAGGAGCCCAGGGGCAGACCATTCAGGAGATCCTTCAACCTGCTCGCTGTGGACACTGCATAACCAAGAACTAACTGAAGGAGCCACTTTTTTCTCCCTCTAATTTCCTCCACTCTGCTCCTCACTGGGGTTACAGTTCCATAGTTGCTGTTCACCCTCCAGTGCTTTGTCCAAAGGCTCATTCTTCATGTGTGAGCACAGATAAGGAGTTCTGGCAGGCTATGGGAGTATCACAGATGAGCCCAATGCAGTTTTTTCTAGCCGAGAACATTAAATCGCGATCTAGCTTATTTTCTTTTATCCTAACCGAAAGGGTGATGAGGCTGAATGTAGTTCCGTTATCACTGTCGCAGCTGAGAACATGTAACAGCAAAGATGCAGATAGGACCTTTCTAGTCTGTATCAGTCAGCTATTCACTGCCTTGACCAGAAGAGTAAAGTTTAATGAAGACATTTTGAAGTAGCTGCTTCAAATAGCAAGGATTGCAGTCTCAGTACTACACATAGATAGGGATACTTTATTACATGCTATTATTGCCATGTAGTAATCTCCACCCCAGATCCCCAATAGTTCCAGGAATGATAGCAGCTGACTCGGTCTGCAAAGCTCTCAGAGGATGCCTTGCAGATTGGCAGCTAAAAGCAGATCTCATTTGTTGTAGTACAGCAGCAGGCAGGACAGATGGAGTGAAGGAACGCTGGAGCAATTCATGCCTCAGGTGACCAAGGTTTAATCTACCGACATCCAGCACATCTCCAACTCTGGTAACTCTCACAGGCAGATCACGTCTCTCCCTCACTCAGAATCTCAGATACAAAGTATGGGTGGTACTGTAAAGTGCCTCAGAAGGAGCCCTTAGCATTCATCCCAGTTGCTCCTTCTGGAGAAAGCTGGCGGATACCCCCATGCATTCCTTCCCATCAATCAAGGATAAAGAAAAATAGGGCCAAATGTGAATGTCATGTAATCGTAGAATCATAGAATGATACAGCACAGAAGGAAGCCATTTGACCCACCGTGCCTGTGCTGGCTTTTTGAAAGGCCTATCCAATTAGTCCCACTCCCCAATTCTTTCCCCATAGTCCTGTAAATTTTTTCCCTTCAAGTATTTATCCAATTCACCTTTGAAAGTTGTTATTGAATCTGCTTCCACCACCCTTTCAGGCAGTACATTCCAAATTGCAACAACTCGCTGCATTAAAAAAAACTCCTTCATGTCCCCTCTGGTTCTTTTGCCAATCACCTTAAATCTTTGTCCTCTGGCTACCAACCCTTCTGCCACTGTAAACAGTTTCTCTTTATTTACGCTGTCAAAACCTTTCAGAATTTTGAACAACTCTATCAAATCTTTTCTAACCTTCTCTGCTCTAAGGAGACCAACCTCAGCTTCTCCAGTCTCTCCGCATATCTGAAGTCCCTCATCCCTGGTACCATTCTAGTAAATCTCTTCTGCACCCTCTCAAAGTCCTTGAGATCCTTTGTAAAGTGTGGTGCCTAGAATTGTACACATAATTTGGGAAGAACACCTCCATTTAAACACAAGAACAAAAAATAAAATGCCCAAGGAAGTTGAATGGATGCCAGTAGCTTTTATGTATTGGAAATGCTGCAACAAAAAGGGACAGAAGTCTTAAGTACTGTTTTATGTTTATATGTGTCAAAAATAATTACCTGATTCTTTTCAACAGTAGCTGATGATTCTTGATATCACTTGCTTGTGTTGCCAGAAACCACAGGGGAATTTCAATGTGGTACAATCGCCTTACATTGGAAGACTGTGTATTCAGAGCCAAGGACATGTATAATGGGCAGGTAGTATTATCAATCATGTCAGAATTTTTTTTATATGAGGTTTTGTTTTTTGTAGAAACAAAATGAAATGCACTGTTATTCAGTCTTACAAATCAGACCAAACACATAATTTTCCAGTCACTGGAATATCAATTGCAACATTTCCTCAGCCTGAGGAGCCAAATTATATACAAATATCCCCAGGTAGCACCCTTTCCCAAGCACCCCTCAGATATGTCCCTTTACAACATTCACAATGGAGTCATTTCTACTGCTGGTCACATACAATAATATCTGGGCTTGGTCAGATTACGTCACCCCACTCTGAACAACTTGAACAGAACTACTTTCTATAAATGGGCAAAATAGAACCTGCTAACTATTTAATCTCTAACAGCTCCTGTTTGTTCACCCATGCATTACAGAAGGCTGTATGTTGAACTAATATCCCTTTTTGAAACCACAATGCTATCAATGAGCAATGACCCATCCCCAAGCCTTTTCCACAAATATCTGGAAAACAAAAATGCAGTGACAGCTAGCTCTTTTGGATTCCTAAAAAAACAAACTATTGATATCTATCAATTACACTTACTTCAACAGGAAAGGAAATCATAGATAAGAGACAATTTTACTCAAAGGAATATTCCAGGAAAAAGCCCTAAAGTGACCTTATCCTTGTATTTGTGCAAAGGTTTCTCGCATTCTGTATTTGCTTGAAAAGAAAACACAATAAAACACCTTTGGAATTTTACTATAAAACAACTGTGCTCCTAATCTGGGCTACAATCTGTTTGCCCTTCCCAAACCACAATATTTCACTGCCCAACCTTGACTCTGTCATTTCTTCCTATTCACTAGAACCAAGGATTGTAGCAAGACCACAACAGCACACAATAAACGTATTTCTATTTTTACCACTGCCTACAAAGCCGGTCACTGACAAACATCGTAATGCAGAGGTTGTAAATACATGATGTAAATGGTTGTGAAAGCTGTCTGCTGGCTCTGAAATTAATGGGGGTGATTTTCTGTTTGCTAATAATTGTGCTGCTGATCTAACACTATGTACAAAATTCAATGTTAGGTGTGAATGGTGGTAGGGATGTATGTTCTCATTTTCTGACAAACAGCAGTAATGTTTTTCTGTGAGTGCATCAAGAACAACAGTAAAGCATATCCAATCATTTGTAGCCACGCTGTCTGTTCTGTGCAGTTAGGTGTAGCACACACCTAAGTGTGTAAACCACACACAGAGCAAGAAGATTACAACATGGTGTGTTCTCCTATCATGGTGGCCATTGTCCTTTTTGGTGGAGCACTGGAAAAAATGAGAAATTATGGACAATCTGCCACTCATTTCATTTTAGAGAACCTCCCATATACAGAAAGGCTTGAAATATATATGGAACCATATCAAATCTCTCAGAAATGCCCACAGCAATTCATGTATACTGAAATACTTTAAGTGCTGTGGCTCTTGTGGTGTCTCCAAAGGCATTAGCCATTTTGAGCCAAGCAAGATCCCACAAATAGTAATGAGATGAATAACCAGCGAATCTGTTTTTGGTGGGGTTGGTTTAAGGTTGACTGTTGGCCCAGAAACCATAAATACTCTCTGTTCTTCTTCAAAAAGTACCATACAATCTTTAACATATATCTGAATCACTGGAGCAGGAAGATGGGACCCCAGTTTAGCATCTCATCCAAAGGAAGGCATTTTCAACAATGCAGCACTCCCTCTGTAGTACATATCTGTCTAGCTAATTTGCCAAAATCAAGGAGTGGATTTGAATTCAGATTTATGACTCGTAGGCAAGAGCACAGCTAACTGAGTCAAGTTAGTACAAAATCTGCCTGACGAACATTCGATATTAGGAGGGTGGCGGGTTGGCAGCCGGGGGGGAGGGGTCGACTGGGCGCGTGGGTAATGCGCCCAGTGAATTCGGGGTGCTGCGCACGCAATCGCAGCCTAGTTGAAGGCACTTACCTGTGCTTCCAGGTTTCACGCTGGAAAGCTGTGCAGCGGGCGGACTGCGCACCCGAATCATAGGCTGTCAGCTGGAGGAGCCCTATTTAAAGGGGCAGTCCTCCACTGACTGATGCTGCAGAAAATAGGCAAAATTACAGCATGGAGCAGCCAAGGGGGAAGGCTGCTCCCAGGTTTATTGATGCCTTACTCCAGGTCTTACTGGATGGGGTGAGGAGGAGGAGGAGGGAGATCTTCCACCTAGCGGACGGGTGGAAGAGGCCTGCCTCTGCCACTACAAAGGCCTGGCTCGAGGTGGCAGATGAGGTCACCAGCACCACCAACATACTACGCACCTGCATACAGTGCAGGAGGCGCTTCAATGACCTAAGTAGGCCAGCCGGAGTGAGTACACTTATTCATTCCCCTACATTCCGTCTGCCACATCACCGCCCCCACCCCACATCTCCTTCTGCACTGCCAACACTATTCTATCACATCACGCCTCACACCCACTCAAAGCTCATCCTCATCTTACCTGCACTTACTCACCTCGCCAGTACTCATCCCACCACTACCAGTCAATCCAATCCTCATACAATCTCATGGCTTGACCTCATACTCACCCTCTCATGCATCTCTTTCACGGTCAGCCTCACCCAACCCGTCACTACCTGTGCTGCAGCCACAGGGCATGCATCACATATGTGCAGTAGGAAGCGTAAGGCAAACGTGTCGTGAGCATGAAGGGGATGCACAAGGGTGTTTGAGGGTTTGTCATAGTTTTTACTTATATTTGATTTCTGATCAACTTACATTACATATTATATTGTCACCACTACTGCCACGTCCTTGTAAATCTTGTCTGGTTTGTGCAATAATGCCCCTTCCTGTGGATTGCCACGAAGACCCACAACTGATGCCACCCATCGAGTCACTGCAGAGTGGGTGTAGGTGTATTTGCAGGGCTCTTTTGTGCAGACAATTGAAAGACACTGGCGATGTCCCCGGTGGCACACTGGAAGCATGCAGAGAAGTTGTCGAGGGCAGCGGTGACTTTGACAGCGACAGGTAAGAAGATGGTGCTCGGGCCAGCCGGGAGCAGCTCGGCATCAAGGAGGCTGCAGATGTCCACGACTACATGTCGAGTGGCTCTAAGCCTCCGTGTGCACTGCTGCTCAGAGAGGTCCAGGAAGCTGAGCTTCGGTCAGTAGACCCTGTGGCGAGGGTAGTGCCTTCTGCGACGCATCTCTCTCTGCGGTAGCCCTCCCTCCTGCTGTGCAGGTGGATGTGTCACAGCACTGTGTTGTGGAGCTCCACGTGTCTGAGGTGGATGGCATGGTCGGCAAGGCTGGTGATGCTGTTCGTCCTCCGAGGAGGTCATGACTGCAGCTATGGCGGCCCCCATCCGGAAGATATACGTTTGAGGGGGTCCACAAGGTAGGTAAATGTGTCCGCACACAGGGGTTGAGGTTGCAAGTTTGTGAATTTTAGTGTTAGGAGGAGGGTGGTGGAGGCCAAACTTTGTCCAAAGTGACAGAGTGGCCTCCTGCAATGAGTGAGGATCTCCCCCCCCCCACCACCTGTCAAATGGACCTTTGCAGCTGCCACAGGCTGATGGCTGCAACGCGTCCATTCAGTTTAGTTGAAAATCCCACCCCTCCTAAAATATCCTACAAATCAGGTCTGCTAATGACCTGAACTATGTAATTAATTGGTTTAATTGGGATCCCGCCGGCTTTAATTGCCGGTGGGAGTCCCGCATGCGGGGGCTGCGCGCGCATCTAAGTACATCACTGGGAACCCGGAAGTGGGCAGGTTGGAGCCAGGCTCCGGACCTGTCCCGGGAATCCCCAATTTTCAGAGCCCCCCCCCGCCACGAACCCACCTGCTCGGACGTCCAAAAATCGAGCCTCAGGTCACATAACTGACCTTGCCATCATATTAAAGGTCACAGGCAAAGACTGTGATTAAGGTTAATTTATTATCTTCTTTGAATTGATGTTAACTTCCTGATTTTCCCCTGCTAAAGCCATAATTTTCCCCCCTCACAATATACTATCTCTTCAGGAAGCAGTAGCTCTGGTTAAAAGTAGCTCATCCAATTTGGTGTGAGGGATCAGTAGCTCTCCCCACTGTTAGCGTAGTGAGATTGGAATGCCTTGAACAATTGCCCTAGACATCTCCGTGACCTCAAGTGGAGCATCCAAACTAGGGGTCTCTGACATCACTGCCGCCTTGAGTTCCAGCACCTTGTTTCCAATAACCCCAACTTATCACAGTACCACAGTAAGAACAGTACAGGAGGAGGTCATTTGGCCCATCATGCCTGTGCCAGTTCTTTGAAAGAGCTATCCAATTGATCTCATTCCACTGCTCTTTCCCCACAGCCCTGCAAGTATTTAACCAATTCCCCTTTGAAAGATACTATTAAATCTGCTTCCACCACCCTTTTCAGGGAGTGCATTCCAGGTCATGACAACTCGCTGCATAAAAAAGTGTTTTCTCATGTCGCCTCCGGCTCTTTTGCCAGTGGTAGGCATCTGTTCATGGCTGGCAGTGGTCTGTCTCTCTCCAATAGTGACCAACCCTAAACCCAGATGTTCTTTGATAGCAAAACTGTGAAGATGACTGCCCCGTTGACAGTGGTCTTTGTGTTTGAGGACTACCTCCAATTCATTAAATTGCACATCCTGCATCATTGTATTATAAATGTTGGTCATAACAACAACTTGCATTTATATCGTACCTTTAACATGGAAAAATGTCCCAGGGCACTTCACAGAGGCATAAGGAAAATAGACGCTGAGCCAAAGTAGGTGATATTTGGAAGGTGACCAAAAGCTTGGTCAAAGAGATAGATTTTAAGGAGGTGGATAGGGAGATGGAGAGACAATGAGACTTAGGGAGAGAATTCTAGACATTGAGGGAAGAGGGATAAAAGAGATCGGACTCAGGGGAATGGATATTACAGGGACTAGGGGGACTGTGTTCTAGGGCTGGAGGAGGTTACAGAGCTAGGAAGGGGTGAGGCTATGGAGGGATTTAAACAGAAGGATTAAAATTTAAAATTTGAGGCATTACGAGTCTGGGGGTCAAGTAGGTGAGTGAGAACAGATGTGATGGGTGAATGCAACTTGGTATGGGCAGCAGAGTTTTGGATGAGCTGAAGTTTATGAGGGGTGGAGGATGGAAGGCCAGCCAAGAGAGCACTAGAATAATCAAATCTAGAGATGACAAAGGCTTGACTGAGGATTTCAATAATATATGGGCACAGGTAGGGAAGGAGGTGGGTAATGTTATAGGAGGAATTAGGAAGTCTTTGTGATGGAGAGGACACAAGGTGGAATGTTCAACTCAGGTTGCGACAGGATGCCAAGGCTGTGAACTGTCTGATTCAGCCTGAGACAATGGCCAAGGAGGTTGTTGGGGGTGGGGGGCAAAGACAATGGATTTAGTCTTCCCAATGTTTAGCTGGAGAAAGTTATGGCTCACCCAAGACTGGATGTCAGACAAGCAGTCTGATAGCACAGAGACATTGGAGGGGTTGAGAAAGGTGATGGAGAGGTAGAGCTTAGTGTTATTAATGTACATGTGGTAGCTGACCCGCATCTGAATTCTGCCCACTTGGAGTCTTATATGAGACAAAATGCCCATTTACTGTTTGTTACAATGCTAAATTGTGGTTATTGAGACTCAGTTCTGATAAGGTTGTTTAACTTCTCACTGGTAACAATCATGTTCTTTCTGTTTTGAAAATGCCACGTTCCTACATAGGCAGCAGTTGAATGATGGCCTGACAATTAACTGCATAAAGCACCTTAATGTGCACCACCTTGCCTAAAATCTTGCCTAAAGTCTAATAGGTGTGACATAAACTATTAATTTACCAATTGGGATATTTTATGTAATATACAGAGATTTCAATGTTAAAGTGATCTGTGATAATTAGACAGGAGGATGGGGCCCTTCTGACCCTTGTCCCCTAATATGGCAC
The DNA here is from genome assembly GCF_035084215.1 of Heptranchias perlo. Classification (NCBI taxonomy): domain Eukaryota; kingdom Metazoa; phylum Chordata; class Chondrichthyes; order Hexanchiformes; family Hexanchidae; genus Heptranchias; species Heptranchias perlo. Next base: position 106,776,098 of record NC_090327.1, read on the forward strand.
CACTAATAAGCTGGATTCTACTTCAATTACTGGGGATTTCAGTCCAAATAACAACAGTTATTACTCATATTCCTATGTGTTGGTGAAATCGCTGTTTAAGTATTACAGAGCTTTGTGCTGACACTAGAAAGCACTAAATGCGTGCTAAATTAGCAAAAATCATAAAAGACTATCCTTAAAGTGGAGAATGTCACAGTAGAAACGGTGTCACCTATGTAAAAGAATATAGCAATGTTAGATAACAAAAAGAAGCAAGGATGGATAAATACAAAATGGACAAAGGGATTAACAGAAGAAAAGTGGATAAAACAGAAGCAATAATAAAACAAGGAATAAACAAATGACAGAAGAGATACAAGAATGGAGGGAAGAAATGCTGAAAGAATGCATACATTTCTGAGATGAGAAAAGCTGCATTGTTTGTAAAGTGAATTTGATTCTAATAGTTAATAGTGGGGGTTGTATATCCACAGTAACTTTGAGGTCGGGGAAAGCAGCAGTCAGTGGGGAAGGGGGAAGTGGATGGTTGCAGAGAAATTTACTAAGCTGGTCTGATTAGGATCAGCAGTTCTTTTCCAGTTTAAACAGCCTCAAAGATTCACTACAATTCTGAAGACCAAACGTGGAAACTTACCCGTACTACGTAAAGTCTAAAGGAAAAGATAACTACTGGGGAAAAAAAAGTCAAATAATCTCTCCATTATATTTTTAGATCAAGATTTAGTCCAAGGTGAGTTTGAAGTCACCTCTCTTGGGTATAACGAGTCCTTTGTGAAATAGGTTCAGACAGCATGGGCCCAGGATCTGGTGGACATGAGTTGCCAATGTAAATTCAGCTGCAGACTGGCAATCATGCTCAGAGGGGCTGAAAGGAATGCCTGGAGATGGAAATGGGAAAAAAAATATTCTGGTGGGGTAGGGGTCTTTCGAAATCGAGTTAAAACATATTGGAATAAATTTTCATCTTCACCACATGAATGGTAATCTAGAATCATAGAATGGTTATATCACGGAAGGAGGCCATTCAGCCCGTCGAGTCCATGTCAGCTCTCTGCAAGAACAATCCAGCTAGTCACACTCTGTCACCCTATCCCTGTAGCCCTGCAATTTTTTTTCCTTTCAAGTACTTATCCAGTTCTCTTTTGAAGGCCATGATTGAATCTGCCTCCACCACCCCCTCGGGCAGTGCATTCCAGATCCTAACCACTTGCTGTGTAAAAACGTTTTTCCTCATGTCACCTTTGGTTCTTTTGCCAATCACCTTAAATCTGTGTCCTCTGGTTCTTGACCCTTCTGCCAATAGGAACAGTTTCTCTCTATCTACTCTGACTAGACCCTTCATGATTTTGAATACCTCTATCAAAGCTCCACTCAACCTTCTCAGCTCTAAGGAGAACAACCCCAACTTCTCCAGTCTATCCACGCAACTAAAGTCCCTCATCCCTGGAATCATTTTAGTAAATCTCTTCTGCACCCTCTCTTAGGCCTTCACATCCTTCCTAAATGTGCGGTGCCCAGAACTGGACACAATACTCCATTTGTGGCCGAACCAGCGTTTTATAAAGGTTCATCATAACGTCCTTGCTTTTGTACTCTATGGCTCCAATTATAAAGCCCAGGATCCCGTATGCTTTCTTAACCACTTTCTCAACCTGCCCTGCCACCTTCAACGATTTATGCACATATATCCCCAGATCTTTCTGTTCCTGTTCCCGTTTTAGAATTGTACCCTTTAGTTTATATTGTCTCTCCTCATTCTTCCTACCAAAATGTATCACTTTACACTTTTCTGCGTTGAATTTTATCTGCCACGTGTTCGCCCATTCCACCAGCCTGTCTATATCCTCTTGACGTCTATCACTATCCTCCTCACTATCCTTCCAAGTTTTGTGTCATCTGCAAATTTTGGAATTGTGCCCTGTACACCCAAGTCCAAGTCATTAATATATATCAAAAAAAGCAATGGTTTTAGTACCGACCCCTGGGGAACACCACTGTACACCTCCTTCCAGTCTGAAAAACAATAATTCACCACTACTCTCTGTTTCCTGTCACTTAGCCAATTTTGTATCCATGCTGCCACTGCCCCCTTAATTCCATGGGCTTCGACTTTGATGACAAGCCTATTATGCAGCACTTCATCAAGCGTCCTTTGGAAACCCATGTACACATCAACCGTATTGTCCTCATCGACCCTCTCTGTTACCTCATGAAAAAGCTTAATCAATTTGGTTAAATATGATTTGCCTTTAACAAATCCGTGCTGGCTTTCCTTTATTAATCCACACTTGTCCAAGTGACTGTTAATTCTGTCCCGGATTATCGTTTCTAAAAGTTTCCCCACCATTGAGGTTAAACTGACTGGCCTGTAGTTGCTGGGTTTATCCTTGCACCCTTTTTTGAACAAGGGTCTAACATTTGCAATTCTCCAGTCCCCTGCACTACCCCTGTATCTAAGGATGATTGGAAGATTATGGCCAGTTCCTCTGCAATTTCCACCCTTACTTCCCTCAGCAACCTAGGATGCATCCCATCCAGACCGGGTGACTTATCTACTTTAAAAACAGCAAGCCTTTTTAATCAATTTTTAGCCCATCCAGTGTCTCAACTACTTCTTCACTTATTTTGGCAGCATCTTCTTCCTTGGTGAAGACAGATGCAAATTACACATTTAGTACGTCAGCCATGCCCTCTGCCTCCAGGAGTAGATCTCCTTTTTGGTTCTATTCGGTCCCACCCCTCCTCTAACTACCCGTTTGCATCCAATGAAATGGATCACCCACCTTTCAATGGAATGAAAATTGGACAGCTTCTATAATGGGCGGGCGATCTGCTCCACCTGATTACCGTCCCAGCGGTGAAGATGAATAATTTACCCCATTGTTACGGGCAAAGTAGAAGGAACTTTTGCCGTGCTAAACCTGACTTAGAAGACTCACACCAAGACCGGGCAGCAAAAGTGAAACCATTTTCATGGCCCTCACCCAGAAAAGCATAATATTCACACACAAAAAATTCCTATAGTGAATGTCAAAGGAACAATGAACGTATGTAATTTAGTATAAAATAGTTGCTACATATAATAATTTGACTGATACAGAAGCTGCCTGAGGAAACTGTGAGAACAATTTTTAAGTTATTCTAAATCAAAACCAGTTTGCTCAACAATTAATATCAGATTTATATTGATAAATGTAACAATTGTTATGGACAGCTGCTCATTGCTCTTAGTAAAATAGAGATAATTGTTTCTGGGACTTCATGAGCTTTTAGACAAAGGTTTCCAGGATTAATATTGTCCCAAAGATTTAGAAATGATTTGGGCCAAAATCTGGACCTCTAGAACTTTTTGTTTTGAACTTTCACAGATTTCAATAATCTCAGATGCAGACAAGTCTTTCAACAACTGAATTTCTTTCTCCTTTTGCCAATTATCTCTCTTCCACTCCTTGCTTGAAGTGATTAACGTTTTACTAGGGTGCATTGGAGGTTCGCAACCTCGCCAAACAGCCATTCTTCATGTACAAGTCAAGACAACGGCCCCGATATTTACGTGGAGGCAGGGAGGGAGCAGGAGTGCAATAGCCGGGAGGAAACATGGAAATCCCAGTGACGTGGAGGTCCTGTCGAATTTAACGGGATAGAAGGGTATGCTGATGGGGTTAGATGAAGTAGGGACGGAGGAGGCTCGTGTGGAGCATAAACATCGGCATAGACCAGTTGGGCTGAATGACCTGTTTCTGTGCTGCAGACTTGATGTAACTCGAAGTGACTTTATTATCATTCTTTATTCCGTTTCCCGCCATGCAGCCAGCCAGCCTGCCTGTCAATTTGGCCAGTGGCAGAAGGCCGCATTTCCTGCAGACAAATGCTGGCTTGAATGATCCCTTCTGTTCAGGTGCTTTGCCAGATTTCAAGTTTGACAGATTCAACACTGCCAAGTTCATGATGGATGACTCTAAATGCTGGCATTAATTGGGAATAGATTGGAATTCTTCCAGCGGGAGAGATCGGGGCTGGGCTTGGTTGGGGGGGGGGGGGGCGGGGTGGCGGTGGTGTTGGAACCCAGCAATTGGGAGGGAGAGATCGGGGCTCGGGATCAGGGCTTTGTGGGGTGGGGACAGGGGGGGCGGCCAATCATGGCTGTAAGGAGAGGCTGCGATCGGCAGAAGGTTTGGTTGAGGGACCGGCAGGAGCATTCCCGCTCTGAAAAGCACTTAGCTGCTTGATCTGGCTGTTCCCATCTCCATTTCGCTGCCATGTATCCCGAGCCCTGGGAAACTCAGCCGGCAACCGTTAAATTTAAATCAGGCTCCTAACGACACTGTGGGAGTTTGATTTCAATATTATAATGACGTGTCCCGTCTATGCAAGAAGGGACACAGACACACTACGCAACCCACCCCCTTAAAAATGGCGGGAGGCACATACACAACGGGTTGTGATCGTATCTCGCGATTTTTAATTTTTAAACCCCCACCCCGATCTCTCCAGCCTGTCGTTGGAGGCTTAATATCGATCCTAATGGGTGCTGGTAGGCTATTTGACTGTTGGAGCAGGAGCGGGGGAGGTAAGTAAAAATCTCATCAGAACTAAATCCTCCCTCATCTGATGCTTTGTCCCACTGTTACCTATCCAATCATAGTCAAAGGATCTCTAATAAGGTTTCCCGCCCCCACACAGTTAATTGTGGAGCCCACCCCCCACTCCCCAAGGATCTATCCTCTGCCCCCTTTGATTCTCATCTACATGTTTCCCCTCCACGGCCCCTGTGTTGTCAGCCTGCTTGTCCAACATCCAGTCCTGGACAAGCTGCAATATCCTTCATTTAAACATTGGGAAGACCGAAGCCATTGTCTTTGGCCCCTATCATGAACTCTTTACCCTCACCATCGATTCCATCCCCCTCTCCGGCCACTCTCTCAGGTTGATGCCGACCATTTGCAACTTTAGCATCCTATTTGACCCTGAGCTGAGCTTCCAACCTCAAATCCTCTCCAGAATGCCTTCTTCCACTTCCTTAACAATACCCCTTCTAGCCCTGCCTCACCCCATCTCCTGCTGAAACCCTTATCCATACCAGGCTCAACTATTCCAATGCTCTCCTAGCTGGTCTCTCATCCCTCATCAAAAACTCTACTGCCTGTATCCTAACCCGCACCAAGTCCCACCCACCCATCACTCATATGCTCACTGACTTACATTGACTCACATTCCCCCAACACCTCCAATCTAAAATTCTCATCCTCATGATCAAATTCCTTCATGGTCTCACCCCTCCCCATCTCTGTAACCTCTTCCAGCCCTACAATCCGACAAAAACTCTGTGTTCCTCCAACTCTGGCTTCTTGTGCATCCACCACCTTCATCCCACCTTTGGCAGCTGTGCATTCAGACTCCCTAAACCTGTGCAATTCCCTCCCTAAACCCCTCCACCTCTGTCTCTTCCTTTATGACCCTCCTTAAAACCTACCTCTTTGAACAAGTTTTAGTCAGTCCCCTAATATCTCCTCCTTTGGCTCAGGGTCAATATTTGTCCGATTACACTACTGTGAAGCGCCTTGGGATTTTTTTTTTACATTAAAGACGCTATATAAATGTAAGTTGTTGGTATTGTTGCTAACTTACAGAAGAGGTTGCTGGACAGTAATCAGGAGGGATTGTTGCAGTTCGGGCATTCCCAGCTCCTTTGCTTGTACAAATGTCTAGATGTCAGTTTCCATAAGTAAACTGAGATTCATATGAATTGAAATTTGCAGGCCCAAAATTTTAACTGCCCCATTGTACTGTCAGGACTTAGGTGAAGACCTCAGCCCACCTCCAGATAATAGCACCGACCTCACCAAAAAATACCAAAAACTGCAGGAATAGCTCATTTAAATAGGCGGAGACGCACGTGCCTGCAATGCCTCAAATATGCTGGGCAGGGTATGGTTGGGTTGGAATTAATGAAGGGCTAGGAATTAGGTTCCAAATTGGCAGGGAGTAGATAGAAAGGAGGTGTGGCAGAGCGGCAGCATTGGGACAGATGGGAGAGGGCTGGAAATTAAGTGGAAGGGGGTCCAAAACCTGGTGCAGCACAGGATACAAAATCTGCTGATCCTTAAAGAGACAATGGCAGCTTTGGAGGTCACTGGCAACCTGAGCGAGAAAGATGCTAGATCAAAAACAAGCAGCAAATTCAGGGAACTAAGCCGAGCCTGCATATCCTTGTAATGGAGATAGGCAGCAGGAGGGACGGTCTATTTGGGGTCAGGGGCCAGAGACCCATAAATAATATGATACTCGCTTCATGGAGGATGTGGCAGTGAGCATCACTTCCTTGAGCCTTAGGACTACTTTGTAGTGAGGAAGTTTAATAACCTCACCAGAGCAGCCAAGTACCTGCTCTCCCTGACCCTTCCTTGCAGTCATTTTATATGTGTGGTGTTCCTTCATTCATCTCCCTCACTATGCCAGAGAAGTCAGAAATGAATTTAAAATCCACAACCACCACCTTAAACATTCACTCCCTCCACCACCGGCGCACCATGGCTGCAGTGTGTACCATCTACAAGATGCACTGCAGCAACTCGCCAAGGCTCCTTCGACAGCACCTCCCAAACCCACGACGTCTACCACCTAGAAGGAGAAGAGCGGCAGGCACACGGGAACAACACCACCTGCATGTCCCCCTCCAAGTCACACACCATCCCGACTTGGAAATATATCGCCGTTCCTTCAAAATCCTGGAACTCCCTTCCTAACAGCACTGTGGGAGAACCGTCACCACACGGACTGCAGCGGTTCAAGAACGTGCCTCGCCACCACCTTCTCAAGGGCAATTAGGGATGGGCAATAAATGCTGGCCTTGCCAGCGAGGCCCACATCCCATGAATGAATTAAAAAAAAGTGGGGAGCAGAAGTCAGCCTCAATTCCTTAGTCTGCAGACCCAGATCTTTGGGAATCTGCTCTAAAAAGGATGCTGAATGAGGTCAAGTAAATGCAATGCCGACCTTAGTGCCAATATCCAAGAAGCAATTGACACAATGCAGTGCTAGCTAGAGCTGATGGTGGCACCATCCACTCCCCCACCCCACCCCACTCCCCCTCCCACCAAAGAGGTTAGTCTTACCAAAATAGGTTCATTCAACTATGATGCTTGGACTGTTGGCCCTCAGGCATTTGGGGGACCGTTTGAAGAGAATGATGGAAATAGGCACCTGAGAGCTTCAAGGCAACATCTCTCAGGGTTTCCAGGATTTAACTTATACCATCAGGTCTGTCCTCCCCAATGGTCAGTGGGCACTCAGATGCAGGACCCAGCTAGCTGCAATCTGGCTTCATGAAATCATCCTCTCTCTTGATGACAGATCATATTACGTTTCTGCCATCCCCCTCAGATGCCTGTTCATGGTTAGTGACAGGACACAGGACCAGGTTGCCCATGTACCTGCAGTGGTGACACAGAGGCCCTGCAAAGAGGGCCACCTCAGTGCCAAGGGGTTCACAATACCACAGCACAGCCGAGCACCACTGGCATCTCCAACCCACAGTTATCACCTCAACTCAGCACTAGGATAGGTTTAAGAAGAGCACGGAGAGGCACCAGAGGTAGACTTCAGTTTTGATAAGAATCACTTATTTAAATATATACATGCACTGTAAAACCACTGTGATAAAAAAACTTCAGAACACTGGACTTTATGGGCTCAATAAAAAACAGGTGGGTTAGGGGTGGGTGAGCATTGAAAATTGCCACCATTTCAGACCCGCTCCCAACCTGCCTCCAACCCACCCATTTCCAGTTTTCACAGGGGCGGGTCGAGGGGCGGGCAGCCAACCCACTCCCAGGAGGCGAGTTGGGCCTTAAAACCTTTCAAGGAGGCTTCAGGCCTCCAGTTGTAACTAATTCCCGATTTCAACCCCGGGAGGCTAGGATTCCCAGGCCACTGTTTTACGCCTTGTGAAAGGAGGCGAGAAGGCCCAAGACTAACAGGTAGGTGCCTCGAAAGCCACAGCTTGTGGGCCTGGACAAGCAGGAGTGCTTCCCCCAGGCCCAACAAGCCTACCTGCACCGACCCACCCCACCCTGATCACAGACCCCCCCCCCCCCCCCCCGATCGCGGCCCCCCTACCCCGATCATCTGACCCCAATCCCCCAACCCCGATCCTCCAACCCCCCGACTCCGATCCCCCGACCCTCCCCCTCAACGATCGCGGACCCCCACAATGACCCCTGATCACGCCCCCCCGACTGACCCCCCATCCCCCATGATTCGCAATCCCCGTGCCCATCCATGCCCCGCCCCCCCATGCAAACAAAGACTTATCTGTAGACTTACCTGTAGATGTCCTCTCCCTAGCTGGTCTCCGGACCGACTGAGACCAGCCTGTCAATCAGCCGGTCAGTTGGAAAGGAAACAAACAAAAAAAAATGTCCTAATGTCAAAATCATAAGGATGTCTGGGAAACCCGTATTAACGGGTTTGCTGACCTCAAATTTATCCCCCCCGCCTCCTTCCCGGCTCCATTTCAAAATTGAGCCCCATATGTTTGAGGGGGAGTTTGGACATCAGTTTGTAACAATTCCTTCTATACCTCCTTATTCAAATGTTGCATCCTTAAGCAGACCTCTTCGAAGACATCATGGGGGAATGGCATGATTTGTAGAGTCTGGTAGAAGGGTATCTCCTAGTTGCTCATCTTCTCCTTATCCCTCTATCATTACCTCTTCCTCCTGCTCCTGTCTGCCTCTCATTATCAAGAACAGATATAGGAATGTCCATAGTGAACTCCATGACAAAAGGGTGGGTAGCAAAATATTTCCCTGCCTAAAACTGCTGAAAGGCAGCTTGCAGAATTCATTCTCAGTTGCACAGCTGAGAAAAGATTTTTTTAATTGCATCAGCTCCATAAGCTGATGTTTCAGACAAAGTTTATGGACATTCAAAGCCTCTGAACTCAGCCATGACTTGGTTTGATAAATCATGCAAGCAACATACCTCTCTTTTTTACAGGCTTAACTTGTCAGGTGCAATTTTGGAGTAAATGGCAGAATTTCTGGGACATCAGCTTTGGCCCTCATTATCCTGTCATTTGGATACATGCACCATTTTGGTGCATCTTCTGCCAGCAGCCAATTCCACCAGAATTTAGTGAGAATTTACAAACTGGTGTAACTCTGTCACATCAGACTTACACTCCAAATTCCATTTCTAAATGCCAGAATTTACACCACTTTTGCAGCAAAAAAAAATAATCAGAATTTCAACCCTGCATCTTTATTCTCTGCCATGTCTGGGTTAGCGTATCCCAGGTTTAATGATTAAAGCCTACTGGAGAATATATAGGATGCCCACCATGTTCTCCCATCAAAATACTGCACCTCCGGGTCATTATACAGCCTACAACTCCTGTCCAGATTTACTTACAAATAAAATATAAGGAAGCAAAAGGATTTAAACAACATCCTATATAGTACAAAAATCAAACACTTCATACAATTAAGGGTCCAAAGCTCTTCCAGCTTCTCTTGGCAAGTTCCTAAAAAGCCATATTCTGGTGGTATGTATGTAAGATTTTTCTAACAGAACTTCATCAACCCCTTCCTGTGTGAACCATGAGAAAATCCCTGGGTTAGAAGAATATTTTTCTTTTGACGTTCAAGCACTATCCTTGAAGATAGTACTGGCCTCCAGCTTGATTGCATTACCCCATAACAATAATACCAAAACTAATCAATACTTTACAATAAGTCTTCATTTGCTGAGCAATCATGGAAATATCTACATCCAGCAGATAATTCACAGCTACGAGAACACATTGATCATCTGTATGGCTGATCATAGAACCATACAGCACAGAAGGAGGCTATGCGGCCCATCTCGCACGTGCTGGCTCTTTGAAAGAGCTATTCAACTAATCCCATTCCCCTGCTCTTTGCCCAAAGCCCTGCAATTTTTTTCCTATCCAGTGTCAGATTTTGTCCTACTTGAATTGGGCACTTTCCAGGCATTTTCATTGCACAAGGACCTACTGCAGCAAGTCCATATTCACAGGAACATTCAGCAAGCCCCTGGTTTCAAACAATGCACATTTACTTGTCCTTCCAATCCAACCTCACCATATCTTAGATCTGTGCTGGTTACAGTATACAATAAAATAGGTTTACTTTCATATTTCCTAAAAATATTTTGAGTAATAGAATTGTTTGAAGGACTCTGCTTTTGTAGGGAGAGGGAGTCTTAATTGGATACTTGGCCTGTTCTACTCTGTGATTTTTAGGTTGAATGCCTTTAGGCATATTCTATCATTTAAAGACCCTACATCATCTTATGATTTATTTCAAACAGTAAAAATAATCTTGGATTTGCTTAGAATATTCCCAGTTGTTAACAAGTAGACATGTCACACAAAGTTAAAGCATACTATAATTATATGTGAAACCAGCTACACTGAATAAAGATAGCTGCAACTTGCAAGGTTTTATCATCTCTCCCCAGTGAGAATTCTTTGTAACTGGAAGAACAGAATTGACCATCTTTACTTCCCTCTGCCAGACTCATTGTAGCTTGATTCAACTATTTGAAATGCAGATGTCAGTCATACAATAAATAGGAAATTGGTGCAACGAACTGTGTTGGATGCCACATTAAAATGACAGAGTTGTACTGATTCGGTAGCAACGACAGCTGAATATGTATGCACAATCCATGCTACAAGAAAAGAAAGAACTTACCTTTATATAGTGCCTTTCACGACCTCAGGACAGCCCAAGGCACTTTAGAGTCAATGAAGTACCTTTGAAGTATAGTCACTGTTGTGATGTAGGAAATGCAGCAGTCAATTTGCACACAGCAAGGTCCCTTAAACAGTGGTAATGACCAGATAATCTGTTTTAGTGATGTTGGTTGAGGGATAAATATTAGTCAGGGCACCAGGTAGAATTCCCCCTGCTCTTCTTCAAAATAGTGCCATGGGATATTTTACATCCACCTGAGGGCAGGCAGGGCCTGGTGCCAGGTGCCTCCAAAAGACAGCGCCCCCAACAGTGGAGCACTCCCTCAGTACTGCACTCAAATGTCAGCCTGGAGCATGTGCTCAAGTCTCTGGAGAGGGATGTGAACCCACAATCTTCTGACTCAGAGATGAGAATGCTACCACTGAGCCACAGCTGACACAATTATTGAGACTGCAATTATTTTGTTGCTCCTGAGTGACGAAACAGATGATGCTAGGATTTTAACACTTTGAATATTATATTTGGTACATAACTGCCTAATGTAAGATCTATCCCATGAGTGGGAAAGATCTGCCATCTGATGAGTGCTAAACTCATGAGTGACTTACAAATGTCTTCCATGCCAGTGACATCAATTCTGTATTCCAGTTATCGCTTTGAGTATTCTCTTTAGTTAATGTGATTACCTAATGAGGGTTTGTTGCTATTGTTTTGCAAGACACTTCACTCTGTTTGTACACAGAGGAGTGTGTAAGTATATCACTATTATCGTTATTTTTATTACATTTTGAAGGAAAATTGAGTTCAGAACCTAAGAACTGCATTGTAAAATGTTGTGTTACAGCAACAATGGTGTCTGCTGCAATGTGAACTTTCCCTGAGTTATCTAAGAATATGCAAAACTGGAGAAGACCACTGCAGTCCATCTAGCTGATCCCAGAGTTCACAGTAGGCTATAAGAATAGCCTTGATTTAATATGTAACAGTCAACCAGTAGATAGTTAGTAACCTGCAAATGAATTTAATGGTCATTCTACAGTTCAATTTGACGAAACAACGTCCTAAATAAAAGGATGCAAATGAGCAAAAGTTGGAAGCTACAAGAACGACATTGCGAATGATTAAATGGCTGACAGCATTAGAAAAAACAAATGACTAGCTGAAGTTTTCGAGCAGCCGCTCTTGGAATTGAGCATACCCAGAATCTTCCCAAGAAGATTGTATTAAGGATAAGCAGGGGTTATAGGGCAAGGTTTCATACAGTGCAATGACCTTTGGAAATAAGCTACTGAGGAACTTTGATAAAAGGGCCAAGGCCCCTCATGTAGAGATTTGAAAAGAGTAGAAGAGAATATGAGGTAAATAAAGTGGTTGTGATGATTGTAAAGATTAGGTGATGTCAAACATAAGCTTTAAAAGCTTGTAGATTGTAGGAGGAAAGGGAAGGTTGACAGATGAATTACACAGTTTTGAGGTTCTGGGAAGGAATGAATTAAAGCAGGAGGCAGTGCGTTGATGCCAAGAATACCATTGATTTGATAGAAACATGACTGTAAGCAGCGACGATGCTAAGAGACAACAGAAAGCTCTTTAAAGATAAACCTATTATGCTAGGTGTAGGGTTGGTATTATTGTGAAGGGATAAAATAATAGCTATTCAAAGAGTCGAAATACCAGCTGAAGAAGAGACATCAAAAGCAATTTGGATAGAAATTATTAATGAAACAGTGACAGAATAAAAATCAGCAAATTCAGTTAACTGCCAGCTCAAGAAGAACAGTCCAGGCAGTGAGCTGTCCAGGCATATAAGAAACTACAGGGAATCATAATATGATAGTCCTGTGGGATTTCAATATCCCACAGGCAAAGTGCAAAGAGAGTGGGAAGAGAATACAAATATTTTCATAGAGGAAATGAATAATACAACACATGGTGCAAAGCCAGATGTTAGGTTTGATATATAATCGTCAACCCAAAGTCATTCATAACCTGGAAGTGAGTGAATAGGGATATTAAGAAGATACAGGGCGGAATTAAATGAAGCTGGCATTAGAACATAAATTGGTGGGAGAGAAAAATCAATTGTGGGATTACTTTAAGGACCAGCCATATAAATACTGTGGCTACAAGAGCAGGTCAGAGGCTGGGCATTCTGCGGCGAGTGACTCACCTCCTGACTCACCAAAGTCTTTCCACCATCTACAAGGCACAAGTCAGGAGTGTGATGGAATACTCTCCACTAGCCTGGATGAGTGCAGCTCCAACAACACTCAAGAAGCTCAACCATCCAGGACAAAGCAGCCGCTTGATTGGCACCCCATCCACCACCTTAAATATTCACTCCCTCCACCACTGGCACACCGTGGCTGCAGTGTGTACCATCTACAAGATGCACTGCAACAACTCGCCAAGAAAGATAACCAGTTAAGTGCCTATGAGGCCTGGTCAGCATTTGAAAATTTTGGAAAATAGACGGTCATTCAATGGATGAGTATGTCATGGACTTTAACAAATTGTACAAAAGGTTGACAAAGTTCAAATTGGGAATCTCTGGATCGGTACTAGTGTTTAAATTACTAGCCTGTGTTAAGATGTCTCATATGGACAGGCAACTGGTCCTAACTGGCGTCCAGTTCTCGGAAAAGGAGACTCTGTTGGATCAAATGTCTGCTGCCTTAAAAAAAATTCCTGGGGAAACAGTCATTCCCTTCAGCCTTAATGGAACAAATGAGATCTTCCGCTGTGACACAAAGAATAGAAGATTCAATGGCTACCAGGTATTGAAATGTTCCAGATACTAAACGCAGGCGTCAATATGGCGGAAGGATTAAAGACAGCCAGATTGGTGATGAAGCAGGTACAACAAATCCAGTCATATCAACAGTATACAAAATTGGGACAGCAATAACGGGCGACTGAATTCCAGGAATGCCCAAAGAAAAATCAGAAGGTGCTTTAGATGTGACTCTAAGAATCATTATGAGGTGAATTGCCCAGAGCCAACATGCAGGGTCTTTGAAATGACGCATGAAGAAAGTAGTTCTAAGGAAGAGGATGAAGATAATAATGAATATGAACAGATTATACTGGCCACAAGGAGTTTTAATCCTGCGATGAATGCATTAGTCGTGGATTCTTTTAATTGTGTGGTGTTCGATAGTGCATGTACTGTAGCGGGGTAGATTGGTTAAAATGTTATCTTGATTCACTAAGTAGTGAGGATCAACGCAAGGTTAAGGAATTTAAAAGTTCTACATGTTTTAGGTTTGGAGATGACAACACCTTGAGGTCACTCAAGAGTGGTAATTCCATGTAAGATAGCTGGAGTAAACATTCTCTGCTACCCTGTAGTAAACTGGATAGCCAGGTGGTGAAGGATAGAGCCTGGTCTTCAGTTGCTTCCAAGCCTTTATTCAGAGAGATCCACATTACACCCACACCACACCCTAAGATAAGCTCTCATATAAATGGATACGAGAGTCCCCAAATGATACGGACCACCTGAATACAATTAACACTAATTAATATAAATCATATGGATACAATTAATAGTGTGTGCCAGAATTTGCTATTTGTAAGCTCTCCCCCTTACGTCCCCCACCAGGCTTTGCAAGTGATAGAAAACAAAAACAGGAAACCATCTTTACAGCTTCAGCGCAACAATTTTTTGTATAAAATTATGAAATCAATGTGAAGTCTGAACTTTTAAAGTTTTGTGAGGTAATTTTTGATAGAGAAAAACATGTAATAGGGGTTGTTTGTCCAATTTTTGTTTGTTAAAGCAGTCATGTGTTTATTTCTTGTCCCACAAGCAGACTTCCCCAAACTCTCCTCACGTTGTCTGAAAAATACTACTCTGGCTTGGTTTTACTATGAATATGCAGGCCTAGGTTTAGGTGTTGACAGCCACTGCCACTTTGCCCCCATCATCTACACCACTCCATTCGATGAATGAATTATGCAGCCACATAGAGTTGGTATAGCCGAGAAAGAGAGAGTAAGAGGGGGGAAAATAAAGGTTTAAGGAGAGAAAGAGAAACAATTGAAATAGGAGCAAGATGGAATCATAGAATCATAGAATGGTTACAGTACTGATGGAGGCCATTCAGCCCATCAAGCCCATGCAGGCTCTTTGTAAGAGCAATCCAGTTCGTCCCATTCCCCCACACTTTCCCCGTAGCCCTGCAAATTTTTTTCCCTTCAAGTATTTATCTAATTCCTTTTTCAAAGCCACGAATGAATCTGCTTCCATCACCCTTTCAGGCAGCACGTTCCAGATCATAACCACTCGCTGCATAAAAAGTTTTTCCTCATGTCGCCTTTGGTTCTTTTGCCAATCACCTTAAATCTGTGTCCTCTGGTTCTCGACCCTTCCGCCAATGGGAACACTTTCTCTTTATTTACTTTATCTAAACCTTTCATGATTTTGAACACTTCTATCAAATCTCCTTTCAACCTTCTCTGCTCTAAGGAGGACAACCCCAGCTTCTCCAGTCTATCCATGTAACTGAAGTCCCTCATCCCTGGAACCATTCTAGTAAATCTTTTCTGCACCCTTTCTACATCCTTCCTAAATTTGCGGTGCCCAGAATTGGACACAATACTCCAGTTGTGGCCGAACCAGTGTTTTATAAAGGTTCAACATAACTTCCTTGCTTTTGTACTCCATGCCTCTATTTATAAAGCCTAGAATCCTGTATGCTTTCTCAACCTGTCCTGCCACCTTGAAAGATTTGTGCACATATACCCCCAGGTCTTTCTGTTCCTGCACCCCCTTTAGAATTGTACCTTTTAGTTCATATTGCCTCTCCTCGATCTACCTGCCAAAATATATCACTTTACATTTCTCTGCGTTAAATTTCATCTGCCATGTGTCCGCCCATTCCACCAGTCTGTCTATGTCCTCTTGAAGACTGTTACTATCCTCCTCGCTGTTTACTACACTTCCAAGTTTTGTGTCATCTGCAAATTTTGAAATTGTGCCCTATACACCCATGTCCAAGTCATTAATATATATCAAAAAAAGCAGTGGTCCAAGTACCAACCCCTGGGGAACACCATTGTACACCTTCCTCCAGTCCGAAAAACAACTGTTTACCACCACTCTCTGTTTCCTGTCACTTCGCCAATTTTGTAATCATGCTGCCACTGCCCCTTTTATTCCATGAGTGTCAAATTTGCTGACAAGCCTATTAAGTGGCACTTTATCAAACGCCTTTTGAAAGTCCACACACACAACATTAACGACATTGAGGTTGATAGAAGGGAAATAGGAGAGACAAAGAATCTAGGAACATGAAGAGAAAGAGAAACAATGGGAGGGACAGAAAGAGTCATGGGAAGGAGGAGAATCCAAAGGTAAGGAGGAAAGATTGACAGGAGGAAAGGAGAGGGAAAAAACAAATAATGAAAAAAAAAGAGAACCAAAATAAGGAAGAGAAAGAGAAATTCAAAGGGAAACAGGAGAGAGAGCGAGACTCAGGGGAGAGGGTGCAGCAAAGTTGACTGAGGGTTCTGATGAAATGTTAAGGCAACTTTGAAAGGAAGCAAAACGGCAGGGAGTTTAGCTTCAATTGGCTGTGGTGTGAAGCTTTATGAGATGGTCAAAACATGTTGCCAGATTCTTTAGTACAAAAGCTGTGTTCAGGAAAAGCCTTTTGATGTTCAGCCACCAGAGAAATGTTAAGATCAGAGCAACTGGCCCCAAAAATTAATGGATAGAATTTGCCTTTTTAATCTGCTGCCTGCTCCTGGTTTTAAACTTCATTCAATGCAAATCTATCTGGAGATAACAGAAACATCTTAAATCACACCAACTGAAATTTGTTAGGAGATTCCAGAAACATTCTTGGTGTAAATCTGCCTGGAGATTCCAAAAACTAAGGCAGAAAGCTACCCAGAGGTTTGGAGAACATTATAAGAACTGAGAGACTTGATGGGTTAGTTGGTTCATGAGAAGCTGAGGGAGCCTTGACTCTGACTAGTAGGTCAATGACCTCACAAGATCAACAAAGGGAGTACAGCTCCTCCTTTCACCATCTCTTGCATTGCACCTGGTCACAGTCCCTCACCTCCCTCCTCCAGCATTCAGAGCAGTTACCACCCCTGTATCACATCCTTCACTCCTAATCACAAGAGCTCACTATACCACTTCACATTCACACTCCTAACACACACTCACCTGCTGCTTGCTGCCTTCACTGTTTCCACGAATGACATGCTCTTCTCACGTGGTATCAATTGCAGAACCGGCAACTCCTGCATGACTCCTTCCTCAATTCACACTCAAGCCACCCACTTCCCATTCAAAATCTCTCCATTCTTCTAGCATCTTGATTCTTCCCTGTTAGTGGATTTTCCCATAAATGTTGCAACAAAAGGGTTGTTAATTCTTCAACAATAACTTCCCCGTGATTCGGGCATGAGTGGTTATTAAACAACAAGCTGTAATAGATTGACTCACAACAGTATTATAATTACAATACAACAGTCTTCAGATTACATTAAATGACAAGCAATCAATACAATCTGTTTCCTGTGGACTCAAGATTGATCTGCTCTGACCTCCATAGGCTGCCTTTGGTTATGGACTTCCATCTGTCCCGAGAGCTCTAACTTTTGGGAGGGTGCATGCCCTATTTTTATACTATTTGAACGCTTTGTTCTGCATGTAAGCATCTCTGTCCTTATCTCCTAGTTGTTAATTATTCCGCCGCACTGACGCCATGCTAACAACTCAAGATGTGGTGTTTTATATAGTGTAACTAGTCACCCCGCCTTTCATCTCTGTTATGTAAATTGTTTGTTCCTCTTAGGAATGCATAGGTCCTTGGTTACCACATCCCTTATCTGGGTGCAGACTTTCTCATTACCTCACCCCAACCAGTATCGCTCTCTTGCCTGGACGCTATGTGAGACCATTCTTATTTTAAGCCATATTCTTACATTTTCCCTCTCAGCTTACGCATTACATCCAGAAGCCCCACTCATGTGCATTTGCCTTCTCAGTAGACACTCAAAACTCTCTCCCCCTCCTTCTGCAGGAGAAGACAACACAGATCAGGAGGGAAAGAAATAATATGGGCTAGGAGCACCCCACATCATGGCCCTCACCCAGGTGGAAATCAGTGAGGCAGCAAGAGCTAGCAGCATTGGAGATGGAGAGACTAGCAGCTTCTCTGAGCAGGGTGACTGTTTATCACTTGTACCCCTTCGTGTACCACAAGCAATTGCACCTTCAGCCAACTTCAAAACCTCAACCACTACGGTCCAGCCTTTCATGTGCCACTATGGAGCCTATCTTGCTATCCTAACTCTTGTCTCTTTCCTCTAGGTCCTGCTCAGCAGCAAGAGCCTCCTGAAAAAGATACCTCAGAGGAGGACATCGCTCCTGAGGAAGCAGTGTCACATGCACTATCCATCTAATGAGAGTGAGGAACTTAAAGTAATTAATATTAGTAAAGAAAAAGTACTGGAGAAATTAAAGGGTCTAAAAGCCGACAAATTCCCTGGACCTGATGGCCTACATCCTAGGGTTCTAAAAGAGGTGGCTGCGGAGATAGCGGATGCATTGGTTATGATCTTCCAAAATTCCCTAGATTCTAGACCGATCCCAGTGGATTGGAAGGTAGCAAATGTAACACTGCTATTCAAGAAAGGAGGGAGAGAGAAAACAGGGATCTACAGGCTAGTTAGCCTAACATCAGTCGTCAGGAAAATGCTGGAATCCATTATTAAGGGTGTGGTAACAGGGCACTTAGAAAATCACAATATGATTAGGCAGAGTCAACATAGTTTTATGGAAGGGAAATTGTGTATGACAAACCTATTAGAGCTTTTTATAGAATCATAGAATGGTTATAGCACAGAAGGAAGCCATTCGGCCCATCGAGCCTGTGCTGGCTCTTTGTAAGAGCAATCCAGTTAATCCCATTCCCCCACTCTTTCCCTGCAATTTCCACCCTTACTTCCCTTAGTAACCGAGGATGCATCCCATCTAGACCAGGTGACTTATCTACTTTAAGTACAGCTAGCTTTTCTAGTACCTCCTCTTTATCAATTTTTAGCCCACCCAGTATCTCAACTACCTCGTCTTTCACTGTGACTTTGTCAGCATCTTCTTCCTTGGTAAAGACAGATGCAAAGTACTTATTTTGTACCTCAGCCATGCCCTCTGCCTCCATGCGTAGATCTCTTTTTTGGTCCCTAATCAGTCCCACCCCTCCTCCTACTACCCATTTACTATTTATATGCCTACAGCAGACTTTTGGATTCCCTTTTATGTTAGCCATCAGTCTATTCTCATACTCTCTCGTCGTCCCTCTTATTTCCTTTTTCACTTCTCCTCTGTACTTTCTATATTCAGCCTGGTTCTCACTTGTATTATCAACCTGACATCTGTCACATGCCCCCTTTCTCTGCTTCATCTTACTCTCTATCTCTTTCATCATCCAGGGAGCTCTGGCTTTGGTTGCTCTACCTTTCCGCTTCTTGGGAATGTACCTAGACTGTACCCGAACCATCTCCTCTTTAAAGGCTGCCCATTGTTCGATTACAGTTTTGCCTGCCAATATTTGATTCCAATTTACCTTTGATCCTCATATTTTGAGGATGTAACTAGCAGGGTAGATAAAGGGGAACCAATGGATTTTCTAAAGTCATTCAACAAGGTGCCACACGAGAGGATGTTACACAAGATAAGGGCTCATGGAGTTGGGGGTAATATGGATAGAGGATTGGTTAACGGATAGAAAAGAGAGTTTAGCAATAAACATGTCATTTTCAGGTTGGCAGGTTGTAACTAGTGGGGTGCTGCAAGGGTCGGTGCTAGGGCCTCAGCTATTTACAATTTATATTAATGATTTAGATGAAGGGAACAAGTGTAATGTATCCAAGTTTGCTGATGATACAAAGCTAGGTGGGAAAATAAGCTGTGAGGAGGACACAAAGGGCTCAATTTTAAAATGAAAGTCAGTGTGCAGTGGGGGCGAGGGGGCAAAGAAAATCGTGATTTTTTTGGAGCAGGCAGAATTCCCGGCTTCAACCCGCTGAAGATCAGGCACGACCCAGAGTCAGAAGCCGTGGGAAAGCTGCCTTTCCCGAACCCGGAAGTCCCGCCGGCAATTAAATCCAGTGGGATGATATTTAAACAAGCAAATGTACCTCATTGAGGTACTTAAGATAGTTTATTTTTTGCCTTTTGCACAGTCAAAAAGATTTTGACCTTACTTGGGCAGCTTTCCCACGGCTTCCGATTCACACTTGGTGAAAGCAGGCAGGGAGGGCTGGATCAGTGAAAAATAAACTAAATGAACTAAATAAAATTACATTTCACATTGTAAAAAAATAAATAAACATACCTTACAAACGATGTCACCTGCACCCCATGCCTCCGATGTCCAATGTCACCTGCACCCCCACCCCTCCGACGTCTGATGTCACCTGCACCACCCATTCCGATGTTCGATGCTTCCCCCACCCCAATATTTGTCTCCCCCCCACCCCCAATCTCTCTCCCAATGGCCGATGAGGTCCCCCTCTCTCTCTTTCGCCCCCCCGCCTCGGATGGGCAATAAATGCTGGCCTCGCCAGTGATGCCCACATCCCATGAACGAATTAAACAATAGCACAGTTTTCGATGATGTCAAGTTTACGGAGGGTGGAAAATGGGAGGCTGGCCAGGAGAGTATTGGAATTGTTGAATCTGGAGATGTCAAAGGCATGGATGAGGATTTCAGCAGCAGATAGGCTTAGGTGGGGGCAGAAGTGCGCGCCATTACTGAGGTGGAAGTAGGCAGTCTTTGCGATGGAGAAAATATGGAGTTGACAGCCCAGCTTGGGGTGAAATAGGACACCAAGTTTGCGAACGGTCTGGTTCAGCTTGAGACAATGTTTAAGGAGGGGGATGAAATCGGTGGCAAAAGCACGGAGTTTGTGGCAGGGGCCAAAGATGATGGCTTTGGTCTTCCCAATGTTTAACTGGAGGAAATTGTGGTACATCCGAGGCTGGGTGTTGGACAATCAGTCTGACAACACAGAGGCAGTGGAGGAGTCGGGAGAGTTGGTGAAGACGTGGACCTGGGTGATGTCAGCCATATGGAACTTTAATAGTCCCAGCCCTTCTTGTCTACTTAACTTCACTTTCTGTTGCCAAGTCAATAAGCAGCTAATCAGCTATTAATTCTATGTTTTCGATGATAGGCTAATAGAATTGAATTTGTTCTGTTTAAAATACTGGAATCATGGATAATTTGGTTGAAAGAAGGTTATTTTCGTAAACCTGTGATCACTGTATTGGAAAGCATGTGTACCAATTTGGAAGCATTAAGCGAGATAAGTGATCGAAAAATAATTTTTCCTCCACAGACTTTTTAGTAATGTCACCTCTTTTAATGGTCTAACAATAATTCAAAAGTAAGTAATTGGTTGTGAAGTGCTTCCAATGTCCTGAGCATGTGGTAAGGCACGATATAAATGCAAGTTCTTTCTTTTCATGGATCTTGGTTCTATTTTGTTTGGGTCAATGGACTGACACTGGATTGGCCCGGATATACCTTGGGGGTAAGCGAACCATCTTGCCCCCTTCAAATGAGAGCTGGCACCCTTGTCTCCACCTTGCCCTCACGTAGTTCATATCTCAGGGCTAACAATTACCTCACTTGCTGTAATCTGCTTAGTGGATATCATGTAGTTTTGCATCATATTACCAAATTGTCTCCAAAACAGTGGCTATTACTATAAAGATCAGAATTTTAGGTAGTAAAGCAGAGGCGGAACTAAGGCCAAAGGATTGGGTTGCGGGGGGGGGGGGGGGGGGTGGGTCGATGTCCAGATTTGGCCGACTTGGCACAGCGCAGCCATGATGACATCCTCCAATGCTGTGTTCCCGTAAGACTCAAAACGGCAACACGATTGCAAGAGGGAATTTTTTTTTATATTCGTTTATGGGATGTGGGCGTCCCTGGCAAAGCCAGCATTTATTGCCCATCCCTAATTGCCCTTGAGAAGGTGGTGATGAGCCGCCTTCTTGAACCGCTGCAGACCATGTGGTGAAGGTTCTCCCACAGTGCTGTTAGATAGGGAGTTCCAGGATTTTGACCCAGCGACGATGAAGGAACGAAGATATATTTCCAAGTCGGGATGGTGTGTGACTTGGAGGGGAAATGTGCAGGTGGTGTTGTTCCCATGTGCCTGCTGCCCTTGTCCTTCTAGGTGGTAGAGGTCGCGGGTTTGGGAATATAAAAGTTAAGTAAGTAAATTATTTGCGGTCAGTTTTGGCCAAGTCCTGACATAAAAAATTGGTTGACCTCAAAATGATTGGGGATTTCATGACCCCCCCGCCGTCGATTCCCCACTGGCTCTGCCACTGGAGTAAAGCAACTAATATCTATTTACAAACAATAAGCAATAGGAAGCATAATAGTAAAATATTGATACAATATAAATGCAATGAGAAGCTCCTGAAAAGGTCAATTACTTTTACTAAGTATGGTTTTTGATTTACTTTACTTCAAGTGTCTGTCAACAGTTTGACAAAGCAGTTGTTACTGCACTATGAATTCAGCCTCTTTTCATTATCCAGCTCAAATCTTTTTCTTGATTAAAAAATATCATCCTGTTCAACTAACAGAGTCTGATATTTACAGATCCCCTTCAATTACAGAAATCAAACAAGTTCCGTTAATTAACTGTGTTTTCATGATACTTCTTTGATATCATGAGAAGACTAATAATTAGAACGATGACGCACTTGCTCTTTCAGTTAAGGAAGCAAACAATTCAGACTCAATGGGCCCGATTTTACCAGGGGTGCGGGATCTCGGCGGGTAGGCCAACGCGCCCGGTGAAATTAGTGGGTTGCCCGCGCGATCGTAGCAGGCAACACACTAATTGGATCCACTTACCTGCTCCTCCGGGTTCCCTGATGCTGATCTGCGCTTCGGGCGGCCTGCGCATGCGCAGTAAGATCTGTCAGCTGGAGGCGCTCTATTTAAAGGGGCAGTCCTCCACTGACAGATGCTGCCACAAACAGCAAAAATTACAGCATGGAGCAGCCCAGGTGGAAGGCTGCTCCCAGTTTAATGATGCCTCACCCCAGGTATCATTAGATGGGGTGAGGAGGAGGGGGAGGACAGAGATCTTCCCCCCGGCGGGCAGGAGGAAGCGGCCTACCTCTGCCACCAAGAAGGCCTGGCTCGAGGTGGCAGAGGGGGTCACCTGCACCACCAACATATGGCCCACCTGCTTACAGTGCAGGAGGCGCTCCAATGACCTCAGTAGGTCAGCCACAGTGAGAACACGTAGTCTTTCCCCTACACTCCGCCTGCCACAACACTGCCCCCACCCCACATCTCCTTCGGCACTGCCAACACTACTCTGTCACATGACCCCTCATACCCACTCAAACCTCATCCTCAACTTACCTGCACCTACTCACCTCGCCAGTACTCACCCCGCCACTACCACGCAACCCAATCCTCATACAATCTCATGGCTCTATCTCATACTCACCCTCTCGTGCATCTCTCTCACGGCCAGCCTCACTCAACCTGCCACAACCTGTGCTGCAGCCACAGGGCATGCATCACATATGTGCAGTAGGCAGCGTAAGGCAAACGTGTCGTGAGCATGAAGGGGATGCACAAGGGTGTTTGAGGGATTGTCATGGTTCTTACTTCTATTGAATTTCAGAACAACTCACATCACACATTATATTGGCACCACTACTGCCATGTCTTCGCGAATCCTGTCCGGTTTGTGCAATAATGGCCGCTCCTGGGTATCCCTATGAGGACCCACCACTGATGCCACCCATTGTGTCACTGCAGAGTGGGTGTAGGTGTATTTGCAGGGCTCTTCTGCGCAGACGACTGAGAGACATCGGGGATGTCCCCGGTGGCACCCTGGAAGGCTGTGGAGCAGAAGTTCGGGAGGGCAGTGGTGACTTTGACAGCGACAGGTAGGAAGATGGTGCATGGGCCAGCCAGGAGCAGCTCGGCATGAAAGAGGCTGCAGATGTCCACGGCTACATGTCGAGTGACTCTGAGCCTCCGTGTGCACTGCTGCTCAGAGAGGTCCAGGAGGCTGAGCCTCGGTCTGTGGACCCTGTGGCGAGGGTAGTGCCCTCTGCGACGCATCTCTCTCTGCGGTAGCCCTCCCTCCTGCTGTACAGGTGGATGTGTCACAGCACTCTGTTGTGGAGCTCCACGTGTCAGAGGTGGACGGCGTGGATGGCGAGGCTGGTGAGGCTGGTGATGCCGTTCGCCCTCCGAGGAGGTCATGACTGCAGCTACGGCAGCCCCCATCCGCAAGATGTACATCTGAGGGGGTCCGCAAGGTAGGTACATGTCTCCAGACCCCTGGGTAAGTGTGTAGGTTGGTGACTTCGACCATCAGGAGGAGGGTGGTGGAGGCCAAACTTTGTCCCAAGTGACAGAGTGGCCTCCTGCAATGGCTGAGGGTCTCCCCCCCCCACCTGTCAAATTGACCTTTGCAGCTGCCACAGGCTGACGGCTGCAACACGTCCATTTCAACTGGGACTGTTTCCCCCATTATGTGAAACAGTCCCATGTTTATCCAAAATCACACACAGTCCCTTAATCAGGTCAGTTAATGACCTGAACAACCAAAGTAAATACACTCAAGTGGCATCCCGTTGGCTTTAATTGCCTGCGGGATTCCCACCAGCGGGGGCTGCGCACGCACCCCCGCACGTCAGCGCGGAACCCGGACATGGGCGGGATCGAGGCGGGATCCGGTCCCGCTCCGGGATTTCGGGATTTTCGGGCCCCCCCCGCCGAGAACGCACCCGGTAGCGGGTGCTAAAATCGGGCCCAATGGGTTTAAAAAGGGTCACTACTATGTAGCATCTATGTTACTAACCATTAGAATTTTGGGTTTTTATAAAACCGCTTTATGTGTCAACAGTTTCACAGCAGTTCCCATAAGTGCACCATATCCAGATCTGGAAGCTGTACATTTCTTGATCATTCACTTTCCAGAGTTGCTTGATCTTTACATTAACAATTGCCCTAATTATAGTCATCTGTTCACTGGATTAAACAAAGTCTCACATTACTCACTTTGGATATTAAACTGAGATCAGGTTTTAGACTTGTTAGCAAAATTGAAGCCCATGAGGTTAAAGGGGCAGTGGCTGTGTGCATATGAAATTGGCTAAGGGACAGAAAGCAACGTAGTGGTGAACGGTTGTTTTTCAGACTGGAGGGAAATGCGCAGTGGTGTCCCCCCAGGAGTCGATGTTGGGACCACTGCTCTTTTTGATATATATTGATGACCTGGACTTGGGTATACAGGGCACAATTTCAAAGTTTGCAGATGACATGAAACTCAGAAATGTCGCAAACAGTGAGGAGGATAGTAACAGACTTCAAGAGGACATAGTCAGGCTGGTGGAATGGGCAGACACATGGCAGATGAAATTTAATGCAGAGAAGTGTGAAGTGATTCATTTTGATAGGAAGAATGAGGAGAGGCAATATAAACTAAATGGTACAATTTTAAAGGGGGGTAGACATACACAAATCATTGAAAGTGGCAGGACAAGTAGAGAAGGCTGTTAAAAAAGCATACGGTATCCTTGGCTTTCTCCACATCATTTATAAATAGAGGCATAGAGTACAAAAACAAGGAAGTTATGCTAAACCTTTACTAAACACTAGTTAGGACCCAGCTGGAATAGTGTGTCCAATTCTGGGCACCACACTTTAGGAAGGATTTCAAGGCCTTAGAGAGGTGCAGAGGAGATTTACTAGAATGGTACCAGGGATGGGACTTTGGTTACATGGAGACACTAGAGAATCTGGGGTTGTTCTCCTTACAGCAGAGAAGGTTAACGGGAGATTTGATAGACGTGTTCAAAATCGTGAAGGATTTTGATAGAGTAAATAAGGAGAGACTGTTTCCAGTGGCAGAAGAGTCAGTAACCAGAGGACACAGATTTAAGGCAATTGGCAAAAGAACCAGAGGTGACATGAGGAAAAAAATGTTTACACAGCGAGTTGTTATGATCTGGAATGCACTGCCTGAAAGGGTGGTGGAAGCAGATTCAATAGTAACTTGGAAAAGGGATTTGGATAAATACTTGAAGTGGAAAAATTTGCAGGGCTATGGGGAAAGAGCAGGGGAGTGGGACTAATTGGATAGCTCTTTCAAAGAGCCGGCACAGACAAAATCGGCTGAATGGCCTCCTTCTGTGCTGTATGATTCTATGACAAAGACAATAAACATATGTATTTACAATCAAACAGAGATGTAAAACATAAAAAGGTTGACAAATATAAGATTGGATTAAGAGAGAGAGAAAAAAGAGACAGAAAGAAAAAGTAAAAAAAAAATGTTTAAATTAAAACAAAATCTCGAACAACAATTACGACCTGAAGGAATGAGACTCCACACATGTAATAGTTAATTTTCAGTGCCAGGGAGGTTGACTGGCAGTAATTAACACTTATCACACCATTAAAAGGGTACTGAGACTGGAATGGACAAGCCCTAACTTTCTGTGGTGAGTTTAGATTGTATCTACCGCACAAATACAGGAACTTCATGCCGTTCAATACCGTTTTCGCGAAGCTAATGGCAGAGCGGCGCATCTTGGACAGCAACTTTTGGATTTCCACGTTTAATCACACATCTTCCCCTCACCTGAACTCGCTGTGCCATTTACGCATAAATAACGACGAGTGCCATTAGCCTCACCATTATTTTGACAGCAAATTGTGGGCCAATATATTCAGAAATACAATTCATAATGCTACAAAAGATAGATTTATGCAAGAGTACAGGATTCACTTTTTAAAAACTTTGTGCACTGGATATGGCTAACACTGACAGTGTCATATTTATTACCAATCTTTAGTTACCCGAAGAAGGTAGAGATGGGCTGCCATCTTGAATTGCTGCAGTCCTTATGGTGCATGGGCTCCAAATACAGGAGGAACAATCATTTTTTGTTCTGGCAGTTTAGGTGTAATGAGATGTCAAAATGGACAACCAGAGAGAGAGAAGCTGAGGGATCAGTAAGACCAGTAACAGAGAGAGAGAGAAAGACAAGTGACACCAGTGTGAGTGAAAGAGATTAGTAACACTGGTAAGGGAAAGAGAGAGAGATCAGTAAGGGAGAAGAAAGAAAGAACTTGCATTTATATAGCGCCTTTCACAATCTCTGGATGTCCCAAAGCGTCTAACAGCCAATGAAATATTTTTTAAATGTACTGTTGTAGAGAAACACGGCATACAACATGCGCACAGCAAGATCCCATAAAATGCAATGACATAATGACTAGCTATCTGTTTTAGTGATACTGCTTGAGGGATAAGTGTTGGAAAATGAAGACAATAGATGGAAAATAGGGCGCAGTGTATAACGGGTGGCCAATCCAATATCGCTCATTTTACACTATTGCCAACATTTTAAATCACTCTCAGAGAGTGGGAGAAATCAGTGAAATAAATCAGTAACGGAGAGATATCAGTAAGAGAGAGAGAGAGAACAGTAAAACAGAGGGAGAGGTCAGCAAGCAAGAGCCAGTGACAGGGACAATCGCCCACCCGCAACCATCCCACACTGATCCCGAAGGTTCCGATTTTAACCTGTCTTCAGAGGAGGCGAGAGGGACACATGCTGGATGCCAGTGGGGTCCTTCTTTAAATATGCAGGTCAGGCTCCGTTAACATCATTGGGACCCGTTGTGGCTTTCCCGCCAGTCCAACCTGGGGGAAGAGGAGTTGAGGCCAGAAGAGGCCCATACGGGTAATTTATAAAACGTTTTCTGACTTTCCTAGCCGGGGCCAACACCCATGAACCCCCTCCCCGTGACCGTTCCTTTGTCCCCGCTGCGGCCTCCTATCACCCGACATTGCGATCTGGCCCTCTAGCCATCTGCCACTTCCCTCAGTTTACGACCGAGAGACTGACTGAGGCTATGCAGATGAGTCATAGAGTTATACAGTACGGAAAGAGACCCTTCGGCCCATCGTGTCCGCGCCGGCCATCAAGCCCTGTCTAATCTAATCCCATATTCCAGCATTTGGTCCGTAGCCTTGTATGCTATGGCATTTCAAGTGCTCATCCAAATGCTTCTTGAATGTTGTGAGGGTTCCTGCCTCCACAACCCTTTCAGGCAGTGAATTCCAGACTCCAACCACCCTCTGGGTGAAAAAGTTCTTTCTCAAATCCCCTCTAAACCTCCCGCCTTTTACCTTGAATCTATGCCCCCTTGTTATAGAACCCTCAACGAAGGGAAAAAGCTCCTTAGTATCCACCCTATCTGTGCCCCTCATAATTTTGTACACCTCAATCATGTCCCCCCTCAGCCTCCTCTGCTCCAAGGAAAACAAACCCAATCTTCCCAGTCTCTCCTCATAGCTGAAGCGCTCCAGCCCTGGTAACATCCTGGTGAATCTCCTCTGCACCCTCTCCAAAGCGATCACATCCTTCCTGCAGTGTGGCGACCAGAACTGCACACAGTACTCCAGCTGTGGCCTAACCAGTGTTTTATACAGCTCCATCATAACCTCCTTGCTCTTATATTCTATGCCTCGGCTAATAAAGGCAAGTATCCCATATGCCTTCTTTACCACCTTATCTACCTGTTCCGCCGCCTTCAGGGATCTGTGAACTTGCACACCAAGATCCCTCTGACCCTCTGTCTTGCCTAGGGTCCTCCCATTCATTGTGTATTCCCTTGCCTTGTTAGTCCCTCCAAAGTGCATCACCTCGCACTTTTCCGGGTTAAATTCCATTTGCCACTGTTCCGCCCATCTGACCAACCCATCTATATCGTCCTGCAGACTGAGGCTATCCTCCTCACTATTTACCACCCTTCCAATTTTTGTATCATCAGCGAACTTACTGATCATACCTTTCACATTCATATTCAAGTCGTTAATGTAGACCACAAACAGCAAGGGACCCAGCACCGATCCCTGTGGTACCCCACTGGCCACAGGCTTCCAGTCACAAAAACAACCTTCGACCATCACCCTCTGCCTTCTGCCACTAAGCCAGTTTTGTATCCAAAGTGCCAAGGCACCCTGGATTCCATGGGCTCGTACCTTCTTGACCAGTCTCCTGTGCGGGACTTTATCGAAGGCCTTACTGAAATCCATGTATACCACATCCACTGCGTTACCCTCATCCACACGCCTAGTCACCCCCTCAAAAAATTCAATCGAATTAGTCAGACATGATCTTCCCTTGACAAAGCCATGTTGACTATCCCTGATTAATCCTTGCTTCTCCAAGTGGAGACTAATTTTGTCCTTCAGAATTTTTTCCAATAATTTTCCTACCACTGATGCTCACTGGCCTGTAGTTCCCCGGTTTTTCCCTACTCCCCTTCTTGAATAATGGTACTACATTAGCGGTTCTCCAGTCCTCTGGCACATCCCCTGTGGCCAGAGAGGTTCTGAATATATGTGTCAGAGCCCCTGCAATCTCCTCCTTTGCCTCACACAGTAGCCTGGGATACATTTCGTCCGGGCCCGGGGATTTATCCATTTTTAGGCCTGCTAAAACCGCCAATACCTCCTCCCGCTCGATGTTAATATGTTCGAGTATATCACAGTCCCCCTGCCGTATTTCTATGTCTACATCGTCCTTCTCCATAGTGAAAACAGATGCAAAAAATTCATTTAGAACCCCTCCTACATCTGCCGGCTCCACACACAGATTGCCATTTTTGTCCCTAATGGGCCCTATTTTTTCCCTAGTCATCCTCTTACCCTTAATATACTTATAAAACATCTTAGGATTTTCCTTTATTTTGCTCGCCAGTGTTATTTCATGGCCCCTCCTTGATCTCCTAATTTCTTTTTTAAGTATCCCCCTGCACTTTTTGTACTCCTCTAGGGCTTCCTCCGTCTTTAGCCTTTTGTATCTGCCAAAAGCCCTCCTTTTTTTCCTAATCCATTCTCGTATATCCCCTGACATCCAAGGTTCCCTGGAGTTCTTGGAACCACCCTTGACCTTTACGGGAACATGTTGCCATTGTATGGTCTCAATCTCCCTTCTGAAAGACTCCCATTGCTCCGATGCGGATTTTCCTACAAGCAGCTGATCCCAGTCCATTTTGGCCAGATCCTGCCTTATCCTATTAAAATCGGCCTTCCCCCAATTTAGAACCTTTATTTCCGGCCCCTCCCTGTCCTTTTCCATGACCACCTTAAATCTCACCGAATTATGGTCACTGTCACCAAAGTGCTCACCTACTAGCACTTCTTCCACTTGGCCGGCCACATTCCCTAGAATTAGGTCCAGTACCGCCCCCTCTCTTGTAGGACTTTCTACATGCTGGCTCAAAAAGCTCTCCTGGATGCACGTTAAGAATTTTGTACCCTCTAAGCCTTTTACACTCTGAGTATCCCAGTTAATATTGGGGAAGTTGAAATCCCCCACTATTATTACCCTATTATTTGCACAATTTTCTGAGATTTGCCTACATATCTGTTCCTCTATCTCCCCCTGACTGTTTGGGGGCCTATAGTACACTCCCATCAAAGTGCTTGCCCCCTTTTTGTTTTTAAGCTCCACCCATATGGCCTCATTAGAGGAACCTGCTAATATATCATCCCTCCTTATGGCAGTAATTGATTCTTTAATTAATATTGCGACCCCCCCTCCTCTTATACCTCCCCCTCTGTCTCGCCTGAAGATTCTGTACCCTGGAATATTGAGCTGCCAGTCTTGCCCCTCCCTCAACCATGTCTCTGTGACAGCAACAATATCATACTCCCATGTGTTTATCAACACCTTCAGTTCATCCACCTTATTCGCAAGACTCCTTGCATTAAAATAGATGCCATCCAGCCTTGCCCTTACATATTTGCCCTGTTTTCCAAGCTGACTTGTTTTTTTCTCTATATTTGGCTGCACATCACCCCCTATTGTAGCTCCACTCTGTATCCCATCCCCCTGCCAAGTTAGTTTAAACCCCCCCCAACAGTGCTAGCAAACCTCCCCGCAAGGATATTTGTCCCGCTCTGGTTCAGATGCAACCCGTCCGACTTGTACAAGTCCCACCTTCCCCAGAAGCAGGCCC
Organism: Heptranchias perlo; assembly: GCF_035084215.1. Lineage (NCBI taxonomy): Eukaryota > Metazoa > Chordata > Chondrichthyes > Hexanchiformes > Hexanchidae > Heptranchias > Heptranchias perlo. The sequence continues at coordinate 106,806,885 of NC_090327.1, forward strand.
AGTGATCCAGGAAACTGAAACCCTCCCTCCTGCACCAACTCTTTAGCCACGCATTCATCTGTTCTATCCTCCTATTTCTATACTCACTAGCCCGTGGCACTGGGAGTAATCCAGAGATTACAACCTTTCAGGTCCTGCTCTTTAATCTGCTACCTAGCTCCCTAAATTCTTGATGCAGGACCTCATCTCCCTTCCTACCTATGTCGGTGGTCCCAATGTGGACCACGACCTCTGCCTGCTCACCCTCCCCCTTGAGAATGCCCTGTAGCCGCTCAGTGACATCCATGACCCTGGCACCAGGGAGGCAACAAACCATCCTGGAGTCACGTTTACGGCCACAGAAACGCCTGTCTGTTCCCCTTACGATAGAATCCCCTACCACGATAGCTCTTCCACTCTTTTTCCTCCCAGCCTGTGCAGCAGAGCTACCCCTGGTGCCAGGAAGTTGGCTGCTGCTGCCTTCCCCTGATAAGTCATCCCCCTCAACAATATCCAAAGCGGTATATTTGTTTGAGAGGGGGACGGCCACAGGGGACCCCTGCACTGCCTGCCTGCTCCTCTTACTCTGCCTGGTGGTCACCCAATTACTTCCTGCCTGTACAACCTTTACCTGCGGTGTGACCATCTCACTAAACGTGCTATCCACGACGTTCTCAGCATCGTGAATGCTCCATAATGAATCCATCCGCAGCTCCAGTGCCGCAATGCGGTTTGTCAGTAGCTGCAGCTGGATACATTTCCCGCACACATGGTCGTCAGGGACACCGGAAGGGTCCCTGATTTCCCACATAGAGCAGGAAGAGCATAACACGGGGCTGGGCTGTCCTGACATGACTTACCCTTTAACTAATTAATTCAAATTAAATGAATCCCACCAATTTCACTTCAATTAAAAGGTATACTCAAGGGCCCTTGCTGAACAGCAGTCCCCCACTACACAACAGAGACCCGAGAATCCACAAACTCTAACCTTAGACAAATTCAGCAGGAAAATACTCACCAGCCAATCACTTACCTCTTCCTTGGTAACGTCCCACTTGGATTACTTTTTGCTTCTTATTTATCTTAGGTCCAGGAGTTAAGTCCCTGAAAACAAAATATAAAATCGAACCTACCCTTTAAATTCCCTCCACCCCCCCAAAAGGTTAGAGGAGGGTGGGAGGGTGGGAGTCACTACTAGTGTAGTGTCTCGGGTTTAGCAACCGCTCCACCTATATTTGGGTACCAATGAATTGGCCCCGCCTCCTGCCTTTGAAAAAGCCCGCGAAGCTCTTTCCCCGCTGGGGAAAAAGACTCATGTCGGTGAGTTTAATTACTCACCTCCGCTGCTCCCTTTATCGACTCGCCGCCGCTCCCGCCGCTCCAACCAGGTCCGCTCCTCCTTCCCCGCTGCTGACCGCTCTGTGGGAGAGAGAAAGAAAGGCTCCTCCTCCGCCGGGGAGTTAAAATCTAGCAGGCCTCACGCTGCCAAGGTCGGACCGGTTTTCCACCCGTCTTTTCCCCCGCCCGCTCAACTCTTGCCCCGAGTTAAATCAGGACTAGAGAGGGATCAGTAAAAGAGAGAAATCAGTAGTAGAGAGGGAGATTAGTAACAGAGAGAGAGATCAGTAATAGAGAGATTAGTAACAGAGACAGATTAGTAATAAAGAGAGAGATCAGTAACAAAGAGATCAGCAACAGATCACGAACAAAGGGAGAGCTGACTGACAGAAAATCAGTACCAAGAGAAAGGGGGATCGGAAACAAAGAGAGACAGTAACATTGAGAGAGAAAAAGAGATAGATCAGTAACTGAGAGATCGATGAGAGGCCAGCAAGAGACATTAAAAACAAGGACACAGGAATATCAGTAACAGAGACAATTCAGGAAGAGAGAGAGAGAGACTAGAAATAGAGACAGAGATCAATAACAGAAAGAGAGGTCAGTACTAGGGGGAGAGTCGGAGAGAGAACGAAGTAACAGAGAGACATGAGTAATAGAGAAAGGGAGTTGAGTAAAAGAGAAAAAAATCATTAACCAAGATCAGCAACACAGAGAAACAGAGATAAATAACAGAGAGTGATATCCAAAGTCAGTAACAGAAAGAGAGGGAGATCAATAACAGTGAGGGAGAGATCAGTAACAGAGAGATAAATCTGTAACATAGAGGCAGAGATATGAGAGAGGTGGGCAAGACAGAGAAATCAGTAACGGAGAAAAATCAGGAACAAAGCGACAGATCAGTAACAAAAAGAGAGAACAGTATGAGAGAGAGAGAGATCAGTGAGAAATCAGTAAGAGAGTGCAGAGAAAAAGAAAGACAGAGAGACAGAGAGATCAGTAACTGGGAAAGGTCAATAACTGGGAGAGAGGTCAGCAACAGGAGAGAGATCAGTAAGAGGGAGAGAGATCAGAAAGAGGGGGAGAGATCAGAAAAAGGGGGAGAGATCAGAAAGAGGGGGAGAGATCAGTAACTGGGAGAGAGATCAGGAAATGGAGAGATCAATAACAGGAGAGAGATCAGCAACTGGGAGAGATCAGTAACAGGAGAGAGATCATAAGAGGGAGAGATCAGTAAAAGGGGGAGAGATCAGGAACTGGGAGAGAGATCAGTAAGAGGGGGAGAGATCAGTAAGAGGGGGAGAGATCAGTAAGAGGGGGAGAGATCAGCAACAGGAGAGAGATCAGTAAGAGGGAGAGAGATCAGAAAGAGGGGGAGAGATCAGAAAAAGGGGGAGAGATCAGAAAGAGGGGGAGAGATCAGTAACTGGGAGAGAGATCAGGAAATGGAGAGATCAATAACAGGAGAGAGATCAGCAACTGGGAGAGATCAGTAACAGGAGAGAGATCATAAGAGGGAGAGATCAGTAAAAGGGGGAGAGATCAGGAACTGGGAGAGAGATCAGTAAGAGGGGGAGAGATCAGTAAGAGGGGGAGAGATCAGTAAGAGGGGGAGAGATCAGTAACTGGGAGAGAGATCAGTAAGAGGGGGAGAGATCAGTAAGAGAGGGAGAGATCAGTAAGAGAGGGAGAGATCAGTAACTGGGAGAGAGATCAGTAAGAGGGGGAGAGATCAGTAACTGGGAGAGATCAGTAACAGGAGAGAGATCAGTAATTGGGAGAGATCAGTAACTGGAAGAGATCAGTAACAGGAGAGAGATCAGTAGCAGGAGAGAGATCAGTAAATGGGAGAGATCAGTAAAAGGGGGAGAGATCAGTAACTGGGAGAGAGATCAGTAACTGGGAGAGTGATCAGGAACAGGAGAGAGATCAATAAGAGGGAGAGAGATCAGTAAAAGGGGGAGAGATCAGTAACAGGGAGAGAGATCAGTAACAGTGAGAGATCAGTAACAGATGAGAGATCAATAAGAGGCAGAGAGATCAGGAAAAGGGGGAGAGATCAGTAACTGGGAGAGAGATCAGGAAGAGGGGGAGAGATCAGTAAGAGGGGGAAACATCAGTAACAGGGACAGAGATCACTGACAGGAGAGAGATCAGTAACTGGGAGAGATGAGTAACTGGGAGAGAGGTCACTAACAGGGGGAGATCAGTAACAGGGGGAGATCAGTAAGTGGAGGGAGATTGGTAACAGAGAGAGATCAGTAACTGGGAGAGAGATCAGTAACTGGGAGAGATCAGTAACAGGAGAGAGATCAGCAACCGGGAGAGATCAGTAACTGGGAGAGAGATCAGTAACTGGGACAGAGATCAGTAACTGGGACAGAGATCAGTAACAGGAGAGAGATCAATAAGAGGGAGAGAGATCAGTAAAAGGGGGAGAGATCAGTAACTGGGAGAGAGATCAGTAATAGGAGAGAGATGAGTAACTGGGAGAGATCAGTAACAGGAGAGAGATCCGTAACTGGGAGAGATCAGGAACTGGGAGGGAGATCAGTAAATGGAGTTCAATGAGAGGGACAGAGATCAGTGAGAGGGAGAGAGATCAGTAACTGGGAGAGATCAGTAACTGGGAGAATCAGCAACCGGGAGAGATCAGTAACTGGGAGAGAGATCAGTAACTGGGAGAGAGAACAGTAACTGGGAGAGATCAGTAACTGGGACAGAGATCAGTAACTGGGACAGAGATCAGTAACAGGAGAGAGATCAATAAGAGGGAGAGAGATCAGTAAAAGGGGGAGAGATCAGTAACTGGGAGAGAGATCAGTAATAGGAGAGAGATGAGTAACTGGGAGAGATCAGTAACTGGGAGGGAGATCAGTAAATGGAGTTCAATGAGAGGGACAGAGATCAGTGAGAGGGAGAGAGATCAGTAACTGGGAGAGATCAGTAACTGGGAGAATCAGTAACTGGGAGAGATCAATAACTGGAGGGGGATCAGTAAGAGGAGATCAGTAACAGGACAGAGATCAATAACTGGGGAACATCAGTAACTGGGAGACATCAGTAACTGGGAGAGATCAGTAACAGGGAGGGAGATCAGTAACTGGGAGAGAGATCAGCAACTGGGAGAGATCAGTAACTGGGAGAGATCAGTAACTGGGAGAGATCAGTAACTGGGAGAGATCAGTAACAGGGAGAGAGATCAGTAACAGGGAGAGAGATCAGCAACTGGGAGAGAGATCAGTAACAGGGAGAGAGATCAGCAACTGGGAGAGATCAGTAACTGGGAGAGAGATCAGTAACTGGGAGAGAGATCGGTAACAGGAGAGAGATCAGGAACTGGGAGAGAGATCAGGAAATGGAGATCAATGAGAGGAACAGAGATCAGTAACTGGGAGAGATGAGTAACTGGGAGAGATCAGTAACTGGGAGAGAGATCAGTAACAGGAGAGAGATCAGTAACTGGGAGAGATCAGTAACTGGGAGAGAGATCAGTAACTGGGAGAGATCAGTAACTGGGAGAGAGATCCGTATCTGGGAGAGAGATCAGTAACTGGGACAGAGATCAGTAACAGGAGAGAGATCAGTAACTGGGAGAGATCAGCAATCGGGAGAGATCAGTAACTGGGAGAGAGATCAGTAACTGGGACAGAGATCAGTAACTGGGACAGAGATCAGTAACTGGGAGAGAGATCAGTAACTGGGAGAGAGATCAGTAACTGGGAGAGAGATCAGTAACTGGGAGAGATCATTAACTGGGAGAGAGATCAGTAACTGGGAGAGAGATCAGTAACTGGGACAGAGATCAGTAACTGGGACAGAGATCAGTAACTGCGAGAGAGATCAGTAACTGGGAGAGAGATCAGTAACTGGGAGAGAGATTAGTAACTGGGAGAGATCAGTAACTGGGAGAGAGCTCAGTAACAGGAGAGAGATCAGTAACAGGAGAGAGATCAGGAACTGGGAGAGAGATCAGGAACTGGGAGAGAGATCAGGAAATGGAGATCAATGAGAGGGACAGAGATCAGGAAGAGGGAGAGAGATCAGTAACTGGGAGAGATGAATAACTGGGAGAGAGGTCACTAAAAGGGGGAGATCAGTAACAGGGGGAGATCAGGAAGTGGAGGGAGATTGGGAACAGAGAGAGATCAGTAACTGGGAGAGATCAGTAACTGGGAGAGAGATCAGTAACTGGGAGAGAGATCAGTAACTGGGAGAGGGATCAGTAACAGGAGAGAGATCAGCAACCGGGAGAGATCAGTAACTGGGAGAGAGATCAGTAACTGGGAGAGATCAGTAACAGGAGAGAGATCAGCAACCGGGAGAGATCAGTAACTGGGAGAGAGATCAGTAACTGGGACAGAGATCAGTAACTGGGACAGAGATCAGTAACAGGAGAGAGATCAATAAGAGGGAGAGAGATCAGTAAAAGGGGGAGAGATCAGTAACTGGGAGAGAGATCAGTAATAGGAGAGAGATGAGTAACTGGGAGAGATCAGTAACAGGAGAGAGATCCGTAACTGGGAGAGATCAGGAACTGGGAGGGAGATCAGTAAATGGAGTTCAATGAGAGGGACAGAGATCAGTGAGAGGGAGAGAGATCAGAAACTGGGAGAGATCAGTAACTGGGAGAATCAGCAACCGGGAGAGATCAGTAACTGGGAGAGAGATCAGTAACTGGGAGAGAGATCAGTAACTGGGAGAGATCAGTAACTGGGACAGAGATCAGTAACTGGGACAGAGATCAGTAACAGGAGAGAGATCAATAAGAGGGAGAGAGATCAGTAAAAGGGGGAGAGATCAGTAACTGGGAGAGAGATCAGTAATAGGAGAGAGATGAGTAACTGGGAGAGATCAGTAACTGGGAGGGAGATCAGTAAATGGAGTTCAATGAGAGGGACAGAGATCAGTGAGAGGGAGAGAGATCAGTAACTGGGAGAGATCAGTAACTGGGAGAATCAGTAACTGGGAGAGATCAATAACTGGAGGGGGATCAGTAAGAGGAGATCAGTAACAGGACAGAGATCAATAACTGGGGAACATCAGTAACTGGGAGACATCAGTAACTGGGAGAGATCAGTAACAGGGAGGGAGATCAGTAACTGGGAGAGTCGAGTAACTGGGAGAGAGGTCACTAACAGGGGGAGATCAGTAACAGGGGGAGATCAGTATGTGGAGGGAGATTGGTAACAGAGAGAGAGATCAGTAACTGGGAGAGATCAGTAACTGGGAGAGAGATCAGGAACTGGGAGAGAGATCAGTAACTGGGAGAGAGATCAGTAACTGGGAGAGAGATCAGTAACTGGGAGAGAGATCAGTAACAGGGAGAGAGATCAGTAACTGGGAGAGAGACCAGTAACAGGGAGAGAGGTCAATAAGAGGGAGAGAGATCAGTATAAGAGGGAGAGAGATCAGTAAAAGGGGGAGAGATCAGTAAAAGGGGGAGAGATCAGTAACTGGGAGAGAGATCAGTAAGAGGGGGAGAGATCAGTAACTGGGAGAGATCAGTAACAGGCAGAGAGATCAGTAACTGGGAGAGAGATCAGTAACTGGGACAGAGATCAGTAACTGGGACAGAGATCAGTAACTGCGAGAGAGATCAGTAACTGGGAGAGAGATCAGTAACTGGGAGAGAGATTAGTAACTGGGAGAGATCAGTAACTGGGAGAGAGCTCAGTAACAGGAGAGAGATCAGTAACAGGAGAGAGATCAGGAACTGGGAGAGAGATCAGGAACTGGGAGAGAGATCAGGAAATGGAGATCAATGAGAGGGACAGAGATCAGGAAGAGGGAGAGAGATCAGTAACTGGGAGAGATGAATAACTGGGAGAGAGGTCACTAAAAGGGGGAGATCAGTAACAGGGGGAGATCAGGAAGTGGAGGGAGATTGGGAACAGAGAGAGATCAGTAACTGGGAGAGATCAGTAACTGGGAGAGAGATCAGTAACTGGGAGAGAGATCAGTAACTGGGAGAGGGATCAGTAACAGGAGAGAGATCAGCAACCGGGAGAGATCAGTAACTGGGAGAGAGATCAGTAACTGGGAGAGATCAGTAACAGGAGAGAGATCAGCAACCGGGAGAGATCAGTAACTGGGAGAGAGATCAGTAACTGGGACAGAGATCAGTAACTGGGACAGAGATCAGTAACAGGAGAGAGATCAATAAGAGGGAGAGAGATCAGTAAAAGGGGGAGAGATCAGTAACTGGGAGAGAGATCAGTAATAGGAGAGAGATGAGTAACTGGGAGAGATCAGTAACAGGAGAGAGATCCGTAACTGGGAGAGATCAGGAACTGGGAGGGAGATCAGTAAATGGAGTTCAATGAGAGGGACAGAGATCAGTGAGAGGGAGAGAGATCAGAAACTGGGAGAGATCAGTAACTGGGAGAATCAGCAACCGGGAGAGATCAGTAACTGGGAGAGAGATCAGTAACTGGGAGAGAGATCAGTAACTGGGAGAGATCAGTAACTGGGACAGAGATCAGTAACTGGGACAGAGATCAGTAACAGGAGAGAGATCAATAAGAGGGAGAGAGATCAGTAAAAGGGGGAGAGATCAGTAACTGGGAGAGAGATCAGTAATAGGAGAGAGATGAGTAACTGGGAGAGATCAGTAACTGGGAGGGAGATCAGTAAATGGAGTTCAATGAGAGGGACAGAGATCAGTGAGAGGGAGAGAGATCAGTAACTGGGAGAGATCAGTAACTGGGAGAATCAGTAACTGGGAGAGATCAATAACTGGAGGGGGATCAGTAAGAGGAGATCAGTAACAGGACAGAGATCAATAACTGGGGAACATCAGTAACTGGGAGACATCAGTAACTGGGAGAGATCAGTAACAGGGAGGGAGATCAGTAACTGGGAGAGTCGAGTAACTGGGAGAGAGGTCACTAACAGGGGGAGATCAGTAACAGGGGGAGATCAGTATGTGGAGGGAGATTGGTAACAGAGAGAGAGATCAGTAACTGGGAGAGATCAGTAACTGGGAGAGAGATCAGGAACTGGGAGAGAGATCAGTAACTGGGAGAGAGATCAGTAACTGGGAGAGAGATCAGTAACTGGGAGAGAGATCAGTAACAGGGAGAGAGATCAGTAACTGGGAGAGAGACCAGTAACAGGGAGAGAGGTCAATAAGAGGGAGAGAGATCAGTATAAGAGGGAGAGAGATCAGTAAAAGGGGGAGAGATCAGTAAAAGGGGGAGAGATCAGTAACTGGGAGAGAGATCAGTAAGAGGGGGAGAGATCAGTAACTGGGAGAGATCAGTAACAGGCAGAGATCAGTAACTGGGAGAGATCAGTAACAGGAGCGAGATCAGTAACAGGAGAGAGATCAATAAGAGGGAGAGAGATCAGTAAAAGGGGGAGAGATCAGTAACTGGGAGAGATCAGTAACTGGGAGAGATCAGTAACAGGAGAGAGATCAGTAACTGGGAGAGAGATCAGTAACAGGGAGAGAGATCAGCAACTGGGAGAGATCAGTAACTGGGAGAGATCAGTAACTGGGAGAGATCAGTAACTGTGAGAGAGATCAGTAACAGGGAGAGAGATCAGCAACTGGGAGTGAGATCAGTAACAGGGAGAGAGATCAGCAACTGGGAGAGATCAGTAACTGGGAGAGAGATCAGTAACTGGGAGAGAGATCAGTAACAGGAGAGAGATCAGGAACTGGGAGAGAGATCAGGAAATGGAGATCAATGAGAGGAACAGAGATCAGTAACTGGGAGAGATGAGTAACTGGGAGAGATCAGTAACTGGGAGAGAGATCAGTAACAGGAGAGAGATCAGTAACTGGGAGAGATCAGTAACTGGGAGAGAGATCAGTAACTGGGAGAGAGATCAGTAACTGGGAGAGATCAGTAACTGGGAGAGAGATCCGTATCTGGGAGAGAGATCAGTAACTGGGACAGAGATCAGTAACAGGAGAGAGATCAGTAACTGGGAGAGATCAGTAACTGGGAGAGAGATCAGTAACTGGGAGAGATCATTAACTGGGACAGAGATCAGTAACTGGGACAGAGATCAGTAACTGGGAGAGATCAGTAACTGGGGGAGAGATCCGTATCTGGGAGAGAGATCAGTAACTGGGACAGAGATCAGTAACAGGAGAGAGATCAGTAACTGGGAGAGTTCAGCAATCGGGAGAGATCAGTAACTGGGAGAGAGATCAGTAACTGGGAGAGAGATCAGTAACTGGGAGAGATCATTAACTGGGACAGAGATCAGTAACTGGGACAGAGATCAGTAACTGCGAGAGAGATCAGTAACTGGGAGAGAGATCAGTAACTGGGAGAGAGATTAGTAACTGGGAGAGATCAGTAACTGGGAGAGAGCTCAGTAACAGGAGAGAGATCAGTAACAGGAGAGAGATCAGGAACTGGGAGAGAGATCAGGAACTGGGAGAGAGATCAGGCAATGGAGATCAATGAGAGGGACAGAGATCAGGAAGAGGGAGAGAGATCAGTAACTGGGAGAGATGAGTAACTGGGAGAGAGGTCACTAAAAGGGGGAGATCAGTAACAGGGGGAGATCAGGAAGTGGAGGGAGATTGGGAACAGAGAGAGATCAGTAACTGGGAGAGAGATCAGTAACTGGGAGAGGGATCAGTAACTGGGAGAGGGATCAGTAACAGGAGAGAGATCAGCAACCGGGAGAGATCAGTAACTGGGAGAGAGATCAGTAACTGGGACAGAGATCAGTAACTGGGACAGAGATCAGTAACTGGGAGAGAGATCAGTAACAGGAGAGAGATCAATAAGAGGGAGAGAGATCAGTAAAAGGGGGAGAGATCAGTAAGAGGGGGAGAGATCAGTAACTGGGAGAATCAGGAACTGGGAGAGATCAGTAAATGGAGGGAGATCAGTAAGAGGAGATCAGTAACTGGGAGAGAGATCAGTAACTGGGAGAGAGATCAGTAACTGGGAGAGAGATCAGTAACTGGGAGAGAGATTAGCAACCGGGAGAGATCAGTCACTGGGAGAGAGATCAGGAACTGGGAGAGAGATCAGTAACTGGGAGAGATCAGTAACAGGGAGCGATCAGTAACAGGGAGAGAGATCAGTAACAGGGAGAGAGATCAGTAACAGGGAAAGAGATCAGTAACTGGGAGAGATCAGTAACTGGGAGTGAGATCAGTAACAGGGAGAGAAGAGTAACAGGGAGAGAGATCAGTAACTGGGAGAGAGATCAGTAACTGGGAGAGAGATCAGTAAAAGGGGGAGAGATCAGTAACTGGGAGAGAGATCAGTAATAGGAGAGAGATGAGTAACTGGGAGAGATCAGTAACTGGGAGGGAGATCAGTAAATGGAGTTCAATGAGAGGGACAGAGATCAGTGAGAGGGAGAGAGATCAGTAACTGGGAGAGATCAGTAACTGGGAGAATCAGTAACTGGGAGAGATCAATAACTGGAGGGGGATCAGTAAGAGGAGATCAGTAACAGGACAGAGATCAATAACTGGGGAACATCAGTAACTGGGAGACATCAGTAACTGGGAGAGATCAGTAACAGGGAGGGAGATCAGTAACTGGGAGAGAGATCAGCAACTGGGAGAGATCAGTAACTGGGAGAGATCAGTAACTGGGAGAGATCAGTAACTGGGAGAGATCAGTAACAGGGAGAGAGATCAGTAACAGGGAGAGAGATCAGCAACTGGGAGAGAGATCAGTAACAGGGAGAGAGATCAGCAACTGGGAGAGATCAGTAACTGGGAGAGAGATCAGTAACTGGGAGAGAGATCGGTAACAGGAGAGAGATCAGGAACTGGGAGAGAGATCAGGAAATGGAGATCAATGAGAGGAACAGAGATCAGTAACTGGGAGAGATGAGTAACTGGGAGAGATCAGTAACTGGGAGAGAGATCAGTAACAGGAGAGAGATCAGTAACTGGGAGAGATCAGTAACTGGGAGAGAGATCAGTAACTGGGAGAGATCAGTAACTGGGAGAGAGATCCGTATCTGGGAGAGAGATCAGTAACTGGGACAGAGATCAGTAACAGGAGAGAGATCAGTAACTGGGAGAGATCAGCAATCGGGAGAGATCAGTAACTGGGAGAGAGATCAGTAACTGGGACAGAGATCAGTAACTGGGACAGAGATCAGTAACTGGGAGAGAGATCAGTAACTGGGAGAGAGATCAGTAACTGGGAGAGAGATCAGTAACTGGGAGAGATCATTAACTGGGAGAGAGATCAGTAACTGGGAGAGAGATCAGTAACTGGGACAGAGATCAGTAACTGGGACAGAGATCAGTAACTGCGAGAGAGATCAGTAACTGGGAGAGAGATCAGTAACTGGGAGAGAGATTAGTAACTGGGAGAGATCAGTAACTGGGAGAGAGCTCAGTAACAGGAGAGAGATCAGTAACAGGAGAGAGATCAGGAACTGGGAGAGAGATCAGGAACTGGGAGAGAGATCAGGAAATGGAGATCAATGAGAGGGACAGAGATCAGGAAGAGGGAGAGAGATCAGTAACTGGGAGAGATGAATAACTGGGAGAGAGGTCACTAAAAGGGGGAGATCAGTAACAGGGGGAGATCAGGAAGTGGAGGGAGATTGGGAACAGAGAGAGATCAGTAACTGGGAGAGATCAGTAACTGGGAGAGAGATCAGTAACTGGGAGAGAGATCAGTAACTGGGAGAGGGATCAGTAACAGGAGAGAGATCAGCAACCGGGAGAGATCAGTAACTGGGAGAGAGATCAGTAACTGGGAGAGATCAGTAACAGGAGAGAGATCAGCAACCGGGAGAGATCAGTAACTGGGAGAGAGATCAGTAACTGGGACAGAGATCAGTAACTGGGACAGAGATCAGTAACAGGAGAGAGATCAATAAGAGGGAGAGAGATCAGTAAAAGGGGGAGAGATCAGTAACTGGGAGAGAGATCAGTAATAGGAGAGAGATGAGTAACTGGGAGAGATCAGTAACAGGAGAGAGATCCGTAACTGGGAGAGATCAGGAACTGGGAGGGAGATCAGTAAATGGAGTTCAATGAGAGGGACAGAGATCAGTGAGAGGGAGAGAGATCAGAAACTGGGAGAGATCAGTAACTGGGAGAATCAGCAACCGGGAGAGATCAGTAACTGGGAGAGAGATCAGTAACTGGGAGAGAGATCAGTAACTGGGAGAGATCAGTAACTGGGACAGAGATCAGTAACTGGGACAGAGATCAGTAACAGGAGAGAGATCAATAAGAGGGAGAGAGATCAGTAAAAGGGGGAGAGATCAGTAACTGGGAGAGAGATCAGTAATAGGAGAGAGATGAGTAACTGGGAGAGATCAGTAACTGGGAGGGAGATCAGTAAATGGAGTTCAATGAGAGGGACAGAGATCAGTGAGAGGGAGAGAGATCAGTAACTGGGAGAGATCAGTAACTGGGAGAATCAGTAACTGGGAGAGATCAATAACTGGAGGGGGATCAGTAAGAGGAGATCAGTAACAGGACAGAGATCAATAACTGGGGAACATCAGTAACTGGGAGACATCAGTAACTGGGAGAGATCAGTAACAGGGAGGGAGATCAGTAACTGGGAGAGTCGAGTAACTGGGAGAGAGGTCACTAACAGGGGGAGATCAGTAACAGGGGGAGATCAGTATGTGGAGGGAGATTGGTAACAGAGAGAGAGATCAGTAACTGGGAGAGATCAGTAACTGGGAGAGAGATCAGGAACTGGGAGAGAGATCAGTAACTGGGAGAGAGATCAGTAACTGGGAGAGAGATCAGTAACTGGGAGAGAGATCAGTAACAGGGAGAGAGATCAGTAACTGGGAGAGAGACCAGTAACAGGGAGAGAGGTCAATAAGAGGGAGAGAGATCAGTATAAGAGGGAGAGAGATCAGTAAAAGGGGGAGAGATCAGTAAAAGGGGGAGAGATCAGTAACTGGGAGAGAGATCAGTAAGAGGGGGAGAGATCAGTAACTGGGAGAGATCAGTAACAGGCAGAGATCAGTAACTGGGAGAGATCAGTAACAGGAGCGAGATCAGTAACAGGAGAGAGATCAATAAGAGGGAGAGAGATCAGTAAAAGGGGGAGAGATCAGTAACTGGGAGAGATCAGTAACTGGGAGAGATCAGTAACAGGAGAGAGATCAGTAACTGGGAGAGAGATCAGTAACAGGGAGAGAGATCAGCAACTGGGAGAGATCAGTAACTGGGAGAGATCAGTAACTGGGAGAGATCAGTAACTGTGAGAGAGATCAGTAACAGGGAGAGAGATCAGCAACTGGGAGTGAGATCAGTAACAGGGAGAGAGATCAGCAACTGGGAGAGATCAGTAACTGGGAGAGAGATCAGTAACTGGGAGAGAGATCAGTAACAGGAGAGAGATCAGGAACTGGGAGAGAGATCAGGAAATGGAGATCAATGAGAGGAACAGAGATCAGTAACTGGGAGAGATGAGTAACTGGGAGAGATCAGTAACTGGGAGAGAGATCAGTAACAGGAGAGAGATCAGTAACTGGGAGAGATCAGTAACTGGGAGAGAGATCAGTAACTGGGAGAGAGATCAGTAACTGGGAGAGATCAGTAACTGGGAGAGAGATCCGTATCTGGGAGAGAGATCAGTAACTGGGACAGAGATCAGTAACAGGAGAGAGATCAGTAACTGGGAGAGATCAGTAACTGGGAGAGAGATCAGTAACTGGGAGAGATCATTAACTGGGACAGAGATCAGTAACTGGGACAGAGATCAGTAACTGGGAGAGATCAGTAACTGGGGGAGAGATCCGTATCTGGGAGAGAGATCAGTAACTGGGACAGAGATCAGTAACAGGAGAGAGATCAGTAACTGGGAGAGTTCAGCAATCGGGAGAGATCAGTAACTGGGAGAGAGATCAGTAACTGGGAGAGAGATCAGTAACTGGGAGAGATCATTAACTGGGACAGAGATCAGTAACTGGGACAGAGATCAGTAACTGCGAGAGAGATCAGTAACTGGGAGAGAGATCAGTAACTGGGAGAGAGATTAGTAACTGGGAGAGATCAGTAACTGGGAGAGAGCTCAGTAACAGGAGAGAGATCAGTAACAGGAGAGAGATCAGGAACTGGGAGAGAGATCAGGAACTGGGAGAGAGATCAGGCAATGGAGATCAATGAGAGGGACAGAGATCAGGAAGAGGGAGAGAGATCAGTAACTGGGAGAGATGAGTAACTGGGAGAGAGGTCACTAAAAGGGGGAGATCAGTAACAGGGGGAGATCAGGAAGTGGAGGGAGATTGGGAACAGAGAGAGATCAGTAACTGGGAGAGAGATCAGTAACTGGGAGAGGGATCAGTAACTGGGAGAGGGATCAGTAACAGGAGAGAGATCAGCAACCGGGAGAGATCAGTAACTGGGAGAGAGATCAGTAACTGGGACAGAGATCAGTAACTGGGACAGAGATCAGTAACTGGGAGAGAGATCAGTAACAGGAGAGAGATCAATAAGAGGGAGAGAGATCAGTAAAAGGGGGAGAGATCAGTAAGAGGGGGAGAGATCAGTAACTGGGAGAATCAGGAACTGGGAGAGATCAGTAAATGGAGGGAGATCAGTAAGAGGAGATCAGTAACTGGGAGAGAGATCAGTAACTGGGAGAGAGATCAGTAACTGGGAGAGAGATCAGTAACTGGGAGAGAGATTAGCAACCGGGAGAGATCAGTCACTGGGAGAGAGATCAGGAACTGGGAGAGAGATCAGTAACTGGGAGAGATCAGTAACAGGGAGCGATCAGTAACAGGGAGAGAGATCAGTAACAGGGAGAGAGATCAGTAACAGGGAAAGAGATCAGTAACTGGGAGAGATCAGTAACTGGGAGTGAGATCAGTAACAGGGAGAGAAGAGTAACAGGGAGAGAGATCAGTAACTGGGAGAGAGATCAGTAACTGGGAGAGAGATCAGTAACTGGGAGAGAGATCAGCAACTGGGAGAGATCAGTCACTGGGAGAGAGATCAGTCACTTGGAGAGAGATCAGTAACTGGGAGAGAGATCAGTAACTGGTAGAGAGATCAGCAACTGGGAGAGATCAGTAACTGGGAGAGAGATCAGTAACTTGGAGAGAGATCAGTAACTGGGAGAGAGATCAGGAACTGGGAGAGAGATCAGTAACTGGGAGAGAGATCAGTAACAGGAGAGATATCAGTAACAGGGGAGAGATCAGGAACTGGGAGAGATCAGTAACAGGAGAGAGATCAGTAACTGGGAGAGTTCAGCAATCGGGAGAGATCAGTAACTGGGAGAGAGATCAGTAACTGGGAGAGAGATCAGTAACTGGGAGAGATCATTAACTGGGACAGAGATCAGTAACTGGGACAGAGATCAGTAACTGCGAGAGAGATCAGTAACTGGGAGAGAGATCAGTAACTGGGAGAGAGATTAGTAACTGGGAGAGATCAGTAACTGGGAGAGAGCTCAGTAACAGGAGAGAGATCAGTAACAGGAGAGAGATCAGGAACTGGGAGAGAGATCAGGAACTGGGAGAGAGATCAGGCAATGGAGATCAATGAGAGGGACAGAGATCAGGAAGAGGGAGAGAGATCAGTAACTGGGAGAGATGAGTAACTGGGAGAGAGGTCACTAAAAGGGGGAGATCAGTAACAGGGGGAGATCAGGAAGTGGAGGGAGATTGGGAACAGAGAGAGATCAGTAACTGGGAGAGATCAGTAACTGGGAGAGAGATCAGTAACTGGGAGAGGGATCAGTAACTGGGAGAGGGATCAGTAACAGGAGAGAGATCAGCAACCGGGAGAGATCAGTAACTGGGAGAGAGATCAGTAACTGGGACAGAGATCAGTAACTGGGACAGAGATCAGTAACTGGGAGAGAGATCAGTAACAGGAGAGAGATCAATAAGAGGGAGAGAGATCAGTAAAAGGGGGAGAGATCAGTAAGAGGGGGAGAGATCAGTAACTGGGAGAATCAGGAACTGGGAGAGATCAGTAAATGGAGGGAGATCAGTAAGAGGAGATCAGTAACTGGGAGAGAGATCAGTAACTGGGAGAGAGATCAGTAACTGGGAGAGAGATCAGTAACTGGGAGAGAGATTAGCAACCGGGAGAGATCAGTCACTGGGAGAGAGATCAGGAACTGGGAGAGAGATCAGTAACTGGGAGAGATCAGTAACAGGGAGCGATCAGTAACAGGGAGAGAGATCAGTAACAGGGAGAGAGATCAGTAACAGGGAAAGAGATCAGTAACTGGGAGAGATCAGTAACTGGGAGTGAGATCAGTAACAGGGAGAGAAGAGTAACAGGGAGAGAGATCAGTAACTGGGAGAGAGATCAGTAACTGGGAGAGAGATCAGTAACTGGGAGAGAGATCAGCAACTGGGAGAGATCAGTCACTGGGAGAGAGATCAGTCACTTGGAGAGAGATCAGTAACTGGGAGAGAGATCAGTAACTGGTAGAGAGATCAGCAACTGGGAGAGATCAGTAACTGGGAGAGAGATCAGTAACTTGGAGAGAGATCAGTAACTGGGAGAGAGATCAGGAACTGGGAGAGAGATCAGTAACTGGGAGAGAGATCAGTAACAGGAGAGATATCAGTAACAGGGGAGAGATCAGGAACTGGGAGAGATCAGTAACAGGAGAGAGATCAGTAACTGGGAGAGATCAGTAACAGGAGAGATTGATCATAAACTGGGAGAGATCAGTGAGAGGGAAAGAGTTCAGTAACTGGGAGAGAGATCAGTAACAGGAGAGCGATCAATAACAGGAGAGCAGTAACTGGGAGAGATCAGTAACAAGGAGAAAGATCAGTAACTGGGAGAGAGGTCAGGAACAGGAGAGAGATCAGTAATTGGAAGACAGATCAGTCACAGGGAGAGAGATCAGGAACTGGGAGAGAGATCAGGAACTGGGAGAGAGATCAGGAACTGGGAGAGAGATCAGGAACTGGGAGAGAGATCAGGAACTGGGAGAGAGATCAGGAACTGGGTATGAGATCAGGAACTGGGTATGAGATCAGGAACTGGGAGAGAGATCAGGAACTGGGAGAGAGATCAGGAACTGGGAGAGAGATCAGTAACTGGGAGAGAGATCAGTAACTGGGAGAGAGACCAGTAACAGGGAGAGAGATCAGTAACTGGGAGAGAGATCAGTAACTGGGAGAGAGACCAGTAACAGGGAGAGAGATCAGTAACTGGGAGAGAGACCAGTAACAGGGAGAGAGATCAGTAACTGGGAGGGAGATCAGTAACAGGGAGAGAGATCAGTAACAGGGAGAGAGATCAGTAACAGGAGCGAGATCAATAAGAGGGAGAGAGATCAGTAAAAGGGGGAGAGATCAGTAACTGGGAGAGAGATCAGTAACAGGGAGAGATCAGTAACAGGAGAGAGAGATCAGTAATAGGGAGAGAGATCAGTAACAGGAGAATGATCAGCAACTGGGAGAGATCAGCAACTGGGAGAGATCAGCAACTGGGAGAGATCAGCAACTGGGAGAGATCAGCAACTGGGAGAGATCAGCAACTGGGAGAGAGATCAGTAATAGGGAGAGAGATCAGTGACATGGAGAGAGATCAGTAACTGGGAGAATCAGTAACTGGAGGGAGATCAGTAACTGGGAGACATCAGTAACTGGGAGAGATCAGTAACAGGGAGAGAGATCAGTAACAGGGGGAGATCAGTAACAGGGGGAGATCAGTAAGTGGAGGGGGATTGGGAACAGAGAGAGAGATCAGTAACTGGGAGAGAGATCAGTAACTGGGAGAGAGATCAGTAACAGGAGAGAGATCAGTAATTGGGAGATAGATCAGTAACTGGGAGAGATCAGTAACAGGGAGAGATCAGTAACAGGGAGAGAGATCAGTAACAGGGAGAGTCAAGTAACTGGGAGAGAGGTCACTAACAGGGGGAGATCAGTAACAGGGGGAGATCAGTAACAGGGGGAGATCAGTAAGTGGAGGGGGATTGGGAACAGAGAGAGAGATCAGTAACTGGGTGAGATCAGTAACTGGGAGAGATCAGTAACTGGGAGAGAGATCAGTAACAGGAGAGAGATCAGTAACTGGGAGAGAGATCAGTAACTGGGAGAGAGATCAGTAACTGGGAGAGAGATCAGTCACAGGGAGAGAGATCAGTAACAGGAGCGAGATCAATAAGAGGGAGAGAGATCAGTAAAAGGGGGAGAGATCAGTAACTGGGAGAGAGATCAGTAACAGGGAGAGATCAGTAACAGGAGGGAGAGATCAGTAACTGAGCGAGAGATCAGTAATAGGGGGAGAGATCAGTAACAGGAGAGAGATCAGTAACAGGAGAGAGATCAGCAACTGGGAGAGATCAGCAACTGGGAGAGATCAGCAACTGGGAGAGATCAGCAACTGGGAGAGATCAGCAACTGGGAGAGATCAGTAACTGGGAGAGAGATCAGTAACAGGGAGAGAGATCAGTAACAGGAGAGAGAGCAGTAACTGGGAGAGAGATCAGTAACAGGAGAGAGATCAGTAACAGGGAGAGAGATCAGTAACAGGGAGAGTCAAGTAACTGGGAGAGAGATCAATAAGAGGGAGAGAGATCAATAAGAGGGAGAGAGATCAGTAAAAGGGGGAGAGATCAGTAACTGGTAGAGATCAATAACAGGAGAGAGATCAGTAACTGGGAGAGATCAGTAACAGGGAGAGAGATCAGCAACTGGGAGAGAGATCAGTAACTGGGAGAGAGATCAGTAACTGGGAGAGAGATCAGTAACTGGGAGAGATGAGTAACTGGGAGAGAGATCAGTAACTGGGAGAGAGATCAGTAACAGGAGAGAGATCAGCAACCGGGAGAGATCAGTAACTGGGAGAGAGATCAGTAACTGGGAGAGAGATCAGTAATTGGGAGAGATCAGTAACTGGGACAGAGATCAGTAACTGGGAGAGAGATCAGTCACGGGAGAGAGATCAGTAAAAGGGGGAGAGATCAGTAAAAGGGGGAGAGATCAGTAACTTGGAGAGAGATCAGTAATAGGAGAGAGATGAGTAACTGGGAGAGATCAGTAACAGGAGAGAGATCCGTAACTGGGAGAGATCAGTAACTGGGAGGGAGATCAGTAAATGGAGTTCAATGAGAGGGACAGAGATCAGTGAGAGGGAGAGAGATCAGTAACTGGGAGAGATCAGTAACTGGGAGAATCAATAACTGGGAGAATCAATAACTGGGAGAGATCAGTAACTGGGAGAGATCAGTAACAGGGAGAGATCAGTAACAGGGAGAGAGATCAGTAACTGGGAGAGATGAGTAACTGCGAGAGAGATCAGTAACAGGGGGAGATCAGTAACAGGGGGAGATCAGTAACAGGGGGAGATCAGTAAGTGGAGGTGGATTGGGATCAGAGAGAGAGATCAGTAACTGGGAGAGATCAGTAACTGGGAGAGATCAGTAACTGGGAGAGAGATCAGTAACAGGAGAGAGATCAGTAACTGGGAGAGAGATCAGTAACTGGGAGAGATCAGTAACAGGGAGAGATCAGTAACAGGGAGAGAGATCAGTAACAGGGAGAGAGATCAGTAACAGGGAGAGAGATCAGTAACTGGGAGAGATCAGTAACTGGGAGTGAGATCAGTAACTGGGAGAGATCAGTAACAGGGAGAGAAAAGTAACAGGGAGAGAGATCAGTAACAGGGAGAGAGATCAGTAACTGGGAGAGAGATCAGTAACTTGGAGAGAGATCAGTAACTGGGAGAGAGATCAGTAACTGGGAGAGAGATCAGTAACTGGGAGATAGATCAGCAACTGGGAGATAGATCAGCAACTGGGAGAGAGATCAGTAACTTGGAGAGAGATCAGTAACTGGGAGAGAGATCAGTAACTGGGAGAGAGATCAGTAACTGGGAGAGAGATCAGTAACAGGAGAGATATCAGTAACAGGAGAGAGATCAGTAACTCGGAGAGATCAGTAACAGGAGAGAGATCAGTAACTGGGAGAGATCAGTAATAGCAGAGATCTGTAACTGGGAGAGATCAGTAACAGGAGAGATAGATCACGAACTGGGAGAGATCAGTGAGAGGGAAAGAGTTCAGTAACTGGGAGAGAGATCAGTAACAGGAGAGCGATCAATAACAGGAGAGCAGTAACTGGGAGAGATCAGTAACAAGGAGAAAGATCAGTAACTGGGAGAGAGGTCAGGAACAGGAGAGAGATCAGTAATGGGAAGACAGATCAGTCACAGGGAGAGAGATCAGGAACTGGGAGAGAGATCAGGAACTGGGAGAGAGATCAGGAACTGGGAGAGAGATCAAGAACTGAGAGAGAGATCAGGAACTGGGAGAGAGATCAGGAACTGGGTATGAGATCAGGAACTGGGTATGAGATCAGGAACTGGGAGAGAGATCAGGAACTGGGAGAGAGCTCAGGAACTGGGAGAGAGATCAGGAACTGGGAGAGAGATCAAGAACTGGGAGAGAGATCAGGAACTGGGAGAGAGATCAGGAACTGGGTATGAGATCAGGAACTGGGAGAGAGATCAGGAACTGGGAGAGAGATCAGGAACTGGGAGAGAGATCAGGAACTGGGAGAGATCAGGAACTGGGAGAGATCAGTAACAGGGAGAGAGATCAGTAACTGGGAGAGAGATCAGTAACTGGGAGAGAGATCAGTAACTGGGAGAGAGATCAGTAACTGGGAGAGAGACCAGTAACAGGGAGAGAGATCAGTAACTGGGAGAGAGATCAGTAACTGGGAGAGAGACCAGTAACAGGGAGAGAGATCAGTAACATGGAGAGAGACCAGTAACAGGGAGAGAGATCAGTAACTGGGAGAGAGATCAGTAACAGGGAGAGAGATCAGTAACAGGGAGAGAGATCAGTAACAGGAGCGAGATCAATGAGAGGGAGAGAGATCAGTAAAAGGGGGAGAGATCAGTAACTGGGAGAGAGATCACTAACAGGGAGAGATCAGTAACAGGAGAGAGAGATCAGTAATAGGGAGAGAGATCAGTAACAGGAGAGAGATCAGCAACTGGGAGAGATCAGCAACTGGGAGAGATCAGCAACTGGGAGAGAGATCAGTAATAGGGAGAGAGATCAGTGACATGGAGAGAGATCAGTAACTGGGAGAATCAGTAACTGGAGGGAGATCAGTAACGGGGAGACATTAGTAACTGGGAGAGATCAGTAACAGGGAGAGAGATCAGTAACAGGGGGAGATCAGTAACAGGGGGAGATCAGTAAGTGGAGGGGGATTGGGAACAGAGAGAGAGATAAGTAACTGGGAGAGAGATCAGTAACTGGGAGAGAGATCAGTAACAGGAGAGAGATCAGTAATTGGGAGATAGATCAGTAACTGGGAGAGATCAGTAACAGGGAGAGATCAGTAACAGGGAGAGAGATCAGTAACAGGGAGAGTCAAGTAACTGGGAGAGAGGTCACTAACAGGGGGAGATCAGTAACAGGGGGAGATCAGTAACAGGGGGAGATCAGTAACTGGGAGAGAGATCAGTAACAGGAGAGAGATCAGTAACTGGGAGAGAGATCAGTAACTGGGAGAGAGATCAGTAACTGGGAGAGAGATCAGTAACTGGGAGAGAGATCAGTCACAGGGAGAGAGATCAGTAACAGGAGCGAGATCAATACGAGGGAGAGAGATCAGTAAAAGGGGGAGAGATCAGTAACTGGGAGAGAGATCAGTAACAGGGAGAGATCAGTAACTGGGAGAGATCAGTAACTGGGGGAGAGATCAGTAACTGGGAGAGAGATCAGTAACAGGGAGAGAGATCAGTAACAGGAGAGAGAGCAGTAACTGGGAGAGAGATCAGTAACAGGAGAGAGATCAGTAACAGGGAGAGAGATCAGTAACAGGGAGAGTCAAGTAACTGGGAGAGAGGTCACTAACAGGGGGAGATCAGTAACAGGGGGAGATCAGTAACAGGGGGAGATCAGTATGTGGAGGGAGATTAGTAACAGAGAGAGAGATCAGTAACTGGGAGAGATCAGTAACTGGGAGAGATCAGTAACTGGGAGAGAGATCAGTAACTGGGAGAGAGACCAGTAACAGGGAGAGAGACCAGTAACAGGGAGAGAGATCAGTAACAGGAGTGAGATCAGTAACAGGAGAGAGATCAGTAACTGGGAGAGATCAGTAACAGGAGAGAGATCAGCAACTGGGAGAGAGATCAGTAACTGGGAGAGAGATCAGTAACTGGGAGAGAGATCAGTGACTGGGAGAGAGATCAGTGACTGGGAGAGAGATCAGTAACTGGGAGAGAGATCAGTAATTGGGAGAGATCAGTAACTGGGACAGAGATCAGTAACTGGGAGAGAGATCAGTAACGGGAGAGAGATCAGTAAAAGGGGGAGAGATCAGTAAAAGGGGGAGAGATCAGTGACTTGGAGAGAGATCAATAATAGGAGAGAGATGAGTAACTGGGAGAGATCAGTAACAGGAGAGAGATCCGTAACTGGGAGAGATCAGTAACTGGGAGGGAGATCAGTAAATGGAGTTCAATGAGAGGGACAGAGATCAGTGAGAGGGAGAGAGATCAGTAACTGGGAGAGATCAGTAACTGGGAGAATCAATAACTGGGAGAATCAATAACTGGGAGAGATCAGTAACTGGGAGAGATCAGTAACTGGGAGAGAGATCAGTAACAGGAGGGAGATGAGTAAGAGGAGGTCAGTAACAGGACAGAGATCAATAACTGGGGAACATCAATAACTGGGGAACAGCAGCAACTGGGAGACATCAGTCACTGGGAGACATCAGTAACAGGGAGAGAGATCAGTAACTGGGAGAGTCGAGTAACTGGGAGAGAGGTCACTAACAGGGGGAGATCAGTAACAGGGGGAGATCAGTATGTGGAGGGAGATTGCTAACAGAGAGATGGATCAGTAACTGGGAGAGCTCAGTAACTGGGAGAGATAAGTAACAGGGAGAGAGATCAGTAACTGGGAGAGAGATCAGTTACTGGGAGACAGATCTGTAACTGGGAGAGAGACCAGTAACAGGGAGAGAGATCAGTAACTGGGAGAGAGACCAGTAACAGGGAGAGAGATCAGTAACTGGGAGAGAGATCAGTAACTGGGAGAGAGATCAGTAACAGGGAGAGAGATCAGTAACTGGGAGAGAGACCAGTAACTGGGAGAGAGATCAGTTACTGGGAGACAGATCTGTAACTGGGAGAGAGACCAGTAACAGGGAGAGAGATCAGTAACTGGGAGAGAGACCAGTAACAGGGAGAGAGATCAGTAACTGGGAGAGAGATCAGTAACAGGGAGAGATCAGTAACAGGAGAGAGAGATCAGTAACTGGGAGAGAGATCAGTAATAGGGAGAGAGATCAGTAACAGGAGAGAGATCAGCAACTGGGAGAGATCAGCAACTGGGAGCGATCAGTAACTGGGAGAGAGATCAGTAACAGGGAGAGAGATCAGTTACATGGAGAGAGATCAGTAACTGGGAGAGATGAGTAACTGCGAGAGAGATCAGTAACAGGGGGAGATCGGTAACAGGGGGAGATCAGTAAGTGGAGGTGGATTGGGATCAGAGAGAGAGATCAGTAACTGGGAGAGATCAGTAACTGGGAGAGATCAGTAACTGGGAGAGAGATCAGTAACAGGAGAGAGATCAGTAACTGGGAGAGAGATCAGTAACAGGGAGAGAGATCAGTAACTGGGAGAGATCAGTAACTGGGAGTGAGATCAGTAACTGGGAGAGATCAGTAACAGGGAGAGAAGAGTAACTGGGAGAGAGATCAGTAACTGGGAGAGAGATCAGTAACTGGGAGAGAGATCAGCAACTGGGAGAGATCAGTAACTGGGAGAGAGATCAGTAACTGGGAGAGAGATCAGTAACTGGGAGAGAGATCAGTAACTGGGAGAGAGATCAGCAACTGGGAGAGATCAGTAACTGGGAGAGAGATCAGTAACTTGGAGAGAGATCAGTAACTGGGAGAGAGATCAGTAACTGGGAGAGAGATCAGTAACTGGGAGAGAGATCAGTAACAGGAGAGATATCAGTAACAGGAGAGAGATCAGTAACTGGGAGAGATCAGTAACAGGAGAGAGATCAGTAATAGGAGAGATCAGTAACAGGAGAGAGATCAGTAACTGGGAGAGATCAGTAACAGGAGAGATAGATCACGAACTGGGAGAGATCAGTGAGAGGGAAAGAGTTCAGTAACTGGGAGAGAGATCAGTAACAGGAGAGCGATCAATAACAGGAGAGCAGTAACTGGGAGAGATCAGTAACAAGGAGAAAGATCAGTAACTGGGAGAGAGGTCAGGAACAGGAGAGATCAGTAATGGGAAGACAGATCAGTCACAGGGAGAGAGATCAGGAACTGGGAGAGAGATCAGGAACTGGGAGAGAGATCAGGAACTGGGAGAGAGATCAGGAACTGGGTATGAGATCAGGAACTGGGAGAGAGATCAGGAACTGGGAGAGAGATCAGGAACTGGGAGAGATCAGGAACTGGGAGAGAGATCAGTAACAGGAGAGAGATCAGTAACAGGAGAGAGATCAGTAACAGGAGAGAGATCAGGAACTGGGAGAGAGATCAGGAACAGGAGAGAGATCAGTAACAGGAGAGAGATCAGTAACTGGGTATGAGATCAGGAACTGGGAGGGATCAGGAACTGGGAGAGAGATCAGGAACTGGGAGAGAGATCAGGAACTGGGAGAGAGATCAGGAACTGGGAGAGAGATCAGGAACTGGGAGAGAGATCAGGAACTGGGAGAGATCAGGAACTGGGAGAGAGATCAGTAACAGGAGAGAGATCAGTAACAGGAGAGAGATCAGGAACTGGGAGAGAGATCAGGAACAGGAGAGAGATCAGTAACAGGAGAGAGATCAGGAACTGGGAGGGATCAGGAACTGGGAGGGATCAGGAACTGGGAGAGAGATCAGGAACTGGGAGGGATCAGGAACTGGGAGGGATCAGGAACTGGGAGAGAGATCAGTAACAGGAGAGAGATCATTAACTGGGAGAGATCAGTAACTGGGAGAGAGATCAGTAACTGGGAGAGATCAGTAACAGGAGAGAGATCAGTAACTGGGCAAGAGATCAGTGACAGGAGAGAGATCAGGAACAGGAGAGATCAGTAACAGGGAGATAGATCACTAACTGGTAGAGATTAGTGATAGGGAGAGAGTTCAGTAACTGGGAGAGAGATCAGTAACTGGGAGAGAGATCAGTAACTGGGAGAGAGATCAGTAACTGGGAGAGAGATCAGTAACAGGGAGAGAGATCAGTAACTGGGAGAGAGATCAGTAACGGGAGAGAGATCAGTAAAAGGGGGAGAGATCAGTAAAAGGGGGAGAGATCAGTAACTGGGAGAGAGATCAGTAATAGGAGAGAGATGAGTAACTGGGAGAGATCAGTAACAGGAGAGAGATCCGTAACTGGGAGAGATTAGTAACTGGGAGGGAGATCAGTAAATGGAGTTCAATGAGAGGGACAGAGATCAGTGAGAGGGAGAGAGATCAGTAACTGGGAGAGATCAGTAACTGGAGCGAGATCAGTAAGAGGGGGTCAGAAACAGGACAGAGATCAATAACTGGGGAACATCAGCAACTGGGAGACATCAGTAACTGGGAGAGATCAGTAACTGGGAGAGATCAGTAACAGGGAGAGAGATCAGTAACTGGGAGAGAGATCAGTAACTGGGAGAGAGATCAGCAACTGGGAGAGATCAGTAACTGGGAGAGAGATCAGTAACTTGGAGAGAGATCAGTCACTGGGAGAGAGATCAGTAAATGGGAGAGAGATCAGTAACTGGGAGAGAGATCAGTAACAGGAGAGATATCAGTAACAGGAGAGAGATCAGTAACTGGGAGAGATCAGTAACAGGAGAGAGATCAGTAATAGGAGAGATCAGTAACAGGAGAGAGATCAGTAACTGGGAGAGATCAGTAACAGGAGAGATAGATCACGAACTGGGAGAGATCAGTGAGAGGGAAAGAGTTCAGTAACTGGGAGAGAGATCAGTAACAGGAGAGCGATCAATAACAGGAGAGCAGTAACTGGGAGAGATCAGTAACAAGGAGAAAGATCAGTAACTGGGAGAGAGGTCAGGAACAGGAGAGATCAGTAATGGGAAGACAGATCAGTCACAGGGAGAGAGATCAGTAACTGGGTATGAGATCAGGAACTGGGAGGGATCAGGAACTGGGAGAGAGATCAGGAAATGGGAGAGAGATCAGGAACTGGGAGAGAGATCAGGAACTGGGAGAGAGATCAGGAACTGGGAGAGAGATCAGGAACTGGGAGAGATCAGGAACTGGGAGAGAGATCAGTAACAGGAGAGAGATCAGTAACAGGAGAGAGATCAGGAACTGGGAGAGAGATCAGGAACAGGAGAGAGATCAGTAACAGGAGAGAGATCAGGAACTGGGAGGGATCAGGAACTGGGAGGGATCAGGAACTGGGAGAGAGATCAGGAACTGGGAGGGATCAGGAACTGGGAGGGATCAGGAACTGGGAGAGAGATCAGTAACAGGAGAGAGATCATTAACTGGGAGAGATCAGTAACTGGGAGAGAGATCAGTAACTGGGAGAGATCAGTAACAGGAGAGAGATCAGTAACTGGGCAAGAGATCAGTGACAGGAGAGAGATCAGGAACAGGAGAGATCAGTAACAGGGAGATAGATCACTCACTGGTAGAGATTAGTGATAAGGAGAGAGTTCAGTAACTGGGAGAGAGATCAGTAACTGGGAGAGAGATCAGTAACTGGGAGAGAGATCAGTAACAGGGAGAGAGATCAGTAACTGGGAGAGAGATCAGTAACGGGAGAGAGATCAGTAAAAGGGGGAGAGATCAGTAAAAGGGGGAGAGATCAGTAACTGGGAGAGAGATCAGTAACTGGGAGAGATTAGTAACTGGGAGGGAGATCAGTAAATGGAGTTCAATGAGAGGGACAGAGATCAGTGAGAGGGAGAGAGATCAGTAACTGGGAGAGATCAGTAACTGGACGAGATCAGTAAGAGGGGGTCAGAAACAGGACAGAGATCAATAACTGGGGAACATCAGCAACTGGGAGACATCAGTAACTGGGAGAGATCAGTAACAGGGAGAGAGATCAGTAACTGGGAGAGTCGAGTAATTGGGAGAGAGGTCACTAACAGGGGGAGATCAGTAACAGGGGGAGATCAGTAACAGGGGGAGATCAGTATGTGGACAGAGATTGCTAACAGAGAGAGAGATCAGTAACTGGGAGAGAGATCAGTAACTGGGAGAGAGATCAGTAACTGGGAGAGAGACCAGTAACAGGGAGAGAGATCAGTAACTGGGAGAGAGATCAGTAACTGGGAGAGAGATCAGTAACAGGGAGAGAGATCAGTAACTGGGAGAGAGATCAGTAACAGGAGCGAGATCAATAAGAGGGAGAGAGATCAGTAAAAGGGGGAGAGATCAGTAACTGGGAGAGAGATCAGTAATAGGGAGAGAGATCAGTAACAGGAGAGAGATCAGCAACTGGGAGAGATCAGCAACTGGGAGCGATCAGTAACTGGGAGAGAGATCAGTAACAGGGAGAGAGATCAGTTACATGGAGAGAGATCAGTAACTGGGAGAGATGAGTAACTGCGAGAGAGATCAGTAACAGGGGGAGATCAGTAACAGGGGGAGATCAGTAAGTGGAGGTGGATTGGGATCAGAGAGAGAGATCAGTAACTGGGAGAGATCAGTAACTGGGAGAGATCAGTAACTGGGAGAGAGATCAGTAACAGGAGAGAGATCAGTAACTGGGAGAGAGATCAGTAACAGGGAGAGAGATCAGTAACTGGGAGAGATCAGTAACTGGGAGTGAGATCAGTAACTGGGAGAGATCAGTAACAGGGAGAGAAGAGTAACTGGGAGAGAGATCAGTAACTGGGAGAGAGATCAGTAACTGGGAGAGAGATCAGCAACTGGGAGAGATCAGTAACTGGGAGAGAGATCAGTAACTGGGAGAGAGATCAGTAACTGGGAGAGAGATCAGGAACAGGAGAGATCAGTAATGGGAAGACAGATCAGTCACAGGGAGAGAGATCAGGAACTGGGAGAGAGATCAGGAACTGGGAGAGAGATCAGGAACTGGGAGAGAGATCAGGAACTGGGTATGAGATCAGGAACTGGGAGAGAGATCAGGAACTGGGAGAGAGATCAGGAACTGGGAGAGAGATCAGGAACTGGGAGAGATCAGGAACTGGGAGAGAGATCAGTAACAGGAGAGAGATCAGTAACAGGAGAGAGATCAGTAACAGGAGAGAGATCAGGAACTGGGAGAGAGATCAGGAACAGGAGAGAGATCAGTAACAGGAGAGAGATCAGTAACTGGGTATGAGATCAGGAACTGGGAGGGATCAGGAACTGGGAGAGAGATCAGGAACTGGGAGAGAGATCAGGAACTGGGAGAGAGATCAGGAACTGGGAGAGAGATCAGGAACTGGGAGAGATCAGGAACTGGGAGAGAGATCAGTAACAGGAGAGAGATCAGTAACAGGAGAGAGATCAGGAACTGGGAGAGAGATCAGGAACAGGAGAGAGATCAGTAACAGGAGAGAGATCAGGAACTGGGAGGGATCAGGAACTGGGAGGGATCAGGAACTGGGAGAGAGATCAGTAACAGGAGAGAGATCATTAACTGGGAGAGATCAGTAACTGGGAGAGAGATCAGTAACTGGGAGAGATCAGTAACTGGGCAAGAGATCAGTGACAGGAGAGAGATCAGGAACAGGAGAGATCAGTAACAGGGAGATAGATCACTAACTGGTAGAGATTAGTGATAGGGAGAGAGTTCAGTAACTGGGAGAGAGATCAGTAACTGGGAGAGAGATCAGTAACTGGGAGAGAGATCAGTAACAGGGAGAGAGATCAGTAACTGGGAGAGAGATCAGTAACGGGAGAGAGATCAGTAAAAGGGGGAGAGATCAGTAAAAGGGGGAGAGATCAGTAACTGGGAGAGAGATCAGTAATAGGAGAGAGATGAGTAACTGGGAGAGATCAGTAACAGGAGAGAGATCCGTAACTGGGAGAGATTAGTAACTGGGAGGGAGATCAGTAAATGGAGTTCAATGAGAGGGACAGAGATCAGTGAGAGGGAGAGAGATCAGTAACTGGGAGAGATCAGTAACTGGAGCGAGATCAGTAAGAGGGGGTCAGAAACAGGACAGAGATCAATAACTGGGGAACATCAGCAACTGGGAGACATCAGTAACTGGGAGAGATCAGTAACTGGGAGAGATCAGTAACAGGGAGAGAGATCAGTAACTGGGAGAGAGATCAGTAACTGGGAGAGAGATCAGCAACTGGGAGAGATCAGTAACTGGGAGAGAGATCAGTAACTTGGAGAGAGATCAGTAACTGGGAGAGAGATCAGTAACTGGGAGAGAGATCAGTAACTGGGAGAGAGATCAGTAACAGGAGAGATATCAGTAACAGGAGAGAGATCAGTAACTGGGAGAGATCAGTAACAGGAGAGAGATCAGTAATAGGAGAGATCAGTAACAGGAGAGAGATCAGTAACTGGGAGAGATCAGTAACAGGAGAGATAGATCACGAACTGGGAGAGATCAGTGAGAGGGAAAGAGTTCAGTAACTGGGAGAGAGATCAGTAACAGGAGAGCGATCAATAACAGGAGAGCAGTAACTGGGAGAGATCAGTAACAGGAGAGAGATCAGGAACTGGGAGAGAGATGAGGAACAGGAGAGAGATCAGTAACAGGAGAGAGATCAGTAACTGGGTATGAGATCAGGAACTGGGAGGGATCAGGAACTGGGAGAGAGATCAGGAACTGGGAGAGAGATCAGGAACTGGGAGAGAGATCAGGAACTGGGAGAGAGATCAGGAACTGGGAGAGAGATCAGGAACTGGGAGAGATCAGGAACTGGGAGAGAGATCAGTAACAGGAGAGAGATCAGTAACAGGAGAGAGATCAGGAACTGGGAGAGAGATCAGGAACAGGAGAGAGATCAGTAACAGGAGAGAGATCAGGAACTGGGAGGGATCAGGAACTGGGAGGGATCAGGAACTGGGAGAGAGATCAGGAACTGGGAGGGATCAGGAACTGGGAGGGATCAGGAACTGGGAGAGAGATCAGTAACAGGAGAGAGATCATTAACTGGGAGAGATCAGTAACTGGGAGAGAGATCAGTAACTGGGAGAGATCAGTAACAGGAGAGAGATCAGTAACTGGGCAAGAGATCAGTGACAGGAGAGAGATCAGGAACAGGAGAGATCAGTAACAGGGAGATAGATCACTCACTGGTAGAGATTAGTGATAAGGAGAGAGTTCAGTAACTGGGAGAGAGATCAGTAACTGGGAGAGAGATCAGTAACTGGGAGAGAGATCAGTAACTGGGAGAGAGATCAGTAACAGGGAGAGAGATCAGTAATTGGGAGAGAGATCAGTAACGGGAGAGAGATCAGTAAAAGGGGGAGAGATCAGTAAAAGGGGGAGAGATCAGTAACTGGGAGAGAGATCAGTAACTGGGAGAGATTAGTAACTGGGAGGGAGATCAGTAAATGGAGTTCAATGAGAGGGACAGAGATCAGTGAGAGGGAGAGAGATCAGTAACTGGGAGAGATCAGTAACTGGAGCGAGATCAGTAAGAGGGGGTCAGAAACAGGACAGAGATCAATAACTGGGGAACATCAGCAACTGGGAGACATCAGTAACTGGGAGAGATCAGTAACAGGGAGAGAGATCAGTAACTGGGAGAGTCGAGTAATTGGGAGAGAGGTCACTAACAGGGGGAGATCAGTAACAGGGGGAGATCAGTAACAGGGGGAGATGAGTATGTGGACAGAGATTGCTAACAGAGAGAGAGATCAGTAACTGGGAGAGAGATCAGTAACTGGGAGAGAGATCAGTAACTGGGAGAGAGATCAGTAACTGGGAGAGAGATCAGCAACTGGGAGAGATCAGTAACTGGGAGAGAGATCAGTAACTTGGAGAGAGATCAGTAACTGGGAGAGAGATCAGTAACTGGGAGAGAGATCAGTAACTGGGAGAGAGATCAGTAACAGGAGAGATATCAGTAACAGGAGAGAGATCAGTAACTGGGAGAGATCAGTAACAGGAGAGAGATCAGTAATAGGAGAGATCAGTAACAGGAGAGAGATCAGTAACTGGGAGAGATCAGTAACAGGAGAGATAGATCACGAACTGGGAGAGATCAGTGAGAGGGAAAGAGTTCAGTAACTGGGAGAGAGATCAGTAACAGGAGAGCGATCAATAACAGGAGAGCAGTAACTGGGAGAGATCAGTAACAGGAGAGAGATCAGGAACTGGGAGAGAGATGAGGAACAGGAGAGAGATCAGTAACAGGAGAGAGATCAGTAACTGGGTATGAGATCAGGAACTGGGAGGGATCAGGAACTGGGAGAGAGATCAGGAACTGGGAGAGAGATCAGGAACTGGGAGAGAGATCAGGAACTGGGAGAGAGATCAGGAACTGGGAGAGAGATCAGGAACTGGGAGAGATCAGGAACTGGGAGAGAGATCAGTAACAGGAGAGAGATCAGTAACAGGAGAGAGATCAGGAACTGGGAGAGAGATCAGGAACAGGAGAGAGATCAGTAACAGGAGAGAGATCAGGAACTGGGAGGGATCAGGAACTGGGAGGGATCAGGAACTGGGAGAGAGATCAGGAACTGGGAGGGATCAGGAACTGGGAGGGATCAGGAACTGGGAGAGAGATCAGTAACAGGAGAGAGATCATTAACTGGGAGAGATCAGTAACTGGGAGAGAGATCAGTAACTGGGAGAGATCAGTAACAGGAGAGAGATCAGTAACTGGGCAAGAGATCAGTGACAGGAGAGAGATCAGGAACAGGAGAGATCAGTAACAGGGAGATAGATCACTCACTGGTAGAGATTAGTGATAAGGAGAGAGTTCAGTAACTGGGAGAGAGATCAGTAACTGGGAGAGAGATCAGTAACTGGGAGAGAGATCAGTAACTGGGAGAGAGATCAGTAACAGGGAGAGAGATCAGTAATTGGGAGAGAGATCAGTAACGGGAGAGAGATCAGTAAAAGGGGGAGAGATCAGTAAAAGGGGGAGAGATCAGTAACTGGGAGAGAGATCAGTAACTGGGAGAGATTAGTAACTGGGAGGGAGATCAGTAAATGGAGTTCAATGAGAGGGACAGAGATCAGTGAGAGGGAGAGAGATCAGTAACTGGGAGAGATCAGTAACTGGAGCGAGATCAGTAAGAGGGGGTCAGAAACAGGACAGAGATCAATAACTGGGGAACATCAGCAACTGGGAGACATCAGTAACTGGGAGAGATCAGTAACAGGGAGAGAGATCAGTAACTGGGAGAGTCGAGTAATTGGGAGAGAGGTCACTAACAGGGGGAGATCAGTAACAGGGGGAGATCAGTAACAGGGGGAGATGAGTATGTGGACAGAGATTGCTAACAGAGAGAGAGATCAGTAACTGGGAGAGAGATCAGTAACTGGGAGAGAGATCAGTAACTGGGAGAGAGACCAGTAACAGGGAGAGAGATCAGTAACTGGGAGAGAGATCAGTAACTGGGAGAGAGATCAGTAACAGGGAGAGAGATCAGTAACTGGGAGAGAGATCAGTAACAGGAGCGAGATCAATAAGAGGGAGAGAGATCAGTAAAAGGGGGAGAGATCAGTAACTGGGAGAGAGATCAGTAATAGGGAGAGAGATCAGTAACAGGAGAGAGATCAGCAACTGGGAGAGATCAGCAACTGGGAGCGATCAGTAACTGGGAGAGAGATCAGTAACAGGGAGAGAGATCAGTTACATGGAGAGAGATCAGTAACTGGGAGAGATGAGTAACTGCGAGAGAGATCAGTAACAGGGGGAGATCAGTAACAGGGGGAGATCAGTAAGTGGAGGTGGATTGGGATCAGAGAGAGAGATCAGTAACTGGGAGAGATCAGTAACTGGGAGAGATCAGTAACTGGGAGAGAGATCAGTAACAGGGAGAGAGATCAGTAACTGGGAGAGAGATCAGTAACTGGGAGAGAGATCAGTAACAGGGAGAGAGATCAGTAACTGGGAGAGAGATCAGTAACAGGAGCGAGATCAATAAGAGGGAGAGAGATCAGTAAAAGGGGGAGAGATCAGTAACTGGGAGAGAGATCAGTAACAGGGAGGGATCAGTAACAGGAGAGAGATCAGTAACAGGGAGAGAGATCAGTAACTGGGAGAGAGATCAGTAACTGGGAGAGAGATCAGTAATAGGGAGAGAGATCAGTAACAGGAGAGAGATCAGCAACTGGGAGAGATCAGCAACTGGGAGAGATCAGTAACTGGGAGAGATCAGTAACAGGGAGAGAGATCAGTAACAGGGAGAGAGATCAGTAACTGGGAGAGAGATCAGTAACTGGGAGAGATCAGTAACAGGGAGAGAGATCAGTAACAGGGAGAGAGATCAGCAACTGGGAGTGAGATCAGTAACTGGGAGAGATCAGTAACAGGGAGAGAGATCAGTAACAGGGAGAGAGTTCAGCAACTGGGAGAGAGATCAGCAACTGGGAGAGAGATCAGCAACTGGGAGAGAGATCAGTAACTTGGAGGGAGATCAGTAACAGGAGAGAGATCAGTAACAGGAGAGAGATCAGTAACAGGAGAGAGATCAGTAACTTGGAGAGAGATCAGTAACTGGGAGAGATCAGTAACAGGAGAGAGATCAATAACTGGGAGAGAGATCAGTAACTGGGAGAGAGATCAGTAACTGGGAGAGAGATCAGTAAGTGGGAGAGATCAGTAACAGGAGAGAGATCAGTAACCGGGAGAGATCAGTCACTGGGAGAGAGATCAGTAAGTGGGATAGAGATCAGTCACTGGGAGAGAGATCAGTAAGTGGGAGAGATCAGTAACAGGAGAGAGATCAGTAACTGGGAGAGATCAGTCACTGGGAGAGAGATCAGTCACTGGGAGAGAGATCAGTAACAAGGAGAGAGATCAGTAACAGGAGAGAGATCAGTAACAGGAGAGAGATCAGTAACTGGGTGAGAGATCAGTAACTGGGAGAGATCAGTAACAGGAGATCAGTAACTGGGAGAGAGATCAGTAACAAGGAGAAAGATCAGTAACTGGGAGAGATCAGTAACTGGGAGATAGATCACTCACTGGGAGAGAGATCAGTAACAGGAGATAGATCAGTAACAGGAGATCAGTAACAGGAGAGAGATCAGTAACAGGAGAGATCAGTAACTGGGAGAGAGATCAGTAACAGGGAGAGATCAGTAACAGGAGAGAGATCAGTAACTGGGAGAGAGATCAGTAACAGGAGAGAGATCAGTAACTGGGAGAGATCAGTAACTGGGAGAGAGATCAGTAACAGGAGAGAGATCAGTAACTGGGAGAGATCAGTAACTGGGAGAGATCAGTAACAGGAGAGAGATCAGTAACTGGGAGAGAGATCAGTAACAGGAGAGAGATCAGTAACTGGAGAGAGATCAGGAACTGGGAGAGATCAGTAACTGGGAGAGATATCAGTAACAGGAGAGAGATCAGTAACAGGAGAGAGATCAGTAACTGGGAGAGATCAGTAACTGGGAGAGAGATCAGTAACAGGAGAGAGATCAGTAACAGGAGAGAGATCAGTAACTGGGAGAGAGATCAGTAACAGGCGAGAGATCAGTAACTGGGAGAGAGATCAGTAACAGGAGAGAGATCAGTAACTGGGAGAGAGATCAGTAACAGGAGAGAGATCAGTAACTGGGAGAGATCAGTAACAGGAGAGAGATCAGTAACTGGGAGAGATCAGTAACTGGGAGAGAGATCAGTAACTGGGAGAGATCAGTAACTGGGAGAGAGATCAGTAACAGGAGAGAGATCAGTAACTGGGAGAGATCAGTAACTGGGAGAGATCAGTAACTGAGAGAGATCAGTAACAGGGAGAGAGATCAGTAACAGGAGAGAGATCAGTAACAGGGAGAGAGATCAGTAACTGAGAGAGATCAGTAACTGGGAGAGAGATCAGTAACTGAGAGAGAGATCAGTAACAGGGAGAGATCAGTAACTGGGAGAGAGATCAGTAACAGGAGAGAGATCAGTAACTGGCAGAGATCAGTAACTGGGAGAGAGATCAGTAACAGGGAGAGAGATCAGTAACTGGGAGAGAGATCAGTAACAGGAGATCAGTAACAGGAGAGAGATCAGTAACAGGAGAGAGATCAGTAACTGGCAGAGATCAGTAACTGGGAGAGAGATCAGTAACAGGGAGAGAGATCAGTAACTGAGAGAGAGATCAGTAACAGGGAGAGAGATCAGTAACTGAGAGAGAGATCAGTAACTGGGAGAGATCAGTAACTGGGAGAGAGATCAGTAACAGGAGAGAGATCAGTAACTGGGAGAGATCAGTAACAGGAGATCAGTAACAGGAGAGAGATCAGTAACTGAGAGAGAGATCAGTAACAGGGAGAGAGATCAGTAACTGGGAGAGAGATCAGTGACAGGAGATCAGTAACAGGAGAGAGATCAGTAACAGGAGAGAGATCAGTAACAGGGAGAGAGATCAGTAACTGAGAGAGAGATCAGTAACAGGGAGAGAGATCAGTAACTGAGAGAGAGATCAGTAACTGAGAGAGAGATCAGTAACTGGGAGAGATCAGTAACTGGGAGAGAGATCAGTAACAGGAGAGAGATCAGTAACTGGGAGAGATCAGTAACAGGAGATCAGTAACAGGAGAGAGATCAGTAACTGAGAGAGAGATCAGTAACAGGGAGAGAGATCAGTAACTGGGAGAGAGATCAGTGACAGGAGATCAGTAACAGGAGAGAGATCAGTCACAGGAGAGAGATCAGTAACAGGGAGAGAGATCAGTAACTGAGAGAGAGATCAGTAACAGGGAGAGAGATCAGTAACTGAGAGAGAGATCAGTAACTGGGAGAGATCAGTAACTGGGAGAGATATCAGTAACAGGAGAGAGATCAGTAACAGGAGAGAGATCAGTAACTGGGAGAGAGATCAGTAACTGGGAGAGATCAGTAACAGGAGATCAGTAACAGGAGAGAGATCAGTAACAGGAGATCAGTAACAGGAGATCAGTAACTGAGAGAGATCAGCAACTGGGAGAGAGATCAGTAACAGGAGAGAGGTCAGTAACAGGAGAGAGATCAGTAACTGGGAGAGATCAGTAACTGGGAGAGAGATCAGTAACTGGGAGAGATCAGTAACAGGAGAGATCAGTAACTGGGAGAGAGATCAGTAACTGGGAGAGATAAGTAACTGAGAGAGATCAGTAACAGGAGAGAGATCAGTAACTGGGAGAGATCAGTAACTGGGAGAGATCAGTAACTGGGAGAGAGATCAGTAACAGGAGAGAGATCAGTAACTGGGAGAGAGATCAGTAACAGGAGAGAGATCAGTAACTGGGAGAGATCAGTGACTGGGAGAGATCAGTAACTGAGAGAGATCAGTAACAGGGAGAGAGATCAGTAACAGGAGAGAGATCAGTAACAGGGAGAGAGATCAGTAACTGAGAGAGATCAGTAACTGGGAGAGAGATCAGGAACTGAGAGAGAGATCAGTAACAGGGAGAGAGATCAGTAACTGAGAGAGAGATCAGTAACTGGGAGAGATCAGTAACTGGGAGAGAGATCAGTAACTGGCAGAGATCAGTAACTGGGAGAGAGATCAGTAACAGGGAGAGAGATCAGTAACTGGGAGAGAGATCAGTAACAGGAGATCAGTAACAGGAGAGAGATCAGTAACAGGAGAGAGATCAGTAACAGGGAGAGAGATCAGTAACTGAGAGAGAGATCAGTAACAGGGAGAGAGATCAGTAACTGAGAGAGAGATCAGTAACTGGGAGAGATCAGTAACTGGGAGAGAGATCAGTAACAGGAGAGAGATCAGTAACTGGGAGAGATCAGTAACAGGAGATCAGTAACAGGAGAGAGATCAGTAACTGAGAGAGAGATCAGTAACAGGGAGAGAGATCAGTAACTGGGAGAGAGATCAGTAACAGGAGATCAGTAACAGGAGAGAGATCAGTAACAGGAGAGAGATCAGTAACAGGGAGAGAGATCAGTAACTGAGAGAGAGATCAGTAACAGGGAGAGAGATCAGTAACTGAGAGAGAGATCAGTAACTGGGAGAGATCAGTAACTGGGAGAGAGATCAGTAACAGGAGAGAGATCAGTAACAGGAGAGAGATCAGTAACTGGGAGAGAGATCAGTAACAGGAGAGAGATCAGTAACTGGGAGAGATCAGTAACAGGAGATCAGTAACAGGAGAGAGATCAGTAACAGGAGATCAGTAACAGAAGATCAGTAACTGAGAGAGATCAGCAACTGGGAGAGAGATCAGTAACAGGAGAGAGATCAGTAACAGGAGAGAGATCAGTAACAGGAGAGAGATCAGTAACTTGGTGAGAGATCAGTAACTGGGAGAGATCAGTAACAGGAGAGAGATCAATAACTGGGAGAGAGATCAGTAACTGGGAGAGAGATCAGGAACTGGGAGAGAGATCAGTAAGTGGGAGTGATCAGTAACAGGAGAGAGATCAGTAACCGGGAGAGATCAGTCACTGGGAGAGAGATCAGTAAGTGGGAGAGAGATCAGTAACTGGGAGAGAGATCAGTAAGTGGGAGAGATCAGTAACAGGAGAGAGATCAGTAACTGGGAGAGATCAGTCACTGGGAGAGAGATCAGTCACTGGGAGAGAGATCAGTCACTGGGAGAGAGATCAGTCACTGGGAGAGAGATCAGTAACAGGGAGAGAGATCAGTAACAGGAGAGAGATCAGTAACTGGGTGAGAGATCAGTAACTGGGAGAGATCAGTAACAGGAGATCAGTAACTGGGAGAGATCAGTAACTGGGAGAGAGATCAGTAACAGGAGAGAGATCAGTAACTGGGAGAGATCAGTAACTGGGAGAGATCAGTAACAGGAGAGAGATCAGTAACTGGGAGAGAGATCAGGAACTGGAGAGAGATCAGGAACTGGGAGAGATCAGTAACTGGGAGAGATATCAGTAACAGGAGAGAGATCAGTAACAGGAGAGAGATCAGTAACTGGGAGAGATCAGTAACTGGGAGAGAGATCAGTAACAGGAGAGAGATCAGTAACAGGAGAGAGATCAGTAACTGGGAGAGAGATCAGTAACAGTGGAGAGATCAGTAACTGGGAGAGAGATCAGTAACAGGAGAGAGATCAGTAACTGGGAGAGAGATCAGTAACAGGAGAGAGATCAGTAACTGGGAGAGATCAGTAACAGGAGAGAGATCAGTAACTGGGAGAGATCAGTAACTGGGAGAGATCAGTAACTGGGAGAGTGATCAGTAACTGGGAGAGATCAGTAACTGGGAGAGAGATCAGTAACTGGGAGAGATCAGTAACTGGGAGAGATCAGTAACTGAGAGAGATCAGTAACAGGGAGAGAGATCAGTAACAGGAGAGAGATCAGTAACAGGGAGAGAGATCAGTAACTGGGAGAGAGATCAGTAACTGAGAGAGATCAGTAACAGGGAGAGAGATCAGTAACTGAGAGAGAGATCAGTAACTGGGAGAGATCAGTAACTGGGAGAGAGATCAGTAACAGGAGAGAGATCAGGAACTGGCAGAGATCAGTAACTGGGAGAGAGATCAGTAACAGGGAGAGAGATCAGTAACTGGGAGAGAGATCAGTAACAGGAGATCAGTAACAGGAGAGAGATCAGTAACAGGAGAGAGATCAGTAACAGGGAGAGAGATCAGTAACTGAGAGAGAGATCAGTAACAGGGAGAGAGATCAGTAACTGGGAGAGATCAGTAACTGGGAGAGAGATCAGTAACAGGAGAGAGATCAGTAACAGGGAGAGAGATCAGTAACTGAGAGAGAGATCAGTAACAGGGAGAGAGATCAGTCACTGGGAGAGAGATCAGTAACAGGAGATCAGTAACAGGAGAGAGATCAGTAACAGGAGAGAGATCAGTAACAGGGAGAGAGATCAGTAACTGAGAGAGAGATCAGTAACAGGGAGAGAGATCAGTAACTGAGAGAGAGATCAGTAACTGGGAGAGATCAGTAACTGGGAGAGAGATCAGTAACAGGAGAGAGATCAGTAACAGGAGAGAGATCAGTAACAGGAGAGAGATCAGTAACTGGGAGAGAGATCAGTAACAGGAGAGGGATCAGTAACTGGGAGAGATCAGTAACAGGAGATCAGTAACAGGAGAGAGATCAGTAACAGGAGATCAGTAACAGGAGATCAGTAACTGAGAGAGATCAGCAACTGGGAGAGAGATCAGTAACAGGAGAGAGATCAGTAACAGGAGAGAGATCAGTAACTGGGAGAGAGATCAGTAACTGGGAGAGATCAGTAACTGGGAGAGAGATCAGTAACTGGGAGAGATCAGTAACTGAGAGAGATCAGTAACAGGAGAGAGATCAGTAACTGGGAGAGATCAGTAACTGGGAGAGATCAGTAACTGGGAGAGAGATCAGTAACAGGAGAGAGATCAGTAACTGGGAGAGAGATCAGTAACAGGAGAGAGATCAGTAACTGGGAGAGATCAGTAACTGGGAGAGATCAGTAACTGAGAGAGATCAGTAACAGGGAGAGAGATCAGTAACAGGAGAGAGATCAGTAACAGGGAGAGAGATCAGTAACTGAGAGAGATCAGTAACTGGGAGAGAGATCAGTAACTGAGAGAGAGATCAGTAACAGGGAGAGAGATCAGTAACTGAGAGAGAGATCAGTAACTGGGAGAGATCAGTAACTGGGAGATAGATCAGTAACTGGCAGAGATCAGTAACTGGGAGAGAGATCAGTAACAGGAGATCAGTCACAGGAGAGAGATCAGTAACAGGAGAGAGATCAGTAACAGGGAGAGAGATCAGTAACTGAGAGAGAGATCAGTAACAGGGAGAGAGATCAGTAACTGAGAGAGAGATCAGTAACTGGGAGAGATCAGTAACTGGGAGAGAGATCAGTAACAGGAGAGAGATCAGTAACTGGGAGAGATCAGTAACAGGAGATCAGTAACAGGAGAGAGATCAGTAACTGAGAGAGAGATCAGTAACAGGGAGAGAGATCAGTAACTGGGAGAGAGATCAGTAACAGGAGATCAGTAACAGGAGAGAGATCAGTAACAGGAGAGAGATCAGTAACAGGGAGAGAGATCAGTAACTGAGAGAGAGATCAGTAACAGGGAGAGAGATCAGTAACTGAGAGAGAGATCAGTAACTGGGAGAGATCAGTAACTGGGAGAGAGATCAGTAACAGGAGAGAGATCAGTAACAGGAGAGAGATCAGTAACTGGGAGAGAGATCAGTAACAGGAGAGAGATCAGTAACTGGGAGAGATCAGTAACAGGAGATCAGTAACAGGAGAGAGATCAGTAACAGGAGATCAGTAACAGGAGATCAGTAACTGAGAGAGATCAGCAACTGGGAGAGAGATCAGTAACAGGAGAGAGATCAGTAACTGGGAGAGATCAGTAACTGGGAGAGAGATCAGTAACTGGGAGAGATCAGTAACTGGGAGAGATCAGTAACTGGGAGAGATCAGTAACAGGAGAGAGATCAGTAACTGGGAGAGAGATCAGTAACTGGGAGAGAGATCAGTAACTGGGAGAGATCAGTAACAGGAGATCAGTAACAGGAGAGAGATCAGTAACAGGAGATCAGTAACAGGAGATCAGTAACAGAGAGAGATCAGCAACTGGGAGAGAGATCAGTAACAGGAGAGAGATCAGTAACAGGAGAGAGATCAGTAACAGGAGAGAGATCAGTAACTGGGAGAGATCAGTAACAGGAGAGATCAGTAACTGAGAGAGATCAGTAACAGGAGAGAGATCAGTAACTGGGAGAGATCAGTAACAGGAGAGAGATCAGTAACTGGGAGAGATCAGTAACTGAGAGAGATCAGTAACTGGGAGAGATCAGTAACTGAGAGAGGTCAGTAACTGAGAGAGATCAGTAACAGGAGAGAGATCAGTAACTGGGAGAGATCAGTAACTGAGAGAGATCAGTAACTGGGAGAGATCAGTAACAGGAGAGATCAGTAACTGGGAGAGAGATCAGTAACTGAGAGAGATCAGTAACAGGAGAGAGATCAGTAACTGGGAGAGATCAGTAACTGGGAGAGATCAGTAACTGGGAGAGAGATCAGTAACAGGAGAGAGATCAGTAACTGGGAGAGAGATCAGTAACAGGAGAGAGATCAGTAACAGGAGATCAGTAACAGGAGAGAGATCAGTAACTGAGAGAGATCAGCAACTGAGAGAGATCAGTAACTGGGAGAGAGATCAGTAACTGAGAGAGATCAGTAACAGGAGAGAGATCAGTAACTGGGAGAGATCAGTAACTGGGAGAGATCAGTAACTGGGAGAGAGATCAGTAACAGGAGAGAGATCAGTAACTGGGAGAGAGATCAGTAACAGGAGAGAGATCAGTAACAGGAGATCAGTAACAGGAGAGAGATCAGTAACAGGAGATCAGTAACAGGAGAGAGATCAGTAACTGAGAGAGATCAGCAACTGAGAGAGATCAGTAACTGGGAGAGAGATCAGTAACTGGGAGAGATCAGTAACAGGAGAGATCAGTAACTGTGAGAGAGATCAGTAACAGGAGAGAGATCAGTAACTGGGAGAGAGATCAGTAACAGGAGAGAGATCAGTAACAGGAGATCAGTAACAGGAGAGAGATCAGTAACAGGAGATCAGTAACAGGAGAGAGATCAGTAACTGAGAGAGATCAGCAACTGAGAGAGATCAGTAACAGGGAGAGAGATCAGTAACAGGAGAGAGATCAGTAACTGGGAGAGATCAGTAACTGAGAGAGATCAGTAACTGGGAGAGATCAGTAACAGGAGAGATCAGTAACTGGGAGAGAGATCAGTAACTGAGAGAGATCAGTAACAGGAGAGAGATCAGTAACTGGGAGAGATCAGTAACTGGGAGAGATCAGTAACTGGGAGAGAGATCAGTAACAGGAGAGAGATCAGTAACTGGGAGAGAGATCAGTAACAGGAGAGAGATCAGTAACAGGAGATCAGTAACAGGAGAGAGATCAGTAACAGGAGATCAGTAACAGGAGAGAGATCAGTAACTGAGAGAGATCAGCAACTGAGAGAGATCAGTAACTGGGAGAGATCAGTAACAGGAGAGAGATCAGTAACTGGGAGAGATCAGTAACTGGGAGAGATCAGTAACTGGGAGAGAGATCAGTAACAGGAGAGAGATCAGTAACTGGGAGAGAGATCAGTAACAGGAGAGAGATCAGTAACAGGAGATCAGTAACAGGAGAGAGATCAGTAACAGGAGATCAGTAACAGGAGAGAGATCAGTAACTGAGAGAGATCAGCAACTGAGAGAGATCAGTAACAGGGAGAGAGATCAGTAACAGGAGAGATCAGTAACAGGGAGCGAGATCAGTAACAGGGAGAGAGATCAGTAACAGGGAGAGAGATCAGTAACTGGGAGAGATCAGTAACAGGAGAGAGATCAGTAACTGGGACAGAGATCAGTAACTGGGAGAGAGATCAGTAACAGGAGAGAGATCAGTAACTGGGAGAGAGATCAGTAACAGGAGAGAGATCAGTAACAGGAGATCAGTAACAGGAGAGAGATCAGTAAGAGGGGGTCAGAAACAGGACAGAGATCAATAACTGGGGAACATCAGCAACTGGGAGACATCAGTAACTGGGAGAGATCAGTAACAGGGAGAGAGATCAGTAACTGGGAGAGTCGAGTAATTGGGAGAGAGGTCACTAACAGGGGGAGATCAGTAACAGGGGGAGATCAGTAACAGGGGGAGATGAGTATGTGGACAGAGATTGCTAACAGAGAGAGAGATCAGTAACTGGGAGAGAGATCAGTAACTGGGAGAGAGATCAGTAACTGGGAGAGAGACCAGTAACAGGGAGAGAGATCAGTAACTGGGAGAGAGATCAGTAACTGGGAGAGAGATCAGTAACAGGGAGAGAGATCAGTAACTGGGAGAGAGATCAGTAACAGGAGCGAGATCAATAAGAGGGAGAGAGATCAGTAAAAGGGGGAGAGATCAGTAACTGGGAGAGAGATCAGTAATAGGGAGAGAGATCAGTAACAGGAGAGAGATCAGCAACTGGGAGAGATCAGCAACTGGGAGCGATCAGTAACTGGGAGAGAGATCAGTAACAGGGAGAGAGATCAGTTACATGGAGAGAGATCAGTAACTGGGAGAGATGAGTAACTGCGAGAGAGATCAGTAACAGGGGGAGATCAGTAACAGGGGGAGATCAGTAAGTGGAGGTGGATTGGGATCAGAGAGAGAGATCAGTAACTGGGAGAGATC
Organism: Heptranchias perlo; assembly: GCF_035084215.1. Lineage (NCBI taxonomy): Eukaryota > Metazoa > Chordata > Chondrichthyes > Hexanchiformes > Hexanchidae > Heptranchias > Heptranchias perlo. Next base: position 106,850,328 of record NC_090327.1, read on the forward strand.
AGTAACTGGGAGAGATCAGTAACTGGGAGAGAGATCAGTAACAGGGAGAGAGATCAGTAACTGGGAGAGAGATCAGTAACTGGGAGAGAGATCAGTAACAGGGAGAGAGATCAGTAACTGGGAGAGAGATCAGTAACAGGAGCGAGATCAATAAGAGGGAGAGAGATCAGTAAAAGGGGGAGAGATCAGTAACTGGGAGAGAGATCAGTAACAGGGAGGGATCAGTAACAGGAGAGAGATCAGTAACAGGGAGAGAGATCAGTAACTGGGAGAGAGATCAGTAACTGGGAGAGAGATCAGTAATAGGGAGAGAGATCAGTAACAGGAGAGAGATCAGCAACTGGGAGAGATCAGCAACTGGGAGAGATCAGTAACTGGGAGAGATCAGTAACAGGGAGAGAGATCAGTAACAGGGAGAGAGATCAGTAACTGGGAGAGAGATCAGTAACTGGGAGAGATCAGTAACAGGGAGAGAGATCAGTAACAGGGAGAGAGATCAGCAACTGGGAGTGAGATCAGTAACTGGGAGAGATCAGTAACAGGGAGAGAGATCAGTAACAGGGAGAGAGTTCAGCAACTGGGAGAGAGATCAGCAACTGGGAGAGAGATCAGCAACTGGGAGAGAGATCAGTAACTTGGAGGGAGATCAGTAACAGGAGAGAGATCAGTAACAGGAGAGAGATCAGTAACAGGAGAGAGATCAGTAACTGGGAGAGATCAGTAACAGGAGAGAGATCAATAACTGGGAGAGAGATCAGTAACTGGGAGAGAGATCAGTAACTGGGAGAGAGATCAGTAAGTGGGAGAGATCAGTAACAGGAGAGAGATCAGTAACCGGGAGAGATCAGTCACTGGGAGAGAGATCAGTAAGTGGGATAGAGATCAGTCACTGGGAGAGAGATCAGTAAGTGGGAGAGATCAGTAACAGGAGAGAGATCAGTAACTGGGAGAGATCAGTCACTGGGAGAGAGATCAGTCACTGGGAGAGAGATCAGTAACAAGGAGAGAGATCAGTAACAGGAGAGAGATCAGTAACAGGAGAGAGATCAGTAACTGGGTGAGAGATCAGTAACTGGGAGAGATCAGTAACAGGAGATCAGTAACTGGGAGAGAGATCAGTAACAAGGAGAAAGATCAGTAACTGGGAGAGATCAGTAACTGGGAGATAGATCACTAACTGGGAGAGAGATCAGTAACAGGAGATAGATCAGTAACAGGAGATCAGTAACAGGAGAGAGATCAGTAACAGGAGAGATCAGTAACTGGGAGAGAGATCAGTAACAGGGAGAGATCAGTAACAGGAGAGAGATCAGTAACTGGGAGAGAGATCAGTAACAGGAGAGAGATCAGTAACTGGGAGAGATCAGTAACTGGGAGAGAGATCAGTAACAGGAGAGAGATCAGTAACTGGGAGAGATCAGTAACTGGGAGAGATCAGTAACAGGAGAGAGATCAGTAACTGGGAGAGAGATCAGTAACAGGAGAGAGATCAGTAACTGGAGAGAGATCAGGAACTGGGAGAGATCAGTAACTGGGAGAGATATCAGTAACAGGAGAGAGATCAGTAACAGGAGAGAGATCAGTAACTGGGAGAGATCAGTAACTGGGAGAGAGATCAGTAACAGGCGAGAGATCAGTAACTGGGAGAGAGATCAGTAACAGGAGAGAGATCAGTAACTGGGAGAGAGATCAGTAACAGGAGAGAGATCAGTAACTGGGAGAGATCAGTAACAGGAGAGAGATCAGTAACTGGGAGAGATCAGTAACTGGGAGAGAGATCAGTAACTGGGAGAGATCAGTAACTGGGAGAGAGATCAGTAACAGGAGAGAGATCAGTAACTGGGAGAGATCAGTAACTGGGAGAGATCAGTAACTGAGAGAGATCAGTAACAGGGAGAGAGATCAGTAACAGGAGAGAGATCAGTAACAGGGAGAGAGATCAGTAACTGAGAGAGATCAGTAACTGGGAGAGAGATCAGTAACTGAGAGAGAGATCAGTAACAGGGAGAGATCAGTAACTGGGAGAGAGATCAGTAACAGGAGAGAGATCAGTAACTGGCAGAGATCAGTAACTGGGAGAGAGATCAGTAACAGGGAGAGAGATCAGTAACTGGGAGAGAGATCAGTAACAGGAGATCAGTAACAGGAGAGAGATCAGTAACAGGAGAGAGATCAGTAACTGGCAGAGATCAGTAACTGGGAGAGAGATCAGTAACAGGGAGAGAGATCAGTAACTGAGAGAGAGATCAGTAACAGGGAGAGAGATCAGTAACTGAGAGAGAGATCAGTAACTGGGAGAGATCAGTAACTGGGAGAGAGATCAGTAACAGGAGAGAGATCAGTAACTGGGAGAGATCAGTAACAGGAGATCAGTAACAGGAGAGAGATCAGTAACTGAGAGAGAGATCAGTAACAGGGAGAGAGATCAGTAACTGGGAGAGAGATCAGTGACAGGAGATCAGTAACAGGAGAGAGATCAGTAACAGGAGAGAGATCAGTAACAGGGAGAGAGATCAGTAACTGAGAGAGAGATCAGTAACAGGGAGAGAGATCAGTAACTGAGAGAGAGATCAGTAACTGAGAGAGAGATCAGTAACTGGGAGAGATCAGTAACTGGGAGAGAGATCAGTAACAGGAGAGAGATCAGTAACTGGGAGAGATCAGTAACAGGAGATCAGTAACAGGAGAGAGATCAGTAACTGAGAGAGAGATCAGTAACAGGGAGAGAGATCAGTAACTGGGAGAGAGATCAGTGACAGGAGATCAGTAACAGGAGAGAGATCAGTCACAGGAGAGAGATCAGTAACAGGGAGAGAGATCAGTAACTGAGAGAGAGATCAGTAACAGGGAGAGAGATCAGTAACTGAGAGAGAGATCAGTAACTGGGAGAGATCAGTAACTGGGAGAGATATCAGTAACAGGAGAGAGATCAGTAACAGGAGAGAGATCAGTAACTGGGAGAGAGATCAGTAACAGGAGAGAGATCAGTAACAGGAGATCAGTAACAGGAGAGAGATCAGTAACAGGAGATCAGTAACAGGAGATCAGTAACTGAGAGAGATCAGCAACTGGGAGAGAGATCAGTAACAGGAGAGAGGTCAGTAACAGGAGAGAGATCAGTAACTGGGAGAGATCAGTAACTGGGAGAGAGATCAGTAACTGGGAGAGATCAGTAACAGGAGAGATCAGTAACTGGGAGAGAGATCAGTAACTGGGAGAGATAAGTAACTGAGAGAGATCAGTAACAGGAGAGAGATCAGTAACTGGGAGAGATCAGTAACTGGGAGAGATCAGTAACTGGGAGAGAGATCAGTAACAGGAGAGAGATCAGTAACTGGGAGAGAGATCAGTAACAGGAGAGAGATCAGTAACTGGGAGAGATCAGTGACTGGGAGAGATCAGTAACTGAGAGAGATCAGTAACAGGGAGAGAGATCAGTAACAGGAGAGAGATCAGTAACAGGGAGAGAGATCAGTAACTGAGAGAGATCAGTAACTGGGAGAGAGATCAGTAACTGAGAGAGAGATCAGTAACAGGGAGAGAGATCAGTAACTGAGAGAGAGATCAGTAACTGGGAGAGATCAGTAACTGGGAGAGAGATCAGTAACTGGCAGAGATCAGTAACTGGGAGAGAGATCAGTAACAGGGAGAGAGATCAGTAACTGGGAGAGAGATCAGTAACAGGAGATCAGTAACTGGAGAGAGATCAGTAACAGGAGAGAGATCAGTAACAGGGAGAGAGATCAGTAACTGAGAGAGAGATCAGTAACAGGGAGAGAGATCAGTAACTGAGAGAGAGATCAGTAACTGGGAGAGATCAGTAACTGGGAGAGAGATCAGTAACAGGAGAGAGATCAGTAACTGGGAGAGATCAGTAACAGGAGATCAGTAACAGGAGAGAGATCAGTAACTGAGAGAGAGATCAGTAACAGGGAGAGAGATCAGTAACTGGGAGAGAGATCAGTAACAGGAGATCAGTAACAGGAGAGAGATCAGTAACAGGAGAGAGATCAGTAACAGGGAGAGAGATCAGTAACTGAGAGAGAGATCAGTAACAGGGAGAGAGATCAGTAACTGAGAGAGAGATCAGTAACTGGGAGAGATCAGTAACTGGGAGAGAGATCAGTAACAGGAGAGAGATCAGTAACAGGAGAGAGATCAGTAACTGGGAGAGAGATCAGTAACAGGAGAGAGATCAGTAACTGGGAGAGATCAGTAACAGGAGATCAGTAACAGGAGAGAGATCAGTAACAGGAGATCAGTAACAGAAGATCAGTAACTGAGAGAGATCAGCAACTGGGAGAGAGATCAGTAACAGGAGAGAGATCAGTAACAGGAGAGAGATCAGTAACAGGAGAGAGATCAGTAACTTGGTGAGAGATCAGTAACTGGGAGAGATCAGTAACAGGAGAGAGATCAATAACTGGGAGAGAGATCAGTAACTGGGAGAGAGATCAGTAACTGGGAGAGAGATCAGTAAGTGGGAGTGATCAGTAACAGGAGAGAGATCAGTAACCGGGAGAGATCAGTCACTGGGAGAGAGATCAGTAAGTGGGAGAGAGATCAGTAACTGGGAGAGAGATCAGTAAGTGGGAGAGATCAGTAACAGGAGAGAGATCAGTAACTGGGAGAGATCAGTCACTGGGAGAGAGATCAGTCACTGGGAGAGAGATCAGTCACTGGGAGAGAGATCAGTCACTGGGAGAGAGATCAGTAACAGGGAGAGAGATCAGTAACAGGAGAGAGATCAGTAACTGGGTGAGAGATCAGTAACAGGAGAGAGATCAGTAACTGGGAGAGATCAGTAACAGGAGATCAGTAACTGGGAGAGATCAGTAACTGGGAGAGAGATCAGTAACAGGAGAGAGATCAGTAACTGGGAGAGATCAGTAACTGGGAGAGATCAGTAACAGGAGAGAGATCAGTAACTGGGAGAGAGATCAGTAACTGGAGAGAGATCAGGAACTGGGAGAGATCAGTAACTGGGAGAGATATCAGTAACAGGAGAGAGATCAGTAACAGGAGAGAGATCAGTAACTGGGAGAGATCAGTAACTGGGAGAGAGATCAGTAACAGGAGAGAGATCAGTAACAGGAGAGAGATCAGTAACTGGGAGAGAGATCAGTAACAGTGGAGAGATCAGTAACTGGGAGAGAGATCAGTAACAGGAGAGAGATCAGTAACTGGGAGAGAGATCAGTAACAGGAGAGAGATCAGTAACTGGGAGAGATCAGTAACAGGAGAGAGATCAGTAACTGGGAGAGATCAGTAACTGGGAGAGATCAGTAACTGGGAGAGTGATCAGTAACTGGGAGAGATCAGTAACTGGGAGAGAGATCAGTAACAGGAGAGAGATCAGTAACTGGGAGAGATCAGTAACTGAGAGAGATCAGTAACAGGGAGAGAGATCAGTAACAGGAGAGAGATCAGTAACAGGGAGAGAGATCAGTAACTGAGAGAGATCAGTAACTGGGAGAGAGATCAGTAACTGAGAGAGAGATCAGTAACAGGGAGAGAGATCAGTAACTGAGAGAGAGATCAGTAACTGGGAGAGATCAGTAACTGGGAGAGAGATCAGTAACAGGAGAGAGATCAGGAACTGGCAGAGATCAGTAACTGGGAGAGAGATCAGTAACAGGGAGAGAGATCAGTAACTGGGAGAGAGATCAGAAACAGGAGATCAGTAACAGGAGAGAGATCAGTAACAGGAGAGAGATCAGTAACAGGGAGAGAGATCAGTAACTGAGAGAGAGATCAGTAACAGGGAGAGAGATCAGTAACTGGGAGAGATCAGTAACTGGGAGAGAGATCAGTAACAGGAGAGAGATCAGTAACAGGGAGAGAGATCAGTAACTGAGAGAGAGATCAGTAACAGGGAGAGAGATCAGTAACTGGGAGAGAGATCAGTAACAGGAGATCAGTAACAGGAGAGAGATCAGTAACAGGAGAGAGATCAGTAACAGGGAGAGAGATCAGTAACTGAGAGAGAGATCAGTAACAGGGAGAGAGATCAGTAACTGAGAGAGAGATCAGTAACTGGGAGAGATCAGTAACTGGGAGAGAGATCAGTAACAGGAGAGAGATCAGTAACAGGAGAGAGATCAGTAACAGGAGAGAGATCAGTAACTGGGAGAGAGATCAGTAACAGGAGAGGGATCAGTAACTGGGAGAGATCAGTAACAGGAGATCAGTAACAGGAGAGAGATCAGTAACAGGAGATCAGTAACAGGAGATCAGTAACTGAGAGAGATCAGCAACTGGGAGAGAGATCAGTAACAGGAGAGAGATCAGTAACAGGAGAGAGATCAGTAACTGGGAGAGAGATCAGTAACTGGGAGAGATCAGTAACTGGGAGAGAGATCAGTAACTGGGAGAGATCAGTAACTGAGAGAAATCAGTAACAGGAGAGAGATCAGTAACTGGGAGAGATCAGTCACTGGGAGAGATCAGTAACTGGGAGAGAGATCAGTAACAGGAGAGAGATCAGTAACTGGGAGAGAGATCAGTAACAGGAGAGAGATCAGTAACTGGGAGAGATCAGTAACTGGGAGAGATCAGTAACTGAGAGAGATCAGTAACAGGGAGAGAGATCAGTAACAGGAGAGAGATCAGTAACAGGGAGAGAGATCAGTAACTGAGAGAGATCAGTAACTGGGAGAGAGATCAGTAACTGAGAGAGAGATCAGTAAGAGGGAGAGAGATCAGTAACTGAGAGAGAGATCAGTAACTGGGAGAGATCAGTAACTGGGAGATAGATCAGTAACTGGCAGAGATCAGTAACTGGGAGAGAGATCAGTAACAGGAGATCAGTCACAGGAGAGAGATCAGTAACAGGAGAGAGATCAGTAACAGGGAGAGAGATCAGTAACTGAGAGAGAGATCAGTAACAGGGAGAGAGATCAGTAACTGAGAGAGAGATCAGTAACTGGGAGAGATCAGTAACTGGGAGAGAGATCAGTAACAGGAGAGAGATCAGGAACTGGGAGAGATCAGTAACAGGAGATCAGTAACAGGAGAGAGATCAGTAACTGAGAGAGAGATCAGTAACAGGGAGAGAGATCAGTAACTGGGAGAGAGATCAGTAACAGGAGATCAGTAACAGGAGAGAGATCAGTAACAGGGAGAGAGATCAGTAACTGAGAGAGAGATCAGTAACAGGGAGAGAGATCAGTAACTGAGAGAGAGATCAGTAACTGGGAGAGATCAGTAACTGGGAGAGAGATCAGTAACAGGAGAGAGATCAGTAACAGGAGAGAGATCAGTAACTGGGAGAGAGATCAGTAACAGGAGAGAGATCAGTAACTGGGAGAGATCAGTAACAGGAGATCAGTAACAGGAGAGAGATCAGTAACAGGAGATCAGTAACAGGAGATCAGTAACTGAGAGAGATCAGCAACTGGGAGAGAGATCAGTAACAGGAGAGAGATCAGTAACTGGGAGAGATCAGTAACTGGGAGAGAGATCAGTAACTGGGAGAGATCAGTAACTGGGAGAGATCAGTAACTGGGAGAGATCAGTAACAGGAGAGAGATCAGTAACTGGGAGAGAGATCAGTAACTGGGAGAGAGATCAGTAACTGGGAGAGATCAGTAACAGGAGATCAGTAACAGGAGAGAGATCAGTAACAGGAGATCAGTAACAGGAGATCAGTAACAGAGAGAGATCAGCAACTGGGAGAGAGATCAGTAACAGGAGAGAGATCAGTAACAGGAGAGAGATCAGTAACAGGAGAGAGATCAGTAACTGGGAGAGATCAGTAACAGGAGAGATCAGTAACTGAGAGAGATCAGTAACAGGAGAGAGATCAGTAACTGGGAGAGATCAGTAACAGGAGAGAGATCAGTAACTGGGAGAGATCAGTAACTGAGAGAGATCAGTAACTGGGAGAGATCAGTAACTGAGAGAGGTCAGTAACTGAGAGAGATCAGTAACAGGAGAGAGATCAGTAACTGGGAGAGATCAGTAACTGAGAGAGATCAGTAACTGGGAGAGATCAGTAACAGGAGAGATCAGTAACTGGGAGAGAGATCAGTAACTGAGAGAGATCAGTAACAGGAGAGAGATCAGTAACTGGGAGAGATCAGTAACTGGGAGAGATCAGTAACTGGGAGAGAGATCAGTAACAGGAGAGAGATCAGTAACTGGGAGAGAGATCAGTAACAGGAGAGAGATCAGTAACAGGAGATCAGTAACAGGAGAGAGATCAGTAACAGGAGATCAGTAACAGGAGAGAGATCAGTAACTGAGAGAGATCAGCAACTGAGAGAGATCAGTAACTGGGAGAGAGATCAGTAACTGAGAGAGATCAGTAACAGGAGAGAGATCAGTAACTGGGAGAGATCAGTAACTGGGAGAGATCAGTAACTGGGAGAGAGATCAGTAACAGGAGAGAGATCAGTAACTGGGAGAGAGATCAGTAACAGGAGAGAGATCAGTAACAGGAGATCAGTAACAGGAGAGAGATCAGTAACAGGAGATCAGTAACAGGAGAGAGATCAGTAACTGAGAGAGATCAGCAACTGAGAGAGATCAGTAACTGGGAGAGAGATCAGTAACTGGGAGAGATCAGTAACAGGAGAGATCAGTAACTGTGAGAGAGATCAGTAACTGAGAGAGATCAGTAACAGGAGAGAGATCAGTAACTGAGAGAGATCAGTAACTGAGAGAGATCAGTAACAGGAGAGAGATCAGTAACTGGGAGAGATCAGTAACTGAGAGAGATCAGTAACTGAGAGAGATCAGTAACAGGAGAGAGATCAGTAACTGGGAGAGATCAGTAACTGAGAGAGATCAGTAACTGGGAGAGATCAGTAACAGGAGAGATCAGTAACTGGGAGAGAGATCAGTAACTGGGAGAGAGATCAGTAACTGGGAGAGATCAGTAACTGAGAGAGATCAGTAACTGGGAGAGATCAGTAACTGGGAGAGAGATCAGTAACTGGGAGAGATCAGTAACTGAGAGAGATCAGTAACTGGGAGAGATCAGTAACAGGAGAGATCAGTAACTGGGAGAGATCAGTAACAGGAGAGAGATCTGTAACTGAGAGAGATCAGTCACTGAGAGAGATCAGTCACTGGGAGAGATCAGTAACAGGAGAGAGATCAGTAACTGGGAGAGATCAGTAACTGGAGAGATCAGTAACTGGGAGAGAGATCAGTAACTGGGAGAGAGATCAGTAACTGGGAGAGATCAGTAACAGGAGAGATCAGTAACTGGGAGAGATCAGTAACTGGGAGAGATCAGTAACAGGAGAGAGATCAGGAACTGGGAGAGATCAGTAACTGGAGAGATCAGTAACTGGGAGAGAGATCAGTAACTGGGAGAGATCAGTAACAGGAGAGACATCAGTAACTGTGAGAGATCAGTAACTGGGAGAGAGATCAGTAACTGAGAGAGATCAGTAACTGGGAGAGATCAGTAACAGGAGAGAGATCAGTAACTGGGAGAGATCAGTAACAGGAGAGAGATCAGTAACTGGGAGAGATCAGTAACAGGAGAGATCAGTAACTGGGAGAGATCAGTAACTGGGAGAGATCAGTAACAGGAGAGAGATCAGTAACTGGGAGAGATCAGTAACAGGGAGAGAGATCAGTAACTGAGAGAGAGATCAGTAACAGGGAGAGAGATCAGTAACTGGGAGAGATCAGTAACTGGGAGAGAGATCAGTACCAGGAGAGAGATCAGTAACAGGGAGAGAGATCAGTAACTGAGAGAGAGATCAGTAACAGGGAGAGAGATCAGTAACTGGGAGAGAGATCAGTAACAGGAGATCAGTAACAGGAGAGAGATCAGTAACAGGAGAGAGATCAGTAACAGGGAGAGAGATCAGTAACTGAGAGAGAGATCAGTAACAGGGAGAGAGATCAGTAACTGAGAGAGAGATCAGTAACTGGGAGAGATCAGTAACTGGGAGAGAGATCAGTAACAGGAGAGAGATCAGTAACAGGAGAGAGATCAGTAACAGGAGAGAGATCAGTAACTGGGAGAGAGATCAGTAACAGGGAGAGAGATCAGTAACTGGGAGAGAGATCAGTAACAGGAGATCAGTAACAGGAGAGAGATCAGTAACAGGAGAGAGATCAGTAACAGGGAGAGAGATCAGTAACTGAGAGAGAGATCAGTAACAGGGAGAGAGATCAGTAACTGAGAGAGAGATCAGTAACTGGGAGAGATCAGTAACTGGGAGAGAGATCAGTAACAGGAGAGAGATCAGTAACAGGAGAGAGATCAGTAACAGGAGAGAGATCAGTAACTGGGAGAGAGATCAGTAACAGGAGAGAGATCAGTAACTGGGAGAGATCAGTAACAGGAGATCAGTAACAGGAGAGAGATCAGTAACAGGAGATCAGTAACAGGAGATCAGTAACTGAGAGAGATCAGCAACTGGGAGAGAGATCAGTAACAGGAGAGAGATCAGTAACAGGAGAGAGATCAGTAACTGGGAGAGAGATCAGTAACTGGGAGAGATCAGTAACTGGGAGAGAGATCAGTAACAGGGAGAGAGATCAGTAACTGGGAGAGAGATCAGTAACAGGAGAGAGATCAGTAACTGGCAGAGATCAGTAACTGGGAGAGAGATCAGTAACAGGGAGAGAGATCAGTAACTGGGAGAGAGATCAGTCACAGGAGATCAGTAACAGGAGATCAGTAACAGGAGAGAGATCAGTAACAGGGAGAGAGATCAGTAACTGAGAGAGAGATCAGTAACAGGGAGAGAGATCAGTAACTGGGAGAGATCAGTAACTGGGAGAGAGATCAGTAACAGGAGAGAGATCAGTAACAGGGAGAGAGATCAGTAACTGAGAGAGAGATCAGTAACAGGGAGAGAGATCAGTAACTGGGAGAGAGATCAGTAACAGGAGATCAGTAACAGGAGAGAGATCAGGAACAGGAGAGAGATCAGTAACAGGGAGAGAGATCAGTAACTGAGAGAGAGATCAGTAACAGGGAGAGAGATCAGTAACTGAGAGAGAGATCAGTAACTGGGAGAGATCAGTAACTGGGAGAGAGATCAGTAACAGGAGAGAGATCAGTAACAGGAGAGAGATCAGTAACAGGAGAGAGATCAGTAACTGGGAGAGAGATCAGTAACAGGAGAGAGATCAGTAACTGAGAGAGATCAGTAACAGGGAGAGAGATCAGTAACTGAGAGAGATCAGTAACTGAGAGAGAGATCAGTAACAGGGAGAGAGATCAGTAACTGAGAGAGAGATCAGTAACTGGGAGAGATCAGTAACTGGGAGAGAGATCAGTAACAGGAGAGAGATCAATAACTGGCAGAGATCAGTAACTGGGAGAGAGATCAGTAACAGGGAGAGAGATCAGTAACTGGGAGAGAGATCAGTAACAGGAGATCAGTAACAGGAGAGAGATCAGTAACAGGGAGAGAGATCAGTAACTGGGAGAGAGATCAGTAACAGGGAGAGAGATCAGTAACTGGGAGAGATCAGTAACTGGGAGAGAGATCAGTAACAGGAGAGAGATCAGTAACAGGGAGAGAGATCAGTAACTGAGAGAGAGATCAGTAACAGGGAGAGAGATCAGTAACTGGGAGAGAGATCAGTAACAGGAGATCAGTAACAGGAGAGAGATCAGTAACAGGAGAGAGATCAGTAACAGGGAGAGAGATCAGTAACTGAGAGAGAGATCAGTAACAGGGAGAGAGATCAGTAACTGAGAGAGAGATCAGTAACTGGGAGAGATCAGTAACTGGGAGAGAGATCAGTAACAGGAGAGAGATCAGTAACAGGAGAGAGATCAGTAACAGGAGAGAGATCAGTAACTGGGAGAGAGATCAGTAACAGGAGAGAGATCAGTAACTGGGAGAGATCAGTAACAGGAGATCAGTAACAGGAGAGAGATCAGTAACAGGAGATCAGTAACAGGAGATCAGTAACTGAGAGAGATCAGCAACTGGGAGAGAGATCAGTAACAGGAGAGAGATCAGTAACAGGAGAGAGATCAGTAACTGGGAGAGAGATCAGTAACTGGGAGAGATCAGTAACAGGAGAGATCAGTAACTGGGAGAGAGATCAGTAACTGGGAGAGATCAGTAACTGAGAGAGATCAGTAACAGGAGAGAGATCAGTAACTGGGAGAGATCAGTAACTGGGAGAGATCAGTAACTGGGAGAGAGATCAGTAACAGGAGAGAGATCAGTAACTGGGAGAGAGATCAGTAACTGGGAGAGAGATCAGTAACAGGAGAGAGATCAGTAACTGGGAGAGATCAGTAACTGGGAGAGATCAGTAACTTAGAGAGATCAGTAACAGGGAGAGAGATCAGTAACAGGAGAGAGATCAGTAACAGGGAGAGAGATCAGTAACTGAGAGAGATCAGTAACTGGGAGAGAGATCAGTAACTGAGAGAGAGATCAGTAACAGGGAGAGAGATCAGTAACTGAGAGAGAGATCAGTAACTGGGAGAGATCAGTAACTGGGAGAGAGATCAGTAACTGGCAGAGATCAGTAACTGGGAGAGAGATCAGTAACAGGAGATCAGTCACAGGAGAGAGATCAGTAACAGGAGAGAGATCAGGAACAGGGAGAGAGATCAGTAACTGAGAGAGAGATCAGTAACAGGGAGAGAGATCAGTAACTGAGAGAGAGATCAGTAACTGGGAGAGATCAGTAACTGGGAGAGAGATCAGTAACAGGAGAGAGATCAGTAACTGGGAGAGATCAGTAACAGGAGATCAGTAACAGGAGAGAGATCAGTAACTGAGAGAGAGATCAGTAACAGGGAGAGAGATCAGTAACTGGGAGAGAGATCAGTAACAGGAGATCAGTAACAGGAGAGAGATCAGTAACAGGAGAGAGATCAGTAACAGGGAGAGAGATCAGTAACTGAGAGAGAGATCAGTAACAGGGAGAGAGATCAGTAACTGAGAGAGAGATCAGTAACTGGGAGAGATCAGTAACTGGGAGAGAGATCAGTAACAGGAGAGAGATCAGTAACTGAGAGAGAGATCAGTAACAGGGAGAGAGATCAGTAACTGGGAGAGAGATCAGTAACAGGAGATCAGTAACAGGAGAGAGGTCAGTAACAGGAGAGAGATCAGTAACAGGGAGAGAGATCAGTAACTGAGAGAGAGATCAGTAACAGGGAGAGAGATCAGTAACTGAGAGAGAGATCAGTAACTGGGAGAGATCAGTAACTGGGAGAGAGATCAGTAACAGGAGAGAGATCAGTAACTGGGAGAGAGATCAGTAACAGGAGAGAGATCAGTAACTGGGAGAGATCAGTAACAGGAGAGAGATCAGTAACAGGAGATCAGTAACAGGAGATCAGTAACTGAGAGAGATCAGCAACTGGGAGAGAGATCAGTAACAGGAGAGAGATCAGTAACTGGGAGAGATCAGTAACTGGGAGAGAGATCAGTAACTGGGAGAGATCAGTAACTGGGAGAGATCAGTAACTGGGAGAGAGATCAGTAACAGGAGAGAGATCAGTAACTGGGAGAGAGATCAGTAACTGGGAGAGATCAGTAACAGGAGATCAGTAACAGGAGAGAGATCAGTAACAGGAGATCAGTAACAGGAGATCAGTAACAGAGAGAGATCAGCAACTGGGAGAGAGATCAGTAACAGGAGAGAGATCAGTAACAGGAGAGAGATCAGTAACAGGAGAGAGATCAGTAACTGGGAGAGAGATCAGTAACTGGGAGAGATCAGTAACAGGAGAGATCAGTAACTGAGAGAGATCAGTAACAGGAGAGAGATCAGTAACTGGGAGAGATCAGTAACAGGAGAGAGATCAGTAACTGGGAGAGATCAGTAACTGGGAGAGATCAGTAACTGAGAGAGGTCAGTAACTGAGAGAGATCAGTAACAGGAGAGAGATCAGTAACTGGGAGAGATCAGTAACTGAGAGAGATCAGTAACTGGGAGAGATCAGTAACAGGAGAGATCAGTAACTGGGAGAGAGATCAGTAACTGAGAGAGATCAGTAACAGGAGAGAGATCAGTAACTGGGAGAGATCAGTAACTGGGAGAGATCAGTAACTGGGAGAGAGATCAGTAACAGGAGAGAGATCAGTAACTGGGAGAGAGATCAGTAACAGGAGAGAGATCAGTAACAGGAGATCAGTAACAGGAGAGAGATCAGTAACAGGAGATCAGTAACAGGAGAGAGATCAGTAACTGAGAGAGATCAGCAACTGAGAGAGATCAGTAACTGGGAGAGAGATCAGTAACTGAGAGAGATCAGTAACAGGAGAGAGATCAGTAACTGGGAGAGATCAGTAACTGGGAGAGATCAGTAACTGGGAGAGAGATCAGTAACAGGAGAGAGATCAGTAACTGGGAGAGAGATCAGTAACAGGAGAGAGATCAGTAACAGGAGATCAGTAACAGGAGATCAGTAACAGGAGAGAGATCAGTAACTGAGAGAGATCAGCAACTGAGAGAGATCAGTAACTGGGAGAGAGATCAGTAACTGGGAGAGATCAGTAACAGGAGAGATCAGTAACTGTGAGAGAGATCAGTAACTGAGAGAGATCAGTAACAGGAGAGAGATCAGTAACTGAGAGAGATCAGTAACTGAGAGAGATCAGTAACAGGAGAGAGATCAGTAACTGGGAGAGATCAGTAACTGAGAGAGATCAGTAACTGAGAGAGATCAGTAACAGGAGAGAGATCAGTAACTGGGAGAGATCAGTAACTGAGAGAGATCAGTAACTGGGAGAGATCAGTAACAGGAGAGATCAGTAACTGGGAGAGATCAGTAACTGAGAGAGATCAGTAACAGGGAGAGAGATCAGTAACTGGGAGAGATCAGTAACTGGGAGAGAGATCAGTAACAGGAGAGAGATCAGTAACAGGGAGAGAGATCAGTAACTGAGAGAGAGATCAGTAACAGGGAGAGAGATCAGTAACTGGGAGAGAGATCAGTAACAGGAGATCAGTAACAGGAGAGAGATCAGGAACAGGAGAGAGATCAGTAACAGGGAGAGAGATCAGTAACTGAGAGAGAGATCAGTAACAGGGAGAGAGATCAGTAACTGAGAGAGAGATCAGTAACTGGGAGAGATCAGTAACTGGGAGAGAGATCAGTAACAGGAGAGAGATCAGTAACAGGAGAGAGATCAGTAACAGGAGAGAGATCAGTAACTGGGAGAGAGATCAGTAACAGGAGAGAGATCAGTAACTGAGAGAGATCAGTAACAGGGAGAGAGATCAGTAACAGGAGAGAGATCAGTAACTGAGAGAGAGATCAGTAACTGGGAGAGATCAGTAACTGGGAGAGAGATCAGTAACAGGAGAGAGATCAATAACTGGCAGAGATCAGTAACTGGGAGAGAGATCAGTAACAGGGAGAGAGATCAGTAACTGGGAGAGAGATCAGTAACAGGAGATCAGTAACAGGAGAGAGATCAGTAACAGGGAGAGAGATCAGTAACTGGGAGAGAGATCAGTAACAGGGAGAGAGATCAGTAACTGGGAGAGATCAGTAACTGGGAGAGAGATCAGTAACAGGAGAGAGATCAGTAACAGGGAGAGAGATCAGTAACTGAGAGAGAGATCAGTAACAGGGAGAGAGATCAGTAACTGGGAGAGAGATCAGTAACAGGAGATCAGTAACAGGAGAGAGATCAGTAACAGGAGAGAGATCAGTAACAGGGAGAGAGATCAGTAACTGAGAGAGAGATCAGTAACAGGGAGAGAGATCAGTAACTGAGAGAGAGATCAGTAACTGGGAGAGATCAGTAACTGGGAGAGAGATCAGTAACAGGAGAGAGATCAGTAACAGGAGAGAGATCAGTAACAGGAGAGAGATCAGTAACTGGGAGAGAGATCAGTAACAGGAGAGAGATCAGTAACTGGGAGAGATCAGTAACAGGAGATCAGTAACAGGAGAGAGATCAGTAACAGGAGATCAGTAACAGGAGATCAGTAACTGAGAGAGATCAGCAACTGGGAGAGAGATCAGTAACAGGAGAGAGATCAGTAACAGGAGAGAGATCAGTAACTGGGAGAGAGATCAGTAACTGGGAGAGATCAGTAACAGGAGAGATCAGTAACTGGGAGAGAGATCAGTAACTGGGAGAGATCAGTAACTGAGAGAGATCAGTAACAGGAGAGAGATCAGTAACTGGGAGAGATCAGTAACTGGGAGAGATCAGTAACTGGGAGAGAGATCAGTAACAGGAGAGAGATCAGTAACTGGGAGAGAGATCAGTAACTGGGAGAGAGATCAGTAACAGGAGAGAGATCAGTAACTGGGAGAGATCAGTAACTGGGAGAGATCAGTAACTTAGAGAGATCAGTAACAGGGAGAGAGATCAGTAACAGGAGAGAGATCAGTAACAGGGAGAGAGATCAGTAACTGAGAGAGATCAGTAACTGGGAGAGAGATCAGTAACTGAGAGAGAGATCAGTAACAGGGAGAGAGATCAGTAACTGAGAGAGAGATCAGTAACTGGGAGAGATCAGTAACTGGGAGAGAGATCAGTAACTGGCAGAGATCAGTAACTGGGAGAGAGATCAGTAACAGGAGATCAGTCACAGGAGAGAGATCAGTAACAGGAGAGAGATCAGGAACAGGGAGAGAGATCAGTAACTGAGAGAGAGATCAGTAACAGGGAGAGAGATCAGTAACTGAGAGAGAGATCAGTAACTGGGAGAGATCAGTAACTGGGAGAGAGATCAGTAACAGGAGAGAGATCAGTAACTGGGAGAGATCAGTAACAGGAGATCAGTAACAGGAGAGAGATCAGTAACTGAGAGAGAGATCAGTAACAGGGAGAGAGATCAGTAACTGGGAGAGAGATCAGTAACAGGAGATCAGTAACAGGAGAGAGATCAGTAACAGGAGAGAGATCAGTAACAGGGAGAGAGATCAGTAACTGAGAGAGAGATCAGTAACAGGGAGAGAGATCAGTAACTGAGAGAGAGATCAGTAACTGGGAGAGATCAGTAACTGGGAGAGAGATCAGTAACAGGAGAGAGATCAGTAACTGAGAGAGAGATCAGTAACAGGGAGAGAGATCAGTAACTGGGAGAGAGATCAGTAACAGGAGATCAGTAACAGGAGAGAGGTCAGTAACAGGAGAGAGATCAGTAACAGGGAGAGAGATCAGTAACTGAGAGAGAGATCAGTAACAGGGAGAGAGATCAGTAACTGAGAGAGAGATCAGTAACTGGGAGAGATCAGTAACTGGGAGAGAGATCAGTAACAGGAGAGAGATCAGTAACTGGGAGAGAGATCAGTAACAGGAGAGAGATCAGTAACTGGGAGAGATCAGTAACAGGAGAGAGATCAGTAACAGGAGATCAGTAACAGGAGATCAGTAACTGAGAGAGATCAGCAACTGGGAGAGAGATCAGTAACAGGAGAGAGATCAGTAACTGGGAGAGATCAGTAACTGGGAGAGAGATCAGTAACTGGGAGAGATCAGTAACTGGGAGAGATCAGTAACTGGGAGAGAGATCAGTAACAGGAGAGAGATCAGTAACTGGGAGAGAGATCAGTAACTGGGAGAGATCAGTAACAGGAGATCAGTAACAGGAGAGAGATCAGTAACAGGAGATCAGTAACAGGAGATCAGTAACAGAGAGAGATCAGCAACTGGGAGAGAGATCAGTAACAGGAGAGAGATCAGTAACAGGAGAGAGATCAGTAACAGGAGAGAGATCAGTAACTGGGAGAGAGATCAGTAACTGGGAGAGATCAGTAACAGGAGAGATCAGTAACTGAGAGAGATCAGTAACAGGAGAGAGATCAGTAACTGGGAGAGATCAGTAACAGGAGAGAGATCAGTAACTGGGAGAGATCAGTAACTGGGAGAGATCAGTAACTGAGAGAGGTCAGTAACTGAGAGAGATCAGTAACAGGAGAGAGATCAGTAACTGGGAGAGATCAGTAACTGAGAGAGATCAGTAACTGGGAGAGATCAGTAACAGGAGAGATCAGTAACTGGGAGAGAGATCAGTAACTGAGAGAGATCAGTAACAGGAGAGAGATCAGTAACTGGGAGAGATCAGTAACTGGGAGAGATCAGTAACTGGGAGAGAGATCAGTAACAGGAGAGAGATCAGTAACTGGGAGAGAGATCAGTAACAGGAGAGAGATCAGTAACAGGAGATCAGTAACAGGAGAGAGATCAGTAACAGGAGATCAGTAACAGGAGAGAGATCAGTAACTGAGAGAGATCAGCA
The DNA here is from genome assembly GCF_035084215.1 of Heptranchias perlo. Taxonomy (NCBI): domain Eukaryota; kingdom Metazoa; phylum Chordata; class Chondrichthyes; order Hexanchiformes; family Hexanchidae; genus Heptranchias; species Heptranchias perlo. Next base: position 106,868,487 of record NC_090327.1, read on the forward strand.
ACTGAGAGAGATCAGTAACTGGGAGAGAGATCAGTAACTGAGAGAGATCAGTAACAGGAGAGAGATCAGTAACTGGGAGAGATCAGTAACTGGGAGAGATCAGTAACTGGGAGAGAGATCAGTAACAGGAGAGAGATCAGTAACTGGGAGAGAGATCAGTAACAGGAGAGAGATCAGTAACAGGAGATCAGTAACAGGAGATCAGTAACAGGAGAGAGATCAGTAACTGAGAGAGATCAGCAACTGAGAGAGATCAGTAACTGGGAGAGAGATCAGTAACTGGGAGAGATCAGTAACAGGAGAGATCAGTAACTGTGAGAGAGATCAGTAACTGAGAGAGATCAGTAACAGGAGAGAGATCAGTAACTGAGAGAGATCAGTAACTGAGAGAGATCAGTAACAGGAGAGAGATCAGTAACTGGGAGAGATCAGTAACTGAGAGAGATCAGTAACTGAGAGAGATCAGTAACAGGAGAGAGATCAGTAACTGGGAGAGATCAGTAACTGAGAGAGATCAGTAACTGGGAGAGATCAGTAACAGGAGAGATCAGTAACTGGGAGAGATCAGTAACTGAGAGAGATCAGTAACTGGGAGAGATCAGTAACTGGGAGAGAGATCAGTAACTGGGAGAGATCAGTAACTGAGAGAGATCAGTAACTGGGAGAGATCAGTAACAGGAGAGATCAGTAACTGGGAGAGATCAGTAACAGGAGAGAGATCTGTAACTGAGAGAGATCAGTAACTGGGAGAGATCAGTAACAGGAGAGAGATCAGTAACTGGAGAGATCAGTAACTGGGAGAGAGATCAGTAACTGGGAGAGAGATCAGTAACTGGGAGAGATCAGTAACAGGAGAGATCAGTAACTGGGAGAGATCAGTAACTGGGAGAGATCAGTAACAGGAGAGAGATCAGGAACTGGGAGAGATCAGTAACTGGAGAGATCAGTAACTGGGAGAGAGATCAGTAACTGGGAGAGATCAGTAACAGGAGAGAGATCAGTAACTGAGAGAGATCAGTAACTGGGAGAGATCAGTAACTGGGAGAGAGATCAGTAACTGAGAGAGATCAGTAACTGGGAGAGATCAGTAACAGGAGAGAGATCAGTAACTGGGAGAGATCAGTAACAGGAGAGAGATCAGTAACTGGGAGAGATCAGTAACAGGAGAGATCAGTAACTGGGAGAGATCAGTAACTGGGAGAGATCAGTAACAGGAGAGAGATCAGTAACTGGGAGAGATCAGTAACAGGAGAGATCAGTAACTGGGAGAGATCAGTAACAGGAGAGAGATCAGTAACTGGGAGAGATCAGTAACTGGGAGAGATCAGTAACAGGAGAGATCAGTAACTGGGAGAGAGATCAGTAATTGGGAGAGAGATCAGTAACTGAGAGAGAGATCAGTAACAGGAGAGATCAGTAACTGGGAGAGAGATCAGTAATTGGGAGAGAGATCAGTAACTGAGAGAGATCAGTAACTGGGAGAGATCAGTAACTGGGAGAGAGATCAGTAACAGGGAGAGAGATCAGTAACAGGAGAGATCAGTAACTGGGAGAGAGATCAGTAACTGAGAGAGATCAGTAACTGGGAGAGAGATCAGTAACAGGGAGAGAGATGAGTAACAGGAGAGATCAGTAACAGGAGAGAGATCAGTAACTGAGAGAGATCAGTAACTGGGAGAGAGATCAGTAACTGAGAGAGAGATCAGTAACAGGGAGAGAGATCAGTAACAGGAGAGAGAGATCAGTAACAGGAGAGATCAGTAACAGGAGAGAGATCAGTAACTGAGAGAGATCAGTAACAGGGAGAGAGATCAGTAACAGGGAGAGAGATCAGTAACAGGGAGAGAGATCAGTAACTGGGAGAGATCAGTAACAGGAGAGAGATCAGTAACAGGAGAGATCAGTAACTGAGAGAGATCAGTAACTGGGAGAGAGATCAGTAACTGGGAGAGAGATCAGTAACAGGGAGAGAGATCAGTAACAGGGAGAGAGATCAGTAACTGGGAGAGATCAGTAACAGGAGAGAGATCAGTAACAGGAGAGATCAGTAACTGAGAGAGATCAGTAACTGGGAGAGAGATCAGTAACTGGGAGAGAGATCAGTAACAGGAGAGAGAGATCAGTAACAGGAGAGATCAGTAACAGGAGAGAGATCAGTAACTGAGAGAGATCAGTAACAGGGAGAGAGATCAGTAACAGGGAGAGAGATCAGTAACAGGGAGAGAGATCAGTAACTGGGAGAGATCAGTAACAGGAGAGAGATCAGTAACAGGGAGAGAGATCAGTAACTGGGAGAGATCAGTAACTGGAGAGAGATCAGTAACTGGGAGAGATCAGTAACAGGAGAGAGATCAGTAAGTGGAGAAAGATCAGTAACTGGGAGAGATCAGTAACTGGGAGAGAGATCAGTAACAGGAGAGATCAGTAACTGGGAGAGAGATCAGTAACTGAGAGAGATCAGTAACTGGGAGAGAGATCAGTAACAGGGAGAGAGATGAGTAACAGGAGAGATCAGTAACAGGAGAGAGATCAGTAACTGAGAGAGATCAGTAACTGGGAGAGAGATCAGTAACTGAGAGAGATCAGTAACTGAGAGAGATCAGTAACAGGGAGAGAGATCAGTAACAGGAGAGATCAGTAACTGAGAGAGATCAGTAACTGGGAGAGAGATCAGTAACTGGGAGAGAGATCAGTAACAGGGAGAGAGATCAGTAACAGGAGAGAGAGATCAGTAACAGGAGAGATCAGTGACAGGAGAGAGATCAGTAACTGAGAGAGATCAGTAACAGGAGAGAGATCAGTAACAGGGAGAGAGATCAGTAACAGGGAGAGAGATCAGTAACAGGGAGAGAGATCAGTAACTGGGAGAGATCAGTAACAGGAGAGAGATCAGTAACAGGGAGAGAGATCAGTAACTGGGAGAGATCAGTAACAGGGAGAGAGATCAGTAACTGGGAGAGATCAGTAACAGGAGAGAGATCAGTAACTGGGAGAGAGATCAGTAACAGGGAGAGAGATCAGTAACAGGAGAGATCAGTAACAGGGAGCGAGATCAGTAACAGGGAGAGAGATCAGTAACAGGGAGAGAGATCAGTAACTGGGAGAGATCAGTAACAGGAGAGAGATCAGTAACTGGGACAGAGATCAGTAACTGGGAGAGAGATCAGTAACTGGGAGAGAGATCAGTAACTGGGAGAGAGATCAGTAACAGGAGAGAGATCAGTAACTGGGAGAGAGATCAGTAACTGGGAGAGAGATCAGTAACAGGAGAGATCAGTAACAGGGAGAGAGATCAGTAACTGGGACAGAGATCAGTAACAGGAGAGAGATCAGTAACTGGGAGAGAGATCAGTAACAGGAGAGAGATCAGTAACTGGGAGAGATCAGTAACTGGGAGAGAGATCAGTAACAGGAGAGATCAGTAACAGGGAGAGAGATCAGTAACTGGGAGAGAGATCAGTAACAGGAGAGAGATCAGTAACTGGGAGAGAGATCAGTAACAGGAGAGAGATCAGTAACTGGGAGAGATCAGTAACAGGAGAGAGATCAGTAACAGGAGAGAGATCAGTAACAGGAGAGAGATCAGTAACTGGGAGAGATCAGTAACAGGAGAGAGATCAGTAACAGGAGAGAGATCAGTAACAGGGAGAGAGATCAGTAACAGGAGAGAGATCAGTAACAGGAGAGATCAGTAACAGGAGAGAGATCAGTAACAGGAGAGAGATCAGTAACTGGGAGAGATCAGTAACTGGGAGAGATCAGTAACAGGAGAGATCAGTAACAGGAGAGAGATCAGTAACAGGAGAGAGATCAGTAATAGCAGAGATCAGTAACAGGAGAGAGATCAGTAACAGGAGAGAGATCAGTAACAGGGAGAGAGATCAGTAACTGGGAGAGATCAGTAACAGGAGAGAGATCAGTAACTGGGAGAGAGATCAGTAACAGGAGAGAGATCAGTAACTGGGAGAGATCAGTAACAGGAGAGAGATCAGTAACTGGGAGAGATCAGTAACTGGAGAGAGATCAGTTACAGGGAGAGAGATCAGTAACTGGGAGAGATCAGTAACAGGAGAGAGATCAGTAACTGGGAGAGATCAGGAACTGGGAGAGAGATCAGTAACTGGGAGAGAGATCAGTAACTGGGAGAGATCAGTAACAGGAGAGAGATCAGTAACTGGGAGAGATCAGTAATTGGAGAGAGATCAGTAACAGGGAGAGAGATCAGTAACTGGGAGAGATCAGTAACAGGAGAGAGATCAGTAACTGGGAGAGATCAGTAACTGGGAGAGATCAGTAACAGGAGAGAGATCAGTAACTGGGAGAGATCAGTAACTGGGAGAGAGATCAGTAACAGGAGAGATCAGTAACTGGGAGAGATCAGTAACTGGGAGAGAGATCAGTAACAGGAGAGATCAGTAACAGGGAGAGAGATCAGTAACTGGGACAGAGATCAGTAACAGGAGAGAGATCAGTAACTGGGAGAGAGATCAGTAACAGGAGAGAGATCAGTAACTGGGAGAGAGATCAGTAACAGGAGAGAGATCAGTAACTGGGAGAGATCAGTAACAGGAGAGAGATCAGTAACAGGAGAGAGATCAGTAACAGGAGAGAGATCAGTAACTGGGAGAGATCAGTAACAGGAGAGAGATCAGTAACAGGAGAGAGATCAGTAACAGGGAGAGAGATCAGTAACAGGAGAGAGATCAGTAACAGGAGAGATCAGTAACAGGAGAGAGATCAGTAACAGGAGAGAGATCAGTAACTGGGAGAGATCAGTAACTGGGAGAGATCAGTAACAGGAGAGATCAGTAACAGGAGAGAGATCAGTAACAGGAGAGAGATCAGTAATAGCAGAGATCAGTAACAGGAGAGAGATCAGTAACAGGAGAGAGATCAGTAACAGGGAGAGAGATCAGTAACTGGGAGAGATCAGTAACAGGAGAGAGATCAGTAACTGGGAGAGAGATCAGTAACAGGAGAGAGATCAGTAACTGGGAGAGATCAGTAACAGGAGAGAGATCAGTAACTGGGAGAGATCAGTAACTGGAGAGAGATCAGTTACAGGGAGAGAGATCAGTAACTGGGAGAGATCAGTAACAGGAGAGAGATCAGTAACTGGGAGAGATCAGTAACTGGGAGAGAGATCAGTAACTGGGAGAGATCAGTAACAGGAGAGAGATCAGTAACTGGGAGAGATCAGTAACTGGAGAGAGATCAGTAACAGGAGAGAGATCAGTAACTGGGAGAGATCAGTAACTGGGAGAGATCAGTAACAGGAGAGAGATCAGTAACTGGGAGAGAGATCAGTAACAGGAGAGAGATCAGTAACTGGGAGAGATCAGTAACAGGAGAGAGATCAGTAACAGGGAGAGAGATCAGTAACTGGGAGAGATCAGTAACAGGGAGAGAGATCAGTAACTGGGAGAGATCAGTAACAGGAGAGAGATCAGTAACTGGGAGAGAGATCAGTAACAGGGAGAGAGATCAGTAACAGGAGAGATCAGTAACAGGGAGCGAGATCAGTAACAGGGAGAGAGATCAGTAACAGGGAGAGAGATCAGTAACTGGGAGAGATCAGTAACAGGAGAGAGATCAGCAACTGGGACAGAGATCAGTAACTGGGAGAGAGATCAGTAACTGGGAGAGATCAGTAACAGGAGAGAGATCAGTAACAGGAGAGATCAGTAACTGAGAGAGATCAGTAACTGGGAGAGAGATCAGTAACTGGGAGAGAGATCAGTAACAGGAGAGAGAGATCAGTAACAGGAGAGATCAGTAACAGGAGAGAGATCAGTAACTGAGAGAGATCAGTAACAGGGAGAGAGATCAGTAACAGGGAGAGAGATCAGTAACAGGGAGAGAGATCAGTAACTGGGAGAGATCAGTAACAGGAGAGAGATCAGTAACAGGGAGAGAGATCAGTAACTGGGAGAGATCAGTAACTGGAGAGAGATCAGTAACTGGGAGAGATCAGTAACAGGAGAGAGATCAGTAAGTGGAGAAAGATCAGTAACTGGGAGAGATCAGTAACTGGGAGAGAGATCAGTAACAGGAGAGATCAGTAACTGGGAGAGAGATCAGTAACTGAGAGAGATCAGTAACTGGGAGAGAGATCAGTAACAGGGAGAGAGATGAGTAACAGGAGAGATCAGTAACAGGAGAGAGATCAGTAACTGAGAGAGATCAGTAACTGGGAGAGAGATCAGTAACTGAGAGAGATCAGTAACTGAGAGAGATCAGTAACAGGGAGAGAGATCAGTAACAGGAGAGATCAGTAACTGAGAGAGATCAGTAACTGGGAGAGAGATCAGTAACTGGGAGAGAGATCAGTAACAGGGAGAGAGATCAGTAACAGGAGAGAGAGATCAGTAACAGGAGAGATCAGTGACAGGAGAGAGATCAGTAACTGAGAGAGATCAGTAACAGGAGAGAGATCAGTAACAGGGAGAGAGATCAGTAACAGGGAGAGAGATCAGTAACAGGGAGAGAGATCAGTAACTGGGAGAGATCAGTAACAGGAGAGAGATCAGTAACAGGGAGAGAGATCAGTAACTGGGAGAGATCAGTAACAGGGAGAGAGATCAGTAACTGGGAGAGATCAGTAACAGGAGAGAGATCAGTAACTGGGAGAGAGATCAGTAACAGGGAGAGAGATCAGTAACAGGAGAGATCAGTAACAGGGAGCGAGATCAGTAACAGGGAGAGAGATCAGTAACAGGGAGAGAGATCAGTAACTGGGAGAGATCAGTAACAGGAGAGAGATCAGTAACTGGGACAGAGATCAGTAACTGGGAGAGAGATCAGTAACTGGGAGAGAGATCAGTAACTGGGAGAGAGATCAGTAACAGGAGAGAGATCAGTAACTGGGAGAGAGATCAGTAACTGGGAGAGAGATCAGTAACAGGAGAGATCAGTAACAGGGAGAGAGATCAGTAACTGGGACAGAGATCAGTAACAGGAGAGAGATCAGTAACTGGGAGAGAGATCAGTAACAGGAGAGAGATCAGTAACTGGGAGAGATCAGTAACTGGGAGAGAGATCAGTAACAGGAGAGATCAGTAACAGGGAGAGAGATCAGTAACTGGGAGAGAGATCAGTAACAGGAGAGAGATCAGTAACTGGGAGAGAGATCAGTAACAGGAGAGAGATCAGTAACTGGGAGAGATCAGTAACAGGAGAGAGATCAGTAACAGGAGAGAGATCAGTAACAGGAGAGAGATCAGTAACTGGGAGAGATCAGTAACAGGAGAGAGATCAGTAACAGGAGAGAGATCAGTAACAGGGAGAGAGATCAGTAACAGGAGAGAGATCAGTAACAGGAGAGATCAGTAACAGGAGAGAGATCAGTAACAGGAGAGAGATCAGTAACTGGGAGAGATCAGTAACTGGGAGAGATCAGTAACAGGAGAGATCAGTAACAGGAGAGAGATCAGTAACAGGAGAGAGATCAGTAATAGCAGAGATCAGTAACAGGAGAGAGATCAGTAACAGGAGAGAGATCAGTAACAGGGAGAGAGATCAGTAACTGGGAGAGATCAGTAACAGGAGAGAGATCAGTAACTGGGAGAGAGATCAGTAACAGGAGAGAGATCAGTAACTGGGAGAGATCAGTAACAGGAGAGAGATCAGTAACTGGGAGAGATCAGTAACTGGAGAGAGATCAGTTACAGGGAGAGAGATCAGTAACTGGGAGAGATCAGTAACAGGAGAGAGATCAGTAACTGGGAGAGATCAGTAACTGGGAGAGAGATCAGTAACTGGGAGAGAGATCAGTAACTGGGAGAGATCAGTAACAGGAGAGAGATCAGTAACTGGGAGAGATCAGTAATTGGAGAGAGATCAGTAACAGGGAGAGAGATCAGTAACTGGGAGAGATCAGTAACAGGAGAGAGATCAGTAACTGGGAGAGATCAGTAACTGGGAGAGATCAGTAACAGGAGAGAGATCAGTAACTGGGAGAGATCAGTAACTGGGAGAGAGATCAGTAACAGGAGAGATCAGTAACTGGGAGAGATCAGTAACTGGGAGAGAGATCAGTAACAGGAGAGATCAGTAACAGGGAGAGAGATCAGTAACTGGGACAGAGATCAGTAACAGGAGAGAGATCAGTAACTGGGAGAGAGATCAGTAACAGGAGAGAGATCAGTAACTGGGAGAGAGATCAGTAACAGGAGAGAGATCAGTAACTGGGAGAGATCAGTAACAGGAGAGAGATCAGTAACAGGAGAGAGATCAGTAACAGGAGAGAGATCAGTAACTGGGAGAGATCAGTAACAGGAGAGAGATCAGTAACAGGAGAGAGATCAGTAACAGGGAGAGAGATCAGTAACAGGAGAGAGATCAGTAACAGGAGAGATCAGTAACAGGAGAGAGATCAGTAACAGGAGAGAGATCAGTAACTGGGAGAGATCAGTAACTGGGAGAGATCAGTAACAGGAGAGATCAGTAACAGGAGAGAGATCAGTAACAGGAGAGAGATCAGTAATAGCAGAGATCAGTAACAGGAGAGAGATCAGTAACAGGAGAGAGATCAGTAACAGGGAGAGAGATCAGTAACTGGGAGAGATCAGTAACAGGAGAGAGATCAGTAACTGGGAGAGAGATCAGTAACAGGAGAGAGATCAGTAACTGGGAGAGATCAGTAACAGGAGAGAGATCAGTAACTGGGAGAGATCAGTAACTGGAGAGAGATCAGTTACAGGGAGAGAGATCAGTAACTGGGAGAGATCAGTAACAGGAGAGAGATCAGTAACTGGGAGAGATCAGTAACTGGGAGAGAGATCAGTAACTGGGAGAGATCAGTAACAGGAGAGAGATCAGTAACTGGGAGAGATCAGTAACTGGAGAGAGATCAGTAACAGGAGAGAGATCAGTAACTGGGAGAGATCAGTAACTGGGAGAGATCAGTAACAGGAGAGAGATCAGTAACTGGGAGAGAGATCAGTAACAGGAGAGAGATCAGTAACTGGGAGAGATCAGTAACAGGAGAGAGATCAGTAACAGGGAGAGAGATCAGTAACTGGGAGAGATCAGTAACAGGGAGAGAGATCAGTAACTGGGAGAGATCAGTAACAGGAGAGAGATCAGTAACTGGGAGAGAGATCAGTAACAGGGAGAGAGATCAGTAACAGGAGAGATCAGTAACAGGGAGCGAGATCAGTAACAGGGAGAGAGATCAGTAACAGGGAGAGAGATCAGTAACTGGGAGAGATCAGTAACAGGAGAGAGATCAGTAACTGGGACAGAGATCAGTAACTGGGAGAGAGATCAGTAACTGGGAGAGAGATCAGTAACTGGGAGAGAGATCAGTAACAGGAGAGAGATCAGTAACTGGGAGAGAGATCAGTAACTGGGAGAGAGATCAGTAACAGGAGAGATCAGTAACAGGGAGAGAGATCAGTAACTGGGACAGAGATCAGTAACAGGAGAGAGATCAGTAACTGGGAGAGAGATCAGTAACAGGAGAGAGATCAGTAACTGGGAGAGATCAGTAACTGGGAGAGAGATCAGTAACAGGAGAGATCAGTAACAGGGAGAGAGATCAGTAACTGGGAGAGAGATCAGTAACAGGAGAGAGATCAGTAACTGGGAGAGAGATCAGTAACAGGAGAGAGATCAGTAACTGGGAGAGATCAGTAACAGGAGAGAGATCAGTAACAGGAGAGAGATCAGTAACAGGAGAGAGATCAGTAACTGGGAGAGATCAGTAACAGGAGAGAGATCAGTAACAGGAGAGAGATCAGTAACAGGGAGAGAGATCAGTAACAGGAGAGAGATCAGTAACAGGAGAGATCAGTAACAGGAGAGAGATCAGTAACAGGAGAGAGATCAGTAACTGGGAGAGATCAGTAACTGGGAGAGATCAGTAACAGGAGAGATCAGTAACAGGAGAGAGATCAGTAACAGGAGAGAGATCAGTAACAGGAGAGAGATCAGTAACAGGAGAGAGATCAGTAACAGGGAGAGAGATCAGTAACTGAGAGAGATCAGTAACAGGAGAGAGATCAGTAACTGGGAGAGATCAGTAACTGAGAGAGATCAGTAACTGAGAGAGATCAGTAACAGGAGAGAGATCAGTAACTGGGAGAGATCAGTAACTGAGAGAGATCAGTAACTGGGAGAGATCAGTAACAGGAGAGATCAGTAACTGGGAGAGATCAGTAACTGAGAGAGATCAGTAACTGGGAGAGATCAGTAACTGGGAGAGAGATCAGTAACTGGGAGAGATCAGTAACTGAGAGAGATCAGTAACTGGGAGAGATCAGTAACAGGAGAGATCAGTAACTGGGAGAGATCAGTAACAGGAGAGAGATCTGTAACTGAGAGAGATCAGTAACTGGGAGAGATCAGTAACAGGAGAGAGATCAGTAACTGGAGAGATCAGTAACTGGGAGAGAGATCAGTAACTGGGAGAGAGATCAGTAACTGGGAGAGATCAGTAACAGGAGAGATCAGTAACTGGGAGAGATCAGTAACTGGGAGAGATCAGTAACAGGAGAGAGATCAGGAACTGGGAGAGATCAGTAACTGGAGAGATCAGTAACTGGGAGAGAGATCAGTAACTGGGAGAGATCAGTAACAGGAGAGAGATCAGTAACTGAGAGAGATCAGTAACTGGGAGAGATCAGTAACTGGGAGAGAGATCAGTAACTGAGAGAGATCAGTAACTGGGAGAGATCAGTAACAGGAGAGAGATCAGTAACTGGGAGAGATCAGTAACAGGAGAGAGATCAGTAACTGGGAGAGATCAGTAACAGGAGAGATCAGTAACTGGGAGAGATCAGTAACTGGGAGAGATCAGTAACAGGAGAGAGATCAGTAACTGGGAGAGATCAGTAACAGGAGAGATCAGTAACTGGGAGAGATCAGTAACAGGAGAGAGATCAGTAACTGGGAGAGATCAGTAACTGGGAGAGATCAGTAACAGGAGAGATCAGTAACTGGGAGAGAGATCAGTAATTGGGAGAGAGATCAGTAACTGAGAGAGAGATCAGTAACAGGAGAGATCAGTAACTGGGAGAGAGATCAGTAATTGGGAGAGAGATCAGTAACTGAGAGAGATCAGTAACTGGGAGAGATCAGTAACTGGGAGAGAGATCAGTAACAGGGAGAGAGATCAGTAACAGGAGAGATCAGTAACTGGGAGAGAGATCAGTAACTGAGAGAGATCAGTAACTGGGAGAGAGATCAGTAACAGGGAGAGAGATGAGTAACAGGAGAGATCAGTAACAGGAGAGAGATCAGTAACTGAGAGAGATCAGTAACTGGGAGAGAGATCAGTAACTGAGAGAGAGATCAGTAACAGGGAGAGAGATCAGTAACAGGAGAGAGAGATCAGTAACAGGAGAGATCAGTAACAGGAGAGAGATCAGTAACTGAGAGAGATCAGTAACAGGGAGAGAGATCAGTAACAGGGAGAGAGATCAGTAACAGGGAGAGAGATCAGTAACTGGGAGAGATCAGTAACAGGAGAGAGATCAGTAACAGGAGAGATCAGTAACTGAGAGAGATCAGTAACTGGGAGAGAGATCAGTAACAGGGAGAGAGATCAGTAACAGGGAGAGAGATCAGTAACTGGGAGAGATCAGTAACAGGAGAGAGATCAGTAACAGGAGAGATCAGTAACTGAGAGAGATCAGTAACTGGGAGAGAGATCAGTAACTGGGAGAGAGATCAGTAACAGGGAGAGAGATCAGTAACAGGAGAGAGAGATCAGTAACAGGAGAGATCAGTAACAGGAGAGAGATCAGTAACTGAGAGAGATCAGTAACAGGGAGAGAGATCAGTAACAGGGAGAGAGATCAGTAACAGGGAGAGAGATCAGTAACTGGGAGAGATCAGTAACAGGAGAGAGATCAGTAACAGGGAGAGAGATCAGTAACTGGGAGAGATCAGTAACTGGAGAGAGATCAGTAACTGGGAGAGATCAGTAACAGGAGAGAGATCAGTAAGTGGAGAAAGATCAGTAACTGGGAGAGATCAGTAACTGGGAGAGAGATCAGTAACAGGAGAGATCAGTAACTGGGAGAGAGATCAGTAACTGAGAGAGATCAGTAACTGGGAGAGAGATCAGTAACAGGGAGAGAGATGAGTAACAGGAGAGATCAGTAACAGGAGAGAGATCAGTAACTGAGAGAGATCAGTAACTGGGAGAGAGATCAGTAACTGAGAGAGATCAGTAACTGAGAGAGATCAGTAACAGGGAGAGAGATCAGTAACAGGAGAGATCAGTAACTGAGAGAGATCAGTAACTGGGAGAGAGATCAGTAACTGGGAGAGAGATCAGTAACAGGGAGAGAGATCAGTAACAGGAGAGAGAGATCAGTAACAGGAGAGATCAGTGACAGGAGAGAGATCAGTAACGGAGAGAGATCAGTAACAGGGAGAGAGATCAGTAACAGGGAGAGAGATCAGTAACAGGGAGAGAGATCAGTAACTGGGAGAGATCAGTAACAGGAGAGAGATCAGTAACAGGGAGAGAGATCAGTAACTGGGAGAGATCAGTAACAGGGAGAGAGATCAGTAACTGGGAGAGATCAGTAACAGGAGAGAGATCAGTAACTGGGAGAGAGATCAGTAACAGGGAGAGAGATCAGTAACAGGAGAGATCAGTAACAGGGAGCGAGATCAGTAACAGGGAGAGAGATCAGTAACAGGGAGAGAGATCAGTAACTGGGAGAGATCAGTAACAGGAGAGAGATCAGTAACTGGGACAGAGATCAGTAACTGGGAGAGAGATCAGTAACTGGGAGAGAGATCAGTAACTGGGAGAGAGATCAGTAACAGGAGAGAGATCAGTAACTGGGAGAGAGATCAGTAACTGGGAGAGAGATCAGTAACAGGAGAGATCAGTAACAGGGAGAGAGATCAGTAACTGGGACAGAGATCAGTAACAGGAGAGAGATCAGTAACTGGGAGAGAGATCAGTAACAGGAGAGAGATCAGTAACTGGGAGAGATCAGTAACTGGGAGAGAGATCAGTAACAGGAGAGATCAGTAACAGGGAGAGAGATCAGTAACTGGGAGAGAGATCAGTAACAGGAGAGAGATCAGTAACTGGGAGAGAGATCAGTAACAGGAGAGAGATCAGTAACTGGGAGAGATCAGTAACAGGAGAGAGATCAGTAACAGGAGAGAGATCAGTAACAGGAGAGAGATCAGTAACTGGGAGAGATCAGTAACAGGAGAGAGATCAGTAACAGGAGAGAGATCAGTAACAGGGAGAGAGATCAGTAACAGGAGAGAGATCAGTAACAGGAGAGATCAGTAACAGGAGAGAGATCAGTAACAGGAGAGAGATCAGTAACTGGGAGAGATCAGTAACTGGGAGAGATCAGTAACAGGAGAGATCAGTAACAGGAGAGAGATCAGTAACAGGAGAGAGATCAGTAATAGCAGAGATCAGTAACAGGAGAGAGATCAGTAACAGGAGAGAGATCAGTAACAGGGAGAGAGATCAGTAACTGGGAGAGATCAGTAACAGGAGAGAGATCAGTAACTGGGAGAGAGATCAGTAACAGGAGAGAGATCAGTAACTGGGAGAGATCAGTAACAGGAGAGAGATCAGTAACTGGGAGAGATCAGTAACTGGAGAGAGATCAGTTACAGGGAGAGAGATCAGTAACTGGGAGAGATCAGTAACAGGAGAGAGATCAGTAACTGGGAGAGATCAGTAACTGGGAGAGAGATCAGTAACTGGGAGAGAGATCAGTAACTGGGAGAGATCAGTAACAGGAGAGAGATCAGTAACTGGGAGAGATCAGTAACTGGAGAGAGATCAGTAACAGGGAGAGAGATCAGTAACTGGGAGAGATCAGTAACAGGAGAGAGATCAGTAACTGGGAGAGATCAGTAACTGGGAGAGATCAGTAACAGGAGAGAGATCAGTAACTGGGAGAGATCAGTAACTGGGAGAGAGATCAGTAACAGGAGAGATCAGTAACTGGGAGAGATCAGTAACTGGGAGAGAGATCAGTAACAGGAGAGATCAGTAACAGGGAGAGAGATCAGTAACTGGGACAGAGATCAGTAACAGGAGAGAGATCAGTAACTGGGAGAGAGATCAGTAACAGGAGAGAGATCAGTAACTGGGAGAGATCAGTAACTGGGAGAGAGATCAGTAACAGGAGAGATCAGTAACAGGGAGAGAGATCAGTAACTGGGAGAGAGATCAGTAACAGGAGAGAGATCAGTAACTGGGAGAGAGATAAGTAACAGGAGAGAGATCAGTAACTGGGAGAGATCAGTAACAGGAGAGAGATCAGTAACAGGAGAGAGATCAGTAACAGGAGAGCGATCAGTAACTGGGAGAGATCAGTAACAGGAGAGAGATCAGTAACAGGAGAGAGATCAGTAACAGGGAGAGAGATCAGTAACAGGAGAGAGATCAGTAACAGGAGAGATCAGTAACAGGAGAGAGATCAGTAACAGGAGAGAGATCAGTAACTGGGAGAGATCAGTAACTGGGAGAGATCAGTAACAGGAGAGATCAGTAACAGGAGAGAGATCAGTAACAGGAGAGAGATCAGTAATAGCAGAGATCAGTAACAGGAGAGAGATCAGTAACAGGAGAGAGATCAGTAACAGGGAGAGAGATCAGTAACTGGGAGAGATCAGTAACAGGAGAGAGATCAGTAACTGGGAGAGAGATCAGTAACAGGAGAGAGATCAGTAACTGGGAGAGATCAGTAACAGGAGAGAGATCAGTAACTGGGAGAGATCAGTAACTGGAGAGAGATCAGTTACAGGGAGAGAGATCAGTAACAGGGAGAGATCAGTAACAGGAGAGAGATCAGTAACTGGGAGAGATCAGTAACTGGGAGAGAGATCAGTAACTGGGAGAGATCAGTAACAGGAGAGAGATCAGTAACTGGGAGAGATCAGTAACTGGAGAGAGATCAGTAACAGGTGAGAGATCAGTAACTGGGAGAGATCAGTAACTGGGAGAGATCAGTAACAGGAGAGAGATCAGTAACTGGGAGAGAGATCAGTAACAGGAGAGAGATCAGTAACTGGGAGAGATCAGTAACAGGAGAGAGATCAGTAACAGGGAGAGAGATCAGTAACTGGGAGAGATCAGTAACAGGGAGAGAGATCAGTAACTGGGAGAGATCAGTAACAGGAGAGAGATCAGTAACTGGGAGAGAGATCAGTAATAGGGAGAGAGATCAGTAACAGGAGAGATCAGTAACAGGGAGCGAGATCAGTAACAGGGAGAGAGATCAGTAACAGGGAGAGAGATCAGTAACTGGGAGAGATCAGTAACAGGAGAGAGATCAGTAACTGGGACAGAGATCAGTAACTGGGAGAGAGATCAGTAACTGGGAGAGAGATCAGTAACTGGGAGAGAGATCAGTAACAGGAGAGAGATCAGTAACTGGGAGAGAGATCAGTAACTGGGAGAGAGATCAGTAACAGGAGAGATCAGTAACAGGGAGAGAGATCAGTAACTGGGACAGAGATCAGTAACAGGAGAGAGATCAGTAACTGGGAGAGAGATCAGTAACAGGAGAGAGATCAGTAACTGGGAGAGATCAGTAACTGGGAGAGAGATCAGTAACAGGAGAGATCAGTAACAGGGAGAGAGATCAGTAACTGGGAGAGAGATCAGTAACAGGAGAGAGATCAGTAACTGGGAGAGAGATCAGTAACAGGAGAGAGATCAGTAACTGGGAGAGATCAGTAACAGGAGAGAGATCAGTAACAGGAGAGAGATCAGTAACAGGAGAGAGATCAGTAACTGGGAGAGATCAGTAACAGGAGAGAGATCAGTAACAGGAGAGAGATCAGTAACAGGGAGAGAGATCAGTAACAGGAGAGAGATCAGTAACAGGAGAGATCAGTAACAGGAGAGAGATCAGTAACAGGAGAGAGATCAGTAACTGGGAGAGATCAGTAACTGGGAGAGATCAGTAACAGGAGAGATCAGTAACAGGAGAGAGATCAGTAACAGGAGAGAGATCAGTAATAGCAGAGATCAGTAACAGGAGAGAGATCAGTAACAGGAGAGAGATCAGTAACAGGGAGAGAGATCAGTAACTGGGAGAGATCAGTAACAGGAGAGAGATCAGTAACTGGGAGAGAGATCAGTAACAGGAGAGAGATCAGTAACTGGGAGAGATCAGTAACAGGAGAGAGATCAGTAACTGGGAGAGATCAGTAACTGGAGAGAGATCAGTTACAGGGAGAGAGATCAGTAACTGGGAGAGATCAGTAACAGGAGAGAGATCAGTAACTGGGAGAGATCAGTAACTGGGAGAGAGATCAGTAACAGGGAGAGAGATCAGTAACTGGGAGAGATCAGTAACAGGAGAGAGATCAGTAACTGGGAGAGATCAGTAACTGGGAGAGATCAGTAACAGGAGAGAGATCAGTAACTGGGAGAGATCAGTAACTGGGAGAGAGATCAGTAACAGGAGAGATCAGTAACTGGGAGAGATCAGTAACTGGGAGAGAGATCAGTAACAGGAGAGATCAGTAACAGGGAGAGAGATCAGTAACTGGGACAGAGATCAGTAACAGGAGAGAGATCAGTAACTGGGAGAGAGATCAGTAACAGGAGAGAGATCAGTAACTGGGAGAGATCAGTAACTGGGAGAGAGATCAGTAACAGGAGAGATCAGTAACAGGGAGAGAGATCAGTAACTGGGAGAGAGATCAGTAACAGGAGAGAGATCAGTAACTGGGAGAGAGATCAGTAACAGGAGAGAGATCAGTAACTGGGAGAGATCAGTAACAGGAGAGAGATCAGTAACAGGAGAGAGATCAGTAACAGGAGAGAGATCAGTAACTGGGAGAGATCAGTAACAGGAGAGAGATCAGTAACAGGAGAGAGATCAGTAACAGGAGAAAGATCAGTAACAGGAGAGATCAGTAACAGGAGAGAGATCAGTAACAGGAGAGAGATCAGTAACTGGGAGAGATCAGTAACAGGAGAGATCAGTAACAGGAGAGAGATCAGTAACAGGAGAGAGATCAGTAATAGCAGAGATCAGTAACAGGAGAGAGATCAGTAACAGGAGAGAGATCAGTAACAGGGAGAGAGATCAGTAACTGGGAGAGATCAGTAACAGGAGAGAGATCAGTAACTGGGAGAGAGATCAGTAACAGGAGAGAGATCAGTAACTGGCAGAGATCAGTAACAGGAGAGAGATCAGTAACTGGGAGAGATCAGTAACTGGAGAGAGATCAGTTACAGGGAGAGAGATCAGTAACTGGGAGAGATCAGTAACAGGAGAGAGATCAGTAACTGGGAGAGATCAGTAACTGGGAGAGAGATCAGTAACTGGGAGAGATCAGTAACA
The DNA here is from genome assembly GCF_035084215.1 of Heptranchias perlo. Taxonomy (NCBI): domain Eukaryota; kingdom Metazoa; phylum Chordata; class Chondrichthyes; order Hexanchiformes; family Hexanchidae; genus Heptranchias; species Heptranchias perlo. Next base: position 106,885,790 of record NC_090327.1, read on the forward strand.
GGAGAGAGATCAGTAACTGGGAGAGATCAGTAACTGGAGAGAGATCAGTAACAGGAGAGAGATCAGTAACTGGGAGAGATCAGTAACTGGGAGAGATCAGTAACAGGAGAGAGATCAGTAACTGGGAGAGAGATCAGTAACAGGAGAGATCAGTAACTGGGAGAGATCAGTAACTGGGAGAGAGATCAGTAACTGGGAGAGATCCATAACTGGGAGAGATCAGTAACTGGGAGAGAGATCAGTAACTGGGAGAGATCAGTAACTGGGAGAGAGATCAGTAACTGGGAGAGATCAGTAACTGGAGAGAGATCAGTAACTGGAGAGAGATCAGTAACTGGAGAGAGATCAGTAACAGGGAGAGAGATCAGTAACAGGAGAGAGATCAGTGACTGGGAGAGATCAGTAACTGGGAGAGATCAGTAACTGAGAGAGATCAGTAACTGGGAGAGATCAGTAACTGGGAGAGATCAGTAACTGAGAGAGATCAGTAACTGGGAGAGATCAGTAACTGGGAGAGATCAGTAACTGGGAGAGAGATCAGTAACAGGGAGAGATCAGTAACAGGAGAGAGATCAGTAACTGGAGAGAGATCAGTAACTGGGGGAGAGATCAGTAACTGGGAGAGATCAGTAACTGGGAGAGATCAGTCACTGGGAGAGATCAGTAACTGGGAGAGATCAGTAACAGGGAGAGAGATCAGTAACTGGGAGAGATCAGTAACAGGAGAGAGATCAGTAACTGGGAGAGAGATCAATAACTGGGAGAGATCAGTAACAGGATAGAGATCAGTGACTGGGAGAGAGATCAGTGACTGGGAGAGAGATCAGTAACTGGGAGAGATCAGTAACTGGGAGAGATCAGTAACTGGGAGAGATCAGTAACAGGAGAGAGATCAGTAACTGGGAGAGATCAGTAACAGGAGAGAGATCAGTAACTGGAGAGAGATCAGTAACTGGGAGAGATCAGTAACTGGGAGAGATCAGTAACTGGAGAGAGATCAGTAACTGGGAGAGATCAGTAACAGGAGAGAGATCAGTAACTGGGAGAGATCAGTAACAGGAGAGAGATCAGTAACTGGGAGAGAGATCAGTAACTGGGAGAGATCAGTAACTGGGAGAGATCAGTAACAGGAGAGAGATCAGTAACTGGGAGAGAGATCAGTAACAGGAGAGATCAGTAACTGGGAGAGAGATCAGCAACTGGGAGAGAGATCAGTAACAGGAGAGAGATCAGTAACTGGGAGAGAGATCAGTAACTGGGAGAGAGATCAGTAACAGGAGAGAGATCAGTAACTGTGAGAGATCAGTAACAGGAGAGAGATCAGTAACTGGGAGAGAGATCAGTAACTGGGAGAGAGATCAGTAACAGGAGAGATCAGTAACTGGGAGAGAGATCAGCAACTGGGAGAGAGATCAGTAACAGGAGAGAGATCAGTAACAGGAGAGAGATCAGTAACTGGGAGAGATCAGTAACAGGAGAGAGATCAGTAACTGGGAGAGAGATCAGTAACAGGAGAGAGATCAGTAACTGGGAGAGATCAGTAACTGGGAGAGAGATCAGTAACAGGAGAGAGATCAGTAACAGGGAGAGAGATCAGTAACAGGAGAGAGATCAGTAACTGGGAGAGATCAGTAACAGGGAGAGATCAGTAACTGGGAGAGATCAGTAACTGGGAGAGATCAGTAACAGGAGAGAGATCAGTAACAGGAGAGAGATCAGTAACAGGAGAGAGATCAGTAACTGGGAGAGATCAGTAACAGGAGATCAGTAACAGGAGAGAGATCAGTAACAGGAGAGAGATCAGTAACAGGAGAGAGATCAGTAACTGGGAGAGATCAGTAACTGGGAGAGATCAGTAACTGGAGAGAGATCAGTAACAGGGAGAGAGATCAGTAACTGGGAGAGATCAGTAACAGGAGAGAGATCAGTAACTGGGAGAGAGATCAATAACTGGGAGAGATCAGTAACAGGATAGAGATCAGTGACTGGGAGAGAGATCAGTGACTGGGAGAGAGATCAGTAACTGGGAGAGATCAGTAACTGGGAGAGATCAGTAACTGAGAGAGATCAGTAACTGGGAGAGATCAGTAACAGGAGAGAGATCAGTAACTGGGAGAGATCAGTAACAGGAGAGAGATCAGTAACTGGAGAGAGATCAGTAACTGGGAGAGATCAGTAACTGGGAGAGATCAGTAACAGGAGAGAGATCAGTAACTGGGAGAGAGATCAGTAACTGGGAGAGATCAGTAACTGGGAGAGATCAGTAACAGGAGAGAGATCAGTAACTGGGAGAGAGATCAGTAACAGGAGAGATCAGTAACTGGGAGAGAGATCAGCAACTGGGAGAGAGATCAGTAACAGGAGAGAGATCAGTAACTGGGAGAGAGATCAGTAACAGGAGAGAGATCAGTAACTGTGAGAGATCAGTAACAGGAGAGAGATCAGTAACTGGGAGAGAGATCAGTAACTGGGAGAGAGATCAGTAACAGGAGAGATCAGTAACTGGGAGAGAGATCAGCAACTGGGAGAGAGATCAGTAACAGGAGAGAGATCAGTAACAGGAGAGAGATCAGTAACTGGGAGAGATCAGTAACAGGAGAGAGATCAGTAACTGGGAGAGAGATCAGTAACAGGAGAGAGATCAGTAACAGGAGAGAGATCAGTAACTGGGAGAGATCAGTAACTGGGAGAGAGATCAGTAACAGGAGAGAGATCAGTAACAGGGAGAGAGATCAGTAACAGGAGAGAGATCAGTAACTGGGAGAGAGATCAGCAACTGGGAGAGAGATCAGTAACAGGAGAGAGATCAGTAACAGGAGAGAGATCAGTAACTGGGAGAGATCAGTAACAGGAGAGAGATCAGTAACTGGGAGAGAGATCAGTAACAGGAGAGAGATCAGTAACAGGAGAGAGATCAGTAACTGGGAGAGATCAGTAACAGGGAGAGAGATCAGTAACAGGAGAGAGATCAGTAACAGGGAGAGAGATCAGTAACAGGAGAGAGATCAGTAACTGGGAGAGATCAGTAACAGGGAGAGATCAGTAACTGGGAGAGATCAGTAACTGGGAGAGATCAGTAACAGGAGAGAGATCAGTAACAGGAGAGAGATCAGTAACTGGGAGAGATCAGTAACAGGAGATCAGTAACAGGAGAGAGATCAGTAACAGGAGAGAGATCAGTAACAGGAGAGAGATCAGTAACAGGAGAGAGAGCAGTGACTGGGAGAGATCAGTGACTGGGAGAGAGAGCAGTGACTGGGAGAGATCAGTAACAGGAGAGAGATCAGTAACAGGAGAGAGATCAGTAACAGGAGAGAGAGCAGTGACTGGGAGAGAGCAGTGACTGGGAGAGAGAGCAGTGACTGGGAGAGATCAGTAACAGGAGAGAGATCAGTAACAGGAGAGAGATCAGTAACAGGAGAGAGAGCAGTGACTGGGAGAGATCAGTGACTGGGAGAGATCAGTAACTGGGAGAGAGATCAGTAACTGGGAGAGATCAGTAACAGGAGAGAGATCAGTAACTGGGAGAGAGATCAGTAACAGGAGAGAGATCAGTAACAGGAGAGAGATCAGTAACAGGAGAGAGAGCAGTGACTGGGAGAGAGCAGTAACAGGAGAGAGATCAGTAACAGGAGAGAGATCAGTAACAGGAGAGAGAGCAGTGACTGGGAGAGATCAGTAACAGGAGAGAGATCAGTAACAGGAGAGAGATCAGTAACAGGAGAGAGAGCAGTGACTGGGAGAGAGCAGTAACAGGAGAGAGATCAGTAACAGGAGAGAGATCAGTAACAGGAGAGAGAGCAGTGACTGGGAGAGATCAGTGACTGGGAGAGATCAGTAACTGGGAGAGAGATCAGTAAGTGGAAAGAGATCAGTATAAGAGGGAGAGAGATCAGTAACTGGAGAGAGATCAGTAACTGGGAGAGAGATCAGTAACTGGGAGAGAGATCAGTAACTGGGAGAGATCAGTAACTGGGAGAGATCAGTAACTGGGAGAGATCAGTAACTGAGAGAGATCAGTAACAGGGAGAGAGATCAGTAACAGGAGAGAGATCAGTAACTGGGAGAGATCAGTAACTGGGAGAGAGATCAGTAACAGGAGAGAGATCAGTAACAGGGAGAGAGATCAGTAACAGGAGAGAGATCAGTAACTGGGAGAGATCAGTAACAGGGAGAGATCAGTAACTGGGAGAGATCAGTAACTGGGAGAGATCAGTAACAGGAGAGAGATCAGTAACAGGAGAGAGATCAGTAACTGGGAGAGATCAGTAACAGGAGATCAGTAACAGGAGAGAGATCAGTAACAGGAGAGAGATCAGTAACAGGAGAGAGATCAGTAACAGGAGAGAGAGCAGTGACTGGGAGAGATCAGTGACTGGGAGAGAGAGCAGTGACTGGGAGAGATCAGTAACAGGAGAGAGATCAGTAACAGGAGAGAGATCAGTAACAGGAGAGAGAGCAGTGACTGGGAGAGAGCAGTGACTGGGAGAGAGAGCAGTGACTGGGAGAGATCAGTAACAGGAGAGAGATCAGTAACAGGAGAGAGATCAGTAACAGGAGAGAGAGCAGTGACTGGGAGAGATCAGTGACTGGGAGAGATCAGTAACTGGGAGAGAGATCAGTAACTGGGAGAGATCAGTAACAGGAGAGAGATCAGTAACTGGGAGAGAGATCAGTAACAGGAGAGAGATCAGTAACAGGAGAGAGATCAGTAACAGGAGAGAGAGCAGTGACTGGGAGAGAGCAGTAACAGGAGAGAGATCAGTAACAGGAGAGAGATCAGTAACAGGAGAGAGAGCAGTGACTGGGAGAGATCAGTAACAGGAGAGAGATCAGTAACAGGAGAGAGATCAGTAACAGGAGAGAGAGCAGTGACTGGGAGAGAGCAGTAACAGGAGAGAGATCAGTAACAGGAGAGAGATCAGTAACAGGAGAGAGAGCAGTGACTGGGAGAGATCAGTGACTGGGAGAGATCAGTAACTGGGAGAGAGATCAGTAAGTGGAAAGAGATCAGTATAAGAGGGAGAGATCAGTGACTGGGAGAGAGAGCAGTGACTGGGAGAGATCAGTAACAGGAGAGAGATCAGTAACTGGGAGAGAGATCAGTAACTGGGAGAGAGATCAGTAACTGGGAGAGATCAGTAACTGGGAGAGATCAGTAACTGGGAGAGATCAGTAACTGAGAGAGATCAGTAACAGGGAGAGAGATCAGTAACAGGAGAGAGATCAGTAACTGGGAGAGATCAGTAACTGGGAGAGAGATCAGTAACAGGAGAGAGATCAGTAACAGGGAGAGAGATCAGTAACAGGAGAGAGATCAGTAACTGGGAGAGATCAGTAACAGGGAGAGATCAGTAACTGGGAGAGATCAGTAACTGGGAGAGATCAGTAACAGGAGAGAGATCAGTAACAGGAGAGAGATCAGTAACTGGGAGAGATCAGTAACAGGAGATCAGTAACAGGAGAGAGATCAGTAACAGGAGAGAGATCAGTAACAGGAGAGAGATCAGTAACAGGAGAGAGAGCAGTGACTGGGAGAGATCAGTGACTGGGAGAGAGAGCAGTGACTGGGAGAGATCAGTAACAGGAGAGAGATCAGTAACAGGAGAGAGATCAGTAACAGGAGAGAGAGCAGTGACTGGGAGAGAGCAGTGACTGGGAGAGAGAGCAGTGACTGGGAGAGATCAGTAACAGGAGAGAGATCAGTAACAGGAGAGAGATCAGTAACAGGAGAGAGAGCAGTGACTGGGAGAGATCAGTGACTGGGAGAGATCAGTAACTGGGAGAGAGATCAGTAACTGGGAGAGATCAGTAACAGGAGAGAGATCAGTAACTGGGAGAGAGATCAGTAACAGGAGAGAGATCAGTAACAGGAGAGAGATCAGTAACAGGAGAGAGAGCAGTGACTGGGAGAGAGCAGTAACAGGAGAGAGATCAGTAACAGGAGAGAGATCAGTAACAGGAGAGAGAGCAGTGACTGGGAGAGATCAGTAACAGGAGAGAGATCAGTAACAGGAGAGAGATCAGTAACAGGAGAGAGAGCAGTGACTGGGAGAGAGCAGTAACAGGAGAGAGATCAGTAACAGGAGAGAGATCAGTAACAGGAGAGAGAGCAGTGACTGGGAGAGATCAGTGACTGGGAGAGATCAGTAACTGGGAGAGAGATCAGTAAGTGGAAAGAGATCAGTAACAGGAGAGAGATCAGTAACAGGAGAGAGAGCAGTGACTGGGAGAGATCAGTAACAGGAGAGAGATCAGTAACAGGAGAGAGATCAGTAACAGGAGAGAGAGCAGTGACTGGGAGAGAGCAGTAACAGGAGAGAGATCAGTAACAGGAGAGAGATCAGTAACAGGAGAGAGAGCAGTGACTGGGAGAGATCAGTGACTGGGAGAGATCAGTAACAGGAGAGAGATCAGTAACAGGAGAGATCAGTAACTGGGAGAGATCAGTAACTGGGAGAGAGATCAGTAACAGGAGAGAGATCAGTAACAGGAGAGATCAGTAACTGGGAGAGATCAGTAACTGGGAGAGAGATCAGTAACAGGAGAGAGATCAGTAACAGGAGAGAGAGCAGTGACTGGGAGAGATCAGTAACTGGGAGAGAGATCAGTAAGTGGAAAGAGATCAGTAACTGGAGAGAGATCAGTAACAGGGAGAGATCAGTAACAGGAGAGAGATCAGTAACAGGAGAGAGATCAGCAACTGAGAGAGATCAGTAACAGGGAGAGAGATCAGTAACAGGAGAGAGATCAGTAACTGGGAGAGAGATCAGTAACTGGGAGAGAGATCAGTAACAGGAGAGAGATCAGTAACTGGGAGAGAGATCAGTAACTGGGAGAGAGATCAGTAACAGGAGAGAGATCAGTAACTGGGAGAGAGATCAGTAACTGGGAGAGAGATCAGTAACTGGGAGAGAGATCAGTAACAGGAGAGAGATCAGTAACTGGGAGAGATCAGTAACAGGAGAGAGATCAGTAACTGGGAGAGATCAGTAACAGGAGAGAGATCAGTAACAGGAGAGAGATCAGTAACAGGGAGAGAGATCAGCAACTGGGAGAGAGATCAGTAACAGGAGAGAGATCAGTAACTGGGAGAGAGATCAGTAACAGGGGGAGATCAGTAACTGGGAGAGAGATCAGTAACAGGGAGAGATCAGTAACTGGGAGAGAGATCAGTAACAGGGGGAGATCAGTAACTGGGAGAGAGATCAGTAACAGGGAGAGATCAGTAACTGGGAGAGAGATCAGTAACAGGGGGAGATCAGTAACTGGGAGAGAGATCAGTAACAGGGAGAGATCAGTAACTGGGAGAGAGATCAGTAACAGGGAGAGATCAGTAACTGGGAGAGATCAGTAACAGGGAGAGAGCCGAGTTCCCGAGAGGGGGAGCAGTGATCCCGGTGCCGGGCTGACAGGCCGGGGTTTGCGGGCTGTGACTGACCCCGGGAGCCGCGACCTTCTCGCCGCCCCCCTGTGCCGCGACTTGCCCGTGTTGGTGTTGCCGTCCCGGCCGATCCCCACTCGCCCCTCCTCCCCTCGTGTCTCCCTCCCTCCCTCCCGCCCCACACCGAGTCTCAACCCAAGAGCCCGGGCCCGCAGCAGATGGGATGAAGGCCGCGGAGCAGCTTCGGCGGACGCTCGGAGGTGAGGAGCCGCGGCGCTCGGGGATGGTCGGCGGGGAAACATCGCGGGCTGGCGTTTGAGGGGATAACAGGAAAGACCGAGGCTGGCGGTGGGGCCTGCGGTCCATAACAGGGGAGGAGGCGGGTCGAACTGAGCGGCGAAGCCGGGGCCCGGGGCCCGGCCTCGGGCGGAGCCCAGTACCTTACGCTGGGCTTTAATTTTTCGGTGGTGTTGGTGGTGATCGGGCCGCGGCCCCTGGAGTTCATTCAGTCCCCGGGTGAAGGCGGGCGGAGTCGCTCAGTTGTCGGACCGTTTTTTTGAAAGTTTCTCCGGGGCCGGGGCCCGGGCCCAGTCTGACCCCGGGGTGGTGGTGGTGGGGTCGGGGGATGTGAAGCTGGGTGACAGATTATCCCCCTCGGGCCCGGAGCGGCGCCGTCGCGGTTTGTAACCTGCCGTCAAACCTGAGGCGAGCCGGGGCTCCGGGCCGGACCGGGAAAGGAAACAAGTTGTGAAACTGGCCCCCAAACTTCCCCGGTGAGTGATGGAGAATCCGGGCCGGGCGGGCCGGGGCCCCGGGGCCTCCTCGGCTCCTCTTTGTTTGAAGAGAAGTTGTTCAAACTCTTTCTCCCCTCTCAGTGTGAGCCCGCCCCGAGTGTCCGGAGAGACCCCGGGGGTGGGGGGGGGGTCTGCCCGGGTCAGTGATCTTTCCGGAGAGATCCCGGGGGTGGGGGGGGGTCTGCCCGGGTCAGTGATCTTTCCGGAGAGACCCCGGGGGTGGGGGGGGGGGGGGGTCTGCCCGGGTCAGTGATCTTTCCGGAGAGACCCTGGGGGTGGGGGGGGGGGTCTGCCCGGGTCAGTGATCTTTCCGGAGAGACCCCGGGGGTGGGGGGGGGTCTGCCCGGGTCAGTGATCTTTCCGGAGAGACCCCGGGGGTGGGGGGGGGGTCTGCCCGGGTCAGTGATCTTTCCGGAGAGACCCTGGGGGTGGGGGGGGGGGGTCTGCCCGGGTCAGTGATCTTTCCGGGTCAGTGATCTTTCCGGAGAGACCCCGGGGGGGGGGGGGTCCGCCCGGGTCAGTGATCTTTCCGGAGAGACCCCGGGGGTGGGGGGGGGTCTGCCCGGGTCAGTGATCTTTCCGGAGAGACCCCGGGGGTGGGGGGGGGTCTGCCCGGGTCAGTGATCTTTCCGGAGAGACCCTGGGGGTGGGGGGGGGGGTCTGCCCGGGTCAGTGATCTTTCCGGGTCAGTGATCTTTCCGGAGAGACCCCGGGGGGGGGGGGGTCCGCCCGGGTCAGTGATCTTTCCGGAGAGACCCCGGGGGTGGGGGTGGGGGTGGGGTCTGCCCGGGTCAGTGATCTTTCCGGAGAGACCCCGGGGGTGGGGGTGGGGGTGGGGTGGGGGAGGGGGGGGTCCGCCCGGGTCAGTGATCTTTCCGGAGAGACCCCGGGGGTGGGGGTGGGGGTGGGGTCTGCCCGGGTCAGTGATCTTTCCGGAGAGACCCCGGGGGTGGGGGTGGGGGTGGGGTCTGCCCGGGTCAGTGATCTTTCCGGAGAGACCCCGGGGGTGGGGGGGGGGTCTGCCCGGGTCAGTGATCTTTCCGGAGAGACCCCGGGGGTGGGGGGGGGGTCTGCCCGGGTCAGTGATCTTTCCGGAGAGACCCCGGGGGTGGGGGGGGGGGGTCTGCCCGGAGAGACCCCGGGGGTGGGGGGGGGTCTGCCCGGGTCAGTGATCTTTAATACCCCGTCCTTTCAATCCTGGTGGAAGTGGTTGGAGAAATAACCCGTTTTATAAATGCCCCCTTTCCTCTTCTGGTGGGGCTCCAGCCCGTGAGTGAGTGAGTGGAGTGAGTGTTTCCGCCTCTCCCTCTTGATCATTCTGGTCAATTCTTATCTTTTAAAAAAATTCTTTTCCATTTTGTTCCATGTCCTGTTGATTTTTTTTTACTCTGTGAGGGGACTTTGGGTTCAATAAAATTACTGCGACTGACTGTCCGGCAGTGAAAAGCTTGTGGGCCCCAGAAGAAATGTTTGAAATGAGAAAAACGCCTGTCTGTTTGGCACCTTTATTTTTTTTTTAGTTGGAATTTTTTTTTGTGAAAGGAACTCGAATAGTCACAAGAAAAATCAACTTGGACCGCATGTTCGGTATTTCAGAATGACATCAGTCTGAATCTCATTGTGCCTTTTTGTGGTTGTAAGTTGTTTCTTAATAAGTTTTAAAGTACTTTACAGAGCACTGCTTATAACAAAAAAAAAATAACATCTTTGGAAATTGGTTCCATCACCCCTTTATCTTCTCTGCCTCCACCCTGTCTCCAGCCCAGGTGGAGTGACTTAAGATCATGAGTCTGTTGGAGTGTACCTGCCAAAATGAATCAGACAAAGTTTTGCAGGAATAGAGTCAGAGTTCTCTTAGCTTGTTCCTGTTCAAAACAGTAACCCATGCAAATAGTGTGAGCTTACTAGGTGGAGAAAGTTATAGCGTATTTAATGTTCTCTCTATTTGCGTATGTTTATCTCATCTGTTTTTTTTAAGTGAGTTCAACTTTAATAACACTACACCAGTTTTGTGGAAGTGATATTTTTCTTTTCAAAGTGGATGTAAATGTTTTGGACCATTTCTGATTCCATGTTGGTGGAATAATTGCAGGGTTAGGAATCGTGTCAGAGTTGGCAGAGGGAAGGAAATGGTAGAAGTAAATGCTAGACAGGCAAACGCTTTATTAAGGTTGTTTGCACATAGCATTTTAAGGATGAGAGTTTGGGATTGAAAGGCGGTTGAAAATTACATCGAGTTACATTGAAACTACAGCACAGAAACTATTCAGCTCAACTGGTCTATACTGGCGTTTATGCTCTACGTGAGCCTCCTCCTCTCCCTCGTGCTTATTTAGCTTTCCTTTAAATGCATCCAAACTATTTGCCTCAACTACTCCTTGTGGTGGCGCATTCCACATTCTTACCACTCTTTGGATAAAGACGTTTCTCCTCAGTTCCTTATTGGATTTATTAGTGACTATTTTATATTTTATGACCTCTAGTTTTGGACTCCCCCACAAGTGGAAACACTTTATCCATGTCTATCGTATCAAACCCTATCATTATCTTAAAGATCTCTATCAGGTTACCCCTCAGCCTTTGGTTATTGTACAATTCTGTATTCTATAACTTAAAACAATCATTTGTAGAATTAACAAAATGTGGATAATGTTCAATGAAATAATTGTGATGTTCAGTTATCCCTCAGAATTTTCATTGTGAATCTGGATTTCGTTTTGCATAAGCTAGCTGGAATGCAACTGAGTTTTTCAATTGACATTTGCAGACTGGGCTCGTGATCCAGTAACTGTCTGGATAGCCAGTACCTGCTACAATTTACTCACCATGCAGCTCTGATGTTTTGCTACGGGCCAGGAGACCAGCAAGGATCAGACCATTCGGTCCAGGAGATCAGTAGAAGTTGGGCTGTCAGCATTTCTTTCAAGAGTATGTCATTTTTAAAATGGATCAACATGGGTCTTATTTGAACATGCTGGATACCTCGTTAGATAATCTAAAGAGACCAATCACAAGTTAAAAATGCATTATGTTAGACTAAGTATAGGGGGAATTCTGTTCATTGCCCACCAGGGATATGGTCGGAGACTCCCCATACCTTCAGTTTCAATGTAAAGAAAGTGCACAGGTACTAAAAGGAAAAGTCAAAAACAAACCTTTTCTTTTGGCCTTCAGTTTACAGATTATACACGCGAATAGATAACTGTAAGTCCTGTATCATTAATATTTTGGCTGTTGTGGTTTGCATGCATTAATGGTGTTGTTTTTAGCACACCAGCAAAGGTTCAATCATGAAGTAGTTTAGCATCTATGGTCACTTTGATATTGGCGCTGTCTTAATTTGTATTCCCTGCTTGAAATTTTTTTTAAAAAGTTTGTACACCCTGCACTGGCTCTTGATATTTGACGACAAAATCCAGCTTCCTTATCCCAGCTATGGAATCATAGACCCAGTTTTTCATGGGCCTTTTGAATCTGCTGCAAAAATAAGGGAGCCAGAGTTAATGGTGTGACTGCCAGGAGCAAGCTAACAGATGCTAATCTTGCACAACCTGAAGTAAAACAGCACCAGCATAAAAGTAGCTTTAGGGTTGTAAGGGTCATTTCCCCATAATTCTTGTATGTCAATGCGTTATCCCAGTTGTGTTATCTACATAAGTTTTGATGTCATTATTCATGCAGTAATTATCTAGCACAGTTGTAAAACTGGTGGATTTTCAAGTCAGTAGTCTTCCATTTAAGGCTACGTTTATACTTTACTTACCAGGCTAAGCATGGGAGTATCCACGTTCTCAAAACATGTAAAATGACTCACATTATACACTGCCCAGGGGTCCAAAGAGCTCCTTTGAACAATTTTTGAGATCAGGTTTGACGCCACACTTGAGCTGTAACCCAAGTGGTGCAAAATGACCTCTAAAAGCAGGGGGTTTCATACCGCTCTACTCCGGAATCAGATTGAGACCTGACTGGAGTTATACGGTCAATTTTGCATAGCTTCAAAGTGGAAACATCTCCACAGCAATATGTAAATAATTGTAAAACTGCACCCTAAATCATTTATTTTGCAACTTTGATTAATAATCATTATGAATCTTAACTAGCATAGTTGTCAATAATCTGGCACGAGAAAGAAAGAACATGCATTTGCAGAGCACCTTTCACGTTTTCATGATAGCAGGAAGTGCTTCCGAGCCAGTGTATTACAGTGTCGTCACTGTTGTTTTGTAGTCAAGCGTGACACAATTTGCACCAGGCACAATCCCACAAACAGTAAATTGAATGAATGTCCATGATCTGTTTTTGATGGTGTTGGTTGAGGGAGGAATGTTGACCAGGACACTGGGAAAGTTTCCTGCACTTTAAATATAAGAATGGGATCTTTTTTGTCCTCCTGAAAAGTCAGATGTGGCTTCAATTGAATGTTTCATTTGAAAGACAGCACCTCCAACAATGGAAGGATATAAGAACATAAGAACATAAGAAATAGGAGCAGGAGTAGGCCAATCGGCCCTTCGAGCCTGCTCTGCCATTTAATAAGATCATGGCTGATCTGATCCTAACCTCAAATCTAAATTCATGTCCAATTTCCTGCCCGCTCCCTGTAACCCCTAATTCCCTTTACTTCTAAGAAACTGTCTATTTCTGCTTTGAATTTATTCAATGATGTGGAATTTGCTGCCCCACAGCTTCCTGGGGCAGCAAATTCCACAGACCTACCACCCTCTGAGTGAAGAAGTTTCCCCTCATCTCAGTTTTGAAGGAGCAGCCCCTTATTCTAAGATTATGCCCCCTAGTTCTAGTTTCACCCATCCTTGGGAACATCCTCACCGCATCCACCCGATCAAGCCCCTTCACAATCTTATATGTTTCAATAAGATCGCCTCTCATTCTTCTGAACTCCAATGAGTCGAGTCCCAATCTACTCAACCTCTCCTCATATGTCCGCCCCTCATCCCCGGGATTAACCGAGTGAACCTTCTTTGTACGGCCTCGAGAGCAAGTATGTCTTTTCTTAAGTATGGAGACCAAAACTGTATGCAGTATTCCAGGTGCGGTCTCACCAATACCCTATATAACTGCAGCAATACCTCCCTGTTTTTATATTCTATCCCCCTAGCAATAAATGCCAACATTCCGTTGGCCTTCTTGATCACCTGCTGCACCTGCATACTAACTTTTTGATTTTCTTGCACTTGGACCCCCAGATCCCTTTGTACTTTGATATGGTAATGTAGTGGTTATGGTACTGGGCTGGTCAGAGGTTGTGAGTTTATAATCCTATCGTTGGCAAGCTGTGAAATTGAATTCAGTATCAATTTTGGGTTTATACGATAAATACAACTGGTTTACTAATGTCCTTCAAGGAAATAAAATGATCTGGTTTTGCTCACTTAACTTGTCTAACTTATCTGGTTGACTCCAAATACTCTCTGGCCTATGAACCCACCAAGCTGTACAAAAGGTCTACCATCATCTCAGGGCCACTAGGGATGGGCAATAAATGCAGACTAGCCTCCCACATCCAAATGTGCAGCACTACCGGAGTACTCGACTAAAGTGTCATTATGGATTATGTGCTCCGGTCCTTTCGTGGATCTTGAACTCACAGCTTTCTGATTCAGAGGGATTGGATTGGGTTTGTATATTGAGTGGCCTTCGTTGGATTTTAGGAAGAAAGTGGGGTGCTGGGAGTCTACTGTTCATTGAGTGGTCCCAGGATCCCTAATGCTGCAGAAGCTTGAAGGGTGGGGAGGGTTGTGGTTGGGTTGGGAAGGACCATGTGCTAATAACAAGGCTGCCCACATCTCCTGGTGCTTTGCACACTTCAACCAGTCTCTGTATCACTAGTTCTGATTGCCCAGTGTCTCCCAGATGCTTTGCTCACATTTACTGAAGGGAGAATTGGCTTGTGACCCATTTGAGGGATGTTTCTGCTCACTGATCAAAGCATGAGTGCGCCAGCCAGCGAGTGGCAGGAGTTTCTTCACCTACTGATGGTAGGTCAAGTAGATATGGGGTTTGGTTTGGGAGATGGTGAGGTTGGTCATGATTTTCGCACTATCCAGGAACTCTGTCCAGAAGGCCTGGCAGTAGTGGTGTGCCAGAATGTGCGTTAGTGTGTGCCTTTTTTCCTCTGTTCACCCAGCACTCCTCTGATTGAGTTGGGTAAAATGTTTGTAAGGGAGTGAGATATGTATGATGTAAGATTGTGAGCTGGCCCTCTCTTCTGCTTAGAGTTGAGGTTGCAACAGTCAGCCTCTGTCCTCCATTGGAAGTGGGTGGTCCAGGTCACACCTCCCTTGTGCATTTCTGTTTTCTGGTGCTGCGGAGAACAGTATGGCTATAGAGGGAAAGCTGTATGGAAGTTCTGGACGACCTGTTCTAATGGGGGTCAGTTTGTGGTTAGGGGAAAATGGCCAATTCCTAGAGGGTAGTGTTGGATCTGGAGGTGATCCTGTTGTGCAGTGTGAAATTTGCCAACAAACTGCTGGAAGTACTTTTGATGATGACCACCTTGTTCTATGTGCTGAAGCTGCTTGCAATGAGGTCTCAGAAGTTGTTGATATACCGTAGTTGGGTGAGGCTGACTGGTATAACGGTTTCTTCAGTGCTGGGAAAACCTCTCCAGACTAGGATATTGAATGTTTCTGGGGGCCAGATACCCTTTTCTGGAAGAATATAGGGAGGTGGGCTGGTCGGGTGTCGCTTGCTTCCATGCCAAGCTTGAGTGGAGGTCTTTTTCCAGGCAGTGATTCTGTGGAGCGTCTTAGTAATGTCTGAAGTTGGGGAGACTCAATCAGCTTTCACTTTTGGGAATTTGCAGCCATTAGCAATGCTGTTTCCTGCTCTAAGATTCTTTTTAGCTAAGCAGCATCTTGTTTGAAGAAAGTTTTATAAATAGGGAGAGGTTAGTGAAAAGTCCAAAATAAACCTTGACCTGAGGGAAAGCAGTTCCAAATTGAGAAACTCAGCTTGAATAAGCTGCAATTGAAATAGACAGCAGGCAGCAATTGCATGTTGGCTATCATCACAGAACGAGAGTATTGCTCTTATTGAGGACCTGATCAATGTAGTGTTGTGGTTTTTCCATTATATTGTACATCCACAGAACTACTTGTTATGAAATAATCCATATCATTAGTGCACCCAAAATGTATACAATAAATGATTTTGAACAGGAAGGAAGCCACACACTTTGAAAAATTTGGTGCCTTAAAGTGCAAGAGCATAGTGTACTGTTTCATACAATGGGCCAAATCTTGCTGGAGCGGGGCTTCTCGCAGCCTACACCGTTAGTTAGAATTTCTCCTGCACCCTTCAGCTCAAAATATTTGCGCCGTAACTTGCTGGAAGTGCGAGTTGAAATCAGCGTGGTGAGGGTAACGGGGTATCCGGGACCTTAGATAGACTGTTGGTCTGGTCATTCACTATCTACTTAACCAATGAGATGGGAGGATTGGGAAAGAAACGGGAACGACGGAGAAGGAGGGTGAATTCGAGTCAAATCAGGTACAGAAAGAGAAATAAGGAGGAGAAAAAAGATTAGATTGAGAGATGGGGGTGGGGGGGGGAAGAGACAGAAAGGAAAAGTAAGAAAAAAATTTAACATTTTTAAAATCTCTAACAAGAATTTACTGGATCCAGGAATGAGACTGAACAGTTTAAATTGTTCCCTTTCTGGGCCAGAGAGGTTGATTGGCATTGCATTAACAATTATCACATCGTTAAAAGGGTACTTATGCTTTTAATTACCAGCCCTAACTTTCTGTGGTGAGTTTAATGGGTAATCAATGTGCAAATCCAGCAAGTTCTTAATAAATAACGGGTAGGCTAAGAGCGCAGTGCTGTCTCCGTCGTCCAGCTGGGTGGGACTGCGCTCGCCTGGTTCCATTCTTATCTATCCAATTGTAGCCAGAGAATCACCTGCAATGGCTTCTCTTCCCGCTCCTGCACTGTTACGTCTGGAGACCCCAAAGGATTCATCCTTGGCCCCCTTCCATTTCTCATCTACACGCTGCCCCTCGGCGACATCATCCGAAAACACATCATCAGGTTGCACATGCACGCTGATGACGCCCAGCTCTACCTCACTACCACTCCTTCGACCCCTCCATTGTCTCTGACTTGTCCCACTGCTTGTCCAATGAGCAAAAATTTCCTCCAACTAAGTATTGGGAAGACCAAAGCCGTTGTATTCAGTCCCCACCACAAACTCTGGTCCCTAGCCACCAACTCCATCCCTCTCCCTAGCCACTGTTTAAGGCTGAACCAGACTGTTCGCAACCTTTGCGTCCTATTTGACCTTGAGAAGAGCTTCCGACCACATATCCACTCCATCACCAAGACCGCCTACTTCCCCCTCTGTAACATCGCCAGTTTCTGCCCTGCCTCAGCTCATTTGCTGCTGAAACCCTCATCCATGCCTTTGTTACCTCTAGACTTGATTATTCCAATCCTCTTCTGGCCGGCCTCCCATCTTCTACCCTTCAAAAACTTGAGCTTATCCAAAACTCTACTGCCCGTTTCCTAACTCACACCAAGTCGCATTCACCCATCACCCCTGTGCTCGCTGACCTATATTGGTTCCCGGTCTGGGAGCGCCTCAATTTCAAAATTCTCATCCTTGTTTTCACCCCTCCCTATCTCTGTAACCTCCTCCTGCCCTACAATCCTCTGAGATCTCTGCGCTTCTCCAATTCTTGCCCCTTGCGCACCCATGATTTTAATTGCTCCACCATTGACGGCTGTGCCTTCAGCTGCCTAGGCCCTAAGCTCTGGAATTCTCTCCCTATAGCTCTCCTCCTTTTAAGAAGCTCCTTAAAACCTACCTCTTTGACCAAGCTTTTGGTCACCTGTCCTAATATCGACTTATGTGGCTCGGTGTCAAATTTTGTTTGATAGCGTTCCTGTGAAGCGCTTTGGGACGTTTTACTACGTTAAAGGCGCTATATAAATGCAAGTTGTTGTGTGAAGCAAACAACGGAACGGCGTAAATCGACCAGCAAGTTCTGTAGATTTGCAACTTGCCGTATCTCTTAAACCCCTGAAGTTGCTGGCTGATTTGCACATTAATAACAGCGTGCGTCGTTAACACGCCGTTATTTTTCCAGCAAGATTTGGCCCATTCAGTTTCCTTTTCTCTGGAACCTAATTCTTATTTTGACCTAATAAAAACCGGGTTCCTCACAATGAATTCAATTCTTCTCGTATTGTTTAGCCATCTTTTATAAGTGACCATGTGCCAGATCAGGTGATGTATCCTGTGGGGTCATAAATCTTGGACATGGCAAGCATTGGACCCCATTGCTGATTGTCAGGTGTAACTTCCTTTTCATAGTGTGAACATTCATGAAGAAAGAAAGACTTGTGTTTATATAGTACCTTTCGCGATCTCAAGACATCCCAAAGCGCTTTACAGCCAATGAAGTACTTTTTTGCAGTGTTGTAATGTGGGAGAATTCACTTACATATCAGGAGTGTTGCAGCAGTGGGCACACAGGTTTGATTTCCTGTGTGCCAGTGAATTGTCAATCTCGGGCACGCTGCTGTGGAAAGGTAACAAACGAAGGGACAAGTACTTTCCTACCTTGGCAGGGCAAAATCAGAGGAGATGTGGCTCAATTGTGCCAGTGCCCAACTAGCTGGTTCAGAGTGGCATTGATGAAAGACTTGGTGTAATAGGTATCTGGCCTAGAGAGGCCAGTGAAAAATAGAACAGTTCATGTGGAAAGAAATTTTTTTTAAAAATGATTGAGCAAGAGTTCGATTACAGCTAAGTGCCTGCCTTGCTCAACAGTTTTCATTGTATAAATAGTATGGCCCCTTGGGTATGATATTTATACAACTTATGGAGCTACCATCCATTATAGTCATTGAATCCAGAGCTCAACTGCTTTCTGATTGAATTTATTGGTTATAGAAATTGGTTATAGTCACATGTAGTGTGAAAATAGCAATTTCTTCCTGACTAGGATGAGTTTTTTCATGGAAAAGCAAGTTTTTAGGCTGTCTAATCTTTTTAAATATTGAATACACTTTGTATTATAAGACACTAAATGATCTAGAACTGGGAAGCAATTGCCCTTTTACTTCTGGGGAGGTGGAATTGAATCCAGCCCAGACTGACAGAATGAATTTCTTCTGTTGGCCTTAAGGGTCTTGGGTGAAACTAGTTTGGGTAGTCTCAATTCAGTTCCCAGAAGACATTAGGTTCACAGCACAAAATTGTCCATAAATTGGCAGTCTCACTTGGAGAGACTAAAGATGACTTGCTTGATTATCAGTTGCAAAATAATAGTGTTTTGGAGGGAGAACTTGAGGTGCAGTAGAAGGTTGTTCGGGTTCATGTATAACCCCATCTAATAAAACAATTGATATGTTTTAAGTCTCCTTCATCAATAAAGACATTTAACCGTTTCTGCAGCTATAAATTTGTCTTGTATTGGGATTTGCAGTGACAGAAAATCAAATAATATCAGGGACCTCCCTAAGCCAAGAAATCACTTTTTTAAAAATTGCAAAGATGTTGAACATTTTAAAGGAGCAGGATAAGATTTTACAATGGCCTTGTTGAGTAGATGTAGAACACCTCCCTTATTACAGTCTTGGCCCAAACATGCACACAAGACCTGAATTCCATAGGTGAGCTGAATGTCACTGCTCTTGACATCAATGCGGCATTCGACCGAGTTGGCACCACGAGTAAAACTGAAGTCAGTGGGCATCAGGGGAAAACTCTCCAGAGGCTTGAGTCATACCTAAAACAAAGTAGATGGTTGTAAAAGGCCAATTATCTCAGCCCCAGGACATCACTGCAGGAGTTCCTCAGGGCAGCGTCCTGGACCCAACCATCTTCAGCTGCTTCATCAATGACCTTCGCTCCATCATAAGGTCAGAAATGGGGCTGATGATTGTGCAATGTTCAGCTCCATTCGCAATTCCTCATAATGAAGCAGTCCATGATCGCATGCAGCAAGACCTGGACAACCTCCAGGCTTGGGCGGATAAATGGCAAGTAATAGTCACGCCAGACATTTGCCACACAATCGCCATCTCCAACAAGAGAGAATCTAACCATCTTGCTTTGACATTCAATGGCATTACCATCACTGTGTTCCCCAGTGACAACATTCTGGGGGTCACCATTGGCCAGAAATTCAACTGGACCAGCCACACATGCTGTGGCTACTGGAGCATGTCAGAGGCTGGATATTCTGTGACGAGTGACTTACCTCTTGACTCTCCAAAGCCTCTCCTCCACCTACAAGGCACAAGTCAGCAGTGTGATCGTATACTCTCCACTTGCCTGGATGGATGCGGCTGCAACAACACTCAAGAAGCTCAACACCATCCATGACAAAGCAGTTTGCTTGATCCACTGGCTTAAACATCCATCCCCTCCATCATAGGCGTACCGTGGCTGTAGTGCGTACTATATACAGTATGCACTGCAGCAACTTGACAAGGCTTCTTCAACAGCACCTCCCAAACCTGGGACCTCCACCACCTAGAGGGAAGCAGGTACTTGGGAACATCACCACTTCCAAATCATACACCATCTTGACTTGGACATATATTACCTTTCCTTCATAGTCATTGGGTCAAAATTCTGGAACTCCTTACCTAACAGCATTGTGGTAGCGTTTACATCAAAAGGAGCATTTACACCACCGTCACTAGGGCTATGCTATAAATGCCAATCTTGCCAGTGACGCCCACTTCACGAGATTGAATTTTTAAGAAGCCCAGCCCCTGCATGCAATTTAAAAAAAAATTCTCCATTGGTTGGCCACCAAATGTAGATGGGTATAAATCTTAAGTTGCTTTAACAGTGGTGTTTATTTTGATTATATAGTAGATAGCTAACTTATCCCAGTAATAAACTCATCAACGCTGCTCTGCCATGATCCAAACTAAACATGTGTCAATTTAAAAGCACCTTTAATTAGATCTGGAAATGTAACAGTTTTGTCACTGCTCCCATCATCTTCTGCAACTTCAAAGCACTGAGTGGTTAGGTATGATATATTTAATTTTTGAGTGTATTTCTTCAAGTTGTTAATGTTTTCCCCATGACTTGGGCAACCTACAAACTATATGGTATTTTTTAATGTGCTTTATCTTTTAAGGTGCCATACTTAAGTAGCATGATTACCCATGAGCAAGGCGATCTGGTTGTTCTTGATGTTAGGTGTTGGAATGGCTCTGAAACAGGTCTCCAAAGTGTAGTGCAACCATTAAGATTTTCCTACAGTGAGGGACAATGAAACTAAGATTTGTTTGACAAACTGGACAGAAAGTAACATGTATCCGTTTTGTCCTGCTTGCTGAACTATGATTGCAGTATAATTGCAACATCATTGTGGTTTATCTTTCCATGCCCCACAATTATTTTGCAGTGATTCACATCATTGTGTTGCACTATACATTTTGGGATGATCATGCATGATTAGTAACTTTTGATGGAGCTAGTACAATATGCCTGATCTAAAGAAATTGGCTTCTGGTGTAATTGGGAACGTCCTTGATTTTGGCACCGGAAGCCAGCATAATTGAAGTGCAAGAGGTAGGAGGCATCATTCTCTCCTGTTCCACTAGACTAGGGAGTATAAAGACATACCGCTTGGATAGCTATGCTGGAGCTTATCCACCGATAAGGGGCTGGCGTATAATCAGTGATTGCTTGCTGTTAAAAATATTACATTAGGTGCAAAGTGAAGGAAATGCAGCAGCACTTCAGACTTTCAAACGACTACTTGGAAGCACAGCTTTTGTGTGAGGATAACCTGCTTTATCTGGTGCAGTATTTGAGCTGATTGCTATATTTTTGGTTCCTTTTGCTAACTTTCACCACAAGGGAAGTGAAATCCTAATATTTGTATTATTCCTATTGGTTATTACATGTCACAGTAACTTTGAACTGGAAATCATGTTGGTTTTTTTTGTCACTATTCCCTCTGCCTTTTTATGAACAACTTTCTTTTTTGTTTTGTATTTTTCCTTTCTCCTCTTGCCTCCTTTACCATGTACGATCTCTGGCTCATAAGGCAAATAAAAGATCCGATCTGCTGTCTAATGCTCTCCATAATCCATCCATAGCTACACAATTGAACAATCCTAAGTAATTCTCTTCTTCCTCCCCCAGGTGGGTAAGTGCCTGGCCCCCAGCCGTGTCACCTCACAGTGGCATGGCTGAAATTGGGAACCTCATACATGTGGAACCTTGGGTGCAAAGTCATATCCTGCGGTTTCAATGTAATTTTCTGCTCTGAGTGGTTCCTGTTGTTGATTTTTTGATGTTAATCAGTAAATGTAGTAATTCCCATTGAAGTCAGTGATTGCCACAGCCACAACTGCTACTGAGGTCCCCAACACTTTCACTTTAGACTTTCACGCTTTATATTTTAAATTTCAGTTTTACGGTTCTCCTCCCTATTCTGCCGCGTGTTTACTGTAAGTTTTTTTTCCCTAGCTTTGGCCTTATGCTTCCTCAAAACTATGCTGTATTTCTTGATCAAAAGGATTGGGAGGACAACTCCTGTGCTTCTGTTAATGAGATTCTTAGCTAGCCAACAGGATTTGTGCAAGAGAACCCTAGGCACCTTGCTACCTGATTTCTTTTGTTCTCTGAGGGGAAGTGTCATATGTCACTCCTCCCAACTGAGATCAGGAATTAATTGCATGGGCAATGGTGGACACAAACTCTATTTCAAGCTTGTAGCAGCATGGAATGTTGGTGTTTCTGTGCACTACATCTGCTTATTACTATTTTTTCAGAAGTGGATGGCTCTAACTGGAGCCATGAGCTGCCAGGCAACACAATTTCAAATCTTCAAATCTGCTGACATTTAACATCACATCTTCTGAAATGGAGACTTTCAGTTACGCCAGTATAATATTTAAAAGTTAGGGAAATGTCTTGTGAATGCAAGACTAAGTTAAGAGTTATGTTGGCAAGGCTGCTTAAAGGGAGATCTTACGTAAGGAAAAAACTCCCAGTTGTCTTCCTACCCCACTCTTAAATACATGGGAAAGAGGAGGGAGGGGGAGAATGGGCATATAGTATTACAATTATGATAGATAGTTATATAGGACAAAAAATTTGCAGACAACGGCAACTTGCGTTTGTATAGCATCTTTAATGTAATTAAACATTCCAAGGCACTTCAAAGAAGCGTAATCAGACAAAAAAAATTGACACTGAACCAAAGAAGGAGATATTAGGAAAGGTGACAAAAAGCTTGATAAAAGAGGTAGGTTTTAAGGAGTGTTGTAAAGGAGGAGCGAGAGGTGGACAGGTTTAGGGAGGGAATTCTCGAGCTTGAGGCTGAGACAGCTGAATGCACACCAGTTATGGGTGAAGGAAGTCAGGGATACACAAGAGGCCAGAATTGGAGGACGGCAGCGTTCTCAGAGGGTTGTAGTGGTTGAGGTTATAGAGATAAGGAAGGGCAAGGCCATGGAGGGATTTGAACACGAGGATGAGAATTTATAAAATCCCAGCGTTCGGGGACTGGGATCCAATGTAGGTCAGCGAGCACAGGGGTGATGAGTGAATGGGACTTGGTGCGAGTCAGGATACGGGCAGCAGAGTTTTGGATGCACTCAAGTTTATAGAGGGTACAAGATGGGAGGCTGGCCAGGAGAGCATTGGAATAGTCGAGTCTGGAGATAACAAAAGCATAGATGAGGGTTTCAGCAGCAGATGAGCTGAGGCAGGGGCGGAGACAGGTGGTATTACGGATGTGGAAGTAGGTGGTATTAGTGATGGAGAAGATATGGGGTTGGAAGCCCAGCTCAGGGTCAGTTAGGACGCCAAGGTTGTGAACTGTCTGGTTCAGCCTCAGACAGCGGCCAGGGAGGGGGATGGAATTAGTGGCTAGGGAACGGAGTTTGTGGCGGGGATCGAAGACGGTGGCTTTGGTCTTCCCAATGTTTATTGGAGGAAGCTTCGGCTCATCCAGTACTGGATGTCGTACACGCAGCCTGACAACACAGAGGGGTTGAGAGAGGTGTTGGTGAGCTAGAGCTGAGTGTCGTCATGTGAAACCTGACGTGTTTTCGGATGATGTTGCCGAGGAGCGGCGTGTAGATGAGAAATAGGAGGGGGCCAAGGGTATACCCGTGCGGGGCATCAGAGGTAACAGTGCGGGAGTGGGAAGAGACGCCATTGGAGGAGAATCTCTGACTACGATGGGATAGATAAGAATGAAACCAGGTGAAGGCAGTGCCACCCAGCTGGACAACGGAGGAGAGATGTTGGAGGAGGATGGTATGGTAAACCATGTCAAAGGCTGCAGACAGGTCAAGGAGGATGAGAGGAGTGACACTGCACCACTGTCACATAGGGTGTCATTTGTGACTTTGATCAGGGCCGCTTCAGTGCTGTGACAGAGGCGGAAACCTGGTTGGAGAGGTTCAGACGTGGAATTGCGGGAAAGATAGCCGTGGATTTGGGACAACTTCTTAAAAAGTATAGATAAGTAGTACTTTATAGCAACTGTTTACTGGTAATCATTCGGTAAGTCACAATAATTAATCTTCATTGTGGAGGTCTTTGCACATCAATGACAGAATATCCAGACCACCTGCAACTCTAGCAACAAAAATCAGACTCAAATATGTATACTAATGTTTCTACAAAATGGTTCAAAAGCTATAAACATCTTTGCATTTAAATAGCTGTTACGAATTACTTTTTTTTCCCTCCTATTTATATTATCAACTGGAATCTTTAGTAATTTCTTTTGAGAAAGGGAGGATAGAGAGGGACTTGATAGAGGGCTTTACATGTTGTTTACAGCTATGGAGAATTTGATCTGTCAAAGTTCTTCTATTGGTACAGGTTCCAAGGACTAGGGGACGTAGTTTAAAGTTAACGCTGTTAAAAGAAAATGAGAAAGTAAGCAACATTTTTTAGTAAGAGGGTGGTACAATTGTGGAACGGATTATCAGCCGGGGTGGTAGAGCAGAAAGCCACAGCCAGTCTTAAAAAAAAAACGATTGGAATTCTTGTTGGTAAAGGGGATATGTGGCTTTTAACTCCTGAAGTAAGGAAACTTGGAAGGATAGGCTAGATGGGCCAATGATATTCTTCTACCTAAAACATTACTAAGTTACTGCATGTTTGCCGGTTTGAAATTAGTCTTGGGTATCACGTTGTCCCCCTTTTTCAAATTTTTATTATAGATGTGAAGTGAGTGCTTCCATTATATACTGGAGCTTTTATTGGCATCTGTTGATATTGCCATATGTCAAATTTGATGAACTTTGTCCCAGTTAGAAAGTGATTTACAATTGCAGAAATGCTTATTAGATTCTTCAGTAATGAAATTTGAAAAACTATTTCACAAAGTATATTTGACTAATTCAAACAGAGCACTTGCTCAGGACTGTGATATTGGATTTTACAGTATTAGATTGACAATGCTGGACACTACGTGTCATATAACACCATCTGTCATCTCTGCTTTATCAAATTCAGCTGCAGCAAGATGAGGCTTTTTGGACATCATTCTGTGTTAAATGTTGATTCAGTTAGAGCTGTCATCCCCACTATCCATTTGGCTTACAGTCCTCTTCAGTGGTAGTCTTTCACTTGCGTGCTGGAGTTGGTGGTCTGGAATGACGTAGCTAAATTTTTTAGAAGTTGATCTATTTTAAAGTGTGATATTTTATCTGGCTTGCACGTGTACAAAATGTAAAAATGAAATGCAAGGAAATTATGAAGTTACCCTGAAAACTCACCGAGTGATCCTTATCACGATGCATTTCCTAAATCTTGGACTTGCAGACATTTGATGTTTCTATATGGAAATGGAAAATTTGGGGAGGGATAAAATTATGACTTGCAAGTAGTTTATAAGTTGAACTGTTAGAATTTTATTGACCTATTGTGATGAAGTTGGTTTGAAAAGTGTCCTTTTATACCATGAAATGGTATTTCTTTAAAAACACAGACCAATCCTTCACTCTCCCATTTCAAATAACATAGATGTCTATAGGTCATAAGATGCCCATGCTGTACTGTCCACGGTGAATGAATTTCAGTTTGTGTTTTGTCGTTTGACAGAAAACAGTTCAAATTTCTGCTTTCCCAGAAAGGTGTGTCTGTTTCTCTTTTTCCCCCTTCTCACTTCCTAAAGTTTATAGAATATAAAAAACGACGGTCATGAGGTGTGTAGTCAGAACACTTTCACTTTTTTTTTCTCTTGCACATATTGGGCCAGATTTTGCTATAGGATTGAATCTAACAGCGTCTGCCGTTAGTTAGACTTGCCCTAACATCATAGTATCATTGTAAGTACACCACAGGAGGAGGCCATTCGATCGGTCCACTGCACCTATGCTGGCACTTTGAAAGAGCTATTCAATTAGTCCCACTCCCCTGCTCTCCCCATATCCCTGTAAATTTTTTTCCCTGCATGTATTTATCTAATTCCCTTTTGAAAGTTACTATTGAATCTGCTTCCACCATCCTTTCTGGCATTGTATTCCAGATCATTACAACTCGTTGCGTTCAAAAAAAATGTTTCCTCATGTCATCTCTGGCTCTTCTGCCGATCACCTTAAATCGGCGTCCTGTGGTTACTGACCCTTCTGCCACTGGAAGCAGTTTCTCCTTATTTACTCTTACCAAATTTTGATTTTGATCACCTCTATCAAATCTCCCCTTAATCTTCTCTGTTCTAAGAACAACAACCCCAGCTTCTCCAATCTCTCCACATAACTGAAGTCCCTCACCCCTGCTACCATTCTAGTAACTTTCTTCAGCACCCTCTCTAAGGCTTTGACATCTTTCCTAAAGTGCAGTGGCCAGAATTGAACACAATACTCCAGCAGCGGCCTGACCAGTCTTTTATAAAGGTTTCGCATGACTTCCTGAAAAATGATTAGGTTTTAAAAAATTTTTGTGTGGCAAGTTGCTGAAAGTGCAAGCTGATGACATCAAAGTGAGGTGAACCGGGCATCCTAGTGACACCGGGCAAGCAATCAGATTGAAGGATTGCGAAATTAACAGCACAAGGACTGAGCTGGAAGTGTAAATTAGAGGGAGTGAATTCAGTGTCAAATCAAGTACAGAACGAGAAATAGAGAGGGAAAGAAAGATTGGATTAAGAGAGAGAGGAAAAAAAGAAAGGAAAAGTTTTTTTTTAAAATTGACATTTTTAAAATTTCCATCAACAATTAAAACCTGGAGGTGTGAAACTCCACACTTGTAATAGTTAATTTTCCGTGCCAGAGAGGTTGTTTCACAGTAATTAACACTTACCACATCATTAAAAGGGTACTTAGACTGGAATGGACAAGACTTAACTTTCTGTGGCGAGTTTAGTTTGTACCTACCATGCAAGTACAGGAACTTCACGCCATTCAATGCTTTTCAGTGATGAGGCAGACAGCGAGATGGCGTTTTCGTGAAGCTAACGGTGGACAGCAACCTTTGGATTTTTGAGTTTAACTGCACATCTTCCCCTCGCCTGAAGTTGTTGTACCCTTTACGCATAAATAACGGAGAGCACCATTAGCCTCACCATTAATTTGACAAGAAAATCTGGGCCATTCTTTCTGTTTTTGAAAAAGTATAATTTGACCTGAGTGTAGTTTTTGAAATTTGCCCTGTAGCTTTTCTTCTAGTAGTTTTGAGAAACGTTTGACCAGAAACTGCTAGAAAGTAAAGCAAAAATATTCCTCAGTATAACTGAACAGTACGGATACATCCTGGGAAATGCTCAGGCAGCACAGTTCAAATTCAGCTCTGATCATCATAGTTTTGGCCAAAAATCTCAACTTCAAGCCCAGACTGTTGCGAGAGTCTGAGGCCTTGAAGTAAAAACTTTAATGAAGGCATTAAAAGGTGCACACGACAATTCAGTGAATAAATTTAACCCTGTTATTTTTAAATATGCGAGTTTTTGAATTCTTTATTTTGATTAAACCCTTATTTTGGACATGAGAAATTTCAGTTACCAAGGGAAAAAATGGTGGACTTCAATAGAGCGTAAAGTCAAGTGGGATATAAAACGGGCATCCATTCCCACTGGGTGGGTTAGGTTAAAATTACCCCTGAAAAGTGTGACCACTGGAAGTCAAGCGATGCAGACAGGAAGTGTGAGCCGATGTAAAATGTTCAGTACATTTTAGATATAGATATATTTCCAAACTTGGATTGTGCTGAAATGTTGGCAAATGTGTTTACGTTTGCCATTACTCAACAGTTCTGGATGTTGGTCAGACTTTTGGGAGGTGCTTAGCAGAGGTGAGGAACTTTTCCATAAAGAGAACATTGACAAAGTCTCTGAACTGCTGCTGAGGACTTCCTACTGGCTTCTTTAAAAACTGTCTGTGTAGCTCAGCCAATGGGGATTAAATTGGACCGGGCGCTAAGCAGCCCCTTAATGACCCAAAATGGCAGGTTGGAAGTGCCGCACACCACCGACCGGAAGTGCCGCCTGCCACTTTGGATAAGGACAAACAAGAAGTGTCTTTGAACCACCCTTGAAGCAGACATTGGGCCATTCGCACGTGCAAATAAGGGGCTTAATGCCTGCTTCGGGTCAGCTGGCTGCACTCGGTGAAACCAACCCTAAAGATCAACTACATTTTAAAAACAAAAAGTAAGTAAGTTATTTACCACAATCATCATCCCAACCACTGCCACACCTGAGATCCGAGACTGCCAGGCCCCAGCCCTGACCCCGATCTCCCTCTCCCCAATCTCCCTCAAAACCCCCTGCCCCCGCCGAACCCCGATCTATCCCTCCCGACTGCGAATCTCCCACCTCCTTGATCACCAATCACTTTCGGGCTAGTGCAGTGTCCCGAATTTGCAGAACTTAATTGGATATCTTTTTCAAAGAGCAGGCACGATGAGCCGAATGGCCTCCTTCTGTGCTGTATGATTCTATGATTCATGGTTGTCGTGTCCATGAACTCTTCCCTCTGTTTGTATTTTCAACAAAATGTTCTTCCCATCTATTGTAGTTTTAAAGCAGCAAGAGCTACATTTTTCTTTCCTTCATTTTGAAGTGGTCTACAGGCAGGTGATGAGTGGTGCGGTTCTCTGTGCCACTAAATGGCAGTGCACGGATTAATGCTGAGCACCTTCTAAGATGAATTGACGTGTCAGCTGTGGTTGGTGTATGATGCGAGGACTCATCATAAGGAGAGAAAGTACCTTTTTAAAGGGAGAGCTCTACCTTAAACCAAAAAAGTTGCCCTTATACAAAAATGTTACAACAAGTTGGAGGAATGGCTGTCCATAGTAGATATAGATAGAGAACCTTCACCACACGGACTGCAGCGGTTCAAGAAGGCGGCACACCACTTTCTCGAGGGCAATTAGGGATGGGCAATAAATGCCGGCCTCGCCAGCGACGCCCACATCCCATGAACAAATTTTTTAAAAAGTAAGACCTGTCCCTTTCTCTCACTCCTTTTTGTTCTTACTTCGTTTCCCTTATTCTTCTTTTCCATTTTGCTACTTTTATGTTTATCTTATTAGTTTCTGGTTTTGGGTTTTTCTCATCTTCTGACACATTCTGTCTTTGAACATCTCACTGCAAGGGACAAATTGCCACGACTCTCACCGTTAATTCAATACTTTTATTTTAGTTGTGAGAATGACGCAAAATTGTCTAAGCAGTGAGCAACTTAATTATTTTAACATTACATTGAGAAGTTTTCAAGCTAAGTTAAACTGTTGGTGATAAATAATAGATCAGCTTAGTAATGGCCTCAGCAGATGATTGTTTGTAATTGGTAACCTTTGGACTATTCTTTAATTACATTGGAATTGCTTGGACTGCAGGCTACTGTTGGACTACAAACTGTAATCCTATTCCTGCTAATGGTGGCTGGCTGGCTCCATGTTGAACTTTTTTACATGGTCTGTATAATTTAGATGCTTTTCATTATCAAGTGTTTTGGGTTCAAGCATACGATGCAAGATGCTTATGTTGCATAATACATACGAGACAAATGTGTCGAAGTGGGAGGCCATATTATGAGCATGCTTTGTTAAGACTGCTAAAATTCAATCACTGATCAATCTTACAACAGTGGGCCTTGAGCTTGATCCACTTGTGGGAACAAGGTGCTTTTCACACATAGCATGATCATGCCTCAAACAGCTTCATTCCAGAGCATTCTCACCAGTATGTAGTTCTTTTCAATCGTACACACCAGCTTTTTCAGAGCATCTTTGTAGGCAACCTGCCCATGTCCTAACTCCCGTCAAGTCCCATTCACCCATCGCCCCTGTGCTCGCTGACCCTACATTGGCTCCCAGGTCCATCAATGCCTCGATTTTAAAATTCTTGTTTTCAAATCCCTCCATGGCCTCGCCCCTCCCTATCTATGTAACTTCTTCCCATCCTACAACCCTCCGAGATCTCTGCTCTCCTCCAATTCTGGCCTCTTGCGCATCCCTGATTTTCATCGCTACACCATTGGTGGCCGTGCCTTCAGTTGCCTCCTCCCTAAACCTCTCCGCCTCTCTACCTTTCTCCCCTCCTTTAAGATGCTCCTTAAAACCTACCTCTTCACCTGTCCTAATAGCTCCTTATGTGGCTCAGTGTCAAATTTTGTTTGGTAATGCTCCTGTGCCTTGGGACGTTTTACTACGTTAAAGACGCCATATAAATGCAACTTGTTGTGACGTAAGTGTGAGCATCAGTTAGTGTTGACCTGCTATTTTGACGCTTTGAGATGTGTGCACACTGGTTTGTGCTTCCAAAAGAACATGCGTTTGAAAGGTGAAACATTTGAAGAAACGTGTTTTGTAGTTTTAAGAAAGAGAAACTTGTTGACTGATATTTCTTGCTGTGGTGTTTGAACAGCATCATTCAGTAGGTTCCTTTGCTTGATATGTACTTTTCCCTATAATAGGAGGTCCTGGGTTGCAGAAAATAGAGGCATCTAGAGGTCTGCAACCCTCAGACTTGGGTGGATAAAGGGGAACCAGTGGACGTAGTGTATTTAGACTTCCAGAAGGCATTTGACAAGGTGCCACATAAAAGATTATTGCTCAAGATAAAGAATCACTGGATTGGGGGTAATATTCTGGCATGGGTGGAGGATTGGTTATCTAACAGGAAGCAGAGAGTTGGGATAAATGGTTCATTCTCGGACTGGCAACCAGTGGCCAGTGGTGTTCCGCAGGGGTCGGTGCTGGGTCCCCAACTCTTTACAATCCATATTAACGATTTGGAGGAGGGGACCGAGTGTAACATATCAAAGTTTGCAGATGATACAAAGATGGGAGGGAAAGTAGAGAGTGAGGAGGACATAAAAATCCTACAGGGGGATATGGACAGACTGGGTGAGTGGGCGGAGATTTGGCAGATGCAATACAAGATTGGAAAATGTGAGGTTATACACTTTGGCAGGAAAAATCGGAGAACAAGTTATTATCTTAAAGGCGAGAAACTGGAAAGTACTGCAGTACAAAGGGATCTGGGGGTCCCAGTGCAAGAAAATCAAAAAGTTAGTATGCAGGTGCAGCAGGTGATCAAGAAGGCCAATGGAATGTTGGCTTTTATTGCTCGGGGGATAGAATATAAAAACAGGGAGGTATTGCTGCAGTTATATAAGGTATTGGTGAGACCGCACCTGGAATACTGCATACAGTTTTGGTCTCCATACTTAAGAAAAGACATACTTGCTCTCGAGGCAGTACAAAGAAGGTTCACTCGGTTAATCCCGGGGATGAGGGGGCGGACGTATGAGGAGAGGTTGAGTAGATTGGGACTCTACTCATTGGAGTTCAGAAGAATGAGAGGCGATCTTATTGAAACATATAAGATTGTGAAGGGGCTTGATCGGGTGGATGCGGTAAGGATGTTCCCAAGGATGAGTGAAACTAGAACTAGGGGGCATAATCTTAGAATAAGGGGCTGCTCTTTCAAAACTGAGATGAGGAGAAGCTTCTTCACTCAGAGGGTAGTAGGTCTGTGGAATTTGCTGCCCCAGGAAGCTGTGGAAGCTACATCATTAAATAAATTTAAAACAGAAATCGACAGTTTCCTAGAAGTAAAGGGAATTAGGGGTTACGGGGAGCGGGCAGGAAATTGGACATGAATTTAGATTTGAGGTTAGGATCAGATCAGCCATGATCTTATTGAATGGCGGAGCAGGCTCGAGGGGCCGATTGGCTTACTCCTGCTCCTATTTCTTATGTTATTATGTTCTTAAATATTTTTGTGTTTGCATGTTTCTCCATTACTTTCACATTGTATCATTGTTCCCATGATCTAATATAACTGCACAACCTGGTGTTGTGGATGGTTGCTGCATGCTTTTCAGTAAATTAAGTTAGAACGTTAATGAGGAAAAATGAGGGGAAAAGCCATTTGACCCATGTAAATCATTCTTTTTATACTGTTTCAGCTCACGTCCATGATCGGAATAAACCGTTTTCATCGTTTTAACTATAATCCTATAACTTATGCCCAGTTCCTGTTATTGACACCGTATTCCAGTTAGGAGCTGAGCTGTATTGCGCAAACATCCTACAGCTGACACAAGGTGACTCAGAATGTGTTGAATTTGTGAGCAGTCTTATTTACACTGCCAAACATACCTTAGTTGAGAACTGAGCCTAAAATCCCATCCAAGGGTTTATGAGAGAGTAAACACAATTTCATTGGTTTTTCCAGTAAGTGATAAAGGAATGGCTCATATTTATGTCTGGGAACTCTAACTTTTTAAACTGAAATTTTCGATGAATTAAAAAATAGGTTGTAAATTTCTACATGAGCCTGGGTTTGCTATGGTGTGATTCAGTCCTTTTGAGAAAGATGATATATTACTTTGAAAGTGATACTTTTGCGACAAGTTTGGAAATCTAGGGCATTACATCTCTGAACGTTACATCCCAACTGGGTGAACAAGTAGCATGAATATCAGCAGGAAGAGAAAAAAAATTCATAGCAGTTTACAACATGGAAACAGGCCCTTCGGCCCAACATGTCCATGTCGCCCAGTTGATACCACTAAGCTAGTCCCAATTGCCTGCACTTGGCCCATATCCCTCTATACCCATCTTACCCATGTAACTGTCCAAATGCTTTTTAAAAGACAAAATTGTACCCGCCTCTACTACTGCCTCTGGCAGCTCGTTCCAGACACTCACCACCCTTTAAGTGAAAAAATTGCCCCTCTGGACCCTTTTGTATCTCTCCCCTCTCACCTTAAATCTATGTCCCCTCGTTATAGACTCCCCTACCTTTGGGAAAAGATTTTGACTATCTACCTTATCTATGCCCCTCATTATTTTATAGACTTGTATAAGATCACCCCTTAACCTCCTACTCTCCAGGGAAAAAGTCTCAGTCTATCCAACCTCTCCCAATAAGTCAAACCATCAAGTCCCGGTAGCATCCTAGTCAATCTTTTCTGCACTCTTTCTAGTTTAATAATATCCTTTCTATAGTAGGGTGACCAGAACTGTACACAGTATTCCAAGTGTGGCCTTACTAATGTCTTGTACAACTTCAACAAGACATCCCAACTCCTGTATTCAGTGTTCTGACCAATGAAACCAAGCATGCTGAATGCCTTCTTCACCACCCTATCCACCTGTGACTCCACTTTCAAGGAGCTATGAACCTGTACTCCTGGATCTCTTTGTTCTATAACTCTCCCCAACGCCCTACCATTAACGGAGTAGGTCCTGGCCCGATTCGATCTACCAAAATGCATCACCTCATATTTATCTAAATTAAACTCCATCTGCCATTCATCGGCCCACTGGCCCAATTTATCAAGATCCCGTTGCAATCCTAGATAACCTTCTTCACTGTCCACAATGCCACCAATCTTGGTGTCATCTGCAAACTTACTAACCATGCCTCCTAAATTCTCATCCAAATCATTAATATAAATAACAAATAACAGCGGACCCAGCACCGATCCCTGAGGCACACCGCTGGTCACAGGCATCCAGTTTGAAAAACAACCCTCTACAACCACCCTCTGTCTTCTGTCGTCAATCCAATTTTGTATCCAATCGGCTACCTCACCTTGGATCCCGTGAGATTTAACCTTATGTAACAACCTACCATGCGGTACCTTGTCAAAGGCTTTGCTAAAGTCCATGTAGACCACGTCTACTGCACAGCCCTCATCTATCTTCTTGGTTACCCCTTCAAAAAACTCAATCAAATTCGTGAGACATGATTTTCCACTCACAAAACCATGCTGACTGTTCCTAATCAGTCCCTGCCTCTCCAAATGCCTGTAGATCCTGTCTCTCAGAATACCCTCTAACAACTTACCCACTACAGATGTCAGGCTCACCGGTCTGTAGTTCCCAGGCTTTTCCCTGCCGCCCTTCTTAAACAAAGGCACAACATTTGCTACCCTCCAATCTTGAGGCACCTCACCTGCAGCTG
Organism: Heptranchias perlo; assembly: GCF_035084215.1. Classification (NCBI taxonomy): domain Eukaryota; kingdom Metazoa; phylum Chordata; class Chondrichthyes; order Hexanchiformes; family Hexanchidae; genus Heptranchias; species Heptranchias perlo. The sequence continues at coordinate 106,919,365 of NC_090327.1, forward strand.
TCGATGATTCAAATATCTCTGCGAGGGGACCCGCAATTTCCTCCCTAACCTCCCATAACGTCCTGGGATACATTTCATCAGGTCCCGGAGATTTATCTACCTTGATGCGCGTTAAGACTTCCAGCACCTCCCTCTCTGTAATATGTACACTCCTCAAGACATCACTATTTATTTCCCCAAGTTCCCTAACATCCATGCCTTTCTCAACCGTAAATACCGATGTGAAATATTCATTTAGGATCTCACCCATCTCTTTGATGTTTAGTGACTAATATTGGTATTTAGATCCATGCCCATCTCAAGCTCAAATGTAAGGAGTTGCACAACACCAGGTTATAGTCCAACAGCTTTATTTGAAATCACAAGCTTTCGGAGCTTTCCTCCTTCGTCAGGTGAGTGCAGGGTTCCATAAAGGCACAGCATATATAGTCAGAGAACAATGCCTGGTGATTACAGATAATCTTTCCAACTGCCTGTTATCACACTTCGGCAGAAAGGTAATCACAGCAATCAAAGGAGTGGATGGTGTTCAGACAGGGGAACATTACATCCAAGGCTGATGGCCGGCGCGGACACGATGGGCCGAAGGGCCTCTATCCGTGCTGTATGACTCTATGACTACTGAATACACAAGCGGTCAGGTCAGATCACAAAGACAGAGAGAGAGAGAGAGACACCCGAAAGGCAGAGAGAGAGAGAATGATCAGTTGTATTACAAACAGATAACTTTTTTTTCCCCTGGTGGGGTTACATGTAGCGTGACATGAACCCAAGATCCCGGTTGAGGCCGTCCTCATGGGTGCGGAACTTGGCTATCAATTTCTGCTCGACGATTTTGTGTTGTCGTGTGTCTCGAAGGCCGCCTTGGAGAACGCTTACCCAAAGCCAATCTCCAGACGCCATCCTACAACTCATCCGCTTCATCCTGGATCACAATGTCTTCACCTTCAATAACCAGTTCTTTACCCAATCACACGGAACAGCCATGGGGACCAAATTCGCACCCCAATACGCCAACATTTTCATGCACAAGTTCGAGCACGTCTTCTTCACTGCACAGGACCTCCAACCAACGCTATACACCAGATACATAGACGACATTTTCTTCCTATGGACCCACGGCGAAGAATCACTGATGAGACTGCACGATAACATCAAGTTCCATCCCACCATCAAACTCACCATGGACTACTCCTCAGAATCGGTTTCTTTCTTGGACACACGAATCTCCATCAAAGACGGGCACCTCAGCACCTCACTCTACCGCAAGCCCACGGACAACCTCACGATGCTCCACTTTTCCAGCTCCCACCCTAACCACGTCAAAGAGGCCATCCCCTATGGACAGGCCCTGCGAATACACAGGATCTGCTCAGTCGAGGAGGAACGCGATGGACACCTACAGACGCTGAAAAACGCCCTTGTAAGAATGGGATATGACGCTCGACTCGTCGATCGACAGTTCCGACGGGCCACAGCGAAGAATCGCATAGACCTCCTCAGAAGATAAACACGGGACACAACCAACAGAGTGCCCTTCGTCATCCAGTACTTCCCCGGAGCGGAGAAACTACGCCATGTTCTTCGCAGCCTTCAACATGTCATCGATGATGACGAACACCTCGCTAAGGCCATCCCCACGCCTCCACTACTCGCCTTCAAACAGCCACCCAACCTCAAACAGACCATCTCTCGCAGCAAATTACCCAGCTTTCAGGAGAACAGTGTCCATGGCACCACACAACCCTGCCACGGCAACCTCTGCAAGACATGCCAGATCATCGACACAGATACCACCATCACACGAGAGGACACCACCCACCAGGTACATGGTTCATACTCCTGTGACTCGGCCAACGTTGTCCACCTCATACGTTGCAGGAAAGGATGCCCCGGAGCATGGTACATCGGCGAGACCATGCAGACACTGCGACAACGGATGAACGGACACCGCACAACAATCGCCAGACATGAGGGTTCCCTCCCAGTCGGGGAACACTTCTGCAGTCAAGGACATTCTGCCTCCGATCTTCGGGTAAGCGTTCTCCAAGGCGGCCTTCGAGACACACGACAACACAAAATCATCGAGCAGAAATTGATAGCCAAGTTCCGCACCCATGAGGACGGCCTCAACCGGGATCTTGGGTTCATGTCACGCTACATGTAACCCCACCAGGGGAAAAAAAGTTATCTGTTTGTAATACAACTGATCATTCTCTCTCTCTCTGCCTTTCGACTCTCACTCTCACTCTCACTCTCACTCTCTCTCTCTGTCTTTGTGATCTGACCTGACCGCTTGTGTATTCAGTAGTCTTGGATGCAATGTTCCCCTGTCTGAACACCATCCACTCCTTTGATTGCTGTGATTACCTTTCTGCCGAAGTGTGATAACGGGCAGTTAGAAAGATTATCTGTAATCACCAGGCATTGTTCTCTGACTATATATGCTGTGCCTTTATGGAACCCTGCACTCACCTGACGAAGGAGGAAAGCTCCAAAAGCTTGTGATTTCAAATAAAGCTGTTGGACTATAAACCTGGTGTTGTACGACTCCTTACATTTGTCCACCCCAGTCCATCACCGGCTTCTCCACATCATCTCAAGCTCACACTTGAGGCCTTTGTGGAGGGATGTGTCAGTTCTTTTTTTATTCGGTTACAGACCTTGTTTCTAATAGTGGGTGCTCAGCTTAGTGGAAAACGATTTTCAAAAAAAAAATTTGGAAGCCAATTGGTTTCTATATTTTCACCCCCCCTCCCCCCTCCCCCCTCCCCCCTCCCCCCTCCCCCCTCCCCCCTCCCCCCTCCCTCCCCCCTCCCCCCTCCCTCCCCCCCCTCCCCCTCCCCCCCCCCAACCAATTGGTAGCTGTTACTAAATGCCCATTTTTGATTTGTAGCTTTTTGAACTTCTTGATTGGTGGTTTCCATTCCTGCTTGCTGATTGGTTATTTCCCTTGTTACTCAATTATGATTTGTTGCTGTTTGGCTCACATTTAACATCTGCAAATCAACTGCAATAAATTTGCACGTACAAAGGTGTGATACTAGAAGTATGATATGACTGAATAATCGGTACTAGAAATTCCATGAACGTTCTCCCAGTTTCCTGCTGTAACTTTGAGAGGAGACTAGTGAAAGCGGCTGAGAATGGCCATTTACGCTGTTACTCTGGGGTTTGCCATGGTCTCCTGGATGGTCGCCTTGTAGAGTTTCAGGGTCACTGTTTGGTTCACCATTACTGTATATAACATTCACCAACCTAATAACCAGTTTGTCTCTTTTTTTATTGCATTTGGTTATGGAGGCTTGACTGAAAATTCTAATTTATTTTTGAATTTCATGCCAGAACACTATCATGTAAAGTTGAAGAAAATTATTTTTCTATTTTCATTTGTGACTCTGTGGGAGGGGTGTGGATGAGTTAGAATTGTGCATGTCGCCAACTGTATCCGCTGACAATCAGCTGGGAATTAGAACACACAGAACTTCCAACGCCCTGCTGCTTTAAAAACATTCACCCCAACACGACACGTTAGGGAAAAGACAAAATTTACTAATCTGGTACGGAGCAATTTTATTTTTTCCTCATTTTTAGGTTGCTGCTTTTGTATTAGGATTTTCTTGATACGCTACAGATGAAATGTCTGCTTGCAATGTCTGGTTTTTAATTGGGATTTAGTAGTGAAACATGCTTGTCTATTAACTGTTCCAGTGGAGCCTTGGACTAAACTTCTGAATAGTTAACACAATTTCAATAATGTTTATAAAGCATTTTTTTATTCATTCATAGGATGTGGGAGTCGCTGGCAAGACCAGCATTTATTGCCCATCCCTAATTGTCCTTGAGAAGGTGGTGGTGAGCCGCCTTCTTGAACTGCTGCAATCTGTGTGGTGAAGGTTTTCCCACAGAGCTGAGGGAGTTCCAGGATTTTGACCCAGCGACGATGAAGGAACGGCGATATAGTTCCAAGTCAGGATGGTGTGTGACTTGGAGGGGAACGTGCAGGTGGTGGTGTTCCCATGTGCCTGCTGCCCCTGTCCTTCTAGGTGGTAGAGGTCGCGGGTTTGGGAGGTGCTGTTGAAGAAGCCTTGCTTGGCGAGTTGCTGCAGTGCATCCTGTAGATGGTAGACACTGAAGCCACGGTTCGCTGGTGGTGAAGGGAGTGAATGTTTAGGGTGGTGGATGGGGTACCAATCAAGCGGGCTGCTTTGTCCTGGATGGTGTCGAGCTTCTTGAGTGTTGTTGGAGCTGCACTCATCCAGGCAAGTGGAGAGTATTCCATCACACTCCTGACTTGTACCTTGTAGATGGTGGAAAGGCTTTGGGGAGTCAGGAGGTGAGTCACTCGCCGCAGAATACCCAGCCTCTGACCTGCTCTTATAGCCACAGTATTTATGTGGCTGGTCCAGTTAAGTTTCTGGTCAATGGTGACCCCCAGGATGTTGATGGTGGGGGATTCGGTGATGGTAATGCTGATGAATGTCAAGGGGAGGTGGTTAGACTCTCTCTTGTTGGAGATGGTCATTGCCTGGCACTTATCTGACGCGAATGTTACTTGCCACTTATGAGCCCAAGCCTGGATGTTGTCCAGGTCTTGCTGCATGCGGGCTCGGACTGCTTCATTATTTGAGGGGTTGCGAATGGAACTGAACACTGTGCAATCATCAGCGAACATCCCCATTTCTGACCTTATGATGGAGGGAAGGTCATTGATGAAGCAGCTGAAGATGGTTGGCCCTAGGACACTGCCCTGAGGAACTCCTGCAGCAATGCCCTGGGGCTGAGATGATTGGCCTCCAACAACCACTACCATCTTCCTTTGTGCTAGGTATGACTCCAGCCACTGGAGAGTTTTCCCCCTGATTCCCATTGACTTCAATTTTACTAGGGTTCCTTGATGCCACACTCAGTCAAATGCTGCCTTGATGTCAAGGGCAGTCACTCTCACCTCACCTCTGGAATTCAGCTCTTTTGTCCATGTTTGGACCAAGGCTGTAATCAGGTCTGGAGCCAAGTGGTCCTGGCGGAACCCAAACTGAGCATCGGTGAGCAGGTTATTGGTGAGTAAGTGCCGCTTGATAGCACTGTCGACGACACCTTCCATCACTTTGCTGATGATTGAGAGTAGACTGATGGGCGGTAATTGGCCGGATTGGATTTGTCCTGCTTTTTTTTGTGGACAGAACACACCTGGGCAATTTTCCACATTGTCGGGTAGATGCCAGTGTTGTAGCTGTACTGGAACAGCTTGGCTAGAGGCACAGCTAGTTCTGGAGCACAAGTCTTCAGCACTTCCGCTGGGATGTTGTCGGGGCCCATAGCCTTTGTTGTATCCAGTGCACTCAGCCGTTTCTTGATATCACATGGAGTGAATCAAATTGGCTGAAGACTGGCTTCTGTGATGGTGGGGATATCGGGAGGAGGTCGAGATGGATCATCTACTCGGCACTTCTGGCTGAAGATGGTTGCAAACGCTTTAGCTTTGTCTTTTGCACTCACGTGCTAGACTGCCATCATTGAGGCTGGGGATGTTTACAGAGCCGCCTCCTCCTCTCATTAGTTGTTTAATTGTCCACCACCATTCACGACTGGATGTGGCAGGACTGCAGAGTTTTGATCTGATTTGTTGGTTGTAGAATCGCTTAGCTCTGTCTATAGCATGTTGCTTTCGCAGTTTAGCATGCATGTTGTCCTGTGTTGCAGCTTCACCAGGCTGGCATCTCATTTTTAGGTACACCTGGTGCTGCTCCTGGCATGCTCTTCTATACTCCTCATTGAACCAGGGTTGATCCCCTGGCTTGTTGGTAATGGGTTCTAGTGAGGAATATGCTAGGCCATGAGGTTACAGATTGTGCTGGAATACAATTCTGCTGCTCCTGATGGCCCACAGCACCTCATGGATGCCCAGTTTTGAGCTGTTAGATCTGTTCCGAATCTATCCCATTTAACACGGTGGTAATGGACGGTGTCCTCAGTGTGAAGACGGGACTTTGTCTCCACAAGGACTGTGCGGTGATCAATTCTGTCATGAACGGATGCATTTGCGACAGATAGATTGGTGAGGTCGAGGTTAAGTCGGTTTTTCCCCCGTGTTGGTTCGCTCACCACCTGCCGCAGGCCCATTCTGGCAGCTGTGTACTTCACGACTCGGCCAGCTCTCAGTAGTGGTTCTACCGAGCCACTCTTGGTGATGGACATTGAAGTCCCCCACCCAGAGTACATTCTGTGCCCTTGCTACCCTCAGTGCTTCCTCCAAGTGGTGCTCAACATGGAGGAGGACTGATTCATCAGCTGAGGGAGGGCGGTAGGTCATAATCAGCAGGAGATTTCATGGGGTCCGGAGTCAATGTTGAGGACTCCCAGGGCCACTCCCTCCTGACTGTATATCACTGTACCGCCATCTCTGGTGGATCTCTCCTGCCGGTGGGTCAGGACATACCCAGGGATGGTGATGGAAGAGTCTGGGATGTTGGCTGAAAGATATGATTCTGTTAGTATGGCAATGTCAGGCTGTTGCTTGACTCGTCTGTGGGACAGTTCTCCCAATTTTGGCACAAGTCCCCAGATGTTGGTGAGGAGGACTTTGCAGGGTCGACTGGGCTTGGTTTGCCTTTGTCGTGTCCGATGCCGGGTGGTTTGTCCGGTTTTATTCTTGTGACTTTTGTAGCGAAATTGTACAACCGAGTGGCTTGCTAGGCCATTTCAGAGGACGATTAAGAATCAGCCACATTGCTGTGGGTTTGAAGTCACATATAGGCCAGACCGGATAAGGACGGCAGGTTTCCTTCCCTGAAGGACATTAGTGAACCAGATGGGTTTTTATGACAATCCAGTAGTTTCATGACCACCATTACTGATATTAACAAAATCCCTCCAGTCTCCAGATGAAGCAATTTTGAAAGAGGTTAGGGTTTTGCTCCAACACACTTATCTATGAGTCAAGTACAGTGGCATCTTGTCCAACCCTACACCACATGATCCCTTGGAAATTAGGCTACGACTTGTGGTGAATAGGAATAGTAGCGGCAGTTCATTCTGGCCATGGCTGAAATGCTGTCCAATTTAATATTTTTTAAATGCTGGATTGCTAGTGGAACAGCAGCAATGTTGGTGATTGTCCTGCTAATTTTTGCCTTAAATCAGTTTTACATTTGTCATTGACAGAACTACTAGTAATGGCTGGAACATGTTTGTAAATTGACTGAAAATCATGTGATTTATGGGGGGGGGGAAGTCAAGTACTCTGAGAAAGCAAGAACTTCTATTGATATAATACCCTTCATGTCCTCAGGATGTTACAAAGTGGCAATGAAGTACTTATGAAGTAATTTCCGTTGCTTTGATAGCAAATGTGATGGCAAAGCCCAATGTACAGCAATGTGATAATGACCAGTTAACCTGTTTGGTGGTGTGGTTGAGGGATAAATGTTGGCCAAGACAGAGGGAGAAGTCCCCTACTCTTATTTGAATGGTACTATGGATCTTTTACATCCACCTGAACAGGACCTTGGTTTCATGTGTCGTCGAAAAGATGGTACCTCTGACAATGCAGCACTCCCTTAGTACTGCACTGAAGCGTTGTCCCAGATTACATGCTCAAGAACCCATGGCATTCTGACTCTGATTAGAGTGTTACCACTGAGCCAACCTGACATTGCAGAAAATTGTTATTATGAGCTGCACAGAGATTTATTTTCATCTGATTAGAAGTGGGAAATAAAATGGTATTCCAGACAATTAATTACATCTTTAAAAAGTACACCTGTAATGTTACTGCAGTATTTTCTTTTGGTTGAAACAGCTCCAACAAAAGTATCAATATAAATGTACCCATGAATAACATTTTTTGCTGCAGAATTTTCCTTTCAAACTTGTAGTAATATAAAATCCTTAATTCTCTTGTTGAAAGATTCCCATAGGCCAAGGACATGGAGCAGGCATGCTGTCAATGACAACCAGTATAAAAGGGGAACTTGAAACAGATTCATCGCCACATAAAATGTAAAGGATCTATGTTTTAAGCAACGATTGTGATTTCAGAGCTGTCATCTGGTGTTGGGGTTCAGGTCCAATAACCCCATGTAAATATATGCATCACTTACTTATTTGCTTTTTCTAATGGTCCAGGACTTCGGCTCTCAGCTGTGCAGCATTTTTAGAAATATTTATTGTGAAATCATAATTGTGTATTCATGTGTCCACCATTTCTGACTCTTCACCAACACAAGTTAGTGGCATAATGACTGAAACCCAGTCTTTGGGTTCCATTGTATCTGTTTTTGAAATGTCTGTCTTTAAACTTGTTTTTATTAGCTTTAGCACTTTGGTGAATTGTGAATGGCGGTGAGAGGGAGTTAATTGGTAGTGGGATTCAAAAGGTTAGTTATGTGGTGGATTTTGTCATGTAGACTACCATCCTTGCACTGATTATCTCAAAATGGCATTACTGGTGAGGTATAAAACCAAGCTTAGTGTATAAAAATTAAATTTGCACATTGCTGAATTAAACTTAGTGATCTAAAACTGTGGTCTGTCTCCCCTCATGCTTACATTAACCTCAAGTGTCTTTTTAATATTAACTGTATTCTCCAATGCCATTGGTAACTGCCACCTTATATAATATAATATAGAAGGAGGCCATTCAGCCCATTGGGGGTGATTTTAAACCCCAAGAGCGGGTGGGAGTTGAAAATAGTTGTTTTTTGGGTCACGACCGCAACCCGGCATTATTTCCGGATTTAACGTCGGCGCATAAAAGTACAGGCTTCCCACTGGGAATGCAAAGTCCGAAAATGTTGTGGTTGCGACCCAAAAAACAACTGTTTTCAACTCCCACCCACCCGTTCTTGGGGTTTAAAATCACCCCCATTGTGTCTGTGCTGGCTCTTTGAAAGAGCTATCTGACTGTCCCACTGTTTCTACATTTCCAAGTTTTATACATTTTTTTCTTTTGTACTGCAATAACATTTCCACAATCTGGCAAAAGTGGGAGATTTATGTGCCACTGAATGTCGTCTTGTTGAGGTTTGCAGTGCGTAGAGTACGTGAAGTGTAAAAATGAAATGGTTTCTCAGAGATGCCTTCTGGAACGCAAATGAGAACTGATCTACAAATGTTTGTCTATCTATACCATAACTTAATGGTTGAACATTAAGTTTTTAAATCATTAATAATGTTAATAAAGCAGATGCTGTGCTCCTATAAAATCATGCTGATTGCTCGAAGTGTTGAGAACAGAGTAATTTTTTTACATCCTTTGTATTATTTATTGAGTCTTGCATTCCTACATCCTCTTTTGATTGGTAATGCAGAATCTGTATTGTTAATTGCTGCTTTCCACCACACGTAGACAGTGTGTTGAAATAGCTTCGATCACTTTATTAGCAGGAACATCGTTCAGATGGCTGTAAAATCTTTGTTCAGTCAAGTAGAAAAAGGTTGTTCAGGCTCAAATTATTTACTTTCCCATGCAGTTCTGAAGAACGTGGTAATAGGTGAAAACAGTGAAGGTAAAGACTGTCGTGGTCCGGTCCGTGTGAGTTTAAATTGACTGCTAGTGAAAGGTATTTAAATGTAATTAGCTTGTCAGAATGAAGCTTATAACAATTTTAACCTCATTGGCAATATAGCATTTATAAAGGGTCATTGTTCAGATATTGCTGGAGTTTGAAAAATTTAAATTGCAGTAAATATTTGAGGAGTGTGTCTTAGGGGGAAGGGGAGGGACAAAGCATTGTTTTACAACACCAACCTAGTTAACAGCAGTCTGTGTGAATTCCGATGGGGAAGAACCTGCCTGACCAACCTCTGCATCTTCTTTCAGGAAGTAACAACCCAAGTGGACTGTGGCATGATCTATGATGTGATGCACCTTGACTTCCAAAAGGCTTTGGATAAAGTCCCACACAAAAGGTTATTAGTTAAACTCGAAACCTTGAGGATTCAAGGTGAACCCTGGGAATGGGTAAGAAACCAGCTGAAGGATAAGGAACAATAATCATTTGTTAGAGGAGCTATGTTGGAGTGCGGGTGGGGTGCCTCTAGGGTTGCCAACCTTCCAGGATTGTCCTGGAGTCTCCAGGAATTAAAGATTAATCTCCTGAACATTGCTGTGAGCAACCTGAGAGAAAAATCATTGGTGCATTAAAAATATTGTGGTTTTTCTTCAATGTCTTTTTGAATACTTTTATTTTAAAAAAATATTGTGACAGGAAAAAAGGCTGTTTGATAGTCAAGCATTATCCAGTTGGGTAATGAAGAGTCTGTTCACTTTCCAATTGATGAAAAGCGGTACGTCACGAGGACGGATGTGTCAGGCGACCAATGGCAGGAGAGTGAGGGCCGGCGGGTGGCTTGAGGCTGGAGGTCATGTGATGAACATTTTTTTTTTTAAGAGGTTTAAACCAGAGTTGGCAGCCCTAGGTGCCTCAGGGCTTACTGTTGGGACCGTTGCTGTTTCTAATTTACATAAGTGCCCTGGATTTAGAAACTTAATGCAAAGTGGTCAATTTTGTAGATGATATCATGCTACCAGGAATCGTAGAATCATAGGAAGTTATGGCACCATTCAGCCCATCATGTCCGTGCTGACCGAAAAAGAGCTATCCAGCTTAATCCCACTTTCCAGCACTTGGTCTGTAGCCCAGTAGGTTACGGCACTTCAAGTGCACATCCAAGTACTTTTTAAATGAGTTGAGGGTTTCTGCCTCTACCACCCTTTCAGGCAGTGAGTTCCAGACCCCTACCGCCTCTAGGTGAAAAATATTTCTACTCCGCTCCCTTCTAATCTTTCTACCAATTACTTTAAATCTATGCCCCCTGGTCACTGACCCCTCTGCTAAGGGAAATAGATCCTTGCTATCCACTCTATCTAGTCCTGTCATAATTTTATATACCTCAATTCAATCTCCCCTCAAACTCCTTTGTTCCAAAGAAAACAATCCCAGTCTGTCCAATCTTTTCTCATAGCTAAAATTCTTCAGGCCTGGCAACATCCTCAGAAATCTCTTCTGTACCCTCTCTAATGCAATCACATCTTTCCTGTAATGTGGTTACCACAGTACTCAAGTATGCAGTACTCATGCTGTGGCCTAACCAATGTTTTATACAGTTCTAGTGTAACTTCCCTGCTCTTATAGTCTGTGCCTCGGCTAATAAGGAAAGTGTCCCGTATGCCTTTTTAACCACCTTATCTACCTGTCCTGTTATCTTCAGGGATCTGTGGACATGCACTCCAAGGTCCCTTTGTTCCTCTACACCTATTAGTATCCTCCCATTTATTGTGTACTCCCTTGCCTTGTTTGCCCTCCCCAAATGCATTACCTCACACTTCTCTGGACTGAATTCCATTTGCCACTTTTCTGCCCACCTGACCAGTCCATTGATATCTTCCTGCCACCTACATCTTTCCTCCTCACTATCAGCCACACGGCCAATTTTTATATTGTCTGCAAACTTTTTGATCAAGTCCCCCACATTCAAGTCCAAATCATTAATATATACCACAAAAAGCATGAGACCTAGTAATAGGAGTGGTGGAATCAAGAGTCAGCTCAGAAATTACAGAATAAGTGGGACAAAATATGTGAGTGGGCAGATCAATGGTAAATGAAATTTAATGCAGACAAACGTAAAGTGCTACAAATAAGAAGGAAAAATAGACAACATACATACTCCATGAATGGTGCTGAAATAGCTAAGTATGATGCTAAAAGAGACCTAGGAAAGACTTGCATTTACATAGCGCCTTTCACGACCTCAAGATGTCCGAAAGCACTTTACAACCAGTGAAGTGTAGTCAATGTTGTAATGTTGGAAACATGGCAGCCAATTTGTGCACAGCATGGTTCCACAAACAGCAATGAGATAATGACCAGGTACTCTGTTTTAGCGGTGTTGGTTGAGGGATAAATATTGGCCAGGACACCGGGGAGAACATTCCCTGCTCTTCTTCAAAATAGTACCAATCGGATCTTTTACATCCACCTGAGGGGACAGATGGGGCCTTGGTTTAACTTCTCATCTGAAAGACGGCAGCTTTGCCAGTACAACACTCCCTCGGTACTGCACTGAAGTGTCAGCCTGGATTACGTGCTCAAGTCTCTGGAGTGGGAGTTGAACCCATAACCGTCTGACTCTGAGGCAAGAGTGCTACAACTAAGCCACGGCTGACACCTAGGAATTTGAGTAAACTCGACACCAAATATGTCCCAACAAATGCAGAGTAGTAAATGACAAAGCCAATAGTATATTGAACCACAGAACCAAAACAATAGACTATAACTCAGAGGAAGTAATGTTCAAACCTTACTTTGCTCTGGTTAGACCACACCTTTAATACTGTGTCCAGTTCTGATGCCAAGAAACGAGAGACACTCAAATCCCAGAGGCAGTGCAGAGAGGAGCAATAAGGCTGATCCCTGGTGTCAGGGAAAGATTGGAGAAACATGGGCTAATCAGCTTAGAAAGGCATGTGAGAGGTGATCTTACAGGGGTCTACAATGCTGTTAAGGGTATAAAAAAAGTTAATCCAGAATATGACTACCTTTAGACTGCAGGAATAGAACTCGGGGAAAGGGGTTCAAATTAGTAAAAGGTAATTTGAGGACCGATACCAGGATTTTTTTTTTTCACACAAAGAGTAATCAATATTTGGAATAAACTTCCAGACACAGTAGTGGAGGTAAAAACTTTGAACTCATTTAAGAAACAATTGGATGTGGCAATGGAGTTGATATTAGCCTCTCTTTTGGATGGATGAATTAAGAATGGCCTCCCTCATCTGGAATTATCTTATGTATAATGATTGCTGATGGATTTAAAGCTGCTGCAGAAAGTGTTGAATCCTGGAGTCACTGACTACATCAATTTTGAAGTAATATGTGTGAGCAAAGTTTCGAAATTTGCCTGCTTGCATCAGTAACTTTTGAAATAGAGGAAAGTAAGGAACTGGTGATCTTGTACAATGACCTAATAGCAGCTGCATTCCGGTTCACTTTATTGTTGACATTGTGCGTACATTTTTTTTAATAAGTTGGGCGTATGAAAAAAGTTAAAGAGCATCAGGGTTTCAGTGAGAATTTTTTTCCCTTTTGAATTTTTTTCCCTTTTAAATTTTTTGTGGCTATCCAAAATTATGTTTTTGAAATGCAAGTCTTATGTTGACCAGGCCCACTGCTGACTTTACTATATAAAGGTGGGGTAGATGTTTAAAATTGCTTGTTTCTGTATCATATGTCGTAGTTAACATGGATTTTGAGAACTGATAACAAGGGATAGCATCTCAAACTTTTTTCGATGAACTTTCTTTTTTCTTTCATCCCCTGTCCTCGTTCTCTCTTTCAAATGCCATGTCCCAGTCAAGAGGCAAAGGTGTTCTACATCAATAGAACATATATGTAACAAAATTGTCACTCAGGACAGTTGTAAATTGTGTGAAGAATATATTGTTTGACTATAAGTTGCAGTATGTAGCATTTAAACTTCCAATATCAATAAATTCTGGAAAATCTCATGACTACAGCATGTGAGTCAGCTTGTAGGGGAACTGAAACTGTGGTGACTCTGACCATACAATTGAGATGCTTTTATTTGCCATCTGTGGTACATTCTGGAACTCTGACCCAAGTAGAAAAGTAGACTGGTAAGATCAATTGTGGAGTTAAAATTGCAGCATAACATGACTGCTTCTTTGGTTCTGATGAAGTGATGTAGCTGCACACTTGGTAGCTCACTTTTGTTATAACAGTCGGCTTGCTTGTGGAGGGTTCTAGAGTGCAGCTGACAGTGTTAACAGGTAAAAGACTGAAGTAAATTATATTTACTCTTGTACCCTGATGATTCACCTGTGAGTCTGAGGTCTGCGATGGCTGATTTTTAGACCTTTCATCTTCCATTGTTCAGCAACCAGGTTGTATGAAGCATTAAATCGGTCATTTTTTGCTTTTTTAAAAAAAATGTCATGGATATCTTCATTAGCATTGAAGATGTTTTGTGAAGATGACAAAATTATTCATAACGTGTTACAATATATGGTGTCAAATTTTGTTGTAATTTTTCTTTATTTAAGTTATTGAAGATTTGAAAGTGTTTGTTCTAATGAATCTGAATCAGTGCCAACTTTCATAAGTAACTTGTGACATTCGAGTGATTGGTTTTCCTTTACAAGTGCTTGAATTGTTTGATATTTTCAATCGAAGTATTAGTTTTGTGTAGGGGAATCTGCTGTCATTATCAAAGGATAATCGCATAACTTAACAGATTGAATATAGAAAAGTAAAGACTGGAAATGACTACAGTACTGTATATGGTGTATTTAGGCACTATGTGTGACAGCATGAGGTGATGAGTATATGAAACACCATAAGATGACTATGTTCAATTTTTCCTGCAAGTTTCAATTTGAGGTGATAACTTGGACTTTGGATGGCGGACAGACACTGCATTGAGAATTTACTGTATTTCTATTTGCAATACACATAGGTTAACACAATGCAAAGGGAAAGGTTTGTGGGGCCCAATGGCATTTTCCTATCCCTAAGCCTTTTTATGTTTATTGTAAGAATTAACTGCCTAGACCCTAAGCTCTGGAATTCCCTCCCTAAACCTCTCTGCCTCTCCCTCTCTCTCCTCCTTTAAGGCACTCCTTAAAACCTACTTCTTTCCCTGTCCGAATAGCTCCTTAAGTGGCTCGGTGTCAAATTTTGTTTGATAATACTCCTGTGAAGTTCCTTGGCACGTTTTACTAGGTTAAAAGCACTATATAAATGCAAGTTGTTGTTGTTGTATTATAGTGCACCAAGTGCTACCAACTCGCTACATACCATGTGGTATATCAACTAAAGAAAATTGTTAAAACTCACCCTAAGGGGGAAAAAACATCAGTTTTTTTTGACCTGAGCATGTGAATATTTCCTTCCAGTTTTCTTAAAGGAAGTTCGAGTTAGCAAAAGCAGATGTTACATCAACATCAAAACAGAATTTGAACATTTCTGATGCCTCCAATGTTCCTCAACAGTAGTTTTACTCAGTGCGTGGTTAATTAATGGTCTGTTTTGTTGCTGAAATAATTTCTAGTTTTAGCCTCAATCACAAAGTCTGCTATTAATTAATTCAAATTCAGATCTTTTTGGGGTATTTTGTTAATGCAGCAATATGCATCCATACTACCATCAATGTCCCTCTTCCCCTTGCTATTGGGCATTTGAAAGCAGCCCAGGATGGCATGCCTTATCTCCCCAAGTGAGCAATTGCCTGGACTTTAACTTAGTACCTCATACAGTACAATGGTTGAGATGGGTAACTTAGTGCAGTGGCAGACCCTCCACCGAAACTCACATCTCACCTCTGTGGTGCTGTATATTAGAGCTCTAATACACTGACTGGACTGCTGTATTCAACCTGTTCTTGACTAATTGGTATTGGATTTACAATTTTTTTTAGATGTTTTGCATTTGCTGGTTAATACTCCCTACTCCTTCAAAGATAATCATTTAATTCCCAATCAAAACTTTCTGATGCTGTAATAAAGACTAGCTATCTCTGCACCATCATTACAGCTTCTCAGTGAGGCACTTGGTGTCTATCTTAGGATTACCATAGCCTTTAAAATATCGCACAAGATGCAAATTTTATTTTCGTCATATCAGCTTCTGTGACATCATGAAAGATAGCAAGTTGTTTAATGCTTCTGATCTGCACACTGAAACTTAAAAGTATTTTCCAATCTGCGCAAATATCTTGCCAAACAATTAAACTCTGATTAACCTGAGACACTGTTGACTTAACAATTGGATATTCTGGCCCCAAAGGGACACAGTTCCATCTCAGTACCAAAACAATACATTATACCTTTCATAATATGTCCTATGATTGTAAAACAACATACTCAGCTTACCATGAGTAGCACTAAGGGTGTGGGTGTCAATTCCACTGATCCTAATTGGCTTCTGGAAAATTTGAGCTAATTAATAACATCTACATCACTGTCTTTGGGCCCACCTCTTTCAATCTTCTTTCTAAATCCTTTCAGCACTCATGAATACCCCCTCCACCCTTCCAAGAGCATAATTTCTGACCCACTGGACATTGCCACAGGAACTCCGAGATAAATGTATACATACACAGTTTGGGTTCCACCGGGATCATTTGGCTCCTGGCTTCGTCGCAGCCTTGATACAGACGTGGATGTAAGAGGAGAGGTGAGAGTAGCTGCCCTCAACATCAAGGCTGAATATGGCACAAATTAACCCGAGCAAAATTAAGGTCAGTGGGGAGAAAAACACCAGTGGCTGGAGTCCTAACTGACACAGGAAGATGGTCATGGTTGTCAGAGGCCACTTGTCGCAGCCCCAGGACATTATTGCAGAATTCTTCAGGGCAGCATCCTCAGCCCAACCATTTTCTGCTGTTTCATCAATGACCTACTCTCTCTTGTGAATTGAAGAGTGGGACTGTTTGCTGACGATTTTATGTTGTTCTGCTCCATTCACAACTCTTCCAATAATGGAGCAGCCCATGCTATATTACAGCAGCATCTTGGGCTGTTAAGTGACAGGTAACATTTGTGCCATGTAAGTGGCAGGCAATGGCCATCTCCAACAACAAAAAGGCCAGCCACCTACCCTGACCTTCAGTGACAACACCATCGTTGGGTCACCACTGACCAGAAGCTTAACTGGACCAGCCATATCAACTCCATGGCTACAGGAGCAAAACAGAGGTCTATGACGATTGGCTCATTTTTAGACTCCTCAATAACTCTCCAACTTCTACAAGGCTCAAGTCAGGAGCTGCACCCATCCATGTGAGTGGTAACAGCGCTCAAGAAGCCAGGACAGAGCAGTCGACTTGATTGGCACCCCTGCCACTAAACTCCACATCCATCCCCTCTGCACGCTATGGCTGCAGTATGTACTATCTAGCAACTCATCAAGCTTACTATGACAGTACATTCTAGCCTCGTGACCTCTGTCACTGAGTAGAAAAAGAGCAGTAAGATCTTGGGAATATCATCACCTCCAAATTCCCATCCAGGCCATGTACCATCATGACTTGGGCACACACAAGCATTCCTTCAGCGCCACTAGGACAAATTCCTGGAATTCCCTACGTGATGTCATTGTGAGAGTACCAACAGCACAATAACTGCAGTGGTTCAATGAGAAGGCCCACCTATCTTCTCAAGGGAACTAGAAATGAGCAATACATGCAGCTTTGCCAGTAGCACCTACATCCCGAGACAAAATTAAAGAGGTGGTATCTTGTTTAATGATCAGAGTCTTACAATGATCATTCTCTCTGTTCTTTATAGGACAAACACATGCTTAAAATTTAGTGTGTGTAATCCAAAAAGAGTAGGAACTTTTATCTGACTGTGGAAGTATTTGGGATGCAACATTTGAACACATAACCTAACCGGCTGAAAAGAGGGAAACATTACCCCATTCCTTAGCTTACACAGTCGTGAGTTTTCTGCTTTGATTGTGCTTGTAATGGTTCTTTTTGGCTAAACTGTCACTAAAGGATAATGTCACACAATTCCTATAAACACAGAAACAGAATTTACCTCCGAAACCTCAAGGTTGAAGAAACAAAATGTTCTTTTCAAACTTGAACAGGATGCATTGATGACAAGTGCTGTAGCTATACCCAGTATTATGGATGCACTGTTGTAGTAGGGTGCCTCAGATTTCTCATTGTTACTATAAAAACAAACACATGAGAATGAATAGGTCATCATCCAAACAATGATGGTGAGGGGATCCACTGGACAATGCTTTTTCTAATGTTTGGCACCATACAGGGGCTTAGACAGTAGTGTGATTTCCATAAACCTTTATATATCGATATCTATCTATATATCTATATATAGATAGATATATATAGAAATAGAATATCTCTTTATTCTGGAAGTATGGATTTTTTTGTGCTTCTTATTTTGAAGACTTTTCTAACTTCATAATCAATGGTTTCAACTTTTGGTCATTCGCATTTTCTGACTGCCATGTATCAGTTATGTTAGCTGAGAACTGTGTGCCTTCAGTCAATTCAAGCACTTGCTTTCAGTGCTGCAGGTCCTACTGTGGATTCTTCCCAGTGACTGATAGTGATGAAAAGTATTTTTGTTGCCTGACAGCCCGTGATTTTCAAAATGATGCAGACTTCATTAATATCAGTGTTAAAAATGGAGTATCATTAGGGTTGTTTAATAAGGATCGAACATGACCTCATTGTTAGAGGCACAATGCATACGGACAGCCAGAGAATTCTCGGACATCTCCAGCTCACAATCTGGGGGCTTCTGTAGTCACTGAGTTGCTTACCAGCCATGGAGTGTTACTCAGTTAAGCAGAGTCTTCATAAATGATTAACAGAGTTGACAGGGACTAGGTTGATTCCATTGTGTTGGTTATTAGAATTATGTGATTCAAACCAGTGTTGCCAATGTCTCTTACCAGAGTCATGACTCGACTACAGCCAGCAATGACGTTTCTTGATGCTACATCAACAAATAGAAATATAAATAAAGATACCTATTTGAGGTGTTCTAAAATAAAGCTTTCACTCTCATGCCCTCAGTTGTAGGTCGACTAGTCTTGTATGTGGCAACACTCGCGTAGTCTCAAGTCATAGTTGGAAAGTATGATTTGGTGTGTGCAGCAGCACTGGTTGCTGCAGATTTCAGTTGTCTTTTGCTCATCCTATTAAGCATCAGCAGTTAGTAGTCCACCAACATATTGAGTTAGTTGAGGCTGGTAGATTATGAACCCCAATTCTCAAGAGAGGGGCACTTTGTTATACTGGGAAAATGCATTGTTAAAATTATTAGTTCCCTTGAAAGGAAGCATTGTTTTATTGATCATCTGCCATGGTTTTTTATATAGATGGAATTAAGGACATCTGGAAATTTAGACATTTGTCTTGTATTCAAATTAATTATTAAGTAAATCCATTATGAAAAACCCTTGACTAAATAGTGTGTGTCATTATGTTCCTTGAATGGTCAGGAACCAAAAGGAAAAATCTATAGGACGTTCTACTTTTTATATGACCAAGTGGAGCATGTTTCATTGGGAGAGTATTTGTGAAACAGTGATCATAATATCATTAGGCTTAGGGTAGTTATGGAAAAGGACAAAGAACAATCAAAGGTGAAGAATTGTAAACAATTTTACAACACCAAGTTATAGTCCAGCAATTTTATTTTAAATTCACAAGCTTTCGGAGACTTCCTCCTTCCTCAGGTAAATGTTCAGGAGCTCCTTGAAGCCTACGCATTTATACATATAGAACAATACATGGTGTTTACAGACTGCCCCTGCAACTGCCCGTTGCCAAGGCAATCACCGTGTTCAGACAGAGAGGTGTCACCTGCAGAACCCCCGAATACACATTCAACAAAAAAACAAACAGGGAAAAAAAAACAGAGAAAAAAAACAGAGAGAGGCAGAAACATCCGGAAGGCAGAGAAAGCCAGCAAATGACCCATTATATTAAAGGTGAAGAAGGCTAATTTCAGTGAGTTGAAAGGGGATCAGGCCCGGTTGAATTGAAACAAAGATTAGCAGGTAAAACAGTAAATGAGCAATGGGAGGCCTTCAAGGAGGAGATAGTTCGGGTACAGACTAGACACATTCCTATGTGCGGGAAAAGCAGGACATCCAAAGCTAGAGCTCCCTGCATGATGAAAGAAATTGGCATTAAAATGAAACAGAAAAAGGAGGTTTATGATGAATGTCAGGTTCATAATACAGTAGAGAAACATGCTGAATATGGAAAGTGCAGAGGAGAACTGAAAAAGGAAATAAGAGGAGCAAAGAGAGTGTATGAGAATAGATTAATGGGTCACATAAAAAGGAACACTAAAGCATTTTAGAAACATATAAAGAGTAAAAAGATAGTCAAAGGAAGGGTGGGACCAAAAAGGAAAGATACTAAAGAAGAGGATGCTGCCAGTGTCACAATAAGGAGGAAGGGTAGAGAAATTGGATAGGATAGAAATAGATAAAGAGGAGGTACTTCAATGGCTGTCAGTGCTCAAAGTAGAAAAGTCACCTAGTCCAGATGGGATGAATCCTAGGATGCTGAAGGAAGTAAGGGTGGAAATGGTGAAGGCTTTGGCCACAATCTTCCAATCCTCCTTGGATGTGGGAGTGGTGCCAGAGAACTGGAGGATTGCAAATGTTACACCCCTGTTCAAAAAAGGGGAGAGACACAAACCAGGAAACGACACGCCAGTTAGCCTAATGTCGGTGATGCGGAAACTTAGAGACCATAATCCGGGATAAAATTAATTGTCACTTGGAAGAACATGGGTTAATAAATGACAGCCAACATGGATTTGTTAAAGGCAAATTGTGTCTGACAAACTTGATTGAGTTCTCCAATGAAACAACAGGGAGGGTTCATGAAGATACTGCAGTTGGTGCTCTCTGTATGGACGTTCAGAAGGTGTTTGATAAAGTGCCACGTAATAGACTTGTTATCAAAGTTGAAGCCCGTGGGATTAAAGGGGCAGTGGCAGCGTAGGTAAGAAATTGGCTAAGAGACCGAAAGTAGTGGTGAACAATTGTTTATCGGACTGGCAGGAAGTATACAGTGGTGTCCCCCAGGGGTCGGTATTAGGACCACTGCTTTTTTTGATATATATTAATGGCGTGGACTTGGGTATAGGGGGCATGATTTCAAAATTTGCAGATTACACACAGCTTGGAAATGTATTAAACTCTAGGACTATTTAGACAGACTGGTGAAATGAGGAACCACATCTCAGATTAAATTTAATGCAGAGAAGTGTGAAGTGATGCATTTTGGAAGGAAAAATGAGGGAAGGCAATTTAAACTAAATGGTACAATTTTAAAGGGGGTGCAGGAACAGAGAGACCTGGGGGTTTCTGTACACAAGCCTTTGAAGGTAGCAGGACAAGTTGTTTTAAAAACAAACATACGGGATCCTTCGCTTTATAAATAGAGGAGTACAAACGCAAGGAGGTTATCCCTCAGCTGGAGTATTGTATCCAATTCTGGGCACCACACTTTAGGAAGGATGTCAAGGCCTTGGAGAGGGTGCAGAGGAGATTTACCAGAATTGTACCAGGGATGAGGGATGTCAGGCCTATGGATAGACTAGAGAAGCTGGAATTGTTCTCCTTCAAGCAGAGAAGGATAAGGGGAGATTTAGTAGAGGTGTTTAAAATTATGAGGGGTTTTGGTGGAGTAGATAGGGAGAAATCGTTTCCACAGGCAGGAGGGTCAATAACCAGAGAAGACAGATTTAAGGTAATTGGCAAAAATTCCAGGGGGGAATTTTTTTGCACAGCGAGTTGTTATGATCTGGATGCACTGCCTGAAAGGGCGGTGGAAGCAAATTCAATAGTAACTTTCAAAGGGGAATTGGATATATACTTGAAAAGAAGAAATTTGCAGGGCTATGGGGAAAGAACAGGGGAGTGGGACTAATTGGATAGCTCTTTCAAAGAGCCAGCACAGACATGATGGTCCGAATGGCCGGCTGCTGTGTTGTATATTCTATGATTGTCGGTCAAAGCAGAATAATTTCTCTCTCTCTATATCTATCTATCTATCTATATCTATATATATATATATATATATATATATATATATATATAGGCTACAAAGCATCATCTATATCTGATAGTTAAAAGAAAGCAAATAACTTGCATTATGAGAACAAGCACTTGGTAATTACTGTGCTCCAAGCTGGACTTGTGATTAACTTCTAGAGAGCCCTACATTATTTTTTTCTGCCCTGGTATGATCCATTTTTGTGAGGATCTTCGAAAAAACAAATGAATGCTGATTGAACTACCATGGGTATGGTCTTCATTCTTTTAAATGCAAAGAAAGAAAGACTTGAATTTATAGAGCACCTTTCACGATCTCAGGATGTCACAAAGCTCTTTTCAGCCAACGAAGTACTTTTGAAATATAATCACTGTTGTAATGTAGGAAACGTGGCAGACAATTTGCGCACAGCAAGATCCCACAAACAGCAATGTGATAATGACCAGATAATCTGTTTTAATGATGTTGGTTGAGGTATAAATATCGGCCAGGACACTGGGGAAACCTCTCCCCCCACCCCCCCAGCTCTTCTTCGAAATAGTGCCATGGGAACTTTTATGTGAACCTAAGAGGACAGACGGTGCCTCAATTTAACATTTCATCGGAAAGACGGCACCTTCGGCAGTGCAGCACTTTGGAGTGTCAGCCTAGATTTTCTGCTCAAGTTTCCGGAGTGGGACTTGAACCCATAACCTTCTGACTCCAAGGCTGACACCAATGTTCTTCATCCTTCTCTTGCAAAGCTTCTTTGCTGTCTGATCTGGTGCAATCTGGGGGCTTTTCTGGATGTAACTTCTGTTTATTGATCTACTTTCTGTCCTGTCCCCTCATGTCAAAACAACTGAAGTAAATTTTCAGCATGAGGCTTTGGGGAAGAATCATTTGACTGTCCTGATTCCTGTCGGTACCTTAAAGGTACAGTATCCCAGCAATTTCTCCCCCATTCATTTTAATGTGAAAATTCAAGTACATTCAAAGAATATGGCAGAGCGTATCTATGGTAGATAATCTATTTTTTAAAAAAATAGTCTTTTATTTTCTAGCAAGGCAAAATGGAACAACTTTCAGTCTAATTTTTCTTAAATGGAGAGCTAGATAAATATACAAAATTTGTAAGTTTGTCTTCCATTGTATTTTAAATGTTGGATGAAGGTACACCTTTTCTAAAGGTCAAATGTGTAATTGCAAAGTATGCAGATTTTAAAAAAGGAAGTCAATAAGCTGTTCTTATTTAATTTCAAATTTGGGAACCAGAAGGCGGGGAGGAAGAAGTTATTGGTCAGCCAAGACTTGGTGGTGACAGTGAAGACTGACTAGAATGGACATTAATATTTTAACAAATGTTTCTGCTCATTTGTATGAAAATGCACCGTTCCTCAAATAGCTACATAACTGCTCAATCCATAGCAGGTGCGTTTGATGAAACCCACAGCACCACCAATAAAACTATTACAAATCACAGTAACTAGCAGAATATATAAGTGGCTGAGTGTACTAGCAGTAACTTCCCTTTTTTGATGAACATCTTCAGAACTATGTCATGCCTCAGTACTTAAGTCTTTTCCTGGCATCTGTGCAGTGACATCTTTCTTCCTCATGAGATGAAGGACAGCATTCTGAGTGGCAGAAAGGGAGGATATTTTTGTAATTTTTTTCATTCCAAGTGACATATAAGTTGGTCCTGGGAATAGGATCATATTTTGTAATTTGGGCACACAAGGGCTCGATTTAACGCCCCCCCACCCCCCCCGCCTCCACATCATTGCTGCCGGGATCGGGTGGGAGCCAGCGTTCATAAATTTAAAGAAGGCCCGGGAGTTATAATGGCCTGCTCGCTTCAGCCTCTGTACGACGCAGGTTAAAATTGGGGCTACACTATCTGCACTGTGCACTCCCCAGTCAAGTAGGCCTCCTGCTTTTCTTGTGCTGGTAGTGCATCTTAACCCGACCAGAAACTTGCTTACAACTGCCCATACTCATTTCACATGAGGATCTTGGAGCTAATGGAAAGAATGTCACTTTGGCCTGAATTTTTACAAAACAAATCACATTATCAAATTCAAAACTTGCTATTGTCGGAAACATTGCATAACAATTTAGTTCCTGAATTCTGCATTTTATCGGCATTTGAAGAATGCTGCAGCATGGGGGGATAAAGAAACAAAAGTTTGATTTTTTTTTAATTAAGAACTTATTTCTTTACAAAATAAGATCACAAGAAAGGCTTTATAATATTTTTATAAGTATTGCATTTCATCTGTATTTGGTGGAAAACACTACTGTCTACCAATATTACTTCAAAAAAGGGCAAAACTGTCTCCAGTAAAATATACACGAATTATGAAATCTCTACAAATCTGTATTCGCAGAAGCATAACTGAACCAGCTATATCAACACTTTGATGCTGGGCGCTCTGCAATGAGTGGCTTGCCTCCTGACGCCCTCAAAAGTCTCTCCGTCATCTACAAGACTCTGATCAGGAGTGTGATAGAATACTGACTACTTGCCTGGATGGGTGCAGCTACAACTACACTCGAAGCTCAACACCATCCAGACAGAGTGATCTACTTGATCAGCTCCCTTGTCACTGGACTAAATACCCACCCCTTATTTAATCATTACCCTCCCAGGCCCATGACCTCAACTACTGAGAAGCACAAGATAGCATCATCTTCAAGTTCCCCTCCAAGGCACACACGATCCTAACTTGGACCTATATCGCCATTCCTTTATTGTTGCTGGATCAGAATCCTGGAATTCCCACTTAGCACTATCAGCCTAAGGAATGTAGTGGTCCAAGAAGAAGGCCCACTGCCACCTTCTCGGGGTACCTAATGATGGGTAATAAATGTGGCTCTGGCAGCACTGCGCATGTCCTGAGAGCAAATAGAAGCAAACTGAATTCAAACACAGGTCCGTGAAATAACCCACTGCATCAGCCAGCCACAATTTTATATTTTTTAAAATCTACTTTTGCATCTGATGTAGGAACCATGCTACTTATTTTATTAAAATGTTCCTCTGGCCTCTTGTTATCGAGGGGAGGGAGAGAGGAAAGGAAAGATTGCACTGGTAGGCTAGTTTGCATAATTGTTTAGCTAATTTCAGCCCTCAGGTCCTGTATTGTGTATATCTGCTTCAGAGAATAATTTGGAACTTTCCAAATTGCACTGTTGGTCTTTTGAAATAGACAGTGGGTGAACGACTTTCCTCTTTTTTTTTCCCCTCACGCTCCACTGTCTCGCTGATGTACAGTCCCATGGGTACTACATCTATTGGTTCCTCAACCAGGTGGCTCGTTTGTGAGCTGTGCTTGAACCTGTTCTCATCTGATGTCCGCCTGTATTTTCCAGCAAGGCTCTCTGGATGATGATGAGCAGAAACTTGACCACCTTTTCCTCTTAGCTCGCCCATGGGCTCTCAAGCCACTGTAGTACCTCAACTGCTACCCTGGCTGAGACCAGCTAAATAACTAGAGACTGTGAATCAAACCTGGACAAGGTGATACCTTTATCCAGTAAGCCACAGGAAACCTAGTTCTGCTGTTTTAAAGTAGATCCCTGGATCTACTTTAAATATGGATATTTAAATGTGGATATTTAAATATGGATATTTAAATGTGGATATTTGTAAAACACTAACAGTTCATAAGACCATGTACTTCAAGGTATTGAAACTACATTTTTTTGCTGAAATTGATGAATTCCCTGATTGGCTCAGATTCAACCTACAATGCAGTAAGTGCCACAGCCAATTCAGATCAGGATGGTAATATATTTAGTAATAAATGTGATTATATGAACAGGAATTCTGCCAGAGTTAGGAGATTTGTTTATGTTTGGTCAAGTTGTAAAGTCTGATCTCTGATTTGCTAAAGGAAACAGTGTATGCAGGATTTTCAGTGTTTGAGCGTTATGCTCATGAGGAATCAATTCTAAGCTGTGCCATTAATAATTTAGGTCAGAGGTTTAAAGCAGCGTATTTTGCTTCATCTGTTAGTTTTTTACCTTGAGTTCAAGGTCGTATAGGATATGAAGTTTCTAACTTTTAAGCCAAATAGAGCATTTTGGGAAATTGTGTCCTGCCATATCTTAGTGACGAGAGTTTTTACTAGATCTCCACTGATTCTGCTCTTGAACTGGCTGTTGGTGATTCTCACTATTTTATTTCTTCCTGATCCCCATGGAGAAGTGACTTGTTCACTTGATTTCTCCCTCAGAAGGCTTGATTGTATTGTAGATTTAGGTCGAGGATTAATCACTGGGAAAACGCCACCATTAAGAATTGCTCTGAGGATGTTATCTGCTTTCTTCAGAGAGAAGCCAGTTTGGTAATACTGACTTGGGCTGAGATGCGCGTATCACTTTTTAAACAAAAGCTACTTGAAGCAGTTGGGAGGTGGAAATCTCGTGTGATTCAGCCTCATGCTACTTTTTTTAATGACCACATACTGTATATAGCAGTGTTCTGAAATATATTAGGTTTGTTCATGTGCCCCATTCCACAAGGAACTAGCCAGTGAAAGTTCGGCTTTATCATAGAATCATAGAAGTTACAACATGGAAACAGGCCTTTCAGCCCAACATGTCCATGTCGCCCAGTTTATACCACTAAGCTAGTCCCAGTTGCCTGCACTTGGCCCATACCCCTCTATACCCATCTTACCCATGTAACTGTCCAAATGCTTTTTAAAAGACAAAATTGTACCCGCCTCTACTACTGCCTCTGGCAGCTCGTTCCAGACACTCACCACCCTTTGAGTGAAAAAATTGCCCCTCTGGACCCTTTTGTATCTCTCCCCTCTCACCTTAAATCTATGCCCCCTCGTTATAGACTCCCCTACCTTTGGGAAAAGATTTTGACTATCTACCTTATCTATGCCCCTCATTATTTGGTTTTGGTTCTTGCTAGGATATATTTTTAATATAAAGTAAAGCCATGTGAGCTGGTCATTGGCAGAATTATTTGCTGAATGAAGTGAATAACTGGAAGCAATTTACATCCTTAAAATTAGACAAAAGAAAAATGGCAGTTGCTGGAAATCTGAAATATAAACATAAAATACTGGAATTACATATTAGGTGCAGAATCTGAAAAGAGAAAAGGTAGGTGGAGACCTTTATCAGAAGTCTCCTTCTGAACTTGTAGACAGTTCTGATGAAGGGTCGCTTCTTGAAATGTTAGCCAATCTACTTTTTTCAGTTGCTGAGACAAGCTGTTTATTTCTAGCAATTTTCTGCTCTTAAAAGAATTTTTGTCACATTTAAATGCTACATAATCCTAGTCTGCTAGTGGTTAGAACAGAGCCACTAACTAACCAAGGGTGTTTTACTTTTCCACTTTCCTGCTTTGAAAAATGAAACTCTTTATCAGCCTACGAGTAAAATCTGTCTAGTTATTCCTGCGTTTCCAGCTCTTGATATATTGCACTTTATAGGGCCAACTGAAGGTTGGGTTTGTCCCAAACTAGGAGCACAACTGGGAATCGGCTGAATTATGTATTTCTGAATTTGCGGATGTATAACCCTTATCATCCCTTTTTTTTTGAAGAGGGTTGATCCACATATTGATGCTGATTTGGATGTACCAGTGCACACTAGGCAGTTCCACCCATCCTGTCTGTGCTGAGCCAGGATAATAGAATCAGGTTTCTATGTAAACAAGGCTATGCTTTCTCTGCTTTCTTGGTGCATATTGGAGCTCTTCTGTACCCTGCTTACTTCATGTCTCATCTGTAGAAAAAGTATTCCTTTTCAGACTTAATTTTCAGTCAGCATAAGAACTACTTTTAAAAGCTGAGTTAACAGTTTGTGGTGATTGGAAAGTTAATTTAGGCATAACGGTGCCCTAATGGCACTTAGTAATTTTGTTAAACAGCTCCAGTCGAATGCTGTAAAAATGTCCAACATTTATGAGTCCTTGCACAGTTTCTGAATGCAACAAAAAATGCACCTTTTGGGATCAAGGCCACGACAGCATGTTTCCCAGCACGTAGCAACTCTAGTCATAGCACTGCTTTCCATTCAATGCACTGAAAATGGTGTTGGGTGGGGGGGGAGGCAGGCAGCTGTCAGATTCACTTTGTAGCCTCTGTAAGCAGAAATTGGATGGTTGACAAAAGCTAACGTACTCTTTAGTGAGCTTTTGTAAAGATCAAAATATGTATCATTGTGAACCTAAAAATCTAGCTTGGTGTGTTTTTGTCTTGGTATCCTACTTGCTGAACCCATTGTTGCACAAGCTTAATGAGGATTGAGAAGATTGGTCAGTTTTAATAAAGATACTTCTTAATGAAGTCACAGTTCGGTCTCAGTTTACATGATTACTATGTTTAATCTGGCAAACAGCGTTTCTTTTTGATTCACAAATGTTACTTTTTGTCTCTATCTACACTGAACACAATTCAACGGGATCAATACAGGCATTTTTTCATTGCTCCAGGCGAGTTGAGGTTTATCATGCTGGCAACCTATTCACTTCCTCGCGGCTGATTTCTCTTGTGGCATCTCTGTTGTCTGAGCAGCAGAGGGCTCAGGACTGAGGAAATTACTCTTCGTGTGCCCTCACTTTTCTGTTAACAAAAAAAATGCTCCCACCTCTTGTGTATTGCAGCTGTGATGGTGTAGAGTATTACATTATCAGCACCGCATTTATGTGGAGGGGAGAGAATGCCTGTTTTCTTATTGGAGCCACCTGTGATCTAGAACAGTTTTAACAATCGTCCAAGGCATCATCTTCAAAGCTGACAAACCATGACAAAAATCACAATAGTTGGTTGCCAGGCTTTTTTCAGATCTCATAGGGGGAAATTGAAGCCATTTTTAACCTGCTTTTGAGAATTTTGTTTTTGTAAATTCTAAGTGACTTGCATCTATGAGAAGAGATTTAGGTTAACTTTGCGAACTGCTGTATTTCAATATTCGAAATGGTCTTGAAACTTGGAATGTGCATGATTTGTTCTTTTAAATATATATATTTAGGATTCAATGTTGAAATGTATAACTCTTTCTTGTACCTTTGCAGGAGATGGACATCTTGGTGTTTAGCTGTGTTTTAGAGAAAGAAAAGCACGCTGGCTAGATTGGTCCAAAGAGCATCATTGGAGCCATTGCTGCGTGAAAAGACTTGCTCGCCTTTTCCAGGATGAAGAAAATCAGCCTTAAAACGATCAGAAAATCCTTTAACTTGAACAAAGGCAAAGATGAAAATGAATTTGTGGTGGTACAGCAGCCGTCACTTGTCAACGATTTTGGGAAGGAGGACCCTCTTTTTAGTTGTTACGGGAAAGATTTGGCTGGTAATGATCTAAACAAAGCGGACGAGGATGACAAAGGACCAAAAAATAAGGCAAAAAGTGAAGGTTTGATGGGTACGCTGAAAAGGAGGCTTTCTGCAAAGCAGAAACAAAAAGCTAAAGGGAGTTCACCTTCTGTCAGCTTAGTGGAGGACGATCGATTTTCCTCCTCTTCAACCCCAATGAGCATTAATGATTTAAAAGCTCAAAGACCCTTGAGGTCCACGTCACTTCGTGGCCACCATTACAGTCCTACACCTTGGCCTTTGCGGTCAGCCAGCTCAGAAGAGACCTGCATTAAGATGGACGTTAAGGTCAAAGCATTAGTCCACAATAATAGTCCAAACCAGGCATTAAATGGAGTTCGTAAGGAGTTCCACGATATGCAGACGGACCATGTGTTTCAGGACCAGAACAACACAATCAAAGAAATTGAGTCCCAAAATGGCGACTCTCATCTGAATATTGATGAATCTTGTCATGTTCCTGTGGTCATTGGATTAATGCCTCAGGACTACATTCAGTACACAATGCCTTTAGATGAGGGAATGTATCCTATGGAAGGGTCCCGTACCTATTGTCTTGACAATCCATTGCCAATGGAAGTTGCATCAGTGCCATCCCAGGTATGTAGTAGCACCCTACAGGCAGATGAAGGCCATATGGCCCCAGATTTAGTGGTTGCTTCTGATATCTTCTTGGATCCACCTGTAAATGGTCTATTGATTGGTACCACAGGTGTCATCTTGCAGAACTCAAGTTCTAACCATGTTGATATCCCTCCACTATCTCCACTCCTACCTCCAGTTCCAAATCAAATGCAGTTGACGTTTCCTGAGTTTGGTGGTACAGCTGCCCATGTAGCAGAAAGGGTTCGTCATCATTTGAACTTTGATCCAAATTCTGCTCCAGGAGTAGGAAGAGTTTATGACTCTATACAAAATAATGGTCCAATGGTGGTCACAAGTCTCACAGAAGAGCTGAAAAAACTTGCAAAGCAAGGATGGTACTGGGGCCCCATAACACGGTGGGAAGCAGAGGAGAAGCTTGCCAATGTGCCCGATGGTTCTTTTCTTGTGCGTGATAGCTCTGATGACCGTTATCTTTTAAGCCTGAGTTTTCGTTCACAAGGCAAAACTCTTCACACTAGAATAGAACACTCGAATGGCAGGTTTAGCTTTTATGAACAGCCTGATGTGGAGGGGCACACATCCATCGTAGAGCTGATTGAGCATTCAATTAAGGACTCTGAAAATGGAGCGTTTTGCTATTCTAGGTCTCGCCTACCTGGATCTGCAACTTATCCTGTAAGACTAACAAACCCAGTCTCCCGGTTCATGCAAGTGCGTTCACTACAGTATTTGTGCCGTTTTGTTATTCGTCAATACACTCGAATAGACTTAATTCAAAAACTGCCTCTGCCAAACAAAATGAAGGATTATTTGCAGGAGAAGCACTACTGAAAAGTTTTGAAGTCTTGCAGATTGCACTTTTGGAACTGGAATGCATTGGAATATTTTTTTAAAATATAATTTATCGAAAATTAGCTTAAAAAAACCTTGTTTAATTGAAGGTGCACCTTCATTTTGTAATCACAGGTATCCGTTCTATTTCTTTTGTCTTCCCCACCCCACCCCACCATGCACCCAGCAGATGTTGAGCACGGTCTATTTGTCAAAAAAAAGTCATCCCATTTTTACATGTTGAGATATAACACTATTTTCTCAATCACCTGTGAAAGAGTGCTGGGCCCAGTCTAAGCCCACTCTTTGTAAATTTTACACCGTTAACTGCAGATTTCTATAGCTGCCATCTGGATCTACATCACAACTAGTATACTAAATTCCCATGAGCCAGATAGCCAAGTGCTACGATGGCCTTATTAGAACAGCCATTTTGCATTTCAGATATTCTTACTCATTAGACTCCCAAGAATTATCAGTGATGTCAATGCTGATGACTGTTTGGCCAAAAAATATTTAGCTGTACATTTATATATTAAAATTGAATTAATACAACTATCTTGTGGACCAGCATACTTCTGTCATCTATTAACGTTGGCTTTTTCCGAATATATTGCATTTAAAAGACCTAGTCCTTGGATAATGCCATGTTGGAGTCAGTGCTTCTGTGCTGGTTGGCTCAGCTCAAAAGCATGTGACCCTCCCCCAGTGGCAGGGTGTAGCAAATGAGGTAACACCTGAGCAATTTATCTGCTTTAAAATCAAGCTATGATTTGTTTTTAATTGAAAACAAAATTGTTAAATGGAGAGAACCAAACAAGACAATGTGTTCGGTGCAGTAGGGTGCACAAACCCATGTCCGATTTGCTGTTTATTTGGCAAAGTTTGCTGGCATAGTCAGCTGCCAGCCTGAAATTTCACACCTTGTGCCACTTTTCCTGCATACAAATTACTGTATTTCTATTTCTGACAAATCTTTCTTAAACAGACCTGTGCACGAGTCCAAAAATTCTGCCTTTTTTTGATTGGAATTGTTTTTCCTTAAAATTCTGCTATGTTTTGTAAAAGATAGAATTTACCATCGTTTTCCTTTTTATATTTTCCTCTTGTTAGCATTTTGAGTTTGATTTGAAAGATGGTTTCCAAATGCCTTTTTATAGTAGAGCACAACATAGATTTATTTTCACATGTCTGGTTTGCACATAAGGTTCTTGTGCCAGTTTGTGCTTGTTAGCCCACGGACCAATTTTGTAAAGGGCCATCATGCCAGTATTTTGAGTAATGGTTTAAAATCCAGTGGAAGACCACATTGAATATAGTAAATATTCGAGTGTTATCCCTGGTTTTAAAGGGAACTAATGAGCTTTATTTGCGTATTTCAAATTGTTTAAAAAAAAGTTGTAAGACATCAACATAAATTTCTGAGGTAACACGGAATGACATTTTATGGATTCTTTTGTTTTCAACTGAATCACATGAATTATAATTTGGAAATCATGATGGAGGACTTTGAACAATTACTCATTATGTCTCTATATCCTTGTAACCATCTGGTAAAGATTGATTAATCATACCAGTGAGGTAAATTGGATGTTTTTTGTGATTTTTATCAGTTGGCATATTATTACTGTAGTTCATTTGTATTTCAATAGACCAACTGGCTGAAATTTAGCAATAATTTCTTTCTTTTCCTCCTTCTGTTGAAGTACTTTGTGCACTTTTAGGTTGTGTTCAGTTTCACGTTTTCCTGTATTGCCATATAGAAAACTTCTGTAGTGTACAGGCAAACTGTTCCTATAAAATCATTTGTAATATGCCAATTATTGGTGTGCATTGTCATTCATAGCTATACACAACACGTGGAATGCGGTGTTTAGCACTATTGTTCCTACTTGGTCTTGCACAAACACTGAAAGTCATATGAATAATAAACTTTGACTGACATATTCAGGCACCAATAAATCTGAAACCACAAGATTGAAGCAGACTACTTGAAAGATAGCTGTTTTACTATGCAGTTTTTTTTTGAAGATTCTTCATTTGAACAAATCTTCTATACTGAGCAATGCATGTAGCATTCTCTGATCAACAGTTTTATGTACAATGGTCAATGACATGCATATTAGCACTCTCGCTTCTAGAGAAGTTGTGTAAAATACATCTTGGCCCAGAATTTGCTGAAGAAGTAACGCGTGTGATCAACGCACGCCATTATTAATGTGCAACTCGGCCAACTTGTGGAGAGGAAGAGATACCCCGTGAATTTCAAATCGCCACCAGTTTCTGGATGATTTGCGCTGCTCCGCCATTAGCTTCACGAAAACGGCATCTTGCCCTTAACTGCCCCATGATTTTCATGAAGTTGCTGCATTTGCACATTAATTGCGCATTAAACTCACCACAGAAAGTTAAGTCTAGTAATTAACAGCGTAAATACTCTATTAACGTGATAATGTTAATTACTGCTAATCAACCTCTCTGACCCAGAAAGTGAACAATTAAAAGTGTGGAATCTCATTCCCTCAAATTGTGAATTGTTAGAAATTTTTAAAAAGTAATTTAAAAAAAAAAATCTTTATTTTCCTTTCTGTCTCTTTTCTCTCGCTCTTAATCCAATCTTTCTTTCCCTCTCTCTATTTCTCTTTCTGAACCTGATTCACCCACTGTAATTCACCCTCCTTCTCAGTCCTTCCTCTGTTTATTTCTCAATCCTTTAATCTCATTGGTTAAGGATCACTGTCTGTCCCATTATTCCCCAAAGTCCCAGATCACACGTTAGCCAGCTCGCACTTCCAGCAACCTTGTGGGCAAAAATTTTTAAAATCTAAACATGCACGAACAAGTCTAACTAACGGGGCATGCCGTGAAATGCAAAATCTGGGCCCCTGGTTTTTGGTTGGGAGGCAGATGAGAGTACGACTCCCATAGACTCATTGTTACAGTGTCTACTGTACAAAATGTTTAGTGCTTAACGACATATGGCTTTAAATGGATTCTTAATTATTTTAAGAT
The DNA here is from genome assembly GCF_035084215.1 of Heptranchias perlo. NCBI lineage: Eukaryota > Metazoa > Chordata > Chondrichthyes > Hexanchiformes > Hexanchidae > Heptranchias > Heptranchias perlo. The sequence goes on from NC_090327.1 coordinate 106,952,720, forward strand.
ATTTTATACCTGCAGTTTGTATTTTTATTCAGTGTTAAAGTAGCAAACCTTCAAATTGACCAGCCTGTCAACCCATAGTCTGATGCAGTGGCAAATTTGACAGATGACCTATTGGATTTGTTTGTTCAGAGTGGTGAAAATGCGCTGCTATTGCTCCAGGTCCACATGAAGTAACATCATGATCCTGACCTGATCTACAGGGTCATCAGTCGTCATCTAATTTTACAAAGAGATTAATGTTCTGGTGACTAATGCTGCATTAAGGCAGCTAAGGAGAGGCTTAGGGGAGGGATTTGGTGTGACCATCTCACAGCAATATCTCAATATCTGAGAAGCGTTTCTTTTGTCAGACTGCCTCTCAACCCTACTTGACATGGAATCTGCAATTGGTGGTCATTAGTGATCAGAGTGAAAGCAGGATCAGATGCAAAACAATTGCTGGAAGGTTTGCCCCAAAGTAAGTAAATTGAGACCTGTTGCAAGGGAAAATGACTTTCATTTAAGGAAGGGGAAAAATAATCTTTAAAAAGGATTCTATCTGACCATTTTATAATGGCATTCCCCATATACCTGAGATACACTGTTGGAATAAATTACAAATAATCCTTTATGTTCTCATATAAGGTGACCCAAGAATAAGATTGCCTCTCCCCACAAAAATCCATGATCTTGCAAAACAGAAAAATTACTATCCACCATACATTTTCTCTTGGTTCTTTCACGTTTGACTGAGTGCATTTCTTTAAATTGTTTTAAAATCTCTTCTCCCTGTATCTGCCCTATGATGTAAGGGAGGGAAAGTTGCCATGTAAATATCACAGCACAGGAAGAACAGAGCAATGGCTGACAACAGGTCGGAATGCACTTGTATGGTGCAGTTGATCCCTCTATCCTTGGGGATATTGCTGCTCCAACAGGAAAAAAACAATACGATCCGTGTATAAAACTTTTAGCCTCCAACATGGACATGAATCTCCAGCCTTGCCTGCAGGTATATGTAGTAATGCTATGACTTGTATTTTAATGTAATCCCAATCCCTGTAACAAACATATTTTCCAAATCTCCTGAAAGTCAATGTGACAGATACTTCTATGAATGATTTAGACCAAAAAATTTTCCAAATCAAAAGCATCTGTTTGTTTTGTGTTCAGATTGTTTGGAGTACCCATTTTAAACTGCTAATCATAACCATGCAATTTAGCACATTTGCTACTTAATAGTGAGCCTGTGATTTTTTTTAAAACTTGGAACTTGAAATTCCTCTTTAAAACAAAAAATGGAAAAATCCTTGTTTTTCACTATTTAGTGGCCTGTTAACCAAATGGTGGGAATGTCAGAGAGTTCTGTGAATTTGATTTGGTTACAGAGAACCACACTGCTTTGGCGTCTTCTAATCCATTGAATTTTTGCTTACAAATCCCTTGCCACACCCTACCTCTGCAACCCACTTCAGCCATATGCCCCAACTTGTGCTGTTCACCACTCTGACTCTGGCCTCCTGTGCAAACGCCTCCCCCCCCCGCCAACTTCACCATTGGTTGCAGAGCCTTCTGCTACCTCAGCTTTGCTTGACTCCTGAGGGCCATTAATGACAGAAAAAACAGATATTTTCCTCGTTTATTTTGTTAAGAGGAATTTTGCCCCATTAATGTTTACATCGTATACCAGGTAACAGAGGAACTGGCCAGGTGCATTTGGAGAGGACCATTCAACATTTAAGCTGTTTCACTGCTTTCAGCTGGCTGTTTTGACTGTAATTTTTGTTCCACAGTGTGTTACTGTAAATGTTGCAAAGAAAGTGACCATATACTTAAGCCATTTTCATTATTGTTAGAATGAACAGTAATTTGAAGAGTTCTACCTCATTACATAGAATCATAGAATTATACAGCACAGAGGGAGGCCATTCGGCTCGTCGTGGGGGCAGTTTATTTACTTCTGTTCTCCTGGAGATATTGTCAGGCTGATTTAGTGCCAAAATAGATTCATTTATTTCATAGTTGATCTAAGGAGTAAAGTGACATGTTCAATTTCTCTCTTTAGCAGAATGATTATGGGCATGAAGAGCTCCTGATTTTTACATGTGACACAGGTTTGATGATTGGTCAGTTTTCACTCCAAATCTTTGTGAATCTGGTGAACTTTGCAAGCCTCCATTTTGCATTGCTGCAACAGCCGAAAGGAAAGGAGACACCGAGGTAACACAACCTTTCATATCAAGGACATGAAAAAGAGGAGAATTTCACTTCAACAAGAACAAAAATGTTCCTTGTAAGTGTTATTGTAAATGAGCATTTTCGGGTTGAAATGTTGGACTATTTACAGTCTTGATCTTTAAGATGTGAGATTCATAGGTAGGATGTGTATAATTACAAAGGATGATAATGTTGGTTGTGGCTGACTACTTGGTTTGTAATTATCCTAAACATCTGTCCATATGTGGTTTGGGAACGGAAAGCGTCTGCTCTCCTTCAGCTGAGGGTCCTATGAAGTGTGACATATTCAGATGATGGAGGATTTTATTTCTGGGATAATCTCTATATCCTTAGTGCTTAGGAACTAGCTATATTGCGGTATTTACACTGCCTTTTAATTCTAGTCTAACAGCATCTTACATTTTTTTGCCGCTTTAATGTAGTGAATACCCATTGGTGCTTCCCAGAGGGGAAATATACATCGAACAACAATACAAGAGTTAGGAGAGACGGCTGATAGCAGAGCTGAAAAAATAGGTTTCCAGGCTTTTTAAGTGGGAGGGAAGTAACAAGACAGAGGGGGGTTTAAGGAAGTTCGAGGGAGGACAGATACACATGTAGGCTCTGCCACCCATGTTGAAATGGAAAGGACAGGAAATGCCAGAATAACTGCCTTGCAGCCTGTTGTAATTCCTGGTCTCTATTAAATTTATATCCTGACTACTTCCCCTCTTTCCCTATCCCAAAAGAAAATGAAGTAAATAAGCAATGTTTTCTTGGTGATTGAGCAGATCTTTGAGCAGAGGTGAGGTGTCTGGCTGATGGAGGAGAAACCAGTATTGAGTTGTGCCATCAGGTTTTTCTACCAGGTGGCAATAGAGATCATTTGCAAAGATCAGAAAGAATTCTTTGATGCTCTGTCTATCTCAGTTAGAGTCTAAGAGAATGTGCGACAGAGAAGATGGTAAAATCATACAAAAAAAAGTGAAAATATTAAATGTCCTTTTACAGTGCCTGTGAACTTCAAACCTTTTACCTCATTCCTAACTTTGTTATTTCAACTTCCCAAATCTGGCTCATTTCCCAGAAGTTTGCATCGCTGAGTCATCACAAAGTGAGAACATGTGCATTGGCATCTCTCCAAATGAATATTTTATCAGTTCTATAGACTCAACCTCTCCCATCGCTTGTTTTAAATATGCTCGTGTTGACCGGAATCCGGGACAGTTGTGGAAACGACTTAACTTTTTATGATTCCTATTTATTCTAATGCCAAAAATAAAATCTTAATCCAGGAAGTCTTTGTTTCACCTCATAAGAGGTACAGAGCTACAACTGCCATTCTCACGTTTATGTGGCAAGTCCAGAAATGTTTGTAGAGTCTTGAGCTGAGCTGAGTTTTAACCAAGTAAGGTTTCGCAGCTATCCATGTGTTGCTATGAATTTACGATTCAAAGCTAATTAGGCTCTTGGTGGGGGTGTTCATAGCAATAACGTCGATTGAAGATAATATCATTAGCTAATCTCAGCATGAGACAACAAGGTGGGCATTTATATGTGGTTTCTGTGAGATTTTATAAAAGAAAGTTTTGCTGAAATCTAGAGTACACTTCTGCATAATATATCAGTTGCGTTTTTCTGGGTTATTTTATTCTTGGGATGTGGGCAACACTGAGAAGGTAGTATTTATCACCGATCTCTAGTTGCCCTAAGTTCATTCAGGGAGTATTTTTAACACCCAAGAATGGTTGGGCTGGGGGCGGATGGGTCGTAAAAATAGTTGAATTCTTAAGCAGGACCACATCCCGACTCTAACACGCCCATTTCTGGGTTTGACCCGGGCGCGTTGCGATGCGCACACGCAACAGACACCCGGAAGTCCCATCCCCACTTAAAGCCGGCGGGCCGATACTTAAAGGGGTAATGTACCTCACTGCGATAGCTGAGACACTTAATTTTTTGTTGATTAGAAACGTAAAATGAATTTAACCTTACCTGTTCAGATTTCCCATTGCTTCTGATTTACATCAGGTTAATGAAAACAAGAAGGGCCGGATCCATGTGGTGAGTGCTTTTATTGCACTGCTTGTGGGCCAGGAGGAGCTGGAGTGCTTCATCCAGGCTCAACAAGCTCACCTGGCGAGATCAGCCGACAACCCCCTCCGCCCACCCAGATGGCTGAGACCCCACCATACCTGTAACTCCTGCCGACCTCCAATATTCTCTCCATGTCCTGCGATCTTTTGATGACCTGATCACCACCTGGCCCTGGCCCCACCCCCACCCCCGATATCCTGCACGGCCCACGATCTCTCCCTCCCTCATCTCCAATTCCCACCCGACAGTCAATCAGGCCGGTTGCCGGGAACAAAACCCAGAAGTAAAATATAAAACCCTCATTAAGCCACCAACTTTACTACTGGGTTTCTCATTCGATTACCTTACCCCTACCCCGCTCTCTTCCTGCCTGCATGTTAAAAAACCATGTCTTAAGAATCAACCGTTTAGCATAGGATTGGAGTCCCAGAGATAGGTCAGACTGGGTAGGAGTGGCAAGTCCCTTCCTGAAAGATAGTAATGATCCTCATTGGGTGTTTACGATAATTCAGCTGAGTTCAATTTCAGAACTTGCCATGGTAGGATTTGAATTCACAACCTCTAGGTCTAGTACCAAAACCACTTAGCTGCCATGCCCTTAATGGGGGAGGGCATTTGACATTTTAACAAAGTAATTGGTACAATACACATTACTGTTTACTTATAATTCAGTTTTTTGAACTAAAAAAAATTGAATTAAACAATTTAAATCAAATATAAATGGCTCATTCCACACTTGTGCAAGGAGGATTTTTAAAAATCACCGTGCCATCACTCCACGCCTCCAATGACTCTATTCAGTAGCACAAACTAATGGGGAATTAAACAACATGTACAACCAAATCACAGTAAAAACAAAATGTAAACTACAGGTTAAACCAGTAGGTGGTTTTCTACTTTGAAGCAGATTGTATAAGTTACTTGTGGAATGTGCCTTATTGCACTCATCCATTTCTGATGCTCTTTGTTCAATGATTCTGTACGGTTCATAATTGGCACTGGAGCTTTTTTTCCCGAGAGAAATATTGGCCCCGTAATTACGGAGAGGCGGGAAGGGAGCGGAGGCACGTGTCAGCGGCAGGGGAACCCAGAAATACTGGGAAGGCAGAGGTCCTGTCGAATTAGAAATTTTTTACTCCATTTCCCGCCCAGCAGCCAGCCAGATTGAGAGGTTGTTCACTGTTGGGCGGGAAAGCCTGCGGTACAAGGCAGCAGCCAGGGACGGTCCTCGGCAATCGAGAAGATCAGTGCTTGGGAGGGGGCTCACAGCTCGGCAGGGGAGGAAAGGGAGACATCGCGGTGGGGTGAGGAACTAGGGAAAGATTGTTGGGGGAGAATAGGGAGAGTTGGAGGGGAGAGATTTTTTAAAAATTCGTTCATGGGATGTGGGCGTCGCTGGCGAAGCCGGTATTTATTGCCCATCCCTAATTGCCCTTGAGAAGGTGGTGGTGAGCTGCCTTCTTGAACCGCTGCAGTCCGTGTGATGAAGGTTCTCCCACAGTGCTGTTAGGAAGGGAGTTCCAGGATTTTGACCCAGCGACGATGAAGGAACGGCGATATATTTCCAAGTCGGGATGGTGTGTGACTTGGAGGGGAACGTGCATGTGGTGGTGTTCCCATGTGCCTGCTGCTCTTGTCCTTCGAGGTGGTAGAGGTCGCGGGTTTGGGAGGTGCTGTCGAAGAAGTCTTGGCGAGTTGCTGCAGTGCATCCTGTGGATGGTACACACTGCAGCCACAGTGCGCCGGTGGTGAAGGGAGTGAATGTTTAGGGTGGTGGATGGGGTGCCAATCAAGCGGGCTGCTTTGTCCTGGATGGTGTCGAGCTTCTTGAGTGTTGTTGGAGCTGCACTCATCCAGGCAAGTGGAGAGTATTCCATCACACTCCTGACTTGTGCCTTGTAGATGGTGGAAAGGCTTTGGGGAGTCAGGAGGTGAGTCACTCACCGCAGAATACCCAGCCTCTGACCTGTTCTTGTAGCCACAGTATTTATATGGCTGGTCCAGTTAAGTTTCTGGACAACGGTGACCCCCAGGATGTTGATGGTGGGGGATTCGGCGATGGTAATGCCGTTGAATGTGAAGAGGAGGTGGTTAGACCCTCTCGTTGGAGATGGTCATTGCCTGGCACTTGTCTGGCGCGAATGTTACTTGCCACTTATGAGCCCAAGCCTGGATGTTGTCCAGGCCTTGCTGCATGCGGGCTCGGACTGCTTCGTTATTTGAGGGGTTGCGAATGGAACTGAACACTGTGCAATCATCAGCGAACATCCCCATTTCTGACCTTATGATGGAGGGAAGGTCATTGATGAAGCAGCTGAAGATGGTTGGGCCTAGGACACTGCCCTGAGGAACTCCTGCAGCAATGTCCTTGGGCGGAGATTGGCCTCCAACAACCACTACCATCTTCCTTTGTGCTACGTATGACTCCAACCACTGGAGAGTTTTCCCCCTGATTCCCATTGACTTTAATTTTACTAGGGCTCCTTGGTGCCACACTCGGTCAAATGCTACCTTGATGTCAAGGGCAGTCACTCTCACCTCACCTCTGGAATTCAGCTCTTTTGTCCATGTTTGGACCAAGGCTGTAATGAGGTCTGGCGGAACCCAAACTGAGCATCGGTGAGTAGGTTATTGGTGAGTAAGTGCCGTTTGATAACACTGTCGACGACACCTTCCATCATTTTGCTGATGATTGAGAGTAGACTGATGGGACAGTAATTGGCCGGATTGGATTTGTCCTGCTTTTTGTGGACAGGACATACCTGGGCAATATTCCACATTGTCGGGTGGGGGGAGATTGCTGGGGGGAGGGGGAAGAGATCTCGGCAGAAGATGTGTTTGTGGGGCCGGGGTGAAGCACTCCTGCTCCTCCTGGCCCACAAGCACTGCTGGAAAAGCACTTACCTGCTGGATCCGGCCGTTCTCGCCTCCCTTCAGCTGCTGGGTTTCCCGAGCCCTGGGAAACCCAGCCAACCAGCATTAAATTTAAATGGCTGCCAAAATATCAGGAGCGCAGCCTCATTTAAATATTACAATCACTGACCTGCCTCTCCAGAGCGGGTTACTCTGGTGCCCCCCCAACTTGCCGCGGTAAACCGAAGGTAAGCGCATTCGTGGTGAGTTGGGTTGTTGATTTGCTGTTTCACACTGATTGTCAAATCCAATGTGTGGAGCTTAAAAACAAGTGTTACATGGAAACATACAAAAATGACAGGCAGGAAAAGGCCCTCTGGTCCATCTAGCCTGTCCTATATAATTGCCTAGTGCATCACAATATATAGTCCGACAATTTTATTTGAAATTCACAAGCTTTCGGAGGCTTCCTCCTTTCTCAGGTGAATGTGGAAATGTGAAATGGATTTCATTTCCACATTCACCTGAGGAAGGAGGAAGCCTCCGAAAGCTTGTGAATTTCAAATAAAATTGTTGGACTATAACTTGGTGTTGTAAAATTGTTTACAATTGTGAATCCCAGTCCATCACCGGCATCTCCACATCATCACAATATAGACACTGCCCTCCTGGTGATCTCTTGGGGGAGGCGAAAAACCAGATTAAAAACCCAGACCAATGAAGGAAAAATCTGGAAAATTCCACTCCAACCTCTAGGCGATCGAAACGAGTCCGGTGGATCAAATAGATAATTTATATTACATGATATCTACCTCTTGGGCCAAGATGATCTCCGTCTCAGCCAGAAACAGGTCCAACTATCACTTGAAGGAATACAGCGAATCAGCGTTCACTGCACCAGCCGGCAACCTAGTCCACAGGTGGACTATTCCCTGGGAAAAGAACAACTGCCTAATGTCCAAGCTACATTACAACAGTGACTACACTTCAAAAGTACATCATTGGCTGTAAAGCGCTTTGGGACGTCCTTATGTTGTGAAAGGCGTTATATAAATGCGAGTTCTTTTTCTTCTGAGTTCTGCCCTTACATAACTTGTGAGCGTGGCCCCTGGTCTTCCCTAACCGACTAAGTTGAAATAAATGGTCCACGTAAACTCATTGTAGTCCCTTCATTATTTTATAAACCTTGATCAAATCGCCCTTATTTTAAATCTTAAGTATGAGGACACTACTGCCTGCACTTTTAAGACATTTACCATTAACTGATGCAAAGCTCTCTGTTCTTCCTGAGAGTCTGATTTGAAAGCAGGCAGAATAAACAAGGTTCCATGAGACTGGTAACTACAATTACAATTTTAGATAGGTACTAATCATTTTTAATTGGCTTTTGTAGTGATGAGTGATACCAATATATGGTCCTCATGCTCCAAGAGATTGTGGCAGGAACTTGCCACTGATTCCAGGCCCCCTTCAGGCTGCACCGGGCCATTCAGGTCAGTGCGTATTGTTCAATCATGAATTGAGTTTCAGACCCCACATCCTTTCCATCAGAATGATTTTTACCTTCACAGCATTGCCCACCTCTACCCCTGAGCCAGCTGCTTTGCAGCTGAAACCTTTATCCGTGCTTTCCTCACCTTCAGATTCAAGTACTCCAATATTCTCCTTGATGCCCTCCCATCCTCCAACTTGTTCAAGACTATCTCATCGATCATGTCCATACTAAGTCCCACACAGCCATTACTCCCATTTTCATTAACCTACATTGACACCACACCCCCCATGTATAAAGTTTAAAATCATAACCTGTAGATTCTTCCATGTTCTCACTTCACTCTATCTCTGTAATCTCCCCTAGCCCTATATTCCCCCCCCCCCCCGAGCCCTCTGTTAATTCTAATCCAGCCTTTCCTGCTTTCCCTCCTTCCATTAACCCACCATTGGTGCTAGAGCTTTCAATTGCCTGTGTCCTGCTCTTTGGAATTCCCTCCCTAAACTTCCCTGCCTCTCCACTTCTCTCTCCTCCTCTTAAAAAATCTTCTCAAAACTCATCCTTTCGGCCAAGCTCTCAGTCGCCCCTTCTAATCCTTTCCTTCCTGGCTTGACATCTGTCCTCCTTATGCCTATCTGAGACGTGGATTGGAATGTTTTACTTTAAAAGGGCTATATAAATGTAAGTTGTTGTTGAGACACAAATTCTAAAAGAGAAAACCTCATAATTAAATACTGTTAATAACTTTACAAGAAAAATATTCAAAATGAGATAAAACAAAGCAGCATATGATTTATTTTGCCTAATGATAACTTCATAAATTAGACTTTAATTTCTGTAACTGCATCCCAGTTAACTGGATTCAACTTTATGATGAAGCTAAGAACAATGCCTGAATGTTTAACAGGTGGATACTGGTTTGTATCCATGAATTTCCCAATGAGGTGAAATATAAAACAGGGAGAGCGGGCCCCAAGAGTATAAAACTGGGAGAGCGGAGATCGAGTGTGTAAAGGAATGAGAGATGAGGTCGAGGGTATAAAGGGGCGAGAGAGGTCGAGGGTATAAAGGGGCGAGAGAGGTCGAGGGTATAAAGGGGCAAGTCTGAAACAGACAGAAAAATCAAAAAGTGACATTACACCAAAAGGAGGTGCGGCAGGGGTAAGTTACAGATAAGTATTTAGTTTATTGGTCAGTGTTTTTAGTAGTGGTTAGTTTTTTTTTTAGTGGTTAGAGTATTAGTGTTTTAGTATTAACTAAACAGTTAAATAATCTTAATGCTAAAACAAAACCAATTTTAAATAACTGTTAGTTAACATGACAGAACAGCTGGGGCCCGTCGCCTGCACATCCTGTGTCATGTGGGAACTCCAGAACACTTTTTGTGTGTCCTGGAAAACCACATGTGCAGGAAGTGCCGCCAACTGCTCGAGCTCAAGCTGAGAGTTTTTGAGGTTAAGGGGCGGCTGATGTCACTATAGTGCATACGGGAAGCTAAGAATTTCATGGATAGCACGTTTCAGAAGGTGGTCACCCCGCAGTTACAGAAAGTTCAGGGGAAGAGGGAGTGGGTGACCACCACGCAGATTAGGAGGAACAGGCAGACTGTGCAGGAGTTCCCTGGGAGTGCAGCACTCACAAACTGATATTCAGTGTTGAATACCAATGAGGGTGATGACATATTGGGGGGAGTGCAGTCAGAAGCAAATCTATGGCACTGTGGGAGACTCAGCTGCACAGCAGGGACTCAAAGTGTAGAAATGCAGTTGTTATAGGGGATTCGATAGGGGGATAGATGTGATGTGAGTTCCGAATGGTGTGTCGCCTCTCTGGTGCCAGGATAAAGGATGTCAATGAATAGGTGCATGACATTCTGCGAGGGAAAGGGGAACAGCCAGAAGTCGTGGTCCATGTTGGAACCAATGACATAGGTAGGAAATGGGTTAAGGTCCTACAGGCAGAGTTTCAGGAGTTAGGAAAAAGATTGAAGAACAGGACTTCAAAGGTGGTAATCTCTAGATTATTCCCAATGCCACGTCCTAGTGAGTACAGAAACAGGAAGAGAGTGCAGGTGAATGTGTGGCTGGAGAAGTGCAGGAGGGAGGGTTTCAGATTCCTGGGAATTGGGACCAGTTCTCAGGCAGGAGGACCTGTACAAGCCGGACAGGTTGCACCTGAACGTGGCTGAGACCAGTGACCTCGTGGGGTGGTTAACTAGTGCTGTGGGGGGAGGGTTTAAATTAATTTGGCAGGGGGAGGGGCACCAGGACGTAGCAGCAGAGAGGAGAGACGAGATGCATAGAAAATTAGGAGGGACAAACAGCAACAGCATAAAGAATAGTGTAGAAAGAGCAGGAATTAGATAGAGGAAATAAGCAAAGCTGACTAGCATGGTGTTGGAATACGTGTTAATGCGAGGAATTTTACAAATAAGGTTGACGAGCTACAGGGGGTTATGATATAGAGTCTATAACAGAGACCTGGCTTAAACATGGGCGGGAATGGGAACTAAATATTTCTGGCTACAATGTATTCAGGAGGGAAAGGGAAGGAAAACAGACAGGAGGGGGGTTGGCAGTATTGATCAAGGATAATATTACGGTTCTACGGAGGGACGATATACTAGAGGGTTCAAATACTGGTTCTATTTGGTTAGAGTTAACTATCAGAAAAGGTGCTGTTACATTGTTGGGTGTTAACTATAGACACCCAAATAGTGAGAAAGAGGAGCAAATCTATAGGCAAATTTCAGAGAAATGTAAAAATAATAGAGCAGTAATAGTCGGGGACTTCAATTGCCCTAAGATAGACTGGGGGAGAAAAAAGAGTAAAGAGCAAGGAGGGTGAAGAATTCCTAAAATGTGTACAGGAGAATGTTCTTAATCAGCATGTTTCTAGCCCAACGAGGAAGGAGTCAGTGCTGGATCTAGTTCTGGGGAATGAAGTAGGGCAAGTGGAGTGTGTTTCAGTCGGAGAACACCTGGGTAATAGTGATCATAATATAATTAGGTTTAAAGTAGTTAGGGAAAGGGGCAAAGAAAAATCAAAAATAAAAATACCCAACTGAAGAGAGTCAATTTCAGTGATTTGAGAAGGGATCTAGCACAGGTGGACTGGAAACAAAGATTGGGCAGGAAAACAGTAAATGAGCAATGGCAGGCCTTCAAGGCGGAGATGGTTCGGGTACAAACGAAGCATACTCCCATAAAGAGGAAAGATAGGGCATCTAAAGTTGTAGCTCCCTGGATGACAAAGGAAATAGAGGTTAAAATAAAACAGAAAAAGGAGGTTTATGAAAAATGTCAGGTGCAGAATACAATCGAAAACCAGGCAGAATACAGAGAGTGCAGGGGGAAATTGAAAAAAGGATGTAAGAAGGGCAAAGAGAGTATGAGAAAAGATTAGTTGGTAACATAAAAGGGAATTCAAAAATCTTTTATAAACATATAAAAAGTAAAAGGATAGTTAAAGGAATGGTGGGGCCGATTAGGGACAAAAATGGAAATCTTCTTGTGGAGGTAGAGGGCATGACTGAGGTACTGAATGAGTACTTTGCATCTGTCTTCACAAAATAAGAGGATGAAGTTAATGTTGCAGTAGAGGAGGAGGGAGTACAGATATTAGATAGGATCAAAATAGGTGGGCATCACTCAAAATTAACAAATCATCCAATCCAGATGGAATGCATCCTAGATTGCTGAGGGAAGTAACAAAGAAGATTGACAAAGGTAATGAAGGTTGTGCAATAGATGTTGTATATATGGATTTTCAAAAGACATTTGATAAAGTACCACATAATAGACTTATTTGGAAAATAGAAGCACATGGTATTAAACGTGTATATAATTGGCTAAGGGATAGGAGGCAGAGAGTAGTGTTGAACGGATGTTTTTCTGATTGGAGAGAAGTATGCAATGGAGTCATAGAATGGTTACGGCACAGAAGGAGGCCACTCGGCCCATCGAGCCTCCGCTGGCTCTCTGCAAGAGCAATCCAGCTAGTCCCACTCCCCCGCTCTTTCCTAGTAGCTGCAAATTTTTCTCCTACATGTACCTATCTAATTCTTTTTTGAAAGCCACAATTGACCGTACTTCCACCATCCTTTCAGGCAGAGCATTCCAGATCCTAACCACTTGCTGCGTAAAAAATGTTTTTCCTCATGTCGCCTTTGGTTCTTTTGCCAATCACCTTAAACCTGTGTCCTCTGGTTCGTGACCCTTCCACCAGCGGGAATAGTTTTTCTTCATTTACTCTGTCTAGACCCCTCATGATTTTAAATACCTCTATCAAATCTCCTCTCAACCTTCTCTGCTCTCAGGAGAATAATCTCAGCTTTTCCAGTCTATCTATGTAACTGAAGTCCCTCATCCCTGGAACCATTCTAGTAAATCTTTTCTGCACCCTCTTTAAGGCCTTCACATCCTTCCTGAACTGGACTTGGGTATAGGGAGTACAATTTCAAGGTTTGCGGATGATGCAAAATTTGGCAATGTAGCAAATAATGAGCAGGATAGTAGCAGACGTCAGGAGGGCATAGACATATGACAGATGTAATTTATTGTGGATAAATATGAAGTGATGCACTTTGGGAGGAACAACATGGAGAGGCAGTATAATCTAAATGGTGTTATTTTGAGGGGGTGCAAGAGCAGAGGGACCTGGGGTGCATATTTACAAATCTTTGAAAATGGCAAGGCAAGTTGATAAGGCGGTTAAGAAAGCATATAGGATACTTGGTTTTGTAAGTAGGGGTATTGAATACAAAAACAAGATTGTCATGCTAAACCTTTACAAATCACTGGTTAGGTCTCAGCTGGAGTATTGTGTACAGTTCTGGGCACCACATGTTAGGAAGGATGTCAAGGCCTTGAACGGGGTACGGAGGAGATTCACCAGGATGATTCCAGGGATGAGGGACTTCGGTTATATGGAGAGATTGGAGAAGCTGGGATTGTTCCCCTTGGAGCAGAGAAAGTTCAAGGGAAATCTAACAGGTATTCAAAGTTATGAGGAGTTTTGATAAAGTAAGTAGGGGGAAACTGTTTCCACTGGCAAGTGGGTCGGTAACCAGAGGTCACAGATTTAAAATAATTCAGGGAAGAACTGGTGGGGAAATTAGGAGAATTTTTTTCACATGTTAGGGTTGTTAAGATCTGGAATGCATTACCTGAAAGGGTGGTGGAATCAGATTCCAGAAGAACTTTCAAAAAGCAATTCAAGTACCTGAAGAGGACTAATTTGCAGAGTCATGGAGAAAAAGCTGGGGTGTGGGCCTAAATTGCACAGCTCTTTCAAAAGAGTTGGCACAGGCATGACGGGCCGAGTGGCTTCCTTCTGTGCTGTAAGAGTCTGTGATTCTAGGTGCTGACCTCAGACATGGTACCTGGGAGAAGGCAGCTCCCTATTTGAAGGAAGGGAAAAGCTGAGACCACCTCAATGTAGCTTGCTCCTGTATACCTTCTCGTAGTTACTGAGCAACAGAAACTTAGGATCAGACGCTTGACTTCAATCTTTCTTGAAGGCAGAAAGAGCTTGCATTCATATAGCACCTTTTACATCTCCAAGAAGTCCCAAAGCATTTTACAATCAATTTATGTATTAATGTTGGGGAGCAGTCAACTTTTTTATGATGGCAAAGATACAATGAACAAGAGGAGGAAAAATGAGTGAAGAACAATATTCATTCTACAATCTAGAATAAGAATTAAAAAGAAAATAAAGGCAAAAAATGCCTATCCTACATTATAACTGATATTGTGCAAATGTTTCTCGTTAAAACAGCACCCCACATCCTTCCTGTGGGTCACTTGCTCAAAAGAGCAGGTTATAATATGGTGGGAATGAAGCGGAATAGGCGGGGGTAAGTGACTCCTGTTATTTTAACTGACCCCCCCCCCCCCCCCGACCCCACCACCAGCCTAGTTTCTGCCAGTGGGGGCAGTTAAAATCAGGGCCTTTGTTTCAGGTTTCTCTGTCCCCTGGCCATTATAGTTGGAGTAGCTTAATTTTATTGTATGCTTGTAAGATGGGAGATTGGTATGCTCAAAATTCAATTACCTGTAGTTGTGCATTTTTCTTTTTGTGTTCTGAAGATTCATTTATGGTCATATTACGGAGACTGTGACTGACTTTTTATCTAAGCCTCTCCTAAAACTGTTGGCAGAAGTGTTGAGCTTGTTATACACATCCTTATTTAACAATTCTTCCTGTTGATGGCTATTTGTTTGTCCATTTTATATGATCCAGCAAGCTCTGAATTCATACTTTGCGTTGCACAATATGAATTTTCACTTTCCCACTGTAGGCTCCCGTGGTTCCTTCACTTGCTGTTACATCTAAGTGTCTGAAGAAGAGAAAGATGGCAAAGGCTAAAAAGCCCCGCTGCCTCTCTATAGTGAGAACTGTTGCTAAACTGATGTCAAAGTAAGTTTTTCATTCACACCAAACTAATTACATTGTAAAAACTCGGCTGTTTAAATATGATGGTGCCAATGATGTAGGAAAATAGCTTGGCATAAGCTACTGCAAACATTTTTAAATGTGTATTTTTAAAAAATTGCTGATGTAATTAGAATCCTCTCACAGCAAAGCTCTAATTTTTCTTTTTTTGTTGAATGCACTCTCTGATATTATGGGTGTAATGGTGGTGATATATGGGCCAAAGGAATAAAGTCAGGCCTGAAGGCTTTGTAGCACAGAATAAGCTAAGCCGAAGTGTTCACGATCCACCTGACACAGTTTCATAATAACGTTGTTTGGCAGAAAATATTGGTAGGAAATGTTGCCATGATTAACTGCAGTTTTTCATAGTCTTGCAGGAATGTTCTTTTGGTGCACACAATGTGCCATGTAGAAGTTATCTAAACCATCTTTTCGAAACTGATGAGAAAAGGAGATGCTGATGCAAGGAGGAAAGCTTGTTCAGCTGGTCAACGCCCATGAGTATGAGCAACAGTAAAACACTCAGCATGAGAATTACGTTACAGTGCCAAAGGAAATAGAAATGTCATGAGCAGCTAATCAAAAATCTCTTTAACTGATCTGTCAGAAGTTGAGTAATATAATTGACTGTGTAGGTTGATGAGATTCTGTCTGAGGTGGAAAACTTGCAGCAGAATTGTGTTGATGCTTTTCTCAGAGGGGAAAAAAATCATTTAACTGTTACGTAAGTTTGGATTTCAAGACTGCAGAGGAGGAAAATGAACAGTCCTAGTATTAGCAGCTGTTGAAAATCTACCAGCCTGACCAATGTTCAACACCAGCACTGTACTGCACTGTAAGATGTCATTGACAAATGTACTTTATAAAATTCTTATCTGTGTAAATGAAGAAAAACAACCTACTTATTCACACAGAAATACAGCTTTTACTTTATTAAAAATAATTGTTTTAGCAATTAACTCTGGGATTTATATTTTTCCAATGCAGGAAAAAGAATGTTCTGCATTTGTTCATTTTGGTAAACAAAATACTTGGCTGGACCACTGGCATTGATATATCCCAGTGAAACAGGAATTATTTGTGAAAAAGAGAACATTAAAATCAGTGCTGTTTCAAATAGTCACCAATAATTGTATTTTAGTGTTTCTTTCCAGAAAGTTTGAACTCAGATGAAATTTTTAAGATGATTTATTTGTAGATGGTGGAGAGGCTTTAAGGGGTCAGGAGGTGAGTCACTCATCAGAGTATCCAGTCTTTGCTTACCTCTTGTAACCACAATCCTAATATGACTGATCCAGTTAAGTTTCTGGTTAATGGTGACCCACAGGATTTTTGTCATGGGGGACTTAGCGATTTTGATGCTGTTGAAGGTCAGGAGGAGATGGTTTTTGGTGGTGGTAGTCATAGCCTGGCACTTAGATAGCATGAATAGCCCAATTCCTGACCTTGTGATGGAGGGTATGTCATTGTGAAGCAGCTGAAGATGGTTTGTCATGGATACTGCTCTGAGGAACTCCAGCAGCAATGTCCTGGAGCTGTGATGATTGGACTCTGACAAATACAGTCATTTTTCTGTGTGTCAGGTCTGATTCCAAGTGCTGGTGTGTTTTCCCATTGACCCCCGTGGACTTCACTGTCGCAAAAGCTCCTTGGTGCTATACTTAGTCGAACGCTGCCTCAATGTTGAGGGCAGCTACTCTCTCCTTTTCTTTGGCATTCAGCTCTTGTATCAAGGCTGTGATGAGGTCAGGAGCTGACTGGTTCTAGTGGAACCCAAATGGTGAGCAAATGTCATTTTATGGCACTTAATTATGCCTTACCTAACTGAGGAATAGGAGGAGGTCAATAGGGCAGAAATTGGGCAGGCTAGATTTATCCTTTTTGTGGATAGGATGGACCAGAGTAATATCCCACATTGTTGGGGAAATGCCAATGTGATAGCTACACTGGAATAGCTTGGCTAGGGAACCAGCTAGCTCTAGTAGGTGGGTCTTCAGCACTACAGCTGGGATAATATCCGTGCCCACTGTCGCTGTTACATCCAGTGCAGTCAGCTGCTGCTTAATGTCATGTGGAGTGAACTAAATTGGCTGGACATTGGCATCTATGATGGTGGGGACCTTGAAAGGAGGCTGAGGGGGATTGTTCACTTGGTACTTTTGCTGAAGATGCTTGCAAATACATCAGTTTTGTCTCTTGCGCTCACATGCTGGTTCTGCCATTGCCTGTTCATGGAACCTCCTTCTCCTGTTGTCTGATTGTGCACCACCATTCTTGACCGGATGTGATAATACAGAGCTTTGCTCTGATCTGTTGGTTGTGGGACCACTTAGCTCTGTCTGTACCCCGTTGCTTTTGGTGTTTAGCATGCAGGTAACCCAATGTTGTAGTTTCACGAGGTTGGTGCCTCATTATAAGTTAAGCCTTGCATTGCTTCTGGTATGCCCTTCTACATTCCAGATTGAATCATAGTTGTTTTCCTGGCTTGATGGAAATGGAGGGATGTGCTGGGCCATTAGGTTACAGATTCTGTTGCTTTACAACTCTGTTGCTGCTGAAGGCCCACATCACCTCATAGATGGCCAAATCTATGTTGCTAGATCTGTCCTTAGTCTGTCCCATTTAGAATGGTGATAGTGTCACACTACAAATTGGAGGGTGTCCTCATTGTGAAGATGAGACATTTTCTTCACTTCAGGGGGCAGTAGGTGGTAACCGTTAGAAAGTTTCCACAGCCTTATTTGAACTGAAGCCATTATAGTTCATGGGGTCCAGTGTCAATGCTGAGAACTCCCAGGTCCATGTCCACCCAACTGTATACACTATGCTCCCACCTCTGGGAAAGGACATACCCAGGGATGGAGGAGTCTGGGATGTTGGCTGATTGATACGATTCTGTAAGTACGATTATGTTGAGCTGTTGACTGCTCTTCCAACTTGGACGCCAGTTGGCAAGAAGGACTTTTCAGGGTATATTGGACTGATGTTCCATGAGTCTCGTCCTGATCCAATGCCTGGGTTGTTGCCAGTAGGCCCGTCTGATATTTCTCGATGTTCTGTTTTGTAGCGGTTGTTTTGCATTAAGACATTAGAACATTAAGGGTTAACCACATGTTACAATACTGGAGCTATGTGTAGGCCAGATGGATAGGTTTTTACAACAACCTAGCAGCTGTCATGGTAATTTTCCATTTACCAGATTTATTGAATTCAATTTCACAACCTGCCACGATGGGACTTGAACTCATGATTTCTGGGTTGCTTATTCAGCAGCAGAACCATTAGGCTACCACACCTTGGACTCACTTAATGTGAGGTTAGAAGAGTATCGCAATTTTGTGCCTGCTTTGATGAAAATATCGGCACAATATAATCAGCAGATGATTGGGTGCAATCTTGAAGCATTCAAGCATTTGCAGTCACGTAAAGAGTAATCCATTGATCATGGAGCACATTGATCCAGCAAGCATAACCCTTGACCCTGACTGAAGGCAGTGATAGTAAGAAGAAAATCAAGCTCCACTATGATGAATGTATTAGATTCATTTATTCCATTGATTACAAAATGTGCTGACATTGTCTTCAACAGAAGCCTTAACATATATTCATATAAAAAGTTCCGTGTCTGTAATATTTTATGATTTTAGTGAGCTTCTGACATTACTGATTGTTCTATGCTAACCAGATGACATCAGATAGTTCATGAAAAGTACCTCCCCTCCCCTGTTGTTCCTCCATCCCAAACATTTTACCTATTGTGTCTAGTTCTTTTGTTTTTCTCTTTCTCTCTCTCTCTCACCCATCATCTTTATTTCTCGCTGCCTCTCTCTCCCCCTCTCCCCCTCTCTCCCCTCTCTGTCCCTCCCCCTCTCTACACACTCCAAGTACTCTAACCCCCTCACTGACCCAAATGCAGCAGAGCAACCACCATTATGAGTGCAGTCGCTAACTTTCCACTTTATCTGGCGTGTGATTGAGTGTATCAACCAGCTCCTCACCTAATAAATCTCTTCTGCACCCTCTCTAAGATCTTGACATCCTTCCTAAAGTATGGTGCCAAGAATTGGGCACAATATTCCAGCTGGGGCCTAACCAGTGTTTTATAAAGGTTTATCATAATTTCCTTGCTTTTGTACTCTATGCCTCTATTTATAAAGCCAATGGTCCCGTATAACTTTTTAACATCCTTCTCAACTTGTCCAGCCACCTTCAAAGATTTGTGTACGTACGCCCCCAGGTCTCTCTGCTCCTGCACCCTTTAAAATTGTACCATTAGTTTATATTGTCTCTCTTCATTCTTCCTACCAAAATGTTTCACTTCACACTGCTTTGCATTAAATTTCATCTGCCATGTGTCTGCCCGTTTCACCAGTCTGTGTCCTCCTGAAGTCTGTTACCATCCTCCTCACTGTTTACTACATTTCTGAGTTTCGTGTCATCTGCAAACTTTGAAGTTATGCCCTGTATACCCAAGTCCAGGTCATTAATATATATATAAAAAAGAGCAGTGGTCCTAACACCGACCCCTGGGGAACACCACTGCACATTTCCCTCCAGTTTCAAAAAACAACTGTTCACCACTATTCCCTGCTTTCTTTCCCTTAGCCAATTTTGTATCCACGCAGCCAGTGCCCCTTTAATTTTATGGGCTTCAATTTTGCTAACAAGTCTATTATTTGGTATTTTATCAAACGCCTGATGAAAGTCCATATGCACTTCATCAACCCTCTCTGTTACTTCATCAAGAACTCAATTGAATTAGGCAAACACGATTTGCCTTTAACAAATGCATGCCGGCTTTCATTTATTAACCCATATTTTTCCAAGTGCCAATTAAGTTTGTCCCAGATTATTGTCTCTAAAAGTTTTCCCACCACCGACGATAGGCTGACTGACAATAGTTGCTGGGTTTACTCCTCCCCTTTTATGAACAATAGTGTAACATTTGCAATCCTCCAATCCTCTGGCACCACTCACATATGAAGGAGGATTGGAAGATCGTGGCCAGAGCCTCTGCAATTTCCACCCTTACTTTCCTCGGCAACCTAGGATGCATCCTATCCGGACCGGGTGACTTTTCTACTTTGAGTGCTGTCAACCTTTTAAGTATCTCCTCTTTATCTATTTTTATCCTATCTAATTTCTCTGTTTCCTCCTCCTTTACTGTGAAATTGGCAGCATCCTCTAGTGAAGACAAATGCGAAGTATTCATTTAGTACTTCAGCCGTGCCCTCTGCCTCCACAAGATGATCACCTTTTTGATCCTTAATTAGCCTACCCTTCCTTTGACTACCCTTTTACTATTTATATGTTTATAAAAGACTTCTGTGTTCCCTTTTATTTTACCCGAGAACTATTCTCATACACTCCCTTTGCCCCTCTTATTTTCTTTTTCAGTTCTCCCCTGTACTTTCTGTAATCAGCTTGATTCTCCACTGAATTATGAACCTAACATTTATCATAAGCCTCCTTCTTCTGATTTATTTTAATCTCTATATCTTTAGTCATCCAGGAAGCTCTAGCTTTGGATGCCCTTCCTTTCCACCTCATGGGAATATGTCTAATCTGTACCTGAACTATTTCATCTTTGAAAGCCTCCTAATGCTCATTTACTGGTTTACCTGCCAATTTTTGATTCCAATCCATCTGGGCCAAATCCCTTTCCAATTCACTGAAATTTTCCCTCTTCCAGTTGATTATTTTCATATTTGATTTCTCCTTGTCCTTTTCCATAACTATTCTAAACCTAATGATAGTGTGATCACTGTTTCCCAAATGCTCCCCCTACTGAAACATGATCCATTTCATTCCCCAGAACTAGATCCAGCACTGCTTCCTTCCTCATTGGCTGGAAACATACTGACCAAGAAAGTTCCCTTGCAAACATTTCAGGAATTCCTTTCCTTTACACTATTATTTTCCCAGTCTATATTAGGATAATTGAATTCCCCCATTATCACTACTCCTAAAGTTCTTGAATCTTTCTGCAATTTTCCTGCAAATTTGTTCCTCTATCTCCTTACCACTATTTGGTGGCCTATAGTATACACCCAACAGCATAATAGCTCCTCTATTATTCCTCAATTCCAACCAAATAGGTTTTGTCTTTGAACCCGCAAGTACATCATCCCTTCCTAGCGCTGTGACAGTATCTTTGATCAATACTGCCACCAACCCAACCCACCCCACCCCTCCTTTCTTCCCTTCCCTATCTTTCCTGAATACATTGTAGCCAGGAATATTAAGTACCCATTCATCCCCTTGTTTGAGCCAGGTGTCTGTTATTGCTACTATGTCATAATCCCATGTGGCTACTTGTGCCTGCAGCTCACCAACCTTATTTAACATGCTCTGTGCATTTATACACGTGCACTCCAAACCCATCTTTTGTATCTTCTGAATCTTCCTATTTCTGAGCTACTCTTTTTATTCTAATGCTGTTTGTCTCTCCCAATCCTCTGCACCTTGTATCTCCTCTCTAATGCTTCATCCTGATACCCCTCTCCCTGCCAAATTAGTTTAAAAGCTCCCCCACAGCACAAGTTAACCTCCCTGCGAGGTTGGTCACAGCCTTGTTGAGGTGCAACCCATCCATTTTGTTCAGGTTTCTCCTGCTTGGAAACTGAACCCAGTGCCCCTGGAATCTGAAGCCCTCCCTCCTGTTCCATTTCTCCAGCCATGTGTTAACCTCTCTTATCTTACTGCTCCTATACTCACTAGCACGTGGCACTGGGAGTAATCTAGTGATTACTACCTTTTGAGGTCCTGCACTTTAACTTCCTCCCTAGCTCCTGAAACTCTGCCTGTCGGATCTCAACTCTTTTCTTCCCTATGTTATTGGTTCCAACATAGACCTCGACTTCTGGCTGTTCTCTTTCCCCCCGCAAAATGTTCTGCACCCTCTCTGTGATGTCCTTTACCCTGGTACCAGGGAGGCCACACACCATGCGAGAATCACATCGGTGGTTGCAGAAACGCCAGTCTATCCCTCTAACTATCGAATCCCCTATGACCACTGCATTTCTACACTTTGCTGTGGCCCCCGTGCAGTCCTTTACCCCACAGTGCCATGGATTTGCTCTGGACTGCACTCTCCCGAGGTGCTGTCACCCTCCCCGATATTCAGCACTAAAAACCGTTTTGTGAGCCCCACATTCCTGGAAGATTCCTGCACTGCCTGCTTCTTCTTCCTACCCTGCCGGATGGCCACCCACTTGCTATCCCCCTGAACTCTCTGTGGCTGCAGGGTGGCCACCTCCTGGAATGTGCGATCCAGGACTTTCTCAGTCACCTGTATGCCCTGCAGTGATTCCAGCCACTCATCAAGCTCAGAAACCCTGAGCTCGAGCTCGAGCAGCTGGAGGCACTTCCTGCACGTGTGGTTATCCAGAACACACGAGGGTCCTGGAGTTCCCACATGGCACCGAAATTGCAGGCAAAGGGTTTCAGCTGTCCCCTCATTTTACTTAAAAGTCTATCTACTTCTGTTATATATCTTTTTTTATATATATATATCATGTTACATTTTTGTTTGAGTTTAGTATCCCTTTAACTCCTATTTATTATTTATGTATATCAGATTTTGATTTAATGCAATTTGGATCCCATTAATGTTGGTATCCTCCACTTAGTTAACTTTATCCCCTTAAATCTAATTAATTACTCTGATTATTTACCAAATTCCCATTTTAAATTCCTCACTGTTTAGGAACTCACTCCGTTCAGCAAATTCACCCAACTCTCTGCTCACCAAGCTCTTTGTTCAAGTTTGTGAAGAGTTGTAATAAAGGACAGATGAACATACTGACATTTTGTTAAAGGTTATGAATGAGCAATGTAATCTACTGCAGCTGCAGAGGCACAACGCAAAGTGAGTATTTTATGGAAGCTTAGACTCTGCATAAGTGAGGATTATGAATGCAAAGAATATCAGTAGAGGAGTGACAGCAGTGAATAGTACTGGTGTTCTTTGACCTCAAGCATGGCCATAGCTGGCATTGTTGGGCATATCGTGGTGGAGAACAGAAGCAGGTGGTGTGGGACTTCAGATGCATGGAAGACTAAGACTCTCAGCAAGAATTACCCTGGGCAAAGGGTCTATCACAATAGAGACATCTACATGGATATGCTGGAAGTGCAGTGATTGACAAGGGTCTCATTCTCCAGGGATGTGGTCACTCAAGTGTGAAACCTGGGGCATGATTTTAGCTCATAGCCAGGAACCCCGTGCATCTGTAGTTATTCACGTGGGGAACCCAGAAGCCAAATGACTGCGTCGCAATCCTGAGGGAAAGGAGCCATAAAATGGAGAGGGGAAGGGAAGAAGAGAGAGATCGTGGACCGTGGAAGAAATTAGAGAGGTGGGGGGATGTGGAAGACATCAGGTGGGTCTTGAAGAAGATCGGGGGTGGGGGACAGCAGCCAATCATGGGGGTCAACATACAGGTGCAGCAGGTAATCTGGAAGGCAAATGGAATATTGGCCTTTATTTCTAGGTGGGTGAAGTATAAAAGCAGGGAAGTCATGCTACAACTGTAAAGGGTGCTGGTGAGACCACACCTGGAGTACTGCGTACAGTTCTGGTGCCCTTATTTAAGGAAGGACATACTTGCATTGGAGGCAGTTCAGAGAAGGTTCACTCGGTTGATTCCGGGTATGGAAGGATTGTCTTATGAGGAAAGATTGAACAGGTTGGGTCTATACTCATTGGAGTTTAGAAGAATGAGAGGAGATCTTATTGAAACATGCAAGATTCTGAGGGAACTCGATAGGGTAGTTGCTGAGAGGATGTTACCTCTTATGGTCTTATGGGTCCGATCACACCAGGTGAGCTTGTTGGGCCTGGATGAAGCACTCCTGCTACTCTGGGCCCACAAGCAATGCAATAAAGGCACTTATCTCACGGATCAGGCCCTTCCACCTGCTTTCACCTGACATGAATCAGAAATGATGGGAAACCCGAACAGGTAAGGTTAAATTTGTTTCACATTTCTAATCCACAAAAAATGAAGTGCCTTAACTATCACAATAAGGTACATTGCCCCTTTAAGTATCGGCCCGCCAGCTTTAAGTGGGGCTGGGACTTCCGGGTTTCTGTTCTGTGCGTGCATCCAAACGTGCCTGGGTTAAACCCGGAAGTGGCCGCTTTGGAGCCGGGATATGATCCTGCTCCAAAAATCAACTATTTTTACTGCCCACCTGTCCCCGACCCACCTGTTCTTGGGGGTTAATATTACCACCCTGATCTCTGAAGACTTCCAGACACTGTAATCTATCTGCAATACACTATCAGTTGGATATAAATGTCCCCATGGCAGAAGAGCGGGGAGTTTCTAGTGTCCTGGCCAACATTCTATGTGCCAACACCATTAAAACAAATTACCTGGTCATTCGTTCACTAGCTGTTTGTGGGGCCTTGCTGTGTGCTAATTCACTGCCACATTCCCAAAAAATAAAGCAGTGAATCACTTCAATGGTAATCTGTTGATTGTAAGGCACCTTGGGAAATCCTGGAGATATGATAAGGCGTTATATAAATGTAAATTCTTTTTTCTTGGTTAGCATATCCATTAAAAGCTTTTACACACTAAGGATTTTCAGATGCTAGGTTGTTATTAATATAAAAGTTTTGTTTTACTGCAGTTCTGGCTCAGAAAATATACTGGTTTGTTTACCCTTTATTAAGTCTTGTTTCTGTGATGTAGTGCTGTAAAATCACTTATCAATTGAATTGCAGAACAAGAGACCACTGTTCCTTTAATCAATCATCTGATTACAACACTGAGCACTGTCCACTAACTAATCAGCTGTTTCTGCCAATGCCTTTTCCTGAGATGATCACCACTAAAGATCTGAGAATTCATGCTCACATATTATACACCCGTGTTTCAAAATGGCATAACCTGCCGCTCATTGTGAGCAATACCATGAGAGGTCAACTAGAAATGATTTGCAAACAGTTCTGGAGTAACACCCCTGTGATGCAAAAGAGAGACTGCGCTTACTGCTTCGTCTTTCAAACATTTAAGCCTTTCAAATCTCATGTCGAAAGGACAATGTTTCCTAAATGTTGAGCTGTTTTTGCTCTAAAACAACATTTAGCCAAGGGAAAAGGGCACTGCTTCTTGTACTTTGACCTCAGTATACTTTTAAACTCTTGAAGTTTTCTTTTGTATTGCTTTATTTCTTAGCTGATGGTTAGGTGAGATATGAAACCCAAGGAACCACAAATAGAGTTGGATGCTCTGGTAAGAGACTGTTTTAGAAAAAAAAACTCTCTTGTAGTGCTGCGGAAAAACGTTGTCTGGGTGTTTTACTACGGTTGCTTCCTCTAAGAAAGTGCAAGGCACTTATCAACCTAGGAAGAACTCATTTTGTGGGTTTAAATTGATTAAAAGCTTAGGTGTGAAGCATCATGACAATAAGAAGTTGTAAGATTCATACCTATTGAGTACAGGTTATATTTTTAACTAATTGGAAAAGATTACCAGTGAATTGTAAATGCAGTAGTATTCTCAAGCACTTGCATCTGCAATACTTTTATATTGAGATACGTTAAGCTTTATTGTGCTCACTTGAAGTGTTTAATGATTGATTCTCTATCAATACATATTTCACATTTCAGTTACATTCTATGTGTCAGAAGCTCCATTACAATTGTTTTAGCTATGACATTGGTGCTGATTTTCCCCTCCTTTTCCCCCATGCACTGGGCGTCAGATAGGTGCAGTATTCTGGGGGTAAGCTGCGCTTGTGTAGGGGTATAATTACCCAAATATCCTGCCTCCGGGCCAATAACATAGCCTGTGGGGAGGGCCTGTTCTCTGGTAGGGCATTGAGTTGAGACAGAAGACAGAAACAGAAGTGCAACTACAAGTGTAAGTAAGAAAGAAAGAATTTGCCTTTCGTGACCTTAGGACATCCCAAAGTGCTTTATAGCCAATAAAGTACTTTAGAAGTGTATTCATTGCTGTAATGAGGGGAAACGCTGAAGCCAATTTGCGCACAGCAAGGTGCCACAAAAAGCGACGAGATAAATGACTAGATAATCTTTCTTCATTGGAGATGCTGGTTGATGAATATACGTTAACTAGAGAACTGGGTGAACGCCCCTGCTCCTCTTCAAATAGTGCCAAGGGATCTTTTGTGTCCACCTGAGAAGGCAGACTGGGTCTGGGTTTAACATCTCATCCGAAAGACGGCATCTCTGACAGTACAGCACGCCAGTGTCAGACTAGATTATGTGCTCAAGTATATTGGATGGGTATTAAGTCCATGACTTTCTGACTCGGAGGTGAGAGTGCTACTACTGAGCCAAGGGCCTGAAGCTGATGCTGGGGAAGATAGATGAAAAAGCTTACCTGCAACCAATGTTTTATTTTTGACATTTTGGAGCCATTTTAAATATAACTAACATCATGTGAAGGAGGGAATAAAATAATATTTGGCTTCGTTGTTTAGTTCTGTCTCTGAAGAAGATTTCTTGTACAGTGACTGTTGGGTGTCTTGAACTATGAAAATATGATACTGAAGGCTGTTATCCAATGGTTCCGGTGACCAGAGTTTTTAAAGTGCGTGTCCATATTATTAGATAAAGTGGTCATTTTTGTTCAAACTTGCATTTGAAATGCTAGGAAATTCATAAATAGTAGAATGGCAATATCCCATGCCAGACGATCAGAGACTCCAGGCACAAGGCAGCCAGTTATTCAAATCTGTTAGAGCTGGAGAATGAGTTTTGCCAGTTTTCAGCTAGACCAGAAAGCGATGTGTTGCTGCAATGGGACACCCCATCTTAATGGGACAGAACAATATAGTTACTCACCCAGCTCCACCTACAAGTGGTAGTTATGGAAATGTTTGTGGCTCAGATGTTCCAACTCTCCAAGCTGAAACCAAGGACATGATCTCAATGCCTAAGGGACTTGAGTTGTGCTTGGAATGTTGGTCCTGGTGATTTGAACGGGGGGGTGGCGGGGAAAGGTAACACACTGGTGCTATTCCACAGATTAAACAAGTCCAGGTAATTTTTGTGTATTCTCATCCTACTTTCCCCCTTCCTGGAGAAGGATTGTCCATTATGTAACCAATATTCAGGGACATAAGTTGCACAATACTCAGTCTGGTGATTGAATGACAGATTTTACACTTGTATGACAAATGTGGGCTATTGTATGTCAGATCAGGTAAGATCCAAGAGTATAATATCCCAAGACGAGAACAGAAGTCTTTGATTTCATGTGCATAAGAAGCAGTTGAACTCAACAGCCTTTTAATCTGATGAATGAGCCAAGTGTCACTGTGTGTGGGGAGAGACCCTCCATGACTTCCACTTCAAATCTCATTCTAACTTTAACCCATTCCTTGAGTCCTAGTCCCTCTTTGTCCTGATCCTTTTAAGTGTGCACCATCTAAAGCGTCTATCACTTACTTGCCTCTGGCTATTAGGGAGCCTAATCACATTGGGGAATCAGGGGTTACACAGAACTAATTTTTCTAAATTACATTTGCAAATTCTCCTAGGATGAATGTTTGCACTGTGGCAGAAACCTAAGTTGGACAAGGATCCAGAGAGGGATAAGGAAATGAATCAGACAATTAAAGAACATGTCCAAAATAAACAAAACGTTCCATTTATGCTGAAGAGGTTGAACCTGCCATCAACCCCACTATATCCACCCATTACTGTTTTTCTTTTGCCTCTGAATCTCAAAGTTCCATTTAATACGTCTATTAAATAAGACCCACCTACTTCTATCTGAAATTAAAATCTGTATTCAATTAATTTTTTTCAGTGGGGGGAAGAGAGGAAAGGCATATTCCCAGAGGAAAAACTGCAACGTAGAAACAATGGTGCTGGTTTGTCTCCTAACTTTATTTTTCAGCTGTTGCGCCCTGAAGTAGGAAGCGGTGATGAATAAGATAATATTTTTTCATTAACATTTAAATTACAGCACAAGAAGACGCAGTTGATTCTTTTATTTTTAAAAAAAGACAAAACATGGCATTGATTCAAGACTCTTGTCACAATCCTATTCCGTCTCTTTCAATCCCACAGTTTCTTTATGCTTCTTGGGGTACAATCCAACTTGTTCTCATGGTGCAGAACCCACCATCTTGATAAGACGATGTAGATGATCTGCTTAATGCAAGTAAGAAAAGGGGTTAAATTCGATAATCCCCGAATCTGGGAGCAGGGGTCGCCGTGCCCGCTCGTTGAGCTGCAGGCAGCACGTGAGATTTGTGCTGCCTGGTTATTTACCTAATATCTGTGAGCAGCCAGGACTAACTGTACTGTTGAGTGGCTGCTTACCAGCGAGGGGGCCCCAATATTGTCCGAGTGGCTAACACCTCTTATTTACAAAATATAAGATACGGGTCTGCACGGAGTCTGAACAGAGATCGGACGTTGCACACGATGCAGGTCCCGTCCCTATGTTTACAAACTGTTGAGTTATGTTAAAACATTGAATAAAGGTTGCACAATACTAAATACCACATCCTCCAATCTACACACCAGACCTCACCAATCTGAGTTTGTACCAGGTCTGCGAGAGAGCGTGCATCAAGGTTTTCTGATGATGCACTGGAGGCCTTGGTATAAGAGGTGGACAGAAGGAGGGGCATCCTATAGCCACAGGGGCCAAGAGGTCCTCCAGACATATGCTCAAGAGGCTGTAGGGGATGACGTCAATACCAGACGCATAGCACCACAAACATGGATGCAGTTCAGGAAGAAGTTCAATGCTTTGACATGAGTGGTCAAGGTGAGTGAGGACAACTGTCAAGTGGCATCTCCTACCATCTGTACCACTAGCCGCAGCCACTGCTCCACGCACTACACTACACCCACCCCCCCGCCCCCACCAAATCACTCACATACCAATAAACTCTTTCAATCAGTACTCAACTCTTCCGATCAGGTGTTTCGTCATACATTAAAGCTGTTGCAAGCCGCACACCCATGACTCACAGGTCACACACACTGGCAGCTATTCAACCATAACAGGCACATCACTCAAACATCTAACAGGACACTCACCGACACACGACCCACTTTCTTGCGGGAGAAGGTGGTGCATAACATGCTGCCCTCTCTCAGGATGACATCATTCCTGTCCCACCCCTGCCATTCTGCCAGTGCCCTTGCTGTTGCCTGTCAGTTAGCCAGCCCAATCCCTGTAGAGTATTGAAACTTTATTATAGGAACATCGGAAGATAGGAACAAGAGTAGGCCATTTGGCCCCTCGAGCCTGTTCCGCCAGTCAGTGGGATCATGGTTGATCTGTGACCTAACTCCATATCCCTTAATGCCTTTAGTTAATAAAAATCTATCAATCTCAGATTTAAAATTAACAATTGAGCTAGCATCAACTGCCATTTGCAGAAGATCGTTCCAAACCCTTTGCATGTAGAAGCGTTTCCTAACTTCACTCTTGCAAGACGTGGCTCTAATTTGTAGGCTATGTCCTCTCGTCCTAGTATTCAAGTATAGTAGACCTCCAAAAACAGGTACAAATGCACCAGCAGCCAGAAGCAATAATCCAGCAACTAACCAGTAAATCCTTCATGATCTCTTTAATTAGCGTGGGTGGGAGGTCTTTCATACTGTATACGACCTGTTCAGCTGTGCGAGGTTAAGACAATGCCTTGGCTGGAGCGTTGAGTTCCAAAATCGTATCTGTCCCTTTAAATCAGCATTGCACACCGATCTAATGCATATTTTCCTTACTTTATATGCTGCTGGCATTCATTATCTGCGCATGCGCAAATGCCTTTACTAAGATGGCGTCTGGCTAGAAGTGTGTGTGTGCATTCCGGACACCATTTTCAGTTGTTA
Organism: Heptranchias perlo; assembly: GCF_035084215.1. Taxonomy (NCBI): domain Eukaryota; kingdom Metazoa; phylum Chordata; class Chondrichthyes; order Hexanchiformes; family Hexanchidae; genus Heptranchias; species Heptranchias perlo. The sequence goes on from NC_090327.1 coordinate 106,982,638, forward strand.
GGAGGCGGCGTAGCGCCTACAAAATGGGCACCACACAGCCCAATTTATAGCCCGGGGGTGTCTGATGTGCAACTATTGTAAGAATTCTGGGAATTCCACCTTTTCTCTGAGGGTGTAAAACTTTGGCCATTGACCAAAATCCTAAGATGGAAGGATAGGTGAGAGGTCACCAGACGAATCAACAACACACACACGAATGTGGGAGAATTACTGCTTCAGACATGTCTCTGTTTTAATGCAAAACCTACAGCAGGTGGTCAGTACTCAGCATTAATTCGAGAGGCAGTCGGCCTTTGAGAGAGGCAACTGCTCCAGCCATAGTGGGGCCATGTCTTTGTTTTAAAGAAAAAACGATCAACACCTAGGACGTTGGATACAAAAGAAGCCTTATGTGGCAAATGCTCAACAAATCGGAATGAATTCGTACAACAATGACCCATCGAGAGAAGCAATTGCAACTTGATGAGAGACCATCAAAACCCATCAAAGATTCTTAAGGACTTTGTAGGATCTGTTTAAACAGGCATGGAAGTGTCTCATTTAAGTGACGAAGACCATTGTAAGAGAGGGGTATATAAGCAGAAGCTCGAAACCCCTCTCCTTGTTTTGCAGCCTTGCTTTTGCTGTCTCTTGGTTTGCGCTCTCCAGGGAGGAGAGCATCTTCCAACGAACCCTACGTGAGAGATCCGGTCAGCCAGACCTGCAAGTGCAAAGGATTGGTGAGCCTCGACCATACGTGTGTGTGTGTGTGATAAGGTCCCCACCAACCTCTTGGTTTAGCGGGATAAAGTACTGTAGTGGGTGTGTGTAACTCATTGTACTGTGTAGGACCGTTTTTGTCGTTATTTTCTTTGTGTTGACGGTATAACAAAACCAACATTCCAATTCAATTCAAACACCGAGTTTGTGTGTTCTCTGTACTATTTGGCTACGCGATCCATCACCGGGTGTATTAGCATAAGTCCCGTTTTCCTGAACCCGCGATCCGTGAGGTATAAGTGTTCCTTGGCTAGACCGGGGACCAGATATCTGCACCGATCAATAGGGTGAGAACAACCCCAAACACCCCACACTATATTAAAATGATTAGTTGAGGAACACCTTGATTTGCCTTCTTAGTAAATCTTTTTTCAGCTGTGCCATCTGATGTTGGCTCTGCCTATTTCCAATGTCTTTGTTTCAATTGCATGAGGTTATGGTTTTAACAGTAGGATGTTAAGTAGGGGGATAATAGAGTTGACTCTCTTCCAGTTTCTACTTTGCCAAGCCTTCCTGGAATACAACGAAACACCAGCACAACCTTACCCACTAAGACTGCCAGAGAACATGAAGCACATTCTAGGCACTCGACTGCTAAGCAGGATGCACATGCTTATTCTCTCCTCCATTCAAATGCTCCCATTACTCCATACCAGTTAAACCCACAGTTAGCACAAACAAATGCCCAGAACTAGATCACAAAGAATCATCTCGCCTCCTATTTCCCCACCACCAGGGACACAAATTAAAGCACATATCAGTAGGATACAGCTTTTCTTCTCTACATTACAACAGTGACTACACTTCAACGGTATTTAATTTGCTGTAAAGTGCTTTGTGACGTCTTGAGGTCATGAAAGGCGCTAGATAAATGCAAGTCTTTCCTTTTGATCTAAAGCGCTCCCACCTCTTAGTTTTTTTTAATTGCTTTTTCGTTTACTTCTTAAGAGAAATCTTATACCAAATTTATATTGCAATGCTGTTTTTGGCTGCGGCGCAGTAAGATCAACGAGGCGGCAAAGCGTAGGTGCTGGCAAAGGTGAATGGCTGTTGCCATGCCAGTTCTTGTCAGGGCCGCCATTCTCTTCTGGCCATGGGCAGGCTAAGCTCTCAGCCGGCTTATATAGCCTAGCAATAAGATTTCCACATTGCATGATTTCTATGTCTTTCTGGTAGGCGGGAAGAACTTCAGCCAAAATCATAGCGACAGATATTGTATCGACTGTAGATAATTGTTCTGGTGTTGTTGAATCCACCCACAGTATAAACAGAGTGGGCTAGAAATTAATTGACGTTAATTTTACAGGTAGCCAATATTCCGGGTGGCGTGTGTCCGCGCCTGAACTATGCTGCCTGCCCTATTGGTAAAGGCTGAAGTGTAGGCTACCAGGGCCCGCGCCTGAAACAGGCATTTGGCCCTTTTGCATATACATATACAGGACCCCTTCCCGAAATTGGGCTGCCCTGAACGCAGCCGGTGCAGGCCTGCTGATTTCAGGATAACCAAGTCTGCATGCAGCCTAACCAGGGGCCCTTAAATGGACTTATCAAAGAGGTAATTTTAAAAAATACTTAGCTGAATGTGGAGCCAGGAGAAGCAGACATGTTCCTCCCAGCTTCATAGCAGTCCTGAAAACATTGCTAGCCCCTCTCAGTCCCCTCCCGATCAAGCCCCTGCCGATCGTGCCCCTCTCAATCACCTCCCCCACCACCACCCCAGGACATCCCCGAGGGTCGCTGCCGTAGATGCAGCGGCCCAAATTTTACACGCGCTTCACCAGCGAGCTGCCTGGGGACATGCAGCAGGCATTCGCAGCCATTGCCGGTCTAATATAAATGAGGACCGAGGCCCAACTTCGATCAGGCCTTGGACCTATTCGTTCTGGCGTGGGGATCATTCACTCCGCCCAGTTTGTGGCGGTAGACTGATGCTATCCAATTTCATCCTGAGTAAATTGAATGTGTAAGACTATAAATATGGAAAATACTGTAAAAACACTGTAAAACTGCAAGACATGAAACAGGCTGCAAGATATGAAACAGCCTGGCCCAGGTGCCAGTCAAAGAGACTCCAGCCCATGATCAGTTTTGGAGACTCATTTACATCAAACAATGAGGCCCTGGCAAAGACACATTAACATCGAGACAACGTATCATCAAACTGAGCCTCTGCCATACTCAGTCTTGAACAAAAACGTAAGGCCTCTCACACCTAAACAATGCTGTGAGCCAAGGGCCCATCACAGTGAGGAATACTGCATTGACCTGATGCTGTGCAGGTAGCGGGGAGGAGATAAGGAATTGTCTCTCGACCTCGTCGCTCTGCACAACTAAGGAGTTTTGAATCACTGCGATGCCCAGATGAAGAGGTGTGACTGTCAAGCAATCCGACAGATTGATAGCTGAAACCATGGATGAGGCCCAGGTGGGGGGTTGCATAACTGGAACACTTTAAGAAGGTATAACAGCAGCACATGGAGGCTGCAGTCAGGTGAAGATGGACGGAGACCAGCCACCTCCAGATCCAGGCCTACAATCAACATCGGTAACGACCAGCCACGTGGGTGATTGTAAGTTTTAGTCAAATCATAGAAGGGTTTGTACTGGGTTTTTGTTGGTCTAATAAACTAACAAGTTTGGGTTGAGCCAAAGCCTGTTTGTCGCGTGCAATTCTGTTCTTGTAATTCCGAGGCCCAAGAACCGGTGTAAGGCGGAAGGGAACGGAATGCCTAACAAATGTAACAGGAATTGGGTGATATTTTCTGCTGTATGAATAGGATATAAGTTTTATTTCTCTGACTATAACCTATGGCAGACCTTTAATGGGAGAAGACTAGCCGCACAGAACAGCATGGAATTAGGAGGAGGGAACAGGGAAGAGCTCTGAAAAGCCAGTCTGAAACTGAGACCAACGTACAGACTGAGGAGAAGCAAATGTTCAAATTTGTAGGAACTATTGAGGTTGGTACTGCAGCTCAGCTCATATGATATCATCAGGACCTGGGTAACTAATTTTACATACTTTTCATACTATATCATTTGGTTTTATTTAAGGAAAAGAAACAGTTTTGTTGCAACCCTTTCTAAAAACGTTGAAAGGGTCAAAATTGGTTGCTATGATTCATTTCCTCAATGAGAATTAATGCTTGTAATCATAGCTTTCATTCACAAATCTGTCCACCAATCAAAACTAAAGATGTGGGTTGGTGTGTATCCAAGATTTGCACAGTCCAAGAAAAACATTGAGTCATCTGGTCCCCAATGATTTCCTTATATTTAATGTTCAATTTAATTGTGATATCACTGGGAATAGAGTATGGCACAACATTTAACTTGACCAACCAAAGAGATGTTTTTAATTATGAACTTTAATAGTATTATGCAATCGTACAATACAAAGTTCCAGCTAGCTTCTACAAGTCTTTGTAACGAGGAGGTGAATAATTCTACAACCTTCGTGCTTTGGTTTTGCCAGTTTCCCAAAAAAATCTGAACTGCAGAATAAATAAGTCTTTGAATCAAAAATGAGTTTGGATTTGGACCCTGAAAGTGACGAATTTCTGAATCTGAACTCCAGCACAGGAAGTGCATTGGAGCACCGTTGTGCATTCACGCCTGCCATTGCCCTGATCTCTGACAAGTTGGAATGTAAGTGCAGAGCAGACTCCAAGCTTTTCCCCAAAAGGAGGAATACATAGTTTGAAGCAGAGTCACTTTCGGGCTCCCTTCGTACACCGTTCACTAGCTGGTGTCAAAGGGTTACTGGCATAGACTTGGGGCCAGATTGTCTATTAACAGTCTTTACCTTGGTGGTATGGAGAGACCTTAAAAGGGAAAAGGGAGATGCTCCCTTGGAAGGGGAGGGAGGAGCGAATGTATGAGCAACACAATTCCTCCAGATTTGGTGCTAATAACTCAATATTAAAATTGTGCATGAACTTGGAATGGATTTACCCAGTGTTGGGAATGATACTGATCTTTCTCTTAATTTAAGGTTATAATCTGGACAACAAGGGTGGTTTGTATTACTTGGCTGGTGTTGGTGATGTGTGTGTGTGGGTGTAGGTTTGGGTGGGGGGAGGGGGGGGAGTCGGTTGGTCACAATGGTGCACATAGATCAAAAAATTTGTGCCTAGGTAGTGAGTAAAGAATGTATCCATGTAAATGTATTTGAGTATTCAATCTTGTGACACACCAGGTAGACATGGTGGGATTTTTACCTGGTGAGGGTCAGCAGTATTCACTGGAATATCAAATGGCCATTGAAAGTGCCATGAGACTCCAGCATCAGCGGCTTTAATAGATGTACAGGCTGAATCTGACCTGTTGGGCAATTTGTACTGACATGGCCAAGGCTCCAAAATCTACAATGCCAACTTGAGCATTGCAACAGTAAGCCAACTGTAACTTAATGGTACAATCGTTGCAAAATTCTGGCTTATCTGGGATAGTAAAATTCATAGGGTGGCTTACAAATGTTTTCATAAAGTGTGTTTAATTTGAGAAGATTTTACATTTGTTTCTAACTGATTTGAAGACAATGGTGGGTTGCACCTACAGATATTGTAAAACTACCTCCAATGTCTGTCAGGACATATCCATTGAAAGCAGCTCTTAAGGTGTCTTCACTGATAAGAGATAGGAATGAAGGTAATTTTAATGAAAAAAGCAAATGTGAATATCAAGTGCGGAAGATTGCTTTCTACTCACCTCCATTTCAATAAATTTAAACTGAGGAAAATATAGCTCAATTTATTGCCTGCAAATAATTTATTTGGTTGCAAATGTGTTTTTCAGCTGTGGTGTAACAATTTATGCACCCACAACAGAATTAATTGTGTCCATGTTTTACTTCAAGTTATATTGAAACTACAACACAGCAGGCAATCCGGCCCAATTGGTCTATGCCAGCGTTTATGCTCCACACGAGCCTCCCCCCTCCCTACTTCATCTAAGGATACCCTTCTATTCCTTTCTCTCTCGTGTGCTTATCTAGCTTCTCCTTAAATAGTACTGCTTGTTCATTGATCTCCTTATGATATGAATTAATAAAATGTACATCAAACCCTGGTGAATTCTGTGATGCACTTACCTATTTTCTTCACATTTTTTACTGTGGACATGTTAAACGAAATCTAGCATATTCACAGATTTGCTTTTAAATTTTTTTAGTTGATTTCAAAAATGGACTGTTGAATTGTGATTTTTTTTTTCTTTCAACCCCAAAGTGTTTGCCTGGGGCTGAAAGTAGGCAAAGGTAGTTTTCATGTTTCACTTCCATATTTTTATACAAAAAGTTTAGTAATGTGTTCCGCTTTACAAAATTGACATGTGGTCCCAGACTGACGGCATCATTCAGCATAGCACCTACTCAGGTCTACATTACCAAAAGCTATTGACAGGCCTGCACTGGCATTATCAACCTCACAATGTATCATGCCGATCTTAGCAACATACATGTTTCCAAAATGTGTTACTGTGTTTGCCTCCCAGACTCGTTTCAGCCTTGTAAATAGACAATCACACCTATAGCACTAACTACCTCTCTGACTCACAAATGACTCTTACAAACAGGCAGCTTATCAAAACCGTCACTGCTGCACACCTATCTTGGTACACTCTCTGTCAGCAAGCTGGCTGTTGGCAAACTGGCACTAATCTGAAGGGAACTTGTGGTCATGACATTGGTGATTGAAAGTACTGGTGCCTTCCAAGATGAGTAAATATAGGTAACTGAGTTTCCCTCTGCATCTGAGTCGAGCTACTGTGGATTTTTTGGTTCTGTCATGGGCTTCTCATGGAGCAGTGGTAGACCTTCTAATATCAACCCTAGTTCCTGAACATGGTTGACAACACTGAGTATAATGACAGGGAGGGTGTTCCAGGACAGGGTTGTTGCACCTATCCCAGGAAGTAATGGTCTCAGTTGTGTTTGCATTCTTCCTTACCTGCTGGACTATCACTGAATAGATGCTTACTCGCAATGAGGCTCCATACTCCTTCCCAACTTGGCTACCAGATAGCTGATGCATATATCATCTTTCTTCCTCTCCCTCCTTCTTCTGTCCCCCTGCCCCTCCTCCCTCCCCCTCTCCCTGCTGCTCACCCAGTCTAAAGCACTTCATTCCTCACTGCATGTCTGGCAGCATTTTTTACAGGGTAGATTTTGGGGAGATTATTGCAGATTGTTCCAAATGAGGATTCTGATTTAAAGATTGGGTTCAGATTTCCTTATAAGGTGATCTAAAGAGTTAGAATCTGGTCTTTTGGATTTAATCTTTGGATTCACTCTCATTTCGAACTTGACCAGAATAAAAACAAAATGCTGAGAATGATATCGTCTGTAGTTCTGCAGACTTGTAGTTTTATCTTGGCACAATGAATTTTGTAAAATAGACTAAATATCTGCAGATGTATCATAGTACAAAACCTATAAACTGTGAACAGAATTAATTCAAAAAAATATGCACATGGGTTTTAAGACAAAACATCCAAATTGGTCCATTGATCATGCAAATATTCCATAATGAAAGGGGAACATAATTAATGGCGGTTTATTGAATGACACGAGCATAATGTTCCAATAATAACGCAGAGGCGGGTTCTGACAGGGTGTGCGGCGATCGCGAGCATGAAACCCAGAACAAGTTTCGGTGAGTCGGAATGTCCGATTTCAACACGGCTGCCTAATTATAATTTTACATCCGGGTTTCGCGTCTCCAGTGCGCGATCTTGACTTGACTATTTAAAGGGCCAATCCAAAGATGGAATCTGGAGGAGTTAGGAGTTTGTACAAAGAGAAGGGGAAGTTTAAACATGGATTCTGGACGGTTAAGGACTGCACCCTGGTTTAACGAGGCTTCACTTGACGTACTGCTGGGTGCAGTGAGGAGCAGCGAGGAGATAATCTTCCCCAGCAACGGGAGGATGAAACCTGTTGCTGTCACAAAGAAGGCATGGTTGGAGGTGGCTGAGAAGGTCAGCAGCAGGAGCATTGTGCCCAGTTCCTGGATCCAGTGCAGGAAGCACTTTAATGACCTAACCAGACCAGGAAAGGAGAGTAGAGTTGCAGATTGACCTACATCCTGAAGTGCACACCATCCTCTCTCACTCTGTCTTGTCAAGCGTACTCCATCACATCACTCCTCACAGCCGCTTAAGTTTCAAAATCACCCATCATTCACTTTCTATGCACAGCTGGGGCCTGTCGCATGGACATCCTGTGCCATGTGGGAACTCCAGGACACTTTGTGTGTCCTGGAAAACCACATGTGCAGGAAATGCCACCAACTGCTCGAGCTCAGAGATTCTGAGTTTGAGGAGTGGCTGGCGTCACTACAGGGAAGCTGAGAGTTTTGTGGATAGCATGTTTTAGGACGTGGTCACCCTGCAGCTACAGAGAGTTCAGGCGGAGAGTGTGTGGGTGACCACCAGACAGACTAGGAGGAACAGGCAGGCAGTGCAGGAGTCTCCTGGGAGTATGTCACTCACAAACCGGTATTCAGTGTTGAATACCGGTGAGGGTGTTGACACCTCAGGGAGGTGCAGTCAGGAGCAAATCCATGGCATCGTGGGAGACTCAGCTGCACAGGAGGGCAAAAGAAATGCAGTTGTTCTAGGGGATTCGATAGTCAGGGGGACAGACGGGCATTTCTGCAACCGCCAACATGAGTCCCACCTGGGGAGTTGCCTCCTTGGTGCCAGGGTAAAAGATATCACAGAGCGTGCAGAACCTTTTGAGGCAGGAAGGGAAACAGCCAGTAGTCGGGGTCCATGTGGGAATAAATGACATAGGAAGCAAAAGGGTCGGGGTCCTGCAGTCAGAGTTTCAGGAGCTAGGGAGGAAGTTAAAAAGCAGGACCTTAAAGGCAGTGATCTCTGGATTACTCCCAGTGCCATGCAGTGAGTATAGGAATAGTAGGATAAGACAGGTTAACGCGTGGCTGGAACAATGGTGCAGGAGAGAGGACTTCAGATTCCTGAGGCATTGGGACCAGTTCTGGGGCAGGAGGGATCTATTCAAGATGGATGGGTTGCACCTCAACAGAGCTGGGACTCGCAGGGAGATTAACTAGTGCTGTGGGGGAGAGTTTAAATTAATTTGGCAGGGGGATGGGCACCAGGATGAAACATTAGAGAGGAGAAATAAGGTGCACAGAGGACTGGGAGGGACAAGTAGCACTAGAGTAAAGAATAGTTCAGAAATAGGAGGGCTCAGACAGGGGGCAAATGTGAGGCAATCTAAGATGAGATTGGAGTGCATGTGCATAATGCACATATTGAGGTAAATAAGGTTGGTGAGCTGCAGGCTCAAGTCGCCACATGGGAATATGATATAGTGGCAATAACAGAGAAGGGGAGGATTCGGTACTTAATATTCCTGGCTACAAGGTATTCAGGAAAGATAGGGAAGGAAAGAAAGGATTGGAGAGGGGGTGGTGGTGGCAGTATTGATTAAAGAAACTATTATAGCACTGGAAAGGGATGATGTAGTTAAGCGGTCAAAGACAGAATCTATTTGGTTGGAATTAAGGAACAATGGAGGAGCTATTACGCTATTAGGTGTATACTATAGGCCGCCAAAGAGTGGGAAGGAGATAGAGGAGATTTGCTGGCAAATTACAGAAAGAGTCAAGAACTAGAGAGTAGTGATAATGGGGAACTTCAATTATCCCAATATAGACTGGGACAGTAACAGTGTAAAGGGCAAAGAGGTGGAGGAATTTCTGAAATGTGATCGAGAACTTCCTGGAACAGTGTGTTTCCAGCCCAGCCAGGAAGGAAGCAGTGCTGGATCTAGTTCTGGAGAATGAAGTGGGGCAAGTGGAGCATGTTTCAGTGGGGGAACATTTGGGGAATAGTGATCATAATATCATTAGGTTTAGAATAGTTATGGAAAAGGACATGGAACAATCAAATGTGAAAATGCTTAAATGGAGGAGGGCAAATTTCAATGAGTTAAAAAGGGATTTTGCCCGGGTGGATTGGAATCAAAAATTGGCAGGGAAAACAGTAATTGAACAATGGGAGGCCTTCAAGGAGGAGTTGGTTCGGGTACAGAGTAGGCATCTCCCTATAAGGGGGAAAGGAAGGGCATCCAAAGCTAAAGCTCCCTGGATGACTAAAGATATAGAGTTTAAAATGAAACAGAAAGAGGAGGCTTATGACAAATGTATGGTTCATAATACAGTAGAGACCCAGACTGAATACAGAAAGTTCAGAGGAGATCTAAAAAAGGAAATAAGAGGGGCAAAGAGAGAGTAGGCGAATAGATTAGCAGCTAACATAAAAGTGAACCCAAAAGTCTTTTATAAACATATTAATGGTAAAAGGTTAGTCAAAGGAAGTGTGGGACTGATTAGGGACAAAAATGGAGATCTTCTTGTGGAGGCAGAGGGTATGGCTGGGGCACTAAATAAATATATCGCATCCATCATCAATAGAGAAGAGGATGCTGCTAAAATTGCAGTGAAGGAGGAGGTGGTAGCGATATCGCAAAGGATAAAAATAAATGAAGAGGAGGAAATAAAAAAATTGGCAGTACTCAATGTAGGAAAGTCACCGGGTCTAGGTGGGATGCATTCTAGGTTACTGAGGGAAGAAAGGGTGGAAATTGTGGAGGCTCTGACCACAATCTTCTGATCCTCCTTAGATATGGGGACGGTGCCGGAGGACCGGAGGATTGCAAATGTTACACCCCTGTTCAAAAAAGGGGAGAGGGATAAACCTGACAATTATAGGCCTGTCAGCCTAACCTCGGTGGTGGGGAACTTTTAGAGACAATAAACCGGGACAAAATAAATTGGTACTTGGAAAAATATGGGCTAATAAATGAAAGTCGGCATGGGTTTGTTAAAGGGAAATCATGTTTGACTAATTTGATTGAGTTATTTGATGAACTAATGGAAAGGGTTGATTCGGGTAGTGTGGTTGATGTCGTGCATATGGACTTTCAAAAGGCATTTGATAAAGTACCACATAATAGACTTGTTAGCAAAATTAAAGTCCATGGAATTAAAGGGACAGTGGCAGTGTGGATACCAAATTGGCTGAGGGACAGAAAGCAGAGAGTATTGGTGAATGCTTGTTTTTCAGACTGGGGGGAAGTATACAGTGGTGTTCCCCAGGGATCAGTATTAGGACCACTGCTCTTTTTGATATATATTAATGACCTGGACTTGGGTATGCAGGGTATAATTTCAAAGTTTGCAGATGACACAAAACTCAGAAATTAGTAAACAATGTGGAGGATAGTAACAGACCTCAGGAGGACATAGACAGACTGGTGAAATGGGCAGACACATGGCAGATGAAATTTAACGCAAAGAAGTGTGAAGTGATACATTTTGGTAGGAAGAATGAGGAGAGGCAACATAAACTAAATGGTACAATTTTAAAGAGGGTGCAGGAACAGAGACACATGGGGGTCCACATATACAAATCTTTGAAGTTGGCAGGACAAGTTGAGAAGGCTGTTAAAAAAGCATATTGGACCCTGGGCTTTATTAATAGAGGCATAGAGTACGAAAGCAAGGAAGTTATGCTAAACCTTTATTAAAAACTGGTTAGGCCTCAGGTGGAGTATTGTGATCAATTCTGGGTCAAGACCTTAGAGAGGGTGCAGAAGAGATTTATTAGAATGGTGCCAGGGATGAGGGACTTCAGTGATGGAGAGACTGGAGAACAGAGAAGTTTAACAGGAGATTTGATCGAGTTGTTCAAAATCATGAACGATTTTGACGGAGTAAATAAGGAGAAACTGTTTCCAGTGACAGATGAGTCAGTAACCAGGGGACTCAGATTTAAGGTGGTCAGCAAAAGAGCCAGAGGTGACATGAGGAAACATTTTTTAACGTAGCGAGTTGTAATGATCTGGAATGCACTGCCTGTAAGGGTGGTGGAAGCAGATTCAATAGTAACTTTCAAAAGGGAATTGAATAAATATTTGAAGGCGAAAAAATTTGCAGGGCTATGGGGAAAGAACAGGGTAATAGGATTAATTGGATAGCTCTTTCAAAGAGATGGTACAGGCACGATGGGCCGAATGGCCTCCTCCTGTTCTGTATGATGTACTTCCTCAATTCCTCAGGTTCCCATTTATCCATTCAACACTGCCACTCACCCCAATCCTTATGCAATGTGTTGCATCTGCCTGATAGTCACCCTCACCCCGAATGCACTGCATCCATTGGGTGAAGGCATGCCTTACAGTCACTCTTAGGTCTGTTCTTTCCCCCGTTGGAGGAGAAGAGAGCACAAAACACAAGGGAGAGGGAGAGGACTGAAGGTGGCCCGCCACAGATTGTGCAGCTTACAGCTGCACAGGAAGAGCCCATGGAGATCAGTGGCATCTCTACGAACCTGACCATCGGAGATGGAGAGACTGGAAGTCCGCAGCTGCCAGAATTAAAAATATCTCTAACCCACATCTCATACAAAAATCAAGTCATGCTGACTTGATTTCAGCAATCAGTGAAATATGATAAGCGTAATTATGCTGAGTGGCAACATTGTTACATTGCCAGTACTAATTCATTTCCGTTTCTTCTCTCCTCCAGGGCCTTCAAGCATTGAGCAGCAGTCTGTCAACTTTCCTGAGGATGATTCCTCAGAGGAACTGACTCCTTCCGAGGGTGCACCGTCACAGGACTTACTACCGGGCACCAGCGCAAATACTTGCATTTTGGTGGGTCTTGTTAGACAGCTAGTTAGGTTTATACCTGGTGATTCACATGTCACAAGTGATCACGAGCAGACACTGGTGGCAGGGACATCTGTGGAGAGTCCACGTCGGGGGGAGGGGTGCAACCCTCTCCAAGCTCTGCTCAGCTGGACACAGATGCTGAACCCTGGGGGCTATCAATTTAAAGGAGAATCATAGTGGGGCAGCAGAAAATTTGTGAGGTACTGGCAGACGTGCCACGCCCACTCTCCACAATAGCGGAGAGGATGGAAGAGTCCAGCTCCAACATTGGTAGATTGGTGTTGCAGGTAATTGCGAGAATGTCTGCCATGGAGACAGTGGCCGTCTTCATGGAGCTTCAAGCACAGCTCTCAAACTAGTCCATGTAGGCCATGACCACGGCCGTGCAGACTTTGGATGCCAGCATGTCTGCCACCTTAGACAGGATGACAGATACCTTAACCGTGGCCTTACAAGGCATCACTGATCTGCACCAAGCTACTTCCCAGCAGAGTGGTAGGAGTGATTTGCCGCTGGCCCAGGAGAGGGATAATGGTGAAAGGTGATGTGGAAGTGGGGACTCCACTCAAAGCGTGTCGACATCTTACCCATTGTCCCCCCTTCAGCCAATACCCGAAATGCTGCCTCATCTCCCGATGGCCGAGTCTGGCCCTGCACAGGTGCAGGTGGAGCAGTCTTTGGCGGGGCCCTCACGGGCTCCAACACCCACAGGCCGTCGGCCAAGAGCATCTCAGCAGTCAGAGCAGGGATCTGAGCAGCCTGCCTCTACCTTTGCTAAAGCCACAGGGGTTGCACCATGTAGGAGCAGTAGGCAAGCTAAGAATTTTGTTTTAATTCATCAAGGGTGTGCACATGGGTGTTTGTGAAAATGTTATGTTATTAAGTTACGTTTTATTATTACCTCTCATAAAATGTATTAATTTGCACCACTTTCCTGTGTTGGCCATTCTTGTGTGCCGAATGGCAACTTGCCTTTTCAGTTGCTTGGTGATGAATGTGAAGACATGAATTGACGGAACCAATTGGGAGCTGTGCAATGGGTGGATGGCTGGTTATAGGACTGCTTAATGTCAGTGGGGGCGGGGGATGTGATAGTTACTTTGGTCCAGTGTGAGTGACTAACTGAACCTTCAAGCTATTAGGCTATCGTTGGCATCCCGAGCAGCAATGTGAGTGGCTGGTCTACCGTTGGGTATCCCATCTTCATCTTCCTCCTCCTCATCATCCTCTTCTTCATTGGAATCGTCATTAGATGATGAGTGATGAGCGGCTTGTTCCTCCTGCACCTCTAGTCCTCACTGCTGTGCAATGTTGTCCTGAACACAGCAAACCGCAATCATTCTGGAGACCCTTGCTGGTAAGTACTGAATGGCATTTCCAGACCTGTCTACACACCTGAAGCGCATCTTGAACATGCTAATGGCATGCTTGATGACACATCAGGTGATCACATGGCTCTCGTTGTATCGCTCTTAGGCTTCATTGGTAGGGTTCCTCATTGGTGTCATCAGCCAAGTTTGAAGGGGGTCTCCTTTGTCTCCTAACAGCCACCCCTTAAGTCTGCTTCCAGGTACGAACAAGTCGGGGATGTTGGACTGCCGCAGGATGAAAGCATCATGGCAGCTCCCAGGAATTTGATGCACACCTGCATGAACCTTTTCTTGCGGTTTCACACCAGCTGAACATTGATGGAATGAAACCCCTTGCGGTTGGCGAATGCTCCTGGTTGATCTGGTGGTGCTCGGATTGCCAAGTGTGTGCAGTCGATGACACCCTGCACCTGTGGGAAGCCAGCCAGAGACCCAAATCCGAATGCCCGCTCATTCTGGTTATTGTCGTCACAGGGGAAGTTGACATAAGTCGACATCCTGGCAAACAACCCATCCCTCACCTGCCGTAAGCATTTAAGCACAGCAGTTAGGAAAACCACAAACGTAACACACCTATTCAAGAAGGGAGTGAGACAGAAAGCAGGTAACTATAGACCAGGTGCCTAAGATCTGTCATTGGGAAAATGCTAGAATCCATTATTAAGGAAGTAGTAGCAGGACATTTGGAGATTCACAATACAATCAAGGAGAGTCAACATGGTTTTATGAAGGAGAAATCATGTCTGACAAATTTATTAGAGTTCTTTGAGGAAGTAATGGGCAGGGTGGATAAAGGGGAACCAATGGATGCAGTATATTTGGATTTCCAAAGGCATTCGATAAGGTGCCACATAAAAGATAACTGCACAAGATAAGAGCTCATGGTGTTGGGGGTAATATACTGGCATGGATAGAGGATTGGCTAACTAACAGAAAACAAAGAGTCGGAATAAAAGGGTCATTTTCAAAATGGCAATCTGTAACTAGTGGAGTGCCGCACGGATCAGTGCTGGGGCCTCAAATATTTACAATATATATCAATGACTTGGATGAAGGAACAGAGTGCCTTGTGGCCAAATTTGCTGATGATACAAAGATAGGTGGAAAAGCAAGTTGTGATGAGGACACAAAGTGTCTGCAAAGGGATATTGACAGGGATATTAAGCGAATGGGCAAAAATTTGGCAGATGGAATATAATGTGGGAAAATATGAAGTCATCCACTTTGGGAGGAAAAATAAAAAAGCAAAATATTATTTGAATGGAGAAATACTGCAAAATGCTGCGGTACAGTGGGATCTGGGTGTCCTCATACATGAAACACAAGAAGTCAACATACAGGTGCAGCAGGTAATCCGGAAGGCAAACGGAATATTGGCCTTTATTTCTAGGGGGATGGAGTATAAAAGCAGGGAAGTCATGCTACAACTGTACAGGGTGCTGATAAGACCACACCTGGAGTACTGCGAACAGTTCTGGTGCCCTTATTTAAGGAAGGACATACTTGCATTGGAGGCAGTTCAGAGAAGGTTCACTAAGTTGGTTACGGGTATGGAAGGGTTGCCTTATGAGGAAAGATTGAACAGGTTGGGTCTATACTCATTGGAGTTTAGAAGAATGAGAGGAGATCTTATTGAAACATACAAAATTCTGAGGGGACTCGATAGGGTAGATGCTGAAAGGATGTTACCCCTCATGGGGGAACCTCAAACAAGGGGGCATGGTCTCAGAATAAGGGGTCGCCCGTTTAAGATGGAAATGAGGAGGAATTTCTTCTCCCAGAGGGTCGTGAATCTTTGGAATTTTTTATCCCAAAAAGCTGTGGAGGCTGATTCATCGAATACATTCAAGGCTGAGTTTGACAAATTTTTGATCAGCAAGGGAGTCAAAGGATATGGGGAGAGGGTGGGAAAGTGGAGTTGAGGTAAAAATCAGATCAGCCATGATTTCATTAAATGGTGGAGCAGGCTCGAGGGGCCGAATGGCCTACTCCTGCTCCTATCTCTTATGGTCTTATGTGCAGCTGACTGGGAGGCTCTCGATACATCTCTGGTGGCGCCCTGGAAGGAGCCGGAGGCAACGAAATTGAGGGCAGTGGTGACTTTCATAATGACTGGCAATGCGTGGCTACCAGGTCCAGCAGGAAGAAACTCTTCTTCTACGAGGCTGCAGATGTCTGCGAGCACCTGAAGTGTCAATCTGAGCCTCCGGAAGCACTGGTCTTCGAAAAGGTCAGGAAGCTGAGCCTCTGTCTGTACACCCTGTTAGGCAGGTAGTGCCTCCTGCAAACTCGGCCCCTTTGTTTTTCTCTCTGCTGCTCTCCTCTCTGCTGCTCTCCTCTCTGTTGTCCACCTGCAGTTCTTACCATGGCATGACTTTGCTGCCGTGAATGTTGATTGTTTTCATCATCCAAAGTCCAATCTAAAGCAGCCGTGGCACTATCCATCCTGATGTTCTCTGTTTGAAAACTTCCAAAGTTCTCCAATAAGTCTCTCACCACATGAACTCTCAGCAAACCGTTTCCGAGAGGGAACTGAGAAAGTAACTGTGAGCATTGAGCCTTTATTCGTATCGGGACACCTGACCTTTAACCATCCCTATGAAGTGCCGCTTAATCTCACCTCCGTTTTACTGCTGAGTCTCCCGAGTGCCGGGAAACCCGTGCTGGAGGCGTTAATTTCAAATCGCTGCCAAAATCTCATGAAAGGAGTCTAATTAACATATGATAATGATGGACCCGCCTCTCCAGAGCGGGTTACTCGGTTGCAGCCAAACCTGCCTCCGTTAAAACCGGAAGTGGACGTGTTACAGGTGGGTTGGGGTCAGGTTTCCCATTTTTGAAATTTTAACCTACCAACCCGCCTGTCCTGGAGGGGTTAAAATTCCACCCAATATCTCTGCAATGAGGAGATAAAGAGGATGGTTATAATATATAATAAAAACAGAAAATGCTGGAGAAGCTCAGCAAGTCAGGCAGCATCTGTGGAGAAAGAAACAGAATTAATGTTTCAGGTCAAAGGACCCTTCCTCAGAACTGGAAGAAGAGGAAGGTTACCCTTTTAAGGATGAATGCCAAACATGATTCTCCGACTACCTGAATTTTGTCCAATTCCAACACTTTAGAGACATCCCTGTCCCTTTAAACAAAATGGCAGCCCATGTGCACAGCTGAACACTGCCATTTTAATATATTTCTCTTATTGGTTCCTATTTTCATGGCAATTAGTTACATAGCAACAAAAAGATTTTTCTTTTTTATATATGTAAAATACTTATTTGGTGGGTGTTTCTTTTTAACTGCCAATTTTCTCTCTCTCCCTCTTTTTCTTAATGCATCGACTCTTCACTGGATACAATTTCACGACCCTGATTCTTGTTTAAGCCTCAACTTGAGCATGGGAGGGGGGGCATTGATGTCAAGCCTCATCCTATCCTCATCTCAAATTCCACACAAGTGCACTTCCTGTGCAGCTTACTGAATAGTTATCAGGTGTGAGAACCCTGATGTGATTTGGTGTGATTTCCACCCCACTCTGCCCCCAAATCTCTCTATTCCCTTCTCCCTTATCTATGCATCAAACCTCCTCTTAAATACATCAATGCTATCTGCTTCAACCATTCCATGTGTCAGCAGATTCCACATTCTCACCACTCTCTGTGTAAAGAAATTCCCCGAAGTTCTTTACTTGATCTATTAGTGACTATCTTATAATTATGCCCCCTTGTCTGGACTCACGCACAACTGGAAACATTTTTTCCACATCCATCCTATCGAACTTCTTCATAATTTTAAAGACCTCTATCAGGCCTCCTCTTAATCTTTTCTTTTCCAGGGAAAAGAGCCCAAGCCTGTTCAATCTTTCTTGATAGTTGCATCCTCTCAATTTTGGTAACATGCTTGTAACATGCTTGTAAACTTCCAAACATTCTGCACTTTCTCCAGTGTTTTAATGTCCTTTGTGTAGTATGGAGACCAGCACTGCACACGGTACTCCAAATGTGACCTAACCAAGTTCTACATAAATTTAACATTACCTCCCTGCTTTTGTATTCTATTCGTCTAGAAATTATTGTTTCATTTAAAATACATAAAAATAAACCCTTTATTTTTGTTGGTGGTCTGGCATTGTGCTCTATGTTTCTTAGCAGCGGGGGCGGGAGCGCAGAGAATGCTTTTGTGTTTTCTTGACGATCTCGGGAGGGTTGTGAATTGGCTTGTACTTATCAGGCTCAGGCTTTGCCTTTGTTTTTGGGAATATCCAAATTTTAGGATTGCCAAAGGCAACAGCTGGACATTCATTACCCTGCACAGTGTATTACAGCTGAAGCAACTAGATTTCTAAAGCAGAACAAAAGAAATGGAAGGAGATATGGCCAGCTCATCAGGACCTTGTCTTCCACAGACCACATGTAATTTGCCCTATTCTGTACTTTATATACCTCAGTTGTTGAGAGAGAAACATTTTACAAAGTTTCGCCTTGCTTCTCCCCTTTATCAGAATATTATCTCTCAACCCACATTATTCACCTTTGACAATTTGTTTTCTGTAATATGACTTTTATGTGCTCTCAGTTACTCACGAATCATTGTGATCCATAGGCCATTTGATCATGGAATCATAAAATCGTACAGCACAGAAGGAGGCTATTCAGCGCATCGAGCCTGTGCCGGCTCATTGAAAGAGCTGTCCAATTAGTTCCACTCCCCTGTTCTTTCCCCGTAGCCCTGCAAATTTCTCCTTTCCAAGTATATATCCAATTCCCTTTTGAAAGTTACTATTGAATTTGCTTCCACCGCCCTTTCGGTCAGTGCATTCCAGATCATAACAACTCGCAGCGTAAAAAGAATTCTCCACATTTCCTCCCTGGATTTTTTTGCCAATTACCTTAAATCTGTGTTCTCTGGTCACTGACCCTCCTGCCAGTGGAACCCGTTTCTATCTATTCTATCAAAACCCTTCATAATTTTGAACACCTCTATTAAATCTCCCCTTAACCTTCTCTGCTCTAAGGAAGCAATCTCAACTTCTCTAGTCTCTCCACATAACTCTCCACATCTTTATTTTACTTATCCTTATAACTTGTCATCCTTCTAGACCAGATATTCATCCAGCTCCTCATTTAGGAGAGTTAATGGGCCAAGGATGGATCACTACATTGAGTCAACACATATAGGCCGCTAAATTGGGCCTTGTAGCGCCCGTTATTTCGGCGCTGCACGGCCTCTCCGACATCCAAGATGGCATCTTGGATGCGCACGCACATTTCCTGCGTGATGTGCGCTGGACACCATCTTGGTATAGAAGTTAGCGCAGGCACAGATAACGAACACTGGAATCATGTAAAGTAAGGAAAAAATGGCTTCAATCAGTGTGCAACGCTGATTTAAAGTGATAGACACCATTTTGGGACTTAACGCTCAACTCAACGCACAGTCTTAACCCCGACCATCTGAATCTGTCTTGGAGTGCCTGGAGGACCCCCCACCAGCGCTATTTAAAGGGACCATGCAAGATTTACAGGTTAGTGGCTGGATTATTGCTTCTGGCTGCCGAGACATTTGTAACTGTTTTTGGAGGTCTGCTACACTTGAATACTAGGACGCAGGGACATAGCCTAATATTTAGAGCCAGGACGTACAGGAGTGAAGTTCTACACGCAAAGGGTGGGAGACATTTGGAATGCTCTTCTGTAGGAACACGGACTGCAGCGATTCAAGAAGGCGGCTCATCTCCACCTTCTCAAGGGCAATTGGGGATGGGCAATAAATGCTGACCTCACCAGCGACGCCCACATCCCATGAACGAATTAAAAAAAAATGGCAGTTGATGCTAGTTCACTTGTGAATGTTAAATCTGAGATTGAAAGATTTCTGTGAACCAAGGATATTAAGGGATATGGGGCTAAGGTGGGTATATGGAGTTAGGTCACAGGTCCACCATGATCTTACTGAATGGCGGAACAGGCTCGAGGGGCTAAATGTTACTGCCACTTGCTGCCTCATGATAAGCGCCACCTTCTCCTGCAAGAAAGTGGGACGTGGGTCTGGGTGATGTGCCTGCCATGATTGAATAGCTGCCAGTGTGTGTGGCCTGTGAGTTGTGGGTGGGCAGCGTGCAAAAGTGGTAATGTGTAAGGGTGAGAGGAAGCATCTGGTTGGAAGAGTTGAGTTCTGATGGAAAGAGTTTGTTGGTATGTGGGGGATGGGGGTGTAGCGCGTGGTGCAGTTGGTAGGAGACGCCACTTGACAGTTGACCTCACTCACCTTGACCACACATGTCAAAGCATTGAACTTCTTCCTGCACTGCATCCATGTTCATGATGCTGTGCGCCTGGTGTGGACTTCATCACCAACTGCCTCCCACTGCCTTTTGGATATATGTCTGGAGGGCCTCTTGCCCCCCCGCCCTCCGCCCTGCGGATATAGGATGTCCCTCCTTCTGCCCACCTTTTGTACCAAGTTGTCTAGTGCATCAGCAGAGAACCTTGTTGCATGCACTCTCACAGGCCTGGTACTAATTCAGATCGACAGATTGGTGAGGTCTGGCGTGCAGATTGGAGGATGTGGGATTTAGTAGTGTGCAACCTTTATTCAATGTTTTAACCTAACTCATTAGTGTGTAAACATAGGGTTGGGATCTGCATCTGTGTTTTACATGTGCGATGTCTGATCTCCGTTCAGATTCCGTGCAAACAGTACACTGTTATTTTCAGCACATAACAGGTATCAGCTATCTTTAAGAGATTTCTAAGGAACATTCTCACTTTAAGAGATTGAGCTCCCTCTGGTGATGGAAAGTGCAAATTGCATTGATTTCACATGCAAGGCCTGAAATGGAACGCTGATTGCAGGTAAGTCCTCGGGCTGGCTGAAACTTGCGTCCTGCCTGTGCAGGGGCCATTGGGCACGGGGTAATAGCACATCACACTACCTATGCCCAAAAACGGCCCCAAGCGAATTTTTTCCCCCATAATCTACCAGCTTTCAATGCATGAAATTAGATTTGTATAATCCTTTGACTCCATTACCTATAATGGTTTGAAATTTGTTTTACCCTCCCATTTGTTCTTTCCTGTTGGCTGTGCTATAAGATTGTGCGATAATAGTGTTAGGATGTTCTCACAAGTAATGCTTATTAATAGAATTGTAAAGAAAAAGTCAAGACTTTTCAAAAATTGACTGCAGCTTTGATTATTTTAGCTGATAGAGCAGTAAAATTGGCAGCATCAATAATAATACATATTGCCAATAGCATTCCAAAGTAAAGATACACGATGAAAACAGAAAAGTTGCTTATTAATGCAGTGTTAGAAACATCCCAATCCAAGTTCTGTGATAGGCATCCACTCCATTGGCGTCAGTACCTTTCACACGATTTTGTTACTAATACAGTCAGTTAGATGAATGAGATAGGAAGTTCATAATGATATGTGAGCTTAGAGCAAATGGTTAAGGACGATTATGTATTGAACAGCATGGGCAATATACTTGAGCTGTGTAAAACAAAAGTGTGCCCAAAAATTTTTATTCACAAAGATGCTAACCAGTCAAATATTTGGATATATTATCTGTCTATGTGTTTGTTTGTGTGTGTGTGTGTGTGTGAGAGAGAGAGATAGATAAAGAGAAAGGGAAAGCGAAAGAGGTCCTTTGCTTTAACTTAGAATATGCCAGTCTGGATTGTGAAGCACCTTGGTTTGTGTGATGCATATTGATTTGCTATTGGCTGGAGCTTTTGTTGTTTGAAGGCTAGTGTTACAAATTTTGGGTAAGTCTTAGATATTCTCTTGGGTTCAGTGGTGCCATACGTTCAGGAGTGCACCCATACTGCCCAATATCTAATTATACAAAAGAGTAATCTGGGGCATAACAATAGGACCCCCTTGTGATCTAAATTGGATATCGTGTTCTTTGCAAGTGCCCTCACATGTGCTTTTCCAATCTTTTGCTAAGTGGACTGAACAACACTTGAGTGAGAGAAGACCAAATACTTCACTTCAGGTCACTTTATGTTTACAGCTAACAAGTAAACATACAGAGTTGTAACAAAATCTCACTTACTTTAATTAACTTCACTTCCCTCTTCGTAAACAGGAAAAATAATAAATCACACTGCCCTGTCCCAATTAGCAGGCTAAATGGATCTTTTAGCAGGCTTTTAGTCCGTCTTAACATTGAATTCGACCAAGGTGTATGCTCTCTTCTTAGGGTAACCTATCTGGCCTTATTTGTCTTTCTTTCAGCAGACCTCATCAACTGACTTCCAACATGTGTGTGCACAAATCTTTAAAGGTGGCAGGATAAGTTGATAAGGCTGTTAAAAAAGCAAATGGGATCCACGGGGTTTTATTAATAGAGGCATAGAGTACAAAAGCAAGGAAATTGTGCTAAAGCTTTATAATACACTGATTAGGCTTCAGCTGGAGTATTGTGTTCAATTCTGGGCACCATAGATTAGGAAGGATGTCAAGACCTTAGAGAGGGTGCAGAAGAGATGTACTAGAATGGTGCCAGGGATGAGGGACTTCAGTTATGTGGAGAGACTGGAGATGCTGGGGTTGTTCTCCTTAGAACAGAGAAGGATAAAGGGAAATTTGATAGAGGTGTTCAAAATCATGAAGGGTTTTGATAGAGTTTCCAATGTCAGAAGGATCGGTAGCCAGAGGACACAGATTTAAGGTGATCGGCAAAGGAGCAAGCGACGACATGAGGAGATATTTTTTACGCAGTGAGTTGTTATGATCTGGAATGCACAGCCTGAAAGGGTGGTGGAAGCAGATTCAATAGTAACATTCAAAAGGGAATTGGATAAATACATAAAGTGGAAAAAATTGATAGGGCTATGGGGAAAGAGCAGGGGAGTGGGGCTAATTGGATAGCTCTTTCAGAGAGCCAGCACAGGCACGATGGGCCGATTGGCCTGCTCCGGTGCTGTATCATTCTATGATACTATGTGTTCTGCAGGAAGCTGAGAGTTTGGGGAGGGGAGGAAGTAAAGGGGTAAGGGTAGGAATAGGAGGAAGGAGTGAAGCGGGAATTGGTTGGTAGCAGCCAGAACTCGCGACTACACACTCTGACCCTAGCTGTTTGAACTCTGGGTTACCATTAAGGCAGTTGGTCAAGCTCAAAATTTAGTCTCAGGACAAGCTGCTGTTTAAGTCAGAAGCTTCCATAAGTCCACCCATTGGGACCTGAAATTTTATTATGGGGTGGTGGGAGGGAGGTGTGGCGGTTGGGTGGTATCCAGCCACAGGCATGGGCCACTTGGGTTGTAAACCGTCATATATTACATTTACCAGCTCTGATTCTAAAACACTTGAGTTTTCTCATTGAAATAACTTTCCTGTTCTCAATATCCTTCCCATCTTTTTGTAGAGCAATTTGTTCTCCTTCTTACCTGTTGAATATCTTCTCTCCTATGATCTGTCTCACCTGGGGTCTTCATTCCTCCTTGCCCTCCTCCCCAGCTATCTAGTTTAAATGATTCTTAATTGCTACTTCAATGTTCTTCACAAGTCTTGTTGTTTCTGCCTTGTTCGGTAGCAGCCCATCTCTCTTGTACCAGTCCTTGTTATTCTGAAAGTATTCCTAGTTATTTATGAAGATAGCTTGTTACTTTCACACCATTTTGCCAGCCACTCATTAACATAGAGTCATAGAATGATTACAGCACGGAAAGAGGCCATTCGGCCTGTCGAATCCATGCCGGCTCTCTGCTAGTCCCACTCCCCCGCCCTATCGCCGATATCGCCCTGTAAATTTTTTCCTTTCAAGTACTTATCCAGTTCTCTTTTGAAAGCTATGATTGGATCTGCCTCCAACACTCCCTCGGGCAGTGCATTCCAGATCCTAACCACTCACTGTGTAAAAAGGTTTTTCCTCATGTCACCTTTGGTTCTTTTGCCAATCAACTTAAATCTATGTCTCTGGTTCTTGACCCCTCCGCCAATGGGAACAGTTTCTCTCTACCTACTCTGTCTAGACCCTTCATGATTTTGAATACTCCTCTCAACCTCCTCTGCTCTAAGGAGAACAACTCTAGCTTCTCCAGTCTTTGCACATAACTGAAGTCCCTCATCCCTGGAATCATTCTAGTAAGTCCCTTCTGCATCCCCTGTAAAGCCTTCACATCCTTCCTAAAGAATTGGACACAATACTCCAGTTGTGGCCGAACCAGTGTTTTATAAAGGTTCATCATTGCCTCCATACTTTTGTACTCTATGCCTCTATTTATAAAGCCCAGGATCCCGTATGCTTTCGTAACAGCTTTCTCAACCTGCCCTGCCACCTTCAACGATTTGTGCACATATATCCCCAGATCTCTCTGTTCCTGCGCCCCTTTTAGAATTGTACTCTTTAGTTTATATTACTGCCTCTTGTTCTTTCTACCAAAATGTATCACTTCACACTTTTCTGCCATATGTCTGCCCGTTCCATCAGCCTGTCTATGTCCTCTTGAAGTCTATCACTATCCTCCTCACTGTTCACTACTCTTCCAAGTTTTGTGTCATCTGCAAATTTTGAAATTGTGCCCTGTACACCCAAGTCCAAGTCATTAATATATATCAAAAAAAAGCAATGGTCCTAGTACCGACCCCTGGGGAACACCGCTGTATACCTCCCTCCATCTTCAGTTTTCTTGACAAACTCCCCTCCTTTACCAAACACCAGCAGTATACCATAGAACATTATTTTGCTTCTCCCATATTTGTGTTTTGAGACAATCCTTGTGAATGTGAGTTTTAAGGGAACTATATTATTTCTCCCTTCGTCAATTTCACCTATGTGGACTAAACATGGACACTATTGGGTTCCGATCTGTCCCTTTCAGTATCTCTTCTAACCATTGCTCACTCTGTTCTCCAGCTAGGCTACTTACCATCCTGTAGATGTTGTCTTTATATCACACATGGCTATTTGTTTTCATCAGCAATGAATTCCCTATGACTACAATCTCCCTATCACTTTAAACAGTTGCTTAGTCCAAGCTGTCCTATCTGTTTTTCTAGCTAACTTCTCTTCTGAGACCTTGTTTTCTTCATCCTCTATGGCCAGTGCTTGGCATCTTTTGGTTAATATAATCTCTTGTCTATCTCGCAGGCTTTCTTACTAGTTTTACCAACCTTATCCATCTACTATCTCTAGTTAATAAGCAGCCTTTAGCACTCCCAAAACTTTTAGTACTGCTCTGTTAACCCTTGAATAGCAGACCAGGTGGAATTTGTAGGCTTACTGAAGAAAAGATTAGGTCCCCAACACTGACATCCCTGACCTCAATGAGCATCTTAAATAGAACAGACAATGCATTAAATTGTTAATTGTTGCAGAAAATGTTACTGTAAAATAAAATAGCTGATGTTGTTGTGTGTAGCTAGGACAGGCCGACAGTCAAAAAACTAAGACAAATTGCTCTTATCAAGCCTCTAATGCTGCTGTGTCCTTCCAGATACCAGTTTTTGTTGTGTTATTATTACATCCTGTACTTAACTCTCTGTTGCTGCAGTACATTCTGTCCTGTGAGACTATAGTTGATGGCTCTATTGCTCATGGACTAATGCACTGAATATGACCTCCTCCATTCCCAGTCAGTAAATCCCTTGGGAAAGATTGTTTCCCACAAAGCTGTGCAAAGCTATGCTTCTGCCAAATGTTTTGTCTCCTAAGTCTTGGAATTTAGTTCTAAGCTACAAGCTACATAGCTTCTATAACTAAACTTCAAAATTTAGTGATGTTGTACTTTTCACTTTTCTCCGTTTCATAGAGTCATAGAGTCATAGAGAGTCATAGAGTTATACAGCACGGATAGAGGCCCTTCGGCCCATCGTGTCCGCGCCGGCCATCAAGCCCTGTCTACTCTAATCCCATATTCCAGCATTTATAGAGTCATAGAGCACAACACATTCAAGCACAACACAACTACATTCCTACAGCAGTCCTCATATTAAAAGAGATGTTCCAGCGCACTTTACTGGGTGGTATAAAAATCTAAACGCCTTTTATGAGCTGTTGAACTACTAAGGTATATACTTGGGCAGCATGCATAAAGAGTCAGGTGCATTTAGATAGGAGTTCAGCAGTTTTCCCTGATTTTTCTTTGTGAGTCAAGGAGAAACTAGCAGATCCTTTCTGTGGAGACTAAATGGATTGCGTAGCATTCAAGATTGAGCAAATAAATAAATAAAGAACTTGCATTGATATAGCACTTTCCACAACTTCTGGACGTCCCAAAGTCTTTTACAGCCAAGGAAGTACTTTTGAAGTGTAGTCACTGTTGTGACGTAGGAAACATGGTAGCCAATTTGCAAAGAAATAAATGAACAGATCATCATTTGAGGGATAAATGTTGGCCAGGACACTTCTTCGAATAGTTCCGTGGGATACTTTACGTCCACCTGAGGATGTCTCATCCGAAAGGTGGCACCTCTGACAGTACAACACTCCCTCAGTACTGTACTGAAGTGTCAGCCTGGATTATGCATTCAAGTCTCTGGAGTGGAGTTTGACCTTCTGACTTGGAGGCGAGAGTGCTACCACTGAGCCAAAGCTGACACATGACCAGGTTGTATGTGGTCTCATAGAAATTTACAGCACAGAAGGAGGCCATTCGGCCCGTTGTGCCTGTGCTGGCTCTATGAAAGAGCTGTCCAATTTAATCCCACACCCCAGCTTTTTCCCCATAATCCTGCAAATTAGTCCTCTCCAAGTACATGTCCAATTGCCTTTTGAAAGTTCCTATGAAATTTGATTCCACCACCCTTTCAGTAGTGTGTTCTAGATCTTAACAACCCTACGTGTGAACAAATTTCTCCTCATTTCCCCTCTTTGTTAATTTGCGAATTATTAAAATCTATGACCTCTAGTTACTGACCTACTTGCCAATGGAAACAGTTTCTCCCTACTTGCTCGATTAAAACCCCTCATAATTTTGAACACCTCTATCAAGTCTCCCCTTAACCATCTCTGTTCTAAGGAGAACAATCCCAGCTTCTCCAATCTCTCCACATAACTGAAGTCTCTCATCTCTGGTATCATCAGAGAAGGTAAATCTTCCGTATACCCTTTCCACGGCCTTGACATCCTTCCTAAAGTGTGGTGCCCAGAATTGTACACTGTACTCTAGTTGAGGCCTAACTAGTGATTTGTAAAGGTTTAGCTTGACTTCCTTGTTTTTGTATTCAATGTCCCTATTTACAAAGCCAAGTATCCCACACACTTTCTTAACCGCCTTATCAACTTTCCCCTGCCACCTTCAAAGATTTGTGAATATGCACCCCCCCAGGTCTCTCTGCTCTTGTACCCCCCTCAAAATTGGACCATTTATATTATACTGCCTCTCCATGTTGTTCCTCCCAAAGTGCATCACTTCGCACTTATCTGCATTAAATTACATCTATCATGTGTCTGCCCATTTCACCAGTCTGTCTATGGCCTCCTGGAGTCTGCTACTATCTTGCTCACTATTTACTACATTACCAAGTTTTGTATCATCCGCAAACTTTGAAATTGTACTCCCTATGCCCAAGTCCAGGTCATTTATATATAACAAGAAAAGTGATGTTCCTAATACCGATCCCTGGAGGACCCCTCTGCATACTTCTTTCCAGCCAGAAAAAACATCCGTTCACCACTACTCTCTGCCTGCTATCCCTTAGCCAATTATGTACCCAAGTTACCACCGTCCCTTGAATACCATGTGCTTTTATTTTCTGAATAAGTCTGTCATATGGTACTTTATCAAATGCCTATTGAAAGTCCATATTTACAACATGTACTGCACTACTTTCATCAACCCTTTCTGTTACTTCAACAAAGAACTCAATCAGGTTAGTCAGATGCTGTTTGCCTTTAACAAATCTGTGCTGCCTGTCCCTTATTAACCTATGCTTTTACTGACATTAAACTACTGAGGTTAAACTGACTGGCCTATAGTTACCAGGTTTATCCCTCTCCCTTTTTTGAACAGGGGTGTAACATTTGCAATCCTCCAGTCCTCTGGCGCCACTCCCATATCCAGGGAGGATTGAAAGATTGTGGTCAGAGTTCCTACTCTCTCCACCCTGGCCTGTGGATGGAACAAGTTTCATAGGCCAAATAGCTTTTCCTTAGTCTATGCTGTATGGTTTTACAGGATTCAGTATTGGGGCGATTTTAACTCTACCTGCCTGTCGGAAACTGGACTGTTAAAATTACCCAAGTTACTTACTTGCCCTGAAGCCACTGGGAACTGACAGATTTGTATTTTAACCTGCTCTTCTGAGCAAATGGCAAGGACACGCGCCTAAAGTCAACAGGTTCCCTTTTACAATATGCAGGCTGGGTCCCAATGATGTCATTGGGACCCAATCACAATTTTTACTAGGATGCCTGAGTGGGAAACGGCAGTGAGTTTCCCGCCAGGCCAGCCAAACATGAGAGTGGATCAGGGCCAGAAGAGGCCTGAAGAGATAAGATTTAAATTTTTAAAAAAATCTTTGTGTGGCCAAGGCAGCTCAGCAGCTGATCCCATGTACTTACCTGCTCGATGAGTGGCTTCTGGGCAGCGAAAATTTGCACCCCTTCCCGGAATGGTCAGGAAGTTATCCGAGAGTCAGACTAACAAAAGTTGGCCTACGGCAGTTAAATGAGGCTCGGGAGTTAAAGTACCCTATGCCTCTTTTTTGCTGCAGTTGGTAAGTTTTGAAATGCCACCGAAAACTCATCCGCCTAAAACTGGCCCCCAGAAAAGTGTCTGTAAATAATGACAAGTTTTCAGAATCTGAGCAAGGACTTCATTAATGTAATTTAAATAAATGCTATTTGGAATCTTACAATCTTGCAATGTGCCCCAACATACTGTGTCAAGAAATGGTAAGAGACAAGCTCATAATTTGCAATTTGTCACACAATGAAACCCCAATGAATATAGGCCATGTGCATCTCTAGAAAAGTGAAGGCTGAGGGGTGACCTAATAGATATCTTTAAAATTATGATGGGGTCGATTGGGCAGAAGTAGCGATGTTGCCACTTGTGGGGGAGTCCAAAACTAGGGGCCATAAATATAAGATAGTCACTAATAAATCCAATAGGGAATTCAGGAAAAACCCCTAGACAGTGATGAGAACATGGAACTTACTACCACATGGAGTAGTTGAGGCAAATAGCATAGATGCATTTAAGGGGAAGCTAGATAAGTACATGAGGGAGAAAGAAATAGAAGGATATGTTAATAGGATTAGATGAAGTAGGGTGCAAGATGGCTCATGTGGAGCATAAACAATGGCATAGACCAGTTGGACCGAATGGTCTGTTTCTGTGCTGTAAATTCTATGTAATTCTATGTAATTCTTATGAGGGTGAGGAGGAGGAATTAGCAAGCAGCATATCCCAGGGCAGTTTGTACCAGCAAGTGGTGCGCTTGAAATTCATGAGTGGGAGCCTGAAATCAGGTCACTTGCCCAAGTTCTCAGATGGGAAATTATATCTGGAGCTGCTGCACATAAAGTAAAATGAGGAAACGTGAAGAAAGCAGAGCATTATTGAAAAGGTAAAATACAACTGAGCCATACAGAACAGGAAGATCCAGATTCTATTTCCCCGGTCTGAGCTGAATTACCTGACCTCAGCCAGATGGTCATGGTAGGGGATGGAGGCTACATTTCGTCTCCATGTCTTTGAGTTAGGGCAGGAAAAAAAATCAGCCAGGGTTCCCACTCCTGTTTGCTCTCCAGTATTCCCTGCTGGAAAGTAGAAATTGAATAGACTGCTGATCCTTCACTGTCTGGGCTTGCACGTGAAGAATGGCCCTGCCGGGGCAAAATATTAAAGGGCAGCCAGAACGGATAGACTGAACCTCAACAGCTTTAGGAGAGAAGAGGAAAAATTGGGGACATAGGGGAAAAAGCGACAGCTATTAGGAACTGTAGGGGCCAATTATCCTGACTTTTGCCCTTGGAGAATCCTTATTTCTTAGCAGCAATGGTATGAAAAAGGATTGTAGATCCATTTCACCAGGTCTCTTGTCCCCCTTTCCATTGCCCCAGAATTCCTCCGAGGAGCAGGTAAGGGGAAGGCCTGAGCTTGCAAAAGGCCCTGGTGCAACGTACCCATGTAAATGTGATGTGGGGGGCCATTCCCAACCTCCTGCCTCATTTTCTTGGCATTGAATCGTGGGGACATAATGACACTCCAAGATGCTGCTGGTGGGCCTGTGTTAAGAGCTCCCCCTCAGACTGAATGGTCTGAAGAGGCCTGGCTGCAAGCTGAAGAGAACACAAATTTAAAATTAAAGCTTTCTTTAAAACTCACCCACTGGGATCTTCAGGCCATGGCCCTTCAAGCTGCTGTTCTCCAAATGGGGCTTGAGGGCAGGGAGGGGGGGCAGGGTGGTGGTGGTTAAGGCCAGGAAATTCAGCCCCATAGAATGCCTGATAGCTTAGCAAGGAATATTGGGTGCTAAATTGGGCCGTGTAGCGCCCGTTGTCTTGGCGTTACGTGACCTCCAAAGTGCCAAGATGGCGTCTTGGCTGCGCATGCATGTTTCCAGCGTGACGTGCGTCGGACACCATCTTGGTATAGGAGTTAGCGCAGGCGTAGATAATGAATGCCGGAAACATGTAAAGTAAGGAGAAAATGGATACAATCAGTGTGCAATGCTGATTTAAAGTGATAGACACCATTTTGGGATTTAACGCTCAACTCAACGCACAGTCTTAACTCTAAGACCATCTGAATGTGTCCTAGAGTGCCTGGAGGACCCCCACCGGCACTATTTAAAGGAACTATGCAGGATTTACAGGTTAGTGGCTGCATTATTGTTTCTGGCTGCAGAGACATTTGTAACTGTTTTTGGAGGTCTCCAGACTTGAATGCTAGGTCGCGGGACATAGCCTAACATTTAGAACCAGAACGTGCAGGAGTGAAGTTAGGAAACACTGCTACACGCAAAGGGTGGGAGACGTTTGGAACGCTCTTCTGCAAATGGCAGTTGATGCTAGCTCACTAGTAAATTCTAAATCTGAGGTTGATAGCTTTCTGTGAACCAAGAGTATTAAGAGATATGGGGCTAAGGCGGGTATATGGAGTTAGGTCACAGGAACACCATGATCTCATTGAATGGCGGAGCAGGCTCAAAGGGGCTAAATGCCACTGCCACTTGCTGCTTCCTGATATGTGCCACATTCTCCTGCAAGAAAGTGGGATGTGTGTCTGGGTGATGTGCCTGTCATGGTTGAATAGCTACCAGTGTGTGTGGCCTGTGAGTTGTGGGAGGGCGGCTTGCAACAGTGGTAATGTGTAAGGGTGAGGGGAAGCATCTGATTGGAAGAGTTGAGTACTGATGGAAAGAGTTTGTTGGTATGTGGGTGATGGGTGGTGTAGTGCGTGGAGCATTAGATGCGGCTAATGGTGCAGTTGGTAGGAGATGCCACTTGACAGTTGACCTCACTCACCTTGACCACTCATGTCAAAGCATTGAACTTCTTCCTGCACTGCATCCATGTTCATGATGCTGTGCACCTGGCATTGACTTCATCCCACGCTGCCTTTTGGATATATGTCTGGAGGGCCTCTTCCCGCCCCCCCCCGCGAATATAGGATGTTCCTCCTTCTGTCCACTTCTTGCACCAAAGTCTCTAGTTCATCAGTGGAGAACCTTGGTGCACGCACTCTTGCAGGCCTGGTGCCAACTCAGATCGGCAGATTGGTGAGGTCTAGCATGCAGATTGGAGGTTGTGGGATTTAGTAGTGCGCAACCTTTATTCAATGTTTCAACATAACTCATCAGTTTGTAAACATAAGGACGGGAGCTGCATCTGTGTTTTACATGTGTGATGTCTGATCTCCGTTCAGACTCTGTACAGACAGCAGACAGTTATTTTCAGTATATAACAGGTACCAGCTACCTTTAAGAGATTTCTAACGGACAGCCTGCCTTTAAGAGATTGGAGCTCCCCTTGCTGGTGGAAAGTGCAAATTGCATGGAATCCTCGTTCAAAGCTGATTCGGAACACTGCTTGCAGGAAAGTCCTCAGGCCTGACGAATGTCTCGTCCTGCCTGCGCAGGGGCCGCTGGGCACGGGGTGATAACGGATAGCACCACCCCAACCAAAAGCAGGCTCCATCCAATTTTTTCCCCCATAGGGCTTAACAAGTAATATGCATAACTCAGTAAACACAACAACATTTATATCGCGCCTTTTAACGTAGTAAAACGTCCCAAGGAGCTTCACAGGAGTTTTATCAGAAAAAATTTGACACCAAAAATTTGGACAGGTGACCAAAAGCTTTGTCAAAGAGGTAGATTTTAGGGAAAGACTTAAAGGAGAGAGGGGTAGAGAGGCGGAGAGGTTTAGGGAAGGAATTCCAGAGCTTAGGGCCTAGATAGCTGAAGGCACAGCCGCCAATGGTGGAGCGAAGGGAATCGGATATGCGCAAGAGGCCAGAATTGGAGGAGTGCAGAGATCTTAGAGGGTTGTAGGGCTGGAGGAGGTTACAGAGATAGGGAAGGGCGAGGCCATGGAGGGATTTGAAAACAAGGATAAGAATTTTAAAATCGAGGCGTTGCCGGACCGGGAGCCAATGTAGGTCAGCGAGCACAGGGGTGATGGGTGAACGGGACTCGATTCGAGTTATAATACAGACAACAGAGTTTTGGATGAGCTCACGTTTACAGAGGGTGGTAGGTGGGAGGCCAGCCAGGAGAGCATTGGAATAGTCAGGTCTGGAAGTAATAACGGCATGGATTAGGCTTTCAAAGTTGTGAATAGTATAGTTCAGACTCAGACAGGTGGCTAGGGATATTTCTGCTCATCCAATACTGGATGTCAGACAACAGCATGACAAAACAGAGGCAGTGGAGGGGTTGAGAGAGGTAATAGTGAGGTAGAGCTTGTTACAAATTGGATAGCCCGGTGGTGAAGGATAGAATACTGGAGCCTGGTCTATTCTTGCTTCCAAGCCTTTATTCATAGAGCTCCACATTACTCACACTGCACCCTAGATCAGCTCTCATAAATGGATACAAGAGAGTCCCCAATTAATACACACAACCTGAATACAATTAACACTAATTGATATAAATCATATGGATACAATTAACAGAGCTGGGTGTCATCAGCGTACATGTGGAATCTAACATACATGGGGAAGCCACCGTTCTTCAAAATGTATTATATACCACTAATGCTGCAAAAACCTGTCCTTATTAGGAAACTGTGGAGTACCAAATTGGAGCATGCTTACTGTAGCGGAGGCTGGGTGGTCTCTGTTATCTATATGTTCCATTTTTTGAATGCCGTAGAAGTGACATTGTGTGTGGTTGGCTGTGCGGGTGTATGCACAGTCACCCTGGAGGCTCCCACTGCAAGAAAAAAAGCCACTCGTGATGAACCAACACATGTTGCTTAACATCTGTTTGTGAAATTTCCATTGGAATGGAGTCCCATAGGGCAGCAGCTGATATCTACTGTAATTGTTTGTCTGAACTCACTTAAAACACTGAATAGAGTGGTAAAAATGAAAAAGTGATATAATTGGCTTGACTTAATCTTTTTACAACTCTGCCTTATTGGGCTAACAGATTGATACCAATATCATGCTTTTAATATGGTTCATGGATTAAATAAAATGTTCCTGCACGATATTAATAAAAAAGAGTTACAATTTAGTTCTTCTGAATGATCATGTGGATCCTTTTTAAGCATCTGTCCTCCAGGCCCACGCTTATAATTTAGTGTCCATACAAAGATCATTGAAACCAAGGTTACAGGAAGGACTGATTCTCTCACTATCTGTCCTACTGACAAATGTTTCCCAAGTTTGAAGCAGTGTATTTTCAGCATCCAAGCAACCATCCTGCATCTCTGTACTAACCACTTTTCCTTCATCTGACTTTGAAGCCGTTGCTCTGAAACAACAACATAGCTTGTTACTGCATGAAATGAGGAGGGACCAATTCACCCCCGTGTGCCTCAGATATGTCCCCTGCCTCTGCATCATTAAGGTCTCCAGTTCCTCCATCATGATAGCAACCAACTCCCTCAGGGACCACATTTACTATGCTAAAGTTTCTTAGAAAAATCATAATTGATAGTCATGCCTGCATCCTCCCTCTTCCCACTTAACCTTGGCGGCATTCAATGCCTTCTTTTGGCAAAGCACCTGTTGTCTCTGTTTCTGCTCTGGCCTTGAGATCTGTGTCTCCCTAAGGGCCAGCTGCCTTTCTCAATGACCTTTGTTTATCCTGAGATCCCGAATCATAGAGCCATCTGTGGTGCATTTTGTGTTAGCTGGAA
This sequence comes from Heptranchias perlo, assembly GCF_035084215.1. Taxonomy (NCBI): domain Eukaryota; kingdom Metazoa; phylum Chordata; class Chondrichthyes; order Hexanchiformes; family Hexanchidae; genus Heptranchias; species Heptranchias perlo. The sequence continues at coordinate 107,016,742 of NC_090327.1, forward strand.
AGAAGTTGCCGCAGTAGAATACTGATGAGAACCTGTACATGGCCCTGACTGGCTCAGTTCCTGTCTATTATAGCTACTAACTCAAAATGTGGTCACCTTTCACAGGCTCAGGGAACCTGTACGTTCACTGTGTGCTTTATGAGGTGTAATTAATATATACACTGTACTCTATAGTAAAGTGTTCGCCATCATACGCCTTGCTCACACACTCAGCATAAGTATAACTTGATTGTTAACAGCGAGGAAAAGATAAAGCATAAACACTGGAAATCTGAAATTTAAACAAAATTGCTGAGAATAGATTGCTTTTCAGTACGCACCAGTCAGCATCTGCAAAGAGAAAGATAAGTTAACATTGTGGGGGAGAGGGAGGGAGGAAATTGTCTGCCTCTCTGTGCCAGTTCTAATGTAGAAGGAGAAAAGAAACACGTATTTATGTAGGGCGTATTGTTGAAATGAATCAAAGCGCTTCACAAAATGAGCAGCATCTTTTTATGGAGTGCAGTGACTGTATAATTTATGCAAAACAATAACCTATCTTTCTCTTTCAGATGCTGACTGACCTGGTGTGGCTTTCCATCATCTTCTGTATTGATTTCTTTTTTTGTGACTGTTACCAGCACTGCAACAAAGATAAATTAATCTGGCAAACCTATAACATGGAGATTGTGATGGTGTGTCTTAACCTGTCGAATAGATATATATTCCATTGAGCTGTCACGCTCAATTCTGTGAATATTGCTTTAACACAATCATATGTTTTTCCAATAAAGTTACCCATATGTATTTCAATGAAAAATTAATAATTCTGATTGACAGAGTTATTAAAAATGATGGTATGAATCTACCTCTCCACACTTACATTTTTAGTGATGTTTTGACTACTGAACTCATGTTGCTGCCTGAAGAAAATATACATAATCTATGATGAAACACATCAAACACTTCAGTGTATCTCTGTATTACTGTGCAATTTAGGGTTTGTCAACCCTATGTTATGATTGCTATTTTTCAACAAAAAAACCCTCGTATATCTACTTATGATAATGGGGCAGAAATTGCTCCCAAAATAACGGAGAGCGCTGAAATCCGGAACTTGCTCCTCTGGGTTCGCTGGTGATTTGAAAGCTTTGAATTAAAGGGCCATCGCATGCTGCAATCAGAGAAATAATTGAAAAATCGCAAACTTGCTTATCTGCCCAGCTGGCAAGTAACTAATTACACCAACAAACAGGTATGCTTAAAAATACAGGTCTAAACTAAGGTTTAATAGAGTGGTAAGTCTTAATGATTGTCAAACAACTAAAAATTAACTTTTAAAAATGTGGAGTCTCATTATTCCTTATTTTAATAGTTTTTGGTCATAAAAAATGTAAAATTAAAAAATTTTTTTTTTACTTTTCCCTTTGGACTCTTATTTAATTCAATTATTTTTTATCCTCTTTTTTTTCGCTGTCTTTAACTGTTTTTACATTGATTTAAATGTTGTACCTTTCACTTCCTGGTTTAACGCTCCAAGCCTGAAGAGTCAGTGAACGCAACGTGTCAAAAATGCTGCGATCTGATTGGTCGAGGGGAGAGATCGCTTCTCCCAGGGTCCTAGCTTTGCCTGAACTGACGCTGGGCTCTTCTCCGCTTCCTATTCAAGGAAGTGACTGATGAAAAGACCACGGTAAGTTAGTGGGTTAGTATAAATCAATGGAGCGGCGAGCAGTGTTGGTTCGCCTCTCCGAGCGATTTCTACCCCATAGCTTTTTGAAAATAAGTCAATAAAGTGAATCTAGGTACATAAGGGTTAATGTTCCACCCTTGCCTTGTCAGTGGGGAACTTCACTTGCCAGGATTGCATGTCAGAAATTCGGGTGCTTGATATATTTTGGCCATTAATGGTTGAAAGTCATGAGCAGCCCTCCCCAAAGTTCTGATATATACTACCGTCAAGTGAGGTTCCTGCAGGCAGCTCAAAGTCCATAAATTATCCCAATGGCATCTCTTCCATTCCACCCGAGTTGCCTCACCTCCTCCCAGGGGATTTCACTTCTAAGAGTCCTTCTCTACAATGGTTTTCCATGTTGTTCTTGGACTTTCATGCTTCTCTTCTCCATTTGGCTTCCATTTCAATACTTGTGGTATTCTAGATTCTTTCATCCACAGCACATGACGTAGTCATCTATGCTTTACAAGTTAGCTTACTGGCCAGTTTCTCAAATTATTTTGTTCATCACTTTAACTGTCCAGCTGACGCTGAGCATCTTTTGAAGATATTTAGTATTGAAAGCGTCAGTTTACTTTCTAGTCTTCATCATTGACCAGATTTCAATGCCATAATGTATGAACGTGATATGAATACAATATTGCCACTGTATAGTTTGATTTTTGTTTTAGGGATAGCACGTTATTTCTGAAAATGTAATCCAGTTTGTTGAAAGTAATACTATACCTGATAACTCTCTTCTATCATTAACATTGCTGAATATAGGATAAAAATAGATAAAGAGGAGGTATTAAAAATGTTGGCAGCGCTCAAAGTAGAAAAGTTACCCGGTCCGGGTGGGATGCATCCTAGGTTGTTGAGGGAAGTAAGAGTGGAAATTGCGGAGGCTTTGGCCACAATCTTCCAATTCTCCTTAGATATGGGAGTGTTGCCAGAGGACTGGAGGATTGCAAATGTTACACTCCTGTTCAAAAAAGGGGAGAGGGATAAACCCAGCAACTACAGGTCAGTCAGCCTAACATTGGTGGTGGGGAAACTTTTAGAGACATTAATCAGGAACAAAATTAATTGGTGTTTGGTAAAATATGGGTTAATAAATGAAAGCCAGCATGGATTTGTTAAAGGCACATCACGTTTGACTAACTTGATTGATGTGGAGATGCCGGTGATGGACTGGGGTTGACAATTGTAAACAATTTTACAACACCAAGTTATAGTCCAGCAATTTTATTTTAAATTCACAAGCTTTCGGAGGCTTCCTCCTTCAGGAGGAGCTCCTGAACGTTTACCTGAGGAAGGAGGAAGCCTCCGAAAGCTTGTGAATTTAAAATAAAATTGCTGGACTATAACTTGGTGTTGTAAAATTGTTTACAATTAACTTGATTGAGTTCTTTGATGAAGTAATGGTGAGGGCTAATGAGGGTAGTGCAGCTGATGTTGTGTATATGGACTTTTAAAAGGCATTTGATTAAGGACCACAGAATAGACTTGTTAGCAAAATTGAAACCCATGGGATTAAAGGGCAGTTGCTGCATAGATACGAATTTGGCTAAGGGACAGAAAGCAGAGATTGTGGTGAATGGTTGTTTTTCAGATAGAAGGGAAGTGGTGTCCCCCAGGAGTCGGTGTTGGGACCACTGCTCTTTTTTATACATATTAATGATCTGGACTTGTGTATACAGGGTGTAATTTCAAAGTTTGTAGATGACACGAAACTTGGAAATGTAGTAAACAGTGAGGAGGATAGTAACAGACTTCAGGAGGACACAGACTGTTGAAGTGGGCAGTCACATGGTAGATGCAATTTAATGCAGAGAAGTGTGAAGTGATACATTTTGGTAGGAAGAATGAGGAGAGGCAATGTAAACTAAATGGTACACTTTTAAAGTGGGAGCAGGAACCGGGAGACTTGGGGGTTTACGTACAAGTTGAGAAGACTGTTAAAAAGGCAAAAGAGATCCCTGACTTTATAAATTGAGGCATAGAGTACATAAGTTATGCTAAACTTTGTAAAACACTGGTTAGGCCCCAGCTGGTGTATTATGCCCAATTCTGGACACCACACTTTAGGAAGGATGTCAAGGCCTTGGGGAGGGTGCAAAGGAGATTTGCTAGAATGGGATGACGGACTTCAATTATGTGGAGAGAATGGAGAATCTGGGGTTGTTCTCCTTACAGCAGAGAAGGTTGAGGGGCAATTTGATAGAGGTTTCAAAATCATGAAGGGTTTTGATAGAGTAAATAAGAAGAAATGGTTTCAAGTGGCAGAAGAATCGGTCACCAGAGGACAAAAATTTAAGGTAATTGGTGAAAGAACCAGCGGCGACATGAAGAAAACATTTTTTACACAGTGAGTTGTTATGATCTGGAATGCACTGCCTGGAAGGGTGCTGGAAGAAGATTCAATAATAACTTTCAAAAGGGAATTGGATAAATACTTGAAGTAGAAAAAATTGCATGGCTATGGGGAAAGAGCAGGGGAGTGGGACTAATTAGGTAGCTCTTTCAAAGAGCTGGCACAGGCACGATGGACCGAGTGGCCTCCTTTTGTGCTGTATCATTCTATGATTCTATATTTTACTTCCAAGGTAAATGAAATGCTTTATGCTCTGTAGTGTCTCCGCTCTGAGCTTGATCTTAATATTGACATTGTCTATTTCAATTGTAATGATCTTTGTTTTTTTCTGTGAGATCTGTAGTCTAACTTGTTGCTTAGTTTTGTTCATGATACCTGTTTTTCTTTGCACTTCTTCCATTTCTGCCAGTGTGATATCATCTGAAAAATCTAAATCTCCAAGTGTTTGCTGTTTCTTCTAATGTGTTCATTGTTTTCCTCTTTGTTTGAGTGCATTATCAGGTCTACTGCTAGTTCAAATAACAAGGGTAATGAGACACATCTCTGTTGGACACCGGTCATCTTTATTTCAAACTGCACTGTTGTCCTATCTTCCACTTTAATATAACTTTCTACTCTATCCTGGAGTTCCTTAATGCTGTTTAAGTACATCTGAGGAATATCATTATAGTATAAAGTTTACCTGAGTGCAAGTTCATTTGGGATGTCAAAGGCCTTTGATGAAATGAATGCTGAAGTTGACATCTTGTTTATTCTCGACAATAGATTTCATCATTGCATGATCTTCCATTTCTAAATCCAGCCTGTTCTTTGCACATCTTCTTTTCTATTAAACCTATTCAGCAGCAATTATTAAACCTATTCAGGTTTTTATTATTATTAAACCTATTCAGCAGCAAGTTAAATGCCTTTCCTGAGACTGATAATAAAGTCACCCAATACTATCTGATAGATTTCATTTTTTCAGTAGCTTTTATGATTTCTCCAGTCCATGGGATTCTTGTGCTTAATCCATGTTTTATTGGTGCATCAACTGGTGCTGTTATATTTCCACTATTGATTATTTCTGTTGTCATTTTGCTAACACTTGGTGCCTTTCCAGTTTGCAAATTGTTTGTGGCGGCCTTGACTTCAAGTTCAGATATCTCTGTTTTTACTACAAGTCTGCTATTCTTTCTGGAATGTGCAGTTTCCTAGTGGTTCAGGTCTGTTCAAAACTTCTTGAAAGTGTTTGGCCCACTTTTTGAACTTGCCTTTTTCTAACAGGGGATGACCTTTGTCCTTTTCAACTTGATAGCAGCTTTGTTATCTTGTACGTCGTCTTGCAGACCCCCCTGTCTGCTGCTTGCTCCTTATTTTTGCCTTAACTATCTATAAAGCTCTGCTTGTCTTTGCTTGCACTTTTCTCAATTTTTCTCAGTTTTCAAAGAGGCAAGTTGCGTGCAAAAAAACACATGTTTTTATCAACTTCCCATCAATACAGGTTTCAAATAAAATAAAATGAAAGGTCTCCGTGCCAGGGTGAGGAGGTGGGATTTTTATTGTTTTATTTTATTATTATACAAGCAACGTTTTTTTCAACAAAGGAACTCTCGACTGTTGTAAACTGGAAATAGTGATCGGTCGGGCTGGAGTGTAAATGGCCACCATTGCCCTCCGACTTTCAACAAATTCCTATGCAATTACCTCTAAATTGATCCAAAGTAAAAAAAAAAAATAGCCTTAAAATCATAAACGAAGTACGGTTTGCCTCCCCAATATTCATGTGCACTTTTTCCATTTCCTTTATTCCTTTTGGTTTGTGACATCTTCCGGCCTTATCCTTCCTTCGACCAGTTTCCAGGTCCTGACAATGATCCGTTGTTCTTCTTGTCTTTTATTTGCTACCATTTGCTTTCTCTGCGACTTTATTAGTCTGTGTGACAAGGTTTGCCCACTTCTGTAATGTTCTAGAGCTCAGACAACTGGAATGCTGTTCTATATTTCTACAGAAAACTACTGCTCAATTCATTTAAAATCAGTGTCATTGTTATCTGCCTTCCAAATAAGTCCTGACTTTTCAAATTCTCAACTAATTCCTTACTAAAACTCTTGTTTTCTATAGTTCAAATTTCAGAATCTGCACCTAATATTTCATCGGCAAAATTACATTCCTTCCTCCTCTGCATCTACCAACCATATGAACGATAGAATAGGGCAGTCAGATAACATAGAGTTATGGCTGAACCAATGACATCAGTATAACTGTTGATAGAAAGCAGGGAAGCAAGAAGTTTTAATTGAACTGCATTACACTGATGTTTTAATCAGAATAAAATGTGTCCTAGATCCCCAAATATTTAAAACATTTTTGTAGTTTTTATTCGGCCCCTTTACAAAGGGAGCCAATGGCCCATATATCAACCTCTGCTGCATTTTCCTCCATTTAACGGGTACTAAAACAAAGTAAAATGTAATCCCACAGCATTGATGTCGGCTGGAACACCATTTCCATGGGTACAGCAGGTTTTTGACCCCATCACTGAATTGAGGGAGCCAATACCAAACTAAAATTCTTCATTTATGTCACTATGACCCCAGAACAAATGAACAACAATGTCATGAGCTTTAAGGGCAGACACTGTTCCTTGTGTAAATCCACATTGGTTACTCTGCTATTGTTGCAAGGTCCAAACAATAGAGGTAAATCTGCGACTTACACATCTTGGAAGAAACTGGATTCATTTCAGGCAATATTTCAGAAGGTATTTCTAGCATTTCAAATCTACAGTTCAGTTTGGCCAATGGGGCAGAAAGGAAAGCAGCTCGAAAGAAGAGATCAAGATGAGAAAAAGCGGCCAAATGATCCAAGAGAATGGCAGGCAGGTCAGTTCTCAAAGCCAAAGGGGTCGGCTATTTAGGGCTGAGATGCGGAGGAATTTCTTCACTCAGAGAGTTGTGAATCTTTGGAATTCTCTACCCCAGAGGGCTGTGGATGCTCAGTCGTTGAGTGTATTCAAGGCTGAGATCAATAGATTTTTGGACTCTAAGGGAATCAAGTGATATAGGGATAGAGCAGGAAAGTGGAGTTGAGGTCGAAGATCAGCCATGATCTTATTGAATGACGGAGCAGGCTCGAGGTGCCTTATGGCCTACTCCTGCTCCTATTTCTTATGTTCTTATGTCCTTACAATAGGGTCCAAGAAAGAGTCAGAGACCAAAGACTTGTAAGGATGATGAAAGGATGCTTAACACTGATGAAAGAAGAGGATGAGACTGAAAGAAACCTTTAACCTCCATCCAAGGGAATTGGGCAGGAGAGACGGTGACATTTTTGTCAGACTACAGCCTTGGTATTGGGCTTAGGAACCAGTTAAGGATAAATACAAATAAACGTCTCACAAATTGCCCAAAGTGAAGAAAGACTTGCATTTATATAGTGCCTTTCACGGACCGCAGGATGTCCCATCTTTACAGCTAATAAAATACTTTTGAAGCGTAATCACTTTTGTACTGTAGGAAACCTGGCAGCTCCAAACAGCAATGTGATAATTGTTTTAGTGATGTTGGTTATTTAAATTAAAGTCGGTTACTGATTTTTTTGGCAAGGAAGGGTAACGTTTAAGGAATTGTTCTGAATATCTTTTAATTTGAACTTTGGAAGAATAAATAAGAATGGTTCAAAATAGAAAGAGTAGGCTCACTCTCCAAATTTCAAAAAGGAGGAGAAAAAATAAGTTCTATCTTTTTCAAACCACACATGCGGTAATATTGATTATAAAACAATCAATGAAAAGCAATGTTGCTGTTGGGCTGGTTTTTAGTCACTCTGAGTGAGGCGGGGATAATGCCGACACAGATAAATGATCACTTTCTGTGTATTCCTGCGGCAATAGTGTATGCTGAAATTGCAGCCCCACTAGCTGTAGATTTTCTCATTATCTCATGTCTGTCAGCAATGTTTTGTGCAATCGGCAGGAACCTCTGGCAGTGCCAGTCAGCTGTCCTGCTTCATTCTGTCGGCTGTAAAACTGGGTGGCCCTCACTTCGTTTTCCACTGGTAGTCAGAATAACTTTGCAATGTTACCGATGATGTGTGAAAGCCTTGGATCTGTCATTAGGAGCCAACCTGGCAGAACTCCAGTGCTTTGGTACAAGATTTTGTTATGAACTTCTCCACCTAGTGGTTTTTACCTGTTAATACCAATACAACTGGAAACAGGTTTCATTATTTTCTGGACCTTGTTTGAATGTATTGAACATTTTGGGCCAGATTTTGGTGCAGCGCGGCATCTAACATCTGCCGTTAGTTAGACTTGCCCCAGCACCCTTCAGCTCTAAAAGATTTTGCCCACAAAGTTGCTGGAAATGTGAACTGATAACAAACGGCGCAGTGAGGGAAACAGGGCATCTGGGATCTGAGTGAACAGGACAAGCAACAGGGTATCTCCTTAACTAATCAGATTGAAGGATTGGGAAATAAACAGTGGAAGGACTGAGAAGGAGAGTGAATTAGAGTGGGTGAATTTAATGTCAAATCAGGTACAGAATGAGAAATAAAGGAGGGAAAGAAAGATTGGATTAAGAGAGGGAGAAAAAAGAGACAGAAAGGAAAAGTAAGAAAATAAATTTAAAATTTAAAATTTGACAGTTTTAAAATCTCCCTGAAAAATTCAAAACCTGCAGGAATGAGACTCCACACTTGTAATAGTTAATTTTCAGTGCCAGGGAGTATGATTGGCAGTAATTAACAATTATCACATTGTTAAAAGAGTACTTACACTTGTAACGATAAGACTTACCTTTATGTGGTGAGTTTTTTTCTATTTATCGTGTCTTCATGACGTTCAATGCTGCATTTTCCTGCATTTAACGGGTGCTAAAAAAGTAAAATGTAACCCCGCAGAACTGATGTAGGCTAGGACAACGTCTCCATGGGTCCGGCAGGTTTTTGACCCCTTATGTGTCATCACGGAAATGAGGGAGCTAATACCAAGCTAAAACTAAAAAAAAAGCTTCATTTATGTGACACTGACATCAAAGCAAATGAACGACAATGTCATGAGATTCAAAGGCAGATAAGATGAAGTCCGAGGTTTGTTACTAAGCACATTGTGGGCAGTGCAGAAGTAGCCTTGCCTGACCTGGAAGTTCCTGATGCTGGCACTGGGTGCGTTAATATGGGAAAGTGTTAGCTTTCTCAGCCCTAACATTCCTCACCTGTAAACACAAAATTCATCAAAAGAAAAGCACAAGCATCATGTCAAATCCCTTCTCACATTATCAATCCTCCAAAAAAGAATTATTGTACTTAAAGATGACAAGGAAAATATTGGAAATCTGAACTAAAAACTTCTGGAAATGCACAGCATCTGAAAAATATATATTGCTATATTAGGTAGGATCCTTCATTGGAATTTATAAATCATATTGAAATACATTCTTGTATTACAAGGTCATTGTACATCACATAGGCCTTTTAGTTATTCTCCCTCTTAAAAATAAAGGCTGAGAAGTATTTATTCAATTTCTTATTATTTATTCAATTATTTATTGATTTAGAGAAAATAAAGCTGCCTCTGCTTTATTCAAATTATCTGAGAATTCACATTCCACCTAATGCTGCTTTCTAGGGCCGCCATGTGGAAAGTGGTGGTTGGTCCCAGGAAATCGCGGTAACAATCCCAAGGTTCTCCAGTGGAAGGAGATGGCCTTGTAGAGGCTTCCGCTCCCTCCAATTCGTGCTGAAGGCCATGGAGCTCAGTGTTTTAAAATCTCTTGTTCCCTCTTCTGGTGTTGCAATGGCATTCCCATTGTAGCACCGTCTGGATTTTCCTCTTCCTACTGACAGAGTCTCTCTTGGCAGCAGGAATCCTGCCGGAAGCTCATTGTGCATCAGAAATGGCCATCGATCCAACAACAACAACAACAACTCCCACTTTTATAGTGCCTTTAACATAGTAAAACGTCCCAAGACGCTTCACAGGAGCAATTATTAAACAAAATTTGACACTGAAACACAGAAGGAGATATTAGGACAGGTGACCAAATGCCTCGTCAAAGAGCATCTTAAAGGAGGAGAGAGAGGCGGAGAGGTTTGGGAAGGAAATTCCAGAGCTTAGGGCCTAGGCGGCTAAAGGCACAGCCACCAATGGTGGAGCGATTAAAATCGAGGATGCACAAGATGCAAGAAGTGGAGGAGCGGAGAGATCTCAGAAGGTTGTAGGGCTGGAGGAGGTTACAGAGATAGGGGAGGGGTGAGGCCATGGAGGGATTTGAAAACAAGGATGAGAATTTTAAAATCGAGGTGTTCCGAAAGCCAGTGTAGGTCAGTGAGCACAGTGGTGATGGGTGAATGGGACTTGGTGCGTGGTAGGTTACGGGCAGCAGAGTTTTGGATGAGCTCAAGTTTATGGAGGGTAGAAGATGGGAGGTTGGCCAGGAGAGCATTGGAATAGTCAAGTCTAAAGGTCACAAAGGCATGGATGAGGGTTTCAGGAGCAGATGAGCTGAGCCAGGGGCAGAGATGGGTGATGTTACGGAGGTGGAGGTAGGCGGTCTTGGTGATGGAGCAGATATGTGGTTGGCAGTTCATCTCACGGTCAAATAGGATGCCAAGGTCGCGAACAGTCTGGTTCAGCCTCAGACAGTGACCAGGGAGAGGGATGGAGTCGATGGCTAGGGAACGGAGTTTGGCGGGGACCGAAGACAATAGTTTTGGTCTTCCCAATACCCAAGGAAAAAAGGTCAGGGTTGAGGGATTTAGAAGAGCAGGTGGAAGTGTCACCCCTCTAGAACTCTGTCCCGAAGAGGAGAATCCCATCAAGGGGACTGGAATTCTGAACTGTCAGTATATATATATATATCACTGAAATGATAAGAAAGCATTTATAACACATTTCTTTCTGTAAAACAACATGGTTTTATATACAATAAATATCCAAACTTCTTAAATGACTAAAGCAAAGTACAGTTCTGTAGATTTTTGTAAAAGCTTAGAAGTTGAAATGCAGAGGCTTTGTGATACAGAATAGTGTCCATTACATTGAGGAAGTCCTAAATAAATTGGGGACTCTGCTATATACTGTTCCCAATTATATCATTGTTCTTATTTGTTTTGAAAATGAGGCCTGTCTATTTGTCTGCAATGGAGAGTGTTAATAGATGTATTATATCATCTATTATGCACAAGTTAATTTTTTTGATGATTGCTCTGTCAAAAAGTCCAAAGGAAAAATATACTGCTGGATCATAATGTCATTACTGCGCTGTGAGCAAAGCCTCAGTCTGCAGACTCTGCAGACAGTATGTATACTTATACACTGTTCACAGCAGCATCATGCAGTTTCCTTGCTTACAATATAACTCTAGCATAGCTTAATATTCCATGCATCCTCCTCTAACTGCGCAGGTAGGCTTTACTTTTACTGTGCTTTCAAATACATTTTACTTTTCTGTTCTCTGCATAAAGAATTCTAATTATCCATCTTACAGCTGTCTAGCCTAGGCCTTGTGATAGAATAGATGAGTCATCATATTGCTGCAACCCATTCAAAAATGTCATATTTTTCTGGTTTTATTGCTTTTATTATGTGACGTGTTTTAATCACTTGAGCAGCAGTCGGATTCATTCTGCCATATATAAGGATCTGGAGTTAGATTCGCCAGTGAGTAGTCATCTCATCAGTTATTTTGTCTAGCAACCATTCTGTATCTAATCTGCTACGTTTTTTTGAAGCAGTCCTGACAATGAAATGTAGAAGCAACCCTTTTCCCTGTTACCATCAATATAGTTTGGTTACTGACATGTCCAGTGATGGCAGAGCCTTGTTCTACGTAAGGCAGGACTTCAATTGTGTGCTTGCATTCCGATTATTTATAACATTTCCCTCTCTGGGCCTCGCATTGTTCCTGGGCATCTTTCCCTTGCCACCGGGCAAATTATATTTGTGTGTGTAAAGACAAATATTGACCAACCACCAGCAGAGGAAAACAACGGCTGTGATAAATACTACTGTTTAATGGTAGTTGTAAGCACATACCCTATCCACCTATAAAGTCCAGGCTTTTGTGAATGTTAAAACATTGTTTTGGTTTTCTAATGCTTGAATCAAAGAATAATTTGAATAGAACAAGCCAACAAAAAGCAGAGGTAATAGTGTTCTGAGTGTCTCCCAGCCTCTGTTATCAATATCACTCTACAGTTATCCAACTATTTTGTGGGTCAAAATGAGCTGTAATCCCTCTGTTAAGAAAATTGGATAATTTTAAGACATTCCCCTGCACTTCAATGCACTTTTTAAAAATTGAGAAACCTACATAAAGACCATTGGGTGCCTAAAGGTAAATCAAGATTGTAGGAGGAAGGAAACACTGTGTGATGTAAGGAGTTCCATGGTTTTGAGGTCCTGAGAAAGAATGAGTTAGAATAGGAGAATGAGCGATGAGTCTTGATATCAATACAGTTGAGATGCAAGAAGAAGAACATGTAGAACACAATTAAGGAAGGAGAATTCAGAGCACAGTGGTATTAATAAAAGAGAGAGTGACAAAAAAAAGTTGCAAGAGAGAATATAGGAACATAGGAACAGGAGTAGGCCATTCAGCCCCTCGTGCCTGCTCCGCCATTTGATAAGATCATGGCTGATCTGTGATCTAGCTCCATATACCTGCCTTTGGCCCATATCCCTTAATACCTTTGGTTGCCAAAAAGCTATCTATCTCACATTTAAATTTAGCAATTGAGCTAGTATCAATTGCCATTTGCGGAAGAGAGTTCCAAACTTCTACCACCCTTTGTGTGTTGAAATGTTTTCTAATCTCACTCCTGAAAGGTCTGGCTCTAATTTTTAGACTGTGCCCCCTACTCCGAGAATCCCCAACCAGTGGAAATAGTTTCTCTCTATCCACCCTATCTGTTCCCCTTAATACCTTATAAACTTCGATCAGATCACCCCTTAACCTTCTAAACTCCAGAGAATATAACCCCAATTTGTGTAATCGCTCCTCATAACTTAATCCTTGAAGTCCGGGTATCATTCTAGTAAACCTACGCTGCACTCCCTCCAAGGCCAATATGTCCTTCCGAAGGTGCGGTGCCCAGAACTGCTCACAGTACTCCAGGTGCAGTCTAACCAGGGTTTTGTATAACTTCTGCCCCCTTGTACTCTAGTCCTCTAGATATAAAGGCCAGCATTCCATTAGCCTTCTTGATTATTTTCTGCACCTGTTCATGACACTTCAATGATCTATGTACCTGAACCCCTAAGTCCCTTTGGACATCCACTGTTTTTAACTTTTTACCATTTAGGAAGTACCCTGTTCTATCCTTTTTTGATCCAAAGTGGATGACCTCACATTTGTCTACATTGAATTCCATTTGCCACAGTTTTGCCCATTCACCTAATCTATCAATATCCCTTTGTAATTTTATGTTTCCATCTACACTGCTTACAATGCCACCAATCTTTGTGTCATCGGCAAACTTAGATATGAGACTTTCTATGCCTTCATCTAAGTCGTTAATAAATATTGTGAATAATTGAGGCCCCAAAACAGATCCCTGCGGGACTCCACTAGTCACATCCTGCCAATGTGAATACTTACCCATTATCCCGACTCTCTGTTACCTTTCGCTCAGCCAATTTCCTAACCAAGTCCGTACTTTTCTCTCGATTCCATGGGCTTCTAACTTAGCTAACAGTCTCTTATGTGGGACTTTATCAAATGCCTTCTGGAAGTCCATATAAATAACATCCATTGACATTCCTCTGTCCACTACTTTAGTCACCTAGAGAGAGGGATTGGATTGAAGACTGAAGGGACTGCCTATCAGATGATATTTACTTGTATGCTGCCCAGTAGGGCAAGAGAGTGTTAGAAGAAGTTCCCCAAATATGGAAGCAATATTCAAGTCTTTAACAGACTTGGGGTGTATAATGAGTTAAGAGTTGTTCAGTGCAAAAGAACTGTTTAGTAGAAAAGAGAAACAAATTGAATTTGTGAATACACTGAATTCAAAATCATGAACGGTTTTGACAGAGTAAATAAGGAACTGGTTCCAGTGGCAGAAGGGTCGGTAACCAGAGGACACAGATTTAAGGTGACTGAAGGCAACATGAGGAAACATTTTTTTACACAGCGAGTTGTTATGATCTGGAATGCACTGCCTGAAAGGGTGGGATGGAAACAGATTCAATAGTAACTTTCAAATGGGGATTGGATAAATACTTGAAGGGAAAAAAATTACAGGGCTATGGGGAAAGGGCCGGGGAATGGGATTAATTGGATAGCTCTTTCAAAGAGCTGGCACAGGCACGATGGGCCAAATGGCCTTCTCCTGTGCTGTAACTACTATGATACTGAAGATATGATGTAATCACCGAATACTGAGACCATCATATATTAAGATAGGAGCACTTGGGAAATATCAGAAGGATAGTGCTGTTAATGGTACGGATCGAGTTACACTGGACTATGAACAGTGATAATGTGGTCCTACGCATTGCTACACACAGGGTGCTGTGAAGGAATTGGGGACAACAAGTTAACCTCATCCCATAACACAAGATCAGAATTTATTTGACCTATGTAAGGTTGTCAAGTTAAGTAAGCAAACATGTGACATCTTAATAGGTTGTCTTGCATAAATGCTTTATTGCTCTTCACTGTAAACTCAGGAGAATGCACGGAACTGTACCAAATGTCCCCCTCTCTAAATATACATGGTAATTTTCTTATATTGCACTGTATACAGTTGCCATATCAAAATGCCAGCTGTGTAACCAATGAACAAGTAAAATGCCAACATAAGGTTCCTGAATGCTGCATATTTACACACCTACTAAAGGTGGTTAATGTCCTCACTACTTGGGTGGCACTCATCTTCTCTTACAATCTTCTTTCCAACATATGTTCCTCTTATATCTGTTTGCAGGAGAAGGCTGCAGGTAACAGGAGGCAGCACCGAAGAGAGATGGGGAGGGTCAGCACAGCCACGACTCTGACTCTTTATGAGCAGAGCGCCATCCAAATTGTTGGCACGGAGGCAATAGAGGGAGGGTGAAATTAGCGGCCTTCCACAAGCTCATAGCTAGTATCCTTTTCTTTTCATCCCTTATCTCCTTGTTCACCCGCTCATTTAAGGGTAGACATTTTAGTGTAACACATTTCAATCTCTTGCCATGCGCAGCAACATTTCAAAGGGTTGCAAGCATAGTAAAGTATGTTCTTCTTCTGCTCGTCTAGGTACCCAAGATAAAGACATGGCTAAGCCCAATGACAGAAGCTATACAGTGTTTGGTCATCAATCTACAGCAGTTTTTTTTTTGCCTGAATTCAACATTATTGAGGACTTAGCTTGACAGAACCATCACACAGATCTTAAACAACTTCATTGCTTTGAGAGGGGGGTTATTGCTGCCGTGTGCTGGCCTTTTTCCATACTTTCATCCAGATTATGACTCTAGATTTAAATCCCTGAGATTTTCACAATTGTTCTCCAATCTTTCCATCATATATATTTTTTACAATTTCTACTTCAATTTCCACCCCCCACCCTGGTCCTAAAGGAGCTAACTCATTCTAGAATACAATTTCCCGGTACCTCACCCAAGTTCTTTCTGTGTGAGCCTAAAGAGTTAGTAGACTATTCAACTGTGGGGGCATCATAACTGTGTCTGATCTTGTCCTCACCTGATCTCATCTCGCACTTCCAGTGGGGTCACTAGTTGGCAATTAGGAGCTGAAAGCCTTGCTGACTTTGCGCCTCCTAGCTTGGCGACACTCCAGCCCCTTACTGCCACCCTGGCGGAGATCCTGCACAGATCAGGGACTAAACCTAAAATTCTAGCTATAAAATATTTGTTAAGATATAAAACTGTTTTATTCTGCTATGGTATTAATTCACTGTATTTTGGTAAGAAGTTCAGAGTGTACAATGGATGCTGTGTAGGTGAAAGTGTAAAACACAATTGTATAATTCAGAAGTGAAACTAGACATTTGAACAAAAGTGTTTAACTTGCAGCGTTTGTGGAGAATTGCTTATTCGTTTGGAAACAATTATTTGCCTGCAGTTTAAAACCGGCTGTAGTTCTACAAACAAAAGGCTAAAGGGCTGAAAGCCACACAGAACAATGAAAATAGGCTTCCTGTGGTATGTGTGGTCTAAGTGGGTAGTCAGATACAATCTTAGTTGGCAGCAAATTCCTGTGGTGTGTTAGACCCAGTGATAGCATGTGACAACATCGGAATGCCTGTCACATGTCGCGCTCACAGCTCAGCAAAGTGTGGTACTTGGCTCTGCCTTCATCTCAAACTGAATCTCCTCAGGTCTTCAAGCAGCTGCAGTTTCTGATGATGTAACTTTCACAGTGTCTACATTACTTCGCACAGTTGCTGCAAGTATTAAGGCCTCATAATTACACTGTTGGATACTGGTCTATGAATGCTTAACATGTTTGAAATTCTTCTCTTTACTATTTGAGAGGTCTTAACCATATTTATTTTAAACAGGCCAACTCTCTCTTCTAAAGTAGCAGAGACAGGAATTTCAGACAAATGTGTGAATGTGCATTTCTGATTAAAGTAGTTAATTATTTGCAAATATTACAGCAGAACTGTTAGAAACCAGTTTGGTTATGATTTCTCTTACAATCTACGGTGGCTTTGCTGTACATTTGAAGTAACATCACCACTAATTCACATGATACATGGCTGGGTAATTACATAGCTCGATGTCGGAAGTTCTCAGACGACATTTTTGAGGCATTATGTTATGCTCTCATTACATTTTGTATGAATTGAATATGGCACCCATTTGATTGTTCCCTATCCAAGACAAATGATTTGAAATAATTCTGTGGCCTTAGAAAACCACTGGAGGCATTTACAATGCTCATCTTTTTAAAACACAATGAAGGCGAAATGCTCCTACCGACAGTGTTGGTACTGCCAGTGGGATTCTGACGTGCAGATTCTGGGAATCTGGGCACCAACCACTTCCACCCCATTCCCACCGGAAACTCACCAGTTACTATTTTTCATTTAGTTTGTCCGCCTGTGTTATTTACTCCCGTTCACTCTAACCAGAAGCCTAATTTTGCATGCTAATGAGGAACTTTATTATGCCCACCAAATCACCTGATGTTTGGACAGCTTCCTACGTCCTACCATTCACAACCAGACTTTAGCACTAGAACCCTGATAGCAAATTTTGATCAATCCTGGATAAGTAAGATGTACTGTGAATTCACATAGAGCTGGGAGGAAATGACAAGTTTCTTTAAAATTTTCCATTTCCCAAGTGGGAGCAGTTGTTTGATACATTAAAAGACTGCGGGGGCGAAATTGTGCCATGTAGCACCCATTTTGTAGCTGCTACACGGGCAACTATGCTGCGAAAATGGCGTCTGCTTCCAACGTGAAGTGCGCAGGACGCCATCTTGGTAAAGGTGTTTGCGCGCGTGCCTAACGAGCGCCGGCAACATGTACAGTCGGGAGATGATGACACGAATCAGTGTGCAAAATCGATTGGAAGCACTTGGTGAAATTTTGGAACTCCCCGCTCAACCCAACGCCCTCTCTTAATTTTGCACAGCTGAACAGGACATAAACCACATGAAGGACCCCCCCACCAGCGCTATTTAAAGGGATCATGAAGTACTTACAGGTTAATTGCTGGATTATTTCTTCTGGCTGCTGGTGCAATTGTACATGTTTTTGGAAGTTTCCTATACTTGACTAAAGTTGCAATATTATATAGAGAGTGATCTGGCTGGTCTTGCAGTACTGTTAGTGGCATTTAAAATAGTGTGCCGAAAAAAGTTGCTTTCAGATATGGGTGGACTGCTAGGGCTTCCTCCTGGGAATTGAACATGACTGGGAGCATGCAGAGAGGCCACGCAGAGCAGGACAAGCTGCTAGAAGAGGGAGGAGGAGAAGGAGGAGGCGCAGGGCACTCAGCACGAGGCCATATCCAACGAGGGTCTTCAGGGACCAATTCTCTTACCTCAACTTCAGCGGCAACCAGTGCATCCGATGGCTGTGGTTCACTAAAGAGGTCGTGATTGAAATTTGTCAACTGCTGCAGCCACAACTGCAGCCTGTGGCTGTCAAAGTATCTGTGGTGCTTAATTTTTATGGCTCTTGCTCCTTTCAGGCTGCTGCTGGAGATATAAGCAACATCTTGCAGTTTACAGTACACTGCTGTATAAGGGAGGTCACTGAGGCACTGTACAAGCTGCGCAACAGAGCACAACGGTTTGTAGGAAGGGGCAGGGAGGCTACAAGGTAGACAGGCCCTTTCTGCCAGGCCTCTGCATGATTAGATTATTAATGAGAGATACCAGTAACCTCAACGACACCTCCCCATTCACCAACAGTCCCACACTCCTTACCTTTCCTCTCTCACATGACCATCAAATCGTCCTCCTTCTGATTACACCTTGCTTCCTCCCTCAGCTCATCGCAGAAATAAAAACCACCAAATACAAATTCAAATCCACATTTATAAATTAATACATGAAATTATGTAAACAAAATGAGACTATTCACCCTTATGCATTTCCTTTAGTGCCTGTCGTTCGTGTGCCTTTACCTATCCTAGTGCTCCTACGAGGTTCTTCCCCAGTGGCTGGAGCATGGGTGGTGGTGACTGCTGACTTTCAATTGAGGAGAGTGCAGATGGCCTTGGAGGACGACCTCAAGCAGCTCTGGGCCAGGTGGGCCCGGCTTCAGACTGCACCATCTCAGCATGGGCTGCAGCAGTCTGGCCTGACTGGCTGACAGGCAACAGCAAAGGCACTATCAGAGTGGCAGGGGTGGGAGCAGGAATGCTGTCATCCTGTCATCCTGAGAGAGGACAGCAGGTTTGTCTTCCATGGTGCCACAGCCACTCTGCCGGGGCGGCACCTCAGCAATCCTGGTGATCTGTTGGAGAACAGATTGCTGGACTGCTGTAATGCCCTGGAAGCCCCTTTCAACAGTGGTCCCCAGAGCCACGATAGCAGCAGTCTGAGCTTCCAAGGCAGCAGCCTGACGTTTGATGGCAGATATTTGTGTTACAATGAAAGCTGTGACATCGGTCATCAGAAACTGCATCATGGTGGGTTTCACAGGTGTGCTGATGGAGGTGACCACCCATTCCTTGTGGGAAAGGATGAGCTCCAAACTCTGTGCAAAGCCCTGTGTCAAGTTGGAGCTAGACTCCTCCTCGCCCCTTGTCACTGTGTGCAGGCTTTCTGGCAGGCTTTCCAGTGCACCAAGCATTTGTTGGTGTACGCCCATCAGCCTTCTTCTGTAGCCTGGCCCATCGAAGTCATCATCTGACTCCTCTGTGGCAGAACTAGTGAGCGACCTCGCCCTCCGGCGAGCTGGCACCTGTGGTATCAGTTGCCCCCGCCCCAGCTCCTACGCACTTGTGCCATGTGTCTCACCACGTGCAGATCCCTCCTCTATCCTAGCCTCTAAAGTACGTGCAGTGTCAGTCTCTGAGCTGGTGGTTGCGAGTGTAAGATCGAGTGATGGTGTGTCTGCATCATCACTGTCACCTCCCTCTCCCTCTGCCTCTTCTGACTGGGCAGGTTCCAGTTCTTGGGTATCTGAAATGACAATGGGACACGGGTTGAGTTGTGGTGAGGGGGGAGGAGAAAGTAAGATGTGCTCACACCATCTGCAGCACGTGAGTCAGAAAAGATTGTGGGATGAGGGAGGAGTGGGAAGTGAGAAGGAGGATTCGGTAGGCAGAGACCCTCATCATCGATACCTCCAGTACCGCCAGTGACCACGGCCTCAGCGATGACCCTTCCAATGATGGCCAGCACTGTCTCCTCCATGGGGGTGAGGATGTTGTAGGCGCTCCTGTCCTCCTCCAGTTCCTTCTTGCTGTTTATTGTTATGCACCACCTTCTCTTGCAAGAAAGAGGGAAGTGTGTCAGTGAGTGTCCTGTAAGATGTTTGAGTGATGTGGCTGTCATGGTTGAATAGCTACCAGTGCATTTGAACTGTCAGCTGTGGGTGTGCGGCTTCCAACAGTGGTACTGTGTGAGGAAGCATCTTATTTGAAGTGTTGAGTAGTGATTGAAAGAGTTTGTTGGTAGGTGGGTGATGGAGGGTGTAGTGCGTGGAGCAGTGGATGCGGCTAGTGGTGCAGTTGGTAGGAGATGCCACTTGACAGTTGAACTCACTCATGTCAACCACATGTGTCAAATCACTGAACTTCTTCCTGCACTGCATCCATGTTCTTTGCACTATACTCCCGGAATTGACCTCATCCGCTACTTCCTTCCACTGCCTCTTGAGCATATGTCTGGAGGGCCTCTTGCCCCCCTGCAGATATAGGATGCCCCTCCTTCTGTCCACCTTTTCCACCAAGGCCTTGGTGCACGCTCTTTTGCAGGCGCATTCTTCTAACTATCATAACCCAGGAATCACTTCGCACACCACTTCCTGCAGCTACAGAGCACCTGCCCTTTAAAAGGTACAGGCTGCCTTTAATTACTGCTAGTCACTCCCAATATCGGGGCCCCCTGCTGATGCATGCAGCTAATCAACAGTGCAGGTAGCACTGACTGCACGCAGCAATCATTTAAATCATCAGGCAGCACGAATGTCATGTGCTGCCTGCATTGCAACGACCGGGTGTGGGTTAATCGCGCACTGCGATCCCAGTGTCCGTTTTTGGGGGTTATCCAATATAACCCCCTGCTAGTTGCTGTTGATTTAATTTTGAATATTCCTGACATGATTTCAGTTTTATATTGTTTTGCAATGCTCCAAGTGGGAAGAATCTGACTATGATTGATTGTGCTGCGTCACCCAATCCCATAACAGAGTGTAATTTCTTAAAAGTACAGCAGGCTTGTCCCTAAGTAAATTAGGCCCAGCAGGCCTTCCAATTTGAAATTGTGATGCCACAGGGTCTTGTCTTAGAAACTTTGTGAGTTGACCTATTATCAACAGGATGTCTGCACCCATACTGTTAAGGCACGAGTCAATGAAGGATTAGAGACACTGGGTGTTTGGGAGGTAAAATTCAACTTTGGTCGAGGTGCAAAATGGATGGTAGAGGATCGGCTGCCTGTTATACACCTCACCCAATTGTCCTCTCCATTGAAGTCAATAGAAAGAAATGGGCAGCCGATTCGCCACTGCCAGTTGCATTTCACCCTCTCTGTGTAGACAGATTAGACCGCACCCATCATACTGGCTTTCAGACACTTGGGGCCAGGATGCAGGCTGCTGTCTCTCAGGACTATCAGCATCTGATAGCGGCTATTAGATCAGCAATTCAGCTAATCAGTGGACAAACAGGTCCAGGGCCCTGTGCAATAGCAATGGCTGGAGGTGACCTGCTTGAGGCTGCTCTTTCTCCGCTTTCTGTCCTTCCCCCTTTAGAGCACCACACAAGTGGCATGTATGAAATGACATCAGGTTGCCCAAGCACAATCTCCAGAGATGCAGCCAGTGGCTCCCTTCCAGGACCAAGCTGCCCTGAGAAGAGGGGCTACCTCAGACTCATGGGCCTTTTAAAACCACAAGCGCAGCTGACCATCTCTCATGATACTGACCCTCAGGCTGTATCTAGGAGAAGCACTGGAAAAGGAGAACGAAAGGCATGTTTGGACCTGGGGAAGTACAGTGCGAGGAAAGAGTATTATGGTTTTTTAACTTTTGAGTTCTTTGTAATGAAGGAGAATGTACACTTACATTGTACTCAGTTATTCATTAATATTATGTAGACTTGCATGGTCATGTGGGGCCAAAGAGATCTTACTCAAGGAGATCTGACTGTGCTGCTGACCTCAATTCAATATGCTAATCCCATGGTAAACTTTCTATACCTGAAGACCCAAAGAAACTGGGTGCACTGGAGTCCTGGAGAGCTAGCCTGCTATAGCGGGCCTCTTAAAGCAACAAGATGAATTTTCCCATCAATTTTTGTTTTGCATTTCCATGATCTCTACATTGCATTCTGCTCCATGCATTAGTTGGTTTTGTTGGCTAGTCATCCTTTCTTACTTTAAGGTTTTTCCCCAGCAATACTTTTCTTTCTTATTTTTGGTTGCTGTTGGCTTTGACATTGCACCTCACTAAGAGGTGAGAACGGGTATTCCTTTAGGCATTTCCAACATTCTGTACAATTAAGATGAGGTGGAAGAATTTGTGAGGAGTCAACAAATGCAGGAGCAATGACCCCATGAAATGTTTTGACTACACCCGTGACTAGGTCGAGCAGGCACCTGAGTCTATCGGGTACATAGCAGTCCAGTCTTTGCTGCCTCTGCTTTACAAGGCAGACTACCAAAGGGTTGTGCCATCTGCTCCACAATGACCTGCATGCAACATCTAGATTAGTGACAGCTCTTTCCATGGAAGCAAAGGTTCCTAAAGCATAAGGCTTTCATGGTACTGGTTTCTTACAAACCATCACAAGAAACATCGGCCACAACAGGCAGTCTGCAGTAAGCACTTGGCAAGGAAGTAACAATTCTAGTTTGCAAGTGCAACACCTTCATCACTTTTCCTGCCAAAGCAGGCATCAGCTGGATAGGACCCACAACTTTCAGTGGGCATTAGGGTTCCCTCAAGTGTAAAGAGTTGCAAGTGGTATCGATATAGGCATCAGGGTTCTTCATATCAACCTTATGGCCTTCCTGAAGAGAAAAGGTTTGTATGCAGTTAATGTTCAGATGGCATTTGACCAAAGAACCATCATCATGCACATCCAGGAAGCAGTCACAATGCCTTCATTGTGTGGCATTCCATGGTGCCTGCATTATTTAAAGCAGAAGAGACCGTGGCTAGATTGCTGTGAGGAGAACAGGGCCATCCTCAGGGCAAAATGGTTACTCACCTCATTGAGAAAACCTTTAACAACAAGGGAGCACCTTGGCCTGGATGTCTCAGCATCGGTTTACTGTTCCTCGGCTGTCACTTTCATCTTCAAGAAAACTGCGCCATCCAGTTTTGTCACAATGCAAGAGTGTGTGCATAAGGCCAATGATTGTGCATGACAATTAATGGTACCTTTCAGTTAATGTAGGAGGTCCTAGTTTAGGTTTGTGCCGTGTTTATTGGGCTCTACAAGCTATTGGAACAAAATTGAGGAAAGTTGCGTTCCCCTTGAAATAAGAAAATTTCTTGCTCATTTGGTACCAGGTACCAGGTAGCTGGGCATTTGCATTGACTTGATCAATGACCTCCATCCATTCAGCTGGCACCTGTGCTTTTACTAGATGGTGGCCTTCAGATAGAAATAGTGCACCTCCCTTTGGTACACAACCTGTAGCAGGATCGCCAATTCATCAACATCAAAAGTAACAGTGCCGCCTGAATATCTCCACTGTGCCATTATGAACAATTAGGGAACTTTAAGTCATCGCTACAACTTTCTCTTTTGTTTACTTGCAACCCTTTAAGAGCTGCCTAGAATAATGTGTTTGCATTCATTGCTATGGTCACTTTAATAGCTATTGACAAGGCTCCTTGTTGAAATGGCTGCAAGACTGTGGCCAGCAGTTGGCATAACTTTCCAATAGCACCCTAGGGAAGTGCAGTCTACTAATGCACTATCTCAAGACAATATCAAGGTAAGTCTGTAAACCTTGTGCAGTGGGTAATAACATGTTGAAAATAAGCATCTTCTGTGATACCTTACTCTGTCTTGCTCCATAACCTCTTTCATAACCTCCTCCTCCTCTCTGTCATACAGAGGAATTCCCATTGGGAAATCCATCTTTTCATTTGAAAATTTTAATTTCCCCAGAATACATTGTAAATGGCAAGAGAAACCTTTGGTGAAGGCCCTGAGCCCAAACAACCATAATACCATCATCTAAATAAGCTTTCAGAAACAAGTAATAAAGTTCTCCAACAATGGCCTCCTCTAAGCAATATCTGCCTCAGGAATACCACTGTGATGCTCCTACTGCCACTTTCATAGTGATATTGTTTCCCAATGTTAGGTTAGGGGTGCTAACTGGGGAAAATTAAGGGGACAGCTTGGCCAAGGCAACTTGCCCCCATTTACACATGGTGGGGCGGACTGAGGGTGGACAAGAATGGTAATTTTCTAGGAGTATAATTCTAGTGGCCATTTGTTGGAATGCTAAGACATAATGCCCTATTTTTCTCTTTTTAATGCCTTAAAACTGCCCAAAAACTCAACAGTTTGGAGAAAGGAAATCGTCCAGTGCCATCAAAGGCCTAGAATTGTGGGTTCCAACCATTTCATTGGCAAGAAAGTGATGTAACTGGAGGTAGCAGTAAAGATTACCACATTCAAAGTGAAACCGATTTTACAAAGCCTTGCATAACTGAAGCTCACCTTTATTAGACAGTTGAGTGAGATGCATGACATCCTTATTTTGCCAGCTCGGGAATTCCTGCCCCACTATCATGGGCAGGATGCGAGGATTCCTCCATAGAGTAAGTTAAATGATAGCCCCAGGAGAATGTGAAAGAGGCAGCAGTTGTCCCGCCAAATGCTCAATGTAACACACATCAGTGATTGATCTTGCCAATCACTATGGACACTGCCCTTAGGGGGAAAAAGAGTAAAGACTAGAGGGTAAATTTTGTAAGCCAAGGCTCACAGCACAGTGTCTTGGAAAATTTAATGTGGAGGTCAGACTAAAATTAGTCATACAAAATCAGGAGTGGCGCAAATCAGGCATGCCGAAACCCACACCTGGATATCAGATCCACACTCCTGTTGCAGAGTCTCACAAAAGAAGACTATTTGTAATGGGGAAAACAAAATACAATTTAAGTTTCCTTTAGTTTCTGAATAATGCATTCTGACTTTACAAAGGTTACAGTGGCACTCGTTCTGATAAGTTCAAATCCTTTTTAAAATAAATGACTTCTATTTACAAAACCATTTGCATTGATTGCAATGCATTATATGGGCAAGAACAATCATGCAAAGAGCAAACATTTTCCACCCTAATTTCAGTCCATGATTATTTCAGATTATATTCCCCTGCGTTCCTTCCCACATCATGACAACCTGTTTGTCTTATCATTGTTTACTAGCGTGTTCATGGTTATAAATACAGTTCTAATCAGTTAACAGCAAAATAATTGTTGACAAGTGCTCTTCTGTGCTGCTGTTGATGTTGCATTGTTGGAGTATTAAAGTTTTATGATCAGATTTTCAAAATGTGTGCACCAGCACAATATTATTTTCCTATGGACAATTTTAGTGTCGAATATTTTGAACATTTTTTTAAAAATTGCAATTAAACTTTGTAGCTGTGTTCACGTATCTTCAGTTATTTTACAAGCTGATTACATGGTTCTCACAGAACTGCACCTTGACATCATACATTGATGCATTGGACATGCTGGCAAGGCTGTCTGTGCTTTATTGTTCATTTTACATTTTGGATGAGCAGATTATCTTTGTGCATTGTGTACTGACAGGGCAAAAAGCTTAGTTTTATCTTAAGTGGGATTTAAAATCATCACATTAGATTATACGCGGGCACTGGCACAGCATTAGCAATTACATTTTTAACATGACATTTGTAATGGCATCAACTACTGGGCTTGGTGACACGTGGAAAGTTTAATACGTTTAAAACATTGCGTCAATACAAAAAAGGAAATGTTTGACAAAACATTTGATGACATGTGCAAGGTGATGTGAATGTGCTGCATTTTATAATGTTGGAATCAGATCAAATACGTATCAATTTTTAAAAAGTGATGTGGGTATGTTGGGGCAAGGGCATTCCAATCCAGTTTTAAAACTCATCTTGAGTGATATTCCTTACACATTTGAAACATTGAGTTATGCATTTGACTTGAAAATGTCTCAAAGGCATGACTGCAATATTTGCACAATGCTCTTAATCTGTCAGATACAGCACTGTACTATCTCAAATCATATAGCACTGGGACTAGGTTTGTGCATTACAACTAAAATTACACCGCTCCCTTAAAAATTGCAAATTATTTATACCAAAAAGCTCTTTTTTTACTTTAGAATACCCTATTGACATAGTGACATTAATATTAAAATGTTGATGATTGCCCATTAACTGTCCTCAATATATTTAACACATTTACAAAAACCTCTGCCAAAGTGAGCTATGTGCATCTCTAACACGTTGAAAATGTTCCACGGTCTAGACTTGCTGAGCTGGTTTCCATCTCCATTACAGCCCTTGTGTGGGAAATTTGATAGTGATCTAATTCTCGATCAAGTTGTGCAATTTCTGCATCTAAAGAAAACAGGGACAGACAGGAAGGAATTTCAGAGTTTTCCTATAATTAAGGAAGTGTGATATCACTTAGTTCGGCACACTATTTCCCAATGTTAGACCCTGTAGGACGCCGAGTGCAACTCACGCCCGCATTAAAGGGTGTCATGCTTGCCAGGAGATCCAGCTGTCTATGGAAGTTTATTTAAAGGGCCTAGTAAGAAGGCTCGATGAATAGGTTGAGGCCATTTCTACCGTTTTTCTTCATTTTTTTTTGTTTTTCTTCCTTAAGCTTTCAGGAACCTTTATGACAATTGTTCTGATGCCTTTTTTCCATACAAGGCTCCATTAGTGCTACCAATGGGTTTCCCAATCTGAATCTCCAGAAAACTGAAACTTGTTTTTTTTAATAAACTTCTTTATTAGATTCTCAAGAATTGATATTCACAATATATGAAACTATTAAAACTGAGATTTTTGCAGGAAGAAGAGAAGGATCAAGAAAAGGATGTCAAGCTGCATCAGAGATGCTGTATGCCCACCAGTACCTTCATATTTGCATCTACAGACAGAGGCACATACCTCGCTTTTGCAGAGGATTGGTGCTTCGGAAAGCCCCAATTACCAAAGGAAGCCATGATCCGATGGCACACAAATGAGATGTGAAGGCTCAACTAACTGTAATACTAGATGCTTCTTCACAAACACCTATTCACAGTATGTCATGCATCGAGTAGTACTGCATGAATGAAGGCATATCAGGCTGATTAACACCAGCATAGCCTGATTTGCCACACCTGCTAGGATACTTCCGACCTTACCCGCAGTCCCTGGCACACATATGCAACAATAACCATGGGGAATTGTCTTCACAGGGACCTGGTCAGCATAGAACCACATGTATCACTTGCTACAAGAAGACCCGTAGCTAAGTATCCACAGCCCTCTAGAGTAGAGAATTCCAAAGATTCACAACCCTCTGAGTGAAGAAATTCCTCCTCCTCAGTCTTAAATGTTCGACCCCTTATCCTGAGACTATGCCTCCTAGTTCTAGACTCTCCAGCCAAGGGAAACAGCCTCTCAGCATCTACCCTGTCAAGCCCTCTCAGAATCTTATATGTTTCAATGAGATCACCTCTCATTCTTCTAAACTCCAGAGAGTATAGGCCCATTCTACTTAATTTCTCCTCATAGGACAACCCTCTCATCCCAGGAATCAATCTAGTGAAACTTTGTTGCACTGCCTCTAAGGCAAGTATATCCTTCTTTAGGTAAGGAGATCAAAACTGTACACAGTACTCCAGGTGTGGTCTCACCAAAGCCCTGTACAATTGCAGTATGACTTCCTTATTCTTGTACTCCAACCCCTTGCACTAAAGGCCAACACCATTTGCCTACCTAATTGCTTGCTGTTCCATAGAATCATAGAATCACCGAAAATTTAGGGCACAGAAGGAGGCCATTCGGCCCATCGTGTCCAGCACGTTAACTTTCTGTATTTCATGTACACGGACACACAAATCCCTCTGAACACCAACATTTAATAGTTTCTCACCATTTAAAAAGTATTCCATTTTTCTATTCTTCCTTCATAGTGAATAACCTCACATTTCCCCACATTATACTCCTTCTTGCCCACGCATTTAACCTGTCTATATCCCTTTGCAGACTCTTTGTGTCCTCCTCACAGCTTACTTTCCCACCTAGCTTTGTATCATCAGCAAACTTGGATACATTACACTCAGTCCCTTCCTCTAAGTCATTAATATAGATTGTAAATAGCTGAGGCCCAAGCACCGATCCTTGCGGCACCCCACTAGTAACAGTCTGCCAACCTGAAAATGACCCATTTATTCCTACTCTCTGTTTTCTATCTATAATCCAATCCTCTATCCACACTAATATATTACCTCCAACCCCATGAGCCCTTCCATTTTCTTCCATCTCCTTCCAAGCATGCTGCCGTGCTGACCTGTGGGGATTGTGCCATCCTCTTTGCAACTGCCTCATCCAGTAAAACCTCCTCGTTAGCAACCATCAAACAGGGGGTTAGGTGCTGGGATGCTCCATCACTTGTCTGCAGACTCTTGCCTCCACATTGGGTTTCCTTTCACTTTATTTTTGTCTGTCACTTATTAGCCATCTCCCCCATCGGCCATGGCAAAGTCTGGCAAAAGGGTTGAAAAGCACTTCAGCATTTCCAAAGGCTGAAAGGACTTTTGTTGCCTTATTCTGACACTTCCCTTCAGCTGTCCGCATTCCTTTAGATTTCACCTACTGCACATTTTTCTCATCCCGTAATTAGGCTACTTCCCTGCACACCTCCAAATTTGCACTTGGAACTGTGAAAAATCGTGCAAATGAGCTGACCGAGAAAGTTGTGCTTACTGTTTGTATTCTGGTTAGATTTGCATCAGTCCTTAACCACACATGATTCAATGAGACCAGTAGTTGGAACTTGGACCCATTGCGTTAACGAGCAGAATATTTGACGGGACAGGCAAAGTATCTTTCAAATTTGAATTAGGCTGCATTCTGATATTTTTGGGGTATCCTAATTTTTATTTTATTGACACCATTCTGGTTTAGAATGGCCTGTCCTTAAATGACACTGCAAGTTTGGTTCCTTTCTGCAAACCACCAGTTTGAAATTTGTATCCAAAGTCTGCATATTTTGTGGGTTGGTTTTAGTGACTGGAAATCAGTTTCTAAGAGCAGGTAGGGCCCGCTTGTTATTTTATTTTATCTTTCCTTATTTTCCCTGGTGGTCTTGTGTGTATGTGCCCATCTCTCTGAATTCCCAGGTGACTTGTGAGTTTTCTGGTGGGTTGGTCTGCATTTGTTATTACATATCATTTAGTTAACAGGTGCTTAAGAGACTCATGACAAAGGTCTGAGCATGTGGAGTCAGGAGTCAGGTAGCAAAATGGATTGAAAGATGGCTACAAAACAGGAAACAGAGGGTAGGAGTTAAGGGACTTTTCTTGGACAGGCAGAAAGTGTCCCACAAGGATCTGTGCAAGGATTCACCATATACATAAATGATTTGGACTTAGAAATTGGAGGTATGGCATCAAAATAGGCAGATGATACCAAATTGGGGGCTATAGCTAATAACGTGGAAGTCTGCACCAAAATACAGGAAGACATAAACAGACTTGCAGAGTGGGTGGATAAATGGCAAATGAACTTCAATATAACGAAGTGTAAGGTGGTTCATTTTGGTAGGAGGAATAAGGAAGCCATTTATTCCTTGGAAGGTAAGAAACTAAGTGGGGTAGAGAAGCAAAGAGATCTGTGAATACAGATATATAAATTGCTAAAAGTAGCAACACAAGTTAATAAGGCTAAAGAGTGTAAAGAAAGTACTGGGCTTTGTTTCTTGAGGAATAGAATACAAAGCAGGGAGGTCATGTTAAATTTATATAGAACCTTGGTTAGATCATAGTTGGAGTTCTGTGTGTAATTCTGGTCTCCAAAATACAAAAAGGATATTGAAGCACTGGAGAAAGTGCAAGAAAGATTTATAAGGATGTTACCAGAATTGAGAGAATGCAACTATCAGGTAAGATTGAACAGACTGGTACTCTTTTCTTTGGAAAAGAACAAAGAGGACACCTGATGGAGGTCTTTAGGATGATGAAAGAGCTCGATAGGGTAGATGTGGAGAAACTGTTTCCACTTGTGGGTGAGTCCATAACAAGGGCTCATAAATATAAGACTAACAGATCAAATAAAGAATTTAGTAGGAATTTCTTTACATGGAGAGTGATGAGAATGCGGAACTCACTGCCACGTGGAGTGGTTGAAATAGACAGTATTGATGCATTGAAGGGGAGGCTTGATGCTTACATGAGCGAGAAGGGAATAGAGGGGTACGGGGGAAGGGTTGGATGAGGTCATTAAAGTGGGAGGTGGCTCCTGTCCAACATAGACCAGTTGGGTCGAATGGCCTGTTTCTGTGCTATAGATTTAATTCTATGAAAAACGGCAAATGCTGGTAATCTAAAATGAAAACAGATCAAGCAGAAAATACATAGCAGGCCATCAGTATCAACTTGGGAATCAACTAGTTAACCTTTCATGTATGAACTCTGTGGGGGTTAAATTCGATAACCCTCGAATCTGGGTGTGGGGGTCGTGGTGCGCGATTAACCTGCGCCCGGTGTTTCTGATGCAGGCAGCACATGAGATTCGTGCTGCCGGATCACTTCCATGATTTGTACGTGCAGCCAGTGCCACCCGCGCCGTTGAGTGACTGCACGCACCAGCAGGAGGCCTGATATGGTGTGGCTGGCACTAGTTAAAGGCAGCCTGCACCCCTTAAAGGGGAGGTACACTGTCAATGCAAGCAGTGCAGGATGACAAGTAGAATGGCTGGACTGGCAAGAAAGCACGCATCGAGATTCTCCGAGAACGCATTGGAGGCCTTGGTGGAGGGAGTGCAGGAACGGAGAGCCATCCTGTACCTGCAGGATAGCAGGACACCCTCCAGACACCAACTGCGGAGGCAGTGGGAGGAAGTGGCCCTGGAGGTGAACGCCAGGAGCATTGCACCACGCATGGCGAGGTCGCACACCAGTTCTGCTGCCGAGGAGTCAGAAGATGACTTTGATGGGCCAGGCTACAGAATAAGGTACACAACCAAATGCTTGGTGCACTGGAAAGCTGTCGTTGCCCTGCTCTGAGGCTGCAGTTGTGGCTGCAGCAGTTGACATATCTCCGTCTCGACCTCTCTCGTGAACCACAGCCGTCGGATGGACTGATCTTTGCTCATGTTGAGGTAAGACAATTGTTTCCTGAAGGCCCTCATGGGATATGGCCCCACCTCCACCACTTTCTCCTTGCAGCTTGACCTGGTCTGCGTGGTCACTTTGCATGCTCCCAGTCATGTTATATGTGCAGCGGAAGCCTTAGCAGGCTACCCACGGTTGCCAGGAATCTTGTTCACCATACTATTTTAAATGACATCAACAGTAATGCAGGACCTGCCTAACCACTCTTTATGTACTATAGCAACTCTCTCCAAGTATGGGAAGCTTCAACAAACACGTACAATTGTACCAGCAGTCAGAAGCAATAATCCAACAATTAACCTGCAACACCTGCGTGATTCCTTTAAATAGCGTTAGTTGGGGGTCCTCCAGGACATCTAGTACATGTTTAGCTGTTCATGGTTAAGACAGTGCATTGCCTGGAGCGTTGAGTTCCAAAATTGTATCTATCCCTTTAAATCTGCATTGCACACTGATCTAATGGATATTCTCCTTACTTTACACAATGCCACTGTTCGTTATCTGCATGTGTGCAAATGCCTTTACCAAGATGGTGTCCGGCATATGTTACACTGGAAGCGTGCGCCAGCATGCCGGGCACCATTTTGAGACCTTAGGAGACCAAGCAGCACCTGAAAAACAGGTGCTACGCAGCCCAATTTATAGCCCTTTGTTAGAACTAGTTACAATGATGGAATATCAGCCACGATAAAAAAATCACAAAGCACAGTGGTATAGCCATGTTGTACACACAATGCCTTCAGGAAACAACCAAATTACTATACAGTATTGATTCTCACTTAACACAAACTGTTCTTTCTATTCGCACAGTGCTACACTACAACACCATTTAAGGTCCTTTACACAGAGTTGAATGGAACTAGATTGGATATTGGATCTTGGATACCTTAAAAAGTATCAATACTGTAAAACTTAATAATATGTCCATCATTACGTATATGATTTATGTGAGAATCAAATAATGAACTAAATCATGAAGTGTTTCATGTTTAAATAATATTGGACAGTGAACAATAGATGGTATTGCTTTTGAATCCATCAGAATTGATATTCTTATTGGGTTTGCCTGATTTTTGGCCGTAAATTGGGTGAACCGGAATTTAATTGGAAAACTGGGTAGCAGAGTGTAATGTTGGGTCTCCTCCCATCTCCTCCCTGCATCAAATTTTATGATTGCACTTTGGTCCAGTCCATGATACAACTGGATACAACAAAGGCTATGGGCCCCGACAACATCCCGGCTGTAGTGCTGAAGACTTATGCTCCAGAACTAGCCGCGCCTCCAGCCAAACAGTTCCAGTACAGCTACAACACTGGCTTCTACCCGACAATGTGAAAATTGCCCAGGTATGTCCTGTCCACAAAAAGCAGGACAAATCCAATCCAGCCAGTTACTGCCCCATCAGTCTACTCTCAATCATCAGCAAAGTGATAGAAGGTGTCGTCAACACTGCTATCAAGCGGCACTAACTCACCAATAACCTGCTCACCGATGCTCAGTTTGGGTTCCGCCAGGACCACTTGGCTCCAGACCTCATTACAGCCTTCGTCCAAACATAAGAGCTGAATTCTAGCGGTGAGGTGAGAGTGACTGCCTTTGACATCAAGGCAGCATTTGACCGAGTGTGGCACCAAGGAGCCCTAGTAAAATTGAAGTCAATGGGAATCAGGGAGAAAACTTTCCAGTGGTTGGAGTCATACCTAGCACAAAGGAAGATGGTAGTTGTTGTTGGAGGCCAATCATCTCAGCCCTAGGAAATTGCTGCAGGAGTTCCTCAGGGCAGTGTCCTAGGCCCAACCATCTTCAGCTGACTTCATCAATGAGCTTCACTCCATCATAAGGTCAGAAATGGGGATGTTCACTGATGATTGCAGAGTGTTCAGTTCCATTTGCAACTCCTCAGACAATGAAGCAGTCCATGCCCGCATGCAGCAAGACCTGGACAACATCCAGGCTTGGGCTGATAAGTGGCAAGTAACATTTGCGCCAGACAAGTGCCAGGCAATGACCATCTCCAACAAGAGAGAGTCTAACCACCTCCCTTTGACATTCAACGGCATTACCATCACCAAATCTCCCACCATCAACGTCCTGGGCGTCACCATTGACCAGAAACGTAACTGGACCAGCCATATAAATACAGTGGCTACAAGAGCAGGTCAGAGGCTGGGTATTCTGCAGTGAGTGATTCACCTCCTGACTCCCCAAAGTCTTTCCACCATCTACAAGGCACAAGTCAGGGGTGTGATGGAATACTCTCCACTTGCCTGGATGAGTGTAGCTCCAACAACACTCAAGAAGCTCGACACCATCCAGGACAAAGCAGCCCGCTTGACTGGCACCCCATCCACCACCCTATACATTCACTCCCTTCACCACCGACGCACCATGGCTGCAGTGTGTACCATCCACAGGATGCACTGCAGCAACTCGCCAAGGCTTCTTCGACAGCACCTCCCAAACACGCGATCTCTACCACCTAGAAGGACAAGAGTAGCAGGCACATGGAATCAACACCACCTGCACGTTCCCCTCCAAGTCACACACCATCCCGACTTGGAAATATATTGCTACTGCTTCATTGTCGCTGGGTCAAAATCCTGGAACTCCCTACCTAACAGCACAGTGGGAGAACCTTCACCACAAGGACTGAAGCGGTTCAAGAAGGCGGCTCACCACCACCTTCTCAAGGGCAATTAGGGATGGGCAATAAATGCCAGCAACGCCCACATCCCATGAACGCATTAAAAAAAAATGAAACAACCGCCAGTGCTGTGCAACATTGTGGGCAGATACATATAGTTGAGTACGCATTACCACCTTTCATACAATTTTACATAGTTTCGGCCCAATCCCCGCTGTTTCATTTAACCATTCTTAAATTGGACACTCAGAGTTGCTAGCTGCTGAGCTACGGAAAGACCAGTAGTAAGATAGCCATGTTGTCAGGCTGTTGATGAAGCTTTTTCTGTTGTTTTTTTTCTCCTGTTGCCACTGAGGACCTTGACAATTGCTGTGGTGTAGCTTGTAGCTCCTGCTGCAATAGTACTACAATGGGTCTTCTACTGGGAATTCTCAAATATCTCTGCTTTTTGGAAAAGGCAGAGGATCAACAGAGGGCTGACGGGTGGGTCAGGCTGCACCAGAGGTGCTTTGCACCCACCGACAAGTACCCCAATCTAGAATACACAGGTGGGAGCGCACATACCCCATTTATCTGAGGAACCATGCCTGCGGAGGCTTCAGTTATGTGGGAAGTGGTCACAGAGTTATGCCACATGCTGCAAGCAGACCTGCAGCCAAACTCCACCATAGGCACAGCTAGTGGAAATCAAGGTGATAACGGCATGAAAATGTTATGTGTCAGGGCGGTTTCAGGCTACCACTGGCAATATAGTAAATGTCAGCTAATCAGCTGCGCATTGATGTGTGACACAAATCATAGAGACTTTGTTTGCTCGAGCCACACAGTTCATCTCCTTCCTCACGGATGGTCAACAGGAATATGAGAGATCTCGATCTGTAGGCTCAGCAACCAAGCCATGATGCAAGTTGTCCCACAGATATCAAGTTCTTTCTCCTCCTGTGCCACCACCAGTGGCATTTTCTGGGGTGGGGGAGGTCTGTAGCACTTGCTGCTGAAGAGAGACCCCTCCTCTGCTTCAATTTGTAACTCTCCACTGACTCATCAGAGAAGAGAGCCACCCTGTATCCAACACAACTCCTTTTAGACCTTTTTTCCCCCAGTTTTAAATTGTAGGATGCTTGCCCCTTTACAATTCAGCGGGTAATGAAATCCTCCAGCAGAATACAATTTCCTGCCCCCTCCCCAAAGGGCAAGCTCACCATGAGAGGCATTACCTAACCACTATTTTGTGATTTACCTTATCTTCACTCCAATTTTCAACCTTGGTGGTTTTATATGTTCGTATGTGTCTTGTTCAATGTGTCTTGGCTCTTCCCCTAGTTTTCTTAATTTAAAAAAAAGATAATTCCGTCAGTGCAAGTGAACTGCGCAGATACTGCATTATTTCAAGGATTAAAAAAAAGCTATTAAAAGGCCTAATATGGATGTGATTGTTTATATTGTATAGAGCATTGTTACTTTCTGAAATCTACATGAACAAATAATTTCGGAATAATTAACTATTCAGCTACAATAAATATCACTGGTAAAGGGAGAAAGTAATAACTTAGTGTGCCCTCCACCCAATAGGCAGCACACAAAGTTCCATTCATTTCTCTACTGTTGTAACAGTCATTTTGACAAGGATCAATTTTGCCAGTAGTACATGATAACTCCATGGAGGCAGTTGCCCAAACATCATTTACAACTTCAATAAAATCCTTGGATCATTAAATAGAGATTGACTTTTAGTTAAACAAGACTTGTGCAGTTACATTACATTTGTGTGTGTAGCTACAGTATACCTCAGTTGTTCTAATATCTAAGAATGCGTTCTTGCGTACTCAGTTTAAGCAAGGAGCCCATTTCATGAGTGAAGGAAATGTGCACAAAATATCAAGATATCACTCTAGATTGTGCTGTAGATTAGTAGCTGATGAGAGTGATGAAATATTTATGGGTGTTTAAACCACAAAGTCAAGGAGCAATGGGATACTGACAGTGATTAAATGACTAACATCTATTTCAAAAGATTTTGAATTTTCAATGTGCCTGAGATTAATACCATGATAGATCTCCATTGATTGCTTCACATCCAGTGTTGTCAGTCATTCTCAACAGGGCAGAATTTAAATTGACATTGTATAAATGGCCTGTGGATGTCTAAGTGTGGTCAACTGGGTCAAGTTTACAATTCTTCCTGTTTGTCAGTTATAAATAACATTCATGTCTGTATGTTCTTTGAAGTCAGAACCAGCTTTTATCCTGGAGATTTTACAAACATTTCTTTGAGAGGTTCCCTTTGTCACTTTTTATTTGTTTTTTTTAATGCAGATGAAATAATCCCAGGGTTAGTTATTTAAATTCCAAACTACAGGATCTACTGTACCTGGATTCAAATCAGTACAGATTTAAATTACACCAGCTGGACATGGTACCATTCTCCTCAAGCAAAGTCATCCTACTTTCTGGTACAGCATTATCATTACATATTTAACAAAGGAATCAGTGTTTCTCCTGAAATATCATAAAATAGGACTATAATCTAGAGCACCAGCATTACATTTGGTTGAATTCCTTAAAACAGACACAAAACAACATGGATGGGTAACCTTGGCTACCCGGGGTGACCAATTTAAAATTGATTATAGGTCTAACTTCTGCCCTCATGCTTCCTTGTGTGAATCCTGATAGTAAGTAGTGTTGCTTCAGTACTTTAGTGATAGTGATCTTCCCTCCTGCAGTCGGATTAAAGGCTAATAGATTCCAGTTAATGGCTGACAGTTTGTAGTTTTGACTTCTGCTAGGTTAGAAAGCTTTAACTGCACAGCATATTAATCCCATCACTTACCTATTAAAACAACAACAGAAGCAACAACTTGCATTTATATAGCACCTTTAATGTAGTAAAATGTCCCAAGGCACTTCACCAAAGCGATTATCAAACAAAATTTGACACCGAGCCACATAAGGCGGGTGACCAAAAGCTTGGTCAAAGAAGTAGGTTTTAAGGAGCAGCTTAAAAGAGGAGATAGAGGTAGAGAGGCGGAGAGGTTTATGGAGGGAATTCCAGAGC
Organism: Heptranchias perlo; assembly: GCF_035084215.1. Classification (NCBI taxonomy): domain Eukaryota; kingdom Metazoa; phylum Chordata; class Chondrichthyes; order Hexanchiformes; family Hexanchidae; genus Heptranchias; species Heptranchias perlo. The sequence continues at coordinate 107,053,499 of NC_090327.1, forward strand.
TTAGGGCCTAGGCAGCTGAAGGCACGGCCACCAATGGTGGAGTGATTAAAATCGGGGATGCGCAAGGGGCAAGAATTGGATGAGCGCAGTGATCTCAGAGGGTTGTAGGGCTGGAGGAGGTTACTGAGATCAGGAGGGGCAAGGCCATGGAGCGATTTGAAAACAAGGATGAGAATTTTAAAATTGAGGTGTTGCCTGACCAGGAGCCAATGTAGGTCAGCGAGCACTGGGGTGATGGGCGAAGGGGCTTGGTGCAAGTTAAGATATGGGCAGCAGAGTTTTGGATGAGCTCAAGTTTATCGAGAGTGCAAGGTGGGAGGCTGGCCAGGACAGCATTTGAATAGTCAAGTCTAGAAGTAACAAAGGCATGGATGAGGGTTTCAGCAGCAAATGAGCTGAGGCAGGGGTGGAGACGGGTGATGTTACAGAGGTGGAAGTAGGTGGTCTTGGTAATGGAGCGGATAAGGGATTGGAAACTCAGCTCAAGGTCAAATAGGACATCTAGGTTGTGAACAGTCTGGTTCAGGCTCAGACAGTGATCAGGGAGAAGGATGTAGTCAGCAGCTAGGGAATGGAGTTTGTGGCAGGGACTGAAAACAACGGCTTCGGTCTTCCCAAGATTTAATTGGAGGAAATTTCTGCTCATCCAATACTGGATGTTGGACACGCAGCGTGATAAATCAGAGGCAGTGGAGGGGTCGGGAGAGATGATGGTGAGGTAGGGCTGGGTATCATCAGTGTACATGTGGAACCTGATGTGTTATCGGATGATGCAGCTAAGGGCAACATGTAGATGAGAAATAGGAGGGGACCAAAGATAGATCCCTGGGGGACTCCAGAGGTAACAGTGTGGAGTGGAGGGTTGCGGGAATGGTGGGCACGGATTTGGGAGGCAACAACATGTTCAAAGACTTTGGAGAGGAAAGGGAGTTTGAAGATGGGGTGGTGGTTTGCAAGGACAGAGGGGTCAAGGGTGTTTTTTTTGAGGAGGGGGTGATGACGGCAGATTTGAAGGGGGTGAGGACAGTACCTAAGGAGATGGAACTGTTAACAATATCAGATAATATGGGGGCCAGGTAGGGAAGTTAGGTGCTCAGCAGTTTGATGGGAATAGGGTCGAGGGAGCAGAAGTTGGGTCTCATGGACAAGATGAGCTCGGAGTGGGCAACAGGGGATATAGGAGAGAAACTAGAGAATAATGCGAGAATGATGGGATGTTTAGCTTGAGAACACATTTGACAGAAGTGTAAAACCTTCCTGTCTGGATGGAGTTTCACAACATACTGCCCTTATGTATTTTACCTTCTGCGGTTACTCTAATATCATAGGGAATAAAATTAAAAACACACATAAAATACTGGAAATAAACAGCAGGTTTGTCATCATCTGAAAACAGGAATGACAGGTCACTTTGTCAGAAATGGAATGGAAAGGTAGATGACCAAAAGAAAAAGAGGTAAGGTGAATAACTGATAAAGGACATAGGTCAGTCTACTAAATACCAGCGCAAAGTAGAGCTGTTAGTGGGTTTCATAGTCTAGGAATAGACTTGAAAATATATTGGAATGATGTGAAAAAGTGCTGGGTGATATACAAAGGTCACCTCAATCAGGCTTTGAGAAAGACAAGAAAGAAATGTGCAAAACAGCTCCAAAATGGAAGAGAACAAAGATTGGGAGAAACTGGCATAAAAAATGGCACAGACATGTACGACTGGGAGTTGCTGAAGTCAATGCCTAGTAAGAAAATGAGATACTAAGCTGATTTACCTCTCCTATATGCTTGAGTTTTTTTGTTCCCAGGTGCAAAGGAGAGGGGAAAATGGCAGAAATATCATGATGCTGAGTCCCATGCCCCTTTATGTTGATCGGGAATTTCCAGGTTCCCCTGGGGGCCGTGTGCTTGCATCTGCAGCAGGTACGAGAAAGGGGCATCCATTCAAGCGAGTTAGGCAGGCCCTAAAGGGGCATTAAGCCTCATTTTCCTTTGGATGGGTTGGGCAGTTATCTAAATATAGGGCTCCCATAAGAAGATGGCAGTAGACTATGTGGATGCCTCCCCCTCTGAAAGAGTTAGGCTGCAAGGTACTGGAGGCCTAAAAAAATAAATGCCACCTTTATTCCACAGGTGGATCCTCAGAGCCGGAGACCTTCTGGCTGCTGTTTAGGACACCAAACAGGAAGCCCCTACAGCCTATGGCCATTAGCACTGATGCAGGTATTTCAGGCTGGATTTCTCTCCCAGGCTCTGAACCTGGATATACAGATGGGGGTTGGGGCATTGGGAAATTGGCAATACTGTTCCTGATGTTTGTGTTAAGCTTGGTTGGAAGAGTATAAAATGATAACAATGGATCTCAGTGGCCCCAGAATAGTGATCCCTATTTCCTTTTCAGTCCACACACACATACATGATGCCAGGGCTCAACACTACACTTCAATGTTGGAGGCATTGTTTTTTGCATCAAATATTAAACTGAGTCTGCCTGTTTAGGTGGATGTAAAAGATCCCATGCCACTTTTTGAAAGAAATGCATGGCATGCTCCCTGTATCCTGGCCAGCATTCATTCCCCAACCAACACCACCAAAAACAGATCAACTGGTAATTCATCTCATTACTCTTAGTGGGACCTTGCTGCATGCAAATTGGCTGTTACATTTGTCAATAAAACAACAGTGACTACACTTCATAGAAACATAGACATGGAAAATAGGATCAGTAGTAGGCCATTTGGCTCTTCGAGTCTGCTCTGACATTCAATATGATCATGGCTGATCCTCTATCTCAATACCACATTCCCGCTCTCTCCCCATACCCCTTGATGCCTTTTGTGTCTTGAAATCTATATAGCTCCTTCTTAAATATATTCAGTGACTTGGCCTCCACAGCCTTCTGTGGTAGAGAATTCCACAGGTTCACCACCCTCTGAGTGAAGAAATTTCTCCTCATCTCAGTCCTAAATGTCCTACCCTGTATCCTGAGACTGTGACCCCTCGTTCTGGACTCCCCCAGCCAGGGGAAGCATCCTCCCTGCATCCAGTCTGTCTAGCCCTGTCAGAATTTTATATGTTTCAATGAGATCCCCTCTCATTCTTCTAAACTTGAGTGAATACAGGCCGATTCGACCCAATCTCTCCTCATACGACACTCCTGCTATCCCAGGAATCAGTCTGGTGAACCTTTGCTGCACTCCCTCTATGGCAGGTATATCCTTTCTTAGGTAAGGAGACCAAAACTGCACACAATACTCCAGGTGTGGTCTCACCAAGGCCCTGTGTAACTGCAGTAAGACATCCTTGCTCCTGTACTCAAATCCTCTTGCAATGAAGGCCAACATACCATTTGCCTTCCTAACTGCTTGCTGCACCTGCATGTTTGCTTTCAGTGACTTTTGCACAAGGACACCCAGGTCCCTTTGTACATCAACATTTCCCAATCTATCGCCATTTAAATAATACTCTGCCTTTCTGTTTTTCCTTCCGAAGTGGATAACTTCACATTTATCCACATTATACTGCATCTGCCATGTATTTGCCCACTCACTCAACTTGTCTAAATCGCCTTGAAGCCTCTTTGGATCCTCCTCACAACTCACGATCCCACCTAGTTTTGTGTCGTAAAACTTTTGTGTCATAAAACTTTTGTTTACTTCAAAAGTAATTCATTGACTGTGAAGCGCTTTGGACCATCCTGAGTAAATGAAAGGCCTTATATAAATGCAAGATCTTTCTTTCGTTAATCCACATCTATAAATTCAAATTGTTGGTTTTCGGGTGCTATTCAGATTCTATTTTTGGCGTCAAAAACCAGGAGAAAATCGAAGGGAAAAAATTAGACCCCAAAAAGTCAAGTCAATTTGGAGAAAATCAGTATTCACTTGGAACATTGCTAAAACTCAAGAAAATGAGCAAGGGGTTACTAAAAAAAGCATGATTAAACTAAATGAAAATGAGGTTATTTATTGCAAGTTGAAATATTTCAAAACTGCAAACTGTAATGTATTTTTGGTTATGATGCCATATTGAGTTGATTTTTTTTCTTTTTGTCGGCTGGCTATCTGACATGCACCAAAACCCATAACCAAGTTTAACAGCCTCCAAATCAGGTTATTGAGAAATCTGCACCCACCAGTAGGGTCTTTGCTTGCCCAATATGAAGTACGCACACTCTCCCCGTAGGGACACATCCCACTTACCCAAATTGAGAGAGCTTTGGTGTAGGTTGGCAAAGCCAAGGTGTAGGAACCCCAAAGTGTATACAAGGGTAATGCTGGAATTTAAGCAGCTGAAGCTGAGCAGCTTACCAATACAGAGCACTAGTTAGCTTCCTGCTGTTTGCCCAGCTAGAGTCATCCTATCCGTTGGACATTGGTTTGCATCGTAATCTGGACCTGAGTGGGAAAGATCTAGCTCCTAGTGAGGTCCACTCCTTCGGGTTCTATTAGTGAACCAAACTCTAGATCGAGATGGTGGGACCTGGAGACAACTTCGGGGACATGCTAACCTTCTTCCAGGCTGAGCGCATCTGTGCAGCAATGGGTTGCCTCTGGGTCTATTGATCTTTTCCAAGCAAATAAGTAAACAAACTCCCAATTACAGGAGTAGATCAAACTGGGTTCATGGGAGCCTGAGAGTATCATTTGGATATGATCTTTCAAAGGAGCCCTTCCAGAAGAAACAGACTGCAAGACAGAGATAATCAACGGAAGATATTGAAGGCAACCTTTTGAAAATATTGGCTAAGGTGTTGATCTCATCCAGGTTCAAATTTGGTCCTTTTTCATATATAGGATATAAAGAGCATACTTAAAATATACACCTACAACTTATTTTGTTAAAGAATTCTCAAGTATAACACAGTTTACCAGTCACAACAGGTATGTATTCTTACTTTAAAACAATGACTAAAAATGGATGTATATTACGCGGACTTTATCACAAGGCTGAATAAGAATCTGACTAATTTCAGTTTAATTTCCAGACTAGCCTTACTTCAGATATATAGTATACATCCATGAATTTTCATATTCATCTATGTCACAAAGTAAACTTGCTCAAAACTTAATGCTAAATATGTGTATTATGCTTCTAAGCTACCAAAACTTTCCACTTGATATTGTCTCCCTGCTCTATGGGTTATTCAATTTCCTTTACATGTGACTCCTTTTCTGCCTGTTATCATTGAATAGATAATCTGAACAAAATTGCAGTTTTGCAATATAGAAAGAACAGAATCAAACACAAGGATATTCATTTCATAAACATAGTATTGACGCAAAACAATAATGAAGGTTATATCTTCATGCCTTACTTCTGTGAATAGAGTAAATTGACTTTTCCCAGCTAAAGGCAGCATTAGATTTCACACAAACACTCAAATCCATTAGAATGTCAGCATCAGAAAGACGTTAGCTGAAATTCACTGGTAGCTGTTAGATCTTTCATCCATGAAAAAAACTGAAATAAAAACCATCCATAAACTAACTGCTCGATAATAAATGCATCTCATTTGCTGCAGTTGGTATATGATGTAGCAAGTTTATTTTTCACAGTATGCTATTTAAGCAATAATGGGTCCACAAATTTCAGTTTTACAAACATATATGTACATAATGAAACTCAGACCAAATTTTAATGTCTTCATTCACGTGCTATATATTTGAATGTAACGACATTCCAGCTACAGTGAAATTATTACCTGCTTATAGTGAAATCATGCTGCTAATCTTTAATTGTTTAGCCCATAAGGAATGCACCTCATAGACTCATGAAAACCAATTTTTGCAGTCGTAAAACACTGTCTGTGCAGTGATTAGTTCTTTTAATTACTCCTTTTTCATTTAAATTCAACTCCAGGAAACAATCTGGCTGAGAACTGCAGTGTATTTTGCCAAGTCAGGTTTTTTTTTGCAAAGCGGGCGGTCAATTTCAGGTCAGGCTCACAGCCTGAAGAAGTAGGTCTTCTTTAGAGGAACGTATTTGGCTCACCCTTTGATCAAGGTTCACAGTGCAGCAATATCACATTGAACTAGCTGCTTACTGTTAATGATCTTGAACTAGCTGCTTTCTCTATGCCTTCAAACTGCCTATCACTGACACTCAATCAGCTTAATCCTAAAGTAGTGACACTCTGTTGTGGCAAAAGATTTTGTTGTAGAAAGTACCATTCAGCTTCCACTGCCAAATGTAATCCTGATGTGGAGATGCCGGTGATGGACTGGGGTGGACAAATGTAAGGAGTCGCACAACACCAGGTTATAGTCCAACAGTTTTATTTGAAATCACAAGCTTTCGGAGCTTTGCTCCTTCATCAGGTGAGTTCACTCACCTGACGAAGGAGCAAAGCTCCGAAAGCTTGTGATTTCAAATAAAACTGTTGGACTATAACCTGGTGTTGTGCGACTCCTTACAAATGTAATCCTGTTTTTGCTTTTGGGTTCAAATGAAATTCTACACACAGCTGAATACAAAGTACCTTATTGAAACACAGGAAAAGTTATCACTCACCACAGCCCAGGCCACATACCATGCTGCACATCAGTCTGATTGGCCATCCTACGGAACACAAGCAAGTATGGATGAAGAAAGCCATTCTCCTATCAAGCCTGTTCCTTCCATGGATAATCTACTGCATCATGGGCTGTAATCTACCTATTTAATCTCTTGAGGGAAATTGTCTGATTTCTGAAGGTAATTAAGTAAATTCCAGATATTCATTCATCTATCCCCACTATTCAATTGCCGATCCCCTAATTTGCTGCCTCTCCACTGATGATTCCTTCCTCTTCCTCCCACAACTTCAACAGCACATATTATCAGTCAGGGTTTTCATAGAGAAATAGACAGAATCGTGGAATGCAAAACACCAGTATAAATCTTGGACTCGCATGTAATAAAAACAGAATTTGACTTATTCATTTATCATAAACTAGTGGCCCTGCTTATCAGGCTTGTTTCAGTGGACTCCATTATACATAGTTAAGCCATCATCATGTCAATGGTGGGTGGGAGGCAATGATGGGGAGGCTGTCAGCAATAAATTAACCACTTATCTCTTCAGCTCTATTGTGCCCAAACAAAAGACTAATTTGGCTTCTTCTGCTCTCCCCAGGTTGCCCACATGATTCATTTTGCAGCGTCTTTGGAAAAGTAATTACATTTGAATGCTTTGACAACGCTGCCATTTTGAAATATTCAAGGTTTATCATATCAAAGAAAAGATCAATGAGACAAGAAATAGATCATACCAACATGTTCTGGTTAATAATTTCAGCCTTCGTCAAGCTGGTGATAGAATTACATTGGAATCGAGCCACTGAACGACTTTATGTTACAGTTATATTGCACCAAGTGATGCGTTCCTGTTTTGACTGCTAACAATAGCTGTGAGCAGACTGTGGTTATGCCACCTACTTGGATTATTGAATGGGAGTAAGGCAACGCTCCACGTGTATGTCCTCAGATTCATGGATGGAACTCTCTGCTTATCAGGCTCCAACCGCTATTGCCAATGATTGAGAAGAGGAGACACTGAAGGGATGGCTAGTTTTTTTCAGTCATTAAAAAGTGAGAGGTGGTACATTGAGAGTGAACTGCCCAAGTATATTCAATCTTTGAAGCCTATAGATTAGAATATTCCCCAAGCATTGGCTGCAATTAATTTCAAATTGCTTCATATTACTAACAGTCTGTAAGATTAACGAATGGTAAATATGTAACGAATATTAATGAAAAAATATTGACTGCATCCTTTTTACACTTTTACATAAGAGAACTGATTTGAAGATCTACCATTCAAGTCCAAGCCTTTGAATGATCTTACATTACCCAGTCCAAATTGTATTAACAGTTACACAGGCTCAACCCATCACAATTGAAATGTTGGAATACAGTTCAACACTTTGTGTAGCAACAACAAAATCTTGCATTTGTATACTGACTTTCACATCGAAAAATGTCCCAAGGCATCTCACTGAGACATAACACTCCTACGTGGCAGGAATCGCAGATGAAGTTAGACGCAGAGATGCAGCAACTAATGTTCCTTTATTTAAGCAAAACTTATTCTTCATATTAAATGTAAGGTTAAGCATTGAGATTTACATTAGATATAGGTCCGTAAGTATATTATATTGCCTGAGCTTTAGATGGGTTTTTGTTTACTGACAGCAGTATAGAGCTACATTCGATATCTCAGGTTGCAGTATGCTTTAGCTAGGTTGAGTACAGTTTGTATTCAGTATGTTACTGACAAATTTGGCATTCACCTACTCCTGAGGTAGGAATGTAACATTTATGAGAGCTGATTTTCCAGGGTGGATTCTGTTTGGGTGCAGTGCACCGGAAGTGTGGTCAACTCTGGGATGCACCAGAGCCCGTGGATTTTCTGGTGGCCCTTATTTACATAGACAAGAAAAAGATACCAATGTTTTGTGGAGGCATTCAATTGGAGCAGGTCACCCAGCTGACAGGAAAATCAGGCACTCCTCAAGGCCCGAGGCTGATTAAATGGGAATGAAGCAAAAGGCAGTAACCGTAAAGAACTGCTGTCGAAAAATTGTTAATTATTGGCCCTCAGGTTCTTGCAAGAAGATAAGTGATTGTTTCGGCTGCTCTTGATAGTTTAAAAGTGTAAAAAATTAAAGCTGGCTGAAGGTTTAGTATAAAATTCTTTCAATGTACTCATGACTGAAGTCTACCTGGAATGTTTGTGCTCTTGCTGTTTTTCATGTTCCATCTCTTGATGATGTTTTTCTGCTTCACTGGCAGATTCGGATGGCAGCAGCAGGAAGAGGAAGGTATATGTTTGTGCAGTTTGATAAGGCGAGCAGGGGAGTATTGCTTCAGTCTGCGGAGAGGTAGGGGGTGAAATTAGACGTTGGTGGAAATGGAAAACAGGCAACAGCGAATCGGCAACCCTGTTCTACACCCCACCTGACTTCAATGGAAAAGAGAACCAGGCAGAGTGTAAAACAGGCTGTCGATTCTCTGTTAGCTATTTTACACTACTGCCAAAGTCGAATTTCACCCCTGTGGAGCACAGTGCTATACCCCACACTGGGCAGAAAAGTCTCAAAAACAGCTGGGCGCGATGCACGCAACAAATAGCAGAGGAGTTGAACTGGACTGTACTGTACAAGGATAATGAATACATTGCCGAAGGAAGTTCACTGATCTTGCCAGAAAAGGTAAGAGGGCATTGGCTAACTATGCTTCCCATCAAGAAAAAGGTGATTGTTGTGTGCATCTCAATCTTTCCCTCACAATTACTATTGTTTTGCATGAGTCCTGAAAGCATCCTGTCTTTACTCTTTTAACTTTCACCACCACTCCTTGTCACAGCACAAGCATGTCCATTATTAAAAGATCCCAAACTGCAATGCCTTTTCATCAATATGAAACACTTTTGTCTCTTACTACCCCTTCTCACATGGAATTCTTAAATGTCACTACTCAGTGTGTAATAACCCTCATCTCCATTTCATTTCTTACAGGAGAAAGCAAGTTTCAAGAGAGGACAGCAGTTGGCAATGGGAGGAGGGGAAGCCTCCATCGTGGACCTCACCCCTTTGAGGAGCGAGCCATTTCCTTATGAGAAAACCATGTCCTGGAGGTTGCAGGAGATGGAGAAGCAGGAGGGCAAGTCCAGATCACCCCCCACCAGCTGTTGAGGTCAGTACCCAGCTTTTAAGAGAAAGATGATTTCTGAGCACAACAGACTTGAATAATTTCAAGTTCAAGATGAAAGCATAAAGCAAAACTGTTGCATGGTAACTGGTCATTCTATGCAAATTGGGATCGGTGTGCTAACCTCAGGTGATATGGAAATGTACTGTTCATGGCTATCAAAAACCATTAGCTATTATGGAGTTGGCACTTTCTGCAGAAATAAATTCAAAACAATGAATGTTTCCAAAGTGTCATTTGTGCTTTATTTGAAATTGGTGATACTACACATCTAATCAATATGGTGCATTTTTCTTAATAAAGCAAGACAAATTGATCCAACATGAAGGACAATTGCTATTGAATGCATAGTGCCACTACTCTTTTCTTATATTTATCTAAAGATCTCTGTGCTTTCATAAGGTAAACATTGTTTTACTATCAATTGAATCTGTCTGCAGAACAGAGACCAAGGTTATGTGCAATCATATAAAAAATGGCACAGTTTAGAATGTTGTGACTCCACCTCGAATTTAAAATTCTCATCCTTGTGTTCAAATCCCTCCATGACCTCGACCCTCTTTATCTTTGTAACCTCCTCCAGCCCTATAACCCTCCGAGATCTCCGCGTTCCTTAACTTCTGGCCCCTTGTACATCCCCGATTTCCTTCACCCCATCTTTGGCGGCCGTGCCTTCAGATTTCTAGGCCCTAAGCTCTAGAATTCCCTCTCTAAACCTTTCCGCCTCTACACCTCTCTCTCTCCTCCTTTAAGATGCTTCTTAAAACCTACCTCTTTGACCAAGCTTTTGGTCACCTGTCCTAATGTCTTCTTCTTTTGCTCGGTGACAATTTCTTTGTCTGATTACACTCCTGTGGACAGCCTTGGGACATTTTACTATGTTAAAGATGCTATAGAAATGCAAGTTGTTGTTGTTGCTGCTGACGCTCCACTACCATAATTTCACCGGAAGTGCGGCGAAATTTCCATTTACATGTGTAATCGGGGTTTTTGTTGGTGAAGCAGCAGCATCTAGAGGGATCTTCCCATAATGTGTAGTCCAGTTGTTATTCTGACTGACAGAGGTTATGTCTGAAGCACCCCATACTACATAAGAAACATGTCGGGCTACTCTCTTACTTTGAAGATGTTTAGAATTGTAAATCATTACATAAAATGGTAGTTTCAGATAAAATTATTTATATTTTAAGAGTTGTGCCTTATATAAGGTGTTGCACTCTATGAGGAAAAACAATGATCCAGGTCTGTGAATCAAATCAATATGAATTGATCAGTTCATTCACGCAGGAACAAAACCAAATTTTGCCTTTGTAAACTCTCACTGTTCTTTATTGGAAGCAGCAAGATTGTACTCAATCCCACTTAAGTCATAGAAGATTTCAGGATTGGAGTGATGAAATTACACAACTAATACGGGCTTCCCCCTCTCTACCCTCAAACTGGAACTAGAAAACAATTGTGTGGTTCTGTTGGGGTGTTCAGTAAATCTAGAAAAGGAGACAGTATTGATCCGGGCTCAGAGCAACCTTAGGGAGAAGATTTAGGGGTGTCAGAGCTTCAGGTGTTCATTAGGGCAAGCAGGTACTGTCACCTTAGGCTTAAAATTTCTACCAGGGGTAGCAATTAGTGTCTAGGCCCTAAGCTCTGGAATTCCCTCCTCAAACCTCTTTGCCTCTCCACCTCTCTCTCCTCATTTAGGATTCTGCTTAAAACCTACCTCTTTGTCCAAGGTCACTTGTCCTAATATCTTCCTCTTTGGCTGAGTGTCAACTTTTGTCTGCTTATGCTCCTGTGAGACGCCTTGAGACATCTTATAACATTAAAGGCACTATATATTTACAAGTTGTTGTTGTTAATTGTATCCATGTGATTTATATCAATTAGTGTTAATTGTATTCAGGTGGTGTGTATCAATTGGGAACTCTCTTGTATCCATTTATAAGAGAGCTGATCTAGTGTGTGGGGTGGGTGTAATGTGGAGCTCTGTGAATAAAGGCTTGGAAGCAACTGAAGACTAGGCTCTACTATTCTATCTTTCACCACCTGGCTATCCAATTTCTAACAGTTGTTGTTCATAGTGACTTGGAGTATTTGTCAAAACGATCAATTAGTGCCACCTGTGGTCTGTAGTCACACGTGGTATAAACCTTGAATATGCATCAGGGGATACACCCCTTGTGATCCAAATCCTGGCGTATTCACAAAGGAAGAAATCCATCCAGCATCTATTAGGATAAACCAGGAGTATCAATTTGATTGCCTGGATCTGCATCTAGATCAATAGTATGGGCTGATTATCAGGATACGTTTGGGTCACTGACACTTGTCCACTGATGAATCCAGAATGTTGTTACATTGAGATAATCCTTTCAGTGTCCATTGGTGAAGATTAGGAGTTGAAAGAGCCTACAGTAACAAACTGTTTCAGCATCTATAAGGATAAAGGGAGGACATCTGCCCCCTACTTAAAATGCTTGTATTTCATCGTTGTACTTTCTTGTTTATTTTTTGATTATGTCTGATCGCTTAAAGCACATATTGAAGAAAGATTTAAGGAGAAAAAAGGAAAGTTTATTTTTTTTGGCTGGTTTTCTCTCTCCTTTCCTGAAAGCACTGACTTCTGCTGGATTATGCTTCCAAGGTCTCAGGTTGTGTTCTGCTATCTTACAAAGAATTACATCAAATTTACAGCACAGAAACAGGCCATTCAGCCCAACTGGTCTATACTAGTGTTTATGCTGCACACGGGCCTCCTCCCACCTTACTTCATCTCATCTTATCAACATATCTTTCTAATCCTTTCTCCGTCATGTGTTTATCTAGCTTCCCCTTAAAGGCATCTATGCTGGTCGCCCCAACTACTCTATGTGGTAGCAAGTTACATGTTCTAAGCACTCTCTGGGTAAAGAAGTTTCTCCTGAATTCACTATTGGATTTATTAGTGACTATCTTATATTATGGACCCTTGCTGAAGAGACCTTCTTCATGTGTGTCTGCTGACAGACATTTGACCATGGCACAAAATCACCACTGATTTCTATCCTGTCGTAACCTGATGCCCACATCTGGGACCACTGGATAGTGATGCAAGAGCAGTGCTGGTTTTCTGCTCCCTAGTCCAGCATTGCCAAGGCTAATTGTACCATATCCATTGCCACCTTAACTAACAGCACGTCACAGGAATCAAACCTGGGACTTATCTGTACATCTTGGATGCACAGTGTTATTGCCATTTGAGCGATCAGGGGAGTTAAAAGGATTTTTTCTAACAAGCTTGTATCAATGGTGAATGTTAGATTCCCATTCAGATAATATTAGTTTAATTCCTAGTGATTTCTATTTAAACTAAATTCTTCACATTGGGAAATGTTTGGCATCTCGAAGCCACTGGATGGAATGTTTATGGAAAAGAGCTGTTGTTGGCCCTGAAGACATCCTTTCCAGCCCTTTGTAACCAGATGATAATGGGACACTGCTTACTGCTGGCCTACTGACATTACAGGCAAAACGAATAATTTTGTGTGTTGTAAGTTTTTTTTTCAAATATTTCTCCAATCCAACTTTCTCCCCTTCTCTCCTGAGGGCATTGGCTCCTTGTTGGGGCAATGGCCAGCAACCATTTGATACCTCACCCAAGTTGCCATTCTTCATATGTGAACCTAGATACTGTCAAAAGGCTATTAAACCATGAGGAGCATCAGAAGATGATTGTGTCCTCACCCTGCTCCAAATCAAATTGACTAACTGAGCACAAATCAGTGCTCAAACCTGGGACCTTCATTATCTATGTAGCTCAGTCCACTCCATGGTTCCACAGCAGTCCCAAAGACCATTGCCGATGCACGTTTTAGCCTTCCCCCTCACCAGGACCTACCAGGGGGCTGTTGCAGGTGTTGCAAGGGCCCGAAATTGATGCCCAGTTCGCTGGCAAGCTGCCTGGAGATGCACTGCAGGCGTCCACAGCTTGCCAGTTTAATTTAAATGAGGCCCGAGGCCCAATTTCGATCGGGTCTCAGACCTACCCGTTCTGGCGCAAGGACCGTTCCCTGTGCCCATTTTGCTCCGACAGGCCAGGGCTATCCAATTTCACCCCAATTGAAGCTTGTTTTTTGCAATGTGGATTAAATAATAAAAATGAATTTACATGAGAAGCTGGATATTGGAATAATACCCTGGGCTTTAAAAAGGTATTGTTCGGAGCACATGGTTTCTGTTCAATTAAAAACACATTTTAAAAGAGATTTTGTGCTTATTCGAAGGAAGCAAAGGAGTCAATGAACACTGCAGAATGTTCTATTGGTGTTGCTCTTGGTAATAACATTAAGCTCTCCTTGGTCTGGTATCTGTCGTTAGCTCTCAAAGCGCATTAGGACAGCTCTTCATTCCAGATGTGCCACTTTAGAGCCATCAACCTTAATTACCTGTCCCTCGACTGCATTTGAACTTGGATCTCCAGAAGAGTCAGGTTGTGACTCACAAGATTGTGTCATCATTTCCCCAGTGAAAACCTTTCTCTTTTATATCTCTTAATATGACAAAAGCATACTGGAAACCCATTCATTCGTGCAGCTTGCAGTTCACTCAAACTCTGCTAGATGGCGATTGAAAACCTAAAAGCTGAGGGAAAAAAATCTGTCCTTAAGTATTTCTTCAATATATAAAATAAATTAAATAAACAACCCCCTATATTTAAATTAACATATGAAAGCAAGATTGTGCATAAAATTACATTTGGTTTCTAATTAAGGAGCCAATTGAATTTATTTTGATATTAAAAATGAAACAATTAATACATCCAGGGGAGGGGAGTAATAGCATCAGAGAAAATGGTTATAACTTTAAAATCAAGTACAATGAAGGCAATTACTGAAACTATTCCATTATAATGACAACTCTGACAAGTATTACAACTGACACCTAATCCACCTTTAGCTGTAGATGTTTAAAAGGAAATTAAAAGTGCAGCACAAAATGATCGCCAATACTAAACACCATCGGAAGAAACAAATGTTTAGTCTAAATGAGAGAGCAATTTAAAGGGGGCCAAGAGATTCTTTCAAAAAAATGTATGTAATTGTGCAGAGTGAAGAATGAAGATGCTGAGGAATTAAAATTTTCCATTTTGGACCCAATAGTAGCATCAAATATTTGCAGATCAGGTATTGCACAGGGCAAGTACCATAGCACCTCTCCAAGCATAACCTTAAGAACAGTCTAAGCCTTAATATTTAGATGAGTATCCACTGTACCTCTGAAATTTTTATTTAAGCACTTCATGTGATCTGCCCAATTGGTTGCTGCCAAATTAACATGCCATTTGGGAAACATAGGCTCATGTCTACAAAAAAGTGAACTGACACTGACTAATTTCATGTTAGTTCTCAGTTAATGAAGCATCTCAAATTGAGTGGTATTCTTTAAATATGGCAATGTTTATTAGGTAAACCATATATTGTGTACCATCTATATTTCTCTGTTAGTCTAGTGGGCCAAGTGTTTGGACTAATGCAGACTTTGGGCTTTGCAATTGGTGGGTGTAAAATTTGCATCCTCCAAAGACTAATTTCAAACTTTGTTACAGTTTGGGCTTTGTTACAGTTTGGGCTTTCTTCTAACATCTTATTTTCATGGCTGTCCATGGTTTCAGAAAGGATCCCTTAAGGATCAAAACCTGTGGCATTATTTTCAGCCATGCACAGAGCCCAAGATTAATAAGTAACCTTGAATTACGGTAGATTGTTCACTGCGGAATATTTGCGATGCCCACCAAATTCTCCCATCATCACAGAAGGCAGACAAGTAGCACATCACTCGGCCCAGAAATTGGATTTTGTCAGCAGGCTGGTGCGAACTGGGTGCAGGGAACAATCTCTGCGCTGGCAGGAAGGGGTAGGCCTCAGGCACAGCCAATATTGGCTCTTGGGCTTCATTTACATGAGACCAGCGATTTCAGACACCTGCTGGATGTTCCCAGGAAGCACGCCGGCGAAGAGGATTTCAATTTCGGTCCGCTCCATCACCGGCAACGGCCCTCAGGTAGGTCTTGGGAGAAAGGAGGTGGAGCAATCGGGAGCGTGCGAATCTGAGTTGCTACACTGCCACCATTGGCAGGGAGGTGTAATTACAGCATGACAAGTTTACATTGGCACTTTCCATTATAAAAATGGACTTATTTATGGTGGATTTATGATGGAAAAAGTTGACTTAAACGTGTAACAAAAATGTGACAAAATAATGAGCAGATGTAAAATTTTTTAACGTATTCTATAGCTATGAAAAATTTTACTTACTGTAGGCAATTTCCAAGGAAGGTAATAATGAAGAATGTATAAGGTAGGATATAAGTTTAATAGATACTTTGGAATGTTGCATTCGTTATCTTTGGAGGCAGGGAAAAACTTACAGGACTTTTCCTCAGGAGATTGAATGGGTTGTGTAGAGTCCATAATAAATTTATTATTTATTGCAAGGGGGTTGGAGTACAAGAATAAGGAAGTCTTGCTACAATTGTACTGGGCTTTGGTGAGACCACACCTGGAGTACTGTGTACAGTTTTGGTCTCCTTCCCTAAGGAAGGATATACTTGCATTAGAGGCGGTGCAACGAAGGTTCATTAGATTGATTCCTGGGATGAGAGGGTTATCCTATGAGGAAAGATTGAGTAGAATGGGCCTATACTCTCTGGAGTTTAGAAGAATGAGAGGTGATCTCATTGAAACATATAAGACTGTAAGAGGGCTTGACAAGGTAGATGCTGAGAGGATGTTTCCCCTGGCTGGAGAGTCTAGAACTAGGGGACATAATCTCAGGAAAAGTGGTCGGACATTTAGGACTGAGATGAGGAAGAATTTCTTCACTCAGAGGGTCGGCAATATTTGGAATTCTCTACCCCAGAGGGCTATGGATGCTCAGTTGTTGAGTATTCAAGACTGAGATTGATGGATATTTGGACTCTAAGGGAATCAAGGGATATGGGGTGGGAAAGTGGAGTTGAGGTCGAAGATCAGCCATGATCTTATTGAATGGCGGATCAGGCTCGAGGGGCAGTGTGGCACACTCCTGCTCCAATTTCTTATGTTCTTATGTTCTTAATTTGATTGCACTTGGTCTATGAAAAGTATGGGCTTGATAGCTGATTGTCTTTTCTTCTTTCATTCTTTCTCATGTTCTTAGACTAGCTTGATTTCTGAAAGCCTAGAATAGAGGGTTATGGAGCTTCATGGGAAGGAATATGTTCATCTGTCCCTGGTTAGCCTGGCTGGAAATGGACATTATCATGGTCATATATTCATTCGACCTCTCTCACGACTAACATGTGGCATTAATGGTTCAGCTTCATTCTTCCTATTATTGTTAGCATATATTTTCCGCAATGGAGCTATGGAGAGGCCAGGGACAAGGTTAATGTGGGGTGGAGCTGTTTTGATAAAATACCGATTTGGCAGCAATTAATCCCCCTTGGTCCTGTCTTGCCATTACTGCTACCTTACAGCACCACTACTTACTTACATGGCCCAAGCCCCGTTAAATAATGTTTTGCCAAAGTTTATTTTCTTTCATCAGTTCCAAAACTGGTACTTTAACCTTCTGACTCCATGTGAGCTCATTTCCTCTGCTGCCCTCAGGCACAATTCCAGTTTATTTACACAAAAGCGAGACAGAAATATCTTTAAATCAGTAAGTGACTAGTAATTTGGAGGCAGTTGCATGTGCACATTGCCACCATTTAAAAATATTCTTCACAATGGCCCAATGAATTACTGTTGCAAATAGTGCAAAATGTTTACATTACAGTCGCTTTTAAATCCTATCAGCAAGTTACCCCTCAGGTGCCCAGTTTTATAATCAGCTTTCAGTTAAGAGTGAACATAGAGATAAATATATTTTTCCTCAGAGCCAAGGTTAACTGGTTTCAATTGAAGATTAAACAGTCCAGTTTCTTCTGTGCCATTCGTCTGTGTTTAAAATTTGTTTTAATCTGAATTAAATATTTTTTTCTTATTCTTTGTAATATTAGGATTCAAATAAAAATCTGCTGCCTGACTTTAAATGATGAGCTCTATTTTTCATGTGTGCTTTTTACAAAATAAAATCAACTATGGAAAACAAAATGGAATAAAGTTATAATTAGAGATTAAAATGAAAAGTGCAAGCTGATTTTCATTGAGGATCTGATTTTTTAAACCTAAACCTAATTTTTTTCTTATTTTATGGTGCTTATTAGGACCTGGTGATCATTTCTTAAATCCTTGATCGTAAACTGTAGAGAAGATGGACGATGCCCCACATACACACATTGTGAACAGCTTCTGTTCATTGCTGGTACCTGTATATATTACCAAACAAGTTGTGGATAGGTGCACGCATTCTAATCCATCTCATGTTTTTACATTTTAAACAAAAATTACTCTACTACATGTAAATACATGATGTAAGATAATATATGACAATGTGAATATGTTCAAATCAATCTCACGACGTGATGGATCTAGCAGTGGATCGTACCCTCACCCCATAACCCGCGGCCGGAACTATCTTAAAGGAATCATGATCCTCAAATATAAAAGACCTCAGCCATTTGCTTTGGTGCTGACTATCATAGGGTTAATGTCAAGCGAGCTGAGAGAGACAACCAATTAGTATACAAGATTGTGCAGAGGCGTTTATGATGCTGTAATATATTACTGCTTTGACCTTTCCACATATATATTGTGATGCCTTCCCTCATCAATCATTTATGTACAAACACATTTTTGAAAGTTCAGTAGCCCATACAAAGCTTTCCCAACCTCTTCTTCACCACTGCAAACAGACATTGTTTTGACACCTTGCGATGTTTTTATTACATTAATAATTTACTTCCCGTCAGATATAATAAAATCTAACCTTTTTCCCCCTCTTTTTATTCATCTACCACAGCGTCATTGCCGCTTCCAGTGCTCTTCAATGTTAACGTCTCCATGGGCAGCATTCAGCCAAGGGCCTGACATTAGAACCTATAGCTCACAGGGCAATTCCTCGATGCTTCATTGAACCTCTTTAAATAACTACTTCTTACTGCAGTTGAAGTCTCTTAATAGGAACAACCCCATAGCAAGGGAAAATCTCCCTTTAGCCAATTGTTCTTCTTCAGTGAACATAATTGAATGTACGAGGAATTAATTGGTGCCATTTTAACTGAACATTCTCATTAACAGAGTTACTATAAGTGGCATATGCCTTGTTGGAAATGACTAATGCAGTTAATGGTAGCTTTTCTTTATTTAGGATAGAGTTTCACACATTAGTGGAAGACCAATACCCTTAAATCAGTACTGATAGATTTTTTTTGTAATGGAACAATTTAATTTCCAGAGGGTTGTTCTGATTATCAACTTTCAATTGTAATTCATAGCAGTACACAATTTTCTATCTTCACAGATCACAACATAGAGATCCAGATACACACACATAATAATCAGGGAAACAGAGACTTTCCCCCTCCCTACAAAACATAGAAGCTTGGATTTTTCTCTTCTGGTATAGTTAATACCAGTAAAACTATTGTCAGGTTTTAGATGGACTGAAATGGAAATTCTCATGGCTTGAGAGTGAATGTCCTACAAGAAATGAGTTTGAGCAGTTTTAATCTGATTCCCAATGTATTGAGAACCACAGTGCAAAAACGGCCTGCAGTTTACCATGAGACACCACTAAGTGGCAATCTCATTCAACAAAGCCATAAGGAGAGGCCACGATTGGAATATTAGGACAAATGTAAAATATGGGACCGAAAGTGATGACACCATGGAACAGTAAAGTAGAATAGCTTACAGCTGCAGCTCTTAAAGATTGCAGCTGATATTTAAAGGGGCTGTATCATAATTGCTAGGCAGAATAAGAAGCACAACTGGATAAAGATAGGGAGTGTTTTTATTTTCAGATGTAGCTTTGGAAGTGCTGATGGAAGAAGTGCAGCTCTTTTGGGGGGGTGTTCCAGGGCACTCTCCTCATCAAAGAAATCTAAGGTGCCATTCGCTGATGCTGGTGAAGTGGAATCGGAATGAGGAAACAGGGAGAACAAGGCATGCGGAAGAGACGCTGAGCTGACTATGCAAGAATCTCCGAGGTCAGCTCATTTTTTTTTAATATTCAACGTTCCCTGTACAGATTGTGCCCTGCACAAGAAGCTCACTCTTGGTGGGGTGGGGGGAGGGGGGAGCTTCTGCCACAGCAGCAGTTCTCAAAAATTTGCTTTGATTTAAAGGTGAGCTGAATGATTTTTCCACATACTGATCTTTTTTTTGAAGAAAATTTTTTTTCAAACTTAGTTTCTTTTTATTTCGATAAAATCTGAACAACATCTACAGATTTCAGTTCCTTACTTCATGTAAGTAAAAATGACTTTTACTTAATGATTCCAATTAAGGCGCAAAGTGGTTTTGTTCCAAAGTATAATTGCTTTATTAAAAAGTAACAACAAGTTATTAAGAGGTTAACATACAAAAATACAACACTTGATAGACAAATACAACCTGATACAATTCGGTCACTTGCCAAAGCCTCGGTGTGCACCCCGATGACCTTGATTGTTAGAGAGTCAGACCTGCCTCGAGAATTCTGACCAGTCATCGGAAAGCAGCTTCCTTACATATGTTTTAAACACAAAGAGCTCTGTATGAGTTTCCCATAAATCATCCTCCCTGTGGTGTGGGGCTGCCATCTCCTTACCCTCCCTTCGCATCTCACGATGCTATGCGCATGCCTTGATACAGGTCTTGGTGCAGAACCCCCCATCCAGGGAGGAGGCCTCCCTTTCACACTGATAACCAAAGAAGGCACCAGTGTATAATTGCTTTGAGAAGGGTCTAGCACAAACCTTATCTCCACACAAGGCGATAACGTCCTGTTTGGCTTGTTTTACTACTGAGAAAACAAGTCTTGGGGACATTGCCAGGTGCCATTAATGTAAAGGGCCTTTCTTTTGATCAAAGCTGCAGAAAGCTTGTTGTGATAGAAAGCAAAGTGCTAGACTACATACATTTGACCTAAAACCAAGTTTATAATAATGAAGGAAACTGGATTAAAGCTTTTCTTACACTTCAGCTCTTTGGTAGCCACACCTGGAGGCAGGGATTGTTTGAGTTTTCTCAGTCTTCTCTTTGTCTGTGATGACTAGTGTGTACAGGTACCTGCTGCACTGTACCTTACATTTTACATTCTCCTTATTCTTCATAATTTTCACAGATTTTGCATCCTTTCTTGGTGTTATCGAGAAGCCTTTGATTTATGCAATCAAGCGAGGTATTGTTGCGATGATATTTGCGGTATGGATACGAACCGCACTCTAAGGTTCAGCTGCTAATGAGAAAGAGAATAAGCCCACCCAACATCAGGGAATTATTTTGGAACTTAGTGAGATGGCTGAGGGTAGTGGAAATGCATGGGGAAGAGGAAATACTGTCTTATTTTCTGGATCTACCAAGAAGGCGCAAGTGGTGCAGCAAAGGGTAGTTGCTCTCTTTGGGACAGACGGGCACCCTTCTCTGTGAGCAGCCCTCTACACTGCCTGGCAGGAAGTGACAGAGAGAGTAATCTCTGTTTCTCAGGTACACAGGGTATCTGAGCAAATGGGGAACATGTTTTCAAGTCCGAAGATGATTGCTAAGGCAAAAATTGCCAGCAGTTGCTTACACCAAGTACATGGGCAAATTTGTGTAAGGATTAAGACAGTAGAGGAGTGCAATCAAATACAAAAAGATTTAGATGTGCTAGGGGAGTGAGCCACACAATGACAAATGGCATTTAACTTAGATAAATGTAGTGTTCAGCATGTTGGTGGGGCCAACACAGAATGCATGTAACGTTGGCAGGAAACAATACTGAAAGATGTTGAGACATAAAAAGATCTATATGTTACGCACAGATCACTGAAGATTTGTGACCAATGTAGAGAAGCTGTAGCTAAAGCTAACAGGGTATTGGGATGTATTAATAGAGCCATTCAGTATAAATCAAAGGACACCATTTTGGCACTGGTCAGACCACATCTGGAGTATTATGCCTAGATTTTGTCCCCTCACATGGTGGGTGATTATAGTGGCCTTGGAAAAGATCTAGAGGAGAGCTATGAGAATGATTCCTATCTTAAAGAACATCAGCTGCTCAGATAGTCCATTTACTTTAGAGCAGCGTAGACTTAGATGCGACCTGATAGAGGTCCATTAAATAATTAAAAGGTTGATTAGCATGCCTATTGATAGAGTATTCCAGTTTAACAAATTTGGGAGGACCAGAGGACATAAGTTTAAACTAAGAAAGAGTAGGAATAGACTGAATGATAGACAGTTCTTCTTTTCCCAGAAAGTAGTGAGCCTCTGGAATAGATGTCGGCTAGTGTGGTGGATGCTGACCATGTCTTCAAGAGGGAGCTAGACAGGCTCTTGACTGGGGCAGTGATCGCATCATATAGTGAAAATTACTCCTATAATTTAAATTTCGAGTCTAAACAGTCACTTTGCTCAAAAATGAAATTGGAAACAATATGCCACGTAGTAACGCAGGATGAATTTATATATACATGTAATAGTGCCTCTGCTATCTCTTCCCTAACTTATTTTAATATGCGCGGATGCAATCCGTCCAGACCAGGGGTTTTATCCTCTCTAAGTTTGGTTAGTTTATCAATTATCTCCCCCATTTCAATCTTAAATGTCTTTATATCTTTTTTGATCTCTTCTTCTAATGTCATGCCCACCACATGAGTCTCCCTGGTAAATAAGTAATTATTTAATATTTCTGCCATTTTGCTGTCATTACCTGTGAGTTTATCATGTGTATCCCTCAGTGGCCCTATCCCTAACCTAATATTTCTTTGGTTACTGTTTCTTTTTATATTCCTTGATAATTTACTTTTGTAGTTTCTCATGGCCTTACTAATTGTTTTTTGACTTCTTTCTTAACCTTTTTGTATTCCCTTTTGTCATCCTCTCCTCTGTTGTCTATTTACTTAGTGTATGCTTTTGCTTTAGTTTCAATTTTGCCCTTATTTCTTTATTCATCCATGGTGTGTCATTACTGGCTAGTTTGGTCTTGCTTTTTAGTCGGATATATTTCTTAGTTTGTCAGTAATTTTTTCCAGTTTATTTTCCTTAGTTCCATTCTCATTCCTTTAAAATCAGCTTTTTTCCAATTTATTACTTTGGTCTTTGTCTTACTTATGTCCTTCTCAATCTTTATCTTAAACCTTATTATGTTATGATTGCTATTGCCTAGATGGTGCCCTACACTTACTTCTCTTATCTGTTCTGGTTCATTTCCCATTACTAGATCCAGCAGTGCTTCCTCTCTTGTTGGGCTTTTTACGTACTGGGTAAGAAAGGAGTCCTGCACACATTGTAAAAACTCCATTCCCTGTACCCCTTGCCAGTTTATTTAGGGGTAGTTAAAATCTCAAATGGTTATTATTCTATGTTCTTTACTCATTTCACATATTTGCTACATTTTTCTTCCTCCATCTCCTTTCCACTATTTGGTGGTCTGTAGTACACTCCTATTAGTGTGATCAATCTCTTATCTTTTATTTCAATCCATTTGGATTCTGTTTCTATCCTTCTGTTAGTTATGTCCTTTTTTTACTGCCATTATGTTATCTCTAATTAGTACAGATACTCCACACCCCCTTTTTCATTCCCTATCCTTTTTAAGTATTCTATAACCTGTAATATTTAGTTGCCAGTCCTGTACTTTATGTAGCCATGTTTCAGTTATTCCTACTACATCTGGTTCCTCGCTATTGATTATTGTCTGCAGTTCCCCCGTTTTATTTTGGACATTGTGTACATTGCTGTACAGGCAGTTTAATTTGTCTTTAATAGTTTTTCCTTTTACTTTATTTTAACAGTTCGTTTATACTTCCGTTTTATAACTGTAGTGCTTCCTTGACCATTTATGTTACCTTTATTCCTTACCCAGATCTGACCTTTACACTCATCTCCTGTTTCTTTTATCTTCAAGCTTTCTTTATTGCTCCCAGATCCCTCCCCCATCTTGCTAGTTTAAAGCCTCATGCACTGTCCTATTTATCCTTTCCGCTAGGGCTCTGGTCCCATTTTGGTTCAGGTGGAGCCCATCCCAGTGATATGGTCCTTCTTGCCCCACTACTGAAATGGAACCTCTCCTTCCCACATCACGCTTTCAGGCATGCATTCACCTTTCTGATCTGTCTATCCCTATGCTAATTAGCACATGGCTCCGGCAGTAGTCCTGAGATTACCACCGTGAGGTTCTGATATTCCCTTAGCAAGACATCCTCCTCCTTCTTCCTTATGTCATTGGACCATGACAGCTGGATCCTCCTCCTCCCCTTTTAAGTCCCTCCGAGATGTCCTTTACCCTTGCACCAGGTAGGCAACACATGTTCCTGGATCTAGGTTGCGACTGCAGAGGACGCTATCTATCCCCCTGATTATAGGATCCCCTATTACTACAACCTTTCTATTCTGATCCTCTCCCCTCCTTGGACTGCCTCATGCTCCACGGTGCCATGGTTAGCATTCTGGGCATTATCCCTGCTGCCTTCATCCTTATTCTCACAGGGGGTAGGAACAATGTCTGCAGGACCTCCTTCTCTACCTCTCCTTAGTTCCCACTACCTTGCTGACTAACAGTCACACACTCCCCTTCCTGAACCTGTGGCTTTCCTCTGTGGTGTGACTGTACTCTGGGGAAAACTTTCTAGATATTCCTCCCCCTCCCCTATGTATCGGAGTGTCTCTAACTTGTACTCCAGCTCAGACTCTGAGCCAGAGTGTCTCAAGCCAAAGACATTTCCTGCAGATATGGCAATCCGGGACAGTCTCACTGCCCACAAACTCCCACATATTAGCACTGACACACAGCCTGTACAGCCATTTCTAGTTTTTATTTATTTATTTATTTATTTATTATCAGTAGTTTATTTCTAGGACTAATAGAATCACTTGAGATCTAGATTATATTTAGTAAATGGATTTAGCTTGATTTTGAAATAGTTAATAATTACTTAGTCTTTTTTTTTAAAGTTAGGTTTTAAAAGTTGATAGATTAGTTTGTAGTCCCTTGGTTTAAATCACTTATCACCTCCTTCCACCTCTGCACCTAATTCACCATGTTGCCAGTTGAAAGTCCTCACTCTGTCACAATTCACTCCATTAAGAGGTTCACTCTCTGTCCTTACCAACCTCTGTCCTCAAGCTCAGGATGTACATAAAAATATAACCTAATTATAGAACAAAACCCATATTTTTGTCACAGTGCTTACTAACTACTTGTGGTCACCTATCATGCAGTTGTATATGCTTACTTGTGTATGGGTGGATTTACATCTATAGGTGTTCACATATCCATAATACCCAAGAGGATGAAGTGTCCATTCCAGCTGCAATGAAAACATATGTTTCAGTTTTGAATAATTCATAATAATACAATATTGAATAAATTATACAAATATTTTCTGCTAATATTAATCTTGCTTCCTGACATCATAAGCTAAGCCAGCTTTATTTTAGCAAAGAAGGTGGCAGCAAAAAAGAAATCATTAAAAGAAGCATACCATTGTATCATCGGCCATGAGCTGAAGATAAGACAAGAAATTTTCGACTCAGATTTCCAAAACCATTAATAACACATGACTTACAGAACAAGTTACAAGAATAGTCAAAGAACAGCAGCACTGACAGACTGAAACTCCGCATGTCAGGGTCTAATATGTCAAAGTGACAAGTAATACCATTTAGACATGGCATGTTCTTCTTATAGTTTGTAGCAGTGTGACAAAGGAATGAGCTCCCATTAAAGATTTCCAACCAACACAAGCCGTTATCTTAGCAACAACATGGTTAGATTTTGTGCCTCACATTTTTTAGATCCTTTTGCAGCAGTATGTACCCTGATACAAAAAATTAAATGAACAATCCTTAATAGTCCAAGAAATAATAAAATTACTATTGACTTATTTAGAAATTTAGCCCTTAATCAATGCAGTCGTCTTAAGTCCACAGCAGTCTTCCAAAAATAATAATATATGAGATGGGGAGATTTCCTTTTGTGCTAGGTATAGTGAAATTATAAACCCCTTTTTAAACAATACCATTATTCAGGCAAACCTGTTCTCAATAGAAAGCCGTTGAAGAGCATAACCCCACTTTTATGCAATGCCTTCCTCCCTCCTCCCCATTTTGGGGCCCAAATAATCTCCAAGACCAAACAAGCCGCCTGAATCCCTTGACCCACACTGCCTCCAGCGAAAGCACAGTCACATCAAAAAAACTTGGATGTATCAATGCAATCCTCCCGCAACCTCCATGCAATCAAATCGTACAAAGGCTTCATAATATGTATAATATATAAGAACATAAGAAATAGGAGCAGGTGTAGGCCATATGGCCCCTCGAGCCTGCTCCGCCATTCACTTAGATCATGGCTGATCTTCTACCTCAACCTCAACCTTCAACCTCAATATGTGTACGAATATACTACTTTGTAAAATGTGTAAATGTACACCTTCACAAAATGTATATGTGAATGTACACCTTTCATAAAACATATACAATGTATACTTTTGAGAATTCTATGAAAAAGAAAGCTCTTATTTTAAACTTGTTTTAATATTGATAGATGCTGAATGACTAAATTCCAGAGGGTAAATTTTAACCCAGAGCTGGGAAGAGGGTGAGGTGGGGGGAGGGGGAGAAATTCCTGATTTACCAGATGTTTTTATGATTTTGATGTAAGGACGTCTTTAAATTTTTTTTGTAGATTTCCCTCCCAACAGGCTAGCCAGATTGACTGGTTGGCTGTCAGTTGGATGGGAGAAGAGCCAGGGAGTGGATGCCAGCAGGTAAGTCTTAGATGGTGTGGGGGGGAGAGGGTCAGTCATGGGGTGAGGGCGGGGGGTCGGACATGGGGGGGAGTCATCGGGTGGTCAGGAGTTATCGGGGGAGTCTTCGGGGGGTTCGGGGGTCATTGGGGGAGTCATCGGGGTGGTCAGTCATCAGGGGGAGTCATCGGGGGGGTTGGGGGTCACGGGGGGAGTCATCGAGGGGTCGGGGGTCATCGGGGGTCGATCATCGGGGGAGTCACAGGGAGGGATCGGCTGTTGGGAGGTCGGTCATCAGGGGGAGTCATCGGGGTGTCGGGGTTCATCGTGGGGAGTCATCGTGGGGTTGGGGGTCATCAGTCAGGTCGGTCATTGGGGTCGGGGGTCATCGGGGTCAGAGGTCGGATATCGTGTGGAGCCAGAGATCTTGTGGGTGTCAGAGATCGTGGGGGAGGGGATGGAAGAGGCCGGGGTGGGGGAAGTTCTTGACGGGAAACCCGGAAGTTCAGGTTCCCCGGACATCCTTATGATTTTGACGTAAGGACGTCTTTCAATTTTTTTTGTTGGTTTCCTGCCCAACAGGCCAGCCAGATTGACAGGCTGACTGTCAGTCGGACGGGAGAAAAGCTCGGGAGCGGATGCCAGCAGGTAAGGTGTGGGGGGTTAGGAAGTGTCTAGTCATGATGCTCCATGCATCGTAAGTGTGGGGCAGGCTTGATGGACCAGCTGATCTTTCTCTGCTTGGCATTTTCATATTTTGGTATTTGACCATCAGAGCTACATCATGCAGGTGGATGCCAGATACCCTGAAAGCTGCCCCAATTAATTTATTTTATGCCAGTCATCAGTCCCACCATTATTTTGAGGCATCTCCACCTTAGATTGATGGATCCATGGTGGCCAGCTATACCCTCTTGAGCCATGGCTGATGGCGCCAGTGCAGAACTGTAACAGAAAGAAAATACAATGGGCCAGAAATCGCACAGAGCGGTGAGGCAATGCAGATCCTGCAAACTAAATTAACGAAAATACTTACTGCAGGCTCTGTGGTGTTGAATTGCTTGAATTTGAACTTTAAAAAAATGTGCGCCATCAACCCAGCCTTTAAGCAGCGTGAGTCACTGTGCGGCTGGAAAAGTCTGTGTGAGGAGAAGACACGCCCACAAAATCTGTCAGGAAGAGAAGTCCCGCCCACAGATTCAGGCTGCATTGCCCAAGCAGGCAAGCAGACTTCATTCATTTAAAGTTGGTATTCTATATGTCATTGTAAATAACATTTTTAATTTTTTTAAATAAAAAAACAAAGAAATAATTGAAGAGACAGAAGGGAAAAGTAATTTTTTTTTAATGACTAAAAACTATAAAAATAAGGAGTAATATGAGACTCCACATTTTTAAAAGTTAATTTTTAGTTGATTGGCAGTCATTAAGACTAACTCTGTTAAAACTTAGTTTAGACCTGTTTGGTGGCATAATTAGTTACTTTCCAGCTGGGCAGATAAGCAAGTTGCCGCTTTTTCAATGATTTCTCTGATTGCAGCGTGCGATGGCCCTTTAATTTGAAGTTGGCATATCGCTGGCGAACCACTAGGAGCAAGTTCCTGATTTCTGTGTTTCACTGCGCATGTGTGAACGCCAGAACTTGCTCCTTCAATTCGCCACTAACAACGGAGGGCGCTGTTGAGCTCCTCCATTATTTCAGGAGCGATTTCTGGCCCAATGAGTCACAAGGATCCAAATCAAGCATACAGTAGGCCAACTGAAGCAAAGATTCCACTGTCGGGAGAAATCTGAGGTTAAGGGTGGGGTGGAATATACTGTACAGCCCTGAAAAGGTCTCCAAAATTACAATCGTATGCTGAACTGTTGCACCAACCCCACATTACATCATGACCCTGTGCTGTACCTCATCTACCAACCATGTATAACCAGTCAGTGCTTCTTAACACAATGCTTCCTTTTTGTGGCAATGCATGGTTAGTGCTATCCTGGGAGCAGAAGGAAGTATTGCAGCTGGATCCCAAGAGCTTCCTGGTGCAGGGGTGGCTCATTACCTCCTACAGCTTTATGAGTCTCAGCAACTGTAGACATCATGTTTGGTGCTGTGGTGACTGCCGGACTTCTTCACTTTCCGGCTCTGAGTAAGAACTTTGAATGGGGCAGCTGAGTGGTATCGATGGTGTGGCACCCAGAGAGACAGTTCCCCCATCCGTGCCTAAATTTACCAATCCCTTGTTGCTGGGCACTTCCTTACCATGTCCTGCCATCTGTGTGAGCTAAACCACAGAGCAGAAGCAAGGTTGATGAACCCCTGTGCCAGGGTTCTGTCCAGATGATTCTCCAGCATGGTGAATCCAGACAGAACTGAATCATGGATATCATAGCCATTGGTCTTTATAGTATCAGTTATGGCACTCCTGAGAGAACCCACAGCTGTGTTTAATACCTCAGGTAAGGGGCACAGCCCTACAGATGCCCGCGGAGGTGCCACGCACGCCACGGTTGATTGTCAGTTCTGTCAAGCAGTCAAACATCACTGTATAGATATGGATACTGGATGTCCATACTAGCCATTATAATTTGCAGGGTTCTTTGCAAACTCTAAAAGGACTTGGTGAATTGCTCAAGTAGATGTGAAAGATCCAATGGCATGACTCGAAGAAGAGCAGGGCAGTGCTTTCCAACATTATTCAAACAAAACCACTAAAACAGATTATCTGGTCATTATCATATTGCTGTTAGTGGGACCTTGCTGTGCACTTAATGGCTGCTACATTTGGTCACATTACAACAGCGACTACACTTCAGAAGCACTTTATTGGCTGTGTAGGGGGTTGGAACATCCTGAGGACATGAAAGGCACCTTATAAATGTAATTTCTTTCTTTATTTCTTCCTGGTGCTCAGAAAGCTAATCCTGGAATTCAGCATCTGAGGATTTGTCTATAGCCTGTCCTTTGGCCAACCCTTTCAAGCTCCACTGCTGCTAATACTTGCTCCTCCTCGTTAGTGCTGTATGTTTCACCCAGGGCTTTCTGCTCCATGGTTAACTCTACATGTTCTCCTAGAGAGCTGCAGGTGGAGTGAGTGATGTTGTGCCCTGTGAGGTGGATGGACCAGCGACCTCAGGTCCAAAAGTTTGGTGCTTGTCAGCCATTGCTATGAAAAGTGTGGGAAGAAATGCATATTACAATCTGCAAGACAGTTCTTGTAACACATTTTAGTAGCACATGCCATGCTCTCATGTTGTGGTGCCTGGTAAGTTGCCCATTGAAAGATTGCTTTAGTATGTGACAAATTCATTGAGGTAATAAAAAGCTGCAAGAATGGGTACTAGCCTGCAGTTGCAGGTTAGCCACTTGCAAGTTCCTCTCTAATTGGCTCCATGGAGTGACTGCCCACGGTATTCAAAATAAGCTCCCCGGGAAGCTTAGGGACTTGAGATTGGGTATACCCATTCCAGTTGACAATTTCTCCCTTCTGATACGCTCCTTCTTTTCACTGAAGTTATAAAGAAATTGGTCAAGTGTTGACTGTTTAATGAGTCTTGTTGTTGCTAGGCAATTGATCTCTGTCCGCCTCCCAAAACAAGAATGCAGGAGCAAGCAGCTTATTGGTGGAGTCTTCAATGGCCATCAGTGTGAGGATTTCTGGTAATATTCATGTATTATTCATGAATATGATCTGCTTTGTGATAATGCTGGGGAGACAAAACGGACTTTTAAGGATGCGGGATCATCCTATGTGAGTAAAAGTTGAGGTGAAAGTGTGAGCTTGTGCCATTCCGTACTAGAAGATTGTAAAGGAGTAACATTGGCAGACATTTACCTTGACCACTTTCTTCAAGGTAATTGAACTATTTCCTTGTCTGGGAGGAAAATCTCTTAACAGCAGTCACTGCGTTGACCTGTTCTGCATGGAGCCCTCACAAATGCCTTTTGATAAGGATGCCCCTTGCAGCCAAAAATGGTAACTCTCCTTTGCAAAAACTCCTTCAGTATGCCTTTGGCCTTCATGTTTGGCACTTGGTTGTACCTGATCGCATTGAAATACAAATGCAAAATGGACAGGCTTCAAGTGACCAACTGAAGTAAGAGCGAAACCCAAAAATAAAGTGAAGAGAAAATGTAGGCAATGAGTCACAATGACCTAGGGAATTTCCTTACAACACCAAAGACAACAAAAGATTCAACCCAAATGAACTAAAACACTCCACCCAATGAGTAGATCAGTTAGGGAAAAAAATACACCTCCATCATTATAATAGTAAGCTGGAGACAAGCATTCTACATGTTATAATGCAATGTGCACTATAATGAATGCCCCATAAGTTATATATGAGCTGTATCATTGAGCTGTAAAACTGAGAACAGGGATTGAGTACCCTTAGAACACAGAAGAGATTTATTTAGTTAAATGATGATACGTGTAAAAACAGTAAGACTTCTCTGTTTTGCTGCTGTTTCATGTGGGAACCCATGACCTTGCTTATGAGTCTCCAAACCAAATTAATGAGAAACAGATAGATCATTCAGATCCCATCACAGGTGCAATGGCATTAATAGCTTTCTTTTGTTTGGTAAAATTCTATGATTCTATCCACATAAATAGAGCTTCTGTTGCCTGATACGGAGGGCACACTCTCCCCTCATTGTAACAGACCACACTTACCTAAAGCTTGGGTACAGATCAGCAAGGGCCAAGGTGTAGGGACCCCCAAATATGTGTAGAGTCCTGTTGCAATTTAACCAACTAAAACCAGGTAGCACACCAATCCATACCAGTGGTGAATTTTCCCTACTTGTCCAGCTAGGACCACCCTATCCTTTAAGACATTGGCTTGCAGGGTTATCTGGAGTTGAGTTGGAAGAATTTCAGTCTTCAGTGACAAGTCTATCTCTCCAGGTTCTAGCAATGAGCCAAGTTACCTAATCAATTGTCTATAGTTCTTTGAGCATGGCAGACTTACCTGGCTCAAGTGTCAGATTGCCGAGTCTGCCACAGAGGAGCTACTTGGATTGAATCCCCCATCATTAGATATCTCACCTTGAAGACAATTGCTTACTACTTCCACTGTTCTAAGAACAAAAGGCAATAATTGGCCATCAGACAACTGATAAGCGTGATTTTGAGCTGTTGCTAGGCAGACAACATGTATCAGTGACCCTTCCTTGGTGACATTGGGAGCAGCACAACTAACCATAAAATATGTTCATTCATTGCAACCACCCTCCTGGACACAGCATGGACACACTCCATCAAATGGTGGTTCCACCAGTTGGAGGCGAGAACCTTCAGCAGCAACTTCTTACCTCACTGGAGTCCAATCATGGTAGGCACTGAACCCTGAATGCTTAAGATCATGTTTGTATACTTGACCTCCAGGTAACACAGAAGGCATCAAGGGGTATGGGGAGAGATCGGGGATATGGTATTGAGATAGAGGATCAGCCATGATCATATTGAATGGCGAAGCAGGCTCGAAGGGCCGAATGGCCTACTCCTGCTCCTATTTTCTATGTTTCTAACACCTTCCAGTAGCTTTTATCACAAGCCCCAGAGTTTCCTCATCAGCTAAATATTAGACATCTGCCATCAGCTTGGTGGAAGGAGCAATGGAGAATTGCTGTAGCATGCCAACAACTCAGACATTCTAACTCTTTCTGGTGTTAGGGATATACATGTTAATCCTTTATGAAAATGTAGGATTGGACAAGTTACCTACAGTCTTCAGCATCTGACAGTACTGCTGTAGACTTTCCTGGCACCCCAGTGCTAAACAGATCACCAGTGTTACTCAATTACAAATGTAAGAACAGGAAGCAGCAGGCAGCTCTTGTTTAATGCTACCTATGGGAACAATGCAGCAGGTGGTGTTTTTATAGAATTCTGCATTAATGAGGAAGCCATAATCCATTGGCATTATACAAGAGATCTCGGTATATCAGGCAGCCTTGCAAGGTATAAGAACTAAGGTCCATGTTTTCTCAAATCGATTTTTGATCAGATTTATTCCTTTTATTTTAAAAAGAAGAAATATTTGTGCAGAAAAAAATTATTATCAATATGATTTTCATATTGGGTGGCATTTTATGCACAGGATCCTGACTGCAGTAGCATTAAAACTACACAGAGAAGCTTAGATAGTGCTACTGAAATAGCTGATATAATTGAATACTTTACTATGCAGATGGCATTTACTGTCTAATGTTTTTTTTATTATTTCCATTAGCTACAATAAATGACCGGTTTTGATTCCAATTAAAATGCTTTATGCTGCCCACCTACCTGCAGTTTTCACGGTCACTTTATTAAACGCAGTCATTATATCATGCCTAGTGCAAAGTGGAGCAGTGCTTGGTAATGCTATTGATATTGAAAAAGTCTTTATTTCCTTTTGCGATTAAATCTATATCAAGCAGTCATATACCTGTCTTTATGAAAAATAACAGCCATGGATATTGTCAAAAAATAGATGCGGAAAGTAAGGTTTATTGATAGTTTATACAGAGTCTGACTGGAGCTTGAAGTGTGAATCTGATTTTAAGGCATTTGATTCTCATGGTTTATAACTTTGAAATATAAACTGTTCTTTCATTTCTCTGGATTTGCAACAGTCTCATACATCCAAGTGCTAAATGGGGGCAGCACTGTTATATATTTCAGGTTATTTAAAGAGCTAATTTAGCTTTCTTTCAATCAATCATTAATACTGTATGAATATTTCAAGTCTTTAGGTCTAGAAATTAGATAATGCTGCGTCCATTTTACAGGCATAAAACGGGCACAAAAGTGCCCAATATGACAGGAGGCTTGTGTGCGCTCATTCTGAGTCGGAAGTGCACTGTCCACCATATTGGTATAGGAAACAAAAGAGGCGACCAGGCCCGGGCCTGAAACATATGTAACTAAGGGACCTAATGTCTGTTTGATGCCTCCTTTACCAATTTGGTTTGCCCTTGAACACAGCCGGAGTCAGGTCAGCTGCATTCAGGAAAACCAGGTCTACATGCAGCTCAACCAGCCGTCCTTAAAGGGACCACTGCAGGTTGTCACAAAAAAGGTAAGTTTAAACAAAATACTTACCTGGATGTGGAGCGGGGAGGTGCCGGATTGTTCCTCCTGGCTCCATGTTAAAACCGTAAGCCACTGCCAGCCACTGCTCCCCCAGCCATCCCCGCCCCGATCATTGCCTCCCTCCCTCTCCTAGTTGCTTCCTCCTTCACTCTCCCGATTGCTGCCCGCCCCGCCCCCCCCATCGCCCACTCAACCCCCTCCCTCCCAATCACGTACTCCCTGTCACAAGACCCACCCGAGGGCCGCTGCCGGCAATGCAATGGCCTGAAATTGAAATAATTTTCACTGGTGAGCTGCCTGGTGACACTCAGAAGGCATCTGCAGCTCACTGGTGTGATGTAAATGAGGCCCAATGTTGGGTGGACCTTGGGCCCATCCATTCCAGGAACGGGGATCGTTCCCTGCACCCAGTTTGCAGGCCGGCTGGAACCAATTTCTAGGCTTTAATTTCCAATGCTTTGAACTTTATCCCTCAATTCATCCCTCAACCAACATCACTAAAAAAAACAGATTATCTGGCAAGTAACGCATTGCTGTTTTGGGACCTTGCTGTGTACAAATTGGCTGCCACGTTTCCTACATTATAAGAGTGACTACACCTCAAAAGTACTTCATTTTCTGTAAAGCGCTTTGGAGCGTCCTGAGGTCTTGAAAGACGCTACATAAATGCAAGACTTTCTTTTTTCTCTTAGTTTTGCTAGGCATTGCTACACTATTAAAGTGCTTTCTGTGAAACTTCTTAGCTCTTTCTGTTTCCCTCTTTTTGTCAGTTCCTGTTAGGATTGGAAATAGCTTAAGTAGATATTCTGAAAATAACCTGATTGGGGGAGTACAAAGCACATGAGTTACAAGAGCTTTTGAGCCACATAGGAGTCATCAATATTGCACTTTTACCAAATTATAATGAGATGGGAAGGCAGAAGAGCTCAGTGGAAGAAACAGCAATAGCAACAGTTAAATGCAGAAGGCACAATAAAATGGCATTTTAGTAACCTTACACAGCATTCAAGAGATCAATAATTAAAGAGGCAGTGTCACCATCCCTTTTACAGAACAAATGGATGCAAAGAACTGTGATTCAGTGTAACATTTCTAATACATAATAGATCTCCCAAGGTATTGTCGGAGGATACTGTTACGCCTTTGGATATTTTCTACCCTGCTCACTCTAGATTTTAGATCACTCCCATAGGCGAGTTTCAGCTCCCTATGCCTTTGAAAGTGTCCTCATTAGCCTTGATATCCAGGTAAGCTTTCAGTAATGTTATCCTGGGGAATGTGGCTGATATTAATAATTTTAGCTGTTGGGATTATCCTCTGCCTTCATAGGATCTCTATCCTAGCTGCAATAAGTGATAGAGCATCACAACTTCAAATCTTATTTTAAGTTTAAATTAAGAGGATTTTTTTTTAACGAAGGATGAGCAAGCAAATAACTAACAGTGATACAATACGTATAATAGTTATTGTAGAAATCATGGAATTACATAGAATTTACAGCACAGAAACAGGCCATTCGGCCCAACAGATCTATGCCAGTGTTTATGCTTTACACGAGCATCCTCCCACCTTACTTCATCTCACCCTATCAACATATCCTTCCTCGTGTACTTTCTCCCTCGTGTACTTTTTTTTCAAAAAATACACTTTATTCTTAAAATTTGCAACAATACACACGATACAGTTGTCATATCATATTTCAAACGTACACAATACAGATTATACAATTTGCAAGATACATAAAGTACAATTCAAATACGATTCCAACAATAGAGTTACACATTGTACGTAATTACAGTTCATGACACTCTAGGGTGCCTCATTGCATTACAATCAATACATCTTATTGATTACAGATTCAATACAGGTACATTACATTTCATTACATTAATTTGAATTTTACATTTTGCCCGAGGGTTTTATTTCCCTGATTGCAGCCCCTCGGTATACAATGGTGGGAAGGCTCTAAACGGTTGCCTTTCCCCACAGAGCCTTTACGGCGGCCACACCCAGCTTCAGTGCATCCCTGAGCATGTAGTCCTGGACCTTACAATGTGCCAGTCTGCAATACTCGGTCAAGGACAGCTCCTTGCACTGGAAGACCAGCAGGTTTCGGGCAGACCAAAGGGCGTCTTTCAGCGAGTTAATTTAAATTCTTCCAGCAGCAGTTGATGTCTGTCTCGGTGTGCGGAGTTGGGGCACAGGTCCACCATGATCTCACTGAATGGTGGAACAGGCTCGAGCGGCTAAATGCCACTGCCACTTGCCGTCTCTTGATCGCGCCACCTTCTCCTGCAAGAAAGCGAGGTGTGTGCCTGTCATGGTTGAATAGCTGCCAGTGTGTGTGGCCTGTGAATTGTGGGTGGGCAGCTTGAAACAGTGGTAATGTGTAAGGGCGGGAGGAAGCATCTGATTCGAAGAGTTGAGCACTGATGGAAAGAGTTTATTGGTATGTGGGGAATGGGGGATGTAGTGAGTGGTGCAGTTGGTAGGAGACACCACTTGCCAGTTGACCTCACTCACCTTGCCCTCATGTCAAAGCATTGAACTTCTTCCTGCATGGCATCCATGTTCATGATGCTGTGTGCCTGGCATTGACTTCGTCCCCCGTTGCCTCCCACTGTCTTTTGAGTATATGTCTGGAGAGCTTCCTGCACCCCCCGCGGATATAGGATGTCCCTCCTTCTGTCCACCTCTTGCACCCAAGACCTCTAGTGCATCAGCAGAGAACCTTGGTGCATGCACTCTCACAGGCCTGGTACTAACTCGGATCGGCAGATTGGTGAGGTCTGGTGTGCAGCTTGGAGGATGTGGGATTTAGTAGTGCACAACCTATATTCAATGTTTTAACATAACTCATCAGTGTGTAAACAAAGGGATGGGATCTGCATCTGTGTTTTACATGTGCGATGTCTGATCTCTGTTCAGGCTCCATGCAGATAGTAGAATATTTTCAGCAAATAACAGGTACAAGCTACCTTTAAAAGATTTCTAAGAAACATCTTCCCTTTAAGAGATTGAGCTCCCTCTGGTGATAGAAAGTGAGAATTGTATTCATTCCACTTGCAAGGCCTGGAAAGAAATGCCAATTGCAGGTAAGTGCTCCCTTGGGACCAAACTTGCGTCTTGCCTGCCCAGGGTCCGTCAGGCATGAGGTGTTAGCGCATAACATCGCCCAGAACGGACCCTTAACTAATTTGTCCCCCACTCTCTCCTTCTTCAACTTTCCCAGTTTCATGCAACTCCTAACACTAATGGTAGCGATTGCAGTCTGCAACTCCTGTATACAGAGGCTACAATCCCTGCCATTCTCCTTGGCAGTAGTGTTGAGAGGAAAGAGGTCCAGTCCATTAGCAACCAGACTTGAGTAGGAGCAAGACTGAGGGACAGGGATCTCTGGTCTCTGCTGATTAATGTCACAAAATGCTGGGACGTTGACTGGGGCCCGAGTATACTGTTAGGATTGAATAATAGAGATTTGAAGAGCGATAGATAGTCTATAGTTTTGTTTGATTACCTCTGGGGATCAGGGAGTGTTTACGTTTCTCTCCTCGTAGGTCAGTACGAAGAATTTTTCCAGCACTTTTTTTCCTCAAATTTAATAATTTAAGCCTAGAAATGAATGTTGGCGATATTAATAAGCAACTATTAACACATTTGTACGACATTATTTTCTGTTATTTTATTGGAGACATTAATCTATTTAAAACAAATGCGTTCGCACCACTGTTACAATGGTGGACAGAGGAATATCATACAAATTTGCTTAGCATTCATTCACTAATTGTAAACAATTTTACAACACCAAGTTATAGTCCAGCAATTTTATTTTAAATTCACAAGCTTTCGGAGGCTACCTCCTTCCTCAGGTGAACGATGTGGAAATGATTTCCACATCGTTCACCTGAGGAAGGAGGTAGCCTCCGAAAGCTTGTGAATTTAAAATAAAATTGCTGGACTATAACTTGGTGTTGTAAAATTGTTTACAATTGTCAACCCCAGTCCATCACCGGCATCTCCACTTCATTCACTAATATCACCAACAGTAATTTCTGTGCTTTAGATTGTGTTCTCTCCCCTCTATCTTCTTTTAATCAATGCAGGGCTCAACATAAATATTTTTTAAGCAAACGCACTTCGGAGAAGTACTCAGCAACTGTTGCGTGACCCTTTACAACTGTTACAAAGTATGTATTTGTACTAAATCTTGCCATATTCTCTTAGGTACAGCAGTCACTCCATAAGCGGTACGAACGTCTTATGTTTAGGGATGTGCTTCTACTGCCCAATATTTGACGAAGTGATGCAACCCAGGGTTGTAAGAATGGCATCCCCTTGTGATCTGAACTGGAGATAATGGGCCTGAAAATCCATGGGAATGACACCCATCCC
Organism: Heptranchias perlo; assembly: GCF_035084215.1. Lineage (NCBI taxonomy): Eukaryota > Metazoa > Chordata > Chondrichthyes > Hexanchiformes > Hexanchidae > Heptranchias > Heptranchias perlo. Next base: position 107,091,491 of record NC_090327.1, read on the forward strand.
CTGGGCTGGAGAAAACCCTCCCCCAGGAAATGGCGGAGATCTGGTGGTGCCAGGCCTCCATCAATTCCAGGATATTCTGATGTTCCTTTTAAGGGCTGGAACCTGTACCTGCCTCTTACAAAGCAAATGTCAATGGGGGTGTGGAGCCTCCCTATATAGGGAGTGCCCAACTGGACTGGCTCAGTTGGCACTCAGCGAATCTCTGGAGGCTGGTACACCAGGCGAATTGAGGCAAAACAACTTGTAGATGAAGGTTAGCTACAGGCCTGTCAAGCAACCCGGACCCCTTAAGAAAAGTGGCATTTTTGTTTAAAAAACATTTTTGGATTGGCTGCCTTACACAGGGATATCTTTTGTACGTGCTTTCATGTGTCTCACCAATCTTTTTGAAAGTGGACTAAGAAAACAGTTGGCAAGACAAGGCCTGGAATGAATTGTTAAGTTGCTTTATTTCACATACAGCAAGTAAACGTACAGAGCAACAGTTATGATCAGACTCATGTAATACACTCAGTCCAACTTGTTTTCGTGTAATGGTATAAATTAATGAACATGCTACACTTCCCCACATCAGTGAGCTGTCTTGCTTGATCTAAACAAAATAACTTCTAACTACTCTTTTGCATCCTAACCTTCTGAGTCTGGACAAAAGCTTGCCCTAGCATCTTTCTGTTTCAAAACCAGACCATCAGTGTGTGATTCTGTCCCTATGTTATCTCCCTGTGTTCACAAAAGAGAGGGGAGGGCTTTTGCCAGACAACCTTTCTGAGCACCTGGGATCAGGACTTTCCAAAATAACTTCAAGGCCTAGCATTTTACCTTAGCATTTTAACTACTTTTCATCTTAGTGCCTGTTTTAAAAAAAATGTGTGAACACATTTTGCTTTAAAAACTCAACCTTTAAATGTAACTCTTTTCCAATTCCTTTCTGTGGAAAATTGCTCAACAATTCCAAACAAAGCTAACAACCTTACTTAAATGAATAATGAGTCAACGTCATGCTGACATGAACATTTTTCTCAATTGATTACGAGGCTGATTCTGCAGTCCCGTTGGAGGGGCAGCTGATCCTTGTATGCACATTGTTCTGACCCGACTGCATGGCATCAGGCTATTTAAATGATTAGAATGAGCTACATTGGCCCAGATGCAGGGAGTATGCTGATGGAAAGAAAGGGCAGTTAAAGGTGAGTACAAGCTGCAAAGCATGAACATTGTGCTTCAATGTGAAATCTGCAAATATTATCTATTCCTTTGTCTAATACTTTCATGTAACAATTTCCAATCCACGTGGTTAAGCTGTTTTGGGCCTAGGATGGATAAATCCTCAGCTGTCATTAGAGCAGACATTTAAACCCTCTATTTAGTTTTAAAAGCTGCCTTTTTGTGCGCTGATGTGGAGATGCCGGTGATGGACTGGGGTGGACAAATGTAAGGAATCTTACAACACCAGGTTATAGTCCAACAGTTTTATTTGAAAATCACAAGCTTTCGGAGGCTTTCTCCTTCGTCAGGTGAGTGTAAGAGTACATTGAGAATGCAGGTTCAGAGGCCAGGAAGCCCTGTAGGATTCCCCATCAAAAATCCAAGGAGCTTGCTGACCTCCATGTGAGAATTCGTAAAACCAATCATTATATCTTTTCATATGAAATTTTAGGTAGGCCCATGGTAAATCTAGGCTGTTTTCTGTGTTAATTGCTTTCTGTGTGTTTGTGTGTGTCTGTAAGGGTAATGGTAGAGCAAATACACAATCCTGCCTGGAGTCGCCACACGCTAAATTGCAACATAAAGCTACTCCTGATCAATCTTTTATTTCTTAACCTGTCCCATTACCACCTCCCTTGCCTTTCACCATCATCCCTTTTGTCATTTAATCACTCGTGCCCTCTACCCTATCACAGAGCTCCCCTTTTGTTCTTTCCTCCCCTCCCTCCTCCCCTTTTCCTGGCTCTGTACTTGCTTAAAAACTTTAACTCTTTTAACATCTTCCAGTTCTGACGAAAGGTCTTTGACCGGAAACGTTATCTCTGTTTCTTTCTCCACAGATGCTGCCTGACTTGTTGAGCTTCTCCAGCATTTTCTGTTTTTATAACATAAATTCTCTCCTGACTGTGAAGCTTTGGATGCTCCAACAGCTTTGGAACTTTAACTAATCAAGTTATGCATCCTTTAAAGGACAATGATGATTTATTTTTGTAGATTCCTGTCATATAGGAGTCACAGAATGTGAGCTTACAGATTTTTTTTTATATTCATTCTTGGGATGTGGTTGTCGCTGGCAAGGCCAGCATTTATTGCCCATCCCTAATTGCCCTTGAGAAGGTGGTGGTGAGCCGCCTTCTTGAACCACTGCAGTCCATGTAGTAAATGTACTCCCACAATGCTGTTAGGTAGGGAGTTCTAGGATTTTGACACAGCCACCATGTTGGAACATGGTGGATGGTGTCTGACTTGGAGGGGAAATTGGAGGTGATGGTGTTCCCATGCACCTGCTGCCCTTGTCCTTCTAGGTGGTGGAGACCACTGGTTTTGGAGGTGTTATCAAAGAAGCCTTGATGAGTTCCTGCAGTACCTCCTGTAGATAGTACACATTGCAGCCACATTGTGCCGATGGTGGAGGGAGTGAACGTTTAAGGTAGTGGATGGGCTGCCGATCAAGTAGATTGTTTTGTCTTGGATGGTGTTGAGTGTTGTTGGAGCTGCACCCATCCAGGCAGGTGGACAGTATTCCATCATACTCCTGACTTGTGCCTTGCAGATTGTGGAGGGACTTTGGGGAATCTGGAGGTACAGAATACCCAGCCTCTGACCCGCTCTAGTAGTCACAGTATTTATGTGGCTGGTCCAGTTGAGTTGCTGGTCAATAGTGATCCCCAGGATGTTGATAGTGGGGGATTCGGTGATGGTAATGCCATTGAATGCCAAAGGGAGGTGGTTAGACATTCCCTTGTTGGAGATGGTCATTGCCTGGTACTTGTGTGGTGCGAATGTTACTTCCCACTTATCATCCTAAGCCTGGATGTTGTCCAGGTCTTGCTGTGTGTGGGCACGGACTGCTTCATTATCTGAGGAATTTCGAATGGAGCTGAACGCTGTGCGAACAGCCCCCACTTCTAACCTTATGAGAGAAGGAAGATTTAGTTGTTATATTTAATGGTTGTGCCGTTGAAAATAAACATTGTTTTTCAAACGTTAGCCAGGTGCACACTGTATCAACTTTAGCAATTCCTGGATAAAGCAGATGCTGAGTGTCAGTGGCCATTGTGTCTGTGATCTGGCTTGATTGGCAGTTCTGTATTCAGGGGCTTCTCAGGTTGGGATAAATACACCAAGTCTGTTGGCCATATCGCAGTCAGGAGAGTGCAATGAGTATCCTGAACATCTTTCGAGTGTCTAGCTCGAGAAAAGGGTCATTGCTAATCCTGCACAAGGAGTATGAGTTTCGGAGTGTCTCCACCTCGTAGAGAGATACAGGATCAGAATGATGTTGGTGTAACTGATAGTGCTCAGAGTAAGGGGAACCCAGGTGAGATAGAGAACGAGGATCCGCAGAAACTGATCCTATCCAACAAGTACAATGTACTTGCTATCTGTGAGGATAAAGATAAAGACTATTGGAAGGACAGCCAGAATGCTGACCATGACACCCTGGAGCAGGAGGCTGTCCAAAGGGAGGAGGAGGAGAAAAAGCGTGATGTGGTAGTTGTAGGGATTCAATAATTGGGTGGACATATATCAGGACATTATAAGCAGGAACAAGAGTCCCACATGGTATGTTGCCTACCTGGTACCAGGGTGAGGGACATCGCGAACCGGCTTGAAAGGATATTGGAGAGGGAGGGGGAAGATCTAGTCGTTGTGGTCTATGTTCGGACCAACAACATAGGAAAGAGTAGACAAGAAGTCCTGTTCAGAGAGCACCAGGAGCTAGGAGCTAAATTTAAAAAACAGGGCCTCAAGGGTTATAATCTCTGGATTATTACCCGAGCCACGTGCACATTGGCATAGAGATAAGCAGATTAGGGAGGTGAACACATGGCTGAAGGAGTGGTGTGGGAAAGAGAGGTTCCATTTCGTGGGGCACTGGCACTACTAGTAGGACAGGGAGGAACTGTACTGTTGGGATGGGCTCCACCTGAACCGGGCTGGAACCAGTCCTAGGGGAAAGGATAAAAAGGGCAGTCACAAGGACTTTAAACTAGTAAATAGGGGGGGGGGGGCTCAGGTGGAAAAGGTAGTATAAATAATAATTCTAAAATAAATGATAAGGAAGAGAGTAAAGTAATAGTCAGAAATTATGCTTCAGGCTCTACAGGTAAAGGGAAAACTAAAAGATGTCAAGTAATTAAATCAGGAGAGAGAAATAATAAATGTGTTAGAGAAACAGCATTAGAGCAGAAGGACAGGTTAGGGTGTGTGGACCAAATAAATGATCTTTATACAAACATACGGAGTATGAGGAACAAATTGAATGAATTGCAGGCGCAAATTCAACTAAGAGGGTACGACTTGGTTGCCATTACTGAGACATGGCTACAAGACGGTCAGGACTGGGAACTGAATATACCAGGTTATAAGGTCTACAGGAAGGATAGGGAAACCGGTAGAGGGGGAGGAGTAGCCTTAGTGATGAAGGATAAAATTACTTCAATGATAAGAGGGGATATAACAAAAGATAAGCAGGCAGTGGAGACTTTATGGGTAGAATTAAGAAATAGAAAAGGATTTAAGACTGTAGTGGGAGTTGTGTATAGGCCCCCTGGTAGCAGCTGTGAAGTGGCAGAATATATAAATGCAGAGATTAGACAAGCATGTAGCAAAGGCAGCGTGGTTTTAATGGGGGATTTTAACTTCCATATAGATTGGGATAAGCAGACGAGCTCATATCAGAAAGATAGCGAATTTCTTGAGTGTGTTCAGGACAGCTTTCGGCAACAATATGTCCTAGAATCAACAAGGGGGCAGGCCATATTAGATTTAATAATGAATAATGAGTCAGATTTAGTTAACAGCCGAACAATGTGTGAACATTTATCTAATAGCGATCATAATATGATCGAGTTTAACGTTGTGTTTGAAAGGGAGAAACCGTAACAGCTACTACGATTCTAAATTAGGTGAGGCCACTTTCAATGGGATGAAACAGAGACTATCCACAGTAAACTGGGCAAATCTGTTAATGGGTAAAATGACAGAAGATCAGTGGGAGGTGTTCAAAAAGAATTTAACGTGATAAAGAACCAGTTTACACGCCTAAGGGGCAAAAGCTGTACTTGCTCTAGTCTACAAACAGCCATGGTCAAACATGGGCAAGGAAACCTCCTGCTGATTACCACCTACTGCCCTCCCTCAGCTGATGAATCAGTCCTCCTCCATGTTGAACACCACTTGGAGGGAGCCCTGAGGGTAACAAGGGCACAGAATGTACTCTGGGTGGGGGACTTCAATGTCCATCACCAAGAGTGGCTCGGTAGCACCACTATTGACCGAGCTGGCCAAATCCGGAAGGACATAACTGCAAGACTGGGCCTATGGCAGGTGGTGAGCGAACCAACACGAGGGAAAAACCTACTTGACCTCGTCCTCACCAATCTTCCTGTTGCAAATGCATCTGTCCATGACATATTTTGAATAGGAGTGACCACCGCACAGTCCTCATGGAGACAAAGTCCCATCTTCGCACTGAGGACACCATCCAACGTGTTGTGTGGCACTACCACCGTGTTAAATGGGATAGATTCAGAACAGATCTAGCAGCTCAAAACTGGGCATCCATGAGGCGCTGTGGGCCATCAGCAGCTGCAGAATTGTATTCCAACACAATCTGTAAGCTCATGGCCCAGCATATTCCTCATTCTACCATTACCAACAAGCCAGGGGATCAACCCTGGTTCAATGAGGAGTGTAGAAGAGCATGCCAGGAGCAGCACCAGGCATACCTAAAAATGAGGTGCCAACCTGGTGAAGCTACAACTCAGGGCTACATGCATACTAAACAGCGGAAGCAACATGCTATAGACAGAGCTAAGCGATTCCACAACCAACGGATCAGATCAAAGCTCTGTAGTCCTGCCACATCCAGTCGTGAATGGTGGTGGACAATTAAACAACTAACGGGAGGAGGAGGTTCTGTAAGCATCAGGAAAAAATCAGAGAGCAGGTTATTATCTTAATGGCGAGAAACTGGAAAGTACTGCAGTACAGAGGGATCTGGGGGTCCTAGTGCAAGAAAATCAAAAAGTTAGTATGCAGGTGCAGCAGGTGATCAAGAAAGCCAACGGAATGTTGGCTTTTATTGCTAGGGGGATAGAATATAAAAACAGGGAGGTATTGCTGCAGTTATATTAGGTATTGGTGAGACCGCACCTGGAATACTGCATACAGTTTTGGTCTCCATACTTAACGAAAGCAGTACAAAGAAGGTTCACTCGGTTAATCCCGGGGATGAGGGGGCGGACATATGAGGAGAGGTTGAGTAGATTGGGACTCTACTCATTGGAGTTCAGAAGAATGAGAGGCGATCTTATTGAAACATATAAGATTGTGAAGGGGCTTGATCGGGTGGATGCGGTAAGGATGTTCCCAAGGATGGGTGAAACTAGAACTAGGGGGCATAATCTTAGATTAAGGGGCTGCTCTTTCAAAACTGAGATGAGGAGAAGCTTCTTCACTCAGAGGGTAGTAGGTCTGTGGAATTTGCTGCCCCAGGAAGCTGTGGAAGCTACATCATTGAATAAATTTAAAACAGAAATAGACAGTTTCCTAGAAGTAAAGGGAATTAGGGGTTACGGGGAGCAGGCAGGAAATTGGATATGAATTTAGATTTGAGGTTAGGATCAGATCAGCCATGATCTTATTGAATGGCGGAGCAGGCTCGAGGGGCCGATTGGCTTACTCCTGCTCCTATTTCTTATGTTCTTATGTTCACCCCCATCCTCAATGATGGTGGAGTCCAGCATTTGAGTGCAAAAGACAAGGCTGAAGCGTTTGCAACCATCTTCAGCCAGAAGTGCCGAGTGGATGATCCATCTCGGCCTCCTCCCAATATCCCCACCATCACAGAAGCCAGTCTTCAGCCAACGATTCACTCCACGTGATATCAAGAAACGGCTGAGTGCACTGGATACAACAAAGGCTATGGGCCCCGACAACATCCCGGCTGTAGTGCTGAATACTTGTGCTCAGGAATAGCTGCGCCTCGAGCCAAACTGTTCCAGTACAGCTGCAACACTGGCATCTACCCAACAATGTGGAAAATTGCCCAGGTATGTCCTGTCTACAAAAAGCAGGACAAATCCAATCCGGCCAATTATTGCCCCATCAGACTACTCTCAATCATCAGCAAAGTGATGGAAGGTGTCGTTGACAGTGCTATTAAGCGGCACTTACCAATAACTTGCTCACCGATGCTCAGTTTGGGTTCTGCCAGGACCACTCGGCTCCAGACCTCATTACAGCCTTGGTCCAAACATGGACAAAAGAGCTGAATTCCAGAGGTGAGGTGAGAGTGACTGCCCTTGACATCAAGGCAGCATTTGACCGAGTGTGGCACCAAGGAACCCTAGTCAAATTGAAGTCAATGGGAATCAGGGGGAAAACTCTCCAGTGGCTGGAGTCATACCTAGCACAAAGGAAGATGGTGGTGGTTGTTGGAGGCCAATCATCTCAGGCTCAGGACATTGCTGCAGGAGTTCCTCAGGGCAGTGTCCTAGGCCCAACCATCTTCAGCTGCTTCATCAACGGCCTTCCCTCCATCATAAGGTCATAAATGGGGATGTTCGCTGATGATTGCACAGTGTTCAGTTCCATTCGCAACCCCTCAAATAATGAAGCAGTCCGAGCCCGCATGCAGCAAGACCTGGACAACATCCAGGTTTGGGCTCATAAGTGGCAAGTAACATTCGCACCAGACAAGTGCCAGGCAATGACCATCTCCAACAAGAGAGAGTCTAACCGCCTTCCCTTGACATTCAACGGCATTACCATCGCCGAATCCCCCACCATCAAAATCCTAGGGGTCACTATTGACCAGAAACTTAACTGGACCAGCCATATAAATACTGTGGCTACAACAGTAGGTCAGAGGCTGGGTATTCTGTGGCGAGTGACTCACCTCCTGACTCCCCAAAGCCTTTCCACCATCTACAAGGCACAAGTCAGGAGTGTGATGGAATACTCTCCACTTGCCTGGATGAGTGCAGCTCCAACAACACTCAAGAAGCTTGACACTATCCAGGACAAAGCAGCCCGCTTGATGTGGCACCCCATCCACCACCCTGAACATTCACTCCCTTCACCACCGGCGCACAGTGGCTGCAATGTGTACCATCCACAGGATGCACTGCAGCAACTCACCAAGGCTTCTTCGACAGCCCCTCCCAAACCCGCGACCTCTACCACCTAGAAGGACAAGGGCAGCAGGCACATGGGAACAACACCACCTGCACATTCCCCTCCAAGCCACACACCATCCCGACTTGGAAATATATCGCCGTTCCTTCATCGTCGCTGGGTCAAGATCCTGGAACTCCCTTCCTAACAGCACTGTGGCAGAACCGTCACCACACGGACTGCAGCGGTTCAAGAAGGCAGCTCACCACCACCTTCTCAAGGGCAATTAGGGATGGGCATCCCATGAGCGAATAAAAAAAATGAGGTATGGGACAATATAAAACTAAAAGAAAAAGTATACAAAAATGCAAAAAATAGCACAGATCCAGGCGACTGGGAGAGATACAAAGAACAGCAAAGGGTGACAAAACAGATAGTAAGGGATATCAAAATCAACACAAATTTTTTTTACAACTATATTAAAAAAAGAGGCTGGCTAAGAGCAACGTGGGTCCCTTAAAAACTGATAATGATATTGTAAATGAAAATAAGGAAATAGCTGACATGTTAAATAATTACTTTGCAATACTATTTACAGTAGAGGAAGTGGATAGCATGCCGGACACCCCAGGAAACTAATTTTGAATCAGGGATGGGGACTCAGCATAATTAACATAAGCAAAATAACAGTAATGAAGAAAATAATGGCACTGAAGAGTGACAAATCCCGAGGCCCAGATGGTTTCCATCCCAGGTTTTTAAAGGATGTCGGTGAGAACATTGCAGAAGCCCTAACTATAATCTTTCATAGTGCTCTCGATTCTGGAACCGTTCCTTTAGATTGGAAAATTGCACATCACTCCACTATTTAAGAAAGGTGAGCGAGGGAAACCAGGGAATTATAGTCCAGTTAGCCTAATATCTGTTGTCGGGAAATTACTAGAGTCTATAATTAAGGATACAGTGACTGAACACCTTGAAAGTTTCAACTGCTCAGAGAGAGCCAGCATGGATTTATAAAGGGTCGATCATGCCAGACAAATCTGATTGAATTTTTTGAAGGGGTGACTAAAGTGGTGGACAGGGGAATGTTTGTAGATGTTGTTTATATGGACTTCCAGAAGGCATTTGATAAAGTCCCTCGTAAGAGACTATTAGCTAATGTTAAAGCATAGAATTGAAGGCTAATTATTGACCTGGTTCGGAAATTGGCTGAGCAGCAGGAAACAGAGAGACGGAATAATTGTCAGGTACTGAAATTGGCAGGATGTGACTAGTGGTGTCCCACAGGGATCTGTATTGGGTCCTTAACTATTCACTGTATTTATTAACGACTTAGATGATGGATAGAGAACCACATGTGTAAGATTGTCGATGACACAAAGATAGGCAGCATTGTAAGCTGTGTAGATGGAAGCATCAAATTACAGAGCGATATTAATAGATTAAGTGAATGGGCAAAACTGTGGCAAGTGGATTTCAATGTACACAAGTGTGAGGTCACCAACTTTGGAACTAAAAAGGATAGATCAGAGTACTTTCTAAATGGTGACAAGCTCGAAACAGTGGAGGTCCAAAGAGACTTAGGGGTCCATGTACATAGGTCATTAAAATGTCATGGACAGGTACCGAAAATAATCAAAAAGGCTATCGGGATGCTGGCCTTTATATCTAGAGGACTACAATACAAGGAAGTTATGCTACAGCTATACAAAGCCTTGGTTAGACCACAACTAGAATATTGTGTTCAGTCTGGGCACCACACCATATATTGGCCATGGAGGGAGTGCAGCGTAGATTTACCAGAATGATACCTGGACTCCAAGGGTTAAATTAGGAGGAGAGATTACACAAACTAGGGTTGTATTCCCTGGAATTTAGAAGAGTAAGGGGTGATTTGTTCGAAGTTTTCATGAGATTTAGGGGAACTGATAGGATAGATAGAGAGAAGCTTTTTCCACTGGTTGGGGAGTCTAGGACTAGAAAAGTTACAGCATGGAAGGAGGCCATTTAGCCCATCAAGTCCGTGCCGGCTCTATGCCAGAGCAATCCAGCTAGTCCCACTCCCCCGCCATTTCCCTGTAGCCTTGCAAATTTTTTCCTTTCAAGTACTTATCCAGTTTCCTTTCAAAGGCCATGATAGAATTTGCCTCCACCATCCCCTCGGGCAGTGCATTCCAGATCCTAACCACTCGCTGTGTAAAGAAGTTTTTCCTCATGTCACCTTTGGTTCTTTTGCCAATCACCTTAATTCTAAGTCCTCTGGTCCTTGACCCTTCCGCCATCCAGAACAGTTTCTCTCTATCTACTTTGTCTGGACCCTTCATGATTTTGAATACCTTTGTCAAATCTTCTCTCCACCTTCTCTGTTCCAAGGAGAACAACCTCAGCTTCTCCAATCTATCCATGTAACTGAAGTCCCTTATCCCTGGAATCAGTCTGGTAAATCGCTTCTGCACCCTCTCTAAGGCCTTCACATCTTTCCTAAAGTGCAGTGCCCAGAACTGGACACAATACTCCAGTTGTGGCTGAACCAATGTTTTATAAAGGTTCATCATGACTTCCTTGCTTTTGTACCCTATGCCTCTATTTATAAAGCCCAGGATTCCGTATGCTTTTTTAGCCACTTTCTCAACCTGCCCTGCCACCTTCAACGATTTATGCACATACACCCCCAAATCCCTCTGTTCCTCCACCCCTTTTAGAATTGTGCCCTCTAGTTTATATTGCTTCTCCTCATTTTCCTTCCAAAATGTATCACCTCGTATTTTTCCGTGTTAAATTTCATCTGCCACATGTTTGCCCGTGCCACCAGAGTGTCTATATCCTCTTGAAGTCTATTACTATCCTCCTCACTGTTTACTACCCTTCCAAGTTTTGTTTCATCTGCAAATTTTGAAATTGTGCCCTGTACACCCAAGTCCAAGTCATTAATGTATATCAAGAAAAGCAGTGGTCCCAGCACTGACCCCTGGGGAACACCACTGCACACCTCCCTCCAGTCCAAAAAACAACCTTTCACCACTACCCCCTGTTTCCTGTCCCTTAGCCAATTCTGTATCCATGTTGCTATTGCCCCCTTTATTCCATGGGCCCAATCTTGATGATAAGCCAACAGTGCGGCACTTTATCAAACGCCTTTTGAAAGTCCACATACACCACATCAACTGCATTGCCCTCATCTACTCTCTCTGTTACTTCATTAAAAAGCTCTATCAAGTTAGTTAAACACGATTTGCATTTAACAAATCTATGCTGGCTTTCCCTAATCAATCCACCCTCGTCCAAGTGACTGTTAATTCTGTCCTGGATTTTTTTTTAATATTCATTCATGGGATGTGGACGTCGCTGGCGAGGCCGGCATTTATTGCCCATCCCTAATTGCCCTTGAGAAGGTGTTGTTGAGCCGCCTTCTTAAACTGCTGTAGTCCGTGTGGTGAAGGTTCTCCCACAGTGCTGTTAGGAAGGGAATTCAAGGATTTTGACCCAGCGACGATGAAGGAACGGCGGTATTTTTCCAAGTCGGGATGGTGTGTGACTTGGAGGGGAACACGCAGGGGGTGTTGTTCCCACGTACCTGCTGCTCTTGTCCTTCTAGGTGGTAGAGGTCGCGGTTTTGGGAGGTGCTGTCGAAGAAGCCTTGGCGAGTTGCTGCTGTGCATCCTGTGGTTGGTACACACTGCAGCCACAGTGCGCCGGTGGTGAAGGGAGTGAATGTTCAGGGTGGTGGGTGGGGTGCCACATCAAGCGGGCTGCTTTGTCCTGGATGGTGTCAAGCTTCTTGAGTGTTGTTGGAGCTGCACTCATCCAGGCAAGTGGAAATTATTCCATCACACTCCTTACTTGTGCCTTGTAGATGGTGGAAAGGCTTTGGGGAGTCAGGAGGTGAGTCACTCGCCACAGAATACCCAGCCTCTGACCTGCTCTTGTAGCCACAGTATTTAAACGGCTGGTCCAGTTAAGTTTCTGGTTAATGGTGACCCCCAGGATGTTGATGGTGGCGGATTCGGCGATAGTAATGCCATTGAATGTCAAGGGGAGGTGGTTAGACTCTCTCTTGTTGGAGATGGTCATTGCCTGGCACTTGTCTGGCGCGAATGTTATTTGCCACTTATGAGCCCAAGCCTGGATGTTGTCCAGGTCTTGCTGCATGCGGGTTCTGACTGCTTCATTTTTTGAGGGGTTGCGAATGGAACTGAACACTGTGCAATCATCAGCGAACATCCCCATTTCTGACCTTATGATGGAGGGAAGGTCGTTGATGAAGCAGCTGAAGATGGTTGGGCCTGGGACACTGCCCTGAGGAACTCCTGCAGCAATGTCCTGGGGCTGTGATGATTGGCCTCCAACAACCACTACCATCTTCCTTTGTGCTAGGTATGACTCCAGCCACTGGAGAGTTTTCCCCCTGATTCCCATTCACTTCAATTTTACGAGGGCTCCTTGGTGCCACACTCGGTCAAATGCTGCCTTGATGTCAAGGGCAGTCATTCTCACCTCACCTCTGGAATTCAGCTCTTTTGTCCATGTTTGGACCAAGGCTGTCATGACGTCTGGAGCCGAGTGATCCTGGCAGAACCCAAACTGAGCATCGGTGAGCAGGTTATTGGTGAGTAAGTGCCGCTTGATAGCACTGTCGACGATACCTTCCATCACTTTGCTGATGATTGAGAGTAGTCTGATGGGGCGGTAATTGGCCGGATTGGATTTGTCCTGCTTTTTGTGGACAGGACATACCTGGGCAATTTTCCACATTGTCGGGTAGATGCCAGTGTTGTAGCTGTACTGGAACAGCTTGGCTAGAGGCGCAGCTAGTTCTGGAGTACAAGTCTTCAGCACTACAGCCGGGATGTTGTCGGGGCCCATAGCCTTTGCACTCAGCCGTTTCTTGATATCGCGTGGAGTGAATCGAATTGGCTAAAGACTGGCTGCTGTGATGGTGGGGATATCGGGAGGAGGCCGAGATGGATCATCCACTCGGCACTTCTGGCTGAAGATGGTTGCAAACGCTTCAGCCTTGTCTTTTACACTCACATGCTGGACTCCGCAATCATTGAGGATGGGGATGTTTACAGAGCCTCCTCCTCCCGTTAGTTGTTTAATTGACCACCACCATTCACGACTGTATGTGGCAGGACTGCAGAGCTTTGATCTGATCCGTTGGTTGTGGAATCGCTTAGCTCTGAGTATAGCATGTTGCTTCCACTGTTTAGCATGCATGTAGTCCTGAGTTGTAGCTTCACCTGGTTGGCACCTCATTTTTAGGTACACCTGGTGCTGTTCCTGGCATGCTCTTCTACATTCCTCATTGAACCAGGGTTGATCCCCTGGCTTGTTGGTAATGGTCGAGTGAGGAATATGCCAGGCCATGAGGTTACAGATTGTGCTGGAATACAATTCTGCTGCTGCTGATGGCCCACAGTGCCTCATGGATGCCCAGTTTTGAGCTGCTAGATCTGTTCTGAATCTATCCCATTTAGCACGGTGATAGTGCCACACAACACGTTGGATGGTGTCCTCAGTGCGAAGACGGGAATTCGTCTCCACGAGGACTGTGCGGTGGTCACTCCTTCCAATACTGTCATGGACAGATGCATTTGCGACAGGTCGATTGGTGAGGACGAGGTCAAGTAGGTTTTTCCCTAGTGTTGGATCGCTCACCACCTGCCACAGGCCCAGTCTGGCAGCTATGTCCTTCAGGACCCGGCCAGCTCGGTCAGTAGTGGTGCTACTGAGCCACTCTTGGTGATGGACATTGATGTCCCCCACCCAGAGTACATTCTTTGCCCTTGCTACCTTCAGTGCTTCCTCCATCGTTTCTAAAGGTTTCCCCACCACTGAGGTTAAACTGACTGGCCTATAGTTGCTGGGTTTATCCTTACACTCTTTTTTGAACGAGGGCTTAACATTTGCAATTCTCCAGTCCTCTGGCACCACCCCTGTATCTACGGATGTTTGGAAAATTATGGCCAGTAGCTTTACAATTTCCATCCTTACTTCCCTCAGCACCCTAGAGTGCATCCCATCCGGACCGGGTGACTTATCTAATTTTAGTACAGCTAGCCTTTCAAGTACCTCTTCTTTATAAATTTTTAGCCCATCCAGTATCTCAACTATATCTTCCTTTACTGAGACTCTGGCAACATCTTCTTCCTTGGTAAACACAGATGCAAAGCACTCATTTAGTACCTCAGGCATCCCTTCTGTCTCCATGAATAGATTTCCTTATAATTCCTAATCGGCCCCAGCCCTCGTCTTACTACCTGTTTACGTGTAGAAGACTTGTAGATTCCCTTTTATTTTGGCCACCAGTCTATTCTCATACTCTCTCTTTGCCCCTCTTATTTCCTTTTTCACTTTCCCTCTGGACTTTCTATATTCTGCCTGGTTCTCACTTGTGTTACCCACCTGATTTCTGTCATATGCCCCTTTTTTCCGTTTCATCTTACTCACTATCTCATTTGTCATCCAGGGAGCTCTGGCTTTAGTTGCCCTACCTTTCTGCCTCGTGGGAATGTGCCTAGACTGTACCCGAACCATCTCCTCCTTAAAGACCGCCCACTGTTCAATTACAGTTTTGCCTGCCAATCTTTGATTCCAATTTACCTTGAACCCTCCAGGACATCCTCTCACCATTGTACAGCAATATTCTCCTTCTTCAATACTGCCACCCCCCTCCTATCTTTCCTTCCCTATCTTTCCTGAACATCTTGTATCCAGGAATATCTAGTGACCAATCCTGCCCTTTTTTGAGCCAGGTCTCTGTTATCACTACGACATCGTATTCCCATGTGGCTATTTGTACCTGCAGCTCACCAACCTTGTTTACCATGCTTTGTGCATTTACACACATGCACAGCAAACCTAGACTTTCTTCTACTCTCTCTTAGTCTGATCCCACCTAATACTGTACTATTACTTGCTCTAGTGCTATCTTTCTCTCCCGATCCTTTGTGCCCCTTGTTTCTCCTTTCCATTGCTACATCCTGGTGCCCATCCCCCCACCAAATTAATTTATCCCCCCCACCCTCCCCACAGCACTAATGAACCTCCGCGCGAGGACATTGGTCCCAGCTCCAAAGAGGTGCAACCTGTCCGGCCTGTACAGGTCCCACCTTCCCCAGAGCTGGTCCCAATGCCCCTGGAATCTAAAGCCTTCTCTCTGCACCATCTCTCCAGACACGCATTCATCTGCTGTATCCTCTTATTTCTATGCTCATTAGCGTGTGGCACCGGGAGCAATCCGGAGATTACTACCTTTGAGGTCCTGCTTCTTAATCTCTTTCCTATGTCCTTAAAATCTGCCTGCAAGACCTCATCCCCCTTTCTACCTAGGTCATTGGTACCAATATGGACCACGACCTCTGGCTGTTCACCCTCACCCCCCAGAATGTTCTTTAGCCGCTCAGTGACACCCTTGACCCCGGCACTTGGGAGGCAACATATCATCCTGGAATCACGTCTGCGGCCGCAGAAACGCCTGTCTACTCATCCAACTATAGAATTCCCTATCAATATTGCTCTCTTGACCTTTCTCCTCTCCCCCTGTACAGCTGAGTCATCCATGGTGCTGTGGACTTGGCTCTGGCTGCACTCCGCAGAGGAACCCTCTCCCTCACCAGTATTCAGAACTGAATACTGGTTAAAGAGTGAGATGCACTCAGGGACTCCTGCTCTACCTGCCTGGTCCTGCTTGTCTGTCTGGCGGTCACCCAGTCCCTGTCTGCCTGCACTGTCTTAAGCTGCGGGGTGACCACCTCCTGAAACGTGCCAGGGCACATAGCCTAAAAATTAGAACCAGAAATTTCAGGAGTGAAGTTAGGAAACACTATTACACACAAAGGATGGTAGAAGTTTGGAACTCTCATCAGCAAACAACAGTTGATGCTAGCTCAATTGTTAATTTTAAATCTGAGATTGATAGATTTTTGTTAACCAAAGGTATCAAGGGATATGGGGCTAAGGTGGGAATTAGGTCACAGATCAGCCATGATCTCATTGAATGGTGGAATAGGCTTGAGGGGCTAAATGGCTCACTCCTGTTGCTATGTTCCAATGTTCCTATCACAGGAGGCACAGGCATTGTTTCCTTTAAGCATGAATCAGAATGTTGGGATAATCTTAAATTGTACCACAGAACACTTCAATTTTGGCAGTCCAGTGTCAAGATCAAGCACTTTTAAATTAGGGGAGAGGATATTTGGGTGCAGAGAGAACAAAATAGTACGACCATTGTGTTAAGAGGCAGAATAGGGAAATTATGGAGGTTACGAAGGCTATTTGCTTTCTGAAGGGTGATGGTTCCGTTGCTGGAACAATCACTTTGAAAGCAGACGAAGGTGGACATAAGACTACTGTAAAGGGAGAAATTTCCGGATTGACTCCTGGAAAACATGGGTTTCACGTACACACTTTTGGAGACATTTCTAATGGCTGTGGCAGTGCAGGACCTCATTTCAACCCCTGTAATAAAACGCATGGTGCACCACAAGATAAAAAGAGACATGTAGGCGACCCGGGCAACATAGAAGCTGATGAAAATGGTACAGCCCGTTTTGAAATAGAGGACCGACTTCTTCGCCTGTCAGGAAAGCATTCAATTCTTGGACGTACTATGGTGGTTCATGAGAAGGAAGATGACCTGGGCAAAGGTAATGATAAGGAGAGTCTTGAATCAGGAAACCACGGAGCAGGCGTAGCTTGGGGTGTAATTGGAATAGACGAAGACACCAAGTAAATACATAGCAAAAATTCTAGTTAGAGACACTGTACTGATTTCATAGTCCTAAATCTGCAGTACTTGTAATTGAACAGCAATTGATTCAAAATTACATAAAGTTAATTTTGCAATGGTTATAGCAACATGCATGCAATTGTCCACTGTATGTCAGGAACTTCATCATCGGGGCCTGTTTTAAAAGTCAGTAAGATTAAAAAAATTGGGGTCAACTTCAACATCCTTTCCATTTTTTCCAGCAGATTTTATTTTTTTTCTTTAAACACTGAATATTGACATCAAAGAATGACTTGGATGAGTTACTGAGCCTAGCAGTACAAGAGAACTGAATTGACATTACAAAGCTAAAACTAAAGCAACCTAGATTAATAATGGTATCAGTTAACCTGGCACAGGCATGATGGGCCAAACGGCCTCCTTCTGTGCTGTATCACTCTATGATCCCATTATACAAGTTCCCCAAGTATTCCACACTCCTGTAAACACTATGGCCCTGATATTTTCGGGGAAGTGGTCGAGGGAACGGGGGTACGTGTTTGCGGGGGTGGGGGGGGGGTGGGGGAGAACCGGGAAATGCCGGGAACGCGGTGGTCCTGCCGAATTTAATGGCAGGACCTCATTATCATTTTTTTACTCTGTTTTCCACCCGGCAGCCGGCCAGATTGAGAGGCTTGCCGGTTGCCGGGTGGGAAAGTCAGCGGTAGAAGGCCGCAGCCTGGTACTGTTGGGGACGGTCCCCAGCAACCGAGAAACATCACGGTTTGGTGGGGAGTTTGGCGTCGGACCGGCAATTGGGAGGGAGGGCCGGACAGATTCGGGATCGCGGGTTTGGGGGCGGGGGTCAGCACGATTGCTGCAGACGATTTGCTTGAGGGACCGGGGAGGAGCACTCCTGCTCCTCCTGGCCCACAAGCAGTGCTATTAAAAGTACTTCCCCGCAGGATCCGGATGCTGTCGCCTCCCTTTAGCTGCCTGGGTTTGTCGAATCCTGGGAAACCCGGCCGGCCAGTGTTAAATTAAAATGGCTACCAAAATCTGAGGAACGGAGCCTCATTAACATATTATAATCACGGACCCACCTCTCTCGAACTGGTTACTTGGAAGCCCCCAAACCCATCACGGTTAACACAGAAGTAGGTATATTTGTGGCGGCTTGGGGTCGGGGTTTTGTTAATTTGTCAATTTAACTCCCCCGGCCCCCTCTCGCCCATCGTGGGGGGTTAAAATTCCCCCTTACCTGTGTGCTCTGGTCACGTGGTACTCTGCTAATGCTGACAACACATCTAATTTCCTTAAAATCTCTCTATAACTCACAATTTAATGCCCATCTTTGAACCACTGCAATTGTTTTGATAACTTGAAACACACTGCTCATTTGGAAGCTTCCAGGTGCTGATTCTGCTGTTTAAACTCTTCCAGAACGATGTTCATCCTAAGACCAGAGCAGGCTAACAGTCTACCTGCATGTTAGATACCGAAGAGCAAGTGACTTGTTTACATCAGGAACTTTTGGTTTGCAAACCATAAACGTCTGATGGCAATGGCCCTTTAATAATAGAGGAAAGTAAGAGAAACAATTTTTGTGACTTGTTTCATTTGTTCCATTTCTATGCACACAGTCTTCATGAGGGAATTTTAAAACTGCATCAACGGCAAAAAATATTTTTGGATGAAGCACACATGTTGCATGATTAAATATTTCAAATTCTGGAACTCTGGCCTTTTTGAAGTGGAATTAAACTGAATGTTGTGAAAGAGCCCTTTTATTATATTACTCACACCTCTCTTCATTTTGTCACCCTTGAGATTTTCTCTAGTGATCCTTCCTCCTATGGGCAGACCAGTCTAATTGCCTATTTATGGCTGTTGGGCTGACATGGCATAATTCCTGTGTTAAGAATTATTGAGGATTATTGCTTCCTATATAAACCCTTGTCACCTGTAATCCAATTTTCAACCAATGGGTGAATCATGCTGTGCTGATTTAAGGGTCTAAATGAATAATTACAGAAAACTGGCAGAGAAAACACATACAGAAAACATCCAAGATCGATGATGAAAGGAAAATAAGTAAAGTGATGTCAGGCACAGTAATTTATGAATAAAGCAGGCATCATGAAAAATAAGTATTTTTCCCCACTCCCAGCTGACTTGTGTAAGGTTCTTATACACTGCCTAGAAATCAAAGTTTTTAATTATAATTTTAAAAGTATAAATCCTGGAAATGAGCATTAAAGATTTCAGTGAGCAGACATTTAACACGTTCATATGGCATTCCTTGTTGTTCTCTTTTAGTTGAGGTATAAATCCATTTAAAATGAATGGATTAACACCACAATTAGAATAGCAGGCAGGGAAATGTCATTCAAGTATGTTAAGCATTTGTCCATTAACATCACCAACTGTAATTGCCAGCCCTCAATTTCAAAATTAGGCACAATTACTCCATCTAGTGGCTGCTGTGTGTGGAATGGTTTCCTTTTCCTGCTTTGTGACATGGGGCATGATTTTATCTCAGAGCCGGGTACCCCGTGCATCCGTAGATATTCGCGTGGGGAACTCGGGGAAGCCAATTGAGTGCATCGCAATCTGCAATTGCAACTCAGTTGAAGGTGAGTATTTGTGCTTCCGGGTTTCCCATGCGCCAGGCAGCCTGATTGACAGGCTGGATGCCTGTCGGACGGGAAAGGAGCCGTGAATTGGAGGGGGTGGCGGGAGGGATAGAGAGATCGTGGGCCGTGGAAGAAATCGGAGTTGGGGGGGGGGGGGGGGACGTGGAGGACATCAGGGGGCCAGCCAGCATTGGGGATAAGGAACGGTGGTGTGGGTCCAGCCTGCATCGGGGATCGTGGAGGGGAGGGGACCCAGCCAGCATCGGGATCGGGGGGGGAGGGTCCAGCATCGGGATCAGGGGGGGAGGGTCCAGCATCGGGATCAGGGGGGGAGGGTTCAGCATCGGGATTGTGGGGGAGGAAGGGGACCAGCATCGGTGGGGTGGGGTGGGGGGGTAGTAGGTTGTCATCCAATGACGGGGGTCCTGTCGGCCAGGTGAGCTTGTTCGGCCTAGATGAAGCACTCCTGCTGCTCTGGGCCCACAAGCAGTGCAATAAAGGCACTCACCTCATGGATCAGGCCCTTCCTTTCACCTGACGTGACTCAGAAGTGATGGGAAACCTAAACAAGTAAGGTTACATTCATTTAAGTTTTCCAATACACAAAGAATTGAGTACCTCAACTATTTCAATGAGGTACTTTGCCCTTTTAATTATCGGCCTGCCAGCTTTAAGTGGGGGCGGGACTTCTTGATATCTGCTGTGCACACGCAGACATCCTGCCTGGCTCAATCCTGGAAGTGAGCACGATGCGGTCCCGCTCCAAAAAGCTGTTACTTTAACATTCCACACGCCCCCAAACCACCTGTTCTTGGGGGTTAAAATTATCCCCATTGTATTTGAGGGCTGATTCTGTGCTACCAGGGAAAATAGCCCTGGGATTGCTACACACCCAAGCGCACTCACATGACTGGAATGGGGAGCTAAATTCGATGCATGCAGCCTTTAAACGGCTATTATTGAAAATGAAAGGGAAGCACCTACTTAACAGTAATTTGCTGCATACAGAGGATAAAAATATCGAAGCCCCTTTTAAAGGCTCAATAATGGTCACATCATTTTTCAGCCTTCGAAAAGATTATCTGGGGGGTGGGGAGGAGGGCGTGGGGGGTTGGGTCAGAACTGACAGGCAAAGTCAAAAGGACAGAAATGCAATGTGAAATTACAGAACAGAGGCTGTGGGCCAATGGCAGAGCCAGGCTGATCCTGACCCCTGTTTGATGGACGGCAAAGTGGACAACCTGCTGCGTGAGGTGAAGGCGAAGATGCTTTTCCTTTTTTTGGCATTCATGGGCACCCCCTCAGAATTCAGCAGTGCACCTTGCCTGGCAGGATATAATGACCCGAATGAACACTGTCCACAGTACATGCAGCACCTGGAAACACATGCAGGAGACTGTACACTTTAAAGAATCTGGCAAGTTAAGACTAATCAACAGTAACATGTACCAAATAGATGGCACATTCTTTCATTGCATCTCATGCATACTCATACCTCAGCAGGGTACATAGTCAGGATGCAACATATAGTTGAAAGCCTCGCTACACTCACATCTTCAAAGAGCTTCAGGTTGAACGCATGGCAGCCATCAGTGACCCTCCTTACTTTGGGAAGTGCACCACTGTGGTGACATTAGATATGTGTGCCATGGTATTCAGAGGGAAAGGTGATACATGCTGACTGTGCTGACCAAAGTTTCAGTCACCTTTCTGATCCATATATCTGATCCATATATTGGCAGCATTTTACCTGATATTGTTATTGGTGGGTAAGTTCCTTGTTGCCAGAAAATTACTGCTGTAATACCCTTGCCTTGCTTACCAGTATAGTTACCTGTTTGGACACCGTGTCCTATTGGTATTTTCACAGATCCTTCTTTTTGGTGAGAGACCTTGACATCCATACCCATGAAGGGTGATTCCAGAATCCGGTACTCCCACCAGCAGTGCAGCTTGGTTGTGTCGTGGTTTTTGCCCCGTAGGAAGGATGCTTTTCCTTTTCAATGACCAGTGTATTAAATTCTATCTCTTGTTTTTATTCATTCTCGTGATGTGGGCATCGCTGGCAAAGCTGACACCTATTGCCCATCCCTAGTTGCCTTGAGAAGGTGGGCCTTCTTCTGGAACCACTGCATTCCATGAGTTGCTCATACAATGCTGTTAGCGGTTTGATACAACTGAGTGGCTTGCTGGGCCAATTCAGAGGACAGTTAACCACATTGGCATAGGACTGGAATCATATATAAGCCAGACCGGGTAAAGATGGCAGACTTTGTTCCTTAAAGGACATTGGTGAACCAAATGGGTTTTTACGACCTCTGGATTATTAGTCCAGTAACATAACCACTACACTGTAGTACCCTGTTTTATTGACGCATGGCCTCTTAGCGTAAATTTTCCTCACCCACCAGAAGTGCATAATTGAAAATTATGCAGCCAAAGCTTGTGTTTTTCCATCTACCATGAACAGAAAACCACAGAATTTTTTGATTTTGCGGTGCTGGCAGGCAAGGCTCCACACAGGGAGCGCAGAAATGGAAATTTCACCCTCTTGTGTCATTTCTTGGACTCTGCCATAATTTCCACAATTACTGTTACCTGCATAACTTGCTTAAATCAGGTAGTTTGTTTCCATGGATAAAAATGTTACATTTGTCTCATGTCAATTTACATTGATTAGATGGTTTATTTTCTGCAACAGTCTAAGTGAAACAGCAGAGCCAGAAATGAGCAGTTCGCTGGTAATTGTAGAGAGTCAAAACTACAATCTTTTGATAGCTGTGTCACTGCTTAAAGTATAAAAGGTAGAAATTGTGATTGCTGATGTTCACAACCAAATATTTAACATGTTTGTACTACGTTTCTGTGCATGCTATTTTTATGACAGCATTAACGTAAAATAAACACTGAGAGACATGTATCACACAGAAAATTATTTCTGATTTATTTCTACTCATTTCCATCAATATAGAAAAGAACTAACTAAAGAAACAAACTTAAATTTTTAGTATTTCTTGTCAAGGGCGTTTTATTGCATTCACCATGATAATTGAGTACTCTCTGTAGAGTTCACTTTGTAATCTAGTCTTTTGGATTCATTGTCACTAGGGATGAGTTACAAGGCAGTATTCAGAAGTCAAAGGGACCCAAATTGGTTTAATTAAAGGGTAAGATAATTTTTTCCTAATTCATCATTGAATCATTTTGTGTCAGTATTGTTGCGTTAATCCTATAATCCCTCTATTTGTTTCATAGTGGTAATATGCAATGTGCCATTTTGCTGTGATACATGAGTGACTGTGTGTTACAGAATGTGTGAGTGATGAGCAAGGAGAGGAAGAAGAATAAGCAAAAGACCGCACAAGTCTTGATCTTGATGTAAGCCTCCAGCTTCACTCTTCCCCACTCCTCTGTGGACAAAAGAACCAGTATTTTCAGGATGTGTTGCTCTGTGTGGCTCAAAGCTTTAAATTCGGAGGGCCTCCTCTGATACAATGCCATTCTCTCCTGTTATGTGCATCTTTGTCCTGCAGCAGATATAAATGCTGAGATATTCAAAATGTTAAGAACACAGATATAGTTATCCAAGTGTTCATGTTACATCTCAAGTTGTGTATGAGTCGATGATGGTGCAACATGCAGCCAGCTTTTGTTGGAAGTGAGCTTCATAGTATCATAGTAAGTACAGCACAGGAGGAGGCCATTCGGCCCATTGTGTCTGTGCCGGCTCTTTGAAAGAGCTATCCAATTTTTCCCATTCCCCTGCTCTTTCCCCATAGCCCTGTAAATGTTTTCCCTTCAAATATTTATCCAATTCCTTTTTGAAAGTTACTATTGAATCTGTTTCCACCTCCCTTTCAGGCAGTGCATTCCAGATCGTAACAACTCGCTGCGTAAAAAAATGTTTCTTCATGTCGTCTCTGGCTCTTTTGCCGATCATCTTAAATCTGTGCCCTTTGGTTATCGACCCCTCTGCCACTGGAAACAGTTTCTCCTTGTTTACTCTATCAAAACCATTCATGATTTTGAACACCTCCATCAAATCTCTCCTTAACCTTCTCTCTTTGAATGAGAACAACCCCAGCCTCTCCACATAACTGAAGTCCCTCATCCCTGGCACCATTCAAGTAAATCTCTTCTGCACCCTCTCTAAGGCCTTGACATCCTTCCTAAAGTGTGGTGCCCAGAATTGAACACAATACTCCAGCTGAGGCCTAACCAGTGTGTTATAAAGGTTTAGTGTAACTTCCTTGATTTCGTACTCTATGCCTCTATTAATAAATGATGTGGAGATGCCGGTGATGGACTGGGGTTGACAATTGTAAACAATTTTACAACACCAAGTTATAGTCCAGCAATTTTATTTTAAATTCACAAGCTTTCGGAGGCTACCTCCTTCCTCAGGTGAACGATGTGGAAATGATTTCCACATCGTTCACCTGAGGAAGGAGGTAGCCTCCGAAAGCTTGTGAATTTAAAATAAAATTGCTGGACTATAACTTGGTGTTGTAAAATTGTTTACAATCTATTAATAAAGCTCAGGATACCATATGCTTTTTTAAAAGCCTTCTCAACTTGTCCTGCCACCTTCAAAGATTTGTGTATGTTCATCCCCAGGTCTCTCTGTCTCTGCACCCCCTTTAAAATTGTATCAATTAGTTTATATTGCCTCTCCTCATACTTCCATCCAAAATGCTTCACTTCACACTTCTCTGCATTAAATTTCATCTGCCATGTGTCTGCCCATTTCACCAGTCTGTCTATGTCCTCCTGAAGTCTGTTACTATCCTTTACATTGTTTACTACATTTCTGAGTTTTGTGTCATCTGCAAACTTCAAAATTGTACCCTCTATACCCAAGTCCAGGTCATTATTAGATATCAAAAAGAGCAGTGGTCCTGACCCCTGTGGAACACCACTGTAAAACATCTGTCCAGTCTAAAAAAACAACCGTTCACCACTATTCTCTGCTTTCTGTCCCATAGCCAATTTTGCATCCACGTTGCCACTATCCCTTTAATCTCATGGGCTTTCATTTTGCTAACAAGTCTATTATGTGGTACTTTATCAAATGCCTTTTGAAAGTCCATATACACATTAACTACACTACCCTCATCAACCCTCTCCGTTACTTCATCAAAGAACTCAATCAAGTTAATCAAACACGATCTTCCATTAACAAATCTGTCCTGACTTAGTTTTGTCCCAGATAATTGTCTGCAAAAGCTTTCCCACCACCGACATTAGGCTGACTGTTTTGTAATTGCCGGGTTATCCCTCTCCCTTTTTTTGAACAGGGTACAACATTTTCAATCCTCCAGTCCCCCGGCACCATCCCCATATCTAAGGACATTGGAAGATTGTGTCCAGAGCCTCTGCAATTTCCATCCTTACTTCCCTCAGTAACCTAGGATGCAGCCCATCTGGACCGGGTGACTTTTCAACTTTGAGTACTGCCAACCTTTTAAGAACTTCCTCTTTATCTATTTCTATCCTATCCAATATCACTACTACCTCCTCCTTTACTGCTACAATGGCAGCATCCTCTTCTCCAGTGAAGACGGATGCGAAGTCTTCATTTTGTACCTCAGCCATGCCCTCTGCCTCCACAAGAAGATCTCCTTTTTTGTCCCATGCTTCCTTTGACTACCTTTTTACTATTTATATGTTTATAAAAGACTTTGGGGTTCCCTTTTATCTTAGCCGCTAGTCTATTCCCATATTCTCTTTGCCCCTCTTATTCCCTTTTTTAGACCTCCTCTGTACTTCCTGTATTCAGCCTGGTTCTCTATTGTATTATGAACCTTGCATTCGTTATAAGCCTCCTTTTTCAGTTTCATTTTAATCTCTATCTATTTAGTCATCCAGGGAGCTCTAGCTTTGGATGCCCTTCCTTTCCCCCATGTAGGGATGTGTCTACTCTGCACCCGAACCAACTCCTCCTTGAAGGCCTCCCATTGTTCAATTATTGTTCTGCCTACTAATTTTTGATTTCAATCCACCTGGGCAAGATCCCTTTTTAACTCACAGAAATTTGCCCTCCTTCAGTTAAGCATTTTCACATTTGATTGTCCCTTGTCCTTTTCCATAACTGTTCTAAACCTAATGATATTGAGAAAATCAGAGTCGGTTAAAATTAAAAGATGCTTTGTGATTCATTTAATTCAAGGCCAAACACACTGACACCAGTGGTAGCAAGAAGACACAGTCCAAGTGGAAAGATTTCCTTTGTGCATCATGTGCAGTGTTATTGTAAACATGTTCTTTATATGTGGTTTTATGATTTCATTACATAGAGCACAGACATCATTAGTTGTTTTGTTTGCGCAAATGGCAAATGCTGGGCTCCATTGAAAGTCCTTTAAATTGTAATTATTTTAACAGACATTTTGAGAAAATGAAAAGAATTATACAGGATACATCATTTTTTCTTCAATTCATTGAAGTTCTACATTTGTCTCACTTCAGACCAGTTTAGTTTGGATGTTCCCATACCTTTCAAAAATGGTAACGCCAATGCAATGTAAAGTGCCTAATCGAAAGTTGAGGTGCTGTTCCTCGAGCTTCCCTTGAGCTTCATTGGAACAGTGGGAGGCTTAGGACAGAGAGGTCAGAGTGGGAGTGAGACGGAGAATTAAAATGGCAAGCGACCAGAAACTCAGGGTCATGCTTGTGGACTGAATGGAGTGATCACCCAATTTGTGTTTGGTCTCCCCGGTGTAGAGGAGACAGCATCGTGAGCAGCAAATACAGTATACTAAATTGAAAGAAGTACAAATAAGTCACTGTTTCACCTGGAAGGAGTGTTTAAGGCCCTGGATGGTGGGAAGGGAGAAGGTGAAAGGACAGATGTTGCAGGTGTTGGGGTGATGGAAGAGTGAACCAGGGTGTCGCAGAAGGAGTGGTCCATTCAGAATGCTGAAAGGGGAGGGGAGGGGAAGATGTGTTTGGTGGCGGCATTGTGCTGGAAGTGATGGAAATGGAGGAGGATGGTCTGTTGAATGCGATGGGGTGTTGCCATTTACATTTAATCACTCCTACCCTCCACCTTATTACAGACTCACCCTTTTTTTCTTTCCTCCTCATCCCTTCTTCCCCCCACCCTCTTTCCCTGGCTCTGTACTTGCTTAGAAACTGTATAATCTTTACTTCTTCCAGTTCTGACGAAAGGTCATTGACCTGAAACGTTAACTCTGCTTCTCTCGCCACAGATGCTGCCTGACCTGCTAAGTATTTCCAACATTTTATGTTTGTATTTCAGATTGCCAGTATCTGCAGTATTTTGCTTTTGAATAATAAAACGTACCCTTGTATCGTATTAATCCTTGGCAGCCTACTGATCCATGCATGCATTCTAGTGGAGAGGGATTATGCAGTCTCATGCGTAGATGTCCATCAAGATCCTTAGCATTTGTGGAACTGCATAATTAGTGGATGTTTTAGAAGTCCAAATGATAGATCTTCCTACCCATGTTCTTTGACAAAAAGTAAAATTGGATTAAAAACTTATGGAATGCTTTCATCTATGGTAAGAGACAAGAGTAAAAACTATTGATCTTGATAACTGTGGTCTTAAAATTCAGGTTTTGGAGTCAACTTTGAATGGCTTAAGTTTAAGCCTTCTAAAGTATCCAAATAAAATTCTGATTTTATCCTGTCACTCATTCTTAGTTACTGTGGTGCTTGCCGAAGTTCGACATTGCAGGCTTCTTGCTCCGGCGACATAAAGGGATGAGCTACATGCAAAAAGCATAAAAGTAAATTAGTGTTTTTGATAAAGTTGTTACCGGTTGGTGGAAAAAGTTAAGAAAGGCTGCAGAGAAATAGTAATATCTGGGAGTTTAATATTAGGAGAGTATGTTCACTTTAGAAGGGTCGTATGTCAAAGTTTTCACTAAACTTGCCAATGGAAACTGGGAAAAGCAAACTCTCCTGAATCAGGAATTGAGAGGGCTGCAGATTCAGATCATGTAATTGGCCTAAACTAGGAAAATGAGAGAGGAGGAGTAACATGGTTAGTTTTTCTGAGACTATGTTAATTGAGGACTTAAACACTGTGCACTGAGACTTTGGATAAGCTTTCTTTATGGTTCTTGCCTCTGAAAGATAATTCTATGAATTCTGATTTAAGAATTAGCTAGTTTGAACCTTTCATTTTTAAATCTGTGTGCTGCATGACCTGGCGGACTGATAATTCCCTCGCCTCTCTGACAATGCTGGAACCCTGACGCAGTTTCCTGGTAACAAGGGCAGATGGAAGAGAAATCTGCCAGGGACTTGGGCTCTGTCACCATATATGTGTGGCGGGTGGAGAAGGAGAGGTTAGTATGTCTGAGGGAGGGAAATACATGTTGGGCGGTGAGACGATGGTAGGCCTCACCTCTGCATTTTCCTTTAGTCTCTGCCACTATCCCACTTGATTTGGGCAGGATCGTGGAGGAGAATCCTGCCAAGGGAGTGTTAACATGGTGCTAACATTGAGATGGAGCACTGTACTACTCTGGGCATGAACTGAAAAGAACACATTTAAAAGGGAGGCGGGGGAGGGATCCAAGATTTAGTACAAATTTAGACCTTGGGTTTTGAATGAATCTGACCCTTTCATAAACAAGGACACTGCCATTTTATATGTTCTGCCATAAATATCCTGTCTTCACTGTAACTGGGGTCACAGCACTAAATGCAGTTTCAGTACTTTTTCCCTCATGAGCACTGATTAGCAAAGACTTTATGGTGGTGGTGTGTTTGTGTGTGTGTGAACGTAAATGTTTGTGAACGTGAATGTGCGTGTGCACCTGCATGTGTAGGTTAGTGTGTGTCGGGGAAGGCATAGTCTAAAGGGGGCTATCGGATCATCGGATCTCTTATGATCTTGAGGAGTATGTATCCAAGCCTTGTTAAGTCAGTTTGCTTGGTTACCCCCTCAATTTTTGAACTTTAGATTCTAATGCTGATACAAATTCTGAATCCAAAGCTTAATTCGTATAAACACTTTGGGCCTGAAATATCCGCGGCCATGCTGGATTTATACCCTCCGGCACTCTCCAGTGCAGGCCCTACTGGAGTTTGTGCAATCAGTGGCAGAGGAAACTGTGACATATAAAGTGGTATTGTCCATGAACCTCTATATTTGTACAGTCAATGGAAGGGCACCTCATTAGCATGAGACAAATGGGTGCAAGCATCATTTTGGGTGCATTTTTGGCACTCGTTCTTGGTGGGGTAGGGATTGCGTAGGCCCGCTCCCGGCCCTGGTCATGCCCCCCTTGGAGGGGGCCAATCGTCCCTTTTTAAAAAAAAATTGGGGGGCCTTTCTTTGAGGGTCTAGTATGATTCTCTGGATTGGAACTCACCAGTCGGGCCCACATGGAGGCTGGCATGTGGGGGAAGGGCATTGAGGTGGCAGTAGGCCTGACTGCCCAAATTTTTCTTCATTGTCTGCTGCTATCCCACAATCTCACTGGAGAATTGGAGGAGAATTCCAGCCGTCTTTTTTAAACCTGCACCCCAAGGCAGAAGGTTGGATAGGCTGGGAACACAGGAAGAAAAGAACATTAACAGACCTGATTAAGGGATTATGTGAGGAGGGGTGGGATTTTACAAACAACTGGGACTGTTTCCCACACTGGGGGAAACACTCCAAGTTGAAATAGACGTGTTGCAGCTGTCAGCCTGTGGCAGCTGCAAAGGTCCATTTGACAGGTTAGGGGGGGAAAACCCTCACTGATTGCAGGAGGCCACTCCGTCACTTGGGACAAAGTTTGGCCTCCACCACCCTCCTCCTGACAAGAAAATTCACCAACTTGCACACTTACCCCGGGGTCCAGAGACATGTACCTACCTTGCGGACCCCCTCAGATGTACATCTTCCGGATGGGGGCCGCCGTAGCTGCAGTCATGACCTCCTCGGAGGGCGAACAGCATCACCAGCCTCACCAGCCTCGTCGGCCACGCCGTCCACCTCTGACACGTGGAGCTCCACAACAGAGTGCTGTGACACATCCACCTGCACAGCAGAGAGAGATGCGTCGCAGAGGGCACTACCCACGCCACAGGGTCCACAGACCGAGGCTCAGCTTCCTGGACCTCTCTGAGCAGCATTGTACACGGAGGCTCAGAGTCACTCGACATGTAGTCGTGGACATCTGCAGCCTCCTTCATGCCGAGCTGCTCCCGGCTGGCCCGAGCACCATCTTCTTACCTGTCCCTGTCAAAGTCATCACTGCCCTCAACAACTTCTCCTTTGCATCCTTCCAGGGTGCCACCGGGCACATCGCTGACGTTTCTCAGTCGTCTGCACAAAAGAGCCCTGCAAATACACCTACACCCACTCTGCAGTGACACAATGGGTGGCATCAAGTGTGTGTGTTTACGGTGAACCCCATGAAAGGGACCTATTCCACAAGCCAGTCAAGAACGGGCAAGACGTGGCAGTAGTGGTGATAATAATAGGATTTATTGTGCATGTGGCAGATAAAAAATATAAATAAAAAACATGACAAATCGTCAAAACACCCTTGTGCATTCCCTTTGTGCTCACAAAACCTTCGCCTTGCGTTTAAGGGAACCCCTACGTGGTGCTACCCCTGTGGCTTCAGCAGAGATAGTGGCAGGTTGCTCTTGTCCATGCCCTGACCGATTAGATGCTCTGCGCGGACGCCCTCTAGGTTTCGGTGCCCGTGAGGGCCCCTCCAAATACTGTTCCACCTGCACCTGTGCAGGGGCAGACTCGGCCATTGTTGAGCCGTGCTTGACGCTCGATGGAGGCTAGCCTTTCCTCCATCACAGACATTCCCGCACCTACCCGCGACACTATCGCAGTGATGCCTTCACGTCCCTGCGACACTATCTCGGAAATACCCCCCTGTACCTGTGCCACCATTCCACTCATGCAGGAGTTTTTTAAAAATTCATTCATGGGATGTGGGCGTCGCTGGCGAGGCCGGCATTTATTGCCCATCCCTAATTGCCCTTGAGAAGGTGGTGGTGAGCCGCCTTCTCGAACCGCTGCAGTCCGTGTGGTGACGGTTCTCCCACAGTGCTGTTAGGAAGGGAGTTCCAGGATTTTGACCCAGCGACGATGAAGGAACGGCGATATATTTCCAAGTCGGGATGGTGTGTGATTTGGAGGGGAACGTGCAGGTGGTGTTGTTCCCATGTGCCTGCTGCTCTTGTCCTTCGAGGTGATAGAGATCGCGGGTTTGGGAGGTGCTGTCGAAGAAGCCTTGGCGAGTTGCTGCAGTGCATCCTGTGGATGGTACACACTGCAGCCACAGTGCGCCGGTGGTGAAGGGAGTGAATGTTTAGGGTGGTGAATGGGGTGCCAGTCAAGCGGACTGCTTTGTCCTGGATGGTGTCGAGCTTCTTGAGTGTTGTTGGAGCTGCACTCATCCAAGCAAGTGGATAGTATTCCATCACACTCCTGACTTGTGCCTTGTAGATGGTGGAAAGGCTTTGGGGAGTCAGGAGGTGAGTCACTCGCTGCAGAATACCCAGCCTCTGACCTGCTCTCGTAGCCACAGTATTTATATGGCTGGCCCAGTAAAGTTTCTGGTCAATGGTGACCCCCAGGATGTTGATGGTGGGGGATTCGGCGATGGTAATGCCATTGAATGTCAAGGGGAGGACTCCTCAATCCTCATGCGCGATTGTGGAGAGTGCACGTGGCACCTGTTCCAGCACCTCGCAAATGTGCTGCTGCCCCTCGATAACTCTCCTTTTCACGACTGGCCCCCAGGGTTCAGCATCTGGGTCCAGCTGAGCAGAGCCTGGAGAAGAGTGCTCCCACCGACGCGGACTCTCCATGGCTGCCCCTGCCACCAGGGTCTGCTCGTGCTCACATGTGTGTGGTGACTCACTATATGCAAGCCCAACTAAGTGAGGACGATGACCCACCGAGGTGTGTGTATCTGCGCTGGTGGATGCATGGCTCAGATGTGACGATGGACCCTCCACGGTCACGGCGCTCGCAGATGGCCCTGCAAGAGAACAGAAAGCAATATTAGGCATGTGGACAGATGTTGAGGTGCTGCAGATGCCAAGTGATGCTAAGATCATTCGCTATCATGAGTGCTGAGTGTTAGCTTTCTGTCACCGGTCGCTTGTGCAATCCCAGCCTCGGCATCCGCCACGGGCAGACACTCCAGTGTGCGGCTGATCTCCAATGCCTGCTGCTCTGCGTCTGTTAGTGCCACCTGGTGTTCCAGGCCCCCTCCAGTCGTTGCCCTGTCCTGGGCGTTCTGGCATCTCTTCTCCTATCAAGGCAAAACACAGAGGCGTGATTGAGTGATGGTTGCATGGTGAGCCGCTGCATGCATTGGTGTGGGTGGGGGTGAGTGTGTGCAACATAGCCATGATATTGTATGAGGATTGGGTTGCGTGGTAGTGTTCGAATGGGGACAGGGGCGGTGAGTACGTGCAGGCACGGTGAGGATGATAGTTGAGTGGATGTGAGGAGTGATGTGAGACGTTGTGGTGGCAGTGCAGAAGGGGTTGTGTGGTGGTGGAGGTGATGTGGAAGACGGAGTGTGGGAGAATGCGTAAGTATACTCACTTTGGCTGACCTGGTTAGGTCATTAAATCTCTTCCTGCACTGGACCCAGGTTCGTGGCACATTGCCGCTGCTGGTGACCTCCTCGGCCACCTCCAGCCAGGCCTTCTTCGTGGTGGAGGGAGGGCACTTCCTCCATCGGATGGAAAAAGGATTTCCCTCCTCCTCCTCACCCCATCCAGCAGCACCTGGAGTGAGGAGTCCGAAAACCGTGGGGCAGCCTTTCCTCTGGCCTGCTCCATGGTTCAGAATTGGTTGTTTGCTGCAGGAGGAGCATTGGTGGACTGCCCCTTTAAATAGGGCTCCTCCAGCTGACAGACCTTGCTGCGCATGCGCAGTCCGCCCGCTGTGCAGCTTTCCAGCGCGAAACCCGGAAGCACAGGTAAGTGGTTTCAATTAGCCTGCGATTCCGTGCGGAGCACACTGATTTCACCGGGCGCGTTACCCACGCGCTCAGTCGACCCCCCGCTGAGAAGCCGCCACCCTCCTAATATTGGGCCCATGGACTATGTGCTGGAAGTGATGGATAATTATGTTAATGGATGACCTTGCATTATCGGCGAGGTTAGCCTCTTAAGGCGCAGGTACAACCAGGCATGATGCATTACAATCCCACCACCAGTGTGCCAGAACCACATCATTGGCCCTTAATTTTAGATACAGAAGATACATAGTGAGAAACTATGAAATATGGCCTGGGAAAATCCCTGGGGGTTCTGCAAGAAAATGGCCAGGTTTTTAAAAAGAAATCGCAGGGGGCCAATCAATGATAAGACAGCATAAGGTTTTCAGTGATGGTGGTGGTGGGGGGGAGGGGCTGGAATCTGAGCAACCTCCGCCCTCCCGCAAAGGCAGCCAGCGTGGGGCAAGCAGATATCAGAGATGCGTTGGTAGTGGGCTGGGCACCCACCAGCCCCACACAAGCTAGGTGCCCTCCAGCTGACCCTGTAAAACTCCAGCAGAGGTCAGCGTTGTACAGCACCAGCGGGCATGATCCTGGCAAGGCCGCTGTGATCACACCCAATGGATTTTCGATGGCATGATTTATACGTCACAAATGCGCTGACCTGATATATCACGAGTGACAAAATGGGATGTAAATCATGTCCCACAGCCTCTCATCATAAACTGTGCTTATACCGCACTTTAGGCAGTTAACTTCTAACTAAAATGATAAAGGTTAGATGTAAATTTGAATTTTAAATGGGAACTAAATTGACACGTAAATCGGGGAGTGGGTCCAGTGACCTTGCTGTGAAAGCTTTTTTTTTCCATTCCCAATGCCATCTATGCTGATCTGTGAGTAGCTGTCATGAAATAAAAAATAGTGGAAGTTACATCATATAATAACATAGTTTATATAATTGAATCAGTTCTTGGTTTATCCAGGCTCCTGACTGTACAAGAAACCACAGACAGCCCATTAGGATATTTTAGATGGATGTTTAAACAGAGGCAAAAAGCAGTGAAAGGGATAATGAGGAGAATTAACGGTGGCCTGCTTTGGCTGCTTAAATTGTAATTAAGTAAATTGAATAATGTAAGACATGACTTTTCACCTCCTGTCACATAGAGTGCGATTCATTCTCAGAAACATCCTATATATGACTCACACTAATTATGAGGCAGCTTTATCTTGAATAACAGTATATTTAATGGGGAGTGCAGTGCCTGGCATCCATTATCTCTTTAATGCACTGGCTTTTAGTATATTACATTCCGTATGGAAAAAGTGCTTCTTCAGATTTATTGGAGACATTCTAAAAATCAAAGATGTATTGGGACAATCCAATCCGGGTTAAGTATTAATGCCGGAGATCCTACTGAAGTAATAACTTGCTGCTATGAGCAAAAGGCTTGTTAGAAGCTATGGAAATGGTTGTAACTCTGTAGCTGCAAGATGTGCCTTGTATACAAGTATAGTTTATATAATGACTTTGCAATTAAGTTTTTAAAAGCCAGGATAAAGCTCAGTTACATATTGATGTCCTTGAACCTATTATTACAGATGAAAGTTATGTTTTTATGTTTTCCTTTTTAATAGTAATTTTTCCATATTTAGTAAATAAAGCATAATATCTTTGGACAGAATAGAACAAAAAGAGGTCAATTTGCTTAAAAATTTCAGGCCCTCAGTTTTACACTTTCCCTCAGCACAAAACACGGCCCAAGTTTCAGCACATTATATGCAAGAAGTTTATCTTCCAATTTTCCTTATCCCTCCTTTCCAATACCTGAGTATCCCTGTTCCTTATAGCACCCTGAGGCAAAAAGGCAGGCATGTGACCTCCCCCCAGACAATAAACTAAATAAGCAGGGGGAGGGTCCCAGTGGAGAGAAATCTAGAATGCTAAAGAGAAGAGACAAAGAAGCAGTGCAGGAAAGTGATTGGGGTAAGGATAACCAGATTGGGTCAGGAAGGGACAGAGCGTACAAACACAAAGAGTGCACTAACAAATAGGGTGCGGGTAAGAAAAAATGGTAATAAGACAAATAGGGCCATAGTAAAAAAAATGTTAAGATGTCTAAAAATGTAAAAAGTCAAATCTAAAGGCACTGTATCTGAATGCACGAAGCATTCATAATAAGATAAACAAATTAGCAGCGCAAATAGATGTAAACGGATATGATATAATTGCAATTACAGAGACACGGCTTCAGGGTGACCAAGGCTGGGAGCTGAATATCCAAGGGTATTCGATATCTAGGAAGGACAGGCAAAAGGAAAAAGAGGTGGGGTGGCATTGTTAGTAAAGGATGAAATCAGAGCAATAGTGAGAAAGGACATTGGCTCAGAAAATCAAGATGTAGAATCAGTCTGGGAGGAGTTAAGAAGCACCAAGGGGCAGAAAACACTGGTGGGAGTTGTCTATAGGCCTCCAAACAGTCGTGGTAATGTAGGGGATGGCATCAAACAGGAAATTAGAGATGCATGTAACAAGGGTACTACAGTAATCATGGGTGACTTTAATCTACACATAGACTGGCCAAACCAAATAAGCAATAACACTGTGGAGGATGAATTCCTGAAGTGTGTACGAGATGGTTTTTTAGACCAGTATGTTGAGGAGCCAACCAGGGAACAGGCTAGATTGGATATTGTGCAATAAGAAGGGGTTAATTAATAATCTTGTTGTACGGAGCCCTTTAGGGAAGAGTGACCATAACATGATAGAATTCTTCATTAAGATGGAAAGTGAAGTAGTCCAATCTGAAACTAGGGTCCTAAATCTAAACAAAGGAAACTACAAAGGTATGAGGAGTGAGTTGGTTCTGATAGATTGGGAAGCTTTATTAAAAGGCATGGTGGTGGATAGGCAATGGCTAACATTTAAGGAACGAATGCATGAATTGCAACAATCATACATTCCTTTCTGGTGCAAAAACACAAAAGGAAAAGCGGCCCGATCATGGCTAACAAAAGAAATTAAGGATAGTATTAGAACCAAAGAGGAGTCATATAAAGTTGCCAGAAAAAGTAGCAAGCCTGAGGATTGGGAGCAGTTTAGAATTCAGCAAAAAAGGACCAAGAGATTGATTAAGAGGGGAAAAATAGAGTATGCGAGTAAACTTGCAAGGAACATAAAAGTGGACTGTAAAAGCTTCTACAAGTATGTAAAAAGAAAAAGATTAGTGAAGACAAATGTAGGTCCCTTACAGTCAGAAATGGGAGAATTTATAATGGGGAACAAGGAAATGGCAGAGCAATTAAACAAATACTTTGGTTCTATCTTCGCAAAAGAGGACACAAATAACTTCCCAGAAATGCTAGGGAACCAAGTGACTAGTGAGAAGGAGGAATTAAAGGAAATTAGTATCAGTAAAAAAAAATAGTGCTGGAGAAATTAATGGGACTGAAAGCGGCTAAATCCCCAGGGCCTGATAATCTGCATCCCAGAGTACTAAAAGAGGTAGCCATGGAAATAATGGATACATTAATTGTCACCTTCCAAAATTCTATAGATTAGGGAACAGTTCCTGCAGATTGGAGGGTGGCAAATGTAACCCCACTATTTAAAAAAGGAGGGAGAGAGAAAACAGGGAACTACAGACCGGTTAGCCTAACATCAGTAGTAGGGAAAATGCTAGAGTCTATTATAAAGGATGCGATAACAGGACACTTAGAAAATATCAACGGGATCAGACAAATTTTTGATCAGCAAGGGAGTCAAAGGATATGGGGAAAGGGCGGGAAAGTAGAGTTGAGGTAAAAATCAGATCAGCCATGATCTCATTAAATAGCGGAGCAGGCTCGAGGGGCTGAATGGCCTACTCCTGCTCCTATTTCTTATGGTCTTATGGTCAGACAAAGTCAACATGGATTTATGAAAGGAAAATCATGTTTGACAAACCTATTGGAGTTTTTTGAGGATGTAACTGGTGGAATAGATAATGGAGAACCAGTGTATGTGGTTTATTTGGATTTTCAGAAGGCCTTTGATAAAGTCCCACATAAGAGGTTAGTGTGCAAAATTAAGGCACGTGGAATTGGTGGCATGGATTGAAAATTGGTTAACAGACAGGAAACGGAGAGTAGGAATAAATGGGTCTTTTTCGGGGTAGCAGGCAGTGGCTAGTGGGGTACTGCAGGGATCAGCTATTTACAATATATATCAATGATTTGGAGGGAACCAAATGTAATATTTCCAAGTTTGCTGACGACACAAAACTAGGTGGGATCATGAGTTGTGAGGAGGATGCAAAGAGGCTTCAAGGCGATTTAGACAAGTTGAGTGAGTGGGAAAATACATGGCAGATGCAGTATAATGTGGATAAATGTGAAGTGATCCACTTCGGAAGGAAAAACAGAAAGGCAGAGTATTATTTAAATGGTGATAGATTGAGAAATGTTGATGTCGAAAGGGACCTGGGTGTCCTTGTACACCAGTCACTGAAAGAAAACATGCAGGTGCAGCAAGCTATTAGGAAGGCAAATGGTATGTTGGCCTTCATTGCAAGAGGATTTGAGTACAGGAGCAAGGAAGTCTTACTGCAGTTATACAGGGCCTTGGTGAGACCACACCTGGAGTATTGTGTGCAGTTTTGGTCTCCTTACCTAAGAAAGGATATACTTGCCATAGAGGGAGTGCAGCGAAGGTTCACCAGACTGGTTTCTGGGATGGCAGGACTGTCGTATGAGGAGAGATTGGGTCGAATCGGCCTGTATTCACTTGAGTTTAGAAGAATGAGCGAGGATCTCATTGAAACATATAAAATTCTGACAGGGCTTGACAGACTGGATGCAGGGAGGATGTTTCCCCTGGCTGGGGGGGTCCAGAACGAGGGGTCACAGTCTCAGGATATGGGGTAGGACATTTAGGACTGAGATGAGGAGAAATTTCTTCACTCAGAGGGTGGTAAACCTGTGGAATTCTCTACCACAGAAGGCTGTGGAGGCCAAGTCACTGAATATATTTAAGAAGGAGCTAGATAGATTTCTAGACACAAAAGGCATCAAGGGGTATGGGGAGAGAGTGGGGATATGGTATTGAGATAGAAGATCAGCCATGATCATATTGCATGGTGGAGCAGGTTCGAAGGGCCGAATGGCCTAAGCTTGCTCCTATTTTCTATGTTTCAATGTTTCTATAACCACCTATGACCATCTGCCAGAAGGACTTGCCCTGCTGATTTCTTTCATTCTCTGTGGAGGGGTTGCTGGTCTTTTTTTGACACTGGAGTGGAATTTATGACGTGGAGAATCGCCAGTACAGTACGGTCTCCTCCAGTGTCCTCCATCACTGTACAGGTTTACAGAGTGCCTAGAGTGAAAATTAAAGATTTTTCCAGAAGTTTGGATTCCACAGTGCAGGAGGTCAAGGATAAAAGGAACAAGAATAGGAGGGTGCATGCCCACTGGTGCTGTACACACAGGGGATTTTATCTGGGAGGTTTCCGCAGGGTCTTGTAGCTGGGAAGCAGGGGGCGGGGGGAGCCCATGGCAGCAGAGCCCAGGCACTCCTGGTATTCCTAGCCGCACTAAGCAAAGTTCAACACTTACCTTACAGGGCCCCTTCTATCTGCAGACCAGGTTTCACTGAGCGGGGTGGTTGTGGTGGGCATCACACTCAGTCAGTGGTTAAAATACCATCAGGGTCCTAATGACATCGAAGCCGATATTAACTAGGCTCCCACCCGGGTTAGGCGGGCGCCTCGGTTACCTAAAATGAGGGCCCAGTTAAAGTGGTGATGGGCAGCAATGGAGAAGTGAATTTAACTGCATGCCCGCCCCACTGGGCGGAGTGGGTTAAAATCCCCCCAGTAAGTCACAGGAAGCTCAAGATATAGTTTACTTTGTGGGCCTTTGGTCTGAATGTTGACTATCCATCCACTTTTTCGCCATCCTCAATGTCATCTGTGTCATCTTCATCATCTTTTTGAAGGTTCTCATCCAATAGTGGCATCATGTGTTTTCTCCATTGCACAACAATATTGATTATTCTCTCTGGGAGGTATTGGAGGAAGCCACCAGACCTGCCAAGGTACGAAGCATTGCTTGAGGACTCCAATGGTCTACTCGTTCAGGGCTGTAGTTGACTCGTCGATCTGGTTGTAGCGTAGTTCGGCCAGTGAACATGGCGTCCTTATAAGATTCTTGAGCCACGTGTGTAAGGAATAGCCTCTTTCCAAGTTGCCTGCTGTGCAGGGGCAAAGTGTGGGGAATGGAGGGTGAGTTCAATATGAAAGCTGCACAGCAGCTGCAGAGAAAATGGGCACAGACCTGCGTGATCACACATCAGCTGCACATTAAGGGAATGAAAGGCTTTGCGGTTCATGAAGGCAGTCGGCCCTGCGGGGAACAAGATGAACTTGCCTGCTTTAGCGAACATAGCATCAGTCATTTGCTTCATGCAAGCATGCCAGAGGCAAAGAAGTTGAGGGCTGTATTAACACTGACTGAAACAAGCAATGCAGTGCCAGCTGTGGCAGTAGGTTGAAGGTCTGTTGAAGGGGACAACACAGGTCTGTGACGGAGTCCCTGGAAACGTGCACCCTCCTTACCCACTGCTCCTCTGCAAACTGCAGGTATCTCATTCGAGGCCTATACATCCTATTGGGAGATTAAGGATGTCTATGAACTCACCTCCTTCTCTGTGGTCTCCCTGCAGCTGCAGCTCCATGTGGTCCTCCCACCTGTTGCTGCTCCTTCTCTTCCTCTTGCCAGAATGGAATGGCCAAAAGGATTCCTATTTTCAGTAACAGCCAGGCCCCTCTTAATCTTCCTGAAGCTTGTCCAGTCACTACAAACAAAAAAAAAACAGTGCTTCTGCGCCCAAAAATGATTGTAAACTAACAGCAAGGCGTCTGCCAAATATTTACAGCGATTTAATTGCGAGCAGGTGAATGCCCCTTTAATTGCTGCTGGAACTGTTCACCTCCCATGAATAAACAACCCATGATTTGTGGGTGGGTTTAGAAAGTAGCGGTGACAGCATTGAGTTAAATGAAAATGGCATTCAGGTCCTAAAAATGTCATAGGACCCTTATTTTAATGTATTAATGAGTAGGGCGGGAACACTGGCTGCCTAAATTAAGGTCACCTCCAAACAGGCAAGCCGATAAACGGCACTTGAAAATCAGTTTCACTCTCTCCTCCTCCAATCCTCCCAGGTCATTCCCATATTCTGTTCCCCTTTTCCCCTCAATTCAACCTGGCAATGTTCTTCCACCTCCTGGGTAAGTTGACATTCTTTTCCTTCTTCCTCCTCAATTCAGCATGGCATTCGTTTCTTCCGCTCCAAACCAGTTCAAGGTGGTACTCTTTGTCTGTGCCCCGCCCTTCCCCCCATTAAAGCTGGTACTTTTCTTCGCCTCGGTTGAAGGTGGCCTTTTATTCCCCCCTTCCGATCTCCTCGGTTCACGCTGGCACTCTTTCACTCCTACTGCATTCTGTAGGTAGGAATTCCCATTCTTGTGATGATTGCCACCTGCAGTAGGCAGTGACCGACATCACTTCCAATTGAAGCGAAGCTGAGGGAGGAAGGTCCAGGTTCAAGCTGAGTTTTGACAACAATCACTGTCGTGGAGCAGGCTCCCAAAAATCTGACAGTGTGAAATGCTAACAGTTGACATGTGTGGTGTCCCCTTCTGTTTTGGAGCTGTTTTATTCACCTTGGGGGTGAAACTGCTTTAGACCCGGCTTCTTGCTGGCAGAGGCCTGAAGGTAAGTCCTGAGAGGGGCGGGTGGGAAATGGAGCACCAACCAGAACGGGGATGGGGGTCGGGAGTGGGGGGGGGGGGGGGGGGGTGCGCAGTCAGGATACTGTGGAGTCGGGGAGGCATTCCTAGCTCCACAGAAACATTTATAAAAAACCTCACCTTTTGTTGGCGGCCGACACTTGGCTCGCAGCAGCCACTGAAGAATGCAGAGTAGAGCAGGCCCGGCTCCTGCTCCGCTCTGCCTTGTCCAATTTCCCAGAAGGGCCTAAGACGGGCGTTAGACCCCTCATTTACATATGTAAGGGGCCCATCCCTTCTGTTAGGTGGCCATCAGGAACGCCTGAAAAATGGCCCAATCAAATATTCGGTCCCTAAAATTGGCCCTCGCTGCGCCTGTTTTACACTCATAAAACCAGGAGCAATGAGGTCCAATTACTGCCACCTTGTGTCTTTCTAATGCCTTCTCACTGGTAATCTTTGTATTTCATCTAATACTGATCACCACTTTTCAATATTTTAAGAAATTTGCTCACAGCCTTTCAAAACTATCAGTAGCTCCTTTATAATTCTCTGCTCCTGTCCTTTACCAGTTGTTGCTCCTTCTAGGAACATAGGAACAGAAGTAGGCCATTCAGCCCTTTGAGTCTGTTCTGCCATTCTATTAGATCATGGCTGATCTATATCTTAACTCCATCTATCCACCTTGTTTCCTTAACCCTTAATACACTTACCTAAAAAAAATCTCTCATTCTCAGTTTGAAATTTTCAATTGACCTAGCCTAAAAAGATTTTTGTAGGAGAGAGTTCCAGAACAGCACTAGGCTTTATGTGAAGAAGTGCCTCCTAACATCACCCCTGAATGGTCTAGCACTAATTTTAAGGTTATGTCCCCTTGTTCTGGACTCCCCCACCAGAGGAAATAGTTTATCTCTATCTACCATATCAACTCCTTAAATCGTTTTAAACACCTCAATCCGATCATCCCTTAATCTTCTATACTCAAGGCAAAACAGGCACAGTCTATGCAACCTGTCTTCAAAATTTAACCCTTTTAGCCCTGGTATCATTCCAAAATTCTGGTGAATCTGCACTGCATCCCCTCCAAGGCCAATATATCCTTCCTGAGGTGCAGTGCCCAGAACTGAACGCAGCTTTATATAACTGTAACATAAATT
Organism: Heptranchias perlo; assembly: GCF_035084215.1. Lineage (NCBI taxonomy): Eukaryota > Metazoa > Chordata > Chondrichthyes > Hexanchiformes > Hexanchidae > Heptranchias > Heptranchias perlo. The sequence goes on from NC_090327.1 coordinate 107,133,056, forward strand.
CCACCCCTTTGTATTCAAGTCCCCTTGAGATAAAGGCCAACATTCCATTAGCCTTTTTAATTATGTTTGTACCTTTCCATTAGCTTTTAGTGATTTCTCTACTTGGATCTCTAAATCCCTCTGTTCCTCCACAGTTCCTAGCTTCTCGCCATTTAGAAAATACTCTAATCTATCTTCCTTTGGTCCAAAGTCGATGACATCACACTTCCCCACTTTGAACTCCATCTGCCACAGTTTTGCCCACTCACTTAATCCATTAATATCCCTTTGCAGCTTTCTGCTCCCATCTACACTACTTACTGTGCCACCTAACATAGTGTCATCAGCAAACTTGGACATACGCCTCTCCATTCCTGCATTTAAGTGATTTATAAATACAGTGAAAAGCTGACGCCCCGGTACAGATCCTTGGGGGTCACCTCCAGTCACATCCTGCCAATTTGGAGTACATACTCATTATCCCTACTCTCTGTCTCCTACCTCCAAACCAATTCCGTATTCATGTCAATAGGTTGCCTCCAATTCCACGTGCTCTCATTTTTATTAACAGTCTCCTATATGGAACTTTATCGAATGCCTTCTGGAAGTCCATATAAATAACATGCATAGATACTCCCTTATCTACCATGTTAGTTACCTCCTCAAAAATTCAACTAGGTTCATTAGACATGATTTACCCTTTATGTTGGCGTCTCTCTTTTTTTTGGTTCAGTTCCATAAAATGATTGTCCTTTCCTCAGTAGGTCTGTAACCAAAATGGAAACCTGTCTTGTCTTCTCCATATTGACAAACCACGCAGCATTTTCTATTTTTACTTCATTGAAATGTATTTGAAATATTGTCCAAACTGGATAAGAAATACAGATAAAAAGATTATTTGAAGCTTCTTCCATTCCAAAGGACTCTGGAATACTCTAGCACCTCTGTCTTTTTAACTATTTTTTTCTGTATCCCTAGGATAATAACAACATATTTTTAGGTTCCTATTTTAAGGAACACATAAGCCCCGATATTTACGGGAAAGAGGTGAGGGAACGGGACTGCCGTGTCTGCGGCCAGGAAACCCGGAAATACGGGAAACGTGGAGGTCCTACCGAATTTAACGGCAGGACCTCATTTAAATTTTTGTACTCAATTTCCCACCCAGCAACTGGCCAAATTGAGAAGCTGACTAGCTGCTATGCGGGAAAGCCTGCTGTACAAGGCCGCAGCCGGGGACCGGAGAGGAGGGAGGGAGGGAGGGAGGGAGAGAGCGCTCAGGGAAAGAGATTGCGGAGGAAGGGGGGAGAAATCGCGAGTGAGGAAGAGATCATGTGGGAGAGATCACGGGGGTGAGAGATCATGGGGGAGAGATCGCGGAGTGGGGGGTTGGTGTGAGATCACGTCGGAGAGATCGCACGGGTTGAGATCACGGGGAGAGATTGCGGGGCAGAGATTGCGGGGGTTGAGATCACAGGGATTGAGATCATGCGGGTTGAGATCGGGGATGGTGAGATTGCGGCAGGAGAGATCGCGGGGGAAAGAGATTGCGAGGGGCGGGACTTTACATGGGAGAGATCGCGGGGGCTGAGATCACATTGTTGAGACCGTGGGGGTGAGATCGCGGGGGGGTGGTGAGATCGCGGGAGAAGAGATTGCGGGAGAAGTGATCGCGGGGAGGGGGTCTGGAGATCACAGGGATGGGGTCTGGCGATCGCAGAGAAAGAGTCTGGAGATCCCAGGAAGGAAAGCCAATTGTGGCAGGTTTGCTTGGGGGGCCAAGGGGAAGCACACCTGCTCCTCCTGGTCCACAAGCAGTGCTGGAAAAGCACTTATCTGCTGGATCTGGCAGCTCTCGCCTCCTTTTAGCTGCTGGGCTTCCCGAGCCCAGGGACACTATCCAAATGGCTGCTAAAATCTGAGGCACGCAGCCTCATTAGAATATTTAAATTCCTGACCCGCCTCTCCAGAGCAGGTTACTCACCTGACCCCAACCTGCCCTGGTTAAGCCAGAAGAGGGCGCGTTCGTAGCAGGTTGGGGTCGGGTTTCCTATTTTTAAGAATTTAAACCCCTCCCCCCCTCCGACCCACTCCCACCCGTCCTGGGGAGTTAAAATCCCCCCCAACGTGTTTATTTCTTTTTATTAACCTTAATGATTTTCCCTTTGATCCAGTGAGGAGATTATCAGGGGAATTGGCCTCACTCAGCAGCACTCTTTATTGTGCTGAGCTATCATCAATTCTCATTTGTTCTGCTTCTGGGAAAAGGGAGGGGAAAATGACGGTCAGGCTGAAATAAGCATTTTCCTCCATTTAACTGAATGTGCAGTGCGATATAGTGTCTATTTGTTCAGCAGCAATTACTAACAACCTGGATGCTTTCCACCCTGCAGTATTTAATGTAAACCCAGCCAGCAGCGTTTCATATATACTATCCCATGGCAGGAAAGAGCTATTGTAAATTGCTCTATAATTCAATAAAGGAAAAGAGATTCTGCAAGGTTTGCACAAAAACTATTTAATTTCCCAAGAAAGTGCAGCTTTGTTTTTTTTTAAAAGCTGAGGAACTTTATTAACACACTCATTTGTACTTCATTCACGTGACTGAGCCTTTGCTGAGCCAGGGAGAACTGTTGAAGTTAATTAGAGTTTCCTTGGTGAACCGCTCAATGAGCATCATGTCAGTTACCTCCCATAATGTCAAAGTCAGCTCCAGTTAAAAAACAGAACTAGGCACAGAGACAAACGGACGCTGAAAGCATACGGAGGCACACAGGCACAGAAACACATGCAGAGACACACAACGGCCTAGAAATTCAGAGAGAACGTGTGCTGAGATTGTGGTGCGTGATAAACCCGCGCCACTCGGTAGCATTACAGGCAGCTCGCAAAATCCATACTCCCTGCTCATTAAAATGATAGCTGTGTGCAGCCAGCGCTGCCCGCGCTGTTCATTGGCTGCACGCATGAATGGGGAGCCGGATATTGGGAGGCCATGACACAACTGAAAGTCAGCCAGCACCTCTTAAAGGGTAGATGCATTGTGGCGGCAGGAAGTGGTGTTAATCGTTTCAGCAGTGAGATGGCTGAAGCTGGGAGACAGCGGGCACCGAGGCTCTCTGATGCTGCACTGGAGGCATTGGTGCAGGAAGTTGAGAGGAGGAAGGAGATTCTCTGTCCATCAGGGGGCTGGAAGCCGTCCAGGCACCTCATGCACATGCAGTGGGAGGAGGTTGCAAACAAGGTGAATTCCAGGAGCATTGCTCCCAGCTTCGTGGATGAGATGCCGGAAGAAGTTTAACGATCTGACTAGAGTTGTCAAGGTAAGAACACTTTTCAATTGGCTTCTCATCACAGCTGCACCCACTCACAGCCTCATTGATTGCAACACCCATAAGAGCTCCCCTCCTCCACCACCATGCATTCTGCTGCAATCAGTGCAGCACACTTCACTTAATATTATTCACCTCACCCTCAAACACTTAGAGCACTATTATAAAAACACCGTCAACTCACATCTCACACACACACTGGCAGCTATTCAACCATGACAGCCACATTACCCACATATCTTGCAAGACTGCCACTAATACACTTATCTCTTCCTTGAAGGTGAAGGTAGCACATAACACAAGGCAGCAGACTTGCACTGGTGGGGGATCAATGCATCTACATACCCTTTCCCCCATTGAGCGATGATGCTGGCAGTGATAGGAAGGGGCAGAGTGGAGGCCGTGGCCACTGGCAATGCTGGAGGATGTGCCAAGCAGGGTTTCTTTATACCTAATCCTTCTTGTCTCTTCTGACTTATCCCTCACCCCACATACTCTGCATGCGAAACTGCAGATGCTTCCAAACCACAGTTCTTCCTCTTTGCTCTCCCCCACACCACAACCTAACCCTTGTCCCATTTTCATTTCAGCTCCTCAGAATGTGGAAGTCCCGCAGCCAGTGGAGAAAGAGGACCAGAATGATCATAAAGATGCACCACGACTTGATCAAACTCTTGCAGCCACCAGACTGACACCACACAGACCTTAGAAGTTAGGTTAGAGAAGGGATCTGCAAGTGGTGACACACCGGGCATAAGTGCATAGGAACCAGGGCAGGGGAATAGGACGCCACAGATGCCATCTTACCAGAGGACGAGGTCAGATACCAGTTCTGCTGAGGACCCAGATGCAGACTTCGATGGGCCAGGCTACCAAAGAAGGGTAATGGGCACACACCAGGAAATGGTTGGTGCACTGGGCAGCCTGCCAGAGAGCTTGTGCGTAATGTCATGGAGCGTGGAGGAGTCCACCTCCAACTTGGTGCAAGGCTTTGTGCAGAGCTTGGAGATTCTTCTGTCCAATGTGGAAAGAGTGGTCAACTCCGTCAGCACCCACAGTGGAACCCACCATGATGGAGCGTCTCATAACAAACCTGACAGCTTCCATCACATCGCTTCCACTGCTGCCATGGAAGCTCAGGCAGCTGCCATCTTGGCCCTGGGTGCCACTGTTGAAAGGGGGAGGGGCTTCCGGGGAGTCACATCACTCCAGTGGTCTATTCTTCAACAGAGCACTAGGAGTACTGAGGTGCTGTCCCAGGAGAGTGGCCTTTACTCCGTGGAAGAGGCACTTGCTGACCTCTCTCAGGACGACAGCATACCTGCTGTCCTACCAGACACTCTGCCAGTGCCCTTGCTGTTGCCTGTCAGCCAGCCAGCCCAGACTGTTGCAGCCCAGGGCGAGATGGTGGCGTCTCAAGCCGGGCCCTCTAGGCCCAGAGCTGCTGAAGTTCATCCTCCAAGGCCATCTGCAGTCTCCTCAATGTAATTCAGCAGCCTTCCACCTCCCAAGCTGCAGCCATTGGGGAAACACCTTGTAGGAGCACCATGATAGGCAAAGGAATATGAAAGACAGGCACTAACACAATGCACAAGGGTGATTAGTGGGTTTTTTTCTGTGAACGATGAGATTATTTATTTGATAAATTTTGTTTTCAGATTTGGATGTGGTGTTGGTTTTTATCTTTGTAATCAAGTGGGGGCAAGACCAATAAGTTGGAGTGTGAGAGGATAATGTGATGGTGATTGAAAGAAGAGAGGTAAGGAGTGTGGGACTGCTGGTGAATGGGGAATTGGTGTCCTGAATTGTTCCTCAATGAGCGGTCTCTTAGATCTCGGGGAAAAAGGGGATCTGTTGGTCGCAGTCTCTCCTCCTCCTTTTCCTCCTCCTGATCTTCCTCCTCCTGCTCTTCCTCCTCCCTCTTGTGGTCGCCTGTCCTGCTCTGTGGTGTCTTCCTTCTTGCTCCCAATCGTGCTCTATTCCCAATGGTGGCCCTACCAGGCCACCCATGTTTGCAGCCAGATAAGTTGCAACAACTGCAAAAGCAGGCAAACCTCTGTTTGTGCAGACAAAATGAACTCTGAAGGGTACTAGAATGCTGCAAAAAAATGCATTGAAATCAAACATCAGCCAGAAGTATTAAACCAGCAACTAACCTGCATGATCTCTTTAAATAGTGCTGGAGAGGGGGGCACGTTCTGCTGAGCGAGGGCAGCACGTGGCGTCCGATTCGTATGGGTTGCCCAAAATGGCGGGCAAGTAGTTTGGAACCCTCATCTGAATAATTTTTTGCCTCCTTTACATTCAGCCAACGTGCGTTCCTTGCACGAGTGCTAACTCCTTCACCAAGATGGCATACAGTGAAGTTCCTGTCGGAAGTGTGTGCAAGCATTTTAGACGCTATTTTGGTCCTTAGGTGGCCACGTAGCACCTGAAAAACGGGCGCTATGTGGCCCAATTTCTAGGCCAGAAAGTCACAGACAAACAGAAACACAGACAGAGACATGCAAACGCAGAAACACAGTTACAACACAGAAACAGGCCATTCAGCCCAACCAGTCTGTAAGGCATTTACCCTCCATACAAGCAAATAGTTCCAATCACATTCACCTATCCTGTTCCCATATCCCTTCAACCCCTTTTCCAGGGACACAGAAACACACACACATATACACACACACACACACAATAACAACAACAGCAACAACAACTTGCATTTATTTGACATCTTTAGCATAGAAAAAAATATCCCAAGGTGCTTTGCAGAGGCATAATCAAAAATATAGAAGCACAGGCACTTCCTGAGACATGGCAATCAGTTGTCTTTGTAAGAACGAAAGAAGTTGCATTGATATATGCCTTTCATACCCTCAGGATGTCCAAAAACACTTCACAATCAATGAATTACCTTGGAAATGTAGTCACTGTTGTTTTCTAGGCAAATTTGAGCAGTTAATTTGTACACAGCAAGGTCCCACAAACCTCACTGAGATGAACGACCAGATAATTGGTATTTGGTAGCGTTGGCTGAGGGAGGAATGTTGGCCAGGATATGAATTTTATACATTCACCTGAGCAGGCAGACAAGATCTCGGGTTAAGGTCTCACCTGAAAGACAGCAATGCAGTACTCCCTCAGAGCTTCACTTAATAGTTAGTGGGGGTGAACTTTGTCGTGGAGGTAGCGCAGTATGGGCGATAGCGAATCCGCCGCCCGTCATGGAAGCATTGAAGTCGTAGAGAAAAAAAATCAGGTGGAGTGTAGAACTGGCAGCTGATGCACAATTGCCCGCTTTGAACTCCCGTCCACGACAAATTTCACCCCCGGTATGCCAAAAGCAGCTCTACATGCACATAGATAGAGAGAGAGGCACACAGAAAGAAACATGGAAACAGAAACAGAGACACATAGATAAAGAAAGATTTGTACAGACACAAAGAGACACATGCATAGATGTACACTTCTAGAAACGGACAAGTGGACACAGACACAGATACATTCGAAGAAACATGTAAGTCAGCTCTTCTAATGTCTTAGCTGTAGTTTGCCAAGATCAGCTCTACATGCAGGCAGATACAGAAATCTAGACACAGAACCACAGATGCAGAGACATAGGAACATACGTAGACAGCCACATGTATGCACACTTAAAGTCAATTAGCAGGCAACATCTGGCTTCCTGTTCAGTCCTTAAATATGCTGAACGTAATAAATGTGCAATATCAGAATTTCCAGTAAGATTATTTTCTGGCCTTAGAGACGCCAAGAGCTAGTTTAATAAAGTGTTCTCGGTGTATTACTGGAATATTACAACATTGGTTCATAAGGTACAACAACAAAACAGGCACATTGCCTAGAGAGCTTGAAGAATGATTTAGTGTAATTATATGGTAACATCTGCCAGGAGGTCTTTTTGGAATGAAAGCTTTCCATTCTGTTGGATTACTATACTTGTATATAATACCGCACTAGTACTCAGTACAGATATATAAGCCTTTGGCGGAGGATATCTGTCTATTCACAAAGACTTAAGGGCAAAAACTGCCAATATATCTAATACAAGTGACGACAAAAAAAAATCATTTCCATAAGGTCTAGTTTACTATATGCACAACTAGCACTTTGCAGGAACAATACTGAGATTTGATAATTTCTTTGCAATCTTAAAAAGTCTACTTATAAATGTGAAATGCAGCAGCTATCAAGGGTGAAACTATTCCGTCACCACAAGGAAGGAATTACTGGAATAATTGTGTTATTGACTGTTATCTTTGCCAAGTGAAATTATTTTTGAATGTGTGAACTGTGACTTTATTGTTGGATATTGCATTTTGAATTGTAAAGTAATGCGGCAGACTGGAGCAATAAGAGTTGATTGAATGACTTTGAAATTCAAGCCATTTTTAAAAAAACTCTGACTGTCAGTGGGTCGAAGCAATTTGTGAAACTTGAAGTCTGTTTCTACTAATCAAGTTAAAGCTGACGGAATGTATCCCAATATAATTAGTGAAAGCCAAATGCTGCCAATTCCCACCCCACCCACCTTGGACATCATGAATAAAATATAGGAGACGCGCTGAGAGTAGATCACCTTTGTTTTTAACAAGCATTGCTGCTGGCTGTTCTCAATCATGAAATCATTAAAAATGCCTTGTTTTTTTGAAGGCATGATTAGCATTTCTGTAGTTCATAAAAGGTTGAGGTAACACAGGATCATAACATCTTATTTCACAAATAAGAATACTTTGTGAAAACGCAATAAAGCCCACACTCTTATGCATGAGGAAGGCAGCATTTGATGGATCAAACAATTTATCCCTTATAGCTCATACACAGTAATTGGGATGTTTCATTAAAATCGTTTCATTATTGAAAGGGAAATAAAATACAGCGACAGTGTTCTCTGTGCATTTGGCTATTCTTCATGTGTGGGCCCTCGCAGTCAGTTTTATATTCCGGTAATTCCATAAATATTCACACAGCAGCTGTTTCACCCTTTAAAGCTCTGACTCACACAAAATATTACAAGGAATGCAAATTATTGGGCGCCTTTAATGTTTTTATTCCCTGCTATGTTTTTCCTCATTATCTGTTCTCCCCATTCATCACTTAGCTCCAGAGGTTATACACACTCCATTACGACTGCAGTGTGTATCTCCCAAAGCTGCTTGTGGCTGGAGGGGAATTCAAAAATTACTTGTCTGTGTATACACATACATATAATGTATACATAATCAACAATATCTCAGGGTAGGCATCTGACATTTCAAGGAACTTTCAGGATAGCTATTTTTGAGCTCGATATATTCCAGGATCTATAAAGTGTCTCTTAATATTTGCAGCTAAATTTTCTTATGTTTTGCTGCAGTAGTCCTTTTATTCCCTTTCCACATCCCACCAATCTACACACCAGCAATCTAAAAATACGTATGATCAATGATGGACTTGGGAACATTGCGAGCTACCTGTAACAGGTAAGCCTGACATTCAGTCTGAGTGGTTGACGGTTGTCACGGTAATCGCAACTTCCATCTTGCTGTTATCATTAGCCATCTTGTGTCCTAGAAGAATGCCAGTCAGTGATGTGGCGACTGAATCTGCAGCTTGAGGGAATGGCTTCATACAAAGGGAGTGGAGAATGTTCCTGAGAAATTAACCAGTTCCAGGTGAATATGAATTTGTGTCATAGCTTACAGAATTTAAATGAATTATTTTCTGTCTTTATCACATGTCAGGAATTTAGGTGGCAGGAAACGATTTATGTAAATACAGATATCGCAGGACAGTACATTACAAAATTCTTGAGAGAATGTCAAACTACTGTAAATCAGCTCCAATGTATTATTAACATTTCAAAGTCGCATTCATTCTATGCCACAGTTTTTGAGAAGTTTTCCTAGTTTTAATTTCGTTTTTCTCCCCTCTTCTAAAGATGTTGACTCTAACTGGGGTAAATTTTCACAGGTGCCAGCAACTTTGTCTAAGTGGCCATTTTTCATATGTGAGCCTAGGCAATGAATGTCAACAGATTACTGGACCATCGAGAGACTCATAGGTAATCCTAATCTGCCGTCACTTAGGGGCCGATTTTCGGATGGCCGAGCGGGTTTGTTGGGGGCGGGGGGGCTCCGAAAATGGAGGAATTCCGGAGCAGGTTCGGAGCCCGGCTCCAACCCGCTCATTTCCGGGTTCCCCAATGATGCGTTCAGGTGCGCGCGCAGCTCCTGCATGTGGGACTCCCACCGGCAATTAAAGCCGGTGGGATGATAATTTAGATAGTTATTTAGGTAGTTGAGGTACTTGACAGACCTCATTGACAGGAGATTTTGGCAGGGGTGCAATTTTGAAGGATCCCCAGCGTGTTTCCCGTGCTGTGGGAAACACTCCCTGTTGGAGCAGACGTGTTTCAGCCAGCAGCCAGTGGGAGATGCAAAGGATTTTTTGACAGTTGGAGGGAAATACCTCATTTATTGCAGCAGGGCACTCTGTCACTTCAGACAAAGTTTTGGCTGCAACACCTTTGTTTTTCCACTCAAAATTATTAATTTATACCCTAAATTCTGCTGTGTAAATGCATTTACCTACTTTGCGGACCCCCTCAAACTCACACCGTCAGGATGGGGGTGGGGGGGGGGGGCGCCATAACTGCATTCATCACTTTATCCGAGGACGAGCAACACCACCAGCCTCGCCAGGCACAACATCCACCTCCGCCATGTGGAGCTTCACAGCACAGTGCTGCACCACAGGCACCTGCACAAAATAATCGTGCAACTACACATACACCCACTGTAGGGTGACCCAATGGGTGGCATCAAGTGTGAGTGCTCATGGTGAACCTCATGAAAGGGGCTTATTACACAAGCCAGTCAAGAATGGCCAAGACGTGGCAGTAGTGGTGACAATAGTAATATTTAATGCGCCATTAACAAAAATGAAATAGAAATAAAAAACATGACAAACCGTCAAACACCCTTGTGCATCCCCTTTGCACTCACAAAACCTTTGCCTTACACTTCCAACTACTCCTATGTGGTGCTTCCCCTGTGGCTGCAGCAGAGGTAGTGGCAGGTTGCTCTTGGTCATGCCCTGACCGATTAGATGCTTTCGGTGCCCATGAGGGCCCCTCCAAAGACTGCTCCACCTGCACCTGTGCAGGGGCAGACTCGACCACCTGGAGAGGATTGTAAACAATTTTACAACACCAAGTTATAGTCCAGCAATTTTATTTGAAATTCACAAGCTTTCGGAGGCTTCCTCCTTCCTCAGGTGAATGTGAGGAAGGAGGAAGCCTTCAAAAGCTTGTGAATTTCAAATAAAATTGCTGGACTATAACTTGGTGTTGTAAAATTGTTTACAATTGTCAACCCCAGTCCATCACCGGCATCTCCACAACCTGGAGAGGAGGCAGCATTCGGGGTACTGGTTGAGAAGGGGGCAATGGGTGGGAAGTGGGAGTGCTTTGAGTGGCGTCCCCACTTCCATGTCCCCTTTCGCCATCATTACTCTCCTGGGCCAGGCCCACATCACTCCTACCTCCCTGCTGGATGACAGTTTGGAGGACATGTGTGAAGCCTTGTAAGGCCAGTGCTAGTGTATCTGCCTGCCTGTTTAAGGCGGCAGAAAGTTGCTCACCCTGAGTCCGAAGGGCGCTTGTCAGGGCCTCAGTGGACTCATTGGTGAGCCGTGCTTGAAGCTCGATGGAGGCTAGCCTTCTCTCCATCGCAGACATTCCCGCACTTATCTGCGACACTATCTCAGAGATGCCCTCACGTCCCTGTTTCAGTATCTCAAAGATTCTCTCCTGTACCTGTGCCACCATTCCACTCATGCAGGAGTTGGACTCCTCCATCCTCTGCATTATTATGGAGAGTGCTCGTAAATGTGCTGCTGCCCCTCGATCATTCTCCTCTTCATGGATGGCCCCCAGGGTTCAGTATCTGTGTCCAGCTGAGCAGAGCCTGGAGAAAAGTGCTCCCACCAAGGCGGACTCTCCACAGCTGCCCCTGCCACTAGTGTCTGCTTGCGCTCACATGTGTGTGGTGACTCACCATGTGCGACCCCAACTAAGTGAGGACGGGAACCCACCGAGGTGTGTGTATCTGCACTGGTGGATGGCTCTCTCAGATGTGACGGTGCCCCCTCAGAGGCCGACAGGTCCTCTGAGGAATCGCCCTCCACCGTCATGGCGATCGCTGAAGGCCCTGTAAGAGAACAGAAGGCAATATTAAGCATAATGACAGATGTTGAGGTGCTGAAGATGGCAAGGCATGTTAACATCATTTGCTGTTATGAGTGCTGGATATTAAAGTTCTGTCACCAGCCGTTTGTTGGGTGGCAGTCTCGGCGTCCCTGATGGGCAGGCACTCGAGGGTACGACTCACTTCAACAGCCTCCTGCTCCACGTCCGTGAGGGCAACCTGATGTTGCGGCCCCCCCTCCGGTCTTCGCCCTCTCTCGTTCATTCTGTGCTCTCTTCTATAAGGGGAGAAAGTAGAGAGGCGTGAGTGAGGGATGGTGATGTGGCCAACCGCTGAATGCATTGGTTTGGGTGAGGCTGACCGTGAAAAAGATGCATCAGAGGGTGAGTATGAGACAGAGCCATGACATTGTATGAGGATTGGGTTGAGTGGTAGTGGTGGGATGAGTACTGGGGAGGTGAGTTTTTTTTTAAAATTTTTTTTATTCATTCACGGGATGTGGGCGTCGCTGGCAAGGCCGGCATTTATTGCCCATCCCTAATTGCCCTCGAGAAGGTGGTGGTGAGCCGCCTTCTTGAACCGCTGCAGTCCGTGTGGTGACGGTTCTCAGTGCAGGTAAGTTGAGGATGAACTTTGAGTGGGTGTGAGGAATGATGTGATAGAGTAGCGTTGGCATGTACAGAATGAGTTGGGGGTGGGGGCAGTGATGTGGAAGATGGAGTGTAGGAGAATGAGTAAGTGTACTCGCTTTAGCTGACCTAGTTAGGTCATTGAAGCGCTTCCTGCACTGGATCCAGGTGCGGGAGACATTGCTGCTGCTGGTGACCTCCTCTGCCACTTTGAACCTTCTTGGTGGCAGAGACAGGCCACTTCCTCCCATCTGCCGGGTAGAAAATATCCCTCCTCCTGCTCACCCCATCCAGTAAGACCTGGAGTGAGGCATCAGTAAATCTGGGAGCAGCCTTTCCCTGGGTTGCTCCATTCTATAATTTTGGTTCTTTGCTGCAGGAGCAGCATTGGAGGACTGCCCCTTTAAGTAGAGCTCCTCCAGCTGACAGCCTGTGATGCGGGTGTGCAGTCCGCCCGCTGCGCAGGTTTCCGACGGGTAACCCGGAAGCCATGTCAAGTGGCTTCAATTTACCCGCGATCGCGTGGGGAATGGACGGATTTCACTGGGCGGGTTACCCCGCTGCCATCCCGCCTCCCTGGTAATATCGGGGCCTTAATGTCCACGCATGCAGATTCTGCACAGCCGGTCACAGTGATTAATAATCTATATGAAGAGCCTAATAAATCAATAATATCTGTACATTCATGTTTTAAATAGTGAGCCTTCAACATTGGCAATGGCCAGTGCAAATCAAAATACTCACCTCACAGCATAGCACTATAGATGGGCATACAGACCAGCTGTGATGGATTGGTAGTCAGATTGTTACCTGAAGGATAAGAGCTAGTGGGGAGTGCATTACACAATTGAAGGGTTTTCTCAACATTATTGGTAATGAAAGAAGCTCAAGGGTTCATTTAAGAGTGACAGGACCCCTTTATTCACCTCTACATACATTTACAATATACAGTAGATCTCCTGTGGTATTACTTATGCACAAGCTGGGATATGAGGTGGAGAGTGGAAAAGTCAGTGGAAAATTTAGCACAGTGAGGGAAGCGGAACAATCTAATGGGGATTGCAGCAACCAGCTAGGTGAATTGGGATCTGAAAAGGGGCTGGAGGGGAACATAAGGCCTGAGTTGCAGAAAGAATTGATTTCCAGTTATGTGGCATCTAGGCAGAAGACAAGGACTGAGCTGTTCCTGAGGATGGGAAGTGTTCCTGTGGCTGTGATTGGGAGAAATGGTGCTTCTTGGCTGTGGTCAGGAGCGGAGGTATTTCTGGGATTGAGGACGTGAGCAGAGGCATTCGTGAGTCTGAGGAGAGGAGCTAAGGTGGTTCAGGGATGAGTCTGAGAGTAGAGAATTCCTGGGGTTAGGGGCAGGGGCAGACAATTCCCAAATCTATGGGAGAAGGGGAAATGAGCTAAGAATACATGTGCGATTCCCAGAGAGAGTGACAAGATAGAGTCAGCTCTGAAGCTCAATGGCAGTTTGGTTCTTTAAAGTGCAGTTGCAGGTACTGTTTTGTACCCACTCGCCTGCAGCTGGCACTGGCACGCCGACCTCATCATCACTGATTACCAGTGTGGCGTGCCACCATTAATAGAATCAATATTAATAGAAACAGGTGAAGACAAGAATGTGAAGATATATCTCAGATGTCAGCTGACAGCTAATTTGATGGGGAGTATATGTGCTGGAAGCATCCTGTAACATGAGAGGTTGGAGTTGTAAAATGCTGCATATAAGAAAGGCTTGTGAGAGGAGTTCCAAACACCGGTTCCAAGTGGAAAGGTTGGAGAGCCACTGATCCACGATGTGCTCTGCACGATTCCATTTAAGAAGGGTAGGGCAATCATCGCATTGGGGTCCATTTTGCCAAAGTGAAAAGGGCAAGGTTGCAGATCTCATATTGTACCCGCCCTTGACAGGTCATTGAACATTTTGTGGCACTGGTCTGCTGTCCTGGGGGTGAGAGAGATGGCCCTCAGTGTCACTGTCACCTTCTTCCACATGCTTTGGCCACATCGTTCAGTGACTTCCTTTCCTGTGAGCCCAGCAAGCGCTCTCTCTTCAGCCTCGTCTCATCAATAAGCACCTGTAGTTCCGGGCCTGCCTCTTTATTTTGCCACCAGTTGGGCTCCTCTGCCAGTGCCGGATGCTGAAGGCATCATTGTAGTGTTGAAAAATCACAGAAATTCTCTGGTAAGAAATCAGTGCAGGTTAAATACCGGTTGTAAATTCTGACAAATGCTGGAAAAGAAACCACCTCTTTCCCTCCACAAAGCTGCTGCAACTTAAAGCAACAAGTCCCCCCCCCCCCCCCCTCTTTTAAATGGAAGTTGTGTTCCTGACTTGCCATGCAATATTTAAATGTTTGACCTTGCTAATTCCGATGAAATCAATGGTGGATGTCATCAGTGAGCGGAAGTGTCACCCTTACTGCAGCCGGAACCAATTCCCTTCAACTTACTAACACAACAAGATGGTGGCTGAAATGAATCGAAGCAATGGGCCAAATTTTGCTGGAGCGCGGCATCTAACATCTGCCATTAGTTAGACTTGTCCCTGCACCCTTTAGCTCTAAAATCTTTTGTCCACAAAGTTGCTGAAAGTGTGAGCTGCTAACGGCACAGCGAGGGAAACAGGGCATCTGGGATCTGAGTGAACAGGGCAAGCAACAGGGTATCTCCTTAATCAATCAGATTGAAGGATTGGGAAATAAACAGCGGAAGGACTGAAAAGGAGAGAGAATTAAAGGAAGTGAATTCAATGTTAGATCAGGTACAGAAAGAGAAATAAAGAGAGGGAAAGAAAGATTGGATTATAAGAGAGAAAAAAAGAGACAGAAAGGAAAATTAAGAAAAGAAAATTAAAATTTAAAATTTTTTAAATCTCCTAAAACAATTCACAACCTGAAGGAATGAGACTCTACATTTTTAATAGTTAATTTTTGGTGTCAAAGTGGTTGATTGGCAGTAATTAATACTTATCACATCGTTAAAAGGGTACTTACGCGACTAATCACTAGCCCTAAATATCTGTGGCAAGTTTAGTTCGTATCTACCGCGCAAATACAGGAACTTCACTCCATTCGATGCATGTCAATGGTGAAGCAGACAGTGAGAGGCTATTTTCGTGAAGCTAAAGGCGGAGCAGTGCAACTCGGACAGCAACTTTTGGATATTGATATTTAACAGCGCATCTGCTCCGCGCCTGACGCTGCTGTATCATTTACGCATAAATAATAGCGACGCCATTAGCCTCACTGTTATTTCGAGAGCAAAATCTGGCCCAATATTTCAGTGAGTGAGTGGTCAATCTATGGAACAGACATCTTAGGGAGATGAAGGAAGCAGTTAGCATTGGTTCTTTCAAATGTAAATTCGATAGATTTCTTTAAGAAAATAACATTTTGAGATACAGTATGAGTAATTTGAGACATGACATGTGGCAAGTGTTGCATCTTGGAAGGAAAAAGATGAGTTTGGACCTATGGTTCCCGAAGCTCTCCACCACTGGGATTTCCTCATGTCATGTCTGGTCTGTTGTAGACTAATTAATAGAGATTGATTGCTATGATTAGTCAGCATTTCCATTATCATTGTATCATGCGACTACCAGGATAGTAGAAGGTGAACTAGATGGACCTTGTTTTTTTTTCCTCTAGCAATTCCTATGTTCCTAAAAATATTTTCATAGCTGTTTGTTGACTGCTAACTTTTCACCGGGAGTTTTCATATTTGTTGCTACTTGTTATCTAATTGTTAAATTTTTGAACACAATAGGGTAAAAATACAAAACAGGTGATCCACAGCTTAGAAATTACTGTTGGCGAAAGCTTAATCCGTTTAAAATAAATCCCAGGTTGCACAAGAGTATTTAATATATAATTTAAAGATAATGCACAGTATTACCATTCTGCTGGGGACATTTTTAAGTAGAGTGACTTCCTCTATTTTCAGAGTGCGCTATGTTTCGCGCACTCTGAAAATCGACCATGTTAGACTCTGGCATAATCTTGTGCTGTCACAGGTAATTTATTTGTTGCAGGTAAATTTTTACAGCAATTTTTTTTTAAATGTGTTCTTCATTTTCTTTCTCTTCTTTTTCAACATTTTTTTCATTTTCTGTTTTTCTATTTTTCTTCATCCTATTTCTCTGTTCTTTCTATTCCCCACTTCTATGTGGCTCTCTTTCTTGCTTTCTTTCTATCTATCCCTTGCTGTTCCTCCCTTTGACTGAGGTGTCCAGGCAGGTCCTGCCAGAAGGAGAATGGTTTCACACTGTCCTCTCTGGGTTTCGATTTGTGCTGCTCTCCCTGGAGAGCCCATCAAACAGATTTGTTCTAGCGCTGTTCATTTACGGTTCATCCTGATTACCTACAAGAAATGACATCGCCAACATATGGTGCTTGCAAGAAATGACTGGAAAAAAGAGACTTATGATAGGGAGTTCTGCAACACCAGCAGTAGTCAGTGAAGCGAGGAACAACTGTCCTGGGCAGGAGCTGTAATCTGCACAGTTTCCATTAATCTGAGTTTGTTCAAGGAATAAAATTGACTGTAGTTTTCTACAGTTCTTTCACCTGCTGATACAATTTTTTTTTAAAAGCTGAAAACACAGACAATCTGCAAATGTAATGTTCCCTGCAGCTCAGCAACTTTGCAGACACCCCTGATTTAAATACACCCAAATATATCTAATCTCTTTTGTTTTATTTAACAGCCAATCTACAGTTATGAATATAAATTTTAATTTGCATCAATCTCCACAAACTGACCTTTAATATATCTGCTGAATTTTACAGGTAAACCACATCTTTATGCTCAGGCAGCTGAGCTGCTTTAATGTTTACTGTAGGTTATCATTAGGCACCTCAATTTGAACTGTTTACAACATATTTAACTGAACCATGTAACTGTTGATTCACCGCAAATTATGGTGAATTAGTTTGATAATATGACTGATTGGAACAAGCTTTGCAATATAAATATATTAATCACTCCTCAATCTACAAGTGCCAAGTCTTCAAAATGAGCAATTACTTTATTTCTCAAGAGAGGCAATCCTAATTATGAGTCAGGGAAATAGTGCTAATCATGTACAAATATAAATACCAAGCTGCAGATTGATGTACATAATTACTTTATTTGTAATTTAAAATGTACTCCGTGTCAGTTTTCTGAAATCTTTAGTTCTGTAGATTATACAACCCACCGTGTCCGTTTTATTAGCTGTAAAATGCGACTAATAGGATATATAAAATCAGATTAATATATTCAAATATAAAAGTTCTTGTTGTGCATTAGAATTAGTAGCCACAAATGTACTTTTGAATGATCGTGGTCAATTTTCCAGCAGTTGCTCTAATCTGTAAAAATCACGAGACTCTTCTTAGATACTTTGGGTACTCCCACAGGATGGCCAGACATGTGTCCGAACACATAACCAAAAGAAAACACAGGCAGGTTTAGAAATAAATTGGTCTTCGATGGTCGCACAAAACGGCAATAGCAAATTGGCAGCCCATTTCTCCATTGACGTCAATGATGAAGAAAATTGAATGCTGTGTATAATGGGTCGCCAATTAACTACCACCAAAGACCGATTTCAACAACAACAGCAACTTGCATTTATATAACGCCTTTAAGGTAGTAAAACGTCCCAAGGTGCTTCACAGGAGCGATTTTTGACACCGATCCACATAAGGAGATATTAGGACAGCTGACCAAAAGCTTGGTCAAAGAGATACATAGGAACATAGGAACAGGAGTCGGCCATTTAGCCCCTCGAGCCTGTTCCTCCATTCAGTGAGCTCATGGCTGACCTGTGACCTAACTCCATATTCCCACCTTAGCCCCATATCCCTTAATACCTTTGGTTAACAAAAATCTATCAATCTCAGATTTAAAATGAACAATTGAGCTAGAATCAACTGCCATTTGCGGAAGAGAGTTTCAAACTTCTACCACCCTTTGCATGTAGAAGTGTTTCCTAACTTCACTCCTGAAAATCCTGGCTTTAATTATTAGACTATGTCCTCTAGATTTTCCAACCAGCGGAAATATTTTCTCTCTATCTATCCTATCAGTTCCCCTTAATATCTTGAAAACTTCAATCAAATCACCCCTTAATCTTCTAAATTCCATGGAATACAACCCTAGTTTGTGTAATCTCTCCTTGTAATTTAACCCTTGGAGTCCAGGTATCTTTCTAGTAAATCTACGTTACACTCCCTCGAGGGCCAATATATCCTTTCTAAGATGCGGTGTCCAGAACTGAACACACTACTCTAGGTATGATCTAATCAGGGCTTTGTATAGCTGTAGCATAACTTCTACCCCCTTGTATTCTAGTCCTCTAGATATAAAGGCCTGCATTCTGTTAGCCTTTTTGATTATTTTCTGTACCTGTCCGTGACATTTTAATGATCTATGTACATGAACTGCTAAGTTTCTTTGCACCTCCACTGTTTCAAGCTTGTCACCATTTGCAAAGAATACTGATCTATCCTTTTTAGGTCCAAAGTGGGTGACCTCACACTTGCCTACATTGAAATCCACTTGCCACAGTTTCGCCCATTCACTTAATCTATTAATATCTCTCTGTAATGTTATGCTTCCATCTACACAGCTTACAATGCTGCCTATCTTTGTGCCATTGGCAAACTTGGATATGTGACTCTCTATCCTGTCATCTAAATCATTAATAAGTACAGTGAATAGTTGAGGCCCCAACACAGATCCCTGTGGGACACCACTAGTCACATCCTGCCAATTTGAGTACCTGATAATTATTCCTACTCTCTCTCTCCTGCCGCTCAGCCAATTTCCTAACCAGGTCAATAACTTGCCCTCAATTCCATGAATTTCAACTTTAGTTAACAGCCTCTTATGAGGGACTTTATCGAATGCCTTCTGGAAGTCCATATAAAGATCATGCATAGACATTCCCCTGTCCATCACTTTAGTCACTACTTCAAAAAATTCACTCAGATTCTTCAGGCATGACCTACCCCTTTACAAATCCATGCTGGCTCCCTCTGATCAGCTGAAAACTTTCAAGGTGTCCAGTCACTCTGTCCTTAATTATAGACTCTAGTAATTTCCCGACAACAGATATTAGGCTAACTGGTCTATAATTCTTCGGTTTCCCTCTCTCACCTTTTTTAAATAGCGGAGTGACATGTATAATTTTCCAATCTAAAGGAACGGTTCCTGAATCGAAAGAACTTTGGAAGATTATAGTTAGGGCATCTGCAATGTTCTCACCTACTTCCTTTAAAACCCTGGGATGGAAACCATTTAGGCCTGGGGATTTGTTAGTCTTTAGTGCCATTATTTTCTTCATTACTGTTAATTTGCTTACGTTAATTATGATGAGTGCCCATCCCGATTCAAAATTAATTTCCTTGGGTTATCCGGCATGCTATCCTCTACCTCTACTGTAAATACTGAAGCAAAGTAATTATTTAACTTGTCTGCCATTTCCTTATTTTCATTTACAATATCACCATTGTCAGTTTTTAAGGGGTCCACATTGCTAATGACCACCCTCTTTTTCCGAATATAATTGTAAAAATGTTTGTGTTGATTTTGCTATCCTTTGCAAGTTTCTTTTCATACTCCCTTTTTGTAGCTTTTACTCTCTGTTTTGTCACCCTTTGCTATTCTTTGTATCTCACCCAATCACCAGGATCTGTGCTTTTTTTTGCATTCTTTTATGCTTTTTCTTTTAGTTTTCTATTGTTCCTTACCTCCTTTGTCATCCGTGGCTGTTTTTTTTGCATGTAGAGCTCTTGCCCCTTAGGGGTATAAATTGGTTCTGTATCACGTTAAACTTTTTGAACACCTCCCTGCATCTTCTGCATTTTACACATTAACAGATTTGCCCAGTTTACAGTGGACAGTCTCTGTCTCATCCCATTGAAGTCAGCCTTACCTAAATTTAGAATCTTGGTAGCTGTTACGGGTTTCTCCCTTTCAAACACAATGTTGAACTCGATCATATTATGATCGCTATTAGATAAATGTTCGCGCACCGTTAGGCTGTTAACTAAATCTGGCTAATTACTCATGTTTAAATTTAATATGGCCTGCCCCCTTGTTGGTTCTAGGACATATTGTTGCAGAAAGCTGTCCTGAACACACTCATGAAATTCGTTACCTTTCTGACATGAGCTCGTCTGCTTATCCCAATCTATATGAAAGTTAAAATCTCCCATTAAAACCACACCGCCTTTACTACATGATTGTCTAATCTCTGCATTTATATTCTGTCACTTCACAGCTGCTACCAGGGAGCCTATATACAGCTCCCCTTACAGTCTTGGATCCTTTTCTATTTCTTAATTCTACCCATAAAGTCACCATTGCCTGCTTACCACTCGTTATATCCTCTCTTATCATTGAAGTAATTTCATCCTTAATCACTAAGGCTACTCCTCCCCCTCTACCAGTTTCCCTATCCTTCCTATAGATCTTATAACCTGGTATATTCAGTCCCCAGTCCTGACCATCTTGCAGCCATGTCTCACTAATGGCTACCATGTCGTACCCTCTTAGTTGAATTTGTGCCTGGTAGGTAGGTTTTAAGGAGCGACTTAAAGCAGGAAAGAGAGGTAGAGAGGTGGAGAAGTTTAGGGTGGGAATTGCAGAGCTTAGGCCCTAGGCAGATGAAGGCACCCTCAAAATACCATCTGACTTATAAGGCGAATCAAGCAGCATGCAAACATCAGAAATTTTCATTATTGGCAGTGAATCCTCAGCTGAACTTCAGGCCATATGTTTTGCTTCAAACCATCTCTCTCTGTCTGCATTGGCCGCTCACCTATACCTGTGACGAAGTGACGGCCTCGATTTTGAGGCCCCAGCCCCATTCACATCAGGCCAGTGAGCTGCAGGGCACCGAATGGCCGCCCCAATGCAGCTTGCCAAATCAAGGCTGGCCAGTATTGGGCCTTCCCGACTGACAGCTAGGTAGGAGTGTGGAAGGGGTTGGGGGGTCCAAGGCATGGGCCCAGTTTTTTTGTGTGGCACGGAGGAGCACTCCTGCAAAAATAATTCCAAACTTATCTCCGCTGCATCTCTTCGGCTCCATTGCCCATGGAATTGCTCGGAGCGCGCACGACGTACGATCTGACCAGTTCCGACCTAAAATGGTAATTGGGGTCCGATCCCAATTTGCATAAGACAAAGGCCCTGATACCTGGAATAGGCAGATGCTTTGGGTGCCCGGTGGTAGGCCCCTTACAAAATGGCGGCGGCCACATGGTTGGGGTTAACAGGGCAATATGGCTGCAGACCCCATTTTGCAGCAGTTACCTCACTGTTAATGCCAGGTGTAGCAAATAAAAATTGCCCCCCATGACTCTCTTTAGAATACTATTGAGAACTGGAAGTGGCACCTGAGTTGCCTCTGGCAAGTCCTAACTAAAGGAACAAAAAGTTCCTTTGAACAGAAGCAACACATGAGGACAATGGCTAATTAATCACAGTGATTTGTGAGCTTGATGCAGCTTTGTTTGCAACTGTGCAAACATTTACTTTGCACCATGATTTCCAGTGGTGACTGCAGGATCAAAAATTAATTCATTGGGTAAAGTTCCTGGTCCTGGGTCATGGAGGCACCGGTGTGCTTTGAGCTTTGGAAACAGCTGACCCCTTCTCATTTGACACTCAATGCAAGCTCCCTTGTACTGGGAGCACGCTGAAGTGAGGATGAGGGGATGACAAATAGCCAGCGTGTCAGCGGTCTTTAAAGGGCTGCAGCTTGGATTTAAAGGAGTGTAGTCAGTTGAAGGTAAATGGCCACATGTGAGGACAAACAATTTTGCCAAGTTTTCCAAAGGCTGTATCAGCCCTCCGTTACTTCCTGCATTACTGCTTGTGTGGGCACATAGAAATTCATATTATAGACTGGGTAATGCCATCAGAAAACAAGGTTGTATTTGGCACCACATGTCTGCAACTTTCCCACTTGATCTCTTCACTCATAATTTGTTCTGCATTTTAGCCCTCAAATAATCATTAGCATCAGAGTTAGATCAGAAATTTATGAGATCACAAGAAATTCACCAACTACAGGCTTTAGCTACATCCTCATTTTCAAACCTGTTTTAATTTCATATTGGACCCCCAGGTTTTGCATTTCTCCTGTTTTCTCAAGTTTACCTCATGCCTGTCAGTTCCTTAGTTATTCACACATTGGCCTAGAAATCCTAAGCTGCCAATATGGTGGGCAGGAAGCACACACTCATTACAAGCCGAAAGTGTGCTGCCCACCATATTGGTATAGGCAAAAAAAATAGGCGTCCAGAGCCCACGCTTGAAATAGGCATAGGCCCTAAGGCAACCTGCATTGGCTGCCGCCAAAAAGGTAGGATTTTAAAATATACTTACTTGAATGTGGAGCTAGGAGGAGCAGGAGTGCTCCTTTTGGCTCCATATACTATGCAGGCCGCTACTGGCCACCACATACCCCATGATCGTGACTTCGACCACCACCCCTGATCTCCGCCACCACCCTCCCGGTCTCCACCGCCACACCCACTTCATCCCAGCCATTGCTGCCTCCCTGATCCTGTCCACCGCTTGCCCGTCCTCCTGGTCGCTCTCTGTCCCATTCGCTCTCCCCCTCTCCCGGTCGCCTTCCCCTCTCCCGGTCGCTCCGACTCTCCCGGTCCCCTTTAAGGACATATCTGAGGCCTCTTCTTCGGCGAGTTGGTTTGATGATCCTGCGGCCCGAGGCAGGTGTGCATTGGGCCTATTCATTCAGGTACAGGGTTTGTTCCCTGCTCCCACTGCGCGCACATTTTCGAGGATGAACAAAATTTTCCCTGGTTGTTTCTTTAATGCCTTGATGCTTCTGTCTATTATTTGACTGAGTCGACCTGTTGCATCACTGCACTGATGTTTCCTCTCTCTGTTTGCTTGCCTGTTTGTTTCCTTCCCTCTTTCTGATTGTATTAAAACACCAGTCCATCTCTTCTTTTACAATTTGGAAGAAAGGTTCGTACCTGAAACATCGGCTGTCTCCCCTCTCCACAGAGGCTGAGTGTTTCCAGCTTTTTATGTTTTTGGGCGGAACTTTCAATTTCCAGCTGTGGGGGAGGCGGGGGGCGGGGGGCAGGTTAAACGGGCGGTGGAATATGAGCTGCCCATTCTACAACTACAGTGTTTTGGTTTCTACTTGAGTTGTTAATGATGGAACACAAACATTCCACAAAATTGTCAGCAGAAAAAAACGTAGCATTTCTACCCGTTGAACAAAATTATTTAAAGAAACAAGATTTTTAGTTATTTGCAAAACATTGGAATCTCATCAAGAATAGCACTGGAGTGGGGAAGGCACTTTTAACTCCCCTCCCCGCCCCTGCCCCCCCGCCCCCTTTCTTTCACTAACCAACAGGTTTCAGTTGTCCTGCTGCACAGAAGTATTCAGCAGGGGCCTAGGGGAGTAGTGTAAAATGGATGATAGCGAATCGGTCGCCCGTTTTTACATCTCTCCTGATTTTTATTTCCATTGAAGTCAAAAAGTAAGGTTTTCATTTTGAGAAAACCATCATGTGAAGCCGAGAGGTGGAGGAGCGCTCCTCCTGGCCCCACAGCACTCCTGAGGGCCACCGTTGGCCCACAATTGCTCTCCTCCCATTCTCCTTCCAACCCCCCACTTCCCCACACCAGCACTTAACTGAGGGCCACCGTTGGTCCACGATCGCCCTCTTCCCGTTCTCCTTTCCCCCCTCTCTGCCAGCACTTACCTGAGGGCCACTGCTGGAATTGCAGCAACCTGAACTCGACCTCCACTTCTTCACCAGCGAGCTGCCTGGGGATACGTTCGCAGCTTGCCGATCCTATTAAAATGAGCCTCAATATCGATCAAGCCGTGGGCTTATTTGTTCGGGCGCAGGGATCATTCAACAACATCTGCATGGGCCTTTAAATTTCTACCCCAATGCTTTGATCAAAAATAATACAAACTGTAATGCCCTTCAAAGCTTAATAAAGAGAGATTGAATACAATTGCCCCTACCTGCAATATTGAACTGCAGACTGTTCTAATGGTTCAGAAGTGTTTTTTAGTGGGAACGAAAAATGATAAAACATAAGAAAAGAATTAAGCTAATTTTCATCCTTCCTTCTTTACCAAGGTTCAGCTTACATAACAACAACTTGCATTTGTATATTGTCTTTAATGTAAGAAATGTCCCAAGGCATTTCACAAATAGCCATAAGGAGAAAAGGATGCTGAGCCAGAAGGAGAGATTAGGGGGTTAGGAGGACAGATTAGGTTGAAAGCTTGATCAAAGAAATGGGTCTTGAAGAGGTTTTTAAAGGTGAAGAAAAATGTTAAAGACTTTCAGTAGGATTTCCAAAGAGTAGAACTGAGGCAACTGAATGCTCTGCCACCAAAGTGTAGCAAAGGGAGGGGGAAAAGAGCCAGAGGTATAGAGCTTTCAGGAGGGGATATAGGACAAGAGGACAGAGATAGGTTGGGGTAAGGTCATCACAGGACTTATAGACAAGGACAATGATTTTAAACGTGATGTGTTGAGGGACCGGGAGCCAATGGAAATCAGTGAGGACAGGAGCGATCAGCAAGCAGTACTTGATGGGAGTCAGGACACATGTAGCAAAGTTTGAGGCAAATTGAAATTTATGGAGGATGGGAGGCAAGCAAAGAGACCATTGCAGTCGTCAAGACTAACTGAAGATGACAAAGGCATGGATAATGATTATACATAACTACGGTTTATTAAGAACTCACCTTCCAAATTTGAATAATGATACAATCCTTCCAGGATTTCCCTCCTTTATATTAATTCTCTTTCTTTTCTTAATGTTATTTCTCAAATACACACAGATGCATGTCAATAAAAGAAACAATCCCAGATACAAAAAACATTACAGGGTAGAGTTTCTGCCTGTTTACTTCAATAATATCAGAGCAATCCGTGCGGAATCGACTGAATCAGTGCAACAGATCGGGGAATTTTAAATATAAGTGAGTTATGCCCAAAACCATTTACGCCATGTTTTCCGTGACCTTTTACGCTGGTTCAAGATTCAATTCGCCCGGATCAGGCCCCACCCACAAAATTGGCCACACCCCCTGGTCGAAATTGCAAGATTCCACCGATTGCTTTGGTTCGGGATGGCTGTTCAAATTGCGCTCATTCTCTTAGGCGCACAGGCACTAGTAAGCACGTTTTAATAGTTTTTTCATATCAAAAAATATTTAATTTATGAAGAAACTGATGAGTGTACACCAACTAAACTATTGGCCCAGAATTTGCTGTAACAGGGCAACGAATCTCCATGATACTTTGCGCCGCAAGTTGATGGAAGTGTGAAATGGAAACGGCCCGGCGTGGCGCCCCCTACAGGGCATCTGGGATCTGAGTGAACAGGGCAAGGAACTGTGTATCTCCTTAAACAATCCGATTGAGGGATTGTGAAATTAATGGCACAAGGACTGAGAAGGAAGTATAAATTAGAGGGGGTAAATTCAATGTCAAATCAGGTACAGTATAAGAAATAAAGAGAAGGAAAGAAAGATTGGATTAAGAGAGAGAGAAAAAAGAGACAAATAAAAAGTTAAAAAAAATAATTTTAATTTCAAAAAAAATTCCTACAGTCAAAAGCTGAAGGAATGAGACTCCGCTCTTGTGCCAGGGGGGTTGCCACAGTGTCAGAGAGGTTGATTGGCAGTAATTAACACTTTTCATGTCCTTAAAAAGGTACTTAGACTTGAAATGACTTGACTTAACTTTCTGTGGCGAGTTTAGTTTGTATCTACTGCCCAAATACAGGAAATTCAATGCACTTCAATGGTGAGGCAGACATCAAGATGCCATTTTCACTCAGCTAACAGTGGAGCGGCACATTTCGGAGAGCAACTTTTGGATTTCCGTGTTTAACAGTGCATCGGCCCTCGCCTGATTTCTGTATGATTTGCTTATAAATAATGGTGAGCGCCATTAGCTTCACCGTTATTTTGACAGCAAATTCTGGGCCATTAAATGGTTCTGTGTAGTTTTTTTAAGTCATTTTCAGTGATTTCAAATCAGGTTATTGACAGATGGAGGACTGAACACCCTTAATAAAAATGCTTATTTTTGCTGATAAACCCATTTGCGGCTGTATTAATGAAACAGCGCCAGGTTACCACTCTTCAATACATCAAGAAAGGATAAAAAAGAAACAACTAACGTTCTATTATGCTGCCCGATTACGCTGGTTCATGGAAGATTTTGCGTGTGTGATTATACAAATGAATTTTAGCGGAAACTTGAACTGTAACCTAACCAGCACAATATCAAGTGCATTTTGAGCCCAATTTCCCATTTGCACTCAAAACAGAAACTGTGCCTCATTATAATTAACACTGGGGTAAATATTGCGAGTTAGTACTCCAGACTCAGTGCTTCGCAAAACAGAAGTGCACCTCAGGAATTCCGGAGCAGAGGTCTGCACAATATGAACACGTATCAGGAAATCCATTGCAGAAGTCATTCATTCATTTCCATTAATTAATTTTAATGGACATTAAACTGTGCGGACCACAAATCAGGTGTGCCAAACACCTCATTTGAGTTCTGGTAATGCGATCCTATTATGAGAAACTCTGCATAGGGAGCACTGATTTGTAAAATTTACCTCATTAAACACTGACAAACTTTGAAGTAAAAAGTTTCTACTTGACCCACAGGCACTTCCCCGTAGGAAGGAAAATCAGAAGGAAAGTCTTCCCTGGGCTGCTGTCCCTGCGTCATAAAGGTATTAATGGAACTCTGGGAGTACCTGAAAGTGTGTCGCATGACTGGCCTCTCAAACTTTAAGACATGTGTGGTCTGGTGAGAATGGGGAAACAGATTTATACTTTAAAAGAAAAACAATAATTTGTGCATAGGTTTGGCTCAGGTTTTGCAGCATCCAAGGAAAACTGAACAGAGGCAATATATGTATGTGGACTCCACGTTCTCATTGTCTGGATTCTAAAGTTATTAGAAGGCAAAAAGGTCAAAAGTCAGCCCTAGATTACCGTATTTAATTGACAACTAACTTTCAAATATTAAAACTCTTATTGTCTACATATTTCTCCCGAAAAGTATTGGTTTGAGATTCTGTACATCCTGCATTGTGCGATTTCAGACTACTGTAGCTGAAAGCTTTAACAAGTAAGAGATCAATCATGTTAGAGTATCTGATTAAAACTGCACTGTACCATGATTCATGATATGGCAGACAAGCCATCAAAATATGTCGCTGTTCAACTGTCTCATCTCTCAGAAGAAATTTTTGTATTTACATATTTCTCCTATTTTTCTCCCTATTGGGTCGGGACTGCTACCTCTCACCACTGTGTTCCTGCTTCTGTTGGGCAGGTAGGACAGTAGGGATCATGGCCTCCCTCATGATCACTGTCAATCCCAATCTTGTTAACAACTAACAGAATGCACACATCTGTGGTGCTGGATTTGTTTTGTCAAATCCTCTGGCCTTGGCCATGACCCTGTGAGCAGGGTTGCCACCTGTCTAATATTGGAATGGTTGTTGAGTGAGTCTGGAAAACTTTGGTAAACCAAGACCAAAAGTCCATTTTTTGAAATACAAGTCTACTTATTTTCCCTTTATTAAGGTTGTCAGTTAATTTTCATCACTGGCAAAGAAAACATTGGAGGACATGCTGCACACTCCACACTCCAGACCCACTCCATGCTGACTCCTGTTCAGTTTTCCGCTTGTCAAAAAGTGGCAACGCTATTTGTGAATCCCAGTGCTCCAGTCCTGTGTAATGACCTAAACTATTGCTTTGGATAAGGATTGATAACACTTGCTCAAATAAAGGCAGGTAATATTACAACGTTAGTCAAAGCTGAAATTTGAACTCTTGTTGGGAGTTCAGTGCTTGACTGTTGGAGCTTCTTGGGTTCACTATTAGATTTAACTCTCTCATTAGTTACATTTAAAGTATTAAAAATGCCTATAAGAGTAACAGCCTCAAAGATTGCACTTCAGAAGTCACAGACTTGCTGAAACCTCCACAGCAATTTTCTTCCCACCTCCTGTTTCAGTTAATGTGGAATCAAAAGGATAGCTCTTATTTCACCTCCTCCTTAAATTGCACAGAATGGCTATCCTGTTACGATTAATATCTCTTTAACATTATTATTTTGTCATAGCCCACTTTCTTTAGCGGGCTCCTATAATCCCAAGAGGACACTCCTAAAGTATGTACTTGGCAGGGGCTTGAAATTGCATACCAAGGCATATAATGTTCATTTGTTTATAATGATTTATTAAATCTCTATTTGATCTGAATTTAAATAACAGGTTATATTTGAAGTTTGAGTGAACTATTGGAGGGAGCTTGGAAAAAGCATATGATTATTGATGCGAGTGGAACTACCTTTTTCGGTGCACTGTTATAAATTTTGGGTGTGCACTAGATATTCTTTCAGGCTCAGCACTGTAAGGTGTTCCGTTCCCTTCCGCCTTACACCGGTTCTTGGACCTCGGAATTACAAGAACAAAATTGCACGCGACAAACAGGCTTTGGCTCAACCCAAGCTTGTTAGTTTATTAGACCAACAAAAACCCAGTACAAACCCTTCTATGATTTGACTGAAACTTACAATCACCCATGCGGCTAGTCGTTACCTATGCTGATCGTAGGCCTGGACTGGAAACGACCGGTTTCCATCCTTCTTCCCTTGAATGCAGCCTCCGCAGAGCAAACCCATTAGTGGTTTGCCTGGAACTTACAATCACCCACATGGCTGGTCGT
Organism: Heptranchias perlo; assembly: GCF_035084215.1. Taxonomy (NCBI): domain Eukaryota; kingdom Metazoa; phylum Chordata; class Chondrichthyes; order Hexanchiformes; family Hexanchidae; genus Heptranchias; species Heptranchias perlo. The sequence goes on from NC_090327.1 coordinate 107,161,977, forward strand.
TACCAATGTTGATTGTAGGCCTGGATCTGGAGGTGACTGGTCACCATCCGCCTTTACCTGACTGCAGCCTCCAAGTGCTGCTGTTATACCTTCTTATAGTGTTCCAGTTAAGCAAACCCCCACCTGGGCCTCATCCGTGGTTTCAGCTATCAATCTGTTGGATTGCTTGACAGTCACATCTCTTTATCTGGGCATCTCAGTGATTCAAAACTCCTTAGTTGTGTAGAGCTGTGAAATCGAGAGACAATTCCTTATCTCCTCCCCGCGACCTGCACAGCATCAGGACAATGTGGAGATGCCGGTGATGGACTGGAGTTGACAATTGTAAACAATTTTACAACACCAAGTTATAGTCCAGCAATTTTATTTTAAATTCACAAGCTTTCGGAGGCTTCCCCCTTCGTCAGGTGAACGATGTGAAAATCAGGACAATGTGGTATTCCTCACTGTGATAGGCCCTTGGCTCTCAGCACTGTTTGGGTGTGAAAGGCCTTCCGTTGTTGTGCAAGACTGAGCATGGCAGAGGCTCAGTTTGATTATACATTGTCTCGATAGTAATGTGTCTTTCCCAGGGCCTCATTGTTTGATGTAAATGAGTCTCCGAAACTGATTATGGGCTGGAGTCTCTTTGACTGGCATCTGGGGTTAACCATTTCATATCTCACAGCCTGTTTCATGTCTTGCTGTTTTACAGTGTTTTTACAGTATTTTCCATATTTGTAGTCTTACAGTATTGCTGGTCACTCCCACAAGCAGACTTCATGTCCCCTATGAATTGGAGAACCCCTTAATCTGGAGACAGTAACAATAAGATCTCTATTTGTGTGCACTGATCTTGAATATGATGCCACATGCCTTCTCCTATCGTTCAGAAAGTAGATTGGAAAAGGTAAGGCCGGTTGAGAACCAACAAACTGATTTATTTCACATGAAAAATATGACTAAACAGAATACAGACTTTTAGTAAAGTGCATCTATTTTTTAACCCTCCTCAAAACATCAAAACAATAAACCATGTATCCTTGACCATCATACTGACTGGAAACCTACTTACCAGTTCACAACCTGTGCAGTAAATGGCAGTAACCTCAGAAAGGGAGAGCTCTCTGCCTGCCTCAATGATCCAGACTCTTTTTGCAGAGAAGCAGAGACAGACAAAGCTGACCTCTGATCCCTCCTTGAGCTCTGTATGTTGAGGATTGATTCACGGAGCTACCAATTAAAGCTACCACCTTGAATGAGAACCTTCCCACTTTGGTGTGAGAGGTGTGGCAACTACATTGCCTTGTTTAGCTAAGCCGCCTTCCCCTCCCATAGCTGGGGATGTTAAATGTAGACCATTCTAACATTAAAGGTGGAAATAGCTCTGGAAAGTATTCAATGGCCCCCCTTTGTGTCACAGCTGATGTGATATGAGAGAATACAGATGGCTGATTCATCTAGTATTCCAATTGATGAGGGTGAAATTGGTCTTCAGCAGTAGAGCAACATAGGCGATGGCAAATTGGCAGCCTGTTTTATACCCTGCTCGATTTTTTATTCTATTGAAGTCAATGGAAAACAAAATTGGGCAGTGTGTAAAACGGATGCGGATTTGCTATCGCCTGTTTTGCTCTACTGCCAAAGGCCAATTTATATCCCCCGTTTATCCTAAATAACATCCCAGATGGAATGGCTCGCTCTAGGATCTAACCAATTGTGAACTGAATCTCCCTCCATTGTAACATAATAATATAGGTTATAAACAACATCTTTTCCAGGCCAAATAGGTGAAAATCTCATTACTTTACAGTACTTTATAGATTACCCCCCACCTCAACCCCCAAGAGTGGACTCCAGGGGCAGCCTTAAAAATGTGCATCCAATGTAGTTGCACAGGGCGCTGAACTTAAGGGAACTCATGCTAGTCTTTTCATAGAACTAACAGTTGTCAATGGTGCAATTTAGTGATCAGATCATTCTGACTGTGGCTGCTGTAGAACTTGCAATGGTGGTCGGTGTTATTTATAATTTGCTGTGACACTCCCTGCTGTCCTGTCTGACCAGGTCGACCAACTCTCATGCATTAGCTGATAGTCTCCAATCTGAGGATCATGATCTCCTGTCTGTGCAATGCAGGAAAAGCAAACTGTTAGTGGAACTCATTCTTGCAGCCAATAAAGATAGAGGGATTGGGGGTGATTTTGACTTTGGGCGATAGTGTAAAACGGGCGATATCGACTCAGCCGCCCATTATACGTCTCTCCCGATTTTCATTTCCATTGAAGTCATTGGGAAAGATGTATATCGGGCGGCTGAATCAATATCGCTCCTTTAACCAAAATCAAAATTACCCCCATTGAGAGAAAGGATTGACAGAGAGAAAGGGCAGAGAGAGAGAAAAAAAGAAACGATGAGAAACTGAAAGAAGAATGGAGTGAGAGAAAGGAAAAAGGGACAAAGAAAGAGAAAAAGGACAGAGAAAGTGAACGCAAATGAATGACGACCCGGCTGAACTGTGGAGAACTTTACAGTGTGGTATGTTGGATCCAAACATAGGAACATAGGACCGGGAGTAGGCCATTCAACCCCTCGTGCCTGCTCCGCCATTTGATAAGATCATGGCTGATCTGTGATCGAACTCCATATACCTGCCTTTGGCCCATATCCCTTAATACCTTTGGTTGCCAAAAAGCTAACTATCTCACATTTAAATTTAGCAATTGAGCTGGTATCAATTGCCGTTTGCGGAAGAGAGTTCCAAATGTCTACCACCCTTTGTGTGTAGAAATATTATTCACTGTTGAGAGGTGACTTTAACAGTCTGTATAATAATATTGATTGTTGATTTGGGATTCAACAGGACACTGCATATCCAATGCAGACTGGTTTCTCTATAGGCAGTTAGAGATGCTCTGTTGTAGAAGCAGACAAATACTGACACGTGCCTGTGAAATGAAATTCTAATAAAGTCTTTCTGAGTTCCACAATGTTATTTTTGTCTCTAAAACAAAGCATGAGAGTAGAATTTCCACGAGGGGTGGGGAGGGGGGGACGGGGGGTGTGAGTGGGGGGCCCCAATCTCCCAATCTAACTTTAACAGAAGATCGACGGAAACCCCGGAGAAACTGTGCAAATGGCCGTATCAGCCTTCCTCTGAGGCTTCCGCTGGTCTTCTGCTAAAGTAACAGTGAATGATGGGGAAAGCCCTGTGGAAATTAATGGCAATGGTATCAGAGATGGGATCCATTCAATCCATGTTCCATTAGTACATAATCATGATAGAGATTGATAGAGATTTAAATCTCTTTCTATAAAAAAAATTGATTATTGTGGATTATTATTCTAATTACCAAGAAGTTTGTCTGTCCTTTGGCGAATGCAAGTTATGAATTAGTCATTGAAATGATGAAATTGATATTTTTTAAGAAGCTGCACTGTAAATAAGGTCTTCAGAATGTAGCATGGAAATCCGTAAGTTTGTAAAAGTGGAACTTCTGGCCTGTTATATCCTGAATGAAATGATCTTGCTGAAAAAATTGTACAGTCAAGTATATTATTGAGAAGGCTAATAACAGTGGTCAAGATCCATGCATGAGTTTACTAGCGGACTGGAGCACACTCTTAGAAAATGACCTTCAGAGGTCAACTCCTAATGCATCATTGCATCCACTCCAAATGATCCAGTAAGGAAATTTTCCTCAAGGCTAGTCAGAAAGTAATCCAAACTAAGAGAGTCCAAAAGAAGATGAATTTTTTTCATGACCACTATGCCAAGCCTTTACTCTTGTTATTATCTGGTAACTTAGTTTGTGTTAGAAATAACTGGTCAAAGAAAGGAACTGTGCTTTGCCAGGTTGCACCCAGGTCTTACATTGTGAAAACAGTGAAAGGTTAAGAGCTTGTCGAAAACTTAATTATCTCTTATATACAATGCATTAACTCCAAACACTTAACTGTTCACGTATTTCTACATTAATGTGGTCTTTATGGTTTTTCACAAGCTGTGTTGTAATTGGAGAGACCTTATGAAAATCAGTGGGGTAAATTTTAACCCCAAGAGCGGGTGGGTTGGGGGCGGGTGGGAAGGTAAAAATTGTAAAAAAGTAAAACCCGAACCCAACCCGCCTCCAACCCGCCCACTTACGGTTTTAACGGAGGCAGGTTCAAGGGGTGGGCGACCAACCCGCTCTCAGGAGGCGGGTCAGTCAGTAAAATCTTTTAAGGAGGCCGCAGGCCTCCAGTTTGACTGCTTTTTTATTTTTAACTCCTGGGGGCCAGGTTTCCCGGGCCTTCTGCTTCTCGCCATGTAAGAGAAGGCTTAGCAGGTAAGTGCCTTTATTGCACTGCTTGTGGTCCAGCAGGAACAGGAGTGTTTCCTTCAGGCCCAACAAGCATATCTGCTGCGACCCCACAAACACGATCGACTGAACCCTCCCCCCAAGATCTCCAACCCCCGTCACGATCTCCGAACCCCCACGATCTCCAACCCCCACATGATCTCTGAGCCCCACATGGATCTTGGCCCTATCCCATGATCTCTGACCCCCCTCAAGATGGCGAACACCTCCCACCACGATGTCCGAAACCCCCTCATTATCTCTGACCCCCATCACAATCTCCAACTCCCCTCACGATCTCCGACCCCCCTTCACGATCTCTGAGTCCCCTCACGATCTCTGACCGCCCCCCCCCTCAAGTAACATTCGCACCAGACAAGTGCCAGGCAGTGACCATCTCCAACAAGAGAGAGTCTAACCACCTCCCCTTGACATTCAACAGCATTACCATCGCCAAATCCCCCACCATCAACATCCTGGGGGTCACCATTGACCAGAAACTTAATTGGACCAGCCACATAAATACTGTGGCTACAAGAGCAGGTGAAAGACTGGGTATTCTGCGGCAAGTGACTCACCTCCTGACTCCCAAAAGCATTTCCACCATCTACAAGGCACAAGTCAGGAGTGTGATGGAATATACTCTCCACTTGCCTGGATGAGTGCAGCTCCAACAACACTCAAGAAGCTCGACACCATCCAGGACAAAGCAGCCCACTTGACTGGCACCCCATCAACCACCCTAAACATTCACTCCCTTCACCACCGGCGCACTGTGGCTGCAGTGTGCACCATCCACAGGATGCACTACGGCAACTCGCCAAGGCTTCTTCGACAGCACCTCCCAAACCCATGACCTCTATCACCTAGAAGAACAAGGGCAGCAGGCACATGGGAACAACACCACCCACACATTCCCCTCCAAGTCACACACCATCCTGACTTGGAAATATATCGCCGTTCCTTCATCGTTGCTGGGTCAAAATCCTGGAACTCCTTTCCTAACAGCACTGTGGGAGAACCTTCACCACACGGACTGCAGTGGTTCAAGAAGTGGCTCACCACCACCTTCTCAAGGGCAATTAGGGATGGGCAATAAATGCCGGCCTTGCCAGCGACGCCCGCATCCCATGAACAAATTTTTAAAAATGATGTCTGACCCCCGCTCATGATCTCCGACCTCCCTCACAATCTCTGACCCTCCCACGATCTCCAACCCCCCAATGTCCGTTCCCCCCATGACTGAGCCCCCAATGACCCCCAATAACTGCCGACCCGATGACTACCCACGATGACCGACCCCTGATGACCCCTGACCCCAATCCCTCCAAATGACCCCTGACCCCGACGACCGACCCCAATGACCCCTGACCCTGACCCCACATGACCAACCCCCTGATGACCGATCCCCCGATGACCTCCGACCCCCGAGGACTGACCCCCACAATGGCCCTCGACGCCAAGATGATTCTTGACCCTCCGATGACTCCCCCCAGATGTCTGACCCCCCCGATTAGCAACTCCGATCTCGATGATCCCTGACCCCCGACCCAGTGATGATGACCTCGACCCCCTGATGACCGATGACTGACCCTCCGATGACCTAACCCCCATTACCGCCCCCAACACTCCCCCCCATGACTGACCTCCCCCCACCCCCACTCCCCATCTAAGACTTACCTGCTGGCATCCGCTCCTGGCTGTTCTCCCGTCCAACTGACAGCCAACCTGTCAATCTGGCTGGTCTGTTGGGCGGGAGACGTACAGAAAAAAAGTAAAGACGTCTTTATGTCAAAATCGTAAGGACGTCCGGGAAACCCGTACTTCCGGGTTTCCCATCAGAAATCGCGCCCGACCTTCTTCCGGGCTCCCCGTTAAAATTTACCCCAGTGACTTATTACATGATGTTGACTCAGAAACTATCACAGCACAAACTACACAAGAGCAATATGGTACTGAATCAGGCTCTATTAAATCTCAGCAACCAACTAACACAACCTTAAATAATCACTCAACTGTGGAACTGACTGTCACTGTGACTAGATCTGGTCAAGAAATACAGAAACCAGACATACTTATTACAGCCGATTCAGTGATTTCAACAAAAATGGTGCTGGACCATATGCTTCCATAATCAGCACACAACTTGGGAGGGGGGCTAACCTCACCCAATTCAGCAGGGCACACTTCAAAATATGTGAGGGCATCCTCACGGAATAGTCTGGTCAAACAGTGTACCAATTATTTTAATATTTAAATTGTCTTTCATTTAACATAGAGACTATTTCTAGTTTGTAGGTTATTAATTATACAGGGCTATGACTTTAAAGTTAACAGTGAATTAGTTTGCCTATTGTATAACTTTAGTTCAATTTATAGGTCGTTTCAATACCAGGTAGTTTCAATACCAGTCTTTAACTTTAAAGAAGGGGAGATGTAATTATATCGGTACTTGTTTCTGGAACCCAAAATATAGCTAACTGCAAACTGGTTTCTCATTGGGCAGTCAGAGCTGTACTGTAGTAAATGTAGACAGATAGTGAATCATGACTGTGCAATAAAGGTTCTAACTAAATTTTCCCGAGTTGTGTGATGTTTTTTGCCCCTAACACAATACAGGGTGAATTCTGTGATCTCACACCATCTGGGAGCATGGGATCAGAGAATTTATCCTTATATCTGAACCTGGCCTCTTCCTGGCTCTATTTTAATGAAACAATGTTCACTCATTCGTATCATGCAATTTTGATTGCTAATCAGATGACACTTGTCATGTAACGGATTTACCTGTGGCCTTGTGCCACTCATCAGGTTTATTGCTCACAACGATGTGACTGCCTTTCCTGTATGATTTGTGCACATCAGCTTGCCACTAGACTTTGAACATGACATCCTCTCGAAAGGGCTCTGCCTAATTTCCATAATTCAGTGTTTCAGATTAAATGCCTATGCACCTTAAAAATAAATAAGATTAGGAATTAACATTTTTAATAACTCATCACAGCACTTCTAGCTATTCAGGAGCACTTGTTCATGAAGCCAGACAATGTTCTCAATGGGCTGAAAATGCCTGCCAATGTACACTTTCAAGAATATAGTGCTTTGTTACCATGGAAACACTCAGGCCTGATTGTTCTACGCTGATCTCTAAAGCTCAAGAATGTTTTTGAAAATCCTCTTAAGGAGGACTAGGTAATGTAGTGGGTTATCATAATGTCCTGTCAGCCCAGACTGATGACTTTAAATTCTCCTCTCTCCGTTGACTGTAAGAGCTCGACGTGCAATGAGTTTGGGCAGGCCCAACTGGTTGCCCGTGGGCATGAGTTCAAAGCACAAAACAGTCTGCAATTTGGCAGAAAATAACATTAAATTGGCAATCTCATTCACAATGGTGTGGAAAATGGAAATGTCACATTGATGCAGTACAGGTGTACTTCTGAAGCTGACTTTGAGCCACATGGTTGGGCCAGAGTAGAAAGAGCATGAGTTCAAATGTTTTACTCTGCAGCTGTTTTTAATGCGCAAATACTTGATACTGACGGCATCGTTCCTTGGTGTTAATATCTTTAACCTTCATGAGTACAAAATGTCACCAACATGATTGTAAAAATAAAAGATCCTAAATGTTACCTCCATTTTTAAATCTACTGAATAATATATGCTTTGTTTTATAAATAGTTACTTCCTTTGTTGAGAGTGCCTTCTCTCTGTCCCATTACAATTGCTTGACCAATGCCTACACACCCTCAGCACAAGAAAGAAGTCTCAAGAAACATTCTCAACATGTTTGTAAGGACATCTGAGCACCGACATAGAATTACAACACAGAGAATAAGGAATAGGTTGGGGTGAGTTATAAAGCAGCAATCTTATCAAAAGGAGCAAATAGCAACCTAAATCATTGTAAACAATTTTACAACACCAAGTTATAGTCCAGCAATTTTATTTTAAATTCACATTTACCTGAGGAAGGAGGAAGCCTCCGAAAGCTTGTGAATTTAAAATAAAATTGCTGGACTATAACTTGGTGTTGTAAAATTGTTTACAATTGTCAACCCCAGTCCATCACCGGCATCTCCACATCATGACAACCTAAATCATGAGAGTGAATTTCGAGCAGATTTATATATCAATGATAGTCTTTTCACTCACTCCCTGTTACCTGCTGTTTTGCTTTAATCATCTATCCTAATTTGTTTGTTTGTGAGCTTTTTATTATTCTTTTCAGCCATGTCTTTGTTGGTGACAGCTGTCAATAATTGTCCCCTTGGTGCCTGATGATGATGTTCACGGTCTACTAATACCAGGAGACCCTGACTTAAGGGAATGAATAGATTTTAATCTTCCACATATTATGAGGATTTACCATTATCAAAGTATGGTTACAAGTATATACAATATACTAATTGTGTTCTTTCCTGGCAATCAGCAGTCGATTATCATTCAATAAACTTCCACTGATTACCTTCCAAACATTAATCCTTCACCGTGGGCAATGCGTGCCTAAGGCATGCAGCACACGAATGGTTGGTATCAATTATGAGAGTCACTGTCTGCAAAAAAGGACCCAGTTCAGAATAAAATCATCCCATGAACCTTACCATACACCATAGAAGGTAACATACACCATGGAGTAAAATTGAGGCTATAATCTCATTTTAGGGTTCCAACAATGGCTTATGACATTGGCTAAACCATCTGATGAGATTAATGCCCTGTAATCATTTTCACATATCTATTATTCTACACATAAGGAAACATGGAATTAAAGGACCCTTTCCAAAGCTAACATCAGTTGTTTTGGCAAGCTGTCCATAGTGGTTATAAATTACACTGGTATTCACTCTAATTGGCAGGAACTATTATCACAGAATGAATATGCCCACAGATTTGATTTTGCCTGTAAATATGAAAATATCATCTTTTCCGACGTGATTTTTAGACATACCATGTTATTTATAAATTATTGATTTTCTAGCTATCAATATTTCTATATGGCAATGGAGCTTTAAAGGATGCTATAGAGAGTTGAATAATGGTATGTGCTGAGGTGCACATCATGGCTCATAGTCTCACCATGAACCTTTCAATGTAAAAGCATTGTTCTGCTGGAGGCCCCATTTTTCCTAAGCATTGAAAATTGATCATTTCTGTTTCTTTTCCTTGCCTTTTTTTTGTGGCAATTTACTTTGCTCCCCTCCTCCCCTGAAGGGGTTGGTTTCTTGCTGGGGATGGTTCCATGGGCACTAGTTGTCTTTAGGCAACTTGTCCAAGTAGCCTTTATTCTGGTGTAAGCTCTGACAATGCGTGTTAGCAGAGTGTTGGGCCATGCATCACAGCTGAACCCGATCTTGTCCTAATCTGATATCCACACATGCTTACTTCTAGCAAGGGTTGCTGTATGACAATTGGGATGAGAATCTAGGTCAATGTTCCCCTTCCTAATCTAGGGGCATTGAGACCAATTGTAGTTCCCATATGATGTCCTAGGTAAGATAAATGTAAGGAATCTTACAACACCAGGTTATAGTCCAACAGTTTTATTTGAAAATCACAAGCTTTCGGAGATTATCTCCTTCGTCAGGTGAGTGAGTGAAAGGTTCTCAAATCGCATATCTTATATTAGGCTGGGACACGATCTGGACTATAACCTGGTGTTGTAAGATTCCTTACATTTGTCCACCCCAGTCCATCACTGGCATCTCCACACCTAGGTAAGATAAGTTAACTCAGGACAGGCAGGAGATGAATTCTAGGAATTCCATGGTCCATATGATGGAGAAATGTACTGAACCTGTGGAGGAGCGCAATTAAACATTTCAATACCGCTTAAAGAAAAAAAGAATGACATGTTTGATATCTGAAGCAAAACAGAAAATGCTAGAAATACACAGGACGTCAGACAGCACCTGTAAAGAGAAAAGACAAGTTAATGTTTTGGGTATAATGCTGCAACAGAACTCAAAACTGAAAGATAAACAAGCCATTTGGTAGGGTTGGAAAGAAAGTCCTGATGAAGGGTTACCCTGTCTTTTTCCTTTACAAATTTCTACATGGCTTGGTACAGATGCTAGTCTATAACAAGTGTGTCACCAAGAACGCAGGTTTGTGCCTGTGATTCAATCATTGCTTGAAGTGATTGCACTGTTCCCTTAAGATAAAGGCCAGTGTTCCATGAGTCTTTTTGATTACTTTTTGCAACTTTGCACAAGCTTTTAGTGACTCATGTACATGGTCTCCTAAATCCTTTTGCTTCTCCACAGCTCCTAATCACTCACCATTAAGAAATTATTCCAATTTTGCTTTCTTGGATCCAAAGTGGATGACAGCACATTTCCCCATATTGAACTCCATCTGCCATAGTTTTGGGCAGTCACTTAATCTGTCCATGTCCCTTTTGTAACTTCCTGCTTCCATCTACACAACTTATTGTGATTCTTAAGTGTCATCTGCAAACTTGGATATACAACTCTCTAATCCTTCATTCAAGTCATTAACAAATACGGTGAAAAGGTAAGGCCCCGGTACAGATCCCTGGGGAACATGACATCATATCCTGATAATCAGAGCATGTTCCCTTTATTCCTATTCTCTGTCTGCTACCTCCTAACCAATTACCAACCCATGTTATAAGGCTACCTCCAATTCCAATATTTTAACCGCATTGATTCCCAATATATAACATAAAAAGATAAAGATGCACCTGGTACAAAACTGCATGAAAATAACCTTTTGTATTTTACTATTCTACATTTTGATAGGGAAGCCTTGGTCAGATCTCATCTGGAGTACTGCGTTCAGTTTTGGGCACCACACTTCAGGAAAAATATACTGGCTTTGGAGGGAAGACAGCGCAGATTCATCAGAAAGATACTGGGGTTAAAGGCTTACATTATGAGGACATAAACTTGGCATGTACTCTCTTGAGTTTAAAAGTGGTTATCTAATGAAGGGGTTTAAACTGATAGGGATTTGACAGGGTGGAAATATGTAGATACAGAGATACTGGACCCGATATTATCGGGGGAGCCAGGTAGCGGGTGAAGAACCCAGCAAGGCCAGGAACGTGGAGGCCCTGCTGATCTTAACGGCAGGGCTTGATTTAAATAAATCAATGCAGACACCCGCCTGACAGTCGACCAGATTGACTGCCTGGCCAGAGGGCGGGTACAGAAATTAGTGGCAAGAGGCTGCATCCGGGAGCCCGTGGGAACGCTCCCCGGCAGTCAGCAGCGGGGGAGGCACCGGGCTACGATCGGGAGGGCGGGAGTGTGAAAGATTGGGGCCACGATTGGGAGGAAGGGGAGTGTGAAAGATTGGGGCCACGATTGGGAGGAAGGGGAGGGTGAAAGATTGGGGCCATGATCGGGAGGAAGGGGAGTGTGAAAGATTGGGGCCATGATTGGGAGGAAGGGGAGGGTGAAAGATCGGGGCCATGATCGGGAGGAAGGGGAGGGTGAAAGATTGGGGCCATGATTGGGAGGAAGGGGAGGGTGAAAGATTGGGGCCATGATTGGGAGGAAGGGGAGTGTGAAAGATTGGGGCCATGATTGGGAGGAAGGGGAGTGTGAAAGATTGGGGCCATGATTGGGAGGAAGGGGAGGGTGAAAGATTGGGGCTGCGATTGGGAGGAAGGGGAGTGTGAAAGATTGGGGCCATGATTGGGAGGAAGGGGAGTGTGAAAGATTGGGGCCATGATTGGGAGGAAGGGGAGTGTGAAAGATTGGGGCCATGATTGGGAGGAAGGGGAGTGTGAAAGATTGGGGCCACGATTGGGAGGAAGGGGAGTGTGAAAGATTGGGGCTGCGATTGGGAGGAAGGGGAGTGTGAAAGATTGGGGCCATGATTGGGAGGAAGGGGAGTGTGAAAGATTGGGGCCATGATTGGGAGGAAGGGGAGTGTGAAAGATTGGGGCCATGATTGGGAGGAAGGGGAGGGTGAAAGATTGGGGCTGCGATTGGGAGGAAGGGGAGTGTGAAAGATTGGGGCCATGATTGGGAGGAAGGGGAGGGTGAAAGATTGGGGCTGCGATCGGCAGAGGAGAAAACATGACAGATCGGGGCCATGATCGGGAGAGGGGGTGCATGAAAGTTTGAGGCCACGATGTGAGGGTGGGGGTTGGGGGGTGGTGGGAAGTGTGAAGAATCTGGGCCGTGATTTGGAAGGGGAGGCTGAAAGCTTCCTTGTGAGGCCTGAGGGGAACATTCCTTCTCCTCCTGGCCCACAAGGAGCTTAAAAACAGGAAATGTAAAATTTACCTGAGCCTCTTCTAGCCAGTTTCCTCTCACTGTGTTTCTGCTGCCGGGTAGCTGACAGCGCTGGACTCCCCCTGTGTTTTTTTTTATTTGTTCATGGGATGTGGGCGTTGCTGGCAAGGCCAGCATTTATTGCCCATCCCTAATTGCCCTTGAGAAGGTGCCTTCTTGAACCGTTGCAGTCCATGTGGTGAAGTTTCTTTCACAGTGCTGTTATGAAGGGAGTTCCAGGATTTTGACCCAGCGACAATGAAGGAATGGCGATATATTTCCAAGTCGGGATGGTGTGTGACTTGGAGGGGAACGTGCAGGTGGTGTTGTTCCCATGTGCCTGCTGCCCTTGTCCTTCTAGGTGGTAGAGGTCGCGGGTTTGGGAGGTGGTGTCGAAGAAGCCTTGGCGAGTTGCTGCAGTGCATCCTGTGGATGGTACACACTGCAGCCACGGTCAACTGGTGGTGAAGGGAGTGAATGTTTAGGGTGGTGGATGGGGTGCCAATCAAGCGGGCTGCTTTGTCCTGGATGGTGTCGAGCTTTTTCAGTGTTGTTGGTGCTGCACTCATCCAGGCAAGTGGGGAGTATTCCATCACACTCCTGACTTGTGTCTTGTAGATGGTGGAAAGGCTTTGGAGAATCAGGAGGTGAGTCTCTCGCCGCAGAATACCCAGCCTCTGACCTTCTCTTGTAGCCACAGTATTTATGTGGCTGGTCCAATTAAGTTTCTGGTCAATGGTGACCCCCAGGATGTTGATGGTGGGGGATTCGGCGATGGTAATGCCGTTGAATGTCAAAGCGAGGTGGTTAGACTCTCTCTTGTTGGAGATGGTCATTGCTTGGCACTTGTCTGGCGACAATGTTACTTGATACTTATCAGCCCAAGCTTGGATGTTGTCCAGGCCTTGCTGCATGCGGGCTCGGACTGCTTCATTATCTGAGGAGTTGCGAATGAAACCAGACACTGTGCAATCATCAGCGAACTTCCCAATTTCTGACCTTATGATGGAGTGAAGGTCATTGATGAAGCAGCTGAATATGGTTGGGCCTAGGACACTGCCTTGAGGAACTCCTTCAGCAATGTCCTGGGGCTGAGGTGATTGGCCTCCAACAACCACCACCATCTTCCTTTGTGCTAGGTATGACTCCAGCCACTGGAGAGTTTTCCCCCTGATTCCCATTGGCTTCAATTTTACTAGGGCTCCTTGGTGCCACACTCGGTCAAATGCTGCCTTGATGTCAAGGGCAGTCACTCTCACCTCACCTCTGGAATTCAGCTCTTTTATCCATGTTATTGTTAACCTCACCCTGTGGTGAGATTAACAATAAGTCACACTGCCGATGACATAATTGGGCTTTTGCATGTTAAGTTGGAGCTTCGTTCAGGGCCTGAATCATCACCTTAAATATTATGGCATCCGGGAATGGGTTCGGGTTGCTCAATTCCAATATTTCAACACCCACCCCCCCACCTCCGATCCTCTCCTGCCCGTTGGGTGCGGGGGGCAGTTAAAATTGAGGCCACTATTTCCTCTCAGAGGAAATCATGAGCAAGGGTTCATAATCTTAAATGGGAACATAGGAAGATAGGAACAGGAGTAGGCCATTCAGCCCCTCGAACCTGTTCTGCCATTCAATTAGATCATGGCTGATCTGTATCTTGTTAACAACTAACAGACGCACACATCTGTTCTGTATCCCTTAATACCCTTGCCTAATAAAAATCTATCAATCCCAGTTTTGAAATTTCCAATTGACCTAGCCTCAAAAGCATTTTGGGGGAGTGAGTTCCAGATTTCCATTAACTTTTGCCTGAAGAATTGCTTTCTGACATCACCCCTTAACGGCCTAGCTCTAATATTTAGGTTATGGCCCCTTGTTCTGAACTGACCCACCAGAGGAAATAGTTTCTCTCTTTCTATCCTATCAAATCATTTAATGATCTGAAACCCCTCAATTAGATTACCCCTTAATCTTCTATATTAAAGGGAATACAAGCCTAGTCAAGCAACCGGTCCTCATAATTTAACCCTTTTAGCCCCAGTATCATTCTAAAATTACAGCTAAGCCATTTAGAAGTGAAATCAGGAAGCACTTTTTCACACAAATGGTAGTGGAAATCTGGAACTCCCTCCCTAAAAATGCTGTGGATGCTGGATCAATTGAAATTTTCAAGACTGAGATCGATAGATTTTTGTTAGGTAAGGATATCAAGGGATATAGAGAAAAGGCGGGTAAATGGAGTTGAGGTACAAATCAGCCATGATCTAATTGAACAGTGGACAGGCGCTGAATGGAGCTGAATGGCCTACTCCTGTTCCTATGTGACATGGGCAAGGAGTAGACGGGGTGGGGGGGGATGCAGAAATCAAAGGATGATTCGGTTCATGCCGCACCCAGTGCATATTAAGGTGACTGGTCGAGGCCAGACAGTAAATTGTTAATTTGCCCTGTCATAAAAAAATTGATACATGACATGGATGAAACTATATAAGAAGGAAAAGCAGAAGTATTGTAACATCTCGAGGGCAATTAGGGGTGGGCAATAAATGCCGGCCTTGCCAGCGACGCCCACATCCCGTGAACGAATAAAAAAAAATGTCACAGTCTTGAGGACATTTAACTTACTTAGATCAAGCATCATAAAATGTGAGACAGAGAGCAATATCAGATTGATCTCAAGAAGTCTCCGATGTGTAGATTCCCTTATACATTGGGGGCTACATTGGGCTGTATAGTACTTGTTATGTAGGCGCTGCACGGAGACTTAAGCCCCGAAAATGGTGTCCAGATGCGCGCGTACACTTCCGGCGTGATGTGCGCAGGACGCCATCTTGGTAATGGCAGTTGCGCGTACACCTAACGAATGCCGGCAGCATGTAAAGTAGGGAGATTGTGACATTAATCAGTCTGCATCACTGATTTGAAGCAGCCGGCACCATTTTCGAACTCCCTGCTCCAGCCAACGCACTGTCCTAACCTCGCACAGCTGAACAGGAGTTAAAGGGCATGAAGGATCCCCCAGCCAGCGCTATTTAAAGGGATCATGCAGGAGTTACAGGTTAGGTGCTGGATTAGTTATTCTGGCTGCTGATACAATTGTGGGTGTTTGTGGAAGTTTCCTATACTTGGAGAAAGTTGCTATATTGTATAGAGAGTGGTCTGGCTGGTTGTGCAGTATTGTTAGTGGCATTTTAAATAGTGAGCTGAACAAGGTTACTTCCAGACATGGATGGCCTGCTAGGGCTTCCTCTGGGAATTGAACATGACTGGGAGCATGCAGAGAGGCCACACAGAGCAGGACAAACTGCTGGAAGAGGGAGGAGAAGGAGGCGCAGGGCACTCAGCGAGAGGCCATATCCAACGAGGGCCTTCAGGGACCAATTCTCTTACCTCAACTTCAGCGAAGACCAGTGCATTAAACGGCTGCGGTTCACGAAAGAGGTCGTGATTGAGATTTGTCAACTGCTGCAGCCACAACTGCAGCTTCAGAGCAGGGCAAGGACAGCATTGCCTGTGGCTGTCAAAGTAACTGTGATGCTTAATGTTTATGGCTCTGGCTCCTTTCAGGCTGCTGCTGGAGATATAAGCAACATCTCACAGTTTGCAGTGCACTGCTGTATAAGGGAGGTCACTGAGGCTCTGTACACACTCAGAAACAGATTCATGTAGTTCCTTCTTGCCATAGCCAAGCAGCAGGAGCGAGCACGAGGGTTTGCTCACATTGCAGGCTTCCCCATGGTGCAGGGTGCCACTGACTGCATGCATATTGCCTTGCGTGCTCCACATCTGAACTCAGACATATTCATGAACAGGGATTCCACTCCCTCAATGTGCAGTTGGTGTACGACCACAGGCAGCGCATCATGCAGGTCAATGCCTGCTACCCCGGCAACAGTCATGACTTCTGCGACAGTTGAATGTGCCACAGACATTTCAACCAGCATGACAAGTCAAAGGCTGGCTACTGGACGACAAGGCTTATCCCCTCATGAAGTGGCTCATAACTCTGGTCCAGAATGCAAGCACATGTGCACAGCAGGCCTACAACGAGAGCCATGCTGCCACACGGAACATCATTGAGCACACCATAGGTGTCCTCAAGCATCGCTTTCGCTGCCTGGACCGCTGTGGAGGAGCCCTGCAGTACTCAGCTGAGCGGGCATCAAGATTTGTCATTGTACACTGCATGCTGCACAACCTGGCCATTATGAGGGAACAGCCCTTGCCACTGCCTAGCCTGTGAGAACCTAAGCAGGAGGCAGAGGACAAGGAGGACGAGGCAGAGGAGGAGGAGGAGGAAGAAAAGACGGAGGAGGAAATGGTGCAGGACGAGGAGGAAGGAGTGCAGCAGGAAGTGGAGGAAGAGGCAGGTAGGCAACAAGGTAGATAGGCCCTGTCTGCCAGGGCTCTGCACGATCAGCTGATTAATGAGAGATACCAGTAACCTCAAAGAAACGTCCCCATTCACCAACAGTCCCACACTCCTTACCTTCCCGCTCCCACATGACCATCAAATCGTCTTCCTTATGATTACACATTGCTTCTTCCCTCAGCTCATTGCAGAAATGAAAATCAACACCAAATGCAAATTCAAATCCAAATTTGTAAATTATCACATGTAATAATTCAAACATAAAAACATAAGAAATAGGAGCAGGAATAGGCCATCCAGCCCCTCGAGCCTGCTCCACCATTCAACAAGCTCATGGCTGATCTTCTACCTCAACGCCATTTTCCTGCACCATCCCCATATCCCTTGATGCCTTTAATATCTAGAAATCTATCGATCTCTGTTTTGAATGTACTCAATGACTGAGCCTCCACAGCCCTCTGGGGTAGAGAATTCCAAAGATTCACCACCCTCTAAATGAAGAAATTTCTCCTCATCTCAGTCCTAAATGGCCTACCCTTTATTCTGAGACTGTGACCCCTGGTTCTAGATTCCCCAGCCAGGGGAATCATCCCCGTTGCATCTACCCTGTCGAGCCCTGTAAGAATTTTGTATGTTTCAATGAGATCACCTCTCATTCTTCTAAACTCTAGAGAATACAGGCCTAGTCTACTCAATCTCTCCTCATACGACAATCCTGCCATCCCAGGAATCAGTCTGGTGAACCTCCGTTGCACTCCCTCGATGGCAAGTATATCCTTTCTTAGGTAAGGAGACCAAAATTGTACACAATATTCCAGGTGCGGTCTCACCAAGGCCCTATATAATTGCTGTAAGACATCTTAACTCCTGTGCTTAAATTCTGTTGTAATAAAGGCCAAAATGAGACTTTTCACCCTTGTGTATTCCCTTAGTGCCTATCGTTCGCGTGCCTTAAACGAGGAAAAATGTACCTGCCATCAGATTACTCCAATTTCCAAAACTAAACTAAAACTAAGTATATGCGAGCATTGGCGCTTCATATAGATTGTACCTGCTGGAAATTTATGAGGTGATTGCAAGTTGCTATTAAAATAATGTTAAGGAACATCCCTTGAATTCATGGGGAACCGAAAAAAACACACACACAATATAATCGCTGACAAAGGCACATGCAGCACTTTGGAGCTGTAGCTGTCTTGTATTAGGACAATGTAGCATTTACTGCTGTACTGTGCCCATCTGAGATGTTAGATAAATGAATACTGCTTGCTCATTCCAACACAGTTTGTCTTGCTCTTAGTTAACAACCTCTTCTGTAGTTGGCATAAAACATAGCCAGTTTACCGAATACATGTACTGCATCTAGCTCTGAGATATGTGCAAGCTATTCTGTTTCAGATGTGAGTAGTCAGCCTTTATCTTGTGTGCACTGTATCCTGCCTGCCATGACCCAAGAGGAAGCATTGTGGAAATACTTCCAGTTAATACAGCGACAGTAAGTGAACATATGAGGTTTAGCAGTCAAATAATGCAGTGAGTGAGAGGATACCTGGATTTCTTCATTTCTAATGATATTTGCTGTATTGTTTTGTAACCACAATCTAAAGGGAGAGAAGGTGCAGCTACTTATTCATAATTTTTATTGTCAGAGACAGATTTAAGATTACTATATTGTCTGTTGCACTAAAGCTGATGCCTATATATAATCATTATTTTGTCATTGGGATTGCCTTCAATGTCATTCTTTCCCATTTAGTGTCTAGTTCTCCTCTACAATCTTACAAGATCTCTTGGGATGTTGTTAATATGCTGTCTGGGACACGGGCCATGGAGTGGAACAGTCGGATGGGGAGTTGCAACACGGGTATAGAGCAGTTCGGCAGAGTGGGAGCTGGAGGGATGATGGAGCAGGATGGAAAGCCCAAGTGAAGTAGGGAATGGATGAAGGCATTCTTTGGGCTAAGGTCAGCACAAGTGTTGTAAGGGCTGAGGATGGGAGCAGGTTCATTCCCAGAGTGCAGAAGGGGAACCAGGGTAGGGGGTGGCCTTTCACTGGCAGAGGATAGAAGTGATGGTATCCCTGGCACTGTGGCCAAGAGCAGAGATATTCCATCGGAGATGATGCGGTTGATGCGGAGATTGGGCTGATGAGAACAGCAAGATAGGATCAATATTATATATAACATGTTTTGCACTATTATCTATATTATATATTACAAGCCTTTCTATATAACTAGTCACATTGTTTGTCCTGCTAAAGTTAGCTAAGATAGAGTTGAAAAATTGTTGCTGTTTTGGTTTGCTTTGTGTTTCTAACATAAAAGAGTCACCACTAGCTTAAAAATATTCACTTTGTTCTAATGATGTCTACTCTAGATTTTAGTGCTGTTACTCCTTTTCCAGCTCCAGGGCTTGCAAACAGCAAGTACTGGCATGTTCTGTCAAAGGTCAGTGTTGCTGGCAATCATTTATCCTGGGTGATATATACCTTCAGCCCCTCCAAAATGGGGTAGCGTTCATTAAATTCAGAAGGGAGGCAGCTATAAACTGAGTGTTAGAGTCAACAGAATGCTCGCACGGAGTGACACTGGTATATTCAGGCAGTTGTAGGTAGTTTGCTGGTTGAGTCTCTTCATTCAGAGTAGCTAACAGCAGGTAAGTTAATCATTTAACAGATTTTTTTCCTTCTTCTGAATATTTTCCCCCTTCCTGGTGTTCTTGGGCTACACTCCTCCCGCTGGTCAGCTGCCCTGTAGTCCGATTTTGCTATGCTTGAGCTCCCTGTGCATAGACTATGCCGTAGCTCTCCTGCCTGTTCTTACCCACTCACCACCCTGAAATCTGCTCCCTTTGCCAGACCTTGGTGCCTCTGCCCACTCCATAGCTCTGGCTCACAGACTGCACCTTCCCATCCATTCTCAGCCACTCTACTGGTCCTTTTGTGGTCTCTCCTTGCTGCCATTTTGCTGTCTTTAGCCACTCTGCCATGTCTCCAGAGTGTTCAACATCCTCCAGCTTGTCCCACCCTTCTTCTTGTCACGCTTTCCTTAGCCTCCTGTGTGGTGCCTGGAGATGCCTAAAGCATGGTTCATAGTTTGCACTATATATCCTCATGCTTTGAGTCAAGCTTGATGCAGGGGGGCAAGGTGGGGGCTAGGAATAGCGGTAGGGGTATGTTTAAAAGTTAGAGCAGTTGGGGCATGGAGACAAAGGATGAAAAGGAAGGGCAATAAAGAGGACAAGTTATGGAGTGAGCGAGAGGTGACTTGCTAGAAGGTATTAAATTACCGTTCTCCCCTGGTACAAGGCCACACACCCTCACCAGAGAACAGACCTTCCTGGTAAAACCCCCACCACCCCTCCCCTCCCTCCCGAGCAAGATCACCCACACCAGTGCACACCCCCCCACCCACTGAACAAAGAAACAGCCTTGAGGAAACAGGTCCTATTACCCCCCTCCCCACTGAGCAACTGCATATGCCTTGGTTCTGTCAGCTTTGACTCAGTTGGTGGACTCTTGCCTCTGAATCATGAAGGTTGTCGGTTCAAGTCCCACTCCAGGGACTTGAGCATATAATGCAAGCTGACACTCCAGTGCAGTACTGAGGGAGTGCTGCCCGTTTTTCCTTCCCATGTGCAGTACTTTACATTTTTCAGCATTAAATTTTTTCTGTCAATGTTTGGCCAACTCACATATAGCTGATTATGAGGTTTCTGGGCCGACTTGTCCGATTGCATTACGTCTCCTGGTTTAGTAAACTGTCCCTCCTAGTTCAGAAAAGGAAGAGAGATAGGAGGTCGAGTAAGGAACTCAGTAAGAAGGGTGGAATTCCCCTTCACTCCACCAGGGCAGGAGTTTCATCTCAGTGAGCAGGGAATTGTGGTTAGGTCATTGTCCCTTCTGCAGAATTGTCCCTTCTGTCAAAGAGTCAATTTTGCTGCTCAAAATAAAATCCCAGGCAGCTGAGAGAAGGGCAGGCCAGCTGAGGGAAATGTTGGAGAAATTTCAAACATAGAAAATACAACTCCATGAGTGTGTTGAAATGGCTAAGGATGAAGTGGAAAGCAACTTTGGAATCTTAGTAAACTCAACGGGCGCTAAATTGGGCCGTTTAGCACTCATTGTTTCGGCGCTACACAGCCTCTCTAACATTCAAGATGGCTCCAGACGCCATCTTGGTATAGGAGTTAGCGCAGGAGCAGATAACCAACGCTGGAATCATGTAAAGTAAGGAGAAAATGGCTTCAATCAGTGCAAAACGCTGATTTAAAGTGATAGGCACCATTTTGGGACTTAACGCACAACTCAACGCACAGTCTTAACACCTACCATCTCAACGTGTCTTAGAGTGTCTGGAGGACACCCCACCGGCGCTATTTAAAGGGACCATGCAGGATTTACAGGTTAGTGGCTGGATTATTGCTTCTGGCTGCCAAGACATTTGTAACTGTTTTTGGAGGTCTCCTAGACTTGAATACTAGGACGCAGGGACATAACCTAACATTTAGAGCCAGGATGTGCAGGAGTGAAGTTAGGAAATGCTTCTACACGCAAAGGTTGGGAGACATTTGGAACGCTCTTCTGCAGACGGCAGTTGATGCTAGCTCACTTGTGAATGTTAAATCTGAGATTGATAGATTTCTGTGAACCAAGGGTATGAAGGGATATGGGGCTAAGACGGGTATATGGAGTTAGGTCACAGGTCCACCATGATCTCATTGAATGGTGGAACAGGCTCGAGGGGCTAAATGCCACTGCCACTTGCTGCCTCTTGATATGCGCCACCTTCTCCTGCAAGAAAGTGGGACGTGTGCCTGGGTGATGTGCCTGTCGTGGTTGAATAGCTGCCAGTGTGTATGGCCTGTGAATTGTGGGTGGGCGGCTTAAAACAGTGGTAATGTGTATGTGTGAGAAGAAGCATCTAATTGGAAGAGTTGAGTACTGATGGAAAGAGTTTATTGCTATGTGGGGGATGGGGAGTGTAGTGCATGGTGCAGTTGGTAGGAGACGCCACTTGACAGTAGACCTCACTCACCTTGACCACTCATGTGAGCATTGAACTTCTTCCTGCACTGCATCCATGTTGATGATGCTTTGCGCCTGGCATTGACTTTGTCCCCGGCTGCCTCCCACTGTCTTTTGAGTATATGTTTGGAGGGCCTCTTGCCCCACCCACCCCTCCACCCCCGGCGATATCGGGTATCCCTCCTTCTGTCCACCTCTTGCACCCAAGGTCTCTGGTGCATCAGCAGAGATCCTTGGTGCATGCTCTCTCGCAGGCCTGGTACCAACTCAGATCGTCAGATTGGTGAGGTCTGGCGTGCAGATTGGAGGATGTGGGATTTAGTAGTGCACAACCTTTATTCAATGTTTTAACATAACTCATCAGTGTGTAAACATAGGGATAGGTGTTTTACATGTGCGATGTCTGATCTCCGTTCAGACTCCGTGCAGACAGTAGACTGTTATTTTCAGCAAATAACAGGTGCCGGCTACCTTTAAAGAGATTTCTAAGAAACATCCTCCCTTTAAGAGATTGAGCTCCCTCTGGTGGTGGGAAGTGCAAATTGCATTGATTACACATTCAAGGCCTGGAAAGGAACGCTGATTGCAGGTAAGTGGTCCCGTGGGTCCAAACTTACGTCTTGCCTGCGAGGGTCCATTGGGCATGGGGTATTAGTATATCATCCTACCCGCGTCCAAAAACGGCCCCTATCGAATTTTTCCCCCCACGTGTCCAGCCAGTGCAGATCAGCAGTCAACAAAGTCAATAGAATGTTGAATTACATAACCAAAACAGTAGAATAAAATTCAATGGAAGTTGTGAACAAACTGTACAGTGCTCTGGTCAGCCCACACCTGAGTACTGTGTCCAGCTCTGGTTTCTGAGAAATAAGGGAGACATTCAAGCGCCGGAGGCCATTCAAGGGTCTGAGTTATGAGGAAAGACTGGAGAGTCTTGGGTTTGTCAACCTGGAAAGGAGGTGTCTGAGAAGCAATCTTACAGCAGTATATTAAATAGTAAACGGTATGGAAAAGGTAAATCAAAAATACTGCATTAAATTGAACTGTGGGAGTAGGACAAGGGGATGTGGGCTCAAAGGAGAAAATGGTAACTTTAAGACTGGTATCAGGAGGGACTTGTTTACGCAGAGAGGGATCAACACTTAGGATGGATTACTGCACAAAGTGGTGGAGGTGAAAATCTTGAAATCATTTAAGAAACAACTAGATGCAGCAATGGGGGAGTTTTGGGTGGTTCTGGATGGATGAATTAAGATGTACTGAATGACATACCTCATTCATAAATATCTTGTGATCTCATAGCTAACTGAGCTAGGAAACGGGCCTTTAGTTTGTGAAGCCACTTAAAGAGTTAATATTATGTATTTGTATAATATATCCAGGCCATTTATCAGCTCAGTGCTGAGAAACCGGCACAGAGAGGACCCACTGGGCAAGAGCTCTAACGGCCAAGGAGGTGTGGAGGGGTCGTGGATCAGGGAGTCTGGGGGGGGGTCACAGTGACTGGGGAAGGAGATGAGATGGCAGAGGTGGTGAGGGCAGGTGGTTCAAAGTGGTAGTCTGGAGGTGTGATCAATGATTTTAACAGGGAGAGAAAAGCAGGCAGGGGAAGTGGGGAGGTCACAGCCCAAGGCTGAAATCAGAATCAGGCAGCTGAAAATGGAATGGATAGGCAGGGAGGGGAAGCTGGTGACCCCAGCGGGTGGAATGGGCAGACACATGGCAGATGAAATTCAACGCAGAGAAGTGTGAAGTGATACATTTCGGCAGGAAGAATGAGGAGAGGCAATATAAACTAAATGGCACAATTCTAAAGGGGTGCAGGAATAGAGAGTCCTGGGGATATATGTGCACAAATCTTTGAAGGTGGCAGGACAGGTTGAGAAAGCGGTTAAAAAAGCATACGGGATCCTGGGCTTTATAAATACAGGCATGGAGTACAAAAGCAAGGAAGTTGAACCTTCAAAAAACACTGGTTCGGCCACAACTGGAGTATCCACAGAAATCATAGAAATTTACGGCACTGAAGGAGGCCATTCAGCCCATCGTGTCTGGCTAGCCGTAAAAGAGCAATCCAGCCTAATCCCACTTTCTAACACTTTGTCCGTAGCCTTGTAGGTTACGGCACTTCAAGTGCATATCCAAGTACTTTTTAAATGCGATGAGGGTTTCTGCCTCTACCACCCTTTCATGCAGTGAGTTCCAGACCCCTACCACCCTCTGGGTGAAAAAAATTCTCTTCAGCTCCCCTCTAATCCTTCTACCAATTACTTTAAATCTATGCCCCCTCTTTATTGACCTCTCTGCTAAGGAAAATAGATCCTTCCAGTCCACTCTGTCAAGGCCCCTCATAATTTTATACACCTCAATTAAATCTCCCCTCAGCCTCCTCTGTTCCAAAGAAAACAACCCCAGCCTATCCAATCTTTCCTCGTAGCTAAAATTCTCCAATCCTGGCAACATCCTCGTAAATCTCCTCTGTACCCTCTCTCGTGCAATCACACCTTTCCTGTAATGTGGTGACCAGAACTGTACGCAGTACTCAAGCTGTGACCTAACTAGTGTTTTATACCGTTCTAGCATATTGTGTCCAATTCTGGGCACTGCACTTTAGGAAGGATGTGAAGGCCTTAGAGAGGGTGCAGAAAAAAATTACTAGAATGGTTCCAGGGATGAGGGACTTCAGTCACATGGATAGACTGGAGAAGCTGGGGTTGTTCTCCTTAGAGCAGAGAAGGTTAGGATGAGATTTGATAGAAGTGTTCAAAATCATGAAGGGTTTAGATAAAGTAAATAAAGAGAAACTGTTCCCATTGGCGGAAGGTTGAGAACCAGAGGACATAGATTTAAGGTGATTGGCAGAAGAACCAAAGGCGACATGAGGAAAAACTTTTTTACGCAGCGAGTAATTATGATCTGGAATGCGCTGTCTGAAAGGGCGGTGAAAGCAGATTCATTCGTGGCTTTCAAAAAGAAATTGGATAAATACTTAAAGGAAAAAAATTTGCAGGGCTACGGGGAAGGAGCGGGGAATGGGACTAACTGGATTGTTCTTACAAAGAGCTGGCATGGGCTCGATGGGCTGAATGGCCTCCTTCCGTGCTGTGACCATTCTATGATTCTAAGATACACTGAGGTGGTCTGTCACACCTATGATATTAGGGAATGCAGCAATAGCAAAGAAAGCCTCTTTGATTCTCTGTTGCTGCTGCAGGTATATTGAAAAGCTAATATATTGCGGTGTCCTCCTGAGCACAGAAGCATTAAATTGAAAAATGTCTTTAGACATTGCTGACTGGCTGATACCCCTGTTTGCTTCACTGGAATAGGCAAGTGGGGCGGGGGGGGCCGTTGGTGGTGGGCAGGTGGGAGCAAAGTCGAGAGGTGTTGCTGACATAGGAAAGCTTTGCAGTCACCTTGATTGATACTAGCAACGCGTAAATTATTACATGCTGACATTCTGAAAATCCTTTTAACTTCTCACACAGGCCATAAAGTATTTACTAATTATACATCTACATCTCTGAATGGGCTGGTCCTTTAGTACTCATGCAAATCGGTAATCCTAAAAGATGTTTCTTTTTTATACTGAGTGCTCTAGTATCACCAGTTCCTAGCTGCATTTTTGAAATTGCTAATCAATTTGATTTATACTGTGTGGCATTAAGCCTCAGCCCAAAATTTTGACATTTCAAATCCAAATATTTTCAGAGACTAGAAACACATTATGCAGCTAAATAGCTCATTTATATATGGGCAAAATACCAGTGCGTATCAAACAATACTGCATTAAACCGCATGATGTCAAATACTGTGAAGGAAAATAATAATAAAGTGCAGAGCACATTGGCAAGCTTGCGCCCTTAGCCAACTGGAGGCAAACTGTCTTTTCCACAGGAAGTGAGGTGCAGTGACAAGATGAGTTAGGCCAGGTCAGTACTGAGTAGTTCCAATTGGTTGGTTATGGAGTGACATTAGCAACAGCCTGGAAACAGAATGACATAAATGTCTTCTCACGGAAGTGGAGTAATGTACTTGTCCTCATGGGCTGGAAACAAAATAATGTACCTATTCTGAGCTGGGAAATTATGTGAGGCAGATGGAAGTGGAGAAGCTAGGAAGAGGCAATAAAAATAAGTTTCAAATAAGATTAACAACAGAGATAATATTGCTAGCAATGGTGGTACTTTGTTACATTGTCCTAATGGTGCCAGAGATCTGCCATAGTATATGGGATTGATTAGAAGAGTTTCAGTTTTTATAAATGCTAAACACTTCTTGTTCCTAATGTCATTTTACTGCCAACCAAATGTGGAATCAGTGCAAAGCAGTTCAAGCCTGTGCATATTACAATTGTAAACCAACAGATGCTTTTGTTTCAAACCTTTTGTATACATGCAGCAGCATTGAGGAATCTGCAGCTGATATAGAACAAAAAACTCCCAGCCCTATATCTTGGGTTTGCAGCCTCTCAGCAGCAGTCTGTTATACTTGGCAGTGTAAATGTTCACACAATTCAAATACAAAGCCAAAAACTACCGTGTCAGGTGATTTCCCCTCAGGGGAAAAATGATGCACCAGCACAAACTGCATCGGTCAGTTGATTGAAACTTGAGATGGCTTGCCAGGAAGGACCTTGTCTTTAGCTCATAGTGTGAATGAGCCACAGCTTTGAGTGAAAGTGAATCTAATCCCTATGTATAAACATGATTTCAAGTGTACTTATGGCAGTAATGCGAACAGAATATGAAGTGATGGCAACTAGCCACATTCTGAGGATGACATCCTCAATTTACTTACAATTGATATCATCATGGCCAAAATATAATTATGTTTTCAAAAATATCTGAAACAACCTGTTAGATATCAGCAAAATAACCTTCTGTAGTCATGCCACAATGCACTGAAAGCTGAATGCAAACAAATATTTATTTGTTCCTACTCTGTAAGGCTTTTTGACCTCCTAATCTACAGAAGCCATTGAGTTCTTTTTCTGTAACATAATTTTGCATGTACGATGCCACATAATAAATCAGCGTTAGAGAAGTTTGTGACATCAGTAATACTAATTCTGTAGTTTGCAAGTGTACTTTTCTCCTTGCCTGCTCTGAGCCTGTAACCAGCAAACAAATAGAAAGAAACAAAAGATGTGACCTGTTTGGAAATGTTATCAAGTGCCAGAGACGTTTCTCTAAAGGGGAAAGCTGTTTGTCATAAATGTCCAGCTTTTGCACGGCTGCCAAGTAGAGGCTTCAGAAGGAATACCCTTGGTACCTGACTGTCAGGATCACTGTCTGAGGTCTTTACAGTGGCTGGCCACCACTATGATGAATTGCTTCTATGATTACTAGGTCTATGGATAGAACCTTTGATGTTTTCTAAATTAATTTGGGCCAGACGAAATGCATCATGAAAGGAGGTCTGAATTCCTGGGTTACTCGGATAATTTGCTAATACATTCCAAATGCATTCTTCACCATGACACTAAGCCAACACCCAATCAACACTTACTTGAAAATCCTGCTTTATGTATTTTTCATCAGTTGAGGCAATAAACAGAAAAATTTCCAATGTGATTAACATTGCCCTTGATATCAGACAGTGCGATTGGACTCCTAAGCCAGAGTGTGGAGCATTGAATCACGTTTGGCACTATGACCTAGTCTTGGTCACTAAGTTGGTATAATTTCAACATTTTGTTATTATTGCACAATGGGGAGGTGTCTTCTTCCAGTATCTAGTGTGTGAAATGACGAGTATCCATGAGAGGAATTAAAAGGCTCCAATGGTGGTGAGTAACAGAGCAATGCAAACTAGGAAGGTCCTCAGTTAGTTGATCTCAGCTGAGGTGGTGGTAGGGTGCTATAGTTGGCACTCTGCGTTAGAAAAGAGAATATCCATCATCGTTTCTGCTCCTGATCTGTATCTAGTAACTCGTACTACTGAAGATGAACAGGATCGGGGTTGGCTTTGGTGCCTACCTTGGTTGCATACTTGCCAACATTCAGCAGAGTTTCATCTTTTGTACTTGGGCATTAAATAATCACCTGAACAGAGAACATTTAGGAAAGTTGGGCAGATAGGATCGCAGGTCCACTATGCAGCCTGCCTGATTTTCCTCAACACACTTCACCCAGGCAATTTATTAATGCCCAAGTGCAAAAGAGGAGAATCCGCCCCTCACTTTCTAATTAAAATTAGATGTTAATATGTCCTTGTGTCATTTCTGTGCATCAGGATCTGCAATGTGTTTATGTAATTTATATAATAATCACTCTATGTAATGGGTATTAAAGCCCGGTGGCATTTGGGCTCTTTCGGGAGTATATTTTAAGAATGAACTGATGAAATGTAGATTGCTGCAGCCTAATTGCAGAAAATGGTACAGCATTGAGCGCTCATCTCTTACTTAGCTTTATGTAGGCGGAAAAAGATCACGAAAGAAAGGAGGACTGCTCACACTTGCTCTGACGCAGAGAGAAGGCTCTATAGATCCAGGTGCAATTACTTGGGAAGTGTTCAAAGACAGCAGGCTTTGCAGGCTTAGGTTTAACAGAGGTGCAGTGATGAGGCAGGGAAGCATCTGCTGCAAGCTGGCCTGCGAACAACTTCTATTATAGGGATGGCACTGCCAGTGACAGTCAATGTCACAGTTGCCAAGAACATCTATGCTTCTGGGTGCTTCCAGGTTACTGTAGGGGCCATCTGCAACATTTAGCAATCTGCGGTGTGCAGATGCCTCAAGCAGGACACTGATGCTTTGTTCACCAGGGCAAACATCATTATCAGTTTCCCCATCTAAGAGGAAGAGCAGAATGGGAGGGCATTGCCATTCTTTTATGTTGCAGGATACCCTAAAGCCCGTTGAGTTATTGATGGCACCAATGTGGTCATCCAGGCCCATAGACATAATGTATGGTGTTCATAAACTGCAAGGATCAGTGTCCAGGATCATGCCAGTTGATGTCCACATCTCACATAGCAGTCTGTTTTTTAATTACATTTTAGGCAATCCTCTCTTCCTTGTTTGCTTAAAGGAGAAGGCAGACTGGAAAGATGACTCCCAAGAGAGCAAGACCACTCTCTACACCCCTGGCTAAAGATACCCTCACAATAACCACAGTCAGAAAATGAGCACAGATGCAACAAAGCCCATGCGGCTATCAGGGTAATCATAGAACAGGCTATTGATATCTCAAAGCAATGTATTAGATCCCAGGAAAGATCAGCAGGCATCTCGCAGTACAACTCCACCAAGGTAGTGAATATCATTGTTGTTTGCTACATGCTGTACAACTTTGCCATCCACTAAATATGAAGGAGGTGGAGCACAAGGCCCATTCACAGCCAAAACCAGAGTAGGACACTGAAATTAACCAAGAGGATGTTGCCACTCCTTTCCAGATAGGAAGAGCAGTACACTGCGTTCTCAGAGAAAAGAGCTTCATCTCAGCACCTGAGTTGCCTATTTAACTAACACTCCAGTCCACATCTACACTGTGCAGTGGCTCTATACACCATCACCAACATTGTCCTCTGTAATACCTCAGCTACCATGGATGCCTTTACCGTTTTCTGCACTAGCAGAACAAAACTCACTGGATAAACTTTAAATAAAGTGCAACCAATTTATTTCCCTATAAGTGATGTGTGAATGCATGCTTAGGGTCTGGTGCTTCCCCCTGGTGACAATGGTGTACCATTGGTGTACAGGAAGGAGTAAGTGAGGTGTCTGGTGTGTGAATGTGAGCCTCTTGTGATTGAGGTGACCAAGTGTGTCCCGATGCAGGCTCATGAACGGGCTTTGTAACTGGTTCTGTCACATGTGCTGCTGTTCTTGCTGCCTGGCCCTAGCCACTTTCTGAGGACAGCAAATCAGCTCACAACTACTGGGATATTGAATGCTGGGAGCTCACCTGGAATCCATTGTGAGGCTCAACAACAGAAGTTAGAACAGGAATGATGAAGTGAATGCAGGCGGCCACAAAGATACTATTCACTATTTCCATTGCAATGCCATGCGCACTGGAAAATTTACCAAATTACAAAAATTGTAGGAAGAGAAGGAAGGAGGGAGGAAAGAGAGGGAGAAAATAGTAAAAAAATGCAGAGAGAGAGAGTCAGACAGATATAGAGAGAGAAAGAGACAGAGACAGCAGGAGTGATTGTAACCTAACCGGCCTGAAAGGAAACTGACAGGATTGGATCAGACTGCTGTTTTACACCCCGCCCGATTTATGACCTGCTGGCACCAACAGGAACAATCCCTGCGCCTGAACGGGTAGGCCTGAGCCACACCCGATATTAAGCCTCGGGCCTCATTTAAGTGAGACCATTGAGCAGCGGACACCTGCTGGGTGTCTCCAGGCAGCTCGGCGGCGAAGAGGCTTGAAATTTCCGCCCGCTGCGTTGCTGGCAGCAGCCCTCAGATGTGCTTAGAGGGGAAGGCGATTGGGAGGGGATGCGACCAGAAGAGGAGGGCCCATTGGGAGGGGGCAACCAGGAATGGAGGGTGACTGGGACGTCAGGATGGTAAGGAGGGGTGCGATCGGGTCGGGAGGGTGTTCAGGACGTTGGGACGAGGAGCGTCGAGGTGGATGTCGAGTGGTGGCCGGCAGCAGCCCGCGGTTTAATGTGCCATCGAACTTCCAGGGCAGAGAAACCGAGAAAAAAATCAACACTGATGAAAGAGGAAGAAAATAATACAAAAGCTATGGAAAGAAAGAGAGAGAGAAAAATTACAAAGGGAGACAGAGAATGAGGGAACATAGGAACAGCAATAGGCCATTCAGCCCCTCGAGCCTGTTCTGGCATTCAATAAGATCATGGCTGATCCGTATCTCAACTCCATCTACCCACCTTGGTTCCGTAACCTTTAATACCCTTGCCTAACAAAAATCTAGAAATCTGTTGTGAAATTTTCTATTGATGAAGCCTCAACAGCTTTTTGGGCGAGAGAGTTCCAGATTAA
This sequence comes from Heptranchias perlo, assembly GCF_035084215.1. Taxonomy (NCBI): domain Eukaryota; kingdom Metazoa; phylum Chordata; class Chondrichthyes; order Hexanchiformes; family Hexanchidae; genus Heptranchias; species Heptranchias perlo. Next base: position 107,192,914 of record NC_090327.1, read on the forward strand.
GGGAGAGAGAACATTACAGAAACTGCAGAGAGACAGAGAAATGCCCAAGGAGGAAAAAAAAACTACAGAAATAGAGAGTAGAAAAAAGAGAGAAAATAAAGAACCACCAATAGAATATAAAAATGAAAGAAAATATTAAATAAACTAGAGGGGAAAATACAATACCAGAGAGATAGAGAAATCATCTATTATGATTTGACTACAGTTGTATTATGTCAAGTTGTGTATTAAAAAAACAGCAGACATTTAGATTGTTCTGATTTGATTAATATAATGATTTTTGAGGATTCTTTCGGGTGATTTTAAATGACTGTTGGACTACAAACTTCGTAAAAATCTGACAACACTGATTTCAACTGTGTTGTGGCCTGGGGAACAGGGAAATAAAAGAGAGACAATGAGACAGAGGGGAAATGAATGATCCATTGTCTTCAGCCCCCACTACAAACTCCATACTCTTGCCGCTGATTCCATCGCCCTCCCTGGCCACTGTTTCAGACTGTTCAAAATCTCGGCGTCCTATTTGACTCGGAACTGAGCTTCTGACTCCACATCCTCTCCATCACAAAGACCGCCTACTTCCACCTCCGTAACATCGCCTGTCTCTGCCCCACTATGTTTCCATAAAAAAAAATAATAAGATTAAGTAGATTACTTAAAAAGTTGAAGTAATAAGGAGTCCTGGATTTTTGCCATCATAATGTTATTTGAGACTAATAAAATGTGTAAAACTCTACAATGGTTTTGAGAGCTGTAATAAACTTCATTAAATTGGCTTCACCAGATGAAATACATGCCAGATCTGCTGGAAATTCAGCTATTGAAAACCTGATTCTCTGCTCAGCCTCAGCAGGGTCTTGTTTTTAATCCCTACTGGGAGACTGAATTTTGTTGTACTGCTGATACTAATTCCTTTACCCTTTCAGGAAAGAAGCATTGGCTTTCTTTGTGGATGATGAGGATATCTTGCTCATAAATAATTTCCTGGCTACACAGAGAACAGGCAACATAGAATAAAAAAGCTGGAGCAATAAGAAAATGGGACTGTTCCTAATTTACAATGAAAACTGAAAATATGCAATAGGTCTGTCAGCATCTGAAAAGAACAAAAGATAGATTAAAGTTTCAGATTGGCACTCAGGGTTTTGATAAAGGGTCTATTCCCAAAAGGTCTTTTGATTTTTCAGATGTTGACAAACATGCTAGGACCGATTTTATAGCTATTAGCTTATTCTCTGGGCACAATCCGCAAGAATTGGGGCGAAGACCATGATGCTGCGTCTCTGGCCCCTTAACGTGTCCTGGGCTTCCCCTGAGGGGGTCGAATGTCTGTTTTCACAGGGGCAGTCATTTAAATGAATCAAAGGGGAACATCCCAGCTCTCCTGCTGTATTTTCCTGTTCCTTAGCTGGCTGAATGCCCAACCCAAGTGTCCTAAGTCCCTGTGCCCAGCCGCTCTCCAGTCAGAAGATTGGAGGGGACGAGCATAGGAACAGGAGTAGGCCATTTAGCCCCTCGAGCCCGTTCCGCCATTCAATGAGATCATGGCTGATCTGTGACCTAACTCTACACACCCGCCTTAGCCCATATCCCTTAATACCTTTGGTTAACAAAAATCTATCAATCTCTGATTTAAAATTAATAATTGAGCTAGCATCAACTGCCATTTGCGGAAAAGCGTTCCAAACTTCTACCACCCTTTGTGAGTAGAAGTGTTTCCTAACTTCACTCCTGAAAGTCCTGGCTCTAATTTTAGGCTATATCCCCTAGTCCTAGACTCCCCAACCAGCGGAAATAGTTTCTCTCTATCTACCTTATCAGTTCCCCTTGATATCTTGAAAACTTCGATCAAATCGCCTCTTAATCATCTAAACTCCAGGGAATGCAACCCTAGTTTGTGTAATCACCCCTCGTAATTTAACCCTTGGAGTCCATGTCTCTTTCTAGTAAATCTATGCTGTGCTCCCTCCAAGGCCAATATATTGTTCTTAGGGTGCGATGGCCAGAACTGAACACAGTACCCCAGGTGTGGACGAACCAGGGCTTTGTATAGCTGTAGCATAACTTCTACCCCCTTGTATTCTAGTCCTCTAGATATAAAGGCAAGCATTCCATTAGCCTTTTTGATTATTCTCTGTACCTGTTCATGACATTTTAATGATTTATGCACATGGACCCCTAAGTCTCTTTGGACCTCCACTGTTTCGAGCTTTTCACCATTTAGAAAGTACTCTGATCTAACCTTTTTAGGTCCAAAGTGAAATTGAAATCCATTGAAATCCATTTGCCACAGTTTCGCCCTTTCACTTAATCTATTAATATCTCTCAATAATTTTATGCTTCTACCTACACTGCTTACAATGCTGCCTATCTTTGTATCATCAGCAAACATGGATATGTGACTCTCTATCCCATCATCTAAATCGTTTATAAACACAGTGAATAGTTGAGGCCCCAACACAGATCCCTGTGGGACATCACTAGTCACATCCTGCCAATTTGAGTAGAATCATAGAAAGGTTACAGCAAAGAAGGAGGCCATTCGGCCCATTGAGTCTGTGCCAGCTCTATGCACGAGCAATCCAGCTAGTCCCACTCCCCGCCCTATCCCCGTAGCCCTGCACATTTTTTCGTTTCAAGTACTTATCCAGCTCCCTTTTGAAGACCATGATTGAATCTGCCTCCACCACCCTCTCGGGCAGTGCATTCCAGATCCTAACCACTCACTGTGTAAAAAAGTTTTCCCTCATGTTACCTTTGCTTCTTTTGCCAATCACCTTAAATCTATGCCCTCTGGTTCTTGACCCTTCTGTCAATGGGAACAGTTTCTCTCTATCTACTCTGTCTAGACCCTTCATGATTTTGAATACCTCTATCAAATCTCCTCTCAACCTTCTCTATTCCAAGGAGGACAATGAGTACCTGCTCATTATTCCTACTCTCTGTCTCCTGCCGCTCAGCCAATTTCCTAACCAGTTCAATAATTTGCCTCAATTGCATGAGCTTCAACTTTAGCTAACAGTCTCTTATGAGGGATTTTATCAAATGCCTTCTGGAAGTCCATATAACCAACATCCATAGACATTCCCCTGTCCACTACTTTAGTTACCTCTTCAAAAAATTCAATCAGATTCATCAGGCATGACCTACCCTTTAAAAATCCATGCTAGCTCTCTCTGATCAGCTAAAAACATTCCCATGAGAGGGAAAGGAAGGGCATCCAAAGCTAGAGCTCCCTGGATGACTAAAGATATAGAGATTAATATGAAACAGATAAAGGAGGCTTATGATAAATGTAAGATTAATAATATAGTAGAGATCCAGGCTGAGCACAGAAAGTACAGAGGAGATCTAAAAAGGAAATAAAAGGGGCAAAGGGAGATTATGAGAATAGGTTGGTGGCTAACTTTAAAGGGAACCCAAAAGTATTTAGAAATATACAAATAGTAAAAGGCTAGTCAAAGGAAGGGTGAGGCCAATTAGGGGCAAAAAAGGAGATCATCTTGTGGAGGCAAAAGGCATAGCTGAGACACTAAATGAATACTTTGCATCCGTCTTCACTGGAGAAGAGGATGCTGCCAAAGTAGCAGTGAAAGAGGAAGTAGTAGCAATATTGGAGAGGATAAAAATAAATAAATAGGTTGGCAGTATTCAAAGTAGAAAAGTCAAATGGAATGGATCCTAGGTTGCTGAGGGAAGGGTAGAAATTGCGGAGGCTCTGGCCACAATCTTCCAATCCTCCTTAGATACATAAGTAATGCCAGAGGACTGGAGGATTGCAAATGTTACACCCCTGTTCAAAAAAGGGGAGAGGGATAAAACTAGTAATTACAGGCCAGTCAGCAGAGTGTAGTGGTGAACAATTGTTTTTCAGACTGGAGGGAAGTAAACAGTGGTGTTCCTCAGGAGTTGGTATTAGGACCACTGCTCTTTTTGATATATATTAATAACCTGGACTTGGGTATAGAGGGTATAATTTCAAAGATGGCAGATGATAAGAAACTCAGAAATGTAGTAAACAATGAGGAGGATGGTAACAGGTGGTGAAATGGGTAGACACATGGAAGGTGAGAAGTGTGAAGTGCTACATTTTGGTAGGGAGAACGAGGAGAGTCAATAAAAACTAAATTGTACAATTTTAAAGGGAGTGCAGGAAGAGACGACCTGGGGATGTACACACACAAATCTTTGAAGTTGGTAGGACAAGTTGAGAAGGCTGTTAAAAAGGCATATGGGATCCTTGGCCTATTAATAGAGGCATAGAGTACAAAAGCAAGGAAGTTATGCTAAACCTTTATAAAATACTGATTAGGCATCAGCTGGAGTATTGTGTTCAATTCTGGGAAGGATGTCAAGGCCTTAGAGAGGGCGCAGAAGAGATTTACTAGAATGGTACCAGGGATGAGGGACTTCAGTTATGTGGAGAGACTGGAGAAACTGGGGTTGTTCTTCTTAGAACGGAGAAGGTTAAGAGGAGATTTGATAAAGGTGTTCAAAATCATACACAGTTCTGATAGAGTGAATAAGGAAATATCTGCTGCCATAATTGTTAGTTGAATAGATGCTTTTTGTTTCTTCCTTTTCTCTTCTTCCAACAGTCGCTGCATGCCACTATATGTTGCGCTTTGAGAAATTAAATGGAATGTCAAGGAGCTTCTTTCTCCTCTCTTTCTTCCTCCTGTGATATTAACTGATGCTGGGATATGATTCCATAGGTGCTGGTGACCCTCTCTAAGTGTACCTCCCTCATGCCAGTATTGACAGTGAATATCAGCAGGTTATTTGATCATATGCAGGGTTTGAGCCAAGCCTGATCCTGTCTTCTGATGGCTACACATGTACATTATCTAGCAGAGGTCACTGGAGAATGATCGGAGCGCCTGAGGTAAGGTGAGCGGACCTGGTTGGAGTTCGGGGTGGAGCGTCGGAGCGCCGGATCAGATAAAGAGTGAGGACCTGGGAGTAGGCCTCAATCGGAGTGCCGGATCAGATAAAGAGCGAGGACCTGGGAGTAGGCCTCAATCGGAGCACCGGATCAGATAAAGAGCGAGGACCTGGGAGTAGGCCTCAATCGGAGTGCCGGATCAGATAAAGAGTGAGGACCTGGGAGTAGGACTCAATCGGAGCGCCGGATCAGATAAAGAGCGAGGACCTGGGAGTAGGCCTCAATCGGAGTGCCGGATCAGATAAAGAGCGAGGACCTGGGAGTAGGCCTCAATCGGAGCACCGGATCAGATAAAGAGCGAGGACCTGGGAGTAGGCCTCAATCGGAGTGTCGGATCAGATAAAGAGCGAGGACCTGGGAGTAGGCCTCAATCGGAGCGCCGGATCAGATAAAGAGCGAGGACCTGGGAGTAGGCCTCAATCGGAGCGCCGGATCAGATAAAGAGTGAGGACCTGGGAGTAGGCCTCAATCGGAGTGTCGGATCAGATAAAGAGTGAGGACCTGGGAGTAGGCCTCAATCGGAGCACCGGATCAGATAAAGAGCGAGGACCTGGGAGTAGGCCTCAATCGGAGCACCGGATCAGATAAAGAGCGAGGACCTGGGAGTAGGCCTCAATCGGAGTGTCGGATCAGATAAAGAGTGAGGACCTGGGAGTAGGCCTCAATCGGAGTGCCGGATCAGGTAAAGAGTGAGGACCTGGGAGTAGGCCTCAATCGGAGTGTCGGATCAGATAAAGAGTGAGGACCTGGGAGTAGGCCTCAATCGGAGCGTCGGATCAGATAAAGAGCGAGGACCTGGGAGTAGGACTCAATCGAAGCGTCGGATCAGATAAAGAGCGAGGACCTGGGAGTAGGCCTCAATCGGAGCACCGGATCAGATAAAGAGTGAGGACCTGGGAGTAGGCCTCAATCGGAGTGTCGGATCAGATAAAGAGCGAGGACCTGGGAGTAGGACTCAATCGGAGTGTCGGATCAGATAAAGAGCGAGGACCTGGGAGTAGGCCTCAATCGGAGCGCCGGATCAGATAAAGAGTGAGGACCTGGGAGTAGGCCTCAATCGGAGTGTCGGATCAGATAAAGAGCGAGGACCTGGGAGTAGGCCTCAATCGGAGCGCCGGATCAGATAAAGAGCGAGGACCTGGGAGTAGGACTCAATCGGAGTGTCGGATCAGATAAAGAGCGAGGACCTGGGAGTAGGACTCAATCGGAGTGTCGGATCAGATAAAGAGCGAGGACCTGGGAGTAGGACTCAATCGGAGTGTCGGATCAGATAAAGAGCGAGGACCTGGGAGTAGGCCGCAATCGGAGCACCGGATCAGATAAAGAGTGAGGACCTGGGAGTAGGACTCAATCGGAGTGTCGGATCAGATAAAGAGCGAGGACCTGGGAGTAGGCCTCAATCGGAGCGCCGGATCAGATAAAGAGTGAGGACCTGGGAGTAGGCCTCAATCGGAGTGTCGGATCAGATAAAGAGCGAGGACCTGGGAGTAGGCCTCAATCGGAGCGCCGGATCAGATAAAGAGTGAGGACCTGGGAGTAGGCCTCAATCGGAGCGCCGGATCAGATAAAGAGTGAGGACCTGGGAGTAGGACTCAATCGGAGTGTTGGATCAGATAAAGAGGGAGGACCTGGGAGTAGGCCTCAATCGGAGCGCCGGATCAGGTAAAGAGGGAGGACCTGGGAGTAGGCCTCAATTGGAGCACCGGATCAGATAAAGAGCGAGGACCTGGGAGTAGGCCTCAATCGGAGCGTCGGATCAGGTAAAGAGGGAGGACCTGGGAGTAGGCCTCAATCGGAGTGTCGGATCAGATAAAGAGCGAGGACCTGGGAGTAGGCCTCAATCGGAGCGTCGGATCAGATAAAGAGTGAGGACCTGGGAGTAGGCCTCAATCGGAGCGTCGGATCAGATAAAAAGCGAGGACCTGGGAGTAGGCCTCAATCGGAGCGCCGGATCAGATAAAGAGCGAGGACCTGGGAGTAGGCCTCAATCGGAGTGTCGGATCAGATAAAGAGTGAGGACCTGGGAGTAGGCCTCAATCGGAGTGTCGGATCAGATAAAGAGCGAGGACCTGGGAGTAGGCCTCAATCGGAGTGTCGGATCAGATAAAGAGCGAGGACCTGGGAGTAGGCCTCAATCGGAGCGCCGGATCAGATAAAGAATGAGGACCTGGGAGTAGGCCTCAATCGGAGTGTCGGATCAGATAAAGAGCGAGGACCTGGGAGTAGGCCTCAATCGGAGCGCCGGATCAGATAAAGAATGAGGACCTGGGAGTAGGCCTCAATCGGAGCGCCGGATCAGGTAAAGAGCGAGGACCTGGGAGTAGGCCTCAATCGGAGCGTCGGATCAGGTAAAGAGTGAGGACCTGGGAGTAGGCCTCAATCGGAGCACCGGATCAGATAAAGAGCGAGGACCTGGGAGTAGGACTCAATCGGAGTGCCGGATCAGATAAAGAGCAAGGACCTGGGAGTAGGACTCAATCGGAGTGTCGGATCAGATAAAGAGCGAGGACCTGGGAGTAGGACTCAATCGGAGCGTCGGATCAGATAAAGAGCGAGGACCTGGGAGTAGGCCTCAATCGGAGCACCGGATCAGATAAAGAGCGAGGACCTGGGAGTAGGCCTCAATCGGAGTGTCGGATCAGATAAAGAGCGAGGACCTGGGAGTAGGACTCAATCGGAGCGTCGGATCAGGTAAAGAGCGAGGACCTGGGAGTAGGCCTCAATCGGAGCGTCGGATCAGATAAAAAGCGAGGACCTGGGAGTAGGCCTCAATCGGAGTGTCGGATCAGATAAAAAGCGAGGACCTGGGAGTAGGACTCAATCGGAGTGTCGGATCAGATAAAGAGCGAGGACCTGGGAGTAGGCCTCAATCGGAGTGTCGGATCAGATAAAAAGCGAGGACCTGGGAGTAGGACTCAATCGGAGTGCCGGATCAGATAAAGAGGGAGGACCTGGGAGTAGGCCTCAATCGGAGCGTCGGATCAGATAAAGAGTGAGGACCTGGGAGTAGGCCTCAATCGGAGCGCCGGATCAGGTAAAGAGGGAGGACCTGGGAGTAGGCCTCAATCGGAGCGCCGGATCAGATAAAGAGTGAGGACCTGGGAGTAGGACTCAATCGGAGCGCCGGATCAGGTAAAGAGCGAGGACCTGGGAGTAGGCCTCAATCGGAGCGCCGGATCAGGTAAAGAGCGAGGACCTGGGAGTAGGCCTCAATCGGAGTGTCGGATCAGATAAAGAGTGAGGACCTGGGAGTAGGCCTCAATCGGAGTGTCGGATCAGATAAAGAGTGAGGACCTGGGAGTAGGCCTCAATCGGAGCGCCGGATCAGGTAAAGAGTGAGGACCTGGGAGTAGGACTCAATCGGAGCGTCGGATCAGGTAAAGAGGGAGGACCTGGGAGTAGGACTCAATCGGAGCGCCGGATCAGGTAAAGAGCGAGGACCTGGGAGTAGGCCTCAATCGGAGTGTCGGATCAGATAAAGAGTGAGGACCTGGGAGTAGGACTCAATCGGAGCGTCGGATCAGATAAAGAGCGAGGACCTGGGAGTAGGCCTCAATCGGAGCGTCGGATCAGATAAAGAGCGAGGACCTGGGAGTAGGCCTCAATCGGAGCGCCGGATCAGGTAAAGAGCGAGGACCTGGGAGTAGGACTCAATCGGAGTGTCGGATCAGATAAAGAGCGAGGACCTGGGAGTAGGCCTCAATCGGAGTGTCGGATCAGATAAAGAGTGAGGACCTGGGAGTAGGACTCAATCGGAGCGTCGGATCAGATAAAGAGCGAGGACCTGGGAGTAGGACTCAATCGGAGCGTCGGATCAGATAAAGAGCGAGGACCTGGGAGTAGGCCTCAATCGGAGCGTCGGATCAGATAAAGAGCGAGGACCTGGGAGTAGGCCTCAATCGGAGCGCCGGATCAGGTAAAGAGCGAGGACCTGGGAGTAGGCCTCAATCGGAGCGTCGGATCAGATAAAGAGCGAGGACCTGGGAGTAGGACTCAATCGGAGCGTCGGATCAGATAAAGAGCGAGGACCTGGGAGTAGGCCTCAATCGGAGCGTCGGATCAGATAAAGAGCGAGGACCTGGGAGTAGGCCTCAATCGGAGCGCCGGATCAGGTAAAGAGCGAGGACCTGGGAGTAGGCCTCAATCGGAGTGTCGGATCAGATAAAGAGCGAGGACCTGGGAGTAGGACTCAATCGGAGCGTCGGATCAGGTAAAGAGCGAGGACCTGGGAGTAGGACTCAATCGGAGTGTCGGATCAGATAAAGAGCGAGGACCTGGGAGTTGGCCTCAATCGGAGCGCCGGATCAGATAAAGAGTGAGGACCTGGGAGTAGGCCTCAATCGGAGTGTCGGATCAGATAAAGAGTGAGGACCTGGGAGTAGGACTCAATCGGAGCGTCGGATCAGATAAAAAACGAGGACCTGGGAGTAGGCCTCAATCGGAGCGTCGGATCAGATAAAAAGCGAGGACCTGGGAGTAGGCCTCAATCGGAGCGTCGGATCAGATAAAAAGCGAGGACCTGGGAGTAGGACTCAATCGGAGCGTCGGATCAGATAAAGAGCGAGGACCTGGGAGTAGGCCTCAATCGGAGCGTCGGATCAGATAAAAAGCGAGGACCTGGGAGTAGGCCTCAATCGGAGCGCCGGATCAGATAAAGAGTGAGGACCTGGGAGTAGGCCTCAATCGGAGCGTCGGATCAGATAAAAAGCGAGGACCTGGGAGTAGGACTCAATCGGAGCGTCGGATCAGATAAAGAGCGAGGACCTGGGAGTAGGCCTCAATCGGAGCGTCGGATCAGATAAAGAGCGAGGACCTGGGAGTAGGACTCAATCGGAGCACCGGGTCAGATAAAGAGCGAGGACCTGGGAGAAGGACTCAATCGGAGTGCCGGATCAGATAAAAAGCGAGGACCTGGGAGTAGGACTCAATCGGAGCGTCGGATCAGATAAAGAGCGAGGACCTGGGAGTAGGCCTCAATCGGAGTGTCGGATCAGATAAAAAACGAGGACCTGGGAGTAGGACTCAATCGGAGTGTCGGATCAGATAAAAAGCGAGGACCTGGGAGTAGGACTCAATCGGAGTGTCGGATCAGATAAAGAGTGAGGACCTGGGAGTAGGACTCAATCGGAGTGTCGGATCAGATAAAGAGTGAGGACCTGGGAGTAGGACTCAATCGGAGTGTCGGATCAGATAAAGAGCGAGGACCTGGGAGTAGGACTCAATCGGAGTGTCGGATCAGATAAAGAGTGAGGACCTGGGAGTAGGACTCAATCGGAGCGCCGGATCAGATAAAAAGCGAGGACCTGGGAGTAGGACTCAATCGGAGCGTCGGATCAGATAAAGAGCGAGGACCTGGGAGTAGGCCTCAATCGGAGTGTCGGATCAGATAAAGAGCGAGGACCTGGGAGTAGGCCTCAATCGGAGTGTCGGATCAGATAAAAAGCGAGGACCTGGGAGTAGGACTCAATCGGAGCGCCGGATCAGATAAAGAGCGAGGACCTGGGAGTAGGCCTCAATCGGAGCGTCGGATCAGATAAAGAGTGAGGACCTGGGAGTAGGCCTCAATCGGAGCGTCGGATCAGATAAAGAGCGAGGACCTGGGAGTAGGCCTCAATCGGAGCGTCGGATCAGATAAAAAGCGAGGACCTGGGAGTAGGACTCAATCGGAGTGTCGGATCAGATAAAGAGTGAGGACCTGGGAGTAGGCCTCAATCGGAGTGTCGGATCAGATAAAGAGCGAGGACCTGGGAGTAGGCCTCAATCGGAGTGTCGGATCAGATAAAGAGTGAGGACCTGGGAGTAGGACTCAATCGGAGTGTCGGATCAGGTAAAGAGCGAGGACCTGGGAGTAGGCCTCAATCGGAGTGTCGGATCAGATAAAGAGCGAGGACCTGGGAGTAGGCCTCAATCGGAGCGTCGGATCAGATAAAGAGTGAGGACCTGGGAGTAGGACTCAATCGGAGCGTCGGATCAGATAAAGAGTGAGGACCTGGGAGTAGGACTCAATCGGAGCGTCGGATCAGATAAAGAGTGAGGACCTGGGAGTAGGCCTCAATCGGAGTGTCGGATCAGATAAAGAGTGAGGACCTGGGAGTAGGACTCAATCGGAGCGTCGGATCAGATAAAGAGCGAGGACCTGGGAGTAGGACTCAATCGGAGTGTCGGATCAGATAAAGAGCGAGGACCTGGGAGTAGGACTCAATCGGAGTGTCGGATCAGATAAAAAGCGAGGACCTGGGAGTAGTCCTCAATCGGAGCGTCGGATCAGGTAAAGAGCGAGGACCTGGGAGTAGGACTCAATCGGAGCGTCGGATCAGATAAAGAGTGAGGACCTGGGAGTAGGACTCAATCGGAGCGTCGGATCAGATAAAGAGTGAGGACCAGGGAGTAGGACTCAATCGGAGCGTCGGATCAGATAAAGAGCGAGGACCTGGGAGTAGGACTCAATCGGAGCGTCGGATCAGATAAAGAGTGAGGACCAGGGAGTAGGACTCAATCGGAGCGTCGGATCAGATAAAAAGCGAGGACCTGGGAGTAGGCCTCAATCGGAGCGTCGGATCAGATAAAGAGCGAGGACCTGGGAGTAGGACTCAATCGGAGTGTCGGATCAGATAAAAAGCGAGGACCAGGGAGTAGGACTCAATCGGAGCGTCGGATCAGATAAAAAGCGAGGACCTGGGAGTAGGACTCAATCGGAGCGTCGGATCAGATAAAGAGTGAGGACCTGGGAGTAGGCCTCAATCGGAGCGTCGGATCAGATAAAGAGCGAGGACCTGGGAGTAGGACTCAATCGGAGCGTCGGATCAGATAAAAAGCGAGGACCTGGGAGTAGGACTCAATCGGAGCGTCGGATCAGATAAAGAGTGAGGACCTGGGAGTAGGCCTCAATCGGAGCGTCGGATCAGATAAAGAGCGAGGACCTGGGAGTAGGACTCAATCGGAGCGTCGGATCAGATAAAAAGCGAGGACCTGGGAGTCGGACTCAATCGGAGCGTCGGATCAGGTAAAAAGCGAGGACCTGGGAGTAGGACTCAATCGGAGTGTCGGATCAGATAAAGAGCGAGGACCTGGGAGTAGGACTCAATCGGAGCGTCGGATCAGATAAAAAGCGAGGACCTGGGAGTAGGCCTCAATCGGAGTGTCGGATCAGGTAAAGAGTGAGGACCTGGGAGTAGGACTCAATCGGAGCGTCGGATCAGATAAAAAGCGAGGACCTGGGAGTAGGCCTCAATCGGAGTGTCGGATCAGATAAAAAGCGAGGACCTGGGAGTAGGCCTCAATCGGAGCGCCGGATCAGATAAAAAGCGAGGACCTGGGAGTAGGCCTCAATCGGAGCGTCGGATCAGATAAAAAGCGAGGACCTGGGAGTAGGCCTCAATCGGAGCGCCGGATCAGATAAAAAGCGAGGACCTGGGAGTAGGACTCAATCGGAGTGTCGGATCAGATAAAAAGCGAGGACCTGGGAGTAGGACTCAATCGGAGCGTCGGATCAGATAAAAAGCGAGGACCTGGGAGTAGGCCTCAATCGGAGCGCCGGATCAGATAAAGAGTGAGGACCTGGGAGTAGGACTCAATCGGAGCGTCGGATCAGATAAAAAGCGAGGACCTGGGAGTAGGACTCAATCGGAGCGCCGGATCAGATAAAGAGTGAGGACCTGGGAGTAGGACTCAATCGGAGCGTCGGATCAGATAAAGAGCGAGGACCTGGGAGTAGGACTCAATCGGAGCGTCGGATCAGATAAAGAGCGAGGACCTGGGAGTAGGCCTCAATCGGAGCGTCGGATCAGATAAAGAGCGAGGACCTGGGAGTAGGACTCAATCGGAGCGTCGGATCAGATAAAGAGTGAGGACCTGGGAGTAGGCCTCAATCGGAGCGTCGGATCAGATAAAGAGTGAGGACCTGGGAGTGGGCCTCAATCGGAGTGTCGGATCAGATAAAGAGCGAGGACCTGGGAGTAGGCCTCAATCGGAGCGTCGGATCAGATAAAGAGTGAGGACCTGGGAGTAGGCCTCAATCGGAGCGCCGGATCAGATAAAGAGTGAGGACCTGGGAGTAGGCCTCAATCGGAGCGTCGGATCAGATAAAGAGTGAGGACCTGGGAGTGGGCCTCAATCGGAGTGTCGGATCAGATAAAGAGTGAGGACCTGGGAGTAGGACTCAATCGGAGCGTCGGATCAGATAAAAAGCGAGGACCTGGGAGTAGGACTCAATCGGAGCGTCGGATCAGATAAAGAGCGAGGACCTGGGAGTAGGACTCAATCGGAGCGTCGGATCAGATAAAAAGCGAGGACCTGGGAGTAGGACTCAATCGGAGTGCCGGATCAGATAAAGAGCGAGGACCTGGGAGTAGGACTCAATCGGAGTGTCGGATCAGATAAAAAGCGAGGACCTGGGAGTAGGACTCAATCGGAGCACCGGATCAGATAAAGAGCGAGGACCTGGGAGTAGGACTCAATCGGAGCGTCGGATCAGATAAAAAGCGAGGACCTGGGAGTAGGACTCAATCGGAGCGCCGGATCAGATAAAAAGCGAGGACCTGGGAGTAGGACTCAATCGGAGCACCGGATCAGGTAAAGAGCGAGGACCTGGGAGTAGGCCTCAATCGGAGTGTCGGATCAGATAAAGAGTGAGGACCTGGGAGTAGGCCTCAATCGGAGCGTCGGATCAGATAAAGAGCGAGGACCTGGGAGTAGGCCTCAATCGGAGCGCCGGATCAGATAAAGAGCGAGGACCTGGGAGTAGGACTCAATCGGAGTGTCGGATCAGATAAAAAGCGAGGACCTGGGAGTAGGCCTCAATCGGAGCGTCGGATCAGATAAAAAGCGAGGACCTGGGAGTAGGACTCAATCGGAGTGTCGGATCAGATAAAGAGCGAGGACCTGGGAGTAGGACTCAATCGGAGTGTCGGATCAGATAAAGAGCGAGGACCTGGGAGTAGGCCTCAATCGGAGTGTCGGATCAGATAAAGAGCGAGGACCTGGGAGTAGGCCTCAATCGGAGCGTCGGATCAGATAAAGAGCGAGGACCTGGGAGTAGGCCTCAATCGGAGTGTCGGATCAGATAAAGAGTGAGGACCTGGGAGTAGGCCTCAATCGGAGCGCCGGATCAGATAAAAAGCGAGGACCTGGGAGTAGGACTCAATCGGAGCGTCGGATCAGATAAAGAGCGAGGACCTGGGAGTAGGACTCAATCGGAGCGTCGGATCAGATAAAGAGCGAGGACCTGGGAGTAGGACTCAATCGGAGTGTCGGATCAGATAAAGAGCGAGGACCTGGGAGTAGGCCTCAATCGGAGCACCGGATCAGATAAAAAGCGAGGACCTGGGAGTAGGACTCAATCAGAGTGTCGGATCAGATAAAAAGCGAGGACCTGGGAGTAGGCCTCAATCGGAGCGCCGGATCAGATAAAGAGTGAGGACCTGGGAGTAGGACTCAATCGGAGTGCCGGATCAGATAAAGAGCGAGGACCTGGGAGTAGGCCTCAATCGGAGCACCGGATCAGATAAAAAGCGAGGACCTGGGAGTAGGACTCAATCAGAGTGTCGGATCAGATAAAAAGCGAGGACCTGGGAGTAGGCCTCAATCGGAGCGTCGGATCAGATAAAGAGTGAGGACCTGGGAGTAGGACTCAATCGGAGTGCCGGATCAGATAAAGAGCGAGGACCTGGGAGTAGGCCTCAATCGGAGCACCGGATCAGATAAAAAGCGAGGACCTGGGAGTAGGCCTCAATCGGAGCGCCGGATCAGATAAAGAGTGAGGACCTGGGAGTAGGACTCAATCGGAGTGCCGGATCAGATAAAGAGCGAGGACCTGGGAGTAGGCCTCAATCGGAGCACCGGATCAGATAAAAAGCGAGGACCTGGGAGTAGGACTCAATCGGAGCGCCGGATCAGATAAAAAGCGAGGACCTGGGAGTAGGCCTCAATCGGAGCGTCGGATCAGATAAAGAGCGAGGACCTGGGAGTAGGACTCAATCGGAGCGTCGGATCAGATAAAAAGCGAGGACCTGGGAGTAGGCCTCAATCGGAGCGCCGGATCAGATAAAAAGCGAGGACCTGGGAGTAGGCCTCAATCGGAGCGTCGGATCAGATAAAGAGCGAGGACCTGGGAGTAGGACTCAATCGGAGCGCCGGATCAGATAAAGAGGGAGGACCTGGGAGTAGGCCTCAATCGGAGCGCCGGATCAGATAAAAAGCGAGGACCTGGGAGTAGGCCTCAATCGGAGCGTCGGATCAGATAAAGAGCGAGGACCTGGGAGTAGGACTCAATCGGAGCGCCGGATCAGATAAAGAGGGAGGACCTGGGAGTAGGCCTCAATCGGAGCGCCGGATCAGATAAAAAGCGAGGACCTGGGAGTAGGCCTCAATCGGAGCGTCGGATCAGATAAAGAGCGAGGACCTGGGAGTAGGCCTCAATCGGAGCGTCGGATCAGATAAAGAGCGAGGACCTGGGAGTAGGCCTCAATCGGAGCGTCGGATCAGATAAAGAGCGAGGACCTGGGAGTAGGACTCAATCGGAGCGCCGGATCAGATAAAGAGCGAGGACCTGGGAGTAGGACTCAATCGGAGCGCCGGATCAGATAAAGAGCGAGGACCTGGGAGTAGGACTCAATCGGAGTGTCGGATCAGATAAAGAGCGAGGACCTGGGAGTAGGACTCAATCGGAGCGTCGGATCAGATAAAAAGCGAGGACCTGGGAGTAGGACTCAATCGGAGCGCCGGATCAGATAAAGAGCGAGGACCTGGGAGTAGGACTCAATCGGAGCGTCGGATCAGATAAAGAGCGAGGACCTGGGAGTAGGACTCAATCGGAGCGTCGGATCAGATAAAGAGCGAGGACCTGGGAGTAGGACTCAATCGGAGCGTCGGATCAGATAAAGAGCGAGGACCTGGGAGTAGGACTCAATCGGAGCGTCGGATCAGATAAAGAGCGAGGACCTGGGAGTAGGACTCAATCGGAGCGTCGGATCAGATAAAGAGCGAGGACCTGGGAGTAGGACTCAATCGGAGTGTCGGATCAGATAAAGAGCGAGGACCTGGGAGTAGGACTCAATCGGAGTGTCGGATCAGATAAAGAGCGAGGACCTGGGAGTAGGCCTCAATCGGAGTGCCGGATCAGATAAAAAGCGAGGACCTGGGAGTAGGACTCAATCGGATTGTCGGATCAGATAAAAAGCGAGGACCTGGGAGTAGGACTCAATCGGAGCGTCGGATCAGATAAAAAGCGAGGACCTGGGAGTAGGACTCAATCGGAGCGTCGGATCAGATAAAAAGCGAGGACCTGGGAGTAGGACTCAATCGGAGCGTCGGATCAGATAAAAAGCGAGGACCTGGGAGTAGGACTCAATCGGAGCGTCGGATCAGGTAAAGAGCGAGGACCTGGGAGTAGGACTCAATCGGAGCGTCGGATCAGATAAAAAGCGAGGACCTGGGAGTAGGACTCAATCGGAGCGTCGGATCAGATAAAAAGCGAGGACCTGGGAGTAGGACTCAATCGGAGCGTCGGATCAGATAAAAAGCGAGGACCTGGGAGTAGGACTCAATCGGAGCGTCGGATCAGATAAAGAGCGAGGACCTGGGAGTAGGACTCAATCGGAGCGTCGGATCAGATAAAAAGCGAGGACCTGGGAGTAGGACTCAATCGGAGCGTCGGATCAGATAAAGAGCGAGGACCTGGGAGTAGGACTCAATCGGAGCGCCGGATCAGATAAAGAGTGAGGACCTGGGAGTAGGACTCAATCGGAGCGTCGGATCAGATAAAAAGCGAGGACCTGGGAGTAGGCCTCAATCGGAGCGTCGGATCAGATAAAAAGCGAGGACCTGGGAGTAGGCCTCAATCGGAGCGCCGGATCAGATAAAAAGCGAGGACCTGGGAGTAGGACTCAATCGGAGTGTCGGATCAGATAAAGAGCGAGGACCTGGGAGTAGGCCTCAATCGGAGCGTCGGATCAGATAAAGAGCGAGGACCTGGGAGTAGGACTCAATCGGAGCGTCGGATCAGATAAAAAGCGAGGACCTGGGAGTAGGACTCAATCGGAGTGTCGGATCAGATAAAGAGCGAGGACCTGGGAGTAGGACTCAATCGGAGTGTCGGATCAGATAAAGAGTGAGGACCTGGGAGTAGGACTCAATCGGAGCGTCGGATCAGATAAAGAGTGAGGACCTGGGAGTAGGACTCAATCGGAGTGTCGGATCAGATAAAGAGCGAGGACCTGGGAGTAGGACTCAATCGGAGCGTCGGATCAGATAAAAAGCGAGGACCTGGGAGTAGGCCTCAATCGGAGCGTCGGATCAGATAAAGAGCGAGGACCTGGGAGTAGGACTCAATCGGAGCGTCGGATCAGGTAAAAAGCGAGGACCTGGGAGTAGGCCTCAATCGGAGTGTCGGATCAGATAAAAAGCGAGGACCTGGGAGTAGGACTCAATCGGAGCGTCGGATCAGATAAAGAGCGAGGACCTGGGAGTAGGACTCAATCGGAGTGTCGGATCAGATAAAAAGCGAGGACCTGGGAGTAGGACTCAATCGGAGTGTCGGATCAGATAAAGAGTGAGGACCTGGGAGTAGGACTCAATCGGAGCGTCGGATCAGATAAAGAGCGAGGACCTGGGAGTAGGCCTCAATCGGAGCGTCGGATCAGATAAAGAGCGAGGACCTGGGAGTAGGACTCAATCGGAGCGTCGGATCAGATAAAAAGCGAGGACCTGGGAGTAGGCCTCAATCGGAGCGTCGGATCAGATAAAAAGCGAGGACCTGGGAGTAGGCCTCAATCGGAGCGTCGGATCAGATAAAAAGCGAGGACCTGGGAGTAGGACTCAATCGGAGCGCCGGATCAGATAAAAAGCGAGGACCTGGGAGTAGGACTCAATCGGAGCGTCGGATCAGATAAAAAGCGAGGACCTGGGAGTAGGCCTCAATCGGAGCGTCGGATCAGATAAAGAGTGAGGACCTGGGAGTAGGACTCAATCGGAGCGCCGGATCAGATAAAAAGCGAGGACCTGGGAGTAGGCCTCAATCGGAGCGTCGGATCAGATAAAGAGTGAGGACCTGGGAGTAGGACTCAATCGGAGCGTCGGATCAGATAAAAAGCGAGGACCTGGGAGTAGGACTCAATCGGAGCGTCGGATCAGATAAAGAGCGAGGACCTGGGAGTAGGACTCAATCGGAGCGTCGGATCAGATAAAGAGCGAGGACCTGGGAGTAGGACTCAATCGGAGCGTCGGATCAGATAAAGAGTGAGGACCTGGGAGTAGGACTCAATCGGAGCGTCGGATCAGATAAAGAGTGAGGACCTGGGAGTAGGCCTCAATCGGAGTGTCGGATCAGATAAAGAGCGAGGACCTGGGAGTAGGACTCAATCGGAGCGTCGGATCAGATAAAGAGCGAGGACCTGGGAGTAGGACTCAATCGGAGCGTCGGATCAGATAAAAAGCGAGGACCTGGGAGTAGGACTCAATCGGAGCGTCGGATCAGATAAAGAGCGAGGACCTGGGAGTAGGACTCAATCGGAGCGCCGGATCAGATAAAGAGTGAGGACCTGGGAGTAGGACTCAATCGGAGCGTCGGATCAGATAAAAAGCGAGGACCTGGGAGTAGGCCTCAATCGGAGCGTCGGATCAGATAAAAAGCGAGGACCTGGGAGTAGGCCTCAATCGGAGCGCCGGATCAGATAAAAAGCGAGGACCTGGGAGTAGGACTCAATCGGAGTGTCGGATCAGATAAAGAGCGAGGACCTGGGAGTAGGCCTCAATCGGAGCGTCGGATCAGATAAAGAGCGAGGACCTGGGAGTAGGACTCAATCGGAGCACCGGATCAGATAAAAAGCGAGGACCTGGGAGTAGGCCTCAATCGGAGCGTCGGATCAGATAAAGAGCGAGGACCTGGGAGTAGGCCTCAATCGGAGCGTCGGATCAGATAAAGAGCGAGGACCTGGGAGTAGGACTCAATCGGAGTGTCGGATCAGATAAAGAGCGAGGACCTGGGAGTAGGACTCAATCGGAGTGTCGGATCAGATAAAGAGTGAGGACCTGGGAGTAGGACTCAATCGGAGCGTCGGATCAGATAAAGAGTGAGGACCTGGGAGTAGGACTCAATCGGAGTGTCGGATCAGATAAAGAGCGAGGACCTGGGAGTAGGACTCAATCGGAGCGTCGGATCAGATAAAAAGCGAGGACCTGGGAGTAGGCCTCAATCGGAGCGTCGGATCAGATAAAGAGCGAGGACCTGGGAGTAGGACTCAATCGGAGCGTCGGATCAGGTAAAAAGCGAGGACCTGGGAGTAGGCCTCAATCGGAGTGTCGGATCAGATAAAAAGCGAGGACCCGGGAGTAGGACTCAATCGGAGCGTCGGATCAGATAAAGAGCGAGGACCTGGGAGTAGGACTCAATCGGAGTGTCGGATCAGATAAAAAGCGAGGACCTGGGAGTAGGACTCAATCGGAGTGTCGGATCAGATAAAGAGTGAGGACCTGGGAGTAGGACTCAATCGGAGCGTCGGATCAGATAAAGAGCGAGGACCTGGGAGTAGGCCTCAATCGGAGCGTCGGATCAGATAAAGAGCGAGGACCTGGGAGTAGGACTCAATCGGAGCGTCGGATCAGATAAAAAGCGAGGACCTGGGAGTAGGCCTCAATCGGAGCGTCGGATCAGATAAAAAGCGAGGACCTGGGAGTAGGCCTCAATCGGAGCGCCGGATCAGATAAAAAGCGAGGACCTGGGAGTAGGACTCAATCGGAGCGTCGGATCAGATAAAAAGCGAGGACCTGGGAGTAGGCCTCAATCGGAGCGTCGGATCAGATAAAGAGTGAGGACCTGGGAGTAGGACTCAATCGGAGCGCCGGATCAGATAAAAAGCGAGGACCTGGGAGTAGGCCTCAATCGGAGCGTCGGATCAGATAAAGAGTGAGGACCTGGGAGTAGGACTCAATCGGAGCGTCGGATCAGATAAAAAGCGAGGACCTGGGAGTAGGACTCAATCGGAGCGTCGGATCAGATAAAGAGCGAGGACCTGGGAGTAGGACTCAATCGGAGCGTCGGATCAGATAAAGAGCGAGGACCTGGGAGTAGGACTCAATCGGAGCGTCGGATCAGATAAAGAGTGAGGACCTGGGAGTAGGACTCAATCGGAGCGTCGGATCAGATAAAGAGTGAGGACCTGGGAGTAGGCCTCAATCGGAGTGTCGGATCAGATAAAGAGCGAGGACCTGGGAGTAGGACTCAATCGGAGCGTCGGATCAGATAAAGAGCGAGGACCTGGGAGTAGGACTCAATCGGAGCGTCGGATCAGATAAAAAGCGAGGACCTGGGAGTAGGCCTCAATCGGAGTGTCGGATCAGATAAAGAGCGAGGACCTGGGAGTAGGACTCAATCGGAGTGTCGGATCAGATAAAGAGCGAGGACCTGGGAGTAGGACTCAATCGGAGTGTCGGATCAGATAAAGAGCGAGGACCTGGGAGTAGGACTCAATCGGAGCGTCGGATCAGATAAAGAGCGAGGACCTGGGAGTAGGACTCAATCGGAGCGTCGGATCAGATAAAAAGCGAGGACCTGGGAGTAGGACTCAATCGGAGCGTCGGATCAGATAAAGAGCGAGGACCTGGGAGTAGGACTCAATCGGAGCGTCGGATCAGATAAAAAGCGAGGACCTGGGAGTAGGACTCAATCGGAGCGTCGGATCAGATAAAAAGCGAGGACCTGGGAGTAGGACTCAATCGGAGCGCCGGATCAGATAAAGAGTGAGGACCTGGGAGTAGGACTCAATCGGAGCGTCGGATCAGATAAAGAGTGAGGACCTGGGAGTAGGACTCAATCGGAGTGTCGGATCAGATAAAGAGTGAGGACCTGGGAGTAGGCCTCAATCGGAGCGCCGGATCAGATAAAAAGCGAGGACCTGGGAGTAGGACTCAATCGGAGCGTCGGATCAGATAAAAAGCGAGGACCTGGGAGTAGGACTCAATCGGAGCGCCGGATCAGATAAAGAGTGAGGACCTGGGAGTAGGACTCAATCGGAGCACCGGGTCAGATAAAGAGCGAGGACCTGGGAGTAGGACTCAATCGGAGCGCCGGATCAGATAAAGAGTGAGGACCTGGGAGTAGGACTCAATCGGAGCGCCGGATCAGATAAAGAGCGAGGACCTGGGAGTAGGCCTCAATCGGAGTGTCGGATCAGATAAAAAGCGAGGACCTGGGAGTAGGCCTCAATCGGAGCGTCGGATCAGATAAAAAGCGAGGACCTGGGAGTAGGACTCAATCGGAGCGTCGGATCAGATAAAAAGCGAGGACCTGGGAGTAGGACTCAATCGGAGCACCGGATCAGATAAAAAGCGAGGACCTGGGAGTAGGCCTCAATCGGAGTGTCGGATCAGGTAAAGAGCGAGGACCTGGGAGTAGGACTCAATCGGAGCGTCGGATCAGATAAAAAGCGAGGACCTGGGAGTAGGACTCAATCGGAGCGTCGGATCAGATAAAAAGCGAGGACCTGGGAGTAGGACTCAATCGGAGCGTCGGATCAGATAAAGAGCGAGGACCTGGGAGTAGGACTCAATCGGAGCGTCGGATCAGATAAAGAGCGAGGACCTGGGAGTAGGACTCAATCGGAGCGTCGGATCAGATAAAAAGCGAGGACCTGGGAGTAGGCCTCAATCGGAGCGTCGGATCAGATAAAGAGCGAGGACCTGGGAGTAGGACTCTATCGGAGCGCCGGATCAGGTAAAGAGCGAGGACCTGGGAGTAGGCCTCAATCGGAGTGTCGGATCAGATAAAGAGCGAGGACCTGGGAGTAGGCCTCAATCGGAGCGTCGGATCAGATAAAGAGCGAGGACCTGGGAGTAGGACTCAATCGGAGCGCCGGATCAGGTAAAGAGCGAGGACCTGGGAGTAGGCCTCAATCGGAGTGTCGGATCAGATAAAGAGCGAGGACCTGGGAGTAGGACTCAATCGGAGTGTCGGATCAGATAAAGAGCGAGGACCTGGGAGTAGGACTCAATCGGAGCGTCGGATCAGATAAAAAGCGAGGACCTGGGAGTAGGACTCAATCGGAGCGTCGGATCAGATAAAAAGCGAGGACCTGGGAGTAGGCCTCAATCGGAGCGTCGGATCAGATAAAGAGTGAGGACCTGGGAGTAGGCCTCAATCGGAGCGCCGGATCAGATAAAAAGCGAGGACCTGGGAGTAGGCCTCAATCGGAGTGTCGGATCAGATAAAGAGTGAGGACCTGGGAGTAGGACTCAATCGGAGCGCCGGATCAGATAAAAAGCGAGGACCTGGGAGTAGGCCTCAATCGGAGTGTCGGATCAGATAAAGAGTGAGGACCTGGGAGTAGGACTCAATCGGAGCGCCGGATCAGATAAAAAGCGAGGACCTGGGAGTAGGCCTCAATCGGAGCGTCGGATCAGATAAAGAGTGAGGACCTGGGAGTAGGCCTCAATCGGAGCGTCGGATCAGATAAAGAGCGAGGACCTGGGAGTAGGCCTCAATCGGAGCGTCGGATCAGATAAAGAGTGAGGACCTGGGAGTAGGCCTCAATCGGAGCGCCGGATCAGATAAAAAGCGAGGACCTGGGAGTAGGCCTCAATCGGAGCGTCGGATCAGATAAAGAGCGAGGACCTGGGAGTAGGACTCAATCGGAGCGCCGGATCAGATAAAGAGGGAGGACCTGGGAGTAGGCCTCAATCGGAGCGCCGGATCAGATAAAAAGCGAGGACCTGGGAGTAGGCCTCAATCGGAGCGCCGGATCAGATAAAAAGCGAGGACCTGGGAGTAGGACTCAATCGGAGCGCCGGATCAGATAAAGAGCGAGGACCTGGGAGTAGGCCTCAATCGGAGTGCCGGATCAGATAAAGAGCGAGGACCTGGGAGTAGGACTCAATCGGAGTGTCGGATCAGGTAAAAAGCGAGGACCTGGGAGTAGGCCTCAATCGGAGCGTCGGATCAGATAAAGAGTGAGGACCTGGGAGTAGGACTCAATCGGAGTGTCGGATCAGGTAAAAAGCGAGGACCTGGGAGTAGGACTCAATCGGAGCGTCGGATCAGATAAAGAGTGAGGACCTGGGAGTAGGACTCAATCGGAGCACCGGATCAGATAAAAAGCGAGGACCTGGGAGTAGGACTCAATCGGAGCGTCGGATCAGATAAAAAGCGAGGACCTGGGAGTAGGACTCAATCGGAGCGCCGGATCAGATAAAAAGCGAGGACCTGGGAGTAGGACTCAATCGGAGCGCCGGATCAGATAAAGAGCGAGGACCTGGGAGTAGGACTCAATCGGAGCGTCGGATCAGATAAAGAGCGAGGACCTGGGAGTAGGCCTCAATCGGAGCGTCGGATCAGATAAAGAGTGAGGACCTGGGAGTAGGCCTCAATCGGAGTGCCGGATCAGATAAAAAGCGAGGACCTGGGAGTAGGACTCAATCGGAGCGTCGGATCAGATAAAAAGCGAGGACCTGGGAGTAGGACTCAATCGGAGCGTCGGATCAGATAAAAAGCGAGGACCTGGGAGTAGGACTCAATCGGAGCGTCGGATCAGATAAAAAGCGAGGACCTGGGAGTAGGCCTCAATCGGAGCGCCGGATCAGATAAAAAGCGAGGACCTGGGAGTAGGACTCAATCGGAGCGTCGGATCAGATAAAAAGCGAGGACCTGGGAGTAGGACTCAATCGGAGCGTCGGATCAGATAAAAAGCGAGGACCTGGGAGTAGGACTCAATCGGAGCGTCGGATCAGATAAAAAGCGAGGACCTGGGAGTAGGACTCAATCGGAGCGTCGGATCAGATAAAAAGCGAGGACCTGGGAGTAGGACTCAATCGGAGCGTCGGATCAGATAAAGAGCGAGGACCTGGGAGTAGGACTCAATCGGAGCGTCGGATCAGATAAAAAGCGAGGACCTGGGAGTAGGACTCAATCGGAGTGTCGGATCAGATAAAGAGTGAGGACCTGGGAGTAGGCCTCAATCGGAGCGTCGGATCAGATAAAGAGCGAGGACCTGGGAGTAGGCCTCAATCGGAGCGCCGGATCAGATAAAAAGCGAGGACCTGGGAGTAGGCCTCAATCGGAGCGCCGGATCAGATAAAAAGCGAGGACCTGGGAGTAGGACTCAATCGGAGCGTCGGATCAGATAAAGAGCGAGGACCTGGGAGTAGGCCTCAATCGGAG
The DNA here is from genome assembly GCF_035084215.1 of Heptranchias perlo. Taxonomy (NCBI): domain Eukaryota; kingdom Metazoa; phylum Chordata; class Chondrichthyes; order Hexanchiformes; family Hexanchidae; genus Heptranchias; species Heptranchias perlo. The sequence goes on from NC_090327.1 coordinate 107,217,003, forward strand.
CGCCGGATCAGATAAAAAGCGAGGACCTGGGAGTAGGCCTCAATCGGAGCGCCGGATCAGATAAAAAGCGAGGACCTGGGAGTAGGACTCAATCGGAGCGTCGGATCAGGTAAAAAGCGAGGACCTGGGAGTAGGACTCAATCGGAGCGTCGGATCAGATAAAAAGCGAGGACCTGGGAGTAGGACTCAATCGGAGCGCCGGATCAGATAAAAAGCGAGGACCTGGGAGTAGGCCTCAATCGGAGCGTCGGATCAGATAAAAAGCGAGGACCTGGGAGTAGGACTCAATCGGAGCGTCGGATCAGATAAAAAGCGAGGACCTGGGAGTAGGACTCAATCGGAGCGTCGGATCAGGTAAAAAGCGAGGACCTGGGAGTAGGACTCAATCGGAGCGCCGGATCAGATAAAAAGCGAGGACCTGGGAGTAGGACTCAATCGGAGCGTCGGATCAGATAAAAAGCGAGGACCTGGGAGTAGGACTCAATCGGAGCGTCGGATCAGATAAAGAGCGAGGACCTGGGAGTAGGACTCAATCGGAGCGTCGGATCAGGTAAAAAGCGAGGACCTGGGAGTAGGACTCAATCGGAGCGTCGGATCAGATAAAAAGCGAGGACCTGGGAGTAGGACTCAATCGGAGCGTCGGATCAGATAAAAAGCGAGGACCTGGGAGTAGGCCTCAATCGGAGCGTCGGATCAGATAAAAAGCGAGGACCTGGGAGTAGGACTCAATCGGAGCGTCGGATCAGATAAAAAGCGAGGACCTGGGAGTAGGACTCAATCGGAGCGTCGGATCAGGTAAAAAGCGAGGACCTGGGAGTAGGACTCAATCGGAGCGCCGGATCAGATAAAAAGCGAGGACCTGGGAGTAGGACTCAATCGGAGCGTCGGATCAGATAAAAAGCGAGGACCTGGGAGTAGGACTCAATCGGAGCGTCGGATCAGATAAAAAGCGAGGACCTGGGAGTAGGACTCAATCGGAGCGTCGGATCAGATAAAAAGCGAGGACCTGGGAGTAGGACTCAATCGGAGCGTCGGATCAGATAAAAAGCGAGGACCTGGGAGTAGGACTCAATCGGAGCGTCGGATCAGATAAAAAGCGAGGACCTGGGAGTAGGACTCAATCGGAGCGTCGGATCAGATAAAAAGCGAGGACCTGGGAGTAGGACTCAATCGGAGCGTCGGATCAGATAAAGAGCGAGGACCTGGGAGTAGGACTCAATCGGAGCGTCGGATCAGATAAAAAGCGAGGACCTGGGAGTAGGACTCAATCGGAGCGTCGGATCAGATAAAGAGCGAGGACCTGGGAGTAGGACTCAATCGGAGCGTCGGATCAGATAAAGAGCGAGGACCTGGGAGTAGGCCTCAATCGGAGCGTCGGATCAGATAAAGAGCGAGGACCTGGGAGTAGGCCTCAATCGGAGCGTCGGATCAGGTAAAGAGCGAGGACCTGGGAGTAGGCCTCAATCGGAGCGTCGGATCAGGTAAAGAGCGAGGACCTGGGAGTAGGACTCAATCGGAGCGTCGGATCAGGTAAAGAGTGAGGACCTGGGAGTAGGACTCAATCGGAGCGTCGGATCAGATAAAAAGCGAGGACCTGGGAGTAGGACTCAATCGGAGCGCCGGATCAGATAAAAAGCGAGGACCTGGGAGTAGGACTCAATCGGAGTGTCGGATCAGATAAAGAGTGAGGTCCTGGGAGTAGGACTCAATCGGAGCGTCGGATCAGATAAAGAGTGAGGACCTGGGAGTAGGACTCAATCGGAGCGTCGGATCAGATAAAAAGCGAGGACCTGGGAGTAGGCCTCAATCGGAGTGCCGGATCAGATAAAGAGCGAGGACCTGGGAGTAGGACTCAATCGGAGCGTCGGATCAGATAAAAAGCGAGGACCTGGGAGTAGGACTCAATCGGAGCGTCGGATCAGATAAAGAGCGAGGACCTGGGAGTAGGCCTCAATCGGAGCGTCGGATCAGATAAAGAGTGAGGACCTGGGAGTAGGCCTCAATCGGAGTGCCGGATCAGATAAAAAGCGAGGACCTGGGAGTAGGACTCAATCGGAGCGTCGGATCAGATAAAAAGCGAGGACCTGGGAGTAGGACTCAATCGGAGCGTCGGATCAGATAAAAAGCGAGGACCTGGGAGTAGGCCTCAATCGGAGCGCCGGATCAGATAAAAAGCGAGGACCTGGGAGTAGGCCTCAATCGGAGCGCCGGATCAGATAAAAAGCGAGGACCTGGGAGTAGGACTCAATCGGAGCGTCGGATCAGGTAAAAAGCGAGGACCTGGGAGTAGGACTCAATCGGAGCGTCGGATCAGATAAAAAGCGAGGACCTGGGAGTAGGCCTCAATCGGAGCGCCGGATCAGATAAAAAGCGAGGACCTGGGAGTAGGACTCAATCGGAGCGTCGGATCAGATAAAAAGCGAGGACCTGGGAGTAGGACTCAATCGGAGCGTCGGATCAGATAAAAAGCGAGGACCTGGGAGTAGGACTCAATCGGAGCGTCGGATCAGATAAAAAGCGAGGACCTGGGAGTAGGCCTCAATCGGAGCGTCGGATCAGATAAAAAGCGAGGACCTGGGAGTAGGACTCAATCGGAGCGTCGGATCAGATAAAGAGCGAGGACCTGGGAGTAGGCCTCAATCGGAGCGTCGGATCAGATAAAAAGCGAGGACCTGGGAGTAGGACTCAATCGGAGCGCCGGATCAGATAAAAAGCGAGGACCTGGGAGTAGGCCTCAATCGGAGCGTCGGATCAGATAAAAAGCGAGGACCTGGGAGTAGGCCTCAATCGGAGCGTCGGATCAGATAAAAAGCGAGGACCTGGGAGTAGGCCTCAATCGGAGCGTCGGATCAGATAAAAAGCGAGGACCTGGGAGTAGGACTCAATCGGAGCGTCGGATCAGATAAAAAGCGAGGGGCTTCAGGGAGAGAGGTAAGAAAATCAAAAATGATGTCAGCGCAAGGGAAGGAGCTGATTGGCTGGTAGCTAGTAAGTGTTTCTTTTTCTGGTGAGTGTCTTTTTTTAAAGTCTTTTGTTGATTTCCCGTTAAGTTTGGTTAATAATCTAATAAATCGAGGCATGGCAGGGCAGCTCAAACCCGTCGAATGCACATCCTGTGCCATGTGGGAACTCCAGGAGCTTCCCATGTCCTGGACAAGCAAAGGTGCAGCTGGAGGAGCTCGAGCTCCAGGTTTCGGCGCTTGAGCAACAGTTGGCGTCACTGCAGTACATCCACGAGGTTGAGAGCACGTTTCAGGAGGTGGTCACCCCGCAGCTTAAGAGAGTGCAGGCAGAGAAGGACTGGGTGACCGCCAGACAGACAAGGAGGACCAGGCAGGTAGAGCAGGAGTCCCCAGAGGGCATCTCACTCTCTAACCAGTATTCAGTTCTGAATACTGGTGGGGGAGAGGGTTCCTCTGGGAAGTGCAGCCAGAGCCAAGACCATAGCACCATGGGTGGTTCAGCTGTACGGGGGGAAAGGAGAAAGGTCAGGAGAGCAATAATGATAGGCGATTCTATAGATAGCGAAGCAGACAGATGTTTCAGCGGCCGCAGATGTGATTCCAGGATGGTACTTTGCCTCCCTGGTGCCAGGGTCAAGGATGTCACTGAGTGGCTGCAGAACATTCTGGGAGGGGAAGGTGAACGGCCAGAGGTCGTGGTCCATATCGGTACCAACGCCATAGGTAGAAAGAGGGATGAGGTCCTGCAGGCAGATTTTAAGGAGTTAGGAAAGAGATTAACAAGCAGGACCTCAAAGATATTAATCTCCAGATTACTCCCAGTGCCACACACTAGTGAGTATAGAAATAGGAAGATATAGCAGATGAATGCGTGGCTGGAGAAATGGTGCAAGAGGGAGGGCTTTAGATTCCTTGGGCATTGGGACCGGTTTTGGGGGAGGTGGGACCTGTACAAGCCTGACGGGTTGCACCTCAACAGGGCCGGGACCAATATCCTTGTGGGGAGGTTTTCTCGTGCTATTGGGGAGGCTTTAAACTGGCTTGGCAGGGGAATGGGAACCTGAGTGTGGATCCAGACGGGACAGAATCACAACTGGAGATGGAAGGCAGAAAATTAGTAAGTGAGTTTGGAAGGCAGAGGAAACAAAGATTAGAAAATAAACAACAGAGGAGTTTGGCAGTGCTTAATGGTATATACCTCAATGCAAGGAGTATAGTGTATAAGGCAGATGAGCTGAGGGCACAGATAGACACGTGGCAGTACAATATCTTAGCTATTACAGAAACATGGCTTAAAGAGGGTCAGGAATGGCAGCTCAACATCCCTGGTTACAGGGTTTTCAGACGAGATAAGGGGATCAAAAAGTTGGGGGGGGTGGTGGCAATTTTGGTTAAAGAAACAATTACAGCTGTGAGGAGGGATGATATGTTAGAAGGATCAGCACATGAGGCCATATGGGTTGAGCTAAGGAACAAAAAAAGGGGCAGTCACACTGTTGGGAGTGTACTATAGACCCCCAAACAGTCAGAGGGAGATAGGAGAGCAAATATATAGACACATTTCTGAGAAGTACAAAAATAATAGGGCAGTAATAGTAGGGGATTTCAACTACCCTAATATTAACTGGGATACAAACAGTGTGAAGGGCATAGATGGCACAAAATTCTTAAATTGCATTCAGGAGAACTTTTTTAGCCAGTACGTAGCAAGCCCAACAAGAGAGAGGGCAGTTCAGGATTTAGTTTTAGGAAATGAAGCTGGGCAGGTGGAAGGAGTAGCAGTGGGAGAGCATTTTGGTGGTAGTGATCATAATTCAATTTGTTTTAGCATAGTTATGGAAAAGGACAAAGATAGAACAGGAGTTAAAGTTCTCAATTGGGGAAAGGCCAATTTTACTAAGCCGAGAAGTGATTTAGCAAAAATGGACTGGAAACAGCTACTTGAAGGTAAATCAATGTCAGAGCACTGGGAGGCATTCAAGGGGTTCAGAGTAAACATGTTCCCACAAAGAAAAAGGGTGGGGCTGCCAATTCTAGAGCCCCCTGGATGACAAGGAGCTTACAGGGTAAGATAAGGCAAAAAAGTAAAGCTTATGTCAGATACCGAGAATTCAATACTACAGAAAGCCTAGAGGAGCATAGAAAGTTCAGGTGTGAAATTATAAAGGAAATCAGGAAAACAATGAGAGACATGAAAAAATATTGGCAAGTAAAATCAAGGAAAACCCAAAGATGTTTTATAAATACCTTAAGAGCAAAAGGATAACAAAGGAAAGAGTACGGCCTAATAGAGACCAAAAAGGTAACCAATGTGTGGAGGCAGAAGATGTTTGTACTGTTCTTAAAGAATACTTTGCATCTGTCTTCACAGAAGAGAGGGACAATGTAGACATTGTAGTTAAGGAGGAGTGTGAAATATTGGATGGGATAAACATAGTGAGAGAGGAAGTATTAAGGGGATTAGCATCTTTGAAAGTAGCTAAATCACCAGGGCCGGATGAAATGGCCTCCTCCTTTGCTGTAGCTACTATGATATGGTCAAATCTCTGGAGTGGGGTTTAAACCTACAACCTTCTGACTCGGAGGCGAGAGTGCGACCATTGAGCCACTGCTGACACGTGAGATGAACCCTGACTGATTTTCTACTGGCCAAAGGGAGCTTGGTCAATTATTGACCATGGTCATTGCTGTCATCCTGGTTGTGATCACCAAACTCAGCACAGACAAGGATTGAACCTGGTCTGTGTGGCGCAGTAACACATCAGGCAGTGTTACTTTATTTTTAATTGTAAATATATTCCTTAGGAGTGTGGAAAGAAAGATGTGAGTAAAGATCTATCTGATCCCTGGTTATGATGTGGAGATGACGGTGATGGACTGGGGTGGACAAATGTAAGGAATCTTACAACACCAGGTTATAGTCCAACAAATTTATTTTAAAATCACAAGCTTTCGGAGATTATCCCCTTCGTCAGATGAATGAGTGAAAAGGTTCTCAAATTGCATATCTTATACTAGGCTGGGACAGCATCACACCAATCAAAAGGTGTCGTTGTTATTCAAACAGGCCAGTCACGGAGAATAGCATGTCCCAGTACACTGGATATACATTGTGTCAATTACACAGACAGGCAGAAAGAAACCGAAAATGGCAGAGAGAGAGAGAGAGAGAATATTAAAAAACATAATTTTTTCCCCTTTTTTGCTGGTGGGGTTACGTGTAGCGTGACATGAACCCAAGATCCCGGTTGAGGCCGTCCTCATGGGTGTGGAACTTGGCTATCAACTTCTGCTCGACGATTTTGCGTTGTCGTGTGTCTCGAAGGCCGCCTTGGAGAACGCTTACCCGAAGATCGGTGGCTGAATGTCCTTGACTGCTAAAGTGTTCCCCGACTGGGAGGGAACCCTCCTGTCTGGCGATTGTTGCGCGGTGTCCGTTCATCCGTTGTCGCAGTGTCTGCATGGTCTCGCCAATGTACCATGCTCCGGGGCATCCTTTCCTGCAACGTATGAGGTAGACAACGTTGGCCGAGTCACAGGAGTATGAACCATGTACCTGGTGGGTGGTGTCCTCTCGTGTGATGGTGGTATCCGTGTCGATGATCTGGCATGTCTTGCAGAGGTTGCCGTGGCAGGGTTGTGTGGTGTCGTGGACGCTGTTCTCCTGAAAACTGGGTAACTTGCTGCGAACGATGGTCTGTTTGAGGTTGGGTGGCTGTTTAAAGGCGAGTAGTGGAGGCGTGGGGATGGCCTTAGCGAGGTGTTCGTCGTCATCGATGACATGTTGAAGGCTGCGGAGAACATGGTGTAGTTTCTCCGCTCCATGGAAGTACTGGACGACGAAGGGTACTCTGTTGGTTGCGTCCCGTGTTTGTCTTCTGAGGAGGTCTATGCGATTCTTCGCTGTGGCCCGTCGGAACTGTCGATCGACAAGTCGAGCGTCATATCCCGTTCTTACGAGGGCGTCTTTCAGCGTCTGTAGGTGTCCATCGCGTTCCTCCTCGTCTGAGCAGATCCTGTGTATTCGTAGGGCCTGTCCATAGGGGATGGCCTCTTTGACGTGGTTGGGGTGGAAGCTGGAAAAGTGGAGCATCGTGAGGTTGTCCGTGGGCTTGCGGTAGAGTGAGGTGCTGAGGTGCCCGTCTTTGATGGAGATTTGTGTGTCCAAGAAAGAAACCGATTCTGAGGAGTAGTCCATGGTGAGTTTGATGGTGGGATGGAACTTGTTGATGTTATCGTGTAGTCTCTTCAGTGATTCTTCGCCGTGGGTCCATAGGAAGAAAATGTCGTCGATGTATCTGGTGTATAGCGTTGGTTGGAGGTCCTGTGCAGTGAAGAAGTCGTGCTCGAACTTGTGCATGAAAATGTTGGCGTATTGGGGTGCGAATTTGGTCCCCATGGCTGTTCCGTGTGTTTGGGTAAAGAACTGGTTATCGAAGGTGAAGACATTGTGATCCAGGATGAAGCGGATGAGTTGTAGGATGGCTTCTGGAGATTGGCTGTTGTTGGTGTTGAGTACTGAGGCTGTTGCAGCGATGCCGTCATCGTGGGGGATATTAGTGTAGAGTGCCGAGACGTCCATCGTGGTGAGAAGTGTTCCTGGTTCAACTGGTCCGTGGGTGCTGAGTTTTTGTAGGAAGTCTGTCGTGTCGCGACAGAAGCTGGGGGTTCCCTGTACGATGGGTTTCAGGATGCCCTCGACGTATCCAGAGAGGTTCTCACACAGGGTTCCGTTGCCTGATACGATAGGACGTCCGGGTGTGTTGGCTTTGTGTATCTTTGGGAGGCAGTAGAAGTCTCTCACGCGGGGAGTACGTGGGATGAGAGCGCGTAGGATGCTTTGAAGGTCTGGATTGAAGGTCTTGATCAGTTTGTTGAGCTGGTGGGTGTGTTCTTTGGTCGGATCTGCGGGTAACTGTCTGTAGTGTTCCTGGTTGTCCAGTTGTCGGTATGCTTCTTTGCAATAGTCCGTTCTGTTCTGTTCTGTATGATCCCTGGTTGTTTAATTTCACGTATGCTTAGAACTAGGAAGCAAGTAATTCTCAGTGGCAGATGCACTTATCAATGCTCATTTGCAAAGGTGAAATCAAGCCATAGCCTCCTTTAACAGTTTTACCTATATTATGCAGAATGCATAACATTTGCTGCTATTTGGACTTGTACACTGAGTGTGTGTCTGAATCCCCATTGAAAGGACTTTTTCTTCTTTATCATTGTGATTATAACATTTCAATTCCAGATTTGTGGATCTACATTTTGGACTTCCTGAGCTTGCATCCAAACCTGAAATCTGAATTTATAATGTTTTTTTCTTGGTAGGCTCATACATCTATCTTTGTAAAGCAATGGTAACAAAGTTTAAAATGGAGGCTGGTCTGTTTCAAATGGTGGTTGCCAGTTGTGCCTCTGGGATGCTATTAATAAATTCCCTTTGATTTGTGGATTGCTAATTAATGTTGTCGACTGCAATGCAAATGGTCTTCATCATTGTTAGATTGATTAAGAACATTTAATGTTAATTATTTGTCTGACTCCTGTCAATTGTATATGTCATCAGTTGCCTTGTCAATTTACTCTATGCGGATATCTGAGCTTTTGAATTGCTTGTCAATAATGTCATGTAATATTTTGACAGTGTTGGCATTAAGGTATATGTTAGGATCAATAAATGAACTGCTTCAAATACAGAACTGTTTTATGTCAAACTGGCTGAGAAAACAAAGCACCCTCGGGAGTTGTGTTCTAGGATTGCTGATATTGTTAAGCTTGATTGTGAAGCCAACTTCAAAGCAAAATATGAGTTTGGATTTTCCTTTCTGAAACCACCCATTTTTTGGACAGTTTTCATGTGTAAAAAGAAGTAAAATGGCATGGTATTGATTGCCGCACAATCCTTCCACACAAATGGTCACCAGAGTTCTCCTTAATAAAACTAACCAGTCATCATTACTGCCCGCCATTAGCCCACTTTGCTACATGGAAGTGGGGATGTGTGGCACAACCAAGATCCTCACGCAATTGCCCCCCAATTAGCGTCCCTAACCTGACCACAGGCAACACTTTGCTATATAAGTGACATTATGAGCAGCACAGCAGTATCCCTGAGGTGGATATAACATTGAGGAGACCATCTTTGTTGATGTAGTTGAAATATTGTGAAACTTTGTCTGGACATCACTTTTTGCTGTTTGGTGCTCTGGACCTTCTCTGGACTGGGGAATTGGATTTCCTAATGGGAATCCCTCTTTTCCAACTTTATGAAGAGTGAAAAGATAAGGAAACGAAGGAGGCTGGATTGGAGGAACTTTAGAGTGAGGTATCACAAATGACATCACAGAACATGTTTGTTTTCGACATGTCGATACCACCTCCACAGGGTTTAAAGACTTATAAGGTTTTAGAATTCTTTGCCTGTCAGTGCCTCAGAAGGTTGTGCTTCACCCTGGATGCTATTGAAGAGTTATTCCAGCTGGATGAAGACCTGTAGCCCACTGCAATCAGGAGCACAACATTGCCTGTAGCAGTTAAAGCAAGCACTGCGTTGAATTTTTTTCCCAATGGATCTTTCCAGGCAGTCTTTGGCAACCTTTGTCATATCAGTTATATGATGTCAACCTTGGATCAATGGTAGGGCTCTTGCCTCTGTGTCAGAAGGTTGTGGGTTCAATCTCACCCCAGATACTTGAGCACTATGGTGCAGTACTGAGTCTTTTGATATCACCAGTTATGGTGATACAGCCAGAGAGGGGCAGCAGATATAATAGTGCAGACCATTGGCATTCTGGAGTCTCACTGTAGGTAACTGAACCGATCGGGTGGAGCCCTGCAGTACAGCCCAGCAAGAGTGCTCAGAATGCTCGTAGCCTGCTGTCTGCTGCACAATGTTGCTGTGCAGAAAGGATAATTACTTCCAGAAGTTGAAGAGGAAGACGGTAAAGAAGAGGGAGCTGGGAATCCATCCCCACACCAAAAGAAGGTCTCACATGAGGGAGAGGAGGTGGAGCAAAAGATCCATCAACATGTAACTAGAGAAAGGAGGCTGCATCTTACTGCTGCTTGTTTTCAGTTAAAAAAAAATGTACAGGGAAATAAAGATACCTCTCTCAAGGCTGCTAACCCCCACACCCTCCATTGCCTCATTAAGACCTGCATTCCTAAAGGCACCTGTACCTTGCCTCAATAATAGAAATCTCATGTTCGCATACCCCATCTACTCAGTCTGCTACGTTGCTTACATTCAAAGAGATCATCTCTGAAGTCTATGCAGTCAATTTTTTTTTATTTTCAGTATAATATTTTCCAAATTATAACAATAATTTCAGACACTATCTGTTCCCACTTCCTTCCACCATGTCTCCTTGTGTCTAAATTCTTAATAACCTGTGCTCCTAACGTCTTATGCGGCTTCCTGTTCTCTGCCATCAGCAGTCCTTCTCACCTTTATTTTGGTGAGTACAACATCAGTCAGTGCATCAGTAACTCTGGGAGCCCATCCTGCTGCTGCCCCCCCAACTCTGTAGCTGTTGCTTCCTGACTCATTGCTGCACTATTCTGCTGCTTCCCGCCAAAAAAAATCAGGTGCCCGTTTAATCTTTGAGATGCTGTAGTACCACTGACATCCCTCCGATTGGCGTTTCTCTACTACACACTTGCTGGCATAACTAATGAGGACCAGGTCGGGAAACTTTAGTGGGTTCACAGTGGGGTCACAGGACTGGGTGGAAGTCGCTAACCTAAATGCTTGAAGCTATGAAGGCCTTGGACTCCTTCTTGGAGAAGTTATCAAATTTGATGGCTCCAATGGTAAGAGATATGGATTGGTGCATCAACAAAGTCATTGCTGTAATGACACAGATCAAAAGGCACCATGACATGGAGGCTTCAAGCAGGGACCGGACGGAACTGCATAGAGATCAGAGGCCCGATATTACCAGGGCTGCGAGTTCGCAGCGGGGGGGGATTGGGCGCGTGGGTAACGTGCCCGGTGAAATCAGTCTGCCCCGCGCGCAATCGCAGGCTGATTCGATCCACTTACCTGGTCTTCCGGGTTCCCGGCTGCTGAGCTGCGCGTCGGGCGGGCTGCGTATGCGCAGTAAGGTCTGTCAGCTGGAGGAGCTCTATTTAAAGGGGCAGTCCTCCACTGACAGATGCTGCAAGAAATAGGAAAAATTACAGCATGGAGCAGCCCAGGGGGAAGGCTGCTCCCAGGTTTAATGATGCCTCACTCCAGGTATCATTGGATGGGGTGAGGAGGAGGGGGAGGACAGAGATCTTCCCCCCGATGGGCGGGAGGAAGCGGCCTGCCTCTGCCACCAAGAAGGCCTGGCTCGAGGTGGCAGAGGAGGTCACCTGCACCACCAACATATCACGCACCTGCATACAGTGCAGGAGGCGCTGCAATGACCTAAGTAGGTCAGCCAAAGTGAGTAAACTTACTCATTCCCCTACACTCCGTCTGCCACATCACCGCCCCCACCCCACATCTCCTTCTGCACTGCCAACACTACTCTGTCACATCACCCCTCACACCCACTCAAACTTCATCCTCATCTTACCTGCACTCACTCACCTCGCCAGTACTCATCTCGCCACTACCACTCAACTCAATCCTCATACAATCTCATGGCTCTATCTCATACTCACCCTCTCATGCATCTCTTTCACGGTCAGCCTCACTCAACCTGCCACTACCTATGCTGCAGCCACAGGGCATGCATCACATATGTGCAGTAGGAAGCGTAAGGCAAACGTGTCGTGAGCATGAAGGGGATGCACAAGGGTGTTTGAGGGTTTGTCATGGTTTTTCCTTATATTTAATTTCTGAGCAACTCACATCACATATTATATTGGCACCGCTACTGCCACGTCTTTCCGAATCTTGTCTGGTTTGTGCAATAATATCCTTTCCTGAGGATCACAATGAAGACCCACACCTGATACCACCATTGTGTCACTGCAGAGTGGGTGTAGGTTTATTTGCAGGGCTCTTTTGTGCAGACGACTGAGAGACGTCGGCGATGTCCCCGGTGGCACCCTGGAAGGATGCGGAGGAGAAGTTGTTGAGGGCAGTGGTGACTTTGACAGCGACAGGTAAGAAGATGGTGCTCGGGCCAACTGGGAGCAGCTCGCATGAAGGAGGCTGCAGATGTCCACGACTACATGTCGAGTGACTTTGAGCCTCCGTGTGCACTGCTGCTCAGAGAGGTCCAGGAAGCTGAGCCTCGGTCTGTGGACCCTGTAGCGAGGGTAGTGCCCTCTGCGACACATCTCTCTCTGCCGTTGCCCTCCCTCCTGCTGTGCAGGTGGATGTGTCACAGCACTGTGTTGTGGAGCTCCACGTGTCAGAGGTGGACGGCGTGGCCGGCGAGGCTGGTGATGCTGTTCGCCCTCCGAGGAGGTCATGACTGCAGCTACGGCGGCCCCCATCCAGAAGATGTACATTTGAGGGGGTCCGCAAGGTAGGTACATGTGTCTGGACATCGGGGTAAGTGTGCAAGTTGGTGAATTTTATTGTTAGGAGGAGGGTGGTGGAGGCCAAACTTTGTCCAAAGTGACAGAGTGGCCTCCTGCAATGAGTGAGGGTCTCCCCCCCCAACCTGCCAAATGGACCTTTGCAGCTGCCACAAGCTGATGGCTGCAACACGTCCATTTGAACTTTGAGTGTTTCCCCCAGTACGGGAAACAGTCCCAGTTGTTTGTAAAATCCCAACCCTCCTGAAATATTCCCTTAATCAGGTCTCTAAACGACCTGAAATACCTAAATAAATACTTTAAGTGGCACCCCGCCGGCTTTAATTGCCAGTGGGAGTCCCACATGCGGGGGCTGGGGAAACCCAGAAGTGGGCGGGTTGGAGCCGGGCTCCCGACCCACCCCGGGAATCCCCGATTTTTGGAGCCCCCCCGCCAGGAACGCACCTGATCGCGGGTGCTAAAATCGACCCCCAGGTTTCTTTCTATCATTCATGGTGGAAACCCTATCATTGCAGTCTTCCCCCCAACCCTAATGACTTCATTGGATCCAGTAAGTAAGCAGGGCCAAGTTGAAGATATATTAGTGGAAGTTCCCTAACCTGTCATGGGGCCCGGCTGACAAAGATCGAGAACTATCAAATTCCCAGGAGCCTGTTGTGGAAATGCAGCTGCCAACCACTGCACCTGTTCCTGACACAGGATCTTCACTGAGAAGCAGCACGAGAGAGGATGTAAGGTGTTTCTGAGAACAATAGTGGTTTGTAAGCAATGCATAGTTTTCCAAATTTCTGATGCAAGGTCATCGACCTGAAATGTTAACTCAGTTTGTCTCTCCACAAATGCTGGCTGACCTGCTGAGTGTTTCCAGCATTGTCTGTTTTTATTTCTACATTTAAAGGTGGGTTTGGTGAAGATGCTTGTTGTGGGGAATTGATATATCACTGTGAACATGAAGGTCTTTGCTTCTCCTCCTTTGCACCCTGGTCATCTACATCTGATCTTCATCAAGCTGTTGTTGTTCCTTAAGATGGATACCTTTCAGTGGCAATGTTGTGAAGGATGCAACAAGCAATGATGATGTGAGAGACTTTAGTAGGCTGATATTGCAGCTCACCCCCTGACTTGCCAAAACACTGTAAGTGCTGCTTCAGAATGCCAGTGGTATTTTCTATGATAGCCCCTGTAGAGGCTTGGGCAACACTTTCTGAGGATGTACTAGGATGACATGAGGGAATGGGCAGCAGTGAGGACCTCCAGCCCTTGACTCTGTTTTTATCTGCTAAAAAGGGGAATACAGATGACAGCCTTATATTAAATGCATCATTACAGCTGCCCGAGTATCTGGCAGTCACTTGCATTGTGTGGTCCCATCAATTACCCCATGTACTTTGGGAAACCCTCTACACATTATAACAGGACATTTGTCACATGTTGGATGCACCTATGACTGACAGACATTTGATATGTTATCTGTTCCAGCCTAGAATGATCCCAATGCAAAGAAGTTCAATGCAGTGATAACTTTCACTGCTACACAGAGTATTGTTCTTGCTGTGAATTGTGGTATACGATTGACCTCCAATAGGGCAGAAAGTTCCTTTACCATCTGCCCAATAGAACGGAGCCTTCAAAGGCACTGTTCTTCAGTGAGGTCTAAAAATGTTCTGATGGTCAGGATGGATTCTAGTTTTTGAGGTGCTCACCTCCAAACAAGAAACAAAAACCTTTAGCAGTAAAATCAGGAAAACGCCTTGCTAGAACTCTCTGGACAATTGTGCACTCTGCCCAGACCTACACTGCAGGAATGCTATGTGTAGAATACTGTGCTCTGTTTTAATGGGAGAGTCTTGCTCCTGACCTGCGACCAGCAGGAATGGAGGAAAGCTGGTCGCCCGTGTTTATGTGTGATTTAAATGACTGTCATTTTTTTCAAGTGCCTGTCAAGCAGAGACAGGCAGGAAAATCAATCTCAATTCTGGCTCCTAAAATAGCACTTTGGGTGTGAGGCCCAGCAAAATGGTGCTTCAAATACTTATAAGGCATTTTTTCCTGTTTTAATGCTTCGCATAAAGGATTGCCTAGACCTGGTACATAGAGAAAAATGAAGCGGAGAGAATAACCCTCTCATAATGGAGTCAACCCGACCTTTCTATATGCACTGAGCTCAGATGATCCTTTGCACCAATCGCAATGATAGGAAAATCTATTTCTATATCTCTCGGATGACGAAGGATGCAGCTCACTTGTGATGAGTCTGTTGAAAGGGAAATGTTGTTTAGAGACTGAAACTGTGATGTATTCTCAATAGTAAACAATTAATCCAGGGTCTAATTTCCAAAACATGACCCTTGTAATACCCAGGTGTCCGTCCTGCAATATTGTATCTGATATTTTACTCACCATGTGTTTGATTACAACACATTACTTTACTTTGCACAGGTCCAATCATATACTCCTGGCAGTACTAGGGGAAACCAAAATAACGCCACTCTGTGCTTGCATGGTCATTACATTGTCAGTTAGCGTGTTACCAGGTTGATCTGGGGCTTCCTATGTTGGCAGCTAGTTAGAAAAAAATGTTCCCAGTACGGTATTCATTTCTACTTTGTTGTATATTTGAGCTAACACTCTCTGCTTTTTTAACATAAATATGGCTTTGGACTATTTGAATTTTACAACGTAAATCAAATTAAAAATACTTCTTAGAAACTGCTGGCTGATTCCTCCAAAAAGCGTGGTAGAAACTTGCCAGCGGATAAATGAAAGGTAAACCATCCATGGCATCGGAGATATATAGTTCTACTTAGCTGCTGGTCCAACACCGCACAGTGGTTTATTTTTCAGTAACCTCTTGCTTGCCATCATTTATCCTCTGTTTGCATTATGATATTAAACTTGACATGAATTGACCTCACTTCAGTAGTTCTTGCACAGCAGAATCAAGAGGAAAGGAATCAGAAAAACTCCAAATGAATGCGTACACAATATAAAATTGTTTTTAATACTCTCTCACACACAGTGAAGCTTGCAGTCAATCAAGTGGTGGTGCCTGTCATTGTTTAACGACTGCTTCTATTCAGGAGTTCATTTTATAAGGACCATTATATAAAACCATTTCATAGCGAAGAAACAAAATATCTTGTGACAGGTTTTTGTAATGTGACATAATGTCCAATGACATGCAATAAAAAAGCATGTAGCTCATAAATATTGCATTTCTTTGCACCTTTAGTTACTGAAGAATGTTTTCACCTCCTTCAAGAATAAACCAATTCATAAAACTCCCCTGAGATACCAAAAGGGATAAAGAATGTTCCTCAAAGAAACAAATGATTTAGGTTTGGAGCATGATTCTAGAGTTAGGTAAACCCACAGAACATATGCTACATAGAAGGATCCCACTGGTGTTTCAGAAAGTAAAAGGAGTTAGACCTCCAGTCTTGTTTTTCAAACTGCAAACTCAAATTCAAATTTGAGTTTTTATTTCTTTAAAGACAATATGGCTGATTTTCCTCCTGCCTCCTCCTGGGTGCTAGTCAGGCAGAATGCATCTAAAGTGCAATTTGCCTCTCCTGATCTGAACCCAACTGTATTTCTAGCCATTGGTCATTCTAATAGGCCAGCGCTTCCTCCCGATGCAGGCCTATACACTGGCAGGGCCTTGCACCTGGAAGTGGGGGAGGAAAGTCAACTGCCTGTTAGATCTGCAGCAGTAGTAATGGCCACTGGCCGCTGGGCTTTCTGGATGCTGCGTAACCCTCCTGATTATCCAGCGCAGCTGCTGCAATAGAAAGTCACTTATCCGCTTGGGCCCTTCATGTCCTTGTCGCCTGCTCCTTTCAGACATTCTCATCTGAATAGGGTTGGACATTTTCACTTCCATCTATGTCTGCCCCTGGAAAAAACTTTTGCCCCAGTAACTTACAATGGCATTTTCAAACTCCCAACTGTCCAGTCACAATATTACTGAAGCTCAATCACATGTTCACCTCCACCTTTGATGCCCTAATCCCCAGTAAAACCCATAGTCTCTCCCATCCTGGTCATTTCCCCTGGTATGGCCCCCATCTCTGCTTCCAAGGGACACAGACTTGTTTATGGCAGACAACTGGTTTAGCCATTCATCGCGAGATCTGGCTGGATCACATAAAGCACTATCGGGTCCTGTTCTCCTCTGCCAAAACTGCTCACTACTCCAGAATCATTCTGGAATGCAAAGAAAGCCCCCGGCTTCTCTTCTCCGCTATCAACCTTCTTCTTAAACTGCACTCCCCTGCCTCCTCCACCCCCACCTCCAACAACAAGTACGAGGAGCTAATGGATTTCTTTGTCTCTAAGATTAAGACCATATGTTAGGTGCCTCTGCTGCATCCCTCCCTTCCCCTAGCTGACCAAGCCAAACTTCCCCCAAGGTTCCTCCCTGCCCTAGCCCTGAACTTGCGTTTTCTCTATTTTCTCTCCTATCTCCCCTTATGCCCTCTCCAAGCTCTTCTTGTCCATGAGATGCACCTTCTGCTCTCTCAACCCCATTCCCACGAAAATGCTGACCGCCTACCTTCCCTACCCGGCTCCCATACTAGCTGATATTGTTAATGGTTCCTTCTGATCTGGTACCGTCTCCCTCCCTTTCAAATCTGCTGTCATCACTCCCCTCCTCAAAAAACCCACCCTTGACCCTCTGTTCTTGCAAACTTCCGTCCCATTTCCAACCTCCCTTTCCTCTCCAAAGTCCTTGAACATGTTGTCACATCCCAAATCCATGCCCATCTTTCCCGCAACTCCATGTCTGAACCTCTCCAATCAGGTTTCTGCCTCTGTCACAGAACTGAAACGGCCCTAATCAAAGTCACAAATGACATCCTATGTGACTGTGACTGTGTTGCACTATCCCTCCTCATCCTTCTCGACCTGTCTGCAGCCTTTGACACGGTTGACCACACCATCCTCCTCCAATGCCTCTATTCCGTTGTCCAGCTAAATGGAACTGCCATCGCCTGGTTCCATTCTTATCTAACCAGTAACAGCCAGAGAATCTCCTGCAATGTCTTCTCTTCCCGCTCCCGCACCATTAACTCTGGAGTCCCCCAAGGATCTATCCTTGGCCCCTCTTATTTCTCATCTACATGTTGCCCCTCGGTGACAACACCTGAAAATATAACGTCAGGTTCCACAAATACGTTGATGACACCGAGCTCTATCTCACCACCATCTCTCTCGACCCCTCCAATGCCTCTGATTTGTCACACTCCTTGTCCGACATCCAGTATTGGATGTGCAGAAATTTCCTGCAATTAAACATTGGGAAGACTGAAGCCATTGTCTTCAGCCCCCGCCACAAACTTCGCTCTCCAGCCATTAATTCCATCCCGCTCCCTGGCCACTGTCTGAGGCTGAACCTGACTGTTCGCAACCTCGGCATTCTATCTGACCCTGAGCTGAGCTTCCAGTCCTATATCCACTCCATCACGAAGTCTGCTTACTTCCACTTCCGTAATATCACATGTCTCTGTTCCTGCCTCAGCCCATCCTGCTGAAACCCTCATCCATGCTTTTGTTACCTTCAGACTCAACTATTCCAATGCTCTCCTGGCCAGCCTCCCATCTTCCACCCTCTGTAAATTTCAGCTCATCCAAAACTCTGCTGCCCGTATCCTAACTCGCACTAAGTCCCGTTCACCCATCACCCCTGTGCTCACTGGCCTACATTGGCTCCTGGTCCAGCAATGCCTCAAATTTAAAATTCTCATCCTTGTGCTCAAATCCCTCCTTGGCCTCGCCCCTCCCTATCTCTGTAACCTCCTCCAGCCCTTCAACCCTCCGAGATCTCTGCGCTCCTCCAATTCTGGCCTTGTGTGCATCCTCGATTTTAATTGCCCCACCATTGGTGGCCATGCCTTCCGCTGCCTAGGCCCTAAGCTCTGGAATTCCCTCCCTTACCCTCTTTGCCTCTCTACCTCTCTCTCCTCCTTTAAGGCACTCCTTAAAACCTACCTCTTTGACCATTCTTTTAATCACCTGTCCTAATATCTCCTTACATGGCTCGGCATCAAATTCTGAAAGAATAACGCTCCTGTGAAGCACCTTGCGACATTTTAAAGGCCCTATATAAATGCAAGTTGTTGTTGATATAATATCTAAGGCCCAATAATTGTGGGACATACTTCCGAATGGGCATCCGCCAGGTGCAGACAGAGAAAAATGAGTCGAGAGGCATCGTTATATCACTCCCACCTCATTTGCCTGAAGGACCTAGGGAATGCAAAGGGAATATGGCGTCCCACCGTCATGGGCCTACACTTTTTCTTCTGCTTTGCTTTCAAGAAATAAATGCTCCCTGGGTGCAATGCACAGGAAAATCAGCACCAAATTGTTCTCCCGTCTGATAACCCTTATTTCTATCCTCTCTGCTAAATTGGGCTAGATTTTCCACTCATTCACTATGATTTTGCGGGGAGGGTATTTATAGGTATGAATTGGCCTTGGGTGGTAGTGTAAAACAGGCAATAGAAAATCAGCAGTCTGTTCGACACCACGATCGATTTTGTTTTCCACTGACTTTGAGGGAAAGGAAAATCGGGCAGAGTGTAAGACGGGTTGCCAATTCACTATTGCTCGTTTTGCTCTGTCGTCCGAGATGAATTTATGCCCCGTCGCCTGAATGTTCCTCAGATGAGATATATTTTGTGCCTTCTCCATTGCCATATGCAATGAGATGAAATAAGGTGTTCCACCCGCGCCCCCCCCCCAGGCGAATTCCTGAACCTGCTCATACCCACCTAATGAGATAATAATTAAAAATTTAGCACCTCGCTCCTGAAATAGCTAAAGATCATTTTTTATAAAATGGTTGCCAATTAGTAATTAGTCTGATGCATGATACCACAAGGAAGAATTTTCTTCCTGTTTTTGTTAAAGGGATGATCCGTTATGTATAATGCAGTCGGCTGGATGGACTGTAACTAGCACCAAAAGCAGTGAAAACCTCCAGTTTAAATGAGCAAGCTTTCCATTTTAATACCACAACGAAAAAGTCCTGCATTTAAAATGTAATTTTTCCAGGAGCTTCTTACACGCAAAGTAGTATACTATCGATTGGTAATAAAAAATTATTCAGGCAAAATGGAGTTATTAAGACATCTGAAGTAATGTAGGATGACACATATTTTCCACCCACAAGCAACTTTATCCAGCAATTTCATTTGTGTAACAGCTAGATACAAACCCAGATTGTCAGCACATGTCAAATGAATCTGAAATGCTGAAGGAATCTCCATTTTAAATCTGGGATTGAAACTCGATGTCAGTTTGAATGATATAGCCAGTAAATTACAGTGAACGATGTTATCATACAAATGGTTAATGCTCTCATATCAAATTTCTCTCTCCTCTATTTTATTAGAGGAAATAATTCATTTATTTTAATTTATTTAACATCTTTGTTGAAATAGAGAGAGGTGAATTTAGTGTGAGTGCATTCTAAAGAACCTGGGTGTCCATTCCACTTGAATATCAGTCTCTAATTTTCAAGACAAACGTTTAATGGTCATGATGATTCACCAGACAGTGAAGCTGTGTGTAACGGTGTCTAGCTTAAAACTCATATGTACACGTGATCATAATAATGATAATGACAACTAGCGGTAACAGTATGGTCTCAAAACAGTTGTTTGCATTAATTACGTGCGCTAGATTAATTCCTAGCCGTCTACTAAGCAGATGACCTAGATGGCATAAAAGAAGTTGAAATAAAAACAAAAAAAAACTGGAAACACGCAGCAGGTCAAGCAGCATTTGTGGAGAGAGAAAGATAGGGTCGACATTTCAGGTCGATGACTTTTCGTCAGAACAGAAGTTGATGCTGATGTTGCCCAGCGAGCTTGTCTGGTAGAATGGGTTCAGATGTGAAGTCAGGGTTGCAGCTCTGGTGCACAGTGGAGTAGATGGGTGGATAAACTAACTGATGTACTATTGGCTCAGCTTGGTGTCAGGAGGATAGGTGTTGGTTGTGCATCAGGTTGTTCAGCTCAAGATCAATAAACACATGTTAAAATGATAATAACAAAGAAAATGTATATGAAACCCAGAGCAGAGAAAAACACGTGAAATAAAGGCTGTTAAAAACACATGAAAATTGCACAACAAAAACTTGCTTTTAACTAAGTGTATAATAGTAATGCAAAAACACTGCACATACTAACTAATTGCTACTAAGCCATTCTCCTTTAAGAAGAGTAAAGTGTGGCGCATACTGCAGTGTATTACATAAAAAGACAAACTTTAGGAGCCAGTTGAGTTCAAAGAGTAACAGATTATCTTAAATGAATAGACTACACTGCAGCAAAGGAAAATGAAGATGTTTATAATGGGATTAGAATGCTGTTTACAAGAATGGAGAAGGAAATGGTGAAATGCATGTAGAATAACTCATTGTCTCCTGTACCCAAATGTTATAAAGTCATTCCTTGCATTTACTAGTATCGCTCAGGCTCCCTACACCCCCATTTTATGTATTTAATTTCCCAGAGTTCTACATAAAATATTGCCTGGGAGCAAACATTTTGTGTAGAACTCCCTCTCCTTTGATGCCATGGATAAGGAACGTTGCTCAAAATTCTTGATATAATTTAGGCAGAAATTCTAGTTGTTACAGAAGGGGAAGATTTCCACAAAATGTCTGCTTTCAGGCTATCTCTAACCAGCAGCTCAAAAGGATACACTGAGGCAACGGGGTGTGCCTGAGAGACACAGATATGTGTAGAGATATCGAGCTAGAAATTCGGCCGTGTAGAGCCCATTGTTTCAGCGCTATGCGCCCTCCCAGAGTTCCAAAATGTGTCCGGGATGCACGTGCACGCTTCTAGCATTACGTGCGCCGGACGCCATCTTGATAAGTGGTTTCGCGCATGCGCAGATAACGAGTGCCGGCAGCATGTAAAGTAGGGAGAATATGCGTCAGATCATTGTCTTAACCACGAACCACGAACACCTGAACATGTCTTAGACAGCCTGGAGGATCCCACACCAGCGCTATTTAAAGGGACCATGCAGGATTTACAGGTTAGTTGATGGCAGGGGTGGGACAGGAATGCTGTCATCCTGAGAGAGGACAGCAGGTTCATGTTCCATGGAGCCACTGCCCACTTGCTGGCTCCTGTAACACACCACCTTCCCCTGCAAGAAAGCGGGACGTATGTTGGTGAGTGTCCTGAAGGATGTTTGGGTGATGTGCCTGTCATGGTTGAATAGCTGCCAATGTGTGTGACCTGTGACTTGTGGGTATGTGGCTTGCAACAGTGCTAATGTGTGAGGGTGAGAGGAAGCATCTGATTGGAAGAGTTGAGTACTGATTGAAAGAGTTTTTTGGTATATGGGTGATTGTGGGGGGGGGTGTAGTGCGTGGAGCAGTGGATGGGCTAATGGTGCGGTTGGTACGAGATGCCATTTGGCAGTTGACCTCACTCACCATGTTCGTGGTGCTATGCGCCTGGCATTGACTTCGTCCCTTACTGCCTCCCACTGCCTCTTGAGCATATATCTGGAGGGCTTCTTGCTCCCCCCCCCCCACCCCGGTGGATATAGGATGTCCCTCCTTCTGTCCACCTCTTGCACCACGGTCTCTAGTGCAGCATCAGTGAACCTTGGTGCACGCACTCTCGCAGGCCTGGTACAAACTCAGATCGGCAGATTGATGAAGCCTGGCGTGCAGATTGGAGGATGTGGGATTTAGTAGTGAGCAACCTTTATTCAATGATTCAACATAAATCAACAGTTTGTAAACGTACGGACGGGACCTGCATCTGTGTTTTACGTGTGTGATATCTGATCACCGTTCAGATTCCGTGTGGACCCATATCTTATATTTTGCAATTAAGAGGTGTAGGCTGCCTTTAAGAGGTTCAGGCTGCCTTTATGTGGTGTTAGCCACTTGCGCGATATCGGGGCCCACCTGCTGGTGAGCAGCCCTTCAATAGTGCAGTTAGGCCTGGCTGCTCGCAGATATCAGGTAAATGACCAGGCTGCATCCTGATGACCGGGCGCGGGTTACTTGCGTACTGTGACCCCGCGCCCGGATTCGGGGGTTATCCAATTGAATCCCCGAGATCTCTGACTGGCATATGTCCCAACAACATTTCAGAACTTTTGACCATTTATTTCCCACAGAAAAAAATAGGAAAGAGTTACATTTCAATGAAGGAACTTCATTCACACAGAAACAGAAACATTCATTGCTGGTCAGGTTTTTAAACAGAAAGCTATGAGGGAAAACTTTCACCAGGCTCAGAAGGTTAGAACACAGGAGATTACTTAGAATTTATTTTGTTTAAGTCAAGCAAGTGACCCATTGATCTGGGGAAGTGTAGCATGTTCATTATTTTGTATTATAACACGGACACTAGGGGGGAGGGATTTTAACTGAGCGGGTTGCGGGCCTGTTGGGAGGTGGGAGGGAGGCACAGCAAATGTCAAACCTGCCCGTTTTCATCAGTTTGAGGCCCAGGCTATTTTAACTCCCAAGTCAGCTGAAACAAGCGGAAAGAAGCAGCTGACCTGCAGCCGATTTGTTGAAAACAGGCATCCCTCGAGGCTGATGTAAAATTAACAATTGAGCTAGCATCTACTGCTGTTTGCAGAAGAGAGTTGCAAACTTCTACCATCCTTTGTGTGTAGAAGCGTTTCCTAACTTCACTCCTGAAAGTCCTGGCTTTAATTTTTAGGCTATGTCCCCTTGTCCTAGTATTCAAGTTTAGGAGACTTCCAAAAACAGGTACAAATACATCAGCAGCCAGAAGCAATACTCCAGCAATTAACCTGTAAATCCTGCATGATCCCTTTAAATAGTGCTGGTGGGGTGTCCTCCATGCTGTTTATGACCTGTTCAACTGTGCGAGGTCAAGACAGTGGGCTCGATTTTACCGGCGGGTACCGGGTGCGTTCCCGGCGGGGGGGCGTCCAAAATCGCGATATCCAGGTGCGTGACCGGATCGCGCCTCGATCCCGCCCACTTCCGGGTTCCGCGCTGACGTGCGGGGGTGCATGCGCAGCCCCCGCTGGTGGGAATCCCGCAGGCAATTAAAGCCAGCGGGATGCCACTTGAGTGTATTTACTTTGCTTGTTCAGGTCATTAAATGACCTGATGCAGCTGTTTTATCAGGAAGTGTGGGATTTTACCTTCAACCGAGACTGTTTCACACACTGGGGGAAACAGTCTCACTCCAACCGGGCGTGTTGCAGCCAGCAGCCTGTGGCAGCTGCCAAGGTGCACTCCACAGCGGGTGGGAGAGCCCTCACCCACGCAGGAGGCCACCGCGTCACATAGGGCAACCCCTGCCCTCCACCACCCCCCTCCAAGCCAGAGGAAACACCGACGTGAAACCGCAGCCCTAGTGCGAGGAACCACCTACCTACCCTGCACAACCCCGCAGACCAACACCTGCCAGATGGGTGGTGCGTTGACATCCTCGGAGGACGAACAGCATGACCAGCCCCAGCAGCCTCGCAGTCCACGCCGTCCGCCTTAGCGACGTGGAGCCCCCCAACACGGTGCCGTGGCACACCCACCTGCACAGCAGGAGGGAGGGCAACCGCAGAGAGAGATGCGTCGCAGGAGGCACTACCCTCCGCACAGGGTCTACAGACCGAGGCTCAGCTTCATGCACCTCTCCGAGGAGCAGTGCATATGGCGGCTCAGAGTCAATCGCCAGGTAGTCGCCGACATCTGCAGCCTCCTTAATGACGAGCTGCTCCCGGATGGACCAAGCAGCATCTTCTTACCTGTCGCCGTCAAAGTCACCACTGCCCTCAACTTCTTCGCATCCGGATCCTTCCAGGGTGCCACCGGGGACATCACTGGGGTCTGTCAGTCGTCTGCACACAAGTGCATAAGGCAGGTCACCGATGGGTTGTTCCACAGGGCCTCGCACTACATCAACTTCGCCATGGACGAGCGCAGCCAGATGGAGAGGGCGGTTGGATTCCATGCCATGGCTGGCTTCCCACGGGTGCAGGGTGTAATCGATTGCACCCACATAGCAATACGGGCATCTCCGCATGAGCCAGGGCTGTTCATCAACAGGAAGGGGTATCACTCCATGAACGCCCAGCTCATCTGTGACCACCGCCAGAGATTCCTACACGTGTGCGCCAGATACCCCGACAGCTGCCACGATGCCTTCGTCCTCAGGGAGTCCACCGTCCAGCCCCTCTTCCACGCACCCAACGCCGGCAACGGCTGGCTCCTCAGCAACAAGGACTATCCCCTACACACGTGGCTCATGACACCTCTGAGGAACCCCATCACCGAGCCGGAGCGTCGGTACAATGACAGCCACACTGCTACCAGGTCTACAATTGAGCAGACCATAGGGCTTCTCAAGATGCGCTTCAGGTGCCTTGATCGTTCTGGGGGAGCGCTGCAATACACACCATTCAGAGTGGGACGAATCATAGTTGTCTGCTGTGCCCTGCACAACATGGTCCAACAGAGAGGGGTGCCGCTGGAGGAGGCCCCATCTACACCCGCCACCCAATATTGAGGACGGCGATGAGGACGAGGAGGTGGAGGTGGAGGTGGAGGAGGAGGAGGGGGAGGAGGAGGACGCGCCAGAGGATGATGTACGACCCATGTGCCGAACACCGGCTCACCGGGATGCTCGCCGGGCCAGGGAGGCACTCATATGTCAACGGTTCTCCTAGAGTCAGACAGTGTGAGGCGTTCACATCTCCTCACCTGCACATGCGAGGGGCCATACCAGCCCCCTCCACCGAAGAGTGTTGCCAGTACTCCTGCACCCACAGCTGTGTGCCCAATGGTCGGCAGCAGGTGGTCGTCGTCATGATGGGCTGCACGGAGCGCACCTATTGCACAGGCCGCGGAAGAATGGACGAGAGGTGGCAGGAGTGGTGAGAACGATAGTGTTTAATATGTACATGGTGCAATACTATAAACAAAAAGTGTACAAATTAACAGACACCCTGGTGTATTCCCTTTGTGCTTATAACACCTTTGGCTTTCGTTTCCGGGTACCCCTACGTGGTGCTACCCCTGTGGCTCCAGCAGAGGTAGTGGCAGGTTGCTCCTGTTCGTGCCCTGACTGGGTAGATGCTTTGGGCCGACGGCCCCTGGGTTTCGGTGCCCGTGAGGGCACCTCCACAGACTGCTCCTCCTGCACCTGTGCAGGGGCAGACTCGGCCACCTGGAGAGGAGGCACCATTGCGGGTACTGGTTGAGAGGGGGGCAACGGGTGGGACGTGGGGGCACCCTGAGAAGTGTCCCCGCTTCCATGACCCCGTTCACCATCATCCCTCTCGTGGCCTCGGCCCACATCACCCCTTCCACCCTGCTGGACGACAGTTTGGATGGCATGTGTGAGGCCTTGCAAGGCCACCCCTAGTGTATCCGTCAGCCTGTTTATGGCGGCGGAATGTTGCTCACCCTGAATCCGTACAGACGTTGTTAGGGCCTGCATGGACTCGATGTTCAGCTGTGCGTGACGCTCGAGGGAGGCCAGCCTGTCCTCCACCGCAGACAGTCCCGCACCTACCTGCGACACTATGTCGCCGATACCCTCCTGTACCTGCGCCACCAATGCCCGCATGCAGGAGGTGGACTCCTCCATCGCCTGCGCAATTGTGGACAATGCGCGCGGCACCTCTCCCAGCACCTCAGCAATTAGCTGGTGCCCCTCGACGACTCTCCTTTTCACTGGTGGCCCCCTGGGTTCAGCATCTGGGTCCGGCTGAGCAGAGCCTGGAGATGAGTGCTCCCTCCGTCGCGGACCCTCCGCGGCTGCCCCTGCCACCAGGGTCTGCTCATGCTCACTCGTGCGCGGTGAATCACCAATTGCAACCCCAACTAGTTGGCGAGGGGGACCCACCGAGGTGCGTGTCTCTGCGCTGGTGGATGGTTGGCTCAGATGTGACGATGCACCCTCAGAGACCGGCATGTCCTCTGAGGAATCGCCCTCCTCACACGAAGCGCTCGCAGACGGCCCTGCAAGAGAACAGAGGGCATTATGAGGCATGTGCACAGAGGTTGCAGTGCGCCAGATGCCAGGTGATGATAAGGTCATTCGCGATCATGAGTGTTCAGTGTTAGCTGTCCCTTACCGGCCGTTTCAGCAGCGCCAGACTCGCCATCCGCCATGGAGAGGCAATGTTGCTGATTTCGAGCGCCTCCACCTCTCCATCTGTGAGCTCGAGCACGTGCGGCGGGCCCCCTCCAGTGCGGTCCCTTTCCCGCGCGTTCTTGCATCTCTTCTCCTGTGAAGGCAAAACACAGATGCGTGAGTACGTGCAGATTGCATAGTGAGACGCCTGGAGCATCGGTGTGGGTGGGTTGAGCGTGGGGCGGATGGATGGGAGGATGCGTGTGCCACATGCCCGTCCCATTGCATGGGATTGGGGCGTGTGGTAGTGTTCGAGTGGGGACAGGGAGGGTGGGTCAGTGCAGGCACGGTGAGGATGGTGATTGAGTGGCTGTGAGGATTGCTGTGGGAGCGCTGTGGTGGCTGTGCAGAAGGGGTTGTGGGGTGTTTGGCGTGATGTTCGAGACGGGTTCTGGGGGGGGGTGCGTTAGTGTACTCACCTTGCCGGACCTAGTGAGGTCATTGAATCTCTTGCGGCACTGCTCCCAAGTCCTGCTGGTGTTCGAGCTGCTGCTCACCTCCGCCGCCACCTCTGCCCATGCCCTCCTGGTGACGGAGCCAGGGCACTTCCGTCCGTCCCTGGGGAAGTGCGTGTCCCTCCTCCTCCGCACACCTTCCAGGAGGAGCTCCAGCGCGCGGTCAGAAAACCGTGACGCAGCCTTAGCCCTGGGTTGCGCCATGGTCTGATTCCTGATGCTAGATGCAGGAGGGGCTCTGTGGGACTGCCCCTTTAAGTGGAGCTCCACCATCGCGCTAGCGTCAATGCACATGCGCAGGCCGCCGGCGCGCAGCTGGGGTGCGGCGAACCCGGAACCACGGCGTAATTGAATCAATTATCCCGCGATCGCGCGGGGGGCGCCCTCATTTCGCCGTCCGCGTTTTCCACGCTCCCGGAGGACCACCCGCCGGAAACCCGCAGGCCTGGTAAAATCGGGCCCAGTGTGTTGGCTGGACCGTTAAGTTCCAAAATCGCCTCTGTCCCTTTAAATCAGTTGCACACTGATCTAATGCATATTCTCCTTATTTTACATGCTGTCGGTGTTTGTTATCTGCACGTGCGCAAACACCTTTATCAAGATGGTGTCCAGAGCACGTCATGCTAGAAGCGTGGGCGCACAATCTGGACGCCATTTTGGATGCTTAGGAGGCCGTGTAGCACCTACAAAACGGGAGCTACGCAGCCCAATTCATAGCCGGTGCCCAGGCTTCCTGTCCCTATCCCGATCGTGATCACCTCTGGACTCACCTCTCACCGCTTACCTCAAATTTCACTGCTGGGGACCATTCCATGGGTTCCAGGCAGCGGCCCCCTCCGCCCGAGCTCCTGCTCCCGCCCGCCGGCCAGGCAGTGATTCCTGCCAGGTTCGTGCAGGAGTCCAAACCTGAATATTTATATGAGGCCTGAGAGTCATAGCTGTCTCCGGATCTTGGCGTGTAAATGTGTCACATGTCCAGGCCCCCCACGCACACCGATCCTACACCAACTTGATATCAAGGCCAGAGTGTGTGATGTACAGACCCCACCTGGAAATGGGAAAATATTAAGTGGTCTAGACCCCCTTCCTGGAAACGTGTACCACAGGTCCCCTCACACAGTACTCACAATGCAAGTATACAGAAGCTTTCGGGGGCTTTCCCCTTCCTCAGGCGGTGTGGAAAATTTTCCACACCGCCTGAGGAAGGGGAAAGCCCCCGAAAGCTTGTGGGATTAAAAATAAAATTGTTGGACTATAACTTGGTGTTGTAAAATTGTTTACAATTGTCAACTCCAGTCCATCACCGGCATCTCCACATCAAGTATACAGAGAGATGGGTGGGTAATGCCAATGAGAGCACCCCCTACCATCAGTGGACTTCAGCTGTACAGAAAAAGTTATATAATCCAAAACCACTCCTGGAGGGGATGGGATAGCCCCTGTGCACCCAAGTCTGGATGTGCTGGCCCCACCCCATGTTCACCTCAGACTTGTAGGGTTCGATTTTCAGATGGCCGAGCGGGTGCGTTCCTGGCGGGGGGGGGGGCTCTGAAAATTGGGGATTCCCGGGGCGACTCCCACCGGCAATTAAAGCCCGCAGGATCCCACTTAAATCAATTAATTTGATACTTCAAGTTGTTAGGAGACCTGATTTGGAGGATATTTTAGGAGGGGTGGGATTTTCAGGTCAACTGAGCGTATTTCCCCTACTGGGGGAAACACTCCCAGTTGAAATGGACGTGTTGCAGCCATCAGCCTGTGGCAGCTACAAAGGTCCATTTGACAGGTTGGGGGGGGTGGAGACCCTCACTCATTGCAGGAGGCCATTCTGTCACTTTGGACAAAGTTTGGCCTCCACCACCCTCCTCCTAACATAAAAAATCACAAACTTGCAACCTCAACCCCGGTGTGCAGACACATGTACCTACCTTGCGGACCCCCTTAAACGTACATCTTCCGGATGGGGGCCGCCACAGCTGCAGTCATGACCTCCTCGGAGGACGAACAGCATCACCAGCCTCGCCGGCCACGCCGTCCACTTCTGACACATGGAGCTCCACAACACAGTGTTGTAACACATCCACCTGCACAGCAGGAGGGAGGGCAACCGCAGAGAGAGATGCGTCGCAGAGGGCACTACCCTCGCCACAGGGTCTACAGACCGAGGCTCAGCTTCCTGGACCTCTCTGAGCAGCAGTGCACATGGAGGGTCAGAGTCACTCGACATGTAGTCGTGGACATCTGCAGCCTCCTTGATGCCGAGCAGCTCCCGGTTGGCCCGAGCACCATCTTCTTACCTGTCGCTGTCAAAGTCACCACTGCCCTCAACAACTTCTCCTCCGCATCCTTCCAGGGTGCCACCGGGGTCATCGCCGGCGTCTCTCAGTCGTCTGCACAAAAGAGCCCTGCAAATACACCTACACCCACTCTGCAGTGACACAATGGATGGCATCAGGTGTGGGTCTTCTTGGCGATCCTCAGGAAAGGGCATTATTGCACAAACCAGACAAGATTTGCAAAGACGTGGCAGTAGCTGTGATAACAAATTTTTATGTTTTTTTTGCAAAACAAACAAAAGTAAATAAAAAATGTGACATTCTGTCATACACCCTTGTGCATCCCCTTTGTGCTCACAAAACCTTCGCCTTACGTTTACGGGAACCCCTACGTGGTGCTACCCCTGTGGCTTCAGCAGAGGTAGTGGTAGGTTGCTCTTGTCCATGCCCTGACCGATGAGATGCTTTGCGTGGACGCCCTCTGGGTTTTGGTGCCCATGAGGACCTCTCCAAAGACTGCTCCACCTGCACCTGTGCAGGGGCAGACTCAAGCACCTGGAGAGGGGGCAGCACTGCGGGTACTGGTTGAGAGGTGGGCAACGGGTTAGACGTGGAAGTGCTTTGAGTGGCGTCCCCACTTCCATGTCCCCTTTCGCCATCATCCCTCTCCTGGGTCTTCTGACATCTCTTCTCCTATCAAGGCAAAACACAGAGAGGCGTGATTGAGTGATGGTTGCATAGTGACCCGCTGCATGCATTGGTGTGGGTGGGGGTGACCGTGCGGGAGATGCATGGGAGGGTGTGTGTGAGACATAGCCATGAGATTGTATGAGGATTGGGTTGCGTGGTAGTGTTCGAATGGGAACTGGGGCAGTGAGTAAGTGCAGGCAAGGTGAGGATGATGGTTGAGTGGATGTGAGGAGTGATGCGAGAGCGTTGTGGTGGCAGTGCAGAAGGAATTGTGTGGTGGTGGAGGTGATGTGGAAGACGGAGTGTGGGAGAATGCGTAAGTATACTCATTTTGGCTGACCTGGTTAGGTCATTAAAGTGCTTCCTGCACTGGACCCAGGTTCGGGAGATGTTACTGCTGCTGGTGACCTCCTCTGTCACCTCGAGCCAGACCTTCTCGGTGGCAGAGGCAGGCCACTTTCTCCCGTCCGCTGGGAAAAACATTTCCCTCCTCCTCCTCACCCCATCGAGCAGCACCTGGAGTGAGGCGTCTGAGAACCTTGGAGCAGCCTTGCCTCTGGGCTGCTCCATGCTGCCAATTTGTTTCTTTGCAGCAGGAGGAGCATTGGAGGACTGCCCCTTTAAATAGGGCTCCTCCTGCTGACAGCCTGTGATGCGGGTGTGCAGTGCGCCCGCTGCGCAGGTCTAGAACGGGAAACCCGGAAGCACGCGTAAGTGCCTTCAATTAGGCTGCGATCGCGTGCGGAGCATCCCGATTTCACTGGGCGCGTTACCCATGCGCCCAGTCGACCCCCCCGCTGCCAACCCGCCTCCCTCCTAATATCGGGCCCGTAATGTCTTAAATTGCAGTACAAATAGGCATCTCTGGAACTTCAGCATACCTGCCTGTAAATGTGGCGTTGAGACTATACCTCAGTGTGAAAATCAATGTCCAACCTTTCCCTTTAGTAAAACAGATTTTAAAAAATAATGACACCTTGGCTGTTAATTGGTAAATGATTGCCAATTTCCTTGATTCGACTTGTAATCAGTTTGTTTGTAGTGTTTAATTTCTTGAAGCAAAAGGTTGGGGGGAGAAAAAGGAATGCACTGTTGTGAGAACACTATAGGGGAGAAAATTTCATCTTCACCACATGGGCAGTTATCTGGTGGAGCAGATCACCTGCCCAATATAGAACCTGTCATTGAAAATCAGGTGGGTTCTATAATGGACGGGCAATTCACTCTGTCAGATTACCACTCAAGCGATGAAGACAAAAATTTACCCCTGGATTTTATCTCAGTTGTAACCATGCTAATTCAGTAACCATAATAAAATCTTATTTTCTGCTACTTTACTGAAAAATTGACTATTTATCTAATTCAGAATGGTGCATTTAATTATAGCCCTAAGTTCTGTATTCCAGGTTGCCGATTAAGTGAGTCTTAATGGTATAATTAAACAGCAGAGAGGTTTACAGCAACTATAATGGAGCGCATTTTGCTTTTGGGAAACTTCTGAGGTTACTTAACTAACTGAATGATTTTTCTAAGTGGCTGAATATTTAAAAAGTGAAGAACTCAGTTCTCTGAGCGCATCATGTAACACAGCAGAGTTTCAGGTTCAATCCATTTCTGAGCCGACGTAGCTGATCTCAGCCAGGATGTGGTAAAGGCACTGAAATTGGCCTCAGTGTTCTTCAGATGACAAAGGCTTAACAAAAAAAATTGGCCAGGGTTCCTGCTTTTGATTACTATCTTGTAACTCCTTCTGGAAAGTGTGTTGTGTCTTTAATTTGTCCGGATTAGATCAGTTCTCATCTTTTAAGATTTCAACTTAATCGCCCGGAATCTTAATCATCTGTTTACAGCAATAATTACATTTAGGTAACTCAGGAACAGAAAGAGACGGAGGGATCTAAATTGGACATCGTTACGCCTGTGTTATAGGCCTAAAACGGAGACAACAATAACTAATTTAGCAGCACAGAGGCCTGTGCCTGCTCTGCATAGGGGTTCAGGCCACTGCTAAATTTATCAGGGCCTTATCTTAAGCAGCCCTGGTGGCTGCCTGAAATGAGCACAGGCCTCCATTCAACATAGAAATGAGGCTCCTGCGGTCATTTCAGACCCAGACTCCTAAATTCATTTGCCCTAGTAGGAGCTTGCGATGGACATTATTCAACAGCTGGGCTCACAACAGTCTGATTGCTTTCATGGTCATTTTTATGGTGCCAGCCCACAAATTACTAGATTCCATTGAATTCAGTTTCACAACTTGCTATGTTAGGATTTGAACTCACAATCCCTGGGTCAGTAGTCCAGTACCAGACCCTTCAGGTAATTATATTCTTTTGATAGCATTTGGGGAAGATAGACTTAAATATAACTCACTAACAATGATGTCCAAAGTAATGATTAATCTAATGCAAAAACAAGGGAAAGGAGCCTCTGAACTGTGGAAAGTAAAGGCCCATCCCAAGTGTAGATATGGCTTGCAGAATTCTGGTAAAAGCCCTAAAGCAGCTGCTGGAATAAGTGCTCCAATTGGTCATTCACCTATAGTTGGCTTTGTGGAGTTTTTTTTAAGAGTTATGTCCATATAAAAGGAGTTCAGATACCTTGTGGTGCTGTACCCCTGGATGCCGAAACCACTTTTAGTATATTGGGGTGACTACCTCTTTCATACATTAAGATTAATGACAGGAAGATGAAGAGGTGGCTGAAATGGTTCGGACTACCAGTATCACCTCCCTGGATCTGGTTTCAATGTAGATACATACATATAAATGACCTGGACTTGGATATAGAGGGTATAATTTCAAAGATTGCGGATGACACGAAACTCGGAAATGTAGCAAACAATGTGGAGGATAAGTAACAGACTTCAGGAGGACATAGACTGGTGAAATGGACAGACACATGACAGATGAAATTTAACAGAGAAGTGTGAAGTGATGCATTTTGGTAGGAAGAATGAGGAGAGGCAATATGAACTAAATGGTACAATTTTAAAGGAGTGCAGGAACAGAGAGACCTGGGGGTCCACATATCATCTTTGAAGGTGGCAGGACATAGGAACATAGGAACAGGAGTAGGCCATTCAGCCCCTCGTGCCTGCTCCGCCATTTGATAAGATCATGGCTGATCTGTGATCTAACTCCATATACCCGCCTTTGGCCCATATCTCTTAATATCTTTGATTGCCAAAAAGCTATCTATCTCAGATTTAAATTAGCAATTGAGCTAGTATCAATTGCCATTTGCGGAAGAGAGTTCCAAACTTCTACCACCCTTTGTGTGTAGAAATGTTTTCTAATCTTGCTCCTGAAAGGTCTGGCTCTAATTTTTAGACTGTGCCCCCTACTCCTAGAATCCCCAACCAGCAGAAATAGTTTCTCTCTATCAACCCCATCCGTTCCCCTTAATATCTTATAAACTTCGATCAGATCACCCCTTAATCTTCGAAACTCCAGAGAATGCAACCCCAATTTGTGTAATCTCTCCTTGTAACTTAACCCTTGAAGTCCAGGTATCATTCTAGTAAACCTACACTGCACTCCCTCCAAGGCCAATATGTCCTTCCGAAGGTGCGGTGCCCAGAACTGCTCACAGTACTCCAGGTGCGGTCTAACCAGGATTTTGTGTAGCTGCAGCATAATTTCTGCCCCCTTGTACTCCAGTCCTCTAGATATAAAGGCCAGCATTCCATTAGCCTTATTGATTATTTTCTGCACCTGTTCATGACACTTCAATGATCTATGTACCTAAACCCCTAAGTCCCTTTGGACATCCACTGTTTTTAACTTTTTACCATTTAGAAAGTACCCTGTTCTATCCTTTCTTGTTGAGAAAGCTGTTAAAAAAGCATATGGGACCATGGGCTTTATTAGTAGAGGCATTGGGCTCGATTTTCAGGTGAAGGAGCGGGTGTATTGGGGGTGGGGGGGGCTCCGAAAATTGCAAAAATACCGAGCGGGTTCGGAGCCTGGCTCCAACCCGCCGACTTCCAAGTTCCCCAGTGCCACGTCCGGGTGGGCGCGCGCCTCCCAAAAGCGGAAGTCCCACCGGCAATTAAAGCCGGCGGGATGATAACTTGCATAACTTGTCAGCTAGTTGAAGCAATTGAACGACTTGATTGACCCGACATTTTGGCAGGGGTGCAATTTTGAATGATCCTCAGCGTGTTTCCCGTGCTGTGGGAAACTCTCCCTGTTGCAACAGATGTGTTTCAGCCAGCAGCCAGTGGGAGATGCAAATGATTATTTGACAGGTGGGGAGAAAATGTCATTTATTGCAGCAGGGCACTCTTGTCACTTCAGACAAAGTTTTGGCTGCAACACCTTTGTGTTTTCACTCAAAGTTATTAATTTCCACCCAAAACTCTGCTGTTCAAACATATTTAACTACTTTGCGGACCCCCTCAACTCACACCGTCAGGATGGGGGAGGGGGGGCGCCTTGGCTGCATTCACCACTACATCCGAGGACAAGCAACATCACCAGCGTCGCCAGGCACGGCGTCCACCTTCGCCACTTGGAGCTCCACAACACAGTTCTGCGCTACAAACACCCGCACAAGAGCACAGAGGGCAACTACAGAGAGAGCAACGTCTCAGGAGGCACAACCCTCGCAACAGGGTCTATAGACCGAGGCTCAGCTTCCTGGACCTCTTTGAGGAGCAGTTCACACGGAGGCTCAGAGTCAGTCGCCAGGTAGTCGCAGACATCTGCAGCCTCCTTCATGCCAAGCTGCTCCTGGCTGGGCCGAGCAGCATCTTCTTACCTGTCGCTGTCAAAGTCACCACCGCCCTCAACTTCTTCACCTCCGGATCATTCCAGGGCGCCACCAGGGACATCGCCGGGGTCTCTCAGTCATCTGCACACAAGTGCATAAGGCAGGTCACCGACGACTTGTTTCGCAGTACACCAACTTCCCCATGGACGACCTCAGCCAGACGGAGAGGGCATTGGGATTCCATGCTGTGGCTGGCTTCCCAAGGGTGCAGGGTGTAATCGATTGCATCCTTATAGCCATACGAGCTCCTCCACACGAGCCAGGACTTTTCATCAACAGGAAGGGCTATCACTCCATCAACACTCATCTCATTTGTGACCACCACAATAAGGAGAAACTGTTTCCAGTGGCAGAAGGGTCGGCAACCAGAGGACACAGATTTAAGGTGATCGGTAAAAAAGCCAAAGGTGACATGAGGAAACATTTTTTTACACAGCGAATTGTAATGATCTGGAATGCACTGCCTGAAAGGGTGGTGGAAGCAGATTCAATAGTAACTTTCAAAAGGGAATTGGATAAATACTTGATGGCAAAAAATTTACAGGGCTATGGGGAAAGAGCAGGGGAGTGTGACTAATTGGATAGCTCTTTCAAAGAGCTGGCATAGGTACGATGGGCCAAATGGTCTCCTCCTATACTGTACCTACAAAAAAAAAGGTTCAATGACCTCACAAGAGTAGCAAGGATGAGTATACCTCTCCACCTCTATCAACAGTGCCTGACCACACTTCTTTCGCCCCCTCCCCCACCACTCTCAACAATTCCCTCCCCTCCATCACATCTTTCAGCATACAATTACAATGGTACATTGCAACACCTCTCTTTAAGATTCCAAACACACTCACCTCTTATTTTTCTCTCTTCACACCACATACTGATTCTCTTCTCACATTCTACCACTTGCACAACCACCAATTCCTCTCAACACTCCTTGCTGACTTCACATTACACACACTTGCTTTACATTCATAACCTCCCCATCCTCATTCATCTTGCTTCTTGTCCACCTCTCAACACATGCACTATATTCACAAGGCCTACGTATCTCCATTTACCTTTTCAACAACCAATCACTAACTCTCATCTTCTCTTTCTGCAGGACAAGACAGCTCATAATGTCAAGGAGAGGAACAAGACTGGGGGAGAAATTCCCAACGTTATCGCTATCACTCAAGCAGAGCAAGAAACCCTGGCAATCAGTAGCCCAGGCAGAGTCAGTAGCATCGAGGAAGGTGAGGCTATTGGTTTATTTCAGCATAGTTTCTGCATATTACTTGTGACCCTTTAATTACTGTAACCCTTATTTGTAATCTCAGCAAATACATAGCAAGCTTCACAACTTCAGATTGCATTATGAAGATTGTAATCTGCTAATGTCCAACTTCTATCTGCCATCCTAGCTCTTGTTCCTTTTCCCATTCCACAAGGTCCTGCTCGGCATGAAAAGGCTCCAGAGGAAGACACCTCGGAGGACGACAGTCCTTCTGAGGATGCACCATCGCACGCTCCATCCCTCCCAGGCACCAGCTTAGACATTGGCACTCCGCGTGAGTTAGATAGTGAGCCAGAGGGCTCTGCATGTGGTGTTGCACCCAGCACGACTGAGTAGCAGCAGGTACTAGTGGCAGGGACATCCCAGGCGTGAACTCACCAGAGGGCGAGGTCCTCTCCCAATTCTGCTGAACAGGACAGAGATGAGGACTTCATGGGCCCAGCCATGAAAAGAAAACTGCTGGTCTCATACGAGCAGTTGTACAAGATATAGTTTCACCATTATGGCTGAAAGTATGGAGAAGTCCGCTTTTAGCCTGTGTAGTGTCATATTGCATGGCATCAGCATTCTGCATTCTACCCTGGATAGTGTGGTCACCTCCAGGGACACCGCACAAAAGGAGTGAGTGACACCAAGCTTCTACAGCTAAGGTGGAAGCTCAAATGACTGCCATTCAGATTCTGGGTTCCACCTTGGAGAGACTGCTGTACACCTTGGGCAGATTGGTGGACTACATAGACTGGGGCCTTCAAGGAATCAGTCATCTTCCGCCGTCTGCTCTCCTGCAGATTGGTGAAAGTGATGACCCCCCAGTCCCACAGAAGTGGCAGTGGTGCAATGGGAGCGTGTTGCCTTCTCTCAGGATGTCAGTGTATCTGCTCTTTCACCACCCTCTCAACCAATACCCACCATGGTGCCAGCAAGTCAGCTGGGCCAGACTGCCCCGGCAGCAGCTGAGATGCAGAAGTCTGCAGCCGGGCACTCACAGGCTGGAGCACCCAGAAGCCACTGACCACGAGCATCCCAACATGAGGAACAGCAGCCTTCCACCAGCTCTGCTGAGGCCACTAGAGGATCACCTTGTAGGAGAGATAGAGTTACTGAACCTTCTTTTAAGAAAAGCATTATGGTTTGATCAGTTGGGTGAGAAATGATTGGAAGGCAATTATTATATTTGCTGTTAAATTAATTACCTTTATCATATTTGGCACTTTGGTCTGCAGTGTAGATTTGTAGAATCTTCTGAGTTTGTAGTGTCAGTAAGTTACCAATATGGAAGTTGCCTGAATACTTTAAATATTCTTTAATGTAGGATGAAGGAGTGATTATGGATGTAACGAGGATTATTTAGCAGAGGGGCACTGTGTAAGTATTGAGGACAGGGGATTGAGCAGCTCAGCAATGAGCTGATCCCTCACATCTCTTGCAAGGTGTTGAGGTTATCCTCCTTCTTCTGCTGATTCCTCACCTTCCCCCTGGTCTTCCTCATCTGATGAGGACTCCCGCTGCCGCTGTGCCCCCTCCAAATGCACGCCTCTGTGTACGGTTAGGTCGTGCAGTATGCAGCACACAATGCTGATGCAGCAAACTCCTTGTGGGACATATTGTAGGGAGCTCCCTGACCTGTCAAGGCATCTGTACCTTTGTTTGAGCAACATAATAGTGTGCTCAATAATGATCCCGGTGTTCCCCTGGATTATACCTGTGTTGTTCAGGTGTGGTGGGGTTGCACAGGGATGTCGTGAGCAATGGGTGTAAGGGGTATGCCTTCTCCCCTAACAGCTACCCTTCCACGTTTCTTGAAGGGTCGAATATTGGGGAGATGGTAAAGTGTCACAGCTTAAATGTGACAGCTGCCTGTGTACCTTGTGCAAACTTGCATGATTCTGTTTGTGTGATTGGACATTAGCTCAACATTAGCCTTTTCTACGGACAAATGCTGCTGGCTGGTGTTCCGGTGCCCTGATGGCCATGTGTGTACAGTCAATCAAACCTTGTACGCGGGGGAAGCCAGCCACTGCTGCAAATCCCCGAGCTCTCTCCTGTTGATTCTGAGGTCAAGGCGATGTATTTCTCCATCCTGACAAACAGGGTATTGGTGACCTGCTTAATGTCGCTGTGTACTGCAGACTGGGAGATGCAGCGGATGAACCCTGCAGCAGATCGAAAGGAGCTGGTGCGATGAAGTTAAGGGTTTTCCCATTGACTTCAACAGTCAACCTGATACTCTTCTTCTACCTCTGTTTAAGATGACACCTCTATCTCTCTCTATCCCCTTATTCTAACCTGGAACCTGGAACTCTCCCCTCCAACCCGGTTCAAGCTGGTACTCTTCTTCCACATCCTGAATTCACACTGACACTCTCCCCCCACCACCTTCCCTTCGCAGTTGATGATGCTACTCTTTCATTTTTCCCTCATTTAATGCTGGCACTCTCCCTCCCACTTCCTGTCAGTTAATATCAGCAATCTCCTTCATTCCTTAACCAAAAGCGCCTCTCCTACCCATTCCCCGTGTGCCCCTCAAAGCATTGCTTCCACTTCCTACCCCTCTCCTCTCCCCTTCATTTGCCCCATTCCATCTCCTTGTCCCCTCAGTGCCACTCCTGTGTGCTGCTGTTCATGGCAGTGATTCTGGCCAAGGCGGGAACTCTTGCTCTTCCGAGAATTCCTGCCATCAGTATGAGCCGGACACATATAGGAGCAATGTTGAGGGAAGGGAGGTACACGCTGATTTATGAAGGCAAATGCTGGCACATGGACCTTTCCCCCTAAGCTTGACTGTCAGTACAAAATGCTAATGGTTGGCATGTATACCATTCAAAGAAGAACAGGAAACTCTCTTAATGCCCTGGTCAACATTCCTCCTTCATCCAACGGAATTAAATATAAATTAATTGGTCATTCATTTCACTGCTGTTTTTGGAATCTTATTGCATGCAAATAGCTCCTATATTTGCATACTTAATTCTTTGTAAGTGAATTGTTTTGAGATATATCTGAGTGGCATGATAAGGCACTATGTAAATGCAAATCTTTGTTCTATTACAAAATATCCTTCTTTACAGTTCAGTGAAAACTTTATCCTAGTTAGAACAAGAGCTCAAATCTCAATACACAATCAGGCTCTTGATAAGGAGAACTATACTGTAGTTCTGCATTAGCTTTCATTTTAATAACAATGCTTGAATGTAAGAGAACTCTGTAATAGAAAAAGACCATCAAAGTTCCTACCTCTGTACTGTAGAAAAATATGCAATTAGAGGAGAAGAAGAGTTAAGGGAACAAATGTGAAAGCATTCATCAATACAAAGTAATAAAATCAAACATTTTTAAAGTCATCTATTGAGGCTGTAATGGAGGGAATATAAGAATGACAAAGTCATTTTAATATAAATAATCCCTATAGAGAATAGCAAAAAGGCTCCAGGACAGTTTAAAGACAGCTAGAGAAGCATGTTAATATCAGCAAGCAAAGGATCTGATGTGGGTAATAAAACAAAGGCACATTCAATATATCCTACTCCTCTTGAATTTTAAGTGCATTTATAGCAGGTACTTTCAGATTACTGCTAAATTATAAGGCCTTGCTGATGCAAAATCTTTTGTAATTCAAAGGCAAGCAAAACCTTTTATTTGCTCCCAGAATGATCGAAGGGATACATCTCTTATCAAATAAATCAAATAGGTCATACAAAATCTTTCACTTAAGCAGAAAAGAACCAGGAACTAATACTTTGGGTACTCCACATCTCTTTTTGAGCAATTTTACAACACCAAGTCATAGTCCAACAAATTTATTTTAAATTCCACAAGCTTTCAGAGGCTTCCTCCTTCCTCAGGTGAATAGTGTGGAAAACTCCACACTATTCACCTGAGGAAGGAGGAAGCCTCCGAAAGCTTGTGGAATTTAAAATAAATTTGTTGGACTATAACTTGGTGTTGTTAAATTGTTTACAATTGTCAACCCCAGTCCATCACCGGCATCTCCACATCATCTCTTTTTGAGGAATTTGGTTTCACATTTAATGATGTTGAAGACAACAATTTAACAAGACTGTTCATCTCTTGGTGGGAATTTTAACTAACCTTGCCCTGTGGAAACCGTCAAGGGGGTGGGGGGCAGTTAACAAGGAGCGAGTCAACGTCCCGCTCCATTCCCGCTCCGCTGCTTTTGGTGGTGTATGAGGCACCCACCTAAATCAGACGAGAGCCTCATACATGTATGTAAATCGGGATCCTATTACGTCAGATGGGTTTTAAACCATGATCTGAGTTGCTCCGAACACTGAAGAGGCCACAAAAGGTAAGTGGGAGTGCTCCTCCTGGCCCCTCGAGGAAAGTCTTGGCTTCTACTGCCCCGGGTACCCCACCCCACCTTCTCACCCGCGAGACCCTGCTGAAACGCCCTCCCCACCACTTACTTTCCAGTTAGTAAGCGGCCTCCAGCCAGTTGCCTCTTTCCGCCCATTTCAGGCGGGCAGCTGGCTGGCAGGATGAAAATGAGGCCCAGTAGTTTAAATGGGGGTAATTTTAACCCCTAAGAACGGGTGTAAAAATAGTGGATTTTTGGAGCATGACCGCAACCCAGCTCCAAAGGGCCCACTCCCGGGTTTGACCTGGGCGCGTTAGGCTGCGCGCGTGCAAGACTCCTGGAAGTCCCACCCCCACTTAAAGCCGACGAGCCGATACTTAAAGGGGCAATGTACCTCATTGCGATAGTTGAGATACTTAATTTTTAGTGTATTACAAAAGTAAAACAAATTTACCTTACCTGTTCACATTTCCCATCGTTTCCGAATCATGATAGATGGAAGCAGGTGAGAAGGGCCGGATTCATGCGATAAGTGCCTTTATTGCACCGCTTGTGGGCCAGGTGGAGCAGGTGTGCTTCATCCAGGCCCAACAAGCTCACGTGGCGCGACATGACCCTGCAATTGGCTGATCCCCCACCAATGCTGGACCCTCTGCTCTTATCCAAGGC
The DNA here is from genome assembly GCF_035084215.1 of Heptranchias perlo. Classification (NCBI taxonomy): domain Eukaryota; kingdom Metazoa; phylum Chordata; class Chondrichthyes; order Hexanchiformes; family Hexanchidae; genus Heptranchias; species Heptranchias perlo. The sequence goes on from NC_090327.1 coordinate 107,258,056, forward strand.
ACACCCTTGTCTGTCCTCTTTCCTGCACCACCCGATTTCTTCCACGGCCCACGATCTCTCTCTCCCTCCCTCCCCCCTCTTCGATTCACGGCCCTTTTCCCTCCCAGCAGGCACCCAGACTGTCAATCTGGCTTCCTGGTGCGTGGGAAACCCCAAAGCACAAATACTTATCCTCAGTTGAGTTGCGATCACAGATTGGCTTCCGGGTTCCCCACACGAATATCTAGAGATGGGCTAGGTTCCCGGCTCCCAGTTAAAATCATGCCCAATTTGGGCCTCAAATTGATGCTGACACTCATCCTTCCCCCGCCTGCCCGAAACACTCTTCCAGTTAAAATCCCCCTTTGATTCTTGTGTTTAAAATAATCTTTAACTATATGAACTGCCTACAAAACAAAATGACTAAATCCAGGTCACTTGATCAAGGCAGGCTATATTTTATGGACACAAAATGATAATTAAGATATAAAACCCATTTTGTGAACCAATAGGAAGAATTCGTAAGCAGCAGAACTTACACAGTTTTGAGGGCTGCATCCCTATAATTGTAGAATGACAGACCTGTTTAGAAAAATTAAATGAAGACGCATTCTGTCGAAATTTAATCACTGCCATTGTGAGTATCTCAACTTGAAATTGAGGCATAATGAAATTCGTGATTATGCTCTTCCATTTCATGAAAGATGTTATGCATTTTTATTTCCTGTCTTACCCTATCCTACGCCACAAAGTCTGACTTCTTTTAGTGTCATAATTTTGACAGTAATAAGGACAAGTTTTTAATTTCAAATCTCTGTTTATCACATATACAAAATCTTTGTCAAGTTTTCTAAATTACATGCTGCTCACAGTGAAGAAACCCAGCTTTTACCTGTGCATTCTTTCACCCCCAGGAGCCGATACCACTCCATCTCCATTATGCTGTGCATTCTAGGAAGGATGACATCTACATTTTCAGCTATAGCAGCCCCGTATAACTCAGTGGGTATTTTATGAAACTTTTAACAGACTTTTGGCTCATAACAAGCAATAACTGTGTTGTTTATGTGCCAAAATTTTCTGGAAGATTTAATAGGACAGCTGCCGTGCACAAGTTGGCTGCATTAATAGGTATCATTTCCATAATGCATTGCATGAAGGAGCAGCAGTGTCATCCCCCTTGGTGGCTGAAAGAGTGCAATGCTACAGACTAGGTTTCTGCTCAACTCAGCAGCACATGGGGCCCTATTTTTAAATATTTGTCAATATTTCTGCCCTTTTGTTACATCTCCTACAATGATGTGAGAAATTTGTAACTTCTCGAAGGTCCAGTGTTTCCAAAATTGTGACATGCACAAGGATATGGCTGACCAAATGGAAGAACCACGAAAATATCCACCAAATTTATTTGCTTTGTGACCAGTTTGGAAGAGAATGTTTGGAAATGCCTGAGGAAGCGTCTTCAAGGCACCATAACACCAAATTTTCAGACATCATAAAAGGCCATATAATGAAATACATACACTGAATGGAGAACTATACATGCCATGCTGGGAAACATATCCCATACAAGAAGTATTTTGGCATTGAATAGTGAAATGTACCCAATATGTTGCAAGGACTCATATCAGCATGCTGAAAATGGGAAGGTTTAAATATCTAAGAAGATTTTTGGGAGATAACTATCTTTGTTCCCTATAGGGAGAACAGAAACTCAACACAAAGGCTTCTTCTGATCCCAACAAGCCATAGTCTCCCGCTTTAAATATGAAGTAACGTTTTTTTAACCAAGTTTGTGCTTTGAGTTTAAGATCAAAGCAGAAAAGAAAAGCATATCTGTCAAAACTGGTGTGAAGAGAAAAGAAGTTTTGTAAAGCTTATTGTGAAAAGAGCTCTAGATTCAATATTGAGTACAAATGTGATTCATTTTTCAAACAGCAATTGAAAAAATAAATTTGATATTTTGTATCAGGACACAAGGGGAATATTCAAAAATATATATCTGCATTAGGAAGGTAACAGCATTCCTGGAGGATTGAGCGTCGAAAGAGGCAATTAGGTACCATGGAGATTGTTTTGATCAATTTATAGATTGAAAACATTTCTATTGTATAGAATTACCTCTTAGATACTATGAATCTTCAGGGATTGTCAACACGTGAATAGTAATAGATAGAAATATTGGACACAGGAATGAGCATGAAGAGACTAGACCATTAGGGTCCCTCAAGTCAATTCCAAAGTCCAGAAATAAGAAGTAGGCTTATCATCAAGATTATGGCCCATGGAATAAAGGGGGCAGTAACAACATGGATACAGAATTGGCTAAGTGACAGGAAACAGAGAGTAGTGATGAACGGTTGCTTTTCGGACTGGAGGGAGGTGTACAGTGGTGAACCCCAGGGGTCGGTGCTGGGACCACCGCTTTTCTTGATATATATTGGACTTGGGTGTACAGGGCACAATTTCAAAATTTGCAGATGACACAAAACTTGGAAGGGTAGTAAACAGTGAGGCGGATAGTGATAGACTTCAAGAGGATATAGACAGGCTGGTGGCAAGGGCAGACATGTGGCAGATGAAATTTAATGCAGAAAAATGTGAAGTGATACACTTCGGTAGGAAGAATGAAGAGAGGCATTATAAACTAGAGGGTACAACTCTAAAAGGGGTATAGGAACAGAGAGATCTGCGGGTATATGTGCACAAATCGTTGAAAGTGGCAGGGCAGGTTAAGAAAGCAGTTAAAAAAGCATACAGGATCCTGGGCTTAATAAATAGAGGCATAGAGTACAAAAGTATGGAAGTCATGATGAACCTTTATAAAACACTGGTTCGGCCACAACTGGAGTATTGTGTCCAATTCTGGGCACCGCACTTCAGGAAAGATGTGAAGGCCTTAGAGAGGGTGCAGAAGAGATATACTAGAATGATTCCATAGATGAAGGGCTTTAGTTACGTGGATAGACTGGAGAAGCTGGGATTGTTCTTCTTGGAACAGAGACGGTTGCAAGGAGATTTGAAAGAGGTATTCAAAATCATGAAGGGTCTAGACAGAGTAGAGAGAGAGAAACTGTTCCCATTGGCAGAAGGCTTTCAAAAGTGTGTTAACCAGGGTTCAGGGTAAGCACATTCCTTATAAAGTGAAGGGCAAGGCTGGTAGAAGTAGGGAACCTTGGATGACTCGGGAGATTGAGGCACTCGTCAAAAAGAAGAAGGAGGCATATGACATGCATAGGCAGCTGGGATCAAGTGGATCCCTTGAAGAGTATAGAGATTGCCGGAGTAGAGTTAAGAGAGAAATCAGGAGGGCAAAAAGGGGATATGAGATTGCTTTGGCAGATCAGGCAAAGGTGAATCCAAAGAGCTTCTACAAATACATAAAGGGCAAAAGGGTAACTAGGGAGAGAGTAGGGCCTCTTAAGGATCAACAAGGTCATCTATGTGCGGAACCACAAGAGATGGGTGAGATCCTGAACGAATATTTCACATCGGTATTTACGGTTGAGAAAGGCATGGATGTTAGGGAACTTGGGGAAATAAATAGTGATGTCTTGAGGAGTGTACATATTACAGAGAGGGAGGTGCTGGAAGTCTTAACGCGCATCAAGGTAGATAAATCTCCGGGACCTGATGAAATGTATCCCAGGACGTTAAGGGAGGTTAGGGAGGAAATTGCGGGTCCCCTAGCAGAGATATTTGAATCATCCACCGCTACAGGTGAGGTGCCTGAAGATTGGAGGGTAGCAAATGTTGTGCCTTTGTTTAAGAAGGGCGGCAGGGAAAAGCCTGGGAACTACAGACCAGTGAGCCTGACATCTGTAGTGGGTAAGTTGTTAGAGGGTATTCTGAGGGACAGGATCTACAGGCATTTGGAGAGGCAGGGACTAATTAGGAACAGTCAGCATGGTTTTGTGAGAGGAAAATCATGTCTCACGAATTTGATTGAGTTTTTTGAAGGGGTAACCAAGAAGATAGATGAGGGCTGTGCAGTAGACGTGGTCTACATGGACTTCAGCAAAGCATTTGACAAGGTACCGCATGGTAGGTTGTTACATAAGGTTAAATCTCATGGGATCCAAGGTGAGGTAGCCAATTGGATACAAAATTGGCTTGACGACAGAAGACAGAGGGTGGTTGTCGAGGGTTGTTTTTCAAACTGGATGCCTGTGTCCAGCGGTGTGCCTCAGGGATCGGTGCTGGGTCCGCTGTTATTTGTTATTTATATTAATGATTTGGATGAGAATTTAGGAGGCATGGTTAGTAAGTTTGCAGATGACACCAAGATTGGTGGCATTGTGGACAGTGAAGAAGGTTATCTAGGATTGCAACGGGATCTTGATAAATTGGGCCAGTGGGCCGATGAATGGCAGATGGAGTTTAATTTAGATAAATGTGAGGTGATGCATTTTGGTAGATCGAATCGGGCCAGGACCTACTCCGTTAATGGTAGGGCGTTGGGGAGAGTTATAGAACAAAGAGATCTAGGAGTACAGATTCATAGCTCCTTGAAAGTGGAGTCACAGGTGGATAGGGTGGTGAAGAAGGCATTCAGCATGCTTGGTTTCATTGGTCAGAACATTGAATGCAGGAGTTGGGATGTCTTGTTGAAGTTGTACAGGGCATTGGTGAGGCCACACTTGGAGTACTGTGTACAATTCTGGTCACCCTATTATAGAAAGGATATTATTAAACTAGAAAGAGTGCAGAAAAGATTTACTAGGATGCTACCGGGACTTGATGGTTTGACTTACAGGGAGAGGTTAGACAGACTGGGACTTTTTTCCCTGGAGAGTAGGAGGTTAAGGGGTGATCTTATAGAAGTCTATAAAATAATGAGGGGCATAGATAAGGTCGATAGTCAAAATCTTTTCCCAAAGGTAGGGGAGTCTATAACGAGGGGGCACAGATTTAAGGTGAGAGGGGAGAGATACAAAAGGATCCAGAGGGGCAATTTTTTCACTCAAAGGGTGGTGAGTGTCTGGAACGAGCTGCCAGAGGCAGTAGTAGAGGCGGGTACAATTTTGTCTTTTAAAAAGCATTTGGACAGTTACATGGGGAAGATGGGTATCGAGGGATATGGGCCAAGTGCAGGCAACTGGGACTAGCTTAGTGGTATAAACTGGGCGACATGGACATGTTGGGCCGAAGGGCCTGTTTCCATGTTGTAACTTCTATGATTCTATGATAAGGATCAAGAACCAGAGGATGTAGATTTAAGGTGATTGGTAAAAGAATAAAAGGTGACATGAGGAAAACTTTTTTACACAGTGAGTGGTTAGGATCTGGAAAGCACTGCCTGAGGGGGTGGAGGAGACAGATTCAATCGTGGCCTTCAAAGTGGAACTGGACAAGTAACTGAAAGGAAAAAATTTGCAGGGCTACGGGGATAGGGCGGGGGAGTGGGACTAGCTGGATTGTTCTTGCATTGGGCCAGCTCGGATTCGATGAGCCGAATGGCCTCCTTCTGTGCTGTAACCTTTCTCTGATTCTAATATCCTAAGAGACGCAGAGGGGCATTCCCAGCTTTTCTTCTGCAGTTACAGTGGCGGAATGCCCAGATGTAGGGAAACCCCATGGAGATGGCAATGGACTTATGCTGGGAAACCTTTCCAGACCAGAGGGTCTGAGGGAGGGCTGGCAGCAAGATGAAGAGGAACGCTAGTGGAAGTTCCAGAACCAAGCGGGTTTTCAGGCCTTCTGGCTGTGGTGCAAACAAAAGGTCCAGAGATCTTAGGCACAAATGCAGCTACAGGCCTCTGAGACTATGTCAATGGTCCAAGGTAGGAAATATTAGTGATCCTGGGCCTGGATACGCATCGTGTACCATCGTATTAGCAACAGGTCTATAGCCACAGAAGAGAGCAACACCTGTACCTAAACCTGCCAATCCACCAGATTGCCTGCACTTCCTGTAGATGCAAATGCAACAACCTGCTTTCATGGATTAGAAACTGGACTGAAATAATGATATTCGAGCTGTTGTTCATAGTTTGAAGATGTTCTTTGCATGTTTTAATTTGCACTATGGTTAGGAAAAGGTTTTTAATCACCATTCTCACTGATGATGTGTTTTCATGAGCAATATCACTAATTATGTTTAGCCTAACCAACAGTGCTCAATGCATATGTATATAAAGCATTAGTGTATGAAGCACCACCAGATTGCAATGTAAACTGAATCTGATAAAGATTCTGGCTTAGAAATTCATTATTGGATGTGAGGGGGGTGCGGGATGCATACCCTGTGCCTGAATGGTGAGGCACGAGGCACCACTGATATTGGGCCTTGGCCCTAATTTTTTTTTCAAAAATATACTTTATTCATAAAATTTGCAGCAATACATACAATACAGTTGTCATATCACATTCCAAACATACACAATACAGATTATACAATTTGCAGGTTACATCAAGTACAGTTCAATGAACACATTGGACATAATTACAGTTCATGACACTCTAGGGTGCCTCATTGCATTACACTCAATACAGATTATTGATAACAGGTACGTTACAGATTCTTTACAGGTTCATTACAGATTCATTACAGTTACATTACATCAATTAGAATTTTACATTCTGCCTGAGGGGGTTTTTCCCTGATTGCAGCCCCTCGGTATACAATGGCGGGAAGGCTCTAAACGGTTGCCTTTCCCCACAGAGCCTTTGCGGCGGCCGCACCCATCCTCAGTGCGTCCCTCAGCACGTAGTCCTGGACCTTGGAATGTGCCAGTCTGCAACACTCGGTCGAGGACAGCTCCTTGCACTGGAAGACCAGCAAGTTTCGGGCAGACCGAAGGACGTCATACGTCTTGGCCCTCATTATAATGGAGACGGCAAGGTGCAACAGCCAGCTGGAGAAGAGGAGTGCAAGACTGAGCTATTGCTAGCGTTGTAGCAGCCCTCAGGTAAGTGGGTCCGAGATTGGGGTCGGAGCCACGGGTCAGATTGGTGCCGGGAGCTGGGTTTGCGATCGGGTCCATGAATTGGGGGGGCCTGGGGATCGAGGCCGGGGAGCGCAGGTGTTGGCTCCAGGGAGTGTGAGGCTGGAAATCGTGGGGGCCGGGGAGCATGGGGAGTCAGGTCCAGGGAACAATGGTGGTTGGGGGTGGGGAGAGGATTGGGGGTCAGGAGTTTAGGCCGGGGTTGAGATCTGAGGCCGGGGGGGTGGGGAGGAAGGATCGGGGGTTGGTAGTGGCGGCGATAGGGGGAGGGGGGAGGGATGCAGGTCGAAAGCGGCGGATAGCTGTCGTTAAATATGGGGTTGGGAGGAGCCCTCCTGCTGCTCTTGGCTCCACATTCAGGTAACATAGAAACATAGAAAATAGGAGCAGGAGTAGGCCATTTGGCCCTTCGAGCCTGCTCCGCCATTCAATATGATCATGGCTGATCCTCTATCTCAATACCATATTCCCACTCTCTCTCCATACCCCTTGATGCCTTTTGGGTCTAGAAATCTATCTATCTCCATCTTAAATATATTCAGTGACTTGACCTCCACAGCCTTCTGTGGTAGAGAATTCCACAGGTTCACCACCCTCTGAGTGAAGAAATTTCTCCTCATCTCAGTCCTAAATGTCCTACCCCATATCCTGAGACTGTGACCCCTGGTTCTGGACCCCCAGCCAGGGGAAACATCCTCCCTGCATCCAGTCTGTCTAGCCCTGTCAGAATTTTATATGTTTCAATGAGATCCCCTCTCATTCTTCTAAACTCAGTGAATACAGGCTGAGTCGATCCAATCCCTCCTCATACGACAGTTCTGCCATCCCAGGAATCAGTCTGGTAAACCTTCGCTGCACTCCCTCTATGGCAAGTATATCCTTTCTTAGGTAAGGAGACCAAAACTGCACACAATACTCCAGGTGTGGTCTCACCAAGGCCCTGTACTACTGCAGTAAGACATCCTTGCTCCTGTACTCAAATCCTCTTGCAATGAAGGCCAACATACCATTTGCCTTCCTAACTGCTTGCTGCACCTGCATGTTTGCTTTCAGTGACTGGTATACAAGGACACCCAGGTCCCTTTGTACATCAACATTTCCCAATCTATCACCATTTAAATAATACTCTGCCTTTCGGTTTTTCCTTCCGAAGTGGATAACTTCACATTTATGCACATTATACTGCATCTGCCATGTATTTGCCCACTCACTCAACTTGTCTAAATCGTCTTGAAGCCTCTTTGCATCGACCTCACAACTCACGATCCCACCTAGTTTTGTGTCGTCAGCAGACTTAGAAATATTACATTTGGTTCCTTCATCTAAACCATTGATATATATTGTGAATAGCTGGGGCCCAAGCATTGATCCCTGCGGTACCCCACTAGTCATTGCCTGCCACCCATAAAAAGATGCATTTATTCCTACTCTCTGTTGCCTGTCTGTTAATCAATTTTCAATCCATGCCGGTATATTACCACCAATCCCATGTGCTTTAATTTTGCACAATAATCTTTTATGTGGGACTTTGTCAAAGGCCTTCTGAAAATCCAAATAAACCACATCCACTGGTTCTTCCTTATCTATTCTACCAGTCACATCCTCAAAAAACTCCAGTAGGTTTGTCAAACATGATTTCCCTTTCATAAATCCATGTTGACTCTATCTAATCCCGTTGATATTTTCTGAGTGCCCTATTATCACATCCTTTATAATAGACTCTTGTATTTTCCCGACTACTGATGTTAGGCTAACTTTTCGATATTTCCCTGTTTTCTCCCTTCGTCCTTTTTTAAATAGTGGGGTTACATTTGCCACCCTCCAGTCTGCAGGAACTGTTTCATAATCTATAGAATTTTGGAAGATGATAACCAATGCATCCACTATTTTCATGGCTACCTCTTTTATTACTCTGGGATGCAGATTATCAGGTCCTGGGGATTTATCGGCTTTCAGTCCCATTAATTTCTCCCAGCACTATTTTTTTACGAATATTAATTTCCTTTAATTCCTCCTTCTCACTAGTCCCTTGGTTCCCTTGCATTTCTGGAAAGTTATTTTTGTCCTCTTCCGTGAAGACAGAACCAAAGTATTTGTTTAATTGCTCTGCCATTTCCTTGTTCCCCATTATAAATTCTCCCATTTCTGACTATAAGGGACCTACATTTGTCTTCACTAATCATTTTCTTTTTACATACTTGTAGAAGCTTTTACAGTCCATTTTTATGTTACTTGTACGTTTCCTCTCATACTCTATTTTTCCCCTCTTAATCAATCTCTTGGTCCTTTTTTGCTGAATTCTAAACTGCTCCCAATCCTCAGGCTTGCTACTTTTCTGGCAACTTTACATGACTCCTCTTTGGATCTAATACTATTCTTAATTTCTTTTGTTAGCCATGGTTGGGCCACTTTTCCTTTTGTGTTTTTGTGCCAGAAAGGAATGTATAATTGTTGCAATTCATGCATTTGTTCCTTAAACGTTAGCCATTGCCTATCCACCGTCATGCCTTTTAATGAAGCTTCCCAATCTATCATAGTCAACTCACTCCTCATACCTTCGTAGTTTCCTTTGTTTAGATTTATGACCCTAGTTTCGGATTGGACTACTTTACTTTCCATCTTAATGAAGAATTCTATCATGTTATGGTCACTCTTTCATAAAGGACCCCGCACAACAAGATTATTAATTAACCCCTTCTCATTGCACAATACCCAATCTCGGATAGCCTGTTCCCTGGTTGGCTCCTCAACGTACTGGTCTAAAAAAACATCTTGTACACAATCCAGGAATTCATCCTCCACAGTATTATTGCTAATTTGGTTTGGCCAGTCTATATGTAGATTAAAGTCACCCATGATTACTGTAGTACCCTTGTTACATGCATCTCTAATTTCCTGTTTGATGCCGTCCCCTACATTACCATGACTGTTTGAAGGCCTATAGACAACTCCCACTGGTGTTCTCTGCCCCTTGGTGCTTCTTAACTCCACACAGACTGATTCTACAAGTAAGTAAATGTGAAAAACTTAGCTTGTATGTCGCAGGCAATTCCAAGGTCTGGTTTCCCTAAGTGCAGTCGATGCTGGGGCGAGCTTATTCAGGGCAAACCAATCTTGCAGAGGGGCCTCAAACAGGCACTAGGCCCCTTAGTTGCAGCTATAAAGGACCTAAAGCCTGCTTTAGGCATGAGCAAAGCATGCATATTTTTTGTGCTTACCCGATATGGGGGCTGTGCATTTCTGGCCGGAAATGTGCGTACACTTCCTGCCCGCCATGATGGGCCTTAGTCGTCCGAGGAGCGCCCGAAAAACCGGCACTGCGCGGACCAATTTCTAGGCGGATGAGTGTTAGTGTGACTAACTGCCTGACACAATCGTAATGCTGAGATGCCAGTTATTTTCTATTTTCATCGTAAAGGTCAATTCAAACAAACTGCTGAGGGGACTGGATCCAATTATGTTTAGGTTGTACGCATTCCAAGGAGAGACTGAGAGAGTCGGCTTTTAAATTCTTGCTAGGTTTTGTGATGCTCTTGCATTGCTACATCAGTGAGCACAGAACTGTTTCGATCTGAGGACGCGAGGCGATTCTACCTCAGTTGGCCAGCTGCTACTGTAGTTTTGGGATGCTGTTATTTTAATTGTACTTTTATATAATCAACCAGTGTTATTATTCATTATGCCAATTCATATATAGGAGATCAATAACATCATCTATCAGACAGAGTGACTTAGAATCTTTATTAACAAAGAGAAGTTAACTGTACTTATTGAATGTCTGCTTTAAAGAATAACTTTTCATTATTTTCCCTTGAAGTGCCGTAATACTGTAACTGCTATTGATTTCTACCTGGATTATCCGTTGTTCTCAACTTTGTCCTGCACTTCCACCTGTTGGATTGATTGCTGCCTTGATACTAGGCCTTTAATTGTACACTTCTGGCCACCATTAGTGCAGACTTTGCCACTAAAGCACCTCAACCAGCTCAATGCAAGAGGAATGGTATTGATCACATTATAAAGTGTGATCATGTTTCAGATAAAATACCTCAAACTCTCAAGCACCGATTTTAACCATGCTCGCACGGCGAGAGCAATGTGTGCGGGGGAGTTAAAATGGCGGCCGGGCGCAACCCGATGCATTCGGGCCCATCACCATTTTAACTCCCCGGTTTTTGACAGTGTCAAGACGGCAGGGTGGGGGGGGAGAGGGGGTGGGGGGGTGGCAAGGGGTGGTGGGGAGGGAGGCCTCATAAATATTTAAATGTCAGGGTCCGATGTCATAATTTGAACCCCAATGCCAATTTAACATCGAGATGCATGAATTGCGCAAAGTCCCGGAGATGCCAGCATAATCTGGCAGTAAGCAGGATTGCAGCCAGAAGAGGCATTGGTAAGTTTTACATTTTTTTTTTAACATTTCCTTGTGGGCCAGGATTGCAGAATGGGCTGGGCAGTGGGCGGGTGTGGCAGTACTGAGTAGGCTGTGGCAGAAAGTGGGTCCAGTGGCGGTGCAGGAAGCAGGCTGGAGAAACTGCCTCGGGGGTAGAGAGACCAGGGTTGGGCCATAGAGCACATGAGTGGCTGAAAGTGCATTCACCAACAATGCGAGACAGAAGTAAAAGCTGCAGGCCGGAGATAATGGAAACAGGTTGCGAAATGGCTGATGCTGTCTACCATCTACAGATGAAGAATAGCAACTTGGTGAAGCACTAAAGAGTGCTGATAGTACCCGTGCATCCTTATCAAAGCGTAAATCAGTACAGTACTGTACCTTCATAAAAGAGCAGAACACTGGCAAAAAGAACAGGAAACTCTGGATCTTGAATGGCTGAGAATTAGTTTTAAAAGCTGAATTTTTACTCAAACAGAAGCCGATACTTGGATGGTTGTCAAGGTTGCTTCCAGGCCAAACTTTGATGCCTTTCTATCTGCCAAAGCAGGTAGAGTATTGCCACCAGAGCCTGTGGAAGCTGACAGTACCCAAATGAGTCATCTTATTCATGGCGCTCTGAGGGATAAAATACAAAAACAATTAACTTTCGATTTTAAATATAACTGGCCATCTAATGAGGTGGTCTTACAATATTTTATCGTTTTGGTGTCAAGGCTGGAATCTGAAGGCCCGTGCTGATAAAACTGTTGCTGATCTTTGAAAACGCTAAAAGATTTTTTGCAGTAACTCTACAAATGGCTGAATGTTTTTGCAAATGTTATGCAAACAATCATTTCGAGAAAATCTGGAACCAGAAAAGAAAACTTTTACCAGGTGGACCATAGCACTGTCAATGCAGCCAGAGTCTGAAATAAAAACAGAAAATGCTGGAAACATAGGCCAGGCAACATCTGTGGAGAGAGAAACAGAGTTAATGGCCCCGACATTAATGCGAAGAGGGGAATGGAGCGGGTGATAGTGGGTGACAAATGCACAATGTCGTGGAAATGTTCAATTTCAACCAGGCTGCCTCATAATCATTTTACGTCCAGGTTTTGAATCTCCAATGCGCATGAGCGGGCCGGATGCACATTGAAGACGTGTTTTCTCCTCGACTATTTAAAGGCCAATTCAAAGATGCAACGGAGGAGGACGTTTGAAGATTGGATGAGTTGCGTTTGAACCATAACAGTGAGAGACAGATCAGCGCCCAGGTTCAGCAAATCATCGCTAGATCTCCTGCTGGGTGCAGTAAGGGCTAGGAGCGAGGTGCTGTTTCCTACCAATGGGAAAAAGAAACCTGCAGCCACGACTAAGGTGGCATGGCTGGAGGTGGGACAGGAGGTGAGTAGCCGGAGCGTCATCATGAGATCCTGGATCCAGTGCAGATAACATTTTAATGACCTGACCAGGTCAAGAAAGATGAGCAAAGCTACAGATGTACCTACATCCTATAGTGCACCCCCTCTCAGTCTGTCTTCTCAAGCGTACTCTGTTCACAGCACTCCTCACACTCACTGTACTTTCAACAGCACCCATCGGTCTGTTTACATGAAAATCCTCTCATCCTCACTCCCCTCATATCCTCACCTCCCCCTTCCTCCATCCACCACTGCCACTCACCCCAATCTTCATATAATCTGATACCACCTCATTCAGCTCCCCCGATTCTCAACACACGTCCTCACCTGGCACCGACGACACGTTCCTCAAATGTATGTCAGTGCTATTCATCATACATCTATCTGAATGTCACTCTCACCGGATACACTGCATCCAATAGATGCACACATGCCGAAGAGCCACTCGTAGGTCTGTCATGCCACCCTTGCAGGAGAAGCGATCAAGGACCGGAGGCGCACCCCTACAGATCGTGGAAGCTTTGAAGATTAGCGGCATACCTGCCTCCCTCAGCATCGGAGATGGCGAGATTGTTAGTGCATTGGAGCAGGGTGACAGCATTAATCTCTCAGACTTCTCCTGACATCTCTCTCCGGCAAGACAAAGTCATCTCGAGTTGACTTCAGCACTTTCTCAAATATGATCACTGTTACCCAGAGGTCAGTATGAGGAGCACTGCTCTTTTTGATATATATTAATGACCTGGACTTGGGTATAGAAGGTATAATTTCAAAGTTTGCAGATGATACGACACTCAGAAATGTAGTAAACAATGTGGAGGATAATAACAGACTTCAGAAAGATATAGACAGACTGGTGAAATGGGCAGTCACATGGCAGGTGAAATTTAATGCAGAAAAGTGTGAAGTGATGCATTTTGGTAGGAAGAATGAGGAGAGGCAATATAAACTGGGGGTACACATACACAAATCTTTGAAGGTGGCAGGACAAGTTGAGAAGGCTGTTAAAAATGCATATCGGATCCTGGGCTTTATTAATAGAGGCATAGAGTACAAAATCAAGAAAGTTCTGCTAAACCTTTATAAAATACTGGTTAGGCCTCAGCTGGAGTACTTTGCTCGATTCTGGATCCCACACGTTAGGAAGGATGTCAAGGCCGTAGAGAGGGTACAAAGGAGATTTACTAGAATGGTACCAGGGAAGAGGGATTTCAGTTATGTGGAGAGACTGGAGAAGCTGGGGTTGTTCTCCTTAGAACAGAGAAGATTAAGGGGAGATTTGATTGAGGTGTTCAAAATCATGAACGGTTTTGATAGAGTAAATAAGGAGAAACTGTTTCCAGTGGCAGAAGAATCAGTAACCAAAGGACACAGATTTAAGGTGATCGGCAAAAGAGCCAGAGGTGACATGAGGAAACATTTTTTTATGCAGCAAGTTGTAAAGATCTGGAATGCACTGCCTGAAAGGATGGTGGAAGCAGATTCAATAGTAACTTGCAAAAGGGAATTGGACAAATACTTGAAGGAAAAATATTATAGGGCTATGGGGAAAGAGCAGGGGAATGGGACTAATCGGATAGCTCTTTCAAAGAGCTGCCAAAGGCACGATGGGCTGAATGGCCTCCTCCCGTGCTGTACCATACTATGATTATCATGTGCATTTCAACATTTGTAAAGTTCCATGTCTAAATCTTATCTGTCTCTTCTCTCCTCCAGGACCATCACACAAAGAAAACAAACTCCTACCCGGAGGTGACGAGGACTCCTGCTGAGATCGCTCTGTCACAGGACACATGCGAACCAGGCACCAGAACAGATACGAGCACGTCGGTGGGTCCTGTGAGAGAGTTAGATGGGATCACACCTGGTGAATCGCATGTCACAAGCGACCACGAGCAGGCTGGTGGCAGGGACATCAGTGGAGAATCTGCATCGAAGAGTGCAGTCCTCTCCAAGTGCTGGCAGATAGATTAGACGTGGGCTTTCAAGGCATCATTGATCTCCTCCAAACTGCTCTCCCACAGAGAGGCAGGAGTGATGTGCCGCTGGCCCAGGAGAGGGAGGATGGTGATAAGAGAGATGAAAGTGCGCACTCCTCTCAGAGCGTTTGCACATCTCACCTGTTGCCCTCCCCCCCCCCTTCCCTCAACCTGTACTCGACTTGCTGCCTCCTCTCCCGTTGGCCCAGTCTGCCCCTGCACAGGTGCTGATGGAGCAGTCTTTGGCGGGGCCATCACAGGCTCCAACTCCCAGAGTTCGTTGGGCCAGTGCGCCCCAGAAATCAGAGCAAGGAACAGAGCAGCCTGCCACTAGCTGTGCTGAAGCCATGCCAGCAGAACCATGTAGGAGTGCCAGAGATTGGGAAAAAAAAGCTTTCTAGTTCATGTGGGTGTTTTTCGATATCTGTTAAACCGATTAATTATTTATATTAAATTAAATTCATTAATTCGCATCACTTTCCCGTGTTCCCCATTCTTGAATGGCGAATGCCAATTCTGCTTTTCATTCATTTGGTGCTGAAAGTGGAAACATGAATTAACTGACACCAATTGGTGGCTGTGGAACCAGTGAATGGATGACTTTCACAGCTACTGGGAATGCATGGCCGCCAGGTCCAGCAGGCCACAGGTCTTCCTGTAGGAGGCTACAGATGTCTGCAGTGTCTGATGTGACAATCTCAGCTTTCGGAAGCACTGCTCCTCCAACAGGTCAAGGAAGCTGAGCCTCTGTCTGTAGACCCTGTTAGGTGGGTAGGGCCTTCTGCGAGCTCATCCCCTCTGTTGCTCCCTTCACTGCTGGCCACCTGCAGCTCCCTCCACAGCATGCCCTTGCTGCTGTTGATCCTCATTCTCCTCCTCTTCCTCAGTCCAATCAAGAGTAGCCATGGCACCACCCATCATGATCTTCTCTGTCTGAACACCTTCAAACTCTCCAAATCACTCTCTCACACCAAGTACTCCCACCAAACCGTGTCCCACGGGGAAGTGGGGAAAGACCTGTGAGCAGTGAACCTTTATTTGCATCAGGCCTCCTGACCTTTGAGCACCTTTTTAAAGTGCCGAACAATCTCATCTCCATTTCTTTGGTGACTTTCCTGACCCCCGGGAAACCGGGCTGCACCAGTTAATTTTCAATTCAGGCTCCCAATTGTATTATAGGAGTCGGATTTCAATATGTTAATAAGTGTCCCGCCTCTCCACGGCAGGACACTCGGACGCCCCGATATCCGGCGCTGAAAAATGGCGGCGGGCGCTTACACGGCGGGTTTGGTTTTCCACGAACTTTACATTTTCACCCCCCCTCGACCCTCTCCTGCCCGTCATGGGTTTAATATTGAGGCCAGTATTTCAGGTCGATGACCTTTCATTAGCCAGACCCAAACATGGCTCAAGGACAAGACTTGTCTTAGGAAATTGTTCTCATGTGTAATTGGGTATTTAAGCGATTTTGTCCAAAGTAGATATAATGGGGTAAATTGCTTTCATCGACCTGCATGAAATTAGTCTGGATGTTGCCATAGTGGAACATGTTAATTTCATTAGCGGCTGAAATAAGTAGATGCGGATAAGTGCCTAAGGTCCACTGATCATATCAATAGAACAGAAATACTCATGAGGACGGACACAAAAACATTAGATCTTAAAAGAGCAGGCTTTGAGAAAATGTATCGTCTATACAACTAAAAGTCATGCGTCAAAGATGTCACATCTGAAAGTATGACCTCACAGGTGTCAGACGTCAGAGCATCACACCTAAGATTGTCACATCTCACAGCGGCACTCCTCAAAAGTGTCACATCTCACAAGTCACGTTCACACCCCATGGCATCACACCTCAAAAATTATGATTGGCTAAGCTACTTATCTGTTAAGTTACGAAAAATTTAATTAATTAAATGTGAGTAAGTTTAAAAATAGCAAAAGGTATCAATGATGAATGAGTAACCAACAAAAAATAAAATCAATCCTTCAATTTGTTTTTCAAAAGTACCATTCACAAATCAGCCAGTGACACAAAACCAATCAATCAAATCATTTAAATTATTTCTTCAAGTGAGTCTGTACGTGTTTGACTGTAAGAATGCATGTGTGAATGTGTGTGAGTACATGTGCGAGAGTGTGTTTGTGTGTAAGAGTGTGTGTGTGAATGTGTTTGTGTGTAAGAGTGTGTGTATGTGAGTGTGTTTGTGTGTGAAAGTTTGTGTGTGTGTGTTTGTGTGTGAGTGTGTTTGTGTGTGAGAGTGTGTGTGCATTTGTGTGTGAGATTGTGTGTATGTGAGTGTGTTTGTGTGTGAAAGTGTGAGTGTGTTTGTGTGTGAGAGTGCGTGTGCGTGAGTGTGTTTATGTGTGTGAGTGTGTATATACGCATGTGTGTTTTGGAATGAAAGTGAAGGGATTTGCAGTCTCAACCATGCTCTTGTGAGGTAACAGTGCCCAGAGTTTATTGAAAGAACAAGATGGAGATTTTACAAACAAGTGTGAGGCATGAACAGTTGAAAAAATATCAAAAATAAAGTATTTCATTTTCAAAGTGTTTTACACAGCATGAACTATTCAATTAAAAATTCAGAGCAAATGGTTTTGTTTGGAACAAAGCTTTTCTGTGTTCCTGAGTGAGGCTGGTGTTTCACAGGGGCCAGATGGGAATGTTTATGAGGCCTAGACTGTGGTGAATAGCCACCTGTTCAGGTGCTAGTTATTGGAGACTTGACAATCTGAAAAACCTCCTTATGCAGTGTTACACTAGTGACTACTTCAGCAAGAATTACAAATCAGCATCCAGAAGGCCCTGGGCATTAAGATTGTCCTGAGGCAGGGGTTAACAAATGTAAACAGTTGCCTGAGAGGCCTTAGCTTACCACTGGGACCTTTCAGGAGCCCGCCACAGGCAGGCTGGTGCATCATTAATATATTAAAATACGTGTCCTAAGAAGCAATTAGTGCTCATCCCCCAGTAAAAACTGGCAGAATTGGTATGCTAGAGACACAAAAGGTATTCTCAGCTGCAGCTCAGTCAATCATTGGATCTTCTTGCTGTCTGCATTTTTCAGGAGATTTTCAAGTTTTCAGATCGCTTCTTTCACACTTTTTTTTTTGCTTTATCAACTTCAGAAAGCTTTCTGTATTTATCAAGGGTGTGATTATTGATGGTTTCTCCTGGTGAAGGGCTGCTGCTCCTGATGTTTGAACCCTTGAGATGCTCGTGGCCGGTGACTTCTGGGTACTTGAGTCTGTGAGGACCCGGCTACAGACAGTTGCGCCTCAGCTGCTGCCAGGGCAGTCTCGCCCAGTTGACTTGCTGGAACCATGGTGGGAATTGGTTGAGTGGTGGTGACAAAGCAAACATGCTAACATCCTGAGAGAGGTCAACACGTACCACTCTCATTCTGCCACTGCCACTCACATCGTTCACCTGACGAAGGAGGAAGCCTCCGAAAGCTTGTGAATTTAAAATAAAATTGCTGGACTATAACTTGGTGTTGTAAAATTGTTTACAACTCCTAAAGGGCTGAGGGTCATCAGTTCCACTGATCTGCGGGAGAACAGACTATAGAAGATGAGTGATTCCTTGAAAGCTCCTAACCATGTGGTCCACCAACCTGTTGAAGGTGGAGCTCAGAGTCTTCATAGCAGTTGTTTGAGCTTCCACCGAAGCTGTAAAGGGTACAAATGTGAACTCCTGTTGTGAGGGCACGACTGCAGCGTCCCTGGAGGTGACCGCTTTCTCCAGGGTAGACTGCAGAGTGCTGATGCCATGCAAAATGACACCATACAGGCTGAAAGTAGACTCCTCCACACTTTCAGCCATAGTGCTGAATCTCCTTGACAGGCCTTCCAATAACTGATAAGACTGCTTGTGAGAGGCCAGTAGATTTCTTTACGAGGCTGGGCTCCTGACGTCCTCATCTCTGTCCTGGTCAGCATTGCTGGGAGAGAACCCCGCCTTCTGGCGATCTGTCTCCTGGGCTGCTCCTGGCACCATCACCTGCTGCTGCTGAGTGTTTCACCACGTGCAGGCCCCTCTGGCTCAGTATCTAACTGACAAGGAGTGCCAATGTCTGAGCTTGTGCATGGGAGGGATGGAGCAAGTGACGGTGCATCGTCAAGAGGATCTTGCTGCTGAGAAGGATCTAGAAAAAATAGAAAAGGGACAAGAGATGGGATTGCAGATAAACTTGGACATTTTCAGGTGACAGTCTTGAGAGTGCAGCTTCAAGTTGTGAAGCTTGCTGAGGTGAATGAATAGGTACAAGTAATATGAAGACACCCTGCTGCCAGACTCATCCTGGAATGAGAAAATGAGGTGAGTGAGGTGTTGCAATGTGCCATTATGGTTGTTTGCTGAAGGATGTGATGCAGGGGAGGGAACAGTTGAGAGTGGTGGGAGTGAAAAGAGTGTTGTCAGGAGCTGTTGCGAGAGATGAATAGCTGCACTCACCCTTGCTGCTCCTGTGACGTTATTGAACATTTTTTAACATTGAACAGTGAAACTGGGGATAATGCTGGGCCCTCTGACCCTATCTTAGAATCTTACAGCACCGAAGGAGGCCATTCGGCCCACTGTGTCTGTGTCGGCTCTTTGAAAGAGCTATCCAATTATAGAATCATAAGGGGAATTTTAACCCCCCAGAACGGGCGGGCGGGTGGGGGGGGGGGGGGAATTAAAATTTCAAAAATGGGAAGTCTAAACCCAACCTGTCTCCAACGTGCCCACTTGGGGCGGGTCAGTAATTTAAATATGTTAATGAGGCTGCGTGCCTCAAACTTTACCAGAGTTTTAAATTTGACGGCTGCGGGTCAGGTTTCCCAGGGCTCGGGAAACTGGCAGCTGAAGAGAGGCGAGAATGGCCGGACCCAGTAAATACCTTTCCAGCACTGCTTGTGGGCCACCCAAGCTAACCTGCCACAATCTGCCTCCCTCCCCCTGCGAACTGCCGACCCTCCCCGCGATCCGCTGACCCCTGTGATCCCCTGACCCCCCCCACGAACCGCCGACCCCCTGCAAACCGCCAACTCCCCGTGAATCGCCGCCCCT
Organism: Heptranchias perlo; assembly: GCF_035084215.1. NCBI lineage: Eukaryota > Metazoa > Chordata > Chondrichthyes > Hexanchiformes > Hexanchidae > Heptranchias > Heptranchias perlo. The sequence continues at coordinate 107,277,813 of NC_090327.1, forward strand.
CCCTGCAATCGGCCTCCTTCCCCACGATCCGATGCCTCCCCATGATCTCTCCCTTCCTCCACGATCTCTCCCCGACCCTTCATGATCTCCCTCCCCCCCGACCCACGATCATCCCCCCGACCCACGATCTTCCCCCCGACCCACGATCTTCCCCCGACCCACGATCTTCCCCCCGACCCACGATCTTCCCCCCGACCCACGATCTTCCCCCCGCTGACCTACGATCTATACCTGACCCACAATCTCCCCCCGACCAATAATCCCCCCCCCCCCCGCTGACCTACAATCTGCCCCCCAACCCTCCATGATCATCCCACCGACCCATGATCTCTCCCTCCCTCCACGATCTCCCCCCGACCCTTCATGACCACCCTCCCCCCCGACCCACGATTTTCCCCCCGACCTACGATCTCTCCCTGACCCACGACCTTCCCGTGACCCACGATCTTCCCCCCGACCCACGACCTTCCCCCAACCCACGATCTTCCCCCCGACCCACGATCTTCCCCCCGACCCACGACCTTCCCCCGACCCACGATCTTCCCCCTGACCCATGATCTTTCCCCCGACCCACGATCTCTCCCTGACCCACAATCTCCCCCTGACCAATAATCCCCTCCCCGCTGACCTACAATCTGCCCCCCAACCCTCCATGATCATCCCACTGACCCATGATCTCTCCCTCCTTCTGCCCCCTGGCTGCGGAGTGCAATAAAGGCATTTACCTGTTGATCAGGGCCTTCTCGCCTCCTCTCACGTGGCGTGAATCAGAAGGCCTGGGAATCCCGGCCCCCAGGAGTTAAAAATAAAAAAACCTATTAAAATGGAGGCCCGCAGCATCCTTAAAGGATTTTACTGACCGACTTGCCTCCTGAGAGCGGATTGATCACCCACCTCTTGACCCACCTCCGTTAAAACCGGAGGTGGGCAGGTTGGAAGCGAGCTGGGGTCAGGTTTTACATATTTACAATTTTTACCTTCCCACCCACCCCAACCCACCCATCCTCAGGGGTTAAAATTACCACCAAGGACTCTCCCTTCCACATTTGGCTCATAATGCGTCTTGTGAACTCATATTTGGCTGCGTAACTCCAATACAATCAGATCCATGGTCAACTAGAGCCCTCATCAAGTGAACCATTGGAATCGTCAAACAACAATTGCAATGCCTGGACAGGTTTGGTGGCTTCTTGCAATACAACTCACAAAGTGTCCCTTATGATAATGGTTTGCTATCTGCTGCAGATCTTTGCTCTGCAATGGGGACAAAACATGGAGCCACCATTGGAAAAGGACCTTCCACATGATGAGGGAGAGGACACTGATGACATAGTGGAAGTGGGAAAGGTCCAACAGTTGCCTGCAGCCAGATGGATGGTAGACGTTACCATGGCAATTGGTTAACAGTTGAGCAAGGGTTTTCTACATGTGTAAGCAGGCTTACCCTAGTGTCCATGATGATAGTAAGAACCAGGAAGTGAGGTCGAGGGAGAAATAGTTGTGAGGGCAGCTTTAAGTGTGTGAGTGCGAGCAGAGAGGAGATGCAGAGAAGTCTTCTCAGCTGACTTATGGAGAGCCATGGCAAGTGGCAAAGGGAAGGATTGCTCGTGCTGAGGCTAAGGAAAGGTTCTCATCAGACTGTGTAGAAAGCATGAGAGATGTAAAGGAAAATATTACCTTGGCATTCCAAGTGAAAAGTTGATGACATTAATGTGTTGTGCCACTTCTTGCCGTGCCTGATGACCAATTGCCGTGGTACCCGTCTACCATCCATGGGGAAAAGAACTTCCTTTCTGTTGCCCACGCGCTGTACCAGCACCAGAAAACCTAGAAGCCCGCAGACATCCTCCTGCAGTTCCATGATGTTACTTCTCTATTGCCACCAAAAAAGATCACTTCCCCTTTAAGCTGCTGTAGGCCCTTAAGAACTTGCAGCAGCACCAGATTTCTCATTATTTAATTGTCAAGCTGACTATGGGTGCCTGTTTCCCACTGGCAGCAAGCCTTCACCATTCTAAACTTGGAAACTGAGATGGGTCCCCCACCGCCTCCACTGGGTGGTGGCTGCTTTTGCCCAGCTCATCTCCTACCCGTTTCCTGCTGAGAGACCAAAATTACCCCCATGGAATGAAAATCTCTTCATGTTGGTGTGAAAAATTGCTAATCCTGTTTCTAGTGGGCATGAAGCTGCCTGCAAATTGTTACTATCACTAAGAGATGTGTGCTATTCCCATACTCGGCTAGCAACAGGAAGGGGAAAGAAATTCACACTGATGAGGTTGATGCAGAGTACAAGAAGCTTAAATCCAGAGCTAGCTTCACTATGCCTGATGAGGAAGTGCTTGATGCTAACAAATGTCAACCGTGGCTCAGTGGTAGCACTCGCCGCTGAGTCAGATGGTTGTGGGTTCAAGTCCCACTCCAGAGACTTGTGCAGAAAATCTAGGCTGACACTCCAGTGCAGTACTAAGGGAGTGCTGCACTGTAGGAGGTGCCGTATTTCAGAGGAGATATTAAACCGAGGCTCTGTCTGCCTTCTCAGGTGGATGTGGAAGATCCCATGGCACTATTTCGAAGAAGAGCAGGGGAGTTTGCCGCTGTGTCCTGGCCAATATTTATCCCTCAACTAACATCAGTAAAACAGATTATCTGGTCATTATCACATTGCTGTTTATGGGACCTTGTTGTTCACAAATTGGCTGCTGTATTTCCTACATTACAACAGTGACTGCACTTCAAAAGTACTTAATTGGCTGTAAAGCACTTTGAGACGTCCTGAGGTTATGAAAGGCTCTATATAAATACAAGTTCTTTCTTAAAAGTGCAAAGTGTTCCATTCCCCAGTGCCGACACCTGTTATATTTACAAGCACAAAATTTTACCAAAAAAGTTAGATATAAATAAAAATATATGTACTTCTTTGATCATCGTTATTTAGCATGCCTGAATTGACAGAAAGTACTTGATCTTAGCATTTTTGAGTTGCCATACAATATTTGATATGTAAACTTGTGATTCTTACAGCATTGATACCGACTCTTGTGAGTCATTCGTTCTGCGGGATTATCGATCACACTCATAATATATCTATTTCGCAGAAGATTTATACCTGTGTGAGTCTCTCAATAAATTCTTAATTTAAAGTTTACTGGTGTGGATGAATCAATTTGTTTATCAGCTGATCTTCATTTCTGAGGTACTGGAACTCAAACTAGTCCCTGCAGGCTCACCATGGCAGGGTGTTCACAAGCACCTATATGAGTATTGTTCAAACATAACACGTAACTAATACAGAACATTAATATGCACAGCTTACAGTGCCTGCTATTCCTTGGTGAATACCTTTAACCTTGATTTAAAGGTAGAACAGTGATGGTGGCCCAAACATTGAACTATGCTGCAGGCAAAATCTGGAAGGCCCTAACTGATGCTTAGAATACAAGTTTATTTTGTTTTAAAACTGTTTAAAATATTATGTTCTTCCATCATATTAGTAAGATCGGAGTCAAATTAGACCTAATAATTTTTACAAATCAATGTTTTTTTTGCTTATGAACGTGTGGTGGAGAATATCTAAACATCAGATTGATTTGGCTTTGCATTTTTTAATATTTTTTTTCTCCGCTGCAAACTAATTTTTCCCCTCAAGTGGAGAAAGCACTGAAAACATGCACAATGTGCCACATGGAACTGTGCTATATCTGTGTAAGATGTGAAAATAAACATTTTAAAATATTCTGCTGAGATTTTGTGATCATTAACACAATGCTACAGAGCTGAATAGTTTTGCATATTTGGCAGCAAGTTTCAACATTGGGCATAACCTGGTCTGGTTTGGCATGAGTCAGATGCATGGTAAACCTTCATCTGCTGAAGACCCACCCTATACTTCGCCAGTCTGACACTTCCTCGTGCGCATCCTTGATTTTAATCGCTCCACCATTGTTGGCCGTGCCTTCAGCTGCCTAAGCCCTAAACTCTGGAATTCCCTCCCTAAACCTTTCTGCCTCTCTACCTCTCTCTCCTCCTTAAACCTACCTCTTTGACCAAGCTTTTGATCACCTGTCCTAATATCTCCTTATAGGGCTTGGTGTCAAATTTTGTTTGATCACGCTCCTGTGAAGCGCCTTGGGACGTCTTACAATATTAAAGATGCTAAATAAATGCAAGTTGTTGCTGTTGTGTATGGCTTTTCTGAGGGACAATGACAATTTGGTGCTGATTAGAGACAGTTTATAGGCAGTGAGTGGATATATGAACTGTGTGGTGTGATACTGTGCTATAACGATCAAGAAGGTCTCAGACTCAATCCTTGGTCTGTGTTGACTTTGCACATTTTTTCTGAAGTGGCGGTCAGCATTAAATTTAGTCTCAGAGTCTTAATGTTAGACCACAAACCACCAGGTGCGGATATAACAAAAAGGTAAGGGATATTAATATAGTGCTGAGGCTGGTAGTGCTTGTTAGTTAGTTCAAAAAATCCTCTAGCATATATCAAACTGTTACTGTCAAAATCAATTTTTGTTGCTCCTAAAAAATGCATTAGAATCCCCAGAGTTGGACAAATCCTCTTTACGCCGAGTATTGTTAGAGCATGGAGCCTTTGCCGCAGGGAGTGGTTGAGGCAGCACATCACATATGTCAAGATTAATCTTGTAACTGGTCTCTTGTATATCTGAACACAGTCCAGCAGACGTGAAATTGTTCAGAGTAGATCGGTGATACACAGCAATACAGCATCAGCACCAAATGACGTTTTATGGAGAAAGAGTCTGCGCTGATGCCCTTCAGTATTAAAATCTGACCTCATCCATTTGGGGAATAGCTTTACACTGAAAGAAAGCAGCAGGAGTGACAGTTTGGAACCTCTACTTCATGTTTCTAAAAAGAAGCAGTTCACAAGAAGATAAACAATTAGTGCACACAGAAGCAGCTGGTGTGAATATAAAATCCAAATCTGTTTTTGGAACGCATCTCAAATGTCTTCAAATCTCTTTTCAAAATAGTCAGCAACTACCAGAAATAACTAGGCCTGCTTCTCTCATTGTTAGAGTAATTAATTATATTAGAATCGTAGAATCATAGAAGTTTACAACATGGAAACAGGCCCTTCGGCCCAACATGTCCATGTCGCCCAGTTTATACCACTAAGCTAGTCCCAATTGCCTGCACTTGGCCCATATCCCTCTATACCCATCTTACCCATGTCACTGTCCAAATGCTTTTTAAAAGACAAAATTGTACCCGCCTCTACTACTGCCTCTGGCAGCTCGTTCCAGACACTCACCACCCTTTGAGTGAAAAAATTGCCCCTCTGGACCCTTTTGTATCTCTCCCCTCTCACCTTAAATCTATGCCCCCTCGTTATAGACTCCCCTACCTTGATTATATTAATGAAGTAGCAAATTTTCATCAACAGGACTGGTCATAGTTGATTATAAACTTCTAGCTAGTGATTTGACTGCTACTTTGAAATTTGCGTTTAATAATAAAGAATCTGTAATTTGCTTAATTACTCCACCTCTTCTGTAAATATGGGATATTGATGCATAGCGTAGTTTGCAGGAGCCTAGAACTTCCAGTGAAACCTACATACAAGTCCAAAAGAAAAACATTGATCAAGGACAACAATTTCTGTTTTGCAGAACTCAGTTGGAAATCCACTGTCATTGTTCTCCCAGATTACTTTCCCAGATTACTTATTAATTATTGCTCATGTTCAGATTCAGTCAAAGGCAGTTACATTGCTCCTTGATCTCCTGAGAACCCTGCATGAGGTCGCGATTGTTCAGGAAATTAACAGATGTCTGTATTGGACACCAAACTTTTAGATCTATCCAATGACTCATTATTAATCACCTGAAAACCAGAGGAAATCTGGCCTTGACTAAATCTATAGGTCCTATTAGAGAGTGTGAATGCTGCTCCCTGAAGTGTTCTTGGTCCATTTCCCTTCCTTAGTCCCCTTTTCTTAATATCTTTGCTTGGTTAAGGTAAGCAGTTTAACTGGATCCTAGGTAAGGAGAGAGTTTAATTTTGCACTAGTTTTTTCCAATCCAATGCATTTTCCTGGAGAATGATTAGCTTTGAGTTGTGACTGGCGATCACCCACCAGAGTTTTCACTTTCACCCTTTGGTTATCAAGGGATATGAAAGCATGTTCTGGTTCTGGTGCTGAAGCAGTGGCATCACTCGCCCAAATTAGGAAGTGAAAAACCCTCTGGATCTAGTCGGTCTCATTTAGTTTGCAAGGCTACTTCCCAGCCTGGGTTGTGTTTACAGGCAGGAACTCATTGGGGAGCAGGGTGGATGGTGAGACATAGGCCGCAATATTTAGGGGGATCCTGGGTGGGAGCGGGCGTGCGTGTCAGCGGCCAGGAAACCCAGAACTACCGGGAAGACGGAGGTCCTGCCCAATTTAACAGTGGGACCTCATTCGAATTTTTTTACTCCATTTCCCGCCTGGCAGCCGGTCAGATTGAGAGGCTGGCCGCTGCCGGACGGGAGAGCCTGTTGTAGAAGGCAGCAGCTGTGGACCCCTGGGGTCAGCCTGCGGCAATCGAGAAGATCGGGAGTCGTGGGTCGTGGGGCGGGGCGGGGGGGGTCTCGGAGCGCGTATCAAGGAGGGGGGGAGGGCGATATCGCGGGGGAGGAAGAGGTCGCGGGAGGGTGGGAGAAATCATTGGGAGGGGAGGGATCACGGGAAGGGAGAGATTGCAGGGAGGGAGAGATCATGGGGAGTGGAGGGATAGTGAGGAGGGAGTGATTGTGGGGAGGGAGAGACTGCAGGGAGGGAGAGATTGCAGGGAGGGAGAGATAGTAGGGAGTGGAGGGATGGTGAAGGGGGAGTGATTGTGGGGAGGGAGAGATCGTGGGGAGGAAGAGATCGCAGGGAGGGAGAGATCGCGAGGAGGGAGAGATCGCGGGGAGTGGAGGGATCACGGGGAGGGAGTGATCGCGGAGAGGGAGAGATCGCGGAGAGGAAGAGATCGCGGGGAGTGGAGGGATCGTGGAGAGGGAGAGATCGTGCGTAGAGAGTGATTGCGGGGAGTGGAGGAATTACGAGGAGGGAGAGATTGCAGGGATGGAGAGATCGCGGGGAGGAAGAGATCGCGGGGAGGGAGTGATCACGGGGAGTGGAGGGATTGCGGGGAGGGAGGGATCGCAGGGAGGAAAAGATCGCGGGGAGGGAGCGTTTATGGGAAGTGGAGGGATCGCGGAGAGGGAGAGATCGTGGGGAGGAAGAGATCGCGGGAAAGTAGAGTTCGTGGGCAAGTAATAAAACAGCAGGACACTCAAACCCCTGTTTGATGGCTGATGAAGTACAAGTACAGTGGCTTGAAGGGGCTTAGAAAATAGGAACAGGAGAAGGCCATTCGGCCCTTCGAGCCTGCTCCGCCATTCAATATGATCATGGCTGATCCTCTATCTCAATACCATATTCCCGCTCTCTCTCCATACCCCTTGATGCCTTTTGAGTCTAGACATCTATCAATCTCCTTCTTAAATATATTCAGTGACTTGACCTCCACAGCCTTCTGTGGTAGAGAATTCCACAGGTTTACCACCCTCTGAGTAAAGAAATTTCTCCTCATCTCAGTCCTAAATGTCCTAACCCGTATCCTGAGACTGTGACCCCTAGTACTGGACCCCCCCAGCCAGGGGAGACATCCTCCCTGCATCCAGTCTGTCTAGCTCTGTCAGAATTTTATGTATCAATGAGATCCCCTCTCATTCTTCTAAACTCGAGTGAATACAGGCCGAGTCAACCCAATCTCTCCTCATATGACAGACCTGCCATCCCAGGAATCAGTCTGGTGAACCTTCGCTGCACTCCCTCTATGGCAAGTATATCCTTTCTAAGGTAAGGAGACCAAAACTGCACACAATACTCCAGGTGTGGTCTCACCAAGGCCCTATGTAACTGCAGTAAGACGTCCTTGCTCCTGTACTCAAATCCTCTTGCAATGAAGGCCAACATACTATTTGGCTTCCTAACTGTTTGCTGCACCTGCATGTTTGCTTTCAGTGACTGGTGTACAAGGACACCCAGGTCGATTTGTACATCAACATTTCCCAGTCTATCACCATTTAAATAATACTGCCTTTCTGTTTTTCCTTCTAAGGTGGATAACTTCACATTTATCCACATTATACTGCATCTGCCATGTATTTGCCCACTCACTCAACTTGTCTAAATCGCCTTGAAGCCTCTTTGCATCCTCCTCACAACTCACGATCCCACCTAGTTTTGTGTTGTCAGCAAACTTTGAAATATTGCATTTGGTTCCCTCATCCAAATCATTGCTATATATTGTGAATAGCTGGGGCCCAAGCATTGATCCCTGCGGTACCCCACTAGTCACTGCCTGCCACCCCGAAAAAGACCCATTTATTCCTACTCTTTGTTTCCTGTCTGTTAACCAATTTTCAATCCATACCAGTATATTACCATCAATCTCATGTGCTTTAATTTTGCTCACTAACCTCTTATGGGGACTTTATCAAAGGCCTTCTGAAAATCCTAAAAAAACTCCAGTAGGTTTGTCAAACATGATTTCCCTTTCATAAATCCATGTTGACTTTGTCTAATCCTATTGATATTTTCTAAGTGCCCTGTTATCACATCCTTTATAATAGACTCTAGCATTTTCCCTACTTCTGATGTTAGGCTAACTGGTTGGTAGTTCCCTGTGTTCTCTCTCCCTCCTTTTTTAAATAGTGGGGTTACATTTGCCACCTTCCAATCTGCAGGAACTGTTCCATAATCCATAGAATTTTGGAAGATGACAACTATTGCATCCACTATTTTCATGGCTACCTCTTTTATTACTCTGGGATGCAGATTATCAGGCCCTGGGGATTTATCGGCTTTCAGTCCCATTAATTTCTCCAGCACTATTTTTGTACTAATATTAATTTCCTTTAATTCCTCCTTCTCACTCGTCCCTTGGTTCCCGAGCATTTCTCGGCAGTTATTTGTGTCCTCTTCCGTGAAGACAGAACCAAAGTATTTGTTTAATTGCTCTGCCATTTCCTTGTCCCCCATCATAAATTCTTCCGTTTCCGACTGTAAGGGACCTGCATTAGATTTCACTAATTTTTTTCTTTTTACATACTTGTAGAAGCTTTTACAATCCACTTTTATGTTCCTTGCAAGTTTACTCTCATATTCTATTTTTCCCCTCTTGGTCTTTTTTTGCTGAATTCTAAACTGCTCCTTGTGTGGAGAACTGCCTCATTTGGCACTCCAAGGCACTCTCCTCGGAGGATAGCAATGCTGCATTGCCTGGTGGGATGTGCTGGCCAGGGTCAATGCATTGCTCGCTACCCACAGGACCTAGGAACAGATGCAGAAAAAGATGACAGTCCTTAAAGAATCTGCCAATTAAGACTACGCAACAGTACCATTTACTAGTTAGATGCCCATGTATTCATGTATTCATGCGATAAAATGTTGCCCATTTACAAATCTCCATGACCTGATGGTTTCCACCCCAGGCTTTATTCCTGATCTTCAAAAACTCTCTTGATTCAGGAATTTTCCCCTTGTATTGGAAAATTACCAATGTCACTCCATTATTTAAGAAAGGTGGGAGAGAGAAACCAGGTATTTATTGATCAATTAGACTAATGTCTGTTATGGGAGAGTTACTAGAATCTGTTATTAGTGACTGAGCACTTGGACAAATATGAACTGATCGAAGAGAGCCAGCATGGATTTGTAAAGGGTAAGTCATGTCTAACAAACCTAATTGAATTTTTTGAAGAGATTACTAACATGGTAGATAAAGGAGTGTCTATGGATGTTATTTATATTGACTTTCAGAAGTCATTCGATAAGCGCATGGAATTGAAGGCAACCTATTGACATGGGTAGAGAATTGGTTAGGAGGTGGGAAACAGAGAGTAGGGATAATGAGTATATACTCAAATTGGCAGGATGTGACTAATGGTGTCCCCCAGAGATCTGTACTGGGGCCTCAGCCTTTCACTATATTTATCAATGACTTAGACAAAGGAATAGAGCCGTATATCCAAGTTTGCTGACAACACTAAGTTAGGTGGCACAGTAAGTAATGTAGATGGGAGCAGAAAGTTGCAAAGGTACATTGATAGTGAGTGGGCAACACTGTGGCAGATGGGGAAGTGTGAGGTTATCTACTTTGGACCTAAGACAGATAGATCAGAGTATTTTCTAAACGATAAAAAGCTAGGAAATGTGGAGGAATGGAGAGATTTGGGGGTCCATATACAGAAATCACTAAAAACTAGTGGATAGGTACAAAAAATAATTCTAAAGGCTAATGAAATGCTAGCCTTTAACTTAAGGGGGCTGGAATACAAAGGGGTGGAAGTCACGCTACAGTTGTATAAAGCTCTGGTTAGACTGTGTTCAGTTCTGGGCACCACACCTCAGGAAGGATATACTGGCCTTGGAGGGGGTACAGCGCAGATTGACTAGAATGATACCAGGGCTAAAAGGGTTAACTTATAGAAAAATGTGGTAGTTACCATATGCCTGACAAACACTTTTAAATCTGTGTAAAGGTTCACACTTACTTTCCACCTCTGGGTGAAGACATCAAACTTCTTTCAGTATTGCACCCATGTCCTTGGCATGGTGCTGCTGCTATTGATGGCCTCAGCCACCTCTTGCCAGGCCCTGCATACCACTGCCTTCTTGACCTTCCTTCCATGGCGGGACAATAAGACATCGCTCCTCTACTCTATTTCCTACAATAGCTACTTAACGAGCTCATCATCAAAGCAGGATGCACTTATGCGACCAGCTTTCTTTACTGGCATGCTGGTGGATTGCAAACTGTCCTGTTCACTGCTGCCATGGAATTTTCCTCCTTTGCACTGCCACTTCAAAAATAATCTTCATGCAAAATTCACTTCTCAGAAATACTGCAAGGATTTCTAGAGTAGGCTTCCACACTCCTCACTCCCGCTCAAGCTTCCATGTTCCCTCTACAAGCCTGCCTAAGGCCCCAAGATGCCCCGGGCCCTTCAAGCAGCCACAGGCCTTTAAGCCCATCAAGCAGTGCTCCAATTTCCTGTGCACCACATGATTGCCCCCAATTGGAGGCCTTAGCACCTACCCACGTAAGGCCCATGACATGCAAATTAGTCCCAAGAGGAAATCGGGGTGCAGAGAAGTGATGGGCCCCAGGAAAATTAGCCCCTTCAAGTGATCAGTTCAAGATTTGAATTAGTGTCCACCATGTATGAAATCAAATCTAAAAACTAGCATAGAGAATCAAGCAGGACCCTCAGTGTTGACCTCGGGTGTACATACCACATTAGAAATGTCTTCACATCTAGGTATAAGCGACCATCGAAAATTGATCAAGAGAACCAAAGTGTTTGCAAAACTCAGCCAGCACATAAACTTCCTTATAAAAAAGTAACAGTAAATCAAAAGCAAAATTCTGTGAATGCTGGAAATCTGAAATAAAAACAGAAAATGCTGGAAAAGGTGAGCAAGTGAGGCAGCATCTGTGGAAAAAGAATCAGAGTTAACGTTTCAGGTCGAAGGTCAGAAAGTTTCTGACTAAGGTCTTTGACCTGAAACGTTAACTCTGTTTCTTTCTCCACAGATGCTGCCTCACTTACTGAGCTTTTCCAGCATTTTCTGTTCTTATTATAAAAAAGTAGGACCGTTTAATAGTACCATAGGAATAGAAGCAATACATTATAATTTTTTTTTAGAAACGGCTTGGACTGCAACAGCACTTAATAACAGTTTTGTACTCAGCATCAGAACGGGCACTGTTGTTCATCTTTTCAAATATTAAATAATATATTATTTTACTCTGTAAATGTGACTGGCTGAGCTGTTGTGCTATATTTTTCCTTTTAGTTATTATGGGTGAAATTTACTGCTGTTCAAGTTAATGGATGTAAGTGCTGGGGAACAGATCTCTTCCAATTTTGGCCGCATCAAGCACTCCCAGTTTTATATATTGCACAGCCTGATGCAGAGTAAAGGTCCTTTTACTATTAACCAATAACAGGGCTTAAATCCATAATTGTAGAAAAACATGTACTATTACACCAGCATTCATTTGATCACTTTTCACACTAGTCTTATCAGGTCACACATGCAAAAAAAAATGTCTCTTGTTGAAATTGGCAATTCGATACCAATTAGAATCAAATTATGGGATGTTTCATGCTGTGCTCTGAAGACACGAGAGATAGGGTTGAAGCTGCCCAAAAATATTTCAGTCGGAACATTTACAATAAAGAGACAGAAGGACACTTTTCACCTATCAACTTTGGGCAGGATTCAAGCCCATGTTTGAGAGACAAAAGGACGTGATTCTAATTCACTATGCCACCTAGGATCCTTTGGTGTTATATTATTAAAGGAATGTGGGATTCAGGGGGTGCTAAATTGGGCCATGTAGTGCCCGTTGTTTCAGCACTACACGGCCTCTCTGACATCCAAGATGGCGTCTTGGATGCGCATGCACGTTTCCAGCGTGACGTGCGCTGGACGCCATCTTGTTATAGGAGTTAGTGCAGGCGCAGATAATGAACGCTGGAATCATGTAAAGTAAGGGAAAAATGGCTTCAATCAGTGTGCAACGCTGATTTAAAGTGATAGACACCATTTTGGGACTTAACGCTCATCTCAATGCACTGTTTTAACCCCGACCACCTGAATGTGTCTTAGGGTGCCTGGAGGACCCTCCACTAGCACTATTTAAAGGGACCATGCAGGATTTACAGGTTAGTGGCTGGATTATTTCTTCCGGCTGCGGAGACACTTGTAACTGTTTTTGGAGGTCTCCTAGACTTGAATACTAGGACGCAGGGACATAGCCTAACATTTAGAGCCAGTGCAGGGGTGATGTTAGGAAACGCTTCTACATGCAAAGGGTGGGAGACATTTGGAACGCTCTTCTGCAGATGGCAGTTGATGCTAGTTCACTTGTGACTGTTAAATCTGAGATTGATAGATTTCTGTGAACCAAGGGTATTAAAGGATATGGGGCTAAGGCAGATATATGGAGTTAGGTCACAGATCAACCATGATCTCATTGAATGGTGGAACAGGCTCGAGGGGCTAAACGCCACTGCCACTTACTGCCTCCTGATATGTGCCACCTTCTGCTGCAAGAAAGCAGGACGTGTGTCTGGGTGATGTGCCTGTCACGTATAAATAGCTGCCAGTGTGTGTGGCCTGTGAGTTGTGGGTTAGCGGCTTGCAATAGTGGTAATGTGTGAGGGTGAGAGGAAGCATCTGATTGGAAGAGTTGAGTACTGATGGAAAGAGTTTGTTGGTATGTGGGTGATGGGGGTATAGTGCGTGGTGCAGTTGGTAGGAGATGCCACTTGACAGTTGACCTCACTCACCTTGACCACTCATGTCAAAGCATTGAACTTCTTCCTGCACTGCATCCATGTTCATGATGCTGTGCACCTGGCATTGACTTTGACTGCCTCCCACTGCCTTTTGGGTGAATGTCTGGAGGGCCTCTTCCCCCGCCCCCCCCAACCACCCCCACATCCCCCTGTGGATATAGGATGTCCCTCCTTCTGTCCACCTCTTGCACCAAGGCCTCTGGTGCATCAGCAGAGAACCTTGGTGCACGGACTTTCAGAGCAGCAGATTGGTGAGGTCTGGCATGCAGATTGGAGGATGTGGGATTTAGTGGTGCGCAGCCTTTATTCAATGTTTTAACATATCTCGTCAGTATGTAAACATAGGGATGGGACCTGCATCTGTGCTTTACGTGTGTGATGCCCGATCTCCGTTCAGAGTCCGTGCAGACAGCAGGCTGTTATATTCAGAAAATAACAGGTACCAGCTACCTTTAAGAGATTTCTAACAGACAGCCTGCCTTTAAGAGATTGGAGCTCCGCCTTTGGTGGAAAGTGCGAATTGCATGGAATTCTCATTTAACGCTGATTTCCAACGCAGATTGCAGGTGAGTCCTCAGGCCTGACGAAAATCTCGTCCTGCCTGCGCAGGGACCATTGGATGTGGGGTAATAGCGGATCGTGCTACTCCCACCCAAAAACAGGCCCTATCCAATTTTTCCCCCCAGGAAGTCCAACAATTGAGAATGCTGGATGCTGCCTCAGTCTGAATCTAAAGTACAAGAATGATCATCCCTACTGCACTGAGGGGGAATTACTGCAGGAGTATCTATGACTGTGCAGTCCCATGGTGCACGGAAACCAATTTATGGTTCATTACAACGTAAATTTGAAAGGCTATACACAAATCATGTGAGGCTTCAGCAGCTAAGGACCATATGGAATTTTTCCCCACGTTTTGTATTTTTGATCAGTGCAAAAGCAATTCCAAACAGTGTGTTTGTGAAGGTTATGTAAAATATAAAGAGCTGGGATTTATTTATAATGATTCAATTACTATGGGGAAAGTGCTGAATAAATGGCACTCGAAATTAAGTTGCTGTAAATGATCAGAATATACTTTTTCATATTAGATCAGAGACTGTTGGCCAGAACATATACCTAGTTTGCATAGTCTGCAGCTCTGAAACACCTCCAGTTAATTACTGCTCAGTGATGACAGGTTTACTGTATCGCAGCCATCAGAGAATTTAGTGCTTCATTGGTGCTCTTTCCTATTTCCTTCAAATTTGTCTCTTATTCTGACAAATTAAAAACCATACGTATGACACAACAGCCTGTTTTTCTTGGGCTATGTTAACATCCCTGGCTGAATGAAATGAGGAAGAAGCGATAGTTTTGATTTTCCCAGTGGAGGCACACACTTATGTGGTGAGCTCAAGCTGCTCCAGAGCACCTCAGCATGAAGCAAAATATTGTTATTTGAATTACAACTAATTAGGAGCAGCAGCTATAGCACCACGTCTGAGCCTTGTCTTTTATACGCAGTGTTGCTCATCAGTTCCCAGTTTTCATGTCTGCTGTGTACTTTCTTTAATTAGTGCTTTATTATCTTGGCTTCGCAGCAGCAGACTAGCAGAAAACTTAGCAAAACCATCAAATAGGTGCACTCAAGAGGTAATTAATTCCGGTTACATGCGGCAGCAGCATTCTTCCCAGTTCATTGTGAATTTAGAGACAGGTTCCTAATGAACTGACCCTTCTCCCCCACAACAGGGTGTCATGTGCTTTTTTTTTTGTACTGCAACAAAGTGGCCACAGTGCATCGGGTATAAATATTGGCCAATTACATAATGTACTGTGAACATATTCCTCTCACTCATAACTATCGTCTTTTGTGCTACAGAGCAAATTAGAATGCAGTTAGCTGATTGTGTGACCATGTCACATATATGAATATCATTCTATACTGCAAGACAGGCATAGTATTGCACTGAACTGTCTATTGGCCTAATTTCGATGTTAGGGTTAGGGCTGGGTTATCATTAACTCATTCTCAGCCATTCCTTCACCTTGTTCAATCTGCATTCACTCTGCACAGCTGTAATAACCACACCATCTGCTGCTTTCCAGGGACCAAGGACAACTGGGAACAACGCCAAATTATGTCTTTAATAGTGAATGAGTTTAGGCATTAATTATGATGCAGACTGTCAAATCAAGAAATCTACAAGCTCTAGGAACATTCGAGTTATTATTATGCATAAATCGTAAAATCTAGCTGCAAGGTCTTTGTTGCATTGTGTTGTAAAGAGAGAAACATGGGGCCAGAATTTGCTGTCAAAGTAATGGCAAGGCTAATGGTGTTCATCATAATTTATGGGGAAACGGTACAGCAACTTCAGGTGATGAGCAGGTGTGCGGTTAAATGCGAATATCCAAAAGTTGCTGCCCAAGATGCTCCACTCCACTGTTAGCTTTGCAAAAACGGCATCTCGCCCTTAGACTCCCTGTTTTTTTAAGGAACTTGCTGTATTTGCGCATTACTTGTCTATTAAACTTGATGTGATAAGTATTAATGACTGTCAATTAATCACAGATCAGCCATGATCTTGTCAAATGGCAGAGCAGGCACAAGGGGCTGAATGGCCTACTCCTGTTCCTATGTTTCCTATGTCAATCAACCTCTCTAGCACCAAAAATTAACTATTACAAGTGTGGAGTCTCATTCCTTCAGGTTTTGAATTTTTTGGGGCGATTTTAAAAATGTCAAATTTTAAATTTTAAACTTTTTTTTCTTACTTTTCCTTTCTGCTTTTTTTCCACTCTCTTTTAATCCAATCTTTCTTTCCCTCGCTTTATTTTTCCTTCTGTACCTGATTTGACATTGAATTCACCCACTCTAATTCACCCTCCTTCTCAATTCCTGTGTTTATTTCCTAATCCTTAAATCTCATTGGTTAAGGAGATACCCTGTTGGTTGCCCCGTTCACTCAGGTCCCAGATACCCTGTTTCCCTCACTGCGCTGCTACAGCAAAATCTGGCCGACTATATGTATGAGATAATAAATAGGCTAGTCATATATTACAAGGCAATAATTCAAATAATGATGATAAAGGGATCTGATGATTGACATGCTGTGTATTTCCAATATTTCCTGTTCTCAATATTTCAAATAAGTGGTTCTGATGTTGTCATGAACGGGGAGAGCAATCCCCACATCTGCAAGATTGAAATACTGTTTTAAACTCACTGTCAGACATTTGGTATTTCTATACTGCACACAGTAAAGTTTGCTATGTAAGACTTGCCTGGGCATAAGTTGCTTCTCTCCCATTTTATAGTTGCCATTTTGGGAAACTGGGGGTACGTTTCAACTTTGGTGGAGATGGAAAGCTGGCGATATTGGATCAACCGGCCATTATACACTCCGCCCATTTTCATTTCCATTGACTTCAATACGGGGCATATAATGGGCGGCCAATCCAATATCACCAGTTTTTCCACTGACATCAAAGCTGAAAGCTCAGCCCGCTAGTTTTAAAACCATGCATAAATTGGCTCTTTTTTTAAACAAAATGTGAAATGTTATGCTTTTAGTACCTTACACGAAGCACTGATTCATGGTAAAAACTCATCTACTTGCCACAATGGGCAGTTCTATCTCTGGGGTTCGCTTCTTAACTCTAGAGGGGTAAATTCTATCCCCACGAATGGGCGGGTTGGGGGCAGGTTGGAAGGTAAAAATTGTAAAATGTAAAACCCAACCCCAACTCGCCTTCAACCTGCCCACTTCCAATTTTAATGGAGGGAGGGTCGAGGGGTGGGCGACCAATCCACTCTCAGGAGGCGAGTGGGTCAGTTAAATCTTTTAAGGAGGCTGCAGGCCTCCATTTTAATAGGTTTTTTATTTTTAACTCTTGGGGGCCGGGATTCCCGAGCCTACTGCTTCACATCGTGTAAGAGGAGGTGGGAAGGCCTGGATCAACAGGTAAATGTCTTTATTGCACTGCTTGTGGGCCAGGAGGAGCAGGAGTGTTTACTCCAGGCCCAACAAGCTTACCTGTCGCGATCCCGCACACGCAATCAACCGCGCCCTCCCCATATGTCAGATCCCACCCCATGATCTCCGATCCCCCCCCCCCCCCATGTCCGATTCCACCCCCCCCCCAATGATCTCCGACTTCCTCATGACTAAGCCCCTGATGACCGCCCCCCCCGGTGACCCCCCAAGTGACCCCCGACCCTGATGACTTCCCCTGATGACCCCCGACCCCGATGACACCCCCCCCCCCCCCGATGACCGACCCCTCCCTCCCCACTCCGTGTGTGTGTCTCTCTCTCTCTCTCTCTGTCTTTGTCTTGGAGATTCTCCTCTCATCAGTTTAAAAATCAACGGAACACTGGCCAGTTGGCAACGTAGGTTAGCTATATTGTCAAACTTTTGGCAACATTGGTGTAAACTGTCCATCCTCTTCAAGATGTGGAGATGCCGGTGATGGACTGGGGTTGACAATTGTAAACAATTTTACAACACCAAGTTATAGTCCAACAATTTTTATTTGAAATCTACAAGCTTTCGGAGGCTTCCTCCTTCCTCAGGTAAATGTTTCAGGAGCTCCTTGAAGCCTACGCATTTATACATATAGAACAATACATGGTGTTTACAGACTGCCCCTGCAACTGCCGTTGCCAAGGCAATCACCGTGTTCAGACAGAGAGGTGTCACCATCCTCTTCAATGCAGTTCCATGAAGTTGTCGGATACCTATTAAGAGGCAATTAAGTGGACAACCTTGAGTACCACTGTGACTGAGAATTTTGCAGTGAAAGTTCCACTCACAGTATCAGATTAAAACATTCAAGTTGGTCTTTACAGATAATGTCTTGGAAATATAACTTAATAGCGATGTAAACTGCTTTCGAATCATTACATTGCCAGTAGGCCCAGTGTTTTACTTCTCTGGCCCTTTGGCAGGAAGATGTGTTTCCAAACCAGAATGTGTGTCATTGCTGGTTTAGGCACTGCTTCCAACTCTCACAATGACTATTTACATGTACATGACTATTGTTGTTCTTTGTTCTTCTGTTCCGCTTTGGGCGAAATCGGGAAATTGTGCCCAAAATGCGCCCAAATTGTGCTGGTCAGGTTGCAGATCAAGTTTCCGCTAAAATGCATTTGCATAATCACAAACGTAAAATCTTCCATGAACCAGCACAGTCAGGTAGCGTAATAGAATGTAATCATTTCTTTTTTTTCTTTGCATTAACCTGGTGCAGTTTTATTAATACAGTTTAATTAATACAGCTGAAAATGGGTTTATCAAAAAAAAAGCATTTTTAATAAGTCCTCTACCTGTGAGTAACTGATTTTAAATCACTGAAAATGACTTTAAAAAAATTATACTGAACCATTTACTGGTATCATTGATGTAAACAAGTCAGTTTCTTAGTAAATTAAATATTTTTGATATGTGAAAAATATGTGCCGACTAGTGCCTATGCACCTGAGAAAATTAGACCAATTTGAAGAGCCTTCGCGAATCGGTGGAAACTCGCAATGCCGACCTGGGACGAGCCGGTTTTGTGGGCGGGGCCTTATCTGGGTGAATTGAATCCTAAACCAGCGTAAAACATTGCGGAAAACCCTTAAGTAAGTGGTTCTGGGCGTAACTCGCTTACGTTTAAAATTTCCCGATCTTTTGCTCTGGTTTGGCCAATTGCGCTGCAATATGGGCGCAAAACTAACAAACTCTACCCCAACATGTTTACACTAAATGCCTCTGTTTGTCGTTTTAACACAGCCATTGCTGCAATCCTTTTTCTTTTTAATGTTAATCCTTGTTTTTCAAGATTTCAACTTTACTGAGTCAAGTTCCTTTGAGCATGAACTAAAGGTCTGAGTGATGAAAGGCTGAACAGGCTTGGGCTTCTCACCCTGATAAGCGAGCAGTAGAGAGGTAATCTTATAGAGGTATATAAACTATGGGAATAGGAAAAGGGGACACAGATTCAAACTAGTAAAAGGTAATTTAGGACTGATATCAGGAGGGTCTTCTTCACGCAGGGAGCAATGAAGACTTCTGGGCAGATTGGTGGTGGTGAAAAGCTTGGAATCATTTACAAAACCATTAGCTGCTGCAATGGTGGGGACTGAGGTCTGTACAAGAAAGTAAGTGGGGTCTTGAATAGAGGGTGAGGAAGCTGCTACAAGCCCCATTCTCTCTGCTGAGGGAACATGGTCGTTACCAGCACCTCCCAGATCTACCCATCTTCCCTGTTATGGCCCTGGTAAGTGTGACAGACAGGAAGGAAATTCATCGGGGATCTGGAGATGGCATATGGTGGATGGTGAAGGAACAGCCACAGACAGCCCCAAGAGGGACAATGGGTGGGAGATCCTGTTTCTGGGGCCTGTTCTGGCAGGGTAAATTCTACAGAATGTATACAGAAGAAAAAGTCATGGTCGAGAAAAAGCCATCAGGCCCATCATTCTGGTATCCTTTTGGTATTCGCACTCGCTCAGTCTAGCATTTTAAACACTCCTAATACTTTGATTTTACTGCATTGCCTGGTAGATTATTCTAAACATTTATCACCTTTTGAGGAAAGGAAATGTTCTAACTGTACGAGTTACTTAACTTGCTGAATTGCTTGGTTGTGGATGTGTAACTAACACTATCCTATCACCTTCAATGGCTGTTTTCTCAACAGCTAAGAGACATTATTGAGCTACAGAAAGAATCTAGTGAATAGATAAGAAATCCAATAAACTTTTGAATTTCTGTGACATTTTTGGACTTTGGACACTCCAAAGCTGATTCAGACCTTCAGTCTCTAATTAGATGTCATATGTTAATTGTATACATATAATTTATATCAATTAGTGTTAATTGTATTCAGGTGGTGTGTATCAATTGGGGACTCACTTGTATCCATTTATATGAGAGCTTATGCAGGGAGTGGAGTGGGTAATGTTGATCTCTGTGAATAAAGACTTAGTAGCAACAACCGAATACCAGGCTCTAGTGTTCAATCCTTCACCTGGCTATCCAATTTATTACAATATGAATTGAACTTATCCTGCTGAGCTTCAGGTATGGTCCACAGCATTGTTCCATGAGCTGCCAGTTTGTTTTCTGGTGCTTTGGCACCTTTGTCACACACCAGCATGTGATCTGCTGAGAATTACTCCTGCCTGCACCAAAGTCCTCCTGGTTGTACCAAGGGATATGCACAAACCTCTGTACTTCCCAAAAAGTGAGGAGCTCATTGCATCAGTTCTGTATGCCAAAATCCTCCTTTTACAGCCAAAACATATTGAAGATATGTACTCAGCTAAATTCTACCAATATTTCTTCAATAGTAGGCAAAAGATATTGACTTTTCCTTACGGCTCTGTTCCTATGCAGATTTTTATTTTCTCAGGTTTATTATCTATTATTAACCATAATACCCAAGGTATCAGCTTGATTACAGAAGCTGTTATCTTCAGCTTAGTCAAACTTTCAAGTTCCTCCTTGAGTATGTCTTTCAATTGCAATAGTTACTTTTCCAGGCAGATCAATCACCTGCTTTACTTTAGGCTTCAGATAATTTGATAAGATGGTTAAGAAAGCTTTTGGGATAGTTGGCTCTATAAACAGGGGCATTGAATACATAAACAGGGGCATTGAATACAAAAAGAAAAAAGTCATGCTAAACCTTTACAAATTGCTGGTTGAGCCTCAGCTGGAGTATTGTGTACAATTCTGGGCACTACACTTGAGAAAGGAAGTTGAGGCCTTGGAGAGAGTACAGAGGAGGTTTACCAGGATAATACCAGTGATGAGGGACCTCAGTTATGTGGTGAGATTGGAGAAGCTGGGATTGCTCTCTTTAGAGCAGAGAAGTTTGAGAAGACCTAATAGAGGTATTCAAAGTTATGAGGGGGGTTTTGATAGAGCAAGTAGGGAGAAACTGTTTCCTTTGGCAAGCTCAGTAACCAAAGGTCATAGATTAAAATAATTGGGAAAATAACTAGAGGAGAAATTAGGAGAATTTTTTTTCTCACAAAGCACTGTTAAAATCTGGAATGCACTACCTGAAGGGGTGGTGGAATCATGTTCCATAGGAACTTTCAAAAAACAACTGAACATGTACTTGAAGAGGACTAATTTGCAGGGTTATGGGACTAAATTGGACTGCTCTTTCACAGAGCCGGCACAGGCACGACTGGCTGAAAGCTGTAAGATTCTATGAATTCCCCTCTAGCTGTTCTGTTTCTTGGATACTCTTTGCTGTGTTGATCCAGGATGAGTGGTTTCATTGAGTCTGGCTTCTGCCTGTAATCTGGCCACTGTTGTGGTGGAAAGTATATTTTTGTACTGGACTGTGATTAGTCCCATTTGTTACAGTCTTGCTTCTAAGCAGAGATATGAAGTTACTATCTACATTGACTACAAACTTTTTGGTATTTCTTAATTTGGTGAAATCCAGAGAATCTTAACTTATTAATTCAGTGTCTCAGCCTTCAGGATAGTCTTTGTACACGTTGCTGAAACCCTACATGTTTCTCCAAGGTGATATTTGCTCAATTTCCCAAAAGCTTGACAGCGATTCCACTGAGGGTTGCACTGCAGTCTGATTAGAATTTAACTGGCTTGCTGCTAATCTGCATTGTGGCATTGTGGTTATCACTAACAGCATTCACCTGCTTTACTTCTGGCAAAAGGATAACTGACTTGATCTTTCATTCTTGTTCACTGTTCATTGGCTTACTATGGCATGAACCTTGACCTCTCTGTGATTCTTGATCTCTAGTTTTCTTGCTCACTGATTTTTTTTTTCTATTTTTCAATTCTTGCTCTGCTGACTAAACAGGCCACCCTTATTTTACTGCTCTTGCTTCTGTTCCCAGTACTGATACTGACTGCTGGTGCACCTCACGACACCAAACTCAAGACAGTCTCAACTTGTCAGGCTGTGGTCTCACATTCTACTTTAGAATGCAAACTGTAACTGAGTTCTCCACGGCTTTAATGCATTATTCAGAGAGCTTGCGAACCTGCCGACATTTTGCTAAATCTAAATCCGTTTTACTGGGAAGCCTTTCCCTCAGGTGCGAGTCTCTGATTGCAGATATGATCCAATCTCTGAGCAAATGTACATGCAATTCTCTGAAAGTACAGGTAGGTGTTAACATCAGTTCAGTGACAAATGTCTCCAGTCGCTTTCCTTACCCTTTTGTTGCAGGTAAAAAAAAATCTGTACTGTTGAACTGCCCAGTTTTTCTTAGTGTTACAATGCTCATCAAATGCTTGTATTAACGTGAGGATGTGTTCCATGATAGCTGTAGCAAACTGTTCAGTACTGTATAGCTCTCTGCCTTGAGTACCTATTCTGTACAAAAACAGATTAACGTTAATTTGCTTATCTTTGTCAGTCATTACAAGTTCTGCATGTACAACTAGAGTTCTTTTCAGTGTTTCCAGACCTGCAGGGAGGCCTTTGCCTTGATTTATAAGTATTCTTGATGTGGAGATGCCGGTGATGGACTGGGGTGGACAAATGTAAGGAATCTTACAACACCAGGTTATAGACCAACTGTTTTATTTGAAAATCACAAGTTTTCGGAGGCTTTCTCCTTCGTCAGCCTCCGAAAGCTTGTGATTTTCAAATAAAACAGTTGGACTATAACCTGGTGTTGTAGGATTCCTTACATTTATAAGTATTCTGGTGGTTTTCAACATTCCATACTGCAGACATTTGGTACTTTCACTGTGTGCTTATCATAAATTGTTTGTTTTTTCTAAATTCTACCAAACTTTAGTGGTGCTTAGCGATTTTTACGAAGTTAGTTTTAAGCAAATTTTTCGGTACTTTCTGCCTCAGATAGATCACAGCTTTCAAGCATTAAAATAACTAACTTGCAATTTTGCAACACTTCTGCTGCCAGTGGGAAGAGTTGTCAAGGTAACAATGTTGCTTTCTTACACTCTGCTCACGCCTCCAGCTTCACTACTCACAATACCGCCCTCCTCCACTTCCCTTCACTCTCCTACAATCACTGTACTGCACTTCACTCTCCCTCCTTCTCATATTCACACACCACTATTATAACCCTCACATCTTAGACTAGCTAGTGTGTGTCATGACAGGCACATTCCCTAAAACACCTGATAAGGATGTCAATAACACCCTGCCTTTTTTCTTGCAAGGGAAGGCCGCCTACAACTTTAGGCAGGAGACTGAGCTGCCTGCACACCCTCTCCCCAGGAAGAAAACATGCTGACCATCACGGGCAGTGGGAGAGTCATGGCCATAGTGGGTGGCAACACTGGAAGAGGCTCCGTGTAGGGTTTCTTCACACCTTATCCTCTTTTTCTCTTGCTTCTATCTCACCCTACACACCCTGAATGATTGTAAACAATTTTACAACACCAAGTTATAGTCCAGCAATTTTATTTTAAATTCACAAGCTTTCGGAGATTTCCTCCTTCCTCAGGCAAATGTTTCAAGAGCTCCTTGAAGCCTACGCATTTATACATATAGAACAATACATGGTGTTTACAGACTGCCCCTGCAACTGCCCGTTGCCAAGGCAATCACCGTGTTCAGACAGAGAGGTGTCACCTGCAGAACCCCCGAATACACATTCAACAAAAAAACAAACAGGGAAAAAAAACAGAGAAAAAAAACAGAGAGAGGCAGAAACATCCGGAAGGCAGAGAGAGCCAGCAAATGACCCATTATATTAAAAACAGATAACATTTGTTCGCTGGTGGGGTAACGTGTAGCGTGACATGAACCCAAGATCCCGGTTGAGGCCGTCCTCATGGGTGCGGAACTTGGCTATCAATTTCTGCTCGACGATTTTGCGTTGTCGTGTGTCTCGAAGGCCGCCTTGGAGTACGCTTACCCGAAGGTCGGTGGATGAATGTCCATGACTGCTGAAGTGTTCCCCGACTGGGAGGGAACCCTCCTGTTTGGCGATTGTTGCGCGGTGTCCGTTCATCCGTTGTCGCAGCGTCTGCATGGTCTCGCCAATGTACCATGCTCTGGGGCATCCTTTCCTGCAACGTATGAGGTAGACAACGTTGGCCGAGTCACAGGAGTATGAACCATGCACCTGGTGGGTGGTGTCCTCTCGTGTGATGGTGGTATCTGTGTCGATGATCTGGCATGTCTTGCAGAGGTTACCGTGGCAGGGTTGTGTGGCGTCGTGGACGCTGTTCTCTTGAAAGCTAGGTAGTTTGCTGCGAACGATGGTCTGTTTGAGGTTGGGTGGCTGTTTAAAGGCGAGTAGTGGAGGTGTGGGGATGGCCATAGCGAGGTGTTTGTCCTCATTGATGACATGTTGAAGGCTGCGGAGAACATGGCGTAGTTTCTCCGCTCCGGGGAAGTACTGGACGACAAAGGGTACTCTGTTGGTTGCGTCCCGTGTTAGTCTCCTGAGGAGGTCTATGCGATTTTTTGCTGTGGCCCGTCGGAACTGTCGATCGATGAGTCGAGCGTCATATCCCGTTCTTACTAGGGCGTCTTTCAGCGTCTGTAGGTGTCCATCGCGTTCCTCCTCGTCTGAGCAGACCCTGTGTATTCGCAGGGCCTGTCCATAGGGGATGGCCTCTTTGACGTGGTTAGGGTGGAAGCTGGAAAAGTGGAGCATCGTGAGGTTGTCCGTGGGCTTGCGGTAGAGTGAGGTGCTGAGGTGCCCGTCTTTGATGGAGATTCGTGTGTCCAAGAAAGAAACTGATTCTGAGGAATGACAAACTGCAGTTGCTTTCACCAGCCCCTTCTCTCTCTCTGCTCTTCGTTCACACTAAAAGCTCCCTTGTCCCTCTTTCATTTCAGGTGCTGAAAATGTGGAGACATGTTTGCCACTTCAGGAAGAGGCTAGCCTGCCTGAAGATGCATCATCATTCGACCTGGTACCATCAGGCATCATGTGCGTTTTAGAGGCTAGGCTAGAGGAGGGGTTTTCA
Source organism: Heptranchias perlo (assembly GCF_035084215.1). Lineage (NCBI taxonomy): Eukaryota > Metazoa > Chordata > Chondrichthyes > Hexanchiformes > Hexanchidae > Heptranchias > Heptranchias perlo. The sequence continues at coordinate 107,303,114 of NC_090327.1, forward strand.
TGTGGTAAATCACTCGACACAAGTGTGCAGGAGCCAGGACAAGGGGATAGGATGCCACAGGTGCCAGCTCACAAGATCATATACTAGCTGTGCTGCAGAGGACTCAGATGTTTACCTCGAGGGCCCAGACTACTGAAGAAGGCCAATGGGCATACTCTGGGAAATGTTAGGTTCACTGGGCAGCCTGCCAGTGAGCTTGTGCACTATTGCTCAGAGCATGGAAGAGTCCAGGTTCAATTTGTGTCGAGGCTTCGTACAGAGCATGGAGACCACTCTGTCCAACATGGAGCAAGTGGTCACCTCCATGAATACGACAATGGCACCAACCACGATGGAGCCTCTCTTGAATGCTCACACTGCTGCCATGGAAGCTCAGACGACTGCCATCTTGGAACTGGGAGCCAGTGTTTACAAGGGCTTTCAGAGTATCACATCATTCCTGCACTCTGTTCTCATGCAGAGCCATAGGAATGCTGAGGTGTAGTCCCAGGAGAATGGGAGAGGCACCTGCTGTCCTCTTTGAGTAACAGCATGCCTTCTCCCCCACCACCTACTCAACCGGTGTCCTAGTGCTTGTCACACAGCCAGCCGGACTAGACTCCCCCAGCCCACGCCGAGACGCTGTAGTCTGCAGCTGGGCCCTCAAGGCAAAAAGCTGCTTGAGATCACCCACCAATACTATCTGCATGCTCCTCAATGGAAGGTCAGCAGCCTTTTACCTCCCAAGCTGTAGCCACTGGGAAACATTTCACAGGAATACAATTATAAGTAAACGAGCACCGAAGGCAGGTACTAAGGGGCTGCAAAAGATGATTCTTAGCTATTTAACTATTAGACACAGATGGAATTGAGTTGTCAATGGCAACTCTCATCCTGGGGAAGCCTGAAATGTGGGTGAAGCCGGGTACACACTCATCCTGCTTCACTCTGTCCGTGGGAAAAGAGATGTCTGTGTTCCTCCTGGTGTAGAGAGCCTCAGTGACCTCCCTGTTACAACGGTGGATTGTTAATGTGGCAATGTGGCTGATGTCACCTCCTGCAGCCTGCAAGGAGCCTGTTGTATAAAAGTTAAGGCCCACGGTGAAGTTGACAGCCACAGGCAGTACTGTCCAGACCCAAGGCTCAAGTTGTGGCTGCAGCAGGTGACATAGCTCGGTGACAATCTCGTTTGTCAAGCGAAGGCGCCTGAGACATTGCTGCTCAGTGAAGACCCGCTGTGCCGTGGCCTCTTGTGCAGTGCCCTCATCCTCCTTCTTGTCCCAGCTGCTCCTGCTCTCTCCTGTCTTCTTGGCTGCTTCTCCTCGTTCTCCAGTCCCAAAGGCAGCCCTACCAGACCGTCCATGACTGCAGCAAAACTATTTTGAAAGCAGTCCAGCACCAGCAAAAACCTCTTCTCAGAAGTCAGAAATCAGTTGGTAAAAGTCTGTAAATAGACCAAAAAATGCCCAGAAGTTAACCAGCAGCCTAAAATGTCAAACCAGCAACTAACCTATATGGAGTGGATAAACCCTTTAATTAGCGCTGCAGGAGGGTCCTTGCTGCCTGGTAGCATCACGAGTTGTTGGGAGAACTTATCACATGGCGAGTCAGCTGGGGCAGCCTATTTTCACAAAAGGGTCCTACAAAAGTGTGGGACCCTTATTTAAATAGTTTAATTACCATTTTGAATACTTCCAGCGTGCACCCTGGACGCCTACTGAGGACCCCGACCCAATATGGCTGGCAGTGCATCTTCAGCACAGGATGGGTGCATATGTGCCACCCACTATAGTGGATGCTTAGGTGCCTGTTTTATACCTGTAATATATCTGTGGCAACAGATTTCCAGGCCAGTTTTTTTCCAGACAAGACGAAATGCTGGAAAACACTCAGCAGGTCAGGCAGCACCTGTGGAGAGAGAAACAGTTAGCTTTTCAGGTCAATGACCTTTCATCACAGCTTTCCAGCATCCGCAGTATTTTGCTTTTGTTTCCAAACAAGACTACTTTTTGACGCTGCATCCCCAGCTCTCTCGATGACTGGTGCGATGTGCACAAACGTACAAATAACCAATCAGCCTGCACACAAGACAGTGCTAATGTGGAAATTTATGTCTAAACTGGCTGTTAGCTACATCAGCACTGCAATTTAGCTTGGAACATTAAGGAAAGTTCCAGTCTCTCCAGCTGTTCATTTTTAAAATGTTCAGATCATATTGTGTGATGCAAATGCTAATATAACAGTAATAATACTTCTAATATGACAGTAGCTTCATTACTGTAGCATAATCCAAATACAATAGAAATAAAATGTAGATTTTTTTTAAAATTAAAATAAATTTCCTTGCATTTTGCACATGCTACACAGTGGAAAAATTGGTCTTTGATCACCTGACAGTTGAATGCTTTTAACCAACCAAGTGTCTATATTAGCACAATATTACCAGGTCAATTCTTGATATGTTGGTACATGTCAAAACAGGAGTTACAGCTACAGGCTGAGTTATCACATCTGTGGTATTGGCAGTGTGATCATGCCAGGACAGTAACAGTCACATTTTTCTTTTCCTATGTAAGAATCAGAATGTAAATTTTCATTTGTTTGCAGTTTTTTTATTTGTTCATGGGATGTGGGCGTCGCTGGCAAGGCCAGCATTTATTGCCCATCCCTAATTGCCCTTGAGAAGGTGGTGGTGAGCCGCCTTCTAGAACCGCTGCAGTCCGTGTGATGAAGGTTCTCCCACAGGGAGTTCCAGGATTTTGACCCAGCGATGATGAAGGAACGGGGATATATTTGCAAGTCGAGATGGTGTGTGACTTGGTGGGGAACATGCAGGTGGTGGTGGTGTTCCCATGTGCCTGCTGCTCTTGTCCTTCTAGGTGGTAGAGGTCGCGGGTTTGGGAGGTGCTGTCGAAGAAGCCTTGGTGACTTGCTGCAGTGCATCCTGTGGATGGTACACACTGCAGCCATGGTGCGCTGGTGGTGAAGGGAGTGAATGTTTAGGGTGGTGGATGGGGTGCCAATCAAGCGGGCTGCTTTGTCCTGGATGGTGTCGAGCTTCTTGAGTGTTGTTGGAGCTGTACTCATCCAGGCAAGTGGAGAGTATTCCATCACACTCCTGACTTGTGCCTTGTAGATGGTGGAAAGGCTTTGGGGTGTCACTTGCCACAGAATACCCAGCCTCTGACCTGCTCTTGTAGCCACAGTATTTATGTGGCTGGTCCAGTTAAGTTTCTAGTCAATGATGACCCCCAGGATGTTGATGGGGGATTTGGTGATGGTAATGCCGTTGAATATTAAGGGGAGGTGGTTAGACTCTCTTGTTGGAGATGGTCATTACCTGGCACTTGTCTGGCACTAATGTTACTTGCCACTTATCAGCCCAAGCTTGGATGTTGTCCAAGTCTTGCTGCATGTGGGCATGGACTGCCTCATTGTCTGAGGGGTTGTGAATGGAACCAAACACTCTGCAAACATCAGTGAACATCCCAATTTCTGACCTTATGATGGAGGGAAGGTCATTGAAGCAGCTGAAGATGGTTGGGCCTAGGACACTGCCCTGAGGAACTCCTGCAGCAATGTCCTGGGGCTGAGATGATTAGCCTCCAACAACCATTACCATCTTCCTTTGTGCTAGGTATGACTCCAGCCACTGGAGCGTTTTCTCCCTGATTCCCATTGACATCAATTTTACTGGGGCTCCTTGGTGCCAAATTCGATTGAATGCTGCCTTGATGTCAAGGGCAGTCACTCTCACCTCACCTCCTGGAATTCAGCTCTTTTTTTGTCCGTGTTTGGACCAAGGCTGTAATGAGGTGTTGAGCAGAGTGGTCCTGGCGAACCCAAACTGAGCATCGGTGAGCAGGTTATTGGTGAGTAAGTGCAGCTTGATAGCACTGTCGACGACACCTTCCATCACTTTGCTGATTGAGAGGAAACTGATGGGGCAGAAATTAGCTGGATTGGATTTGTCCTGCTTTTTGTGGACAGGACATACCTGGGCAATTTGCCACATTGCCAGTGGATGACAGTGTTGTAGCTGTACTGGAACAATTTGGCTAGAGGCGTGGCTAGTTCTGGAGCACATGTCTTCAGCACTACAGCCGGGATGTTGTGGCCCATAGTCTTTGTTGTATCCAGTGCACTCGGCCGTTTCTTGATATCACGTGGAGTGAATAGAATTGGCTGAAGACTGGCTTCTGTGATGGTGAGGATATCGGGAAGAGGCCGAGATGGATCATCCGCTCAGCACTTCTGGCTGAAGATGGTTGCAAACGCTTCAGCCTTGTCTTTTGCACTCACGTACTGGACTCTGCCATCATTTGAGGATGGGGATGTTCACAGAGCCTCCTCCTGTTAGTTGTTTAATTGTCCACCACCATTCACGACTGGATGTGGCAGGATTGCAGAGCTTTGATCTGATCCGTTGGTTGTGGAATCGCTTAGCTCTGCTGATAGCATGTTGCTTCTGCTGTTTAGCATGCATGTAGTCCTGAGTTGTAGCTTCATGAGGTTGGCACCTAATTTTTAGGTATGCCTGGTGCTGCTCCTGGCATGCTCTTCTACACTCCTCATTGAACCAGGGTTGATCCCCTGGCTTGTTGTTAATGGTAGAATGAGGAATATGTCAGGCCATGAGGTTACAGATTGTGCTGGAATACAATTCTGCTGCTGCTGATGGCCCACAGCACCTCAAGGATGCCCAGTTTTGAGCTGTTCTGAATCTATCCCATTTAGCACGGTGATAGTGCCTCACAATATGTTGGATGGTGTCCTCAGTGTGAAGACAGGACTTTGTCTCCAAGGACTGTGCAGTGGTCACTCCTACCAATATTTGCTTCATTCATATGGGCAGTCCATTACTATTTCAGAATTAATAATAAAAAATGAAATGGGCCATGAATGATGATTCATCTCCTCTTTGCAGCACATTTAGTTTCTGGGACATGTGACAGTCCTTTACCTTTTGGACCTCAGTGTCTAAATTTTTCATGACTAAGGTGTTATCACTGTTACCAATTAGATGGTAAAAATGTGTAATGTGTTAAATCAAATTAGAAATGAAGCAAAATGCTAGAAATTAAACAGAGGTTCATGTTTTAGTTGTAAATCTTTATCAGACTAGGCCAGTTGTATTGAAGGGTGTATGTCCAAAATGCTGACCTTTCTTAATCTTTCAAAGACTAGTTGACCTGTGGATTCCCAACATTTTCCTTTTTCTTGTTCAGATTTCCAGCTGCTTAAAAAAAATCTCAAATTATAATATTTCAAGTACCCTTTTCAAATATGTATCTCATAATTTAATATTTTGAGACAAACATTGCTTAATAAAATAACAATGTATTAGACATTGCATAATACTGAAAACACAGAGCTCTGTGAGCCAGTATTAGTAAAAGTTTCTTACTTCAATTCGACTTTACTGCCTTTTCCTTCATTATGTGCTAGTTTAGGAGTTGTTTATCTTCAAAGTACTCCCCCATTAACTAAAAACTCTAACTTTTTTGAAAAGGTATTTTTTTATCTCATTGGAGACCCCCAGGCTAAAATCAGGATCAAGGTGGGAAGTTGGCAGGTAAGTCACCCAGAGCATTTTAACTGCCTGTTTCCGTGGGGTGGATAGGGTCAAAATCGCCCCCAATGTTTCCAAATGACTCAATGAAAAAGAAACAAAGACTTCTGTTTATATCATGCTTTATCATATCTCGTGCAAACATTCCAAAATGCTTCACATACAATTATTTACTTTGAAATGCAGTGGTTGTTTTGCAGACAAAAGTGGTAATTTTTCAGCAATTGAGATGAATGGCCAGTTAATTTGTTTTTGATAGTGTTTAGTTGAGGGAGCAATGTTTCCCAGGACACTGGGAGAATTCCCTGTTCATCAAATGGTGCCATGTTATCTTTAACATCGATTGGAACATGCAGACAGGACCTCAGTTAACATCTTGTCTATTGGACAGTCCCTCCAATAATGCAGCAACCCCTCAGTACTACACTGGAGTAAAAACAGAACATGCCCACTCTTTCACAGACCTTCCCCCTTGTTATTTCCTTCCCCCACCCCCCTTTTCCCTGGCTCTGTGCTTGCTTAAAAACTGTTAGTTAAATTGGCTAACCCCCCGAACACGGGCGCAGGGATCACTGGACGTGACTAACCCACACCTGTTCATCGCGCTGCAGGCAATACCTTAAATTGGGGCTTCCTGCTGTTTTAAATGATTGCTATGTGCAGCCAGCACTTCCAACACTGTTCATTGGCTGCACGCATCAGCAGGGGGTCCAATATAGCGAATGGCTAGTGCTACTTAAAGGCAGCCTGCACCCCTTAAAGGGGAGGTGCATTTGATTTGTATTGAAGGTGAAGACAACTGGGAAAAACAAGCCTTTTCCATGCTGATCATTAATAAAATTGAACAATTTCAGTTTATGCTGACTGGCTCATTCACATTTTTTAACTGAGTCTACAAGACAAAGGGTAAATTCTTGGGATAGTTGAAAGCCTTATCAAAGCTTCTGCTAAACTTGGAAAATGGAACAAAGAACAATTGTAGTGAACATGCAGGGAAAATCTTAACCTCATTCTAAGTTTGTGGTAGACATTCAGCAAGTGAGGTAAAATGCCTCAGGCTACCAAAATTACAGCAAAACATTAACAATGTTTATATTAATATACATAGTCATTTGTCTGCTTGATGTTTATTTTAATAAATACTTTAACCAGTATTCATAGACTGTGTGCTTAATTTAAAAAGGAATAAAAGTTTGCTTATATCACAGCAGTGAGTGTGATGATGCACTTGTCTTTCTTAGGTCCACGTATGATCTTGCCCCCGTCACACAATAGCTATACAGACCAAGAAGGTGCCAGGTTTATCCCAGTCTGTTAACTAACCTCAGCTGAGAAGGTAGTGGTAATGCTTTAATTGGCCTTAGTTTTACTTAGTCCCAATCACGATCACAGTGACCCCTTGCTTGTGCGGACAGGAAGTATAGAGCTAAGTTCAGAGTTAACTGCCTTCACAGTTAAATAGCACATGGAATCATTGCCCAATTTACTCATGAAGAGCTGCAGATTGGGCTCAATTTCAGAGGGCCCATAGAATTGCTCCATTAATAAGTACTCAAAAAAAAAAAAATGAACACTTGCCTGAAGATTAAGGGTATTATAATTTAGCAGCTGTTGTAAGACATAGTTGGAAAACATTTTCAACACGATTTCAAGATAAGGTGCCTGACTGATCTTGTGACATCTACAACAAGGTGATATTCAGTAGTTAGTGTTATATTGAACTACATTTTTCAGGCCCAATTTCAAACAAATGATGGTAAGTTATATATTTTGTTCAATATGATCTCTTCTACAATTTAATCTGTATTTGCAAATGATTTTAACTTCAAATATACAATTTTAGGTGAGTTGAACTGAATAGAATGATATACAACATGCCATGCTTGGTAGAAAAATAGGCTTCCAGTTTCTACACCAATTCTTGGACCTGCAGAGAATATAAAGGTCAAAAAATGGGCAGAAACCTCAGTCCTACCTCCTCAGAGGTAGAGAGAAGAAGGGACATCCTGTATAACAGGGGGGCAGGTGGACCTCCAGACATAAGTATAGTAGGCAGTGGGAGGAAGTAATGGTGGTGGTCAATGCCAGGAGTATAGCCCCAAGAACATGGATGCAGTACAGGAAGAAGTTCAATGATCTGACACTGGTTATCAAGGTGAGCGAGTTCAATCTTCAAATGGCATAGCCTACCAACTGCACTACTAGCCTCATCCACTGCTCAATTCACTACACCCCTATCACCCACCTACTAACAATCAGTACTCAACCCTTCAATGCATATGGTTTACCTCACCCTCACACACTTAGCACTGTTGCAAGCTTCACACCCACAACTCTTAGCTCGCACACACTGGAACCATTCAACCATGAGAGCCACATCACCCAAACATCTTGCAGGACACTCACTGACACACTTCCCTCTTTCTTGGAGGAGAAGGTGATGCATAAAAGGAGGCAGCAACAAACAACTGGAGGAGGACTGGCATACCTACATGTTTTAACTCCCATGGAGGAGATAGTACTGGCCATCATGGGAAGGGATATCACTGAGGCCATGGCCACTGGGGGGATCGATGATGAGGATCTCTGCCTACCTGATCCATTTTCTCACTTCCCACTTCTCCCTCATCCCACAATCTTTTTTGATTTACAAGCTGCAGATGGTGCAAGCATGCACTTCTTACTTTCTCCTCTCCCCTCACCACAACCCAACCATTGTCTCTTTTTCATTTCAGATACTCAAGAACTGGAAGCTTCCCAGTTAGAGGAGAAAGAGGAAGAAGTCAGTAATGATAAAGAGGCACCATCACTCGATCTGACACTCGCAGGCACCAGTTCAGAGACTGACACTGCATGTACTTCAGAGGCTAGGATAGAGGATGGATCTGCATGTGGTGAGACACCAGACACAGGAGCCAGGGCAGGGGGGAAGGATACCACAGATGCCAGCTCGCCAGAGGGTGAGATCGCTCACTAGTTCTGCTGCAGAGGAGTCAGATGAGGACTTTGATGGCCCAGGCTACAGAAGAAGGCTGATGGGCGTGCATAACCCAATGCTTGGTGCACTGGAAAGCCTGCCAGAAAGCTTGTGCACAATGACAAGGGGCATGGAGGAGTCCAGCTCCAACTTGGCACAGGGCTTTGCTCAGAACTTGGAGCCTATCCTTTCCAACATGGAACGGGTGGTCACCTCCATCAGCACACCTGTGGAACCCACCATGATGCAGCATCTGATGATCGATGTGACAGCTTCCATCAAAGGTCTGACAGCTGCCTTGGAGGCTCAGATTGCTGCTATCGTGGCTCTGGGTTCCATGTTGAAAGAGGCTACCAGGGCATCACAGCAGCCCAGCAATCTGTTCTCCAGCAGATCACCAGGATTGCTGAGGCACCACCCTGGGAGAGTGGCAGTGGCGCCATGGAAGACAAACCTGCTGTCCTCTCTCAGGATGACAACATTCCTGCTCCCACCCCTGCCACTCCACCAGTGCCCTTGCTGTTGCCTGTCAGCCAGCCAGGCCAGACTGCTGCAGCCCAGGCTGAGATGGTGCAGTTTGAAGCCAGGCCCTCTAGGCTCAGAGCTGCTCAAGGTTGTCCTCCAAGGCCATCTGCAGTCTCCTCAATTGAAGGTCCGCAGCCTCCCACCACCCATGCTGCAGCCACTGGGGAAGCACCTCGTAGCAGCACTAGGAAAGTTAAAGGCACACGAGTGACAGGCACTAAGGGAATGTACAAGAGTAAATAGTTTCATTTTGTATGCATTATTTAATGAGTGAATTGATTGTATTTGTATTTGGTTTGGGTGGTGGTTTTTATTTCTGCAGTGAACTGAGGGAGGAACCATTAAGTGTTGTCAGAAAGAAGATGATGTGATGGTCAGTGATAGAGGAAAGGTAAGGAGTGTGGGACTGTTGGTGAATGGGGAGGTGTCCTTGAGGTTACTGGTATCGCTTATGAATAATCTGATCACATAGAGACCTGGCAGAAAGGGCCTGATTACTTTGTAGCCTCTCTTCCTCTTCCTTTTCCTCCACTTCCTCTTGCACTTCCTCCTCCTCCTCCCTCTTCTAGCAGCTTGTCCTGCTCTGCGTGGCCTCTCTTCATTCTCCCTGTCATGTTCAATTCCCAGAGGAAGCCCTACCAGGACACTCATGTCGGAAAACAACTTTTTTCAGCACAATATTTTAAATGACACAAAAAGTACTGCAAGACCAAGCAGACCACTCACTTAAACTTTAGCGAAGTATAGGAAACCTCCAAAAAAGCATATAATTGCACCAGCAGCCAGGAGAAACTAACCTGTAAGTACTTCATGATCCCTTTTAAATAGCACTGATTGGGGGGAGGGGGGTCCTTCATGCCATTTAATGTCGTGTTCAGCTGTGCGAGGTTAGGACAGGGCATTGTGTAGAATTGCAAAATGGCAGCGGTGGCTTCAAATCAGCGTTGCACACTGATTCGTGTCATAATCTCCCTATTCTGCAAGCTGCTGGCAATTGTTAGGTGCGTGCAATTGCCTTTACCCAGATGGCGTCTCGCACACTTCCTGTCAGAAGTGTGCATGCGCATCTCGGACCCCATTTTCGAGTCTAAGTTGACCGCGTGGCGCCTAAAAAAAAAAACGGGCACTACACGGTCCAATTTAACCCCCTTAATCTTTAACATTTTCTAGTTCTGATGAAAGGTCATCGACCGGAAATGTTTGTCTGGATTTTAACATCGAGATGGGAACTCAGCGGGTGGGTGGCGTTACTCCTGCGGAACCTGGAAGCAAAATGAGGGCGTTAAAATTTGCGATCACATCTCGATTGCAGTCAATTATCTTTTCTTCTGGGTTTCATGTCTCCAAGCTGCGCAGCGGGCATACTGCACACCCGGATGATGCGATTGGAACTATTATTTATTGGGCCTGTTCAACAATGGGTTTTAAAGAAGAAAGGAGAAATGGAGTCCAGGAAAGCAAACACAATACCTAGATTTCATGATGCCTCCCTAGATGTACTACTGACTGTAGTGAGAGCCAGGAGGGAGGTTATTTTTCCAAGGGATGGCAGAAAGAAACCTGGCTCTGTCACCTGGAGTTAGCACAAGAGGTAACAAGCAGGAGCACGGTGTGCAGGACTTGGCTACAGTGCAGGATGCGATTCAATGACCTAAGCAGGTCTGGAAAAGTGAGAATATTTGCATATTCACCAACATCCTGTTGTGTACAACACCGACCCCCACCCCTCATCACTCTGTCTTGGCTAGCGTACTCCATCACAATACTCCTCACACCCACTTAAGTGTCACCAGCAACCATCCTTCACTTTCTATGCACTTGCTCACCTCCCCCTTTTATATACCCAATGCTGTCACTATCACTGACCCCAATCCTTATGCAATGTGATGCATCTGTGTGACAGTTAACCTCTGACAGTCACCCCCATCCAATACACTACATCCAGTGGGTGAATACATCAAGTTACATCAAAACTACAGCACAGAAACAGGGCATTTGGCCCAACTGGTTTACACCAGCATTTATGCTCCACATAAGCTTCCTCCGCCCCTACTTCATCTAACCCTTTCAGGATATCCTTCTATTCCTTTCTCCCTCATGTGCTTATCTAGCTTCCCCTTAAATGCATCTATGCCATTTGCCTCAACTACTCCTTGTGGCTGCGCTTTCCACATTCTTACCACTCTTTGGGTTAAGAAATTTCTCCTGAATTCCCTACTGGATTTGTTAATGACTATTTCATATTTATGACCTCTAGTTTTGGACTCGCCCACAAGTGGAAACATTTTCTCTACATCTACCCTATCATTACCTTAAAGATCTCTATCAGGTCACCCCTCAGCCTTCTCTTTTCTAGAGAAAAGAGCCCTAGCCTGTTCAGCCTTTCCTAATAAGTATATCCTCTCAGTTCTGGTATCATTCTTGTGGATCTTTTTTGCACCTTCTCCAATGCCTCTATATTCTTTTTATAATATGGAGATCAGAAATGTGCACAGTACTCAAAGTGTGCTCTAACCAAGGTTCTATACAAATTTAACACAACTTCTTTTCTTTGCAATTCGATCCTTCTAGAAACGAACCCCAGTGCTTGATTTTCCTTTTTTATGGCCTTATTAACCTGCGTCACTACTTTTAGTGATTTGTGTATCTGTATCCCTAGATCCCTTTGCTCCTCTACACCATTTCAACTCTTATTATTCAAGCAATATGTGGGCCTCCTTATTCTTCCTACCAAAATGCACCACCTCACACTTATCTATCTTGAAATTCATTTGCCAATTACACACCTATTTTGCAACTTCATTAATGTCTCCTTGCATTTTGACACATTCTTCCATTTGTATTAAATATAACCCCAATTTGGTGTCGTCCACAAATTTTGAAATTGTACTTTAGATTCTCGAATCCAAATCATTAATGTAAATTGTGAACAACAGCGGTCCCAGCACCGATCCCTGTGGAACATCACTTCCCATCTTTTGCCACTCTGAGTAGCTACCCTTAACCTCTACTCTCTGTATTTTGTTTTGTAGCCAACTTGCCATCCATTCCACTACCTGTGCACTGATGTCACATGCTCTGACCTTGGCCATGAGTCTACAATGTGGTACTTCAAAGACCTTTTGAAAATCCAAATATATTACATCTACTACATTACCCTTTCTGTTACTTCTTCAATGAATTCAATAAGGTTGATCAAGCATGACTTTCCCTTCTGAAATCCATGCTGACTTCTTTATTATATTTTCATTCTCCAAATGTCTTTCTATTACTTCTTTGATTTAAAAATTCCATTATCTTTTCTACCACCGACGTTAAGCTAACTGGTTTTTAGTTCCCTGGGCTTGTCCTATTTCCCTTTTTAAAATATAGGAATAACATTAGTTGTCTGCCAGTCCTCTGGCACTATTTCCTTTTCTAGTGAATTTTTATATATATTTAATAGTGCCTCTGCTATCACCTCTCTAATTTCTTTTAATATTCACAAATGCAGTCCATCTGGACCAGGGGTCTTACCCGCCCTAAGTTTGATTAGATTATCAATTATCTCCCCCCTTTTTATCTTAAATATTTTAATACCTTTTTTGATTTCTTCTTCTAATGTCCTATCCACCTTGTTAGTCTCCCTGGTAAATACAGAGGCAAAGTAACTAATACGGCACCTTCAGTCACTTACAGGTATGCCCTGTTGCCCCTTGTAGGAGAAGAGAGTGCAAAACGCAAGAGGGAGGGTGAGGGCTGGCTGTGGACTCCACAGATTATGGAATTAACTGAAGCAGAAGAGGATCAATGGAGATAAGTGGCACATCTGCGGTCCTCTCAATCGGAGGAGAGACTGGAAGCTCACCTATGGCTGGTGACAGACCACAACACATTTCACAAAGGTGCTGACTTTATTTAATCAATGCCTGAAGTATGAGACCCTGAGTATGGAGATTGGATAAGATTGTTATTGAGCCAAGACTAAGTTGTTTCACTTTCTTTTGTCTTCCAGGGCCTTCACGCCTACAAGAAGATTCTGCTAATATGGATGATATCAATTCCTCAGAGGACATCATTCCTCTGAGGGTGCACTGTCACAGGGCATACAGCCATGCACCAGTGCAGCTACTCGCACTTTGGTGGGTCCTGTTAGACAGATAGTTGGGTTGTCACCTGGTGAATAACAATACTCAAGTGAGCACGAGCAGAGACTGGTGGCAGGGGCAGCTGTGGAGAGTCAGTGGGTGCACTCCTCTCCAAGCTCTGCTCACCTGGACACAGATGCTGAACCCCAGGGGCAGTCGTTGAGAATGAATGAGTACAGCTGCAAGTTTGTGAGGTACTAGAAAATGTGCCAAGCACACTCTCCATAATAGCGGAGAGGATGGAGGAGTCCAACTCCAACACTAGTGCTTTGTTGTCACAGGTAAGTGCAAGAATGTCTGCACTGGAGAGAGTGGCCACCTCCATTGAGCTTCAAGCAAGGCTCACAAATGAGTTTATGCAGGCTGTGCCCATTGCCGTGCAAGAGATGTCTGCCTCCTTCAACAGGATGACAGATACCTTATCAGTGGCCTTACACTGCATCACTGATCCTCACCAAGCTGCTGTCCAGCAGAGTGATAGGAGTGATGTGGTGCTGGCCCAGGAGAGGGATGATGGTGAAAGGGGACATGGAAGTGGGTATTCCACTCAAAGTGCTCCCACATCTCATCTGTTGCCCCTCCCCCCAACCAGTACCTGAAATGCTGCCTCCTTCCCCGATGGCCAAGTCTGCTACTGCACAGGTGCAGTTCGAGCAGTCTTTAGTGGGGCCCTCATGGGGTCCAAAACCCAGAGACATCTCAGCAGTCAGGGCAGGGATCTGAGCGGCCTGCCTCTACTTCTGCTGAAGCCATAGGGGATGCACCAGGTAGACCGGTAGAAAGCATAAATTTAAGCAATTGTAGTTCACCAAGGGTATGCACAAGAAATGTTATGTTGTAATTTATATTTCTTTTTATTTTGGCATATAAATGTGTTCATTATCAACACTTCCAAGTTTTCTATGTTATTGCTTCCAGACTTCCAAGTGTATCTTTTATTTGCTTCATGATCAATGCCAATACATGGTGAGACCCATTGGCGGAATTGGTGAATGCCTGGCTGAAGGACTTTTTTTGTCAGTGGTGGGGGGTGGTGGAGGGTTTGGTGGTTGTGGTGATTATTTTGTCAGGTGGCATGAGTATGTCAAGAATCTTTACTCTTCAAATGTCATAATGAGAACCTTTGAGAGATGAAGGCATCCCCTGGTGGCAATGTGCGCGTCTGATCTAGTGATGCATGCACCATTGCCATATTCATCCTCCTCATCCTCTTCCTTGTGCTCCTCGTCGTCCTCATCCTCTTCCTCTTCCTCAAAGTTGCGGCTGACAGAGGATAATTGAGGGCCTCCTTTGTCCTCAACCACCTGTAAACTTCTCTGCAATGCAGTATTGTGCAGGACGTAACACACCACGATTATCCTGGAGATCCTCGCTGGCGAGTACTGAACGGCTCCCCCAGACCTATCCAGGTATCTGAAGCACATTTTTAACATGCCTTTGGCTTGCTCAATGACACACCTGGTGGTCATGTGGCTCTAGTTGTATCGTTGTTGTGCCTCATTGGTGGAGTTCCTCACAGGTGTCGTGATCCATGATTGCAGCGGGTATCCCTTGTCTCCAACGAGCCAACCCTTAAGTCTGTCTCTTGCCTGGAAGAGGTCTGGAATATTTGACTGGCGCAGAATGAAGGCAACATGACAGCTGCCAGGGAATCTGGCGCACACCTGCAGAACTCTCTTGTTGTGGTCGCACACCAGCTGTGCATTGATGGAGTGATGGTCCTTTCGGTTAATGCACACTGCTGGTTCATGTGGTGATCTTTGGATTGCTGCGTATGTGCAATCGATTGCGTCCTGCACCCCTGCGAAGCCGGCCAGGGAGGAAAAACCCAGTGCCCACTCATTCTGGCTGTTGTCGTTGTGGGGGAAGTTCACATAGTCTGATGCCCTGGCAAACAACCCATCTGTCACCTGCCTCATACACTTGTGTGCTGATGATTGAGAGACCCTGCAGATATCATCAGTGGAGGCCTGGAAGGAACCAGAGGCAAAAAAAATCAGGGCTGTGGTTACTTTCAGTGCAATGGGCAATGTGTGGCCACCAGGTCCAGCAGGGAGCAGCTCTTCCTGAAGGAGGCTGCACATATCTGCCACCACCTGCCGACTCAACCTGAGCCTGCGTAGGCACTGCTCCTCAGAGAGGTCCAGGAAACTCAGCCTCTGCCTGTACACCCTCTCACATGGGTAGTGCCTCCTGCGACCTCGGCTCCGCTGTTGGTCTCTTCTCTGATGTTCTCCAGGTCCTTGTAGCACACCTCTGTCTTGTGCACCTGCAGATTCCAGAGCTGCACGCCATGCTTGCCGCGAATGGTGTTGTGCCTCTTCCTCAGATGTACTGTGGAATAAATCCATTGCGCCTTCCCCATCCTGATCTTGTCCGTTTGAGAGGGTCAAAAATGTTGGTAAATATGTCTGAACACAAGAATTCTCAGTCTCAACAAAGAAATCTCAGTCTAAATACAAAGAACTCCCAGCCAAACGATTGTCTGAGAGAACTGAGTGACCAGCTGCAATACCTCACTTTTTTTTTGAGATGTCTCAATCACAGGTTTAAAGGGCCAAATCAGCTTCTGCTGCATCTTGCCTCCGTTTCAGTGGTGTCATGGGAAACCGGTGCAGGAGAAGTTAAATCTGTTTATGTTGCAGAATCCACAAAAGATTAAGTACCTCAAGTGTTTCAATTACCTACATTGCCCCTTTAAGAATCGGCCTGCCGGCTTTAAGTCGGGATGGGACTTCCGGGTTTTAATTGCATGCGCGCACATCCAAAAGCTCCTGGGTTAAACACGGAAGTGGGCGGGTTGTAGCCTGGATGCGTTCTCGCTTCCAACTTCTGTCATTTTGACCTCACACCCGCCCCCGATTCACCCATTCTTGGGGATTAAATTTCCCCCCATTAACTCTGTTTCTCTTTACACTGATGCTGCCTGACTGCTGAGTGTTTTCTAGTATTTTCTGTTTATATTTCAGATTTCCAGCATCTGCAGTATTTTGCTTTTGTTTTACTGCACTGGAGTGTCAGTTTAGGTTATGCACTTGGATCTAAAACCTTCCAGCTCAGCAGCAAGAGTGTTATCAACTGGACCAAGCTGATTAATAACATTCCCCTAATTCCCACATGGTTCTTCTCATTTTCTGCCATAACTATGGTGGGAGGTCAGCAGAACCCCTGGAGAAAGGGTATAGATGTCCATTTTTAGTCACTTACCCGGTTTGCCGACGGATTCTGCCGGGAGAATCCTCCGCGAAAATTCCAGCCACACATGTTTAATGCCGGAATGGGCAATATTAGTCCGGCTTATCGAAATAAGATCTGCTGTCCACCAATTCTTTTAATTGCTGGTCAGTCAACTGGTAGTATTGAAGAGAAATTGTGTTTAATATTATGATAATGTTGCAGTAATTGCTGTGTATGTTGGATCATCACCAGTACACTGCGTTTAGTAGTAATGTCCAAAAACATTACCCTATACTTCATTAAAAAGCATCTTGGAAGCCGAATAGCTTATTAAAATGTATTTAAGTGGCAAATGTGTTGTCCAATTTATGACAGATAAAGTTGTGAAATAGAATTAATCTGCTTTCAAACACTGTTCTGACCTGTGGTGAGAACTGTTTTTCTCAGTTTTAGCATCAAACAGTCCATGTTTGGGTATTTATAAATCTGAATCAGATATCCATCATTAGGAGCTGCACTCCATGGCCTGGGTGGATAAAGTACTGCCATGAATCCATCTATCACCCTCCCCATTCAATACCCAAAGAACAAATGGCTGTGTCACCATCACAAGAACACAATCTACCCACCGTCCCACACCACTAGACTACCAAAATCTCATAGTCCACTGAGAACTAGATTCCACCATGGAACGATCAGAAATCGGACGTAGAGTTTGCCAGAAAATGAATGACCCTCTTTCCAACCCAACCCGGTAAAGTTTTTATTTATAGAAATTAAAAAAAGAAACAAACACTTTGCCACGGCTCCAGAAAGCTTAAGATTCATAGGGCATCAGATTTTTTTGGTCCCTGTGCACATACATAGCACTTTTCTTCAAGATATTGGGGGAAAAAATTCGATAAGGGTCCGTTTTGGCCTGAGGTAACGCGATGCGCTACCACCCCGCCCCCGATGGACCTGCGCAGGCAGGACGTAAGTTTGGACCCAAGGGAGCACTTACCTGTAATCGGCGTTCCTTTCCAGGCTTTGCAGGTGGAATCAATGCAATTCGTACTTTCCACCACCAGAGGGAGCTCAATCTCTTAAAGGGAGGATGTTTCTTAGAAATCTCTTAAAGGTAGCTGGTACCTGTTATTTGCTGAAAATAACAGTCTGCTGTCTGCGTGGAGTCTGAACAGAGATCAGACATCACACACGTAAAACACAGATGCAGATCCTATCCCTATGTTTACACACTGATGAGTTATGTTAAAACATTGAATAAAGATTGCGCACTATTAAATTCCAAATCCTCCAATCTGCACACCAGACCTCACCAATCTGCCAATCTGAGTTGGTACCAGGTCTACGATAGTGCATGCACTAAGGTTGTCTGCTGATGCACTAGAGACCTTGGGTGCAAGAGGAGGACAGAGGAGGTACATCCTATAGGCAGTGGGAGGCAGCGGGGGATGAAGTCAATGCCAGGCGCACTGCATCATGAACATGGATGCAGTGCAGGAAGAAATTCAATGCTTTGACATGAGTGGTCAAGGTGAGTGAGGTCAACAGTCAAATGGCGTCTCCTACCAACTGCACCACACACTACACCCCATCCCCCACATGCCAACAAATTCTTTCCATCGGTACTCAACTCTTCTAATCTGATGCTTCCTTTCACCCTACACATTGCCACTGTTTAAAGCCGCCCACCCACAACTCACAGGCCACACACACCAACAGGCACATCACCCAGACACATGTCCTGCTTTCTTGCAGGAGAAGGTGGCACATATCAGGAGGCAGCAAGTGGTCGTGGCATTTAGCCCCTCGAGCCTGTTCCACCATTCAATGAGATTATGGTGGACCTGTGACCTAACTCCATATACCTTAATACCCTTGGTTCACAGAAATCTGTCAATCTCAGATTTAACATTCACAAGTGAGCTAGCATCAACTGCCATTTAGGTCCCAAAATGGTGTCTATTACTTTAAATCAGAGTTGCACACTGATTGAAGTCATTTTCTCCCTACTTTACACGATTCCAGCATTCGTTATCTGTGCAAACTCCTATACCAAGATGGCATCTGATGCACGTCACGCAGGAAACGTGCGTGCGCATCCAAGGTGCCATCTTGGATGTCGGAGAGGCCGTGTAGCGCCGAAACAATGGGCCCTACACGGCCCAATTTAGCGCCCGTCAAGCTGTCCAGGTTTCCCAGTTATCCTATTTAAAACATTTTGGATTTCTACTCAATTTCTGATCTCACTCCTAATATTTATGTAATAATTGCAGGACTATGCCTATATTTTGCTCTTTTGAGTAAATCAAATGTTTTCCTATTATTTTTAAAATTTAGCAGCTATGAATTAACACAGACACCGTTCGCCATTTTGCTCGTTTTGTACGAGTGAATTGCAAATCCGCTCGTACTAAAAGCTAAACTGCACCTGATCATTTGCTGGTTCCCAAGCAGCTAACATGCTAGAAATGCTGAAATTGTCAGCAATCCAGCTGTGAATTGTCCAGCGTACACAACTAAAGAGTGTTGGGGTGAAAGGTTTGGGAAGCTAAATTTAATGCCTGGGGATTTCGGCCCAACAGCAATTATCATAGGAATATTATCCTACCCCCAATTTGAATGGTCAGCGTCCACCTGCCCACCCAGCTGATTTAGGAGGAAGTTATTAGCTGGTAACATCCTCTATGGTGAATAGGTTGGGTGCAGAGAGGCAGAGGATTGCCATTTTACACACACTCCTGTTTAAAATTAAAGTACTGGCTTGGGGACTGCATGGTGACTGTAACACCAGCTAATTTACTGTACGGTCCATGATCCGATTGTTGGGGAGAGGCAAAGAAGGAAAGACTTATTTGTGGTCTGATTTAAATTTTTTGTGACAACCGTCTCTTCAAAAAAGCACCTCAGTAAAATGCTTGTGGTAAATGTTACTTTTCATAATGTGGAATATCAATATCATCTCGATGTTATGTTGTTGCTTCTCATGTTTTCACTGGCTTTCTCAGTCTGTAGTTAAATTTTAATGTTCATTTATTGGTAAGATTAGAAATGTTTTCTCAATTGTGCCTCAACATTGATCAAAAGATTGAATGACCCAGGATGCGGCTGAATATTGTATTTAATGATAAAGGAAACTACTTTGAAGTTAAACCACTTCTAGGGATCATATTTCATATTATATATTATTGAAAAGACCTCCATTGGTTCCACTGTAGTGGGAAAGATCACTACTCAAACCTCATAGCACAGCAGATAAATTTATCCTTTCTTATTCCACGACTCCCTCATGATTATCCTGCAAGCATTTTTAAAAAATGTATTAACAGTGAGAGTGGGCAGAAAATAATAATTCATAAAGTGAAATACTGTGTACAGCACATGCTTAATAGATTCACCCATCCACCTGCAACTGCATTTCATTAGCCAGATATATCAGTTCTACAACTATGTTCATTGTTGTTGGAGTTTTATTTAAATAAATGCAACTTTAAGCTTTTTTTAAAAAACTCATCATTTTAAACATATATATATAGATATATAGATATCTATATATATATGTGTGAAAGATGTGAAGGCCTTAGAAAGGGTGCAGAAGAGATTTACTAGAATGATTCCAGGGATGAGGGACTTTATTCTATGGATAGATTGGAGAAGCTGGGGTTGTTCTCCTTGGAACAGAGAAGATTCAATCATGGTCTTCAAAAGGGAACTGGATAAGTATTTGAAAGGAAAAAAATAGCAGGGCTACGGGATAGGGCAGGGGAGAGGGACTAGCTGGATTGCTCTTGCATAGAGCTGGCACGGACTTGATGGGCTGAATGGCCTCCTTCCGTGCTGTAACCTTTCTATGATTCTATGTATACAGAGTCTTATTTACAAACCAGATATTAAACTTAAATATTCATCAAATAATCTGATATCTACATACAGCAAAGCTGTTTATGCATTAATATACAAAAAATAATAAAATCCAACAATTGAATGGAAGCATTCATAGCAGTCAGCAAAGATTCAAATTTCTAAGAAGAAGTTTAACAACGAAAACAACAACCAGCATTTATATAGCACCTCTAATGTAGTAAAACATCCCAAAGCGCTTCACAGGAGCGTTATCAAAAAAAAAAGACACCGAGCCACATAAGGAGGTATTAGGACAGATGACCAAAAGCTTGGTCAAAGAGGTGGGTTTTAAGGAGCGTTTTAAAGGAGGAGAGAGAGGTGGAGAGGTTTAGGTAGGGACTTCCAGAGCTTAGGGGCTAGGCAGCTGAAGGCATGGCCACCAATGGTAGAGCGATGAAAATTGGGGATGTGCAAGAGGCTAGAATTGGAGGAGTGCAGAGATCTTGAAGGGTTGTAGGGCTGGAGATAGGGAGGGGCGAAGTCATGGAGGGATTTGAAAATAAGGATGAGAAATTTAATATTGTGGTGTTGCCGGGCTGGGAGCCGGGAGTAGGTTAGCGAGCACAGGGATGATGAGTGAATGGGACTTGATGTGAATTAAAATACAAACAGCAGAGTTTTGGATGAGCTCAAGTTTATGGAGGCAGCAAGGTGGGAGGCCGGCCAGGACAGCATTGGAATAGTTCAGTCTAGAGGAAACAAAGGCATGGATGAGGGTTTCAGCAGCAGATGAGCTGAGGGAGTGGTGGAGACAGGCGATGTTATGGAGGTCAAGTAGGCGGCCTTGAAGATGGAGTAGATATAGGATCGGAAACTCAACTCGGGGTCATATAGGACACCAAAGTTGCGAACGGTTTGGTTCAGCCTCAGACAGTGGCCAGGAAGAGGGATGGAGTCGGAGGCTAGGGAACGAAGTTCATGACGGGGACCGAAGGCAATGGCTTCCCAATATTTAGTTGGAGGAAATTTCTGGTCATCCAATGTTGGATGTTGGACAAGCAGCATGACAATTAACGGCAGTGGAGTCGTTGAGAGAGGTGGTGGTGAGGTAGAGCTGGGTGTTGTTAACGTACATGTGGAACCTGATGTGTTTTTGGGTGACATCGCTGAGGGGCAGCATGTAGATGAGAAATAGGAGGGGACTCTAGAGGTATTGGTGAGGGAGTGGAAAGAGAAGCCAATGCAGGTGATTCTCTGGCCAGAACTGCATAGAAAGGAATGGAACCAGGTGAGGGCAGTCCCACCCAGCTGGACAACGGAGGTGAAGCGTTGGAGGAGGATGGTGTGGTCAACCGTATCAAAGGCTGCAGACTGGTCGAGAAGGATGAGGAGGGATAGTTTACCACGGTCACAGTCACATAGGATGTCACTTGTAACTTTTATAAAGACCGTTTCAGTACTGTGGCAGGGCGGAAACCTGATTAGAAGGATTCAAACATGGAGTTGCTGGAAAGGTTGGCACGGATTTGGGAGGCGACCACATGTTCAAGGACTTTGGAGAAGAAAGGGAGGTTGGAGATGGGGCGGTAGTTTGCAAGGACAGTGGGGTCAACGGTGGGTTTTTTGAGGAGGGAGGTGTTGAAAGCAGATTGGAAAGGGAGGGGCATCACCTGAGGAGAGGGAACCGTTAACAATATCAGCTAACATGGGGGCCAGGAAGGGATGTTGGATGGTCAGCAGTTTGTTGGGAATTGAGTCCAGGGACCAGGCTGTGGTTCTCATGGACAAAATGAGCATGGAGAGGGCGTGAGGGGAGATTGGAGAGAAACTGGAGAAAGATGCAAGTTCAGAGCTAGGGCAGGAGGAACCTTAGGGGAAGTTTGGCTTGGTGGGCTAGGGGAAGGGAGTGAAGCGGCAGAGGCAGCTGAATGGATGGTCTCAATCTTAGTGACAAAGAAGTCCATGAGCTGCCTGCATTAGCTGTTGGAGGTTAGGGTGGAGGAGGCAGGGGAGAGGGGTTTAAGAAGTCCGTTTGTAGTGAATAAGAGAAGCCAGGGGTTATCTGTGCATTCCAGGATGATCTTGGAATAGTGAGCAGTCTTGGCAGAGGAGCATGGCCCGATAGTGGTCCCGCCAGATCTGGCGAAGGATGGCTGAACCAGTTGTCCGCCATAAACATTCAAGTCTGTGTCCCTGGGACTTAAGACTTAACATTTATGGTTAATAAAATATTTTTGTAATTATAAGAGTGGGAAAGTATCTACTGCATAGATATTATAAATGGGCAAAAAAAGTCTTGTCTTTGTTATTAGTACCAACATTTTATGGTCTTTTCTTCTCACCTCTCCACTCCAGCTTTCTCCCCATCTTTCCTGAAGGGTAAGACCCTTGCTGGGACACATCAGCATGGGTGTCAGCTGCCCTCCTGCACCTTGTTACTTAAATAAATTGTCGCGGGGGGGGCGGGGGTAACAAAGAGGATTTAAATCAGAGAGTTCAAAAAACCAAGACAGCAAGAAAATCACAGATTTGAGATGGAAATTTCAGAGAACCAAGAGAAGGGCAAACCATGGCTGGACATTTTGAAGGACTAAGACAGAGAGAGAGGCACACTAATAATAGAAAAGCTGGGGAATTTGAGGATGGAAAATTGTTAATGCATTAGAAGAGAAATTGATCCAAAATAGAATTGAAAGAAAATATGGATGGAAAGAATAGATAAAACACAGATGTTATAGTCTGTTTAAATTTACTTCCATCTTTTGAATAAGAAGTTAAACTGAGGGCCCATTTAATCTCTCAGGTGGACGTAAAAGATCCTGTGTCACTATTCAAAGAAGAGCAGGGGAGTTCGCCCGGTGCCCTGGCCAATATTTATCCCTTAATCAATATTAATAAAACAGATGATCACATTGCTGTTTGTGGGACCTTGCTGTGTGTAAATTGGCTGCCATTGTTTCCTACATTACAACAGTGACTACACTTCAAAAGTACCTCATTGGCTGTAAAGTGCTTTGGGACGTCCTGAGGGATAAATATTGGCCATGGCACCGGGCGAACTCCCCTGCTGTTCTTTGAATAGTGACACGGGATCTTTTACGTCCACCTGAGAGAATAAATGGGGCCTCGGTTTAACTTCTTATTCAAAAGATGGAAGTAAATTTAAACAGACTATAACATCTCTGTTTTATCTATTCTTTCCATCCATATTTTCTTTCAATTCTATTTTGGATCAATTTCTCTTCCAATGATTCTTTCTTACTTTTTATTTCTTTCTTATGACAAATTAGCTCTAAGATGTTAAATTTTCAATTAAATGATCACATGAATGACCAATGTTGTATGAATAGCATTTATCATTTATTGTGGTTTGAATTGTAATTAGTCTGATTTTCTAGTACAGTATTTAAGCTGTCTCTATTAGAGGAGTTATTAATAAAGTTAATTTACTTCCAAAAAATACTCACACAAAGAAATAAAAGAATGAATTTCCACGAGTGGCAAATGACCCTCAGAACTGCCAGCGGGACATGGCTTAATAAGGAGAATGTGGCCTAAATCTGCCACTGATTATTTTTCAACAGTAACTAATAGCTGTGCTAATCTTGCCTTCTTTTTTAGAGCTTACCCAAAGGCTGAATAGAATCGAACAACACAAATTTATTTTATATCTCACAATGAGCAAAACTGCTTATTTAATCCATGCTTTGAACCTTCCCCCCAGTTATGCATCTCAGGCTTTCATGTACCTATCTTCTTTTCCAATATGATTGGGCATAACTACAGCTAAAGTAACTAAGTCTGTGTAACGACTCACTATCATGTGTTTTAGGCTTATAATCAGCGCTGTTCTTGAGTTATCAGCTAGTGTTTCATGGCACTAGTGTTTCAATGGGCACTAAATTGGGCTGTGTAACGCCTTTTGTTTCGGCGCTACGCGGCCTCCTGAAGTGCCAAGATGGCACCTTTGCTGCGCATACACGTTTCTAGCCGGACGTCATCTTGGTATAGGAGTTAGCATAGACGTAGATAACGAATGCTGGAAGCATGTAAAGCAAGGAGAAAATGGATACAATAAGTGGGCAACGCTGATTTAACGTGCTAGACACCATTTTGGGACTTAACGTTCAACTCTACGCACAGTCTTAACCCCAACCATCTGAACGTGTCTTAGAGTGCCTGGAGAACCCCCACCAGCGCTATTTAAAGGGACCATGCAGGATTTACAGGTTAGTGGCTGGATTATTGCTTCCAGCTGCATGGACATTTATAAGTGTTTTTGGAGGTCTCCTAGACTTGAATACTAGGACGCGGGGACATAGCCTAACATTTAAAGCCAGGACGTACAGGAGGGAAGTTAAGAAATGCAAAGGGTGAGAGAAGTTTGGAACGCTCTTCTGCAAACGGCAGTTGATGCTAGCTCAATTGTGAATTCTAAATCTGAGATTGATAGATTTCCGTGAACCAAGGGTATTAAGGGATATGGGGCTAAGGCGGGTATATGGAGTTAGGTCACAGGTCCACCGTGATCTCATTGAATGGCGGAACAGGCTCGAAGGGCTAAGTATCACTGCCACTTGCTGCCTCCTGATATGCGCCACCTCCTCTTGCAAGAAAGCGGGACGTGTGCCTGGCTGACGTGCCTGTCATGGTTGAATAGCTGCCAGTGTGTGTGGCCTGTGAGTTGTGGGTGGGCGGCTTGCAACAGTGGTAATGTGTAAGGGTGAGAGGAAGCATCTGATTGGAAGAGTTGAGCACTGATGGAAAGAGTTTGTTGGTGTGTGGGTCATGGGGTGTAGTGCGTGGAGCAGTGGATGCGGCCAGTGGTGCAGTGGGTCGAAGACGGCACTTGACAGTTGACCTCATTCATCTTGAGCAGTCGTGTCAAAGCATTGAACTTCTTCCTGCACTGCATCCATGTTCATGGTGCTATGCGCCTGGCATTGATTTCATCCCCCACTGCCTCCCACTGCCTTTTGGGTATATGTCTGGAGGGCCTCTTGCCCCCACCCCTGCGGATATAGGATGTCCCTCCTTCTGTCCACCTCTTGCACCAAGGTTCTCTGCTGGTGCAAGGTTTCTACTGGATCAGCAGAGAACCTTGGTGCATGCACTCTTACAGGCATGTTACCAACTCAGATCGGTAAATTGGTGAGGTTTGGCATGCAGATTGGAGGATGTGGAATTTAGTAGTGCGCAATCTTTATTCAATGTTTTAACATAACTCATCAGTGTGTAAACACAGGGATAGGAGCTGCATCTGTGTTTTACACGTGCAAAGTCTGATCTCCTTTCAGACAGCAGACTTATTTTCAACAAATAACAGGTACCAACTACCTTTAAGAGATTTCTAACAGCCTGCCTTTAAGAGATTGGAGCTCCCCCTGCTGGTGGAAAGTGAGAATTGCATGGAATCCTCATTCAACGCTGATTTCCAATGCAGATTGCAGTTAAGTCCTCAGGCCTGACAAGAGTTTTGTCCTGCCTGCACAGGGACCATTGGGCACGGGGTAATAGCGGATCGTGCTACCCCTGGCCAAAAACAGCCCTATCCAACTTTTCCCCCATTGTGTTTAGTTCTTGTTGAGTGGTAAAGTGCCTCTTAGCTCCAGCTACCTTCAAGTTACAAGCTACATTTCTGTCATGTTTTTTCTTCCTACAGAGTAAACTGCGAGAGAATGTAAAGTTTCTGTAAATTTCGATTTGGTGAGTATGGCTTTGTAACTACATTAACAGTTTGATTATTTTTTGACAAGGAGAAAGCACCTTATTGGTAAAGGTTCAGATTCTTCAGCTGGTGTAACTTAAGCTGATCCTAGAACTATGGATTTTGAGTCTCTCTTAGATATTTTCTTGGGTACAGTAGTGCTGGTCACTCCTATAAGCGGTTTGAGCATCTTACCTTTAGGGGTGTGCCCATACTGCCCATTATCTAACTATATAATAATGTGACCCAGGGGTGTAAACAAGAGGACCCACTTGTGGTCTGGACCAGATACTTATGTCTTTCACATGTGACCCCCCCTATGCACAGCTCTCCAATCTTTTCAAAGATGGAGTGTAGATTACTGCCATTTGATGGCAGATCTGGCATTGTTAAACTTGCAAGGTGACAATTACTTGGAACAGGTATTTTCAAAGTAAGAATAAGAATTAATAGGGAAGAGTCTCCTTTTAAAAGTGATGATTCTGCTCAAGTTCAGTGGAACAGAATGATTCTCCAGGCACGTCAAACATCATTTGATGAACACAGTACAGGTTTCCTCTGTGCCATGATGGAGGAGGGGGTAGGGTGGCATTTGAGTGGCTGCCATCTGTAGCTCAAGCCATGTTACTAATATTTGCATATGTGTGTGTTTGTGGGAGGGGGAGGGATGTTATGGCTGTGAATAGCACAGTTGGAAGCTTGGTTCTGTCTCAAGCTTTTGGTTAAGTTTGGATTATTGTTTCTTGTCATATATAGAAATCCATATTTATTCAAGTCTGATTGTGACTTGGGTCATTGGAATCAGTGCCCAAGAGTATCTGACATTACTTATCATAGAATTACACTGAATTTGCAGCACAGAAACGGGGCATTTGGCCCAACTGGTCTATGCTGGTGTTTATGCTCCACACAAGCCTCCTCCTACCCTACTTCATCTAACCCTATCTGCATATCCTTCTATTCCTTTCTCCGTCATGTACTTAACTAGCTTCCTCTTAAAGGCATCTATACTATTCACCTCAAATACTCCATGTAGTAGCAAGTTTCACATCCTAACCACATTCTTACCAGTAGGTAAAGAAGTTTGTCCTGAATTGTTTATTGGATTTATTAGTGACTATCTTATATTTATGACCCCTAGTTCTGGTCTACCCCACAAGTGGAAACATCTTCTCTATGTCTACCCTATCAAACCCCTTCATAATTTTAAAGACCTCAATTATGTCACCCCTCAGCCTTCTCTTTTCTAGAGAAAAGAGCCCCAGCCTGTTCAATCTCTCCTGATAGGTATAACCTCTCAGTTCTGGTATGATCTTTGTAAATACCTTTTACATTTTCCCCAGTGTCTATATCCTTTTTATAATATGGAGACCAGAACTGTGCACAGTACTCCAAGTGTGGTCTAACCAAGGTTCTATACAAGTTTAACATAACTTCTCTGCTTCTCAATTCTGTTCCTCTAAAAGTGAAGCCTAGTGCTTTGTTTGCATTTTTTATGGTCTTGATTAGTAACAGAAACTAGTTTTCCTTCCCCCCTCACCCCCAGTTTTTCTTTCCTTTTCTCCCCTCCTCTCTTGAACACATTGGAGGTGATTTTAACCCTGCCCACCTCACCGAAACTGGGCGGGTAGGCAGTTAAATTAGGCCAACTTACCTGCAGATGTCCCGCACCAATCCCGCTGTCTTTTCCGCAACCAGTGGGCACTGCAGGGGCTGGAGTACATCCTGGATCAATACAATAAAATTATTATTTGACTCTGTTATTATTTGCTTTTTGATTTGTTTTAAATAAAACAGACCCTAACCCGCCCACCCACCCCACTTATAACAGTCTTATCAAAAACAATTTTGCTCAAAGAAAATGCACACTTTCCATCCAGGAGAACAAAGTCATCTACTTGAGTGTCATCAAAAATATATTTTTAAAAAAAATCCCGCTGTCTGGAATTCAAACCTGATCCTCTAAGCAGGCGGCAAGGATACCTTCTTGAAGCCAGTCGGGTCCTTCCTTAAATATGCAGATCAGATGCAATGACATCATCGAGCCCCAACTGCAGTTCTAACTGGTGGCCTTAATGGGGAAGTTGTTGTGCCTTTTCTTCAGCAAGTGAAGGCAGCGGGAAAAGAATCCAGAGCCAGAAGAGGCCCAAATAGGTATGTTTTCAAACTTTTGTTTTTCCTTTCCTGGTGCGGCCTGCAGCATGCAGATGAAGTATAGGCATTAAAATTACCACTGGGATGGCGATGAGTGGGGGCTCAATCTTTCCTTCTAACCTCAGAGATCGGCTTCATGGCTCCTTTATGTCTGAACTGCATCCAGGGCTTGTGGTGCTACTTTTAATGATTTGTAAATCTGTACCCAGAGTTCCCTTTGCTCTCCTACCCCATTTAGCCTCTTACTTTCCAAGGAGCATGTATTCCTCCTACCAAAATGCACCATCTCATACTTATTTATATTGAAATTCATTTTCCATTTACAAGCCCATTCTGCAAGTTTATTAACGTCTTCCTGTATTTTGTCGCAGTCCTCCTCAGCATTAACTACACCCCCCAATGTGGTGTCATCCGCAAATTTTGAAATTGCACTTCTGATTCCCGAACCCAAATCGTTTATGTAAATGGTGAACAGCAGTGGTCCCAGCACCAATCCCTTTGGAACACCACTTCCCAAATTCCACCAGTCTGAGTAACTACCCTTAACCCCTACTCTCTGTTTTCTGTTTTGTAGCCAACTTGCTATCTATTCTGCTACATGTCCCCTGACTCCACATGCTTTGACCTTAGTCATGAGTCTACTTTATCAAAGGCCTTTTGAAAATCCAAGTATATTACACCTACTACATTAGCCCTGTTTACTCTTTCTGTTATCAGTACTACAATTACCTCCAACTTTTATGTGCTTTTTTAAATCACAAACAGTTAAATAATTAATTGTTATTGGAAAATGTTATTTGGAACACTGCCCTTTCCGTTCTGTGCCCTGGACTTGAATCCAACTCAGGCTAATGGGATAAAATTCTCTTCCCTCAAACTGTTGTTAAGGTCTCACTGAAAGTTCTTCATGGAGTGTCTCTACATCCCAAAACATTGCCACAATGCAACACAATCTGGCACTAAATTGCATGTCTCACTCAGAATTAGAAAATCCAATCTGGTGGATTGGGATTGGGGTGGAGGAGACAGATTCATTGCAAGATGGAGTTTAAAGAGTATTGTAATGGGAGTGTTGAGGGAGCTTTATCCTTCATATAACCTGTGACACCACCTGGACTGAAGGTATCTGATACCAACACTGAGTGTAAAAAGCAAATACACAATAATTTCTCCAAAACTAAAATTTAAACAACCTACTGGCTGGGGAAAGGGTTGAATAAATACAAGGCAGTTCCCTGGAAAGATGAGGGGAAAATCAGTGGAGGAGAAAGTAGGGTAGAATTTTTTTTATGCTCGTTTTCATGTCTGAACTAGCTGGAGGCCCAAAGCTCCCCCGAAATTGGGCTTTGGGCCTCATCAGCGTATTGCCAGCAAGCTGCAGATGCAAATCGGGCATCCAGAGGCAGCTTATGAAGTTGATCCAGCGGTTTCACCAGCAGCTGCTGTCATGTAGGTCCTAGTGGGGAGCAGCAGAACGGGAGGGGGTTGGGTAGGGTGATTGTTGGCCGGCAGTGGTCTTCGAGAACACTGTGGGAGCCAGGAGGAGCATTTCTACTCCTCCCCCAGCTCCACATGAAGGTGAATTTAAAAACAAATATTTTCCTTTAGGCTGCATTAAAAACGTAAAAGCTTAGTGGAGCAGGCCCGCTACCAGCTCCGCTGAGTGCCGACCGATTTCATGGAAAGGGCCTTAAACAGGCATTAGGCCCCTCATTAACATATTTAAGGAGCCTAACGCCTGTTTATGCCAGCCTCCCGAGACGCCTAAACATTATCCGAGGCCAATATTTCAGACGTTCTTGGGGCGCAGGTCATAGCCCGGCCAAATTGGTCTTTTTTGGCCCCCTTTTCCGGCCAGAGAACGAGTCAACAGGGACCACTTTGTTTCCCAATAATTTTTTTTAAAAAAAAGTCCATGAATCATTAGCACGATTTATATTGACGTGTGAAAGTCATTTGATCTGTCATTCCATGTTGAACTAAATCCTTTAATCACATTACCTCATTAAAAATCCTGTTTACGCTATATAAAGGGTGTTTTGCAGATGAATCATTTCTTATTGAATTAAATTGATTGCCACAGCGAGACCACCTAAGATCTGGAAGAAGTGTTACAGAGATAATTAAACTTGAGTGGAAATATTAGACGTGGGAATTGAGAAGGGTCTTGGGACTGTTAAATTATTCCAGCCTTCACCTTGATGAGCGTAAAATTTGGAGCCTCAACAAGTGGTGCCTGGTAGTGCTGAAATGGGAATTCAATCTCCTTCTACATCAGTGAGCTTCTCATCTCATGCATCAGTGAGGGAGCACTCATGGAGCCCATCCACCCTGTACAAGGCAGAAGAGATAATCAGAGGGATCGTCATCCCCTTCCACCCCCATGCATTTAACAGCAGCTGGCTCAATGCAACATTGGTGGAGGTCAATTTTCACGAGTGCTCATATTTGGTACACTACAGCCTAATGGCGTGTCATACATCGAGCAAGAAAAAACAAAACATTAAAAAAGAAACATTTTCTCCTAATCCATGCAAATTGGGTAAAGTACTTGGAATGTAAAAAACTAAGAGCTTATTTTCATTATCACGATACTTAAAATCATTGTTTTTTTTTCAGTATGTACTTACATTAGCTGTCTTACTTATGCCAGGACTTTCCATTTACACAAGTAAACAGGGTTTCCGCTGTACTTCCGGCTAAGTTATGGTGATGGAGCTGGAGCAGTTCTGAGGAAATTCTTAGCTTTAGCGTATAATGAGGCTGATTTTGGCTTGCTGTGGTAATCGGGCAAGCATTGGGTATTGTGATCATGCCACCCGCAGCAGCGAGAGGCCCTAATCACCTTAGTGGTTGGGCCTTATTAGCATGCAGACGGCCAGTAACTCCTAGCCTCGCAAAAATGGGAAAATAAAATGTTGTCTGTTTTGGAGCAGTCTGCAGCGGCCCCTTTAAGGACGGCTCGTTAGGCTGTGCCATGCTGGGGCCAAAGGGTAAGGAAGCATCCAGGCTTGGGCTGATAAGTGGCAAGTAACATTCGCGCCAGACAAGTGCCAGGCAATGACCATCTCCAACAAGAGAGAGTCTAACCACTTCCCCTTGACATTCAATGGCATTACAATCACTGAATCCTCCACCATCAATCCTGGGGGTCACCATTGACCAGAAACTTAACTGGACCAGCCATATAAATACTGTGGCTACAAGAGCAGGTCAGAGGCTGGATATTCTGCGGCGAGTGACTCACCTCCTCATTCCCCAAAGCCTTTCCACCATCTACAAGGCACAAGTCAGGAGTGTGATGGAATATACTCTCCACTTGCCTGGATGAGTGCAGCTTCAACAACACTCAAGAAGCTCGACATATCCAGGACAAAGCAGCCCGCTTGATTGGCACCCCATCCACCACCCTAAACATTCACTCCCTTCACCAGCGGCGCACCGTGGCTGCAGTGTGTACCATCCACAGGGAGTGAAGGGCAAGGCTGGTAGAAGTAGGGAACCTTGGATGACTCGGGAGATTGAGGCCCTAGTCAGAAAGAAGAAGGAGGCATATGACATGCAATGGCAGCTGGGATCAAGTGGATCCCTTGAAGAGTATAATGATTGCCGGAGTAGAGTTAAGAGAGAAATCAGGAGGGCAAAAAGGGGACATGAGATGATTGCTTTGGCAGATAAGGCAAAGGTGAATCCAAAGAGCTTCTACAAATACATAAAGGGCAAAAGAGTAACTAGGGAGAGAGTAGGGCCTCTTAAGGATCAACAAGGTCATCTATGTGCGGAACCACAATAGATGGGTGAGATCCTAAATGAATATTTCGCATCGGTATTTACGGTTGAGAAAGGCATGGATGTTAGGGAACTTGGGGAAATAAATAGTGATGTCTTGAGGAGTGTACATATTACAGAGAGGGAGGTGCTGGAAGTCTTAACGCGCATCAAGGTAGATAAATCTCCGGGACCTGATGAAATGTATCCCAGGACGTTATGGGAGGTTAGGGAGGAAATTGCGGGTCCCCTCGCAGAGATATTTGAATCATCGACAGCTACAGGTGAGGTGCCTGAAGATTGGAGGGTAGCAAATGTTGTGCCTTTGTTTAAGAAGGGCGGCAGGGAAAAGCCTGGGAACTACAAACCGGAGAGCCTGACATCTGTAGTGGGTAAGTTGTTCGAGGGTATTCTGAGAGACAGGATCTACAGGCATTTGGAGAGGCAGGGACTGATTAGGAACAGTCAGCATGGTTTTGTGAGAGGAAAATCATGTCTCACGAATTTGATTGAGTTTTTTGAAGGGGTAACCAAGAAGATAGATGAGGGCTGTGCAGTAGACGTGGTCTACATGGACATTAGCAAAGCCTTTGACAAGGTACCGCATGGTAGGTTGTTAGATAAGGTTAAATCTCACGGGATCCAAGGTGAGGTAGCCAATTGGATACAAAATTGGATTGATGACAGAAGACAGAGGGTGGTTGTAGAGGGTTGTTTTTCAAACTGGAGGCCTGTGACCAGAGGTGTGCCTCAGGGATCGGTGCTGGGTCCGCTGTTATTTGTTATTTATATTAATGATTTGGATGAGAATTTAGGAGGCATGGTTAGTAAGTTTGCAGATGACACCAAGATTGGTGGCATTGTGGACAGTGAAGAAGGTTATCTAGGATTGCAACGGGATCTTGATAAATTGGGCCAGTGGGCCGATGAATGGCAGATGGAGTTTAATTTAGATGAATGTGAGGTGATGCATTTTGGTAGATCGAATCGGGCCAGGACCTACTCCGTTAATGGTAGGGCGTTGGGGAGAGTTATAGAACAAAGAGATCTAGGAGTACAGGTTCATAGCTCCTTGAAAGTGGAGTCACAGGTGGATAGGGTGGTGAAGAAGGCATTCAGCATGCTTGGTTTCATTGGTCAGAACATTGAATACAGGAGTTGGGATGTCTTGTTGAAGTTGTACAAGACATTAGTTAGGCCACACTTGGAATACTGTGTACAGTTCTGGTCACCCTATTATAGAAAGGATATTATTAAACTAGAAAGAGTGCAGTAAAGATTTACTCGGCTGCTAGTGGGACTTGATGGTTTGAATTATAGGGAGAGGTTGGATAGACTGAGACTTTTTTCCCTGGAGAGTAGAAGGTTTAGGGGTGATCTTATAGAAGTCTATAAAATAATGAGGGGCATAGATAAGGTAGATAGTCAAAATCTTTTCCCAAAGGTAGGGGAGTCTATAACAAGGGGGCATAGATTTAAGGTGAGAGGGGAGAGATACAAAAGGGTCCAGAGGGGCAATTTTTTCACTCAAAGGGTGGTGAGTGTCTGGAATGAGCTGCCAGAGGCAGTAGTAGAGGCGGGTACAATTTTGTCTTTTAAAAAGCATTTGGACAGTTACATGGGTAAGATGAGTATAGAGGGATATGGGCCAAGTGCAGGCAACTGGGACTAGCTTAGTGGTATAAACTGGGCGACATGGACATGTTGGGCCGAAGGGCCTGTTTCCATGTTGTAAACTTCTGTGATCTATGATTCTATGATGCACTGCAGCAACTCGCCAAGGCTTCTTCGACAGCACCACCCAAATCCACGACCTCTACCGCCTAGAAGGACGAGGGCAGCAGGGACATGGGAATAACACCACCTGCACGTTCCCCTACAAGTCACATACCATCCCGACTTGAAAATATATCGCCATTCCTTCATCGTCGCTGGGTCAAAATCCTGGAACTCCCTTCCTAACAGCACTGTGGGAGAACCTTCACCACACGGACTGCAGCGGTTGAAGAAGGCGGCTCATCACCACCTTCTCGAGGACAATTAGGGATGGGCAATAAATGCTGGCCTTGCCAGCGATGCCCACATCCCATGAACGAATAAAAAATAAAGGTGTGCCGCATGCCTACTTAAGGTATCTGACTTCTCATGGTCGGAAAATCATGGGCAGTGCAAGCCAGAATTTCCAATATGCATTCTCAGTGGGGCAGTCTCCCCACCAGGGGCGTGAAGCCAAAATTAACTCCCAATGTGTTTTAAAAGCTCAGTAATTTTACAGTGGTTAATAGCACTCCATAGGATGACGATGGGTACGTATTATAAATGATAGGTCTGATTATCTGATTACACATTTACAGATTGGAGTTTCGCCTACTTGGCGAAATTGGCATTTCCTGTGATTTTCCATCTGGATGAGTACTTACTGACAGATTTCCCCCCATGTCTTTTATTTTATAGGCTCCTCCCAGGAGACCTACATTCATTGGCTTCAAGCTGGATAGCCTGATTTTTGATTTGGCCTCTGTAAAGCCTCTTGGGACTTTCTTTCTACATTAAATGCACTATCTAAATGCAAATTGTCATTGTTGTTGATGCTGTGCTTGGGAAAACCAGAAGAAAATATAACTGAAGATGCTGCAGTTGGTGTCTAAAGGGATCCAATACACTTTTATACCAATGATATTCAACGGATGTACGACAAGGGGATCCTTCTTTAGCTGATATCATGCAGCGCATAGGTTCTAATCTATTCAGTGCAAAAGAGTAAGGCACGTGAACGATTATTGTGGACAGAGCATTCCAAGGTCCCATGCCACTGACACTCAGCAGGTGAATCATTGGACAATCATAGAATCATACAGAACAGAAGGTGGCCATTAGCACATCGTGCCTGTGCCGGCTCTTTGAAAGAGCTATCCAATTAGTCCCACTCTCCTGCTCTTTCCCCAGAGCCCTGCAAATTTTTCCTTTTCAAGTATATATATCCAATTTCCTATTAAAAGTTACTGTTGAATCTGCTTCCACCACCACTTCAGGCAGTGTATTCCAGATCATAACAACTCGCTGTGTTAAAAAAAAAAATCACCTGATTCTTTTGCCAATTATCTTAAATCTGTGTCCTCTGGTTACCAGCCCTCCTGTGAGTGGAAACAGTTTCTCCCTATCTACTCTATCAAAACCTTTCATAATTTTGAACACCTCTATTAAATCTCCCCTTAACCTTTTCTGCTCTAAGGAGAACAATTCCAGTTTCTCCAGTCTCTCCACATAACTGAAGTCCCTCATCCGTGGTATCATTCTAGTAAATCTCTTCTGCATCCTCTCTAAGGCCTTGACATTCTTCCTAAACTGTGGTGCCCAGAATTGGACACAATACTCCAGCTGAGTCCCAACTGGTGATTTATAAAGGTTTAGCATAACTTCCTTGCTTTTATACTCTGTTGGGGGGAAGAAAAATTGGACAAGGCCTGTTTTTGGGCGTAGGTAGCACTGCTATTAACTCGCACCCGATGGCCCATGTGCAGGCAGGACGAGACTTCCGTGAGGCATGAGGACTTAGCTGCAAGCAACGTTGGAAATCGGCGTTGAATGAGGATTCCATGCAATTCGTACTTTCCACCAGCAGGGGGAGCTCCAATCACTTGATGGGACAATGTCTCTTAAAGGTAGCCGATACCTGTTACTTGCTAAAAATAACAGTCTGCTGTCTGCACGGAGTCTGAATGGAGATCAGACATCGCATACGTAAAACACAGATGCAGATCCCATCCCTATGTTTACAAACTGATGAGTTATGTTAAAACATTGAATAAAGGTTGCGCACTACTAAATCCCACATCCTCCAATCTGCATGCCAGACCTCACCAATCTGCCGATCCAAGTTTGTTCCAGACCTGCGAGAGTGCTTGCACCAAGGTTCTCTTATGATGCACTAGAGACCTTGGTGCAAGAGGTGGACAGAAGGAGGGACATCATATATCAGCAGGGAGGGTGTGGGGGGGGGGGAGGTGCAAGAGGCCCTCCAGACATATGCCCAAAAGGAAGTGGGAGGCAGTAGAGGATGAAGTCAATGCCAGGCGCATAGCTCCAGATCATGGATGCAGTGCAGGAAGAAGTTCAGTGCTTTGACATGAGTGGTCAAGGTGAGTGAGGTCAAATGTTAAGTGGCATCTCCTACCAACTACACCACACCCCCCATCACACACAAACCAACAAACTCTTTCCATCAATACTCAACTCTACCAGTCAGATATTTCCTCTCACCCTCACACGTTACCAGTGTTGCAAGCCACCCACCCACAACTCACAGGCCACACACTTATAGTTATTCAACCATGACAGGCACATTGAATCATAGAAAGGTTACAGCACGGAAGGAGGCCATTTGGCCCATCGAGTCCGTGCCAGCTCTATGCAAGAGAAATCCAGCTAGTCCCACTCCCCGTCCTATCCCCATTGCCCTGCAAATTTTTTTCTTTCAAGTACATATCCAGTTCTCTTTTGAAAGCCACAATTGAATCTACCTCCATCCAGCAGTGCATTCCGGATCTTAACCAATCACTGCGTAAAAAAGTTTTTCCTCATGTCACCTTTGGTTCTTTTGCCAATCACCTTAAATCTATGTCCTCTGGTTCTTGATCCTTCCGCCAATGGGAACAGTTTCTCTCTATCTATTCTGTCTAGACCCTTCATGATTTTAAATCCCTCTATCAAATCTCCTCTCAAACTTCTCTGTTCCAAGGACAACAACCCCAGCTTTTCCAGTCTATCCATGTAACTAAAGTTCCTCATCCCTGGAATCATTCTAGTAAATCTTTTCTGCACCCTCTCTAAGGCCTTCACATCTTTCCTAAAGTGCGTTGCCCAGAACTGGACACGGCATTACAGTTGTGTTTAACCAGTGTTTTATAAAGGGTCATCATGATTTCCTTATATTTGTACTCTATGCTTCTATTTATAAAGCCCAGGATCCAATTTGCTTTTTTAACTGTTTTCACAACCTGCCCTGCCACCTTCAATGATTTGTGCACATAGATCTCTCTGTTCCTGTAACCCTTTTAGAATTGTGCCCTCTCGACACATGTCCCGCTTTCTTGCAAGAGAAGGTGGCGCATATCAGGAGGCAGCAAGTGGCAGTGGCATTTAGCCCCACGAGCCTTTCCACCATTCAACGAGATCATCGCGGACCTGTGATCTAACTCCATATACCCGCCTTAGCCCCATATCCTTCAATACCCTTGATTCACAGAAATTTATTAACCTCAGATTTAGAATTCACAATTGAGCAAACATCAACTGCTGCTTGCAGAAGAGTGTTCCAAACGTCTCTACCCTTTGCGTGTAGAACCATTTCCTAACTTCACTCCTGCACGTCCTGGCTCTAAATGTTAAGCTATGTCCCCACGTCCTAATATTCAAGTATAGGAGACCTCCAAAAACAGTTACAAATGTATGGGCAGCCAGAAGCAGTAATCCAGCCATTAACCTGTAAATCCTGCATGGTCCCTTTAAATAGCGCTGGTGGGGGTCTTCCAGGCACTCTAAGACACGTTCAGATGGTTGCGGTTAAGACTGTGCATTGAGTTGATCGTTAGACACCATTTTGGGACTTATCACTTTAATCAGTGTTGCACATTGATTGTGTCCATTTTCTCCTTACTTTACATGCTGCTGACCTTCGGTAATTGCGCATGCACTAATACCTATACCAAGATGGCGTCTGGTGCACGTCACGCTGGAAACGTGCCCAATTTCTAGCCCTGTGCCTCTATTTATAAAGCTAAGGATTTTGTGTGCTTTTTTAACAGCCTTATCAACTTGTCCTGCCACCTTCTGATCACAGGTGTTTTGCTTGGGATTTTATGATTCTTGATATTAAAGGATGAAAAATCACAGGCAATGCACCTGCGATTTTCTAGTAAGCCATCCTCTGCATGTGAAGAAAGCTCCGCCTATGATTTGGGACATTTTTACATGTTAAAGGTGTTATATAAATGCACATTGGTGTTGGTGTTGTATATACTGATGACACTCAGCTATATGGTTTAGTGCCTACTAGGGCCTATTTTTACTCACACTGCCCGGCGCGATTAGGGCAGTTACAGCCCTTAAGTCAGAGTGTTGCACTTACCGACCTGTTCCCACTGTGATCCTGCCTGCTGTCGTAAACTTGAGCTCATTCAAAACTCTGCTCTCCACATCCTAATCCGCACCAAGTCCCACTCACCCTATGCTTGCTGACCTACATCAGCTTCTGGTCCACAGACGCCTCAATTTTAAAATTCTCATCCTTGTGTTCAAATCCATCCATGGCCTCACCGCTCCCTTTCTCTGTAATCTCCTCCAGTCCTACAACCCTCCAAGATCTCTGTGTTCCTCCAACTCTGGCCTCTTGTGCAATGTCTGCTCCCTTCATGTCACCATTTGTGGCCGAGCCTTCAGCTGTTCAGAACCTAAGCTCTGGAATTCCCTTCCCAACCCTCTTCACCTCTCCATATCTCTCTCCTCCTTTAAAACGTTCCTTAAAACCTACCTCTTTGACCAAGCTTTTAGTTACTCATTTTATTATCCTAATGGGCCAAATTTTGCTGAAAAAATGAAGTCATCTGAACAATGCGCGCCGTTATTAATGCGCAAATCTGCCAGCAACTTTTAGCGAGGAAGAGATACCCCGTGAATTGTGAATCGCCACAAGTTGCTGGATGATTTGCACTGCTCCGCCATCGCTAAAACAACATCTCGTACTTAAACTCCCCGTGATTTTCACGAAGTTGCTGCATTTGCATATTAATTGTCCATTAAACTCGTCACAGAAAGTTAAGTCTAGTAATTAACAGTGTAAGCACCCTTTTAACAACGTGATAATTGTTAATGACTGCCAATCAATCCTTCTTGCCCAGGAAGTGAACAATTATAAGTGTGGAGTCTCATTCCTTCAGGTTATGAATTGTCTTAGGAGATTTTAAAAATGTTAAATTTTAAATTTAATTTTTTTTTCATACTTTCCCTTTCTGTCCCCTCTCTCTCAATCCAATCTTTCTTTCCCTCTCTTTATTTCTCTTTTTGTTCCTGATTTGATATTGAATTCACCCATTCTAATTCGCCCTCCACCTCAATCCTTCCTCTGTTTATTTCTCAATCCGTAATTCATATTGGTTAAGGAGATAGACTATGTATCCTGTTGTTCACCAAGGTCCCAGATGCCCTGTTTCCCTCATTGTGTGGTTACCAGCTCGCACTTCCAGCACTTTGTGGGGAAAAAATTTTAAAAGGTAAACATGCAGGAGCAAGTCTAACTAACAGGGCGTGCCGCAAAATGCCCCCTCCAGCAAAACCTGGCCCCATATCACCTTCTTTAGCTCAATGTCAATTTCTTTCTGATTACACTCCTGTGAAGCACCTTGGGTCATTTTCCTACTTTAAAGGTGCTATATAAATGCAAATTGTTGTTGTTGTTGCTGCCGTTGTATTCAAAGAAGAATTTGGTACAATACAAAACCAGTACATTGCTCTAAAAGGAAAATGCTCCTCTTGTGTAGTAAGCAATCATAGAGCGATTGATTGCATTGGCAAAGTGCCAAATTCAAATTTCAAGTAGGCACATTCTAATCTTCAGTTGGCACCACTCAACACTCCACATTGCAGCAAGTTGCTGCAGCAAATCCTCTCTTCCCCATCGGAGGTGAGCACTATAACAATGTCATAAATGGCCCTGGCACTGACCCTACATATTTAAATTAACTTGACCCAGGGAACCAGACCAGGGTCAAGAGTACAGGTTGTACCAACTCAAGATTAACTGCCATTAAGGCAAAGAGGAAAATGTAGCCCAATTTTTTAAGAAACACACCGCCCTCAAAATGGCTTCTCTAGCTGTGCGCCAGGAAATAAGCTTCAGTTCTTTTGGCTCTGCATGAAATATGTCAGAAAAAATCCTGCCAAGCCAATATCGTTGTTTACTAATAGATATATGCATCTGGGAAAACAATTGGCAAACACCCCTTAGTGCCTAGAAGCTACGTTTATGTAAATCCAACTATTAAACAATGGTATATTGATGATGGCTTCGGTCTTGACAATGTTTTGGAGGAAATTTCTGCTCAACCAGTATTGGATGTCAGACAATCAGCCTGACAACACAGAGGCAGTGGAGGGGTTGGAATCTTACAAGTAAATCCAGAGACAGTATCCTTGGCACTCTATCCCAGATTACATTATGCCCAAGGTCCTGCTTCAGTTCATAGAATCATACAATCATAAAATGGTTACAGCACATTCCAGATCATAACCACTCACTGCGTTAAAAAAAGTTTTTCCTCCATGTCACCTTTGGTTCTTTTGCCAATCACCTTAAACCTGTGTCCTGTGGTTCTCGACCCTTCCCCCAATGGGAACAGTTTCTCGATATTTACTTTATCTAAACCTTTCATGATTTTGAACCTCCATCAAATCTCCTCTCAACCTTCTCTGCTCTAAGGAGAATAACCCCAGCTTCTCCAGTCTATCCACGTAACTGAAGTCCCTCATCCCTGGAACCATTCTAGCAAATCTTTTCTAAAGCCTTCATATCCTTCCTAAAGTGCGGTGCCCAGACACAATACTCCAGTTGTGGCCAAACCAGTATTTTATAAAGGTTGAAAATAACTTCCTTGCTTTTGTACTCTATGCCTCTATTTATAAAGCCCAGAATCCCATATGCTTTTTTAACTGCTTTATCAATCTGTCCTGCCACCTTCAAAGATTTGTGCACATATACCTCCAGGCCTCTCTGTTCCTGCACCCCGTTTAAAATCGTGCCATTTAGTTTATATTGCCTCTCCTCATTCTTCCTGCCAAAATGTGTCACTTTGCACTTCTCTGAGTTAAATTTCATCTGCCATGTGTCCGCCCATCCCACCAGCCTGTCTATGTCCAGTTGAAGTCTATTACTATCCTCCCCATTGTTTACTACACTTCCAAGTTTTGTGTCATCTGCATATTTTGAAATTGTGCTCTGTACACCCAAGTCCAAGTCATTAATATATATCAAAAATAACAGTGGTGATAGTACTGACCCCTGGGGAGCACCATTGTATACATTCCTCCAGTCTGAAAAACAACCGTTCACCACTACTCTCTGTTTCCTGTCACTTAGCCAATTTTGTATCTATGTTGTCACTGCCCCTTTTATTCCGTGGGGTTCAATTTTGCTGACAAGCCTATTATGTGGCTCTTTATCAAACACCTTTTGAAAGTCCACATACACAAGTGCATTGCCCTCATCAACCCTCTCTGTTACCTCTTCAAAACACTCAACCAAGTTAGTTAAACACGATTTGCCTTTAACAAATATGTGCTGGCTTTCCTTTTATTAATCCACACTTGTCTACATGACTATTAATTTTGTCCCGGATTATCGTTTCTAAAAGCATCCCCACCCGAGGTTAAACTAACTGGCCTGTAGTTGCCGGGTTTATCCTTACACCCTTTTTGGAACAAGGGTGTAACATTTGCAATTCTTCAGTCCTCTGGCACTACCCCCATATCTTAGAAGGTTTGGAAGATTATGGCCAGGACCTCTGCAATTTCCACCCTTACTCCCCTCAGCAACCTAGGATGCATCCCTTCTGGACCGGGTGACTTGTCTACTTTAAATACAGCTAGCCTTTCTAGTACCTCCTCTTTATCAAGTTTTAGCCGATCTAGTACCTCAACTACCTCCTCTTTTACTGTGACTTTGGCAGCATCTTCTTTCTTGGTAAAGACAGATGCAAAGTACTTATTTAGTACCTCAGCTATGTCACCTGTTCTCTGCCTCCATGTGTGGATCTCCTTTTTGGTCTCTAATCGGCACCATCCCTGCTCTTACCATCCATTTACTATTTATATGCCTATAGAAGACTTTTGGATTCCCTTTTATGTTAGCCATCAGTCTAATCTCGCACTCTCTCTTTGCCCCACTTATTTCCTTTTTTACTTCTCCTCTGTAATTTCTATATTCAGCCTGGTTCTCACTTGTATTATCAACCTGACATCGGTCCAATGCCCCCTTTCTCTGCTTCATCTTACTCTCTTTCTCTTTCATCATCCAAGGAGCACTGGCTTTGGCTGCCATACCTTTCCCCCTCGTGAGAATGTACCTAGACCATCTTCTCTTTAAAGGCCACCCATTGTTTGATTACAGTTTGGCCTGCCAATCTTTGATTCCAATTTACCTGGGCCAGGTCGGTTCACAACCCACTGAAATTGGCCCTCCTCCAATTAAGTATTTTTACTCTAGATTGCTCCTTGTCTTTTTCCATAACTAATCTAAATCTTATGATACTATGATCACTGTTCCCCCACTGACACTTGTTCCAATTGACCCATTTCATTCCCCAGAACCAGATCCAGCAATGCTTTCTTCTTTGTTTAGCCGAAAACATGCTGATCAAGAAAGTTCTCCTGAGCACACTTCAGAAATTCCTCCCCCTCTTTGTTCTTTACACTATTACTATCCCAGTCTATATTAGGATAGTTGAAGTCCCCCATTATCACTACTCTATAGTTCTTGCACCTCTTTTTAATTTTCCTGCAAATTTGCTCCTCTATTTCCTTCCCACTAGTTGGTGGCCTATATAATACACCCAGTAGTTTAATGGTGCCTCTATTGTTTCTTAACTCGAACCAAATAGATTATGTCCTTGACCCCTCAAGGACATAAGGACATCCTCTCTCTCCAGCACTGCAATATTTTCCTTAATCAATACTGCGACCAGCAGCACCCCCCCCCACTTTATTTTTCCTTCCCTTTTTTTCCTGAACACTTAGAAACACAGAAACATTGAAAATAGTAGCAGGAGTAGGTCATTCGGCCCTTCGAGCCTGCTCCGCCATTCAGTATGATCATGGCTGATCCTCTATCTCAATACCATATTCCCACTCTCTCCCCGTGCCCCTCGATGCCTTTTGTGTCTAGAAATCTATCCAGCTCCTTCTGAAATATATTCAGTGACTTGGCCTCCCCAGCCTTCTGTGGTAGAGAATTCCACAGGTTCATCACCCTCTGAGTGAAGAAGTTTCTCCTCATCTCAGTCCTAAATCCCCTACCCCGTATCCTGAGACTGTGACCCCTCGTTCTAGACCCCCCAGCCAGGAGAATCAGCCTCCTTGCATCCAGTCTGTCTAGCTCTGTCAGAATTTTGTACGTTTCAGTGAGATCCCCTCTCATTCTTCTAAATTCTAGTGAATACAGGCCTAGTCGACCCAATCTCTCCTCATACAACAGTCCTGCCATCCCAGGAATCAGTCTGGTGAACCTTTGCTGCACTCCCTCTATGGCAAGTATATCCTTTCTTAGGTAAGGAGACCAAAACTGCACACAGGTGTGGTCTCACCAAGGCCCTGTATAACTGCAGTAAGACATCCTTGCTCCTTTACTCAAATCTTCTGGCAATGACGGCCAACATCCCATTTGCCATCCTAAGTGCTTGCTGCACCTGCATGTTTGCTTTCAGTGACTGGTGTACAAGGACATCCAGGTCCCTTTGTACATCAACACTTCCCAATCTATCACCATTTAAATAATACTCTGCCTTTCGGTTTTTCCTTCCGAAGTGGATAACTTCACATTTATCCACGTTATACTGCATCTGCCATGTATTTGCCCACTCACTCAACTTGTCTAAATCGCTTTGAAGCCTCTTTGCATCCTCCTCACAACTCACAATCCCACCTAGTTTTGTGCGGTCAGCAAACTTGGAAATATTACATTTGGTTCCCTCATCCAAAATAATTTGATATATATTGTGAATAGCTGGGGCCCAAGCACTGATCCCTATGGTACTCCACTAGTCACTGCCTGCCACCCCGAAAAAGACCCATTTATTCCTACTCTCTGTTTCCTGTCTGTCTGTTAACCAATTTTCAGTCCATATTACCACCAATCCCATGTGCTTTAATTTTGTACACTAACCTCTTTGGTGGGACTTTATCAAAGGCCTTCTGAAAATCCAAATAATCCACATCCACTGGTTCTCCCTTATCTATCCTACCAGTTACATCCACAAAAAACTCCAGTAGTTTTGTTAAACACGATTTCCCTTTCATAAATCCATGTTGACTTTGTCTAATCCCATTGATATTTTCTGAGTGCCCTGTTATCACATCCTTTATAATAGACTCTAGCATTTTCCCTAGTTCCCTGTTTTCTCTCTTCCTCTTTTTTTAAATAGTGGAGTGACATTTACCACCCTCCAATCGACAGGAACTGTTCCATAATCTATAGAATTTTTGAAGATGATAACCAATGCATCCACTATTTCCATGGCTACCTCTTTTAGTGCTCTGGGATGCAGATTATCAGGCCCTGGGGATTTATCGGCTTTCAGTCCCATTAATTTCTCCAGCGCTATTTTTTTACTAATACTAATTTCCTTTAATTCCTCCTCCTCATTAGTCCCTTGGTTCCCTAGCATTTCTGGGAAGTTATTTGTGTCCTCTTCTGTGAAGACAGAACCAAAGTATTTGTTTAATTGCTCTGCCATTTCCTTGTTCCCCATTATAAATTCTTCCATTTCTGACTGTAAGGGACCTACATTTGGTTTCACTAATCTTTTTCTTTTTCCATACTTGTAGAAGCTCTTACAGTCCGCGTTTATGTTCCTTGCAAGTTTACTCACATACTCTATTTTTCCCCTCTTAATCAATCTCTTGGTCTTTTTTTGCTGAATTCTAAACTGCTCCCAATCCTCAGGCTTGCTACTTTTTCTGGCAACTTCACATGACTCCTCTTTGGATCTAATACTATCCTTAATTTCTTTTGTTAGCCATGGTTGGACAACATCTTGTATCCAGGAATATTTAGTACCCAATCCCGTACACAGGCCCTAAACGAATCTCTTCTGTGTTATCTGTGAGGAGAAGTGGTGCTTCCGATTTTAAAATCAAGGCATTGGTAGACCAGGAACCAGTGTAGGTCAGAAAGCATGAGCTGCGTAAGGTCAGAAATGGGGATGTTCGCTGATGATTGCACAGTGTTCAGTTCCATTCGCAACCCCTCAGATAAAGAAGCAATCCGTGCCCGCTTGCAGCAAGACCTGGACAACATCGAGGCTTGGGTTGATAAGTGGCAAGTAACATTCGCGCCAGACAAGTGCAAGGCAATGACCATCTCCAAAAAGAGAGAGTCCA
Source organism: Heptranchias perlo (assembly GCF_035084215.1). Lineage (NCBI taxonomy): Eukaryota > Metazoa > Chordata > Chondrichthyes > Hexanchiformes > Hexanchidae > Heptranchias > Heptranchias perlo. Next base: position 107,348,092 of record NC_090327.1, read on the forward strand.
ACCACTTCCCCTTGACATTTAACAGCATTACCATCACCGAATCCCCCACCATCCACATTCTGGGGGTCACCATTGACCAGAAACTTAACTACAGCCCCAATATAAATAATGTGGTTAGAAGAGCAGGTCAGAGGCTGGGTATTCTGTGGCGAGTGACTCACCTCCTGACTCCCCAAAGCCTTACCACCATCTACAAGGCACAAGTCAGGAGTGTGATGGAATACTCTCCACTTGCCTGGATGAGTGCAGCTCCAACAACACTCAAGAAGCTCAACAACATCCAGGACAAAGCAGCCTGCTTGATTGGCACCCCATCCACCACCCTAAACATTCACTCCCTTCACCACTGGCTGCAGTGTGTACCATCCACAGGATGCAGTGAAGCAACTCGCCAAGGCTTCTTCGACAGCACCTCCCAAACCCGTGACCTCTACCACCTAGAAGGACAAGGACAGCGGGCACATGGGAACACCACCACCTGCACGTTCCCCTCCAAGTCACACACCATCCCGACTTGGAAATATATCACCGTTCCTTCATCGTCACTGGGTCTATATCCTGGAACTCTCTCCCTAACAGCACTGTGGGAGAACCTTCACCACTCGGACTGCAGCGGTTCAAGAAGGCGGCTCACCACCACCTTCTCAAGGGCAGTTAGGGATGGGTAATAATTGCTGGCCTTTCCAGTGACACCCACATCCCATGAACCATTACAGGAGTGTTAATGCCACTTTTAAAATATTCCATTGAGTTGCATTTTTACTGGGATCCCCACAGTTGTGGCCGTTTGGTACAGTGTAAATCCAATGTAAAGCCATCTGTGTAAATCAAGGAACTAAAAAGCAAACGTAAGCACAAAAATCTGAAACATTAAAGGGCAGCAAAAGTGCATACAATTTTAAAAAACTGGAGCTTCAGTCTTTTGAATCAAATCCACACTAATCTGTTTTTACTTCATTTTTCAGAGTTTAATTGGCTTTGAACAGGAGCTGAAAGTTCAGAGAATAAAACAGGTCCTAAACAAATCCCTACTGTGTCATCTGTGAGGAGAAGTGGTGCTAACAAAGATTTAGAACTGGTCAAAAACCAGGTAGCTAACACTTCAAACCCTTAAACACTTAGAAGACTTGATAGCAAGAATATTGACGGTTATAAAATTACCGAAAATCGAAATGTACTGGTTATCAAGTTAGTGCAACAGGAAATGAATTTAGTGTACTGCATTTGTTTCCATTGTATTTCAATAAGATGGAGATAATGAAGAACACAAGAGGCATCGATCTTTCTCTGAAGGTAATGTCATGTTCTGACAAATATCTGAATAATGGGACTTCCTCATACCTTTCTCAATGCCCAGAAATGGATCTGTGGCTCTGTGCTAACTAAACCAAATTAAGTACAGCAAACTTTGGTCCTTGCAGAATTGTAAATTCGAACAAGGTTTCCCCTCAAATAACTTTACTCAGGCAGACAGGCCGACCGGCAGGCAAGCAAGCAGATAGTAAGATAATTCTTAAAATTTTGCCTTCCTCTTTGTCGTATTGAGATCGGACAACACATCTAGTTCCAAATAGTCCCTTAGGGCATATAACCACAGAAAAAAAATGAGAGTCAACTCAACATTAGTGAATGCACAGTAGTAGGAGGTCAAATCCCACCGACTGACTGCTGTCAAATCTAAGCCTATAAAATATACAGTTCTTCTCAAATTATTAATTTTTGTCTGGAATCCTTGCTTTCTTTAACTCTCAAAATGCAAATATTTTTATTCTTCCATTGTCATTTTCTGTCAAGGCCCATTGTACTTTTAAATTGCATCAATTGTAAAACAGTAAAGACTGTAGTGTGTTATTCGGCTGTGTTTCTCTTTCTATTTTATTAGTTGATCTCTGATGGCATTGCACCTGGGGAGTGAAGACTCTGACCCCGATTTTAGGCCTATCCGCCTGGTGGCAATGGGGATGGGTAAGCAGTTAAAATATCAAAAATCGACTTACTGCCCTGTACTCACTAGGAAGTCGCTGACCGCTATTTTAATTGGCAAAGTGAAATGTGCGCAAAACACACCCACCAGAAACAGGCAGATGCCTCATAAATAAATGCAAATTGGGGTCCAATGATATCACTGGGACCCCGGCACTATTTTAAGTAGGAAGTCTCGACCAGCGGTCAACCCACTGAGTATAATCTCACGGGATTGGCCTCAGAAACTGATTGACGTGACTGGAAGCAGTATTTAAAGGGACATTCACCAGTAGACACTCAGATCATTAGGATCTGTATGCTATTGTGATCAGTGGATTTCCAAGACAGTTCTGAGGTTGTAGATTGATTGCTTCTTTCTGATTCCCCCCCCCCCCACCCCCACCTTGCTTACCCTGATTAAGCACTCGTTGCTTATCATGGGTGCTGTTTTTGCTTTATCCCTTTGGATGGAGGAACAGTTGAAGGAAAAGGAGCAGCAGCCTGAAGATCCAGGAGATGTAGCACGTGGGCCTGTTGGAACAGTACAGGTGAGGGGAGTTGCTCATATATAAGGCTTTGCCCAGCTCGTAGGTTCTATAGGCCAAGACTCAGATTCCAGGATATCCCTGACAGCTTCAGACCTTAACTACAACTCCCACTTTCTCATCGGCAGGAAGCGCAAGCGATGTGGCATAGGTGTGCCGGCATTTCCGGGGGTGGGGCAGGAGGGAATAAGTTGCTACTTGGGGTGGTGACCCTCTGTTGGAACTCTGTGCTGGGGGGGGATGGTCAACACCCTTAGTGTTGACCTGCTTTTTTTTCTTCTCCTAGGTTCCTGGGCCACTGGAGCCTGCTCCATTTTGCCAGTTTTCATGCTTCCATTTCTACCTGCCTCTTTCTCACCTCCTTACTTATTCACACAGTGTCTTTGTCTTGTAAACGTATTTTAATTTCTTTGATTTCTCTCATCTCACTTCTGCCATTTAACCATTTCCTGTTATCCACTTAAGTACTTTACATGTCATTCGATCTCTCTTCTCACGTGTGTGTGTGTTTTTTGCCCTCCCTCTTCCCTTTTTGTCTGTTCCTTTTTCAATGCTGTTCATCTATAATATCCTCCAGTTCTGATTAAGTGTCGATATCTGAAATGGTAACTTGTCAGTTCTTGAGGGAGAAAGGAATAGAAGGGTATGCTGATAGGGTTAGATGAATTAGGGTGGGAAAAGGCTCGTGTGGAGTATAGACCCATTGGGCTGACTGGCCTGTTTCTGTGCTGTAAATTCTATGTAATGATATATTCTCTCTTCAGATACTGACTGACCTTCTGAGTGTTTCTAGCATTTTCTGGTTTCGTTTGTGATTTTATACATTTTTTTATAATTAAATAGCAATTTGGAAAGCTGAGTAGTAGAGTTGGTTGGAGCTCAGCATGAGGAACTGGGAGACGCAAAACTAATGTAAGGACGTAATTACAGCATGACAAGTTTACATAGACAGTTTTGTTTGTAAATATGGCCATAGGAATTTATAATGGGAAAAGTTGACACGAAATTGTGACAGAAACATGGCAATAGGAAGTACAGTTTTGTAGACAGGACGTATATGAAGACATAAGAGCCTGGAATTTCAGCGAGGAGTTCTTCTGATCAGTGGAAACCGTTTCTCCGGGTTGTCTGCCAATCTTCCACTGAAATTATGGCAGGAAATTGGAAGAACACCTGCAGAAATTCTATCCCAGGATTTTTAATATAAATGGAATCGTAACACATCATCATCAGAAAGTTTATCTTTTTTACAGTGGGTGTTGCAAAAAGCCTGAAAACATTGCTGGCGTTTTCTGTAGTTATTTGATGGTCATTTTAAGTAAAATTTGAAACATACGTAAAGATAATTTTTACAGGGATGAGGTCAGGTATCTTGTTCATTACATTTTGAAATTATCTTACTACAAAATGACAATATCATGGTATTATTCCCAAGAATATGGAATGCAGTTTTTAGCAGAAGAATCCAGCAAAATGGATCACTCTTATTAATGACAGACCAAATTTTAATTTCAAAGTCACTAAGCTCAAAGCCAACCCCTCCCCCCCCATACCTGTTCCTTTCAAGGACTATATGCAATGTACCCTATCTTGGTCTCTACCCCTCATGAGGGAAAGTTCTGCACATTTTCTCGAATAGATATCCATCTATCCCGAAGCTCTATTGAAGAAGAAAGAACTTTCATTTATATAGCACCTATCATGCCCTCAGAATTTCCCAAGAACTTCTAAGTCAATGAAGTATTTTTGAAATATAGTCACTATTGTAATGTAGGCTAACACGGCAGCCAATTTGCGCACAGCAAGGTCCCGTAAACAGCAATGAGATAAATGACCAGATAATGGGGGCTAAACTGGGTCACATAGCGCCCATTGTGTAGGTGCTACGTGGACTCCTAAGCACAGAAAATGGCCTTCGAGATGAATGTGCACACAGGTCTTAAATGGCATGGAGGACCGCCCACCACTGCCATTTAAATGCGTGCAGGATTTACAGGTTTGTTGCTGGATTATTGCTTTTGGCTGCTGATGCATTTGTCCCTGTTTTTGGAGGTCTCCTATACTTGAATACTAGGACGAGGGGTCATAGCTTAAAAATCAAAGCCAGGACTTTCAGGAGTGAAGTTAGGAAACGCTTCTACACACAAAGGATGGTAGAAGTTTAGAATTCTCTTCTGCAAATGGCAGTTGATGCTAGCTCAATTGTTAATTTTAAATTTGAGATTGATAGATTTTTGTTAACCAAAGGTATTATGGGATATGGAGCTAAGTCGGGCACATGGAGTTAGGTCACAGGTCAACCATGATTTCATTGAATGGTGTAACATGCTCGAGGGGCTAAATGTCCTACTCCTGTTCCTACAATAAAGTTTCAATAGTTTACATGGAGTGGGCTGGCTAGCTGACAGGCAACAGCAAGGGCACTGGCAGAGCGGCAGAAATGGGACAGGAATGCTGCCATCCTGAGAGAGGACAGCAGGTTCATGTTCCAAGGAGTCGCTATCACTTGCTGCCTCCTGTAATGCACCACCTTCTCCTGTAAGAAAGCGGGATGTATGTCGGTGAGTGTCCTGCAAGATGATTGGGTGATGTGGCTGTCATGCTTGAGTAGCTGCTAGTGTGTGTGACCTGTGAGTTGTGGGTGTGTGATTTGCAACAGTGATAATGGGCACAATTTTAAAAGGCTGACGGGATGGCAGCTGTGGGGGGGGGGGGGGCGGGGTGCGTAAATGTCCGCACGGGTAACCCGAATAATAAAAACTTAACGTTCCCCGTGCGATCGCAACTTAATTGACGGCCATTAATCTTGTTTCCGGGTTTGGCGTCCGAAAGCTGCGCAGCGGGCAGAATGTGCACCCGCCTGACAGGCTGTCAGCTGGAGCGTCTAGAGTTAAAGGGCCATTGCTCCAATGGATTTTGCTGGAGCAAAGAGCAAGGAGACACAATGGAGCAGCACAGGGGCAAGGCTGCTCCTAGATTTAATGATGCCTCACTCCAGGTGCTGCTGGCCGAGGAGAGGAGGAGGAAGAGGGAACTATTTTACCCGGCCGACAGGAGGAAGCGTCCTGCCTCTCTACCAAGAAGGGCTGGCTTGAGGTGGCAGAGGAGGTGACCAGCAGGAGCAACAGATCCCACACTTGGGTCCAGTGCAGGAAGCTCTTCAATGACCTAACTAGGTCAGCAAAAGTGAGTACAATTACTGATTCTTCTGCATTCCGTGTCGTATGTCCCCCCCATCCCTCACATCATTCTGCTCTGCCAAGATTACTCCATCACATCACTCCTCACACCCACTAAAGGCTCATGCTCAACTTACCTTCACTTCCTCAGCACTTCCTCACCTCCCCATTTGTGAACCCACCACTCCAACTCACCTCAAACCTGATCCAAAGTGACGAATCTGTCTGATAGTCACCCTCTGATGCATCTGCTTCATTGTCAGCCTCACCCAAAGAAATGTATCCATCGGGCGAACACGTCACCTTCAGTCATTCACAGGTCTGTTCTTTCTCCCCTTGTAGAAGAGAGTGCAAAATGCACATGAGAGGAGTAGGACTGGATGGGGTCCAAGACAAATAGTGTCCCTGATAGGTGTGGAGGAGGAGGCGATGGACATAAGTCACACGGTTGCATGCCTGGCTGTTGGAGATGGTGAGACAGGCAACCCACAGACGGCTGGTGACAGAATTTTAACATCCTTCACACACATTATGAATTGATGTTATCAGCGATTGACCTGTTGCACATCTCAGTATGCTCATTGGAAACATTGTAACTTCTCCGATGATTCTTTAATATTGCTTTATGTTGTCTTCATGGAAATTCATGGATTGATGAGGAGGTAGCCAGTATGGAAGGATACGATTCCTCAGAGGAGCTCAATTCCTCTGGGTGCACCGTCACATCCTATCCATCCATGCACCAATGAGGATACTGGCACTTCGGTGGGTCTTGTTAGGCAGATAGTTGTGTTGTCACCTGATGATTCAACACTCACAAGTGAGCACATGCAGACACTGGTGGCAGGGGCAGCTGTGGAGAGTCCGCGTCGGGGGGGTGCACTTGTCTCCAAGCTCTGCCCAACTGGACACAGATGCTGAACCCTGGGGGTCATCATTGAGAGTGAGAATGATCGAGGTTCAGCTCCACCTTTGCGAGGTAATGGAAAAGGTGCCACGTGCACTCTCCACAATAGTGGATAGGATGGAGGAGTCCAACTCCATCGTTAGTGGATTGATAGCGCAGGTAAGTGCGGGAATGTCTGCGATGGAGAGAATGGCAGCCTCCATTGAGCTTCAAGCATGGCTCACAAATGAGACCATGACAATGGCCAAGCGGACTCTGGATGCCAACATGTCTACCACCTTAAACAGGCAGACAGAAACTTCATCCGTGGCCTTAGAAAGTGCCACATCACCTCACCAGCTTTCTGTCGAGCAAGGTGGTGGGAGTGATGTTGCGCTGGCCCAGGAGAGGGATGATGGCGAGAGGGGACATGGAAGTGGGAACCCCACTCAAAGCGCTCCCACCTCTCACCTATTGACCCCACCCACCCCCTCAACCAGTACCTACAATGCTGTCTCGTTTCCCGATGGCCGAGTCTGCTCCTGCACAGGTGCTGGTGGAAGAGTCTTTGGCGGGGCTGTCACGGGCTCCAAAGTCCAGAGGTCGTAGGCCTAGAGCATCTCATCAGTCAGAGCATGAATCTGAGCAACCTGTCACTACCTCCGCTGAAGTCACAGGGGATGCACCACGTAGAAGCGCTAGGAAGAGGAAGGCTAAGGTTTTGTAATCACCAAGGGTTTGCACAAGGGTTTCTGACGGAATGTCATGTTTTTCATTTATATTTGTTTTTTGTTAACTCCATATTAAATGTTATAATTCTCACCACCACTGCCACATGGAAGTGGGAACCCCACTTCCATTCTTGGATCCCTATTGTGAAATCGCCTTTTCATGTGTTTCATCATGAATACCAAGACATAATGCCACCCATTGGGTGTGTGTACATTGAAGGACTGCTTTGTGCAAACGGAGTGGGGGGCGTTCGTGGTGGTGGTGGTTGTTCCAGGTGGCCTGAGTAGTTCACTGTCTTCGGTTTGCAGATCTGATGATGAGAACCTGCCAGGTCTGAGTGAATACCTGGCATCATAAGCAGCCAAGTGTGCCGCTGCTCTAGTGATGGGTTCCCCATCTTCATCCTCGTCGTCCTCCTTCTCCTCCTACTCATCCTCTTCTTCAATGTTACCGGCAGATGAGGATGCTTAATGAGTGCATTTGAGATCCTCCACCTGTAACCCTCCCTGCTGAGAGATGTTGTACAGGACGCAACACTATTATTCTGCACCCCCTCGCTGGTGAGTACTGTAGGGCTCCCCCAGATCGATCCAGGCACCTGAAGGCATCTTCAGCATTCCTATGTCTTGTTCAATGACAGACCTGGTAGTGATGTGACTGTCGTTGTACCGCTGCTGTGCCTTGGTGTGGTTTCTCAGATGTCATGAGCCACATCGGCAAGGGGAACCCCTTGTCTCCAAGGAGCCAGCCCTTAAATCTGTTTTCTGTGCGGGATGTTGAAAATGAAGGAATCATGACAGCTGCCAGGGAATCTGGCACACACCTACAGAAACCTCCTCCAGTGGTCACAAACCAGGAGTGGTATCCCCTTCAGTTTATGAACAGTCCTGGCTCATGTGGAGGTCCTATGCTATTGCTATGTGTGTGCAATCAATTGCGCCCTGCATTCATGGGAAGCCATTCAGAGAGTTGAAACCCACTGCCCTCTCAATCTGGCTGATTTTGTTTCAGGGGAGGTTGACATAGTTAGATGCCCTGGCAAACAAGCCATCCGTGACCTGTCGTATACATTTATGTGCAGTCGACTGAGAGACCCTGGAGATGTCACCGGTGGCGCCCTGGAAGGATCTGGAGGCAAAGAAATTGAGGGCAGTGGTGACTTTAACTGTGACGGGCAATGCGTGGCCATTAGGCCCATTCGGGAGTAGCTCTGCATGAAGGAGCCTACAGATGTCTATGACCACCTGGCGACTCAATCTGAGCCTTCGTAGGCAGTGCTGCTCGGAGAGATCCAGGAAACTCAGCCTTTGCTTGTAGACTGTCTCAAGTGTCTAGTGACTCCTGGCTCCTCGGCCCCTCCATTGGTCCCTTCTCTGCTCTTCTGCAGGTCCTTGTTGCACACCTCTGTCTTGTGCACCTGCAGCTCCCAGAACTGCACGCCATGCCTGCCGCAGATGGTGATGTGCCTTCTCCTTAGATATACTGCTGAATAAATCTATTGTGCCCCCTCCCCAATCCTGATGATATCAGTTTGAGGGGGTCCAAAATGTAGGTAAACTTGTCTGATCACAAGAATTCTCAATCTGAACAAAGAAATCTCAGTCTAAACATAAAAAACTTCCAGCCAAAGGTTTATCTAAGAGAACTGAGTGCCCTGCTGCAAAACCTTACCTTTTCTTCAAAAGCAAAATACTGCGGATGCTGGAAATCTGAAATAAAGACAGAAAATGCTGGAAATACTCAGCAAGTCAGGCAGCATCTGTGGAGAAAGAAACAGAGATAACGTTTCAGGTCAATGACCTTTCATCAGAACTGGAAGATGTTAAAGAGTTGAAGTTTTTAAGCAAGTACAGAGCCAGAGAAAGGGGGGAGAGGAGGAAAGAACAAAAGGGAAGGTCTGTGATAGGGTGGAGGGCAGGACTGATTAAATGACAAAAGGAATGATGGTGCAAGACAAGGAGGGTGGTAATGGGACAAGTAAAGAAACAAAAGATGGGTCTAGAGTAGCTGTAAATGGCAGCAGCAGAACCATTACCAGCACCTGCTGTCTGAAAAATAGAAGCAGTGGTTATGATCAGAAGTTATTGAAATGATGCAAATCATTAACAGCTTTTGAAAGGAATATATTCAATATGTCCACTTCTGTTTGGGGGGGGGGGATATTCTTCTTATCTCTAATCTTGTTTGATGCCTGTTTATTTAATACTTATATCCTTTAATCTAGTCTGTTTCAAATGCTTACAGTCCAAGTTATATAACCTACCCGCCTCCATATTACCCATGTCTCTCATCATTTTAAAGGCCTGATTCATGCTTCCCCTCAGACTTCTTATCTCCAACACAAAATAATGACTTCAGTTCCATAAGTCTCTTCGTAATTAGAATCCTAAATTTTGGAATTACCATTGCTGCTCTTCTCTGGGCTCTCCTCAATGTGCCAATATCTTTTTAAAGGTAGGGAGTCCAAAACTGCACAGAATCATCCAAATGTGGCGTCACAAATGATCTTTGTAAGATTAGAATAAATTCCTCTGACTTGTAATTAAATAAGAGAAATATCCTGATACTTGAATAGTATGCACTGATTGATCAATGAAATATATTACCACCGATTTCAACTGGGATTAGGAATTGGATGGGTGGGGGATGGGAGTGTCGCGAGCGCCAACACCCCCTCCCCCTCCCACCGACCTTGACAGTATGAGACTGGGGCGATTTTAACTCCCGGGCCTCATCTACATGCTGCCGGTCAGCTACCTGTCTGAAACGGGCGGGAAGCGACAGATGGCTGGCGGCCAGGAGTGTGCCAAATGTTTGGGCAGGAGGCCTCCGGCTAGCACCAAAAGGAAGGGTCGCCTGCAAAAAGGTAAGTCACAGGGATGGGTTTTGGGAGGGTCTCGCAGGAAGGAAGGGGGAAGGCCAGGATAGGGGAAGCCTAAACTTTCCTTGAACGGCCAGGCGGTACAGGATTGAATAAGGGAAAGAAAATAGAACTTGCCTTAAATGGCCTCTTCTGGTCCCAGATCCTCTTCTCGCTGTTAACACTTAGTGGGGTCAGAAGGCATGTTGAGCTGGGGGAAGGCGATCCGGGAGGGGGCTCTTGAGTGGGTGGGGTTTATTTGGGAGTCCTTTAAGGACTGTTGGTTGAGCCGATCAACACCTGATGGAATTAGGCAGAGTGTGCTTGTTGTATGCTCCACCCCTTTGAGAATTACAATCCAGGCCCTACAACTGGTGTAGGATACTGATTTGCATATTGAAGCAGCCTCCTGTCTGTTACAGGCGGGCGACCTGCGAAGCTATTTACAGGCCTGCCTGGAAATTGCAACAAGCAGGCCTTGGGTGTCCAAGGGGTGGAAGAGGCGCCCACTCCTATTTTTCCAGTGCTGGTTGCCCATTTTTCAGGTGAGAAATAGACAGTTGGCAGTTGAAAATCACCCTTTATGTCTTTATCCCTATGACGATCCGGACACAGCTAATGGTAAATATCTTTGGAAAAAATAAAATATAGTCGCACATATCCGTTTTAAATTAATTATCACAGTACATTGGAACAGGAGTAGGCCATTCAGCCCCTTGAGCCTGTTCTGCCATTCAATTAGATCATGCTGAGCTGTATCATAAATCCATTTACCCACCTTGGTTCCGAAACCTTTAATACCTTTGCCTAACAAAAATCTATGAATCTCAGTTTTGAAATTTTCAATTGACCTAGCCTCAACAGCTTTTTGGAGGAGTGAATTCCTGATTTCCTCTACTCTTTGTGTGAAGAAGTGCTTCCTGACATCACCCCTGAATGGCCTAGCTCTAATTTTAAGGTTTATGTCCCCTTGTTAAGGACTCCCCCACCAGAGGAAATAGTTTCTCTATCTACCCTAGTCACTCCATTAACCATCTTAAATACCTCAACTAGATCACCCCTTAATCTTCTATACCCAAGGAAATACATGCACTGTCAAATAATTCAATAATCTAAAAATCAACTGGACTCAGATTACAATTATTTTTTAAAGAGAAACTTTGAAAAATAATTTTGCCAAAATATAGATTTGCAGCCTCCTTGAATTCAAGCATTCACCAAACAATATTCCAAATTATACCATTTGACAAATCTTTCACTTCTTAGCAAATTTTAAACTAAACTACTGCGACCATTAGCATCCCATTGTTAAAAAAAAGTAACTGTTGCAGCAAGTTATCAATATTTTAGTACTGTCTATTTATTTCTACATTTCTACAGATCTGTTCAGATAGTTTTGCTCGACCAGTGAAAGTTGCTGACTTCCTTGAGAATATTGGATTAAACGATTTACTAAGCCTAACAGTATAAAGGCGCTTAGTCAATATTAGTAGAAATGGAGGCTTGGATTTTCCTGTGGGCAGAATTGTTACCGTTTAATTTTCCAATGATTTTATCTGGTAAAGTTGTTTTTCTGATGTTGAGATAGAGGCTTATTGCACATGTGGGCAGATAACTGGGGCATGGAAACTGAGTTGTTGCCCCAAGGTTGATTTAAACTATTTTGTAAAAAGTCTTGATAGGAGCAAATAATAGTAGCTATTATCTCTGCACCTATTGAATTTTATTTTTGAATAGCTCTCTTCTGATATATAGCTGGAGTCATGTCTTCAACATTATAGGATTCTTGTTAGATGTTTAAATGACTTTTTAAAAAGAAAAGGATAAAGTCAGTGATTCCAGTCGGGAGCCTCATTCAAAGAAAACATGGGTCAGAGAGAGGGCTACAACACACTGGGATCCCCTTGGCAAGGAACTATCTGGGGTTTACCACCCAGTCTATGCCTATGATTTAATGATACCTAAGTTTGGCTTGCCTCAAATTGTCTTACTTTGGATTATATTGGTACCACTTTGGATTATATTAGAATTTACTCTATCAACATCCCATCAGGATTCATACAAGTGTCAATTATCAAAGATATCAGGCAGCAAAGTCATGAACTAACAATTGTTTAACCTTAGAATCATAGATAGTAGCACTTAAATTTAAACACCGATAATGCAAATAATGAGTAAATAGGGTTAATTTGAAAAAGATTACATAGGTAATGCAGCTATGTCACAATAATTCAGCTGTTCATAAATTTACAGTTGAGATCAGTGTCTGAGATTGATATAAATTGAAGAGATTCATTTATAGACTCCTTAGATAGCTAACAGCATTAAATAGCCAGTCTATTGAATAGATTAAAGTCTACAGCCCCAATTTTAACTCGGGACACAGTTGCGGTCATAGGACCCCGATTTTTGCATTGCTTTCCTCCCAAAATGCAGTAGTTAAAATGGCAGCGGGCAAGAGCACAGCGTGAACTGAGAGGTGAGTACTCTGCCACTATTATAATCCCCCGCCTGTCCTGTTTTCGTCAGGCGCAGGGAGTTAAAATTGGGGCGCTTATGTTCAAAGTTAGCAATGTTTCCAGAACTTGTACAACCTCGTCCTTATGATCTAGCGTGGGTGAACTGGCTGCCTCGCCTTCCTCTAGGAAGACGGTGTTAGACTTCTGAGACATGAAGTGATTATCCTCTGTCTGTAGAGGTGCTATCTCTTCCTCCTGGATTCTCTGCTCTTGGATAAGTTCCTCTTGCACACCGGTAGCTATGTTTGGACTAACTAGATTAAATCTCACCTCCTTTGATCTCAGGGAAACTTATACATATAAGTGACACACTTATATCTGCCTGTATCTGGCTGATATAGCCATACAATCCTAACTTCTGTAACCTTTCTCTCTCTGTCAGCAAAGCATTTTCTGATTCCCTAACACCCATCTACATATTCTAGCCAAAAACTCCTATACCTTCTGCTACAAAGAATACTACAAGAATTATTAAAACAGCTAGAACTAAGCTGAGGACTGCAAACTAAAGACTGAAATTTAATGTCAAAAACACAGTTTTATATATCCTTAATTTCCAAAGAAACCTCCTCAATTGTGTTGACCAAACTGAGTAACACATGTATTAGAAGAGTTCAGCCCTTTGGTGTCAATCACCTCACACAGCAATTATGGTAACTTTGATCATCTTCAAATCAATGAAACACTAACACTTGGACATTCCAGGCCACTAAATTTACTCCCTAACTTCTCAGGCCTTTGCTAACAAAGTTTGTTGGCTGAGGCGCCCGCCGGAAGCAGGCAGAACCTTCATAACTTTATGTAAATCGGGGTCGAAATACGCCAATGCGACCCCAATTGAATTTTAAGTTGGGCCTGAGGGAGGAAGCTGCTGTGGCTTTCCCATCAGGTGAAGACAGGTCAGTGGCTGCCAGGAGGATGAAGAAGCCCTCCAACGTAAGGAGAGGCCTTCCCTGCCCTGGATTCCCTGCCCTGTGATTTATCTTCTTGCCGTCGAGCCTTCCTCTGGTTGCCGAAAGTTCCACTCCTACCTATCTGTCAGCTGACGCCTTCTGCCCATTTCAGGTGAGCAGCTGACTGGTGGCATGTAGATGAGGCCCGGGAGCTAAAATACCCTGGGCCTGAAATTTGGGCCTCCCACGTGTCTGAAACTCGCTGGGAATTAAAATTGATCCACTGTCTCACAGAAATACAGTTAGGGGCATGGGATAATAGAGTGATAAATAGAGATGGATAGATTTTGCATCTGGTACAGTTGCATGGGAAATTGCCTCAAGAAGAGTATCAAATTAACTGGAGGTAATGAAGAGTGACCGAGGGTGTTGTTGCAGAGATGATCCTTCCAGAAAGCAGAGAGGGAAAATATACTTTGTATTAGGATCAATTATGCTGAAATTAGTAGAAGACGATCTGGTAGATATCAAGGTTGGTGGAACGGAAGATCACGATAAGAAGGATTCTGCTATTATTGTGGGGGGGAGGGGGGAGGGGGGGAGAGGCTGCAGGGGGAGGTAAGAGAAGATCCATTAAAAAAAACAGATGCAACTTAGAACCTTTTGGACTACCAATGGGATAAAATCTTGGTGGAGGAAAGGGAACATTTGAAGTTTTTTGCAGTGGAAAGTGTCATAATCAGAGTAGATATGCTAGAGATGGAAAAACTGAGAGGAGCCTTTGCAGGAAGATGAGTGGGAAGAAATATAATCCAAATAGTTGTGAGAACCCTTGGGCTAGTTAGTCGATATCTGTGGATATACCATTGCCAGAGTTGAAGTCCTGGAAGGAGAGGGAAGGGTCAGCGATAGACCATGTAAAGGTGAAGAATCTGTGGAAATGGAAAGATAGTTTATGAACTTCTTCTGGAGAGATAGCAGGCTGCAGCATTGACACATCATCAGTGTTATGGAGGAAGAGATCAGATAATGGGCAAGGAGTCTTCCACATATTCTATAAAAATAGAAGGCTAGATGAGACCTATAGCAACAACAAAAGATATTTGCCACAAAAATGCAAAAATATATTTGCAGAAGAAATGAACAGCAAAGCAGCTAGACTGATCCCAAGTATCAAGTGAATGAGCTATGAGGACGGATTGGAAAAACTTAAGCTTTGCATCCTAGAAAGAATAAATTGGATCTTCTGAAAGTATATAAAATAACAAATTGATAAGTTAAGTCTAGATTATGACTTCAAAGTATACCATGAAAGTGGAACCAGAAGGTTCAAATGGAAATCACTGAAAAATGTATTTAAAACCCATTTCTTTATTCAAAGAGTGATAATCTACCAAACAAGGTGATAAAGGCAAAACAGTACAATTAGATACCACTACAGTTCATAGGATCATTAATATATTAGCTTTGGTGATGGGCCAAATATCCTTTTCTGATCCCTGATTTTTCCTGTGTTCCTACCTTCTAGTCCAGGGCAAGCAACTGTTTACATCGAGTCTACAGCACAGAAACAGGCCATTCGGCCCAACTGGTCTATGCCAGCGTTTAAGCTCCACATGAGCCTCCTCCCTCCCTACCTCATCTAACCCTATCAGCATACCCTTCTATCCCTTTCTCCCTCATGCGGTTATCTAGATTCCCCTTAAATGTATCTATGCTATTTGTCTCAACTGCTCCTTGTGGTAATGCGTTCCACATTCTTATCACTCTTTGGGTAAAGAGGTTTCTCCTGAATTCCCTATTGGATTTATTAATGACTATCTTATATTGACGACCTCTAGTTTTGGACTCACCCACAAGTGGAAACATTTTCTCTACATCTACCTTGTCACACCCTTTCATTTTCTTAAAGACCTCTATCAGCCTTCTCTTTTCTAGAGAAAAGAGCCCCAGACTACTTAGTCTTTCCTGATAAGTATATCCTCTCAGTTCTGGTATCTTGTGAATCTTTTTTGCACTTTCTCCAATGCTTCTATATCCTTTCTATAATATGGAAACCAAAACTGTGCACAGTACTCCAAGTGTGGTCTAAGCAAGGTTCCATATAAGATTAACACAACTTCTTTTTGCAATTCTATCCATCTAGGAGTGATGGTTTACCTTTTTTATGGCCTTATTAACCTGCGTCGCTACTTTTAGTGATTTGTGTATGTGTACCTGGAGTTCCCTTTGAACCTCTACAGAATTTAGACTCTTATTATCCAAGCAATATGTGGCCTCCTCATTCTTCCCACCACAATGCACCACCTCACACTTATCTATGTTGAAATTCATTTGCCAATTCCATGCTCATTCTGCAAGTTTATTCATGTCTTCTTGCATTTTGACCCTTTCTTCCTTTGTATTAACTATAGCCCCCCAATTTTGTGTCGTCCGCAAATTTTGAAATTGTACTTCTGATTCCCAAGACCAAATCGTTAATGTAAATTGTGAACAACAGTGGTGCAAGCACTGATCCCTGTGGAACACCACTTCCCATCTTTTGCCAGTCTGAGTAGTTACCCTTAACCCCTACTCTCTGTTTTCTGTTTTGTAGCCAGCTAGCTATCCATTCTGCTACCTATCCCCTGACTTTAAGCAAAGATCATCAACTCATCTCATCAAATTACATGCTGGTAAATCCAATTCATTTCTATTACCAAATGAATATTTGTTCGTATGATTGTTTAACTCTTCATTGCCTGATATACAAACAACATTATAACAGGAATAGTCATTACCTGATTTTACCATTCTTGACTAAGTTTTGCTGTTTGGCTAATGTTAGGAATATGTCTTTTCCTATCTGTTTACAATCCTATGTTGAAATCTGTAATGGAACATTAAATACATTGGGGAAGAACATCTGTAGGGATTCTTCGACCTCCTGTCGAAACTTTGGTGGAAGATCGGCATAAACAGCCATTTACGCCATTTCTCTGGGGTTTCCTCTGATGTTCCACTGATGTTATGACAGAACAACTGGAGAACCAACATGGAAGTTACATGGCAACTGTGAATTATGATATTGTTCTCATTCTAATAACTTTCTTCTACTGGTTAGTTAAACCTTATTACAGTAGTTGGCCATTATTCAATTACATAACACCCTTTTCACTTAAAAATGTCTGTTAGATATGAAAACTGGGATGAAAATGTAACTGATTTCTTAATTTTAAATGAGGAGACAGTACAAAGCAAAGGCTAATAGTCAATTTTCCAGGTCCTGTTGTTGGTGGGGATCTTTACGCACTGACAGGGAAATTCTGGGCTCGCCGCCCTCGATATTCTGTCCATTAATTTCTGCAGGCCATTAATTTCCGCAGGAAATTCCTGCAGGAACCATGAACTTGGAAAAATTATTTGGGCAAAATTCTTGCATGGGAACATCTAGAAAAAAGCTTTTCTTGGTCTTGATAAACTTCCCTATCTGACAGGAACAATGGTTATTTTAAATATTCATCAGTACTTTGCGATTGTAAGCAAAATTTAGGCTTTCATGCCAGTTAGTTGATATTTTTGAATGGAGCATAGGAAAGACAAATATTGTTTAAAAATATGATTTTGATTGTAAGAAAGTAAGCTTAAAGGCAAAAGAAAGTGAGTTTATTGGAGATTGACCTCATTGTGTCATGGATACAGCAGTACTTTTTGAGGGAGATGAATGGGAGTACTGCTCATTGAGGTAACTTATTGGCAGTCTATGAGCACTATTTCACCTGGACAAGGTAACAAAGTTGTGATGTCAGGGCAGTTTACGTTTATCTCTCCTTTTGTAAAATTCGTTCTTGGGACATGGGTATCGCTAGCAAGGCCAGCATTTATTGCAAATCCTTAATTGCCCTCAGAAGGTGGTGATGAGCCCTTCTTGAACCGCTGCAGTCCATGTGGTGAAGGTTCTCCCACAGTGCTGTTAGGTAGGGAGTTCCAGGATTTTGACCCAGTGACGATGAAGGAATGACGACATCTCTCCGTTCAAATGTATTGAACGACGTGATGTTCCTGTACTTACCTCATACAGACTAAACTTGCCATAAAAAGTTAGGGCTTCTCCATTCCAGTGTAAGTACCCTTTTAACAGCATGGTGAGTCTTAATTACTGCCAAACAACCTCTCAGGCACTGAAAATGAACTTTTACAAGTGTGGAGTCTCATTCCTTCAGCTTTTAATTATTGTTGGACATTTAAAAAAAATGTAAATACATTTTTCTTTTTCTTTCTGTCTCTTAATCCAATCTTTCTTTCCCTCTCCTTATTTGGCTTTCGATAACTGATTTGACATTGAATTCACTATTCTAACTTACACTTCCTGGTTCAGACCCTGCGCTGCTCATTAACGATTCTTCAATCTAATTGGTTAAGGTGACACACAGTTGCTTGCCCTGTTCACACAGGTCCCAGATACCCTGTAGAGGGCGCCACACTGAATGGATCTCTAACAAACAGTAACTTGCCTGCAAAACCCCATAGAAAGTCTTTGGGCAAGTGCAAGTCTAACTAATGGCTGGCGCTATTTGTTTGCTGCTCACAGTCAAATCCGGCCCATTATTTTTATCAGGCCTTGCCGTGGGCTTAACTGAGTTTGATTCCAGTCAATACCACTAGGCTGATCCTCAGTCAATGTTCATTTTTTGATAACAAATGAGAAACATTGAGAACGACTTCATTGGACCAATAATCATTTTAGGTAAATGTATAGCCAATAACAATGTTTCAAAAAAGCTGTCTTCTCCCAGGGTTTCGATAAAGGAACAATTATAGCCATTCTCACTCAATAGTATCCTAACTATTGAGCTAAAATCCTGACCTGAAGAGATATCAATCTGGTCCCACAATGCAAACTCTATTTATCTAATCAACATTTTCTTGAAACAAATCCTAATCATTGCACAACATTTTGCCAGTTACAAATATATACTTCAATATAACGAGCTTGTTGATAACATAGTAAAAGAAACATTGTAGTCTGGAAAACTAAGGACATAAAATAATTTTAGTCAGAGCATATTTTACCTTTTTTGGATCAAATTATAATCAAATATTATTAGCATAGATTAAATCATAATTTGAGAAAGAAAGATATTAACATTTGGTAATACCTGCATTATTGAATAAAAACAGAAAATGCTGAAAATGCTCAGCAAGTCAGGCAGCATCCATTGTGTGAGAAACAGAGTTAATGTTTCAACATTAACTCTATTTCTTTCTCCACAGATCTCTTCCTCGCCTGACTTGCTGAGCATTTCCAACATTTTCTGTTTTTATTTCATATTTCCAGCATCCGCAGTATTTTGCTTTTGCATTATTAAATGACTGTTGATATTGGGCCAGATTTTGCTGCAAAATTAACGGCATCTGAATGACTCACACCGTTATTAAAGAGCAAATCTGCCAGCAATTTGTGGCGAGGAAGAGATACCCTTTGAATTGCGAATCACCACAAGTTGTGCCACTCCGCCATTAGCTTTGGAAAAACGGCATCTCTTAAGCTCCCCGTGATTAAGTCTAGTAATTAACAGCATAAATACCCTTTTAACAACGTGATAATTGTTAATGACTGCCAATCAACCTCTCTTGCCCAGAAAGCAAACAATTATAAGTGTGGAGTCTCATTTCTTCAGGTTATGAATTGTTTTAGGAGATTTTAAAAATGTTAAATTTAAAATTTTAAAATATTTTTCTTTCTTTTCCTTTCTGACTCTTCTTTTCTCTCTCTCTCTTTTAATCCAATCTTTTTTTCTCTCTCTTTATTTCTTTTTCTGTACCTGATTTGAGATTGAATTCAGCCCCTTTAATTCACCCTCCTTGCTCTGTTTATTTCTCAATCCTTTAATCTCATTGGTTAAGGAGATACACAGTTTGTCCTGGAGTTTACCAAGATCCCAAGTGCCCAGTTGCCCTTGCTGTGCCGTTATCAGCTTGCACTTTAACAACTTTTGGGCAAAAAATTTTATATCCTAAATGTGCAAGTCTAACAGGAGACATCAGGCGCTGCCCCACTCCAGCAAAATTTGGCACAATGAAAGTTTAAGTGTATTTTATAGTCTCAGGTACCTCAAGCTGATTAAAACACTCAATTGTGCTTTGTAGATTAATCAGCTCTCTATCACTTATTATTTATTAGTATTCTAATAATATATATTATTCCCATAATAAGGCACCCGTGGTCATACAGTTATGTGAAAATAATGAGAGCCAGCAGTGGTCTTCTTCTGTGAAATAGCTGATCCCTGTGAGTTATTTATTTTACTGTTTCAGTCTTTAATCAAAAAGACTCCGAGGTGTTTTGTTCCAAAGTATAACAGTTTTATTAAGAAGTTATAATAAGTGGCAAAGAAGTTAAAATACAAGAGTACAATTAATCATTCTAATAAGATGTTCGAATACAACCTGACAAGGTATCGAGGTGCACCTGTCAAAGGTCCTTGATATTACTTGAACGTGTCCAGCCTCGCTCCGAGAACATTCTGACAAATAGGATTTAATTCTCAGCTTATATACATTTATTAACACAAACAGTTCTACAAGGGCCGCTTGTAAACTTGGGGCCACCCTTCAGTCTTCCTCTCTCTCATGGTGCATGATTGGTTGTCTCCAATTTATCAAGGACGCTATGGGCGCTAAATTGGGCCATGTAGAGCCCATTGTTTCAGCACTACACGGCCTCTCTGACATCCATGATAGCGTCTTGGATGCGCACGCACGTTTCAACCGTAACGTCCGCTGGACGCCATCTTGGTATAGGAGTTAGCGCAGATGCAGATAACGAACGCTGGAATCATGTAAAGTAGGGAAAAAATGGCTTCAATCAGTGTGCCACGCCGATTTAAAGTGACAGACACCATTTTGGGACTTAACGCTCAACTCAATGCACAGTCTGAACCCCAACCATCTGAACGTGTCTTAGAGTGCAGGAGGGCCCCACCAGTGCTATTTAAAGGGACCATGCAGGATTTACAGGTTAGTTGCTGGATTACTGCTTCTGGCTACCGAGACATTTGTAACTGTTTTTGGAGGTCTCCTAGACTTGAATACTAGGACTAGAGGACATAGCCTAACATTTCGAGCCAGGACAGGCAGGAGTGAAGTTAGGAAATGCTTCTACACGCAAAGAGTGGGAGACATTTGGAACGCTCTTCTGCAGATAGCAGTTGATGCTAGCTCAATTGTGAATGTTAAATCTGAGACTGATAGATTTTTGTGAACCAAGGGTATTAAGGGATATGGGGCTAAGACGGGTATATGGAGTTAGGTCACAGGTCCACCATGATCTCATTGAATGGTGAAACTGGCTCAAGGGGCTAAATGCCACTGCCACTTGCTGTCTCCTGATATGCGCCACCTTCTCCTGAAAGAAAGCGGGACATGTGTCTCGGTGATGTGCCTGTTATGTTTGAATAGCTGCCAGTGTGTGTGGCCTGTGAGTTGTGGGCGGGGGGCGGCCTGCAACAGTGGTAATATGTAATGGCGAGAGGAAGCATCTGGTTGGACGAGTTGAGTATTGATGGAAAGAGATTGTTGGTACGTGGGTGATGGGGGGTGTAGTGCGTGGTGCAGTTGGTAGGAGACGCCACTTGACAGTTGACCTCACTCACCTTGACCACTCATGTCAAAGCATTGAACTTCTTCCTGCACTGCATCCATGTTCATGATGTTGTGCTCCTGGCATTGACTTCGTCCCCCGCTGCCTCCCACTGCCTTTTGGATATATGTCTGGAGGGCCTCTTGCCCCCACCCCTCCCGCTCCTTCTGTCCACCTCTTGCACCGAGGTCTCTAGTGCATCAGCAGAGAACCTTGGTGCATGCGCTCCCGCAGGCCTGGTACCAACTCAGATTGGAGATTGGTGAGGTCTGGCATGCAGATTGGAGGATTTGGGATTTAGTAATGCGCAACCTTTATTCAATGTTTTAACATAACTCATCAGTGTATAAACATAGGGATGGGACCTGCATCTGTGTTTTATATGTGCAATGTCTGATCTCTGTTCAGCCTCCCTGCAGACAGTGGACTGTTATTTTCAGCAAATAACAGGTACCAGCTACCTTTAAGAGATTTCTAAGAAACATCCTCCCTTTACGAGGTTGTGCTCCCCCTGGTGGTGAAAAGTGCAAATTTCACTGATTCCACGTGCAAGGCCTGGAATGGAACGCAGATTGCAGGTGTGTCCTCAGGCCGGCTGAAACTTGCGTCCTGCCTGCACAGGGGTCGTTGTGCGCGGGGTAATAGTGCATCACGCTACCCATGCCCAAAAACGGCCCTTATCCAATTTTTTTTTTCCTCCCTATATTTGCCCAAAGCATACTAAACTAAAGACAACTCCCTTTACCCATCTGATGCATGAGATAAGAATGACACGGGATGCTAATTATTCAAGGAGCCTCTCCTTACAAGGTAACCCACAAGCTTGTTGATGCTTAATAACAGAGAATAGAAAGCCTTGTTCACAGGTAAAGCCTATATTATGCTTTTCCTAAGAAGGTTAGTAATATTGTATAGAAAGCTTGTATAATGCTTTTCTTACAATCCCTCATGTAGCATTATTGTTCTTCAAGTGTCTTTTAATGCTGGAATCGCTTTAAAGAATTGATATTTATCAGGACCGAAGCAACTGAAACAGAACTCTGGGGGGTCATTTTCAACTTTGTCTGGGACAGAGATCTGGCAGTAGTGGACTGGCCACCCATTATACACCAATGAAGTCAGGTGAAAGGAAAATCAGGTGGGGTGTATAGGTGGGGTGTATAACGGGCAGTCAATCTGCTACTGCCAGTTTTACACCCCCACCGAAGGTGAATATTACCCCCATTGATAAGAATATGAATTTAGGCCCAATTCAGATGGACAGGATGAATCTACCTCTTTAAGAAAATAGCACTATCTGTGTCTGAGCGTAATTGAATGTGTTTTTAATTAAACAGTTTTTGGTCCGGGAGATTCGGCGTGGACAATTTCAAATCGAAACTTGAAGTAAGAACTCATTTGAATGTTCTTCCTTACTGTTTGCCAAAAGAAAGGGGTTTGAAGTCTTTCAATATATTCTCAGGAAAGGATTCAATCATACATGTGAAGAATCTTGCACTCTCTTTGGCTCCCAACCAGTATTCGCTTTAACCCTGGAAATTACTGTTTATGAAAGGGTGGTGGAAGCAGATTCAGTCGTTACTGGGCCAGCTCCTCCTCTTCATTTTACTGCATGTGAAATTTAGTGTAGGTAGTTAGTCCAGTAGCTTCCAACCCTTCTCCAATCCAAGCAACATCCATGTGCCTTGTTACATTTATGCTCTGCTGATGTTTGGGATTTCTCAGGAGGGGTTCATTACCTAGGGTTTTCAGGGATATCCCTGGTCTCAAAGCAGCCAACTCTAAGACATTAACTAATCCAGGCAAAGTGCATTGTGCATTGATACTACCTGTAATCACTAGTGCTTAAAACTCTGCATTTATGGAGCTAACATCTTACTCTTACATGGTGCTTCCTCAGTGTCAGGAGGTTGTGAGGTTTGTGGCTGGAACTGTACTGATTGAGTCCTCAAGGACTGAGGTAGCACCTGTCTCAGTAAAACCGATGTCTTCAAAGTACTTGCTTCTGGTGTCATGGCACCTGCATGTCCCATGCCTACCAGGTCCAGACCAGAATCTCCATTCTGTGCTGGTTTTGGACGGTGCTGCATTGATACTGGCACTTCTTAAGACAGTGACATTTGTGCCAATTCCTTGCAGCCCACTAGTGATGGGCATGTGCTCATTTGAGTTAATGGTCTTATAAGAACACATGAAATAGTCTCAATTCAGTCCTGAAAGCCTGCGCTAGGATGCTGTTCAGGCTATCAAGGAAAACTGTCATTGGTACTACTCTGGAAGAGACAACCACTGTTAAAGCCTCTTCCTGATGTCTTTGAGGCTGCATTGGCCTCATGGACTGCCACAATCTCCAGGGTGTGCCGCAAGTCTTGCAGATATCGATTATAGACACCTCCAACTTTTCCACTATGTGCACCACATAAGAGGAGAGTGTCTCCACTGCTTACACTTAAGATCTATGTTCCCGAATCATTGATCTTTAAAAGATAGGGCCCCTGAGATATTGGTTCTTGAACTCCCCATCCCAAGGCAGCCATTTCAGCCCCGCAGGGAGAGTTGGTGTTTCCTAATCATTCCCTCACTGGCACTCAGTGATATCCTCCCTATCTCAGTAATGCCATCATCCCGAGTGGGTGTATCTGGGCTGGTGCTTGAATAAGTAAGGTGGTATGAAGGAGAGGATGAATTAGATGGAGCAAGGGTTAGCTTGGAGGTGCCCAGCTTCTCATCAAATGCTTCGTTCTGTATGTTTTCAGCATCTGTGAGGGACACAAAGGACATTTATTTTAGGAAGGTGCTCTCGGAGTTGTGAATCAGAAGATGTGACTGAGTAATATCAGGAGGCCTTCCACTAAAACATATTGAAATTCATTTGCCAATTACATGCTCATTCTGCAAGATTATTAATGTCTTCCTGTATTTTGTCGCAGTTCTCCTCAGTATTAACTATACCCCCCAATTTGGTGTTATCCGCAAATTTTGAAATTGTGCTTCCAATTCCTGAGTCCAAATTGTTTAAGTAAATGGTGAACAATAGTGGACCCAGCACATATCCTTGTGGAACACCATTTCCCACCTTTTGCCAGTCTGAGTAACTACCTTTAACCCTACTCTCTGTTTTCTGTTTTGTAGCCAGCTTGCTATCCATTCTGCTACTTGTCCCCGGACTTCACATCCCCATGAGTCTACAATTTTATCGAAGGCCTTTTGAAAATCTAAATATATTACATCTACTACATTACTGTTGTTTACCCTTTCTGTTACTTCTTCACAGAATTCAATAAGGTTGGTCAAGCATGAACTTCCCTTTTGAAATCCGTGCTGACTATTCTTTATTATATTTTTGGTTTCTGGGTGTTTTTCGATTACATTTTTCAGTAAGGATTCCATTATCTTTCTTACCACTGACATTAAGCTAATTGGATTGGTTCTATCTCCCTTTTAAAATATAGGAATCACATTAGCAGTCCACCAGTCCTCTGGCACTATTCGCTTTTGTAATTAATTTTTATACGTATGTAATAGTGTCTCTGCTATCGCTTCCCTAACTTCTTTTAATATGCGCGGATGCAATACATCCGGACCAGGGGCTTTATCCTCTTGAAGTTTGATTAGTTTATCAATTATCTCCCCCAGTTCTATCTCAAATGCTGTTATGTCTTTATTGATATCTTCTTCTAATGTCATGCTCACCATGTTAGTCTCCCTGGTAAATACTGAGGCAAAGCAATTATTTAATTTTTTTTATTCGTTCATGGAATGTGGGCGTCGCTGGCAAGGCCAGCATTTATTGCCCATCCCTAATTGCCCTTGAGAAGGTGGTGGGGAGCTGCCTTCTTGAACTGCTGCAGTCCGTGTGGTGAAGGTTCTCCCACAGTGCTGTTAGGAAGGGAGTTCCAGGATTTTGACCCAGTAACAATGAAGGAATGGCAATATATTTCCAAGTTGGGGTGGTGTGTGACTTGGAGGGGAACGTGCAGGTGGTGTTCTTCCCGTGTGCCTGCTGCTCTTGTCCTTCTAGGTGGTAGAGGTCGCGGGTTTGGGAGGTGCTGTCGAAGAAGCCTTGGTGAGTTGCTGCAGTGCATCCTGTGGATGGTACAGACTGTGGCCACCGTGCGCCGGTGGTGAAGGGAGTGAATGTTTAGGGTGGTGGATAGGGTGCCAATCAAGCGGGCTGCTTTGTCTTGGATGGTGTCGAGCTTTTTCAGTGTTGTTGGAGCTGCACTTAACCAAGGCAAGTGGAGAATATTCCATCACACTCTTGACTTGTGCCTTGTAGATGGTGGAAAGGCTTTGGGGAGTCAGGAGATGAGTCACTCGTCGCAGAATACCCAGCCTCTGACCAGCTCTTGTAGCCACAGTATTTATGTGGCTGATCCAGTTAAGTTTCTGGTCAATGGTGACCCCCAGGATGTTGATGGTGAGGGATTCGGCGATGGTAATGCTGTTGAATGTCAAGGGGAGGTGGTTAGACTCTCTTGTTGGAGATGGTCATTGCCTGGCACTTGTCTGGCACGAATGTTACTTTCCACTTATGAGCCCAGGCCTGGATGTTGTCCAGGTCTTGCTTCATGCAGGCAAGGATTGCTTCATTATCTGAGGGGTTGCGAATGGAACTGAACACTGTGCAATCATCAGCGAACATCCCCATTTCTGACCTTATGATGGAGGGTAGGTCATTGATGAAGTAGCTGAAGATGGTTGAGCCTAGGACACTGCCCTGAGGAACTCCTGCAGCAATGTCCTGGGGCTTAGATGATTGGCCTCCAACAACCACTGCCATCTTCCTTTGTGCTAGGTATGACTCCAGTCACTGGAGAGTTTTCCCCCTGATTCCCATTGACTTCAATTTTACTAGGGCTCCTACTCAGTCAAATGCTGCCTTGATGTCAAGGGCAGTCACTCTTCCCTCACCTCTGGAATTCAGCTCTTTTGTCCATGTTTGGACTAAGGCTGTAATGAGGTCTGGAGCCGAGTGGTCCTGGCGGAACTCAAAGTGAGCATCGGTGAGCAGGTTATTGGTGAGTAAGTGTCGCTTGGTAGCACTGTCAACGACACCTTCCATCACTTTGTTGATGATTGAGAGTGGACTAATGGGGCGGTAATTGGCCGGATTGTATTTGTCCTGCTTTTTGTGGACAGGACCTACCTGGGCAATTTTCCACATTGGTGGGTAGATGCCAGTGTTGTAGCTGTACTGGAACAATTTGACTAGAGGCGCAGCTAGTTCTGGAGCACAAGTCTTCAGCACTACAGCCGGGATGTTGTGGGAGCCCATAGTCTTTGTTGTATCCAGTGCACTCAGCCGTTTCTTGATATCACGTGGAGTGAATCGAATTGGCCGAAGACTGGCTTCTGTGATGGTGGGGATATTGGGAGGAGGCTGAGATGGATCATCCACTCGGCACTTCTGGCTTCAGCCTTGTCTTTTGCACTCACGTGCTGGACTCTGCCATCTTTGAGGATGGGGATGTTTGCAGAGCCTCCTCCTCCCGTTAGTTGTTCAATTGTCCACCACCATTCACGACTGGATGTGGCAGGACTGCTGAGCTCTGATGTGATCTGTTGGTTGTGGAATCGCTTAGCTCTGTCTGTCGCATATTGCTTCCGCTGTTTAGCATGCACGTAGTCCTGTGTTGCAGCTTCACCAGGTTGGCACCTCATTTTTAAGTATGCCTGGTGCTGCTCCTGGCATGCTTTTCTACACTCCTCATTAAACCAGAGTTGATCCCCTGGCTTGTTCTGCGATTTCGCTGTCATTACCTGTGAGTTTATCGTGAGCTTGGGCTCATAAGTGGCAAGTAACATTCGCGCCAGATAAGTGCCAGGCAATGACCATCTCCAACAAGAGAGAGTCTAACCACCTCCCCTTCACATTCAACGGCATTACCATCGCCGAATCCCCCACCATCAACATCCTGGGGGTCACCATTGACCAGAAACTTAACTGGACCAGCCATATAAATACCGTGGCTACGAGAGCAGGTCAGAGGCTGGGTATTCTGCGGCGAGTGACTCACCTCCTGACTCCCCAAAGCCTTTCCACCATCTACAAGGCACAAGTCAGGAGTGTGATGGAATACTCTCCACTTCCCTGGATGAGTGCAGCTCCAACAACACTGGAGAAGCTCGACACCATCCAAGATAAAGCAGCCCGCTTGATTGGCACCCCATCCACCACCCTAAACATTCACTCCCTTCACCACCGGCGCACTGTGGCTGCAGTGTGCACCATCCACAGGATGCACTGCAGCAACTCGCCAAGGCTTCTTCGACAGCACCTCCCAAACCCGCGACCTCTACCACCTAGAAGGACAAGGGCAGCAGGCGCATGGGAACAACACCACCTGCACGTTCCCCTCCAAGTCACACACCATCCCGACTTGGAAATATATCGCCGTTCCTTCATTGTCGCTGGGTCAAAATCCTGGAACTCCCTTCCTAACAGCACTGTGGGAGAACCGTCACCACACGGACTGCAGCAGTTCAAGAAGGCGGCTCACCACCACCTTCTCGAGGGCAATTAGGGATGGGCAATAAATGCCAGCCTTGCCAGCAACGCCCACATCCCGTGAACGAATAAAAAAAAAAAAAAAAATCCCTTAGTGGCCCTTTCCCTATCTTGATTTTTCTTTGGTTATTTACGTATCTGCAGAATACTACACTGTTTTGTTTTATGTTCCTTGGTAATTTAATTTTGTAGTTTGTCTTTGCCTTCTGAATTGTTTTTTTTAACTTCTTTCCTAACCTGTCATCTTCTTCTTTGTTGTCTATTTACTTAGTGTATTCTTTTTTCTTTAGTTTCAATTTTGCTCATGTCTTTATTCATCCATGATGTATGGCTAGTTTGTTCTTGCTTTTTAGTGGGATATATTTCTCCTGGACTCTATTGATCTCCATTTTAAATGTTTCCCACTGCTGTACTATTTCTTCGTTTATAAGTAAATGTTTCCAGTTTATTTTCCCTAGTTCCATTCTCATCCCCTCAAAATTAACTTTTTTCCAATCGAGTAGTTTGGTCTTTGTCTTACTTATTTCATTCTCAATCTTTATTTTAAACCTTATTATGTTGTGATCGTTATTGCCTAGATGTTCCCCTCTTACCAGTACTCGTTCATTTCCCATTACTTGGTCCAGCAGTGATTCCTCTCTTGTTGGGCTTTTTACATACTGGGTAAGAAAGGAGTCCTGCACATATTGTAAAAACTCCATTTCCTGTATCTACCTCTTCTCACCAGTTTATTTGGGGATAGTTAAATTCACCAATGATTATTATTCTATGTCCTTTACTCATTTCACATATTTGCTTACATATTTCTTCCTCCACTTCTTTTCCACTATTAGGTGATCTGTAGTATATCCCTGTTAGCATGATCGAACACTTATCTTTTATTTCAATCCATGGATTCTGTTTCTACCTTTCTGTTAATTATGTCCCTTTTTTCTACTGCCATTTTGTTATCTCTAATTAATAAAGTTACTCCATCCTCCACTTCTTCTTTCTCTACCCTTTCTGATTATGTTATAGCCTGCAATATTTAGTTGCCAGTCCTGTTCTTTATGTAGCCATGTTTCAGTTATTCCTACTACATCTGGTTCCTCGCTACGGATTATTGCCTCCAGTTCCCCCGTTTTATTTTGGACGTTGTGTACAGGCAGTTTAATTCATCTTTAATAATTGTTCCTTTTACATTTTTTTAACAGTCCTTTTATATTTCTGTTTTATAATTGTATCTGTTCCTTGATCGTTTATGTAAGCTTTATTCCTTACCCTGGTTTGACCTTTACACTAATCTCCTGTCTCTTTTATCTTTAAGCTTTTGCTATTGCCACCAGATCCCTCCCTCCATCTTGCTATTTTAAAGCCTTGATCACCACCCTATTTATCCTTACCGCTAGGACTCTGGTCCCATTTCGGTTCAGGTGGAGCCCGTCTCGGCGGTACAGCTCCTTCAACTTAATACGGTGAGGTATTATATTTTGGTAGGAGGAATAAGGGGGTCACACGCTGCTTGGAAAATAAGAGTCTAAATGGGATAAAGGAGCAGAGGGATCTAGAGGTACAGATAAACAAATCACTAAAAGTAGTGACACAGGTTAATAAGGCCATAAAAAAAGCTTGCACTAGGGTTCATTTCCAAAGGAATAGAATTGAAAAGCAGAGAAGTTATGTTAAACTTGTACAGAACCTTGGTTAAACCACACGGAGTATTGTGCACAGTTCTGGTTTCAATACTATAAAAAGGTTATAGAAGCACTGGAGAGGGAAAACTGACACAGGGAGCCTCTGGAAACAATAATGCACAACGTTAATTCCAAAGCACTGTGTGAACTCACATTGCCTGCTGCAAGGGGGTTGTATTGGTCTTGAATGAGAAGAGTTTAAAGGGAGTATGCCCTTGCAAACATTATAGTTGTGGGATGGATGCAGAAACCTGGGTGAAGAGAAATGCAATTGCCACTCAGATTCCTTCATCACTGTCTTCTGTTATAGCAAAGGAAATGGTTGCACACAACAAGGAAACAGAACTTCAAGAGGAACACTTGCTTTCTGAAGTCTGTGTGCACTTGAGGAAGAGGATTTGTAACAGGAAAGCATGCAGATGAGATTGTAGGAGACAGGGAGGTAGGAGATGAAGTGTCCAAAGCAGGCTGGTGAAAGCAGGGCAAGAGAAAGCAGTTTTTTCAGCTTCATGTGGAATATCATGAACTCCATCATGGTATCTTATATGCTCCATCACCAGCCCAGAGACACCCACTTGGGAGGAAGTAATTAGAAAGTGAGAAGGGGTTGCACTGGGTGAAGCACTGAGCACAAGCAAGTATGAGAAGCTTGGGAGTGGAAGAGAGGGAGCAAGCTATTCTTCCATGGAGGGTGGAGAAATGCCTGTCCTTGAATCAGGAGCTTGGGGACCCAAAGTTCAAGGGCCCAATCTTCAGAAGAGCACTAAATAGGGAGTGTCGATCTCATGCGAAGGCGGTGGAGACGGGCTCCATATACATGATTGAGATGATGGATAAATGGGAAGACTCTGCTATACACATCTGCAACACAATGCAGGAAACTTGTCATCCTACGCAGAACACCCTGGAGAATGTGGCAGTCCAGGCGCTATCTGTGGCAACAAGGTACCATGAGGAAGTTCTAAGTACATTGGTGGTTTCAGAAGCAGCATCAATATCACTGCATCAATAAATGCTTTGAGCATTAGCCTAACTATACTTTCACAGGGATTCCAAGACTTAATTGGAACTATTTATTCAGTTGTCACACTGACCAGTAGCATCTCTGAGCCTGTGCCCAGCACCAGTGATGTATAAGTAATGGTAACAGATGTCACTGTCTCCAATGAGAGGACAATTAACCTTGCTTCCTTAAGGTTTCCTTCAACTTCAGCACATGAGGGAGCTTTAGACCTGGGCCCTGGACTCATTGACATAACAAGAGAATAGATACCAAAAGGAGGACCCTCAGGGATAGCAGCTTCACAGAGACGAGAGTCACCTCAGGCCTTGAAGGCTCCAGTGGAAATATTCCGCCACTCACCTGTCCCCCTCCTGTCATTTGTGGAACACTACATAGAAGTAAGAGGTTGGAGCATGAGTTAGTAAGAATTTAGGTACAAGGTGGAAAGAAGTACTAGTCGTTAGTGTTTCAAATTATTCCTATAATTTGGAAAATATGGTACTGAAAAGTAAAAATTGACGACACAGACTTCAATGTTCACCTCTCTGAATAAGCAACTTAGTAGATGGAGTGTGAGAACATGAGATTTATATTACTAAGCCAAAGAGTAGGTGCCTTTGGGAATGCAGGTCTTAATGTGACTGTTGGTGGTGCAGGGGTTCCATCTATGAAGGAACTATTTTTATTTCTTTGTACAACATTTAGATAAAATTATTGACAATAAGTTGCTGCCTCCTTTCTCTAACTGCAAGCTGATGGATCTCTTGTCGTCTCTCTTCTCCATCCTGTGCAACCTCCTCATGTGGGAAAGGAAGGTTATTTTCCTCTTTATCATCATCCTCTTCAGCTTCAGGAAGTAGTAATCCTGTCCACATAGCAACATTATGCAGCAGACAATAAAGTATATTAATTCTGGATACTCTCGCTAGGCTGCACTGCAAGGCTCCACCAGATTTGTCCAGGCACCTAAAATGAAACTTCAGAATGCTAATACCTGTTCTAGCATACTTCTTGTAGTCCCATTGCTTCATGATATTTGTTCTCTCCCTAGTCTGTCGATGCAATGTTAGAATCGATGGCCATAACTGAAGGGAATATCCCTGATTATCAATCAACCTTTTGGAAACATGGTTTTAAGTCATCAGGATTGGTAAAGTGCACTGTCCCTTGTTGAAAGTGTCATGACTAAGGTCAGAGCATGAGGAGTCAGGGGGCAAGTAGCAGAATGGATAGCAAGCTGGCTACAAAACAGAAAAGAGAAAGTAGGGGTTAAAGGCATTTACTCAGACTGGTAAAAGGTGGGAAGTGGTGTCCCACAAGGATCGATGCTGGGATCACTGCTGTTCACTATTTACATAAACGATTTGGACTTGGGAATCGGAAGTACAATTTCAAAATTTCCGGATGACACCATATTGGGGGGTATGGTTAATACTGAGGAAGGCTGTGACAAAATACAAGAAGACATTAATAAACTTGAAGAATGACCGTGTAAAAGGCAAATTAATTTCAATATGGATAAGTGTGAGGTAATGCATTTTGGTAGGAGAAATAAGGAGGCCACATACTGCTTGGATAATAAAAGTCTAAATGGGGTAGAGGAGCAAAGTGATCTATGGGTACAGATTCACAAATCATTAAAAGTAGCAATGCAGGTTAACAAGGCCATAAAAATGCAAACAAAGTACTGGGGTTCATTTCTAGAGGAATAGAATTGAAAAGCAGAGAAGTTATGTTAAATGTATACAGAACCTGGTTAGACCACAATTAGAGTACTGTGCACAGTTCTGGTCTCCATATTACAAAAAGGATATAGAGACACTAGAGATAGTACAAAAGAGATTTACAAGGATGATACCAGAACTGAAAGGCTGGGGTTCTTTTCTCTAGAAAAGAGAAGGCTGAGGGATGACCTAATAGAGGTCTTTAAAATTATGAAGGGATCTGATAGGGTAGACATAGAGAAGATGTTTCCACTTGTGGGTCTTCAACTATCCTAATATAGACTGGGATAACAATAATAATACAAGGGGCAAAGAGGGGAGGAATTTTTGGAATGTGTTCAGGATAACTTCCTTAACCAATACGTTTCCGGCCCAACAAGGAAGAAGGCATTGCTGAACTTGGTTCTAGGGAATGAGGTGGGCCAAGTGGAGCAAGTGTCAGTGGGGGAGCATTTAGGGACCAGTAATCATAGTAACATGAGGTTTAGAATAGCTATGGAAAATTGGAGGAGACCCAATTTCAATGGGATGAGAACAGATCTGGCCTGGGTAAATTGGAATCAAAGATTGGCAGGCAAAACCGTAGTTGAACAGTGGGCGGGGCCTTTAAAGAGGTTCGGGTACAGTCTAGGCACATTCTCATGAGGCAGAAAGGCAGGGCAACTAAAGCCAGAGCTCCCTGGATGACAAAATAGATAGTGAGTAAGATGAAATGGAAAAAAGGGGCGTATGACAGATGTCAGGTTGATAACACGAGTGAGAACCAGGCAAAATATAGAAAGTTCAGAGGGGTGTGAAAAAGGAAATAAGAGGGGCAAAGAAAGAGTATGAGAATAGACTGGCAGCCAACATAAAATGGAATCCAAAAGTCTTCCACAGGCATGTAAAAAGTAAAAGGGTAGTAAGAGGAGGGGTGGGGCCAATTAGGGACCAAAGGAGATCTACTCATGGAGGCAGAGGGGATGGCTGAGGTACTAAATGAGTACTTTGCATCTGTCTTTACCAAGGAAGAAGATGCTGCCAGAGTCTCAGTAAAGGAAGATATAGTTGAGATACTGGATGGGCTAAATATTGATAAAGAAGAGGTACTAAAAAGGCTAGCTGTACTTAAAGTAGATAAGTCAGCCGGTCCTGGGTTGCTGAGGGAAGTGAGGGTGGAAATTAGAGGAGGTACTGGCCATAATCTTCCAAACATCCTTGGATATGGGGGTGGTGCCAGAGGACTGGAGTATTGCAAATATTACACCTTGTTCAAAAAAGGGTGTAAGGATAAACCCAGCAACTATAGGCCAGTCAGTTTAACCTCAGTGGTGGGGAAACTTTTAGAAACAATAATCAGGGACAGAATTAACAGTCACTTGGACAAGTGTGGATTGATTAAGGAAAGCCAGCATTGATTTGTTAAAGGCAAATTGTGTTTAACTAACCTGATAGACATTTTTGATGAGGTAACGGAGAGGGTCGATGAAGGCACTGCAGTTGTTGTGGTGTACATGGACTTTCAAAAGTCAATTGATAAAGTGCTGCATGGTAGGCTTATCATCAAGATTGCAGCCCATGGAATAAAGGGGGCAGTAGCAACATGGATACAGAATTGGCTAAGTGATAGGAAACAGAGAGTAGTGGTGAATGGTTGTTTTTTGGACTGGAGGGAGGTGTGCAGTGGTGTTCCCCAGGAGTCGGCGCTGGGACCACGGCTTTCCTTGATATAGATTAATGACTTGGACTTGGGTGTACAGGGCACAATTGCAAAATTTGGAGATGACACAAAACTTGGAAGGATAGTAAACAGTGAGGAGGATAGTGATAGACTTCAAGAGGATACAGACAGGCTGGTGGCATGGGCGGACACATGGCAGATGAAATTTAATGCACAAAAATGCAAAGTAATACATTTCAGTAGGAAGAATGAGGAGAGGCAATATAAACTAGAGGGCACAACTCTAAAAGGGGTCGAGGAACAGAGAGATCTGAGGGTATATGTGCACAAATCGTTGAAGGTGGCAGGGCAGATTGAGAATGTGGTTTAAAAAGCATACGGGATCCTGGGCTTTATAAATAGAGGCATAGAGTACAAAAGTACGGTAGTCATGATGAACCTTTTATAAAACACTGGTTCGGCCACAACTGGAGTATTGTGTCCAGTTCTGGGCACCGCACTTTAGGAAAGATGTGAAGGCCTTAGAGAGGGTGCAGATGAGATTTACTAGAATGATTCCAGAGATGAGGGACTTTAGTTATGTGGATAGACTGGAGAAACTGGGGTTGTTCTCCCTGGAACAGAGAAGGTTGAGAGGAGATTTGATAGAAGTATTCAAAATCATGAAGGGTCTAGACAGAGTAGATAGAGAGAAACTGTTCCCATTGGCAGAAGGGTTAAGAACCAGAGACATAGATTTAAGGTGATTGGCAAAAGAACCAAAGGTGACATGAAAAAAAACTTTTTTACACAGCGAGTGGTTAGGATCTGGAATGCACTGCCCGAGGGGGTGGTGGAGGCAGATTCAATCATGGAACTGGATAAGTACTTGAAAGGAAAAAAATTGCAGGGCTACGGGGATAGGGCGGGGGAGTGGGATTAGCTGGATTGCTCTTGCACAGAGCCGGCGTGGACTCGATGGGCCGAATGGCTTCCTTCCGTGCTGTAACCTTTCTATGATTGTGGGGGAGATCAAAACTAGGGGTCAAAGTTAGTTTTATTTAAAGTAATTTTTTGCTCGGTATTATTTAATTGAATGACATTTTAAAGGCATTTTATTTTCAGTTGCTATGTTTCTCCTTTAAAAATCAACCTACTGTATATAGTTCAATCCAATACAGCATCACACCACCATTACTTTCTAGGGGGGTGTGTGTGTGTGTGTGTGTGTAAAATGAGCAATAAAAAAAGCCTGCTTTCTATAATACATTTCACTGATTAACTCAAGACATTCTTCATACATAACACTAACCACAGTAGTGTATCCTGGAATGAAATGTACAAAGAAAATAAAGACAGATTTAAGCTTTCTCTCAGGTCTGCGATAAAGAAAAGAGACTGACAGTAAATTCAATTAAATATTGAATTGAATTAAGTTCTTCAGTATGGAAAATCTCTTCATAAAGGCACACAGCTGAAGGCATAGGACAGAAGTGGATTTGTTGTGAAACAATGGGAAAGTGAGAAATGATGGAAACATTTCAGCTTTCACTGAGGCAGTAAATTGTTAAGTTTTATGACATTGTTCCAAGTATAAATTTCTCACTTGAGACTGAAATGCTGCAGCTGCCCCCACAGAAATACCACTGCTTCTGCCCGAAATGGGTTTGTAACTGAACTGCTGCTGCCATGACTTCAGGACCTCCCTCCAAAGTCCTGCTGCTCCCACTCTAAACAGATTCACAGAGGGTGAATTTGGTCTTTGGCGGCAGTGCAAAATGAGTGACAGCGGATCAGCTGTCCATTTTACACCCCGCCTGATTTACTTTTCCTTTGGAAGCAAAAATTGGGCGGGTGGTAAATGGGGCTGCCGATTCACTATCGTTCGATTTGTGCTATCGCCCAAGACCAGTTTCACCGCAATGATTATCCAAACTCCGAGCTTACCCAATTGCATTGAATCCATGCAACCCTTGCAAAAAAAAATACAGCACTCGCCATTACATCATCAAGTGTCAATTACTTGGTGACTTTTTATTCAGTTTAAGTATAGTGGAGAGTGAAATATTTTCTTGTTTTTCCCCTATTGTCAGTATCAATACTGCCACGTGCACTACCCTTGGCTCAGTGGGTAGCACTCTTGCCTCTGAGTCAGAAGATCATGGGTTTACAGCTCATTCCAGAGACTTGAGCACATAATCCAGCCTAAGGCTTCATTGCAGTACCGAGGAAGTGCTGCACTGTCGAAGGTGCCATCTTTCAGATGAGACGTTAAACTGAGAACCTGTATTTTCTCCAAGGTGAATTAAAAAAATTCCGTAGCACTATTTGAAAAAGAGCAGGGAGGTATTCCCAGTATCCTAGCGAACATTCATCCAGCAGCTAATATCACTAAAAAGCAGACGAACTGGTCATTTACCTCATTGTTGTTTGCGGGGCCTTGTTGCGTGCGAACTGGCTGGCACATTTTTCTACGTTGAAGCCTTAGGCTGGATTATGTGCTCAAGTCACAACAGTGATGACACTTCAAAAGTATTAATTGGCTGTAAAGCACTTTGGGAGGTGCTGAGGTCATGAAAAGCACTATATAAATGCATGCTGTTTCCTTTCCTACTCTGTCCTTTCCTTTCCTTTTGTTACCTCTAGACTCAACTATTCCAATGCTCCCATGGCCGGCCTACCACTTTCCACCCTCTGTAAACTTGAGCTCATTCAATAGTCTGCTGCCCATATCCTAACTCGCACTAAGTCCCATTCACTCCTGTGCTCGCTGACCTACATTAGCTCCCGGTCCAGCAACACTTCGATTTTAAAATTCTCATCCTTTGTTCAAATCTCTCCCTGGCCTCACCCCTCCCTATGTCTGTAACCTCCTCTAGCCCTACAACTCTCCAAGAAATGCAGTGGAAACCGTGTTTACACATCTACTTCCAGCGAAGCTGCGGTGGCGGAGCGATGGCGGCTGCGAGGAAACTCCGGGCCAATGAGTCTTAACCTCAACCTCAGAAGAGCATTACATATACACCAGCAAGACATTTCCAAATTTCCAAAATCATTCTCCTTTTTGGCTTCTTTGATTAGATTGCCGGTCGCTGGCACGTTGTCATGTAGATCCACAACCATTAGGAATTTTGATGAGACTCCTCCCAAGCTACAAGCTGCAGGTGGCAGAGAAGGGAAACTTTCATCCTTTTGATCTGGGTTTGATTTGAACTCATGTTTCAGACTTGAAAGGAGTAGGGAAAAAATACTTGCATTTATCACATTATTGAAACACCACATACACTGAATTGCTTCTTGGAATGGAGTGACTGTTATGTAAACAAACATCAGATTCGTTCTAAGCCGGCAATGTATGCAAACAGCAATTAGGGGAATAACTCACTAATTTGTTTATTAGAGCATCGGTTGAGGGGGGACTCCCTGCTGTACTTTGAATAGTGCATTGGTTCTTTAACATCCAATTGAACAGGCTGGTGAGATTACACCTTAATATCTTAACTGAAGGTCAGAAGCTCCAACAATGTAGCACTCCTTCAGTATCATACTAAAGTACCAGCCTATGTTAGACACATTTAAGTGAATATTTTGTTAATTCAGAATTTAAGAACCACCCCCACTTGAAGCAGGTGTCACCACAGGTACACACGGACTAAGCAGTGGAACCTCAGTTATGCAGGCCATGGGAACAGTGCGGGTATCCTACTTGAACCTTCTGACTACTGCTTTGGAAACTTTGGGCTTCAAACTCCAAAATGCAGCCCTATCTGGCTTCAAATCAATTGGAAAACAGTTTCATGTAACCATGAGAGAGAGATTCAGAGACCTCATAGATACACAATGTTCTATGCTCACACAGATCAATAGGCATTAGGAGTTGATGCCCTCTACCAGTGGCATTCATGGATTAATATAAAAACAGTGCTCATGGCAGTGGCTGTTCTGCACTACGATGTAAGAAAGAAAGAATGAAGTTGCATTTATTTAGAATTTATTTAATTGTAGCCCTTCACAGGTATACTTGAAAGCACTAATCTACAGACAGCAACTACAGCAATACAGATCCCTCACACTGATGCAGTTAGTCACAGGTATTGGGCCTTCTGTTTCCTCTCCAGCTCACTATTTGGCTATGTAGCTATCCACTGATGCTGCTCCCTGAATGAGGGAGAACTACATAGGGAAGTCCCAAAAATCCTGGGGGAGGGGCACAATCTGGCTTAAGAGCCAAGATGGACCTGCCCGGAAGCTTCCCCTGACACCACCAAAGTTCTCAGGGTCAGGGGGAGGTCCCTTCTTTATCATGCCAATGGCATAGTAGACTCATGACTAAGGTCAGAGCATGTGGAGTCAGGGGATAAATAGCAGAATGGATAGCAAGCTGGCTACAAAACAGAAAACAGAGAGTAGGGGTTAAAGGTAGTTACTCATCCTGGCAAAAAGTGGGATATGGTGTTCCACAAGGATCAGTGCTAGGACCACTGTTGTTCAACATTTACATAAACAATTTGGACTCGCAAATCGGAAGTACAATTTCAAAATTTGCAGACAACACCAAATTGGGGAGTATAGTTAACGCCGAGGAGGACTGCGACAAAATCCCTCCATGGCCTCACCCCTCCCTATCTTTGTGACCTCCTCCAGCCCTACAACCCTCCGTGATCCCTGCGCTCCTCCAATACTGGCCTCTTGCGCATCCCCGATTTGCATCGCTCCACCATTGGCGGCCGTGCCGTCAGCTGCCTAGGCCCTAATCCCTGGAATTCCCTCCCTTACCCTCTCTGCCTCTTTCCCTCTCTCTCCTCCTTTAAGACACTCCTTAAAACCCACCTCTTTGACCAAGCGTTTGATCACATGTCCTAATATGTCCTTATGTGGCTCAGTGTCAAATTTTGTATGATAACGCTCCTGTGAAGTGCCTTGCGACATTTTACTACATTAAAAGCGCTATATAAATGCAAGTTGTTATTGTTATTGGACTGTCAGATGAACTCCACAAATGCCAGGGGTCTAACAACTAACTGAGTCCTACAGTACACCTAAAGTGCCTCTCATAACCTGAACCCACTGGGCTTCCTGGGTTCAGGTCCTTTGCAATGGCTAGGCATTGCCAGTGACAGACCCACCCATTGGCAGGGCCTCTACCAACCAAATACCGGGTTCCTTTGAAGACCTTGTGGGAAGTCCTGCCTTTGGGAGTCCCAACCCTACCTGCCTTTTGGTTCAGGTAGAGTTTCTGTCCCCATAAGGTCATCCACATTCTTTGGAACAAGGCCGGGATTCTATTAATCCGGTCCCAGCCTCCTGCTAAAGTTACAGAGAGCGTATACTGGAATGGCTGTGGATTTTTGGGGTCGAGGACACATTCGTAACCAACAAACAAAAGTTTACAATGCACAACGGGCAAACTCAGCAACAAAACATATTAAATACATACACTGCCAGCACTGCGCAACATAATAAAACTAATTTAGATTTAATATATCTTGCAGTCTGTCATTCTTACAGTGTACAGAAGATAAATCATCAGTCGTCTAAAAGCCAAACAAAACATATGCAGTATTCAGCAAAAATTAAACAGGGAATGCAAATAGCAGTTCTATGATTATAATTGTCAAAAAAGAAAATAATAATGGCCAGTACATTGCAAAGGTCTCTGGAAGACATGGGCAGTGAGATCCTCACACCTCTATCTCCCTCACTGATCTGCTGCTGATTTTTGTATGTAATGGGATGTG
Organism: Heptranchias perlo; assembly: GCF_035084215.1. Classification (NCBI taxonomy): domain Eukaryota; kingdom Metazoa; phylum Chordata; class Chondrichthyes; order Hexanchiformes; family Hexanchidae; genus Heptranchias; species Heptranchias perlo. Next base: position 107,387,580 of record NC_090327.1, read on the forward strand.
TGCTGATATAGATGCTTTGGCTATCTCCTTAATGGAGCAGTACGGGACAAAATGGCTGACTCGCGAGGTGTCTCCTGTGTTGGGTGGAAGATCTCTCTGACACAAAACTGGAGGGCAGTGATGACCTTTAATGTTGCTGGTAGTGCACTGCGGATAATTGAGTGTTCCTTTTGGTCTTTGTCAATCAGTCATAGCCTTCCTGGTGAGACTGAGCCTTCTCATGCACTGCTCCTCCATCTTGGTCAGGTAGCTAGGCCCTGATACTTCTCTTCTACGAGCCTGGAGAATGCTGAGCTTCCAGGAATAAAGGAGAGGGAAAAGGTGTGGAGCCCTGTGATGCTGGGTCCTGAACCTTTATGTTGTCCACGGATTTCCTGGGGTTGCAAGGGGTGGGAGAATGCTTTTGCCGGTTTGGACAACAATAGAAATAAGGTAGGAGGGTCTTAATGGTGCCTCCCACAATGCATTCCTCCAGGTAAGTTGGATGGATGCCCATTTAAAGGGGCACCCGAAGAAGTTGGCAGGAGCTGCACCTGGCAGCCCTTCAGATCAGTGGACAGGAAGCAAGATCAGGGAAACATCAAAATGTAAATGAACCCTTATTTTTAGGTCTCCAGTTGATCCTCAGGACTGCAGGCCTTCTCAAGCCTGTGGCAGCAACTGGACTTCTGCCTCCAATTTTGAGTGCAGGGCCCTGCCGTTGGGTGGGTCTGCGACTTGTGATGTTGAGCCATTGCAAATGAGCTGCACCCAGGAAACCCAGCAGATTCAGGCTATGTCAGGCACTTTAGGTGTACTCCAGCTGACTTGTGCCCATGTGGAGGAGGAAGGAGGAACATCAAGACCCTGTTGTCCAGAGTAATATCTGCTTTGAGGTATGTGCCATCAATGTCCTTTGTGATCCCCAACTGCCCTCTTTTCACTCTTCCTTTACACACTACACTGCAATATACCCACATTCTGAGGGAACAAACTCCTCTGTACTGCTCATTTCCTTCACTGCTCTGATGAGATTGTGAAACGATGGACTCTGTTTAGCTCTTTGGCCCGGAAAATCCACGGTGAAGCAGTTATGCCAGGATCTTGCCATTTCGGGACTTCACCACTGATCCTGCTAAAGTTTTAGGCTCAGGGAGAGGGGCCGGCAGGACCAGGCCTTCTGCGGTGGGGGGGAAGAGGTGCATCTGCGGGTCCCCCCTGCCCAAGACCCCGGAAATGCCAGCGGTAGCTGGCTGGCTCGCGGGAGAGGCTGTCGGGTCCCCCTCGGGCGAACAATCTGATCCGCTTCAACCCCGTTAAAAACATTTTGGCCCCCTCGTCTTTGGGGGTCTGGACTCCCAGGTGGGCACCACTTTGCTGGTATTGGGCAGATACACCTGGTGAGACTAGTCAACTTGTGCCGATTGCATGCCAGGTTTCTGACTGAGGGAGATAAAGAGCACCTGTCCCCTTTTATCAATGAACTTATAAGAGCGGGTAGAGGTTCCGCCTCCACAAGGCCATTCTGTGGACTTGCACTTAAGTTTCAGTACAAGGACTAGGCGTGGCTGGGTCCCGACTGGGATTGCAGACATTCCGGTGGACTACCCCCCTGGCACCCCCCCCCACCCAACTCCAGGCCTGACCCAGAGTAAAATACTACCTTTTCAATGTGACTGCATCTTTTCAAGGTGACTACATCTTTTTAACGTGACTGCATCTTTTCAAGGTGACTGCATCATTAATGACCTGCAACAAGGCCTTAACTTAATTTTTTTTGCTAGTTGTTTAATGCTTTTTTGATGCAGAGCAGATGGACACCTTCATTTGCTACTGTATCAGCAACAAAGACCAAGCCGACAGTGCAGTCTGGATAAAATCAAACCTGAAGCTGGAAGTTTGTAATTTTTATATCTGCCTCAAGTACAGTTTGGAGCAGAGCTAAATAAGCACAAATTATCCATTGGTGCTTTCTCCCAATGTTTCACCAATCTTTATTTGTGTCTACTTTTCCATTAAGTTTAGCAAACATGAATGTAAAGCTTTGCAAGCCTGTTAGATTTTCTTTCCCTCTCAGAAGCCCTGAAATTAGCTGCAGTTGCTATTTTGCCGGAGGATGGTGTTTAGGGTCCACTGAGAGATGATGTAATTAGAAAAAAAAACTTTACAAGAATCCGTGAAACGGAGTAATACCGTTCAGCAGGCACACTCGTCCCTGCCAGACACAAATGCAGGACTGAAAATGATTTTTTTATTGCGAGTAAACTTCATTTTATAATCTGATACCTCATAATGTAGTTATGGTACCCAGAAGTATATATCATGCCAGGTATTATATTAAATTTAAATCGACAGTTCATAAAATTCACCAGCTACTGTGCCTTTACAGCAGTGTGAACAATCTACTCAGCAATGGAAGAAATGTTCTGAGATATATATATCTTTCTGTTTTTCATTCCTACCAGTAAATTAAAGCATTAATCACTTTAATGGGGTGTAGCGTTGAGCAGAAGGGGTAGTACCTCTGACGTGGGAGTGTGCCGCGTTCCTCGAATGGCCCCCAATCTTTGGTCCTCTCTGCTGACACAACTCTCATCTATGGCTTGTGCATGGCGATGGCCACACCCCAGGAAACTGCATCGACTCGCAGGCTGAACAAGGTAACCTGTGGATTTGTGTCCCGGGTGATAGAGCGACACCCGTTTCCTGCACACAAGGGGCTCAGGGCATAGGGTCGCTCTTCACTGAATGACGCGGCAGTGGAGTTCAGCAGCCCCCTGGGCGACTGAGCAGCCCTTTTTAGGACAGCACTGCACACCTCCATGGTATGAGGAAAGAGCTAGAAAAGGTACCCTAAAAATTGCCCGCTTCTCTGTTCCCTGCTCAGCACGCCGCAGCTGAAAGGCATCCCATTTTCGCAGTCAAAACCATCCAAAATCAAGAACCAAATCTTTCCCTTTTAGCATTACTGCCTGGAACGTTCGAATAATGATTCCACTGTTGGACCCGAGCGCAGAACTGCGCTGGTTGCCAGAGCACTGAATAAATATAAAATAGACATTACAGCACTAAGCAAAACTCGCTTTGCCAAAGTTGGCCAATTTAAGCAAGCTGGTACTGACTTTACCTTCTCCTGGAGTGGCCGGCCCCAAGAGGAAAGTTATGAGGTCAGCGTTGGCTTTGCTATTAAGTCCAGTAGAGCAGAGAAACTTGAGAACTTTCCCAAAGGTATCAATGACTGCATGATGACACTAAGATTGCCATTTGCTGGGAAATGTTAAGCCGCCATCATCAGCGCCTATGCACCAACCATGACCAACCCACACTAAATCAAAAACAAGTTCTATGACGATCTAGACTATGGTATCTCTCGGGTACATAAGAATGACAAACTCATCATGCTGGGCGACTTCAACACTTGTGTCAGGTCAGGCCATCAAATCTGGCAACCATGACATTGGAAATTACAACAGCATCAGTCTTCTGCTCCTAAGGAAATGCACTGAACACAGTCTTACCATCACCAAATCCATCTTCCAGTTGCCAAATAAGAACAAGATATCTTGGATGCACCCTCGTTCCAAGCACTGGCATCTGATTGATTACATCTCAGGCAGGAAAAAAGACATTGACGATGTCATGCTCACCAAAACAATGAGAGGTGCTGAATGTTGGATAGACCATCATCTCATTTGTGTTGAGTTTAACATTTTCATTAAATCTCCTTGGAGGCCCCAGGGCAAAAAAGCCACCAAGATGTTAAACTTGAATAAACTCAAGTCTGTTTGCTCAAGACAAGAATTCTGCAAAGCTGCTCAAAACCATTTGATCACTGTAAGTACAGCTCATCTGGTGACATTGAAGTGCATGAAAATACTTTAAAGTCATAGTCCGCAATGCAGCTTTGGAAGTCTTGGGCCAAACTGTTCATAAGGACCAGGACTGGTTTGATGAAAATAATGATGACATATAAAGGTTACTTGATAAGAAATACCACCAACGTTCATCATGGAGAAAGGACAAGTCATCAACCAAGAAGAAGCAAGCTTATGACAACATTCATAAACAAGTCCAGACCGAACTAAAAATTATGTGTGACACCTGGTGGAGAAAAAAGGCAGATGAATTGCAGTGCTATGCAGACCAGAACGACATGAAGAACTTCTATAATATGCTTAAGACAGTATATGGCCCACAATCTAGTGGGCCATAGTGCCCCTGATATGAGCACTGATGAAACCATTCTTCTCACAGATGAAAGTCAGATCCTGAAAAGATGGGCGGACCATGTCCAAAATCTTCTAAACAAGAAATCAGCTAACAATGATGAGGCCATTGATCAGCTGCCTCAGTGTACCACAAATGATATCCATACAAAAGAACTTACTATATCAGAGACTGCAACAGCCATCTGGCTGCTCTCCATTGGGAATGTACCTGGTTCTGGTGCTATCCCAGCTGAGATATACAAGGCCGATGGTGACTACTTAGTCAAATGCCTCAACGAGCTATTTCAATATGTGTGGTGCTCAAAAAAGATCCCCCTGGAGTTTAAAGATGCTTCAATTGTCGACCCCTACAAGGGAAAGGGAGTTAGTTTTATCTGTGATAATCACTGGGGAATGTCTTTACTTGTCATTGCTGGAAAAGTCCTTGCAAGAGTGAAGTTCAATCACTTTAGTCAGCATATTGCTGAAAAAATCCTACCAGACAGTCAATGTGGGTTCAGAAAGGGAAGAGACACAACAACAGCCAAACAGCCCCAAGAAAAATGTAGAGAGCCAAACGTAGACCTCAACTTTGTCTTTGTTGACCTGACAAATGCATTCAACATTGTTAGTAGAGAGAGTCTCCGGAAAATTGCCATCAAGTTTCGGCATCCAGACAAATTCATTGAAATGGTCAAACAATTTCATGATGGCTTAAACATTTACCTGAGGAAGGAGGAAGTCTCCGAAAGCTTGTGAATTTAAAATAAAATTGCTGGACTATAACTTGGTGTTGTAAAATTGTTTACAATGATGGCTCGAGTGATGGAAGATGGGGATAATTCCATCTCCTTCCCCACTACAAATGGTGTCAACCAAGGATGCGTCCTTGCATCATCACTCTTCAGTGTTTTGTTTGCTGCTATGCTTCTTGTGGCTTTCAATAATCTCAAAATCAAAATCAAGATCAGATTCAGTACTGATGGGGCAGCTCAAAATATACAGGGCTGTCGTTCTGATGACCCTGCTTTATGCCTGTGAAACTTGGACAACATATTCATGCCACATTAAGAAACTGAATCACTTGCATCTAAGCTGCCTGAGATGATTAATGAAGATCAAATGGCAAGACAAGATCCCTGACACCGAAGTTCTTAAAAAAGATGACATGCCAAGCATAGATACTCTGATCATGAAGGAATGACTACAATGGTCAGGTCATGTGGTGCGAATGTCTGATGAACAAATCTCTCAGAAGATCTTTTATTGACAACTGGGAAGCGATTTTGTGATGGTCAGCAAAAGAGATATAAAGATTGCTTAAAAGCAACTTTGAAACAATGCAAAATAGACGTCCATAAGTGGGAACAACTTGCTCAAGATAAGAAAAACCATCCATGAAGGCACTGAAGCCCGTTGCATTGCTGATGCTGAATATAAACCGGGTGTATCAGAGATCCACTGTTCAATCTGCGGATGCTCGTTTCGAGCAAAAATAGGTCTCAAAGAACTCACTGCAAAAAATGAGATGATATTCCAATTGTCTTCTTCGATATTGAAGGACTAACGACCTTATTGACATCCTTTTCTCCCCTATTAAAGGGCAACTAAACATCATTGCTTACCAATCCAGAGCTTCAAAACTAACCCTCATGGTTCAATTATAAAACAGCATTAACCATTAGTGTTTTAGTAATGTTACACAGTACTGATACATACCGAGCGAGATGGTTCGATTATCAGTAATTTAAGACAACAGAGTATAGGCAGGTGGAAAGTTGCACTCTAGTCACTTTATTGTCATATACTTAAACATGAAATTAAATATATTGGTATGCCAACATAGGAACATAGGGAACAGGAGTAGGGCATTTAGCTCCTCGAGCCTGCTCTGCCATTCAATTAGGTCATGGCTGATCTGCCCCTCAACTCCATTTACTCGCCTTTGCTCCATATCCCTTGATACCCTTACCTAACAAAATTCTATCTATCTCAGTCTTGATAGCTTCAATTGTCCCAGCATCCACAGACTTTAGGGGGAGCGAGTTCTAAATTTCTACTACCCTTCGTGCAATAAAGTGCTTCCTGATTTTGCTCCTGAATGGCCTAGCTCTAATTTTAAGATTATACCCCTTTGTTTTTGATTCCCCCACCAGAGGAAATAGTTTCTCTGTATCTACCCTATCAAATTCTTCCAGCATTTTATACACCTCGATTAGATCACCCCTCAATCTATATTCAAGGGAATACAAGCCAAGTTTATGTAACCTGTCCTCATAATTTAACCCTCTAACCCCGTATCATTCTCATGAGCCTAACACATGAGCTCTTAATGTGGTTGTCTGAAATTCCTTCTCTGCTATTTTAGTAATAAACAAATTGATTAAAGTATTTATTAAAGTAGCATGGAAAGGAATTTCACTTTGGGGGTATAGTAGCATAGTGCTTATAGTACTGGACTAACAGCCCTTAGGTCCTGAGTACAAATCCCACCATGGCAAGTTGTGAAATTAAATTCAATAATTCCAGTAATTTGGGGGCTGGCACCAGGAAGAAAGGATCACGAAAGGTGCTGCATTGTTGTAAAATCAAACCGATTCAGTAATGTTCTTCAGGGCAGAGGACCGGCCACTACCATCCCTTACATGTGACTCCAGGCCAACACTATGTGGCTGATTCTTAATATTTTTGAAACGGCCAAACAAATGACCCAGTTGTAGGGATGGGCAATAAATAGGCCCTTGCTTTCGTTGCCCACAGTCTGGGAACAAAAGAAAATAAATCTACATATTCCAATATTTGAAACTCATTTCTTTGCAAGTCTCAGTTGGACTATTGCCATCAGCAGGCTTAAGGAGGATGAATTTTCTCAGCAGATCCACTGGACTTCCACTGTGACTCTGGCGGAGTCCAGTAGAACCATTCGTAAATAGGCCAGGACCGGAAATGTCAGGTCCTGACTTGAGATGGGAAATCCCAGTTGGCCTTGTTAAAGTGGTGGCCCAACCCTTACAAGGCCAGCCATGTCAGAGGAGGCAGGGCCAGGGATGTGGGCTCCCTATGCTGGGAGTTCCTGCTTCCTCAGCCCATAATGGACCTGGCGTAAGATTGGAGGCCAGGACACCGAGTGAGATGGGGGATATCGGCCTCGGGAAGGGTGAAAGTAGGCCACACCAGGGCAGGGGGTGGAGGATAGAGGGTAAAGAGTCAAGCCAGGGTAGTGGTCTGGGTCTCTATTTAAAATTGGCCCTCTTACACATGGGCCTGAGAGGGGAAACTTTATGGGGTCTGCGGGGGAGGGGGGTTAGGGGCTAGTTAGTCTCCAACCCTCCCCCCACTTATGGCAGCCAGGTAGCTGGTGTTTCGAAGAGCATGGGGCATATGAGCATCCAAAGTCCACCGTGGTGGTGTGGACATCTGCTGCCAATATGCAGATGAGGTGCCCTCCCACTGACACTGCACATTTTGGAGGTCATCAGCGGGTGAGATCCTGGCCGCATCGCACCCTGCTCAAGGTAATGGCCCTTATATTATGCTGTGTACGAACGCTTAGTGTAAACATCAGCAATTCCTTTCCCATCAAACATAACTAAGGTTTTAATCCATTTATTTATTTATTGCTGAAATAGTGGAGAAAGGTATTTCAGACCAACACGTTAAGAGTTCATGCGTTAGAATCTTACGGCATAATTCCAGGGCCAATATATTTAATCTCATTTTTAAATGTGTGACAGCATTTCTATTATAAAATAAGTGTTTAAAATTACTGTCACATTACTATGTACCACAAAGCAAGACTGTGGATTTTTTCTATTATTGCCATTTGATCCATGATGTGCCACAGACAACTGAGTGGAAATGAAGAAAAGACTATCAAACTTCTTACATAAATCAAAAGCAAAATACTGTGGATGCTGGAAATCTGAAATAAAAACAGAAAATGCTGGAGAAGCTCAGCAAGTGAGGCAGCATCTGTGGAGAAAGAAACAGAGTTAACGTTTCAGGTCGAAGACCTAGCCTGGATTAGCCAGGTTTTGGAAAAAAGAGCAATTTTGTGGGCAATTTATTGAGAAGAAACAAAACACCATCAACAGGCACAGGATATATGATTGATCAAATCTGCATTAAAGCTGAAGATTATAAATGCAGGTGTTTTAAAATAAATAGGTTAGTAGCTTCATTGCAGTTATGCACGCAAGAAATTTGATGCATTGTGCTGAGCAGTGCTTTAAAAATAGTACCCAGAGGAATCTCAATCCCCAAGATGCAACATGTTATGCAATATTGCCCTGTTACTGTGCATCTGGGTGAAACCAGATTGCATTGTAACATTGAGATTTTGAATGGCTTGACAGCTGTGTCAAGAATGCTTCCTTAGATGTAAATTCATTTTGTTGTTTAACAGCAGAATCTGTAGATCACAGCTTGGATTCCTTATCTTCAATGGGTGTGGTGTGCAGCCCCTTGACTAATGCCTAATTGTCAGCCTTCTAATTTTGCCTTCCTTCCTTCCCTGAACTGGCAATGAGTTCCTAGAGTGACTCTAAGGAATTGGCGCTAAGAATTATGAAGGAATATTTTCATTAACAGTTATTGCACTGTGCATGAATTGTAGGTTTTTATCATGGCAAGTGTTCCAGCAGACAGAGAACTAATAACTAATTCATCAACTTCAGGCACAACAGGTGATTATGGACTAAGAATGATATACAGGAGACTTGCAAGACTTCACTAAATATTATTATTGGCAAGTGGAATATAGAAAAGTAAGTTCTGAAATTTGCTATGTAACTTGCTTCAATTGGAAAACCAAGAGTGTGTGCTGACTTCCTTGCACAGAAGATTGGACAGTTTAGTAATCATTTTTTCTGGTTGTGTAAGGGACTTTTCTTTTCCTCGTCCATTTTTCTCCACTAGTTTTCTTCCTTCCCTTCCTCTCCAGAAGATGTTGATTGCTTGCCAAGGTACAATTCCATAACCGCCAGGTGTCCTACTGGCCCAACTGGAAATGATTCATGTCTGAGCCTTGAGGGTGGGTGTCAGCAGCATATTTAACTATGGGGGGGCATCATGGCTGAGCCTGACCCTGACCCTGTCCTCACCCAACGTAGACAAATGTTCATTTCCAAAAGAATAACGAACAGGAGCAGGAATCTTGGATCATTTTTCTCCCCCTTTAGTTCAGGGGCACTGAGGCCAATTATAGCGTTGCTCCAGCTGAGACCAGTTAATTCGACACAGTCCAACGATCAAATCAGGGTGGGGGAAGCCTTCTTGGTCTGTATGGATAAACTACTCACTAGATCAACTTGTTGAATTGTTAAGGAAGTTATATAAGGATCATTCGGAGAGGCAGGCGGGGGGGCGCGGTGGGTGAGGTGTGGCTGCTGTGTTGCTCCAATGCAGAATTCCTTTTTTAATTGTTAATATCTCACCTTGGGCCACACATTTTAAATAATTTATATATGGTTTCTATAGTTTACTTCACTTCAGAAATATTCCTGACTTTCTCAACCATGATTGCCCAGTCCTTCCAACAAATCTTCCTTTGGATCAAGAAACCCATGTTTCACTAAAACAATTAAATGTCCCTCAAGCCTCCTGTGAGCCTGTTTTTAACTCTATCTTCCACTCTTCCCCACCAAAGTGCTATAAGTTCAATTCATTTACATAGGTTAATGACTTAAATTTACTGCTATAAGTAGAAAAATATAAATAATTTCAGCTAACGTCCTACTAGAAAACTTAACTTCCTGCCAACAGACAATCACTATATTCATTGTTAGTGGTAGTAAATGCTTGGAATTAATGAAGCCTTGCCGTTTACAATGCCTTTGCACCGAGCAGTCCAAATATCTACTTGTAACATTTTGCATATCAATATGAAGGACAAGAAAAGACCAGCTAGCCTACCGAGCTTGTCCCACATTATTATGGCGCAACTTAGCACACCGTGACCCCCATCCTCCATCAACCAGCCATGCAAAAGAGAATAAAAAAACCACAGGACAATTTAAGGGAAGAACATTCTGGGAAATTCCTCTCTGACTCCCGAAGGCATTCACACCAATTTCAGGAGACTATGGTGATTGAGAGACCCATCCCCCAATACCTACCTAACTTTTATATGCAGTTATGGCGGCCACACTCAGAAACTTGTCCAGCTCCCTCTTGAATGTTTGCAGTCAACCCATGCTTTCTGCAGGAACTGGCAACTTGGTTCATGGATCAGCGACTCTGTGAAAACAAAATACCTCCTGACATCTAACCCAGTTCTGTGCTTATGTAACTTATACAAAAACAACAACAACTACTTGCATTTATATAGCACCCTTAATGTAGTATAACCTCCCAAGTCGCTTCACAGGAGCGTTATCAGACAAAATTTGACACTGAGCCACGTAAAGAGATATTAGGACAGGTGACCAGAATCTTAGTCAAAGAGGTAGGTTTGAAGGAGTGACTTAAAGGAGGAGAGATGTAGGGAGGGAATTCCAGAGCTTAGGGACTACACAGCTGAAGGCACGGCCACCAATGGTGGAGCAAAGGAAATCAGTGAGGCGTGAGAGGCCAGAATAGGCCTCTCGCGCAGAGATCTCAGAGGGTTGTAGGGCTGGAAGAGGTAACAAAGGTAGGAAGCAGTGAGGCCATGGAGGGATGTGAACACAAGGATGAGAATTTTAAAATTGAGGCATATCCGGACTGGGAGACAATGTAGTTCAACAAGCACAGGATTGATGGGTGAATGGGACTTGGTGCGAGTTAGAATGTCCTTTAGGGAAGGAAACCTGCCGTCCTTACCCGGCCTGGCCTATATGTGACTCCAGACCCACAGCAATGTGGTTGATTCTTAATTGCCCTCTGAAATGGCCTAGCAAGCCACTCAGTTGTAAAATCTCACTAAAAAAAGTCACAATAAGAATAAAACCGGATGGACCATCCAGCATTGGACCACTAGGCACCGGACACGACATAGGCAAACCAAGCCCAGTCGACCCTGCAAAGTCCTCCTCACTAACATCTGGGGACTTGTGGCAAAATTGGGAGAGCTGTCCCACAGACTCGTCAAGCAACAGCCTGACTTGGCCATACTCACAGAATCATATCTTTCAGCCAACGTCCCAGACTCTTCCATCACCATCCTTGGATATGTCCTGTCCCACTGGCAGGGCAGACCAACCAGAGGTGGTGGTACAGTGATATACAGTCAGGAGGGAGTGGCCCTGGGAGTCCTCAACATTGACTCTGGATCCTATGAAATCTCATGGCATCAGATCAAACATGGGCAAGGAAACCTCCTGCTGATTACCACCTACTGTCCTCCCTCAGCTGATGAATCAGTCCTCCTCCATGTTGAGCACCACTTGGAGGAAGCACTGAGGGTAGCAAGGGCACAGAATGTACTCTGGGTGGGGGACTTCAATGTCCATCACCAAGAGTGGCTCGGTAGCACCCTACTGACCGAGCTGGCCAAGTCCTGAAGGACATAGCTGCTAGACTGGGCCTGCGGCAGGTGGTAAGCGAACCAACATGAGGGAAAAACCTACTTGACCTCATCCTCACCAATCTACCTGTCGCAAATGCATCTGTCCATGACAGTATTGGTAGGAGTGACCGCTGCACAGTCCTCGTGGAGATGAAATCCCGTCTTTGCACTGAAGACACCATCCAACGTGTTGTGTGGCACTACCACCGTGCTAAATGGGATGGATTCAGAACAGATCTAGCAGCTCAAAACTGGGCATCCATGAGGCACTGTGGGCCATCAGCAGCAGCAGAATTGTATTCCAGCACAATCTGTAACCTCATGGCCCGCCATATTCCTCACTCTATCATTACCAACAGGCCAGGGGATCAACCCTAGTTCAATGAGGAGTGTAAAAGAGCATGCCAGGAGCAGCACCAGGCATACCTAAAAATGAGGTGCCAACCTGGTGAAGCTACAACACAGGACTACATGCATGCTAAACAGTGGAAGCAACATGCGATAGACAAAGCTAAGCGATTCCACAACCAACGAATCAGATCAAAGCTCTGCAGTCCTGTCACATCCAGTCGTGAATGATGAGTGGACACTTAAACAACTACTGGGAGGAGGAGGCTCTGCAAACATCCCCATCCTCATGATGGCGGAGTCCAGCACGTGAGTGCAAAAGACAAGGCTGAAGCATTTGCAACCATCTTCAGCCAGAAGTGCCGAGTGGATGATCCATCTGGGCCTCCTCCCGATATCCCCACCATCACGGAAGCCAGTCTTCAGCCAATTCTATTCACTCCACGTGATATCAAGAAATGGCTGAGTGCACTGGATAGAGCAAAGGCTTTGGGCCCTGACAACATCCCAGCTGTAGTGCTGAAAACTTGTGCTCCAGAACTAGCTGCGCCTCTAGCCAAGCCGTTCCAGTACAGCTACAACACTGGCATCTACTCACAAATGTGGAAAATTGCCCAGGTATGTCCTGTCCACAAAAAGCAGGACAAATCCAATCCGGCCAATTACCGCCCCATCAGTCTACTCTCAATCATCAGCAAAGTGATGGGGGAGGGGTGTTGTCGACAGTGCTATCAAGCGGCACTTACTGACCAATAACTTGCTCACCGATGTTCAGTTTGGGTTCCGCCAGGACCACTTGGCTCCAGACCTCATTAAAGCCTTGGTCCAAACATGGAAAAATGAGCTGAATTCCAGAGGTGAGGGGAGAGTGAAAGTCCTTGACATCACGGCAGCATTTGACCAAGTGTGGCACTAAGGAGCCCTAGTAAAATTGAAGTCAATGGGAATCAGGGGGAAAACTCTCCAGTGGCTGGAGTCATACCTAGCACAAAGGAAGATGGTTGTGGTTGTTGGAGGTCAATCATCTCAGCCCCAGGACATTGCCGCAGGAGTTCCTCAGGGCAGTGTCCAAGGCCCAACCATCTTCAGCTGCTTCACCTTCCCTCCATCATAAGGTCAGAAATGGGGATGTTCACTGATGATTGCACAGTGTTCAGTTGCATTCGCAACCCCTCAGATAATGAAGCAGCCCGTGCCCGCATGCAGCAAGACCTGGACAACATCCAGGCTTGTGCTGATAAGTGGCAAGTAACATTCGTGCCAGACAAGTGCCAGGCAATGACCATCTCCAACAAGAGAGTATCTAACCACCTCTCCTTGACATTCAATGGCATTATCAACGCCAAATCCCCACCATCAACATCCTGGGGGTCACCATTGACCAGAAACTTAATTGGACCAGCCATATAAATACTGTGGCTACAAGAGCAGGTCAGAGGCTGGGTATTCTGTGGCGAGGGACTCACCTCCTGACTCCTCAAAGCCTTTCCACCATCTACAAGGCACAAGTCAGGAGTGTGATGGAATACTCTCCACTTGCCTGGATGAGTGCAGCTCCAACAACACTCAAGAAGCTCGACACCATCCAGGACAAAGCAGCCCGCTTGATTGGCACCCCATCCACCACCCTAAACATTCACTCCCTTCACCACCGGCGCACTGTGGCTGCAATTTGTACCATCCATAGCAATGCACTGCAGCAACTCGCCAAGGCTTCTTCAACAGCATCTCCCAAACCCACAACCTCTACCAACTAGAAGGACAATGGCAGCAGGCATATGGGAACACCACCACCTGCACGTTCCCCTCCAATTCACACACCATCCCGACTTGGAAATATATCGCCGTTCCTTCATCGTCGCTGGGTTAAAATCCTGGAACTCCCTTCCTAACAGCACTGTGGCAGAACCTTCACCACACGGACTGCAGCGGTTCAAGAAGGCGGCTCACCACCACCTTCTCAAGGGCAATTAGGGATGGGCAATAAATGCCGGCGACGCCCACATCGCATGAACAAATAAAAAAAATGTCTTGGGAGCAATCTTAGATCCAAATGAACTGTTAAATAATTGAATTAAGGCTCCATTTCTTTGAACATCCTTGGGCGAATGCAGTCAAGGCCAGCAGACCATTCGGTTGTGAGACCCCTTTTTCTAGCTAGGACAATACCCACATCCACTTTAACACTTTCAACTTTAGCATTCACACTGTGATGTATTGTTGGCAACTCAGTATCATCTTCTATAGTGAAGACTGGTGCAAAGTAACCATTTAAAATCTTTGCCATATGTGGGAGCCCACTCAAATCTGCTCTGGGGAAATCCTTCAATGGCCCTATACAGTCGTTAATGGCCTTCTGACTCCTGAAAAAGACCTTGTTATTGTTACCATAGGGCTTTGAACTAAAAAGGGGTGGGGAGGGGTCAGGTGAGGGGAAATGTAGAAATCTAATGAGAAATTGAAGGCAACAGAGCAGATTGGTGATTTGGGTAAAGATAAGCAGAGTGTGGCAGGAAGGGACAGAGTGTTTACCAATAACAGAGCATCAAGTAGGATCAAAGCAGGAAAAATGGTAAAAAAAAATCAAAATTAAAGGCTCTCTATTTGAATGCATGGAGCATTTGTAACAAGATTGATGAATTAGTTGCACAAATAGATATAAATGGTTATGATCTAATAGCCATTACAGAGACATGGGGCCTGATTTTGACCCCGTGTCGGGAAGGGGGCGGGGGGAGGTCAAATTGCGGACGGGAAACCTGGAAGTACGGGTTTCCCTGACTTTCTTACGATTTTGACGCAAGGACGTCTTTTATTTATTTTTGTTGTTTGCCGTCCAACTGACAGGCCTGATTGACAGCATGGTCTCAGTCGGATGGGAGACCAGCCAGGGAGAGGATGTCTGCAGGTAAGTCTGTAGGTAAGTCTTTTTTTATATAGATAGGGGGAAGGCATGTGGGGCATGGGTGGGCATGGGTCGGATTGGGGTTCAGTCACGGGGGGCGGGGGGGGTGTCAGGATCGGGGGTCATCTCGGGGTCCGCAATAGTTGATGGGGGATCAGGGTTAGGAGGTCTGCGATCGGGGTCGGGGGTCCACGATCAGGATCGGGGGTCTGCAATCGGGGATCGGGTGGGGGGGTCCGCGATTGCTGGGGGTTCATTGCAGGTCGGCTTGCTGGGCCTGAGGGAAGCACTCCTGCTCCTCTGGGCCCACAAGCTATGTCTTTCGAGGCACCTACCTGTTAGTCTCGGGCTTTCTCGTCTCCTTTCACGAGGTGTAAAAGAGAAGGCCCGGGAATCCTGGCCTCCCGGGGTTGAAATCGGAAACTGTGGGAAAATAGAGGTTAGGAGCCTCCTTGAAAGGTTTTAAGGCCCGACCAGCTCCCTGGGAGCGGGTTGGTCACCCACTCCCTTCCTGCCCTAGCGAAAACCGGAAATGGGCGGGTTGGAGGCAGGTTGGGGGCGGGTCTGAAATGGTTGCAATTTTGAATGCCCCCCTGCCCCCAACCCACCCATTTTTCAATGTTAAAATTGTGCCCATGGTTGCAAAGTGACCAAGATTGGGAAATAAATATTCCAGGGTACATGACGTTTAGAAAAGACAGGCAGAATGGAAAAGGAGGGGTGTAGCCCTAATAATAAAGGATGACATAAGGACAGTGGTGAGAAAGGATCTTGGCTCGGAAGATCAGTAAGTAGAATCAGTGTGGGTACAGATAAGAAAGGGGCAGAAAACACTGGTGGGAGTAGTTTATAGGCCCCCTAATAGTAGCTATAACATCATACAGAGCATTAATCATGAAATAATAGGAACTTGTAACTAAGGTAATGTAATTATGGGGGACTTTAATCTTCATATAGACTGGCAAATCAAATTGGCAAAGGCAATTTGGAGGACGAGTTCATGGAATGCATTCGAGACTGTTTCCCAGAGCAATATGTCATGGAACCAACTAAGGAACTGACTATTTTAGATCTTGTATTGTGTAATGAGACAGGGTTAATTAGTAATTTCACAGTAAAGGATCCTCTAGGGAAGAGCAATCATATTATGATAAAATTTCACATTGAGCTTGAGAATGACATACTTAAGTCCGAAACTAGAGTCTTCAACTTAAATAAAGCCAATTATATAGGTATGATGGGCGAGTTGGCTAAGGTAGATTGGGAAATAAATTAAAGGGTATGATGGTTGAAAAGCAATGGCAAACATTTAAATAAATATTTCAGTATTCACAGCAAATATACATTCCATTGAGAAATAAAAACTCCACTGGAAAAGTAATCCATCCATGGCTAACTAAAGAAGTTAATGATAGTATTAGATTAAAAGAAGAGGCCTATAATGTTGCCAAGAAAAGAAGTAAGCCTGAGGATTGAGAGAGTTTTAGAAACCAGCAAATGACAACCAAAAAACTGATAAAAAGGGAGAAAATAGAATATGAAATTAAACTAGCAAGAAATATATAAACGGATTGTAAGAACTTCTACAATTATGTAAAAAGGAAGAGAGTAGCAAAAGTAAACGTTGGTCCCTTAGAGGCCGAGACAGGAGAAATTATAATGGGGAATCAGGAAATGGCAGATGTGTTAAACAAATATTTTGTATCTGTCTTCACAGTAGAAGACACAAAAAGCATACCAGAAATAATAGGGAACCAATGGACTAATGAGAGTGAGGAACTTAAAGTAATTAATATCAGTAGAGCAAAAGTACTTGAGAAACTAATGGAACTAAAAGCCAATAAATCCCCTGGACCTGATGGCCTACATTGTCGGGTTCTAAAAGAGGCGGCTGCAGAGATAGCGGATGCATTGGTAATGATCTTCCAAAATTCCCTAGATTCTAGAACGGTCCCAGCGGATTGGAAGGTAGCAAATGTGACCCCGCTATTCAAGAAAAGAGGGAGAGAGAAAACAGGGAACTAGAGGCCAGTTAGCCTGACATCACTTGTCAGGAAAATGGTGGAATCCATTATTAAGGAAGTGGTAACAGGGAACTTAGCACATCATAATATGATTAGGCAGAGTCAACATGGTTTTATGAAAGGGAAGTTGTGTTTGACAAATTTATTAGAGTATTTTGAGGATGTAACTACCAAGGTAGATAAAGGGGAACCAGTAGATGTAGTATATTTAGATTTTCAAAAGGCATTTGATAAGGTGCCACATAAACGGTTGTTACTTAAGATAAGTTTTCATGGGGTTACGGGTAACATATCAGCATGGATAGAGGATTGGTTAATGGACAGAAAACAGGGTAGGGATAAACGGGTAATTTTCAGGTTGGCAGGCTGTAACTAGTGGGGTGCCGCAAGGATCGGTGCTTGGGCCTCAGCTATTTACAATTTATATTAATGACTTGGAAGAAGAGACTGAGTGTAGTGTGTCCAAGTTTGTTGACAATACAAAGCTAGGTGGGAAAGTAAGCTGTGAGGAGGACACAAAAGAATCTGCAAAGGAATATAGACAGGTTAAGTGAGTGGGCAAGAAGGTGGCAGATGGAGTATAATGTGGGGAAATGTGAGGTTATTCACTTTGATAGGAACAATAGAAAAACAGAATATTTTTTAAATGGTGAGAAACTATTAAATGTTGGTGTCCAGAGAGACTTGGCTGTCCTGGTAGATGAAACACAACAAGTTAGCATGCAGGTACACAAGCAATTAGGAAGGCGAATGGCAAGTTGGCCTTTATTGCAAGGGGGTTAGAGTACAAGAGTAAGGAAGTCTTACTACAATTGTACAGGGCTTTGGTGAAACCTCACCTGGAGTTCTGTGTACAGTTTTGGTCTCCTTATCTAAGGAAGGATATATTTGCCTTAGAGGCGGTGCAATAAAGGTTTACTAGATTAATTCCTGGGCTAAGAGAGGGTTGTTCTATGAAGAGAGGTTGAGTAGAATGGGCCTATACTTTCTGGAGTTTAGAAGAATGAGAGGTGATCTCATTGAAACATATAAGATTCTAAGGGGGCTTGATAGGGTAGAGGCTGAGAGGTTGCTTCCCCTGGCTGCAGTGTCTAGTACTCGAGGGCATTGTCACAGGATAAGGGGTTGACCATTTAAGACTAAGATGAGGAGGCATTTCTTCACCAAGAGAGTTGTGAATCTATGGAATTCTCTACCCCAGATGTCTGTGGATTCTGAGTCATTGAGTATATTCAAGGCTGAGATAGATAGATTTTTGGACTCTAGGGGAATCAAGGGATATGGGGATCGGGCAGGAAAGTGGAGTTGAGATTGAAGATCAGCTATAATTTGATTGAATGGCAGAGCAGGCTTGAGGGGCTGTATGGCCTACTCCTACTCCTATTTCTTATGTTCTTATGTACCATAGCTATCGAATATTTTTATCTCCATTGTTCTTTTGGCTGCTCTCATAGCAGTTTTCATTGACTTTAGTTAAGATCGATACCTATCCCTTTTCTCCTGAGACCTATTTTCCTTAACCTATAAAAATATTTCTGCTTAAATCTGATTTGTCTTTGAAATCAGTTGGCAAATTTGGCTTTGTTTGACCATGTGCCCTTCTTTTAATTCTGGGGACATATATGGCTTAAGGATGGTTTCTTCTGTGTTAGTAAAGTCCCAGCCTAGTAGGTCTGCTCAGTCAACCTGGTTCAAGCTGTTTGCCATCTTGACAAATCTAGCCACCTTAATATCTGGTACTAGCATTGCATTTTCAGTAGGTTTGTTTGGCTGATCAAGTTAAATCTTGTGTTCCATGGAAAAAATGACCTGTCTGATCAGCCTCATGGGATGTGACGCCCTAATCTCGATTTTACCACTCAGGTGACCTTGACTCCCATGGAACTGTGAATACTGTTCAGTAGTGAGTCATGGATTGTCATACAATAACATCATAATTGGATATCATAATTAGGTGTCAGCCTTGGTTCAGTGGTAGCAATCTCGTCTCTGAGTTACCACTATTCGAAGAAGAGCAAGGGAGTTCTCCTGGTATCCTGGCCAATATTTAATCTCTCAACTAACATCAGTAAAACAGATTATCTGGTCATTATCTCATTAGAGTTTGTGGGAGCTTACTGTGCAAACTGGCTGCCACATTAGGGGTTAGGGGTTACGGGGAGCGGGCAGGAAATTGGACATGAATTTAGATTTGAGGTTAGGATCAGATCAGCCATGATCTTATTGAATGGTGGAGCAGGCTCGAGGGGCCGATTGGCCTACTCCTGCTCCTATTTCTTATGTTCTTATTTCCTACAATATGCCAGTGATTACACTTCAAAAGACTTCATTGGCATTAAAGTGTTTTGGGATGTCCTGAGATTGTGAATGCAGGTTCTTTCTTATCTATTCTCAGCCTTTCCTTTTCATCCTTCCTATGAGCACTCAGAAATATTTTCATTTGCATTGTCTGGCATGGTTTCCATAGAGATGTCATTGTTAAATAGCTGATAATATTTTTAGTGGTACATTTCCACGTACTGTATGTTTCTTAGTGCCAAACCCTCCAGGGTTCAATTGCACAGCTATTCTGATACATACAGGTCATTGCTGTATGGATTTTTTTTGTCAGAGCAACAACACATTAGTTTGTGCAGAGATTAATTCCCTCCCGTACTGTTCCTAATTTTTGAAATGTTTTAATTCGGTCCAAAGATCTGATCACATGCTTAGTAATCAAAATGCTTAGAGTTGCTAAGTTTATTTTTATTCAGAGTGTCTATTTGTCAGTGAAGGGCATGCATTTCAGTTTTCTGCCTAGAGTACTTTTAGGTCCCACTAGATCCTATTCTGTTGAAGAGAGCTTTGAACTTGGATTTAGATCTTCGCTAGCTTCCTATTCAGCCAACCCCTGGAATAGCAATCTGACAATTATACCCAATCTGAATTTCCCCTCCCTCCACAGGGAGATGTCACAAATTCTGCCTGGCACCAGCCTGCTCAGTGTTTCACAGATCAGAAACTGAGAAAATGGCTGATTACGCCAGCATTTTCCCACTCCTTAGTTATGCTTAGTGCTCCAATGTGCACCCCCAACACTCATTTGTTATGAAACATAGAATCATAGAAAGGTTACAGCATGGAAGGAAGCCATTCAGCCCATCGAGTCCATGCCGGCTCTATGCAAGAACAATCCAGCTAGTCCCATTCCCCCGCCCATCCCCGTGGCCCTGCAATTTTTTTCCTTTCAAGTACTTATCCAGTTCCCTTTTGAAGACCATGATTGAATCTGCCTCCACCACCCCCTCGGGCAGTGCATTCCAGATCCTAACCACTCGCTGTGTAAAAAAGTTTTTCCTTGTGTCACCTTTGGTTCTTTTGCCAATCACTTTAAATCTATGCCCTCTGGTTCTTAACCCTTCCACCAATGGGAACAGTTCCTCTATATCTACTCTGTCTAGACCCTTCATGATTTTGAATACCTCTATCAAATCTCCTCACAACCATCTCTGTTCCAAGGAGAACAACCCCAGCTTCTCCAGTCTATTCACATAACTAAAGTCCCTCATCCCTGGATTCATTCTAGTAAATCTCTTCTGCACCTTCTTTAAGCCCTTCACATCTTTCCTAAAGTGTGGTGCCCAGAACATAAAAGGAAGCTGAAGTTTCTACTGAAATTCGAAAGGTAAATAAAGATATCACTCCCACCACCAGCTCCAAGCATGCAATAAGTATAAGACTATTCTTAAGAGCACAGCTTTCCTCAGGCTATGCATGGACGAATATTAAAAGAGATAACACAAATGTGTTCCTACAGTTCATACACTTCAAAATACTTAGCTGGATTTACTAAACCCCATGTAGACCTGTATCAATGGCATACTGAAAATAAAGTAGTTATGGGTATTTTCTCTTTAGATTTGATAATATTCACTGGTGAAGCAGCTGTTAGACTGAGTTGTATATACACTCGTACAAAATCAATTATCTAATCTGAGGGTTAGTGCCTTTAGAGATTACACATGTATAATCACGACCTAACACAAGGCCAAACTAATGGTTCTAAGGTTCCTCCTGGATAAAAGGTTAGTTGAACCAATGTGTCAAAGTCAGGACCCGACACCAATCAGTAAGACTAATCAGAGCATAATGGAAAGTAATTATCTCTCAAAGCACTTGCAGGCATATCTGTTTCACACAATTTGTGGTCCCTTTAACTCTTTCAAACTCTAAGTTGGGTGGAATGAAACCTTTTGAATGAGTCCACTACATCACTGCTGCTCACTCATAAAGCCATTGCAACCACCATCAACAGACATCTGATGGAGATAGCAATGATGTAGAAGCCAATAACCTGAAGTGGCAGAGGCTGATGTATCACAGTTTGCAATTAATACTGAAGTCTATGTGTATTGTGATTGTGCTGCAGCAGCAAAGCTCAATAAAAATCGAAAGCACAATAAACACACATTTAATTTAAGTGGGGAAAGTTTAAAGTAAAAGACGGACATTGAAAACCTTGTGCATGAAATTCCCAGGGTGGACAGAGGCTGATTGACTCTTCAGGCATTAACCAAAGTTTGACCCTTTCAGATAATTGTGATTTATGTCCTGACTGTAACCTATAATAAGAAAGCAAAACTTGTAAAAGGAACATTGGAACTTACAAGACTGGAAAAAAAAAACTATTGCAGTTGATCTGGTCAGTCCCAAACTTTAGAAAATACCATGCACACTATGGGGTGATTTTTGTGTCGCCACATCTCTGTTTGCATTTACAACTAGCGGGACCAAAATTGGGCGTACGGTTGAAGCAGTGACTTACCGCTCGCTTTCTGCCTATTCCAAATTTCTATGTAGCCAGAGCTGTCGCTGGAAACAGATGGAGCCGCATTAATGAATACAAATTAGGGTTAGATGATATAGTTACGACCCCCAATGCCATTTCCGTCTTTGCCCATGATGCTACCACCGTGAACGGAGGTGGCCATTTCTAGCGATATTTGAAGTGATCCTCTGTTACTCTCAGGTAAAACTCTAGAAAGTTTTGAGACATTTTGCTTGTGTTACATAGTGGTTTTTAGCTACTTAGACAACTTCAAAGTGCTTTTAGTTGCTGCAGAACTTTCTGAACTCTTAAGTGGCGTCTGGCAATGCACTTTTTACTTCCTGGGAGGGTCCTACTTGCAGTTCTACTCTGGCAAGAAGAGGAGAAGGAGGAAGGATCAAACAGTAAGCTGCAGGGACAACAAATAGAAGGAGGAGTGCTCACAGGAATCGTTACCTTCCCAAAAGAGTGCAGTGGCCCAGGACAACATAACTGCAGTTGCCAAGGAGCAGTGCAGAAGGATGTTTTGCTTCTGTAGGGAGGCTGTGACAGAGTTGTGTTGTCTTCTGCAGAATTTTCTGCAACGAACTGCCACAGCTAGCACAGCAATCAAGTTCACTGCAGCCCTGAGGTTCTTTGCCTCCAGCTCTTTCCAGGCTGCCACAAGGCATATCAGCAACATCAGTCCATCTGCAGTTCATGCTTGCATTAAGCAGGTGGCTGATGCCATGTTTGCTAGAGCAAACACTTTTATCACTTTCTCCATAGATGACCGGATAGGGCTTTGGTTTTGGCACAGTTTACCAGGGCTCCCCAAGCCCAGGACATCATTGACTGCACCCACGTCACCCTACAGGCTTCTTTGCACAATCTCATTGTCTTCATGAATCGCAAGGGCTTCCACTGTAGTAATGTGGAACTGGTGTTTGATTACCAGCAGCTCATTACTGGTCTGTGCCTGCTTTCCTGGCGGCTGCCATGATGCTTTTATATTGCAGCAATCTTTATCCCTCCACTCTTTGCCCTTGCATAGTAAGTGACAGGTTGGCTGCTTGGGGCAAGGGTTAACTTCTGCACACCTGGCTCATGACTCCTCTTAGGAAGCTACAATTGGCACAGAATTGCATTCAAATCAGACCCATGGGTCAACTAGAGTCCTTACCAAGCAGACCACTGGAGTCCTCAAGCAACAATTCGGATGCCCGGTCAGGGATGGCGGCATCCTGCAATACAACCCCCTTACGTTATTGCTGAATGTTGCATAACTTTACTCTGCAATGGGGACAAAACATGGAGCTACCATTGGATGAGGACCTTCATCATGCAGGGAGGGGACACTGATGACACAGAACATGGTAAGGAAGTGAGAGGGATCCAGTGGTTGCCTGCAGCCAGAGCTATTCAGCAGCAGTTCCCTGTCCCCCTGCATTAACAATCACGTCCAACATCTCTCCCAATCTTTTCACCCTCAAATAAACCACGAAGACAAACATTAATACTCATTTCATCTAACATAGAGATCCTTGTAGTTGGTGACTTGTAGAAGCTCAGGATTGAGCGGGCCTGGCTGTGGACTGCTACAATTCGGCATATGTTGCATCTGGCACCAGGGTGGGTATTGGTTGAGGGGGCTGTGCGAGTGGAGGTGTGCTGTTATCCAGAGAGATGCAACATGTTCCAATCCCCATTGCATGACTGTCCCATATATCGGACTGGGGCTCAGGACTCCTATTGACCTGCAGGCGAGCAGACTATAGGAGATCCATGATCCATATGCAGAGGGCCTAAAGCTTGTTTCAGGCATGGGCTCGGATGTCTCTATTTCTGCCTTTACCAATATGGCGGGTGTCACATTTCTGGCACAGAATGACTGCATGCGCCCCGCCCGCTATGCTATATCCTGAGCCTCCCGTTTTGCACCTGAAAAACAGGTGTGGCACCATCGAATTTCTAGGCCCTTGAATTTTCCAATAATAACAATGGTCATCCTTACGTAGTCTATTCCATACATTCACCATGATTTGTGTGAAGTAATTAAATTTAAACTTTATGTTCACTTTCCCTCATCTAAGCTTGAGCCTATAGCCCACCCCTGTTACAAAACGTGTAGTTATATCAAGCGATTTATTAGGCTTTAGAATTTTCAAACTTTGATCAGGTTTTCTCTCGAGTGTAAACATTCCCAGCTTGCTTATTGTTTCCTCAAAGCTCAGGGGGTCGATCTTAACTCGGAGCAGACAGCTTGTGGGGCGGGAGGAAAATCCCAGTGGGGAGTTGAACGTAAGGCCAGGATCATTTTAATTCCCGGACCTCATTAGCGTGTGGCACAACTGTCTCCCACACAAAAAATGGCAGGAATGACGCAGGGTAGGCCGGCAGGAGCAGAAATTGGGATGGGAGCCTGAGGACGCTAGAGATAAAAGTGTACAGTCCCCGACATGTTAGTGCTGCGGGGCGGGGGCGGCTTTGACAGGAGATGCTGGTGCTGGGAGGGAGAGGCAGGGCCGGGTCCTAATCCTCCTGGCCCACAAGGAATCTTCAGAAATGTCAAGTACAAAGACTTATCTTGTTCTCTTCTGGCCACTCAGCTGACTGCCGCCAATTCTGCTGGTTGGGTTTGGCCCCGTTCGGGCCTCCCGAATTTTTCAATTAAAATGGTGTTGCGGCACGGAAGACATCACAAGGCCGTGACTTTTGAATGTAAAGTAGGCCTCCATCTGCCTGGGTCGGACGGACCACCTATGCCTGTTTTGAGGTGAATTAAGATAGCTCGGGGTGGGGGGCGGTGTTGGAGGTGAGAATACGTCGGGATTGTGGCTGAGACCTCCACATTTTAACAACCCACACGCCTCATTTGAACCACGCTGGCAGGGTTAAAATCTACCCCTTGGTATCTAATCCTCAGTATCAGTTTATCAGTTTAAATGCTCTAAATGAAGACACAAAAGGGCATTGAAACTGAGCAAACAACCTCATATTGAAATGTACATTCCACATATTACACACTTCCTCCTGAGTGACATTTAACACAATGGAAATAAACAAATTAAGAGTAATCAGACACAAAGAATAATTCAACTTTAGACATTGAAAATCATGTGAGCATGTGAATTATGTTTTACCAATGTTATTTCCTCCACTCATCGTACCAAGAGTGTTATTTCCGAATTCTACATTACACTCTTCTATTGCATGTTTTGGTAAATGCCATTTTCTTTTTCATTAAGTTTCCTCACTTTATTTTTTTTATTTCTTTAGAAACATTTTAAACTCATTCATATTTTTCTGTATATTTCTTATCTTAATACTTTTCTACATATTCATTCTTTTCATTTAGAATCATAGAATGATACAGCACAGAAGGAGGCCATTTAGCCCATCGTGCCTGTGCCGGCTCTTTGAAAGAGCTATCCAATTAGACCCACTCCTCTAGTCTTTCCCCATAGCCCTGCAATTTTTTTTTCTTTTTAAGTATATATCCAATTCTCTTTTGAAAGTTGAATCTGCTTCCACCACCCTTTCAGGCAGCACATTCCAGAACATAACAACTTGGTATGTAAAATAATTTCTCCTCATCTCCCACCTGTAAGAATTCTGGGAATTCCACCTTTTCCCTGAGGATGTAAAACTTTGGCCATTGACTAAAATCCTAAGATGAAAGGATAGGTGAGAGGTCACCAGACGAATCAACAACATACACAGTGGAATGAGGGAGAATTACTGCTTCAGACATGTCTCTGTTTTAATGCAAACCTTACATCAGGTGGTCAACACTCAGCACTAATTCGAGAGGCAGTCGGCCATTGAGAGAGGTAACTGCTCCAGCCATGGTGAGGATATGCCTCGGTTCTGATGCAAGACCAATCGACACCTAGGACATGGGATGAAAAGGAAGCCTTGTGTGACAAGTACTCAACAATCGGAATGAATTCGTAGAACAATGACCCATCGAGAGAAGCAATTGCAACATGGTGAGAGACCATCAAAAGCCATCAAGGACTCTTAAGGACTTTGTAAGAACTGTTTAAACAGGCATGGAAGTACCTCATTTAAGTGACGAAGACTATTGTGAGAGAGGGATATATAAGTGAAAGTTCAAAACCCCTCTCCCTCTTGTTTTGCAGTCTTGCTTTTGCTGTCTCTTGTTCTGCTCTCTTGTTTTGCAGTCTTGCTTTTGCTGTCTCTTGTTCTGCTCTCTTGTTTTGCAGTCTTGCTTTTGCTGTCTCTTGTTTTGCTCCTCTTGTTTTGTTCTCTTGCTTTTCACCCGAGCTCTCCAGGGAGGGGAGCAGCTTCCAGCGAAACCAACGAACCCTACGTGAGAGAACCGGTCAGCCAGACCTGCATGTGCAAAGGATTGGTGAGCCTCGACCATATGTATGTGTGTGTGATAGGTGTCTCCAGGGTCCCCACCAACCTCTTAGTTTAGCGGGATAAAGTACTGTAGTGGGTGTGTGTAACTCAATGTACTGTGTAGGACCATTTGTGTCATTATTTTCTTCATGTTGACAGTATAATAAAACCAACATTCCAATTCAATTCAAACACCGAGTTTGTGTGTTCTCTGTGCTATTCGGCTACGTGATCCATCACCGGGTGCGTTAGCATAAGTCCCGTTTTCCTGAACCCCTGATCCGTGAGGTATAAGTGTTCCTTGGCTAGACTGGGGACCACATGCCATTGGCGTCCAAAGGGTCAGAAGAGCAGATTAAAATGGAACATGGTAGGATCCAGGCAGCTTTACGGCGGGTACATAACTCGAGGCATTTTAATCATCACCGCCCGGTTTCTGCCAGGTGGCAAGGGCTAAAATCGCCCGTTACCTTTCATTCATTTTTTTTTTCTTGTTGTCATTTATGCTTTTGTTTTAACTTTTCTTTTATCAAAAAGACACTGGATCATTAACGCAGATTTCAATAATTCCTATGATCTCATTAATAAATCAACCATATAAAAGTGTGTTAAAATTGAGAACCGTCCTGAACACAAACACACCCCTTGGCCTTGATATTAACTCCCCCACGATGGGCCATTTTTACGGCGGCGGATATCGGGTGTCCGAATGTCCTACCGTGGAGAGGTGGGACATTTATTATTAACATATTTAAATTGGGCTCCTACAGTGCAATTGGGAGCCCAATTTGAAGTTAACTGCTGGTGCACAGGTTTCCCAGGGGTCGGGAAACTCGGCAGTGAAATATAGCTTCTGGCTGTCCAAGGTGAGTGGCTGTTTCAGCACTCCTTGTGGGCCAGGAGGAGCAGGAGTACTCTCCCCAGGACCTTTAAGGAAACTTTCGGCTTCCTCCAACCCCGATCTCCAGCCTCCCCTGCTCCTAATTACTGACCTTCCTCTTTCCCGAATGCCGACTTCCTCCCCCTCCCGATTGCCGACCTCCTCTCCGCCCCCCCCTCCCGATTGCCAGGGATCATCTCCAAGGGTCCTTGGCTGCGAGCTCCTGCCACTAGTGCTCTCTTCCCCCTGATGGCCAGGCTGTCCATTTGGATGGCTGTCGGGCGGGAGGCGGAACTACAAGATATAAAGTGAGGTCCTGCCATTAAGATCGGCAGGACCTGCGCGTCCCCAGCCTTGCCGGGTTTCTCGGCCGTTTTTGGCCTGACCAACAACCTTCCCGCTTCCCCGTAAATATCAGGGCCCTTTTGTACACAAGAGAGAAATGCTTTCTGGATTTCATTAAAAATAATTTTAAAATTCTGATTTATTCATGGGATGCAAACATGCACTGATTGAAAGGGCAGCCTTTGATAAATGTTAAATGTTTAGAGGATGCTGTACTGGGAATAGACAGATAAAAGATGGATAGACATGAGTAATCTACAGCCAATAAAAACTTGGAAGTGATAGTCAAAACATGAGGAAAAAGTACTCCAGATTTTGTGAGATTTATTTCTGAATGATTGTTTTGTCTTGAAATCAGAAGAAAACAAATATATCAATCACTATGGCCCACACCCCTTCAGTGTAGCCTTCAATAGGATGTTGGTGATCAATGTGATCAAGAAGGAAAGCTTACCCACTGGCTTTTTGTTAACAGTGACTCTTTCTTTCTTTCCTTCTTTCAGTTCTTACTCTATCCTTGTTCCAGCAACATCTTAGAGCTAAAAGCTATGGGCCGAGGTCCAGGTCCACATAGGAAGTGTATTTGCAGAAGGCAAACAGTTGAGGGAGAGCTAGGCCACAAGTAGTTACCTCTGTCAAAGCAGAATTTCCTGTGCCAGGATGAACAGCGGTTACTTGCTAGGACACTGGGATCCCAAATCTTGGAGAAGAGCCTCTTTAACTGTATGTTCTCACTCGCTTATCAATGGACTGAAAATCAGGCAGGTTCTGTAAAGGGCGCGCAATATGCTCTGCTAGATCACTGCCATAATTTATTTCTTAATTTATTTCTGAATTTATTTCCGCTAGAGCTCTGAAGATGAAAAACTACCCCTTAATTGGTTTGCACCTGATGTCACAAAGATGATTGCTCCTTACAATTCTAGGCAGGTTTAAGTGATGACTGCTCTGTACTGTGAAACTGGTCGGAAGAGTTTGGATGTCTGCAAAGGAATCAGCTGGCAGAAGCATCCTGCCTGGCATCAGCTAAAATCTGGACTCCATGGCTTTGGAGAACGATGATTATTTTCTCAAATTGCCTAATATCCTAGTTCCAGGGAAGGTTTAGGTTTCAAGGAACCAATTCTCAAGGTAGCAACACACATGCTGCCCCTTGAGGAACAAGTGTTCCAGTTATTCAGGCAGTTGGCAAAATAATCTGACAACGATTGAACTTTAAAAATGCTTAATTCTGCAAAAATATCTGGAAAAGCCATAGAAAGTAATTACACTTCCAAATGGCAGACAGGTGTTAGTAATAATAGGTACTGCTTTTGGGACTTGCTTCTGAAACCAAGATCTTCACAAAATGCCTCTCATTTACCACAAGGTATATATAGATGAGGAAGACTATATGCCCTATCTTTGCTCATCCATCCTGAAAGAATCTACAGTCCCTCCATTACATATTTTCTTGAATGACTTCTGGAGTTTTGTCTTCACTGTCCTACCTAAGGGCCCAATCCACACTTTGATGATTCTTTGTATGTTGAAGCACATTGGAAAAGGAGGAGGCCATTCAGCCAATCAAGCCTGTTCTGCCATTCTATTCGATTGTGGCTGATCCGTACTATAACTCCATATCCTTACCTAATGAAAATCTAAATTTTAATTGTACCAGCATCCATAGACTTTTGGGGGAGAGAGTTCCATATTTTCACTACCCTTTGTGCGAAAAAGGGCTTCTTTACTTCACTCCTGAATTTTAAGGTTATGCCCTTTTTTTCTGGATTCTCCTACCAGAGGAAATAGTTTCTCAGTATCTACTGTATCGATTCCCTTTATCATTTTAAAAGTCTTAATTAGACCACCCCTAGGTCTTCTAAACTCAAAGGAGTACAGGCCAAGTTTATGCAACCTGTCCTCACAATTTAATCCTTTAAGCCTTGTATCATTGTAGTGAATCTGCACTGTACCCCCTCAAAGGCCGATATGTCCTACATGCGGTCCAGTGCCCAGAACTGAATGCAGTACTTTAAATGGGGTCTAACCAGAGCTTTATATAACTGTAACATAACTTCCACCCTTTTGTATTCCAGTCCCCTTGAGTAAAGCCCAAGGCCCTGTTATTTACGGTGAGGCGGGGAGGGTGCACAGGCCTGGTGGGCCAAAAGGCCTCCCTCTGTGCCATAAACTTCTATGGTTTGGGTCCCTGGCATTATTTGGTATGTCTGCACTGCACCCTTTCTTTGTCCTTAATATCCTTCCTATAAACAGATTCCCAGAACTTCATGCAATAATTCAATCATGACTCAATCAATGTCTTGTACAAATTAAACATCACTTCCTAGTTTTTATATTCAATATGCTATATATGAAATCCCATTTTCCTTTTTATGACTTTTCCTACCTGCACTCCCATCTTTAAAAGTTATGTATTTGCAATCCTGGTTTCCTCTGTTCCTTCACTCTGTTAGGAGTCTTAGGCCCTGAAATTCTGTGTAGGTTCCACTGGTCACCTATTGTTTTTAGCCATATATGCCATGCCTGTGAGGATCTGTCGGTCTCCTACTGGAGCTATAGTGGGAGACTGGTAGAACCCCCGCAGAATTCCAGAGCCTTACTGTTTAGGTGTACTTTCTTTTGCTGTTCTCTTTTTCAAAATGTATTACTTCATGTTTCTTTGCATTGAACTGCATCCTCCACCTAAAACTATAGAACAGCCAAAGTATATAGCATAGAAGGAGGTCATTCAGCCCTTTGTATTTGTGCTGTCCCTTTGTTGGAGCAATCCAAAACTAATCCCACTGCCTCGCTCTCTCCCCATAGCCTTGTATCTTTCTCTGCCTCAAATATTAATCCAATTTTCCTTTAAAAGATACAATGGTCTCTACCTCAACCACTCCCTGCATTCTACTCTCCAACAACCTGTTGGGAAGTAAGTTTCTCCTAACCTCTCTCCTCACTCTCTTAGTGACTACTTAAAATTAATGCACCCTTGTCGCTGACTCTCCCACCACAGAAAATAGCATTTCCTTATTCTCTCCATCAAAAACCAATTTAACCCTCCATTAATTCCCTTGTTAGCCTTCTCTGCTCCAGCACCAAGAGCTCAAGTCTCTCCTCATAAATATAATTTCCCATCCCAGACATTATCCTACTAACTTTACACTCTATTCTCCCTATGGTTTTAATGTCGTTTCTATAAATTACACATTTTACTCTATCTGTGGTCTTACCTATATTTTGTACAAAATTATCATTACTTCTTTACTGTTGTACTATATGCTCCATTTTCACCTTCCTCTACCAAAACCGAGGTGAAATATTAAGGCCCCGATATTTACGGGGAAACGGGAATGAGCAGGGGCGACTGCCAACGGCCAGGAAACCCGGAAATACGGGTAACGCAGAAGTCCTTCCGACTTAAACGGCAGGACCTCATTTGAATTTTTGTTCTCCGTTTCTTGCTCGGCAGCCGGACAGATTGAGAGGCTGGCTGGCTGTCAGACGGGAAGGCCTGTGGTAGAAGGCCGCAGCTGGGGACCAGAGAGGAAGGAGAGAGGGAATGCAGGGGGAAGAGATCGCGGGGAGGGGAGAGATCATGGGGGGGGTGGTCAAATCGTGGAGGGGTCAGCATCGGAACAGGGGGGAGCGAGTCTGGTGATCGGGGGGAGAGGGTCTGGAGATTGAGGGAAGGGAGGCAAATCATGGCAGGTTAGCTCGAGGAGTGGGGGGGGGAAGCACTCCTGCTCCTCCTGGTCCAGAAGCAGTTGTATGAAAAGCACATACCTGCTGGATTCGGTAGTTCTCGCCTTCCTTTAGCTGCCGGGTTTCCCTAGTCCTGGAAAAGCCAACCCGCAGCCATTAAATCCAAATGGCTGCTAAAATTTGAGGTACACAGCCTCACTAACACATTAAAATTACTGACCCACCTCTCGTGAGCAGGTTACTCGCCACACCCCAACCTGCCTCGGTTAAACTGGGAGTAGGCGCTTTTGCTCGGGTTGGGTTTCACATTTATAAGAATTTAATCCCCCCCTGCCCCTCTCCCGCCCATCCTGGAGGGTTAAAACTCCCCTCCATAGTATCTCTAACTTTCTCTTACTCTGAAGTATTCATTTATAAATCATTCTCCCACTCCTCCTTTTACTATTAAGTGCTTACAAAAGACACTGCTATTTTCCTTTATGTTAACCGCCAATCTTCTTACATACATCCTTTTAATCTTTCTAAGCTGCCTTTTTGCTCCTATTTTATACTTTCTATATGTCTCAGTTTTCTTCTGTATTGTCCTCCTTATATTTATTTACATATTTACATGTCCTTCTTGTACAATTTGTAGGCAATTAACATTTTATGTATTTATGACTAGCAGCATAATAGGTAAATGTTAATAGACTCCTGTGGACTAAGAAAGAGAAAACTGTAAATGGTGGGCGCAATTACAGACAACATAAATTAAGCAGGTATCTGGAAAAAGTCTTAATAGGATTGATATCCCTCTGATTTTCTCATTTGCCTATCTTACCTTATCCGTGGTATGAGGAACTTAATTGAATGGAAAAGAATTTACATTTTAAGTAAGGAAAATTCAACAGAAAAACAATTCAACAAAGCTGCAACATTGATGGTTTTGTCTGATGTGGGGAGATGAAGAATTATTACTACACGGAGTTCAATATCAGCAATACCAAATAAAAGTTGGCATTTGCTTTATTGGAGACTCAAGCAATGGATTTTTTTTAGTTAGCTTTAGAGCTACCTGGAAAATTTCAATCAATGCTGCTATCTAAAGTGTCCCTCTACTATGCTGCAAAATGAATATGCTTTAAATACAATCATTGATTCTAACACTAACATCTCTAGCATTTGCATTTGAACATCAAGTATGGACTTGAATTTCAATTCATAATTATAAATTTGTTGTCACTGCTTAGCGACTGATTTGTGATTTGTGACTCAGCTGATGAGGATATACTGAGATGCATGACACATTTTCTGGTTCTGGTAGTTCTCCCTTAAGTGGTAAAGGTGTCCCCAGACCAACCTTTGAAGTGGCCGATTAAACAATGCACTAAAAAATAACATGCAACACATTTGTTATGGTCTGTGACCAAGGGAGAAGACCATCTAATATAATGTGTGCTGATATGGTCCTGATTACTGGAGTGGTGTGGGACATGGGAATAAGATGTAAACAATTCATTGCTGGCCCAGACATACAGCATGGTAGAGCTTCTAATGTGCTGTACCGTGCAGTGAGAGGAAGTGGGATTTTGCCCTTGGTCTGTGAGACAATGATGCAGATTATCATCTTGCAAATACGCTGTGTGTGAGAGTTGCTGGAGCTTTCAGACATGGGAAAGTTGTGGAGATGTGTAACGTGGGGTTTACACTCTTTTGCATATGACATGCATTTCCAGTGGATGGGGTTGGTCAGAGAATGTTCCCACCTGAAACAGGCAGGAGATTCAATATAATATTCAAATGATGTGAGAAAGATGCACTAACACCTCCCGCATCTTTTTCAGTCTTTATGGTGCATCCACGCCGCTCAAAATCACGCTAATATAAATGGGCGTCCAGGGTTGCTAGGCGCTAAACAGCCAGTGATGGTACCAATCAGCAGTGGCATCTAGCCTACCAATATCTCCTTCTAGGCGTGCTACAATGTGGATTAATGGGGATAAAAATATAATTTTTAAAAATAATTTTCTCTCATATAGACTGAAGCAGAAATCTTGCTGCGATCAGTTTTTAAAAATTCATTCTTGGGATATGGACTAGCAAGGCGTGACAGTGTGGGAAAAATATTAATGGGAGAAAGTAATGCATTTAATACATTGCATTATATAAAATAACAGCTCCCGTTCTGAGGAGGAAGTTTAAGCTAGTGCCAGGTATAGGATAAAACACCAGAGCTTTGCTCTTGTACCTTTAGGATGTTATCTGAATCTTGAGATTGTGTTTCAGCAACCTTTTTCGTTCTCCATAATCTAACATCATTCTCTTGTTAATCAACCATAGCTAAATTCTTGCCAAGATTGTGCTAATGTGTTAATGCCCCTGTGCGAGCACCATCATATATGAAGGGAAGGGAGTGCACTGTTAGTGATTAACATTGACAGCCAAATCCAGAATAAAGACTGAGTCAAATTAAAAGGGTTAGCTCATGCGGATGATTTGGGGTTAATTCTTGAAAAAGAATTAAACCCCTCCCATCCACATGAATCTACAATAATATATACAGCATTTCATAAAAAATTAGATACCAGAGAGTTATAAGCTAGAAACTATTGTTCCCAATATTAGCAGACAACAATTAAAAGATTTGTATGACAACCTTCTGACAATGCTTTTTTAATGGAGATGTTAACCCATTTATCTTAAATAGCATTAAATGAGCAGACGAGAAGAGTCATAATGCCTTATAGATGTATTCAGAGTTCATCTACTAATATTGCCAAAAGTAATTTCTAGCCCTATATTTCAAAGATAGAATCTAATCTTAGTTCAAATGACAGTTATAAACCATTTGAAATTTGGTCTCAAGGTTTGTGATACCATCTAAATTCCTCAGTTAGATTATTGCTTTATAATCATTGCTGGGTATAATTTATTTGAAGAACTATTGCAAAAGTAAAACCAATAATAATCATATAATCTATTATTCTCTTTCGTGGCAACCAGAAATCATAATAATCATGACAGATCAGCACAAAATGAATTAGGAAAATCAAAGCACATTGCTTTTAACTTGACACATTAGGTCTTCCTTTCAAATAAGAAAAAGAGAAGAATAATATTTTGCAGTATGATAATTATATATCTTTTCAATCCTTCCTAAATCTTTGACAACTAAACAAGCATTTTTGCACCAAAAATAGTATAATATTCAAACATTTTTCTTTTTTCATTTTGTCTGAATTATATCCTGTTTTCTTGATCCACTTTGTAGCAATAAATATTAAAAATTTACAGAAAGACAGGTTTTTAACTCATGCCAGTTTTATTGTCTCCACTCCTTTCCTGGTGGCTGTTGTACAGTTCCATTGGGATGCAAGTCTTCCTCTGATACCTTGCCCAAATGGCCATTACAGGCAACCACAGGGACATCACAGATCAACCAGATCCATATTCATCCAATGACCACATATGCACTGTTACAGCAGCATAGCAATAAGGAGGGGACCTAGGCCAATTCCACCCCCCCACCACCAACCCCCCTCCTCCTCCCCCTCCCCCCCCCACCCCACCATCTCCCTAACCCAGGACACTATGGCCAATTTTAGAATCACTACCAGTGTCCTGACAGAGAACAGCGCACTGAGCACAGAATTAGGGCAGAGCCAGCGACCGTCCTGGTTTATAAGGCTCATCTACTCACCGGATAAATTCACTGGGGTAGATCTTGACTTTGTTCGGCAGTGTAAAACAGATGATAATGAATCAGCAGCCCGTTTTATGTTTTTCCCGATTTTTATTTCCATTGAAGTCAAACTCAAAATGGAGAGAGATGCAAAATGGGCTAGTGATTCGCTATCACCCATGTTACATTATTGCACAAAATCAAAATCAGCCCACTGTTTCTGGGAGAAACAGTGAATTTCATTTCTGAAGGTGATAAAAAAGTGATTTTTCAAGGTGAGGGAACTGCAAAGCATATTTAGTATTCAAAAGTTGAATATGATAAATATACACTGGACACAAGCACAGAATTCCAATGTATCGTCAACATTTAATATTATTGTACAGAAGCCTCAGTCCAACAGCCAAAAACTTGATCTGAGAAAAATGTTTCCTGGCAAACTGTATTATCAAATATTACACCAAGGCATTAGTACACATGTAACTATGCCTGATATGTTGGGAACTCTGTTGTTTGTAACCGATGTTTTGTGAACTGAGATGGTTATTGGCATTAACAATTTCCTTCATCTTTGCCAAGCCTAACATGTAAGCTGTTTAAATGTGGATTTTTATGTTCCATTTTAATGCAAGGTCTCAAAGTGTATGGCTGAAGGACAGATATGAATTTTAAAGTGTGCTATATTTGCATGTTCTTAGTTTCAGCTCTTTTATGTTCCATAAAATAGTTACTGTATTAGGCAAAAGAACAGAACTGAAATTAATGGCAGTAATATGTTTTAGAACCAAACTCAAAACTGTGAGGAACTAAAATTGAGCAGTTTTGAATTAATTCTGTCAGTCTGGTGGGCTTGCAGCAGATTTGTGATTGCTACTTGTCCAATATATGTGCATTTTCCTTCGTGACCAAAGGGCAGTGGAAGACCCTGGTAACTTAAAGGTAGAGTATGTCTTTTTTTTAAACCTGATAGCATTGGTGATTGTAAAAGTATTTTTTTCTGAGGGGAGTGAGCTGTGTGTAGATCCAATTCCCGCAGGGATGGTGGAGCGTATTCATCATTTTTCCCTAATCATATAGCGTGGGTGATGGTAGGGCAGAGGACAGCATCTCCATTCCTTGGAGGCTTAGGGAGCCTGATATTCAAGAAATTTGGAAGCTAAAATCCCCCAAGAAATTGAATCCTCACTGCTATATGTTTCTTTATTATCTTCTCTTAATTCCCTTTGCAGAAATCCTTTAACCCCCATGGTTTAAAAGTCAGTAGAAATTTTTGAACAATGGACTTTTTCATTTTGCTGAGTGTAGCCATAGTTGCAAAATCATGCCTGTTACATTTTTAATTTGGTATTCATCCTAATATTATCTATTGACACAGAATACTCAAATCATTTTACCATGGCTCCCCAATGAGCTCAACATATGTAGACAGTGCATAGGTGAGCTATGAAGATCAGAAAGATCCCATGTTCTTTCCCTAGTATGTGTTGGATTAGCTGACGTTAGCTGGTTGACAGTAAGGATGCTATAATTGGCTAGGAAAGGGATATTCAGTTAAGGATCTCACTTCTAGTCACTATCCATTGACTCTTCTAGTCACTATCCATTGACTCTTCTAGTCACTATCCATTGACTCTTCTAGTCACTATCCATTGACTCTTCTAGTCACTATCCATTGACTCTTCTAGTCACTATCCATTGACTCTTCTAGTCACTATCCATTGACTCTTCTAGTCACTATCCATTGACTCTTGCTGGAAGTGCATATGTATGTTTATCATGTAAGGTCAGGATCCGAATTTGGCTGTGATGCAGTCGAATTTCCTTCAGACAATCCCTGTCAAGACTCCTTCATGACCAGTAGCCATCTGGGAGAGATACTTCAAGGCACTTGGTGCTTGTGGAACTGTATCCCAGCAAAGAGTCAATACCTCCATAAAGGAAGGGGAGAAAATGGGCAGAGAAAAATTGGCAAGAAAGGAAAAAAAAAACACTTTACCACAATACCTAGATTTTTAAAAATCATTTGTAGGCTCACATAATCCCAGGCTCCCAAGGTGCTGTTGTAAACCAACATTTAAAAAAAAATTCAGCTGAGGGAGAGCAGCATTTAATCTGCACCAATGCTCATCAATTCCTGAGCTTCAGAATCGTTGAACTGCATATGCTGTCAACAAATGCACTGCATCAGTTATCTGTGTATAAAGAGTGCTGCCTCCACTGGGAGATAGGCCAAACAACAAACGTCATACACAAGGCCCCCAATAGTGCAATTAGAAACTGCTAATATGTACCATAAGGGAAAATGAAACACATTAGAATGGGTAATAAAATGGTCGCTTGGAAGATTAGTGGAAATGCCATATATCAGACGCTTCCCTGTTACGTCAGCACATACAAGCAGATAACATTGTTTAAACATTGAAAATAATAAAACTAGCTGCATGATTAAAATTGCAGTACTCCTGTTCTTGTATCTTCAAAGATATTGTAATCTCTAAAAAAATGTTATCACTTATTTCCATACCTGTAGTTACTTTCACTCCAATTGTCCTTAGCTTTTCAACTCCAGTTGCACTAGTCAAGGTTCTGAAGGCTTTGTTTCTCAAAGATCACTGTCCACTGACTATGAATTGACATGGAGATCCCTCAAATATTGCATGACTTCTAGTGGAACACAAATTAAAATGAACACTGCAGCCAAATATCTTGTTAGCTGAAGCTGTAAAACTATTAGTGTGAAACTTTTTAATGTGAACATAATTGTAACTACTCTATTCCCTTTCTGCTTAAATGTTGCCTCAATTCTTTCCATAATTCTAAAGATTTTTATGATCCTCTCATCAAAACACAAGCAGGAAAGTGCAATCTGAGCCACCATTTATAACTGGTGATCTCCAATGCACAATTAAGGAATGGTATTATGACATAGAACAAACGAGACAATTATTTCTGAAGTTTAATAATGCTAATTATCTTGTGACACTTAAGACAGCTGCTAATACTTTATTGTTCAATGCTAAGGGACTAATTAGCTATGGATGTTAATTATCTTTTTCTGCATGGGCAATATCCTTAAATGCCTATGTACCTCAGCCTCTAAGCTATTCGAAACTTGGGGCCGTGCCTTTTCGCAGTGGCATGAGGTGATATTTAGGTGCACTTATGTATAGAATTGATCTCAAAAGTATTTTAAATACATAGCAATCCAAATCATAGACTCATTCCATCACTGGTTATCTGGAGCACTTTCAAAATAAAATGAATATATTTGTGTGTGTGTGTGTAAAGCACTTATAAATGACAGACAATAATAAGAACAAATAGGCCTGCATACCAGAACGTTTACATCATATATACAAGTAAATGACATTGAAGTATCAATCTAGATTTCCCACTGTAATAAAACTAAAAATGTCCCTTATACCATTAGAAAGATATTGCAGATAAGCAGAGGTTGCAATGGGGCTATGAATACAGCTGTGCTGAGATTTGGCACATTACCGAATCTTCATGGTTTCTAATTAGGAATAAGAATAGGCCATTCAGCCCCTCGAGCCTGTGCTGCCATTAAATGAGATCATGGCTGATCTGTATTCTAACTCCATCCACATGCCTTGGCTTCATATCCCTTAATACCCTTGGCTAGCAAAAATCTATCGATCTCAGATTATTAATTGAGCTAGCACCTACTGCTTTTTGTGGGACACAGTTCTACACTTCTACCATCTTTTGCATGAAGAAGTGTTTCCTAACTTCTATCCTGAATGGCCTGGCTCTGATTTTAAGGCTATATCCCCTTGTTCTAGACTCCCTCACCAGCAGAAAAAGTTTCTCTCTATCTACCCTATCAATTCCTTTCAAGATCCTAAAAACCTCAATCAAATCATCCCTTAACTTTCTGTACTCCAGGGAATACAAGCCCTTGGAGCCCTGGTAACATTCGGCTGCTCTCCTTCCAAGGCTGATATATCCTTTCTAAGGTGCGGAGCCCAGAACTGTACACAGTACTCGAGATGTCGTCTAACCAGGGCTTTGTTTGCAGCTAGTTTGGGAGTTTGCATTCTTCTTGTCAGAAATACTAAGGAGTTGCTTTAGATAATCATTGCCGAAGCAGTCAACAAGGAAACCTAAATATAACATTTTCAAACCATTGTTTCTTTTTTTGCTCATGGCTATTGCTGAATAATTCAGCCACGATAATAAAAAAGAAGGAAAAAAAATAAAAATAATCTGTCTCGCATCAGTACATTATGAGGCAGGAGCAGTAATTGCTGTCAGCATTCAAGAGGAGCTTTTGCCAAGGAGATAAAGAAAAATTCTTCGGTATTTGCTTCATCTATCATGTCAGAAAAAAGGGAAGAGAAGGAGTAAAGGTGAAGCGACAAGGGAATTAGACTGGGAGGATAAAGATTTGTAGACAACTCAATGATTTCTGTCACCTTGCCTCTTGGGAAAATTGGTAGCTCCTCAGTACAGATATTACAGCTAGACAGCGAGAATACTGCTGGGGCTAGTGGCTTGAGGTAAAGTGGACAGACCATTGGTCAGTAGATGAAATCTCGATCACACTGGGGCAACTGCATTCATTCTACATTATATGGCCATATGTTTTATTTAGCAGCTTATAATGGGATATGCAGTGTGCATTTGGGTTGTACTTAGTAAGGCAGCATCACAATTCAGAGACAGTTTCCTGCTTGAAAGATCTGTAGTGTATTGTTAGGCAAGCCTGCCTTTTAAGTATAAGTAGCCTTATGACGAAGCTCGTGCTTGATCACGGCACTCATATATACATACATATATTTTCAATTCATCCTTTATCATGATTTATCTCCCTTTATTTTCTACACAGCAGCTGCTTGCTAACAGGCAACCTCCTTTAGCTACTCCCATATCTCCTGTGAATAGTAAAATAAGAAAAAACTATTTGCTTAAGCGACAAAGTGTATTAATATATAAATATCTAACAATTATCCCTCCACCTCCAGAACTCCCATATGCGGTGCATGCTTCGCCCATTTATACCTGAAAATTGGAATTGGGATGCTACAACTAGCGCAGAGCCCCGATTTGTATATTTAAACAGCCCCCTGCTTGTTTCAGGTTGGCAGGCTATTTGCCCATTTACAGGCCCACCTGAAAATTGCATCAGGTGAGCCTTGGTCGACAAAGGGGTGGCCAAGGGGCCAAGATTACCCCCACCCCCGATTTTCAATTGCTGACCTCCTCATTTTCAGGCAAGAAACAGGTTGCCGGCAGTTGAAAATCACCCCCCACCCCAGCTCCCCTTGCGTGGAAAGCCACAAGAGATCAACTAGTTAAAGATTAAAATTTCAGGAATACTGAAAGAATCTATAATGAAAACGGCACGGTCCGAAAAAAAAGTTTAGCAGACATCGCAAAAAAAAATACAAAATACACCTTTAAGAGCTCCATCACATCAAAATGGGCTTTGATGGCAAAAGAAGCAATCTTTGTGAAAGAAACTGGGAATTTGTGGCGAGTATTCATTTAAATATTTCTTATGTGTACCCTGTGGCCTTCATGAGGTTATGCCATACAATTCCAGCAAACAAAATGCAGCCAGCTAGAAAATGATGGGCAGAAGGAATTGGGGTGTAAAACATTCCCAAGGTTTGCTCACTCGGTTTTCCCCCCTGTACCTAATCTCTGCAACCAGCATAGCTGATAGATAAATCTACTCTGGATGGTCTGCCATGAAAATTGGAATCGTTTGCAGAATTCTCTGAAATTTCCCTTTGCACATGTCAAAAGAGCAACACTATTTGCTCCTTAGTATAGGTGATATCATTAATAATCAGTCTGTCTCCAGTTTCAGAATAAATTGGCTAATACGGAGTCTCTGATAATAGCCTTTGAGAGGAAGGTATTACAGATTAAGGTCCATTTACTTTGTGCTGTTGCAATTTATCAATGGCTTTCACCCCCTGCTTCCCAGTTGAGAATTTAATTCTTTCTAACCCCATTCTAATTCTTGCACCTGTTCATTTATAAGTGACTAGAGCAAACGTGCCATAACTGTACTTAACAAATTCCCTTTCTTGATGTTTGTGTTGTGTAAGTTTGATCCACAGTGCTCTGTCGACAGAGTAATAACTGGGAATCTCGTTGCATGAATAGGATGGCTTCAGTTCGGATGATAATTGGGTGTGATTTTCACAAGCCTTCAGGATCAGTAAGGCCCCTTCATCAGTGGAAAAAGGA
This sequence comes from Heptranchias perlo, assembly GCF_035084215.1. NCBI lineage: Eukaryota > Metazoa > Chordata > Chondrichthyes > Hexanchiformes > Hexanchidae > Heptranchias > Heptranchias perlo. The sequence goes on from NC_090327.1 coordinate 107,428,488, forward strand.
AACAAAGAACTGTTATTACAGTTAGAATTTTAATTACCTTATAATGGCTATTTACATTCTCTGGCTCACCTTCACATACAATTAAATGCTATTCAGTACATAATATACATAATTCAGTTTTATAAATACAGGATTGTGCATGACATTCAGGTCGATGCATAAGTTATTCCCATGAGTGACTCTTCTGGCTTCTTCACAAGTGGAAACCAACTGTAGGTTTCATTCAATTAGATGTAACTTTTTAGTCCACATTTTTTATTTACCTTATTTTTTAAAAGCAATAATAGGATTTTATTCAGAGTAGAAGCAATACTATTTTCTAAATTTATACGTAAAGCCTAGCACGAGGTGAAAAACCTACTTGACCTCGTCCTCACCAATCTACCTGGTGCAGATGCATCTGTCTATGACAGTATTGGTAGGAGTGACCACTGCACAGTCCTCGTGGAGACGAAGTCCTGTCTTCACACTGAGGACAACATCCAACATATTGTGTGGCACTACCACCGTGCTAAATGGGACAGATTCAGAACAGATCAAGCAGCTCAAAACTGGGCATCCATGAGCCCCTCCTCAATGATGGCGGAATCCAGTACGTGAGTGCAAAAGACAAGGCTGAATCGTTTGCAACCATCTTCAGCCAGCAGTGCCGAGTGGATGATCCATCTCACCTCCTCCCGATATCCCCACCATCACAGAAGCCAGTCTTCAGCCAATTCGATTCACTCCACGTGATATCAAGAAACGGCTGAGTGCACTGGATACAGCAAAGGCTTTGGGCCCCAACAACAACTTGTGCTCCAGAACTAGCCGGCCTCTAGCCAAACAGTTCCAGTACAGCTGCAACACTGGCATCTACCGGACAATGTGGAAAATTTCCCAGGTATGTCCTGTCCACAAAAAGAAGAACACATCCAATCTGGCCAATTACCGTCCCATCAGTCTACTCTCAATCATCAGCAAAGTGATGGAAGGTGCCGTCGACAGTGCTATCAAACGGCACTTACTCACCAATAACCTGCTCACCGATACTCAGTTTGGGTTCCGCCAGGACCACTCAGCTCCAGACCTCATTACAGCCTTGGTCCAAACATGGACAAAAGAGCTGAATTCCAGAGGTGAGGTGAGAGTGACTGCCCTTGACATCAAGGCAGCATTTGACCGAGTGTGGCACCAAGGAGCCCTAGTAAAATGGAAGTCAATGGGAATCATGGGGAAAACTCTCCAGTGGTTGGAGTCATACCTAGCAAAAAGGAATATGGTAGTGGTTGTTGGAGGCCAATCATCTCTGCCCCAGGACATTGCTGCAGGAGTTCCTTAGTGCAGTGTCCTAGGCCCAGCCATCTTCAGCTGCTTCATCAATGACCTTCCCTCCATCATAAGATCAGAAATGGGGATGTTCGCTGATGATTGCACAGTGTTCAGTTCCATTTGCAACCCTTCAGGTAATGAAGCAGTCCGTGCCCGCATGCAGCAAGATCTGGACAACATCAGGCTTGGGCTGATAAGTGGCAAGTAACATTTGCGGCAGACAAGTGTCAGGCAATGACCATCTCCAACAAGAGAGAGTCTAACCACCTCCCCTTGACATTCAATGGCATTACCATCGCCGAATCCCCCACCATCAACATCCTGGGGGTCACCATTGACCAGAAACTTAATTGGACCATACAAACACTGTGGCTACAAAAGCAGGTCAGAGACTGGGTATTCTGTGGCGAGGGACTCACCTCCTGACTCCTCAAAGCCTTTCCAAGTCTACAAGGCACAAGTCAGAAGTGTGATGGAATACTCTCCACTTGACTGGATGAGTGCAGCTCCAACAACACTCAAGAAGCTCGACACCATCCAGAACAAAGCAACCCGCTTGATTGGTACCCCATCCACCACCCTAAACATTCACTCCCTTCACCACTGGCGCACCATGGCTGCAGTGTGTACCATCCACAGGATGCACTGCAGCAACTTGCCAAGGCTTCTTCAACAGCACCTCCAAAACCCATGACCTCTACCACCTAGAAGGACAAGGGCAGCAGGATCATGGGAACAACATCACCTGCACGTTCCCCTCCAAGTCACACACCCATCCCTACTTGGAAATATATCGCCGTTCCTTCATCGTCATTGGGTCAAAATCCTGGAACTCCCTATCTCCCAGCACTGTAGGAAAACCTTCACCACGCGGACTGCAGCGGTTCAAGAAGGCGGCTCACCACCACCTTCTCAAGGGCAATTAGGGATGGGCAATAAATGCTAGCTTTGCCAGCGACGCCCACATCCCATGAACGAATAAAAAAAAGTCAACACCCTTGATTTGCAGCTGAGCTGACTTTCCCTCCATTAAGAAAGCTTTGTGTCAGTAGCACTAAATCATAAAATGTACCTGTAAAGCCCGAGGCCTCAATACCGGCAGTGAGAGACAATGCCACTGTGTGGTAGAGCTCTGTCACATGAATCTTCTTTGAAGTTGTCAAATGATTCACAGTAGACCACAGTCTAGGTAAGTTGGCATAGAGCCTTGCATGGATGTAAAGTCATAGAATCATAGAAAGTTATGTCACAGATGAAGGCCATTCGGCCCATCGTGTCCATGCCAGTCGAAAAAGAGCTTTCCAGCTTAATCCCACTTTCCAGCACTTGGTCCGTAGTCCTGTAGGTCACAGCACTTCAAGTGCACATCCAAGTACTTTTCAAATGGGTTGTGGGTTTCTGCCTCTACCACCCTTTCAGGCAGTGAGTTCCAGATCCCCGCCACCCACTGGGTGAAAAAATTTCTCCTCAGCTCCCCTCTAATCCTTTAAATCTGTGTCCCCTGGTCACTGATCCCTCTGCTAAGGGAAATAGGTCCTTGCTATCCACTCTATCTAGTCCAGTCATAATTTTATATACCTCAATTAAATCTCCCCTCAACCTCCTTTGTTCCAAAGAAAACAATCCCAGCCCATCCAATTTTTTCTCACAGCTAAAATTCTCAAGCCCTGGCAACATCCTCATAAATCTCCTCTTTTCCCTCTCTAGTGCAATCACATCTTTCCTGTAATGTGGTGACCAGAACTGTATGCAGTACTCAAGCTGTGGCCTGACCAATGTTTTCTACAGTTCAAGCATAATCTCCCTGCTCTTATATTCTATGCCTCGGCTAATAAAGGAAAGTGTCCCATTTTCCTTTTTAACCACCTTACCTACCTGTCCTGCTACCTTCAGGGATCTGTGGACATGGACTCCAAGGTCCCTTTGTTTCTCTACACCTCTCAGTATCCTCCCATTTATTGTGTACTCCCTTGCCTTGTTTGCCCTTCCCAGATGCATTACCTCACATTTCTCTGGATTGAATTCCATTTGCCACTTTTCTGCCCACCTGACCAGTCCAATTATATTTTCCTGCAGTCTACAGCTTTCCTCCTCACTATCAACCACACGGCCAATTTTTGTATCATTTGCAAACTTCTTGATCAGGCCCCCCGCATTCAAGTCCAAGTCATTAATATATACCACAAAAAGCAAGGGACCTCGTACTGAGCTTTGCGGGACCCCACTGGAAACACCGTTCCAGTCGCAAAAACATCCATCAACCATTACCCTTTGCTTCCTGCCACTGAGCCAATTTTGGATCCAACAAGCCACTTTCCCTTGGATCCCATGGGCTTTTACTTTTTTGACCAGTCTGCCACGTGAGACCTTGTCAAAAGCCTTTCTAAAATCCATTTAGACTACATCAAATGCATTACCCTCATCGACCCTTCTTGTTCCCGCCTCAAAAAATTCAATCAAGTAAGTCAGACACGACCTTCCCTTTACAAATCCATGCTGACTGTCCTTGATTAACCCGTGCCTTTCTAAATGATGATTTATGCTGTCCCTCAGAATTGATTCCAATAATTTGCCCACTACCGAGGTTAGACTGATTGGCCTATAATTACTCAGTCAATCTCTTTCTCCCTTTTTAAACAACAGTGCAACGTTAGCAGTCCTCCAATCCTCCAGCAAAATGATGGTCAGAGCCTCCGCTATTTCCTCCCTTGCTTGTCTTTGCAGCCTAGAATATATTTCATCCGGGCCTGGCAAATTAGCTACTTTCAAAGATGCTCAACCCCTTAATACTTCCTCTCTCACTATGTTTATCACATTCCAATATTCCTCCTCCTTAACTACAATGTCTGCATCGTCCCTCTCTTTTGTGAAGTATTCATTACGAACCATACCCACATCTTCCGCCTCCATACATAGGTTACCTTTGTGGACAGTGGTCGACTCGATGAATGCTGATAGACCTTCCAGGGTGCTATGCACAGATTGAAATTATTGCAATAATCCTGGTGCTCAGATAGCAGTCTTTTATATGCAAGTCCTGTGAGGTTGGAATCCTAGGGTTCTACAGAGGAGGAAGGACGCAAGTTGGCCATTCAGTCAGCAAGTTGCTACTCCACCACGCCTCCAACATGTTGCTAGTCATTTGGGTCCTGTGATTCACCCAGTATTCCCTCTTTACACTGATTAAGTCTCTCAGGATGCATTCATCTTTGCTGGTGCTGTAAGTGAGCCAGGGTGCTGTGAGGCACTGGCTTCTTGTGCTGCACTGGTGCATGTGGTTTGTCTTTGAAGGCTGCCTATTGAAACAGAAAAGAACCAAATGTTAGAATGGTGCCAGCATGACACTGCTTCAAACATTATTTATAAGGCAATATAGTGGGTGCCATGGTTGTGCTTGTTCACCTATGCAAAAATGAATGAGTGGGTGAGTAGGAGGAGAAAGGAGAACAGGGAAAGTATAGTATTAGCCCTGAGTTTGAGGATGCCTTTGGCTTCACCCTTCCCCACTGCCTCTATAGTCTTGAGCTACAGAATTTCAAGTGTGGCCTCCTCAAATGCACTTGCAGTTCTGTTGCCCTCCTCCTGCGTTGGTTGTTCCCTGCTGTTGTGTGTGTTTTACAAGCAAAGAAGTCTTTTAGAAATGTTGAAAGTTTGAAGGGCATACAGACTGACACCCCAAGTGCCCAAGTGCCCAAGTGACTTCCCAGTGTGCTTGAGTACATGACCACGCATCATGCAGCTAGCTTTTGTTGGAAGCTTGTTTTGTGGGCTCACCTTTACTGATGTTACTACAATAACAGTTGCTGCAGTGTGGGCATACATGTGAAGCTAGGAAAGAAATGTAAGTGTAAGCATGTACCATTATTCAAGTTTGGAGGGAGGTTCTGAATAAAAATCCTGAATTTAAATGCTTACATTTAATTTGATAGCACTAAGTACTGTTGCATAGATACTTGTAAATAAGGAAGGATGCAAATTAGTTTAATGTTTTAAAGTTTTTTTTATTGTTTTGGCATGCATTATCAAAATCCATGCCTTAAATAGATAGAGTGAAGCACTGTTCTCTCATGTTACATGCAAAATTGTATTTATAGATGTGAAAGTGCATACAAGGGAACAAACTTATTTATCTATCTGCCTGCGGTGCTTAAGGAAAATAGTATTTATATATTTTCCAGAAACCAATCAAAAAAATCATCACTGTCTCTGAGAGATGTCTTACAAATTTCTTTCCAAATTCTACCTGTGGAGTTGTGAACTTCTCTCCCACATTTAAACCGCAGTAGCTTCCTCTCTTGCAACCATGTAACCTGTTACTCACCATGAAGAACATCAAGGCGGATCTGCTCGTGGTTTATGATCAAAGCTTGTGAAGTTATCTGGGTCCTTTAGTGTAAATGGTTTCACTAGATTGAGCATGCAAAGCTTTAGTTACATAAACAAGATTTTCTTTTATTTTAATATGTTAGAATGTTTTTGTCGACAGCCCAATCTCCAACATCTAGTGCTCAGTATTAGGTAAATATTGCATTGTGTGGCTAGTTTGGCTTTAGTATTTAGAGGGGAAGCAATGACAGTTATTCAGGCAGTTTTAACTAGGAGATCATGCAGGTACAATGGAGTGTTAAGGTCATAGTGGTAAGATTGTGTTCATGGTCACTTTCATACCAAGACTAAAGAGACCAAAAGAAGATAAAAGGAGAGAAAATAAATGCCTTAAAAAAAACAACAAATTACACCTTTTTTAAAGTAATACAACATTTTCAACGTTTGGTTGGATGGCTTGTCTTAACACAGTGGCTTATGGAAAATACATCCATATTGTATAAACAATACAAGTCGTGCAAGATATTGGTCAGTGTGATGCTTCTGCCCATTTTCTTCATGGTGAGTTTCTGATCTCAGCTGTACCACTGAGTGGACAAGAAGGGAAATGGACCTGGGCCTCTGTTCTTATGAGTTTTCTCATGACAGGTTAGGGAACAGTATTGGCAGAGATCTGGGAGCCAGTCAGACTCCTGCCCTTTCAGCAAGGTATGTTACATGGAAGATCTGTGAAGGGAAACAAAAGAAAATAAATATTTTATTAAAAATGCAATACATAATACTTTAGATTGGATGACTTGACTTACTGTTACTATTAAATACCACATATGAATGGGGACAATATCATCTATACAGTTGAATCATAATGAGAGGCCGATGGTGAAAGATTTTCTATTCTTACACATGAGGTGATTCAATTTTAAGACCTTGAAATTAATTGTGCGGATGCTTCCATTAAAATAGCTAACAGAAAAATTTCATTCAAACACATAAAGTGTTTGCATGCCAATTTTCTACAACATAATTTCAAGGCCGACAAAGTTTAACTCCAATGTTAATTTGATTGAAATCGTTATACTGTTTGCTTTGTATCTCCTGCTTTTTCAACCAAAACAATCACTTTTTTCACGTACATTTGTGTATGCACAGAAAGAGATGAAGAGTCTTACAGATCAAAACCAATTTAATTTACTAAATTAGATAAATTAATAATTTTATTACTCCTCCATAAACTAATAATTTCTTTTGCACTCCCCACAAAAACTCCATGGGCTCAAAATTCTGATGTTGCAGCAGCGCCATCAGAAGTGGAGTGGGGTGGGATTTCTATTCACCATGTTGATGTGATCTTGAACCCATCTTAAAATGTAGACTCAAGTCTTTAGAAAATACAAAGTTTGCAGGCTGTGCAAATTCAGCCTGCTATGAGTCAGATTTCCCCCAGATTTTCAAAGGGAACTGTGGGTGCGTGGGGGTGGGGAGGCTGCAAAAATCGGGGAAATCCTGAGCGGGTGAGGAAGCCGGCTCCAACCCACCGACTTCCGGGTTCCCCACAGACGCGCCTGAGTGCCTGCGCGCCTCACGAATGCGGAAGTCCTACCCGCATGATAGTTAAAGAACCAAATGTACATCATTGAGGTACTTAAGGTACTTTATTTCTGACATAGTAGATAGTTAAAACAATTTTAAACTTACCTGGGCAGTTTTCTCACGGCTTCTGATTCACGCCTGGTGTGAAGGGCCGGATCAGGCAAAAATAAACAAAATAATTTAAATATAAAACCATTACACAAAGTTAAAAAAACAAAATAAATCTACCTTTCCACCCTGCTCCAATGTCTGATGTCTCCCGCTCCAATGTTCCTCTCAGCCCCCGATGTCTCCCACTCCGATGTTCCTCTCAGCCCCCGATGTCGCCCTCTCTGATCTCCCCCTCTTCTGCCCCCCATGCCATGTTCCTCTCCGATCTCCCCTCTCCCCCCGCCACCGATGTCCCTCTCCGATCTCCCCCTCTCTCCCCCGATCTTCCCTTCTCCCCCCGATCTCCCCCTCCCCCCCGATCATCCACCGATGTCCCTCTCCGATCTCCCCCTCTCTCCCCCGATCGTTCCCTCTCCCCCCCCCGCCCTACCCCCCCGATCCTCACGGCCCTCCATGTTCTGTTCCAGCACCAGATGATGTCTCACTTTCTCACTTTCTCTCTTTCTCTGCCCCCCCACCCAGCCCCCCCCGCCCCACTCAGTGTTGTTTTATGAAATAAGCTTGTGAAGTCACCTGGATACCTTTAGTGTTAATGGTTTCACTAGCTTGGGCATGCAAAACATTAGTTATATAACATTTTTTGTCAATAGTATGTAATAATATTTTTGTAGACAGTCCAAACTCTAACATCTAGTGCTCAATGTTAGGTAAATATTGCATTGTGTAGCTAGTTCGGCTTTAGTATTTAGAGGGGAAGCAATGACAGTTATTCAGGCAGTTTTAACTAGAAGATCATGCAGGTACAATGGAGCAGTGTCATAGTGGTAAGATCGTGTTCATGGTCACTTTCATGCCAATACTGAAGAGACCAAAAGAGGATAAAAGGTGAGAAAATAAATGCCTTTTATAAAAAAAGCAACAAATTACACCTTTTTTAAGTGAGTGGAATGGAGTATAATGTGGGAAAATGTGAACTTGTCCACTTTGGCAGGAGGAATAGAAAAGCAGTATATTATTTAAAAGGAGAAAGATTACAGAACTCTGAGGTACAGAGGGATCTGGGTGTCCTAGTACATGAATCGCAAAATGTTAGTATGCAGTACAGCAAGTGATTAGGAAGGCAAATGGAATGCTGTCATTTATCGCAAGGGGAATGGAATATAAAAGTAGAGATATTTTGCTACAGTTGTACAGGGCATTGGTGAGACCACATCTAGAATACTGTGTGCAGTTTTGGTCTCCTTATTTAAGATAGGACATAATTGCTTTAGAGGCAGTTCAGAGAAGGTTCACTTGACTGATTCCTGGCATGAGGGGGTTATTTTATGAGGAAAGGTTGGACAAGTTGGGCCTGTATACATTGAGGTTTAGAAGAATGAGAGCTGATCTTATTGAAACATATAAGATCCTGAGGGGACTAGAAGGGTTAGATGTTGAGAGGATGTTTCCCCTTGTGGGAGAGACTAGAACTAGGGGCCACAGTTTAAAAATAAGGGGTCTCACATTGAAGTCGGAGATGAGGACAAATTTTTCTCTCATAGGGTCGTTAGTCTGTGGAACTCCCTTCCCCAGAGAGTGGTGGAGGCAGGGTCATTGAATATTGTTAAGGCTGAGTGAGATAGATTCCCGATTAACAAGGGAGTCAAAGGTTACAGTAGGTAGACAGGAAAGTAGGGTTGAGGTCACAATCAGATCAGTCATGATCTTATCAAATGGCAGAGCAGGCTCGAGGGGCCGAATGGCCTACTCCTGCTCTTAACTCGTATGTTCGAATGTTTTTACAGTAATACAACATATTCAACTTTTGATTGGATGGCTTGTCTTAACACAATGGCTTATGAAAAATACATCCATATTGTATAAACAATACAAGTCATGCAAGATATTGGTCAGTGTGATGCTTCTGCCCATGATTTTCTTCATGGTGAGTTTCTGATCTCTGCTGTACCACTGAGTGGACTACAAGAAGAGAAATGGACCTGGGCCTCTGTTCTAATGAGTTTTCTCGTGACAGGTTAGAGAACAGTATTGTCAGAGATCTGGGAGCCAGTCAGACTCCTGCCCTTTCAGCAAGGTATGTTACATGGAAGATCTGTGAATTTTTGATAAGCAAGGGAGTCAAAGGATATGGGAAACAGGCAGGAAAGTGGAGTTGAGGCCAGAATCAGATCAGCCATATTCTCATTGAATGGCGGAGCAGGCTCGAAAGGCCAAATGGCCTACTGCTGATCCTATCTCTTATGTTCTTATGTGAAGGGAAATAAAAGAAAAGAAATATCTTATTAAAAATGCAATACATAAAACTTTAGATTGGACGGCTTGACTTACTGTTACTATTAAATACCACATATGAATGGGGACAATATCATCCATACAGTTGAATTATAATGAGAGGCCGATGGTGAAAGATTCTCTATCCTTGCACATGAGATGAATCAATTTTAAGACCTTGAAATTAATTGTGCGGATGCTTCCATTAAAATAGCTAACAGAAGAATTTCATTCAAGCACATGAAGTGTTTGCATGCCAATTTTCGACAACATAATTTCAAGGCCGACAAAGTTTAACTCCAATGTTTGCTTTGTATCTCTTGTTTTTTCAACCAGAACAATCACTTTTTACACACACATTTAAGTATGCACATTAAGAGATGAAGAATCTTACAGAATCTTACCAATTTAATTTACTAAATTAGATAAATGAATAACTTTATTATTCCTCCATAAAATTAATAATTTCTTTTGCACTCCCCACAAGCTCCATGGGCTCAAAATTCTGATGTTGCAACAGTGCCATCAGAAGTGGGGTGAGGTGGGACTTCTATTCACCATGTTGACGTGATCTTGACCCCATCTTAAATTGTAGAGTCAAGTCATTAGCAAATACAAAGGGGAAAAAAAAATTGAATAAGGGCCATTTTTGGGCACGGGTAATGTTATGCACTGTTACCCTGCGCCCAATGACCCCTGCACAGGCAGGATCCGAGTTTGGGCCTGCTCGAGGACTCACCTGTGAACACCGTTCCATTCCAGGCCTTGCACGTGAAATCAATGCAATTCTCAGCTTCCACCACCAGGGGGAGCTCAATCTCTTAAAGGGAGGATGTTTCCAGAAGCCTCTTAAAGATAGCTGGAACCTGTTACTGGCTGAAAATAACAGAGTCTGAACGGACACACTTAAAACAGAGATGCAGATCCCATCCCTATGTTTATACACTGATGAGTTATGTTAAAACATTGAATAAAAGTTGCACACTACTAAATCCCACATCCTCCAATCAGCACGCCAGACCTCACCAATCTGCCCATCTGATATGGTACCACGCCTGCGAGAGTGCTTGCACCAAGGTTCTCTGCTGATGTACTAGAGACCTTGGTGCAAGACGTGGACAGAAGGAGTGACATCTTATATTCGCGGGGGGTTGGGGGGAGGTGGGGGAACAAGAGGCCCTCCATACATATATCCAAAAGGCAGTGGGAGGCAGCGGGGGACGAAGTCAATGCCAGGCGCACAGCATCATGACCATGGATGCAGTGCAGGAAGAAGTTCAATGCTTTGACATGAGTGGTCAAGATGAGTGAGGTCAACTGTCAAGTGGCATCTCCTACCAACTGCACCACACACTACAGCCCCATCACCCATATACCAATAAACTCTTTCCATCAGTCGTCAACTCTTCTAACAAGATGCTTCCTCTCACCCTTACACATTACCACTGTTTCAAGCCACCCACCTACAACTCACAGGCCACACACACTGGCAGCTATACAACCATGACAGGCATGTCACACAGACACACGTCCCGCTATCTTGCAGGAGAAGGTGGCGCAAATCAGGAGGCAGGAAGTGGCAGTGGCATTTAGCCCCTCGAGCCTATTCCACTATTCAATGAGATCATGGTGGACCTGTGACCTAGCCCCATATCCCTTAACACACTTGGTTCACAGAAATCTATCAATCTCAGATTTAAATTTAGCAATTGAGCTAGCATCAACTGCCGTCTGCAGAAGAGTGTTCCAAACGTCTCCCACTCTTTGCATGTAGAAGCTTTTCCTAACTTCACTCCTGCACGTCCTGGCTCTAAATGTTAGGCTATGTCTCCGCATCCTAGTATTCAAGTTTAGGAGACCTCCAAAAACAGTTAGAAATGTCTCGACAGTCAGAAGCAATAATCTAGCCACTAACCATCCTGCATGGTCCCTTTAAATAGCACTGGTAGGGGGTCCTCCAGGCACTCTAAGACACGTTCAGATGGTCGGGGTTAAGACTGTGCGTTGAGTTGAGTGTTAAGTCCCAAAATGGTGTCAATCACTTTAAATCAGCTTTGCACACTGATTGAAGTCATTTTCTGCCTACTTTACATGATTCCAGCATTCGTTATCTGCGCCTGCGCTAACTCCTATACCAAGATGGTGTCTAGTGCACGTCACGCTGGAAACGTGCTTACACATCCAAGTCGCCATCTTGGATGTCGGAGAGGCCGTGTTGCGCTGAAACAACGGGCCCTATATGGCCCAATTTAGCACCCATTGTTTGCAGGCTGTGCAAATTCAGCCTGCTATACATTAGATACATGGTGGTTGGGGCTGGAATGCTGTTAGAAAAATCCTCGAGGTGAGAGTTAGGCCTGAAAAGCATTCTGATTGGTAGGCAAAGACGGAGTGGGGTGGAAAATAATGCTGTGAGATTTGGCTATCTGGTGCAGCAACAGGATATAAAACCTGCTGCTTAAAGAGGAAGTGGCAGCACTGGAGGAAGCAGGCAGCTATAGGAGTAGCTTCGCTACATGGACTGCAGTGGTTCAAGAAGAAGGCTCATCACCATCTTCTCAAGGGCAACTGGTGTCGGTCAATAAAGGCCAGCCTTTCTAGTGACACCCATATTCCAAGGATGAATTTAAAAAAACTTGTGGCTACTCTTCTGTCTCACAGAAGAAGATGGCCCATAATGTCTGGAAATCTTAGGAAAGCTGTTAATAGATCTCTTATTTCCACCCCCCCCCCCCCCCACTACTCCATGAAGCCAGGTAGACCCCGGGAAACCATGCAGCCATACCTGTAGGGATGGAGATGTAGAGAGTGGCAGTCGTAGGTTTATCTGTGTAACGGTTCGGGATTGCAAACACACATGATTAGGCACCTTTAAAAGCTACAGAAGAAGTTACAGTAGCTGCCTAATTTGGGTGACCTATTATAATCACCTATTATCAAATCGTAGAAAGACAAAAACAATCCCTCTGCCCTTCCCCCACCCAGCGAAAAGGGACTTCAGTTAAATCCCAGAAACTATTATACATTAGAGATATGGCAATTAGGATTAGTCACAGAAGAAAGTAATGCAATTTCAAAGTTAAGATTTGGATTCTAAAATTCACATACCATTGAATTAATGAGTTTGCATTCACTAAGTTAAAGGTGCTGAAATACATTTTTAAAAATCTGTCACTGGGGAGTTTATAATAGGATGTTTCGTTCAATAATCTTGGCTGCTGATGTACATTAGAAATTGATGTCAAATGTAATTTAAATTACAAATAATTTAATTATTTGAAGATCATGCTGTGTTTAGAAATCGTATTGAATTTTTGAAGTTTCAGTTAAGAAATAAAATCTAGCTTGGTGTTTGTTAAATGATGTCCTTGCCTTTTTATTTTACTGCAGGGCAGTAACACCATCTCAACTCCATTCTCAACTCAAATCAACCTGCGCACCTTCCCTTCATGTTTAATTTGCTTAGTTAATTCATTTATTTAATATTTTATTTTCCACAGCCACAGCTGTGGTGGAATAATTGTAGCTGGAATTACAGTAATTATATTCAAATTTAATTACTCTGATATTTCTGTGGTGTATCATGTGGATCAACATTGTTGGATGACTATTGTAAACAATTTTACAACACCAAGTTATAGTCCAACAATTTTTATTTGAAATCTACAAGCTTTCGGAGGCTTCCTCCTTCCTCAGGTAAATGTTCAGGAGCTCCTCGAAGCCTACACATTTATACATATAGAACAATACATGGTGTTTACAGACTGCCCCTGCAACTGCCCGTTGCCAAGGCAATCACCGTGTTCAGACAGAGAGGTGTCACCTACAGAACCCCCGAATACACATTCAACAAAAAAACAAACAGGAAAAAAAACAGAGAGAGGCAGAAACAGCCGAGAAGGCAGAGAAAGCCAGCAAATGACCCATTATATTAAAAACAGATAGCTTTTGTTCGCTGGTGGGGTAACGTGTAGCGTGACATGAACCCAAGATCCCGGTTGAGGCCGTCCTCATGGGTGCGGAACTTGGCTATCAATTTCTGCTCGATGATTTTGCGTTGTCGTGTGTCTCGAAGGCCGGGGACCGTTGCTTCTCGCTGGTCGGACAGCTGCCTCTTCTCGCCGGTTTCGTGCATGCAATTGACCTAGGGGCATGCAGATGAGGCCCTGGTGTTAAAATCGCCCAGGGCTCAGTCTGCTCTGGTCAGGGAGGGGAGAGGTTGCCTCCCACTTCAATTACCAGCCTCCCAATTCTCACTCGGGGCTAAAATTATTAAACAATCCAAGTTGAATGGATAGGCAAGGCACTATTTTGTCGAGATAGCGTTATATTTGCGAAAGAAGTTGGAGAACTTACTTTTTTGTAAACTGATTTTAAACTTGGTGGATTAGCCTGCACTCATTGACTATCAGAGACAACTACCTTTTTAATCAGTTATTACAAACGACTGAACTCACAGCATTTCGTCATAAATGCATAATTTATGAGGCATCTATCATATAAGACATTTGAAACCATCTGAAACATTGCTTTGTTGGCTCAAGGCCATTAATTGTTTAATTTACAGTTTCAGATGATAAGAAATCCACCCTGAACCTGGATTTTACATTCATTTCAGTTTGCTTTGTCTTCCAGCATGTGTTACAGTAACCATTGAACACAGCCGAAGGGAAATTCTGATTGATGACATGTCTCAGGGTATTGCTTCACGACTGTTATTTAAGGATATTATTAACCGAGAACAATCACTGCAGAGTAAGGGGGAAAATAAAGGTTGGATCTAACTGTGCAAGGCTCTGACTCTGAGATCTGTCACGGCTTCACACAACCGGCTTTACTATTTAGTAATTTTTAGCTCATGTTTTTCATGTAACAGTAGTGGGTGATTTCTCATTTTTACATTATATAAAGCTCTGGTTAGACCCCATTTACAGTACCGCATTCCGTTCTGGACACCGCATCTCAGGAAGGATATATTGGCCTTGGAGGGGGTGCAGTGCAGATTCACCAAAATTATACTGGGGCTAAAAGGGTTAAATTCTGAGGACAGGTTTGTATTCACTTGAATATAGAAGATTAAGGGGTGATCTAATTGAGGTGTTTAAAACGATTAAAGAATTTGATAGGGTAGATAGAAAGAAACTGTATTCTCTGGTGGGCGAGTCTAGAACAAGGGGGCATAACCTTAAAATTAGAACTAAGACATTCAGGAATGATGTCAGGAAGCATTTCATCACACAAAGAGTAGTAGAAATCTGGAATTCTCTACTCCCAAAAAGCTGTTGAGGCTAGGCCAAATGAAAATTTCAAAACTGAGATAGATAGATTTTTGTTAGGCAAGGGTATAAAGGGTTACGGAGCCAAGGCGGGTAGATGGAGTTAGGATACAGATCAGCCATGATATAATTGAATGGCAGAACTGGCTTGAGGGGCTGAATGGCCTACTCCTGTTTCTATCAGGTAAATTTTAACATTCTGGTGGGATTTCAGTGGTGGGAGGATCAATGCGCGAGTGGGAAACCCAGAAAAAATTTTCATCCATTTTCTCGAGCGATCACGACTCAACTGAAGGCCCTTAATGTGACTTCTGGTATACTGCGCCCCCGAATGACGTGCTGAGACCTGGATTATTTAAAGGGCCTTTGCAATCATGGATTTTGAGGGAGAAATCTTAAAATATGCAGCAACAAAGGATGAGGCCAGCAGTCCGGATCAGTGACTCTTCACTGGAGTTGCTTTTAGCCAGTGTGAGGAGCAGGAGGGCAGCATTGTACCCGGCTGACAAGAGGAAGCACCTTGCCTCTGCCACCAAGAAGGCCTGGCTCGAGGTGGCAGGGGAGGTGACCAGCAGGAGCACCGTGTCAAGGACCTGGATGCAGTGCCAGAAGCGCTTCAATGACCTAACCAGGTCTGGGAAAGTGAGTAAATGACTGATTCATCTACATTCGATGTTGCACATTACCCCCTCTCATACTCTGGCCTGCGAAGCCTACTCCATCACATCAGTCCTCACACCCACTTAAGGCTCAGTGTCAACCAACCTTCACTTTCTGTGCACTTCCTCACCTCCCCATTTGTGAACCCACCACTCCCACTCACCCCAATCCTGATGCAATGTGATGAATCTGTCCGATACTCAGCTTTGCCTTGTGCGTGGAAGAGGGCCGGGCTGTTGGACCCACGCAAAATGAAGGAATCATGGCTGCTGCCAGGGAATCTGGCACACATCTACAGAAACCTCTTCCGGTGGTCGCAAACCAACTGCGCATTGATGAAGTGATATCCCTTTCGGTTGATGAACAGTCCTGGCTCACGTGCAGGTCCTCGGATTGCTACGTGTGTGCAATCAATTATGCCCTGCACCCGTGGGAAGCCAGCCGGAGAGTTGAAACCTGCTGCTCTCTCAGTCCGGCTGATGTCGTCGCGGGGGAAGTTGACGAAGTCGGATGCTCTGGCAAACAAGCCATCCGTCACCTGTCATATACACTTATGTGCAGAGGACTGAGAGATCCTGGTGATGTCACCGGTGGCACCCTGGAAGGATCCAGAGGCGAAGAAATTGAGGTCAGTGGTGACTTTAACTGCGACGGGCAACACATGGCCACCAGGCCCAGCCGGGAGCAGCTCTGCAAGAAGGAGCATGCAGATGCCTGCGACCACCTGGGGACTCAATCTGAGCCTTCGTAGGCACTGCTCCTCAGAGAGGTCCTGGAAGTTCAGCCTCTATCTGTAGACCCTCTCACGTCGGTCCCCTCTCTGCTCTTCTGCAGGTTCTTGTGGCGCACCTCTGTCTTGTGGGCTTGCAACTCCCAATTAAAATGGCTTGTGTAGGTCAAAGCACAAAAATTTAACATGTTTAATACTTTAAGCACCTGAATTGGCCCTTTAAATATCGTCCAGCCTCTTCCAGGTTTCAGAAGCGCATCCGCACCCAGACATCTGGGTCAAACCAGGAACTCGGCGTGTTGGAGCCAGGATGTGGTCCCTCTCCAAAATCGAAGAATTTTCGCTGCCCACTCACCCCCAACCCCTTTGGGGTTAAAATTTACCCCTATGTTTCTATGTTCATCGTGAATTCCACAAATGTGTTTACAAAGAAAATATTGAAATTTCACTTTTACCCTCTTTGATAAAACTGCAAAATATGAAGAGAAAATGGCCTTGTGTTTGAACTATTGAGCCTGAGACTCCAGCACCTTCCTGAAATGATGTTCATGCCAGCGACGATAAAACTGGCCTAAATCCAGCAAGTTGGCCCTCACTGCTGTTTTCAACGTGGGGGTGGAGCTTGAATCACGATCCTTTCTAGGTTTCAGCGATGGTTCAGACCGTGCGGCTTTAAGTATCCCAGCAAATTATGGCATTGCTATAACACTGGCATTATTCACTAACATCATAATTTCCTGGGACTTTAGTGGCGATGGTAATGCGTTTACCGTTATTTCGCCATTACTGTGGTGCTAACGGCCCAGCAAATTACAGTTAAAATGTAGAGTTAAATGTATCTTATGTAATCAGGCCCCTGTGTTTTCAACAAGTTGCAACATCCTAATATATTTTTAAATCCACTCTATACGTCATTCCTGTGTGCATATCACTCCCCACTTTCATTAGCTGGAAAATGCTTTTAAAAGTGTTGCTTTTTAATTTCAATATTTTTCTCATGCCCTCCTGAAACCCCCATCTGATATTATGGTTTCACAGATGTAGCTGCTTTCTGATTCTTCACCTAAATGGCCATTCTTCGCTTTGGAACCTAGAATGTGACTGGTTGGTTGACTGTGGAGGGCATCACCGGCCAGCTCACTGTTATCCTTATCTGACCTGCACACTCGCACACTGTTCTGGGAGGGTCACGCCATAATGAGGTCAATTTTCATCACATATTGGGATCAATTTTTCCCACATATTGAGGTCAATTTTTACCACATATTTTGAGGTCAATTTTTACCACATATTGAGGTCAATTTTTACCGCATATTGAGGTCAATTTTTACCGCATATTGAGGTCAATTTTCATCACATATTGGGATCAATTTTTACCACACATTGAGGTCAATTTTCACCACATATTGGGATCAATTTTTTACCACACATTGAGGTCAATTTTCACCACACATTGAGGTCAATTTTCACCACGTATTGAGGTCAATTTTTACCACACATTGAGGTCAATTTTTGCCACACATTCAGGTCAATTTTCACCACATATTGAGGTCAATCTTCACCACATATTGAGGTCAATTTTTACCACATAATGAGGTCAATTTTCACCACATATTGAGGTCAATTTTTACCACACATTGAGGTTAATTTTTACCACACATTGAGGTCAAATTTTACCACATAATGAGGTCAATTTTTACCACACATTGAGGTTAATTTTTACCACACATTGAGGTCAATGTTTACCACACATAGGGGTCAATTTTCACCTTCAACGATTATCAGGCTGTCGGTGAGAGGAGTGATTGAAACACCCGCCCGATGTTGCCAGCGTGGCGGCCCAGACAATGGGCCTCATTCGGACTCTGTGGGGCAATTTTAATTTTGGGAAATGGTGTAAAATGGCCGTTATCAAATTGACCATTCGTTATTGAAGTGAGAAAATCAAACAATTCTCCTTTACTCTTCTTCTGCAGCATAATCTCTATTGCAAAATTGCTTCTGTCTGTTAGAGGGGACCAAACCGGAAATTTGCAACAGGATGCTAAAATTTTACCTCAGAGCATTGTGATGTTTTCCTATCATCGTCAATAATATTCAATATTATTGCTCTGGGTTCTATGTATCTTGTAGCAAGAGACCTATTAAAATCTACTCATTATTATGGCAATGAGTTGAGACACTTACTTGTCCCCCCACCCCCCTGGTGCACAGAATGGACTCAGAATATTGAAATATTTTACAACAGAAACATTGTTCCCGCAGATGCCAAGTCAGCACCAGCCTTAATCCAGAGTGCACAGCTGAACAGGATCACTGGCAAATGCATCTGAACTTTCTTTTGAGCTGTTTTTGCACAGAGGCTGTCAGTTCTCTCCCTCTACCCATGGCTAGGAATGAAAGAGGAGGCCATTGCATGCTCTACAAATGACTTACACCTTGTAACTCATGAATAACAAAATTGCAACTGGGTAATGCTGAGAGTTCAATACTTTCAGTATTCATGTTGTATTGTATTAATACTGTAAGTTTGTATTTTGATATGGTCCACTGAATCTTCTATCAAGAGTAGAATTAAATTATGATATTAAAAGAGATTAAAATTTAGCTACATATGATAGCACTGAAATCTCCATAGACTGCCAGGAAACTCAGACACATAGCCAGACCAAATCTAAACTACCAAAGGGCTTAGCCATAATATAACCAAAACAGCCAAGAGTTTGGAAGTAATTAGATATTGGGACCACTGCTCTTTTTGTTATGTGTTAATGCCCTAGACTTGGGTATACAGGGTATAATTTAAAAGTTTGTAGATGAAATGAAACTCGGAAATGAGGTAAACAGTGAGGAGGATAGTAACAGACTTCAGGAGGACATAGACAGACTGGTGAAACGGGCAGATACATGGCAGATGAAATTTAATGCAGAGAAGTGTGAAGTGGTGCATTTTGGTAGTAAGATAGAGGAGAGGCAATATAAACTAAATGGTATAATTTTAAAGAGGGTGCAGGAACTGAGAGACCTGGGGGTGTACATACACAAATCTTTGCGGGACAAGTTAAGAAGGCTGTTAAAAAAAGCATACGGGATCCTGGGAATAATTAATAGAGGCATAGGCCCCACTATTTACAGGGAAGAAGGGAGGGAGTGAGAGAGCGGGGTAGCAGGGGAGAAACCCTGAAATCCTAGGCACACGGGGGTTGGAGGGAGGGTCATGGGGCAATCACAGGGCAGGAGGCTAGAGAACATAGCTTGGTGTTGGGGGGGGGGGGGGTGGGGGTCGGGCAGTCCGGAGATTGAGGTGGGGGGGGGTCATCGATTGCAGCAGCAAAGCGAGGTCATGATTGGCAGAAGGGAGGCCGAAGGTTTGTTTGAGGGGCGGAGGGAAGCTCTCCTGCCCCTCCTGGCACACAAGCAGTGCTCTAAAAAGCACGGCTGCTCCCGTCTCCATTTAGATGCCGGGTATCCCGAGCCCTGGGAAACCCGGCCGGCAGCAGTTACATCTGGTTCCTGACTGCTCTGTGGGAGCCTGATTTAAATATGGTAATGAAACGGCCCACCTCTCCAAGATGGGACACAGGCACGCCATATAACCCACCGCCGATAAAATGGCAACAGGCGCGAATGTGGCAGGTTGAGGTTGCGTTCCCCGATTTTTAATTTTTAACACCCCCTCGACCCTCCTCTGCCTGTCGTGGTGGTGGGGGAGGGGTTATATCGACCCCATAGAGTACAAAAGCAAGGAAGTTAAGCTAAACCTTTACAAATCACAGGTTAGGCCCCGCCTGGAGTATCGAGTCCCATTTTTAGCACCACACTTTAGGAAGGATGTCAAGGCTTTAGGGAGGATTGCAGAGGAAATTTACTAGAATGGTACCAGGGATGCAGAACTTCAGTTATGTGTAGAAACTAGAGATGCTGGGCTAGTTCTTCTTAGAGCAGAGAAGGTTAAGGGGAGATTTAATAGAGGTGTTCAAAATCATGAAGGGTTTTGATAGAGTTGGATCACTTAAACCCCTTAAACCCCTTTCCCTTGACCCCTCCACCCTCACCTCCAACAACAAATGCAAGGACTTCTTTGTCACTAAAATTGAGACCATCCGTTCAGCTGCCTCTGCCGCTTCCCTCCCTTCCCCTAGCCCTCCAAACCAAACTTTCCCTAAGGCTCCCCCCTGACCTAGCCCTGAAATTGTATTTTTCTCCAGTTTCTCTCCTATCCCCCCTCATGCCCTCTCTGAGCTCATCTTGTCCAAGAGACCCACCTCCTGCTCCCTCAACCCTATTCCTGGCCCCCATGTTAGCTGATAATGTTAACAGTTCCCTCTCCTCAACTTCTGTCCCTATCCCTTTCAAATCTGCCGTCGTCACCCCCCCTCCTCAAAAAACCCACCCTTGACCCCACTGTCCTTGCAAACTACTGCCCCATCTCCAACCTCCCTTTCCTCTCCAAAGTCCTTGAATGTGTTGTCACCTCCCAAATCCATGCTCATCTTTCCCGCAACTCCATGTTTGAATTCCTCCAATCAGGTTTCCTCCCCGCCACAGTACTGAAACAGCCCTTATCAAAGTCACAAATGATATCCTACGTGGCTGTGACCATGATAAACTATCCCTCCTCATCCTTCTCGATCTGTCTACAGCCTTTGACACGGTTGACCACACCATCCTTCTCCGATGCCTCTCCTCTGTTGTCCAGCTGGGTGGGACTGCGCTCGCCTGGCTATCCAGTCGTAGACAGAGAGTCACCTGCAATGGCTTCTCTTCCCGCTCCCACACCACTACCTTTTAAGTTCCCCAAAGATCTATCCTTGGCCACCTCCTATTTCTCATCTACATGCTGCCACTCAGCAACATCATCCGAAAACACAAAGTCAGGTTCCACATGTCCGCTGACGACACCCAGCTCTACCTCACCAACACCTCTCTCGACCTCTTCACTCTCTCTGATCTGTCACGCTGCTTGTCCAACATCCAGTATTGGATGAGCAGAATTTTTTTTTATTCGTTCACGGGATGTGGGCGTTGCTGGCAAAGCCAACATTTATTGCCCATCCCTAATTACCCTTGAGAAGGTGGTGGTGAGCCGCCGCCTTGAACCGCTGCAGTCCGTGTGGTGAAGGTTCTCCCACAGTGCTGTTAGGTAGGGAGTTCCAGGATTTTGACCCAGCGACGATGAAGGAACGGCAATATATTTCCAAGTCGGGATGGTGTGTGACTTGGAGGGGAACATGCAGGTGGTGTTGTTCCCATGTGCTTGCTGCCCTTGTCCTTCTAGGTGGTAGAGGTCACGGGTTTGGGAGGCGCTGTTGAAGAAGCCTTGGTGAGTTGCTGCAGTGCATCCTGTAGACCGTACACACTGCAGGTGCGCCGTGGTGAAGGGAGTGAATGTTTAGGGTGGTGGATGAGGTGCCAATGAAGCAGGCTGCTTTGTCCTGGATGGTGTTGAGCTTCTTGAGTGTTGTTGGAGCTGCACTCATCCAGGCAAGTGGAGAGCATTCCATCACACTCCTGACTTGTGCCTTGTAGATGTTGGAAAGGCTTGGGGAGTCAGGAGGTGAGTCACTCGCCGCAGAATATCCAACCTCTGACCTGCTCTTGTAGCCACAGTATTTATGTGGCTGGTCCAGTTAAGTTTCTGGTCAATGGTGACCCCGAGGATGTTGATGGTGAGGGATTTGGCGATGGTAATGCCGTTGAATGTCAAGGGGAGGTGGTTAGACTCTCTCCAACTAAATATTGGGAAGACAGAAGCCATTGTCCTCAGTCCCAGCCACAAACTCCGTTCCCCAGCCATTGACACCATCTCTCTCCCTGGCCTTTGTCTGAGGGTGAACCAGACCATTCGCAACCTTGGCATCCTATTTGACCCTGAAATGAGCTTTCGACCACATGTCCTATTTATCACCAAGACCGCCTACGTCCACCCCTGTAATATGGCCCGTCTCTGCCCCTGCCTCAGCTCATCTGCTGCTGAAACCCTCATCCATGCCTTAGTTACCTCTAGACTTGACTATTCCAATGCTCTCCGGGCCGGCCTCCCATCTTCCACCCTCCATAAACTTGAGCTGACCCAAAACTCTGCTGCCCTTGTCCTAACACGCACCAAGTCCTGTTCTCCCATCATCCCTCTACTTTTAGACCTACGTTGGCTCCCAGTCCGATAATGCCTCGATTTTAAAATTCTCTTCCTTGTTTTCAAATCCCTCCATGGCCTTGCCCCTCCCAATCTCTGTAACCTCCTCCAACCCTTCGAGATCTCTGCGCTCCTCCAATTCTGGCCTCTTGCGCATCCCCGATTTTAATCACTCCACCATTGGTGGCTGTGCCTTCAGCTGCCGAGGCCCTAAGCTCTGGAATTCCCTCCCTAAACCTCTGGTGAATGTTCTATCCTGTGCTCAGAAGATAAGGTTCAAATTGGAATTTGCAGGAAGACAGCAGGACCTTGTCAGGTAAGTCTGCCAGTGATTTTAACTGCCAGCCCAGTTTCTGCTGGATGAGCAGAGTTAAATCGCCCCTTATGATTCTATTCTGAGTTATTTTCAACGTTTGTGGACTGATTCTATCTTTATTATTTCACCGGGGCCTCTTCGCCGTGGGAACGGGCGGCCGACCAGCGTACTCCGCCGAGCGGTCGTTCAAAAGTTAAACTCGACCCCGGTCTGTTTATCTTTCCTGTGAACACAAGTTAGCAGTGTCAGGAGAATCCCAAATCATAACAGGGTTCAGATTTGAAAACTGTGCAAGTGAGAATGTGCTGCCTCAGTATTTTTATACTGAGGCGAGCACATTTGAATCCAACGCTGTTGAGTTATGACATAATTTGGGTGTTCGTATGTCAACCTGGATCACACAGTTCAGATTTCTTTTGATCCCAAATTCAATTCCGAGTTCAGCAAAGTACTCGTACATTCTCACTGGTAGTCAGGTGTCAGGAAATAGTGGAATTTAATCTATGCGCCTCTAATTGATGGCCTAGCACCTCAAAATCGAGAAATTAGTGCTCTACCACTGGAGCTAACAGGCCACATTAGTGTATCTTTTTAATTAAGCAATAATTTCTACACTTTTTAGAATGATATTGATTTTGGAATGAGAAGTAATAATAGTGGACATTTATTTAGACAGACAAATTTATAATTTTTTGCCTTGGGCAAGAATCTTTTCTATGGAAAAGCGTTACATATACTGTCCAATAATAAAACTAATCAATACTGCTGAATAAACAATGAAATGATTTCCTAACAAAAATAATTAGCACACTGCTATGTGCGACATCAATTTGTGTTTTTTTATTTCTTGTTTTCTGGCTAGTTATTCTTCTGTTAACCCTTTAAGAGCAGAATTTTCTTTATGTAATACACCACACATACCTTTTCTACAAAAATTTGTCAATAAAAGTAATTGAATTCAGTACCGGTCATGTTTGTGGATTTTTTGACCATTTATCTGCAGTAAGGATTTGTAAAAAAGGCCAGGTTACTTTTAATGTTTTTTTAAGCGATGTGTATTCTCACGAGTTTTTTTAAAAAAGGCACCTGGACAAAAGGTGGTTAATATGCTCATTTGAAGTTGTTTTCCCAGAGACTAATTAAGCAATTTGTTGGCTCATATGAGTGTTCGAGAAACACTTCACGCCAATTGTGTTGGACAATCTTTTGAACCCCATTAGTGAGCAGATGTGAGATAAATAAAAGACGGAGGGGGAGGCTTTGAAAAAAAGTTAGGTTTTGCGAAAGGGAAATTTGTGAGGTCTTTTGATGGGGCGAAGAGGTTAGCAATGATGGAGGAAAGTTAGAAATCAGGTAAGATGACCCATTGATTTGGGCTAGTGCCTTTAACAGAGTAAAACGTCCCAAGATGATTCAAGGAGCATTATCAGACAAAATTTGACGCCGAGCCACATAAGAATTATTAGGACAGGTACATACAAACATACGAATTAAGAGCAGGAGTAGGCCATTCCACCCCTCGAGCCTGCACTGCCATTTGATAAGATCATGGCTGATCTGATTGTGACCTCAACCCTACTTTCCTGTCTACCTACTATAACTTTTGACTCCCTTATTAATTAGGAATCTATCTAATTCAGCCTTAAAAATATTCAATGACACTGCCTCCACCGTTCTCTGGGGAAGGGAGTTCCACAGACTGATGACCCTCAGAGAAAAAATTTCTCCTCATCTCAGTCTTAAATGGGAGACCCCCTATTTTTAAACTGTGGCCCCTAGTTCTAGTCTCTCCCACAAGGGGAGACATCCTCTCAGCATCTACCCTTTCTAGTCCTCTCAGGATCTTATATGTTTCAATAAGATCTCCTCTCATTCTTCTAAACTCCAGTGTATACAGGCCCAACTTGTCCAAACTTCTCTCATAAGATAACCCCCTCATCCCAGGAATCAGTCGAGTGAACCTTCTCTGAACCGCCTCTAAAGCAATTATGTCCTTTCTTAAATAAGGAGACCAAAACTGCACACAGTATCATAGACGTGGTCTCACCAATAACCTGTACAACTGTCGTAAAACATCTCTACTTTTATATTCCATTCCCCTTGCGATAAATGACAACATTCCATTGGCCTTCCTAATCACTTGCTGTACCTGCATACTAACTTTTTGTGATTCATGTACTTGGACACCCAGATCCCTCTGTACCTCAGAGTTCTGCAATCTCTCTCCATTTAAATAATATACTGCTTTTCTATTCCTCCTGCCAAAGTGGACAATTTCACATTTTCCCACATTATACTCCATCAGCCAAATTTTTGCCCACTCACTTAACTTATCTTTATTCATTTGCAGACCAAAAGCTTGGTCAAAGAGATAGATTCTAAGGAGCATCTTAAAGGAGGAGAGAGAGGTAGAGAGCCAGAAAGGTTTAGGGAGGGAATTCCAGAGCTTGGGACCTAGACAGCTTTTTTTTCATTTGTTAATGGGATGTGGGCATCGCTGGCGAGGCCAGCATTTATTGCCCATCCCGAATTGCCCTTGAGAAATGGTGGTGAGCCGCCTTCTTGAACCGCTGCAGTCCATGTGGTGAAGGATTTCCCACAGTGCTGTTAGGAAGGGAGTTCCAGGATTTTGACCCAGCGACGATGAAGGAACGGCGATACATTTACAAGTCGGGATGGTGTGTGACTTGGAGGGAAACGTGCAGGTGTTGTTGTTCCCATGTGCCTGCTGCCCTTGTCCTTCTAGGTGGTAGAGATCGCGGGTTTGGGAGGTGCTGTCGAAGAAGCCTTGGCGAGTTGCTGCAATGCATCCTGTGGATGGTACACACTGCAGCCACAGTGCGCAGGTGGTGAAGGGAGTGAATGTTTAGGGTGGTGGATGAGGTGCCAATCAAGCGGGCTGCTTTGTCCTGGATGGTGTCGAGCTTCTTGAGTGTTGTTGGAGCTGCACTCATCCAGGCAAATGGAGAGTATTCCATCAAACTCCTGACTTGTGCCTTGTAGATGGTGGAAAGGCTCTGGGGAGTCCAGAGGTGAGTCACTCGCCGCAGAATACCCAGCCTCTGACCTGCTCTTATAGCCACAGTATTTATGTGGCTGGTCCAGTTAAGTTTCTGGTCAATGGTGACCTCCAGGATGTTGATGATGGGGGATTGGTGATGGTAATGCTGTTGAATGTCAAGGAGAGGTGGTTAGACTCTCTCTTTTTGGAGATGGTCATTACCTGGCACTTGTCTGCCGCAAATGTTACTTGCCACTTATCAGCCCAAACCTGGATGTTGTCCAGGTCTTGCTTCATGTGGGAATGGACTGCTTCATTATCTGAGGCATTGTGAATGCAACTGAACACTGTGCAATCAGCAAACCTTCCCATTTCTGACCTTATGATGGAGGGAAGGTCATTGATGAAGCAGCTGAAGATGGTTGGGCCTAGGACACTGCCCTGAGGAACTCCTGTATCAATGTCCTGGGGCTGAGATGTTTGACCTCCAACAACCACTACCATCTTCCTTTGTGCTAGGTATGACTCCAGCCACTGGAGAGTTTTCCCCCTGATTCCCATTGACTTCAATTTTACTAGGGCTCCTTGGTGCCACTCTCGGTCAAATGCTGCCTTGATGTCAAGGGCAGTCACTCTCACCTCACCTCTAGAATTCAGTTCTTTTGTCCATGTTTGGACCAAGGCTGTAATGAGGTCTGGAGCCCAGTGGTCCTGGCGGAACCCAAACTGAGCATCGTTGAGCAGGTTATTGGTGAGTAAGTGCCGCTTGATAGCACTGTCGACGACACCGTCCATCACTTTGCTGATGATTGAGAGTAGACTGATGGGGCGGTAATTGGCCAGATTGGATTTATCCTGCTTTTTGTGGACAGGACATACCTGGGCAATTTTCCACATTGTCAGGTCGATGCCAGTGTTGTAGCTGTACTGGAACAGTTTGGCTAGAGGCGCAGCTAGTTCTGGAGCACAAGTCTTCAGCACGACAGCCGGGATGTTGTCGGGGCCCATAGCCTTTGTTGTATCCAGTGCACTCAGCCATTTCTTGATATCACGTGGAGTGAATCGAATTGGCTGAAGACTGGCCTCTGTGATGGTGGGGATATCGGGAGGAGGCAGAGATGGATCATCCACTCGGCACTTCTGGCCGAAGATGGTTGCAAATGCTTCAGCCTTGTCTTTTGAACTCACGTGCTAGACTCCACCATCATTGAGGATGGGGATGTTTACAGAACCTCCTCTTCCCGTTAGTTGTTTAATTGTCCACCACCATTCACGACTGGATGTGGCAGGACTGCAGAGCTTTGATCTGATCCGTTGGTTGTGGAATCGCTTAGCTCTGTCTGTAGCATGTTGCTTCCGCTGTTTAGCATGCATGTAGTCCTGAGTTTTAGCTTCACCAGGTTGGCACCTCATTTTTAGGTACACCTGGTGCTGCTCCTGGCATGCTCTTCTACACTCCTCATTGAACCAGGGTTGATCCCCTGGCTTGTTGGTAATGCTAGACTGAGGAATATGCCGGGCCATGAGGTTACAGATTGTGCTGGAATACAATTCTGCTGCTGCTGATGGCCCACAGCGCCTCATGGATGCCCAGTTTTGAGCTGCTAGATCTGTTCTGAATCTATCCCGTTTAGCACGGTGATAGTGCCACACAACACGTTGGATGGTGTCCTCAGTGCGAAGACGGGACTACATCTCCACGAGGACGATGCAGTGGTCACTCCTACCAATACTGTCATGGACAGATGCATTTGCGACAGGTAGATTGGTGAGGACGAGGTCAAGTAAGTTTCTCCCTCGTGTTGGTTCGCTCACCACCTGTCACAGGCCCACTCTGGCAGCTATGTCCTTCAGGACTCAGCCAGCTCGGTCAGTAGTGGTGCTACCGAGCCACTCTTGTGATGGACATTGAAGTCCCCCACCCAGAGTACATTCTGAGACCTTGCTACCCTCAGTGCTTCTCAACATGGAGGAGGACTGATTCATCAGCTGAGGGAGGGCGGTAGGTGGTAATCAGCAGGAGGTTTCCTTGCCCATGTTTGACCTGATGCCATGAGATTTCATGGGGTCCAGAGTCAATGTTGAGGACTCCCAGGGCCATTCCCTCCTGACTGTATATCTCTGTACCGCCATCTCTGGTGGGTCTGTCCTGCCAGTGGGACAGGACATTCCCAGGGATGGTGGTGGGAGAGTCTGGGACGTTGGCTGAAATGTATGATTCTTTGAGTATGGCTATGTCAGGCTGTTGCTTGACTAGTCTTTGAGACAGCTCTCCCAATTTTGGCACAGTTCCCCAGATGTTCGTGAGGAGAACTTTGCAGGGTCAACTGGGCTTGGTTTGCCTTTGTGTCCGGTGCCAGGTGGTCCATATGGTTTTATTCTTATTATGACTTTTTTTAGCGAGATTTTACAACTGAGTGGCTTGGTAGGCCATTTCAGAGGGAGATTAAGAATCAACCACATTGCTGTGGGTCTGGAGTCACATATAGGCCAGACCGGGTAAGGACAGCAGGTTTCCTTCCCTAAAGGACATTTGTGAACCAGATGGGTTTTTACGACAATCCGGTAGTTTCATGGCCACCATTACTGATACTAGTTATTTTAATTCCATATTTTATTTAATTATTTGAATTTAAATTCCCCAGCTGCCGTGGTGGGATTATTAGTCCAGGCCTCTGGATTACTAGTCCAGTAACATAACCACTATGCTACCGTACCCATGGTTGCCAATAGAGGGGCAAAGGAAATCAGGAATGCACAAGAGGCCAGAATTGGAGGAATGCAGAGTTCTTAGAGGGCTGTAGGGCAGGATGAGGTTACAGAGATAGGGATGGCTGAGGACATGAAGAGGTTTAAAAACAAGGACGAGAATTTTAAATTTGAGTCCTTGCTGTAGGTCAGCGAGCACAGGGGTGATGGGTGAACGGGATTTGGCGCGAGTCAGGATACGGGCAGCAGAGCTTTGGGTGAGCTAAAGTTTTCGGAGGGTGGAAGATTGGAGGCCGGCCTGGAGAGCATTGGAAAAGTCGAGTCTGGAGATAAAAAAAGCATGGATGAATATTTCAGCAGCACATGGGCTGAAGCAGGAGCAGAGATGGGTAATATTAGGGAGGTGGAAGTAGGCGGTCTAGGTGATGGAAAGGATATGGGGTTGGAAGCTTAGCTTAGGATTGAATAGGGTGCCAAAATTGCGAACAGTCTGGTTCAGCCTCAGACATTGGCCATGAAGGGGAATGTAATCAGTGACTAGGAAACAGAGTTTGTGGTGGGGACCGAAGACAATGGCTTTGGTCTTCCCACTATTTAATTGGAAGAATTTTCTGCTCATCCAATACTGGATGTAAGACTAGCAGCATGACAAATCAGATACAGTGGAGGGGTTGAAAGAGGCGGTGGTGAGGTCGAGCTGGGTATTGTCAGCGTACTTGTAGAATCTGACCTTGTGTTTTCGGATGATGTCGCCGAGTGGCAGCATGTAAATGAGAAGTAGGAGGAGGCCAAGCTAAGATCCTTGGGGGACTCTAGAGGTATTGGTGCGGGAGGGGGAAGAGAAGCCATTGCAGGAGATTCTCTGGCTACGACTGGATAGCTAAGAATGGAACTAGGCAAGGTTAGTCCTACCCAGCTAGACAATGGAAGAGAGACATTGGAGGAGGGTGGTATGGTCAAAGGCTGCAGACAATAGGATGTCATTTATGACTTTGACTAGGCTGTTTCAATGTTGTGGCAGGGGCAGAAACCTGATTGAAATCCCTCATCACCAAATGCAAAATGATGTGGAGATGCCGGTGATGGACTGGGGTTGACAATTGTAAACAATTTTACAACACCAAGTTATAGTCCAGCAATTTTATTTTAAATTCACAAGCTTTCGGAGATTTTCTCCTTCCTCAGGCAAATGTTTTTGAAAAACATTTGCCTGAGGAAGGAGAAAATCTCCGAAAGCTTGTGAATTTAAAATAAAATTGCTGGACTATAACTTGGTGTTGTAAAATTGTTTACAAATGCAAAATGGCAGTCTATGCAGTAAGGATATTTTAGTCAATGTTAATATCATTTCACAGCTTCTGATGTAAGTTCAACACCATTTATGCTAATAGACTATAAACATTCAATTGAGCCAATTATTTGAGGTGTGTGGAGTTGTAGATTCAATTAACATTAGCCATTCTCAGCACCCTGTGCTGAACTCTACCCGTGCTATAAGTCACACTCAGACCAGGCTTTCAGACCAGGTGAATAAAACAAATCTGATTCAATTTGCATTTTAACACTTAGTATTCACAATTTATAATGGGAGAGTGCATGGCATATTGGTGTATGTGGGGTTATTATGCATTAATACTGGCAATTTCCTCCAATATTGTTGCATCACATTATCTCAATGCATTATGCTGAATTTACATATTGGAAATGAATGAAGGGGTGACATCAAAGTTGGGAATAGTTTGCTGTAGCAAATGGCAGGTCCTGAATTCATATATTAAAGATTATTAATTTACAGAACTATATTAGGAAGGGATGATTAATCTATACAAGGAATTGGTTAGACCATAGTTGGAGTGCTGCATGCAGTTTTGGCTGCACTACACCATTATAGAAAATGGAACCATGGAAAGGGTGCAATGCAGTTTAAATATGATGATACCAGGAATAGTTGTGACAAGAGAGTTGAAAAGTTAATTCTTTATTCTTTGGAGCAGATAAGGTTAAGGGGAGATCTAATAGAATTGTTCAAAATTATGAAAGGGTTTCAGAGCATAAATAATGAAGTATTATTTTCACTGGCCAGTGAACCACTAACAAGGGGAGATAAAGTAATGAGGTTATTTTTTCCTTTTATTCAAAAGGTTAATAGAATATAGGATATCATACTACATGGGGCTATTGAAGTTGCATCAACCACGGCATTTAAGAGGGAGCTGACAAACTATTTTTCTAAAGAAGAAAAATATTAAAGGATATAGAGAAAGAGTTAGAAAATGAGACTAGAGCAGATAGGGCTGATTTTCTAGAGTTGGTGCTGTTTGGGGGCACAGTGAGTGCAGCATTCACGGACTGAACCGTGCCCCAGGAAGCAATGACACACCTGGGTTTCCTGTGTCTATGACAGGTTTCTCCTGTGTCTGGACTTGACATCATGGGGTCGATTTTTACTCTCATGTGGGAACGCGGTCTAACGAGTGGCCGGCCCGGCCGGGAGCAGTAGCAGGGAGACTTGACTGATTTTAATGGCCAGGCCTCATTTTGCATGCCATTTGCTGACTTGCCAAGCAAAGAGGCCAAGAAGTCATCAAGTGGCTGCCCGGCTGTTAAAATCGGGTGGCTCAGCAGCCACCGTCGCAGACCCTGGGGAGAGGGAGGTGGCCTCCTTCTCACCAGGTTAAGTGCATCGGATGGCTCGGGAAGGGGAATCTCTTGGCGGGAAAGCCACCCCCACCACCTTTTCAGGGCAACAAGAGATGGGCAACAAAAGCCTGCCTTGCCAGCGATGCCCACATCCCAAGAACAAATGTTTTAAAAGCTGGCAGGGTCCTCTTTAAACATGCACATTGGGCGCATCAGATGCAGCCTCGCTCAGCCCTCGGGTAAAAATAGCAGTCGATGCCGTCTTCTGCATCTGCCAGCTTTTCAAACATTTATGGGCATCACTGGCAAGGCAGGCTTTTGTTGCCCATCTCTTGTTGCCCTGAAAAAATGGTGGTGGGTTTTCTTCAACTGACTGTCCTTGCTAGACCACTTCAGAGGGCAGTTAAGTGGGTGTCACATGTAGACCATACCGGGTAAGGACAGCAGGTTTCCTTCCCTAAAGGAACCAATTGGGTTATTACAACAATCTGTCAGCTTCAAGATCATTTTTACTGCTATCAGCGTTTTATTTCCAGATTTTTTAAAACTCAATCCAAATTCTCAAACGGTCATGGTGAGATTTGAGCTCACATTCTACTGGATTATTAGACCAGGTCTCTGGAATACCAGTCCAGTAACATAACCACTACACTACCATATGCTTTAAGCAAGTGTCCTTGTCCCTGCAATTTAAAATCGCAGTCAGCCTGATCAGGGTAGCAACAGAATGGGTAGATTCCCCGCTCCATTTTAACTGCCCCCTGCCTGGTTTCCACCAGGCGAGGGGACTTCAAATCGATCTACAATTTTCATTATTTCTCATCTATGTGGAGTGGATCATTCACACTGGTCATAGGCAGTTATCTATAATTATTACAGGTGGATTCTGACTAGATATCTGACCTTGCTGTTAGCTTTTGGGACATCAAGACGTTACAAGCTAGATAGCCCAGTGGTGAAGTTGTTCAGTTGTTTCCAAGACATTATTCACAGAGCTCCACATTACACCCATCCCACACAAGATCAGCTCTCTTATAGATACAAGACTACCCCAATTGATATACACCACCTGAATACAATTAACACTAATTGATATAAATCACATGGATACATTAACACAAGATAGTCAGATTTTCCCTGGGAACTGGACACAAATACACTCAGTCCTCAACCTGGGTGATCCTGCGTCATACATCCATAGTCATACATAACATCACTATGATAACATGACATCACAAAGCAGCTGGTTTTCATTCCCTCCAAAATATCCCAAAAATATGGATTTCAATTAATTATTTTTCAGTTTGACAAGCTTATTTCAAATGCGAAAGAATCACTCTTGTAACTGTTTCTGTCATTTTGTACAAAGTGAAATATTTAATCTTTACAACCCTAGACTTTTTAAAATGGTGTTTATCTTTCTAAATACCATCAGTTATTTGCCTGGGAACCTTTATTATAAAGTAAAAAGTTTTAAAAGAAGTACACGCATATGAAGGCAATAGGACTAAAATTTAAATGTTTATTTACTGTTCCTTAGCTGCAGTCGAAAACTCTATAGATTACTATAGTTGGAAATCTTGTTTAGGTCTCCAGACACCATGTAAATTGACTTTGTAAATAACTAAAAGAAACTGTCTGCATCACCAACATTAGTTGGTATCGATATATATGTTGGATTGTTCGCCATTGTTCATATATTGAATGTAACATTTTTTAGCCAAAAATAAAAATATTTCTATTTCCTTTATAAATTAAAGGTCTAATAAGTGTTTTCGTAGCCTAGACCCTGCTAATTTGTTAATCTCTGCCTGAAGGATGAAAGGATGAAGGAACTGCTTGCAAGATATTGTGGGAAACCTGGCCGCTTGCAAGCATCTGTTAATTAAATACGTGCATATATGTATGGAAAGAGAGGAGCCATCGGGTGCAAATGGCACAAAGTGAGAAATTCAATTGAGCGCAATATAAATTCAGTTAAAATGAAAAAGCGTTGAGTTGTTTTTTAAAAGAATCAGATCAAACTAAAAATGAATT
Source organism: Heptranchias perlo (assembly GCF_035084215.1). NCBI lineage: Eukaryota > Metazoa > Chordata > Chondrichthyes > Hexanchiformes > Hexanchidae > Heptranchias > Heptranchias perlo. The sequence continues at coordinate 107,461,602 of NC_090327.1, forward strand.
GACAAACCGAGCCACGAAAATACACAGAGATCATTAGCTGGAGAACAAGGCAATTAGTGAACGGTAATAGCAGAAAGCAAACAGCAGCATCAGGGAAAGCAAATAATCACTGCAACAATCATTGTTGTGCTTCTCCATGAGAGTGTCAAGCAACATTTTCCCGCTATGATTCTCATTGCTATTAGTTGATGCTCAATATATCAATAGAAAATGGTGCGTTTATCTGGTGAATAGTTGAACCAGCTTTGCGGAGGTGGGGGGTTGGTGTGGGGGAAGCGCAGAATCAGCCAGGCCTTCTTGTCTCAGTCACTATCCAAGAATCCCAGCTGAAAATATGAGTGGGTAAACATCGGCTGGTGAATAGTTTGCCAGTGGTGAATAATAACTACGTAGACAAGATAGTAGAGAGCACAATAGAGTCATGGCCCAGAAATTGGTTTCAAAATAACAGTGAGGCCAACAGCACTCACCATTATTTATGTGTAAATTGCACAGCAACTTCAGGTGAGGGCAGATGCATGGTTAAACGAGAAATTACAGAAGTTGCTCTCTGAGATGCTCCGCTGTTGGCTTTGCGAAAACTGCATCTCTGCCTGACTCACCATTCAAATGCATTGAATGCTGGGAAGCTCATGTACTTACATGGTAGATACGAACTAAACTCGCCACAGAAAGTTAGGGCTTATCCATTTCAGTCTAAATATCCTTTTGAACGGCGTAATAAATGTTAATTACTGCCAAACAACCTCTCTGGCAATGAAAATTAACTATTACAAGGGACAATCTTCACTAGAGAAGAGGATGCTGCCATTGCAGCAGTAAAGGAGGAGGTAGTAGCATTATTGGCTAGGATAAAAATGGATAAAGAGGAGTTATTAAAAGGTTGGCAGTACTCAAAGTAGAAAAGTCACCCGGTCCAGATGGGATGCATCCTAGGTTACTGAGTGGAGTAAGGGTGGAAATTGAGGAGGCTCTGGCCACAATCTTCTGACCCTCCTTAGATATGGGGACAGTGCCGGAGGACTGGAGGATTGCAAATGTTAATCCCCTGATCAAAAAAGGGGAGAGGGATAAACCCGACAATTACAGGCCAGTCAGCCTAACGTCGATAGTGAAGGAATTTTTAGAGACAATAACCCGGGACAAAATTAATTGGCACTTGGAAAAGTATAGGCTAATAAATTAAAGTCAGCACGGATTTGCTAAAGAAAAATTGTGTTTGACTAACTTGATTGAGTTCTTTGATGAAGTAACAGAAAGGGTTGATGAGAGTAGTGCGGATGATGTTGATAAAGTACCACATAATAGTACCACATGATGTTGATAAAGTACCACACTGACACTGTCCCATTAATCCCATGGGCTTTAATATTGCTAACAAGCCCATGGGATTAATGGGACAGTGTCAGTGTGGATACAAAATTGGCTAAGGGACAGAAAGCAGAGTAGTGGTGAGTGGATGTTTTTCAGACTGGGGGGAAGTATACAGTGGTGTTCCCCAGGGGTCAGTATTAGGACCACTGCACTTTTTGATATATATTAATGACCTGGACTTGGGTATAGAGGGTGTAATTTCAAAGTTTGCAGATGAAGCAAAACTCAGAAATGTAGTAAACAATGTGGAGGATAGTAACAGACTTCAGGAGGACAGAGACAAACTGGTTTTGGTCAATGGCCAATTTTTACAGACTCAGGGAAAAGGTGGCATTCACTGAATTCTACGCTGGGTGCCTATGGGAAGAAACCTCAGAAAGCTGTGTTGACAGCCATGTGAAGACAGGTGGCAGTGATACTGAGTGCTTCCTCTTTCACTCCCAGATCTGCAGACTAGTGTAGGAAGAGGTTCAATGACCTGACAAAGATAGGCAAGGTATCAGTTGGGCCTTTATTCATTCTTTTTCTTAAGCTCCAACACACTGTTAGCTCTCTTAAATCACTGGCTACACAAATCCTCTGCCTCAGTGCATGGTGGTTCAGGAGCTCACTAACCCCATATTTATGTTATATGTTGGTAATGCCCTTAGTTGGCAACTACCCTTACATGCCTTGCATGCAAAGCCTGAAAAACTCTTCCTCCACTTTATTAGGATGTTACCATTAGATCTCATACCATCAGCTGTCTTTGGAGTCACCATCACAGGACATCATGCCAAGGGGTGAAGAAGATCAAGGGGCTGCCTATCCTTCCTCCCACCGGAAAAGCATATTTGTACGGAAATCAAAATTATGGAGTTGGATCCCTCACTTCCTTTGTTCCAGAGGAGGATGAGTATATGCAAGAGGTTAGTTTGCAGGGATGCAGATGGAGGCATCACAGATGTTGTTTGTTTCTTCCCTGGCGTGTCTGCCGAGGAGTTGAAGAGCTTCCTCCTCCTGGGCGTTTAATGACCTGGTGGTTGTCACTCCACTCCCATGATGCTTTTTTCAGTGACCTTTTCCTTTTCAAGGAGAATACAGATTGAATGAAGCAACTGACTGACTCAATGTTTAATTCCACCCAGCTGTCTGCAGGTGCAAGCTATGCATCATCTCTTAATTTTTCACTCTAACACTACCACCCTTGGTCTTGACGTGGGATAAGGCACTGTGGAATGGTGGGATAGGAAAGTATGTGTGTAAGGTGTGAGGCCCATTGTGAATATTCACCCACCTATTAAATTACATTGTGACGGCATCATGGCCATGAAGGTGTGTTATGCTTCTAGAAATCTTACAAGGTGCATGGGTGCTCATGATTCGACTTTCTTTGGCCAACCTCATGATGTCATTAAACCGTTTCTGGCACAGTGCCATTCATGGGATGCTTTAGATGGCATTTATTACCTGTGCCATCTCCCTCCATACTCTACACCACTCTCTTATGAGGCTTCCGATCAGGGGCGCCAGAGAGCCAATCTCTCCTTGCCCTTGTCTCTGCCAATAACATCTCCAAGGATTTGTCTGAAAACCTGGGGGCTCTTACCGATGCAGGCATCCCTGATGCTGCTCCTCCTGCCATTGCAAACCAGTTTCTGCTCTTTCTCCTCCTGCAATTCAAGTGCTTCTGGCTCTTTAATCAGCTGCAGTCTTTTAAATATTGCAGCTGAACCACATTTCCCTCCCTTTCCACTACCACCCTGCATATGAAATGAGGTCCCTTCAGGAAAATGCTGTGGATTCCCGGGGGTATCACATGGATGGGCAGAAGTCCCGCCCTGCCACTAAACTGGCAATCATAGGGAAATTCAGGCCGTTGAGTGTTACTGAAAGGAACATCTATAAATGCTCATATATAATTACAGTTTTTAACTCCAATTGAAAATTTACAACAGGAGATAACTGTGTTCTATGCTTAAAAAAACAAAAGCGAGAATAGGAGAATACTTGGCGAACAATTGGTTTTCAATAAAGTGCTGAGCTGAACACAATGGCCTGCCTAAAGTTATAAAAGTCGCCCTGCTAAGCCTCGCCTTTTCACGTGTGACTCTCAGAATCATCGGCATTATAGAAATGTTAGGAGTGAATTTTATGATCAAAAAGACAAAGTAAGATCTCAAACCCAGTTAAACGTTAAAATGTTTATTTTTAAGAGGGCGATACATCAAAAAAGTTAGCATTTCTAAACTCAAGTGAGTGAAACTTCACTGTAAGTCTCTCTTCTTATCTTATGGGGCAAACATTTCACCCATTTCAGTGCTTCAGTGCATTCCACTTCTTGAAAAATAAATTTCAGAGGTTTGTAGACTGTCTCACACTTTTATCTGAGAAGATCTCACAAATGGTAAGGCAGTGAGATTGTCAAATATGAAAAGATTTCAATTGTGGCAGTTACTATTTTTGTGTAGTTGCCCTCTTGAGGTGGGTCATGAGAATTGGGTAAAGCAGGAAACAGACATTGATGCCTAAAAAGTCAGTTCACTACCCACTGTACAAATGAACTTCAAAGAAAGGCCACAGCTTTCAAAACTCTTTACAGCCGGTGTTTCCTGAATGGTAATGCACAGAGTGAACCTGTCTCATTGCTTTAGTCATGCAAGGCCACATTGCCATGGTTACACAATGACACAGACTGTGACATTTTACTGCTGTCTTAAGGAAAGTATAATTCTTCAGCATAACCAATGTGTTTCCAGGGTAGATTCATGAGGCAAGAAATTGGGCCGTGTAGCGCTTCTTGTTTTGGCGCTACGTGGCCTCCCGAAGCGCCGAGATGGCGACTTGGCTGCGCACGCACATTTCCAGAGTGACGTTCGCCGGACGCCATCTTGGTATAGGTATTAGCACATGTGCAAATACCGAACTCTGGCTGCATGTAAAGTAAGGAGAAAATGATACAATCAGTGTGCAATGCTGATTTAAAGTGTTAGACATCATTTCGGAACTTAACACTCAACTCAATGCATAGTCTTAACCCCAATCATCTGAACATGTCTTAGAGTGCCTGGAGGACCCCCACCAACACTATTTAAAGGGACCATGCAGGATTTACAGGTTAGTCACTGGATTATTGCTTCTGGCTCGCGATACATTTGTAACTTTTTTAGAAGGTCGCCTATACTTAAATGCTAGGACATGGGGACATAGCCTAACATTTAGAGCCAGGACGGGCAAGAGTGAAGTTAGGAAACGCTGCTACACGCAAAGGGTGGGAGGAGTTTGGAACGCTCTTCTGCAAATGGCAGCTGATGCTAGCTCAATTTTGAATGTTAAATCTGAGATTGATAGATTTCTGTGAACCAAGGGTATTAAGGGATAAGGGGCTAAGGCAGGTATATGGAGTTAGGTCACAGGTCCGCCATGATCTCATTGAATGATGGAACAGGTGTGAGGGGCTAAATGCCACTGCCATTTGCTGCCGCCTGATATGCGCCACTTCTCCTGCGAGAAAGCGGGACATGTGTCTGGGTGATGTGTCTGTCATGGTTGAATAGCTGCCAGTGTGTGTGGCCTGTGAGTTGTGGGTGTGCGGCTTGCAACAGTGGTAATGTGTAAGGGTGAGAGAAAGCATCTGTTTGGAAGAGTTGAGTACTGATTGAAAGAGATTTTTGGTAGGTGGGTGATGGAGGGTGTAATGCGTGGAGCAGTAGATGCGGCTAGTGGTGCAGTTGGTAGGAGACGCCACTTAACAGTTGACCTCATTCACCTTGACCACTCGTGTCAAAGCATTGAACTTCTTCCTGCACTGCATCCATGTTCGTGATGCTGTGCGCCTGGCATTGACTTCGTCCCCCGCTGCCTCCCACTGCCTCGGGAGCATATGCCTGGAAGGCCTCTTGCCTCCCTGCGGATATAGGATGTCCCTCCTTCTGTCCACCTCTTGCACCAAGGCCTCTAGTGCATCATCAGTGAACCTTGGTGCATGCACTCTCGCAGGCCTGGTACAAACTCAAATCGGCAGATTGGTGAGGTCCAGCGTGCAGATTGGAGGATGTGGGATTTAGTAATGCGCAACCTTTATTCAATGTTTTAACATAACTCAACGGTTTGTAAACATAGGGACAGGACCTGCATCTGTGTTTTACGTGTGCGATGTCTGATCTCCGCAGATTCCGTGCAGACAGCAGACTTATTTCCAGCAAATAACAGGTACTGGCTACATTTATGAGATTTCAAGAGGCATCCTCCCTTTAAGAGATTGGGGCTCCCCCTTCTGGTGGAAAGTGCGAATTGCATTGAATCCTCGTTACAATGCTGATTTCCAACGCTGCTTGAAGGTAACTCCTCAAGCCTGACGAAAGTCTCGTCCTACCTGCACAGGGGCTATAGGGTGTGGGTTAATACCCTACCCGCACCCAAAAATAGGCCCTATCCAATTCTTTTTTCTCCCCCACGGAAACTAGTTTCTTTCCAGCCCAAGGCTTGTTTTTCCCTGAACAAAGCTTTATTTTACAAGCTGTCAGCTATTGCTATTCCTTTCCCTTCCCGCCCTCATTTAATTCTATAATAATTAAGGAAAACAGTTCTACTGAATTTTTGAAATAATTATTAGGTTGCAAGTAATATTGAAGCATACTGTTACTTTGCAAACTACATAGACTGTATATTAGAAATATCTCTTTAGTCTAAAATAATAAGAGACAATAAGAAGAAAATTTCCACAAGGGTTGAACTTATCCCATATGTAAGAGATAACTAATTGTTCATAGTGGCAGATAATGTACTAATTAGGCTCAAAAGTTTTATTGGTCAAAAATATATTCAGTAACATAAGGGTTACTGATTGTACACAACTTCAAGAACAGAACAGGTAGATAGGCAGTATGTTACACATGTTTAACAAATCGTATCAGGCAACGGAACCCTGTGTGAGAACCTCTCTGGATACATCGAGGGCATCCTGAAACCCATCGTACAGGGAACCCCCAGCTTCTGTTGCGACACTACAGACTTCCTACAAAAACTCAGTACCCACGGACCAGTTGAACCAGGAACACTTCTCAACACGATGGACGTCTCGGCACTCTACACCAGTATCCCCCACGATGACGGCATCGCTGCGACAGCATCAATACTCAACACCAACAACAGCCAATCTCCAGAAGCCGTCCTACAACTCATCCGCTTCATCCTGGATCACAATGTCTTCACCTTCGATAACCAGTTCTTTACCCAAACACACGGAACAGCCATGGGGACCAAATTCGCACCCCAATACGCCAACATTTTCATGCACAAGTTCGAGCAGGACTTCTTCACTGCACAAGACCTCCAACCAACACTATACACCAGATACATCGACGACATTTTCTTTCTATGGACCCACGGCAAGGAATCACTAAAGAGACTACACGATAACATCAACAAGTTCCATCCCACCATCAAGCTCACCATGGACTACTCCTCAGAATCAGTTTCTTTCTTGGACACACGAATCTCCATCAAAGACGGGCACCTCAGCACCTCACTCTACCGCAAGCCCACGGACAACCTCACGATGCTCCACTTTTCCAGCTTCCACCCTAACCACGTCAAAGAGGCCATCCCCTATGGACAGGCCCTGCGAATACACAGGGTCTGCTCAGATGAGGAGGAACGCGATGGACACCTACAGACGCTGAAAGACGCCCTAGTAAGAACGGGATATGACGCTCGACTCATCGATCGACAGTTCCGACGGGCCACAGCAAAAAATCGCATAGACCTCCTCAGGAGACTAACACGGGACGCAACCAACAGAGTACCCTTTGTCGTCCAGTACTTCCCCGGAGCGGAGAAACTACGCCATGTTCTCCGCAGCCTTCAACATGTCATCAATGAGGACAAACACCTCGCTATGGCCATCCCCACACCTCCACTACTCGCCTTTAAACAGCCACCCAACCTCAAACAGACCATCGTTCGCAGCAAATTACCTAGCTTTCAAGAGAACAGCGTGCACGACACCACACAACCCTGCCACGGTAACCTCTGCAAGACATGCCAGATCATCGACACAGATACCACCATCACACGAGAGGACACCACCCACCAGGTGCATGGTTCATACTCCTGTGACTCGGCCAACGTTGTCTACCTCATACGTTGCAGGAAAGGATGCCCCAGAGCATGGTACATTGGCGAGACCATGCAGACGCTGCGACAACGGATGAACGGACACCGCGCAACAATCGCCAAACAGGAGGGTTCCCTCCCAGTCGGGGAACACTTCAGCAGTCATGGACATTCATCCACCGACCTTCGGGTAAGCGTACTCCAAGGCGGCCTTCGAGACACACGACAACGCAAAATCGTCGAGCAGAAATTGATAGCCAAGTTCCGCACCCATGAGGACGGCCTCAACCGGGATCTTGGGTTCATGTCACGCTACACGTTACCCCACCAGCGAACAAATGTTATCTGTTTTTAATATAACGGGTCAGTTGCTGTCTTTTCTATGTTTCTACCTCTCTATCTCTGTTTTTTTTTTGTTTGTTGTTTTTTTTGGTGATTTATATATTCTGAGACCTGGCAGGTAACACCTGTCTGCCTGCACACTGATTGCCTTGGCAACGGGCAGTTGAAAAAACTGTCTGTAATCACCAAGCATTGTTCTGTGAATTATAAATGCGATTTCATTTCGAGGATTTCATTTTCACATCGTTCACCTGACGAAGGAGGAAGCCTCCGAAAGCTTGTGAATTTAAAATAAAATTGCTGGACTATAACTTGGTGTTGTAAAATTGTTTACAAATGTTTAACAAATGCAGCTCAAAGCTGGAATTGATATGGTGGCCTTATGTCCGGGCATCTCACTAGGCACTGTAATTTTTACTTCTGAATTCTAACAATCCTTTTGGACATGCTTGGCTCATATCCTCTACCATAGCCCACAAATGTTAACACATGTGTGAATGAATGACTCGAGCAGATTGCTTGTGTGTTGTGTACTGTGGTGCACCAGATGCCATTATCTCACACATAGGAAGCAATGCCAGTGCAGTGCTTACAAATCCCAAAGCCCCCTGTCCCTTGTGTTCCATCAGTTGAGGCTGGTTGGCTTAAAATCTTCGGCTTCTTGCCAGCCACGATAGTCCTTTTGCAGTGATTCAATGATTTTGCAAGAATCCTTGTTCCACTGAGCACTTAGATGGAACATAGGTCTAAGCTCAGTTTAAATCTTCTGATTTGGACCTAATCGCCTGGAATGGGTGCACTCTCTGTCTTAACAGCAAGGTAACATCACTACGAAATGAAACTTTTTCACACTTTGTGGGGAGATCAGGACAGCGATAGTTGCTAGAAAGAACTGAGATTTCTCCAGATTGGAAAAGGAACCTGGACAGTTTCTTGTCCGAGGCCAATTGTAATGCCCTTATTGGCACCCTGGATAAAATCAGCTAATCCACCATAGACTTGGGATTAAACGTAAGATGGCTTCCAAATGGCTCAGCTATTCACTGGATGAAACCATAAATGGAGTTAACAATTAATAAAGTTGAGCGAAATAGTCCCAAATTAACTTAAATGCTCATCACTAAAGCTTTATCTATCAGTCTATTGTGGTTAGGTGAGAATGAGTATTAGTTTAAAGGCTGACAATAAAGGGGCTGAAATTCCACAGAGGTTCCATCAGTCTGATGCTGGAGTTACGGCAGGAGATGGGTGGACTCTCTGTGAAATTTCAACTCCGTATGGATATTGCTGTTTTAAACACTCCACAGGACAAAGAATTTCCATAGAAAAGTGTAACTTCTTCATTCAGGTAAGTAATAATTAAAACAGTGTGAATACCACAGAGGCTTGTATTTACTTTGTGAGTAATGCTGGGAAATTTCGTAGTTCACTAATGTGACACTTCACATATAAATATTGGAAAGACCGAAACCATTGTATTTGGTCCCCGCCATAAATTCCATTCCCTAGTCAATGATTCCATTGCTCTCCTTGGCCACTGTATGAGCCTGAACCAGACTGTTCGCAACCTTGGCACGCTAACTGATCCTGAGCTGAGCTTCCGAACCCATATACTCTCCATTATCAAGACCGCCTACTTCCACCTCCGTAACATCGCCCATCTCTGCCTCAGCCTCAGCTCATCTGCTGCTGAAACCCTCATCCAAGCCTTTTTTAGCTCTAGACTTGACTATTCCAATGCTCTCCTGGCCGGCCTCCCACCTTGCATTCTCCATAAACTTGAGCTCATCCAAAAGTCTGCTGCCCATAACCCAACTCGCGCCAAGTCCTGTTCACCCATCACCCCAATGCTCGCTGACCTACATTGGCTCCCGGTCCGGTTCCAGTTCTCATCCTTGTTTTCAAATCCCTCCATGGCATCACAGTATGTTAAATGAGCCACGTTATTATCATTTCACCCATCATCCTGTGCTCACTGACCTACATTGTATCTCGGTCTGGCAACACCTTGATTTTAAAATTCTCATACTTGTTTTCAATCCCCTCCGTGGTCTTGCCCCTCCCTATCTCTGTAACCTCCTCCAGCCCTACAACCCTCCGAGATCTCTGCGCTCCTCCTATTCTGATCTCTTGCACATCCCTGATTTTAATCAAATTGGCAACCAAAGGTATTAAGGGATATGGGCCAAAGGCAGGTATGTGGAGTTAGATCACAGATCAACCATGATCTTATCAAATGGGGGAGCAGGCACAAGGGGCTGAATGGCCTACTCCTGTTCCTATGTTCCTATGTTCCTAATCGCTCCATCATTGCTGGCCGTACCTTCAACTGCCTAAGCCCTGAAATTCCCTCCCTAAACCTCTCCGCGTCTCTGCCTCTTTACCTCTCTCTCCTCCTTTAAGATGCTCCTTAAAACGTACCTCTTTGACCAAACTTCTGGTCACCTGTCTTAATATCTTCTTATGTGGCTCGGTGTCAAATTTTGTTTGATAACGCTCCTGTGAAGAGCCTTGGGATGTTTTACTACGTTAAAGGTGCTATATAAATGCATGTTGTTGTTGTTCACAGCAGTGAAAGTAATATCATTAATAGGCAAGTGAATCAGCACTTTATGATTCATGGAATTAATTTCATAATGGTGATGGCTGTTGAATGAAAAGACCATCCCACTGGGCAACTTCACACTCCCATTGTTTTTACACTCATTATGGGTCATTCTCGCTCACGATAGACCAATAGGAATGCCCTGCCTCCAATGGAATATCGCATATTTATTGACAAAATGTTTCTGGTAATGGCAAACAATTGTTTGAGTTTTTAAAAAAAACACACTTTAAAATGATGTCTTTGTGCTAACACCTTCCATTTAGATAAGAGATTGGAAAGCTGTGAGCTACATGCAGCTTAGTATGAAACTGAAAATAAATGTATTTGCTGCAAGAGTTATTTGTACAGTGTGAGGTGACCACTGACAATGTATATCGCTGTTGCTAGGAGCTATCAAGAGAAATGTCACTCCACTCAGCAAGTGATAAGGTTTGACATATGGCATCAAAGCATCATTAAGAGTGCATCTGCTGCAGGATAGGTTACATCATTCAGGGGAATTTTGACCAGCAAAGGTTATGTTGTGGAGCAAAAGGATAAGAATCACTTCAGTAAGCAAGCAAATACTTCTGGGTTTTTTTCCAAAATTGAATGGTTGAAAGTGACCCAAAAATAAGTAATGATAACACAGAAAGTATGACAGAGTTCATTTGTTAATCATTAATGCTTTAGATCTACAGTTTCAAAAATTAATTTATTCTTTTAATGCAATTACTATCTTCGTGGATATTAATATTTCTTTGCAATCCTTAAAATATTTTAACTACTGATACACCCTTCTCCGTATATAAACTAATGAAGTGTCTTGCAAGACACAAAGGGTTTGAAATTCCCCAGGGGTTATGGTAGGAGATCAGTGGAACCCCGGAAGAATTCCAGCCCTTATATTATTAAAGGTCATACAATTACACAAATGAACTCTTTTTTATAATGGTTCTGGAAAGAGTTCTAATCGCAATGTAGTTTTGAATATTGGGACCTATACCATTCTGGAGATTAATTTCCTCTTAGCATACTGTTTTAAATAAGAATTACATTTTTCTCCTTTGTTAACCCACTTAGAAGAAAGCAGAACTTTACTCTGTGCTTTCTTCAATGTTGGATGGACTGCAACTAATGACTAGCTGAGGAGCCAATGAGAATGTAACTGCAATAATCTTGCTGATATCCTGGTTAACCATCATAATAGGTATGTACGTGCTATACATTACACACAGTAAATTAATCTAGATATTTAAAATTTGAACACTAGTGGAGGGAGCAAGAACATCCTGAATAGTCTGCTTCCCTCAAAAGACCCTCAGGTTATTGTTGATGGTGTAATAGAATGTAAAATGCCCTCTGCAGGCCAGAAGGGCAACTAATTAACAAATAAAGGGCTTGAATTTCTGTGGAAGTTATCCTAATCTCCTGCTGTAGTTTTGGCAGGAGATCAGTGGAACCCCCGGAGAAACAGCGTAAATGGCTGAAAATGGGAAATTCAGGACCAGAGGAGCTAGGAGGCATGGGATCCATTGTGTAGAGCAGTCAAGTGGTGTCTCCTACCAGCCATACTTGGAAGGATATACCGACTAAGGTATTAAGGCAAACAATGAGGATGACTGTTAATTATATTCCATTCCTATATATGGAATGACTGTAAGATAGCTAACATTGCTATAAGTGTCTATCCAAAATGATATTTCATTGAGCAGCTTCACAAAAGAATATTGTTAACCTAGATTTATTCAATGGAGCACAAAAAAGAGGTAATGAGGACATTTCAGAAGTATTTCAACAGACCAGGAAAGGCAGAAATGCAAAATTGCAGCTGAGAAAGATTAATGATTGACGGTATAGAACTGATAATACAAAATATTCACTTTGCTATTCAAACTTCTGCTAGCAGTGACCAGTAAGATACCTCATGATATATACAGTGCTCTGCAATGTTCCCTTGTCTTTTTAATCCATAATGCAATCCTTATGGAATGCAGCACAAGACAGCAAGCATCTAATGGGCACTAGTGTGTGACGACTGACTGTGAGTCCTTTATCCACTATGAGGTCGCCATGGAAGGTATAGACTGGGAGGAATCAGGAATTAGCAGATGATCAAGTTTGTAGAGATCACAATGCTCCAGGTAATTTTCACTTTCAACAGTTTAAAAGCAGCGTTTGTGCTCTGCATTAAAACATGGCATATACTGTCACTGGAACATCAATATCCATAACAATGCCAATGTACTCAGGCACTATCTTTTTCAATAAGCTAAGTAGAAGACACCCTAGCCATTAATATGTGCATTGTGAGCACTTCCAGGAAAATGGTCCTCATTTGAATATGTTTTTGCTAGTGCTGAGATATGCTTTATATGTTCAGAGAGCAGTCACACTTCCTCATGATAAAGGGCATGGCAATGCCCACAGGTACAATGGTGATGTGAGAGCAGGGAAAGCTGCACATTTATGAATTTGGGTTTGGCTCTCCATCTCCTGTATGCCAATGTTAAATTTTATGTATGCTCTCAGGTGGCAAAAAAAAGCATTGGTGAACAGCATACTGGCCAATTCCACAGATGTCTTCTGCTGGTGCCTGGTAGAGCCCAGTGGCATAGATATCTGAGGGGTAATTTTCAGATTTTGTGTTCTTAGTAGGGAACCTCGCCTGCTGGGAGTGCATATTGGAAATTTGGGGTGCTACTTCATAAGATTTTCTGATCAATATTTAAATGGTCTGAATATCATGCAACACCTGTACCCAAATTAGTGATACCCACTTCTGGCGGGTGAGGCTCCACCAATAGCATGAAGCTGGAAAACTACCTGTTTAAATGTGGTGGTCACATTCTTATCTAACGAGAGTGCTGTCTGGATATTTGACCTTGGCTAAAGGTCTGGTTGCAAGTGCTGACACTAGTCAAAGATCACATGGGAGAAATTCAGGACCGCCCAATTTTGGGCATCCCCACCCCGCGCACAAATGGTGAGGTCCAAGAGACTCGGACTTCATTAAGATTGAAGATTGCACCGCGGGAGGAGGAGGAAACACAGGTAAGGTGCTGCAAGTTTGGGCCATTGCGCTAGTATGTAAGTGACAGGGTTGGGTTCGCTGGGCTTGGGGGAGGGGTGGGATCGGGTTGTTCGGGGTGGAGGCATCGCTGGGCTCAGCACGTTACCGCACCTTATCATATAATCAGCATGTGAGCAACTACTTCTTTTAGTCCTCACACTGTACTGAGATCTCAGGTGTTGCCATTTAATATCTGCCAGTGCATAGCAGTGGTCACGTCCTCGTAAACTGGCTTGATTGGCCAAACCAAGTTACAGTAGCACGTGAAGGAATGCACTTTACGTAGTCTGAAAGTGGCTCAACAAGTCCAACAGTTTATGATAACACTTGTAATAAACTCTATTAAATGAGTAAGCTTAATCAAGAGGCATTACTTGTAAAAAGTTTCTAATTTGTGAAGAAGTTCCTGGCTTGTGGAAGGTTGATACCATTCACATGCCAATCAGTGATGGCAAGACCATTGCCAAGTCATCAGTAGTGTGGAAGTTTGCCAATTTAGTACCATCTAAAGCTGTAGTAAATTTCAAGATGATAATGAATTTGTGAACCATGTTGATTATTAGAGATTTGAAATGTTTAAAGTCCTTAGCATTTGATTTGCCTTTATAATGGCCGTATTAACCTGCTTTGCCACTTTTAGTGATTTGTGTATCTGTAGCCCCAGATTCCTTTGCTCCTCTATCCCGTTTAGATTCTTATTATAAAATCAGTATGTGGCCTCCTTATTCTTCCTACCAAAATGCACCACCTCACACTTATATTGAAATTAATTTGCCAATTGCACACCTATTTTGCAAGTTTATTGATGTCCTCCTGCATTTTGACGCAATTTTATAACCTGCTGATATACAACCAGAATCCCCCTGCACTGCATCAAACTGAGAGGGAAACCTTAACCAATAGTTATGAAGTTATAAGTTGCAGTAAGTGATTAACAAAAGATGCACTAGGTGGGGCTAAGTATAAAGGTTGTATGAAAAAAGAGGTATGTATTATTTACACAAGAGAAAAATTATTCTAAGGCTTTACTATTGGTACTATAGGTCTCAGGAATGACAAAATATTGAGCAATCCCTCTGTAGATTTGAGAATATAATTCATTGTATATACATAAAATGTATGAACAGTTTTAACATTTAATTTTTAAAAAATTCATTCATGGGTTGTGGGCATCGGTGGCAGGACCAGCATTTATTGCCCATCCCTAATTGCCCTTGAGAAGGTGGGGGTGAGCCGCCTTCTTGAACTACTGCAGTTAATTGGTTTGTCTCGATTAAGAAATAAACCAGAAACATGGATCTATGTTAGGGTTCCTGCTCCTAATTACTATTACTGGCTTCTGAGATGCTGAGAGGCTGTTTCCCATGGCTGGAAAGTCCAAAACTAGGGGTCATAGTCTCAAGATAAGGGGCCGGCCATTTAGAACTGAGATGAGGTAAGATTTCTTCACTCAGAGGGTTGTGAACCTTTGGAATTCTCTACCCCAGAGGGCTGTGGATGCTCAGTCATTAAGTATATTTAAGACCGAGATCAACAGATTTTTGGACATTCAGGGAATAAAGGGACATGGGGCTAGAGCGGGAAAGTGGAGTTGAGGTAGAAGATCAGCCGTGATCTTATTGAATGGTGGAGCAGGCTTGAGGGGCCCTCCTCTTATGTTCTTATGTTCTGTAGGGAAGTTCTTGGTGTGTGGACATCAGGTGAGGACAGGATCAGTGCTCCCCCAAGGTTGAATAGCTTGTCCACACTCACTAAGTTCACACATGAGGAATAGCCACTTGGGCCATTCACCAAACACTCCTCAGAGAAACTGTTTTTAATTATTCATAAACTTATAGTTAACCCCATTTTTCACTCCTTTCAATTCTCATTTAGTAATCATGAAGGTATAAATTTTGTAGTGTTGGTTCCCATGATTCTTTCAGAATGCTTGTGGAGAAATTTACAGAATGAATGCATTATTAATATTTTCTCTATATACTAATTACAGTCAATTGATTTAATTGATTTTGTATGTCACTGGTCACAAGCTGGAGCTGACTGTACTGTCAATTAAGCAGTTGCTGCTTTAATTAGATATCAATAAGCAGAACAGCTCAGAGGTGTAACAAAACATTTGACTCCTAGATCTGTATGCAGACATATACTTTATGTGAGCTGCATTTCCAAGCATGCGATGAATCTGTTCACCGAGATATCCGTCTTCCCAGATCCACTTCAGATGTTTTCTAAATGGCATGAATTTCCCCTGAAAATCCTTTTATCACTTTCCCATAATGTTCGTACAGGAGTTAAATCACAGCAAGAAAGGTATGGAAACAACAAGGCTATTGTGGCCTTTTGCTAAATTTGGCTCATTTCCACAATAGTCTCCATGCATTGAAAGTTGGAATGTGATACACAATTCTCCCTTCCACAGGAGCAATTCGCACTTTCCCAGTTTGAAAATCATCTCCTCTCACAAACACATTGGTGAGAAGACAGCGATTGTGTAAATTTGATTTTTCACTGCACACACCTCCGCTTTACCTCATGCTGCATTGGCAAATGGAGGAAAGAAAATATATCACCTGATTTCTTATAGACCTTCCGTGGAGCTACACTTCAATGCCGAAGACTGTTGCCTGCTAGCGTTGGCCCCCTCCCAATCACCTCCCCAACACCGGATCACCTCCCCCTACCAATCACCTCCCCCACACCCAATCACCTCCCCCTCCCAATCACCTCCCCAACACCCGATCACCTCCCCAACACCCGATCACCTCCCCAACACCCGATCACCTCCCCAACACCCGATCACCTCCCCAACACCCGATCACCTCCCCCTCCCAATCACCTCCCCAACACCGGATCACCTCCCCAACACCCGATCACCTCCCCAACACCCGATCACCTCCCCCTCCCAATCACCTCCCCAACACCGGATCACCTCCCCCTCCCAATCACCTCCCCAACACCGGATCACCTCCCCAACACCCGATCACCTCCCCAACACCCGATCACCTCCCCCTCCCAATCACCTCCCCAACACCGGATCACCTCCCCCTACCAATCACCTCCCCAACACCCGATCACCTCCCCAACACCCGATCACCTCCCCAACACCCGATCACCTCCCCAACACCCGATCACCTCCCCAACACCCGATCACCTCCCCAACACCCGATCACCTCCCCCTCCCAATCACCTCCCCAACACCCGATCACCTCCCCCTCCAAATCACCTCCCCAACACCGGATCACCACCCCCTACCAATCACCTCCCCAACACCCGATCACCTCCCCCTCCCAATCACCTCCCCCACACCCGATCACCTCCCCCTCCCAATCACCTCCCCCACACCCGATCACCTCCCCCTCCAAATCACCTCCCCAACACCGGATCACCACCCCCTACCAATCACCTCCCCAACACCCGATCACCTCCCCCTCCCAATCACCTCCCCCACACCCGATCACCTCCCCAACACCCGATCACCTCCCCAACACCCGATCACCTCCCTAACACCCGATCACCTCCCCAACACCCGATCACCTCCCCCTCCCAATCACCTCCCCCACACCCGATCACCTCCCCCTCCCAATCACCTCCCCAACACCGGATCACCACCCCCTACCAATCACCTCCCCAACACCCGATCACCTCCCCCTCCCAATCACCTCCCCCACACCCGATCACCTCCCCAACACCCGATCACCTCCCCAACACCCGATCACCTCCCTAACACCCGATCACCTCCCCAACACCCAATCACCTCCCCAACACCCGATCACCTCCCCAACACCCGATCACCTCCCCCTCCCAATCACCTCCCCAACACCCGATCACCTCCCCAACACCCGATCACCTCCCCCTCCCAATCACCTCCCCCACACCCGATCACCTCCCCCTCCCAATCACCTCCCCAACACCGGATCACCTCCCCCTCCCAATCACCTCCCCCACACCCGATCACCTCCCCAACACCCAATCACCTCCCCAACACCCGATCACCTCCCCCTCCCAATCACCTCCCCCACACCCGATCACCTCCCCCTCCCAACCACCTCCCCCTACCAATCACCTCCCCCTACCAATCACCTCCCCAACACCCGATCACCTCCCCAACACCCGATCACCTCCCCAACACCCGATCACCTCCCCCTCCCAATCACCTCCCCCACACCCGATCACCTCCCCAACACCCGATCACCTCCCCACACCCGATCACCTCCCCCTCCCAATCACCTCCCCCACACCCGATCACCTCCCCCTCCCAATCACCTCCCCAACACCCGATCATCTCCCCCTACCAATCACCTCCCCCTACCAATCACCTCCCCCACACCCGATCACCTCCCCCACACCCGATCACCTCCCCCTCCCAATCACCTCCCCCACACCCGATCACCTCCCCCTCCCAATCACCTCACCCACACCCGATCACCTCCCCCTCCCAATCACCTCCCCCACACCCAATCACCTCCCCAACACCCGATCACCTCCCCAACACCCGATCACCTCCCCCACACCCGATCACCTCCCCCACACCCGATCACCTCCCCCTCCCAATCACCTCCCCAACACCCGATCACCTCCCCAACACCCGATCACCTCCCCAACACCCGATCACCTTCCCCTCCCAATCACCTCCCCCACACCCGATCACCTCCCCCTCCCAATCACCTCCCCCACACCCGATCACCTCCCCCTCCCAATCACCTCCCCCTCCCAATCACCTCCCCCTACCAATCACCTCCCCAACACCCGATCACCTCCCCAACACCCGATCACCTCCCCAACACCCGATCACCTCCCCAACACCCGATCACCTCCCCCTCCCAATCACCTCCCCAACACCCGATCACCTTCCCCTCCCAATCACCTCCCCAACACCCGATCACCTCCCCCTCCCAATCACCTCCCCCACACCCGATCACCTCCCCCTCCCAACCACCTCCCCAACACCCGATCACCTCCCCCTCCCAATCAGCTCCCCAACACCCGATCACCTCCCCAACACCCAATCACCTCCCCAACACCCGATCACCTCCCCCTCCCAATCACCTCCCCCACACCCGATCACCTCCCCCTCCCAATCACCTCCCCAACACCGGATCACCTCCCCCTCCCAATCACCTCCCCAACACCCGATCACCTCCCCCTCCCAATCACCTCCCCCACACCCGATCACCTCCCCCTCCCAACCACCTCCCCCTACCAATCACCTCCCCCTACCAATCACCTCCCCCACACCCAATCACCTCCCCCTCCCAATCACCTCCCCCACACCCGATCATCTCCCCCTCCCAACCACCTCCCCCTACCAATCACCTCCCCCACACCCGATCACCTCCCCCTCCCAATCACCTCCCCAACACCCGATCATCTCCCCCTACCAATCACCTCCCCCTACCAATCACCTCCCCCACACCCGATCACCTCCCCCACACCCGATCACCTCCCCCTCCCAATCACCTCCCCCACACCCGATCACCTCCCCCTCCCAATCACCTCACCCACACCCGATCACCTCCCCCTCCCAATCACCTCCCCCACACCCAATCACCTCCCCAACACCCGATCACCTCCCCAACACCCGATCACCTCCCCCACACCCGATCACCTCCCCCACACCCGATCACCTCCCCCTCCCAATCACCTCCCCAACACCCGATCACCTCCCCAACACCCGATCACCTCCCCAACACCCGATCACCTTCCCCTCCCAATCACCTCCCCCACACCCGATCACCTCCCCCTCCCAATCACCTCCCCCACACCCGATCACCTCCCCCTCCCAATCACCTCCCCCTCCCAATCACCTCCCCCTACCAATCACCTCCCCAACACCCGATCACCTCCCCAACACCCGATCACCTCCCCAACACCCGATCACCTCCCCAACACCCGATCACCTCCCCCTCCCAATCACCTCCCCAACACCCGATCACCTCCCCCTCCCAATCACCTCCCCCACACCCGATCACCTCCCCCTCCCAATCACCTCCCCCACACCCGATCACCTCCCCCTCCCAACCACCTCCCCAACACCCGATCACCTCCCCCTCCCAACCACCTCCCCAACACCCGATCACCTCCCCCTCCCAATCAGCTCCCCAACACCCGATCACCTCCCCCTCCCAATCACCTCCCCAACACCCGATCACCTCCCCCTCCCAATCACCTCCCCCACACCCGATCACCTCCCCCTCCCAACCACCTCCCCAACACCCGATCACCTCCCCCACCCAATCACCTCCCCAACACCCGATCACCTCCCCCTCCCGATCACCTCCCTCACACCCGATCACCTCCCCCTCCCAACCACCTCCCCAACACCCGATCACCTCCCCCTCCCAATCACTTCCCCCACACCCGATCACCTCCCCCTCCCAACCACCTCCCCCTACCAATCACCTCCCTCACACCCGATCACCTCCCCCTCCCAACCACCTCCCCAACACCCGATCACCTCCCCCTCCCAACCACCTCCCCCTACCAATCACCTCCCTCACACCCGATCACCTCCCCCTCCCAACCACCTCCCCCTACCAATCACCTCCCCCACACCCGATCACCTCCCCCTACCAATCACCTCCCCCTACCAATCACCTCCCCCACACCTGATCACCTCCCCCACACCCGATCACCACCCCCACACCCGATCACCTCCCCCACACCCGATCACCTCCCCCACACCCGATCACCTCCCCCTCCCAATCACCTCCCCCACACCCGATCACCTCCCCCACACCCGATCACCTCCCCCACACCCGATCACCTCCCCCTCCCAATCACCTCACCCACACCCGATCACCTCCCCCTCCCAATCACCTCCACCACACCCGATCACCTCCCCCTCCCAATCACCTCCCCCACACCCGATCACCTCCCCCTCCCAATCACCTCCCCCACACCCGATCACCTCCCCCTCCCAATCACCTCCCCAACACCCGATCACCTCCCCCTCCCAATCACCTCCCCCTCCCAATCACCTCCCCCTCCCAATCACCTCCCCCACACCCGATCACCTCCCCCACACCCGATCACCTCCCCCTCCCAATCACCTCCCCAACACCCGATCACCTCCCCCTCCCAATCACCTCCCCCTCCCAATCACCTCCCCCTCCCAATCACCTCCCCCACACCCGATCACCTCCCCCACACCCGATCACCTCCCCCTCCCAATCACCTCCCCCACACCCGATCACCTCCCCCACACCCGATCACCTCCCCCACACCCGATCACCTCCCCCACACCCGATCACCTCCCCCACACCCGATCACCTCCCCCTCCCAATCACCTCCCCAACACCCGATCACCTCCCCCTCCCAATCACCTCCCCCTCCCAATCACCTCCCCAACACCCGATCACCTCCCCAACACCCGATCACCTCCCCAACACCCGATCACCTCCCCAACACCCGATCACCTCCCCAACACCCGATCACCTCCCCCACACCCGATCACCTCCCCCACACCCGATCACCTCCCCCTCCCAATCAACTCCCCAACACCCGATCACCTCCCCAACACCCGATCACCTCCCCAACACCCGATCACCTCCCCAACACCCGATCACCTCCCCCACACCCGATCACCTCCCCCACACCCGATCACCTCCCCAACACCCGATCACCTCCCCCACACCCGATCACCTCCCCCTCCCAATCACCTCCCCAACACCCGATCACCTCCCCCTCCCAATCACCTCCCCCTCCCAATCACCTCCCCCTACCAATCACCTCCCCAACACCCGATCACCTCCCCAACACCCGATCACCTCCCCAACACCCGATCACCTCCCCAACACCCGATCACCTCCCCAACACCCGATCACCTCCCCCACACCCGATCACCTCCCCCTCCCAATCACCTCCCCAACACCCGATCACCTCCCCCTCCCAATCACCTCCCCCTCCCAATCACCTCCCCCTCCCAATCACCTCCCCAACACCCGATCACCTCCCCCACACCCGATCACCTCCCCCTCCCAATCAACTCCCCAACACCCGATCACCTCCCCCTCCCGATCACCTCCCCCTCCCAATCACCTCCCCCACACCCGATCACCTCCCCCACACCCGATCACCTCCCCAACACCCGATCACCTCCCCAACACCCGATCACCTCCCCAACACCCGATCACCTTCCCCTTCCCAATTGCCTCCCCCTCTTTTGAATGCCCCCCCCCCCCCCTCCAGATCTCTTTTCCCCCTCCTGGTCACCAATCAGAGCTGCTCCTGGGGCATAGTAACCGATTGCTGTGCACCAGAAGCAACTCTGATTGGCCGAACTTCCACCGCTAGAAATCAACGGTAATTTAAACATTTATTGAGGCTGTATCCGTCAACAACTTTTCTTTGAATTTAAACTTACATTTGCTCAGTTTCTTGCACCTTCTCTGGCTATGCCAGGTTGCATCAATGGTTTTCCTTCTCAGCCAGCCTGTGGTCCTTCAGTCCCTCCCCCTCCCATATCCTGATCCAGCCCTCCCAGTATGGGAACCTTTGCATTACAGGAATACTGTAATTGATAGAATCACACAGAACCTGCTGTCTGCGAATTATTGGCTAGCCTAGTTTTAATGGTACTAGCTTTAACTGTTTCTAAGTTGTTTCCATAACTGCTTACTCCCTCATCTACCTGTGTAAGATTTTTGTTTCCTTTTGTCTGTAGTTGATTTTACTCTTCATAATGTCCATGAAATACAATGACTCAGAAGCTGAATTACTCTGTTAGACAGATCTCTCTATTATCCTAGTATAATAAATTGAATGTCATTGATGCAGATGGTGTGATCCAAAGGTCAGGTATGACATCTCCAGCTACAGAGTAAGGCTTCCTCTATGCTGCCCCAACAATGCACCTCAGTCACAATCGTTGAACACCATCATCTACCCTCCCTCCTGCACCATCGTTACATTTCCACTTCCACAGCAGCCATCTCTGTTCATTCTCTAAACAAGACTTCTCACATTAGTGCCACATTAGGGGCCATTTGGAAAGGAAAAAGCAAAAGGCAAAATCACAGGAGACTGGATTAATTGTCCCAATCACATTTCATGTAGATTCCTTACAGACAGCAGAGATGGGAGACTCTCATGCCATTGGTCTGGCTGGATTCAAACCTACATGCTACAGGTGATGTCTCACTGCACTATTCAGTCTCCCCCAAAAGAATAAAAGTAATTCTAGTTTATCAGTGTGTAGCCCTGAGCTATATACTTTCACCACAATCACTCCGTCACTCTCAGTACAACTAAAGCAATAATACTGGCCCGTAAATTGTCCTGATGGGTAAAGCAATGGCGCCCGCTGCTCGTTTGACTTAAATAGCGTACAAACTTACTGCGGTCTTTACTGCGGGAACTTCCTGTAATGCGAACCTGCGAGGAGCCCAGCGTTAACTCCTGCGAAGCTAGGACCCGTGGGAGAAGCAGGAGGATCGCTCTCTCCCCTCGATCAATCAAATTGCAGCAATTTTGACAAGCTGCGAACAGCTTCTGCAGGCTTGGAATGTAAAATCCAGGAAGCGAAAGGTACAATACTAAAATCATTCGTAAAAACAGTTATAGACAGCGAAATAAAGAGAGGGCAAGAAATATCAAATTAAATAAAAGAGACAGAAGGAAAAAGTAAAAAACAAGATTTTATTTTCTTTTAATTACCAAAAACTATTAAAATCAGGAGTAATGAGACTCCACCTTTTTAAAAGTTAATTTTTAGTTGTTTGGCAGTCATTAAGACCTCTCCCCTCTGTTAAAACTTAGTTTAGACCTGATAATTTTCAGCATCCCTGTTTTGTGGCGATATTAGTTAGTTTCCAACTGGGCAGGACAGTAAGTTGGCGCTGATCCATTGATTCTGTTGATTGTAACCAGTGATACCCCTTTAACATGAACCTGTCAGAATGCCAGCGAACCAGGAAGAGCAAGTTACGGATTTCCGCATTTGACTGCGCATGTGCGGACGCCGCAATTTGTTTTTTCATTTGGCCACTAATATTTGGCCACTAGAGTGACATTAAATAATACACAATAGAGGTATTTTAATTGGCACTCATTGAATAGGGGATAGCTGAAAAAGACTACATTCCCAGTTCAATTAGTGGTGACCGCTGTTGAGTTCACTGTTCTTTTTAAAGCAATTTCTGGCCCAATATTGTAAGAACAGAAAATGCTGTAAACACTCAGCAGGTCAGGCAGCATCTGTGGAGAGAGAAACAGAGTTAACATTTCAGGTCAATGACCTTTCATCAGAACTCAACAAATAATATTGTTGTTTCAATTAAAGGTTCAGTTGCACGCAATCAAATTAGTCTGAACAATATTTGCAGGGATGGTCAGTCATGGTTGCTGCATAGAGAATATTCTTTGCCTCTCAGTCAAACCAACTGTTACTTCATTGGCCAGCCAATGTTGAAAACTGAAGGGTTAGTATTAGCGGGAGCTGTGAAGAACTTTCAGATAAAGAGCTACAGGGAATTAAACATTTCACACAATGCAATATTCTTCTATATAAAGTAAGAATATTACACTGCCTCTGTGTTTTTACTGTAATTATTATTCTTTATGTTGACTTATTTGTTCTTCTATTGCCTGTGAATAAACTGACACAAGAACTCATTGGCTTTGCTTTTTTGCCTTTCAAAATGCACCCCCACCTCTCTCCTGCCCCCTGGTAAGAATAATGTTATGTGTTCTTCTGCTTCTGTATTATTTAAAACTTAAACAAAGAAGTGAATAAGGGCTGTCAGTGCTGAATTAATACTAATTGAACTGGGAATGTAGTCTTTTTCAGCTATCCCCTATTCAATGAGTGCCAATTAAAATACTTCTATTGTGTATTATTTAATGTCACTTTAGTATTTCTTATATTGAGCTCTCAGAATGCCTTTTAAAATTTGAAAAGTATTGGCACTTCAGTTTCTTTTTTCACAAATGCCATACCACAGTGAAATGGTATCAAAGATGAAGTGCATTCAGAGAAATTCTTTGAAGATAATGTGCTAGATAATAGCAATGTAGTGTTCTTTTAAGATGCCTGGTGTTATAAAATTGACTTGGCGTTACAGGAAGGAAGCGGATGGGACAGTGAAATCCATCGAAAACCAGATGCCGCTAATGAAACGAACACACTTTTCATTAAAGGATTTGACCTCCTTTCAGCAGCAATTAAGAAAGATTATATTAAAATCTCTTGCCTCACAGAGGAAAATGACCTTCACACAATTCTCCAAAGCAGTGAATCATTATTTTCTAATGTGTGTACCCATTTACATCACTGTCATTAAAATTAGATGATTGGGGAATTTTTATGTTGTTACTTGTCTGAGCTTGTGCTCTGAGCTGCTTATATATTCTCTTTGATCCAATTGGTTTAATGAGGAGATGTATTCTACATTCCCTAGTGGTCTAGGGATCCATTGATTATTATTGAGATACCAAGGTGAAAGGCCAAGGCCATTTAAGCCATTTCTCCAGTGTTTCTGCTGATTGTCTGCCAAAGTTACGGAGGGAGAACCCTGCGGAAATTCTCCCCTTAGATGCTCAGCTTTCTCAGCCACCCCTTCCAGCCCTTCCTTTCCCCCAGCCCCAGCTCCATATCACTCTGTAGCTTTTCCACTCCCAGGCCTCATCAGGCTCATCTTCTCCACAAGACCCACCTGCTGTACCCACAACTCCATGTCGACCCAACTCCTAACCATACACCTACTTTTCCCTGGCCCAACAATGTCAACAATGGTTTCCTTTCTTCAGGCACTGTTCCTGCAACCTGCAAAAATGGCACAAACACTCCACTCCTGAAAAAGCCCAGCCTCACCCCTCATCCTCTCCAACTACAGCCTTTCCTTTCCAAGCTCCTTGAATGTGCCATTTCCATCCCAGATCCGTGTTCAACTACTGTTGAAATCCCTTCAGTCCAATTTCCATCTTGTCGACAGTGATGAGACCACCCTGGTCAAGGTCACCAATCACATCCTTTATGACTGTGACTGAGTGTGACTGAGTGTGACTGTGACTGAGTGTGACTGTGACTGTGCGTGTGACTGTGACTGTGCGTGTGACTGAGTGTGACTGTGACTGAGTGTGACTGAGTGTGACTGTGACTGAGTGTGACTGTGACTGAGTGTGACTGTGACTGTGCGTGTGACTGTGACTGTGCGTGTGACTGAGTGTGACTGTGACTGAGTGTGACTGTGACTGAGTGTGACTGAGTGTGACTGTGACTGAGTGTGACTGAGTGTGACTGTGACTGAGTGTGACTGTGACTGTGCGTGTGACTGTGACTGTGCGTGTGACTGAGTGTGACTGTGACTGAGTGTGACTGTGACTGTGACTGAGTGTGACTGTGACTGAGTGTGACTGTGACTGACTGTGACTGAGTGTGACTGTGACTGAGTGTGACTGTGACTGTGACTGTGCGTGTGACTGTGACTGTGACTGTGACTGAGACTGTGACTGTGACTGACTGTGACTGTGACTGACTGTGACTGCCTGTGACTGACTGTGACTGTGACTGACTGTGACTGTGACTGAGTGTGACTGTGACTGAGTGTGACTGTGACTGAGTGTGACTGTGACTCTGACTGTGATTGAGTGCGACTGACTGTGACTGACTGTGACTTTGACTGTGACTGTGACTGAGTGTGACTTTGACTGTGACTGTGACTGAGTGTGACTTTGACTGTGAGAGTGACTGTGACTGAGTGTGACTTTTACTGTGACTGGATGTGACTTTGACTGAGACTGAGTGTGACTTTGACTGTGACTGTAACTGGGTGTGACTTTGACAGTGACTATGATTGAGTGTGAGTGTGACTGAGTGTGACTGTGACTGTGGCATGCAATTCCTCTTTTTCTCCTCGATTTCCCTGCAGTGCTCAATATGGTTGACCATTGCAAGCTGACGTTATACTTTGTGTTCATGTTTTTCTAATATCCTTGAGTAATTATAGAACAGAAAGAGCAATTTGTGAATGGGAAGCACTATATTCCAGCAGTAACATAAGAACATAAGAAATAGGAGCAGGAGTAGGCCATACGGCACCTTGAGCCTACTCCACCATTCAATAAAATCATACTGATCTTCGGCCTCAACGCCACTTTCCCGCCCGAACCTCATATCCCTTGATTCCCTTAGAGTCCAAAAATCTATCGATCTCAGCCTTGAATATACTCAATGACTGAGCACCCACAGCACTCTCGGCTAGAGAATTCCAAGATTCACAACCCTCTGAATGAAAAAATTTCTCCTCATCACAGTCCTAAATGGCCAACCCCTTATTCTGAGACTATGCCCCCTAATTCTAGACTCTCCAATCAGTGGAAACAGCCTCTCAGCATCTACCCTGTCACGTCCTCTCAGAATCTTATATGTTTAAATGAGATCATCTCTCATTCTTCTAAACTCCAGAGAGTATAGGCCCATTCTACTCAATCTCTCCTCATAGGACAACTCTCTCATCCCAGGAATCAATCTAGTGAACCTCCGTTGCACTGCCACTAAGGCAAGTGTATCCTTCCTTAGATAAGGAGACCAAAACTGTACACAGTATTCCAGGTGTAGTCTCACCAAAGCCCTGTACAATTGCAGCAAGACTTCCTTACTCTTATACTCCAACTCCCTTGCAATAAAGGCCAACATACCATTTGCCTTCCTAACTGCTTGCTGTACCTGCATGTTAAATTTCTGTATTTCGTGTAGAAGGACACCCAAATCCCTCTGATTACTGGTCTCTGATATCATCACTTAAGGAGAAACTTTACGGGGCAGAAATTCATTTGCGTTTCGCCCAGATTTCGAGCACAAGATCAGTGTTCCACTTGCCAATTTTGCTGTGGGATTTTCTGCACTGGAAGTATGCACAAAATCTAGTCACTATATTGGTTATGGCACTCTCAGGCATTGATCATGATGACGCAACTTTACTTTAGCAAGCATCAGATCAAAGAATGACACTACGTGTACTTTACAGGATAGGCTAGTGGGGCCAGCAGTGGAAAACTCACCGAGCACTAATGCACAGGAGCTTGGGCAGAGGGATGGGACGGCCCAGGAAGCAGCCCTGGTGGGCCCTTGAAATGAATGCAGGGTTCATTAAAATATTTAAATAGGGACTCGAGGCTTGTATTAGGCCCTTTGGGGAAATTGGTGCCTGGGGGCATTTGATTCGCTCATTCTTAAGCCCACCCAGAAAAACATGGCATGGACACTCAGGAAGCAGGCTGAAGCCGTGATATTTAAAAGGATCCCCACCTCCATTAAGCAAAATCATCTAATATTCCCATCTGAGAAAAGATGGGAATATTGCTGGGATTGCCATTGAGGCTACCACAGTAGCGGCAACAGCAGCACCAGGGCTACAATCTGAGTTCTCCCTCCGGGAAGCTGCGGCCTAGGCTGATCCATCCCTCTGCCCATGCTCCTGCGCACTAGTGCTCGGTGAGTCTCCCAGTGTAGGCCCCCCCTAGCCTATCCTGTAAAGTACATGTAGTGTTATTCTTTGATGTGGTGCTTGCTAAAGTAAGGTTGTGTCATCATGATCGATGCCTTCTTTCAGCTCCTCGTCCTCTGGGCTCTATATATTTGCTTCTCCTGATAGGGAAGAGAGGGACAAGGATTAGTACTTAGTATCAAGGATAAACATTATGCACTTTGTCATGCATAATGTTTGAAGGTGAGATTTCAGTGAGAAAGGACAGAGTGTAAGATAGCCAAGAACCCTGCAGGATGTGTCCTCTAACCTCACCACTTGCCATGCCCCTGACATGAATCATCCCCACGATCGCCATGATGTCCTCCTCAACTGGAGAGAGGACCTGGATGGATGCTCTCCCTCCTCCTGTCCTCGCCTCCTCCCTACTACTGCTCGCGAGCTCGCCCTGCAGGAAAGAAGGGAGAGCATTAATGGCAGCCCAGTGAGATACTTTGATGATCTGCTTGTCAAGGTAGAATAGCGGTGCTGGTGTGTGAAGAGTGGCAGGGATGTGAGGAGGTGAAGGGAGTGATAGTGAGGAGAGTAGAAGGTGTAAAGTGTGGCATTAGGAGCAGAAGGAGGTGGAGTGAATTGTGTGGCAGTGAATGCAGGAAAGTGCTGATAATTGGGGGAGGGAAGGGCTGTGAGTTCTGAGGCTTCAGGTAGGGCAGGGTAATGTGAGATAGGAGTTCGAGTCTTACCTTAACATCCCTGGTCAGATCATTAAATTATTTCCTGCATTGCAGCCATGTCCTGGGGCAATTTCTCAGTGCTGATGTGCTCTGTCAGCTGTGCCGACTGCTGTTAAGCAGCTTGTTAGGATACCTCCCCACCGCCAGGTGGGAAGAGGACATCCTTCCTCCTGCGGACCTCCTCCATGAAGACCTCCAGTGTTGAGGGGGCCCCTGAAGCTTCTCCTTGGCCTGTCATGTTCAGCAGTTGTCTTCTGGTTGCCTGCAGCCAAAGTACATCTCAAATTTAAGAGGTGCAGGCTGCCTTTAAATAGCAAAACGGATGCTCTCCATTAAGTAAGCTGCCAATCAATAGTGCTAGTTGTGCTGGCAGCCCACTTATTTAATGATAATGAGGGCCCCTGACCCATTTCGTCTACTAAATACGCCTACGTGATTAGGACCAGACAAATTTCTACTCCTACATTCCCTTCTCAAGGGATAGAACTACATTTGAGGACCATATCATTGATAGCATTACATCTCTGTGGTGACAAGGATGGGGAAAAATAAAGTTCTCATTACCTTTCCTCATACATTCAAAGTTCTGTTTTCAGACAGATATTGATCACCACGAGGGATGATTTCCTCTGTTCACCATGTATTAGTGACAACTTAAAGATAGCAAGATTTCATCTGTTTGCTATTTGCAGTAAAAGTTTAAGCATGGGCTCTAAAATTCTACAAGGTTTCTCCGGATTTCCCTCTGTAACTCTGGAGGGAGACGGAATAGAATCTCCAAAAAAAAGAAACCATGTCAATAGAAATAAAAATCGGGAGAGGTGAGAAAGGGGTTGCTAACTCACTATCACCTGTTTGCACCATTGCACAAAGTCAAGATCGGTCCCAGTGACCCCTATATTGATGGATTTTCTCCTGCTAGTGCTCAAGTCGAAAAATTATTAAAGACAAAATTGAAACTACCTCAAGTGGAATTAGTAGTTTAGTGTGTCAGCACATAAAGAATCACTAATGGATCCCTTATCTTTGCAGTCATGGCAATACAACAGAAGCTATAACACAAATGACAACCTCCACAGTGTTTGCTCATCAGTGATTCTCGTCTAGTTGTTAGAACCTGAATTTTGTCCAATTTCCATCCATGGCAAAGGTGTAATGAAAAGCTTATGCTTTATCATGTAAGTTAGGAAGAGCTAACTTACTTAATCGGATCTTCTGAACTGGCCTACAAGAAATATTTACAGACTTTCAGACTCGATGGGAGGAATTTTAACCCCCCCAAAACGGGCGGGAGAGGGTCGGGGTGTGGGAGGGCTCGGTTTAAATCGGTAAAAATGTGAAAGCCAACTCCAGCCAGCCGCTAATGTGCCTACTTTAAGTTTAACCATGGCGAGGTAACTGCCTTTTCCAGAACTACTTGTGGGCCAGGAAGAGCAGGAGCGCTCGCCCTAGCCCATCAAGGAAGCCTTCGGCCTCCCCTCTGCCGATCGTGGCCTCTCTCTCCCCCTCCTGATCGCCTCCCCTCCCCTTCCAACCCGATGTCCTCTCTTCACCCCCTGCCATGATGTTCGACCTTCTCCCAATTCTGCTGTGATATCTGACCTTCCCCCCCATCCCGCCGCCATGGCCAACCATCCCCCCTCCCGGTTGCCGGGGACCATCCCCAAGGGTCCCCGGCTTCAGCTTCCTGCCTCTGGTTTCTTTTCCCAGCTGCCGGGCAGGAAATAGATCCAGAAAATGATAATGAGGTCCTGCCTTTTATTTTGTTAGGACCTCCTTGTCCCCAGCCTTGCCGTGTTCCATGGCCGTTTTCGGATTCCCCCGCACCCTCCCCGCCTCACCTTAAAAATCGGGCCAAGCACTCTCTCAGTGATGCTGTGTCCTAGACGTATAAGTGCAGAAAGGTTTTGTGTCAACAAGTGTATATAGGTAACATTATCAGATTACAAATTAATTCCACTCTTATCAAAAGCATTGGGCCTTTCAACTAAAAGTGACAATAAGCAGTAAACAACTCTCTTTTACGATCTGAGCAGTTAGCCAAGTAGATCTGTTTTCCAGATTCCACTTCTATCTCTGACAAACATTTTTCAATGTAAAATCAACAGAGCTGGT
Source organism: Heptranchias perlo (assembly GCF_035084215.1). NCBI lineage: Eukaryota > Metazoa > Chordata > Chondrichthyes > Hexanchiformes > Hexanchidae > Heptranchias > Heptranchias perlo. The sequence continues at coordinate 107,492,346 of NC_090327.1, forward strand.
TTGGCCCTGAGCTGAATCCCACCTGCGCATTCTATTTATCTTTTAGCTATTATCCTGAGGATAAAAATTTTTTAATACATTTTGCCGAATCAGCTGTGCATCATAAGGTGTGAATATTTTGCTATATTTATTTACAGAGGTAAGAAATTACAAGATAGGCATACACTGATCGCCTTTAGAAATTGGAGTATATGTTACATGAACTGGAGCTGAAATCTGTTTGAGTTCCTTTTTAATCAAATTTCATTGCCAGTCTTGAATAAATCAAAATTGTTTCCTTGCCCACAGTCCTCAAATCAGTTGATTCTTAAAACAACATTTAGCAAATCGGGTCTAAATAATCAGCCATAGCCCAGAGAATAAATCCCCAATCAGGGAACCATCGAGAACACTGACGATCTGTTAAATGGTTATGAAATTTCTATAAGCATATCTGTGGGGCCTGAATCTGAGGCATAAGAGCCAGCATTGCGGTACAGCATAACAAAAGAATACTGTGCGGAAGGAAGGTCCTATAATCCTAATTTCTATCCTCATCTGAATATTCAAATTGTGTACATACATTAATGGGTGGGTCTAGTTTCTAATGCCATTACTTAGGAATAACTGCTGTACCAAGCAAAATCAACTGAGGCAGTAGTGCATTGATTCTGAGGGGCTGGGCTGTAAGGAGGTGGAGTTATGGCTCCTCCCAATCCTTGGGAAAGGGAAGAGAAAGTGAAAGTTAAGCATAAAAGGCAAATCCCAGAAGGTTTTTTTGAGAGGGGGAGGGGCAGGAGAGAAAGAAAGAGAAAGGGTAAAGTGCTGTTGCAGTTGCTGACTTGTATCAAGGCTTTTTACACTATATCCTCATATAATCGTGTTTTATTTAGAAGAAGTTGAACACCTTTTTCATATAAGATTCTGAGAGGGCTTGACAGGGTAGATGCAGTGAGGTTGTTTCCCCTGGCTGGAGAGTCTAGAATTAGGAGGCATAGTCACAGGATAAGGGGTCGGCCATTTAAAACTGAGATGAGGAGGAATTTCTTCACTCAGAGGGCTGTCAATCTTTGGAATTCTCTACCCCAGAAGGCTATGAATGTTGAGTCATTGAATGTATTCAAGGCTGAGATCCCTGGATTTTTGGACACTAGCGGAATCAAGGGATATGGGGATCGGGCAGGAAAGTGGAATTGAGGTTGAAGATCAGCCATGATCTTATTGAATGGTGGAGCAGGCTCAAGGGGCCGTATGGCCTACTCCTGCTCCTATTTCTTATGTTCTTATATTCTCTGGTGCTTCACAATTGGTGGTAAGCAAAAATTCTTTAATCTGAGATAGGTAGCCCAACAGTGTTCCACTGGTATGTTGGAACTCAAGAAGAAGATGTGGACTCATTAGAATCAGAGACAAGGAATTAAAGATATATATGTGTGTATGTATGTACACTCACACACACATTTTTCCATACCTTTCCATATGTACTGCATGATATGAGAAGAGTCATACCGAGGAAGGGACCGAATAAATCCATTGCTTCAAATGGATCACCATTTAAAATTTCTGTCAAAAACCAAGTATATCAGTATACTTGAACACGGTTTCTGGATATCGATTTACATCGAGTTACATTGAGACTACAGCACCGAAACAGGCCATTCGGCCCAAATGGTTTACACCGGCATTTATGCTCCACACGAGCCTCCTCCCTCCCTACTTCATCTAACCCTATCAGCATACCTTTCTATTCCTTTCTCCCTCATGTGCTTATCTAGATTCCCCTTAAATGCATCTATGCTATTTGCCTCAACTACTCCTTGTCGTAGTGCGTTCCACATTCTTACCATTCTTAGGTAATGAAGTTTCTCCTGAATTCCCTATTGGATTTATTAGTGACTATCTTATATTTATGAACTCTAGTTTTGCATTCGCCCACAAGTAAAAACATTTCTTCTACGTTTACCTTATCAAACCCTTTCATTATTTTAAAGACCTCGATCAGGTCACCCCTCTGCCTTCTCCTTTCTAGAGAACAGAGCCTCAGCCTGTTCAGCCTTTTCTGAAAAGGATATCCCCTCAGTTCTGGTATCATCCTTGTGAATCTTTTTTGCACCTTATCTAATGCCTCTATACCCTTTTTATAATATGGAGACCAGAAATGTGCACAGTACTCCAAGTGTGATCTAACCAGGGTTCTCTACAAGTTTAATATAACTTCTCTGCTGTTCAATTCTATCCCTATAGAAATGAACCCCAATGCTTGGTTTGCTTTTTAAGGCCTTATTAACCTGCATCACTACTTTTAGTGATTTATGTTTCTGTATCCCGAGATCCCTTTACTCCTCTCGGCCATTCAGACTCTTATTATCTAAGCAATATGTGGCCTCCTTATTTTTCCTACCAAAATGCACCACATCACACTTATTTATATTGAAATTCATTTGCCAATTACATGCCCATTCTGCAAATTTCTTAATGTCTTCTTGCATTTGAACGCATTCTTCCTTGTATTAACTATACCCTACAATTTGGTGTCGTCCTCAAATTTTGAAATTATACTTCCAATTCCTGACTCCAAATCATTAATGTAAATTGCGAACAACAGTGGTCCTAGCGCTGATCCCTGTGGAACACCACTTCCCACCATTTGCCAGTCTGAGTAGCTACCTTTAACCCTTACTCTCTGTTTTCTATTTTGTAGCCAGCTTGCTATCCATTCTGCTACCTGACACCTGACTCCACATGCTCTGACCTTAATCATGAGTCTACTATGTGGTACCTTATCCAAGGCCTTCTTTAAAGTCCAAATATATTACATCTACTATGTTACCCTTATTTAATCTTTCTGTTACTTCTTCAAAGAATTCAAACAGGTTGGTCAAGCATGACTTTCCCTTCTGACTAATATTTATTATATTTTCATTTACTGGATGTTTTTCTATTACTTCTTTGAGTAAAGATTCCATTATTTTTCCTATCATTGAACATTAAGCTAACTGGCCTATAGTTCCATGCACTTTTGTTCTGTCTTCCTTTTTAAATATAGGAATCATATTAATTGTCCGCCTGTCCTCTGGCAATATTCCCATTTCTAATGAAATTTTTATATATATGTAATAGTGCCTTGACGATCACTTCCCTAACTTCTTTTAATATGAGTGGATGCAATCCAGACCTCTCCAGATTTTATCCTCTCCTAGTTTGATTAGTTTATCAATTATCATCCCCCCGCCACCCCACCACCTTTCGATCTTAACTGTCTTTATATCTTTTCTGATCTCTTCTAATGTCAGGGCCACCTTGTTAGTCTCTCTGGTAAATTTTTTTTTTTTTTTTATTCGTTCACGGGATGTGGGCGTCGCTGGCGAGGCCAGCATTTATTGCCCATCCCTAATTGCCCTCGAGAAGGTGGTGGTGAGCCGCCTTCTTGAACCGCTGCAGTCCGTGTGGTGACGGTTCTCCCACAGTGCTGTTAGGAAGGGAGTTCCAGGATTTTGACCCAGCGACGATGAAGGAACGGCGATATATTTCCAAGTCGGGATGGTGTGTGACTTGGAGGGGAACGTGCAGGTGGTGTTGTTCCCATGTGCCTGCTGCTCTTGTCCTTCTAGGTGGTAGAGGTCGCGGGTTTGGGAGGTGCTGTCGAAGAAGCCTTGGCGAGTTGCTGCAGTGCATCCTGTGGATGGTACACACTGCAGCCACAGTGCGCCGGTGGTGAAGGGAGTGAATGTTTAGGGTGATGGATGGGGTGCCAATCAAGCGGGCTGCTTTATCTTGGATGGTGTCGAGCTTCTTGAGTGTTGTTGGAGCTGCACTCATCCAGGCAAGTGGAGAGTATTCCATCACACTCCTGACTTGTGCCTTGTAGATGGTGGAAAGGCTTTGGGGAGTCAGGAGGTGAGTCACTCGCCGCAGAACACCCAGCCTCTGACCTGCTCTCGTAGCCACAGTATTTATATGGCTAGTCCAGTTCAGTTTCTGGTCAATGGTGACCCCCAGGATGTTGATGGTGGGGGATTCGGCGATGGTAATGCCGTTGAATGTCAAGGGGAGGTGGTTAGACTTTCTCTTGTTGGAGATGGTCATTGTCTGGCACTTATCTGGCGCGAATGTTACTTGCCACTTATGAGCCCAAGCCTGGATGTTGTCCAGGTCTTGCTGCATGCGGGCTCGGACTGCTTCATTATCTGAGGGGTTGCGAATGGAACTGAACACTGTGCAGTCATCAGCGAACATCCCCATTTCTGACCTTATGATGGAGGGAAGATCATTGATGAAGCAGCTGAAGATGGTTGGGCCTAGGACACTGCCCTGAGGAACTCCTGCAGCAATGCCCTGGGGCTGAGATGATTGGCCTCCAACAACCACAACCATCTTCCTTTGTGCTAGGTATGACTCCAGCCACTGGAGAGTTTTCCCCCTGATTCCCATGGACTTCAATTTTACTAGGGCTCCTTGGTGCCACACTCGGTCAAATGCTGCCTTGATGTCAAGGGCAGTCACTCTCACCTCACCTCTGGAATTCAGCTCTTTTGTCCATGTTTGGACCAAGGCTGTAATGAGGTCTGGAGCCGAGTGGTCCTGGCGGAACCCAAACTGAGCATCGGTGAGCAGGTTATTGGTGAGTAAGTGCCGCTTGATAGCACTGTCGACGACACCTTCCATCACTTTGCTGATGATTGAGAGTAGACTGATGGGGCGGTAATTGGCCGGATTGGATTTGTCCTGCTTTTTGTGGACAGGACATACCTGGGCAATTTTCCACATTGTCGGGTAGATGCCAGTGTTGTAGCTGTACTGGAACAGCTTGGCTAGAGGCGCAGCTAGTTCTGGAGCACAAGTCTTCAGCACTACAGCTGGGATGTTGTCGGGGCCCATAGCCTTTGCTGTATCCAGTGCACTCAGCCGTTTCTTGATATCACGTGGAGTGAATCGAATTGGCCGAAGACTGGCTTCCGTGATGGTGGGGATATCGGGAGGAGGCTGAGATGGATCATCCACTCGGCACTTCTGGCTGAAGATGGTTGCAAACGCTTCAGCCTTGTCTTTTGCACTCACATGCTGGACTCCGCCATCATTGAGAATGGGGATGTTTGCAGAGCCTCCTCCTCCCGTTAGTTGTTTAATTGTGCACCACCATTCACGACTGGATGTGGCAGGACTGCAGAGCTTTGATCTGATCCGTTGGTTGTGGAATCGCTTAGCTCTGTCTATAGCATGTTGCTTCCGCTGTTTAGCATGCATGTAGTCCTGAGTTGTAGCTTCACCAGGTTGGTACCTCATTTTTAGGTACGCCTGGTGCTGCTCCTGGCATGCTCTTCTGCACTCCTCATTGAACCAGGGTTGATCCCCTGGCTTGTTGGTAATGGTAGAGTGAGGAATATGCCGGGCCATGAGGTTACAGATTGTGGTGGAATACAATTCTGCTGCTGCTGATGGCCCACAGCGCCTCATGGATGCCCAATTTTGAGCTGCTAGATCCGTTCTGAATCTATCCCATTTAGCACGGTGGTAGTGCCACACAACACGTTGGATGGTGTCCTCAGTGCGAAGACGGGACTTCATCTCCACGAGGACTGTGCGGTGGTCACTCCTACCATGGACAGATGCATTTGCGACAGGGAGATTGGTGAGGACAAGGTCAAGTAAGTTTTTCCCTCATGTTGGTTCGCTCACCTCCTGCCGCAGGCCCAGTCTAGCAGCTATGTCCTTCAGGACTTGGCCAGCTCGGTCAGTAGTGGTGCTACCGAGCCACTCTTGGTGATGGACATTGAAGTCCCCCACCCAGAGTACATTCTGTGCCCTTGCTACCCTCAGTGCTTCCTCCAAGTGGTGCTCAACATGGAGGAGGACTGATTCATCAGCTGAGGGACGACGGTAGGTGGTAATCAGCAGGAGGTTTCCTTGCCCATGTTTGACCTGATGCCATGAGATTTCATGGGGTCCAGAGTCAATGTTGAGGACTCCCAGGGCCACTCCCTCCTGACTGTATATCACTGTACCGCCACCTCTGGTGGGTCTGTCCTGCCGGTGGGACAGGACATACCCAGGGATGGTGATGGAAGAGTCTGGGACGTTGGCTGAAAGATATGATTCTGTAAGTATGGCTATGTCAGGCTGTTGCTTGACTAGACTGTGGGACAGCTCTCCCAATTTTGTCACAAGTCCCCAGATGTTAGTAAGGAGGACCTTGCAGGGTCGACTGGGCTTGGTGTCTTGCCGTTGGCGTGTCCGGTGCCTAGTGGTCCGATGCCGGGTGGTCCGTCCGGTTTTATTCTTATTATGACTTTTCGTAGCGAGATTTTACAACTGAGTGGCTTGCTCGGCCATTTCAGAGGGCAATTAAGAATCAACCACATTGCTGTGGGTCTGGAGTCACATATAGGCCAGACCGGGTAAGGACGGCAGGTTTCCTTCCCTAAAGGACATTTGTGAACCAGATGGGTTTTTACGACAATCCGGTAGTTTCATGGCCATCATCACTGATACTAGTATTTTAATACCAGATTTTTATTTAATTAATTGAATTTAAATTCGCCAGCTGCCATGGCGGGATTTGAACTCATGACTCTGGATTTTAGTCCAGGCCTCTGGATTACTAGCCCAGTAACATAACCACTATGCTACTGAGGCAAAATAACTATTCAATATTTCTGCCATTTCACTGTCATTACCTGTGAGTTTATCTTGTGCATTCCTTGGTGGGCCCATCCCTATCCTGATGTTTCTTTTGTTATTTATGTGTCTGTAGAATACTTCACTATTTCTTTTCATCTTCCTTGATAATTTAATTGCTTCCCTAATTGTTTTTTTGACTTATTTTCTAAACTCTTTGTATTCCCTTTTGTCATTGTCTCCTTTATTGTCTATATTTTTGGATTATGCTTTTTTCTTTAGTTTCAATTTTACCCTTATCTCTTTATTCATCCATGGTGTTTCATTATTGGCTAGTTTGTTCTTGTTTTTTGGGGGGAATATATTTCTCCTGAACTCTATTGATCACCATTTTAAATATTTTCCACTGCTGTTCTATCTCTCTGTCTGTCAAAATGTTTTTCCAGTTTACCTTCTCATCCCCTTAAAATTAACTTTTTTTCCAATCTATTACTTTGGTCTTTGTCTTACTTATGTCTTTCTCAATATTTATTCTAAACCTTATTATATTATGATCATTATTGCCTAGATGTTCCCCTATGCTTACTTCTCTTATCTGCTCTGGTTCATTTCCCATTACTAGATCCAGCAGTGATTCCTCCCTTCTTGGTCTTCTCACATACTCGGTAAGAATGGACTCCTGTACACATTGTAAAAACTCCATTCCCTTTTCCCCTTTTTCTACCTCTGCTTGCCAGTTTATTTGAGGGTAGCTGAACTCTCCCATGATAATTATTCGATGTTTTTTACTCATCTCATAGATTTGTCCACATATTTCTTCCTCCACTTCCCTTCCACTATTCGATGGTTTGTGGAATATACCTATTAATGTGATCGATCCCTTCTTACCCTTTGTCTCAATCCATAAGGATTTTGTTTCTATCTTAATATTACTTAAGTCCTTTTTTTAATTATCATTATAATGTCTCAAATTAGTACAGCTACCCCACCCCACCCCCTTCTTCTTTCCCTATCCTTTCTAAATATGTTATATCTTACAATATTCAACTGTCAAACCATGTTCTTTATGTAGCCATGTTTCAGTTATCCCTGCTACATCTGGCTCCTCGCTACGAATTATTGCCTTCAGGTCCCAGATTTGTTTCGGATGCTGTGCACATTGCTGTACAGGCAATTTAATTTGTTTTTAGTAATTGTTCCCCTCACTTTATTTTTAACAGTTATTTTGTACTTATATTTTATAACTGTATTTGTTCCCTGACCGTTTATGTTACCCTTATTCCTTACCTTGGTCTGACCTTTACTCTCATCTTCTATTTCTTTAATTTTCAGACTTATGTAATATTTATTAGTTCCCTCCTCCCCCCGTCTTACTAGTTTAAAGTCTTATCCTTGCTCTATCTATCCTTTCCATGAGGACACTGGTCCCATTCCATAACAGTCTTTCAGCCACGCAGCCATTTTCTTGATCTGCCTATCCCTCAGCCAATTAACGCATGGCTCGGGTAGTAATCCCGAGATTACCACCCACGAGGTCCTGTTTTTTAAAAATGTAGTTCCTAACATCTATTCTCTTAGCAAGACCTTCTCCCTTTTCTTTCCGATGTCAGCAGTCCCAACATGAACCACAGCAACTTGATCTTCCCCCTGCCTTTCCATGTTTCTCTCCAGTTGCTCCGAGATATCCTTTACTCTTGCACCAAGTAGGCAACACACCTTCCTGGACTCTTGGATGTGGCTGCAGAGGACGCTATCTATCCCCTAATTATTGAATCCCCTATGGCTACAACCTTTCTATTCTGCTCCCCGCCCCCACCGGACTACCTCCTGCTTGACGGTGCCATGGCTAGCATTCTGACTATCTACCCCGCAGCCTACATCCTTATCCTCACAGATAGCAAGTACATTGTACCTGTTGATTAGGACCAGTGTCTGTGGGATATTCTCCTCTAACTCCCTTTGGTTCCTCTTATCCTGCTGATGAACAGTCACATTCTCCCCTTCCTGTACCTGTGCTTTCCTCTGAGGTGTGACTGTACTCTGGTGAAAACTATCCAGAAATTCCTTCCCCTCCCTTATGTGTTGGAGTGTCTCTAACTTGCAATCCAGCTCAAGGACTATGAGCTGGAGTGTCTCAGGGCAGAGATATTTCCTGCCGATGTGGCAATCCGGGACAGTCTCCCTGTCCACAAACTCCCACATATCACAATCCCAACACATAGCCTGCACTGCCATTTCTAGTTTCTAATTATTTATTTGTTTATTAGTAGTAATTTAATTCTAGATGTAATACAATTACTTGAGATTGAGATTATATTTAGTAGATGGAGTTAGCTTGATTTCAGATTAATTTGTATCTAATTAGTCTTGTTTTTTGTTCATTATCTTCTTTATTTTAGCATCCCTTAGTCATATTTACTATTAATGCATACCAGATTTTTATTTAATGCAATTCAGATCCCTTTTAATGTTGGTATCCCCTATTTAGTTAATTTTAACGTCATTCCCTTAGATCTAATTAATTGCTTCGATTATTTATTTATATATGTACTTATTTACTGTTGCCGCTTGGTTTAAATTACTTAGCACCTCCTTCCCCCTCTGCACCCTAATTCCCACTCTCACCAAATTCCCATCATCACTCTGTTTAGCAAGTCACTCCATTTAGTAGACTTAGCGCTTAACGCTCAATATCCATAAGTGGCTGTACATCCTGACAATGGGTTCCAGTTCAACTATTTGGGCTGTGCAATACTCTTGTTACATTAAGAGAAAAGTGCTGGCTGATTTGGTTTACAATGGTTGTGTAGTTTACCTGAACAACATTGTTGTGGCATTAGCTATGACGGTGGATCATTTAAAAGATCTGGGGCAAGTGTTGTCTTGGTTACAGAATGAAAGACTGACTGTAAATCTAAATAATAGCGTAATTTTTTTTTGAAACGAAAGATCATAGGGCATAGATGAAACTTTAAAAGGAATAGAAGTGCAGAGTGCCTTAGAATTCAGCTACACAAGTATTTAAAAGTGGCAAAACAAGTTGATAAAGCAGTAAAAAAATGCATATGAGGTCTTAGGTTTAATTAATAGGGGCATAGAGTAAAAAGCAAATCGGTGGCACCAAACCTATATATATATATATATCATAGTTATGGTGTAAGAGTATCATAGTATCATAGTAGGTACAGCACAGGAGGAGTCCATTCAGCCCATCGTGCCTGTGCCAGCTCTTTGAAAGAGGTATCCAATTAATCCCATTACCCTGCTCTTTCCCCATAGCCCTGTACTTTTTTTCCCTTCAAGTATTTATCCAATTCCCTTTTGAAAGTTACTATTGAATCTGCTTCCACCACCCTTTCAGGCAGTGCATTCCAGATCATAACAACCCGCTGCGTAAAAAAATGATTCCTCATGTTGCCTCTGGCTCTTTTGCCGATCACCTTAAACCTGTGTCCTCTTGTTACTGACCCTTTTGCCACTGGAAACAGTCTCTCCTTATTTAATCTGTCAAAACCGTTCATGATTTTGAACACCTCGATCAAATCTCCCCTTAACCATCTCTGCTCTAAGGAGAACAACCCCAGCATCTCAAGTCTCTCCACATAACTGAAGTCTCTCATACCTGGTACCATTCTAGTAAATCCCTTCTGCACCCTCTCTAAGGCCTTGACATCCTTCCTGAAGTGCAGTGCCCAGAATTGAACACAATACTCCAGCTGAGGCTGAACCAGTGTTTTAAAAAGGTTCAGCATAACTTCCTTGATTTCGTACTCTATGGGCCCGATTTTAGCAGGGGCGCGGGTTCTCGGCGGATGGGCAAGCGGGCGCGTGGTTAATACGCCCGGTGAAATTAGTGGGTTTCCCACGCAATCGTAGCAGGCAACCCACTAATTGGATTCACTTACCTGCTCCTCCGGGTTCCCCACTGCTGATCTGCCCGTCGGGCGGGCTGCGCATGCGCAGTAAGATCTGTCAGCTGGAGGCGCTCTATTTAAAGGGGCAGTCCTCCACTGACAGATGCTGCAACAAACAGCAAAGATGACTGCATGGAGCAGCCCAGGGGGAAGGCTGCTCCCAGTTTAATGATGCCTCACCCCAGGTATCAATACATGGGATGAGGAGGAGGGGGAGGACAGAGATCTTCCCTCCGGCGGGCAGGAGAAAGCGGCCCGCCTCCGCCACCAGGAAGACCTGGCTCGAGGTGGCAGAGGGGGTCACCTGCGCCACCAACATATCGCCCACCTGCACACAGTCCAATGACCTCAGTAGGTCAGCCACAGTGAGAACACGTAGTCGTTCCCCTACACTCCATCTACCACATCACTGCCCCCACCCCACACCTCCTTCGGCACTGCCAACACTACTCTGTCACATCACCCCTCATACCCACTCAAACCACATCCTCATCTTACCTGCACCTACTCACCTCGCCAGTACTCACCCCGCCACTACCACGCAACCCAATCCTCATACAATCTCATGGCTCTATCCCATACTCACCCTCTCGTGCATCTCTCTCACAGCCAGCCTCACTCAACCTGCCACCACCTGTGCTGCAGCCACAGGGCATGCATCACATATGTGCAGTAGGCAGCGTAAGGCAAACGTGTCGTGAGCATGAAGGGGATGCACAAGGGTGTTTGAGGGTTTGTCATGGTTGTTACTTCTATTGAATTTCAGAACAACTCACATCACACATTATATTGGCACCACTACTGCCATGTCTTCGCTAATCCTGTCCAGTTTGTGCAATAATACCCGCTCCTGGGTATCACTATGAAGACCCACCACTGATGCCACCAATTGTGTCACTGCAGAGTGGGTGTAGGTGTATTTGCAGGGCTCTTCTGCGCAGACGACTGAGAGACATCGGCAATGCCCCTGGTGGCACCCTGGAAGGCTGTGGAGCAGAAGTTCGGGAGGGCAGTGGTGACTTTGACAGCGACAGGTAGGAAGATGGTGCACGGGCCAGACAGGAGCAGCTCGGCATGAAAGAGGCTGCAGGTGTCCACGGCTACATGTCGAGTGACTCTGAGCCTCCGTGTGCACTGCTGCTCAGAGAGGTCCAGGAGGCTGAGCCTCGGTCTGTGGAACCTGTGGCGAGGGTAGTGCCCTCTGCGACGCATCTCTCTCTGCGGTAGCCCTCCCTCCTGATGTGCAGGTGGATGTGTCACAGCACTCTGTTGTGGAGCTCCACGTGTCAGAGGTGGACGGCGTGGATGGCGAGGCTGGTGAGGCTGGTGAAACTGTTCGCCCTCCGAGGAGGTCATGACTGAAGCTACGGCGGCCCCCATCCGCAAGATGTACATCTGAGGGGGTCCGCAAGGTAGGTACATGTCTCCAGACCCCGGGGTAAGTGTGCAGGTTGGTGACTTTGACCGTCAGGAGGAGGGTGGTGGAGGCCAAACTTTGTCCCAAGTGACAAGAGTGGCCTCCTGCAATGAGTGAGGGTCTCCCCCCTTCCCACCTGTCAAATGGACCTTTGCAGCTGCCACAGGCTGATGGCTGCAACACGTCCATTCGAGCTGGGAGTGTTTCCCCCAGTGTGGGAAACAGTCCCATGTTAATCAAAAATCACACACAGTCCCTTAATCAGGTCAGTTAATGACCTGAAATACCAAACTAAATATTGTCAAGTGGCATCCCGCTGGCTTTAATTGCCTGCGGGATTCCCACCAGCGGGGGCTGCATGCGCACGCCGGCGCGTCGGCGGGGAACCGGGAAGTGGGCGGGATCGAGGCGCGATCCGGTCCCGCTCCTGGATTTCGCGATTTTCGGGGCCCCCCCGCCGAGAACGCACCCGATAGCGGGTGCTAAAATCGAGCCCTATGCCTCTATTAATAAAGCTCAGGATCCCATATGCTTTTTAAACAGCCTTCTCAACTTGTCCTGCCACCTTCAAAGAATTGTGAACGTGCACCCCAAGATCTCTGTTCTTGTACCTCCTTTAAGATTATACCATTTAGCTTATGTTGCCTCTCCCCATTCTTCCTACCATAATAAATTACTTCACACTTCTCTGCGTTAAATTTCATCAGCCATGTGTCTGCCCATTTCACCAGTCTGTCTATGTCCTCCTGAAGTCTGTTACTATGTTCCACATTGTTTACTACATTTCCGAGTTTCATGTTATCTGCAAACTTTGAAATTAATATCCTGTATACCCAAGTCTAGGTCATTGATATATATCAAAAAGAGCAGTGGTCCTAATACCGACCCCTGGGAAACACCATTGTATACTTCCCTCCAGTCTGAAAAACAACTGTTCACCACTATGGTCTGCTTTCTGTCCCTTAGTCAATTTTGTATCCATGCTGCCACTTTCCCTTTAATTCCACGGGCTTTAATTTTGCTAACAAGTCTATTATGTGGTACTTTATCAAATGCCCTTTGAAAGTCCATAATCACAACACCAATCGTACTATCCTCATCAGGTTGCAGTTGGAATATTGTGCCCAGTTTTGTTGCCCTACTTTAGGATGGATGTCAACGCCATAGAGAGGATGCAGAAGACATTTATTAAGATGATAGCAGGAATCAGAGGCTTTAGTTATGAGGAGAGAATAGAGAATAGAGAAACCAGCATTTTTTTGAATAGAACAGAGAGTTAAGAGGGGATATGATAGAGGTGTTCAAAAATTATGCGGGTTTTGATAAAATAAATAGGGACAAACTGTTCCCACTGGTCGATGAGTTGATAGCTAGAGGACATAAATTTAAGGTCATCACCAGAGGAGGTTAGGAGAGATTTTTTGATGCAGAGAGTTGCTAGGACACGGATTGCCCTATCAGTGACAGTGGTGGAAGCACAATCCCCAATTGTTTTTCAGAGGGAAGTATTTAAAAAAGGAAACATTTTAAAGGGTATCAGTAAAGGAAGACGGAATGGGATAGCTCTTTCAGAGAGGTGGCACAGAAATGATAGGTGACGAGGAGATTATGTGGCCGGCCGCCAAACAGGGGTCCTGATGCAGCTCGTCGCCCTTTGGCCTCAGGAATGTTGGCCGGCTGGGACAGTGGCAGAGGCCCATAGTTAGGTAGGCCGTGGGAACACAATGTCGAGGCAGGCCCCTGGGGTGGGGCGAGGCGAGGCGGGGGCGGGCCCGCAGCGGTCCCCGGTATTTTTGTGGAGCCAGGAGGAGTACTCCTGCTCCTTCCAGCTCCACAAAAAAAGAACAATTTTTAAAGAACTTCTGGCTGTTTCCTGATTGGAACACCAGTGCACATGGGCAGGGTGTTTGCATCGCCCACAGTGCCCCTTGAAATGACACCCACCTCACATTTATCTATATTGAAATTCATTTGCCATCGGGGTCCTACCAACATCATTAGGACCTCGATTTGCATGGGAAAGAGGCCCACGCTTGTTTTAGGCAGGCGTTTCGTCCGCCCAGCGATAGGCCCCTGTGAAAGTTACATCGGGCCGATCCTCAGGGTCACCGACACCATTTTGAGGCCATTGCCACCCCGTTAACACCAGGCGATACAAGTGAAAATTGACCTCAATGATTCTATACTGTTTCTCTTAAAGGCATTAAGCCAGATCCAGGAAAGGTAACAACTGTAAGTGCATTTCCTCCACCTGAGACAGCATTGAACATCAGGCAATATTTTCAGAAAGGCAGGATGCTACAGAAAATTCATTACATACCATGTTATTAATACAGGCCCACTAATTGCATTGACTCCAACAAATACCCTATTCCTGTGGTTTCCTGAGTGCCATAAAACCATCTTGGTATTGAAAAGAAACCTGGGTTTAACAACTAAACTAAGATTTTCTAATTAAGCACTACAGTTTGAAGTTTACACTGATGTATCAGATTTAGGACTGGGAGCAGCCCTAGTTCAACATGTGTCCCAATGTAGCCTCAGTCTCTGAAGACCAATGCACTACTGTGACGTTCTTTTCCATCTCCTTATGACTTCTCTAAGGTTGTCATTTAATGCCAATTTGTTCTTGACTAAGACTGCCCAAAGTCATTTCGTGTGGAACCTTTGCAGCCAATAGACAGAGTAGACTTTCATTACATCATTCTGGGCTGGATTTTCTTAAATTCACTCCAACAAATCCTTTCTTACTTAATCATCTATTTCTAAGTCTTTGGGGGTTAAATTGGTTAATCCCCGAAAACAGACGCGAGGATCGCGGTGCGCGATTAACTCCCGCCCCGTCGTTGAGATGCAGACAGCATATAACATACATGCTGCCTGCTAATCTACATGATTGCTGCGTGTAGCCAGCCCTACCTGCACAGTGAGTGGCTGCTCGCACCAGCAGAGTGTCGGGAGTGGCTAGCACTACTTAAAGTCAGCCTGCACCTCTTAAATCTTAAATCTCTTTAATAGGAAGGTGCACTGTGACTGCAGGAAGTGGTGTGAGAAGTGATTGCTGGGCTGGAAGATATTGAGGAATGGCTGCCCCTGCGAGAGAGCGTGCACACCAAGGTTCTCAGACGGTGAACAGGAGGCCTTGGTGGAAGAGATGGACAGACGGAGGGCCATCCTATATCCGCAGGGGAGCAGGAGGCCCTCCAGATACATCCTCAAGAGGCAGTGGGAGGCTGTGGCGGACAAGATCAATGCCAGGAGCATCACTCCATGCACATGGATGCAGTGCAGGAAGAAGTTCAATGATTTGACACAAGTGGTCAAGCTGAGTGACTTCAACTGTCACATGGTGTATCTTACCAACTGCACCACTAGCCTCATCCACTGCTCCACGCAGTACACCACCCCCATCACCCACCTACCAACAAATTCTTTCAACGCAACCCTGTGAATCAGATGCTTCCTCTCATCCGCACTCAGTACCACTCTTGCAAGCCACACACCCACAACTCACAAGTCACAAACACTGGCAGCTATTCAACCATGACAGCCACATCAGCCAAACATCTTGCAGGACACTCACTGACACACTTCTCTCTTTCTTGCAGGAGAAGGTGGCGCATAACAGCAGGCAGCAGGAAAGACCTGGGGGAGGACAGGCACGCCAACTCGCCCTCACCCCTATGGAGGACACCGTGCAGGCGATCATTGGCGGTCTATCGCTGCGGCCGTGGCCACTGGCGGTGCTGGAGGTACCGATGATGAGGGTCTCTACATACCTAATCCTCCTTCTCACTCCCCACTTTTCCCTCATCCCACAATCTTTTTTGACTTATGTGCTGCAGATGGTGTCAAAATGCATGTCTTACTTTCTCCTCTCCCCTCACCACAACTCAACCCGTCTCCCTTTGTCACTTCAGATACCTAAGACCTGGAACTGGCACAGTCAGAGGAGGCAGAGGAAGATGATGCAGACACACCATCACTCGATCTTACACTCGCAGCCATCAGGTACTGACACTGCATGTACTTTAGAGGCTAGGATAGAGGAGGGATCTGCATGTGGTGAGGCATCGGGCACAAGTGTTCAGGAGCTGGAACAGGGGGAATGAATACTGCAGGTGCCAGCTCGCTGGAGGGCGAGGTCGCTCACTAGTTCTGCTGCCGAGGAGTCAGATGATGACTTTGATGGGCCAGGCTACAGAAGACGGCTGATGGGCGTACACCACCAAATGCTTGGTGCACTGGAAAGCCTGCCAGAAAGCCTGCGCATAATATCAAGAGGCAAGGAGGAATCCAGCTCCAACTTGACACAGGGCTTTGCTCAGAGCTTGGAGCCCATCCTTTCCAAAATGGAACGGGCGGTCACCTCTATCGGTGTACCTGTGGAACCCACCATGATGCAGCATCTGATGACCGATGTCACAGCTTCCATTGCAACACAAACAGCTGCCATCCAAGCTCAGACTGCTGCATTTGGAGCTCAGACTACCACTGTGGAACGGGGCTTCCAGGCATCACAGCGGTCCAGCAATCTGTTCTCCAGCTGATCACCAGGACTGCTGAGGCCCAGCCCCGGGAGAGTGGCAGTGTCACCATGGAAGTCGAACCTGTTGTCCTCTCTCAGGATGACAGCATTCCTGCTCCCACCCCTGCCACTCGGTCAGTGCCCTTGCAGTTGTCTGTCAGCCAGCCAGGCCAGACTGCTGCAGCCCAGGCCGAGATGGTACAGTCTGAAGCCGGGCCCTCTTGGCGCAGAGCTGCTCGAGGTCATCCTCCAATCATCTGCACTCTCCTCCATTGGAGGTCAGCAGCCTCCACCACCCATGCTCCAGCCACTGGGGATGCACCTTGGAGGAGCACTAGGAAAGGTAAAGGCACACGATTGACAGGCACTAAGGGAATGCACAAGAGTGAATAGTCTCATTGAATTATTACATGTGTTAATTGATAAATTTGGATTTGTATTTGTATTTGGTGGTGGTTTTCATTCCTACGATGAGTTGAGGGAGGAAGCAATGTGTAATCATAAGGAAGACGATTTGATGGTCATGTGGGAGTGGAAAGGTAAGGAGTGTGGGACTGTTGGTGAATGGGGAGGTGTTGTTGAGGTTACTGGTATTTCTCATTCTTAATCTGATCACACAGAGCCCTGCAGACAGGGCCGGTCTACCTTGTTGCCTCCCTGCCTTTTACTCCACTTCCTGCTGCACTTCCTCCTTTTCCTCCACCTCATCTTCCTCCTCCTCCTCCTCCGCCTCTTCCTCTGGCTCAGGTTCTCGCTGGATAGGCGGTGGCAAGGGCTGTCCCCTCATAATGGCGAGGTTGTGCAGCATGCAGTGTACAACGACAAATCTTGATACCCACTCAGCTGAGTACTGCAGGGCTCCTCCAGACCGGTCCAGGCAGCGGAAGCATTGCTTGAGGATGCCTATGGTGTGCTCGATGATGTTCAGTGTGGCAGCATGGCTCTCGTTGTAGGCCTGCTGTGTGCGTACGTTGTGAACCGGAGTCACGTGCTGCTTCATGAGGGGATATCCCTTTTTGTCCAGTAGCCAGCCTTTGACTTGCCGTGCTGGTTGGACTGCCGCGGAATGAAGGAGTCATGATTGCAGCCAGGATAGTGGGCATTGACCTGCATGATGCACTGCCTGTGTTCGCACACCAGCTGCACAATGAGGGAGTGGAATCCCTTTTTGATCATGAAAATAGCCTAGTTCTGATGTGGAACACATATAGCAATATGTGTGCAGTCAATGGCACCCTGCACCATGGGGAAGTCTGCAATGCGAGCAAACCCTCGTGCTCGCTCTTGTCTCTGTCAAGGTAGAACTTGATGAATCAGTTTCTGAGTGTGTACTGAGCCTAAGTGACCTCCCTTATACACCAGTGCACTGCAAACTGTGAGATGTTGCTTATATCTCCAGCAGCAGCCTGAAAGGAACCAGAGCTGTAAAAATTAAGCACCACAGTTACTTTGACAGCCACAGGCAATCTTGTCCTTGCCCTGCTCTGAAGCTGCAGTTGTGGCTGCAGCAGTTGACAAATCTCAGTCATGACCTCTTTTGTGAACCACAGCCGTCGGACGCACTGGTCGTCACTGAAGTTGAGGTAAGAGAATTGGTCCCTGAAGGCCCTCCTTGGATATGGCCTCCTGCTGAGTGCCCTGCGCTTCCTCCTCCTCCTTCTCCTCCTCCTCCTCCTCCCTCTTCTGGCAGTTTGTCCTGCTCTGCATGGCCTCTCTGCATGCTCCCAGGCATGTTCAATTTCCAAAGGAAGACCTAGCAGGCCACACATGTCTAGAAGCAACCTTGTTCAGCACAATATTTTAAATGGCACTAACAGTACTGCACAACCAGCCAGACCACGCTCTATATAATATTGCAACTTTCTCCAAGTATAGGAAACTTCCACAAACAACTACACTTGTACCAGCAGCCAGAACAACTAATAATCCAGCAACTGCATGATCCCTTTAAATAGTGCTAGTTGTGGGGGGTCCTTCATGCCCTTTAATTCCTGTTCAGCTGTGCGAGGTTAGGACAGTGTTTCGGCTGGAGCGTAGAGTTCAAAAATGGCGTCGGTTGCTTCAGATCGATGTTGCACACTGATTAACGTCATAATCTCCCTACTTTACATGCTGCTGGCATTCGTTAGGAGCACATGCCGCAAACACCTTTACCAAGACGGTGTCCTACACAATGGGTGCTACATGGCTCAATTTAGCCCCCATGGTCTTTAAATATATAGGTTTTGGGAAACTGAATCAAAACAAATCTTATCCACTTTTAAATCTGTATCACTCTTCCATTAAAATCTAGATGTACATCTCCATTTATACTAAATATATTTTATGAATTGCTATTCATCAAATTCTTACTCTAAATTACTAGATTTAGTAAATGCTGATATAATTTGCTGTTCAGATACACCAAATCTTGCCTTCCAACAGCTAGATTTGTTAAACCCTATTGTTAGAATCTTATTCTAATTAGTGTACATCATAACACTTTTAAGTACACAGTTGAAGAGTAATGGGACTAACTATTAGAAAACAGAGGGAGAAAGGTTCAGTTGAGTGTCTAAAGTTCACTGGCAAGTATAAGAAAAGCATTTCTGCATCATTGAACTGAGTTTTCCCCAGTGCTCTCAGTTGCCACAAGTGCAGGTTCGTTGAAGCTGCTAAATTAATATACACCCTGAAGTCGTATTTTCTGAATGTGCTATTCAACTGCCAATTAAACACTGAGCTCCATGGATCAAAAGGCAAGCTATTTAAATAGCAGTCAAATGGAGCAGGAAATTTTGTGTCATCATGCCAAATTAAGCTATGATATATGTTAATTGGTAGGCATTAAAAATGCCAGGATTTACCAAGGCAGAACACTACAGTTCAAGATTTATTAAATAAGATTGAATCTACAAATTGAGTAGATCTCAATATTAAAGTCATGATTTATTGATCTGAATACTCAATAAAAACTTTAAATCCGCAACTAAAAACTCATCAACCAAACTCATTTTTGGCAACTGATTAACCAAACGTTATCATGGGATCCCATTAACCAAATTCATTTTTGACAACTCATTAATTGCATTTTGTCCTAGGCCCACATATAGCCTCAGCCCGACTTTGGGTGATTGGTGTGTCGGCCGCACAGCCAGCGTGGGCTCCTGATTTATCTGCCCAAACTCTGAACATTAGAAGTGAAACTTGAACCTCATAACGAGTTAATACATCAGGAATTGACAAATATTACAGATTGAATTATAATACACACCCTTATTTAATCTGAAACCTGGACCTCATAAGGATTCCACACATGGATCCACCTATGATAACGTACCACCAATTTGGACTATGAGTTTTAGGAAAATGTAGAGTCCATGTTTAATATGTTCTCACCCTCCCCCACTCTCATCACCTTTGGGTTTTGGGGACGTGCTCTTACAAGAGCTATTGTGAAGCAAAACATCAATTTTTTTGGCACTTCTTTTTGCAACAGAGAAGCAGTTTTGCATTTCCTGTTGTGGTTATATTGGCTTAATTTAATTGTTGCACTATTTAGACTTCAAGCTGCTTGATAGAGATTGCTTTCATCATTCCTGAGTCTCTTGCAAATGATTTTCATTGATATTTTTGCATATATACCAAAAAGAAAATATGTATATACATCAAATTCAGTACATGGGGTGCATATTACATTGAAAATTACAAAATAAATCCTTCCTATAGAAAATTCCATTATAAAAATGTTCACATTGCTGTAACCCTTGGCTGTGACTTCACTACATGGTACTATGATAGGAATTTCAATATTAGAGATGTCACATCACACTCAATGTTCTGCAAGGAGCTCAAATCTATCCTTTTCCACAAATCACTCAAAATGCTTTCAGAAAAAAAAGCCATCCATTTTTTTCAGCAACTGAAGTTTCTAATGTCCAAAATAAGGGTTTAAACAAAATTATTGATATTAAAATTAAATTTATCCATTGTATTTTGTTTTGTGTCCTTTAATACCGTCATTAAAATTTTTATTTGAAGGTCTCAGCTTTGGCCAAAAGCCTGGGCTTGGACTTAATTGCCTAGAAATTGGATTGTGCTGCGCCCATATTACAGGTGTAAAATGGATGGCTAAGGGTCCAATATGGCAGGCAATGTGCATGTGCTTATTTCATGCCAGAAATGCACTGCCCACTGTATTGGATCGGGCTTCTCTAGGGTCCAGGTCACGTGCTGGAAACATTTAAAAGGCTCATTATAATATTTAAATAAGGGTCCACGCTTGTGAAATTCAGCTGCCCCAGTGCCTGACTCACCACGTGAAAAACTTGCCCAGCAAATCATGCTGCTGACAGTCAGTAAGGACCCTGCAAGAATGGTATTTAATGGATCTCCCACTTCATACAGGTTAGTTGCTGGTTTGCCTCCTTAGGTTAACTTCTGGGCCTTTTTTCTACATTCAACAACTGAATTCTGACTTCTCCAAACAACTTTATGCTGGTGCCGGATGGCTTTTGTCTGCCTTGAAAACAGCTTTTTTGCAGTCATGGATGGTCTGCCTTTGAGGCTGGAGGAGGAGGGGGTGCAGCCAATTGGACAAGAGAGAGCAGAAGCAGCTGGGAGAAGAGACATGAGGGGGGCACTGTGCAGGAGACCATGCTCACAGTCGGTCTTCAGAGGAACCCTTTTCCTCCCTCAACTTCACTGAGGAGCAAGGTTTGAGAGTCTCCGCTTCACCAAGGAGGATATCATAGAGCTATGTCACCTGTTGCAGTCACAACTGGAGCCTCAAACCAGGGTATGGACAGCACTGCCTATGACCCTTAACATTTAAACAACAGGCTCCTTCCAGACTGCAGGCAGGTGACATCAGCAACATCTCCCAGTTTGCTGTGCACCGTTGTGTTTGGCAGGTCACCAAGACTCCTTACATCAGGAGGAACACCTACAACACTTTCCCACTGGACAGAGCAAGAATGACGAGGGAGCACTAGGTTTTGCCCGCATTGAAGACTTCCCCAGGGTCCAAAGTTTCACAGACTGCAGCCACATTGCCTTGTGTGCTGCCCCTGGGCCATCCTGGCAGCTTTCTCAACAGAAATAGTGACCACTCCCTCCACTTCTGGCTTATTTGTGACCACAGGCATCATTCAACTCTGCGTCTGGTTTCCTGACAGCAGTCATAATTTATTCATCCTGAACCAGTCCTCTGCCATTTTAAGGCCTGTGGCTGCCAAATGGGCTGGAGCACCTTGAGATCTAGGGAGACCCTGTGGGGTCAAAAGGGAAGCCTGAGCCTGGGTGAACAGTGTGTGGAAGCCTAGAATTTGCAGCCAAATATATTGGAGTGCTTCTGAAAAATTCATTTTTACCAATAGATCATTTTTTCATGTGGCAGGGCCAAGGAGAATATTCTGTGGCAGCAGTAAAAAAAAGGAAAGAGGGTTGATCGTATAAGGACAAGCCATAGCTTTGATGACAAGATCTTTGAACAGCTGTTGCAGGAAATAGAGTGGATGCCATATTTCTCACCATGGAAGGAGGATCACAAAGGCAATTGTATGCCTAACTATTAATTTGCCAAATTGTTTATCCATCTTTCTTCACAGGATTGGCTCAGTATTCAGAGGCCTGACCCGCTACAGAGTGTCCGAGAAGCACTCCATCAGGCACCCGATCACAATTCCAGGACCTGGCATGCAGGAGCTCAGTTACATCCACTAACGAGTATCAAAATAGAAATCATGAGGGGAGCACCGAGCACAGGAGAGCAGCAAAAGGAAGAGCAGGAAGAAGAAGCAGAAGAGGCTCCACATCAGAGGAGGAAAGACCTTCCTCCAGCAGATTCACAGGAAATGGACCCTGACCTCCACAGCCCTGCAATCAAAAGAAAGCAAAAGCTTTCAGATCTTGATAGATTGTTGTAGTTATTGGCTGGTGTGCTGAACAGCTTTTACACTATGGTGACGAGTATGGAGGAGCCCACGTTATGTGTGTGCAAGTTGCTGATGCACAGGATTGAAAGCGTGCAGACATCCTCGGAGCGAGTGGCAGCTCCAGGGTATTCTGTTGTACAGCCCTTTGCAGCTGAGGCCTTGTTGCCAGTCTTAGGTTGCCTCATCAAAGCTTAGAGTGCTAAAATACAGGCCCTTTGATGCATTGTGGCAGCCTCCATTAATAGACTCAAACAAGGAGGAAAATAGTGTCTGCCATGTGCACTGCCAATCCAGGGTCATTGGGGCTAACAAGCATTAGATATGGGAAGAGTGGGGAAGGGGAAGGATGGAACAGATCATGGATGTTGATGCTCTCTCTCTGGAAAGCTGCATTTCCATAGCTACCAGATCCCAACAGACTGGGGCTCTTTTCACTAGAAAAGAGAAGGCTGAGGGGTGATGTGCTAGAGGTCTTTCAGATTATGAAAGGGTTTGCTAGGGTAGGCATAGAAGGAGACCATTCAGCCCATCGTGCCTATGCCGGCTCTTTGAAAGAGCTATCCAAATAATCCCATTCCCCTGCTCTTTTTCCTTAGCACTGTAAATTTTTTCCCTTCAAGTATTTATCCAATTCCGTTTTGAAAGTTACTATTGAATCTGCTTCCACCACCTTTCTGGCATTGCATTCCAGAACATTACAACTTGTTGCGTTAAAAAATGTTTTCTCATGTCACCTCTGGCTCTTTTGCCAATCACCTTAAATCTGTGTCCTCTGGTTACCAACCCTTCTCCCACTGGAAACAATTTCTCTTTATTTTCTGTCAAAACCGTTCATGATTTTGAACACCTCTATCAAATCTCGCCTTAAACTTCTCTGCTCTAAGGAGAACAACCCCAGCTTCTCCAGTCTATCCACATAACTGAAGTCTCTCATCCCTGGCACCATTCCAGTAAATCACTTCGACAGCCTCTCTAAGGCCATGACATCCTTCCTAAAGTGTGGTACCTAGAATTGAACACAATACTCCAGCTGAGACTAACCAGTATTTTATAAAGGTGTAGCATAATTTCCTTGCTTTTGTACTCGATGCCTCTATTTATAAAGCCCAGGATACCATATGCTTTCTTAACAGCCTTCTCAACTTGTCCTGCCATCTTCACATGTACACATACCCCAGGTCTTTCTGTTCCTGCACCCCCTTTAAATTTGTACCATTTAGTTTATATTGCCTCTCCTCATTCTTCCCAGCAAAATGCCTCATTTCACACTTCTCTGCATTAAATTTCATCTGCCATATGTCTGCCTATTTCACCAGTCTGTCCATGTCCGCCTGAGGTCTGTTACTATCCTTCACATCATAGAATCATAGAAGTTTACAACATGGAAACAGGCCCTTCAGCCCAACATGTCCATGTCGCCCAGTTTATACCACTAAGCTAGTCCCAGTTGCCTGCACTTGGCCCATATCCCTCTACACCCATCTTACCCATGCAACTGTCCAAATGCTTTTTAAAAGACAAAATTGTACCCGCCTCTACTACTGCCTCTGGCAGCTCGTTCCAGACACTCACCACCCTTTGAGTGAAAAAATTGCCCCTCTGGACCCTTTTGTATCTCTCCCCTCTCACCTTAAATCTATGCCCCCTCATTATAGACTCCCCTACCTTTGGGAAAAGATTTTGACTATCTACCTTATCTATGCCCCTCATTATTTTATAGACTTCTATAAGATCACCCCTAAACCTCCTACTCTCCAGGGAAAAAAGTCTCAGTCTATCCAACCTCTCCCTATAAGTCAAACCATCAAGTCCCGGTAGCATCCTAGTAAATCTTTTCTGCACTCTTTCTAGTTTAATAATATCTTTTCTATAATAGGGTGACCAGAACTGTACACAGTATTCCAAGTGTGGCCTCACTAATGTCTTGTACAACTTCAACAAGACATCCCAACTCCTGTATTCAGTGTTCTGACCAATGAAACCAAGCATGCTGAATGCCTTCTTCACCACCCTATCCACCTGTGACTCCACTTTCAAGGAGCTATGAATCTGTACTCCTAGATCTCTTTGTGCTATAACTCTCCCCAACGCCCTACCATTAACAAAGTAGGTCCTGGCCCGATTCGATCCACCAAAATGCATCACCTCACATTTATCTAAATTAAGCTCCATCTGCCATTCATTGGCCCACTGGCCCAATTTATCAAGATCCCGTTGCAATCCTAGATAACCTTCTTCACTGTCCACAATGCCACCAATCTTGGTGTCATCTGCAAACTTACTAACCATGCCTCCTAAATTCTCATCCAAATCATTAATATAAATAACAAATAACAGCGGACCCAGCACCGATCCCTGAGGCACACCGCTGGTCACAGGCCTCCAATTTGAAAAACAACCCTCTACAACCACCCTCTGTCTTCTGTCGTCAAGCCAATTTTGTATCCAATTGGCTACCTCACCTTGGATCCCGTGAGATCTAACCTTATGTAACAACCTACCATGCGGTACCTTGTCAAAGGCTTTGCTAAAGTCCATGTAGACCACGTCTACTGCACAGCCCTCATCTATCTTCTTGGTTACCCCTTCAAAAAACTCAATCAAATTTGTGAGACATGATTTTCCTCTCACAAAACCATGCTGACTGTTCCTAATCAGTCCCTGCCTCTCCAAATGCCTGTAGATCCTGTCTCTCAGAATACCCTCTAACAACTTACCCACTACAGATGTCAGGCTCACCGGTCTGTAGTTCCCAGGCTTTTCCCTGCCGCCCTTCTTAAACAAAGGCACAACATTTGCTACCCTCCAATCTTCAGGCACCTCACCTGTAGCTGTCGATGATTCAAATATCTCTGCTAGGGGACCCGCAATTTCCTCCCTAACCTCCCATAACGTCCTGGGATACATTTCATCAGGTCCCAGAGATTTATCTACCTTGATGCGCGTTAAGACTTCCAGCACCTCCCTCTCTGTAATATGTACCCTCCTCAAGACATCACTATTTATTTCCCCAAGTTCCCTAACATCCATGCCTTTCTCAACCGTAAATACCGATGCGAAATATTCATTTAGGATCTCACCCATCTCTTGTGGTTCCGCACATAGATGACCTTGTTGATCCTTAAGAGGCCCTACTCTCTCCCTAGTTACTCTTTTGCCCTTTATGTATTTGTAGAAGCTCTTTGGATTCACCTTTGCCTTATCTGCCAAAGCAATCTCATGTCCCCTTTTTGCCCTCCTGATTTCTCTCTTAACTCTACTCCGGCAATCTCTATACTCTTCAAGGGATCCACTTGATCCCAGCTGCCTATGCATGTCATATGCCTCCTTCTTCTTTCTGACTAGGGCCTCAATCTCCCGAGTCATCCAAGGTTCCCTACTTCTACCAGCCTTTCCCTTCACTTTATAAGGAATGTGCTTACCCTGAACCCTGGTTAACACACTTTTGAAGGCCTCCCACTTACCAGTCGTCCCTTTGCCTGCCAACAGACTCTCCCAATCAACTTCTGAAAGTTCCTGTCTAATACCATCAAAATTGGCCTTTCCCCAATTTAGAATTTTAACTTTTGGGCCAGACCTATCATTCTCCATAGCTATCTTAAAACTAATGGAATTATGATCACTGGTCCCAAAGTGATCCCTCACTAACACTTCTGTCACCTGCCCTTCCTTATTTCCCAAGAGGAGGTCAAGTTTTGCCCCCTCTCTAGTTGGGCCATCCACATACTGAATGAGAAATTCCTCCTGAATACACTCAACAAATTTCTCTCCATCCAAGCCCCTAATGCTATGGCTGTCCCAGTCAACATAAGAACATAAGAACATAAGAAATTGGAGCAGGAGTAGGCCAATCGGCCCCTGGAGCCTGCTCCGCCATTCAATAAGATCATGGCTGATCTGATCCCAACCACAAATCTAAAGAACACAAGAAGTCGGATCAGGACCCGGCCACATAGCCCCTGGGCCCTCTCCGCCACCCACAGGGCATTGACCGATCCGAACTCAGCTTCATGTCCAATTTCCTGCCCGCTCCCCATAACCCCTAATTCCCTTTACTTCTAGGAAACTGTCTATTTCTGTTTTAAATTTATCTAATGATGTAGCTTCCACAGCTTCCTGGGGCAGCAAATTCCACAGACCTACCACCCTCTGAGTGAAGAAGTTTCTCCTCATCTCAGTTTTGAAAGAGCAGCCCCTTATTCTAAGATTATGCCCCCTAGTTCTAGTTTCACCCATCTTTGGGAACATCCTTACTGCATCCACCCGATCAAGACCCTTCACAATCTTATATGTTTCAATAAGATCGCCTCTCATTCTTCTGAACTCCAATGAGTAGAGTCCCAATCTACTCAACCTCTCCTCATATGTCCGCCCCCTCATCCCCGGGATTAACCGAGTGAACCTTCTTTGTACTGCCTCGAGAGCAAGTATGTCTTTTCTTAAGTATGGAGACCAAAACTGTATGCAGTATTCCAGGTGCGGTCTCACCAATACCTTATATAACTGCAGCAATACCTCCTTGTTTTTATATTCTATCCCCCTAGCAATAAAAGCCAACATTCCGTTGGCTTTCTTGATCACCTGCTGCACCTGCATACCAACTTTTTGATTTTCTTGCACTAGGACCCCCAGATCCCTTTGTACTGCAGTACTTTCCAGTCTCTCGCCATTAAGAAAATAACTTGCTCTCTGATTTTTCCTGCCAAAGTGCATAACCTCACATTTTCCAATATTATATTGCATCTGCCAAATCTCCGCCCACTCACCCAGCCTGTCTATATCCCCTTGCAGGTTTTTTATGTCCTCCTCACTCTCTACTTTCCCTCCCATCTTTGTATCATCTGCAAATTTTGATATGTTGCACTCGGTCCCCTCCTCCAAATCGTTAATATAGATTGTAAAGAGTTGGGGACCCAGCACCGACCCCTGTGGAACACCACTGGTTACTGGTTGCCAGTCCGAAAATGAACCATTTATCCCAACTCTCTGCTTCCTGTTCGATAACCAATCCTCCACCCATGCCAGAATATTACCCCCAATCCCGTGATTTTTTATCTTAAGTAATTATCTTTTATGTGGCACCTTGTCGAATGCCTTCTGGAAGTCTAAATACACTACGTCCACTGGTTCCCCTTTATCCACCCTATACGTTATATCCTCGAAGAACTCAAGCAAATTTGTCAGACATGACTTCCCCTTCATAAAGCCATGCTGACTTTGTCCTATTAAATTATGCTTATCTAAATGTTCCGTTACTGTCTCCTTAATAATAGACTCCAAAATTTTACCCACCACAGATGTTAAGCTAACTGGCCTATAATTTCCAGCCTTCTGCCTACTACCCTTTTTAAATAACGGTGTTACATTAGCAGTTTTCCAATCTGCCGGGACCTCTCCTGAGTCCAGGGAATTTTGGAAAACTATCACCAAAGCATCCACAATCCCTACTGCCACTTCCCTCAAGACCCTAGGATGGAAGCCATCAGGTCCAGGGGATTTATCCGCCTTGAGTCCCATTATTTTACTGAGTACCATCTCTTGAGTGATTTTAATCGTATTTAGCTCCTCCCCCCCGAGAGTCCCCTGTTTGTCCAGTGTTGGGATATTCTTAGTGTCCTCTACTGTAAAGACTGAAACAAAATATTTGTTCAGCATTTTTGCCATCTCCATGTTTCCCACCATTAATTTCCCGGTCTCATCCTCTAAGGGACCTATGTTTGCCTTAGCCACCCTTTTTCTTTTTATATAACTATAGAAACTCTTGCTATCTGTTTTTATATTTTTTGCTAATTTCTTTTCATAATCTAACTTCCCTTTCTTAATCAATCCTTTAGTTACTTTTTGCTGTCTTTTGAAGAATTCCCAATCTTCTATCCTCCCACTAAGTTTGGCTACCTTATATGTCCTTGTTTTTAGTCGGATACTATCCTTGATTTCTTTACTTAGCCACGGATGGCTGTCATTTCTTTTACACCCTTTTTTCCTCAGTGGAATATAATTATTTTGAAAGTTGTAAAATAACTCCCTAAATGAACACCACTGCTCATGTACCGTCTTACCCTTTAATCTATTTTCCCAGTCCACTTTAATCAATTCCGCTCTCATACCATCATAGTCTCCTTTATTCAAGCTCAGTACGCTTGTTTGAGAATCAACCTTCTCACCCTCTAATTGGATATGGAATTCAACCATGTTGTGGTCGCTCGTTCCAAGGGGATCCTTAACTAGGACATTATTAATTAATCCTGACTCATTACACAGGACCAGGTCCAAGGTTGCCTGCCCCCTTGTAGGATCAGTTACATACTGCTCAAGAAATCCATCCCTGATGCACTCAATGAACTCGTCCTCAAGGCTGCTCTGCCCAATTTGATTTGTCCAGTTAATATGATAATTAAAATCCCCCATAATTATGGCTGTTCCCTTATTACATGCCCCGACTATCTCCTGATTAATACTTCTTCCAGCAGAGTTGCAACTATTAGGAGGCCTATATACTACGCCCACTAATGTTTTTTTTTCCCTTATTATTCCTTATCTCCACCCAAACTGTTTCATTATCTTGATGCTTTGTCCCAATATCATTTCTCTGTATTACAGTGATTCCTTCCTTTATTAACATAGCCACCCCACCTCCCCTTCCTTCCTGCCTGTCCTTCCTGATTGTTAAATACCCTGGCATATTTAATTCCCAGTCGTTGTCACCCTGCAGCCATGTTTCTGTAATGGCCACAAGATCATACCCATACGTAGTTATTTGTGCCGTTAACTCGTCCATTTTATTACGAATGCTACGTGCATTCAGATAAAGAACTTTCAAATCTGTTTTGTGACGCTTAGTTCCTGCTTTTTCCTTTTTTAACACTTTACCTATTACTCCATACCTTCTGTCCCTTCCTGTTACGCTTTCCTCTCTCTCCCTGCTCAGGTTCCCAACCCCCTGCCACTTTAGTTTAAACCCTCCCCAACAGCACTAGCAAACACTCCTCCTAGGACAGCGGTCCCGGCCCTGCCCAGGTGCAGACCATCCGGTTTGTACTGGTCCCACCTCCCCCAGAACCGTTTCCAGTGTCCCAGGAATTTGAATCCCTCCCCCTTGCACCATTCCTCTAGCCACGTATTCATTTGAAATATCCTCCTATTTCTACTCTGACTAGCACGTGGCACTGGCAGCAATCCTGAGATTACTACCTTTGAGGTCCTATTTTTTAATTTACCTCCTAACTCCCTATATTCTGCTTTTAGGACCTCATCCCCTTTTTTACCTATATCGTTGGTGCCTATGTGCACCACGACAGCTGGCTGTTCGCCCTCCCCCTCCAAAATGTTCTGTAGCCGCTCCGAGACATCCTTGATCCTTGCACCAGGGAGGCAACACACCATCCTGGAGTCTCGGTTGCGGCCGCAGAAACGCCTGTCTATTCCCCTTACAATTGAGTCCCCTATCACTATAGCTCTGCCACTCTTTTTCCTCCCAGCCTGTGCAGCAGAGCTACCCGTGGTGCCAGGAAGTTGGCTGCTGCTGCCTTCCCCTGATAAGTCATCCCCCCCAACAGCATCCAAAGTGGCATATCTGTTTGAGAGGGGGATGGCCACAGGGGACCCCTGCACTACCTGCCTGCATCTCTTACTCTTCCTGGTGGTCACCCATTCACTTCCTGCCTGTATACCCTTTACCTGCGGTGTGACCAACTCGCTAAACGTGCTATCCACGAGTTTCTCTGCATCGCGGATGCTTCACAGTGAGTCCACCCGCAGCTCCAGCTCCGAGATACGATCGGTCAGTAGCTGCAGGTGGACACACTTCCCGCACACATGGTCGGCAGGGACACTGGTAGTGTCCATGACTTCCCACATCTTGCAGGAGGAGCATATCACGGGTGCGAGGTCTGCTGCCATGACTTGCCTTAGCTGAGTTACCCCTTTTAAATTACGTTGAAATTAGAAAATGTTAACTATACTAGGGACCTAGGTTCACTAAAAAAAAACACTATCTGCTATAAAACCTGCAGATCTTCCCTTTCTTATTACTTTACTTACAGTAAAATGGTAGAAATACTCACCTGAACCTACTCACCAATCAGCTGCCTCCCCTGTGCCGCGTCACTTTCTGACTGGTGACGTCACCCCGAACTGCCGCTGGTCTCAGAGTCTCGCTATCAGAGTAAGCTCTGGTCTCGCTCTCTCCGCGCTGTTTATATCTCCGCTCTGGTCTCGCTCTTTACCGCCGCTCACCGCTCTCAGGTCCACTACCGCTCTGCAGGAAAAGCAAGGCAAAGCAGCACCTCCTTCCCCCACTTTACCAAACTCCCACACGTACCGAACTCTCAGCACACTGTGTTGTCCTCACACCGTGCTGTCCGCACTGACAGGCCCCTGTATTTCTACAGTTGAGACTCAGATGAGTCAGGCCTGCCCCACCTTCAGGGACCAATTGAATCTTGCTAACCAATTAACTTGCTACAGCAGCTCTCTGCTGAAGCCAGACAGAAACTTAGAAATTTAAACTTTTAAATTGACCTTAAACAGTTGAAGCAATATGCACTAGATTTAAAGAGATTAACCCTTAAAGAGATTAACCCTTCAACTCCCACACGTACCGAACTCTCAGCACACTGTGTTGGGAAAATTAAAGTCCCCTACTATTACCACCCTATTTTTCTTGCAGCTGTCTGTAATCTCCTTACATATTTGCTCCTCAATTTCCCCTTGACTATTTGGGGGTCTGTAGTACAATCTTATCAAAGTGATCTCTCCCTTCTTATTTTTCAGTTCTACCCATATAGACTCCGTGGGCGAACCCTCGGATATATCCTCTCTAACTACTGCCATGATGTTCTCCCTAATCAAGAACGCAACTCCCCCTCCTCTCTTACCTCCTGCTCTATCTTTCCTATAGCATCTGTACCCTGGAACATTGAGCCGCCAGTCCTGCCCCTCGCTTAGCCATGTTTCAGTAATAGCTATAACATCCCAGTCCCATGTACCCATCCATGCCCTGAGTTCATCTACCTTGCCCATCAGACTTCTTGCATTGAAATAAATGCAGTTTAATCTAGACTTCCCTTGGTCTTTGCCCTGCTTTCTCAGACCATCTGTCCGGTCATGTTTTGTACACTCTCCCTTACTGCTTTTTGTTTCTGTCACCACTTTACTTCCCACTGATTTCATGCATCGGTTCCCATCCCCCTGCCACTTTAGTTTAAACCCTCCCCAACAGCACTAGCAAACACTCCCCCGAGGACATTGGTTCCACTCTTGCCCAGATGCAGACCGTCCAATTTGTACTGGTCCCACCTCCCCCAGAATCGGTTCCAATGTCCCAGGAATTTGAATCCCTCCCTCTTGCACCATCTCTCAAGCCACGTATTCATCCTAGCTATCCTGTCATTCCTACTCTGACTAGCCCATGGCACTGGTAGCAATCCTGAGATTGCTACCTTTGAGGTCCTACTTTTTAGTTTAACTCCTAACTCCCTAAATTCAGCTTGTAGGACCTCATCCCGTTTTTTACCTATATCATTGGTACCTATATGCACCACGACAAGTGGCTGTTCACCCTCCCCCTCCAGAATGCCCTGCAGCCGCTCTGAGACTTCCCTGACCCTTGCACCAGGGAGGCAACATACCATCCTGGAGTCTCGGTTGTGTCCGCAGAAACGCCTGTCTATTCCCCTTACAATCGAGTCCCCTATCACTATAGCTTTGCTACTCTTTTTCCTGCCCTCCTGTGCAGCAGAGCCAGCCACGGTGCCATGAACCTGGCCGCTGTCACCTTCCCCTGGTGAGCCATCTCCCACAACAGTATCCAAAACGGTATACCTGTTTGAGAGGGGGATGGCCACAGGGGACCCCTGCACTACCTGCCTGCACCTCTTACTCTGCCTGGTGGTCACCCATTCACTTCCTGCCTGTACTCCCTTTACCTGCGGTGTGACCAACTCGCTAAACATGCTATCCACGTGTTTCTCTGCATCGCGGATGCTCCACAGTGAGTCCACCCGCAGCTCTAGTTCCGAGATACGATCGGTTAGTAGCTGCAGGTGGACACACTTCCTGCACACATGGTCGGCAGGGACACTGGTAGTGTCCATGACTTCCCACATCTTGCAGGAGGGGCATATCACGGGTGCGAGGTCTGCTGCCATGACTTGCCTTCGCTTAGTTACCCCTTTTAAATTAAGTTGAAATTAGAAAATGTTAACTATACTAGGGACCTAGGTTCACTAAAAAAAACATTACCTGCTATAAAAGCTGCTTAGTTTCCCAGCTCTTAGTTTAAACCAATGCCCTAATTTAGAGAAAAAAAAACAGTAATACTCACCAACCAATCACTTACCTGCTGTCCTGTGACATCACTCCTTGGTTTTCTGTTGTTGTTTTTGATCTGTTCAGGTCCGCCGCTGCTCTGGTCTCGGGCCTCGGTCCGCCGCTCTTTAATCCCCGCTCTCGGTCTCTCTCCTCTGCTCCCGTTCAGGTCCGCCGCTGCTCTGGTCTCGGGCCTCGGTCCGCCGCTCTTTAATCCCCGCTCTCGGTCTCTCTCCTCTGCTCCCGTTCAGGTCCGCCGCTGCTCTGGTCTCGGGCCTCGGGCCGCCGCTCTTTAATCCCCGCTCTCGGTCTCTCTCCTCTGCTCCCGTTCAGGTCCGCCGCTGCTCTGGCCTCGGGCCTCGGGCCGCCGCTCTTTAATCCCCGCTCTCGGTCTCTCTCCTCTGCTCCCGTTCAGGTCCGCCGCTGATCTGGCCTCGGGCCTCGGGCCTCGGGCCGTCGCTCTTTAATCCCCGCTCTCGGTCTCTCTCCTCTGCTCCCGTTCGGGTCCGCCGCTGCTCTGGCCTCGGGCCTCGGGCCGCCGCTCTTTAATCCCCGCTCTCGGTCTCTCTCCTCTGCTCCCGTTCAGGTCCGCCGCCGCTCAGGTCTCGGGCCTCGGGCCGCCGCTCTTTAATCCCCGCTCTCGGTCTCTCTCCTCTGCTCCCGCTCAGGTCTCGGGCCTCGGGCCGTCGCTCTTTAATCCCCGCTCTCGGTCTCTCGCCTCTGCTCCCGCTCAGGTCTCGGGCCTCGGGCCGCCGCTCTTTAATCCCCGCTCTCGGTCTCTCTCCTCTGCTCCCGTTCAGGTCCACCGCCGCTCTGGTCTCGGGCCTCGGGTTAAATACATTTCTGAGTTTCATGCCATCTGCAAACTTTGAAATTACATCCTCTATACCCAAGTCTAGGTCATTAATATACATAAAAAAGAGCAGTGGTCCTAATACTGACCCCTGGGGAACACCACTGTTTACTTCCCCCCAGTCTGAAAAACATCCATTCACCACTATTCTCTGCGTTCTGTCCCCTAGCCAAAATGTTTCCACTTGTGGGGGGAGTCCAAAACTAAGGGCCATAA
Organism: Heptranchias perlo; assembly: GCF_035084215.1. Lineage (NCBI taxonomy): Eukaryota > Metazoa > Chordata > Chondrichthyes > Hexanchiformes > Hexanchidae > Heptranchias > Heptranchias perlo. The sequence goes on from NC_090327.1 coordinate 107,526,091, forward strand.
ATATAAGATAGTCATCAATAAATCCAACAAGGAAATCAGGAGGAACTTCTTTACCCAGAAAATGCTTAGAATGTGAAATTCGCTACCACAAGGACTAGTTGAGGCGAATGGCATAAATGCATTTGTGTGAAAGCTAAATAAACACATGACGGAACATAGGAACAGGAGTAGGCCATTCAGCCTCTCAAGCCTGTTCTGCTGTTCAATTAGATCATGGCTGACCTGTATCTTAACTCTTTCTACCCGCCTTGGTTCTGTAATTTTAAAATTCTCATCCTTGTTTTCAAATCCCTCCATGGTCTCACCCCTCCCTATCACTGTAACCTCCTTCAGCCCTACAACCCTCCGAGATCTCTGCGTTCCTCCAATTCTTGCCTCTTGCACATCACCGATTTTAATTGCTCCACCTGTGGCTTCAGCTGCCTAGGCCCCAAGCTCTCGAATTCCCTCCCTAAACCTCTCCACCTCTCTCTCCTCCTTTAATGCACTCCTTAAAACCTAATTAATTGTTGTCGGCAAACTTAGATGTATGGCTCTCTATTCCTTCATCCAAATCATTTATAAATATACTGAAAAGCAGAAAGGAATAGAAGGTTATGCTGATATAGTTAGATGAAGAGGGGTAGGAGGAGGCTTGTTTGGAGTATAAACACCAGCAGAGACCAGTTGGGCCGAATGGCCTGTTTCTGTGATATAAATTCTATGTAATTCTAAGTAATAGTTACTATTTTCCACTTATTCCTCAGCTTACATCTTTTACAGTTTTCACATCTTTTCTTCTTACTGTTATAGTACTTAAAGAATTTGTAACTGTTATATTTAGCCTTTGCTGCTGTTTTTTTCCCCATTCCTTCTCTCCGTTTATCCTTTTAATGTGTTTCTGCATTTTCTCATCTTCCCATTCCCCTTCCTCTCTGCAGGATTTGTAGAGGGTTTTCTTTTTTTTTTGTTTCACTTTTAATTTGCTTGGTAATGGATTTTGGCTCCCATTTGTTCAGTCTGAGTATGTTGAATTTAGGTACTTATTTATCTTGCATGCTCAGCATTATCCCTACTTGGCCTACACTGAACAACCTCCCCCAGTCCATTTGCTTTAGCTTTTATCTCATTTATTTACAATTAACCCTTATGAAGTTATACATGTTTCCTGGTCTTGGATATTTCTAACTCCCAGATCATGTGAAACTTTGTCATTCTGTGTTCACGGCCCCATTGGGTGCTGTGTCCTTGGACATTTATGGTGAGTGTTTAATAAATGGAGGATTAATTATTCCAGCCTTTAAATAAAAGAGATAAACGTTTTAGATGTGAAGAGATTTTATTTAACAAATGAACATTATGCAAATAATAATTTGAATGCGCTGGGATTTAGATTTAATAACTATAGAATTAAAGGTGAAAATTTATACACAGGAAAGTAAATAAGAAAATGTTTACTAAATTAAGTTTAGCACAGTATAATTTAGAGACTGAAAATGTTATTGTAAAGGGATTTGTAAATCTGCATGGCAAAACTGATGAAAAGCTTTATAATTTTGCAGTAAATACTACGACTCTTGGGATTCATCTCCAATTGGAAGAGATAGGCAGCAGAAATATAGATGATCACAGGAGGGATTGCACTTCAGTGACGGTGGGGTCAGCTTGTGAAATGCACAGCCCACAAATGGATGAATTATCATTTGAAGCTGAGCCTTGGGCAGGCAGCTGTGCGCATTGTTCTCAATGGTTCAAACAGTGAACCAAATGAACTGTTAAGCACAAACAAAATGTATTTTGACAAAGATTTACAAAAATATGGGGGAAAAAATTTGATAAGGGCCGTTTTCGGGCGGGGGTAGTGTGATGTGCCAGTACCCAACACCCGATGGCCCCTACGCAGACAGCATGTGAACTTTGTGCTGCCTGCTACATACCATGATATCTCCATGCAGCCAGCACTACCCACACTGTTGAGAGGCTGCACGGAGAATGAGGAAGTTGGAAATGGGGCGTGTACAGCACACGTCATCAGCAGCCTGCACCTCTTAAAAGTGCAGGTACACATTTCAAATGGTAGGTACACAGCTTACTAGAAGGGAAAAATGGCCACGAGAATAGCAGGACTGGCACGAGAGAGGGCTCCATGCTTCTCCGATGATGCACTGGAGGCCCTGGTGGAAGGGGTGGACAAAAGGAGGGCCAACATGTACCCACAGGGTGGCAGGAGACCCTCCAGACTGCAGCTCCGCAAGCACTGGCAGGCTGTGGTGCAGGAAGCCAATGCCAGGAGCGTTGCACCACGCAGGAGATACGGCATTGTCATTGCCATCAGTAAATGTATGAGTGATAAATCTACAAATACTGCATCTGTTAAGATACCAGGACCAAAACAGGTCACCACGAAATAAATCCAACCTTAATTATCCATGAAAACCTAAAGCAGGACTGTCTGTGCAATTTTGTTGTCATTGTGGGCCACTTAGGTGCATACTGTATTGTTTGCTAGTAAGGTAAGTGGGTAACAATGGACCTAGATTAATACAGTGTGATGCATTTAGGTAGCCAGCACAGAATATGCGTATCAATTTACAGGGACCAATAATGAAATCGGTCTAGAGAGAAAAAGATCGAGGCATTATTGTGCACAGATCACTCAAGGTTCATGACCAAAGCAGATAAGCCATAGCCAAAGCAAAAAGGTTATTGGGCTGTATTAATAGAACCATTATGCTTCCAGTAAAATGTGTTGACTCGTGTAGGCTTGGAGTTGATTGCCTCTGTACATTTTTAGATATTATGCTTGCGAGAGAGAAAAAAAGTCTTGGGAGGAATTGACACAAACCTCACAGAATAAACACGGTGAAACATTAATTTTAATGTCTTTAATCTGGCCAATTAATATCCATAATAAAGATTAAAATTGTCTTTAATCTGGCTAAATATGTCCATAATAAAGAATATCAAAGAAGCAGTATTAATGCCTCTAACATTAACCCTGTAAACTTGCAAAAAAGGAATTAGCAACAAAAATAAATCAACATAGTTAGATTAAATAATTAAAATGCAATCTGGAAATTTCTCAACAGAATTATAAACATGATCAGTAACTAATTAAATTTCTTTCAGAGTACCCCTACAGGCATTAGTGTGCACCACTGAGACCAAGGGGTCTCTACAGGCCTGACAGCAAACTTTGATATCCTGAAGGCACAACCTTCACGGGTCAGATCTCTTGCTGATATGTAGCTGAAGGTCAGAGATAGATCCATAAACTGCATCCAAGGAGAAAAACTTTTACTTAGGCCCATTATGATTTGCTTTGAAAGGGTCAGACCACATGAAGAAGGTAGGGACCTTAGCTGCCTGAAGCTTTTTTTTCCAGAAGAGCATAATTTGCTTTTTTTTTATGTGTGTGGGTGGCTTAAAAATCTTCTACTAAGCACAGGACTGTTATGCTTTCCCACATAAAAGAGCTTCCTTTCTTTCTTGGTGTTCGTGAGATTCAAATAACAGGCAAACTGAATGACAGAAGCACAATGTTACTCTTGGTCTGGTCAATGTGTAATGAATACATTCCAATCCTCCAGGGAGCTGGAACCTCTCTAGGGACAATATTCTGGGCAGTGAGCTTCGAATAAAAGCTGAGAGAGATTGATACTCTTCTCATACATCTGAGAAATCTAAACAACTGAAGATTCTTGCTAAGACATCAGGTCATCATTTTCCTCTCAAGTCTACAATTTCTATTTTTGAAAGCTTTTCGATCTTTAGTCATGTCCCCATACCATTTCTCCAACTGGTCAATCTATGGCCTCGTTTCCCAATTGCCATTAGTTTGTCCACAGAAAAAAAACATGCAACGTCCAACCTGGATTGCTCTGCTTTGATTCACAAGCCTACTTTTAACAACTCACGATAATGTTGTCAATAATGTCATCAACCTCTGAATGTATCGCAGCAGGAGAAGCAGAGGCAGCCACAGATAATAAAAATGCGTACTCCTGTGACTCGGCCAACGTTGTCTACCTCATACGTTGCAGGAAAGGATGCCCCGGAGCATGGTACATTGGCGAGACCATGCAGACACTGTGACAACGGATGAACGGACACCGCACAACAATCGCCAGACAGGAGGGTTCCCTCCCAGTCGGGGAACACTTCAGCAGTCAAGGACACTCAGCCTCCGATCTTCGGGTAAGCGTTCTCCAAGGCGGCCTTCGAGACACACGACAACGCAAAATCGTCGAGCAGAAATTGATAGCCAAGTTCCGCACCCATGAGGATGGCCTCAACCGGGATCTTGGGTTCATGTCACGCTACGTGTAACCCCACCAGCGAAAAAAGAGTTATCTGTTTTTAATACAACTGGCCATTCTTTGTCTCTCTCTCTCTCTCTCTCTGTCTTTGTAATCTGACCGCATGTGTATTCAGTGGTCTTAGGTGTAATGTTCCCCTGTCTGAACACCATCCATGCAGAGGTGTGATAACAGGCAGTTGGAAAGATTATCTGTAATCACCAGGCATTGTTCTGTGACTATATATGCGGTGCTTTGATGGAAACCTTCACACATCTGATGAAGGACGAAAGCTCCAAAAGCTTGTGATTTTCAAATAAAACTGTTGGACTATAACCTGGTGTTGTAAGATTCCTTACATTTGTCCACCCCAGTCCATCAACAGCATCTCCACATCTATGAATAATGTCAAGGATACCATATGCTTTTTTAACAGCCTTCTCAACTTGTCCTCCCACCTTCAAAGATTTGTGTACATACACCTCCAGTTCTCTCCTGAACCAAAATGTATCACTTCACACTTCTTTGTGTTAAATTTCATCTGCCATGTGTCTGCCCATTTCACCAGTCTGTCCATGTCCCCCTGAGGTCTGTTACTATCCTCCACATTGTTTACTACATTTCCGAGTTCCATATCATCTGCAAACTTTGAAATTAAACCCAGAAACCCACGACCAGATTATTAATATATATCAAAAAGAGCAGTGATCCTAATACTGACCCCTGGGAAACACCATTGTATACTTCCCTCCAGTCTGAAAAACAACCGTTCACCACGACTCTCTGCTTTCTGTCCCTCAGCCAATTTGGTATCCACACTGACACTGTCCCTTTAATCCCACGGCTTTAATTTTGCTAACAAGTCTATTATATGGTACTTTATCAACTGCCTTTTGAAAATTCATATACAAAACATCATCCACACTACTCTCATCAACCCTCTCCGTCACTTCATCAAAGAACTCAATCAAGTTAGTCAAACACGATTTTCATTTAACAAATCCGTGCTAACTTTCATTTATTAGCCCATATTTTTCCAATTGCCAATTAATTTTGTCTCAGATTATTATCTCTAAAAGCTTCCCCACCACCGCTGTTAGGCTGACTGGCCTGGTTTATCCCTCTCCCCTTTTTTGAACAGGGGTATAACATTTGCCATCCTCCAGTCCCCTGGCACCGCCATTATATCTAAGGAGGATTGGAAGATTATGGCCAGAGCCTTCGTAATTTCCACCATTACCTCCTTCAGTAACCTAGGATGCATCCCATCTGGACCGGGTGACTTTTCTACTTTGAGTTCTGCCAACCTTTTAAATACCTCCTCTTTATTTTTATCCTATCCAATATTGCAAATACCTCCTCCTTTACTGCTACATTGGCAGCATCCTCTTCTCTGGTGAAGAAAGATGCAAAGTACTCATTTAGTACTTCAGCCATACCCTCTGCCTCCACAAGAAACTCTCTTCTTTGGTCCTTAATCGGTCCCAAACTTCTTTTGACTACCCTTTTACTATTTATATGTTTATAAAAAACATTTGGGTTTCCTTTTATTTTAGCCGCTAATCTATTCTCATATTCTTTCTTTGCCGCTCTTAGTCCCTTTTTCTGTTCTCCTCTGTACTTTCTGTATTCTGCTTGGTTACCTACTATATTATGAATCTTATGTTTATTATAAACCTCCTTTTTCTGTTTCATTTTAATCTCTATATCTTTAATCATCCAGGGCACTCTAGCTTTGGAAGCCTCTCCTTTCCTCCTTGTGGGAATATGTCTACTCTGTACCTGAACAATCTCCTCCCACTATTCAATTACTGTTTTGCCTACCAATTTTTGATTCCAATCCACCTAGGCCAGAACTCTATTTAACTCACTGAAATTAGCAGTAAGTGTCCTCCAGTTAAGTGTTTTTACATTTGATTGTTCCTTGTCCCTTTCCATAACTATGCTGAACCTGATGATATTATGATCACTGTTCCCCAAATGCTCCCTCACTGAAACATGCTCCACTTCATTGCCCAGAACTAGATCCAGCACTGCTTCCCCCCTCATTGGGCTGGAAACACACCTTCTTGCAATCTTCTTTTATTGTGTTAGCCTTGGCTCGATGGTAGCACTCTCTCTTCTAAGTCAAAAGGCCGTAGGCTCAAGCCCCACTCCAGAAACCTGAGTACAGAATACAGGCAGACACTTCCTGCAGTATTGAGGGAGTGCTACAATTTCGGAGGTGATGTCTTTCAGATAAGACGTTAAAGTGAGAACCCAAGTGCCCTCTCAGATGGACATAAAAGATCCCATGGCGCTATTCGAAGAACAGCAGGGGAGTTCTCCCCAGTGTCCTGGCTAATATTTATCTCTCAACCAACATCACTAAAACAGATTTTTTGGCCATTAATCTTACTGCTGTTGGTGGGACCTAGCAACGTGCAAAATTTTCTGCCAAGATTTTCCTGAGGTAGTTAAAGGCACTATAAAAATTCAAGTTCTCTCTGTCTTTGTTTATTTTCTAAATCTATATAAATATAAGATCTTAGTTCTCACTTTCAAAGTTACTTAAAAGTACAGATGATTTTTGCATTTGTAAAACATATTGCAATATTGCACCTAGTCAATCAATGAAGGATGAAAATAAGAAACCACTCCAGCATTAATGAGACTGGTAACATAACTGATCAGTAAATCAGAATCTGATCCATCTGTATCTATAGTTTTAGTTCAGATTTTCAGCATCCGCATTATTTTGCTTTTGTTTTTTCTGCATCTTTCGGTAGCCTTGCATCGCTTCAGAAGTCACACTTTGTTACAGATGCAAAACAATCCTATGAAAAGATAAAGATTATCCTGGAGCCTGACATTTGCACAGCTCCATCTGCTGCCTGATTGATCTCAGCAGTTTGTAAGAGTCAATGAAAGCAACAGCCAGGAGAAATAAGTAATGAAAGTCTTTTCTAACTCCTATGTATGGAAACTCTATCTGTTTAGTGTTATCCAAAGTAACACCCAGAGGGAACCCACCTCCTTCTAATCACCTCAGTCTGAGACTGAAATCACTTCCCTTAAGGTTGAACTTGGTCAGACCTTTTTCTTGGTCAAACAATATTATTACATCCATGTAACTTCATTAATTTACATCTTTCTAGGTTATGTTTGCGTCACAGCTCAGTATTTCTCTTATATGTCAAGACAAAAACTCCTAGAATCTGCTACTGTAGTATCTCAGGACCCAAATCCCTCCTCTAGCTCCTCTCGTAGAAATGGAAAAAACAAGAGTGTTCTTGTCTTTGGAGAAAGGATTTCAAGCACTTTGTCTACTTCCAAAAAGCAAGTTGTTTGGCCCATTTTTCAGGCATCCAGGGGGACTACCTAAAGCAGCGTTAGGTCCCTTGCCTATACTTATGAGGGATCTAATGCCTGTTTTAGGATCCCTCTGGCAAATTAGGCTGTCCTGAAAGGAGCAGACGTCGGGCCTACTCCATTCAGGTTTTACTGTCGTGGATGAGGCCTAACAAGCAATCATCACCAAAAAGGCAAGGGCGCTGCCGGCTAGGCAAGATTCCTGAAATTTGATTCCTCCAGAGGCACGACAGGTACCGGCAGCTTGCCTGAAATATTAAGATGAAGCCCAAGGAACAATTTTAGGTGGATCTTGGGCAGGCCTTTTCTGGTGTGTCCTATAACAGCTGCGAACCAATGTATCCTCCATAACTTCTACCATATAACTTAGATAATGGTCAGCTTCAATTGTCTGCACTTTGTTATCCAGCTGCAACTAAAATGTAACTAAGTAAGTAAGCACAGGCACTAGTGTATGTATATATATATATATATATATATATATATAAAAATATATAAATTCAATAGAAAAGGGAATAGTGCCAGTGCACTGGCAGACTGCTAATGTGATTCCTATATAGAAAAAGAGAGATAGAATAAATCCAAAGAACTCTAGACCAATTAGCTTAACATCAGTGGTAGGAAAGATAATGGAATCTTTACTCAAAGATGTAACAGAAAAACATCTAGAAAGCGAAAATATAATAAAGAATAGTCAGCACGGATTTCAAAAAGGAAGGTCATGCTTGACCAACCTTATTGAATTCTTTGAAGTAGTAACCAAAAGAGTAGACAAGGTTAATGCAGTGGATGTGACATACATGAACTTTCAAAAGGCCTTCGATAAGTTACCGCAGACTCATGGCTAAGGTCAGAGCATGTGGAGTCGGGGACAAGTAGCAGAATGGATAGCAAACTGACTACAAAACAGAAAACAGAGAGTACGGATTAACGGTAGTTATTCAGAATGGCGGAAAGTGAGAAGTGGTGTTCCACAGGGATCGGTGCAGGGACCACTGTCATTCCCCATTTACATAAACGATTTAGACTCGGGAAGTACAATATCAAAATTTGCAGATGACACCAAATTGGGGGATATAGTTAATACTGAGGAGGACCGTGACAAAATACAGGAAGACGTGTGTAAATGGCAAATCAATTTCAATATAGATAAGGGTGAGGTGGTGCATTTTTGTAGGAAGAATAAAGAGACAACCTACTCCCTAGAAAATATGAGTCTAAATAGGGTAGAGACATAAAAGGATCTAGGGATACAGATAGACCAATCATTGAAAGTAGCAACGCAGGTTAGCAAAGTCATAAAAAGTATAAACAAAGCATTGGGATTCATTTCTAGAGGAATAGAATTCAAAAGCAGAAAAGTTATATGAAACTTATATAGAACTTGTGCACAGTTCTGGTCTCCCTATTACAAAAATGATATAGAAGCACTGGGGAAAATGCAAAAAAAATTACAAGGATGATACTAGAACTGAAGGGTACAACGATCAGGAAAGACTAAAGAGGCTGGGGCACTTTACTCTAGAAAAGAGAAGACTGAAAGGTGACCTGATAGAGGTCTTTAAAATTATGAAGGGGTTCAATAGTGTAGACCTAGAGCGGATGTTTCCACTTGTGGGGGAGTCCAAAACTAGGGGCCATAAATATAAGATAGTCACTAATAAATCCAATAAGGAATTCAGGAGAAGCTTCTTTACCCAGTGGTGAGGATGTGCACCTTATACCACGTGGAATGGTTGAGGCGGATATCACAGATGCATTTAAGGGGAAGCTAGATAAGAACATGAAGGAGAAAGAAACAGAAGGATATGTCGATAAGGTGAGATGAAATAAATAGAGTGGGAGGAGGGTCAAGTGGAGCATAAACACCGATTTAGAATTGTTGAGCCAAATGGTTAGTTTATTTGCTGTAAATTCTACACAATTCTAATTAAGTTGCTATGCAAAGCAACTAATTAATGTGCATAAAATTTACTACAGTTAGTTAATTTGTTATGCTACTTTAAAAGGTTAATCTGCCAAAGTACATTAAAACATTATCAATTTATTGGTCAGAGATAATACAGTCAAATAACTGCAGAATGTACAATCCAAATTATTTGTTGTACAATAAATCTTTCAAGTGTTCCCTATTAAAATGCACACTTTTTTGATATTGGTTAATTCATTGGCATTTAACAGTTTGTTATGTCTACATTACCAACTACATCTCGCAACGTTTGAAACTAAGGTATGTTGTGTAAATCCAGCATTTTCCTCATAAGTAATCTTAGAATAATATCATTTTTAGTCATCATCTTCTTCCTATTGATAAGTTAATGTTCTCTCCCTTCCAAATATAAATACGAGGAAAGACTTGAAAATTTGGGTCTTTTGTCGTTAGAATCACGCAGATTATGGAACAATACAATAGAAGATTTTTAAAATATGCAATGCTGGGATTGGGTAGATTGAAGCAAACTGTTTCCAGTAGTTGAGGTGTGAAAAACAAGGGGGCCATAGATACAAGATTAAATGTAAGAGATTTAGAACAGCTAGCAGGAGAAAATTCTTCTTACAGGGAGTTGTGAGGCTGTCGAATTAGCATCCAGGGTTAGTGGTTGAGGCAGAAACTATGTCAATATTCAAGATTAGATTGGATTGGTGGGCGAAGGAAAAGGAGTTGACGGGATATGAGAACATGGTGGGTAAATGTGATTAAGACTATTTGCTTGTGTGGAGGGTAAAGACCGACACGGACTGGATGGGCCAAATGGTCTGTTTCCATGTTGCAGCTTCTATGTATTTCTCTTCTAAAGGTGCTGATTCATGGGGGACAGTTTTAGCCCAAGAACTGTTGGGTTTGAGTCAGGTGGGAGGTGAAAATTGTATGTTTTTCGATCGAGACCGCAACCCGGCTCAAACCTGCCCACTTCTGGGTTTAATGTGGCCGCGTTTGGATGCGTACACGGAACAGAATTGTGAAGGTCACGTCCCCCATTAGTGCCGGCGGGCGGGTCATTAGCAGGACAATTAAGGTCATTAAGAGAGTTGAGGAGGTCTTTTTTAATTGAGTCTGACCCAACTTCAAATTTAACGTCTCCAGCACAGTTTTCCCGGGGCTTCTGAATCTCACTGAACTGGAGGCGAGATTCAGCCGCAGTTAATTTGGGTTTATAAACCTGTGATTACCCCATCTGAATAAAAGGTCAGTTATTGCAGCTGGTCTCTCAGTTCTCTCAGGCAAACGTTTGGCTGAGAGTTCTTGTGTTGGGACAGCTTTTACAAAACTTTGGAGCCTTTCAAACTAACAAGATCAGGATGCGGGGGGGGGGGGCGGACTGGATGTATTTAAGAGGACATCAGAGGAGGAGGAAAATGACCATCCATGGCAGCCACATCTTGCTGTGTTTGGATCTGCAGATGCACAAGAGAGAGGTACACATCTCAGTTCTGGAGAACAACAGAGAGAAGAGCTGTGTAGAGAACAGCTGAGAGGGGAGCAATAGCGGGGCCGAGGCTGTAGGAGGCACTACCCATGTGAGAAGGTATACAGGCAGAGGCTGAGCTTCCTGGACCTCTCTGAGGAGCAGTGCCTCCGTCGGCTCAGATTGAGTTGGCAGATGGACGAGACATTTGCAGCCTCTTTGCATTACCCGTCGCAGTAAAAGTCACCACAGCCCTCAATTTCCTTGCCTCTGGCTCATTCCAGGGCGCCACTGGTGACATCAGTCGTCTGCACATAAGTATATAAGGCAGGTGATAGATGGGTTGTTTCCAGGGCGATTGCTTACGTGAACGTCCACCGTGACGACAATAGCCAGAATGAGCAGGCAGTCGGTTTTGCCTCTCTGGCTGGCTTCCCACCGGTGCAGGGTGCAATCAATTACACACACGTGGCAATCCGAGGACCACCACAGCATCCAGGAATCTTCAACACCTGAAAGGAGCTTCGATCTATCAATGCACAACTGGTGTACAACCATAAGAAGAGATTTCTACAGGTGTGCACCAGATTCCCTGGTAGCTGTCATGATGCATTTATACTGCACCAGTCCAACATTCCAGACCTCTTTCAAACAGGAGACAGACTTAATGGCAGGCTTATTGGAGACAAGGGTCAAACTTGGCTCATGACACCTTTGAGGAACCCCACCAATGAGGAAGCCATCGGCATGTTGAAGATGTGCTTCAGGTGCCTGAATAGGTCTGGAGGCGCCCTCCAGTACTCGCCAGCAAGGGCATCCGGAATCATAGTGATGTGCTACGTCCTACACAACATAGCGCAGCAGAGAGGTTTAGAGATAGAGGAGGATGAAGGCGTTCATCAATCATCCTCTGGTGGTGACAACATTGAAGAAGAGGAGGAGGAGGAGGAGAAATATGAAAATGGGCACCCATTGCCAGACCAGCTGTGCACATTGCTGCCTGAGATGCCAGGGATGCCCTCATCTCTCACAGGTACCCTTAGAGTGGGAAAAAAGAGACAGTGAAATACTCAGGCAGGCTCTCGCTACTGCCAACTCCACCTCCCCCCCCACCCCCCCCCCCCCCCAACAAAACAGTCCTTCAACATGCAAACACCCATTACTAATCTGCCCAATGAGGCGTGTCATGTATTGGCATTCATCATGAAATAAATGAAAGGACCAATTCACAATCGGGACACAATAATGGTCAAGACATGGAAGTGATGATAATTAATAAACTTTATTTGCCAATATTAAAAAAAGGAAACTTCACAAAATAACACTTCTTCAAATACCCATCTACATACCTTGGTGAACTATATTATTCTTCAACTTACGCTTCTTACCGCTTCTACATAGTGCATCCTCTGTGGTTTCAGCAGAGGTAGTGATATGTTGCTCAGATACATGCCCTGACTGCTGAGATGCTTTTGACCTATGACCTCTGGGTTTTGGAGCCCGTTTGGGCCCCGCCAAAGACTGTACCACCTGCACCTGTGCAGGGGTAGATTCGGCCATCGGGAGAGGAGGCAGCATGTCCGGTAGTAGTTGGGGGGGATTGGCAACGGGTGGGACATGGGAGTGCTTTGAGTGGAGTTCCCACTTCCATGTCCTCTTTTGCCATCATCCCTCTCCTGGGCCAGTGCTGCATCACTCCCACCAGTCTGCTGAAGAGCAGCTTGGTGCAGATCAGTGACATGTCGTAAGGACATGGATAAGGTATCTGTCATCCTGTTTAAGGTGACAGACATGCTGGCTTCCAAAGTCAGCATGGCCGTTATCATGGCCTGCATAGACTAATGTGAGAGCCATGCTTGAAGCTCCCTGGAGGCGGCCATTCTCTCCATGGCAGGCATTCTCGCAATTACCTGCGCCATCAATCCACTCATGTTGGATTTGGACTCCTCCATCCTGTCCCTTATGATGGAGAATGTGTTTTGCACGTTTTCCAGTACCTCGCAAAGGTGCAGCTCTACCTCAATCATTCTCATTCTCAACGATGGCCCCTGGGGTTCAGCATCTGTGTCCAGCTGAGCAGAGCTTGGAGAGGAGTGTGCCTCCCAACATGGACTCTCCATAGCTGTGCCCCTGTCACCAGTGTCTGCTTGTGCTCACTTGTGAGTTGTGAACCACCAGGTGACACTCCAACTAACTGTGTAAGAGGACCCACCGAAATGTGCTGGTGCATGGCTGTATGTCCTGTGACGGTGCACCCTCAGAAGGAATGAGGTCCTGAGGAATCAATGTCATTCATCCACATTCTTCTTGTACGCGTGAAGGCCCTGGAAGACAAAAGAAAGCATTATGAATTAGTCATGGCAAAGTAACAATCTTGCCAACCACCATACTCGGGTTTCTCATAGTTCAGTCATTGATGAAATTAATTCATCATGTGTGTGAAAGGTGTTTAAATTCTGTCACCAGTCATCTGTGGGTTCCCAGTCTATCCATCTCCAATAGGGAAGCAGAAGTACCATTTATCTCCATGGCGTCTTCCTCTGCCTCTGTCAGTTGCACTATCTGTGGCGGTCTACCTCCAGTCATCTCCCTCTCCCTTGAATTTTGAGCTCTCATCTCCTACATGGGGCGCAAGAACAAACCTGTGTGTGACTGAAGGTGACGTATTCACCCGATGGATACAGTGCATTGGGGGAGGGTGACTATGAGATAGATACATCATATTGCAGAAGGATTGGGTTGAGAGGCAGCGATGGATAGATACATGGGGAGGTGAGGAAGTGCATAGAAAGTGAAGGATGGTTGCTGCTGAAACTTAAGTGGGTGTGAGGAGTGATGTGATGGAGCAGACTTGGCAAGAGAGGGGGAGGGGGGTGGTGATATACATCACAGGATGTACATGAATCAGCAACTGTCCTCACTTTTCCTGACCTGATTAGGTCATTAAAGTACTTCCTGCACTGCAGCCAAGACCGGGGCACCGTACCCCTGCTTCTCACTTCCTCAGCCACCTCCAGCCACGCCTTCTTGATGGCAGAACCAGGTTTCTTCCTCCCATCGCTGGGGTAAATTATTTCCTCCTGGTCCCAGCAGTACTTCAAGGGAACCATCTGTAAATCTGGGTATTGACCTTTGCTCTCTTTGAATCCATTGTTTCGTTTCCTCCTTTCTCCTCCAAAATCCATTTTTGCATTGTCCCTTTCAATAGTAGACTTCAGATTGTGTCATGTGGGTGCGCAGTACGCCCGCTGCATAGCTTGGAGATGTGAAACCTGAAAGCAAAAATAATTGGCTTCAGTTAAGTTGAGATCACAGATTCTGACGCGCTCACTTCACTTCTGGGTTCCACGCGGGAAAATCTATCTGCCCCGTCCCCGCTCTCTTCCGTCTCCAGGTAAAAATCATGCCCATGGAGTCCGGATCCTCTGCCACCAACAGGCCTCTGGGATCTAGCCCAAATGACCATTCTCTCTAAAAAATGTCAGCAGTATTTTGACTATATGACAAACACAGCTAATTCTGTCCTTATGTTTACATCTGCACATTTTCAGCAGAGGCTACTGGATAGTGATCAGGTGCAGAAGCCCTGGTTAATTTCCCCCCTCTCCCTCCAACCCAGGGGTTATAAGCCCAATTATAGCACCTGAACTGTCACTGCTGCTGGGAACAGGCATAGACTGGGAATTGAGAGTGGGACCATCCCCCTGTGTATTAATACCATACCAAGCAGTGCCTTCACCCACTAAGCCATTCACGGAAGCTGCTAGCATTATCTAATAACAATCCATATCATATTAAAAAAGTTACTTTAAAGGTCTATCTACCTATCATCTTCCTAAATATGACTCAGTGAAATAATTAATATAAGATAAGCAAGTCCTTCAGTAGCATTGGCAATTATACAATACTTTGAAGCATGCATATAATTGCTAAAAAATATAATGTACACCTAACTTACTGTTGCTTCATCTCAGCAAACTGATCAGGATATTATTGTTCTGGTCATTTTTTTTTAATGTAGTAAGTAGTAAGTTCCATGCATCATCTCTAAGAAATGAGGCCATTACCTTCATAGATATAACAGAAACCAAGAAATATCATTACTATTCTGGCACTGCATATGATGCCTTTAAGTCAGATGAGATTTCTAAGGTCAAATTATAGGTTGATTTACAACTTCCCAACAGCCAAAACACTTTCGGTAGTATTGAACTCCTTTGCAAAGTATCAGACTGGGCAGTAATAGGCTGCAGAAAGTGCCATTAGCTTGTTGAGAAAACTTTCGAATAGATAACATTTTCCTCAGTTACTGTAGCCTCATGCTGAGAGTAGAGCTTTATGATTTATCTATCATCCCTGCTGGAACCTTCTAGTGTTTCCTTACCTTTGAGCTAGAAAATTCTAATGATTTGAAAATCTCTACATGAAAAATGGGCCTCCAAAAGTAAATGAATGATTAGTAAAAAGTGAGTTATAAAGTGAATTTTTATTGCTTGTTAAAGGCCTTATTAAGGTCATAAATGATGAACTCGTGCAGCATGCTGCAGCTGCACAGTCACGTTGCAAATAAATATTATATTCCAACTTAGACCCAGTGAGTGAGCTGAATGAAGAGGAAAATTCTGAAGTATTATCACAGCAGTGAAAGGTGTGATTGTTACACAGGAGGGTTGTTTTTTGGCAGAAAGCATGGCTGCAATGACTATTACCAGGTATATTGCAGTGGAGTAGAAGGAGGAGAGAGCAGCCTGGTAGCACAGAGGACACGGGAGACTTGACTGCAGCTTGCCATTCAGCCCACGAAGACCTGCAGAAATAGTCAACCAGTGGTAGTGAAGGGCACTGCTGCCTTCAATTTAAATGCAATAGGGACCTTTCAGGTACCCACAGGGAACATCTCTGGAGTCAGCTACATGGAGAATGGATGCTTTCTTTTCTGTACAATACTAAAATAACAGACCGTAAGATTTTTAAAAACAAATGTTCTTAAATTGTGTAATGGCGTTAGTGCATCTCCATAACAGAGCTTACAAGTGCCTGCATTGCCTGATTGATAAAATGAACCTCATGGAAACTTTGTTGTGTCATTCCCCGTCAAGATTGTGAATTCCATGGGTGGATTAATGAACATTTTGACATTTATGCCAACTAAGTAGTTCATTTGCTGAATGAGAAATGTCAAAAGATCATCATTGCAGATGTGTCATGATTGCTGAATTTCTTTTTCATTTCCAACAAAATCACATTTTCAGGAATCACATGTTTCAAAAAATTACATTCCCATGATTTCATCAGCGAGTCATACATTGTGTTGAGCAATGGGCGTTTCTGTTGGTTTTTTTTGAACAGAGAAAAAATATGACCCATTATTTGCCCAAAATCTGTGCAGCTTCTCACCATTTCATACTTTAATGCAGAATTTGTGGGCCACATGTCATGCCGGGAATTATGAAGCAGCTCACACGTTTAATGCAACATTGGCTAAGCCAGGTCAAGGAACACTCACTAATATGTGTCTTGTAAATAAATCAGTTCCAATTAAAAAACGTAAATAGGTGCAGACAGATGGTCATCGGAATTAAACATTCACCGAGGGATAATAGAGGAAAATGAGTATAAATAAACAAATAATTTGCCAAGAGACTGAGATAATTAAATATAATAAATATTTCATAAACTGGATATATTCAGGAAACTCAGATGCACGTTAACTGACTTAGAGTTTGAAGGACTGAAATGAGAACCTACACATACCTGTGTGTGGAAGTAAAAATGATGCTGTGCTGCACATTTTAATGGGCATATTGAACACTAGGTGCCTTATAATTGGTCTGTTTTCTCTGTGTAGCCAGCAGACACTGCTTTTATTGTGACTGTGAAAGAATGGAGCACAGAAAACATGAAATAACTGCTGCATTACACACACCTGCATCTGACAGGGAACCTTTGTTGCTCAACAGCGCTGTCATTTTTTGCTCCTGTAGTTTTAGTCAGATTGTTCACTAGATATCAAGATACTAAATATTAGTGGCCTTTGCCATGTGATTGTAAGTCATAGAGTTATACAGCACGGATAGAGGCCCTTCGGCCCATCGTGTCCGCGCCGGCTAACGATGGGAAGGGAGAGAGAGGATTTTAAAGCTGATGGCCAATATTACCACAGACAAGGATAGATTTTTTTTTAGAAATGATGGTAAGCTAGCAAACATCATAATTGGAAAGTATATATCTATATTTTTTGATTTCTGTTTTACTTTCTTTTCAGAAAACCGATCACTCACATTACGATGGGGACGAAGTTAATTAAGGGTTTGCTGGCCTCCTGCCGTATCTCTGGCAGGAGAACAGCGCAACCCCCCCATAAAATGGCTGAGATCCAGTTGCACCTGTCTAGGACCGTGGCAGACCCTCTACCCACCCATTATGAGGCAAATATCTTCAAGTCGAGGGCAAGCATGGCGACTCCTGGAGTCCCCATTCCATTAGCTCAGTTGGGACCTGGTATTTCGATGGGGGCCAGTACTCTGAGTGAGTCGAAATGTACTGACCTCCAAACGGGCAGATGTAAGCACGACTGATGAGGTCGAGGCCAGTGAAATGACCTGCAGCCCTGAAGAGAAAGCATTATTTTTAAACAGCAGAACGGTTCCCTTATGCGGGGCGCAAGGAGGATAAACTCCAGTTGGGGATGGGGGCCTGAGCAACACTCCCGCTGTGGTAGGTTGGCACTGGAGTTCCCGACTGCATGGGATAGGCGGGTGCTGGAGATGCATTCACAGTGGCGCTCACACCCAATTGCCCCATTCTCACTGACCCGCAAACTCCAGATAACCTAACTTCCAGTATCGTGTCCTAAGGAATTCAGCCACAAGATCACAAGATAATTATGCATGACGAAGGCCAATCAGCCAATTTTAATTCATCCATCCAGGAGCACCCAACAGTCCCTCCATCACAGCATCCAATTGCATCTTAAAGGATTCCTGGGTTTTTATCTCCACTACTCTATCTGGGAGTTTATTTCTTGAATCATGCACTCATTGTGTGAAGAACTTTCTGACATCAGTCCTAAATTTCCCATTTAATGTTTTAAACCTGGTGTCCTCTTTTCCTATTTTACAATTCACTTTAAAGTAATATTCTGGCTATATCATTTCCATACCCTTAATTATCCTATTGGCCTCTAGAAGATCACCTCTCAGGTGCCTCCTTCCCAGGCTAAAACGTTCAAGTTTCTCCAGTCTTTCCTCATAACTTAGAGGTTTAACACCATGGATCAGCCTCATGGCTCTTCTCAGCACTGCTTCCAGTGCTCAAATGTCACTGTTGTGTCTTGGCGACCAGAACTGGACGCAGTACTCAGGTGTAATCTGACCAGAACATTGTACAGTTTGATCATAACTTCCTCTGATTTTTTTTTTTTTTTTTTAATTCGTTCACGGGATGTGGGCGTCGCTGGCAAGGCCGGCATTTATTGCCCATCCCTAATTGCCCTCGAGAAGGTGGTGGTGAGCCGCCTTCTTGAACCGCTGCAGTCCGTGTGGTGACGGTTCTCCCACAGTGCTGTTAGGAAGGGAGTTCCAGGATTTTGACCCAGCGACAATGAAGGAACGGCGATATATTTCCAAGTCGGGATGGTGTGTGACTTGGAGGGGAACGTGCAGGTGGTGTTGTTCCCATGCGCCTGCTGCCCTTGTCCTTCTAGGTGGTAGAGGTCACGGGTTTGGGAGGTGCTGTCGAAGAAGCCTTGGTGAGTTGCTGCAGTGCATCCTGTGGATGGTGCACACTGCAGCCACAGTGCGCCGGTGGTGAAGGGAGTGAATGTTTAGGGTGGTGGATGGGGTGCCAATCAAGCGGGCTGCTTTATCTTGGATGGTGTCGAGCTTCTTGAGTGTTGTTGGAGCTGCACTCATCCAGGCAAGTGGAGAGTATTCCATCACACTCCTGACTTGTGCCTTGTAGATGGTGGAAAGGCTTTGGGGAGTCAGGAGGTGTGTCACTCGCCGCAGAATACCCAGCCTCTGACCTGCTCTCGTAGCCACAGTATTTATATGGCTGGTCCAGTTAAGTTTCTGGTCAATGGTGACCCCCAGGATGTTGATGGTGGGGGATTCGGCGATGGTAATGCCGTTGGTCTGTAGCTCAACATCCTGTTGGCTTTGATGATTGTTGCTTTGCATTGGTTGGACATGTTTAGCGTTGAGTTTACTAAGACTGCTAGGTCTCTTTCAGTTTCATCCTTAGCTTTTTTTTCCCCAATTAGAAATACAAGATTGCATGGACAGGGACTGTTGTTAATTTTGATCTAGATGACAAGGCAAATGATTCAAGTAGAAAAGGACAGTCAATTCTCCAATTATAAAACAAAGTAAATCACATCTTTCCAACACTATCTTTGATAACCCATACTGGAGGCTCTGTCCGTAAGTAAGGATTTTTGATCGGTAAAAGATTCAAATTCCTGATGGTAAAGTATTTTGAAAAAGGAGGTGTCACAAATGATATACATTCTGGAATTCAAGCATTATTATTTTCAGCTGTTTACCTGCTCCACTGTCCTTGCAAGTGATTACTTCGGTTAAGTGAACAGAAATTGAATATCTGAAAAAATATTTTCTGCCGATACCCGTTGTATAACTTTAGTTCTGTCCTGACCAATATTTATCCCTCAACCAACATCAATAAAACAGATTATCTGGTCATTATCTCATTTCTGTTTCTGAGACCGTGCTATGTGCAAATTGGTTGTCATGTTTTCCTACATTACAAAAGTGACTACACTTCAAAAAGTGTACTTCATAGGGTGGATGCTTTAGGACATCCTGTGGTCGTGAAAGGTGCTATATAAATGCAAGTCTTTCTTTCTTTTTAATTCATTTCTACTGAGATTATAAGTATCGTTGCTGAATTTCCTTGTGGTCTGGGTGGACCTCTGGTGTATGAGGGGCTGGAGAGGACAGGTAGGTGTGAAAAATTGGGGGGGTGGGGAGAACCCAGCAATGCTGGTCTCTGACCCGAAGAAATGGCTGAAGAAATTTCCTCTGGGGGGGTGGGGACAGGAATTAGTTGCATCCAACCACTTGCAGCCTGATGTTAAAAAGAGGAGGCAGGACCAGTAGAATTAAGTCCATCACCAGAATTCTGGCTGCTCCCGCCTCCTCTGCCCTGAAAATACCAGATGCCAACAGGTAGATATAGGGCTGCTGGCTTTGGTTATGTGATTTTTATGTGTTTGTGTGTGTGATTGAATACTAGGAAGATTCAGCAATAATTTGTACAAAGCTTAGAGTAGTAAATGAAGACTAGTAGGTTAGTAGATTTTTTAAAAAGTCTTTAGACGTATATTGCAGCCAAAGCATCTCCACAATTGACTTCTCTTCCCACTCCCACACCGTCATCTCAAGTCTCCCTTCTTTTCCTCATTGAC
Organism: Heptranchias perlo; assembly: GCF_035084215.1. Lineage (NCBI taxonomy): Eukaryota > Metazoa > Chordata > Chondrichthyes > Hexanchiformes > Hexanchidae > Heptranchias > Heptranchias perlo. Next base: position 107,546,553 of record NC_090327.1, read on the forward strand.
GTGCTGCCCCTTGGCGAGATCATCCGCAGATATAAAATCAGCTTCCATGCATAGGCCAGTAACACCCAGCTCTACCTCTCCATCACCCCTCTTGACACCTACACTGCTTTGTGCTGTCAGACTGCTTGTCTGACCTCCAGTTTTTGAGGAGCCACACTTACTCCGTCTAAACATTGAAAAGACTGAAGCCATCATCTTCAGTCCCAGCCATAAACTCCACGCCCTTGCCAATGACTCCTACGCCTCCCCAACTTCCAATCCCATATCCTCTTCATCACAAAGACTGCCTACTTCTACTTCCATAATATCTGTCACCTCCACCCCTACCTCTGCTGGTCTGCCCCTGAAACCTCATCCATCACTCAACTATTCTAAGCCCTCCTGACTGGCTTTCCATTCGCCATAAGCTTCAGCCCATCTGAAACTCTGCTGCCCATATCCTATCCCATGCACTGAAGCTATGACAGGAGTCTACCTAAACAACCAAAGAACTTTGGACTCGACCTGTTCTCAACAGATCTCTCCTTCCTAGATTGATGTTATAATAATGACAAGGAAGAAAAGATTGCCATACTGGGGTAGATTTCCTCTATGCACCATGTGTAATGAAATCACAAACCCAAATGGCTTTCCAATTTTGCTACATCTTGAGCACAGAGGAAATCCTCCCTCTATACATTGCTATGGAGAGGACATGGACCCCAGGTAACCTCCATTTGAAATCTGAAGCAATTCATGACCCTAAGGCCAGTGGAACCTTGGAGCAGCATGGCCTTGGTGCTTTGCTGCTCAAAATATTTGGAATTAAAAATAATGCGCACACTTACTCTGATAATGCATGAGCTTCAAGGTGTCCTTTGAACTATTCTCTAGGAATTTTAACTATTGTTTTAAGTCTATCAATCAAGGGATATTTAGTGCTGTTCACAAGTATTGCTCCCAGCAGTCCACTGATGTGACAGTAGCAGCAGTGTGAAGGCCTAACCAAAATGCATGTTAAATAACTTTTTAAATGCTTAAACACTGACGATAATTTTGCTTTTGCTGCCAAATAGGGATGATTTTCAGCACAGTTGCTACTGTGAAGTGTCCCCATTAATGGTGATGCATATGGCACAAATAAAATTTAGATGGTTATTTTTCATTGCATGCATAATAAATTGAGTATGTCTATTTTCAAAAGGCCTTTGATAAGGTACCGCATAGTAGACTCATGACTAAGGTGCAGTCAGCTACAGCTTGCCATAGAGGGAGTGCAGCGAAGGTTGACCAGACTGATTCCTGGGATGGCAGGACTGTCGTATGAGGAGATATTGGGTCGACTCGGCCTGTATTCACTCGAGTTTAGAAGAATGAGAGGGGATTTTATTGAAACATATAAAATTCTGACAGGGCTAGACAGACTGGATGCAGGGAGGATGTTTCCCCTGGCTGGAGGGTCCAGAACGTGGGGTCACAGTCTCAGGATATGGGGTAGGATATTTAGGACTGAGATGAGGAGAAATTTCGTCACTCAGAGGGTGGTGAACCTGTGGAATTCTCTACCACAGAAGGCTGTGGAGGCCAAGTCACTGAATATATTTAAGAAGGAACTAGATAGATTTCTAGACAAAGAAAGGCATGAAGGGGTACATAGGAGCATAGGAACAGGAGTAGGCCATTCAGCCCCTCGTGCCCGCTCCGCCATTTGATAAGATCATGGCTGATCTGTGATCTAACTCCATATACCTTCCTTTGGCCCATATCCCTTAATACCTTTGGTTGCCAAAAAGCTATCCATCTCAGATTTAAATTTAGCAATTGAGCTAGTATCAATTGCCGTTTGTGGACAAGAGTTCCAAACTTCTACAACCCTTTGTGTATAGAAATGTTTTCTAATCTCGCTCCTGAAAGGTCTGGCTCTAATTTTTAGACTGTGCCCCCTACTCCTAGAATCCCCAACCAGCGGAAATAGTTTCTCTCTATCCACCCTATCTGTTCCCCTTAATATCTTATAAACTTCGATCAGATCACCCCTTAACCTTCGAAACTCCAGAGAATACAACCCCAATTTGTATAATCTCTCCTTGTAACTTAACCCTTGAAGTCCGGGTATCATTCTACATAAACCTACGCTGCACTCCCTCCAAGGCCAATATGTCCTTCCGAAGGTGCGGTGCCCAGAACTGCTCACAGTACTCCAGGTGCGGTCTAACCAGGGTTTTGTATAGCTGCAGCATAACTTCTGCCTCCTTGTACTCTAGTCCTCTAGATATAAAGGCCAGCATTCCATTAGCCTTATTGATTATTTTCTGCACCTGTTCATGACACTTCAATGATCTATGTACCTTAACCCCTAAGTCCCTTTGGACATCCACTGTTTTTAATGTTTTACCATTTAGAAAGTACCCTGTTCTATCCTTTTTTGATCCAAAGTGGATGACCTCACATTCGTCTAAATTGAATTCCATTTGCCACAGTTTTGCCCATTCACCTAATCTATCAATATCGCTTTGTAATTTTATGTTTTCATCTACACTGCTTACAATGCCACCTAATCTTTGTGTCATCGGCAAACTTAGATATGAGACTTTCTATGCCTTCATCTAAGTCGTTAATAAATATTGTGAATAATTGAGGCCCCAAGACAGATCCCTGCGGGACTCCACTAGTCACATCCTGCCAATGTGATTACCTTCCCATTATCCCTATTCTCTGTCGCCTTTCGCTCAGCCAACTTCCTAACCAAGTCCGTACTTTTCCCTCGATTCCATGGGCTTCTATCTTAGCTAACAGTCTCTTATGTGGGACCTTATCAAATGCCTTCTGGAAGTCCATATAAATAACATCCATTGACATTCCCCTGTCCACTACTTTAGTCACCTCTTCAAAAAATTCAATCAGGTTTGTCAGGCATGACCTACCTTTCACAAATCCATGCTGGCTCTGTCTGATTAACTGAAAATTCTCGAGGTGTTCAGTCACCCTATCCTTAATTATAGACTCCAGCATTTTCCCCACAACAGATGTTAGGCTAACTGGTCTATAATTCCCTGGTTCCCCTCTCTCTCCTTTCTTAAAAAGCGGAGTGACATGCGCAATTTTCCAATCTAGAGGGACAGTTCCTGAATCTAGAGAACTTTGAAAGATTATAGTTAGGGCATCTGCAATGTGCTCACCTACTTCCTTTAAAACCCTGGGATGGAAACCATCTGGTCCCGGGGATTTGTCACTCTTTAGTGCTATTATTTTCTTCACTACTATTGCTTTACTTATGTTAATTTTAACGAGTCCCTGTCCCCGATTCAATATCAGTTTTCTTGGGATTTCCGGCATGCTATCCTCTTTTTCGACTGTGAATACTGACGCAAAGTAATTGTTCAACATGTCCGCCATTTCCCCATTGTCAATGACAATATCCCCACTTTCAGTTTTTAAGGGGCCAACACTGCTCCTGACCACCCTCTTTTTCCTAATATAAGTTCTTTTTATTGGTTTTGATATCCCTTGCAAGTTTCTTTTCATACTCTCTTTTTGTAGCCCTTACTATCTGTTTTGTGACCCTTTGTTGATCTTTGTATCTTTCCCATTCGCCAGGATCTGTGCCATTTTTTGCCTTTTTGTATGCCCTTTCCTTATGTCTTATACTGACCCTTACCTCTTTAGTTGTCCATGGCTGTTTTTTTTGGCAAGTAGAGTTCTTGCCCCTCAAGGGTATAAACCGGTTCTGTATCTCGTTAAATGTTTCTTCAAACATTTCCCACTGATCATCAGTCGTTTTACCCATTAACAGATTTGCCCAGTTTACTGTGGACAGTCTCTGTCTCATCCCATTGAAGTCGGCCTTACCCAAGTCCAGAATCTTAGCAGCTGATTCACTTTTTTCCCTTTCAAACACTACATTGACCTCAATCATGTTATGATCGCTATTGGATAGATGTTCACGCACAGTTAAGCTGTTAACTAAATCTGGTTCATTACTCATTACTAAATCTAGTATGGCTTGCCCCTCTAGGACATACTGCTGTAGAAAACTATCCCGGACACACTCAAGAAATTCACTACCTTTCTGACAGTTGCTAGTCTGCTTTTCCCAATCTATGTGAAGGTTAAAGTCCCCCATTAAGACCACTATGCCTTTGCTACACGCTTGTCTAATCTCTGCATTTATACAATCTAGCACTTCAGAGCTGCTGCCAGGGCTCCTATATACAATTCCCACGATAGTCTTAGATCCTTTCCTATTTCTCAATTCAACCCATAAGATCTCTGTTGGCTGCTTACCTCTCATTATATGGGGTATGGGGAGAGAGCGGGAATATGGTATTGAGGTAGAGGATCGGCCATGATCATATTGAATGGAGGAGCAGGCTCGAAGGGCCGAATGGCTTACTCCTAATCCTATTTTCTATTTTTCTATGTTTCTAAAACAAAAAAAGATAGTAGGGGTTAAAGATAGCTACTCAGACTGACAAAAGGTGGTGTGGGGTTAAAAATTACTTGAACAATGTTACATTTGAAGGAAAGGGTTAACTGTACCCCTTTTAAACATTACATTTGAAAAACTGCAAACACAGTAATGTTAAACTGTGTTCACACAAATCCTGTCGTTTCCCCTCAATGACGCTGATAACGTTGGAGAGGATAAGTTTCAGGCATGAAGACATTGTACTGTGTCGATAGATGTTAAATAAATAAGCTAGATGGATAATATTGAGCTTAAATTATTGTTAGGCTTTTAAAACACAAAGTTTTCATCACAGTAGGGAGTAATGTAAGAGAAGGCAATTGCTGCAATATAAAAGGCAACATATTGCTATCAGAGCATACATCAAAGGTTGTTTTCAACCAAGCTATGGCTTGGGGAAGCAATGATAAGAAGTAACAGTATGGTGTGAAAAGGCATGGGGCTCTCAACCTTTTCTGGTAATCTGTTCAAAGAACTGGGAGTTGTAAAACATCAGATAGTGTTGCATTCAGCATTTGATATACCATAAAAGAAAATGATATAAGAAAAGGGATAAAGTATCACATGAAACAAGACATTAAGGCCATAAACAGGATTTGAAGAGGGGCCCACACAGAATTGGAGATACAGCGATCATAAAAAAAGGGGCTGTATACAGGTAAGAGGCCTCCCACATTCCGATAGTTTGAGATCACTGCACATGGTCTCAACTACATTAAAGAGGCTTAGTAATGAATGAAGCCTAGCAATAAAGGGAGTAATTGGACAAAAAGGACGACTTTCGCCGAATCCTATGTCTGATTGGCCCAAAACAATATAAAAAGAAGTCTTTGCAATGAAAACAGTCTCTCGCTCTCTCAATGCAGTTGAAGAAAAGAGCGAGCTAGAAAGAAAGCGCTGCTTACAAGGACATCCGATACAAAGTCAAAGACCTCAAGACACAAGGAGCTGATCACTTCTGAACTGTCTTGATGATCTAAAATCCTTGATTTAAGATTATACATATCAAATGATTTGCTTGATGTTTGTATGAATTGTTAAATCATTAAATAATAACGTTGGGAACTATTAAGTATATAACGGGAAGGGTACGATCATATGTATTGTTTGATTTTGCTCGAATGAAACTATCGTGAGTGACTATCTTTGAATGACCATTTCTTTGAATGACCATGTTCAAGAATCACTGGAAAATCAGTTTTGCCCTATAGCGGGAGGTGGTGTTCCACAAGGATAGGTGCTGGGACCACTGTTGTTCACCATTTACATAAATGATTCGGACTCAGGAATTGGAAGTACAATTTCAAAATTTGCAGGTGAAACCAACTTGGGGGTCATAGCCAGAGAATCACCTGCAATGGCTTCTGTTCCCACTCCTGTACCATTACCTGTGGAGTCTCCCGTGGACCTGGCCTTGGCCCCCTCCCATTTCTCATTTACATGCCACCCCTCGGTGACATCATCAGAAAACACAATGTCAGATTCCACATGTAGGTTGATGACACCCAGCTCTACCTCACCACCACCTCCCTCGACCCCTCCACTGTCTCTGATTTGTCATGCTGCTGGTCCAATATCCAGTATTGGCTGAGCAAACATTTCCTCCAAATTTCGGTAAGACCGAAACCAACGGGCTCGATGTTACCAGGGCTGCGGGTTCGCGGCGGGGGGGGGGGCTATTGGGCACGTGGGTAATGCGCCCGGCGAAATCAGTCTGCCCCCCGCGCGATTGCAGCCTAATTGGATCCACTTACCTTGTCTTCCGGGTTCCCCACTGCTGATCTGCGCGTCGGGCAGACTGCGCATGCCCAGTAAGCTCTGTCAGCTGGAGGAGCTCTATTTAAAGGGGCAGTCCTCCACTGACAGATGCTGCAACAAATAGCAAAAATTACAGCATGGTGCAGCCCGGGGGGAGGCTGCTCCCAGTTTAATGATGCCTCACTCCAGGTATCATTAGATGGGGTGAGGAGGAGGGGGAGGACAGAGATCTTCCCCCCGGCGGGCGGGAGGAAGCGGCCTGCCTCTGCCACCAGGAAGGCCTGGCTCGAGGTGGCAGAGGGGGTCACCTGCACCACCAACATATCGCCCACCTACATACAGTGCAGGAGGCGCTGCAATGACCTAAGTAGGTCAGCCAAAATGAGTACACTTACTCATTCCCCTACACTCCGTCTGCTACATCACCGCCCCCACCCCACATCTCCTTCTGCACTGCCAACACTACTCCATCACATCACTCCTCATACCCACTCAAAGCTCATCCTCATCTTACCTGCACTTACTCACCTCGCCAGTACTCATCCCACCACTACCACTCAACCCAATCCTCATACAATCTCATGGCTCTATCTCATACTCACCCTCTCATGCATCTCTTTCACAGTCAGCCTCACTCAACCTGCCACTACCTGTGCTGCAGCCACAGGGCATGCATCACATATGTGCAGTAGGCAGCGTAAGGCAAACGTGTCATGAGCATGAAGGGGATGCACAAGGGTGTTTGAGGGTTTGTCATGGTTTTTACTTATATTGAATTTCTGACCAACTCACATCACATATTATATTGGCACCACTACTAACACGTTTTTGTGAATCTTGTCTGGTTTGTGCAATAATGTCCTTTCCTGAGGATCACAATGAAGACCCACAACTGATGACACCCATTGTGTCACTGCAGAGTGGGTGTAGGTGTATTTGCAGGGCTCTTTTGTGCAGATGACTGAGAGACATCAGCGATGTCCCCGGTTGCACCCTGGAAGGATGCGGAGGAGAAGTTGTTGAGAGCAGTGGTGACTTTGACAGCGACAGGTAAGAAGATGGTGCTCTGGCCAGCCGGGAGCAGCTCGGCATGAAGGAGGCTGCAGATGTCCACGACTACATGTCGAGTGACTCTGAGCCTCCTTGTGCACTGCTGTTCAGAGAGGTCCAGGAAGCTGAGCCTCGGTCTGTGGACCCTGTGGCGAGGGTAGTGCCCTCTGCGATGCATCTCTCTCTGCGGTTGCCCTCCCTCCTGCTGTGCAGGTGGATGTGTCACAGCACTGTGTTGTGGAGCTCCACGTGTCAGAGGTGGATGGCGTGGCCGGCGAGGCTGGTGATGCTGTTTGCCCTCCGAGGAGGTCATGACTGCAGCTACGGCGGCCCCCATCTGGAAGATATACATCTGAGGGGATCCGCAAGGTAGGTACATGTGTCTGGACCCCGGGGTAAGTGAGCAAGTTGGTGAATTTTCTTGTCAGGAGGAGGGTGGTGGAGGCCAAACTTTGTCCCAAGTGACAGAGTGGCCTCCTGCAATGAGTGAGGGTCTCCCCCCCCCACCTATCAAATGGACCTTTGCAGCTGCCACAGGCTGACAGCTGCATCACGTCCATTTGAACTGGGAGTGTTTCCCCCAGTGTGGGAAACAGTCCCAGTTGTCTCTAAAATCCCACCCCTCCTCACATATTCCCTTAATCAGGTCTGTTAATGACCTGAAATACCTAAGTAAATACTGTCAAGTGGCCCCCCGCTGGCTTTAATTGCCTGCGGAATCCCACATGCGGGGGCTGCGCGCGCATGTCGGCGCGTCTGTGGGGAACCCGGAAGTGGGCGGGTTGGAGCCGGGCTCCGGACCCACTCCGGGATTCCCCGATTTTCGGAGCCCCCCCGCCAGGAACGCACCCGATAGCGGGTGCTAAAATGAAGCCCAACGTCTTTGGTCCCTGCCACAAGCTCCCTAGCTACCGATTCCATCCCTCTCTCTGGCCACTGTCTGAGGCTGAACCAGACTTTTCGCAAACTTGGCATCCTATTCAACCCTGAGAAGAGCTTCTGACCACATATCCACTCCATCACCAAGACCGCCTACTTCCACCTCCGTAACATTGCCCATCTCCACCCCTGCTTCAGCTCATCTGCTGCTGAAACCATCATCCAGGCCTTTGTCACCTCTACACTTGACTATTCCAATGCTCTCCTTCTTCCATCTTCCACCCTCCATAAACTTGAGCTCATCCAAAACTCTGCTGCCCATAACCTAACTCGCACCAAGTCCCGTTCATCAATCACTCCTTTCCTCGTTGACCTACATTGGTTCCCGATCCGGGAACACCTCGATTTCAAAATTCTCATCCTTGTTTTCAAATCCCTCCATGGCCTCACCCCCCTATCTCTGTAACCTCCTCCAGCCTCACAACCCTCCGAGATCTCTGCGCTCCTCCAATTCTGGCCTCTTGCGCATCCCTGATTTTAATCGCTCTACCATTGGTGGCCGTGCCTTCAGCTGCCTAGGCCCTAAGCTCTGGCATTCCCTCTTTAAACCTCTGAGCCTTGCTACTTCTCTATCCTCTTTAAGACGCTCCTTTAAACCTACCTCTTTGACTAAGCTTTTGGTCATCTGTCCTAATATCCCCTTAAGTGGCTTGGTGTCAAATCTCATTTGATTACACCCCTGTGAAGCGCCTTGGGACTTTTTACTATGTCAAAGATGCTATACAAGTGCAAGTTGTTGTTGTAGTCGTAGTAGTAGTAGTAGTAGTAGTAATAGTAGTTAATACTGAGGAAGACTGCAACAAAATACAAGAATGCATTAATAAAGTTGCAGAATGGATGTGTAATTGGCAAATTAATTTTAATATAGATAAGTGTGAGGTCGTGCATTTTGGTAGGAAGAATAAGGGGGTCACATACTCCTTGGCAAATAAGAGACTAAACGGAGTAGAGGAACAAAGGAACCTCGGGATACAGATACACAAATCACTAAAAATAGCGACACAGGTTAATAAAGCACTGGGGTTAATTTCTAGAGGGATAGAATTGAAAAGCAGAGGTTATATTAAACATGTATCGAATCTTGGTTAGACCACACTTGGAATACTGTGCACAGTTCTGGATTCTATATTATAGAAAAGGAAATAAAAGCACTGGAGAAGGTGCAAAAAAGATTTACAAGGATGATACCGGAACTGAGAGGTTATGCCTATCAGGAAAGATTGAACAGGCTGGGGCTCTTTTCTCTAGAAAAGGGAGGCTCAGTAGTGACCTGATAGAGGTCTTTAAGATTCTGAAAGGGTAGACGTCGAGAAGATGTTTCACTTGTGGGGGATACTAAAACTAGGCTCCATAAATATAAGATAATCACTAATCAATCCAATAGGGAATTCAGGAGAAACTTTCTACCCAGACAGTGGTTCGAATGTGCAATCGCTACCACAAGGAGTAGTTGAGGCGAATAGCATAGAAGCTGAAGGGAAAGCTAAGTAAGTACATGAGGGAGAAAGGAACAGAAGGCTATGTTGGTAGGATTAGATGAAGCAGGGTGGGAGAAGGCTCATGTGGAGCATAATCACCGGCATGGATCAGTTGGGCCCAATGGCCTGTTTCTGTGCTGCACATTCAATGTAGTTCTATGTAATTCTTGGAAAAAGGTATTCCTGACAAGGAGTCACTTTGTTCGAAATGGGACCGATTCAATTTGTCAAAGATAACACCTGATATTCCAGGCCCTCACAGCCCTCCCAAGATATTTCCAGTGCTGGCCTAAACTTAACAAATGGATCGGCAACAGCCATTACATTTACAGTATTCTATTGTCTCCAAGATTTTGCAAAATAAAGTTATATGCCACTCCACTAAATTGAAAATTAAATAAATTGAAAATGTTTACATGGAAATAAAGACCTGTAACTGGAGTCCATCCTGAGTCAAGAATGCATGGATAATCTTACTTTGCTAGAAAGCAAATCACCCTTGCTTATTTCAGACTAAATGGTGAGTATTTTTTTCTCAGAGGATTTATAGCTTATTGTTTTGGACTAGCAAAACATTATTAGAGTGATACTTTTAAACTTAATTGATTCTGTAAGACAATTTTTGAAGGTTAAACAGTACCCAATGAAATTTGAGCCTGCTTGTTTGAAATCAAACTGCCAACTCAGAGATCATATAAAGACATTTAAAGTTCTGCTTGCAACATTTGTTTTTATTGAAAGTGGATTTGATCACAAACAGGTAACCTTGAGCTAGTTATGCTTAAGATAGAGGATCATATTGAATTCCATGAGCGAGGAAGCTTTAGGCTTCTACGATTTTATTTCTCTGGAATACTGACATCTTATTTAGACTCTGACACGAGAACTTGAAAGACCAGGCAATACCTTTTATTATAGGAGCCTGGGCTCCAGCAGAGTAGAAAAATACTCCTAATATATCCTCGGAGAGCAGTAACCTCAGCAGATGAAGAGCACTTCTCTGAAATGTCTTGATGTGAAAACTGCATTATACAGACCTGCATGAAAGTATGACCCTTCTAATCATAGTCGGTATTGATAGCTGTTCACACTGGATTACTTTGCAGTTTTAAATTGATCCTGACATTTGAATTCAGAGCAACATGCATTACACAATAAAAAAGATGCTCAGAAAAATGAATCATTGCACATTTTCTAACTGTTGGTATTGATTTCCTTTCACTCTGTAAAATGCATGTTAGGTTAAAATGCACTTACAGTTTAGTAACCAATATTGATCCTTTTTTGCTACAAACTGAAAATGTCCTGTATCTTCTTAAAGTCATACGTAAAATTGTCTCAAACAAACTGATGGACTGTCAGTCAATGTGGCCACAGTGATGACATTGCTACTAACTCCAGCCTTTAGGAGAATGGAGTGAAATGCATTCCTCTTGACTGCATAATTGGATTTCAACAATGTTTTATACACTTATTATTTGTAGAGCACTTAATAAGCAGCTAATAAGAATAGATAAAGAAGCATAGATGTGGCTCATTATGCTGCAGAACTAAAATAGTGCAGCTTATGACATTCAGTTATATGGGGCAGACTCTCAGTCAGCAAAAAATGAGACCTTCAACTTAAAAAGGCCACAAATAAATGCTGTGGTTTTATTTTACAAAGCCATTTTATAAAGGTTGACATTGTGCTTACATAATTGGGTATATAATCATGCTTTCTGTTCTCTGTCCCTATAACCAGTATTTGTACAGCTCTTGTGTGCATTTTTGAAAGTGCAAATAGAAGTTGACACTGGCTTAGAAGATGGATTAATGACAAAGATGGTATATGTGAGTGTGCATTATGTTACTCCATTTACAACCACAATGGACTCACCAAATATCACATTCAAAATATAACTGTGTTATGAGAAGTTATGATGTGGAGATGCCGGTGATGGACTGGGGTTGACAATTGTAAACAATTTTACAACACCAAGTTATAGTCCAGCAATTTTATTTTAAATTCACAAGCTTTCGGAGATTTTCTCCTTCCTCAGGCAAATGTTTCAAGATCTCCTTGAAGCCTACGCATTTATACATATTGAACAATGCATGGTGTTTACAGACTGCCCCTGCAACTGCCCGTTGCCAAGGCAATCACCGTGTTCAGACAGAGAGGTGTTACCTGCAGAACCTCCGAATACACATTCAACAAAAAAACAAACAGGGAAAAAAAACAGAGAAAAAAAAACACAGAGAGAGGCAGAAACATCCGGAAGGCAGAGAGAGCCAGCAAATGACCCATTATATTAAAAACAGATAACATTTGTTCGCTGGTGGGGTAACGTGTAGCGTGACATGAACCCAAGATCCCGGTTGAGGCCGTCCTCATGGGTGCGGAACTTGGCTATCAATTTCTGCTCGACGATTTTGCGTTGTCGTGTGTCTCGAAGGCCGCCTTGGAGTACGCTTACCCGAAGGTCGGTGGATGAATGTCCATGACTGCTGAAGTGTTCCCCGACTGGGAGGGAACCCTCCTGTTTGGCGATTGTTGCGCGGTGTCCGTTCATCCGTTGTCGCAGCGTCTGCATGGTCTCGCCAATGTACCATGCTCTGGGGCATCCTTTCCTGCAACGTATGAGGTAGACAACGTTGGCTGAGTCACAGGAGTATGAACCATGCACCTGGTGGGTGGTGTCATCTCGTGTGATGGTGGTATCTGTGTCGATGATCTGGCATGTCTTGCAGAGGTTACCGTGGCAGGGTTGTGTGGCGTCGTGGACGCTGTTCTCTTGAAAGCTAGGTAGTTTGCTGCGAACGATGGTCTGTTTGAGGCTGGGTGGCTGTTTAAAGGCGAGTAGTGGAGGTGTGGGGATGGCCATAGCGAGGTGTTTGTCCTCATTGATGACATGTTGAAGGCTGCGGAGAACATGGCGTAGTTTCTCCGCTCCGGGGAAGTACTGGACGACAAAGGGTACTCTGTTGGAGATCTTGAAACATTTGCCTGAGGAAGGAGAAAATCTCCGAAAGCTTGTGAATTTAAAATAAAATTGCTGGACTATAACTTGGTGTTGTAAAATTGTTTACAATTATGAGAAGTTAGTAGAGTAAGAAGTTGGTACAGTTTGGCCCAAACTGAAGTAAATGTATGGTCGAGTGCTAAATTATAATTTTTGTCTAGTTAGCTGTTAATTGGGGATTTTGCAAGTATTGACTGGGCTGGTTTGATTGATATGCTAGCTATTAATTAGCTGTGAAAATACCGATGGCTCGGTGTGATTTTTCATTGACTGGCTGTCTTGGAAGTGGCCCCTGTGTTTGAATTGACTATTTGTGTGCGCTGACTTTGTTGTTTAGAGAGGTTGTGAGCACAAGTGAAAAGCAATTAGATTCTAAGAGGACAGAAAAGTGGAAAGGCAGTTTGAGAGTACAAGGAGTTTGACCTGAACTGAAGTGTAGTTGGCTTGAAACTATTTTCAGTCATTTGTGTTCCTGAGTCATTTGAGGCCATTTATTACAGCAGGACAGTGGAAAACAGCATTGTACCAAATTTGCATGATGTCCAAATTTCTGAAAACTATGAACCTACAGGACAAGCAGGTGCATGAAATAGCTCTGGGTGGACTCACTCAAGCCCAAAATTACTGAGCTTGAGGAACAATTGGCGACACCCCACAATATAAAGAGGGTAGATGGATTTCTGGAGTGCTAATTCCTAGAGGTCTGAAGCTATCCGATAGGCTTAAAGTGATGGATACCTATAGTACAGATGAGAACAGTAACCCAGGGAAGAGAATTCATGAGAACACCACAACAGCCTGGATTAAGTGGTTACCCAAGGGGGAAGAATGAAATGTAGCAATATAATGGTAATGGGAGATTCAATTCTGAGAGAAGCAGATGGTTTCTTTTGCAACCATGAATATGAGTCCTGTATAGTATGTTACTATGTTCCTAATTTTATCAAGGGATATGGATCAAAGGTGGGTAAATGGATTTGAGATACAGATCAGTGATCATCTAATTGAATGGTAGAACAGGCTCGAGGGGATGAATGGCCTCCTGTTCCTTTAAATGTATACAACTACTTAACATCATTGGTAGAAGGCAAACAATCCCATCGCTGCCCCTCGCCCACGCACCCTGTTATTTGGGTCGTAACCACATGGAAACATGTTATTGCATTCGAGCGCATCAAGTCATTGTAACCTAAATGAAGCCCAAGGTTTTGCCAAACATTGTTTCACCAAGGTGAGGCCCCTTTAACTGGATGGGTCAAACCGTGACGTCACAGAACAAGCCTCACCCTCACACTGTGCATCACACTGAGATCAAACATCACAATAGGTTTGTAAACTGGGTCAATTTGAGGCAGGAAGCTGCACAACCAGTTTATGTAATGGAAAGGGAGCTGCACTGACTATGGCTAACTGGCTGATCTGTCTAGGGAAGAAGATCTGAACGGGTTTACTTTGTGGAGGGAACAGGAACAATGAAATCATCAACCAACAGATTAGACAGAAGGTTACAGACATTGACAGGTTTGCCTTAACGTGTTCATCTTGTATCATAATTTGTGAAAGTCATAACAAGCAATATGAACAGTTTAACAGACACAGTAATATTGCTGCACAGTTTAAATTAATGCCATTAATAGATTTCCCAAGGCGTTGCTTATAGGTAGTCTGAGGCCTGGAGCCTGGTTACTAAGGCCCACTCAGGTACCTCACTGTTGTCTCTCACTGATCAATTGCTGCTAGTCCTTCAGTTTGCTGCTCACTCAATGCTCTGTAAATGTATACAACTAGTTAACATCATTGGTACATCTCCCATGGTATTGTTTGGCGGATCAAAGAAAGTCATGTCTGACTAATCTAGTCAAGTTTTTTTGAGGAGATCACTAACATGGTGGACAGGGAGGGGGAAAAATTGGTTAAGGGTCTGTTCTGGGCGATGTTAGCGCAACCCTGTGCCTGATGGACCCTGGGCAGGCAAGACGCAAGTTTGGTCTCAAGGGAACACTTACCTGCAATCAGAATTCCTTTCCAGGCCTTGCACGTGGAATCAATGCAATTTGCACTTTCCACCACAAGCGGGAGCTCCATCTCTTAAAGGGAAGATGTTTCTTCGAAATCTCTTAAAGGTAGCTTGTACCTGTTATTTGCTGAAAATAACAGTCTACTGTCTGCATGGAGTCTGTACAGAGATCAGATATTGCACACATAAAACACAGATGCAGATCCCATCCCTATGTTTACACACTGATGAGTTATGTTAAAACATTGAATAAGGTTGCGCACTACTAAATCCCACATCTTCCGATCTGTACACCAGACCTCACCAATCTGATGATCTGAGTTGGTACCAGGCCTGTGAGAGTGCATGCACCAAGGTTCTCTGCTGATGCACTAGAGACCTTGGGTGCAAGAGGTGGACACAAGGAGGGACATCCTATATCCGTGGGGGGTGGGGGGGCAAGAGGCCCTCCAGACATATACTCAAAAGACAGTGGGAGGCAGCGGGGGACAAAGTCAATGCCAGGCGCACAGCATCATGAACATGGATGCAGTGCAGGAAGAAGTTCAATGCTTTGGCACGAGTGGGCAAGGTGAGTGAGGTCAACTGTCAAGTGGCGTCTCCTACCAACTGCACCACGCACGATGTCCCCCATCCCCCACATACCAATAAACTCTTTCCATCAGTACTCAACTCTTCCAATCAGATGCTTCCTCTCACCCTTACACATTACCACTGTTTCAAGCCACCCACCCACAACTCACAGGCCACACACACTGGCAGCTATTCAACCATGATAGGCACATCACCCAGGCACATGCCTCGCTTTCTTTCAGGAGAAGATGGCGCATATCAAGAGGCAACAAGTGGCAGTGGTGTTTAGCCCCTCGAGCCTGTTCCATCATTCAGTGAGATCATGGTGGACCTGTGACCTAACTCCATATACCCGTCTTAGCCCCATTTCCCTTAATACCCTTGGTTTACAGAAATCTATCGATCTTAGATTTAACATTCACAAGTGAGCTAGCATTAACTGCCGTCTGTAGAAGAGCGTTCCAAACGTCTCCCACCCTTTGCGTGTAGAAGCATTTCCTAACTTCACTCCTGCACATCCTGGCTCTAAATGTTAGGCTATGTCCCCGCGTCCTAGTATTGAAGTCTAGGAGACCTCCAAAAACAGTTACAAATGTCTCAGCAGCCAGAGGCAATAATCCAGCCACTAACCTGTATATCCTGCATGGTCCCTTTAAATAGCGCCGGTGGTAGGTCCTCCAGTCAATCTAAGACACGTTCAGATGGTCGGGGTTAAGACTGTGCGTTGAGTTGAGCTTTAAGTCTCAGAATGGTGTCTATCACTTTAAATCAGCGTTGCACACTGATCGAAGCCATTTTCTCCCTACTTTACATGATTCCACAACACCAAGTTATAGTCCAACAATTTTATTTTAAAATTCACAAGCTTTCGGAGGCTTCCTCCTTCCTCAGGTGAATGTCAAGAAATCCTCGAACCTCTCGCATTTATAAATCACAGAACAATACCTGGTGATTACAGATAGTCTTTTCAACTGCCCGTTGCCAAGGCAATCAAAGTGTTCAGACAGATAGGTGTTACCTACAGGGCCACCGAATATACAAACAGCCAGAACAAAAAAAAGAGAGAGAGAGAGGCAGAAACATAGAAACATCCGGAAGGAAAAGACAGCAATTGACCCGTTATATTAAAAACGGTATTGTCTATGGATGTTGTCTATGTGGACTTCCAGAAGGCATCTTTTCACTATTTATTTCAATGACTTAGATGAAAGAATAGTGAGCCGCATATCCAAGTTTGCTGATGACACTAATTTAGATGGGAGCAGAAAGTTACAAAAGGAGATTAATGGATTAAGTGAGTGTGGAAGATGGAGGGGAGTGCAAAGTCATCCATATTGGACCAAAGAAAGTTAGATCAGAATATTTTCTAAATGATGAGAAACTAGGAACTGGTGGAAAGGTCCAAAAAATAATTATAAAAAGCTAATGGAATGTTAGCCTTTATCTCGAAGGGGCTGGAATACAAATGGTTGGAAGTTTTGCTACATTTGCAGAGAGCTCTAGTTAGACCACATCTGCAGTATTGCGTTCAGTTCTGGGCACCGCATCTCAGGAAGGATATATTGGTCTTGGAGGGGGTGCAGCGTAAATTCACCAGAATGATACCGGGGCTAAAAGGGTTAAATTATGAGGACAGATTATATACATACGAACATACGAATTAAGAGCAGGAGTAGGCCATTTGGCCCCTCGAGCCTGCTCTGCCATTTGATAAGATCATGGCTGATCTGATTGTGACCTCAACCCTACTTTCCCGTCTACCTACTATAACCTTTGACTCCCTTGCTAATCAGGAATCTATCTAACTCAGCCTTAAAAATATTCAATGACCCTGCCTCCACCGCTCTCTGGGAATGGGGTTTCACAGACTCACGATCCTCTGAGAGAAAAAACTTCTCCTCATCTCCGTCTTAAATGGGAGACCCCTTATTTTTAAACTGTGACCCCTAGTTCTAGTCTCTCCCACAAGGGGAAACATCCTCTCAGCATCTACCCTTTCAAGTTCCCTCAGGATCCTATATGTTTCAATAAGATCACCTTTCATTCTTCTAAACTCCAGTGTATACAGGCCCAACTTGTCCAACCTTTCCTCATAAGATAACCCCCTCATCCCAGGAATCAGTCGAGTGAACCTTCTCTGAACCGCCTCTAAAACAATTATGTCCTTTCTTAAATAAGGAGACCAAAACTGCACACAGTATTCTAGATGTGGTCTCACCAATGCCCTGTACAACTGTAGCAAAACATCTCTACTTTTATATTCCATTCCCCTTGCAATAAATGACAACATTCCATTTGCCTTCCGAATCACTTGCTGTACCTGCATACTAACTTTTTGTGCTACATGTACTAGGACACCCAGATCCCTCTGTACCTCAGAGTTCTGCAATCTCTCTCTCTATTTAAATAATATACTGCTTTTCTATTCCTCCTGCCAAAGTGGACAAGTTCGCATTTTCCTACATTATACTCCATCTCCCAAATTTTTGCCCACTCACTTAACCTATCTATATCCCTTTGCAGACTCCTTATGTCCTCTTCACAACTTACTTTCCTACCTACCTTTGTGTCATCAACAAATTTAGCAACCATACATTCGGTCCCCTCAGCCATAGACTAGGCTTGTACTCCCTCAGGTATAGAAGATTAAGGGGTGAACTAATTGAGGTGTTTAAGATGATTAAAGGTTTTGATAGAGTAGATAGAGAGAAACTATTTCCTCTGGTGAGGGAGTCCAGAACAAAGGGCATAACCTTAAAATTAGAGCTCGGCTGTTCAGGGCTGAAGTCAGGAAGCACTTCTTCACACAAAGGTTAATGTTCTCTGATTGGCGGGATGTGACAAGTGTTGTTCATAGCATCATAGAACGATACAGAACAGAAGGAGGCCTATCGGTACATTGTATCTCTTTGAAACAGTTATCCAATTAGTCCTCTTTCCCTGTCTTTTCCGCATAGTGCTGCAAATTTTTCTCCTTCAAGTATTCATCCAATTCCCTTTTGAAAGTTATTATTGATTCTGCATCCACCACCCTTTCAGGCAGTCCATTCCAGATCATAACTCGCTGTGTAAAAAAAATTTTCCTTATCTCGCCAATTACTTTAAATCTGTGTCATCTGGTTACTGACCCTTCTGCCAATGGGAACAGTTTCTTCTTATTTACTCTATCAAAACCCTTCATGATTTTGAACACTTGTATTAAATCTCCCCGTAACCTTCTCTGCTCTAAGGAGAACAGCCCCAGCTTCTCTATAGTCTCTCCATGTGTAGGGTGTTTTGGGGTTGTTCTCACCGTATTGATCGGTGCAGATATCTGGTCCCCGGTCTAGCCAAGGAACACTTATACCTCATGGATCGCGGGTTCAGGAAAACGGGACTTATGCTAACGCACCCGGTAATGGATCACGTAGCCGAATAGCACAGAGAACACACAAATTCGGTGTTTGAATTGAATTGGAATGTTGGTTTTATTATACTGTCAACACGAAGAAAATAACGACACAAATGGTCCTACACAGTACATTGAGTTACACACACCCACTACAGTACTTTATCCCGCTAAACTAAGAGGTTGGTGGGGACCCTGGAGACACCTATCACACACACATACATATGGTCGAGGCTCACCAATCCTTTGCACTTGCAGGTCTGGCTGACCGGTTCTCTCATGTAGGGTTCGTTGGTTTCGCTGGAAGCTGCTCTCCTCTCTGGAGAGCTCGGGTGAAAAGCAAGAGAGCAAAACAAGAGGGAGAAAACAAGAGACAGCAAAAGCAAGACTGCAAAACAAGAGAGCAGAACAAAAGACAGCAAAAGCAAGACTGCAAAACAAGAAAGCAGAACAAAAGATAGCAAAAGCAAGACTGCAAAACGAGAGAGCAGAACAAGAGACAGCAAAAGCAAGACTGCAAAACAAGAGGGAGAGGGGTTTCGAGCTTCCACTTATATACCCCTTTCTTACAATGATGTTCGTCACTTAAATGAGGTACTTCCATGCCTGTTTAAACAGTTCTTACAAAGTCCTTAGGAATCTTTGATGGCTTTTGATGGTCTCACATCATGTTGCAATTGCTTCTCTCGATGGGTCATTGTTCCATGAATCCATTCCGATTGTTGAGTACTTGTCACACAAGGCTTCCTTTTCATCCCACATCCTAGGTGTCGATTGGTTTTGCATCAAAACAAAGACATGGCCCCACCATGTCTGGAGCAGTTGTCTCTCTCAATGGCTGACTGCCTCTCGAATTAGTGCTGAGTGTTGACCATCTGCTGTAGGTTTTGCATTAAAACAGAGACATGTCTGAAGCGGTAATTCTCCCTCATTCCACTGTGTATGTTGTTGATTCGTCTGGTGACCTCTCACCTATCCTTTCATCTTAGGATTTTAGTCAATGGCCAAAGTTTTACATCCTCAGGGAAAAGGTGGAATTCCCAGAATTCTTACACATGTAACTGAAGCCCCAAATCCATGGTACCCTTCTAGTAAATCTCTTCTGCACCCTTTCTAAGGCCTTGATATCCTTCCTAAAGTGTGGTGCCCAGAATTGGACACAATACTCCTGCTGGAGCATAACCAGTGATTTATAAAAGTTTAGCATAACTTCCTTGCTTTTGTATTCTTTGGCTCTGTTTATAAAGCCAAGGAATCCGGATGCTTTTTTAACAGCTTTCTGAACTAATCCTGCCACCTTCAAAGGTTACTACACCTCCAGATCTCTCTGTTCCTGCACCCCCTTTAAAATTGTACCATTTAGTTTATACTGCGTCTTCTCATTCTTTTTACCAAAATGCATCACTTCACATTTCTCTGTATTAAATTGCATCTGCCATGTGTCTGCCCATTTCACAATTCTATCTACGACCTCCTGAAGTCTCTAATATCCTCCTCGCTGTTTATTACATTTCTCAGTTTCGTATCATCTGCAAATTTAGAAATTATGTCCTGTATACCCAAGTCCAGGTCATTAATATATATTAATGTTCCCCAGGAATCTGTACCGGGGCCTCAGCTTTTCATTATATTCATCAATAACTTAGATGAAGGAATAGAAAGTCGTATATCCAAGTTTGCTGATGACACTAAGTTAGGTGACACAGTAAGTAGTGTAGATGAGAGCGGAAAGTTGTAAAGACGGATTGATAGATTAAGTGAGTGGGCATTACTGTTGCAGATGAGGTTCAATGTGGGGAAGTGCTGTGGAATAAACCTGATTTCCAGTGATTCTTGAACCTGAACAATGGTTGGTCAAATTACGACACACTCACAGTAGTTTCATTAATCAAAAGTGATTTTTTAATTATTTAAAAAGTGAGCACAAGCATGAAGCAAATCCAGCAATGCATATAACCTTATTCTACCCATTATACACTTAAACAGCAGCAAGCAAATCAAGTAATACATAGCACCTTAAAACCAAGGACTTCTTTTCATCAAGGCATGAGAGATCAATTCTCGGAACTGACGCAGTTTTTTCCTTTGTTGTTGTTTGACATCCTCCCTCGAGGCAAGCTTTGTTAGACTCCAACCTGATTGCAGTGTTGAATTTACCACCATGCCTTCTTTTTATGTTGTTTTTGCCCAATGGGGCGTCGAATATTAGGGAAAGTGTCATTTTGTCCAATTCCCCCATTATTGCTTTGTCTCGACCATAAACAGGCCTCATTGATTGACAGTTATAGTCAGGTGCAATGGTCTCATGTGTTTTTCCAACATACGGAATGTGGTAGGCCTCTATTATCAGTGCTGTCATGGTGACCTGTCTCTCTCTCATGGCTTTACATGGCATCACGATAGCTGCCTCAGTAGTTTTTTAACTACCTTGTATGGTATCTTATCCACTATTTTGCAAACCAAAGCTTGTTGTAGTCTCTGCACATTTGCGGTTTTGAAATTATACTGATGTCCAAATGTCCAGTTTTAAACTGATGTCCAGAAGTCCAGTAGGTTTTAATTTCACAATGTGCAAGGGGTTTTAACCCCTGCCTTACAATGTGAGGTCATTTACTTTGGACCTACAAAAGATAGATCAGAATATTTCCTAAATGGTGAGAATCTAGGAACTGTGGCGGAGCAGAGAAAATTTAGTGGTCTATGTACAGGAATCACTAAAAACTAGTAGACAGATACAAAAAATAATTAAAAAGGCAAATGGAATTTTAGCATTCATCTCAAGGGGACTGAAATACAAATAGGTCTAAGTTATGCTATAGTTATAAGCAACTCTGGTTAGACCACATCTGGATTATTACGTTCAGTTCTGGGCACCGCACCTCATGAAGGATGTCTTGGTCTTGAGTGGGCTGATGCCCAGGTTCACCAGACTGATATCTTGGCTTAGGGGGTTATATTACGTGGACAGGTTGCATAAACAAAGCTTGTATTCCTTCGAGCTTGTATTCCTTTCAGTATGCTGCTGGAGATATTAGCAGTTTGCAATGCATTCCCATATAAGGGAGGTCACTGAGGCTCCCTATATAATGAGAAACACATTCATCTCATTCCCTCTTGCCAGAGATAAGCAGGAGGAGCAAGCTCGAGGTTTTGCTCAGATTGCAGGCTTCACAATAATGCAGGGTGCCATTGACTGCACGCACATTGCCGAGCATGCTCCTCATCTGAACTTGGACATATTCATGAACAGAAAGGGATTCCACTCCCTCAATGCGCAGCTGGTGTGCGACCATAGGCAGCACAGCATGCAAGTGAATGTCAGCTCCCCTGGCAGCAGTCATGATTTGCTCATTCTGCGGCAGTCCTCTGTTCCACCCGTATTTGAACCAGCACAGCAAGTCCAAGGCCGTCTAGAGGGTGACAAGGGTTATCCCACATGACGTGGATTATGACTCCAGTCAGGAATCCACGCACACGTGCATGGAAGGAAGAAAGGAAGGAAAAAAGGAGGGAAAAAGAGGAAGGAGAAAGAGGGAGAAGAAAGGAAGAGGAGGAGGAGGAAGGGGAAGGAAGGAAGGAAGGAAAGACAAGGAGGAAAGAAGAGGAAGAGGGAGGATGAGGACGTGGAAGAGGAAGGGAGGCTACAACATAGCTATAACATAGCCAGGACCGTACATGATCAGATTATTCATGACCGATACCAATAACCTTTACTACAACTCCTCATTCACCAGCAGTCCCACACTCCTTACCGTTCCTCTCTCACTGACCATCATCACATCGTCCTCTTTATGATTACACATTAGTTCCTCCCTAAGTTCACCGCAGAAATAGAACCACCGCCAAATCCAAATTCAAATCCAGAATTATCAATTCACTCATTAAATAATGGATACAAAATTCGACTATTCACCCTTGTGCATTCCCTTAGTGCCTGTCATTCATGTGCCTTTACCTTTCCTAGTGCTCCTAAGAGGTGCATCCCCAGTGGCTGGAGCATGGGTGGTAGAAGGCTGCTGACCTTCAATTGAGGAGAGTGCAGATGGCCTTGGAGGGTGACTTCGAGCAGCTCTGGGCCTAGAAAGCCCGGCTTCAGACTGCACCATCTCGGCCTGGGCTGCAGCATTCTGGTAGCTGGCTGGCTGACTGACAGGCAATAGCAAGGGTACTGGTGGAGTGGCGGGTTGGGAGCAGGAAGGCTTTCATCTAAATTGCCGGACTGCTGTGAAGCCCCTTTCAACAATGGTACCCAGAGCCACGATGGCAGCAGTCCGAACTTCCAAGGTAACAGTCAAATTGCGGTCCCAACACATAACCATAGTTATTTATTTATTGCTATTAATTTAGTTCTGGATAGAATACAATTACTTGAGATCTAAATCATATTTAGTAGATGGATTTAACTTGATTTTAGATTAATTTGTAACTAATTAGCCTTGTTTATTAGCTTTTTTGTTTCATTTTCTCCTTAACTCCTATTGATTATTTATTTATACTAGATTTTAATTCAATAAAATTCGAATCCCTTTAATGTTAATGTCAACTATTTAGTTAATTTTAATTTTATCCCCTTAGATCTGATTAATTAATTAAACACTTAGCTTAACCAAATAATAAATTAAACTATTAGCTCAATTAAACAGTAAATTAAACACTTGGGTTCAATTACATAATAAATTAAACTCTTAGCTGTAATTCAGCAGGCTCCTCCCTCTGCTCTGACGTCACTTTTTCAGATTCAGAATTTTTTTCAGATTTTTCCCTGCATTTGCTTTACTGCCGCTCCGCTCAGCCGCTCCTCCCCGCGCTTCATGTGCTCCGCTCAGCCGCTCCTCCCCGCGCTTCATGTGCTCCGCTC
Organism: Heptranchias perlo; assembly: GCF_035084215.1. NCBI lineage: Eukaryota > Metazoa > Chordata > Chondrichthyes > Hexanchiformes > Hexanchidae > Heptranchias > Heptranchias perlo. The sequence goes on from NC_090327.1 coordinate 107,570,066, forward strand.
AGCCGCTCCTCCCCGCGCTTCATGTGCTCCGCTCAGCCGCTCCTCCCCGCGCTTCATGTGCTCCGCTCAGCCGCTCCTCCCCGCGCTTCATGTGCTCCGCTCAGCCGCTCCTCCCCGCGCTTCATGTGCTCCGCTCAGCCGCTCCTCCCGCGCTTCATGTGCTCCGCTCAGCCGCTCCTCCCCGCGCTTCATGTGCTCCGCTCAGCCGCTCCTCCCCGCGCTTCATGCGCTCCGCTCAGCCGCTCCTCCCCGCGCTTCATGCGCTCCGCTCAGCCGCTCCTCCCCGCGCTTCATGCGCTCCGCTCAGCCGCTCCTCCCCGCGCTTCATGTGCTCCGCTCAGCCGCTCCTCCCGCATTTTCGATCGGGTACAGTCTAGGCACATTCCCTCAAGGCAGAAAGGTAGGACAACTAAAGCCAGAGGTCCCTGGATGACAAAAGAGAGAGTGAGTAAGATGAAATGGCAAAAAAGAGCGTATGACAGATGTCAGGTTGATAACACAAGTGAGAACCAGGCAGAATATAAAAAGTTCAGAGGGGAAGTGAAAAAGGAAATAAGAGGGGCAAAGAGAGAGTATGAGAATAGACTGACGGCCAATATAAAAGAGAATCCAAAAGTCTTCTACATGCATGTACACAGTAAATGGGTAGTAAGAGGAGAGGTGGGGCCGATTAGGGATCATAATGGAGATCTACTCATGGAGGCAGAGGGAATGGCCGAGCTACTAAACAAGTACTTTGCTTTTGTCTTTATCAAGGAAGAAGATGCTGCCAGAGTCTCAGGAAAAGGAAGATATAGTTGAGATACTGGATGGGCTAGAAATTGATAAAGAGGTACTAGAAAGGCTAGCTGTACTTCGGATGGGATGCATCCTAGGTTGCTGAGGGAAGTAATGGTGGAAATTGTGGAGGTACTGGCCATAATCTTCCAAACATCCGTATATATGGGGGTGGTGCCAGAGGACTGGAGAATTGTAAATGTTACACCCTTGTTCAAAAAAGAGTGTAAGGATAAACCCAGCAACTATAGGCCAGTCAGTTTAACCTCAGTGGTGGGAAACTTTTAGAAATGATAATCCGGGACAGAATTAACAGTCACTTGGACGAGTAGAGATTGATTAGGGAAAGCCAGCACGGATTTGTTCAAGGCAAATCGTGTTTAACTAACCTGATAAGAGTTTTTTGATGAGGTAACAGAGAGGGTAGATGAGAGCAATGCAGTTGATGTGATGTATATGGACTTTCAAAAGGCGTTTGATAAAGTGCCGCACGATAGGCTTTATCATCAAGATTGCGGCCCACGGAATAAAGGGGGCAGTAGCAACATGGATATAGAATTGGCTAAGTGACAGGAAACAGAGAGTAGTGGTAAACAGGAGGGAGGTGTACAGTGGTGTTCCCTCGGGGTCAGTGCTGGGACCACTGCATTGATAAATCAATGACTTGGACCTGGGTGTACAGGGCACAATTTCAAAATTTGAAGATGACACAAAACTTGGAAGGGTAGTAAACAGTGAGGAGGGTAGTGATAGACTTCAAGAGGATATAGACAGGCTGGTGGCATGGGCGGACACATGGCAGATGAAATTTAACACAGAAAAATGTGAAGTGATACATTAGTAGGAAGAACAAGGAGAGGCAATATAAACTAGATTGCACAACTCTAAAAGGGGTACAGGAACAGAGATCTGGGCGTATATGTGCACAAATCGTTGAAGGTGGCAGGGTAGATTGAGATTAAGGTATACCAGCAGTGTGATACCGACCGTAATGGACACATTAATTGTGTCCCAAAAACACCTTCAAAATGGAGTCACCCTCATATCTCTACTAGACATCACTGCTCAGACTGATATTCACAGGTAACGTTCATTTTATCATGTCTATCCTGGTCACTTAAGTATCAGTTCCCATACAAGTAACACCATCCTCCTGTCATCAGTACTACTTGGTTAGTCCTCGGCAATGTGTGCAGAATGCCTGAATGAAGATCAGTTCCCTTGTAAGCTGATGTCTTGTTGTAAGGTCCTCTGCATTCTTCAAGTAACAAGGCATTTTCCACCCATCTTTGTGGTTGTCTCCTGGACCCTGTGAGGAGTGTTTAATATGGGGTGTGCTAAAAGTTAACACTACACTGGAGCGGGGCGAGTTGGGGAAAAACATGTCAGCGTGCCCTCCAAAGTTAGGACGTCTAAAAGAAAATGTCTTTAAAAAGAGGTCATGCCTTAAGAGATTTTCCCTAGACAAATTGTGCCAACACGCCCTGATGATAAGGTTCGCATTCTGCCCCATTTGGCCCATCAATGTTTTGGAACTGATGTTTCACCAACCACTGCTGACTCAGTAATTAAATTCCAATTCACTGAGCACAACACCACCTAAAGGAATGGGATCAGATCCCAGTGAATTAAAGGGTTTGCATTTTAAAAAAAAGATCGGAACAGTTTTTTTCAGGCTGTAGTGTCACAGAAGTGGGATCTCTGGACAACCCACCGACAAGTTTCAAGTCATCGCCGAATGTTTGGGGAGTGGCTGCTGGTACAGAGCTGGACTGGAGATTGTTGGAGATTAGGCTCTGAGGCCCTGTGTTCAGATGGCGTCCGCAGAGTAGAAATAGGAAAGCAATCACCATGTAATGTATGGCCTTATCAGGGCCAGAGTGATCCCCTGGACTAGTTTCGATCGCCAAAGGTGGGGGGTCGGAAAGGAATTTCCCAGATTTTATTTTTCCCAAAATGGCCTGAGTTTTTGTCTGGTTTTTCGCTTCTCCCACGAGATCTCGGGTGGGTTGGGGAGTGTATTTGTTGTGATGCGCAAGGCATCGCAGTTGTGTTGGACTGGCTGGATTGACTAGAAAGTCTTTTCCTCTCCGTCGTTTTGTGCATGTTCGTATGTTTTAAGAGTCATGTTATTTCAATGACTCAAATGTGAGAAGTTTCACATCTGGAAATAAACGTGAAAGGAAAACTAACTGTGTTTTCTGATTTGTGCGTGTATCACAGCATGGGACAGAAAGGGGAAGAGACAATCCCCAGTCTGCACAAAAATAAGGGCAAGTGATGGGGCCCATCAAGCTCGCCCCATCCAGCAAACAGTATAACCTCGCACGCTGCCATCCCAGCTCCTAGTATCGCTGTCTCTTGGAACAGATAAAGAAACAAGGCCAATTCACAAAAAAATGGGCAATTCCTCACCCACTCCCTGAAGCTCCAGGAGAGACACATCACAATCTAAATTAAGCACTAACTCCCTGTGACTGGAAATGTCCTCTCAGGAACTTGTCAAGTTCCCTTCTAAAGCACTATAATGACCTCATACTCACCACATTTTGTGTCCATTTATTTCAGAGGATGATGACTCTGTGACAAGTCATACCGTCTGGTGTCTATAGGCACGACTTACAGTCCTACCATCCCTTCCATTTCAAATAACCACATTGCATCCAATCCCTTCATCATTATAAAATCATCAATCATATCATATCCCCTCACAGCCTGTGCTTCCTCAAAGCAAGTAGCCCCAACTCTCACATCCCATCATCACAACTAAAAGCTTGACGATTTGGTATCATCCTGTTGCCCCTTCTGCATCCTCTCCAATGCCTCAATATCCTTCAAGTGTGAGGTCCAAAACTGGTCGAAATACTACAAGTGTGGATGTACCAAAGTCTTATGTAGTCTAAGTATGGTATTCGTCATTTGCCCTCAGTGGTCCTACCAATACAACGACAACTTGCATTTACATAGTGCCTTTAACATAGTAAACCATCCCAAGGCACTTCACAGGAGTGTTAGTCAAACAAAATTTGACACCAAGTCACATAAAGACATAATGGCCTAGATTTTCCTGTCAAAATAATGGTGAAGCTAATAATGCTCCCCATTATTTATGTTTGAATGGTACAGCAACTTCAGATGAGAGGCAGATGCGCGGTTAAACTAAAAAATCAAGAAGTTGCTGTCCCATTTGCACCACTCTGCTATTAGCTTCACAAAAATGGTATCTCGCTGTTTGCCTCACCATTGAAATGCATTGAATGGTGTGAAGTTGCTGTTTTTGCGCAGTAGATACGAACATAACTCACCACAGAAATTTAGGTCTTGTCCATTCCAGCCTAAGTATCCTTTTAATAACTTGATAACTGTTAATTATTATCAATCACACCAAGCTTGGTTGAGGACAAAAAAAAATTGCTATTGTGATTGACTTCTCCCCCACCCCTTGAGCTTCCAGCATTTTAATCTGCTGAGTCACACTTTTCTAAGTGGAGCAGTCACTGTACAGAAAGTTTCATTGGCCCTTAATGAGTTCCAAGGGAGAGAGGGACTTGGGAGATAGAACAGAGAAGCTGGGTAGTCTCACATGTTTTTCTGGGTTTGTTTCAGTTTAAAGGGATAATCCTTTGAAATTTAGTGCTATTGTCACAGTGGTTTACTCAAGCATATAAAATATTAAGTTCCTTAATTTAAGTGGGATATTTCCCCACGTGATAGAAGGAAGTATTGGGCATTATTTCTGTGCTCCCTTTGCTGATGATTCCTCCTCGAGTGAGGTCACTAGATCCATCACGGAAACGTGCGTGGAGCCCTGGGAGACCGAAGGAAATTAATGAATTGTGTGTTATTCTTAACTCCTTGGGCTCTCAAGAAGAGCCATAATGGATTTTCTGTTTTTATTTTATGTTAAAAGCAGGGAACCATGGTTTTTACGACCATAGAATTGTTGGTGCAAGAAGCAATCCAGTGGTTGTTAAGAATTTAATACCTTATCTGCAGGCATTGGCAGGGTGTCAGCTGTGGCTCAGTGGGTAGCACTCTTGCATCTAAGTCAGAAGGTTGTGGGTTCATGTTCCACTCCAGAGACTTGAGTACAAAATCCAGGCTGACACTCCAGTGTAGTACTGAGGGAGTGCTGCGCTGTCAGAGGTGCTGTCTTTTGGATGAAACGTTAAAACTGAGGCCTTGTCTGCCCTCTAAGGTGGACATAAAAGATCCCATGGCACTATTTCGAAGAAGAGCAGGGTATTTCTCCCTGATGTCCTGGCCAACATTTATCCCTCAACCAACAGCACTAAAAAAAACAGATTATCTGATCATTATCACATTGCTGTTTGTGGGACCTTGCTGTGTGCAAATTGGCTGCTGTGTTTCCTACATTACAACAGTGACTGCACTGCAAAAAGCACTTCATTGGCTGTAAAGCGCTTTGGGACGTCCTGAGGTTGTGAAAGGCGCAATATAAATGCAAGTCTTTCTTTCTTATATCCAATGTCGCAGCATGGCAGACTTAGACTTTGCCTCTCAAAGGCTCGGCTTTAACCAATTCAGGGATATTTGTTATTTTACAAGATGGAGTGCGCAAGGGGATGGTAAATAAGGGAGTTACCTTCAAAAATAATTACAAACGCTTCTGTTTATATTGTAAAATTACCAAGTCTGGGCATATTATGTTTATGAAATTAAAATTGATAAGACAATTGATACGAAGTGCTGCTCAAGCACTTGAGAAGGGAAAATTTGCCTGAAGTTTAAGGGGATGATCAAATTTACTTGGATCAAAAAGAGTCCAGTCTATGTGGTTCTTGTCCAATGCTGTGTATCAAGGGTGAAAATTGTAAATTGATAAGTCCTGTTAGTCCAACAATATTGTTCTCTGAAATTGGAATAGTTTTGAAATGATAAAATGGACTCAAGCACAATATAATGGGATATTTTGGGAAATAAAAAGTGATCCAAGAAGAGTTTAGTAAAAATAAACAAAAATGTGTTAAGTAAAACTTGGACCAGGTTGTGAACATTTAGTTTAGATTTTAAGGGTTAATTTAAATATTGTATTGGACAGTAAAATTCCTCTAGAGATTTGATGCATGAGATCAAATGGTTAATTGATAGTTTTCTCTTGGAGATGTTTGTACCCTTGCCAATACTGAACAATGAGAAAAACTGCACCTGAGACATCGGGACCGTGCAGGGGGAGATGAATGTTTAATGTGGCTCAGGAGAGTGAGAAACCTTTTTAGCCAAGGCACTGACACATGTTCCATAGAGAAACCGACTAATTAATGAAAAAATCAGGATAGAGTTAAACGCACTGGTACCTATCAGAGTGATTGAAATTAGAGTAAAGAGAGACATAGAAATTTGGATTTCCAATTTCAAGTTTGGGTTCCTTTGAGTTAACAATGAAATTGGGACTGAGGCTCGGGAGCCACCCTGCCCAATCCTAAATCCAGGACCCAGAAACCGTCTGGTGACTTTTTAAACTTGTGAATGGTTGTATAATGATGTAAGATAGTCATCATCTGGACGCAGCAAGGAGCTCATAATGATGTCCGTTATGAGTTGGTACTGGTGTTGATATCCGTATCAGAAATAGCCTTTTCACCAGGGCTATGCCATCCGGCCTACAGTAAATTATATAGTGCAATGCTGCAGGAAATAGTAGGTCAGGATTTAGACCAAGCATGGCCCCTACAACCTTACAAAACAGGCCATAAAATACATACAAGGTTTATAGCTGAGTGGATAGCTATCGGGACTACTGCAGGGAATTCAGCATGGAATAGATTTGATCTTGAATCAATGTGGGAACATGATGAATCAATGCGGAAACAACTGAAGGGTATTTTACAAGGCATGAATAAGGGGGATAGAGATCATCGATAGTCAAAATAAGAAAAGGCATGGAGCACATAATGGCAGGAGGAAAAATATAATCAATGGAAGTAATCAGGTGTATAAGGATCAGAATATCCCCCAATTCTATGTCCCATTGGTCAAAAACAATATAAAAAGATGATCTCATGACGAGAACCGACACTGCAGTTGGAAAGCTTGAAAGAAGCTTTGCTTACAAGAAGAATGTCCGAGAAACAAAGAAAGACCTCAAGACGCAAGGAGCTGATCACGTCTGAACTGCCTTGATGCAAAACCCTTGGTTTGAGGTTATATGTATTGTGTAGTTTTCCTGATGTTTGTCTGAATTGTTAAATCATTAAATAATCATGTTGTGGACCTCTATAACAGGTGTAGAGTAAGGTCATACCTATTATTTGTTATTGCTTCATGCATGCTCGTATGAATTATAACATTAAATAATTACTTTTAATTGATGAAAATACGGTGAGTGCAACTTTCTATTGTCAACTGACTATTGTCCAGGTTCAAGAATCAATGGAAATCAGGTTTCCCCTACACCTTCAATATGATTGGTTAAGTAGATACGCAAATGCTTGCCGTGTTCACTCAGATCCCAGATGCCCTGTTTCCCTCATTGCGATGGTATCAGCTCACACATTCAGCAACTTGCCACACAAAAATTTAAAAACCTAAACGTGTAAAAGCAAATCTAACTAACAGCAAATGTGGTTCGATTCACTCCTACAGCAAAATCTGGCCATTTAAAAATAAGAAAGATGCTATGCTGCTCAACATTAATGGGTCATCTTGCTTGACTTAATCGAAATAGCTCTGAACTACCCCACTGCATTGTCCTCCTGCGGCTGGCAAGAGCTTACAGCTTCTGTTTAAAAACTTGACTAACTTCCTGTGCCTCTGTTTCTACTTTCATAGTCAGAAGGGAAGGCCTGCCAAGTGCCCGGGACCAAAAAAGTCCCAATTCAATGGGTGTAAGGTGTTTGTAAATTACCATGATGACCTAATAAATTGCTTATTGCCTACATTATCATAGTATCATAGTAGGTACAGCACAGGAGGAGGCCATTGGGCCCATCATGCCTGTGCCAGTTATTTGAAAGAGCTATCCAATTGGTCCCATTCCCCTGCTCTTTCCCCATAGCCCTGTAAATTCTTTGTTAGTTTATTCACTTCCCTTTGAATGTTACTACTGAATCTGCTTCCACCACCCTTTCAGGCAGTGCATTACAGATCATAACAACTCACTGCGTAAAAAAATGTTTCCTCATGTCACCTCTGACTCCTTTGCCGATCATCTTAAATCTGTGCCCTCTGGTTACCGACCCTTCTGCCACCGGAAAAAGTTTTTCCTTATTTACTCTGTCAAAACCGTTCACGATTTTGAACACCTCTATCAAATCTCTCCTTAAGCTTCTCTGTTCTAAGGAGGACAACCCCAGCTTCTCCAGTCTCCCCACATAACTGAAGTCCCTCATCCCTGGTACCAATTTAGTAAATGTCTTCTGCGTTCTCTTTAAGGCTTTAACATTCTTTCTAAAGTGTGGTGCCCAGAATTGAACACAATACTCCAGCTGAGGACTAACCAGTGTTTTATAAAGGTTTAGCAGAACTTCCTTGCTTTTGTATTCCATGTCTTTATTAATTAAGTCCGGGATCCTATATGCTTTTTTAACAGCGTTCTCAACTTGACCTGCCACCTTCAAAGATTTGTGTACATACACCCCCAGGTCTCTCTGTTCCTGCACCCCTTTTAAAATTGTACAATTTAGTTTATATTGCCTCTCCTCATTCTTCCTATCAAAATGCATTACTTCACACTTCTTGCATTAAATTTCATCTGTCATGTAACTGCCCATTTCACCAGTCTGTCTATATCCTCCTGAAATCTGTTATTATCCTTCACATTGTTTACTACATTTTTGAGTTTCGTGTCATTTGCAAACTTTGAAATTATACCCTCTATCCCCAAGTCCAGGTCATTAATATATATCAAAAAAAGCAGTGGTCCTAATACTGACCCCTGGGCAACACCACTGTATACTTCGCTCCAGTCTGAAAAACAACCGTTCACCACTACTCTCTACTCTACAATTTTGTATCCACGCTGCCACTGTCCCTTTAATCTCATGGGCTTTAATTTTGCTAACAAGTCTATTATGTGGTACTTTATCAAGTGCCTTATGAAAGTCCATATGCACAATATCAACTGTACTCCCCTCATCAACCCTCTCTGTTACTTCATCAACAAACTCAATCAAGTCAGTCAAACATGATTTTCCTTTTAACAAATTTGTGCTGACTTTCATTTATTTCCCCATACTATTCCAAGTGCCAATTAATTTTGTTTTTTTTTCAAGAACCTGTATGTAGTATTTCAGTTACAAACAATAATTTGTCAGTTTGTTGCATACGTGTTGGTTTATATTTTTGAAATACTAACCTGGGAAAGGTTGGCTAATAACTCTTTCCAAATTATTTTCTTCATGGTAATGATCAATTTGCCCAATGTGTTTAATTCCCATTGAGAGGTTTGCTTGGATTGCATTTTGCTATTTAAATTTTTAATGAATATTTATGAAGTTAAATTAAGCTGTGAACAAGAGCAGCATGAGTGCTAGTTTAATGTATTGTTCTGTGACGGTGGCAAAGAAGCTTCAGACTGAACAAAGTCAATTTTTCAAGGCTCCTCAGTGCGTGGATTAGAAAATCGGACACTCAACTTCACATTACTAATTTGCAAGGCATCGGATTTTCTGATGGGCGATTTGGGGGTCAAGTGATGTGTCTGCACTAATGGCTTTAAATACAATGACAAAGTGCCCTACATAGAATTTCACATCTTCAGGCAAGGTTCCAACCACGGCATGAGCTTCGCTCGTACAAATTGTTGACCTGGTAATCCCAGGGCTTTACCTGCTGGAGCAGGCTTCTTAATAAGTGAGGGTACGTTTTTGTTGATTTTTGTTTTTGTGCGGGATTGCATTTCATGTATGCTATATTTTACTCCATGGATTCGTTGGTTTTGCAGGGTATGCCTTCATTATTTTGCCCATCAGTATTTTGCTTTCACCTCATGAAAAAATGAGGAAGTAGTATTCCTCTGGAGATTCTAAATGTGCTGCATGAACAAAATGAAGAAAAGGAGATCATGAGGGACCACCTAATGCAGATGCAATAACCCTGAGATATTTGGCCAAACCCTTCACTATTCTGACTTTATAGAGCCCTACTCATGTATCTATCCATTTCAGAAGCGACATGTTTTTGCTGCCTCCATATCAGAAATCAAGCTGCCATAGAGTTGTGCCAACTTCTGTACAATGACCAGCACATAACACCTGGATCAAGTGAGGCTCTTCTGTAGCAGTGAAAATTACCACAGCATGAAGCATTCATGCTATTGCATCCTTTCAAGCCAGCCAGGAGATATCTACCATTTCAGTCAGTCTGCAGTGTATATATATCAAGCAATTGATAACTACAAATTGATAACTACAATTGATAATTACAAATTTAGGTTCTTGTTTTGGACATTCTCTCACATACAACAGTGCTATTCACTCCCCAAAGCATAGTGAACATGTTATATTCTGGGATGTGCCCGCTCTATCCAATATTTAACTATATGACAGCATAACACAGAGGTGTAAAAATGGAACTTCCTTGTGATCTGAATCAGATATTTATGTCTCCTGCACACACCTGCACTGGCACCTCCATATCACTTCAAAGCAGAATGAGAAAACATTTGGGGAGATAGGAATTATTATTTCATGGACAGCAAGTGAACACACAAAGCAATAGTTATGAGTGGATTAATTTAATTCAATCCGTACAACTTATTTTCACGTAATGGACAGGTGACCAAAAGTTTGGTCAAAGAGATAGGTTTTAAGGAGTGTTTTAGAGGAGGAGAGAGAGGTAGAGAGGCGGAGAGGTTTAGGGAGGGAATTCCAGAGCTTAGGACCTAGGCAGCTGAAGACACTGCCACCAATGGTGGAAAATCAGGGATATGCAAAAGACCAAAATTGGAGGAGATTTGAGAGATCTCAGAGGGTTGTAGAGCTGGAGGAGGTTACAGAGATAGGGAGGGGTGAGACCATCAAGGGATTTTAAAACAAGCATGAGAATTTTAAAATCGAGGCGTTCCCCGCCGGGAGCCAAAGTAGGTCAGCAAGCAAAGGGGTGATGGGTGAACAGATGACCCAGAACTTTCTCAGACTATCTTGATAATTAAGAGCTCAAAGGTTTGATATCATCCTGTTACCCCTTCTGAATCCTCTCCAATGCCTCAATATCCTTCATCAAGTGCGGGGTCCAAAACTGGTTGTACTACTCCAAGTGCGGATATACTAAAGCCTAAGTATAGTATTCTTCATTTTCCCCCAGTGGTTCTTCCTCCCAATATCACCTAAAACACAATTTCCTTTCCCTATAGCAACCTCACATTGATCAACTACTATCCCCAGGCCTCTTTCCTGATCTGCTTCATTTAGCAGACACCCTTGCTCAGTATAGACATTCCTGCAGTTTCCTAGTCCCACGTACATGACGCTGTACTTGTCCACAATAAGTAATTTAAAATTATGAAAGGGTTTGATAGGGTAGATGTAGAGAAGATGTTTTCACTTGTGAGGGGAGTTCAAAAGTAGGGTCCATTATTGTAAGATAGTCACCGATAAATCCAATGAGAAATTCAGGAGAAACTTCTTCGCTCAGAGTGGTGAGAATGTGGAACTTAATACCTCATTGTGTAGTTGAGGCGTACAACATAGGTGCATTTAATTGGAAGCTCAATAGGTACATGAGGGAGAAAGGAATAGCAGGTTATGCTGACAGGGTGAGATGAAGTAAGGTGGGACGAGGTTCGTGTGGAGCGTAAACCTAGCTTCGACCTATTGGGCCAAATGGCCTGTTTCTGCGCTGTAAATTCTTTGTAAAGTAATATCTGCCCCACACAGGCCCATTCACCAACTAATCGAAACCCGCCTGCAACCAATCGACTCATCAACAATGAATTTTAAATTATGATATTATTATGTTTAGTCATCTTCTGGGTCAATAACAAAAATGGTGAACAGTAATGGATCCTGAGGAACACCTCATAACCAGGACCCAATCAGACTCATTATCATTAATAACAAAACTCTGTATCTGATGTTAATCCATTGCATAAACTTTCCACTAATCTTGTGATATCTAATTTTTTCAATTTCAATCTCACTCTCACCAGCACCCACACAGATCCACCCAGCATGGAGGGTAGATTTCAATGGTCAGTTTGAGGGCAGCACAGTGGGGGAGTGGTAGAGCAGAAGCAATCAGGAGCAAATAGAGGTGCTTGACGAGGAGCTGGCAGCATCTGGATGGACAGTGGAGGAAAGGGATTCTGATCTTCGGGGCCCAGCTTTAAAAAGAAGCAGAGCACGCAGGATTGTTGGTGTCATTGGCCGACTTGCCCACTAGTTTTCAATACATGACGGCAGTGTGGAACAGTCCACATGCCTGCATCTGTGGGGTTTTTATGCATGGCACTGTAAGGCCGCAATCAGCCTTGGAGTAAGTGGAAGCTCAAGAGACATCTGCAGTGCAGCCCCTCATCGCAGAGGTCACTAAGCCAGTTAGTACCTCTCACCTGAATGCTCAAACTGCAGCCAAATGCACCTTGGGCTATAATGTCACTTCCTCCTTTGACAGGACAGAGCCATCTATAGGGATTTCAATAATGTATTATGTGGGAACATTAGGAACAGGAATAGGCCATCCAGCTCCTCCAGCCTCTTCCACCATTCAATTATATCATGGTTGATCTGCACCTCAACTCCATTTTCCCACCTTTGCTCCATATCCCTTGATACCCTTACCTAACAAAAGTCTACCTATCTCAGACTCGAAAGCTTCAATTGTTTCCCAGCATCCACAGCCATTTGTGGGAGAGAGTTTGGATTCCTACCACCCTTAATGTGAAAAAGTTCTTCCTGATTTCGATCCTGAATGGCCTAACTCTTATTTTCAGATTTGCCAAGCACTGTTTCATCAAATTGAGGACCCTTTAACTGGATGGGTCAAACCGTGACATCACAGGGCTTCTGATTCCCGAGTCCAAATCGTTGATGTAAATTGTGAACAACAGTGGCCCCAGCACCGATCCCTATGGAACACCACTTCCCACCTTTTGCCAGTTTGAGTAGCTACCCTTAATCCCTACTCTTTGTTTGCGGTTTTATAACCAGCTTGCTATCCATTTTGCTATCTGTCCCGAGTCCTCTAACTCTGACCTTAGTCATGATTCTATAAGGTGGTATCTTGTCGAAGGCCTTGTGAAAATCAAAATATATTACATCCATTACATTGCCATTGTCTACTCTTTCTTTTATTTCTTCAAACTAACTGGCTGATCTATCTAGGAGTGAATGCAGTGAGGTAGAAGATCTGAACAGGTATACTTTCTGTAGGGAACACAAATAATGAAAACCAGCAGATTAGATAGAAGGTTGTGGACATTGAATGGTTTGGCTTAACCTGACCTTGTATCATAATTTGTGAAAGTAATAATGAGCAATATGAACAGTTTAACAGATCCGGTAATATTGAAGCCTAGTAGGGTGGAATAATTGAAATTGTTGTCATTAGTAGATCTTCCATTGCGTTGTTCATAGGTAGCCAGGGGCCTGGAGACTGGTTACTGATGGTTACTCAGCCTCACTCTCGAGTTCCTCACTGTTTTCCCTCATTGCCTGGCTGCTGCCGACCCTTGAGTTTGGTGCTCACTTCCTGTTCTGTAAATGTTGCTATAAACTACTTAAAATCTATAGTAGATCACCGATGGCGTAGCTCGTAGGTAGTCTGGGATTTGGATCCTGGTTACTGATGGTTACTGAAATCTCTAAAACCTAGAGAACAGGTCCAAACAATAATTTAAAAGGCTAATAGAATGATAGCCTTCATCTCAGTGGGGCTGGAATAGAAATGGGTAGAAGTTATGCGACAGTTATATAAAGCTCTGGTATACCGCATTTAGAGTACTGCGTTCAGATCTGGGCACCGCACCTCAAAGGATATATTGGGCTTGGCGGCGGTACAGCACAGATTCGCCAGAATGATACTTGGGTTTAAAGGGTTAAACTATAAGAACAGGTTGCATAGACTAGGCTTGTATTTCCTCGAGTATAGAAGATAAAGGGGGTGACCTAATTGAGGTGTTTAACATGATTAAAGATTATGATAGAGTAGATAGAGAGAAACTATTTCCTCTGGTGGGGAATTCAGAACAAGGGCGCATAACCTTAAAATTAAAGCTAGGCCATTCAGGGGTGATGTCAGAAAGTACTTCTTCACATAAAGGGTAGTGGAAATCTGGAACTCTCTCCCCCAAAAAGCTGCTGAGGGCAGGTCAATTGAAAATTTTAAAAATGAGATTGATATATTTTTGTTAGGTATGTTCTTACTTATAAAAGTTAGCCCTCAAAATAATAGGGTTCACAGCATTACAGGTAGATATTCACAGATTTATAGGCCCTGATATTACCAGGGAGGCGGGATGGCAGTGGGGGGTCGACTGGGGGCGTGGGTAACCCGCCCAGTGATATCGGTCCTTTCCCCACGCGATCGCGGGTAAATTGAAGCCACTTACCTTGACTTCCGGGTTTTCCGTCGTCAAACCGCGCAGCGGGCAGACTGCGCACCCGCATCACAGGCTGTCAGCTGGAGGAGCCCTATTTAAAGGGGCAGTCCTCCAAAGCTGCTCCTGCAGCAAACAACCAAAATTATAGAATGGAGCAGACCAGGGAAAAGGCTGCTCCCATAATTACCAATGCCCCACTCCAGGTCCTACTGGATGGGGTGAGGAGGAGGAGGGATATTTTCTACCCGGCGGACGGGAGGAAGTGGCCCGTCTCTGCCACCAAGAAGGCCTGGCTTGAGGTGGGAGAGGAGGTCACCAGCAGCAATAACATAAACCGCACCTGGATACCGTGCAGGAGGCGCTTCAATGACCTAACTAGGTCAGCCAAAGCGAGTACACTTACTCATTCTCCTACACTCCGTCTTCCACATCACCGCCCCCACCCCACAACACCTTCTGCACTGCCAACACTACTCTATCACATCACTCCTCACACGCACTCAAACCTCATCCTCAACTTACCTGCGCTTACTCACCTCCCCAGTACTCATCCCACCAATACCACTCAACCCAATCCTCATACAACGTCATGGCTCTGTCTCATACTCACCCTCTGATGCATCTCTTTCATGGTCAGCCTCACCCAAACCAATGCATTCAGCGTTTGGCCACATCACCATCCCTCACTCACGCCTCTCTACATTCTCCCCTTATAGGAAAAGAGAGCCCAGAATGCATGGGAGAGGGCGAAGACCGATGGGGGTCCGCAACATCTGGTCATCCTCTCAGACGCGGAGCAGGAGGCTCTGGAACTAATCCATACCCAGAAGTGCCTGTCTGTCGGGGATGCCGAGACTGGCACCCGACAAATGGTTGGTGACAGAACTTTTAACATTCAGCACTCACAATAGCAAATGATGTTAACATGCCTTGCCATCTTCAGCACCTCAACATCTGTCATCATGCTTAATATTGCCTTCTGTTCTCTTACAGGGCCTTCGGCGACCGCCATGACGGTGGAGGGCGATTCCTCAGAGGACCTGCTGGCCTCTGAGGGGGCACCGTCACATCTGAGCAAGCTATCCACCAGCGCAGATACACACAACTCGGTGGGTCCCTGTCATCACTTAGTTGGGGTCGCACATGGTGAGTCACCACACACATGTGAGCACGAGCAGACACTGGTGGCAGGGGCAGCTGCAGAGACTTCGCGTCGGTGGGAGCACTCTTCTCCAGGCTCCACTCAGCTGGACACAGATGCTGAACCCTGGGGGCCATCCTTTAAAAGGAGAATGATCGAGGGGCAGCAGCGCATTTGTGAGGTGCTGGAACAGGTGCCACGCGCACTCTCCACAATCACACAGAGGATGGAGGAGTCCAACTCCTGCATGAATGGAGTGGTGGCCCAGGTACAGGAGGGAATCGCTGAGATACTGAAACAGGGACATGAGGGCATCTCTGAGATAGTGTTGCAGGTAAGTGCGGGAATGTTTGCAATGGAGGGAAGGCTAGCCTCCATGGAGCTTCAAGCACGGCTCACCAATTATTCCATTGAGGCCATGACAATGGCCCTTCGGACTCAGGGCGAGCAACATTCTGCCGCCTTAAACAGGCAGGCAGATACACTAGCACTGGCCTTACAAGGCTTCACACATGTCCTCCAAACTGTTGTCCAGCAGGGTGGTAGGAGTGATGTGGACTTGGCCCAGGAGAGGGATGATGGCGAAAGGGGACATGGAAGTGGGGACGCCACTCAAAGCACCCTCACGTCTCACCTGTTGCCCCCCTCTCAATGAGTACCCACAATGCTGCCTCCTCTCCAGGTGGTTGAGTCTGCCCCTACACAGGTGCAGGTGGAGCAGTCTTTGGAGGGGCCCTCATGGGCACTGAATCCCAGAGGGCGTCGGCCCAAAGCATCTAATCGGTCAGGGCATGAACAAGAGAAACCTGCCACTACCTCTGCTGCAGGGGAAGCACCATGTAGGATTACTCGTAAGCATAAGGCGAAGGTTTTGTAAGCACAAAGGGGATGCACAAGGGTGTTTCACGGTTTGTCATGTTTTTTATTTCAATTTGATTTTTGTTAATGGCACATTAAATATTACTATTGTCACCACTACTGCCACATCTTGGCCATTCTTGACTGGCTTGTGTAATAAGCCCCTTTCATGAGGTTCACCACAAACATCCACACTTGATGCCACCCATTAGGTCACCCTACAGTCGGTGTATGTGTAGTTGCACGATTATTTTGTGCAGGTGCCTGTGGTGCAGCACTGTGCTGTGAAGCTCCACACAGCGGAGGTGGACGGCGTGCCTGGCGAGGCTGGTGATGTTGCTCATCCTCGGATGAAGTGATGAATGCAGTTATGGCGCCCCCCCCCCCATCCTGACAATGTGAGTTTGAGGGGGTCCGTAAAGTAGGTAAATGTGTTTGCACAGCAGAGTTTAGGGTATAAGTTAATAATTTTGAGTGGAAAGACAAAGTTGTTGCAGTCAAAACTTTGTCTGAAGTGACAGAGTGCCCTGCTGCAATAAATGAGGTTTTCCCCCTACCTGTCAAATAATCCTTTGCATCTCCCACTGGCTGCTGGCTGAAACACGTCTGCTCCAACAGGGAGTGTATTCCACAGCACGGGAAAGACGCTGAGGATCCTTCAAAATTGCACCCCTGCCAAAATCTCCACTCAATGACGTCTGTCAAGTACCTCAAGTATTTGACTAATTGCCGGTGGGAGTCCCGCATTCGGGAGCTGCACGCACACCCGAACGCTTCACTGGGGAACCCCGAAATCAGCAGGTTGGAGCTGGGCTCCGAACCCGCTCCGGGATTCCGCCATTTTATTGGACCCCCTGCCCCCAACGCACCCCCTTGACCATCCGAAAATCGGCCCCATTAAGCATATGATAATAGCTATTATTGACAATGATTAAACATACACTTAACAACAGCACTTACAAATTTTTACCTGGAGAATCCACACGTTAACAGCAAAATGGTCGGCTGATCAGGCCTCATCGAATTCTGAGGTCGCTTTTCCCATAACAACTGTTTTATATCATTTTTTTCCCAATGCTGTTGTGTTTCAGTATTGTCTATTGTTTCTTTCATGTCTTTCATGTCCCCAGTCAATGACGTACACATCCTGTTTGATCTGTCAATCAAATCTTTAGGATGAAGTCAGTTACAGACCAAAGGCATTCTAACACCCCTGTACACGTGTTACTTTTCCATCACTCTAGGCCGCATTCCTTTCGACAGATGTCGCCTTCCAGGGTGGCCTTTGTGTA
Organism: Heptranchias perlo; assembly: GCF_035084215.1. Lineage (NCBI taxonomy): Eukaryota > Metazoa > Chordata > Chondrichthyes > Hexanchiformes > Hexanchidae > Heptranchias > Heptranchias perlo. The sequence continues at coordinate 107,587,635 of NC_090327.1, forward strand.
CAGCCATTTATGTATCAATACAACCACCTTCAACTTTACAAACCCCTAACCACCATGAAATTGTCACACCTCTGAACTTGTCCCTGTGAAGTTGAAAGACTGAAAATTTACAAGATGGCGTTCCCTGCCACCTTCAACTCGCACCTACAAACTCCAAGGGTCTTGTTACAGGGCCTGTCCATAGCAAAGGGATAATCAAACAGCTAGGGAGATCAGTTCCAATTGAAAAGTTACTGGGCACAGTTAAATTAATATAAAGAGAAATCAACAGCAGATGCATTTGATTAACCCTTCGCTAACATAAGGGTATTAAGGGATATGGAACCAAGGCCGGTAAATGGAGTTAACATACAGAACAGCCATCGTCTAATTGAATGGTAGAACAGGCTCGAGGGGATGAATGGCCTCCTGTTGCTTTAAATGTATACAACTACTTAACATCATTGGTAGAAGGCAAACAATCCCATCGCTGCCCCTCGCCCACGCACCCTGTTCTTTGGGTCGTAACCACATGGAAACATGTTATTGCATTCTAGCACATCAAGTCATTGTAACCTAAATGAAGCCCAAGGTTTTGCCAAACATTGTTTCACCAAGGTGAGGCCCCTTTAACTGGATGGGTCAAACCGTGACGTCACAGAACAAGCCTCACCCTCACACTGTGCATCACACTGAGATCAAACATCACAATAGGTTTGTAAACTGGGTCAATTTGAGGCAGGAAGCTGCACAACCAGTTTATGTAATGGAAAGGGAGCTGCACTGACTATGGCTAACTGGCTGATCTGTATACGGAAGAAGATCTGAACGGGTTTACTTTGTGGAGGGAACAGGAACAATGAAAACATCAATCAACAGATTAGACAGAAGGTTACAGACATTGACAGGTTTGCCTTAACGTGTTCATCTTGTATCATAATTTGTGAAAGTCATAACAAGCAATATGAACAATTTAACAGACACAGTAATATTGGTGCACAGTCGGGTGAAATAGTTCAATTTAATGTCATTAATAGATTTTCCAATGCGTTGCTCATAGGTAGTCTGGGGCCTGGAGCCTGGTTACTAAGGCCCACTTTCAGGACCCTCACTGTTGTCCCTAACTGATCAACTGCTGCCAGTCCTTGAGTTGGTGCTCAGTCTCTGTTCCGTAAATGTATACAACTAGTTAACATCATTGGTAGATCTCCCACGATATTACTTGTGGTAATCAAAGTTAATGTCTGACTAATCTAGTCAAGTTTTTTTGAGGAGATCACTAACATGGTGGACAGGGAATGCCTATGGCTGTTGTCTATATGGACTTCCAGAAGGGATATTATGAGGTGCCGCAATAGGGGATTTTATTATTAAAAATGAGAGTGCATGAAATTGGAGGTAACCTTGTGACATGGGTTGGTAATTGGTTGGGAGATAGGAGACAAAGAGTATGGATAAAAGGAATGTTCTCTGATTGGCAGGATGGGACTAGTAATGTTCCCCAGGGGTCTGGACTGGGACCTCAGCTTTTCGCTACATTTTTCAATGACCTAGATGAAGTAATAGAGAGCTGTATATCCAAGTTTGCTGACGACACTAACTTAGGTGACACAGTAAGTAATGTAGATGGGAGTGGAAAGTTGCAAAAGGACATTGATAGATTAAGTAAGTGGGCAAAACTGTGGCAGATGGAGTTTACATAGACTTACATAGAATGTACATCACAGAAACAGGCCATTTGGCCCAACAGGTCCATACTGGTGTTTATCCACCACACAATGCTCCTCCCACCCTACTCCATCCAACCCTATCAGCATATCCTTCTATTCCTTTCTCCCTCATGTGTTCATCTAGCTTCCCCTTAAAAACATCTATGCTAGTTGCCTCAACTACTCCTTGTGGTAGTGAGTTCCACATTCTAAGCACTCTTTTTTGGTAAAGAATTTTCTCCTGAATTCCCTATTGGATTTATTAGCGACTATCTTATATTTATGGCCCCTAGTCCTGGTCTCCCCCATGACTTCAATGTAGGGAAGTGCAAAGTCATCCAAAATTTATAAAGAAAGTTAGATCAGAATATTTCCTAAATGCTGAGAAATTGGACCTGGTGGACAGGTGCAAAAAACAATTTAAAAAGCTAATGAAATGTTAGCCACTATTTCAAAGGGGCTGGAATGCAAATGGTTGGAAGAGCTTGTATAGAGCTCTAGTTAGACCACATCTGGAATATTGCATTCAGTTCTGGGCACCGCATCTCAGGAAGGATATATTGGTCTTGGAGGGAGTGCAGCGTAGATTCACCAGAATTATACCAGGCTTAGATTGTTAAATTACGAGGACAGGTTGCATAGACCAGGCTTGTATTCCATCGCGTATAGAAGATTAAGTGGTGAACTAATTGAGGTGTTTACGTTGATTGAAGGATTTGATAGAGTAGATAGATTTCCGCTGGTGAGGGAGCCCAGAACAAGAGGCATGAGCTTAAAATTTGAGCGAGGCTGTTCAGGGGTGCTGTCAGGAAGCACTTCTTCACACAAAGAGCAATGTTCTCTGATTGGCGGGATGTGACAAATGGTGTTCATAGCATCATAGAATCATAGAATGATACAGCACAGAAGGAGGCCTTTCGGCCCATTGTGTCTGTGCCAGCACTTTGAAAGGGCTATCCAATTAGTCCCATTTCCCTGCCCTTTCCCCATAGCCCAGCAAATTTTTCTCCTTCAAGTATTGATCCAATTACCTTTTGAAAGTTATTATTGATTCAGCTTCCGCCTCCCTTTCATGCAGTGCATTACAATATAAGGGAGGTCACTGAGGCTCTCCCTTCAACGAGAAACACAGTTATCTCATTCCCTCTTGCCAGAGACAAGCAGGAGGAGCAAGCACATGGTTTTGTATGGATTGGAGGCTTCTCCATAATGCAGGGTGCCATTGACTGCATGCTTATTACCATGCATGCTCCACATCTGAACTCAGCCATATTCATGAAAAGAAAGGGATTGCACTCCTCCAATGTGTAGCAGGTGTGCGACCACACGTAACGCCTCACACAGGTGAATGCCCGCTAACCTGGCAGCAGTCATGATTCGCTCATTCTGCGGCAGTCCTCTGTTCCATCGGTATTTGAACCAGCATGGCAAGTCAAAGGCTGGCTATAGGGTGACAAGGGTTGTCCCCTCATGACATGGCTCAGGACTCCGGTCAGGAAACCACGCACAGATGAAAGGAAGGAAGGATTGAGGAAGAGGGAGGAGGAGGAGGAAGGAGGAGGAGGTGGAAGAAGAAGAAAGAGGAGGAGGAAGAGAGGAAGGAAGGAAGTATGGAGGAGGAGGAAACATAACAAACATAAGAAATAGAAGCAGGAGTAGGCCATTGGGCCCCTCAAGCCTGCTCCACCATTCAATAAGATCGTGGCTCATCTTTGACCTCAATTCCACTTTCCCGCCCAATCCCCATACCCCTTGATTCCCTTAGAGACCAAAAATCTATCAATCGCAGCTTTAAATATACTCAATGACTGAGGATCTACAGCCCTCTGGAGCAGAGATTCCAAAGATTCATGACTCTCTGAGTGAATCTCATCTCAGTCCTACATCTCTGACCCCATATCCTGAGACTATGGGCCTGATATTAGCAGGGCGGCGGGTTTGCAGCGGGGGGTCAACTGGGTGCGTGGGTAACGCGCCCAGTGAAATCGGGGTGCTCCGCACGCAATCGCAGGCTAATTGCAGCCACTTACCTTTGCTTCTGGGTTTTGCGCTGAAAAGTTGTGCATCTGGCGGACTGCACATGCACAGCATAGGCTGTCAGCTGGAGGAGCCCTATTTAAAGGGGCAGTCCTCCACTGACTGATGCTGCAGGAAATAGGAAAAATTACAGCATGGAGCAGCCCAGGGGAAGGCTGCTCCCAGGTTTAATGATGCCTCACTCCAGGTATTATGGGGTGAGGAGGAGGGGGGAGCACAGAGATCTTCCCCCCAGCGGGCGGGAGGAAGCGGCCTGCCTCTGCCACCAAGAAAGCCTGGCTCGAGGTGGCAGAGGAGGTCACCTGCACCACCAACATATCGCGCACCTGCATACAGTGCAGGAGGTGCTTCAATGACCTAAGTAAGTCAGCCGGAGTGAGTACACTTACTCATTTCCCTACACTCCGTCTGCCACATCACCGCCCCCACCCCACTTCTCCTTCTGCACTGCCAACACTACTCTATCACATCACTCCTCACACCCACTCAAACTCATCCTCCTCTTACCTGCACTTACTCACCTCGCCAGTACTCATCCCACCACTACCACTCAACCCAATCCTCATACAATCTCATGGCTCTATCTCATACTCACCCTCTCATGCATCTCTTTCACAGTCAGCCTCACTCCACCTGCCACTACCTGTGCTGCAGCCACAGGGCATGCATCACATATGTGCAGTAGGAAGCGTAAGGCAAACGTGTCGTGAGCATGAAGGGGATGCACAAGGATGTTTGAGGGTTTGTCATGGTTTTCACCTATATTTAATTTCGGATCAACTCATATAACATATTATATTATATTGGCACCACTACTGCCATGTCTTTGCGAATCTTGTCTAGTTTGTGCAATAATGCCCTTTCCTGAGGATCACAATGAAGACCCACAACTGATGACACCCATTGTATTTGCAGGGCTCTTTTGTGCAGACGACTGAGAGACATCGGCGATGTCCCCGGTGGCACCCTGGAAGGCTGCGGAGGAGAAGTTGTTGAGGGCAGTGGTGACTTTGACAGCGACAGGTAAGAAGATGGTGCTCGGGCCAGCCGGGAGCAGCTCGGCATGAAGGAGGCTGCAGATGTCCACGACTACATGTTGAGTGACTCTGAGCCTCCATGTGCACTGCTGCTCAGAGAGGTCCAGGAAGCTGAGCCTCGGTCTGTGGACCCTGTGGCGAGGGTAGTGCCCTCTGCGAAGCATCTCTCTCTGCCGTTGCCCTCCCTCCTGCTGTGCAGGTGGATGTGTCACAGCACTGTGTTGTGGGGCTGCACGTGTCAGAGGTGGATGGCATGGCCGGTGAGGCTGGAGATGCTGTTCGTCCTCCGAGGAGGTCATGACTGCAACTACGGCGGCCCCCATCCGGAAGATGTACATTTGAGGGGGTCCGCAAGGTAGGTACATGTGTCTGGAAACCGGGGTAAGTGTGCAGGTTGGTGAATTTTATTGTTAGGAGAAGGGTGGTGGAGGCCAAACTTTGTCCAAAGTGACAGAGTGGCCTCCTGCAATGAGTGAGGGTCTCCCCCCCACTCCTGTCAAATGGACCTTTGCAGCTGCAACACATCCATTTCAACTCGGAGTGTTTCCCCCAGTATGGGAAACAGTCCCAGTTGTTTGGAAAATCCCACCCCTCCTAAAGTATCATGTTAACCAGGTCTCTAAATGATCTGAAGTACCTAAACGATTACCTTAAGTGGCATCCCACCGGCTTTAATTGCCGGCAGGAGTCCCACTTGCGGGGGCTGCGCGCGCATGTCAGTGCGTAGGGAACCCGGCAGTGGGCGGGTTGGAGCCGGGCTCCAGACCCGCCTCAAGAATCCCCGATTTTCGCAGCTCCCCCGCCATGAACGCACCCGCTCGGGGGTGGGAAAATCGAGCCCTATGTCTCTTAGTTCTAGACTCTCCAGCCAGGGGAAACATCCACTCAGCATTTACCTTGTCAAGACCTCTTGGGATCTCATATGTTTCAATGAGATCACCTCTCATTCTTCTAAACTCCAGAAAGTATAGGCCCTTTTAACTCAATCTTTCCTCATTAGACAACCCTGTCATCCCTGGGATCAATCTAGTGAACCTTTGTTGCACCCCCTCTAAGGCAAGTATATCCTTTCTTAGATAAGGAAACAAAACTGCACACAGTTCTCCAGGTGTGGTCTCACCAAAGCCCTGTACAATTGCAGCAAGATTTCCTTACTCATGTACTCCAACCCCCTTGCAATAAAGGCCAACATATTATTTGCTTTCCTAATTGCTTGCTGTAACTGCATGTTAACGTTCTGTGTTTCATGTACAAGGACACCTAAATCCCTGTGAACACCAACATTTAATAGTTTCTCACCATTTAAAAAATATTCAATTTTTCTATTTTTCTTACCAAAGTGAATAACCTCATGTTTCCCCATATTATACTTCATAAGAACATAAGAACATAAGAAATTGGAGCAGCAGTAGGCCAATCGGCCCCTCGAGCCTGCTCCGCCATTCAATAAGATCATGGCTGATCTGATCCCAACCACAAATCTAAAGAACACAAGAAGTCGGAGCAGGACCCGGCCACATAGCCCCTGGGCCCTCTCCGCCACCCACAGGGCATTGACCGATCCGAACTCAGCTTCATGTCCAATTTCCTGCCCGCTCCCCATAACCCCTAATTCCCTTTACTTCTAGGAAACTGTCTATTTCTGTTTTAAATTTATCTAATGATGTAGCTTCCACAGCTTCCTGGGGCAGCAAATTCCACAGACCTACCACCCTCTGAGTGAAGAAGTTTCTCCTCATCTCAGTTTTGAAAGAGCAGCCCCTTATTCTAAGATTATGCCCCCTAGTTCTAGTTTCACCCATCTTTGGGAACATCCTTACTGCATCCACCCGATCAAGACCCTTCACAATCTTATATGTTTCAATAAGATCGCCTCTCATTCTTCTGAACTCCAATGAGTAGAGTCCCAATCTACTCAACCTCTCCTCATATGTCCGCCCCCTCATCCCCGGGATTAACCGAGTGAACCTTCTTTGTACTGCCTCGAGAGCAAGTATGTCTTTTCTTAAGTATGGAGACCAAAACTGTATGCAGTATTCCAGGTGCGGTCTCACCAATACCTTATATAACTGCAGCAATACCTCCTTGTTTTTATATTCTATCCCCCTAGCAATAAAAGCCAACATTCCGTTGGCTTTCTTGATCACCTGCTGCACCTGCATACCAACTTTTTGATTTTCTTGCACTAGGACCCCCAGATCCCTTTGTACTGCAGTACTTTCCAGTCTCTCGCCATTAAGAAAATAACTTGCTCTCTGATTTTTCCTGCCAAAGTGCATAACCTCACATTTTCCAATATTATATTGCATCTGCCAAATCTCCGCCCACTCACCCAGCCTGTCTATATCCCCTTGCAGGTTTTTTATGTCCTCCTCACTCTCCACTTTCCCTCCCATCTTTGTATCATCTGCAAATTTTGATATGTTGCACTCGGTCCCCTCCTCCAAATCGTTAATATAGATTGTAAAGAGTTGGGGACCCAGCACCGACCCCTGTGGAACACCACTGGTTACTGGTTGCCAGTCCGAAAATGAACCATTTATCCCAACTCTCTGCTTCCTGTTTGATAACCAATCCTCCACCCATGCCAGAATATTACCCCCAATCCCGTGATTTTTTATCTTAAGTAATAATCTTTTATGTGGCACCTTGTCGAATGCCTTCTGGAAGTCTAAATACACTACGTCCACTGGTTCCCCTTTATCCACCCTATACGTTATATCCTCGAAGAACTCAAGCAAATTTGTCAGACATGACTTCCCCTTCATAAAGCCATGCTGACTTTGTCCTATTAAATTATGCTTATCTAAATGTTCCGTTACTGTCTCCTTAATAATAGACTCCAAAATTTTACCCACCACAGATGTTAAGCTAACTGGCCTATAATTTCCAGCCTTCTGCCTACTACCCTTTTTAAATAACGGTGTTACATTAGCAGTTTTCGAATCTGCCGGGACCTCTCCTGAGTCCAGGGAATTTTGGAAAACTATCACCAAAGCATCCACAATCCCTACTGCCACTTCCCTCAAGACCCTAGGATGGAAGCCATCAGGTCCAGGGGATTTATCCGCCTTGAGTCCCATTATTTTACTGAGTACCATCTCTTGAGTGATTTTAATCGTATTTAGCTCCTCCCCCCCGAGAGTCCCCTGTTTGTCCAGTGTTGGGATATTCTTAGTGTCCTCTACTGTAAAGACTGAAACAAAATATTTGTTCAGCATTTTTGCCATCTCCATGTTTCCCACCATTAATTTCCCGGTCTCATCCTCTAAGGGACCTATGTTTGCCTTAGCCACCCTTTTTCTTTTTATATAACTATAGAAACTCTTGCTATCTGTTTTTATATTTTTTGCTAATTTCTTTTCATCTGCCACCTTCTTGCCCACTCACTTAACCTGTTGATATTCCTTTGCAGACTCTTTGCGTCCTCCTCACAGCATTTCCCACCTAGCTTTGTATCAACAGCAAACTTGGATATATTACATTCGGTCCCCTCATCTAATTCATTAATATAGATTGTAAATAGCTGAGGCCCAAGCACTGATCCTTGCAGCACCCCACTAGTTACAACCTGCTAACCTGAAATTGACCCGTTAATTCCTACTCTGTTTTCTTTCCGTTAACCAATCCTTAATCCATTCTAATATGTTACCCCTAATCCCATGAGTCCTAATCTTGTGTAACAACCTCTTATGTGGCACCTTATCGAATGCCTTTTGAAAATCCAAATATACTACATCCACTGGTTCCCCTTATCTACCCTGCTAGTCACACCCTCAAAAAACTCTTAGATTTGTCAAACATGATTTCCATTTCATAACACCATGTTGACTCTGCCTAATCATATCAGATTTTCTAAGTGCCCTGTTACTACATCCTTAATAATAGATTCAAGCATTTTCCCTTCTACTGATGTCATGCTAACTGGCCTATAGTTTCCTGTTTTATCTCTCCCTCCTTTCTTGAATATTGGGGTTACATTTGCTACCTTCCAATCCACGGGGACCATTCTAGAATCTAGGGAATTCTGGAAGATCTAAACCAATGCATCCACTATCTCTGCAGCCACCTCTTTTAAAACTCTAGGGTGTAGGCTTTCAGGTCCAGGGGATTTGTTGGCTTTTAGTCCCATTAATTTTTGTGTCTTCTACTCTGAAGACAGATAAAACCCTCACAATCCTCAGGCTTACTATTCTTTTTGGCAACATTTAAGCCTTTCCTTATAAACTAATACTTTCCTTAAATTCTCTAGTTAGTCATGGTTGGATCATTTTTCCTGTGGAGTTTTTATTCCTCATTCCGAATAAGTATGTTCGTTGGGAATTATGAATTATTTATTTAAATGTTCGCCATTGCTTATCTATTGTCAAACCTTTTAATTTAATTTCCCAATCTACCTGACCCAACTCATCCCTCATACCTACATAATTGCCCTTTTTTAAATTTAAAACCCTAGTTTAGGACTTAACTACATCACTCTTAAACTCAATATGAAATTCTATCATATTATGATCACTCTTCCCCAAAGGATTCTTTATTATAAGATTACTAATTAATCCTGTCTCATTACACACTACTAGATCTAAAATAGCCTGTACCCTGGTTGGTTCCTTGACATATTGTTCTAGAAAACTCTCTCGAATGCATTCCAGGAACTTGTCCGCCAACCTACTTTTGCCAATTTAGTTTTCCCAGTCTATATGAAGATTGAAGTCCCCCATGATTATTGCATTACCCTTGTTACATGCTCCTCTAATTTCTTGATTTATACTCTGTCCAACACTATAACTATTGTTAGGGAACCTGTAAACTACTCCCACCAGTGTTTTCTGCCCCTTTCTATTTCATAGCTCCACCCAAACTGATTCGACATCCTGATTTTCTGAGCTACGATTCTTTCTCACTACTGTCTTTATCTCATTCTTTATTATCAGGACTCCCCACCCCCCGCCACTCATTTTCCATTTTGCCTATCTTTTCTAAAAGTCAAGTAGTACCCTGTTTAGTTCCCAACTAAAGGAAGGACTAGGAAGGAGGAGTAGAATGAAGTAGGTGGATGGAGCAGGAGGAAGGAGAAGAAGAGGAATTGAAAGAGGAAGTGGAGGAAGAGGAAGCCAGGCTACAACGAGACTGGCCCTTTCTGCCAGGACTCTATGTGATCAGATTATTCATGAGCGATGCCAATAACTTCAACAACACCTTCCCATTCACCAACAGTCCCACACTCCTTACTGTTCCTCTCTCACTGACCATCATGTCATCCTCTTTATGATAACACATTAGTTCTTTCCTCAGTTCACTACAGAAATAAAAACAACCACCAAACACAAATTCAAATCTAGATATATCAATTCACACATTAAATAATGCATACAGAGTTAAACTAATCCAGCTTGTGCATTCCCTTATTGCCCGTCTTTCATGTTCCTTTACCATTCCCAGTGCTCCTACGAAGTACTTCCCCAATGGCTGGAGCATGGGTGGTGGAAGGCCGCTGACCTTCAGTTGAGGAGACTGCACATGGCCTTGGAGGACAACCTCAAGCAGCTCTGGGCCAAATGGGCACAACTTCAGACTGCACCATCTCAGCCTGAGCTGCAGCAGTCTGGGCTGGCTGGCTGACCTTCCTAGGCAACAGTCAGACCTTTGATGGAAGCTGTGACATCAGTCATCAGAAACTGCATCAGATGGAGAGAAGCAACTATTGCAGCAAATGTACCAATTTCTTTCATTCTTTTCAGCAGGAGGCAATATTTGAAACAGGAGAAATACTATTCTGGGCCTGAATTATTTTGTTCTGGAAAAGTTTATTTCTTAATTGAACTCAATGCATTGGCACTCATCAATTAAAAGTTTAAAAATCTGGAGCTTGGGCTTAGCCTCAGACAATGATACTGTAAGAGTTGTGGAGAAACACTTGACCCAGTTATTAGAGGTGTTATCTGGCCTTGCCAATCCCAGGGTCCTTGCCAAGGACCTCCCGGGTCAGCTGGTTCAGGTACTACCATCTAAAGCACTCTGGTAGTGCCAGACAGCTCCTCCTCTGGCACCAGCTGGCTCTGAGATGTCCATGCCTGCTGGTGTCAGAATGAGGCTGGTTCCCCAAAGTGCCGCTAGCTACTGTTGGTGAGTCCTTCACCAGAGGCATCTGTTGTCCCCTCTGGTGACCGCAACCCAGCCCTGGGACATTTGTCTTCTGGCGCCAGCTCATTTGGGGGTATCACCCTCAGGGGACTTGACCCCTCTCAGGGTTGCCTATACTGCGAGTGAGTTCCAGCTTGCTGAGGGCAGTCACAGGTCTCCATTTGCTTTTTATAGATCTGTGTCTCCCTCGCACCATAGTGAAGCCATCTTCACCTGCTCCCTCCAACTCCTGAGGGGCTTCCAGATTCTTATATTGATGACCTCGAGTTTTGGACTCACCCACAATTGGAAACATTGGGCTATAAATTGGGCCATGTAGCGCCCGTTTTGTAGGCGCTACGCAGCCTCCTAAGGACACAAAATGGCGCCCGGAATGCACGCGCACACTTCTAGTGTGACTTGTGCCAGGTGCCATCTTGGTAAAGGCGTTTGCACGTGCGCAGATAACGAACGCCGGCAGCGTGTAAAGTAGGGAGAATATGTGGTAGATCAGTTCGCAATGCTGATTTAAAGGGACATATGCGATTTTGGAACTCAACAGTCCAGCCAACGCACTTCTTAACCTTGCAAAGCTGAACAGGTTGTAAACAGCATGGAGGACCCCGCCACCAGCACTATTTAAAGGGATCATGCAGTAGTTACAGGTTAGTTGCTGGATTATTGCTTCTGGTTTATGATGCATTTGTACCTGTTTTTGGAGGTCTCCTATACTTGAATACCAGGACGAGGGGACATAGCCTAAAAATTAGAGCCAGGACTTTCAGGAGTGAAATTAGGAAATGCTTCTACCGCAAAGGGTGGTAGATGTTTGGAATGCTCTTCTGCAAATGGCAGTTGATGCTAGCTCAATTGTTAATTTAAAATCTGAGATTGATAGATTTTTTTTCACCAAAGGTATTAAGGGATATGGGACTAAGGCGGGTAAATGGAGTTAGGTCACAGATCAACCATGATCTCATTGAATGATGGAACAGGCTTGAGGGGTTAAATGGCCTAGACCTGTTCCTATCTTCCTATGTTCCTGTAATAAAGTTTCAAGAAAGCGGGACATTTGTTGGTAAGGGTCCTGCAAGATGTTTGGGTGATGTACCTGTCATAGTTGAATAGCTGTCAGTGTGTGTGACCTGTGAGTTGTGGGTGTGCGGCTTTCAATAATGGTAATGTGTGAGGGTGAGAGGAAGCATCTGATTGGAAGAGTTGAGTACTGATGGAAAGAGTCTGTTGGTATGTGGGTGATGGGGGGTGTAGTGTGTGGAGCAGTGGACTCAGCTAATGGTGCAGTTGGTAGGAGACGCCACTTGACAGTTGACCTTACTCACCTTGACCACTCATGTCAAAGCATTGAACTTCTTCCTGCTCTGCATCCATGTTCATGGTGCTATGCGCCTGGCATTGACCTCGTCCCCTACTGCCTCCACTACCTCAGAAGCATATGTCGGAAGGGCCCCTTGCTCCTCTGCGAATGTAGGAAGCCCCTCCTTCTGTCCACCTCTTGCACCAAGGCCTCTAGTGCATCATTAGAGAACCTTGGTGCATGCTGTCTCGCAGACCTGGTACAAACTTAAATCAGCAGATTGGTGAGGTCTAGCGTGAAGATTGGAGGATGTGGAATTTAGTAGTGGGCAACCTTTATTATGTAAAATAACTCATCAGTTTGTAAACATAGGGATGGGTCCTGCATCTGTGTTTTACGTGCGCGATGTATGATCTCCGTTCAGACTCTGTGCGGACCCGTATCTTATAATGTGCCCCTGCTGGTGAGCAGACACTCAACAGCGCAGCTAAGCCTGGCTGCTCGCAGCTATCAAGTAAATCACCAAGCAGCACAAATATTACGTGCTGCCTGCATCTCAACAACCAGGCGCAGGTTAATCACGTGCCCGGTTTCGGGGGTTATCCAGTATCGCCCCCGATCTAACTCCCTTTTTAAATATAGGAATAACATTAGCTGTCGGCCAGTCCTCTGGCACTATTCCCTTTTCGAATGAATTTATATATATATATATGTAATAGTACCTCTGCTATCTCTTCCCTAACATGTTTTAACATGTGTGGATGCAATCCATCCAGACCAGGGTTTTTTTCCTCTCTAAGTTTGATTGGTTTATCAATTATCTTCCCCCTTTCCATCTTATATGTCTTTATATTTTTTTTGATCTCGTCTTCTAATGTCAGGCCCACCTTGTTAATCTCTCTGGTAAATACTGAGGCAAAATAACTATTCAATATTTCTGCCATCTCGCTGTCAATACCTGTGAGTTTATCTTGTGCATTCCTTAGTGGGTCCATCCCTATCCTGATGTTTCTTTTGTTATTTATTTGTCTGTAGAATACTATACTATTTCTTTTTATGTTTCTTGATAATTCAATTTCATAGTTCCTCTTTGCTCTCTGAATTTTTTTTGTCATCTTGCCTAACCTCTTCATATTCCCTTTTGCCATCCTCTCCTTTATTGTCTACATACTTAGAGTATGCTTTTTTCTTTAGTTTCAATTTTACGCTTATCTCTTTATTCATTCATGGTGTTTCATTATTGGCTAGTTTAATCTTGCTTTTTAGAGGAATATATTTCTCCTGAACTCTATTGATCACCGTTTTAAATATTTCCCACTGCTGCTCTATCTCTTTGCCTGTCAATTTTTTTTCCAGTTTACCTTCTCTAGTTCCATTCTCATCCCCTCAAAATTAACTTTTTTCCAATCTATTACTTTGCTCTTTGTCTTACTTATGTCTTTCTCAATCATTATTTTAAACCTTATTATGTTATGATCGCTATTGCCTCGATGTTCCCCTACACTTACCTTTCTTATCTGCTCTGGTTCATTTCCCATTACTAGATCCAGCAGCGATTCGTCTCTTGTTGGACTCCTCACATACTGGGTAAGAAAAGAGTCTTGTACACATTGTAAAAGCTCCATTCCCCTTTTCCTAGCTCTTCCTGCCAGTTTAGTTAGGGTGTAAGATTCTCAAAATTCGCAGATCCCCCAAAACTCGGCGAAAAACCCTAAAGAAATTCACCTTTTCCCTGAGTATGGAAAAACTTTGGCCATTGACTGAAATCCTAAGATGGAAGGATAGGTGAGAGGTCACCAGACGAATCCACAACACACACATGGAAGGTGGGAGAATTTACTGCTTCAGACAGGTCTCTGTTTTAATGCAAAACCGACAGCAGAGGGGTCAACACTCAAGGCCATTGAAAGAGGCAACTGCTCCAGACGTGGTGGGGCCATGTCTTTGTTTTAAAGCAAAACCCATCAACACCTTGGACGTTGGATACAAAAGGAAGCCTTGTGTGACAAGCTCTAAAAAATCGGAATTAACAATGACCCATCGGGAGAAGCAATTGCAACATGATGAGGGACCATCAAAAAGCCATCAAAGATTCTCAAGGACTTTGTAAGAACTGTTTGAACAGACATGAAGGGCCTTTTTTTAAAAAAAGGTGACAAAGACCAATTGTAAGAGAGACATCCACAAGTGGAAACTCGAAACCTCTCTCTCTCTCTCTCTCTCTCTCTCGCTCTCTCTCTCTCTCTGGCTCTTGCTGGCTCTGGTGGGCTGCTTGTCTGGGTTCTGCCTGTGTCTGGGAGGAAGAGCAGCTTCCAGCGAACAACAAGGAAAGAAATTCTACAGAGAAGATCAGCAGCTCTAGAAGCAGGCCGACACACAAGAAGAAACCAGAGCAACAGCCCCAGTGACCATCAGACACCTCGCGGCAACAAGGGCCTTACGAAACAACCAACCAAATATTGCCACCAACCAACCGGGTAATATTGAGCCACCGCGACCAAAGAAAACCAACTCGGGAGAAAACCGAAGATCCGCAAAGTTTCCACTCTACAATCTATTTCTGACTTACCTCTGGGAGAATTACTGTCAAGGGTTTGTTTGGTGAGCATTATCTCTGGCCATTTAGAGTCCAACTTAGCTAGTACAGTGGGATTGGGAGGAGTGAGGTATCTTTCTACTGTAATTTCCCTCATGTGTACTGAAGTGTTCCCCATTTTATTAGAGTGTTAAGATTGTTGTGTTGTATTTTCTCTCTTGAATAAAGGTCAAAGTTTCTTGCACCAAAACCAGTTGTCTGCTGCACTTTGTCACAACCCCCAAATAAGTCCAAGGTCTAGAACCCAGGGAGTGGGAGCGATTCGGACCGCTCAGAAGTCAGAGGTGAAGCTGACACACACCACCACCCCCTACAAGGGGTCGTTGAAATCTCCCATAATTATTATTCGATATTACTGATTTCATAGATTTGTCTAATATTTCATCCTCCACTTCCCTTCCATTATTAGGTGATCTCTAGAATATACCTAATAATGCGATTGATCCCTTCTCATCCTTTATCTCAATCCATATGGATTCTGTTTCTATCTTGATATATATTTTTCTATTGCATTATGTTGACTCTAATTAGTACAGCTACTCCACCCCCTTCTTCTCTCCCTATCCTTTCTAAATATGCTGCAATTTTTATTTGCCAGTCCTGACCTTAATGTAGCCATGTTCCAGATATCCCTACTACGTCTGGCTCCTCACTATTGCTTCCAGTTCCCCCATTTTGTTTCGGAAGCTGTGCACACCGCTGTACAGGCAATTTAATTTGTTTTTAATAATTGTACCCCTCACTTTATTTTTAACAATCATGTTCTATAACTGCCCCCGATGACCAACACCCCCGATGTCCATCTCCCCCCGCTGAATCTGACACCCCTCCCGACCCCCCAACCCGTCATGTTACCCTTATTCCTTACCTTGGTCTGACACTTACTCTCATCTCCATTCCTTTTATCTTCAGACTTATGGGCCTTGGTTTTTACTCCAAGCTATGGAAAGAGGGGGGAAGGGAGGAGGGGAGCATTTCCAGGTGGGAAACCCGGATGTATGGGTTTCCTGGACACTGTTACAATTTTGATGTAAGGACATTTTTAAAATTTTTTCTGCCGGTTTTCTGCGCGGCAGCTAATGAGATTGGCAGGCTGTCTGTCTGTCGGACAGGAAAGCTGATGCCAGCATGTAAGTCTGACACCGGTGGGGGGCCGGACAGCGAGGAGGGGGTCAAGCATCGGGAGGGTCAGAAACAGCGGGGAGCGGTGGTCATCGGGGGGGGGGCGGTCATTGCCGGGGTCGGACAATGGTGGGGGGGGTCGGCCGAACGCATTTGTCAGATTGCGGCAGGTAAGCTTATTGGGTCTGAAGGAAATAATTCTGCTCCTCATGGCCCACAAGCAGTGCAATAAAGACACTTACCTGTTGATCCAGACCATCTCACCTCCTCTTACATGGTGTGAATCAGAAGGCCCGGGAATCCCGGTCCCCAAGAGTTAAAAATAAAAAAATCTATTAAAATGGGGGCCCACAGCCCTTAAAAATGTTACTGACTGACCTGCCTCCTGAGAGCGGGTTGGTCACTGGCCCCCAACCCCCCTCCATTAAAAGCAGAAGTGGGCGGGTTGGAGGTAGGTTGGGGTCGGATTTTACAATTTTACAATTTTTACCTTCCCACCCGCCCCCTGGGGTTAAAATTACCCCCATGTTATTTTCACCAGATCCCTTAGTTTCAAGTCCTATCCACAGCACTATTTATCCTTTCCTCTAGGATAATGGCCCCATTCTGGTTCAGGTGGAGCCCGTCCCAACGGTACAGCTCCTTCCTGTCCTAGAACTGGTGCCAGTCTCCCATGATATGGGACTTCTCCTTCCCACACCAGTCTTTCAGCCATGCATTTATCTTCCTGATCTGTCTATCTCTGTGCCAATCAGCACGTGGCTTGGGTAGTAATGCTGAGATTACCACGTATGAGGTCCTGTTTTTTAATTTAGTTCCAAACTTCTGATATTCCCTTAGCAGGACCCCCTGCTTTCTCTTCGCAATGTCATTGGTCCCAACATGGATAATGACAACTGGATCATCCCCCTCCCTTTCCAAATTCCTCTCCAATTGCTCCGAGATATCCTTTACCTTTGCACCAGGTAGGCAACACACCCTCCTGGACTCTCGGTCGCGACTGTAGAGGGTGCTATCTATCCCCATAATTATCGAATTCCCTATATCTACAACCTTTCTATTCTGCTCTTCTCCTCCTTGGACTGCTTCACGGTGCCATAGTTAGCATTCTGGCTGTCCACCCCGCAGCCTGCATCTTTATCCTCACAGGTAACAAGTACATTGTACCTGTTGGATAGGATCAGTGTCTGCGGGAACTCCTCCTCTACCTCCCCTTGGTTTCCCATACTCTGCTGATGAACAGTCACTCTCTTCCCATCCTGTACCTGTGCTTTCCTCTAAAGTGTGACTGTACTCTGGTGAAAACTATCCAGAAATTCCTCCCACTCCCTTATGTGTTGGAGCGTCTCTAATTCGCGCTCCAGCTCAAGGACTCTGAGCTGAAGTGTCTCAAGGCAGAGACATTTCCTGCAGATGCAATCCGGGACAGTCTCCCTGTCCACAAACTCCCACTTATTACAGTCCCGACACATAGCCCGCCCTGTCATTTCTAGTTTTTATTTATTTATTGATTGGTATTAATTTAATTCTAGATATAATACAATTTCTTGAGATCGAAATCACATTTAGTAAATGGATTTAGCTTGATTTCAGACTAATTTGTAACTAATTAGCTTTGTTTTTTGTTTATTAACTTCTTTATTTTGTTATCTCCTTAAGTCCTCTTTTTTTTATACCAGATTTTAATTTAATGAAATTCCGATCCCTTTAATGTTAATATTCTCTATTTAATTCATTTTAATTTTATCCCCTTAGATCTGATTCATGAATTAAAAAACACATAGCTAATTATATAGTAAATTAAACACTTGGCTGAATTTTATAATAATTTAAACTCTTGGCTATAATTCGTCAGGTTCCACTGCTCCTCCCTCTGCTCTGCGTCACCTTTTCAGATTCAAAATTTTTTTCCGGATTTATCACTGCATTTGCTTTACTGCCACTCCACTCAGCCACTTCTCCCGAGCTTTATGTGCCTCCATATTTTCACAAGGTGGTTTGGTTTGACCATCAGAGGAACCATCAACTAGTGGGTATTCTGGAAGGTGACATCAGCCTCTTCTACCATCCACACTGATAGTGAGTGAGTGATAGTCTCTGTCAGCTTTGTCATCCAGAAAGCTCAACTGTTCGGGATATTTCTCCAGTTGAGCCTTGCTCCGCCATTAATGGCTGAGCGGCAGGTGACAGAGAGTAGGGATAATAGGCAGGTACTCAAATTGGCAGAATGGGACTGGTGGTGTCCCAAAGGGACAGGGGCCTCAACTATTCATTATATTTGTGACTTAGATGACGGGATAGAGAGCCACATATCCATGTTTGCTGTTGACACAAAGATAAGTATCATAAGCAGTGTAGATGGAAGCATAAAATTACAGAGAGATATTAATAGATTAAGTGAATGGGCAAAACTGTGGCAAATGGATTTCAATGTAGGCAAGTGTGAGGTCATCCACTTTGGAACTAAAAAGGATAGATCAGAGTATTTTCTAAATGGTGAAAAGCTTGAAACAGTGGAGGTCCAAAGAGACTTAGGGGTCCGTGTACATAGATCATTAAAATGTCATGGACAGGTACAGAGAATATTTAAAAAGGCTAATGGAATGCTGGCCTTTATATCTAGAGGACTAGAATACAAGGGGATAGAAGTTATGCCACGGCTATACAAAGCCTTGGTTAGACCACACCTGGAGTACTGTGTTCAGTTTTGGGCACCACACCTTAGGAAGGAATTGCAGTGTAGATTTACTAGAATGATACCTGGACTCCAAGGGTTAAATTATGAGGCGAGATTACACAAACTAGGGTTGTATTCCCTGGAATTTAGAAGATTAAGGGATGATTTGATCGAAGTTTTCAAGATATTAAGGAGAACTGATTGAGTAGAATGGGCCTATATTCTCAGGAGTTTAGAAGAATGAGAGGCAATCTCATTGAAATGTAGAAAATTCTTAGAGGGCATGACAGGGTAGATGCTCCCTGGCTGGAGAGTCTAGAACTAGGGGACATAGTCTCAGGATTAGCGGTCGGACATTTAGGACTGAGATGAGGAGGAATTCCTTCACTCAGAGGGTCATGAATTTTTGGAATTCTCTACTCAAGGGCTGTGGATGCTCAGTCGTTGAGTATGTTCAAGACTGAGAGCGATAGATTTTTGGACTCTAAGGGAATCAAGGGATTTGGGGATCGGGCAGGAAAGTGGGGTTGAGGTAGAAGATGAGCCATGATCTTATTGAATGGCAGACTAGGCTTGAGGGGCCCTATGACCTACTCCTGCTCTTACTTCTTATGTTCCTCCAGGGCTGTACCATCAAGCCCACAGTAAATTATGCAGTGCAATGCCGTAAAAGATGGTACATGACTAACACCAACGAAATGCAGGTCAGGATTTAGACCCAGTATGGCCCCCACAACCTTACCAAACAGGCCACAAAATACATAAAAGTGGTGTAGCTAAATGAATAGGTATTGGGGCTACTGCAGGAACTTCAGCATGTAATAGATTAGATATTGAATCAATGTGGGAACAACTGAAGAGTATTTTATAAGGGGGATAGAGATCTGATCAATGAAGCTCAACAGGGGGTACAGTATCAAGAGCCAAAATATCAAAAGGCATGGAGCATATAATGGCAGGAGGAAATAACATAATTAGTGGAAGTAATCTGGAGTATAAGGATCAGAATGTATCAAAAGCCATCACATGTTGCATATATGGGGGTTTTGTATTAAATCAGATAAAACAAGGATTGAATGTTATAGAGAATAACGTGATTCCAAAATGGGTAACTAATAAACATTTACGGGAGTGGTATAACACAGTCTATGACCTATATAAGCCTAAAAGATATGGAACGATATATGTGGTTCGAAAAACGTATAATACAACAACGGAAAAAATGGTTGTCCCACTGTTGCGTTACCTCAAATACAGGACAAGCCAAGGAAAATATTTAGCATACAGTTGGTTGGTACGCTTGAGGGAGATACCTTTAAAGAACTCACCACCTTCCCCAAACCCCTGGTAAGGGGACACAAAGGAAAATGCAATGGTCTTGTCGTAGACTGGTATCAGGGACCTGAATCTGTCGATGTGACGTACTCCAGCGGAATATGTCTACCTGCGGGTTCACCTTGGGGGATGAGGACCCTGAATGCTTGGTGAGAGTTATCAATAGGTGAGTTGATACCCACGTGGCCTATAAAACTCAAGGTCAATACTATCTAACCACCAGTGACATTACACTTAGGTGTGGTACTACCATCTGTCCTATCACTTATTCCCCTTTCTTTCTCACCCCCATGGAAATTACTCATATAGGGGAACATACTCTCAAGCCAATGCAACCAGACAATGTAACAGAAATTCATGTTAATCTCACCCTACTGGAAGAGGCATAACAAGCCGTAGTACCCCTTGATCACCCTATTGCTCTGGGATCATTAAGTCTTAACTCCATACTGGCAGGTTCACATGCCTCACTTCACCGCCTGGTTAAAATGAAACAAGCCAATGAACTTATAGAACAAAAGATACAAAAGCCAGGAAATCATGAGTGGTGGGAAACAGTGTATAATGTGGGACAATGCCCTTGGGTCAAAATAATTGGTATGGCTTTATAATGTACACAATGTATACCAGTGTTTATTATGATAATTTGCTGAATTGTAATGCGACATTTAATTAGAAAACATGGAAAGGATTTTTTTTTGTGTGTGTGTGTCATGGCAAACCCATCCTAAAAAGGAATCAATGATGAAAACCTAACAATCAAGGACAATGCTCAAGATATAAAGTGAATCAGTCTGAAGATCAGACAGACTCACTTGAGAAGGGATTGTGGGGTAAAACCACTTTGAACAGTGGGTAAACACTGTCCTTTTTAAAACATTACATTTGAAACTGAATTTGAAAAGCTTCTGGATGTTTGTAACAAGCTTCCAAACACAGCAATTATAAACATTGGAAAAGCTTTCAGAAATTTATAACAGGGCTTGTAAAAATAACTGATAATGGAAGAAATCTTTGAAGCCATTAGAATCAGAGACATCACAGCTACAAAACAAGTCTGCATAGATAAAAGAAGCTTACACATTCCGATGTTCTGAGATCATTGCACACGATCTTAACTGAGGTACACCAAAAAGACCTAGTCATGGATGAAGCCTAGCAACAAAGGGAGTGATTGGACAAAAAGAATGACACGTTCCCCCAATCCTACATCCCATTGGTCAAAAACAATATGAAAAGAGGACCGTGTGACAAGAACGGGCACTGCAGTCGAAGAGGTTGAAAGAAGCTCTGCTTATAGGAAGGACGTCTGAGAAACAAACACACAAGGAGCCGATCACTTCTGAACTGACTTGATACAAAACCCTTGGTTTAAGGTTATATGTATTGCATGACTTGCTTGATGTTTGTTTAAATTGTTAAATCATTAAATAATCATGTTGCAAACCACTAAGTGTATAAAGGGTAGAGTAAGGTCGTATGTATTGTTTGATTTTTGCTTCATGCATTCTCGTATGAATTATAACATCGTTAAATAATTACTTTTGATTAACAAAACTACTGTGAGTGAGACTTTCTTTGACTGATTGTTGTCCAGGTTCAAGATCACTGGAAATCAAGTTTTCCCTACACCTTCAATATGTTAAGGAGAAACGCAGTTGCTTGTCCTGTTCACTCAGATCCCAGATGCCCCATTTCCCTCGCTGCATGGTATTGGCTCACATTTTCAGCAACTTGCCATGCAAAAAATTAAAAAATCTAAACATGCAAGGGTAAGTCTAATTAATGGCAGATGTGGTTAGATTCAATCCTACAGTAAAATCTAGCCCATTCATTTAAAATAAGAAACATGCTATGCTGATCCATATCAATGGGTCACCTTGCTTGACATAAACAAAATAACCCCCCTGCATTCTCCTTCTGCAGCTTCTGTTTATAAACCTGACTGACTTCCTGTGCCTTCGTTTCTATTTCCATAGCCAGAAGGGAAGGCCTGCCAAGTGCCCGGGATGAAAGACTTCCCAATACAATGGGTGTAAGGTGTTTGTTAATTACCATGATGACCTAATAAATTGCTTACAATCTTTGGGCAAATTAATTTTTTGACCACCTTCGATCCTAGTGTTTTCTTTAATTTAAAAAAAATGTGTGAATACACTTTGTTTTGAAAACGCAACATTTAAAAGTAAATTTTATTTCCAAATAATTTCTTTGGAAAATGATGAAAAAATTCCAAAACATGATAGCAATATTTGCTAGGGACAAACAACGTCATCACTTCTTCCTGTGAAAAGGAGGTTTCAACTGAACAGGTTGCACAGTTTTTACTGCGTGGCAAAGTTTCCCCAAGAGCAAGGAGTTGCACGTGGTACTCATTTGGGCATCAAGCTATTTCATATCAACCTCGTAGTCTTCATGAAGAGAAACAGTTCAATTAATGTTTCCAGTATCTAACCACAGAAATCTCATCATGCATATCAGTGGGCATTATCCAGGAAGTAGCCATGACGGCTTTATTTTGCACCATTCCATGCTAACTGCATTATTTGAAGAAGAAATACTGGGTGAATGACTCTTAAGAAAACAGAGCTTTTTCTTGCACCAATGGCTACTAACCCCTATAACAGCAGGGGAGTACCTCAACTTATACACTTCCACATCAATTTGAGGTTTCTTGGCTGCTACCTCCAACTTGAATAAATGTGTGCCATGTAGCTCATGTACAATGAGAGACTATGTGCAAAGATGCAACCGTTATGCCAAATGTTGAAAATGGTACCTCCCCGAGGACATGGGAGTTTTCAGTTTTGGATTGTGCAATGCCTTATGCTAGTACACTTCTTCCTTCTTTTAAGCCGAAAGATGGAGCTAGGTGACTGCATTGATTCAGTTGTTGACCTCTCTCCAAGAAGCTGACACCTATGCTTTTATGGGAGAGTGACCTTCAGATCTAATTAGGGCCACAGTCCTTTGGTGCACCTCCTACAACAGGACTTCCAAATATTTAGCATCAAAGGGAGTAATGCTGTACAATTGTGAGCAATTCTCTGTCGCCAACACAAATTCTGCTTTTATGGTGAGTTCCAGTCCTTTAAGAGGTGCTGCCTCTATGGATATTGTGCTTCTCAGACAAATTTGCTTCAGGCCAAGCTCTCAGGTCAAGACTTTCCTAAGCCAGTAACATATTCAAATTAGGGATAGCGACACGCATTGCAAAATTCAGCATAGCTTACACCCACATTGCCGCATCCCATGAATGAATAATAAAAAACAAAAATGCCAAGCTGTTCCAGTACAGCTACAACACTAGCATCTACCTGACAAAGTAGAAAATTGCCCAGGTATGCCCTGTCCACAAAAAGCAGGAAAAATCCAATCCGGCCAATTACTGCCCCATCAGTCTACTCTCAATCATCAGCAAAGTGATGGAATGTGTCGTCGACAGTGCTATTAAGCAGCACTTACTCACCAATAACCTGCTCACTGATGCTCAGTTTGGGATCTGCCAGGACCACTCAATTCCAGACCTCGTCACAGCCTTGGTCCAAATATGGACAAAAGAGCTGAATTCCAGAGGTGAAGTGAGAGTGACTGCCCTTGACATCAAGGCAGCATTTGACCGAGTGTGGCACCAAGGAGTCCCAGTAAATTGAAAATGAGAATCGGGGAAAACTCTCCAGCGGCTGGAGTCATACCTAGCACAAAGGAAGATGATAGTGGTTGTTGGAGGTCAATCATCTCAGCCCCAGGACATCGCTGCAGGAGTTCCTCAAGACAGTGTCCTAGGCCCAACCATCTTCAGCTGCTTCATCAATGACCTTCCCTCCATCATAAGATCAGAAATGGGGATGTTCACTGATGATTGCACAGTGTTCAGTTCTATCCGCAACCCTTCAGATAACGAAAGAGTCCATGCCCGCACGCAGCAAGACCTGGACAACATCAAGGCTAGGGATAAATGGCAAGTAACATTCATGCCAGACAAGTGCCAGGCAATGACCATCTTCAACAAGAGAGAGTCTCAACACCTCCCCTTGACATTCAATGGCATTACCATCGCCGAATCCCCCACCATCAACATCCTGGGGGTCAGCATTGACAAGAAACTTAACTGGACCGGCCACATAAATATTGTAGCTACAAGAGCTGGGTATTCTGCGGTGAGTGACTCACCTCCTGACTCCCCAAAGCCTTTCCACCATCTACAAGGCACAAGTCTAGAGTGTGATGGCATACTCTCCACTTGCCTGGATAAGTGCAACTCCAACAACACTCAAGAAGCTTGACACCATTCAAGACAAAGCAGCACGCTTGATTGGCACCCTATCCACCACCTAAACATTCACTCCCTTCACCACCGTCAAACTGTGGCTGCAGTGTGTACCATCTACAAGATGCACTGCAGCAACTTGTCAAGACTTCTTCGACAGCACCTCCCAAACCCACGAGCTCTATAATCTAGAAAGACAAGGGCAGCAGGCACATGGGAACGACACCACCTGCACGTTCCCCTCCAAGTCACACACCATCCTGACCTGGAAATATATCGCCATTCCTTCATCGTCGCTGGGTCAAAATCCCGGAATTCCCTACCTAACAGCAGAGATGGGAGTACCTTCACCACACAGACTGCAGTGCTTCAAGAAAGCGGCTCACCACCACCTTCTCAAGAGCAATTAGGGATGGCCTTGCCACCGACGCCCACATCCCATGAATGAATAAAAATTAAATGTGCACAGCCATGCCACAGAAATGTGCAGCCCCAGTTTTGCCAGTAACACAGAATTGGGGTCAACATTTTCTCCAAATGTAATCTGAAGTAGAATGACCCTTTTAGAGAACAGACAGTGATTTTATGATCTGTACCCATGAACTACAAACAATGTTTAATGGAAATGATCATGTATAGTAGAAGGCCATGGTAGATCGAACTTGACACTGGTTCTACGGCTCAGCATGTTTCATCATATTGCTAACATTGGACTGATCATACCCACTATTAACAGAACACATGGGACTTCCAAAACACTGTTGTTTTACTAGTGGAAGAGATAGGCAGGCTTTTCTTTCCATCCTCCTTCCGTTTGTTCTGTTCTTTTGCTTTTGTAATGTCTTCCAGTTCAGTCGCAGGGTCCACACCTGAAATATTAACTTGTTTGTTCTACCCAGAAACGCTGACACTCCTGCTCAGAGTTTCTGGCATTTTTGTCTTTGTCAGTAAGGGCCAATATTGAAGAGTGATAAACTTACTGGATTTCTACTGGCACATAAGACATCCTGGACTAAAGCTTCAGTATTTATCGTACCATTGTGTAACACGGAGGGCAGTTCCTGTATGCCTACTTCCACATCCTGTTAATGCAATAGAATTACTTTTCTAAAGGCAGTAACAAAAGTTTCTTCATCTACTTTGTGCAGAATGACTGTAAATAGTGATGTGACTATATAAGTATAAGTTGTATCGATCAGCAGCTGGCAATGGCTCATTGTTATTCATTTGCACCAAGTGTGTAGAGATTTTGGATACATAAAAGTAGATTTTATTAATTTACGATCCCGGCACAGAACATCGTGTGCTGGCTATGTGTATCAGGTATGCAGGTGAGCAGATGATCGGCCTTGCAGGATTTCGTCCATTAAAATTAATTTGCCAGCAGGACAAATTTGTAAAATCTACTCGATGATGTGATTGTCATCACAGAATTACAGGGCATAAAGGCTCGGGAGAATAAGCAAGTGATCTGACAATGATGCTTCAGAGATAAGTTTATCATCTTAGTAATATCCAATTTGTAAATAACTAAGAGGATATGAGCTTACTACATAATGCAAAGATAGTTGGCAGAAAAAATGGCATAGAAAGTTGTAACTCTCCAATGTTTAAGTTCCCCTGGCTGTAATAGTGGGTGCATTTTAGCCCTAAGTACAAATTCAAGCTGCAAGTTTAAAGTTACCTAGGCTCGCTGCCCATCCCCGGACCATGCCTGCTCTTTGTTTTCATCAGTGAGCACTGGATCTTTGCTCAAATTTGGCTTCCAAATTCCAGGATTTCTCTGCCGTCAAGTCTACGCTACTCCATTGGACTATGCTGGACTATACTGCAAGATTCAGTTGGTGTGACTCTAATCTGCTATTCAGTTGCTTAAATTTCAAGCTAACTTTGTCTAGCCGACAGCCCATCCCCAAACGATGCTGTTACCCACTGCGCTTATGACTATCCTACTGGTCCTACTGGTTTTTCAGCTTTATTTTGCTACAGTGTGGTTCCTGACCAGAAATTCACCTTGCTGGGCCGTAGTCCATTTCTCCACCACTTCAGGATCTTATAGTGACCTGCAAATTCACCACAGTTTTTCTGCCCCTCGATTGATTCTGCACACACAGCAGTGTCCCCCCCGATACTCTACACTTCAATTAGCTTCCGGACTCACTCGGCCTCTACAGCTGTCTCCAAACCAGCACATCAAGAAATTTTTAAGGACAATAATCCGGGACAAAATAAATTGAAACTCGGAAAAGTATGGGCTAATAAGTGAAAGTCAGCATTGGATTTGTTAAAGGAAAATCATGTTTGACTAACTTGATTGAGTGCGTTGATGAGGTAACGGAGAGTGTTGATGAGAGTAGTGCGCTTGATGTTGTGTATATGGACTTTCAAAAGTCATTTGATAAAGTACCACATAATAGACTTATTAGCAAAGTTAAAGCCCATAGGATTAAAGGGACAGTGGCAGCATCGATACAAAATTGGCTAGGGGACTGAAAGGAGAGAGTAGAGCTGAATGGTTGTTTTTCAGACTGGAGGAAAGTATGCAGTGGTGTTCCCCAAGGGTCAGTATTAGGACCAGTGCACTTTTTGATATATATTAATGACCTGGACTTGGGTATACAGGGTATAATTTCAAAGTTTGCAGTTGGCACGAAACTCGGAAATGTAGTAAACAATGTGGAGGATAGTAATAGGCTTCAGGGGGACATAGGCAAACTGGTGAAATGGGCAGACATAACAGCTAAAATTTATCACAGAGAAATGTGAAGTGATGCATTTTGGTAGGAAGAATGAGGAGAGGCAATATAAACTAAATGGTAGTTTTAAAGAGGGTGCAGGAACAGAGAGACCTGGGGGTTCACATACACAAATCTTTGAAGGTGGCAGGACAAGTTGAGAAGGCTGTTAAAAAAGCATATGGGATCACAAAATCATAGAATCATAGAAAGGTTACAGCATGGAAGGAGGCCATTTGGCCCATCGAATCCATGCCGGCTCTATGCAAGAGCAATCCAGCTAGTTCCACTACCCCACCCTATCCCCACAGCCCTGCAATTTTTTTCCTTTCAGGTACTTATCCAGTTCCCTTTTGAAAGCTGTGATTGAATCTGCCTCCACCACCCCTGGCAATGCATTCCAGATCCTAACCACTCGCTGTGTAAAAATGTTTACCCTCATGTCACCTTTGGTTCTTTTGCCAATCACTTTAAATCTATGTCCTCTGGTTCTTTACCTTTCCATCAATGGGAACATTTTCTCTCTATCTATTCTGTCTAGACCCTTCATGATTTTGAATACCGCTATCAAATCTCCTCTCAACTTCTCTGTTCCAAGGAGAACAACCCCAGCTTCTCCAGTCTATCCACATAACTAAAGACCCTCATCCTTGGAATCATTCTAGTCAATCTCTTTTGCACCCTATCTAAGGCCTTCACATCTTTCCTAAAGTGCGGTGCCAAGAACTGGACACAATACTCCAGTTGTGGCCGAAACAGTGTTTTATAAAGGTTCATCATGACTTCCTTGCCTTTGTACTCTATACCTCTATTTATAAAGCCTAGGATCCCGTATGCTTTTTTAACAGTTTTCTCAACCTGCCCTGCCACCTTCAACGATTTGTGCACATTTACCCCAAGATCTCTTTGTTCCTGTACCCCCTTTAGAGTTGTGCCCTCTAGTTTATATTGCCTCTCCTCATTCTTCCTACTGAAATGTATCACTTCACATTTTTCTGTGTTAAATTCCATCTGCCACGTGCCCTCCCATGCCACCAGCCTGTCTATATCCTCTTGAAGTCTATCACTATCCTCCTCACTGTTCACTACACTTCCAAGTTTTGTGTCATCTGCAAATTTTGAAATTATGCCCTGTGCACTCAAGTCCAAGTCATTAATATATATCAAGAAAAGCAGTGTTCCTAGTACCGACCCATGGGGAACACCACTGTACACCTTCTTCCAGTCTGAAAAACAACTGTTCACCACTGCTCTCTGTTTCCTGTTACTTAGCCAATTCTGTCTCCATGCTGCTACTGCCCTTTTATTTCAAGCTTGGTTTCAATCTTGATGACAAGCCTATTATGCGGCACTTTATCAACGGTCTTTTGAAAGTCCATATACACCACATCAGCTGCATTGCCCTCATCTACTCTCTCTGTTATCTCAACAAAAAACTTTATCAAGTTAATTAAACATGATTTGCCTTTCACAAATCCGTGCTGGCTTTCTCCAATCAATCCACACTTGTCCAATGACTGCTAATTCTGTTCTGGATTATTGTTTCTAAAAGTTTCTAGTAACTTAGCCTTTATAGTACCTCTTCTTTATCAATTTTTGGCCCATCCAGTATCTCAACTACATCTTTCTTTACTGAGACTCTGGCAGCATCTTCTTCCTTGGTAAAGACAGATGCAAAGTACTCATTTAGCACCTCAGCCATGCCCTCTGCCTCCATGAGTAGATCTCCCTTTTGGTCTCTAATCGGCCCTTCCCCTCCTCTCACTACCCGTTTACTGTTTACATGCCTGTCGAAGTCTTTTGGTTTCCCTTTTATGTTGGCCGCCAGTCTATTCTCATACTCTCTCTTTGCCCCTCTTATTTCCTTTTTCACTTCCCCTCTGCACTTTCCATCTTCAGCCTGGTTCTCACTTGTGTTATCAAACAAACATCTATCATATGCCCCTTTATTCTACTTCATCTTACTCTCTATCTCTTTTGTCATCCAGGGAGCTCTGGCTTTAGTTGCCCTACCTTTCCCCCTCGTTGGAATGTACCTAGATTGTACCAGAACCATCTTCCCCTTAAAGTCTGCCCACTGTTCAATTACAATTGTTTTGCCTGCCAATCTTTGATTCCAATTTACCCGGGCCAGATCTGTTCTCATCTCACTGAAATTGGCCCTCCTCCAATTGAGTAATTTTACTTTAGAGTGGTGTATGTCCTTTTCCATAGCTATTCTAAACCTTATGATACTATGATCGCTGTTCCCTAAATGTTCCCCCACTGACACTTGCTCTAGTTGACCTGCTTCATTCCCCAGAACCAAATCCATCAACGCCTCCTTCCTCGTTGGGCTGGAAATGTACTGGTCAAGAAAGTTCTCCTCAACACACTTCAAAAATTCCTCCCCTTCTGTGCCCCTTATATTATTACTATCCCAGACTATATTGGGATAGTTGAAGTCCCCCATTATCACTACTCTATGACTTTTGCACCTCTCTGTAATTTCACTGTAAATTTGCTCCTCTATATCCTTCCCACTGGTTGGTGGCCTATAGAATACACTCAGTAGTGTAATGGCACCTCTATTGTTTCTTAACTCTAACCAAATAGATTCTGTCCTTCACCGCTCCAGGACATTCTCTCTCTCCAGTACTGCAATATTCTCCTTAATCAATACTGCCACCCCCACCCACCTCCTTTCTTTCCTTTGTTACTTTCCTGAACACCTTGTATCCAGTAACATTTAGTACCAAATCCTGTCCTTTTTTGAGCCAGGTCTCCGTTTCGCCATGACATCATATTCCCTTATGGCTATTTGCGCCTGCAGATCATCAACCTTGTTTACCACGCTTCATGCATTTACACACATGCACTGCAAACCAGTCTTAGACTTTCTTATATTCTCTCTTAGTCTGATCCCACCTAATACCATACTATTTCTTATTCTAGTGCTATCTTTCTCTCCTAATCCTTTGTGCCCCTTGTTTCTCCTTTCCAATGCTACATCCTGATGCCCACCGCCCTGCCAAATTAGTTTAAACCCCCCCCACCCCCCCCCCCCCCGCCCCCACAGCACTAGTGAACATCCCCGCGAGGACATTGGTCCCAGCTTTGGCATGTACAGGTCCCACCTCCCTCAGAACTGGTCCTAACGCCCCAGGAATCTAAAGCCCTCCCTCCTGCACCATCTCTCCAGCCACGCATTTATCTGCTCTATCCTTCAATTTCTATATTGGCTAGAACGGGGCACCAGGACTAATCAGGAGATTAGTACATTTGAGGTCCTGCTTCTTAATCTCTTTCCTAACTTCTTAAAATCTGCCTGCAGGACCTCATCCCTCTTTCTACCTATGTCGTTGGTACCGATATGGACCACCACCTCTGGCTGTTCACCCTCCCCCTGGCCAAAAGGTTTTGCAGCTGCTCAGTGACATCCTTGACCCTGGCACCGGGAAGGCAACAAATCATCCTCGAATCACGTCTGCGGCCCCAATGCCTGTCTGTTCCCCTAACTATAGAATCGCCTATCACTATTGCTCTCCTGACCTTTCTCTTTCCCCCCTTGTACAGCTGAACCACCCATGGTGCTATGGCCTTGGCTCTGGCTGCACTTCCCAGAGGTACCCTCTCCCTCACCAGCATTCAGAACTGAATACTGGTTAGGGAGTGAGATGCCCTCAGGGGACTCCTGCACTACCTGCCTGGTCCTCCTTGTCTGTCTGGCGGTCACCCAGCCCCTCTCTGCCTGCACTCTCTTAAGCTGCGGGGTGACCACCTCCAGAAACGTGCTATCCACGTAACTCTCAGCCTCGCAGAAACACTGCAGTGACGCCAGCTGCTGCTCAAACTCTGAAATCCGAAGCCCGAGCTCCTCCAGCTGACGACACTTCCTGCACCTGTGGTTGTCGAGGACACGGGAAGCGTCCTGCAGTTCCCACACGGCACAGGATGTGCATTCGACGGGTCTGAGCTGCCCTGCCATGTCTCGATTTATTCGATTATTACCTAAACTTAACTGGAAATAAACTAAACCTTAAAAAATAAGCACTCACCAGAAAATGAAACATTTACCAGCTACCAACCAATCGGCTCCTTCCCTTGTGCTGACATCACTCTTACCTCTCTCCCTGAAGCCACTTGCTCTTTATCTGATCCAGCATTCTGACGATAATTAGTTTTTAAAAGTTTTTATTCAATTGATTATTTATGGTTTTATCAATCTAGTTAATAAACTAGTTTAAGTGGCTGATCTTCGGGTAAGCGTTCTCTAAGGTGACCTTCGAGACACACGACAACGCAAAACCGTCGAGCAGAAATTGATAACCAAGTTCCACACCCATTAGGATGGCCTCAACCAGGATCTTGGGTTCATGTCACGCTACACGTAACCCCACCAGCGGAAAAAAAAAGTTATCTGTTTTTAATACAACTAGACATTCTCTCTCTCTGCCTTTCGGGTCTCTTTCTCTCTCTGTCTTTGTAATCTGACCCATTGTGTATTCAGTATACTGGGATGTAATGTTTTCCGTGGCTAACCTGTCTGAACACCAACGACACCTTTGATTGCTGTGATCGTCTCCCAGCCTAATATATGCTAAGCGTTTTTAGAACCCCTCACTCACCTGACGAAGGAGGTAAGCTCCGAAAGCTTGTGATTTTCAAATAAAACTGTTGGACTATAACCTGGTGTTGTAAGATTCCTTACATTTGTCCAACCCAGTCCATCACCGGCATCTCCACATCAAACCTTTATAAAACATTCGTTAGGCCTCAGCTGGAGTATTGTGTTCAATTCGGGGCACCACACTTTAGGAAGGATGTCAAGGCCTTAGAGAGGGTGCAGAGGAGATTTACTAGAATGATTCCAGTGGATGAGGAACTTCAGTTACGTGGAGAGACTGGAGAAGCTGGGGTTGTTCTCCTTAGAAAAGAAAAGGTCAAGGGGAGATTTGATAGAGGTATTCAAAATCATGAACGGATCCGACAGTGTAAATAAGGAGAAACTGTTTCCAGTGGCAGATGGGTCGGTAACCAGAGGACACAGATTTAAGATGATCGGCAAAAGAGCCAGAAGTGACATGAGGAAACATTTTTTTACACAGCGAATTGTAATGATCTGGAATGCACTGCCTGAAAGGGTGGTGGAAGCAGATTCAATAGTAAATTTCAAAAGGGAATTAGATAAATACTTGAAGGGAAAAAATTTACACGGCTATGGGGAAAGAGCAGGGGAATGGGACGAAATAGATAGCTCTTTCAAAGAGCTAACACAGACACGATGGGCCAAATGGCCTCCTCCTGTGCTGTACCTACTATGATACTATGATCAGTTCTTCGATGCTCCAAGCTACCTCCACCCTATTCTACGTCAAATTTATCCCGCCACAGGACCTCTGACTTTAACGTTGGACTCCCTCCTATTGTCTCCTCTCTATTCCATATTTATTACCAGATCCAATGCCAATCTTGCTATGCAACCATGCTATGTAATTAGAGTTTCCCTGTATCCATTCACATGCGTGTTATGGCTGCCACTCCAGACCTGAGCCCATCACTTCTATTTACCCTTTTATCACCTTTTTTTCTTCTTTTCTCTTTACCCTTCCTAGGCCCCAATCTCCTGTCATCATGCCTCCTTTCATTTCTCCCCTCTTGTGTACTCTGCACATCCCAACTGCCTACCCCAACTCTTCAGCACTCCTCGACCTTCCTACTATCCAGTCACTATCCCAGGCTTGACTCTCTCTTAGATAAGTCTACAGCTTTCCTCTATGCCTCTCTTGGCATCCTCCGAA
Source organism: Heptranchias perlo (assembly GCF_035084215.1). Lineage (NCBI taxonomy): Eukaryota > Metazoa > Chordata > Chondrichthyes > Hexanchiformes > Hexanchidae > Heptranchias > Heptranchias perlo. The sequence goes on from NC_090327.1 coordinate 107,620,350, forward strand.
AGGCCCATCGGGCACTCATCGTTGCCTCCTTATGAGCAGCAACCCCAAATGCCCCATCCTACTCTCTCACTGACCTTCCCACCCAGCGCGCCTGCTGGGGGCTAATCTTCCAATCTCCTTCCTGTCCCACTCACTCCTCCCAGTGCTGACCCTGTGGACTCCGCCAACAGATCTGCTATCACTGCCCCTCTCCGTAACTCCCTCCAGAACATTCATTCACGTGTGAACAAGGTCCTTGCCATCCATGAGCTTATTGTAGATGATTGCATTGACATCATGGCCTTGATGGAAACCTGGCTGACGGGTGATGACACCTTCCCCCTTAATGAAGATTACCCACCGGGCTATATCTTCCACCACTTGCCCCACCCAGATTGCCATGGTGACGGTGTGGCCCTTATCACCAAATCACACCTTGGTCTGTCCCCCTACTCCTCTGGCACCTTCTCCTCCTTTGAGCATCTCATCTTGTTCCACCCCTTTCACCTCTCCTTTAAAATCCTTGTTCCCTATCGCTCACTCAAGTAACACGGCAAGTTTCTCACCGAGATATCGTCACTGCTTTCCTCCCTCAGCCTCTGCACCGAGCGACTTCTTATCCTCGGTGATTTCAACTGACATCTCAACTCATCTTGCCCTCTCTCCTCTGAGCTCACTGGCCTCTTATTATCCTTAATCTCTCCCTCCATATAATCTCCCCTACCCATATTCACGGCCATGTCCTTTATCATGCCATCTCACATGGCCTCTCAACTCTCACCATCTCAATCACGGATAAGGCCGTCTCTGACCATTTGTTGTATCTCTCTCCACCCACATCCTCCTTCTCTTTCCCAACCCCACTTTCTTCTGTATCCGCTTATGGAAAAAACTCTCCGCCAAGTCACTTACAACTGCACTTTCAAATTCCCAAACTGTCTAGCCTTTAGACCTCCATTCACCACGACATTTCTGCAGCTACCGATCTGCTCAATCACAACCTCACTTCCACATTTGATGCCCTGGTTCCCATTAAAACCATTACTCTCTCACTCTGGTCGATTGCCCTGGTACAGCCCTCATCTCCGCTCCCTTAAGACCAAGCAATGAATACTTCAAAGTTTATGACGGACAACTAATTTAGCCATTCATCACCAGATCTGGCTGGACCACATAAAGCACTATCAGGTCCTGCTTTCCTCTGCTAAAACTGCTCACTATTCCAGGATCATCCTGGAATGCAAAATTCACGGCTTCTCTTCTCCACTACAAACAATCTTCTTATACCCCTCTCTCCTGCCTCCTCCAACCTCAACGCCAATAAGTGTGAGGAGCTCAAGGACTTCATTGTCACTGAGATTGGGACCATCCGTTCAGCTGCCCCAACCGCTTCCCTCCCTTCCCATAGCGCACCAAGCCAAACTTCCCCTAAGACTCCCCCCTGCCCTAGCCCTGAACTTGCATCTTCCTCTAGTTTCTCTCCTATCTCCCCTAATGCCCTCTCTGAGCTCATCTTGACCACGAGACCCACCTCCTGCACCCTCGACCCATTCCCATCAAACTGCTGACCACCCAACTTCCCTTCCTGGCCCCCATGTGAGCTGATATTGTTAACAGTTCTCTCTCCTCAGACTACAAGACATAAGACATAGGAGCTGGAGTAGGCCATTTGGCCCTTCAAGCCTGCTCCACCATTTAATGAGATCATGGCTGATCTGATTTTTACCTCAACTCCACTTTCCTGCTTTTTCCCCATATCCTTTGACTCCTTTGCTGATAAAAAATTTGTCTAACTCAGCCTTGAATGTATTCAATGACTCAGCCTCCACAGCTTTTTGGGGTAAATAATTCCAAAGATTCATGACCCTCTGGGAGAAGAAATTCCTCCTCATTTCCATCTTAAACGGGCGACCCCTTATTCTGAGACTATGCCCCCTAGTTTTAGATTCCCCCATGAGGGGTAACATCCTCTCAGCATCTACCCTATCGAATCCCCTCAGAATCTTGTGTGTTTCAATAAGACCTCCTCTCATTCTTCTAAACTCCAATGAGTATAGACCCAACCTGTTCAATCTTTCCTCATAAGACAACCCTTCCATACCCGGAATCAACCTAGTGAACCTTCTCTGAACTGCCTCCAATGCAAGTACATTCTTCCTTTAATGAGGGCACCAGAACTGTATGCAGTATTCTAGGTGTGGTCTCATAAGCACCCTGTACAGTTGTAGCATGATTTCCTCCGACTAAATATTGGGAAGACCAAAGCCATTGTCTTTGGTCCCCACCACTAATTTCATTCTCTAGCCACCAACTCCATCCCTTTCCCTGGACATTGTCTGAGACTGAGCCAGAACGTTCCCAACTGTGGTGTCCTATATGACCCTGTGATGAGCTTCCGACCATATATCCATTCCATCACCAAGACCACATACTTCCACCTCCGTAACATTGCCTGTCTGCCCCTGCCTCAGCTCATCTTCTGCTGAAACACTCATCCATGCCTTTGTTACCTCCAGACTCGACTATTCCAATACTCTCCTGGACGGCCTCCCACCTTGCACCCTCCATAAACTTGAGCTTATCCAAAATTCTGCTGCCTGTGTCCTAACTCGCAACAATTCCTGTTCATCCATCATCCCTGTGCTCTCTGGCCTACATTTACTACCGGTCCGGGAATACCTGGATTTTAAAATTCTTATCCTTGTTTTCAAATCCCTCCATGGTCTCACCCCTCCCTATCTCTGTAACCTCCTCCAGCCCTACAACCCTCTTCGATCTTTGCACTCCTCCAATTATTGCCTATTGCGCATCTCTAATTTTAATCGCTCCACCATTGGCGGCCATGTCTTCAGCTGCCTAGGCCCTATGCTCTGGAATTCCCTCCCTAAACCTCTCTGCCTCTCTACCTCTCTCTCCTCCTTTAAGATGCTCCTTAAAACCTAACTTGTTGACCAAGCTTTTGATCACCTGTCCTAATATCTCCTTATGTGGCTTGGTGTCAAATTTTGTTTGATAATCGCTCCTGTGAAGTGCCTTGGGATGTTTTACTATGTTAAAGGCTATATAAATGCAAGTTGTTGTTGTTGTTTTTGTAACCTTGTGAATTCGCTCTATCTTTAAATGCAATGACATATGGTGATAACAGCTTGTGGAACGAAATTTGTGCTTAGGCCATGCCAGCTGTACCAGCATTGAAAATATGTGTCTGTAAGCCATCTGGTTTTGAGTTGTATTCAGATATGTCATCAACAATAACAATTTGCATTTATGTAGCACCTTTAATGTGGTAGAACGTCTCATGGTGCTTCACAGGAGCGTTATCAAACAAAATTTGACACCGAAGTACATGAGGAGATGTTAAGACAGGTGACCAAAAGCTTGGTTAAAGAGGTAGGATTTAAAGAGGAAAGAGAGGTAGAGAGGCGGAGAGGTTTAGCGAGGGAATTCCAGAGCTTAGGGCTTAGCCAGGTGAAGACACGGCCGCCAATGGTGGGGCGATTAAAATCGGGGATAGGCAAGAGGCCTGAATTGGAGGAGCGCAGAGATCTTGGAGGGTTGTAAGGCTGGAGGAGGTTGCAGTGATGAGGAGGGCCGAGGCCATGGAGGGTTTTGAAAACAAGGATGAGAATTTTAAAATCATATGTCTCTCACCAGAGTTATCCATTTCATAGATATCCAGTTTTCGAGCAAATGACTATGTAAACTAGAGTTAATGACTCGTCCATTGACTCTTTCTCCATTAAGTCAGGAGTTTCTCACAGTATGCATCTTTATCTTTTGCGGGTCCTCTGATGGGGTAACGATAATAATCTTCATTCTTTCAATTCTTCTAAGATGAAGTGGGGTCAAATATCCACTGCTGATGCATCCCGACAGAAGTACCAGGATGCATCTACCCGGGATTTTCCAATGCTGACCCTTTGGGAAGGCCTGTGGATTTTTGGCCCCAGCTTCTTCATGTCTCTCACAGTCTAACCAACAGCTACTGGGGATGAAATTGGTCTACCCCAGTAGTGTGAAATGGGCAATAACGAATCAGCAGGCTCGTTTTACACCGCGCTCAACTTTCTTTTCCATTGAAGTCATTTATTTTACTCTTGACAAACCAAGGTGAAAGGCCAAGGTGCAGGATATTGCTGGGGTTAAAACATGTAAAGGAGGAAACCAAATATATTGGGAAGCTGTGAATAGGTTACAGTTAGCTTGGGTTTTCAAAGACTGAAATTTATAGGAGTGAAGAAAGACTTCGGAAGGTACAGAAATCCAGAGTTTTATGGTCCTGAAAGAATGAGCTAAAGTAGGAAAATATGTGATGCATCTTGATTTCATTACAGTAAAGACATAGGGAGGAGGAAAAATATATAAAGAAAAACTTGCATTTATATAGTGCCTTTTTTGAACTCAGGACGTTCCAAAGTGCTTTACAGCCAATTAAGTACTTTTTGAAGTGTAGAGACTGTTGTAATGTAGGAAATACGGCAGCCAATTTGTGCACAGCAAGGTCCCACAAACAATTTGCTAATGATGAGATAATCAGTTTTAGTGGTGTTAGTTGGGAGATAAATATTGGCTAGGACATCAGGGAGAACTCCCCTGCTCTTCTTTGAATAGTGCCATGGAATCTTTTATATCTTGGTTTGACTTCTCATCTGAAAAATGGTACCTCTGACAGTGCAGCATTCCCTCAGTACTGCACTGGAGTGTCAGCTTAGATCTTGTGCTCAAGTCTCTAGAGTGAACCCACAACCTTCTGACCCAGAAGCAAAGCGTGATGTATGTCACTCAGGAATAAACATGGCAGAAAATCGAACAAGTTACAATGTGTCACTCTTGCTGATAAATGGAGCTCATAACATTGTCTCAATGCTATCTGTAAACCACAACCTCATACTACAGCAACACAATGAAGTTGTTGCCAATGTTAAACAAATGACTCTTATCCAATCTGATTACTGAGCTCTGAGCAGTGACAAGCTGAACAAAACACAAAAACCTCCCACAGGTATTCCTGACAGTAAAAGGCAAGTGTGCCGACATTTTTAAATTAGACACACTTGTACTAGTCCTGTTATTACAATATAAGCTGCCTCAGGAACCATCTGGTTTCAATTCATACCAAATTCTTTATTTCATCCTTTCCTGTAAAATTTTATCTAGGTCAAAATGGACAAATTTGATTTGGATTCTTTAAGCGCTAGGTGAAAGAGGTTTGTTTCTGCCTTTCAGTATTGTAAATACACTTCTCCATCTGAAGTCATTACAATATTACATTGTATCAGGAATCTGCTCCTGGCTGTGAATACTTCAGATTAGTTTAGTAGCCTTTTGAACAATAGCTAATCAAATTATGGTTCCTTTAGGGATTGTTTTATCTGAAATTTTCTATCAGAGGCATATGATAACTCAGGGCCAAGCTACTTGCATTGCCTAATTAGCGTTAGAGGATACAAAGCCCACGTTTGTGATAGTAATAGTTAATATACTTACAGACAATTGAACAATTAATTACAGCATGCAACTTCCCAGTAAAATGACCAAGCATCTGCCTATAATGGTAGCCCCATCAGGAGGTCCTACTAAAATGGCTCTGATAATCTTGCTTTGTCCCAAAGGTGAGCAAACTCCTTGGGGTAGATCTAGACTTTGTGTGATAGTGTGAAACGGGTGATAGCGAGTCAGAAGCTTTGGATTTGAAAGAGTTTATTTATTCACTCTGATTAACTTGTTCTCATTCTTTATAGTAAATCAAAAAGTCCCACTTGTAAAAACTTTCCTTTTCTCAGATTTATCACGTACAGTTGTATTTGCTTCCCCCAGTTGTACTTGTCCCACATATTTCAAGGCCAGAACTTTCAGTCTGTGGAGGAAAGGAGTCTTTTTTTCATTATATTAAAGTACACCAGTGTACCTTTTCCAGCATCAAATGGCTCTGGTGGGAGCCGAAGATTGAAAAAATATTTTTTTTTCTTGAGCCCATTCAGCCCAAGGTCCATTTGGACCTTGGGACCACTCCACTCCACTATAGAAGGGTGAATCAAGTTGGGCAGGGGTAACTGCCTCTGATATGCACTTGCACACACTGGCAGCCTGCCCCAGTTATGCAAATAGCCTCATCCCCGGAACTTGGGATGGGATCTCCAGCCATGGGCAAATATGGGTGGCGATTCCGCTCCACCACACTTACGAATTAAGAGTAGGAGGAGGCCATTTGGCCCCTCGATCCTGCTCTGCCATTTGATAAGATCATGGCTGATCTGATTGTGACCTCAACCCTACTTTCCCGTCTACCTACTATAACCTTTGACCCCCCCTGTTAATCAGGAATCTATCTAACTCAGCCTTAAAAATATTCAATGACCCTGCCTCCACCGTTCTCTGGGGAAGGGCGTTCCACACACTCACGACCCTCTGTTTTGAGTTCCTCCCTCCCTTTCACCTCTTGATTCACAATTATTTCTGGCATGTTATTTGTATTGTCTACAGTGAAGACGGACGCAAAATATCTGTTAAATTCATCCGCCATTTCCTTATTCTCCATTATTAATTCCCCAGACTCACTCTCTAGAGGACCAACGCTCACTTTACTTACTCTTTTCCTTTTTAAATTCCTTTTTATATGTCTAGCTAGCTTTCTCTCATACTCTAATTTCTCTCTCATTATTCTTTTAGTCATTCTTTGCTGCTTTTTATATTCTGTCCAATCTTCTGACCTGACACTAATCTTTGCGGAATTGTATGCTTTTTCTTTCAATTTGATACTATCTTTAACTTTCTTAGTTACCCACAGATGGTTGATCCTTCCCCTAGAGTCTTTCTTTCTCACTGGAATGTATCTTTGCTGAGTGTCATGAAATAGCTCATTAAATGTCTGCCACTGCATCTCTACTGATCTATCCCTTAACCTAAGTTCCTAGTTCACTTTAGCCAGCTCTGTCTTCATGCCCTCATAATTGCCCTTATTTAAGTTTAAAACACTGGTCTTAGACTTACTCTTCTCTCCCTCAAACTGAACACGAAATTCAATCATATTGTGATCACTGCTACCTAGAGGCTCCTTTACAATGAGGTTATTAATTAATCCTGTCTCATTACACATTACCAGATCTAGAATAGCCTGCTCTCTGGATGGCTCTAGAATGTGCTGCTCTAAGAAACTGTCCTGAAAGCACTCTATGAACTCATCTTCCAGGCTACCTTTGCCAATCATATTCTTTCAATCTATATGTAGGTTAAAATCACCCATGATTATCGCTGTTCCTTTCTCACAAGCCCCCATTTATTTCTTCCTGTATACCCTGTCCTACAGTGTGTTTACTGTTAGGGGGCTTATAAACTACTCCCACAAGTGACTTCTTGCCTTTACTATTTCTTATCTCTACCCAAACTGATTCTACATCTTGGTCTTTAGAACTAAGCTCACTTCTCTCTATTATAATCATGTCATCCTTAATTAACAGAGCTACTCCCCTTACAACGGCTAAGCTGGATCCCAGGAATTTCCAGGCCATAAAGTTACTACAATGCTTCCTTACTGAACTGTCACCTCCTTTAGTAGATCTCTAAAGGAACTCTGTGGTCTGTAGACTCTGGTAGAAGCATACTTCCTAGAAAGTCTTCTACTCCTTTGGTGTAAGCTTATCCTGCATGCCTCTTTCATTTTCTCTTCATTCTGCTCATGTTCTGCCTCCAATAGAAGGACATATATGGGAATGCCCATAGGGGAAAAAGATTTTCCTGCCTGAAACTGCTTAACAACAGCCTGGAGAATCAGTTCTTAGCAGCAAAATTCAAATTGCTCCACTCAAAGCTGAGATATCAACTCCAATTTCTGAACAGTCAGAGCCTGAGAAATCAATGACTTCCTGGTTTGGCAACTCATACAGGTAACCAATGCCTCTTTTATAAAGGCGTCAGTGCAATGCTGGAATTTTTGATGGATCAGGTTATTCCCTCATTATCTTCTCGTTTGCATATATCCCCCACTGTTGCATCTTCCACCCACCCCCACTTCCACTGGAATTTATGGTATATTTTAGAATTGGTGGCACTCTATTCTATTTGAGTCCTGCCCCAAAAAACCTCTGGAATTTCTAAGTTTCTGGCTCCAACCAGAAGTAGTGAATCTTTGTTTGGTAGCCATCAAAATGGCACCATGATGGCAGCAAAAACCTATGGCTGGTCAGGTAAAAAGGTAGAGCATGCATATAATATTTCATAGCTGTGTGTATGTGTGCTATCTTTCTTAAAGTAAAACCTCAAGGTTTGAAATATGGTTTTGGGCTCACCCCTAATGTATAGTAAATTACAATTGACAATCAGTATAGTTTTAGATTAGATACTGTCTAGCCAACCTATTCTCTTTTTTGTTGTGCTCTTTTCTAGAGTCTAGAAGCACTCAATGAAAAGTAGAAGATGAGTTAGTTTATTATTACAGACATTTAATTAGGGACCTAAAGAGGAATCATTGTAAACAGGTTAAATGAGGCATGATTTGACATTTTTAACTGTACTCAAAGAGAGAATGAGAGACCTTCCCATGTAAGTAAATCATTCTCTATGTTATATCTGATAAACACTCAAGTTGGTGTGGTAATGTAATAATTGGTTTTATTTCAGACTGTCTCTGGATATCAAATTTAGTATGAAAGGACACCCTGAAGTGTAATTACAGTTGTATGCTGACTCCCATCAGGGGGCCCTCTTGTGTTCCCGGTATGCAATGACATCACAGTTGACTTGATAAGACATCACAGTACCTTCTGATACAAGTTTTACAGGATAGATTTTAACTTGGGCCGCCTGGTGTAAATGGGCAGTAACTGCCTGCGAATGATTTACCGCCCCATTTACGGTCCACACTGGCCGCCACCATCCTCAAAAGGGTCTTGCGCTGGGCGACCAAAGCGCCTGCCTGTTTCAGGCAGTAGACCCCTTAATATGCAAATCAGGGTCCTTTGATGTGCATAAGACCCCGATTGCAATTTTGATAGACAACCGGAAGGAATGTGCGCAATGCAAACTTTGCACAGGCTTTGTTGGACGTTGACAGTCTTGTGGCAATGATTAAATGTAGCCACTATTGAGTTGATTGCACTCCATGTATGGCAACATGTGTTTTACCTTACCGTGGGAAGTAAGTTAATTTAACCAATTACATCAGCGTACACCAACATGTGCTATTAAATACCTCAACAAGCAGCAAATAAGTTACATGACTGAGCTCAGAGGTATCATTACCCACAAGAGCTGGTTGGAAAATAGACTGCTAAACTAAATAGTTTCAGAATCTCGATACTTTTCTGAGTGAGAAGTGGTGGTGATATTGGAGGATATGGCATAGAATGGAACCAAATTTGGTAAGGGATTGTACATAACTACAGAACCAGTGGGAGGCCCAGGCTGAGGTTGTGGCCCAACTGAATGCTATCTCCAGAAATAAGAGGTCATTGTAAGAGATTCATTATATAAAGAAAAGCACAACAAAGTTCACAGTGTACCAACAAGCCAAAAAAACTAGGGTTGAAGCTATGGGGTAGATTTTGAGTCCTCATGTTTGGCAAAAATGGAACGATAGCACCCTGAAAATGGTAGGGAGTGACTTGCCACCCTGTTGCCACTGTCGGTGTAGCTGCTGCAATCTTCTCCCATGCCTACCGCTGAGTCAGACGATAGGCCAATTTAAAATGCAAATCAGGGTGCTATGAAACACATAAGGCCCCATTTGCCATTGGATGAACAGAAATTTCTTCCAATTAAATAATTGGGAAGACCAAAGTCATTATTTAGCCACCAACTCCATCACTCTCCCTGGCAATTGTCAGAGGCTGAACCAGACTGTTCGCAACCTTGGCATCCTATTTGACCCTGAGCTGTACTTCTGATCCCATATCCTTTCCATCACCAAGACCGCCTACTTCATCCTCCATTACATTGCCCATTTTTCCCCCACCTCAGCTCATCTGCTGCTGAAACCCTCATCCATGCCTTTGTTACCTCTAAACTCGACTATTCCAATGCTCTCCTGGCTGTGGTATCCCACCTTCCACTCCCCGTAAACTTGAATTCATCCAAAACTCTGCTGCCCGTATCCTAACTCGCACCAAGTCCTGTTCACCTATCACCCCCACGCTTGCTGACCTACATTGGCTCCCAGTCCGACAACACCTCGATTTTAAAATTCTCATCCTTGTTTTCAAATCCCTTCATGGCCTCGTCCCTCCCTATCTCTATAACCTCCTCCAGCCCTACAACCCTCTGAGATCTCTGCACTCCTCCAATTCTTGCCTCTTGCACATCCCTGATTTTAACCACTCCACCATTGGCGACTGTGCCTTCAGCTGCCTGTGCCCTAACTTTTGGAAATCTCTCCTTAAACATTTCTGCTTCTCTACCTCTCTCTCCTTCTATAAGAAGCTCTTTGAAACCTACTTTTTTTACCAGATTATTGGTCGCCTGTCCTAATATCTGCTTATGTTGCTCGGTGTCAAATTTTGTTCGATAGCACTCCTTGGAAGCACCTTGGGATGTTTTACTGCGTTAAAGGTGCTATATAAATGCAAGTTGTTATTTCTGTTTACGAGAGAAGTAGGTGGAGCATGCACTGCGCACGCTTCGTCCACTATCAGCTGGCGGTCCAGCCCAACAGGTTCTGACAGGTAAGTTTGTGTTCATTTTTGTGGGGCCAAGAAAGATCAATAATATTCCTCTGGGGTCCACAAAACCAACCTGGATCACTGCAACTACAGATTCCCCCCCCATCCCAAGATCAAACCAATGCCCCACCCCCTACCCCACTGATCTACTTTCTTCCAACCAGGAGGCCGGCTGGGCCATCTAACATTGTGGTGGCCCCGAGCTGGCTTGTATCCCCGGGACACTCGTTTTCCACCCGTGTTTGTATGCAACACGTGTGTAATGTGAACTGTCTGGTTGTGAATGTGGTAGGTGATCTATCTGTAAGAGGCATGAATATTGCACCCGAGTTGCCAGCTGTCTGCTTTTGTGTGGATGCCAGTGTTTGGAGCTCCTCTTCACACTGTTCATTGGGGCTCCCCAAATCAACTTTTGTCCCCACATGAACAGTGTGAATGGGGACTGGAAATGCTGACTGGTAACTACGATTACCATTGGTTAGGTTTGGATTTTGGAAATCTTAATGGTTGTATAGTAAGGGTTCTTAAGTCCACTTTTCTCACTTTGAGATTAATGGGCTGAACCATTAAATCCAATCAGATGTACTTATTAATGACATTACTCACACCGAGTCAGCTGTGGCTCAGTGGTCGTACTCTTGTCTCCGAATCAGAATGTTGTGGGTCGAAACCCACTCCAAAAACTTGAGCACAAAATCTAGGCTGACATTCCAGTGCAGTACTGTGTGAGTGCTGCACTATTGGAGGTCCTGCATTTCAGATGAGACGTTAAACCAAGGCCCTGTCTGCCCTCTCAATTGGATGTAAAAGATCGCATTGGCACCATCTTGAAGAAGAGTAGGGGAGTTCTCCCTGGTGTCCTGGCCAATATTTATCCCTCAACCAACATCACTAAAAAAAAACAGATTATCTGGTCATTATCACATTGCTGTTTGTTGGACCTTTCTGTGTGCAAATTGGCTGTCACGTTTCCTACAGTACAACAATGACTGCACTTCAAAAGTGCTTCATTGGCTGTAAAGCGCTTTAGGATATCCTGAGTTTGTGAAACATGCTATATAAATTCAAGTCTTTCTTTTTTTTAATTACAGTTGTAGTTAAACTTTCATTAGGTGAAACCTCAGAAGGTTCTTTTATCCCAATTTTTTTTCACAGAGGAGCTTACCTCCAACTAAAATGAATTGGTTCATGGATAACATTGAATATTTTGGGATTGTGTTTCATATTCCACTATACTTGTCTGTTTGTGTTGCTTCAAAAGTTTTTTCTTAATAGAAGAAAATCAAAATGGGTGATTCTACTGTTGAGTTACAATACTGCAAAAGAACTGCTGACAAAATATGAATGTTTAAGAAGTAATTTTAAAGAAAGCAATTCTACAGAGTATCTGATTGAATTTATTTCAAATATAAAAAATAATAATGCTTTGGTCATCAGTCTAAAAAGAGGACCCGATATTAATTACTTGAAAATCTCTAAGTATTAATTGCCTGATGGAGTCTTAGTGTTATCCATGAAGAAATTGCAGACATTTAAAGAAATCTATTGAATCTGTTGCAATGCAGTATGTATTAACCTGCAGTAATTTCCCTACAATTATCTCCCTATGAAAGCAAAGCAAATCTTAAAGTCAATGCAATACTTTATTAAATCATTTAAGATTCTGAATTGTCAGGTGATCTGAATAGTTTAATAACTTCAAGATCACATTAAAAAATGTCACACTCCAATGGCTAAATTAGACCAAAGGCCCAATTTTACCCTATCCAACCGGTATGAATGAGGCAGGTGGGTGATTAAAATGGTAGCCGGACACTTCCCCCCCCCCCGAGTTGCCAATGAGTTCACACCAGCCGTCACTTTAACCCTGCTGACTGCGGTTAAAGGGAAGGCACCCACCACAGGCAGGCGGGTGCCTCGTCAATATTTAAATGGTGGGGTCAGACGATGTCATTGGGACACTGACGCGATTTTAATTGCCGATCGCAGCAGTGTCACCCAGTGCCGGAGCCGCCAGTGAAAGCTGACATTAAACAGGATCGGGATCAGAACAGGCCCAGGTAGGATTATTTTTTTACTTTTTTGAGATTTCCTTGTGGGCCAGGAGGGGTAGGAGTGCTTCTCAGGGGTCCACAGAGAAATCTTGGGCCCTAGGCTTCCTTACCCCTCTCCGATCATGATCTCCTCTGAACTCCACATTCGTCATTTAACATGATGCCGTGGATTGTTCCTGTGGGTTCCCGGCGGCCTGCCGCTGCCCTAAGTGCCGCTTCCGCCCGACTGGGATCGGGCAGGAGTCCATCCTGGAACATGGTAATGAGGCTCAGGAGTTGAAATTGCCCAGACTTCATGGGGTTTTCCCTCTCGTCTCGGGTCCGCCCGTCGCACTCCCGCCACGAGTTAAAATCGGGACTTAACAATGTGTATCCAGAGCACTTGGCTCTACCACTGCCTACCGTGTTTGGCCTGCAAAGCTTAAATGAAACGCCCTGACATTGTGTTGCTTCATTTAAGATGTGAGGAGCAGCAAGCACTGCAACAAAAATGGTTTGTGTTAAACATGCATCTCCTGTATTATGACTCCCTGTTATGCCAAGCACTTGATGGCTTTGTTTGCATAATAGTTCCCTTGTCAACTGGGTCAAGAAGCAGTTAAGACTAAGAATTTGACATTGTAGATTATTTATATGCAGTCGATGTTTTGTTGACAGATCTTGTGCAGACTACACAAGTAATATGTCAGGGTATTGACTAATTCTGGAATTTCCCCAACATCTGCTATGTACTTGAAGCCAAACACTCTTCCACAAACACATTTTGCCCACTAGATTTACAACTAGTTTCCTTAATATGTTGACACCAGTACAAAAACAAGAGCCAATATTTCTGTTGGCAAGTTTTTAGCAACATGGTTATTGACAATTTTGAACTACAAGTTCCTTAATCTTGTCAGTAGAATAGTCATGAAAACATCTGATGTTTTATTGACTGATTTTAAGGATTAAATTTCTCTTTTATTTTTGTCCTTGTTTATGACCCACTAACAGCATGGTGTTTGCTTTTAAATGGGTGATTTTGTAAAATGATTTTTTTTCTTCTTGAGTGGGAACAACAATAACAAGGCACCTATAATCCTTTAGCACAGCTCAAGCAGCTAAGTAAGCTTTTAATCACTGCTTGAACTTTTTAACCAAGGATTGAAAGTTCATTAATCTAGCTGCAAGAGTACACTTTAGACAGTGTGGGGCTGCTCGGTGGGAATGGACCGGCCGCGCCTCTGAAAACTTCCCACCCCGTTCCTGACTGCCGCTGATTTAAGGTGGTCATGAGCGCCTCATGAACACGTGCAAATCGGGGTCATTAGGACTTGTCTTTAACTTGAAAAATGGGAAGTCCCACCCAGCGCCCGACCTGTTGAGACAAACCTAGCGGGATTGGTTTCAGAGGGCCATTGGAAGGTTGACTCAGATGCAGGCACACAAATCATACAGGAGTCAAAGAGTGGCTGAATCAATGTCGCCTGTTTTACACTATTACCCAAAGTCAAAATTACCACGCTTGCCTTATTCACCATGTATAAGCACTCACAACTGATCATGGATGCCATTCTTGCATCATGGAAGAAGAGGAGGAGAATGAGGAGCTGTCGCCTATCTCCACAGCCTCCTGCCACAAGACCTGCTGCCCTCTGGGCCAGATGGCCATGTTTTGCCGGTGGCTGTGAAAGTCACCACCACCCTTAACTTTTATTTTTGCCTTAGGCTCTTTCCAGGATGCTTCAGGGGACATCTCTCACATCTCCCAGTCTATAGTGCACAACTGCATCAAACAGATCACCAAAGCCCTATTTGTCAGAGCCAATTAGTACATCACATATTTAATGGATGCCAACAGTCACAACGAAAGAGCTCTGGGATTTGCAGCAGCGATTGGTTTCTGTCATGGCCAGGGGCTTATTCACTGCACTCATGAATCCATCAAGGCACCAGAAGACCAGCCAGCAGCTTTCATCAACAGGAAGGGCTTTCACTCCATTAACGTCCAGCTGGTCTGTGATTATCGCAAAGTCAGTGCCAGTCACGTTACCTTTATCTGCGACAGTCAACCATCCCGGTGCATTAGAGGATGGCTATTAGGGAACAAGGGGTACCCTCACCACATTTGTCTGAACACAACCCTCCGGAGCCCCATCACATAGAATTACATGGAATGTACACCACAGAAACAGGCCCGACAGGTCCATGCCGATGACTGTGCTACACACGAGCCTCCTCCCACCCTTCTTCATCTAACTCCATCAACATATCCTTCTGTTCCTTTCTCCCTCATGTGTTTACCTAGTTTTCCCTTAAATACAACTATGCTAGTCATCTCAACTACTCCTTGTGGTAGCGAGTTCCACATTCTAACCACTCTCTGGATAAAGAAGTTTCCCCTGAATTCCCTATTGAATTTATTAGTGACTATCTTATATTTAGGGCCCCTAGTCCTGGACTGCCCCGCAAGGGGAAACATCTTCTCCACGTCTACCGTATCAAACCCTTTCATAATCTTAAAGACGTCTATCAGGCCACCTCTCAGTCTTCTCTTTCTTAGTGAAAAGAGCCCCTGCCTGTTCAATCTTTCCTGACAGGTATAACCTCTCAGTTCTGGTATCATCCTTGTGAATATTTTTTGCGCCTTCTCTAGTACCTCTATATCCTTTTTATAATATGGGGACCAGAACTGTTCACAGTACTCCTAGTGTGGTCTAACTAAGGTTCTATACAAGTTTAACATAATTTCTCTATTTTTCAATTCTGTCCCTTTAGAAATGAACCCCAGTGCTTGGTTTGCTTATTTTATGGCCTACTTTTAGTGATTTGTGTATCTGTACCCCCAGATCACTCTACTCCTGTACCCCATTTAGCCCCTTATTATCCAAGCAGTATGTGGCCTCCTTGTTCTTCCTACCAAAATGTACCAGCTCACACTTAGCTATATTGAAATTCATTTGCCAATTACACGCCTATTCTGGAAGTTTATTAATGTCTTCCTGTATTTTGTTGCAGTCCTCCTCGGTATTAATTGTACCCCCTAATTTGGTGTCATCTGCAAATTTTGAAATTGTACTTCCGATTCCTGAGTCCAAATCTTTTATGTAAATGGTGAACAACAGTGGTCCCAGCATCGATCCTTGTGGAACACCATTTCCCACCTTTTGCCAGTCTGAGTAACTCCCTTTAAGCCCTACTGTCTGTTTTCTATTTTGTAGCCAGCTTGCTATCCATTCTGCTACTTGTCCCTGACTCCACATGCTCTGACCTTAGTCATGAGTTTACTATGTGGTACCTTATCGAAGGCCTTTTGAAAATCCAAATGTAATTACCCTTGTCTATCCTTTCTGTTACTTCTTCAAAGAATTCAATAAGGTTGGACAAGCATGACCTTCCCTCTTGAATTCTGTACTGACTATTCTTTGTTATTTTTCGTTTTTTTGATGTTTTTCTATTACATCTTTGAGTAACGATTCCATTATCTTTCCTACCACTGATGTTAATCGAATTGGTTTATAGTTCCCTGGACTTGTTCTATTTTTTAAATATAGGAATTACATTAGCTGTCTACCAGTCCTCTGGCATTCTTCCCTTTTCTAATGAATTTTTATATATATGGAATAGAGCCTCTGCTATCTCTTCCCTAACTTCTTTTAATATGCATGGATGCAATCCATCCGGACCTTGGATTTATCCTCTCTAAGTTTGATTAGTTTATCAATCCCCTCTTTCTATCTTAAATGTCTTTATATCTTTTTTGATCTCTTCTTCTAATGTTATGTCCATCATGTTAGACTCCCTGGTAATTACTGAGGCAAAGTAATTCTTTAATATTTCTGCCATTTCGTTGTCATTATCTGTGAGTTTATTGTGTGTATCCCTTAGTGGCTCTATCCCTATCCTGATTTTTCTTTTGTTATTTATGTGTCTGTAGGATACTTTACTATTTTTTAAAAATTCCTTGATAATGTAATTTCGTAGATTCTCTGCCTTCCTAATTGTTTTTTTGACTTCTTTCCTAACCTTTTCATGTTCCCTTTTGTCATCCTTTCCTTTGCTGCCTATTTACTTAGTGTATGCCTTTTTCTTTAGTTTCAATTTTGCCTTTATTTCTTTATTCATCCATGGTGTGTCATTACTGGCTAGTTTGTCTTTGCTTTTTATTGGGATATATTTCTCCTGGACTCTATTGATCACCTTTTTATATGTTTTCCTCTGCTGTTCCATTTCTTTGTTTGTCAGTAAATCACATCAGAGCAGCTCAGGTACAATCACAGCCTTGGAACCATCAGGAATATCACTGACCACACTACAGGGCTCATGAAGCAAAGATTCAGGTGCCTGTTTAGGTCTAGTGGTTCCCTACAATATGTCCCAAACAAAGTCTCCCTCATCACTGTAGTGTGCTGCATGTTGCACAACATGACACTTTAGCAAAGATTGCATTTGGAGGAGGCAGAGAAACAGCAACTGTCACCATCTGATGAGGAAGACTTGGACAAAGGTAAGGTAGAAGGAGAAGAAGGAAGGCTAGTACAACACCTTGCAATCAAAGATGCCAGGGATCAGTTGACCTTACATATCCCCAAGTGTTCAAAATCATGAAGGGTTTAGCTAAAGTAAATAAAGGGAAACTGTTCCCTTTGGCGGAAGGGTCGAGAACCAAAGGACACAGATTTAAGGTGATTGGCAAAAGAACCAAAGGCGACATGAGGAAAAACTTTTTTATGCAGCGAGTAATTATGATCTGGAATGTGCTGCCGGAAAGGGTGGTGGAAGCAGATTCATTCATGGCTTTCAAAAAGGAATTGGATAAATACTTGAAGGGAAAAAATTTGCAGGGCTACGGGGAAAGAGCGGGGGAATGGGACTAACTGGATTGCTCTTACAAAGAGCCGTCACCGTCTCGATGGGCCGAATGGCCTCCTTCTGTGCTGTAACCATTTTATGATTCTATGATTCGATACCTTTCTTGAGGTTTGGTGATATAGATCTTGGAAATCTTTTTTCCATTGCTGGGAAACAAAACGTCCCTCCATGCCCTCACCTCTTGTACTAAGACCTCTTGGGAGGCATCAGAGAACCTGGGGGCAGCCTTGCTGATGCAAGCATTGATGAGAACCTGCACTTTCCAGCAGTATCACAGTCCAATCTTGCAGCATTGAATGCAACGTCCCTTTAAGAGGTGCATTCACGCTTTAAGCAGGCCTCTGGAGGCCCGCCGGAAATCCTGCCCAGAAAGTGGGCAGCCTGCAAATCAAATGTAAATGAGGACTAGGAGTTAGGCAGCCTGGGCATCATACTGATGATGTTGGCCGCATTTGGCACCTGCTCTGTCATCCCCTCCCCGCCCGCCTAAAACCCACTCCAAGATAAAATCTTCCCCTTATTTTCTGACCTACCATTTACTATGAGCAGACTACAAATTCTGCTGCCTGACAATTAAGATATTTAATCTAATTTATGACCAGAAATAAGTCACATGATCTCTGCAAATGACCTTTTTTAAAACTGACCCTGCACAGGCAGGAAATGCACCAAAGCAGAATGTGTGGCGCAAACCAGATTTTTCCTGTTAACTTTTCTTTTATGAAGTCGGTCTTATTTCTGGAAATAAGAGATGAAACAAATTCCCACTAGAGCTGCTACTGTTGAGAAAGTGAAAAAAGTTTCAAAAATTACATCTAGGTAGGTTTCTTCTCATACATTTATCGGTTCCAATTAATCAAAATTCTTGTTTATACATAGAACAAGATTTTCACTGGGCCAAATCTTCCTGTTAACAACAGACGCCGTTATTAATGCTCAAATTGACCAGCAAATTCAGGGGATGAAGAGATAAGCAGTGAGTTGCAAATCTCCAGAGCTTATTGGTTGATTTTTACTGCTCCACCGTTTAGTTCGCCTTTCGCCTCCCTGTTATTTTTAAGAACTTGCTGGCTTTGCACATTAATTGCCCATTAAACTCGTCATAGAAAGTTAGGGCTTATTTTTTATTCGTTCATGGGATGTGGGCGTCGCTGGCGAGGCCAGCATTTATTGCCCATCCCTAATTGCCCTTGAGAAGGTGGTGGTGAGCTGCCTTCTTGAACCGCTGCAGTCCGTGTGGTGACGGTTCTCCCACAGTGCTGTTAGGAAGGGAGTTCCAGGATTTTGACCCAGCGACAATGAAGGACTTTTCGTAGCAAGATTTTACAACTGACTGGCTTGCTAGGCCATTTCAGAGGGCAATTAAGAATCAACCACATTGCTCATAATAGATAAAGGGGAACCAGTGGGTGCAGTATATTTGGATTTTCAAAAGGCATTTGATAAGGTGTCACCTAAGAGATTGTTACACAAGATTAGGGCTCATGGGATTGAGGGTAATATATTAGCATGGATTGAGGATTAGCTAACGGACAGAAAACTGAGTAGGAATAAACTGGTCATTTTCGGGTTGGCAGGCTGTAACCAATGGGGTGCCGCAGGGAACGGTGCTTGGACCTCGGCTATTTACAATCTATATTAATGACTTAGGTGAAGGGACCGAGTGTAATGTATCCAAGTTTGCTGACAATACAAAGCTAGGTGGGAAAGTAAGCTGTGAGGAGGATACAGAGTCTGCAAAGGGATATAGACAGGTTAAGTGAGTGAGCAAGAAGCTGGCAGATGGAATATAACGTGGGGAAATGTGAGGTTATTCACTTCGGTAGGAAAAATAGAAAAACAGAATATTTTTTAAAGGGTGAGAAATTATTAAATGTTGGAGGTCAGAAGGATTTGGGTGTCCTTGTACATGAGACACAGAAAGTTAACATGCAAGTGCAGTAAGCAATTAGGAAGGCAAATGCTATTTTATTGCAAGGGGATTGGAGTACAAGAGTAAAGAAGTCATGCTGCAATTGTACAGGGCTTTAGTAAGGCCACAGCTGGAGTACTATGTACAGTTTTGGTCTCCTTACCTAAGGAAGGACATACTTACCTTAGAGGCGGTGCCACAAAGGTTCACCAGATTGATTCCTGGATGAAAGGGTTGTCCTATGAGGAGAGATTAAGTAGAATGGGCCTATACTCTCTAGAGTTTAGAAGAGTGAGAGGTGATCTAATTGAAACAGATAAGATTCTGAGAGTAGATGCTGAGAGAATGTTTTCCCTGGCTAGAGAGATTAGAACTAGGGGACATAGTCTCAGGATAAGGGGTCAGACATTTAGGACTGAGATGAGGAGGAATTCACTCAGAGGGTCATGAATCTTTGGAATTCTCTACCCCAGAGGGCTGTGGATGCTCAGTTGTTGAGTATATTCAAGACTGAGATCGATAGATTTTTGGACTCTAAGGGAATCAAGGGATATGGGGATTGGTTGGGAAAGTGGAGTTGAGGTCGAAGATCAGCCATGATCTTATTGAATGGCTGAGCAGGCTCGAGGGACCTAATGGCCTACTCCTGCTCCTATTTCTTATGTTCTTATTAACAGCGTAAGAATCCATTTAACAACGTGATAATTGTTAATGCAATGCCAATCAATCTCTCCAGCCCAGAAAGGGAACAGTTTAAACTGTTGACTCTCATTCCTGCATGTGATAAATTATTGTCAAAGATTTTAAAAGTTTCAAATTTCAAATTTTTACATTTTTTTCTTATTTTTCCTTTCTCTCTCTTTTTTCTCTATCTCTGAATCAAATCTTTATTTCACTTCTTTATTTCTCTTTCTCTACCTGCTTTGACTTTAATTCACCAATTCTAATTTACCCTCCTTCTCTGCTGTTCCTCTGTTTCTTTCACATTCCTTAAATTTCATTGGTTAAGGACATACAATGTTGGTCTCGTCATTCACTAGGGTCCCAGGTGCCCCGTTATCAGCCTGTACTTCCAGCAAGTTACGGCGCAAATTATATTAGAGCTGAAGGGTGCAGGAAAATGTCTAACTAACGGCGCACGTCGTGTGCTGCTCTGCTCCATCAAGATCTGGCCCATTAATTCCTGCTGGACTGTCTCCATAGATGATTCTTCCACATCCATGGCCTTGGGATCTCTGAGGAAGGGACTCAGGACACCATGAAGTTACTGTGGCTGGAAAATGTGTGGAAACTAAAGAACAGCAACAAAACCTGGAGAGGGCACTATTCCATTTTGGGCCTGGTGCAGCAGCAAGAGAACACACTTATGTGGAAAGGTTTTTCACAGGGCAGCACAAGGATGCATCAGTCAGTATCCATAAGTGGTTTCTCTCCCAGACTTAACCCTCTCCTTTCTGTTGTGCATCATTTTGTCCTGCAGAAAGAGAGGATGGGAGTTAGTGAGTGGCTACTGAAAAGGAAAGTGCACAGGTCACCATGGAGTTATTGTGGCTGAAAAATATGTGGGATCCAAAGAACAGCAACAAAATCTGTAGAGGGCACTGGTTCTTTTTTAGGCATGGTCAAGCAGTAGATAATCTTTTAGAAGCTGTGCAATGTGGGTTTAAGCAAATGCACAGGAAACTGAACCCTAAATGCCTGGATGTTACCATGCTGAGGGAAGCTACCTCCACTGAAGATGTCCCTTAAATTTCCACAGGCAGTTAAAGGAGGAATGACTGTGTTATACTTTTTTGTTACTGAATGAACCATTTATCCCCCTCCCCATTTCCCCCATTACATTTTTTTTAAAAGTAAGATTTCTTGCCTAATGGAGAATTCTCATTTTGGTAATATACATTTGACATTCTGGAGACCTGCCATTTTAAATCTCTGCTATCTTCCTGTGCTGCTTCAATGACCTTTGTTATGACCTATGTGCTTCCTGAAGTGCCTCCACTGACTTGTCTCCCTCTCCCCCCAGGGTCGTGCTTTCAGACCAAGATCAAGTGCTTCATGTGCAGCCTCCAGGCTAACAATCAATTGTTTCTATTTAAATCAATTCATACTGTATTCAGATAGTGTGCATGTATACAAATAGCACTTTTATAATCTGTAAGTATATAAATGCTTTAGCTAACATCAAATGGCTACAGGAGTTATGGAAATATCTAGCTTGCACCCTGTGCTGTCTGATTTCTACATTCAGAGGTAGTTATATGGTACATTAATCGTTCATTCTTGTTAAACCTTAACAGCTCCAAATTGGTATTTTTCAACCCTCCAGTTATTGTTTTCCACAGACTTCAGCTTCTTGCTCTCCAAAATCCCTATTGGCTGTCATCCCAGGGGCATTATATTTATTTTACTAAATTGCAGCCCTCTCAATTGTTGTTTGTGGCCAACTTTAACTGTGGAAGTGACCAGATATTACACTTTGATGAAGTAAACCTAATTCTTCCTTGCACTCATAATTTCAGCAATCTTCATTTCCACAGAAGATAGCTGGTTTGAACTTCACCTTTTTTCTAACTATTTATAATTATGATATCACTCCCTGATTGTACAGCCCACAACCACTCTGTGGATTTACAAGACTGAGATGGTAGAGCAACTTTCTGGGATTACGTCCCAGGTTTGTAGCAAAATTATCTTTGACGGTGCCTAAAATGCAAAGTCTGGTTTTGAGAGGAGGGAGAAGGTTGTTCCATAACAGCTCAGCAAGAAACATTTTAGACAAAAAATTAAGCCCCGATTTTAACTCCTGGCGGGAGTCGTGCGGGCAGAGGACAGAGCAGATGGGAAACCATCTGGCCCTCCACAGCGTGAGGCTGGGGATTTTAACTCTCAGGCCTCATCTGCATGGGCCCCGTTAGTCTCCTGCCCGATTGTGGGAAGCGCTAGCTGGCCAACGGGCGGTACTGCGATTTCGGGCAGCATGAGACTGCCACCGGGGACCAGAAGGAACTATTCTTGGAATTCAGGTTAGTGCTTAGGTGAGGGGTCAGGAGAGCATCGTGGTTGGGGGAGGTGGGCCCCAGGGCAGAGAAGACCCAAGGTTTGGTCCAAGGCCCAAGAATGTGGGTCAGTAGGAGGAAAACAAGAAATTGAACATTGAGCAGGAATTTGGAGAAGAATTGATGGATCAAAGGTGAGGTTAAAGAGTCATTTTGTCACATTAGCACAGGGAGTTGGGCTGAGGCCTTAGTATCTAGGTAGAAAACTGATTCTCCACTCTCCCTCCGCCCCATCCCTCAGTAATAATAGAGCTACACTTCAGCCCAAAATAAGACAGAAATATGTGGAGACAATCATGGCTATAGAAGTAAAGTTTGATAGTGCTTCTGCATAGAGCTGGTTCTTGACCTATTCAGAAAGGCACAATACCTATCGGGATGAAATCTTTGGTTTAGCAGCAAATAGATTACAGTAGAAGGAACAGAAAGGGATCTGAACCATTTGCGCAGCTCAAATTATGGACTGACAAACAACATATTCTTTGACTTTGGAAGAACAGCAATGTCTGAGGCAATTGTACTTCAGTAAATGGGTTCTTGCAGGACTATGTCACTAGCTGTAGTCAGGCTTATGAATCGCTCTGTTATAATAATTGTTTTGCCTGTAGCTTGGAAAGTCACTATCACTAGACTTCTATGCTGCTATTTCTCAAGTTCCTGGTGGTGATTATGCAGGGATCCGTCAGTCAACTATCAACAATCACACGAGGTGACTGATACACTGCATGAGAACATTTCAATACATTCCAAACAGCACAGCGGCAGCATTTAGTTACCCATCAACAATTTTGTGCCACCGCTCGTTTTGAAGGGTACTTAGTGCTATTGACTGTGTCATTGTTGACCCAGGGTGTACCAATACTTTATGGCTTTTCTTGCTTCATTTAAGATGGGATTCTATTCCATAAAAATATATCAGCAATATTCAGAATGTCACTATATATGCGTAGGCAAATTGCTCAGATCAGCACATTACTTCTGCGTGCAGTTAGTGTTCAACCCAGAATCATTCAGACATGAAACAATGGCCCAGAATTTGCAGGGAAAATAACAGCGAGTTCACTAATAACAGTGAGCAACGTGAATTCTCTGTTATTCTGTTATTAGTGCGTAAAAATCCCAGCAATTTGTGGCGAGGAAGAGATACGCCTTGAGTTGCGAATCGCCACAAATTTCTGGACGATTGGCGTGCTCCACCATCAACCTCGCAAAAAAACGGAGCTCGTCGTCAACTCCCAGTGAGTTTCAAGAAATTGCTGGATTTGCGCCGTAAATACCAATTAAACTCGCGGCAGAAAGTTAGGGCTAGTATTTAATGATGTAAGGACCCTTCTAATGATGAGATTTATGTTCCTGCAATGCCACTCAACCTCTCCTGCCCGGAAAGAGAACAATTGAAACTGTGGAATCTCACTCCTGCAGGTAGTAAATTGTTCCTAGAGGTTTTTTAAATTCTAAATTTTAAATTTTAAACTTATTTTTGTTACTTTTCCTTTCTGTCCCTTTTTTCTCTCTCTCTCTTAATTCAATCTTCCTTTCCCTCTCTTTATTTCTCTTTTTATATCTAATTTGATTCTAATTCACCGTATTTCCTTCTCCGTCATTCCTTTGTTTCTTTCTCTAGCCTTAATTGGTTAACAACAACAACAACAACAATTTGTATTTATATAGCGCCTTTAACATAGTAAAACATCCCAAGGCACTTTACAGGAGTGTGATCAAACAAAATCTGACACCGAGCCACATAAGGAGATATTAGGACAGGTTTGGTCAAAGAGGTAGGCTTTAAGGAGCGTCTTAAAGGAGAGTGAGGTAGAGAGGTGGAGAGGTTTAGGGAAGGAATTCCCGAGTTTAGAGCCTAGGCAGCTGAAGGCACGGCCACCAATGACAGAGCGATTAAAATCAGGGATGCGCAAGAGGCAAGAATTGAAGGAGCACAGAGATCTCGGAGGGTTGTAGGACTGGAGGAGGCTACAGAGGTAGGGAGGGATTTGAAAACAAGGATGTGAATTTTAAAATCGAGGCGTTCCTGGACCGGGGGCCAATGTAGGTCAACGAGCACAGGGTGAACAGGACTTGGTGCAAGTTAGGATATGGGCAGCAGAGTTTTGGATGAGCTCATTTTTAGGGAGGGTGGAAGATGGGAGGCCAGCCAGGACAGCATTAGAATAGTCAAGCCTAGAGGAGATAAAGTATTAGTCCCGTCGTTTACCAAGGTTCCAGATGCCCCGTTACGAACTCGCACTTCAAGCAATTTGCGGCGGTAAAAATTTTCAAGCTGAAGGGTGAAGAAAAATTTCCAACTCGTGGGGCATGCTGCGAATTGCTCTGCTCCAGCAAATTCTGGGCCAATATAGGGATGGCTATTGGGAGAGGGTGGATATGAAATTTAAGTTGCTTGACTCCACTATCTAGTCCTAGCTATCCTGCAGAACACATCGGAAGGAACATAGTAACGTAGGAACAGGAGTAGACCATTCAGCCCCTTGAGCCTGTTCCGCCATTCAATTGGATCTTAACTCCATCTACCATTCTTGGTTCCATAGCCTTTAGTACCCTTGCCTAACAAAACCTATCAATGTCAGCTTTGAAATTTTCAATTGACCAAGCATCAACAGCTTTTTGGGGGAAAGAGTTCCAGATTTCTATTACTCTTTGTGTGAAAAAGTGCTTCCTGACATCACCTCTGAATGGTCTAAGCTCTAATTTAAAGGTTATGCCACCTTGTTCTGGACCCTCCCACCAGAGGAAATTGTTTCTTTCTGTTTACCCTATCAAATCCTTTAATCATCTTAAACACCTCAGTTAGATCACCCCTTAACACACAGATCAGACATAATACAAAGTCATTTGTTCAGTTACTGAAAGGAGAGTTCTGTTGCGTAAAGTATATTTCCTTTGCCTAGTCAGATTAGGAGGTGTACTGAGGTCTATCACACAAGGTATTCCAGACATTTATAGTATTGTATGTATTTGCACAATATGTATTTACACTGAGGGATAATTGTGGATTCACCTGAGGGAAGGGATTTGGCACCAAGTTCACAGAGCTATAATAGGCTTTTGACGATGCAGTTGAGGTGATCCCTGAAATACAGGCAAACCTTATGCAGGCTCTTTCCATGAAAGAAAATATGTAACACCAAATCAAATCTCCAGGCTTTAGATATCCTTCCCAAGTATGAAGTCAGAAGGAAAAGAAAACTCTTTGGCTTGGAATTTCCTGAAAACTTGTACCATAACAATGGCTTATCTACGTTTTAAAGCTGTTTTGTAGCGCAAAAATGCACGGAAAATGTGGCGTTAAATATGGAAATAAGAGAAGTGTGATATCATTATCATGCTTTAATGGCAATGATTCCTTTCTTTCTAATTCAAGTTGAAAAAGTAAAGTAGGAGCTGATGCTATTTCCATTGATGGTTGTTAAATATGACCAAAAATAAATAAGATTTGGAGGAGAATGTACCCCAATATGTTTTGTGTATGACTGGTTATTTGGGAAATTAGGCTTACCTGCATGGCCACAACTTCGTAAGCCAACCCCATGCCCTCTAAACATATTTAGGTTGGACCCCAAAAATTGCCTGCTGGCTCTTCAACAATTTCTCTATTGGCCCATCCTAGCCTCTGAAGTGTTGCTTGCTTGTTATTTTGCCTCCATCTCTGTATTTATACCTGGTATAAACAAGCACTAACCTACTGGGATCAGATAATTAATTAATAGACTAGAAATTAAATAATTACTGTAAGGGGAGCCAATTCATTGGACGGCTTGAATTACCATGAACAGTAAATTGAGATCTGAAAACTTAATAAATTCTATGTTTGCATTTCTGTCCAATCGCCCAATACCTCTTTCTCTCTTTTCTACAGATGAAAATTTGAACAATGTTGCAACCTTGCCAATACATGCGATTTTACTTGATACTCAATAAATCATAGAATCATAGAATCATAGAAGTTTACAACATGGAAACAGGCCCTTCGGCCCAACAAGTCCATGTCGCCCAGTTTATACCACGAAGCTAGTCCCAATTGCCTGCACTTGGTCCATATCCCTCTATACCTATCTTACCCATGTAACTGTCCAAATGCTTTTTAAAAGACAAAATTGTACCCGCTCTGGCAGCTCGTTCCAGACCCTTTGAGTGAAAAAATTGCCCCTCTGGACCCTTTTGTATCTCTCCCCTCTCACCTTAAATCTATGCCCCCTCGTTATAGACTCCCCTATCTTTGGGAAAAGATTTTGACTATCTACCTTATCTATGCCCCTCATTATTTTATAGACTTCTATAAGATCACCCCTAAACCTCCTACTCTCCAGGGAAAAAAGTCTCAGTCTATCCAACCTCTCCCTATAAGTCAAACCATCAAGTCCCGGTAGCATCCTAGTAAATCTTTTCTGCACTCTTTCTAGTTTAATAATATCCTTTCTATAATAGGGTGACCAGAACTGTACACAGTATTCCAAGTGTGGCCTCACTAATGTCTTGTACAACTTCAACAAGACATCCCAACTCCTGTATTCAATGTTCTGACCAATGAAACCAAGCATGCTGAATGCCTTCTTCACCACCCTATCCACCTGTGACTCCACTTTCAAGGAGCTATGAACTGTACTCCTAGATCTCTTTGTTCTATAACTCTCCCCAACGCCCTACCATTAATGGAGTAGGTCCTGGCCCGATTCGATCTACCAAATTGCATCACCTCACATTTATCTAAATTAAACTCCATCTGCCATTCATCGGCCCACTGGCCCAATTTATCAAGATCCCGTTGCAATCCTAGATAACCTTCTTCATTGTCCACAATGCCACCAATCTTGGTGTCATCTGCAAACTTACTAACCATGCCTCCTAAATTCTCATCCAAATCATTAATATAAATAACAAATAACAGCGGACCCAGCACCGATCCCTGAGGCACACCGCTGGTCACAGGCCTCCAGTTTGAAAAACAACCCTCTACAATCACCCTCTGTCTTCTGTCGTCAATCCAATTTTGTATCCAATTGGCTACCTCACCTTGGATCCCGTGAGATTTAACCTTATGTAACAACCTACCATGCGGTACCTTGTCAAAGGCTTTGCTAAAGTCCATGTAGACCACGTCTACTGCACAGCCCTCATCTATCTTCTTGGTTACCCCTTCAAAAAACTCAATCAAATTCGTGAGACATGATTTTCCACTCACAAAACCATGCTGACTGTTCCTAATCAGTCCCTGCCTCTCCAAATGCCTGTAGATCCTGTCTCTCAGAATACCCTCTAACAACTTACCCACTACAGATGTCAGGCTCACCGGTCTGTAGTTCCCAGGCTTTTCCCTGCCGCCCTTCTTAAACAAAGGCACAACATTTGCTACCCTCCAATCTTCAGGCACCTCACCTGTAGCTGTCGATGATTCAAATATGTCTGCTAGGGGACCCGCTATTTCCTCCCTAACCTCCCATAATGTCCTGGGATACATTTCATCAGGTCCCGGAGATTTATCTACCTTGATGCGCATTAAGACTTCCAGCACCTCCCTCTCTGTAATATGTACACTCCTCAAGACATCACTATTTATTTCCCCAAGTTCCCTAACATCCATGCCTTTCTCAACCGTAAATACCGATGTGAAATATTCATTCAGGATCTCACCCATCTCTTGTGGTTCCGCACATAGATGACCTTGTTGATCCTTAAGAGGCCCTACTCTCTCCCTAGTTACTCTTTTGCCTTTTATGTATTTGTAGAAGCTCTTTGGATTCACCTTTGCCTTATCTGCCAAAGCAATCTCATGTCCCCTTTTTGCCCTCCTGATTTCTCTCTTAACTCTACTCCGGCAATCTCTATACTCTTCAAGGGATCCACGTGATCCCAGCTGCCTATGCATGTCATATGCCTCCTTCTTCTTTTTGACAAGGGCCTCAATCTCCCGAGTCATCCAAGGTTCCCTACTTCTACCAGCCTTTCCCTTCACTTTATAAGGAATGTGCTTACCCTGAACCCTGGTTAACACACTTTTGAAAGCCTCCCACTTACCAGTCGTCCCTTTGCCTGCCAACAGACTCTCACAATCAACTTCTGAAAGTTCCTGTCTAATACCATCAAAATTGGCCTTTCCCCAATTTAGAATTTTAACTTTTGGGCCAGACCTATCATTCTCCATAGCTATCTTAAAACTAATGGAATTATGATCACTGGTCCCAAAGTGATCCCTCACTAACACTTCTGTCACCTTGCTGTCTCTTATTTCTTAAGAATTGCTGTCTCTTATTTCTTAAGATACCAAAACCTGTTATCTTAAAGTGAAGGTGTGGAGAAAGGGTTTGTCCTCCTGCATCTATAAATTTCCATTGAGTTAGACCTCTCAGTCAAGGCCCCAATTTATCTAGCCTCTTTCAAACCATTGTACTGGGCAGGAGCAGCACACTTGAAAGTGTGCTCTGCTGTCCCTGTTCCTGTCCAGGCCCAGGAGTGCGTAGGTTTTCTGTCTTGGGCACAGTGCTGGATACCAGGGGGGGACATAGGAGCCTGAGTGGCCAAAAGCTTTGTTCCTGTGTGCCAGTTTTGCATGAACAGCCAATGTCTAGTTGAATCTCAAACGAACAAATTTCTTTAAAATCTATAGTTTCCAATAACCGACGGGTTACTTTATATGTGGATGAAATATAAATGACAAGTGATCTTTACTCAGTTGGTGATGTTCTTGCCTTTTTTATCTGTACTCGGGATGTGGACAATGCTGGTAAAGCTGCATTTATTGTTCATCCATAATTGCCCTGAGAAGATGGTGGGCCTTCTTGAACTGCTGAAGTCCTTGTGCTGATAGTGTTAGGTAGGAAATTCCAGTATTTTGACCCAGCGGCAATGAAGGAATGATGATATCTGTCTAAGTCAGGATGATGTATGACTTGGAGGAGGACTTGGAGGTGATGGTATTTCCATGACATAGCTGCTCTTCTTCTCAGGATAGAGCAGGAGAATCAGCAGCTGTCAAAGTAATCTTGCTGCAGTGCATCCTATAGATTGTACATACTGCAGCTTTTTTGTGCCCTTGATTCAGCAGCTGCCTTTTGGCAGACTTTTATACAGGACACTTTCTTCTAATCTCCTCATGGATTCCAGCTCACTAACACTGCTTCCTGAATGTTCCCCGTACTGTAGGAAAATTGACTGAAGGTTCTGATGGATTTGTTGTGGCAACTTTGAAAGGAAGTAAAATGGATGAGAGTTTAGCTCAAAATTGGCTTAGTTTCAACCTTTACAAGATGGTCGGAACAGGTAGCCAGATTCTTCAGGGAAAGCCTTTTGATGTCCAGGCTGCCAGAGAAACTTTAAAGCCTAAAACATCCCATTATAGGAGCTGACTTGTAAGATGAAAATTTAAGAACAGAATTTCCTTTTTTAAACCTGGAGATTCCAGAAACACCAAAGCACAAAGCTACTTTGGAGACTGGAGAATTATAAAGGCTGAGAGATTTGATGAGTGGAATTAGTTCACTTGAAACTGGCAGAGGATTAGTTTGCTGGGATTAAGTTTGCTTGGTGCTGTGGGCTGAACTTGAGAGAGCCTTGAAGGCTGACCAAATGTTCATGAGAAACTGAGATAAGAGACTGACCAACAGGTTGTTCCTCTCAGAAACTAACAGAAAGTAATTCACAGAACTGACAGAATAACTTGCCATTTGTCTAAGAAGCTAACTAGCAAATTATATTTTGTCCAAAAAACTGACTGGCCAAGATTGCAAATAAGGGAGAGATTGTATTCATTGCTGTCTTAAAATAGAAGATTGTATGAAAAAGCTACGTTTTTGATATACACAAAGAACCAATTAGAACAAAAATCTGTTCAGTTAGAAGGTGGATTGGCCCAAGTTATCGTCCAAGAAATGTGAAGCTGTGTATATGCAGAAAAGTTTATCTACTAGGTAGAGTGCTGGTCAGTCTTGTCCAGGGTTTGGAGTCAGTTCTTGTGTGTTGCACCCCGGTGGCAAAGCTAGCTGGGAAATGCTAAGCGGCTTGGGAGGAATTGGTGCTCTCGAGGCATTGTAAGAGGAACATGTGGTGAGCAAAGGGAACACTCCACTCGTTGCTCTACCTTTTGTGATCATTTGTGTTGAAAATGTTAATAACTGAAGCAATTTTGACCCCATGAAATACTAGACCCAGCTGGGGGGCGCGGAATTTTGAATGACAGATGGTTGCCAGCCGGCCCCAAGGGAACAGTGACCAGCAACAAGGTGAGTTGCAGGGAGGGCGCTTCAGGAGGGTCTCGCTGAGGGAAGGGAGGAAGGATAGGGCAGGGTGGTCTAAATTTTCCTTGATGTGGAGATGCCGGTGATGGACTGGAATTGACAATTGTAAACAATTTTACAACACCAAGTTATAGTCCAGCAATTTTATTTTAAATTCACAAGCTTTCGGAGGCTTCCTCCTTCCTCAGGTGAACGATGTGGAAATGAAATCCTCGAAATGAAATCGCATTTATAATTCACAGAACAATGCTTGGTGATTACAGACAGTTTTTTCAACTGCCCGTTGCCAAGGCAATCAGTGTGCAGACAGACAGGTGTTACCTGCAAGGTCTCAGAATATACAAATCACCAAAAAAAAAACAACAAACAAAAAAAAACAGAGATAGAGAGGTAGAAACATAGAAAAGACAGCAACTGACCCGTTATATTAAAAACAGATAACATTTGTTCACTGGAGACCACGATGGACGTCTCGGCACTATACACCAGTATCCCCCACGATGACGGCATCGCTGCGACAAATGCGACAGCATCAATACTCAACACCAACAACAGCCAATCTCCGGACGCCATCCTACAACTCATCCGCTTCATCCTGGATCACAATGTCTTCACCTTCGATAACCAGTTCTTTACCCAAACACACGGAACAGCCATGGGGACCAAATTCGCACCCCAATACGCCAACATTTTCATGCACAAGTTTGAGCAGGACTTCTTCACTGCACAAGACCTCCAACCAACGCTATACACCAGATACATCGACGACATTTTCTTTCTATGGACCCACGGCAAGGAATCACTAAAGAGACTACACGATAACATCAACAAGTTCCATCCCACCATCAAGCTCACCATGGACTACTCCTCAGAATCAGTTTCTTTCTTGGACACACGAATCTCCATCAAAGACGGGCACCTCAGCACCTCACTCTACCGCAAGCCCACAGACAACCTCACGATGCTCCACTTTTCCAGCTTCCACCCTAACCACGTCAAAGAGGCCATCCCTTATGGACAGGCCCTGCGAATACACAGGGTCTGCTCAGACGAGGAGGAACGCGATGGACACCTACAGACACTGAAAGACGCCCTAGTAAGAACGGGATATGACGCTCGACTCATCGATCGACAGTTCCGACGGGCCACAGCAAAAAATCGCATAGACCTCCTCAGGAGACTAACACGGGACGCAACCAACAGAGTACCCTTTGTTGTCCAGTACTTCCCCGGAGCGGAGAAACTACGCCATGTTCTCCGCAGCCTTCAACATGTCATCAATGACGACGAACACCTCGCTATGGCCATCCCCACACCTCCACTACTCGCCTTTAAACAGCCACCCAACCTCAAACAGACCATCGTTCGCAGCAAATTACCTAGCTTTCAAGAGAACAGCGTCCACGACACCACACAACCCTGCCACGGTAACCTCTGCAAGACATGCCAGATCATCGACACAGATACCACCATCACACGAGAGGACACCACCCACCAGGTGCATGGTTCATACTCCTGTGACTCGGCCAACGTTGTCTACCTCATACGTTGCAGGAAAGGATGCCCAGAGCATGGTACATTGACGAGACCATGCAGACGCTGCGACAACGGATGAACGGACACCGCGCAACAATCGCCAGACAGGAGGGTTCCCTCCCAGTCGTGGAACACTTCAGCAGTCATGAACATTCATCCACCGACCTTCGGGTAAGCGTACTCCAAGGCGGCCTTCGAGACACACGACAACGCAAAATCGTCGAGCAGAAATTGATAGCCAAGTTCCGCACCCATGAGGACGGCCTCAACCGGGATCTTGGGTTCATGTCACGCTACACGTTACCCCACCAGCGAACAAATGTTATCTGTTTTTAATATAACGGGTCAGTTGCTGTCTTTTCTATGTTTCTACCTCTCTATCTCTGTTTTTTTTTTGTTTGTTTTTTTTTGGTGATTTGTATATTCTGAGACCTTGCAGGTAACACCTGTCTGTCTGCACACTGATTGCCTTGGCAACGGGCAGTTGAAAAAACTGTCTGTAATCACCAAGCATTGTTCTGTGAATTATAAATGCGATTTCATTTTGAGGATTTCATTTCCAACAACGTTCACCTGAGGAAGGAGGAAGCCTCCGAAAGCTTGTGAATTTAAAATAAAATTGCTGGACTATAACTAAATTTTCCTTGTGGAGCCTGGAGGAGCACTCAGCAGTTTCCCCACTCAGGTCACAGATAAAATTGCAGTCGGGGCCAAATGACATCATTGGACCCTGATCTGCATATTTGAAGAAGAACCCTGTTGGCTTCAGGCGAGTGTCCTGGCAACCTGCTGAGACGATGAGGCTGAAATAGAAGACAGCGGGATTGGTGTGACGTCAATGGCTGAGTAACTCGGACAATTAAAATCACCCCTACTGTTTTGGAAATAAAAATGTTCTGGAATTCACACCACTACAGGAGATATTTTCAAAGCCGATGCATGCCAGAGGTGTGAGACCTATTGGTTCAGCTAGAGACAGTATGGATGATTTTAACCCTTGTCCACCCTTTGCAGAAATCAGTCCGACGACGTCTTCAGTCCCCAGCTGCAATTTTAACTGATCACCTGAGCGGGGAGGCTGCTGTGGCTTTCGCTCCAGGTGAGACTAGCAGGAAGAGGAGCCAGAGCCCAAAGAGATCAGTTTCTTAGAAACTTTTTTCTACTTTCCTTGTGAAGCCAGGAATAGCAGGAGTTCCTGCTTCGGGCTCATCCCTCCCTCTTCCCAATCGCGAGACCCTTGCAAATGCTCCTCCCTGTAACTTACCTGAGTGCTGGGGACCGTTCCTTTGGTCCTGGTTGGCAGCCGCCTGCTCCTCAACCTTCAGTCTCTACCCGCTGGCCAGCTGCCGCTTCCTGTCAGTTTCGGGCAGGGGCAACTGACAGGGGAACGCGGATGAGGCACGGAAGTTAAAATCTCTTGTCTATCACGTTGCCGAGGACAGAAGTCATCCACCCGATTCCCGCTCTGAGTTAAAATCGAGACTCCTGTTCACCAGAAGGGCACAGAACAGTAATGTGACTATTTGGTAATTTGCCATTGGTTTTCCACCAGACTGTTTATAACAAAAGTCTGACCCTTGGTAAGAGTAAATATTTCACATTTGACATCGACTGTACTGTTAGCGTACACTTGATATTTAAAGTTGTGTTCAAAGCTGTTAACTTGTCAGTTGTACAATTCTGTCAGTTAATGACCTTTGTTTGTGTACCTTACGTACTCTGTAGTAAGGCAATGTTAATCATTTCAGCATTAGTATTCATAAAAATGTTAGTTCATGAGTCCATTGTCTGGCTTCCTCTTTTTCTTTTTGCAGGAAAGGTTTAGTCTGTTCGCTCAGTACTGGATTTTCTGTCCCAAAAAAGGAGTTTGTATAGCAACCAGTGTAATCTGGACCATGATGCAAATTGATGCACAATGGCTCTGATGACCCAGGCATTTGATAGTATCTGGATGTGAATGGTAAGCCTTTACTCCTTGCCTAACTAACTTGTGTCTTGTAATTAAAATTCCTTTTCAGGTTTACCAATCCAAATTCACCTTTTTTTTTTACAGTGCCCTGCAATAAATCAAAATTGCTCCCATTGCACTGTCACCCTGCTTATCTGCCTGGTACATCACTCCTCTTCAATGTGTGTCTTTGCCCAGCTACACACTGAAACTTTGCACACACTTGACAGTATTTTTTATTTGTCAAAATGTCTCTGAATCTATTACCTACTACTGTATTGCTTGTCCTTCCTAATGACCTGTTTGATTGCACTAGACTACCTAATCGGCTGCTGCATTTCAGCACAAACCCCATGACTGGAGCCTGTCAGTTGGCTGGCAGCTGGGTATCTGTTTGAGAGGGGGTGGCTCTCAATCTCTTTGTTTCTGACCCATCAGATGGTCCTGCACCAGTCTGCAGCACTTCTGTAGGTGCGGGGGCAGACTGGCCCTGCCCACTTTCTAGCACATGAAGTCAGGCTTGAATGGCATCAATGTGTGGGAGAGATAGTGACATCAATCATTGCTAATTCAGGCATGGCTCTGCTCTTGTTACTGTGCCTGCTGATCTGTGAGTGAGCAGACCCCATTACAGCAATGACATTGTTGAGCCTGTATTGATGGTTCTGCTCATTCAACTAACATGTCCAAAAAGGATGTGACACAGCAACTCAAGACCTGCATGAGCATTCATGAGATGTGAAGAATGCCATTAGAGTCTCTGCCCTGTGGGGCTGCATTGCATGTGTCCCTGTAATCCAAGACAGACAGGCAGAGTTTCAATGCTGTGCATGAAAACCCCCCACATATGCAGATTGTGCAATCCTCCACTCTAGCTGTCTTGTACTGAAAGATCCTTGGTAATTCTCACAACGATTCTAACAATCTCTTGCTTCTTTAAAAGGTTAGCCCCAGAGATCAGGCTATATTCCCTGTGGATTGATGAGCGGTGAACCTCTGGCCATGTGTTTCTTTCTCCTTCTTTAGTGCCTCCACTTGCCCCTACTTATTGTGCTCTGCGATTTACCCAAGGTGTTGCCCTTAAATTCATTAGATAAATCTCTCAGGTGAATGGACCTGTGTTGCTGTTTGGCAGAGTAAGATCATATGACGAGGTGCTGTGTGAGGTGTATGGTGATTCCAGCTCAGAGGGCCGTGCCAACAGCTGCTTCTATCATTTCTGCAGACATATGAATATACAAAATTGACAGGCAGGAAAAGACCAACTGGTCCATCAAGCCTGCCTCACACACACATGATGGCCAGAGGATCATGACTAAACACTTCCTCCTTTCCTCCCACCACACCCCCCCCCCAACCCTTGCAGTCATATAATCTCCAGGGAGTGGCAATAAAAAGGGAAAAATCCCAGGGCCAATAAGAGAAAAAAATAGACTGCAAAAATCCACTCCTACCCCATAAAGCAATTGAAACCTGTCCAGGAGATCAGATGGATCAAGAGGCTTACCTTCTAAATGATGCGATCTCTGCTCTAGTCAGCAAACGGTCCAGTTCTCTCTTGAAGTCATTGAACGAGTCAGTACCCACCACACCAGCTGGCGGCTCACTACCTTCTGGGAAAAGAAGAACTGCCTAACGTTCAGTCTATTCCTACTCTTACATAGTTTAAACTCATGTTCCCTGGTCTCCTCAACCTGTTAAACTGGAATAATCTATCAATAGGGACATTATCCCGCCCATTATTTATTTTATCGACCTCTATCAGGTCACCTCTAAATCTACGCTGCTCTAAAGTAAATAGACTGAGGTCCTTGAGCCGATCTGAGTAGCTGAGGTTCTTTAAGAGAGGAATCATTCTTGTAGCTCGCCTCTGGACCTTTTCCAAGGCCACAATATCACCCACCATGTGGGGGGACAAAAACTGGGCACAGTACTCCAGATGCTGTCTGACCAGTGACCTGTGCAGTGACAAAATGGTGCCCTTTGATTTATAATGAATGGTTCTATTAATACAACCCAGTACCTTCAATCAAAAGTAAAATACTGCGGATGTTAGAAATCTGAAATAAAAACAGAAAATGCTGGAGAAGCTCAGCAAGTCAGGCAGCATCTGTGGAGAAAGAAACAGTTAACGTTTCAGGTCGATGACCTTTGACAAAGTGGGATCCATGCTTTCTTCCAATAAGGATACACTTCACTTACTTAAGCTTGGTGATTTAAGGTTTAAGGACTCTCTGGTGTGCATAGTGGTATTGCTGGAGTTTTAAGGCTTAAAACTGTTCAGCTCACCAGAACAAGGCAATGGCAAGCTTCTTGCTACTTGTTCAGGTAGGACCATACTATCTAAGTTCAGTATTATATTTTAGGCTTATTCATCACTGCTTCATTCAGTTCATTATGTAAAGATTTTGTTAAATGTGTACCTACTGTGAGCCTGTCTTTCTGCTCCTAAACAACAGGTCAGTGAAGAAGAGCCTTCTCTTCTCGCAAGCATTTGCTCATTTTGTCATGAGTCCACGCCTATTGGTCCTGGATTTTGCGCATTTGATGGTAGTAAAGTAACAAATAATGTTCTCCTGTCTCCTTTTACCATCACCACTGGTTCAGTACTTAGCAATCACCAACACTCCAACCTCGTTATTGATATCTCGTGAGTTTGTCAGTTGCTTACATTAGCTGCTCCAAGGAATGTAGCTCCCTTAACCTCATTGTGCACAGAGGCCATTATGGATAATTCTTCAGTTTCTTCACTGACTGTCCCAGAAATGTGATTTGTGATGGGTATAATAAGGAATCTGCACTAACATGAATGCAACATTACTGGGACTATGGGTCAATCAGACATTCCAAAGCATGAGATTCATCCTAAGTATAAATGAGAGGTAATTTTGCATGGTTCTACTTGAGGAGATAGGGCTATAAGACTGTGGCTCATTCTGTAATCCTGCACTCCCATCAGTATTATAATAATATTATTTAGTATTTTATTTGTTAGCCTTCCAACATACAAATTGGCAAATTATGCTTGATGCTGAGGCTGAGTACCTGAAATGGAAAGTGTTCCATTCCATTAAAATATCCCTCACCTTAATCAGCAGAAAATTCACACACAAACATTTAAAAACAATGCTCAGTGTGCATTTAAGAATGTTTACTGTTTCACTTTACCTGAGTTCTAAGAGCTGCAGGTGAGGCAGTATAGATC
This sequence comes from Heptranchias perlo, assembly GCF_035084215.1. Classification (NCBI taxonomy): domain Eukaryota; kingdom Metazoa; phylum Chordata; class Chondrichthyes; order Hexanchiformes; family Hexanchidae; genus Heptranchias; species Heptranchias perlo. The sequence continues at coordinate 107,657,789 of NC_090327.1, forward strand.
AATGCTGCAGCTACTAGTTTGATACAAAAAGCAGGACAAATCCTATCTGTCCAATTACCGCCCCATCAGTCTACTCTCAATCATCAGCAAAATGATGGAAGGTGTCGTCGACAGTGCTATCAAGCGGCACTTACTCACCAATAACCAGCTCACCGATGCCCAGTTTGGGTTTTGCCAGGACCACTCGGCTCCAGACCTCATTACAGCCTTGGTCGAAACATGGACAAAGGAGCTGAATTCCAGAGGTGAGGTGAGAGTGACTGCCCTTGACTTCAAGGCACTATTTGACTGAGTGTGGCAGCAAGGAGCACTAGTAAAATTGAAGACAATGGGAATCGGGGAAAACTCTCCAGTGACTGGAGTCATACCTAGCACAAAGAAAGATGGTAGTGATTGTTGGAGGTCATCTCAGCCCCAGGACATCGCTGCAGGAGCTCCTCAGGGCAGTGTCCTAGGCCCAACCATCTTCAGCTGCTTCCCCCATCACAAGGTCAGAAATGGGGATGTTCGCTGATGATTCAGTTCCATTCGCAACCCCTCAGATAATGAAGCAGTCCATGCCAGCATGCAGCCAGACCTGGACAACATCCAGGCTTGGGATCATAAGTGGCAAGTAACATTTGCACCAGACAAGTGCCAGGCAATGATCATCTCCAACAAGAGAGAATCTAACCACCTTCCCTTGATATTCAACGGCATTACCATCACCGAATCCCCCATCATCAACATCCTGGGGGTCACCATTGACCAGAAACTTAACTGGACCAGCCACATAAATACGATGGCTATAAGAGCAGGTCAGAGGCTGGGTATTCTGTGGCAAGTGACTCACCTCCTGACTCCCCAAAGCCTTTCCACCATCTACAAGGCACAAGTCAGGAGTGTAATGGAATACTCTCCACTTGCCTGGATGAGTGCAGCTCCAACAACACTCGAGAAGCTCGACACCATCCAGGACAAAGCAGCCCGCTTGATTGGCACCCCATCCACCACCCTAAACATTCACTCCCTTTACCACCGGCGCACTGTGGCTGCAGTGTGCACCATCCACAGGATGCACTGCAGCAACTCGCCAAGGCTTCTTCGGCAGCACTTCCCTAACCCGCGAACTTTACCACCTAGAAGGACAAGGGCAGCAGGCGCATGGGAACAACACCACCTGCACGTTCCCCTCCAAGTCACACACCATCCTGACCTGGAAATATATCGCTGTTCCTTCATTGTCGCTGGGTCAAAATCCTGGAACTCCCTTCCTAACAGCACTGTGGGAGAACCTTCACCACACGGACTGCAGCGGTGCAAGAAGGCGGCTCACCACCATTTTCTCAAGGGCAATTAAAGATGGGCAATAAATGCTGGCCTTGCCAGCGAAGCCCACATCCCATGAATGAATGAACAAAAAAAACGATACTTTCTAAAATATTGCGTTGTGCAAGTGCAGAAAAGATTACAACAAAATTGGGTAGATTTTAACTTTCACTGGCGGGTGGAAAACTGGCAGTAGTGGATGAGCCGCCCATTATACATCCTGTCTACTTTTCCTTCCCATTGACTTCTGGAGGGGTGTGGAATGAGCTGCCAGTTTTCTGCCCAGTGGTGAAAGTTAAAATCTACCACATTGTCTTTCTGCAAAATTAGGAGCGGAGAGAAAATGTATTGTTTTTTTTTAAAGGATTTGGCTAATCTAAAACATGGAGCACAATGTAAGCAGTTTCCACAGATGAACTATGAAAACAAAAAGTAGTGCTGCCCTGTGGAGGAAAGTGAAATGGAGAATCGTTTAAGGGAAAGGAATGCAAGGAATAAAATGTTTGTATAATTGTTCTCAGCAAATAATCACATCAAAAAATGATGAAAAGAGAAACATACTTTGGAAAATGCTGGAAGAAGCATTAGATTCAAATGCATTCAGACTGATCAGAACAGAACTGGCAAGTGGCCTGTGGTAATAATCACAGACATTAAAACCAAAATCAACAGAAAATATGTTCAGACAGCCGCAGATGAACGTTTTTTTTTCTATACACTGCGGCCGGTAATGTGGTCCTGTTAAAGTGGGATGACAGTGGTCACCGGCCATGTCTCCGGTGACAAAATAATGCAAGGCCAACTCATTTAAATATTTTACTGGTGTCTCCAGCGTACAGAACGTGATGCACTGGAAGTGCCACTGCGTCGGAAGTGATGGAAAGACTGCTGGCTGCCTATACATTTGCTCCCATCTTTGTGTGGTGGCACACAGAGGCCCATTGATGAATTGTCATGTATAATACCAGGCAAAACACAATTGGCATGAAATTAGTTTTGAGCTGTAGTGTAAAATGTGCAACAGTGACTCGGCAACCCATTTTACACTCTGCCTGATACTTTTTCCTATTGGCTTCGATGGAAAAGAAAGCTGATTCACTATCACTACTGCCTAAGTTGAATTTCACCCCAATGATTTTCAATTCACAAAAATATTTCAATGATGTTTTATTACAAAACAAAAAACAGCATGCTGAGCAGTTAGGGAATTTTTAAAAAGTCAGTAGTTGGCTTCAAATGTTAGTAACGATCAATATTTAAAGGATTTTTAAAAAAATGAAAAAAAAACAGAATGACATTAATAACATCTCCATATCTGAATATAATTCAGTCAATATAGGAGTTGGCGCACATGTTTTTTAGTGGCGCATCAGTAGTGCACTGAAGTAGCTTTCTCTTTATGTTGACACTGTCACACTCATACAATATTAACCAACATTTCACATGACCATCTGTGTACCTGACAGCATAGCCCATGACAACAGATGGTTGTGTATAAGAATCGAAGATGGCAGCAGACATACAAAGATCATCCACATTTTCAACATATTTTGAGGACAGTTGTTAAAGGTACAAACTAGTTCTAAAAATACTTCCTTTTATGTGAGGTAGTTCTCCCCCTTCCTTCTGAAAGGACAGCTCATCTCTCATGACTAGGCTCTCACACTGAAATAATGGGCTGTAATTTGCTGAAGCAGGGCATCTAATGGCATCTGCACAAGGACTGAGAAGGAAGTGTAAATTAGAGTGGGTGAATTCAATATCAAATCAGGTACAGAAAGAGAAATAAAGAGACAAAGGAAAAGTAAAAAAAAATAAAAATTTTAAATTTTTTTAAATCTCCAACAATTAAAGCCTGAAGGAATGAAACTCCACACTTGTAATAGTTAGTTTTCAGTGCCAGAGAGGTTGACTGGCAGTAATTAACACTTACCACATCATTAAAAGGGTACTTAGACTGGAATGACGAGACTTAAATTTCTGTGACAAGTTTAGTTTGTACCTACCATGCAAGTACAGGAACTTCACTAGGACTTATCTAGGATTGCAACAGGATCTTGATAAATTGGGCCAGTGGGTCGATGAATGGCAGATGGAGTTTAATTTAGATTAATGTGAGGTGATGCATTTTGGTAGATCGAATCGGGCCAGGACCTACTCCGTTAATGGTAGGGCGTTGGGGAGAGTTATAGAACAAAGAGATCTAGGAGTACAGGTTCATAGCTCCTTGAAAGTGGAGTCACAGGTGGATAGGGTGGTGAAGAAGGCATTCGGCATGCTTGGTTTCATTGGTCAGAACATTGAATGCAGGAGTTGGGATGTCTTGTTGAAGTTGTACAGGGCATTGGTGAGGCCACACTTGGAATACTGTGTACAGTTCTGGTCACCCTATTATAGAAAGGATATTATTAAACTAGAAAGAGTGCAGAAAAGATTTACTAGGATGCTACCGGGACTTGACGGTTTGACTTATAGGGAGAGGTTAGACAGACTGGGACTTTTTTCCCTGGAGAGTAGGAGGTTTAGGGGTGATCTTATAGAAGTCTATAAAATAATGAGGGGCATAGATAAGGTCGATAGTCAAAATCTTTTCCCAAAGGTAGGGGAGTCTATAACGAGGGGGCATAGATTTAAGGTGAGAGGGGAGAGATACAAAAGGGTCCAGAGGGGCAATTTTTTCACTCAAAGGGTGGTGAGTGTCTGGAACGAGCTGCCAGAGGCAGTAGTAGAGGCGGGTACAATTTTGTCTTTTAAAAAGCATTTGGACAGTTACATGGGTAAGATGGGTATAGAGGGATATGGGCCAAGTGCAGGAAATTGGGACTAGCTTAGTGGTATAAACTGGGCGACATGGACATGTTGGGCCAAAGGGCCTGTTTCCATGTTGTAACTTCTATGATTCTATGATTCACGCCATTCAATGCATTTCAGTGGTGAGGCAGACAGTGAGATGGCGTTTTCGCAAAGCAAACGGTGGAGTGGCGTAACTCGGACAGCAACTTTTGAATTTTTGAGTTTAATCGGACATCTTCCCCTCGCCTGAACTCGCTGTACCATTTGCGCATAAATAACGGCGAGTGCCATTAGCCTCACCATTATTTTGGCAGCAAATTCTGGCCCAATGTACCTTCAGTATAAGTAACTATTTATTTCCTGTGGCATTGCTCATGGGCAAAAATTTAAATTGTTTGCTGTAACAGTTTCTACCATTCTCCCATTATCTATTTCTTACCGTTCCTCATACTATCAAATAACAAATCATCTATCCCTGCTTCTTTTATAGGCTAAAATCACTTATAAATTAGCTAGCCCTGTGATAACCAGCACCTGAATTCCTCTGTTACAGGCTATATGTGTTCATAGATAGGCTTGGAGTCTCTCAGTCTCCCTGACTGACTGGACTGTGAGATCTCTGTGCCTCTCTCTGACTGAGACTACCACTCCAGAGGGTGGGAGTGAAAACAAAGACTTTCTGACCCCTCTCGCACCTTTGGGTAATTAGTATTGGTCTGCCAAGCTGCCAATTAAAGTTATCACCTTGAATGAAAAACTGTCCCTTTGGTTTGGCAGCTCATGGCACCTGTAGTGTCTGATCATCTCAGCCTTGTGCCAAGGAACATTGAATGAAGACCAATCTAGCATCAGGATATAAATTGCTATGGGAAGTCCTCAATGGCATCCCATTATTCCTAATTAACATGCTAAATGGCTTTTGTATCACTGTGAGTTAACCTTTTGTGAGCTATCTAACCTTTTGTCAATATTATAACAGAAGTTAAAAAAAAATTGTCCCAGCCCATATAGGTAGAAGTCCAAAAATGTTACAGAAGGAAGTTTCTCAAACTGGAATGATGTGGCAAGTTGTGTTCAATCTGTATTGGGTCCACTTTTATTTACTTTATACATAAGTGATCTGTACTTAGGAACTGAAAGAACATTAACATTTTCTGATGAAACCAAATTGGGGGTTATGGCAAATTCTGGTAGGAACACTGAAAGATTGCAGGAGGACATAGATTGGAAAGCAAGTGGCAGATATATTTTAGTGTACAATTTGTAAGTAAGAATATGGAAAGATAATTAACCTTAAATGGTATGTTTTAAAATAGAGTAGAGTGTTCAGATCATTAATGGCAAGTAGATAACGCCATAAAAAGACAAATGGAATCTTTGGTTTTGTATTTAGAGACATAGAATGAAAACAAAAGAACAAGATTTAAAGTTGAACTTGTCTAAAACTTTAGTTAGGACACAGTTTCAGTACTCTGTAGTTTTGGGCACTCCATTATAGGGAGGATATAATGCAATTAAAAAGGTGCAGTGTAGATGCACTTTGAAAATGGGGATGACGGATTAGAGTTAAGGGACTTGAGAAGATAAGATTGGAATTTGGAATTCTGTGCCACAAACCATTGTTGAAGCAGAATCCATCGATTGTCTTTTTTGAAAAAGGAATTGAATAGTTGTTTGAAAAAGAGGGATATTGGAATTTATGGGAAGTGAGCAGGAGAGTGGGATAATACTAGGTTCATGGAGAGAAGCACCAGTAAAGGATTGATGGGCCAATTGGCCTGCTTCCTTGTTGTCATGATCTATGGCTGTAAAATGCTAAAATATCTGATTTCTCAGATGTGGTGGTCATCCAATGACTGGACATTTATTGTCGGAGAGAATTTTGGCATAGTAAAGTATGTTTTTGTTTTAGGTGGTAAAATGATTATTAAAGATCTCATAGCATGTTAAAAAGAAGTCAGTTTTTATCACACTGAAAGACACCAGTTCACGTTGCTCCTATGAGCCACTCTTTGATGGACCAATTATTGATTATGTTTTACATCCTTGATCTGTAACAATTTTTACAGCTGAAAGGAAAGTGTTCTACACTGAAAACACTTCCCCTTGGAATTGTTAGCAAAATTGCGCCATGGGATTGGCTGAGCAAGCAATAAAACAAGCCAAATGCCCACAATAGCATTTTGGATCTTTTCTGACCTTAATCTAGATTACTTCTGCTTTTATATCATAGACCGTTATCTCATGACTGAGTCACAACTCTCTCTATACCTTCAAAAGTGGCTATCCATGCCTTAAGAGCTTTCAGTAATAGGCTTAGGAAATGAACACCAAACTCTGCCTGGTAGTTACTTTTAGTGACTGGACTTATCCTACGTCTTGATAAGATCTCACTCCAGTCTTCGAAAATGGTACAGCATCACATCAGACCTCATGTTAAATTTAGAATATCAAGCAAATTAGCAAATTTATTTTACAACAGATGAACAATGAGTGACGTAAGCCATGTAAGATCATATATTTATATTAGGCATCCTTCCATCTAACTCCTCAACTGGACAAAGTAATAAAAAATTGCATCTCTTAAGAACTAAGTCATCCTTCTGATAACAACTTTTAAATAATATAAGGGGTGAATTCCCATTTCTGCCATACGTTCAGCAAAGGAGCTGGGGAGAAATTATGCAAACAAAGTTATGGCAGGTGAGCGGGACAGCCCCTGTGGGAATTCATCCCTCTAGTCTATACTTTATTTGAATTTCTTACTATGGTTGGAGCCGAATTAATCTAAACTGTCTCTTTGCAATTCAATCCAATTTTTTTTTCTCTTTCAGGAATTTCAAATTGACCAATTCCATCTCGTTACATTATTTAAACTGACTTCCTCTTCACAACCCTCACCACAAATCAGACAGAAACATTGTGTTATATTCCAGAAAGAGTTACAAAGACTTCCTAGGTTTTTAATATTCCAGCCCTCAAATTTAAAATGGAATTGTCAGTCTTATAAAAACGAAACCAATTATACAGCATTGCTTAAGTTTGAATTATTCCTCTCTCCACACACAATTTGACATTTGTACTGAGCAAAATAGATGCATTTTGTGTAAACAATCATTGTTTTGGAATTCTGAGTATAAGTAAAAGAAAGCACAGTTGATGTCACGACTGCCTTTGTCTCCGGGCTAGTCACTCTCTTTCAAGTAAATACTAAACATTTGTTGCTAATTTTAAATGTGAAACTGTACCAGTAAATACACTTTTCCAATTCTCCAGTTTCTTTTCACATCACTTGGAATACCAAAAGAACTGCTGATTCATGTTATAGCACGAGGAGAAACAATGGTATACTGAGAATCATGCCGTTTCCTGCTGGGTAACACTATGGTGCACATGTTCACGTTATGGCACCTTGGAAATTATAGGCACAGGGGTAATTGGTAAGCTGACAGAGTGATAGCACTGGAAAAATATCAAGTCCCCCCAGGTGCCTGAGAGTGGCTGAGGTCTCCAAGTAGAAACATTAATGGAGGTACTCAGTTATAGAAAACAATTTGAGGAGTAGCTTTAATCATGTTCCTGCGAACTATGTAAGTAAGAAACTTTATTTTGAGCCTGTAGTCGGCAAGCTGAAGGCAAAAGAATACTGTTGCTCCCAAAAAACTTTCAAACAGTACTTTGAGCGAATTAATTGCTTTAATTTTTGGGGCTGTTTTTAATTGGTAGATTTTCCTGAGTATTGATAGAGAGTTGCAATTTTTTTGATTGAAACTAATCAGAAAATAGGATGACCCAAGTTCTAGGGCTGAAGTGTATCGTAGGATGGATGTGAAACTTGAGCTACGGTTCTAATTTTAATAATCTAGGTAAAGATATAGCCAGAGCTGCACCCCCAAGTATGACCTGTATCCCAGTCTCAGGTTGAAGCTTCTTGCCTTCGCATCCAAGAATTCACCCCCCCCCCCGGCCCCACCTCTCAGAGGAAGATGCAATCATTTTGCTGTTATTAGAGATCTGTCTCCATAGGTGGAAAAGGAAGTGAGCATAAAACATACAGAAGAATGGGTGAGATGATAGAGCTTGACTTAGCTCTGGACACTGAGAAAGTGTATGAGAGACAGATAGAGTCTCCTAGTCAGACATATGCATCCTTAGCTGTAGTTCCCTCAACTTTCCCAACTGTGAGCTCAAGCAGGCCTACTTGCTTTACATCTGGTCAGTCATCAAGGAATCTATCCACTTCACGAACCTTCCCTTACTCCCTTCCTTCGCTGCCATTACCATTATACATGTCATTATCACCTCAAAGATTGAATTGTTGCATGCTTTCCTTGGCAGTTTTACCTCCTGCACCCCTCACAAGCTTTAGTGAATTCACAACAAATCAAATTTAATGATCTTCCTCTCTGCTGGTCAGAAACATTTCTTGCTTTGCCAGCCAGTTACTAGCCCGCATATTCTCAATCCTGGTTGCGTGTCTTATGTGGTGTGTGCAGAATATTCACCATTAATTGCTAACTGGTTTCAAAGTAGAAGGCCATTGGAAACATAAATTACCCCATTAACAGGGTTGTTACACCATGAAATAACAGCCCTAACTTGCTGCAGCGAGTTTAATTTGTTTTCACAGCGCAAATGCAGCAATTTCTTGACATTCTTGGGGAGGCTAACGGTGAGCTCTGGCTTTTGCGAGTCAAATGGCAGAGCAGCGCAAGTCGTCCAGGAGTTTGTGGCAATTTGCAACTCACAGCGTATCTCTTCCTCGTCACAAATTTGCAAGACCAGCCAAGAAGGGCTCTGAGTAGTAACAAGACCTCAACTACCAGTGCCAATATGACGACACAGCCAGTAAGATACAGGCTTGCTAAAAGGTCACAATGTCAGGTTTTCATTATGTGAGGTGGTGTGCTCTCTGTCTACAAGATCAGTAGAAGACTTGTTGGAGAACTAGTGAAACAAATTACACGTGTGACTTACAGATTAATTTTAATCTGGGCCTGAAACCCAGCCCAGCAATTTAGGAACTGTTTCAAGAATTGTTATTGTGCACTATAAAGGATCAACATTTCATTGTAAGGCTTAGTACATAATATGTAGGTGCAGTACAAGTACTGATTGGGTTAATGTATAAAGACATTAAAAGTTTCTGTTTTGAATGTTAGTTCCCCCTTTCAAAATGAATATTTTCAATAATGTAACATTTGGCTGCAAAATTAATATCCACATTTTTAGCTGAAAACATTATGAAGTTAGATTAGCAAATCGTATCATATTCTGGATTACATTTTAGTTCTATGAATAAATAAAACCAACTCATTTTTCTAAAATTTCTGTGGAGGAAAGTTAATGTAATCTTTGATAGGTTTAATCTTGAGTGAGTATTATTTGTGGTAAATTTTCACAAAGACAGTTCAGAACCACAGGCGCTTGGGAGTAAGTAATGAGGAGCTGCTGAATCCATGTCAATCTAAACTGTGTTTGACGACATCATCAGCATATTGGCAAATCACAGGCCTGCTCCCCATCCCCACAACTGGGTCAGTTCAGATCTATTATTGTCAGCCTTATATGGCACAGCTAGCCATGAGTGTACATTTATAACACTGATTGGAAAGCAGGGAAAAAAAACAAACTCATCTTCCTTACCACTGCCATCTTGTCTGACCTCTCTGCACTGTACCCTCTATCCTCACCTTGGACTCCAGAAGTAAGAAGTGTACAGACTTCTTTGTATCCAAAATCGAGACCATCTCCAATGTTGCTTCTGCATCCTCCAACCTTTCCCTGACCAAGCCTCCATCTTTCTCATACTCAGTAGTTTTTCCTCCCTCTTCACATCCAATCCTTCACTAAACACATCTGAACCATTAAGCCCAGTACCTGCTCCTTTGATCTCCTCCTATCCCGGCTCCTGAGCACACAGACTGCTCGACTCAGGCCCATGTTTGACGACATCATCAGCATATTGGCAAAACACAGGCCTGCTCCCCATCCCCACAATTTTCTGACATTTAAAGTGAATGTAAGGGGAGCCATGTACACTCCCCTGTGTCCACTCTCAGCTGGTGAGGCTCCAGCCAGGTGTCTGGCTTTGTAATATTTGCCCTTGTTTTGCCTTTTTAAGAAAAATCTTCATTTTCTTCAGTTAATTAATAAATGAAGTGAGTGGTAAAATGAAAAGAATTTGAATAGTGAAAAAGCTGTTTATTATTATTATTATTTTAATACTTCAGACAAAAGAGATTAGCTCCATGTAACTCTTGAATCCTGTAATTACTGCTCTTGTATGTTAATAGGCCCACACAGACAGAGTAATTAAACAGCTCAGGTAGCTGATAAGGTTTAAGATCCTTAAAACTTGAAAAATTGGGGCTTTCTCACTAGAACATAGCAGGTTATGGGGAAATATGATAGAAGTGTTTAAAATGTTGAAAGGTGGGGACAGGATAGGTAGAAGCAGACAGTTGAGGGGTCTAGAAAGAAAGGCCATAGATAGAAGATTAAATGTAATTGATTAGAACGGAGGGCAGGAGAAATTTCTTTACACAGAGAGTTGTGAGGCTGTGGAAAATCACCTCCAGGGTTAGTGGTTGAGACAGAAACTATTCTCAACATTTAAGATTAGATTGGATAGGTGGGTGAAGGAAAAGGGATTAAAGGGATATAGGAACAGAATGGGTAAATGTGATTAGGACTATTTTCTTACATGAAGGGCAGATGCCGACACAGACTGGTCGGGCCGAATGCCCTGTTTTCATGTTACAACTTCTATGTATTTCTATGACTTGTCAGCATGAATAATGAACAGCTGTAAGAGTTTCTTAAGATTCTTGGTCTTATCCATGTAGAAAGCCTTGCTAGCAGTAACACTGTAGAACATTCTAGCCTAGATTTTTCAATCTAGTTTATCTAATGAATGGCCAGAAATGGGGTAAACATAGAATCATAGAAACATAGAAAATAGGAGCAGGAGTAGGCCATTCGGCTCTTTGAGCCTGCTCCGCCATTCAATATGATCATGGCTGATCCCCTATCTCGATACCACATTCCCGCTCTCTCCCCATACCCCTTGATGCCTTTTGTGTCTAGAAATCTATCCAGCTCCTTCTTAAATATATTCAGTGACTTGGCCTCCATAGCCTTCTGTGGTAGAGAATTCCACAGATTCACCACCCTCCGAGTGAAGAAATTTCTCCTCATCTCAGTCCTAAATGTCTTACCCCGTATCCTGAGACTGTGACCCCTCGTTCTGGACCCCCAGCCAGGGGAAACATCCTCCCTGCATCCAGTCTGTCTTGCCCTGTCAGAATTTTATATGTTTCAATGAGATCTCCGCTCATTCTTCTAAACTCGAGTGAATACAGGCTGAGTCGACCCAATCTCTCCTCATATGACAGTCCTGCCATCCCAGGAATCAATCTGGTGAACCTTCGCTGCACTCCCTCTATTGCAAGAATACCCTTTCTTAGGTAAGAAGACCAAAACTGCACACAATACTCTAGGTGTGGTCTCACCAAGGCCCTGTATAACTGCAGTAAGACATCCTTGTTCCTATACTCAAATCCTTTTGCAATGAAGGCCAACATACCATTTGCCTTCCTAACTGCTTGCTGCACCTGCATGTTAGCTTTCAGTGACTGGTGTACAAGGACACCCAGGTCCCTTTGTACATCAACATTCCCCAATCAATCACCATTTAAATAATACTCTGCCTCTGGGTAAAACTGATTGGAAAGTAGGGCAAAAATCTGTAATTCAGGATCTTCACCCATTTAGTACTTCACATACATTTCTGTATCGATTTCAATTTAGGCAAGTGTGAGGTCATCCACTTTAGACCTAAAAAGGATAGATCAGTGTTTTCTAAACGGTGGAAAGCTCGAAACAGTGGAAGTCCAAAGAGACTTAGTGGTCCATGTACGTAGATCATTAAAATGTCATAGACAGGTACAGAGAATAATCAAAAAGGCTAATGGAATGCTGGCCTTTATATCCAGAGGACTAGAATACAAGGGGGTAGAAGTTATGCCACAGCTATACAAAGCCCTGGTTAGACCACAACTAGAGTACTGTGTTCAGATCTGGGCACCGCACCATAAAAAGCATATATTGGCCTTGGAGGGAATGCAGCGTGGATTTACCAGAATGATACCTGGACTCCAAGGGTTAAATTACGAGGAGAGATTACACAAACTAAGGTTGCATTCCCTGGAGTTTAGAAAATTAAGGGGTGATTTGATTGAAGTTTTCAAGATATTAAGGGATACTGATAGGGTGGATAGGGAGAAACTATTTCTGATGGTTGGAGAGTCTAGGACTAGGGGACATAGTCTAAAAATTAGCGCCAAGACTTTCAGGAGTGAAGTTAGGAAACACTTCCACACGCAAAGGGTGGTAGAAGTTTTGAACTCTCTTCCACATTTTGGTAGAAAGAACAAGGAGGTCACATACTGCTTGGAAAATAAGAGGCTAAATGGGGTACAGGAGCAGAGGGACCTGGGGGTACAGATACCAAATCACTAAAAGTAGCAAAGCAGGTTAATAAGGCCATACAAAAGCAAACAAAGCACTAGGATTAATTTCTAGAGAGATAGAATTGAAAAGCAGGGAAGTTATGTTAAACTTATATAGACCCTTGGTTAGACCTTGGAATACTATGAACAGTTCTGGTCTCTATATTATAAAAAGGATATAGAGATACTGGAGAAGGTGCAAAAAAGATTTACTAGGATGATACCAGAACTGAGAGGTTATACATATCAAGAAAGTTTGTACAGGCTGGGGCTCTTTTCTATAGAAAAGAGAAGGCAGAGGGGTGAACTGATCGAGTTCTTTAAGATTATGAAAGGATTTGATAGGGTAGACATAGAGAAGATGTTTTGACTTGCGGGGGTGACCAGAACTAGGATCCATAAATATAAGATAGTCACTAATAAATCCAATAGGGAATTCAAGAGAAACTTCTTTACCCAGAGAGTGGTTAGAATGTGGAACTCACTACCACAAGGAATAATTGTGGCGACTAACATAGATGCATTTAAGGGGAATCTAGATAAACACATGAGGGAGAAAGGAATAGGAGGATATATTGATGGGGTTAGATGAAGAAGGTTGCAAGGAGGCCCGTATGGAGCTTAAACACCTGTATGGATCTGTTGGGCCGAAGAGCCTGTTTCTCTGCTGTACATTCTATGTAATTCTATGTAATAGTAAATAACAGTAGCGCAACACAGACCCCTGTGGAACACCACTCACATCTTTCCAGTACAAGAAGCTTCTCTTTAAGTGTTTTGCTTACTGCCGTCTATCTCTCTATTCATTCCCTTAATTCCATGTGTCAGTATCTTTACCAAGGTCTCTTATGTGAGATCTTATCAAATGCTTTTTGAAAATCAATAAAAACTATATCCACTGCATTTCTTTTATCTATCCTCACTGTTGTTCTTTCATAGAATTCTGTAAGGCTGAACAAATCCATAGTGACTGACCTTCATTCACTAATGTTTCTCCAAATGCTTAATAATTTTATTCTACATTATAGGCTCTAGCAGTTTACCAACCCCTTAAGTACGGTTAACTGATCTAGACTTTCTTGGCTTATCCCAGTCTCTTTTTTAAAGAGGAGATTCACATTTGCCACCCACCAGTCCTCTGGCACAAATTTCCATTCTGCAGAATGTTGGAAAATTATAATCAAAACCTATTTCTTCCTCAGGATCCTTTTATGTAAACCACCAGCCCCTGTGATTTGTCTCCCTAACTTGGAATAACTTCTTCAGCACCATTTATCTTTGAATAATAACCCCCACTAACAGTTCTGCATCCACTAACAGTTCTGCAATCCCAATATTGACCCCTTCTGAAAAGTGAGGTAAAATACTTATTTAGTATTTCTGCAGTTCCTTGCTTCCACTACAAGTTTGCTTTCTTAAACTCTTAACAACCTTAGCCCTACTTTGACTATTCTATTATTATCAGTGTGCCTATAGAAAGCCTTTTTATTGCCCTTTATATTATTTGCTAACTTTCTCTCTTACTCCCTCTCAATTTTTCTAATGTCCTAATCTGGAGTTTTCCTATACTCATTATATTTATTCTGCTCTTCTTTCTTATTACCTGTCCTGCAAGTACTAAGTGTTTTTTTTAAATTTCAGATTAGTTTTAATTTCCCTATTTACACACACGGGGTACGATAGTGCAATGGTTATGTTACTGTATTCCAAAGATCTAGACTAATAATCGAACGTGAGTTCAAACCACACCACGGCAGTTTTAGAATTTAAATTCAGTTTTAAAAAATCAGGAATGAAGAGCTGAGGGGTAATTTTAACCCCAAAGAACTGGTGGGCTGGGGGCAGGTGGGAGGTTAAAGTTGCAGCTATTTGAAGCACAACCACAACCCAACATGCCCATTGGCGTAACCCAGGTGCATCTGGATGCACACGTCGAAACCCAGAAGTCCAGACCCCACTTAATGCCGGCAGGCGATAGTTAAACGGGCAATTTATCTACTTGAAATACATGAGGTAGGTAACATTTTTGTGGATTCTGAACCTGAAATGAATTTTACTTCACCTGCATGGGCTTCCCATGATCTCTCAATCTCACCAGTGAAAAGGAGGCGGGAAGGGCCAGGTCCATGGGGGAAGTGCTTTTATTGCACTGCCTGTGGGCCTGGAGGAGCAGGAGAATTTCAACCTGGCCCAACAAACTTACCTGCCGCGATCGGAACACTGCGATCGGCCGAGACCCTCCGATGACCGGCACCCTCCCAATGGCTGAGAACCCCTTCCTCCCTTATGGGTGACCCCCAATTCCCCTGATGTCTGAATCCCCACCCCCCCTCCCTGGATGGCCGACCCCCCTTGATGGGAGACCTCCCCCCTCCCTAACGCCGACTCTTCTGATGACTCCTGACCTCCAACTCTTCTGATGACTTGATCACCTCCCAGCCCACCATCTTATCCACGGCACCCCCCGCACCTCCCGCCCCCCCACCCAGTGCCAGTCTCCACCTCCAGCACAGACCCCTCTCCTGATGTCCTCCATGGCGTCAGACTGCAGCCCCCCACCAATGTCCTGCATGGCCCACAATCTCTCCCCCCCACCCCTCCTTGTCGATTCCCGACTGCTTTCCCTCCTGACAGGCAGCCAGCTTGTCAATCTGGCTGGCCGTCTCGCGGGGACCCAGAAGCAAAAATAGCTAGCTTCATTTGAGTTGCGATCGCAGATTCCAATGCATTCAACTTACACCTGAGTTTCCCTCGCGAATATCTATCCACTGGCTGAGTTCCTGGCTCCAGGTCAAAATCAATCCCCTGGGTATCAGTAAAAAATGACCATCAACCTGTCGGATTGTTGTAAAAACCCATTCTTTGGGGGTAATTTTAACCCCCAAGAACAGGTGGGTTCAGGGCAGGTGGGCAGTAATAATAGTTAGTTTTTGGAGCAGGACTGCATCCCGGCTGCAACCTGCCCCCTTCCGGGTTTAACTCGGGCGTGTTTGGATGCGTGCGCACAACATAAACTCAGAAGTCCCGTCGCCACTTAAAGCTGGAGAGCCAATATTTGAAGGGCCAATTCGAGTGGTTGAAACACTTTAGGTAATTTACTTTTTGTGGGTTCTGCAACAGAAATGGATTTAACTAATCCTGAGCGTGTCTCCCGTGGCTTATGAAACACACCATTGAAACGGAGGCGAATTGCAGCTGAAGCTCATTTGGACCTTTAAACCAGTGATTGACACATCTCAATAAAAGGTCAGGTATAGCAGCTGGGCACTCAGTTCTCTCAGACAAATCTTTGGCTGGGAGTTCTTTGTGCTTAGACAGAGATTTCTTTGTTCAGACTGAGAATTCTTGTGTTCAGACAAATTTACCTGCATTTTGGAGCCCCTCAAACTGACAAGATCAGGATGGGGGTGGGGGGGACAATGGATCCATTCCACAGTACATCTGAGGAGGAGGCACATCACCATCCACGACAGGCACTGCATGCAGTTCTGGGATCCGCAGGTGCACAAGACAGAGGTACGCAACAAGGACCTGGAGAAGAGCAGAGATGGGACCAACGGTAGGTCCAAGGTCACAGGAGGCACTACCTACATGAGAGGGCAGAGGCTGAGGTTCATGGACCTCACTGAGGAGCAGTGTGTACGCAGGCTGAGGTTAAGTCGCCAGGTGGTCGCAGACATCTGCACGCTCCTTCATGTAGAGCTGCTCCTGGCTGGGCCTGGTGGCCACACATTGCCCAACACAGTTAAAGTCACCACTGCCTTCAATTTCTTCGACTCCAGATATTTCCAGGGTGCCACTGGTGACATATCCAGGATGTCACAGTCGTTTGCACATAAGTGTATAAAACAAGTCAAGGATGGCTTGTTTGTCATGGCATCTGACGACGTCAACTTCCCCCACAGCAACATCAGCCAGATGAGAGGGCTGTGGGTTTCCACTCTAGCTGGCTTCCTATTGGTGCAGGACGCAATTGATTGCACACACAAAGCAATCCGAGGACCTCCACATGAGCCAGGACTGTTCATAAACCGAAAGGGCTATCACTCCATCAATGCGCAGGAAGAGATTTCTGCAGATGTGTGCCAGATTCCCTGGCAGCTGTCATGATTCATTCACTTTGCATTCTCTTCTCCTACAGGAGGAGAAAGAACAGACCTGCGAGTGACTGAAGGTGACGTATTCACCTGATGGATGCATTGCTTTGGGTGAGGCTGACAATGAAACAGATGCAGCAGAGGGTGACTATCAGACAGAATCATCATATTGATCAGGATTGGAATGAGTGGCAGTGGTGGGTTCACAAATGGGGAGGTGAGGAAGTGCATAGAAAGTGAAGGTTAGTTGATGCTAAAAT
Organism: Heptranchias perlo; assembly: GCF_035084215.1. Taxonomy (NCBI): domain Eukaryota; kingdom Metazoa; phylum Chordata; class Chondrichthyes; order Hexanchiformes; family Hexanchidae; genus Heptranchias; species Heptranchias perlo. The sequence continues at coordinate 107,674,760 of NC_090327.1, forward strand.
TTAAGTGGGTGTGAGGAGTGGTCTGATGGAGTAGGCTTCCCAACACAGAATGAGAGGGTGGTGTTGCTTTTCACAGGATGTGGGTGAATCAGCAAATGTACTCACTTTTCCTGACCTGGTTAGGTCATTAAACCGCTTCCTGCACTGAACCCAAGACCAGGGCACTGTGCTCCTGCTGCTCATCTCTACTGTCACCTCCAACCACGCCTTCTTGGTGACAGAACCGGGCTTCTTCCTTCCATCACCGGGATAAATTACCCTGCCTCCTGCTTCTCACTGCAGCCAGTAGCACATCCAGGGAGGCATCAGTAAATCTAAGTGCTGCCTTTGCTTTCCTGGATTCCATTTCTCCTTTCGCCTTCAAAAATCCATTCTCAGACTGGCCCTTTAAATAGGGCTTTTCAAATTGTGCCATTCAGGTGCGCAGTAGGCCCACTGTGCAGCTTGGAGACGCGAAACCTGGAAGCAAAGGTAATTGACTGCAAACGAGTTATGATCGCAGATTTAAACGGGCTCACTTTGCTTCCAGGTTCCCCCCGTGCAAATCCACCTACCAGCTGACTTCCTGCCGCCATGCAAAAATCATGGCCTATGTCTCACTTTTTTGCCCTGCAGCTTTCTTCTGCAAACTTACAACATAGCACCCTCTTACCAAATGTTGTAACTCATCAATCATCTAATCACACACTTTCTTTGACCTTCTAACCCTGCCTACAGTAAGGGCTACATGCTGGTTGTCACCTGGCATGTCACAGGTGTGGACTGTGGCTGTACTCTAATGCCAGTTTCAGGAAGGGAGTGCAATGCATGTGCTTGCAAAGTTCACACTTTATGGTAGCTTCAAATCAGCTTTTCTGGCACTGCAGCAGGTTATACCCAGCCAGAAATTGCAATCTGATAGCAAGAGATCTCTGCACCTGGAACCTGGATCACTTTTTTACACTGCTCATTGCAAGCAGCTAAGAAGGTATAACCACAGAATTTATGTTTAACAACTGGAATGGTACTGGACAGTGCTACCCACTTTAACTGCTGTCAATAAAGATGGTAGGAGGTTACATCCTTGTCATGTTTCACTTAGCTTCTCTCCTCCTCGCCCCACTTCAATTACAGTAATCGCTTTGAGCACCACATTACACTGGATTACATGTTTACAGAAGGTATTTGTAGCAATCAATTCTCTGTTATAGATGAAAATAATTAAGTTAAGACTGCAGGCTACAATTTGTCATCAATTGTGTTAAAGTGGTGATAGTCACCAGAGAATGAGCCGGTATATTATAAAAAATTAATGTTCGGCACAGAATTTCTGACCAGTTTCAGATGCTTTAAATAAAAATTTCTAATCTCATATGCTTAAAGTTGATTAAAACATATTAAAATTCTTCAATTCAGGAAGCAATTTCAAATTAGACTCTAAAGAAGTAGCTCAGCAAGTTGATGAGCAGCTAAGTCATGCCTAACTTTTTTTTTATTCGTTCATGGGATGTGGGCATCGCTGGCGAGGCCGGCATTTATTGCCCATCCCTAATTGCCCTTGAGAAGGTGGTGGTGAGCCGCCTTCTTGAACCGCTGCAGTCAGTGTGGTGAAGGTTCTCCCGCAGTGCTGTTAGGAAGGGAGTTCCAGGATTTTGACCCAGCGACGATGAAGGAACGGCGATATATTTCCAAGTCGGGATGGTGTGTGACTTGGAGGGGAACGTGCAGGTGGTGTTGTTCCCATGTACCTGCTGCTCTTGTCCTTCTAGGTGGTAGAGGTCGCGGGTTTGGGAGGTGCTGTCGAAGAAGCCTTGGCGAGTTGCTGCAGTGCATCCTGTGGATGGTACATACTGCAACCATTGTGCGCCGGTGATGAAGGGACCTAACTGGTAGATACCATGTTCAACGACTGGTTTGTGCTTAGTTAGTTGATCTCAACTGGAGTTACAGTTGGCATTCATACCCTGATTTAAGGTGGAGAAAGTTTGCCAGGGTTTCTTCTCCCGAGAACTTTTCAGTGTCCGTGCCTCTCCCCTGCCACCGCTGGAAGTGTGTGGACTTTGAGTGAAGGTTTGATCAGACTCAGCCATAGTACTGAAATTCACTGTCGAATATCACATCTACAAATATGCGAAAATGATGGGCAGGAAAAGACCAGCTGGTCCATCGTGTCTGCCCCACCCTCATGATGGCCGGAGCATCATGACTAAACACTTCCTCCCTTCCTCCCTCCCTCCCTCCCTCCCCCTGCCTCCCCTCCTCCCCCACAGCCATATAATCTCCTGGGAGAGGCAAAGAAAAGAGAAAAAACCCAGGGCCATTAAGGGAAAAAAATACTTGTATGTTTAAAGTTGATTAAAACATATTAAAATTCTTCAATTCAGGAAGCAATTTCAAATTGGACTCAAAAGGAGTAGCTCAGCGATCGAAAACAGCCCAGGAGATCACATAGACCAAGTATTATCTATAAAGAGACTTACCTTCTTTATATGATGCAATCTCTGCCCCAGTCAGGAACCAGTCCAGCCCCTTCTTCAAGTCATTCAGAGAGTCAGCACCCACTACACCAGCTGGCAATGGATAACAATAATAATACAAGGGGCACAGAGGGGGAGGAATTTTTGAAATGTGTTCAGGATAACTATCATAACCAGTACATTTCTGGCCCAACAAGGAAGGAGGTATTGTTAGATTTGGTTCTAGGGATTGAGGTGGGCCAGGTGGAGCAAGCGTCAGTGGGAGTGCATTTAGGGAACAATGATCATAGTATCATAAGGTTTAGAATAGCTATGGAAAAGGACATGGACCACTCTAAAGTAAAAATACTCAATTGGAGGAGGGCCAATTTCAATGGAATGAGAACAGATCTGGCCCGGGTAAATTGGAATCAAAGATTGGCAGGCAAAACTGTAATTGAACAGTGGGCGGCCTTTAAGGAGGAGATGGTTGCAGTCTAGGCACATTCCCACGAGGCAGAAAGGTAGGGCAACTAAAGCCAGAGCTCCCTGGATGACAAAAGAGATAGTAAGATGAAAAGGTAAAAAGGGGCATATGACAGATGTCAGGTTGATAACACAAGTGAGAACCAAGCAGAATATAGAAAGTTGAGAGGGGAAGTGAAAAAGGAAGTAAGAGGGGCAAAGAGAGAGTATGAGAATAGACTGGCAGTCAAAATAAACGGGAATCCAAAAATCTTCCACAGGCATGTAAACAGTAAACGGGTAGTAAGAGGAGAGGTGGGACTGATTAGGAACCATAAAGGAGATCTACTCATGGAGGCAGAGGGGATGGCTGAGGTACTAAATGAGTACTTTGCATCTGTTTTTACCAAGGAAGAAGATGCTGCCAGAGTCTCAATAAAGGAAGATATAGTTGAGATACTGGATGGGCTAAAAATTGATAAAGAAGAGGTACTTGAAAGGCTAGCTGTACTTAAAGTACGTAAGTCACCCGGTCCAGATGGGATGCATCCTAGGTTGCTGAGGGAAGTAAGGGTGGAAATTACGGAGGTACTGGCCATAATCTTCCAAACATCCGTAGATACGGGGTGGTGCCAGAGGACTGGAGAATTGCAAATGTCACACCCTTGTTCAAAAAAGGGTGTAAGGATAAACCCAGCAACTGTAGGCCAGTCAGTTTAACTTTTAGGAACGATAATCTGGGACAGAATTAACAGTCACTTGGACGAGTGTGGTTTGATGAGGGAAAGCCAGGACGGATTTGTTAAAGGCAACTTGTATTTAACTAAACTGATAGAGTTTTTTGATGAGGTAACAGAGAGGGTATATGAGGGCAATGCAGTTGATGTGGTGTATATGGACTTTCAAAAGGCGTTTGATAAAGTGCCGCACAGTAGGCTTATCATCAAGATTGCGGCCCATGAAATAAAAGGGGCAGTAGCAACATGGATACAGAATTGACCACGGGACAGGAAACAGAGAGTAGTGGTGAACGGTTGTTTTTTTGCACTGGTGGGAGGTGTACAGAAGTGTTCCCTAGGGATTGGTGATGGGACCAGTGCTTTTTTTGATATATATTAATGACTTGGACTTGGGTGTACAGGGCACAATTTCAAAAGTTGCAGATTACACAAAGCTTGGAAGGGTAGTAAACAGTGAGGAGGATAGTGATAGACTTCAAGAGGATATAGACAGGCTGGTGGCATGGGCGGACACATGGCAGATGAAATTTAACGCAGAAAAATGCAAAGTGATACATTTCTGTAGGAAGAAAGAGGAGAGGCAATATAAACTAGAGGGCACAACTCTACCACCTAGAAGGACAAGAGCAGCAGGTGCATGGGAACAACACCACCTGCACGTTCCCCTCCAAGTCACACACCATCCCGACTTGGAAATATATCGCCGTTCCTTCATTGTCGCTGGGTCAAAATCCTGGAACTCCCTTCCTAATAGCACTGTGGGAGAACCGTCACCACACGGACTGCAGCGGTTCAAGAAGGCGGCTCACCACCACCTTCTCAAGGGCAATTAGGGATGGGCAATAAATGCCGGCCTTGCCAGCGACGCCCACATCCCGTGAACGAATATAAAAAAAAAAAGGGGTACAGGAACAGAGAGATCTGTGGGTATATGTGCACAAATTGCTGAAGGTGGCAGGGCAGGTTGAGAAAGTGGTTGAATAAGCTTTATAAATAGAGGCATAGAGTACAAAAGTATGGAAGTCATGATGAACCTTTATAAAACAATGGTTTGGCCACAACTGGAGTATTGTGTCCCGTTCTGGGCACCGCACTTCAGGAAAGATGTGAAGGTCTTAGAAAGAGTGCAGAAGAGATTTACTAGAATGATTCCAGGGATGAGGGACTTTAGTTACGTGGATAGACTGGAGAAGCTGGGATTGTTCTCCTTGGAACAGCAACGGTTGCGAGGAGATTTGATAGAGGTATTCAAAATCATGAGGGGTCTAGACAGAGTAGATAGAGAGAAACTGTTCTGGATGGCGGAAGGGTCAAGGACCACAGAACATAGATTTAAGGTGATTGGCAAAAGAACCAAAGGTGTCATGAGGAAAAACTTTTTTACACAGCGAGTGGTTAGGATCTGGAATGCACTGCCCGAGGGGGTGGTGGAGGCAGATTCAATCATGGGCTTCAAAAGGGAACTGGATAAGTACTCGAAAGGAAAACATTTTCAGGGCTACGGGGATAGAGTGGGACTAGTTGGATGTAACTGGTAGACTAGATAAGGGAGAACCAGTAGATGTTGTTTATTTGGATTTTCAGAAGGCCTTTGATAAAGTCCCACATAAGAGGTTAGTGTACAAAATGAAAGCGCATGGGATTGGTGGTAATATACTGGCATAGATTGAAAATTGGTTAACAGACAGGAAACAGAGAGTAGGAATAAATGGGTCTTTTTTGGGGTGACAGGCAGTGACTAGTGGGGTACCGTCGGGATCAGTGCTTGGGCCCCAGCTATTCACAATAAATATCAATGATTTGAATGAGGGAAACAAATGTAATATTTCCAAGTTTGCTGACGACACAAAACTAGGTGGGATCGTAAGTTGTGAGGAGGATGCAAAGAGGCTTCAAGGTGATTTAGACAAGTTGAGTGAGTGGGCAAATACATGGCTGATGCAGTATAATGTGGATAAATGTGAAGTTATCTACTTCGGAAGGAAAAGCAGAAAGGCAGAGTATTATTTAAATGGTGATAGATTGGGAAATGTTGATGTACAAAGGGACCTTAGTGTCCTTGTACACCAGTCACTGAAAGCAAACACGCAGATGCACAGCAAGCAGTTAGGAAGCCAAATGGTATGTTGGCCTTCATTGCAAGAGGATTTGAGTACAGGAGCAAGGATGTCTTACTGCAGTTATACAGGGCCTTGGTTAGACCACACCTGGAGTATTGTGTGCAGTTTTGGTCTCCTTACCTTAGAAAGGATATACTTGCCAATGAGGGAGTGCAGCGAAGGTTCACCAGACTGATTCCTGGGATGGCAGGACTGTCGTATGAGGAGAGATTGGGTCGACTACATAAGAACATAAGAACATAAGAAATAGGAGCAGGAGTAGGCCAATCGGCCCCTCGAGCCTGCTCCGCCATTCAATAATGGCTGATCTGATCCCAACCACAAATCTAAAGAACACAAGAAGTAGGAGCAGGACCCAGCCACACAGCCCCTGGGCCCTCTCCGCCACCCACAGGGCATTGACCGATCCGAACTCAGCTTCATGTCCAATTTCCTGCCCGCTCCCCATACTAGGCCTGTATTCACTCGAGTTTAGAAGAATGACAGGGGATCTCATTGAAACATATAAAATTCTAACAGGACTAGGCAGACTGGATGCAGGGAGGATGTTTCCCCTGGCTGGGGGGTTCCAGAACGAGGGGTCACAGTCTCAGAATATGGGGTTGGACATTTAGGACTGAGATGAGGAGATATTTCCTTGCTCAGAGGGTGGTGAACCTGTGGAATTCTCTACCACAGAAGGCTGTGGAGGTCAAGTCACTGAATATATTTAAGAAGGAGCTAGATAGATTTCTAGTCACAAAAGGCATCAAGGGGTATGGGGAGAGTGTGGGATATTGAGATAGAGGATCAGCCATTATCATACTAAATGGCAGAGCAGGCTGAAAGGGCCGAATGGCCTCCTTCCATGCTGTAGCCGAGCGGAGGGAGCGTCCGATAAAAGGCGGGATTTCAGAGCGCTGAGAACAGCTGAGAGGAGCCGAGCCGAGCGGAGGGAGCGTCCGATAAAAGGCGGGATTTCAGAGCGCTGAGAGGAGCCGAGCCGAGCGGAGGGAGCGTCCGATAAAAGGCGGGATTTCAGAGCGCTGAGAACAGCTGAGAGGAGCCGAGCGGAGGGAGCGTCCGATAAAAGGCGGGATTTCAGAGCGCTGAGAGGAGCCGAGCCGAGCGGAGGGAGCGTCCGATAAAAGGCGGGATTTCAGAGCGCTGAGAACAGCTGAGAGGAGCCGAGCCGAGCGGAGGGAGCGTCCGATAAAAGGCGGGATTTCAGAGCACTGAGAACAGCTGAGAGGAGCCGAGCCGAGCGGAGGGAGCGTCCGATAAAAGGCGGGATTTCAGAGCGCTGAGAGGAGCCGAGCGGAGCTGCGACCGAGTTCGAAGTGACGTCAGGAATCAGATCGGGACGCGACACAGGGGAGGCACCTGATTGGTGAGTAGGTTCAGGTGAGTATTTCTACTTATCGACAGTAACTGAAGTAAAAGGAAAGGGAAGGTCTGCTGGTCTTATAGGAAGTAGCGTTTATTTTTTAGTGAATCAAGGTCCCCAGTGTAGTTAACATTCTCTAAATTGAGAACAATTTAAAGGAGTAAACTCCTTAACGGGAGTGGTAAGTAGTTTTTCTTTCCTTTTTCTTTCTTGACATTGTAGTTGTTCTTAAGCTAATTTAAGGGTTAAGTCATGGCAGGAGATCCCAGCGCCGTGTCATGTTCCTCTTGTGGGATGTGGGAATTCAGGGCTCCTTCCTGTATCCCTGATTCCTTCACCTGCGGGAAGTGTGTCCAGCTGCAGCTATTGTTTGACCGCTTGACGGCTCTGGAGCTGCGGATGGACTCACTTTGGAGCATCCGCGATGCTGAGAAAGTCGTGGATAGCACGTTCAGTGAGTTGGTCACACCGCAGATAAAAATTACTGAGGGAGATAGTGAATGGGTGACCAACAGACAGAGGAAGAGTAGGAAGGCAGTGCAGGGGTCCCCTGCGGTCATCTCCCTCCAAAACAGGTATACCGTTTTGGATACTGTTGGGGGAGATGGCTCACCAGGGGAAGGTGGCAGTGGCCAGGTTCATGGCACCGTGGCTGGCTCTGCTGCACAGGAGGGCAGGAAAAAGAGTGGCAGAGCTATAGTGATAGGGGACTCGATTGTAAGGGGAATAGACAGGCGTTTCTGCGGACGCAACCGAGACTCCAGGATGGTATGTTGCCTCCCTGGTGCAAGGGTCAAGGATGTCTCGGAGCGGCTGCAGGACATTCTGGAGGGGGAGGGTGAACAGCCAGTTGTCGTGGTGCATATAGGCACCAACGATAAAAAACAGGATGAGGTCCTACAAGCTGAATTTAGGGAGTTAGGAGTTAAACTAAAGAGTAGGACCTCAAAGGTAGTAATCTCAGGATTGCTACCAGTGCCACGGGTTAGTCAGAGTAGGAATGACAGGATAGCTAAGATGAATACGTGGCTTGAGAGATGGTGCAAGCTGGAGGGATTCAAATTCCTGGGCCATTGGAACCGGTTCTGGGGGAGGTGGGACCAGTACAAATTGGACGGTCTGCATCTGGGCAGGACTGGAACCAATGTCCTAGGGGGAGTGTTTGCCAGTGCTGTTGGGGAGGGTTTAAACTAATGTGGCAGGGGGATGGGAACCGATGCAGGAAGTCAGTGGGAAATAAAGTGGTGACAGAAACAAAAGGCAGTAAGGGAGAGTGTACAGAACATGACCGGACAGATGGTCTGAGAAAGCAGGGCAAAGACCAAGGGAAGTCTAGATTAAACTGCATTTATTTCAATGCAAGAAGTCTGATGGGCAAGGCAGATGAACTCAGGGCATGGATGGGTACATGGGACTGGGATGTTATAGCTATTACTGAAACATGGCTAAGGGAGGGGCAGGACTGGCAGCTCAATGTTCCAGGGTACAGATGCTATAGGAAAGATAGAGCAGGAGGTAAGAGAGGAGGGGGAGTTGCGTTCTTGATTAGGGAGAACATCACGGCAGTAGTGAGAGGGGATATATCCGAGGGTTCGCCCACTGAGTCCATATGGGTAGAACTGAAAAATAAGAAGGGAGAGATCACTTTGATAGGATTGTACTACAGACCCCCAAATAGTCAACGGGAAATTGAGGAGCAAATATGTAAGGAGATTACAGACAGCTGCAAGAAAAATAGGGTGGTAATAGTAGGGGACTTTAACTTTCCCAACATTGACTGGGACAGCCATAGCATTAGGGGCTTGGATGGAGAGAAATTTGTTGAGTGTATTCAGGAGGAATTTCTCATTCAGTATGTGGATGGCCCGACTAGAGAGGGGGCAAAACTTGACCTCCTCTTGGGAAATAAGGAAGGGCAGGTGACAGAAGTGTTAGTGAGGGATCACTTTGGGACCAGTGATCATAATTCCATTAGTTTTAAGATAGCTATGGAGAAGGATAGGTCTGGCCCAAAAGTTAAAATTCTAAATTGGGGAAAGGCCAATTTTGATGGTATTAGACAGGAACTTTCAGAAGTTGATTGGGAGAGTCTGTTGGCAGGCAAAGGGACGTCTGGTAAGTGGGAGGCTTTCAAAAGTGTGTTAACCAGGGTTCAGGGTAAGCACATTCCTTATAAAGTGAAGGGCAAGGCTGGTAGAAGTAGGGAACCTTGGATGACTCGGGAGATTGAGGCACTAGTCAAAAATAAGAAGGAGGCATATGACATGCATAGGCAGCTGGGATCAAGTGGATCCCTTGAAGAGTATAGAGATTGCCGGAGTAGAGTTAAGAGAGAAATCAGGAGGGCAAAAAGGGGATATGAGATTGCTTTGGCAGATCAGGCAAAGGTGAATCCAAAGAGCTTCTACAAATACATAAAGGGCAAAAGGGTAACTAGGGAGAGAGTAGGGCCTCTTAAGGATCAACAAGGTCATCTAAGTGCGGAACCACAAGAGATGGGTGAGATCCTGAATGAATATTTCAAATCGGTATTTACGGTTGAGAAAGGCATGGATGTTAGGGAACTTGGGGAAATAAATAGTGATGTCTTGAGGAGTGTACATATTACAGAGAGGGAGGTGCTGGAAGTCTTAACGCGCATCAAGGTAGATAAATCTCCGGGACCTGATGAAATGTATCCCAGGACGTTATGGGAGGTTAGGGAGGAAATTGCGGGTCCCCTAGCAGAGATATTTGAATCATCCACCGCTACAGGTGAGGTGCCTGAAGATTGGAGGGTAGCAAATGTTGTGCCTTTGTTTAAGAAGGGCGGCAGGGAAAAGCCTGGGAACTACAGACCAGTGAGCCTGACATCTGTAGTGGGTAAGTTGTTAGAGGGTATTCTGAGGGACAGGATCTACAGGCATTTGGAGAGGCAGGGACTAATTAGGAACAGTCAGCATGGTTTTGTGAGAGGAAAATCATGTCTCACGAATTTGATTGAGTTTTTTGAAGGGGTAACCAAGAAGATAGATGAGGGCTGTGCAGTAGACGTGGTCTACATGGACTTCAGCAAAGCATTTGACAAGGTACCGCATGGTAGGTTGTTACATAAGGTTAAATCTCATGGGATCCAAGGTGAGGTAGCCAATTGGATACAAAATTGGCTTGACGACAGAAGACAGAGGGTGGTTGTCGAGGGTTGTTTTTCAAACTGGATGCCTGTGTCCAGCGGTGTGCCTCAGGGATCGGTGCTGGGTCCGCTGTTATTTGTTATTTATATTAATGATTTGGATGAGAATTTAGGAGGCATGGTTAGTAAGTTTGCAGATGACACCAAGATTGGTGGCATTGTGGACAGTGAAGAAGGTTATCTAGGATTGCAACGGGATCTTGATAAATTGGGCCAGTGGGCCGATGAATGGCAGATGGAGTTTAATTTAGATAAATGTGAGGTGATGCATTTTGGTAGATCGAATCGGGCCAGGACCTACTCCGTTAATGGTAGGGCGTTGGGGAGAGTTATAGAACAAAGAGATCTAGGAGTACAGATTCATAGCTCCTTGAAAGTGGAGTCACAGGTGGATAGGGTGGTGAAGAAGGCATTCAGCATGCTTGGTTTCATTGGTCAGAACATTGAATGCAGGAGTTGGGATGTCTTGTTGAAGTTGTACAGGGCATTGGTGAGGCCACACTTGGAGTACTGTGTACAGTTCTGGTCACCCTATTATAGAAAGGATATTATTAAACTAGAAAGAGTGCAGAAAAGATTTACTAGGATGCTACCGGGACTTGATGGTTTGACTTACAGGGAGAGGTTAGACAGACTGGGACTTTATTCCCTGGAGAGTAGGAGGTTAAGGGGTGATCTTATAGAAGTCTATAAAATAATGAGGGGCATAGATAAGGTCGATAGTCAAAATCTTTTCCCAAAGGTAGGGGAGTCTATAACGAAGGGGCACAGATTTAAGGTGAGAGGGGAGAGATACAAAAGGATCCAGAGGGGCAATTTTTTCACTCAAAGGGTGGTGAGTGTCTGGAACGAGCTGCCAGAGGCAGTAGTAGAGGCGGGTACAATTTTGTCTTTTAAAAAGCATTTGGACAGTTACATGGGGAAGATGGGTATCGAGGGATATGGGCCAAGTGCAGGCAATTGGGACTAGCTTAGTGGTATAAACTGGGCGACATGGACATGTTGGGCCGAAGGGCCTGTTTCCATGTTGTAACTTCTATGATTCTATGATCCTATGATTCTATGATTCCAGAGGCTCACTACTCTCTGGGAAGAGGAGAACTACCTAACTTTCAGTTTATTCCTACTCTTACATAGTTTAAATTTGTGTCCCCTAATCCTCCCCAATCTGTTACACTGGAATAATCTATCAATAGGGACACTATCCAGCCCTTTATTTATTTTACAGACCTCTATCAGGTCGCCTCTAAATCTACGCTGCTCTAAAGTAAATAGACTGAGGTCCTTGAGCCTATCCGAGTAGCTGAGGTTCTTTACGATAGGAATCATTTTTGTAGCTCTCCTCTAGACCTTTTCCAAGGCCGTTATATCACCCACCATTTGGGGGACAAAAACTGGGCACATTACTCCAGATGGATAGTGTATAATGACAAAATGATGTCCTTTGATTTATACTGAATGGTTCTATTAATGCAACCCAATACCCTGTTAGCTTTAGCTACAGTTTCTCTACATTGGTCAAGAAGCTTCAATTATCTATACACAATAGCACCAAGATCTTTTTCTCCCTCAACCTCTTTCAGTATTGAATATGAATATGAATATGAATGTGAGTAATAGTCACTTGGATTAGGTAGCAAAGGATGATTGGCACCCATGAAACCAGGGAAGGGGAGAAAATTATAATCATAAAATCATAGAGCACAGAAGGAGGCCATTCAGCCTGTGCTGGCTCTTTGAAAGAGCTATCAAATTAGTCCCACTCCCCTGCTCTTTCCCTGTAGCCCTGCATTTTTTTTCTCATTTCAAGTATATATCTAATTGCCTTTGAAAGCCACAACTAAATCTGCTTCCACTGCCCTATCAAGCGGCACATTCCACTTCATAACAACTCACTGAATAAAAAAAATCTCATCTCCCTTCCCGTTCTTTTGCCAATTGTCTTAAGTCTGTGTGTCTTGTGTCCTTAGGTTACTGACCTCCTGCCATTGGTAACAGTTTCAACTTATTTACTCTATCAAAGCCCTTCATAATTTTGAACATCTCTATTAAACCTCCCTTTAACCTCTGCTTGAAGGAGAACAATCCCAGTTTCTCCAGTCTCTCCATATAACTGAAGTTCCTCATGCCTGGTATCATTCTAGTAAATCTCCTCTACACCCTCTTCAAGACCTTGATATTCTTCCTACACTGTGGTGCCCAGAATTGGACACAATGCTCCAGCTGAGGCCTAATCAGTGATTTATAATTTGGCCACATAGTTGAAAGTGTGAATAACCAACTCCTTCTTATGTTGCCCATGGCCACATATGCAGATAAACATCTTCTACCATTTCTTATAAACCCCTTCATGGTCTAAGGTTATTATCTCATTAACTCTTGAAATTAGGAGAGATATACATGACCAGTTCAAACTTTTAGCAAATCTTTCTTCCTTGAGAAAAGCTTGAACCTCACTGTGATTCCAGGTCCTTTTTTCAAGTTGGGAATGAAAAAAGGCTTTTCAGCCCCACTAGTTAATCGTATCACTTATCACATTCAAGACCAAGTCAGACCCTCTCGATAATTCTATCTTAGCATCAAGCATGTTTCTCCATTTCATTGGCTGATTTGAGGAATCTGTTAACTTCTTTTTTAACTGAGTTCAAATTCACTGTTTCCTTTCATCAGTTAATATCTCTAAAGGTGAAGCAGCTACTTCTTGATTTACATTTGGCTTGTGTTTCCTTTGCTTATAATTATATCCCCTAGCTCTATTCAACTTTTGTACAAATAATTACTTCACACAGTGTCACCAATTCCCTTCATGATTTTAGAAACTCATGACTCCTAGTCTCTTCATCCTTTGAAATTATGCTGTGTGATTATTAGCTTATGAACACTTAATGTGTTTATAGAGTTCCTTTGTCTATTATTTTAACTTGTTTAAAGTCTTTGTTAAAATAGCGGACAAAGGAATTTCACACAAACACATTACGTGTTCATATGCTGAAATTTTCAAGGTAGACAATAATCTTTTTAACCAAAGAAAACAGATTTTGTTAGAAAGAAAAAACTTGTGCCTTTGCAGCCAAATTAAGTATTTTTGAAGCGTAGTCACTATTGTAATGTAAGAAACGAAGGAGCCAATTTGCACACAGCAAACTCCCACAAACAACAAAGAAATAAATGACTGAATCATCAGTTTTAGGTGTTGATTGAGGGATAAATGTTGGCCAGGACACTGGGGGAACTCTCCTGTTCTTGTTCGAATAGTTCCATGGGATTTTTTACGTGTGCCTGAGAGAGCAAATGGGGCTCCAGGTTAACATCTCATCTGAAACACCTCCAACAATGCAACATTTCCTCAGTACTGCACTGAAGTGTCAGCCTGGAGTATGTGCTCAAAGTCCTTCAACTTCTCTTCACTGATTGATTTAATTCTTTGTATCATCCTTGCTGCCTGTCTTTGAATTATTTCTAGTGCCTCTACATCATTTTGTAAATATGATAACCAGAACCATGCAGAACATTTCAAGTCTTGTCACACCAATGCTTTATAGAGTCTTATGATGATTGTTTGGACTTATTCACTGCTGGTCTATTTGCCTTGAACTTGAAGCCATACAAAGTGACAACCTTTTCAGTAGCTGATCAACCAACACACTCATTGGGCTCGAATTTAGCAGGCCTGCGGGTTCCCAGCGGGTGGTCCTCCGGGAGCGTCGAAAACGCGAACGGCGAAATTAGTGGGTTGCCCACGCGATCGTAGCAGGCAACCAACTAATAGGATCCAATTACCTGCTCCTCCGGGGTCCACGGCGCTGGCCTGCGCGTCGGGCGGGCTGCGCATGCGCAGTACGATCTGTCAGCTGGAGGCTCTCGAGTTAAAGGGGCAGTCCTCCACTGACAGATGCTGCAACCAATGGGACAAATTGCAGCATGGAGCAGCCCAGGGGGAAGGCTGCTCCCAGTTTAATGATGCCTCACCCCAGGTATCATCAGATGGGGTGAGGAGGAGGGGGAGGACACAGATCTTCCCCCCGGCGGGCGGGAGGAAGCGGCCTGCCTCTGCCACCAAGAAGGCCTGGCTCGAGGTGGCAGAGGGGGTCACCTGCGCCACCAACATATCGCCCACCTGCATACAGTGCAGGAGGCGCTGCAATGACCGCAGTAGGTCAGCCACAGTGAGAACACGAAGTCTTTCCCCTAAACTCCGTCTGCCACAACACTGCCCCCACCCCAAACCTCCTTCGGCACCGCCAACACTATTCTGTCACATCACCCTTCATGCCCACTCACACCCCATCCTCATCTTACCTCCACCTACTCACCTCGCCAGTACTCATCCTGCCACTAACACGCGACCCAATCCTCATACAATCTCATGGCTCCATCCCATACTCACCCTCTCGTGCATCTCCCTCACGGCCAGCCTCACTCAACCTGCCACCACCTGTGCTGCAGCCACAGGGCATGCATCACATATGTGCAGTAGGCAGGGTAAGGCAAACGTCTCGTCAGCATGAAGGGGGTGCACAAGGGTGTCTGAGGGTTTGTCATGGGTGTTACCCATATTGAATTTCAGAGCCACAAACAGCACACATTATATTGACACCACCACTGCCATGTCTCCGCGAATCCTGTCCATTGTGTCCAATAATGCCCGCTCCTGGGTATCACTATGAGGACCCACCACTGATGCCACCCATCGTGTTACTGCAGAGTAGGTGCAGGTGTATTTGCAGGGCTCGTCCGCGCAGACAACTGAGAGACATCGGCGGTGTTGCCGGCTGCACCCTGGAAGGATGCGGAGGAGAAGGTGTGGAGGACAGTGGTGACTTTGCCAGCGACAGGTAAGCAGTTGGTGCTGGGGCCAGGAGCAGCTCGGCATGAAAGAGGCTGCAGATCTCCACGACTACATGTCGAGCGAATCTGCGCCTCCCTGTGCACTGCTGCTGGGAGAGGTCCGGGGAGCTGCGCCTCGGTCTGTGGACCCTGTGGCGAGGGTAGTGCCCTCTGCGACGCGTCTCTCTCTGCGGTAGCCCTCCCTCCTGATGTGCAGGTGGGCGTGCAACCACACCGTGTTGGGGGGATCCACGTCTCTGCGGCGGACGGCGTGGACTGCGAGGCTGCTGGTGGTGGTCATGCTCTTCGTCCTCCGAGGGTGTCCACACACCACCCAACTGGCAGGTGTTGGTCTGAGGGGTTGTGCAGGGTAGGTGTGTGGGTCCTCGGACTGGGGCTGCGGTTTCGTGTCGGTCTGTCCTCTGGCTTGGCCGGGGGGTGGTGGGGGGCAGGGGTTGCCCTATGTGACGCGGTGGACTCCTGCGTGGTTGAGGGCGCTCCCCCGTGGAGCGCACCTTGGCACCTGCCACAGGCTGCTGGCTGCAACACGCCTGGTTTGAAGGGTCCTGTTTCCCCCAGTGTGGGAAACTGACTGCTTTGAACGTAAAATCCCACACTTCCTCTTTTGACAGCTGCTTCAGCTCATTAACTGACCACAACGAGCAAGTTAAGTGCTCTCAAGTGGAACCCCGCTGGCTTTAATTGCCTGCGGGATTCCCACCAGCGGGGCTTGCGCGCGCAGCCCCGCACGTCAGCGCGGTACCCGGAAGTGGCCGGGATTTCGTCCGAATCCGGTCACGTGATCGGAGATCGGGATTTTCGGGGGCCCCCCGCTGGAAACCCGCAGGTAACCCGACCCTAAAATCGAGCCCATTGTGACTCAATGCAAGCTCGATGAACAGCACCTCAACTTTCGACTAGGCACTTTAACCACTACTCCCATTTTCTCAGATAGAAGGTGCTGGTAATAGTTCTGCTGCTGCCATTTAAACCTCCTCTGGACCCAGCTTTTGTTTCTTTATTGTCCCATTACCACTGCCTTTTTGGCTTGTATCTTCATTCGTTTTGTCATTTAATCGCTCCTATTCTGTGACCCTATCACAGACCTTCCCTTTTGTTCTTCCATCCCCCTCCCCACTTTTTCCCTGGCTCTGTACTTGCTTATAGACTGTTAAATCTTTAACTTTTTCCAGTTCTGATGAAAGGTCATTAACCTGAATCGTAGGGGCCGATTTTGGGATGGCTGAGCGGGTGCGTTGGGAGCGGGGGGGGGCTCCAAAAATGGCGGAATCTCGGAGCAGGTTTGGAGCCCGGCTCCAACCCGCTCACTTCCGGGTTCCCCAATGGTGCAATTGGGTGCGGGTGCAGCTTCTGCATGCGGAACTCCCAACGGCAATTAAAGCCAGTGGGATGATAATTTAGATACTTATTTAGGTAGTTGAGGTACTTGACAGACCTCATTGAGTGAAGATTTTGGCTGGGGTGCAATTTTGAAGGATCCCCAGCCTGTTTCCCTTGCTATGGGAAATACTCCCTGTGGAGCAGACGTGTTTCAGCCAGCAGCCAGTGGGAGATGCAAAGGATTATTTGACAGGTGGGGAGAAAACCTCATTTATTGCAGCAGGGCACTCTGTCACTTCAGACAAAGTTTTGACTGCAACACCTTTGTTTTTCCACTCAAAATTATTAATTTACACCCTAAACTCTGCTGTGCAAACACATTTACCTACTTTGTGGACTCCTCTGGGAGTCCAACATCCTGCCCCTCTTCCATGCACCGAAAACCCGCAAGGGCTGGCTCCTTGGGGACAAGGGATACCTCCTGCACACGTGGCTCATGACACCTCTGAGGAACCTCACCACCGAGCAACAGCGTCGATGTAACGACAGCCACATCGCTACCAGGTCGACAATTGAGCATGTTATAGGGCTGCTCAAGATGCGCTTCAGGTGCCTTGATCATTCTGGGGGAGCGCTTCAATATGCACCAGACAGATTGGGACGCATTATAATCATCTGTTGTGTGCTGCACGACATGGCACAACAGAGAGGGGTGTCACTGGAGGAGGCCCCATCCACATCTGCCACCCATATTGAGGAGGAGGACGAGGAGGAGGAGGATGAGGAGGAGGAGGCAGAGGAGGAGGAGCAACCCATGGGCAGAACAGAGGCTCACCTGGCTGCTCGTGAGGCCAGGGAGTCACTGATATGTGAACGGTTCTCCTAACATCAGACAGTGTGAAGAGTCCAGTCCTCACACCACCTGGACAGAGGAGCGGCCACACCAGCCCCCTCCCCTGCCCCCTGCACAGAATAGTCATGCAACTACACATACATCCACTGTAGGGTGACCCATTGGGTGGCATCAAGTGTGGGTGTTCATGGTGAACCTCATGAAAGGGACTTATTACACAAGCCAGTCAAGAATGGCCAAGACGTGGCAGTAGTGGTGACAATAATAATATTTAATGTGAGTTGAACAAAAATCAAATATAAATAAAATACATGACAAACCGTCAAACACCTTTGTGCTCACAAAACCTTTGCCTTACACTTCCGACTACTCCTACATGGTGCTTCTCCTGTGGCTGCAGAAAAGGTAGTGGCAGGTTGCTATTGTTCATGCCCTGACCGATTAGATGCTTTGGGCCGACGCCCTCTGGGTTTCGGTGCCTGTGAGGGCCCCTGCAAAGACTGCTCCACCTACACCTGTGCAGAGGCACACTCGACCACCTGGTTGTTTAAGGCGGCAGAAAGTTGCTCACACTGAGTTCAAAGGGCCGTTGTCAGGGCCTCAATAGACTCATTGGTGAGCTGCGCTTGATGCTTGATGGAGGCTAGCCTTCCCTCCATCGCAGGCATTCCCGCACTTACCCGTGACACTATATCAGAGATGCCCTCACGTCTCTGTGACAGTATCTTGCCGATCCCCTCCTGTACCTGTTCCACCATTCCACTCATGCAGGAGTTGGACTCCTCCATCCTCTGTGTGATTGTGGAGAGTGCGCGTGGCACCTGTTCCACCACCTCGTAAATGTGCTGCTGCCCTTCGATCATTCTCCTTTTAAAGGATGGCCCCCAGGGTTCAGCATCTGTGTCCAGCTGAGCAGAGCCTAGTGAAGAATGTTCCCACCAAGGCGGACTCTCCGCAGCCGCCCCTGCCACCAGTGTCTGCTCGTGCTCACATGTGTGTGGTGACTCATCATGTGCAACCCCAACTAAGTGAGGACGGGGACCCATCGAAGTGTGTGTATCTGCACTAGTGGATGGCTCACTCAGATGTGACGGTGCCCCCTCAGAGGCCGGCAGGTCCTCTGAGGAATCGCCCTCCGCCGTCACGGCGATCGCTGAAGGCCCTGTAAGAGAACAGAAGGCAATATTAAGCATGATGACAGATGTTGAGGTGCTGAAGATGGCAAGGCATGTTAACATCAATTGATATTGTGTGTGCTGAATGTTACAGTTCTGTCACCAGACGTTTGTCAGGTGCCAGTCTCGGCGTCCCTGATGGACAGGCGTTCGAGGGTGCGGCTCAGCTCCAGCTCCTCCTGCTCCCCGTCTGTAAGCACGACTATCTGTTGCGGTCCCTCTCCGGTCTTCGCCCTCTCCCGTTCATTCTGGACTCTCTTCTCCTATAAGGCGAGAAAGTAGAGAGGCGTGAGTGAGTGATGGTGACGTGGCCAAACGCTGAATGCATTGATTTGGGTGAGGCTGACCGTGAAAAAGATGCATCAGAGGGTGAGTATGAGACAGAGCCATGACATTGTATGGGGATTGGGTTGAGTGGTCCTGGTGGGATGAGTACTGGGGAGGTGAGTAAGTGCAGGTAAGTTGAGGATGAGGTTTGAGTAGGTGTGAGGAGTGATGTGATAGAGTAGCGTTGGCAGTGCCAAAGGAGTTGTGGGGTAGGGGCGGTGATGTGGAAGACAGAGTGTAGGAGAATGAGTACGTTTATTAACTTTATCTGACCTAGTTAGGTCATTGAAGCGCTTCCTGCACTGTATCCAGGTGAGGGATACATTGTGGGTGCTGCTGACCTCCTCTGCCACCTCGAGCCAGGCCTCCTTGTTGGCAGAGGCAGGCAACTTCCTCCCGTCCGCCGGGTAGAAGATCTCTCTCCTCCTCCTCACCCCATCCAGTAAGACCTGGAGTGAGGCATCATTAAATCTGGGGGCAACCTTTCCCCTGGGCTGCTCCATGGTGCTGTGTGGTTCTTTTCTGCAGGATCGGTGATTGGAGAACTGCCCCTTTAAATAGGGCTCCTCCAGCTGACAGCCTGTGATGCGGGTGCGCAGTCCGCCCTTTGCGCAGGTTTCTGACGGGAATCCCGGAAGCCACGTTAAGTGGCTTTAATTTACCTGCGATCACGTGGTGAACGGACGGATTTTACTGGGCGGGTTACCCACGCCAACCCGCCTCCCTGGTAATATCGGGGCCATAATCTCTGTTTCTCTCTACAGATGTTGCCTGACCTGCTGAGTGTTTCCAGCATTTTCTGTTTTCATAGCGCATTCATATTGTTTGAAACATTCCTCATTTTATAATCATATTTCTCATTTTAATACTTTTACATATTACTTAACATTTCTCACTACCAGATACCATTTGCTACTCATTGCCTCAGTTAATACTTGTTTATAAATCATTTTGAATATATCCCTTTCCTTTGAACATCCTGCTTTCCCACACAACTTGACACCCCTTGCAAAGTTGGCAATCTACATTCTATGTCTTCATCAATGTTATTTGGTAAAATTATAAACAGCTGGGATCATAGGAGTGATCTATGGGAACTCTGCGATCCACAGCTGCCCAATGAGACCTATTACCATTGATAACAACCATCTGTGTCCAACTATCCAGCCAACTAATAATCCAATTTCAAATTTCTTCTTAGATCCAATGAGCTTTTACTTCACCTGCAAGTTTCTTACAGGAACCTTATCAAATTGTGAAGATATATAATGGTAACCTCCTTACCTCCATCTACTAAGTGGTACATCCTCAAAGAATTCCAATAAATGAATATTTCATAAACCCACATAGGCCTGTATTTATTGCCTACACTCATGCTACATGCACTTAAACTGCTTCCTTGTTAATGAACTCCACTTTCTTTATCATAATAACAAAATCAAACTTATGGACTGATATTTTCTAGGAAGATGATTCTTATCTTTTTTGTAGATTGGAAGCACACTTTTTGGTAGCACTTCTAACTTCTATAAAATTCCCACTGTCTCTACTTCCCCCAGTTCTCTAATTTCTTTTAGTACTCTCCATTTCATGGATGATGAAGAATATTAGGTCAATAGTAAAGTCCCAGGTGGAGGTATACAATAATGTTCACGCCAGTAATACATAAGTAAGCTAAGAGAAAAGAGACTAAAGCGTAAAACAGAACAAACAATGACAAATTAGGAGGACTAAAAGTGACTAACAATTGACCTGAAAGGAATGAGCAAAGGCTTTTATAAGCACATCAGAAACAAAGAGAGATCAAAGGGACCAAGTGTTATCTATAAAGACACTTACCTATATCAAGAACGGGTCCAGCTCCATCTTGAAGGCATATAGAGAATCAGCATCCACCAGACCAGCCGGCAATGTATTCCGGAGGCTCACTACTCTCTGGAAGAAGAAGAACTGCCTAACATCCAGTCTATTCCTACTCTTACATAGTTTAAACTCATATCCCCTGGTCCTCCCCAATCTGTTGAACTGAAATAATCTAACAATAGGGTTGTTATCCAGCCCTTTAATTATTTTATAGACCTATATCGGGTCACCTCTAAATCTACGCTGCTCTATCTAAGTAGCTGAGGTTCTTTAAGATAGGAATCATTCTTGTAGTTCTCTTCTGGACCTTTTCCAAGGCCACTGTATCACCCGCCATGTGGGGACACCAAAACTGGGCACAGTACTCCATTTGCGATCTGACCAACGATCTGTATAGAGCCAAAATGGTGTCCTTTGATTTGTACTGAATGGTTCTATTAAATACAACCCAATACCCTGTTAGCTTTAGCTATAATTTCTCTATATTGGTCATGAACATTCAGTAATCTGTGCACAATAACACCTAGATCTTTTTCTCTCTCAACCTTTTACAGTATTGTTCCCTGCAAATGATATGTGTATTCTGTGTAGGCCCTACCAACATGCATGACACTACATTTATCTAAATTAAACACCATTTGCCAATGTGTGGCCAACTCCCCTAGCACATCTATATCTTTTTGGATTTAATTGCACTCCTCTACCGTCTTAACGCTTGCACAGATTTTGGTGTCATCTGCAAACTTATACCGTGCTCCCAACACCTCTGTCCAAGTCATTAATAAAGACCGTGAAGAGTAGTGTGCCCAGGACCGATCCATGGGGGAATGGTCCTAGATGATACCAAGGATGAGAGGATACAGTTATGACAAGAAATTTTAAAAAATAACTCAAGTTGAATTCACTTGGCAAAGAATGTACAGAGGGGACCAAATAGAAATGTTCAAAATTATGAAAGGCTAAATAGTGAAAGATTATTTCAATTGATCGATGAGTCAATGCTTGGTACTAAAAGCACAAAAGGGGAGGTTAGAAATAATTTTGCAAAGCAAACTGTTAGTGGAATATGAATGCTTTACCTTTATTGGAGCCAGTCAGTCATCGGTGATGGAAATTATGCAAGCACGGCCAGAAAAATCGCAGGTTATGGTACTCACTCCCTTTCCATCTGTTCTGTGCTTTGCACAAATTTGCCTGTCAGCTGCTGCCTGCTTCAATTTAAATTCAAAACCACACAAATAAACAACAACAACAACCACTTGCATTTATATAGCACCTTTAATGTAGTAAAAACATCCCAAGGCACT
The DNA here is from genome assembly GCF_035084215.1 of Heptranchias perlo. Lineage (NCBI taxonomy): Eukaryota > Metazoa > Chordata > Chondrichthyes > Hexanchiformes > Hexanchidae > Heptranchias > Heptranchias perlo. The sequence goes on from NC_090327.1 coordinate 107,696,751, forward strand.
TCACAGGAGCGTTATCAGACAAAATTTGACACCGGGTCACATAAGGAGATATTAGGACAGGTGACCAAAAGCTTAGTCAAAGAGGTAGATTTTAAGGAGCGTCTTAAAGGAGGAGAGAGAGGTCGAGAGGAGAAGTTTTGGGAGGAAATTCCGGAGCTTAGGGCCTTGGCAGCTTAAAGCACGGCTGTCAATGGTGGAGCGATGAAAATCGGGGACACACAAGAAGCCAGCATAGGAGGAGCACAGAGACCTCGGAGGGTGTAGGGCTGGAGGAGGTTACAGAAATAGAGTGAAGCGAAGCCAGGGAGGAATTTAAAAACAAGAATGAGAATTTTAAAATCAAGGCATTGCTGGACTGGGAGCCAATGTAGATCAGCGAGCACAGGGGTGAAAGGTGAACAGGACTTGTTGCGAGTAGGATGCAGGCAGCAGAGTTTTGGATGAGCTCAAGTTTATGGAGGGTGGAAGGTGGGATGCCGGCCAGGAGAGCTTTGGAATAGTTGAGTCTGGAGATAACAAAGGCATGGATGAAAGTTTCAGCAGCTGATGAACTGAGGTAGGAGCAGAGATGGGCGATATTACGGAGGTGGAACTAGGCGGTCTTGGTAATGGAGAGAATATGGGGTTGGGAGCTCATCTCAGGGTCAAATAGGATGCCAAGGTTGTGAACAGTCCGATTTAGTCTCAGACAGTGCCCAGAGAAGGGAATGGAGTCGATGGCTAAGGAACGGATTTTGTGATGGGGACCGAAGATGACGGCTTCAGTCTTCCCAATATTTAACTGGAGGAAATCAGATGTTAATGGGGGAGCCTACAAAATCCCTGAATTCTTTTTGTGATCTGAGCTCCCCTTTAAAATGGCCAGTAAAGACCAGCCAGACTCTAACCTCTTGTGAAGAGATTTATTAAAGCTACACTACTACTTTCTTTTTGGTGCCATTCAGTTCTAAGCTGTGGGAATTGATTTAAGTGCTTCTATCTCACTAGGTTTAATGGAACAGGATGAAGAATGCAGAAGGAATGCTATGGATATCAGACAGCACCAGAGGTGAAGCGTTTTGTCACACCATTATGCCACCAACTATACCTGCAGGCCCAGGCAATGATAAATGAGAACTGCTTTTGTGGGCTTAGCCTCATTAGAGAGGCAGTTACAGAGCTATTCCATCTACTTGCAGGACACCTCCAATCACTTCCACCAAAGAAATGGCATTGTTAATGACAGTCCTTCATCAACTTAGGCTCTTTCTAAACTACCACAGAACACACATGCAATATCAGACAAATTGCTGTCCACAGGTGTATCAAATAGATGTCGATGCATTCTTCAGCAGGGACAACAGCTTCATCTCTTTTCCCACTGAACATCAATAGCAGCATGACAGGGCTACCCAATCTCACAGCGCTGCTGGATTTCCCAAAAGATGTTGATTGCACCCATGTAGTTATCTGGGCCCTTAGGCACAATTCAATGACCTATGTGAACAGAAAAGGTTCCCAATTGATCAATGTGCAGCTCGTCAATCACCACCAGTACTGTGTTGTCTGTTGGGTCACAAGCTTGATTTGTAATTTTTTTTTACCAAATTAAGTTTTTGCAGCAAGAAATACTTGTTCCTTGCTTATTCTGGTTTTTCTACAATGGTAGCAGTGGGGATTGATTTTCTCACTGTTTTCAGAAAGTATTCCACTTCATCACTGCCAAGAGACTAATAATGGATGTAGGTTTTGTGTCTGAAAACAAGACAATGAACAGTTTTTAAATTCAGTGCAGTTAAAAGCTGGGCTATTGTCCATGTTCACTCCTTGGTATATGCCAAATGATATGTATTTTGTGCAACTGAGAACTAACTGTGCTTGCTGACATAGGTTTCACAATCTTTATCAAAAGGTATTGGGAGCATTCATCGATTATTATTAGATATCTCTGTACGAGGTAAAGGACACAAGGTGCAACACTGTGTTCAAAGTTATATAGTGCATGCTTTTCCTTACACAATTCTTCAGAACACTGGTCTTGTTGTGTACTCCATCCTGTTTTAATCACCTATCTGGCTGTACTCATCAGAAAACATGGAGTGGAATATATCTATGCTGCAGTTGCCAAATTCTTAAAATCTATGCCTACTTTTAACCATCGTCCATCTGGCAATCCTGACATCCATAGTAGCTGCACCTGCAAGAAAGAGGGCTCCACGATTCTCGGACAATGCTCTGGAGGCCCTGGTGGAAGGCGTGGACCAAAGGGGGGCAAGCTTGTACCCGCAGGGTGGTTGCTGACCCTCCAGACTACATCTGTGTAGGCATTGGCAGGCTGTGGTGCAGGAGGTGAATGCTAGGAGCATTGCCCCACGCATGTGGGTGCAGTGCCGGGAGAAGTTTAATGATTTGACACGAGTGGTCAAGGTGAGTGAATGCAAGTGTCAAGTGACACATCCTACTAACTGCACCAATACTCCATGCACAACACCTCCCGTCACCCACCCACCCACCAACAAACACTGCCACCCATACGCAATGCTGCATCTCACCCGTACATTGCACACACTTGCAGGCTGCACAACCACCACTCACAAGTCACACAAACTGGCAGCTAATCGACCATGACAGGCACATCACCCACACACCTTGCAGGACACTCACTGACACACTGTCCTCTGTCTTGCATGAGAAGGTGAGGTATAACACCCGGCAGCAGGAGGGACCTGATCTGGACGGGCAAGTCTACACATCCTCACCCCACTAGAGGAGACGGTGCTGCGGATCATTGGGCGGGCCGTCGCTGCAGCCGTCACAACGTGCCGCGCTGGAGGTCCCGGTCAAGGGGGTCTCCGCATATCTAATGCTCCTTCTCCTTTTCCACATCTCTCTCCTCCCATAATCTTTTCTGACTCACGTGCTGCACACGCTGCCAGCACGCACCTCTTACTCACTCTTCTCCCCACTCCACAACTCAACCTGTTTCCCTTTGTCATTGCAGATACCCAAGAACACGTGACGGCACCCGAGGAGGAGGAGGAGGGGGACACTGAAGCCACATTGTCACTCGATCTGACACTCGCTTCCACCAGCTCAGAGACTGTCACTGTGCGTCCTTTAGAGGTTAGGTTATACGAGGGATCCGCACGAGGTGAGACACCGAGCACAAGAGCGCAGGAGCCGGGGCGGAGGGAACGGATACCACAGGTGCCAACTCGCCGGAGGGGTCAGATGAGGACTTCGATGGGCCAGGCTACAGAAGATGGCTGATAGGCGTACACCAACAAATGCTTGGGGCACTGGAAAACCTGCCAGAAAGCCTGCACATAATGAGAAGGGGCATGGAGGAGTCCAGCTTCAACTTGGCACAGGGCTTTGCACAGAGCTTGGAGCCCATCCTTTCCCACATGGAACGGGTGGTCACCTCCATCAGCACACCTGTGGAACCCACCATGATGCAGTGTCTGATGACTGATGTCACAGCATCCATTGCAGCACAAACATCTGCCATCCAAGGTCTGACTGCTGCCTTGGAAGCTCAGACTGCTGCTTTCGTGTCTCTGCGGACCACTGTGGAACGGGGCTTCCAGGGCATCATAGCACTCCAGCAATCCGTTCTCCAGCCGATCACCAAGATTGCTGAGGCGCTGCCCCAGGAGAGTGGCAGTGGCGCCATGGCAGTCGGACCTGCTGTCCTCTCTCGCGGCGGACACAGAGGAATTCATCAGGAGAATGAGGCTCCGGGAATTCTACCACAAACCCCAAGATTTCAGCAGCGAACCCAATGAGACAATGACGATCCGGAACAGCAGACAGAGGGATCCGCGGTACAGCAACCGAAGAGGAAAGAGTCAAACTGGACTCCTCCGGAGGGTCGCTGCCCTCAGCTGGACATGTATGCTCAAGCTGTCAGGAAATGCGTCAATGCCAGATTCATCAGCCGCACTCAGAAGACAGTCCAGAATGTCACCCGAGCACAACGCAACGCCATCAACGCTCTCAAGACCAACCGCAACATCGTCATCAAACCAGCGGACAAAGGAGGAGCCATAGTCATACAGAACAGAACAGACTATTGCAAAGAAGCATACCGACAACTGGACAACCAGGAACACTACAGACGGTTACCCGCAGATCCGACCAAAGAACACACCCACCAGCTCAACAAACTGATCAAGACCTTCGATCCAGACCTTCAAAGCATCCTACGCATTCTCATCCCACGTAATCCCCGCGTGGGAGACTTCTACTGCCTCCCAAAGATACACAAAGCCAACACACCCGGACGTCCCATCGTATCAGGCAACGGAACCCTGTGTGAGAACCTCTCTGGATACATCGAGGGCATCCTGAAACCCATCGTACAGGGAACCCCCAGCTTCTGTCGCGACACTACAGACTTCCTACAAAAACTCAGTACCCACGGACCAGTTGAACCAGGAACACTTCTCACCACGATGGACGTCTCGGCACTATACACCAGTATCCCCCACGATGACGGCATCGCTGCGACAGCATCAATACTCAACACCAACAACAGCCAATCTCCGGAAGCCATCCTACAACTCATCCGCTTCATCCTGGATCACAATGTCTTCACCTTCGATAACCAGTTCTTTACCCAAACACACGGAACAGCCATGGGGACCAAATTCGCACCCCAATACGCCAACATTTTCATGCACAAGTTCGAGCAGGACTTCTTCACTGCACAAGACCTCCAACCAACACTATACACCAGATACATCGACGACATTTTCTTTCTATGGACCCACGGCAAGGAATCACTAAAGAGACTACACGATAACATCAACAAGTTCCATCCCACGATCAAGCTCACCATGGACTACTCCTCAGAATCAGTTTCTTTCTTGGACACACGAATCTCCATCAAAGACGGGCACCTCAGCACCTCACTCTACCGCAAGCCCACGGACAACCTCACGATGCTCCACTTTTCCAGCTTCCACCCTAACCACGTCAAAGAGGCCATCCCCTATGGACAGGCCCTGCGAATACACAGGGTCTGCTCAGACGAGGAGGAACGCGATGGACACCTACAGACGCTGAAAGACGCCCTAGTAAGAACGGGATATGACGCTCGACTCATCGATCGACAGTTCCGACGGGCCACAGCAAAAAATCGCATAGACCTCCTCAGGAGACTAACACGGGACGCAACCAACAGAGTACCCTTTGTCGTCCAGTACTTCCCCGGAGCGGAGAAACTACGCCATGTTCTCCGCAGCCTTCAACATGTCATCAATGAGGACAAACACCTCACTATGGCCATCCCCACACCTCCACTACTCGCCTTTAAACAGCCACCCAACCTCAAACAGACCATCGTTCGCAGCAAACTACCTAGCTTTCAAGAGAACAGCGTCCACGACGCCACACAACCCTGCCACGGTAACCTCTGCAAGACATGCCAGATCATCGACACAGATACCACCATCACACGAGAGGACACCACCCACCAGGTGCATGGTTCATACTCCTGTGACTCGGCCAACGTTGTCTACCTCATACGTTGCAGGAAAGGATGCCCCAGAGCATGGTACATTGGCGAGACCATGCAGACGCTGCGACAACGGATGAATGGACACCGCGCAACAATCGCCAAACAGGAGGGTTCCCTCCCAGTCGGGGAACACTTCAGCAGTCATGGACATTCATCCACCGACCTTCGGGTAAGCGTACTCCAAGGCGGCCTTCGAGACACACGACAACGCAAAATCGTCGAGCAGAAATTGATAGCCAAGTTCCGCACCCATGAGGACGGCCTCAACCTGGATCTTGGGTTCATGTCACGCTACACGTTACCCCACCAGCGAACAAATGTTATCTGTTTTTAATATAATGGGTCATTTGCTGGCTCTCTCTGCCTTCCGGATGTTTCTGCCTCTCTCTGTTTTTTTTCTCTGTTTTTTTTCCCTGTTTGTTTTTTTGTTGAATGTGTATTCGGGGGTTCTGCAGGTGACACCTCTCTGTCTGAACACGGTGATTGCCTTGGCAACGGGCAGTTGCAGGGGCAGTCTGTAAACACCATGTATTGTTCTATATGTATAAATGAGTAGGCTTCAAGGAGCTCTTGAAACATTTGCCTGAGGAAGGAGGAAATCTCCGAAAGCTTGTGAATTTAAAATAAAATTGCTGGACTATAACTTGGTGTTGTAAAATTGTTTACAACTCTCTCAGGATGACAGCATTCCTGCTCCCACCCCTGCCACTCCGCCAGTGCCCCTGTTGTTGCCTCTCGGCCAGTCAGGCCAGGCTGCTGCAGCCCATGCTGTGATGGTGCAGTCTGAAACCGGGCCCTCCAGGCCCAGAGCTGCTTGAGGTCGTCCTCCAAGGCCATCTGGATGTTCCTCCATTGAAGGCCAGCAGCCTCCCACCACCCATGCTCCAGCCACTGGGGAAGCACCTCGTAGGAGCACTAGGAAAGGTAAAGGCTCATGAACAACAGGCACTAAGGGAATGCACAAGGGTGAATAGTTCTGTTATGTTTGCATATTTTCATTTATTAATCCATAAATGAGAGTTTGATTTTGCATTTGGTGGTGGTTTTTATTCATGCAATGAGCTGAGAGGGACACCAATGTGTAATCTGATGGAGGGCAATTTGATTGTCTTGTGGGAGGGGAAAGGTGGGGAATGTAGGACTGTTGGTGAGTTGGAGGATGTAGTTCCAATTATTGATAGCGGGCACGGATCAGGCGAGCACGCACTGCCCTTGCAGACAAGGTGTGTGGTTCCTGCTGAACCCTTGGTCTTCCTCCACTTCCAGTTCCAGCTCCAACCCCTCCTCCTGCTCCTCCTCAGCCTCTTCCTCCTCCTCCTGCTCCTCCACCTCTGGCTCAGGATCTTCTGCAGTCATTGGTGGCAAAGGCTGGTCCCTCATGATGGCAAGGTTATGCAGCATGCAGCAGACCACCACGAATCTGCCCACCCACTCAGGGGAGTACTGCAGGGCTCCTCCAGACCAGTCTAGGCAGCGGAAGTGTTGTTTGAGGAGGCCTATGGTGTGCTCCATGATGTCGCGTGTTGCAGCATGGCTCTCATTATAGGCCTGCTGTGCACGTGTGCGTGGATTCCTGACCGGTGTCATGAGCCACGTCGTGAGTGGATAGCCCTTGTCACCCAGTAGCCAGCCTTTGACTTGCCGAGTCAGATGAAAGATAGCTGGCACGTTGGACTGCTGCACGACGAAGGCATCGTGCCTACTCCCAGGGTATGGGGCATCGACCTCCTAGTTGCAATGCATGTGGTCGCACACCAGCTGCACGTTGAGGGTGTGGAAGCCCTTTTGGTTGACGAAGATGGCCGAGTTGATGTGCAGGGCACGCGGGGCAATATGTGTGCAGTCCATGGCACCCTGCACCATGGGGAAGACAGCAATGCGGGCGAACCCCCGTGCTCGCTCGTTCTGATTGTCTCTGTCAAGAGGGAAGGTGATGAACCTGTTCCTCATGTGGTCTGTGACCTCCTTTATGCAGCAGTGCACTGCGTATTGCGAAATGTTGCACATGTCGCCAGCAGAGGCCTGAAATGCTCCTGAGCCGTAGAAATTCAGTGCCATGGTGACTTTCACAGCCACAGGCAATGCTGTCCTCACCCTGCTCTGAAGCTGCAGTTGTGGCCAGACCAGTTGACAGATCTCAGTCACGGCTTCCTTGGTGAACCTCAGGCATCGGATGCAATCCTCCTTGGTCATGTTGAGGTAAGAGAGTTGATCCCGGAAGGCCCTCATTGGGTAGGGCTTCCTGTTCTGCTCTGCGCCTCCTCGTCCTCCGTCTCCTCGCAGCTTGACCTGCTGGGCGTGGCCTCTCTGCATGCTCCCGGTCATGCTCAATGCCCAGCGGGAGCCCTAGCAGACCGCCCATGGCTGGCAGGAATGTTGTTCCACCAGGGTTGTAACTTTCTGACCCGTAAGGCAGTACCTGCCAAACCACTCTCAAAAGTAGTATAGGAACTCTCAATAAGAATAGGGAGCTTCAAAAAACACTTCCTTCTCCTCCAGCAGCCAGAAGCAATAGTCCAGCAACTAACCTGCAACACCTGCATGGTCCCTTTAAATAGAGCTGGTGGGAGGGGTCCTTCAGGCAGTGCAAGAAACGTTTGGATGGTCAGGGATAAGACTGTGCACTGAGTTGAGCGTTAAGGTTGAAAATGGTGTGTATCACTTTAAATCAGCGTTGCACACTGATTGCAGCCATTTTGCCATTTTCACCTTACTTTACATGCTTCCAGCGTCCGGTATTACCCTATACCAAGATGGCGTCTGGCGCACGTCACGCAGGAAACGTGCGTGCGCATCTAAGACGCCATCTTGGATGTTGGAGAGCGCGTGTATCGCCGAAACAACGGACGCTACACGGACCAATTTAGCGCCCCATAACTCTCGAAATTACATTGATGGCAATGAAATTGATGTAGTCTTCTGTAGTTCTTCAGGGTTTCATCAGATTGTGCTGACATCTAAGCTTGTACTTTACTGCAAATGTTAACTGCAATACCAAGAAAGAGTTGATATTTGTGTAGCACCTTTCATGTCCTCAAGGTGTCCCAAAGTACTTCACAGCCAATAAATTACTTTTAAAGTGTAGTCACCATTATGTAGTCAAATGTGGCAGCTAATTTGCACATAGCAAGGTCCCACAAGTAGCAAATGAAATGACTCATCAGTTGATCTGTTTTGATGATGTTGGTTGAAGGAGGGATGTTGGCCAGGACATCATGAGAAAACATTGCTATTTTTCAAATAGCGCCACGGAATCTTTTGCATCCACTTAAGCAGGCAAAATGTTAAAGTTTAACATCTCAGGGGAAATCTTAACTCTTCCCGCTCGGTGGGAACGGAATGGACAAGCAGTTAAAATAGAGCAGCTCTATTTCCTGCTCCGCTCCCACTGATTTCCAATTTTAACGCTATTGGTTTTGGTGACGGATGAGGTGTCCACCAGACTGAGCCAGGAGCCTCATGCATAAATGCTAATTGGGGTGCAACGACGTCAGTAGAACCCCGTTGACATTTTAACCCCATCCTGAGTGGGGCGTCTGCTGTGGCCGCCCCACTCCATGAAACCTGGTTTGAAGGCAGTGGACGCCCTCCAATGTAAATAAAATACGTTCCTTGGTGGGGCCAGGAACAGCAGGAATACTCCTCTGGGCCCCACAATGATAGCCTCTCCTGCCCTGGGCTCCACCCATCTCAATCCCTGAGACCCTGCTGAACAACCGCCCCCCGCCCCCCCCCCATGGCGACTTACCTGCATATCAGCCTGTTTTCCCATAGGGCTGACGGGCGGCTTCCAGGCTGATCAAAATTCCTCCCTCGCCCGCTGGCCAGATGCTGCTTTCTGCCCATTTCAGACGGGCAGCTGATCGACGGTATGTAGATGAGTTAAAATACCCGGACCTGGAAATTTATGCCAGCAAGGCTGTTTCGCACCCACCCCACCCACTGTCCACCTGAAAATTGGCTTCAGTTTAAAGTCCACCCCCCTCACCTGAAAACACTGGACCTCCGACAATGCAACCCTCTTTCAGTACTGTGCTGAAGTGTCAGCGTATGTTTTGTGCTCCTGCCCTGGCTTGGTGAAGTCCTGAAACAACATGGAATATCTGTCAATTTACAAGCAGTTAAGTAGTTTCCATGCACTACTGTGCTGAAAGTGTGCATTAGGTTGCTTTAGATTATTTTTGCTGGCTTCATAGGTAGTCAAAGGAAAAATAACATACCATATTGCAAGACTACTGTGTCACAGATAAACTGCTGAATAATTGACCATCAAGCTACTGAACTCTCCAGCTGCACCATTTCCTAATCAACATTGATACTCTCCTTGCCAATGACATCAAGGGTGTTGTCCTTGAAAGGGGTCAGGGGTTTAAAATGTTTGGGCCCCACCTCTATAGGTTTGCTCCCAACGAAATAATATACTGTACCAGCTTGTCCTGCAAGCAGAAGAATGGCACAAAGATATTGAAAATGCACAGAACATTGACCATGTTATAAAACCGCAGAGCCTCTGAGGCGTACTACCTACAATTGGAAGGTGCATTGTGTAAAGCTCATTTAAGAATTGTTGTTGGGCACGCAGTTGTAAGTAGACCATAGATCTTATATATCCCCATTTATATGAAGCATTCTTTGTCCTGGTCCTATTATGTCAATACTGCAATTGAGTAACTTCCTGTTACTGCTTAACCATGAAGGGATTAAAGTATGAATAGAGATGACTTTTTATATATCTACTTGTGACACATGTCTGTCATACATACAGTATTTTTGGTTTACCATAGAAAGTACAGAGGAGATCTTAAAAAGGGAATAAGAGGGGCAAAGAAAGCATGAGAATAGATTAGCGGCTAGCATAAAAGGGAACACAAAAATCTTTTAGAAACATAAAATTGGAGAAGGGGTAGTCAAAGGAAGGGTGAGACTGATTAGGGATATAAAAGGAGATCTTCTTGTGGAGGCAGAGGGCATGGATGAGGCATTAAATGAATACTTTGCATCCGCTTTGACTAGAGAAGAGGATGCTGCCATTGTAGCTGTAAAGGAGGAGGTAGTAGCAATGTTGGATAGGATAGAAATAGATAAAGAGGAGGTACTTAAAAGATTGGCAGTACTCAAAGTCGAAAAGTCACCCGGTCCAGATGGGCTGCATCCTAGGTTACTGAGGGAAGTAAAGGTGGAAATTGCGGAGGCTCTGGACACAATCTTCCAATCCTCCTTAGATATTGGGATGGTGCCGGAGGATTGGAGGATTGCAAATGTTACACCCTTGTTCAAAAAAAGGGAGAGGGATAAACCCGGTAATTACAGGCCAGTCAGCCTAACATTAGTGGTGGGGAAATTTTCAGAGACAATAATCCGGGACAAAATAAATTGACACATGGAAAAGTATAGGCTAACAAATGAAACTCAGCATGGATTTGTTAAAGGAAAATCGTGTTTGACTAACCTGATTGAGTTCTTCGATGAAGTAACGGAGACGGTTGATGAGGGTAGTGCAGTTGATGTTGTGTATATGGACTTTCAAAAAGCATTTGATAAAATAGCACATAATAGACTTGTCAGCAAAATTAAAGACCATGGGATTAAAGGGACAGTGGCAGCATGGATACCAAATTGGCTAAAGGATAGAAAGCAGAGAATAGTGGTGAACGGTTGTTTATCAGACTGGAGGGAAATTTACAGTGGTGTTCCCCAGGGGTCAGAATTAGGGGTCATTGCAGATGACACGAAACTTGGAAATATAGTAAACAATGTGAAGGATAGTAACAGACTTCAGGAGGAAATAGACAGACTGGTGAAATGGGCAGACACATGGCAGATGAAATTTAACACAAACAAGTGTGAAGTGATACATTTTGGTAGAAAGAACGAGGAGAGGCAATATAAACGAAATGGTACAATTTTAAATGGGGTGCAGGATCAGAGACCTGGGGGTGCACGTTCACAAATCTTTGAATGTGGCAGGACAAGTTGAGAAGGCTGTTAAAAAAGCATGTGGGATCGTGGGCTTTATTAACAGAGGCATAGAGTACAAAAGCAAGGAAGTTCTGCTAAACCCTTATAAAACATTCATTAGGCCTCAGCTGGAATATAGGCCCCGATATTAGCAGGGAGGCAGGATGGCAGCGGGGGGGGGGGCGATTGGGCACGTGGGTAACCCGCCCAGTAAAATCCATCCGATGCCCATGCGATCGCTGGCAAATTGGAGCCTCTTAATGTAGCTTCTGGGTTTCCCGTCAGAAACCTGCACAGCGGGCGGACTGCGCATCCACATCACAGGCTGTCTGCTGAGGGAGCTCTATTTAAAGGTGCAGTCCTCCAATGGATGCTCCTGGAGCAAACACCCAAATAACACAATGAAGCAGCCCAGAGGAAAGGCTGCTCCTAGATTCAGTGATGCCTCACTCCAGGTGCTACTGGATGGGGTGAGGAGGAGGAGGAGGAGGAGGGATGTCTTTTACCTGGCAGACGGGAGGAAGTGGCCTGCCTCTGCCACCCAGAAGGCCTGGCTCGAGGTAGCAGAGGAGGTCACCAGCAGCAGTAACATCTCCCGCATCTGGATACAGTGCAGGAAGCATTTCAATGACATAATTAGGTCAGCCAAAGTGAGTTCACTTACTCATTCTCCTACATTTCGTCTTCCACATCACCGCCCCCACCCCCCAACATATTATGCACTGCCAACACTACTCTATCACATCACTCCTCACACCCACTCAAACCTCATCCTCAACTTACCTGAACTTACTCACCATTTCCTCATCTCCCCAGTACTCACCCCATCACTACCACTCAACCCAATCCTCATACAATGTTATGGCTCTGTCTCATACTCACCCTCTGATGCATCTCTTTCACGGTCAGCCGCACCCAAACCAATGCATTCAGCGTTTGGCCACGTCACCATCACTCACTCACGCATCTCTACTTTCTCCTCTTATAGGAGAAGAGAGCCCAGAATGCTCAGGAGAGGGTGAGGTCCAGAGGGGGACTGCAACAGGTAGTCATGCTCATGCTCATGGACGCGGAGCAGGAGGCGCTGGAGCTGAGCTGCACCCTCGAGTGCCTGTCCGTCGGGGACACCGAGACTGGCACCCGACAAACGTCTGGTGACAGAACTTTAACATTCAGCACTCACAATATCAATTGATGTTAACATGCCTTGCCATCTCCAGCACCTTAACATCTGTCATCATGCTTGATATTGCCTTCTGTTCTCTTATAGGGCCTTCAGCGACTGCTGTAACAGCGGATGGTGATTCCTCAGAGGACCTGCCAGCCTCTGAGGGGGCACTCACATCTGAGCGAGCCATCCACCAGCGCAGATACACACACCTCAGGGGTCCCCGTCCTCAGTTAGTTGGGGTCGTGCATGGTGAGTCACCACACACATGTGAGCACGAGCAGACACTGGTGGCAGGGGCAGCTGCAGAGAGTCTGCGTCGGTGAGAGCATTCTTCTCCAAGCTCTGCTCAGCTGAACACAGATGCTGAACCCTGGGGGCCATCCATGAAAAGGAGAATGATCGAGGGGCAGCAGCACATTTGTGAGGTGCTGGAACAGGTGCCGCGCGCACTCTCCACAATCGCACAGAGGATGGAGGAGTCCAACTCCTGCATGAGTGGAATGGTGGCACAGGTACAGGAGGGGAACTCTGCGATACTGTCACAGGGACGTGAAGGCATCTCTGAGATAGTGTCGCGGGTAAGTGCGGGAATGTCTGCGATGGAGGGTAGGCTAGCCTCCAAGGAGCTTCAAGCACGACTCACAAATGAGTCCAATCAGGCCCTGACAATGGCCGTTCGGACTCAGGGTGAACAACATTCTGCCGCCTTAAACAGGCAGGCAGAAATTCTAGCACTGGCCTTACAAGGCTTCACACGTGTCCTCCAAACTGTCGTCCAGCAGAGCGGTAGGAGTGATGTGGGCCTGGCCCAGGGGAGGGATGATGGCGAAAGGTTACATTGAAATGGGGATGTCACTCAAAGCGCCCCAAGTCTCACCCGTTGTCCCCCTCTCAACCAGTACCCCCAATGCTGTCTCCTCTCCAGGTGGCCGAGTCGGCCCTTGCACAGGTGCAGATGGAGCAGTCTTTGAAGGGGCCCTCACGGGCACCGAAACCCAGAGGGCGTAGGCCCAAAGCGTCTAATCGGTCAGGGTATGAACAACAGCAACCTGCCACTACCTCTGCTGCAGCCACAGAGGATGCACCACGTAGAAGTAGTCGGAAGCGAAAGGCGAAGGTTTTGTAAGCACAAAGGGGATGCACAAGGGTGTTTGATGGTTGGTCATGTTTTTTATTTATATTTGCTTTTTGTTAAACGCACAATAAATATGATTATTTTCACCACTACTACCACATCTTGGCCATTCTTGACTGGCTTCTGTAATAAGGTCCTTTCATGAGGTTCATCATGAACGCCCACACTTGATGCCACCCATTGGGTCACTCGACAGTGGGTGTATGTGTAATTGCAGCTGAGAGTTTTGTGCAGGGAGGGGGGTGCTGGTGTGACCGCTGCTTTGTCCAGGTGGTGTGAGGACTGGACTCTTCACACTGTTTGATGTCAGGAGAACCTTTCACATATCAGTGACTCCCTGGTCTCACGAGCAGCCAGGTGAGCCGCTTTTCTGCCCATGGGTTGCTCCTCCTTCTCCTCCTCCACCTCCTCCCCCTCCTCCTCCTTCTCCTCAATGTGGGTGGCAGATGTGGATGAGGCCTCCTCAAGCGGTACCAATCTCTGTTGTGCCTTGTTGTGCAGGGCACAACACACGATTATAATGCATCCCACTCTGTCTGTTGCGAATTGAAGCGCTCCCCCAGAATGACCAGGGCACCTGAAGCACATCTTGAGCAGCTCTATAGCATGATCAATTGTAAACCTAGTAGCGATGTGGCTGTTGTTATATTGACGCTGTTGCTCAGTGGTGGGGTTCCTCAGAGGTGTCATGAGCCATGTGTGCAGGGGGTATCCCTTGTCCCTGAGGAGCCAGCCCTTGCGGGTGTTCGATGCGCGTTGTTGTTGGACTCCCGGAGTCTGAAGGAATCGTGGCTGCTGCCAGGGTATCTGGCACACACGTGACGGGATCTCTTGCGGTGGTCACAGATGAGCTGAGCGTTGATGGAGTGATAGCCCTTCCTGTTGATGAACAGTCCTGGCTCATGTGGAGGTGCTCACATTGCTATATGGGTGCAATCGATTACACCCTGCACCCGTGAGAAGCCAGCCACAGCGAGGAATCCCACTGCCCTCTCTGTCTGGCTGAGGTCATCCATGGGGAAGTTGACATCGTGCGAGGCCCTGCAAAACAAGCCGTCGGTGACCTGCCTTATGCACTTGTGTGCAGATGACTGAGAGACCCCGGGGATGTCCCCGATGGCACCCTGGAATGATCCGGAGGTGAAGAAGTTGAGTGCAGTGGTGACTTTGACAGCGACAGGTAAGAAGATGCTGCTTGGCCCAGCCGGGAGCAGCTCGGCACAAAGGAGGCTGCAGATGTCTGCGACTACCTGGCGACTGACTCTGAGCCTCCGTATGCACTGCTCCTCAGAGAGGTCCAGGAAGCTGAGCCTCGGTCTGTAGACCCTGTTGCGAGGGTAGTGCCTCCTGCGACGTCGCTCTCTCTGTTGTTGCCCTCCGTGCTCTTGTGCAGGTGCCTGTGGCGCAGCACTGTGTTGTGGAGCTCCACGTGGTGGAGGTGGATGGCGTGCCTGGCGAGGCTGGTGATGTTGCTCGTCCTCGGATGAAGTGATGAATGCAGCCAAGGTGCCCCCCCATCCTGACGGTGTGAGTTTGAGGGGGTCGGCAAAGAAGGTAAATGTGTTTACACAGCAGAGTTTAGGATATAAATTAAGAATTTTGAGTGAAAAGACAAAAGTCTTGCGGCCAAAACTTTGTCTGAAGTGACAGAGTGCCCTTCTGCAACAAATGAGGTTTGCTCCTCACCTGTCAAATAATCCTTTGCATCTCCCACTGGCTGCTGACTGAAACACGTCTGCTCCAACAGGGAGTGTTTCCCACAGCAGGGCAAACACGCTGGGGATCATTCAAAATTGCACCCCTGCCAAATATCTACTCAATGAGGCCTCTCAAGTACCATAACTGTCTGTCAAGGTATGGAAATCATCATCCCGCTGGCTTTAATTGCCGGGGGCAGTCTCGCATTCGGGAGGTGGGCGTGCACCCGAACGCATCACTAGGGAACCAAGAAGTCAGTGGGGTGGAGCTGGGCTCCGAACCCGCTCTGGACCGAAACAATTTTAGGAGTCCCCCCCACAACCCCCAACCCACTCCGCCATCCGAAAATCGGCACCATTTTGTTCAATTCTGGGCACCGCACTTTAGGAAAGATGTCAAGGGCTAGAGAGGATGCAGAAGAGATTTACTAGAATGATGCCTGGGATGAGGGGTTTAGATATGTGGAGAGACTGGAGAACTGGAGTTGTTCTCCTTGGAGCAGAGAAAGTTAAGGGAGATTTGATTGAGGTGTTCAAAATCATGAATGGTTTTGACAGAGTAAATAAGGAGAAACTGTTTCTAGTAGCAGATTGGTTGGTAACCAGAGGAGACAGATTTAAAGTGATTGGCAAAAGAGCCAGAGACGACATGAGGAAACATTTTTTACGCAGCGAGTTGTAACGATCTTGAATGCACTACCTGAAAGGGTGGTGGAAGCAGATTCAATAGTAACTTTCGAAAGGGAATTGGATAAATACTTCACTTGAAAAAAATTACAGGGCTATGGGGAAAGAGCAGGGGAATAGGACTAAATGGATGGCTCTTTCAAAAAGCTTGCACAGGCATGATGGACCGAATGGCCTCCTTCTGTGCTGTACCTACTATGATATTGTGATCACTTCGAGACTGACACCCTCCTGGTATTGAGAAAACAGCATTTGTTCCTTCTCCCACCTCCTCTCATTCTTCTGTACCAAGCACTGCAAGGGGTATGGCCAAAGAATGTAGCCTTCCTTTCTTGTACTTCTTCAAGTAATACTTCGCAGCAAATTACCCAGCTTTCAGGAGAACAACGTCCACGACACCACACAACCCTGCCACAGCAACCTCTGCAAGACTTGCCAGATCATCGACACAGATACCACCATCACACGAGAGGACACCACCCACCAGGTACATGGTTCATACTCCTGCGACTCGGCCAACGTTGTCTACCTCATACGTTGCAGGAAAGGATGCCCTGGAGCATGGTACATCGGCGAGACCATGCAGACACCGCGACAACGGATGAACGGACACCGCGCAACAATCGCCAGACAGGAGGGTTCCCTCCCAGTCGGGGAACACTTCAGCAGTCAAGGACATTCAGCCTCCGATCTTCGGGTAAGCGATCTCCAAGGCGGCCTTCGAGACACACAACAACGCAAAATCATCGAGAAGAAATTGATAGCCAAGTTCCGCACCCATGAGGACGGCCTCAACCGGGATCTTGGGTTCATGTCACGCTACATGTAACCCCACCAGCGAAAAAAAGTTATCTGTTTTTAATACAACTGGTCATTCTGTCTCTTTCTCTGCCTTTCGGGTGTGTGTGTGTGTCTCTCTCTCTCTCTCTGTCTGTCTTTGTGTTGTGACCGTTTGTGTATTCGGTAGTCTTGTATGTAATGTTTCCCTGTCTGAACACCATTCAACTCCTTTGATTGCTTTGATAATGGGCAGTTGGAAAGATTATCTGTAATCACCAGGCATTGTTCTCTGACTATATATGCGGTAACTTTATGGAATCCTACACTCACCTGACGAAGGAGGAAGCCTCCGAAAGCTTGTGATTTCAAATACAACTGTTGGACTATAACCATGTGTTGTAAGACTCCTTACATTTGTCCACCCCAGTCCATCACCGGCATCTCCACATCACGAAGCCTTGTTCACCAAAGTAGCTTTTACCCTGGCCTTGTACCCTTCACATTTCTGTATAATCCAAGAGTTAACAGATACACCGGTCTCCACTGCACTATGTCGGAGTTTAAAATGGATGTCCATTGCACTTAACAATTGGTACTCTGCAGCAATTGCATGTGCCTCCCTATTGGGTAGCCAACTATGCAAATATTCAGGTGCTTGTTTTAGTTCAACTACTGAAATCATTAAAATCTGGTGTTTAATGATTTCTTTGTAGTGCTCAGAAACCTTAAGTGACTCCGGATTATTGCACCAACAGCAGTTTCTAGGCTGTAGTCTGCAAAATTACATTTACCCGTTTTGTGCACTATCTTGAAACCATAGCCTGGATTTTCTGATCGACATTATTTTAACACTGGCACTAACTCATTTATTTTAATCGAGTTACTGCCAGCGTAAAACTAACACTGATCAAAAAATCCAGGTTTGTATGTCTGTAAGTGTAATCCCTGTTGCTCTGTAGAGTTATTGATTTTTGGTTGGAAATAACATCCAGCGATCACTGTAAATTGACACCCTATTGAATTACAAATGAAAATGCTCACAAATCACATGATAGCTGGTGCTCTTTAATCTACTGGTGAATGAGACTGTTGAACAAATGTCAATGTCCTTCCCACAGCAATCAACTGCACAAGTTTCATCCTGAGATTGGTTCCTTTGGACGAGTTGGCTAGACTTACTTCAGCTTTAAATTCAGTCAACTTGACTTAGTGAGGGCAAACCAGAAAACATTGGAAATTCACAGGAGATTAGCCAGCATCTGTAGAGAGGAAAGACATGGGTTATGACATTTCAGGTGTGCACCCTTCATCAGAACTGAAGACTTAGAGATAAACAGACATTTTAGTAAGGTTGGAAAAAACAATGACAGGTAAAGGGACGGGGAGAACATAAGGACATAAGAAATAGGAACAGGAGTAGGCCAATCGGCCCCTCGAGCCTGCTCTGCCATTCAATAAGATCATGGCTGATCTGATCCTAACCTCAAATCTAAATTCATGTCCAATTTCCTGCCCGCTTCCCGGGAATTTAACAGATACATCAATCCTAGAGATGGAGCTCATGATCTAAGTGACCTACAAGCTGCTTAATAGAAAACTTTGATTATATAAATGATCATCAGTGAAATGATAAAAAGATATAAAAAGGATGAAAGGATGTGCAAATAGTGAAGGGGGTGAAAAGATATAGAAGTCCATGCAAACAAAAGTGTGGGAAAATAAGGGAAAAATAAAGAAAGAGAAAAACACGAGTTGCAAATGCAGCAGATATGAAATGAAAACAAATGCAAGTGAAACCACCCACGATCCACTAGTCGCAAAAATCGGGGATGCGCAAGAGGCAAGAATTGGAGGAGCACAGAGATCTCGGAGGGGTTGTAGGGCTGGAGGAGGTTATAGAGATCGGGAGGGCCGAAGCCATGGATGGATTTGAAAACAAGGATGAGAATTTTAAAATCGAGGCATTCCCGGACAGGGAGCCAATGTAGGTCAGTGAGCACAGGGGTGATGGGCGAAGGGACTTGGTGCGAGATAGGTTATGGGCAGCAGAGTTTTGGATGAGCTCAAGTTTATGGAGAGCGGAAGATGGGAGGCCGGACAGGAGAGCATTGGAATAGTCCAGTCTAGAGGTAGTAAAGGCTTGGATGAGGGTTTCAACAGCAGATGAGCTGAGGCAGGAGCGGGGATGGGCGATGTTACGGAGGTGGAAGTTGGATGTCTCTTGTGAAGATAATGGAGGGTAAAGCTTGGTATGAAGTTACTAATGTTAATGTTCAGACTAGAGGGCTGCAGCGTGCCCAGCAGAATGATGAGATACTGTTCTTGAAGTTTGCATTGAGCTTCTTTAGAACAGTGTCGACCAAAAACAGCAGGGTCAGTGTAAGAATGGGAGAGGGAGTTAATGTATGAGCTACAGAGAGGTCAGTGTCACACTTTCAGACAGAATGGAAATGTTCAGTGAAGCAGTCTCTCTTTTTTCTCTTTACTATTTCAACCTTACCAAAATGCATGCTATCTTTCAGTTCTGATGAAGGCTACACACCCCGAAATATCAACTGTGACTACACTTCAAAAGTACTTCATTGGCTGTAAAACATTTTCGGATGTCCTGAAGTCATGAAATGCTACATCAGTGCCACTTCTTTCTTTCTTTATAATAACCAGCCTTTTCTCTTAACAGATGCAGTTTTCCCTTTTTATTTTATTGGTATGGTGAGACATTTTAGTGCATGGTTCCAACAAACCTTTTGCTTTGCTGATTTCTAGAGTGGTTGAGTGATTGTGGTGAGATCAAGTATAAATCCACTTGGATGGTATAGAGAGCTGAGGTCCCCTTACTGCTGTGATTTTCTTGGAGCTGAGTGATATTCATTCAATCCTTGGAAATTAAACATTAATAGAATTTTTGATGCCGATTTTTCTCCACCTGTTGCCCCTCTCCTCTCTTGCAAGTGTTGACATTCCTGCTGGCTTACAGTTCTATGGACATCAGTCATCCTCTGGTGCTTTGCCTAAGTGACCATGAATCATGTGTTAACCTTGAAGGCAACCGTTAGGCTATTTGGCCACAGGGGGCATACAGCCAAGTCTGATATGACAGGGTGGCAGGGGGCGGGGGGGGAGGCGACGGGTAATCTAGGTTTGAGACAAGAGAGGGAGAGCAGAATTAGTAAAGCTACCGGAATACAAGCAGAAGACTTAGCTGAAATAAATAGTGAGAAATTACTCTCAAAGGAAAAGAAGCAGGCAATGGGGTAGTGAGAGATTACAAACGCTATTGTAGAAAGAGCAAGGGAAAGCCAGGAAAAATAATAAAGTTCAATATTCCAAAAAATTGGAATCTGGATTTGGGGGTTATGCATGTGAATGCACAAAACATTTAAAACAAAATTGGAGAGTTGGAAGCATTAATAACTATGGAGGTATATAATATATTCATTTTAGCAGAGACCTGGCTTAAGTTTTGACAGGACTGGGAACTTAATATTCATGGTTATCTATTTTCAGGATAGATAAAGGGGTGGGTTAGCAGTGTTAGTGAAGGGTCTATCACAACTATATATAAGAATTAGAATATAAGAATGACCTGGGGATTGCATTAGGACAAAATCTATATGGATAGAGTTAAAAATTAGGGAGAACAGTGGTACATTGGTTGGTGTTCATTACAGGCCACCAAAGAGCAGAGATAAAATGGAGTTGGAGATCTACAGACAGTTCAGAGAGATAGGCAAGAACAACAGGGCAATAATATTGGGTGATTTTAACTATCCCAAGACAGAGTGATCAAAGTGGGAAGTGCTTTTTAGAATGCACCAAGGACTGCTTCCTAGATATTAATATGTTTCTAGTCCAACGAGAAAAGAAATTTTCCCTTGATTCACTTCTATGCAATGAAGTGGGGTAGATAATTGATGTGAGAGTAGAATTGAGAAATAGTGACCAGAATATAATTAGGTTCAATGCAAGAAATACAAAGAGTCAAAAATAAAGATGATGGACTGGAAACAGGGAAAGTTCAGTGAGATCTGGGTAGAAAAGTTAGCAAACAGGTCAATAGATCAACAATAGGAAATCTTCAAATATGAGATGCTGTTACAAATTCATGCCTGCTGTAGAGACCTTCTCGGGTTCAGGAGCATCAGATGCTCTCGTATGTAATCTGAGCTTCTTCCTTTTGTGGGAGTTGACTCACACTGCACTATATCTAATTGTATGATAACATAACCCAGAAGTGTAACAATAATACGCCCATGTGTCCTGAATTGGATATTCATGCTTTTCAAACATGTCCTCCTTCAATCTCCCTGAAGGCGGGAAAGCAAATGCTTGCTAAGATGAGGCCAGATACAAAACGTTAGGCTGCTTTATTTTACAGAATCGCCATTATAACCAGGCTCTCTTACTTCAATCCTTACAACTTATCTAAAGGCAATAATACAAAATTTTTAAAAATGCCGCGCTCACCCGCATCGGTGGATCATCTTACTTGACTTAAACAAGATAGCTGCTAACCTACAGCATTTCTAACCTCTTCACCTCAGTGAAAGCCTTCACAGTTTTCCATTTTGCAAACCCAGCTGACCTCACATGCTTTATATTTCAAAAAGCCTGTCTGCCTCCTATATCTCAGTTTTTGGCTTTTTACCTGTTGCTGTTTACAGATCGAGATCAAAGGACTTTCCAACACAATGAGGATGAGATTTATTTTTAATACCTAAACAAGCTAACAAATTGATCATTGTTCAGTGTCTGGAGAAAACAACCTCCAATTAGCAAATCATCATATTTTGTCTAGGTGCTTTTAAAGAAAAAACATGGCTTTAAGAAACCCAACATTTTAATGTAACTTTTAAAAAATTCTTTCTGTACAAAAATGATGAAAAAAAATCCTGAAACATGATAAGTGCAGAGAATACAAAATAAATATATTCCTATAAAGCAAAAGGAGGGTGCATCAAAGTAGAAAGTTCCATGAATCAGTAGAGATTAAAAATAAACTGAAACTTAGATGGAAGGCATATGATAAAGTTAGGGTTAATAATATCAAAGAAAATCTAGAGGATTATAGAAAGTGTAGTAGGAAGGTGAAAAGGAAACATTAGAAGGGCTAAAAGGGAATATGTAAAAAGATGAGCAGATGAAAGAAAATATTAAATAGTAAATCTTATGAATATAAAATGTAAAAGAATAGGAGGGAGAGAATTTAATTGTGGAGGTTGAAGTATGGTGGAGATAGTAAATAAATTATGGTGAAAATGAGAATGTGGGTGCATTACAGGAGGATATGGAACTATTGATAGCGATCATTGTAGACAAATAATTGTTCCTAAAAAATAGCAGAACTCAAGGTAAAAACATCACCAGGCCCTGATGGTGCACACCCCAGGCTGTTGAAAGAGGAGATAGCAGAGGCTCAGGCCACAAAATTTCAATCCTCCTTAAATATGCAAATTGTGCTGTGGGACTGGAAAGTAGCCAATGTAACAACTTTGTTCAATAAATCGAGTAGCTATAGACCAATTACTCTAAATCAATTGTAGGCAAACTCAGAGTTCATAATTTGAGATAAAATTAGTAAGCACTTAGAAATACATGGGTTAATGAAGAAATTTGTTAAAGGCAAGTTGTGTTTCACAGATTTAATAGAGATTTTTTTTGAGACTATAATAGTAAGGGATACGAAAATCAGACACAATGGGCCTGATTTTAGCAGGCCTGCGGGTTTCCGGCGGGTTGGGTTTCGGGTGCGTGGCCTCCGCGCCCGGTGAAATTAGTGGGTTGCCCGCGCGATCGTAGCAGGCAATCCACTAATTGGAACCACTTACCTGCTCCTCCGGGGTCCGCGCAGCTGGTCTGCGCGTCGGGCGGGCTGCGCATGCGCAGTACGATCTGTCAGCTGGAGGCTCTCAAGTTAAAAGGGCAGTCCTCCACTGACAGATGCTGCAACCAATGGAACAAATTACAGCATGGAGCAGCCCAGGGGGAAGGCTGCTCCCAGTTTAATGATGCCTCACCCCAGGTATCATCAGATGGGGTGAGGAGGAGGGGGGGGACAGAGATCTTCCACCCGGCGGGCGGGGGGAAGCGGCCTGCCTCTGCCACCAAGAAGGCCTGGCTCGAGGTGGCAGAGGGGGTCACCTATGCCACCAACATATCGCCCACCTGCATACAGTGCAGGAGGCGCTCCAATGACCGCAGTAGGTCAGCCACAGTGAGAACACGTAGTCTTTCCCCAACACTCCGTCTGCCACAACACTGCCCCCACCCCACATCACCTTCGGCACCGACAACACTACTCTGTCACATCACCCCTCATACCCACTCAGATCCCATCCTCATCTTACCTGCACCTACTCACCTCGCCAGTACTCACCCCGCCACTAACACGCAACCCAATCCTCATACAATCTCATGGCTCTATCCCATACTCACCCTCTCGTGCATCTCCCTCACGGCCAGCCTCACTCAACCTGCCACTACCTGTGCTGCAGCCACAGGGCATGCATCACATATGTGCAGTAGGCAGCGTAAGGCAAACGTGTCGTGAGCATGAAGGGGATGCACAAGGGTGTCTGAGGGTTTGCCATGGGTGTTACCTATATTGAATTTCAGAGCAACAAACATCACACATTATATTGGCACCACCACTGCCATGTCTCCGTGAATCCTGTCTGTTGTGTCCAATAATGTCCGCTCCTGGGTATCACTATGAGGACCCACCACTGATGCCACCCATTGTGTTACTGCAGAGTAGGTGCAGGTGTATTTGCAGGGCTCTTCCGCGCAGACGACTGAGAGACATCGGCGGTGTACCCGGCTGCACCCTGGAAGGATGCGGAGGAGAAGTTGTGGAGGGCAGTGGTGACTTTGGCAGTGACAGGTAAGCAGATGGTGCTGGGGCCAGCCAGGAGCAGCTCGGCATGAAAGAGCCTGCAGATGTCCATGACTACATGTCGAGTGAATCTGCCCCTCCATGTGCACTGCTGCTCGGAGAGGTCCGGGGAGCTGCGCCTCGGTCTGTGGACCCTGTGGCGAGGGTAGTGCCCTCTGCGGCGCGTCTCTCTCTGCGGTAGCCCTCCCTCCTGCTGTACAGGTGGATGTGTCACAGCACTCTGTTGTGGAGCTCCACGTGTCAGAGGTGGACGGCGTGGATGGCGAGGCTGGTGATGCTGTTCACCCTCCGAGGGGGTCAGGACTGCAGCTACAGCGGCCCCCATCGCAATATGTACATCTGAGGGGGTCCGCAAGGTAGGCACATGTCTCCGGACCCTGGGGTGAGTGTGCAGGCTGGTGACTTTGACCGTCAGGAGGGGGGTGGTGGAGGCCACACTTTGTCCCAAGTGACAGAGTGGCCTCCTGCAATGGGTGAGGGTCTCCCCCCACATCTGACAAATGGACCTTTGCAGCTGCCACACGCTGACGGCTGCAACACGTCCAGTGCAACTAGAACTGTTTCCCCCAGTGTGTGAAACAGTCCCATGTTTCCCCAAAATCACACACAGTCCCTCAATCAGGTCAGTTAATGACCTGAAAAAGCAAAATAAATAACCTCAAGTGGCATCCCGCTGGCTTTAATTGCCTGCGGGATTCCCACCAGCGGGGGCCACGCACGCACCCCCGCACGTCATCGGGGAACCCGGAAGTGGGCGGGATCGTGGCGCGATCCGGTCACGTGCCTGGATATCGGGATTTTCGGGGCCCCCCCGCTGGAAACCCACAGGAAACCCGATGGTAAAATCGAGCCCAATAGCCCTGCACCTAAGTTTCCTTTTATCACATTATATATGTTAGTTTTGTTGAGTCAAATATGGTGTTGAATCTTTCCAGAACCTGTGGGGTTGTGCTTAATCAATGTGCAGAAGCTGTAATGTTCTACTTTTTGCATTGGTTTATATTGCTTTGTTTTGTTCTAGGCATTCTTTCACTGATATGTTCAGCATGGATGTATGGTTGTTTTGCATAGGTTACATGACATATACCATCAACATACTTATTGCCCGCATTGGGTGAACTTTCTTCACTCCATGCTGCTCTGCCACTGTCCCTTAAAGATTTGGCTGGTGCTCCATCCTTCAGTATCATCTAATGCCTTGATCATGAGATATATGGTCTTAGGAAGTGATTTTGCTTGCTGCATGATGGATTTAGAGTACTTCTAGTAGGAGAAGGTCTTCGTGTGGAAAAATACCTGTGCCTCTTATTGCAATATGTATTATGTATTATTTATTATTCTGTGGCGGTTTTTGTTCTAATACACCCCTTGGTTTGGTGCATGCTGTTTGTGAGTACTGTCTTTGTTACAATGCAATGTTTGTTCAGTGTTTAATGCTTGGAATACTGATGGCTCGCAATGTTTAGCTTACATCTAGCAAGTCTTTCAGGGTTTGCTTGCCTGCTGCCTGAGTTAAGAGGAGGTTACCTGAGGATAATTTGTGATTTTAGCTGTTTATTCTCATCTGTGAATTCACACATAGTTATTAGTTGTCATAATAGTGTATGATATCTACCCGGCAGCTCACACTCACTTGTTCAAATGTGTATTTCAGATTTTTGTTTTCCCTTTTGGCATAAAGTAATCCTTGAGTTTTCTCATTAATGAATCATAGTCATTTGCCTCACCTAGTTTCTGGTAGCATATGAAACCTAAAATATTAATAGATCCTTGACCAGACTAGGAACATTGGGCCCGATGTTAGCAGGGCTGCGGGTTTCCGGCAGGTAGGCTATCGGGCGCGTGGGTAACGCGCCCGGTGAAATTGGTGGGTTTCCCGCGCGATCGTAGTAGGCAAACCACTAATTGGAGCCACTTACCTGCTCCTCCGGGTTCCCCGATGCTGATCTGCGCGTCGGGCGGGCTGCGCATGCGCAGTAAGATCTGTCAGCTGGAGGCGCTCTATTTAAAGGGGCAGTCCTCCACTGACAGATGCTGCAAACAATAGCAAAGATGACTGCATGGAGCAGCCCAGGGGGAAGGCTGCTCCCAGTTTAATGATGCCGCACCCCAGGTATCAATACATGGGGTGAGGAGGAGGGGGAGGACAGAGATCTTCCACCCGGCGGGCAGGAGAAAGCGGCCTGCCTCTGCCACAAGGAAGGCCTGGCTCGAGGTGGCAGAGGGAGTCACCTGCGCCACCAACATATCGCCCACCTGCATACAGTGCAGGAGGCGGTCCAATGACCTCAGTAGGTCAGCCACAGTGAGAACACGTAGTCTTTCCCCTACACTCCGTCTGCCACAGCACTGCCCCCACCCCACACCTCCTTCGGCACTGCCAACACTACTCTGTCACATCACCCCTCATACCCACTCAAACCACATCCTCATCTTACCTGCACCTACTCACCTCGCCAGTACTCACCCCGCCACTACCACGCAGCCCAATCCTCATACAATCTCAAGGCTCTATCCCATACTCACCCTCTCATGCATCTCTCTCACGGCCAGCCTCACTCAACCTGCCACAACCTGTGCTGCAGCCACAGGGCATGCATCACATATGTGCAGTAGGCAGCGTAAGGTAAATGTGTCGTGAGCATGAAGGGGATGCACAAGGGTGTTTGAGGGTTTGTCATGGGTGTTACTTCTATTGAATTTCAGAACAACTCACATCACACATTATATTGGCACCACTACTGCCATGTCTCCGCGAATCCTGTCTGGTTTGTGCAATCATGCCCGCTCCTGGGTATCACTATGAGGACCCACCACTGATGCCACCCATTGTGTCACTGCAGAGTGGGTGTAGGTGTATTTGCAGGGCTCTTCTGCACCGATGACTGAGAGACATCGGCGATGTCCCCGGTTGCACCCTGGCAGACTGCGGAGGAGAAGTTGTGGAGGGCAGTGGTGACTTTGACAGCGACAGGTAGGAAGATGGTGCTCGGGCCAGCCAGGAGCAGCTCGGCATGAAAGAGGCTGCAGATGTCCACGGCTACATGTCGAGTGACTCTGAGCCTCCGTGTGCACTGCTGCTCAGAGAGGTCCAGGAAGCTGAGCCTCGGTCTGTGGACCCTGTGGCGAGGGTAGTGCCCTCTGCGACGCATCTCTCTCTGCGGTAGCCCTCCCTCCTGCTGTGCAGGTGGATGTGTCACAGCACTCTGTTGTGGAGCTCCACGTGTCAGAGGTGGACGGCGTGGATGGCGAGGCTGGTGAGGCTGGTGATGCTGTTCACCCTCCGAGGAGGTCATGACTGCAGCTACGGCGGCCCCCATCCGCACGATGTACATCTGAGGGGGTCCACAAGGTAGGTACATGTCTCCGGACCCCAGGGTAAGTGTGCAGGTTGGTGACTTTGACTGTCAGGAGGAAGGTGGTGGGGGCCAAACTTTGTCCCAAGTGACGGAGTGGCCTCCTGCAATGTGTGAGGGTCTCCCCCCCCCCCAATCTGTCAAATGGACCTTTGCAGCTGCCACAGGCTGACGGCTGCAACACGTCCATTCGAGCTGGGAGTGTTTCCCCCAGTGTGGGAAACAGTCCCATTTTGTTCTAAAATCACACACAGTTCCTTAATCAGGTCAGTTAATAACCTGAAATACCTAACTAAATATTGTCAAGTGGCATCCCGCTGGCTTTAATTGCCTGCGGGATTCTCACCAGCGGGGGCTGCGCGCGCACGCCGGCGCGTCAGCGGGGAACCCGGAAGTGCGCGGGTTCGGGGCGGGCTCCGCTACCGCGCCGGGATTCTCCGATTTTCGGAGCCCCCCCCGTGGGAAACGCACCCGATAGCGGGTGGTAAAATTGAGCCCATTGTCTGTAATGCCTAACGCAATCAGAACATTTTTCATTTAAGTCCAGTTGAATTTGAAAATGCATCTGTATCAAATTAAGAAATTGATGGAAATCCATTGTGCTTCAACTCCTCTGAAAGGAGGATAATTTATAAGATAATTGTGGATAAGGAAGGCCATTTGTCTGATTTTAATTCATCCACCCAGAAAGACCCTACAATCCCTCCCTTATAGCATCCAGTTGTTTATTAAATGATAGCAGTGTTTTTACCTCCATTGCTCCCTCTGGATGTTCGTTACTCTTTGTATGAAGCTATGTCTTAAATTTATCTTTTTCTATTTAGAATTCCTCCCCTTGTCCTACTCTCACAATTAATTTAAAGTAATATTCTGGACTGACTTAGTCTATTCTCTTAACTATCTTATTTACCTGTATATTACCACCTCTCAAACTGGATTAGTAAGAATGGTATTCAATGTATTGGCATTGGTACTTGCTGCTCTACCGTTTCATACATGTACTACAATATCACATTTTCCTTTTCACTTAGTGTAAGGACCTCCCAAGATGATGCACCTGCCTTCAGACACAAATAGGAAGTCAAGCCATCTGAATAGCATGTGCCATACATTCCTGAGCACATGGGCAGCAGTTCAGAGATATCTACCATAGAATCATAGGATCATAGAAAATTTACGGCACAGAAGGAGGTCACTCGGCCCATCGTGTTTGCGCTGGCTGAGAAATGAGCCACTCAGCCTAATCCCAATTTCCCGCATTTGGTCCGTAGCCCTGCAGGTCACGGCTCTTCAAGTGCACATCCAGGTATTTTTTTAATGAGTTGAGGGTTTCTGCCTCCATCACCCTCTCAGGCAATGAGTTCCAGACCCCCACCACCCTCTGGGTGAAAAACTTTTCCTAATTTCCACTCTAATCCTTCTACCAATCACTTAAAATCTATGCCCCCTGGTTATTGACCCCTCTGCTAAGGGAAATAGGTCCTTCCTATCCACTCTATCTTGGCCCCTCATAATTTTGTACACCTCAATCAACCGTGTGGGAATCAGATAGAGAGGGTCAGGTCAGTGCCTAGTATAAGTGAAGAATTGCAAGAGGAAGTGGCTGCAGAGGAGTGGGGACAATCTGAATAGAGGGCCTGGGCTCGGATGTTCCATTTATCCAAGGCCCAAAGGAGAAGGAAGCAGATTCATGAGCAGAAGTACATCATGAAGTCCTTTTGAGAGTGTTCAGAGCTCTTTGCGTGGTATGTCAGAGACTTTGTAGAACTGCTGCTCCGAGGTCTGTACGGTAATACAAAAATGACTGGTGTACCTGTTGGCCATCATGGAGCTACTGACGGCTCCATGGACATCTGCAGGGGAACCCATGAGGAAAGTGGTCCAAACTGCAGACACAGTTTTACCTGATTAATATTGTGACTATAGTTATTGAGATCCAGGGCATGATTTTTCAGCAAGGTCGTGCCTCTGGTTTGGGGAAGTTCAGGTATTGTCTTGAGAGAATTTTGATGGCAAGCTTCATGCTCCTAAGTGATAGAAAGAGTCTGCTGCCACACATAACACCGGTCACCTACAGGGAATACTTTGTAGCCCTGGCATGGAAGAATGAGGCCGCTTTCTTTTTGGGTGCTGCCACATCCACTCAACGCAGTGAAGAAGTGGTAAGTATCAGGCAGGAGCAGCCAGCAAGCACAGAGGTCAAAGTGTTGGCAATGGTTGCAGGGCAATAGCTGCAGGGCAGTCTCAAGACCCAGCACAAATTGCCACGAGCACATCTAGAGGTCCCTTTTTGAGGAGCAGCAGGCTGCCCCACATTTGAACAAGATTACGTAGCAGACACCCATAGACTCATTAAAGGCAAACACTGGAGAAGTATAGGGTAAGGGTACATACATAAAACAGCAATAAACTGGTTATACAAACTTTGGAATGTATTGTGGAGATTTACTTTCAGAAGAGTGGGTGGATTGATACACATCTATGGTAAGAGGGACAGCATTAATTCAGCAGAACATGATGTTCATGTCAATATATTGTGATCAAGGCTATAGAACTGTTCATGCAAGGACACATTTACAGAGTCAGGCAGAAATACTGTCAGTCATTGATTGAAACATTAGTTTCCCTGGCTACACATCTCTCTCATCTGTTTCCTCTTCCTCCTACTCCTCTGCTCAGGCGGCCCCTCCTGGTTTTCTTGCTGCACAGTTTCACTTTTCTACATGGTGAAATTATACAATAGGCAACAAGCATAGATAATCCTGAGCACATTATCGGGGCTATAGAGCGGTACTCGCTCCCCCTATTCTATCCAAACATTGGACAGATCAAAGGGTTCGAGTATTGCTTGATAATCTGCTTGAGTATGAAAATTGTATGTTCCAGCAGAATGCGGATGTAATGAGTTACATTGTTCTGCCCTTTTTGGATATTTCTTAATGGGATCACTAGCCAGGGATGCAGTGGGTATCCTTGGCTGACTAGCAACTAGCTATCCAGTCTGCTTGCTCCTTAAAATAATGATAGCATGGTGGATTGATGCAAAATGAAGTCATCATGGCTGCTGGCAGAGTATTGTGCATTACCTTGTGTTAGTCTGTTTCTGTGTTCTGCTACTACCTGCACATTAAGGCAATGAGAAACTTTCCTATTAATATATGCATGGAGTTGCTGTCACAGAGTAGGTCATTCATGACTTTGGCCAGGATGGTCTTGGTGTTGTCAGCAGAGTGAAATTGCCACTGCAGGGATTTAAACAGTGAGATCTGGGAGGCGATGACACATTTGAAAACCTTTAGATAGGAAAGCTTTAAAAAGAGACGGCCACAGGCTTCAGACATTGGAGAATGTATACTGAAGCCAGACAGAGCAGTTTGGGAAATGCCACCACACAGCCTATTTCAAAAGGATACAATAGAGGATCTATTGTCTCATCCCAGGCCCATTAACCAGGATGACCAGGGATGTTAGGCAGTTTGCCAGCAGCGTGAGCGCCGGGACGGGGGTGGTGGGGGGGTGGAGGACAACGGGAGGGGGGCCGATTACAGCTGCCTCAGGAATGTTGTGAAGCACGGAGGGGCGCTCCTGCTCCTCCTAGCTTCACTTGAATTAAAAATAAACGCTAAAACCCACCTTTTCGGAGGTGGATGCTTTCTAGGCCGTATCCACACCAGGTTAAGCTGAGCGGAGCAGGCCTGCTCCTCTCCTCGGCACACCAATTTCCCTAGGGGTCATAAAACAGGCGTTGGGCCCCACATTCATGTACGTAAGGAGCCTAACAACTGTTTTTGGAGGCTGTCAGAGATGCCTGAAAAATTGTCCGATCCAATTTCGGGTCGAACGTTTTTCAGGTGTACCGGGGGCATAAAAACGGGTTCAACAAAGGCCGATTTGTACCCCATCTTTTTCTGCAGAAGCTCAGTGATTTTAGTTCAACAATTAAAAAAAAACAATTGTGAGTTCACTTACAGGCAAGTGAGACATGCATTTTGTATCTTTTTTTTGCCTTGCCCAAAAACTCAATCATTTTAGGCCACATCCAAACCAACAGAGACTTACTGCATGGTCCAATCCAATCACCTCAGTTGAACTTTTTCTATGTTAAAGGTGCCGTGGTTAATGATTTATATTTTGTTTTGTCTTAACAAGTTTTTTGTCAGTCTGCCTTCAAAAAGATTGGAGAAGCGCATGTGAGGGCATTTGTGAGAGATACAATATCTAGTTCCGATCAAAGGGGGTTCCTATTTTCACAGTCCCGATCTTACACTATTCTATAGTTAGATATTGTGCAGAATGGGCACATTCCTAAATGTAAGATGCTCAGTCCTCTTACAGGAATGACAAGCACCGCTGTAACTGAGAGAATGTCATTTTAGGCCGCATCCAAAGCAACAGAGACTTACTGCACGGTCCAATCCAAACACCTCTGTTGCGTCTTTTCTCTCCAAATATCCCAATGCAGCAAGTGAAAGGACGCACCTTTAACACTTGTTGCATTCCCCCTTACCTGGAATAATAGAGAAAATAAGGTAAATCAAAGTGATCAAGTTGTTACAGGATGTGGCCCCTTTCTACAAAATAAATGTAAGGGTGATTCCACCGCCTTGTGCTCCCAGCAGGTAAACTAAACTCACAATGGCACAATTCAGATTCTCCGACCTTACTTGTCTGCAAACGTGGCTTCCCAGTTGGGAGTGCAGAATCACCGCAGTATTGTCTGAGGTTGAAATCTTGAAAATTATAATATTTCCAAGTTATAAACCACATGGTCACAGCAAAAATGGATAAGTAGCAGCGTTAAACTGAGTGACTAGTCACATAGACACTCCACCATCTCAAACCTAACTTCAATGATTTAACGTGTGGTATTCATAAATATTGCATTACACTAGGAAATAATTTGACAGCTGCTGATATGGATGAACCAGTGTTGTGCTGATGGCTATCTGAAATGCTGATAGGTGTATCCTTAACACCGTATTGTCTGTAGTTAAATCTTTCTACATGTCAACTTTCCATGAAAGGCAATGTGTGTAGTCTCTACTTACACGTGCATTAATGTACTTGTCATTAATATATCTGTCGCTGTGATGCATTATACATCTGAACTTTAACACTGCACCAGGTAGTGAAAGAGCTTCTGGGAATCTAACACTGATGTTTATGATGCGTAGGAAGCCTTAATTTAAGGCTGTGCTTTAAAAATAGTTTTTATCCATGATTACAGCAAATAGCAGTTTTAAAAAGGTATCACGGAAATCAATTGAAGATTCAGGATTTTAGAATCTGGTTTCCCAATGTTTCTTTCAATTCAATTGTCTAAATATATATTCTTTACATTTTTTGAAATAAAGAGTTACAATGTGGCAGTGCTGCGGTATGGTTTACTTTGAGCAGATTATACCGGAAGGAAATCAAACTTCTTTTCTGAATGTTCAGCCATTTGAATCACTCACCCATCCTGCTTCATTTTGTAATGTGGGAAAAGAAGTCCCTTTACCTAGATTGGGGGATAAGAGATTGAAATTTTGCATTGGTTTACTGGAGCTTGGAATTCCACTTATCAGCTTTAAACACCTGGAAGTTTTAATTATACCTTGGAGAAATCGGACAAATGATGATTGTATCCTAAGAGTATTTTCAGGGCAGACTGGGTCTTTCTTGTTCCTAAACAATGATATTGACACAGACAAGGAGAGAGTCCTGAGATAAAAAGAGCAGCGAGGTTTGTTTTTGATTAATTTACAATTGTTTTATGTTTTAGGTGACCTAACTTAGGACGGTCAGAAGTAACGGCCACTTGCCCAGGCAAAAAAGCACTGGATAGAGTTCAGTAGATATCAATTTTTCCTGGTCAAGTAGGCAGTGTTCAATATACAGCCCTGACAATTCCAGTGCCAGACCATAATGAAGCCTACATAACTATCCTATGGTTTCACACATTGCATTGTGATCTGACTGAAAGCTCACAAATTACACATAAATGATCTACAATTCCAGTCTGCAAGCTCCATGCACAATGTCATGAGTAGAACAGCATTACATTGTATTAAGCACAATTTTAAATTTCTAGGGTATAACTTATACCAAGTTTTTCATTTCATAGTCTAAAACATTGCTATATGCCATCTATATAGGTGAGCTTTCACGCCTATTGTCAGTCTCAGCTGCACACAAGCACAGAACCATAGCAATGAGTCCCTTCAGGCATCATTAAAAGGTAGCCTAAGAGAATGCTTGTATAATGTACATTGGTTAAGGGACTCGTTTTACACCTCTCTAGGAATGTATCTGAGTGCTGAGGTTGCTTTTAACTGAGGTTGGCAGTTTCATAAAAAATTATCTGTGAATGTTTTTGCCTGGAGTTGTCAGTGAGTTTATTCAAAGTATGGAATATCTTGCAGAAGGAAATATTAATCTGTGCTTTACACATAGTATGGTGCGCAGTGAACGAAAGCACTTCTCTGATCAACACAAAATAGCTTTGGTAACTGTTGTCATGAAGAAGGTCTTAGCGCATTCTGCTTTCCTAACTGAAAGATGGTGTATTTATGACACATAAGGATGAAAAGGAAATGAGGAAGAGAAGAGCTATTCAGTGAAAAAGCAAAATGAGTGCTCGTCCAGTGATACAATTTATCGGTGAAGCTGCAATCCTTCGAAAGAGTTCTCGAGCTTAGCCAAGTGTGAATGGAAAGGCGTAAAGCAAAGGCGGGGTCTTTACAACCCCAGAAATCATTGTTCACTCATCCATCTTTCCTTGCTATTCTAATAGCAATGCTTGCCCCATTCTGGAATGACTTAGAATATTTTGCAGGCTAATGAATAAAACCTATGCGATGAAAGAAATCATATTCTGTTTATGCAGGTGTTACTGAAACTACTCTCTACTTCAGTACTAATGCACAACAGCTACAATTATTCACTCTGTTTGTATTTATTTAGTTATGGTTCATGTTTTCCTGATGTTTGGATCATGAGACCTCAAGTGAAGTTGTTTCTTCACAGGATACCTTTTAACCCTGTGACTCTCCTCAAAGGCAAATTGTCTCCAACTTGTTTTTACGATAAGTCAGCATATATACACAGCTGATTATTGATGTTTACAAATTTATGTCAAGCGAATCTTATCAGGGAATTTCAATTGAACTTAGAGGGCTTGTTCAGCAGATATGTATTGGTTCCGACCTCTGCAGTGGGGTAGGTTTAACCTTGTGACTGGTTCATATTACATTGAATCCTGCTAACTCCTTGTCCGCTAAGTCTAAATTAGCCTTGTGCTTTCTCTGAATTAAGGAACTGAAAGCTGGTATTACACTCTTTTCCATGGGCAGAGAGTGAAAATCACAGTGGTCCTGAATATCTAGGATCGCACTTATAAAAAATTACATCGTGATTTACGTTGGTTTCCACACCAATCTTGCCAATAGGAACTTACACCATAATTTCCTGGGCATCCCAGGAAGCCATGAAAATTCTGCATAACCAACTGAAGCACCAGGCGCAACACTCTAAAAGCATGGAACAGGCACCATTGTTCCGAATGAGGCTGGGGAGTAGAAGGTATGTGGCAGATCGCTTTTTCTCGGTAATGTTTTTTTAAAATATCTTTATTAAAAGTGTTTCCAGTGTCTCAAAAACATTTCCATTTTCACAGGGAGACAAATGAGCATCCAGAAGACACCAAGCAAGTCTGGCAGGAGGAGGACCTGCAAATTTGTAAAGGCAAACCGACAGGTCGTCCTGGAAGAAATAGAGGCTGGGGTGTCCAGCTCCTGAGTTCCAGGCAGGTCAAACCAGCCCGAATAGTCAGCCGTGGTGCATGGAGGAAGGTGGCAAAAGCACGGAGTGCTGTCTCTGTAACCCCAGGAATGGTCAAGTAATGCCGGAAAAAAAATCAATGACATGACCAGGGTTGGAAAGATAAGATAGTCACCATGCTCTTCCTTTCTTCCTTGCCCACATTGGGTACCACCACACTCCAAACTCTCTGAAAGTTGCATTCACAGAAGTGGCATTTCAGACTGAATTCAGCACCTTTATTGCCCAATCCTGTAGTGTACATACCTGCGCAGCTCCCTAATCGCACAGCAACTGACTAGCACAACTCCCAATCATTTTACACCAATTTGGCACCCTCACCTTTCCCACACCACCTCTACACGATCACCTTAAACACAATGATAAACTGCAAGCCTAACATCCATTCTCTTTTTTTTGCAGGACAAACTGGTGTACAACCCCCAGAAAAGGAATAGTAAGAAGAGGGGGAGGGAGAATTAAAACAAGTATCAAAGTAGTCGCCATTAACTGATTTGGAGGAATTATTATCAGTTCTTAAGCCCAAATAATGATGTCAGGAGGGTACCTACTACTGACGATAGCACTATTAAAACTAAAACAACACAATGGCTTCTTAAACAAAGATTTTCATAAAGGTACAACGCTCATCTAGTTTCTGTGTGTTTTTTAAAGTTTACAAAATCAATTCAGATGAAGAAACCCCTTCAGCCCATTTGATCTCATCCTTCCAGAATACACTGATCCTGCCGTCTTCCCATCACAAGTTTTAACATCGGACAGGCAGGATCTCGGTTTAATGTCCCATGCAAAGCCAACATATCATAACGGATTTAAAAGAGGCTTTCTATCTGTTAATGGTCATCTTGCCCTCTAACGAGAGAGGAAAACAATAAAAGGCAAGGCGTTCTAATATAATTTGAAGGCTTGCTTTTCATCTTTTATCCAGCAGCAGCTAGATTCTTGATACCACTGTCTAGTGACAAAATGGTTTATAATGATCTCTCTAAAGTACGTAATAGCTGCAATGACGTAACTGGAAAATTTTCACTTTGAAACCTATTTTCCTTATACTGTCAAAATATTTTTTTGAATGAATTAGTACGATGTGTATTGGATTAAATAGAAGTTGCTTGGAATTTTCCTTTAATTGAGATATTTGACTAACCTAAATCAATAAATACAGAATACTATAATGGTGACAAAGAGTTGCTGAAAGTCTTCCATAAGCATGAAATAGCCATACCTGACAGTCTCGAATGCAAGTAAAAAAATTACAGCAACACAATGTGAAGGATGCAATATCTTATTCATCACATGAGTGATTTATTCCTAGGTTTTAAATGCATTCTGGAATTGAGTCATTAAGTGTAATTCATGCAGCGAATTGCCAGACTAATGGAAACAATAAATAAATACATTAAATCATTAATTAATGACAGGACTGCTGTTTAATTTAAAAGCAAAGTTATTTGTAAATCTAATTGCAGTTGAGTTGAAAACCCCTGTACTATTCGTTAGGTTCTGTTTGGGTTTATCTGTGAAAATGCACTGAAAGTTTCTCATGCAACACCTAGGTCCTGAAGTTACACGATGGGGATACAATTCCTTTCAATGCTACTTCAGCAGAGGTGTTATCACGATTAAAAGAGCAGAAGAAGGAATTTCAATTGAGTGCATTAAGTGTTTGTATGCGGGTATCTGGTGGTGTAATTTCAGATGCTAGTTCTTGCTCATTGTCGGGGTGGGGGGGTGGTAACCATATTAGCTTTTCAATTGAGTATGCATGGAGTGAGCCTTGGCTCACTGGTAGCATTCCCACCTCTGAGTCAGAAGGTTATGAGTTCAAACCACAATCCAGGCAGCCCCGGTGAATGGTGGCAAGAGTTCCAGTCTCTGATTACTGGGTTGATATCCAGTAGGGTACTCATGTGCAATGGCAGTGGAGAGGTCACCCCCCTTCATCGCATCTAGCTGGTTCTCCTGATAGGGAGTTGTGAGTCAGGCCAATGACCTGTCCCACATAAAAAGGAACTTGGTTATGGAAGCAACCCAGAGCACAATCTGCTGGATGTAAATCAGGTGTTAGCTGTGGCTCAGTGGTAGCTCTCACACTTGAGTCAGAAGGTTGTGGGTTCAAGTCGCACTCGAGAGACTTGAGCACAAAATCTAGCCTGACACTCCAGTGCAGTACTGAGGGAGTGCTGCACTGTTGGAGCTGCCATCTATCAGATATGACAGGGGGACTGTGATATACTCGAACATATTAACATCGAGCGGGAGGAGGTATTGGCGGTTTTAGCAGGCCTAAAAATGGATAAATCCCCAGGCCCGGACGAAATGTATCCCAGGCTACTGTGTGAGGCAAAGGAGGAGATTCCGGGGGCTCTGACACATATATTCAGAACCTCTCTGGCCACAGGGGATGTGCCAGAGGACTGGAGAACCGCTAATGTAGTACCATTATTCAAGAAGGGGAGTAGGGAAAAACCGGGGAACTACAGGCCAGTGAGCCTAACATCAGTGGTAGGAAAATTATTGGAAAAAATTCAGAAGGACAAAATTAGTCTCCACTTGGAGAAGCAAGGATTAATCAGGGATAGTCAACATGGCTTTGTCAAGGGAAGATCATGTCTGACTAATTTGATTGAATTTTTTGAGGGGGTGACTAGGCATGTGGATGAGGGTAACGCAGTGGATGTGGTATACATGGATTTCAGTAAGGCCTTCGATAAAGTCCCCCACAGGAGACTGGTCAAGAAGGTACGAGCCCATGGAATCCAGGGTGCCTTGGCACTTTGGATACAAAACTGGCTTAGTGGCAGAAGGCAGAGGGTGATGGTCGAAGGTTGTTTTTGTGACTGGAAGCCTGTGGCCAGTGGGGTACCACAGGGATCGGTGCTGGGTCCCTTGCTGTTTGTGGTCTACATTAACGACTTGGATATGAATGTAAAAGGTATGATCAGTAAGTTCGCTGATGATACAAAAATTGGTAGGGTGGTAAATAGCGAGGAGGATAGCCTCAGTCTGCAGGACGATATAGATGGGTTGGTCAGATGGGCGGAACAGTGGCAAATGGAATTTAACCCGGAAAAGTGCGAGGTGATGCACTTTGGAGGGACTAACAAGGCAAGGGAATACACAATGAATGGGAGGACCCTCGGCAAGACAGAGGGTCAGAGGGATCTTGGTGTGCAAGTTCACAGATCCCTGAAGGTGGCGGAACAGGTAGATAAGGTGGTAAAGAAGGCATATGGGATACTTGCCTTTATTAGCCGAGGCATAGAATATAAGAGCAAGGAGGTTATGATGGAGCTGTATAAAACACTGGTTAGGCCACAGCTGGAGTACTGTGTGCAGTTCTGGTCGCCACACTACAGGAAGGATGTGATCGCTTTGGAGAGGGTGCAGAGGAGATTCACCAGGATGTTACCAGGGCTGGAGCGCTTCAGCTATGAAGAGAGACTGGGAAGATTGGGTTTGTTTTCCTTGGAGCAGAGGAGGCTGAGGGGGGACATGATTAAGGTGTACAAAATTATGAGGGGCACAGATAGGATGGATACTAAGGAGCTTTTTCCCTTCGTTGAGGGTTCTATAACAAGGGGACATAGATTCAAGGTAAAAGGCAGGAGGTTTAGAGGGGATTTGAGAAAGAACTTTTTCACCCAGAGGGTGGTTGGAGTCTGGAACTCACTGCCTGAAAGGGTTGTGGAGGCAGGAACCCTCACAACATTCAAGAAGCATTTGGATGAGCACTTGAAATGCCATAGCATACAAGGCTACGGACCAAATGCTGGAATATGGGATTAGAGTAGACAGGGCTGATGGCCGGCGCGGACACGATGGGCCGAAGGGCCTCTATCCGTGCTGTATAACTCTATGACTCTATGACTCTAAACCAAGGCCCCGTCTGCCCTCTCAGGTGGACATAAAGATCCCATGGCACTATTTTAAAGAAGAGCAGGGAGTTCTCTCCAGTGTCCTGGCCAATATTTATTTCTTAACCAACATTACTAAAAAAAACAGATTATCTGGTCATTATCACATTGCTGTTTGTGGGACCTTGCGGTGTGCAAATTGGCTGCTAGGCTTCATACATTACAACAGTGACTACACCTCAAACAGTATTTAATTGGCTATAAAGTACTGTGGGACATCAAGAATCATTTCCATGTTACATTTATTCTGCAGTTTAAACTCACTATTCCTATTATCAGCGTTCTTAGTTCGTCAGACTTTCTTGTGTACCAGCCTTTAATTTGATTTGGCTTTGCATTACTTACAAGTACATAAGAAAATTTGAAATGAAAAGAAAGCCATTCACTCCACTGAGCTTGGTCCCTTCATAGACCGCATTATTAACTTTACCAATGGGATGCCGAACCTATGAGTTGAATTGAAGCCACTTTCCTGCACCAGCTCTGGCCCATCATCGGCTCCTCATTTAAAAAAAAAATTGTTCTGTATCTGAAATGCTCCCAGCACAAGTACTACTGACTCTAATCCATTTGTCTGAGTCCCTGCATATGACATGATCCTCTTCATTGCAAGAGGATTTGAGTACAGGAACAGGGATGTCTTATTGCAGTTGTACAGGACCTCGGTGAGACCATATCTGGAGTATTGTGTGCAGTTTTGGTCTCCTTATCTGAGGAAGAATGTCCGTGCCATGGAGGGAGTGCAACAAAGGTTTATCAGACTGATTCCTGGGATGGCAGGACTGACGTATGAGGAGAGATTGGGTCGACTAAGCTTATATTCACTAGAGTTTAGAAGAATGAGAGGTGATCTCATAGAAACATATAAAATTCTAACAGGACTAGACAGACTAGATGCAGGGAGGATATTCCCAATGGATGGGGAGTCCAGAACCAGGGGTCACAGTCTCAGGATACAGGGTATGCCATTTAGAACCGAGATGAGGAGAAATTTCTTCACTCAGAGGGTGGTGAACCTGTAGAATTCTCTACCACAAAAGGCAGTGGAGGCCAAGTCATTAGGTGTATTCAAGAAGGAGATAGAT
This sequence comes from Heptranchias perlo, assembly GCF_035084215.1. Lineage (NCBI taxonomy): Eukaryota > Metazoa > Chordata > Chondrichthyes > Hexanchiformes > Hexanchidae > Heptranchias > Heptranchias perlo. The sequence continues at coordinate 107,736,756 of NC_090327.1, forward strand.
ATATTTCTTAACGCTAAAGGAATCAAGGGATATAGGGAAAAAACGGGAACAGGGTACTGAGTTAGACGATCAGCCATGATCATTTTGAATGGCTGAGCAGGCCTGAAGGGCCGAATGGCCTACTCTTGCTCCTATTTTCTATGTTTCTATGTTTCTATGATGCATCTCCCTGCCCAACAGGTGAGAGGGGTAAATTATCCAAGAAAGAGGGAAATGCAAAGTGAAAAGGAGAAGTAAGAGACAGAAGGAGTAAAGAAGTTGGGGTGGGGAAGAGAGAAAAGTGAAGAGACAGATAAGTGAAGGAGAGAGAGACAGAAAGGAAGAGAGAAGTGAAGGAAGAGAGAAAGCCAGAAATGAAGGAGATGCACACAGAATCAAAGAAATTCATGAAAACGAGTGGTGAAACAAAGGCATAAGTACAGCCTGATGACTTTCAGTGTAAAACATTGAGGAAATTTGGGGGTAATTTATTTATGCCTGCTTTTACGCTATGCCCGAATTGCCTCGATATTTTATGCCGATTCCCCACAACCTCCCCCAAAACCCTCCACTGCTCATTAACATATCTCCGCCCCCAAAAATGCAGCTCACACGAATTTCCTAAATTTACGCCAGTTCTGAAGAGGCAGTAAATTTATGCCTAAAATTTTAGGACCTTAAGTCATATCTCTGGTGTTTTATGGTGATTTAAAAAAAATTGTCCTCAATGAGGCCAATGTATATTCTGTTTCTTTGAATGCATCTTCATGGCATCAGAATGATTTGCATTAAAAATTGTAAACCTTCTACGATTGCAATTTTTAAAAAATGTTGTGCATAATGATGGTTTGATGGCTTGAAACTGTAATTTTTATTGATAGAGACGGACTAAAGAAGGAACATGGCATGAGTTCAACGCTCTCATCAGGCCCTGATTGTTTATGTTGACTTGTCTTTGTTTTGCATTGGTTTTTATATTCTGACATATGCTAATGAGATTCTCAGAAAACTTCAGCGTAACTTGGCAAAGGGAAAATTGGCATTCATTTTGGCGTCACTTGCGCGTTTTGCCATTTCAAGAGATTCCAGGGCATAGAAAGAAGATGGAAGGAGCCAGAAATTACATCATCATATTCTAATAAAAGCAAAATAAATCAGGAGTTGGTTGCCTTCAGCTTTCAAACAGTTAAGTCGTCTTGACTTTTACAAACTGATTTCTGGGCTCAATAGTATAATAAACCAGAATATTTTACTGATTTTTTTCAGAAGTGGATAAGTTTCTGAATGTTTTATAATCATCTTGTGAAATTATTATGTCAGTGACATCATCATATCATTCATGTAATTCTTGGCAAAATTAAACTTTTTTTTTGAATTAATGGTGATATCTAAAAACAGAACATTCATCATTGATCATCTAAGCCAATGACAAGCCTAGAACATCTATTGGGGGCAGCCTAGAGCAGGTATGATAGAATTAAGAGTTGATTTGAACATTGGCGTTGGAAGCTTCGAGAGTCAGTCAGAAAAAGACTAAAGCAGCTGGAGCATTGGTCAAATATATCTATCAGAGCAGTCAATGAAATGGACCAAGGCTAGAGTATGAGAGATCCTGATGGGTTCACTTGGGCAAGTGTGCAAGATTTGGAGCAGTCATATCCTAGATCGTGCATAAAAAGTGGTTGATCTATAATCAATAGTTAAAAACATAGAGGCTTTGTCTTGGATTTTGAATATATATACTTAAAAAATACTGCTGTTGGTCAGGATTAGCAATTATAGGGTCTACAGCAGTGTTGCAAGAGGCTCGATTCTGATATTGAGTTTATTGGCTTGGATGAGCTCAAATGAACTCAGTTGAGCTACCAAAATCAAGCTGGTTTACAGCACCGAGTCTTATTTTAAGCCTTGTGCTGAACTTTGGAAAGCTTATGAGTTTCCACGACAGTGCTGCGGTGGCACTGGTCTAGCTCCGGCTGAGATACATTCCCTGGAGTTTTCACAAAGGCACAAAAAAGACAAAATACAATAGTGGAGATTAAGCAGCTTCTATCCTCCTAGTCCCATTACACTTACTTACCTGACCCAATAACATGAAGAAGTATTGCTCGTTTTTTAAAAGTCTAAAAATACCATTGGTCTCAATAGATCTGCTGTCAGCATAGAGCAACATTATTCTTGTATCTGTTTGTTTTCACCGTTAAAAATGTGGTCATATTGCAGTCTCCAGCAGGTTTAGTGACCATTGGACCCCAGTTGATGATCGACTGCTTTAATTAGCTGAAAATGCCCTATTCCAAGCAATACATACTGGAGACTACTTTTAGTAAGTACAATACTCCTAGCTTTTCTTTCAAATTTAAATGGTATATTTGCAATGCAGCACTGTGTAAGGGATTAGTGTTCCATCGGCTAGCCATTCAATGCACATTAAAAATAAAGGGAATGAAAGTCCGGTGGGAGACTGGTTGATTCCCCATGGAGTTTCAGCCCTGCAATGTACCTAACAGTATTTTTCAACAGTCACTTTTTGTACTTTTATTAACCTTTGAACTGCCACAATCTTAATACTGTATGGAATTGATGTGATTGTATGTGATGACTGACTGGACGTTAATGCTTCTGTATTGCTGCCTTAAAGGTTTTTCCCTCTTAAGCTTGGGTGTCTTATAATTAACAATTACTGTTGAGGGTCTCAATGAATGCACATTCACTGTTTATGTTTATGTGTGAAGAAAGATTACTTGGAAGCAGTACCAAAGAAATACTGGCACCTGTAAAACTATATCCCAACATGAGTCAGTGGGGGTTAAATTGGTTAACCGCCGAAAATGGGCACGGGGATGGCGGTGCAAGAGTAACCCGGTCATTGAGATGCAACATTTGTGCTGCCTGATGATTTCTATGATTGCTGCGAGCAGCCAGGCCTATCTGCACTGTTGAGTGGCTGCTCACCAGCAGGGGGCCCAGATATCGTGAGTGGCTAGCACCGCTTAAAGGCGGCCTGCAACTCTTAAAGGGAAGGTGCACGATGGCTGCAGGAAGTGGTGTAAATCAATGGTGAAGTGAATCTATACTGCAATATAGTGAAGCAAGGTAATGATGGGAACTCTGGAATTTTAATGAGCAACAACTTGGCTGCTCAAAGTTTGCGGGACTCTGATATTTTCAAAATATAAGATATGGGTCTGAGCAGAGTCTGAACAGAGATCAGAAATCGCAAATGTAAAACGCAGATGCAGGTCCCAACCTTATGTTTACAAACTGTTGAGTCCCTTCAAAACATTGAATAAAGTTTTCTCAGCACTACACCCCCCCATCATCTACTTACCAACAGACTCTTTCAATCAGTACTCAACTCTTCCAATCAGATGCTTCCTCTCACCCTCACACATTACCACTGTTGCAAGCCGCACACCCACAACTCAAAGGTCACACTGGCAGCTATTCAACTACGAGAGCCACATCATCCAAACATCTTGCAGGACACTCTCCGACACACATCTCACTTTCTTGCAGGAGATGGTGGCGCATAACAGGAGTAAGCAAATGGCAGTGGCTCTATGGAACATGAACCTGCTGTCCTCTCTCAGGATGACAGCATTCCTGTCCCACCCCTGCTGCTCACCAGTGCCTGCCAGCTAGCCAGGCCACTCCCTGTAGCGTATTGAAATTTTATTATAGGAACATAAGAACAGGAGTAGGCCATTTAGCCCCTCGAGCCTGTTCCGCCATTCAATAAGATTATGGCTGATCTGTGACCTGACTCCATATACCCGCCTTAGCCCCATATCCCTTAATACCTTTGATTAAAAAAAAATCTATCAATCTCAGATTTAAAATTAACAATTGAGCTAGCATCAACTGCCATTTGTGGAAGAGTGTTCCAAACTTCTACCACCCTTTGCGTGTAGAAGCATTTCCTAACTTCACTCCTGAAAGTCCTGGCTCTAATTTTTAGGTTATGTCCCCTCGTCCCAGTATTCAAGTATAGGAGACCTCCAAAATCAGAAACAAATGCATCAGCAGCCAGAAGCAATAATCCAGCAACTAGACTGTAACTCCTGTATGATCCCTTTAAATAGCGCTGGTAGGGGGTTCTCCATGCCACTTTAAACCTGTACAGCTGTGTGAGGTTAAGACAGTGCATTGGCTGGAGCGTGAGTTCCAAAACCACATCTGTCCCTTTAAATCAGCATTGTACACTGATCTGCCGCATATTCTCCCTACTTTACATGCTGCCGGTGCTCATTAACTGCCAGCGTACGCAAACACCTTTACATCACGCCAGAAGTGTGCACGCGCATCACAGATGTCATATTGGGTCTTTAAGAGTCTGCATAACGCCTACACAATGGGCGCTGCGCAGCCCAATTTAGACCACAGTATCTTCAGGGGAAAAGGGCAAAAAACAAAAATAATGATCAAGTATTTGAAATACAGATTGGGAAAGGGGGAAGGAGGAAGAATTTGATTTCTTGCAGTTACTGGTTGCAGAATATTTGCAGTCCCTTTTCACGTATGGGAGGGCTAGACAGCTGTTCTTTTGTCTTGTGCACCATAGCATAAAAAATATGTACTGCAGTTTCAGTTATTGAAGACCCTCCAAACCTGAATCCAAATCAATCCCGCTTAACCCATTCATTATTTTCTTTGCCATTTTCTCACCTTTCCTTCCGAAGTCACAGATACTTCCTGGGGTACATTTTCCACAGATGTCAGCAGCTCTTTGGTATCTTGTCCAAATGGCCAGCCTTCAGGTATGAGCCTTGACAGCGATTGACATTTGATTGTGGAGTGCAACATAGGCAATTCCTGTCCTCACTTAGTATCACCAAAAGTATAATTAACACCAGGGGGTCACTGGATAGCAAAGAGGAGCAAGAATCTAACCTAAGCCAATAACACTGAGGCCCATTTTAGCATTCCAACTGCTGCCCAGCTGAGATCAAATAACTCAGCGCAACTGGGAATTGAACTTGGAACCCTTCAGGTCTTAATAGTGGTACATTAACCCATCAATCCATCTGGAAAGCCATCCCATTCATTCAGTTGCGATGTTGTGTTTTTCAACCAGCGAGTAAAACTTTCCAGGACTAACACATATGAATCTCGGTTTTATTCCTTTTCATATATTTTATGCTATGTTATTGGGTATTTATGACAGTACTCACCCAACTTTAATTAAATGCTCACTCATTAGGACCATCTTACAATAAAATTAACAAATATACTCAAAGCATTTACATGCAGCACAACCAGTTCTGGTCTCCATATTATAAAAAGAATATAGAGGCACTGGAGAAGGTGCAATAAAGATTTACTAGGATTATACCAGAACTGAGAGGTTATGCTTATCAGGAAAGGCTGAACAGGCTGGGACTCTTTTCTCTGGAAAAGAGAAGGCTGAGGGGTGATCTAATAGAGGTCTTTAAAGTTATGAAGGGGTTTGATAGGGTAGGCTTGTGGGGGAGACCAAAACTAAGAGCCATAAATATAAGATAGTCACCAATAAATCCAATAGGGAATTCAGGAGAAACTTCTTTACCCAGAGAGTGGTTAGAATGTGGAACTCGCTACCACAAGGAGTAGTTGGGGCAAATAGCATAGATGAATTTAAGGGGAAACTAGATAAGCACACGAAGGAGAAAGGAATAGAAGATATGCTGATAGGGTTAGATGAAGTGGGGTGGGAGGAGGCCCATGTGGAGCATAAACACCGGCATAGACCAGTTGCGCCGAATGGCTTGTTTCTGTACTGTAAATTCTATGTAATTCTATGTAAAGCCAATGAAGGTTATCATCCGTATTCGTAAATACAGATTTATTAGACCTTCTAAAGTGTCAGACTATGTTCATGAATTAAGCCTCAATGTCCTTTTTCCCAGTATGAACGGCTTTATGTTAAAGGGATATTGTCATCACAATGGGGTTTTCTTGTCTGGCTAAACTCTTGGAATAGCATCAGCGCTGACTTGATGGGCCGAATGGCCTCCTTCCATGCTGTAACCTTTCTATGATTCTATGATTCTGGACTACTGTAATAAATATGAGTAGCCAAACCTGCTTTCCATATGAACAGATAAAACAGCATTGTCACAATTCACTTTACTCTGCCTGTGTGATGCTGAAAATTAATTACTCTTATCAAATATTTAATTAAAAAAAACAACATTGGAAAACAACACTGCAAAAGTTAACATTGGAGCAATTATATCTTCTGCAGCATAAATTATTTCCCATGAATCATGAAGATATTGTGATTGGATTCACAGAGCAGGCTATTCCAAGAGTTTAGCCAGACTAAAAAACCCCATTGTGATGACAACACCCCTTTAACATAAAGCCGCTCATACTGGGAAAAAGGACATTGAGGCTTAATTCATGAACATAGACTGACACTTTAGGCTACATTCAGGCACTTAGCTTGATTTTCAATGTGGCTTCCACTCAGATCATGAATTATATTGCATTAATATATACTAATGCACACCTTTGTGTTTATATTTTACCTATTCTTTTTGTAAATGAGATTACAGGAACAATAAACAGTGTATTGTAATGTAGTTTCCTCATGGATAAAACTGCAGACTCAAAGGAATAAGAAGTGCCCTAAGAGGAAATGGTAAGGAAAGTGGAGAGATTCATTTTCTTTGAATAGCTTCTGCAACCATTAGCTGTGATCCTGAAGATTTACAGGCAGAAGTTTCTTTTTATGTGATAATCTCAAATGTTTTTCATTTCATCTTGGGAGAGAAAAAGGTTTTTAGCATTAAAAATGTATAGAGTATCGATTCCAATGAAACTCCAGATTGTGACCAGTTTCACAGTCACTGCCAGAATAGAACTTTCTCAATAGCTGCATTTACTTCTTAACAAAAATCTACTGGACAATTGTGTGCGTAACGATGCTGTTTTATTCTAATATCCTTAGCTATTTTAATTTAAGAACCGAAGTGGCTCAGAATATGCTTTGCTTTCAATGCATTAATTCTCTGTCACTGGTGTCAATGAATTCTGAGACACCCGCTGAAAAATGTCTGTTATTCTTGTCCTCAAAAATAACATTCATTCAATTGACTTTATCAAAGGAACTGCAGACTTCCATGCTTAGGGACTTTTAATTGATGCCAAACTGTAGGAATTGGTATTATCTGTGCATGATTGGGGCAGAAAGCATTCAAGAGCTACAGGGACAGTTTATGTCAAGCTGCTTTGTGATATGCCAGTATTTTGTGTCCTCTATTGTCTACCACAGATCAAATTAAGATCTGATGATTATATTTTGGCTTTTGCAGCATGCAGTCGGAATCAGCTGTAATTTGTACAGGGTGCTTTTCAGAATGTAGATTTTAAATGATTTTTTGAAGCGTGGAGAATGCATAGGTTTAATCTGATCTACTGCACATGGCAGGCACAGTGGCTACGTAATATATCTGTCGTTATGTTAGAAGCTCGGGATCGATGCCAGAGAAAGAATGTTCTTTCAGGGATCTCAGTGGTGAACTTGCTCTTTGTATAATGAAAATGAGGTTTTTTTTCGCTTGTAGCGCACTTGTAGGAATGTGTTATTTTGAATAGTGCAATTTCTGCGAGGTTGATGCCGCGAGAACTCATGCACAACTAATGAGCCAATCAGTATGCACCTGGGATAATGCGGCTGAACTAGTCGTTAGGCATCAAACAAGACACTTAACTAATAGTTAATTGTAAAACCTGATTTGGATTGTGCAAGAATGTGTGGAAAGGGGTAGGATACAAAGAAAAACCCATTTAGGCAATGTGGCACAGCAGTTGAATGCTTTCTTCGGGGGATAAGAGCACGTCACCAATAGTCAGAGGGGAGGCCAGGCATGGGAGAATATAACAGGGCATTAACACCGTATTGTGCATCATCAGATGTGACAGGAAGTCAAAAAGCTGTCTGATGCTAAAAAAAAGTGCAAAGGCAGGCAATGAACATTGGAGCAAAGTATCAGAACAAGCCTTATTTGGTCATACCAGATAATGAACATTAATGTGAAATATGTGAGCAGGGCACATAGGGACATAATAGGAAGATGCAGGTGACAGATACATGGCTAAATAGCTTTACAAAGAGAATAGTTAATGAGAGTTTATTGAGTAAGGTTAACAATGTTCAATGTTCATTGTTAACCTTTGTGCTTTCCACAGAAAGCTCAAACTTTTTTTTTAACAAGGTGTAGAGATGCCTTTCTTTAAGGGAACTGTAACAGTTAAGTTAAGGTCAACATAAAGCACAAAGGTTACTTCATTAATATGAATTATGAAATTAAGCCATTCAGAGATTAATAAAAAGTTCCAGCTGACAAAAATATAGCTAACAAGAGCTAACAATATGAATTTGGGCACTAATGTCTTGGAAAAGCAGCTACCAAATTACGATGTCACATAGGTTATCTGGCAAGCTTACATCACAAGTGCACAATTCATTCAATAAAGGAGAAACTGCCAGTCAATAGGCATGAGATTGCTGTGCGGGGGGGGGACTCACAGATTAGAGCACTAATCCTCTAATCCTCTTTGAAGAGACTGTAGTGCAGATTATCGGCAAGGAGGTCGTGGAGGCAAAACTGAAGGAGCAGAGAAATTTTAATTTGCTAAATTAATGCGTGAGGGTGAGATGCAGCATCTGATTTGAGCAGTTGCGTACTGATTGAAAGAGTTTGTTGGTAGGTGATTGGGGGTAGGGGGGGGGGTTGTGTGTGTGTGTGTGTGTGTGTGTGTAGTGCATGGAACAATGGAAATGGCTAGTGGTGCAGTTGGTAAGACATACCACTTGACAGTGGAAGTCACTCACCTTGACCACTCGTGTCAAACCATTGAACTTCTTCTTGCACTGCATCCATGTGCTTGGTGCGATGCTCCTGGCATTTCACCTCGTGCGTGACTTCCTCCCACTGCTTCTTCAGCATATGTCTTGAGGGCCTCCTGCCCACCCTTTAGATACAGGATGCCCCTCCATGCCTCCACCTCTTCCACTAAGGCCAGTAGTGCACCGTCCGAGAACCTTGGTGCACGCTCTCTCACAGGCGCAACCATTCCTCACTATTCTGTAGCACAGAGTTAGTTGCCAAATGAATTCCAGCACTTCCTGCAGCCACAGTGCACGTCCCCTTTAAGAGGTGCAGGCTAGCCACTCCCGATATCGGGAACCCTACTGGTGCATGCAGCCAATCAACAGCACAGGTAGCGCTGGCTGCACTCAGCATTCATTTAAATCATCAGGCAGGATGAATGTTACGTGCTGCCTGCATCGCAAACAACAGGTTTGGGTTAATCGGGCACTGCGATCCCAGCACCCGTTTTCGGGGATTAACCAATGTAACCCTCTTTGTGTTTCATCTACCCATTCAGCCTTTGAGGGAACCTTGATGTTCTATCTCAAGCTGCGTTCACGATAGCTAGGACCTGTGAAATTGGCATAAACTAGGCAAATGGGGGAGGAAGATCGGGAGGAGAGCTGCTCCACCAGCTCCCCACCACCTGACGCCACTTCCAGGATTTTCAACCAGAAGTGGCGTTCAATGTCCACCAAAAATTGACAAGCATATTATAAGGGGAGGCAAATGACAGGATGACATTGCACAATGCATTTGCCATAATTGTTGCCCTAGCAAAGCACCTGAATGTCCTTGACTTCCAGCACTGCCGTGGGCCACAGCAAGGGGCAGAGAGGATGAAATTTAAATGGTCGATTTTTTGATCATTGATTGCAAAGCACAAAGTTTAAAAGGATTAACAATCTTTTTACTCATTCTGAATCTTCTGCTGGCTAACCTACACTGTGGCAGGGCATTGCAGGAATTTCCCTCTCCCTTTCCTCCATCCCCACCCCCAACCTGAGGTTAGCACCCCAGCTCCACTGTAAATGGCCCTTTACTCACTCTCGATATGTTAATGACCGAGACCCTGGAAAATGTGCTGGGGTCAGGGGCCCAGGCAAGGGGAAGTCCTGCTCCACTGGAGATGAGCCACCATTGGAAACCGTGGGCTCTAATTTGACATTCAGAGCAGGGGATCCTGAATCGCAATCTGAATTGTGATTCTTACATGTCACACATTATTAACTGCAAGGAAACGAGAACCAGCCAATATTCAGTTGAACAAAAGAAAGCTGGTCAACTCTCGGAGGCATCCAGTACCTTTTAACTCCATTTCAGACTCCGTTTTGATGGCCCATTTAAGAAATTATTGTATTTTCTTTAGTTTTATATGCCATGCAACCTCAAAAATGTGTTTCCTTTTCAAAAGTAATTTAGTATTCCCTTTTTTAAGTGCATGAAAATAGATCAGCTCAGTCCTGAAGCGGATTCCCCCCCCGGTCCCCCCTCAATCAGGGGACAATTGAAAAACTGCATGACATTTTTCAAAAGTCTGTACAAATTTGAAAAAAAAAGGGTTGCTGCATAAATCATCATATGTAAGGTAGTGCCTGGAGGCCGAGAGAAAGGCACACTGTCAGTTTTGTTTAAATGAAAAGAATTAAACCTTTTTTTTTAGAAAATTAATCGAATTGGAGAATGGAGACTGTTAACTGCAGTGATTTATTTAAAAGGCTATACTCCAGTCAATCTCCAACTTCACACATTCTTTTCCCAAAGATTTACCTTCTTTGAGAGGCATTTAACAATCAAATTAGTTTCCTGATTTGAATTAAATCATTCTTATTTCTCATTCTGACCTTGTAGGGAGAAATTCAGAGACTTGAGTATTGAATTTTCCCACTAATGAACTGAGATTTTATTGTTCAGCTGAAACTAGCTGACGTTGCTGTCCTTTTCAAATACTGACCACTTTTACTGATACTGGAGGACTGAGCTGATGTGAATGGAATGCAAGTGCATCACGTTGGTAGAAATTGACTATAACCACAATTTGTTTCAAGCTTTTCAGAAAAAACGTTTTCCTATTCCATATCGGCTGTTATTGTTCTTTTGTTTCTCTTGATGTGTGAGGGTTTTTCCCTTTTGCCCTCTTGTGAAATCTATTAGAGTCATGCACCAAGCTTTCTTTGCTTCTTATTCTGCTGCTAGCTGTCCAGTTCACAGAAATGTGAAGCAGGTGACTGAGGCATTGGTTACCAGGACAATTTTCTCTACGGGCAACTGCCACTCGTCTTACACCTCAGTCAGTATGAACAGGTCATGAAAGACATCATGGTAGTGCCTGACAATATAGAGAGAGTGGGCCCTGGTTAAGCTGGAGTACCGCCATTTCTCAGGGCAACTACCAGCCTTTACTTGTTATTTTTATCACTCACCAACACGCACGCATTAAAGCAAACCGCCATGACGTTATTAACTATTTAAGCACTATTTCTGGGGATTCATTTCAGTAACCATTCCAACATATGTTCTTTTGTTTCTATAATTATCCCTGGAGATCAAACTGCAGGCTGTGAAGGCAGTAACTCACAACATTCAGAGTCACTGGGGGCGAAACTGGACTTCGTTTTCGCCCTTTCTTCGGGCGCAAAACGGGACCACAATCTACCAATTTCTGGCGGCGATCGCACGTGACCGAAACGCACATGGAAGTGCGTCACATGCCATATTGGTTAGGGCGTCCCTTAGTCATCCCAGGCACCTGCTTGAAACAAGGGTTAGGCCCATTACTTATGCAAATTGGGGATCCAACGGCTGTTTCAGCTGAATTGGGCATTCGTGCTGCGATCAGTTTTCTTGGGCCTTACTACCTGTAGGAATGAGACTCCACAGTTTTAATTGTTCCCTTTCTGGGCCAGAGATGTTGAGTTTCATTGCCAAAACGACAGTCCTTAAAGGGGCCGCTGGAGGCTGCTATCAAAAAGGTGAATGTAAAATGTTTTACTTACCTGAACGTGGAACCAGGATGAGCAGGGAGAAGCTCCCTGCAGGGAGTGCTTCTCTTAGCTCCACAGACCAGAGGGCGGGCAGGGGGATATGGAAGCTGAACGTGAGACTGTTGACCCTGGAGAATATCGAGGAGCTAAAGAGGGATTGCACAGGTTGGAGAACTGTAAAACCCCTCTTCGACTCCACGGTGCACAGGTGGAAAGTGATCAAGGCCAACATCAAGAGGGTCTTCATCCTCAAGGTGTTCAGAAGGCAAGAGGGAGACAGAGGGAAGTATCACAGCTCCAGAAAAGCATGCAGGATCAGCTCCAGCTACAGTCGATGGGGGTCGATGTCGGGGAGGAACTCCAAGAAGTGATGGGCCAGTAAGCCTCGCTCTTCGCCTCCGAGGCCTCAAAGATCATTTTTCAGTCCAGAGGTCCGCTTCATGAAACAGGGCGAGAAGTGCTCGTGCTTCTTCTTCCAGAAGCTGCACAGAGAGACCTCTGTGAGCAGCAGCCTGAAAGAGGAAGAGGGCTCAGTGACGTCCTTGCAGGCCGACATACTGAGGATCAACAAATCCTTTTATGCTAGGCTGTATGACGCGAAGCCCACAGACAGCACGGCCTCCCAGTCCTTCCTGTCCTCTATCACGGAAGTCTTAAGAGGACAGCAAGCGGGAGAGCATGGATCGGCCACTGACTTTGGATGAGCTGATAAAGGCCATCCAGCCCTTCGAGAAAAGTAGAACTCCCAGAAGCGACGGCTTACTGGTCGAGTTGTACTCGGCTCTGTGGGACTGGATAGGCCCAAACCTACTGGAAGTGTATGGGGGTATGCTTCTGGCAGGCAGCATAACAGAATCCATGAGGAAAGGCATCATCACCCTCATCTACAAGCGAAAGGGGGAGAGGGAAGAAATCAAAAATTGGAGACCCATTTCCTTCCTAAATGTCGACCATAAGATTCTGTCTAAGGCCATCGCCAACAGGCTCAAGTCTGCTCTGGAGCCGGTGATCCACCTGGATCAGACCTGTACTGTTCCTGGCAGGAAGATCTCTGATAGCTTTGCGCTGCTTAGGGATATGATTGCCTACGTGCAGGACAGGGCGTGTGAGTGCCTGCCTCATCAGCCTGGACCAGGAGAAGGCCTTTGACAGAATATCGCACACGTACATGACGGACGTGCTCACCAAAATGGGTTTTGGGGAGGGAATCCACGATTGGATTCGACTGCTCTACGCGAACATCCAAAGCGCAGTCCTAATCAACGGGATATCTGGAGTCAGGCAGGGCTGTCCTCTCTCCGCGGTCTTGTTCGTATGTTGTATCGAGCCGTTTGCTGCGTCCCTCAGGAAGGATGTAGGTATCAGGGGGGTGATGATCCCAGGCAGTGGAGGCTCTCAGGTTAAGGCCTCCCTGTACATGGAATTCGTCACCGTCTTCTGCTCCGATCAGCAGTCAGTCCACACACTGATGGGCATCTGCGACCATTTCGAGCTGGCGTCAGGGATCAGGGTGAACCAAAATAAAAGCGAAGCCATGCTTTTTGGCAGGTGGGAAGCCTGGCCCTTTGTCCCCTTCAGCGACAGGTCCGACAACCTGAAGGTGCTGGGGATCTGGTTCAGGGGATCCCTGGCCTGCACAAAGAACTGGGAGGAGCGGATCGCCAAGGCCAAGCAAAAGCTTGGTATGTGGGTGGGGCGAACCCTGTCCATAACTGTCAGGAACCCGGTGATAAGGTGCGGGGTACTCGCACTACTGCACTACTTGGCCAGGGTCTGGCCCATTCCCCACAACTCCGCTGTCACAATCACCCGAGCTATCTACCACTTTCGAGGTCCAAGGTAGAATACGTCTGCAGGACCACCATGTACAAGACCCCAGACAAAGTGGGGAAGAGCGCCCTCAACGCCACTCTGATCCTGATGGCCACCTTTGTGTGTTGCTGCCTCAGGATGTGTGTAGAGCCCCAGTACGCAAGCACCGAGTGTCACTACGTGCTGAGTTTCTACCTATCCAACACACTGAGAAGGCTGGGTCTGGCCACACTGGCCGAGCAAGCGCAGGACGTCCCGTCCACCTGGGCTGTCCACCCCCACCTGTCCCAGGTGGAGAAGCTCCTGAGGGGGAACCCCTTCGACCACAAGGCCGTCAGACAGTGGTCTACACAAAACGTTCTAAGAGTCCTGCAAGGAACGGAGAGGATGGACTCGATTGGTTTCTTCCACGACCAGATGGCCAATGTCATTTGACAGAACGTCTCATTGCCAGAACTGACCAACAGGCACCAGGATGTAGCCTGGATGGTTTTGAGAAGTGCCCTGCCAGTGCGGTCTTTCCAACAGGCACAGAACCTCAGTTCCACCGTGAGCTGCCCTTGAGGCTGTGGCGGGGAGAAGACCATCGTCCACCTCCTGATGGGCTGCCCCTTTGTGTAGAGAGAGATGCTTTGGTATCTGTCCCGGTTCATCCTAAACAGTTCGGTAACACAGGACGCTGTGCTCTACGGGCTGTTCCCTGGGACGTACACCGAGACAGATATCACCTGCGGCTGGAAGACCATCAACTTGGTGAAGGAGGCCCTTTGGTCCACCTGAAACTTGCTGGTCTTCCAGCTGAAGTAGTTGTTCACGACCGAGTGTTGCCAACTGGCACACTCCAAGGTCCAGGAGTACGTGCTGCAGGACGGACTGAGGCGAGGTGCAACCTATGCAAAGGCTCTATAGGGAAAGGCCACCATTTAAGGCCATCCCACCTTGTATTGTACACCATGTGTCATAAGAAATAGTGTGTTTGAATTGTAATAATGAAATCACTTTGTGTACGATCTGTAGTGTTTTGGCTTGAATTGTACCGGTTTAGAATTGTGATATTTATTTCGAACTGTGTGCATCTTTAAATTCTATGAAATAAAGTATATTTTGAAATAAAACTAAACTTCTCTTGGCTCCTCACTGAAATTGTGGGTTGATGCCAGCCTCCACTCACGCCTTTCCCCATTTCCTCTCCCCTTCCCCCTCCCAGACTTACCATAGGCCTAGCGCTGGCACTCCCAATTTCACATGGGCTTTTTGTGCATCAGTTTCGTCGTTGCGAACCTTGCTGCTGTTGGGTTCTAATCCACTCATTCCACCTGTCACAAGCACAGCATAGGTATATTCACCCATGGAGTATAGAACTGATGTGGGTACAGAACACAAGTAAGTAGGAGCGGACGACATGGGCAGAGGAGGAACTGTATCCTCCTGGCCACAGGCCCAGCTCACATCCTTCCCCAGCTGCTGTCTCCTGGTATCCAGACCTCATTTAAAAGAAAGATACTATCTGAGCAACAGTGTTTCCTCCAATCATGCTTACAACCATCAATGCTGACTTCCTGTCTCCTCTGAACATGCCTGGCTCCAAGGTCAGTTTACATGGCCAACTCATGGCAGCTAAAGCTTGCCTTAAGGTCCAATGGGAGATTTGCATAAGATGCACAATGGGCAGAGATCTGGCAAGATAGATACCCACCTGATAATCTAACCTCATGCAGCAACCATTTCACTCTGGAGCCACTGATGGCAACCAGTGTAGTCCATATAACTATTTGGAATTTGTAGCCTATCATAAGGTAGTATGGTCCCACTCTCCTCACTCCAGCACTTGGCTGAATTGGTCTTTTACTCCACAGGTGTAAAATATTCACCTCATACTGCCCAAATGAAATTGGCCCTTTTTTTTTTGGATGTGAACAATCGAGAAATCACTCTCAACTTCTGCCAACTATATGTTCAGTTATCTCTTGGTTGCATGTCTCCGAGAACATTCTGTTGCACTTTGGCACTAGTAACTGCACAATGCCAAGTCTTTATCTCTGTTAGGCATGATAAAAGAACAGTCAAAGTTCTCGCACATTTGTACATCACCATTTCCATGTCCTGCTGTTAGCTTGATCCTATCAGGATAAATAATTGTTCATTTCTGTAGCTGAAGCCACAGGATAAAAGTTATTGAAAAAAACTATATTCAAATATTTTATTATCCCGTCTAATTGAATGTGAGGAGGGAGGAGAACCTTATTCTCTTCTTAGGGTTCAGTGGTAGGGTTATGCATCTGATGTCCTTTGTAAAAAATATTTCTAGTTCAAACAAAACAATTATCCTTGATGCTTTAGGGTATGTATTCCAATTGATCTGTCCACTCCCTGAAAGCATAATCACGTAATAGTTAGCTTTCATTGAACAGTCGAAGGATTAACTGGGGTGGGGGAACTGAAATAAGATTAGGTAGAGACAATTGCTTACTTTTTTGAAGTTTAAAAAGATGGCACTTCCCGGTTCCACTTGTGAGGCTGCATACTTCTTGATAAGATTAAAAGAAATGATTTTTAATAACTCAAACGGCTATCTTTTTCAGATTCCTTTCTAAGGATATATTCATTGTAAAGCCTTATCTTAGAGTCTGCCTTCAAATGAGCCAATTGTTAATGCACTACCTACACTAAGGGGCAGTTTATTCCAATTGTCTGAATTATTCTGTGAGAAGTATAGCCACCTAATAACCTTGTTAGATCCCAATTTCTTCCAGTTATGTCTTTTTATTCTAGCCCCTTTATTAGATACAAATAACAAATCATAATCAATACTGTTGAATCCTATTCTGGTTTTAACCCCTTGTCCTGCTACATACAAGGTTCTATTTTGTATTCATACAGTTTTCGTGTCTCCAGCAGACTAAAGGTTAAATATTCGGGAAGGATTTTGCTTTGGACTTTTCAAAACTGTGATCGATAACTTTTTGTTATGTAAGGGTATCATCAAGCTTTATGTAGCAAAGGCAGGTAAGTGGGTTGAGGTACAGATCAGCCATGATCTAATTGAATGGCGGAATAGGCTCGAGGGGCTGAATGGCCCATTCCTGTTCTTATGTGAAAGGTTAAGCTTCAGTAAACAAAAATCCAGATTTTCAAGCCTCTTTTAAATGAGGTATTCTTTGGATTTTAAAATTGTAACCTATTTTGACACATATCATCCCGAAAAATAAACAGCTCCATTTTTTTAAAATGGATTTGTGATCTGTAAAAGTCCTGCTGATTAGACACTTTGCTCCTGAAGTTTCTTTGATATTGACAACACTGGCGGTAAAGGCTGTAAATTATGGCAGAGAAAGCAACTGGAAAACTAATGAGAAAGAGTTGCCAAAAGTGAAGATAAATCATTGTCTTTCACAGACATATGCTTCAAGTTAGGAGACTTCACGAGGCCTGAATTGATATGGCCAACAGAATTAGTGCTGTTTGTAAAACTGATCAAGACCGGTGGGATTGCTACAAATGTCTCTGCAATATGGATCTCCCACATGAACAAAATGAGACCTGCTCCGCAAGGAGAATTTGGCTGCATTTACAGCAATTGAAGTTTTTTTTTAATAGGCCAGAATTTGCTGCCAAAATAACAGTGAGGTTAATGCACACGCCGTTATTAATGTGTAAATCGTCCTGCCATTTGTGGCGAGGAAGAGATACCCCGTGAATTGCGAATCACTACAAGTTGCTGGACGATTTGCGTCGCTCCGCAGTTAGCCTTGTGAAAATGGCAACTCGCCCTCAAACTCCCCATGAGTTTCAAGAAATTGCTGCATTTGCACATTAATGTGCAAAAATAAAGGTTAAAAATTGATAAAGAAGAGGTAATAGAAAGACTAGCTGTACTTAAAGTAGATAAGTCACCCAGTCCGAATGAAATGCATCCTAGGTTGCTGAGGGAAGCAAGGGTGGAAATTGCAGAGGAACTGGCCATAATCTTCCAATCATCCTTAGTAACGGGGGTGGTGCCAGAGGACTGGAGAATTGCAAATGTTACACCCTTGTTCAAAAAAGGGTGTAAGGATAAACCCAGCAACTATAGGCCAGTCAGTTTAACCTCGGTAGTGGGGAAACTTTTAGAAATGATAATCCAGGACAAAATTAGCAGTCACTTTGACAAGTGTGGATTATTGAAGGAAAGCCAGCACAGATTTGTTAAAGGAAAATCGTGTTTAACCAACTTGATTGAATTTTTTGATGAGCTAACAGAATGGGTCAATGAGGGCAATGTGTTTGATGTAGTGTATTTGGACTTCCAAAAGGCGTTTGAAAAAGTGCCGCATAATGAGCTTGTCATCAAAGTTGAAGCCCGTGGAATAAAGGGGGCAGTAGCAGCATGGATACAAAATCGGCTAAGTAACAGGAAACAGAGAGTAGTGGTGAACGGTTGTTTTTCAGACTAGGACCATTGTTTTTCTTGATATATATTAAGATGCAGGATGTAGAGGCCTTAGACAGGGTGCAGAAGAGATTTACTAGAATGATTCCAGGGATGAGGAACTTCAGTTACGTGCATAGACTGGAGAAGCTGGGATTGTTCTCATTAGAACAGAGAAGGTTGAGAGGAGATTGATAGAGGTATTCAAAATCATGAAGGGCCTGGACAGAATAGATAGAGAGAAACTGTTTCCATTGGCAGAGGGGTCAAGAACCAGAGGACATAGATTTAAGGTGATTGGCAAAAGAAGCAAAGGCGACATGAGGATAAACCTTTTTACATAGCGAGTGGTTGTGATCTGGAATTCGCTGCTTGAGGGGGTGGTGGAGGCAGATTCAATCGTGGCTTTCAAAAGGGAAATGGATAAGTACTTGAAGGGAAAAAAATTGCAGGGCTATGGGGATAGGGCGGGGGAATGCTGGATTGCTCTTGCAGAGAGCTGGCAGGAACTCGACAGGCTGAATGGCCTCCTTCCGCACCGTAACCATTCTATGATTCTATTATTCTAATTGCTAATTAAACTCGCTGCAGAAAGTTAGGGCTGGTACTTAACAGCGTAAGTACCTTTTTAATGACAAAAATTATGTTCATGCAATGCCATTCAACCTCTCTGGCACTGAAATGGAACAATTGAAACTGTGGAGTCTCATTCTTATAGGTAGTAAATAGTTTTAGACATTTTTAAAATGTAAAATTAAAATTTTAATTTTTTTTCTTACTTTTCCTCTGTCTCTTTTTTCTCTCAATCCAATCTTTCTTCCCCTCTCTTTATTTCTTTCTGCACCTGATTTGACTCTAATTCACCCTATTTGTTTTTCCGTCTTTCCTCTGTTTCTTTCTCAATCCTTAAATCTCATTGTTTAAGGCGATAGACTGTTGGTCTCGTCATTCATCAAGGTTCCAGATGCCCTGTTGCCCTCGCCGTGCCATTACCAGCTCGCACTCTCAGCAACTTAAAGCTCAAAAATTATTCAAACTGAAGGGTGAGGGAAAAAGTCTAACTAACATACAAACATACAAAATTGATGGGCAGGAAAAGATCAGCTGGTCCATCAAGCCTGCCCCACACCCATGATGGCCAGAGTATGATGACTAAACACTTTCTCCCTTCCTCCCAGCTTGTCCTGCTCTGCGTGGCCTCTCTGCATGCTCCCAGTCATGCACACGGCAATCATTGAAGTCATCAGGCAGCACGAATGTTAAGTGCTGCCTGCATCGCGAGTTAATTGTGCACCGCAATCCCAGTGCCCGTTTTTGGGGATTATCCAGTATATCCCCCCCTTATCTGTTATCAGGTCATTATCTCATTTCTGGTTATGGGTCCTTGCTGTGCGCAAATTGGCTTCCACGTTTCCCTATATTATAACAGTGACTACACTTCAAAAGTACTTCATTGCTTGTAAAGTGCTTTGGGATGTTCTGAGGTCGTGAAAGGCGCTATATAAATGCAAGTCTTTCTTTCACTTTATGATGTTCTGATAGACTTGCAACCAATTTCAAGTTACCTTTAATTCCTTTCGTGTTTAACACTGGAATTAGTGGTGACAAGTAATAGCTGCATCCTTTTTTATCCCACACTCCTATTAGTTCGTTAATTTAATTGGCTCTTTAATTAGTCTGGCAGTAAATAATATTGCCAGTCATTAACATCAGAGTAAACCTCATGCAAGGTACAACTTGGAGGCCAAGCAATGCAAATAGTTTTTCAGTTCACTGCTGACTGACTTTATTATGCCTTCTATTCTTTTCACCATATCCGCTGCTGTTTATAATAAATAAAATCTTTATACTGCATTATATATGCACACAAATATATGCACAATAACAGAACAACTATTGCCATCAGAATTCTTGCACAGTGTCAACAAGGCTGATTCACTTTATACACTGAGATCATCAAAATCAGTATTTACTGATAAATTCCCAGATTTTTCTTTTGCATTGTGAATCAGTAAACAATGATATACTCCAAAATTTGAGGAACAAAACTCTCAAAATGTCCTATTCTTTTACAAAGCTTTGATATGGAGATGTCCGTGCATCATACTGGTGGCATCAACACCACTGGGCCTGGTGTTCAGTAGGAAAAGAGGCAAAGTCCGTACAATTTGGATTTTTTTTTTAAGGAGAACTGGACCTTTTAGGCACTGCTATGTGGTCTATATTATTTATACTGCAATAAGGGCCAACCTTTCATTCCTCGTTAACTATGGAACAAGGACAGCTATGCACTGAGACAGTTACCACATTCATAATCCCCTAAAGAAAGGCTGACTTGGGTCACTTACCAAGGCATCGTTCACTTAAAACAAGAATGCAACTGTTCCCCATGTGCATAATCCATGTGCCTTATGATACATTCTAAGTTTCAGACCATTTTTAGAACATACTGACAGTAAGACATGAACCTTGGAGATGAATTTTCTTGCAGGTGAGCTGCACTACTGTTACTCCAATGGAAAAAGATTTGCACCTGCCAGTGGCCTGGAGTGGCAGTACCAGGAGAGCTTCCTGGGTAAGCTAATTTGCATACCCATTGACTAGTCATTGGTGTAAATCCTGTGTGTAATGAATGCATAGAAACTGGAGTGCAGCCTTTAAAAAGACAGTTTTAAACCTGGTGAAGCTACAACTCAGGACTACATGCATGCTAAACAGCAGAAGCAACATGCTATAGACAGAGCTAAGCGATTCCACAACCAACGGATCAGATCAAAACTCTGCAGTCCTGCCACATCCAGTTGAGAATGGTGGTGGACAATTAAACAACTAACGGGAGGAGGAGGCTCTGCAAACATCCCCATCCTCAATGATGGCTGAGTCCAGCATGTGAGTGCAAAAGACAAGGCTGAAGCGTTTGCAACCATCTTCAGCCAAATGTGCCGAGTGGACGATCCATCTCGACCTCCTGCCGATATCCCCACCATCACAGAAGCCAGTCTTCAGCCAATTCTATTCACTCCATGTGATATCAAGAAACGGCTGAGTGCACTGGATACAGCAAAGGCGATGGGCCCTGAAAACATCCCGGCTGTAGTGCTGAAGACTTGTGCTCCAGAACTAGCTGCGCCTCTAGCCAAGCTGTTCCAGTACAGCTACAACACTGGCATCCACCCGACAATGTGGAAAATTGCCCAAGTATGTCCTGTCCACAAAAAGCAGGACAAATCCAATCCGGCCAATTACCGCCCCATCAGTCTACTCTCAATCATCAGCAAAGTGATGGAAGGTGTCGTTGACAGTGATATAAAGTGGCACTTACTCACCAATAACCTGCTCACCGATGCTCAGTTTGGGTTCTGCCAGGACCACTTGTCTCCAGACCTCATTACAGCCTTGGTCCAAACATGGACAAAAGAGCTGAATTCCAGAGGTGAGGGTGAGAGTGACTGCCCTTGACATCAAGGCAGCATTTGACCGAGTGTGGCACCAAGGAGCCCTAGTAAAATTGAAGTCAATAGGAATCAGGGGGAAAACTCTCCAGTGGCTGGAGTCATACCTAGCACAAAGGAAGATGGTAGTGGTTGTTGGAGGCCAATCATCTCAGCCCCAGGGCATTGCTGCAGGAGTTCCTCAGGACAGTGTCCTAGGCCCAACCATCTTCAGCTGCTTCACCAATGACCTTCCCTCCATCATAAGGTCAGAAATGGGGATGTTCGCTGATGATTGCACAGTGTTCAGTTCCATTCGCAACCCGTCAAATAATGAAGCTGTCCGAGCCCGCATGCAGCAAGACCTGGACAACATCCAAGCTTGGGCTCATAAGTGGCAAGTAAAATTCGGGCCAGAAAAGTGCCAGGCAATGACCATCTCCAACAAGAGAGAGTCTAAGCACCTCCCCTTGACATTCAACGGCATTACCATCGCCGAATCCCCCACCATCAATATCCTGGGGGTCACCATTGACCAGAAAGTTAACTCGACCAGCCATATAAATACTGTAGCTACAAGAGCAGGTCAGAGGCTGGGTATTCTGCGGCGAGTGACTCATCTCCTGACTCCCCAAAGCCTTTCCACCATCTACAAGGCACAATTCAGGAGTGTGATGGAATACTCTCCACTTGCCTGGATGAGTGCAGCTCCAACAACACTCAAGAAGCTCAACACCATCCAGGACAAAGCAGCCCGCTTGATTGGCACCCCATCCACCACCCTAAACATTCACTCCCTTCGCCACTGGCGCACTGTGGCTGCAGTGTGTACCATCCACAGGATGCACTGCAGCAACTCGCCAAGGCTTTTTCGACAGCACCTCCCAAACCCACGACCTCTACCACCTAGAAGGACAAGAGCAGCAGGTACATGGGAACAACATCATCTGCACGTTCCCCTCCAAGTCACACACTATCCCGACTTGGAAATATATCGCCGTTCCTTCATCGTCGCTGGGTCAAAATCCTGGAACTCCCTTCCTAACAGCACTGTGGGAGAACCTTCACCACACGGACTGCAATGTTTCAAGATGGCGGCTCACTACCACCTTCTCAAGGGCAATTAGGGATGGGCAATAAATGCTGGCCTTGCCAGCGACGCTCACATTCCATGAACGAATAAAAAAAAAGTTCAATCTGCACACCTCAGTATCAGACTGAGAGACACCAAGGGAAGGAACAGAGCTGGGATCATTTAATTGACCCTCAGATAACTTCACAGCATGCCTCAACAATCTATTTGATATCAATCTATCTAATTTGCAAGAATTATGTCTACGGCAGGAGCCCCTGCACCAAGCGGCCAGACGTGGCAGTAGGGTGTGGCACTAAGCAGGAGGAGAAGAACACAAAACTTTATCGAGTCACACCTATAAGCCCTCCTGGAGAAAACTGAAGTCAGGAGAGGATGGAAGGCAGCCTGCATAACGACTTCCAAACTATGGTGACCGCGATGCAGGCTGCTGTCTCTCAGGGCTCTCAGGATCTGATAGCTGCCGTTAGACCAGCCATTCCGCTGATCAGTGGGGCCACAACTCCAGGGCCCAGAGGAATGATGAAGGCTGGAGTCCACCTGCTTGATACTGCCATCTCTTAGGACAACAACCCATGCCAAACCTTCGGCCTTCCCACTCAAAGCACCAAGCTAGCGGGAGGCGATACCAGGCCACGCGGGAGGAAGCTCCAGAGATACATTGAGCAGCTGCTCCCTGCCAGGAACAACTTGCCATGAGAGGAGGACCACCTCATTCCCAAGACCGTTTTGTAGAGCATGAAGAGCCTGGCCCTCAGATGGCAACCAGAATATTCATTAGAATTGGGGAAAGGCACCCAGAGAAAGCAATTTATAAATCCAGCTGAATTTCTAAATATATCTGTATTGAAAGTTTTTTGTCAACTCAGTGTCAACTGTTATAAAAGCTCACAAATAACTAAAGTAAAGTCGCACTTCCAAGTTGCAATTTCCACAGATATATGGAGCTAAGCTTTCTGTAGTTTGAGTATCTAGATTGTCAGGGAAGAATTGAAGGGAGAACACCTGTGAGCTCTGACTGATGTGCCTCACTTACCAGTATTGGCCTGCTGGAGAGAACTTCTTGTGAGAGATGGCCTCCTCCTATCCAGCCCAACAGTCAAGGATCGATTGGCTAAAAGAGTTTAGTAATTGCCCTTGAGAGTCAACACCTTCTTGGAGCCTTTTCTCGATGCGCTGCGATCTTTCTTCTTTCTAGATCATGATGAGATCCTGAAGATTTTGAAGATGTCAAAGGATCATTTATATTTGACATTGGACAAATCAATGTCCATATCACTATAAGGCTTTGCAAGAATTCTGAACATGAAAAAATGCTGTTCACCTTATGAAAAAATAAATGATGATGGACCAAGATCATTGATAGGCCTTGGATATATTTTATTGCAATATAGATTATAAACATGCAATGAGGTTAACTGACACAGTGACATCAAAGAATAGAGTGCAGTCTAATAAAGGAATGTAACACTTGCAAGAATCATTGGAGCTGGAGAGGGTATCAGATCAAATACTGCAGCAATGTTTTCTTTTATCCCTGTTCTTTGTTTCAGGGTACAAGTGTTTCACATTGTTAGTCTTTTATTGAAAGCAGTTTTTTGTCTAACAACCTGTTCCTGAAAATTGATATGCTTTCCACAGTCTTCAGCCATACTTGCCACCTTTGTTCTCTTTTTAAGCAAAAACCTGAAAGCTAAATTGATGGCTTCTATGGTAGACTTTTGTTCTTTTGTCTATAAATAAATTTTGTGACTTTGGAAACCGTTACAAGTACTTTCAGAGCAGTTTTGCGGAAGTTAGGATTCTGCTATGTGTCGGAGTCATTTCCAACTCTGGATAGAAATTTTCACAGGCTTGAGGTCCAGAATTGGGTTATTTGGAAGCAGGAGTAGCAGAATTTTATTTTCCTAAAAAAAAATCCCAATACCTGTGGAGTACATTGCAGTGCTGCAATAGCAGTCTGGTAGCACCAGAGGGAGCTCTAATGTTTCAGTAGCTTAATGAGAGTTGCTAGTGGCAATTAGGTACCATTGATTAGATGCCTTTCTGAAATGACTGAGGGAGAACATTTGGCAAATCACAGAATTTCCAAACTTGCTGCTGTCAGTGGAACTGGGAAAAATACTTTATTATTCACTATCAGCAGTCTTCATAAAATAAAACTAAGCTTAAAACTGAAGTCATTATAGATGAAGGGATTTAGTACCTGATTAAATTCTTGATTTAATTTTGCACGTATCAAAATTTTCATTTGTTCCAAATAAAAATTATTTTAAAATTGCTCTCTTGATTTCTAATATCTCCTAGCAAAAAAAAAAATTCTGAACAATTTTGGCTTTGAACTCAGATTCTGATGGGAACTCTTTCAAATATCTATGATTCCTACAGGATTTTTAAAAGTAGGAATTATTTAATTACTGACCGATAAGAGACACATTACATCCAAATGCACAGGCATCAATTTACTGGATATGACTAGTTAATGGCTAATGTTTTTTTCACACAAGCTAGTCTTCACTGAGGTACAGAGAGTTTCTAAAGGATTGCCGACACCTTGTGATTGAGATTTGTGATCGACAAAATTCATTCTACAGCCCACATTATTACATTCATTTTCAATAAGATTTCTAACCCAGAAAAGTCAAGAGGTCTGGATCAAGCTTGAAGGTGATAACTGTATCTAGTTCAGATTGATCTTCCATAGCTTGAAACCAAGCATGTCTGAAAATTTTGCCTGCTACCCATCTGAATTTGGCACATCATTAACCAGTAAAAGTTCTTCTTAATAGTAGTAGTATACTTTGAATGGTATGTACATGTCAGCCAGTTGGACCAATGCTAACTGGCAATGGCTGCAATTCCTACCTTATTGACTTGCCTTTAGAGGGCCTAATATTACCGCAGCTCATGCTTTTTTAAAAAGTAATATTGTTAATTGAGGGTTTTTTTGATTTGCAAGAAAGTAATTGCAATTGAAAACTTCTCAAAATCAAAAGGATAGAAGGATTGAGTAAATTGGGGATATTAATAGAACAACAACTTGTATTTATATAATGTCTTTAACATAAATAAACATCGCAATTTGCTCAACTGAGGTGTAATCAGACAAAAATGGGTGCCATGTGTTAGGTGGCGTGAACAGAACTTTGGTCAAACAGATAGGTTTTACAGAGGCTCTTGAAGGAGGAGAGGCAGAGAGGCATGGGTGAGGAATTTCAGAGTATTGGGAATTTCAAAGCACTCCAATCTCCTGGCTCCGCAAAGGAAAATGAAAAATTTACCTGGAGGGACTTTTCAGTTTCTCAATCCTATTCACACTGACCTTCACCTGATGGGAAAGTCATTGCAGCTTCCCCGCTCAGGCTGAAGTCAGAATTGCTATTGAGGCTGGTGATGTCGCGTGTATGTGAATTAGGACCCTGCTGGTTTTGAGCGGGCGGCTTCACCACCTGTCCAGAAGCAGCCGTTACAATCGGCGGGATCCAGTGGCTTTCCGGTGGGTAAATAACCTGGGCTGATTAATTAACTGTGGAAACCAGGTGCATAAGGTTAAAATCCACCCCCCTACCCCACCCCTCCTTATCGCAGATCTATCTTTTTTTTGTCATTTTCATTGGCCTGCCACATGCCTCACCCATGCTAAGAAAGAAAGTAAGACTCTTCACGTCCTCAAGACAATGAAGTACTTTTTATAATGTTGTCACTGTAGGGAAACATAGCAGCCAATTTGCGCATGGCAAGGTCCAACGAACAGCACTGAGATACATGGCCAGATAATTTATTTTAGTTATATTGGTTAAGGGATAAATTTTGGCTAGGACACTGAGAGAACTCACCTGCTCTTCTTCAAATAGTGCCATGGGATCTTTTACATCCACCTGAGAGGACAGACAGGGTTTCAGTTTAATGTCTCATGCAAAAAATAGCACACTCAACAATGCAGTGCTCCCTCAGTACTGCACTGAAGTGCCAGCCTAGATTATGTGCTCAAGCATATGAAGTGGGACTTAAACACACAGCCTTTTGATTCAGAGGCAAGAGTGTTGCTACTGAGCCAAGGCTGCTGTCAGATGCTGAGTGTGTGGATAGCTGGGTGGTCTGCTTCCAGGGCATCACAGATGCTGCTCTTCGTCAGCAGCAAGGAGGTCAAGTGGACCCAGTGACAAATCCCCTGCACATTTTCCCCTCCCCAAGGGAGGATACCTCAGCACAGCTCTGCATCTCTGTGCAATGTGATTCAGATTGGGACCTGAGTGGGTAGGACTGGGAGTGCAACCTGTGCCCTTCCACTCTGTGCTACTGTATCTGGTGGTCCTCCAACATGCAGAGCCACTATTTGAGACTGATGCTTTCAAAATTTCAGCTTCTGCACTGGTTATAAGAGAGTTTCTTGCAGGGACAGTGGAAGCCATATGTTGTAGTGAGAGCTTTTGACTAATAATATTTGTAACAGTGTTATCCATTGCGATTCCAAAGCAAACTTAAATTCATTAAATCTGACAGCGAGTACATTAATAAAAACAGAAAATGCTGGAAATACTCAGCAAGTCAGGCAGCATCTGTGGAGAAAGAAACAGAGTTAACGTTTCAGGTCGATGACCCTTTATCAGAACACTACAGTGAGTGCATTAACATTATTCGGTCTTTTCCATGTTAAAGTTCCAAACTATGTACACGTAAGAAGAAGAAAGAAAGAAAGACTTACGTTTATATAGCGCCTTTCATGACCTCAGGACATCCCAAAGTGCTTTACAGTCAACAAAGTACAATGTAAGCTAATGTAATTAGACAGCAGGGGTTTATTAAACAATGAAACACACTCTCTTGACTATTAACTTTTCAAAGAGGATAGAACCAACATGCAAGTTTGTATTTCCAATCCACTTTGTTGTTTAATTGAACATTAGAATTGCCATGGACAGGCAGAATCCCATGGTGAGCTTAGTTTGAACCAAAATGGAAGATCAGTATAAAAGGTGATATGCTGAGCTTTAGCTCTGGGATCAGGTTCATTTTTTTTTTCAGTTTGAGCAAACCACCAGCTAAGGTCAGCCAGAGCCCACGCAAAACGATTGAAACCATTTCATTAACTGCTAATCATTCACGCTCAGAGCCAAAACACCATTCAATTACTGGGCTGCATGGGGCTTCCCTCCAGCGCTGGGGTATTATACTGCTGCACAGTTTGCACCTTGCTCCAATTACAACCTGACCTCATCTCTCTGCAGCAAGATTTGGATTCCAAAAACAATATACAATGACGGGGGGGGGGGGTCTCTAGAGCCACCTGCCTTTAATTTCAGCAGGAACTCTTTAAATTTAACCGCTACAAGTGTTCCCCAATTTAAAGTGGTACTTAGGTCTCACAGCGTACTAGATGGTATTTTGACAGCTCACAAGAAAGAGGAATGTACTCTTTAATGTCAGACACAACTCACAGCACCTCCTGGATAAGTTTCTATTATTTAAGGTAAATTCCTATCCAGGCCTCAATATCCTTGCAATAATGGATTCCTTGTAATTGCAAAACACAGATTTTAGTGGACATTGGTCTTGTGAGACAAATATGTGAGTCGAATATTAAACTAGTGGTGGTAAACTAAAGAGAAATCTCAGTCGGCAAAAAGAGTGCATCAAATATCATCAATGTAACACAACAATATAAAATCTCTTTTATAATGTGTGTGTGTGTGTGTGTGTGTGAGAGAGCGCTCGTGATGTTATTTGGAAAGTACCAAACTATTCATAGTCACAAAGCCGAATGACAGAGGCTCAATAACCGGATTTGAACAAAATGCCTCATCAGTCACTTAATATGAACATTTGCTGACCATTAATCCCATTTACCTCCTGTAAATGACGTGTCTGTGTCGTAGCAAAAATGCAAATGTAGAAGCGCTAGAGCAGTGGGTAAACAACACCACACAGAAAACAAAGCTGCAGCTTTCATTGTCTATCTCATTAAATCCCAAACATCAAACCAAACTGTTCATCCCATAGTTATGTTCAAGACCATCACTGTTACTGCTCTATAATCCCTGATTTTAACTGCCAGCAGGAGTCGGCGAGTCGGGGTGGGGGCAGATGGCAAACAATCCGGCTCTCCAAAGCATGAGGCCCTGGAGATTTTAACTCCTGGGTATCATCTA
Organism: Heptranchias perlo; assembly: GCF_035084215.1. Lineage (NCBI taxonomy): Eukaryota > Metazoa > Chordata > Chondrichthyes > Hexanchiformes > Hexanchidae > Heptranchias > Heptranchias perlo. The sequence goes on from NC_090327.1 coordinate 107,765,473, forward strand.
CATAGATCCCATTATCTCCCGCCAAATCTGGAGAGAAGTCCGTGCTGGGCGATGGGTGGGAGCGGGATGACAGGAAGCCGTCGCCGGGGGCCTGAAGAAACGTCCCCCAGCACTCAGGTAAGTAGTTGGGAGAGCATCGCAGTAAAGGGAGGGAGAGAGAAGCCCAGGGCAGGGGAGCCCCAAGGTCCAAACTTGCTCCTTCTGGCCCACAAAGAAACCAACAAAAAATAAAATTAACCAACCTTTCTGGGCCTCTTCTGGCCTCACCTCCTTTTGCCACTAGGTTGGTCTGGCGGGGAAGCCATGATGGCTTCCCCGTGCAGGCCATGGGTTAAAATTGAAGTCAGGGCCTGATGACATCACCTGAGCCTGATCTGCATATTTGGAGAAGGACCCTGCTGCTTTCCGGCGGGTGTCCCTCTCACCTGCTGAAACGAACATGTTAAAATTACAACCCACGGGAAGGCAGTTGGATCGGAGGGGATAAGTCACTGTGGCCATTTTAACTGCATGCTCGTCCGGCTTCCGCTGGGCTGTCAGGTTTAAAATCGACCCTATAGTTTCTAAATACTATCAGGATGTTGATTTCCTCTGACACTAGCCCGGATTAATGGGATTAAAGTCTCCTCTATCGGCTGGCTTTAAGGGCCCTACATATGAATTTCAGCAGTGCAAAATTGGTGTTGTGGTTTTAGTGGGTGTTGGTCTACAGCACAACACTGACTAAATTGGGAATCTCACTCAGAAAGAGCACAAGGATGCCCGATGGAGAGAATGGAGAAAGGCAGATGTCACATCATTGTAGTGAGGGATACTCTTTTGAGTTAGTGGTCATGGCACATTGTTGGGGCTGAGGAGAAGGAGCTTTACTCAAACCTACACTACCCCTGAGCTGGGAGTGCTTGATGCTCATGCTGGGTGCCAAAAATGGGAAAGTGTCATCCCGATTGGTCCAAAACTTCCTCCCCATAATTAATTTTAAAAAGGTTCTTGTTAACAAGAATACTGGTGTCTGATAATGCATCTTGTGACATCAAGAGATATTTTTATTGTGTGTTATTAGCTTCTTGTTAAGGAATAAGCAAGAGATTTCTGCAGACTCGTCCTGTATGTTGAGGTTACTTGCTGGGAATGAGAATTTTTCATGATATCAACAATGCAGAAGAACATTTTTGACTGTGGCTTCACTGGATCCAAAATATTGGCCTCCTAAATCCATCCCAGGCAGTAATAATGCTCCACAGAACATGCAAAGGCTTTTCCAAGAGATGTGTTCCCTTTGTAGCCATTACCTCATGAATTTTATTCCTGTCATGGTCCCATATACTATGGCCCTGAATTCCGCAGGCCTTCCAATGAACTCCCACAGTAAATCGACCAGATAGTGTGCTGGTCAACCTGCAAAACAAACTGGTACCCAAACACACCTGGGGCCTGGCCCACACTGCAAATTTCTGCAGAGCCTTGTTTGGGCCAGAACCTCTATCTTTTATCAAACATGGTAACTTGCACATGAGAGGGGGCATAGCCCAGGGAGACTAGGGCTCCCAGATTGTGAGTTTCTTGGCCCCGAGGTCTAGCATCTGCTTGGTGGCCTGTTGGCAGAAGTTTGGCCCAAGTGGAGGCTCACAGGTCTGTAATTTGAGGGTTTATCTCTTGTCTCCTTTTAATGATGAGGATTTAACGAGAACAGCCTTGCCAACCCAGGAAGAACTTGCTCTGCTCTCAGCTGCCACATTGGAGGCATGACCACCTGTGTCCTCCACTTTAGTAGACAGGACACACACGGCTTACCATGGATGATGTATAGTGTTGACCCAATATCATGTTGCATTGAGTATCTCTGATGAACCAATGATACATTGTAATGGATAAAATGATGCTTTGAGCTCCAACTGTTCTGGCCATGCTGTTCACCTGCCTCCACATGGTCCCTTTGTAGGGTGCTGTACCTCTATCAATCCCACTCAGCACATTCTGCCCTGGACAGCCATAAACCGAGTGACTCCCTGAAGGTGAATCATTGGCCTCGATATTAACTCCCCACGACGGTTGGGAGGTGGTCGGAGGGGGGAGGGGGGGTGCATGTTTAAACCCTAAAAAATACGAAATGTCACCCCAAACTGACGTCTTGGAGAGGCGGGACACTTCATTAACATATTTAAATCAGGCTCCCACAGTGCAAGTTTCCCAGGGCTCTGGATACATGACAGTGAAATGAGGGCGGGAGCTGCCAGCTCCAGAAGATAAGTGCATTTTACAGCACTCCTTTTGGACCAGGAGGAGCAGGAGTGCTCCCCCCCAGCCCTTCAAGGAAGCCTTCGGCCTCCCTTCTGGTTGACCTCTCTAGCCCCTGTCGCGATCGCTGACCCCCCTGCAACCCCCCGATCTGTAGCCAGCGATCACGGCCAAAATACCCCCCCCCCCCACCCAAGCCCCTATCTGCAGCCTGCATCCCTCCTGATTGCCGGGGACAGTCCCCAAGGGTCACCGGCTGAAGCCTCCTGCCGCTGGTTTTCCCGCCCTGCAGCTGGCCAGCCGGCCAGCCTGTCAATTTGGCCGGCTGCCGGGTGGAAAACGGATGAAAAAAATTATAATGAGGTCCTGTCATTAAATTCGGCAGGACCTCCACGTTCCCGGCCTTGCCAGGTTCTCCCCGCACTACCACGCTCCCCGGCACCCTCCCCACCGCCCCTTAAATATCAGGCCTTGATCTCCCTGCATGCCTCTGCTTTTATTAAGTTATTAAAGCAGGTCTCTTTCCTTTGGACAGTCTGATTCAGGTTGGTGAAGCCCATGCCCCTGCCAATGTTTACCGCAGCTGGTTGTACCAGTCCTGCATTGGTTTGGCTCCCTTTTTCCAGCACCGGCCTGGCCTTTGTATTTAAACCATTTTACAATTGTGCATCATACTGCAACGAAGCTAAAACTTCTTTCAGGCCCATCCAAGAAATGCTGAATTTCTTTCAAGTACAACAATGAAACAGTAAGGCAGAAAATCACTGTGGTCTACTACAGAAAGGGCAAGCAACTGAAAGGCAGCACCAGATATCTTGGAAATGGATGAAACGTGAAGCCAAAGGATAAATGTTGCCAGTAATAAAGGGAAATATCCAGAATAAAATAGGCTTACTTTTTGAATTGAAAATGTGATGTGTACTTGCAACTTTTATCAGATACTAGTCAATCATTGCACATGGGGAATGAAGACTAAGTGTAGCCTTTAAATGAATTAGGGTTGGAGGGTGAGATATAATTCAACCAGGGCATGCAGACGTAATTTGGTCCCCATTATAAAGTTGCGCAATTTGTCCTTATTTTTACATAATACTTTGATTTTGATTAATATTATTATTATTTATAGTTAATAGCCAGTTTAGGAAGCAGAAAAGTAGATGTGGCTGGAGCATATGGTTGAGGAACTGGGAGCGGCAAAACTGTGGCATAACCTTGCCACTATTGGTCAGAGGATGTGACTTCAGCACAATGGGTGAGAAATTAGGCCGTGTTGCACCCATTGTTTCGGTGCTACGCAGCCTCCTGAAGTGCCAAGATGGCTTCTTCACTGCACATGCACATTTCCAGTGTGACGTGCGCGGACGCCATCTTGGTATAGGTATTAGCGCATGCTGATTTAAAATGATAGACACCATTTTGGGACTTTATGCTCAACTCAATGCACAGTCTTAACCATGACCATCTGAACATGTGCTTGGAGGACCCCCCACCAATGCTATTTAAAGGGACCATGCAGGATTTTCAGGTTAGTGGCTGGATTATTGCTTCTGGCTGCTGATGCATTTATAACTGTTTTAGGAGGTCTCCTCGACTTGAATACTAAGACACGGGGACATAGCCTAACATTTAGAGCCAGGATGTGCAGGAGTGAAGTTCGGAAACGCTTCTGCACACAAAGGGTGGGAAGTTTGAGATTTTTATAAAAGATTAAGGGGTATTGAATGGGGAGAGGATAGCAAGCTGCATTTAAAATTGGTTGTAAGGCAGAAAACAGAGAGTAGGGGGTAATTTTAATCCCCAAGGACAGGTGGGCTGGGGGCGGGTGGGTAGTAAAAATTGTCGATTTCTCAGCGGGACCGCAACCTGGCTCCAACACGCCAACTTCCAGGTTTAACCCAGTCACGTTTTAATGTGCGGGCGCACATCCAAAACCCGGAAGTCACATCCCCTATTAATGTTGGCGGACGGATCGTTAAAGGGGCAATTTACCTGCTTCAAATACTTAAGGCAGGTAATTTTTGTGGATTCTGAACCTGAAACAAATTTAACCTTACCTGCACAGGTTTCCCATGGAGAAGTTGATTTGGCCCTTTAAACCTGGGATTGACACATCGCAATAAAAGCTCAGGCATTGCAGCTGGTCTCTCAGTTCTCTCAGGCAAACATTTGGCCTGAGAGGCGCAATGGATGTCTACTGGAGGATATCTGAGGAAGAGGAAAATGAACATACACATCAGCTACCTCGTGCTGTGTTGGGATCTGCAGGCGCAACAAGGACCTGAAGAACAGCAGAGAGGGGAGTAACGGAGGGGTTGCGGTCGCATGAGGCACTACCCAAGTGAAAGGGTGTGCAGGCAGAGGCTGGACCTCCCTGAAGAGCAGTGCATTTGCAGCGTCAGATTGAGTCGGCAGGTGATTGCAGACATCTGCAGCCTCCTTCAGGAAGAGCTGCTCCCGATTGGGCACGGTGGCTACGCCTTGCCCGTCACAGTTAAAGTCACCACTGCCCTCAGTTTCTTCGTCTTTGAAACCTTCCAGGGTGTCTCAGTTGTTTGCACATATGTGTATAAGGCAGGTGATGGATGGGTTATTCGTCAGGGCATCCGATTACCTGAACTTCCTATGCGACGACATCAGCCAGAATGAGCGGGCAGTAGGTTTCCACTCCCTGGTTGGCTTCCCACAGGTGCAAGGAGCAATCGATTGCACACACGTGGCATTCTGAGGACCACCACATGAGCCAGAATTCTTCATAAACCGAAAGGGATATCACTCCATCAATGCACAGTTGGTGTGCGACCACCAGAAGAGATTTCTGCAGGCGTGCGCCAGATTCCCTAGCAGCTGTCATGATTCTTTCATCTTGCACCAGTCCAACATTCCACACCTCTTCCAGACAGGAGGCAGACTTAAGGGTTAGGTCTTGGAGACAAGGGATATCCCCTGCAAACATGGCTCATGATACCTGTGAGAAACCCCACCAACGAGGCACAATAGCAATACAAACAGATCCACATGACCACCAGGTGTGTCATTGAGCAAGCCAAAGGCATGTTGAAGATGTGCTTCAGGTGCCTGGATAGATCTGGGGGAGCCCTTCAGTACTCACCAGCGAGGGTGTCCAGAATAAGCATCGTGTGCTGTGTTCTGCACAACATAGCGCAGTAGAGGGAGTTACAGGTGGAGGGGGTCGATGGCGTTCATCAAGCATCCTCTGTTGGCGGAAACATTGAAGAGGAGGAGGATGAGAAAGATAAGGACGAGGATGAGGACATGAAGGGGAAGGAGGAGGAGGAAATGAAGATGGCGCACCATCGCCAGACCTGCCACTCACATCACTGCCCGTGATGCCAGGGACACCCTCATCTTCAACAGGTTCTCATAGTGAGAGTTGCAAAATAAAGAATTTCAGATACTCAGGCGGCCTGGCACAACCACCATCAAATCCACCCCCCCCCACCCCCCCGCCCTCCTCTCTTTGCACAAAACATGCCACAACCACGCGTACATCCATTGCACACCCGGCAAATGGGACCCACCATGAAGCAAATGAAAGCACGACTTCTCACGGGACGCAATAATAGCCAAGATGTGGAAATGGGGATACGCAATAAATTTAATGTACCAATATAAGAAAAATGATAAACTAACAACGTAACATTTCTTCAAACACCCTTGTGCATACCCTTGGAGAACTAAATTGTTTTACCTTACGCTTTCTATCGCTTCTACATGGTGCATCCCCTATGGCTTTGGCAGAGGTAGTGAGAGGTTGCTCAGATATTTGCCCTGATTGCTGAGATGCTCTTGGCCGAAGACCTCTGGGTTTTGGAGCCCTTGAGGGCCCTGCCAAAGATTGCTTCACCTGCACCTGTGCAGGGGCAGACTCAGCCACTGGGAGAGGAGGCAACAGGTTGGATACTGGTTTCGGGTCGGGGGGGGGGGGGTGGTGGGCAACGGGTGAGATGTCGGAGTGCTTTGAGTGGAGTTCCCACTTCCATGTCCCCTTTCACCATCATCCATCTCCCGGGCCAATGCCACATCACTCCCACCACTCCGCTGGAGAGCAGCTTGGTGCAGATCAGAGACGTGTTGTAAGGACACAGATAAGGTATCTGTCAGCCTGTTTAAGGCAGCAGACATGTTGGCATCCAAAGTCTGCATGGCCATTATCACGGCCTGCATGGACTCATTTGAGAGCTGTGCTTAAAGCTCAAAGGAGTCTGCCACTCTCTCCAATGTAGACATCCTCGCACTTACCTGCGACAACAATCCACTAGTATTAGACTTGGACTACTCCATTCTCTCCACTATTGTGGGGAGTGTGCGTGGCATATTTTCCAGTGCACTGCAAAGCTGAATCTGTACCCCAATCATTCTCCTTCTCAACAATGGCCCCCAGGGACCAGCATCTGTGTCCAGCTGAGCAGAGCTTGGAGAGGAGTGCGCCCACCGACACAGACTCTCCACGACTGTCCCTGCCACCAGTATCTGCTCATGCTCACTTGTGAATGGTGAATCACCAGGTGACAACCCAACTATCTGCCTAACAGGACCCACTGAAGTGCCAGTATCTGCACTGGTACATGGCTGTATGTCCTGTGGTGGTGTCAGCCTCAGAAGGAATGAGGTCCTCTGAAGAATAGATATCTTCCATCTCGCCACAATCTTCTTCAACTCGTGAAGACCCTGGAAGATAACAGAAAACAATATTAATTTTTCATTTGCAAAGTGACAATCTCACCAATCACCATACTGAGGTCTGTCACACTTCAGTCATTGATGAAATAAATTCATCATGTGTGTGAAAGATGTTAAAGTTCTATCACCAGCCATCTGTAGGTTCCCAGTCTCTCCATCTTCAATGGATAGGGATGCAACTGTCCCACTTATTTCCATGGCCTCCTCCTCTGCATCTGTCAGCTGCACTATACGTGGTGGTCCACCTCCACTTCTCGTCCTCTCTCTTGTGTTTTGCGCTCTCTTCTCCTACAAGGGGAGAAAGAAACGAACCTGTGAGTGACTGACGGTGATGTATTCACCCTATGGATGCATTGCTTTGGGTGAGGCTGACAATGAAACAGATGCGTCAAAGGGTGACCATCAAACAGATGCATCACATTGAATCAGGATTGGAGTGAGTGGCAGTGGTGAGTGCATAAATGGGGAGGTGAGGAAGTACGTAGAAAGTGAAGGATGGTTGATGCTGTAACTTAACTGGGTGTGAGGAGTTGTGATGAGGTAGGCGTGCCAACACAGAATGAGGGGAGGGTTGGGGTTGCTCAACACAGGATGTGGGTAAATCAGCAAATGTACTCAATTTTCCCGACCTGGTCAGATCATTAAAATGCTTCCTGCACTGTAGCCAAGACCTGGGCACACTGCTCCTGCTGCTGACCTCTTCTGCCACCTCTAGCCAGGCCTTCTTGATGGCAGAACCAGGTTTCTTCCTCAGATCGGTTAGGTACAATACCTCCTTCCTGCTACTCACAGCACCCAGCAGTACTTCAAGGGATGCGCCCGAGAGCCTTTCCTCTATGAGCTTCCATACCTTTATTTCCGTCTTTCTCCTCCAATATCCATTTTTGCATTGTCCTTTAAATAGTGCGCTTCGGATCGTGTCATGCGGGTGCGCAGTTTGCCCGCTGCGCAGCTTGGAGACGTGAAGCCCGGAAGCAAACTTAAGTGCTTTCAATCAGTTGCGAACGCAGATTTGGACCCGCTCAGATTACTTCTGGGTTTCCCATGTGATTATCTACCCATCCGCTGAGTTCCCAGCTCCAGGTAAAAATCATGTCCTAGGAGTTAAGGGCAGTTTTTCAGAGTGGTTGGAAGTGGTGACCCACAGAGTTCAGTCTGTTCACTGTGCATATCAATAATTTGGATATAAGCCTAGAGGAAGTGGTACCAAAATAGAAGGTATAATTAATTATTTTGTAGAACAAAGGAATTTGTAAATGGATATTTATAGATGGAGGAATGGGCTAAAAGGTAGCAGAAGAAATTCGATGTCAGTGAGTGTGAGGGAATACATTTTTGGTAAAAAAAGCAAGAGCAGTAATGGAAGTAGTCTGAGTGCTGTGGAAGAGCAGAGGGATTTGGGGGTATAAGTTCACAGGACATTAAAGGCAGCGCCTCAGGTTTATAAGGCCAATAAAAATAATGCTAATAGATTTCTAAGTTTTATCACAAGAGATATGGAATATAAAAGCCAAGAGGTAATGATGAGCCCATATAAATCCTTAATATGTGCTTGGTATGTCTTCCTGCAAGCAGCCTCCCTCACCTGATGTCTTCTAATAGGCTCAGCTGCTGCTGGTGCTGGTTGCTAAGGCCGCAGCTGCCGCTGTTCCTCTTCCTTCAACTGTTCCTCCGTCCAAATGAAACTGGCAGTAACAGCACTCATTACAAGCCGATAGAGCTTACTGAAGGTAAGAAAGGCAAAACATATCAGAAAAAAGCAATCTTGAAGCTGGCAACTCTCCTGGCAATTGCAACAGCACAATGGCACACAGAACCTATGATCCAATTGACTGCAGGTGAGTGCCCCTTTAAATACTGCTTCAGTGGTTCTGAGAAACCAATCCTGTTAGGTTTTACTGGTAGATTCAGTGCTGAGCAGGGCTGCTGCAATTTTGCGCTAAAATATCATCGGGGTCCAAACTGTGTCATAAGACCCCTATTTGCATGTATTCATGAGGCCCCTGCCTGTCTCTGGTGGGTGCCTCGATTAAAAAAACTGTATGGTTAAAATGGTGACAATCTAGATCATCCACATAAAAACATAAGACACTCATCAATTCGTCCCTGCCACCACTAAACGTACATAAGAACCTAGCACTGGTGTAATGGAGGGTGTTCTGGTGAGGTTAGTGCTGTGACGCATTATTGGGGCTGACTGTACTGCACCTCACCTGATTGTGCTTCATGCTGATACTAGGTGCCTGAATTGGAACAGGTTTTATTTCACAGTGCTACCACCATCTGTCACTTCGAGCACAAAAAGAATCGCAAAAAATTCCAGCTGTGTTATGTTTGCATCAATAACTCCTATTATGAATTTGATCACTACTGTGACTATTATTTTGACCTTGTTATCACTATCAGCAGCTCATATGAGATGATCACTACAGTATGGTATTAGACTACTGTGATGTTCTATCACGAACAACTCATTTATTAAGTTAGCAAATGGGGTGACTAGCTAACTCGTTAGAGAGACATGTTGTTATTTTATTCCCCAGTATATCTCAGAAATGACAAGATACTTATTCAGTGAGGACACGGAATAATGTCTGCAGCTTTAGCAGGATTAGAAGTTGCTGATTTGAGTTGTGAATTGCTATCTGGCTTGACAGGTGCAGTACTCCAGAGAGCTGAAGGTTAAAAGATCAGGTGCACATTTTTCAGTTTACAGAAGATTTCTGTCAAATATACATTAGCTCACAGATGTAGAACAACCTATCTGTGACCCTTTAGTGCACTTAAATCACAAAGGAAAAATCACTATTGTGTATGTTCTTGTGGTATTACGGAGTCACCATCCTTTTTCTCTTGCTGGCGTACGTATATGGGTTACCAAACTGATCGAGGCACTGCAACAGGATTGAACAGGACAAAAAGATTGGAGATGCACAGTAACGCATCACGCTTTGATAAATGCTTGTACAATCCAGCTGTCAGTCCAATAAATCTTTTAATCTTCTGCATACATTTGTTATTGAATAAATATCATTGTGTTTTAAAAATAACTCCCATTTATATCGGGCTTTCTCTCTATATACAACTTGGCACAATAGCCTTATTAATGTGGTCAATGATTTGAACCTAAGTGGTTATCATTGGATATGGTTGATGAATGAAACTGGTGTGAATGTTTTGAATATTGACTTAAACTAGCAAGGATATTGGATTTGTTTAGTAGTTCCCAGATTATATAAATGGGAAATAAATGGGTTTCACTGTGTTATTATTTGTATTACTGTTAAGCATAAACTATTCTCCTAAATGTAAAATCAATCTTCCACCTCAACCGAGGGAGACAAAAACATTCAGATAAAAACTGGTCAGTGTTCTTTTTTTTATATGTTCTTTCCTTGTCAGTAATTATTAGAGGCTTATTAACAAGTTTAAAGGTTACTGTACGAGGTATCTCAGTGGATTAATGTACCGTCCTTTCACCAACGGGTCCTGGGATTGGCGCAGCCCAGACTGATGTGATGAAGGTCTCTCTCCCATTTGTAAAGATCCCATAATCTCAACTCAGTTTCTAGTATATTTAGATTCATAGCACAAAACATTTCCACATGCAGCACAAACTGGCACGACATTGATCATCTCAGATGTGGGAGATAGAAAGGGCAACACTGGAGCAAGTGGAGCTCTTCTGAAATGGCGGCCGAGGCACATTTATGCAGCAGTGGACAAAAGGCTTTGTTCTGCAGCTGGCTTTGCAAACCTTGATCTGGACGTGTTGGATGCTGTTATTCACAGCACAGAACCTAGGCCTCATCCAAAGAAGTTGAGAGCATGACATTAGTGTAGTCAAGCTTCTCCTTAACTGAAACTTCTCCACAAAGAAGAATAAAAAAAACACGGAAGGATTCAAATTGAACATTTGCGCAAGTTCTTTGCAAACCTTCCCAAAGGCTGGAATGTATTTTTTTTTAAAGGGGTGGGGTGTGGGTTGTTGAATAAAAATATATTTTGACATTTATAAACTGCAATTTAGTCAAGGTAATTGATGAAAACTACTTTAACAGAAAATTGGAGGAGATCTAACCATTTCAATCATGTTTAACGTAATGACAATTAAAGAGCAAGCTTGAGGCACTACATTCCATGAATTCAAATAACTCCAGGATTAAAAGTATTAAGCACTTCATTCGATTTTTCATGATCCTAGCCTTATACATGGCCATATTTCAGATTTTGCCTTACACAATGATTAATTTTTTAGAGATTCGCAGTCTTTATTTAAGAACATGCTATTCTATTCACAGTTGTACAACACATTGGGCTCAATTTTAAAAGCAAATTCTGAGTACATTGGGGATGGGTGGGGGGGACAAAGAAAATTGGAGAAATCCGGAGCGGGCAGGATTCCTGGCTCTAACCAGCTGAAGAACGCGCACGACCCAGAGTCATCTGGGTGCACACACCGATTCCGAACCCAGAAGTCCCACCGGCAATTAAAGCCAGCGGGACAATATTTAAACAAGCAAATATACCTCAATGTGGTACTTAAGGAAGTTTATTTTTGGCATGTTGGCCACTTAAAAAGATTTACCTGGGCGGCTTTCCTACGACTTCCGATTCACACTTGGTGAAACCAGGCGGGAAGGGCCGGATCAGTGAAAAATAAACTAAATAAATTAAATAAAATAACATTTCTCATTGTAAAAAAATAAATAAACATATCTTACAAACGATGTCACCTGCACCCCCCTGCTCCAATGTCCGATGTCTCCCCGATGTCTAATGTCTCTCCCCCCTCTTCCGATGTCCGATGTCTCCCTCCCTCCGATGTCCGATGTCTGCTCCCCCCACCGATCTTTGTCTCCCCCCCACTCTCTCTCTCACAACAGCCGATGAGGTCCCTCTCTCTCTCTCTTTCTCCCCCACAATGTGAAGCTCAAGTCGGCAGCCAGCTTGTCAATCAGGCTGGCTGATGGATGCAAAATGCAGAAGAGGCATTAATTGGCCTCATTAGCAACCCGCCTACTTCCCTTTCGGGTTTGGCGCCCGCAAATCAGCCCCCCCCCCCCCCACCACTGCTGCCATCCCACCCCCCTTTTAAAATTGAGCCCATTGTGTTGCATTTAACTGTGCTGACAGTTCTTGCTTGTGTTGATCTGGCCAACTCTCGCTCTCAAAATGCCTTCACGTTTGCCTTTTGCCTGTGCCCCCAATACCAATTCTCATGTTGTTCCAGGTAATTGCTCAGTGCAAACATAACTGAGGCCACAATCACACTGTGACACCACACTTTGCCATGTCCGTTATCTCTGATCTATGTTTTACTGTTTGACTTTATGCTTTATTCAAAGATTTTTTAAATTTTTACTAACATGTCACACATTGTAACACCAATTTGCAGTGTCACTGAATAGTGGGATTCATATTCAACATCCATGCTATTTAAAATTCCTCATGTTCATCACACCAATGGGGAGAGAGGGCAAATCAGAGGGACAGTTTTCACAACTTCCTGGCAGTTGGCTTAAAGCATCGTTGGCAGGTGCCTGAGAGTTGGTCATACACCTTGCCTCTTAACTGCATGGTAGCACATGGCTGAGCAGACTACCTAGCAACATAGTAACATTAGGAACAGGAATAGGCCATTCAGCCCCAAGGGCTTGTTCCGCCATTCAATTAGATCATGGCTGATCTACAGGCTGGAGATATGGAAGGGGGTGGAATTAGAGGGAAGGGAAGTGGAATTACTAAAAAAGTAATGTAACATAAAGCATTTTGATGGGTCAGTGTGGAGAGTAATTTTATGACTAATGAGTGCAATAAACACACAAGATTGTGCAGTAGCTTGAGGCTCTGGAGTATTATAACCAATCACACATCGGTTAAAAACACAACAATGTTTCACAGTGACTGATTGTATTTGTTTATCTCTGACCTAGTGAGTTAAGATACAAATTAAAGCATTTAATCCATGAAATGAGAGGGATGTTTACAATGACAAGGAATCCAGACCCATCCACATTAAACAGAAATGTTAGCCACCATTATTTTGAATCCGGAGCTCTGTTCTGTAACAAAGAGATTTGCTGGGCAGTATAGTTGAATGAACAACTCATATTCCAGAATTGGGACTCGTGTTTTGGTACGAAGTGAAATTAAAATTCTGGTTTTAAAAGCAGTAATCAGCTCGTCACCATGTTCATCCATACCTATGGGTATCAGGTCGGATGATGTCAGGCAAATAACCGTAGGCCTAGCAACTACCTCGCAAAAAGTGGAAAACAAATGACCGTTTATTTTTCCCCATATCAAGGATCAGAATTGATTAAACTACCAGGAGCTGAAAAGTGTTTGATTATAAATATGATAGGATCTCATTAAAGCAGAAAGATTAGTTTATAAAGGGCAGATTTACAAGTTTGTTCCTGGCATAGTAGGTGATGGGAGCACATATCACAAATTTAAGCATGGAGGTCAGTGCACCAAAACCACGGCCCGCACTATTTTATGTCCAATGAAATGAATTCCCAATATGCACTCCTGTCACACAAAGCTCTATATTGGAGCAAAAACTCATAATATTACTCCTACAGAATCAAAGATTAACAGCATAACTTACAGAAAGTTTGGAGTAAAAGGGAAGGAAAGGAAATAACTTGCATTTATATAGTGCCTTTCATGACCTCAGGACATCCAAAAGTGCTTTGCAGCCAATGAACTACTTTTGAAGTGTAGTCAGTGTGGTAATGTAAGAAACTCGGAAGCCAATTTTGCGCACAGCATGGTCCCAAAAACAACAATGAGATACATGACCAGATAATCTGTTTTTTATTGATGTTGGATGAGGGAGACATATTGGCCAGGACACCAGGAGAACTCCCCTGCTTTCTTCAATCTTTTACGGCCACCTTAAAGGGCAGAAGTGGCCTCGGATTAACATCTCATCCAAAAGGCAGCACCTCCGGCAGTGCAGCACTCCCTCAGTATTGCACTGAAGTGTCAGTCTAGATTTTATGCTCAACTTTTTTCAATTTCTTTTCACTGCTTGGTATCTCTGGAGTGGGGCTTAGAATCCACGACCTTCTGACTCAGAGGCAAGATTGCTACCACTAAGCCAAGGCGCAGTGCTTTACATTTCACAAAGGAATTACACAATTTTGGTTAAAATTTTCCTGCTACTTTGTGTGCCAGCACCAATGCTGATGTGTCCACCATGCTTTTTGTTTTGTTTAGTTTTGAACTCCTGGACAAGTATTCATTATGTAGCTAACCTGGATTTCTTCAGAAATGGCCTCATGTTGAATGTTGAAAACAATGGACTATTACTTTGGTGGAACCAATTTTTAAAAAAATATCTGTCACTAACACTCTCAAACATGATGCAGAGAATCTTCAGCAAATGTTTCAATCTTTTTCCATTAAGACATTAAATTGGATTTGGGGCTGGAATTGGTTGTTTTTTTCCCCCCGTTGAAGTTTCCACCCAATGTTTATTTGGGAATAAAAAGTTTCGGCACAGCTTAGAAATCCCACACATTTAGCCACTTACCAGAGTCTTGATGAATTGAGGAAATGTTCATTTCAGGGTGAAAGCATTTACGTATAAAGGTGAATTATCTTGGCTGTTAAAGAGATGTGTGTGAGATGAGAGGTAATCAGGGTGATCTGTGATTTGTGAGTTACAAAAGCAAGATACTGCGGATACTGGAAATCAGAAAATAAGAACAGAAAATGCTGGAAAACACTCAGCAGGTCAGGCTGCATCTTTGGAGAGAGAAACAGAGTTAACATTTCAAGCTGATGACCTTTCATCAGAGCTGATCATGATCTGTAGGTTGATTGCCCCAAATATGGAGGGTGGAATAGCTCTGGGTGCTATATGTAGCAACATTGGAAATGCATTCAAAATCTTGTTTACAATGTTGCTATACGTAGACTTCTTCCCTCTGGATACTAATTCAGACAACCCTAGAATCCACTAATGGCAAACTACAGCTCTCTGGATGTCTTTTTTCTCTGCCACAGGGTTTATCTAAGCTGCTAGAAGAGATTATTTCTGGCATTGCCCAGAGATGGATGTCTAATTGTATTCAGTAAATGATTGAGCGTTTCATTGTGAATTCTTCACATTTCATTCATTTCTCCAGAAATGAACAATTGTCAAGGCAGCAGCAGCTCCAAATTTTTGCAGGATTTCCAAAAATGCAGGGAGTTTTTGAGCACACAAATGTCAAGATCTGGGGACCTCTGAAAATCTTCCGGTCTAAAACGAGAGACGTAAGTTTACGTAGCAATTTATCATGTCCCTGAGAAATGTCTTAAAACACTTCACAGAATCTAGTTTTAAAATGTGGTCACTGCTGCCTTGTAAGGAAACATGGCAGCTAATTTGCACACAGCAAGGTTCCACAAAGAACAATGAGACAAATAAACAGTTAATCTGTTCGGTTCAGAGAGGAATATTAGCTGGGACACCAAGAGAGCACCCTGCTATTCTTTAAATAGTCCTATGGAATCTTTAAAGTTCACCTAAACAGGCAATTGGAGCCTTAGTTTAATGTTTCATTTGAAGGATGGCACCTCTGACAATGTAGCACTCCCTCAGTAGTGAACTGAAGTGCCACATTAGATTATATGCTCAAATCCTGGCGTCTACTTCACCCAAAGGGGATTCCACTCCTTAAACATTCAAGTAATCTGTAATAGACAGGCTATCTTTACAATGATTACAGCAAAATTCCTCAGATCAATTCATGGTTGCTTCATCCTGTAGAGTTTCTGTGTATCAGCATTGTTTAAGAAGGACAGCTGTCTGCAAGTCTGGCTCTGACATAATCAAGAGTATAGCTGAAACTTTGGCTGATAACAATAGTCTAAAACCTAAAAAGTGGACACGGACAAAAATCTGATCAGGCATTTAGGACTATCAGAGTAGTTATAAGTGTACTTTTGGAATGCTCAAGCAGAGGAGGAAGTTTCTGGTTAGATCTGCACTACTTCCAGCCAGTGAAGCTTTGCATTATGTTGCATGTTGTTTAACTGCAAATTGACAACAAGTAAATGGAAACAGAGGACAATGAGCTTCAACAGTCCACCTCAGATATTCTGGCATTGAATGGAGATTTGTGCAACCCAGTGATTGAACATTACTTTACACGAAAAATATGAATATTGTTAAAGTGACAAGCTAACCTTTTCTATGCTTTTTACTGAAATGACACTCTTCAAAATGATGCTTAGTAAATAGTGTTTATAATGCAGTTATCCTTGGGCTGAACAAGTGCTAAGCGAGTGTTCATCCATGTTCAGTACTGCTCTGAGAATTTCTATTCCTCCAAAAGTGGATTAACAATTAGCAAAAAGTTGGTAAAAAAATTGATTGTTACTAATTAAGGCCTGGTTAAAGTTATTTAATGATGGGCTCATGTAGCGTTCCACAGCTGCACAGTAACATTGAAAGGCATGCATTTTACACTAGATTGGATCTAGTGTTACTGAGTTGAATGGGGAGGGGGGGCTGGATTTTTCAAGTATCACTGCAGGTAAAAAGCAGAGGGGTAGCAGCAGCTCATAGATTTAATCTGTTCACCAGAAGTGGGACGTGCTCTTTATATCCTGTGGGAAGAGGAGGAAACAAATGTTGATTAAGATTTTTTTCAAATTCATGGCTTTGCTCTTCAATTTTAAAAGCTTCCAGCCATAGGTCAGCCTTTTCTTATAAAATACGATTGATGCAGATTCTCATTGAAATTTCATTACTTCCATTTCCAACATTCACTCTTGAGAGTGAATTCAAAAGCCTATTTATAAAAGTAATAGAGTCCAGCCTCTGATGAGAAATATTTTTGAATTAAGTTCTATAAAATCTGATTGGGTGTTATTGAGCTGACCTGTTGGTGTTCATGGAGATATAGATGAGCATACTGATAGCAGCACAATCTTTGTGCTTCTGGAAGATAAACTGTTAAAGTCTACAGTGGCAAGTGCTCTCAGTACAGAGTCTTCCTTCCACATCCTAATGTATAAATCATTAGTGATATCGAGAGGCAGAAACCTGAGCTACATTTCATTTCAAACCTAACAGAGCTTGCCTGTATAGTAAATAAAATCTATTGGATGTTTGCTAAATGAGTCAAAAACTATTAAGGGGGTGAGACTATATGTCCCGAATCTCTTCAAATCTGCCACTGTGCACAGTGCCCGGATGTTTAAGCTTCTTTCTGAAGGTTATATTAAAGTAATGTATCGTATTTTGATGTGTACAGCAGGTTTATTTCTGCTATTTGATTTTTCAGAGGCACACAATTAAATATAAATACTGCAGTAGGTTCAAAAGTTGCTGCATGAACATGGAAACTAGATAAGTAAAAAGTAAAAAAAGAGCTTGCACTTATCTAGTGCCTTTCGTGTCCTCGGGATGTCCCAACCTGCTTCACAGCCACGTGGTACTTTTGAAAGGGAGTCGCTGGCTAGGACACCAGGAAACTCCCCGGCTCTTCTTCAAGTAGTACCATGGGATCTTTTACATTTACCTGAGTTAGCAGACATGGCCCTGGCTTAACATAGCATCCAAAAGGTGGCACCTCCGACAATGCAGCACCCCCTCAGCACATGTTCAAGTCTCTGGAGTGGAAATTTAGGAAATGCATGGGCCTAACATTTTGTACCTTGATGTTTCCTTACCACTAGTAAAGGATTGCAACCACCGGCATAATAGTAACGGTCGGGAAAAGAATTACATCAACATGTAGATTCTCAGTTTGTACGTGGGTTGATAATGGATGCAGCAACATGAGTATCAGATTATGGGATGTTTTGGACCTAATGTGAGCGGGGCCAAAATCAATTTGATATGCTTCTGTTGACATAATGTTTGACATAGATATAAAAAATAATTGGCATGGCGGTCACCATCTTGCTTTTTACCTCCCACAGTTTGTTCTGGCCAAGTTTCCATATGCACGCGGTGACTAGCCAGTTGGCTGACATCAATATTCATGTATCCCTTGGCTCTAACAATACTTCTCTTACAGCTGATTACAATCCCTTTCAGATCTGGCAACAGTTTGATACTGTGCAACTCGCTACATTGGTCACAGAAGATCGCACAGGAGCCACCATAATGACCTGCATTGCACCCATTCTGGAGTTCAATGCCTCATTCAGGTCAAGGAAAGATCCTTGGATAGTTTCCAATCTTTGATCAATTAACTTACAGATATGTTCCACTGCCTGCTAAATGCTCTATTCATGTACCAATGCTCTAGTTTTAAAGGCTTGCGTACCAACATATTCATATTGTTTAGGTAACTGATGCCTGTAATCTACAACAGCACAGTTCAATTTAGCTTGCTCATCTGACGGTGTTACTTTCTTTGTGACAGTCATGTACTCAGCTATACTTGATACGTGTGAGGAAGATGAAATAGATGCTGAGCTGAGTATGAATTTTCTGTTAATTCCAGATTTGTGCCTGTGCCAGAAGTATTTGTGGAAAGCAGAAAATGACAATATTAGAAGGCCTCTCACACCACGTTCAGATGCTCACCTGGCTTCAAAAATATACAATGAGCGCATTGTGGTGTTAGTGCCAAGATGTAGCCGCCAGGAATCTTTGCCGCTGACCCCAGCAGACTCTCTGGGATCAAGAAGCGGTTTCCAATTTTGGCTGCAAAGATGGGCACCCATGCCACTAGGGGGACTTCTTGGACACCTGCCTGCTTAAGAGACCAGAAACTCCATAAGAGGACCACACTGAAATTTAAAAGAAAATTCTGACCTCATTTTTCTTCACATTCCCAGTCTGGATCCCCAGGCGGACTTCACTTCTGTCTCTTGCATGATGTGGTCAGGTACACCTCTGCCAACCGTACACCAGGTCCCACTGAGGGCTGAGGATGCGGGAACTCATGACATAGGGAGTTCCCACTCCATGCCCCAACCTGCTTCTATACCAGAAGCCATAGTTAGGCAGACAAAGGCTTCGTGCGCCTCCCACCTGCCCCCAACTGGAAAGCTCAATAAAAGGCTGGGACCCAGTATAACTGGATTCGGGCCTAGTTTCCAGACCTTCCGGTGGACTCCTACAAAAGTTACAGTGGAAATCCTCCAAAAGAGCTGTGGATTTTCTGAGTTAATGGTCAGTATTGCTTCTGAAGAAGTGCCACAATCCTTTTTACAATGTAATTACTAAATGAATGCAATTTTGTAAAAAACTTCCAAGTTTGTTGAGCTGATTTTTACTGCAAGGTCTACACACCTTAAAAGTTCAGTGAAGAAGAGCAGGAAGGCCTTCCCCGGTGTGGGTCTGCACACCTCACCAGTTCAGCTTTCAATCCATCTCTTGAAGCATATTGACAAAAATACCGCCAAGATACACCCATTTATTTCAATGGTATTAAATCTCCTCTTACGATCACTGAAGTATTTTAGATTATCTGGCCAGTATCTTTTCTAGTACATTTTGAGTTTAATCACCCATTAATTGCCTCTCATCCTTGCTTCTAGATTTATGATTACATAGTTCTTTGTTGATGCCAAATATCATTTTCTCTGCCAGTGCCCCCAGTTCCCTTTCCGTTGATTTTATTTCCTAATTGAAACATTCTCTGCCATTTTTCTGATTACATTAGCACCAGTCAATCTCTGTATTTGTCTTTTTCGAGGCCACAGGTTTAATTTTAACACGTTCTGATATTTAAATATTATTATTGATCCTATTACCTGAAACAATACTTCGACTGGCAACCAATTTCTTTTTTCACTAGCACAGGTCAATGAAATGATTTCCACTTTTTGGTGAGTCAATTTGAATAATTTTAATCTAGCTGGCTGTCTTGGTGGTGAATTAAAATGCAGTGGATGGAGATAGTGGCTCTGCAGTAAGAGTATACAGTGTCCAACTGAGGTACAATTTAAACCTTACATTCTGCATATTTGCTCATTAATTTCTTTGCAGAAAGTTGTGACTGTCTAAAAAGTTGCTATTTTTAAATTTCTTCAGTGAAAAGTCTGAGCGTTGATCTCATTGTGAAATTATTCAATGTAAATTAAATAAAGACACAAAATAACAGCTGGAAGCAAGGAGGAGTTGGAAGAAAGTGGAAAGTCGGTAAAGTTGCAAATTACTGTCAGGAAAGCAAAGATTTCACAACAGCCTGGGGTGGGTTTGTCATTTATATAATGATTTCTCGCATTATAATTATTTTTGATTTGAAGTGTTTCCCATGTTTGGGCCACGAACATATTTTAATATCCCGGCGGGATCTCAGTGGGGGGGGGAGGCGCGGTTAATGAGCGCGTGGAAAAGCCGGAAAAAAATTTAGAGCCTTTTCTCCAGCGAACGTGACTTAATTGAAGGCCCTTAATGTGGCTTTCGGGTTTGGCGTCTGCAAGCTGCGCAGCAGGTGCACTGCGCACCCGAATGACATGCTGGGACCTGGATTATTTAAAGGGCCATTGCAACCAGGGGTTTTGAGGGAGAAAGAAATAATTTAACGAGATGGAGCAGCGGAGGAGGCTAGCACCCAGGTTCAGTGTCTCCTTGCTGGATTTCTGCTAGCCGGTGTGAGGAGCAGATGGCAAACATTGTACCTGGCAGACAGGAGGAAGCACCCTGCCTCTGCCACCAAGAAGGCCTGGCTCGACGTGGCAGAGGAGGTGACCAGAAGGACTAACGTTGCCCGGACTTGGATGTAGTGCAGGAAGCACTTCAATGACCTAACCAGATCAGGAAAAGTGAGTACAGTTACTGATTCACCTGAATTCTGTGGTGAACATTACTCCTCCTCACACTCTGCCCTGTGAAGCATACTCTATCACATAACTCCTCACACCCACTTAAAGCTCAGTGTCAAGTTACCTTCACTTTCTGTGCACTTCTTCACCTCCCCATTTGTGCACCCACCACTCCCACTCACCCCAATCCTGATGCAATCTGATCAGTTTGTGTGATAGTCACCCTCTGATGCATCTCTTTCATTGTCAGCCTGACCCAAAGCAATGCCTCCATCGGGTCACCCCATCACCCTCACTCACTCACACGCCTGTACTTGCTCCCCTTGTAGGAGAAGAGAGCACAAAATGCAAGGGAAAGGATGAGGACTGGAGGGTGGCCTCCACAAAGAGCGACCCTGACAGAGGCAGAGGAGGAGGCCTGGGACATCAGCTGAACGGTGGAGTGCCTGGCCATCAGGGATTTCGAGACTGGCACCCCACAAACGTCCGGTGACAGAACTTTAACATCCCTCACACACAACCTGAATTGACGTTATCAATGGTTGAGCTGTTGCTCACCTCAGTATGCTCATTGCAATATGACTTCAGCGATGATTCTTAATATTGCTGTATGTTCTCTTCCGGGGCCTTCAAGGAGTGATGATGTGGACGAGGGTGATTCCTCAGAGGAGCTCCATGCCTCTGAGGGCGCACCATCACAATCGAGCAAACCATGCACCAGTGCAGATACTCACACCTCAGTGGCACTTGGAGTACATCTTGAGCATTCCTATGGCTTGTTCAATGACAGACCTGGTGATGATATAACTGTCGTTGTACCGGTGTTTACCTTGCTGGTGGGGTTTCTCAGAGGTGTCATGAGCCATGTCTGCAGGGGATATCCTTTGTCTCCAAAGAGCCAACCCTTAAGTCTGTTTTGTGCGTGGAAGAAGGCCGGGATATTGGATTCGCGCAGAATGGAGGAAACATGGTGGCTGCCAGGGAATTGGCACATGCCTGCAGAAACCTCTTCCGGTGGTCGCAAACCAGCTGTGCATTGATGGAGTGATATCCCTTTCTATTGATGAACATTCCTGGCTCATGTGGAGGTCCTCGGATTGCTACGTGTGTGCAATCAATTATGCCCTGCACCCGTGGGAAACTAGCCAGAGAGTTGAAACCCACTGCCCTCTCAGTCTGGCTGATGTCGTGGATGGGGAAGTTAACGTAGTCGGATGCCCTGGCAAACAAGCCATCTGTGACCTGTCATATACGCATATGTGCAGAGGACTGAGCGATCCTGGTGATGTCACCGGTGGCACCCTGGAAGGATCTGGAGGTGAAGAAATTGAGGGCAGAGGTGACTTTAACTGCGACGGGCAATGCGTGTCCACCAGGTCCAGCTGGGAGCAGCTCTGCATGAAGGAGGGTGCAGATGCCTGCGACCACCTGGGGACTCAATCTGAGCATTCGTAGGCACTGCTCCTCAGAGAGGTCCTGGAAGCTCAGCCTCTGCCTGTACACCCTCTCATGTGGGTAGTGCCTCCTGCAACCTCGGCCCCTTCGTTGGTCCCCTCTTTGCTCTCCTGCAGATCCTTGTGGCACACCTCGGTCTTGTGGAGCTGCAACTCCCAGAGCTGCACGCCGTGCCTGACATGGATGGCGATGAGGCTCCTCCTCAGATGTACTGCTGAAAAAATCCATTGCGCCCTCCCCATCCTGATCTTGTCAGTTTTTAGAGGGTCCAAAATGTTGGTAAATATGTCTAAACACAAGAATTCTGAGTGTGGACCAAGAAATCTCAGTCTAAATACAAAGAACTCCCAGCCAAACGTTTGTCTGAGAGAACTGATTGCCCTGCTGCAAAAACTCACCTTTTCTTCACTGGTTTAAAGTTCCGAAAGGCTGCCAGCTGCAACTCCCCTCCGTTTCCATGGCGTCTTTCAGAGGCCATGGTTGACATGTTAAGGTAGAATTGTTTGCCTGCCTCAATACACTAAAATTTAATGCCCCTTAACTATTTGAAACTATCTTAATTGCACCTTTAAATATCAGCCCTTCGGCTTTAAGTGCCAGCGGGACTTTCAGATTCCAGAAGCGTGCATGTACGCAGATGCATCGGAAGTTGGCGGATTGGAGCCGGGATTCGTTCCCATTCCAATATTCAACAATTTTCACTGCCCCCACCAGCCCCCCCACCCCGGCCCCCAACCCAACAGTTCTTCAGGGTTAAAATTTACCCCTATGTGTCTGTTTATGAATAAACTTCAACGAAAACACAGATTTAAAAAGAACCCCTCTGCCTTTCCACCATCATCTCCTCCTTTAAGGCTAGCCTCAAAACCCACTTTAAGACTCTCCTCAAAGCTCACTTCTTTGACTAAGAGGGCAAATTCAGTGAGGCTGCACTTTTGGCCATCCTAATATCTCCTTCTTTAGCCCGGCGTCCATTTTTTTCTTACGCCTCTATCAAGCGTTTTGGCCCATTTTTCTACATTAAAGGCACTGTATAAATGCAAGTTATTGTTGTTGGATGGTCTAATTTTCTCCTCAAACATGAAAACATAGGCCTCCTGCTGCCACTTGCATGACAATGCAACAGTGCATGGTAGATAGGCATTTTTTTCTCAAAACTAGTTGCAAATCTATTCATATCAACTCTTTGTCTGTAGTTCAGGCAGTTCCTGTCCATGTAATGTTTTCAGCAACTGATTCAATCTAATCCAGTGTAGCTCCATGGCTAAGTATCCATTTAGCCTCGAAAGGGAACTTACTCCCTCCCTATTGCCACCAAATTTTCCCTTCTGACAATCACCCACAAATACACTTCCGACCTGCATATCATCTTGGAAGCAAGACTTGGAACTGAATGTTGCCATGTTGCAACAGTAGAATAGCTATGGTGTCAGTACAAAGAACAGCACAAGCTTAAATACTGCAGTGCTCTCCGGCCTTCCGACAACAATTGAAGTAAGTCACATTTCAGCAAACAGCTTAATTAACTGCAGTACCCCAACCCATTCCTCTTTTCATGATTTCATCATGGCACTAGAGTAAATTTTTCATTCTGTATGGCCAGTGGCACTGGTATATATAGGCACATTAAATTGGCCAGAGATCCATATCGCCAGATCCACCTGCACTTTGAGTAGCAGCCACGCTTTTAGGCTGCCCTAAAGTGCTCCTGCACAAAATGTGCGAGCAATTCATTTCAATATTTAAATAGATGGTAGTGTCAGTCTAATGATTGCAGGCATGATTCCCCAATGTTCTCCTGGGGAATGCACTGCACGCTCAGCTCACAGGAAGGAACTGATTGGTTAAGGTGGCTAGAAGTATCTCTTGCATGATCACTTCCGAAAATAGACTTTAAAAGTGGTGTTCAGAGAGTTGGATTCTGAAGTGTTTGGTTTTTTTTTAAGTTTCTTTTATTTGTCAGGATTTTTCAATAGTTCAGTGTGGCTGCCTTTCTGGCCCAGAGACGCACTAGATGGGAGCATAAGTCTGAGAGTGAGCCACAACACTTCAACTCCAATTCTCCAACCCATGTTCATTGTGAGCAGAGCTCCAAGCCACAAGTGCAGTCTCACTGAATTTGCCCTTTTTTGATGGCATCCGTATATGAGAATTAATTTGAGTATTCCTCTCTCTGTGTTATTTGAGGCAGGTAGAGAGGAGGAGAGGAGGGATGTGAGGCCGGTTCAATTGAACCAGAGATGGAACGCCCTTACCCATGTAGCTGTGTCAGTAGATCCACTCACACTTATCTGGAAATATCTGAGGAAACCTGCATTTGCCGGCTTCATTTCACCAGGGTGGTATTGACGGTCTGCTGTTATTGAACCTGCAGCCAGTCACCGCCACAGAGATGGTACTACCTGTGGAAGTCAAGGTTAACACAGCCCTAAACCTTTATGGATCAAACTCATTCCATGTTACCACAGTGGGTATCAGCAACATCGATCAATCTGCAGTCACAGATGCATTGTTCAGTAGGCAAAAGTTATCACTTTCCTCATGGAAAGCTGACAGTAGAATGAAAGCTCCCTGCAATTTTTCCACTTCATAAGATCCTTCAAAGTCCAAAGCGTTATTTGTCAGAGTAGAAACTCTTTATGGCATGTATTCATTGCCTATCCACTTGGTAGAGGGAAAGACTGCTTAGCCTTACAATGGCAGACTTCCTGAGACGTCTTAAATTTTCCTCCTCTAGTCCCTTGTCCTTTAATGGTTGGACACAACATTAACTTGCTGAGTCACAGAACAACCTTCCTTTCCTGTGTTTACTCCAGAAGTGTTTTGGAGGTAGGGAAGAGCAGAGAAGGGTTGATATTTTGGAGCTGATTCGTTCCAATGGAAAGTATATGGGCTCGAATTTAGCAGGCCTGCGGGTTCCCAGCGGGTGGTCCTCCGGGAGCGTCGAAAACGCGAACGGCGAAATTAGTGGGTTGCCCACGCGATCGTAGCAGGCAATCCACTAATAGGATCCAATTACCTGCTCCTCCGGGGTCCACGGCGCTGGCCTGCGCGTCGGGCGGGCTGCGCATGCGCAGTACGATCTGTCAGCTGGAGGCTCTCTAGTTAAAGGGGCAGTCCTCCACTGACAGATGCTGCAACCAATGGGACAAATTGCAGCATGGAGCAGCCCAGGGGGAAGGCTGCTCCCAGTTTAATGATGCCTCACCCCAG
Organism: Heptranchias perlo; assembly: GCF_035084215.1. Lineage (NCBI taxonomy): Eukaryota > Metazoa > Chordata > Chondrichthyes > Hexanchiformes > Hexanchidae > Heptranchias > Heptranchias perlo. The sequence continues at coordinate 107,790,814 of NC_090327.1, forward strand.
GTATCATCAGATGGGGTGAGGAGGAGGGGGAGGACACAGATCTTCCCCCCGGCGGGCGGGAGGAAGCGGCCTGCCTCTGCCACCAAGAAGGCCTGGCTCGAGGTGGCAGAGGGGGTCACCTGCGCCACCAACATATCGCCCACCTGCATACAGTGCAGGAGGCGCTGCAATGACCGCAGTAGGTCAGCCACAGTGAGAACACGAAGTCTTTCCCCTACACTCCGTCTGCCACAACACTGCCCCCACCCCAAATCTCCTTCGGCACCGCCAACACTATTCTGTCACATCAGCCTTCATGCCCACTCACACCCCATCCTCATCTTACCTCCACCTACTCACCTCGCCAGTACTCATCCTGCCACTAACACGCGACCCAATCCTCATACAATCTCATGGCTCCATCCCATACTCACCCTCTCGTGCATCTCCCTCACGGCCAGCCTCACTCAACCTGCCACCACCTGTGCTGCAGCCACAGGGCATGCATCACATATGTGCAGTAGGCAGCGTAAGGCAAACGTCTCGTCAGCATGAAGGGGGTGCACAAGGGTGTCTGAGGGTTTGTCATGGGTGTTACCCATATTGAATTTCAGAGCAACAAACAGCACACATTATATTGACACCACCACTGCCATGTCTCCGCGAATCCTGTCCATTGTGTCCAATAATGCCCGCTCCTGGGTATCACTATGAGGACCCACCACTGATGCCACCCATCGTGTTACTGCAGAGTAGGTGCAGGTGTATTTGCAGGGCTCGTCCGCGCAGACGACTGAGAGACATCGGCGGTGTTGCCGGCTGCACCCTGGAAGGATGCGGAGGAGAAGGTGTGGAGGACAGTGGTGACTTTGCCAGCGACAGGTAAGCAGTTGGTGCTGGGGCCAGCCAGGAGCAGCTCGGCATGAAAGAGGCTGCAGATCTCCACGACTACATGTCGAGCGAATCTGCGCCTCCCTGTGCACTGCTGCTCGGAGAGGTCCGGGGAGCTGCGCCTCGGTCTGTGGACCCTGTGGCGAGGGTAGTGCCCTCTGCGACGCGTCTCTCTCTGCGGTAGCCCTCCCTCCTGCTGTGCAGGTGGGCGTGCAACCACACCGTGTTGGGGGGATCCACGTCTCTGCGAGGCTGCTGGTGGTGGTCATGCTCTTCGTCCTCCGAGGGTGTCCACACACCACCCAACTGGCAGGTGTTGATCTGAGGGGTTGTGCAGGGTAGGTGTGTGGGTCCTCGGACTGGGGCTGCGGTTTCGTGTCGGTCTGTCCTCTGGCTTGGCCGGCGGGTGGTGGGGGGCAGGGGTTGCCCTGTGTGACGCGGTGGCCTCCTGCGTGGGTGAGGGCGCTCCCCCGTGGAGCGCACCTTGGCACCTGCCACAGGCTGCTGGCTGCAACACGCCTGGTTTGAAGGGTCCTGTTTCCCCCAGTGTGGGAAACTGACTGCTTTGAACGTAAAATCCCACACTTCCTCTTTTGACAGCTGCTTCAGCTCATTAACTGACCACAACGAGCAAGTTAAGTGCTCTCAAGTGGAACCCCGCTGGCTTTAATTGCCTGTGGGATTCCCACCAGCGGGGCTTGCGCGCGCAGCCCCGCACGTCAGCGCGGTACCCGGAAGTGGCCGGGATTTCGTCCGAATCCGGTCACGTGATCGGAGATCGGGATTTTCGGGGCCCCCCCGCTGGAAACCCGCAGGTAACCCGACCCTAAAATCGAGCCCTATGACTTTACGTAGCATGAAGTAACATGGAAAACTATTCTGTTGGCTTTATCAGTTGGAGGAGGAAAGTTTTATGCTTTAGAATTCAGCCTTTATACTTGTAAAATTATACTGCTTACAGAATGTTATCAAGGCTACAAATCTCTTGTGTAAATATTACAAACTAGCAAAAGATTTATCCTGCTAGACTTTCATCATATTTTTGCATGTTGTAAATTGTGAGAATTTGTAACCTCTGCACTCTCCCAACTCCCTTGAAAATCCAACGACATGACACTCAAAAAGAAAAGCGGTTGTCCAATACAGCCTCAGGAATTTTAAAAGTGCCATCTGACTAATCTTGGCACTTATGACATTTCTTTGCCTCTGACCATGTCAGATGTTATTCTGATTTCATGTTGTAAGGTTATGAAGAGAACAAACCTCCTTAATTTCCTCCGACTTTCTGTTGCTGCGCCATCGTAACTGCACCAGAAGTGCATTGTGCTTACGTTTATAAAGGGGTTTTCCATCACACTTCCCGGTAAAGTTATGGCAGCGCAGTGACAGAACTGCCAAGGAAAGTTAGGGCCATAGTCAGCAGCTCTTTTATTATTCTTATTTGTGTTGCAAGGTTTTTTTTTATACCATTTCCTCATATAGATGGCCTGACAATAGTTTCCATAAGCATATCACGTCTCTTACAATCTCAGATCTGTGCCTTTCACTTTCTATTTTACTGATCTGGCATAGTTCAGGTCTAACAATTATCCCTGGTTGCAGTATATTGCTTACTGAAATTCATGTCGAATTCCCACCATGTTTTCAGTCACTCAAAAGATGTAACAGGTCATACACTAAATCAGTTTTGTACAGGCTGAAACAACGACTCAAATTTATTTACAATTAGTTTGGGATAAAGCAGGAAAATGAGATTGTATAAAATCACTCCCCAAGATGTATCTACATTAAGTGCCAAATGACCTTCTCTCGTGTTTAAATTTCTACGTTTCTAAATAATACCCAGTAGAAAAATTGCTATATTGATGGAGGAAGTAATTTTCTGAGTATGTGCTGAAGGCAGGAAATTTTGCCCACTAACAGCCATATTGGAAAATCACAGGTTGGCACTGCACGTAATTTTCCAATATATGCCAATGGACGAGATTCCCTGTTGCCAGTACATAGTCAGAAAATTGCCTCCCCATCAAGTACAGGTAGGATTTCAAAACACATACTCCTAGCATGTCAATTTAATGGAGTCAGTGCATAATGACAGTAGATGGTACTACCAGTGACTGGTCAATGCCAAGTGCCAGGCGGCGGTTAAGTTACCTGGCCACCTCGAGAAAGTGCCAACAGCTTTGGGCAGAGTCTGGGACATTGGCTGAAAGGTATGATTCTGTGAGTATGGCTATGTCAGCCAGTTGCTTGACTAATCTGTGGGATAGCTCTCCCAATTTTGGCACAAGTCCCCAGATGTTAGTGAGGAGGACTTTGCAGGGTCGACTGGGCTTGGTTTGCCTTTGTCGTGTCTGGTGCCTAGTGGTCCGATGCCGGGTGGTCCATCCGGTTTTATTCTTATTGTGACTTTTTTTAGTGAGATTTTACAACTGAGTGGAATGCTAGGCCATTTCAGAGGGCAATTAAGAATCAACCACATTGCTGTGGGTCTGGAGTCACATATAGGCCAGACCGGGTAAGGACGGCAGGTTTCCTTCCCTAAAGGACATTAGTGAACCAGATGGGTTTTTACGACAATCCGGTAGTTTCATGGCCACTATTACTGATACTAGTATTTTAATTCCAGATTTTAGACTGAAATGAGGAGAAATTTCTTCACTCAGAGGGTTGTGAATCTTTGGGATTCTCTATCTCAGAGGGCTGTGGATGCTCAGTCATTGAATATATTCAAGACTGAGATCGATAGATTTTTGGACTCAAGGGGAATCAAGGGATTTGGGGATCAGGAGGGAAAGTGGAGTTGAAGCCAAAGATCAGCCATGATCTTATTGAATGGTGCAGCAGGCTCGAGGGGCCGTATGGCCTACTCCTGCTCCTATTTCTTATGTTCTTATGTTCTTAACTCCATCCTCATTCCCTCATTTGTTTTCTTCCCCAATCTATTCCTATGTTCCTTGGATTATCTATAACTCTCACAATCATTATCTTGAAGCTTATTATACTTATTATATTATGATCACTACTCCCTAGATGTTCTCCCATGTTTAGTTCTCTTATCTGCTCCGGTTAGGTGGCTGTATCATGGACAAAGTGTCTCTGAGCAGCCATTTAGATTTTTGAAAAGTAAATAAAATCCACCCTGGGCCTGGGTTACCACAGCGTTTATAAGATATATAAAAAGTTTAACAAAACAAAATTACATTTTTGTTCACAGTAAGTATGTGCTGGAACATGAAGATGAAAGGGGTAATTTTACAAAATCATGCTCCCAGCACTGATCCTCACCCACTAGGAACTTGGGCATGTGCTTTCCTTGATTTTTCATCCAAATCAGGAATGAGCCCCTAAATTTCCAATATATGGCCTTGATGGATAAATGGAGAGTGCAAGGCCCAACTCCCCCAAAATTATGCCTGTGATAAGTACTAGTTTGGATTATGGGAAACATCTGTTCATATTTTCAGGATGGTTTGCCCTGAGCTGACCAAACCATTCATCTTGAACTTGGAATTTTCAACTGGTCACAATTTGATGATCTGAATAGCACATGTGCAGATAAATGTATCTTTCAGTTTGTTTGTGTTCTAAACTGAATATTTGCTAATATCACTTCTTTCTGTATCCTTGGGTCGTCCCAAAATACTATGCCAGTTCTTTTTTTAACTAGACTAGGGTGATAATACAGTTCTGCTGGAATAGTGCCAGATCTGTAGTGCATCAGGCCCTGCAGTGAAATGAGCTGACCTTATACGGTAAGGCAAGGCCAGCGCATGTAAACATTTTAACGGCACTAATGACGTATGTGCACGATGTGTTGGTAACAGGAGATAGTCAGGGGATAGAATAAAGGGCAGCAACAGCTATGAAAGGACTGTTGTACAAAATCGTCATTTCACCTCCTGTCAGAGAACCTTGAGCAGAACGACCCCTTTGAAGAATTGGCCACTGGACTCCAGCAGAATTCCTGGTCATCAACAAATGGTTGCCCTCCTACAAGAAGAAATGTCCAAATTATTTTGGCATGTCAAGTGCCTGCCACCACATTATTGGTTCCACTGAGGCCTTGAAATTATATGGTGCAATATTAGCATATGATCACTTAACACATTCACATGAAATTCATTTGTCCACTATTTTAATGAAGGTGTTAATCTGTTTAAAATGAAAATATTAATACCTCAGTTAAACTGGCAGACATAGCAATTTCATATGACATTTCAACCATTCATAGACTATAAAAAGCATTATTTCAAAGCTTACTTGTTTAAAATTCTTCTTTTAAAGTGTATTCGCCCATGAAGAAAAGTGTTTTTTTTTCCAGTTGGCTAGGTGACTGGAATAGATGGAAACCCATCGCCATGCTTAAAAGTCAATTAACCAAGCAACTGAGATATTCACACGGGTAAAGTTTCTGTTTGCCTGATATTGAGTACACACTCTCTTCCTGTAAGGACACTCCACTTACTTAAGTCCCAAGAGCTTAGGGTTTAAGTTGACAAAACCGCAGGCTTAGGAATCCCAAAGTTTGTACTGAGACTTGAGCACAAAATCTAGGCTGACACTGCAGTGCAGTACTGAGTGAGTGCTGCACTGTCAGAGGTGCCATGTTTTGGATGAGACATTAAACCGAGGCCCTGTCTATCCTCTCAGGTGAGCATAAAATACACCATTGCACTATTTCGAAGAAGATCAGGTGAGTTCTCCCCGTGTCCTGGACAATATTTATCCCTCAACCAACACCACAAAAACATGTGATAATGACCAGATTATCTGGTCATTATCACATTGCTGTTTTTGTGGGACCTTGCTGTATGCAAATTGTTTGCTGCGTCTCGAACATTACTACAGTGACCACACTTCAAAAGTACTTCAATGGTTGTAAAGTGCTTTGGGACGTCCTGAGGTCATTAAAGGCGCTATATAAATGCAAGTCTTTCTTTCTTTCTTACTGGGTTAATGCTGGTGCTTAACCAACTAAACCACTCACTTTACCAGCACAGAGAACTAATATGTTTTTCTGCTCCAAACAGGCCCACCCAATGGGTTAGGGCATTAGCATGCAGGGTTACCTGGAACCAAGTGGAAATAGTTCTAACTTTTAGTGATAGGTCTGCCCTGCAGGTCTCACTAATAGCCATGCTGCCTGGTCAATCATCCAAAGTGCTCAGGTGTAATGGGAGTTGCCTGGCTTAGGTATTAGGTTACTGAATCTGCCACAGACGATTGATTTGATTCAATCTTCCAATGGCAAGCATGTTGTCTTGCTGCCTACTTGACCCCAAAGAAACACTGCTGACCTCTCCCCCTCCGATGGACGATAGTCACTAATTGGTTATTAGACAACTTACAAATATGGGTTTGAACCCTCACTAGATGGGCCGCAGGTACCAGTAATTCCTAACAAGCAGCATGGTGAGCAGCACAACTCACCATAAAATATGTGTCAATTGCCACCATCCCCCGACTGCAGCATAGATACACCCCATACTACACTGAATGGTGGTTCCACCAGTTGGAGGTTTGTCTCTCTGCAACTCAATCATGGTAGGCCCACCATTTCCTGGCCTGTGCTGCCTGAAAACAATACTGGTCTCTGGCAGCACCTGATCATGGAATCAGCCCTGCAGTTTAGTTGTTCTGGTTTCTACCTTTGTTAACTCATTTTTGGAAGTATCACACCTTCATTATTCAGCAATGATCTACTTCTGTTATATTCTACCTTAAACGCTAGCATCACGTTTGAAATCATTGGGGTAAATTTTTGTCTTCATTGCATGGCCTGTAATCTGGCGGAGTGGATTAGCTGCTCATTATAGAACCCGACATTTTAATTCCATTGATTTCATAACAGATTCTACAATGGATGGGTGATCTGCTCCCACAGATTAAAATCCATGCAGTGATGACTAAAATTTACCCTATTGTTACATTTTCTCTGTTTCACATTGGACTTCAGAAACTTTGTTGGTTTTACATACAATTATATTCTAGCCTTTACACTGACCCTTTGCTACAGGCAATTTGGTTTTAACATCGGAGAAGAATATTTATATATTTCTTTCCTAACATTTTTTTTTATTCGTTCATGGGATGTGGGCGTCGCTGGTGAGGCCGGCATTTATTGCAAATCCCTAATTGCCCTTGAGAAGGTGGTGGTGAGCCGCCTTCTTGAACCGCTGCAGTTCGTGTGGTGAAGATTCTACCACAGTGCTGTTAGGAAGGGAGTTCCAGGGTTTTGACCCAGCGACGATGAAGGAACGGCGATATATTTCCAAGTCGGGATGATGTGTGACTTGGAGGTGAACGTGCAGGTGGTGTTGTTCCCATGTACCTGCTGCTCTTGTCCTTCTAGGTGGTAGAGGTCACGGATTTGGGAGGTGCTGTCGAAGAAGTCTTGGCTAGTTGCTGCAGTGCATCCTGTGGATGGTACACACTGCAGCCGCTGTGCGTCGGTGGTGAAGGGAGTGAATGTTTAGGGTGGTGGATGGGGTGCCAATCAAGCAGGCTGATTTGTCCTGGATGGTGTCGAGTTTCTTGAGTGTTGTTGGAGCTGCATTCATCCAGGCAAGTGGAGAGTATTCCATCACATTCCTGACTTGTGCTTTGGGGAGTCAGGAGATGGTGGAAAGGCTTTGGGGAGTCAGGAGGTGAGTCACTCGCTGCAGAATGCCCAGCTGCTCTGACCTGCTCTTGTAGCCACAGTATTTATATGGCTGGTCCAGTTAAGTTTCTGGTCAATGGTGACCTCCAGCATGTTGATGGTGGGGAATTCAGCGATGGCAATGCCGTTGAATGTCAAGGGGAGGTGGTTAGACTCTCTTGTTGGAGATGGTCATTGCCTGGCACTTGTCTGGCGCGAATGTTATTTGCCACTCATCAGCCCTAGCCTGGAAGTTGTCCAGGTCTTGCTGCATGCGGGCTCGGACTGCTTCATTATTTGAGGGGTTGCGAATGGAACTGAACACTGTGCAATCATCAGCGAACATCCCCATTTCTGACCTTATGATGGAGGGAAGGACATTGATGAAGCAGCTGAAGATGGTTGGGCCAAGACACTGCCCTGAGGAACTCCTGCAGCAATTACAAAATGTCTCCTTCAAGAAATCGTCTTTACTGTATCTTTTCTGTAAATGCTTTTTTCTGTCTTTCACCACTAATGTGCTCTGAGTTCTAACTTATGCTATAAGACTTGGCCCAGTGGCAGCACTCTTGCCTCTGAGTCAGAAGGTTGTGGATTCAAGTCACACTCCAAAGATTTGAGTGCATAATTTAGGATGACACTTCAGTGTGTTACTGAGAAAAAGCTGCTGTTTTTCAGATGAGATATTATTATGAAGATTATGTTCATCCTTGCAGATGGATATAAAAGATCTCAATATTTGAAGAAAAGCAGGGGACTTCTCCGGGTGTCCGGGCCAACATTTATCCCTGAAGCTGCACCACTAAAACAGATTATCTGGTCATTTATCTCATTGCACTTTGTGGGACTTTGCTGTGAGAAAATGGCTGCTGCGTTTCCTTACAATAGTAATTAATTGGCTGTGAAGCACTTTGGGATGTCCTGAGGACATAAAAGGTATCATTTCAAAGCAGTTTCTTTCTATCTGTAAGTTAAGATTCCATAGACTGCAATTTAGTGGCTTGAGGATAAGTGAACAAGTCAAATTATCACCCAAGCTGCTCTTTTTACCCACAAACTTAAATGTTGGTCCCCTTATCCCTGAAACATTTCACACATACCCATTAGTCTGTTTATACAAGCAATAAAATCAAATTTTAATCATACCGATCAAAACTCAGGATGACCTTGCCTTTAGGGCAAAGCCACTGATTGGATGCTACCAGTGAGGAGTGGTGCTCACAGGGAGCACCAGTTAGGAAATCACTGGCATGCAGCCCCTTATTTTTCCATCGATTCGTTCAAATGGATGGTAAGTTATGGGCTGTCGGCCTACAGTTTGGTGATCAGCGCTCCCTGTGAACACTGCTCCTCACTGGGAGCGCTTGATCAGGTCATTAGCCCTAACATTTCATCTTTGTTCTGAATCAGACCATGTATGATGTAGTAGAAAGAAATGTCTGGTTGTAAAATGGTGGCTGGTTATACCACAAGATGGATGACCCCATTCTGCCAGCATGGGCCATTAACAATACAATAGGAGAACCACTGCTGTCACCCCATCAGGATAGTTTCCTTGACAACAGTAGAATTGGAAGTATCGTTCCAAAAAAGACAGGCTGGAGGAAAACCACAAAAAAATGAAAAATAATGCATCCAATGCAGATTGGCATACAGAAAACTGGGAATATATCCAACATATCTCAGTAAAATAACATGGTGAACCTCCAAATCTAGAAAGGTTGAGCACTTTCAAACTTTGCTAATGAACCATAACCCTCTTGAAACACTTCATGGATCTGAAGAATAGCTCCAGCTATAGCTTTACCTCTCTATCTGTCCCCTCTAGGCAGCAGCCCTGCAGAAAAGCAGTATTGGAGCTGGAAGAGAATCCTGGTTATTAAGCCAAAGCAGAGGAACAAAGAAAGGAGCATCTAGCAGAAACATTTGCTCTGTATGCAGTTAATCCTTATTCTAGTTTATAGCCGTTCTTGGTAGTGGCTGATCTAAATTGAGTTGTGTAGGATACCATGAGATTAGGAGCGTGTTGTGGAATAGTGCAATACAAAACTACTGGAGTATTTAGAAGAGACCTTGATAAATTGGGTGTCAATAAACTGTCTGGTCAGAGTTTTCCACTTCTGTGCTTGCCAGCCTGTGATTTACGCCCTCCACCATTCATTTTAATGGTCATTAAACTGTGCTGGCAAGCACAGAAGTGGGAAACCCTGGCCTCTGTGTCTGTGTGTCTATTGTCTGACCTTGATTAACCTGGCCCTTCTCCATGGCTATGCTGCCAGAGGGACCACATATGAGCTGAATTTTCAGCCCTTCTGCCCAGCAGAAATGGGATGGCCGTCGTTAAGGCCACTACCAAGAACGGCTATAAACTAGAATAAGGATTAACTGCATACAGAGCAAATGTTTCTGCTAGATGCTCCTTTCTTTGTTCCTCTGCTTTGGCTTAATAACCAGGATTCTCTTCCAGCTCCAAGTTTCACCGGGGCCTACCGCTGAGCGGCCAGATCGGTGCTCGGAGTCAGTCAGTTGGCCCATTTAAAATGGAAATCGGGGCTCAATCACGGCACACACTCCGACCAGTATCAGCTGGTGGGCAGGCCCAGCCCTGCTGAAGTTGAGTTCCTCTTTCTTTTTGTGGGGCCGAGTGGAGCAAGAGTTCTCTTCCAGGCTCCACAAATCAAGCTTGGGCAGCAGCCACTCTGGATATCTCCCTCCAAACATCGGGGCCACCCCAATGAACCTCCCTTCTTGGGCCACCAGATATTGCAACAGCCTGGAGCCAGAAGACTGCCCCGGGGTAAATCGAACTCCGGCCACAGCCCGTCGTCCTGATGTAAATGAGGCCCAGCCCTCAAAATGGACCGGGCCTCCTGCCACAACGGTCGGTCAGCTGGCTTGGGGGTGGGGGGGGGAATTCGCCCCCATGTTACATCTGAACACATCAGACTAATTCCAAAGTAAAGAAGGATTTTAATTAATTTGATGGCATCCACTTGTCTGAAACAGTGGAGCTCCTTTAATTCCGGCATGGGCAATTAAGACATAGGGGCCGATTTTTGGATGGCCGAGCGGGTGCGTTGGGGGCGGAGGGCTCCTAAAATGGTGGAATCCCAGAGCGGGTTCGGAGCCCGGCTCCAACTCGCTGACATCCGGGTTCCTCAGTGACGTGTTCGGGTGCACGCGCACCTCCCAAATGCGGGACTCCCACCGGCAATTAAAGCCGACGGGATGCTGCTTTAGATAGTTAGGTAGATGGTTGAGGTACTTGAGAAACCACATTGAGTGGAGATTTTGGCTGGGGTGCAATTTTGAAGGACCCTCAGCGTGTTTCCCGTGCTGTGGGAAACACTCCCTGTTTGAGCAGACGTGTTTCAGTCAGCAGCCAGTGGGAGATGCAAAGGATTATTTGACAGGTGAGGAGCAAACCTCATTTATTGCAGCAGGGCATTCTGTCACTTCAGACAAAGTTTTCGCTGCAACACCTTTGTCTTTCCACTCAACATTCTTAATTTACACCCTAAACTCTGTTGTGCAAACACATTTACCTACTTTGCCGACCCCCTCAAACTCACACCGTCAGGATGGGGGGCGCCATAGCTGCATTCATCACTTCATCCGAGGACGAGCAACATCACCAGCCTCGCCAGGCACGCCGTCCACCTCTGCCACATGGAGCTCCACAACACAGTGCTGCGCCACAGGCACCTGCACAATAGCACAGAGGGCAACAACAGAGAGAGCGATGTCGCAGGTAGTCGCGGACATCTGCAGCCTCCTTCATGCTGAGCTGCACCCGACTGACTCGAGCAGCATCTCCTTACCTGTCGCTGTCAAAGTCACTACTGCCCTCAATTTTTTCGCCTCCGGATCATTCCAGGTTGCCACCGGGGACATCCCCGGGGTCTCTCAATCATCTGCACACAAGTGCATAAGGCAGGTCACTGACAGCTTGTTTCACAGGGCCTCGCACTACGTCAACTTCCCCATTGACGACCTCAGCAAGACGGAAAGGGCAGTGGGATTCCACGCTGTGGCTGGCTTCCCACAGGTGCATGGTGTAATTGATTGCACCCATATAGCATTACGAGCACCTCCACACGAGCTAGGACTGTTCATCAACAGGAAGGGCTATCACTCCATCAACACTCAGCTCATCTGTGACCACCGCAAGAGATTCGTTCAAGTGTGCGCCAGATACCCTGACAGCTGCCACAATTCCTTCATCCTCCGGGAGTCCAACATCCCGCCCCTCTTCCACGCACCGAACACCCGCAAGGGCTGGCTCCTTGGGGACAAGGGATATCCCCTGCACACGTGGCTAATGACACCTCTCAGGAACCCCACCACCGAGCAAGGGCATCGATATAACGACAGCCACATCGCTACCAGGTCTACAATTGAACATGCTATAGGGCTGCTCAAGATGCGCTTCAGGTGCCTTGATCGTTCTGGGGGAGCACCTCAATATGCACCAGACAGAGTGGAATGCATTATAGTCATGTGTTGTGCCCTGCACAACATGACACAACAGAGAGGGGTGCCGCCGGAGGAGGCCCCATCCACATCTGCCACCCATATTGTGGAGGAGGAGGTAGAGGAGGAGGAGGACGAGGAGGAGGAGGCAGAGGAGGAGGAGCAACCCATGGGCAGAACAATGGCTCACCTGGCTGATCGTGAGGCTGGGGAGTCACTGATATGTGAACGGTTCTCCTAACATCAGACAGTGTGAAGAGTCCAGTACTCACCACCTGGACAGAGCAGCGGCCACACCAGCCCCCTCCTCTGTCCCCTGCACAAAATAGTCGTGCAACTACACATACATCCACTGTAGAGTGACCCAATGGGTGGCATCAAGTGTGGGTGTTCATGGTGAACCGCATGAAAAGGACTTAATACACAAGCCAGTCAAGAATGGCCAAGACGTGGCAGTAGTGGTGACAATAATAATATTTAATGTGCCATTAACAAAAATCAAATATAAATAAAAAACATGACAAACCGTCAAACACACTTGTGCATCCCCTTTGTGCTCACAAAACCTTTGCCTTACGCTTCCGACTACTCCTACATGGTGCTTCTCCTGTGGCTGCAGCAGAAGTTGTGGCAGGTTGCTTTTGTTCATACCCTGACCAATTAGATGCTTTGGGCCGACGCCCTCTGGGTTTCGGTGCCCGCGAGGGCCCCTCCAAAGACTGCTCCACCTGCACCTGTGTAGGGGCAGACTCGACCACCTGGAGAGGAGGCAGCATTGTGGGTACTGGTTGAGAGAGGGGCAACGGGTGAGACGTGGGGGCGCTTTGAGTGGTGTCCCCACTTCCAGATCCCTTTTCGCCATCTTCCCTCCCCTGGGCCAAGCCCACACCACTTCTATCACTCTGCTGGATGACAGTTTGGAGGATATGTGTGAAGCCTTGTAAGGCCAGTGCCAGAGTATCTGCCTGCCTGTTTAAGGCGGCAGAAAGTTGCTCCACCTGAGTTCGAAGGACCGTTGTCAGGGCCTCAATGGACTCATTGGTGAGCCGTGCTTGAAGCTTCATGGAGGCTAGCCTTCCCTCCATCGCAGACATTCCCGCACTTACCATGACACTATCTCAGAGATGCCTTCACGTCCCTGTGACAGTATCTCAGAGATCCCCTCCTGTACCTGTGCCACCATTCCACTCTTGCAGGAGTTGGACTCCTCCATCCTCCGCGCGATTGTGGAGAGTGCGCGTGGCACTTGTTCCAGCACCTCACAAATGTGCTGCTGCCCCTCGATCATTCTCCTTTTCATGGATGGCCCCGAGAGTTCAGCATTTGTGTCTAGCTGAGCAGAGCCTGGAGAGGAGTGGTCCCACCAACGCGGACTCTCCACAGCTGCCACTGCCACCAGTGTCTGCTCTTGCTCACATGTGTGTGGTGACTCACCATGTGTGACCCCAACTAAATGAGGACGGGGTCCCACCAAGGTGTGTGTATCTGTGCTGGTTCGCTTAGATGTGACAGTGTCCCCTCAGAGGCTGACAGGTCCTCTGAGGAATCGCCCTCCCCCATCATGGCGATCGCTGAAGACCCTGTAAGAGAACAGAAGGCAATATTAAGCATGATGACAGATGTTGATGTGCTGAAGATGGCAAGGCATGTTCACATCATTTGCTATTGTGAGTGCTGAATGTTAAAGTTCTGCCACCAGACGTTTGTCAGGTGGCAGTCTTGGCGTAGCGACGGACAGGCACTCGAGGGTACGGCTCAGTTACAGAGCCTCCTGCTCCGCGTTTGTGAGGACGACCTGATGTTGCGGTTCCCTCTCCGGTCTTCGCCTTCTCCCATGCATTCTGGGCTTTTTTCTCCAATAAGGGGAGAAAATAGAGAGGCGTGAGTGAGGGGTGGTGTTGTGGCCAACCGCTGAATGCATTGGTTTGGGTGAGGCTGACCGTGAAAGAGATGCATCAGAGGATGAGTATGAGACAGAGCCATGACATTGTATGAGGATTGGGTTGAGTGGTAGTGGTGGGATGAGTACTGGGGAGGTGAGGAAGTGCAGGTAAGTTGAGGATGAGGTTTGAGTGGGTGTGAGGAGTGATGTGATAGAGTAGTGTTGGCAGTGCCGAAGGAGTTGTGGGGTGGGGGTGGTGATGTGGAAGACGGAGTGTAGGAGAATCAGTAAGTGTACTCACTTTGGCTGACCTAGTTAGGTCATTGAAGCACTTCCTGCACTGGATCCCTGTGCGGGAGACATTGCTGCTGCTGGTGACCTCCTCTGCCACCTCGAGCCAAGCCTTCTTGGTGGCAGAGACAGGCCACTTCCTCCCATCTGCCGGGTAGAAAATATCCCTCCTCCTGCTCACCCCATCCAGTAGGACCTGGAGTGAGGCATCATTAAATCTGGGAGCAGCCTTTCCCCTGGTCTGCTTCATTGTATAATTTTGGTTGTTTGCTCCAGAAGCAGCATTGGAGGACTGCCCCTTTAAATAGGACTCCTCGGGCGACAGCCTGTGATGCGGGTGCGCAGTCTGCCCACTGCCCAAATTGACAATGGGAAGCCCAGAAGCCATGTGTCCAATTGCCCCCCCCCCCCCCCCCCCCCCGCTGCCATCTTGCCTCCCTGGTAATATCGGGGCCATTTTCTTTTCAACTTTGAATTAGGCTTGGAGTGGAACTGAAAGGGGGTGCACAAAAAAGTGAAAATTTGGAGTCCATGCTGGAAAATGTTTTCAATATGCGCTGTTGCTTTGTGATGGCAATTATTTTGAACTCATCTAAATGAACCCTTCCCTCACCAAAAGTTACTGAGGGTCATTTTGACTTTGCGCAATAGTCTAAAATGGGATGATAGTGAGTCGGCAGCCCATTTTACATCTCTCCCCAAAATTATTCCCAGTGGCATTTAACTTAAGAAAATTAATCTTTGGAAAGAATTGATATTGATGATATACTAGAGTAAATTTCAAGAGGCTGCTCGGGCGAGGAGTAAGGGATGGAACCTTGTTTAACCGGAGCGTGGATTGGAGAATCTGGCACAGAGGGCAGCATGCCTGATTCACGGTGCTCGAAATTTTCTGGGTGATTCATTTTATTGATTGGAAATTTGGGAGCCCGACGAATTGGGTGCACTGACCACCATGTCCAATTCTCCAGCGTGTGCTGTCATCAAATGAGTCTCTGTGCCAGGTGGGTAAAAATTTCTACAGGCTACATGCAAAGCAGAGAAGGGAGAATACTGCTTGCATAGCGACACAGAGTTAGGAGCTCAGCAGGATGGGGAGTCGAACTTCCAATTCACCACTCCAGATGCTGTGCATTGGAACGCTCTAATGATATGTTAATGTGCCATCAAAGAGCAGGTGCATCGAATATCCATATTATAGTCCAGTGAGTCCCCTCTGTGAATGTGCAGTCAACACAGGCATAACATCAGACATTATATGAATTCAGGAAATGGTGTGAGACCTTATAGCTGAGGGAACGGTTTTGATTTCCTTACCTAAGGAAGGATATACTTGCCTTAGAGGCAGTGCAACAAAGGTTCACTAAATCGATTCCTGGGATGAGAGGGTTGTCTGATGAGGAGAGATTGAGTAGAATGGGCCTTTGCTCTCTGGAGTATAGAAGAATGAGAGGTGATCTCATTGAAACAGATAAGATTCTGAGAGGATTTGACAGGGTAGTTGCTGAGAGATTGTTTCCCTGGCTGGAGAGTCTAGAACTAAAGGGCACAGTCTCAGTATAAGGGGTCAGCCACTTAAGACTGAGATTAGGAGAAATTTCTTCACTCAGAGGGTTGCGAATCTTTGGAATTCTCTACCTCAGAGAATTGTGGAAGCTCAGTCGTTGAATATATTCAAGACTGAGATCGATAGATTTTTGGACTCCAAGGGAATCAAGGGATATGGGGATCAGGAAGGAAAATGGAGTTGAGGTAGAAGATCAGCCATGATCTTAATGAATGGCGGAGCAGGCACGAGGGGCCATATTTCCTACCCCTGCTCCTATTTCTTATTTTCTTATAAAATAGGGTGTAAGTTTCAATAAGCTCTGACACAGAGACAGTGTTTAAATCAATACTGTGTAGGAGCTGTAAAACATTCATAAACCTCTTGAGGAGGAGAGAAAGGAACTATGTTCCATTCCTTTCCAGTGAAATTTAGTCACTGCTGCTATAGGTGATTAAATAGCAATGAATTATTTGAAGACACCGTGCTGCTTACAGCCTCAGGCCATCTTTGTTCCTTGAGCATTCCCCATATGTTCAAGGTGCTATTACAAGAGCAACATACTGGATGTGTTTGTAAGGTGGTTATTTGAATCATATCTGCTTGTCATTCAATGCATGGGTCATTGACATTGTGGTGGAGGGAAGCAATAATTTATAAGACACAGCCCTGGTGTATTTTACGTGCCAGTACTGCAGGCCAGCCTCTAAGAATGGTTGCAATGATTCTACATGTGACAAATTTGTCTCATCAAGGTGAAGAATAACAGCACTCAACACAAAAGCAGTTTTTCTTTTTACATCCAGTGACAGCACCAATCACTTCCAGGTCAAATATAGCACAACTCTGATGCAGTGTAGAGCTTTTCTTACAGTGCCTTAATAAAGTGCAAGGAATCTTACAACACCAGGTTATAGTCCAGTTATATTGGACTATAACCTGGTGTTGTAAGATTCCTTACATTTGTCCACCCGAGTCCATCACCGGCATCTCCACATCATTAATAAAGTGCCACATTTCTGAAGGAACATCTCCTTCTGCTGTTGCCCATTCCCATTATTCATGTGACTTCTCTTTGTGAACTTGATCAAGTAGTGCCAATTACAGTGCCAAATTCAATGCTGTTTTGTTCTTTGGGCTCATGCCACTAACAATCGGATCAAGATTGCTCAAGTACATTTTACTTAGGACTCTTATGAGCTGTTAAAAAGGGGAATCTTTCATTTTATCTGTGGTGCATTCTAACTAAGGTCAATTAACATTGAACAAAATTTCGGTTTCGCTGACAGTGATAGATCGAACCCCTCTTGTACTGGTAGAAATACTGCTACTCCCCAAGAACCTAATCCAGGACCTATCCAGAATGGACTGTGTTCACGCCTGGTTTTAACCTCTCCAGGGAAAACTGGTGCTTCTCAGGAGCAGGCTTAGTAGAGGGCCAAGAAGATAAGTTAATTTCATTTTTTAGGATATCCTTATGCGCCAGGTGGAGCAGAAGTGCTCCTCCAGGCCCTGCAAGGAAACTATGGGCCTCTCCTGTCACAGGTGTCCCCTTCCCCAATTGCAATTGTGTCCACCTCCTCCCCCCCAATACACTTACCTGACTGAGAGGACCATTCCCGCAGGTCCCCGATGGCAGCCTCCTGCCACGTTCACCCCACTCCCACACGCCGGCCTCCACGTCATTCCCGTCGAGGTCGGGCCTGGGGTATGGTAATGAGGCCCGGGAGTTAAAATGGCCCAAGCCTCATGTCGGCAAGTCAAGGCAATTCTGCCACTTGCTCCGCCAGCCCCCCCGCTGACTTCTCGCTCTGAGTTCAAATCAGGGTTATAGGCTCAGGAAATGCCATGGGAGGCCTGAGCTTTCCTTGTGGGGCATGAAGGAACACTCCTGCTACTCCTGGCCTCACAAAAAAAGTTTTTAAAATTGACCTTCTTTGGGCCTTTTCTGGCCCTGATTCTGTTCCTCGCTGGGTTGGCCTGTGGGAACTCACCGCGGCCTCCCACTCAGGCCGCCGAGTTAAAGCTGCAGATGGATCCTGATGACATTGTCGGGACCTGACATGCATATTTAAAAAAGGACCCCATCGGCTTTGGATAGGAGTCGTTATCACCTGCTCAATTGAGCAGATTACAAACTCAAACAGTCAACTCTCAGCATCTCCTGGGTTTATATGTAATCTGGGTGACTTTACCTGCCCATCCGCCTGGTTTCTGCTAAAGTCTCCCCCAATGTTTTGGATGCAGATAATCAGAAGCCATTAGAATGTTTGCAGAGCACTAAACTGGCAGTATCAGGAGAGATATTGAGCTAAACATTCCACAACTGTGGAATTGGAATGCACCTCTGACCCAGGAAAATGTTCCGGGCTGAAGGTGATCTCCTTGGCCTCTGGCGAGGGAGTCTGTCTGCAGGGGGAGGAGTGGGAAGGATTGGCAGCAGCAGGCCACTTGCTGACAGATGAAGATTTTTTAAATAATTAATTTTTTTAATTGGCTTCTAAGCCTCTGTAATCGATGACACTGAATTCAACGGCGTCGTATCCCGTGTTGCTATGGAGATCTGCTTGCTTTTTAAAACAATATGGGGGTGAAACTGATCCTGGGAGGCAGCGCAAAATGGGCGATAGCCTGATTTTCATTTCCATTGATGTGAAGTATTACTGTCAATCTGTAAATTCACACTCTATGAGGGAGTCCCCTCCTCTGGCCATGCCCCTTCTTACGCCACTGTCTTTGTTTGGGGTAGGTGGAGGTATGAGCCTGGTGGAAACTGTCGGGTCCCAGTCTACTTCATGAACCTTCGCCACAAACCTGCTGGAATTCGTGGCGGGAGTGCACTGGAAGAGCCATGCATTTTAAACCCCAATTAGTTTAAAGTTCACTTCTAAATGGCCTAATGCTCTCTGCATCCAAAGTGCCTTTCCTAATGGATGGTCGTATAGTAAATGCATTTTTTTTTACATTCAACATAGCTGAGAGCCTTAGTGAATGGGTCCAAGAAGCAAAGGCCATCACTGGTGGTGAATGCTGGAAGAAAAGAGCAATCTTTGGCAAGTAACAGCAGTCAGTATTACAATCCATTAGTGGGAAACGTCTGCAAACTGCTGGAAATGAAATGATATGAACATTAACAAGCAGTACAGTGTACATAATTTGTTAATAATTAAGAAAAAGGTTGTGAGAAAAGCAGAGCAAGAAATCATTTGCTCGTGCCCTTCAAAGGTAGATTGTTGATATTTGAATAGAAGACTATATATGTAGTTGTAAGTTAAAAGACTAGATAGGTCCTTAAGTAATCAGTGGTTGAACTATTATGATCGATCAGGAACAGATGGAGGTGCTGAATTAGTTCTTCACATCAGTCTTAACAAAAGAAGATTATAGTCAAATTCAAGATCTAATCATTTTGGTTTAAGAATCTATGACACATAAAGATGAGGAAATAATTTGTTGTGAATGAATACATGTATACAGGATACCTGAGCCAGATGGCATATATTCTAAAATCCTCAAGGAAAGAAGAGATGAAATAAGTCAGTCTCTGGCTAATAATTGTAAACAATTTTACAACACCAAGTTATAGTCCAACAATTTTATTTGAAAATCACAAGCTTTCGGAGGCTTCCTCCTTCCTCAGGTGAATGTCAAGAAATCCTCGAACCTTTCGCATTTATAAATCACAGAACAATACCTGGTGATTACAGATAATCTTTCCAACTGCCCGTTGCCAAGGCAATCAAAGTGTTCAGACAGAGAGGTGTTAACTACAGGTCCACCGAATATACAAACAACCAAAAAAAAAACAGAGAAAGGCAGAAACATAGAAACATCCGGAAGGAAGAGAAAGACAGCAAATGACCTGTTATATTAAAAACAGATAACTTTTGTTCGCTGGTGGGGTTACGTGTAGCGTGACATGAACCCAAGATCCCGGTTGAGGCCGTCCTCATGGGTGCGGAACTTGGCTATCAATTTCTGCTCGACGATTTTGCATTGTCGTGTGTCTCGAAGGCTGCCTTGGAGTATGCTTACCCGAAGGTCGGTGGCTGAATGTCCTTGACTGCTGAAGTGTTTCCCGACTGGAAGGGAACCCTCCTGTCTGGCGATTGTTGCGCGGTGTCCGTTCATCCGTTGTCGCAGTGTCTGCATGGTCTCGCCAATGTACCATGCTCTGGGGCATCCTTTCCTGCAATGTATGAGGTAGACAATGTTGGCCGAGTCACAGGAGTATGAACCATGTACCTGGTGGGTGGTGTCCTCTCGTGTGATGGTGGTATCTGTGTCGATGGTCTGGCATGTCTTGCAGAGGTTACCGTGGCAGGGTTGTGTGGTGTCGTGGAAGCTGTTCTCCTGAAAGCTGGGTAATTTGCTGCGAACGATGGTCTGTTTGAGGTTGGGTGGCTGTTTGAAGGCGAGTAGTGGAGGTGTGGGGATGGCCATAGCAAGGTGTTCGTCATCATTGATGACATGTTGATCTGGCTAATAATTGTAAGAGTTCCATAAATGCAGAAGTGAACCTAAGGCTTGGCACATAGTGAATGTAATTCTGATATTGAGAAAAGGAGTGAGGGAATTACGGTCCAGTTAGCCTAATATCAGTGCTGCTTGAGAACATTCCTTAGGATACTATCAATGTTTACTTAAAGAGCATAGAAGCCATCATTCTTTGAGAAGTAACTCAACTGATCGAAAAGAGAAATCCAATGGGTACAATATTAGATTTCCAAAATGCATTTGATAAAGTTCTGTATATGAGGTTTAAAAAGAAATATATTGTTCATGGATTTAATGAGCTAATTGGACTAAAAACTGGCTTAACAATTGCAAACAGAAAATGAAAATTAATGGGGAAAGCTTTAGCTGGGAGCTAGTCACTGACAGTATGGTCTGGGTCTACTCTTGATGATAAGTAGTGAGGAGGATACTTCTTCTGATGTTTAAAATGTGCTGATGACATCAAGTGGCCAGAAAATGAATATAAGCATTGTTATTACTAATCCATAGGCTATGATTCATTGTAGGTTACAAACGAGACCAATGATTCATTCTGATCTTGTTTCACCTTCAACATAAGTTAGTGTTCACACTGCTGTCAAGTTAGCTTTTTTTTCTTTTTTCAATTTTGTAGCAGTGTTGTTTACCTGGATCACAATCCGGTGACTTCCCTTGTGTGCATGATATAAAATAGTTACTTTTGCTTCGTTTTTTTTAGCCGTGTTGCAGTGGAGAATAGATGAGAGTGTCGACTACAGTATATATGGTACATTTAGTCAATCTAATATGGTCTGGCATTTCTGTTTCAACTACTCACAGCTCAGATTTTGATCAGACACTGGTGCCAGAGGGTGATAATGATTGTCAGCAGCTATCTTGAAGGTGGCGAAGGAGAAGGGGGTGTACAGGGATCAACAGCTTTACTGCTCTAAATAGAAATAGTCAGTGGCTCAGTTTGTAACTGTATTAATTCTGATAGTGATGTACGAAGATCAGAGGCTATACAGTTACTGGAATCAGTTCAGTTTTCTTCCTTTGTGTCTCCCATAAGTTTTTTTTTGGTTGCTGAATATATTGCTATTGATTGTAGCTTGTTTGGTATCACATTCTGCTTCTATGGAAAACAGCAATGGAACACCCAGCACAAGAAGCCTGATGCCAAGTTATAAAACTCTCTATTGGAAAACAGGAATGTAACAGCCGATTGAAAGAAACAATGATAAAAATGAGTGATAAGAGAAAGTAAAGGTACAGACTGATGCCAACGTGACAGATTATTCTGAATCTTCTGTGGATCGGCTGTATTTTTTTTTGAGCCTATCATACAAGCTAAGAAACTAAGACGCAGGTTTATGTATAACAAAAGTAAAATGGATGATGAGGAGATTTTTGGCCACTGCTTCGATTGATCCTGTATGTGTTCTTTTCTGAAATATGATCATGTGCAAGACTACATCATCATTATGAATTTCTCTCCAGGAAGATAACACACTGACAGGAACCTATGTGTATCTCAGCTGTCACTCTACAGACTCAGAATAAAAGATTACCTTACAATACCTTGGCTCAAAATGCTAAAATTCTACTCGATGATGAGCCAATGTTTGACTTGGGCTCACACTTCATAAGTAAGGGTCAGATGATTGATCTCTGGTCAGATTTGGAGATTAATTTTGATCCAAAATGTTCTGGCCCTTCATGAGAAAACTGCGGTCTAAATGACAGAAATTGCTTTCATTTAAATTATGGCTCCCCTAGATCATTCATTTTTTTCCATTTTGTGCTCAGATTTTTGGTAGAACAGAGAAATAGGCAATGTTACATGAATCTGAATATATAACTGGTCAGTATAAGACTCAACCTTATACAGTCCTTCTTCACTATAGCATGCCATCTGAGGGCTTGTTTACCTTCTGGTAGCTTAAGTAAAAAGGGAGGAGTTTTCTTACATATTTAATGACCCATTAGCAAATTCACATTCTCAGAAATTGTGGGGTACATTTTTGTCTGAAACCGTTTTTGGCACGAGCTGGTTATTCCCCTTCTACCATCACCACTGTTTACCCCCCCCCCCCCCCACCCCACCACTACCACCTCTGGTTATGAGTCTTATGCAATGGTTGAAGTAATGGTAAGAATGTTATGGCTAATTCTTTGCAGCATTTTCGCAAAGGAGGGTATAGGTAGCGCAGTTAGTAAAGATTCGAGTGATAAGTATCAAACATATGTGTTCAAATAATACATGGAATTGTGAGCTTCCAGTCCTGTTAGACACATGGGAATGGCATATGTGAAATGCAAACCGGTAATATTAAACTAATAAAGTCCAGAATGTTAGCTTAATCGCCTAGATGTTAGGTTGACCCCCTTAATTCAATTATTTATCGGAATCAGTAAGAATTTTCAGAGAATTGTATTGTCACGGAAGTTATGCTTATAGAAATTGATTGCTCTCAGGAAGTCGCAAGTTGGACAGTGTTTGAAATAGTTTTTTGATGGGGTAGCAGAGAGGTTGATGAGGGCAATGTGGTTGATGTGTATATGGACTTTCAAAAGGCGTTTGATAAAGTGCCACATAATAAGCTTGGCAGTAAAATTGAAGCCCATGGAATAAAAGGGGCAGTGGCAGCATGGATACGAAATTGGCTAAGTGACAGGAAACAGAGAGTAGTGGTGAACGGTTGTTTTTCAGACTGAAGGAAGGTATACAGTGGTGTTCCCCAAGGGTCGGTACTAGGACTACTGCTTTTTTTGACATATATTAATTATGTGGTCTTGGGTGTACAGGGCACAATTTCAAAATTTGCAGATGACACAAAACCTGGAAGTGTAGTAAACAGCGAGGAGGATAGTAATAGACATCAAGAGGACATAGACAGGCTGGTGGGATGGGCGGACACATGGCAGATGAAATTTAATGCAGAGAAGTGCAAAGTGATACGTTTTGGCAGGAAGAATGAGAAGAGGCAATATAAACAAGAGGGCACAATTCTAAAGGGGTGCAGGAACAGAGAGACCTGGGGGTATATGTGCAAAAATCTTTGAAGGTGTAGAACAGGTTGAGAAAGTGGTTAAAAAAGCATATGGGATCCTGGGTTTTATAAATAGAGCCATAGAGTACAAAAGCAAGGCAGTTATGTTGAAATTTTATAAAACACTGGTTCGGCCACAACTGGAGTATTGTGTCCAATTCTGGGCACCGCACTTTAGGAAGGATGTGAGAAGATGCATAAAAGATTTACCAATATGGTTCCGGGGATGAGGAGCTTCTGTTAAGTGGATAGACTGGAGAAGCTGGGGTTGTTCTCCTTAGGGCAGAGAAAGTTGAGAGGAGATTTGATAGAAGTGTTCAAAATCATGACGGGTTTAGATAAAGTAAATAAAGAGAAACTGTTCCCATAGGCGGAATGGTTGAGAACCAGAGGACACAGATTTAAGGTGATTGGCAAAAGAACCAAAGGCGACATGAGGAAAAACTTTTTTACGCAGTGTGTAGTTATGTTCTGGAATGCGCAGCCTGAAAGGGCGGTGGAAACAGATTTAATTGTAGCTTTCAAAAAGGAATTGGATAAATACTTGAAGGGAGAAAATTTGCAGGTCTACGGGGAAAGTGCGGGGGAATGGGACTAACTGGATTGCTCTTACAAAGAACCGGCACGGGCTCGATGGGCCAAATGGACTCTTTCTGTGCTGTAACGATTCAATGATTCTATGATTCTAAATTACACAGGGCCTGTTGGAAGAAGCAGGTTCAATGGATTCAATGGCTTTTCATTATGCCGTATGCTCTTACGTTCAATTAACATATTACTATTCCACTTTTATTTCTCTTCGCATTATATTTCCATTCCTTCTCTCTTGGCTTGTCAAAGAATCATAGAATGGTACAGCACAGAAGGAGGCCTTTCGGCCCATTATGCCTGTGCCAACTCTTTGAAAGATCTATCCAATTAGTCCCATTCCCCTGCCCTTGCCCCATAGCCCTGCAAAATTTTCCCTTTCAATTATTTATCTAATTCACTTTTGAAAGTTACTATTGAATCTGCTTCTATCACCTTTTTAGGCAGTGCATTCCAGATCATAACAACTCATTTATGTTTTCCACTTTTAGACAGAAGATCTGGACTAAGCATAGCCAGGAGAAACAGTCCCACCTAATCTCCTTTTCATTATAGGGTATGACATTTGTGCCCTTTGGGAACAGCCCGTTGAATAAAAGTGGTTTTCTCTGGCCATGTACAGTCTTATTGTTATTAATTTCCACAGGGGTTCTCATAATTGTCCAATGTAACTTTGGCAGAAGAGCTATGGAAACTCCAGAGAAATGGTGTAAATGAAGTTTACCCCTGTTTTTCAGGGTTTTTACGGATCTTGTGCTAAAGCGGATGATTGGGAGAACCCCCATGGAAATTCATCCCCTATGTTCTTATACCCTTAAGGGACTTTGGGACATATTGGAACTGGGTGAGGGATGGAAGAGTTAGTTAACTATTTCTACTGATATGTTCATGGCTAACCATGATGTCCTAGAACTTGTTTGATTGCTTTGGGGAGTCAGGAAAGAACTTGTCAAGAGTTCTTTCTTGAAATTTGTCACAGATTTTATTTTCCTCTCTATCTTTCTGCCTTCCCCAATTGTTAGCATTACCAGCAATTGGAGAGGGTGGTGTGTGAGGTTGCACTGTCTGATAGACAGGGTGAGAATTGATAGGCCTGATGGTCAATTTTTGCCCTTCCTATGAGCTTACTTTCTGTGACTCTGGTTGACTAGTGGTATCTGTTTTGCAGAATTACACCAAGAAAGGCAAAAGTTGTCAGATCTTACCCACTTTCAATAATAGGAAACTTCAATGAGGGGGATGTAAAGTGAGCTATCAGCCAGCCAATCAGTTGATGTGAAAAAATCAATTGGTTTGTACATCAGCAAAAATAACAATAAAAATAAACATTAAAAAAAGGTTCAGATTATTGACTATGCTATTTAAGAAAGCCTAGAATACAAAAAATATCATGGCCCAGAATTTTCATTACATTGTGCTGGCTTTTTCAGCACAATCCAGCCAAAACAGTGCAAAACATCGTGAAATTTTGATTTACACTGGGTGTAATTTACGCCTAGCATAATTCGAGTTTCCACAATGTTTTTGCACTGGCTAAAAACAAATCATGCTGAAGCCAGACCCACTCACAAAACTGGCCACACCCCCTGATCAAAACAATGAGGGTGGCGAGTTTCTGCCAATTGCGCCAGCCTGCGGCCGTTTGAGGAGAGTTTTAAAATTAGCTAGTTTTCTTAGGTGCAAAGGCACTAGTAGGCACAGCTCTAACATTTTTAAATATTAAAAAATATTTAATTTACTAAGAAACTGATTAGTGTACACCAATGAAAGTTGTGAATGTTTCAGTATAGTTTTTTAAAGTCACCTTCAGTGATTTAAAATCAGGTTACTCACAGGAGGACTAGACACTCTTACTAAAAATGCATATTGTTTCTAGTAAATTCTGCTGTATTAATGCCTATTGTTTCTAATAAACTCTGCTGTATTGATAAAACGGCACCATTCTTAAATACGTCTTAAAAACATCAATGAATATTTTTTATTGCAGAAAGAAAAATCATTGCCTTCTGTTAAGTTGCCGGATTGTGCTGATTCATGGAAGGTTTTATGTTTGTGATTATGTTAATTCATTTCAGCAGAAACTCACAATAAAACCCAGCCGGTGTAATTTTCGGGCGTAATTTGCGCCCAAATACCAATTGCGCTCAAGGCAGAAATTCAGGGCCCATGTCTGGTAACCTGCCAACTTAGTTAAACACCTGATGAGAAAACGTGATTGGAAATAAAAATCAATGGATAATCGTGCTATGCCAGTCTTCAGGCAGCCACAAACACCTAAGAAACAACCATATCTAATGAAGAGGCAAATTAAATTTAGCAAAAAGAAGATACACACAGTTCTGTTTCAAGCTACAGAATAATGCACAATTGCTTCAATTACTGCCACTTCAACATTTTCTTGGTTTCAATATCGCATTGCACCAAACTCAGCCATGCACTTGTATTCTTTCTAAACTCTTACTCTGCTTTTGGTTAAGCCATTTTTAGTTTCCCTAGATACCAGTTCTGCAGTAATCAATCCGTATTGATATAAACCTCTAATTCACTGTGAGCAAATGTAAAAAATCAATGAGGAGGGTTGCAACATTCCATTTCCAAATTCATTGAAACCACTTGTGTCAGGCTCAGTAAATGGGAAAATTAATGTTAAAAATTTAAACATTAAGATATAGCACCAGTTAGGTGATGCAATGAAAGGGGGTTTCAAATGTAATAAAGTGCAATGCTGTTGAAATAACATTACATGACAGCCTGACTCTTTGTATTTGATTTATATAGTTGCCATATGGCAAAAAGCTCTGCCTTAAATAAGAACATAAGCAAAAGGAGCAGGAGTAGGCCATATGGCCCCTCTAGCCTGCTCCACCATTCAATAAGACCATGGCTGATCTACAACCTCAACTCCACTTTCCCTCTGAATACCAACATTTTTTGGTCTCTCACCTTTTAAAAAATATTCTTCTTTTCTATTCTTCCTACCAAAGTGAATAATTTCACATTTCCCCACATTATACTCCATCTGCCACCTTCTCGCCCATTCACTTAACCATTCTATATCCCTTTGCAGGCTCTTTGTGTCCTCCTCACAGCTCACTTTCCCATCTAGCTTTGTATCTTCAGCAGCTTGGGTACATTACACTCGATCCCCTCATCAAATCATTGATTTATATTGTAAACAGCTCAGACCCAAGCAGTGATCCTTGCAGCACCCCATTAGTTACAACCTGCCAATCCGAAAATGACACGTTTATTCCTTCTCCCCGTTTTCTGTCCATTAACCAATCCTCAATCCATGCTAATATATTACCCCTAATCCCATGAGCCCTAATCTTGAGTAACAACCTCTTGTTTGGCACCTTATTGAATGCCTTTTGAAAATCCAACTATATTGCATCCATTGGTTCCCTCTTATCTACCCTGCAAGTTATACCCTCAGAAAACTCTAATAAATTTGTCAAACACGATTCCCCTTCCATAAAACCATGTTGACTCTGCCTAATCATATTATGATTTTCTGGGTTCCCTGTTACTATGTCCTTAATAATAGATTCTAGCATTTCCCCTACTACTAATGTCAGGCTAACTGGCCTATAGTTCCCTGTTTTCTCTCTCCCTGCTTTCTTGAATAGCGGGGTTACATTTGCTACCTTCCAAAATATGGGGACCATTCTAGAATCTAGGGAATTATGGAAGATCAAAACCAATGCATCCACTATCTCTGCAGCCACCTCTTTTAAAACCCTAGGGTGTAGGCAATCAGGTCCAGGGGATTTGTCGGCTTTTAGTCCCATTAATTTCTCCAGTACTTTTTCTTTACTAATCTTAATTACTTTAAGTACCTTCCTCTCATTAGACCCTTGGTTCCCCATTATTTCCGTTATGTTTTTTGTATCTTCTACTCTGAAGACAGATACAAAATATTTGTTTAACGTCTCTACCATTTCCTTATTTCCTATTACAGTTTCTCCTGTCTCTGCCTCTAAGGGGCCCTTGTTTACTTTCACTAATCTTTTTTACATACTTGTAGAAGCTCTTACAATCTGTTTTTATGTTCCTTGTTAGTTTACTCTCATACTCTATTTTTTCCCTCTTTATCAATTTCTTGGTCACCCTTTGCTGAATTCTAAAACCTTTCCAATCTTCAGGCTTACTACTCTTTTTGACAACATTGTAAACCTCTTCTTTTAATATAATACTATCCTTAACTTGTCTAGTTAGCCATGGTTGGATCATTTTTCCCGTGGAGTTTTTATTAATTAAAGGAATGTATATCCATTGAGAATTATGAATTATTTCTTGAAATGTTTGCCATTGCTTATCTACCATCATATCTTTTAATCTATTTTCTCAATCTACCTTAGCCAGCTCGCCCCACATACGTACGTAATTGGCTTTGTTTCAATTTAAGACCCTAGTTTCGGACTTAACTGCATCACTCTCAACCTCAATATGAAATTCTAACATATTATGATCACTCCTCCCCAGAGAATGCTTAACTATAAGATTACTAATTAACCCTGTCTCATTACACAATACTAGGTCTAAAATAGCCTGTTCCCTAAATCTATCTGCATTTTCAGGATCTAGCCACTGGGTAGCATTGTAGTTTGAACAGAAGTCTTTTCCTACCTTCCTGTGGTAAGTGAAAGGGAAGAAAATCTCCATTTGAAATCCAAACTTGTTTTATTATTATAAAAAAATGCAGAACTCTCTCTCCCGACTCCCATAAAAGGTCATCCGTTACTATAGTACCATACCCTCCTTCCACTTTTCAAGCAACATCCTGCACCCACAACAATTGGCCCTGTGCCCAATGCACAATGCTAAATCTGAAACACGTTTTATCCCATTTTATTGTACCATTTTGTTTTGGTAGATCTCTAGACCTTCCTCCTCTTAAGGACCTCCTTTGCACATAAGTATGACTGACAATACACTCAGTGCCCCGTACGAGAATTACTTTTGCTGAAGGGAGCTGTGAACTGGACATGTGATGGTAAGGCAACAACACAATTGCTCCTCCCTATGCTCTTCCCATCCAACTATCTCCCTCCTCTTCTTCCCCACCCCCTCCTCCACTTCCATCTCCCTCACCCCTCTTCCTTCTTCCTCATCCCACCTCCTTAACCTTCCCTTGCAGCCTCCAACATCCCCCTTGGCCTCTAACCCTGTATTATCTGAATGCTGTAATTGGTCCATGAGATCGACATATATATTTATATATTGCTTGCACCTGATTGGCTTTTTAATCTTAAAACAACAACAGATCTTAATTGTAGAGGTAAAGAAAATACAAATGAAACACAAGGAGCATGATAGATAAACTTCCAATGTGGAACTATAAGTATGTGTAACAAAGGATGAGCAGTCAGCAAAATGTACCAGCAGAAAAAGGAAAAAAGGATAAAATCAAATCACTCCAAATATGTTTT
Organism: Heptranchias perlo; assembly: GCF_035084215.1. NCBI lineage: Eukaryota > Metazoa > Chordata > Chondrichthyes > Hexanchiformes > Hexanchidae > Heptranchias > Heptranchias perlo. The sequence goes on from NC_090327.1 coordinate 107,820,068, forward strand.
GGCTGCTATTTTGGTTCCTCTACAAAGCTGAGTACTTACGACTGGAACGAAGGTTTATAACATAATAAAGACATAAAACACAAAATCAAGAAAGAAACTATTAAATGTATCTATACGAGGAGATTAACTTTCTGAGGTAATTTTCTTGAAGAAAATAATTTAGCCAACTATATTCAAGGGAGTATTTTAACATGTTACATGTATGATAAATGAAATGTTAAACAATGTCAAATTTCAAAGTGGAATCTTTATATTTCGTTATATATTCTAAATGGATGTATTTTGAATTTTATTTCTTTATACTGAGAACTCAAAAATGATTATATTATTGTTATTCAAGTTTCGAGAGAGGCTGGGAATATAAGTCGTGAAATGAAAATGTTTATATAAAGGTTCTGCTTAAGTGCACTAAGTACTGCTGCAAAGGTATTTGTTAAAGAAAGAAAAATGCAAACAAAAAAAGATTAACCTAAAATGTGTATATTTCTTGACCTTCACTATTGAAAGCCACTTATAATATCACAATTAAATTTTGGATGTGGAAGGACATTCATCCCAACCCCCATAGCTCCAGTTCTAGAGTTTAGTTTAAAGTAATAGTCCAGGTTAAATTTTTCCAGCCCCTTAACGATCTTATATACCTCTATAAGATCATCGCTGATATGGCTACTTTCTCGGCTGAAAAGCCCAAGTTGCACGAGTCTTTCCCCATAACTCAGATGCCTGACACTAGGGATCAGCCTCGTGAGGCTTCTCTTCACTACCTTCAGTGCTTGACTGTCTCTTTTGTTTACAGAGACCTGAACTGGATACATTATTCAAGATATGGTCTGACTAGGGCACTATGAAATTTGATCACTACCTCCTCTGACTGATATTTGACTGTTTTGGCAATATGGAGCAACATTTTATTGGCTTTGTGGATTGCTGCTCTGCATTGGTTGGACATGTTTAGCATCAAGTCTACCTCGAGGTCTCTTTCAGCTTTATCCTTAACTATTTCAACACCATTCAGAGGACAAATATCATCTATTTGTCCTTACTATGTGTAGCACTTTACACTTGTCTGCAATGAATTTCATTTGCCATTGTTCATGGAATCATACAGCACAGAAGGAGGCCATTCGGCCCATCGTGTCTGTGTTGGCTCTTTGAAAGTCCAATCAGTCCCACACCCCCGCTCTTTCCCCATAGCCCTGGAAATTTTACCTTTTCAAATATATATCCAATTACATTTTGAAAGTTAATATTCACCACCCTTTCAGGCAGTGTATTCCAGATCACAACAACGCGCTGTGTAAAAAAATTTTTCCTCATCTCCCCACTGGTTCTTTTGTCAATTAACTTAAATCTGTCTCCTCAGGTCACTGACTCTTCTAAGCAGTGGGAACAGTTTCTCCTTATAAGCTCTATCAAAATCTGTCATCATTTTGAATACCTCGATTAAATCTTCCTTTAACTTTCTTTGCTCTAAGGAGAACATTCCCAGCTTTTCTAGTCTCTCCACTTAACTGAAGTCCCTTATCCCTGGTACCAGTCTAGTAAATCTACTCTCCACCCTCGCCAATGCCTTGACCTCTTTCCTAAAGTGTGGTGCCCAGAATTGGACGCAATACTCCAGCTGAGGCCTAACCAGTGATTTCTAAAGGTTTCGCATAAATTTCTTGCTTTTGTACTCTATGCCTCCATTTATAGAGCCAGGATCCCGTATGCTTTTTTAACAGCCTTATCAACTTGTCCTGCCACCTTCAAATATTTGTTCTGGCTATTTACATACCTTGCCCAACTCATTCTGTCATTTCTGAGCTGCCTCTTGTGATTCCACAGTTCCTCCTAGTTTGGTATCATCTGCAAATTTGACCACTTTGCATTGAGTCTCTAAATCCAGCTCACTTAATTAAATTAGATACTGTAGTGGTCCCAGCACTGTGCCCCGAGGTACCACACTCAGCACTTCCCCCCCATTTTGACATAACTTCTCTAATGCCACCCCCCCCCACCACCCCTTACAGCATAACCCCTGACTCACTGTGAGCAACACCCCTGGATATCTGCTAGTATTTGAAAAAATAAATTGGGAAAAAAGTATGATTTAAATGTTGAAAACACACAAAATTAACAATGAATCACCCAGCATGTTTTCAAAGTCTACCAAAGCTTACATGTAGAATCTAAATTATGGACTAGTACACTGTATTTAATTATCCATTCATAAATGCACCTTTATTCTGTACCTTCTGAAAGAGAAGGGGAGCTGTTGAGTTCAAGCAAAAACAGGGGTCAGCAAATGTTTTTAAATTTGATTTTCATTTTAAGAAAAACTGAATTTTAACAATAAAAAATGGAACATTGAAATTACAACATGGAAAGAGGCAATTTGGCCTAAGTAGATCATGTTGGGTTTATCCTCCACGCGAGCAGTAGTCAAAATCACATGTGCTCACCTGGTTCCATATCCCTATATCCCCCTTTCCTTCAACCACTTATATGTTGACATGGTTTCTTCTTCAAGCACTAACTCTAGTCGTTCATTCTGCAGCCTCACAACCCTTTGTGGAAAAAAACGTTGATCCAGCTCTCTGAACTAAAGCTTTTACATTTAACCTTATATCTATGTCCCCTCATTCTAAATGCCTCAATCACTGGAAGCAATCTGTCTCTATTTACTTTGTCCCATCCCTTCATAATTTTAAACAACTCTATCAAATTACCCTGTATAATTTGAAGATGTTGTCATCACATGACTACTTTGGGATGGAATTAATAATTCTACACAGAGCTGCACTTTCTCTCTCCTGGACCGCAAAACAATTTCTTTTGGAGTTTCCTATGGGTCTTTTTTGATTTAAACAACATTGTATTTGAACAGTGTTTATTGGACTAGCCGTTAACACCCCACTGGAAGTCATCATTGCAGCTTTGCTGAATAATAAGCTTTTCACTGGTAATATGGTACTGTTATTGAAATGCTGGTTCTCCGTATTTGACATTCTCAGTGGGTAGATTGGATCTGCGCTCACTGCTACTTAGGGCTGGTGATTATTATAGAGATAATTTACAGAGTCATTTCTTTCTGATTTCTCTTGCTATTTTTTTCACCCCTCGTGTGACATGTTTCTGCACGCTAAGAAATATCCTTTCCTCTTTATGGCTTCGGGGTGAATATTCTTTTGAGTGCTCATTTGCGGCCGCACATATCTTATTCAACAAATAAATAAATGCTACCACCTTTTGAATAAATTACAAATTAGTTTCCTCCAGCTAATCTCCTGGCTACTTTCTGGTCCAAAATCAAACGGAAACAGTGAATGAAAATTTGATTTTGTAAATCTGTACAGCACTTCACAAAATGGAGAATGTAGGATTACATTCCACACATAAATGGCAGGTTAGTTGAGGTGATCAAAGGCAACATTGAAACATAGGCTTGGAATTTCCTCAGAGACGCTCCTGCTACACCGGAAATGCAGCAGAAAGGCTGTTTACAGGAGTTGGGTAAGTATGTGGAATTCCTAGCGAGAGTTGAACAGCATGGTTTTAGTCATTTCAGTGTTTAACTGGAAAAAGTTTTAGCTAATCCATGACTTCATGACGTCTTGCAATCAAGAGTGAGAATAGAGGTAAAGCTGGATGTCATCAGCATATATTTGGTTGCTGGTACCATACTTATGGATAATGTCGAGATGCAGCATGTACATGAGGACTAGGAAAGAGCTGAGGATGGATTCTTGGGGCATTCCAGAGGTGACCTCTGTGGGCACAAGAGGGGAAGCCATTGCCTGAGACGTACTGCCATATGAGTAATTTGAGACATCCCGGGCCTGATTAAAGTGCCACCGGTCCATTCCCTGCCATGGAGCGGGTGACAAGTGGCTGTTGTCTGTGAAGAATTGCCCGCCAACACAAGAAATGTGGTGGGATCAGGTTCCAGAGGCGTCTCACAGGGGTGTCGTATTTGGGAAGGGGGGAGTCCGGGGCAGGAGAGGCCTAAGCTTTCCTTGTGAGGCTTGGAGGAGCACTCCTGCTTTTCCTTACTCCACGAAGGACCCTGCGGGCTTTTGGCGGTTGTACTTGCCACATGCTGACGGACTGCAGCGGTTCAAGAAGGCGGCTCACCACCACCTTCTCGAGGGCAATTAGGGATGGGCAATAAATGCTGGCCTCGCCAGCGACGCCCACATCCCGTGAACAAATAAAAAAAAAATGCTCAGGAGAGCAGGTTAAAATCACAGACTGGCAGCTCCTGGGCGGGTAAGAAACCAGGGACATTTTAACTGCCTACCCGCCTGGTTTCCATCAGAAGGGTAGGGTTAAAATCGCTCCAATTATCTAGCTTCTAATTGATATGACATTCATTGTAGTCAACATGTCATAGCCAGTAGATCAGTGTGGTGAATGTGGAGAGGTTCTATGTAATCAACCAAGAAATTAAATCCAGGGGTCTTGATTATAAACTGGGGAAACCTCAAGCTAAAAAACGAAAGAGTAATTTCTTCACATTTGTAAAGTCATCGAGCATCGTGACCATGTGCTGGATCAAATCAATAAAAAACTCTGATTTATTAGTTATTAAACAGATAATAGAGGAATGTGGATTTGATACCAAAACATGTATAAGATGAAAATGCTCTATGCAGGTGCAAAACATGGGCCAAAGTATCAGGGCGTGTTATTTGGGTTGAACAGAACTTTCTCATTCCTACTTTCCTGTACTATATGTCCTTCTACTATCAACAGATTGTCTTTAAACTCTACACAGTACTAGATATCTGTTTGATAAGGGGATTAAAGGCTATTGCAATAAGTATGGCCCGAGATCATAAAAACCTCTATGGGACACACTGATTTTGATACTGTATAGAGATGATGTGGGGATGAATATCTAATCTGGAATTTACCTGGTTACCTTTGGGAAACAATAGGAGTTTTGCAAAACTTTCCTTCAAGTAATTAAATAGGTGGGGCAGAAATCACCGTAAACTGGGATTATACACAGTCTTTGGAAGGAAATACTTGATGGACTGAATTGTCTTTTCTTATTCCTGTGTGCGTGTTAAAATGTATGTGCAGATCTCATTTTCTTTACTGATTAAACAGTTCTACTTGGATTGCTATAGATTAAGCGAAGGTTTGCAGATTGAACCATATAAAAGAAAGACTTGCATTTATTTCAGGACCTCAGGATGTTCCAAAGCACTTTGCAGCCAATTAAATACTTTTGAAGTGTAGTCACAGCTGTAATGTGGGAAATGCGCCAGCCAAATTGCACACAGCAAGGTCCCACAAACAGCAATTTGATAATGACTAGATAATCTGTTTTTAGTGATATTGGTTGAGGGATAAATATTGGCCAGGACACCGGGGAGGACTCTCTGCTCATCTTCAAAATAGCGCCATGGGATCTTTTATATCCCCCCGAGGGGGCAGACAGGGCCTCAGTTTAATGTTTCATCCAAAAGACAGCACCTTCATCAGTACTGCACTCCCACAGTACTGCGCTAAAGTGTCAGCCTAGATTTTGTGCACAAATCTCGAGTGGGACATAAACCCACAACCCTCTGACTCAAAGGCGAGAGTGCTACCACTGAACCATGGTTGATACCAAGTCAACTATTGCTAGTGAATAAAAACCCCAGTCGGGAATAAACTAAAATTTGATGAACGTGTGCTTGTATTAAGACGTTGCTGTAAATATACTGTATTGGGACCTGGATTATTCAAAGGGCCATTGCAATCAAGGATTTTGAAGGAGAAAGGAGAAATCAGCAAATATGGAGCAGAGGACGAGGCCAGCACCCCGGTTCAGTGACTCTTTGCTGGAGTTGCTTTTAGCTGGTGTGAGGAGCAGCAGGGAAACATTGGACCCGGCTGACAAGAGGACGCGCCCTGCATCTGCCACCAGGAAGTCCTGGCTCGAGGTGGCAGAGGAGGTGACCAGCAGGAGCACCGTGTCAAGGACTTGGATGCAGTGCAGGAAGCGCTTCAATGACCTAACCAGGTCAGGAAAAGTGAGTACAGTTACTGATTCACCTGCATTCTGTGGTGCACATTCCCCCCATCACACTCTGCCCTGCAAAGCATACTTCTTACACCCACTTAAGGCTCAGTGTCAAGTTACCATCACTTTCTGTGCACTCCTTCACCTCCCCATTTGTGCACCCACCGCTCTCACTCACCCCAATCATGGTGCAATGTGATGAATCTGTCTGATACTCACCCTCTGATGCATCTTTTTCAATGTCAGCCTGACCCAGAGCAATGCATCCATCGGGTCACCCCGTCACCCTCACTCACTCACACGTCTGTACTTTCTCCACTTGTAGAAGAGAGTGAAAAATGCAAAGAAGAGGAGTCGGACTGGAGGGGAGCCACCACAAATAGCGGCCCTGACAGAGCCGGAGGAGGAGGTCTTGGAGATCAGCCGGATGCTGGAATGCCTGGCTGTTGGAGATGCCGAGATTGCCACTGCGCAAACGTCTGGTGAAAGAACTTTAACATCCGTCACACACAACATGAATTGATGTTATCAATGATTGACCAGTTGCACATCTCAGGATGCTCATCGCAAGATCACTTCTGTGATGATTCTTAATATTGCTGTATGTTCTTTTCCAGGGCCTTCAAGAATTGCTGAAGGACCACACAACCTGGATGAGGGTGATTCCTCAGAAGAGCTCCATACCTCTGAGGGTGCACCATCACATCAAAGTGAGCCGTGCACCAGTGTAGATATTCACACCTCAGAAGGTCCGATTAGACAGGTGGTTGGGTTGTCACTTGGTGATTCACCACTCACAAGTGAGCATGAGCAGACACGGGTGGCAGGGACAGCTGTGGAGAGTCCGCGTCGATGGGTTCACTCCTCTCCAAGGTCTGCACAGATGGATGCCAATACTGAATCCCAGGAGCCATCCTTGAGAAGGAGAATGATCGAGATACAGATGCACCTTTGAGACGTACTGGAAGACATGCCATGTACACTCTCCATGGTAGCGGTGAGGATGGAGGAGTTCACCTCCAGCATTAGTGGAGTCGTGGCGCAGGTAAGTGTGGGAACGTCTGCGATGGAGAGAATGGCAGCCTCCATTGAGCTTCAAGCAAGGCTCTCAAATGAGTCCATTCAGGCCCTGACAATGGTCATGCGGACTCAGGGTGAACAACATTCTGCTGCCTTAAACAGGCAGGCAGATACTTTAGCAGTGGCCTTACAAGGCATCACAGATCTGCTCCAAGCTGTTGTCCAGCAGAGTGGTAGGAGTGATGTTTTTTTTTTATTCGTTCACGGGATGTGGGCGTCGCTGGCGAGGCCAGCATTTATTGCCCATCCCTAATTGCCCTTGAGAAGGTGGTGGTAAGCCGCCTTCTTGAACCGCTGCAGTCCGTGTGGTGACGGTTCTCCCACAGTGCTGTTAGGAAGGGAGTTCCAGGATTTTGACCCAGCGACAATGAAGGAACGGCGATATATTTCCAAGTCGGGATGGTGTGTGACTTGGAGGGGAATGTGCAGGTGGTGTTGTTCCCATGCGCCTGCTGCTCTTGTCCTTCTAGGTGGTAGAGGTCGCGGGTTTGGGAGGTGCTGTCGAAGAAGCCTTGGCGAGTTGCTGCAGTGCATCCTGTGGATGGTGCACACTGCAGCCACAGTGCGCCGGTGGTGAAGGGAGTGAATGTTTAGGGTGGTGGATGGGGTGCCAATCAAGCGGGCTGCTTTATCTTGGATGGTGTCGAGCTTCTTGAGTGTTGTTGGAGCTGCACTCATCCAGGCAAGTGGAGAGTATTCCATCACACTCCTGACTTGTGCCTTGTAGATGGTGGAAAGGCTTTGGGGAGTCAGGAGGTGAGTCACTCGCCGCAGAATACCCAGCCATGACGATGGCCCTGGAGAGGGATGATGGCGAAAGGGGACATGGAAGTGGGGACTCTACTCAAAGCGCTCCCACGTCTCACCTGTTGCCCCCTCCTCAACCAGCACCTGCAATGCTGCCTCCTTTCCCGATGACCGAGTCTGCCCCTGCACAGGTGCAGGTGGAGCAGCCATTGGCGGGGCCGTCACAGGCTCCAAAACCCAGAGGTTGTAGGCCAAGAACATCTCAGCAGTCAGGGCAGGAACCTGTGCAACTTGATACTACCTCTGCTGAAGGCACAAGGGATGCACCCCGTAGAAGTAGTAGAAAGAGGAAGGCGAAGGTTTTGTGATATGCACAAGGGTGTCTGACGAGATGTCATGCTTTTCATTTCTATTTGTTTTTTGTTACATTCACAATAAATGTCATACTTGTCACCACCACGTCCACATCTTGTCCATTCTTGAGTCCCTTTCGTGAAAGCGCCCTTGCATGTGCCTCATCATCAAGGCAAGACTTGTGCCATCCATTAGGTCCGTTTACAATGGGTGCACATGTGGTTGTCGGACTGTTTAATTCAATCAGAGTGGTGTGGGGGGTGGGAGGGGACACTGGTGTTGGTGGTGGTGGTTGTTCCAGGTGGTCTGAGTAGTTCATTATCTTCACTTTGCAGATCTCCCTATGAGAATCTATCAAACATGAGTGACTCCCTAGCATCATGAGCAGCCAGGTGTGCTGCTGCTCTGCCAATGGGTTGCCCATCATCCTCCTCCTCATTCTCCTCCTTCTCCTCAGCTTCTTCAATGTTGATGGCAGGTGCAGCTGCTTCATGAGCGTATGGGACCTCATCCACCGGTAACCGTGTCTGTTGAGCGATGTTGTGCACATGGCTATTATTCTGCACCCCCTCACTGGTGAGCACTGAAGGGATCCCCCAGGTCGATCCAGGCACCTGAAGCGCATCTTGAGCATTCCAATGGCTTGTTCAACGACAGACCTGGTGGTGATATAACTATCGTTGTACTGCTGCTGTGCCTCATTGGTGGGGTTTCTCAGAGGTCTCATGAGCCACGTCTGCAGGGGCTATCCCTTTTCTCCAAGGAGCCAGCCCTCAAGTCTGTTTTGTATGTGGAAGAGGGCTGGGATGTTGGATTCATGCTGAATGAAGGAATCATGGCAGCTGCCAGGGCATTTAGCACACGCCTGCAGAAACCTCTTCTGGTGGTCGCAAACCAGCTGCGCATCGATGGAGTGATATCCCTTACGGTTGATGAACATTTCTGGCTCACGTGGAGGTCCTCGGATTGCTACATGTGGTGCAATCAATATCGCCCTGTACCCACGGGAAGCCAACCAGAGAGTTGAAACCCGCTGCCCTCTCAGTCCGGCTGATGTCGTCGTGGGGGAAGTTGACGAAGTCGGATGCTCTGGCAAACAAACCATCCGTCACCTGTCGTATACACTTATGTGCAGAGGACTGAGCGATCCTGGTGATGTCACCAGTGGCACCCTGGAAGGATCTGGAGGCGAAGAAATTGAGGGCAGAGGTGACTTTAACTGTGACGGGCAATGCGTGTCCACCAGGTCCAGCCGGGAGCAACTCTGCATGATGGAGCGTGCAGATGTCTGCGACCACCTGGCGACTCAATCTGAGCCTTCGTAGGCACTGCTCCTCAGAAAGGTCCAGGAAGCTCAGCCTCTGCCTGTACACCCTCTCACATGGGTAGTGCCTCCTGCAACCTCAGCCCCTCCGTTGGTCCTCTCATTGCACTTCTGCAGGTCCTTGTGGCACACCTCGGTCTTGTGCCGCGCTGCATCTCCCAGAACTGCACGCCGTGCCTGCCGCGGATGGTGATGTGCCTCCTCCTCAGATTTACAGCTGAATAAATCCATTGCGCCCTCCCCATCCTGATGTTGTCAGTTTGAGGAGGTCCAAAATGTTGGTAAATATGTCTGAACACAAGAATTCTGAGTGTGGACCAAGAAATCTCAGTCTAAATACAAAGAACTCCCAGCCAAAGGTTTGTCTGAGAGAACTGATTGCCCTGCTGCAAAAACTCACCTTTTCTTCACATGTGTCAATCACTGGTTTAAAGGTCCAAATGGGTGCCAGCTGCAATTCGCCTCCATTTCCTTGCTGTCTTTCAGAGGCCACGGGAGACACGTTCAGAAGCAGTGAGAATGGCTTGTGTAGTTTAAACCACAAACATTTAACATCTTTAAGTTAAAGAGGGCCAAAGAGAAAGTGTGAGAATAGATTGGTGGCTAACATAAAAGGGAATCGAAAAGTCTTCTACAGGCATATAAATAGTAAACTGGAAATAAGAGGAGGGGTGGGGCCGATTAGGGACCAAAAAGGAGATCTACGCATGGAGGCAGAGGGCATGGCTGAGGTACTAAATGCTTACTTTGCATCTGTCTTTACTAAGGAAGAAGATGCTGCCAAAGTCACAGTAAAAGAGGAGGTAGTTGAGATACTGGATGGACTAAAAATTGATAAAGAGGAAGTACTAGAAAGGCTGGCTGTACTTAAAGTAGATAAGTCACCCGGTCCGGATGGGATGCATCTTAGGTTGCTGAGGGAAGTAAGGGTGGAAATTGCAGAGGTACTGGCCATAATCTTCCAAACATCCTTAGATATGGGGGTGGTGCCAGAGGACTGGAGAATTGCAAATGTTACACCCGTGTTCAGAAAAGGGTGTAAGGATAAACCCGGCAACTATATGCCGGTCAGTTCAACCTCAGTGGTGGGGAAGCTTTTAGAAACAATAATCTGGGAAAAATTAATAGTCACTTGGACAAGTATGGATTAATAAAGGAAAGCCAGCATGGATTTATTAAACGCAAATAATGTTTGACTAACTTGATTGAGTTTTTTGATGAGGTAACAGAGAGGGTTGATGAGGGCAATGCGATTGATGTTGTTTATGTGGACTTTCAAAAGGCGTTTGATAAAGTGCCACATAATAGGCTTGACAGCAAAATTGAAGCCCATGGAATAAAAGGGGCAGTAGCAGCATGGGTACAAAATTGGCTAAGTGACAGGACACAGAGAGTAGTGGTGAACGGTTGTTTTGCAGACTTGAGGAAGGTGTACAGTGCTGTTTCCCAGGGGTCGGTACTAGGACCACTGGCTTTCAAAAAGGAATTGGATAAATACTTGAAGGGTAAGAATGTACAGTGCTATGGGAAAAGAGCGGGGGAATAGGACTTAATGGAGTGCTCTTACAAAGAGCCGGCACGGGCTCGATGGCCGAATTGCCTCCTTCTGGCTCTAACCATTCCATGATTCTATACTTTAAGTACCTCAATTGCCTCGGGTTTCCGAAGCGCACGTGCACCCAGACGTGTCTGGGTCAAACTTGGAAGTCGACGGTTTGGAGCCGGGATCCGGTCCCGCTTCCAAAACGGAGAATTTTCACTGCTCACCCACCCCCAGCCCACCCGTTCGGGGTTAAAATTTACCCCAGGGTTTCACACCAGTATAGTGCTGCTTTCCTCAGAGAAGTAATTCACAAGAAGAATTTTCTGTTACCCTTCTGCAATGACTGCTGTTTCAATTCAGTGGAGATTTTAATTGTGTTGCTTATTTACCCATTAAGATGGAAATACAAACACTTCCAGCTCACTGGCATAACGAGCGTAATAAAGTGTATGTTTGTTTGAAGAGTTTGGATACTTGACAACAGACAGGCAATATTAAATAGGGAGCTATTGAAAAATGATTAAGATGGCATCTGGGTTGTGCAGCGGGTTAATGAACTGGGCACCTGGGTTTTAAATCCAGCCCAGGCTGATTGGATGTAAGTTTCCTCTCTCAGTTGGCTGTAAGAGTCCTATGTGAAATGAGGTTGGGTAGTGTAAACCCAGAAAGAACATGTCCCTCTGTGTATTTTGTGGAACAAAATTGTAAATTCTTTCATAAAAATAGGTTTATGGTTTTGTTACACACAGAACACAGAGGAAGTCTTCCCTTCAGTTCCTTACAGGCACAGGCCCACAATACAAAACCTGCACTAAAATAAACAATGGACCGGATTTTGCTACGAGTGGTGAACGAACTTGCTTTCATTGGACTTGCACTTGTCCAGAGATTTTCCATTGAGTTTTGCACAGCAGGTTGCTGTCAGCCAACCATTTAAACAGAGTGGCGCCCTCTACAGGGCATCTGGGACTTGTGTGAACTGGGCAAGCAACTGTGTGTCTCCTTAACCAATCAGATTGAAGAATCGTTAATGAGCCGTGCAGAGTCTGAACCAGGAAGTGTAAGTCAGAATAGTGAATTCAGTGTCAAATCAGGTACAGTAAGCAAAATAAAGAGAGGGTAAGAAAGATTGGATTAAGAGAGAGAGATAAAGGAGTCAGAATGAAAATGTAAAAAAAGTAATTAATTAAAAAAAAAATCTCCAACAATAACTAAAAGTTGAAGGAATGGGACTCCATGCTTGTAAAAGTTAATTTTCAGTGCCAGAGATGTTCTGTGGCAGTAATTAAGACTTAACACGCCGTTAAAAGGGTACTTACACTGGAATGGACAAGCCCTAACATTTTTTAGCGAGTTTAGTCCGTATCTATAAGGTAAGTACAGGAACTTCATGCCGTTCAATACATTTCAATGGTGAGTCAGATGGCAAGATGCCATTTTGACATATCTTTCTGGAGGAGCGGGGCATCTCAGAGAACAACTTTCGGATTTCAGCGTTTAACTGCACATGTGCGGTCGCCGGAAGTTGCTGTCTGGTTTGCAAATAAATAATGATGAGTCTAACGCTCACCGTTAATTTTAGAGCAATATCCGACCCAATCTCATTTAAAGAGGTCACAAAGATAATTAGTGTGGGAATAGAAAACGTCACAGTTGTGTGTGGGGGGAAGTGCTCTTCTGATGTTTGAGAAAAAAATACAGCGGAGGAAGGTTTCCTTGATTCTGCTATTTGTAACAAAATTGTAAACATCTTCTTTATACTCATGTTTATGATTCAATTACAAATAACGGAAATCTTTCTGAACGATTATTCTACAAATAATTACCAAAGGGAACTGGCCTCCACCTTGCAAATGGATTTTACCCTGCTTTAACTCCACGCATATTAAAAGAAGTTAGGGAAGAGATAGCAGAGACACTATTACATATATATAAAAATTCATTAGAAAAGAGAATAGTGCCAGAGGACTGGTGGACAGCTAATGTTATTCCTATATTTAAAAAGAGATAGAATAAGTCCAGGGAACTATAGACCAGTTAGCTTTTTTTAAATTCGTTCATGGGATGTGGGTGTCGCTGGCAAGGCCAGCATTTATTGCCCATCACTAATTGCCCTCGAGAAGGTGGTGGTGAGCCGCCTTCTTGAAACGCTGCAGTCTGTGTGGTGAAGGTTCTCTCACAGAGCTGTTGGGTAGGGAGTTCCAGGATTTTGACCCAGCGACGATGAAGGAACGGCGATATATTTCCAAGTCAGGATGGTGTGTGACTTGAAGGGGAAAGTGCAGATGGTGTTGTTCCCATGTGCCTGGATGTTGATGGTGGGGGATTCGGCGATGGTAATGCCATTGAATGTCAAGGGGAGGTGGTTAGACTCTCTCCTGTTGGAGATGGTCATTGCCTGGCACTTGTCTAGTGCGAATGTTACTTGCCACTTATCAGCCCAACGTTGGTGGTAGGAAAGATAATGGAATCTTTACTTAAAGATGTAATAGAAAAACATCTAGTAAATGAAAATGTAATAAAGAGTAGTCAGCATGGATTTCAGAAGGGAAATTCATGCTTGACTAATCTTATTGAATTGTTTGAAGAAGTAACAGAAAGAGTAGACAAGGGTAATGTAGTAGATGTAATATATTTGGATTTTCATAAGGCCTTCGATAAGGTATCGCATTGTAAACACATGATTAAGGTCAGAGCATGTGGAGTCAGGGGACAGGTAGCAGAATAGATAGCAAGCTGGCTACAAAATAGAAAACAGAGAGTAGGGTTTAAGGGTATCTACTCAGACTGGCAAAAAAGTTGGAAGTGGTGTTCCACAGGGATCAGTGCTGGGGCTGTTGATCACAATTTACATTAACGGTTTAGTCTCTGGAATTGGAAGTACAATTTCAAAATTTGTAGATGACACCAAATTGGGGGTATAACTAATACAAAGGAAGAATGCGTCAAGATGCAAGAAGACATTAATAAATTTGCAGAAAAGGCTTGTAATTGGCAAATGAATTTTAATATATATAATTGTGAGGTGGTACATTTTGGTAGGAAGAATAAGCAGGCCACATACTACTTGGATAATAAGAGTCTAAATGGGGTAGGGGAGCAAAGGGATCTTGAGGTACAGATACACAAATCACTAAAAGTAGCGATGCAGATTAATAAAGCCATAAAAAAGGCAAATCAAGCACTGGGGTTCATTTCTAGAGGAATAGAATAGAAAAGCAGATAAGTTATGAGAACATAAGAAATAGGAGCAGGAGTAGGCCAATCGGCCCCTCAAGCCTGCTCTGCCATTCAATAAGATCATGGCTGATCTGATCCTAATCTCAAATCTAAATTCATGTCCAATTTCCTGCCCGCTCCCCGTAACCCCTAATTCCCTTTACTTCTAGGAAACTGTCGATTTCTGTTTTAAATTTATTTAATGATGTAGCTTCCACAGCTTCCTGGGGCAGCAAATTCCACCCCCTCATAATATACTTGTACAATAAACTTGTATAAAACCTTGGTTAGACCGCATAGTTCTGATCTCTATATTATAAAAGGATATAGAGGCATTGGAGAAAGTGCATAAACGATTTACAAGAATGATACCAGAACTGAGAGCATATACTTATCAGGAAATGCTGAACAGATTGGGGCTCATTTCTCCAGAAAAGAGACGGCTGAGGGGTGACCCGATCAAGGTCTTTAAGATTATGAAAGGGTTTGATAAAGTAGAGGTAGAGAAAATGTTTCCACTTGTGGGGGTGTCCAAAACTAGAGATCATAAATATAAGATTACAAAGAATGTACGGCCCAGAAACGGGCCATTCGGCCCAACAGGTCCATGCCAAGATAGTCACTAATAAATCCAATAGGGAATTCAGGAGAAACTTCTTTCCCCAAAGAGTGCTAAGAATGTGGAACGTGCTACCACAAGAAGTAGTTGAGGCAAATAGCATAGATGCATTTAAGGGGAAGATAGATAAGCACTTGAGGGAGAAAGGAATAGAAGGATATGCTAATAGTGTCAGATGAAGTAGGGAGGGAGGAGGCTCGTGTGGAGCATAAAATGCCATCATAGACCAGTTGGGTCGAATGGCCTGTTTCTGTGCGTGTAGATGCGTTGTAACTTGATCAACCTCACTTGACATCAAGGCAGTATGTGGCACCAAGGAGCTCTAGTAAAATTGAAGTCAATGGGAATCAGGGGGAAAACTCTTCAGTGGCTCCTGGAGTCATACCTAGCACAAAGGAAGATGGTTGTGGCTGTTGGAGGCCAATCATCTCAGCCCCAGGACATTGCTGCAGGAGTTCCTCAGGGCAGTGGCCTAGGCCCAACCATCTTCAGCTGCTTCATCATAAGGTCAGAAATGGGGATGTTCACTGATGATTGCACAGTGTTCAGTTGCATTCGCAACCCCCCAGCTAATGAAGCAGTCCATGCCCGCATGCAGCAAGACCTGGACAACATCCAGGCTTGGGCTCATAAGTGGCAAGTAACATTCGTGCCAGACAAGTGCCAGGCAATGACCATCTCCAACAAGAGAGAGTCTAACCACCTTCCCTTGACATTCAACGGCATTACCATCGCCGAATCCCCCACCATCAACATCCTGGGTGTCACCATTGACCAGAAGCCTAACTGGTCCAGCCACATAAATACTATGGCAACAAGAGCAGGTCAGAGGCTGGGTATTCTGCGGCGAGTGACTCACCTCCTGACTCCCCAAAGCCTTTCCACCATCTACAAGGCACAAGTCAGGAGTGTGATGGAATACTCTCCACTTGCCTGGATTGCAGCTCCAACAACACTCAAGAAGCTCGACACCATCCAGGACAAAGCAGCCCGCTGGATTGGCACCCCATCCACCACCCTAAACATTCACTCCCTTCACCACCGGTGTACAGTGGCTGCAGTGTGTACTATCCATAGGATGCACTGCGACATCTACCACCTAGAAGGACAAGGGCAGCAGGCACATGGGAACAACACCACCTGCACGTTCCCCTCCAAGTAACACACCATCCTGACTTGGAAATATATCGCCGTTCCTTCATTGTCGCTGGGTCAAAATCCTTGAACTCCCTACCTAACAGCACTGTGGGAGAACTTTCACCACACGGACTGCAGCGGTTCAAGAGCAATTAGGGATGGACAATAAATGCTGGCCTTGCGTTGATACGATTGGGAAAGAAAGAAAGATAGAAAGACTTGAAGACTTGCATTTATATAGTGCCTTTCACAAGGTCAGGATACCCCAAATCACTTTACAGCCCAACGGACCACAACCCTCACTGCCTCCTTATGAGCAGCTATCCCAACTACTCCATCCTCCTTGCTCACCAACCTTCCCATGAAGTACTTTGAAGTGTAGTCACTGTTGTAATGTAGAAAACAGGGCCGCCAATTTGTGCACAGCAAGGTCCCACAAACAGCAATGTACTAATGGCCAGATAATCTGTTTTCTTGATGTTGTTTGAGGGATGAATGTTGGCCAGGACACCAGGGAGAACTCCCTTGCTCTTCTTCGAATTAGTGCCGTGAGATCTTTTACGTCCACCTGAGAGGACAGACAGGGCTCGGTTTAATGTCTCATCCAAAAGATGGCACCTCTGACAGTGCAACACTCCCTCAGTACTGCAATGAAGCATCAGGCTGGATTAAGATCTCAAGTCTCCGGAGTGAGACTTGAACTCATGACTTTATGACTCAGAGTCCTATTCCACAGCTCTCACGTACCTCACTTTGATGGTGCAAAAATAAAAAAACGCAATTGTGAAAACAAAAATGGCATATTTTGTTGTTGTTGGATGTATGGATATTTACTTAATGTACAATCCTGTCTTTCCTATTGAAGTCTTAGTTGATATGTATTATACATGCATATTGTTAGTCGAACACTAGAGGACTCCTTGATGGAAGCAAGCATTATTGTAGCAATTACATTTCAGGATAAGCCCACAACTACCCTCTGTGCCTCTCTTGATATTTTCCAAAGGACCATCGTGGCATCGGTCACTGCCTGCTTACCAGCAGCTATCCCAACCACCCCATCCTCCTTTCTCACCATCCTTCCTATCCAGCGACCCACTCAGCATGGGGGTTAATCTCGCCAATCTCCTTCCCATCCTGCTCAGCCAACCCATCACTGCCCACTGGACTTTGCCAGTAGATCAACAGTCACTGCCCGAGTCTGCATTTCCCTTCAGAATGTCGTTCATTCATGAAGAAGGCCCTTGCCCTTATTGTGGACAATTGTGTTGATATCTTGGCTTTGATGGAAACTTACCTTAGCGATGATCATACCTTCCCCTCCCTGCCCGCCTATATTTTCCACCATCTGCTCTACCCAAATCGCTACAACGGTGGTATGGCCCTGATCACTAAATCATACTTTGGTCACACCCCTTACTCCTTTGGTACCTACCCCTCTTTTAAGAACCTCACCTTGTTCCACAACCCTTGTCGCTCCTTTAAAATCCTTTTCTCTCTACCAGCCCCCTGCTCCATCCCAAGTTTCTCTCCTTTCTTACTTCAACCTCTACACTGAGAGACTCTTCATCCTTGATGATTTTAATCTCAACACACTTTGTCCTCTCTCCTCTGTTTTCACTGCCCTCCTGTCCTCCCATAACCTCTGTCTCCATATAAACTCTCCTACCCACATTCATGACCACCTCCTTGTCCTTGCCATCTCACATGGCCTTTTTACTCCTAACGTCTCGATCACAGACAAGGTCATTGCCGTCCATTTCCTTGTATCCCTCATCACCCACATCCCCATTCAATCACAATTCCTCTGTGTTCACCCTACATGCTGCCCCTTAGCGATATCATCTAAAGATATGAAGTCAGCTTCCACATGTACACTGATGGCACCCATCTCTATCTCTTCACCACCTCTATAAACTCCCCTACTGCTTTGATGTGGTCAGCCTGTTTGTCCGACATGCAGTTGTAGATGAGCCATAATTTTCTCCAGATAAACAGTAGGAAGATTGAAGCCATGGTCTTCCGGCCCCCGGCACAAACTCCATACCGTTGTCAATGATTCCATCTCCCTCCTGGGCTATTGTCTCAGGTTGAACCAGACTATTTGTAACTTCAGCATTCTATTTGACCACGAGTGAGCTTCCAAGCCCATATTCTCACCAGCACAAATTTCACCTCTATAACATCGCATGCCACTGTTCAACCCATCTGCAGCCGAAACCTTCATCCATGCCATTGTCACTCCAGACTCGAATCTTCCAATGCTCTCCCAGTTGACCTCCCATTCTCCACCCTCCATAGACTTCAGCTCATCCAGAACTCTGATGCCCATATCCTATCCCGCACCAAGTCCCATTCATCCATCACCCCTGTGCTCGCTGACCTACATTGGCTCCAGGTTCCCCAACACCTCAAATTTTAAATTCTCATCCTCATGTTTAAATCCACTCATGGTCTTACCTCTCCCTACCTCTGTAACCTTTGCCATCCTACGAGTCTCTGAGAACTCTGCTTTCCTCCAACTCTGGACTTGTACATCCCCCATTCCCTTCACCCCACCATTGGTGGCTGTGCCTTCAGCTGTCTAGGAAATGCTTCTCTACACCTCTCCGTCTCTCCACCTCCCTCTCATCCTTTAAGACCCGAAGTAAAACTCCCCGTTCTAACCAAGCTTTTTGTCACCCCTCTCATTCTTTGGTTCAGCGTTAATATTTGTCTGATTACACTTCTATGGAGTGCCATGGGAAATCTTTCTACATTAAAGATGCTACATAAATGCAAGTTGTTGCTGTAAAACAGTCTGAGACTGCAGCAGGGAAGGAATTAATTAGACAGGAGTTCAGGTAAGAGCATCAGGCTCTGTGTATTTTAAGGTTATATTTAATTTATTTGAACTGGACTAAACTTCACAGTATTGTGCTCCATAGCAACGTGCTTTCCCATAATTGCTCTACTTTTTTGAGAGTGATAACTGCTCATAATGAGGCAGTTTCAAGAACAGAGCTTTTCTCTGTTGTGCAGTATAATGACAAAGGCCATACTTTGTGAATGATTTGAGGTATGAGGTTCTATAAATGATTGACCATGTCACAACTCAAGGTGCCATGTTATCTTTCAAAGAGAGAGAAATCAATATGTACAAGGTTGAAGTAAAAACAAATGGGCCATATAAAAATGCCATTGTGTTACAAATGTTTTACACTTCTTAAAGGGGAAAAATAGTTGAAAGGGATAATAATACATGATTTCAAACTTGAAAGAATTTACATTGCTGTCAGATCATAATGATTAATGAAAGAGCACATTTATATTCATCAACAAATAAAGTGGGTGGGCCTATCCTGTTTTGCTACCCGTGGCTTCTTTTTAAGATACTTGGGGGTTGATATTGGACCTAGATGCACCTGTTTTACGAGCCTAAGATGGGCACAACGAGGCCCAATTGTAGGAATCAAAATCCTGCACTCCAAATACACCTGTAAAATGTCTGACCTGAAATTGGGTCCAGGCATTTTTCAAACATCCATGACGACTGTCTAAAACAGGTGTTAGGCCCCTTACATATGCAAATGAGGGGCTTAACGCCTGTTTTAGGACCCCCCACAGAAACTGGGCAGTGATGAGTGGGCCAGGTGCCCGACCTGTCCCACTCAGGATACTTCAGCGGCCACTGTGGCTGCCAACTAAAAGTAAGTTTTATTAATGCAAATATTTACAAAAATCTTCCAGTGGAGCCATGGAGCGCTGGAATGCTCGCCTGACTCCACAGTTGTCATCCCGTCATCCCCACCTCCCTACCCCCCCCCCCCCCAGCAATTGCCCGCTCCAACCCCCCTCCCGGGGCTTACCTTTCACGCACCTCAAATGCGTAAGCTGCCTGCGAAGGCACAACAGGTGCCAGCAGCTTGCGCATAAAATGTTGATAAGGCCCAAGGAGCAATTTCGGGCCGGCCTCAGGCCATTCGATTAGGGCACGATTTGCCGAAAACAGGCCCAGTCAAATATCTACCCATTGGTCTGAGACTGCTTACTCATTTAATTCTTTGAACACCAAAGAAGGACCGAGACCTTGAAATAAAATAATAAATAATTTGATTTGAGTAGCTGTAAGAAAAGTGGGAATTTATCTATTGTTTAAATTCCTGTTTGAGTTTAAACACTGCATTCATGTGGAAGCGGTAAATAAATTAGCTTATATACCCGCAGAATGCAATTACTACAATTCTGTATATCAAGACGCTAATTACAGTTATAAAGGGGAATTAAATAAACATATAGTTGACTATAGGTAGCATATTCAATCTGCAATTTAGCATAATAGGAGTTTGAAATATATTGACTGATTCTGATTTCAAAACTATGAGAAAAACAGCTGGGATATCCTATTAAGTAACACAACAGCAAAGTAAGCTCATCATCCTGATTTACTACTCCATGAAGAGACAGATGTTGGTGGATCTGATTTCAGTAATATTGGGTATTAGACATTTTCTGAGTTTGCTGCTTGTGTGTTAAGGAGATAGGAGATTTTGCACTTTTAACAGAAAAGCAGCCAGATTTATATACCACCACAATCGGTAACCTCATGGCCCAGCATATCCTTCACCCCTCCATCACCATCGAGCCAAATGACCAATCCTGGTTCAATGAGGAGTGTAGAAAAGCATGCCGAGAGCAGCACCAGGTGCTCCTGAAAATGAGGTGCCAACCTGGTGAAGCTACAACTCAGGACTACATGCATGTTAAACAGCGGAAGCAGCATGTTATAGACAGAGCTAAGCAATCCCTCAACTAACGAATAAGGTCAAAGCTCTGCAGCCCTGCCATATCCTGTCATGACTGGTGGTGGACAATTAAGCAACTAATGTGAGGGGGAGGCTCTATGAACATCCCCATCCTCAATGGTGATGGAGCCCAGCACGTGAGTGCAAAAGACAATTCTGAAGTGTTTGTAACTATCTCGGCCTGCTCCTGCGGTCCCCACCATCACAGATGACTGGTTTTAGCCAATTCGATTCACTCCACTCCATATGATATCATGAAACAGATGAGCACAAGACACAGCAAAGACTACGGGTCCCAATAACATCCCAGATGTGCTGAAGACTTGTGCTCCAGAACTAGCCATGTCTCTAGCCAAGCTCTTCCAGCACAGCTACAACACTGGCATCTACCCAACAATGGAAGATATGTCCTGTCCACAAAAAGCCCAGGTATGTCCTGTCCACAAAAAACAGGACATGAACGCTTGCGGGTATGGACAGATAATGAAGCAGTCCATACCCAAAAGCAACAAGACCTGAACAACACTGAGGCTTGGGCTGATAAGTGGCAAGTAACATTCACACCACACAACTGCCAGACAATGACCATCTCCAACAAGAGAAAGTCGTTACATCTCCCTTTGACATTCAATGGCATGACTATCACCAACTCCCTCACCATCAACAGCCTGGGCATCACCATTGACCAGAAACACAATGGACCAACCACATAAAGGCCATGGCTACTACAGCAGGTCAGAAGCTGGGTATTCTGCGGCAACTATCTCCTCTTAAAGGGGAGGTGCACTCTGGCTGCAGGCAGCAGGGAAACTTCAGGGAAACTTCACAATTGGACAATGGCTGCAAGAGTACCAGAGAGGACACCCAGGTTTTCTAATGCAGCATTGGAAGCCTTCATCCAGATGGTGGACAGGAAGAGGGAGATCCTGTTCCCCCAGGGGGCAGTAAGCCTACCAAGCAATACCTCCACCATCAGTGGGAAGAGGTTGCTGAGGAGGTCAATGCTTAGCTCCCAGGACATGGTTGCAATGCCAGAAAAAGTTCAATGACCTCACCAGAGTTCTCAAGGCATGAAACTTACCTCTCACCTCAATTACTCTCTCCTCACACCTCCACGACCTGCAACCTCACTACTCACAATATACCCCTCCCCCGCTTCCCTTCAATCTCCTACAATCACTGCATTATACTTCACACTACCTCCTTCTGCTCCAACACACACACTCTGCGCTTCCTAATGTCACTACTATTGCAGCCCTCACTTCCCCACACTTGTCACCTTCCAACATGCAAACTATTCAACCATGACAGGCACATTCCCAAAACAGCTTACATGGTGCTCACGAACAAACTCCATTCTTTTTTGCAGGATAAAGGTCATGCACAACATGAGGCAAGACAGGGGGACCGGAGGAGACCGAGCCCACCTGCACCCTTTCCCCACTGGAGGAAGACGTGCTGACCACCATTGGCATGGGGCAAGTCATGGCCACCGTGCAGGGTTTCTTCAAACCTTATCCTCTTTTTCTCATCTTACATCCATCTCACCCTACACACGCTGCTTGACAAACTGCAGCTGCTTTTATAAAATCATAGAAAGGTTATAGCACGGAAGGAGACCATTCAGCCCATCGAGTCCGCGCCACTCACCAGCCACTCATCCCTCTCTGCTCTCCCTGCACACTAAAAGCTGATACTTGTCCCTCTCTTTGAATTCAGCTGCTGAAAATGTCGTCGGGCCTGTGTCACTTCAGGAAGAGGAGGCCAGTCTTCCTGAAGATGCAGCATCACTCCATCTAACACTAGCAAGCAGCTGCTCAATGATTGGTACTACGCGCACAGTAGAGGGTGAGTTAAAGGAAGGGTCTACGTGTGGTGAATCAAGGGCCACATGTGTGCAGGAGCTAGGGCAGGGGGTTAAGAGGGCACTCGTTGGAGAGTGAGATCACATACTAATTCTGCTGCAGAGGACTCAGATACTGACTTTGAGGGCCCAGTCTACCAAAGAAAGCTGATGGGCATATATCAGGAAATGCATCTGACGAAGGAGAAAGCCTCCGAAAGCTTGTGATTTTCAAATAAAATTGTTGGACTATAACCTGGTGTTGTAAGATTCTGTACATTTGTCAACCCCAGTCCATCACCGGCATCTCCACATCATGCCTTCCTAAGGGAAGGAGACCAAAACTGTACACAGGACTCCAGGTGTGGTCTCACCAGAGCCCCATATAATTGTAACAAGACCTCCTTTTTTTTATACTCCAACCTCCTGGTAAAAAGGCTAACATACCATTTGCCTTCCTAATTGCTTGCTGTACCTGCATGTTAACTTTCTGTGATTCATGTACAAGGACATCCAGATCCCTCTGACAACCAACATTTCTTAGTCTCTCACCTTTTAAAAAATATTCTGCTTTTCTATTCTTCCTACCAAAGCTGATAATTTCACATTTCCCCACATTATACTCCATCTGCCACATTCTCACTCACTCACTTAACCAGTCTATATCCCTTTGCAGTCTCTTTGCATCCTCCTCAAAGCTTACTTTCCTATCCAGCAAAAGTAGGTAGGAAAGTAAGTTGTGAAGAGGACATAAGGAGTCTGCAAAGGGATATAGATAGGTTAAGTGAGTGGGCAAAAATTTGGCAGATGGAGAATAATGTGGGAAAATGTTAAATTGTCCACTTTGGCAGGAGGAATAGAAAAGCAGTATATTATTTAAATGGAGAGAGATTGCAGAACTCCAAGGTACAGAGTGATCTGGGTGTCCTAGTACATGAATCACAAAACGTTAGTATGCAGTACAGCAAGTGATTAGGAAGGCAAATGGAATGTTGTCATTTATTGCAAGGGGAATGGAATATAAAAGTAGAGATGTTTTGCTACAGTTGTACAGGTTATTGGTGAGACCATATCTAGAATACTAGAATGCAGTTTTGGTCTCCTTATTTAAGAAAGGACATAATTGCTTTAGAGGCGGTTCAGAGAAGGTTCACTTGACTGATTCCTGGGATGAGGGGGTTATCTTATGAGGAAAGGTTGGACAAGTTGGGCCTGTATACACTGGAGTTTAGAAGAATGAGAGGTGATCTTATTGAAACATATAGGATCCTGAGGGAACTTGAAGGGGTAGATGCTGAGAGGATGTTTCCCCTTGTGGGAGAGACTAGAACTAGGGGCCACAGTTTAAAAATAAGGGGTCTCCCATTTAAGATGGAGATGAGGAGAATTTTTTTCTCTCAGAGGGTCGTGAGTCTGTGGAACTCCCTTCCCTAGAGAGTGGTGGAGGCAGGGTCATTAAATATTTTTAAGGCTGAGTTAGATGGATTCCTGATTAACAAGGGGGTCAAAGGTTATCGTAGGTAGGCGGGAAAGTAGGGTTGAGGTCACAATCGGATCAGCCATGATCTTAATTAAATGGCAGAGCAGGCTCGAGGGCCGAATGGCCTACTCCTGCTCTTAATTCGTACGTTTGTATGTTCTAGCTTTGTATCATCAGCAAACCTGGATACATTACACTCAGTCCCCTCATCTAAGTCATTGGTATAGATTGTAAACAGCAGACACAAGCACTGGTCCTTGCGGCACCCCACTAGTTACAACCTGCCAATCGGAAAATGACCCGTTTATTCCTACTCTCTGTTTTCTGTCTGTTAACCAATCCTCAATCTATGCTAATAAATTGCCCCCAATCCCATGAGCCCTAATCTTGTACAACAACCTCTTGTGTGGCACCTTATCGGATGCCTTTTGAAAATCCAAAAACACCAGATCCACTGGTTCCCCCCTAATAGGAACATAATAAATAGGAGCAGGAGTAGGCCATACAGCCCCTCGAGCCTGCTCCGCCATTCAGTAAGATTATGGCTGATCTTTGACCTCAACTCCACTTTCCAGCCTGATCCCCATATCCCTTGATTCCCCGAGAGTCCAAAAATCTATCTATCTCAGCCTTGAATAGACTCAACGACTCAGCATCCACAGCCCTCTGGGGTAGAGAATTCCAAACATTCACAATCCTCTGAGTGAAGAAATTCCTCCTCATCTCAGTCTTAAATGACCGATCCCTCATCCTGAGACTATGTCCCTTAGTTCTAGACTCTCCAGCTAGAGGAAACAACCTCTCAGCATCTACCCAGTCAAGCCCCCTCAGAGTCTTATACGTTTCAATGTGATCACCTCTCATTCTTCTAAACTCCAGAGAATATAGGCCCATCCTAGTCAATCTGTCATCACAGGACAACCCTCTCATCCCAGGAATCGATCTTTGATGCATTGCCTCTAAGGCAAGTATACCCTTCCTTAGATAAGGAGACCAAAACTGTGCACAGTACTCCAGCTGTGGCCTCACTAAAGCCCTGTACAATTGTAGCAAGACTTATCTACCTTGCTAGTTACACCCTCAAAAAATTGTAATAGATTTGTCAAACACGATTTCACTTTTATAAAACCGTGTTGACTCTGCCTATTCATATTATAATTTTCTAATTGTCCTTTCACTGCATCCTTAATAATAGATTCTAGCGGGGACCATTCTAGAATCTAGGGAATTCTGGAAAGCCATAGGAAATTGACTAGTTTTTATGAAAACGAAACTCGACATGCAAGACTGGCTAAGGTTATAGGAATCAAATATTGACCTGGGAATTGAGCTGTAAACTAAAATACTGGCGTGGAATATACCCAGTGGTGCTCCTGCTCTGTTGTCATAACTTCACCAAAAGTGCAGCAGAAACCTCATTTATGCACCTGCCATGATGTTATGGTCACGGAGCAGGAGCAGCTCCTAGGAAATTCCTGGCCTTTATTTTCTAGACGTTACACCCTACCTGCATATTGAGGAAATGAATGCCATTAAACTTGATCTGGAACTACGATTGCAATTGATTGACTAAACCAGACCTGTAATTATACATGAGTCCAGTCCACTACGCGCAGAGCTGGCAGTAGCATAAGACGATTGATGCGTGGCCACCGTTTTGCTCTCCACTTTTAGAGAAATGTATGAACCTGCCAGTCCTTTTGAATAGTGAATCTGTCACTTGCTAAATGCAGAAGGACATAGTGCCTTATGCACTGCTCCACTGTAATATCCTTCAGGTGCCTGGAAAACCTCTGTAGGATTTTTTTTTTAAATATGGTTGCTGGACATTTACAACCTTAGCAAGGGCAGTGGGAGTCATTGGCATTTGTATTCTGCTGAAACACAACCAACTCTGGTGAATGCAAAACATAAGCATCTGGAACTTGCATTTAGCAAAGGTCTGTAGTTACTTTTATGGCTAACCTGAACATTCTTATTAGCTGTTGCTTAACACTTTGCCAATACAGACATTGACCTGGAAAGGCTCCCAGTGAGCTTTCTCTGTATCATATCTCCCTATCATCCTCAGGCAGAACAACAGCTGCTGTTGCTGCAGCAATGACCGACCTTCTGCCAATGGCTTGGTAACGATTGGTCTCACTGTTGGAATAAGACCTGATTGGAATTGGAATTATTGTGAACAAGGAGGAAATGGTTTCAAAACTTGGGAAATGTTAATGAAATTTACTGTTTAATAATTCTTCTGCCTAAGAGGTGATAAACCCTCACCAGATGGATGGTAATACTGCTATAAAAAAAAGCTTGCATTTATGTAGCATCTTATCACATCCTCAGGATGTCCAAAGTGCATAACAACCAATAAATTAACTCTGAAGTCCAGTCACTGTTGGTAATTAGGCCGTCTATTTGCACACAGCAAGATCACACAAACAGAGCAGTTAATTTGTTTCTGGTGGTGTCAGTTGAGGGATGAATGTTGGCCAGGACACTGGGAGAGCCCAGTGCACTTCTTTGAATAGCAGCATGGAATTTTTTTACATCCACTTCAACTACTGAAACAGGCAGACATAGCCTTGCTTGAATAGCATCTCTGACAATGTGGCTCTCCCTCAGTGTCAGGGACTAACATACCAGCCTAGATTATGCACCCAGGAGCTGGAGCAGAGTTTGAACCCACAACCTTCTGACTCAGAAGTAAGGGTGTTACCAACTAAACCAAACAAATAGTTCCTGAACTAGATAAGGTCCCCTTTTCCCACTCAGAATAAAACCAGCATTAAGATTACTGCCAATGTAAAAATTATAGGGATAGATTTTGAACTTGCCATCCAGGCATAAAACTAGCAACGTAGATCGGCCGCCCATTATAGAAACTGCCCATTTGGGTGTCAGCCTTGGCTCAGTGGTAACACTCTCACCTCTATGTCAGAAGGTTGTGGGTCCAAGTCACACTCCAGGGACTTGAATGCAAAATCTAGGATGACACTGCAATGCAGTACTGAGACAGTGCTTCAGTGTCAGAGGTGTATCTTTCGGATGAGACGTTACACTCTCAGATGGATGTAAAAGTTCCCATAGCGCTAATCGAAGGAAAGCAGGGGAGTTCTAGTCAATATTTATTCCTTAATCAACATCACTAAAACAGATTATATGGTCATTTATCTCACTGTTAGTGGGTCCTGGCTGTGCGCAAATTGACTGCCGTGTTTCCTACATTACAACAGTGATTATATCTGAAAAGCACTTAATTGACAGTAAATGCTTTGGGATGTCCTGAGGTTGTGAAAGGTGCATTATAAATGCAAGTTCTTTCTTTCATATCCATTCAATAGAAATGAAAATTGTGCAGTTTCTGTGACGGGCCGGCCGATCTGCAACGACAGTTTTACGTTAAGTTGAAAATCTATCCCATAGTTAATGGCCCAGAATTTGCTGTAACAGGGCAACAAACTTAGACTTGCTCTTGCCCATTTAATCTCGATGATATTTTGCACCGCTGAAAATGTGAGATGGAAACGACGCAGTGCCCTCTACAGGGCATCTGGGATCTGAGTGAACAGGGCATGCGACTGTGTATCTCCTTAGCTAATCGGATTGAAGGATTGTGAAATTAACAGGAAGGAAGTATAAGTTAGAATGGGTGAATTCAATGTCAAATCAGGTACAGAAAGAGAAATAAAGAGAAGGAAAGAAAGATTGAATTAAGAGAGAGAGAAAAACGACAGAAGGTAAAGTAAAAAAAAATACTTAAATGTTCAACAACAATTAAAACCTGAAGGAATGAAACTCCACACTTGCAATGGTTAATTTTCAGTGCCAGAGAGGTTGACTGGCAGTAATTAACACTTACCACATCATTAAAAGGGTACTTAGACTGGAATGGACAAGACTTAAATTTCTGTGGCGAGTTTAGTTTGTACCTACCATGCAAGTACAGGAACTTCACGCCATTCAATGTATTTCAATGGTGAGGCAGACAGCGAGGTGTCGCTTTTGTGAAGCTAACGGAGGAGTGGCGGATCTCAGACAGCAACTTTTGGATTTCCATGTTTAACCGCGCATTCGCCCTCGCCTGAAGTTGCTGTAGCATTTGCACATAAATATTGACAAGTGCCATTAGGCTCGCCTTTATTTTGACAGCAAATTCTGGGCAGTCATTTTCTTCCAAAAGCCTCCTCCCTGAATCGAGCTACAAAATCAGTGAATTTTAGTAAAGGATGAAAATATCGGGCTCAAGATTCCAAGATTATTTTGGTGAAAAAGTGGTGTAGTTCTGGCATACGAGACCCAAATTTGAGGCACAGTCAGATACACCTGAGTTACACCCATTTCAAAATAAATGCTTAATTCCAGGAGAACTGGCTGCTGGCAGAAGTTGCACCCAAAATGGTGCATGTATCCAAATGACAGGATAAAGAGGCGCAAAGGTGCTCCCCCAGAAATTCCACCATTTACACCAGAATTGCACCTGATCTAAGTAAGCCTGTAGAAAAGAGGGACAAGTTACCTGCATGGCTTGTTAAACCAGGAAGTGGTTGCGTTCACAGGATTTCCTCTGCCCATCTCCCTTCCTCTCCCCATCCCCTTCCTCTCTGCATCCTCTCCTCTTCTCGTTCCTCTCCCCAATCCCTTCACCTCCCATGTCCCTCCCTTCTCCCTCCCCACCCTTCCTTCTCCTCCATACCCCTTCCTCTCCCCATCCTCTCCTCTCCACCTCCTTGTCTGAAAACATCAGCTTTGCCTGAAGCGATTCGAAAAATCAGCTGTGCAACTAAGAAAGGATTCTGCCAGGATGACAATCCGCAGGGAAACCCTTTGATTCCCACTCTTCTGTCACGGAGTTCACTACAGTCATTCCCATATATGTCCTTATAATGGAGGCAGAGCAGGAGCAGAAGGAAGAGGAAATGACAGACAGACAGGATAAGGCTACGCTAAAGGACAGGTAGAGCAACTAGGATGTGCCCTTCCACCAGAGTCTACAGACCGTGACATTCCCTTGATGATGTCCTGGAGGCAATTGTTCAGTAAGGATCATAGAAGGAACTCTGACTCCTATTGCAAACTGAACTCTTTAGAAGCCCCAGGTTGAACTCTGTGGAGCCTCCACTCCCCATTGTCAAATCTCACTTTCATCTTTGATTCCTCTGCTGCCATGAGAATAACGAACAAAGGAGCGCCACGCAGATAAAGAGACTGCAAGGAAAGGTCGGGGAGCAGATGGCTTACCTTGCCTGCTCTGGTGAGGTTGTTGAACTTCTTCCCGCACTGCAAGCAGTCTTATGTTTTGCGGTGGTGTAACTTATTGCTGCAGCCACTTCCCTCCATGAAGCATGTGTGGCACTCTCGGCAAGTGTTCGGCTCCTGCCACCAAACAGACTGTGTCTCCTGCCTCATATCTCCGTTATGAGGACGTGCTGCCCTGGCTCCCTGATATTTGCCTCTCGTTGGCCTTCATTATCCTGCTGCTGCATCAGATCTTTGTTGCTCCTCTAGGTATTTGCCCGCACGCCTCTGCCTATTTAAGTTCGCCGATCCCATGGTAAACGGTTCGGGTCAGCGAGCGGAAGTTTGCTCTGCCTCAGTTCCAACAGCACACTGGCACTTCCAGAATTTCGGGTCCAAATTCGTCAGATCGGAAATTAAAAGAAAAACTACTGGATGTGCACAA
This sequence comes from Heptranchias perlo, assembly GCF_035084215.1. Taxonomy (NCBI): domain Eukaryota; kingdom Metazoa; phylum Chordata; class Chondrichthyes; order Hexanchiformes; family Hexanchidae; genus Heptranchias; species Heptranchias perlo. The sequence continues at coordinate 107,849,870 of NC_090327.1, forward strand.
CAGATCGATCAGGATCTGAAAGTGAAAGAAGGGTTAATGTTTTGGCTGTACTTGGCAATACTTGGAGAATGCCATTGCAAATGTGCGAGAGAGAGCTAATGTGGGAAATTATTAATTTAAGAATGTGTGACAGCTTTTATAAAAATAATATTAAAGTGGGCCAGGGTGGCTGAATCGAAATGGACTGAATTACGATATATCCAAAAAGAATGATTACAAAAAAAGGACTGATAGGAAAAAGAACAGAATAATATAAGTGAAAAAGGAACATAATTGATAAGCAAATGAAAATACAACCAAAGAAAATTAAATAAAGAAATTAGATATAACTTTTTAGATAATTGCTGCCCTATGATGTTCCAAAATCGTATCTTTTTACTTTTATCAAAACTCTGCTCCAGTGAACATATAAAATAATGAGCAACATTAAAAAGAAGCATGAGTTGACCCTGATTTGCACATTTCCTTTAAATATTACAAAGCTTCTTTGAATCCTGTACATGTATCATGAATCATTTAAATTTCAAAATCTCCTTTAAATGAATGATACCTATTTTTGCAACACGTACCACAACTTGAATCGTTATGATTATATTGGTGGAAATGTAAACACAAATGAAAGGAAGATTATGATCTGGCTCTTCTCGGTTCTATTATTTCTCCATCCTTTCATGTTCTCACACTTCGTTATCCACTTGTGGGATGAATTACCTCACACTGCTTTTCATCAATTATTTTATTAACCGTTTGGTGACACTGTCAAAGTGCGGACAAAAATCAGCCTGGACCAAACCCCTCGCCCTTCTGCACTGCTTCTATCCAAGTCCTGCTGTTGTCTGAAGTAATTCTGGCTATTGCATGCTGTGTGTGGGAATTTTCATGAGCACAGGAAGGGGAAGGGGAAGAGAAGAGAGGGAAGTGCAGCAGTGAAAGAGGGGAAGGAAAGAGGAGAGAAACCAAAAGTGACATGTTGGGAGGAAAGAGGGGAGTAAGCTGAAGCTGACGCTTTGGAGAGTGGGAGAACCCGGAATCGGCAATGGGGTGGGAAACAATAATAGTGCCAGCATTAACTTAGAAATGGAGAAGGGGAGCGCTAGCTTGAATTGAAGAATAATGTCAGCTTGAACTGGGGGGAGGGGGGAAGGCAAGTGCCAGTTGGAACAGATGGCAATATATAACTAATTCCACAATGCTGCTCTCCCATAGCCCTGTATCTTCCTTTGCTTCAAATATTTATTCAATTTTTTCCTATTGAAGAAGCAATAGTCTCTGCATTAAGCACTCTCTGTGGCAAAGCACTTCATGCTCCAAAACTTCTCTGCCAAATAGAAGTCTAAGGGGTGCAGACTTATGTGTTTCTAGTGTGCAACTGGTTTAGCTATTCATCACCAGATCTGGCTGGACAACATCAAATGCTATCCGGCCTCACTCTCCTCTGCCAAAACCGCTAACTACTCCAGGATCATCCTGGAGACCAAAGGCCCCCAGTTTCTTTTCTTCACTATGAACCATCTCCTTTAACCCCTCTGCACTGTTCCCTGCACCCTCACCTCCAACCACAAGTGTGAGGAGTTCATGACATCTCTGTCACTAAGATTGAGACCATCTGTTCAGCCTCCTCTGCTGTAATCCCCATTCCACTTGCCCACCAAGCCAAATGTCCCCAAAGGCTCCCCCTGCCCTAACCCTGATTCTGCATGTTTCACTAGATTCTCTCCTTTCTCCCCTCATGCACTCTCCAAGTTCATCTTGGCCATAAGACACACCTCCTGCTCCCTTGTCCCCATTCCCACTAAACTGATGACCACCCAACTTCCCTTCCTGGTCCAAAGATAGCTGATATTGTAAACGGTTTCCTCTCCTTGGGTACTATCCCTCCCTTTCAAAACTGCCATCATTACCTCCCTCCCCAAAATACCCAGCCGCCATCCTTCTGTCCTTGCAAACTACCGGCCTGATCTTCAACCTCTCTTACCACTCCAAAATTACCACTTACCACTTTCTAAATTAGGAATGGCTAACGTGAAATTCTGTGGGTCCAATGGATCTGGCAGGAGCAATCGGCTTAACTTTGGCAGCTGCCTCATCTCTTACATTGCTTCTAAATCTACTGCTGTTTCTGTCAGGTTTGGCAGGTCTGAGTGGGAATTTGGCACTCACTTTCAAATATATTTTATCTCCCCTCCACTGCTACCATCCTAAACAAACTTTTAAGATGTTTTTCTTTTTATTATTTACTTTCTTCTGTTTTACTATTGGAGCACGACACAAATTAGCGCTAAAAACAAATTTTAGCGTCTGCACTCTTTACTAGTCTTGTTCACAAGTTTCCTTGTGTCTACTTTTTGCTGCACTTTATTCCCCTGAGAAAAGAACCATATGCGACTTAAAGGGGTAGAAATTCGTCAGGTCCTGTGTTTGGGCCCATACTGTGCGCTCCGCAGGTAGCACGCGCCACAACTGGAAGGCCCAAGGCCTTCCTGAAATTCAACCTGGGGCCTCATTAACATTTAATGCAAAAGCTGCCGGAGCCTGTCGCTCCTCCACAGGCTGCTCGTTGTTGAAGATTATGAAAGTAAGTCCCGGAAGTGGGTTTGCAGCAGGGTACGAGGATGGGGCGGGGGGGCCATCATGACGACTGTGGAGTAGGGGGAGCACTCCTGGCTCCTCAACATGCCTTCCGTTGGTGGCCACAGCGGCTGCTGAAGAATTCTGAGCGGGACAAGCAGGACTTGCTCCGCTTATCAGAAACAAATTATCCAGAGGTGTCCTTAAACAGGCAATGGCCCCTTAATTAAAATATGCAGAATTAAAAGGCCTAACACTAAGGGGAAGCTAGATAAGTATATGAGGGCAAAACGAATAGAAGGTCATGCTGATAAAGTTAGATGAAGTAAGGTGGGAGGAGGTCGTGTGGACCATAAACACCAACACAGACCAGTTGGGTCAAATGGCCTGTTTCTGTGCTGTAAATGCTATGTAATTCTATGTTTTAAGCGGCCACCCAGGAAGCACAAAAAATGGGCCCAAAGAATTTAGCAGTGACTTGAATGCATGTGCAGATTGAACGCAGGCCATCCCATTGCTAAATTTGTCAGTGTTTTGAAAAATGGATGCAACACACAGCATTTTCTAGCTCAAAGCTTCATTGTCTGGATATTACCATCACTGATATTATCATATGAACACTTAGCATGCTTGCATCAAATTTCTCTCTGCCATTTTACAGAGCTGTTAGCCCATTTTATTTTAATGTCTTTAATAAAATAGCAGAGAGAGAAATTTGTATTGAGTATGTTAACTGTCGTATGATAACATCGCTGACAGTGATTTCTATCCTTATACCTGAAGTACCTAATCTGTCCAGGTTTTTATTTCTACTTCACGTACCTATAAATGCAATTTTTACTTTGTATTTTTGCTCCAATGCTTCAGTAACACAGATCTTAAAGCATTTGTAAATTGCCCTTTCAAATTATGCAGAATTTGTAAATTGTCCTGTATTACCTCACAGGGCTTTGAATATTGTATGATAATAACTAACATGGAAAAGATTGCTCTATAAAACATAAGCTAACATGACTGGAAGAATAAAGCTAGATACTGTCTGTGTTGTGTTGTATACATTATTTGTTTAGTAATGCAAGTGCATTTTTGTTAGGCTTGGTATAAATCATCTAAATGATAAACAGAGCTGTTCCAATGGTTGTTACAAACAAGCAGAGTCTTGGAGATAACTGTAGAAGGTTGACACTGGCTCTCTGAACAGTGCTTCTCCTTGTCTATAGTTCTTTTTTAAATGGTCATTAAAGTGAGGGATGGGAGTACTGCAGAACAGAACATTTTTCCACTTTGTATCCAATAAGAACTGTACTAGGTCAGGAGCACTATGGGTCTGTAGCAATGCTGACTCAAGGTATAGCTCTAAAACAGTTTTAAATGTTGTACATTTGTACAATACATGCTACTTGTCAAAGCAGAAACTTTCCACTATCTTAACATGGTTTAACGGTATAATACACACGAGATACTACATTTTCATCTACTGTTACAAATGACCTGATAATACTGCAATTTCTGTCATACGATCCAATCGACCCTCAAGTATTGTGCCATAAATCCAATAAGGCCTCAGGTCCAACATCAAAAATCGGTAACGGTATTTATCGAAGGCTTTGCATCGCTATTTTTATTTTCAGACACCGTTGGATAACTTCAACATCAAACAAGCGGACCATCAGGCTGCAAAACAGGTTCTGGTGTAAATCTACAATCTTCCAAATATTATAAATGAGAGCACATAACTTTATGTGAATTTAACCCTTGCTGGCAGTCCTGGGAAATTCCATTCCCACTGGGCCAGCCATTTTCTTTCTCAAATCACAACTGAGTAGTTCAGAAACACACCAATGAGCAAGTTCCAAGCGGGAATGAAAATTTCAAATAATAGATTTCAAATTCTACCAATCCAAAATGAGCATTTAGTATACAACTAATTCATAGCAAGGGGGAAAACTCTCCAGTGGCTGGAGTCATACCTAGCACAAAGGAAGATGGTAGTGGTTGTTGGAGGCCAATCATCTCAGCCCCAGGGCATTGCTGCAGGAGTTCCTCAGGGCAGTGTCCTAGGCGCAACTATCTTCAGCTGCTTCATCAGTGACCTTCCCTCTATCATAAGGACAGAAATGGGGATGTTCGCTGATGATTGCACAGTGTTCAGTTCCATTCGCAATCCCTCAGATAATGAAGCAGTCCGAGCCCGCATGCAGCAAGACCTGGACAACATCCAGGCTTGGGCTCATAAGTGGCAAGTAACATTCGCGCCAGAAAAGTGCCACGCAATGACCATCTCCAACAAGAGAGGGTCTGACCACCTCCCCTTGACATTCAACGGCATTACCATCGCCGAATCCCCCACCATCAACATCCTGGGTGTCACCATTGACCAGAAACTTAACTGGACCAGCCATATAAATACTATGGCTACAAGAGCAGGTCAGAGGCTGGGTATTCTGTGATGAGTGACTCACCTCCTGACTCATAAGAAGATAAGAACATAAGAAATTGGAGCAGGAGTAGGCCAATCGGCCCCTCGAGCCTGCTCCGCCATTCAATAAGATCATGGCTGATCTGATCCCAACCACAAATCTAAAGAACACAAGAAGTCGGAGCAGGACCCGGCCACATAGCCCCTGGGACCTCTCCGCCACCCATAGGGCATTGACCGATCCGAACTCAGCTTCATGTCCAATTTCCTGCCCGCTCCCCATAACCCCTAATTCCCTTTACTTCTAGGAAACTGTCTATTTCTGTTTTAAATTTATCTAATGATGTAGCTTCCACAGCTTCCTGGGGCAGCAAATTCCACAGACCTACCACCCTCTGAGTGAAGAAGTTTCTCCTCATCTCAGTTTTGAAAGAGCAGCCCCTTATTCTAAGATTATGCCCCCTAGTTCTAGTTTCACCCATCTTTGGGAACATCCTTACTGCATCCACCTGATCAAGACCCTTCACAATCTTATATGTTTCAATAAGATCGCCTCTCATTCTTCTGAACTCCAATGAGTAGAGTCCCAATCTACTCAACCTCTCCTCATATGTCCGCCCCCTCATCCCCGGGATTAACCGAGTGAACCTTCTTTGTACTGCCTCGAGAGCAAGTATGTCTTTTCTTAAGTATGGAGACCAAAACTGTATGCAGTATTCCAGGTGCGGTCTCACCAATACCTTATATAACTGCAGCAATACCTCCTTGTTTTTATATTCTATCCCCCTAGCAATAAAAGCCAACATTCCGTTGGCTTTCTTGATCACCTGCTGCACCTGCATACCAACTTTTTGATTTTCTTGCACTAGGACCCCCAGATCCCTTTGTACTGCAGTACTTTCCAGTCTCTCGCCATTAAGAAAATAACTTGCTCTCTGATTTTTCCTGCCAAAGTGCATAACCTCACATTTTCCAATATTATATTGCATCTGCCAAATCTCCGCCCACTCACCCAGCCTGTCTATATCCCCTTGCAGGTTTTTTATGTCCTCCTCACTCTCTACTTTCCCTCCCATCTTTGTATCATCTGCAAATTTTGATATGTTGCACTCGGTCCCCTCCTCCAAATCGTTAATATAGATTGTAAAGAGTTGGGGACCCAGCACCGACCCCTGTGGAACACCACTGGTTACTGGTTGCCAGTCCGAAAATGAACCATTTATCCCAACTCTCTGCTTCCTGTTTGATAACCAATCCTCCACCCATGCCAGAATATTACCCCCAATCCCGTGATTTTTTTATCTTAAGTAATAATCTTTTATGTGGCACCTTGTCGAATGCCTTCTGGAAGTCTAAATACACTACGTCCACTGGTTCCCCTTTATCCACCCTATACGTTATATCCTCGAAGAACTCAAGCAAATTTGTCAGACATGACTTCCCCTTCATAAAGCCATGCTGACTTTGTCCTATTAAATTATGCTTATCTAAATGTTCCGTTACTGTCTCCTTAATAATAGACTCCAAAATTTTACCCACCACAGATGTTAAGCTAACTGGCCTATAATTTCCAGCCTTCTGCCTACTACCCTTTTTAAATAACGGTGTTACATTAGCAGTTTTCCAATCTGCCGGGACCTCTCCATCTACAAGGCACAAGTCAGGAGTGTGATGGAATACTCTCCACTTGCTTGGATGAGTGCAGCTCCAACAACACTCAAGAAGCTCGACACCATCCAGGACAAAGCAGCCCGCTTGATTGGCACCCCATCCACCACCCTAAACATTCACTCCCTTCATCACCGGCGCACTGTGGCTGCAGTGTGCACCATCCACAGGATGCACTGTTGCAACTCGCCTAGGTTTCTTCGACAGCACCTCCCAAACCCGCGACCTCTACTACCTAGAAGGACAAGAGCAGCAGGCACATGGGAACAACACCACCTGCACGTTCCCCTCCAAGTCACACACCATCCCGACTTGGAAATATATCGTGGTTCCTTCATCGTCGCTGGGTTAAAATCCTGGAACTCCCTTCCTAACAGCAATGTGGGAGAACCTTCACCACATGGACTGCAGCGGTTCAAGAAGGTGGCTCACCACCACCTTCTCGAGGGCAATTAGGGATGGGCAATAAATGCCGGCCTCGCCAACGATGCCCACATCCCATGAACGAATATAAAAAAAAGATGGGGAACCAATGAAATTGTTTAAAATATTTTCAAAAATGCTTTCAGCCACTATTTTACTTTCTCACTTACCTGAATATTCTACTATACCCCACCCCCTCCCCATGCCACATGCTCAGATATATTTATGTATTATTGTAATCTGTGAAAGGGACAATCATTACACCAATTTTATGCTTGGAACACATGGCTGTGTACCAAAGTGTTCTGATGGATATAAAAGGTCACATGGTACTATTTAAAAATGAGCAGGAGAGTTCCCTCGGTACCCTGGCTGCATTTATCCCTCAACCAGCATCACTAAAACAGATTATCTGGTCATTAAACTCAGTGCTATTTGTGAGACCTTGCTATGTGCAAATTGTCTGCCACAATTCCCTACATTACAACAGTGACTACACTTCAAAAGTACTTAATTGGCTGTGAAGCTCTTTGCGATGTCCTGAGATTGTGAAAGGTGCTACATAAATGTTAGTTCTTTCATTCATTTCTTTCTTTTATCTTAAACTATCACAAGGCAATCCATATTAAACCATGACATACCTTGCAAAGTTCAAACAAACCAACTAATGACGGTGAGTAGCATCATAAAAGAGTACACCAGCATCACTTGCCTTCTTAATTTAGGGGGTTTAGTGGCCACCTGCTTAACAATTCTCCAGTGAATGTTATTGGATTTGTCATCCATGCTCCATAGGAGAGGGAACTCCTCAGACTTGGCCTTATTGTCTCCATCTTCTCCCAGTCCTTCCGTACCCTCCTTGCATACCTGCTGCATGGTGGCTCCCTCTAGATAGCATAACTATGCAGTAGACAGCACACTACTATCATTTTTGAACATCTTTTCAGGATGTACAGTAGACATCCCCAGACCAATCCAGACAATAGATCTTTGTTTCAGCATGCCTATTCTATGCTCTAGGTATATCCCTGCGGACGCTTGCATATATTTTCTTTCCGCTCCAGATCTTGGGATTCTGCAATGATGTCATCAAGCATGGGTCGAGAAGATATTCCTGATTCCTGATTCACCCATCCAATGTGGAACTCCTATGCAATAATGGTGGGATTGTTGATTGATGAATGAATAAATGAATTAAGGCAGCTTCCAGGATATATGGCATCCATCTGTGTGATAAAGCTCTGATGGGTCGCATGCAACCTGTATGTTGATGCGATGGAAGCATTTTCTATTCATAAATGCCATTGCATCGGTGTAAGATGCCCAGATGGCCACACTGAGAAATGGCTTGTGAACCAATGAACTCTATAAAATGGAAACAATAACTAACCCAAAGACCTAAAAAATACTACTTACCTGTCACCTACAACAGCAAGGAACGTTACAGCTTCAACAAGTTTTATTCTGTAGACCAGGATGTTTGTTTCCGAGTGTAGTTGTTTTCTATAGGTGCACAGTGATGAAGTCATGCAGGAGAAGCAAACCAGCAGGAAACGAGGGGCAGGGTTGCCCAGGCCTCATTTATATTTTTGGGGCCATTGATGGGGATTGTGAGCCCCTTAAGGCTCCCAGCTTTACCCACTCACAGGCAATGTGCTCCCAGTGGATTTCCAGTGCTCTGACTCATCACCCAAATTTCCACAGCCCCTGTGCCCAGGGCATGCTTCTGCTGTCAGTGGAAAGTCTCCACTATTCCTTTTTGAACCCTGGTATATGCATTCAGCATCATCAAACTCGAATACTTCAAGCTTTCCTGGCCGGACTCTCATCCTCTACCTTCCATAAAATCCAGCCAAAATCGGGCATGATCCAATTTCTAGGCTCAGGTCTTTCTACGTAAGCAATTAAACTATAGACAGCTCTAAGAAAGCTAAGTAGTCTCTCTGAAGCTACATAAAACAGTTAGAAACTGGAACAGAACATTAAATCCAATCTTTTTAATTTAAAAAAAATGACATGATCAGGTCAAGGAAAATAAAGAAATGGTTAGTCACTGAAGCCCGTATTCACCAAGATTCTGTCTTTAATCAATCAGCTCTGATTCCAAGGGCTGAGGTTGTGTGAGTATAGTTAAGCTCATGCCTGCTTTTTCTTGCTAAGTGTTTTAAGACCGCTCGCACTGATTTGCAAAGGCACCTCATTGTGTCTGATTTTTGTGCTGATTAGAGAATGGGGAGAAATTGCTCTCATCACACTGTGTAAATACATTTCCTTTGTTCAATATTACCACTAAGATAGAAAACACATTCTTTTTGGACACATTGGGCCTGATATTAACCCCTCCCCCTCCACGATGGGCGGGTGTTAAAAATTCAAAATTGCAAAACGCGACCCCAACCTGCCGCGTACGGGCCTGCCGCCATTTTTACGGCGGTGGGTTACATGGCCTGCCTTTATCCCGTCTTGGAGAGGCAGGACACTTCATTATGATATTTAAATCAGGCTCCCACAGTGCAGTTGGGAGTCTAATTTAAATGTAACGGTTGCCGGTTGGGTTTCCCAGGGCTCAGGAAACCCAGAGAAGGGAGCAGCTGGCTGCAAAAGGTAAGAGTTTTTTTGTAGCACTCCTTGTCAGCCAGGAGGAGCAGGAATGCTCCTCCCAGTCCCTCAAGCAAACCTTCTGTCGATCAAGGCCTCTCCTCGTGCCGCGATCGACCAACCCCCCCCAACCCCCCGATCTTTGGCTGCCTGCCTTGCAATCTGCCGACAACCTCTCCTCCATAGCCCGAGCTCTCCCTCCCTCCCCCCCCCCCCGATTGCTGGCCTCCAACCCCCCACCCCACCAAGCCCCGATCTTTCTCGATTGCCTGGGACCATCCCCAACGGCACCCTGGTCTGGCCTCCTACCACTGACTTTCCTGCCCAGCAGCTGGAATTTAAAAATTCCGTTAAATTCGGCAAGACCTCCACGTCACCGGGCTTTCCAGGTTTCCCACCTTCAACCGCGCTCCCCTGCTCCCTCCCCACCTCCCCGTAAATATCGGGGCCATTACCTTCCAGATGAAATCTTTACAAATGCACTCACTGAAGATGGACTGTTCATCCGTTGCGTTCTGCCCTAAGGCAGGCTTTAATTCAAGTCTCACACATGAGATTTTTGAGCCAGGGAAGAGCAGCTGAGGCATTTTTCCGTTGCCTTCCTCACGGGTTTTATCTTCAGTGTACCTTCTCCTAGGTGGGCTGCAATCAAGGCTGAAGAGCCCCACTTACCATTACGATGGGGTAGAGAGGTGCAAGTACACCCGCTGGATGTCAATCTAGTATTCCCAGTCATTCGCCAGGGCTTTCTGGAGTGGGGCTAAAACTAATCCTTCAGACTAAACATAGTCTCCGGAGAAATTCTTGTTATGATTGGCACATAAAGAATGCCAATCCTACCAGCACCAGTGTAGCACTCACCACAGTGCACCCCACAACTGATTGACTATGGGAGCAATAAACCTCTTTGCCCAATGGACAACTAGAGAGATCCAGCAGGAGACCTTACAATGGTCATTTAAAAAAATATTAAAACAGGTGCCAAGAAGCTTTGTCTACAGCAGTGGTATGAATAAAAGAGAGCACAGCAATAGAATGTTGGTCTGCCATTCAAATAAAATAAGATGGTTTGAGTGTGAACAACTTTGCTTCTTCCACCAAAACATCAGGCAAGGGATGAGGAGATGGGTAGCATTAAGTTGTAAAGACATTAAGAAGGTAGAAATACTGTTGGACAATGTAGGCCTGCCACTGTGAGTAGAAAACTGAAGGACAGAGGTTTAAACATATCACGGCTTAAGGTACTCAAGGAGGTAGTGTACATATGGATCAGACTCCCAGCTAAAGCAGATGATGTTGTGCTGATCAAGACCTTGAAAAAGGAACTTCTTATTATTTGGTTGGGAACAGAATTGGAGGTTATTGGGATAGATGTAGACCGGAATTATAAAAATATTTCTTGGGTAACAATGGTCCCGATATTTACGGGGAGGCGGGGAGGGAGTTGGGGATCCTGTTTGCAGGGGGGAAACCAGGAGATCCAGGGAAGATGGAGGCCCTGCCGAATTTAACGGCAGGATCTCATTATCATTTTTTAATTCCATTTCTTGCTCAGCAGCCGGCCAGATTGACAGGCGGACAGGCTGGAAAGCTTGCGGTAGTAGGCCGCAGCCGGGAACCGTTGGAGACGGCCCATGGCAGTCGGGAGAGAGGGGGGGATCATTGGGCAGAAGTGGGGAAGAGGTCAGACCAGCAATAGAGAGGGAGGAAGGGATTATGGGCTGAAGGGGGGGTGCGGGTAGCAGGGGGGGTGGGCAGATAAGATGGTTTGAGCTTGAACAACTTTGCTTCTTCCACCAAAACATCAGACAAGGGATGAGGAGATGAGGTTGAAGGTTTGGGATCGCGGGTTGAAGTTGGTGGGGAGGTGTCGGCAGATCGGGGGTTTGGAGGTGGGTGTCTGCAGATCGCGGGTTGAAGGCTCGTGATCGTGTGTTTGGAGGGAGGGGTGTGGTTGGTCGATCCCGACAGCGAGGAGAGGCCGCGATCGGCTGAAGGTTTGCTTGCGGGGCTGGGGTGAAGCACTTCTGCTCGTCCTGGCCCACAAGCAGTGCTGGAAAAGCACTTAACTGTTGGATCCGTCTGCTCCCGCCTCCATTTAGCTGCCAAGTTTCCCGAGTCCTGGGAAACCCGTTCGGCCAGCTTTAAATTTAAAGCAGGCTCCCAATTGCACTGTGGGAGCCTGATTTAAATATTATAATGAAGCGTCTCGCCTCTCGAGACGGCACGCAACCCGCCACCGCCACAAAAATGGCAGCAGGCGCGCACACGGTGGGCTAGGGTCGTGTTTCGCGATTTTTTATTTTTAACCCCGCCCCGCCGACCTCTCCCACCTGTCTTCGGAGGGTTTAAATTTCCCCCCCAATGATTCCTCGATTGTTATTACCTGGGAGTGTGCGTTTGTGTGCGCGTGTGGTGGGCGCGGAGGGCGGGATTTCAGTCAGCCTTGGGCAGAACTTTCCCTCAGGCGATTAAATAGGTGTGTCCAAGCCCAAGACAGCCATATGGTCTGTGGAAGGAGCGAACTTGATGAGCTGAATGACCTTGACTCATTCTGTAATTTTTTATCTTCCTATATTTCTAAGTGTGGTAGTGTGACACATCCATTTCTGTCGCCAACCAACTTCTGAGCGTCAAACTGCCAATTAGGGCTGAATTATAGGCATTTTTTACCATTGAGTCCTGTGCTTCAGCAGCTGTTTTTTAAATTGGCATATAACTGTCACTTAGGACCTTTACACAGCCAGGAGAAAGAAGAGACTTTGATCCCATGAGTCCTAGCATGGAATAAACTCAGGCCACAGAAGTGAAAGCTCATTGTTTTAACACAGTATGCTACTCAGTCCTCACTGATACTCATTTGTTATTGAAACTGCTTATTTTTAATTTATTATCAGAGAAATTTATGAATATATTAAGCAAGCCAGAAGTTGTGTCTTAAAGAGAACTGTATTTCATTACACACCATTGTTATTCTGACTTCCTTTTTAACATGGTACAAACGTACGTGTTGTTTCTGCTGTGTTGACTGGTACTGAGAGAAACATACCGTCACTGCAAGACAGTGATTGTGCTCTGGATCTTTCTGTTATTGATTATTCTCTCTCTTAGACTGGCAGTCTCTCCCTTCCAGCAGAGCAAAACAGTCAACTTCTTTCCATAAAGAGACAATATCCTATTTTCTGGATACAAAGGCTATTTGTAAAAACTATTAACACCAAAACTGACACAAATTGTCAATTAACATATTGCAGCTAACTGTCACAGAGCTTCCAGTTTAATCAAAGATGATGAACAGAAGCAGAGAAAAACTCCAGCCAGGGATTATGTCTTTATTCATGAGACCTGAAGAAATACCCAAATTATTTTTTTAAGCATTGGAATGTATTGATTAGAGTGTTGTGCACATCACATCTATATTAATTTGAAACAACTTAAAGTGAAAGGAGATATTAATCCTTTAAAGATCAGGTGGATAACTATTAACTAAACAAGAGTACAGCGAAGCTCCCTTGATAATTTTATTCCACAATCTATTTAGTGTATAGAATATTAAAGTCTTGTATATCAAGGTCAGAGGCTGGATATTCTGCAGCGAGTGACTCACCTAATGATTCCCCAAAGCCTTTCCACTATCTACAAGGCACAAGTCAGGAGTGTGATGGAATACTCTCCACTTGCCTGGATGAGTGCAGCTCCAACAACACTCAAGAAGCTCGACAACATCCAGGACAATGCAGCCCGCTTGATTGGCACCCCATCCACCACCCTAAACATTCACTCCCTTCACCATTGGCACACCGTTGCTTAAGTGTGTACCATCTACAAGATGCACTGCAGCAACTCGCCAAGGCTTCTTCGATAGGACCTCCCAAACCTGCGACCTCTACCACCTAGAAGGACAAGGGCAGCTGGTGCATGGGAACAACACCACCTGCACGTTCCCCTCCAAGTCACACACCATCCTGACTTGGAAATATATCACCGTTCCTTCCTCGTCGCTGGGTCAAAATACTGGAACTCCCTTCCTAACAGCACTTTGAGAGAACCTTCACCACACGGACTGCAGCGGTTCAAGAAGGCGGCACACCACCACCTTCTCAAGGGCAATGACGGATGTGTAATAAATGCTGGCCTTGCCAACGATGCCCACATCCTATGAATCAATAAAAAAAAACACTCTTCCTGTGAATGTCACACTTAATTCCTGTCACACTTTAACTGTCAAATTTTAGATGTCACACCTTAGTGTATCACCTGACGCACCATCAGCATTACCACAATAGATCTATATCGTATGAAGAATAATAAAGACTGGACATTTGATTATAAGAGTCTAAACATACCCGGGGGATTAGAATAACCCATCTGTGCTTCACTTGAACAGTTTATGGTCCTCTTGAGTCCTCAAGAGTATATTATATCACACTCTATCATACTTGTAGCTGGTTTTCGAATGAAAGTATTTTTTTTGCTGTTCAAGCTTTCTCATTCAAGTGTAGCTACTGGTATTGCAGTTCCTGTTACTGCTGCAAATCTTCTTTATCACCACTAAAATGTTGTGCTATTTCATGGAGAGTTACATCAAAACTGCAGCACAAGTAACAGGCCATTTGGCCCAACTGGTCTATGACTGCATTTTGCTCCACACAAGCCTCCTCCACTAGTTCACTTGACCTTATGAGGATACCCTTCTATTCCTTTCTCCCTCGTGTGCTTATCCAGCTTCCCCTTAAATGCATCCATGCTATTTGCCTCAACTACTATTGTGGTAGCGTTTTCCGCATTCTTACTATTTGGGTAACGAAGTTTCTCCTGAGTCCCCAATTGGATTTACTAGCGACTATTTTATATTTATGTCCTTGAGTTTTGGACTCCCCACAAGTGTAAACATTTTCTCTACATCTACCCTATCAAAACCTTTCGTTATCTTAAAGACCTCTATCAGTTCACCCCTTAGTTTTCATTTTTCTAGAGAAGAGTCCCAGCCTGTTCAGTCTTTCCTGATAAATATATCCTCTCAGTTCTGGTATCAGCCTTGTGAATATTTTTTGCACCCTCTCCAATGCGTCTATAGCCTTTTTATAATATGGAGACCAGAACTGTGCACAATACTCCAAGTGTGGTCTAACCAAGGTTCTATACAAATATAACATAACTCTTTGCTTTTCAATTCTATCCCTCCAGAAATGAACCCTAGCGCTTGGTTTGTCTTTTTTATGGTCTTATTAACCTGCGTTGCTACTTTTACTGATTTGTGTACCTGTACCCCTAGATCCCTTTGCTCCTTTATCACATTTAGACTCTTATTATCCAAGTAGTATGTGACCTCATTATTCTTCCTACCAAAATGCACCACCACACACTTATCAATATTGAAATTAATTTGCCAATTACACGCCCATTGTGCAAGTTTATTAATGTCCTCTTGTATTTGACGCATTCTTCCTTTGTATTAATTATACCCCCAACTTGGTGTCATCTGCAAATTTTGAAATTGTACTTCTGATTCCTGAATCCAAATCGTTAATATAAATCGTGAACAACAGTGAACAACAGTGGTCCCAGCACCAATCCCTGTGGAACACCACTTCCCACTTTTTGCCAGTCTGAGTAACTACCCATAACCCCTATTCTCTGTTTTCTGTTTTGTAGCCAGCTTGCTATCCATTCTGCTACCTGTCCCCTGACTCCACACGCTCTGACCTTAGCCATGAGCCTACAATGCGGTAACTTATTGAAGGCCTTTTGAAAATCCAAATATATTACATTTACTGCATAACCCTTGTCTAATCTTTCTGTCAAATCATCAAAAAATTCAATAAGGTTTGTCAAGCATGACTTTCCTTTCTGAAATCCGGGCTGACTATTCTTCATTATATTTTCGTTCTCTAGATGTCTTTCAATTACATCTTTGAGTAAATATTCCATTATCTTTCCTATCACTGACGTTAAGCTAATTGATCTATAGTTCCCTGGACTTGTTCTATAGCCCTTTTCAAATATAGGAATAGCATCAGCTGTCCGTCAGTTCTCTGGCACTATTCCCTATTCTAGTGATTTTTTATATATCACAGTGTCGTATAGGTACAACACAGGAGGAGGTATTCGGCCCATCGTGCCTGTGCCGGCTCTTTGAAAGAACTATCCAATTAGTCTCATTCTCCAGCTCTTTCCCCATAGCCCTGTATTTTTTTTCCCTTCCAGTATTTATCAAATTCCCTTTTGAAATTTACTATTGAATCTGCTTCCACCACCCTTTCAGGCAGTGCATTCCAGATCATTAAACTTGCTGCGTAAAAAAATGTTTCCTCATGTCGCCTCTGGCTTTTTTGCCGATCACCTTAAATTTGTGATCAACCCCAGCTTCTCCAATCTCTCCACATCACTGAAGTCCCTCATCCCTGGTACCATTCTAGTAAATCTCTTCTGCACCCTCTCTAAGGCCTTGACATCCTTCCTAAAGTTTGATGCCCAGAATTGAATACAATACTCCAGCTGAGGCCTGACCAGTGTTTTATAAAGATTTATCATAACTTCCTTGCTTTTGTACTCTATGCTTCTGTTAATAAAGCCCAGGATCCCATATGCTTTTTTAACAGCCTTCTCAACTTGTCCTGCCACCTTCAAAGAATTGTGTATGTGAACCCCCAGGTCTCTCTTTTTCTGCAGCCCCTTTAAAATTGTACCATTATTTTATATTGCCTCTCTTCATTCTTCCTACCAAAATGTATTATTTCACACTTCTCTGCGCTAAATTTCATCTGCCATGTGTCTGCCCATTTCACCAGTCTGACTATGTCCTCTTGAAGTCTGTTACTATCCTCCTCACTTTTGCTACATTTCTGAGTTTTGTGTCATCTGCAAATTTTGAAATTATACCTTCTATACCCAAGTCCAGGTCATTGATATATATCAAAAAGAGCAGTGGTCCTAATACTGACCCCTGGGAAACACCATGTATACTTCCCTCCAGTCTGAAAAACAACCGTTCACCACTACTCTCTGCTTTCTGTCCCTCAGCCAATTTTGTATCCATGGTGCCACTGTCCCTTTAATCCCATGGGCTTTAATTTTGCTAACAAATCTATTAAGTGTTACTTTATCAAATGCCTTTTTGAAAGTCCATATACATAACATCAACTACACTACCTTCATCAACCCTCTCCATTACTTCATCAAAGAACTCAGTCAAGTTAGTCAAACAAGATTTTCCTTTAACAAATCCATGCTGACTTTCATTTATTAGCCTTTACATTTCCAAATGCCAATTAATTTTATCCCGGATTATTGTCTCTAAAAGTTTCCCCATCACCAACATTAGGCTGACTGGCCAGTAATTGCCGGGTTTATCCCTCTCCCTTTTTTTGAACAGGGGTATAATATTTGCAATCCTTCAGTCCTCTGGCACCATCCCCATATCTAAGGACATTGGGAGATTATGTCCAGAACCTCTGCAATTTCCATCCTTACTTCCCTCAGTAACCTAGGATGCATCCCATCTGGACAGGGTGTTTTTTTTACTTTGAGTACTGCCAATCTTTTAAGTACCTCCTCTTTATCTATTTTTATCCTATCCAATATCACTATTACCTTCTCCTTCACTGCTACATTGGCAGCATCCTCTTCTGTATTGAAGACGGATTTGAAGTATTCATTTAATACCTCAGCCATGCCCTCTGCCTCCACGAGAATATTTCCATTTTTGTCCCTAATCGGTCTGACCCTTCCTTTGGCTACCCTTTTACTATTTATATGTTTATAAAAGACTTGTGGGTTCCCTTTTATGTTAACTGCTAATCTATTCTTATACACTCTCTTTGCCCCTCTTAGTCCCTTTTTTAGATCTCCACTGTACTTTCTGTATTCAGCCTGGTTCTCTACTATATTATGAACCTTACATTCATCATAAGCCTCCTTTTTCTGTTTCATTTTAATCTCTATATCTTTAGTCATCCAAGGAGCTCTAGCTTTGGATGCCCTTCCTTTCCCCCCTCATAGGAATGTGTCTGCTCTGTACCCAAACCAACTCCTCTTTGAAGGCCTCCCCGTATTCAATTACTGTTTTGCCTACAATTTCTGATTACAATCTACCTGGGCAAGATCCCTTTTGAACTCACTATAATTTGCCCTCCTCCTGTTAAGCATTTTCACATTTGAGTGCTCCATGTCCTTTTCTTTAACTATTCTAAACCTAATGATATTATGATCACTATTCCCCAAATGTTCCCCCACTGAAACATGCTTCACTTCATTCTCCAGAACTAGATCCAGCACTGTTTCCTTCCTGGCTGGGCTGGAAACACACTGTTCCAGAAAGTTATCTTGATCACATTTCAGGAATTCCTCCCCCTCTTTGCCCTTTACACTGTTACTGTCCCAGTCTATATTGGGATAATTTTTGTCCCCCATTATCACTATTCTATATTTCTTGCACCTTTCTGTAATTTGCCTGCAAATGTTCTCCTTTATCTCCTTCCCACTATTTGGTGGCTTATAGTATACGCCCGGTAGGATAATAAATAGCTCCTCTGTTGTTCCTTAATTCTAACCAAATAGATTCTGTCTTTGACCCCTCAATTACATCATCCCTTTCCAGTGCCATAACAGTTTCTTTGATCAATACTGTCACCACCTTTCCTTTCCTATCTTTCCTGAATACCATGTAGCCAGGACTATTATGTACCCAATTCTCTCCTTCTTTGAGCCAGGTCTGTCTTATTGCCACTATATCATAGTCCCATGTGGTGACTTGAGCCTGCAGCTCACCCCTTATTAACCACGCTACATGCGTGAATGCACATGCACTCTAAACTCATCTTAGATTGCCTCACATTTGCTCCCTATTGATCCCTCCTATTTCTGAAATATTCATTACTTTAGTGCTACTTGTCCCCCCCAGTCCTCTGTGCATCTTGTTTCTCCTCTCTAATATTTCATCCTGGTGCCCATCCCCCTGCCAAGTTAGTTTAAACTCTCCCCCACAGCACTAGTTAACATCCCCGTGAGGACATTGGTCCCAGCTCTGTTGAGGTGCAACCTGTCCATCTTGAATAGATCCTTCCTGCCTCAGAACTGGTCCCAGTGCCTCAGGAATCTGAAGCCCTCCCTCCTGCACCATTGCTCCAGCCATGCATTAACCTATCTTATCCTACTATTCTTATGCCCACTAACACGTGGCACTGAGAGTAATCCAGAGATTATTGCCTTTAAGGTCCTGATTTTTAACTTCCTCCCTAGCTCCTGAAACTCTGACTGCAGGACCTCGACCCTTTTCCTTCCATGTCATTGGTTCCGACATGGATCATGACTTTTGGCTGTTCCCTTTCTCCCCCCCAAAATGTTCTGCATCCTCTCAGTGATATCCTTTACCATAGCACCAGGGAGGCAACTCCCCAGGTGGGACTCATATCGACAGTTGCAGAAACGCCTGTCTATCTCCCTGACTATTGAATCCCATTTAACAACAGCATTTCTACATTTTCTTGTGCCCACCCCGTGCAGCTGAGTCTCTCACGGTGCCGTGGATTTACTCCTGACTGCACTCCCCGAGGTGTCAACACCCTCACTGGTATTCAACACTGAATATCAGTTTGTGAGTGCTACACTCCCAGGGGACTCCTGCACTGTCTGCCTGTTTTTCCTAGCCTGTCTGGTGGTCATCCACTCCCTCTCCGCCTGAACTCTCTGTAACTGCGGGGTGACCACCTTCTGAAACGTGCTATCCATGAAACTCTTAGTTTATAGCGACATCAGCCGCCCCTCAACCGCAGAAACTCTGAGCTCGAGCCCGAGCAGTTGGCGGCACTTCCTGCACATGTGGTTTTCCAGGACACACAAAAAGTGTTCTGGAGTTCCCGCATGGCACAGGATGTGCATGTGATGGGCCTCATGTTAGCTCCTGCCATGTTAACTGCAGTTATTTAAACTGTTTGTTTAGCTTTAAGACAATTTATTGTTTATCTAACATTAAAACAATAACCACTAAAAAAACTAACCAATGAACTAAATACTGACTTACCCTCGGCACTCCTCCTTGTCTTGTGACGTCATTTTTTGACTTGTTCTTGGTTTTCGATTCCTCGTGCAGCTCCCTTTATGCTCCGCTCAGTCTTTGTCTTAGTCTTTTTTAAAAATTATATGTATTTTTTGATTTAAGGTTTAAAAGTTGATAGATTAGTTTATAGTTCTTTGGTTTAAATCACTTATCACCTCCTTCCCCCTCTGCGCCTGATTCCCACACTCACCAAATTCGCAGGAGAAAGTCCTCACCCTGTTACAATTCACTCCGCTAGAGGTTCACTCTCCATCTTTGCTAACCTCTGTGCTCAAGTTCATATGTAATAGTGCCTCTCCCTTCTCCTCCCTAACTTCTTTTAATATTCGCGGATGCAATCCATCCAGACCAGGGATCTTATCCTCCCTAAGTTTGATTTGTTTATCAATTATCTTCTCCCCCTTCTACCTTAAATGTTTTAAAATCTTTTTCAATCTCTTTTTCTAATGTCCTGCCCACCTTGTTAGAAAAGGCAAAGTAACTATTCAATATTTCTACCATTTCGCTGTTGTTACCTGTGAGTTTATCATGTCCCTTAGTGGCCCTATCCCTATCCTGATTTTCCTTTTGTTATTTATGTGTCTGTAGAATACTTTACTATTTCTTTTTATATTCCTTGATTATTTAATCTCATA
The DNA here is from genome assembly GCF_035084215.1 of Heptranchias perlo. NCBI lineage: Eukaryota > Metazoa > Chordata > Chondrichthyes > Hexanchiformes > Hexanchidae > Heptranchias > Heptranchias perlo. The sequence continues at coordinate 107,870,238 of NC_090327.1, forward strand.
GTTCCTCTTTGCTTTCCTAATTTTTTTTGACTTCCTTCCCAACCTCTTCATATTTCTTGTTGTCATCCTCTCCTTTATTGCCTATGTACTTAGAGTATGTTCTTTAGTTTCAATTTTACCCTTATCTCTTTATTCATCCATAGTTTTTCATTATTGGCTAGTTTGTTCTTGCTTTTTAGAGGTATATACTTCTCCTGAACTCGATTGATCACTGTTTTAAACATTACATACTGCTGTTCTGTTCCTTTGTCTGTCAAAATTTTTTTCATGTTTACCTGCCCTAGTTCCATTCTCATCCCCTCTAAATTAACTTTTTTCCAATCTATTACTTTGGTCTTTGTCTTACTTATGTCTTTCTCAATCATTATTTTAAACTTATTATGTTATGATCGCTATTGCCTAGGTGTTCCCCTATGCTTACTTCTCTTATTTGTTCTGGGTCATTTCCCATTATTGGATCCAGCAGTGATTCCTCTCTTGTTGGACTTCTCATATACTGGGTAAGAAAGGAGTCGTACATAGAGTAAAAACTCCATTCCCTTTTCTCTTTTCCCTACCTCTTCTTGCCAGTTTATTTGGGGGTAGTTGAAATCTCCCATGATTATTATTTGATGCATTTTAATCATTTTATAGATTTGTCTACAGATTTCATCCTCCACTTCCCTTCCATTATTAGGTGGTCTGTAGAATTATTAACGTGATTGATCCCTTCTTATCCTTTGTCTCATTCCACATGGATTCTGTTTCTATCTTAACATTACTTACGTCCCTTTTTTCTATTGCCATTATGGTGTCTCTAATTTGGGACGAGGTATTGGTTTTTGACACTGGGCAGAGTTATCTTATTTTCCAGTCATACTGTGAGTTTAGTATTGTTGCAGTATGACCTTTTGCATCAACCCCATGCCAAAAATGGAGTTTAGAGTCAATAGTAAGGCCACCTGAAGCATAACAACAACTTGTATTTATATAGCGCCTTTAACATAGGTGGTCTCACGCCAGTGCATGAGCTAATTGCAGTTGCTATGCAACCAGTTTTATTTCAATGTCATGCTTAAGGAACTTGAAGAATTTCACTGGCAATCATAAATCAATCTTTGCACGTGCTTGAAAACACATTTGAGTTCTTCTGCTTTCCCCACTTAAAAGCAATGCAAGAAAACAGCATAACCTTAGTCTAAATCATTCTGTTATAGCAGTCTAGTTACCCAATATGTTCCCTAATTTCATGTTAATCTGAGCATGCAGGTGGGTTCAGCACAGGTCATGTTGGGCACTTGCAAACATTACACCACATCACTTAGCTAGGTTGCTGAGCCAAGACCAAAATTTGCTCCATAGTGTTTATTTCACATATGTGGGACACCAAATACACAAATAAACCTTTGACTGGTGGAGTTTCAGCCTATATGGTGTATTTTTTTCTTGTGTGGAGTGGTATGAAATAACTGTGGCCCTCATGGTGAAAGATGTTAAGATTATGGATGCTATGAGGTGGAGTGATAGTGCTGGATTGTTACATTACATCAATTGTGCCGTGCAAATGTGGTTTGTTTGTGCTGCCGATGCTGATTAGGAGCAGTTATGAGGTGTGAATTGCTATGGTTACGATACTATTCACTGCAGCTGAATGTAGTTTCCAACGATTCATGGGAAAGCAGCTCTGATCAGATTGCTATCTCACACCAATGGAATGTATTTGGTGTCCCACATATGTGAAATAAACACTATGGAGCAAATTTTGGTCTTGGCTCAGCAACCTAGCTAAGTGATGTGGTGTAATGTTTGCAAGTGCCCAACATGACCTGTGCTGAACCCACCTGCATGCTTAGATTCAGCATATTAGCATAGATTGGGTGAACACCAGCCATGATTAGCGCCTGCTATTCGTTGCTGTGGGGGAGGTGCGGGTGGGGGGAGTTGGGGTTGAGAGCAAAATGTATCTGCAGCTACCTAAAAAGGCAATTCTGCAGTTTTGGGCAGGAAGAAAAAAAATTGAGCATTAAAGAGGGAAACATGTCAGACAGCAGTTGTGGCAGCAGCAAAGTCCCTGGTTCCCTGAAGAGTGGGGAAATTTTGTTGCAGCACTTGAAGCAAAGGAATTAAGTTCTCTTTGGTGTCAAGGGAAGCAAAGAGTTGGTAAGGGTGCTTGGCAGAATGCGAAGGAATCACATCACTGCTAGTAGCCCATTGAAGTGTACCTGGCAACATTCCTGGAAGAATTTTAATGTCCTCACTTTTAATGATGCTAAGATAGAGAACCTCAATATAACCTCATTGATGTCCAGTGTATAGCGTGTGAACCACAGAACCATAGAAGTTTACAGCACGGAAGAAGGCCATTCAGCCCATTATTTCGTGCTGATTCTTTGCTAGAACAAGCTAAAACTAAATCTGAATCATTGCATCACTGTGCTTATGGTGTACTCAATGTTGTTTTTTATGGTTGCACACATTTCATTATTCCTGCACTGTACTAATGTCCTTGGCTGCCACAGAGGAACCATGAGCCAGAGCTACAGTGGGTATGCCTGGTCTCCTGGTCTCCTATGAACCAATCTTGCACTTTTCTATTGGGGAAAATAATGGTGGCATGGCAGAATGCCTTAAAGTAAAGGCATCATAACTGCAGCCAGGGACGAGTGCATAATCCTGTGCAGATAGTCACAGCTGAGTTGTACACGGATTGAGTGGCCTTTATTATTCACATTGGCCCACTATTGTGTGCAGCAGCACATAAGGCTCCGTGTGTGGCATTGATTACAGGAAAGCCATAGGAAAGTTACATAATCTCTTGCTCTTGCAAACTAATCATCAGCCATCTACTTTACACATCTGCAGACTGTAGGCTGAATGATGTTGTGGATGTTCTCACCACCAGCAGAAAAACTGCAGGATGAGAGTGCCTTCCCTGGAGTTTATCTGTAGATCTTCTTAAAGCACATAGTATAACTCAGCCACCAGCTCCCCGGTGAATCTAAGCCTTTGCATGCATTGTTCCTCGGTTAAGTCCATATACTCCCACTGTGGCTGATATAAATGGTTGGCAGGATAGTGGTGGGTCCTCCTGTAGTGTAACGTGGTTCTTTAGCATCGAAGCATTCCATCGCCTCCTTCTTCCTCCATGTGGCACAAAGAAAGTGAGATTAAAATTGGGCCAAGAGGTTTGAGGTTTGAGGCTAGCAAAACTGAACAACTTCAAAGGTCCAGTAGAAAGTCCATTTTCTCTGTTACATACAATAGAGCAAAATAAAATGAATTCCATGGAAAAGTGACAAATAGTAATCTGAAATCACACCTGGCCATTTTAAAACACATGGACGCCCAAATTATAGGGCCAAAATTAACTGCGGTGTTTCCAGAAAAAGACATCCATGTTTAATGACGTGACTCCACCATGAGCTAAATATTCTAACAATACCCCTGCCTTTTTCTGGCTGTGGTTTTCATTGCCTGTCTGAACACAACTTAGCAGAAGAGATCACCACCTTTTTTTGTAGTCCACAATGCTCCACCTGCACTAGTTTATGGGGTGATGCAGACATGGAAATCAACCCTTATGTCTCACATAATTTTGCTACATATTCCCAATATAATTAAAAGTTTTTCAACTGTTGTATGTCTGGGGTGTCCAAATGTGTCTGTCAGGTGAGTGTCTCAAATTTCACATTAAATTTCACATTAAATTTCACTAAAAAGCAACCAATCAGAAAAGACGTATTTCACTATTTCAAATAAAGTTTCCATTCACAGAAATTGGAAGCAATCAGATTGATAAAAAAAATTCAAAATCCTTTCAGGGGTCATGTTAGTTCTCCAACCATCCTATTGTATACCCAAAAAATGACATTATGAATACATTAATAGTAAACCATCATGGAAAAAAAAATCATAAAGGTTACCCATTGCATCCTTCAGTACCTGAACAAGTTCCCTGTGCCCAGGCTTCCTCTCTCTCAGATACTTCGAGTTTACCTACTGCTGCATTCCCAAAGCTTCAATCCCTTAGCTGAGCAGCTGCCTTCTGATCTCCTGATATCTATGCATCTCTGTTGCTCTATGCATATATGACTCTGTTCACCACTTACAGTTGACATTGAGCCTCTGATCTTGGCTCTGCAACTGCACCCTCTCCCTGATCAGCCATGGAGGCCATATCCATTCTCTGTTTGGAGCTTGCCAGCCGTTCTCTGTATCTTCTTTATTGGTGCAACTGCGCTCAGTGGTTTCCTTGACAGCCACTCTCTGTGGCCTAGTAAGCCCCCTGAATGTTTCCAGGCCTTAGACATCAAAGTGTTCACAGATTACTGTCCTCTGGTGCTCTGCGCCAAACCCGAGTTCTCCTACTTCATAAGCTCCAGTGGGCCAAAAGGCATCACATCTTTACTTCCCCATGTACCACCGGATGCCATCGCCACAACCCCTTCAACCGCTCCTTCCCCTGGAGTGTTACCACAGTCCAATCTCCTCACAGTGTTCCGCAGCCCTAGAGTCTACCTTTCACAGATCCCACACCTTATTTCCTCCCAGCCCATCTTCCCCACTCCCTGTTAATCTGAGACTTGCAGCCTTCCATTGTGCTGAGTTAGCGGGCCTAAACCAGAGAAGCTATAAACATGCTACAGCTGGTCTCAGTAACCATGGGCTGTGGAGGGGATGAATGCTCAATATGAATCAGCATGTTTAGGGAGGCCAAGGGAGAATATTGATAAAAGGAGTGATTTTATTGTATAGCCGTGAGTTTCGGTTAACAAGAATTTTACCCACAAGATTCCCAGAAACTCACTGCTAATCTAACCTTTCCTATAGACTGATTACAGGAGATGTTATATATTGTGAGGTATGGATTTTTCAGTATTTAGTAACACATGCAAACATTGGGACAAGGACTTTCTAGTGTTTTGTTAAATGTACATATCAGTATTGTACAAACAATTACATTCAGGAAGCCCTTAATCCTCACAGCATCAGCATCTAACACCACACCGTCACCACAATGACTGCAGAGATTCAAGGAGAAGGTCAGTGACCTTGCCAGCATCACCGACATCCCGAGAGAAAATACTGAAAAAATTAATTCTGTATCCTTGGGATTGTCTAGTTTATAAAATATTTCAGCTCATGCACAGTGATCCTCATGAATCATCTAATATTACAGAAATAATACAACAGAGATGTTACAAATAGCTTTATTGCTGTAATATTACTGCTTTTATTTATGATATATCTTAAACCTAAATTTAAAATAGTTATAAAATCACTCTGCAGTCTTCTTTATTCTCTCTTTGTTCCCTATTTTTTATTTTATCTTTTATTTTCTATTATTTATCTAGATTGTCTATTTTATCACTTCCTCTTTTCCTCTGCCTCCACCAAATAACCAGACCAGCAATTCAAACAACTGTCATGTTTTTCAGCTAATTCCACCTTTTTTGCAAAGTGCTAATTGCCCTACAAGATAACTCATTCATAGCCCAAGAGAAATAGTTGATGAAATGTGTTATTCCATTGGCTTGGAGGAGGGTGTGGGGTTAATTATTTAGCTGAATTATCAAAGCTCCGACTTGTAATTACCTAGAACATTCTGGAACTAAAGAAAGTACCTGCACAGCCATTAATTCATTCAATTGAAGGAAATAACAGAATACCGTTCCAACATCATAGGTTCAGCTGCAGATCAGATAAGAAGATGAAAGGGCACTGTTCTATTTTAGCAGGCGATCCATTCTGTTCTTTGTTTAAGTCCTTTGATGTCTGTAGTAAATATTTTGTTTCCTATCTGCCAAGACTATAATTTTCTATTCTCTTTGAACTGTAACTTAGACAAAAAGATGTCACATACACTTTTCCTTCTTTATTTTCCCTGCATTCTGTGATATTCAGCAATATGTTGCTGTGGTGGTGCATCTCTTCATCTGTAAATCACAATTTCCACAGGTGAAAAAGAGACACACTGTTCAGGAACTAAAGACAAATCTTCCAGTCTACAAAGTGTTAAAATACAGCTGACAAAATAAATCCCAAGCCCTTTAGGTAATTGCTCTGTGCTTTGCAAGAGAATAATTGTTCTCCTGGACATCCATATGTGCTGTACTTATTACTAGATGCACTGAGAATAGAGACAGGCACGTACATTTTCTCCTGGCAACAAGCTTCCCCAGATGCGCACTATTGATACTACTGGGGAAATGAAGGATGGCTTGCACTTTGATTTCAGTCTAACTAAGGACCCCAACAGGCTTAACATTCCTCAGTGCAAATTCTCATATTTACAACATAGCTTCATATCCCCAGCACTCTTAGCATAGGGGGTAAGAGTGCTTGATGAAGAATATTGTAGCTTAAAGATGACGAAGCTAATGTGATATACAAAATGAAGGGAGAATATAATGACCTTTGCAAAATAGGACTCAAGAGATGATAATCAGAAGAACAAAAAGACATAACAAAAGGTGAAAATAACGGGCATATCATTACATCCCTTTAATTAACAGTGACGAGGTTACTATTAACAAATTACAAGGTTAATTGTAGACTCTTTGGCTGCTAATGGCGATGATTGTGCTTTGACAAATTATTATGAGCATTTGTCCTGTGCAAGGCCTTTAACTACTTATTCAAAAAAATCTTTCTTCCATTCTAGAGTGGCTGCTGCATCTCTTGTAATGAGTTGTGCAACAATATTAACACTTCCAGTTTACAGTGAAAAAAGGGCATGGTTTATCAGAAATTGTAAATCAGTATATTTTACTGGAAACTGATTTGGCACCCAACATTTCAGTACAATTTGCAAAGATTAACATCTTTTATTTATTGCTCTTTATGCAATTAAACCGGCTTTGCACTGACGTGATGCAACTTCTTACAAGGCAGTTTGGTAATGTGCCATAGTAATTACCAAACTGCCTTGGTAGCATTGGTGCATGGGGTTGATAATGATCTGAATGGTTGAAGTCATTATCAACCCCTTGCCCCAATGCTACCAAGTAACAATGGAATACAGCAACAATGAGATCAAAACATCAACTGTCCCTTCTACATGTGATGGGAGACATCACTAAAATCATGACAAAAAAGCAACTTTTTTAAAAAACAAATCAGGACCCATGGTATATATAATGCATATCTGGGGAGCAAGGATTACAAAAATTAAACCATTGTGATTTGGCCCACAAAACTAGTGAAAGAGTTGTGTGACCCTGCCCCACATAATAATTACGTCCCACAATCCATGACTTTTCAATATGTATGCTCTATGTAATCTAACTAAGCTTGAAGAATTGTAATATTTTCTTTATGGTGCCACATAATTCCTCATAATTCCACACAACTATAAATATTGTTTGAAAATGTATTTAATATGCATCTATTTTCTCATTCATGTAAATTGATTACACAACAGTGAACAGTAAAATAAGTTATCTGCAGAAATGGCAAGTAAAATATCCATGTCACTGAATTGCAATGGACCACAGCAACAATAACAAGGTATCAATCATCCTCTCTGCAAGTAACATAGGACTAGTTGCTGTGATGTACTTCCACTCAGTGGGTTGGAAAATCCACACCCTATATGGGATCAATCTTATAGTTCAGTATTTTCTCTCTCCTCTACATTGTAACTTAATCACAATCTGATTAACTGCCGTATAATTAAATTCTATTCATGACGGCCAGGTCAAATTTAGATTCAAGAATAGCCTGACAGGAACTAGGTGACACAGTCAGCCAGCAGGCTGTACTTCCATGTCTGGAACCTGCGTTTCAATCCAACACAGAGAGATGAGGTGAATGTCTCCACTCTTTGCCAGCTGTAAGGCTCCTAAGTGAAATTAGTTTAGGCAATCCAACTGTTTCTATGGGCTGTGTCCCACAACATTAAACTGTCTTCAATTTGGTATTAGTTGGCAACCTCATACAGAGAGCCCGAAAAAGATAGCAGATATGGCAAATTAAAAACAATAACACACTGGTAAGGTAGGAAGTTTTCTTCTGAGGAAAGGATTAAGATACACTGGAGGAAGGTTTCCATTGTGCACTATATGTAGCAGCATCATAAATGTGCTTAAGATTTTGCTACATATAATGCACAGAGGTGTAGGGATTCTTTTCTTTGAGGCAGAGTTCCAATGGTGTGGGACCTTCCCCCAACGCTCCAGATCCATCCCAACCTCCGACTCGTTTTCCTAGGTCGGGGTTCATCGCACATGCACAGCGGGCTCCTGGTGGTATTTCTGCCACCAAGGTGGAGCCCACCAATGCAAGAGCAGAAACCTGATGCGCGGACACCACTACAGCATCAGAACATCTTAAATGGGCTGAAGTGCCCCAAAGCTGGCATCAAAGGTCCCACTGAAGGCCTCGGTTGAGATCAATGCCATCAGCAGGTAAGTGCTTGTGGCTGACTTGAGGAAGAGGGGGCCATTACAAGGCCCTCACCCTCCACGGGGGGAGCTTAAGGCCTTTACTGCTGCTTCCCAGGGGATAGCACCACTTTCCAAATGGTAGCACTGGAAAGAGGCAGAAAATGGGGCGGACAGGAGGGAAATCCTTCAGGGACCTGGACTTTGCCCCTGCCACCATTTGCATTCAGCAGGCAGAGAAGGAGTGGCCAGCAATGGTACTGGGACAAGGAAATCCCAGCGAGGCGGAGATAGATGATTTCAGGTGTGAATTCCCACCCACGACTTTATCCCCCAGTGTAGAATCGTACTGTGGGAGATTTACCCTACATGAAGTTGTGTTATACTATAATAACGAGAACAACTTTCATTTATGTGGATTTAATGTTTTATACACCCCAAGGTGCTTCCCATAGGTGGAACAGACACTGAGCAGTGGTAGGAGAAGAATTATGGGAGATAAACAAAGACACGGTCAAGAAATAGGTTTTGATGATGTTCTTAAAAGTGGGTGGAGATAGCAAGGATAAAGGAGTTAGGGTACAGACTTCCAGAGTGTACAGTCTAGTCAACTGAAGCCTTTGCCATTGGTGGGAAACAGAGGGAGGAAGGAATGCAAAGAAGGGCAAAGTCAGATGAACAGGGGACATGCATTGGCATTCAGGGCTGGAGGAGGCTATGGAAGTAGGCTATGAAGGGATATGTGAACCAGGACAACAATTTTGAATTCTTTGCTTTGAAAACTGGAAGCCAATGAGTTAATAAGGACAGGAATGATGGCGGATTAAGACTTAGTCTGGAGTAAAGTACTGGATGCCAGTGAGGAGAGTATTGGTGAAATTGAGCCTGGAAGTGATGATGAGTGGATGCAAGTTTTAGTGGTGTTGATTTGAGGTAATGGTGAAGACAAACAATGTTGTGGGGGTGGTTTTGGTGACTTTGAGTGACTGAAATGGAGCAGTGTTCAATTTCTCAGCACTGACATTTCTCACCTTGGTGAGTATAACAATAACAATACATTAAAGGACTGTGCCCTCACTAGATGCATTAACATATGATGGCCTGTCACCTCCTACTGCATGTCAACAGTAATGGAGAATTCTTTGCTAATGACTGAATTGGGGAAGTGATTTCTGAAAACTGCAAAGGACCAAGAAAAGAAGATAATGGCGCCACTAGCAGCATAAAGTGTGACTGAATGGTAAGAGTTGGCTCCATCTATATAATATTGGGGAAATGTGGAGATTGGGCTCCATCAACTGGCCTCTCCCCATCTCCAGGACAGAACCGCTGGCTGCCCAGTACCACTTACACATGAGAACTTTGAGAAATGAAGTAATCCTCTATGAATCACCCTAAAAATAACAATTTGATTTATGTATATTCAAAGTTGGATTTACTGCCCTGGTCAATGAAGCCAGGTTTGCCTTTTAAAATGATAAATTGGACCATTAGCAATCATGTTATCTGATTTTGATGGAGGTATTCAAAACCATGAAAAAGACAGAGTCGATAGGGAGAAACTGTTCCCATTGGCAGAAGGGTCAAGAACCAGGGGACATAGATTTAAGGTGATTGGCAAAAGAACCAAAGGTGACATGAGGAAAAACTTTCTTACACAGCGAGCAGTTAAGATCTGGAATGCACTGCCTGAGGGGGTGGTGGAGGCAGATTCAATCGTGGCTTTCAAAAGGGAACAGGATAAGTACTTGAAGGGAAAACATTTGCAGGGCTATGGGGAAAGGATGGGGGATTGGGACTAGCTGAATTGCTCTTGCAGAGAGCTGGCGCGGACTAGTCAGGCCAAATGGCCTCCTTCCGTGCTGTAGCCATTCTATGATTCCATTCTATGTCAGAATTTCAATTATGCAGATATGATGAAGTTGTCCAAGTTTTCTTTGTCTAAGAGAATTGCTGACACTCTGCTTATGACAAAATAAATTGAGGTAATTTTTCCCAGAATCTAGTGTGAGGAAGGTGATAATGGAATACATCTGCTTTGTCCATCTGCTGTCTACAGATGTCCTCTGTGGGATGTTGATAAACTGGAACTTCTTCAACTAGGATTGAGTGTGTGTAAAAGTATTGCTTGAGTATGATATCAATACAGATTACATAAAGAAGACACCTGAAAATCCTGCTGCTTTTACATAATTAACATTAAATAACAGGAGGGATTTCTTGCAAGGCTTCATACAAATAGTTCACGGAGAAAGAAAGAAAGAAATCAGATGCCTCTTTTCAGCCCTTTTTTTGCTGCCTTGTTTTTAGATTTGTTCCAATGCGATAATGAAGCTATTTCTGCCTGGCATTTTCACAGCTCTTCTTAATACCCTAATTTACACTGTCACTTTCATCCAGATTGAAACGAGCATCTCTACTGCTTTAGTACATCTCGAGCAATAACACTGTCCTGAATTGCATACCCAATTTCCGAGAAGTACTAAAAGCTCCTAAATGTTCTATATAAGCATCCTTAATGCTACCCTGAGCTCATGAAGTGCTTTTAAATGAGACCACCCCCAAAAATTGATTTCAATGCAGTATAAGGATTCATCAATTGCAAGGTAACCGCTAGTTAACATCTCCAAACCTTCTTAATGAGTTGAGCATTTGTTATGTACAGACTGAAGGCAGGTTCATACTAAATTCACCCCAGATACATTTTATTTAATTTAGAAGTGAGAAGCAATTTAGACAGTGGATTGATGAATTGTTGCAGTATTTGACATTATGACAAGTTTGATGTTGCGAATGTGAGCATGCATATTTGAAGCTCTAGACATCTCTTCCCCCATCACCACCAGTGCCAGCAGCAAAGATTACTGGCCTGAATTTCTACAACATTTTCATGGAATTGGAAACTGAAACCTGCGTGAGATTGGTAATGGAGCTTTGGATTTGTAGCTTTCAATTTGATATATCAGTACCAGCATTCTTCGTTACATGGGACATGGTATGACATGAAAACACAAATCAGCATTTCACTGCTCCAGGTTGTGCGAAAGGACCAAGCCTTAGATGAGGTTTGACACGTTATGCAGAATAAAACTTCCTTTGCACACCCTCTACAATGTTCCTTGACTCCATCCTTAGAATAACACTCTTCTGCTGCTCGAGGGTAACATTTCCCATTCCCTCCAGCCATTCCAATTTTGTGCTGTGGTTCCAAGCCTGTTAGACACTAAACTGAGACTTATTTCATCCAGTACCATTATGCCCAGCACTAAGAGGAGATTTTCAATGAAACATATAAAATTCTGACAGGGCTAGACAGACTGGATGCAGGGAGGATGTTTCCCCTGGCTGGGGGGTCCAGAACAAGGGGTCACAGTCTCAGGATACGGGGTAGGACATTTAGGACTGAGATGAGGAGAAATTTCTTCACTCAGAGGTTGGTGAACCTGTGGAATTCTCTACCACAGAAGGCTGTGGAGGCCAAGTCACTGAATATATTTAGGAAGGAGCTAGATAGATTTCTAGACACAAAAGGCATCAAGGGGTATGGGAGAGAGTAGGATTATGGTATTGAGATAGAGGATCAGCCATGATCATATTGAATGGCAGAGCTGGCTCGAAGGGCCGAATGGCCTACTGCTGCTTCTATGTTCTATGTTTCTATGTTTCACTCCACTCTCTGGGCTGAATTGAAACCCCAACTTCCAGAAGTAAAAGGAAGGTGTGTTAACTCACCTAGTCCTGAGAAAAATAGATATTGGTGATTGCATTCCTGGAGTAAGCTAAATTGGCCCATCTCAATTTGATGTATTCAATAATGGTTATGAGGAATGCTACGGCATGTTTTTTGTTAGAACTGAGATACAGGAGCTGATTATTACACAAGTTTGTGTCTCTGTCCCATATTCCAGCATAAAACAATGGCAGAGCACTCATTATAACTAGGACAAAGTTAGTTTTGAAAATAGAAAATGCTGGAAATACACAGCAGCTCAGTCAGCATCTGTAAAGGGAGACAAGTTGTGGTGTTTCAGGTGTGTACTCTTCATCAGAATTAAAGACTGAAAGATAACACATCTGAGCCATCCGTTGTGATGAAGGATAGATACCCAAAACATCATAACACGTCATTTGTCTTCACAAAAGTTGACTGATCCGATGTGCCTTTCCAGTATTTTCTGTTTTTATTTCAGATCTCCAGCATTTGCAGCTTTTCCTTTTTATTTTTAGTTGGAAAATAACAGATAAAGAAAGTTCAGCGAACAACCTCTGCAAGCCCAAAGCTAAAATCAGTTTGGCGGGGTTTTATGAAACTTCTCTTTGCTGCCCATTAATCTTTAGCTGAGTTTTATTTCTGGACTGGGACATAGAGATAGAATAGGGGGGGGGGGGAAATTGGATAAGGGCCGTTTTTGGGCATAGGTAGTGTGATGTGCTATTACCCCGCGCCCAATGATCCCTGCGCAGGCAGGACGCAAGTTTTGGCTGGCCCGAGGACTCACCTGCAATCAGCGTTCCATTCCAGGCCTTGCATGAGGAATCAATGCAAATTTGCACTTTTCACCACCAGGGGGAGCTCAATCTCTCAAAGGGAGGATGTTTCTTAGAAATCTCTTAAAGGTAGCTGGTACCTGTTATTTGCTGAAAATAACAATCTGTTGTCTGTACGGAGTCTGAACAGAGATCAGACGTCGCACAAATAAAACATAGACCCAGGCCCCGTCCCTATGTTTACAAACTGATGAGTTATGTTAAAGCATTGAATAAAGGTTGCGCAGTACTAAATCCCACATCCTCCAATCTGCACGCCAGGCCTCACCAATCTGCTGATCTGAGTTGGTACCAGGCCTGCGAGAGTGCATGCACCAAGGTTCTTTGCTGATGCTGTGAGACTTTGGTGCAAGAGGTGGACTGAAGGAGGGACATCCTATATCCACAGAGATGGGAGCAAGAGGCCCACCAGACATATATCCAAAAGGCAGTGGGAGGCAGCGGAGGAAAAAGTCAATGCCAGGCGCACAGCATCATGAACATGGATGCAGTGCAGGAAGAAGTTCACTAATCTGTAAATCCTGCATGGTCCCTTTAAATAGCACCAGTGGGGGGTCCTCCAGACACTCTAAGGCATATTCAGATGGTCGGGGTTAAGACTATGCGTTGAGTTGAGTGTTAAGTCCCAAAATGGTGTCTATCACTTTAAATCAGCATTGCACACTGATTGAAACCATTTTCTCCCTACTTTACATGATTCCAGCGCTCGTTATCTGCACCTGCGCTAACTCCTATACCAATATGGCGTCCACCGCACATCACGCTGGAAATGTGCGTGCGCATCCAAGAAGCCATCATGGATGTCAGAGGGGTCGCGAAACAACAGGCGCTACACGGCCCAATTTAGCCCGTATTTCTTACAAATCGCTTACAAATAACTTTCCTTTGATGATGTAACTTTCCTCTAATGATGTGGCATTTTCTTTGCTGCAAAAACACTGTTGCAAGCTGTGTCTGAGAAGGACAATGTCCCAAAAAGCTTCTGCATTTATGAGCACAATACTTTGTCTCTCTGTTGTGTAATAAATTTCTTTTACTTCACAGGCACTTAAGTTTATCCACCAAAAATAAACAAAGACGCTAATGAGGGGGTGGGTCACATAAATGCTTCAGTTACTGGGAAGTAGTAATTAGTCACATGGGATCTTAGATTGTTTTTCTTTCATTTGATGACAAGCAGCCTCATATAACCAAGAACGTTCTGGCATGTGAGAGGATGCCTGCCTGGGAAATGGCTGTCAAGTGCTATAAGCTGACTGCTAAATTCCACAATACCTTCACGTTTGAGAGAAGCAGTGAAGATAAACAGCCCTGGCAAAACACCAATACTAAGAAACAAATGACAAGAAGAGGACTTCCCTTTCAGAAACATTGGGGGCAATTTTCACCTTCACTGCTCGGGTGGTAAATAGGTGGAGCCGATTGCCCGCCCATTTTTGAACACGCACAATTTCCTTTTCCATTGGAAATAAAAATCGTGAGGTTCCATAGAGGGAGGATGATTTCCTCTGCCAGTTTACTGCCTACGTGATGAAGGTGAAAATTATCCCCATCCTCCTATCGTAGACATTATGGGCTCAATTTTGAAATGGTGGCGGGTTGGCAGCGGGGGGTGGGGGGGGGGGTGGCGGGGAGGGGGTGAAGGTGCGCGCGGCGATCTAGGGCTGGAAAATTCCCGAAGGAGAGGCAGAAACTTGGTGAAGCAGCAGGATATAAAACCTTTTGCTGCTTAAAGGGGCAATAGCAGCACTGGAAGAAACAACAACCGGGGCAACAAGGTAGCTAGGTTGAAGAAACAAACGGCGTATTTCATAAAGCCGGACATGTATGTCCTTTTAACAGAAATGTGAAGCCGGAGAGATGGGATGGCTGGGTCAGGGGCCGTAGACCCACTTTGTGGCAGGAGATGTTTATGGCAGTGAGCACCATGTCTTAGAACCCTAGGACTCCTTTGCAGTGCAAGAGGAAGTGCAATATCCTCGCCAAAGCAGCCAAGATAAGCTACCTTCGCCCCTGACCCTTCCATGCAATCTCATTATATATGTGGCACGCCTTCAGTCATTACCCTCAAGTTGCCGGAGGAGGCAGAGGTGAAAGTGGGATCTGGAAGTGGGGAGCGGAGGCTCCACAAAAATCAGCTCCTGACTCCTGAGTCTGTGGACTCAGTTCTCTGTGGTGCTGCTATAAACAGAAGGATGCTGGATGAGCATCACACTCACACGGAAGTTCCAAGGGCTATTTTAGAGGACCTGAGACAATTGGCTGGGGCCAAGGCAAAGTTTAATGCCATCCTTAGTGCTAACATCTCAGAAGTCCTGAGATGAGGGTCACCATGGTCCCAAGAGGCTCATGACATCACAGCATGGCCAAACACCACTGGCAGCCCTGGCCTTTGAGTATCACCTCAGCACAGCGCCAGGATAGGTTTAAGAATGTTACAGAGAGGCACTGGGGTAGGCACAGTGGTAAAAAGAAGCACCTGTTCTAAACATTTTTTGCACAGTAAAACCACTTTGTCACATGAAGTCCAGTGTTTAAGGACCGCTGGTTAGCCCTTAAAATTCCCGGAAATACTAGTCGAAGCCTGCGTCGTGAGTGGCCCCTACCATCTTAGCAATGGGCCGAATGCCCGTGCAGATTGGGCGCAGGCCTCTGCCCTTCTAAATTGGTTATCGTTGTGCATGTTCTTCAATGTTACTAAGCTATCTTAATTAGAATATCAGTTCCTTGATGCCTACTGTTAAAACTACTGAATTGATGCTATAAAATTCGACCTCCACATGGCTTATTACAATTATAATATTCACCATATTCTGAGCTTCTAGAGATTTCCCTACACTCTAATTAGTTAATTTGCATCAACACTGTAATGTTTCCTTCCAATTAGCTCCAGAAATTGTTCTTCATAGTTAATGGTGCAAGGAATAGTCTTAAGAAACTTTTATAAACTCGTTTTGGCTGCAGCTCCTAAATCTGATGGGCAGATTCACATTCTTGATATATTCTAATGTAAATAGGAGACCATTTGAAATGTCCATTTATTATCAGCAGAGTTAAATCTAAACAAAATGTGCACATTTCCTTTCAGTATGCCTCATCATAAACATAATAGGGTTGACTTTAACCGCTGGCAGTGGTGGAGAATGGACGGTAGCGGATCTGCCTTCCGTTATACACCCTGCCTGATTTTCCTTTCCATTGACTTCATTCCAAAAGGAAAATCAGGTGAAGTGTCTAATAGGCGGCCGATTCACTACCGTCCATTCTCTGCCACTGCCGATAGTTAAAGTCAGCCCTCATAAGAACATAAAAAATAGGAGCAGGAGTGGGCCATACAGCCCCTTGAGCCTGCTCCGCCATTCAATAAGATCATGGCTGATCTTTGACCTCAACTCCACTTTCCTGCCTGACCCCCATATCCTTGATTCCCCTGGAGTCCAAAAGTCTAGAAATCTCAGCCTTGAATATACTCAACAAATGAGCATCCACAGCCCTCTAGGGTAGAGAATTCCAAAGGTTCGCAACCCTCTAAGTGAAGAAATTCCTTCTCATCTCAGATTTAAATGGCCGACCCCTTATCCTGAGACTATACCCCTTAGTTCTAGACTCTCCAGCCAGAGGAAAGATCCTCTCAGCAGCTACCCTGCCAAGCCCCCTCAGAATCTTAAATGCTTGATGAGATCACCTCTCATTCTTCTAAACTCCAGGAAGTATAGACCCGTGGGGCCTGGAGAGGGAATGTGTGGTGTCCAGTGATCCAGTAAGAACAAAAGGTGAGTGGAGAATACAGGCATTGATCCCGCTACCTTACATGCTAGGTGAGCACTCTATCATTTGAGCTAATTCCTATGGCCTGGAATTTTCTCAGACCTGTTCCTGCACCGCTGCCGTAACTTTACCGGAAATGTGGTATGTTTATGTGTGTAGGAGGGGTTTCTGCTGACACTACAGCGGTGGAGCAGCAGCAGTTCTGAAGGAATTCCCGTCTCTATTTCTATAAGTCTCTTTTGCTGTAACAGGTCCAGCCTGGTCCTAGGCACCGCATGTATTTCCCTGCAATTCCTGGCTGTTGTTTTCCTTTTTCTTTCTGCCAATAGTCCTTTATCTGTGCCATAATGGTTCTTTTTCTGATATATTCTCTCTGAACTTGAGGCTGAGTCACTGAAGAAGATATTTTGGGCATTGTAAGTCCAGGTTCCATTGCTTTTGTTTATAGGAAAATGTGCTCATCGACAAGAGAAATTTCACTCTCATTGTGCCTTCAATCTAACCACAGAAGAACATCCTTTACTGGATGAGTGTGAAACTTTAATTTCCCAATTCAGCCTTCTGGCTCCTCCAAGTGTGATGCCAAATTAGAAGCACTTTCATGCTGTGGGCCCACGCCCACTCGGAACTGGATCGATTCTGTCCAAAACCATTTTGTATAGGATCCATATAGCCAGCAAACTGAGGAGACTTTCATCCTGTCAGTCAAGGTTGGATCCTCACCCAGACCCCAGAGGTGAAGGGCCAGATTGCGATCAATCCATAGCACTGGAATATTATTGGAGACAAATGAATGAAGTTATTGAGGTGCAGCTGAGGGAGAGATTTAGAAGAAATCACTGGATGCTGAAACCCCTGTCTAATTGCCATATTTATTGTCATCACCATCATTAATCTTTGCAGCAGTAACAGTATTCCTTCCAAACGATGGAATGTCCCCACTAGGCAGGCACAGCTTAATTTGTTTATGGGGGAAGATTTCCTCGGTGTAATAAAATCATAAACCTGTTCATGAAGACTGGGCTTACAACTTTATTACACTCAGTGCGGAGAGGAAATCTTTCCCGTATATGTTGTATTTGTTTTCTACATGTGTTATGCTCTTATCATTAAAATAGATAAATATATATAGATGGTTTGGAATTGTAAAAGTATGCACATATTTTATCATCAATATTTGGTAATAAGCACCCAGTGATTTCGACAAACTTTGTCCTTCACTCCATTCTTTTATTTCCAATAATAATTTATTTTCCTCTACTTCAATATTTACCTCCACTACCCGCTCCTTTTTTAAAATTCATTCTCAAGATGTAGGTGTTGCTAGCAAGGCTGGCATTTATTGTCCATCCCTAGTTGCCCTAAGAATGGGCCATCTTAAGCCGCTGTAGTCAGTGTGGTCTCCCACACTGTTTTTTATTCTTTGTAGCGGTTTGATACAATTGAGTAGCTTGACTTCAGTTAAGAGTCAACCAGGTTGGTGTGGGAGTGGAGTCACATATAGCTCGCACCGAGTAAGGCTGGCAGGTTTCCTTCCCTAAAGGACATTAGAACAGTGCACACCACATCATACCATCAGTAACAGATGGCTTGGTGAATCAGTTGGGTTTTTACAACAATTTGCTAGATTGACTGTCACTTTTTTTTACTGATACCTGCTTTTTATTTCCAGATTTTTTTTAACTGAATTCAAATTCTCAAAATGCCATAGTGGGATTTGAACTTACGTTCTCTAGATTATTGGTCCAGGCCTCCAGATTACTAGTGCTCAGCTTCCTTTTCTTTGCTCTCCTTTTCCCTAATTTCAGTGTTCAGAATAGTTTACTTTATCGACAGTTCCTGGTTTTCCTGATGTTTTTACCCCTACATCCTCCATCTTATTCAGACCCTTTCATTTCTCCAAGGAATCTCATTGTTTTCTAGCCAACATATTTCTGAGGTATGAGTCTTTTGTTCAAAACTAGTGTCTCTATGGGAGACTTCTAACCACAAATATCCCCCCTGCTGCCTCTCTGGTTTAGCATTTTTGATTGACAGTTGCAGAGCTGAATCAGAGGCCAGCACTCTCCCAGGCAGTGGGTTCAGGCTCCTGGTAACCCATCAGACTCTGGGACCCACAACCTTGTTAAGAATCTCCCTCACACACCCTTTCTTCAATTCAGTCTTATATACCAAGTTTCACATCAGCTTGATAACTTGGTAAAGATCCTTTCCATAGCTGACTAAACTTCTCGATACCTCCCCCCCCACCCCATCCCCCACAGTTAATCACTGAAGTATATAGCCAAACATAAGAAGGCTTTTATACATAAAAGTTATTGTGTACTTCGCTTGCACCATTGGAAGGTGTTGCTGAACATCTGCTCAGACTCACTGCAGGTGCTCCAACATCTTTGTTGTTAGGAATCCTGTGCGTCAATGTACAACTTGTAGAAGAAACCGGCAGCACATCAAGGTGGTAAAGTTGGCTGTCTTCCACACATCACCGCAAAACATATTCTGTAGTGTGGATTCACAGACTAATGTTTTGTATGCTCGATGAACATATGGCAACCAAACATCCCATTTCTTCAGATGCTCACATACGCTCTTTGAAAGAATCCTTCTAATGTGTGGATGAATCTTTTCGCAAAGCCATCTGTTACTGATGGTATGATGTGGTGCGCACTGTTTTAATATCTAACGATCATTTTGCCTTAGTAAAACACTATGGGGGAAAAGTTGGATAAGGGCCGTTTTTGGGCGGGGGTAACGTGATGCCCCATTACCCAATGCCTGATGGCCCCTATGCCGGCAGCACGTGAATTTCGAGCTGCCTGCTACTTACCATGATATCTCCGTGCAGCCAGCGCTACGCACGCTGCTGAGAGGCTGCATGGAGAATGAGGAAATTGGAAATGGGGTGTGTACAGCGCATGTCATCAGCAGCCTGCACCTCTTAAAGGTGCAGGTGCACATTTCAAATGGGACATGCACAGTTCACTAGGATAATTCCATGGATGGCAGGACCAGTGTGAGAGAGGACCCCATGCTTCTCAGATGATGCACTGGAGGCCCTGGTGGAAGTGATGGACGAAAGGAGGGCCAAAATGTACCTGCAGGGTGGCAGGAGATGCTCCGGACTGCAGCTCCGCAGGCATTGGCAGGCTGTGGCACAGTAAGTGAATTGAAAGAGTATGGCACCACGCACGTGGGTGCAGTGCCAAAAGAAATTCAATGATTTGACACGAGGGTCAAGGTGAGTGAATGCAAGTGTCAAGTGACACATTCTATCAACTGCACCTCTGCTCCGTGCATCACACTCCCCGTCACCCACCCACCAACAAACACTGCCCATCCATATACAATACTGCACTCGGCATGCTGCATCTCACCCGCACATAGTACCACACTTGCAGGCCACACATCAGCACTCACAGGTCACACACACTGGCAGCTATTCGATCACAACAGGCACATCACCCACCCATCTTGAAGGATACTCACTCACACACTGTCCCCTGTCTTGCAGGAGAAGGTGGCGCATAACAGCCGGCAGCAGGAGGGACCTGAGGGTGGACGGGGATGCTTATCCCCCTAGAGGAGGAGGAGGAGATAGCTGTGGGCCATCGCTGCAGCCGTGAAAACATGCCGCGCTGGAGGTCCCAATGAAGGGGTGTCTGCATATCTAATGCTCCTTCTCCTTTCCCACATCTCCCTCCTCCCATAATCTTTTCTAACTCACCTGCTGCAGATGCTGTCAGCACACACCTCTTACTCACTCTTCTCCCCACTCCACAACTCAACCTGTTCCCCTTTGTCATTTCAGAAACCCAAGAACACGTGATGGCACCGTCCAAGGAGGAAGAGGAGGAGGACACTGAAGCTACACCATCACTCGATCTGACACTCGCTTCCACCAGCTCAGAGACTGACACTGCGCATCCTTTAGAGGTTAGGTTAGAGGAGGGATCTGCACATGGTGAGACACCGAGCACAAGTGCGCAGGAGCCGGGGCGGGGGGAATGGATACCACAGGTACCAGCTCGCCGGAGGACGAGGTCGCTCACTAGTTCTGCTGCAGAGGAGTCAGATGAGGACTTCTATGGGCCAGGCTACAGAAGATGGCTGATGGGCGTACACCAACAAATGCTTGGGGAATGGGAAAGCCTGCCAGAAAGCCTGAGCACAATGAGAAGGGGCATGGAGGAGTCCAGTTCCAACTTGGCACAGAGCTTTGCACAGAGCTTGGAGCCCATCCTTTCCCACATGAACGGGTGGTCACCTCCATCAGCACACCTGTGGAACCTAACATGATGCAGCATCTGATGACCAATGTCGTGGCTTCCATTGTAGCACAAACCGATGTCATCAAAGGTCTGCAAGCTATGGTTGTAGCTCAGACTGCTGCAATGGAAGCTCAGACTGCTGCTATCGTGGCTCTGGGGACCACTGTGGAATGGGGCTTCCAGGGCCGTCACAGCACTCCAGCAATGCGTTCTCCAGCCAATCATCAAGATTGCTGAGGCGCCGCCTCGGGAGGGTGGCAGTGGAGCCATGGCAGTAGGACCGCTCTGTCCTCTATCAGGATGATAGCATTCCTGATTCCACCCCTGCCACTCTGCCAGTGCCCCTGTTGTTGCCTATCGGCCAGCCAGGCCAGACTGCTGCAGCCCGGGCTGAGATGGTGCAGTCGGAAGCCGGGCCCTCCCGGCCCAGAGTTGCTCGAGGTCGTCCTCCAAGGCCATCTGCATGCTCCTTCGTTGAAGGTCAGCAGCCTCCCACCACCCATGCTCCAGCCACTGGGGAAGCACCTCATAGGAGCACTAGGAAAGGTAAAGGCACATGAGAATAACCTGAAACAATCTGACCTCCTCAGTGCACTCAGATGTGTAGATTTTAATTTCGAGTGCTGAATCGACACTCAATGGGCAGGCAATTGTGCCATCCACTATTATAATGATCGGGCCTCATTAGCCAATGTCAGGCGTGCTAGCCATGAGTTTTCTGGCATAAATTGGCAGTTAAGCCATTGCGGGGAGGGAGGGGTTGGATTTCAGGTGGGGGTCAGCATCAGTATACAGAGAAGTTGCATCTCTTAAAACAAGATGCAAGTGAAGACGTCATTATTTTCCTGCACAAGGGTGGTAAAGATGAAGGTTCTCTAATGGCACCGTTTAGGGCACCAAGATTTTTGGGCGCTGTCGTGGAGACCTTGTTGGAGCAAGTGAGGGTGCCCAGGGAAATCCTCTTCCTCTCCAGTAGGACTAGAGTCCCAAGATAAGCCTGCAGGGAGATCTCTGAGCAAGTAAACGCAGTGAGCTTTACACCTAGTATATTGTTGCAATGCCATAAAAAGTTTACTGATCCGATAAACTTGGCCAAGCTATGAATTACTTTTTGTAATGTCTCCTTCTCTGCATCACACCTCTCCACAGCTCTTCCTTCTCTCTCCCCTTTAATTAGTGGGCTCTGTACCTATCTTTATAAGTCCTTATCAAACTGTTGTTAGTCTGGCCTTCACGCCACAGTTCACATTATCAGTCTGCTTAATCTTGTATAAAACCCATGCCTGGTACTTGAGCCTCTGTGAGTCTCCAGGTCTAGACGCAGATGTAGGATTTTCTCTCCAGTTGTTGCAGAAAGCCATTAGTGTTTCTACAAGTTATTGTTGTACAATTATGAGATTGAAGTGGGCAGAGATGGTTTATCAGGGTTTCACACAAAGCTTCAAAGTCACCTTGAAAATCTTCTGCAAACTGAGTGCATAAAATAGTTCCAATGATCTGATAAACAAGTTTCTGCAATGCTTGATACCCACCACTAGATGTCTTCATACTTTGCTTAAGATGTACCTTTCTCTGGCAAATAAGAGCTCATTTGAATGGTTATTATGAGCTGAAAGTGATCAAAACAATCTCTGAATGAAGTATACATTACACTATGCAGTAAACATGTTTGCCGGATATTGCTGGTGTGCGCTGAATAAACTGGCCACTTGAGAAGCATCTGTGCTATTTTTGTTTTCTTTTTCAGATTCATCCTTAAAAGTATAGGTGGATTCCCATTCCACTAAGGACTAGCATTTGGAAAGGGTCCAAGAGCTCTGATGATCCTTCTACATGGCTCAGTAGGTAGCACTCCTGCCTCTGAATTAAGAAGGTTGTGGGTTCAAGTCCCACTCAAGAGATTGAGGGAGTGCTGCACTGTCAGAGGTGCCGTCTTTCGGATGAGACCTTAAACTGAGACCCCATCTGCCCTCTCAGGTGGAAGTAAAAAATCCCATGGCACTATTTTGGAGAAGAGCAAGGGAGTTCTGTGTCCTGGCCGTTATGTATCCCTCAACCGACATCAAAAACAGATGATCTGGTCATTATCACATTGCTGTTTGTGGCACCTTGCTGTGTGCATATTGGTGACCACATTTCCTACATAACAACAGTGACTGTACTTCATTGGCTGTAAAGCGCATTGAGATGTCCTGAGGTCATGAAAAGTGCTGTATAAATGCAACTCTGTCTTTCTTTAGCAAGCTGAATATAAAACCAAATGCTAAGTGAACTCGTACCCACTAATGAAAAATGGGGCAGAGTTTTTGGGCCGAGTGGCTTTTTCCTAAAATTCCCACACTGGAACAGATTTGTGTGATTACACTCCTGTGAAGTGCCTTGGGAAGTTTTACTACCTTAAAGGTGCTATATAAATGTAAATTGTTGTTGTTTGATCCGGTCCCAGAATACCCATGCTCCTATGTACATAGTAATGTAAGTTTTAGCTGTTGATTATGTATGGGTTAAATTGTTATCTAACACTTGTGCAAAAGAGGCTTCACCACAATCTCGAGATTCTGTGCTCACCCATCCTCCACCACTTCACACTACTGGCAGGAGTTACTGGACAGGAATTAGATGGGGCCATACCCTCATTTTTAGTTCCTCGCATCCATGGGAGCTAAGGTCCATTGCAGCACAGCCACTGAGATCAGCTAACTTAAGCTATGAGCAAGGGTCAAAGCTGGGTCCTTCCTGGGTTGTATAGTACCACATCACACAATTCATCTACTCACTGATCCATCAGAAGAGTTCAGTGAGGCACACATATTGTGTTGGTCTTAGTTACTATCAGTAGGAAAATCTAAGCAATGGTTGGCAAATTAGATTTGTGATTAATTGCCTTTACGTTGCTTTTCCAAATATAGTTGTGATAAATTCTTTAAATGTTGTATTAAATTAAAGTATTGGTTAAATACATTACAAGCTGAATACCCGAGTGCAGAAATACATTTAATTGTGAATAAGATTTAGTTCACTTTATGCAGTGGGTGATGAAAGTCAAGGGAGATAGTGAGGGTTAATTGCATCAGCAAATTCAAGAGAGAGTTGAAGAAGTACTTAGAGAAAAATTGATAAAGGGTTATGAGAGGTATAATGGGATATAATGCATTCTAGACACTGGGACTGGCTAGATTTGCCAGATAACGCTCCTGTGAAGTGCCTTGGGAGGTGTTACTATATATAATTGCAAGTAGTAGTAGTAGTAGTTTTTGTTGTTGTTGTTGATGATGATGATCTGGTCCTTCAATACATTGTAATGTGATGATTTCAGCTGTTGATTATGCATGGGTTTAACTGTTCTCTCACACTTGTGCAAAAGAAGTTAAGTGGCTCTTGCAAACAAGCATTTTCCTAGAAACTTTAACCACATGTACCCACATGCAATGCTAAAAATCCAAATTACCTTAAAGCTAATACAATATTTTAATGAGCAGCCCCCACTTTTACTGAGCAAATGATGTTAAATGTGTTTTGGTTTTGGTTTGGTAGAGAGAACGCAATGACATTTCCAATGAAGCAGTCAGTTCAGAACTGACCAAAAACGGGCTGCATGAAAGGCAGCTGGTTTACCTGGGGTGGTTTTCCATTAGGTATCTTTGTTGTTTTGGGGCTGTGAAAAATGACATGAGAATTTCATGTCAGGTGGGCATTAATGTAGGGTTTATTGTATTGTACTTAACAAGGTTGGGGCTAGTTTCCTTGTGGGAAATCAAGCTGCCTGCATTCAGGCTTCAAAAAATATTGTTTGTTGAGCTCACATTCTTCATAACATCAGTGAGTTGACGATTTTTACAGCTAACATCCTTTAGCTGGATGGATTATATACACCTCTGTTCTTTCATAAAGATTCTTATACATTGACATGTGTATTTTAATTTCTCACGTTTTATTTCTCCTTTTTCGCTTCTATTTCCAGTTTTGTTTCTATCATTTTCTTATTTTGAATTCATTTTCTTAAGAATAGCTAGTAAAGCACCGAAAGAATAACAGCCAGGAGGGAGAAACAGGGCTGCATCACAATCTTTTAGCTGACATGTTGTGATAAATCATAAGAGATAAACCAAATGCTTTATTTGTCATCCATCTCGTGATTGTGTTACAGGACTCTAATTTGGGCCATGTAGTGCCTGTTGTGTAGGCGCTACGCGGACTCCTAAGGACCCAAAATGACATCCGGAATGTGCGTGCACACTTTTAATGTGACATATGCCGGATGTCATATTGGTAAAGGCGTTTGTGCACGCGCAGATAACGAATGCCAGCAGCGTGTAAAGCAGGGAGAGTGTGCGGTAGATCAGTGTGCAACACTGATGTAAAGGGACGTGCTCGCCAAATTGGGTTTTGAGGAGGCAATCCGCTATTGGATCCGACTGTTTTATGCAGACATCCGTAGTGCAGGCCTAATCAACGGGTGGGAGTCAGAGATCTGGAGTCAGGCAGGGCTGTCCTCTCTCCGCGGTCTTGTTCGTATGTTGTATCGAGCCGTTTGCCATCATGAAGGACGCAGGTATCAGGGGGGTGATAATCCCAGGCAGCGGAGGCTCTCAGGTTAAGGCCTCCCTGTACATGGACGATGTCACCGTCTTCTGCTGCGATCAGCAGTCAGTCCACACACCGATAGGCATCTGCGGCCGTTTCCAACTGGCCTTGGTGGCCAGAGTGAACCGAAGTAAGAGCGAGGCCATGTTCTTTGGCAGATGGGAGACTTAATCCTTTGTCCCCTTCACCGTCAGTTTCAACTCCCTGAAGGTGCTGGGGATCTGGTTCAGGGGGCCCCTGGCCTGCACAAAGAACTGGGAGGAGCGGATCGCCAAGGCCAAACAGAAGCTTGGTATGTGGCTGGGGCAAAACCTCTCCATAACCAGCAGGAACTTAGTGATAAGGTGTGAGGTACTTGCGATGTTGCTCTACGTGGCCAAGGTCTGTCCCATTCCCCACAACTCCACCGTCACAGTCACCCGAACTATCTTCCACTTTGTCTGGAGGACCAAGGTAGAATGCGTCTGCAGGGCCACCATGTACAAGCTCCCAGACAAAGGGGGGAAGAGCATCCCCAATGCCACTCCGATCCTGATGGCCACCTTTGTGTGTGGCTGCCTCAGGACATGTGTAGAGCCCCAGTACACAAACACTGAGTGTCACTACATGCTGAGTTTCTACCTGTCCAACACACTGAGAAGGCTGGGTCTGGCCACGCTGGCTGAGCGGGGGCAGGACGTCCCGTCTAGCTGGACCATCCCTCCCCCACCTGTCCCAGGTGGAGAAGTTCCTGAGGAGGAACCCCTTCGACCACAAGGCCGTCAGACTGTGGTCAACACAAAACATCCTGAGAGACCTGCAAGGAAAGGAGGATGGACTCGATCGGGCTTTTCCCTGATCAGACGATTGATGCCATTTGGTAGAACGTCTCATCGCCGGAACTGACCAACAGGCAGCAGGATGTTGCCTGGATTGTGGTGAGAAAGGTCCTCCCAGTGCAGTCCTTCCTACACGCACAGAATCTCAGCGCCACCGCAAGCTGCCCTCGAGGCCGCGCGCGGGGAGGAGACCGCCGTCCACCTCCTGATGGACTGTCCCTTCACGCAGAGGGTGTGGTGAGAGATGCGTTGGTATTCATCCCTAACAGCTTGGTAACACAGGACGCTGTGTTCTACGGGCTGTTCTCCAGGACGCACATGGAGACAGATTATCACCTGCGGTTGGAAGACCATCAACTCGATGAAGGAGGCCCTTTGTTACCCCCGAAATTTGCTGGTCTTCCAGCTGAAGGAGCTGTCCACGACCGAGTGTTGCCGACTGACACACTCCAAGGTCCAGGAGTGCAAGATGCGGCCTACACAAAGGCTCTATGGGGAAAGGCCACCGTACAATGCCACCCCACCTTGTATTGTACAGAATGTATTAGAAAATATGTACTGTGTTTTTAAAATTGTAACAATGAGATCATAGTGTATACGATCTGTACTGTATTGCTTTGAACTGCTGTGCTGCATTTTGTGCCCTATATTTGAACTGTGTGTATCTTTACGTTTTATGAAATAAAGTATATATTGAAATTTTAAAAAAGATTTAAAGAGACAGATAGGATTTTGGAACTCAACCCTCCAGCCAATGCACTGTCTTAACCTCGCATAGCTGAACAGGTCGTAAATAACATTGCTATTTAAAGGGATCATGCAGGATTTACAGGTTAGTTGCTAGATTATTGCTTCTGGCTGCTGATGCATTTGTTTTTGGAGGTCTCTTATACTTGAATACTAGGACGAGGGGCCATAGCCTACAAATTAGAGCCAGGACTTTCAGGAGTGAAGTTATAAAACGCTTCCATACGCAAAGGGTGGTAGAAGTTTGGAACGCTCTTCTGCAAATGGCAGTTGATGCTAGCTCAATTGTTAATTTTAAATCTGAGATTGATAGATTTTTGTTAACCAAAGGTATTAACGGATATAGGGCTAAGGCGGGGTAGATGGAGTTAGGTCACAGATCAACCATGATCTCATTGAATGGCTGAACAGGATCGAGGGGCTAAATGGCCTACTCCTGATCCTATCTTCCTATTGTCCTATAATAAAATTTCAATACTCTACAGGGAATGGGCTGGCTAGTTGACAGGCAACAGCAAAGGCACTGGTGGAGGGGCAGGGGTGGGACAGGAATGATGTCATCCTGAGAGAGGACAGCAGGTTCATGTTCCATAAAGCCACTGCAATTTGCTTACTCCTGTTATGTGCTACCTTCTCCTGCAAGAAAGCGGGATGTGTGTTGGTGAGTGTCTTGCAAGATGTTTGTGTGATGTGCCTGTCATGGAAGATTAGCTGTCAGTGTGTATGGCCTGTGAGTTGTGGGTGTACGGCTTGCAACAGTGGTAATGTGTGAGGGTGAGAGGAAGCATCTGATTGGAAGAGTTGAGCATTGATTGAATGAATTTTTTGGTAGGTGGGTGATGAAGGGTGTAGTTTATAGAGCAGTGGATGTGGCTAGTGGTGCAGTGGGTAGGAGATGCCACTTGATAGTTGACCTCACTCACCTTAACCACTCATGTCAAAGCATTGAACTTCTTCCTGCACTGCATCCATGTTCGTGGTGCAGTGCGCCTGGCATTGACTTTGTTCCTTACTGCCTCCCACTGCCTCTTGAACATATATCTGGAGGGGCTCTTGCCCCCCCCCCCCACCACCATCACCGCGGATATTGGATGCCCCTCCTTCTGTCCACCTCTTGCTCCAAGGCCTCTAGTGCATCATCAGAGAACCTTGGTGCACACTCTCTGCAGGCCTGGTACAAACTCAGATCAGCGGATTGGTGGGGTCTGGCGTGCAGATTGGAGGATGTGGAATTTAGTAGTAGCAAACTTTATTCAATGTTTTAAAATAAGTCAACAGTTTTAAACATAGGGATGGGACTTGCATCTGTGTTTTACGTGTGCGACGTCCGATCTTCGTTCAGACTCCATGCGGACCTGTATCTTACATTTTGCAAATATAAGAGTCCTGCAAATGTTGAGCAGCCCAATTGTTGCTCATTAAAAATTCCAGAGGTCCCATCATCACCATGCTGCACTAAAATCACTTCCCAATTGACTTCCTTCAGCCACTCTGCACCTTCCCTTTAAGAGTTACAAGCTGCCATTAAGTGGTGCAAGCCACTCGCGATATCTGGGCCCCCTGCTGGTGAGCAGCCACTCAACAACGCAGGAAGTGCTTGCTGGACACAGCAATCAGGTAAATCACCAGGTAGCACAAATGTTACATGCTGCCTGCCGCAGGTTAATCGCACCCTGCGACCCCCGCGCTCGGTTTCGGGGGTTATCCAATATAACTCGCACAGTCTTTTGGTTCTTCTTTAATATCTGGTATTTCTTTAAACTGTAATAAGTAGATTTGTTAATCCATAATTTTTGAAGTGTTACTACACACTTACTGCTGTAATACCGATCGTGGAGATAGTTGTGAAAAAAAGTAAGACTTTCATTTATATAGTGCGTTTCATGACCTCAGGCCAGCCCAAAGCACTTTACAGCCAATGAAGTATTTTTGAAGTGCAGTCACTGTTGTAATGTAGGAAACGTGGCAGTCAATATGCGCACAGCAAGCTCCCACAAACAGCAATGCGATAATGACCAGGTAATCTGTTTTTAGGTTGTTTTTTTTGAGAGAGATAAATGTTGGCCAACACGGCAGGAGAACTCCTCTGCTCTTCTTCGAATAGTGCCGTGGAATCTATTCCATCCACCTGGGAGGGCAGTCAGGGCCTCGGTTTTATGTGAGAGTAAAGCCATACATATTGGAAAAAAAAGCATGAAACATTGTTGGGGGGAGAAATGCATGAAAGAACAGAAATCAAATGGTCATTGGATTTCAATGTCATCTTGGTATTTCATAGTAAGTTGGACTGTATGGAGGAGAAATTCGAGTAGCGTCAAACGGGCAGCTCAATGCGAATGTGTGCCTGGAGACGCAGCCCAGGGCCTGATCGAAACTGGGCCTCGGGCCTCATTTGCTTGAAATCAGTGATCTGCAGATGCAAATCGAGCAACCCGGCGCAGCTCGCCGGTCAGGGCCGTAGGAATTTCAGCTGGCTCCTGGAGGGTGGGGATGGCGAACTGGAGGGAGCGTGAGCTTGGACTGACAGCAGCCTGCAGTAATTTTGTGGAGACAGGGGGATCACCCCTGCCCCTCCTGGCTCCACAGACATGAAATTATGAAATAAAAGATCCTGCCTATTGGGGGACATCTTCCAGCGGCGCCTTTAAGGACCGCTGGTTAGGGAACTGAAGGCCCGGAACAACTTGGAGGAGCAGGTGTGGTGCAAGCTCCACTCGGTTAATGACCAATTTCATTCGGGTCCTTACAACTGGCGTTAGGATCCCGATTTGCACATGCCGGGCACCTAGCCCCTGTTTCAGGCGGATGCCCTACGCACTTGGAAGTTGCCGGCTTCCAATTTGGCAGCCAGCGCACTTCCAGGGGAGATAGGGTGCGAGAGATTGCGACCTGAAATACATCCTTCAAACCTCACTTTTGCGCTCAAAAGATGGCCGTAACGAGGTTGAATTTCTCCGCCTATGTTTTTCATATCCTGTGTGGCTGGCCCAGGTTCTGTGAAATTGAGAAGACTTTCCGCAACTCCTCTTTAAAAAATTGACAAAAAACTACCAGAAACTCACTGTCAATGTGCATCTTTGACCCCAACAGTCCTAATCGGTCGCCTTCCGATCCCCTTTTGTGGGGGAAAGTGCATGCTTGAGGAGATTCTGGGAGAGGAAGCAGAGGGCATATTCAATGAAGAATACTTCCAGTTCTCATGAGTTGAACCAGAAAACTATAGTAGTGGATATTTCCTTAGACTTATTTAAAACAGTAAATCACTCAATCAGATCATAAGAAAAGAAACCTTAAATCCCTTAACCCTATAAGAGATCATGTTCTGATTTCAAACTCAGGGCTGGGTCCCCTCCTATTGAAAGTATATGTTGGAAATTTGACCCCGCACTGTGCATAATTTTCCAAAAATTAATTTAAATGATGAGAAAAATCATGCGCGGCCCATGCCCAAATTTATGATTTGTAGTTCCAGTGGACAAGGCCAACTGCCAGAAGAGCAAGGTGGAAATTTGACCCCTTATATGTGTTCTTATCCGTGGATGTTGTTTTTTTTATTATTAACACTGTGCATAACCTTTGAAATTTGAAGCAAATTTCACACCTGACCGAGCAAAGACCATGAGATTTGACCAAGCATCCTGTGAGAGACATCGGCCGAGAAATTGGATCATGCTGGGCCCATTTTACAGGTATAAAATGGGCACCTACGGGCCTAATATGACAGGTTGTGCACGCTCATTCTGTGCTGGAGGTGTGCCATGCGCCATATTGGATAGGGCTGCTCGCTAGGAGTCCAGGGCGTGAGCCCGAAACCAGTGTTTGGCTCATTGCATATGCAAATCAGGGGCTAATGCCCGTCTCAGGTCCCTTTACCAAATTGGTCTGCGAATGACCACAACATGTGCAGCATAGTCAGTTTCTTCAGGCGCTCCGCAGCCAAACCAGCAGTCCTTAAAGAGGCTGCCATGTTCTTTCCTTACCTTACCGTGAAGCCAGGAGGAGCAGGAGAGCGCCCGTCTCCACATTAACACCGCAGGCCACTGCTGACCACTGCTCATGTCCCCCCCCACCTCCACTCTTGATTGCATCCCCTCTTCTGCAGCTAACCTATTGAGGCCAGCGGACCAATTACTACGGTCCTGCTGCCGGCTTCATTAGGCATGTGTAGCCTGCATTGCTCTGGGATCATGACCCAATTCAGGCGCAATCCAATTTCTCGGCTGTATAATCCTAAGAATCGGGTCCTGTATTATCACAAAAGTAGGAAATAACAACAGCTGATACTAGGCAATGTTTGTATACGTTGGCTCTGTTTTCTGCTGCATTTCCATTTATACTGCACTGTGATTAATGCTAATTTGTTTACCATCTCTTGAAACATCAACCAGCAATTAAACACGGAAATCAAATTAAACTCAATTCTTGATTTGGATTAATTTTCAGACACTCAAATATTATGCATCTCAAATAATTGCAGATGGATGTTGGCATGTCCCCTTTAAATTTGGCAGCCCATAATGCAAAATCCCTTCACATACACATATTATCATTGTATGTATTTTGCCATTAATTTCCTTCTGTTATCATGGCTTATTGGCTACTAGTTGTTGCTGGAGGCACAACAAAAGTTTAAAGGCACTGTCACTCTTTTTGGAGTGTTATCAGGGAGTTTTTGAAGCAACAGTCTGCTTGAACAACTCCATTTTCAAGCAGTCATATTGACAGTGGTGAAATTGTCTCACTGCAGCAGATATGATATTAATTCCAATATGAACTTATGTGATGCGTTTCTGTTGGGTGCTTTTAATTTTTGAAAGTATATATTTCAAACTTATTTCTCTCACAGAGACATCCAGTAACATGAAGGACTTCAATGTAGTACATTTATAAAAGTCCCAGTGAAATGGTTTGGCTAACATTTTTCAGCGTAAAGACGCCCATTAAAGGAGCCATTTTTAAAAATTATTATTGATCCCTCCTGATGGTACTGTCTTAAAATATTATTGTTTTACAGTTTAGGAATCCATCCCACCTGGCCTTACGCCCCTGCATTCAGTCTCTGGGTTAAGTTGGTGGCACATGTGATGGGACTCTTTTCAAATCGCTTATTGTACCATAGATTGGCTGATGGGCCATGGGGTGGCTGGTGTGGGGAATGGAAACAGCACTCTAGTGCAGCAGGTGATGCTCCTCTGAACTTAGGGTTAAGGCACATTGTTTAATCATATTGGAAAGAGCTTTGCTCGGCATCTGATCTGGGAGTGCTTGACACTGACACTCGGTGCCTAAAATGGGAAAGTGTTCTGTTCCCAAGCACTGACTGCGCTCATCTTGATCAAGATGAAAATTGACCATTTTATTAATAGAGAAAAAGCTGATTGAAAACAGGTTTAAGAAGTGTGATATGCAAGCAGTATATTGATTCGTCATATACGTACTATTCAGAAGAAAACCTCCTCAACTTGGTTACACACAATCAGTACTGATTGAATTTATCCATGAGTTATTGCTATGGCTTTGAAGACAACATCTTCACCTCAGTTATAGTTCTGCAGGGATGTATAAAAACAAGAATGGCTTTAATACTATGTGCTGTGCAGCTAACTACGTCTATATAAAGTAATTCAGTTGTCTGCAGAACAATATTTCTTTTGCCTCACTTGAGGCACACTTCTGCGAGCTGAACTGAGTGGCACTGTAATTTACAGGCTGAAGGCTCTAAATTCTTCCCTTCGTAATCAATTCCCATTTACTAGTATGATCATCGGCATCCTATTACAAGACTTGTTGGCTTCACTGCCTGAATGCACAAGGCTCGGACCCTGAAGGTTTACACCATACAGCTAAATCTGTTTGTAAATGTCACATCACGAGATAGTAGTACAATTGGAGTAGAATTGACAAAGTTAACCTAATACAGAGTCGCTGAGGTGCCCTGTGAACTCACTTTGTGAGGTACAGTTCCTCTCTTTATTGGATTAAAGTGGTATAAATATTCCATAATACTCCATAGTAACATGGGGAAATGTTTGTTTTTATATTATTATTGAGGATATTATTCCCTCTTTTATCACTGGTCCTACAGAATCCCCAAGCCATGCACCAGCTGTGGCCAAAATAAATGACCCAGTTGCCTACTTCCAGGCCTTCACCAAAGATACTATGAAACAGCAGTCAGGAGAGTGAGAGTGGCCCATCGATGAATTTTTCTTAGCTTTGCCTTCTCCCATCCCTCGGAGGAGAAGCATCTGGCCACCACTCAGCACATGCCAACACCAATACTAATTTAGATTCGAAACACGACAGAGTGGGTTGGATCTCCATCTCACCACTGGTGATGACAGCACTCTGCGTCTTGTGTAATGAGGCAGCGTTAATTAGTAATCTCGTAGTAAAGGATCCTCTGGGGCAGTGCGATCGTAATAAGATAGAATTTCATATTGAGTTTGAGAATGACGTACTTAAGTCCGAAACTAGAGTCTTAAACTTAAACAAAGCCAATTACATAGGTATGAGGGGCAAGTTAGCTAAGGTTGATTGGGAAATTAGATTAAAAGATATGATGATAGATAAACAATCGTGGACCTCTGACCCCGATACCCCCCCCCCAACAATAGCGAACCCCCGACCCCGATCACTGATCATGGACCCCCGACTCCGATTCCCCTCCCCAACGATCGCGGACCCCCAACCCCAATCCCTGATCGTGGACCACCAACCCCGATTGTGGACCCCCGACACCGATCCCCAATCCCCCCAACAATCGTGGACCCCCACGATGACTCCCGATCCCCACAATCCCCCCCATGACTGATGACCCCATGCCAACCCATGCCACCCGTGCCAACACATGCCCTGTGCTAATGTATGTCCCATGCCAACCCAAATGCCCCTGCCCCATGTCACTGTGCCTATTTGCCAACCCATGCCCACCCATGTCCCTGTGCCCACCCGTGCCTACCCGTGCCCCCCATGCTTCCCCAATCCATACAAACAAAGGCTTACCTGATGACCTACCTGAACCGAACACGTCCTCGCCCTGGCTGCTCTCCCGTCTGTTTGAGACCAGCCTCAATCAGGCATGTCAGTTGAATGGTAATCTGACAAAAAAAATAAAAGACGTCCTTACGTCAAAATTGTAAAGGCGTCCGGGAAACCCATACTTCTGGGTTTCCCGTCCGCAATTTGACCTCCCACCCCCTTCCCAACTTGAGGTCAAAATCATACCTAATGAGTCTACAAAGGGATATAGACAGGTTAAGTGAGTGGGCAAGAAGGTGGCATTTGAAGTATAATGTAGGGAAATGTGAGGTTATTCACTTTAGAAGGAAGAATAGAAAAACAGGATATTTTTTAAATGGTGAGAAACTATTAAATGTTGGTGTTCAGAGGGATTCGGGTGTCCTTGTACACGAAACACAGATAGTCAACATGCAGGTACAACAAGTAATTAGGAAGGCAAATGGTATGTTGGTCTTTATTGCAAGGGGGTTGGAGTACAAGAGTGAGGAAATCTTGCTGCAATTGTACAGAGCTTTGGTGAGACCACACCTGGAGTACTGTGTACAGTTTTGGTCTCCTTCCCTAAGGAAGGATATACTTGCATTAGAGGCAGTACAACAGAGGTTCACTAGTTTGACTCCTGGAATGAGAGGATTGTCCTATGAGGAAAGATTGAGTAGAATGGGCCTATACTCTCTGGAGTTTAGAAGAACGAGAGATGACCTCATTGAAACATAAGATTCTGAGAGGGCTTGACAGGATAGATGCTGAGAGGCTGTTTCCTCTGGCTGAAGAGTCTGGGCATAGTTTCAGAATAAGGGGTCGGACATTTATATGTGAAAAAGCGCAGTGGTCATAATACCAAGCCCTGGTGAACCTTACTGTATACTTCCCTCCAGCCTGAAAAACATCCGTTCACCACTACTCTCTGCTTTCTGTCCCTTAGCCAATTTTGTATCCACGCTGCCACTGTCCCTTTAATCCCATGGGCTTTAATTTTGCTAACAATTTATTATGTGGTACTTTATGAAACGCCTTTTGAATGTCCATATACACAACATCAACCACATTACCCTCATTTCCCTCACCATTACTTCATCAAAGAATTCAATCAAGTTAGTCAAACATGATTTACCATTAATAAATCTATGCTCACTTTCATTTATTAGCCCATACTTTTCCAAGTGTCAATTAATTTTGTCCTGGATTATTGGGCATGATTTTAGCCCGGGGGGTGGGGTGGAATTCCTGACGGGAACCCAGAAGGTCCAGGTTTCCCAGATGTCCTTATGATTTTGACGTAAGGACATCGTTTTTTTCTCTTTTGCTGGTTTCCTGCCCGACAGGCCAGCCTGGTTGACAGGAGAGGAGCCAGGAAGAGGAGATGTTCAGGTAAGTGTTTGGGGGGTTGCGCTTCGTCGGGGAGGGGGGTCGGGGGTCGGGGGGGGGGGTTCAGCCATCTGGAGGGGTCAGTCACCGAGAGGGGGCTCAGTCATTGTGGTGGGGTCAATCATTGGGGGAATCAGTCATTGGGGGGGTCAGTTATCGGGGGAGTCAGTCACGGGGGGGGCGGAAGTCACCGGGCGGCGGGGGGGGGGAGTCAGTCATCGGGGGGCTATCACTCATTGGGGTGGGTCAGGTTCGGGGGTCATCGTGGGGTCGGAGATCGTGGCGGGAGTTTGGAGATCGTGAGGGAAGATCGGAAATCCTGGGGGGTTTCACTGCAGGTAGGCTTGTTGGGCCACGGGGAAGTACTCCTGCTCCTCCAGGCCCACAAGCTGTGCTATAAAGGCACTCGCCCGTAGTTTCAGGCTTTCTCACCTCCTCTCACGTGGCTTGAAGGAGAAGGCTCAGGAATCCTGGCCCCCAGGGGCTAAAATCAGGCTGGAAAGTGGAGTTGAAGATTAGCCATGATTTAATTGAATGGCAGAGCAGGCTCGAGGGGTCATATGGCCTACTCCTGCTCCTATTTCTTATGTTCTCAGGTTCTTATGTTAGACTTTCTGTGGTAAATTTAATTTGTATCTACCAT
Organism: Heptranchias perlo; assembly: GCF_035084215.1. Taxonomy (NCBI): domain Eukaryota; kingdom Metazoa; phylum Chordata; class Chondrichthyes; order Hexanchiformes; family Hexanchidae; genus Heptranchias; species Heptranchias perlo. The sequence goes on from NC_090327.1 coordinate 107,906,368, forward strand.
GCAAATACAGGAACTTCACGCCATTCAATGCATTTCAATGGTGAGGCAGACAGCAAAATGCCGTTTTCACAAAGCTAATGGCACAGTGGCACATCTTGGACAGCAACTTTTGGATTTCTGCATTTAACTGCACATCTACCCTCGCCTGAAGTTGCTTTACCATTTCCGCATAAATAAAGGTGAGCATCAATCGCCTCACTCTTATTTTGACAGCAAATTCTGGGCCATGGTGTTGTATCACTTCTATTAAGGAAAGTTCTGGTTAGTTTGGGTTGATTGAAGTCATCTAATATCACAACACATGTGTCTTTACATTCCCGGCTTATCTCATCATGTAATTATTATTTTTATCCCACTCAATGTCTGCAGATGAACTCTATCATTAATCATGTCCTTCACCTACTTGTTAACTTTAGTCCACAAGTTTAATTTCCTATGTATCCCTGGGATATCAATTCACCTTGATGTTATAATTCTCAAGAACATATAAAGCTGCCACTCCTCCCTCCCTGTCTTTTATAGCTTCCAGAGCCACATTTCGGTAAACTCTAGAAGATCACTACTTCCGACTGTTACATTTGCTTCTCCTTCAACCATTTTATTCTGAATGCGTCTCGCATTCAGATATCCTAAATTTATAATAGTCTCTACTTCTGGCATAGATTATGTATTCTCTTTTTGTTTGTTTTCTTTGCCTGGTTTACTTTCTCTTTTATTTTATTCCCTCCCTTTTTTTCACCCTTCAAGTTTTGCTTATCTATATTTAAGGTATTATGATAAATTCAACATTGTTGTGCCAATTTTAAGGGTGTAAAATGGCCACAACAATTACAAATTTATCAGGGCAGAAGCTCACACCTGATCTGCACAGTCGTTTGGGCCACTGCAAAATTGGTCTGGGCCATTTTTTAGGCTGCCCTTGTGGGCGCCTGAAATGAATGCAGGCCTCAATATTGAAATAAGGCTCCTACGCACATTTCCAACCCAGATTAATAAAGTTGTTTATTGTAGCCTGAGCTTGCGCTACTCAAGCGCCGACTTGCATGCCAAGGTGTTGAGTAGCCTAACCAATGGTCCTTAAAGGAACCATTGGAGGCCACTCAAAGTAAAAACCCGAAAACTTTCAGCAGTGCTCCTCCTGGGCTCCACAAAATAACTGTGTGCCACTGCTGAGCCGCCCTCGCCATCCTTCCTGATCACCTCCCACTGCTGACCCGCCCTCGCCATCCCTCCCGATCGACCCCCACTGCTGACCCGCCCTCGCCATCCCTCCCGATCGACCCCCACTGCTGACCCGCCCTCGCCATCCCTCCCGATCGACCCCCACTGCTGACCCGCCCTCGCCATCCCTCCCGATCGACCCCCACTGCTGACCCACCCTCACCATCCTTCCCGATCACCTCCCACTGCTGACCCACCCTCACCATCCTTCCCGATAGCCTCCCACTGCTGAGCCACCCTCACCATCCTTCCCGATCACCTCCCACTGCTGACCCACCCTCGCCATCCTTCCCGATCACCTCCCACTGCTGACCGGCCCTCACCATCCTTCCTGATCACCTCCCACTGCTGACCCACCCTCACCATCCTTCCCGATCACCTCCCACTGCTGACCCACCCTCACCATCCCTCCCGATCACCTCCCACTGCTGACCCACCCTCACCATCCTTCCCGATCACCTCCCACTGCTGACCCACCCTCACCATCCTTCCTGATCACGTCCCACTGCTGACCCACCCTCACCATCCCTCCCGATCGCCTCCCACTGCTGACCCACCCTCACCATCCCTCTCGATCGCCTCCCATTGCTGACCCACCCTCACCATCCTTCCCGATCACCTCCCATTGCTGACCCACCCTCACCATCCCTCCCGATCGCCTCCCACTGCTGACCCACCCTCACCATCCTTCCCGATCACCTCCCACTGCTGACCCACCCTCACCATCCTTCCTGATCACGTCCCACTGCTGACCCACCCTCACCATCCTTCCCGATCACCTCCCATTGCTGACCCACCCTCACCATCCTTCCCGATCACCTCCCATTGCTGACCCACCCTCACCATCCTTCCCGATCGCCTCCCATTGCTGACCCACCCTCACCATCCTTCCCGATCACCTCCCATTGCTGACCCACCCTCACCATCCTTCCTGATCATCTCCCACTGCTGACCCACCCTCACCATCCTTCCCGATCGCCTCCCATTGCTGACCCACCCTCACCATCCCTCCCGATCGCCTCCCACTGCTGACCCACCCTCACCATCCCTCCCGATCGCCTCCCACTGCTGACTCACCCTCACCATCCTTCCCGATTGCCTCCCACTGCTGACCCACCCTCACCATTCTTGCTGATCACCTCCCACTGCTGACCCACCCTCACCATCCTTGCTGATCACCTCCCACTGCTGACCTGCCCTTGCCATCCCTCCTGATCGCCTCCCACTGCTGATCCACCCTCGCCATCCCTCCCGATTGCCTCCCACTGCTGACCCATCCTGGCCATCCTTTCCGATCGCCTCCCACTGCTGACCCACCCTCACCATCCTTCCCGATCACCTCTCACTACGGACCCACCCTCACCATCCTTTCCGATCGCCTCCCACTGCGGACCTGCCCTTGCCATCCTTGCTGATCACCTCCCACTGCTGACCCGCCCTCTCCACCCTTCCCTATCGCCTCCCACCTCCCAAATCTACCTGTGGGCCTTCAGCAGCCAAAAATCGGTTAGGCCCCGACAACTGAGCTGCATCGCGGCGCCTGATTGGTGCCTGCAGCTTGCCTGAATTTTGATGATGAGGTCCAAGGATGAATTTAGGACGGTTGTCGAGCCTCTCCGTTCTGGCATACCATCGCTGTGCGCCACCAGAATCGCGCCTGGTTTGGGACGCTAATGAATTTTAGGCCCCTTGGTGTCCTGCTCCATATCGAGTTTAAATGAGCCTTAATTCCTGCCTGTATATTAATAGGTAGCGTATCCAATCCTGCCCAGTTGAGATGTAGCCCATGTTTCTTGTGCCAACTCCCTTTGCCTCAAAAATAGTGCCACTTCAGTGTGCCATTATTCAGAGTAATAAAAGCTTTGGATCCTATCAACACGTATTTTACTCTGTCCAAACCTATAACTCATCGAAAAACCTCCATTTTGCGTGAACAAAGGAATTGGGATTGCTTCCTTTGTAAGTTTTTCCTGATATGTTGGTGGAGATTGTTACCTTTAAGATTTTTACTTACTTGCAAATGAATGCACGACAAAACACTGAAATAACATGCACTGTTCTGCTTGGTAGAACCATGCACAGCAGACAGCCAAGTAGAGGCAAGTGGGAGCTGAAGATAATCAAATTGGCAAAGGTAAAATCATAATTAATATATTGGAAGTCCAAGTAGAAAATTTGGTGGTAGTACTATTCCTGCAGATAGGCAAATCATCCCTTATTCAATTCTGTTCCATTTATGAAGAAAGAAAGAGCTTGCATTTATATAGCGTCTTTCACGACCCCAGGAAGCCCCGAAGCGCCTTACAGCCAATGAAGTACTTTTGATGTGTAGTCACTGTTGTAATTAAGAAACATGGCCAATAATGTTATGTTGGTACAGTGCTATTTACAAATCTGGTTCTCAGTGACTTTTTCTCAATCCTAGCTAATTACACGCAATTAAATGAATGCCTCAGACAAATATCCATTGGACCGCCCAAGAAATAAGACATATTAGATAAGGAAGAACTTAAATTTATATAGCACCCTTCACATCCACAAGACATCCCAAAATATAGTCACTGTTGTTTTGTTGCCAAACGTGGCACAAAATTTACACACAGCCAGATCCCACAGGCAGCAATGAGATAAATGGCCAATTTGTTTTTGGACATGTTGATTTGAGGGATAAATGTCGGCCAGCACAGCAGGGGAATTCCCCTGCCCTGCTTTACATAATGCCATGGGATCTTTTGTGCCCACATTGGGCATTAGTTTAATTTATAATCCAAAAGGTAGCATCTCCCACAATGCAGCAGTCTCTCGGTATTATACTGACATGTCAGCCTAGATGATGCGCTCAAGTCCTGGTGTGGAGTTTGAACCCATTACATTTTGACTCAGAAGTGAGAGTGCTACCACTGGGCCAAGTTTACACCCACATAAACATAATTATGACATGACATTGTATTGTTCATAGAAATATTCAAACAGTTTATTTCTGTTTGATAGAATAAGGTGTAAAGACATTTATTTTTAATATAAAACTATATTCATGGGAGGAAGACGGTTGGGCCAGGCAGAAACGGGGCCGTAGTGCCTTGAAAATCACGGAGGAAAATTTATCGCCCCAGTCCCGCAGCTGATCTGGCTGATGCCATTTTGTTCGGGCCCTTTTACTAGGTGGCCAAGGCGGCCGCCTGAAGCAGGTGGGAGGCTCAATTAGATATTTAAATCAAGGCCATACACTATCAATAGGATATTAATGTCATTTTGACTGATCAAAGCAGAAGTACGGCGGAGTAGTGAACCCACTCAGTAATACTGGCCAGCACAGACTGAAAATGGCAATTGGGAGGGCTTTTTAAAGGGGTACTCACCTACAAACTGTCACCTGTCAGCCTGACAGTGGTTTAGTTGTGTTTTTAGAACTTTTGGAGAATTTTTTGCTGCTTTATTACAGAATCCCTTCTCGGAGAGTCTGGGTAGTTTGGAGGACGGGAGTCATCCTTGCTGCTCACATGTGGATGGGGGAGGAGGAGGAAGAGAAGCAAGAGAACCAGCAGCAGCAGCAAGAGAAACCTCTTGGAGCTTTATTAGGACCAGTGAGGGCCTACCCTGCACAAAGGGTATATAGACCAAGGATTTATTACTTGCAGCTAACAGAAGAGCAGTGCATCAGGAAGCTGCAGTTTTTAAGACAAACTGTGACAGACCTATGCAGGAGCACCTACAGCCAAACTGGCCAGTCTTTGCCTGTGGCAATCAAGGTTACCATAGCCCTAATCTATTACCCCTCAGGCTCCTTTCAGGTTGCAGCAGGGGACATGGCTCACGTCAACCAATCTGCAGCCTGTGCCTGCAGGTGACGGCCACACTTTTCATCGAGGCTGATGAGTGCTTCAAGTTTCCTGTGGACACCTTGAACCAACAGGAAAGAGCTGTGGCGTTTGCAGCAATTCCAAGGTTGCCCCAAGTACAGGCAGCCATTGACTGTGCACATATAGCCATCAGGGCACCAGCACATGAGCCAGTGCCATTCCTTATTAGGAAAGGGTATTACTCTCTTAACGTGCAGTTGGTGTGCAATCAGCACTGGAAAATATTGTAGGTGTGTGGCCGGTTCTCTGGAAGCTGCCATGCTTCATACAAACTCTGGCAGTCCACCATCCTCTCTACCTTTCTCTCCTCCTCTAAGACACTCCTTACAACCTATCGCTTTGACTAAGCTTTTGCTCATCTGTCCTAATATCTCCTTAAGTGGCTCGGTGTCATATTTTGTTTGATAATGGTCCTGTGATGTGCCTTGGGACGTTTTACTACTGTTTGATAAAAATGAGCAGGTCATAGGCTGGTCATAGGGTGACAAACAGTACGGTCCGTACAAATGGCTTATGACACCTCTGCGGAACACTTGAACCTAAGCTGAACGACTCTGAGCCATCGCAGCACTAGATCAATAATAGAGCAGACAATTGGTGTGCTCAAGCAATGCTTGTGATGCCTGGATAGACCGGGGGGGATTTCTGCTGCACAGACCACAAGAGGTGTCCCCTACATCGTTGGGGTGTATTGCATCCTGTATAACTTAGTAGTTCAACAGGGACAGAAAATAGGACCAGCTGACAGAAGACCTCTCACCATCCGATGAAGAAGGACCTGAGGGCAATGAGATTGGGTGAGAGGGTGGAGAAAGTTCGGCCCAGCGTGCAACCCAGGCTCTGTGCCAGTAGCTGTTAGAGCAACGTTTCAGCTGAAATATAACGTCCACCCACCCTAACACTCGACTCCGCATGAACAGTCACCTACACCATATGAACAAGTCCATCTACCCTGCAGTAAAGAACCTCCATCCACTGGAATTCATTAACTCAGACGCCACCTACCATTGCTGGCTCAGTTGCTTCTAAAAACACACAATGCAAAGAAAGGTGCAATCTTTTAACGTATGATGTTCTGATGGCTGACACAAGATAATCATCCAAGTGTTAACCCATGGTACTTTTCTTAAGTGACTTACTGCTTTTATGAAGTGCTCCCCCATTGGCCTGAACATGGCTCGTGGAAGGTTGCAGATGCTGGGAAGAGGGACCTTGAGATGCTCGTGGTCAGCGACCTGTAGGAGCTCAGGTCCATGAGGGCCCGACTGCAGACTGCAACATCTCGGCTGTTGCCAGGACAGTCTGGCCCAGCTAGCTTTCCTGTACCATGGTGGCCTTCGGTTGAGTGGGTGGTGAGGGAGCTGACATGCTTTCATCATGAGAGAGGGCAACATGTACCACGCCCATTGATACACATCACTCTCATTGATCTGAGAGGGAGAGCAGACACAGGAGATCTGAGATGTGGTTGAAGCCCCTAACCATGAGTTGCACCAGCCTTTTGAAGCCAGCGGAGATGGTGGAACCCAGAGTCCGAAAGGCTCAGTTTGAGTTTTGATCAAAGCTGAAAGAGTTGGTGTGAAGGCCCAACTACAGCATCCGTAGAGGTGGCCACACGCTCCATGGTAGACTGCACAGTACTAATGGCACTGGCCAGAATGCCACATGTGATGGAATTGTACTCCTCCATAATCTTAGACATGCTGCATCAACTTCTAAGCAGAGTGTCCAATACCTCCAATAATTGCTGCTGCAAGAGAGAGTCGAACCACCTCCCCTTGACATTCAACTGCATTGCCATTGCCGAATCCCCCACCATCAACATCCTGGAGGATCACCATTGACCAGAAACTTAACTGGACCAGCCACATAAATATTGTGACTACAAGAGCAGGTCAGAGGCTGGGTATTCTGCGGTGAGTAACTCACCTCCTGACTCCCCAAAGCCTTTCCACCATCTACAAGGCACAAGTCAGGAGTGTGATGGAATACTCTCCACTTGCCTGGATGAGTGCAGATCCAACAACACTCAAGAAGCTTGACACCATCCAGGACAAAGCAGCCCGCTTGATTGGCACCCTATCCACCACCCTAAACATTCACTCCCTTCACCACCGGCACACTGTGGCTGCAGTGTGTACCATCCACAGGATGCATTGCAGCAACTTGCCAAGGCTTCTTCAACAGCACCTCCCAAACCCGCGACCTCTACCACCTACAAGGACAAGGGCAGCAGGCACATGGGAACAACACCACCTGCACATTCCCCTCCAAGTCACACACCATCCCGACTTGGAAATATTTCGCCGTTCCTTCATCGTCGCTGGAACAAAATCCTGGAACTCCCTTCCTAACAGCACTGTGGGAGAACCTTCACCACATGGACTGCAACGGCTGAAGAAGGCGGCTCACCACCACCTTCTCAAGGGCAATTAGGGATGGGCAATAAATGCTGACCTCGCCAGCGATGCCCACATCCCATGAACGAATAAAAAAAAATTCAAGCCGTTTCCTTTTGTAGGCTGTGCTTCTGATGTTGGCATCTCTAGCCTCCACAGCAGAGCTACGACCCGAGCTTTCCCTCCGGTGAGTTATTTCCTGGCTAGCTCCTGCTCCTGCTCACCTATGCACTGAGAATCACCTTCTGCATCCCCCTCTAGCTCACTCCCTATCCCAGTTGGGTTGCCGATTTCTGTGCAGGTGCTTGGAAGGGATGGAACGAATAACGATGTTTATTCTTGACGGTTGCTCCCCCTCCAAATTTTCTCTTGCATGATCTGACTGATGGGAAGAACCTTGAAAAAGGGAAAAAAATCAAGGGTTGCCATTGCTAACATGGTTAGCATGGTTATGTACCAGCTGGTGACTGATAGCACTAGGCAGCCACGTAATGCCATATTGCCTGTAGGTATGACTGCTGGAGGAAAAACAAAAGGAAAACGTGCTGCCTCCAGCCTTGCCATCTCAAATGGATATAATTTTGACAGTCCTCAAACTGCCATCTCTAATAATCAGCATGGATTCCTTCTTCATCTGTGTGAGTGCCTGGATGGTGGCAGTCCCAACCCCATCCCCCCAGTTCTAGTCCTCTCCCTGGCGTTGTGAGCCAGCTTGTCCTGCAAAGGGAGTTGGAGTGAGTTAATGCAAGGTATTTGTAAAATTCTTTCCAGCTGTATGAGACATCATCATCCAATATGCATGCTGAGAGGAAGAAGAAGCAAGTTGGTAAAAGAAAAGAGAGGTGGTCATATGCCAGAGGGTGGCTGCATTGAGAAATGCATGATCAATTAACAGAGAGTAAAAGGCCTTCCAATTGTGACTGAGTGAACCCAGATTGATGTTTGTCCCTATAGTGAGGGCATCAATAGCAGGTTAGTGTGAATTTGTAATGAGAAGGAGAGCTGGTGCATTGACCTACTATGATTGGAGAAGAAGCATGTGGTGTGGTGGATGGGATTAGATTACTGTGGGGGGAGGGAGGAAGAAAATACTGTGGCAAGGTCAATGCAGAGAGATAGAGGCAAAAAGACATCAATTTCACCCTTGCTGCCCTGGTCAGGTCATTAAACCTCTTGTGGCACTGAACTCACATCCTTGTGATGATGCTGTGGGCATTGACAACTTCAGCTGCCACCAGCTGTTGTTTTTTTCAGAAACCATGGCACCATCTGAGGGGAAGAAGGCAGGCCTCCACCCTTCACCTGCTCCACTAAGACTTCCACCATTGTGTCACTGAACTTGAGTGTCCTTGACTTGAACATCCCGTTCAGTCTTTAAAAATTCACGCAACCAGACATTATTTCTTCTGGGTGAAAGGACACTCCTATTTAAGAGATGCATTCACCCTTTAAATACTTACCTGCATTGCATAAATCTCACCCAATTAGTGGGCAGGCTGCCTCTCACCGTTGCCAACTTGTGCGCCATCCGCCAATTGCAGGCAAATGAAGCCCGACCATCAAAATTAATCAGGCCTTCTGTTCAAGTGATCAGACAGCCAACCCGATCGCATTCCCGCTGACCATTCGAATTCCACCCGCAGTGAATATCTATCCCTTGATGTCTCAATATTCACATCTGTAACACCTGTAAATGACTTCTTCTAGCATTAAAAAACTGCCCTAGCTGCTCAACTTTAGTTCTGTTCATTTGTGAACTTCAACGCCGTGAGGTCAATATAATAGTGCTGTTGCTCACATTTGGCATTGTATTGGAAAGTCTATGAAAGACTGTTTCATCAAAATGTGTTGCAGATTCTTGAACTATATAAGTAAACACTAAAGGTGATCCATTAATCCCTTGTGGGTTGATTCTACCTTTATTGTTTGAAATATTGTATCTTAATTTTCTTACTTGGTCTACTGCTTCTGTGCACTATCTTACTTGTAAATAAATCTGCTTCTTAGTTTTAGCCTGCAGGTAATAGATTGACAGTGTGGGGGTACTTTTCACCTTCATCATTTGGGTGGTAAACTGGCAGAACGGATCGCCCTCCTGTTATAGAACTCATACCATTTTCATTACCATTGAAATCAATTGAAATGAATTCTGGGTGGTTCTAAAACAGACGGACGATCCACTCTGCCAGTTTACCACCCATGTGGTAAAAATTAAAATTACCCCCGTGTTACTGAACACCTTTCGTAGAACACGTGAGAATGTGATGAGCATTGCACATGGTGGGTTATACCATAACTAAGGGGTGATTTTCAGTTCTAAGGTATAATATCCACTCATGCTGTGGATAAAAATGCAAGTTTCAGTACATTAGGAGGATTGATCTACTTATGGATGCTGCCTTTCTGTTACCAATAATGATGTTAAGCACACTTAATGTGATAGGGTCAATTTTAACTTTCAACGAGGCAGAAAACTGGCAGTAGCAAATCGGGCACCATTGAAGTCAAAGGAAAGTAAAATTGGGCGGGTCGTGTAATGGGTGGCTGATCTGCCATCGCCAAAAGTTAAAATCGGCCCCAATAATGCATTTGAATTGTTTTATTTCACTAGGCCATTTGTTTGTAAATAAATGAAGAAAGACATGTCAGTTTTTCACAAAGGTGGTATCCTTTTAAAGACATGTGATACGGGTCTGATTATTACTTTTCATATTTACTGAATTGAATCAGATATACCGCAACATAACGGGGTAGATCTTGACTTGTTGCGATAGTGTAAAATGGGTGATAGTGAGTCGGCAGCTCCTTTTACATCTCTCCTGATTTTTATTTGCATTGAAGGCAATAGAAATAAAAATTGGGAGAAATGTAAAATGGGCTGCCGACTCGCTATCACCCATTTTACACTCTCGCACAAAGTCAAGGTCTATCCCAGTGATTATTAATATACAGTAGAACTTTAAAACACAGCTCCATAACAAATTCATACTCTAATCTTCCTAATCCTATGTGTATCAAGCTTTGCCTTTCAAATTAATTCAGGTTAATTTCAACTCATCTGCATATATTTCTCCATGCTGTCATTACAGATAATGCAAACAATGTCTCTCCTTGACATCTTCACTGACTATGCTACACCCTGTCCATGTACCTGACTTGTTCTACAGGTGAAGTCTTATTCTGATCACACGTGAAGAATTCCTGGATAGCTTTCAATAGGAGAACAGAATTGAAGTGTTAAAAGAGATGACGGCAGAGGCTGATGATTGGAACAGATAAGAAAAGATCTATGAGAGTTACACATGTTTGCACTGGGAGATTGCTTTCAGTTCCTATCAAGTTCATCAGAACTGAATGTAATTTCTCAGCATTTATACTCTACTCTGCCCCAGACCCTGGTCATGCATCAAACAAAATCACGACAAAATGTGATGTGGTTGTCCTTGAGGCGGAAAATTATCAGATATTTGAATCAAGCTGTTTACACACTGATTCACAGCCTGGCTTGAAACCAACTACAGGAGGTGGGACTTCTTACACCAAACTACGGTTGGAGAAAATTCAATTGCATTTGGGAATTTTCTGTAAATCAACTGCAAGTTCACATCAATTAGAAGGTTACACTATGGTGTAAGTAAATCTTTTGTACATAAAATGTGCAGCCAGACATGCTTCACTTCGTGTTTCGACGTTAGTTGTGAGGCCACCCCATTATTTATTTTACAGCATTGCCTCTGACGTCAAGTGTGCCTCCTGTATTATAAATGAGGCAGATTAGGCAGCAAGAAAACTGGCTTGTAGTACAGAATGGAACATAGGAACATAGGACATAAGAAAAGGAATAGGCCATTCAGCCCCTCGAGCCTGCTCCACCATTCAATTAGATTATGCTGATCTGTATCCCAACTCCATTAACCTGCCTCAGTTCCATATCCCTTGACACATTGACCAAATGAAAATCTATCGATCTTAGTCTTGACAACTCCAATTGTCCCAGCATTCACAACTTTTTGGGGGACAGAATTCCAGATTTCTACTACCCTTTGTATGAAAAAGTGCTTCCTGATTTCCCTCCTAAATGGCCTGGCTCTAATTTTAAGATAAGCCCCCTCATTCTGGATTCCCCCACCAGAGGAAATAGTTTCTCTGTATCTACCCTATCGAGTCCTTTTTAACATTTTAAGCACCTTGATCAGATCACCCCTAAATCTTCTATACTTAAGGGAATACAAGCCAGGTTTATGCAACCTGTCCTCATAATGTAACCTTCTAATCCCCGGTCTCATTCTGGTGAATCTGTGCTGCACCCTTCCAATATCAACAACAACAACATGCATTTATATAGCGCCTTTAGCGTAGTAAAACATTCCAAGGTGCATTCCAGGTACATTATGAAACAAAATATGACACTGAGCCACTAATATTAGGTCAGGTAACAAAAAGGTAACAAGAAGTAGGTGTTAAGCAGCATCTTAAAGGAGGATAGAGATGTAGAGAGGCAAAGAGGTTTAGGGAGGGAGTTCCAGGGCTTAGGGCCTAGGCAGCTGAAGGCACGGCCATCAATGGTGGAGCGAAGAAAATAGGGGATGTGCAAGGGGCCAGAATTGGAGGAGCGCAGAGATCTTGGAGGGTTGTAGGGCTGGAGGAGGTTACAGAGATAGGGAGGGGCGACGCCATGGAGGGATTTGAAAACAAGGATGAGAATTTTAAAATCGAGGCGTTGCCGGACCAGGGGCCAAAGTAGGTCAGCGAGCACAGGGATGATGGGTGAACGGGACTTGGTTCGAGTTAGGATACAGCCAGCAGAGTTTTGGATGAGCTCAAGTTTATGAAGGTTGCAAGGTGGGAGGCCGGATAGGTGAACGTTGGAATAGTCGAGTTTAGATGTAACAAAAGGCATGGATGAGCTGAGGCAGGGGCGGAGACCGGCATTGTTACAGAGATGGAAGCATGTGGCTCAATTTTTACAAGCCTTAGTCAGGTAGTGCTGTGGAGTACAACACAACAGCACCACTTATCTTGGAGATAGAACTGGGAAGACTCAATCGGAGGTACATATAATAAATAGGTAAGTTTAAGCATGACGGACAGGCATGATGGAAAAAGCTCGAGAAGAAAGTGTTGCAGAAGTTAATGTACTTACAGGAAGTGAGTGCCAGACACAAAATGTTTACTATATTGTAGATTGATAGATGGAATCACATGGATTATGTGAGATTTAAAATTAGATAGGTAATCTGGAGGTTTGCTGAATTTATCTTTAGGACAGGGAAAGGCTTCAAATAACTTTTATTCAAGAGACAAAATAGATTGGATAGATTCCATGATGGACTTATTCTGATCCTTTGGATTGACACGCTTTTTCCTGCGTTGCTGCCCCAGTATTCACCAGATACACAATTAATATTTTTCTTCTCCATATTTGGAGCTTCTCCAAACATAAGGCAGTGGTTCATTTACTTATTTTTGAGATTGGTGTGTTCAAGGTGAAGAATAACATCACAGTGCTTTGCTTTCTTGGATACAGGTTCAGTTTCAAATATTTTTAGATCATTCAGGTATGATACAGGATATATGCAAAATGAGACTTTTTTAAAAAATTGCCCTGATAATGTGTCTGAATCCCTGATAGGGACCTTCATTGCCCTGGTGTGCTGTCTACAATTCCCACACCATCAATTCTTATGGTCTCCCCTGATTGACATTGCTGTGTTATTGCGAGTTCTATTCTGGCCCTTCAGATATTAACTGCACACATAAGAAAATAAAATTGTGTGTTGCATTCAGATTAGAATATGCATCTTGCTCCCTTCAACACAGCTTGGAAGCAAAATATAGCTGTTCTTCCAGTGTTGAAGCAGCACCATTTGATGCATGTGCAAGTGGCAAAGATGTGAGTTTAGGTGACGATGTGATATGTTGCTGCTTGAACTTCGATGTAAAATGCATCTGTCATTATCAATGACAGTGTAGATACCTCCAAAATCATTATTAGATGCTACAGAAATGCTGTTTTCTTTTGAAAAATAGTGTTTATCCTGATCATTCGTGTATGATTTAGAAGAGGTCTTTACCCAGGTATATTGGAGATTGATGGCTGAGTTCAGTGTGGGATGTGTACTGAATGTGCAACAAGATTACGCATGGACTTTAATATGTCGGTAGACAGTATGATCCGACTAATAATTATTATTCTCTGGTTACATTAAATCTTTCATGCAAGACAGGTTTCTTTTTGAATCAAACTTACTTCTAATAAAGGCCATTCCATGTAGGACATTCCATGACAGACCTGTGCATTTCTGAATTTACTGGTTGCAGAGAGAACTCCTGTCTGGGTACTGCAATTTTGCATAAAATGTGCCAGATACTGGTTTCTGAGTGGATCTGAATGACAACCCCTATTTCAACAACCCTATTTCTAAAACAGTCCAGTCCAATTATGTACGTATAACATGAAAACATTCAGGATTGTGACATATTTCTTAACCAGGCTACACTGTGTTCCTCACTTTTACTGACAAAGCCATTTTGCTAACCTACAGTCTTAAAGTAATAGGAGTGCACTGTGCTTCAACCAAAATTGGTTGATTTTTATATTCAGCTCATATAGAATATCTCAAAATGAATGGAGGCCCAACCATTCTCCATCCACCACCACCCTCCTCCGCCTGGTCGAACTTTTTCTTACATTGAACAACTTCTCCTTTGACTCCATTCACTTCCTCCAAATAAAAGGTGTCGCTATGTCTGCCTTTTCATGGGATACGTGGAACATTCTTTGTTCCTGTCTTACTCGTGTCCCCTCCCTCTCCTCTTTTCCGGTACCTTGATGACTGTATCTGTGGCGCTCCCTGCTCTTGCTCCAAACTAGAAAATTTCACTGACTTTGCTTCCAATTTCCATCCCTCCCTTGTCTTTGGATGGTCCATTTCCAACTCTTCCCTGCCCTTTCTCAACATCCCTATCTCCATTTCTGGGGATAGGCTGTCAACCAATATCTACTATAAGCCCACCGACTCCCACAGCAACCTTGATTACACTTCCTCTCACCTTGCTTCCTGTAAGGACTCTAATCCATTCTCCCAGTTTCTCTGTCGCATCTGTTCCGACAATGCCACCTTTCACACCAGTGCATCCGATATGTCTTCCTTTCTCATCAACCGAGGATTCCCCCCCCACTATGGTTGACAGGACCCTCAATCGTGTCCGTCCCATTTCCCATATTTCTGCCCTCACCTCTTCCCCTCCCTCCCAGAACCACGATAAAGTCCCCCTTGTCCTCACCTCCCACCCCACCAGCCTTCACAGTCAACGTATCATCCTCCACCATTTCCGCCACCTCCAGCGCAATGTAACCACCAAACTCATCTTCCCCTCCCCTCCCTTTCAGCTCCCTCCACAACACCCTAGTCCACTCTTCCATTATCCCCAACACCCACTCCCCTTCCCATGGCACCTTCCCGTGCAAGCGCAGGAAATGCAACACCTGCCCTTTCACCTCCTCCCTTCCAACTATCAAGAGCCCCAAACACTCCTTCCAGGTGAAACAGCAATTTACTTGTACTTCTTGCAATTTTGTTTACTGCGTTCACTGCTCACGATCTGGTCTCCTCTACATTGTGGAGACCAAACACAGATTGGGTGATCGCTTTGTTGAATACCTCCATTCAGTCCACAAGCGTGATCCTGAGCTTCAGGTCGTTCGCCATTTTAATTCTTCGTCCCACTCCCACTCTGACCTCTCTATCCTTGGCCTCGTACACTGTTGCAATGAAGCTCAACGGAAGCTCAAGGAACAGCACCTCATCTTTTGATTAGACACTTTACAACCTTCCGGACTCAATATTGATTTCAATAACTTCCGATCATATCCACTGCTTCCATTTTTTCAGACTGCAGGTGCTGGTAATGGTTCTGCTTTATCCATTTACAGCTCCTCTAGACCCATCTTTTGTTTCTTTACTTGTCCCATTACCACCCTCCTTGCCTTGCACCATCATCCCTTTTGTCATTTAATCACTCCTGCCCTCCACCCTATGACAGACCTTCCCTTTTGTTCTTTCCTCCTCTCCCCTCCCCTTCTCCCCACCCTCCCCTCCATTCCCTGGCTTTGTACTTGCTTAAAAACTGTTAAGTCTTTACTTTTTCCAGCTCTGACGAAAGGTCATCGTCCTGAAACGTTAATTCTGTTTCTCTCTCCACAGATGCTTCCTGACCTGCTGAGTATTTCCAGCATTTTCTGTTTTTATCTTATGTTATTTAATTAATTTCACCATTTTTTTGGGTTCATTTTGACAACAGCAAATAGAAATGTTGATTTCATATGTTTTCCACTCTGTGTTTGTTCTATAGATTTTCAGTTCTATAGATTACCAGTAGAAACCTGGGTGATCAAAACCTGCCTGCAATAACATGCTACTCAAATAGCTTAATAGCCACTTAACTAGTCGAATAATGGCTAAGGATGCTAATCCAGCTCTGGAGAGCCGGAAATTGTCAGAAATTAAGCAGAACAGTGATTTTTTATCGCTCAAATCACCCACATGACCATCTCTTGATTTAGTAATAAAAGCAGAAAATGCTGGAAATACTCAGCAAGTCAGGCAGCATCTGTGGAGAAAGGTTTTCAGCATCCGCAGTATTTTGCTCCTGATTTAGTAAGACTGGTTTATAGATTTATGGTATTAAATCCAAAGTATTTGCTTTGATGCATGTACACAACCTCTGAGTTTTTGAAATCAGAAACAAAGATTAAAATACAATTTAAGTTTTAAAAGTGTCGGCCATTTTCTGCTTGTGTAGTTTGTAATGCAAGATTTATTTAAATTAATTTCTTGGATGGCCTGGTTTTCTTTGTTTTTTTGAAATGATTCATTCAGACACCCAAACCTTGAAATTTTGGACTTCCAATGAAGGACAATGAAATGTACAGTTGGTCAGTGCATTGGAGCTTTTCAACAATTTATGGTTGAAGGCTGTACCCCTAACAACAGTCCCTATGTGCTGAGTGCTACTCAGCTGATCAAGTGCTTGTCAGCACAGCACAGTAAACTATTTCAAAGGTTGACGGTAGCTGGTAGGGTGCTTAGTCTTGCGTGGAGCCTGCAGTCACTGCCAGCTATCTTCCGCCATTGACAACACTGAATCAGTTAATGTAAGAATTGCAGTAAAGTAGAACAAATACTTTGCCAAAGAGTTTAGCAGCTTCATCACCAAATTAACTTCATTCAACAGTTGAGCTAATTCCAGCTGATTCCTTTAATTTGTCCAAGTAGAAAACTGCTGCATCTTTCTCCAAAACATAAGAACATAAGAAATACGAGCAGGAGTAAGCCATACAGCCCTCGAGCCCGCTCCGCCATTCAATAAAATCATGGCTGATCTACTTCAACTCCACTTTCCTGCTCTATCCCCATATCCCTTGATTCCCTTAGTGTCCAAAAATCTATCTATCTCAGCCTTGAACATACTCAACGACTGAGCATCCGCAGCCCTCTGGGGTAGAGAATTCCAAAGATTCACAACCCTCAGTGAAGAAATTTGTCCTCATCTCAGTCCTAAATGTCTGACCCCTTATCTTGAGCCTCTGACCCCTAGTTCTAGACTCTCCAGCCAGGGGAAACAGCCTCTCAGCTTCTACCCTGTCAAGCTCTCTCAGAATTTTATATGTTTCAATGAGATCACCTCTCATTCTTCTAAACTCCAGAGAATATAGACCCATTCTACTCAATCTCTCCAAATACCAAAAGTGTGGTCCTTTTCCAATCCTACTTCTTCTCAGACTACAACCCCACAAAATAAAGCTAGAACTCTTTGGATCCTGTACACTGTAGCCAATTAAACTTATTTTTAATGTGAGGGAAACCTTTAATATAAAATCATTTTTGGGAGGTCACCTGGGTGCCTTTATGTGTGGGAACCGTCATCGTGCTTAAGAATCTCTAAATCAAGCCACAGAAAATCCACAAAAATGGAGATTGCATTGACATGATTACAGATTACGTATTCTTTCCCCAAAGAGACACAACCCGCATAGCCATTCTGGGTGAATTTAGGCACAGGCTGGTAAAAGCCAAATGTCAGGGAGCCCCATGTTTAAATTCCTAAAATCACATACTTGTACATTACCAGCACAGGGCATTGGCAAGCTTCTCATTACTTGTCCAGCAGGAAACATCCCAACCATATTGTTTTGCAGCCAAATGGGAAAAATCCCAACCTCTAGTGATTAGTGTATTCCTTCAGGTTGTTATCAAAGAGCCAATAACCAATTGTCAATAATCAACAGGGCTCTGGAGCACTGCAGACTTTCCTGGCTCAGATATAAAATCAGCCCTAGAGGACCAACCCTATGACAATCTAATATCTGGTATGTCATCTTAGAATCAACACAAGCCACAAAAGAGACTCAGCTCACCCACCTCTCTCTTCCCCAGAAATATAGATGCTAGTTAGTTATTAGATAGACATACATACATTAACTAGTCTGCAACAGAGTGTTTTGGTCCAAAAATATATGGGATTACCTTACTTGACCATCCATTATAGGGTTGGCTTTTGCCAACCTTTAGCTTGTCCATATTTTCTCAACGGTTTCAAAGACCTCTGTTCACAGTGCCAGTAAATCTCATTGCTTTTGTTGCTGGCCTTATTGTAGTTGTAGAGCCAGCCTCTAGTTTCACTTCCTTCCAGCATTTTCTTGATGTTGGTCCTGCAGACATGTATCGAGAATCCCTTAATTTCTGTGTAAATCGATACTTCTTTGCAGTTGACTCTGATGGGATGGTATCCTGTTCTAAATAGTAGCAAGAGACACATCAAATACATATTGATGATTTTCCATCAATATAAAAATAGTCCTTTGCACTGAGACTGTTTAAATATTTTATGTGGAAGCAGTGTTACATTTTATTGACTAACTTCCAAGCCCTAGATAAAAGATTTTAGAAAGACCAGCATAATCAAATCAAATCCCACCTGAATGCTGCTTTAAGCAATTATTGCAGCACATTTCAGTATTTGATAGTGAGAAAGAATGATTTCCCTGTTATACGTACGTGACCCTTTTAATTGTGGATAGTGTGTTTTTTCAAATCCAACATTGTCACCATATTTATTTCTATGGAGACCTTATGGGAGTGAAATTGGGCTATTTAGCGCCTGTTTTGTAAGCACTACACAGACACCCAAGTCCCAAAAATGGCGACCGAGTTGCGCGCGTACACTTTCGACAGGAAGTGCGCAGGACGCCATCTTGGTAAAGGCATTTGTGCGTCCACCTAATTACCGCCAGCAGCATGTAAAATAGGGAGATGATGATGCGAATCAGTGTGCAATGCTGATTTGAAGCAACCAGAGAAATTTTGGAATGTCACACTCCAACCAATGCTCCATCTTAACCTCGCACAGCTGAACAGGACATAAACAGCATGAAGGATCCCCCACCAATGCTATTTAAAGGGATCATGAAATACTTCCAGGTTAGTTGCTGGAATATTTCTTCTGGCTGCTGGTGCAATTGTATGTGTTTTTGGATGTTTCCTATACTTGGCTAAAGTTGCAATATTCTATACAGGGTGGTCTGGCTGGTCTTGCAGTACTGTTAGTGGCATTTAAAATATTGAGCTGAAAAAAGTTGCTTCCAGACATTGGTGGCCTGCTAGGTCTTCCTCTGGGAATTGAACATGACTGGGAGCATGCAGAGAGGCCACGCAGAGCAGGACAAGCTGCTGGAAGAGGGAGGAGGAGGAGGAGGCGCAGGGCACGCAGCACAAGGCCATATCCAATGAGGGCCTTCAGGGACCAATTCTCTTACCTCAACTTCAGCAACAACCAGTGCATCCAACGGCTGCGGTTCACGAAAAAGGTCATGACTGAAATTTGTCAACTGCTGCAGCTACAACTGCTGCCTCAGAGCATAAGAACATTTAAGAACACAAGAGATAGGAGCAGGAGTAGGCTATTTGGCCCTTCGAGCCTGCTCCGCCATTCAATGAGATCACAGCTGATCTGATTCTGGCCTCAACTCCACTTTCCCGCCTGTTCCCCATATCCTTTGGCTGATCAAAAATTTGTCTAACTCAGCCTTGAATATATTCAATGACTCAGCCTCCACCGCTCTTTGGGGTAAAGAATTCCAAAGGTTCACAATCCTTAGAGAGAAGAAATTTCTCCTCATCTCCGTCTTAAATGGGTGACCCCTTATTCTGAGACCATGCCCCCTCGTTCTAGATTCCCCTATGAGGGGAAACATCCTCTCAGCATTTACCCTGTCAAACCCCCTCAGAATCTTATATGTTTAAATAGGATCTCCTCTCATTCTTCTAAACTCCAGTGAGTATAGGCCCAACCTGCTCAATCTTTCCTCATAAGAAAACCTTTCCGTACCCGGAATCAACCTAGTGAACCTTCTCTGAACCACCTCCAATGCAAGTATATCCTTCCTTAAATAAAGGGACCAAAACTGTACACAGTACTCCAGGTGTGGTCTCACCAGCACCCTGTAGAGTTGTAGCAAGACTTCCCTGCTTTTATACTCCATCCCCCTAGAAATAAAGGCCAATATTCCATTTGCCTTCTCAATTACCTGCTGCACCTGTATGTTAACTTTTTGTGTTTCATGTACGAGGACACCCAAATCCCTCTGTACCGCAGCATTTTGTAGTCTTTCTCCACTTATATAATATTTTGCTTTTTTATTCTTCCTACCAAAGTGGATGACTTCACATTTTGCCACATTATACACCATCTGCCAAATTTTTGCCCACTTGCTTAACCTATCCATATCCCTTTGCAGACACTTTGGGCTCGATTTTAGCGTTGGGTTTCCTGCGGGTTTCCAGCGGGGGGGCCCCGAAAACCCCAATATACAGTCACGTGACCGGATCGCGCCGAGATCCCGGCCACGTCCGGGTGCCGCGCTGACGTGCGGGGCTGCGTGCGCAGGCCCCGCTGGTGGGAATCCCGCAGGCAATTAAAGCCAGCGGGGTTCCACTTGAGAGTACTTACCTTGCTTGTTGAGGTCATTAAATGAGCTGAAGCAGCTGTCAAAACAGGAAGTGTGGGATTTTAGCTTCAGGGCAGTGAGTTTCACACACTGGGGGAAACAGTCTCCCTTCAACCAGTCGTGTTCCAGCCAGCAGCCTGTGGCAGCTGCCAATGTGCACTCCACAGCGGGTGGGAGAGCCCTCACCCACGCAGGAGGCCATCGCGTCACATAGGGCAACCCCTGCCCTCCACCACCCCCCGCCAAGCCAGAGGACAGACCGACGTGAAACCGCAGCCCTAGTGCGAGGAACCACCTACCTACCCTGCACAACCCCTCAGACCAACACCTGCCAGATGGGTGGTGCGTTGACATCCTCGGAGGACGAACAGCATGACCAGCCCCAGCAGCCTCGCAGTCCACGCCGTCCGCCTCGGAGACGTGGAGCCCCCCAACACGGTGCTGTGGCACACCCACCTGCACAGCAGGAGGGAGGGCAACCGCAGAGAGAGATGCGTCGCAGGAGGCACTACCCTCCGCACAGGGTGTACAGACCGAGGCTCAGCTTCATGGACCTCTTCGAGGAGCAGTGCATATGGCGGCTCAGAGTCAATCGCCAGGTAGTCGCCGACATCTGCAGCCTCCTTAACGACGAGCTGCTCCCTGAAGGACCAAGCAGCATCTTCTTACCTGTCGCCGTCAAAGTCACCACTGCCCTCAACTTCTTTGCATCCGGATCCTTCCAGGGTGCCACCGGGGACATCACCGGGGTCTGTCAGTCATCTGCACACAAGTGCATAAGGCAGGTCACCGATGGGTTGTTCCGCAGGGCCTCGCACTACATCAACTTCGCCATGGACGAGCGCAGCCAGATGGAGAGGGCGGTTGGATTCCTGCCATGGCTGGCTTCCCACGGGTACATGGTGTAATTGACTGCACCCACATCGCAATATGGGCACCTCCGCATGAGCCAGGGCTGTTCATCAACAGGAAGGGGTATCACTCCATGAACGCCCAGCTCATCTGTGACCACTGCCAGAGATTCCTACACGTGTGCGCCAGATACCCCGGCAGCTGCCACGATGCCTTCGTCCTCAGGGAGTCCACTGTCCCGCCCATCCTCCAGGCACCCAACGCCGGCAACGGCTGGCTCCTCGGCGACAAGGGCTATCCCCTACACACGTGGCTCATGACACCTCTGAGGAACCCCATCACCGAGCCGGAGCGTTGGTACAATGACAGCCACACTGCTACCAGGTCTACAATTGAGCAGACCATAGGGCTGCTCAAGATGCGCTTCAGGTGCCTTCATCGTCCTGGGGGAGCGCTCCAATACACACCATTCAGAGTGGGACGAATCATAGTTGTCTGCTGTGCCCTGCATAACATGGCACTACAGAGGGGTGCCGCTGGAGGAGGCCCCCAATCCACACCCGCCACCCACATTGAGGACGGCGATGAGGAGGAGGAGGAGGAGGAGGAGGCGGAGGAGGCAGAGGAGGCAGAGGAGGAGGAGAAGGACGCGGACGCGCCAGAGGATAGTGGACGACCCATGCGCCGAACCACGACTCACCGGGATGCTCGCCGGGCCAGGGAGGCACTCATACATCAACGGTTCTCCTAGAGTCAGACAGTGCGAGGCACTCACATCTCCTCACCTGCACATGCGAGGGGCCATACCAGCCCCCTCCACTGAAGACTGTTGCCAGTACTCCTGCACCCACAGCAGTGTGCCCAATGGGCGGCAGCAGGTGTTCGCCGTCATGATGGCCTGCACGGAACGCACCTATTGCACAGGCCGCGGAAGAATGGACGAGAGGTGGCAGGAGTGGTGAGAATAGACTATTTAATATGTACAATGTGAGATAATATAAACAAAAAGTGTACAAATTAATAGACACCCTGGTGCATTCCCTTTGTGCTTATAACGCCTTTGGATTTCTTTTCCGGGAACCCCTACGTGGTGCTACCCCTGTGGCTCCAGCAGAGGTAGTGGCAGGTTGCTCGTGTTCTTGCCTTGACCGGGTAGATGCTTTTGGCGGACGGCCCCTGGGTTTCGGTGCCCGTGAGGGCACCTCCACAGACTGCTCCTCCTGCACCGGGGCAGGGGCAGACTCGGCCACCTGGAGAGGAGGCACCATTGCGGGTACTGGTTGAGAGGTGGGCGACGGGTGGGACGTGGGGGCGCCTTGAGAGGCGTCCCCGCTTCCATGTCCCCGGTCACCATCATCCCTCTCGTGGCCTCGGCCCACATCACCCCTTCCACCCTGCTGGACGGCAGTTTGGATGGCATGTGTGAGGCCTTACAAGGCCACCCCTAGTGTATCCGTCAGCCTGTTGATGGCGGCAGAATGTTGCTCACCCTGAATCCGTACAGCCGTTGTCAGGGCCTGCAAGGACTCGAAGTGGAGCTGTGCGTGACGCTCGAGGGAGGCCAGCCTGTCCTCCACCGCAGACATTCCCGCACCTACCCGCGACACAGTGTCGCCGGTACCCTCCTGTACCTGCGCCACCAATGCCCACATGCAGGAGTTGGACTCCTCCATCGCCTGCGCGATCGTGGACAATGCGCGCGGCACCTCTCCCAGTACCTCAGCAATTAGCTGGTGCCCCTCGACGACTCTCCTTTTAACTGGTGGCCCCCTGGGTTCAGCATCTGGGTCCGGCTGAGCAGAGCCTGGAGATGAGTGCTCCCTCCGTCGCGGACCCTCCGCGGCTGCCCCTGCCACCAGGGTCTGCTCATGCTCACTCGTGCGCGGTGAATCACCAAGTGCAACCCCAACTAGTTGGCGAGGGGGACCCACCGAGGTGCGTGTCTCTGCGCTGGTGGATGGTTGGCTCAGATGTGACGATGCACCCTCAGAGACCGCCATGTCCTCTGAGGAATCGCCCTCCTCAATCGCATCGCTCGCAGACGGCCCTGCAAGAGAACAGAGGGCACTATGAGGCATGTGCACCAACTTTACGGTGCGCCTGATGGCAGGTGATGATACGGTCACTCGCGATCATGGGTGTTGAGTGTCAGCTTTCCCTTACCGGCCGTTTCTGCAGCGACAGACTCGCCAACAGCCACCGACAGGCAATGTGGCGTGCGGGCGAGGTCGAGCGCCTCCACCTCTGCGTCGGTGAGCTCCACCACTTGCGGCGGCCCACCTCCGGTGCGTGCCCTTTCCCTGTTGTTCTTGCTCCTCTTCTCCTGTCAAGGCAAAACACAGATGCGTGAGTGGGTGCGTATTGCATAGTGAGACGCATCGAGCATCGGTGTGGGTGGGTTGAGCGTGGGGCAGATGGATGGGAGGATGCGTGTGCCACATGCCCATCCCATTGCATGGGGATTGGGGCGTGTGTGGTAGTGTTCGGGTGGGGTCAGGGACGGTGGGTACTTGCGGGCACGGCGAGGATGGTGAGTGAGTGGCTGTGAGGATTGCTGATGGAGCGCAGTGGTGGCTGTGCAGGAGGGGTTGTGATCTGTTTGGCGTGATGGTGGGGACGGGCTGTGGGAGGGTGCGTTGGTGTACTCACCTTGCCAGACCTAGTGAGGTCATTGAAGCGCTTGCGGCACTGCTCCCATGTCCTTGGGGTGTTGGCCCTGCTGCTGACCTCCGCCGCCACCTCTGCCCATGCCTTCCTGGTGGCGGCGGCAGGGCACTTGCGTCCATCCGCGGGGAAGAGCGTGTCCCTCCTCCTCCTCACGCCCTCCAGCATCAGCTGCAGCGCAAGGTCTGAAAAACGTGGCGCAGCCTTTCCCCTCGGGTGAGCCATCATCTGTAGCCTACTGATTGCAGCAGGAGGGGCTTTGGGAGACTGCCCCTTGAAGTGGAGCTCCTACATCGCGTCGACGGCACTGCGCATGCGCAGCCGGCCAGCACGCAGCTGGGGAGCGCAGAACCCGGAAGCAGGGCTTAACCAGTTCAATTATCCCGCGATCGCGCGGGGGACGCACGCAATTAGCCATCCGCGTTTTCCACGCTCCCGGAGGACCACCCGCTGGGAACCCGCAGGCCTGCTAAAATTGAGCCCTTTGTGTCCTCCTCACAACTTACTTTTCCAGCTATCTTTGTATCATCAGCAATTTTTGGCCACAGTACACTGGCTTCCTTTATCCAAGTCATTGATATAGATTGTAAATAGTTGAGGCCCCAGCACTGAGCCCTGGGGCACCCCACTAGTTACAGATTGCCATCCTGAAAATGACCCCTTTATCCCGACTGTCTGTTTTCCGTTAGTTAGCCAATCCTCTATCCATGCTAATATATTACGCCCAACACCATGAGCTCTTACCTTGGCACCTTATTGAATGCCTTTTGGAAATCCAAATACACTATATCCAATAGTTCTCCTTTATCCACCTTGCTTGTTACTTCCTCAAAGAACTCTAATAAATTTGTCAAACACGATTTCCCTTTCATAAAACCATGTTGACTCTCGTTGATTTTATTTTGAGTCTCTAAATGTCCTGCTACTATTTCCTTAATAATCAATTCTAGCATTTTCCCAATGACAGATGTTAGGCTAACCTGTTTTCTGTCTCCCTCCTTTCTTGAATAGGGGTGTTATATTTATGGTTTTCCAATCCATTGGGACCTTTCCAGAATCTAGTGAATTTTGGAAGATTACAACCAATGCATCCACTATCTCTGTAGCCACTTCCTTTAAGACCCTCAGATGCAAGCCATCGGGTCCAGGGGACTTGTCAGCCTTTAGACCCATTAGTTTACCTAGTACTTTTTCTCATGGGCTACAATCTTGATGATAAGCCTACCGTGCGGCACTTTATCAAACGCCTTTTGAAAGTCCAACTACATTGCCCTTATCTACCCTCTCTGTTACATCATCAGTTAAGACGTGTAGGCTTGCTTGTCCTCCTCCAGTTGTTTCTTGCTGACAATGATTTTGCACCTCCTTCTCCTGCAAGCAAGAGGGAAGTGTGTCATTGTGTCCTGCAAGATGGTTGGGTCATGTGATTGTCATGGTTGAATAGCTGCCAGTGTGTGTGACTTGTGAGTTGTGGATATGCGGCTTGTAACAGTAATAATGTGTGAGGATGAGAAGAAGCATATGATTTGAATTGTTGAGTATGATTGAAAGAGCTTGTTGGTAGGTAGGTGATGGAGGGTGAAATACATTGAGCAGTGGATGAAGCTAGTGGTGCAGTTGGTATGATATGCCACATGAAACTTGAACTCACTCACCTTGACAACTCGTGTTAAATCATTGAACTTCTTCCTGCACTGCTTCCATGTTCTTGGCGCTATGCTCCGAGCATTTATCTTGTCCGCCTCTTCCTCTCACTGCCTCTTCAGCATATGTCTGGAGGACCTCCTGCACCCCCCCACCCCGACAGATACTGGATGTCCCTCCTTCTCTCTACCTCTTGCACTAAGGCCTTTAGTGCATCATCAGAGAACCTTGGTGGACGCTTTCTCCCAGGCGGAGCCATTTTTCAAAGTATTAGAGTACTGAATCACTTCTCAAACGACTCCCACCACTTGCAGCCACAATGCACCTCCTCTTTCAGTAGCGCTAGCCACTTGCGATATTGGGACCAGCTCTGATGTGTGCAGCCAATCAACAGCGCAGGTAACGCTAGCTGCACGCAGCAATCATTTAAAGCAGCAGGCAGCACAAAAGTTACGTGTTGCCTACATCGCAACCAATGGACGTGGGTTAATCGTGCACTGCAACCTCAGCGCCCGTTTTCAGGGGTTATCCAATTTAAGCCCCCTTATCTTTCAAATGCATCATTTTTCAGTTAGCATGAGTCACAATGCTGGAAATACCATTCTACTAGTTAGTTATCTCCTAGAGTTCAGCCTAGGTACATATCATACCATGTTATGATATGTACCTACTCCATGTTATTTTAAATACTGTGTTTTTTCACAAGTTCATTTTTCCTTATTGCAGCATATATTTTGTGTAGTAAAAACAGAAATACTGGGATGCATTGCAGGTCAATCAGTATCTGAAAGAGAAAGATAGGTAGATTAAAGTTTCAGGTTTAAGCCTTCATTGGAATGGCTATGGTCAGGCTGGCGGAAGAGCCTTTTTATGGAAGATTATGGATTTTCCTATCCGACAGCAATCCCACCAGTGGTGCAGGCTCTCGGCCTGCTCGCCTCGAACTATTCTGACCCCAGCAGATATTCTGGAGTCGGGGTCATTTTTAATATTTGTGGTGGGTTCCTGGTGCTATTTCCTGTCCCTCCAGGAGCCCAACTCAGGGGAGATGGGGAGGAAAATCACTGCAGCACTTGTCACATCCCAGTGATGCTGACTGAGGACAAAAAAACTTTTAAATAATTGGAAACGTTCCTGCTCTGTGATCGATTACATTATGTGGCCTTTTAATTTTTAAAAGCACTCCTCAGCTGCCTGAGCAACACTGGACACCTGGAACGCAATGGTATTCCTGGCACAGCATTGCGAAAGCATTAATGAAGGAAAATACATTGGATAATGTATTCCGGCCATCAACATTTCCTCTGATTATGCTTGCCCAATTATGGGTGGACGCGTTTAGCATCCATCATCATTTTCTGGCGGAAAGTTCCAGAAGCGGCAGCGGAGGCCAGGGAACCAGCTAAATGGCTGGCACCTCCATTTCCGATTTCCATCTCCCAGAAACTGCCAAAAAATGGGCAATAAATCTGCCGAAAATCCAGGTTTCAGCATCTAAATGATCTCAGCTATGTCCTATTTGATTTTTCAGTCTGACTGCACCAGTCCTCGTGAAAGGTCCCATTCAAAATGTTAAACTATCTTTCTCTTTCAGATGCTGATCAGCCTGCCACGGATTTCTAGCATTTTCTACTGTGGATTTGCAAAATACCTAATTTTGTTTTTCCCAGTGCCTTTTACGTACATGTTATTCGGGCTGACAGTATCGTGCTAATCTGGCAGCCTATTAAATCTCTAGGCATATGCCTAACATTGCACGTTTGGTTGAATAAGGACTGTCCCTTTCTTTCTCTCAGGTTATGTTTTGAAGTGAGATATGCAAGGTATCTCAATCATAGTACTGTTTGATTTTGCAATATGTTTGTTATATGGTGGAAAAAATCAATTGATTCTTAAAGCTGTTGTACAATTAAGAAGAAAGCACAGTAAATAAATGGTGTTACATTCAAGCATATTGACTGAGAGAACAAAACAACTCCCTGCTAATATCTGTGTTACGAATCTCTTTGTCAATAATTATTGACAGTCACTCTGCTTCTCTTTGCAAACTTGAGCCACACTTTACAAAGTTCTCATAAATCTATCCTGAAAATAACACCATATGAAAATTAGCATACACATGCTTAATGACCTCAACTGTTATTTTACCAGCGGGATTAATTTGTTTCTTTTAAATGGGTTAGCACCTCAGTTAAAATAGTGAACAAAGGAATTTCATATGAACGTTTTAAGCATTCGTACACCAATGTTTCTTCAGTGTAATTTCAAAGCCTTATGTGAAATCTGCACTTTCAACAAGCAGAATGCACAGTGCACTACTGCATGAGTGAAGTTTACCATTTCTGACACCAACAATCCTATAGATGCTCTGAGTCAGATTTTCAATTTAATGCCAATTTGTGCTAAATTATGGGCAGTTTTGTGTTGTTCACTGGCACCATCTAGAAACGGAGCTGAGACTGTCTATACTTATTTCATGTAGGTCCCTTACAGCTGGGAGAGAAAGAAAACTTTCCTCTTATCTGTCTTAGCTGGATTCAAGCCCAGCTCCCAGAAAGAATATTCTACTTGACTGCATCAATTAATTCCCAATTAATCTAGGTTTTTAATCATTTTTATTTATTGTATTCTTCTGGGGTTTCACAAATTCTACTGATTTTATTTTCTCTTCTTTCATTTTTTTTGCACGTTTACATTTTTAGCTTCCCATAGTTTGTTTTCTTTTGCTGGTAGTCCTATCAAAGTCCTGGATTTCCCTACCTAACACCATTATGGGATCATCATCACCACAAGCATTGCAGTGGCTCAAGAAAAAGAAGACCCACCACTGCCTTCTTTGGGCAACTATCGATGGGAAACAAATGCAGCCTTGCCAACGTCACCCATGTAGGAACAGGAGTAGGCCATTCAGCCCCTCGAGCCTGTTTTGCCATTCAGTTAGATCATGGCTGATCTGTACCTCAACTCCATTTACCTGCTTTTATGCTGTATCCCTTGATACCCTTACCCAACAAAAATCTATTGATCGATCTCATCTCAAGAACAATTAAAAAAAATATTACTGTGAAACATGGAATCTGATAGCAAGACACAAAATCATCAAGAGGTGGAGAGAAGTAAGATTAGTAAATCCCTTTCCACAAGGAAAAAGTAATACCCAAGTCTTGCCCTGGCAACCAGAATACAAAGTGTAACAATTTAGGTGAAAACAAAACCTTGAGCTGTCTTTTCTGGGTTATGAATAATCAGGACATGTCATATTTTAATTTCAAACCCCAGGACAGGACAGCTGGGCAATGGCCTCCAGTGCCAATATTCAGCAAAACCCGGGTCTTCTTTTCACCTCAACTTACCAAAGCACTGCCATTGAAACTGGTTCATACCAAGGGGATCACCCATTGGCCACCCATATTGGGAAATTACAAACACACCACCCATGCCTTTCCAATCGTTAAAATGAATGAGGAAAAAAAATTGTGCACAACATGCCTGCAATTTCCTGATATCTTTGGCCAGCGGGTGAGGCTCCCAGATGACAGCCAATTTCAGTTCTTAAGGGTCCAGTCCACAAAAGGCCAAGTGGAACCTTCAATTCAATGATGCAGAGATTGTAGTTAATTTTTTTTTATTCGTTCATGGGATGTGGGCGTCACTGGCGAGGCCGGCATTTATTGCCCATCCCTAATTGCCCTTGAGAAGGTGGTGGTGAGCCGCCTTCTTGAACCGCTGCTGTCCATGTGATGAAGGTTCTCCCACAGTGCTGTTAGGAAGGGAGATCTAGGATTTTGACCCAGCAACGATGAAGGAACGGCGATATATTTCCAAGTCGGGATGGTGTGTGACTTGGAGGGGAACGTGCAGGTGGTGTTGTTCCCAATGAGGAGGAGTGTGAAATATTGGATGGGATAAACATAGTGAGAGAGGAAGTATTAAGGGGAATAGCATCTTTGAAAGTAGATAAATCGTCAGACCCAGATTAAATGTATCCCAGGCATAGTGCCGGAGGATTGGAGGACTGCTAACGTTGTACCGTTGTTTAAAAAGGGAGAAAGAGATAGACCGAATAATTATAGGCCAGCCAGTCTAACCTCGGTGGTGGGCAAATTATTGGAATCGATTATGAGCGAAAGTATAAATTGTCATTTAGAAAGGCACGAATTAATCAAGAACAGTCAGCATGGATTTGTTAAGGGAAGGTCGTGTCTGACTAACTTGGTTGAATTTTTTGAGCAGGTAGCAAGGAGGGTGGTTGAGGGTAACACATTTGATGTAGTCTACATGGATTTTAGCAAGGCTTTTGACAAGGTTCCACATGGCAGACTGGTCAAAAAAGTAAAAGCCCATGGGATCCAAGGGAAAGTGGCTAGTTGTATCCAAAATTGGCTCAGTGGCAGGAAGCAAAGAGTAATGGTTGACAGTGGGGTCCCGCAAAGCTCAGTACTAGGTCCCTTGCTTTTTGTGGTATATATTAATGATTTGGACTTGAATGTGGGAGGCTTGATCAAGAAGTTTGCAGGTGATACAAAAATTGGCCGTGTGGTTGATAGTGAGGCGGAAAGCTGAGGACTGCAGGAAGATATCAATGGACTAGTCAGGTGGGCAGAAAAGTGGTAAATGGAATTCAATCCAGAGAAATGTGAGGTAATGCATTTAGGGATGGCAAACAAAGCAAGGGAGTATACAATAAATGGAAGGATACTGAGAGGTGTAGAGGAACAGAGGGACCTTGGAGTGCATGTCCACAGATCCCTGAAGGTAGCAGGACAGATAGATAAGGTGGTTAAAAAGGCAAATGGGATACTTTCCTTTATTAGCCTTGGCATAGAAAATAACAGCAAGGTAGTTATGCTAGAACTGTATAAAACATTGGTTAGGCCACAGCTTGAGTACTGCGTACATTTCTGGTCACCACATAACAGGAAAGACGTGATTGCACTAGAGACGGTACAAAGGAGATTTATGATGATGTTGCCAGGGCTGGAGAATTTTAGTTATGAGTAAAGATTGGATAGGTTGGTGTGGTTTTCTTTGGAACAAAGCAGGCTGAGGGGAGATTTAATTGAGGTATATAAAATTATGATGGGACTAGAGAGAGTAGATAGGGTGGACCTATTTCCTTTAGCAGAGAGGTCAGTGACCAGGGGGCATAGACTTAAAGTAATTGGTAGAAGGATTAGAGGGGAGCTGAGGAGAAATTTTTTCACCCAGAAGGTGATGGGGTTGTGGAACTCACTGCCTGAAAGGGTGATAGAGGCAGAAACCCACATATCATTTAAAAAGTACTTGCATGATCACCTGAAGTGCTGTAACCTACGGACTATGGACCAAGTGCTGGAAAGTGGGATTAAGCTAGATTGCTCTTTTTTGGCCGGCACGGACACGATGGGCCGAATTGCCTCCTTCTGTGCCGTAACTTTCTATGATTCTAATCCTGATATAATCCCTGCTAAAGTTGTGCACCTTGTGTAATTTATTTCCGTCCTTGTGTAATATCCATCAAATGTCAATGTGGCTAGGGTTCTGAACGATTAAAATAGTGCAGACTATTGTTCAACATAATTTGTTAATAGATTAATAACATACTATTACTGTCATTCACAAAATTAGATTCAACAAGTAATCTTTTGAATGCCCCAGCCACAATAGAATGTTACACATAGATTACAACAACTCACAAGAGCACACTTCAGCAGAAAATGTCCCTCCAGTTATTTTCACCTCATGTTGTCCTCTGCTCTCTTGCTGTTTTCTACAATCAATGTTTGCTTATCTTGATTACTTATTTGTCCAACTATCTTTCACTCTCTTCAATTAAATAACAATGGTAAATGTTGAAGTATTTCTTGTTTATGGTTTGGCCTCACCTTTTGTGAAGAACATCTCGGGGCCAATTTTAACTCGCTCCACCTGGCAGTGGCCTTGGAATTGGAGTACTGCACTTACCGCCCCATTCCTGCTCCAATCCCGCTCACTACCATTTTGCTTGGGGCATTTACAAGGGTGGGAGCCTCATTAAACCATGTAAATCAGGGTTCTAAAATGTCGGTCGGACCTCAACACCATTTTGACACGTAAAAGCGGAAGTAACGTGCAGCACTACCTCCCCAGTATTGCAGTACAGATGTGAAACCACAATGGGAGACAAGATTTATAGGGGCACTCATCTGCAAGCACTCAGATCATTAGTATCTGTATGCAATTCTATTGGAATTTGCTGTTTTTCACTTTTGTTTGCTTCAAGAAACTTAGGGTTCAAGATGGGAGTCACCCTGGACATACTAGTGCGGTTGGAGGAAGAGAAAGAAGCAGAGCAATGGGGGCAACAGGAGCAGCAGCTGTAGGGTGGGGATTTTCAAGAAGCTGCGGTTGGGACACTCAGGAGACCACGAGGAGGGCTGTTCACAGGCATTCTTACCCAGCTAATAGGGACTTTGGCCTGGGCTCTTCTGCTGAATGGAGATGTAATGAAGCCATGCGACCACTAGAGCCATCATAGAGCACACCATCTGGCTGTTCAAACAACATTCGCTGCCTGGACAGGTCTGGGGACTCTCTGCAGTACAGTCCCAGAGAGTCTCCTGCTATGTGGTTGTGTGCTGCGTTCTGCACAATGTTGCTCTGCAACAGGGACTTCACATGGAGTCTGCAATCTCAATCTGATAATGAAGACCCGGGTGATTAAATTCGGCAGGATCTCCGCGTTCCTGGCATTTCCGGGTTTCCCAGCCGCCCCCGCTCCCTCCCCGCCTTCCCTTAAATATCAGGGCCTCTGTCTCAGATGATAGATTCCAAATTCCCCACAATTGGTGTTAATCTGACGGGTCTGTAGATACCTGTTTTCCTCGTCCCTCCTTTCTTAAATAATGGAGTGACATTTGCAATTTGCCAATCCAAAGGCACAATTCCTGAATCTAGAGAGCTTTGGAAAATTTATACTAACTCATCTGCATTTACTCACATATTTCTTTTAATAATCTGGGGTGGAACCCATCAGATCCTGAAGATTTGTTTATCTTAAATCACATTAATTTCTCCATTACCATTTTTTAAACTTATATTAAATTCATTAATTTCTTCACCTTATTTTTACCTTCCTTTGTACCATTGGTATTTTGTCCTCTTCCTTCACTTTGAAAATAAATACATCTCGAATATTTCCTTATTATCCATTATAATCTCTCCTGCATTTGTCTTTAATGTGCCCACGTTCCCCTTTACCACTCTCTCTTAATATATTTATAAAAACTTTTGATGTTAGCGTTGATATCCCTTGCAAGTTTTTATCATATTCCCTTTTTGATCCTCTTATTACTGTTTTTTTGGTATCCCTTTGTTGTTTTTTATAGCTTCCTCAGTCCGCCAGATTTCCACTTTTCCTTGCATTTGTGCAAGCCTTTTCTTTTAACATGATAGTGTCTCTTACCTCACTTGTTAACAATGGTTGCTTAATTACACAATGGAGCTGATGCCTTTTAGGGGCATGTACTGGTTTTGTATAGTACCAAATACTTATTTGAATACTTCCCACTCTTTATCTGTAAGCTTACTTATTAACAGTTCGGCCCAGTTTACTGTGGCCAATTAATTTTTCATCCCTTCAAAGTTTGCCTTTTGTAAATTTAAAACCTTGGCTTATGATTCTCCCTTTTCCCTCTCAAACCTAATATCAAATTCAATCATGTTATGGTTACTATTTGCAAGACGTTCCCTTAGATTTTTAACTAATTCTGGTTTGATACTCGTCATCAAATCTAGTACGGCCTTGATCACTTGTCAGTTCTAAAACATATTGTTCTAGAAAACTGTCCCGAATACATTCTAGAAATTAATTCTTTACTACTTGAGCTGTTCTGTTTGTCCCAGTATATGTGAAAATTAAAATCTCATATTATAACCACATTGTTGTGCTACATGTTTCATTGATCTCCATATCTATACATTACCCCCCCCCCAACTACAGCACATCTATCAGAATGTCCATAGACAACTCCTACCAGGGTTTTGCATCATTTTTCCTTCCTTTACTCTACCCATAGGATTTCCACTGCCTGATAACCCTCACTGAAATCTCTTCTTTCATTTGCTGTAATTGTGTCTCTTACCAATATTATTACTCCCCCTCCTTTCCCAATGTCCCTATCCTTTCTAAAGATCCCATAACCCTAGAATATTTAGCTCCCAATCATGCTGAACTTGTAGCTAGGTCTCTGTTATAGCCACTACATCATATCCTTTAAGCTGAATTTGTGCTTCTAACTCACTTGTGTCATTTCTTATTCTACGTGTATTTGGGTAACTGTCCCCACCCTGCCCATATGTCCTGCTGGTCTTTTTTGCACACTTTTTGACTTGTTGTGGGGATTTTACATTCCCACCCCACCCCTTAACTAGTTTAAATTTTTCCCCATTGCCTTATTTATCTTTTCCGCAAGTATATGAGTACCTCTTCAGTTTAGGTGTCGACCATTCCATCGGTACAGTCTTCCCTGGCCCCAGAAATGGTCCCAGTGTCACAGAAATCTGAAACCCTCCCTTCTACACCATCCTCGCAGCCATGCGTTGACAATCCTAATCTTTCTCTCCCTGTCTGGTCCAGCGCATGGCACTGTGAGTGCTACCCTGGAGGTTCTGCTCCTTAATCTAAATTCCTTTGCAGAACCTGGAATCTACTCCTATCTATGTCATTGGTTCCCACAGTAACCACGACCTCTGGCTACTTGGCCTCCCATTCCAGGACCTTTTGTATTCACTCTGTGATGTCCTGATCTCTGGCACCTGGGAAGCAACATACCATTTGAGATTCTGGATCACATCTACAAAATAAACTATCAACCCCCTCCTCACCCTGACTATAGAATCCCCCACAATCACTACTCATTTATTCTTACTATGTATACTGTGTCCTCCATGGGTAACCACTCACAAACCAGTACCTTGCAGCCACACATGGTAACCTTCCTCTGTGTCATCCTTTCTGTCCACATTATTGGTACCCAAACAGATAAACCTATTAGACAAATCCAGCTCCACAGGTGATCCCCTTTCTGCCCTCACCTGTTGCTTCCTGCCCTCTCTGCCGATGGTCACCCAATCATCCTTACCAGCTTGTCTTCTCCTAGCATCCTATGGGGTGACCACCCTCTGGAATGTCTGCTCCAGAAAACTTTCTCCCTCCCAGAGTTTGTCCTATTAACACACAAGGAGTCTAACCTTTGTACGCTTCATACATATTTATTCACCTTGCATGGTACATGAGTCCAGACAGGTCCACATCATGCATGCTGCACACATCACCTCAGACTCTGACCCTGCCATACCTATTTATATATTTACCCCAATAGATAGTCTTTTTAAGTTATGGTTTATTGAATTATTTCTATTTACTCACACTAATTTATTATTTTTACTTAATATGTTTTGAAAATCCCTTTTTTTCCTCCCCGCTGAAGCTACTGTAGAGCGAAAACTGTAAATTAGAGATATATTCTTTATGTGCCATTGCAGGTTAAAATACATTTAATCAGACCCCTCTAACAGTATTTTAATGGCTTAATTTCCAGTTGTTTGGAATACCAAGGCTGCTGAAGGTGACAAGTTTATAAAATGGAGGCAGTCTGACTGCATTAAAGTCTGCATCGACACTACTTAGAAATGATTAAAATTAAAGAGGGTAATTTTAGGACAATAAAAAAGAATCATGAGCTGTTGGAAACATGAAATAAAATATAGATCACTCCTGGTAATGCTGAGAAGTACAAGTATGGTTTGTGTACCTGTTATGTGCCAACTTCTGTTTTAAACCAGAAAACATATAGTAAATTATAGTGAGTAAGACACCTCCAGAAAAATGAGTGAATATAAAAATGAATGAACTGGAAGTATTTCTGTGCTTTTCTGCTGACAGCAACACTAAGCATTTATGCAGGTTGGATAAATCAACATAAGTTAAAATACATTTAGCAAGTGTGGTGCCTGTGAACATTATAATACATCGTCTTCTAGTCACATGGCTTGGAACCTATGAAGTGATCCAAAAATCTAAAATGACACATTATCATTTGTGTCTTTCTCTCTGAAGAGAAGCTTGAATATCCATTGACAGTTATCTTTTGAACAGAAGAAGAATCACTCAAAATTCTCCAGCACAGAAGACGGAAATTTAAAAATATATGACTTATGGAAATCTTTCTGATTTCAGAGAGCTCAGGTTTATTATAAGATGTAAAACTGTGATTGATGTTGGTAGATGTGTGTTAATCACTGTACTTAGAGAAGATAATACACAGGATTTGACCAATATGGAAGAACTTTGAAGTTAGAAGTTATTGAAATGTACTTTTGTCTGGAGCTAGTGTGGGAGCGTTCTTTGCTTGCCTTTATGCACAGGTACAGTAGAATAGTGATTATGTTACTACACTAGTAAACCAGAGAACATGAGTTCAAATCCCACCATGGCAGTTTGAGAATTTGATTTCAGTTTAAAGCAAAATCTGGAAATAAAAAGCTAGTTACCATGAGGCACTCGGATTGTCATAAAAGCCCAACTGCTTCATTGATGTCTTTACCTGGTCTGGCCTATATGTGACTCCAGTCCCACAACAACATGGTTGACTCTTAACTGCACTCTGAAGTGGCCTAGCAAGCCAGTCAGTTGTATCAAACCACTACAAAGAATAAGGACTGCAATGGTTCACGAAGAAGGCTCACCACCACCTTCTCAAGAGCAATTAGGGATGAGCAATAAATGATGGCCTTGCCAGTGACGCTCACGTCCCGAGAATAAATATAAATAAAAGCATTCACATTACTGCGAATTAACTGTTATAAAATGCACCACTGTCCTATTTCTTCTGTCTTTGTCAAGCCACCTAGCTAATAACATTGAGAGCTTGTTTGGGATGCCCAGGGTTTATTACCACTTTTCGTATCTCTTTTATATTGAATAGTCTGGAATTGGTAGCATTCAATTCTGTCCGACGTGTGGGTTTCAGTTGATGCCTGTGCCACTATCCTCTCTGTAATTAAACGTTGCTAAGGTTTGCCGCCTAATGCATTTCTGTCATCTGCTTTATATAGAGGGAGTCATTTTCCAAGCATGCACTGGTGGTGGGGATCCTTACTTGCCGCCGATGCATACTCGGAAAATTACTAGCAGCATCCCCGTGGTTTTCCGATATGTGCTGGTAGGGGGCAAAGTTCCCCACTGACAACACACAGTCAAAAATTTTAGGCTAAAGCATTAATCTTATAGTTTCAATGTTAATAGATAAGCTTCCATGATAGCTCAGGGATGACTGTACAGCCTGGTGTTGCAGGATCTCTGTGTCAGTACCCTTGGGATGAGGAGGTGAAAATCAATCAGGATTCCTGCTGCTGACTTATGCAATGATCCCAGATCAAAAGTGCATGAGGAATAAGATTAGTCTCAGCGGTGGTGCTCCGTAAAATCAAATAGCCTGTTATCACTCACAGGCCAGACACACACATGGAGAAGGACTACCTGGCTGAGATGCTGGTTCGCAACTGACACCTAGGAATCCGTACCCAGCATGAGTAAGCACCTTCTGGAGAAAACAGGAGAAAATAGGAAGGAGGACGAATGTGGTAATGCATACTGTCAAACAAACAATGCATAGATTAGATCAGGGATTCTGAAGCTTTATACAGGTGGATAGGGTGGTGAAGAAGGCAATCAGCATGCTTGGTTTCATTGGTCAGAAAATTGAATACAGGAGTTGGGATGTCTTCTTGAAGTTGTACAAGACATTAGTTAGGCCACACTTGGAATACTGTGCACAGTTCTGGTCACCCGACCATAGAAAGGATATTATTAAACTAGAAAGAGTGCAGAAAAGATTTACTGGGATGCTACTGGGACTTGATGGTTTGACTTATAGAGAGAGGTTGGATAGACTGAGACTTTTTTCCCTGGAGAGTAGGAGGTTTAGGGGTGATCTTATAGAAGTCTATAAAATAATGAGGGGCATAGATAAGGTAGATAGTCAAAATCTTTTCCCAAAGGTAGGGGAGTCTATAACGAGGGGGCATAGATTTAAGGTGAGAGGGGAGAGATACAAAAGGGTCCAGAGGGGCAATTTTTTCACTCAAAGGGTGGTGAGTGTCTGGAACGAGCTGCCAAAGGCAGTAGTAGAGGCGGGTACAATTTTGTCTTTTAAAAAGCATTTGGACAGTTACATGGGTAAGATGGGTATAGAGGGATATGGGCCAAGTGCAGGCAACTGGGACTAGCTTAGTGGTATAAACTGGGCGACATGGACATGTTGGGCCGAAGGGCCTGTTTCCATGTTGTAAACTTCTATGATTCTATAATAGAATGCCCCCCAACTTGCTGAGAAAAATTGGAATGCCTCCTCAGTTGTTACTCGACAAAGCAACATTCCATTTTCCAGAGAACATCAGACTCCACATCATTCTCTCTCCTCCTTCACTTCTGTTTCTCACCAGACCTGGGAAAAATGCTTGTTTACACAGGTCAATCTTTGAAGTATTTTCACACGCTTTGCTGTTGAATATACAGGTCAGTGGTCCCGGCAGTCTAACACCACCTGAACGAGTAAACTCGTCTGTACTCTCCACACTGCCTGAGGAAGGGGAAAGCCCCCGAAAGCTTGTGGGATTAAAAATAAAATCGTTGGACTATAACTTGGTGTTGTAAAATTGTTTACAATTGTTAACCCCAGTCCATCACCGGCATCTCCACATCTTAATAAATCCAGTAGTTGATCAGGAATTTGTCTCACTTGAATGCTAGAGCATAACGCCCAACAAGAAACCCATATCAGAACATTTCAAAGTAGCATCCCTTGGTGAGATAATACAGGATAATCATGGAAGTCTGACTATTTAAGGTAAAAGATGTCCATATTAACAATTACACAATCAATCATAACAAACTTGCACTGAACTATAATTGAGAATTTTAATTGGGTTTATTTTTTGCTCTGTTTCTCAATGTTGTTCCAGCATATTAATGATTTGTGTTTACAGTTTCTAGACATATTTAGCAATTCAAAATGAATTATGGGCAGTGAGCAGTTCAACGGGTTAGAACATTGCCCCTCCACTTCCTCGGTTCAACTCAATTGTAGATTCGTCTCTCTGACAGCTGCTAAGAGTTCCATTTGAAATGAAGCCAAGCGGTTTCAATACAGTTCCCAATGGACTAAAGTGCACGGCACAAAACTGCCCTCATAATTCAGAAGTGGCACAGAAAATAACGAAAATTGAAAGAAGGTGTAGCACTAAAAATACTTGATAGAACTGAACTGCATATAAAGATTAACAATGAGTAAGTAATCATTTCATAATATCAGCAGTCAGATTGTTCATTTGTGTCAGGGACCTCTCTACACACACACCAGTCTGCCACTCTGGAAATGGTGCCAATCTCGATAAATATTAATCTACTTGAATACTCAAGGTACTTACAGGACATTAGAACCAATATTGGAATAAATGGAGATTGTAATGAAGCTTATAGCAAACATTTGTACTAAGTATTATACCTGTAACGATCACTGTTTCAAAAAAAAGCAGTGAGGAAAATTTTATTTCTGATATATTTGTACCGTTCTTAACATCAACACTTTCTTTCTTAACACGTTGGGAACAAAATTCCTACTTTAATGAAAACCTGAAGAGTGTTTGCTTTTCTCCATAATTAATAAGCTGCAAATGAAATCACTGGGATAAGTGCCTTTATAATATGTTATTCCAATGAAAGTAATTTCATTAACAGGTTATTAATTATGAAGAAAAATAGCATTCTCATTAAAGGAGAATTTTGTTTACAAACATAAAATGGGCATGAAAATGTCCAACATGGTGGGCAGCGTGCACACCCACATTCTGAGCTGATAGTGCGCCAGCTGCCATATTGGTATAGGCATTAAAAGATGCCTGCAGGACCCATGCCTGAAAAAGACTTTAAGCCCTTTGCATATCTGCAAAACTCATCTGGTGCACTAATGTCCTTTACGGAAGGAAACCTGGTCTGGCCAAATGTGACTCCAGACCCACTGCAATGTGATTGATTCTTAACTGCCCTCTGAAATGGCCTAGCAAGCCACTCAGTTGTACAATCCCATTACAAAAAGATATAATAAGAATTTAAAAAATGGACGGACCACCCGGCATCGGCCACTAGGCACCAGATACGACAAAGGCAAAACAAGTCCAATTGACCCTGCAAAGTCCTCCTCACTATCTGGGGACTTGTACCAAAACTGAGAGAGCTGTCCCACAGACTAGTCAAGCAACAGCCTGACATAGCCATATTCACAGAATCATACCTTTTAGCCAACATCCCAGACTCCTCCATCACCATCCCTGGGTATGTACTGTCCCACCAGCAGGACAGACCAACCAGAGGTGGTGGCACAGTGGTATGCAATCAGGAGGGTGTGGTCCTGGGAGTCCTCAACATTGACTCCGGATCCCATGAATTCTCATGGTATCAGGTCAAACATGGACAAGGAAACCTACTGCTGATTACCACCTATCGCCCTCCCTCAGCTGATGAATCAGTCCTCCTCCATGTTGAGCACCACTTGGAGGAAGCACTGAGGGCAGCAAAGGCATAAAATGTACTCTGGGTGGGGGACTTCAATGTCCATCACCAAGAGTGGCTCGGTAACACCACTTCTGAATGAGCTGGCCGAATCCTGAAGACCTAGCTGCCAGACTGGGCCTGCGGCAGGTGGTGAGAGAACCAACACGAGGGAAAACCCACTTGGCCTTGTCCTCACCAATCTACCTGTCGCAGTTGCATCTGTCCATGACAGTATTGATAGGAGTGACCACTGCACAGTCCTTGTGGAGACGAAGTCCCTTCTTCACACTGAGGACACCGTCCATCGTGTTGTATGGCACTACCACTGTGAGAAATGGAATAGATTCAAAACAGATCTAGCAGCTCAAAACTGGGCATCCATGAGGCGCTGTGGGCCATCAGCAGCAGCAGAATTGCATTCCAGCACAATCTGTAATATCCCTCGCTCTACCATTACCAAAAAGCCAGAGGATCAACCCTGGTTCAATGAGGAGTGTAGAAGAGCAACAGCAGGCATACCTAAAGATGAGGTGCCAAACTCGTGAAGTTACAACACAGGACTACATGCACGCTAAACAGTGGAAGTAGCAAGCTATAGACAGAGCTAAGCGATCCAACAATTAAAGAATCAGATCAAATCTCTGCAGTCCTGCCACATCCAGTCGTGAATGGTGGTGAATAATTAAACAACTAATGGGACAAGGAGGCTCCGTGAACATCCCCATCCTCAATGATAGCAGAGCCCAGTACGTGAGTGCAAAAGACAAGGCTGAAGCGTTTGCAACCATCTTCAGCCAGAAGTGTCGAGTAATTGATCCATCTCGGCCTCCTCCCGATATCACCACCATCACAGAAGCCAGTCTTCAGCCAATTCGATTCACTCCGTGTGATATCAAGAAACGGCTGAGTGCACTGGATACAGCAAAGGCTATGGGCCCCGACAACATCCCAGCTGTAGTGCTGAAGACTTGTGCTCCAGAAATGGCTGCGCCTCTAGCCAAGCTACAACACTGGCATCTACCCGACAAAGTAGAAAATTGCCCTGTTACGTCCTGTCCACAAAAATCAGGACAAATCCAATCTGGCCAATTACCACCACATCAGTCTACTCTCAATCATCAGCAAAGTGATGGAAGGTGTCGTCGACAGTGCTATCAAGCGGCACTTACTCACCAATAACCTGCTCACCGATACTCATTTTGGGCTCAGCCAGGACCACTCGGCTCCAGACCTCATTACAGCCTTAATCCAAACATGGACAAAAGAGCTGAATTCCAGAAGTGTGGTGAGAGTGACTGCCCTTGACATCAGGGTAACATTTGACCAAGTGTGGCATCAAGGAGCCCTAGTAAAACTGAAGTGAATGGGAATCATGGGAAAACTCTCCAGTGACTGGAGTCATACCTAGAACAAAGGAAGATGGCAGTGGTTGTTGGCAGATAATGATCTCAACCCCAGGTCATTGCTGCAGGAGTTCCTCAGGGCAGTGTCCTAGGCCCAAACATCTTCAGCTGCTTCATCAATGACCTTCCCTCCATCATAAGGTCAGAAGTGGGGATGTTCGCTGATGATTGCACAGTGTTCAGTTTCATTTGCAACCCCTCAGATAATGAAGCAGTCCGAGCCCGCATGCAGCAAGACCTGGACAACATCCAGGCTTGGGCTCATAAGTGGCAAGTAACATTCGCACCACACAAATGCCAGGCAATGACCATCTCCAACAAGAGAGAGTCTAACCACCTCCCCTTGACATTCAACGGCATTACCATCGCCGAATCCCCCACCATCAACATCCCGGGGGTCACCATTGACCAGAAACTTAACTGGACCAGCCACATAAATACTGTGGCTACAAGAGCAGGTCAGAGGCTGGGTATTATGCAGTGAGTGACTCATCTCCTCACTCCCCAAATCCTTTCCACCAT
This sequence comes from Heptranchias perlo, assembly GCF_035084215.1. Classification (NCBI taxonomy): domain Eukaryota; kingdom Metazoa; phylum Chordata; class Chondrichthyes; order Hexanchiformes; family Hexanchidae; genus Heptranchias; species Heptranchias perlo. The sequence goes on from NC_090327.1 coordinate 107,948,514, forward strand.
CTACAAGGCAGGTCAGGAGTCTGATGGAATACTCTCCACTTGCCTGGATGAGTGCAGCGCCAACAACATTCAACAAGCTTGACACCATCCAGGACAAAGCAGCCTGCTCGATTGGCACCCCTTCCACCACCTTAAACATTCACTCACTTCACCACCGGCGGACCGTGGGTGCAGTGTGTACCATCCACAGGATGCATTGCAGCAACTCGCCAAGGCTTCTTTGACAGTTCCTCCCAAACCCACGACCTCTACCACCTAGAAGGAGAAGGGCAGCCGACACATGGGAACAACACAAACTGCACGTTCCCCTCCAAGTCACACACCATCCCGACTTGGAAATATATCGCCGTTCCTTCATCGTCTTTGGGTCAAAATCCTGGAACTCCCTTCCTAACAGCACTGTGGGAGAACCGTCACCACACGGACTGCAGTGGTTCAAGAAGACAGCTCACCACCACACCTGGTCACTGGCAGCCTAATGCTCGGGTCACTATGAGAATCCCTACGTGGTCAGTTTTCGGTAAAATATTAAAATGCCTACGTGGCAAAGAAGCAGAATGCAAAATGGTTAGAAAGGGTTAATTAGTTAGTAACTGAGATTGATACAAGTGGCCTGGCCCTCCTGCTGGGCCATATGTTTGCTTAGTCAGCAGGTTTGCATGGTCTTATCAATGATAGGTCTTTGATGTGAGTCAAGGACTGGTCTGAATGTCTCCATGTTTATGGCAGATCAATATAGGGAACGAGCTTAGCCAAAGTTGAAAGACATTCCAGGTTGGGAGATAAGGAACAGAAGGAACAGGGAAGAACATTCTAAGTTGGAAAGTGAGGAAGTTATCCCCTTTGATGTCTAACAGCAGCATGATCAGCACATGGACGATTTATGATTGGTCGGAAATAATGTAACCCCGCATGGCAACCTATGCCCGGCTTATGATTGGTGTTGACCCTCGTTAAGTATGTTCCAACCCTATTCATCTGTATAAAAACGTGTGGATTTCTGTATGTTCTTGTTCTTGCTCTGCCAGCATAGAGGGACTCTATCAGGAGTCCAAATCAATGCTGCAGACTAAGAACCCTGCTATTAAAGATGTGTTGAACTTTAAAATGTATTCGACTTCAGTTATTACTGAACCAGACTGAGGGGAAAGAATCCGGATCGTCAACTACTTCCCTTGCTGTTCCCCTCCATCTTCCAGTCGCTGCCTCCCTCCCTTTCCCAATAGCTGCTTGCCTCTACTTGTCGCCTCCTTCCCTCCCAATTGCTTCCTTCCCCTTCTTCCAAGTCCTACCTGAGAGTTGCTGCCAGTGATGCTGCCTGGGATGCCTAGCAGGTATCTGCTCGCCGGTCTAACTTAAATGAGGACCGAGGCCCAAGGTACAGGAACAGAGAGATCTTGGGGTATATGTGCACAAATCGTTGAAGGTGGCAGGGCAGATTGAGAAAGCAGTTAAAAAGGCATACGGGATCCTCGGCTTTATAAGTAGAGGCATAGAGTACAAAAGCAAGGAAGTTATGATAAACCTTTATAGACCACTGGTTCGGCCACAACTGGAGTATTGTGTCCAGTTCTGGGCACCGCACTTCAGGAAGGATGTGAAAACCTTAGATAGGGTGCAGAAAAGATTTACTGGAATGGTTCCTGGAATGAAGGACTTTAGTTGCATGGATAGACTGGAGAAGCTGTGGTTGTTCTTCTTAGAGGAGAGAAGGTTGAGAGGAGATTTGATAGAGGTCTTCAAAATCATGAAGGGTCTAGACTGAGTAGATAGAAAGAAACTGTTCCCATTGGAGGAAGGGTCAAGATCCAGAGGACATAGATTTAAGGTGATGGGCAAAAGAACCAAAGGTGACATAATGAAAAACTTCTTTACACAGTGAGTGGTTAAGATCTGGAATGCACTGCCTGAGGGGGTGGGGAAGGCAGATTCAATAGTGGCTTTCTAAAGAGAATTGGATAAGTACTTGATGGGAAAAATTTGCAGGGCTATCGGGAAAGGGTGGAGGAGTGGAACTAGCTGGATTGCTCTTACAGAGAGCTGGCATGGACTTGACAAGCCAAATAGCCTCCTTCCATGCTGTAACCATTATATGATTCTATAATTCTCAAGGGCAATTAGTGATGGGCAATAAATGATGCCCACATCCCACGAATGAATTAAAAAACATGCAAATAAGGGGTTTAATTCCTGTTTGAGGCCCCAATTGTTAAATTGTGCTCCCCTGAACACAGCCGGCGCCAGGTCGGTTGCGTTCAGGAAAATCAGGTCTACATGCACCTAACCAACGGTCTTTAAAGGGACAGCTGCAGGCCGCCACCAAAAAGGTAAGTTTTGTAAAAAAGATAACTTAGTTGAATGTGTTCTTCCTGGCTCCACATTAAAACCATGGGCTGCAGCTGGTCACCACTAGCCGCCCCCCCCCCCCCCCTGATTGCCTCTCTCCCTCGCCTGGTCACTGCTACCCTATCTCTTCTGGTCACTACTTTCCTCGATCGCTGTCCCCCTCCATCTTCCGGTCACTGCCTCCTTCCCTTTCCTGATAGCTGCTTCCCTCTCCTGGTCGCCTCCTTCCCTCCTGATTGCTTCCTACCCCTTCTTCCAAGACCTACCTGAGGGCTGCTGCTGGTGATGCTGCCTGGGGACGCCTAGCAGGTGTCTGCAGCTCGCCGGTCTAATTTAAATGAGGACCGAGGCCCAATATTGGGTGGGCCTTGGGCAGGCCGGCACGAGCTTATTGGTAGGCCATTGTCACTGCTCTGTTTACTTTCAATTACTCTGTACTATGCTTCTGTTTGCATGACAAGCTGACAAAAAGAGGTAGTTAAATTGGATCGGAGAACTTATCCACTTCTTTCCCGTCCCGATCTGGCCAACTGCATATATCCTGAAACCTGAGTGGAGGGGCAGTGATGGCTTCACTGCCAGGCCGAACCTGCTGGAGACAGGTGAGATAAGTTTTTACATTTTTTCTTAGTTCCTTATGGGTCAGGAGCAGCAGGTGTGCTCCTCTAAACCCCAAAAGGAAACCTTGGGCCTCCTCTACCCTTGCCTTCCCCTTCCCCCACGACTGGGATTCCCTTCCCAGAGCACTTACCTTGTGCTGGGGACCATTCCCCTGGGTCCCCGGCAGTGGTCGCCTGCTAACATTAACAATGATTTCCAGGCCATATTGTTTTTAATGCTAAAATTTGGCATTGGTATAAACTTGCAGCCAAATTTATAGTAGAGAAAGAAAGGACTTGCATTTATATAGCACCTTTCACAACCTCAGGACATGTTAAAGTACTTTATAGTCAATGAAGCATTTTTAATGGATAGTCACTGCTGTAACGTTCTGGAAACACAGCAGCCAATTTAAGCACAGCAAAGTCCCACAAATAGGCAATGAGATAAATGACCACATCATCTATTTTAGTGATGTTGGTTGGGGAGAGAAATATTGGCCAGGACATCGGGAGAACGCCCCTGCTCTTTCTTTGAATAATGTCATGAGATCGTTTACATCAACTTGAGAGGGCAGGTGGGGCCTCATCTGAAAGACAGCATACCAATATCAAACTGCAAATCATTACCACTGCACCACTGACACCGGCTAGGCCAGTGGAACGTAGTGGTCTGCCCAAGACATTACGTTGTAGGTATAATACCACCGTGGACTAACATAAGAGCATAAGAAATAGGAGCAGGAGTAGGTCACGTGGCCCCTCAAGTCTGCTCCGCCATTCAATAAGGTCATGGCTGATCTTCGACCTCAACTCCACTTTCCGACCCTATTCCCAAATCCCTTGATTCCCTTAGAGTCCAAAAATTATCGATCTCAGCCTTGAATATACTCAATGACTGAGCATCGACTGCCCTCTGGGGTAGAGAATTCCAAAGATTCACAACCCTCTGAGTGAAGGAATTTCTCCTCATCTCAGTCCCAAATGTCTGACCCCTTATCCTGAGACAATGTCCCCTAGTTCTCGACTCTCCAATCAAGGAAAACAGCCTCTCAGCTTTTATCCTCTCAATCCCTCTCAGAATCTTTTATGTTTCAATGAGATCACCTCAGATTCTTCTAAAAATCAGAGAGTATAGGTCCATTCTACTCAATCTCTCGTCATAGGACAACCCTCTCATCCCAGGGATCAATCTAGTGAACACTTGTTGCACCGCCTCTAGGGCAAGTATATCCTTCCTTAGGTAATGAGACCAAAACTGTACACAGTACTCCAGGTGTGGTCTCACCAAAGACCTGTACAATTGCAGCAAGATTTCCTTACTCTTATACTCCAACCCACTTGCAATAAAGGCCAACATATCATTTGCTTTCCTAATTGGTTGCTGTACTTGCATGTTAACTTTCTGTGTTTGGTGTACAAGAACACCCAAATCCCTCTGAACACCAACATTTAATAGTTTCTCACCATTTAAAAAATATTTGGTTTACATATTCTTCCTACCAAAGTGGATAACTTCACATTTCCCCACATTATACTCCATCTGCCACCTTCTTGCCCACTCACTTAACCTGTCGATACCCCTTTGCAGACTCTGTGTGTCCTCCTCACAGCTTACTTCCCCACCTAGCTTTGTATCGTCAGCAAACTTGGATACATTACACTTGGTCCGTTTAGATTGTAAATTGCTGAGGCCCAAGCACAGATCCTTGCGGTACCCTACTAGTTACAGCCTACCAACCTGAAAATTATCCGTTTATTCCTACTCTGTTTTCTGTCCATTAACCAATCCTCTATTCATGCCCTCATTACCCCCAATCCCATGAGCCCTTTTCTTGTGCAACAACCAGTTATGTGCAACCTTATCGAATGACTTTTGAAACTCCAAATATACTACATCCACTGGTTCCCCTTTATCTACTCTGCTCGTTACATCCTCAAAAAACTCCAGTAGATTTGTTCAACATTATTTCCCTTTCATAAATCCACGTTGACTCTGCTTAATCATATTATGATTATCTATTTGCCTGTTACCACGTCCTTAATGATCGATTCCAGCATTTTCCCGACGACTGATGTCAGGCTAACTGGCCTATAATTCCTTGTTTTCTCTCTCACTTCTTTCTTGAATAGCGAGGTGACATTTGCTAACTTCCAATCCATTGGAACCGATCTAGAATCTAGGGAACTTTGGAAGATCACAACCAGTGCATCCACTATCTCTGCAGCCACCTCTTTTAAAACTCCAGGATGGAGGCCATCAGGTCCAGGGGATTTGTCAGCTTTTATTCCCATTAATTTCTTCAGTACATTTTCTTTACTAATATTAATTACTTTACGTTCCTCACTCTCATTAACCCCTTGGTTCCCCACTATTTCTGATATGTTTTTTGTGGCTTCTACTGTGAAGACAGATACAAAATATTTGTTTAACTTCTCTGTCATTTTCTTATTCCCCATTATAATTTCTCTTGTCTCAGCCTCTAAGAGACCCATGTTTACTTTCGCTACTCTCTTTCTTTTTACATACTTGTAGAAGCTCTTACAATTTGTTTTTATATTTCTTGCTAGTTTGCTTTCATATTCTATTTCCTCCCTCTTTATCAATTTTTTGGTCATCCTTTGCTGGTTCCTAAACTCTCCCATTCCTCAGGCTTAATAGTCTTCTTGGCAACATTATAAGCCTCTTCTTTTAATCTAATACTATCCTTAACTTCTTTAGTTAGCCACGGATGGATCACTTTTCCTGTGGAGTTTTTATTCCTCAATGGAATGTATATTCGTTGAGAATTGTGAAATATTTCTTTAAATATTTGGCATTGCTTATCTACCATCATATCTTTTAGTCTAATTTCCCAAACAGCCTTAGCCAACTCACCCCTCATACCTATGTAAATACCTTTAATTCATCTATCTTGTTATGAATGCATTGTGCATTCAGATAAAGCACCTTTCATTTTGACATTTTACTATTTTTCCCTGATGTGACCTTTTTCACCGATGCACTATTACCGTTAAACTCTCTGTCCCTTCCTGACACACTCTGCTTATCTTTACCCAAATCATTACACTGCTCTATGGCTTGACTTTTTTCTTTAGATTTATAAATTTTCCCTTACCTGAATCCTCCGCACTCCACCCCTTTTTATTTTAAAGCCCTATCTACTGCCCTAGTTATTCGATTCGCCAGGACAATGGTCCCAGCCCGGTTTAAATGGAGCCCTTCCCAGCAGACCAGCTCCCTCTTTTCCCACTGGTGCCAGTGCCCATGAATTGAAACCCCTGGCTCCCACACCACTCTTTGAGACACGCATTTAACTCTCTGATCTGTTTGACCCTATGCCAATTTGCGCGTGGCTCAGGTAGTAATCCAGAGATGATTACCTTTGAGGTTCTGTTTATTAATTTGGACCCAGCTCCTCAAACTCCCTCAGCAGAACCTGGTGCCTAGTTCTACCTATGTCGTTGGTTGCTACGTGGACCACGACAACTGGATCCTCCAGTAATGCCCCAGAGGCTGAAGCACATTGTGATGTCATGGTTCTATCCACTTCCTGCTGTGAGTTCAAGTTTTCTCCTTCCTGTCCTCCGTCTTCCCCCTCTCACTGCCCTGGGCATTGCCATTTCCTCTGAAACTCAGAGTACCACTGTACATGCGCAGTGGAAGCAAGGGTAGTACAACCATGCCAGCACAAGAGGTGAATTAAGGAGCCTCGTAGCCTTGTACAAACAGAAAAACAGAATTAGACTACTTTCTTGCAATCAAATGAGTCGACAGATCAATAAATATTAAAACAAAAATCCCTTAATCAATGAGCAGCATAACTGACCTCTGCGGCTATTCAACTGTTGAACTAGCTCCACCTATATAATACAAGTTGAACTAAGGCATCCTCAGAAGGTCAGAAACCTTTGAGAGTTCAAAGCTGCTACACCTTCAGGAGATTTGTTTGACTTTCCATCCACTGATTTTTTTTATATATTGCTCATTTTATGTGCAGCTTCTAAAGCCCAATTCTAGATATGATTGTATATCAGTCATTGAGGTTGGGAGGGAAATATTTGAGTTTTCTATGAGCAGTTTTGAAATGCATTCATCTTGTTGAATTGTTCTTGATATGTTGTAGTGAAAGCAATTTTTCATTTTATTTTATACACGTCAGCTGAAGGAAAGCGAATGGAGCTGGTAACTTGCACAATAATGTAATTATAATATTTTGTTATTAGATATTCATTACCTTAGCCAGAGTTGTCAAACTTGAAGAAATATTAAGAATGACATTTATGGTCGATAAGTTGTATAGATTGCAAACCATATTATCAAAATGAGCTGTTTTTTTCATCCTACTGAAGTCTGTCACCTCACTTTTAATGTTGACCAGTTGTTCCAGTGTAAATGAGGTGGTGCAGTTTGAATGAACTCAACTTGAAGTCTGCTAAACCCTACTACAATTTGTGGTTCAGCTCAATAGTGCCATGCAGGCGAGTGCCAGGTAGGATTACTCCCTCCTATTCACTCCTCATCTATTAGGGGATGGGACTATGTGTTTTACTATAGGCCTTAAAAGCCTCCAGCAGTTTAAAGGGGGTACTCCTTTTATTTAAAAAAATGGCGGTTGCTGATACAGCAGCAGAAGCTAAGGAAACTGTTTGAGAGCGGTCATGGCAGCAGCACTGAACTCCGCTTTGAGGAAGAGGCAGCAGAAAGTTGTTCCCCTCAAGTCTTGTCAGTTCAGCTGAAGGGTGGATCAGAGGGGTTGGCAGGAAGTGGCTGATCGAGTCAATCCCAGCAGCACTGCGCAGTGAACCTGGATTTAGTGCTGGGAAATGTTCAACTCACCAGGAGTAACAAGATGGGGAACTTCACTGTGACCTCTTCGTTCTGCAGTGTCACAACTATTACTGGCATGAAGTATCCCTCCTACCCACACACTTTCAATATTTGTGTAGCTTTCCATAGTTGCCATTAAGCTATGATGTTCACTTCCCAGGATCAGCAATCAAGGCAAATAACAATCAGTGAGGGAAGGAATCATACATAAATGGGGTAAGGGTCAGTGAATGGAAGAGGGTGTACACAAATTTCAGAAGTGTAGCACCAAAATGGCGGAAGGTTTATTCGATACAGAACATGTGACTATCATATGGACAGCAGGAATGTGTCCTTGCTGTCTCTTGAGTACAGAAGATTGAGGGGTGTCTGATCGAGATGTTTAAAATGTTAAAAGGATTCGATTGGATAGATACAGAGAAACTATTTCCTCTGATGGGGAATAAAGAACGAGGGGATATTAACTCAAAATTAAAGCTAGGCCATTTGGGAGGGAAATTAGGAAGCACTTTTTCACACAAACCATAGTAGAAATCTGAAATTCTATGCCTCAAAAGGCTGTGGATGCTGGGACAATTGGAGCTTTCAAGACTGAACTTAATAGATTTATGTTAGACAAGGGTATCAAAGGATATGGAGCTAAGGAGGCTAAATGGAGTCGAGGTACAGATCAGCCATAATCTAATTGAATGGCGGAGCAGACTCGAGGGGCTGAATGGCCTACTCCTGTTCCTATGTTCCCAATCTGGTGGGAGGAGGAACACACATTGGACACAATACTGGAAGGGGGTCGAATATAGACTTTTCAGAAAGAATAGATGTAGGCGTGGGAGAGGGAAGTGTTGCATTTCATATAAGGGATAACATAAAAGTCCAGGAAAGGCAGGACATTAAAGAAGACTGAGGGGCAATTGAATGGGGGTAATTTTCAACTTTGCTGCCGGGATGGTAATGTGGTGGCATTACCCTGATACCCTGCCCATTATAGAACTTGTCCGATTGTCATCCCTTCGATTTGAATAACAGGTATCCACCATCCATTGAAAATTATCCTCAGTTTCTCTGGATAATGCTAAATGAGGAAAAGAAGGAGCAAAGTACTGATGGCAATTTGTTACAGACCACTAGTCCAAACAGCCGAATTAGTGAGCTATTTCACAGGGGTCTGAGGAAAAATATTCAACAAAGGTAATGTTTTAATAATGGGGGATTTTAATGGATATTGAATAGAGCTTATGTAATGCTAGGAATAAAAGGAGTCTGGAATTTCTGGATATAGTAAGGGGCAGCTACATGGAACAGCGTATCAGAGAGGTGACTAGAAATGAGCCCTTACTTGACCTAATGCTGTCAAATAATAGGGATATTAGAGCAGCAGCTAAAGTGAGGGTTCAACCAGGGAATAGTGATCATAGGGTCCTAAATTTCAGGGCAATGTACGGAAAAGAAAATAGCAACAGCAGCTTTAGATCATTAAACTTTGGGAAGTCAGATACTAGGAGGATGCACACATAAGTAAGAAAATGCGACAGGGCTAAATAAAAAAAGAGGAGGTGTGATAGCTACTAAAACAAGTTTTAAAAAGTAAAAGGTTTTAAATGAGCAATGGCAGAACATATAATTAGGAATTATAGGAGGAATAGTGGATGAAGAAGATCTGCCTGGGTGACAGGAAAGGTAATGAAAACTATTAGGGATAAAACAGACATTTCAATAGAGTAAATTGCCTGCAATAGAGGATAGTAACAATCAATATAAGGAAAAACTCTGAAGGATAGATTTTGATTTTGTGTGATAGTGTAAAACGGGTGGGCAGCCCATTTTACATCTCTCCCGATTAACTTCAATGGAAATAAAAGTCAGGGGAGATGTAATACCTCAGAGAGTGTAAAAGAACTGTAAAAGAGCCAAGCGAGCATATGAACTGATAATTGCGAGAGCAATTAAAATAAATGACAAGAAATTTTTCAAGTGCATCGGGGAAAAGAGAAATACACAAGAATATAGAATCTTTGTCATCTGAAGCAAGTGAAGATGTGGACCTAGCTGAAAAATGAAATCAGCTCTTTATTTCAATATTTTGAAAAGAAATGGCCAGTAGAGACGCAATAGCAAAATGATTGCTGCAATAAAGTCAGAGAGAGTGGAGTAATACTATTTACAGTTATTGGCTGGACACTTGAATAAGATCCAAGTAGGTAAAGCACTTGGGCCTGCTGGGATTCATCCCAAAGTTCTTAAGGAACTGGAAGATGTGCTGGCAGAACCACTTGCAGAAATACTTAGGGATTCATCACAAAAAGGATATTACTGGAGAATTGGAAAATGGCAAATCTTAGTGCCCTTAGTGTCCTAAAGGGATCTGGTGGGGGAGGGGGTTGGGATCCAAGTAACTATAGACTAGTTCGGCTCACATTGGTACAAGGGTAAATTCCAGAATTCATTATCATGGTAATGGAAGACTTAGGGAGATGTAAACTAATTGGTAAGAGTCAGCATAGAGTTACAATCAGGAAGTCATGCCAGAGCAATTTAATAGAATGTTTTGATAAAGTAACAAAAGATGTAGATAAGAGTGAAAAAGTAGATCTGAAGATCAATTCCTTAATGCTGCGCCTCACAGGCAGCACAAGGATTGAGCTGGTGGGTCGCAGTGCACTCAGTATGGAACTCCCAGTTCCACGGGAGAAGTGTTTAACATGTTTGAGACGGCACTACGTGTGTCCGCTGGCCTCATTAGACTCAATAAAATTATTTAAATAATTGCAAATTGGTCCCACAATGAATTCCCTGTGGTCTTCTGCAGCAGAGCTCCTGATTCGCTGAGCAATCATGCAAGACAATCCAATGCAGCACTTCACCATTTAAAGCTAGGCTATTTTTGAGACTTGCATTTTGATGGCTGATTTCTTGCTGCCACCTCCAACTAAAGGTACATGGCCGAGCAAGGGAACTCTATTGGATCAGACAATGACTGTCCTTGATTTGGAGAAGAAAAGGGGATTCTTGCAGGGGAAGCAAGGTGGGTCCCCCTTGTATTTCAGTCACCTGCAGGCACCCCAGGAATTGGGTAATACACCCGCCCTAAGCACAATCTACTTGGGCATGTCAACAATAAGTTGCATTTATATGGCACCTCGAAAATAGAAAAATATTCCAAGGTTTTTTTACCGTGGTATAATCAACAAAAAAAAACAGATGCTGAGCCAAAGAAGGAGATATTAGGAGGGTTGGCCAAAAACTTGGTCAGTGAAGTAGGTTTTAAGGAGGAGAAGGAGGTGGAGTGGCAGATGGGTTTAGGGAGTGAATTCCAAAGTGTGGTGTCTAGGTGGCTAAAGGCATAGCCTTCAATGCCAGGATGAGGGGGGAATGCACAATAGGTCAGAGTCTTGACCTAATGCTGACAAATAATGGGGACATTACAGCAGGAGTTAAAGTGAGAGTTCAACTGGGGAATAGTGGTCATAGGGTTCTAAATTTCAGGGCAAGGTACAGAAAAGAAAATAGCAACAGTAACTTTAGATCATTAAACATTGGGAAGTCAGATATTAGGAGGATACACACAAAATTAAGCAAATGTGACAGGGCAAAAAAAAAGAGGCAGTGCGATAGCTAACTGGAACAGGTTTTAAAAGATAAAAGGTTATAAAAGAGTAGCGGCAGAACATATAACTAGAAATTGTAGGAGGAATAGTGGATGAAGAAGATCAGCCTGCATGACAGGAAAGGTAATGAAAACTATTAGGGATAAAACAGACATTTCAATAGAGTAAATTGCCTGCAACAGAGGATAGTAACAATCAATATAAGGAAAAACTCAGAGGGGGGTAGATCTTGACTTTGTGCGATTGTGTAAAACAGGTCGGCAGCTCGTTTTACATCTCTCACGATTGACTTCAATGCAAATAAAAACCGGGAGAGATGTAAAACGGGCTGCTGACTTGCTATCACCCATTTTACACTATTGCACAAAGTCTAAATCTACCCCAGAGAGTGTAAAAGAACGGTTGACGAGCTAAGCAAACATATGAACTGATAATTGTGAGAGCAATTAAAATAAAGAACAAGAAATTTTTCAAGTACATCAGGGAAAAGAAAAAAACACGAGATTATAGGATCTTTGTCATCTGAAACAAATGTCAAGGTTAGTGAAGACTTGGAAAACGAAATCAGCTCGTTATTTCCATATTCGGAAGCGAAAAGGCCAGTAGAGAAGCAATAGCAAAGTCATTGCTCCAATAGTCAGAGAGAGGGGTATAATACGATTTGTAGTTATTGGCTGGACACTTGAATAAGATCCAAGTAGGTAAAACATGTGGGCCAGATGGGATTCACCCCAAGGTTCTTGGGGAACTCATGGATGTGCTAACAGAACCATTGGCAGAATTACTTAGGAATTCATCACAAAAAAGGGTAGTACCCGAGAACTGGAGATTGGCAAATGTTAGTGTCCTTACTTATAAAGGGATCTGTGGGGGATCCAAGTGACTATAGACTAGTTAGGCTCACATTGATACAAGGGAAAATTCTAGAATTTATTATCAATGACAAGGTAATGGAAGTCTTAGGGAGATGTATTCTAATTGGCAAGAGTCAGCATGGAGTTACAAACAGGAAGTCATGCCAGAACAATTTAATAGAATGGGCCAGATTTTGCTGTAAAAACGGTGAGGCTAACAACGCACACCGTTATTTATGTGCAAATCGAACAGTAACTTTCGGCGACCACACGTGCGCAGTTAAACGCAGAATTCTGTCTGAGACGCCCTGCTCTTCTAAAAGCTGTGTGAAAATGGCATCTCGCTGTCGGGCCCCCCATTGAAATGTATTGAACCATGTGAAGTTTCTGTACTTACCTGATAGATACGGACTAAACTCGCCAAAAAAAGTTAAATCAAGTCATTTCAAGTCTAAGTAACCTTTTAACGGCATGGTAACTCTTAATTACTGCCAGACAACCTCTCTGGCACTGAAGATTAACTTTTACAAGTATGGAGTCTCATTCCTTCAGATTTGAATTATTGTTGGGCATTCAAAAAAAAATAATTTTTATTTACTTTTCTTTCTGTCTCTTTTATCTCTGTATCTTAATTCAATCTTTCTTACCCTCTGTTTATTTCACTTTCTGTATCTGATTTGACAATGAATTCACTATTCTAATTTACACTTCCTGGTTCTGACTCTGCTGATTTTAACAATGCTTCAATCTGATTGGTTAAGAAGATACACAGCTACTTACCCTGCTCACACAGGTCCTAGATGCCCTGTAGAGGGTGCTGTGCATTTCAAATCTCTAATTTACAGGAACTTACTGTGTAAAAGCTCATAGAAAGTCTGTGGGCAAATACAAGTCTAACGAATAGCGCTGCTCACAGCAATATCCAGCCCAGTGTTTTGATAAAGTAACAAAAGATGTAGATAAGAGTGAGAACGTAGATCTGAAGATTGATTCCTTAATGCTGCACCTCACGGACAGCGCAAGGATTGAGCTGGTGGGTCGCGGTGCACTCAGTATGGAACTCCCAATTCCACGGGAGAAGTGTTTAACATGTTTGAGACAACGCTACATGTGTCCACTGGCCTCATTAGACTCGATGTCTAATGTCCACATTCACCTGAGGAAGGAGGAAGCCTCCGAAAGCTTGTGGATTTTAAAATAAAATTGTTGGACTATAACTTGGTGTTGTAAAATTGTTTACACTCATTAGACTCAATAAAATTATTTAAATAATTGCAAATTGGTCCCACAATGAATTCCCTGTAGTCTTCTGCAGCAGAGCTCCTGATTCGCTGAGACTCGCAAGACAATCCAATGCAGCACTTCACCATTTAAAGCTAGGCTGACATATTTTTGAGACTTGCATTTTGATGGCTGTTGTTGACTTGTCAAACTGAACTTTGTGCATTATGGCCAAATCATTTTCTTCCTGCCACTTGCCAGCACTCCAAGAGGAGTATTCTTGCTGCCACCTCCAACTAAAGGTACATGGCTGAGCAAGGGAACTCTATTGGATCAGACAATGACTGTCCTTGAATTGGAGAAGAAAAGGGGATTCTTGCAGAGGAAGCAAGGTGGGTCCCCTTGTATTTCAATCACCTGCAGGCACCCCAGGAATCACATAATACACCCACCCTAAGCACAATCTACTTGGGCATGTCAACAATAAGTTGCATTTATATGGCACCTCGAAAATAGAAAAATATTCCAAGGTTTTTCACAGCGGCATAATCAACAAAAAAAATGGATGCTTAGCCAAAGAAGAAGATATTCGGTGAGATAACAAATTCTTGGACAGTAAAGTGGGTTTTAAGAAGGAGAGGGAGGTGTAGTGGCAGATGGCAAGATAATTCCAGAGTTTGATGCCTCGGTGGCTAAAGGTGTGCCCATCAATGCCACGAGAAGGGGGGAATTCACAAAAGGCCAGAGTCAGAGGAATGGAGAGTTCTGCAGAGGAGGGTTGCAGGACTGGAAGAGGTTACGCAGATAGGGAGGAGTGAGGTCATGAAAGGATTTAAACACAAAATCTCAGAGTTTGCAGATGACACAAAACTTGGAAATGTAGTAAACAGTGAAGAGGACAGTAGCAGACAACAAACAACAACACCACCTCGCATTTATATAGCACCTTTAACATAGTAAAATGTCTCAAGGTGCTTCACATGAACGATTATCAAACAAAATAGAATGAGATATTAGGACGGATGAGATATTAATAGAATGAGATATTAGGACGGATGACCAAAAGCTTGGTCAAAGATGTAGCTTTTAAGGAGCGTCTGAAAGGAGGAGAGAGAGGTAGAGAGGTGGAGAGGTTTAGGGAGAGAATTTCAGAGCTTAGGTCCTAGGCAGCTGAAGGTACGGCCACCAATGGCAGAGCGATTAAAATCGCGGATGTGCAAGAGGCCAGAATTGGAGGAGCGCAGAGATCTCGGTGGATAGTAGGGCTGGAGGAGGTTATGGACACAGTGAGGGGCGAGGCCATGGAGAGATTTGAAAACAAGGATGAGAATTTTAAAATCGAGTCGTTCCCGGACCAGGAGCCAATATAGGTCAGCGAACATAGGGATGATGGGTGAACAGGATTTGATGCGATTTAGGATGCGGGCAGCAAAGTTTTGGATGAGTTCAGATTTATGGAGGGTGGAAGATGGGAGGCCAGCAGGAGAGCATTGGAATAGTCAAGTCTAGAGGTAACAAAGGCATGGTGAGGGTTTCAGCAGCAGACAAGGCAGGGGTGGAGACGGGCGATGTTACAGAGGTGGAATTAAGCGGTCTTTGTGATGGAGAAGATATGTGTTCGGTAGCTCATCTCAGGGTCCAATAGGACACCAAGGTTGCGAATGGTCTGGTTCAGTCTCAGGCAGTGACCAGGGAGAGGGATGGAGTCGATTGCTAGGGAACAGAATTTGTGTCGGGGACCGAAAACATTGACTTCAGTCTTCCCAATAGTTACTGGGAGGAAATTTTTGCTCACTGGCAAGCAGTGTGACAAATCAGAGACAGTGGAGGTGTCGAGGGAGGAGGTGGTGAGGTAGAGCTGAGTGTCGTCACTGTACATGAAGACTTCAGGAGGACATGGACGGACTGGTGAAATGGGTAGACACATGGCATATGAAATTTAATGCAAAGAAGTATTAAGTGATTTATTTTGGGAGGAAGGATGAGGAGAGACAATATAAACTAAAATGGTACAATTTTAATAGGGGTGCAGGAACAGAAAGACCCGAGGGTTCAAATACGCAAATCTCTGAAGGCAGGACAAGTTGATAAGGCTGTTACAAAGACATATGGGATCCTGGGCTTTATAAATAGAGGCATAGATTACAAAAGCAAGGAAAGCTAAACCAGAATATGGCTTTACCTGCCTGATATCTAGGTAAATGTAGTAAGTCCTAGGAAGGAGTGCAGGAACAGAGAGAACTGGGAGATTATGTACACAAATCTTTGAAGGTGGCAGGACAAGTTGATTAGGTTGTTAATAAAGCATACTGGATCCATGGCTTTATATATAGAGGCGTAGATTGCAAAAGCAAGGACGTTGAGCTAAACCTTTATAAATCACTGGTTAGACCTTAGCTGGAATATTGTTCCAGTTCGGGGCACCATACTTTATGAAGTATGTTAAGGTCTTGGAGAGGGTGCACAGGAGATTGGCCAGAACGATACCAGAGATGAGGGACTTCAGCTGTGTGGAGATACTAAAGTAGCTGGGATTGTTCTCCTTAGAGCAGAGAAGGTTAAGAGAAGATTTAATGGAGATGTTCAAAATTATATGGGGTTTTGAGTAAATAAGGAGAAATTGTTTCCACTGACACGGGGGTCGATAACCAAAGGACACAGAATTAAGATAATTGGAAAAAGAACCAGAGGTGAAATGAGGTGAATTATTTTAACTCAGTAAGTTGTAATGATCTGGAATTCACTGCCTGAAAGGGTGGTGGAAGTAGGTTCAATACTGACTTTTAAAATGGAAATGGATATATACTTGAAAAGGAAAAATTTCCAAAGCTATGGGGAAAGAGCATGGGAGTGGGGCTAATTGGATAGCTCTTTCAAAGAGCCGGCATAGGCATGATGGTCCGAATGGCCTCCTTCTGTGCTGTATGAGTCTATGATATGATGTTGGATTGATTTATTTATATAATTGACTTTTATTGATTTATTATGTAACTACAGTATGTTAAGTGCACAAATATATTCAGTACCGTAAGTGCACTGAATGGGAACAAATGACTTTTTAAAATCTATCGACCTGCACTATTTATTTGTGTATTCAATTTATTATATATACAGGAGATATACTGATATTAGAGAAAGGAGGAGTGGGAATGAACACCAGTTGCTGCACTTTTATTATTAATTAATTAATGTCCTAGTACTGGCTATTTTTCTGCAACTCACTTTATCACATTCTTTCATTAATACCTTTTGTTTATAGCACTTTTCATCATCCTTTATTTCTCTTTGCTAAATTATGGGTTTCTTTACATTTGTGCAATTTTTTAATTCTTGCAATCAAAGATCTAACAAAATGACTGACATTTCAGACTTAATTGATGTAAAGTTTATAATTTTAAAAATAAAGTTGAGCCCACCCCTCAGATATTCTACTACTTATCTTTACTCAAGGGCTTATCCTGCATTCTACACATTACAGCAAATTGGATATGCTGCAACATTTAAAATAGAACTAATCTTTTATTAGTGCAAGAGCGCCCAAAAGTTGCTTTGTATCTACTTGTGAAGAAAATTTTAATCAATAAATTATTCAATGTTTCAGTGCAATACTTCCTGCATGTAATTCCTATGGCGCAGTAAATGGTTGTCCATTGTTTTAACAAGGCCCATTTCAACGGCACTGTGCATCCCATGAGTCCAATTACTGATCTAACTTCATACTTGCAAATACTCTAACAGATTGTGAGTCTATTATTTCAAAATAGGGTGGAGAGGTTCAGGGCTTGTTTGAGATTTTCCTAATAAGAAGTAGAACATTCTTAAAACTTAGGACAGGTTGAGAGCGAAGCTTATTGCATTATCCTTGTAATTGATTCCAGCCTTGGTTCCTCTCTGCATCCTCACTGTGTTGAAATTAAGACTCATTGGACAGTCCCCTATTCCACTTTCCCAGTACCTCAAAACGGTGGAACTATTTATCACCCTCAGTCTTCCTTTCCTACTACAATTTTAAAGTCAAGCTTGGTGTCACCCAACCACTACTTTTTGAGCAAACTCATCTGACTTCATTATTATTATTATGTACTGGATTTGAGGCGGTAGCCTCTAAGAATGAATTTTACTCTTATTACTGCTTCAAAGCCACCCCAGAACAGTAATTCAAAGGAGAATCCAGATCCTTGAAATTTAAGCAAATACTGCAAATCAGTATGCGAGGTTGAAAAAAATTAATGTAAGTAACTGGGAATAACAGTTTTCAGAAGGAAATAACAAAGTTTACTTGTATTTTAATTAAATTTTGTAAAGTTGTATGTAAATAGTATTACACATATTATAGGTTAGCAATTATGGTTTATGATATCATTTAATTGTTTAACATACTTGAATCAAATTCTCTCACCACTGTTTTAATGGAAACATTAATCCATTTATCATAAATCGATTAATACCTCGGTTAAAACAGTGGAGAGAAGAATTCAATGAGAATGACTTCAGGCTTTGGTCCAATCATTCACAATAATTTCTAGCCTTGGTATCTGCGGGGTCCTATATCATTCAGTGTCAGTGAGGTGTGTAATCTTTCTACTTTTAGTCTGCAGCAGGACCCCAGTAAACATGAGAGGCTGTGCTTCATGTCCCAAATTACTCATGAGCATTAAAATGGGAAATTTACCTGTGTAGATGAGTATTGCTCTCCTTACTTCATTTTAGTGAGTGGATTAAATTGGAGTTGACTTCAGCTGGATTCCTGTTCATTGCACAGTAAACTGAAGGTCAGCATGTTCTTCTTTAACATGAGTTCCATACGCCAGAAAGCAGAGCCGAATTTAACTTAAGTCCTAGTTAAGCTGCTGAGCGAGAGATAGGGACAAGAGCAGAAGAATGGAAACTAGGTAAGCTGGTGGCAATCTTGTTACTTCACTCCTACAAATGTGACTGTGTTCCACCAGCTTCTATGCTTTTGGGAACTCTGCATTTAGAGAATCCTGGTTTACAGAACACTTGTCTGTCTGGCGTTTCCGCTAGGGGCACAATCGGGAAAATGCACATGGAATGTGCTGGACACCGTGCCGGTTTAGCCAAGGTGAGGTTACGCTCAAGTTCCCACGCAAACTGATTTGCATAAACCTGAACGTAAAATCCCCCATGAATCAGCGCAATCGAGCAGCATAATTGAACGTAATCGATTATTGACTGGAACATGGCCAATGGGGCTTCAGGGTTACTGATTAACCTAATTTACACTGAAAATGTGTTCAAGTAATTGCTGCAGCTGAAGAAACAGACCAATCAGTGGTTTCAATTGACTGCTGGTCACAGGTCTTATGCACCACGGGTAGATCAATTGACTGAATTTGAACTCAGTTAAACTGAACTTAAAGTAATTGTGGCAGCAGTATGAAAAACAAACCTGAGTGAGGCTTCAATTGACTGCTGGTCACTGCAGCTGCAGGGCATTAACAATGGATTAATGTGACCATGGGTACCTGGCTGCCCGAGTTTCTGGGCACAATGTGATGAACTTAAGAACATAAGAAATAGGAGCAGGAGTGGGCCGTATGGCCCCTCGAACCTGCCCTGCTATTCAATATGACCATGGCCAATCTTCGACCTCAACTCCACTTTCGTGCCCCACCCCCATATCCCTTGAACACCCCGAATGGCCTAAACTCACCATGCTGACCTGGTGACATGGCCAGTTTTGTGGGCAGGGACTGCATTTGGTGAATTGACTTTTGAACCTGCAAAAAATTGCAGAATCTCGCGTGTAAGTGGTTATGTGCATAGCTCACTTTTTAAATTCCGTGATCTTTTGATTTATTTCAGTTGATTCTGTCCAAATTGCACTGATATCCGGGCGGAAAACATGCGGAAACTCCAGGCCCACTTATTTATTCTGAATTTGCAAAGCATACAACTAACTGACAAGGACTGCGCTCTATTGTTGTGTGACGAACAGACCTTTACCTTGTGGAGGCCGAACGCCAACCCACCGACACCTCCTACTACCTCCCCCTGGAACATGACCCCACCGCTGAACATCAAGCCATAGTTTCCCAGAAAGTCACTGACCTCATCTCCACTGGAGATCTTCCCCCAACGGCCTCCAAACTCATAGTCCCCCAACCCTGCATAACCCACTTCTATCTCCTTCCCGAGATCCACAAACAGAACTGCCCTGAGAGACCCATCGTTTCAGCCTGTTTTTGCCCCATAGAACTTATTTCTTCCTATCTCGACTTTATCTTTTCTCCCCTTGTCCAGTTTCTTCCGATCAACATCTGCGACTCTTCTGACACCCTCCGCCACTTTAACAATTTCCAGTTTCCTGCCCGTCACCTGTTTCCTTTTCATCATGGACGTTCAGTTCCTCTACACCGCCATTCCCCACCAGGATGGCCTGCGGGCCCTCCGCTTCTTCCTTGAACGGAGGCCCAACCAGTCCCCATCCACCACCACCCTCCCTCGCCTGGCTGAACTTGTTCTTACATTAAATAACAACTCCTTTGACTCCACTCACTTTCTCCAAATAAAAGGTGTTGCTATGGGAACCTGTATGGGTCCCAGCTATGCCTGCCTTTTCGTGGGATATGTGGAACATTCTTTGTTCCTGTACTACTCAGGTACCCTCCTTCACTTCTTTTTCTGGTACATTGATGGCTGTATTGGTGCCGCTTCCCGTTCCCACCACAAAATGAAAAATTTCATCCACTTTGCTTCCAATTTCCACCCCTCCCTCGCCTTCACATGGTCCCTCTTCGACTCTTCCCTTCCTCAACTTCTCTATCTCTATTTCTGGGGATAGGCTTTCAAGCAATATCTATTATAAGGGCTCATGGGATTGGGGGTAACATATTAGCATGGATAGAGGATTGACTAACGGACAGAAAACAGAGAGTAGGGATAAACGGGTCATTTTCAGGTTGGCAGGCTGTAACTAGTGGGGTGCCGCAAGGATCGGTGCTTGGGCCTCAGCTATTTACAATCTATATTAATGACTTAGATGAAGGGACCGAGTGTAATGTATTCAAGTTTGCTGATGATACAAAGCCAGGTGGGAAGGTAAGCTGTGAGGAGGACACAGAGTCTGCAAAGGGATATAGACACGTAAGTGAGTGGGCAAGAAGGAGTATAATGTGGGGAAATGTGAGGTTATTCACTTTGGTAGGAAGAATAGAAAAACAGAATATTTTTTAAATGGTGAGAAACTATTAAATGTTGCTATTTAGAGAGACTTAGGTGTCCTCGTACAAGAAATACAAAAGGTTTGCATGCAGGTACAGCAAGTAATTAGGAAAGCAAATGGTATGTTGGCCTTTATTGCAAGGGGGTTGGAGTACAAGAGTAAGGAAGTCTTACTACAATTGTACAGAGCTTTGGTGAGACCTCACCTGGAGTACTGCATGCAGTTTTGGTCTCCTTATCTAAGGAAGGATATACTTGCCATGGAGGCGGTGCAACGAAGGTTTACTAGATTAATTCCTCGGATAAGAGGGTGGTCCTATGAAGAGAGGTTGAGTAGAATGGGCCTATACTCTCTGGAGTTTAGAAGAATGAGAGGTGATCTCATTAAAACATGATGTGGAGATGCCGGTGATGGACTGGGGTTGACAATTGTAAACAATTTTACAACACCAAGTTATAGTCCAGCAATTTTATTTGAAATTCACAAGCTTTCGGAGGCTTCCTCCTTCCTCAGGTGAATGTGAGGAAGGAGGAAGCCTCCGAAAGCTTGTGAATTTCAAATAAAATTGCTGGACTATAACTTGGTGTTGTAAAATTGTTTACAATCATTAAAACATATAAGATTATGAGGGGACTTGGCAGGGTAGATGCTGAGAGGATATTCCCCATGGCTGGAGCTAGAACTAGGGGGCACAGTCGCAGGATAAGTGGTCAACCATTTAAGACTGAGATGAGGAGGAATTTCTTCACTCAGAGTTGTGAATCTTTGGAATTCCCTACCCCAGAGGTCTGTGGTATGCTGAGTTATTGAATATATTCAAAGCTGAGATCGATAGATTTTTGGACTCCAGGGGAATCAAGGGATTTGGGGATCGGGCAGGAAAGTAGAGTTGAGGTCGAAGATCAGCCACGATCTTATTGAATGGTGGAGCAGGCTCGACAGGCCACGTGGCCTATTCTTGCTCCTATTTCTTATGTTCTTATAAGCCCACCGACTCCCACAGCTGCCTTGATTGCACTTCCTCCCACCTCGCTTCCTGTAAGGACTCTATTCCATTTTCCCAGTTTCTCCATCTCCATCGCATCAGTTGTGATGATACCACCTTCCACACCAGTGCTTCTGATATGCCTTCCGTTTTCCTCAACTGAGGATTGTCCTCTACTGCAGTTGACAGGCCTCTCGACCGTGTCTGTCCCATTTCCCGTACATCTGCCCTTACCCCTTTCCCACCCTCCCAGAACCAGTCGGATCCTCCTTGTCCTCACCATTCATCCCACCAGCCTCCACATTCAATGGATTATTCTCTACCTTTTCCGCCACCCCCAGCGTGAAGCCCAACACTTTCAGCATTCCGAAGGGACCGTTCGCTCCGCGACACCCTTGTCCATTTTTCCATCACCCCAACACCCGCTCCCCTTCCCGCGGAACCTTCCCGTGCAAGCCAGAAGATGCTGCATATGCTCTTTCACCTCCTCCCTTCCCACCATCCAGGGCCCCAAACACTCCATCCAGGTGAAACAGCGATTTACTTGGACTTCTTTCAATTTAATAAACAGTATTCGTTGCTCATGACGCAGTCTCCTCGACACTGGGGAAACCAAACTCAGATTGGGTGATCGCTTTGCTGAACACCCTCGTTCAGTCTGCAAGCTGACCCTGACCTGCCGGTTGCTTGCCATTTTAATTCTCCATCCCACTCCTACTCTGATCTCTCTGTCCTCGGCTTCTTACACTGTTTCAATGAAGTTTAATGTAAGCTCGAGGAAAAGCACCTCATCTTTCGATTAGGCATTTTACAATCTTCAGGACTCTACAGTACTTATTGAGTTCCCTTTTGAAGGCCATGATTGAATCTGCTTCCACCACCCCCTCGGGAAGTGCATTCCAGATCCTAACCACTCCCTGTGTAAAAAAGTTTTTCGTCGTGGCACCTTTGGTTCTTTTGCCCATCACCTTAGATCTATGTCCTCTGGTCCTTGACCCTTCTGCCAATGGGAACAGTTACAGACTATTTACTCGGTCAAGAACCTTCATGATTTTTTAAAAATTCATTCATAGGATGTGGGCATTGCTGGCAAGGCCAGCATTTATTGTCCATTCCTAATTGCCCTTGAGAAGGTGGTGGTGAGACACCTTCTTGAACCGCTGCAGTCCGTGTGGTGAAGGTTCTCCCACAATGCTGTTAGGTAGAGAGTTCCAGGATTTTGACCCAGCGATGACGAAGGAACAACGATATATTTCCAAGTCGGGATGGTGTGTGACTTGTAGGGGAACGTGCAGGTGGTGTTGTTCCCCTTTGTCTGCTGCCCTTGTCCTTCTAGGTGGTAGAGGTCGCGGGTTTTGGAGGTGCCATCGAAGAAGCCTTGACGAGTTGCTCCAGTGCATCCTGTGGATGGTACACACTGCAGCCACGGTGCGCCGGTGGTGAAGAGAGTGAATGTTCAGGATGGTAGATGGGGTGCCAATCAAGCGGGCTGCATTGTCCTGGATGGTGTCAAGCTTCTTGAGTGTTGTTGGAGCTGCACTCATCCAGGCAAGTGGAGAGTATTCCATCACACTCCTGACTTGTGCCTTGTAGATGGTGGAAAGGCTTTGTGGAGTCAGGAGATGAGTCACTCACCACAGAATACCCAGCCTTTGACCTGCTCTTGTAGCCACAGTATTTATGTGGCTGGTCCAGTTAAGTTTATGGTCAATGGTGACCCCCAGGATGTTGATGGAGGGGGATTTGGCGATGGTAATGCCGTTGAATGTCAAGCGGAGGTGGTTAGACTCTCTCTTGTTGGAGATGGTCATTGCCTGATACTTGTCTGGCGCGAATGTTACTTGCCACTTATCAGCCCAAGCCTGAATGTTGTCCAGGTCTTGCTGCATGTGGGCACGGACTGCTTCATTATCTGAAGAGTTGTGAATGGAACTGAACACTGTGCAATCATCAGCGAACATCCCCATTTCTGACCTTATGATGGAGGGAAGGTCATTGATGAAGCAGCTGAAGATGGTTGGGCCTAGGACACTGCCCTGAGGAACTCCTGCAGCAATGTCCTGGGGCTGAGATGATTGGCCTCCAACAATCACCACCATCTTCCTTTGTGCTAGGTACGACTCTAGCCACTGGAGAGTTTTCCCCCTGACTCCCATTAACTTCAATTTTACTAGGGCTCTTTGATGCCACACTCTGTCAAATGCTGCCTTGATGTCAAGGGCAGTCACTCTCACCTCACCTCTGGAATTCACCTCTTTTGTCCATGTTTGGACCAAGGCTGTAATGAGGTCTGGAGCCCAGTGGTCCTGGCGGAACCCAAACTAAGCATCAGTGAGCAGGTTATTGGTGAGTAAGTGCCACTTTTTAGCACAGTCGATAATACTTTCCATCACTTTGCTGATGATTGAGAGTAGACTGATGGGACGGTAATTGGCCTCTATCAAATCTCCTCGCAACTGTTTGTGTTCCAAGTGGAACAACCCCAGCTTCTCCAGTCTATGCACAAAACTAAACGCGCTCATCCCTGGAATCATTCCAGTAAATCTCTTCTGCACGATCTCTAAGGCCTTCACAACTTTCCTGAAGTGCGGTGCCCAAACTGGACACAATACTCCAGCTGTGGCCGAACCAGTGTTTTATAAAGGTTCATCATGACTTCCATACTTTTGTACTCTATTCCTCTATATATAAAACCCAGGATCCCGTATGCTTTTTTAACCACTTTCTCAGCCTGCCCTGCCAACTTCTACGATTTGTGCACATATACCTGCAGATCTCTCTGTTCCTGTACCCCTTTTAGAATTGTGTCCTCTCGTCGTTCTTCTTACTGAAATGTATCACTTCGCATTTTTCTGTGTTAAAATTCATCTGCCACATGACCGCGTATGCCACCAGCCTGTCTATATCCTCTTGCAGTCTATCACTATCCTCCTCACTGTTTACTACCCTTCCAAGTTTTTTGTCATCTCCAAATTTTGAAATTGTGCTCTGTAATCCCAAGTACAAGTAATTAATATGTATCAAGAAAAGCAGTAGTCCCAGCACTGACCCCTGGGAACACCACTGTGCACCTCCCTCCAGTTCAAAAAACAACCGTTCACCACTACACTCTGTTTCCTGTCCCTTAGCCAATTCTGTATCCACGTTGCTACTGCCCCCTTTATTCCATGGACCGCAATCTTAATGATAAGCCTACCGTGCGACACTTTATCAAACGCCTTTTGAATGTCCATATACATCACATCAACTGCATTGCCCTTATCTACCCTCTCTGTTACCTCATCAAAAAACTCTATCAGGTTAGTTAAACACAATTTGCCTTTAACAAATCCATCCTGGCTTCCCCTAATCAATCCACCCTCATCCAAGTGTCTGCTAATTCTGTCCCAGATTATCGTTTCTAAAAGTTTCCCCACCACTGAGGTTAAACTGACTGGCCTATATTTGCTGGATTTATCCTTACACCCTTTTTTGAACAAGGGTGTAACATTTGCAATTCTCCACTCCTCTGGCACCACCCCCGTTTCTCTGGATGTTTGGAAGATTATGGCCAGTACCTCCACAATTTCTACCCTTACTTCCCTCAGCAACCTAGGATGCATCCCATCCGGACCGGCTGACTTATCTACTTTAAGTACAGTTAGCCTTTCAAATACCTCTTCTTTATCAATTTTTAGCCCATCCAGTATCTCAACTATATCTACCTTTACTGAGACTCTGGCAGCAACTTCTTCCTTGGTAAAGACAGATGCAAAGTACTCATTTAGTACCTAGGCAATGCCCTCTGCCTCCATGAGTAGATCTCCTTTATGATCCCAAATTGGCCCCAGCCCTCCTCTTACTGCCCGTTTACTGTTTACCTGCCTGTAGAAGACTTTTGGATTCCCTTTTATGTTGGCCGCCAGTCTATTCTCATACTCTCTCTTTGCCCCTCTTATTTCCTTTTTCACTTCCCCTCTGAACTTTCTATATTCTCACTTGTGTTATCAACCTGACATCTGTCATACGCCCGTTTTTTCCATTTCCTCTTACTCACTATCTCTTTTGTCATCCAGGGAGCTCTGGCTTTAGTTGCCCTACCTTTCTGCCTCGTGGGAATGTGCCTTGACTGTACCTGAACCATCTCCTCCTTAAAGGCCGCCCACTGTTTAATTACAGTTGTGCCTGCCGATCTTAGATTCCAATTTACCTGGGCCAGATCTGTTCTCATCCCATTGAAATTGGCCCTCCTCCAATTGAGTATTTTTACTTTAGAGTGGTCCGTGTCCTTTTCCATAGCTATTCAAAACCTTATGATACTGTGATTGTTGCTCCCTAAATGCTCTCCCACTGACACTTGCTCCACCTGGCCCACCTCATTCCCTGGAACTATGTCCAGCAATGCCTCCTTTCTCGTTGGGCTGGAAACGTTCTGGTTAAGAAAGTTATCCTGGACACATTTCAAAAATTCCTCCCCCTCTGTGCCCCTTATATTATTATTGTTATCCCAGTCTATATTAGGATAGTTGATGTCCCCAGTTATCACTACTCTGTAGCTTTTGCACCTCTCTGTAATTTCCCTTCAAATTTGCTCCTCTATATCCTTCCCACTACTTGGTGGCCTATAGAATACACGCAGTAGTGTAATGGCACCTCTTTTATTTCTTAATTCTAACCAAATAGATTCTGTCCTTGAACTCTCCAGGACATCCTCTCTCTCCAGCACTGTAATATTCTCTTTAATCAATACTGCCACCCCCCTCCTATCTTTCCTTCCCTATCTTTCCTGAACACCTTGTATCCAGGAATGTTTCTGCCCAATCCTGCCCTTTGTTTCTTTACTTGTCCCACTACCACTCCCCTGCCCTCCACCCTATCATAGACATTCCCTTTTGTTCTTTCCTCCCCCCGTTCCCTCCTCTTCTCCCCGCTTTCCCTGACTCTGTACTTGCTTAAAAACTATTAAATCTTTATTTCTTCCAGTTCTCTCCACAGATGCTGCCTGACCTGCTGAGTATTTCCAGCATTTTATGTTTTTATTTCCATCTGTATTTAATAGTTAACAGAAATAATTAAGAATTATCCTTGTGCAAGCCCTTAGTGCCTGTCTGCTGTGTTTGTTTACCAATCCAAGTGCACCTACAAAATGTTTCCCCGGTGGCTATAGCTTATGAGTTGGAAGGCTGATGAGCCGCTGAGGACACTTCAGATGGCTGCGGTGGGCAATCTCGAGTAGCTCTGGGCCCTGAGGGCCCAGCGGTAGACTGCAGCATCTTGGCGTGGGCTAGGGCAGTCTGGCCCAGCTTGCTGTGTGGCACAAACAAGGGCACTGTTGGAGTGGATGACAGGGGAGCAAGCATCCTGAGACAGGACAGCAGGTGTCTGTCCCATGGAGCCAACACCACTCTCCTGGGACTGTGTCTCAGCGCTCCTGCAGCTCTGCACAAGAGCAGAGTGCAGGTGTGTTGTGACGCTGTGGAAGCCCCTGTCAACACTGACCCCCACAGCCAAGATGGCAGCCATCTGAGCTTTCATGGCAGCAGTTTTATCTGCTGTCAGAGCTGTCAGCAGAAGCTCCAAATTGGTGGGCACCATTTTTGTAGTCATAGAGCTGATTGCTCAGCCCATGTTGGACAGAATGTTCTCTGTGCCCTGCGTGAAGCCTTGACACAAGTTGGAGCTGGACTCCTCTATGCTCTGAGTCATTGCGCACATGCTCGCGGGCAGGTTGTCCAATACACCTAGGATGTCTATCAGCCTTATTCAGTGGACTGGGCCCTCAAAGTCAGTAACCTCCGTAGCAGAGCTAGTACATGATCTCACCCTCCAGTGAGCTGGAATCTCTGGAGTCTTATCCCCTTGCACTCATTCCTACACATGTATGCCCAGTGAGTCACCACATGAGGATTCCTCCTCTAGCCTAGCCTCTAAAGTACACATGGTGCCAGTCTCTGAGCTTGTGGTTGCCAGGGTCAGATCAAGCGATGGTGCATCTTTAGGAAGGCTGGCCTCCTCTTTCTGAAATGATAGAGGATTCTCAACATCTTCAGCACCTGAAATGAGAGAGGGACAATGGTTAGTTTTTAGTGCAAAGGCAGAGCAGAGGAAGTGAGGTGTTAGAATGTGCCTGTCATATGCAGTGCATACGACGTGAGGGGTGGGGAAGTGAAGGTTGCAATAGTGGTGAGTGTGTGAATAGGAGGAGAAGGAGATGGTGTGAGGTGTGATGCAATGATTGTAGGAGAGTGAAGGGAAATGGGGTCAGGAATATTGTGACTAATGAGGCTGGAAGTGGTACAGGTGTGAACAGAGCAGTATTCTTACCTTGACAACTCTGGTGAGGTCGTTGAACTTCTTTCGACATTGTATCCTTTTCTCAGAGCTAAATCCTGATATTGTCCTTCTCAGCAACCTCTTCTCATTGGTGGCGGAGATGTTGCCTGGAGGGCTTTAGCCCCCTGCGTGGAAAAGGATCTCCTTGCTTCTCTCCATTGCCTGTACCAGGACCTCCAAAGCGGCATTGGAGAACCTGGGTGCTCTGGCTGGGACAACGTGAACAGATGCTTGCAGAATACGCCCTGCCCCTTGCACGCCCACTTTCGGGCGTGATCGAATTCCTGGGCAAGTGAGTTAAGTTAGAAATTATCCTCATAACCTCAAAAATCATATATTTGGGTAAATTATGAAGAGTTAATTTAGATGTATAGCTTCTGACTCAGTGGCCATTCTAAGTATTAGAAGATTATAAATAACGGATATCGGGGCCAGTAACTGCTAACAGACCAGTAACAGAGACAGATCCTCCTCCATTTGCTCATTTTAAAAGGTATTTGTATTCTTGTAACATGCGGAGTCAATTAAATGTTGGAGCTAGAATTGTAAACTAGCCCCGTGACAAATTATTAAATCTGATTGTTGTTTTCAGAGCTTTGACTGAGCTGGTTGTGGGGATTGGGTTGAGTATCAAAAAGAAGTCCCAGTCCTCTCCAACTGATTAGATAATGCAGAGACAACAAAAATGCATTCAGCAGTCTATGCTTCCTTATATTTGTGGTAAGTAATAATTACAACCTCTTGCTAAATGTAGGGAGAAAGTATATTCTTAGTGAGGTGAAACATGGTGAATGACAATTGGCAGACCATCTTTCCACTAATGTAATCCTTTAGACTTTCTGGGTGATAAATCGCCACTAGAAATTTCAAGGGTACATTTTCAGTGAAATATGACATGAAAAGGAGTCACTAAATGCCAGAAAGAAAATCATAAACATACAATTCTGTTATTGCTGCTGGACAATTTTTTCTCTATGATAATGAATGCTTGACTGACAAATCTTACAGAATTTTCAACGTTTCTTTCCCATTTCATATCTAAAGAAAGCCTACTTGGTTCATTTATATGGTACATGCACACATCGGTAAAATTATGTTCTAAACAGCTGATGCTGGGTGTGCATTTACAAAAATTAACCCAATGAGATCAGCCAGTCGATTCTCTCTTTCCTCCATAGTAACCATAGGATCGGCCATAAACAATCTACTTGGTGACTAGACAGCCCGTTTTATCAGAGCCGGTTGTCTGGGATTTTCTAAGAGTCTGATTTTCAAAATAACTGTTTTCCACTTACTTTGCATGTTTTATGATGTAGAAATGTTAGTTATTCAGCTTTTTAAAACTTTTCACGAAATTTCATCAACAGCAAAGCAAATCTCCAAATTCAAGTCAAAGTTCTGCCCCTATCTCCCTCTGGGCAGCTCGGAATTGACATAAGCTGTTCAATTTAAGTCACTAGCGTATTATTTTACTGAACAATTTGAAGTAAATGAAGATCAAGCCTCATCCCTGAAGTTTAAGTTACGATTAAGGTATGTAGATGATAAACTGGTCATCTTTAACTCTTTATTAAGACTGGTTTCAAAAGTTTCAATTTTCACC
Source organism: Heptranchias perlo (assembly GCF_035084215.1). Lineage (NCBI taxonomy): Eukaryota > Metazoa > Chordata > Chondrichthyes > Hexanchiformes > Hexanchidae > Heptranchias > Heptranchias perlo. The sequence continues at coordinate 107,978,056 of NC_090327.1, forward strand.
ACTTTAAACAGAATTTATTCATAAAGGAAGAGAATGGATAACTCTCCTTTCTAGATATCACTGGAAGGACGACGGCTTTCAAAGAATCATCAGCCCAAACGCACGCGCGCCGCACACACACGCGCGCGCACACACACACACACGCACGCACGCACACACACGTCAACACGCACACGTCAACACGCACACGCATACACGGACACGCATACACGGACACGCATACACGGACACATTGACGTATTTTTCTCTTCCACAGTCGAAGCTAAATGGAGAAGTAGGTTTGACAAAATCATCAGAAAGAGATAAAACATCTTACTTTAATTATTAACTGATGCTCACAAGATTTTAAATATCTGGCTTGTTTAAAGGCTATTAAAGGCCAGTCGTGCTGCCATAACTGTGCCTGCACAATTGCGGTAGTCATTGCATTTTCTACTGGTGGAGGTCCCTGCTTTATGGTAGACTGCAGTTGTTCCACCGTTGCAGGGATTCAAGTATGGAATGAAGTGCCTGCGCTCCATGTTCCATGTGTTCTATCAGCCTCCGTTGGAAAAGCAGACATGGTAAATTGACTCGCTATAGGCAGCTGTTGAATGACATGCACCATTGACGATCTCTGTGTCAGCTTTAGCTCAGTGATATTACCCTGGCCTATGAGTTTGGTCCATAGGTTCAAGTCCCACTCCAGAGACTGACACTCCAGTGCAGTACTGAGGGAGTGCTGCACTGGTGAAGGTGTTAAACTGCACGGTGGATGTAAAAGATCCCATGACACTATTCAAAGAAGAGCAGGGGAGTTCTCCTGATTTCCTGGCCAATATTTATCCCTCAACATTAAAACAGATGAAGTGGTCATTTATTTCTTTGCTGTTTGTAAGTCCTTGCTGTACTTAAATTGGCTGCCTCATTTTCCTACATTACAACAGTGACTACACACCAAAAAGTACTTCATTGGCTGCAAAGTGCTTTGGGATGTCCTGAGATCATGAAAAGTAACATATAAATGTGAGTTCTTATTTTCTCTGCCCTCATTGTGTTGGCCCCTCAACATTTGGCTTCTCTACTTATCTTTATCATCTGCCTCAATCTGTTTCCTATTGCACGTTGTTGATTACTGGCCTTGAGTTATATGTCCTTGGACTGTTGCTTAGTTCCAGTGTGGATGATGTCACAAGGGAATCAATGGTGCTGTTTAGAATTCCTCTGTAGGTAATTGGGCTCACATTACTTGGTAAAGAGAGTAAATATGACTTTATTCCTATCTTAGCATGCCCATCAAACTTGTCTATTGCTTTTTCAATACATAACCTATGAAGCTAAACATTTGTTTGATATGGTACATACCAGGTGGTCTGTTAAGATGCCCAACCTTCACCTCTGTGCCATCGTCCTGGATCATTCGTCCTTTGTGGACTGTTAGCACTCTCTCCTGAGGTGCTCTACCACCTGTTGTTTTCACTGGCACTCTTGTTCCATGCTAGTTTGGCCTAAAGATAAAACAGTAAAGGGGAAAATTAGCAAGGTTAATTAGACATATGGTTTGTTAATCACTCATTTCTATGTGTGACTATTAATTCCCTGCTTTGTAAGAGTACAAAAGTACAGCAAAACACATACCATATTTCATTAGTTGCAGAGCCAATTTTTTCAGCTGCAGATGACAATATCTCAGGTTTAGTCAAATTCATTCGTAAATTGTACTGACAGCCACTTTAAAGTTCAACAGCCAAATAAACACTTTTCTCCCATATTTGGAGAGATGTTTGCTATCGCTTAAATGATTCCTATATTTAAAAAGGGAGATAGAACAAGTCCAGGGAACGATAGACCAGTTAGCTGAATATCGGTGGTAGGCAAGATAACGGAATCTTTACTCAAAGATGTAATAGAAAAACATCGAGAAACCGAAAGTAGAATAAAGAGAAGTCAGCACGGATTTCAAAAAGGAAGGTCATGTTTGACCAACCTTATTGAATTCTTTGAAGAAGTAACAGAATGAGAAAGGTAACCCCCAGGATGGACAGGACAGTGGAGAGGGGGTTGGTTTCCCGGGGCTCAGGACACCCGGCAGCGAAAGGGAGACGAGAACTGATGGATCCAACAGGTAAGTACTTTTATTGTACTGCTTGTGGGCCAAGAGGAGCAGGAGTGCTTTCCACGGCCCTCAAGCTAACCTGCCGCGATCTTCCAACCCTCCCCACGATCGGACGAACCCCCCCCCCACCCCGCCATCGGTCATCCCCTCATCGCGATCTCTCCCCCAACCGATATCTCCCTTTGCGCTCTTTCCCCCCTCCCATGATTGGCCAATCCCTTGCAATCCGATATCTCCCCCACGATCAACCAGTCCCCCCCTACGATCTGATGTCTCCCCCCTCACGATCGGCTAATCACCTCGCGATATGATGTCTCCGCACCGCGGTCTCTCTCCCCACCCTGTGAGCTCTCCCTCCCTCCCTTCCTTCTCTCCGGTCCCCGGCTGTGGCCTTCCACAGCAGGCCTTCCTGCCCGGTTGCAACCAGCCTCTCAATCTGGCCAGCTGCCAGGAGGTAAATAGAGAAAAAAAATTCAAATGAGGTCCTGCCATTAAATTCGACAGGACCTCTGCCTTTCCCGAATTTCCAGGTTTTCTGGCTGCTGCTAATTGGATCAAATAGGGAATACAGGAGGAACTTCTTTATCCAGAGAGTGGTTAGAATGTGGAACTCGCTACCACAAGGAGTAGTTGAGGCGAATAGCAGAGATGTAGTTAAGGGGAAGCTAGATAAACACATAAGGTAGAAAGGAATTGAAGGATATGCTGATAGGGTTAGATGAAGAGGGGTGGGAGGAGGCTCGTGTGGAGCATAAACACCGGCATGGACCAGGAGGGCCGAATGGCCTGTTTCTATGCTGTATATTGTATGTAATCCTATGTAATATTTCATTAGTTGCAGAGCCAATTTTTTCAGCTGCAGATGGCAATACTTCAGGTTTAGTCAATTTTTTTCATGAATTGTACTGACAGCCACTTTAAAGTTCAACATCCAAATAAACACTTTTCTCCCATATTTGGAGAGATGTTTGGTTCAGTAGCACACTAAGGATTCTCATTGAAACTGTTTTACTCATTAATTTCACTCATTTACAATTGTGAATCCTCCTGACAAATAAATAACTCATACTTTTTTTTAAGGCAGTGCAAATTTATTTTTACTTTGCTTGTTTTCTTCAGGTTGGAGAACCTTTAATTGATCTCCTTGCAGTTCTGTGTGGTGGTGAAGCCAGTGTACATTTCCCATTAGGTGTCAGATTTGGCTCAGTGTTAACACAGAGTCAGAAACTTTTGGATTCAAGTCCCACTTGAGAGACTTAAGCACATAATCTAGACTAACACTTCAATGTAATGCTGAGGGAGTGCCGCATTGTCAGAGGTGCGGTCTTTTGGACGAAAACGGAGGCCCTCTCAGGTAGACATAAAAGATCCCATGACACTATTCGAAGAAGAGCAGGGGAGTTCTCCTGTTGTCCAGTCCGATATTTATCGCTCAATGAGCATCAGTAAAACAGATTATATGGTCATTATCTCATTGTCATTTGTGGGATCTTGCTGTGTGCAAATTGGCTGCCATGTTTCCTACATTACATTACCTTTTAATAAAACCTTCAAAAAGTACTTAATTTGCTGGAAAGCACTTTGGGACATCCTGAGGTTGTGACAGCTGCTAAATAAATGCAAGTTCTTTCTCCTTTCATTCTATCTGTAATCTACCAACTCTTTGCATCCTCAGCATATTAGTTGAATAGGCCCCTGTTTCAAAATCTATGCCTGACGATCTTACAGATCCTCTATTAGCATTTTGTGGTTACAAGCAGTGTACCTAAACCATGGGATGTCGCTATTATAAAAAAAATGCTGCAGAATAAAACCTTACTGTTAATAACTAATTCTCAAAATGAGTGAGGGCTTTTGCTCCCAGCACTTACTCAGAAGTGTCAGTATTAAAAAGGCAGATTTGTTGCACTGCCATATGTGTTAATGGCCATCAGTGTAGCATGGATATCTTTACATATTAAGCAGAGTGAGCCTTTGCCTTAATGGTAGCTTTCGTGCCTCTGAATCAGGAGGCGAAGGATTCAAGCCCCACTTCAGACAGCCCCAGTGAGTGGAGACTCGATTGATACCTAGCTGAGTACTTGCATCGGATAGAGTGGCCTCTGGCTCAGTGGTAGTATTTCTGCCTCTAAGTCAGAGGGTTGGGTTCGAGCCCCACTCCAGACAGCCCTAGTGAATGCAGACTGGAGTGCTGGCTCGATATACTGGGTTGACATCCAGTGGGGCTACTTGTGTCTGAAAGGCGCAGGGAACCCGCGCCGCCCTGCCCGCCCTCGCCCCTCCCCATCCCACCATTGTAAAGGCTAAGTGGGGCTCTTTAGCCTTGGCTGTAGCCCACCTAGGAGAAGGTACACTGTGGATAAAAAAAACTGTGAGGAAGCTAATGGGAAACCACCTCAGGTACTCTTCCCTTGTACGTGGCTCAGGACTCTCATGTGTTCACATATCCCTTTTCCTTCATCAACCTATCCAATCTAATCTTGATGTTTCTTTATGACAGGAACAATGTGCGAGACTTGAATTAGTATCTGCCCTGGAGCAGAACACAATGGACAGACATATTAGGCATAATTGGGTCGACACATGTGAGAATGTAGCTATGATGAATGTTGCAATAGGAATCTGTCCCCCTTATTTGCTTATGCTACTGGCACATGAAAAGTCTGCTCAGATAGTTGGGCCTCACCAGTAAAGGTAAGCTGCAGTAGTGGCAGAAAAGTGGACTAATTGTTCGCAATGGCACAGCAGAGACGTGTGGGCAACATTGCTCCATTTGGTGCTGCAGGAAGTGCACCAAAGAAAAATGGTTCTGTTTGGAGCTGAAGGCCATCCTCCAGTAAAAACATGGGTGCAAGCTGCATGGTGGGATGTCAGTGACCAAGCCAGTGCAGTCACCAGGTCCTTCGTAACTGACTGCAAATGAGGAAGAAGTCTGCTGGTATCGGGAGTGTGGCATTTTTGTATATATTCCCTGTTGTGCAAATTGAGCATGACATTAACCTAGGTTGGGAACTCCCACACCCTCTGGGGGCCTACCATTTCAAGTGTTGCACACAACCACTGCTCTTTTGCATATACTCTTGTGCCGATGCTAGATGGCATTTTTTTTTGCAGGTGGAGGTGAAAGCTGAGTACGAGCTAATATAAGATCATGCTTCAAGCCTGAAGCGCTCCTCTGCTGTTTGGGGGTTTTCATAGAATTAGAGGATAGCCCTGCTCTCCTCAGAGCCAACCTTCCATTGCTTCTTCTCCTTCAAACAATACAGGCACCATGGACTGTAATACAATGAAGGCATGATGGTTGCTTCTTGGATAACAGCCATTGATGTGCATGATGATGCTTCTGTGGTCAGATACCACCTGAACGGTAAATGGGTGCAAACCCTTCGTTTCCATGAAGGTCATGGAAAGTGCCTGTCCAGCTGATACATAAAAATACATAGAAGAATCATAGAAATTTATAGCACAAAAGGAGGCCATTCACATGAGCAGTCCTTATTACATTCACCCACCCAATCCCCATATCCCTTCAACTGCTTTTCCTTCATCAACCTATCCAATCTTGATGACAGGAACAATGAAGCTTTTGCTCCTTGCAAACATAACATTTGTCACTTGCATGACCAGGTGGGCACTGAAGACTGCCTGATGTGATAGATGTCTCCCGGGGTAGCATGAACACATCGTGGTTATCCTCACTTCAATAAGAAGGGTCGTTCCAGATCTTCGCTGCAGGTCACTGAAGCAGATGGTACAACTCTGTCACATCCTGTCTTATGAAGGTGATAAAGACAAGTCTCCTCTGTTGTGCCCAGGTAAAAGTAGCATGATCTGTAAACACTTGTCCTGTGGCAGTAATACTTATAGCACAACTGCACCTGCAGATGAAGGCACATCATGAAGCTGTCCTCTTCATCCAGATCGTGCAACAGTCTGGGAGTTGACACTGACTACACCCTCCCTATCTTCCTCGATGGGATTTGTATTGGTACAGCTATCTGCCACATTAACCGCAAGTGTAGCACAGCAAAAGTAATGATTGTGCAAAAAGGCAGCCTCAGGGAACCAAAAACATCACTGCAAACTGTACAAACTGCAAATTAACAGTATAAAATCCACCCTGAACAACTGAAAACTGGCTTTAATTTGCTGCAGTGAAGTGGCCAGCTTTTATGATCTTAGCTAACATAATAGGTGGACCCTCATCTGACCTTATGAAATTCAACATTGAGATTTAAATATTGTACTTAATTAGGCTTACCCCTACTTGTAGCACCAAGCTGGTAGCTTTTAGCATGGTATCCCTACCTCCAACTGAGCACTTCAATTTGCATTCCTCCACTCTTTATTATGGGACAAAATTCACTGAATCTGCTACCTTCAAAGGGTGTGGAGATGCCAGTGATGGACTAGGGTGGACAAATGCAAGGAATCTTACAACACCAGGTTATAGTCCAACAGTTTTATTTGAAAATCACAAGCTTTCAGAGATTATCTCCTTTGTCAGGTGAGTGACGAAGGAGTGACTCACTCACCTGACGAAGGAGGAGATAATCTCCAAAAGCTTGTGATTTTCAAATAAAACTGTTGTAAGATACCTTACCTTCAAAGGGAGCATTGGTCAGACATAGGCATGTGCCTAAAGAAGATGGTGGCAGGACCATGGCAAATTGGTCCGCTGGCCTCATTAGTATAGTACTGGCAAGCTCCAGGCACCAGTTGCAGTCCTGAAGGCAGCTCGCCAGTCGCAGGGAGAGTGCGAGATCAGCCAGCTGGCAGAAGGTGAGTCCAGGGAGTGAGGGAAGGTAATCGAGAGGGGAGGGCTCCACATTCAGGTAAGTAAAATATGTTTTCCTTACCATTTTTGGTGGCAGCCTCCAGTGGTCACTTTAAAGACTGTTAGTTTGGCCACTGTGCACCTGAGGAAACTGACCACACCATGAACAGTGTAAGCTGCAGTCAATCACAAACCCAATTCAGAAAGGGGCCTGAAATAGGCAGTAGACCCTTGATTCGCAGATGCAATGGGCTGAGTGGCAGCATCAGGCAGGTGCTCTGTAAGACTACAGGATGCCCTAATCAAAATGCCATGCAGTGCACTTCCAGTGTACAATGAGTGCATGCACACTGCATGCCATATTGCATGTTCAGCATTGGATTTTCACCTGAAAAATGACCGCTGGGCAAATGAATTTCTCGGCCTATAAGTTTTATTTTTGTGGCCTACTAATAGAACTCACTTATATTAATGCAACTTCTATTAACTGTTTATGTCATTACAGGTTAACAATTCCAGAACTCCAAGAGGGAGTGCAAGAATGTTATCTTTCCTAATACATTATAATGCTATTTTATTATCAATCAAAATGCACAAATTATTTCATGTAAAACATTGCAAGATTCTGGCCATCTTAGATTTTATAAAAGATTCCTATTGGAACTGATGAAACTTCCTTGAGTCAAGTTCTTGGTAATTTAAAAAAAAAAACTAACAAGAAAGAGCTGTGCAGCATCCCAATATTTCAAAGAATCTTATTGTCACCAAACAAGACCTGGTGGCTGGTTGAGTTGATTGTCAATCAATCTGCATGGCATCCTGGAAGGAAGAGAGTAAATGGATTGAAGGGCTTTCTTCATCTGAACCTATCTTATGATCATTTGCTTCTTTGCCTACTTTTACCATTATTCAGCTTCTCATGTCTTCTAATGGTCAAATTGGTTGTCAGCCAAGGTTAAAGTCCCAAAAAGTCATTCAAAATTACAAATAAATTGTATTGACTATTTAAAAAAACTCTTTTGGAAATTAAAGAGAACATTTCAAAGTCATAGCTAACAAATCCCTACTTTTAATTCATGTAAACCTGACATATCAGTACGATTTCAATTGCCGAAACATGAGAATATTTTACTCATTGTTATAAAAATATTGCATCAGAATGAGAACTTGAGCATTCTGGAACAATTAGCTCTTGATCATCGTATGAATAGCTTAGGCCAATGATGTTAGCGCAGGAGCTGAAAGCCCTCCATACAAACAGGACTTATACTGAAACAGGGAATGCTAGAAATGGATAGCAGGTCAGTTAGTATTTGAGAAATGAAATAATTTGAAAAAGATTAATATTTCAAATGGGACCCTTCATCAGTAAATACAAATTATTGATTAGATGGAATTTTACACTTCAGGGGTCCTCATGTTACACACTATAGATTTAATAAAAATAAAAATAACTCCTCACAAATATCATCTTCAAATAGATTCACCAACACTAATAGAAATCAGCAAGAAAGGGTTACTAAAAACTGCAGAGAACTGTTACTCGACCTGTGGCCAGTCTGTGGGACATTGTGTAATGATTTTATTAAAAGGTAATGTTTAAGATTCTTGGGGAAACATTGATGTGGTATACAACAACATGCATTCATATAGTGCCTTTAACGTAGTAAAACGCCCCAAGGTGCTTCACAGGAGCGTTAGCAAACAAAATTTGACACCGACCCACGTAAGGAGATATTAGGACAGGTGACCAAAAGCTTGGTCAAAGAGGTAGGTTTTAAGGAGCATCTTAAAGGAGGAGAGAGGGGCAGAGAGGTTTGGGGAGGGAATTCCAGAGATTAGGGTCTGGACAGCTGAAGGCCCAGTCGCCAATGGTGGAGTGATTAAATTGGGGATTTTGCGCAAGAGGCAAGAATTGGAGGAGCAGAGATCTTGGAGGGTTGTAGGGCTGGAGGAAGTAACAGAGTTAGGGAAGGGCAAAGCCACAAAGGGATTTGAAAACAAGGACGAAAATTTTAAAATCGAGGCCTTGCTGGACCAGAACCAATGTAGGTTAGCGAGCACAGGGGTGATGGGTGAACGGGACTTGGTGCGAGTTAGGATACGGGCTGCAGAGTTTTGGAACAGCTCAAGTTTATGGAGGGTGGAAGATGGGAGGCCGGCCAGGAGAGCATTGGAATAGTCAATCTGGTTGTAACAAAGGCATGGATGAGGGTTTCAGCAGCAGATGAACTGAGGCAGGGGCGGAGGCAGTCTTGGTGATGAAATGGATATGTGGTCAGAAGCTCATCTCAGGGTTAAATAGGAATAGATATAGCATTTTGAAATGTTAGAAAAACATTCAAATTAAATCTAGTTAACCCAATAGCATATTTGCAGATGAGAAAAGTCAGAATAAGGTATGCAAGTCAAAGCAGAAGTTCTGCAGTGGACAATGAAAGGGTGGGGGGGGTGGGGAGAAGGGGGCGAAGAAGCCAGTTGAAGATCCATTGTTGGTAACACAGTAATGTCTGAAAGCTGTGGGCAGCTCTACTCCTCACTCTCCCTCAATGTCATTGTGATAAGAAGCGGTTGTGGGGAGGAAACTATCTTTAGTGGACGAGCCTGGCATGAGTTTGATTGGCAACATACAGGACAGCATGCACAGTATAATTAAGGAAGCTTGAAACAGATCCTCTTTTACTCAAGACATCGACCTGTTAACATATTCTTTCCACCTCTTTCATTGGCTCTGTAGCACGGAAGTACAGTTGTTTCAGTCCAGAGTATGTGTATCGATACCCGGGTTCAATTACGTGAAACCTCTTTAACAAGCAGCATGCCTGTTACTAAGGGAAGATGTTGTGTGTCAAACACAAGTGTTTATTTCATTCAAGTTGCTGTTGTAAGCTAAGTATACAGAGTGGAAGCAGCTGAGATTGAGTTAATTATGTGTATTATTGTTATTGAGATTGCTTCCAGCATGGCATGTTGCCTGACTGTACTAACTGATAACTCTTCTGTCAGCAGACTGCTTTTTATTTAATTTGTGCCCAGCACTGAAACTGAACTTGTTAATAAAAGGAAAGTTCCATATGAGATCACAAGGGTTTATTGCTACAATTGTTCCCAAACTCTTCAGTGTGAACTGCACAAAAAAAGGAGGCAATGGTGCAGGGATCTGATGTTTTGTTTAACATCACTTTGTATTATAGGTAGCATAACAGCTGTAAGTACAGATGTCTTGTAAAATTGGCCCTGGTTATTGCTGAGAAACAAAGGCCAGAAATTGCTGGTAAAATAATGCTAAGTCCACATTTCTGCCATTATTTGTGTAAAAAAACAGCAATTTGTTGAGAGAACGATAAGCCGGGAGTTGCGATTTGCCACAACTTGCTGGACGAATTGCACCACTCCATTATTAGCCTCACAAAAACACAGTTCAGAGTCAACCTTCCCATGAGTTTCAAGAAATTGCTGGATTTGCACCGTAAATACGAATGAACCTCATAAGAACCCTGCTAATGACGTGATTTATCTTCCTGCAATGACACTCAACCTTGGAGGCCCAGAAGGCAATAATTGAAACTGTGGCATCTCACTCCTGCAGCTAGTAAGTTGTTCGAGAGGTATGTTCCATTTTAAATGTTTTAATTTTTTTCTTACTTTCCCCTTCTGTCTCTCTCAATTCAACTTTCTTTCCCTCTCTCTCATTCTGTATCAAATTTGAAATTAATTCACCCTAATTCCTTCTCAGTCATTCGCTCTGTTTCTTTCTGTATCCTTAAATTTGATTCGTTAAGGAGATAGACTATTGGACCCAATGTTCAGGACGTCCCAAATGGCTCTGTTGACCTCAGTGCACCATTATCAATTTACATTTTCAGCCATTTACAGCGCAACATAATACAATCCGAAGGGTGAGGAAAGAATTCCAATTCACAGCGCTCACTGAGATGTGCCATTCCAGCAATTTCTGGGCCAAAGGCTTGAGTAAGTGCTGAGTGGAGCTGCCCAAGGATTGGTGTTGGGGCCCTTACATTCATGAATTAGATTCAGAAGATCAATGCAAATTGGTCAACATTGCAGACAATACTAAACTAGGAGGGGGAGAGAATGTTGGATCTGAGAAGCAGTCAAGGATTTATAAGATGAGTTGCAGAATAATATGTAAGTGGGCAGAACAGTGGCTGCTGAAATTTAATGCGGCCAAGTGTAAAGTGCTGCAACAAGAAAAAAGGCAGGCATTATTTGTATTCTGTGATGATGTTGAAATAGTCAAAGGTAAAATTCATAGAGATCTGTGGGCATTTGTGGTCTTGGCACTCAATTATTGTGGAATGACAATCAAAAAGTAAATAGAATGCTGAAGTATATAATCAAACCAGAGTGCAAGTAGTCCTTAAAGTGTATGTACAGTGTTCTGATGAGACCACACCTTGAGTATTGCATCATGTGCTGATCACTGAGACACAAGGGAGATACTGGAACTCTAGTGGGGTTGCAGAGTTAATCCACACGACTGATCAGAGGACTAAGTTCTGAAGAGATTGGAGAAAATTGAGCTATTCATTCTTGAAAGAAGAGAGCTGAAAGGAGTGCTCATTGAAGTATATGATATAGTTTCATAATATAGAAAAAGTAAATCTGTAACATTACTTCAAATTAAACCATGACAGTCGGACAAGTTGGCAGAAGTTCAAAGCAACAAAAGATAAATAAAGAGTGATCAACACATGGAGGGAGTGGATTACTGGGTGGGCTAGTGGAGGTACAATCCCTAGAATATCTTAAGAAACAGATGGGTGTTGTAATGGGGGAACACTACGGTTTCCCTGAATGGATGTAATATTTATCTTGTGAACTTGGAGAATTGGTGCCGGGTGCTTATAGCAGACACCAACTTGGACCACCAAGTGATAATCTGAGTCTCGTGGAAAGTTATGGCCACATTTTGATCACAGAATCCTTGAAGGTCATGCCGCCTGTCAAAAAATCGCACCTCATGTGATTTTTGCCCTGTTCCACTCCTTGCTAGTCCTAGCTTTGATGCTCCAGGCGATTGAACTGCTTCAAATGGATGGGAATCCCTGATCTTACAATAGTTTTGAGAGATTAGGAAATCCCACCACAGTTTGATACCTCAGAGCAGTAGCAGCAACAGGTAGGAACTAGGAGTGGTGGTGAGGGGAAAATCGAAGGATAGACTCTGAACTGTGGGAGTGGGGAGAATGGGTGGGGGAGACAGTGCCAGCATGAACTGGGTGGGGGTGGGGGAGGGGAAGGAGAGAGAGTGACTCTGAACTGGAAAGAAGAGGTCATTGATAAATAATTTTAAAACAATTTAACATTTCATTAAACAATGTATCAGGTAGAGCAACAGCAATTTACCAGTACAAATCCACAATATCACACGTTGGTCCACAATTTTCCAATGTCCTTCGTAAATTACCAAAAGTTGAGTCACATCACCAAAATAACTGATGGCTCAAAAAACAACCTGGAATGTATGACGCATGGGCCTGGATTTCCAACTGCTATCCCACCCCAAATCCCATTAGTCTTCATTTCCCTGCCAGTGGCTGCCCTTCCTCACTTGTCACATGCAAATGTCAATAGGGAGGTGGGGCCCTGTTTCCCAACAGATTTTCCAGTCAGCAGCACTGTTCCTGATGCTCTCCAGGACTGCCAGATAAAGTCTGGCGGTACTCCCTACACTAGCAGTAGGAGGGACCTATAGTATCCTGATGGAGAGAAGCCCTGCAGTGGTTTATTGCCCCTCCATTTTGACAACACTTACCTGCTGATTGCCTTAATAGAGATCAAGGCTTTCAGTGAGGCAATTGTTCCAGTCTTTGGGACCCTTCTGCCCCTTTACCATGACTACTGCCTCTGCTGGTGCTGCAGCAACAGTCCCACTCCGCCACGGCCAGCATTTTCCTTGGGGCCACTGGTTGGCTTGCATATCTCACCTTGAGCCCGAAATGAACAACTAATGATCTGACAGGAAACTGGGCAGGGATCAGGAAATGGAGAATTCAATCCGTGAAAATAAATAAATGGATAGGCAGATAGTAGCTGAAATTCATAGAATCATAGAGTGGTGCAGCACAAAAGGAGGCCATTCGGCACATCGTGCCTGTGCCAGCTCGTAGGAGTAAATCTGAATCAAAGATCGGCAGGCAAAACTGTAATTGAACAGTGGGCGGCCTTTAAGGAGATGGTTCGGGTACAGTCTAGGCACATTCCCACGAGGCAGAAAGGTAGGGCAACTAAAGCCAGAGATGCCTGGATGACAAAAGAGATAGTGAGTAAATGGAAAAAAGGGGCATATGACAGATGTCAGGTTGATAACACAAATGAGAACCAGGCAGAATACAGAAAGATCAGACGGGAAGTGTAAAAGGAAATAAGGGGGGCAAAGAGAGAGTATGAGAATAGACTGGCGGCTAAAGAAAAGGGAATCCAAAAGTCTTCTACAGGCATGTAAACAGTAAACAGGGCCGATTAGTGATCATAAAGGAGATCATGGAGCCAGAGGGGATGGCCGAGGTACTAAATGAGAACTTTTCATCTGTCTTTACCAAGGAAAAAGATGCTGCCAGAGTCTCAGTAAGGAAGATATAGTTGAGATACTGGATGGGCTAAAAATTGATGGAGGTACTTGAAAGGCTAGCTGTACTTAAAGTAGATAAGTCACCTGGTCATAGAATCATAGAATCATAGAAGTTACAACATGGAAACAGGCCCTTCGGCCCAACATGTCCATGTCGCCCAGTTTATACCACTAAGCTAGTCCCAATTGCCTGCACTTGGCCCATATCCCTCGATACCCATCTTACCCATGTAACTGTCCAAATGCTTTTTAAAAGACAAAATTGTACCCGCCTCTACTACTGCCTCTGGCAGCTCGTTCCAGACACTCACCACCCTTTGAGTGAAAAAATTGCCCCTCTGGATCCTTTTGTATCTCTCCCCTCTCACCTTAAATCTGTGCCCCCTCGTTATAGACTCCCCTACCTTTGGGAAAAGATTTTGACTATCGACCTTATCTATGCCCCTCATTATTTTATAGACTTCTATAAGATCACCCCTTAACCTCCTACTCTCCAGGGAATAAAGTCCCAGTCTGTCTAACCTCTCCCTGTAAGTCAAACCATCAAGTCCCGGTAGCATCCTAGTAAATCTTTTCTGCACTCTTTCTAGTTTAATAATATCCTTTCTATAATAGGGTGACCAGAACTGTACACAGTACTCCAAGTGTGGCCTCACCAATGCCCTGTACAACTTCAACAAGACATCCCAACTCCTGCATTCAATGTTCTGACCAATGAAACCAAGCATGCTGAATGCCTTCTTCACCACCCTATCCACCTGTGACTCCACTTTCAAGGAGCTATGAACCTGTACTCCTAGATCTCTTTGTTCTATAACTCTCCCCAACGCCCTACCATTAACGGAGTAGGTCCTGGCCCGATTCGATCTACCAAAATGCATCACCTCACATTTATCTAAATTAAACTCCATCTGCCATTCATCGGCCCACTGGCCCAATTGATCAAGATCCCGTTGCAATCCTAAATAACCTTCTTCACTGTCCACAATGCCACCAATCTTGGTGTCATCTGCAAACTTACTAACCATGCTTCCTAAATTCTCATCCAAATCATTAATATAAATAACAAATAACAGCGGACCCAGCACCGATCCCTGAGGCACACCGCTGGACACAGGCATCCAGTTTGAAAAACAACCCTCGACAACCACCCTCTGTCTTCTGTCGTCAAGCCAATTTTGTATCCAATTGGCTACCTCACCTTGGATCCCATGAGATTTAACCTTATGTAACAACCTACCATGCGGTACCTTGTCAAATGCTTTGCTGAAGTCCATGTAGACCACGTCTACTGCACAGCCCTCATCTATCTTCTTGGTTACCCCTTCAAAAAACTCAATCAAATTCGTGAGACATGATTTTCCTCTCACAAAACCATGCTGACTGTTCCTAATTAGTCCCTGCCTCTCCAAATGCCTGTAGATTCTGTCCCTCAGAATACCCTCTAACAACTTACCCACTACAGATGTCAGGCTCACTGGTCTGTAGTTCCCAGGCTTTTCCCTGACGCCCTTCTTAAACAAAGGCACAACATTTGCTACCCTCCAATCTTCAGGCACCTCACCTGTAGCGGTGGATGATTCAAATATCTCTGCTAGGGGACCCGCAATTTCCTCCCTAACCTCCCATAACGTCCTGGGATACATTTCATCAGGTCCCGGAGATTTATCTACCTTGATGCGCGTTAAGACTTCCAGCACCTCCCTCTCTGTAATATGTACACTCCTCAAGACATCACTATTTATTTCCCCAAGTTCCCTAACATCCATGCCTTTCTCATCCTAGGTTACTGAGGGAAGTAAGGGTGGAAATTGGAGAGGTACTGGCCATAATCTTCCAATCATCCATAGATACAGGGGTGGTGCCAGAGGACTGGAGAATTGCAAATGTTACAACCTTGTTTTGAACAAGGTTTAAGGATAAACCCAACAACTATAGGCCTGTCAGTTTAACCTCAGTGCTGGGGAAACTTTTAGAAACGATAATCCAGGACAGGATTAACAGTCACTTGGACGAGTGTGGATTGATTAGGGAAAGCCAGCACAGATTTGTTAAAGGCATATCGTTTTGAACTAACCAGATAGAGTTTTTTGATGATGTTACAGAGAGGGTAGGTGAGGGCAATGCAATTGATGTGGTTTAATGGACTTTCAAAAGGCATTTGATAAAGTGCCGCAAGGTAGGCTTATCATCAAGATTGCGGCCCATGGAATAAATGGGGCAGTAACAACATGGATACAAAATTGGCTAAGGGACAGGAAACAGTATTGGTGAACGGTTGTTTTTCAGACTGGAGGGAGGTGTACAGTGGTGTTCCTCTGGGGTCGGCGGTGGGACCGTTGCTTTTCTTGATATATAATAGTGACTTGGACTTGGGTATAGAGGGCACAATTTCAAAATTTGCAGATGACAAAACATGGAAGGGTAGTAAACAGTGAGGATAGTGATAGACTTCAAGAGGATATAGACACTCTGGTGGCATGGGCGGACACGTGGCAGATGAAATTTAACGCAGAAAAATGCGAAGTGATCATTTCAGTAGGAAGAACAAGGAGAGGCAATATAAACTAAAGGGCACAATTCTAAAAGGAATACAGGAACAGAGAGATCTGTGGGTATATGTGCACAAATTGTTGAAGGTGGCAGGGCAGGTTGAGAAAGCGATTAAAAAAGCATACAAGATCCTGGGCTTTATAAATAGAATTGTAAACCATTTTACAACACCAAGTTATAGTCCAGCAATTTTATTTTAAATTCACAAACTTTCGGAGGCTTCCTCCTTCCTCAGGTAAATGTTCAGGAGCTCCTCGAAGCCTACGCATTTATACATATAGAACAATACATGGTGTTTACAGAATGCCCCTGCAACTGCCCATTGCCAAGGCAATCACCGTGTTCAGACAGAGAGGTGTCACCTGCAGAACCCCTGAATACACATTCAACAAAAAAAACAAACAGGAAAAAAAAACAGAGAGAGGCAGAAACATTCGGAAGGCAGAGAAAGCCAGCAAATGACCCATTATATTAAAAACAGATAACATTTGTTCGCTGGTGGGGTAACGTGTAGCGTGACATGAACCCAAGATCCCGGTTGAGGCCTTCCTCATGGGTGCGGAACTTGGCTATCAATTTCTGCGCGACGATTTTGCGTTGTCGTGTGTCTCGAAGGCCGCCTTGGAGTACGCTTACCCGAAGGTCGGTGGATGAATGTCCATGACTGCTGAAGTGTTCCCCGACTGGGAGGGAACCCTCCTGTTTGGCGATTGTTGCGCGGTGTCCGTTCATCCATTGTCGCAGCGTCTGCATGGTCTCGCCAATGTACCATGCTCTGGGGCATCCTTTCCTGCAACGTATGAGGTAGACAACGTTGGCCGAGTCACAGGAGTATGAACCATTCACCTGGTGGGTGGTGTCCTCTCGTGTGATGGTGGTATCTGTGTCGATGATCTGGCATGTCTTGCAGAGGTTACCGTGGCAGGGTTGTGTGGTGTCGTGGACGCTGTTCTCTTGAAAGCTGGGTAATTTGCTGCGAACGATGGTCTGTTTGAGGTTGGGTGGCTGTTTAAAGGAGAGTAGTGGAGGTGTGGGGATGGCCATAGCGAGGTGTTTGTCCTCATTGATGACATGTTGAAGGCTGCGGAGAACATGGCGTAGTTTCTCCGCTCCGGGGAAGTACTGGACGACAAAGGGTACTCTGTTGGTTGCATCCCGTGTTAGTCTCCTGAGGAGGTCTATGCGATTTTTTGCTGTGGCCCGTCGGAACTGTCGATCGATGAGTCGAGCGTCATATCCCGTTCTTACTAGGGCGTCTTTCAGCGTCTGTAGGTGTCCATCGCGTTCCTCCTCATCTGAGCAGACCCTGTGTATTCGCAGGGCCTGTCCATAGGGGATGGCCTCTTTGACGTGGTTAGGGTGGAAGCTGGAAAAGTGGAGCATCGTGAGGTTGTCCGTGGGCTTGCGGTAGAGTGAGGTGCTGAGGTGCCCGTCTTTGATGGAGATTCGTGTGTCCAAGAAAGAAACTGATTCTGAGGAGTAGTCCATGGTGAGCTTGATGGTGGGATGGAACTTGTTGATGTTATCGTGTAGTCTCTGTAGTGATTCCTTGCCGTGGGTCCATAGAAAGAAAATGTCGTCGATGTATCTGGTGTATAGTGTTGGTTGGAGGTCTTGTGCAGTGAAGAAGTCCTGCTCGAACTTGTGCATGAAAATGTTGGCGTATTGGGGTGCGAATTTGGTCCCCATGGCTGTTCCGTGTGTTTGGGTAAAGAACTGGTTATCGAAGGTGAAGACATTGTGATCCAGGATGAAGCGGATGAGTTGTAGGACGGCTTCTGGAGATTGGCTGTTGTTGGTGTTGAGTATTGATGCTGTCGCAGCGATGCCGTCATCGTGGGGGATACTGGTGTAGAGTGCCGAGACGTCCATCGTGGTGAGAAGTGTTCCTGGTTCAACTGGTCCGTGGGTGCTGAGTTTTTGTAGGAAGTCTGTAGTGTCGCGACAGAAGCTGGGGGTTCCCTGTACGATGGGTTTCAGGATGCCCTCGATGTATCCAGAGAGGTTCTCACACAGGGTTCCGTTGCCTGATACGATGGGACGTCCGGGTGTGTTGGCTTTGTGTATCTTTGGGAGGCAGTAGAAGTCTCCCACGCGGGGAGTACGTGGGATGAGAGTGCGTAGGATGCTTTGAAGGTCTGGATCGAAGGTCTTGATCAGTTTGTTGAGCTGGTGGGTGTGTTCTTTGGTCGGATCTGCGGGTAACCGTCTGTAGTGTTCCTGGTTGTCCAGTTGTCGGTATGCTTCTTTGCAATAGTCTGTTCTCTTGAAATAGAGGCATAGAGTACAATAGTATGGAAGTCATGATGAACCTTTATACAACACTGGCTCGGCCACAATTGGAGTATTCTGTCCAATTCCGGGCACTGCACTTCAGGAAAGATGTGAAGGCCTTACAGAGGGTCCAGAAGAGATTTACTAGAATGATACCAGGGATGAGGGACTTTAGTTACTTGGATAGATTGGAGAAGCTGGGTTGTTTTCCTTGGAACAGAGAAGGTTGCAAGGAGATTTGATAGAGGTATTCAAAATCATAAAGGGTCTAGCCAGAGTAGATAGAGAAACTGTTCCCATTGGAGGAAGGGTCAAGAACCAGCTGGCATAGATTTAAAGGTGATTGGCAAAAGAACCAAAGGTGACATGAGGAAAAACATTTTTACACAGCGAGTGGTTAGGATCTGGAATGCACTGCCTGAGGGGGGGGTGGAGGCAGATTCAATCACGGCTTTCAAAAGGGAACTGGATAAGTACTTGAAAGGAAAAGATTTGCAGGGCTATGGGGAAAGCGTGGGGGAGTGGGCACAGACTTGATGGGCCGAATGGCCTCCATCCGTGCTGTAAACTTTCTATGATTTTATCCAATCAGTCCCACTCCTATCCCCTTTCCCCATAGCCCTTCAAATTTTTCTCCAAGTATTGATCCAATTCCCTTTTGAAAGTTATTAGTGAATCTGCTTCCACCACCCTTTTAGGCAGTCATTCCAATTTGTAACAACTGGTGTAAAAAAAATTCTCCTCATCTCACCTCTGGTTCTTTTGCCAATTACCTTAAATTTGTGTCCTCTGCTTACTGACCCTACTGACAGTGGAAGCATTTTCTCCTTATTTACTCATCAAAACCCTTCATGATTTTGAACACCTCTTAAATCTCACCTTAACCTTCTCTGCTCTAAAGAGAATAATCCCAGCTTCTCCAGTCTCTCCACGTAACTGAAGTCCCACATCCCTGGTAACATTCTAGTAAATCTCCCCTGCACCGTCTCTAAGGCCTTGACATTCTTCCTAAAGTGCATTGCCCAGAATTGGATACAATGCTCCAGCTGGGGCCCAACCAATGATTTATAAAGGTTCAGCATAATGTCCTTGTTTTTGTACGGTGTGCCTCTGTTTACAAAGCCAAGGATCCAGTATGCTTTTTTTTTTTAAAACAGCCTTCTCGACTTGTCCTGCCACCTTCAAAGATTTGTGTACATATACCCCCAGGTCTCTTCCTGCACTCCCTTTAAAATATTACCATTTAGTTTATATTGCCTCAACATTCTTCCTATCAAAATGCATCACTTCACACTGCTCTGCATTAAATTTAATCTGCCATGTGCATGCCCATTTCACCAGTCTGTCCATGTTCTCCTGAAGTCTGTTTTTATCCGCCTCACTGTTTACTACATTTCTGAATTTCATGTCATCTGCAAACTTTGAAATTATGCTCTGTATAGCCAAGTCCATTAATATAAATGAAAAAGAGGAATGGTCCTAATACCATCCCCTGGGGGACACCAATGTTGATTTCCCTCCAGTCTGAACAATTATTTACTACTACACTCTACTTTCTGTCCCTTAACCAATTTTGTATCCACACTGCCACTGTCCCTTTAATCTCAAGGACTTCAATTTTGCTAACAAGTCTATTATGTGGTACTTTATCAAACACCTTTTGAAAGTCCATATACACAAAATCAGGGGTTCAACCAGTCCTCCACCATAACGTAAGGACTTCAAAACAAAGTCTAGTTCCTTTCTCTAAGTATCTAACCCCATATAGATTGGTCTGGATTTTGGGCAGTCCCAGAATGGTGTACTGAAAATGGGGTGGGAGGCCTACCACCAAATCCTGGTCTCAAAACAGGCCTCTAAATTTTTCTTACCTGCCCCACCCATTGCTAGCAGCTCCATGCTCTTTGCTCACCCTGCTGCACCCAAATGAAGGCAAGGGCACAAGGCTTGTGACTTAGCCAATTTCCCTTCCTTCCTGCTTTTGTAAGAACGGAGAGCAAGACCGGTACAAAGGAAGCATAGAGGGACTGTTGCAGCAGGAGGCAGGAGGAATCCCTGGAAGGAGTGTGATTCTTGGACCCTGGTTGAATAGTCAAACAAAGAAAGTCACCCTCACTCATGATAGTTTTGTTAATCAAAAGTAATTAATGATATTCTCATTCATACAAGCATTCATGAAGCAAAAATCAAACCATACATATGACTTTCCTCTATAAAATCCCATTATACACTTAATAATTCACAATGTTATTATGTAATGACATAACAAATCAAACACACACCAGGCAAATCATTAATACATATACAACCTTTAAACCAAGGATTTTGCTCATGGGGCCTGAAGGTTGATCAGCTCTTCAGAACTCGAGGTCCTCTTCTTCTTACGTGATGTTCAACTGCAGTGTGCATTCCTTGTGACTGCCGAGTGGTGAAGAGAAAGAGTGTTTATCTCTTAAAGTCTCCTTTATGTATTGTTTTTTACCAATAGGATGTAGCATTGGGGAGGGTCATTATTTCTGTCCAATCTCTCCCTATTGCTATGCCACAATCATTAACATACCTCAGTGATTAACAGGTTAGGCTTTGATCATGTGACCGGAGACCCTTTGATATAGAAAAACAATGAGCACGATTTTCAAATGGCGGCGGGATGGCAGCCGGGGGTGGGGGGGGAGGTCAATGGGCACACGGCAAACCCGGATAATAAAATCTTACCATTCCCCACGTGATCGTGAGTTAATTGGTGGCCCTTAATGTGGCTTCCGGGCTTCCGGGTTTGCCGTTCGACAGCTGCCCAATAAGCGACAGTGCACCTGCCTGACAGGCTGTCAGCTGGAGCATCTCTATTTAAAGGGCCATAGCTCCAATGGCTTTTGCTGGAGCAAAGACCAACAACACAGAATATGGAGCAGCACAGGGGCAAGGCTGCTCCAAGATTCAGCGATGCCTCACTTCAGCCGCTACTGGCCGGGGTGAGGAGGAGGAGGAGGAGGAGGAGGAGGGAACAGTTTTACCCGGCCGATAGGAGGAAGTGCCCTGCCTCTGCCACCAAGAAGGCCTGGCTCGAGGTGGTAAAGGAGGTCACCAGCAACAGCAACATCTCCCGCACCTGGATCCAGTGCAGGAAGCGCTTCAATGACCTAACTAGGTCAGCAAAAGTGAGTACACTTATTGATTCTCCTGTGTTCCATGGTGCACATTAACCCCCTCCATCCCCCCGCCACTCATTCTGCACAGCTAAGACCACTCCATCACATCACTCCTCACACCCACTTAAGGCTCATCCTCAACTTACCTGCACTTCCTCAGCACTCCCTCACCTCCCCATTTGTGACCTAACCACTACCATTCACCCCAATCCTGATCAATGTGATGTCTCTGTCTGATACTCACCCTCTGATGCATCTCTTTCATGGTCAGCCTCACCCAAAGCAATGCATTAATCGGCTGACGACTTCACCCTCACTCACTAACACGTCTGTACTTTCACCCCTTATAGGAGGAGAGCGCAAAATGCATGTGAGAGGGCGAGGACTGGAGGGGGGCCACAACAAATAGTGGTCCTCACAGACACGGAGGCGGAGGCCCTGGAGATTAGCCGCATTCTCGAGTACCTGTCCGCAAGCGACACCGAGATTGGCACCCCACAAACGTCTGGTGACACAACTTTAATATTCATCACACACAACATCAATTAATGTTAACAATGATTGCCATGTTGAACACCTCGGCAACATGGCAATCATTGTTGCCGAGGTGTTCAACATGGCAACCTGCCGGCCTCTGAGGGTGCACCATCACATCATGGCGAGCCATCCACCAGCGCAGATATTCACACTTCGGTGGAGTAGTCAGTTAGTTGGGTTGGCACCTGGTGAGTCACCACACACAAGTGAGCACGAGCAGACACTGGTGACAGGGGTAGCTGTGGAGTGACCACGTCGATGGGCGCACTCCTCTCCAGGTTCTGCTAGGCTGGACGCAGATGCTGAATCCCGGGGGCCATCCTTTAAAAGGAGAATGATCGAGGGACAGCAGCACATTTGCGAGATACTGGAACAGTTGCCACGCACACTCCACAATAGCACAGAGGATGGAGGAGTCCAATTCCTGCATTAATAGAATGGTGGCACAGGTACGTGAGGGAATCTCTGAGATAGTGTTGCAAGGACGTGCGGGCATCTCTGAGACAGTGACGCAGGTACGTTCGGGAATGTCTACGATGGAGAGAAGGCTAGCCTCCATTGATCTTCAAACATGACTTACAAATGAGTCCATTCAGGCCCTGACAACAGCTGGTCGGACTCAGGGTGAACAACATTCTGCCGCCTTAGACAAGTAGACAGATACACTAGAACTGGCCTTACAAGGCATTACACATGTCCTCCAAATTGTGGTCCAGCAGAGTGATAGGAGTGATGTAACCCTGGCACAGGGGAGGAATGATGGCGAAAGGGGACCTAGAAGTGGGGATGCCAGTCAAAGTGCTCCCACGACTCACCTGTTGCCCCCCTCTCAACCAATACCCGCAATGCTGCCTCCTAGAATAGCATGGGGATGGGAACCTGAGTAGGGAGACAGAGGAGGGGGAAACAAGGATAGAAACAAAAGACAGAAAGGGAAGAAGCAATAGTGGAAGGCAGAGAAACAAGGGCGATAAACAAATAGGGCAATAGTGCAAAATAAAACTAAGATGACCGGCAATCTTAAAAAGACAAGTCTAAAGGCATTGTGTCTTAATGCGCGGAGCATCCGCAATAAGCTGGATGAATTAACAGTGCAGATAGATATTAACAGGTATGATATCGTTGCGATTATGGAAACATGGCTGTAGGTTGACCAAGGATGAGAACTGAACATCCAGGGGTATTCAATATTTAGGAAGGACAGGCAAAAAGGGAAAGGAGGTGGGGTAGCGTTGTTAGTAAAGCAGAAAATTAATGCAATAGTGAGGAAGAATATTGGCTCGGAAAATCACGATGTGGAATCTGTATGGGTGGAGTTAAGAAACACCAAGGGGCAGAAAACGTTGGTGGGGGTTGTCTATAGGCCCCCAAACAGTAGTGGAGATGTAGGGGAGGGCATTGAACAGGAAATTAGAGTTGCATGCAAGAAGGGTACAACTATAATCATGGGTGACTTTAATCTACATATAGATCGGTCAAACCAAATTAGCAATAATACTGTGGGGAGGAATTACTGGAGTGTGTACGTGATGGTTTTCTTGACCAATACATTGAGGAACCAACTAGAGAACAGGCGATCTTAGACTGGGTATTGTGCAATGAGAAAGGATTAATTAACAATTTTGTTGTGCAGGGTCCCTTAGGGAAGAGTGACCATAACATGATAGAATTCCTCATTAAGATGGAGAGTGAAGTAGTTGAATCCAAAACTAGGGTCCTGAATCTAAATAAAGGAAATTACAAAAGTATGAGGTGCGAGTTGGGCTATGATAGATTGGGGAACTTTACTAAAAGGGATGACGGTGGATAGGCAATGGCTAATATTTAAAGAACGTGTGCAGGAATTACAACAATTATTCATTCCTGCCTGCCGCAAAAAATAAAACCGGAAAGGTGGCTCAACCGTGGCTTACAAAAGAAATTAGGGATAGTATTAGATCCAAAGAGGAGACATATAAAATTGCCAGAAAAAGCGGCAAATCTGAGGATTGGGAACAGTTTAGAATTCAGCAAAGGACAAAGAGATTTATTAAGAGGGGAAAAATAGAGTAAGAGAGTAAACTAGCAGGGAACATAAAAACTGACTGTAAAAGCTTCTATAAATATGTCAAGAGAAAAAGATTAGTGAAGACAAATGTAGGTCCCTTAAAGTCAGAAATGGGGGAAATTATAATGGGGAACAAAGAAATGGCAGAACAATTAAACACGTACTTTGGTTCTGTCTTCACAAAGGAAGACACAGATAACCTGCCAGAAATGTTAGGGAACCAAGGGTGTAGTGAGAGGGAGGAACTGAAGGAAACTAGTATTAGTAAAAAAGTAGTGATAGGGAAATTAATGGGGCTAAAGGCTGACAAATCCCCAGGGCCTGATAATCTATATCCCAGAGTACTAAAGGAAGTGGTCCTGGAAATAGTGGATGCATTGGTGATCATCTTCCAAAATTCTATAGACTCTGGAACAGTTCCTACAGATTGGAGGGTGGCAAATGTAACCCCACTATTTAAAAAAGGAGGGAGAGAAAAAACAGGGAATTACAGACCAGTTAGCCTAACATCAGTCGTGGGGAAAATGTTAATTATAAAAGATGTGATAACAGAACACTTGGAGGGCATTAACAAAGTCAGCATGGTTTTATGAAAGGGCAATCATGCTTATCAAATCTACTGGAGTTTTTTGAGGATGTAACTTGTAGAATAGATAGGGGAGAACCAGTGGATGTGGTGTATTTGGATTTTCAGAAGGCTTTTGATAAGGTCCCACACAAGAGGTTAGTGTGCAAAATTAAAGCACATGGGATTGGGGGGAATATACTGGCATGGATTGAGAATTGGTTGACAGACAGGAAACAAAGAGTAGGAATAAATGGGTCTTTTTCCGCCAGTGGGGTACCGCAGGGATCAGCGCTTGGGCCCCAGCTATTCACAATATATATCAATGAATTGGATGAGGGAACTAAATGTAACATTTCCAAGTTTGCAGACAACACAAAGCTGGGGTGGAATGTGAGCTGTGAGAAGGATGCAAATCGGCTCCAATGTGATGTATTGCGAGGCCCTGCGAATCAAGCCGGTGGTGACCTGCCTTTTGCACTTGTGTGCAGACGACTGAGAGACCCCAGCGATGTCACCAGGGGCACGCTGGAATGATCCGGAGGCGAAGAAGTTGAGGGCAGTGGTGACTTTAACAGCGATGGGCAATGAGATGCCGCTCGGCCCAGCCAGGAGCAGCTCGACATGAAGGAGGCTGCAGATGTCTGCGACCACCTGGCGACTGACTCTCAGCCTCCGTGTGCACTGCTCCTCAGAGAGGTCCGGGAAGCTGAGTCTCTGAGTGTAGACCCTTTGACGAGGGTAGTGTCTCCTGCAACGTCGCTCCCTCTGTTGTTGCCCTCTGTTCTCTTGTGCATGTTCCTGTGGTGCAGCACTTTGTTGTGGAGCTACAAGTGGCAGAAGTGCACGCTTTGCCTGGCGAGGATGGTGAAGTTGCTCATTCTCGGATGTACTGGTGAATGCAGCCATCGCGCCCCCCATCCTGATGGTGTCAGTTTGAGGGGGTCTGAAAAGTTGGTCAATATGTGTAAACAGAAAAATTCTGAGTGGAAACCGAGTCTAAACACAAAGAACTCTCAGCCAAAAATTTGTCTGAGAGAACTGAGTGCCCTGCTGCAATAACTTACCTTTTATTCCCATCAGTCAAACAGACATTTAAATATCCAAATGGCTGTCGGCTGAAACGCGACTCCCACAACATGGAGTGTTTCCCACAGCAAGGGAAACACATTGGGCTCGAATTTAGCAGGCCTGCGGGTTCCCAGCGGGTGGTCCTCCGGGAGCGTGGTCAACACGCTCGGCGAAATTAGTGGGTCGCCCGCGCGATCGTAGCAGGCAACCCACTAATAGGAATCAATTACCTGCTCCTCCGGGGTCCACGGCGCTGGTCTGCGCGTCGGGCGGGCTGCGCATGCGCAGTACGATCTGTCAGCTGGAGGCTCTCTAGTTAAAGGGGCAGTCCTCCACTGACAGATGCTGCAACCAATGGGACAAATTGCAGCATGGAGCAGCCCAGGGGGAAGGCTGCTCCCAGTTTAATGATGCCTCACCCCAGGTATCATCAGATGGGGTGAGGAGGAGGGGGAGGACACAGATCTTCCCCCCGGCGGGCGGGAGGAAGCGGTCTGCCTCTGCCACCAAGAAGGCCTGGCTCGAGGTGGCAGAGGGGGTCACCTGCGCCACCAACATATCGCCCACCTGCATACAGTGCAGGAGGCGCTGCAATGACCGCAGTAGGTCAGCCGCAGTGAGAACACGAAGTCTTTCCCCTACACTCCGTCTGCCACAACACTGCCCCCACCCCACATCTCCTTCGGCACCGCCAACACTATTCTGTCACATCACCCTTCATACCCACTCAAACCCCATCCTCATCTTACCTCCACCTACTCACCTCGCCAGTACTCACCCTGCCACTAACACGCAACCCAATCCTCATACAATCTCATTGCTCCATCCCATTCTCACCCTCTCGTGCATCTCCCTCACGGCCAGCCTCACTCAACCTGCCACCACCTGTGCTGCAGCCACAGGGCATGCATCACATATGTGCAGTAGGCAGCGTAAGGCAAACGTCCCGTCAGCATGAAGGGGGTGCACAAGGGTGTCTGAGGGTTTGCCATGGGTGTTACCTATATTGAATTTCAGAGCAACAAACAGCACACATTATATTGACACCACCACTGCCATGTCTCCGCGAATCCTGTCCGTTGTGTCCAATAATGCCCGCTCCTGGGTATCACTATGAGGACCCACCACTGATGCCACCCATCGTGTTACTGCAGAGTAGGTGCAGGTGTATTTGCAGGGCTCGTCCGCGCAGACAACTGAGTGACATCGGCGGTGTAGCCGGCTGCACCCTGGAAGGATGCGGAGGAGAAGGTGTGGAGGGCAGTGGTGACTTTGACAGCGACAGGTAAGCAGTTGGTGCTGGGGCCAGCCAGGAGCAGCTCGGCATGAAAGAGGCTGCAGATCTCCACGACTACATGTCGAGCGAATCTGCGCCTCCCTGTGCACTGCTGCTCGGAGAGGTCCGGGGAGCTGCGCCTCGGTCTGTGGACCCTGTGGCGAGGGTAGTGCCCTCTGCGACGCGTCTCTCTCTGCGGTAGCCCTCCCTCCTGCTGTGCAGGTGGGCGTGCAACAACACCGTGTTGGGGAGATCCAGGTCTCTGCGGCGGACGGTGTGGACTGCGAGGCTGCTGGTGCTGGTCATGCTCTTCGTCCTCCGAGGGTCTCCACACACCACCCAACTGGCAGGTGTTGGTCTGAGGGGTTGTGCAGGGTAGGTGTGTGGTTCCTCGGACTGGGGCTGCGGTTTCGTGTCGGTCTGTCCTCTGGCTTGGCGGGGGATGGTGGAGGGCAGGGGTTGCCCTATGTGACGCGGTGGCCTCCTGCGTGGGTGAGGGCTCTCCCCCGTGGAGTGCACCTTGGCACCTGCCACAGGCTGCTGTCTGCAACACGCCTGGTTGGAGGGAGACTGTTTCACCCAGTGTGGGAAACTCACTGCCTTGAACCGAAAATCCCACACTTCCTCTTTTGACAGCTGCTTCAGCTCATTAACTGACCACAACAAGCAAGGTAAGTACTCTCAAGTGGAACCCCGCTGGCTTTAATTGCCTGCGGGATTCCCACCAGCGGGGCTTGCGCGCGCAGCCCCGCACGTCAGCGCGGTACCCGGAAGTGGCCGGGATTTCGTCGCGATCCGGTCACGTGACCGGATATCGGAATTTTCGGGGCCACCCCGCTGGGAACCCGCCGGAAACACGATCCTAAAATCGAGCCCATTGAGGCTGAATGAAAATCGCTCCCCTGCCTCAATCACCATGACAACAAGTTCAAGGACTTTAATAAGTGCTTTAAGTATCAGCCCGCCGGCTTTAATTGGCGGCGGGACTTCCGCATTCCAGAAGCCCGCGCGCGCACAGACGCGTCTGTGTGAGACGCGGAAGTCAGCAGGTTGGAGCCGGGTTCCTTACCTGCTCGGGATTTTCCCGATTTTCCCAGCCCCCCCGCCCCCAACACACCCGCACTTCGATTTGAAAATCGAGCCCCATGTGTTCGAACAATGAGTTGTAAAAGGCCTCTTACATTTCTACACCCATGATGTGGAGATGCCGGTGATGGACTGGGGTTGACAATTGTAAACATCGTTCACCTGACGAAGGGGGAAGCCTCCGAAAGCTTGTGAATTTAAAATAAAATTGCTGGACTATAACTTGGTGTTGTAAAATTGTTTACAATTTTCTACACCCAGACATTCTTAATGATCCTTGTGTCTCCAATTTTGATTGCTTCACTGGTTTCAAATCCATTCCTTATACCATTTGACCATATGCTGGGTGCAATACTGTTTGATGATTTAGAAATCCCAGTTCTTTTGAACAGATCACCAGATAGGAATGAGAGGCCCGTGCTTTTTTTCACACCTATCATTGCTTTCCTGATCCGAAGCCTTTGATGTATGTCCTTGTTGCCTTTTCTTACATTACCCCCTGCTGTGTTGAAAAGCTTGTGTTTCCAAAAGCCTATGTGTTTTGAAAGCCTGACAACGCTTTGAGCTCAATATTATCCATCTAGCTTATTTATTTAATAATCTAGATATCTATTCGCAGTACAATGTCTTCGATCCTGAAACTCATTCTTCTCCAATGCCATCAGCATCAGTGAGGCAAAAACAGGATTTGCGAGAACAGTTTACCACATCACTGTGTTTGCAGGTTTTCAAATGTTTTTGTTTAAAAGGGGTACAATTAATCCTTTTCTTCAAATATCTTTTGTTAAAGGGGTTTTGAACCCCACAGGATGGAGAGAACCTTGATTTGTTTACCTCTCCCTCTCCTATCCTCTCCAATTGCTGGCTATGTTGCACCAGGGCTCATCCAGAACAATGTAACAATAAACGATGTGGCATCGTTAGGATGCTCCTGGTCCCTTTATCAGTCACTCAACATTTCTGATGTGGTGAGCTGTGGTGGGCTCCCCAGTGCAGATATTGCTAGGAGCCTGCCTTCCTTATGAAAATGACCCTGATACAGCAAAATAGGTTGCGGTCGCGGTGGAGTAGGGCCAGCTGGCAAAGTATCCCCACTCGGTCCATTTCTGGCAGGGGGGAGACATTCTAGGCCACCGTGATAATTTGTGAATTGAAACATTTTACTGCATGCACCCAAAATAATCTCAACCAGCTATACAATGTGGATTCACAAGACAAAAATGTCTCTCTACATCATCTGTCCCCTGTCCCATATCCATGGTGACCCAAAGGAGGGGATTACCCAGATTGAAGAATGTTGATTTAACTAAACTTTTAAATAAATAATCTTTATTTTTAAGCAACTTTTGGAGAGTTAAGGGTAAGTTGATTTCATTGAAACAAGATGTTGATCTTCTAATATAGATGGTGTAGTCTGTCTGTGATTTCCAGAAGAAGAGGTTCACTGGAAGCATGTAAACAATTGAAAACAACTTTCAAAGCTACCAATGGTAACTGAATGCCTCACTCATGCACAAGTAGGCCAATGGTCCACATCACATTAATACACTGTAATAAAATCCGAAAAATGGGAATCACAGTAATTTTTTCAATTAAAATTCATCACCGCTCCAACCCACTCCGTATTTTGTTTCAAACCTTTGGCAAGTCTACAAGTATTGTCAGTAAAGCTCAAATAACAACAGATAATGTATCCACAACAGGAGGCCTCCTCCATCGCTCAAAGAAAGTGGGTGTAATCAGTCTTGAAGAAAATTAACATTCACAAAAGACAATAGGTGGGTATGAGTAAGAAAGTTCTTTTGATGAAAATAAAAAGTTTTTAAAAGCTTCATTTTAGTAAATTATTTCTTATTTATTGGGAACAAATCTGAAATAAGAACACCTGAACCTGTGACTCTTAGAAGCTATCAGCCCATCTTAAAACTTTTCTGTCTCATGTTTGTGTTCAACCAACAGTGGGAGAAAGTAATTGCTGTGTTCTGAAAGTCGCAAGTTCTATCTTGCAACTGATCGGATTGGTTCAATCCTATCTTTCTGATTAGTTAATAATTACAACCTCCAATTACAGTGGGAAAAGCTACTTTTCCCTCTGGAGCATGAACAAGCTGACACAAGGGTTAAAATGCTGAAGGCTGGCATATGTGTGATTAATGACTGAAACTTCAGGCCTGATTGTAACTTGAATATAAGTGTGGCATGCGGGGGCCGAGGCTGAGGTGGGCGACAAAACATCTGGCTCTCCACAGCAGGAGGCCGGGGTGATTTTAACTCCCGGGCCTCACTTAAATGATCCAAGGCTGACTCCCGCCTGGACCTGGCAGAAATAATGAGGAGGTTGGCAGTCAAGAGCAGGATTTTGGGCTGCAGGAGGCTGCCACTGTGACGCGAGGAAATGGTCCACAGTATTAAGGTACGTGGTGATGGGGGGGTTCCAGGGGTGACCACACTGGGGGGAGGAGGAGGAGAGGGAGGGCTTAGTTTTTCTTCTAACCACTGTTTTCAGTCATTTCCCCCCTAAAAATTCTTCTAACTCCAGCTCAGTGTTCATTCCTCCTCCACCCTATTTCTGTGAAGCATTTTAGAATGTACCAAATAGATACAAGTTGTTGTTGTTTTACATCTACCTACCAGATAACGTCAACCTGCTGTTCAAGATGCCTTAATGACTTGACTTGTTGGTCACTTCAATGAAATGTTGCTGCTAATTTGGACCAGCACACAGACACTTTTAATTCTTTCTGCTCAAAGGCAGCCACGCGTCTCCTCTCTTCGGTGCTCTGACGCTGCCTTTGTAGTTGCTTTTTTCTGTGACCTACTGCTTTCGGGCCAAATCTTTACACCAAGACATCAGCAGCTCGGCCTGAGTCCAGCTGGGGTAGATTTTGGCTTTGTTTGATAGTGTAAAACGTGTGATAGCGAACCGGCAGCCCATTTTACATCTCTCCCGATTTTCATTTCCATTGACTTCATTGAGAGCATATGGGGTCAGAAATCCAGCTCGGGGTTCAACTGCACACTACGATGTGAAAAGCCTGGTGCAGCCTGAGACAGTGGCTAGCGTCGAGGCTAGGAAGGCCACTCTCGAAGGAATGGGATCTGGGGCTCACCCTTTAGACTGATCTAAGATGTAACAACCAAAATAATCTGGAATAAGAAAGGTAGAAAAGATCGAAACATGTTATAATGATAGCAGCGGTGGGATTTACGGAGCTCACGGAGTCATAAAACAAGTGCAATGAGACCTGAGTGTCCTTGTACACCAGTCGCTGAAAGCGAGCATTCAGGTGCAGCAAGCAGTTAGAAAGTCGAATGGTATGTTGGCCTTCATTGCAAGAGGATTTGAGTACCAGGAGCAGGGATGTCTTACTGCAGTTGTACAGGGCCTTGGTGAGACCACATCTGGAGTATTGTGTGCAGTTTTGGTCTCCTTATCTGAGGAAGAATGTCCTTGCCATGGAGGGAGTGCAACAAAGGTTTACCAGACTGATTCCCGGGATGACAGGACTGACGTATGAGGAGAGATTGGGTCGACTAGGCCTATATTCACTAGAGTTTAGAAGAATGAGAGGTGATCTCATCGAAACATATAAAATTCTAACAGGACTAGACAGACTAGATGCAGGGAGGATGTTCCCGATGGCTGGGGAGTCCAGAACCAGGGGTCACAGTCTCAGGATACGGGGTATGCCATTTAGAACCGAGATGAGCAGAAATTTCTTCACTCAGAGGGTGGTGAACCTGTGGAATTCTCTACCACAGAAGGCAGTGGAGGCCAAGACATTAGATGTATTCAAGAAGGAGATAGATATATTTCTTAATGCTAAAGGGATGAAGGGATATGGGGAAAAAGCGGGAACAGGGTACTGAGTTAGACGATCAGCCATGATCATTTTGAATGGCAGAGCAGGCCCGAAGGGCCGAATGGCCTAATCTTGCTCCTATTTTCTATGTTTCTATGTTTCTAGAATACTAACGTATTACAGTAGTTAGAAGGGGAAAAATGACACAAATGAGATCTCAGAAAGAGACAAAAGGGCTGATTTTAACTTGGGGTGGGAATTGGGGGTGCAGCAGCCATCCAGCCCCCTGGATTTTGAGACACAGGAGATTTTAACTGCCAAGCCTCTTTGCAAGCTCCTACTCTGACTCCTGCCCGAAGCCGGTGGGAATGTTGTCACTGCCAGCCAGCAGGAATCGACATTGTTTGGAGGGGGGCTCAGGCTGCCGTCACAAACCCATGTAAAGAAAGAAAAGAAAGAAAGACTTGCATTTACATAACCCCTTTAACGACCTTAGGATGGCCCAAAACTAATCACAGCCAATGAAGTATTTTTGAGGTGTAATCACTGTTGCAATGTCGGAATAACATAAATGTTCCCTGGCAAGATAAAAGGAATTAGAGGCGTCGGTAAGTCCGCGTCCAGGGGAGGGGGAAGTCATGGAGCAAAGCTGTTTCATCATAAACCAAAAAATTACAAAATGATGACCTGCAGTGTTCATCTGTTGAAACAATTTGGAAATAGTAGCTGCTTTTTTAAACATGAGTTCAAATTCTGCCCCGGCTGCTGAGGAATTTAAATTCAGCTAATTAAATAAAATAATTAAATTAAATTAAATCTGGAATAAAAAGCTAGTACCAGTAATGGTGACCATGAAACTACTGGATTGTCATAAAAACCCATCCGGTTCACTAATGTCCTTTAGGGAAAGAAACCTGCCGTCCTTACCCGGTCTGGCCTATATGCGACTCCAGTAATGTGGTTGATTCTTAAATGCCCTCTGAAATGGCCTAGCAAGACACTCAGTTGTACATTCCGCTACAAAAAGACATAACCACACAGACTGCAGAGGTTCAAGAATGGGGCTCACCACCACCTTCTCATGGGCAATTAGGGATGGGCAATAAATGCCGGCCTTGTCAGTGACGCCTACGTCTCATGAATGAATTAAAAAAACATAAAACACAGCTGTTCGTATACACCCAACGAGGAGAGTCTTGCAGAGCACAATTAGACACTTCAGATGGTATCAAAAAACCACAAGAGCACAACTCCAGACAGTTCATCTACATTACACGAAGCTTCTATTTGTAACTTTCTCCCAGATAACTATTATTTTCCGCAATAAAACACAAAATACAATTTAGTGTTGTCAGACCTCTGCTTCAGGACACTGTTGATTTCTGATGTGAGCTCTCTGCTACGTGTGATACCATTGTCTGGGACAAGAATTGGGGCATGTATTTTTGTTTTCTAATGAACTGCTGGAATATTCATGACATGTATACATTCTAAACATGCCATGCGATGTGTCGCACTCATTTGTCAAGTAACCTGAATACTAAATCGATAAATGCCATCAAGGCAAGTCTTCCACTTTCCTGCATTTCCTTAGTTGTCATCAAAATTATGAATTCACTTCATTGAATAATATATAAATATATATGAGATATAAATATATGATGAAATATGTTGGGCCAGCTGGTATAGTTTGTATGCTAAGGGAAAGTAGGATAATATTATCTCCGCAACTCTGTGGCAAGCCCATCTATTTCATTAGCGCTTTCCAATACATTTCTAGATAGCAAAACATATTGAATAATATCTCTGACTAGTAATGAACACAGAATGTTTGCTACATCCGTTTGGTCCCTTCTCGAAATTCATAGAAAAACAAAATTACTTTAGTTTATCTCGAAATGTGTTCTTATATTCACCATCAATCAGTGTCATACTGATAAAAAGAAATGTGCTCTGAAGTCCTTGACCATGGGATGCTGTTGCATCACAAATAATGACTGTGCTATTTTCTTTAATAAAGTTTATTAATAAAAATCAAGAACGCATCTAAACAGTTTTCACTGCAGCAGTTACTTGTATCTGCTGCAAAATTAACAGTGCTGTAAAATGGAGTTTTGAAAGCAGGATGTTCTGAGAACTGAACCTGCACTAAATCACTTTAGGGCCATTTTGACTTTGTGCGATAGTGTAAAAAGTTCAAGAACGAGTCAGCAGCCCGTTTTACATCTCTTCCAGTTTTTATTTCCATTGACTTCAAAAGTCAAAACCTACCCCTCTGAAAGGCCAGTGAGGGTCCTTTAAGACTTAATAGTATTTGCAGCATTAGTGGCTGTTGAGCCCTGGGAAATGTTTGACTGAGTTTGTGCCACATGAAAGGACTTATTAAACTTGGCCCACACTAATAATCCTTAAAGTGATCCATAATGGGTTCAAAGCATTCCTTCAGAACATTTTGGTTTTCAATGAACAGTAAAGACAAAAAATGTGTAGGAATTTTCTGCAGCAAGCTGCTGCTCTCAGATGCCCACTCTACATCAATTGTGCTACGCAAAGGGAAGTGTTGTGGCTTTTCTGTCAGAGGCTGAGAATCTGAAGAAAGGATGGTAAAATCATTGGTTTTAAAAATTATAGCATCACTTTTAACCAATCAAGAGCAACATTTCACAGTGAGAGTTAACACTGAGATATTATCGGCGTCAACAGCATGCAACCCTTTGTTAGTCTAGCAGCGATTCTGTAACCAAGCAACCAGAGACTGTCTAAATGGTGTATTTACTTAGTTGCTTTGCTGTCAACAGCAGTTCTGCTATTGATGGCAAACCATGTAACGTAAACGAGACAGTGCCGCTGCTACCACAAGGCTAAATTGGACACAAGAAGCCCTGAGGGCGTGGAAAATCAATGGGGACCCACAAAAGCCCAGTTTTTGCCCAGAAGAAGCTCTGCAGCCCATTACCGACAAAGAGTGCAGTGTGTCCGTGACACCACAGGAGGCAGGGTTGGCAGAGGGGTTTCCTCACGGAAATTCCTACCGCTCCCGCCTTCTTTCCATCTAGCAATCTGGACACCAGGAACAACCCGGCAGCCAGGTCATTGTAGGGGTGGAAGTGGTACCCTCTGAGGTCATGGTCTGGAAGACCTGGCAAATTGTCTTCAGCAGTCCTCTTACTGTGATGGGGGGGGGGGAGTGGCTGGTGGTGGGATCACGTGGGCTCCTGTGGAATCCAAAAGACTTCTACAGGCATGTAAACAGTGAACGGGTAGTAAGAGAAGGGGTGGGGCTGATTAGGGACCATAAAGGAGATCTACACATGATGACAGAGGGGATGGCTAAGTTACTATATGAGTACTTTGCATCTGTCTTTACCAAGGAAGAAGATGCTGCCAGAGTCTCAGTAAAGGAAGATATAGTTGAGATACTGGATGGGCTAAAAATTGATAAAGAAGAGGTACTAGAAAGGCTAGCTGTACTTAAAGTAGATAAGTCAATCGGTCCGGATAGGATGCATCCTTATTGCTGAGGGAAGTAAGGGTGGAAATTGCGGAGGTACTGGCCATAATCTTCCAAACATCCAGAGATATGGGGGTGATGCCAGAGGACTGGAGAATTGCAAATGTTACACCCTTTTTCAAAAAAGGATGTAAGGACAACACAGTGTGCTGAGAGTTCGGTAAGTGTGGGAGTTTGGTGAAGTGGGGGAAGGAGGTGCTGCTTTGCCTTGCTTTTCCTGCAGAGCGGTAGTGGACCTGAGAGTAGAAGACTGAGATTGTGGAATAAAAGCAGCAGCAGACCTGCAACAAGAGACAACTACTGTGCGACATCACAGGGACTTAACTCCTGGACCTAAGATAAATAAGAAGCAAAAAGTAATCCAAGTGGGACGTCACCAAGGAAGAGGTAAGTGATTGGCTGGTGAGTATTTTCCTGCTGAATTTGTCTAAGGTTAGAGTTTGTGGATTCTCTGGTCTCTGTTGTGTAGTGGGGGACTGCTGTTCAGCAAGGGCCCTTGAGTATACCTTTTTAATTGAAGTGAAATTGGTGGGATTCATTTAATTTGAGGGAGCGTCCGATAAAAGGCGGGATTTCAGAGCGTTGAGAACAGCTGAGAGGAGCCGAGCCGAGCGGAGCTGTGACCGAGTTCGAAGTGACGTCAGGAATCAGATCGGGACGCGACACAGGGGAGGCACCTGATTGGTGAGTAGGTTCAGGTGAGTATTTCTACTTATCGACAGTAACTGAAGTAAAAGGAAAGGGAAGGTCTGCTGGTCTTATAGGAAGTAGCGTTTATTTTTTAGTGAATCAAGGTCCCTAGTGTAGTTAACATTCTCTAAATTGAGAACAATTTAAAGGAGTAAACTCCTTAAAGGGAGTGGTAAGTAGTTTTTCTTTCCTTTTTTTTTCTCTTGACATTGCAGTTGTTGTTAAGCTAATTTAAGGGTTAAGTCATGGCAGGAGATCCCAGAGCCGTGTCATGTTCCTCTTGTGAGATGTGGGAATTTAGGGCTCCTTCCTGTATCCCTGATTCCTTCACCTGCGGGAAGTGTGTCCAGCTGCAGCTATTGTTTGACCGCTTGACGGCTCTGGAGCTGCGGATGGACTCACTTTGGAGCATCCGCGATGCTGAGAAAGTCGTGGATAGCACGTTCAGTGAGTTGGTCACACCGCAGATAAAAATTACTGAGGGAGATAGTGAATGGGTGACCAACAGACAGAGGAAGAGTAGGAAGGCAGTGCAGGGGTCCCCTGCGGTCATCTCCCTCCAAAACAGGTATACCGTTTTGGATACTGTTGGGGGAGATGGCTCACCAGGGGAAGGTGGCAGTGGCCAGGTTCATGGCACCGTGGCTGGCTCTGCTGCACAGGAGGGCAGGAAAAAGAGTGGCAGAGCTATAGTGATAGGGGACTCGATTGTAAGGGGAATAGACAGGCGTTTCTGCGGACGCAACCGAGACTCCAGGATGGTATGTTGCCTCCCTGGTGCAAGGGTCAAGGATGTCTCGGAGCGGCTGCAGGACATTCTGTAGGGGGAGGGTGAACAGCCAGTTGTCGTGGTGCATATAGGCACCAACGATATAGGTAAAAAACAGGATGAGGTCCTACAAGCTGAATTTAGGGAGTTAGGAGTTAAACTAAAGAATAGGACCTCAAAGGTAGTAATCTCAGGATTGCTACCAGTGCCACGGGCAAGTCAGAGTAGGAATGACAGGATAGCTAAGATGAATACGTGGCTTGAGAGATGGTGCAAGAGGGAGGGATTCAAATTCCTGGGCCATTGGAACCGGTTCTGGGGAAGGTGGGACCAGTACAAATTGGACGGTCTGCATCTGGGCAGGACTGGAACCAATGTCCTAGGGGGAATGTTTGCCAGTGCTGTTGGGGAGGGTTTAAACTAATGTGGCAGGGGGATGGGAACCGATGCAGGAAGTCAGCGGGAAATAAAATGGTGACAGAAACAAAAGGCAGTAAGGGAGAGTGTACAGAACATGACCGGACAGATGGTCTGAGAAAGCAGGGCAAAGACCAAGGGAAGTCTAGATTAAACTGCATTTATTTCAATGCAAGAAGTCTGATGGGCAAGGCAGATGAACTCAGGGCATGGATGGGTACATGGGACTGGGATGTTATAGCTATTACTGAAACATGGATAAGGGAGGGGCAGGACTGGCAGCTCAATGTTCCAGGGTACAGATGCTATAGGAAAGATAGAGCAGGAGGTAAGAGAGGAGGGGGAGTTGCGTTCTTGATTAGGGAGAACATCACGGCAGTAGTGAGAGGGGATATATCCGAGGGTTCGCCCACTGAGTCTATATGGGTAGAACTGAAAAATAAGAAGGGAGAGATCACTTTGATAGGATTGTACTACAGACCCCCAAATAGTCAACGGGAAATTGAGGAGCAAATATGTAAGGAGATTACAGACAGCTGCAAGAAAAATAGGGTGGTAATAGTAGGGGACTTTAACTTTCCCAACATTGACTGGGACAGCCATAGCATTAGGGGCTTGGATGGAGAGAAATTTGTTGAGTGTATTCAGGAGGAATTTCTCATTCAGTATGTGGATGGCCCGACTAGAGAGGGGGCAAAACTTGACCTCCTCTTGGGAAATAAGGAATGGCAGGTGACAGAAGTGTTGGTGAGGGATCACTTTGGGACAAGTGATCATAATTCCATTAGTTTTAAGATAGCTATGGAGAAGGATAGGTCTATCCCAAAAGTTAAAATTCTAAATTGGGGAAAGGCCAATTTTGATGGTATTAGACAGGAACTTTCAGAAGTTGATTGGGAGAGTCTGTTGGCAGGCAAAGGGACGTCTGGTAAGTGGGAGGCTTTCAAAAGTGTGTTAACCAGGGTTCAGGGTAAGCACATTCCTTATAAAGTGAAGGGAAAGGCTGGTAGAAGTAGGGAACCTTGGATGACTCGGGAGATTGAGGCACTAGTCAAAAAGAAGAAGGAGGCATATGACATGCATAGGCAGCTGGGATCAAGTGGATCCCTTGAAGAGTATAGAGATTGCCGGAGTAGAGTTAAGAGAGAAATCAGGAGGGCAAAAAGGGGATATGAGATTGCTTTGGCAGATCAGGCAAAGGTGAATCCAAAGAGCTTCTACAAATACATAAAGGGTAAAAGGGTAACTCGGGAGAGAGTAGGGCCTCTTAAGGATCAACAAGGTCATCTATGTGCGGAACCACAAGAAATGGGTGAGATCCTGAATGAATATTTCACATCGGTATTTACAGTTGAGAAAGGCATGGGTGTTAGGGAACTTGGGGAAATAAATAGTGATGTCTTGAGGAGTGTACATATTACAGAGAGGGAGGTGCTGGAAGTCTTAACGTGCATCAAGGTAGATAAATCTCCGGGACCTGATGAAATGTATCCCAGGACGTTATGGGAGGTTAGGGAGGAAATTGCGGGTCCCCTAGCAGAGATATTTGAATCATCCACCGCTACAGGTGAGGTGCCTGAAGATTGGAGGGTAGCAAATGTTGTGCCTTTGTTTAAGAAGGGCGGCAGGGAAAAGCCTGGGAACTACAGACCAGTGAGCCTGACATCTGTAGTGGGTAAGTTGTTAGAGGGTATTCTGAGGGACAGGATCTACAGGCATTTGGAGAGGCAGGGACTAATTAGGAACAGTCAGCATGGTTTTGTGAGAGGAAAATCATGTCTCACGAATTTGATTGAGTTTTTTGAAGGGGTAACCAAGAAGATAGATGAGGGCTGTGCAGTAGACGTGGTCTACATGGACTTCAGCAAAGCATTTGACAAGGTACCGCATGGTAGGTTGTTACATAAGGTTAAATCTCATGGGATCCAAGGTGAGGTAGCCAATTGGATACAAAATTGGCTTGACGACAGAAGACAGAGGGTGGTTGTAGAGGGTTGTTTTTCAAACTGGATGCCTGTGTCCAGCGGTGTGCCTCAGGGATCGGTGCTGGGTCCGCTGTTATTTGTTATTTATATTAATGATTTGGATGAGAATTTAGGAGGCATGGTTAGTAAGTTTGCAGATGACACCAAGATTGGTGGCATTGTGGACAGTGAAGAAGGTTATCTGGGATTGCAACGGGATCTTGATCAATTGGGCCAGTGGGCCGATGAATGGCAGATGGAGTTTAATTTAGGTAAATGTGAGGTGATGCATTTTGGTAGATCGAATCGGGCCAGGACCTACTCCGTTAATGGTAGGGCGTTGGGGAGAGTTATAGAACAAAGAGATCTAGGAGTACAGATTCATAGCTCCTTGAAAGTGGAGTCACAGGTGGATAGGGTGGTGAAGAAGGCATTCGGCATGCTTGGTTTCATTGGTCAGAACATTGAATGCAGGAGTTGGGATGTCTTGTTGAAGTTCTACAGGGCATTGGTGAGGCCACACTTGGAGTACTGTGTACAGTTCTGGTCACCCTATTATAGAAAGGATATTATTAAACTAGAAAGAGTGCAGAAAAGATTTACTAGGATGCTACCGGGACTTGATGGTTTGACTTACAGGGAGAGGTTAGACAGACTGGGACTTTTTTCCCTGGAGAGTAGGAGGTTAAGGGGTGATCTTATAGAAGTCTATAAAATAATGAGGGGCATAGATAAGGTCGATAGTCAAAATTTTTTCCCAAAGGTAGGGGAGTCTATAACGAGGGGGCACAGATTTAAGGTGAGAGGGGAGAGATACAAAAGGGTCCAGAGGGGCAATTTTTTCACTCAAAGGGTGGTGAGTGTCTGGAATGAGCTGCCAGAGGCAGTAGTAGAGGCGGGTACAATTTTGTCTTTTAAAAAGCATTTGGACAGTTACATGGGTAAGATGGGTATAGAGGGATATGGGCCAAGTGCAGGCAATTGGGACTAGCTTAGTGGTATAAACTGGGCGACATGGACATGTTGGGCCGAAGGGCCTGTTTCCATGTTGTAACTTCTATGATTCTATGATTCTATGATAAACCCAGCAATTATAGGCCCGTCAGTTTAACCTCAGTGGTGGGGAAACTTTTAGAAACGATAATCCAGGACATAATTAACAGTCAGTTGGACGAGGGTGGATTATTAGGGAAAGCCAGGATGGATTTGTTAAAGGCAAATCGTGTTTAACTAATCTGATAGACTATTTTGATGAGGTAACAGAGAGGGTAGATGAGGGCAATGCAGTTGATGTGGTGTATATGGACTTTCAAAAGGCGTTTGATAAAGTGCTGCATGGTAGGCTTATCATCAAGATTGGGGCCCATGGAATAAATGGGGCAGTAGCAACATGGATACAGAATTGGCTAAGGGACAGGAAACAGAGAGTAATGGTGAACGGTTGTTTTTCGGACTGGAGGGAGGAGTACAGTGGAGTTCTCCTGTGGTCGGTGCTGGGACCACTGCTTTTCTTGATATATATTAATGACTTGGACTTGGGTGTACAGAGCACAATTTCAGGATTGCAGATGACAAAAAACTTGGAACAGTAGTAAACAATGAGGAGGATAGTGATAGACTTCAAGAGGATATAGACAGCCTGGTGGCATGGGCGGACACGTGGCAGATGAAATTTAACGCAGAAAAATGTGAAGTGATACATTTTGGTAGGAAGAACGAGGAGAGGCAATATAAACTAGAGGGCACAACTCTAAATGGAGTACAGGAACAGAGAGATCTGTGGGTATATGTGCACAAATCGTTAAAGGTGGCAGGGCAAGTTGAGAAAGCAGTTAAAAAAGCATATGGGATCCTGGGCTTCATAAATAGAGGCATAGAGTACAAAAGTGTGGAAGTCATGATGAACCTTTATAAAACATTGGTTTGGCCACAACTGGAGTATTGTGTCCAGTTCTGGAAAGGATGTGATGGCTTTAGAGAGGGTGCAGAAGACTAGAATGATTTCAGGGATGAGGGGCTTTAGTTACATGGATAGACTGAAGAAGCTGGAATTTTTCTCCTTGGAACAGAGAGGATTGTGAGGAGATTTGATAGAGGTATTCAAAATCATGAAGGGTCTAGACAGGATAGAGAGAGAAAATCTGTTCCCATTGGCGGAAGGGCCAAGAACCAAAGGACATGGATTTAAGTTGATTGGCAAAAGAACCAAAGGCGACATGAGGAAAAACTTTTTTACACAGCGAGTGGTTAGGATCTGGAATGCACTGCCCGAGGGAGTGGTGGAGGCAGATTCTTGATAAGTACTTGAAAGGAAAATATTTGCAGGGCTACAGGGATAGGGCAGGGTAGTGGGACCAGCTGGATTGTTCTTGCATAGAGCTGGCGTGGACTCGATGGGCCGAATGGCCTCCTTCCGTGCTGTAACCTTGCTATAATTCTATACGCGATCACAGTGCGGGCATCTGTCTAAATTATTTAATTGAGATGTTCTCACCCTGATCTTGCATGTTGTGGTGGGGTCAGGAGTGTGAGGTCAATGGTGCCCACTCTGCTGGCACAGCAGACCTGAGGATTGGGGCCAGTGTTTCTTGCTATTGGAGGTGTTCATGAGTTTTAGCCAGCAGTTCATGAACTCACTTTCACCCTGTAAACACCAGAGGGTGAATTTCCTTGCTGTTTTCAGTATATTTCCAGTGCATAATCGGAGCATGTAAATTTTTGTGGCAGGAAAATTGGAAAGAAGCTATTTTTGCTGATTTTCTCTCATAAAATCGCTTCTCCCAAGTTCCCTTGCAATTTTTGGCCTTTCGTGCGATCCACCCATTGATTCCCTAGTAGTCTCATTTACATATATTATAATGAGGGTCAGTGGAGCTGCTTTAACACTTTTAATGTACTCTGGGTAACTTAAGACTGAGAATTATAAGGTGCAGCGTCAGCTGAGACAGGTGGCAATCAGGAGTTTTTGAGCCTCTCAAGGTTGGAGTGTTTCATTACTGTTTACTGCAGCTGGAAAACTGATACAATGCTAGGGCGAGAGTGTAGACACCCAGTCACTGACCTGGTGCCCCCTGACCTCACTATCTCCCATAGCAAGAGCAGAGTACCTCCCCATGAGCT
Source organism: Heptranchias perlo (assembly GCF_035084215.1). NCBI lineage: Eukaryota > Metazoa > Chordata > Chondrichthyes > Hexanchiformes > Hexanchidae > Heptranchias > Heptranchias perlo. Next base: position 108,020,355 of record NC_090327.1, read on the forward strand.
TCGTAACCTTCTCCTTGTAGGATATGGGGTGAATTAAAGGTGGGGATGCCCCCTCCGATGATCTGCCTTTGTCAGACATTGTGCATTAAGTTGTCCTGCAAAACTATAGAGTGAATGATGATAAGGCTAGCAGGTGAAGAGTGTATGCCAAATGGCATGAGATAGCTAACATATGAGATATGGGGATATGAGAGTTATTCTCATAATTAATAATTAATAATTCTCAATGAATATACATTCCCTTGAGGGCTAAAAGCTCTATGGGAAAAGTGATCGAACCATGGCTAACTGGAGAAGTTAAAGCTAGTATTAGATTAAAGGAAAAGGCTTATAATGTTGCCAAAAGGAGTAGTAAGCCTGAGCGTTGGGAGGGTTTTAGAAATCAGCGAAGGATGACAAAAAATTAATAAAAAGGGAAAAAATAGAACATGAGAGTAAACTAGGAAGAAATATAAAAACAGATTGTAAGAGCTTCTACAAGTATGTAAAAAGGAAAAGATTAGCAAAAGTAAATGTGTGTCCCTTAGAGTCTGAGACAGGAGAAATTATAATGGGGAATAAAGAAATGGCAGAGACGTTAAACAAATATTTTGTATCTGTATTCTCAATAGAAGACACAAAAAACATACCGAAAATAATGGGGAACCAAGGGTCTAATGAGAGTGAGGAACTTAAAGTAATTAAGATTAGTAAAGAAAAAGTACTGGAGAAACTAATGGGACTAAAAGCCGACAAATCCCCAGGACCTGAGGCCGACATCCTAGGGTTCTAAGAGGTGGCTGCAGAGATAGTGGATGCATTGGTTTAGATCTTCCAGAATTCCCTAGATTCTAGAACAGTCCCCGTGGATTAGAAGGTTGCAAATATAACCCCGTTATTCAAGAGAACTATCGGCCACTTAGCCTGACATCAGTAGTAGGGAAAATGCTATAATCTATTATTAAGGACGTAGTAACAGGGCACTTACTATGATTAGGCAGAGTCAACATGGTTTTATGAAAGGGAAATCGTGTTTGGCAAATCTATTAGAGTTTTTTGAGGGTGTAACTAACAGGGTAGATGAGGGAGAACCAGTGGATGCAGTATATTTAGATTTTCAAAAGGCATTCGATAAGGTGCCATATAAAAGGTTGTTACACAAGATTAGTATGGATTGAGGATTTGTTAACGGACAGAAAACAAAGACTAGGAATAAACGGATCATTTTCGGGTTGGCAGGTTGTAACTAGTGGGGTGCCACAAGGATCAGTGTTTGGGCCTCAGCTGTTTACAGTGTATATCAATGACTTAGATGAGGGGACAGAATGTAATGTACCCTAGTTTGCTGTCTATGCAAAGCTAGGTGGGAAAGTAAGCTGTGAGGAGGAAGCAAAGAGATTGCAAAGAGATATAGACAGGTTAAGTGAATGGGCAAGAAGGTGGTAGATGGAGTATAATGTGGGGAAATGTAAAATTATCCACCTTGGTAGGAAGAATAGAAAAGCAGAATATTTTTTAAAAGGTGAGAGACGAAGGAATGTTGGTATTCAAAGGGATTTGGGTGTCCTTGTAGACGAATCACAGAAAGTTAACATGCAGGTACAGCAAGCAATTAGGAAGGCAAATGGTATGTTAGCCTTTGGTGCAAGGGGGTTGGATTATAACAGTAAGGAGGTCTTGCTGCAATTATATAGGGCCCTGATGAGACCACACCTGGAGTACTGTGTACAGTTTTGGTCTCCTTACCTAAGGAAGGATATACTTGCCCTAGAGGGGGTGCAATGAAGGTTCATTAGATTGATTCGTGGGATGAGAGGGTTGTCCTATGAGGAGTTTAGAAGAATGAGAGGTGATATCATTGAAACTTATAAAATTCTTAGAGGGCTTGAAAAGGGTAGATGCTAAGAGGCTGTTTCCCCTGGCTGGAGAGTCTCGAACTAGGGGTCATAGTCTCAAGATAAGAGGTCAGCCATTTAGGACCAAGATGAGGAAAAATTTCTTCACTCAGAGGGTTGTCAATCTTTGGAATTCTCTACCCCAGAAGGCTGTTGATGCTCAGTCATTGAGTATATTCAAGACTGAGATCGATAGATTTTTGGACAGTAAGGGAATCAAGAGAAATGGGGATCGGGCAGGAAAGTGGAGTTGAGGTGGAAGATCAGCTATGATCTTATTGAATGGTGGAGCAGGCTCGAGGGGCTGTAGGCCATTCCTGCTACTATTTCATATATTTGTATGTTCTTAAAGCAGAAGAAAGTATTTTTGGGTTATGCATTCAAATAATTGGCATTAGGGGAGCTGTGTAGTCACTTTTTGGAATATCAAATCATCCCTAGCCAAGGTGCACGATGAAGAGCTATTTCTACAAATGTTATTTTAATAGGGTAAAGAGTGTGCTGGTGCAGTGGGTGGGCAAAGAGGAAAAGAAGAGGGAGTCCAGTGTGTCACCTTGCCAACCCTAGTGAGATAGTTAATCTTTCTGCAGCAACTTTCTGCAGTCCTAGGGATGAGGGAGTTGTCATTCAGTGCCAGTGCCACCTCCCTCCTGGCAATACAAGTTAAATTCTTGACAAGCTTGGTGGCACCCATACCCAAGAGCCTGTACCTTCTTCCTTCAACCTCCTCCTGCTTGGTGGTCTGCATCTGTAACATTGTGTGTTCTTCCCCTGTATGGGGCCCTGTCCTGCTGCCCTTTAGGTACAGATGGTGCTGAGAGGTTATTATTCTGTACAAGTATAATAAAAAATATTGGAACAACATGCAATGAAGTTATTTGAGAGTGAATTAAGAAATCCAAGTACTGTTACTTTCTTGCTTATTTGACCCACAGTAAGCTGCTAAAGAGTGCAGGCTGAACAGTGTTTTTAAAGGCAGGGCAATGGTTTCCATGCAGTTCAGCTGCTTACACCCGTTTTACACAGTTTTTACGCCAATGACTACACCAATGGATATGCAAACAACCAGACCCAGGCAACTCTCAAGTAACTACAGGCCACTGTCAGGTGCAATTTTTTTTTAAAACTTGGCTCAGTGGTAGCTCTCTCACCTATGAGTCAGAAGGTCATGAGTTCAAGCCCCACCCCAAAGACCTGAGCACATAATCTAGGCTGTGATTTGACTGCAGTACTGAGAGAGTGCTATACTTTCAGAGGTGCCATATTTTGAATGAGACGTTAAACTGAGGTCCTCTCAAGTAGACATAATAAATCCCATGGCACTTTTCAAAGAAGAGCAGGGGTTTTCTCCTGGTGTCCTGGTCAATATTTATCTCTCAACCAAGTTCACTAAAAACAGATTATCTGGTCATTCAACTCATTGCTGCTGTTCGTTGCTGTATTTCCCTACATTACAACAGTTACTACAATTCAAAAAAAGTACTTCAGTGGCTGTAAAATGCTTTGGGACATCTTGACATTGTGAACAGTGCTATATAAATGCAAGTTCTTTCTTTCTTAATTTAAACATGAAACACCGGCAAAGATCACTTTGAGGAAATTCACCTTCGATGACTTTGGCAACTTTAAACCTTAATTGTCTCCTCCATTTTCCTGCCAGTTACTCCCTTTCGCATTCCATTTTATTCTATTCCATTTTGGAGCTGTGTTACTCACTTCTTGTCTTTCTAATGTCCTTTTTCAGGCGGACTGAGATAATATTTGTTGATTATTTATCGCTTTTCGTTGGTTTTATGCTATTTTCAAATATCTGTTTGCTGGCTATTTGTAATAGCATTTAGTATACCTCACACTTGGACTTTGAAAATCCACATTGAGGCACATCTCGGCATAAGTGCTAGGATGTGTCTGCTAGAAACCTCCACCTCTTACCCTGGTGGACTTCCTGGGGTCATGGGGAGTTTTTCTGATTTGCCTGCCAGCAGCAGGCACCACATCACTAGAGGCACATCTGGGCACCTACTATGGTAAAGCTGTTGAAAAGTCTAGCGGAGGTGGTCCTGTCGGCAATAGCTACCAGATGTATATCCATACATGGTGACAAGCCTGGATTTCTTTATGAATTGCACACTTTAAAGGAAACAGTTACAAGCCAGCTGGGGCACCAGCAGCAACATGAGATCTTGCATTGCCAGACAGAACTACAATGCTGTTGCTCTACCTAAGAAAACAATGATATCCTGCAGATGGAGGAATCTTTATTGCATTTGACTCCATTTTATACTCAGGTCAAACATATGAAAATTTGACTCAAGTAAAATGATTTTGCTGCCCTGTGGATTCCATGTCTTGCTCCCAGCCTGGACTCCAAGTTGGAACCCATTCCCATCTCTGGTCAGCAAGGTATGCCAGGTCTGATAACGCATACCTCCACTGAGCACAGATTGGATCCCACTGAGGGCCTGGGGCTTGGGAACACCTAATATGGGGAATCCCTACTTCAGGCACCTCTCCTTCCTACGCCAATGGCCATGTTTGAGGGTCTGACCCCAACAAGCCATATGGAATCCCTAACATAAGGCTAGGACCATGCTAACTTTCTGGTCATTCTGGCAGACTCCTGCTGAATTTATGATGGGAGTAAGCCAGAATTGCCAAGGTATTTTGGGGGCCCTTCCCTTTAATTGCTTTGTTTTGCTCGTCATTGTATAGGGGCTTACCTGCAATCCATTTTCCAACACTGATGAAAGGGCTCCACTCTAAATATTAATCTTTCTCCAAATGCTGATAGACCTACTGTAGAATGATTAGTAAATAAAATGGTAAATTATAGTATTTTAGTATTTGATTCACTCCTGAGTCAAATTGTCACATATTTGACCTGAGTATAAAAGGGAGTCAAATGCAATAAAGGTTTCTCCATCTGCAGGATATCATTGTTTTCTTAGATAGGGCAACAGCATTGTAGTTCCGTCTGGCAAAGCAAAACCTCATGTTGCTGCTGGTGTCCCAGCTGGCCTGTGACTGCTTCCTTTAAAGTGTGCAATTCATAAAGAAATCCAGGCTTGTCACCATGTATAGATATACATCTGGTAGCCAAATACTCAATTTGAAGAAAATGTATTAAAATCACATTGGCATTCTTGAAGACTTGAACAATCCAATATTCAATCACAGCCCTAATATGTGGCTGCTCCTCTGTTCCGGCTAGTTCTTACACTCTTCACAGTGCACGTGGATTTACCACTGCTCACTCTGTCATAACTGCTAGCTCTACAACCAAAACTACCATCAGTGATGCACCATCACCCTGGTGCCGACTGCCACTGTAGCCCTTTCCTGATGGGCTTAACTATAGCTCCTCACTTTTATTTCCAGTGTTCTCCCCTGCTCTGCTGAAGTCACTGACTTATGCAGGAGTATGATTGTAGGCCAGCAGCAGCAGTCTGCTACCTAACCCAAGTGGTCCTCTTTCATATTTGACCTAGATAGTGAATGTTGGCAGACTATTTAACTGTGCTGGGCATGATGGCATCACAACCAACTGTCTTCAATATGCCCACCACTGTCCTCCATCATTGACCTGGCTGGTGTTTGTGGAGTCAGTGGAGGCACTTAATTTGCAGGGCAGACAAGTGCCATCACGGGCACACCTCTGATGACTGCCTGCCACTTGCAGCTGGAAAATCCAGCCCACCGCCGCCCTCCCCCAGCCATTTATCTTTGGTAAGAATCCAGACCAAGATGTTTTATTTTAAGAATTCTTCAGGGGTCCAGATATGGGCTACCCCCACCCCCATTCCAGTGGGGCCCACATATGCTCATCTGGATGCTAGTAAAACTCATCTCACTGGGCATACCAACTTCCAGTACTGCGCTAGGTTTCGGATGAACTGTGGAAGCAGGAACTCCTGCCATAGGGGGTCCCTGCCCCTGTCTCCGTCCCCTGATGACATTTGCCCTGTAAGGGGCAGGAGGAGGTTCCATCCCTTAGTAGGCACGTGGAAAATCACGGAAACAGCAGACACTTGGCGGGATACCAACGGAACCTCTGCGGATTTTTGGGCCCACAATGCCCACATCGCCATGGTCAATGAGTAGCGATCAGGGGTGCCATTCCTCCCTTCCCCCCCCTCACAGCTCAGGAGCGCTAAAGAGAATTGTAACAGCCCAGGCTCAAATTAAGATAAATCAGCACGGGTTATGAATTGATCTTGGTCTGTTTGGCTTAGTAGTACAGTTGGCAGTTCATTCACTAACCAAGTTAACTTAAAGCTTGTCTTTGGCTTTCCACAAGTGCCTGTGCTGAAAGTGCTAACTTTAATACGAAGGTCTGCTGGATGGTGACATCCAGGAACACTTTAATCTGAGCTTTTCTTTTCCATGTAAACTATTGCGGGTCTATAAATGTGACATCTGAAAACAATGCTACCCGGCTCGGAGGAAGATCAAGACAAAGTTGTAGTCATTTGAATCACTGTAACAAATCGCAGATAGGTCCACTGCAGATAAAACAGGTATTCTGCAGTATTATAATGCAATTTACCCCAGAATTATTCAAAATGTGTCACAAAACTTATCAAAATTCACCAAATGTTAGCTTTGAGCAATTTTAAATTAGTCCCGTACTTTTAATAACAATAATCATCCTTCGCAAAATAGATAGTCCAAAATTCTGTCTGAAGCAACAGTCACTGCAAGTTAATTTAAGGAAAAGTGAATGACAGGTCCATGAGAACTCCATGACTGTACTCTTGATTTGTAGAAAACTTCTCTTAACTAACGTAATAAAATTATATACCGTAACAGAGGCCACCGCCATTAGAGAGTTCTGGTTGCTATGGCGATTGAAACAATGCCACCAATGGAAATACAAGAAACACCCACCTCAGTTATTCTTTTAGCATACAAAGCCTGTCATTTTCAAGGATGATGTGTTTTCCATGACTTTTGCAACTGCATTCAATATTTATTAATTTTAGTTATTTTAACACTATTGTGCCAGCCTGTCAAAGCGCTGCCTCAGACGATCTTTTCTATTCATGTGAACTGTACACTCAGTTGAAAATGAAAGGAAACTGTAAAAATAGATTCCTCGGAAAATTCTTCTTTGACTGCCAAATAATTGCAAAGCATTATAGTCCTTTGCTTCAGAGCAGACAGCCCATAACAATTAGCATTGCTGTAATGTTTGGAAATACCATATCAATCAATGAAGTATACATTACTGAATTATATGACAATCGTCCTCTTTTGGTTACAAGTACATCTCTTATTTTGAGCACTCATTAAATTGAGGAATGACAGTGGCATTGAATGAAACATCAGTTTACTTTGCACCTGGTGCTAGCTGGTATAGTAGTGGGCCTTTCTGGATCAGGGGTTTCATCGACCAATCAAAATAGCAGGATCCCTTTGCAATATTGCAGAAATGCAGCTTAGCTCAGCCCTAAAGAGAGAGGCCTCTGTTATACAACTGTAAGGTTTACTATTTGCATACATTTGGGTCTTAGATTCTATGAAGTGCGTTGGTTGTCGCAAAATGTACATAACAAATTCCTTACAGTTGCTGTTGGTGTTAATGTACTCGTTTTGCTGAAAGATTATTCTTAATTGTTCCATCAAGGTTGTTCCAAAGTAATTCCAAAAGGGCATTTTTTTTGGAGGGGGTGAATTTTTGCTCATCAAGGTGAAGATGTCAGTGGTGGAGAATAGGGCAGATCTTTTTCCATTTTTGGAGTCTATCCCCAGTTCAAGCATTCCTGGATCAGGTGTAAATTCCTTTGCTTTACCATAGCAATGTGTCATAATGACAGTGCCAACTTCAAAAGATATCCTCTAATGGACCATTTTCCATCAGCCATTCCTATGACTTCTCTAACAGGAGTTACCATTTTAGGGCTAATTTGTGCTATACTATGGACAATCATGTGTTGTGGGATCATGCCCACTAAGAACTGGGTTGAGGCTGCCAAAACATGAGCTATATAAAGTACTTACAGCCAGCAGTGAGAGAAAACTTTCCTCCTATCAACCAATGTTGAGTTCATCTTAGATCCCAGAAAAGCCTGGTGTGTCATCTAGTCCTCTAGAATTGTCTTCATAACGATTGTTGATTACCATACATTAGCTGTGTCAGTCATGACTCAGTGGTAGCACTCTCACCTCTGAGTCAGAAGGTTGAGGGTTCAGAATCCCACCCAAGAGACTTGAGCACAAAATCTAGAATGACTGTCAGAGGTGTCATCTTTCAGATGAGAGGTTAAACTGAGGCCCTGTCTGCCTTCTCAGGAAGATGCAAAAGATCCCATGGCACTATTTTGAAGAAAAGCAGGGAGTTCTCTCCAGTGTCCTGGCCAATATCTATCCCTCAACCAACACCTAAAAACAGATTATCTGGTCATTATCACATTGCTGTTTGTGGGACCTTGCAGTGCGCAAATTGGCTGCTGCGTTTCCTACATTACAACAGTGACTACACTTCAAAAAAGTACTTCATTGACTGTAAAAGCACTTTGGGACATTCCAAGGTCACGAAAGGCACTATATAAATGCAAGTCTTTCTTTCATCTTTTACAGGGTTCTTTTTCTCCAATACCTCCTCACTGACTAGTACTGCATAGACCGTACCAATAAATAAATCTATTTTAACAGTGTTGACAGAGGGGGCTAGAAATCGGGTTGTGTAGTGCCCGTTTTTCAGGTGCTACGTGGCCTCCTAATGTCCCAAAATGACATCTAGAATGCGCACACACTGCGCCGGGTGCCATTTTGGTAAAGGTGTTCGTGCATGCAGAGATAAAAATGCCGGCATCGTGTAAAGTAGGGAGAATATGCGTTAGATCAGTGCACAGTGCTGATTTAAAGGGATAGACACCATTTTGGCACTCAACGCTCAAGCCAAAGAACTTTTTTAACCATGAACAGCTGAATATGCCTTAGACAGTCTGGAAGACCCTCCACCAGCGCTTTTTAAAGGGATTATGCAGGTGTTGCATGTTAGTGGCTGGATTATTGCTTCTGGCTGTTGATACAATTGTACATGTTTGTTGAAGCTTCCTATACATGGATAGAGTTGCTATACTATATAAAGAGTGGTTTGGCAGGTTCTGCATTACTGTTGGTGTCATTTAGTGTGCTGAACAAGACTCCTGGCAATCACATGTGGCCTGCTAGGGCTCGCGCTGGGCATAGAACACGACTGGGAGCATGCAGAGAGGCCACGCAGAGCAGGTCAAACTGCGAGGAGCGGGACAAAGAGACACAGAGCACTGAGCAGGAGGCCATCTCCCATGAGGGCCTTCAGGGAACAATATTCTTACCTCAACATGAGTGAAGATCAGTACATCCGACAACTGCGTTCATCGAAGAGGTTGTGATGGAGATTTGTCAACTGCTGCAGCCACAACTGCAGCCTTAGAGCAGGGCAAGGACAGCATTGCCTGTGGCTGTCCAGGTAACCGTGGCACTGAACTTTTTCTGGCTCTGGATCCCCTCAGGCCTCTGCTGGCGATATGTGCAACATCTCGCAGTTTGCAGTGCACTGCTGCATAAGGGAGGTCACTGAGGCTCTGTACGAGCTGCGCAACAGTTTCATAATATTCCCTCTTGACAGGGAGAAGCAGGACGAGCGAGCATGAGGGTTTGCTCGCATTGCAGGCTTCTCCCTGGTGCAGGGTGCCATTGACTGCACATATATAGCCAAGCATGCTCCACCTCTCAACTCGACCATCTTTGTGAACAGAAAGGGGTTCAACTCCCTCAATGTGCAGCTGGTGTCCGACCACTCGTAACGCATCATGCAGGTCAATGCCTGCTATCCTGGCAGCAGTCATGACGCCTTCATTATGCAGCAGTCCAACGTCCCAACTATTTTTGCACTGGCTTGGTAAGTCAAAGGCTAGCTATTGGGTGACAAGGGCTATCCCCTCATGAGGTGGCTCCTGACTCTGGTCAGGTACACAGAAACACACATGCAGAGCAGGCCTACATTGAGAGCCATGCGGCCACACGGAACATCAGCGAACACACCATAGGCATCCTAAAGCAACGCATGAGCTGCCTGGACCGTTCCGGAGGAGCCCTGCAGTACTGCGCTGAGTGGGTGTCAAGATTTGTCGTTTTATGCTGCCTGCTGCACAACCTCGCCCTTATGAGAGAACAGCCTTTGCCACCGCCTATCTGCCAAGACTCTGAGCCAGAGGCAGAGGAGGAGGAGCAGGAAGAGGCTGAGGAGGAAGAAGAGGAGGAGGAGCCAGAGAAGGAAGTAGAGGAAGACAACAAGGTGCACAGGCCTTGTCTACCAGGGCTCTGTGTGCTCACCTTATTTGTGAGCAATATCACTAACCTCAACGACACCTCCCAAGTCAACAACAGTCCTACCCTCCCCACCTGTCCTCTCCCACATGACCATCACATCACCCTCCATATGATTACATTTTGCCTTCTCCCACAGCTCATCGCATGAATGAAAACCACCACCAACTGCGACTTCAAATCCAAATTTATAATGTAACTCATTAACTGTAGTATCAAGAATTAGACTATTCACCCTTGTGTAATTCCTCATTGCCTGTCGTTCGTGTGCCTTTGCCTTTCCTAGTGCTCCTGCGAGGTTCTTCCCCAGTGGCTGGAGCATGGGTGGTGGGAGACTGCTGACCTTCAATTGAGGAGAGTGCAGATGGCCTTGGAGGACGACCTCGAGCAGCTCTTGGCCGGGACAGCCTGGCTTCAGACTGCACCATCTCGGCATGGGCTGCAGCAGTCTGGCCTGGCTGGCTGACAGGCAATAACAAGGGCACTGGCAGAGTGGCAGGGATGGGAGCAGGAATGCTGTCATCCGGAGAGAGGACAGCGGGTTCGACTGCCATGGTGTCACTGCCACTCGTAAGGGGCAGCGCCCCAGCACTCCTGGTGATCAGCTGGCGAACAGATCGCTGAAATGCTGTGACGCCCTGGAAGCCCCGTTCCACAGTGGTACTCAAAGCCATGATAGCAGCACTCTGTGCTTCCAAAGCAGCAGTCTGAGCTGCCATTGCAATAGTCTGAGTTTCAACTGAAGCATGCAGTCCTTTGATGACATCGGTCTGTGCTGCAATGGAAGCCGCGACATCGGTCATCGGATGCTGCATCATGGTGGGTTCCACAGGTGTGCTGATGGAAGTGACCATTCGTTCCATGTGGGTAAGGATGGGCTCCAAGCTCTGTGCAAAGCCCTGTGCCCAGTTGGAGCTGGACTCCTCCATGCCCCTTGACAGTGTGCACAGGCTTTCTGGCAGGCTTTCCAGTGCACCAAGCATTTGGTTGTGTAAACCCATCAAACTTTTTTCTGTAGCTTGGCCCATCGAAGTCATCATCTGATGCCTAGGCAGCAGAACCACTGTGCGACCTCACTCTCCGGTGTGCCAGCACCTGTGGTATTCTTTCTCCCGCCCAGGCTCCTGTGCACTTGTGCTCGGTGTCTCACCACACCACAGATCCCTCCTCTAATCTAGCCTCTAAAGGACATGCAGTGCCAATATCTGAGCTGGTGAATGCGAGTGTCAGATCAAGTGACGGTGTGGCTTCATTATCAGTGTCCTCCTCCTCCTCCTCCTCGGACGGTGCCGGCTCCAGTTCCTGGGCAGCTGCAATGACAAAGGGAGACGGGTTGAATTGTAGAGCGGGGATAGGATTGATTAAGTCACGTGTGCTGACACCATCTGCAACACATGCACAGAAAAGATTGTGGGATGAGGGGGATGTGGGATACGAGAAGGAGGATTAGGTATGCAGAGACGCCCTTCGTTGGGACTTCCAGCGTTGCCAGTGGCCACGGCCGCAGCAACGACCCGCCCAATGATGTGTAGCACGGTCTCCTCCAAGGGGGTGAGGACGTGTAGGTGTGTCTGTTCTTCCCGGGTCTTTTGGTCTGCCGACTGTTATACGACACCTTCCCCTGCAAGACAAAGGGAAGTGTGTCAGTGAGTGTCCTGCAATGTGTTTGGGTGATGTGCCTGTCATATTTGAATAGCTGCCAGAGTGTGTGACCTGTGAATGGTGGTTGTATGGATTGCAAGTATGCTACTATGTGAGGGTGAGATTCAGCATCCGAAGTGCAGCGTTGCATATGGATGGGCAGTGATTGTTGGTATGTGGGTAAGGGGGGGGGGGTGTTATGCATGGAGCGGTGCTGCTGCTGGTAGGATGTGCCACTTGACACTTGAATTCACTCATCTTGACCACTCGTGCCAAATCATTGAACTTTTCCCATCACTGTATCCACGTGGGTAGTGCTATACTCCTGCCATTCACCTCCACAGCCATTTCCTCTCACTGCCTCTGCAGCTGGTATCTGGAGTGTCTCCTGCCACCCTGCGGGTACAGGATGGCTCTCCATTCCTGCACTCCCTCCACTAAAGCCTCCAGTGCGCTGTCGGAGAACCTCGGGGCATGCTCTCTTGCTGCTCCAGCCACTCTACCCGTCATCCTGCACTGCTTCCATTGAGAGTGCACCTCCCCTTTAAGAGGTGCAAGCTGGCCCCGCCCCATATTGGGACTCCTGCTGATGCATTCAGTTACTCAACGGCGCAGGTAGCGCTGGCTGCACGCAGGAATCATGGTAATGAGGATGCAGCACGAATCTCGTGTGCTACCTGCATCACTAACACTGGGCGTGGGTTAATCGCGCACACGCCCAGTATCGGGCCTTATCGAATTTAACCCCCGAAATCTCTGTCCATGTCCCCATTGTTTCAGTAGTGTGACATGAGGTCTTAAATTACCAAATGCAGCAATGTGCTTTATCTTCATTTCAATACACATGACCAGATTGTAATGTCTGGACAATGCTAAAGTTATATAGCGTCTACAGATTGTGTACAAGAGCACCAGCCAGTGGAATTGTGCACAGATACATTTTCGGAAGAATTTAGATATCCCTTGAAACAAATAATATTGAGCTGTCATGAAGACTTATTTATATAAGTCACCTCTTCAACTTGCCTTAGGCTGAATGGTTGATTGCTCACTCAAACAAAAGAAATATTTCTCTGTGACTGTTTAGAGAAATGGTGTTAATTAGCCAGCCGGCTGCTCTGCTTTACCTTTCCCTACTGTTCATGCATCAGTTTTCATTATATTTAAACTTCATTTTAAAGGGTCTTCAAAGGAAGTACTAGGTCAATATTGAAAAGCTTAAAATAGATTTGCTGCAATGTAGCGTCAGAAACATAGCAACTACAGCCTGAAACCTCCCAGCAACTCTTTCTAATACTTTGCTTGGCCAACCGCAAAACTGTCCGTACTTATTCTTAGATAGTCTAGGTGGGTAGCTGTCAAGTTAATCACAAGTCTAGGCTAATGAACATCAGACCCATCCAATAATTATGTTTCATGTAAAGGAAGAGTCTAGGGAAGGCTCACACAAATCCTTTCTCTGTGTCTATTTGTCAATTCCTTATCTCCACTTAATTTTAGAGCACTTTGACATCCAAAGACTTTATGGCATGATTTAGGAGAGCTGTGGACAGAGGCTGTGTTGCCTTGACTTCAATGAACAGAATCACAGATTCAGAAGTAAAATTTGAAATACAAGCTAATTTTACTCCACTTCTCGCTGAAGGAAATGGCAGGTACAGGGGTGAAGTTCATTAAATTCCTTTTTGTGAGGCTCCGTTGGCGTATTCCTTTAAACATAATTACAATCAAATCAATGTCACACACACACACACACACACACACGCAGTGACAAAAATGAAGCAGCTCTGTCTTGTTTTAGCTTTGTAGAGGTTTCTTTAATTCAGTCACTATTCGTATGAGTTTTAAAAAACTAGCTACAGTCAGAACCTTGTGCCAGGCTTAGCTTGATACAAATGTTGTAAGTTTCTTCAGTGGTCTGCACAGCTTGAGGGAGCAGCCACGCTACATTCAAATAATACGGACTGTGCAATTTGTTCAGTTATGTGCATGACGGCAAGTTATTTTCAAATGTGGTTGGCAGCTATTCAAAATCAGGAAGTCCCAGTAACTGTTTTTGGGATATTTAAGAAGCTGTAATAATTTGAGTCTGAATCAGTCAGTTTGAAACTCCCAAGAGATATACCTCAGGCTAACACTGCTCTTACATTGCTAAGAAATACAAGAAAAGAAGCACAGTGTGCTAAACATTATTTACAATTGAATAGCTTAGCATTTTGATTGTGACCTTTTATTGTTTTCCTTTTGAGGAGCTACACAGAAGGATTTCTACTGTAAATATATGTATGCATTATATTCCTATTGTTTGTTCATCTTTTGCTAATAAATTCGTTCATATTTTATACCTAAAACAAGGATGATGTTGTGATGCTCTACCATTTATCGAAGATGGGAAAGAGAACCTATGGAGGTACAAGATAACTCCAATACTTAAAATAATTAATGGAAAGTTTAATCTTTTACTAAACGCTCAAAATGAAAGCTAGTCAAGATGTCCTTGAAGGTATAAGAAATTTGGACTCAGCTATAAGAGTGATCAAAGATATGCGGGCTGAAAAGTCTAGAGTAAAAAAGATTATTATATTTTTCTTTGTAAAATGTTCATACAAAGAATAATTCACCCATTATAATTTTTTTGTCGCATGTGTATTTATAGATTGTTCTTATACTATTTGGTGAACTGTTTTGTTTCATATCTCTTTTTAAACGCAAATGAATATATTAGTTATTGTATATTATAAAACCTGATCTAATTTTAATATTCACTTGTCCATTTTCCTATCAACCTTCTAAAAAAATTGCCAGAACATGTGGCTTTGAAACATGTGATTGTCAGTGTGACATTTCATTGGCTATTTACTAATGACAGAGAAAAAGCATTCAACAACAACAACTTGCATTTATATAGAGCCTTTAATGTAGAAAAATGTCCCAAGGTGCTTCACTTCAAAAAAAATAGATGAGTTATTATGAGGGATGACCAAATGTTTGGTCAAAGTGGTGGGTTTTAAGGAGGATCTTAAAGAAGGATTGAGAGATGAAGAGGTGGAGGGATTTGGGGAGGGAATTCCAGAGCGTGGGGCCTAGGCAGCTGAAGACATGTCTACCAGTGGTGGAGGAAGAAAGTGGGGGATGAACGTGAGGAATGGAGAGTTTGGGGAGGGTTGTGGGGCTGGAGAAGGTTACAGAGATAGGGAGGGACAAGGCCATGGAGGGATTTAAATATGAGCATGAGAATTTTAAATTTGAGGCATTGAAGAACCTGCAGCTAATGGAAGTTGGTGAGAACAGGGGTGATGGGTTGATGCTGGATAGGATATGGGCAACAGTATTTTGGATGAGCTGAAGTTTATGGAAGGTGGAGGGTGCAAAACCAGCCAGAAAACCATTATAATAGTCGAATCTGGCGGTGACAAAGATACGGATGAGGATCTCAGCAGATGGGCGGTAGGCAGTTAATGTTGGGGCAGTTGAGTTTACAACTCTAGTATGGCAAGGTGGGTGAAGAAGCAGCAGTCTTGCGAATAGCATCAACAACAAGGGCACCAAGGTTATTAAATGCATCAGTGGAGGTGCTTCTGAAGGGACGGTCTCATGGGCACTGAGGGCAGGAATCCCTATAGGAGGGTAGTAGACGCTGTATGGAGGAAGGAGGCTGAGGTAGTCAGATCAACCTCCATCACCCCGAGAACTATCATACATTTCAGAAAAAAATTAGATGACTTTACAAGGTTGACCAAGGTAAGTCAAGGTGCTCATGCCAACACACAACCTCGATCAGTAATAGAGCCTTAACTCCCCTGTTCTTTCATTCTCTTTCTCTCTCAGCATTTGGACGTCAGGGGAACCTGTCCAAACATTCAACCATCATCTACTCTCACTAGCCACTCTCTCAACTCACTTTACTTGCCACAAGGACAGTTCATTTAAAGGGACAATATGCCTCCAATTCTCATCATCATAAGATGGTTGTGCTCATATGGGGGAAAGTGTCCATACCACTCACATTTTCTTCTCTCCTTTCAAAGGAAAAATTGTCCTACAACCTACGCCAGAGAAATACCACCAGGAAGGAAGACAATGATGGAAGATGCTGAGTCCACAGGGAGAGGAAGCTCTCCAAATTCTGGGCAGATGCCTTTAGGAGAGGGAAAGGGTTAGAGGTGAGCTGGCAGTAGAAGATTGGTGATGGCAGGGCAAACCTCATCAGAGCCTCTCTCAGCTTACTGTGCTTTTTAAAAGTACACTTTGCAACTAGTTATTCAAGGGGTAATATCACTATCTTCACAGCAAAACAAGCTTCTTTGTCTTTCACTTCATAGGGGAAAGAGGCTAGGCACTCTGATGATCTCCTGGTACCAGAGTAATAGCTGCTGCCACCCCCAGATTTGCCATTCCTGTTACTCCCTAACCTAATTACATCTAATCACAAGGAATTAGTTAGTAAGTTGTTGCCAAGTGAAGCATTCAGCATTATTGAGAATGAGGACCTCAAAGTGAAAGAAAAGAAGAAGGACATTCCCCCATGGAGGAGAAGAGATGGCCGTCCTCAGCTGAAGAGCCAGGGGACCCAGATCTCTGGAGCACGGTCTTCAAAAAAGCAATGATTAGGGAGCATAGATCCATGTGGAGACAATGGAGATGGTTTTCATGCACATGGTTGAGATGATGGATAAGTGGGAGCTGTTCACAATCCTCACCTGCAACACATTGTAGGAAGTATCTCACGATCTGCAGAACACGCTGTAGACAGTGACATCCCATGAGATTGCTATGACATCTAGATGGCAGGAAATTTTTTTAAGAACATTGGTAGATTCCGGGGCGGCTGCCACAACTGCTTCCATAGATACTTTCAACAGGACAATGTCACAGTGCTTGCAAGAGCATTTGGGCCTATCCTGCCTGTGATGACACTGACCAGTAGCATCTCGAAGCCTGTGCTCTGCACCAGTGGATTATAAGGAGTGGGCCCAGATTTTGCTGTTTTTCAGGAGAGACGTAGTCAGTCTGCTTCCTTAAGGTCCCCTTCAGTGCTTTAACATAAAGGAGCTTCAAATATGGGTCAAGCACCCCTT
Source organism: Heptranchias perlo (assembly GCF_035084215.1). Lineage (NCBI taxonomy): Eukaryota > Metazoa > Chordata > Chondrichthyes > Hexanchiformes > Hexanchidae > Heptranchias > Heptranchias perlo. Next base: position 108,037,264 of record NC_090327.1, read on the forward strand.
GACACCGCAAGAAAAAGGCTGCCAGAAGCTAATCTTTCTTGGGCAGTAGCTGCCCTGAGACAAGAGTCACTTCAAGTCTCTGAAGTTCTGGGGAGCCACTCCAGTCACCCACCACTCAACCTCATCTGACACAGGAAGCACCTCATAGGATTAGTAGATCAGGAGCTAAAGCTGGCACAAAAGGAGGTCATATTAAATGGGGAGAATGGATTTTTGTGGCACTTCCTGGTGAATGTTGTTTAAAGAAAATATGGCTCGATCACATAATCTGTTCTCCCTGTGTGTCTGTGGAAGCCTCACTGGAGTCATCATTATATGTGGATGAGATTGCCCTGGTCACCAATTAACCACCCTGATACATGGACTTGAGTAATGAGGGCTAGAATGGTGGATTTTCGCATGAGTCATGGCAATTCCCCGGCTTTCTGGCATTGAAGCATAGGATCAGGTGATTAGTATTGTATTCTAGCTGCACATTGATGGAATGGAAGCCCTTTCTGTTCATCGAGGCTATTAGTGGCACATAACTTCCGTCAATTGCTCCCTGCACCTTTGGGAAACTAGCCAGCCTATAGACCCGGATAGCTGTCTCATTTCTTCTTTAGTTCCATTAAGAAGGAAAAGGAATTGTTCACCCCTCCTGAAGAGAGCATCAGTGACCTTCTTGAAAGATCAGTGAGCTGCTGCCTGCCTGATGTTGCCTGAAAAGATCCGGATGCAAAGAAGTTTATGTAATTGGTAACCTTAGGGAACGCTGTTCTCCTGCTGGAAATGGGCTGCAAGTTTTCAGCCAGCAGTTGACATATTTCCCCAATAGTCTCTGGGGAAGACTTCTGAGTCACAGATGTTCAGAAAAGTCTACCAAAGACCTTCTTGATCGGTACACGCTGGTGATTGACTTTCCAAGGATAGGGAAGAGATGCCTTCTATACTGCCTGACTCTAAGAGCTTTTAATCTGGCCTTTTGCATGTCCTTCTTATCCCTCTCCTCGTGATATAAAAATAAAGGTATTCTCCCTCAGAGAAATTCATATCTAAAAAGTGTTACGCAGTACCTTGAGCAGAGCTAAGTAAAAGTAACAGCAAAAGAGCCTGACTCAACAGCCCAAGTACTTTAAAGAATGCTATGCAAAGAAATACCAAGCTTCCATATGAGCACACAAAATGGGCTTCCTCGAGCTATAATTGCCTCAGGGTTGGCTGCTGCAGTATCTACCACTAGTAGTGTTAGTTATTTGTGGATGGTTTGGGGTGAACTGGAAGAGAATGGGTCAAAGAGGCCAGCCAAACCACTTTGACCCCTTACATGAGGTGGTGAGCACTTCTGGTAAGCGGCTTTAAGGGAACAGGTTTTTTTTGGGAGAAGAATGCAAGTTCAGTTCTTGTGGAGCCAATTTGAGGTAGAAGCCTTAAAGAACCTATTCTGCTCTTTTCACCACCAAATTTACTCCCAAAGGTGTGGTAACTTAGAGAAGAATTCCTCCCCCCCTCCCCCAGAGTACCTTGTGTGTTTATTAGACAAAAATTTTATACATAATTAGTAGATCTCCAATAGCATTGGTCATGGTGAATCAGTGGATACACTGGGGCCGATTTTCATCTCTCTACCGCCCCATTTACTGCTGAAAATGGAGCAGTAGCATGACCAAAATCGTATGACAAACTGAACCGCTGACTTACCGCTGGAGATCTGCCTGTTCTGATTTTCCGGCAGACTTCAATTTAGGCAACAAAGCTCCTGTCGGAAATAGGCTGGGGCCTGGTTAATGAATGCAAATTGTAGCCAAGTGGCATTGTCAGGATCCCAACACCATTTTCATCTCTACCCACATTGCTACTGTCAGTTCCTCGACCCGGCCACAAACCTTGGGCAGTACCAGTCAGGAGGCGGCCATTTTCAGCGGAATTTAAAGGGGTGCTTGAAACAAGTCTAGCGCTCATTTTTGCTGCAGTTTATTGCATGTTTTGAGCCTTATAGGCATCTAATATTTCACCTCCTTGCTGCTGTATGTGCTGCAAAAACTCCCCTGCTATTCAATACTGCTTGAATCCCGACTCTTCCACCCCTCAACTTTAAGGTGCTGACGCAGGGCCATCAAGATCGGCTGCCCTGCCGGATTTCCCACTTTCACAATCAATCAGTGAGCTGCCTGTAAGGAGCATGATGAGTGCCGGTAGCATGCCTATACAACATAAATGAGGCCAAGCCACAAGAATTGCCCGGGTCTCCCGCGGACCTCATCAGGTGGGCAGAGTGGACACTCCACCCACCGCCCACTCGATATTGGCTTCACATGAAAATCAGCCTCACTATTTTATAACAATAGAGATGTTAAGCCATGCAGTTGTAAACAATTTTACAACACCAAGTTATAGTCCAGCAATTTTATTTTAAATTCACAAGCTTTCGGAGGCTTCCTCCTTCGTCAACATTTACCTGACGAAGGAGGAAGCCTCCGAAAGCTTGTGAATTTAAAATAAAATTGCTGGACTATAACTTGGTGTTGTAAAATTGTTTACAATTGTCAACCCCAGTCCATCACCGGCATCTCCACATCATGAAAGCCATGCAGGGCACAACATCAATGTCAATGAATTACAGTGATGTGGAGATGCCGGTGATGGACTGGGGTGGACAAATGTAAGGAATCTTACAACACCAGGTTATAGTCCAACAGTTTTATTTGAAAATCACAAGCTTTTGGAGCCTCTGATAGCTTGTGATTTTCAAATAAAACTGTTGGACTATAACCTGGTGTTGTAAGATTCCTTAAATGAATTACAGTGACTGAATAAGTTAAATTCCATTTTTAATACATAGTATTCTAGGATTTTTACCATTGTGTTGGGAATTGAATTTCACAACTCTATTCAATATCTTTGAAAGCTGTTAATGTCTTCATTAGAAATTGGGTCTTTGGGGTTGAAGAGGCAGCTTCAGCAGTTAAGATTGGAGCTCAGGGCTGAGATGGGCAGTCATGCTGGGGAGGCAGGACTTCAAATTTAAACAGCTAGTAAACTGGCAAAAAGCAGTTAGTAGATATGGGCGTGGTCAAAAGTGACAGGCACAATGATGAGGACAGGCAGCCTGAGGAAGACGAGGGCAGTAAAAAGTAGGAGGTAGTGTCAGGGCAGCAGGAAGCAAAGGCATTGCATAAATGGACAGGAAAAGAGCAAGTGCCTTCTAGAATTAGGAGGAATGGACCTGGGAGATGCAATTGAGAGGCACAGCAGTGCCACCTAGTGGCTGGAGAGCTGAACGGTAAGTATTGTGGTCAGTATTTATGCCCTACAGTCCATAATGTCCAGCCATACACCCAGATGTGATTGCAGGCAAGACAAAATCGTGGCACAGGAAGTAAATGTGGCAACCAGCAAGTACACACTAGACAAAAGACTTTTAATATATTATAGATAGACATCATCATCATACAATGATGTCATCATCATGCAAGGGCGACAAAGAGCTGGGGATGAGTGAATTTTGCAGGACAGGTATGTGTTCTATTAAATTACAGGAAGGATGAAGACAACTTTCATTGTTTTTGATGTGAGCTGTCGTACATCTCTTGATATTCTTGTATTCTCATACAAAACTGTTTTTGTGACTGGAAGCCTGTGACCAGTGGGGTACCACAGGGATCGGTGCTGGGTCCCTTGCTGATTGTGGTCTACATTAACGACTTGGATATGAATGTAAAAGGTATGATCAGTAAGTTCGCTGATGATACAAAAATTGGTAGGGTGGTAAATAGCGAGGAGGATAGCCTCAGTTTGCAGGACGATATAGATGGGTTAGTCAGATGGGCGGAACAGTGGCAAATGGAATTTAACCCGGAAAAGTGCGAGGTGATGGACTTTGGAGGGACTAAAAAGGCAAGGGAATACACAATGAATGGGAGGACCCTAGGCAAGACAGAGGGTCAGAGGGATCTTGGTGTGCAAGTTCACAGATCCCTGAAGGCAGCGGAACAGGTAGATAAGGTGGTAAAGAAGGCATATGGGATACTTGCCTTTATTAGCCGAGGCATAGAATATAAGAGCAAGGAGGTTATGATGGAGCTGTATAAAACACTGGTTAGGCCACAGCTGGAGTACTGTGTGCAGTTCTAGTCGCCACACTGCAGGAAGGATGTGATCGCTTTGGAGAGGGTGCAGAGGAGATTCACCAGGATGTTACCAGGGCTGGAGCGCTTCAGCTATGAAGAGAGACTGGGAAGATTGGGTTTGTTTTCCTTGGAGCAGAGGAGGCTGAGGGGGGACATGATTGAGGTGTACAAAATTATGAGGGGCACAGATAGGATGGATACTAAGGAGCTTTTTCCCTTCGTTGAGGGTTCTATAACAAGGGGACATAGATTCAAGGTAAAAGGCGGGAGGTTTAGAGGGGATTTGAGAAAGAACTTTTTCACCCAGAGGGTGGTTGGAGTCTGGAACTCACTGCCTGAAAGGGTTGTGGAGGCAGGAACCCTCACAACATTCAAGAAGCATTTGGATGAGCACTTGAAATGCCATAGCATACAAGGCTACGGACCAAATGCTGGAATATGGGATTAGAGTAGACAGGGCTTGATGGCCGGCGCGGACATGATGGGCCGAAGGGCCTCTATCCGTGCTGTATAACTCTATGACTCTATGACTCTATGAGATAACTGACTCTGGAATATTAGAGTGACTACCACGTGTTTTGAATAGTGGCCAGTCCAATAGCATACCTTTACTAGTTTCAAGCTGCATGATACTATCAACAAAACAATCAAATCAAATTCCAGATACAACTCCAATAGTAATTTTCAAAAAGGCTTCATTATATTTCTCAGCAGTTTGCTAAAATGGGTAATGGCAGCATTTTCACTCTGCTTTCCACTTCTCGCTTCTCGGCTATTTCTGAATCTGTGAGCTCGCAGAGCTCCTACAAATCCACAAGGAATGTATGCTTAGTCGCTATGGCTATACCACTTACTCTGTGCGTTAGCTCCATCCTTCAATAATCTTACCTTTTTTGAGAAAGATAGAAAAAGATAGGGGAACATCACACAGCATTGGTGAAGGTTGGGTTTTGCATTTCTTTGTAATTCAACACTTTTTATCCTCAGTGGGCAAGCACATATTCAGCAGCTGTCAATAAAACAGACTGCAATTATATCTTGCTTAGCAGTTCATTTCATTTCAAGAATGAGGCAAGTATGCAAGTGATTAGGTTTCATTGTCATCAAAGCTGAGAAGCTGGAAACAAAGCTAACTTCAAATGCAGCATAATATAATTGTATCCACTTATTCTGAAGAACGAAAAATCCCTGCAGTAATGTAGGAAAGATGGAGTGCTTCCATTAATACTATTTGATTCAATAAGGGAAGATTATACGGTGACCTTTACCTCAGCCATCCCACCTTTTCCATTTTTAATCTTTATGCAAGAAACAGTAGGAATCCTTACTGACACTCTCCTCTACTGGGGAGCAATTAAGCAATAACAAATTCACTTGCAAATCTCATCTGTTGTGCAGATGCCTAAAACAACAGAACCAGGAGAAGCTCCCAGCACTATGGAGATTTCTTACTCCTTCATCTGTGTCAAACAGCCTTTTGATTTTAGGGAAGCCCTGGCCCAATGTCAGCTTACCCGATGTACCAGAGGCCATAGGGAGTAACCAGTTCATACTAGAACTCTCTGAGCGCCTTTATTAATAACATCACAGCAGGTATGTCGGAGTGCTGAGCTTGGTTATTGTCGACACAATGACTGCAGAAAGGCCTAACTAGGAATCCAGTAATGTACAATGCGTCTGTATAATTGCTCATACATCTGTGAATTATGCAACAACCTGGATTTCTTGAGAATAAGTCCAGGTCAGGTAACTTACTTTTCATCGATGCACATTATTTCCAAGAGACAGTAAACACACACACGCACACACAAACACCTTACTGATGCCCTGCTAAGACTTTTGCTGAAGGCAGCATTTCCTTAAGAAGAAAAGTGCAGCAGTGGGACAAAATCAGAACAGTAAGTTCTGCACAAGATTTCCTGATGTACTGCACATGAAAATTACCACATAGTTTCAAAACTGTAATAAATGAATCCGCAAAATTTATAGAGAATAATGGATTCTCCAAAAGGATTACAAAGTGATAATCACATAAAGTACCACATAGAAGACTTGTTTACAAACTACAGTCAGTGAGCAGCAACGGTAAGGTATGGAAACAGATTAATAACTGGCTAATAGGAAAGAAGCAAATGGTAGTCATAAGGGATGCTTGTCAAAATTGAGGGAGATATTGGGGTCAATCTTCGGATGGCCGAGCGGGTGTGTTCGTATGGGGGGTGGCTCCTAAAATTGGGGATTCCCGGAGCAGGTCCGGAGCCCGGCTCCAACCTGCCCACTTCCGGGTTCCCCATTGACGCGAATCGGTGCGCGCGCAGCCCCCGCATGCAGGATTCTCACCGGCAATCAAAGCCGGCGGGATCCCACTTAAGATCATTATCTGGGTACTTGAGGTCGTTTACAGACCTCATTAGTTGGAGATTTTAGGAGGATTCGGATTTTGGACGACCCAGAGCGTGTTTCCCATGCTGGGGGAAACACTCCCTGTTTGAACAGATGTGTTGCAGCCAGCAGCCAGTGGCAGCTGCAAAGGTCCATTTAACAGGTGCGGGGTAAACCCTCATTCATTGCAGCAGGGCATTCTGTCACCTCAGACAGAGTTTTGCCTGCCACACCGTTATCTCCGCACTCAAAATTATTAAATTATACCCTAAACTCTGCTGTCCAAACACATTTACCTACTTTGTGGACCCCCTCACACTGTCAGGATGCGTGGCGGGGGGGGGGGGGGGGCGGTGGTCCATTGCTGCATTCATCACTTCATCCAAGGACGAGCAACATCACCAGCCTCGCCAGGCATGCCGTCCACCTCCGCCACGTGGAGCTACACAACACAGTGCTGCGCAACAGGCACCTGCTCAAAGTTCATATGAACATAGGAACAGGAGTAGGCCATTCAGCCCCTTGTGCCTGCTCCGCATTTGATAAGATCATGGATGATCTATGATCTAACTCTATATATCTGCCTTTGGCCCATATCCCTTAATACCTTTGATTGCCAAAAAGCTATCTATCTCAGATTTAAATTTAGCAATTGAGCTAATATCAATTGCCGTTTGCGGAAGAGAGTTCCAAACTTCTACCACCCTTTGTGTGTAGAAATGTTTTCTAATCTCACTCCTGAAAGGTCTGGCTCTAATTTTTAGACTGTGCCCCCTACTCCTAGAATCTCCAACCAGCGGAAAAAGTTTCTCTCTATGCATCCCATTTGTTTCCCTTAACATCTTATAAACTTCGATCAGATCACCCCTTAACCTTCTAAACTCCAGAGAATACAACCCCAATTTGTGTAATCTCTCCTCCTAACTTAACCCTTGAAGTCCAGGTATCATTCTAGCAAACCTACGCTGCACTCCCTCCAAGGCCAATATGTCCTTCCGAAGGTGCGGTGCCCAGAACTGCTCACAGTACTCCAGGTGCGGTCTAACCAGGGTTTTGTATAGCTGCAGCATAACTTCTGCCCCCTTGTACTCTAGTCCTCGAGATATAAAGGCCAGAATTCCATTAGCCTTATTGATTATTTTCTGCACCTGTTCATGACACTGTAGCTGTACCCCTAGGTCCCTTTGGACATCCACTGTTTTTAACTTTTTACCATTTAGAAAGTACCCTATTCTATCCTTTTTTCATCCAAAATGGATGACCTCACATTTGTCTACATTAAATTACATGTAGTCGTGCAACTACACATACACCCACTGTAGGGTGACCCAATGGGTGGCATCAAGGGTTTTCATGGAGAACCTCATGAAAGGGAATTATTGCACAAGCCAGTCAAGAATGGCCAAGACATGGCAGCAGTGGTGACAATATAATATGTAATGTGAGTTGATCAGAAATCAAGTGTAAGGAAAACCCATGACAAACCCCCAAACACCCGTGTGCATCCCCTTCATGCTCACGACACGTTTGCCTTACACTTCCTACTACACATATGTGATGCATGCCCTGTGGCTGCAGCACAGATATTGGCAGGTGGGTTGAGGCTGACCGTGAAAGAGATGCATTAGAGGGTGAGTATGAGACAGAGCCATGAGATTGTATGAGGATTGGGTTGAGTGGTATTGGTGGGATGAGTACTGGCGAGGTGAGTAAGTGCAGGTAAGATGAGGATGAGCTTTGAGTGGGTGTGAGGAGTGATGTGATAGAGTAGTGTTGGCAGTGCAGAAGGAGATGTGGGGTGAGGGTGGTGATGTGGCAGACGGAGTGTAGGGGAATGAGTAAGTGTACTCACTTCGGCTGACCTACTTAGGTCATTGAAGCGCCTCCTGCACTGTATGCAGGTGCGTGATATGTTGGTGGTGCTGGTGACCTCCTCTGCCACCTCGAGCCAGGCCTTCATGGTGGCAGAGGCAGGCCACTTCCACCCGTCCGCCGGGGAGAAGATCTCTGTCCTCCCCCTCCTCCTCACCCCATCCAGTAGGACCTGGAGTGGGGCATCATTAAACCTGGGAGCAGCCTTCCCCCTGGGCTGCTCCATGCTGTAATTTTGGCTCCTTTCTGCAGCATCAGTCAGTGGAGGACTGCTCCTTTAAATAGGGCTTCTCCAGCTGACGGCCTATGATGCGGGTGCAGTCCGCCCGCTGCGCAGCTTTCCAGCGCGAAACCCGGAAGAAAAGGTAAGTGGCTTCAATTTACTTACAGTCGCGTGGGGAACCCACCAATTTTACTGGGCGGGTTACCCACACGCCCAGTCGACCCCCCGCTGGCACCCTACCTCCCTCCTAATATGGGGCCCAATAGCGGGCTGCCCCTAGCATCTTTACTCAGAACCATTCCTGTTCATGGTTCATATAAATAATCTGGATTTTCAGTCTCAATGCAAGTTTGGGAATTTCACAGATGAGACAAGGTTAATGGGACTTTGGATTCCGAAGAACATCTAGCAAAGAGAGCTCATCAAGGTTTGCACATAAACGGACCAGTAAGCCATTGAAGTTCAATACGGGCAAATGCATATATTGGAAGTTAAAACAGGACATACATGTACTCCATGGGTGGGATAGAACTTGTCAAGAGGGGGAATTGAACAAGAGTTAGAGCTATTAGTTGATTCATCACTAATCATGTCAAAAACAGCGCAAGGCAGCTATAAACAAAGTACAACAGGTACTGGGTTATAATGCCATATCAAATGCTGAAACTGTACAGTGCCCTGAACAGGCTTAATTTAAGAAGAAGCTCGATGCTGCAATGAGAAGACAATAGAGTTGATATTCTTGGAGGATGAGATCAAATGGGCTGAAGGGCCTTCTTCATTCAAACCTATTTTGTGACTTTGTGCTCCTGAGAGTTCAGATGACAACATAAATTGAGAATAAACTTTGAATGTTGATAACCTTTGTCTGCTCCCTAAAATGAGATTATCGGCTTGAAATAACTCCCATGTGTAAGTGAGAATTTGATGTCCACAATGGTATTATGCATCCTCACATCACACAAAAAGGGATTGGAGAGAGGGAGGGCGCTCACAGAGAAACAAAGACCTTTGCTGGAAATTTTCATAGGGCATCTCCCGCTCTCTGCCCTAACTTTGGTTCAAACCCAGTTTATACATGTACGTGGGATTTATGTCACAGTTACGGTGGAAGAACGGTGGGAACCGTAAGGAAATTCCTGGCGTAAATCTATTTTCATTTCTCTTTATCTGATTTACCATCCACCTTAGCAGTTAATGAGAGAGAGAGAGTGGTAAGTAAGGTCAAAAGAAATGATTACCAGCAGCCTGCCATTGGGCGAGTGCCCATTTTTCTTTTATTAGCAGCTACAGAGAGTGGAGTCCACTTAAAGAGAATCCATTGCTCAAGGGGATCACTTGTTTGGGATTTTTTTGGCAGTGAAATATTTAGAACAAAGACATTCACTGAAAACCAACAGTTACCCAGTGGACTAATAAAGCCCTGTTTGTAGTTGCAAAGAGTAAGATATAATTATCGTGCCCTTTCCCCGAATGACATTAAAACAGGTGGCTAGAGTTGTATTCCATGTGGGACAGGATTTCAGTTATGTATGAGGAGAAAAGTCTGTTAGTGAACTTAATAAAAAAATACATTTGATGCAGAAATAAGGGCAATATCATCTTACCCCTGGTGGCATTCTGTGAATACAAAATCAGGCCATGTGTGACTGATCCAGCCAGCCTGTCCCTATTTTCCTATTCCACTTCTTTGGCATTAGCATTGTACTGCCAGCTTTTAAAAACAACTGTTTTCTCCTCAAATTATCTCCCCTTCTGTAGGTATTGATTCATTATGAGATTCAGTTCAGGCGGGTGTGGGATGTTTTCTGGTACCTCAGCCAAATGGGCATTCTGTGTGTTTGAGAGTTGGCAGGCTATTTGACTGTGGGAGGGGGCATCAAAGCAGAGCTCAATCCTCTCCTCACACAACTTCAACACACCTGAGCTTCACAGCAGGGTCGCCGGGTGGTGATCAACGGTGGGAACCCCGTCCCCTTTGAACCTGAAGTCACTAACGCTTTTACTGCCATCTTGGCTGTGATCAGTTAACTCAGGGTTAAATCTGTGGTCCCACCTTCAGAGCCAGACAGAAATTTGCTTTGCCCAGTTGAACCTAAACCGCAAAAGCTCAAAAATCTGATGCTTATCCGTATTTTGGTTAAAACCCAAGAGAGGAAGCTCGAATTAAAAGTTGCTCTTCAGCCAGCCCAGGTAATGAAATGTGTACTCACCGGTCACTGAACAGCAAAATCAAAAATGATTCATAACACAGGATGGAAAGTAATACTAGTTAGGGCAGGAATTGCTGTAGGAACATAGGGTTAAAAACTCACACAAAACAAAGCCTTTGACATGCAACAAACGATCATTTGTTTTGCCTATTTCTCACTACAAGCTGCCCCTCAGCAACATCATCTGAAAACACGACGTTAGGTTCCACATGTACACTGACGACACCCAGCTCTACCTCACCACCACCTCTCTCAACTCCTCCACTGCCTCTGATTTGTTACGCTGCTTATCCGACATCCAGTACCGGATGCGCAGAAATTTTCTCCAATTAAATATTGGGAAGATCAAAGCCATTGTCTCCGATACCCGCCACAAACTCTGTTCCCTAGCCACCAACTCCATCCCTCTCCCTGGTCACTGTCTGAAGCTGAACCGGAACGATCGCAACCTTGGCGTTCTATTTGACCCTGAGATGAGCTTCCGACCCCATATTCACTCCATCACTAAGACCGCCTACCTCCACCTCCATAACATCGGCCGTCTCCGCCCCTGCCTCAGCTCATCTGCTGCTGAAACCCTCATCCATGCCTTTGTTACCTCTAGACTCAACTCCTAGCCGGCTTCCCACCTTGCACCCTGTGTAAACTTGAACTCATCCAAAACTCTGCTGCCCATATCCTAACTCGCGCCAAGTCCCGCTCACCCATCACCCCTGTGCTCACTGACCTACATTGGCTCCTGATCAGGCAATGCCTCGATTTTAAAATTCTCATCCTTGTTTTCAAATCCCTCCATGGCCTCGACCCTCCCTATCTCTGAAACCTCCTCCAGCCCTACAACCTCCAAGATCTATGCATTCCTTCATTTCTGGCCTCTTGCGCATCCCCGATTTTAATCGCTCCACAACTGGTGGCCGTACCTTCAACTGCCTAGGCCCGAAGCTCTGGAATTTCCTCCCTACCTCACTCTCCTCCTTTAAGACACTGCTTAAAACCTACCTCTTTGACCAAGCTTTTGGTCCCCTGTCCTAATATCTTCTAATGTTGCTCGGAGTCAAATTTTGTTTGATAACTCTTCTGTGAAGTGCCTTGGAACATTTTACCACATTAAAGGTGCTACATAAATGCAAGTTGTTGTTGCGAGTGGCTGTATAGAAAGGTTATAGCACGGAAGGAGGCCATTTGGCCCATCGAGTCCGTGCCAGCTCTCTGCAAGAGCAATCCAGCTAGTCTCACTACCCCGCCCGCCCCCGTAGCCCTGCAAATTTTTTCCCTTCAAGTACTTATCCAGTTCCCTTTTGAAGGCCATGATTAAATCTGCCTCCACCACCCTCTCGGGTAGCGCATTCCAGATCCTAACCACTCGCTGCGTAAAAAAGTTTTTCCCCATGTCGTCTTTGGTTCTTTTGCCAATCACCTTAAATCTATGTCCTCTGGTCCTTGACCCTTCCGCCAATGGGAACAGTTTCTCTCTATCTACTCTGTCTAGACCCTTCATGATTTTGAATACCTCGATCAAATCTTCTCGCAACCATCTCTGTTCCAAGGAGAACAACCCCAGCTTCTCCTGTCTATCCACATAACTAAAGTATGCATCCATCATTCTCATAGTGAACACTGAAAGTGGCTATTCGATGTAAGTATTTATTTTTGCCAAAGTGTGAAGGTTCAATCCCAGCATTGAGAATAGACACAACCTGGGGCACCCAGCTTTGTACCTACTCTGTTGCTTATTTCCAGGAGATGGTGATGGTGGTAGAATGGCATAGTGCTTGAAGGCACAATGGCCAATTCTCTGAATGGGCAAGGAGGGGGAATGAAAATCAAGCGAGCAGCCATTAGGCTGTGATAAGCAGAGAGTGGCATTTTGACAGGTCTTGTCTTGAGCACAGAAGGTAATCACATGCTTCATGTGAGGCATTCATGAAAACAGGTAAAATTACACAAATGGATACCAAGGAGCCAATATTTGTCCTTGTTTTTAGAAGGAATAGGATGGTCGCACAAGGAAAATTGGAGTGCAGAACTTATGGCCTTGTTCCTGCTGACGTCGAGGTGGTTGCCATCTTGGTGAGGTCCTTTAAATGGGCAGCCCAGGCACCCACTAAAAAGGGAGGGACCTAATTAGCCCATGCAAATTGGGGTCCTATGACACCAATAGGAACCTGATGCAATATTCAGTTACCAATGGGCAGGATGCACATCATGCACACTCCACTCATTGGTACTTGCATTGAGTGGCTTAACCAGTGATCCATAAAGTGGCCAATGCAGATCGCTCATCAACATGTAAGTTAATCATTTAAAAGGATTTAGTGCTCTTCCTGACCACCCCCCCCCCCCACACTCCCACGATGCACTACCCTTCATGGTTCTTCTCCCTAGGACTCCCCCCCCCCCCCCCCCCCCCGCCCATTAACTTACCAGTACATGCTGAGCTCCACAGTGGAGCTGTTGGATTGTTAACCCTCTATGATCAATGAGGTGCTTGAAATACGGAAGCTTTCCACAGCTCACCTCCTTCCCGATGGAATTGGACATGTGGAAATCTACCCCCAAGTAACTGGTGTTGCTATTTCCCAGGTTTTTATCCTTGCAAAGTGCTGAAGCCATTGAGTCCTTATTTAAAAGTGACACTGGAAATAAGGATAAGTCAGCCATTTTGTTGGCTGTATGCTAAAGTTGATTGCCATTGGTACCTAGCTAGTTTTCCTGCAGTAATCAGTTTATCATTGTTTTTTTTGCATATTTTATACTGCATGGACATCTGGTTTGGTTTCACGCTTGTATTTTGCATTTTATCCATTTTTTTGGGCTCCATCTTGTTTATCTATGAGTTGGCAGCTGCAATTCAAGTAACCACAACTACAATACAGAAAATGGGTATGCCTATCAATTTGCTTCTTTCAGAGCAGGAAGAGAAAGATCAGAATACAGAAGAGAGGGAGGATTGTTTGTGCCACCGCACAGTGCTTGTGGACACAAAGTCACGTCTTCACACTGAGGACACCATCCATCGTGTAGTGTGGCCGTGTTAAATGGGATAGATTCAGAACAGGTCTAGCAGCTCAAAACTGAGCATCCATGAGGCACTGTGGGCTATCAGCAGCAGCAGAATTGTATTCCAGCACAATCTGTAACCTTATGGCCTGGCATGTCCCTCACTCTACCATTACCAACAAGCCAGGGGATAAACCCTGGTTCAATGAGGAGTGTAGGAGAGCATGCCAGGAGCACTAGGCGTATATAAAAATGAGGTGCCAACCTGGTGAAGCTACAACACAGGACTACGTGCAGACTAAACAGTGGAAGGAGCATGCTATTGACAGGGCCAAGCCATCCCATAACCAAAGAATCAGATCAAAGCTCCACAGTTCTGCCACATCCAGTCATGAACGGTGGTGGACAATTAAACAACTAATGGGAGGAAGAGGCTCAGTGAACATCCCCAGCCTCAATGATGGCAGAGTCCAGCACATGAGTGCAAAAGACAAGACTTAAGCGATTGCAACCACCTTCAGCCAGAAGTGCCGAGTGGATGATCCATCTCAGCCTCCTCCCGATATCCCCACCATCACAGAAACCAGTCTTCAGCCAATTTGATTCATTCCACATGGTATCAAGAAACGGATGAATGCACTGGGTACAGCAAAGGCTATGGGCCTCAGAAACATTCCAGCTGTAGTGCTGAAAAGTAGTGCTGCAGAAGTAGTCGCACCTCTAGCCCCAGTAGAGCTACAACACTTGCATCTACCCGACAAAATAGAAAATTGCCCAGGTATGCCGTGTCAACAAAAAGCAGGACAAATCCAATCAAGGCCAATTACCACCCCATCAGTCTTCTCTCAATCATCAGCAAAGTGATGGAAGGTGTCGTCGACAGTGCTATCAAGCGGTGCTTACTCACCAATAACCTGCTCACCGATGCTCAGTTTGGGTTCCGCCAGGACCACTCGGCTCCAGACCTCATTACAGCCTTGGTCCAAACATGGACAAAAGAGCTGAATTCCAGAGGTGAGGTGAGAGTGACTGCCCTCGACATTAAGGCAGCATTTGACCGAGTGTGGCATCAAGAAGCCCTAGTAAAATTGAAGTCAATGGCAATCGGGAGAAAACTCTCCAGTGGCTGGGGTCATACCTAGCACAAAGGAAGATGGTAGTAGTTGTCGGAGGCAAATCAGCTCAGTCCCTGGACATTGCTGCAGGAGTTCCTCCGGGCAGTGTCCTTGGCCCAACCATCTTCAGCTGCTTCATCAATGACCTTCTCTCCATCATAAGGTCAGAAATGGGGATGTTCACTGATGACTGCACAGTGTTCAGTTCCATTTGCAATCCCTCAGATAATGAAGCAGTCCGTGCCCGCATGCAGCAAGACCTGGACAACATCCAGGCTTGGGCTCATAAGTGGCAAGTAACATTCGCATTAGACAAGTGCCAGGCAATGACCATCTCCAACAAGAGAGTCTAACCATCTCCCCTTGACATTCGATGGCATTACCATTGCCGAATTGCTCACCATCTATATCCTGGGGGTCACCACTGGCCAGAAACCTAACTGGACAAGCCACATAAATACTGTGGCTACAAGAGCAGGTCAGAGGCTGGGTATTCTGCGGCGAGTGACTCATCTCCTGACTCCCCAAAGCCTTTCCACCATCTACAAAGCACAAGTCAGGAGTGTGATGGAATACTCTCCACTTGCTTGGATGAGTGCAGCTCCAACAACACTAAAGAAGCTCGACACCATCCAAGATAAAGCAGCCCACTTGATTGGCACCCCATCCACCACCCTAAACATTCACTCCCTTCACCACCGGCGCACTGTGGCTGCAGTGTATACCATCCACAGGATGCACTGCAGCAACTCGCCAAGGCTTCTTCGACAGCACCTCCCAAACCAGCGACCTCTACCACCTAGAAGGACAAGAGCAGCAGGCACATGGGAACAACACCACCTGCATGTTCCCCTCCAAGTCACACACCATCCTGACTTGGAAATATATCGACGTTCCTTCATGGTCACTGGGTCAAAATCCTGGAACTCCCTTCCTAACAGCACTGTGGGAGAACCTTCACCACACGGGACTGCAGCGGTTCAAGAAGGCGGCTCACCACCACCTTCTCAAGGGCATTTAGGAATGGGCAATAAATGCTGGCCTTGTCAGCGATGCCCACATGCCATGAATTAAAAAAACCCTAAAGTATTTTCTTTTAACAGTACCATTTGTTAAAACTAAACATTTTACTTGTTACAAACAAACTGGCTCATATTGCCAGAGCCAGAGCCAGAGCCAGAAGTAGGACTGCAGGGGAAAGGTTCTGGAGGAAGACTGTGCTGCCCTCGGAGTCCCACCAGTAGGGTTTATCAGTCATGAGACTTTCTTCAGGGTGGGAGGATACATAGTCCACCAGGAAGGCACATGCATGACACACGCTGAGCATAATGTCTGTGAAGAATATTCAGGCAGTAAAGAAAGACATTCACCCAACATTAACTTCCCTTGACTGCACAGTATTATTAACAACAACAATGGCAGAAATATTGAATATTTACTTTGCCTCAGTATTTACCAGGGACATGACATTAGAAGAAATCAAAAGAAATACTGAGGAAGACGGTGACAAAGTGCAAGAAGACATTAAAAAATTTGCAGAATGAGTGTGTAATTGGCAAATGAATTTCAATATAAATAAATGTGAGGTGGTATATTTTGGTAGGAAGAATAAGAAGGCCACATACTCCATGAAAAATAAGAGTCCAAATGTGAGAGAGGAGCAAAGCGATCTAGGAGTACAGATACATAAATTACTAAAAGTAGTGACACAGGTTAATAAGGCCATAAAAAAGCAAACAAAAGCACTGGATTCATTTCTAGAGGGATAGCATTGTAAAGCAGAGAAGTTATGTTAAACTTTATAGAACTTTGGTTAAACCACACTTCGAGTACTCTGCACAGCTCTGGTCTACATATTATAAGAATGATATAGAGGCACTGGTGAAGGTGCAAAAAGGATTTACAAGGATGATACCAGAACTGAGTGGTTATACCTTTCAAGAAAGATTGAACAGGCTGGGGCTGTTTTCTCTAGAAAAGAGAAGGCTGAGGGGTGACTTAATAGAGGTCTTTAAGATTATGAAAGGGTTTGATAGGGAGATGTAGAGAAGACGTTTCCACTTGTTTGGGAGACCAAACTAGGGGCCAGAAATATAACACAGTCACTGATAAATAAAATAAAGAATTCAGGAGAAACTTCTTAACCCAGTGAGTGGTTAGAACTTGGAACTCACCAGCACAATAGTTGAGGCAATAGCAGAGATGCATTTAAGGGGAAACTTGGTAAACACATGAGGGAGAAAGAAATAGAAGGATATGTTGATAGGGTTAGAGGAAGTAGGGTGGGAGGAGGCTTTTGTGGAGTATAAACACCGGCACAGATCATTGGGCTGAATGGCTTGTTTCTGTACCATACATTCTATGTAATTCTGTGTAAATTGTATTTATATGCATGAGAATCATAGAATAGAATCATAGAATCTTACAACACAGAAGGAGGCCATTTGGTCTTTCATGCCTGTGCTGGCTCTTTGAAAGAGCTGTCCAATTTAATCCCACATCTCAGCTTTTTCCCCATAACCCCGCAAATTAGTCCTCTTCAAGTAGATGTTCAATTGCCTTTTGAAAGTTCCTACGGAATCTGTTTCCACCATACCATCAGGTAGTGTGTTCCAGATGTTAACAACCCTCTTTGTGAAAAAAATTCTCCTCATTTTCCCTCTAGTTCATTTGCCAATTATTTTTAATCTATGACCTCTGGTTACCGACCCACTTTGAAGAGCAAACAGTTTCTCCCTATTTGCTCTATCAAAGCCCCTCATTATTTTAAATACCTCTATCAGGTCTCTCCTTAACCTTCTCTGCTCCAAGGAGAACAAGCCCAGCTTCTCCAATCTCTTCACATAATTGAAGTCCCTCATCCCTGGTATCATCTTGGTAAACCTCCCCTGTACCCTCTCCAAGGCCTTGACATCCTTCCTAAAGTGTGATTCCCAGAATTGTACACAGTACTCCAGTTGAGGCCTAACCAGTGATTTGTAAAGATTTAGCATGACTTCCTTGTTTTTGTATTCAATGCTCCTATTTACAAAGCCAAGTATCCCATATGCTTTCTTAACCATCTTATCAACTTTCTCTGCCACCTTCAAAGATTTGTGAATATGCACCCCCCCAGGTCCCTGTGCTCTAGCCCCTCAAAATGGTACCATTTAGAGTATACCGCCTCTCCATTCTGTTCCTCCCGAAATGCATCACTTCATACTTATCCACATTAAATTGCATCTGCCATGTGCCTTCCCATTTCACCAGTCAATCTTTGCTCTTCTGAAGTCTGCTACTATCCTCCTCACTATTTACTATGTTGTCAAGTTTTGTATCATCCGCAAATTCCAAAATTGTACTCCCTTTCTCCAAGTCCAGATAATTTATATATAACAAGAAAAGCAATGGTCCTAGTACCAATCCCTGGAGGACCCCACTGCATACTTCTCTGCAGTCAGAAAAACATCCATTCACCACTACTCTCTGCTTCCTATCCCTTAGCCAATTACGTACCCAAGTTACCACCTTTACCATGTGCTTCTATTTTACGAATAAGTCTGTTATGTGGCACTTTATTAAATGCCTTTTGAAAGTCCATTTATACAACATCTACTGCACTACCTTCATTAACCCTCTGTGTTACTTCATCAAAGAACTCAATCAGGTTAGTCAGACATGATTTACCTTTGACAAATCCATGCTGGCTGTCCCTTATTAACCCATGCATCTCCAAGTGAGAATTAATTTTGTCCTTGACAATGGTCTCTAGTAGTTTTCCCACCACTGACATTAGACTGACTGGCCTGCAGTAACCAGGTTTATCCCTCTCCTTTTTTGAATAGGGGTGTAACATTTGCAATCCTCCATTCCTCTGGCACCACTCCCATGTTCAAGGAGGATTGAAAGATTGTGGTCAGAGCTTCTGCTACCTCCACCCTTGCTTCCCTCAGCAACCTAGGATGCATCCCATCTGGACTGGGTGACATGTTAACTTTGAGTGATGCCAACCTATTTAGCACCTCCTTTCTATCAATTTTTATCCTATCCAATATCGCTACTCCCTCCTCCCTACTGCAACATTAACTTCATCCTCTTCTTTTGTGAAGACCGATGCAAAGACCTCATTCAGAACCTCAATCATGCCCTCTGCCTCCACAAGAAGATTTCCTTCTTTGTCCTTAATCTGCCCCAACATTCTTAACTATCCTTTTACTTTTTATATATTTATAAAAGATTTTTGGGCTCCCTTTTATGTTACCTGCTAATCTTTTCTCATATTCTCTCTTTGCCCTTGTTATAGCGTTTTCAATTTCACCTGCACTCTCTGTATTCTACCTAGTTTTCTATTGTATGCTGTACCTGGCATTTGTCATAAACCTAATTTTTCTGTTTTATTTTAACCTCTATTTTCTTTGGGTGCTCTATCTTTCCTCCTTATGGGAATATGCTTGATTTGTACCCAAACTATCTCTGCCTTGAAGGTCTACCATTGTTAATTTACTGTTTTCTTGGCCAATCTTTGTTTCCAGCCCACCTGTGTTAGATCCCTTATCAAATCATTGAAATTGGCTCTCTTCCAGTTGAACATTTTCACCATTGATTATTTTTGTCCCTTTTCATAATTATTTTAAACCTAATTATATTATGATCACGATTACCCAGATGTTCTCCCACTGAAACACACTTGCCCTACTTCATTCCCCAGAACTAGATCCAGCACTGCTTCCAGCACTGGGATTAGAGTAGACAGGGCTGATGGCCGGCGCGGACACGATGGGCCGAAGGGCCTCTATCCGTGCTGTATAACTCTATGAATCTATGACTCTATTGAGGAAGGAGTCATAACTCTCTATGACTCCTTCCTCAATGGGCTCAAAACATACTGATTAAGAAAGTTCTCCCGTACACATTTTAGGAATTCTTCACCCTCCTGCCCTTTACACTCTTTTTTCCCCAGTCTATATTAGGGTAATTGAAGTCCTCCACTATTACTGCTCTATTATTTTTACATTTCTCTGAAATTTGCCTGCAGATCTGCTCCTCTATCTCCTCACTATTGGGGAGTCTATAGTAAACACCCGGCAATGTTACAGCTCCTTTTCTGTTCCTTAACTCTAACCAAATAGATTCCGTTTTTGAGCCCTTTGCTATATCATCCCTCTGTAAAACTGTAATATTATCCTTGATCAATACTGCCATCCCACCTCCTTGCTTTTTTCCTTCCCTATACCTCCTGAAAATATTGTAGCCAGGAGGGATAGGGAAAACATTGTAAAACATCACAAGTTGCTTCACAGATGCAAAAATGATTGTCAAGCAATAGTAAAAGAAATAGGGACGATGACCAAAGGCATTGGTCAAAATAATAGGCTTCGAGGGGTCTTTTCAAGTTGAAGAGAGTAGCAGCAAGCTGGAAGAGTTTAAGGATAGTTTCAGAGTGTAGAGCCAAGATAGCTAGAGGCTCTGCACCAATGGTGGAGTGGAGAGAAGGGGAAAGAGAGATTAGAGCCAACAGCAAGGAAGTCAGGCTGAATAGATTTACCAGAATTCATCCAAATTCAAGGAGGATGATGACAATTGTGCCCAGTCACTAGGTCATTGGACAGTAGGAATAGGCTGAGTTATTTGTGACCTACAAGAGTGAGAGAACTTATCCAAGCCTGGAACAAGGTAACTGAATTATGTACAACCTTATCAAGTAAATTGTAATCGTGCACTGTAAGTGACAAAAGGCAAATCACTCTGGTATGCTGAGAACTCAATCTCTTACTGTTAAGTACAGTAGTGATTTTAAACCATTTCCAGACCATTTGTCAATAAAGTTATTGTTAAGCAACATTGCCACCATACTGCTTTGAATCGATAGGTATTGAGGAGTAGTAATAGGTACATGGAAAGTAAGAGAACCTGTGGTTTATACTGTAACCTTGACTACAATAGAGAAAATAGTTTTGATTGAAGACGCTCCCTGCAGCTCATGATTCAGAAGGTGGCACAGGTTGCTAAGCACCCCTGTGGATGGCCTCAGCTCTTGAATGCAGTGCTATCTGTGTTAGGGGCTGGTAGTTACTTTACTTGGCCTGGGGGCAGTTGGTGTGAATGGTGGGGAGACTTCTATGAATTATTCACTCTTACTCTGTCTTTAATGCAGGATAACACATATTACAGCAGGAATGCTCACCGGCATGTCTACTAAACCCAGAAATAGAATGGGGCCAACTTTCTTCTTGAGATCTAAATGAGTTCTAAATGTTAAAAAACTGGTTCAAATCCCATCTGAAAGGTTAACTGAAAATTGCACTCAATTCTTCAGTGTAAGTACATTTGCATTTTATTAACAGCACTGGGTGCAACTCAGATGGGTTTAGAAAGAACATTAGTGATGAAAGAGGGACATTTAATGCAAGTCTAATTTAAAGGGATGGATTCAATTAAAGGGGAATGTTGCAAAAGGGAGACAAAAATTCAGAAAGCCTTTGGAGAGCCTTAAAAGGCACCTCAACACATTAGCAGCCTTTGCTAAGGCTGAAGAGTCGACTACATGAGATGGTTGAGAGGAGAGTGTTCCCTTCTGCCACTCCAGGGTACCTTTCTCCATAAGTCAACATTACAGTAAGGAGGTTAAGCCAAGTTTCAGGCCACAGCTGACCATTACTGTCGCTGGATGTGCTAGCACCATACTGCATAGTAGATGCAGGTGTTCTTGCAGCAGAAGGCACAGCAATACATCTGCCACTCTACTGCCTCAGATCCTGAAAAGATTGGTTCTCATGGACATTGCCAGTTAAATGTGTCAAGGCCTGGAGAAATGGTTGGTGGCATCTTGGCTGGTGCAGCCAATCAGGCAATGTTGGCTTTTTAATCACCCTGGCATGTCTTCCTTCATGCTACTCCTACAACACCATTGGAGATCCCAACCTTCCCAGAGATACCCAACCATTAATGTTTAAAAATTATGGGTACAACAGAGCAGCAGCTGAGGAAGGCTTATGTTGGATTCTTAAAGGTGCTGGCTGTGTTTCATTGTGGTATTGGATAGAGAGTTATAACTTTACTTCAGAAAGACTTTTTAGAATAATATTTTTCATCTTTATTTTTGAGGTTCCTAACATCATTTGAAAGTTTTTGCTTTGAAGAATTTCCCTTAATTTTTTTTTTATTCGTTCACGGGATGTGGGCGTTGCTGGCGAGGCCAGCATTTATTGCCCATCCCTAATTGCCCTCGAGAAGGTGGTGGTGAGCCGCCTTCTTGAACCGCTGCAGTCCGTGTGGTGAAGGTTCTCCCACAGTGCTGTTAGGAAAGGAGTTCCAGAATTTTGACCCAGTGACAATGAAGGAACGGCGATATGTTTCCAAGTCAGGATGGTGTGTGACTTGGAGGGGAACGTGCAGGTGGTGGTGTTCCCATGTGCCTGCTGCTCTTGTCCTTCTAGGTGGGAGAGGTCGCTGGTTTGGGAGGTGCTATCGAAGAAGCCTTGGCGAGTTGCTGCAGTGCATCCTGTGGATGGTACACACTGCAGCCACAGTGCTCCGGTGGTGAAGGGAGTGAATGTTTAGGGTGGTGGATGGGGTACCAATCAAGCGGGCTGCTTTATCTTGGATGGTGTCAAGCTTCTTGAGCGTTGTTGGAGCTGCACTCATCCAAGCAAGTGGAGAATATTCCATCACACTCCTGACTTGTGCCTTGTAGATGGTGGAAAGGCTTTGTGGAGTCAGGAGGTGAGTCACTCGCCACAGAATACCCAGCTTCTGACCTGCTCTCGTAGCCACAGTATTTATGTGGCTGGTCCAGTTAAGTTTCTGGTCAATGGTGACCCCCAGGATGTTGATGGTGGGGGATTCGGCGATGGTAATGCCGTTGAATGTCAAGGGGAGGTGGTCATTGCCTGGCACTTATCTGGCGCAAATGTTACTTGCCACTTATGAGCCCAAGCCTGGATGTTGTCCAGGTCTTGCTGCATGCGGGCTCGGACTGCTTCATTATTTGAGGGGTTGCAAATGGAACTGAACACTGTGCAGACATCAGCGAACATCCACATTTCTGACCTTATGATGGAGGGAAGGTCATTGATGAAGCAGCTGAAGATGGTTGGGCCTAGGACACTGCCCTGAGGAACTGCTGCAGCAATGTCCTGGGGCTGAGATGATTGGCCTCCAACAACCACTACCATCTTCCTTTGTGCTAGGTATGATTCCAGCCACTGGAGAGTTTTCCCCCTGATTCCCATTGACTTCAATTTTACTAGGGCTCCTTGGTGCCACACTCGGTCAAATGCTGCCTTGATGTCAAGGGCAGTCACTCTCACCTCACCTCTGGAATTCAGCTCTTTTGTCCATGTTTGGACCAAGGCCGTAATGAGGTCTGGAGCCGAAAGCTGCAAAATGGGATTTCCCATGGGGATTCCCCTTTTTATGATTTATGTGTTGAAGGAAAAAGAGGAGGAACAACAATAGGTAGCCCAAGAGGCCAAGCTGAAAAGGCAACACTGCAGGAGATTCAGACCTTCACACAAATACCCAGCCACCAGTGCGTATTGACCCAGAAGATCATTCCTCAATATGTCCATGGAGTTATGTATCACGCAGCCTCTATGTTCTGTGAAAGTGTATGAAGAGGATCCTGGAGTCACCACTTGCTCCAAGGTAATCTGTATTATAGAAAACCCCTCTGATATTGTGCACTGGCCTCTGCCACCATTCCTGTCAATTGCTACACATTTTTGGGAGGCTTTGAAGAGACTGTGAGTTTAATGCTCTGCAAACATCCTTTTCATGGCAGAACACTTGAAATCTTTTTCCAAATACTCATCAGCCAGCCATTGGCTTTTCCGTAGCCTGTGCTGAAGAACTTCTTTCCCCAATTCCACTATTGTTTCCTCTGCCTTCCTTGTGTTGTTCATCACACATCCACTCCTCATCAAAATCACCTATATCACCCAAAATAAGTCTCTGCTGGTGAGTGCAAGTGAGAGGGTGAATTTCTGCTTGATGTCCCTGCTGTTGAATGTCCCACCTTTGGGTCATTTTTCTCACTGACTTTCTTTCTTCCAACTCCTGTGGAGAGAGAAAAAAAAGAGAAATACTGTGAACTTCATGTCATCCACTTTTTCATTACTGTTCCACTCACAAAGGGTCTGCTCAGAGTACGAGTGCCAGAAAACTGATTTTTTTTTTATTCTTGACTAGCAGCCTCCGTTCTGCACAAACTAACTGAGGGTGAGGCTCCTGGCCCGATCAACTCCAGTAAAGATACCCCAGTATCACCATTTACTCTTGCTCCTGCTAAAAGTCTGCTGTTCCTCCTCCAATAAAATGTTGTACCATTATACACCAATTTTTCCTGCAGGAGTACAAAACACTGGTTACTTTCAGGCATAGACTGATTCATGTGGCAATTATGAAGGATACTGATCACTCTTCTTATGGCATTCCCATTTTAAAAAGTATATTTCAAAGGACATGCCATTATATTGCAGTATTCTACAGCCATATAATTTAATTTTCCATATGAAAGATTCTCCACAGTGCAATTAGTTCACAGGGCTATACACTTAAGTATGTTATTACACTTTTAGGGTTAATATCAAACTGTAGTCTGCAAAGTTTAAAATATAGATGAATGGCAGCTTGCCATCACACTTACCTTTGCTGATCTTGTGAGGTCATTAAAATTCTCTCTGTGCTGGAGAAGGGTCCTGGAGGTTAAGGAGTTGCTACTCACTGCCTGTGCCACTTCCTTCCACCTGATTCTGGCTACTGTAATGACAGGTCTTTTTGCCACCCACAATTATATCTCTCTCATGCTTTGTTTCATACAGATGATTAACATCATCCTTTGAATCGTTTGCAGCTCTTCTTTTCATAGTTCTCGATGCCACTAAGTGAAGTCCCTGGTGACTGTCCCCTGCCACTTTCAAAACGAATAAGGGCATTATGACAGGGAGGGAGCGAGGAGGATGACCTCTGGATGCAAAACCCGGAAGGTAAGTGAGCGTGTCGCAATCGCAGATCGTGACCTTAAATGAGGCCCATCAATTGCACTTCCGGATTTCTCGCCCAGCAACCAGCCTGATTGACAGGCTGGCTGGAGATCGGGCAGGAAGGCCTGCTGTAGCAGGCCGCAGTTGGGAATCAGGGGGAGGGAAGGAGGGAGAGATCATAAGCTGGGGAGATGGTCAGGCCGGGGTGGTGGGGGTGCAGGGAGAAGATTGGAGGTTGCATGAAGAGTTGGAAGTAGCTGGGGGTCACAACATCATCGTGGGGTCCTGTCAGCCAGGTGAGCTTGGATGAAGCACTCCTGCTCCCCTGGGCTCACAAGCAGTGCAATAAAGGCACTCACCTCACAATATCAGAGAGGGTTTTTTTATAATACAGATTACCTTGGAGCAAGTGGTGACTCCAGGATCCTCTCTCACTCACTCATCCCACGTGCTTTCACCTGACATGAATGGGAAGCGATGGGAAACCCGAACAGGTAAGGTTAAATTCATTTTATTATTCCAATACACAAAATATTAAGTACCTCAAGTATCTCAATGAGATACATTGTCTTTTTAAGTATCGGCCCGCCGGATTTAAGTGGGGGCGGGACTTCCTGGTGTCTGCTCTCCACACGCAGACAAACCTGCTTGGGTTAAACCCAGAGGTTGGTGTGTTGGAGCCAGGATGCGGTCCTGCTCTGAAAACGGAGTATTTGTACTCCCCACCTGCCCTCAACTCACCCATTCTTGGAAGTTAAAATTTACTCCAATGGGTCTGAATGAATTCCTACTATCTGATCTGAAGTCTGTCAAAATTCCACAGACTGGGCTGCCTGGCTTAGCTTGAATACCCCTCTGCCGCAGCCCCGGCTGCAAAGTTGATTTTAAACCTTTGTAAACTAACCTTTAAAACCCTGAACATACTTTGTGCCTCTAGCTCACCAATTTTATTCAAAATATTTTGTGCATTTACATATATACAACTCAAACCTCCCTCTGTCTGTGCACAGCCTTGCTATTTTTAATCTCCCCGATCTGCTGTTTATTACATTCCTGTTGATCTATTATCTTCCCTGCACTCTTTACCCATATTAATTTCTTCTATGCTTCATTGTCTTGTTTTCTTTCCCCTTTCTCCTGCATTTATTAATTTAAATCCTCTCCACAGTGGTCATTCTTTATATGTGAACCTTGACTGAGTGTTGCCAATATGTTTGACCTGAGGATATGACAGCTCAACCCAATCTGGTCCTCATCGGGGGGAAATTTTCTGTCATCACTGAGAGTGAAGATTTCCCGTGTACATTGTGGAACAAAAATCATAAACTTGTTTATAAAGAATGACCTTACAGTTTCATTATACTTCTTTAACCAGAGAGTGGTTAGAATGTGGAATTTGATACTACAGGAGTAGATGAGGCAAATAGCATAGATGTGTATTTAAGGGAAAGCTAGATAATCACATGAAAGAGAAAGGAACTGAAAGTTATGCTGATCGGGTTAGATGAAGAGGGGTGGAAGGAAGCTCGTGTGGAGCATAAACACCAGCCTGGGACAGTTGGGCTGAATGGCCTATTTCTGTGCTGTACATTCTATGTAATTATATGTTACTTAAAGAGGAAATCTTCCCCCTATATGTTAGGGATACAAATTTGGGGTCTGCACAAGAAATTCTGTCTGGTTCAGCATCACCAAATTCTTTCTTAAGCAGACCCTGCTTTCCTTACAATCACAAGTGTACCATTACTGTCCAAAATCAAATCATACAATAGCATGACCCTAGATCATAACAATGAAAACCCTTGTTATGTAGACTGGATTCTGTAATCTTGCACGTGCTCCCAAGTGCAATTCTCTTATTTTCCAAAAGGCAGTCTGATGAACATTTTAGTGGGACGTGACCAGATAGAAATCGACAAGCTGGGATTTATTTTTCATACGTGAACCAGCAGAGTAGCAATTATAGTGAATTACAACTTATAAAGTAGCACTCCTCGTAACATAGAAAATAACAAAGCACTGTCCTTATTAGCAGGCTAAGTATAACTTTTCTAACAAATGTTCTAACTGAATCTAGTCAACCCTGTATTTAAGAAGAGATATTTTTCTCTTTAGGTCTAGTTTCCTTTCCAGATCTCACAGACTGTCTTAGACCATGTGCTTCTTTGTTCCTTAGCTGACCAGGAAGGCTAATGCTTGACCTGCGACACTACCTCAGCTCTCTGCATTTGGTGCTTGGCCAGTGGAGCTGCCAATCAAATCTGCTACTGCCTTCCTAGGATTCCAGGCAGGCAACCCCAAACTGGGTACCCGCAAATGCTGCCCTTCTCACCATACCATGTGTGAATGCTTGCTAGAAGTGTCAGAATGTTATAACGAGTCAGAGTTTGTCCTAATCTTTTTAGATTAGCAGCTTTGTTATCTGGGAGCTCATTCAGACATTCAGTCCCCTTATTGTTTCAGCAGCTCCGGATTTTTCTCTGTCAAATAAAAATGGTAGTGGATTCTGATAATTAGACCTCAGAATCCTGAATCTGACTCCATATAAAAACCCCTTCGAGGCCGATTGGTTGGAAATCTCAAAACGTAACAGTTAGTGAAATCATAAACAAGGCGGGCAAATCTCTTCTTGGATGGAACATTTTTGCTAGAAGCAGCAAACATAGGAAACCTTACCACTGGATTTACAATGTTGTTAACCTTAGGGACTGATAACGTCCCATGGTACTGCACTGCTGCACCTGCAAACAAATGAGCAGACATTGCAGAAAATGCAAAGTCAGCCAATTTACATAATTTAATGGCACTCCAGGTTCTTCTCTCATGATTAGCTAGAAGTGTTGGGTCTACAATGTTGAGAATTAATAGCCAGCGAAAGGCTGCATGCTGTGTGCCAGGTAGTCATCTAGCTTGGGAGAAGGGGCATTGGGCATGTGGTGGGTTGAGCATTGTGGGTACTGGGCAGGGCTAGAGTTGCCAGAAGGAACACTGGCCATGAGTACCCAAATCTGTTTTGGCAACATTCAATGGCAGCCTCCCCTTCAATGCCCATTTGGCTGGAGCCTTAGCCACTTTAAAACTTTAGCCGCATTATGGGATGGCTGTCTCGATTTGCATTAAAGCCAGGGGCTTAATAAGACTAGCGCACAGCTTGTGCACAGGCCCCCAAACCTCTTTTGCACTTGCCACCTACATTAAGAAGTACCTCCGGCATGTTGTAAACATCAAGCCCCATGCCCAGTTTTGCAGGGAGTTGTACTTGAACAAAGCAAAATTTAACTACGATTTCTCAGTACATCCCTGGGGGATTTGGAATTCAAAGTGTTAGAGAAAATCTGTTGCCTAGTACTTTAGTAGTGGGCATTTGTCTATTTTCCCAGGCAACCTAGTCGGTGGGTAAAGGGTCTGATTCCCATTGATTCAGCCCTGGAATAGCCATGCTCTTATTTGGCAAACTACTTAACCATGGTGCATGTTTGTATCCAACCCTCTGTAGTGTACAATAGGAAGTCTAATGTACCATGGTCATCCAGCTCAGGATCAGAACTTCAGCACAATAATGGCCCAGAATTTGCTGTAATCAGTCAACAATTGGCAGCTGCCGTTAGACTTGCCCTTGCCTGTTTAATCTCGATGATATTTTGCACCGCAAGTTGCTGGAAATGGGAGATGGAAACGGCGTGACAGGGCATTTGGGATTTGAGTGAACAGGGCAAGCAACTGTGTATCTCATTAACTAATCAGAATGAAGGATTCTGAAATTAACAACGCAAGGACTGAGAAGGAAGTGTAAGTTAGAATGGTGAATTTAATGTCAAATCAGAAAGAGAAATAAAGAGAGGGAAAGAAAGATTGGATTAAGAAAGAGAGAAAAACGACAAAGAAAAAGTTTTTAAAAATAATTTTAAAAAAAATTCTCCAACGACAATTAAAATCTGAAGGAATGAGACTCTATGCTTGTAATAGTTAATTTTCAGTGCCATATAGGTTGACTGGTAGTAATTAACACTTATCATACCGTTAAAAGGGTACTTAGCCTGAAATGGCCAAGACCTAACTTTCTGTGGCGAGTTTAGTTTGTACCTACCATGCAAGTCCAGGAACTTCACACCGTTTGATGCATTCGAATGGTGAGGCAGACAGCGAGATGCTGTTTTCGTGAAGCTAATGGCAGAGTGGCACATCTCGGACAGAACTTTTAGATTTTCACATTTAACTGCGCATCTGCCCTCGCCTGACGTTGCTGTGTGATTTGCGTATAAATAACAGTGAGTCCCACTAGTCTCATCGTTATTTTGACAGCAAATTCTGGGCCATTAAATTGAAGCTTTATCTCAAAAAAACCTCAATTTGCTTCCTTGATATATACACAATAGTGAATCGGTTTAAACTAGAAAATTCCAGTACTGCACTTGACTTACCATGAAAGCATACACCTATTATAATGATGTGGAGATGCCGGTGATGGACTGGGGTGAACAAATGTAAGGAGTTGCACAACACCAGGTTATAGTCCAACAGTTTTATTTTAAATCACAAGCTTTCGGAGCTTACCTCCTTCGTCAGGCTCACCTGACGAAGGAGGTAAGCTCCGAAAGCCTATTATAATGAAATTACTTAATCCCTATAATGAACATTTGATCATTAATTTTCCATAGCAACAAAGGAATATGAGAAAGTAATTCAGTTCAATGAACACCAGTGTCTCATTTCACAAGGCATCTTACCCCTGTCTGTGCTTTGACACTTTCTCATAAATGAACTTTAAAAGAGTTCATCCAAGTTCAACTACACAAAACAGCCTTAGGATAACAATCCTCTCTTCCCAATACTTCAGGTCAAACTGAGAACGCAACACCGTCTTTGGATCAGGCGGGTTCTGAATCAATCTTCAGAATGTACCAATTTCAAGTTGTGTCATTCACTAACAGTTTGAATTTGGTACTTTTTCGGCACATGGGAACAACATCACCTGCACGTTCCCCTCCAAGTCACACACCATCCCGACTTGGAAATATATCGCCGTTCCTTCATTGTCGCTGGGTCAAAATCCTGGAACTCCCTTCCTAACAGCACTGTGGGAGAACAGTCACCACACGGACTGCAGCATTTCAAGAAGGCGGCTCACCACCACCTTCTCGAGGGCAATTAGGGATGGGCAATAAATGCTGGCCTTGCCAGCAACGCCCACATCCAGTGAACGAATAAAAAAAAAACGTTTTCCACTTTATCAAACTGTCAGTTAGCAGAACTGAATCACCTGACTCCCCAGATGGCAAACCTCCCAATTTGGTGCCTGTTAAATTTTCTGGCTCTATTGCCTTGTGTTTTCTCATTCAATGGACGAAGACAGTGTAGTGGACAGCATCCCATAAAATCTGAAATCTTTAACTTTTTGCTTTCTGCCTCTGCCAAGTTCTATACAAGTACTAGCCGTAAACGCCCACCACTCTGTAAATTCTTTAGCTAATAACTGTAGGGGAGGGCGGAGTGTATAAATGGTGGCTGATCCAATAACGTCAGTTTTACACCCCCACCGAGGTTGAAAATTCTGCCCAGTGTGTTATGATATCCAGTATAGAAGGGACAATAATTCACCTTCTAGACCACAATCTGCAGTTAATATTCTTTTTTTGTTAATCTGCACACCATTGGCAGTGTCAAGAATTTTCATTCTCTTTGGATGTCCAATTTTTTTTTAAAGTTTTCTGCTCACACTCAAAATACTGAAACAAATAATCTTACAGTAATAAATGTACTAGATGTGAGGAGTATCTTTATTATTGCAATCATAAGCCTAGATTATTAAAATATTTTAGGCACAAAATTCCAGTCTGGGTCAAGGGAGAAGAGTGAGCAGATAGTCAACTGGCAGTGGGAATTTGGGATAGAAACCAGTTCTGCTGGGATTCCAACGCCTTTCTTTAAAATCACCATTTTGTGATATGGGGGAGTAGAAGGCAATTCCTCTGCTCACTCCTCCCCCCAACCCCAAATTTGAAGGCACGTAACTGGAGGGGTTCCTGGGCTACCCCATGATTCCACTGATAATGCCCTTAAGGCCTAAAGCAACCATCTTCAGCCAGAAGTACCGAGTGGATGATCCATCTCGGCCTCCTCCAGATATCCCCACCATCACAGAAGCCAGTCTTCAGCCAATTCGATTCACTCCACTTGATATCAAGAACAGCTGAGTGCACTGGATACAACAAAGGCTATGGGTCCCGACAACATCCCGGCTGTAGTGCTGAAGGCTTGTGCTCCAGAACTAGCTGCACCTCTAGCCAAGCTGTTCCAGAACAGCTACAACACTGGCATCTACCTGACAATGTGGAAAATTGCCCAGTTATGTCCTGTCCACAAAAAGCAGGACAAATCCAATCCAGCCAATTACCGCCCCATCAGTCTACTCTCAATCATCAGCAAAGTGATGGAAGGTGTCGTCGACAGTGCTATCAAGCGACACTTACTCACCAATAACCTGCTCACCGATGCTCAGTTTGGGTTCAGCCAGGACCACTCGGTTCCTGACCTCATTACAGCCTTGGTCCAAACATGGACAAAAGAGCTGAATTCCAGAGGGGAGGCGAGAGTGACTACCCTTGGCATCAAGGCAGCATTTGGCCGAGTGTGGCACCAAGGAGCCCTAGTAAAATTGAAGTAAATGGGAATCAGGGGGAAAACTCTCCAGTGGCTGGAGTCATACCTAGCAGAAAGGAAGATGGTAGTGGTTGTTGGAGGCCAATCATCTTAGCCCCAGGGCATTGCTGCAGGAGTTCCTCAGGGCAGTGTCCTAGGCCCAACCATCTTCAGTTGCTTCATCAATGACCTTCCCTCCATCATAAGGTCAGAAATGGGGATGTTCGCTGATGATTGCACAGTGTTCAGTTCCATTCGCAACCCCTCAAATAATGCAGTCCGAGCCTGCATGCAGCAAGACCTGGACAACATCCAGGCTTGGGCTCATAAGTGGCAAGTAACATTTGCGCCAGACAAGTGCCAGGCAATGACCATCTCCAACAAGAGAGAGTCTAACCACCTCCCCTTGACATTCAATGGCATTACCATCACTGAATCCCCCACCATCAACATCCTGGGGGTCACCATTGACCAGAAACTTAACTGGACCAGCCACATAAATACTGTGGCTACAAGAGCAGGTCAGAGGCTGGGTATTCTGCAGCGAGTGACTCACCTCCTGACTCCCCAAAGCCTTTCCACCATCTACAAGGCACAAGTCAGGAGTGTGATGGAATACTCTCCACTTGCCTGGATGAGTGCAACTCCAACAACACTCAAGAAGCTTGACACCATCCAGGACAAAGCAGCCCACCCCATCTATCATCCTGAACATTCACTCCCTTCACCACTGGCGCTCAGTGGCTGCAGTGTCTGATGCACTGCAGCAACTCGCCAAGGCTTCTTCGACAGCACCTCCCAAACCCGCGACCTCTACCACCTAGAAGGACAAGGGCAGCAGGTACATGGGAACAACACCACCTGCACATTCCCCTCCAAGTCCCACACCATCCAGACTTGGAAATATATCGCCGTTCCTTCATCGTCGCTGGGTCAAAATCCTGGAACTCCCTTCCTAACAGCACTGTGGGAGAACAGTCACCACACGGACTGCAGCGGTTCAAGGTGGCGGCTCACCACCACCTTCTCAAGGGCAATTAGGGATGGGCAATAAATGCCGGCCTCACCAGCGACGCCCACATCCCATGAACGAATTTTTAAAAAGGCCTAAAGTGAACTTTTCCCATACTTACCCAGACTAATGTAATCGATCCTGCATTGGATCAGTTCCCTTTGTCCTGTTGGAAAACGGCTCCCTTTGAAACTAAAGAAGAAAGACAGATAGACTTGTATTTGTATAGTGCCTTTAATGATCTCAGGACATCAAACTGTCAGTTAGCAGAACTCAATCACTGACTCCCCAGATGGCTAACCTCCCAAAGCACTTTACAGCCATTGAAGTACTTTTGAAGTGTAGTCACAGTTGTAATGTAGGAAACACGGCAGCCAATTTGCACACGGCAAGATCCCACAAACAACTGAGATGATAATCTGTTTTAGTTGTTGGTTGGTAAAGAAAAGGCTTTACATCCAGCATGGGTAGGGTCTCAAAGAGCTACCTTACAAGGGTACATCGGGTTGGCGGTGCTGAAGCGCCACTTCACGTACCATGACCTGTCTCAAGCCGGAAAAGATCCTGCCCTCGCAATTTGGAATCGCATCTGCATCTTTGGGCATGGGCGCCCAGAAGTTTTACTCCACTGAACTATCTGCAAAGTGGGAGCCCTAGGGGTAAATTTTAACCTGGAGCCGGGAAGAGGGCAGGCAGAATTACTGACAGGGAACTCGGAAGTACGGGTTTCCCGGACATCCTTATGATTTTGACGTAAGGATGCCTTTTAATTTTTTTTGTCGGTTTCCCACTTGACAGGCCAGCCAGATTGATAGGCTGGCTGTCAGATGGGAGAAAAGCCAGGAAGCGGATGCCAGCAGTTAAGTCATAGACCTGGGGAGTGGGGGAGAGGGGGGTTGGAGAAATTGTGGAGGTCAGGGGTCAGAGATTGGGAGAGGGGCAATCGCTTGTGTGGGATTGCAGCAGGTAAGCTTGTTGGGCCTGGAAGTAACATTACTGCTCTTCCTGGCCCACAAGCAGTGCAATAAAGGCACTTACCTGTTGATCTGGGCCTTCTCGCCTCCTCTCATGTGGTGTGAATCAGAAGGTCGGGGAATCCCGGCCCCCAGGAGTTAAAAATAAAAAATCTGTCAAAATGGAGGCCCACAGCCTCCTTAAAAGCTTTCACTGACCGACCCACCTCCTGAGAGCAGATTGGTCGCCCGCCCCTCAACCCGCCTCTGTTAAAACCAGAAGTGGGCAGGTTGGAGGCGAGTTGGCGTCGGGTTTTAGTTTTTTTTTTACTATTTTTACCTTCCCGCCCGCCCCCAATGGAACAGCTCCCTCCTTCCCCTGTACTGGTGCCAGTGCTCCATGAATCAAAACCCCTTCCTCCCACACCACACTGAGACATGCATTTAACGCTCTGATCTGTTTGACCCTATGCCAATTTGCACGTGGCTCAGGTCGTAATCCAGAGATTATTACCTTTGAGGTTCTGCTTATTAATTTGGACCCAGCTCCTCAAACTCCCTCAGCAGAACCTCAATCTTAGTTCTAAGATATGTCGTTGGTTCCTACATGGACCACGACAACCGGATTCTTCCCCTCATGCTCCAAGTTCTTAAGTGACATACTTAAGTCCGAAACTAGAATCTTAAACTTAAATAAAGCTAATTACATAGGTATGAGGGGCGAGTTGGCTAAGGTAGATTGGGAAATTAGATTAAAAGGTATTTCGGTAGATAAGCAGTGGCAGACATTTAAAGAAATATTTCAAAATTCTCAACAAATACACATTACATTGAGAAATAAAACCTCTACAGGAAAAGTGATCCATCCGTGGCTAACTAAAGAAGTTAAGGATAGTATTAAATTAAAAGAAGAGGCCTATAATGTTGCGAAGAACAATAGTAAGACTGAGAATTGGGAGAGTTTTAGAAACCAACAAAGGATGACCAAAAAATTAATTAAAAAAAGGGAGAAAATAGAACATGAGAGTAAACTAGCAAGACATATAAAAACAGATTGTAAGAGTTTCTACAAGTATGTAAAAAGGAAGAGAGTAGCAAAAGTAAAAGTTGGTCCCTTGGAGGCAGAGACAGGAGGAATTATAATGGGGAATAAGGAAATGAAATGTTAAACAAATATTTTGTATCTGTCTTCACAGTAGAAGACACAAAAAACATACCAGAAATAGTGGGGAAATCAAGGGTCCAATGAGAGTGAGGAACTTAAAGTAATTAATATCAGTAGAGAAAAAGTACTAGATAAACTAATGGGACTAAAAGTCAACAAATCCCCTGGACCTGATGGCCGACATCCTAGGGTTCTAAAAGAGGTGGCTGCAGAGATAGTGGATGCAATGGTTGTGATCTTCCAAAATTCCCTAGATTCTAGAACAGTCCCAGTGGATTGGAAGGTTGCAAATATAACCCCGCTGTTCAAGAAAGGAGGGAGAGAGAAAATTAGAAACTACAGGCCAGTTAGCCTGACATCAGTCGTCAGGAAAATGCTGGAATCCATTATTAAGGAAGTGGTAACAGGGCACTTAGAAAAGCATAATGTGATTAGGCAGAGTCAACATGGTTTTACGAAAGGGAAAGAGTGTTTGACAAATTTATTAGCCTTTTTTTTTTAAAGTACGTAACTAGCAGGGTAGATAAACGGGAACCAGTGGATGTAGTATATTTGGATTTCTAAAAGGCATTCGATAAGGTGCCACATAAAAGGTTGTTACACATGATTAGGGCCCATGGGGTTGGGGGTAATATATTAGCAGAGATAGAGGATTGGTTAAAGGACAGAAAAAGAGTAGGGATAAAGAGGTCATTTTCAAGTTGGCAGGCTGTAACTAGTGAGGTGCCGCAAGGATCAGTGCTTGGGCCTCAGCTATTGACAAATTAGATGACGGGACCGTGTGATGTATCCAAGTTTGCTGATAATACAAAGCTAGGTGGGAAAGTAAGCTGCGAGGAGTACACAAAGGGCTCAATTTTAGGGGGAAATTACGAGTGCATTGCGGGTGGGAGGGCTCCGAAAATCACCAAAATCCCGTTCGGGTTCGGAAGCCGGCTCTAACCCGCCGACTTCTGAGTTTCCCAGGGACCCACCTGTGTGCGCGCGGGCCACCCGAAGTCCCACGACAGTTAAAAGAGCCAAATGTATCTTATTGCAGTACTTAAGGCACTTTACCTGTGACAGATTAAGTGATTTTTAAAAATCGTTACACTTACCTGGGCGGCTTGCCCACTGCTTCTGATTCAGGCCTTGTGAAATCAAGCGTGAAGGGCTGGATCAGGGAAAAAGAAAAAATAAATTAAATAAAAAACCATAGGAGGAAGTTAAAACACAAAATGAACCTACCTTTGAAACCCTGCTCCGATGTCCGATGTCTTCACCCCTGATCTTCCTCTCGTCACCCCCCCTCCCCAATTTCCCCCTCTTCTCTCCCCCCCACCCCAATCTTCCACCCCAGCGCCGGATGACGTCTCTCTCTCTCTTTCTCTTTCTCTTTCCTCCCCACCCACCCCACCGCCTCGTGTTGCAGTTCCTGACGGCATCCAGCCTGTCAATCAGGCTAGCTGCTGGGCGCAAAACCCGGAGAGGATGTTAATCATCAGCAATACCCTGCGGTCGCGCCGGAAATGGTAAGTTTTGTTCATGGGGGTTTGCCACGTGCACCTTCACTACCCCCCACCCCCGCTGCCAACCCACCACCATTGCAAAATCGACCCCAATGAGTCTGCAAAGTGATATAGACAGGTTAAGTGAGTAGGCAATAAGGTGGCAGATGGAGTATAATGTGGTGAAATATGAGGTTATTCACTTTGGCAGGAAGAGTAGAAAAAAAAAAAATTTTTAAATGGTGAGAAACTGTCAAATGTTGGTATTCAGCAAGATTTGGGTGTCCTCATACAAGAAACACAGAAAGTTAGCATGCAGGTACAGCAAGCAATTAGAATGGCAGTTTGGCCTTTATTGCAAAGGGTTTGGAGTACAAGAGTAAGGAAGTCCTGCTATAATTGTACAGGGCATCAGTAAGACCTCACCTGGAGTACTTTGCAGAGTTTTGGTCTCCTTATCTAAAGGAAATTATGTATTTGCTTTAAAGGCAGTGCTATGAAGGTTCACTAGATTAATTCCTGGGATGAGAGGGTTGTCCTATGATGAGAGATTGAGCCTATACTCCCTGGAGTTTAGAAGAATGAGAGGTGATCTCATTGAAACATAATATTATGAGGAGGCTTGATAGGGTGGATGCTGAGAGGTTGTTTCTCCTGGCTAGAGAGTGTTGAACTGGAGGGCATAGATTCAGGATAAGGGTTAAGGGGTCGGCCATTTAAGACTGAGATGTGGAGGAATTTCTTCACTCAGTTGTGAATCTTTGGAATTCTCTACCCCAAAGGCCAGTGGCTGTTGAGTCGTTGAGTATATTCAAGGCTGAGATAGATAGATTTTTGGACTCTAGGGGAATCAAGGGATATGGGGACAGGGCAGGAAAGTGGAGTTGAGGTCAAAGATCAGCCATGATCTTACTGAATGATGGAGTTGCCTCAATGGGCCGTATGGCCTACTCCTGTTACGTACAACCCACCCACTCATGGGGTTAAAATTTAAGCCCTAGAGTTTAATGCTGTTGTTATCTCGGGCAGTTGAGTCGCCCGCCTGACTCAGGTGGTACCATCATGAATACATGTGAATTGGGGTCCTATGATGTACATTGAACCCTAAAGCAGGTGACCGACACCCTGTGTCAGGGCAGAGCGATACCTCACCTTCCCCATTGACCTCAGCTGTCAACAGGAGCGCGCACGGGGCTTTGCAGCAGTGGCTAGGTTCCTTTGTGCACAGGGCATCATTGACTGCCCAGATGTTGCCACCAGTATACAAGAGCCAGCAACATTCATCAATAAAAAAGCATAGCACTCTCTATGTGCAGCTAGTGGCTGATCAACAAAAGTTAATGGAAACAAAAACCAGGAGAGATGTAAAACAGGCTGCCTATTCGCTATTGACTGTTTTACACTATTGCAAAGTCAAAATTACCCCCACTGTGTTTTTTTTTAAAAACGTGTTGTTCTCCCTGTAAATTAATCCTGAAAATAAATAACTCCTTACAAGTCTTTTCATGGTACAAATTATTGAAATTAGTATTAAAGTTGCAGTGTTTCTACTACCAGGCTGTCATTGGAACAGATTTGGTAGCCAGATATCAATGTTCCTCTCACTTCTCTGGAGAGAGGTTGGACAAGTTAGAGGTGTGCTGGACCTCTAAGTCAAAACCTTTTTTTAAAAAATGTTGTCTGGGTATCCCATCTGTTGCGATGTCTCCTTGTCCTCCTCCTATGTTGCCAGTTCCCCCATCATGCCTTGGCTACCTCCTTATGTTTTAAATGTGCTTTCATTGAAACAAGACCAAACAGGGCCTCAGGAAAGCAAAACAAGTTTCATATTTATATAAAATAAAAGCGCACCATGCCAAGGCTGTCAATCTGTTGTTAATGTGGGTACTGGTGAGAAGCATTTGGGTGCATTTATGCACAAGTGTTTGTCCACGTATGCATCTATGCACATGTGTATGTGTGTATATGTTCAAATACGCTTATGCTTGTGTGTGTGTGCGCAAGAGAAGTATTCTGGAAAGAGAGGCACTGCACAGAATATATCAGAGACCATCCAGATATAAAAGGTTGGCTTGACAATCTACCATTTTGAAACACTAGAACCTATTCTTGGACTATCGGGCCTAAAGATACTTTAGCCAGGGTTATGGAAATAGCTGCATAGTTACTTCCAAGCAAAGGATGTACAATTTATGGCTCCACTGGGTTATAATTTTTAATACCTACAATAAGTTCAATCTGCCAGAAGGATGTTAATTGAATTTATTCAAACATATCACCTTAACTAGTGGAAATGAGCCATTTGATCATTACAAATGAGGTCACTTTACTCAGGAGATTATGATTGAAAGGACACTCATTTATAGGCATCAAGGGGAGGCACAGTGGTAAAATATGGTAGGAAGGCACACAGATTTGCTTTCCTTTTTATCAAAGACTGGATATGAATGGAATGATTTGGGGCAAGGTGAGGGAATGCCTGCAAGAGTAGCAGAATCTTTTCCAAAAGGGAACTTTGGCAATTGTTGATGAGATACATGTCAGCAAATAAATGAGCTGATATCATTGCAAAAAGGGGACCATGAAGGTAGGACTAATATTGCAGTTAGCATAGATCTTATTTAAGGAAAGTGTTCCCTTAAGACCTATGTTCACAGACGCCTGGCAGTTGGCAGTGTGTTCTCCTGTGCGACCTCTTCCTGAAGCACGGCCATGGCTGCCTACTTACCTTGCTGTCCTTTAAAACTTTTCTCTTCCTCATCTTCGTAAAACAGCTACAGGGGAATCTACAATGGCCACATAGTTGAAAGTGCTTCCTGGTTGAGGTCCAAAAAAATCTTCACATTACCAGCAGCAATGCTGAGGCTATTAGCAAGCAAGGTTAGAAAAAGCACCTCTAAAATGAAAAAAAAATCAGCAGCAAAGTTTGACCAGGGACATTATCTTAAACAAGGTACACAGAGTACTGGGAGGGACAAGTAGCAATACAGTAAAGAATAGTTCAGAAACAAGTGGGATCAGACAGGGGGCAAATGCAATGCAGTCTAAGATGAGTTTGGAGTGCATGTGCATAAATTCATGTAGCGTGGTAAATAAGGTTGGTGAGTTGGAGACACAAATCGCCACATGGGACTATGATATAGTGGCAATAACAGAGACCTGGATCAAAGAAGGGGAGGGTTGGGAATGTAATATTCCTGGCTACAAGGTATTCAGGAAAGATAGGGAAGGAAAGAAAGGAGGGGGTTGGCAGTATTAATAAAATAAACTATTATAGCACTGGAACGGAATGATGTAGTTGAGGGATCAAAGACAGCATCTATTTGGTTAGAATTAAGGGACAATAAAGGAGCTATTATGCTACTGGGTGTATACTATAGGGCCACCAAATAGTGGAAGGAGATAGAGGAGCAAATTTCAGAAAGATGCAAGAACTATAGTGATAATGGGGGACTTCAATTATCCCAATATAGACTAACAGTTTAAAGGGCAAAGAGGGGGAGGAATTCCTGAAATGTACACAAAAGAACTTTGAACAGTGTGTTTCCAGGCCAATGAGAAAGGAAGCAGTGTTGGATTTATTTGTGGGGAATTAAGTGGAGCAAATGGATGAGCATTATTAGTGGGGGAGCATTTGGGGAATGGTGATCATAATTTTATTATGTTTAGAATAGTTATGGAAAAGGACAAGGAACAATCAAATGTGAAAATACTAACTGCAGGAGGGCAAATTTCAGTGAGTTAAAAAGGGATCTAGCCCAGGTGGATTGGAATCAAAATTTGGTAGGCAAAACAGTAATCGAACAGTGGGAGGCCTTCAAGGAGGAGATGGTTCAGGTGCAGAGTAGACACATTTCCACAAGGGGGAAAGGAAGGGCATCCAAAGCTAAAGCTCCCTGGATAACTAAAGATATCGAGATTAAAATGAAACAGAAAAAGGAGGCATAGGCAAATGTAAGATTCATAATACAGTCGAGAATGAGGCTGAGTACAAAACATACAGAGGAGATCTAAAAAAGGAAATACAAAGGGCAAAGAGAGAGTATAAGAATAGATTAATGGCTAACATCAAAGGGAACCCAAAAGTCTTTTATAAATATATAAATAGTAAAAGGATAGTCAAAGGAAGGGTGAGACTGATTAGGGACAAAAAAGGAGATCTTCTTGTGGAGGCAGAGGACATGACTGAGGTACTAAATAAATACTTTGCATCCGTCTTCACTAGAGAAGAGGATGCTGCCATTGTAGCAGTAAAGGAGGAGGTAGTAGCAATATTAGATAGGATAGAAATCGATAAAGAGATCATACTTAAAAGATTGGCAGTACTCAAAAGTAGAAAAGTCCCCCAGTCCAGATGGGATGCATTCTAGGTTTTGAGGGAAGGGTGGAAATTGCGGAGGCTCTGGCCACAATCTTCCAAAACAGCTTAGAAATGGGGACAGTGCCAGAGGACAGGAGGATTGAAAATATTACACCCCTGTTCAAAAAAGGGGAGAGTGATAAACCCAGCAATTACAGGCCTGTCAGCCTAATGTCAGTGGTGGGGAAACTTTGAGACAATAATCCAGGACAAAATTAATTGGCTCTTGGAAAAGTATGGGGTAATAAGTAAAAGTCAACACAGATTTGTTAAAGGAAAATCATGTTTGACTAACCTGATTGAGTTCTTTGATGAAGTAACAGAGAGGGTTGATGAGGTTAGTGCAGTTGATGTGTATATGGACTTTCAAAAGGCATTTTTAAAAATTATTCGTTCATGGGATGTGGGCGTCGCTGGCGAGGCCGGCATTTATTGCCCATCCCTAATTGCCCTCGAGAAGGTGGTGGTGAGCCGCCTTCTTGAACCGCTGCAGTCCGTGTGGTGACGGTTCTCCCACAGTGCTGTTAGGAAGGGAGTTCCAGGATTTTGACCCAGCGACAATGAAGCAATGGCGATATATTTCCAAGTCGGGATGGTGTGTGACTTGGAGGGGAACGGCAGGTGGTGTTGTTCCCATGTGCCTGCTGCTCTTGTCCTTCTAGGTGGTAGAGGTCGCGGGTTTGGGAGGTGCCACACAATAGACTTGTTAGCAAAATGAAAGCTCATGAGATTAAAGGTTTAGTGGCAGCGTGGATGCAAAATTGACTAAAGGACAGAAAGCAGAGAGTAGGGGTAAATGGTTGCTTTTTTTAAAAAAAAAGACTGAAGGGAAGCATGCAGTGGTGTTCCCCAGGGGTCAGTATTAGAACCACTTCTCTTTTTGATATATATTAATGACCTGGACTTGGGTATACAGAGTATAATTTCAGTTTGCAGATGACATGAAACTTGGTAATGTAGCAAACAATGGAGGATGGAGGAGGATAGTAATAAGCTTCAGGAGGACAGACAGATTGGTGAAGTTGGCAGACACATGGCAGATGAAATTTAACAGAGAAGTGTGAAGTGATGCATTTTGGTAGGAAGAATGAGGAAAGGCAATATAAACTAAATGGTACAATTTTAAAGGGGGTGCAGAAACAGAGACCTGGGGGTATTTGTACACAAATCTTTGAAGGTGGAAGGACAAGTTGAGAAGACGGATAAAAAAGCATACGAGATCATGGGCTTTATTAATAGAGGCATAGAGTACAGAGGCAAATAAATTATGCTAAACCTTTATAAAAACTGGTTAGGACTCAGCTGGAGTATTGTGTTCAATTCTGGGCATCACACTTTAGGAAAGAGGTTAAGTCCTTAGAGAAGGTGCAGAAGAGATTTACTAGAATGTTACCAGGGATGAGGGACTTCAGTGATGTGGAGAGACTGGAGAAGGTAGAGTTATTCTCCCTAGAACAGAGAAGGTTAAGGGGAGATTTGATAGAGTTGTTCAAAATTATGAACAGTTTTGATAGAGTAAATAAGGAGAAACTATTTTCAGTGGCAGAAGGGTCGGTAACCAAAGGACACAGATTTAAGGTGATCGGCAAAAGAGCCAGAGGTGACATGAGGAAACATTTTTTTATTCCGCGTGTTGTAATGATCTGGATTGTACTGCTTGAAAGGGTGGTGGAAGCAGATTCAATAGTAACTTTCAAAAAGGGAATTGGATAAATATTAAGGGAAAAAAATTACAGGGCTAAGGGGAAAGAGCAAAGGAATGGATTTATTTGGATAGCTCTTTCAAAGAGCCGGCACAGGCACGATGGGCCAAATGGCCTCATGTGCTGTACCATACTATGATACTAATTAGATGGTCTTCAACAGTAATTATGCCTGATGCCAAAAAATCAGGAATCCTTCTTTCATACAGCTGTTGAATTTTTGAGACAGTCCAGAGGCAGTAGTAGATCGTTTAAATCTAATTTTCACATGGCCAACCACGATTGTGGATTGCCAGGAGGACTTGATGCCTATGGCTTGATTTGCCATTGGGCTAACTCAGTCTGATTATTTGGCCAGTTTATTTTTGTCACTTCTTTATCCACTGTCATCTTTCCTCCTTCCCGGTTCTTGGCTCCTATTTCATCAAGCACAGATAGGAAACCTGATCCTTATATCCTCAAAACGTGCAAGTCTCTCAATTCCTGAAATATTCTTCCATATGTGTTGCTATTTTATCAGTCAGAAGCTGGCCTGAAGTTTGCCACTTGAATAATGTATTTTAAATTGCTGTGCAGCAATGCTGCAAATACAAAATGTGTCCCAGTGTCTACTCAGAATAATACACCAATTCAGTGTTATTCAATCAGGATTGTTCATGGGCAAACTACTGATTTAAGTAAATATGATTAAAATGGTATCTTGATGCTTTGTAATGGACAAGTAACTTTTACACTCATTTTAATTATGGATTTTTTTTCCTGGCTACAAAGAAAACGTCAGTAAAAGTATTAACTTAAGTGAGTCAGCTCTAATAAAACAAGATGCTGTATGGCTTATAACACAACTGGTATAAGGTCATTGAAATATGAATTTCTAACAGGCAGATCATGTTTGACTAATTTTAAGGAAATCACAGACTTTATTGTAAAAGGGAATGTGGTAGATGTTGAATACTTGGATTTTCAGAAAATATTTGACGACATGTTACATAAGAGGTTTGTTATGAAAATTAAGGCACACTGTATTAAAGGGAGCAGTGTAGAAATTGGCATAATCTCTACCCCAATATTCTTTCATGGATAAAGTGGTAGCTAGGAGACGGGAAGCAAACAGTAGGAAGAAAAGGATTGGATTGATGGGATATGGATAGCAATGTGCTCCAGAAATCTGTGTTGGGACCACTTCTGTTTTCCAGTTACATAAAAGAGTTTGACATAGGCACAAGAGGAATTATATTAAAGTTTGCTGAAGATACCAAATTATAGGGCTTGGTAAACTGTGAGGAAGCGTGCAGGAGATTGTAGGAGGCCATAGACATCTTCACATGGAGGGCAGATAAGTGGCAGATGCAGTTCAATGCAGAGAAATGTGAAGTTGTTCATTTTGGGTAAAAAAAAAACGAAAGGCAATGGCCTAGAATTTGTCTTGCAACGCCTGTTTTTTGGGTGCTAAATGGCCTCCCATGCCTCCAATATGATGGCCTCCATCCTCTCCTGCTCCCCTCCATGATAATGGCTTACAAAGGGTATGCCTATAGGGAATGTAATCCTTGCTAGTGAGAAGCCCTGACTGTGTGGAGGTCGACAGAATCTCACAGGGGTCTCTCACTCCCACTTGGTAATCAGAGGCAAGTCCATTGGCCTTCATTTACATATTATAATTAGGTGGCTTGGGACTCTGCAGATGGCTAGTGGGGCAGGACATAGCTCATTAGCAATTCAATGGGATTGATTTTATAGTGAAAAATCAGCAGAAATGGCTTTAGTCCCAATGTGCTGTCCAGGAAAAATACTTGCTCCAGAATATTTCACCACAAGCTACTGGTCAGGCAGACGTTATAGTATTATTTAAAATGGAATTAGAATGTGAAAAAGAACAGGAAATGAGAAAGGGTCAGGGGAATGGGATTGCTGCAGATACACCAGCTAAAGAATTAGCACCAACATGGGTGAGATGGCCAAATGGCCTCCTTCTGTTTTGTGATTTTTATCATTTTATGATCCCATAAATATCAGAATTTCCCCCCCAATAACTGTCTCAATAGATATTTTTAATCTACCATCAGGAGTCATTTACATCTGTGTTACATTCACATCAAACACTGCCACTTGCCTCTAAAGCAATCAACACAAAGTCAAACCTGATTTCTCACTTGATTGTAACTCAGCTTCAAAATAACCAAGACTCAGAAAAGAGGGCCCCAGTATTTTATGCGTTTTTATATTGGAGAGGAGGGGGTCATGTGTGATTCTGTCAATGTGAATCACAGTGGAGCCCTGCAAGATAAACTAAAGGAAGTCATGTAAATGCCAGAACAAATTATTTAGAAAGTGATTCAATTATATCAACATTGTCAGGAAGTACACTGCAGCTCAGACACTTGCAGAGCAGACAGTACGAAAACTCAGCGCCTGATGCCACTTTGTATTTTGGCATCAAGAAAAGTTTTCAATGACAGGAATTAAGTTAATATATTTTCCGATGATTCAAACCAAACATGGATCAATTATGATTTTTTAAGTAATGTCTGCAAAGCAGTTTTATTGGCTAAAGTGCTAGAGAATATTCTTCAAGGGTGAAAACATGCAGACCTTGAAATGAAGGTGTGTAAAGATTAGTGAATGAATCTTTAGTGCATTCTTAACAGTTATTTTAAAATAGTTAAATATGGATTAAGGATTTTAATGCCAACCTAGTAATCATTCATATACTAATCCCCCACAGAATAATTTCAAGGCCCTGTACAAATGCTGAGATTCTTCTAGCAA
Source organism: Heptranchias perlo (assembly GCF_035084215.1). Classification (NCBI taxonomy): domain Eukaryota; kingdom Metazoa; phylum Chordata; class Chondrichthyes; order Hexanchiformes; family Hexanchidae; genus Heptranchias; species Heptranchias perlo. Next base: position 108,082,228 of record NC_090327.1, read on the forward strand.
CCATCAACCACATACTATGTAAGATCCCCAGCTATGAGGACAGTCCATCTGTTTCCAGCCCTCTGCTCATCATCACTGCAGAAAGATTTGAGAGCGAGTCCACTGATGCTGCCCTCCTTTCTGTGCAGAAAATATGCCACCTACATTTGCTGCCTCTCCTTGGCAATAGCAATAACTTGCATTCTTATAGAACCTTTAACGTAGTAAATTGTATCAAAGGCACTGCACAGGAGCGTTAAACAAAATTTGACACTGAGCCACATAAGGAGATATTGGGACAGGTAAACCTTGGTCAAAGAGGTAGGTTTTAAGGAGCATCTTAAAAAGGAGGAGAGCGAGGCGGAGGGGTTTAGGGGGCAATTCCATAGCTTAAGGCTCAGGCAGCTGAAGACATGGCCGCCAGTGGTGGAGCGATTCAAATCGGGGATGCGCAAGAGGCAAGAATTGGAGGAGTGCAGAGATCTCGGAGGGCTAGAGGAGGTAACAGAGATAGGGAGAAGCAAGGCCATGATGGGATTTGAAAACAAGGATGAGAATATTAAAAAAAAAGAGGACCAGGAGCCAATGAGGCTCAACGAGCACAGGGGTGATGGGCGAATGGGACTTGGTGCGAGTTAGGATATGGGCAGCAGTTTTGGATGAGCTCAAGTTTATGGAGGGTGGAAGATGGGAGGCCTGCCAGGAGAGCATTGGAATAGTCGAGTCTAGAGATAACAAATGCATGGATGAGGGTTTCAGCACCAAAATGGTATCTAACGCTCAACTCAACGCACAGTCTTAACCCCGACCAACTGAACGCGTCTTAGAGTGCCCGGAAAATCCCCACCAGCGCTATTTAAAGGGACCATGCAAGATTTACAGGTTAGTGGTTGGATTATTGCTTCTGGCTGCTGAGACATTTGTAACTGTTTTTGGAGGTTTTCTATACTTGAATACTAAGACTAGGGGACATAGCTTAACATTTAGAGCCAGGACGTGCAGAAGTGAAGTTAGGAAATGCTTCTACACGCAAAGGGTAGGAGAAGTTCTGCAAACGGCAATTGATGCTAGCTCACTTGTAAATGTTAAATCTGAGATTGATAGATTTCTGTGAACCAAGGGTATTAAGGGATATGGGGCTAAGGTAGGTATATGGAGTTAGGTCACAGCTCCGCCATGATCTCATTGAATGGCGGAACAGGCTTGAGGTACTAAATACCACTTGCTGCCTCCTGATATGCGCCACCTTCTCCTGCAAGAAAGCGGGACATGTGCTTGTCATGGTTGAATAGCTGTCAACATGTGTGGCCTGTGAGTTGTGGGTGGGCAGCTTGCAACAGTGGTAATGTGTAAGGGTGAAAAGAAGCATCTGATTGGAAGAGTTGAGTACTGAGGGAAAGAGTTTGTTGGTAGTTGGGTGATGGGGGTAGTGCATGGAGCAGTAGATGTGGCTAGTGGTAGCTTGGTGGGCTAGGGGAAGAGAGGCAAGCGGCAGAGTCAGCTGAACGGATGTTCTCAATCTTAGTGACAAAAAAATCCATGAGCTCCTCGCACTTTGTTGGAAGTGAGGGTGGAGGGGTTCAAGAAGATGATTTCTAGTGAAGAGAAGCCAGGGGTTATCTTTGCATTCCAGGGTGACACTGGAATAGTGAGCAGTTTTGGCAGAGGAAAGCAGGACCCAATAGTGTTTCATGTGATCCAGCCAGATCGGGCAATGAATGACAAAACCAGTTGTCCACCATAAACGTTCAAGTCTGCACCCCTTGGAATTAAGGGAGCAATGATGGGGGCTCTACCGGGGGAACGGCCAGGATGCAAGAGAGTAATGGCAGGTTTTTGAGGCTGACAATTCACTGTGCGATTAGTTAGAACTCAGCAAGGCAGTACACCAACCCAGAGCTCTGCTGGATTATCCGTGCTGTGCATATAGGCTAAAGAATATTGTTTAAGTAAAAGCTAAAAAAATCTTGAGTAGCATCAATGTCTGTACCTAAAAAGAGTCACATAATAAATTTCATACCTTACTGTTTATGTATTTCTTAAAACAATTTGCCAAATGTGTATTTTGTCAAAATTAAGGAAATCATATGAATAAAAAGTGAAAATTAGACACAAAATGGCTACAAAGAGATTAAAGTTCAAGCTCTAATTATGTGAAGCAGACACGCATTCACACCCCTGGCAGGTATGTTTCTGACACAGACATCTTCATGAATCCCATTTCTCACCAGCAGTGTGAATTGCTGCTTAACAGGATTGTTCTGGTTTATAGTTCTTCAAATGCCACTAAAAATAATACAGGCTGGAAAAAAAGATTATCTTTAATTGAAATATCTTCCCAATAGAGTCCAATTTATACTATTAATTATGTTTCCTATCATCGCATCTAAACAAGCAAGCAATAAATAGAAAATTGATTATTTTCTCTTTTACCAGCATCTGTAGGCAAATGTCATTAACTAAGGAGAATTTCATTGGAAATCTGATTGTCTGGCTTTATGATGACAGGCAATTTACTGCTGTTTACTCAGATCAACAAGAAAACTGATTCAAATATCAACAATGAAACATTATTAGTCTTTTTTAATGAACTAGTAGATCCCTGTGGCATTGCTCTTTGTAAGTCGGGTGTTATGCTGTTCTAATAACAAGAACTATGTAATACACAATATACTGCTGTTAAGGTACATCCGTGCTTAGCCTGGCCTCTCCTTTAAGACCGCAAAGTCTAATTGCTGGGGTCACTCAGAGGTTAATTGCTGTTGGCAAGGGAAGTTTGCAGGTAAATTTCCAGCTCCCAGTCTGAAGATACTAGCATTGTTGATATATTGAAGTGTGACAACTGAAGCATAACATGTGTGCTATGTGCAAGACTTTTCTTTACATATAGATAGGCAAATTTGTTGGTGCTGAAAATCCAGTGGTGTGAGAAGGTAGATGTGAGGTGAGTCGGAGATCCAGTAGATTTCTGCCCGAAGTAAGATCTGGCCCAAATCCTAGTTGGGACAAGAGCGGACAAGTTTTCCACCCACCAGCTCCCCACAACCCAAAGACTGCTTTGGGGCTGTGACTGCAGGAATTCCTGGGCATCCTGGGGAATTCTATTACACTCTCCTTAGGTCCGACAGAGCTTACGTCAGTTAAGAGCTGTAATGAGTCGGTTATGGGCCTGGTAAAGGCCTCAAGACTGCCTGACAGAAAGGTAATTGATTCCAGCAGGGATCGATTATCTTCTCCAATCTGTCCATTTCATCCCTGTAGGGAGAAGACAAATTTAAGGACCTTAAATCTGTTGCCGTTCAATGGCTTCTTGTTCCCTCTACTGGAACAGCGGAGTGCCACTCTAACTTTCCAGCTAGCAGTTGGGGCAGGCACTTCTATTGTGTCTGCACAGGTGTGGGCCACCCACACCGTCTATTGAAATGAACCTGGCTCCGAAATTTGAAATGGGGTCAACGTCAATGACCATGGGCAGCCAGGAGTTCCACTAAGTTAGTCTTCCGGTAGCGGATCAAGCATCCTGGATTTTCGATTCCCTTGTATTCTACAAAGTTTTTTTAAAAATTTGTTCATGGGACGTGGACGTCACTGGCAAGGCCAGCGTTTGTTGCCCACCCCTAATTGCCCTTAAGGTGGTGGTGAGCCGCCTTCTTGAACCGCTGCAGTCCGTGTGGTGAAAGTTCTCCCACGGTGCTGTTAGGTAGGGAGTTCCAGGATTTTGACCCAGCGACGACGAAGGAACGGCGATATATTTCCAAGTGGGGATGGTATGTGACTTGGAGGGGAACGTGCAGGTGGTGTTGTTCCCATGTGTCTGCTGCACTTGTCCTTCTAGGTGGTAGACGTCACGGATTTGGGAGGTGCTGTTGAAGAAGCCTTGATGAGTTGCTGCAGTGCATCCTGTGGATGGTACACACTGCAGCCACGGTGCACCGGTGGTAAAGGGAGTGAATGTTTAGGGTGGTGGATGGGATGGATGTCAGCACCAGAGAATGAATACCTTTGCTCTTTTAAAATGCAGCTCCATTACCTGACATTCCCAGGTCATGTATTGCAATCTGTAGGTGCAGAATAATGGCTCCTATGTTATGGACACTGGCACAATTTGCATAAATTAAAGCTTAGGCCCTTGCATAAATAAAAACAAAAAGTGCTGGAAACGCTCAGCAGGTCAGAGTACCTCGATGGAGAGAGAAACATAGGGATAACGTTTAGAGTCCTTTTGTCAGCCTTTGCAGTATTTTGCTTGTTATCCTTGCGTAAATGTTGTAATAAGAAGACAGGTACCCATTTATCATGGCCAAATAACTGCCACCCGAGAATTCATGTATCCAGTTCACAGCTCACCTGATATGGCACAATGAGGTGGGTGACAAACCTATTCAGCACTCTAGAAACCTGGAGAGCCAACTTCATGCTAAGCTTCAACAGAATTACTTCATTTATGGGCCATAAGATTGACAGCAAAATTGTTCAATCAAGTTGTACTGAAACTGGTGACCAGAACACGTGTTAACTGCTCTTCATTGTCTATGTGATCTCCTGCACTAGTGTTGATTGCCTAAAGAAGTTGGAGAGGAATCTTCCAGATTTCTTCCCTAATTGGCCTGGGTTTTTAACCTAGTTTTTCACCTCTCCCAGGAAATCTGGGAGGGTGAAGTATATTGTATTGTGATGCACTAAGCATCACAATTATATGAGACAGGCGAGATGGATCAGAGGGTCTTTTCTAGTCTGTCATTTTCATACATTTGTATGGTTGTTTTAATGAGCTTTGACACAAATGGGATTAGGAGTACTTGTCTGCAGTTGGTGAATCTAACATGTGAATAAGTACAATGTTTAATGATCTCCAAATCATAACCCAGACCTTTCTGTTTCTGCTGGGAACACAATAGCTATGTTTAGGGAAGGAAACATGCCGCCCTTATCCGGTCTGGTCTGTGTGACTCCAGACCCACAGCAATGTGACTGATTCTTAATCGCCCTCTGAAATGGCCTAGCAAGCCACTCAGCTGTACAATCTCGCGACAAAAATAATCATAAGAATAAAACCGGATGGACCACCCGGCATCGGACCACTAGGCACCGGCCACGACAAAGGCAAACCAAGCCCAGTTGTCATGCAAAGTCCTCCTCACTAACATCTGGGGACTTGTGCCAAAATTGGGAGAGCTGCCCCACAGACTAGTAAAGCAACAGCCTGACAGCCATATTCACAGAATCATAACTTTCGGCCAACTTCCCAGACTCTCCCACCACCATCCCTGGGTATGTCCTGTCCCACCAGCAGGAGAGACCCACCAGAGGTGGCGGTACAGGGATATACAGTCAGGAGGGAGTGGCCCTGGGAATCCTCAACATTGACACCGGACCCCATGAAATCTCATGGCATCAGGTCAAACATGGACAAGGAAACCTCCTGCTGATTACCACCTACCACTCTTCCTCAGCTGATGAATCAGTCCTCCTCCATGTTGAGCACCACTTGGAGGAAGCACTGAGTGTAGCAAGGGCACAGAATGTACTCTGGGTGGGGGACTTCAATATCCATCACCAAGAGTGGCTCGGTAGCACCACTACTGACCGAGCTGGCATAGTCCTGAAGGACATAGCTGCCAGACTGGGCCTGTGGCAGGAGGTGAGCAAACCAACATGAGGGAAAAACCTACTTGACCTCGTCCTCACCAATCTACCTGTCGCAGATGCATCTGTCCATGACAGTATTGGTAGGAGTGACCATCGCACAGTCCTTGTGGAGACGAAGCCCCGTCTTCGCACTGAGGACACCATCCAACATGTGTGGCAATACCACCATGCGAAATGGGACAGATTCAGAACAGATCTAGCAGCTCAAAACTGGGCATCCATGAGGCACTGTGGGCCATCAGCAGCAGCATTGTATTCCAGCACAATCTGTAACCTCATCGCCTGGCATATTCCTCACTCTACCATTACCAACAAGACAGGGGATTATCCCTGGTATAATGAAGAGTGCAGAAGAGCATGCCAGAAGCAGCACCAGGCGTACCTAAAAATGAGGTGCCAACTTGGTGAAGTTACAACTCAGGACTACATACATGCATGCTAAACAGCAAAAGCAACATGCTATAGACAGAGCTAAGTGATTCCACAACCAACAGATCAGATCAAAGCTTTGCAGTCCTGCCACATCCAGTCATGAATGGTGGTGGACAATTAAACAACTAATGGGAAGAGGCGGCTCTGCAAACATCCCCATCCTCAATGATGGCAGAGTCCAGCATGTGAGTGCAAAAGACAAGGCTGAAGCGTTTGCAACCATCTTCAGCCAGAAGTGCAGAGTGGATGATCCATCTCGGCCTCCTCCCGATAAGCCCACCATCACAGAAGCCAGTCTTCAGCCAATTCGATTCACTCCACCTGATATCAAGAAACGGCTGCGTGCACTGGATACAGCAAAGGCTATGGGCCCCGACAACGTCCCAGCTGTAGTGCTGAAGACTTGTGCTCCTGAACTAGCCGCACCTCTCGCAAACTGATCTAATACAGCTACAACACTGTCATCTACCCAAGAATGTAGAAAATTGCCCAGGTATGTCCTGTCCAGAAAAAAAAAAGGACACATCCAATCCAACCAATTACCGTCCAGTCTACTCTCAATCATTATTTCTGACCTTATGGTGGAGGGAAGGTCATTGATGAAGCAGCTGAAGATGGTTGGGCCTAGGACACTGCCCTGGGGAACTCCTGCTAAAATGTTTTGGGGCTGAGATGATTGGCCTCCAACAACCACTGCAAGCGATGGAAGGTGTTGTCAACAGTGCTATCAAGCGACACTTACTCACCAATAACCTGCTCACCGATGCTCAGTTTGGGTTCCACCAGGACCACTCGGCACCAGACCTCATTACAGCCTTGGTCCAACCATAGACACAAGAGCTGAATTCCAGGTGAGGTGAAAGTGACTGCCCTTACCATCAAGGCAGCATTTGACCGAGTGTGGTATCAAGGAGCCCTAGAAAAATTGAAGTCAATGGGAATCAGGGGGAAAACTCTCCAGTGGCTGGAGTCATACCTAGCACAAAGGAAGATGGTAGTGGTTGTTGGAGGCCAATCATCTCAGCCCCAGGACATTGCTGCAGGAGTTCCTCAGGGCAGTGTCCTAGGCCCAACCATCTTCAGCTGCTTCATCAATGACCTTCCCTCCATCATAAGTTCAGAAATGGGGATGTTCACTGATAATTGCACAGTGTTCAGTTCCATTCACAACACCTCAGATAATGAAGCAGTTCATGCCCACATGCAGCAAGACCTGGACAACATCCAGGCTTGGGCTGATAAGTAGCAAGTAACATTCAAGCCAGACAAGCGCCAGGCAATGACCATCTCCAACAGGAGAGTCTAACCACCTCCCCTTGACATTCAATGGCATTACCATCACCGAATCCCCCACAATCAACATCCTGGGGGTCACCATTGACCAGCCACATAATACTGTGGCTACAAGAGCCGGTCAGAGGCTGGGTATTCTGCAGCGAGTGACTCATCTCCTAACTCCCCAAAGCCTTTCCACCATCTACAAGGCACAAGTCAGGAGTGTGATGGAATACTCTCCACTCGCCTGGATGAGTGCAGCTCCAACAACACTCAAGAAGCTCAACACCATCCAGGACAAAGCAGCCCACTTGACTGGCACCCCATCCACCACCCTAAACATTCACTCTCTTCGCTACCGGCGCACCATGGCTGCAGTGAGTACCATCCACAGGATGCACTGCAGCAACTTGCCAAGGCTTCTTCAACAGCGACCTCTACCACCTAGAAGGACAAGGGCAGCAGGTACATGGGAACAACACCACCTGCACGTTCCTCTCCAAGTCACACACCATCTCGACTTGGAAATATATCACCATTCCTTCATTGTCACTGGATCAACATCCTGGAACTCCCCACCTAACAGCACTGTGGGAGAACCTTCACCACACTAACTACAGCAGTTCAAGACGACAGCTCACCACCACCTTCAAGGGCAATTACGAATTGGCAATAAATGCTGGCCTCGCCAGCGACACCCACATCCCATGAACGAATATATTAAAAAAATTGGACCTCAACATTCCAGATCAGTCAAAAAAGTCTTCATAACATTCCAGAAACAAACCATCCCACATTTTCCTGTGCAGCTCTCTCCCAGAGAGTGTCATTGCCTGGAACTCTTGTTTCCATGTGGTCTAAATTCAGAGATAACCTCCATTTGCTGAACCAAGGTTGCTGTCATTTCTCCAGGTATTTTATTGGTTCCAACCACTGCCAAGGTCAATTTTATGAGAGTATCAAGAGGCATCTGTCTTTCTAGCAGTACTTATTGGTGGTACCCTGGTGTTATTCCATCTAATGTACAAAGGTTATTGAATGTTATATATCACCCCTGTTTTCCTTGTGCTATATTGGCTCCTTGTCTTTAACATTTTAAATTTAAAATTCTCTGCATCTTTAAATATCTCCATGACCTTATCTCACCCTTTCTCTGCAATCTCCTCCACCCCCACCCATTCCATTCCTCTCATTCTGGTCTTTCGTGTATCCCCCCCTCTTCTTTTCACCACTAGTGGCTGTGCCTTCAAGTGCCTGGATCCTACTCTCTCGAATTCCCTCCCTAAATTTCTCTGCCTCTCCACCTTCCTATCCTTTAAACCTGCTGGATACTCTTCTCTTTGATTAAGCTTTTGGTCATCCTTCCTAACCTTGCCCTTCATGGCTCAGTGTCTATTTTCCTTCCTATGAAGCACCATGGGGCATTCTTTACATTAAAAGTGCTATGTAAATTTAAAATGTTATAATTGCCAGTAACCTTGTCTTGGAATTTTACACAAATATGCTTTTGTAATCTTATCTTCCTATATTGAGAATGGGCATGGGCTAGCACTAGAGCACAGTAGACACTTCATTGTGGAATTTTATTTCCCTAGTGTGGCTGACTCCATAACACATAAGGATCAATGTCATAATTGTCTGATGTAGGTCATCTACAACAATGAAATATAAATCAATATTACATGCCTTGTCCTATAACAGATTCTATTGATGTTGAAGATTTGATAGTGACATATGCTTTTAAAATATATACTACCTCTAAACCTTAGTAGCTAAGAAATCAGATAACCTTTCTATGATTCTATGAAGCAAGGAAGGATTCTTCAGCTCACCAGATGTTTTCCCCATCGTCCATGTACAATTTGCACTGTCATGGAATCTACACCACCCACACAAAACTCTAAGTTGTGCCATGCTCCCTTTTCACAAAAACAATCAAATGAAACTGCAGGATATAAATCCAGATTTACAATCCATACTAATCTTACAAAAACTATGCCATTTCAATGTCTATCATTTTCCACCTTCCTCTATTTGACAGATAATTAGTTACCATTATGTTAAGTATTAATTCTCCACAAATTTACATCCAGAAAAAAAGTGATTTTTTTTTGTACTTAATGAGTTGCAGTTACAAGCCCTTCATAGGCCAGAGTCACAGTCTTTTCCTTTGTCTCCCACTGACAGCCTTTCCTTTGGTTTCTGGCCTTTCTCACAGCCTGCAGCCTTTCCTTTTGGTTTCCGGCCTCTCTCACAGCCTGCAGCCTTTCCTTTTGGTTTCCGGCCTCTCTCTCAGCCTGCAGCCTTTCCTTTTGGTTTCCGGCCTTTCTCTCAGCCTGCAGCCTTTCCTTTTGGTTTCTGGCCTTTCTCACAGCCTGCAGCCTTTCCTTTTGGTTTCCGGCCTCTCTCACAGCCTGCAGCCTTTCCTTCTGGCTTTATCCCTTTCCACCTGTGGCTGAAGGTTTTGTTTTTCTTCCAAAGATGAATGGTTTGCAGCAAGATTCGTCGCTTCATTTGAAATTAGACTTTTTAGGTGCAATTTTAACACTGCCAGCCCGACTTCAACGTGGCGAGCAAGAGGTTAAAATCGCTGTAGAGGATTTAGTGCAGTTCCTGTCAGCTGCCATATTAACCAGTTTTTTTTTTTAACAAGGTGCTCACTAGAGACAGTCAGGTACCTCAATACATGCAAATCAGGATCTTATGACACAGTTAAACGGAAAATCACGGCTGTCTCACCCAGCATCCACCTCACCCGTAAAACCTAGCGGGATGGGTCTCAGAGCCACTGAAGCAGTATTTAAAGGGACACTCAGCTGCAGATAATTAGATCATAGGATCTGTGTGCCATTGTGCTGTTAGATTCCTGGGAGAGTTTCTAGCTTCCAGATCGCTACTTATAGAATCATACAGTACAGAAGGAGGCCATTTGGCCCATCATATCTATGCCGGCTTTTTGAAAGAGCTATCCAATTAGTCCCACTCCCCTGTTCTTTCCCCACAGCCCTGCAAATTTCTTCTTTTCAAGTATATATCTAATTCCCTTTTGAAAGTTACAATTGAATCCCCTACCACCACCCTTTCAGGTAGTACACTCCAGATCATAACTAGCTGCGGAAAAAAAATTTCTCCTCATTTCCCACGTGGATTTTTTGCCAATTATCTTAAATCTATGTCCTCTGGTTACCGACCCTCCTGCCAGTGGAAACAGTTTCTCTATCTACTCTGCCTAGACCCCTCAATTTTGAGCACCTCTATCCAATCTCCCTTTAACCTTCTCTGTTATAAGAACAATCCCAGGCTCTCTGGTCTCTCCTCATAACTGAAGTCCTTCATCCCTGGTACCATTCTAGTAAATCTCCTCTGCACCTTCTCCAATGCCTTTACATCCTTCCTAAAGTGTGGTGCACAGAATTGGACACAATACTCCAACTGAGGCCTAACCAGTGATTTATAAAGGCTTACTATAACTTCCTTGCTTTTGTAATCTGTAAAGCCAAGGGATCCCATATGCTTTTTTTTTAAAAAAACAGCCTTATCAACTTGTCCTGCCACCTTCAAAGTTTTGTGAATGTGAACCCCCAGCTCTGTTCATTGCCATGGTTCTGCCCATTTCACCATGCTGGCCATGTCTTCCTGAAGTTTATACTTGATATTTTTTTGCCTTACTTGCCCTTAGTAAGCTCTATCTGCTTATCGTGGGTGCTATTATTGCCAGTTTCATTTGGATGGTGGGACAATTGGAGGGAGAGAGGCAGCAGCACCAGCAACCAGCAGCAGCACTTATTAGAAGACAGCACATGGGGGCTGCTCATAGGAGGCCATACCCAGCACACAGTGCGTACAGGCCAAGAGTCACTTTCTTGGATCTATTTGAGGAGCGTGCATCAGGTGACTGCACTTCTCCAGCAGGCTGCCACAGACCTCTGCATTTTCCTACAACAGGACCTGCTGTTATCTGGAGCAGGGGGCCAAGCTTTGTCAGTGGCTGTGAAAGTCACCACAACCTTTAACTTCTTTGCCGCTGGCTCCTTCCAATCTGCTACCAGGGACATCTACCACATCTCCCAGTCTGCAGTACACAGGTGCATTAAGCAGCTAGGGCTAATCAGTACATCACATACCCCATTGACTTCAGTAGGAGAAAGCTCAAATTTGCAGCAGTGGCTGGCTTCCCTCACACCTGGGTGTCATAGACTAGCACACATGTCGCATCAGGACACTAGAACACCAGCCAGCAGCATTTGTAAAGGAGGAAGGGCTACTGCTCCATTAATGTCCAGGTAGTCTCCGATCACAGTCATAGGATCATGCAAGTTAGTGCAAGGTAAACAGACAGCTGTTAGAATGCATTTATCCTACAACACTCAACCATCCCCCCCAGTATTCACCCATTCCACCAACTTGACGGGATGGCTGCTGGGGGACAAGGGATACCCCCTACACATGTGGTTCACGTAGCCCCTCTGAAACCCCATCAACCCCTGAACAACACAGGTATAATCAAAGTCAGGAGACCACTAGGATCATTATTGAGCACATCATAGGGCTGCTCAAACAGAGGTTGAGGTGTCTGGACAAGTCTGGGGGCTCCCAAAGTATTCCCCATGAAGAGTGTCCTGCATTGTGGTATTGTGCTACATACTGCACATCACCACCATACAGAGAGGCCTGCTTTTGGAGGAGGCAGAGCAACAGCAGTCCTCATCAGACGAGGAAGACCGGGGGAATGCAAGGAACAGAAGAAAAAGGAGGGCCACATCAATGCCTTGCAGCAAGAGATGTGAAGGATGACTTAATTGCTCAGTCATTCCAGTGACCAGTTCATTCCCCTGCCTTGAACAATTACAGCATCCCCTCTGCATTAACAGCCCTGGTTACATCCTTCACCACTTCTGTAATCCTGCATTAAAGAATATTGAAATCATTCAGCCAAGTTTTAAAAACAATGGCATATTGACAATGCAGACTCAGAAGCTGCTATAAAACCAACTTGCAAAGTGATAGCCATCTTTGATGTTTTAGATAATCAAGTGCAATATCGTGTTCCAGGCTTATTCATCAACTGATTAACCTCACATGAGGGCTTCAGCAAAGAAGTCCCCCCTCTGTAAGGCTGACACCCTCTCTCAGTTGCTAAGTGACTGATTGGGGTGGGTTGGAGCCCTCCCTCTCTGCAACCATTTCCCCATTTTATCATAAATCTATCTCACAGCATGGTTCTGAATCTTTCACATTGGCCAAAGGAAGGACTTATGTTGCAAGCCGAGGACATCTGAACCATGAAGTCAAACTTAGAATCATAGAATGGTTACAGCACAGAAGGAGGTCATTCGGCCCGTCAAGCCTGTGCCAGCTCTAAAAGCAATCCAGTGAGTCCCACTCCCCTGCCCTTTTTCTGTAGCCCTGCAGATTTTTCCCTTCAAGTACTTATCCAATTCCCTTTTGAAAGCCACAATTGAATCTGCCTCCACCACCCTAGCAGGCAGTACATTCCAGATCATAACCACTCGCAGCATAAAAACGTTTTTCCTCATGTCGCCTTTGGTTCTTTTGCCAATCACCTCAAATCACAACTTGTTTGATGTACGTCTTATAAAGGCACAGGCTTAACCTACATTAGACCTTGCTGTCATTGAAGATAGACATGAAGGAGTGAAGTGTTCTTCACCCTTCAGTGCAATCCTGAAGGTCTGTGTCCAGGCTAAAGTTGAAAAGCACCAGAATCCTCAGGTACTATAAACAAATAGGATGGGTACCCCTTCTCAGACTAGAGAATAGGATTTTGTTATGAGGCACAAATACCCTTGGTGATCCAACGTGTATGTTCAGGATTCAGTCCACAAGAAAGAGCTTCTTTGTCAGCCCAAAGTTCACTGTAAAATCTTGTTGATATCAAAAGGCAACATAATAGTATCACACTTGGGGGACCATCACGATATTCCACAGGTTAGCTCATTGTTCAATATGGTTCTTGGCACTCAACTGATCCCCAGGTGAATATCCTTTGTGAAAATGAACACCACAATTTCCACACTAGCACTCTTTACATTGTACCAGAGAAAACTAAGGACATTTAATAGACGTTTTAAACATTCTAAAAGATTTTGATAAACAGACTAGGAAAGGAATATTTCTTCCGCTTGGGGGGTCAGAGGCGAGAGATCATCAATTTAAAGCCATTTAAATAACATAGGGTACGGTAGCTTAGTAGTTATGTTACTGGACTAGTAATCCAGAGGCCTGGACTAATAACCTGGAGTCATGAGTTCAAATCCTGCCACAGCAGCTGGGGAATTTAAATTCAATTAATTAAATAAAATCTGGAATTAAAAAAAATTAATATCAGTAATGAAATCCATCTGGTTCTCGAATGCCCCTTAGGGAAGGAAACCTACCGTCCTTACCCCGTCTGGCCTATGTGACTCCGGGCCCACAACAATGTGGTTGATTCTTAATCAACCTCAGTTGTACAATCTCGCTACAGTAAGTCACAATAAGAATAAAACCAGACAGACCACTAGGCACTGGACACGACAAAGGCAAACCAAGCCGAGTCAACCTGCAAAGTCCTTCTCACTAGCATCTGGGGAATTGTGCCAAAATTGGGAGATCTGTCCCACAGAGTAGTCAAGCAACAGCCTGACATAGCCACTCTCATAGAATCATACCTTTCAGCCAACGAATCAGACACTTCCATTACCATCCCTGGGTATGTCTTGTCCCACCGGCAGGACAGACCCACCAGAGGTGGCGGTACAGTGATATACAGTCAGGAGGGAGTGGCCCTGGGAGTCCTCAACATTGACTCTGGATCCCATGAAATCTCATGGCATCAGGTCAAACATGGGCAAGGAAACCTCCTGCTGATTACCACCGACTGCCCTCCCTCAGCTGATGAATCAGTTCTCCTCCATGTTGAGCACCTCTTGGAGGTAGCATTGAGGGCAGCAAGGGCACAAAATGTACTCTGGGTGGGGGACTTCAATGTCCATCAAAAAGAGTGGCTCGGCAGCATCACTACTGACCGAGCTGGCAGAGTCCTGAAGGAAATAGCTGCCAGACTGGGCCTGCGGCAGGTGGTGAGTGAACCAACACAAGGGTAAAACCTACTCGACCTCATCCTTAATCTACCTGTTGCAGATAGATCTGTCCATGACAGTATTGGTAGGAGTTTCCACCGCAGTCCTTGTGGAGATGAAGGCCCGTCTTCACAGTGAGAATATCATCCAACGTGTTGTGTGGCACTACCACTGGGCTAAAAGGGATGGATTCAGAACAGATCTAGCAGCTCAAAACTGGGTAACCATGAGGCAATGTGGGCCAGCAGCAGAATTGTATTCCAGCACAATCTGTAACCTCATGGCCTGGCATATTCCTCACTCTACCGTTACCAACAAGCCAGGGGATCAACCCTGGTACAGAGGAGTATAGAAGAGCATGCCAAGAGCAGCACCAGGCATACCTAAAAATGAGGTACCAACCTGGTGAAGCTACAACACAGGACAACATGCATGCTAAACAGCAGAAGCAACATGCTATAGACAGAGCTAAGTGATTCCACAACGAATGGATCAGATCAAAGCTCTGCAGTCCTGCAAATTCCAGTCATGAATGGTGGTGGACAATTAAACAACTAACAGGAGGAGGAGGAGACTCTGTAAACATCCCCATCCTCAATGATGGCAGGGTCCAGCACATGAGTGCAAAAGACAAGGCTGAAGCGTTTGCAACCATCTTCAGCCAGAAGTTCCGAGTGGATGATCCATCTCGGCCTCCTCCCAATATCCCCACCATCACAGAAGCCAGTCTTCAGCCAATTTCGATTCACTCCACGTGATATCAAGAAACAGCTGAGTGCACTGGGTGCAGCAAAGGCTATGGACTCCCACAACATCCCAGCTGTAGTGCTGAAGACTTGTGCTCCAGAACTAGCTGCGCCTCTAGCCAAGCTGTTCCAGTACAGCTACAACACTGGCATCTAGCTGAACAATGTGGAAAATTGCACAGGTGTGTCCTGTCCACAAAAAGCAGGACAAATCCAATCCGGCCAATTACCACCCCATCAGTCTACTCTCAATCATCAGCAAAGCGATGGAACATGTCATTGACAGTGCTATCAAGTGGCACTTACTCACCAATAACCTGCTCAACAATGCTCAGTTTGGGTTCTGCCAGGACCACTCAGCTCCAGACCTCATTAGAACTTTGGTCCAAACATGGACAAAGGAGCTGAATTCCAGGAGGTGAGGAGTGACTGGCTTTGACATCAAGGCAGCATTTGACAGTTTGGCACCAAGGAACCCTAGTAAAACTGAAGTCAATGGGAATCAGGGGGAAAACTCTCCAGTGGCTGGAGTCATACCTACCACAAAGGAAGATGTTAGTAGTTGCTGGAGGCCAATTATCTCAGCCCCAGGACATTGTTGCAGGAGTTCCTCAGGGCAGTGTCCTAGGCTCAACCATCTTCAGCTGCTTCATCAATGACCTTCCCTCCATCATAAGGTCAGAAATGGGAATGTTCGCTGATGATTGCAGTGTTCAGTTCCATTCGCAACCCCTCAGATAATGAAGCAGTCCGTGTCCGCATGCAGCAAGACCTGAACATCATCCAGGCTTGGGCTGATAGGTGGCAAGTAACATTCGTGCCAGACAAGCGCCAGGCAATGAACATCTCGAACAAGAGAGAGTCTAACCACATCCCCTTGACATTCAACGGCATTACCATTGCCAAATCCCCATCAACATTCTGGGGGTTACCACTGATCAGAAACTTAACTGGACCAGAGTAGGTGAGCAGCTGGGTATTCTGTGGTGAGTGACTCACTTTCTGACTCCCCAAAGCCTTCCTGTCATCTATAAGGTACAAGTCAGGAGTGTGATGGAATACTCTCCACTTGCCTGGATGAGTGCAGTTCCAACAACAATCAAGAAGCTCAACATCATCCAGGACAAAGCAGCCCGCTTGATTGGCACCCCATCCACCACCCTAAACATTCACTCCCTTCACCACTGGCACACCGTGGCTGCAGTGTGTACCATCCACAGGATGCACTGCAGCAACTCACCAAGGTTTCTTCGACAGCACCTCCCAAATCCGCGACCTCTACTACCTAGAAGGACAAGGGCAGCAGGCACATGGGACCAGCACCACCTGCACATTCCCCTCCAAGTCACACATCATCCTCACTTGGAAATATATTGCCGTTCCTTCATCGTTGCTGGGTCAAAATCCTGGAACTCCCTACCTAACAGCACTGTGGGAGAACCTTCACCACATGGACTGCAGCGGCTCAAGAAGGCAGCTCACCACCACCATCTCAAGGGCAATCAGGGATGGGCAATAAATGTTGGCCTTGCCAGCAACACCCACATCCCATGAACAAATAAAAAATATTGTCACTAAGAAAGGAAGTGGTTAGGAGAAATTTATTTGTGTGGAAATTTATTTGTGCAGAAAGTTGTTAGGGCATGCAATGCTTTGCCACAGGGATTCATTAAGGTAGAGACCATTGCACCTTTTACAGGAAAAGTGGATAAATCTTTGAAGCAGAATTAAATAGAGGGCTATGGAGAAGGCAATGTGGCAGTTTTGGATTGCTCTAATGAACTGGCATACACACAATGGAGTGAATGGCTTCCTCCTGTGCTCTAAACTTCAATGGTTCTAATACTTTCAGAAATGCCTGCAACAACCACTCAAACTATTTCTTACAATACTATCCAACACAACATTGACGAAGACATAAAATAGGATATGTGACAGTAGAAAACCTTGCCTCACTTCTTTTTAAAGGGAATATTTCCCAGTGATCTCCCATTTATACTTAATCGATTTGGGAGGCAGAGTAGATATTTTCAATAAAATCCAACATTTGGCCATATACTCCCAGAGCTTCTAACTTCATGAGAGCCAGAAGAGATACTCAAAAGTCTTATGTAAATCAATGAAAATAGTGTAAATGAGTTACTCTGCTTACAATCTTATATAATTGTAAACAATTTTACAACACCAAGTTATAGTCCAGCAATTTTATTTTAGATAAAGCCACAACTGGCCGTACATTTCTCATGAGCAAAATATACCCTTTCCTTTCTGATCAATCCAAGGGCCTCTAAAGAATCCTGTATCTATGCTGTGACAACCCAAAGAAATACTTTAACAGTCATTAATATCAATAACATTACTCAATAGTTTGAGCTCACTATAATCTTGCTTCCTGTGGACAAAAGCCACAACTGTGCTCTGGATAACTGAGGGTTGCATACCTAAGACAGAATCCTATTCATCAGCCTCAAAGGGGCAGCTTAAAGATGAGTCAGCAGTTCCTTGTACCGATCTCTAAGCCTGTTGTCACCACCCTATCTCCTCTCAATGCCTAGAGTAACTTTTTAAGAATGAATATCATCCAGGCTTACTGCCCTACCCTTTGGATAGGTGGCACAGTGTGGAATCTGTTTTCTCCTCCAAAGTTGGTTCATTAAGGCCTTCTATCTGAACAGCACATTCCATCGGTTTCCCCAACCCCTTACTACAGTGTGTTGGGTCAGATACCAGCTCAGTATATTGGTCTCTCCAGTCCCCAAGAAAGCTCTCAGGAGTTTGATGGAGAGCACTGCAGTTGTCAGTCCATGGCATTAGCCCTCAGGACCCCTTATGATCATGATTCATAACAAGACTTTACCCAACAGAAAATAATTTAGGATCATTTTTGTGTCATTGGATGCCCTTGCAAATGAACACAATGCACTGATTCCACTTTACCTGCCTAATGACCCTCCTGAACTCATGGCACACTGTTAATAATCTACCTTTGCAGCAGCTCTCAATTACTCTGAAGAGGATTCAAGTATCGCTCTAAAAGGTCCTCTGCTTGTACCTAACAGCTCTCCTTCCTTTTGTAGTTATCTTTGTGGACAATGTTTAATGGGCAACTATCCAGCAGGCTCTAGCTTCTGTTTGTTAATGACTTCAACTGATAAAGCAATGAATCATTAGCTACATTATCTGCTGTCAAGTCTGTCCTATTGGCAGTCACACAGACCCAAAGGCTTCTCGTGGCTGGCCACCTTACGTGATCACTCGTGGCACAGAGGCCACCAACCACTCTGATTTGGCATTCATCCTTTGTTGTGAGACCAGCATGTTGCCTGAGACAGCCACAACTACCCTCTTTACAAAGAAGGTAATCATTTCCCAGCAAAGTCAAACACTGGAACTGGAAAACAAAGCAAGTGCCCAGTTATTAACAGTTCATAATCAGTTGCTGTATCATTCTGAACACCATGCCAATGTCATATGGTTGGTGAACCTTAGAAAGGAAACAGATAGCATTGCTGCCTAAGAGATTTGAAGTTTCAGTGCACTGTTAAGAAACACCATCCAGAGACATACCTACAAATCTTGAGGGTCTTCCAGTCCTCAACATCATGCAGCGTCTGAGGAATATGCACAGATCCCACAAGAAAAGACCTAGATTCATTAAAAAGTACCTTTGCCTAAAGGCTAGCCACACACAAACTTCTATTGCAATTAGGCCTTGGTCAGTGATCAGAGCCAGGGTGCAGACTCCAGTTGCAATTACCTCTTCTCTTTCCTCAAAAAAGAAGTGCTCCTTTAATTTATAGAAATAAAAGTCTTGCTTCTAGTATGCATCTATCTCACCTCAAAATGACACACTGCAGAGTGGCACATATTTAAATTTCATGTCACACTTCCACCTGAATGGTACAAAGTTCATATGCATAAAAAGCAACATGAGTCAACATATAGGGAACTTAGCAATGACAAGTAGAAAGCAGCTGTGAAAAGTACCAATCAAGCTGTACCAAGAAGGAATCAAAAGTACCAAACAGGAATCAGAAGTTAGCAAACAGAAACAACTTGAATTTATATAACACCTTTCTTTTTTTTTTATTCGTTCACGGGATGTGGGCGTCGCTGGCAAGGCCGGCATTTATTGCCCATCCCTAATTGCCCTCGAGAAGGTGGTGGTGAGCCACCTTCTTGAACCGCTGCAGTCCGTGTGGTGACGGTTCTCCCACAGTGCTGTTAGGAGGGGAGTTCCAGGATTTTGACCCAGCGACAATGAAGGAACGGCGATATATTTCCAAGTCGGGATGGTGTGTGACTTGGAGGGGAACGTGCAGGTGGTGTTGTTCCCATGTGCCTGCTGCCCTTGTCCTTCTAGGTGGTAGAGGTCGCGGGTTTGGGAGGTGCTGTCGAAGAAGCCTTGGCGAGTTGCTGCAGTGCTTCCCAGGTGCTTCACAGAGTCATCAGTAAAAACTGATGCCAAGCCAAAGAAATGATGTGGAGATGCCGGTGATGGATTCGGGTGGACAAATGTAAGGAGTCGTACAACACCAGGTTATAGTCCAACAGCTTTATTTGAAATCACAAGCTTTCGGAGCTTTCCTCCTTCATCTGGTGAGTGAAAGAAAGACAGATTGGACGGGGTGATCAAAAGCTTGGTTAAAGAGATGGCCTATAAGGAGGGTCTAAAGGAAGAGAGAGGGGTGGGGAAGTTTAGGGATAAAATTCCAGAGTGTAGGGCCTAAGTGACCGAAGGATGGCTGCCAAAGTTAGGGCCAAGGGAGTGGGAGGATGCACAATAGGTCGAAGTCATAAGAACAAAGAACGCGGGCAGGAGAGGTTTGTCGGGCTGGAGGAGGTTGGCAAATTGGGAGCGGCAAGGCCATGGAGGGATTTAAACACAAAGATGAGAATTTAAAATCTGAGGTGTTGGAAGATCAGGAGCTAAAGTAGGTCAACAAGGACAGGGATGATGCGCGAGCAGAACTTGATGTGGGATAAGATACAGGGGGGGAAAATTCGATAAGGTTTCGTTTCAGCCTGAGGTAACGCGATGCGCTACCACCCCGCCCCCGATGGACCTGCGCAGGCAGGATGCAAGTTTGGAACCAAGGGAGCACTTACCTGCAATCGGCGTTCCTTTCCAGGCCTTGCAGGTGGAATCAATGTGATTTGCACTTTCCACCACCAGGGGGAGCTCAATCTCAAAGGGAGGATGTTTCTTTGAAATCTCTTAAAGGTAGCTGGTACCTGTTATTTGCTGAAAATAACAGTCTACTGTCTGCATGGAGTCTGAACAGAGATCAGACATCACATGCAAAACACAGGTGTAGATCTCATCCCTATGTTTACACACTGATGAGTTACGTTAAAACATTGAATAAAGGTTGCGCACTACTAAATCCCACATCCTCCAATCTGCACACCAGACCTCACCAATCTGCCGATCTGAGTTGGTACCAGGCCTGCGAGAGAGCATGAACTAAGGTTCTCTGCTGGTGCACTAGGGACCTTGGGTGCAAGAGGTGGACAGAAGGAGGGCAATCTTATATCCACCGGGGGGAGGGGGATGCAAGAGGCCCTCCAGACATATACTCAAAAGGCAGTGGGAGGCAACGGGGGATGAAGTCAATGCCAGGCACACAGCACCACAAACATGGATGCAGTGCAGGAAGAAGTTCAATGCTTTGACAGGAGTGGTCAAAGTGAGTGAGGTCAACTGTCAAGTGGCCTCTCCTACCAACTGCACCACACGCATACCAATAAACTCTTTCCATCAGTACTCAACTCTTCCAGTCAGATGCTTCCTCTCACCCTTACACATTACCATTGTTTCAAGCAGCCTACCCACAACTCACAGGCCACACACACTGGCAGCTATTCAACCATGATAGGCACATCACCCAGACACACGACCCACTTTTTTGCGGGAGAAGGTGGCACATATCAAGAGGCAGCAAGTGGCAGTGGCATTTAGCCCCTCGAGCCTGTTCCACCATTCAATGAGATCATGGTGGACCTGTAATCTAACTCCATATACCCGTCTTAGCCCCATATCCCTTGGTTCACAGAAATCTATCAATCTCAGATTTAACATTCACAAGTGAGCTAGCATCAACTGCCGTCTGTAGAAGAGCGTTCCAAACGTCTCCTGCCCTTTGCGTGTAGAAGCATTTCCTAACTTCGCTTCTGCACGTCCTGGCTCTAAATGTTAGGCTATGTCCCCGCATCCTAGGAGGCCTCTAAAAACCGTTACAAATGTCTCGGCAGCCAGAGGCAATAATCCAGCCACTAACCTGTAATTCCTGCATGGTCCCTTTAAATAGCACCTGTGGGGGGTCCTCCAGGCACCATAAGGCATGTTCAGATGGTCGGGGTTAAGACTGTGCGTTGAGTTGAGCGTTAGACACCATTTTGGGACTTATCAATTTAAATCAGCATTGCTCACTGATTGAAGCTATTTTCTCCCTACTTTATGTGATTCCAGCATTCGTTATCTGTGCCTGCGCAAACTCCTAAACCAAGATGACGTCTGGCACACGTCACGCAGGAAACGCCCGTGCACATCCTAGACACCATCTTGGATGTCGGAGGGGCTGTGTAGCATGAAAACAACGGATGCCACACAGCCCAATTTAGCACCCAGCAAGTACAGAGGGAGGAGGGCAACCAGGAGAGCACTGAAATAGTCAAGTCTGAAGATGATAAAGACATGAATGAGGGTTTCAGAGGCAAATGTGCTGAGGTAACAGCTGAGACAGGCAATGTGAGAGGTGGAAGTAAGCGGTCCTTGTGTTGGAGAATATGTGGTTAGAAATTCAGCTCAGGGTTGAATAGAATGCTGAGATTGCAAGTAGTCTGGTTTGGTCTGAGGCATTGATGAGGGAGAGGGCAGAGTCAGTGGCAAGGATACAGATGGTAGGCAGTGAAGGTTTTAATGGGAAGGAGGGTGGAACAGGTTGAGAAACCTGAAGGTAGACAAGGTTCCAGAGGAGTCGGGGGACAAGCCAAAGTGTAGCTTGGTGATAAAGTTTATGCTGCCATTGCAGCAGTTTTGGAGGGCAGGTGGTGGAAAGTATAGCCAGGCAGGGAGGCTTCAATGAGGGGCAAGGTGTTTCTACCAATGAGCCAAGTTTCGGTCCAGGCCAGGATCTGAATTCAATCATTCAAGAAGGTCATGAATAGCAAGGACCTTTTTTATAAGTGACAGACAATCTGGGGGAAATGTGGAGGGGGCAATGATTGTTGATCAGTCAGCAAAGTCTGTGGAGGCAGTGGCGGGTGAAGTGAGTAGGACAGGCAGGAGGTTGATGAGGTTAGGCCCAAATTGGTGCACTGGGTGGAAAGGTCAATGAGATTAGGATGGGGCAATTGGTAAAGCTGTTCTCATGGAGACAGCCACAGGTACCTCATTGGGCCCTTTGGAGAATGTCAAGGAAGGCAGAGTGTCGAGTGGGCTCGGTCAAGGGGAATTCAAGCCTGGGATAGTGGCAGTTAAGAAGGAAGGCTGAGGAATAGCAAAAGGATCAGGGGGCAAAGCAGCTGAGGGTGACAGATGAAGTGGTGTGGCTGGGTGAGGGGAAGAGGAAGACTGAGGTGAGAAACACCCAAGAGGGACCATTCATAAAAAAGTGAAATGGAAACCATGTTCCAGTGAATGGACACAATGGGAATTCTGGGTTACAAACAGAGGACAGGGTGGAGACAATATGAAGCTGTTCAATATTAAAGTCTGAGGGTCAGGAGGCTATGGTGGGATGAAGTCCACTTGTAGACAATGGGGAGTCAGCTTGGCACAGGCATCAATCAATGGTCGGGTTCAGAGTCGGTAATGGAGAGAGTGAATGGATCCAGCAGCTGTTGAAGGAACAGGATATTAGCCGAGGGACTGGTGAATATTGTCCAGTGGATTCAGAGAATCAAGGAGGAGTGGACAGACAACCAGGAGCCTGCAGTGTTTGATCCTAGGTTCAAGCGGAAGTGCATAGTGACCTCAGGCGTTGAAAGTGCACACCAGCAGATCTGGTGGACCATTAGAGGAGGGAGGGCCATTGAAGATCAAAATGCCAGGAGCAGGTGAAGTGTAAATCAAAGTGATCGAAGAGGATGACAAAGATAGTCCGAGCAACAGCTGAAGGCCAACAAAGAGCAAATGAGATTGGGAACTTGAGGAGTTGGCCCAATCCAGTCCTGTGAAGGGTGATGGACAGTTTTGAAGGCAGAATGGAGCAGAGCAGAGCACAGTCAGCTGTGAGAAGTGGGCAGAAAGCAGCAGTTATGAATAAACCAGACAGACAGGAGAAGGGGAACAAATATTTTCAGTCGGCTTCTTGTTCTATCAGTAACTTGAAGACATAGTATTAAAAATAAGGGCCCCAAAATTCCTTGAGAGTCCACTCTGCTGCACCTGCATCGACAGAGCAGCAATTCTAGCCTCCCTAAGACCCTATGTGCATAAGCGAGGCAGGCGCATTGTGCTTGCAAATGCACTTCAGCAGTGCTCACTTCAATATGCCTGCCAGCAGTCCATAGCCCCACTGTTTTTTTTGACACCTCAGACAAAGTGAAAGAAAAATACTTCTCTCCCAGCGGATCCATTGTAGCTTCAAAGTAAGATAACTGATCAATTCCAGGATGGATTGCTTTACTCTTGTAAAGGTCTGGGGCTTTCACAAGGCCCATACCAGAAGCTACATCTGCCCTCAGCAGGCATAGCTTCTGTTGTGTATGTCAGAAAGCACACTAGGTGTAATTTATGGGGAAGTGTGGGAACTTGCACAGATACACCACATGATATGGGGGGGTGGGGGGGGGGGGAAAGAGATTCAGGGAGAAGATCCTGTGGAATCAGGTTCTACTCCAAATTCCTTCCCCTCAGGCTTAAATTAGGCGACATCTCTAGGAATTGGGGCCATGGTTTATAATAAATACATTAAAAATTATATAACGAACAGTCGGAGGACTGCAAATCTTACATCCCTGTTGAAAAAAGGGGCATGGGATAAACTTGGCAATTACAGGCCAGTCAGTTTATCTTCGGTGGTGGGAAAAATGAGACGCAATAATCCGGGGCAAAATTAATTGTTACTTGGAAAAGCATGGGCTAATAAATGAAAGTCAGTTTGTTAAAGGAAAATCATGTTTGACTAACCTGATTGAGTTCTCTGATGAAGTAATGGAGAGGGTTGATGAGGTTAGTGTGGTTGATGTGTATATGGACTTTCAAAAGGCATTTGATAAAATACCACTTAATAGACTTGTTAGCAAAATTAAAGCCCATTGGATTAAAGGGACAGTGGCAGCATGGATATAAAATTGGTTAAGGGACAGAAAGCAGAGTGGTGGTGAACGGTCGTTTTTCAGACTCGAGGGAAGTATATAGTGGTGTTCCCCAGGGGTCAGTATTAGGACCACTGCTCTTTTTGATATATATTAATGACCTGGATTTCAGTATAGGGAGTATAATTTCAAAAGTTTGCCAATGACATGAAACTCAAATGTAGTAAACAATGTGGAGGATAGTGACAAACGTCAGGAGGACAGACAGGCTGGTGAAATGGGCAGACACATGGCAGATGAAATTTAACACAAAGAAGTGTGAAGTGATACATTTTGGTAGGAAGAATGAGAGGCAATATAAACTAAATGGTACAATTTTAAAGAGGGTGCAGGAACATACACCTGGGGGTGCACATACACTAATCTTTGAAGGTGGCAGGACAAGTTAAGAATGCTGTTAAAAAGCATGAGATCCTGGGCTTTATTAATGGAGGCATAGGGCTCTATTTTAGCACCCGCAATCGGGTGCGTTCCTGGCGGGGGGGCTCCGAAAATCAGGGATTCCCGGGGCGGGGCGGGAGCCCGGCTCCAACCCGCCCACTTCCGGGTTCCCCACTGACGCGCTGACATGCGCGCGCAGCCCCCGCATGTGGGAGTCCCACCGGCAATTAAAGCCGGCAGGGTGCCACTTAAGCTATTTATTTTGGTATTTCAGGTCGTTTACAGACCTGATTAACGAGATATTTTAGGAGGGTTGGGATTTTACAAACAACTGGGACTGTTTCCTGTACTGGGGGAAACACTCCCAGTTCAAATGGACGTGTTGCAGCCATTAGCCTGTGGCAGCTGCAAAGGTCCATTTAACATTGGGGGGGGGGGTGGGGGGGGGGTGGGGGGAAAGAACCTCACTCATTGCAGGAGGCCACTCTGTCACTTTGGACAAAGTTTGGCCTCCACCACCCTCCTCCTAACAATAAAATTCACCAACTTGCACATTTACCCCAATGTCCAGACACATGTACCTACATTGCGGACCCCCTCAAATGTACACCTTCCGGATGGGGGCCGCCATAGCTGCAGTCATGACTTCCTCGGAGGGCGAACAGCATCACCAGCCTCGCCGTCCACCTCTGACATGTGGAGCTCCACAACACAGTGCTGTGACACATCCACCTGCACAGCAGGAGGGAGGGCAACGGCAGAGAGAGATGCATCGCAGAGGGCACTACCCTCGCCAAAGGGTCCACAGACCGAGGCTCAGCTTCCTGGACCTCTCTGAGCAGCAGTGCACACGGAGGCTCAGAGTCACTCGACATGTAATCGTGGACATCTGCAGCCTCCTTCATGCCGAGCTGCTCCCGGCTGGCCCGAGCACCATCATCTTACCTGTCGCTGTCAATGTCACCACTGCCCTCAACAACTTCTCTTCCGCATCCTTCCAGGGTGCCACCGGGGACATCGCTGACATCTCAGTCATCTGCACAAAAGAGCCCTGCAAATACACCTACACCCACTCTGCAGTGGCACAATGGGTGGCATCAGTTGTGGGTCTTCATGGTGATCCTCAGGAAAGGGCATTATTGCACAAACCAGACAAGATTCGCAAAGACATGGCAGTAGTGGTGCCAATATAATATGTGATGTGAGTTGAACAGAAATTCAATATAAGTAAAAACCATGACAAACCCTCAAACACCCTTGTGCATCACGTTCATGCTCAGGACATGTTTGCCTTACACTTCCTACTGCACATATGTGATGCATGCCCTGTGTCTGCAGCACAGGTAGTGGCAGGTTGAGTGAGGCTGACTGTGAAAGAGATGCATGAGAGGGTGAGTATGAGATAGATCTATGAGATTGTATGAGGATTGGGTTGAGTGGTAATGGCGGGATGAGTACTGGCGAGGTGAGGAAGTGCAGGTAAGATGAGGATGAGGTTTGAGTGGGTGTGAGGGGTGATGTGACAGAGTAGTGTTGGCCGTGCAGAAGGAGATGTGGGGTGGGGGCGGTGATGTGGCAAACGGAGTCTAGGGGAATGAGTAAGTGTACTCACTTTGGCTGACCTACTTGGGTCATTAAAGCGCCTCCTGCACTGTATGCAGGTGCGCAATATGTTGGTGGTGCAGGTGACCTCCTCTGCCACCTCGAGCCAGGCCTTCTTGGTGGCAAAGGCTGGGCCGCTTCCTCCCGCCCGCTGGGGGTGGGGGAAGATCTCTGTCCTCCCCCTCCTCCTCACCCCATCCTATGATACCTGGAGTGAGGCATCATTAACCTGGGAGCAACCTCCCCCCTGGGCTGCTCCATGCTGTAATTTTTCCTATTTCTTGCAGCATCAGTCAGTGGAGGACTGCCCCTTTAAATAGAGCTCCTCCAGCTGACAGACCTTACTGCGCATGCGCAGTCTGCCCGCCGCGCAGTTCTGCAGCGGGGAACCCGGAACAAGAGGTAAGTGGATCCAATTAGGCTGCGATTGCACATGGGGCAGACTGATTTCACCGGGCGAGTTACCCACGCGCCCAATCGCCCCCCCCCGCTGCGAACCCGTTGCCCTGGTAATATCGGGCCCAAAGTGTACAAAAGCAAGGAAGTTATGCTAAACCTTTATAAAGCACTGGCTAGACCTCAGCTGGAGTATTGTGTTCAGTTCTGGGCACTACACTTTAGGAAGGATGTCAAGGCCTTAGAGAAGGTGCAGTAGAGATTTACTAGAATGGTACCAGGGATGAAGGACTTCAGTTATGTGGAGAGACTGGAGAAGCTGGGGTTGTTCTCCTTAGAAAAGAGAAGGTTAAGGGGAGATTTGGTAGAGGTGTTCAAAATCATGAACTGTTTTGATAGAGTAAATAAGGAGAAACTGTTTCCAGTGGCAAAAGAGTCGGTAATCAGAGGACACAGATTTAAGGTGATCGGCAAAAGAGCCAGAGGAGACATGAGGAAACATTTTTTTACGCAGTGAGTTGTAATGATCTGGAACGCACTGCCTGAAAGGGTGGTGGAAGCAGATTCAATAGTAACTTTTAAACGGGAATTGGATAAATACTTGAAGGGAAAAAATTTACACGGCTATGGTGAAAGAGCAGGGGAGTTGGACTAATTGGATAGCTCTTTCAAAGAGCTGGCACAGGCATGATGGGCCGAGCGACCTCCTCCTGTGCTGTACCTATTATGATTCTATGAACTATCTTAAACTTATACATGTCTTTTCTGTGTTTGAAATCTCTACAACAATGCTTTCCACCAGAACTCTGCCCCTCTTTCAGGCACCTGTGATTTGGGCTTTTCTTTTTCCCACGGTTATCCGTGCATGAAACTTCTCTTCTATAGTTTAAGAGACACATATTTAAACTTGCTTTATCCTGGTCATTTTTTGAAATGGATTTATCAAGCTCTCTTGTAAAATTGAATAATCCATCTGAATCCACCAGAGAGAGAGGGATAGATAGGCCAGAGAAACTCGAGATGGTCAGCAAAAAAATAACTTTTCGGTTATTATTGATATTACAGTTTAGCACAGTGAACATGACTGTTATTTTCTACAAACATATAACTGATCGAAAATCTTAGTTTATCAGTTTTATTATTCACCTATCCATTTATTGTTGAGTAAATCTGTTTGGCAGCCTATGCCACTGTGATACCACTCCCCAATCAAAAAGTAACATTTATTCTTCTGCCTTCCCAAGCCAAGGAGGATTATGTAAGGGCACATGATATAACCAGTAAGCAGAAATACATCATTGCGGGTTTTCCTTTGATTGCTGGGCATGCTTTGAAATTATCTGGATCTTAGGCAGGTAAAGGCACACTCCAGGCCATAAGGAGCAAGATTGATCTGGAGGAGTGTTCCGAGCCATTGAACCTAAGAAAAGTATCTGAAGTAAAAACCCAAAATCAAAAACCGCTGCTCCTGGCCTTATCCCAGGAACACCTTTGCCTCCCTCCGTGGTTCACGAGCACCTCTTTCCAGTCTCAGCTCCAGCAATACCTCCAGTTGCAGAAGTATCTTTGATTCCAGGAATGTCTCTGTTCCCTGTCTTTGCCTCAAACAACTCCACTTGCATCTGTCCCCAGTTTCTGCAGCTCTCACTTGCCAGATAGCAGGATTCTTCCCCCGTTTAACCCCTGCTTCAACTCAAGCCTCATGCCCCAATCCTTTTCTGCTCCTGCTCTTACTTTGCTTAAATTGGTCTGCTCTTAGGTCTCATGTTGCATTTTGTACCCAGCTGCTCCAATTCTTGGTTCAAGTCCCGAACCGCCTGTGAGCAACACCACAGTAGATCTAGTGGTAATAATTTTTAAAAATCTGTGTGATTGGGGAGTAGTATCACAGTGGCAGAGAAGTATGAGCAGATTTTGACACTAGGCCTTTCTATACTACAGGAGGACCGAGTAAAGGGGTAAAATTGAATGCAACTGTCTGAGGCACAAGTATTAAACATTAAAGCTGACACTAACATAAGAGTTCATTAAAAATTAACTAGTTACATAAAATAGCTATTTATATTACCTTAAAATAAAACATTTATTTTGTTTAAAAATGGAAATCAAAGGGAAAGGTTTATTATGCATTTTAGAGTAAAAAAATGACTTACAGGAATCCTGATTGACATTTTATTTGAGAAACAAACAGGGGATCATCTCCTTCCACACCAGGCCATTCTAGTTTGTCACTGAGGGGAGTGCACGGTTGGTCCTGGAGCAGCTACATGAGAAATAATGGAAGTTATAAATTCAAAATAGCCTGAAAGACAGTCCCGAGGGACAGTACCCTAGGAAACCATGCTACCAGCTGCCAATGCAGGGAATGAATAAGAATGTGTTTTGAAGTATGCATGCTAAGAATAATAAGGCAAATGTTACATATGGGTTCTGAAACATGTATTACCTACTGCACAATTAAATGAAGAAGGCGACATAACGGGCTTCATCATTCACTTGCAGCATGATAAACTAGCAGACTTCCTGGCAGGGTTAGTCGTAATGATATAATACAGTTCAGAAGTCACAGAAATGAGTAATCTGTAAGTATTTCTAAAGCAGCAGCACACGACCAACGGATGTTAGTATATGTGTTTACTACTCTTTGGAAATATGTTAGTAAGATTTAGCAGCATGTCAGTATTTTCCTTTTTACAAATGAAAGCAAGTTGCCCTGTACATTAATGAGTCTTAAGAATGACGCACCCCCTGGTCAGTTCTCTCCTAAACAGTATCTCTCTTTCTTCCAATCATTGCATTTCCTAGAGATATTTCCTGCTCTCAGCAGTATTTTTAAGTGAGTGAGCTTGACTAGACTCTTTAATTAGCACATTCACATTGTGATGCAACCCCCTCTCCCCCCACCCAGCTTTGTTTTGGAAATAGCAACAAAAACTTCATACATTAAAATAAATTTGCATATCTTAAAACCCACAACCCAAATCCACTCAAATTTAATCAAAGCATCTGCCAATGCAAATCTCACTACACAATTTGAAATCACTTTGACCATCTGTTTAAAGGGACACTGTCTGATGACAGGGTGTTTGGCAAACCTTCTTCCATTTGTGTACAAACAAATGAACCTTACTTGACATAAATTGAATCATATTAGTGTGTGTCATGTTGAAAAGGATGAATGACACTTCTCCCATTGCATACATAAAATAGGCTCACAAGAGACTTATGACGACAATAGCCCTTCAGATGTAATTGTCTTGATAAAAACTAGTCTATAACACACGTCAGACAGAGGCTGGTGGTTTTGCTCTAGTTACTCTGCTATATGGTACTGTATGTCAATCAAAAAGTCTTAACCCATAAAACCTAACAGCATTCATTGCATTAACTTTACAGAGCACCTGTTTATTCAGCAGAGTAAGGGTTAATAATGCACCTGGTGCATACACATTTTGCAATATAAACACAATGTGTTTCTGACTATTCTTCATTTCCTTGAGAGATTACTATGTCAGTTCATTTAAAAGAGTGCTGTAATCACAGTCAAAAATGGGATTTAAATAGGATCAGAAAAATTATATCCCATGAGTCTACTTAGTGGCTGTAGAGACCTAAACCTTAATTATAAATTTGGTAAGCAGCTTGAATGTTTACCTGATTTAGGGTATGTTTATTTTTTTTAATCTGACATACCTAAAAAGATTTACATATATAAAGCACTTTATTGCATCTCAGAAATGTCTCAAAGCACTTTACATAGTGAATTCCTTTGAAGCACACTTATTATTTAGCCAGACACCACTGCTATTTTGTGCACAGCAAGATCCCATAAACAGCAATGCAATGACTGACCAGAATACTGGGAGCTCTCTTCTATTCAAATAGTGAATAATGGGATCTTTAACATCTATGTGAACAGGCAGGTGAAGCTTTGGTTTACAAATTGCAATGAGGTGAATGACCAGGATGCTGGGAGAACACTGCTCATCTTTGAGTGTTGAGTAATAGGATCTTTAACATCAACGTGAACAGGAAGACAGGGCATAGGCTTAGAGGCTCAATCAAAGGATGTCACTTCAGACAATGCAGTGCTCCCTCAATACTGCAATGAAGTGTCAGTTTAGGTTGTATCCTTCAGTCCCAGGAGTGGGTTTTGAAACTTGTGAATTATTTTTTCTTCCCCTCTTACATTTGCCTCAGATTTTTCCCCTGAAAGTGGGTAATCAGTGCAGGAGCACTCTAGCACCTCACCAAATGGTTATTATTCACGTGTGAGCCTGGGCAATGAGTGCTGCAGGGTTATTTGATGGTGGAGGCTATAACAGCTGAGCCCAGCCACTTCTCAACTGACATCCACATTTGTGTGCTCCCATCAGGGTTCATTAGAAAATGATTGAGAAGGAACCCTGCCGTTTTTTTCCCCTCATTACGTCTTATTATAAGACCAAATGTAATCTTCCCATCGCTCCAGCTGAGGTTAGCTGAACCTTCCTTCATTCCTTCTGTCTTTAACTCAGTATTGCACTCCATGATAAAATTATTCATAGCTACTTAGAGGGAGATGAAACTTTTAAAATTTCCTATTCATTGATATAAATAGCACTAGCATGTTGCACAGATAAAATCTCATTCAGATACACTTTTTTTTGAGAGCATGGAAACCCATCACCATGTTTAAGAGTCTCTGACAAAAGAATTTCTGTTTGCCTGATACAAAGTGCACATCCCATAGAGACATACCCCACTTACCTCAATTTAGAGAGCATAGGTACACATTAGCAGAACCAAGGCTTAGGAAGCCCTAAGTGTGTGCAGGAATATTGCTGATGTTTAACCAGCTAAAACCTTTGATAAGGTACTGTATAGTAGACTCATGATTAAGGTCAGTGCACATGGGACAAGTAGTAGAATGGATAGCAAGCTGGCTACAAAACAGCAAACAGACAGCAGGGTTGGGGGTAGCTACTCAGACTGGCAAAAGTTGCAAAGAGGTGTTGCACAGGGATCAGTGCTGGGACCACTGTCGTTCACAATCTACTTTAATGATTTGCACTCAGGAATCGGAAGTACAACTTCAAAATTTGCAGACGCCAAATTGCGGGATGTAGTTAATGCAAACTGAAGATGCTTTAAAATGCAAGAAGTCATTAATGAACTTCCAGAATGCGCATGTAATTGGCAAATGAAGTTCAATATAGATAAGTGTGAGGTTGTGCATTTTGGTAGGAAGAATAAGGAGGCCACATAAAGCATGGATAATAAGACTCTAAATGGGGCAGAGAATCATAGAATCATAGAAGTTACAACATGGAAACAGACCCTTTGGCCCAACATGTCCATGTCGCCCAGTTTATACCACTAAGCTAGTCCCAATTTCCTGCACTTGGCCCATATCCCTCTATACCCATCTTACCCATGTAACTGTCCAAATGCTTTTTAAAAGACAAAATTGTACCCGCCTCTACTACTGCCTCTGGCAGCTCGTTCCAGACACTCACCACCCTTTGAAGCAAAGGGATCTTGGGATACAAATACCCAAATCATTAAAAGTAGCGACGCAGGTTAATGAGGCCATGAAAAAGGCAAACCAAGCACTGGGGTTCATTTCTGGAGCAGTAGAATTGAAAAGCAGAGAAGTTATTTTAAACTTGTATAGAACTTTGGTTAGATCACACTTTGGAGTACTGTGCACAGTTCTGGTCTCCATATTATAAAAAAGATATGGAGGCACTGGAGCAGGTATAAAAAAGATTCACAAGAATGATACCAGAACTGAGAGGATATCCTTATCAGGAAAGGCTGAACAGGCTGGGGCTCCTTTCTCTAGAAAAGAGAAGGCTGAGGGGTGATCTGATCAAGGTATTTAAAATTATGAAAGGGTTTGATAGGGTAGATGTAGGGAAAATGTTTCCATTTGTGGGAGAGTCCAAAACTAGAGGTCATAAATATAAAAGAGTCACTGATAAATCCAAAGGGGAATTCAGGAGAAACTTCTTTACCCAAAGAGTGTTAAGAATGTGGAATGTGCTACCACAAGGAGTAGTTGAGACGAATAGCATAGATACATTTAAGGGGAAGCTAGATAAACACATGAGGGAGAAAGGAATTGAAAGTTATGCTGATAGGGTTAGATGAAAAGGGATGGGAGGAGGCTCGTGTGGAGCATAAATGCTGGCATAGACCAGTTGGACAAATGGACTGTTTCTGTGCTGTAGACACAATTAACTCAATGTAAACCACACATTACCAGTAAGCTTCCTGCTGCTTGTCTGTTAGGTCCACATTACCCATTAGGACGTTGGCTTTGAAAACTGAACCAAGCAAGTAGAATCCCAGTCTCCGGTGGCGGGTTTATCCTCTAGATTTCATTCATCAGCCAAACAGGCTGATCAATCATGAACAGTGCCCTGCAATTCAGGGTATTGGATTACAGAGTCTGTCAGAGGGGTAATTTAGCTCCCAGCTTCCTTTTTTTGATATATATTAATGACTTGGACTTGGGTGTACAGAGCACAATTTCAAAATTTGCAGATGACAAAAAACTTGGACGTGTAGTAAATAGTGAGGAGGATAGTTATAGACTTCAACAGAACATAGACAGGCTGGTGGAATGGGCATTTTAGGAAGGATGTGAAGGCCTTAGAGAGGGTGCAGAAAAGATTTACTAGAATGGTTCCAGGGATGAGAGACTTCAGTTATGTGAATTAGACTGGAGAAGCTGGTGTTGGTCTCCTTAGAGCAGAGAAGATTTGATAGAAGTGTTTAGATAAAGTAAAGATAAACTGTTCCCATTGGCATAAGGTGATTAGCAGAAGAACCAAAGGCAACATGAGGAAAAACGTTTTTATGCAGCGAGTAGCTATGATCTGGAATGCACTGTCTGAAACAATGGTGGAAGCAGATTCAAACGTAGCTTTCAAAAAAGAATTGGATAAATACTTGAAGGGAAAAATTTGCAGGGCTACGGGGAAAGACCGGGGGAATGGGACTAACTGGATTGCTCTGAAAGAGCTGGCTTCAGCTCGATGGGCCCCTTCTGTGCTGTAACCATTCTATGATTCTATGATTGGCAGCTTGTCCTTTTGGATCCGCTGAGCGGAGGACATACAATGGAGTGATCTGGTAAGAGAGTGAGGTGGGAACAGAATTTGACTCGAGTGGGAATTCAGTGGTGAGTAAAGGTAATAGCGATTGAGTAGTTCAGAACGTCTTGTGTGGTTTTCCTTCTCTTTAACTGAACTTTAGATTTAAATTTGTGCAACTGTAGTGAATTGGCAGTTAACAGATAGCAGAAGTTCATTAGTCACTTGCAAGGTGTTAATTAATCTACTGCGTAGTTGGCCCTACTGAGCTGCTGAAACTGGCTTGTGACCTAATTTGGTAGGCTATCGAAAGAGGAAGTAGTGAGAGCTCACCACTTTGAGCAGAGAGCACACCACGGAGTTGGTAACAGAGAACAGTACTTCTATAACAGAAACTGGACTACATGGGAGCTTGAAGCAGAAGGGCAAGGAAAAGCAGAGTGGTTTAATGGAAATTCAAATAGATAAAAATATATACCTTAACTGACTTAACTGACATGTATAGTAAGATTGGCAACCCAGGAAGGAACATGTGGTTCCTGTGGGACGTGGGAGTTTTGTGGAGCACACATTAACTCGGACAAACATATCTGCGGGAAGTGTCTCCAATCGAGAATACTTGAATTTAAGAGGGGAAATTTTAACTCCCAAGAACGGGTGGGAAGTATAAATTGCAGAAATTTGAAGCGCCTCTGAAACCTGGCTCCAACACACACACCTGTTTCAACAGAGGCAGATCGGAGGGGCGGGCGACCCACCCGCTCTCAGGAGACGGGTCAGTCAGTGAAATCTTTTAATGGAGGCTGTGGACCTCCATTTTACTAAATTTTTTATTTTAAAACCTGTGGAGGCTGGGTTTGCCGGGCCGCAGGATTCCCGGCAAGTAAAAGGAGGCGGGAATGGCCGAACCCATGAGGTAAGTGCATTTACATCACTGCTTGTGGGCCAGGAGAAGCAGTGTGCTTCCCCCGCGCCGCCCCCCCCCCACTCTTCCCCCCCCCCCCCCCCCCCCCCCAAGCTAACCTCTTTACACATCCTGCGATCAGACCCCACGATGTCAGACTCCCCCCAACCCCCCCGCGATCTCCGGCTGCTCATCCCCCCACAATCTATGACCTCCCCCCCTCTGCGATCATTCCCCCCCAGCCCCCCCCATCCATACCCTGAAAATCCCGATCTCTCCCCAAACCCCGGAGACCCCGTTCGCTCCCCGGCTGCTTTCCAGTCTGACATCCAGCCTGTCAATCTGGCAGGCTGTCGAGCGCGAAACCTGCTGAAAAAAATTTAAGTCATCCTACTGTCAAAATCATCACAACGTGTGGGAAACCCTTACTTCCAGGTTTCCCATCTGAAAATCCTCCCCCACCACTCTCTTTCTGGCTCCAAGTAAATACCGGGGCCAAGATCTCAGAACTTGAGGTGGAGTTGGAGACAACCAGACACTTCAGGGAGGGAGAGATGTTTCTGGGGCAAGAGTTTCCGATCATCGTCAGCCCACAGAGATAGGGAGTTTGCAGTGATCAAAGGAGGAATGGTGACTATGCATGTTAGGGAGATGGATGGGGAGAACAGGCAAGAGCAAATTACCATCCATAACAAGTTTGAAACATTGACTTCCCGTTGGGAGGATGAGGACTCTGGGCAGGACCATCCAATGGATTACAAAGGCAGCAAAAAACATAAGATGGCTAAAGGTGGGCAGGGAGTTTGCGAAATTAGCAATTCAGTACAGAATGCAGTAGTAATAGGAGATTTAATGAAAAGGTGGACATTATCTTTTGTAGTGCAGACTGAGATTCCCAGGTGCTTTGTTGCCTCCCAGGTGCTAGAGTAAAAGGATGTTTTGGAAAAATGGGAAAAGATTACAGAAAGAGAGAAAGAGCAGGGAGCTGGCAAAATGGATAAATAAGGAACTGAAGAGCCATTTAATCTACAAAAGGGAAGCAATGAAAATAGAATCAAACAGAAAGAGCAAGTAGAAAAGGTAGAAGCGAATGAGGTAAATATACAAATAATAAAAAATGTAGTTGTAAGCAGGGAAAAGACAGATAAAGGAATTTAGTATTAGCTTGGACAAAAGAAATCATGGGAAAACATGCAGCAATAAATATGAACAAAATAAAAAAGATAAAGGTCATGTATTGCAATGCTCAGAGCGTGGGGGAATAAATTGGGGGAAGTCGAAGCAATTAAGTCACCGGAAGATATAGGGGTAGAAATTGGTATGCAGTGCCCCCTTTTTATGGGTGTGAAACGGGCACAACGCTGACCAATTTAGCAGTGGGATGGCCTGCGCCCAATCTGTATCCAGTAAATCCAAAAAGGTATAGAACATAAAAGTAGAGTTGTAATGGTGAATCTATATAAAACCTTTGTTAGTCCACAGTTGGAGTATTGTGTGCTGTTTTGGGCTCCACACTATAGGAAGGACGTTGAGGCAGTAGACAAGAGTACAACACAGATTCACTCGGATACTGTCCGAGACAAGGAAATAAAGACATGAAGAAAGACTTGAAAAATGGGGGTTGCTTTTTTAAGCACAGAGATTACATACTACAAATCTAAGAATATTTAGAAATATTAATAATTAAAGGTTAAGGAATTAAGGTGACGGACAGTGGGAGGAATTTTAACCTCCAGGTTGGAGGGGAGGGGGTGGCAGGGGGATTAAAATTTTAAAAATCTGAATCTGGATCTCTAAAGCCCCCCCCCACACCGATGAGATCCACCAACCCACCCTCTCCCTCTGTGATCCTATGTCCCCACAATCCCCCCCCCAACCCACAATCTGCCCCCGACACTCCATCCATGATCTGCCCCCCCGATCCACGATCTCTCCCTCCCTCCACCCAACTCCACTCCGCTTCGCGGTTGCGTCCTACCAGCACAGGCCTTCCCGCCCGACAGCGAGCCCAGCCTCTCCATCTGGCTAGGAAATGGAGAAAACATTTTAAAATGAGGTCCTGATACGACATCTCCTTCACCCACCCCCCCGCAATAAATATCAGGGTCAGTGTGTACATTGCTCAGTTCAACCAAGTTATTAACATTTTAGAACCATACTCTTCCATCAGATTTCATCTCTCCGTTTGAATGTACATACATATGAAGAACCAGAGTCAAATGGTGACATTTTTTCATTCACTGCTTGACATCGGAAGTGAACTACAGCACTGAAGTTTATGATGTGTAAATATATGTTTCAGGGAACACAAAGTGGCATTTTGTTTGGATCTCAGTAATTTGTCCCCAGTCATTAACGTCAGATTGGTACTACTACTGTGGGAGTGAGGCAGAGTGAGTGTTATTCATAGTGCATTTACACTACCAATTTAGCATCAGTGTGAAGCAGTTTTATATATTTTTTTCCTTCTTTTTCCTTTCTGAAACATTCCCCCCCACCCTCCTCCTCAATCCAATCCATCATTCCCTCTTTATTTCTCTTTCTGTACCTGATTTGACATTGAATTCACCTCCTCTTATTCACCGTCCATCTCAGTCCTTCCTCTGTTTATTTTTCAATCCTTAAATCTCACTGGTTAAGGAGATATACTGTTGGTCTCATTGTTCACCAAGGTCCCAGCTAATCGTGTTGCCTATGCTATGCTGTTATCAGCTCGCACCTCCTGCAATTGTGGTCAAAATTTTTTTTGAGCTGAAGGGTGCAGGGGTAAGTCTAACTAACAGGGTATGCTGGGAGATGCCCCACTCCAGCAAAATTTCACACCACTGGAAATCAGAATGACAGGAATAAAAATATCAAAGAAAGGAGCTAACTCAGTATGTAGATACTCCCACTGTTAAGTGCTTGCCCATAGGTCAATTCTGCCCTTATTCCTTCTTTCCTGAAGCAGTGACTCATACTAGTATATAGTTACACAGGGGTGTGTGGGGTGGGGGCAGAAAGCACCTCAGATAAATCCTTGTGCCAGAACAGGTACACCTGAGGCCCACCCAATATTGGGTCTCAGGCCTCATTTACATTAGACCAGTGAGCAGCAGATGCCTGCTGGAATGCCCCAGACACCTCACCAGCAAAGACCATTTGAAATTCAGGAAGCTGTGTTGCTGACAGTGGCCCTTAGGTAGACCTTTGGAGAAGGGGGTGGAAGCCACCAGGAGGAAAGCAGTGCAATTGGGGGGGGGGGGGGGGGGTCAAGGCAGTAATTTGGGGGGGGGGGGTGGAAAAGAGGGGTCACTCAAGCATTGGCTGGAAGCAGCCCATGGTTTTAATGTGGAGCCAGACAGACCACTTCTACATCTCCCAACTCCACATGAAGGCAAGTACTTTTTTTTAATTAACCTTTTGGTGCCATCCAGCAGTAGCCCCTTTAAGGACCACTTGTTAGGCCACTGGTAGACTTGGTTTATCCTGACACAGCAGGCCCAGCATCAACAGCATTCAGGCACACATCCAGCTCAATGTGTGTACAACATTGCCCATCATATTAGGCAATTTAGCACCCATTTTACACCTATGAAACAGGTGCAGCTTCATCAACTCTATTTCACCTCATGTTCCTCCAACTTATAGTTTGGTGTTTCTCATAGCATTTCCTTTACAAGCTAACAAACCCTTCAAAAATTTGTCAAGCTGAATGTGTTATGGTAAGTACCCATTTGAGTTCATTATGAATAATTTATACAGCACCACAGGAGCTGAACATAAATAGTAGTCAACCAACTAGTTCAGTGTCATTCATATAAATCCATGCACATTAAACAATGATTTTTTTTTTTTTTAAACTTACATGCACACAGTCTTCTACCCCTATGTCACCACCCTGACCATCCACCCCTAGTCTGAATGATTTGGTTTATGTAATCCCCTTGCCTGTTTGCTTAATCAGGGACACCTGTGACCACTTCTTTGGTTCCAGATGGCTGCCACCATCCACTCCCCATGGTCTTAGTGCCCTACTGTATCGGGCGTGAATGTACACTTCATCACATAGAATATTAACTCATAAAGATTCCAGCTACTGAATTCTTTGCACTTTGTGGGCATCTTGTGTGGCCCAGCAACATTTCACAAAATGAACTTTAAACCATTATGCATCACCTGTTTGATATATCAGCAATTGCTATGTATGTAATTTAAATGGAAGCATGCATACGAAATTGGCCAAGGGACAAGAAACAGAGTAGTGGTGAACAGTTGTTTGTCGGATTGGAGGGAGGTGTACAGTGATATTCCCCAGGGGTCGATGCTAGGACCACTGCATTTTTTGATATATATTAATGACTTGGACTTGGGTGTACAGGGCACAATTTCAAAATTTGCAGATTACACAAAACTTGGAAGTATAGTAAACAGTGAGGAGGATAGTGATAGACTTCAAGAGGATATAGACAGACTGGTGGGATGAGTGGACACATGGCAGATGAAATTTAACGCAGGGACGTGCGAAGTGATACATTTTGGCAGAAAGAATGAGGAGAAGCAATATAAACTAAATGCTACAATTCAAAATGCAGTGCAGGAACAGAGAGACCTGGGGGTAAATGTGTACAAATCTTTGAAGGTAGCAGAACAGGTTGAGAAAGCAGTTAAAAAAGCATACAGGATCCTAGGCTTTATAAATAGATGTGATGTGGAGATGCTGGTGATGGACAGGTGTGGACAAATGTAAGGAATCTTACAACACCAGGTTATAGTCCAACAGTTTTATTTGAAAATCACAAGTTTTCGGAGATTATCTCCTTCGTCAGGTGAGTGAGTGAATAAGAGGTTCTCAAATCGCATATCTTATATTAGGCTGGGAATCAAAGGTGTCGTTGGTGTTCAGACAGGTTAGCTACGGAAAACAGTACGTCCCAGTATACTGAATACACAATGGGTCAAATTACACAGACAAGGAGAGAAAGAGACCCAAAAGGCAAAGAGAGAGAGAATGTCCAGTTGTATTAAAAACAGATAACTTTTTTTTTCCCCTGCTGGTGGGGTTACGTGTAGCGTGACATGAACCCAAGATCCCAGTTGAGGCCGTCCTCATGGGTGCGGAACTTGGCTATCAATTTCTGCTCGACGATTTTGCGTTGTCGTGTGTCTCGAAGGCCGCCTTGGAAAATGCTTACCCGAAGATCGGTGGCTGAATGTCCTTGACTGCTAAA
Organism: Heptranchias perlo; assembly: GCF_035084215.1. Taxonomy (NCBI): domain Eukaryota; kingdom Metazoa; phylum Chordata; class Chondrichthyes; order Hexanchiformes; family Hexanchidae; genus Heptranchias; species Heptranchias perlo. Next base: position 108,122,290 of record NC_090327.1, read on the forward strand.
GTCAAGGACATTCCAAGGCGGCCTTCGAGACACACGACAACGCAAAATCGTCGAGCAGAAATTGATAGCCAAGTTCCGCACCCATGAGGACGGCCTCAACTGGGATCTTGGGTTCATGTCACGCTACACGTAACCCCACCAGCAGGGGAAAAAAAAAGTTATCTATTTTTAATACAACTGGACATTCTCTCTCTCTCTCTCTCTCTGCCTTTCGGGTCTCTTTCTCTCTTTGTCTGTGTAATTTGACCCATTGTGTATTCAGTATACTGGGACGTACTGTTTTCCGTAGCTAACCTGTCTGAACACCAACGACACCTTTGATTCCCAGCCTAATATAAGATATGCGATTTGAGAACCTCTCATTCACTCACTCACCTGACGAAGGAGATAATCTCCGAAAGCTTGTGATTTTCAAATAACACTGTTGGACTATAACCTGGTGTTGTAAGATTCCTTACATTTATAAATAGAGGCATAGGGCTCAATTTTGAAATAGTGGCGGGTTGGGACTGGGGTGAGGGGGGGTGGGGGGTGAAGGTGCGCGTGGCAAGCCGGAGTAAAAAAAAACTTACCGTTTCCGACGCGATCGCAAAGTAATTGATGGTGATTAAAGTTCTTTCCGGGTTTCGCACCCGGCAGCCAGCCTGATTGACAGGCTGGCCGCCGAAAGGAGTTGCAACGCCAGGGTGGGGAGAGAAAAAGAGAGAGAGTGAGACATCGTCCGACACTAGAATGGAAGATCGGTGGGGGGGAGAGTGGAAGATCGGGGAGGGGAGAAGGTAAGATCGGGGGGACATGAGGGAGAAAGGGGGAGATCGAGGGGGAAGAGGGGGAGATTGGGGGGACATCAGTGGGGGGGAAGAAGGGGAGATCAGGGGGGACACGGGGGAGAAGAGGGGGAGATCAGAGGGACATGGCGGGGGGAAGAGGGAGAGATTGGGGGGACATCGGTGTGGGGGGCAAAAGGGGGAGATCGGAGAGGGAGACATCGGACATCGGAGCAGGGTGGAAAGGTAGGTTGATTTTGTGTTTTAACTTTGTGCAATAGTTTGTTATTTAATTTATTTTGTATCTTTTTTGCCTGATCCGGCTCTTTGGTTTCACCAGGCGTGAATCAGTGGGAAAGCCGCCCAGGTAAGTTAAAAATCGTTCCAACTACCTAATATGTCACAAGTAAAGTGCCTTAAGTACCTCAATGAGATACATTTGGTTCTTTAACTATCATCCCGCCGGCTTTAATTGCCGGCGGGACTTCCAGATTCGAGAAGCGCACTCACAGGTGCGTCTGGGGGAAACTCGGAAGTCGGCGGGTTGGAGCCGGCTTCTGAACCCGCTCTGCATTTCTGCAATTTTCGCCGCCCCCCACCTCCAACGTACCCGCAATTTAGGTTTAAAATTGAGTACAAAAGCAAGGAAGTTATGTTGAACGTTTATAAAATACTAGTTCGGCCACAAATGGAGTATTGTGTCCAATTCTGGGCACCGCACTTCAGGAAGGATTTGAAGGCCTTAGAGAGAATGCAGAAAAGATTTACTAGAATGGTTCCAGGGATGAGGGATTTCAGTTGTGTGGATAGACTGGAGAAGCTGGGGTTGGTCTCTTTAGAGCAGAGAAGATTAAGAGGAGATTTGATAGAAGTCTTCAAAATCAAGAAGGGTTTAGATGAACTAAAGAAAGAGAAACTGTTCCCATTGGTGGAAGGGTCGAGAACCATAGGACACAGATTAAAGGTGATTGGCAAAAGAACCGAAGGCGACATGAGGAAAAACTTTTTTACGCAGCGAGTAGTTATGATCTGGAATGTGCTGTCTGAAAGGATGGAGGAAACAGATTCAATCGTGGCTTTCAAAAAGGAATTGGATAAATATTGAAGGGAAAAAATTTGCAGGGCTATGCGGTATGAATGGTGGAATGGGACTAACTGGATTGCTCTTACAAAGAGCCGGCATGGGCTCGATAGGCCGAATGGCCTCCTTCTGTGCCAGAACCGTTCTATAATTCTATGATTTTACATGAGCAAATTCCTAATAAATATTCAAATCCTAAAATTATAGCCTGCAAATTACTCCTGAGTGATACTGTCATACGAACATTTAACATGCTCGCATCAAATCCCTATCTTCATTTTGACAGAAGCATTAATCCATTTACTTTTACGTGGTACATAGTAATTTCCAGGCTTATGTTATTGGAAGCACCAAAAATGACATTTGAATTTCCTGAGGAATTCCTGATCTCCCGCTGTAACAAAGTTTACATCGTTTCAACAGGGTTTCCGCTGATCTTTCGGCAAAATTGTGGAGGTGGAGGCTAAAACTAGCAACACAAGTTGATAAGGCCATAAAGAGTGCAGACAAACTACTGGGATTCATTTGAGTGGTATAGAATACAAAAGCAAGGGGGTAATGTTAAATTTATATCGAACCATGGTTAGGCCACACTTAGAGTATGTGCGCAGTTCTGGTCTCCATACTACAAAAGGATGTAAAAGCATTGGAGAAAGTGCAGAAAAGATTTACAAGGATTTTAACACAATTGAGAGGATGCAACTATCAGGAAAGATTGAGCAGTTTGGGGCTGCTTTCTCTGGAAAAGAGAAGACTGAGAGGAGAGCTGATAGAGGGTTTTAAAATTATGAAAGGGTTCGATATGTTGAATGTAGTGAAATTGTTTCCAGTTGTGGGTGAGTCCAGAACAAGGAATCATAATTATAAGATAGGCACTAACAGATTAAATAAAGAATTCAGGAGAAGATTCTTTACAGAGAGAATGGTGAGAATGTGGAACTCGTTGCCACATAAAGTGGGTGAAGCAGATGTCATTGATGCTTGATGCATAAATGAGGGAGAAGGAAATAGAGGAATACCGAGACAGAGTGGGAAGAGATACATAAGAACATGAGAAATAGGAGCAAGAGTAGGCCATCCGCCCCTCGAGTCTGCTCCGCCATTCAACAAGATCATGGCTGATCTTCTACCTCAACGCCATTTTCCTGCACTATTCCCATATCCCCTGATGCCTTTAATATCTAGAAATCTATCGATCTCTGTTTTGAAGGTACTCAATGACTGAGCCTCCATAGCCCTCTGGGGTAGAGAATTCCAAAGATTCAGCACCCTCTGAGTGAAGAAATTTCTCCTCATCTCAGTCCTAAACGGCCTACCCCTTTTTCTGAGACCGTGACCCCTGGTTCTAGATTCCCCAGCCAGGGGAAACATCCTCCTTGCATCTACCCTGTCGAGCCCTGTAAGAATTTTGTATGTTTCAATGAGATCACCTCTCATTCTTCTAAATTCTAGAGAATACAGGCCTAGTCTACTCAATCTCTCCTCATACGACAATCCCGCCATCCCAGGAATCAGTCTGGTGAACCTTTGTTGCACTCCCTCTATGGCAAGTATATCCTTTCTTAGGTAAGGAGACCAAAATTGTACACAATACTCCAGGTACGATCTCACCAAGGCCCTATATAATTGCAGTAAGACATCTTTACTCCTGTACTTAAATCCTCTTGCAATAAAGGCCAACATACCATTTGCCTTCCTAATTGCTTGCTGCACCTGCATGTTAGCTTTCAGTGACTCATGAACAAGGACACCCACCCAAGTCCCTTTGAACATCAACATTTCCCAATATCTTACCATTTAAAAAATACTCCGCATTTCTGTTTTTCCTACCAAAGTGGATAACTTCACATTTTTCCACATTATATTCCATCTGCCATGTTCTTGCCCACTCACTTAGCCTGTCTATATCCCCTTGAAGTCTCTTTGCATCCTCCTCACAACTCACATTCTCACCCAGTTTTGTGTCATCGGCAAACTTGGAACTATTACATTTGGTCCCCTCATCCAAATCATTGATATAGATTGTGAACAGCTGGGGCCCAAACACCCATCCCTGCGGTACCTCACTAGTCACAGTCTGCCAACTAGTATCAGAGTGGGAGAAGGCTTGTGTGGAGTATAAACACCAGCATAAACCTGTTGGGCTGAATGGTCTGTTTCTGTGCTGTGGATTCAGTGACCCTGATATTGACGCAGAAAGAGGATCTGACCGGGGAGCGAGGGGGGCGATGGTGGACGATGTGGCCTCATTATCATTTTACTTCTGGGTTTCAGGCCACCACTGTGCTTGAGCAGCATGATGCGGACCCGCATAACGTGATTTCACCTCGACTATTTAAAGGCCCACTTCACAGATGCAATTTGGAAGAGTTGTGTGGATTGTATGAAGTGAAATGGAAGTTGCAATATGAAATGGCCTAGCAAGCTACTCAGTTGTACAATCTCGCCACAGAAAGTCATAATAAGAATAAAACCGGACGGACCTCCCACATCGGACCACTAGGCAACGGACATGACAAAGGAAAACCAAGCCCAGTCAACCCTGCAAAGTCCTCCTCACTAACATTTGGAGACTTGTGCCAAAATTGGGAGAGCTGTCCCACAGACTAGTCAAGCAACAGCCTGACATAGCGATATTCACAGATTCATACCTTTCAGCCAACGTCCCAGACTCTTCCATCACCATCCCTGGGTATGTCCTGTCCCACCGGCAGGACAGACCCACCAGAGGTGGCGGTACAGTGATATACAGTCAGGAGGGAGTGGCCCTGGGAGTCCTCAACATTGACTCCGGACCCCATGAAATCTCATGGCATCAGGTCAAACATGGGCAAGGAAACCTCCTGCTGATTAACACCTACTGCCCTCCCTCGGCTGATGAATCAGTCCTCATCCATGTTGAGCACCACTTGGAGGAAGCACTGAGTGTAGCAAGGGCACAGAATGTACTCTGGGTGGGGGACTTCAATATCCATCACCAAGAGTGGCTCGGTAGCACCACTACTGACCGAGCTAGCCGAGTCCTGAAGGACATAGCTGCCAGGTTGGGTCTGCAGCAGGTGGTGAGCGAACCAACACGAGGGAGTTAACATCGCACAGTCCTCGTGGAGACGAAGTCCTGTCATTGCACTGAGGACATCATCCAACGTGTTGTGTGGCACTACCACCGTGCTAAATGGGATAGATTGAGATCAGCAGCTCAAAACTGGGCATCCATGAGGCGCTGTGGGCCATCAGCAGCAGTAGAATTGTATTCCAGCACAATCTGTAACCTCATGGCCCGGCATATTCCTCACTCTACCATTACCAACAAGCCAGGGGATCAACCCTGGTTCAATGAGGAGTGTAGAAGAGCATGCCAGGAGCAGCACCAGGCGTACCTAAAAATGAGGTGCCAACCTGGTGAAGCTACAACTCAGGATTGCATGCATGCTAAACAGCGGAAGCAACATGCTATAGACAGAGCTAAGCGATTCCACAAACGGATCAGATCAAAGCTCTGCAGTCCTGCCACATCCAGTTGTGAATGGTGGTGGACAATTAAACAACGAATGGGATGAGGAGGCTCTATAAACATCCCCATCCTCAATGATAGCAGAGCCCAGCACATGAGTGCGAAAGACAAGGCTGAAGCGTTTGCAACCATCTTCAGCTAGAAGTACCGAGTGGATGATCCATCTCGGCCTCCTCCCAATATCCCCACCATCACAGAAGCCAGTCTTCAGCCAATTCGATTCACTCCACGTGATATCAAGAAATGGCTGAGAGCACTGGATAGAGCAAAGGCTATGGGCCCCGACAACATCCCGGCTGTAGTGCTGACGACTTGTGCTCCAGAACTAGCCATGCCTCTAGCCAAGCTGTTCCAATACAGCGACAACACTGGCATCTACCCGACAATGTGGAAAATTGCCCAGGTGTGTCCTGTCCACAAAAAGCAGGACAAATCCAATCTGGCCAATTACCGTCCCATCAGTCTACTCTCAATCATCAGCAAAGTGATGGAAGGTATCATCGACAGTGCTATCAAGCGGCACTTACCCACCAAAAACCTGATTGCCAATGCTCAGTTTGGGTTCCGCCAGGACCACTCGGCTCCTGATAACATTACAGCCTTGGTCCAAACATGGACAAAAGAGCTGAATTCAAGAGGTGAGGTGAGAGTGACTGCCCTTGACATCAAGGCAGCATTTGACCGAGTGTGACACCAAGGAGCCCTAGTAAAATTGAAGTCAATGGGAATCAGGGGGAAAACTCTCCCGTGGCTTGAGTCATACCTAGCACAAAGGAAGATGGTAGTGGTTGTTGGAGGCCAATCATCTCAGCCCCAGGACATTGCTGCAGGAGTTCCTCAGGGCAGTGTCCTAGGTCCAATCATCTTCAGCTGCTTCATCAATGATCTTCCCTCCATCATAAGGTCAGAAATGTGGATGTTCGCTGATGACTGCACAGTGTTCAGTTCCATTCGCAACCCCTCAGATAATGAAGCAGTCCGTGTCCGCATGCAGCAAGACCTGGACAACATCCAGGCTTGAGCTGATAAGTGGTATGTAACATTCACGCCAGACAAGTGCCAGGCAATGACCATCTCCAACAAGAGAGAATCTAACCACCTCCCCTTGACATTCAACGGCATTACCATCGCTGAATCCCCCACCATCAACATCCTGGGGGTCACCATTGATCAGAAACATAACTGGACCAGCCACATAAATACTGTGGCTACAAGAGCAGGTCAGAGGCTGGGTATTCTGTGGCGAGTGACTCACCTCCTGACTCCCCAAAACCTTTCCACCATCTACAAGGCACAAGTCAGGAATGTGATGGAATACTCTCCACTTGCCTGGATGAGTGCAGCTCCAACAACACTCAAGAAGCTCGACACCATCCAGGACAAAGCAGCCTGTTTGATTGGCACCCCATCCACCACCCTAAACATTCACTCCCTTCACCACTGGCGCACTGTGGATGCAGTGTGCACCATCCACAGGATGCATTGCAGCAACTCGCCAAGGCTTCTTCGACAGCACCTCCCAAACCCGCAACCTCTGCCATCTGGAAGGACAAGTTCAGCAGGCACATGGGAACAACACCACCTGCACATTACCCTCCAAGTCACACACCATCCTGACTTGGAAATATATCGTCGTTCCTTCATCGTCGCTGGGTCAAAATCCTGGAACTCCCTACCTAACAGCACTGTGGGAGAACTTTCACCACACGGACTGCAGCAGTTCAAGAAGGCAGCTCACCACCACCTTCTCAAGGGCAATTAGGAATGGGCAATAAATGCTGGCCTTGCCAGCGACGCCCACATCCTTTGAATGAATAAAAAAATATCAGGGAGGGCAAAGTCTGCGCCCCGATTTAATGAGTCATCCCTAGATGTACTGCTGGGTGCAGTAAAGGCTAGGAAGGAGGTGCTCTTCCTTGGCAGAGGTAAAAAAAAACCTGCTGCCAACAAAGAAGGCATGGCTGGAGGTAGCCCAAGAGGTGAGCAGCAGGACTGTTGTCATGAGGATGTGGTTCCAGTGTCGGAAGTGTTGTAATGACCTAACCAGGTCAGGAAAGTTGAGCAAAGTTGCAGATTCATCTACACCCTGTGGTGCAACCCCCTCCCATTCACATCACTCTTCACACTCACTCAAGTTTCAGCAGCACCCATCATTCTGTTTCAATGCACATCCTCATCTACCCCTTCCTCCATCCACCTCTGCCACTTACTCCAATCCTCATGTAATGGGATCCCCCACAGTCAGTTCCTCCAATTCTCAACACTCGTCCTCAACTGCATGCCAGTGCCACTCGTGATGCATCTGCCTGATAGTCACCCTCACCGAATGCACTGCATCCATCGGATGCGTACATGCCTTACAAACACTCATAGATCTGTCGTCACCTCTTGCCGGAGAAAAGAGCTCAAAATATGAAGGAGAGAGAGGGGACCGGTGGCGGATCATCACGGATTGTGGAGCTCACAAATATCGAGCAGGAGGCTTTGGAAATAAGCAGCATATCAACCTCCCTGAGCATCGGAGATGGCGAGACTCATACTTTATTGCTGCAGGGTAACAGAATTAATCTCTCCGACTCACATCTCCTACAAGACTAAGTCATTTTGACTTGAATTCAGCACCAAATGAAATACAATCACCTTAATCATGTGTATTTCAACATTTGTACATTTCCATGACTAAATCACATCCATCTCTTCTCTCCTCCAGGGCCATCACATGAAGATCAACAGCCCCTGTCCTTTGCTGACAAGGATTCCTCAGAGGAGATGGTTCCTGAGGATGTCCATCACAGTACGAACCAGGCACTAGCGCAGATACGAGCACTTTGGTGGGTCCTGTGAGAGAGTTAAGTGGGATGTCACCTGGTGAATCACACGGCACAAGTGAGCATGAGCAGAGTGGCGGCTGGGACAGCTGTGGAGAGTCTGCGTCGGAGGGCAAAGTCCTCTCCAAGCTCTGCTCAGCTGGACAGAGATGTGGAACCAGGGGGGCCATCAATGGTAAGGAAAATGATAGAGTGTCAGCAGCAAATGTGTAAGATACTGGCAGTCCAGCCTGGCACACTTTCCACAAAGCACAGAGGATGGAGGAGTCCTGTTCAAACATTTGTGGATTGATATCACAGGCCATTGCGAGAATGTCTTCCATTGAGAAAGTGGCCTCCTCTGTGGAACTTTAATCGCAGCACACTAATCAATCCCTACAGATCTGATGGCGGCACTGCAAACGATGGATGCTAACATTTCTGCCTTAAACAGGATGACAGATACGCTAGTCGTGGTCTTACAAGGCATCACTGATTTGCTCCAAGCTGCTCTCCCGCAGAGAGGCAGGAGTGATGTGCCGCTGGCCCAGGAGAGGGATGATGGTGATAGGGGAGATGAAAGTGGAATCTCCTCAGAAAATGTTTCTGCGTCTCACCTGTTGCCCTCCAACTCAGCCAGTACCCGAAATGCTGCCTCCTCTCCTGCTGGGCCAGTCTGCTCCTGCACAGGTGCAGGTGGAGCAGTCTTTGGCGGGGCCCTCATGGACTCCAACACCCAGAGGTCGTTGGTCAATGAACACCTCAGAAGTCAGAGCAAGGATCAGAGCAGCCTGTCGCTAGCTCTGCTGAAGCCACAGGAGTTGCACCATGTAGGAGTGGTAGGGAAAGAGAAAGAAAAGCTTTGTACTTCACCAAGGGTATGCACATGGGTGTTTATGAAAATGTTTTGTTGCTATCTTTAATTTATTAACTTACATAAAATGTATCACTTTGCACCACTTTCCCGTGTTCCCCATTCTTCTCTGCCAAGTGCCAACTCAAGTTTTCAGTTGTTAGGTGCTGAGTGTGAAGACATGAACTGACTGATACCAATTGCATGTGCATTGGGTGGATGGTTGGTTACAGGACAGCTTGTGTAAGTGGGGCGGTGGGGGAATGGGATGGGGGATTGGGATGGGGGATGTGATAGTTACTTTGGTCCAATGTGAGCGACTAACTAAATCTTCGATCTAAGGATATCCCTGGCATCACGAGCAGCAATGTGATCAGCTGGTCTGGCATTGGGGACCCTAACTTCATTTTCCTCCTCTTCTTCCTCCTCTTCATCCTCCTCTCCATTGGAATCCTCATCAGATGAGGAGTGCCAAGTGGCTTGTTCCTCCTGCACCCTTAGTCCTCGCTGCTGCACTATGCAGAACGCAGCAAACCACGATTATTCTCGAGCCCCTCACTGGTGAGTACTGAAGGGGTATCCTTTATTGCCTAGCAGCCACCCTTTAAGGGTGGTTCCAGTTTTTTATAACTGGATAGCCGTATGGTGAAGGATAGAATACTAGAGCCTGCTCCTTAGTTGTTTCTAAGCCATTATTCCTAGAGATTCCCCTTACACACGCACCACACCCTAGATAAGCTATCCTATAAAAAGGATACCAGAGAGTCCCCAATTGATACCCGCCACCTGAATACAATTAACACTCATTGATATAAATCATACAATTAACACAAGTACGAACAGGTCGGGAATATTGGACTGCCGCAGTGTGAAAGCATCATGGCAGCTCACAGGGAATTTGGTGCATACCTACATGAACCTTTTCTTGTGGTTTCACACCAGCTGAACATTGATGGAATGAAATCCCTTGCAGATGATGAATGCTCCTGGTTGATCTGGTGGTCCTCGGATTGCTGCATATATGCAGTCGATGACACCCTGTACCTGTGGGAAGCTAGCCAGAGAAGCAAATCCGAGTGTCTGCTCATTCTGGTTAATTTCATCACAGGAAGTTTACATACCTCCCAGCCATGGTAAACAATCCATCCGTTGCCTGCCTTATGCATTTCTGTGCATTCTACTGCGAGACCCTCACTATAGCTCCAATAGCGACCTGGAAGGAACCAAAGGCAAAGAAATTGAGGACGGTGGTGACTTTCACAGCCACTGATAATGCGTGGCCACCAGGTCCAGCAGGTAGCAGGTCTTCTTCTAGGAGGCTGCGACCACCTGAAGTGACAATTTCATCCACTGGAAGCACTGCTGTTCAGAGAGGTCAAGGAAGCTGAGCCTATGTCTGTACACCCTGTGACATGGGTAGTGCCTCCTGCGACCGTGTCCCCTCTGTTGCTCCCCTCTCTGTTATCCACCTGCAGCTCCCTCCACAGCACGCCCTTGCTGCTGATGATGCTGATTGGACATCAAATTCGGAAGACAATCAAAAGCAGCCATGGCTCCACCCATCCTGATATTCTCTGTGTGAACACTTCCAAACTGTACAAATAAGTCTCTCTCAACAAGAACACTCACCAAACCGTCTCCCAGAGGGAACTGAGAAAGCAGCTGTGAGCACTGAGCCTTTTTTCAGATCGGGCTTCCTCACCTTTAACCATCCCCATGAAGTGCCGCTCAATCTCGCCTCCGTTTCACTGGCAAATTTCCCAAAACTCATGCAGGAGGCGTTAATTTCAAATCGCTGGCAAAATCGCATGATAGAAGCCTCATTTAAATATGATAATGATGGACCCGCCTCTCCAGAGTGGGTAATTCAGACGCCCCCGATATCTGCCGTGGAAACGGGCGCGCTCGCGGCGGGTTAGGATCACGTTCTGCGAATTTGGCTATTTAACCCCCAACCCCCTCCCACCCGTCGTGAAGGGGTTAATAGCGAGGACAGTGTAATTTCATGGGACATTGGAAGAACCCCCACCGAAATCCCAGGCATTGTTGTTTAGTATGATCCATTGTTAGAGCAGAGAATAACCTAAATGTTAATCTTATATTGAGGTAGCAAGGCTTGTAATCTTCAGTAGATTGGGGGCAACTGTTGGATTAAATACTGCAGAAGCAAAGAATGTCAAGTACAGCAGATTAACAAATCGTTTAATTTAACTAACTTTAAAAGTAGTTGATGATTTTATTCATTTAAAAATCTTTAACTATAAATCTTATAAGCTTTAAATACTTTAGTTATTAAAGAGGTGTTTATATTGTTTCATCAAAATGAATGTACCTTTCTGATTTCTTTTCTGGTAAATGGATATCAAATGCCATGTAAATTTAAATGACGAATATTAGTTTGACTTTCATTTGCTAAATAACTGTTCATCTGAGCTTTATCAAGATCTAAAATCTATTTTCCTTCTTACAGTTTTCAGGCTTTTAAAACCCAAGTTTGGTGTCATCGAAGCACCATTTCTGCATTGACCATGTCCTCTCTGTTTCACTGTACAACATCAGTTGTCTCCTCCACTATGGATCTTTGCCCTTCACCTTAGTTTCTCAATAAAAAAAGTTGGTCTTGTTTTCTTTGGAAAAGAGAAGACATTGAGGTGCTCCAATTAAAGATATTTTTCCTCTAATTTCTTCCCCTCTGCTCCTCCGAAGGCTTTCAGTGCCCCTGGTTTACCTCTGGTACCTCTCCTAAGCAGCCAATAATCATGTATGGCTCTTGACATTGAGTGTTGCTAAACTGTTCACCCAAGGGAAAGAGCAGATGGGATCACAGCCAAGCCCGATCCTGCCCCCATCCAAATCCATACGTGAGAACTTCTAGCAGGGGGTCATTGGATAACAGTCAAGAGTGGGATCTCTGATCGAGTTTCCTCTCTCTAACTCAGGGCCACTGTAGTCAATTGTAGCATGCTAACCATCATCGGGCTGTGATTGTCTAACTCAGCACTGATGGGGGTGGGAGTGGGTGGGGGAGAGGAGGTGAAACCTGCGACCATCCTGGTCCGTGTGGCTCACCTATTGATTGAATAAGCCTGCTGAGCCTTGGAGGGGGAAGGTGGATATGAAGGGTTGATGTATGAGAAAGGACCAGGCTTGTTTGGTCTAATGGCCTTATCTTTTCCTGATAAAGTTTGTTTTCATGTTGTTATCAATCACTGGGGAACTGCTATTCATTTTTATGGATAATCACTTTATCATTCCAGCCAATTTATTATCCAATATACGGTCTGATCCTTGAACCCACAAGCACTTATGATAGTGACAAACCTCTTGAGAGGGAGCATAAAAAGGTTTCTGAAAATCAAGATACATTAAATTAACTTTATTACTGTCATCCATTAACTCTGTTACATCTTCAAAGATATTTCAATAAATTTGTTGGGTTTGACAAGTCTTTCATAAACTCATAAAACTATGCTGACATGGATTTATTGCTTTTATTTATACTCTTGAGTTGTTTCTGTTCTGACAAGACTCCAATGTTTTTTCCAATGTAGGCAGTGGGCCTATAGTTCACAGGATCATACTTCAGACCTTTGTTAAAGGATTGAAATAACACTAACTCCAGTCTTCTGCGATCACCCCTTTAAATATTTTATTAGATTGGTTTTTGAATAAAGATTGTTTTTTACCATGCTGGATAAAGTATTTTGTATTGAAAGTATGTTAATTGGTCTGCAAATTGTGAATTTAACTCACCAGTTTTTGGTAATACATTATCTGAACAATGTTAATGGCAAAAAAATGGAAAACTATGAGAAATAAACAATAAAATAAGCATATTTATATTTCAATATTTTCACCAAGAAGTGGGAGCGAGTTTACAAATCTTCAACTGAAACAAAAGTTAAGATGATGACTGATATCACCATTAGTGAATGTCATTCTGAATCTCAAAATTGAACTGCCGCCCATAACTCACTCTGGGGCCTATTTCCTCTGGTCACTTCATGTTAACTACATTGTATACACAATGGGAAGGTTTGGACCTGGAAATTAGATCGCACCCGATTCGAGGCGCGATCCCTGTGCAACGCATGGTGCACGGGCCTAATGAGGCCGGTGGCAGGACCACGTGAAATTGGTCTGCCAGCCTCATTTATTTACTATCGACGAGCTGCGGTCAATAGTCGTGGCCACAAAGGCAGCTCACTGGTCCCAGGAAGAACAAAGATCTACCGTTTCAGACGCTGGCCAAGGAGGTAAGCAGAGCCCGGGGAGGAGGGGGAATGCAATCGGGAAGGGGGCGAGTGGTGACCATCAGCGGTCCATGAATTTAATGTGGAGTCCTTCTCCTCTTGGCTTTACAATAAGGTAAGCAAACATATAAAAACGTGCCTTTCAAGAAGCGGCCTGCAGCGGTCCTTTAGGGTTGACTGGTTTGGCTGCCAAGTGTCTGAAAATACTGAATGCAGCATGCAAAGGCGGTCAGTCGCTGATGAACTTGGGAAAGGTGGCCTCAATCAGGTGTTAGGCCCTCTATCTGCTTCTGCAAAGAGCCTAACGCCTGTTTCAGGTGTGGGCCCTGGATGTCTATAATGAGCCTTTACCAATATGGCAGGTGGCGTATTTCCGGCGCGTAATGTGCCCACCATATTGACACTTAGGCGCTCGTTTTATGCCTGTAAAATGGGCGCAGCACCAACAAATTTCTAGCCCTTGCTACATTCACTATTTCTAGGGAAATGGGAAAATCATTCTAAAAGAATAGATTGCACAAAAATGGCTTAGGGCAAATCTTCTGGATTTCGTGCCCGGCAGCCAGCCTGATTGACAGGCTGGCTGGCTGGCAGGCAGGAAGGCCTGCTGGGGCAGGCCGCAGCCCGAGATCAGAGAGAGGGAGGGAGGAATCATAGGCCAGGAAGAAGGTGGGGTGGGGGGGTGAGAAAAGATCGAGGAGGGCTGGGGAAAGGATTGGGGGGGGGGTGCCAAGGAAAAGATCGGGGGGCCAGGGAGAAGATCGGGGGGGGGGGGCAGGCAGAAGACCGGGTGGGGGGAGGGTCTGAGGAAGAGATCAGGGGACTGATGAAGAGATCGGAGGCCGCTGGAGGTCGGGTGAAGAGCCGGAAGTAGATGGGGTCCACTGTCGGGGGGCATCATCGGGGGTGGGGAGGTCAGTCGATCACAGGGGTGCCGTCGGCCAGGTGAGCTTGTTGGGCCTGGATGAAGCACTCTTGCTCCTCTGGGCCCACAAGCAGTGCAATAAAGGCACTCACCTCACGGATCCGACCCTTCCCGCCTGCTTTTACCTGACGTGAATGGGAAGCGATGGGAAACCCGAACAGGTAATGTTCATTTTATTATTCCAATACACAAAATATTAAGTACCTCAAGTATCTCAATGAGTTACATTGCCCTTTTAAGTATCAGCCTGCTGGCTTTAAATGGGGCCGAGACTTCCTGGTGTCTGCTCACCACACGCAAACAAACCTGCCTGGGTTAAACCCAGAAGCAAGCATGTTGGAGCTGGGATGCGGTCCTGCTCTGAAAACGGTGTATTTTTACTCCCCACCTGCCCCCAACCCACCTGTTCTTGGGGTCAAAATTTACACCATTGTGCATATGTGTGTGTTTGTTTGTATGATTGTGTGTCTGGTTTATTTTGCTAATGTAGTGAAGTTTTCTTTTTGTTTCAGTGTACTGAACCGGCAGTAGTGAGGTTAAGCCTGTCTGCCCCAGTGTATTGTAGATTCTGCCACTGAACCAGAGTCTATACAACATCCTGTGACAACACCTGTGGAAGTGTAAGATTTTTATCAGCAGGGGTTTAGCAGCATAATGTGTGTTTTTTTTTAATTAGACATTTTTATTTAGGGATGTTTAAAATGTTATACAACAGATGTTTGGTTTATATTGGTGGTTTGTGCCCTCATCAAGTCATCTTTTGTTCAGATCATCATAACAGGAGCAGCTTAATTTTTTTTTGCAAGCCATCTGTTCTTGATGATGAATGTAAATTAATCTGTGGCCTTTTCACATGACATCACCATAGGTGATTCACTGCAATCAGTTTTGACCAATCCCATTTCTTTGGAATATTGTATTCATTTTCAGCAATTTCTTCCAAGGCTGCACAATCCTTACAAGGGATGGATATATTTTAGTGTTGGTCAAAATAACAGAAATCGCCTTAACAATATTAAAAGAGATCGTCAATTGCAGCAGTTCAAGCAGAAGGCCCACCACCATCTTCTCAATGGCAACTAGGGATGAGCAATAAATGCTGGCCTTAACAATGATGCCCAAATCCAAAGAATGAATTTTTAAAAAGTCTTAAATCTCAATGTACTATTCGAGGGAGATCATTATCGTGGAAAGCCTTGACATGTGTGGTACAGCTCTTCAGAATGGAAGATTTGGAAGTTTCTGTTAGGAATTATGGTGATGCCTTGAATCCCTTTTTGGTAATCTCTCATTGGTAACATATTACATTCAGGAGACGCAAACCAGGGCTAAAAAGAAACACAAGTTTTGACAGTCAGCTTGAACTAAATAATTCCTAGGGGCCTCGCATATTACTATTACTTATTTCTCCCAAGTTAATTATCAGTAAATTCATGATTTGAGTGCTTTGTGCTTCCAAGAATATTTTTAGGTCTGCTTGTGGGCATTGAGACCTAATCGGGCCTAAATACTGGAAATGTGTAATGCTGAAATGTGTGATTAAAAATTGCACTTAATTATTATTTTGTCATTCTACCCTATATTTAAGATCTTGAATTTTCTCATCTGGCTGCATGTTGTTTAAGGACTTCTTTCACAAGGGGATCAACCTGTGGGTTTCTCACTTGCCTTTTCCCTATCAATAGTCTATAACTTACAACCATCGTTAAATAATTTCAGAAAAAGTCAAGCAACTTATTTTGGCTTCTTATTGTCATTAGTTTGGATCACTGCAATTTTTGTGAGATCAGATAACCAAACTTACCACAGATGGATTTATAACTATAATGAATGATGTAACAACTGACTATCTGCCAAATGTCAGTAACACCTACCAAGGAGTAAACTAAACCATCAGCCGTCATAGTAGTTGTAAACAATTTTACAACACCAAGTTATAGTCCAGCAATTTTATTTTAAATTCACAAGCTTTCGGAGGCTTCCTCCTTCCTCAGGTGAATGTTGTTGGAAACGTTCACCTGAGGAAGGAGGAAGCCTCCGAAAGCTTGTGAATTTAAAATAAAATTGCTGGACTATAACTTGGTGTTGTTAAATTGTTTACAATTGTCAACCCCAGTCCATCACCGGCATCTCCACATCATGGCTGTCATAGTAGTTGTTTCAGGTAACTGCTATTAGTGATGCATCAGCGCCCACTTTCTCCATGGCAACAGAAATAACCCATGAAAACTCTGAAACAAAAGATAAATGTGTAAAAATTTACATATATATATATAAATTTTGTGTCCATCAACGTGAGGGATATTAATGCTAGGAAATTGAATCTTTTCCCAGTGTTAACCACCCTCAGGTTAGGTACAGCACGGCTGGTAAGAGCGTAGGTCAGACTCCATGCTTCACCAACAATGTGCTTCAGTCCTAACCTCAGAAGATCACCCCTTATTGCATCAATATTGAAATGAAGCTTGTGTTCATTTTAGGTGGCTTCCAGTGCCGCCTAGAAAAAAGCCCTGACCTAGTTAGCAGTGGCCTGAGTGTCCATGCAGATCGGGCGTAAGCCTCAGTCCTACTAAATTGGTAACCATTCTGCCCATTTTAGGTCCATAAAATGGGCACAGCAATGTTCGATTTAGACCCCATTTACTCTTACTCATGTTTGCACCCTTCATGATTCCTGATGCTATTTTAACTTAGTGTTTCATCACTGGTTGGTTATCTACTTCTCTTAAATCAGTAGGAATTGGGTGGTGCAGTGAGATGGATACAGGTCTCTTGCATCTCTTAGCTGGGTTCAAATCCAATCCAGACTGATGGGATGAAGGTCTCTGCTGGCTATAAATGTCATACATAAAATGAGCTTGGACAGTTTCAATTGGTTTCTGAGCGGGCTAATTGGTAATCTCACTCAGAGAGAGTAAAAGGATGGCTGGTGTGGGAAATGAAAAAAGATCACACCAGTGAAATAGAAGAGGTGCTATTCTGAATGTCTGGTTGGGGCAGAATAGAAAGAGCTTTATGCTGTATTTGTCTGTGCCGAGGTCATGAAGACACTAAATAAATGTAAGTTCTTGCCTGCTAGCTATACCTGAGCTGGGAGTGCTTGATAATGACACTGGATGCCTGAAAAGGGGAGAGTTGCACTGGCGAGTAGGAATAAAATATAAACCAGCAGCAGGAATTGGGTTGTTTATTCCAATTTTCCTCTATTAATATAATCTGATCATTACTGTATATGATTACTGTGATGTAACAAAAAGGAGAGCGAGAATGGAATTTAAAATAAACTTTAAAGTCTGAAACTGTATTGAAGTTGAACAGGAACACATCTGCAGATATATTTTAATTACAGTAGTTTCACCACAGCGAGCATTTCATTTTTTTTCATCTCTTATAATAAATCACTTTTTGTCGAGCCTTCTCTTGAGTTACCTTTCTGGAACTAAAATTGAAGCAATTGATTGACACAAACCTGGCACACAGTCAGGAGATGTGACACTTCTACGATCACATTATTTAATGATCAAAAGCTTTAATGATCAAAAGGGATCTACTGCCTTAATTTGTGAACACAAAACTAAATAAGGCAGACTACCTTTAACAATAAATATGTGCTGTGTATATATAAATATACTGCACTTACCTGATAATCACAAGATGAAATCTTGATGCACAGAAAATGTGACAGATTGGTTGAAAATATTCCAACTGGTCGGCTGAAAATTGTACACGTGAAAAGTGCACCCAGGTACAAGTTAGGAAACATACCAATGTGCCATTTCTTTCATTATATATATCTTGAAGGGTCTCTGAAGTAAAGGCTGTGCTAGTGAGTAAGTCCTAAACTCAGGTTTCCAATGCTTGTTTAAAAAAAAAGTGTTTATAACACTTATGCTTTCTCTGGAATTAATTCCACACTCGTGGTGTGCTGTAACCAACAATTTATTGGCACACCCTTAATAACTTTCCCTCTGCACTGGCAGTCAGGCTACAGAAAAATAAGCACCTCCAAATTTTAAACTACAAATTTTCTTCATTTTTAAAGTTCACTTTAAGTAAATAGCATACATGGATTAATGAATGGGGTGGGGCAGCAAGAGGGAGGGGAGGAACACATCACATCATTTTTTTCCCCCATTTATGAATTAATCTGGTTACTTCACTCATTGAAGAACAGCCACATAACATGCACAAGCACCATTTTATCATTTGTTTTGAAGTGTTCGCTGTACAGGCAGAATTAATTGTTTTGCTACATGATTAAAGTCATGAAACTGAAATCAAATAGCAGGCCAGATTTTGCCGTAGCAGGCCATCTAATGGCATCTGCCGTTAGTTAGACTTGCCCCTGCACCCTTCAGCTGAAAACATTTTGGCCCACAAAGTTGCTGAAAGTGTGAGCTGATAACGGTGTAGTGAGGGAAACAGGGCATCTGGGACCTGAGTGATCAGGGCAAGCAACAGGGTATCTCCTTAACTAATCAGATTTAAGGATTGGGAAATAAACAGTGGAAGGACTGAGAAGGAGGGTGAATTAAAGGGAGTGAATTCAATGTCAAATCAGGTACAGAAAGAGAAATAGGGAGGGAAAAGAAAGATTGGATTAAGAGAGAGAGAGAAAAAAGAGACAGAAAAGAAAAGTAAGAACATTTTAAAAAAAAATTTATATTTGACATTTTTAAAATCTCCCTGAAAAATTCAAAACCTGAAGGAAAGATACTCCACACTTGTAATAGTTCATTTTCAGTGCCAGTGAGGTTGATTGACAGTAATTAACAATTATCACATTGTTAAAATGGTACTTACGCTACCAATTACTAGCCCTACATATCTGTGGTGAGTTTAGTTCGTATCTCCTAAGCAAATACAGCAACTTCACGACATTCAATGCCTGTTAATGGTGAGGCAGACAGCGAAATGTTGTTTTCGCGAAGCTAACGGCAGAGCGGCGCAACTCGGACAGCAACTTTTGGATATTCACATTTAACAGCGCATCTGACCCTCGCCTCAAGTTGTTGTACCATTTGTGCATAAATAAGGGTCAGCGCCATTAGCCTCACTGTTATTTTGACAGCAAATTCTGGCCCAATAACTTGGTGGAGCTGCAGTGTACCTAGTCTTTATGCCATTTGCACTCCCAGCTGAATAGTGCAGCTTTAAGTGCAGGATTCTGCATGCAGCTCTGGCAGTTATTTTTTTTAACTCTTTGAGGACTACAGTAACATATCATCATCCAGGTAAAAATAGCACAAGACTTTAATATATTATTGCTTATTCTATGAATGCTAAGAACATAGGAATGTTCAATAGCTAGCTTCTTGGTGCAAACCATTGATTCCTTGCCATGAATCACATAATCATAGAAATCACAGTACAAAAGGAATCCATTGAGCCCACTGTGCCTGTGCCAGGACCAGCTCTCCCCTTAGAGCTATCTGTTCTACTCTGACCTCCTTGGGGTGAATTAGAACTTTGCCAATTTTCTCCAATACTGCCAACATGCTTGTTTCCTGATTTCCTTGTTTGAGCATATGATTATGGGAGGCAATGAATACAGAATTCCAGCATTTTCCCAAAAGGAAACTATGTGTTGATATTCAGGATGGAGTTGTGCTTACATACCTCCAAGCAGGCAGCTCAAGGTCCCAGGTACAAGTATCATTCCAAGAACATCTAATGAGAGGGAGGAGAAAACAAAATTTCTTAGTGGGTGAAATTCCTCTGTGCATTTGTGCTACTGCACATGCTAGTGTGTGTGAATGTATAGTAATTTTTGTCCATGGAAATCTTTTGGGGAATAGTGTAATTTAATGCATGCTACAGGTCTTCCAACTGTTTATTCTTTGGCCTTCCATTTGCTACAATTCTTCTGCAGTTGTTGCTCCATTCAATCACTCCCTCACTTGCATCTTTGATGCCCTTAACCCATTAAAACTCCTAATCTCTCTTACCCTGGTCGTTTCCCATGGCAGGTCTCCCATCTTCACTCCCTTAAGTCCAAGGGGCACAGACTTGAACGTATCGGGCACACAACTGGTTTAGCTACCCATCACCAAAGATCATAGTAAGTTACAGTACAGGAGGAGGCCATTCGGCCCATCGTGCCTGTGCTGGGTCTTTGAAAGAGCTATCCAATTAGTCCCACTCCCCTTTTGTTTCCCCAGGAGCCCTGTAGATTTTTTCCTTCAAGTATTTATCCAATTTCCTTTTGAAAGTTACTATTGAATCTTCTTCCACCTCCCTTTCAGGCAGTGCATTCCAGATCATAAAAGCTCACTGCGTAAAAAAATGTTACTTCATGTCGCCTCTGGCTCTTTTGCCGATCACCTTAAATCTGTGTCCTCTGGTTACCAACCCTTCTGCCACTGGGAACAGTTTCTCCCTATTTACTCTTTCAAAACCGTTCATGATTTTGAACACCTCTATCAAATCTCTCCTTAACATTCTCTGTTCTAAAGAGAACAACACCAGCTTCTTCAGTCTCTCCACATAACTGAAGTCCCTCATCCCTGGTACCATTCTAGTAAATCTCTTCTGCACCCTCTCTAAGGCCTTGACATCCTAAAGTGTGGTGCCCAGAATTGAACACAATACTCCAGCTGAGGCCTAACCAGTGTTTTATAAAGGTTTAGCATAACCTTGCTTTTGTACTCTATGCCTCTATTAATAAAGCCCATGATCCCATATGCTTTATTAACAGCTTTTTCAACTTATCCTGCCACCTTCAAAGATTTGTGTACATGCACCCCCAGATCTCGCTGTTCCTGCACTCCCTTTAAAATTGTACCATTTAGTTTATATTGCCTCTTTTCATTCTTCCCACTAAAATGCATCACTTCACACTTCCCTATGTTAAATTTCATCTGCCATGTGTCTGCCCATTTCACCAGTCTATGTCTTCCTGAAATCTGTTACTATCCTCCACAATGTTTACTACATTTCTGAGTTTCGTGTCACCTGCAATCTTTGAAATTATACCCTGTATACCCAAGTCCAGGTCTTTTTTTTATTCATTCATGGGATGTGGGCATCGCTGGCAAGGCCAGCATTTATTGCCCATCCCTAATTGCCCTTGAGAAGGTGGTGGTGAGCCGCCTTCTTGAACTACTGCAGTCTGTGTGGTGAAGGTTCTCCCACAGTGCTGTTAGGAAGGGAGTTCCAGGATTTTGACCCAGCGACGATGAAGGAACGGCGATATATTTCCAAGTCAGGATGGTGTGTGACTTGGAGGGGAACGTGCAGGTAGTGTTGTTCCATGTGCCTGCTGCTCTTGTCCTTCTAGGTGGTAGAGGTCGTGGGTTTGGGAGGTGCTGTCGAAGAAGCCTTGGAGAGTTAATATATATCAAAGAAAGCTTTTGATATTTATTAACGCAGAAGCAAAAAAAGTATCACTGTATACTTCCATCCAGTCTGAAAAACAACCGTTCATCACTACTCTCTGCTTTCAGTCCTGCAGCCAATTTTGTATCCACTCTGTCTCTGTCCCTTTAATCCCATGGGCTTTAATTTTGCTAACAAGTCTATTATGTGATACTTTATCAAATGCCTTTTGAAAGTCCATATACACAACATCAACTGCATTACCCTCATCAACCCTTCATCAAAGAATTGTGGCTGGACCACATCGAAGGACTATCTGCCAAAACTGCTCACTACTCCAGGAATATCTGTAATGCAAAGATAATCTCCTCCTGGTAAGGGAGATCAATCCAGAATGAGAATTATCTCTGAACCTGTTCAGTACTAAGCTACCTTGAGCTTAGTACCGATCAGGTTCAGAGATATAACTGGTCAGAAAAGTTATATTTAGCCTGCTAACAGGGACAATGTTGTATATTTTGTTATTTTCTATGTTATGATGAGTGTTCCAAATAAATTGTAATTCATTGTATTCCTTCCTTTGTTTGTTCACATATTATATGAAAAATAAATTTGCTTGTTGGTTTGATATTTGGCCTCATCTCCCTCAGTGTCGTTCATTCCACCTGTTGGGAGATAGCAGAATCGCACGTGGAGGCACATGTAGGATTACATTATCCAGTTCATATAACTAGAGGTTTTACTGTTACAGTTCCATATCGTACTATTGTAGGGCTAGATCCTGAGCAGCAATGGGAAACACCTGATCACAAGCGACATGGTTTCCATTTGTGGAAGAGGCCGAGACGATGAACCCAAGAAAATATCTAGTGCAGAGCCAAAATATATAATACCCTGATACTGTCCACTGAGGTCTGCAAACCTTTCCTTAAATCATGGTTTCTGCTCTCTTGATCCACACCCCTCCCAATTTTTGCTAGATGTAAGGAATCTTATAACACCAAGTTGTAAGGAATCTTGCAACACCAGCTCCCTGCAGCTGCAGCTGCTTTGGACCATAGAGAACTATCTATCCTTATTAAGTGAATATTTTGCTGGTCAGACAGAATTCTTGCAGCTGATTTCAAACTGACCATTCATCAGTATATTCCTGTTACCACACCCAACTTCTAGAAACTACTGCAAGTAAAGTTAGGTGTACCTGCAAGTGTGCTTAAAATGAGCTAAAATGTCAATTCCTATTTAAAACATACTGTCTGTTCTAAGAGGTGTCTCAACTCCCTAATGTTCCTTCTTTGATCAAATTCCATTTTGGAATGTTCCTGTTGATAAATGTTCGGTTAGACAGCAGTTCGGACTATTGGAGCAACAAACACACACTGTACCAGGGTCGCTGAGTTTGAGTCACAGTTCCCAAAATAGTGAATTGCCAATTTTAGCCATGCTGACTTAGAAAAGCTCCAACATGGGGCTCAATTTTGAAATGGATGCCAGCGATGGGGGGGTGGGGGGGGGGGGGCAGAGTGAAGGTGCGCATGGCAAACCCGAATAGAAAAAACTTACCTTTTCCAATGCGATCACGATGTAATTGATGGTGATTAAAGCTGTTTCCAGGTTTCGCGCCAGCCTGTCAATCAGGCTGGCTGCCGACAGGAGCTTCAACGCCGAGGCGGGGGAGGGAGAAAGAGAGAGAGAGAGAGAGAGAGCCATCATCCGGTGCTGGAACAGAGAGTGGAGGGCACTGAAGATCGGTGGGGGAGAGGAGAAGGTCGGGGGAGGGGAGAGGGGAAGAGCGGGAGGGGAGAGGGGAATGTCGGGAGGGGGGGAGAGGGGAAGATCGGGGTGGGGGGAGATGGAGAGGGGAGAGGGAGATTAGGTTGGGGGAGAGGGGGAGATTGGAGAGGGAGAGGGGGAGATAGGGGTGGGAGACATTGGGGGAGAGGGGAACATCAGAGAGGGGGGCATCGGAGCAAGGGGGGGTGCAAGCAAAATCGGTGGAAAGGTAGGTTTATTTTGTCTTTAATTTTGTGCAATGGTTTTTTATTTAATTTATTTTGTTTATTTTTGCCTGATCCGGCCCTTTGCTCCTGGTTTCACCAGGCATGAATTGGAAGCCACAAGTGCAGCCTTAAACCAGAGCATGGACAGCACCGCCTGCAGCTGTCAAGGTCACCGTTGCCCTCAACTTTTATGCCACAAGCTCATTTCAGGCTGCAAGAGGTGACATCAGCAACATCTCACAGTTTGCAGTGTACCGATGTATCGGGGGGGTCACCGAGACTTTCTATATTAAGAGAAACACTTACATCTCATTTCTTATTGACATAGCAGGACGAGAGAGCACGAGGCTTCGCCCAAATGGCAAACCTCCCCATGTTGCAAGGTGCCATTGACTGCATGCACATTGTCTTGAGTCTCCACATCAGCACCCTGGAAGATTCATCAATCGAAAGCAATTTCACTCCCTCAATGTGCAACTGGTTTGCGACCACAGGCAGCGCATCATACAGGTCTGAGCCCGTGAAACCAATAGCAGTCACAACTCTCTCATTCTCTGTCAGTCCTCAATGCCACTTTTATTCCAGCTAGGCCACCGAGTTATAGGCTGGCTATTGGGCGACATGGGTTATCCAATCTGGACATGGCTTATGACTCTAGTTAGGAACCCGTGCACAGCTGCGCAGCAGGCCTACAATGAGAGCCATGCTGCCACAAGAAACAACATCAAGCAAACGATTGGGGCACTCAAGCAACATTTCAGCTGCCTGGACCGTTCCGGAGAAGCTTTGCATTACACCCGAGTGGGTGTCCAGATTTATCGTAGTCTGTTGCATGCTCCACGACTTCGCCCTCACGAGGGACCAGTCCTTACCACCACCTGGGAACCAACAGGTACAGTAGAAGGAGCAGGAAGAGGAGGAAGATCAGGAGAATAGGCAATGACCACTAGAGCTTCTATCTGCTCAAGCTTTCAAAGACAAGCTCATCGAGGAATGTTTCAACTAAGTCAGCCCTCCCATTCACTATTCACCAACGGTCACACAATCCTTATCTCTTTTCTTACAACCACCATCAGATTGCCTTCCTTCACTCCAGACTTATTGGTCTTGTCCTCACTTCACTACAAAGACAAATATCAACACCAAATCCAGATGCAAAACAGATTCATCAAACAAATTACGCCTGCATTTTAAAAAAAACTATTCACCCTTGTGCATGCCCTTAGTGCCTGTCTTTCGTGTTCCTTTCACTATTCTAGTGCTCCTATGAAGTATTTCCCCAGTGGCTACAGCTTAGGAGGTGGAAGGCTGCTGAGCTTCCACTGAGGACACCTCAGATGGACTTAGAGGACGACCTCGAGCAGCTTTGGGCTGAGAGAGCCCAGCTGCAGACTGCAACATCTTGGCCTGGGCTGCAGCAGTCTGGGTTGGCTGGGCTGACAGGCAATAGCAAGTGCACTGGTGGAGTGGCTGGCGGGGGAGCAGTGATGCATGTCATCCTGAGAAAGGGCAGCAAGTGCCCCTCCCATAGAGCCAAGGCCACTTTCCCGGGACAGCACCTCAGTACACCTTGAGGTCTGCTGGAGAACGGAGTGCTAGAATGATGTGACGCCTCAGAAGCCTCTTTCAACAGTTGCCCGCAGAGCCAAGATGACAGATGTTTGTCATAAGACTGAATTTGTCATGAGACTCTCCATCATGTTGGATTCCACTGTGTTGCTGATGGAGCTGACCACTCAGTCCATGTTGAACAGAATGGTCTCCATGTTCTGCACAAAGCCTTGTGTCATTTTGGAACTGGATTCCTCTATGCTGCCCAGTGCACTGAGCATTTGCTGGTGTATGTTCATCATGTGAATTGTGGGTCCATGCCTCACCTCCGCGCCCGTTTTTACAAATTTGTACTTCTGGCCGGAGCTTTGCGCACTGGGAGTGCACATTGGGAATTTGGGCACAGAAATCAACGGCCCCCACAGGATTTACTGTCTATTCATTACAATGAATGGAAAATCTGGTGACTTTGTTGAGATCCTTGTCCGAATTCCCAGTAGGTACCCCTGGCAGGTAAACCCTGCACATGAAGAACAAATTCATAAAGTTTACCCTAATATTCCAGTTTTAAATGATACTTCTCTCCCTTTTTAATTTTCCACCTTCTTTGACTCTACTTGTATCATGCACCACCTTCCCTGGCCAAGAGGGCTGGAGAGCTGCTTCCAAGCTTTCCTTAGAACTGCTCCCTCTGCCTGCTGATTGTTATTTCAATTTTCCCTCCCTTCCTAAGGAGCACCACTTGGTCTCCCCTGGGCACTTCACCACTGTGGATACCAGACTTATCAGGTGGGGAATCCCAAGTAGGAAGCTTTGATTAAATAATTGACTATAATATTTTTCAACATCTTCACAAGTAATTATGTGCAGAACAGGAAAGGCAGGAGGTTCTTGGGCCCCCAGTGCACCAGCAGAAGCTCAGCGGGCTGCCGATACCCAAGGACACTGACCACGTCTGAAATCCCAGGCTCAGCTGCTTTGGAGGACAAGGCCGTGAGATCTACCAGTAGAGTCATAGAGTCATAGAGTTATACAGCACGGATAGAGGCCCTTCGGCCCATCGTGTCCGCGCCGGCCATCAGCCCTGTCTACTCTAATCCCATATTCCAGCATTTGGTCCGTAGCCACATACGCCGAACAGAGGAATACGCCATCGAAAAATATAAAATCCTCTATTAACTCTCCTCTTAGTCTTCTCTGCTCTAATGGAAATAGTCTCGGTATCTCAAATCTCTACTCATAATAA
Organism: Heptranchias perlo; assembly: GCF_035084215.1. Lineage (NCBI taxonomy): Eukaryota > Metazoa > Chordata > Chondrichthyes > Hexanchiformes > Hexanchidae > Heptranchias > Heptranchias perlo. The sequence goes on from NC_090327.1 coordinate 108,148,604, forward strand.
AAGTTTTCCATCCCTGGTAACATGCTGGTGAATACGCTGTGCACTCCTTGTAGCTTTAATACGTATTCTATAAGAGATGTTCAAAACTACAAATAGTATTATAACTGCGACCTAAGCAATCTTTTGTACACATTTATCATTACCTCTTTACTCTTGTACTCTATTCCCCTATTTATAAAACCTAAAGTGCTGTTGGTCTTTTTAATGGTTTTTTCTGCCTGTACTAGCAGTTTCAGCGAATTATTTGACCTCCTAGGTCTTGCTGTTCATTCATACCATTAAGCATCTTTCATTGAGTGTATACTCCAATTTCTTCTTGTTCCACATATTGCCTTATACTTATTCACATTCAATTGCATCCTCCTCTGTTCATCCCACTGAAATGTCTGGTCTAAAAATTTGATAGTGCCCGAAAACCGTCGCGCAGGTTGCTTCATGTTCACATGGGCGCAGAGATCATGTGAAATTGGTGCTGCCGGCACATTATCATGACTCCGGCATCCAGCCAACTACTTAATGGCTGCACTCCCGTTTGAAGGGGCCAGGATATTGGGCGCCACTTAAGGATAGCCAGCACCAATTAAAGGGAAGGTGCACTGTGGCTGCAGACAGCGGGGAACTTTGTAAGTTGAAAAATAGATGCAAGAGGTCCAAAAAGGGCACCCAAATTTTTCGATGCAGTGTTGGAGGCTCTGGTCCAGGTGGTAGACAGGAGGAGGGAGGTCTTTCTCCCCTCAGGAAGCAGAAAGCCACCCAGGCAACATCTCCGTCTCCAATGGGAAGAGATCGCTACAGAGGTCAATGCCAGGACATGGCTGTAATGCTGGAAAAAGTTTAATGACGTACCAATGTTGTCAAGGTAAGAATCTTACCTCTCACTTCAATTACTCTCTCCTCACATCTCCACCACCTGCAGCCTCACTACTCACAATATTTCCTTCACCTTTTCAGTTCACTATCCCACAATCACTGCACCATACTTCACTCCACTTCCTTCTCCTCTTACTCACACACTCTGTACCTCATACTCTCACCATGATTGCAGCCCTCACTTCCCCATATTTCACATCTCCCACACAACATGCAAACTACTCACTATGACAGACACATTCTCAAAATGTTTCACAATGCTGTCACGAACAGATTCTCTTCTTTCTTGCAGGAGAAGGTCGCGCACAACATGAGGCAAGAGAGGATGACCAGAGGGGGCCGAGCCTGCCTGTGCAACCTTTCCCCACTGGAGGAAGATATCTGGACATCATGGGCAGGGGTGAGAAATAGCCGTGGCGAGTGGAAACACCAGAGGAGATGCCACACAGGCTTTCATCACACCTCATCCTCTTTATCCCCTGTTCCTGTTCCATGAGCATCTCGTTTATCAAGTCCAGTGTGAGCCCTTCCTGCAGGGCAAAATTGTGTAGTGCACAGAAGACCACTACAATCTTCGCCACTTTATCAGGGATATACCGTAGGACACCCCTCGACCAGTCCAGGCAGGTGAAGCATGCTTTAAGCACCCCGATTGCCCTCTCCAACACTTGCTGGGTCGCTGCTTATGCACAGTTGTACCTTTCCTGTGCTAGATTATTGATGATGCTGAATGGTGTCATCAACCACGGCTTCAGGGTGTCGGCCTTGTCCCTCAAGGTCCATCCACCTCCTTGTCCCTCCCTGCTAAATAAGTCCCAGATGATGGAGTGGTGAAGGACAAAGGCATCGTGATGCTTCCCCAAGAACATTCAGGATCCTCCGTAAGGCATCAGAGACAAGTAGCACATTTAGCGAGTAGTAAAGGTGGCAGGTTCCTTGAGTTGAGCCTTCAGTGGCATGTGGATCCCATAAATAAGTGCCTACACCCTGGGCAAACCAGCATGCCTGTGGAAGTTGATGGTCCTGTCTCTCTGCTGTACAGGGGACATGTTGTACTTAATGAAGTCAGATACCCTGTGGAAGAGGGTATCTGTCACCTGTCGAATGCAGGTACTCACAGCTCTTAGCTGATGTTACAGAGGTCTCCATTTTCTGGCTAGAAGGAACCAGAACCGTAGAAATTGAGGGCCACCGTCATACCATTTCCACTGATAAGACATAAGTGATGTCAACAACTTTTATCACAGTGCTCCACCTCTGTACTACTGTATTGTGTGTGCTGTTAGCTCATGATCTTTTCCAAGGGAGCCTTCTGTGGAAGGAAGAAGTGTGCTTACTGGCTGCAGTGGGTAAGTGAGAGCTGCTTCAGGTCTGTACCTGCTTTATCTGGCTCACCAGATGGGCATATAACCGATGCAGTTGTTACTGATGTGGCAATGCCCTGAGAGACAGCAATCTCATCCATGCCATTGCTGCTGAGCACTCCCAGCACTTACTTTGAGTCGTAATGAAGAACACAGACCCAAGACATTCATTTCTCTTTAAAGCTGCTGAGCAGTTCCCAGGTTTTTTTTATTTTGGATTCCCATCATTTGCAGTGCTTTTTTCTTTATTTATCACTATTATTTGCCATTCGGGAAGGAATTCACTTCTTTATATTTTAAAACTTTTGGATCCCAGTAGCAGCAAATGATTTATTACCGGCGGGGAATAAAAAGTTTTCACTGCATTTTCTTTTCTTAAAAAAAAAGTGCTGAAAAGCAAATAAGACATTTGAGTGCTGAATTACTAACCATTGAGTCATTTCAGTCAGGGCTGTAGACTGCAATTGTACAATTGTGCACACTTCTTTGAAATGTGCCCTCTTGACATGTGCCCACACCAATTGGTAATGCACTTGTGGGAGGGGGGCTGGATTCCAGGAGCATGCTTCTCAGAAACATTTAAACCCACATGTTAAAAATGATGCCTTCTTGTTAATTTTAAGGACTTTGATAATTCATAAATGATAGATTTTTAATGTAAATAAAGGGAAAACCAAATACATTTGGATTTTTTTAACAGATCAACCAGATCAACCACTTGCCCAATTGTTACTTCAACAGTCACTCTTCCACATCCAACTCCCCTACTCCATTTTTTAATAGATTTGTTCTCAGGATATGTGCAACACTGCCAAGGCTACATAAAAGCATTCTACACCTTGCAGATCTGCTTCCAAGAGATCCCCATCCAACTCCTCAGTCTGTTCACAGACATACTGGCCTAGAAATTGGGCTGCATAACACCCATTTTTCAGGCACTACACAGCCTCCTAAGTCCCTAAAATGGCGGGCAGGATGCGCGCGAACACCTCTGACCAGATTTGCGCCGTCCACCACATTGGGTAAGGACAAGCAAGAGACGTCCTTTACCCGTGCAAATAAGAGGCCTAGTGCCTGCTTAAGGTCCCCACTGCAAGATTGGGTCGCTGACTGCACTCAGGGAAACCAACCCTACAGAACGCCTGCAACAAAAAAGGTAAGTTTTGGGAGGAGCCCGACCCCACATCAAAGGATTCTCCCGATCGCCCCCCGGCTCCGAGATCCTCGACCTCCATTCCCTGATTCTATGGGCCATTGCCAGCTACCAGTGTCCCCACTTCCCCAAGCTGCTGATCACGATTCCCCCCACACCCCACGATCTGCCCCAGAGACCTGTGATCCCCCTCAAACCATGATCCCCCCAAACCCCACGATCTCCCCCGAACTCCCAATCCCCTGAACCCCCAATCCCTCGAACCCCACGATCCCTGAACCCCAAAATCCCCCCAAAACCCCAAACCCCCTGAACCCCACAATCCCCCCGAACCTCATGATCCCCTGAACTCCGCGATCCCCCCAAAACCCCAATCCCCCAAACCCCATGATCCCCAGAAACCTGCGATCCCCCGAACCCCACAAACCCCCCCCAAGGCCCACGACCCCCAACGAACTCCATGAAATCCCCGAACCCCACGATCCCTCCGAACTCCAGGATCTCCCCAGAACACCGCAATCCCCCCAAGAGCCCCGCAATCCCGCCCAAAGCACAAGTTCCCCCTCAAACCCCACGATTCCCCCCAGAAGCCAACGTTCCCCACAAGAGGCCTACGATCTACCCCAAAACCCACCATCCCCCCGAATGCCACGATCCCCCCAAACCCCATGATCTCACCCTAAGGCCCACAATCTCCCCCTAAGGCCTACGATCTCCCTCTAAAGCCTGCAATGCACCCCGAGGCCATCACTTGCCGGTGGGCCGCTGTAGCACCAGCAGAGGCCTGCTCTTCACCCACACACCTTCTTGGGCTTCTCCTGATGTGGAGGAAGTTCTTATTCGAATGAGGTCTGAAGCCCAATATCCAGGGTTCCTCGGACCTAACCATTCCTGCGCAGAGTAAGAACCCTGCACGGGGGGAAATGGGCCTTCCCAAATTTCTTGGCCACAGTTCTTCCAGGCCTGCATTTCTGGTGGACAACCTTGTCTGCTGGCTGCACAGATTAGAAAATCACAGGCATGCAGCCCTCACTTTTCCATATATAAAAATAAATGGGCGGAAAATCTTGGGCAGCATGCCAATGATTTCACAGTGAGTGACAGTGCCCGCCAGCAAGTGAGGTCCCCTCCAGCAGTGCAAGCTCATAAAATTACCTTGCATTCTCTCCTCCTCTAGCTGTTCATGCTCGTACTTGCTTTTCCCTCTTGGTTCAAATTGGCACCTTTCTCCCTCTGCCCACTCAATTCAACCTGGAACTCTTCACCCCCTCCAACCTACTTCAAACTGATACTCTTTTTCCACCCAACCCCCTTTTAAGCTTGATTATTTCTCCCCCCATTCAAGTTGACATACTTCTTCCTCCCTGTTCAAGTTGGCACTGCCTTCCCCCTCCAACCCCTGTATTTTCACATCACAACCTCCTTCTCGCCTCTTCCCCCTTCCCTCTGCCTCTTAGATAATTCAGGCATTCTCCTCTCGCTCCACCCCAAAGCAGCAGTCCCAGCTTCTCCCCACTTTCTCGCCTGCTTCCTTCAGCGCCGTGCGTATATATGTCCAGCTGCTATCTGATATGATTTCATCTGCTCATATTGTATGTGGGAATTCCTGTTCTCACAAGGAGTGCTCCCACAGCGACGAGAATCACTTTACATAGCAGTGAGACTTAGGTAAAATTGAGAAGAAAGAAGTTTGATCTATGCTAATTTTCATCTGTGAAAACTGATATATGGACGGTTGGTATTCATTTATTACTTCAGGTGCATTATCCACATTCTCTGGGGGCACATGTACCTGTGCTTATATTTGCTAAGGTTGGTGAGAGTGATGTAGGGTGCTGTGAGGTGCTGGTACTTTGATCTTCCAGATCTAGAAAAACAGAAAAGTATACATCAAAAGTGCTGTCTCAGAGGCACCTTCAAACACTGCATGCATTGTAATATACTATTGTGATGCTTTTGTGGTTGAGTGTTTGCCTTTGTGTCAATAAGTGAATGGAGGGAAAAGACATAACAGAATTACATAGAATTTAACAGCACAGAAACAGGCCATTTGCCCCAATAGGTTTATGCCAGTGTTTATGCTCCACACGAGCCTCTTCCCACCTTACTTCATCTCACCCTATCAACATGTCTTTCTATTCCTTTCCCCCTCATCTGTTTATCTAACTTCCCCTTAAATGCATCTATGCTAGTCGCCTCAACTATTCGATGTGTTAGCGAGTTTCACATTCTCACCACTCTCTGAGTTACTCCTAAATTCTTTATTGGATTTATTAGTGACTATCTTAAGATAGTTTTGGACTCCTCCAGAAGTCAAAACATCTTCTCTAAGTCTGCCCAATCGAACCCCTGCATAACTTTAAAGACTTCTATCAGGTCACCTCTCAGTTTTCTCTTTTATAGAGAAAAGAGCCCCAACTTGTTCAGTCTTTCCTGATAGTTGATAATAAAACCAGAATGATACTAGCCCTGAGTTTGAGGGAGACCTCTAGTCCCTCATTGCTGTCCCACCAGTGTTGTCCAAGATGGTCTCCTCAAAGGTGTTCAAGGTCTTGTTTGGCCTTTTTTGTTGTGTGCCACCTTGTCCTGCAAACAGGTAAGCAGTCTTCAGATTTGGCAAGTTTAGCGAACACATACAGTGATGTCTCATGGATAACTTATTTTACACCATGTGAAGAAAACTTTCTGGGCAAAATTGAAATAAACCTAAATTTAAATTGTTAGAAGTAATTAGTGCATGTTTGTCCCATTGGTGATAGTGTAGGTTTTATGTGCTCTATATCCTAATTATGCCCCTTTTAGATCCTTACCCAATGGCTGGATCAATTGTAGTGGTGAGCTGCTGAGTTTCAATGGGAGCCTCATTGCGTTGAGATGGCTCAGTGCCTCCTTGTACTGGGTCATGAGATGTCTCAGGAACTGGTGCCACCATGTCCGATACTGCACAGGCTAGCTTGTTATGCCTACTTTCTGGCACATTCTCTAATGATAACAAAAAATGTTGGCCCTCAGATGACAGCTTTCTTTTAAATACAGGCACTGTAAGATCTGAATCCTTTTGCTTTGAAACTGAGGAAGGACCTCGAGTCATCATTCTTCACCTCTGTCACCATCAGCTACTCCTTCTCACTCTGTGACTCACCTGACACATCTAGCTCAACTGACTATCTAAATTCTTCAGGATGGATGTCCCTTTCCTGGAGTTTGCTAGGAAGGAGTGAGTGACACGGGACGATGTGAGGTGCTAATTTCTTGGGCACTGCAGGGAGTTGCGGCTTGGTGTTTGAGTTTGTCAAAAAAATATCCCTTCGAACCTCCAAAACAAGCTAATGAGAGCTTTTAGGAGACCCGTTGATATTTCTGATGTTTGGGTGGAAATCTTGCCCAATGGGACTTCCACTTATTATGATCAGGCATTAAAAGGAAATATTTTAAAGCCTAATTGAAAGAGATAAAAAGAGTAATATTTTGCATTTTTCAGTTGATCTTCAGAACATTTATATTACTTTGTAGCTAATATTTAGTATATTAATGCAATTTCTTTCCAGCTGTTGATTAAAATACTTTTCTTGCACTCTCTGGAGGGAATGTAAATGTTCTAAGAGAAGCCGCAGAATCATTAGGGCTGAGTTTAAATTTTGGTGCTGGTGTAGGAGATCGGCTGCCAGATTATTCGGGCCGAGCTGTGTAATGGGTGACTGGCCATTTTCCTCCACTGCCAAAAGTTAACATCGGCCCTCTTCTTGCCGAAATCACAGAGAAATTGACTACATAGCAACCGATTTAGATAATTCTGAAGAACAGAAACATCCTGTAAGAAGATGGGATCTGTAAAGTGTCACCCACAATATCAATGCTCATTCCATTCAGAGTGCACCACCCGTCTAACTGGAAGGTACACCAGGTGCATGCCCATTGCCAGATCACAGTTACCTTAATGATGGGGGTTGCTTTGAAAACATCCCAATCGCAGTCTTCCATGCTTGAAATTTAACTAGATGAAAGAAGGCATGCTAGAGCTGATTTGTCTGCATCCACCCTGATGTTCTGACACATCCTCGTGGCAATGACCATGATGAATTGGCTTGGAAGGCTGTGGTCAGCACAGAGCTAATTGCAGATCTGGTTCACCTCCTGCAAGGACACGCTGAGGGTTAAATTGGTTAACCCCCGAAAACGGGTGATGGGATGGCGGTGTCTGGTCGTTGAGATGCAGGCAGCACATAACATTCGAGCTGCCTGCTGATTTCAATGATTGCTGCGTGCAGCCAGTGCTACCTGCGCTGTTGATTGGCTGCACGGACCAGCAAGGGCCCCCAATATCAGGAATGGCTAGCACCACTTAAAGGCAGCCTGCACCTCTTAAAGGGGAGGTGCACTGTGGTCGTAGGGAGACCTGGAATCGATGTGGCAACTAACTCTGTTCTGAAATATACTGAAGAATGGCTGGGCCTGCGAGAGAGCGTGCCTCAAGGTTCTCGGACGATGCATGGGGCCTTAGTGCAAGAGGTGGATACATGAAGGGGCATCCTATATCCACAGGGGGACAGAAGGCTCTCCAGACATATGCCGAGGAGGCAATGGGAGGAAGTGGCACACAAGGTCAATGCCAGGAGCATTGCAGGATGCAGGGCAGGAAGAAGTTCAATGATTTGACATGCGTGATCAAGGTGAGTAACTTCGATTGTCAGGTGGTGTCTCCTACCACCTGTGCCACTGGCTTCATCCACTGCTCCACGCAGTACACCCCCCCTCCCTCACCCACCTACCAACAAATTCTTTCCATCAGTACTCAACTCTTTAAATCAAATGCTGCATCTCGCCCTCACACATTGCCACCATTGCAAGCCACACACCCATAACTCACAGGTCACCACACACTGACAGCTATTCAACCATGACAGCCACATCACCCAAACATCTTGCAGGACACTCACTGATACATTTCTCTTTTTCTTGCAGCAGAAGGTGGCGCATAACAATAGACAGCAGGAAAGAACTGGAGGAGGACAGGAGCGCCTACACATCCTCACCCCCATGGAGGAGACAGTGCTGTCGATTATTGAGCTGGCCGTCGCTACGGCCGTGGCCACCGGCAGCGCTGGAGGTATCAATGATGAGGGTCTCTGCATAACGAATCCTCCTTCTCACTTCCCACTTCTCCCTCATCCCACAATCTTTTCTGACTCACGTGCTGCAGATGGTGTGAGCACATCTTACTTTCTCCTCTCCCCTCACCACAACTCAACCCATGTCCCTTTGTCATTTCAGATACCCAAGAACTGTGACCGACGCAGTCAGTTGAGGCAGAGGAAGAAGAGTGATGATGAAGACACACCGTCACTCGATCTTATGCTCGCAGGCATCAGCTCAGATACTGACACTGTACATACTACAAAGGCTAGGATCGAGGAGGGATCTGCATGTGGTGAGACACCGGGCACAAGTGCATAGGAGCCAGTGCAGAGAGAACGGATACCACAGTTGCCAGCTCACCGGAGGGCGAGGTTACTCTCTGGTTCTGCTACCGAGGAGTCAGATGATGACTTCGATGGACCAGGCTATAGAAGAAGGCTGATGGGCGTCCACAACCAAATGCTTGGTGCACTGGAAAGCCTGTCAGAAAGACTGCGCACAATGTCAAGGGACATGGAGGAATCCATCTCCAACTTGGCGCAGGGCTTTACGCAGAGCTTGGAGCCCATCCTTTCCCACATGAACGGGTGGTCACCTCCATCAGCACACCTGTGGAACCCACCATGATGCAGCATCTGATGACCGATGTCACAGCTTCCATTGCAGCACAAACAGCTGTCATCCAAGGTCTGACTGCTGCCTTGGAAGCTCAGACTGCTGCTATTGTGGCTCTGGGGACCACTGTGGAATGGGGCTTCCAGAGCGTCGCAGTAGTCCAGCAATTTGTTCTCCAGCAGATCGCTGAGGCATCGTTCCAGGAGAGTGGCAGTGGTGCCATGGAAGACAAACCTGTTGTCCTCTCTCAGGATGACAGCGTTTCTGCTCCCACCCCTGCTGCTCCACCAGGGCCCTTGCTATTGCCTGTCAGCCAGCCAGGCCAGATTGCTGCAGCCCAGGCTGAGATGGTGCAGTCTGCACCCGGGCTCTCCTGGCCCAGAGCTGCTCGAGACCATCCTCCAAGGCCATCTGCATGCTCCTCAATGGAAGGAGTCATGTCTGCTGCCACAATAGTGGGCATTGACCTGCATGATGCGCAGCATGTGTTCGCACATCAACTACACATTGAGGGAGTGGAATCAATCCCTTTCTGTTCATGAAAATGGCCTAGTTCTGATGTGGAGCACGCAAGGCAATATGCGTGCAGTCAATGGCACCCTGCACCACGGGGAAGCCTGCAATGCGAGCAAATCCTCGTGCTCGCTCCTGCTGCTTGTCTCTGTCAACATGGAACATGATGAATCTGTTTCTGAGTGTGTACAGAGCCTCAGTGACCTCCCTTATACACCAGTGCACTGCAAACTGTGAGATGTTGCTTATATTTCCAGCAGCAGCCTGAAAAGAGCTAGAGCTGTAAAAATTAAGTACTACAGTTACCTTAACAGCCACAGGCAATGCTGTCCTTACCCTGCTCTGAAGCTGCAGTTGTGGCCGCAGCAGTTGACAAATCTCAATCACGACCCCTTTCGTGAACCACAGCCATCGGATGCACTGGTCTTCGCTGAAGTTGAGGAAAGAGAATTGGTCCCTGAAGGCCCTCGTCGGATATGGCCTCCTGCTGAGTGCCCGGTGCCTCCTCCTCCTCCTCCCTCTTCTGGCAGCTTGTCCTGTTCTGCGTGGCCTCTCTGCATGCTCCCAGTCATGTTCAATTCCCAGAGGAAGCCCTAGCAGGCCGCTTATGTCTGGAAGTAACCTTGTTCAGCACAATATTTAAAATGCCACTAACAGTACTGCACAACCAGCCAGACCACGCTCTATATAATATTGCAACTTTCTCCAAATATAGGAAACTTCCACAAACACCCACAATTGTACCAGCAGCCAGAATAAATAATCCAGCAACTAACCTGTAACTCCTGCATGATCCCTTTAAATAGCACTGGTGGGTGGTCCTTCATGCCCTTTAACTCCTGTTCAGCTGTGTGAGGTTAGGACAGTGCGTTGGCTGGAGTGGGGGAATTTGAAAATGGTGGCAGCTGCTTCCAATCAGTGTTGCACACTGATTAACATCATAATCTCCCTACTCTACATACTGACAACGTTCGTTAGGTGCCCGTGTGCAAACACCTTTACCAAGATGGCGCCCTGCACACGTCACACCAGAAGTGTGTGTGCGCATCTCGGACACCGTTTTCGGGGCTTAGGAGTCTGGGTAATGCCTACATAATGGGTGCTATGTGGCCCAATTTAGCCCCTCTGCAGCCTACCTGCACCATAGTGACATTACTCTCAGTGGCAGCCAATGGTACCATTGGACTCAATTTTGTTTGCCTCTGCCTCCTTCCAATTTAGCACAAGGAGTATCTGCTGCCCAGAGATGTATGGAACACATGACTGATGTATTGATCAGCATAACCAGTTATTTCATCTCATTCATCACTGACTAGCACTAGGACCATGACCCAGTTGGCCGATGCTGATGCATTTCCAAAATAAGAAGGGGGCAGCAGTGAGTGTGCTACAGGCTGTTTGTCAGCACTTTGTGCCATGCATGTAATTGGTAATTGGTACCAATGGGAAGGTACCTTAAGGTATGCCATCTTCTTGTGTATCTGTTCCTGTGTCTTGCGTGTATACCACCTCCTGCCAACCGTACAAACTCATTGCAACCATAAAGAGTTGAAAGCATGCCAATTACAGTATTTTATGCTTCAGGTGAAGCTTTTTGAAAGGAGTCATGCCAGAGCTGCTTTGGCTGCACCTACTATGGTATCCTAGAACACCTATCTGTCAATGGCCATGGGAGGGTACCTTTGAGTGCCAAATTGGGCAAGCTTCCTCATGCAGCAGCTCATTTATCTTGTCAGCCAACAACCCCACCCTCAGCTCGTTGCATTGAAGATTGGTTTACTAAGCTGCCAATCAAAACTCACCCTCAGTGCTATGGCAATTACATTGTCTATTTCGTTAACCCCCCCGCCCTCCCGCCACTGTCATTAAGATCATTCTAGCAACGAAGGTTCAAGGAGCTCTGGAATGTGATCAGTGATTTCTATTGTCTCAAAATTGATGTGTTATGTTCAGTGCACACCACTGAAATGGCTAATTATTTCTTGCACTGCAACTCTTTTGTCCTAAACAAATTAAACAGTTTGTGCATCTTTGGGAGTTAACCCTGTATGAACTGAATCAAACTTCATAGCAACATCATAGAATAAATTAAACCAAAATTCCTTCCATGCCACAGAAGAAAAAAATTCTCAAAATGTTACAGTTCAGTTTTTACTGCAACTCCTAACTGTAGTTCTCAAGTTAAGTTGTTTTCTTGTTAAACAAAATCAGCGGGCTGACAATTTCACTTTCCATTGTCGAATCCAGATTGACTTGAAAGAGTTGCTTTGATATTTTTGTTGTGTGTCAGAGAGAGGGGTTGGAGAGTGAGAGAAAGAAAAAAATCATTTCTGAAACAACTTTGTGCATGGAGGAGAAAGAGAGATGATTATGTTTGATCTTGCTCAGGAATGCAGTGAACTATGAAATCATACCTTGGATGTTCACAAAAAGGCAACTGCATCACTGATCAGGAGTTGCTTGTAGAAATAGAAATATATTAATTTTCTGTGTTTTTCTTATCAAGTTACTTTGCCAATTTTCTTCCCTCCAAAAGAGCTACTGGTTCCACACTAAGGTATGATCTGGCAGTAGAAGTCATGTCTCAGTGTCTCCCCCAACAACTTGCATTTACATAGTGCCTTTAAAGTAGTAAAACGTCTCAAGGCACTTCACAGGAGTGTTATTAATCAGAATTTGACACAAAGCCACATATGGAGATATTAGGACAGGTCTAAAAAGCTTGGTCAAAGAGGTAGGTTTTAAGGAACATCTTAACGGAGGAGAAAGAGGTGGAGAGGTGACGAGTTTCAGAGAAAGAATTCCAGAGTTTAGGGCCGAGGCAGCTGAAGACACGGCCGCCAACGGTGGAGCAATTAAAATTGGGGATGCGCAAGAGGCCAGAATTGGAGGAGTGCAGAGATCTCGGAGGGTTGTCGGGCTGGAGGAGGTTACAGAGATAGGAAAGGGTGAGGCCATGGAGGGATTTGAAAACAAGGATGAGAATTTTAAAATCGAGGCGTTGCCGGACTGGCAGCCGATGTAGGCCAGCGAGCACAGGGGTGATGGGTGAACGGGACTTGGTGCGAGTAAGGATATGGGCAGCAGAGTTTTGGGTGAGCTCAAATTTACGGAGGGTGCAAGGTGGGAGGCCGGCCAGAAGAGCATTGGAATAGTCGAGTCTACAGGTAATAAAGGCATGGATGAATGTTTCAGCAACAAATGAGCAAGTGATCATTAATCATGTATAAGCTGTGACAATGAGCGTTATTTTAAATGACTGAAAGAGGCATCACAGCAAATCCTATAATTATGCCTTATCCAAATGATGCATCTCCTACAGGGGTCACTGGCTATGATCAAAAGCAAGAACCCTGACCAATTTTTGTTCCTCTCGCCAAAGGCTGCTGTGGCTCTTTCTACTGCCAGGACTGAGAAAAGCTGACCAGGGATCAAACACGTGACCAGGTCTGAATAGCTCAGCTGCTCACTTGATAAATTCAGTGAGACAAGGAGTTGATTTTCTGTTTAAAACATTGGTGAATTTTTATCAAATACAAATGATTTAACAAATGGGCATGGAGGCTCACCCACTAGGACTGCAAAGCAGGAATTTGCAGGTGCACTCCCTACACTTTTCTGTTCATTAATATGAAGTGGTGTGCATCCACAGTCTCCGCATATATTCTCCCAGCAGTTAATGCTCCTGCCGGGAGCACAGTGTCTTTGTCCGGTCCTGTGAAGCTCATATGAGCTTTATTAATAAACCTTTTGAGCTGTTTTAATGGAGTTTCTCTTTAAGAAACTTGGTTCAGAAGGTGGAGATTTCCAGCATCGGCTGGATACAAACTACAATTCACCAAAATGGTTAGTGACTGTTTTGCCCATTTATGTCATTTAGGGTTCCTTTGCACTTCAAAATAGGTTCTTGCAACAGTAATGATGATAAAGTGGACTGTTTATATCATGTTTTGTGGCTACAGTAGAGCTTTCAAGGTTAATATTACTTAGCAATTGCCTATCTTTTGCTGTAATATTTTTCAGTTACTCACTTTAATATGAGTGATTGGGTGCAGAACCAGGAAAAAGAAATTTGTGTCCTAATGACTGCACTCTCAACTGCATTTGTTGTGCACATGCTACAGCACATTGCTAATTTAACAGATCAATTAGGACAGTCCAGTGGAAATGTTTTGGTTGTCCATCAAAATGATTTAAAGACATTTTAGGAGCAACATCAGTAGAATTTGGATTTTCAGAGTGTGACTGTCTGGTCTCTGAGTTGCAGCAGTGTGAATGCGAATATATGCTTTGAAATGTGGACCTATGATATGAGTGCACAGATGCTTAACTGATCGAATGAAATTCCTTTGTTCGCTATTTTAACAGAGGCATTAACCCATTTATACTAAACGGTTATCGCTTCTGTTAAAATTGCAGACAAAGAGCGGCGGCAGAGTGCGGAGCACTACGGGAGAGGCCCCATGGATTTAAAAAAGAGCGCAGCAGAGCAGCAGCAGACAGGGCAAACAAAGTCAGAGAAAATTTGGAAAAGTGACGTCACGATCACCGCAGAGGAGGAATGGCAGAGCCCATGAAGGCTAATCTAAGTTAATTTAGTAAATGCTATAATATTAGCTGTAGCTGGTTATCATTGATTAAGAAATAACTATCTTAAAAATAGGTAAATAAATAAAGAAATCATTAAGTAATAATCAGAGAAATTAATTAATTACTAACTAATTTGAAATCAAACTAAATCCATTTACTAATTATAATCTAGACGTCCAGTGATTTTATTAGTTCAAGATATAAAGTATTGCTAACTAATCATAAATAAGCAAAAAAAGAATAAAAATCTCAGCACAGACAAAATCTCAGTCAGGACTGCAGTATGTGGGAGCTTGTGGACAGTGAGACTATCCCAGATTGCCACATCGCAGGGAATGTCTCTGCCTTGAAATATTCCAGCTCAGAGTCATTGAGCTGGAGTGTGAGTTAGAGATACACCGACATATAAGGGAGGGAGAGGAATTTCTGGATTGTTTACTCCAGAGTACAGTCACACTTCAGAGGAAAGCACAGACGCAGAAAGGGGAGAGTGTGATTGTTAGTCAACAGGGTAGGGAGAACTGAGGGGAGGTAGAGAAGGAAGTCCTGCAGACACTGGTCATTTCCAACAGGTACGATGTACTTGATACCCGTGAGGATAAGGATGAAGGCTGCAGGGAGGATGGCCAGAATGATAACCATGGCACAATAGAGCAGAAGGGAGTCCAAGGGGGGAGGATTAGAATAGAAAAGTTGTAGTGATGGAGGATTCTATAATTAGGGGGATAAATATCGTCCTCTGCAGTCGCAACTGCGAGTCCAGAAGGTTGTGTTGCCTACTTGGTGCCAGGTTAAGCGATATCTTAAAACAACTGGAGAGGAACTTGGAAAGGAGAGGGGAAGATCCAGTTGTCATAGTCCATATTGGGACCAATGACATAAGGAAGAACAAGGAGGAGGTCCTGCTAAGGGAATATCAGAAGTTAGGAACTAAATTAAAAAGCAGGACCTCATAGGTGTTATTTCTCAGGATTACTATCTGAGCCACATGCTGAATGGCATAGGGATAAGCAGGTCAGGAAGGTGAATGCGTGGCTGAAAGACTGTTGTAGGAAGGAGAGGGGCATTGGCACCAGAACTGGGACATGAAAGGAGCTGTACCGTTGGGACGAGCTCCACCTGAACGAGAATGCGACCAGAGTCCTAGCGGAAGGATAAATAGGGCTGTAGATTAGGCTTTAAACTAGTAAGACGGGGGAGGGATCTGGCAAAAATAACATAAGCCGAAAGATAAAAGAAACAGGAGATGAGAGTAAAGGTCAGACCAATGTAAGGAATTAAGGCAACATAAACAGTCAGGGAACAAGTACAGTTATAGAACCGAAACATAAAAATAAAGTGAGAGGAACGACAAATAAAAATCAATTAAATTGCCTGTATAGCAACTGAAAGAAAACGGGGGAGCTGGAGGCAATAATTTGTAGTGAGAAACCAGATATAGTAGGGATAACTAAAACATGACTACAAAAAGAAGAGGACTGGCAATTAAATATTGCAGGTTATAACATATTTAGAAAGTACAGGGAAGGAAAAATGGGGTGGAGTAGCTGTACTAATTAGAGATAACATATTGGCAGTAAAAAAAGGGACATAACTAACAGAAGGATATAAACAGAATCCATATGGATTGAGATAAATGATAAGAAGAGATCAATCACGCTAATAGGGATATATTACAGACCACCTCTCAGTAGATGGGAGGTGGAGTAAGAAACACATAAGCAAATCAATGAAATGAGTAAAAGACATAGAATAATAATCATGGGAGATTTCAACTACCCCCAAATAAACTGGCAAAAAGAAGTAGGTAAAGAGGAAAAGGGAATGGATAGGGCCACGAAGGGATTCTCATGAAAAACTCACAGGTTATGACAACAAAATGGCAGAAATATTGAAATGTTACTTTGCCTCAGTATTTACCAGGGGGACTGACAAAGTGGGCATGACATTAAAAGAAGAGATCAAAAAAAAAATAGGACATTTAAGATAGAAAGGGGGGAGATAATTGATAAGCTATTTAAATTTAGAGAGGATAAAACCCTTGGTCCAGATAGATTGCGTCAGTGCATACGAAAAGCAGCTAGTGGAGAGATAGCAGGGGCGCTATTACATATATAAAAAATCATTAGAAAAGGGTATAATACCTATAATTAAAAAGGGAGATACAAGTCCAGGGAACTATGGACTAGTTAGCTTAACATCACTGGTAGGAAAAATAATGGAATCTTTACTTAAAGATGTAATTAAAAACATTGAGAAACCAAAAATATAATAAAGAATAGTCAGCATGGATTTCAAAAAGGAATTCATGCTTGACTAACCTTAATGAATACTTTGAAAAAGTAACAGAAAGAGTAGACAAGGGAAATACAGTAGATGTAATGTATTTGGATTGTCAAAAGACCTTCAATAAGGTACCACATTGTAGATTCATGACTAAGGTTGGAGCATTTGGAGTCAGAGGACAAGTAGCAGAATGGATAACAGAAAACGGAGAGTAGGGGTTAAGGGTAACTGCTTAGACTGGCAAAAGGTGGGAAGTGTTGCTCCATAAGGATCATGCTGGGACCACTGTTGTTCACAATTTACATTAACTATTTGGACTCGGGAATCGGAAGTACAATTTCAAAATTTGCGGACGACACCAAATTGGGGATTGTAGTTAATACTGAGGGAAGCTGCAACAAAATACAAAAGGACATTAATAAACTTGCAGAATGGGCATGTAATTGGCAAATGAATTTCAATATAGATATGTGTGAGGTGTTACATTTTGGTAGGAAGAATAAGGAGGCCACTTACACCTTGAAAAGTAAGAGTCTAAATGGGGCAGAGAAGCAGAAGGATCTAGGGGTAGAGATACACAAATCACTAAAAGTAGCAATGCAGGTTAATAAGACCTTAAAGAAAGCAAACAAAGCACTGGGATTCATTTCTAGAGGGATAGAATTGAAAAGCAGAGAAGTTTTTGAAACTTGTATCAAATCTTGGTTAGACCACACTTACGGTACTGTGCACAGTTCTGGTCTCCATACTAGATGCACTGGAGACAGTGCATAAAACGATTTACAAGGATAATACCAGAAGTGAGAGGTTATACTTATCTGGAAAGACTGAACAGGCTGGGGCTTTTTTCTCCAGGAAAGATAAGGCTGAGCGATGACCAGCTAGAGGTCTTTAAGATTATGAAAGGGTTTGATAGGGTAAACTTAGAGAAGATGTTTCCACTTATGGGGGAGACCAAAATTGGGGACCATAAATATAAGATAGTCATAATAAATCCAATAGGGAATTCAGGAGAAACTTTTTTTACCCAAAGAGTGGTAAGAATGAGGAACTTGCTACTACATGGAATAGTTGCGGCGAATAGCATAGATGCATTTAAGGGGATGCTAGATAAACATAAGAGGGAGAAAAGAATAGAAGGATATGCTGATAGGCTGAGATGAAGAGAGCTGGGAGGAGGCTCATGTGGAGCATAAATGCCGGCATAGACCTGTTGGGCCGAATGGCCTTTTTCTGTGCTGTAAATTCTATGCAATTCTATGTAATTCTAGATTTCATATGAACTCACTGGGGGTGAATTTCTAAAGGAGTTCTCCCGCTGGTGCACTGTAACCTCAGCAGAACCACCACGGGAATGATGTCTCCTCCATTTTTCTGTGGTTTCCGTGGCTCTTCCACCAAAGTTACGGTGGACCAATGTAAGATCCCCAGCGGAAATTCAACCCATTTAAGTATTTTTATGCTAATACCACATCACGTATTTCAAGGCCATAGAGCTATGAAAGGCTGCATTCCAGGTACAGGAAAGTTCATAGATTCCCTCAAACCACTCTGGATTCCAACAGGCTGCACTTTGTACAGCAAAATCCAGACGTGTTAGATTCATCTGTTATTTTGGCAAATCCATAAAATCAATGCAGTGCTGCATTGAGGCAAATCAGTTTAGTTCATTGGTTAAGATTTGTTTTTCTGCTCCAAATAATATCATCAGGATGACAGTGCTGGTGAGTGAAATGTTTTTCCAGCTTTGCACTCAGTTTCAGTAATAAGTATGCACAGCCAGGTGTGCCACAAGTAAAGTCGTGCAGTGTAGAGCTTCTTCTGTTTTAACCTGGTGGATCTCAGAATATCAGCAAGTTGCTTTGTTGCACTGTGGCTAAATTTGATTTGATAGTGGAAATGTTGTGTTTCCTCAAAATTGGGTTATATAACACATTTAATTTTTAAAAAAAGGGGTGGGGGACTGGAGGCTGATATGCCACCTCCCAACAATTATTATTGTGTAGTAAATATCGATATCGATTTTATAGAATCATCGAATCATGGAATGATACAGCACAGAAGGTGGCCATTCGACCCATTGGGCTCGAATTTAGCAGGCCTGCGGGTTCCCAGCGGGTGGTCCTCCGGGAGCGTCGAAAACGCGGACGGCTAATCATGTGCGTCCCCCACGCGATCGCGGGATAATTGGACCGATTAAGCCCTGCTTCCGGGTTCTGCGCTCCCCAGCTGCGTGCCGGCCGGCTGTGCATGCGCAGTACCGTCGACGCGATGTAGGAGCTCCAGTTAAAGGGGCAGTCTCCCAAAGCCCCTCCTGCTACAAGCAAGCGGTTTGAGACGATGGCTCAGCAAAGGGGAAAGGCTGCGCCCCGTTTTTCAGACCTGGCACTGCAGCTGATGCTGGAGGGCGTGAGGAGGAGGAGGGAAACGCTCTTCCCAGAAGATGGACGTAAGTTCCCTGCCGCCGCAACCAGGAAGGCATGGGCAGAGGTGGCGGCGGAGGTGAGCAGCAGGGGCAACACCCCAAGGACTTGGGAGCAGTGCCGCAAGCGCTTCAATGACCTGACTAGGTCTGGCAAGGTGAGTACACCAACGCACCCTCCCACATCCCGTCCCCACCATCACGCCAAGCAGATCACAACCCCCTCCTGTACAGCCACCACTGCGCTCCATCAGCAATCCTCACAGCCACTCATTCACCATCCTCGCCGTGCACGCAAGTACCCACCGTCCCTGACCCCACCCGAACACTACCACACACCCCAATCCCCATGCAATGGGATGGGCACGTGGCCCACGCTTCCTCCCATCCATCCGCGCCACGCTCAACCCAACCACACCGATGCTCGATGCGTCTCACGATGTAATACGCACCCACTCACACATCTGTCTTTTGCCTTCACAGGAGAAGAGAAGCAAGAACAATAGGGAAAGGGCACGCACCGGAGGTGGGCCGCCGCAAGTGGTGGAGCTCACCGACGCAGAGGTGGAGGCGCTCGACCTCGCCCGCACGCGACATTGCCTGTCGGTGGCCGATGGCGAGTGTGTCGCTGCCGAAACGGCCAGTAAGGGAAAGCTGACACTCAACACCCATGATCGCGAGTTACCGTCTCATCAGCTGCCATCAGGCGCACTGTCAAGTTGGTCCACATGCCTCAAAGTGCCCTCTGTTCTCTTGCAGATCCGTCTTTGGGTGAAGCGATTGTGGAGGGCGATTCCTCAGAGGACATGGCGGTCTCTGAGGGTGCATCGTCACATCAGAGCCAACCATCCACCAGCGCAGAGACACGCACCTCGGTGGGTCCCCCTCGCCAACTAGTTGGGGTAGCACTTGGTGAGTCACCGCGCACGAGTGAGCATGAGCAGACCCTGGTGGCAGGGGCAGCCGCGGAGGGTCCGCGACGGAGGGAGCACTCATCTCCAGGCTCTGCTCAGCCGGACCCAGATGCTGAACCCAGGGGGCCACCAGTGAAAAGGAGAGTCGTCGAGGGCCACCAGCTAATTGCTGAGGTACTGGCAGAGGTGCCGCGCGCATTGTCCACAATAGCGCAGGCGATGGAGGAGTCCACCTCCTGCATGTGGGCATTGGTGGCGCAGGCACAGGAGGGTACCGGCGACACAGTGTCGCAGGTAGGTGCGGGACTGTCTGCGGTGGAGAACAGGCTGGCAACCCTCGAGCGTCACGCACAGCTCCAGATCGAGTCCATGCAGGCCCTGACAACGTCTGTACGGATTCAGGGTGAGCAACATTCCGACGCTATCAACAGGCTGAGGGATACACTAGGGGTGGCCTTGCAAGGCCTCACACATGCCATCCAAACTGCCGTCCAGCAGGGTGGAAGGGGTGATGTGGGCCGAGGCCAAGAGAGGGATGATGGTGACCGGGGACATGGAAGCGGGGACGCTTCTCAAGGCGCCCCCACGTCCCACCCGTCGCCCACCTCTCAACCAGTACCCGCAATGGTGCCTCCTCTCCAGGTGGCCGAGTCTGCCCCTGCCCCGGTGCAGGAGGAGCAGTCTGTGGAGGTGCCGTCACGGGCACCGAAACCCAGGGGCCGTCCGCCAAAAGCATCTACCCGGTCAAGGCAAGAAGACGAGCAACCTGCCACTACCTCTGCTGGAGCCACAGGGGTAGCACCACGTAGGGGTTCCCGGAAAAGAATTGCAAAGGCCTTATAATCACAAAGGGAATACACCAGGGTGTTTATTATTTCGTACTTTTTTTCTTATATAATGTCACATTCGAGATATTAAATAGTCTATTCTCACCACTCCTGCCACCTCTCGTCCATTCTTCCGCGGCTTGTGCAACAGGTGCGTTCCGTGGAGGCCATCATGACGGCGAACACCTGCTGCCACCCATTGGGCACACTGCTGTGGGTGCAGGATTACTGGCAGCACTCTTCAGTGGAGGGGGCTGGTATGGCCGCTCGCATGTGCAGGTGAGGAGATGCGAGCGCCTCGCAGTGTCTGACTCTAGGAGAACCGTTGACGTATGAGTGCCTCCCTGGCCCGGCGACCATCCCGGTGAGTCGCGGCTCGTCCTCCTCCTCCTCCTCCTCCTCCTCCTCGCCCTCGCCTTCCTCAATGTGGGTGGCGGGTGTGGATGGGCCTCCTCCAGCGGCACCCCTCTCTGTTGGGCCATGTTGTGCAGGGCACAGCAGACAACTATGATTCGTCCCACTCTGAATGGTGTGTATTGCAGCGCTCCCCCAGAATGATCAAGGCACCTGAAGCGCATCTTGAGAAGCCCTATAGCCTGCTCAATTGTAGACCTGGTAGCAGTGTGGCTGTCATTGTACCGACGCTCCGGCTCGGTGATGGGGTTCCTCAGAGGTGTCATGAGCCACGTGTGGAGGGGATACCCCTTGTCGCCGAGGAGCCAGCCGTTGCCGGCGTTGGGTGCCTGCAGGATGGGTGGGACGGCGGACTCCCTGAGGACGAAGGCATCGTGGCAGCTGCCGGGGTATCTGGCGCACACGTGTAGGAATCTCTGGCGGTGGTCACAGATGAGCTGGGCGTTCATGGAGTGATACCCCTTTCTGTTGATGAACAGCCCTGGCTCATGCGGAGGTGCCCGTATTGCGATGTGGGTGCAGTCGATTACACCCTGCACCCGTGGGAAGCCGGCCATGGCATGGAATCCAACCGCCCTCTCCATCTGGCTGCGCTCGTCCATGGCGAAGTTGATGTAGTGGGAGGCCCTGCGGAACAACCCATCGGTGACCTGCCTTATGCACTTGTGTGCAGAGGACTGACAGACCCCGGTGATGTCCCCGGTGGCACCCTGGAAGGAACCGGATGCGAAGAAGTTGAGGGCAGTGGTGACTTTGACGGCGACAGGTAAGAAGATGCTGCTTGGTCCATCAGGGAGCAGCTCGTCGTTAAGGAGGCTGCAGATGTCGGCGACTACCTGGCGATTGACTCTGAGCCTCCGTATGCACTGCTCCTCGGAGAGGTCCATGAAGCTGAGCCTCGCTCTGTACACCCTGTGCGGAGGGTAGTGCCTCCTGCGACGCATCTCTCTCTGCGGTTGCCCTCCCTCCTGCTGTGCAGGTGGGTGTGCCGCAGCACCGTGTTGGGGGGCCCCACCTCTCCGAGGCGGACGGCGTGGACTGCGAGGCTGCTGGGGCTGGTCATCCTGTTCGTCCTCCGACGATGTCAACGCACCACCCATCTGGCAGGTGTTGGTCTGAGGGGTTGTGCAGGGTAGGTGGGTGGGTCCTCGGACTGGGGCTGCGGTTTCGTGTCGGTCTGTCCTCTGGCTTGGCGGGGGGTGGTGGAGGGCAGGGGTTGCCCTATGTGACGCGGTGGCCTCCTGCGTGGGTGAGGGCTCTCCCCCGTGGAGCGCACCTTGGCACCTGCCACAGGCTGCTGGCTGCAACACGCCTGGTTTGAAAGGTACTGTTTCCCCCAGTGTGGGAAACTGACTGCGTTGAACCTAAAATCCCACACTTCCTCTTTTGACAGCTGCTTCAGCTCATTAACTGACCACAACAAGCAAGTTAAGTACTCTCAAGTGGAACCCCGCTGGCTTTAATTGCCTGCGGGATTCCCACCAGCGGGGCTTGCGCGCGCAGCCCCGCACGTCAGCGCGGTACCCAGAAGTGGCCAGGATTTCGTCGCGATCCGGTCACGTGACCGGATATCGGGATTTTCGGGGCCAACCCGCTGGAAACCCGCCGGAAACGCGATCGGAAAATCGAGCCCATTGTGCCTGTGCCAGCTCTTTGAAAGAGCCCTTTCCCCAAAGCCCTGCAAATTTTTCCCCTTCAAGTATTTATCCAATTCCCTTTTGAAATTTATTATTGAATCTGCTTACACCACCATTCAGGCAGTGCAGTCCAGATCATAACAACTCGTTGTGTAAAAAAATGTTCTCCTCATCTCCCCTCTGGTTCTTTTGCCAAATCATTAATTAGTTTAAGACATATTAGACTAGATTTTCCACTATTTGTAAAGATTAACCCAATGGCTAATCATTTGTTTTGGATAGATTGAAATGACCTAATTCTCTGAGGTTAGCTTTTTTGCATAGCTTCAGATAAAAATTCCGATTGATGCAGGGAACACACATGTGCTGGGAGTGGAAAATTGCATACCACTGAAAAGTACAGAGAATGGGACAACTTGAGGCGTGTGTCAAAATATGGTGACAAAACCTTGGAAGCCTTTGGAATGACTCAGAGCACATCTCAACCAATTGGCATCCTTTCCTCAGGCTGAAGGAGAGGCCGCGTTCTACATATTAACCATTTTCACCCATGTCATACAACTCCGCCCCCCCCCCCACAATGAAAATCACAGCACAAAGTAAGTTGAGTTCCAACAGTGTGGAACTCCCATCCATTTTCAACTACTGCTGCTCAATTAATATTGCTTCAACAGTTGGTCAATGGAGTAAAGTCGACTCTATTGGATAGCAATAATTCTGTCTTGCATATTTTGACATACTTCTAGCACTACAGTAAATCTTTTACGCTGTTGGAGAAAAATGTCAATTTAGCCAATATTCAGAGGCAAATCCAAATAACTTGAGGCACATTATAAATTCTGAATAGGTACAGAGTATACATTGTCAAAATTATAATCACACTCAGTCCACACCTTAATCTACACCACCAGTAATATATATATATCTCAAATCAGTTGACTGTTTTACACCCTGCCCGATTTTACTTTCCACTGAAGTCATGGTTCGAGTTGTTGGAGAAATTATGTGAGAGAATCAAAGTGATACATGCTGGGAGGTTCTCCACAGTGCATGCTGGAAATTGGAATCATAGTTGTAACTATCAACTCTCTTCAACCCACAGACTGATTGCTCTTTGCAAAATATCAACTCAAACCTCAGGCTTCTCATGAAGGCTGAGCACTCAGAGTAAATGTGATAAAGAAGGTACTCAAAGACACAAAAAGATGTTTTTAGACATAAGTTTAATAGTATTATGTGAAACACTCTTCACCATGTTGTGGATGCTCCCTGGCAAGCAGTCTAATGTATTCAGCAATTACTGGCATGCAGAAAGAATCTATGCTTTAAAGGCTGGGCTCCTAAAGTCTTCATCGCTGTTCTTTTGACCAGAGCTGAGACATGAGCCGGCCTTCCGGTGAGCTGTTTCCTGACCAGCCGTTTCCACTCACACTTACTCTTGCTCAATCGTTCTCTGTCAATCACGCAGTAACTCATTATTTAATCCCTCTAACTCATTATTTATACCAAACAGGTTGCTGATTACTATGCTGGGGCTTGGAAAGATGACAGCAAGTGCTACTACATCTTCTGGATGATTCTTTCCCACCCCTTCGCAAGACCTGACCTTGAAAAGTGAACAAGAGTTCACACATAGTGGCAAGAGTTCGCAGTAGTGGATGAGTGGTAACGCAATGCACCACCAGGTTGTTATACCGAGTGTATGAGTCAGAGAGTTAAATAGAAAGAGAAAAGGAAGGGAAGATGCCCAAGCACCCTGCTGTGCCTGGCCTCCAGCCTGGCCATCTCCGAGGCTGTGTGACCTCTTTCTGCCAATTACGTCGATGGTGACCTATTCCATTGGTGTCAGTGTCTGTGTAGAGGCAAGACCTCCTCCTGTTCCTGTACTCTCCCTCCTGCTGTGTGTTAACTTCTCCTGCAAGAAGAGTGGAAGTGGGTTAATATGTATTTTGCTTATGGGTTTTCAAGATGTATGAGTTAGCTTAGCATAGTGTGCATGATGACAGGAAGAAGCAACAAGTGCGACCAAGAATTGTGAGGACAGCAGCAGGTTTTGATGGTGTGAGTGCAAGATGAAAGTGAGTGTTCCATGCTAGCTTGAGGAGAGGCATGGAGAGCGGGGAAGGGAAGGAGTCACTGTTCTGGCCTAAGTGAGATCATGCAGGGCAGTGCAGAGACCAAGAGAGACGTGAAAGGGGAATCTTACCTTGGCAGTTCTGGTCAGATCATGAAATGGGATCCTGCATTGCAGCCAGGTCCTGCGGACAATGCTGGTGGCATTACATACTTTGCCATCTCTCTCCATGCCTGCTGACTAATTTGTCTTGCCACCTGTCACCCATTGGAGGAGATGAGAACCTCCTCCCCTCTGCTCACTTGCTCAATGTGCACCTTCTCCACTGCATCCAAGAATCTCAGGGCACTGGTCCAAGTCATCCTGCCTGCTGCTCCACAATCTCACTGCCTGCTATCAACCACCAAAAAAGCACTTTCTCTTTAAGGTGTTGCAGAATGCCTTAAGGTTCTGGCTGCCCCGCTGATTTCCCGCCCTCCCAAGCGGTGAGCTGCCTATAGGGAACAAGTTTTACACTGCCAGCCCACCAATTTAATTTAAATAAAGCCCGACCACAAAAATGGCACAGGCCCCATGCCAATTCCCTCAGAGGGGTGCACAGCACCCGACCCACCTCCCTCCCAATTAATGCTGGAACCAAAAATCGCCCTCTCTGACTCCTTTATCGAGTCGGATTTTGTTTGAAAAATAATGTCGTGTTAACAACGCATGCCGTTATTAATGCAAAAATTGACCAGCAAGTTCAGGAGATTAAGAGATACGCCTTGAGTTGCGAACCTCTAGAAATTGCTGGTCGATTTACGCCGCTCCGCCATTTGCTTTGCACAAATGCATGCTTCAAGTTTTCCACTGAGAAAAATAGGCAATAATTGCTTTCAAATACTCAGAATGAAAGACTTGCATTTATATAATGCTTTTCATGACCTTAGGACGTCCCAAAGCACTTTACAGCCAAAGAAGCATAGTCACTGTTGTAATGTAGGAAACGCGGCAGCCAATTTGCACACAACAAGGTCCCACAAACTGCAATTTGATAATGACCAGATAATCTGTTTTAGTGATGTTGGTTGAGGGATGAACATTGGCCAGGACACTGGGGATAACACCCCTGCTTTTCTTCGAATTTTTTTTTTATTATTCGTTCATGGGATGTGGGCGTCACTGGCAAGGCCAGCATTTATTGCCCATCCCTAATTGCCCTTGAGAAGGTGGTGGTGAGCCGCCTTCTTGAACCGCTGCAGTCCGTGTGGGGAAGGTTTTCCCACAGTGCTGTTAGGAAGGGAGTTCCAGGATTTTGACCCAGCGACGATGAAGGAACGGCGATATATTTCCAAGTCGGGATGGTGTGTGACTTGGAGGGGAACGTGCAGGTGGTGTTGTTCCCATGTGCCTGCTGCTCTTGTCCGTGAAATATTGCCGTGGAATCTTTCACGTCCATCTGAGAGGGCAGATAGGGCCTCGGTTTAACGTCTCAGTCAAAAAAACAGCACCTCCAACAATGTAGTACTCCCTCAGTACTACACTGGAGTGGCAGCCTAGATTTTGTGCTCAAGTCTCTGGTGTGGGACTTAAACCCACAACCTTCTGACTCAGAGGCAAGGGTGCTACCAACCGAGCCAACTGAGTGCTACCAACTAAATGAACAAAATAAGACATGAGGGCGGAGGTTGGTTTTCTCTTCTGGCTGTGGAGGAAAATGGCAGTCACGGATTGGCTGCCTGTTATACACCTCGCCCGATTCTCCTTTCCATTGAATGGATGTTGAAAAAAAAAGTGCTTTAATTGATTCAAATACTTCTTTTCTATTCGTAGATTTTCATCACTTCTCACAACTACAGACTTCGGATTGCCATTCTTTTACAAATATGAAATTTGAGCCAATTACCTGCAAGAAATTTGTGCATAATTTTCCTATGTTAAGTGTAAAGCCAGCAATGTGACACTAGTGTGTAAAAGGGACATATGACACAGGATGTGTGATGGACTGGAAGTGGACACAAACGTACCATTTTTATAATATTACTAGTGCATCTCTCATGGTTCAGCTCATGGTGAGTCGATGGTTTGGCTGTTACAAAGGGCAGGGTGCTGGGGTGTGGAAATAGGAGAGAATTACTTACTTTCAGTGGACGGTATTGTCAAAAAATTGTGGACGAATTTTGAAAGAGCATGTTGAATGATTTGGTTGGTTCAGTTTCTCCGATATTTTTACTGGTATGTTTTCCACATATTTACAGAATTCTGCTTTTTTTTCTGTTTTACAAACACAGAATTTGAGGAAATCAACAAAATGTGATGCCAGATCATAGTGTCAGAGTGTTACACTAGTGGTACGACAGATTAGAGGTTTGCGTAAATTGTAATATATTACTGGTTTTACTCATGGTAAGGTGGATAATATCTGTTTTATAAGGACTAGAAGATAATGAACAATGGGGGAATTTTAACGCACCCCGCCCAGCAGGAGCGGGATAGGGTTGCCTTTAAAATGGAGTGTTGAGCCTTACGAACCTGTTCCCTCTGGAATCCTGCTGGCCACCATTTTAAATGCTCACTGCAGTTAGGTGGCTGAGGCTCCCTCTGGATGAATTGAGGCAAATCGGGGTTGTAATTGAATTTTAACCCAGGCCTGAGCATGGAAGTCGCCATGGCGTTCCCACCAGGTGAAGGCGGGTTGGCAGCTGTCGAGAGGAGAAACAAGCACTCCAAGGTCCGGGGAAGTGCTCCTCTGGGCTGGTCAGCTGCCGCCTCCTTACCATTTTGGGCGGAGAACTCGGGGGGCATTCAGATGAGGCCCAGGAGTTAAAATCACTAGGATCTCATGCTGCCGAGGTGAGTGGGGTTTGGTACTCAACTCAGACCCTGCCTGCCCAATTCCCACAACAGGTATATCCTGTCCACAAAAAGCAGGACAAATCCAATCCGGCCAATTACTGCCTCATCTGCCTACTCTCAATCATCAGCAAAGTGATGGAAGGTTTCGTCGACAGTGCTATCAAGCAGCACTTACTCACCAATAACCTGCTCACCGATGCTCAGTTTGGGTTCCACCAGGTCCACTCGGCTCCAGACCTCATTACAGCCTTGGTCCAAACATGGACAAAAGAGCTGAATTCCAGAGGTGAGGTGAGAGTGACTGCTCTTGACATCAAGGCAGCATTTGACCGAGTGTGGCACCAAGGAGCCCTAGTAAAATTAAAGTCAATGGGAATCAGGGGGAAAACTCTCTAGTGGCTGGAGTCGTGCCTAGCACAAAGGAAGATGGTCGTGGTTGTTGGAGGCCAATCATCTCAGCCCCAGGACATTGCTGCAGGAGTGCCTCGGGGCAGTGTCCTAGGCCCAAACATCTTCAGCTGCTTCATCAATGACCTTCCCTCCATCATAAGGTCTGGAATGTGGATGTTTGCTGATGATTGCACAGTGTTCAGTTCCATTTGCAACCCTTCAGATAATGAAGCAGTCCGAGCCCGCATGCAGCAAGACCTGGACAACATCCAGGCTTGGGCTGATAAGTGGCAAGTAACATTCGTGCCAGACAATTGCCAGGCAATGACCATCTCCATCAAGAGAGAGTCTAACCACCTCCCCTTGACATTCAACAACATTACCATCGCCAAATCCCCCACAATCTACATCCTGGGGGTCACCATTGATCAGAAACTTAACTGGATCAGCCACATAAATACTGTGGCTACAAGAGCAGGTCAGAGGCTGGGTATTCTGCGGCGAGTGACTCACCTCCTAACTCCCCAAAGCCTTTCCACCATCTACAAGGCACAAGTCAGGAGTGTGATGGAATACTTTACACTTGCCTGGATAAGTGCAGCTCCAACAACACTCAAGAAGCTCGACACCATCCAGGACAAAGCAGCCCGTTTGATTGGCACCTCATCCACCATCCTAAACATTCACTCCCTTCACCACCGGCGCACTGTGGCTGCAGTGTGTACCAGCCACAGGATGCACTGCAGCAACTCGCCAAGGCTTCTTCAACAGCACCTCCCAAACCTGCGACCTCTACCACCTAGAAGGACAAGGGCAGCAGGCACATGGGAACACCACCTGCACGTTGCCTTCCAAGTCACACACCATCCCAACTCGGAAATATATCGCTATTCCTTCATCGTCGCTGGGTCAAAATCCTGAAACTCCCTACCGAACAGCACAGGGGGAGAACCTTCAACACACGGACTGCAGCGGTTCAAGAAGGTGGCTTACCACCACCTTCTCAAGGACAATTAGGGATGGGCAATAAATTCCGGCCTCGCCAGCGATGCCCACACCCCATGAACAAATTTTTAAAAAGGTTAAAATCTGGCCTACTGATTTTAGATCTAATATCTTTTCTCCAGCATCTCAAACCCAATTTGCCTGATTCTGAGAAAAGCATGTTTACAGGCTTTCTGGTAAATATCATTAAGGGCATCAACAAAACGGTGTCCACGTAATTGTCAACCTTCAGCTAAAGTTTGCTTAAATCTTGTCATAATAGTGCATCATGAGAAATCATGGGGGTAATTTTAACCCCCAAGAATGGGTGGGTTGGGGGCGGGTGGGCAATAAAAATGGTTGTTTTTTGGAGCGGACCGCATCCCAGCTCCAACGTGCCCACTTCTGGGTTTAAACCAGGTGTGTTAGGATGCACACTTCTGAAACCCAGAAGTGCCGTCTGCACTTAAAGTCAGCAGGACGATACTTAAAGGGCATTGTACCTCATTGTGACAGTTGAGGCACTTCATGTTTTGTGTATTAGAAATTTCAAACAAATGTAACCGTACCTGTTCGGGTTTCCCATCGCTTCCAATTCACTTCAGGTGAAAGCAGGTGGGAAGGGTCGGATCCATGAGGTGAGTGCTTTTATTGCACTGCTTGTGGGTCCGGAGGAGCAGGAGTGCTTCATCCAGGCTAAACAAGCTCACCTGGCATGATCGGACACCCACCCCGATCGGCTGATGCCCGCCCCAGCTCCTGATAGTGGAACCCTCCCCCCCAATGCTGGACTCCCCCCCCCAACCAATGCTGGACCCACCCCCAATGGTGGACTCCCCCCCACAATTCTGGACACCCCCTCTGATGCTGGAACCCCCCCCAAACTTCTCCAAGACCCACCTGATGACATCCACGTCCCCTCACCCCTCTGCTTACTTGCACGGCCACAATCTCTTTCTCTCTCCCTCCCCTCCTCTCCGATCCGCGGCTCTTTTCACTTCCGCCTGTCAATCTGGCTGCCTGCCGCGAGGGAAACCCAGAAACACAAATACTTACCTACAGTTGGGTTGCGATCGCAAATTGCGATGCACTCATTTGGCTTCTGGGTTCCCCGCGTGAATCTCTGCGAACACGCTGGCTTCCCGGCTCTCAGCTGAACTCATGCCCCAAGACTCCATTATTATCTAATGTTTATAGTGTGTCATGCCGTGGGAAGCCGTCAGTTACCTCTTTCAATATTGTTGTGGAATGTGCAGGTGTCAACAGATTGATTGACGTCTGGGCCCAAAAAGGGAGGAATGGGGAGCTCAAGATCCTGTATGAACTAATGGATGGTTGTAACATATATATATCGAGACTTAAAGCGTACTAGTTAGAATATTCTCGGAACGACTGGACAGCTCAATATCTTATCGCAGGGTCGAGTTTAATCACCGGGAACTTGTCGGTGTAACCTTTTGCCAGGTTGTCTTGTATTTTAACATCTTTACTACTTATCTTGTATTGTGTCCTGCAATTTCCCCAGATTTCCCGCCATTTGCAACAATAATTCATAACAGTTATGGGACCCATTGATTGGAACAAGGTTAAATCTTTCACATTTAGTTTTTAAAACATTAAAAATGAGCTGCTGAGTTGAGTCATCTATTTCAGCATCAAACAGAACATCACTTTAATTTCTTTGACCTTAAGACTGCTCAATGTCACTGGAAGTAGGTTGGACTTACATGAAGTAGAAGGGAATAGAGTGATATGGGGGCATTACATGGGCCAATTTAGTGCCCCTGTCTCTTTAAAAGCCGATGGCTGGCTATGCCCCCTTTCAATGCTTCTTATATGTTTTCCCTTTCGTATAATGTTACAAAGGTTTAGTTTAGCTATGACGGCTAACTTTTTCTTCAGTTATAGTCAGTATTTTTATAGTCTTTCAGAAAGGTGCCTAGAGAAAGATCTAAATGAAAGATCATGGGGCATAATTTTAGCACCCGCGATCGGGTGCGTTCCTGGCGGGGGGGCTCCAAAAATCGGGGATTCCCGGAGCGGGTCGGGAGCCCGGCTCCAACCCGCCCACTTCCGGGTTTCCCACAGACGCGCTGACATGTGCGCGCAGCCCCCGCATGTGGGACTCCCGCAGGCAATTAAAGCCGGCGGGGTGCCACTTAAGCTATTTACCTTGGTATTTCAGGTTGTTTACAGACCTGATTAACGAGATATTTTAGGAGGGTTGTGATTTTGCAAACAACTGGGACTGATTCCCATACTGGGGGAAGCACTCCCAGTTCAAATGGACGTGTTGCAGCCATCAGCCTGTGGCAGCTGCAAAGGTCCATTTGACAGGTGGGGAGGGGGGAAAGACCCTCACTCATTGCAGGAGGCCACTCTGTCACTTTGGACAAAGCTCGGCCTCCACCACCCTCCTCCTAACAATAAAATTCACCAACTTGCACACTTACCATGGTGTCCAGACACATGTACCTACCTTGCAGATCCCCTCAGATGTACATCTTCTGGATGGGGGCCGCCGTAGCTGCAGTCATGACCTCCTCGGAGGGCAAACAGCATCACCAGCCTCGCCGGCCACGCTGTCCACCTCTGACACGTGGAGCTCCACAACACAGTGCTGTGACACATCCACCTGCACAGCAGGAGGGAGGGCAACCGCAAAGAGAGATGCGTTGCAGAGGGCACTACCCTCGCCACAGGGTCCACAGACCGAGGCTCAGCTTCCTGGACCTCTCTGAACAGCAGTGCACACGGAGGCTCAGAGTCACTCGACATGTAGTCGTAGACATCTGCAGCCTCCTTCATGCCGAGCTGCTCCCGGCTGGCCCGAGCACCAGCTTCTTACCTGTCGCTGTCAAAGTCACCACTGCACTCAACAACTTCTCCTCCGCATCCTTCCAGGGTGCCACCGGGGACACCGCCGACGTCTCTCAGTCACCTGCACGAAAGAACCCTGAAAATACACCTACACCCACTCTGCAGTGACACAATGGGTGGCATCAGTTGTGGGTCTTCATTGTGATCCTTAGGAAAGGGCATTATTGCACAAGCCAGACAAGATTTGCAAAGACGTGGCAGTAGTGACGCCAATATAATATGTAATGTGAGTTGGTCAGAAATTCAATATAAGTAATAACCATGACAAACCCTCAAACACCCTTGTGCATCCCCTTCATGCTCACGACACATTTGCCTTACGCTTCCTACTGCACATATGTGATGCATGCCCTGTGGCTGCAGCACAGGTAGTGGCTGGTTGAGTGAGGCTGATTATGAAAGAAATGCATGAGAGGGTGAGTATGAGATAGAGCCATGAGATTGTATGAGGATTGGGTTGAGTGGTAGTGGCGGGATGAGTACTGGCGAGGTGAGTAAGTGCAGGAAGATGAGGATAAGGTTTGAGTGGGTGTGAGGGGTGATGTGACAGAGTAGTGTTGGCAGTGCAGAAGGAGATGTGGGGTGGGGGCGGTGATGTAGCAGACGGAGTGTAGGGGAATGAGTAAATGTACTCACTTTGGCTAACCTACTTAGGTCATTGCAGTGCCTCCTGCACTGTATGCAGGTGCGCGATATGTTGGTGGTGCAGGTGACCTCCTCTGCCACCTCGAGCCAGGCCTTCTTGGTGGCAGAGGCAGGCCGCTTCCTCCCGCCAGCCGGGGGGAAGATCTCTGTCCTCCCCCTCCTCCTCACCCCATCCAATGATATCTGGAGTGAGGCATCATTAAACCTGGGAGCAGCCTTCCCCATGGGCTACTCCATGCTGTAATTTTTCCTATTTCTTGCAGCATCAGTCAGTGGAGGACTGCCCCTTTAAATAGAGCTCCTCCAGCTGACAGACCTTACTGCGCATACACAGTCCGCCCGACGCGCAGTTCTGCAGCGGGGAACCCGGAACAAAAGGTAAGTTGATCCAATTCTCCTGCGATTGTGTTCGGGGCAGACTGATTTCACCGGGCGCATTACCCACGCGCCCAATCGCTCCCCTGCCGCGAACCCGCCGCCCTGGTAATATCGGGCCCATGTCTCAAATGGCCTCCTTGTGTGCCATAAATTTCTATGATTCTATGATTCTATGTAACTTATTGGGTATTAGCAAGCCCGTGCTATTTTGATAATCTTATCTGTTCTGCATTGTGTTTAGTTTAAGATATTGCTGAATTAAAATTGTAGTTTTGGACTGAACTAACCTATTAAATTGTGAAAAACAGACTTTTATTATCACCGTGGTGAAATTCTGGTTAATGAAAAAAATGTTTGAGTCTCTAGTTCCGGACATGGGATTGTCACATACAAAATTGGCATTTTGGTTTTCTTAAGTGCTTAATAATTCGAAATGGATAAGGAGTTAATGTCGAGTGAATTGATGTGTGATAGCTGTTAGTAAACTGACAGCACCCTTTGACCTTATGATTTACTGTGGTCAAAAAAAAAGTGACCAGCAAAAAGAAAATTAATTAAAGGATCTGGTGCTATCTCTATGACAACAATCTGGAGAAATCTTGACTAAACATCTAAGAGTTAATAAATTTTGGCCACCTCTTAAATCGATGCTAAACACTTTAACAACAATTGGAATTTAATCTGAAACACTTGTAGATAGAAAGGCCAGGCACAACCTGCTTTTTTTTAAATGAGATAAACAAACTGAAATGCTAACTTCCTTGACATGAATGTATTTAAAATTATCCTAAATTTAATTATTTTTGGAGCTTTAGAGTAAGTTTTAATGACATAAAGACCTCTTTGGTTCTTTGCATTTGGCAAGTTTTTAAATTTACATGGATGTTGCGTAATACAAGCTGCGTGAGTCTGACGATATCTGGCTCCGTCGTTTTTTCTGCAAAGAAGTTAACCCTTCCAAGGACATTTGTTTTTCATTTACCAAACAACAATCTTTGCATTGCTGAATGTAAACATATTTTGGGTGTCATTAAAGTTTAAATTTCTTAATTTGAGTAGATATTTCCCTGCCGTGTTAGAAGGAAATCATAAATTGACAAGTTAAGCCCTTGGACTCTCAAGAAGAGCTACAATAGATTTTCTGTTTCCTTTTCTTTTATAACAGGGGACCATGTTTTTCAGGACTGCATGACTGTTGATGGTGCCAGATTACTGAGAGTGGTTCTTTGACATAGAGGTAGCTTCACAAAGTTATGTAGCAACCTTAGCTGGAGAAGTGTTGGTGCAGGAAACGATACAGTGGTGTTAAGAATTTAAATCCTTATCTGCAGACATCAGCAGATATCAGATGTCACAGCGGGATGACAATTTGGACTAAGACTTTGCCTCTCAAAGGCTCGGCGTTAACCCATTCAGGGTCATTTGTTTTCTTCCAAGACAGAGTGCTCAGGAGTGGGGGGAGATATGAGAGTTACCTCCAAAAGTAATTACAAGCACTTCTGTCTCTACTGTAAAACCACCAAGCCTGGACATAATTTGTTTCTGCAAATTGGAATAGATAAGATAAATTGATATGAGTTGCTGTTCAAGCACTCGAGAAGGGAACATTTACCTGCAGTTTAACGGGCTAATCAAATTTTCCTTGGAACAAAAAGAGTCCTGTCTAAGTGATTACTGCCAAATGCTGTGTATCAAGGAAGAAAGCTTTTTGGGGAACATTGAACATTGACAAGTCATATGTAAGGAATCTTACAACACCAGGTTATAGTCCAACAGTTTTATTTGAAAATCACAAGCTTTCGGAGGCTTTCTCCTTCGTCAGGTGAGTATAAAACTGTTGAACTATAACCTGGTGTTGTAAGATTCCTTACATTTGTCCACCCCAGTCCATCACTGGCATCTCCACATCATTGACAAGTCATGGCAGCCCAGCAATACTGCTCCCTAGAATTGGGATCATTTTGAAATGACAAAATGGACTCCAATACAATATAGTGGGATATTTTGGGAAATAAAAGGTCCAAGAAGAGGTTAAGTAAAATAAACAAAATGTGTTGATGACTTGGACCAGGTTGGGAATGTTTAATCTATGTTTAAAGCGTTAATGATAATATTGTATTGGACAGTAAAGTTCCTCCAGGGCTCATGAATGAGATGAAATGGTAATTAATGGGATGTGTAAAATGGTATGAGGAAGTGATTGAAAGTATGTGATGGAAGCAGAGATAGTGCACCACCTAATGGGGTCTAGGGTCATTGCCCTAGGTGATTGAAAGATGTATGAGTGCACATACGAGTACATTCTAGTGAAAGTTAGGAAAGTGTAGATGAGAGTAGTTAATGAATAGCTTTCTCTTGGAGATGTTTGTGTCCTTGCCTATACTGAACAATAAAAAACTGCATTTGATAGCCTGACTATTACCTAGGTATCAAGACCATGAAGGGGGAGATAAGCAAAGACCTTCAGACACTACCCCGATCTTTTGATAAGATAATCTGAAAGCCCAGGAATGGCTTGTATCTGATGTGATATGTGGCATGATCTTGGGATGTTGGTGTGAGTGTGAAAATGTGAGGCAACTAGCATGCGGAATTGCATGATGAAGGTGAACTGAAGAACAGGTCTCAAATATGCTCAGTTCCTTGGCAGCAGCACAGCATGAAATGGGTTAATGTGGCTCAGGAAAGTGAGAAAACCTTTTAAACAAGGCATTGACGCATGCTCCATACAGAAACTGACTAATTAAAGTAAAGAGGGATATAGAATTTGCATTTCCAAAATTCAGAGTTGGTTTACTTTGAGCCAGCAAGAAAATTGGGACTATTGAGGGCAAGGGAGAAATAATACTTAGCAAAAATTATCCACAAGATGGATAATGGTATAAGGAGAGCTGGAGAATCTTTTAAGTCTTTGATAATATGGTACATTGTAGCTTTCTGTGTAATGTGTTATGATTTTCTTTGTCTGTATCATGATGCGTAATATTGACCAAATGAAACTTAGACTAAAAGAGCAAATGACTCAAGAAAGGTATGTGTTACTAACAAGGAGGACCTTAGATAAGGCCATGCGGGGTAACCAGTGGCTGTTGGAGATTAAGATTGAGAAGTAGTAAAGGAAACCACTTTCTTGCGTTACTTCTGTACTTTAAAAACCCTAATATTGAAAGACTGACATGCATATGAAACAACATAGTGCTGACATTAAAAAAAGGGGACATTGACCCTTGGGAATCATATATGGTGGGAGATGGTTTACAACATAGGTCAACACCCATGGGCTAGAATAATATCAATGAGTTTTGTCATAGCCCAGATAAGTTTCCGCATAATCCTAATTGGTACAGTGTGTTAGTTCAAATGATTAATTAAGAGACTGTCACAGAAAACCCTGAACTTGGAATTGGCTGCTTCGATTAAGAACATAAGAACATAAGAACATACAAAATGGGAACAGGAGTAGGCCATACGGCCCCTTAAGTCTGCTCCACCATTCAATAAGATCATGGCTGATTTTCAACATCAACTCCACTTTCCCACTCAATCCCCATATCCCTTGATCCCCTTAGTGTCCAAAAATCTGTTCATCTCAGCCTTGAATATACTCAACGACTGAGCATCCACAGCCCTCTGGGTTAGAGAATTCCAAAGATTCACAACTCTCTGAGTGAAGAAATTCCTCCTCATCTCAGTTCTAAATGGCCAACCCCTTATCCTGAGACTATGCCCCCTAGTTCTAGATTCTCCAGCCAGGGGAAACAACCTCTCAGCAATTACCCTGTCAAGCCCTCTCAGAATCTTATATGTTTCAATGTGGTCACCTCTCATTCTTCTAAACTCCAGACAGTATAGGCCCATTCTACTCAATCTCTCCTTTATAGGAAAACCCTCTCATCCCAGAATCAATTTAGTTTAAAGGATGAACTTACATTTAAATTAGGTGTTTTAAGCATATAAACTATATAAAGCACTCACGCTTAGTTTAGGCATCATAATGCATAAACACCACATGCTTAGAGGGATTGGAGGATAGTAGCTAAATAGCCAAGTTAAAATCACCCAAGCTGAGCAATATAATGCTAAATGCTGCTTGCATATGTAGACCTTAGGCATGTCTGATAAGGAGGCAAGTAATGTGAATAACAAGTTTCAGAAGCACAGGATGGAAGAGAGAGAGAGAGACAGATTAGCAGCCATTTATCTTGCTGTACTCCAATTAAGGAGAAGTGAATGTGTCAGTGTGATGTCACCCAGCATAGTGTCCCAGCTTGTGGTTTCTCACTAGATGAGCACTCCCCTAATTGTACACAGGAGGAGCAGGCCCATCAAGCTTACCTGCCATGATCCCACACACACGATCGGATGATCCCTCACCCCCCCCACATCATGTCCACCCCCCCATGATCTCCGACTCCTGCCCCCACGATCTCCGACCCCCCTCTTGCAATTGGGCGCCACCCCAGGTCGGACCCGCCCATGATCTCTGTCACCTCCCCCTCCCCCCCCCCCCCCGCACGATATCCATAGCCCTGAGTAAATATAGGGTCCCATGTCTCCATTATTATCTAATGTTTACAGTGCGTCATGACATGGGAAACCATTAGTTGCCTGTTTCTGTATTGTCGCTGAATTTGTAGGAGTCAACAGATTGATTGATGTCCGGGCCCAAAAAGGGAGGAATGGGAGTCCCAAGATCCTGTATGAACTAATGGATGGTTGTAACATATATATATCGAGACTTAAAGCGTACTAATTCAAATATTCTCAAACCGACTGGACAGCTCAATATCTTATCGCAGGTTTGAGATTGATCACCTCGGGAACTTGTTGGTGTAATCTTTTGCCAGGTTATATTGTGTTTCAACATTTTTACTACTTATCTTGTATAGTAACTCTTAATAAAACCTTATGCTTGGAACAAAACACCTCCTCGCCTTTTTGATTAAAGACCAAACCATAAACAGAACTTACACTGATGCTGTGCATTTTCTCCTTAATTTCAGCAGTATCTCTGAAGGCAAGTTGATGGGCATCCCAAGCTCCATAAACTCTTTATGATGGTTGAATGTTTTCTACATTTAAGATCTGCCAACTCTGGCCACAGTTTTGGAAATGCTATCTCCTTTATGTCAAGTGATTGCTTAGGCGTTGCTGATTCATTATTATGCATTTGTGTGGGTGCCTTGGTACTGTTGCCTGGAACAAATGTGTTGGTTGGTTGTGATACAGTGTGTTGAGTTGTGTGGTTGGACTCCAGTACACTCTAAGCTGAGCAGCTGCAAAACTTTATTTTATGCTGCTGTGAATTTCTTAATGCGTTATTATCCTGCAGTAGATTTTCTGACCTGGCAGTTGAGGTTTTTTGTTTCCACATCACAGGGCCTTAAACTTCTTGTCATGTCCTTCTGTTTATAAAGATTATCTTTGACGTCCTGGGCAACAGTCTGCCAGGCCTGTCTCCTGCTGTGTTGATTGTGAGTGAGATAGAGCCTTGTGCTGAATATTGTTACTGCCCTGGCCAAGATAGTTTTCACAATAAGGTCCATTACCTGTTGGGTAATGTAGGTCTTGCTAGTTTTCTGTGCTAACATCTGTCTTAGAGGAGCAAATGCCTCTTTGCATGCTTCTATAAGTGCTAATCTGTGATTAGCGAAGCCGTATATTGACTGGGTGTTTTAATTTACCCACAGCAGTAGTTGAGATGTTATTTGTCAGAACTTACAGAGTTTCTATCTGGGTAATAAGGGAAGGCATACTGTCAGAAATTTATCTGAAGTCCTTTATCACCCACATGTTACAATACCATCTCCCTAAGTCTTTTAACGGCAGCTGGTGCTCACTGACAGATAACTGGGCAACTCGTTACACCCCGTAGTCTATATAAGGACAGGTTTAACCCTCTGCCCTTGCTAGCATTTAAACCCAACCATAGAAACTTGAGCTCCAAAGTTTCAACACCTCGCAGGATTTGATGGTGTAAGTGGCTTGTTAGCAGAAAGGGCTTTATCGGGTTTCTTAAAAATACTGACTTCATTTTTGAGAGGCAAACTGATGAGCAATGCTGGAGTATTGAGGTTGGGGTTGAAAACTTTCGATTTATGTTGGAAAGAGGTTGACTGAAAGATAACTTGGCAAATCTCTTTTAAAAGTAGGGGAGTTGATTTTTTTTTAGAATAACAATCTTCAGCGGTATCTTTCCTTATGTCATCAGGTCATTGATGAAATAATGTGCTCAAAAAGAACTACATAATGTCAACATCAATTTAAGGGAAATAAAACAAATGAAAAAGAGGCCACTTATGTGTGCAAAATGGCCAATCATTCATGATAGGCTAAGAAAGAATATTTGCTTTGCGAGTATCAAGTGGTAAGTGATCTAACAATTGCAGGAGACATTCTGTACTCTTCCTAATAGGGCAGAGTAGATGCTACAACAACATCCATTCCCTCATTTCCTCCAGAAAATTGACCAAAAAGCCAAGTGCAGCTGTTCACAATCGAGGAAAATAAATGACAAAGGAAGTAGGAGGACACAGCACAATAATGTCATTAAATTAGACAGCAAGCCTAAGTAGTGCACTTGGCTGTTAACTGACTTCAATAGCCAGTAATGAGAAAAAAGTCTTTCACATCCGTTGCATGTTTAATGCTTTTAACCAGTAATAGTAGCCAAAGCTGGAGAACTCTGGAAATGTGTATCAATTCATCTGTGCCGCTGACTTGAATGCAACACTTATCTCACATGCTTTATTGCTTGACAGTTCGCTGATTGCTTGCACGAAACAACAACCTGTAAGGACAATTCACTGTGATCACTGCATATTCATTTGCTGTGACTAATGCCCTGAATCCTTTTTGCTAGTTAGGAAGTACAAATAAAAGATGCTCAGAACTAGACAAGTACAGTTAATTAGACTGATACCTTCAAATTTAACAGTGCACTATAACACATACATACAACCAGAAGGGATGATGAAGGAGATGGAAATGGCACTGTAAAACATATGGCTCTATTACAGCTGTACAAAGTTGGTAACATCTCTAATGCACCCTGAGTTGCTTTCAATGGCAGGAGTGCTGCTGGAGGCAACTCTGTCGTATAAACAACCAAAGGGGGTAAAATTCAATTTGGCGAGGGTGCAAAACAGGCAGTAGCGGATCGGCCGCCCATTATACATGCCGTCTTATTTTCCTTTCCATTGAGGTCAATTGTGTATAACACAATAATTGTTATGATTGTGTATAATTGGGTCCGAATCACTACTGTCCATGTTTCAGCCTGCCAAAGTTGAATGTTATGACCTGAAACTCTTACCACCTGTAACAACACTGGGATGGATACTCTGACAAGGATACTTATTAAAGGCACCAGACGAACACTTAACCCCTCATCTTAACTCCTCAGCAAGGAACCATCTCTGGTTACCACTCAATCTATGCCTAGGAGTTAATGATGCCTAAATTTGGCTTGCCAAAATGTTTTGCATCAACCGGTTTGGATTGTATTAACATTAGTACTACTAGCCTCCCATTAGGATACATACAAGCTGCTGAGTGAATGAATTAACTTGCCAAATCATTAAGGAAGAAGCTAGACAATAAAGTCATGAACTAACATTTTTTTATTAACCTCCAGTTCATTATTAGCAGCATTTAAACATAGACATTGAGTATGCAATTGTTTATTAGAGGGGGTTAACTGACATAATGAATAATAACAAAGATTACAAAGGCAGTTCAGTTATGTTGCAGTAATTCAGCATTAACTGGCTTGGTAATTATAAATTTATAGTTGAGAGCAGTATCTGAGATTGATATAATTTGATGAGATTAATTTATGATTGGACTCCTAAAATAGCTGACAAATTAACAGCATTAGATAGCCAGTCTATTGGATAGATTAAAATTATATGCTTGTAGTTAGCAATTTTCAAGAACTTATACATCCTTGTCCTTGTGAATTGGCATAGTGGAGCTAGTTGCTCCGGTGTCCTCTGGAATGATGGTACTAGCCTCCTGAGACATCAGGGTGATAAACCTTCCACATACATTAAACAAAGGACTCTTACAGTAAATGAGCAATGGGAGGTCTTCAAAGAGGAGATAGTTCAGATACAGATGTTGACCGGAGGTCACCGGTTACGGTTACTGGCTTAGTACAAAGAGGAGAAGAGTTAATTCTCTCTTAACTCTCAATTCACTTTATTCACGCCGTTAGATCATATACATATAGCTTATACGTCTGGTTAGATATAGGCATGCAGTTTGCAGCAGGTTATACAGTTTTATGCCCAAACTAGGATCTAAACGCACACCCACTAGGTTTCTCTGACACTCCCTGAGTGGTCACAGAATATAAAGGATAATACCCAAAAAGGAGAGCTGACGCTGGCCAGGCATTCCGTTCTCTCTCTCTCTCAACGTCGTCTCTACGTCCCTGACGTAGGTTCTTCCACTTCCGCGATGGTTGGTCTCCGGAGTCTTCGCTCTCTCTCTTTCGAGGTTTCTCCTCATTGGCTCAGTCCCAAGGACTTAGGTAGCATTTCCTCATTACTCCTTTTCTAAATAAGGACTTGTGTCTTATCACATCTCCTTTGTCTTTCACAAAACTTAGCTAATTCAAACCGGTTCCAGCCAGCTCAGGCCAGCAACTGAACTCAGGTTACTTCAGTTCAAAAGTTGCTCTTGCCTGTGTATCAGCAGCTGATGTCTCAGGTTACTTTCTGCAGCCCCTGGCCAACACAGACTAGACACATTCCGACGAGGGAGAAAGGAAGGGCATCCAAAGCTATAGCTCCCTGGATGACTAAAGATATAGGGATTAAAATGAAACAGAAAAGGGAGGCTTATGATAATGGTCAGGCTCATAATACAGTAGAGAACCAAGATGAATGCAGAAAGTACAGAGGAAAACTGAAAAAGGAAATAAGAGGGGCAAACAGAGTATATGAGAATAGATTAGTGGGTAACATAAAAAGGAACCCAAAAGTTTTTTGTAAACATATAAATAGTAAAAGGTTAGTCAAAGGAAGTGTGGGACCGATTAGGGACAAAAAGGAGATCTTCTTGTGGAGGCAGAGGGCATGGCTGAGGTACTAAATGAGTACTTTGCATCTGTCTTCACTAAAGAAGAGGATTCTGCCAAGGTCATAGAAAAGGAGGAGATGGTAGAGAAATTGGATAGGATAAAAAAAGATAAAGAGGGGGTGCTTAAAAGGTTGGCAGAAGTATAGAAGCCACCGGTCGGGATGGGATACAACCCAGGTTGCTGAGGGAAGTAAGGGTGGAGATAATGGAGGATCTGGCCACAATCTTCCAGTCCTCCTTAGATATGGGTGTGGTGCCAGAGGACTGGAGGATTGCATATTTTAAACCCGTGTTCAAAAAAGGGGAGAGGGATAAACCCTGCAACTACAGACCAGCCAGCCTAACGTCAGTGGTGGGGAAACTTTTAGACACAATAATCCGATACAAAATCAATTGTCACTTGGTAAAATATGGATTAATAAATGACAACCTGCACAGATTTGTTAAAGGCAAATCATGTTTGATTAACTTGATTGAGTTCTTTGATGAAGTGACGGAGAGGGTTGATGATGGTAGTGGAGTTGATGTTGTGTATATGGATTTTCAAAAGGCGTTTGATAAAGTATCACATAATAGACTTGTTAGCAAAATTGAAGCCCATTGGAATAAAGGGGCAGTGGCAGCATGGATACAAAATTGGCTAAGGGACAGAAAGCAAAGAGTAATGGTGAATGGTTGTTTATCCGACTGGAGGGAAGTAAACTGTGGTGTCCCCAGGGGTTGATATTAGGCCCACTGCTCTTTTTGATATATATTAATGACCTGGACTTGTGTATACACGGTATAATTTCAAAGTTTACAGATGACAGAAAACTTGGAAATGTAGTGAGCATTGAGGAGGAGAGCACCAGACTTCAGGAGGACGTGGACAGGCTGGTGAAGTGGGCAGACACATGGCAGATGAAATTTAACACAGAGAAGTGTGAAGTGATGTATATTGGATGGAAGAATGAGGAGAGGCAATATAAACTACATGGTACAATGTTAAAGCGGGTGCAGGAACAGAGAGATATCAGTGCAATTGGGAGCCCAATTTAAAACTGATTGTTACTGCACTGAATTCCCAGGGGTCGGAAAACTCAGCAGTGAAAGGGAGGCTGGAGCTAGCGGCTCCACAAGGTAAGCGGCTGTTTCAGCATTCCTTGTGGGCCAGGAGGAGCGAGAATGCTCCCCTCAGGTCCCCCAAGGAAGCCTCCAGCCTCACTCAATTCTAACACCAGTCTCCCCCCACGCAACTCTCCCATTTGCCGACCTCTCTCCCCCCTTCCGATTGCAGCCTCTCTCCACCCTCCCGATCGCGGTCTCTCCTCCCTTCCGATTGCCTGGGACTGTACCCAGCTGTGGCCTCCTGCCGTTGGTGTTCCCTCCTGGCCGCCGGCCAGACTGTCAATTTGGCTGGCTGCTGGGCAGGAAATAGAACAAAAAATTGTTAATGAGGTCCTGCCGTTAAGTTTGGCAGGGCCTCCGTGTCCCCAGCCTAGCTGGTTTCTTCAGCCGTTTCTGATCTCACACGCACCCTCCCCGCCTCCACGTAAATATCAGGACCATAGAGTACAAAAGCAAGAATGTTATGTTAAACCTTTATAAAACATGGTTAGTCCCCAGCTGGTGTATTGTGTCCAATTCTGGGCACCACATTTTAGGAAATATGTCAAGGCTTTAGAGAGGTTGCAGAGGAGATTTACTAGAATTGTACCAAGGATGACGGACTTCAGTTATGTGGAGAGAATGGAGAAGCTTGGGTTGTTCTCCGTAAAGCAGAGAAGGTTAAGGAGAGATTTGATAGAGGTGTTCAAAATCATAAAGGCTTTGATAAAGAAAATAAGGAGAAATTGTTTCCTGTGGCAGAAGGGTCGGTGAGCAGAAGATGCCGATTCAAGGTAATTGGCAAAAGAACCAGCGGTGAGATGAGGAGAATTTTTTTTACGCAAACAGTTGTAATGATCTGGAATGCAATGCCTGAAAGGGTAGTGGTGGAAGTAGATT
This sequence comes from Heptranchias perlo, assembly GCF_035084215.1. Taxonomy (NCBI): domain Eukaryota; kingdom Metazoa; phylum Chordata; class Chondrichthyes; order Hexanchiformes; family Hexanchidae; genus Heptranchias; species Heptranchias perlo. Next base: position 108,192,604 of record NC_090327.1, read on the forward strand.
CAATAATAACTTTCAAAAGGGAATTGGATAAATACTTGAAGGGGAAAAACACAGACACAATGGGCTGAATGGCCTCCTTCTGTGCCATAAATTTTCTATGATTCTATAAAATTGTAAGGCTATGAGGAAAGGGCAGTGGAATGGGACTAATTGGATAGCTCTTTCAATGAGCTGGCACAGGCACGATGGGCTGAATGGCCTCCTTCTGAGCTGTATCATTCTATGATTCTATGATACACTGTAATACTTAATACTACCACGCAAAGCTTAAAACCAGCTTAAATCTTCAACTGCTTCAAAAACTTCTAATAAAAGTCTAACGCAGAAGGTTCACTCTACAAAATGGTGACATTAACCTCTCTGCCTAGAAGCATAGCCCATCTACACTAATTTCTTTAATCTGCTATAGAAAAAGCAGCAGTAGATATCTCATTGACATTGCCTCATGAGAAGAAGGAGGCAGAAGATCCCAGCCTTTTTCCCATTCTGCAATAGCAACTTTGATGGCTTCCTAGTAACAATAAAAAAGGACACAGTTGTGTAATAATACAAGTGCTACAGTACTGTAAGGCTTTGCATTCATTGCCACTATAAAGTTAAAGAGAACCCCTACTTCCATGGCTAGATCTAACATAACCAACTCAAGAATAAGTTTTGAATGTTTTTCTTTAGGATCAAAGTTTCATTTTCTTTCTCATTGTCATAGTCCTGACAGAACCATTCGATTTCCTTGGTGAGAAATGTTGTATTTCAGCACTTGTCATTAATATTTCTCATGACAAAAAATTCTTCAATGAAGTCCTCACACAGCCACTGAACAAAAAGAGCCATGGTTGAACAAATACATTGTGCAATCTTATGGATAGAAAAGCTTTCAATTGAAAGTATACACAAAAGTAAAAGTGCTTTAAGTAGCATTAACATGAACTCAATGCTCACTTTTTTGTATAATAGAATCATCTAGAGACCTCTACTTGTAGTTATTTTTTTTAAGATTGAACACTTTAATGTGGGGAGGACTGGCTAAAAGCATTGTATTCCTGTTTCTCAGGGCTCAGAAAAATAATTCAAACCATGGACCTGATCGGAACGTTCATGGTACAGACTCTGATCAGTTCTGACCTAAAATGGCAATCGGGGTCCTAATTAACTTCATAGGAGCCCGATTTCCATATTGAAAGGGATCAATCGCCTGAAACAGGCGAGCACTTCAGACACCCGGCTGAAGGCCACTTTCAAAATGGAGCTGGCTGTATTGCTGGCGTAAATGATGCAGTAAGGCTATCAACCCCATTTTGAGATCATTACCATCCCATTAACACCAGGTGAAAATCGCGACCTAGAGTCCAGGAGGGTGTGTTGCCTGCCTGGTGCAAGGGTAAAGGATATCTCGGAGCAACTGGAGTGGAACTTGGAAAGGGAGGGGGAAGATCCAGTTGTCATGGTCCATGTTGGGACCAATGACATTGGGAAGAAAAGGAAAGAGGCCCTGCTAAGGAATATCAGAAGTTAGGAGCAAAATTAAAAAATAGAACCTCATGGGTGGTAATCTCAGGATTACTACCAAGCCACGTGCTAATTGGCATAGGGACAGACAGATCAAGAAGGTGAATGTTTGGCTAAAATACTGGTGTGGGAAGGAATGGTTCCATTTCATGGGACATTGGCACCAGTACTGGGGACAGGCTCCACCTGAATTGGAATGGAACCAGAGTACTAACGGAAAGGGTAAACAGGGCTGTGGATAGGACTTTAAACTAGTGAGACAGTGGGGAGAGATCTGGTGAAAATAACATAAGCCTGAAGATACAAGAAATAGGAGGTGAGAGTAAAGGTCAGACCAAGATACGGAATAAGAATAACATAAACAGTCAGGGAACAAATACAGTTTTAGAACCTGAGTATAAAATGACTGTTAAAAACGTTCTCGTCTCGGACCTAAATGGCCGACCACTTGTCTTGAGACTATGACCCCTAGTTCTAGACTCTCCAGCCAGTAAGAAGCCCAACAAGTGAAGAATCACTGCTAGATCTAGTAATGGAAAATTAAACACAGCAGATAAGAGAAGTAAGTGTGGGGGACCATCTGGGAAATAGAGATGATAACAAATAATGTTTACAATAATGATTGAGAAACACATAAGTAAGACAAAGACCAGGGTAATAGATTGGAAAAAAGCTAATTTTGAGGGGATGAGAATGGAACTAGGGAAGTAATTGAGAAGAATAGCATAGATGCGTTTAAGGAGAAGTTAGATAAGTACATGAGGGAAAAAGGAATAGAAGGATATGTTGATAGGGTTAGATAAGGAGGGGTGGGAGGAGGCTCATGTGTAGCATAAAGTCCAGCATAGACCAGTTGGGCTGAATGGCCTGTTTCTGTGCTGTTGACCCTATGTAATTCTATGTAAAAATTGTTCCCATTGTCTTTTTATAAATGAGAAACCAGTTTGAAGTATAATATCATTTATTTAATTCTATAATGTGGGACTGAATATTTTTCATTGTGGAACATAACTTTCAAAACAGTTTCTTGCTAAAGGGATTTTCAAGATGGTGGCCAAAGAATTTCTGGAGAAGGAAAGAATTGAGGAAATGATAACATGGGCAATGTATCAGAATGGGGCAGGTGCTAGATAACAAAAGGAAATGTATATCAAACTTGTTTTACTCATACAACTGTGATGTGAATAAGTCAGTTGTGGGATATGGTTTTTGTAGCATAATAAGTCTGTAAGAATTCTGGGAATTCCACCTTTTCCCTGAGAATGTAAAACTTTGGCCATTGACCAAAATCCTAAGATGGAAGGATAGGTGAGAGGTCACCAGATGAATCAACAACACACACAGTGGAATGTGGGAGAATTACTGCTTCAGACATGTCTCTGTTTTAATGCAAAACCTATAGCAGGTGGTTAACACTCAGCACTAATTCGAGATGCAGTCGGTCAATGAGAGAGGTAACTGCTCCAGACATGGCGGAGCCATGCCTCTATTCTGATGCAAAACCAATCGACACCTAGGACATGGGATGAAAAGGAAGCCTTGTGTGGCAAGTGCTCAACAATCGGAATGAATTTGTAGAACGATGACCCATCAAGAGAAGCAATTGCAACATGGTGAGAGACCATCAAAAGCCATCAAAGATTCTTAAGGACTTTGTAAGAACTGTTTAAACAGACATGAAGTGCCTCATTTAACAACGAAGACCATTGTAAGAGAGGGGTATATAAGTGGAAGCTCGAAACCCCTCTCTCTCTTGGCTTTGCTCTCTTGCTCTTGATTGCTGTCTCTGGTTCTTGCTCTCTTAGCTCTTATCTCTTTTCTAGCTCTCTCTCTCTCTCTTTCTCTTTCTATTTCTCTCTTCCTCTTAGTTCCTGCTCTTCTTCCCTTTTTTTTCCACCCGAGCTTTCCAGGGAGGAGAGCAGCTTTCAGCGAGACCAACGAACCCTACGTGAGAGAACCGGTCAGCCAGACCTGCAAGTGCAAAGGATTGGTGAGCCTCGACCATACATGTGTGTGTGTGATAAGTGTCTCCAGGGTCCCCACCAACCTCTTAGTTTAGCGGGATAAAGTACTGTAGTGGGTGTGTGTAACTCAATGTATTGTGTAGGACCGTTTTTATTGTTATTTTCTTTGTGTTGACGGTATAAAAAAACCAACATTCCAATTAAATTCAAATACCGAGTTTGTGTGTTTTCTGTGCTATTCGGCTGCGTGATCCATCACCGAGTGGGTTAGCATAAGTCCCATTTTCCTGAACCCCCGATCCATGAGGTATAAGTGTTCCTTGGCTAGACCGGGGACCAGATATCTGCACCGATCAATAGGGTGAGAACAACCCCAAAACACCCTACAAGTCTGACCACATTACTGACACCCAACTATTGGTTGAGTACACAAGTGGGTACAGAAGTGGGATAAAATGATGTTCCATCATTGTTACATATGTCTAATATTTATACTTGATTTTATTAGCCCCTTTTTTGTGAGTTCAAGAATTCCATCAGAGTATATGATATTTATGCAAATCCAATGACCAAATAAGGTGACAAGTTTAACATGAAACATAGAAGACCTCAAGACTGGAAACGTCCATGAGGTAGAGTTTCCTTTTACGTTGCTTAGGTATAATCTGGGCGAGGCAAATAGAGGAAAATTGGGTGAGGATCACATGCATGAAAGTAAGCCTTCCCAATTCATTCAAGAAACCAAACTTGTAAAAATTGGCACCCTTGGGTCCAGAACCCTTATGTTGCGGCTGGTTCCCACTGCCAGTTTCATCCCCACTACTTGAGATATGTGCCCAGTTGCACCAATAATGGCCTGGGTACCTGCCACACTGGTGTTACCACATTGCTTGGAGACCATAGCCATTGTACTAAGGCACTTTGGTCCAGGTAGCTTGTTCCATTTACACCACCATTTGAGTAGGCATTTTAGTATGTAATTTAAATATGTTGTTTCATGCAAACACTTTACCATTACACATATGTTTTATACAAGGATAAAAACTTTGTATGAAACTTAACTTTAATGAGTTGGAATCTCTAAATTGTCAAATGCACACATGTTCATATTTGCCCCATTCCCCAGATTCATCTGTTACCGTGCTTCTTTTTATGCAATTCAGTCAAAATGCTGTGATTTTTGTGATTTAGTTCTAAATGAAACACCACCTGCCATTTTTGCTTTTTCTGTAACCAATAAGATTAATTCCATCCATCCAAATTTATCCTGTTAGATTAATGCCAATGCTATCTCAGGGATTAGTTGTGGTTCCTTTTATCATGGTGCCAGGAAGACCGTGTACAAAGGTTTAACCTTTTCACTCTATGCAGTGGTTACATAATTGTATGGAAACATGCTCAAGCCTTTTGGGTTTTGCTTGCAGCAAGTCTAGAGCTGCGATGTTTAAAGGTCATCAATTAGGGCTGAAATTACCTCTTAATGAGATGAAGAACTATTAAGGAAGAACTCAATTCAATTTGAAAATGGTAAAGTTCAGTACTTCACTCACCAGTGATCTTTGGGCATGCTTCGAGCTCTATTCTAGAGAAAGTCAGTTCATAACTCTGGGATTTTTCACAAAGACGACAAAATTCCTTCTTTCTGCAACATCCCCCGAGAAAACCTAAATTCTTAATTAAAGAAGAAAATGTCTCTTCTGGGATACATTAAACACAAGTACTGTAAAGAGCACCATGATTTTTAGGAACAGGAAAAGGCCAATATGCCCATTGAGCCTGACCCTTTTTCATGGATCATTACTCTACAACTGACTTCTCACTATAGCCCTTGATGCCATTTCTCTCCAGTACCATATTTAATTGTCTCTTGAACCATTTATATTGTCCACTTCAGTGCCATTCCCTGGTAATTTATTCCATAACTCTGTTATCTTTTCCAGATATCTCACCCCTAATTTGCTAATTTTTAACTTCTCGGCTGGTCTTTTGTGCTTGCCAGCCCTTGACTCTCTCTCTGTTACAGTAAATGAGTGGAAAAATTGTTGGCTGGCAAGAGCAGAAGCTGAAAGCCCCAGCCAATATTTCAACCCTTTACTTGTATCAATTTCGGCAATTCCTTTTACAACCTTGAGAATCACAGTCGGATTGTCTTGAGATGCCCTCTTTTCCAAAGAAAACAAGCCAAATTCCTGATACCCATCATAATCTTTGTTGCTTACCTCTGTACCCTCTGAAGACCAATGATCTATTCTCTATGATCACCACCCATTGTATTCCAGCTGGAGTCTTACCATTGTCTTACACAGCAGCAGTACAGTCTTTTTTTTTTAATATACTCTTTTCCTTTGCTCGTAAAACCTAGAGTCTTATTTGCCTCTCCTAGCTGAATCATGCTGATGATTTTACAGATTTAATAACCCTTAGGTGTCTTTCCTTATGAGTGCACTGCATCACTTTTCTACTTAACACCTATTCCCTCTTTTAGTTCCTTGCTCCCAAATGGATTGGTTTACATTATGCACGTTGAATTGCATCTACTTTGCTGGTTGTGCCCAATCCCCTCAGATTGGAGAATCTGAGAAGGGGCTGCCAGTAATCGCCTTGCATCTCCAAACAGGTAAGTCTTTCAGGGCCAGCAGGATGATCATCGGGGCTGAAAGCTTGCTGGCTGTTTTTGAAGAGCAGCCAAAAGGCTCCAAAGCCAGTGAGAAATACCACTACTCAGGCCTCCAGCAGCAGTCCATTTTTCTTCCCTACTTTTGGATGCATGTCCATTCCAAGGACCATTCCTGCACTGGGTGCATATTGGGAGCATGCTAATGACCTAAACCCAGAAATACGGTAGAGTTCAGATCAGTTAAGATGGAGCTCACTTCAGGTGCACTGTACCCTGCTGGTGTATGGGCAAAGGGGGTAGGGAAATTGGCCCTTCTGTAGCCTCTGCAGCTTGCTAGTTGACTATGTAGCCATCCTCCAGTGGTATTCCCTGTGCTAAGATGGCACTTAGTAATAGGGCACATCCACAACACAGATGAGGAAATGCAAAAAAAAAATCAAACATGTACTCCACATGAATTATAATTCACTTTAAATACATCTTGTAATTCTTTGATTGTATGGTGGAAACCCAATGGATCTACCTGAGGAAGGTTGGGGTGGGGACAATGGCGGGGTGGGGTGGTGGGTCAGAATCTGGAGCTTAGACTGCATCCATAGGTTCTGAGCTACTTTTGAGCTCTGTTATAATTTTACCAGGTGTCAGGCCGGTAGAACATTGCATTTGCCCTATCAAATGTGTAACCATGCAAATAAAAAGTTTAGCGCTGGATGATGCTATCCATCCAAAATTTTATCATTTTACCCTAGGATCCACCCATCTAAGATATAACATCATATAACATCATACACTGGAGTATTTGAAAATGGCAGCTGAGGACGAATTTAGTTCAGTCCTCTCTGTTCTGGTGTGCAGTCGCTGTGCACTGCCCAGTTTGGGGCACTGAGGAATTTAGGCCCTAATATTACTTGCATCTTTGTTGTTTTCCAGAAAACAAAGAGAGTAGGGAAATATTTTCACTGTGATAACTGTATATTGTTCATTCATGTATCTTACGTAAATAAACCAGCTATTGATCTGAACCATATGCCTTGTCTCAGTAGAGTGCTTTTCAGTCTGCTTCCAGCAAAAAACTCCAGCAAGTTGCTCCCTTTGATAAACTAAGATTTAGCTTGATATTGCCTTCTTTAATTCTTTCATTGTACATAAATGTTCTTATTTTGTTGGCCCTACCTTGTCAAATTCTTTCTGAAAATCCAAGTATATAATATCAAATGCAATTTTCATGCAAGTATTACCTTTACAAAAAGCTCTAACAAGAGTCTAACAGTTATTTCAATTGTGCTTGGTCCTGGTCACCATTTTGAAGATATTCATGAGTTAGCCCTTTTCAAATTAGTGAGTCTATTTTGGGCTTTCAAAGAGACAAGACAATGTCTGTAATCTTTGTAATGAATCTGAAACTTCCAAAAAGTGTAAACTAAATCTAAGAAAAAGGCATATAAATAGTAATTATAATACAGTATAACTTAGTTTGAGAGTTACAAACTATTATTTTCTACTATACAAGGAGCTAGCAATTACTGCAAAAATGTGACTGTTTTATCATTACTTAATAAATTTGTTTGGTTGTTAAAACCTAAAATAAGACTAGCATTATATTATTCTCCCATTTTCTACAGATAAGAGGGCACAGGATAGAACCAGTAGCTGAAATAACCTAAAAGGGTCTCTCTGCTCATTATCCCAGGAATGCTACAAATGCTAAAATGGGAGAATAATATAATGCTAGGTCTTATTTTAGGTTTTAACAACCAAACAAATTTATTAAGTAATAATAAAATAGTCACATTTTTGCAGTAATTGCTACAATATTTTACCAGGATATCAGGGCAAGTGAGAACATTCTCTGCAACGTAGAGAATTAAGGTTCCTCTATCAGAGTATTACAAAACATGAAAGTTGAAAATATTGAGAGTAAAAAGGGCAAAAGACAGCCAAAAACTTACATTCACTCTCCTGAATCATTAATGACTTTTAATAAGTGTCCAGGCATTGGTTGTATTTTCTGGTCACTGTCTGTGTCACAGGAATGGAAAAGAGAGTGGATAATCAGTCTAAGATCCATAAATCTACAGCCCATCTTTTGTGCCAGCAAGTGCCCATGCATCATACAGATAGGTTGTGAAAGCACTGGGCAATAGTTGTCCAATGCATTAGCAACATGCTTGATATATATGTGGTCAGTGCATTAGCTGATATTGCAATCAATCTTTATGCTAGTCCGGAAGGAGGTCCAGACATTGACGTTACGGGGGTTGGTGACCTTGTCTATCATGGGGAGTGAAGTCCTTATGCAAAGAGGGCATAACTGCAACTAATTCTCAGCTGACCTGGAACCTGTGTAGCAAGTTCCCCTCTTTAGTGTCATGTAAGTGTGCCAAAGCTTGCAGTTATATATGGTGGCATAATGGCAGGTGCAGGCAGTCCAGTTCTGGTATTTGTCGTTCTCCCAGGAATAACTTCTTTCATCTTGAACCACTTTAACCATGAAGTGCTATATTTAAGGCAATTCAAATAATTCATTTTACTTTAACTTGCTGATCACCACTTTTTAGTTTGCATTTAGATGCCTTATGATTCTATGCAGTTTTATATTGGAAGAATTTATTTTTCTGGTGGCATTTTTTCCAACTATTCCTATTCTGCCAAAGTTTTATTTATATCTGGCTTTTAGTTGACTCTGGGTTCAATTTTTTTTTAGGTTCATCTTAAAAGTTACCAATAATATTAGGATTGTACCAGAAAAAATGTGTAGAAGTGGAAAAATATTAACAACACAATGTATGAACAGTGCCCTATAAAATTGCCTGAAGGCTTGCCTTCGAGATTCATAAGGGAAATACCCTATAAACCGCCTGAGGATGTCTTTACAATATGGAGTTTGGTTGTTGAACTGAGTGCTGGAAAGTAAATAGTTAATACAGGCTTTTAAGCAATTGGGCCGTGTAAAGCCCATTGTTTCGGCACTACACGGCCTCTCCTACATCCAAGATAGCATCTTGGATGCGCACGCACGTTTACTGCGTACGCCAGACACCATCTTGGTATAGGAGTTAGTGCATGCGCTAATCCCGAACGCTGGAAACATGTAAAGTAGGGAGAAAATGGCTGCAATCAGTGTGCAACGCTGATTTAAAGTGATACACACAATTTTGGACCTTAACGCTCAACTCAACGCACAGTCTTATCCCCGACCATCTAAATGTTTCGTACAGTGCCTGAAGGACCCCTCACCAGTGCTATTTAAAGGGCCATGCAGGTGTTGCAGGTTAGTTGCTGCATTATTGCTTCAGTCTGCTGGAGGAGTAAGAAGTGTTTTTTGAAGCTCCCTATTCTTATTGAGAGTTCCTAGACTACTTTTGAGAGTGCTTTGGCAGGTACTGCCTTACGGGTTGAAAAGTTACAACCCTGGTGGAACAACATTCCTGCCAGCCATGGGCGGTCTGCTAGGGCTCCCGTTGGGCATTGAGCATGACTGGGAGCATGCAGAGAGGCCACGCCCAGCGGGTCAAGCTGCGAGGAGACGGAGGACGAGGAGGCGCAGGGCGCTGAGCAGGAAGCCCTACCCAATGAGGGCCTTCAGGGATCAATTCTCTTACCTCAACATGACCGAAGAGGATTGCATCCGATGCCTGAGGTTCACCAAGGAAGCCATCACCGAGATCTGTCAATTGATGTGGCCACAACTGCAGCCTTAGAGCAGGGCAAGGACAGCATTGCCTGTGGCTGTGAAAGTCACCGTGGCACTGAATTTCTACGGCTCAGGAGCATTTCAGGCTTCCGCTGGCGAGATGTGCAACATCTTGCAGTATGCAGTGCACTGCTGCATAAGGGAGGTCACAGACGCACTGTACCAGATGAGGAACAGGTTCATCACCTTTCCTCTCAACAGAGACAATCAGAACAAGCGAGTACGTGGGTTCGCCCGCATTGCTGGTGCAGGGTGTCATGGACTGCACACATATTGCCCTGTGTGCCCCGCACATCAACTCCACTGTCTTCATCAACCGAAAGGGCTTCCACTCCCTCAACGTGCAGCTGGTGCGCGACCACACGCATAGCATCTTGAAGGTCGATGCCTGCTACCCTGGGAGTAGTCACAACGCCTTCGTCATGCAGCAGTCCAACATGCCAGCTATCTTTCATCCGACTCGGCAAGTCGAAGGCTGGCTACTGGGTGACAAGGGCTATCACCTCGCAATGTGGCTCATGACACCAGTCAGGAATCCATGCACACGTGCACAGCAGGCCTATAATGAGAGCCATGCTGCCACATGCAACATCGTGGAGCACACCATAGGCCTCCTCAAACAACACTTCTGCTGCCTAGACTGGTCTGGAGGAGCCCTGCAGTACTCCCCTGAGTGGGTGGGCAGATTGGTGGTGGTCTGCTGCATGCTGCACAACCTCGCCATCATGAGGGACCAGCCTTTGCCACCAATGACTGCAGAAGATCCTGAGGCAGAGGTGGAGGAGGAGGAGGCTGAGGAGGAAGAGGTGGAGGAAGAGGCTGGGGAGGAGCAGGACGAGGGGGTGGAGCCGAAAGAGGAGGTGGAGGAAGAGGCTGGGGAGGAGCAGGACGAGGGGGTGGAGCCGAAAGAGGAGGTGGAGGAAGACGCAAGGTTGCAAAAGGAACCACACGCCTTGTCTGCAAGGGCTCTGCGTGCTCGTCTGATCCGTGCCCGCTATCAATAATTGGAACTACATCCTCCAACTCACCAACAGCCCTACATTCCCCACCTTTCCTCTCCCACAAGACGATTAAATCGCCCTCCATCAGATTACACATTGGTGTCCCACTCAGCTCATTGCATGAATAAAAACCACCACCAAATACAAAATCAAACTCTCATTTATGGATTAATAAATGAAAATATGCAAACATAACAGAACTATTCACCCTTGTGCAGTCCCTTAGTGCCTGTTGTTCGTGTGCCTTTACCTATCCTAGTGCTCCTATGAGGTGCTTCCCCAACGGCTGGAGCATGAGTGGTGGTGGGAGGCTTTCTTCAATGGAGGAACGTCCAAATGGCCTTGGAGGATGACCTCAAGCAGCTCTGGGCCTGGAGGGCCCGGTTTCAGACTGCACCATCTCAGCATGGGCTGCAGCAGTCTGGCCTGAATGGCCGAGAGGCAACAACAGGAGCACTGGCGGAGTGGCAGGAGTGGGAGCAGGAATGCTGTCGTCCTGAGAGAGGGCAGCAGGTCCGACTGCCGTGGTGCCACTGCCACTCTCCCAGGACGGTGCCTCAGCTCTCCCGCTGATTGGCTGGAGAACGGATTGCAGGACTGCTGTGATGCCCTGGAAGCCCCGTTCCACAGTGGTCCCCAGAGCCACGATAGCAGCAGTCTGAGCTTCCAAGGCAGCAGTCTGAGCTGCAAATACAGCAGTCAGACTTTGGATGGCAGATGTTTGTGCTGCAATGGATGCTGTGACATCAGTCATCAGCGCTGCATCATGGTGGGTTCCACAGGTGCGCTGATGGAGGTGACCACCCGTTCCATGTTGGAAAGGATGGGCTCCAAGCTCTGCGCAAAGCCCTGTGCCAAGTTGGAGCTGGACTCCTCCATGACATTTCTCATTATGCGCAGGCTCTCTGGCAGGTTTTCCAGTGTCCCAAGCATTTGGTGGTGTACGCCCATCAGCCGTCTTCTGTAGCCTGGCCCATCGAAGTCCTCATCTGACTCCTCTGCAGCAGAACTAGTGAGCTACCTCACCCTCCGGCGAGTTGGCTCCTGTGGTATCCGTTCCCTCCGCCCCGACTCCTGCGCACTTGTGCTCGGTGTCTCACCTCGTGCGGATCCCTCGTATAACCTAACCTCTAAAGGACGCACAGTGTCAGTCACTGAGCCGATGGAAGCGAGTGTCAGATCGAGTGACAGTGTGGCTTCAGTGTCCTCCTCCTCTTCCTCCTCCTCCTCGGGTGCCGTCACGTGTTCTTGGGTATCTGCAATGACAAAGGGAAACAGGTTGAGTTGTGGAGTGGGGAGAGGAGCAAGTAAGAGTTGTTTGCTGACAGCATGTGCAGCACATGAGTTAGAAAAGATTATGGGAGGAGGGAGATGTGGAAAAGGAGAAGGAGCATTAGATATGCACAGACCCCTTGACCGGGACCTCCAGCGCGGCACGTTGTGACGGCTGCAGCGACGGCCCGCCCAATGATCCGCAGCACCGTCTCCTCTAGTGGGGTGAGGATGTGTAGACTTGCCCGTCCAGATCAGGTCCCTCCTGCTGCCGGGTGTTATACCTCACCTTCTCATGCAAGACAGAGGACAGTGTGTCAGTGAGTGTCCGGCAAGGTGTGTGGGTGATGTGCCTGTCATGGTCGATTAGCTGCCAGTTTGTGTGACTTGAGTGGTGGGTTGTGTGGCCTGCAAGTGTGGTACTATGTGTGGGTGAGATGCAGCATTGCGTATGGGTGGCAGTGTTTGTTGGTGGGTGGGTGGGTGACGGGAGGTGTCGTGCATGGAGTATTGGTGCAGTTAGTAGGATGTGTCACTTGACACTTGCATTCACTCACCTTGACCACTCGTGTCAAATCGTTAAATTTCTTGCGGCTCTGCACCCACATGCGTGGGGCAATGCTCCACGCATTCACCTCATGCACCACAGCCTGCCAATGCCTATGCAGCTGTAGTCTAGACGGTCTCTGGCCTCCCTGCGGGTACATGCCTGCCCTTCTTTGGTCCATGCCTTCCACCAGGGCCTCCAGAGCATTGTCTGAGAATCTTGGAGCCCGCTGTCTTGCTGGTGCAGCTACTCGCGATGCCATTCTCCCTTCTCCTCTTTAGCTGTGTGTCTGCCATTGGAAATGTGCCTGCACCTTTAAGTAGTGCAGGCTGCTGATGACGTGCGCTGTCCACGCCTTATTTCCAACATCCTCATTCTCCGTGCAGCCCCTCAGCAGCGAGGGCTGCACGGAGATTTCGTGGTGAGTATCAGGCAACACAAAGTTCATGTGCTGCCTGCATAGGGTCCATCGGGCGTGGGGTGCGCTATCATTGCCCAGAATGGACCCTCATCCAATTTTTCCCCCATAGACATCATTTTGGCACTAAATGCTCAACTCAAAGCAAAGTCTTATCCACGACCATCTGAATGTGTCTTAGAATGCCTGGAGGACCACCACCATTTAAAGAGACCATGCAGGATTTACAGGTTTGTGGCTGGATTATTGCTTCTGGCTGCCAATACGTTTGTAACTGTTTTTGGAGGTCTCCTATACTTGAATACTAGGACGCGGGGACCATAGCCTAGCATTTAGCGCCAGGAGGTGCAAGAGTGAAGTTAGGAAATGCTTCTACATGCAAAGAGTGGGAGACGTTTGGAGCGCTCTTCTGCAAATGGCAGTTGATGCTAGCTCAACCTGCCGTCCTTACCCGGTCTGGCCTATATGTGACTCCAGACCCGCAGCAACGTGGTTGATTCTTAATTGCCCTCTGAAATGGCCTAGCAAGCCACTCAGTTGTAAAATCTCGCTTAAAAAAGTCATAATAAGAATAAAACCGGACGGACCACCCGGCATCGGACCACTGGGCACCGGACATGACAAAGGCAAACCAAGCCCAGTCGACCCTGCAAAGTCCTCCTCACTAACACCTGGGGACTTGTGCCAAAATTGGGAGAGCTGTCCCACAGATTAGTCAAGCAACAGCCTGATATAGCCATACTCACAGAATCATACCTTTCAGCCAACGTCCCAGACTCTTCCTTCACCATCCCTGGGTATGTCCTGTCCCACCGGCAGGACAGACCCACCAGAGGTGGCGGTACAGTGATATACAGTCAGGAGGGAGTGGCCCTGGGAGTCCTCAACATTGACTCTGGACCCCATGAAATCTCATGGCATCAGGTCAAACATGGGCAAGGAAACCTCCTGCTGATTACCACCTACCGCCCTCCCTCAGCTGATGAAACAGTCCTCCTCCATGTTGAACATCACTTGGAGGAAGCAATGAGGGTAGCAAGGGCACAGAATGTACTCTGGGTGGGGAACTTCAATGTCCATCACCAAGAGTGGCTCGGTAGCACCACTACTGACCGAGCAGGCCGAGTCCTGAAGGACATATCTGCCAGACTGGGCCTGCGGCAGGTGGTGAGCGAACCAACATGAGGGAATAACTTACTTGACCTCGTCCTCATCAATCTACCTGTCGCAAATGCACCTGTCCATGACAGTATTGGTGGCACTACCACCGTGCTAAATGGGATAGATTCAGAACAGATCTAGCAGCTCAAAACTGGGCATCCATGAGGCGCTGTGGGCCATCAGCAGCAGCAGAATTGTATTCCAGCACAATCTGTAACCTCATGGCCCGGCATATTCCTCACTCTACCACTACCAACAAGCCAGGGGATCAACCCTGGTTCAATGAGGAGTTTCCTTTTGATTTATTTTGATTAAAACAATTTTTAACTTTTTGTGCTTATTATAAAAATTGAAAATGGAACCAAGATTGTACACATAGCAGAAACAGCTAAATACATGCTGCTTCGAGTGTATGCACAGCAGTTCAAACAAATCTATTCAACCAAAGTACCCTCTCACAAACAGCATGTAATTAAATGCTACGAAGATTTCAGAAAAAAAAAATCTGTCTGTAAACCCTTGAAAACATAAAAGGACACTAAATGTTTAAGATCCAGCAGATACTGGAGGGGATCAGAGAAATTCCCCCCATTTTTTTTTGGCATGGCTTCTTTAGTGCAAATGCTGAAATTACCCCTGATGACCTCTCCAACTCTTTACTGATGGTTGCACCACTTCCTGCAGACATGTTGGTTCCAAAAGACTTTATGTTTGTGTGGTGGTTTCTAAAGCTTACTGTAACATGTGTCATTCCTGAAGAATGAGTCCCCAAGTCTTTTTCTTGAGTCACAACTCCCTTGTGGCTTAGTACTCAATAAGCTGCACTGCTACTGCAATGTATTAAGCTGAAACCCTACTGTATGGGATGACAGGATTGAATTATTCAGTCAATATTGCAGAGTTGCCTTTTGTCAAGAATGCATCTGATGGGTTGAAATAGTGTAATGACCTATTTATCATGTGTTTACCACTGATGCATTGCAATGAGTGCCACAAGACCATTTGCTTATATAGTAGAAACATTATTTAATACATGAGTTTGAAATATAAAATAGAGATTAATGCAGTCCTCATATCATGCATATTTCAAGAATGGTTCAGGCAAGTGAGCAATATTAATTTTTTTCATGCTAATATTAGTACACTGCTTCAATGGTACAGATCATATTTTACAATCAGATTATACAAGCTAAAACAATACTGAAATATTGTGATTGCAAAATTCTGAGGACTAGTCAAAGGGCTGAAAGGAGCAAGTCTAATACATTCAAATTTCTTATTATTGGATAGTCCCAAATTTAATTGCATAAATTAATATTGTTTTTCATTAGTTATATGCTGCACTCAGTTTAATAATATCTAAACAGTTTTAATCAGTAGATAGTTTCCCTATCATATACACCTGCAAAGACTAATTTAAGAATGTGAGATTTTTTTTAAGTCAATACAGATTTGTATGCAATCACGACAACTAGTTTTGCATATGACGGTCGAGTATAAATGACAGAAGAATATGCACCACTATTCATCAGCTATACAGTTATGTGCACAATTTAACAATAAATCACCATTAAACATATAAAACGACTATGCCTCTGTAATTGCTTCTCATTCTTTGTGTATTGATGCATGGTGTCAGTCATATCAGTATTCCTGTAAATTACCAAACATTTACTGCTGAACCATCTGCTGTTTTGCATTTGTTTTTGTGAAATGCATGACTTTTTATCAGCCATGTCAAACTAAGAGAAGATTACCTGGCTTAGCTGAATTGGCTATGCAATTTGTTGATTTACTCAGCAGCATTATATTTTTAGATCATGCAACATGCGTTGTGTTTATCATTATAGCTTCTGCCAAGCTTTAAAAAGTCTAATTTCCAATATGTTTCACGTAACAATCTTTTGGTGATCTAAAGGGGGGCGGAAGTTGGAATTGTACTCAAGAGAGGTCAGTAGTCTCCTTTTACAGATCTACTGGTGGTGGAGGGATAAGGGAGGAGGGGAGTACTGTGCCCATTTTGTCTGATAGTGTTGATGGATTGAGCCCAATATACATCTGCCAAGCAGTAGAAAACTCTATACTTAACCTTGACTAAAATAAATAACAATGTTTGTCATTAGTAAAGAGTTATTTCCAGAGAGGGGAGAGAGTTAATTTTCATGAAGAGTATTAAGTTGTCCTTTCTGCTCACAGAAACATAAGAAAGCTTTGAACAAAAAAAGGGCATTCAGCTAATCAGTTTCCACTTCCCACTGACCATGTACAAAAGAAAGAAAGACGTTCTTTCATACAGCACCTTTCATGATCTCAGGATGTTCCAAAGAGCTTTACAGACAATTAAGTACTTTGGAAGTGTTGTCACTGTTGTAATGTAGGAAACATGGTAGCCAATTTACACACAGCAAGGTCCCACAAACAACAATGTGATAATGACCAGATAGTCTGTTTTTCAGTGATGTTGGTTGAGGGACAAATATTGGCCAGGACTGGGGAGAACTCCCCTGCTCTTCTTCGAAATAGTGCCACGGGATCTTTTACCTCCAGCTGAGAGGACAGATGGGGCCTGGGTTAATGTCTCATCCAAAAGACAGTGCAGCACTCCCTCAGCACTGCAGCCTAGATTTTGTGCTCAAGTCACTGGAGTGAGATATGAACCTACAGCCTTCTAACCTCAGAGGCGATGGTGCTACCACTGAGCCACGGCTGACACCTAATGTACAATCAGCCCATTCCTCACCTCTACACCATTTAAATGAAAAGATAAAATGCTGGGAATACTTAATAGGGTAGAGCAAGATGGACCAAAGTTCTGAGCACAGAAGGGCACCACTCAAAATGTTGACATGGTTTTGATGATGACTTTCCTGCTTTGCACTCCAATGTTCTCTTTCATTTCAAAATTCTAGTAGGTATGATTTTTTATTTATCTCTGTCCACTTAATTCACCTCCGGCGAGAAAGTTCTAGAAAGTTTCTCCCTGGTCGCCAAAGATATTCAAGCAAAATTTCATAAGGTTAATCTACATGTACAGCTCCATACACTTACAAGGCCAATTTATTGGAGATAACAATTTCGTCGTCACAACACACAGAGCATTTATTCATTTCTGCTGGGATTTATTCAGTCGTGTTCTTGATCAGGTATCTGTCCAGTTTTTTTTTGTTGTTGAAGGAATTACTTGACACAATGGGCCAAACCTTGCTGGAAAAATAACAGCATGTTATTAATGCACAAATCAGCCAGCAAGTTCAGGGGATTAAGAGATATGCTGTGAGTTGCGAATTTCCAGAACTTGCCGGTTGATTTACGCTGATATGCTGATTGCTTCGCACAAACCACATCTCGCCCTTAGCCTTGCCATTATTTTTAAGAACTTGCTGGATTTGCACATTAATTGCCCATTCAACTCAGCGTAGAATGTTAGGGTTGGTAATTAAGAGCGTAAGTACCATTTTAATGATGTGATAATCGTTAAGGCAATACCAATCAATCTCTCTGTACCTGATATGATTATAATTCACCCTCTTTCTTTGTCATTCCTCTGTTTCTTTCTCACTCCTTAAATGGTTAAGGAGATAGACTGTTAATCCCACCGCTCACTAAGGTCCCAGATGCCCCGTTGCCCTCACCACACTGTTATCAGCTCGCACTTCCAGCAAGTTACAGTTTTCGAGCTGAAGGGTGTGGGAATTTGTCTAACTAACAGCGCACGCTGCGAGATGTCCCACTCCAGCAAGATTTGGCCCAATGTGAGTTGCTTTTGCTGGGAATCTGTTGCGGGTATCTGTTACACTGTGGGGGGGAAATCATCTGACGTCAAGCCTTGTTAGAGGTTTGTCAATTTTATACTAAATGTTGACGGATTCTCTGCCCACAGTGAAAATTACATAGCTTGCTTATTTCTACATTTCCCTATCAAAATTTTGAAATCCTGGATTATGTCTCCTCTCAATCTATTTTTCTTCAATGAAAATCATTTTGGTTCTGTGAGTTTCTTTTCATAACCTCTTTACAGTTGAAATTCCTCTATGTGCTATTTTAGTGCATTGGTTAATGCAATCATGTCAAAATCCTTTGTGTACTATCTTCACAAAGTTATTAACCTATTTATTTTTTATAGGGCGCATAGAAATTTCAAGTCCTTTAAGAAGAATTTAAAAAATTTATTTTTGAAAACTGTTTTGAGTATTTTAAATAGAATAATCTTGGGATTTCAGGCATGAGGTAAAGCTTTGCAGTCCAGTAGTGAACTGACCATTATTGACACACGTCTGAAGTTCTAATGAGTTATTACACAGCTCACTGTGGAAAGTCCTCACAAATCTAACCTGGTGTTCTCTGAAGGTTCCAATTGGCTCAACTCAACTTCACACAATGATTAGCACAGTTCAATCTATTTAAATACAGTTTGATTAGTTGCCAGGGCTTGATGAATTTAAATAATTGTCGGTCAAATTCAATAGTAACTGGCGGTAATGCACATAACTGAGCAAAATCACACAGCATGGTGTAAGGATTTTAACTTGGAGTGGGTTTTGGGAAGACGGCGGGTGAGGCGAGCATCAAATGCACCCAATGTCATCAATTTACATTTGATTTTTTACATTTATCACATTATACGGCATCTGCCATGCATTTGCCCACTCACTCAACAGGTGCGAAATTGGGCCGTGTAGTACCCGTTATTTTGGCGCTACACGGTCTCTCCGACATCCAAGATGGCATCTTGGATGTGCACGCACGTTTCCTGCGTGACGTGCGCCAGACGCCATCTTGGTATAGGAGTTAGCGCAGGCACAGATAACGAACGCTGGAATCATGTAAAGTCGGGAGAAAATGGCTTCAATCAGTGTGCAACGCTGATTTAAAGTGATAGACACCATTTTGGGACTTAACATTCGACTCAACGCACAGTCTTAACCCTGAACATCTGAACGTGTCTTAGAGGGCCTGATTTTAGCAGGCCTGCGGGTTTCCGGCAGGTTGGGTTTCGGGTGCGTGGCCTCCGCGCCCGGTGAAATTAGTGGGTTGCCCGCGCGATCGTAGCAGGCAATGCACTAATTGGAATCACTTACCTGCTCCTCCGGGCTCCGCGCTGCTGGTCTGCGCGTCGGGCGGGCTGCGCATGCGCAGTACGATCTGTCAGCTGGAGGCTCTCTAGTTAAAGGGGCAGTCCTCCACTGACAGATGCTGCAACCAATGGAACAAATTACAGCATGGAGCAGCCCAGGGGGAAGGCTGCTCCCAGTTCAATGATGCCTCACCCCAGGTATTATCAGATGGGGTGAGGAGGAGGGGGAGGACAGAGATCTTCCACACGGCGGGCGGGAGGAAGCGGTCTGCCTCTGCCACCAAGAAGGCCTGGCTCGAGGTGGCAGAGGGGGTCACCTGCACCACCAACATATCGCCCACCTGCATACAGTGCAGGAGGCGCTCCAATGACCTCAGTAGGTCAGCCACAGTGAGAACATGTAGTCTTTCCCCTACACTCCGTCTGCCACAACACTGCCCCCACCCCACATCTCCTTCGGCACCGCCAACACTAATCTGTCACATCACCCCTCATACCCACTCAAACCCCATCCTCATCTTACCTGCACCTACTCACCTCGCCAGTACTCACCCGCCACTAAAACGCAACCCAATCCTCATACAATCTCATGGCTCTATCCCATACTCACCCTCTCGTGAATCTCTCTCACGGCCAGCCTCACTCAACCTGCCACCACCTGTGCTGCAGCCACAGGGCATGCATCACATATGTGCAGTAGGCAGCGTAAGGCAAACGTGTCGTGAGCATGAAGGGGATGCACAAGGGTGTCTGAGGGTTTGCCATGGGTGTTACCCATATTGAATTTCAGAGCAACAAACATCACACATTATATTGGCACCACCACTGCCATGTCTCCGCGAATCCTGTCTGTTGTGTCCAATAATGCCCGCTCCTGGGTATCACTATGAGGATCCACCACTGATGCCACCCATTGTGTTACTGCAGAGTAGGTGCAGGTGTATTTGCAGGGCTCTTCCGCGCAGACAACTGAGAGACATCGGCGGTGTACCCGGCTGCACCCTGGAAGGATGCGGAGGAGAAGTTGTGGAGGGCAGTGGTGACTTTGGCAGCGACAGGTAAGCAGATGGTGCTGGGGCCAGCCAGGAGCAGCTCGGCATGAAAGAGCCTGCAGATCTCCACGACTACATGTCGAGTGAATCTGCCCCTCCGTGTGCACTGCTGCTCGGAGAGGTCCGGGGAGCTGAGCCTCGGTCTGTGGACCCTGTCGCAAGGGTAGTGCCCTCTGCGGCGCGTCTCTCTCTGCGGTAGCCCTCCCTCCTGCTGTACAGGTGGATGTGTCACAGCACTCTGTTGTGGAGCTCCACGTGTCAGAGGTGGACGGCGTGGACTGCGAGGCTGCTGGGGCTGGTCATGCTGTTCGTCCTCCGAGGATGTCAACGCACCACCCATCTGGCAGGTGTTGGTCTGAGGGGTTGTGCAGGGTAGGTAGGTGGTTCCTCGCACTAGGGCTGCGGTTTCACGTCGGTCTGTCCTCTGGCTTGGCGAGGGGTGGTGGAGGGCAGGGGTTGCCCTACGTGACGCGGTGGCCTCCTGCGTGGGTGAGGGCTCTCCCACCCGCTGTGGAGTGCACCTTGGCAGCTGCCACAGGCTGCTGGCTGGAACACGACCGGTTGAAGGGAGACTGTTTCCCCCAGTGTGTGGAACTCACTGCCTTGAAGCTAAAATCCCACACTTCCTCTTTTGACAGCTGCTTCAGCTCATTTAATGACCTCAACAAGCAAGGTAAGTACACTCAAGTGGAACCCCGCTGGCTTTAATTGCCTGCGGGATTCCCACCAGCGGGGCCTGCGCGCGCAGCCCCGCACGTCAGCGCGGCACCCGGAAGTGGCCAGGATCTCGGCGCGATCTGGTCACGTGACTGGATATCGGGATTTTCGGGGCCCCCCCGCTGGAAACCTACAGGAAACCCAACGCTAAAATCGAGCCCAGAATGTCTGGAGGATCCCCCACCGGCGCTATTTAAAGGGACCATGCAGGATTTACAGGTTAGTGGCTGGATTATTGCTTCTGGCTGCCGAGACATTTGTAACTGTTTTTGGAGGTCTCCTACACTTCAATACTAGGATGCGGGGTCATAGCCTATCATTTAGAGCCAGGACGTGCAGGAGGGAAATTAGGAAATGCTTCTATACGCAAAGGATGGGAGACATTTGGAACGCTCTTCTACAGATGGCAGTTGATGCTAGCTCACTTGTGAATGTTAAATCTGAGATTGATAGATTTCTGTGAACCAAGGGTATTAAGGGATATGGGGCTAAGACGGATATATGGAGTTAGGTCACAGGTCTACCATGATCTCATTGAATGGTGGAACAGGCTCGAGGGGCTAAATGCCACGGCCACTTGCTGCCTCTTGATATGTGCCACCTTCTCCTGCAAGAAAGCGAGGCATGTGTCTGGGTGATGTGCCTGTCATGGTTGAATAGCTGCCAGTGTGTGTGGCCTGTGAATCGTGGGTGGACGGCTTGAAACAGTGCTAATGTGTAAGGGTGAGAGGAAGCATTTGATTGGAAGAGTTGAGTACTGATGGAAAGAGTTTATTGGTATGTGGGTGATGGGGGTGTAGTGTGTGGTGCAGTTGGTAGGAGACGCCACTTGACAGTTGACCTCACTCACCTTGACCACTCATGTCAAAGCATTAAATTTCTTCCTGCACTGCATCCATGTTCATGATGCTGTGCGTCTGGCATTGACTTCGTCCCCCGTTGCATTCCACTGCCTTTTGAGTATATGTCTGGAGGGCCTCTTGCCATCCTTGCGGATATAGGATGTCCCTCCTTCTGTCCAGCTCTTGTACCCAAGGTCTCTAGTGCATCAGTAGAAAACCTTGTTGTACGCACTCTCGCAGGCCTGGTACCAACTCAGATCGGCAGATTGGTGAGGTCTGGTGTGCAGATTGGAGGATATGGGATTTAGTAGTGCACAACCTTTATTCAATGTTTTAACATAACTCATCAGTGTGTAAACATAGGGATGGGATCTGCATCTTTTTTTTTTATGTGTGTGATGTCTGATCTCTGTTCAGACTCCATGCAGACAGTAGACTTATTTTCAGCAAATTCTCTTTCCCCAGTACTGGTGCCAGTGCCCCACGAATCAAAACCCACTTCTCCCAAAACAATCTTTGAGCCACGCATTCATCTCTCTGTTCTTATTGACCCTGTGCCAATTTGCTCGTGGCTCAGGTAATAATCCAGAGATTATTATCTTTGTGGTTCTGCTTTTTAATTTAGTCCCTAGCTGCTCAAACTCTCTCAGCAGAACCTTTTTCTTAGTCCTACCTATGTCGTTGGTACTTACTTAGACCACGACAACTAGATCCTCCCCCTCCCACTCCCAGTTAGGGATGGGCAATAAATGCTGGCCTCAACAGTGACGCCCACATCCCATGAACGAATTAAAAAAAAGTTATTCTCCATCATGTGAAAAATGAGCACTTTCCTGACAGGATTCCAGTGGGCCGCCAGAGACCCATTAAAGTGTGAATGAACCTCTCAAAGGGAGGCTGCATTCACTGCTGCCAGATTGCTCTCTGATACTGTTGGTAAGTGATGAATCTCAGCAATGAGTCACAAGGCTGCCCCCAGGTTGTTTTCAATGCCTCTCTGGATGTCTTAGTGGAAGAGGTAAGGGAAAGGAGGGATGTTCTGTTCCCTGGGAAGAAGATTGGCAAGACCTACCTACTCCAGGCCTGGAGGGAGGTGGTGGAGACGGTCAGTTCCTAGACCATCACCCCCAGGTCCTGGATTCAATATGGGAATGTCAATGACCTGACAAAAGCAGGAAGGGTAAGTACAGCTCCCTATTTCTCCATCATTCTCAATAACACCTGGCTATAATCCTTCCCTCCCCCAGCACTCTGAAAAAATGTCTTCCTCTGCATTGCATCCTTCACCACCAATTAGAAGGCCACACTAAAATACCTCTCATTCTCATTTCAAACACACACTCACCTTTTGATTGCTGCTTTCACAGAATTGTGTTCTCACACTGTAGCAGTTTCAGAACCAGGAACTCATCTGATGACTCCCTTCTCTCTTCACGTTCCATCCTCTTGCTTTCCATTCAACACTTCCCCATCCCACTTACAACTTGCTTCTTCTCTTTCTTAGTATCTGCACTACATGTAGAAGTCCCACACATGTACACTCTCCTTTTCAGTAGCCACTCATTAACTCTCGCCCTCTCTATCTGCCGGGCAAAGCAGCAAACAACACAAAGGTGAGGAGTAAGACTGGGAGAGGACCACCCAGCATCAAGACCAGCACCCAGGTAGAGCAGGAAGCTCTGGAAATCAGTGGCCCTTCGAGAGTGATATACACTGAAGGTGATCACAGACCAGCTGGACATTAATGGAGTGAAAGCACTTCCTGTTGACAAAAGCGGTTGGCTGGTCTTCTGGTGCCTTGATGGCTGTATGAGTCCAGTGAATAACCCCCTGGCCACAAGTGAAGCCAGCTGCTGCTGCAAATCCCAGACCTCTCTCAATTTGACTGTTGGTTTCCACAGGAAAGGCGATGTATTGGTTGGCCCTGGCAAATAGGGCATTGGTGACCTGCTTAATGTAGTTGTGCATTGCATACTGGGAGATATGGGAGCTGTGTGCTGAAGCACCCTGAAAGGAGCCCGAGGCAAAAAAGTTCAGGGCAATGGTGACTTTGACAGCCACGGGCAAACCATGGCCACCTAGCCCAGAAGGCAGCGGGTCCTGTTGTAGGAGGCTGCGGAGATCAGAGACTGCCTGCCTGGAGAAGTGCAGCCTCTTCACGTACTGCCCGTCAGAAATATCCAGAAAAGAGACTCTTGGCCTATAGACCTTATGGGCTGGGTAAGACCTTCCACAAGCAATCCCCCGTCACCTGCTGCCTTCCCATGGTTGTTGGGGCGGCTGTTTCTGCTGTTTCTGATCCTCGTTCTCCCAATCATGAGGCGTCCACCTGCTACCCGCAGGTGCCTCAGCCATCCAAGAAAAGTGGGCGGTTCAAGAGGCGGTGGGCAGGAATCGAGCGAGAACGGGACCAGCTTGGTCCCGCCGGGCGTGGTGAGTTAAAGTCGCCCTCTCGATGTTTGTTTGAATGTGGCTTGGTTCCACTCTCAAGCTTTGGAGACAGCTGACAAAACTTCACAACATTTGTATCGAGCAAGACTGAGAACATAAGGGAAGATTTTACTGCGTGTGCTCCAAGGCATACAGGAACACCTGGGTGCAGGGTAAATGAGGTCGGTTGGAGTGCATACATGTAAAGGAACCCTCTCGATTTTCCTCTAATTAATTTGAGTGAAAGGAAAATTGGTGGGATCCTTTACTGGCATGTGTTCGGATCTGCCTGATTTTTCGATATTCACTGTACAATCCATGTGCTCAGGGAGCAGACCCAGATAAATCTCCTCTATAATCATGAATGCAGCTGGTTTATAAAGCAATCATAGGCAAGATTTTTTCTTTATGCTTACCCCAGTTTGCTGGCAGTACTGGACAAGTGGTCATGGAAAATGGATCAGGGATCTGTTACATTTTTCCATGTGTCAGATTTTCCAGCATCACTTACGTTGGCCACCTAAGGCACCCGCCTAAATAATAGGTGGATGGATTTCAATGAGGCAACGATTTGATATCTGGGTCTGCTCCCTGAGCTCATGGATTGTACAGTGAATATCGAAAAATCAGGCAGATCCGAACACATGCCAGTAAAGGACCCCACCAATTTTCCTTTCACTCAAATTAATTAGAGGAAAATTGAGAGGGTTCCTTTACAGGTGTGCTCTCCAACCCACCTCATTTACCTTGCACCCAAGTGTTCCTGTATGCCTTGCAGCACACCCAGTAAAATCTTCCCTTATGTTCCCAGTCTTACTCGACACAAATGTTGTGAAGTTTTGTCAGCTGTCTCCAAAGCTTGACATCAAATGTCAAATGTTTCTCCATTAAACATCCAGGTTTAAAAGGGGAGGTGCAATTATATCAGGAATTTAAAGATCCTAAGCAAGACAACCTAACTAATTAGGCACAATAGAGTGATTGGAGTGATTGTTGGATTTTGCCATGTTATCAGACCAAGCATATATTTTATTGTCTTGAAAGCAAGCTGCGTGCCTCTTTAAATTGTACAGGCATCCTCCTCCCCTGGTAGTGATCTCCCATGTGCAGGTGGGAATCCCACCGAAAAAATTTAAATATGCTGATCCCAGAAATGTTGTCAACATCAGTAGCAAGTCTGTCTGGCGGGTGCAAGGCTCAACCTGCTATACTTTGGTTGCAGATCGGTCCACAGAAGAAAGTCCCAGCCCTATTTCTTGTCACTGAGTTAAAGGGACTACTACAATGCTGAGACCAAACAAAAATGCCTTGTGTGTTATAATGGAAGACATGATAGATAATACTAAACAAAAAGTTTTGAACTGAACTTTGTGTATAAAAGTGCCTCATTATTCTTGTTTTCAAACTATAGACTGTACAGCAGCACAATTTAGTCATAGTTTAGGCATGATGATTTTTCCAATCTAAAGTAGCTGTGCTGTATTTTTTCACACAAGTTGGTCTAGTAACAAAATTCACACTGAAGATCAGGAACTGCAGACACTTTTCAGCTGAAATATACTTATCATGGAGTACTCAGTCTCTGCCATGTTCTTGTAACTACAATGTTGGAATGATTGGTTCAGTCAAGCTTCTGGTCAAAGTAACTCTTGCAAGATGTTAATGATCGAGGACTTGGTGATGATGCCATTGAAGGTCAGGGGAGGCGGTTGGGCCTTTTCTTGTTGGAGATTGTCATTACCTGTCACTTATGTGGCATGAATGTTACCTTCCACCTGTCAGCTCAAGCCTGAATGTAGACCTACTCCCGTCGTAGGCTGGTATGGCCTGTTTCATTGTCGGAGGAGCTGAACATTGTAGAATTATCATCAAACAGCCCCACTCCTGAATGTACGATGAAGATCACTGGTAAAGCAGCTGAAGCTGGTTGTGGCGAGGATGCTGCCATGAGGTACTCCTGCAGTGATGTCTTATGGCTGGAACAATTGGTCTTCAACATACATGACCATCTTCCTTGATGACAGGTATGACTTCAACGACTGGGGGGATTTCTTCTTGATCCCCTTGGACTAGGGCTCCATGGTGCTATACTCATGAGGAAAAGTCTGAGAAAGAGATCAGACAGGAAACAAGCTTTGAAGTTAAACAGAGAAAAATGGCTCAGAAACTATTAAGCAACTGAAGAAAACCTATTTTGGCACCAATCAAAGGTTTTCCTCAGATGCACAGATGTTCTTGTGATGTTATCAGCGACATTTAAATCATATGGGATACAAAACAGAAGAAGAATATGAAAGCATATGTTTCACATTCATCATACAATGAGTTCAATTTTGTATGCTTGTTTTATAATTTAAATAACCATCAAGATATTGGGTTGCTGGCCATTTTCTCCATTCGATCATAATATAAATACATCTGCAAATGGACTTTTCTTTCAAATCATTAAAAACGATTTAATAATTGTTTCCATTTCAGTAGAGAATGATTTCTCAACAATTTATAAGCACTCTTTGAGGTATTAAACCTGTTTTGAGAATGCATTATCTTGGCTCATTGCCTTGTTGTTGAGGGTTCTCTACTGGAAGAACAGCTCAGCTAATGAGACTTAAGAGTAACTAATCAATGAGGTTAGAGACTATCGCAAGATTTTCAGGCTTATATAAAGAATTATAAATTAGGTCACTATTTATTTACATATTTCTTCAATATGGCTGTCTGTTTCCAAATGGACTCCTTCAACCAGAAGATTCAGCCACCCTAGGCCAGAGCTTTCTCCATAACCGGAACAAATGCAACTGTGTAATTAGACAACACGGCTAGGATTTTCCATCCTCCCTCTGCCAATTTCTGGTCAGATCTGGAGCAGAAAATGGGAAGCAGCTGCACTCTGCCCCTTCCATACCCATTTTCATGCACATTGGATTTCCCATCGGAAATGATGAGTCACAGTGAATATATTTGCCATATATGGTGAAATGATAATCAAATGACAGAAATACGTCATTTGATATGCCTGTTCGTCCCGGTCATTCAGCACTGCTATGGCAGTGGGGGGGGTTAATTTAACTTTTAAAATCCAGAAAGCTTGATGCAATTTTCAGGAGGGCCTGTAAATAGGCAAGCAACTTGCCCACCTGTTTCTAGTGGGAGGCTGCTTAAATCAGGGTCCTTTGCTGATTTTAGGACCCCCGATTCCAATTATCAGGCAAAAATGATGAAGCATATGCCGTGTACGCTCTGTCCATTTGTACCAGGCATTGAGCTGCCTAAGCAGTGGTCCTTAAAGGGACTGCTGGAGGTCGCACAGAAAATGACAAGGAAATTTTAAATTTTTATTTTTCTGAGGCCAAGAGGAGCAAGAGTGTTCTTTCAGCTCCTACAAAAAAAACTTTGCCCTGCTGTCAGCTCTTGCGAGGTTCCTCCCCTAGGATTCCCTCTCTCCCCACCAGGCCCGACCTACAAGCCAATTTAGTATGGGAGTTGGACGATTTTCTGCCCTCCCACAACTAGCAAGCTGTAATGGGGGGGCCTTTTTGTCATCCACAGCTTGTTGGTGGCATTTCAATGAGGCTTGAACCAAAATCAACTGTTGTTCAAGACAAGCAGAACCCCTTGTGGCAGGTAATGTGGTTTTGAGTTAACAAAGTGCTTCACTCTTTCCAGAGGTTTCTTGAGACCCAGGTGATGACACAGAAAGGGCATGGAAGGTGAGGAGGTGAGTTGAACCTCTAACATTTAGCACAAGATGTGCATTGGGAACAGTACCTTGACCACTTTGTGACATAATTGAACCTCTTCCTGCACAGCGTGATGGTTCTTAGGGTGATGGAGTTACACTCACTGCTACAGCAACCTCCATATAACCTGAACCACCATTTTATGGAGCTTGCCCAGGGGTCATTCCCTTCTGGCCCTTATTACAGCCAGTAAAACATCCATTGAAATATCTGAGGATCTGGGAGGCCTTCCTACTGCTGACTTCCCCTGAAATTGCTGCTCCTTCAGACATTCTTCCACTTGTGGTTCCGTTCCTCAAAAAAGACATGTTCCCCTTTAACTAGCCGCAGCATTTCAATGCTGCAGTAGCATTCAATTTCCCTCCCTCCCTGCAGTGGTAAAGCATTCAGAAGCAGTAGTGCCACTCTTAACCAACCCATGGATGTAGTAAAGGTCACATGAGAAAGTGTGTTAGTGGCAGAGTCACACAAGTGGGCAGTAGTCCCGTCTCACAGAGAATCTACCAATCGGAGGTAAATCTAGCCCTTGACCTCACATCATGTTGGTAGAATTTTAGGATTATTAGGATTGTTTCCTCACCTGCTGGTGCTAAGAGTTACATGTATTCCGCTAGGCTGAAACACTGGCACAAATGCCTGCCTCAAGTATGCATTGTTGGCCCCAGCTGAGTTCCTGAGATCAGCGTCATTGCAATAATTTTGACAAGCTTCCGGTTCTCTGCTGGGGAGTACACTTGGGGAGGGGCAGAGAGTGGCCGCGGTAGACCTCAGAGGCATCCTACACTTTAGTGTGGCTCTGCAATTGGTTTTCATTGGCTTCTTGGGCCTTTAAATGATAAATTTCTCTCTCCACCTCACATAGCAATGCTAGACACTGGGGATGAGCAGATGACCCTCGTTTCCAGCATTATTTGAGCTCAAGTGATAGAAGGTACGTCAAATAATATATTTCAGTGATTTAAATATCATTACAATATACTCGCCCATCCACAGTTGGGCTGAAAAAATGGTGGAGAAGAGCTGGAAAGGCTTGGGATGCATGTCTCCCACTCTGCTACTGTGGTTGTCCCTGGAATACAGCTTTATCTGGATCTACAGTTCTCCCTACCTTGGATGTGATATGTTAAACCCCTGCCGGTATTTAAAAAGTTAAATTAATATATTGAAAAAATGATTCAATTGTAAACCTATAGTTCACGCCTGGTGCTGTCAGATCTCAAGAGGCAGTAAGTGTACCAATACTGTTATGATATCAAAAGTGTGACAATTTTACAGCAAACATTGCCATGAAATATGAACAACATTCCTTAATCCTATACAAGAGAAACAGAATCTGCTGTGCGTTGGGGAAAGATGTGGACACTGGTGTGAATAAACTTTTAAAAAAATGTATTTTAACCTTTTCTATCCCTATATATTGAATCGTAGAACTAAAATCTCATTCTAACTTCACTTCAGTTAAACATATTGGCCTGGGATTTCCTCTAAGCTGCTCCCACTCTCCAATATAATTTTGCTGGAAATCCTGATTATGGACGTAAATGGAATTTCCAGCGAAGTTATGATGGCAGAGCAAGAACAGCTCAGAGAAAACCATAGGCCACTATTTTGCACTTTTTTTTGTCCCTACATAGGGAATTTTCAAGATGCTGGATACTTATTTTTGGAGAGATTTGAATGGGAAGTTCTCTTTACATCATAAGGGGTATTAACAACGCCTCGACACTGGAGCTTCAGCAATGATCAATCAAAATGTATTTAAAAATAAACATATTTTCCTTGGAGCAGGAAATCTCTCTAGATTCAGGAATTGTGTCTTTGGATTGGAAAATTGCAAATATCATGCCATTATTTAAGAAGGGTGAGAAAAGAAACCAGGTAACTACAGATCCATTAGTTTAACATCAGTTGTGTGGAAGTCACTCTAATTGATCATCAGAGACGATGACTGAACACTTGGACAATTATGAGGTGATCAAAAAGAGTTAGCATGAATGGTAGGTCATGTCTGACTAATCTAGTTACATTTCTTGAGGAGGTCACTAGCGTGGATAGGGTACTGTCAGTGGATGTTGTCTATATGGACTTCCAAAAGACATTTGATAAGGTTATCACAAAAATGAAAGCAAACAGAATTGGAAGTAAACCTTGTAACATGGGTTGGTAATTGGTTGGAAGATAGGAGACAGAGGGTAGGGGTAAAGGGAATGTTCTCTGATTGGTAGGATGCGACAAGTGGTGTTCTCCAGGAATCTGTACTGGGGCCTCAGATTTCACCAATCAGTAACTTGGATTAAGGAATAGAGAGTTCTATATCCAAGTTTGCAGATGACACTAAGATAAGAGGCACAGTAAATTGTATACATGGGAGCATGAAGTTACAAAGTGACATAGACAGAGTAGGTGAGTGGATAAAATTATGGCAGATGGAGTTCAATTTAAGGAAGAGTGAGGTCTCCCACTTTGGATCCAGGATAAATAAATCAAAATATTTTTTTAATGGCGAGACAGTAGGAGCTGTGGAGGAACAAAAGAACTTAGGTGTCGATGTACGCATATCACTAAAAGCTAGTGCACAGGTACAAAAAGTAATTAAAAAGACGAATGGAGAATGGCCTTTATCTCATGGGGCTTGGAATACAAAAGTGAGAAAGTGATGCCAAGATAAAATTCACCCCCAATGACTTCAATCTAATCTTGAGGATTATCTGTAAAATAATAACCTAGTTAACAACAGTCAGCATGGATTAGAAGGGGAAGATCCTGTCCGACTAACTTCCTTGACTTCTTCAAGGAAGTGACAACCTAAATGGACTGTGGGAAACTCTACTACATGACATACTTAGACTTCTAAAAGGCATTTGGCAAAGTTCCACATTAAAGCTAATAGTTAAACTCAAAGCATTAGGGATTCAGTGTAGACCCTAGGAAAGAACAAGAAATTAGTTGAAGAGTAGAAAACAATGACTACTTGTTAAAGGAGTTAAGTCCCGATGGGGGACGTACTGAGTAGGGTGTTCCAGGGCTTAGTGTTGGGACCAACACTGTTTCTAATTTATATAAATGACTTGGATTCAAAAACTTAATGCAAAGTGGTCAAATTTGCAGATGATACCCAACTCGGAGGGGGAGTAGAATAAGAGTAGACAGATCAGCAATTACAGTACGAGTTAGATAGAATATGCAAATGAGAAGAAAAATGGCAGAAGAAATATAATACAGACAAATATAAAGTACTGGACATAGAAAGAAAAAATAATTGGCACATGTACTCCATGAATGTGTTGAAGTAGTTAGGGTTGAATCAAAAAAGACCTGGGAGTCTTACTAGACTCAACACTCAACAAGAGCAGCAATCAGCAGAGCCAACAGAACGTTAAACTATATAGCCAAAACAGTAGAACACAAAATAAAAGGGAGTCTAAATCAAACTGTAGAGTGATCTGGCCAAACCTTATTTTTTGAGTACTGTGTCCAGTTCTGGTTGCTGAGAAACACGGGAGAATATTCAAGTGCTGGAGGCAATGGAGAGAAGAGCAATAAGGTTGATCCATAGGGCTTGGCTTTACAATGGTGGCGGGTTGACACCGGGGTGGGGGGGGGGTGGGGCGGGGTGAAGGTGCACTTGGCAAACCCGCATGAACAAACTTTGCCATTTCCTACGCGATCGCACATTGATTGATAGTGATTAACGTCCTCCTCCGGGTTTCGCACCAGGCAGGAGCTGCGAAGCGAGGCGGTGGGGCGAGAAAGAGAGAGGGAGAGACGTCATCCAGCGCTGGAATGGAAGATCAGTGGGGAGGGGGGGGTGGTGGAGAGGGGAAGATCAGGGGGAGGGGGAGAGGGGAAGATCAGGGGGAGGGGGAGAGGGGAAGATCAGGGGGAGGGAGAGAGGGGAAGATCGGGGGGAAGATCGGGAGGACATCAGGGGAAGATCGGGGGGGGGTGAAAAGGGGGATATCAGAGCTGGAGACAGCGGATATCAGAGCAGGTTTCAAAAGGTAGGTTCATTTTGTGTTTTCACTTCCTTCCATGGTTTTTTATTTAATTTATTTATTTTCTTTTTCCCTGATCTGGCCCTTCAGGCCTAGTTTCACCAGACGTGAATCAGAAGCAGTGGGCAAGCTGCCCAGATAAGTTAAAAATCTTTCTAAATCTGTCACAGGTAAAGTGCCTTAAGTACCTCATTGAGGTATATTTGGCTCTTTAACTGTCGTAAGCTGGTGGGACTTCCGTTTACAGATTGCCCGCGCATTCACGGATGGATCCCTGGTAAACTCGGAAGTTGGCGGGTTGGAGCTGGCTTCCGAATCAGAAAGGGATTTCCATGATTTTCGGAGCCCCCCTGTCCCCATCGCACCCACAATTGCCTCCTGAAATCACCCCAATAGTGTTAAAGTGTTAAAGTTCTGAGTTATGAAGAAAGACTGACAAAATTTGAGCTTTTCATCCTCGAAACGAGAGCGCTAATTTAAACTTTTTAACTTTCGGCGTTGGGCAGTAGCAGATTAGCTGCCCATTATACATCCCGGCCTGTTTTCCTTTCCATTGTACTCTGAGAGGTGATTTTATGAAGATATAAAAATAGTTAAAGAAATGGAAAAGGCAAAATGGAACATTATTTTAAGTTAAATAATGAGAGTGGGACAGTGGGAGATAGATTCAACATAGCAAAAGTTAAATTTAGAACTGATGTCAAGAAATGTTTTTGCACAGAGTGATCAACATATGAAATAGACATCCACGGGGAATAGTGGAGGTGAAAATGGTGGAATCTTTTGAAGAAAGAAGGACTTGGATTTATATAGTGCCTTACCTGACCTCAGGATGTCCCAAAGTGCTTGGCAGCCAATTAAATACTTTTGAATTATGGTCACTGTTGTAACATAGGGAAACGTGGCAGCCAATTTGCTCACAGCAAGGTCCCACAAACAGCAATGACATAAATGACAAGATAATCTGTTTTAGAGATATTGGTTGAGGGATAAATATTGGCCAGGACACCGGGGAGAACTCACCGACTCTTCTTCAAAATTTTTTTTATTCGTTCATGGGATGTGGGCATTGCTGGCAAGGCCAGCATTTATTGCCCATCCCTAATTGCCCTTGAGAAGGTGGTGATGAGCCGCCTTCTTGAACCACTGCAGTCCGTGTGGTGACTGTTCTCCCACAGTGTTGTTAGGTAGGGAGTTCCAGGATTTTGACCCAGCGAAGATGAAGGAACGGCGATATATTTCCAAGTTGGGATGGTGTGTGACTTGGAGGGGAACGTGCAGGTGGTGTTGTTCCCATGTGCCTGTTGCCCTTATCCTTCTAGGTGGTAGAGGTCGTGGGTTTGGGAGGTGCTGTTGAAGAAGCCTTGGCGAGTTGCTGCAGTGCATCCTGTGGATGGTACACACTGTAGCCACAGTGCGCCGGTGGTGAAGGGAGTGAATGTTTAGGGTGGTGGATGGGGTGCCAATCAAGCGGGCTGCTTTGTCCTGGATGGTGTCGAGCTTCTTGAGTGTTGTTGGAGCTGCACTCATCCAGGCAAGTGGAGGCATTCCATCACACTCGTGACTTCATAGAATCATAGAATAATAAAAAATTTACGGCACAGAAGGAGGCCATTTGGCCCATCGTGTCCGTGCCAACTGAGAAACGAGCCATGCAGCCTAATCCCACTTTCCCGCATTTGGTCCGTAGCCCTGCAGGTCACGACTCTTCAGGTGCACATCCAGGTATTTTTTAAATGAGTTGAGGGTTTTTGCCTCTACCACCCTTTCAGGCAGTGAGTTCCAGACCCCCACCATCCTCTGGGTGAAAAAAATATTTCCTCATTTCTGCTCTAATCCTTCTACCAATCACTTTAAATCCATGCCCCCTGATAATTGACCTCTCTGCTAAGGGAAATAGGTCCTCCCTATCTACTCTATCTAGGCCCCACATAATTTTGTACACCTCAATTAAATCGCCCCTCAGCCTCCTCTGTTCCAAAGAGAACAACCCCAGCCTATCCAATCTTTCCTCATAGCTAAAATTCTCCAGTCCTGGCAACATCCTCCTAAATCTCCTCTGTATCCTCTCTAATGCAATTACATCCTTCCTGTAATGTGGTGATCAGAACTGTACACAGTACTCAAGCTGTGGCCTAACTAGTGTTTTATACAGTTCCAGCATGACATCCCTGCTCTTATATTCTATGCCTCAGCTAATAAAGGAAAGCATTCCATATGCCTTCTTAACCATCTTATCTACGTGTCCTGCTACCTTCAGGGATCTGTACTCCAAGGTCCCTCACTTCCTCTATACCTCTCAATATCCTCCCATTTATTGTGTATTCCCTTGCCATGTTTGCTCTTCCCAAATGCATTAGCTCACACTTCTCCAGATTGAACTCCATTTGCCACATTTCTGCCCATCTCACCAGTCCATTGATATCTTCCTGCAGTCTACAGCTTTCCTCCTCACTATCAACCACACGGCCTATCTTTGTGTCATCCACAAATTTCTTAAATATAGGGGGCATCATTAAGTCCAAATCATTAATGAAAACCACAAAAAGCAAACAATCTATTACCGAGCCCTACAGCACCCTTCCAGAAATAGCCTTCCAGTCGCAAAAACACCTGTCGACCATTACCCTTTGCTTCCTGCCACTGAGCCAATTTTGGATCCAATTTGCCACATTCCCATGGATCCCATAGGCATTTATTTTTTTGACCAATCTGCCATGTGGGCCCTTGTCAAAAGCCTTGCTAAAATCCATGTAGACTACATCAATTACGTTACCCTCATCGATCCTCCTTGTCACCTCCTCGAAAAATTCAATCAAGTTCGTCAGACACGACCTCCCCTTAACAAATCCGTGCTGACTGTCCTTGATTAGTCCGTACATTTCTAAGTGACAATTTATCCTGTCCCTCACAATTGATTCCAATAATTTGCCCACCACCGAGGTTAGGCTGACTGGCCTTTAATTATTCGGTCTATCCTTCGCTCCCTTTTTAAACAACGGTTCAATGTTAGCAGTCCTCCAATCCTCCGGCACACGTCTGTATCCAGTGAAGTTTAGAAAACGATTGTTAAAGCCTCCGTTATTTCCTCCCTGGCTTCTTTTAACAGCCTGGGATTCATTTCATCTGGCCCTGGTGATTTATCCACTTTCAAAGATGCTAATCCCCTTAATACTTCCTCTCTCACTAAGTTTATCCCATCCAATATTTCACACTCCTCCTCCTTAACTTCAATCCCTGCATCATCCCTCTCTTTTGTGAAGACAGATGAAAAGTATGCCCAAATCTTCCGTCTCCACACATAGTTTACCTTTTTGGTCTCTAATAGGCCCTATTCTTTCCTTAGTTATCCTTTTGCTCTTAATGTATTTATAAAACATATTTGGCTTTTCTTCGATTTTACCTGCTAACATTTTTTCATGCCCTCTCTTTGCTTTCCTAATTTCCTTTTTAACTTCACCCATGCACTTTGTATACTCCTCTAAGCTTTCCGTATTATTGAGTTCCCGGTGTCTATCATAGGCTTTCTTTTTCTGCCTTATCTTACCCTGAATGCTTCTTGACATCCAGGGGGCTCTAGATTTGGCAGCCCCTCCCTTTTTCTTTGTGGGAGCATGTTTACCCTGAAACCCTTGAATCAGCCCTTTGAATGTCTCCCACTGCTCTGACACTGATTTACCTTCAAGTAGCTGTTTCCAGTTTACTTCTGCTAAATCACTTCTCAGTTTAGTAAAATTGGCCCTTACCCAATTGAAAACTTTAACTCCTGCTCTGTCTTTGTCTTTTTCCATAAACAATGCTAAAACTAACTATTATGATCACTACCACCAAAATGCTCTCCCACTGCTACTTCTTCCATCTGCCCCTCTTCATTTCCTAGAACTAAATCCAGAACTGCCCCCCCCCCCAACTCATTGGGCTTGCTATATACTGGCTAAAAAAATTCTCCTGTATGCAATTTAAGAATTCTAAGCCCTGTGTACCATTCACACTGTTTGTATCCCAGTTAATATTAGGGTAGTTGAAATCCCCTACTATTACTGCCCTATTGCTTTTGCGCTTCTCAGAAATTTGCCTACCTTTTTGCTCCTCTATCTCCCTCTGACTGTTTGGGGGTCTATCGTACACTCCCAATCGTGTGACTGTCCCTTTTTTGTTCTTTAGCTCAACCCATAAGGCCTCATTTGATGCTCCTTCTAAAATATCATCCCTCCTCACAACTGTAATTGTTTCCTTAACCAAAATTGCCACCCCCCCACCCCCCCTCCTTTTTTATTCCCCTCTCTATCGTTTCTGAAAATCCTGTAACCAGGGACGTTGAGCTGCCAGTCCTGCCCCTCTTTAAGCCATGTTTCTGTAATAGTTAAGATATCATACTGTCACGTGTCTATCTGTGCCCTCAGCTCATCCGTTTTATTTCCTATACTCCTTGCATTGAGGTAAATACATTTAAGGACTGCCAAACTCCTCTGTTGTTTATTTTCTAACCTTCATTCCCTCTGCCTTCTCGACTCACTCACTAATTTTCTGCCTTCTATTTCCAGTTCCGACTTTATCCCATCTGAATCCACACTCAAGTTCGCATCCCCCGACAGCACTAGCAAACCTCCCCGCAAGGATATTAGTCCCAACCCTGTTGAGGTGCAACCCGTCCGGTTTGTACAGGTCCCACCTCCCCCAAAACCGGTCCCAATGCCCCAGGAATCTAAAACCCTCACCCTTGCACCACCTTTGCAGACATACATTCATCTGCTATATCCTTCTATTTCTATTCTCACTAGCGCGTGGCACTGGGAGTAATCCGAGATTACTACCTTTGAGGTCCTGCTTTTTAATCTTTTTCCTAACTCCTTATCTCTGCCTGCAGGACCTCATCCCTCTTTCTACCTATGTCGTTGGTCCCAATATGGACCACAACCTCTGGCTTTTCACTCTCCCCCCCAAGAATGTTCTGCAGTCGCTCAGTAACATCCATGACCCTGGCACCAGGGACGCAACATACCATCTTGGAATCACGCCTGTGGTCGCAGAAACGCCTGTCTGCTCCCCTAACTATGGAATCTCCTACCGCTATTGCTCTCCCGCCCTGTCTCCTCCCCCCCCCTGTACAGCTGAGCCACCCATGGTGCTAAAGTCTTGGCTCCGGCTGCACTTCCCAGAGCTACCCTCTCCCCCACCAGTATTCAGGACTGAATACTGGTTAGAGAGTGAGATGCCCTCAGGGGACTCCTGAACTACCTGCCTGGTCCTCCTTGTCTGTCTGGTGGTCACCCAGTCCCTCTCTGCCTGCACTCTCTTAAGCTGCGGAGTGACCACCTCCAGAAACGTGCTATCCACGAAACTCTCAGCCTCATGGATGTACTGCAGTGACACCAGCTGCTGCTTAAGTTCCGAAACCCGGAGCTTGAGCTCCTCCAGCTGACGACACTTCTTTCACATGTGGTTGTCCAGGACATGGGTAGCGTCCTGGAGTTCCCACATGACACAGGCTGCGCATTCCACATGTCTGACCTGCCCTGCCATGCCTCTGTTTTTGTGCCTTGTAGATGGTGGAAAGGCTTTTGGGAGTCAGGAGGTGAGTCACTCACCACAGAATACCCAGCTTCTGACCTGCTCTTGTAGCCACAGTATTTATGTTGCTGGTCCAGTTAAGTTTTTGGTCAATGGTGAACCCCAGGATGTTGATGGTGGGGCATTTGGCGATGGTAATGCCGTTGAATGTCAAGGGGAGGTGGTCAGACTCTCTCTTATTGGAGATGACCATTGCCTGGCACTTGTCTGGCGCGAATGTTACTTGCCACTTATCAGCCCAAGCCTGGATGTTGTCCAGGTCTTGCTGCATGCGAGCACGGACTGCTTCATTATCTGAAGGATTGCGAATGGAACTGAAAACTGTGCAATCATCAGTGAACCCATTTCTGACCTTATGGTGGAGGGAAGGTCATTGATGAAGCAGCTGAAGATGGTTGGGCCTAGGACACTGCCCTGAGGAACTCCTGCAGCAATGTCCTGGGGCTGAGATGATTGGCCTCCAACAACCACTACCATCTTCCTTTATGCTAGGTATGACTCCAGCCACTGAAGAGTTTACCCCCTGATTCCCATTGACTTCAATTTTACTAGGGCTCCTTGGTGCCACACTCGGTCAAATGCTGCCTTGATGTCAAGGGCAGTCACTCTCACCTCACCTCTGGAATTCACCTCTTTTGTCCACGTTCGGACAAAGGCTAGAATGAGGTCTGGAGCCGAGTGGATCCTTTGTTGTATCCAGTGCACTCAGTCGTTTCTTGATATCACGTGGAGTGAATCAAATTGGCTGAAGACTGACTTCTGCGATGGTGGGGATATCGGGAGGAGGCCGAGATGGATCATCCACTCAGCACTTCAGGCTGAAAATAGTTGCAAACCCTTCAACCTTGTCTTTTGCACTCACATGCTGAACTCTGCCATCATTGAGGATGGGGATGTTTACAGAGCCCTTTCCTCCCATTAGTTGTTTAATTGTCCACCACCATTGATGACTGGATGTGACAGGACTAAATAATGCCATGGGAACTTTTAATTCCACCTGAGAAGGTAGACAAGGCCTCAATTTAACATTTCATCCGATAGATGGCACCTCCGACAGTGCAGCACTCCCTCAGTACTCCACTGAAGTGTCAGCCTTGATTATGTGCTCAAGTCTCTGACAACCTTCAATTCAGAGGCGAGACAGCTACCCATTGAGCCACAGCTGACATTTTTAAGAATCAATGGGGTGACTTTAAGACCTTTCTGGGTAGTTGAACAAAGATCGTTCGAATGACCTTCTTCATTCGTAACCATCTTGTGACTTTCTGGCATTGTCATGAGTGAGTTAGTAAGGTTTCCACTTGAGCAGAATAAATTCTGTATCACTTAGTACCCTTTACATACCATAATAGGCTAGAAATTACAGTTATTAGGAAATAAACGCTTGGTGCCTTCTAATGACATTCCTCTGTCCACTATTTTAATGCAAGCAATAACTCATTGATATTAAATGAGTTAGTGCCTCCACTAAGCGTACAAAAGAATGCAAATGAATGCACTGTGCGTTTGCTAATATCGTCAACATTTCTAGGCCACTATTATTAAAGACTAATGCCTGCGCCAATATCTACACGGTAAAAATCTGCTGAAATGTTCCTTCTGTTAAGCAACAGAAAGCACAGGACTGAATGGGGCAGATCTGTGCTGGGTGGTTGATTTCCTCTGGGAGTGCAATGCTTGACATTTTTGGTCAAAGTTACTCATTAAAATAGCCACTAATTGTTTAAAATAAATGTAATGATGACTATATTAGAATTACAAACAAATGAATTTTATGCAAATGCCTTAAAGCAGTGTTTTAAGAGAAAATGAAATCCCTTGAAGTGCAAATCTATTGGATGGATGTATGCCTGTACTGAGAGCGGGTCCCTCAATTGGCTAGCAATGCAAAAAGGATTCTATGCTATATTCAATAACCCTGCAATCCCCACGGTGACCCAAGGTCAAAGAGCGAGTAGGTTGGAAGATCGGTACTAGTGTTGTGGCCCTATCTTTAACTCCCTTCGACCATTGCTTTCCATTGAGATCACTGGATCATTGGCTTTATCCTTTTCTCCCCACTTAACAATCACAATCATTTTCATTGTAAAATAGCACTTAGGAAGGCAGGATTTGGGCATTCAGGGACAATCTATGACATGTCCCTTGATTGTATGTCCTGAGGTGCCACATGGCTGCTAAACGACCAGACAATATATGGATCGAATTGAAGGATATGATTGGA
Organism: Heptranchias perlo; assembly: GCF_035084215.1. Lineage (NCBI taxonomy): Eukaryota > Metazoa > Chordata > Chondrichthyes > Hexanchiformes > Hexanchidae > Heptranchias > Heptranchias perlo. The sequence continues at coordinate 108,232,429 of NC_090327.1, forward strand.
AGTGGGGTAATATTACACTGGACATCAAACACTAAAGATGGCATCCATTGCAAATGTACTTCTGAATTCTAAATTTGGTCTAATTTGGACAATTTTTTTTTTGTTTTCAGTTTGGTCTTTACCTTTAAAACTGATACAGCTTTAATACCGAGGAACACAAAGGCAAGGATTTTCCATCTCAGTGCTCCTGGTCGGAAAATCACAGTCCAGAGTTATGGAATTTTCCATTATACGTCAGGAACACTGACGCAGCAAATTTTATTTTTAAATTTTTAAAAAATTCGTTCATGGGATGTGGGTGTCGCTGGCGAGGCCAGCATTTATTGCCCATCCCTAATTGCCCTTGAGAAGGTGGTGGCGAGCCGGCTTCTTGAACCGCTGCAGTCCGTGTGGTGAAGGTTCTCCCACAGTGCTGTTAGGAAGGGAGTTCCAGGATTTTGACCCAGCGACGATGAAGGAACGGCGATATATTTCCAAGTCGAGATGGTGTGTGACTTGGAGGGGAACGTGCAGGCGGTGTTGTTCCCATGTGCCTGCTGCCCTTGTCCTTCTAGTTGGTAGAGGTCGTGGGTTTGGGAGGTGCTATCGAAGAAGCCTTGGCAAGTTGCTGCAGTGCATCCTGTGCATGGTACACACTACAGCCACAGTGCAGTGGTGGTGAAGGGAGTGAATGTTTAGGGTGCTGGATGGGGTGACAATCAAGCGGGCTGCTTTGTCCTGGATGGTGTTGAGCTTCTTGAGTGTTGTTGGAGCTGCAGTCATCCAGGCAATTGGAGAGTATTCCATCACACTCCTGACTTGTGCCTTGTAGATGGTGGAAAGGCTTTGGGGAGTCAGGAGGCGAGTCACTCGCCGCAGAATACCCAGCCTCTGACCTGCTCTTGTAGCCACAGTATTTATATGGCTGGTCCAGTTAAGTTTCTGGTCAATGGTGACCCCCAGGATGTTGATGGTGGGGGATTCGGCGATAGTAATGCCGTTGAATGTCATGGGGAGGTGGTTAAACTCTCTCTTGTTGGAGATGGTCATTGCCTGGCACTTGTCTGGCGCGAATGTTACTTGCCACTTACGAGCCCAAGCCTGGATGTTGTCCAGGTCTTGCTGCATGCGGGCTCGGACTGCTTCATCAGCTGAGGGGTTGCAAATAGAGCTGAACACTGTGCAATGATCAGCGAACATCCACATTTCTGACTTTATGATGGAGGGAAGGTCATTGATGAAGCAGCTGAAGATGCTTGGGCCGAGGACACTGTCCTGAGGAACTCCTGCAGCAATGTCCTGGGACTGAGATGATTGACCTCCAACAACCACTACCATCTTCCTTTGTGCTAGGTATAACTCCAGCCACTGGAATTTTTTCCCCCTGATTCCCATTGACTTCAATTTGACTAGGGCTCCTTGGTGCCACACTCGGTCAAATGCTGCCTTGATGTCAAGGGCAGTCACTCTCACCTCACCTCTGGAGTTCTGGAGCACAAGTCTTCAGCACTACAGCTGGGGTTTTGTCGGGGCCCATAGCCTTTGCTGTATCCAGTGCACTCAGCCGTTTCTTGATATCACGTGGAGTGAATCGAATTGGTGAAGACTGGCTTCTGCGATGGTGGGGATATCGGGAAGAGACTGAGATGGATCATCCACTCGGCACTTCTGGCTGAAGATGGTTGCAAACACTGCAGCCTTGTCTTTTGCACTCACATGCTGGACTCTGCCATCATTGAGGATGGGGATGTTTACAGAGCCCCCTTCTCCCGTTAGTTGTTTAATAGTCCACCACCATTCACAACTGGATGTGGCAGGACTGCAGAGATTTGATCTGATCCATTGGTTGTGGAATCGCTTAGCTCTGTCTATAGCATGTTGCTTCCGCTGTTTAGCATGCATGTAGTCCTGAGTTGTAGCTTCACCTGGTTGGCACCTCATTTTTAGGTACGCCTGGTGCTGCTCCTGGCACGCTCTTCTACACTCCTCATTGAACCAGGGTTGATCCCCTGGCTTGTTGGTAATGTCCCTGTCTATTTATGCATGTTGACATCTTATATACTACCTATAATTTTCTCTGACTGGTGGCTGAACATTTGCATCAACAGACAGGTAGCAGTGCTTTTCGTTTAACTCCACCTTTTCTCCCTTCCTCTCCTGAAGGTGCTGATACATGCTGCACTATGGCTCTGCAGATGCCTTGTCAGTACAGCGAGTGGATAGGGACATCACAGTCAAGAAGAAACACTGGGCGGATGGGTCTTAGCAAAAGAGGGCTATTCTCTACCTCCGTGGGTGCTGACCCCACTGAGAAAGCCTCCAACACCAGAGCACCACCTTGACCTGGATGCAGTTTGTGATTCGTCTGATGTCACGTTTATCTTCAAGAGAAGTGTGAAGTGCAGCTTTGGCACAATGCTTGAAATGATACCTCCCACAGGTAGTTCCCTACTTGGTTTTGTGCCTTGACTGTTGAGCCCCATAAAAATGTGAGCAAAAGTGAGGAGTACCTTCTTCTTGCTCTTGTCACTAGTAAACCTCTTCCTCGTTTAGAGCCATTAATGATGATCATATTGCATTGACTGATTCCACAACCTTCTTGCACGCAGCTTGCTCCTGTGTTTTTCTGGACGGTGGCCTTAAGCCCCAAATAGATCCTCTTTCCTTTCCTTTGGTGGACCTCCTGTAGCAGGACCTCCAACCTTTTAGCATAAAAAGTAGCACAGCTGCCCAGATGTCTCCACTTCACCATTGTAATCAATTAGTTAACTTTTTTGTCACTACTACAACTTCCTTTTTAATAGTGAGCTGCAGCCTTTTAAGAGCTGCTGCCTTGCCAAATTTTCCCAGCCAAGCATGCTATAAGTCAAGCTCTCTAGGCAAACTTTTCATGTGCCAGTAGGTAAAGGGAGGCCCATCAGAAAATTCAATGTGGCCAACCTTCAGAGCTGCCAGCTCAGCTTGCCTGCGTTTTTGGGGCAAATCAACCCCATTTTGTCCATTATTGAAAATAGAGCTCTAGTGTCCGTGCAGGGTCAGTTTCTAGAAGGAAGGAAGGAAGGGAGTTGCTGGATAGCAATCAAGCTAGGAAACGTTGGTTGATTTTGCCCCTTCCTCGCTGAGGTTATTTATGGCACCCTGTTACTGCTGTAACTAAGACCAGCTAGCTCAGCAGAGACCAGGGATTGAACTTGGGTTCTTTCTGGTAGCAGCAGTGTTTTAATGTTTTTTTTTTTAAAACTTGCCTGAGGATCTTACTTGGTCAAATGCATTTCCTGGCAGTTCAGTGACTAGTATGATATAGTTAGTCTGCAGCCCAGTGACGGGTATCTGACCCACAGTATGTACTCACTTTCCATGATGCTGTTGGTGTGGATCAGCATGGGGGAGGGCACCATATGAAAAATAATCTAAATTCTCATCTCTATCAGTTGCACTTGCAGAGCTCTGGTCAATACTGCCATCCTATTATAAAAACCAAATCTCCCATGTAGGTATTGACCTTTCAGTAGTTAAGTAACTCTTGTGCTGTCATTTTTCATTTTAATAAGCACCAAAACTTTACATAAGAATTAAATTATTCTTCCCTTTCCCTTCAATACAATAAAACAATATATTGGATCTGTTATTTAGAGACCTGGAATATCTGAGACAATTTATTCTTAAGTCAGTAACTGCTGACACTTCTGAATCTCAAGGAGATCTCAATCTCTAACTTTCCTTTATTTGTTATTAAAGGGCAATTAATAGCAAACTGAGTGATGGGCAAACTCTTATGTGAGGTAAAATTATGACATAGACCCCAGCTGGTTGTCACAATGCAAACTAAACTGAATTATAAAGATTGTCTTATACCATGAGGAAAATCAGTCAGGAAGGATTGCATGCCACTAATGGAGACCACCTGATTTTCCTTCCATTTAAGTTAATGGGAATAAAAAAATCAGGTGGGCCCTGTAATAGGTGTGCAATCCTCCATGCCTGATTTTTCGTCTCTGTGTTCCACCCAGATGTTACTTTATGCCAGGGATCCAGACGAATATCTATCCCATTGCTTTGCTCCTCCATACTTGAAGCAGGGGCCTTGGGCAACTATCAGAAGGGAATTCACTGCCTGAATTTTTTCCCCCTGTGAGCCGGGAAAATTGAGGCTACCATCATGAGAAGGGGAGGAGGAATTTTATCTTAAATGTATTTTTAGTTTTAAGCATTAATTCATATTTGAAAGCATTGGATTGCTGTAGATTCAAAAAACTGATAAAGATCTCAATATTAATCTTTCTGCAAAATGAATTTCAAAATGATTAAATTATTAAAAAGAAACATAGCATCTTTGCATTAAAAAATACATAAAGATTAAAAGTAATGAATATAACAGTTAGCAATAATGAAAGGTGATACTGTACAGTATGAGTACTGCAGCCTTTTTGGTTCTTTGTTCTGTTTTCTTCATTGTGCACTAAAACCTCAGTACAAACTCAGTTATTACTAACACTTTTATTGATCCCACCTGCAGCTTAGTTATGGTCAGCAAAGGACTACAAACCTCAGCAAGATGGACTTCTTGATATGAAAAAAAATACTTTATTGGTTTCCATCAGTTTAGAATAATAGTTTGACACTGAGTCCATGAGTCCTACCTCACTGAGAATGTGAACACACAGGCATTTCAATAGTTTCCATTCTTTTTAGTTTACTTACTCTGAGGAAAAATGCTCAATTGCTCAACCTTGCGCAATTTTATCAAACCATGAATACAAGTTTTGTGTCACTGATCTTTTGTACAATAGTAAAATAAAATGCTTTTAACACTATTTTGCCATTTGTATATTGTAGCCTTATATAAATACATTCATTTCATATTTCCTGATCAATGCAGTCAATTCGATAACCGAGTGTCAAGAGATGGATGGAGACTTTTAATTTGGGGCTCATTATAATAAAATCGACAACTTGTCAGCGCTAAATAAGTGAAGATTGTGCTATGAATGGTATATACGATACACGGGAGTGAAGCTGTCAGCAATTTACTCCAGTTCCATCATGGGCATCCAATAAATGTTTTTTGTTTAGGTTTTTCATGAATAGAAATATATTCTGCTTTTTTTATTCATGTAAGAGATGTTGGAGGTAATTTTCACCTTCACAGCTAGGGCAGTAAACTGACGAATTTCAATGGAAATAAATATCGGACGAGTTCTCTAACGGACAATCCGCTGCCAGTTTAGCGCCCGAGCAGTGAATGTGAAAATTAGCCCCAATGTCTGTCCTGCACTATGATTTTCCTTCCAGACATTCCACAGTCCACTGAGCTTATATGCAGTGCATATTATGGGGTTTCATTTTCTCTGGTGGCCCGATGTTTAATGTATTCATTCCTTTGTGTGCTATATAAATGCATGAAAATAGCACTGGAAGGAATTTTATATGAATGTGTTAATCCTTACAATACCAAAGGAAGTTAAGCAGGTAATTTTGAAACAGGGACAACCGGTTACACAGGCAGAGTATGTGAAATTAAAAATCAACACAAACATTCATAGTGTCTTTAAAACTGGACCATATTCACTTCCAGTATTTGTTTTTCACTCACAATTTGAGGTCAATTCAGTTATTGTTCAGATATGAGAGTACTGCAAATATTGCATTCATCCATCTGCAGCTATCTTGTGTATTCTAACAGGATCACATATTATCGATTTTAGTATCTTGATGAACTGCATGGCTTCTTTTGTGTGATATGTCAAACTAGCTTGTGATTTGTATATGGACTTCTTTTTGGCAAGGCTATGTAATGCTTAAAAATTCCAGTAAAACAGAGGAATGAGTATGCATGCTTTAGGGGCAGCACACAGTACAGTTAATTTGAAAACCTTGTTCTATTCAATGCGTATTAATAAGGACAATTCTCTTTCCATTGAACATATAGTGTATCCTATATCTTCATCTAAAAAACTGTTACATTTAACCTGTTATTGATCTTCTACCTATTGTGGGCTAGGGCAGAATGATAGAATGTTACTGCTCTAGTGCACTGTGCTATGGGTTGATAGGATTTGAGTCTGTGACTGCAATTCCCCACACGTTGGATTCCCAGACACAGTTGTACTACAGGGAAGCTGTGAAAATTACAGGTTGAGTCACTCATCAGCTGTTTTCATGTATTTCCTAGTCACTGGTTACAAAATGGCACTGAAAGAGGGAGGGAAGCAGTTTATCAATCTGCCTTCTCAGCTGCCAATGGCATAGTGTCTCAGAAAATGTTGTCCTATGTTTGCAGCATTGGTACAAACCTCAAGAGATTTTGAGTTGCTTTTTTGTGAATACTGTGTACACATTACATAGATCCTCAATTATATACCTTGCTAAGTACATGCAACATTCAGGTCCTTTCCCTCATGGATCAGTTGGTAAAGTTAATAATTAAACTATATGTGCTCAGGGATTGAATTTCCTCTGTGTGCTATGTTTTAGCACATTTAGCATGCTCATGTTAAATTCCAGAGTGAGCTTCTTTAATTAAGTCATTATCCTGTGGTGATTTGAACTTCAAAACACCCGGCAATTCTCACTGCTATTCGGCTAGCCTCTCTTAATAGGAACATAGGAACAGGAGTAGGCCATTCAGCCTTTTCTGCCATTCAATTAGATCATGACTGATCTGTACCTCCCCATTTACCCTTTGGTCCATATCCCTTAATACCCTTACCTAACAAAAATCTATCGCACTCAGCCTTGAAAGTTTCAATTCACCCTGCATCCACAGCCTTTTGGGGGAGAGAGTTCCAGAATTGTAAGAAGAGTAAAAGGCTTAGTACTGGTCTCGGATAAAGTTTATCCAGCACTCAGTTCAATATACAAGTACTTATTAGGTAGATTTTCCCAGGTCTGGAAGGAAAATGGGGTGGGTTCCTTGACAAGCATGTGCTCTGACCCGCCTAAATTTCTGGCATTAAGGACAAAAATCCTGATGTTTCCTTTTCAGGCGTGCACTCTGAACTGCCTAAATTTCCAATAACCACTGCCCCCAAGTGATCCAGTGCACCTGAGCACAAAGCCAGGAAAATCTCCCCTGATATCGCATAGTTTTACTCAGGAAGTTTTCATTATTTTTCATGAACTATTAGAACTAAGGCCTATAATTGATTAGGCTAACTATAATTAACATTGTCTAATGAAAAGAAATGACTAATATGTTTTGATGAGGTATCAATTAACATTTATGTTAACTATCTCTTTCAGTCATCACAATCATTCTTCAAACCGGTTCTGATGAAGAGTCCGCACCCGAAACATTAATTTGCCTGCTCCCTCCGCAGATACTAAATGACCGGCTGAGTATTTTAAAAATTCAGGGCTAGAAATTGGTTAAGGCCCATTTTCAGTCCCGAAATAGCTCAGATGCAGGCATAAGGAGCCAGAAGCCCGAGGCTTGTGCAAGATTAGGCCTTGGTATCCATTAGCAAAATCAGGTGTCCAGCGGCAGTGTGCTAAATGGCTCCCCACAACCTGGGGAGCTGGTTGCGACGACCGCAGCAGCCCACAGATAGGAGTGGGGGGGGGGGGTGAGGGAGAGGAGAGTGGGAGGGAACAGGCGTGAGCCAGCAGCAGCACTCTTGCTCCTCTTGGCTCCAAATGAAAGTTAGTTAAAAAGAAGAAACTTACCTTTTTGTTGGTGGCCTCACGAAGTCCCTTCAGGGAGTGCTTGTCAGGCTGCAGCAAGCTCCACTCAGTGCTGACCAATTTCTGAGAGGAGACCTTAAACAGGCATTAAGCCCCTCGTTAGCATATGCAGCGTGTCTAATATCTGTTTTAAGCGTCCCTGGTCATCAGAGCCAAAATGACATTGGACATATTTCAGGCGACTTTAGAGTGCGGGAAATAGCCTCACAAAATCTTTTTGTGCCTGTTTTCTGCCTGAGAAACAGGCATAATGAGGTTCAATTTCTACCCTGTTCTGTTCCTGTTTTAGTCACTAAACAACTGGTCCCATTACAACACGGAAAGTGTGTCACTGTAAAACGGAACGTAAAATACCAGCTCTGTGATAAATAGTGCGTTGACTCCAATACTGACATAGAAAGCACTACTCCAGAAATTTTAGAACTGAAAATCTATTGCCAACTGACCTAAGAAAAACCCTCAGTAAAAGAAGTTTAGGATCAGAACATTTTGTGTTTCATTCCACTTGGGAGAAAGAACATTTCTGCATTTAAAGGCTAGCAAAGTCAGCGACATGTTTTATTCAAAGATCAGCTCATAGTACTGAAGAAGTCTAAGTTGGAGCAACATCACAGAAGAAGGCATCCTGATTTTGATGTGAAATACCCACTGACGAGAATGTTCCATTCTGAGAAAGTTGCATCTCTCAAATGAAATCTCCTCAGGCACGGCAATAAGACTTTAAGTGCCACATGAAGGATTCAAAAAGTGTCCCAGAGGCTTCTTATGGAATATGTCGCAACTTTACAAAATACATGAGGCCACTCGCTGACACTGAGATGATGAAGAAATGTTTCTTTGCAAGTTGTGGCGAGTACTTTGGCAGTTACATTAAGAAAGACCGGATAATGAAGGACAGTTGGGCAGTGCTGCTGTCAGATTCAACTTGCAGTTGAAGAATTGAGCTCATGGGAAATAACATCCAGGAGCAAGTTCTCAGCAAGTTGAAAGAACAGAATTCAGTTTGGCAATAAATGAGTCCACACATATAAATGTTCCTTGTCCAGTTAGTTGTGTGTCAGATGTATTTCTGAGTTGCTCTATCCAAAAGAAGAAATGCTTTCTTACTTCTGTTACATGATGTGACTGGAGTGGAAAACATACTTAATATAATTTAGGAAGTTTTTTTTCCAAAGCAGCAAATCTCCTGGTCCAACCTGGTTAGCATTACAACAGATGGTGCTCTTTCCATGGTTTCAGAAAAGGTTTCTTTCTCTTTTTAATTGTAAACAATTTTACAACACCAAGTTATAGTCCAGCAATTTTATTTTAAATTCACAAGCTTTCGGAGATTTTCTCCTTCCTCAGTCCACATCATTCTCTTTTTAAAGCAGAGAACTGGTATTTATCTTTCCTTGTATACACTGAGAAGCACTTTGTGCCAAATTGAAAGGTAAAGAGCTTATTCCAGTCATGAAGCTGCTGGTGAACACTTAACATCATGCATGTTAAAGCTCTCAATCAGGATCTTTTCAAGCCTCTCCTTCAGCAAGCAGAGCTTGGTATTCTGCTCTCCTCTTGCATTATCAAGTCAGAAGGTTCAGCAGAGGCAATGTGCTTCAGTGGCTAGCTGCACTATTAGAAGAAATCAAAGAGCTTTTAAATTCACGTAATGTCTTCCATACAAAACTGGTAGGTGGCAAATGTTTGCAGAAGCTTCATTTCCTCCGTAATCTCACATCCATCTGAACAAATTAAATCTGTCACTACAAGGAAGAAACAAGTTGCTCTCTTCACTGATGAACTGCAATCACTTCTTTGAATCTGAAGGTACATTCACATTATAACTGCAGCACTGGTGCAAAATGGTTTTACTTTGGACCAACCCTCAGTTATAGTGTGAATGCAGCCTGAATGTGGTGTCAAAGACCAACTTGATACCAGAATGAAGAGAAGGGAGACCTCCTGTAGGAGGTACTTTCACTCCTCTTCACTTCACAGTCAGTCCCAGCCTCGACCTTCAAATTACGTAATACTAACTTAGGGGGTAATTTTGACGTTGGGCGATAGTGTAAAACGGGCGATATTGATTCAGCCACCTGTTATACATTTCTCCCGATTTTCATTTCCATTGAACTCTAGAAAATTGGGAGATATGTACAACGGCCGCTAAATCGATATCTCCCGTTTTACACTATCGCCCCAAGTCAAAATTATCCCCTTAGTGTCAATGCAATGCCGAAATTGCTTATTATCAACACTAACCTTGTAGTGTTCATGCACCATAAGGACCCAATTATACTTCCACAATTGTAAAAATGCAGCACCTCTGGGGTCAGGTCTTTATCTGGCTGTGGGATGCTGCCGTGTGACATACCCTCAGGGAAGCCAGATCAAATTGCTTGGGCTTCACACCATGTGGATATAATTTCAGTGCAGCATAAAGCAAAAGTGCTCAGGTTGTCTCCTGGCCCTTCTGGGCACAAAATAAACTTTCTGCAAAGTCTTTTCAATCTTTTGAGAAAGTGGATGCTCTCAAAAGTTAAAAATTTAGCGCTCCAAGTACACATCCAGAGAGCTCTCTCCAGGTGAACTCGACAACTGGAGCCAGTGCTCTGGGTTAGGAAAAGAAAAACTGGCCAATGGCTTTCCCCTCTTGAATGCTGTCCTGCAACCTTTAATTCTCTGTTAAACCCATTTATGCTATCTGCTTCAATGGCCTTGCCTGGTAATTTATTCTGCAACTCTGTTGCCCTTTGCATGAAAAAAATTTATCTTACCTCCCTCTTTACTCTTAACTATCTGATTTCTAGCTGTGGCCCCTGGTATTTGAATCGTTTGCCATAGTGTATAATTTGCCTTGGTCAAATTTGTCAGTTCCTTTACAATCTTGAAAGCTTCAAGTAGGTAATAGGAACATAGGAATATAGGAACAGGAGTAGGCCATTCAGCCCCTCGGTCCTGCTCCGCCATTCAATTAGATCATGGCTGATCTGTACCTTAACTCCATTTTCCCACCTTTGCACCATATCTCTTGGCACCCTTACCTAACAAAAATCTATCTATCTCAGTCTTGAAAGCTCTAATTGTCCTACCTTCCACAGCCTTTTGGGGGATAGAGTTCCAAATTTTTACGACTCTTTGTGTAAAGAAGGCATCCTGATTTCACGCCTGAATGGCCTAGCTCTAATTTTAAGATTATTTCCCCTTGTTCTTAATTCCAGCACCAGAGGAAATAGTTTCTTCGTATCTACCCTATCGAATCTTTTTAAACACCTTGATCAGATCACTCTTCGAGTTCATATACAGGTCACCTCAGAGTCACTTATTTTCCTAACAAAACAAGTCCAACTTTCTTAATCTTTCCTCATGCCTTAAATCACTGGCACCCAAAAGCAACGAGTTAGGTCATTTGTCTGGTTGGGTCCCTTGCATGTGTGGGAATTCTTCTCTTCACATTGAACATTATAAAGAATGGACACTGGGGGCAGGTTAACAGATACAGATTTGAACTAACTGTAGGGACTTACAGGCCTAGAAATTAGTCTGGGCCCACTTTCCTTTGGGCGAACTGCCAGCACTAGTCACACCTCTACAGGCAGCTCCCCGGAACAAAGACATCAATGTCGGCTCACCTGCCTGCCTCAGGTAAGTCCTGGGAGGGGGGATTGGAGCGGGCTTTCGGGATGGGGGTGTTCGCGACTCACATGGAGTCGAAGTAGCACTACTGGTCCTCCTGGCTCCACAGGCTGAGATTTTAAACTATTTTTTTATATAACTCACCTGTCAGTGGTGGCTGAAGAATCCTCAGCAGGGCAGGCACAACACCAGCCCTGTTCATTGCCGACTAATTTCTCGATGGGGACCTTTGACAGGCCCTTAATTTACATATTTAGGGGCCTTATGCTTGTTTTAGGCACCTAAAAAAAGGCCTCCACAAATTTAGCTGTTGGACCAACACCTGCACAGGCCATCCCAATGCCTGAAAAATGGGTGCAACGCATACTAATTTCTATCCCACAGTATTAGGTCTACAACCAAACCACAGCTAGCTAATCTGTAAAAACAAATACTAAAAACCTATTTAGGAAAAGTACTTAATGCACTCAGTGCACGGTATACTGTACAAACTAAACCTGATTTGATGCTTATGGAAATTTGTTGATATTTTCTTTTTATGTATGTTTTTATGTCATGCACCTTATTGTTAAACAGGGGCAAGTGGAATTGGTTTACTGATGAGTTTATGAGATGGGCTCTCGAACAAGTCACTGTTCAAGTTTTCTAGCTCTTGACAAATAGTGAGTGACTTTTCTTGGCCTAGCTATTTGAAGAGGTAATTCCAAAACAAAAATCCAGAGATGACTAGGGCAACATCGGGCCAATATGACTGACATGTTTTTAAAGCTTTTGTAAGAAAAACTTGAAAAAACCCACACATAGTCCAGGATTTGAGCATCAAATAACACAAATTTTAGTGCTTTTGGTTATCGTGTATGAATCTCACAAGAACTGGCTTCAGGCAGCCTGCTGAGAAGGTGTGTTAGTGTTTCAATGTGGTGTACTACAGTATGGTACAATGCTGGTTCACACCTGTGATTCCACTTCATGAGAGCTTGATCTTGGCAGGCTGTCAGCAGGTGCCGAGAGGAGACCAAACACATCGACACTGAAAGAAGGAAGCAAAATAGGGTGAATCTTACTGAGCGGGTCTCATACTCCTCCTAGTGGTAAGTAGTAGAAAAGAATTTGCAACGAGTTAGAAGTAGGTCACCTCCCTGCCCTTGTGCCTGAAGGCATAAAGTGCATTTGGTGGCAGGAACCAGGCAAGCAGGAGTCAGAAAATCATGAGTTATAGAATTTGCTGGCTCACTGTTCACTTTATGCTATATGCAAGATTCTTGCCCTGGTCGTTGCCCCTCCCCAGTGGTCTGCTCCCTCAGACAGAATGTGTGAGAACTTTGTTAGAGAACCAAATGTTATTCAATTCTGCACATAATGAGACAGCCCACATTTTCCCTATTTACCAACCCTATTCCACCCAACGCTAAGCTTGTTGATTTAAAATGGGTGTTAAAGGTCACCAAGGTTAGTACCATTCAGGAATTTTCCATTGCAAGATAGGAGTTTGCTTTCAATGCTCCCCCCGTTATAACAGGATTTCAATCAAGAGGATGAAGAAAAGCAAAGAAGGCATGTCAGGGGACTACTCACATCCGCCATTATGCCATCAACCATATTCACAGGCCCAGGTAATGACGGAGGAGAACTAACTGTGCAAGCTCAGGTTTGTTGCCCTTTAAATAGTTTCAGCAATACTTTAAGATTCTTGCTCAATGGTAGAAGTAGGGAGGCCGGCAAGGAGAGCATTGACGAAGTCCAGCCTCAGGTGATAAAAGGTTGGGTTAAGATTTCATTGATAGAGGGGGGAGAGGTGAGGGTGGAGATGGGAAATGTTGTGGAGGTAAAAGAATGGGATCTTAGTAACAGATTGAACATAGGGAGAAAGCTGAGTTTTGGGCTGAGCAATATTCCAAGGTTCTGGACCTCTGGTCTAAACCTGCAGTGCCAGCTAGGGAAGGAGATGGAGCTGAGACCAGAGGTGCATAGGTTTTATGGGAACATAAGAACATAAGAAATAGGAGCAGGAGTGGGCCATATGGTCCCTTGAGCCTGCTCTGCCATACATTAAGATCACGGCTGATCTTCGACTTCAACTCCACTTTCCCGACGATCCCCATATCCCTTGATTCCCTTAGAGTCCAAAAGTCTATCGATCTCAGACTTGAATACACTCAACATGAAGATGAAGTCATTCAGCTGGATGTCAGATAGGCAATTAGAGATGAAGAAGGTAGAACTAAGTGTCACCAGCACATGTGAAAGCTGATGCTGTACTTCCAGATAACATCAGCAGTATGTAAGTGATGAAAAGAAGGAGACCAAGGATGGAACTATAGGGTACATCAGCGGTGACGTTTTAGGGATGGGAAGAGAAATCATTTGAGGTAATGTAATATCAACAGTGTAACAGGTAGGAGCCATGGAGTTGGACTGTGGTGGAGAAATGGCTGAGGACTGCAAAGTAGTCAGCAGTGTTGAAGACAGCAGAAAGGTCGAGGAGGAAAGCAGGGACAGTAAGCCACAGTTGCAATCAGCTCAGATGCCACTCGTGACTTTGACTTGTGCAGTTTTGATGCTGTGGGCTGCACGGAAGCCTTAATATGAGGGCATTGGACAGGGATTTTGACTTTTCCCTCCTGTTACAAATTACACAATTTTTTCACAGGTGCTTTTGCCAACCATTGGACAAATTGAAATTTCTAATTCCCAAGCTTCCTCACTTGACCAAATATAGAGTACTGGAGAGAGTGGAGCTATTAGTTTTCATATGATTGCTGTTTGGATACCAAGGGTAGCATCTGAGTGCTGCTTAAACAAACAAAATGTTTACCGGAGTAATATTAAAATTACACAAGGCAGCTGGACCCCATATAACACACCAAGTCACAATTGGGCTATATCTAATTCGGACAATGAGAAGATTGTAAAATCTGAGCTGTAGCTAGAAGACAGCCCATGGATATGAGTGTGATTATAATGGAGGTTAAATTGGATAACCCCTGGAAATGGACCCGGGGATTGTGGTACACAATTAACCCTCGATCATTCATGGCGATGTAGGCAGCACGTTACATTAGTCCTGCCTGATGATTTAAATGATTGCTACCTGCGCTGCTGATTGGCTGCACGCATCAGCAGGGGGTCCCGATATCACGAGTGGCTTGCGTTTCTTAAAGGCACCCTGCACCTCTTAAAGGGGAGTTGTATTGTGGCTGCGAAAAGGGGTGGGAGTTGTTTCAAAACTGAATCTGTGCTGTGATACATTGAAGAATGGCTATGCCTGGGAGAGTGCGTGCACCAAGGTTCTCTGATGATGCACTGGAGGCCTTGGCGCAAGAGGTGGACAGAAGGAGGGGCATCCTTTAACCGCAGAGGGACAGGAGGACCTTCAGACATATGCGGAAGAGGCAGTGGGAGGAAGTAGGGGGGGAGGTAAATGCCGGGACCATAGCACAAAGAAGATGAACAAAGTACAGGAAGAAGTTCAATGATTTAAAACGAGTTGTCAAGGTGAGTGAGTTCTAGTTTCAAGTGGCATATTGTACCACCTGCACCACTAGCCTCATCTACTGCTCAATTCACTACACCACCAGCACCCACCTACCAACAATCTCTTTCAGTCAGGTAGAAGGGTCGGTAACCAGAGGACACAGCTTTAAGATGATCGGCAAAAGAGCTAGAGGCGACATGAGGAAACATTTTTTTACACAGTGAGTTGCAATGATCTGGAATGCACTGCCTGAAAGGGTGGTGGAAGCAGATTCAATAGTAACTTTCAAAAGGGAATTAGATAAATACTTGAAGGGAAAAAAATTACTGGGGAATGGGACTAATTGGATAGCTCTTTCAAAGAGCTGGCACAGGCACGATGGGCCGAATGGTCTCCTCCTGTGCAGTACCTACTAAAAAAAACATTCAAATCATATGCTTTATCTCACCTTCACACACTTAGCACTGTTGCAAGCCTCACACCCACTATTCACAGTTCACACATACTGGTACCTATTCAACTATGACAGTCACACCACCCAAACATCTTGCAGGACACTCACTGACACACGTCCCACTTTATTGCAGGTGAAGGTGGTGCATAACTGAAGGCAGCAAGTGGCAGTGGCTCCATAGAACATGAACCTGCTGTCCTCTCTCAGGATGACAGCATTCCTGTTCCACCCCTGCCTCTCCGCCAGTGCCCTTGCTATTGCCTGTCTGCCAGCCAACCCACTCCCTATAGAGTATTGAAACTTTATCCAAGTACAGGAAAACTCCAAAAACACGTACAATTGCACCAGCAGCCAGAAGAAATAATCCAGCAACTAACCTGTAACTCCTGCGCGATCCCTTTAAATAGCACTAGTGGGCAGGGGTGGGGGTGTGTCCTTCATGTCCTTTAAGTCATGTTCAGCTGTGTGAGGTTGAATGGAGTGTGGTGTTCCAAAATTGCAACGGTCCCTTTCAATCAGCGTTGCACACTGATTTGCGTCATAATCTCCCTACCCTACATGCTGCTGGCGGTCATTATGTGCGCGCACACAAACACCTTTACCAAGATGGTGTCCTGCGCACTTTCCATCAGAAGTGTGCGCAGCGTCTTGGCCCCCACTTTCAAGGTTTAGTTGGCCGCATGGCGCCTAAAAAACAGGCGCTGAACGGCCCAATTTCACCCCCAATGCGCACACAGTAAGTAAATTAGATCACTTAAAGCATGAGTAACAGGTTAAATCTAGATATACCAAGCAGTTGGTTTTGCAAGCCATACATTGTATTATTTATGCAAGGAAAGTGCTGACAGATAAAAAACCTTCACAACATGAAAGACTTTTGCAAATCAACTCTTAAAAGTTTTAGTGTGGGACGCCCTTCTGCAGAGACAAAGTAGTGTCCAATACAGTGCAGTAATGGGGCCGCATGCAAATCATCACCATGCCACGTTGTTATGAATTCTTTTGCTACCCCATGAGACACTGTCTGACAGGACACAGAGCCACTTTTATCGGATGCAATTAATGCTGCTATTCCCAAGCTTCCTCGTTCCAACAGATACACATAGCTTCACAGACTACTGGGTGGAGCAGAGGTATAAATATTGTATAAGGTTACCTTCTGGATGCCAAACTCTTTCATTCCTTTGTGGTAAGACCTTTTCTTGTTTAACCCTCGATGATGAGCAAGAAAAATTGAAAGAAGAAACACCGATGAAAAATCGTAGGCTAGTCAAAACATTATCCCATCACAGTTAGATTTAGCAATGCTTTTTCTCCCTGAGTGCAAATTTTCACAAAATAGATGGTGCCACAATTACAAGAGTGAATATTGTCCACTACCTGTTGCCGTTACTTAACATGACAGTCTGCATGAAAAATGGTTCTGCAAACTAGATAAGTTTACAAACATACAATGCAATGCTGCAAATCAAAACACAAGGCTTCACTTGCAGACATCATCACAACAAAGATGACGTATGAACCCCCCAATTTTTCGAGGCTCTGTTGGCGGCATAGAGCTTGGCTGGTGACCCTGAAGGTTTCAGGATTGCTGGCGCCTGACTTCCTTGTGGAGCTAAAACAGGATATTGTGCTACCAGCTTGCACAAGCATCAATTAAATATTTTAAAACAAGCCCGACACTGAAACTTACAGCTTAGGCCGAGGCTCTGCACACAGCATGTTCCTCGTCCACTGGGCGCTTGGGGGTCCTGGGAATTGAGCCACTCAGGTAGGCTACGTAAAGGGAGATGGCCCACTGACTGCTTGCATCAGGAAATCGTGGACGAGCTGCTAATGATTTGTGCATCCCTAACGATACATGATCATACGAACAAAATTGACGGGTAGGAAAAGATCAGCTGGTCCATCAAGCCTGCCCCACATTCATGATGGCCAGAGCATCACGACTAAATACTTCCTCCCTCCCTCCCTAACTCCCACCCTCCCTTCGTGCCCCCCCCCACCCCGCCCCTGCAGTCATGTAATCTCCTTGGAGAGGCAAGAAAACAGAGAAAAAACTCAGGGCCAATAATGGAAAAAATGCTCTGGAAAATTGTTCTCCGTCCTCATCAGGTGATTGAAACCAGTGCAGCTGAACACATGGACCAAACACTAATGGTCTTTAACAAAAGATGAAGAAAACGGGCTCAATCCAGGAACAGAGGGAAGGTTTAAGCTAATTTGGCAGGGGGATGGGAAAAAGGATGAAATATTAGAGGGGAGAAACAAGGTGAACAGAGGACTGAGAAAGACAAGTAACACTAGGGTAAAGAATAGTTCAGAAATAGGAGGGATCAGACAGGGGGCAAATACAAGGCAGTCTAAGATGAATTTGGAGTGCATGTGCGTAAATAAGGTTGGTGAGCTGCACACACAAGTCGCTACATGGGACTATGATATAGTGGCAATAACAGAGACCTGGCTCAAAGAAGAGGAGGATTAGGAATTTAATATCCCTGGCTACAAGGTATTCAGGAAAGATAGGGAAGGAAAGAATGGAGGGGTGATCAAAGAAACTATTATAGCACTGGAAAGGGATGATTTGGTTGAGGGGTTAAAGACAGAATCTATTTGCTTAGAATTGAGGAACAATAGAGGAGCATACTACTGGATGTATACTGTAGGCCACCAAATAGTGGGAAGGAGATGGAGAAGCAAATTTGCAGGCAAATTACAAAAAGGTGCATGCACTATAGAGTAGTGATAATGAGGGACATCAATTTTCCCAATATAGACTGGGATAGTAACAGCGTAAAGGGGAAAGAGGGGGAAGAATTCCTGAAATGTGTACAAAAGAACTTTCTTGATCAGTGTGTTTCCAGCCCAACGAGGAAGGAAGCACTGCTGGATCTAGTTCTGGTGAATGAAGTGGGGCAAGTGGAGCATGTTTCAGTGAGGGAGCATTTGGGGAACAGTGATCATAATATCATCAGGTTGAGAGTAGTAGTGGAAAAAGGCAAGGAACAATCAAGCATAAAAATACTTAACTGGAGAAGAGCTAGTTTCAGTTAAAAAGGGATCTTGCCCAGGTAGATTAGAATCAGAAGTTGTTAGGCAAAACAGTAATTGAGCATTGGGAGGCCTTCAAGGAGGAGATGGTTCAGGTACAGAGTAGACACATTCCCACAAAGACGAAAGGAAGGACGTCCAAAGCTAGAGCTCCCTGGATGACTAAAGATATAGAGATTAAAATGAAACAGAAAGAGGAGGCTTATGATAAATATAAGATTCATAATACAGTAGAGAACTAAGATAAATATAGAAAGAGGAGATCCGAAAAAGGAAATAAGAGGGGCAAAGAGAGAATATGAGAATAGATTAGCAGCTAACATAAAAGAGAACCCAAAAGTCTTTTACAAACATATAAATAGTAAAAGGGTAGTAAAAGGAAGGGTGGGGCTCTTTAGGGATAAAAAAGGAGATCTTCTTGTGGAGGCAGAGGGTATGGCTGAGGTACTAAATGAATACTTCGCATGGATCTTCACTAGAGAAGAGGATGCTGCCATTGCAGCAGTAAAGGAGGAGGTAGTAGTGATATTGGATAGGATAAAAATAGATAAAGAGGAAGAAATTAAAAGATTGGCAGTACTTAAAGTCGAAAAGTTACCAGGTCCAGATGTGATGCATTCTAGGTTACTGAGGGAAGCAAGGATGGAAATTGCAGAGGCTCTGGCCACAATCTTCCAATCCTCTTTAGATGTGGGAGTGGTGCCAGAAGACTGGAGGATTGCAAATGTTACACCCCTGTTCAAAAAAGGGGAGAGGTATAAACCCGGCAATTACAGGCCAGTCAGCCTAATGTCGGTGGTGGGGAAACTTTTAGAGAAAATAATCCGGGACAAAATTAATCGGCACTTGGAAAACTATGGGCTAATAAATGAAAGTCAGCATGGTTTGATAAAGTGCAGCGCAATAGGCTTGTAAGCAAAATTGAAGCCCATGGAATAAAAGGGGTAGTGGCAGCATGCATACGAAATTGGCTGAGGGACAGAAAGCAGAGAGTAGTGGTGAACGATTGTTTTTCAGACTGGAGGGAAGTATACAATGGTGTTTCCCTGGGGTTGGTATTAGGACCACTGCTCTTTTTGATATATATTAATGTCCTGGACTTGGGTATACAGGGTATAATTTCAAAGTTTGTAGATTACATGAAACTTGGAAATGTAGTGAACAGTGAGGTAGATAGTAACAGACCTCAGGAGGACATAGACAGACTGGTGAAATGGGCAGACACATGGCAGATGAAATTTAATGCTGAGAAGTGTGAAGTGAAGCATTTTGGTAGAAAGAATGAGATGCAATATAAACTAAATGGTACAATTTTAAAGGGAGTACAGGAGCAGAGAAAGTTGGGGGTGTATGTACACAAATCTTTGAAGGTGGCAGGACAAGTTGTGAAGGCTGTTATAAAACTTTTGGGATCCTTGGCTTTATTAATAGAGGTATAGAGCACAAAAACAAAGAAGTTATGCTAAACCTTTATATAATGCTGGTCAGGCCTCAGCTGGAGTATTGTGTTCAATTCTGGGCACCACACTTTAGGAAGGATGTCAAGGCCTTAGAGAGGGTGCAGAAGAGATTTACTAGAATGGTGCCAGGGATGAGGGACTTCAGTTATGTGGAGAGACTGGAGAAACTGGGGTTGTTGAACTTAGAGCAGAGAAGGTTAAGAGGAGATTTGGTAGCAGTGTTCAAAATCATGAACGGTTTTGATATCCTAAATAAGGAGAAACTGTTTCCAGTGGCAGAAGATGTCGGTAACGAGAGGACACAGATTTAAAGTGATCGGCAAAAGAACCAGAGGCGACATGAGGAAACATTTTTTTACGCAGTGAGTTGTTATGATCTGGAATGCACTGCCTGAAAGGATGTTGGAAACAGGTTCAATAGTAACTTTCAAAAGTTAATTGGATAAATACTTGAAGAGAAAAAAATTACAGGGTTATAGGGAAGATCGGGGGAGTGAGACTAATCGGATAGCTCTTTCAAAGAGCTGGCACAGGCACAATGGGCCAAATGGCCTCCTTCTGTGCTGTACCTACTATGATACGATACTATAAAATGGAAGAAAATAATTGGATTTGTCGTGTGCTTTGAGGCATAAGCTCTTTGAGGGAAATGAAAACAATAGATTTGGATGAAAGCAAAGAAATAAAATCCCATCTAATCCTACAAATTGGTGTACTTAAATTTCCTTAGACCACCAGGAAACAGGAGAGACGTTCTACCTGTCTACCATTAGGCCAATAAGGATGTATCCCCATCTAAAATTTACTAAGCACCTCATGCTAGACCCACTAGACAGCCCAAAAATCCTCTCACACTGGACCACAAAGGAGTAAAAATATTGTCATTGAGAAGCTTATGCCTTGCTAGACAAAAAGACCAGGCCTCTGACTGACAAATGTGCCATGGAGGAGAAACTTATGAGAGGATACCAGGTGTATACAGAAAGCAATATTGTTTGCTTCTGTATACGTACAGTGCTGATTGCTTTTTTTTTCTGGACAGACAAATCTGAACCCAAAATGATCCAAATCAAGCTGCCTAGATTCTCAATTCAGTTCAGTGGTCACACAGCAGATTATACAAGCATCAAATCACAGTGTGATGCTATTATAACCTCTATACTGTGTTGGGTGCTTAATGCTGCATTTCACTTTCTGCTGGCATGGTACTTTTGTGTAAGCATCAGAAAATGAAATGGCTATTAGGATCACCATTTTACACAATAATTTTGTTCTGAAATCTTTGTCCTATCTTTAGTGGTGATTCCACACTTCCATGCTTACTAAAATCATGGGTCTAAGAATCAGGGCTAGAATTGTGTAACTCCATCTGTGAAGGCATTCCAATTATTCTACTTCACAGGATTACCCAGAACATTATTAATGATACCCAAGTGGCAATCTGGAGCCCCACACAAAATGCCATGTCATTCATGAACCACAAGGGGTTCCATCCCAGCAATTTGCAGGTGGTCAGTGACCATTAATGAAACTGAAGGTGGATGTAAAAGATTCCACTGTACTATTCGTTGAAGAGCAGTGGAGTTCTCCTGGTGTCCTGGCCAACATTTATCCCTCAACTAATACCTAAAAACTGATGATATGGTCATTTATTTTATTGCGGATTATGGGACCTTGCTGTGTGTAAATTGGCTGCCGCATTTCCTACTTTACAACAGTGACCACAGTGACTACAGTTCAAAAGTACTAAGTTGGCTGTAAAGCACTTTGGGACATCTTGAATTCATGAAAGGTGCCATATAAATGTAAGTCTTTCTTTTTTTCTTTTTCTTTCTTTAGTACATCTAGGCTGAACTGGTGAATGCATGCAACTGCAGAGTTATGGAAGAATGTATTATAAGTGGTGAGAACAGAGGAGTTAACGTTTCGGGTTTGGAAACTTTGTCAAAATATTTTGATGAAAGGTTAGGAGTAATTTTCATCTTCACTGTCGAGCAGAGCAGGTCTGTTATAGAACCTGCATGATTTTCAACCCATTGATTTTAATGGAACAAAGGTCAAGCAGGTTCTACAACGGGCAGGTGATCTGCTCCACCAGATTGTTGTTCAGCCAGTGAAAGTGAAAATTACACCTGTTGACTCCTCTTTTCCAAGGCTTGACTGCTTGACCCATTGCATGTTTGCTGCATTTTCCCTTTGTGTTTCAGATTTTCAACATCTGCAGTTTTTCTTGCTTTTTTGTGTATTATAAATGGTGTTTGTTGGCAATGGGGTGAAAGGGTGAAGATTTAGTTGATGCACTGAGTCAATCATACTCTTCTGCTGTGAGTTGATTTTGGTCTATATGTTGGTACCTTTTTTTGATGTAGCAAATTTGTTTCCTCCCATCATACTCTGATTTGTGTTCCATACGATCTTGGCCAAAATGAACGTGGGAATCTGAACGTTTTCTGACAAGGAGGAACTCTCTGGTGCAATCTGTGGACCCTACTAGAAGACCTAGACATTATAACTGTCTGTACCTCATCCAATTACTTTACTTTTTCAAATGTTGTCGTTTTGGTTTTTATGTTGCTGAGATATGAATGGGTGGAAATTGGATGAGAAGGTGGCAGAGATAGATTTAGAAAGGGTAAATCAGATTGTTCCAAATTTTCTCCTAGCTTTATTGAAAGTGCATAGAACTTATCCCAATATACCTTAAATGGCAAGATTCTTAATGACATAGAGGACCAGAGAGATCCATAGGTGCAGATACATATGGCTTTAAAAGTGGGAGTAAAGGTAAATAAAAACATAGCAAAAGGCAAATGGGAATCTGAGTTTTATACATAATGCATTGAATATAAAAAGCAAGGAAGTGATGTTGAATTCGTACTAGACATTGGTTGGAGTATTGCAAGACATTCTGGGAAAAATCTTACAACTATGAAATGGGTATAGGGAAGATCCACTAGAAATGGACCAGGAATGAAAGGGTATAGTTAGGAAGAAAGGTGCACAAGATTGGAGTTTTTTCATTGGAACAGAGAGGGTTAAAGGGATCGATAGAGGTTTTTAAAGTTATGAAAGCTTTGTGAGGGTAAATAACGAAAGATTGATTTCACTGGTTGGTGAATTGGTAACAAGGGGGCATAGACTCAGGATTTCCACTTAAAGATCAAAGGGGAGTGTTAGAATTTTTTTCACATGAAGGATTATTACGAACATGAAATACTTCACCGCAAGTGGCTATTGAGGCAGAAACTATAGCGCCATTTAAAAAGGAATTGGATGAGCATTTGCAAAGGAAGACTATTAAAGGATAAGGGGAAAGGACAGGGAAATGGGATTAGAATAGATGGGGTAGATTTTCAACTTGCCGCCTAGGTATAAATCTGGCACTGATATCAGCTGCCTGTTATGGAAACCATCTGATGTTCATTTCCATCAGTGCAATGAGCCGAATTACTTCCTTCTGTGCTGCAATTTTGTGATTTTTGATTTTCATCCTAGCTTTAAATAGACAAATCTCCTTTCGCCTTCTCAAACAAGGAGAGCAAGCTTGAGTGACAATCAGGCAGCCCTTAGTTTTGACTTTATGACCTTCTAAATGTACATGTTTATTTTGAATATTCATATAAAAATGGGAAGTAATATCAATCTGAAAAGAGACCCAAGCAACTAGTGAATAATTTGCCATTGCCAATGATCATTATAGCTATAGTAGCCCATATGTTCAGCTGAAAAATAAAAGTTATCATTCCTCTTTGTGTGAACATTACATTCATCCCACTTGGCACATCGGTATTTTGAATGTAAATCTAAATGTTCATGTTTCTATTTCTTGTGTCAAAAACACTTCCCATTACTTGTAAAAAAAACGTGAACAGCAGGATTTTCAATTTTTTTTATTCATTTAAACCAAATTTTAAAATAATTAGATTCTACAATAGATCCACATATAATTTACATTGTTGAAAGATGATTGTTTAATGCACACCTTCAGTAGTTTGTGAAGATTCTTAGATGCGTCAAGTCTTGCTCATTTCTTACTGTTTGTTTTTGTTGAAAAATCATGTTAAAGAGCCAAACCTGACTGTTCAGTGCAACACCAAGGGTGAAAAAGGTAGGAGAGAAGGCTAGGTAAATCAGGAAGTACTGATTAAGTGGTGTCAAGCTTGAGTTTTGTTAATCTATGTTTAAAAAGGGCAATAAAATGGACCCAATCAATTACTGACCAATTAGGCTAACATTAATAACATGTAAGATAATGAAGCTTCATGTGTTAAGAGTGCACTTTGGGCATTCGGGCATGGACATTAGCATGCTCGATTTGCAGCCCGCATGATTTCTTGTCCATTAAATTTTACTGGACAGAAAATCATATGAGCAACAAATCAGGATGCTGAACTCTGTGCCAGAATTCCCAATGTGTGGTCCAGTCTTACAAAGCTTTATGCTATGAGCAATCAATCGTAAAATTTACCCCAGAATCTATTCTAAGGGGTATAGTGGAAGAGCACTGAATAAGAAATTGCCAACTGGGACTTGTTTCTGTTTTACCGAATAACCTAAATATCAAGACCAACTCTAAAAGTGAAAAAGATAAAAAAGAAAGACTTGCATTTATATAGCGCCTTTCACAACCTCAGGATGAGCCAAAATGCTTTACATTCAATGAAGCACTTTTGAAGTGCAGTCACGATTGTAATGTAGGAAACGCGGCAACCAAATTGCACACAGCAAGGTCCCACAAACAGCAATGTGATAATGACCAGATCATCCGTTTTTTAGTGATGTTAGTTGAGGGATAAATATGGGCCAGGGAACTGGAGAGACCTCCCCATGCTCTTCTTTGATATGGTGCCATGGGATCTTTGATGTTCACCTGATAGGGCAGATGGTGCCTCGGTTTAACGTCTCATCCTAAAAGACATCAAACTGTGGAATTTCTTCCCACCCTAAAGTCCTCCTACAATCTCAAACCCGTGCTTGTCAGTTCTCTAACAACCAACTAATGACTGTCCTTCTTGGGAGGGAGAGGGGAAACTCTTCAGGGTTGAGTAGGCACCAAAAAAACATGCCTGCTGATGGAAGGTTGAAACTGAGTCAACTTTCAGTGGTAGACTTGTTACTCTGATATGAAGCCAGACTGCTCCACAGTCCTCTAGAGCACTGCTGATGATTAACCACCCAGCCTAGCTCATTAATGGGGAATGGAGGGGTAGGCTTGGGAGCTGAGATTCTTCCCAGTTAGCTCAAGATAAACCTATGTCCACCTGAGCGGGCAGTCGGACTCTCAGCTTAACATTTCATTTGAACGGTGGCACCTCCAACAGTGCAGCGCTCCCTCAGTACTGCATTGAAGTGTCAGCCTAGGTTTTGTGCTCAAATTCTGGAGTGGGACTTGAACCCACAATCTCCTGACTCAGAGACGAGTGAGCTACCAGTGAGCCAAGGCTGCCACCAAAGTGGCCAAATTTGCTGATGATACAAAAATAGGAAGAAAGAGGATGCATCGAAGAATTTGCAAAATAATTCTTAGGGGTTTTTCCTGCTTGGTGTCATAGTTAGTGACCAGGGAGTAGTGCTTTAAGAATGGCAAAAAAAATCAGGTAAAATATGGCAGGTATTAGTATGAATGCTATTTGGAGTTTTTTTACATTTCCAGCATTGAGTTTAAACATTAACAAGAAAAAAGGAAGCATTTGACTGTTTAGGCCTATAAGACCTTTAATAGCTAATATGCCATGAAAAATATGCATTTTTCTACCGGTTGAAATGCTAATGACCAGAGCTGAAGTTGCTTTAACAGAAAAGTAGCAAATACAGTAACAATAAAGAATGACTCATAGGGCCCGATATGACCATGGCGGCGGGTTCGCGGCAGGGGGTAGATTGGGCGCGTGAGTAACGTGCCCGGTGAAATCAGTCTGCTCCGCGCGCAATCGCAGGCTAATTGGATCCACTTACCCGGTCTTCCGGGTTCCCCGCTGCTAAGCTGCGCGTCGGGCGGACTGCGCATGCCCAGTAAGGTCTGTCAGCTGGAGGAGCCCTATTTAAAGGGGCAGTCCTCCACTGACTGATGCTGCAAGAAATAGGAAAAATTACAGCATGGAGCAGCCCAGGGGGAAGGCTGCTCCCAGGTTTAATGATGCCTCACTCCAGCTCATATTGGATGGGGTGAGGAGGAGGGGGAGGACAGAGATCTTCCCCCCGGCAGGCAGGAGGAAGCGGCCTGCCTCTGCCACCAAGAAGGCTTGGCTCGAGGTGGCAGAGGAGGTCACCTGCACCACCAACATATCGCGCACCTGCATACAGTGCAGGAGGCGCTGCAATGACCTAAGTAGCTCAGCCAAAGTGAGTACACTTACTCATTCCCCTACACTCCGTCTGCCACATCACTGCCCTCACCCCACATCTCCTTCTACACTGCCAACACTACTCTGTCACATCACCCCTCACACCCACTCAAACCTCATCCTCATCATACCTGCACCTACTCACCTCGTCAGTACTCATCCCGCCACTACCACTCAACCCAATCCTCATACAATCTCATGGCTCTATCTCATACTCACCCTCTCATGCATCTCTTTCACAGTCAGCCTCACTCAACCTGCCAATACCTGTGCTGCAGCCACAGGGCATGCATCACATATGTGCAGTAGGAAGCGTAAGGCAAACGTGTCGTGAGCATGAAGGGGATACACAAGGGTGTTTGAGGGTTTGTCATGGTTTTTACTAATATTTAATTTCTGATCAACTCACATTACATATTATATTGGCACCACTACTGACATGTCTTTACAAATCTTGATTGGCTTGTGCAATAATGCCCTTTCCTGAGGATCACAATGAAGATCCACAACTGATGCCACCCATTGTGTCACTGCAGAGTGGGTGTAGGTGTATTTGCAGGGCTCTTTTGTGCAGACGACTGAGAGACATCGGCGATGTCCCCGGTGGCACCCTGGAAGGATGCGGAGGAGAAATTGTTGAGAGCAGTGGTGACTTTGACAGCGACAGGTAAGAAGATTGTGCTCAGGCCAGCCGGGAGCAGCTCAGCATGAAGGAGGCTGCAGATGTCCACGACTACATGTCGAATGACTCTGAGCCTCCGTGTGCACTGCTGCTCAGAGAGGTCCAGGAAGCTGAGCCTCGGTCTGTGGACCCTGTGGCGAGGGTAGTGCCCTTTGCGACGCATCTCTCGCTGCGGTTGCCCTCCCTCCTGCTGTGCAGATGGATGTGTCACAGCACTGTGTTGTGGAGCTCCACGTGTCAGAGGTGGACGGCGTGGCCGGCGAGGCTGGTGATGCTGTTCGCCCTCCGAGGAGGTCATGACTGCAGCTACGGCAACCCCCATCCGGAAGATGTACATTTGAGGGGGTCCGCAAGGTAGGTACATGTGTCTGGACACCGGGGTAAGTGTGCAAGTTGGTGAATTTTGTTGTTAGGAGCAGGGTGGTGGAGGCCAAACTTTGTCCAAAGTGACAGAGTGGCCTCCTGCAATGAGTGAGGGTCTCCCCCCACCCACCTGTCAAATGGACCTTTGCAGCTGCCACAGGCTGATGGCTGCAACACGTCCATTTGAACTGGGAGTGTTTCCCCCAGTACGGGAAACAGTTGCAAAATCAGATCCCTGCTAAAATAACAGGTCAGTCAGGTCTGTGAACAACCTGAAGTACCTGTTCAAGTACTTTAAGTGGCACCCCGCCGGCTTTAATTGCCGACGGGAGTCCCACATGCGGGGGCTGCATGCGCATGTCGGCGCGTCAGTGGGGAAACCCGGAATTGGGCAGGTTGGAGCCGGGCTCCAGTCACGCCCCGGGCATCCCCGATTTTCGCAGCCCCCCCGCCAGGAACGCACCCGATCGCGGGTGCAAAATTCGAGCCCATAGTCTTTTGGAAAATGGGTCAGTACTCTGAGAGCATATTGCCAATCGCAATGGATAATGGTTCTCAACTGACCTCAGTCAAGAATAACCACAGAACGCGGGAACTTCCACAGGGAGCAGGTCTATCAGTAGGGAGGCAGCTACCTTTAACTGAGAGAGGAACAGTGGCTTACATGGGTCAGACTCACTGGGATGGCTGTGACTGAGTTGTACAATCTGATACATCAAGCTGCAGGGGCAATCAACCATTTGTACAGAATTTCTTGTGGCAGTTAAGCTTACCAGTGCCCTCACCTTCCAGGCTACTGAAAGTTTTCAGGCATCCACAGGGACATCACATAAGTCAACCATTGCTGCATTAAAGATCCCTTTGACTCACCACACACACAAGTACATCAAATTCATCAGTGACCAACAGCACAGGTTGAATGGCAGAATTGGCTTATTAAAACAGTCGGGTTTCCTAAAGTGTAGAGAATTGTGGCCCCAATGGTTATGAAGTAACCATTAATCTATGGTATGCTAGAATAAGAAGGACTACCATTCCAACAGCATCCGAAAGCTATGTGACCACCAGTAAAATAGTACCATGATAGATACAGATCATAGAATCATAGAATGGTTACAACACAGAAGGAGGCTATTCGGCCCATCGAACCCATGCTGACTCTTTTTAAGAGCAATCCAGTTATTCCAATTTCCCCGCTCTTTTCCCGTAGCCCTGCAAATTTTTTCCCTTCAAGTATTTATCCAATTCCTTTTTGAAAGCCAGATGAAGAAGGCCAAGGGGCCGTTCTTAGCTCATCCATCCAGAAAACCGTGCAATCCTCCCAGCACAAGATTCATCTGATCCTCGATTCTGGGCCAAAAATCCATGGAGCTGACATCCTGACATAAGGACTAGGATACGAACATATGACTTAAGAGCAGGATTAGGCCATTCGGCCCCTTGAGTCTGCACTGCCATTTGATAAGATTGTGGCTGATCTGATCGTGACCTCAACCCTATTTTCCCGTCTACCTACTATAACCTTTGACCCCATTGTGAATCAGGAATCTTTCTAACTCAGCCTTAAAAATATTCAATGACCCTGCCTCCACCGCTATCTGGGGTAGGGAGTTCCACAGACTCACGACCCTCTGAGAGAAAAAAATTCTCCTCATCTCCGTCTTAAATGGGAGACCCCTTATTGTTAAACTGTGGCCCCTAGTTCTAGTCTCTCCCACAAGGGGAAACATCCCCTCCGCACCTATCCCTTCTAGTCCCCTCAGGATCTTAGAGGTTTCAATAAGATCACCTCTCATTCTTCTAAACTCCAGTGTATATGGGACCAACTTGTCCAACCTTTCCTCATAAGACAACCCCCTCATCCAAGGAATCAGTCGAGTGAACCTTCTCTGAACCACCTCCAAAGCAATTATGTCCTTTCTTAAATAAGGAAACTAAAACTGCACACAGTATTCTAGATGTGGTCTCAACAACGCCCTGTACAACTGTAGCAAAACATCTCTACTTTTATATTCCATTCCCCTTGCAATAAATGACAACATTCCATTTGCCTTCCTAATCACTTGCTCACTTGCGCCCACTGGTGACCACTGTTGCTGATCTCACAGTATCATTAGGGGTCACCATACTTTCATGGGGCCAGTGGGTTCCCACGTAACTAGGATCACATCTTGGGCACCCGACTGTCCCAAAAGGCTGGGATCCTGGCGGATTTTACTCCACTTCAGCACAAGGATGTTGGTTCCCCCAGAAACCATATATTAGAAGCCCTTTTTATATGGTAGCTGAAATAAGCTTTCACCTTTAACATCCAGGCTTGGGCTGATAAGTGGCAAGTAACATTCGCGCCAGATAAGTGCCAGGCAATGACCATCTCCAACAAGAGAGAGTCTAACCACCTCCCCTTGACATTCAACGGCATTACCATCGCCGAATCCCCCACCATCAACATCCTGGGGGTCACCATTGACCAGAAACTTAACTGGACCAGCCATATAAATACTGTGGCTACGAGAGCAGGTCAGAGGCTGGGTATTCTGCGGCGAGTGACTCACCTCCTGACTCCCCAAAGCCTTTCCACCATCTACAAGGCACAAGTCAGGAGTGTGATGGAATACTCTCCACTTGCCTGGATGAGTGCAGCTCCAACAACACTCAAGAAGCTCGACACCATCCAAGATAAAGCAGCCCGCTTGATTGGCACCCCATCCACCACCCTAAACATTCACTCCCTTCACCACCGGCGCACTGTGGCTGCAGTGTGCACCATCCACAGGATGCACTGCAGCAACTCGCTAAGGCTTCTTCGACAGCACCTCCCAAACCCGCGACCTCTACCACCTAGAAGGACAAGGGCAGCAGGCGCATGGGAACAACACCACCTGCACGTTCCCCTCCAAGTCACACACCATCCCGACTTGGAAATATATCGCCGTTCCTTCATTGTCGCTGTGTCAAAATCCTGGAACTCCCTTCCTAACAGCACTGTGGGAGAACCGTCACCACACTGACTGCAGCGGTTCAAGAAGGCGGCTCACCACCACCTTCTCGAGGGCAATTAGGGATGGGCAATAAATGCCGGCCTTGCCAGCGACGCCCACATCCCCTGAACGAATAAAAAAAATTTTTTTAAAATCTGAGGGTCCAGGCTGTGACCAGATCTGGTCTCCCAGATGGCCCGCACATGTGCCATTGAAGAGGCTGGTATAGCTCTTCCTTCCCGGAGTACCAGCCTCTGAAGATCCACAGGCCACAGCAAGGCCAAGGTTACAGAAGCTCCTCAACCCTGCCTCTACCCCTGGTGCTGCCCTCTCTGTGTCACTTGTCTTGTAAGGGGTGGCTGGAGGTCCCATAGGATTTCCCAGTGCAAGCCGGGACCCAGAGTTTCTGGCTCCTGATCTATTTTCCAGCCTTTTTGCTGCACTTCTGAGGAATTTAAGCTTAAACTGTTTTTTAAATTTTTTTCCCCCTCCACTGCCCTATATGGAAGTCCATTCTGAATGTTGTGTACTCTTTCTTTGAAGAAATACTTCCTGACATTAGTTCTAAATTTGCCTTTTGAACCTATTGTCCTAATGTCATTTGTAGTGGTGTTTTAGATCTAGACTTTAAATACCATTTACTATCTTACATACCTCTCAGTCATCTCCATTCCAGTCTGAAAAGCCCATATTGCTGCAGATTTTCCTCATTATGCATGTCAATGCATACTTCCCAGCAAACATGCATGATGCTAACATTCTGAGGCAATCTAACATCCCCAAGTTCTTTGAAGGATAGATTTTGACTGGCTGTTGTGTGATGGTACTATGGCTTATGCAACCTCTGCATAAATCTCATAGTATTACAGAGAACAGATTCAATGATCCACAAGTGCAAACAAGGGTGCTCATTAAGGGATGCTCAAACAACACTGGGCTGTTAATGGGGCACCTTACAGTATGCTATGGATAAAATAGAGTAAATGCCACATAATATTGCAATGGACAAAGGCTTTGCCATGGACTTAGAGTTAGAATAAGCGACTCGGTCGAATGCTGCCTGGATGTTGAGGTCAACTACTCTCACCTCTTCTCCGCCTGTTATTCACCTATTATATCCATGTCTGGGCCGTGGCTAGGATGAGGTCTGGAGCTGATTGGTTCTGACAGATTGAGCGTCAGTGAGTAGGTGTCATCTAATGCTACTATTGATGACTCCTTCCATCATTTTACCGATGATTGGGAAGAAATACTTTCTGATATTAGTTCTAAATTTGCCTTTTATTAGTTTGAACCTATTGTCCTAATGTCATTTGTAGTGGTGTTTTAGATCTAGACTTTAAATACCATTTGGCCAGGTCAGAATTAGATTTTGAGTTTTATCTTTGGCCATCCTTTATAAGATATGGTTACAGCAATCCTGTGCATTTCAGGGAAACTTTGCTGAGATAAAGAGTATAAATTGTGTGCAAGCACTGTTCATGAAGGGTAATTTGACAAGTCTGCACGGCTGTGAGGAGCCTTGCCCACAGTCACTACATATAGGAAATGTGGGTGTGTGCTGTCCATGATTTTCTAATCATTTAAATTAGAGGTCAAAAAATTGTGTGCAGCTATACCCAAGTTTCCAACATGCCCTGCCAGAGGACAAGGCTTCAGACTGGCAGGTTGAACTTGAAAAATTACCAGGCATAATATCTTTCTTAATCTATTTAACATGCAATCATGACCAAAGCTTTTATCTTCGCCATCATACAATATAATTGGCTGAACTTCCTCTATGCACTAGTTTCATGCACTGGTTAACTCATTTGCATAAAGTCCTGTTATGCTATCTTGATGCAGTTGTTAACAGAGAAACATTAAATCCACATATTACTTAGCATGTGTCAACTGTGTTTCTGTTTGTTGAAGTGGAAAATAATGTCAACTAACATCTGTCAGTGGTGAGTTAAACTGTGTCTCTGAATATGCAATGTTCCCAAATTTCTGCGTGCTAAGTATATACACTTTCTGTAGCATTTTTTTTTATTCGTTCACAGGATGTGGGCGTCGCTGGTGAGGCCAGCATTTATTGCCCATCCCTAATTGCCCTCGAGAAGGTGGTGGTGAGCCGCCTTCTTGAACCGCTGCAGTCCGTGTGGTGACGGTTCTCCCACAGTGCTGTTAGGAAGGGAGTTCCAGGATTTTGACCCAGTGACAATGAAGGAACGGCGATATATTTCCAAGTCGGGATGGTGTGTGACTTGGAGGGGAACGTGCAGGTGGTGTTGTTCCCATGCGCCTGCCGCTCTTGTCCTTCTAGGTGGTAGAGGACACGGGTTTGGGAGGTGCTGTCGAAGAAGCCTTGGCGAGTTGCTGCAGTGCATCCTGTGGATGGTGCACACTGCAGCCACAGTGCGCCGGTGGTGAAGGGAGTGAATGTTTAGGGTGGTGGATGGGGTGCCAATCAAGCGGGCTGCTTTATCTTGGATGGTGTCGAGCTTCTTGAGTGTTGTTGGAGCTGCACTCATCCAGGCAAGTGGAGAGTATTCCATCACACTCCTGACTTATGCCTTGTAGATGGTGGAAAGGCTTTGGGGAGTCAGGAGGTGAGTCACTCGCCGCAGAATACCCAGCCTCTGACCTGCTCTCGTAGCCACAGTATTTATATGGCTGGTCCAGTTAAGTTTCTGGTCAATGGTGACCCCCAGGATGTTGATGGTGGGGGATTCGGCGATGGTAATGCCGTTGAATGTCAAGGGGAGGTGGTTAGACTCTCTCTTGTTGGAGATGGTCATTGCCTGGCACTTATCTGGCGCGAATGTTATTTGCCACTTATGAGCCCAAGCCTGGATGTTGTCCAGGTCTTGCTGCATGCGGGCTCGGACTGCTTCATTATCTGAGGGGTTGCGAATGGAACTGAACACTGTGCAGTCATCAGCGAACATCCCCATTTCTGACCTTATGATGGAGGGAAGGTCATTGATGAAGCAGCTGAAGATGGTTGGGCCTAGGACACTGCCCTGAGGAACTCCTGCAGCAATGCCCTGGGGCTGAGATGATTGGCCTCCAACAACCACTACCATCTTCCTTTGTGCTAGGTATGACTCCAGCCATTGTAGAGTTTTCCACCTGATTCCCATTTACTTCAATTTTACTAGGGCTCCTTGGTGCCACACGTGGTCAAATGCTGCCTTGATGTCAAGGGCAGTCACTCTCACCTCACCTCTGGAATTCAGCTCTTTTGTCCATGTTTGGACCAAGGCTGTAATGAGGTCTGGAGCCGAGTGGTCCTGGCGGAACCCAAACTGAGCATCGGTGAGCAGGTTATTGGTGAGTAAGTGCCGCTTGATAGCACTGTCGACGACACCTTCCATCACTTTGCTGATGATTGAGAGTAGACTGATGGGGCGGTAATTGGCCGGATTGGATTTGTCCTGCTTTTTGTGGACAGGACATACCTGGGCAATTTTCCACATTTGTCTGTCGAAAATGCTTAATACCCAATAGACCAAATTAAACACTGCTTTCACTGCTTTTCATTATTTTCCCTCTTGCAATATAATTATATCCTGAAACATATAACCTGAGGTCAGTGCCACTTGGTATAAGAGGGAAGGAGGGCAAAGAGAGAGCAGAAAATCTTAACTTTTCTCTTCATAGTGGAAATATGTTTGATTTTTGTGGCTGCCATACTAGACTAAAGAAGGATCTTGCAGTTATACAGTGTCTTTCATGTCCTCAGGATGTCCCAAAAGTGGGTGGGAGGCGGGGAATTTGACAGTTCCTCCATGGATCTGAGCAGGAAGTCAGACCCCAAATAGTGGGTAAGCCACTGAATTATTTTTGTAGTCACCAGAAAACATAGCAGAAAATTTATCTACAGTGAGGTCCCACAAACAGCAATGAGATGAATGGCAAATTAATCTGTTTCAGTAGTGATGGTTAAGTGATGAATGT
The DNA here is from genome assembly GCF_035084215.1 of Heptranchias perlo. Classification (NCBI taxonomy): domain Eukaryota; kingdom Metazoa; phylum Chordata; class Chondrichthyes; order Hexanchiformes; family Hexanchidae; genus Heptranchias; species Heptranchias perlo. The sequence continues at coordinate 108,266,461 of NC_090327.1, forward strand.
TGGCCAGGACATGTTGGCCAAGCGCTCCCTGCTGTTCTTCAAAGAAATGCCATGGGATCCTTTTACTGAGCAGGTAGACAGGGTCCTGGTTTAATGTCTCATTTGAACATTGGTACTTCTGACAATGCAGCTCTCCGTCAACACGCACTGAAGTGTGACCTTAGGTTACATGCTCAAAACCTGGAGCGGGATTTGATTTCACAGCTTTCTGATTCAGTCGAGAGTGTTATCATTGATTTCCAGTGTGAACCGGGTGGGCAGTAGTTGAAAATCTCCCCCTATCTGTTTAAATGCCAAAGTGCTCATTTCTAACATCTGTTTGATTTAATAAAAAAATATAAGGCAGTGATGTTTGTGACAGCAATATTTTGAGGATTGACAAATAGAACAGAACCCTTTGCATTTAACTGAGTATAAGCCTGATGTTACAATATGGTGGACTGTTACACTCTGTTGGCTCAGGGAGATCATGATTTTAGCATGGAGCCAGGATGGGAACGGGGGGTGGCGGTGGGGGGGGGGGGGGGGGGGCGGGGAAGATAATCGGATGCGAAACTTGGAAGTAAAGTTGGCAGGTTGCAATCTGCGATCACGACCTAATTGACAGCAATAAATTTTACTTCCTGGTTTCGCGCCCAGCAGCCATGGCTGGCTGTCGGGCAGAAATGTTGGGGATCGGAGAACAAGGAGGGAGGAATTGTGGGCTGTGGAGGACAGGGTGGGTGGGGGAGTCTGATGCCAGAGGTGGAGATCGGGGTGGGGGGGGTGGGGGTTGATGCCGGGAGGAGATCGAAAGCAGATGAAGAGCAACTACCATAAGCCCTCTTGACAACTGATGAAGATATTTGCCTAGCTCTCTCCAGAGCCATTATCAAATGACTTCTCCCTCCACCTTCTTATATAATAGTTGAATCCCATAATCAATACAAATCCTCCCAGTCAAACCTGTTGCCAAAGCTTCAGGAGAGAGTAAGAGGTTGCAGTTCGGGAGAAGAGGTCAGAGGTCGGGTGAAGAGGTTGCATTTCAGGAGAAGAAATCAGAGGTCGGGTGAAGATTCAGAGGTGGGGGGGGGGTCTACTTTGGGGGGGTTTACCATCGGGGGAGAGTCGGACGATCACGGGGGTCCAATCGCATCAGGTGAGCTGATTGGGCCTGAATGAAGCACTCCTGCTCCTCCTGGCCCACAAGCAGTCCAATAAAGGCACTCTCCGCATGGATCTGGCCCTTCTTGTCTGCTTTCACCTGACTGGAATCAGAAGTGATGGGAAACCCGAACAGGTAAGGTTAAATTCATTTCATCTTTATCATACAGAACAATCGCAATGGGGTGCATTGCCCCTTTACCAATTGGCCCACCGGCATTAAGTGGGAACAGGACTTCCAGCTTTCTGATGCCCATGCATCCAAACGTGCCTGGGTTAAACGAGGAAGTAGGCACGTTGGAGCCGGGTTGCTATCCCACTTCAAAAGACAATAAATTTTATCTCCCACCCACCCCCAACCCACCCATTTGTTGGGATTAAATTTACCCCACATGAGAATTCCTGAAGAGGAAATTGCATGTGCGTGGGGTAAAGGTGTAGGAAAAAAGTCATCAAGATCATCTGTTGGGGAATGGAAGAGAAAAATAACTGCAGGGATAAAGAAATCACTTTGCTTGTTAATTGCTCTATTTTTGCCTCCCCCACTTTTTGTATGTCATGAATTCCCCTCTCAAAACAGATCCATAGAACATTATTCCCAAACAACCCTGGGATCAAACTGTCATAAAATCCATGTAGAAGACGGATAATGAGCAGCAGTGATAACCAGAATTACAGAATGAATGTTAACAAATTGTCCTTGAAGTTAAATTAAGCTTTGAAGAGATAGTGTCAACAACAACTTCGATGCAGAACACGCAATTTTCAGCACTGTTAGTCACTGCTGAGTCGGGACCGTAATTGTGAGCTGCAGTCTCTACCATCCTATTGAAGTTCAGAAGATTCTCTGATATTTCTTAGTATTTGTGAGCAATGGGTCTCACATTAGGCCCACTGTCACTGGCATGTTTATCAGTTTACATGGTTCTAGGCTGTTCAGACCCTCAAAGTAAATCGTTTAGACTGAAAAGTTCTTTGTTCTTTAAAAGAAAGCTCTCTGTTCTTTAAAAGAGCCTGTTGAATTATGCAGCGAGTTGCTTTGATCTGGAATGCGCTGCCTGAAAGGGTGGTGGAAGCAGATTCAATCATGGCTTTCAAAAAGGAATTGGATAAATACTTAAAGGGAAAGAATTTGCAGGGCTAAGGGGAAAGAGCGGGGGAATGGGGCTAACTGGATTGCTCTTACAAAGAGCTGGCACAGGCTCGATTGTCAAGCAATTATTAAAAATATTCTGAGATGCATTAATCACTACAATGGTGATAATATAGATCTACATGTGTCTAAAAAATCCATAGAATCATAGAGCACAGAAGGAGATCATTTGGCCTATTGTGGCTGGGCCAGCTCTTTGAAAGAGTTATCAATTAGTCCCACTCCCCTGTTCTTTTCCGATAACCCTGGAAATTTTACCTTTTCAAGTGTTTATCCAATTCCCTTTTGAAAGTTACTCCTGAATTTGCTTCCACCACTCTTTCCCAGGCAGTGCATTCCAGATCATAACAACTTGATTCATAAGGCATTTTCATGAAGTGCTAACATTTACACTAAGTGCTGGTTGGGATTAATTCACAATTCATTGTTATTACAATTTCATGCAAGATAAATAAGAGATGATTATAGAATGCATTTTGTACAAATCTGACTGAATATATTATGCATTGTATACTGCTTTCTAAATATGTTGTGTGCCAACACATTTTTGAGTCTATGCAAATAAGCCATTTCAGCACCGATGACAATTACATTAAAAAAAAAGTGTTGAAGTCTCCTTTTCCTGTGTCAATCTTTAATCTGCTTAGTAGTGGAGTAAATAACAAATTACAGTACAGCGTAGATGCTGATTTTAGTTATGTCATTTTCTTTCTGCTGGTTTCAGAATGACTGAGAGCTATCAGCAGTACAAACAGTCTGGAAAGAGAGGTATCCTGTAGGATTTTGAGACATCACATTCGATTTTATTGAGCGGTTTGACACCTACTGTTTTTGTAGATTTAGATTTAATAAGCAAATGTTTTATGATCTATATGATGAGTTAAAAGAGGATTTGAAGTGTCAACCAACATTAGTTCTGCCCTGGTGGTATTTGCTTTCACTGCAATGTATGTAAAATCATGTACAATTAAATTTGTTTTGGTGGGAGCAAAAGTCAATCCTGCAATTAGATTGCTGTGAGACCATCTTTCTGTTTCCTCTGGTGTTTGGTCTGGAGTACTTGGACTAGCCAGATACTGGATTCATTTTTTATTATTTCCCCATTCCTTGGGCCATCAACTATCACCAAGTAACCAATGCTATTCTGAAACTAGTAAGAAAACAACTTACTGTGTCAAAAATTCTTTGCATAGTGAAACAGGTAGAATGCAATGTCTGTTGTTAAATACACAAATATGGCTACTATTTTGTACCAGTAATGAGATGAATGATTGTGCTCATGAATGAGTCGACCTTTTGGTGCCAGGAGCTGAGAAAGCAGTCTGCTCCAGGACACTGGGAGAACGCCTGCTCTTCTTGGAATAATAATATGCAATCTTTGACATCCACCTGAGCACGCAGATGGAATCCTGCTTTAACATCTCATCCAAAGAACAGTAGGTGGATATGTGAGAGTTCAAGAAGGTGGCTCACCACCACCTTCTCAAGGGCAATTAGGGATGGGCAATAAATGCTGCCCTCACCAGCGACTCCCACATCCCATGAACGAATAAAAAAAAACTTGGTAATGACTCCCCTGCTGATTTCCCCTCTCCTTCTACTGCCTCTCTCCCTCTCCAAGGGAAGGCATGTCCTTCATTCATCCTTTTCTCACAGTGATGAACCTAAGATTTCAAATTCAGCAGAGTGGGAGGTTGTAGGTATGAACTCAGCTCTCATACCACGAACTGTGTTATCATGTATCTTCAATCTCCTATACAGCTGGCAGTTATCTTACCCTGCTATCAACCTCCCTCATGGTTAGACCTCAGCTCGAGTATTGTGTTCATTTCTGGGCACCACACTTTAGGAAGGATGTCAAGGCCTTAGAAAGGGTGCAGAAGAGATTTATTAGACTGGTACCAGGGATGAGGGACTTCAGTTATGTGGAGAGACTGGAGAAACTAGGGTTATTCTCCTTAGAATAGGGAAGGTTAAGAGGAGATTTGATAGAGGTGTTCAAAATCATGAAGGGTATTGATAGAATAAATAAAGGGAAACTGTTTCCAGTGGCAGAAGAGTCGGTAACCAGAGGACGCGGATTTAAGGTGATCGGCAAAAGAGCCAGAGGCGACATGAGGAACATTTTTTTAGGCAGCGAGTCATAATGATCTGGAATGCACTGCCTGAAAGGGTGGAGGAAGCAGATTCAATAGTAACTTTCAAAAGGTAATTGGATAAATACTTGAAGGGAAAAAAATTACAGGGTTTTAGGGAAAGTGCAGGGGAGTGGGACTAATTGGATAGCTCTTTCAAAGAGCCAGCACAGACTTGATAGGCCAAATGGCCTCCTCCTGTGCTGTACCTTACCATGATACTATGATACTTTCCCTTCTGCAGAATCTCTTATTCTATGAATGGTTTTTCTCATTTCCTGCACAATCACTTCCTTCATTTGCTAAATTTCTTGTGTAAAACTTCAATTTCTCTAGTGGTATCTTACAACCTGTCTCAGATGTATGCCTGCAAGCCCCATGTAGTTTTTTTTTTAGAGGTCCAGGTATTCCCTTTCTTGGTCATCTAGATGATCAAGTTTGGTGAGTTGATTCTGGTCATGAAGCCCAGAAGTCTTCACCAGACAATTATTCAAAACCTACTGTTACAGCCCTATGCAATCTAATCTGAATGGACATCCAGCTCGATGACATTTTTACCTAGCAAATGAGCAGTTAAAATATATGTGTGTTGCATATTTTTAAACTTAAAACATCACATACTTGGAATAAACAGTGCTTTCCTGATCATGCACAAACATATACTGTGGAGGTCGGTGTACCTCCTTTCGCTCAGCATATTGGCAGTTATTATAATGCCAGATCCTAACTGAGGATCAGACGGAAACTTCCGGATTAGGGAGGCCCCACTGCTGGCTCTGCCCCCCTACCATCATTTTCCTAGTAAGTGGTGAGTGAAAGTTCCATTCCTTATAAGGCATTGAGGAAACTCCTGGAAACAGCAGAAACTCAGCGTAACCAAGTGTGCACCATCTTCCTGAGGGTTCTGCTGGTCTTCCGATGGAACAATTACTAGGAACTGAGTTGATGCTTCCCAAGCGTATTTCACAAAGGAGCTATACACTGGTAGGGAGAGAAGACTTTAATCCAATGAGCCTAGGCTAGAATTGAGCCTCTGGTCAGAGAGTTGGAAGAACAGTGGAATGGAACTGTGACACTAGTCTTCAAAATCATTAGAATGTTTGAATACAAGTGTAGTAGTTCCAAAGGTAAAAATAGCAGATTCTGTGCTTTACACCTGAGGGTACATTTTATGGATTTATGCTCCCAGCACAGAGCTTCATGTGCTGGGAGAGGCGGGGGCAAGGACATATCGGAAACATGAGCTAGAGATCATTGCGCCCAGCAATATTTTCCATCCATTAAATTGAATGGGCCAAATTTTGCTGTCAAAGTAATGGTAAAGCTAATGGCAATCACCGTTATGCGTAATTGGTAAGGCAACTTCAACCGAGGGGCAAATGAACGGTTAAATGCGACTATCCAAAATTTGCTATCCAAGTTGCGCTGCTCCGCCGTTAGCTTCTCGAAAACAGCGTTTCACTGTCTGCCTCACCATTGACATGCATTGAAGTGAAGTTGATATATTTGCGCAGTAGGTACGAACTAAACCCGCCGTACATATTTAGGGCTAATAATTAGTACCCTTTTATCGATGTGATAAGTGTTAATTACTGCCAATCAACCACTCTGGCACCAAAAATTAACTATTACAAGTGTGGAGTCTCATTCCTTCAGGTTTTGAATTTTTCGGGGAGATCTTAAAAATGTCAAATCTTACATTTAAATCTTTTTTTCTTACTTTTTCTTTCCGTCTCTTTTTTCTCTTTCTCTTAATCCAATCTTTCTTTCCCTCCCTTTATTTCTCTTTCTGTACCTGATTTGACACTGAATTCACCCACTTTAATCCACCCTCCTTCTCAGTCCTTCCAGTGATTATTTCCCACTCCTTCAACCTCATTAGTTAAGGATGTCCTGTTCGCTCAGGTCCCAGATACCCTGTTTCCCTCACTGCACTATTATCAGCTCACACTTTTAGCAACTTAGTGGGCAAAAATGTTTTGAGCTGAAGGGTGCAGGGGCAAGTCTAACTAACGGCAGATGCCATTAGTTGCCCTGCTACAGCAAAATCTGGCCCATTGTAAGGAAGATCCTGCACGTCCGCTAGTCTGTAGGCCTGAATTCCCTATAAGTGCTCCCAACACAAGAGGTTGTTACACAAAATTAGGGCTAATGAGATTGGGGGTAATATATTAGCATGGATAGCACGGACAGAAAACAGAGAGTAGGAATAACCGGGTCATTTTCCAGTTGGCAGGCTGTAACTAGTTTTGTGCCGCAAGGACCAGTGCTTGGGCCTCAGCTATTTACAATAAACATCAATGACTTAGATGAGGAGACCGAGTGTAATGTATCCGGGTAAGCTGCGAGGAGGACGCAAAGGGATATAGACAGGTTAAGTGAGTGGGCGAGAAGGTGGCAGATGGAGTATAATTTGGGGAAATGTGAAGTTATCCATTTTGGTAGGAAGAATAGAAAAGCAGAATATTTTTTAAAAGGTGAGAGACTAAGAAATGTTGGTATTCAGAGGGATTTGGGTGTCCTTGTAAATGAATCACAGAAAGTTAACATGCAGGCACAGCGAACAATTAGGAAGACAAATGATATGTTAGCCTTTATTGCAAGGGGGTTGGAGTATAAGAGTAAGGAGGTTTTGCTACAATTATATAGGGCTCTGGTGAGACCACACCTGGAGTACTATGTACAGTTTTGGTCTCCTTACCTAAGGAATGATATACTTGCCTTAGAGGGGATGCAATGAAGGTTCACTAGATTGATTCCTGGGATGAGTGGGTTGTCCTATGAGGAGAGATTGAGTAGCATGGGCCTATATTCTCTGGAGTTTAGAAGAATGAGAGGTGATCTCATTGAATCGTATAACATTCTTAGAGGGCTTGACAGGGTAGATGCTGAGAGGCTGTTTCCCCTGGCTGGAGAGTCTTGAACTAGGGGTCATAGTCTCAGGAGGGGTCGGCCATTTGGGACTGAGTTGAGGAAAAATTCCTTCACTCAGAGGGTTGCGAATCTTTGGAATTCTCTACCCCAGAGAGCTGCGGATGCTGAGTCATTGAGTATATTCAAGACTGAGATTGATAGATTTTTGGAAACCAAGGGAATCAAGGGATACGGTGATAGAGCAGGAAAATTGAGTTGAGGCAGAAGATCAGCTGTGATTTTATTGAATGGCAGAGCAGGCTTGACTCCTTGCCTACTCCTGCTCCTATTTCTTATGTTCATATGTTCTAATACACAAAGTTTTGTACTGGGAGTACAATTACTTTGAATTACCCCAATGATGTGCTTTAGATTAAATACATGCGATTTTACCCTAGAGTCATATCTCAGATTTTATTTTATTAGCTATATCCTCCAAGTGCCAGAAATACATGAAGAGGAGTGAGCTTTACAACCAATGAACCGAAAGGGGAAAAGGACAAAAATAACTTCTCAAACACCAGGGAATTTACCTGTCAGGGGAAAAGCTGACAAGAATTTTTTGATACAGCAATCTGAAGCCTGGTAAACATGTAAAGATGTAACACACATTGGAGCTGTTGCTTTTGGTTGAGTAACTATCCACATAGAGGTCACCACACCATCACCCGTAGGTCTCAGATAAATATTCAACAAACAATCGAGCCCGCAACTTGATGACTGACTTGAGCTTTGAATGGATTACAAAGATCAGATGCTGAACGGAATAGATTCTATATCACACAAACATCCAAGTTTGTTTCTGTGATAAAAAGGCATGTTGGAATTATTTGTTTCTCTTTTTGAAAACCTGCGAAAAGTTTCATTTCGGTTTCCAAAAGGACTTTATATCAGTGATGGGCTTCCATGGAATGATACCTGACTGCACTGGATGCCAAAAACATGTATGTGGCACACACCTATGTTGGCATGTACTGTTTTATTCAAAGGGTTGCTATTCTAGAGCTTATGAGACAAATTCAAAACATAAATAATTTTGGTCCACTATTGATATCAGTATGTTAGAAGGTAAGGGACACTAACTTCCAAACTTTGAGCCCATTAAAAATGAACACTACTTTATTATTAATAGGGATCAAAAATTTGCATTGGTTCATTCCCTACTCCACAGTTATGAAGTTTATGAACTGTCAGCTGTCATCTTAATAAGCAGGGAAGAGAAGAATTAAAATAAATCCCTCTAAGTAAGAAACTGAATGGTACATCAAATGCACTTCACTGGTTTGATAAAAGTGACAGTATCACCAAGGTTTCTTAGAAAATGTTTCCAAATTAAATGTCAACCTTTTCATTGTTATTCACTTAAAGGACGAGAATAACAACATACTGTATATCCAAATCAGGCTTAATTCAGCTTGAATACATTCTGTCTTGTCAGCATTTCATTTAATTAAACACATGAAATAAATCGTGGTATGTGTGTTCAAGCAAACTATTGTGGGCTGTAAAAGTCTTTTGAGCACAAGATCCTTCGACATAAGTCGACTTACATATTGTGATGAAGTGTACATTCACGCCTGATACAATAGGGCTTTAGGACCATGCGGAGAGGATGGTGGCATCCATCTGGACTCTAAATAAGTGGTCACAGGTGCCCCTGATTAAGCATACAGACAAAGGGATTATATAAACCAAGTCAAAATGGAGAGACATCGGTCTCTAACAAGTTTTGATTAAGTGTATTTTGTTTGGGGGAATCGAACAATAAAAGGGCACAGGCAACTGGATTGAATCGGTTTCCAGAACATGAAAGGTTGATACAAGTGCTGGCCATCCTGAGACAAGAGGCACTTGATCACAATATGTACGAACAGTATTGTAGGGAAAAACATAAAATAAAAATATTAAATGTCAAGACCAGCCAGTGCAGTATTACCAATAAAAGACAATTTACATGTTGGTTATGAATAATATAAAAGCTACGACTGGAAAATTTTGGAAATATTTTCTCCCAAGTAGTTTGTTTGAAGAATGTTAACAGTCTCACCAGAAAGCGAATGCCTCAAACAAAATCAAAACCACTGCTGGAAATCTGAAACAAAAACTGAAAATGCTGGAAACACACCAGCAGGGCACACCAACACCTGTGGAGAGAACAGGCAAATCAATATTTCAGGTGCAATCCTGCATCATAACTGGGAAATATTAAAGACAAACAGGATTTTAAAAAAGAACAAAACAAAAGGAAGAAGGAAGAAATGAAACACTCGTATATACAGACACACTCGAGAGAGGAAGTTGAATCACTGTTCGCAGCCTTGCTGTCCTATTTGACCCTGAGATGAGCTTCCGACCTCATATCGACTCCATCACTAAGACCGCCTACTTCCACCTCAGTATCATCACCTGTCTCTCCCCCTGCTTCAGCTCACCTGCTGCTGAAACCCTCATCCATGCCTTTGTTACCTTTAGACTTGACTATTCCAATGCTCTCCTCCCATTTTCCACCCTCCATAAACTTGAGCTTATCCAAAACTCTGCTGCCTGTATCCTAACTCGCATCAAGTCCCGTTCACCCATCACCACTGTGTTCACTGACCTACTGATTGGCTTCTGGTCCAGGAACACCTCGATTTTAAAATTCCCACCCTTGTTTTCAAATCCCACCATGGCCTCGCCCCTCTCTATCTCTGTAACCTCCTCCAGCCCTACAACCCTCCAAGATCTCTGCGCTTCTCCAATTCTTGCTTCTTGTGCATTCCCGATTTTAATGCTCCACCTTTGGTGGCCGTGCCTTCAGCTGCCTAGGCCCTGAGGTCTGGAATTGTTTCTGTAATCCTCTCCACCCCTCTACCTCTCTCTCTCCCTTTAAGATGCTCCTTAAAACCTACGTCTTTGATCAAGCTTTTGGTCACCTGTACTAATATCTCCTTATGTGGCTCGGTTTCAAATTTTGTTTGATTACACTCCTATGAAGCACACCTTGTGTTAAAGGTGCTATATAAATGCAAGTGGTTGTTATTGTAGAGTGCTTAAAAGGAAAGCAGGAAATGGTTACACGGCTGAAGTGATATTAACATGCATTGTTCGGAAGAAGCAAAATAAAAGACATCTAAGAGACATGAAGAAGTTGTGGCTAGTTGAAGCAGTAGGGATTAAGGCAGATCTGAAATGGAAACGGGGCCCAATATTTACGGGGAAGGGGGGAGGGGGGCGTGTCAGCAGCCGGTAAACCAAATTCGGCAGCACCCTCATCGTAACTTTTTTACTCTGTTTGTCGCCCGGCAGCCGACCAGATTGAGAGGCTAGCCGCTGCTGGACGAGAAAGCCTGTTGTAGAAGCAGCAACCGAGGACCGCTGGGGATGGTCCAGGGCAATCGAGAAGATCGGGGGTCATGGGAGTTGGGGTGGGGGGGGGAGCTCGGAGTACGGCAACGGGTGGGGGAGTGAGGGAAGGATCACTGTGGGGAGATGCTGCTGACGGGACACGTCACAGGGAGGTGGCATCGTTAGGGGGGATCAAATCGTGGGGTGGGCCTGCCAATCACGGGGGTGGAGGGTCGGAAGCTCAAGGCAGGTTTGCTCGGGAGGCCGGGGGGGGAAGCACTCTTTCTCCTTCTGGCCCACAAACAGTGCTGAAAAAACACTTACCTGCTGGATCTGGCAGCTTCCTCCTCCCTTCAGCTGCCAGGTTTCCCGAACCCTGGGAAACTCGGCCTGCAGCCGTTAAATTCAAATAGCTGTCAAAATCGGAGGAGCACAGCCTCATTAGCATTTTATAATTATGGACCTGCTTCTCCAGAGCAGATTACTCAAACGCCACCGAACCCACCGCGGTAAAACTGGGAGTAGGTGCGTTTGCAGTGGGTTGGGGTCGGGTTTCACATTTTTAGCAATTTAACTACTCCCCACTAACCTTCTCCCGCCCGTTATGGGGGGGTTAAAATTCGCCCCAGGAACAGCTGGCATCCAGGTGAGAATTAAAAAGCACCAAGGGTGCAGACTTTTTAAAATTTGTTCTCAGAATGTGAATAATGCTGGCAAGGCCGCTTTTATTGGCCATCCCTAGTTGACCTAAGAAGGTGGTGAAGGTACGCCACTATAGTTTTGGGTAGGGAATTCCAAGATACTGATCCAGTGATGATGAAGGAACTGCGATATACGTCCAAGTTAGGATGGCGTGTGAATTCCAATGGAACTTGGAATAGATTGTGTTCCCACAATATTGCTGCTCTTGTCCTTCTCAGTGATAGAGGTTGCAGGAGAGGAAAACGCTGTAAAAATAACATTGGTGAGTTAAAGAAAAAAAAATTGCATTTATATAACGCCTCCCATGCCCACAGGATGTCCCAAAGCATTTCACAGCCAATGAAGTACTTTTGAAGTGTAGTCACTGTTGTAATGTAGGAAACACAGCAGCCAATTGCACATAGCAAGGTCCCACAAACAGCAACGTGAAAATGACCAGACCATTTGTTTATAGTGGTTTTAATTGAGGGACAAATATTGGCTAGGGCACCCAGGTGAACTCCCCTGCGCATCTTTGAATAATGCCATGGGATCTTTTACAGCCACCTGAGAGGGCCTCAGTTAATATCTCATCCAAAAGACCTCACCCCTGATAGTGCAGCACTCTCTCAGTACTGCACTGGAGTATCAGCCTAGATTATGTACTCAGTTTCTGGAGTGGGATTTGATCTCACAACCTTCTGACTTAGAGGCAAGAGTGCTACCAACTGAGCCACAGCTAACAAGTACAGCACATTCTGTAGATCACACAAAATGCCACCAGTAATGGAGAGGTGTATATTGAGTCCAATGGCAAGGGCTCTGATTAAGTAAGCTGCTTTGTCCTGGATGATGTTGAGTTTCTTGAGTGTTGTTGCGGTTGCACCCATCCAGGTGAGAAGTGAGTAATCCATCACACTCCTAATTTGAACCTTGTAGATGATGGATATGCTCTGAGGGGGTCAGAAGGTGAGCCACTCATTGCAGAGTACCCAGCTTCTGCCCGGCTCTTATATTCATGGTGTTGATACGACTGGTCCAGTTAAGCGTTTGAACAATCATGGGCAGCTTGGCAATGTTGTTGGAGATGGTTGGGCCTTGACTTGTTGGAGATTATCATTACCTGGTATCCCTGTGGCTCAAATGTTACTTGCCACTTGTTACCCCAAACCTGGAAGTTACCCAGGTCCTGCTGTAGGCTGGCATGAGCTGACAGGAGTTGTGAATGGAGCTGAGCATTGAAATGATCATCAAACATCCCGCTTCTGACCCTATGATGGAGGAAAGCTCATTGATGAAGCAGCTGAAGATGGTTTTGCCAAGTATGTCTGAGGAACTCCTGCAGTGATGTTCTGGAGCCGTGATAACTATCCCCTGACAAACACAATATCAACTTCAGTTTTGCTAGGTCTCCTTAAATCCATACTCGGTCGAATGCTATCTCAGCGTCGAAAGCAGCTACTCTCTCCTCATCTCTAGCATTCAGCTCTTGCACCCATGCCTGAGTTAAGGCTGCGATGAGGTCTGGAGCTGAGTGCTTCTGACGAAACCCTGAACTGAGCATCAGTGAGCATTTTATTGATCAGTAGGTATCACTTGATGACACTATTGATGACTCCTTCCATCACTTTACTGATGATTGTGTATTAATTGGCTGGATTAGATTTGTCCTGTTCTTGTGGATAGGAATTTTTTTTATTTGTTCATGAGATGTGGGCGTCACTGGCAAGGCCAGCATTTATTGCCCATCCCTATTGTAGGGAGGGTAATGTAGGAATGTACGGTAAATGCCAGTGTCACAATTATCCAGGAACAGCTTGGCTAGACGAATGGCTAGCTCTGGTGCAAAGGTCTTCAACACTACAGCTGGGATGTTGTCAGGCCCCATAGCCTTTGCTGTGTCCAGTGCAAACAACTACATCTTAATGTCACATGGAGTGAACTGAATTGGCTGGACACTGATATCTATGATGGTGGGGGCCTCAGAGGAGGCCAAGTAAGATATCGACTTGGCACTTTTGGCTAAATACATTTGCAAAACTTTAGCCTTGTGTCTTGTTCTCATGTTGGGCTCCACTACATTTGAGAATGGGGTTGTTCACGAAGTCTCCTCCTCCTATTAATTCCCTGGTTGTCTACCATCATTCTCAACTGTAGCATGGCTACTGAGCTTTGCTCTGATCCATTGGTTATGGGAATGATCAGCTCTGTCTACTGCATGCTGCTTTTAGTGTTTAGTAGGCAGGTAACCCTGTGTAGTTGCTTCATTAGGTTTGTACCTCATTCTGAGGTATGCTTGCCGCTGCATTGGACCAAGGTCAGTCTCCTGGTTTGATGGTGATCAAGGACTGAGGGATGTGCCAGCCTATGAACTAACAGTCTGCAGTCATATACAATTCTTTGGCAGCAGTTGGCCCACAACACTTCATGGATGCCCAATTTTAGATTGCTAGACCTGTCCCCCTTTGCACAATAGTAGTGCCAAAGCAGGAAGGTGCCCTCACAGTGGAGATGAGACCTTGCCTTCACAAGGACTGTGCAATGGTCACTTCTGCCAATGCTACTGTGGACACCATCAACACAGTGTTCAGACAGAAGGCTCACACTCAAGGTGCCTACCTGCCTTCCTCTACCCTAGAAATGCTGACACACCCATCCCATATGGCTAGAATCTCTTGCTGTGAAGAAAGTGGGACCTTTAGTTAAGGTCTGAAGTTATTATTGTCAATATTAAGGCCACAGGGATGCAAACTGCCTAAGAAAAAAGATACGGTGCTATATTTCAACCTTGTGTTGAGCTTCACTGGAACAGTGTAGAAGGCCAAAGACAAAGACGTCAGAAAGGAGTGAGGCAAGGAATTGAAATGGCAAGCAACAGGGAACTCGGGGTTACAGTTGCAGAAAGAACACAGATGTTCAGCAAAGTGATCAGCTAATCTGTTTTTGGTTTCCCTAATGTAGGGGAGACTCCACTCCTCCCCCCTCCCACCTCCTTGAGCAGCGGATACAATATGCTAGATTGAAGGAAGAACGTGTAAATTGCTGTCTCACTCAGAAGGAACATTTGAGGCCTTGGACAGTGGTGTGGGAGGAGGTGAATGGGCAGGTGTTACATCTCCTGCCCTTACATTGGAAAGTGCTAAGAGAAAGGGGCAGCAGGTGAATGGGATGGTGGAAAAATAAACCAGAGCGTTGCAGCGGCAATGGTGGCTTTGGAGAGAGGGAAGGTGATGGGGTTTTGTTGGAGGTGGCAGAAATGAAGGATGATAATCTGGCGAATGCAGAGGCTGGTGGGTAGAAGGCGAGGACAAGGTATGTCTTGTTACGGTTGTGTGATGGAGGAAGGGGAAAGAGCAGGACCATAGGAAATGGGATGGACCCTGGTGAGGAGAATCTCCTGTTTCTATTTCAGACCTGCTTTACCTCTCCGCCTTCTCAGCTATTTACATATTGGGCCAGAATTTGCTGTCAAAATAGAAACATAGAAACATAGAAAATAGGAGCAGGAATAGGCCATTCGGTCCTTCGAGCCTGCTCCATCATTCAATATGATCATGGCTGATCCTCTATCTCAATACCATATTCCCGCTCTCTCCCCATACCCCTTGATGCCTTTTGTGTCTAGAAATCTATCTAGCTCCTTCTTAAATATACTCAGTGACTTGGCCTCCACAGCCTTCTGTGGAAGAGAATTCCACAGGTTCACCACCCTCTGAGTGAAGAAATTTCTCCTCATCTCAGTCCTAAATGTCCTACCCTGTATCCTGAGACTGTGACCCCTTGTTCTACACCCCCCAGCCAGGGGAAACATCCTCCCTGCATCCAGTCGGTCTAGCCCTGTCAGAATTTTATATGTTTCAATGAGATCCCCTCTCATTCTTCTAAACTCGAGTGAATACAGGCTGAGTCGACCCAATCTCTCCTCATACGACAGTCCTGCCATCCCAGGAATCAGTCTGGTGAACCTTCGCTGCACTCCCTCTATGGCAAGTATATCCTTTCTTAGGTAAGGAGACCAAAACTGCACACAATACTCCAGGTGTGGTCTCACCAAGGCCCTGTATAACTGCAGTAAGACATCCTTGCTCCTGTACTCAAATCCTCTTGCAATGAAGGTCAACATACCATTTGCCTTCCTAACTGCTTGCTGCACCTGCATTTTTGCTTTCAGTGACTGGTATACAAGGACACTCAGGTCCCTTTGTACATCAACATTTCCCAATCTATCACCATTTAAATAATACTCTGCCTTTCTGTTTTTCCTTTTGAAGTGGATAACTTCACATTTATCCACGTTATACTGCATCTGCCATGTATTTGCCCACTGACTCAGCTTGTCTAAATCGCCTTGAAGCCTTTTTGCATCCTCCTCACAACTCACGATTGCACCTAGTTTTGTGTCGTCATCAAACTTGGAAATATTACATTTGGTTCCCTCATCCAAATCATTGATCTATATTGCGAATAGCAGGGGCCCAAGCACTGATCCCTGCGGTACCCCACTAGTCACTGCCTGCCACCCCAAAAAAGACCCATTTTTTTCCTACTCTCTGTTTCCTGTCTGTCAACCAATTTTCAATCTATGCCAGTATATCAATCCCATGTGCTTTAATTTTGCACACTAACCTCTTATGTGGGACTTTATCAAAGGCCTTCTGAAAATCCAAGTACACCACATCCACTGGTTCTCCCTTATCTATTCTACCAGTTACATCCTCAAAAAACTCCAGTAGGTTTGCCAAACATGATTTCCCTTTCATAAATCCATGTTGACTTTGTCTAATCCCATTGATATTTTCTAAGTGTCCTGTTATCACATCCTTTATCATAGACTCTAGCATTTTCCCTACTACTGATGTTAGGCTAACCGGTCTGTAGTTCCCTGTTTTCTCTCTTCCTCTTTTTTTAAATAGTGGGGTTACATTTACCACCCTCCAATCGACAGGAACTGTTCCTTAATCTATAGAATTTTGGAAGATGATAACCAATGCATCCACTATTTCCATGGCTACCTCTTTTAGTGCTCTGGGATGCAGATTATCAGGCCCTGGGGATTTATCGGCTTTCAGTCCCATTAATTTCTCCAGCACTATTTTTTTACTAATACTAATTTCCTTTAATTCCTCCTTCTCACTAGTCCCTTGGTTCCCTAGCATTTCTCGGAAGTTATTTGTGTCCTCTTCCGTGAGGTGAGGCTAATGGTGCTCTCCATTATTTATTGCGTAAATGATACAGCAAGTTCAGGCGAGGAGCAGATGTTCAGTTAAATGTCAATATCCAAAAGTTGCTGTCCGAGTGGAAACGCTCTGCTGTTAGCTTCGCGAAAATGGCCTCTCACTGTCTGCCTCACCATTGACATGCATCGAATGTTGTGAAGTTGCTGTATTTGCGCGGTAGATACGAATTAAACCTGCTACAGATATATAGGGCTAGTCATTAGTAGCGTAAGTACCCTTTTAATTATGTGATAAGTGTTAATTATTGACAATCAATCTCTCTGGCACGAAAATTAACAAATACAAGTCTCATTCCTTCAGGTTTTGAATTTTTCGGGGAGATTTGAAAAATATCAAACTCTAAATGATACCATTCTTTTTCTTATTTTCCTTTCTGCCTCTTTTTTCTCTCTCTCTTAATCCAATCTTTCTTTCCCTCTCTTTATTTCTCTTTCTGTACCTGATTTGACATTAAATTCACCCACTCTAATTCACCCGCTCAGTCTTTCCTCTGTTTATTTTCCAATCCTTCAATCTGTTTGGTTTAGGAGATACCCTGTTGCTTGCCCTGTTCACTCAGGTCCCAGATGCCCTGTTTCCCTCACTGCACCGTTATCCGCTCGCACTTTCAGCAACTTTGTGGGCAAAAATCTTTTGAGCTGAAAGGTGCAGGGACAAGTCTATCTAATGGCAGATGCTTTTAGATGCCCTGCCAAAGCAAAATCTATCCTATTCTCTGTATCTCTTCAATGTCTTTCATTTTTTTTACTGTGCTTCTTCCTAAATCCCATGTTAATCTCACTTCAGCCATTTAACAATGGCCTGTTTCTGTGCTGTCGACTCATTGTAACAATGTAAATTAATGTACCAGTCATTCTACTTCCTCTCTCCTGTGTGTGTTTTCTTCCCCTTTCCCTTTCATCTGTTCCTTTTTAAATGCTGTACGTATGTAAATTTTCCCAGTTCTGACAAAGGGTTAAATCTGAAACATTAGTGCAGATGCTGGCTGACTGACTTGTTACGCTTTGCCAGAATCTTCAGCTAATACTTTAAATATCGTCGCTGTATTTTAAATAGCGTGAAGCCTGCAATGTGGCTTTGGCAGTGTTCTATCCTGCCACTAGGAATAGCAACAATCACATCTATGTAACTGGGGGAGACGGAATATTCTCAATATGGTGACAACCCATTAGGCAGATACAGAAGTACATTAAGTGGTTATTGTGGCTTAGTTGTCAGCACTTCGACATCTCGAGTTGAAATGCATTTTATAAAATGGTAGATTTCAGCTTAACCACAATCATTGGGTTTACTGTAGTATTTAGTTTATAACCTGTAGAACTAACAGGGCGCTAAATTGGGCCATGTGGCACCCGTTGTTTCGGTGCTACACGTCCTCTTCAACATCCAAGATGGCATCTTGGTTGCATGCGCACGTTTCCTGCGTGACATACGCCAGAAGCCATCTTGGTATAGGAGTTAGCGCAGGCGCAGATAACAAATGCTGAAATCATGTAAAGTAGGGAGAAAATGGCTTCAATCAGAGTGCAATGCTGATTTAAAGTGATAGACGCCATTTTGGGACTTAACACTCAACTCAACGCACAGTCTTAACCCCGACCATCTGAACGTGTCTTAGAGTGTCTGGAGGACCCCCCACCGGTGCTTTTTAAAGGGACCATGCAGGATTTACAGGTTAGTTGCTGGATTATTGCCTCTGGCTGCCGAGACATTTGTAACTATTTTTGGAGGTCTCCTAGACTTGAATACTAGGACGCGGGGACATAGCCTAACATTTAGAGCCAGGACATGCAGGAGTGAAGTTAGGAAATGCTTCTACACACAAAGGGTGGGAAACATTTGGAATGCTCTTCTGCAGACGGCAGTTGATGCTAGCTCAATTGCTAAATTTAAATCTGAGGTAGATAGCTTTTTGACAATCAAAGGTATGAAGGGATATGGGCCAAAGGCAGGTATATGGAGTTAGATCACAGATCAGCCATGATCTTATCAAATGACGGAGCAGGCTCAAGGGGCTGAATGGCCTACTCCTGTTCCTATATTCCCATGTCTCTATGTCCTACTTGTGAATGTTAAATCTGAGATTGATAGAATTCTGTGAACCAAGGGTATTAAGGGATATGGGGCTAACATGGTATACGGAGTTAGGTCACATGTCCACCATGATCTCATTGAATGGTGGAACAGGCTCGAGGGGCTAAATGCCACAGCCACTTGCTGCCTCTTGATATGTGCCACCTTCTCCTGTAAGAAAGTGGGATGTGTGCCTGGGTGATGTGCCTGTCATGGTTGAATAGCTGCCAGTGTGTGTGGCCTGTGAGTTGTAGGTGGACGGCTTGAAACAGTGGTAATGTGTTAGGGTGAGAGGAAGCATTTGATTGGAAGAGTTGAGTACTGATGGAAAGAGTTTATTGGTATGTGGGAGATGGTGTGTGTAGTGCATGGAACAGTTGGTAGGAGACGCCACTTGACAGTTGACATCACTCACCTTGACCACTCATTTCAAAGCATTGAACTTCTTCCTGCACTGCATCCATGTTCATGATGCTGTGTGCCTGGCATTGACTTCATCCCCCACTGCCTCCCATTGCTTTTTGAGTACATGTCTGGAGGGCCTTCTGCCCCCCTGCGCATATAGGATGTCCCTCCTTCTGTCCACCTCTTGCACCCAAGGTCTCTAGTGCATCAGCAGAGAACCTTGGTGCTTGCACTCTCGCAGGCCTGGTACTAACTCGGATCGGCAGATTGGTGAGGTTTATTGTGCAGATTGGAGGATGTGGGATTTAGTAATGAGCAACCTTTATTCAATGTTTTAACATAACTCATCAGTGTGTAAACATAGGGATGGGATCTGCATCTGTGTTTTACGCGTGCGATGTCTGATCTCTGTTCAGACTCCATGCAGACAGTAGACTGTCATTTTCAGTAAATAACAGGTACCAGCTACCTTTAAGAGATTTCCATTTAACATCCTCCCTTTAAGAGATTGAGCTCCCTCTGGTGGTGGAAAGTGCAAATTGCATTAATTCCACGTGCAAGGCCTGGAAAGGAAGGCTGATTGCAGGTAAGTGCTCCCTTGGGTCCAAACTTGCATCCTGCCTGCGCAGGGTCCGTCGGGCATGGGGTGGTAGCACCACCCAAAACGGACCCTTATCGAATTTTTCCCCCACAGTTCCCGATCTCAAGTTCAAACAGCTTGAAAATTATTTACACTTGTAAAAGTGAATTCTCCATACACAATGCTGTCAAAAAAGTAGAAGTACAGGTTATGTTAAATAAAAAGATTATGGCCTAAAATTTCCTCAGCGAATTATGGTAATTTTGCACCCACTGGCGTCCAACAGTGAGAGTTGCATGTGGGTTTCCTGGGTCTGCTCATTTGCATACCCAGTGGTGCACTCACTGGTGTAAAATTGGTGTGAAAGCAGATGAACTACCTGGAAACTTCTTTGCAGCCTTTAGAAAGTAAGTTCAAACTGCATTCTTCAGCAGCAGACTGGGACACAAACAAGGAAGAGAGGAACCGAGCTTGGGTCTTTCACTTCACTTTAATAACTTCACCGATTGTCTCATCAATATTTGTACCATACTCGTACAGAATAATGTTGACTCCCAGGACAGAACCCTGTGTGAAACCACTTCCAAAATCCAACCACTCTGGCAAACTGCCCTTAACTCCTAGGGGTTGATTTTGACTTTTGGGCGACCGACCGGTGGAGCGTGCCAGCTGCCCATACCCGTGGCGAAGAGGTGACCACGATTTTGAGGCACCAGCCTCATTAATATTGGGCTGGCGAGCTGTGGGGTGCCAAATGGGCAATCCGATGCAGCTTGTTGGATCGAGACCACCCGATATGGGGTGCCCGAGCCGTCAGCAATGTAAGTGCTGCGTACGCTCTGACTCGAAATGGCAATTGGGATCCTAGGATCTAATTTGCATATTAAAAGGGGCTAACAGCCTGAAACAGATGGGTGCACCAGGCGTCCAGCAGTAGGCCCCTTTCAAAATGTCGCTGGCCTCTTCAGCGGTGTTATCGCGGCGGTAAGGCTACCGACCTCAGTTTGAGGTCGTTGCTATCCCATTAACACAAGGTGACAGAAGTCAAAATGACCGCACACTCATTGTTTCCTTCCTTCTGACCAGCTTTTAATCCAGTTTGTTACTCTTCCTCTAATGCCACACCCCTTAACCTTCAACAATCTCCTGTGTGCTACCTTGCCAAAACCTTTCTAAAGATCTATACATACCACACCCTTTGCACTTCCCACATTCACCGTATCTGTCACCTCCTCAAAGAACTCTTATCAGTTTTGTCAACCACAATCTTCCTTTCTAAGATCCATGCTGGCTGCTTCTAATTATTTTATCTGCATCTAGATATTTAGTAATTTCATTTTTAATTAAAGATTCCCAAATTTCTGCAAAATCTGAAGTTCAAGTAACTGGCCTGTAATTACCTGGGTTAGCTCTGTCAGCCTTTCAGAAAATGGGTATTACATTATTACATAGAATTACATAGAATGTATGGCACAGAAACAGGCCATTCGGCCCAACAGATCCATGTTTATGCTCCACACAAGCTTCCTCCCAACCATCTTCATCTAACCCCATCAACATATCTTTCTATTCCTTTCTCCTTCATGTGTTTATCTAGCTTCCCCTTAAATGCATCTATGCTATTCGCCTCAACTCCTCCTTGTGGTAGCGAGTTCCACATTCTAACCATTCTCTGGGTAAAGAAGTTTCTCCTGAATTCTTTATTGAATTTATTGGTAACTATCTTATCTTGATCTCCCCTAGTTCTTAACTCCCCCACAAGTGGAAACAGCTTCTCTACGTCTTCCCTATCAAACCCTTTTATAATCTTAAAGACCTCTATCAGGTCACCCCTCAGTCTTCTCTTTTCTAGAGAAAAGAGTCCCAGCCTGTCCAATCTTTCCTGATAGGTATAACCTCATAACCTCTCATTTCTGGTATCATCCTAGTAAACCTTTTTTTTGTACCTTCTCCAATGCCTCTGTATCCTTTTTATAATATGGAGGTCAGAACTGTGCACAATTCTCCAAGTGTGATCTAACCAAGGTTCTATACAAGCTTAACATAACTTCCCTGCTTTTCAATTCTATCCCTCTAGAAATGAACCCCAGTGCTATGTTTGCTTTTTTATGGCCTTACTAACCTGCATTATTATTTTTAGTGATTTGTGTATCTGTACCTCCAGATCCTTTTACTCCTCTACCCCATTTAGACTCTTATTATCCAAGCAGTTTGTGGCCTCCTTATTCTTCCTGCCAAAATGTACCACCTCACACTTATCTATCTCATATATATTAAACACTCTACAGTCCTTTGGCAAACATCTACTCTCAATAGAGCCATAACATATAACTTTGAGGACCTCATTTCCCTCAGGATTCTTTGATGTGTCCCATCAAAAAAAAGAGAGAAAGAGAGAGAGAAAGAGGCAGAAAGAAAGTACTTTTCTTTTATTTATTATGTTTATTATTGTTGTGTTGTGTGCTGCCAATATTTTATATCCAACAGATAAAAGTCTTCAGGTAGGACACAGATGTCAAAGCTACACTTGATATTAATGACAAGTAGATAGCAGTACATAATGCTATATGCAAAATCCTGTTCTGGGCCTGGATGTATCTCCGATGTAACTGCTAGAGGAGAGCAGGAAAATGTTTTTTAATTTATTGTCAGTGTTCTTCCCTTTTTTCTCAAAGGTGATTGCCAAGTATTCATGGAACTGCACCCAGTGGCTATTCTTCATGTTGGAGCATAAGCAGCATGTAATACAAGGCTATTTTATTGTGGATGGTTTCAGAATGGAGTCTAATCATGACTTATCCTGTTGTCCACACACAAGCACTTTCTAACAGGAATCACTGGATAGTGATCAAGGACAGAAGCCCTGGCTGATTTTTCCACTCCTAAGCTGAAAGCTTTTGAGGCCAATTGTAACTCCCCAATTACTGCCTCACTGAGATCAACTAACTCAGCACATACCAAGGCCTTCCTGGGCTATATAGTTTAATGCTACAAACAGAAATATCCTTACGCTTTAAACTGCCCCTTTTAAAAAAAACATTAAAATAATTTTCAATTTTTCTATTCACTAACACAATTCCTCTCAATCACCAAGGTCTACAGACACAGCCCTAACAGCATCCCACAACAATATAAAACAGCAAAAATAAAATTTAGCTTTGAATTATTGATGTTATTAATAGAAGATAGTCCCGCTCTTCATCATTCTTTGTCAGCCTTTCTGTATCTCAACAATTATTTTTGTTCCTTCCCTCAGGGAGGTTGCATTGAAGGCAGTGAGTCTCTTACTATACATCTGCCTGTTGCTCAGTCAAGCTTTCTTCCAAACACAGCAAAGCTCTTAGTTACGTAGGGTTTTACATAACCAAAGCAATCAAAAACAATGTAGCACTCCATGTGGCCAAGTCCCGACATTTACGTAACTCAGTGCATTCCAATTTATCCTTTATCAGTGGGAGGTAAATAAGAGTATCTGCCATGGGTCACACGTTTGTGCATGATGGATCCATCTGAGTAACCACATCTGGGTCACAAGGTGCATATCTCCCCAAGTGTCCTAGCACGAGAAGACAAAAAAAATTAGGAACAAAAAAATAGTGCAGCAAAGTAAGGTCTTACTTTAGCTTCAAGAATCAAACCAGTTTTAGATTTTCTACCTTTTACTGAATCAGGTTTTCAGAAAACTTGAACTGAGGATGAGCCTTTTACAGGGACGACGTTGTCAGTTGTGGAGAGTTTGCATGGTGACAGATAGTTGGGGCGATCTTTGGAATCCGCCTGAAATAGACATGAAGTTGATGGAGCAGCTTGCCCAAAACTGGTGTCGGGAGGCCCAAACTATTTTTGTGTTCGAGCCTCATTTAAATGCCGCCAGTGAGCTAGCTGGCAGATTGAGCCTGGTGGGGGGGGGGGGTGGGGAGGCGACCCCAGGATGGGCCTTGCACGGGCTGGCAGTGGGACAGAGGGTCTTTTTGTGGGCTCAAGAGGAACAGTCTTGCTCCTTATTGGGTCGGAAGCAGCGATGATTGGTTCCTTTAATGTGGGGTTGGGAGGAGCACTCTTGGTCCTCACGACTCCACGTTCAGGTAAGTTGCTTACTTTCTTTGTTGCAGACGATCCTTTGGGCCAGTTTCCGTGAGTGCAGCCTGCTATGCCGAGGTTACCTCAGGGCAAACCAACGTTGGAGACAGGACCTCAAATAGGCATTTGGCCGCTTTATTTGCACTTGTGAAAGGGCTAACGCCTCCTTCAGGTGTGGGTAAAGATCGCCTCTTGTTTGTCCTTACCCAATGTGGTGCACTTCCAACCGGAAATGTGCACACGCCTCCTGCCTGCCATATTCGGGCCTTAGTAGTCCGAGTAGTGCTTGAAAATCAGGCACTGCATATACCAATTTCTAGACCATCAACTATTGTTAGTTTATTCACTGTAAGGATAGCATGGACCAGATTGATCCTGTGCTCAACAAGCATCCACATTCTCCAGCAGGGGCTGCTGCATAGTGATCAGGATTGGGATCCTGGCTAATTTTCCTCTGCCTAGTCCAGGCACGCTGAGTCTAATTGTAGCATCTCCATTACTAACTGGTTGACATCAGCGAACTCAGCAGAGTAAAAAGCAAGTTGAGATTGAACCAGATTTTCAGAGAAAGATGAAACATTTCCAAAGAGAAAAAAGAATGGAGAGGGCTTTTGCCTTTGATATTACATAATACTGTGTAGATGTTGATATACTATGGGCACTGGTCTCAGACTTATACCTGCATAGCGATAAGGGGTCAGCAGACCAGAGTTATAATGCCAGCTAATTTCTCTCTCTGCAGGGTCACCAGACGACCTCACACGCACACACTCATGCCACAGTTCTCAATTCACTTGCACCTGAATGCCAGATAAATAGTTATATTTACAGATGACCGATCGGATACTTCACTCTTCGCTAATGTCAAAAACACTAAAGATGAAGTTCAATAAGTCCCTCGACAGTTTTTTGGATCACATCAGCATGTACTATGTAGTATAACTGGCCTATAGCATACCTGGACTCATAGCCTGATGCTAACTTATAATCTCCAATATTTTTATGGGTTAGTCTTGCTATTATTGACATAAATGAATACATTGTTTGAGGGTATAATAAGAAAAATCAACAAGTTTGTAAATGAAAACAAAATAGTGGTAAATAATAAGGAGCAAAAAATACAACCAGATCCAAAAAGATTCAGAGCCCAGAAATTATTATGGGCGATTTCAGTGGACAAACATTTAAAATCTTTGTGTAACATTCTTTGATCCACCTTTTCAAATGCAGGCATTAGCTCATTTATTTACAAGAACAACAACTTGCATTTATATAGCACCTTTAACGTAGTAAAATGTCCCTTGGCGCTTCACTGGAGTGTTATCAAACAAAATTTGACACCGAGCCACATAAGGAGATAGTAGGACAGGTGATCAAAAGCTTGGTCAAAGAGGTAGGTTGAAAGGAGCCTCTTTAATAGGAGAGGTAGAGAGGCGGAAAGGTTTAGGGAGGGAATTCCAGAGCTTAGGGCCCAGGCAGCTGAAGGCATGGCCGCCATTGTGGAGTGATTAAAATCGGGGATGAACCAGTCGACTCTGCAAAGTCCTCCTCACGAGCACCTGGGGACTTGTGCCAAAATTGGGAGAGCTGTCCCACAGACTAGTCAAGCAACAGCCTGACACAGCCATACTCACAGAATCATATCTTTCAGCCAACATCCCAGAATCTTCCATCACCATCCCTGGGTATGTCCTGTCCCACTGGCAGGACAGACCCACCAGAGGTGGCGGTACAGTGATATACAGTCAGGAGGGAGTGGCCCCGGGAGTCCTCAACATTGATTCCGGACCCCATGAAATCTCATGGCTTCTGGTCAAAAATTGGCAAGGAAACCTCCTGCTGATTACCAGTAACTGCCTTCCCTCAGCTGATGAATCTGTCCTCCTCCATGTTGAGCACCACTTGGAGGAAGCACTGAAAGTAGCAAGGGTACAAAATGTACTCTGGGTGGGCGACTTCAATGTCCATCACCAAGAGTGGCTCGGGAGCACCACTACTGACCGAGCTGGCTGAGTCCTGAAGGACATAGCTGCCAGACTGGGCCTGCGGCAGGTAGTGAGCGAACCAACACAAGGGAAAAACCTACTTGACCTCGTCGCAGATGCTTCTGTCCATGACAGTATTGGTAGGAATGACCTCCACACAGTCCTTGTGGAGACGAAGTCCCGTCTTCGCACTGAGGACACCATCCAACATGTTGTGTGGCACTACCACCAAGCTAAATGGGATAGATTCAGAACAGATCTAGCAGCTCAAAACTGGGCATCCATGAGGCACTGAGGGCCATCAGTAGCAGCAGAATTATATTTCAGCACAATCTGTAACCTCATGGCCTGGCATATTCCTCACTCTACCATTACCAACAAGCCAGGGGATCAACCTTGGTTCAATGAGGAGTGTAGAAGAGCATGCCAGGAGCAGCACCAGGCATACCTAAAAATGAGGTGCCAACCTGGTGAAGCTACAACACAGGACAACATGCATACTTACCAGTGGAAGCAACATGCTATAGACAGAGCTAAGTGAGTCCACAACCAACGGATCAGATCAAAGCGCTGCAGTCCTGTCACATCCAGTCGTGAATGGTGGTGGACAATTAAACAACTAATGGGAGGAGGAGGCACCGTGAACTTCCCCATCCTCAATGATGGAAGAGTCCAGCACGTGAGTGAAAAAGACAAGGCTGAAGCGTTTGCAACCATTTTCAGCCAGAAGTGCCGAGTAGTTGATCCATCTCGGCCTCCTCCCGATATCCCCACCATCACAGAAGCCAGTCTTCAGTCATTTCGATTCACTCCACGTGATATCAAGAAACAGCTGAGTGCACTGGATACAACAAAGACTATGGGCCCTGACAACATCCCAGCTGTAGTGCTGACGACTTGTGCTCCAGAACTAGCTGCGCCTCTAGCCAAACTGTTCCAGTGCAGCTACAACACTAGCATCTACCCGACAATGTGGAAAATTGCCCAGGTAAGTCCTGTCCACAAAAAGCAGGACAAATCCAATCTGGCTAATTACCGCCCCATCAGTCTACTCTCATTCATCAGCAAAGTGATGGAAGCTGTCGTCGACAGTGCTATCAAGCGGCACTTACTCACCAATAACCTGCTCACCGATGCTCAATTTCGGTTCCGCCAGGACCACTCGGCTCCAGATCTCATTACAGCCTTGGTTCAAACATGGACAAAAGAGCTGAATTCCAGATGTGAGGTGAGAGTGACTGCCGTTGACATCAAGGCAGCATTTTGCTGAGTGTGGCACCAAGAATCCCTAGTCAAATTGAAGTCAAAGGGAATCGGGGAAAACTCTCCGGTGGCTGGAGTTATACCTAGCAAAAAGGAAGATGGTAGCGGTTGTTGGAGGCCAATCATCTCAGCACCAGGACATTGCTGCAGGAGTTCCTCAAGGCAGTGTCCTAGGCCCAACCATCTTCAGCTGCTTCATCAATGACTTTCCCTCCATCATAAGGTCAGAAATGGGGATGTTCGCTGATGATTGCACAGTGTTCAGTTGCATTCGCAACCCCGCAGATAATGAAGCAGCCCATGCCCGTGTGCAGCAAGTCGTGGACAACATCCACACCAGACAAGCGCCAGACAATGACCATCTCCAACAAGAGAGAGTCTAACCACCTCCCCTTGACATTCAACGGCTTTACCATCACTGAATCCCCCACCATCAATGTCCTGGGGATCACCATTGACCAGAAACTTAACTGGACCAGCCACATACATACCGTGGCTACAAGAGTATGTCAGAGGCTGGGTATTCTGCGGCAAGTGACTCACTTCCTGACTCCCCAAAGCCTTTGCATGATCTACAAGGCACAAGTCAGGAGTGTGATGGAATACTCTCCTCTGGCCTGGATGAGTACAGCTCCTACAACACTCAAAAAGCTCGAAACCCTCCAGGACAAAACAGCCCACTTGATTGGCACCCTATCCACCACCCTAAACATTTACACCATCCACCACCGGCGCACCGTGGCTGCAGTGTGTACCATCCACAGGATGCACTGCAGCAACTCGCCAAGGCTTCTTCAACAGCACCTCCGAAACCCGTGATCTCTACCACCTAGAAGGACAAGGGCAACAAGTACATGGGAACAACACCACCTACACGTTCCCCTCCAAGTCACACACCATCATGACTTGGAAATATATTGCCGTTCCTTCATCGTTGCTGGGTCAAAATCCTGGAATTCCTTACCTAACAGCATTGTGGGAGAACCTTCTCCACACGGACTACAGCGGTTCAAGAAGGCGGCTCACCACCACCTTCTCAAAGGCAATTAGGGATGGGCAATAAATGCTGGCCTTGCCAGTGACGCCCACATCCCATGAACGAATAATAAAAAAAGAACAAGATGCCAGAATTGGAGGATCACAGAGGTCTTGAAGGGTTGTAGGGCTGGAGGTGTCTTGGATAAATGAGTCTTCCAACAAAGCAGACAAAGAAATGTCATACAAAAATGGCAAGGGTTTGTCTTCTAATATCAAAAGCAGTCATTTCTAGGCTTGGATCTTTTGGGTAACTCAACTAAAAGGTGGCAGATGCAGTCCAATGTGGATAAACGTACAGTAATTAGTGTGGAGCAAATTAACCAGAAGAAGAAGTAAAGCTTTTTGTTTTGTTTTGATTTTTAATTCTGTTAATTTATTTTATCCATGAAATTAATAGAAATAAAATCACAATGAAAGTATATTGCCAAGTGAGTTTCTGGAATGCTCTCACATAGATCAAATTATTTATGTGATGAATTCTGTGTTGTGAAATTCCATCAGTAGTTTAAAATCATTGTTGTACAGGAGAAAGAAGAAAGAAAGACTTACCTTTATATGGTGCCTTTCCTAACCTCAGGACATCCCAAAGCAACTTACAGCCAAGGAAGTACTTTTTGAAGTGTAGCCACTGTTGTAATGTTGGAAACACAGCAGTCAATTTGCACACAGCAAGGTCCTACAAACAGAAATGTGATAATGACCAGATAATTTGCTTTAGTGATGTTGGTTAAGAGATAAATATGGGATCTAGTGCCGTGGGATATTTAACATCCACCTGAGAGAGCAGACTTCTGCTTTAACATCTCATCTGAAAGGTGGTACCTCTGACGGTGCAGCACTCCCTCAGTACTGCACGGGTATGTCAGCTGAGATTAAGTGCTCAAGTCTCTGGAATGGAGCTTGAACGCACAAACTTCTGACTCAGTGGCGAGAGTGCTACCACTGAGCTAAAGCTGACACTAGGTTATACTATAATAGAAGGCAGGGTAAATAATGAAGATCAACTCATCCAGAACCAGAAGGATTAATGGGCCAAAATTTCTGTGATGGGGCAAGTGGCACCCAGGGTGAATTTCCCTCGGGAGGCCAGGAATTTGTGGCAGAACCTGGATCTTTCTCATTTTCACTTTGTTCTAAATTCTGGGGGTGGGCGAGTCTTCTATCCATTCCCCTTATGTCTGGCAGAGACTTTGGGCATGTGCCCGTGGGCATTCTCTAGTTGTCCTGGGAATTTTGCCCAGTGCGCCACCTATTCGGCCCAGTGGCACGTATGCCTCCTGACAGGAGGTCCCATACTAGACCTAAGGATTGCCAGGAAGAAAGGTTACAGATCCCAAAGGGGATCGGTTACCTTTCAAATTATGGCCCTTTGTTCCTTTAGGAGCATTTGAGAAAATGATTTCCCCTCGTTTTCCCCTGGTCATCGAGACGGGCAGCTCTGTTGTGCCTCTACAGACATGTCTGCCCTGCCCCGACTGTGGGAATGACCCCGTCCACATGATTTGAAATCCAGAGATCCTGCTCCGCTGTACTTCTGGAGCTGGGACCCTGGAATTGTGGCATTTAAACACATGAAACAGTTCATTTTTAGGAGTGTGTTACATCAAAATCGGTTACATTTTTAATCCAAAATGGGAAGGTAAATCCTGAACTATTTCAAGCCAGACACTCATAGTATTTTCCCTCTCCTGACTCTATTCCTTATTTCTATTTACCTTGGGTTAACTTATGAGCACAGACACTAATGTGGCATTATAAAAAAATGACTTCTTTCTCCAATTATTACTGCAATATTGTTTTCCATGGGTTTAAAATCTTACACTTTATTCTAACACTGTTAAAAATGACTGAGAACCAGCAAAATCAATACCAAGATTGTATTTTTCATTAGTCACATTGTAGCCAGTTTTTAAAGCTAATGCTTTACTTAAATTTTAATGTATCCTCCTGAGTGTTGCGTTTTATTATTGTTTTAACATTCAAAGGGTTAGAACA
The DNA here is from genome assembly GCF_035084215.1 of Heptranchias perlo. Classification (NCBI taxonomy): domain Eukaryota; kingdom Metazoa; phylum Chordata; class Chondrichthyes; order Hexanchiformes; family Hexanchidae; genus Heptranchias; species Heptranchias perlo. The sequence goes on from NC_090327.1 coordinate 108,296,469, forward strand.
TTGATCCTCAACTCAATCAATCCCACGGCCCATCATCCCGTCTCCATGTCAAGTAGAGTGATACATAAAATAGGGAGACAATCACATATCTCTTCGTGCTACACATTCTGAAGGAAATGTTGCCAGGCTGCAGAGGAATGAGCTAAGAAAAGTGGTAGACCTAATAATATTTTTACTTTATAGGGATAGCTTAGTACTTAGTCCTTCAGAGTTAACTTAAAAAAATCACCACAATTTCCTTCAAAACCATTTTGTTAATGTTATACTTCTAGGCCTTGAAATTACACAGTGAGATATGAATGCCTAAGGTATTCATTTGAAATTTCTCTCTGCTATTTTTGCAGAGGTGTTAACCCATTTATTTCAAACAAGTCACTGCCTTGGGGTTTAAGGTACTTCACTTTACTCAATGTTTCTTGGATTGGAGCCACTTCTGTGCTGTGGCTCTGTGGGAAATTATCTAACATCTTAGAGCACATTGACCGGCTAGGGCAGACTCAGAGCTAGGGTGGCGAAAGCCCACAGCATTCCCCCCATCTCCACCCCCCCAAGACTAGTCTAAACGGGGCAGAATCCTAATGGATCCAGGTTCTGACCCATATTCTAGGCACTTGGGCAGAACATAGAAACATAGGAATATAGAAACAGGAGTAGGCCATTCAGCCCCTCGATCCTGATCCGCCATTTGATAAGATCATGGCTGATCTGTGATCTAGCTCCATACACCTGCCTTTGGCCCATATCCCTTAATACCTTTGGTTGCCAAAAAATTATCTATCTCAATGGGAATGGAACAAATGCCCCCTCCAGTTTTTAAAGCTAATGCTTTACTTAAATTTTAATGTATCCTCCTGAGTGTTGCGTTTTATTATTGTTTTAACATTCAAAGGGTTAGAACATTGATCCTCAACTCAATCAATCCCACGGCCCATCATCCCGTCTCCATGTCAAGTAGAGTGATACATAAAATAGGGAGACAATCACATATCTCTTCGTGCTACACATTCTGAAGGAAATGTTGCCAGGCTGCAGAGGAATGAGCTAAGAAAAGTGGTAGACCTAATAATATTTTTACTTTATAGGGATAGCTTAGTACTTAGTCCTTCAGAGTTAACTTAAAAAAATCACCACAATTTCCTTCAAAACCATTTTGTTAATGTTATACTTCTAGGCCTTGAAATTACACAGTGAGATATGAATGCCTAAGGTATTCATTTGAAATTTCTCTCTGCTATTTTTGCAGAGGTGTTAACCCATTTATTTCAAACAAGTCACTGCCTTGGGGTTTAAGGTACTTCACTTTACTCAATGTTTCTTGGATTGGAGCCACTTCTGTGCTGTGGCTCTGTGTATGATGTGTAAGGGAAATGGATTTACTTGATGGAATGACTATGCACTCTTAATGAAACTGCCAGATGGCAATTGTTTTTAGCAAATCTAAATGAACTCAAACTCTTAAACATGCTGTCAGTCAATGTTGGATTAAAATATTTTGGATGTGTGATGGAGGAATGTGCATCGGGATCTGGATGTGATCCTGGATAACTGCAAATTCCCAAAATTGAGGCTCCCTCAATAAAACCTTTAAACCTGTGGAGGTGTGCTAAGTGTAAGAAAATTGTAGAAAATGAGCGTTTTTTTCATGGTTGGTTTGACAGTCTGATATAATAGGGCACAGGCAGAGGGAACTATTAAGACATATGTCTCGCATAATTGATGGCTAGTTGCCAACAGCAAAAAAGCCTAGACAATTTGTGCTGGTTGCCAAGGGAAAATCCCAGAATCATCCCGACTCTGATGTTTGCTTCAACAATTGCGCTTCAGCAGATAATGGTCAACTCTGTTTGAACTCTGTGAGCAAGGCACAGGCAAAAGTGGCATGTAATCCTTGGAAACTGATATTCAAATAGACCTTTAGAGCATTATAAACTAAATAGTGAATTTTATAGTTAACAGGAAATTGTATTTATCAACAGTAACTAGTTGAATCAGGTAGTATTGACCAGCTGAGTTTCCATGCATCAGCCTTATTGTTGGTTATAATACTGGTTAATAAACCCGATGAAAGAATTGCAAATAGAGTGTTTAAACCTGTGAAGTTGTTTCGGAGAGCAGGAAGTGCCATGGAACTGGTTACAGTGTAAAGATACTATCAATAATTTTCCTACCTAGTTACTGCTAGGCAGACTGTAGCAGTATTATAGGAACCTGCCCTCACAATTAAATTTTCTAAAAGAGCACCAGACCTCTTTGTTGTTTGTTCAGCTGGAGCACAATAGAGACAGAGCTAAGCATGGTTTTGTGAGGGAAAATTAGTTTATTGAACTTCAAATATAAAACAGCAGATTAGCAAACTATATGAAATCTATATTTGTAGTACTCATTGGTACTAGCACCTCTTTTCAAAGTCAATTTTGTAACTGATGAAAAATGCACCATGCATGTGACTAAATCAATCCCAGTGACGTAACCAAGCTAAACGTCTAGGCAATTAAAAAAATGCTTTCTTAAAAAATGTTGTACCAACTTCAATGCCTGGATCAGGTAAATCCAACACTTAAAACTTCAAATAAAAAGCAAGCAAGGGTTAGAATGGGTAGTACAGAAGTAGAGTAGGTAGAAAAGTGCAAAATTAAAATTAAAACAAAAAAAGGGCAGAGAATAGTTGAGGGGGGAATGGGATGGTTGAGTGAGCAAAGATTTTGTGCTTAATTTGTTTTCCTTTCATGTAAGATTATGTTTTTGGTGATTAATAGTTTTGAATTAATAATACAATGAGAAAGCTATTCCTGTATGAGCTAAAACAAAACCAGTCAGCTCATGAGGTAAGTGTTTTGCTGAACCAACTGGCAGTGTAAGAGTTAAGAAATGTAAAGTATTCCATTTTAAAAGAAGATAATAGAACATATTTATACGACACCAACTGTGCACCATGTGTGCATTTCAGGTCATCTTAACAGATAGTAAGTAAGAAAGAAATAATGGAAAGTAGTTCAAGAACAGCAAGGGTAGATATTCAACTAGGACTGGGTTGACATCATGTGCATTGCGGTAGGCAAGATGACCTCACAGGTTTATGAGGTCGGCTCAATTAAATAACGTCAATGTGACCACTGCACACATTGACTCAGGCACAGGTAATGTACTTGATTTGTGGGTAGGATATCCAGAGAGCCAATAATTCTTAAAAGACCATTGGGAAGACATGGAGTTGCAGCCACTTTTAGGTCACGTATGGAGTAAAAAAAATTGTTTGTTCCTCTTTACAGCTGAAAATAGTTTTTTAAAATAGTTGTAATATTTATGAGCCTTTCCAAAGAATGCATTTTGGGGTTGGGGGGTGGGGGAAGGAAGTGTCAGAAAAAATCAAGGAAAGGCAAACTCTAATTAGAGATGCAAAATAGTCCAAGGGTGGAAGGTCATAGAGTCATAGAGTCATAGAGTTATACAGCACGGATAGAGGCCCTTCGGCCCATCGTGTCCGCGCCGGCCATCAGCCCTGTCTACTCTAATCCCATATTCCAGCATTTGGTCCGTAGCCTTGTATGCTATGGCATTTCAAGTGCTCATCCAAATGCTTCTTAAATGTTGTGAGGGTTCCTGCCTCCACAACCCTTTCAGGCAGTGAGTTCCAGACTCCAACCACCCTCTGGGTGAAAAAGTTCTTTCTCAAATCCCCTCTAAACCTCCCGCCTTTTACCTTGAATCTATGTCCCCTTGTTATAGAACCCTCAACGAAGGGAAAAAGCTCCTTAGTATCCATCCTATCTGTGCCCCTCATAATTTTGTACACCTCAATCATGTCCCCCCTCAGCCTCCTCTGCTCCAAGGAAAACAAACCCAATCTTCCCAGTCTCTCTTCATAGCTGAAGCGCTCCAGCCCTGGTAACATCCTGGTGAATCTCCTCTGCACCCTCTCCAAAGCGATCACATCCTTCCTGCAGTGTGGCGACCAGAACTGCACACAGTACTCCAGCTGTGGCCTAACCAGTGTTTTATACAGCTCCATCATAACCTCCTTGCTCTTATATTCTATGCCTCGGCTAATAAAGGCAAGTATCCCATATGCCTTCTTTACCACCTTATCTACCTGTTCCGCCGCCTTCAGGGATCTGTGAACTTGCACACCAAGATCCCTCTGACCCTCTGTCTTGCCTAGGGTCCTCCCATTCATTGTGTATTCCCTTGCCTTGTTAGTCCCTCCAAAGTGCATCACCTCGCACTTTTCCGGGTTAAATTCCATTTACCACTGTTCCGCCCATCCGACCAACCCATCTATATCGTCCTGCAGACTGAGGCTATCCTCCTCGCTATTTACCACCCTACCAATTTTTGTATCATCAGCGAACTTACTGATCATACCTTTTACATTCATATCCAAGTCATTAATGTAGACCACAAACAGCAAACAGCAAGGGACCCAGCACCGATCCCTGTGGTACCCCACTGGCCACAGGCTTCCAGTCACAAAAACAACCTTCGACCATCACCCTCTGCCTTCTGGTGGAAAGACACAGCTTCCATTTCCCTATTTGATGAGCAGTGAAGTGGACAAAATGCTACATGAGATGAGTAAAAAGAGGGTTGCCTGTTTGGAACTCCAAGGATGTCAGTGCACCATGTCTGGCAGGAAAGACAGGCAGGCTCAATACTGTCTACAGTACCTGAAGAACCTGAGAACAGATATATCAGAAAACAGCATACTTGAAGGAACCTGACAAGGTAACTGTACCCAATGGTTCCATGTACCAGATAGATGGCCCAAAAACTGCATGCTACAAAATATCACTTGTTAACCCTGTTCCACATTTACTGCTAACACATACCAAGCCATCACACAACCTTAACAGCACTTTGATAGAACCTCATGCATATTCCTGCTGTAGTAGAGCACACATTCAAGCTGCAACCTACAACCGAAAGCCAAGACACCACCATCTTCCAAGGGCTTCATACATCGCACAATTACAACACAATCCAGCTATATGATACATGGTCAATTACTGACATGCATGATGGCCAGTAAGTTGGACGTTTGTGTCAATTGATCGTCAACATATTTTCAATTTACAACATCTTTTTTTTTATTCGTTCATGGGATGTGGGCGTCGCTGGCGAGGCCGGCATTTATTGCCCATCCTTAATTGCCCTTGAGAAGGTGGTGGTGAGCCACCTTCTTGAACCGCTGCAGTCCGTGTGGTGAAGGTTCTCCCACAGTGCTGTTAGGAAGGGAGCTCCAGCAACGATGAAGGAACGACGATATATTTCCAAGTCGGGATGGTGTGTGATTTGGAGGGGAACGTGCAGGTGGTGTTGTTCCCGTGTACCTGCTGCTCTTGTCCTTCTAGGTGGTAGAGGTCGCAGGTTTGGGAGGTGCTGTCGAAGAAACCTTGGCGAGTTGCTGCAGTGCATCCTGTGGATGGTATACACTGCAGCCACTGTGCGCCGGTGGTGAAGGGAGTGAACGTTTAGGGTGGTGGATGGGGTGCCAATCAAGCGGCTGCTTTGTCCTGGATGGTGTTGAGCTTCTTGAGTGTTGTTGGAGCTGCACTCATCCAAGCAAGTGGAGAGTATTCCATCACACTCCTGACTTGTGCCTTGTAGATGGTGGAAAGGCTTTGGGGAGTCAGGAGGTGAGTCACTCGCCGCAGAATACCCAGCCTCTGACCTGCTCTTGTAGCCACAGTATTTATATGGCTGGTCCAGTTAAGTTTCTGGTCAGTGGTGAACCCCAGGATGTTGATGGTGGGGGATTCGGTGATGGTAATGCCGTTGAATATCAAGGGGAGGTGGTTATACTCTCTCTTGTTGGAGATGGTCATTGCCTGGCACTTGTCTGGTGCAAATGTTACTTGCCACTCATGAGCCCAAGCCTGTATGCTGTCCAGGTCTTGCTGCATGCGGGCTCGGACTTCATTATTTGAGGGGTTGTGAATTGAACTGAACACTGTGCAATCATCAGCGAACATCCCCATTTCTGACCTTATGATGGAGGGAAGGTCATTGATGAAGCAGCTGAAGATGGTTGGGCCTAGGACACTGCCTTGAGGAACTCCTGCAGCAATGTCCTGAGCCTGAGATGATTGGCCTCCAACAACCACTGCCACCTTCCTTTCTGTTAGGTATGACTCCAGCCACTGGAGAGTTTTCCACCTGATTCCCACTGACTTTTATTTTACTAGGGCTCCTTGGTGCCACACTCGGTCAAATGCTGCCTTAATGTCGAGGGCAGTCACTCTCACCTCACCGCTTGAATTCAGCTCTTTTGTCCATGTTTGGACCAAGGCTGTAATGAGGTCTGGAGCCGAGTGGTCCTGGCGGAACCGAAATTGAGCATCGGTGAGCAGGTTATTGGTGAGTAAGTGCCGCTTGATAGCACTGTCGACGACACCTTCCATCACTTTGCTGATGATTGAGAGTAGACTGATGGGGCGGTAATTGGCCGGATTGGATTTGTCGTGCTTTTTGTGGACAGGACTTACCTGGGCAATTTTCCACATTGTCGGGTAGATGCCAGTGTTGTAGCTGTACTGGAACAGCTTGGCTAGAGCAGGTAAGACTGAGTGAGTCACAGTACATGTGAGATGGAGCAAGTGGTGATGGAAGAGGAGCGGCAGGAACTTAGTGCCTAGATGATCACATGGCCATCAACATAAAAGGTTAAGATGAGGTCTGATGGAGATGTTCAACATTATGAGGAACTTTGATACGGTAAATAGGGAAAATCTATTTCCACTGGTTGGTGAATCAGTAACTAAAGGTACCTTGATGAATTTGGCGGAATCCTGCAGTACAGAGTCTGCGGAATTATTGTAGCTTGCTGCATCCTACATAATACAGCTGTGCTTCTTCCTGAAGCTGAAGGGGATGATGATAATAAATGATATAGCAGGTCATGAAGGCTCTCCTCCTCTACATCAGGAGGAGGATGCACAGGAAGGAATGGAGGTACAGTAAGAGAGCTATCAGCCTGCAGTCAGAGAAAGGAGGCAGCAGCTTACAGCCAAGTGCTTCAGTTGATCAAAGTTGACAAATCAAATAATTTTTTTCTCCATCTGCTCGTTCCTCCCTCCACGCCAACTGCTCCACAAAGACCTGTATTCCCAAAGGCCTCCACAATGCAGAAGTCACATTCTCATGTCTTCCGTGTCATCATTCAAGCCCACCAAGTTACAAGCATTCATAAAATGAACTCTGAATTCTGTGGTCAAACAATTCTTACTTTTCAGAACAAAGTTCAACAAAAGGCTCCAATAATTTCATACACTTTAATTGCAACTATTGCTTCCCACTGTGTTTATCCTTTGTACTATCTTACTTGCTGTAGCTCATAATCTATTACTTCTATGAGGTGCTCCCTGAATAATGCAAGGCTGAGAGGCAAGTAACTGAGAAGTTTCTTCTGGAGGCTTTGAAATCTGAGTTTATTTACATCTCAGTGAAGCTGTCTTGAAGTACCTGGTTCTGGTTACCATTCTCTTGCATTGTCAAGGGGTACCAGGTCCAGCTGTGAAGTTCCCTCAGGTGCTGGCACTAGTAAGGGCCTCAACAAAGTAGGCACATTGACACTATCATGAGACAGCAATATCTGTTATCACTCCATGTGGCCCACTGGTTCAGGGCAGAGACTAAGATGTGCTACTGGTCTCTGTCATTACAAACTGAATAGTCCCAATTAAGCCTTGGAAGTCCTGTGAAAATGTTGTATTCAGGCTGACTCTCAAAACATGCATTGCAGCAGTGGTAGCTACTGAAATCCACCAGTTGCAGTTCTTTGGAGCTGATTATGCAGTACTTTTTCATTTGCAATGAGAGAGCACAGAATTTAAGTAATGTGACTAGCAGCAACATTTCTTATCACCCATAAGTCTGCATGCATGCCATTGTTACCAGACTTGCAAGTGCCCTTAAACACCTTTCCTTCAAGACTAGCAAAACTCATTATCAGAAGTAATCTACGTTTTCACAGTGGTTTCGATTTAACATGGTAGATTATTGTTTCCAGCGATTCCCTGTGAATAGGTCAGTGATCCTTTCACCCAGGTAATGGTGCGAAAAGGACCTGGGAGGTAAGGAAATGAGTCATGTCTGTATCATTTCAACAGGATGTGCTTGGGGAACAATGTCTTCACTGACCTTAGTGGACCTTGTGAGGTCATTAAACTTCTTCTTGCTCTTTGTGGTAGATCTTGGGGGTGGTGGATGTTGCACTGCCTCTGCTATTTCTCTCCATAAAGTCTGTGCCATGATCATATGGAACAGCCTGCCCTCAGATTTTAGGATTCATTTTCTCTTGGTCTTTATTTCTGCAAGTAGGACATCAACTGATGCTTCAGTAAATCTGGGAGCCCTTTTCGCTAGTTACCACCCCCTTGCCCCTCCAAAAATGCTCCTTCTTGATTCATTCCTGCGCTGTTCTGCTGCTTCCTTACCAAAAGGATAATGGCCCATTTAAACTGAATTTCCCTCCCCCCAGCAGTGGTAAACCAATAGGCAGCAGCTTTACTCATCCTGCAGTAACTCCCAAGGACCATTTTGGGAGGTTATCAGCAGCATCATGTAGCAGGCGGACGTCCTGCCTCGGCAATAACCCGTCACGGGGAAGAAAATTCAGTCCACCTTGACAATCACAATTGCTTACGGATTAACTGACTCATAAAGGCTACAAGTGAAAGGCAAGGTTATTCATTTCCTGTCATCTATACAACAAAAAGTGACTCATGGGAAATGATGAGATTGTCCTGTGTCAGTGAGTGTATTCAGCTAGTGAGGATAATTGATTGATAGGCATTTAAACCTTTTTTAGTATAACATTGATGGCAAATTACTATATGCAGTTTACTGGACTTACACAAATTATTTTTTCAAGATTATCCGACATCTGGTCCATTCCATCTATTGTACCTGCCCAACCCTTAGGGAGTAGAAAAACATTAAGGGTAATGGAAACAAAATGTTCCTCTTAAATACTTTAATCTTCCTTGTAGAAAACCATTCCTGCTCCTGGGAAATGCAGAGATATTACAGATAATTTTCTTGAGTAAGACATAAATTATGTGTGTAATCTTTGTGTGAAGGTAGGGAGATGAAGGGCCGATGAATGAAAAAGGCTTCTTCTGGGTTCAAATTCAACTGATACTGACAAGGGGACACTTTTTCTTCTTATTGTACTTGTTGTCAAAGAATCACATGGGCATGGTGCGCTGAGGAAAATTAGGCGGGGAAGACATTCACTGTCAGGATTAACATGTGAATTATTGACTCTTGATCAAGGTACAGTAGGGTAACCAATATCTACGGAACTGTACATCAGCAACAAATGAGTGTCTTTGAGAGGAGAGGATTGGCAATTATGAAAAGACATTGCAGCCATGCTGTCCCTTACCTTGATTCTGATGCAAAAGGTGAAGAAAACGTTCTATTCTCCAATCCTAAATTCGAATTGTGCTAATATATGCAAAAATACAATGTAACCCATCAGCAATAAATTGAATCCCTAAATATGGCCCTGAATTTTTGCATAGTTCTGTTGACCTGTTGTAATTTTGGTGGGAGATCAGTAGAACCCCTGGATAAATTACTGTAAACTGCCACTTTTAGCCATTTACTCCATTTTACCGCTGATTTCCTGGTGGAAAACCCCCTGTGGAAATTCTAGGTGATTTAAGAAAAAATAGAATCAAAAGGCATTGAACATTATGACTACGTACTCTTGTTATAGTTACCTGACTGGAGAGGGTGAGCTATGTCAATTAACCCCACCTCACTACAATCTTCCCGCACTCTGAGTGCTTTGGTATATCTCAAGGCTCACTGTGCCATTACGCAGGCATGGGCATGTATGGCAGCATCAATCGTTCCACGTACGTGCCAGTGTGTGTGCCATAGCATTCTGCATTTAGAAGCACTCTCAGTGTGTGCAGCCTACATAATCCAACCAGGAACACCTATTACAGGTCTAAAGGTTTGGACTGGCGCAGATGGGTAAAAATAAGGTCTTTCAATGCATGTCATGATGTTGTGAAATCATGATGCACATTGGAGCATCAGCTCCAGCCGTTACATTGGAACGATCCACAATATTCCCCCACCAACCTATAACTCTGGGAGGGTCTTCGTGAAAACAATTCAGGCAAATCAGAGTGAAATTTGGCTTCGGTATTCCTCTTATTTCCATATTGAATTTGCACTGCTAATGGTATAAATTCAACAGGAGAATACCAGTGGCGTAGAAATAATTTTTTTTACTGTCACATTAAACTTTTACAGGACACAGCATTTTTTTTAATGTAATGATTAATCTAGCCAATGATTTATTTATCACAATTATTCTTTTGCTGACAGTTTTTATTTCAGTTCATACATTTCCTCAAGCTGGTTCTGCTTTCAATATGATACAAATGGCTTTTTTGACCATCATCCTGCATCAGCTGAAGGCACATTGTGCATGAAGTTAGCATCTGGGGAACAATGAGATGTTGTTTAACTTCATATATTTCCCTGGGTTAATTGTTGATGTTGCAGAACTTACTATGCAATATCTGGAATTAACACAGCATGAACATTTAACAAAGCTGACATAAAAAAATCTAGATCCAACTTTGTCCAATTTAATCACCTTTGAGATTGTGTTAGTTGCCTGTTTATCGAGGTTCAAACTTAAGCTACTCATTTACTGTTAAGGCTGAGAGTCAGAAATCAGTGTGACTGTAGGACTGGATTCTGCCGTTGCTGGCATTAATGGCTTTCGGGGCAGCCTGGCACATCAACTGTACTGCTGGTTGTAAATTAAGCCATCCAATAAGTACAAATTACAATACTGAAATGCAAATTACTCAGTTTAACCATCTGAAAGTGAAGCACTGCCCACGTATAAATCAGTCTGGTACTGTTAACTGTGGCACTAAGCACTTATAGAATCATAGAAGGTTACAGCACGGAAGGAGGCCATTCGGCCCATTGAGTCCACGCCAGCTCTATGCAAGAGCAATCCAGCTGGTCCCACTCCTCCGCCCTATCCCCAAAGCCCTGCAAATTTTTTCCTTTTACGTACTGTTCGCCAGTCCTCTGGCATTATTCTCTTTTCTAATGAATTTTTATAAATATACAATAATACCTCTGCTATCTCTTCCCTAGCGGTTTTTAATACGTGCGGATGCATTCCATCCGAAGCAGGGGTCTTATCCTCTCTAAGTTTGATTAGTTTATCAATTATCTCCCCTCTTTCTATCTTAAATATATTGTTATCTTTTTGAGCTCTTCATTTAATGTCATGTCCACCCTGTTTGTCTCCCTGGTAAATACTGAGACAACGTAATTGTTCAATATTTCTGTCATTTCGCTGTTATTATCTGTGAGTTTATCTTGTGCAGCCCTTAGTGGCCCTATCCCTATCCCGATTTTTCTTTTGTTATTTACGTGTCTGTAGAATACTTTACTATTTCTTTTTATCTTCTTTGATCGTTTAATTTCAGAATTCTTCTTTACCTTGCTAACTGTTATTTTGACTTCTTTCCCAACCTCTTCATATTATCTTTTGTCATCCTTTCCTTATTTGTCTCTGTACTTAGTGTATGTCTTTTTCTTTAGTTTCAGTTTTGCCCTTATTTCTTTATTCATCCATGGTGTTTCATTATTGGCTAGTTTGTTCTTGTTTTTTTTAATGGTATATATTGCTCTTGAGCTCTAATGATCACCTTTTGGAATATTTCCCACTGCTGTTCTATCCCTTTGTCTGTCAATATTGTTTTCCAATTTACCTTCCCTAGTTCTATTCTCATTCTCTCAAAATTAGCTTTTTTTCCAATCTATTACTTTGTTCCTTGTCTTACTTATGGCTGTCTCAATCATTATCTTAAATCTTATTATGTTGTGATCACTATTGCCTAGATGTTGCCCTACAGTTACTTCCTTTAACTTCTCTGGTTCATTTCCCATTACTAGGTCCAGCAGTGATTCTTGTCCTGTTGGGCTTCTTACTTACTGGATAAGAAAGGAGTCCTGTACACACTATAAAAACTCAATTCCCTTTTCCTCTTTCCCTCACTCTTCTTGCCAGTTTATTTGGGGGTAGTTGAAATTTCCCATGATTATTATTCTATATCTTTTACTCACTTCTTGGATTTGCTTACATATTTCTTCTTCCACTTCCCTTCCACTATTAGGTGGTCTGTAGAATACCCCAATTAGCATAATCGATCCCTTCTTATCCTTTATCTCAATCCATATGGATTCTGTTCCTATCTTAATGTTAGTTATGTCTCTTTTTTCTACTGCCATTATGTTATCTCTGATTAGTATAGCTACTCCAACCCCCCCCCCTTCCTTCCCTATCCTTTCTAAATGTGATATAACCTTCAATACTTTGCCAGTCCTGTCCTTTATGTAGCCGTGTTTCAGTTATCCCAACTACATCTGGTTCCACGTTATTATTGCCTCTAGTTCCCTGTTATGTTTTGGATTCTGTGCACATTGCTGTACAGGCAATTTAATTCATCTTTATCAATCAATCCTTTCACTTTATTTTTAACAGTTATTTTATACTCATGTTCTATACCTGTATTTCTTCCCTAGCCATTTATGTTACCCTTATCCTTACCTCAGTCTGACCTTTACCCTCATCTCCTATTTCTTTTATCTTCATGCTTATGTTATTCCTACCAGATCCACCCCCCATCTTACTCATTTAAAATCTTATCACTGCTCTATTTATCATTTCTGCTATTACCTTGGTCCCATTCCAGTTCAGGTGGAGCCCGACCCATTGAGTTCCTTCCTGTCCCCGTACTGGTGTCAGTGTCCCATGAAATGGAACCCTCCTTCCCACAGCACTCTTTCAGCCATGCATTCACCTTCCTCTTCCGATTTTCCCAATGCCAATTAGCACTTGACTTGGGTAATAATCCCAAGACAACCACCCGTGGGGCCTACTTTTTAATTTAGTTCCTAGCTTCTGATACTCCCTTAGCAGGACCTCGTCCCTGGTCCCGACATGAACCACGGCAACTGGATCTTCCAAATTCCTCTCCAGTTGCTCCGAGATATCTTTTACCCTTGCACCAGGTAGGCAACACACTCTCCTGGAGTCTCAGTCGCGACTGCAGATGTTGCTATCCATTCCCCTAATTATTGAATCCCCTATGACCACAGCCTTTCCATTCTGCTCCTCCCCCCCTTGGACTTCCTCCTGCGCCACGGTGCCGTCGTTAGCATTCTGGCTATCCTCCCTGCAGCATCATCTTTATCCTCACAGGTAGCAAGTACGTTGTACCTGTTGAATAGGAGCAGTGTCTGCAGGACTTCCTTCTACCACCCCTTGGTTCCCCTTGCTGACTGACAATCACAATCTCCCCTTCCTGTACCTGTGCTTTAAAGAAAACTATCCAGAAATTCCTCCCCCTCCCTTATGTGTAGGAGTCTCTCTAACTCGCGCTCCAGCTTAACGACTCTGAGCTGGAGTGTCGCAAGGCAGAGACATTTCCTACAGATATGACAATCTGGGGCAGTCATGCTGTCCACATACTCCCACATACCGCAGTCCCAACACATAGGAACATAGGAACAGGAGTAGGCCATTTAGCCCCTCCAGCCTGTTCGTCATTCAATGAGATCATGGCTAATCTGTGACCTAACTACATAGACCTGCCTTAGCTCCATATCCCTTAATAACTTTGGTTAACAAAAATCTATCACACTGCCTGTTCTGCCATGTTTTTATTTATTTATTTGTTAGCTGTAGTTTTCTTTTAGACTAATAGAATCACTTAAGGTCTAGATTATATTTAGTAAATGGAAGTAACTTAATTTAAATTGATTAGTAATTAGTTACTCTGATGTTTTCTTCATTTAATTACTTATTTAACTATTTATTTAAAGTTGATAAAATAAATTTAAGCACTTAGCTTGATTAAGCTTGGCTCCGCCACTCTTCCCCATGTGTTGTCTATGACCTCACTTTTTAAGACTTTTCCCTGAGTTTGTTTTACTGGGCTGGGCTGCTGCTGGTCTCCTTTTAAATCTCTCTGATTTCCCACTCTTTCTATGTTACTGGATCTCCAACCCCCACCAAAGAAAACATTTTGCAAAGCTGCCAGATGCCACTTTTGAAAGGAGTTAAATCTTAGAATCCCTCACCATCAACATCCTGGGGATCACCATTGACCAGAAACTTAACTGGACCTGTCATATAAATACTGTGGCTACAAGAGCAGGTCAGAGGCTGGGTAATCTGCAGCGAGGGACTCACTTTCTGACTCCCCAAAGCCTTTCCACCATCTACAAGGCACAAGTCAGGAGTGTGATGGAATACTCTCCACTTGCCTGGATGAGTGCAGCTCCAATAACACTCAAGAAGCTCGACACCATCCAGGTCAAAGCAGCCCGCTTGATTGGCACCCCATCCACCACCCTAAACATTCACTCCCTTCACCACCGGCGCACCGTGGCTGCAGTGTGTACCATCCACAAGATGCACTGCAGCAATTCGCCAAGGCTTCTTCGACAGCACTTCCCAAACCCGCGACCTCTACCACCTAGAAGGACAAGGGCAGCAGGCACATGGGACCAACACCACCTGCACGTTCCCCTCCAAGTCACACACCATCCCGACTTGGAAATATATCGCCGTTCCTTCATCGTCGCTGGGTCAAAGTCCTGGAACTCCCTTCCTAACAGCACTGTGGGAGAACCTTCACCACACGGACTGCAGCGGTTCAAGAAGGCGGCTCACCGCCACCTTCTCAAGGGCAATTAGGGATGGGCAATAAATGCTGGCTTTGTCAGCGACGCCCACATCCCATGAACAAATAAAATAAATAAATAAATAAAAATGCTCTGCAATCTTTGGGTATCTGTGACACAATCTCAGCCAAGAACACCCCTGTCCCCCGCTGCCCCTCCACCTTGAGGAGGCCAGTGTACCTCTCCTCACTCAGCACACCTGTAATGTCAAGGTTGTGGGAAATCTTAACGTAAGGAGTCTCGATTCTCGGCCCCACCCATGCTCCCTTTGATGTGGATGCCCTTGTAAGAATTGAATGGAGGTCCCATCCTTTACAAGATTGTGCACGTAATAGCGGGCCAGACTGGTACCTGGCATATCTGGGTCCTGGCCTGTTTTCTGGCCCTTCTGCCAGACTTGTGGCAGGAACATGCCAGCAAGGCCTTGAAATTTCATCTCAATTTCTTTATCTGCAATTTTAGCTCCAGGGCCTCATTAACATTTCACCAATCCACTTCCCACCTGGTCGGCAAGTCGGCAGGAAGCGGAGGAAAATCACACAACCCAGAGGCCACCCACCGACACAAGACAGATGTTAAGATTGGGTTACTTGGCCATCCCAATGGGATTTTACATTAATCGGTAGGGGGGAGTCCATGGCAGGGAAGGCCAAAGCTTTCCTTGTGGAGCCCAGAGGAGCACTCTTGTTTCTCCTGACCCCATGAAGGAAAGTAAAACACTTCGCTTTATCACCTCTTCTGGGACTGATCTTCTTCTGTCCAGGATTGGCTTGGCGAGAAAGTCGCAGTGGCTTCCCTCCTCAGGCCTGAGTTAAAATTGTAGTCAGGTCCCGATGATATCATTGAGACCCAGCAAGCTTATGTAAAGAAGGACCCTACCGGCTTTGGGACGTTGTTCTTGCCAACTACTCTGGACAGCAGGTTAAAATCACAGACACTGGGATACTGGCGGCTCTAGGGTGGATAAGTAACTAGGGGTAAGTTAACTGCCTACCTGGGTAGGATTAAAATCGCCACAAGTTTTCTTTACTTACTATGAACAGAAGGTAAAAAGACCTCCAATGGATGCAGGCAGAGATTATGATTTACATTTTATTCAAAAAAAATCTTATATTGCTGATTAAAATAGATCTAACACACAGACATTGCACAACACTAAACAAGGTATTTATACCATGTACTCAGTACCACACAGTAGCAGCAGTGTATCGCCTGTGCTGCTGTTGACTTGAATTAACAGTAGAGGTGACAACCCATGCACACCAGTCGCTCTGCCCACACAAGACACCATGCCAAGAACCAGTCTAAAATTGCAACAACACAATACAATCACACCATAAATAAAACATATTATGACACAAGCAACTGCACAGAAACCCACATGTCGTCAACATGTACTCCACATCCATTTCAATTATAACACAATCTTTAAAAATAAAGTTGTGTTGAAAACGTACATACACTCGTTAATCTCCCATGGTGTTTCACACAGCAAGTTGGAAAATCTTCCATGTCTCTGATGTCTTTGTGTTGCTACCTCTCTCTGTCTCTCATCCTTTGCTTCTGTCGCTCTCTTTCTCTTCTCTGCTGCTTCTTTTCCTTTAACTCTTTTTTTTTTGCTTTTCTCTCTGTTTTTTTCTCTTGTTTCCTTTTAGGTGGGATGTAGTGGATGGTGTGGCAGGGAAAGAAGCCTCCAGTGGCTGGGAAAATGTGGCCCGCATCAGCTCCCTTCCCATTCCATTCTCCAGTCATGGATGCTTCTCCCCAACCATTGCGTCCCCCTACCCCTTCTCTTCACACTACCTATTCCTCTTCCTAACATGTCCTTGCTCCTATCAATTCCAACAACACCAACAACAACTTGCATTTGTATAGCGCCTTTAACTGTAACATTCCAAGATGCTTCACCGGAGCATTATCAGGCAAAATCTGACAATAAGCCACATAAAGAGATATTAGGACAGGTGACCAAAAAGCTTAGTCAAAGAGGTAGGTTTTAAGGAGCGATTTAAAGGAGGAGAGAGAGGTAGAGAGGCGGAGAGGTTTAAGGAGGGAATTCCAGATCTTAGGGCCTCTGCAGCTGAAGGCACGGCTGCCAAAGATGGAGCGATGAAAATCGGGGACGTGCAAGAGGCCAGAATTGGAGGGGCGCAGAGGTCTTGGGGGGTTGGAGGGCTGGAGGAGGTTACAGAGATAGGGAGGGGCAAGCCCATGGAGGGATTTGAACACAAGGATGAAAATTTTAAAATTGAGATTTTGCCAGACCAGGAGCTAATGTAGGTCAGCGAGCACAGGGGTGATGAGTGAATGGAACATGGTTCGAGTTAGAATATGGGCAGCAGAGCTTTGGATGAGCACAAGTTTACGGAGGGTGGAAGGTGGGAGGCCGACCAGGAGAACATTGGATTGTCGAGTCTAGAGGTAACAAAGACATGGATGAGGGTTTTAGCCGCAGATGAGCTGAGGCGGGGTGGAGATGTTATGGAGGTGGAAGTAGGCGGTCATGCAGAATGTTTTATATCGTGTTATGTATGTATGCGATTTGTGCATTGATTCTGTAGTTTGTCACTAATGCAGCTTTAAGGAGAAAGGTCTGGATCTCGCATTTTAAGTATTCTGGTTGAAAGTTCACTTTTTTGAGCCTGTTGTTCATAGAAGCCTGTTTGTGTTCTGTTCTTTGTTGTATTCTATCATCAGAGATAGAGTCACTTGGACAAGGATGAGCTGATTAAAGATAGTCAGCAAGGATTTCTGAAGGGTTGGTCATGCCTGACTAACCCAGTTGAATCTTTTGAGGAGGTCATTGGCATGGTGGATAGGAAAGGGTCTATGGATGTTGCCTATTTGGTCTTCCTGAAGGCATTTGATAAGGTTCTGCACAAAAGATTAGCAACAAGAATGAGAATGCAAGGAATTGGAGGTAAACTTTTGATGTGGGTATGTAATTGGTTGGGAGGTGGGAGACAGAGAGTGGGGATAAAGAATATGTACTGTGATTGACAAATGTGACAAGTGGTGTTCCCCAGGGATCTGTACTATGGCCTCAGCCTTTCAACACACACAGAATTAACTTGGATGAAGGAATAGAGAGTTGTATGTCAAAGTTTGCAAAAGACATTAAGTTAGGAGGCACGATAAGTAATGCAGATGGGAGAAGGAAGTGACAAAGGAACATAGACAGACTAAGTGAGTGGGCAAAACTATAGCAGATGGAGTTCAATCTGGGGAAGTGCAAGGTCATCCACTTTGAATCCGAGAAAGACAAATCGCAATATTTTCTTCATGGTGAGAGACTAGGAGCTGTGGAGGAGCAAAGAGATTTAAGTGTCCATGTACACAAACTAGTAAAAGCTAATAGACAGCTACAAAAAATCATCAAAAAGCTAAATGTTGGCCTTTATCTCAAGGGGTCTGGAATACAAAAGTGAAGAAGTGATGCTTTAGTTATTTAGCATCTGTCACCTGCTGCGGCCACAACTCGAGCCTCAAACAAGGGCGTGGACAGCACTGCCTGTGGCTGCCAAGGTCACTGTGGCCCTCAACTTTCATACCTCAGGCTCCTTTCAGGATGCAGTAGGTGACATCAGCAACATTACACTTTTCGCAGTACACCGATGTACCAGGGAGGTCAATGGGGCTCTCCACACTGGGGGAAACATCTACATTTTTTTCCCTATTGCCAGTGCGAAGCAGGACGAGAGAGCACTAGGTTTCGCCCACATAGCAGGCTTCCCCATGGTGCAAGGTGCCATTGAATGCATGCACATTGCTTTGCGTACTCCCTATCACCAGCCTGGCATCTTTATCATTTGAAAAGGGTTCCACTCCTTCAATGCACAGCTTGTTTGTGACCACTTGTGCAGAGCATCATGCAGGCCTGAACCTGTTATCCCAGCAGCAGTCATGATTCTTTCATCTTGTGCCAGTTCTCTATGTCTTCTTTATTCCAACCAGGCCATCAAGTTTCAGGCTGGCTATTGGGCCACAAGGGATATCTCCTCAAGAAATGGCTCATGACTCCAGTCAGGAACTTGTGCACAGCTGCAAAGCAGGCCCACAATGAGAGCCATGCTTCCATAATGAACATTATCGGGCAAACAATTGGACTGCTCAAGCAACACTTCAGCTACCTGGACCACTCCGGTGGAGCTTTGCAGTACAAAGTAGTACTAATCTAGTATAATATATTACAGGCAGTACAGATTTGTCCAGTGTGGGCGTTTTGAATGCACCACTTCTGCTTTCCACTGAGAAATAAAAAGATAACAGTAGCATGTTAATTTTCACACCGTGTGTGGAAAGAGTTTATTTTCTCCTGCGAAAACCTCAAAACATATTAACTCACTTTGTAAAAGTACCTGAGCTGTATTTTTGATGATACAAGCAAGATTTTCAGAGGAAAAGAAATGCATTTTTTTTTCAATTACTAATTTTCCCAAATCTGCCAATTCAGATACTGATCACAATGTTGAGGATAGATCATTCAGTGAGTAGTTTCTTTTTTCTGTGCAGTCATAAAGAGATCAATATATTACAGAACTCTTCACTCCTGCCCTATCCAATTATTGTGTAGGAGAGTTCCTGTTCTTCCCATGATGCATTATAACAACTCAATACGCTTAACACTTCAATGAAGCAATTAGATTCAAAGGTACAAAACTAAAAACAATAGGAAACAATTCACCGTGCACTGTGGAGCCGATCAATACAGTGGGCCTGCTTCATTATTCCACCAAACATCCACTGGATAGTGATAGTGATCGAGGAAACTGTTATTTCTTAACATAATACAGTTTTCAGACATATGCAGCTGAATGAAATGATCATACTGATATAATGTGATATCAAAACTATACCAACTTACTGTTCAGTTGCACATAACATACAGAATATTGAATATCTGACATTGATTACAGGCAGTAATCTCATCCAGCGTTTCAAAAGTAATTAAAGTTTATAAACATTTTGTGATACTAGCAATCAGACTGCGGACTTAATATTACTGTAGATTATATATTCTTGTCCTTTTAGACTGTGAATTAAGGATGGAAATGGCCAGACAGCACATATCACTATTGTGTGATGATTTAGGATTAGTGATTAAGATATAATCACTGACAGTTTATCAAGTGATGATCATTTGTCAGTTTGGTTGCACTTCTCACTTATGAGTCAGAAAGTCATAGGTTCAAACTATTAGAATTTTTTGAGGGTGTAACGAACAGAGTAAATAAGGAGGAACCAGTGGATGTAGTATATTTGGATCTTCAAAAGACATTCGTTAAGGTGCCACACAAGAGGATGCTACACAAGATTAGGCCTGATGGGGGTTGGGGGTAATATATTAGCACGGATTAAGGATTCGTTAAAGGGCAGAAAAGAGAGAGTGGGTATAAACAGATAATTTTCAGGTTGGCAGTTTGTAACTAGTGGGGCGCCCCAAGGATCAGTGCTTGGGCCTCAGCTGTTTACAATATATATCGATGACTTAGATGAGGGAACCGAGTGTAATGTACCCTAGTTTGCTGACGATGCTAGGTGGGAAAGTAAGCTGTGAGGAGGACACAAAGAGACTGCAAAGGGATACAGACAGGTTAAGTGAGTGGGCGAGAAGGTGGCAGATGGAGTATAATGCGAGGAAATGTGAAATTATCCACTTTAGTAGGAAGAATAGAAAAGCAGAATATCTTTTAAAAGATGAGAGACTAAGAAATGTTGGCAGTCAGAGGGATTTGGATGTCGTTGTACATGAATCACAGAAATGCAGGTACAGCAAACAATTAGGAAGGCAAATGGTATGTTAGCCTTTATTGCAAGGGGGTTGAAGTATAAGATTAAGGAGGTCTTGCTGCAATTATATAGGGCTCTGGTGAGACCACAGCTGGAGTACTGTGTACAGTTTTGGTCTTCTTACCTAAGGAATGATATACTTGCCTTAGAGGTGGTGCAACAAAGGTTCAGTATATTGGTTCCTGGGATGAGAGGGTTTTCCTATGAGGAGAGATTGAGTAGAATGGGCCTATACTCTCTGGATTTTAGAAGAATGAGATGTGATCTCATTGAAATGTATAAAATTCTTAGAGGCCTTGACAGGGTAGATGCTGAGAGGCTGCTTCCCCTGGCTGGAGAGTCTAGAACTAGGGATCATAGTTTCAGGATAAGGGGTCAGCTATTTATGACCGAGATGAGGAAAATTTCTTCACTCAGAGGATTGTGAAGCTTTGGAATTCTCTACCCCAGAGGGCTGTGGATGCTCAGTCATTGAATATATTCAAGACTGGGATCGATAGATTTTTGGACACTAAGGGAATCAAGGAATATGGGGATAGGGCGGGAAAGTGGAGTTGAGGTAAAAGATCAGCCACGATCTGATTGAATGGCAGAGCAGTTTCAAGGGGCCATATGGCCTACTCCTGCTCCTATTTCTTATGTTCTTATGTTCTTAAACCCCACTCCAGGACTTGAACATGTTATCTAGGCTGACATTTCAGTACAATACTGAGGGAGTACGGCACTGTAGGAAGTGCTGCCTTTCAGGTGATATGTTAAACTGAGGTCCCGTCATCCAGTTCATGCGGGTGTAAAAGAGCCCATAACATTATTTGAGAGAAGCTGTGAGTTCGCTCAGTGTCCTGGCCAACACCCCCACCAAAACATTTATTTCAGTGTTGCTGGTGTGACCTTGCTGTGCACATATTGGGTGCTGTGTTGCCTTCATAACAACAATAACTACACTTCATATGAAACTCAATAGCTGTGAAGTATTTTGGGGCATCCTAAGGACATAAAATGTGCTATATAATGGCACGATTGTTCTTTCTTTCTAGTATTTGCATATCTTGAAATAGGTCTTGTAGTCTGCATATTTTATAATCTTTCACAGGTAGGTCCAAACCAAAATTTTAGATCTGGTAAAGTTTTAGTTATTTGATGACGTAGCACTGTTGATCAATTGATAATAATTGATGACGTGTGTTTGAACAGGATGTTTTTGATGACCTTCATAATAAAAGACGAACCAAATATAGAAGTCATTGTGCGTATGCAAATCAGCACCCAGACCAGCTGAGAAATTAATAGCACTGCCACCAGCTTTGATGAGCTCGTGTCTGGAACTGTAATTAAGCTTGACTGACATCGCAGCTTACATTAGAAATATTCCTATCTCTTCTCAACAATATTTAAACAGGGTACACAGAAGAAGTTAACATGATGTGCGAGTGGAACTTAATTTCCACTGAGACCCTACTGCAAGGATTCTAAAAATGTCAAAGTCTTCTTCTCAGAAACCCAAGTGGTTTCTACCTCATCAAGGCATGATTAGACGGCTGAGGTTTGGGGAGCACAATGTATATCATGAGCCTACAAAAACAAGGTGTAATACTTTTATGTTGTATTTAAGACTAATAACCCAGTAACTATTCATATTAATAACCCAGGTGCCAAGAAAACCTTATTCATTTATCAGGAATTCATAATGAAATGCTAGGAAGATCTTTCTGTTCAGCAGTTTTTTTAATGCAACTTTTAGTTTTATTAACAGCACTTGTAAAATGTAAGGAGTTTCTGTTATTACTTTTAACTTTCTGAATTTTGGTAGCATGTTGATGTAGCAAAGGTCACCCACCATATTATATTGTGTAATGTGAGCTGTAAATATGATCATATGCAGGAAGAAGAAATTCAACGCGGCCTGTATATCAAGGAGTTTGACTGAGCGCTAATGCAGTGACCACAGTAACCAAAATACCCAATAATATGATCACTATTTATTATTATGAGATATGCTCGTGTTTTGTTTAAAATTATACTTAGGTACTGATGATGAATTGACTTAAATTAAAGGAATCTTTATTGAAAAACAATTTCCTCTCAAAGTAATGGTCAGCTGATAAACTGCAGTGGCTATCCTGATGATCAGGAATACAAAGGAACATTAACAAGGCAACAATCAACACAACATGGTGAGTATGCCAGTGGTTTTGTAATGCTGATTTAGCCAGCATTGATTTTGCTGTCCAAAGAATCAAGTTATGAATGAATACAAGGCTTGTATATATTGGGGGAGGGGTTGTGACCAAGACAACAAATGTTTTGAAACAAAGAGAACCTGTTGAAGTTAAAGCCCGGCGTGTGTATCTTTGTAAATAAGAACCTCTTCATATGATCTTATGCATAAGTTACACAGCCTTAAGTTGCACGCCCAAAGTGAGAATTGTTAGTGCTGTTGGGGAAGGTTTAAACTGGAGTGGCAGGGGGATGGGAACCTGAGCGGGGAGTCAGAAGGGAGTAAAGTTGAGAGCAGAAAGAGAGGGGAGGACCCAGGGGAAATTTACAATACAAATATTACAAACAGTTGTTCAAGAACAAGTGAAAGGGAAAAGCGTAGAGCAGCAGAACGAAAGTGTACTTTAGACACTACAGATAAAGTGAAAACTAGAAGGTGCAAGGCGATTAACCCAGCATCAAAGCTGAAGGTCAGGCTAGGGTGTGTGGCCCAACTCAGAGTTCCATATACAAATGCACCAAGTATAAGGAATAAATTAAATGAACTACAGGCACAGATTCAAATTGGGGGGTATGACATGATAGCTATTACTGAGACATGGCTGCAGGGAAAATGGAAGAGGGGGAGGAGTAGCCTTAATGATTAGAGATGAAATCAATTCAATGATAAAGGAGGATATAAAGAGAGGTAAGCAGCCAACAGAGACCTTATGGGTTGAATTGAGAAATAGGAAAGGATCTAAGACTATAGTGGGAGTTGTATATAGGACCCCTGGCAGCAGCTCTGAAGTGCTAGATTGTATAAATGCAGAGATTAGACAAGCGTGTAAGAAAGGCATAGTTGTCTTAATGGGGGACTTTAACCTTCACATAGATTGGGAAAAGCAGACTAGCAACTGTCAGAAAGGTAGTGAATTTGTTGAGTGTGTCCGGGATAGTTTTCTACAGCAGTATGTCCTAGAGGCAACAAGGGGGCAAGCCATACTAGATTTAGTAATGAGTAATGAAGCAGATTTAGTTAACGGCTTAACTGTACGCGAACATCTATCCAATAGTGATCATAACATGATCGAGTTCAATGTAGTGTTTGAAAGGGAAAAAAGTGAATCAGCTGCTAAGATTCTAGACTTGGGTAAGGCCGACTTCAATGGGATGAGACAGAGACTGTCCACAATAAACTGGGCAAATCTGTTAATGGGTAAAACGACTGATGATCAGTGGGAAATGTTTAAAGAAACATTTAACGTGATACAGAATCGGTATATACCCCTGAGGGGCAAGAACTCTACTTGCCAAAAAAAACAGCCATGGAGAACTAAAGAGGTAAGGGACAGTATAAGACATAAAGAAAGGGCATACAAAATGGCAAAAAATGGCACAGATCCTGGCGAATGGGAAAGATACAAAGATCAACAAAGGGTCACAAAACAGATAGTAAGAGCTACAAAAAGAGAGTATGAAAAGAAACTTGCAAGGGATATCAAAACCAATATGAAGAACTTTTATAGTTATATTAGGAAAAAGAGGGTGGTCAGGAGGAGTGTTGGCCCCTTAAAAACTGAAAGTGGGGATACTGTCATTGACAATGGAGAAATGGCGGACATGTTGAACAATTATTTTGCATCAGTATTTACAGTCGAAAAAGAGGATAGCATGCCGGAAATCCCAAGAAAACTAATATTGGGGACAGGGACTCGATAAAATTAATATAAGTAAAGCAACAGTAATGAAGAAAATAATAGCACTAAAGAGTGACAAATCCCCAGGACCAGATGGTTTCCATCCCAGAGTTTTAAAGGAAGTAGGTGAGCAGATTGCAGATGCCCTAACTATAATCTTTCAAAGTTCTCTAGATTCAGGAACTGTCCCTCTAGATTGGAAAATTGCACATGTCACTCCGCTTTTTAAGAAAGGAGAGAGAGGGAAACCAGGGAATTATAGACCAGTTAGCCTAACATCTGTTGTGGGGAAAATGCTGGAGTCTATAATTAAGGATAGGGTGACTGAACACTTCGAGAATTTTCAGTTAATCAGAGAGAGCCAGCATGGATTTGTGAAAGGTAGGTCATGCCTGACAAACCTGATTGAATTTTTTGAAGAGGTGACTAAAGTAGTGGACAGGGATGTTATTTATATGGACTTCCAGAAGGCATTTGAAAAGGTCCCACATAAGAGACTGTTAGCTAAGATAGAAGCCCATGGAATTGAGGGAAAAATACGGACTTGGTTAGGAAGTTGGCTGAGCGAAAGCCGACAGAGAATAGGGATAATGGGTAGGTACTCACATTGGCAGGATGTGATTAGTGGAGTCCCGCAGGGATCTGTCTTGGGGCCTCAATTATTCACAATATTTATTAACGACTTAGATGAAGGCATAGAAAGTCTCATATCTAAGTTTGCCAATGACACAAAGATTGGTGACATTGTAAGCACTGTAGATGAAAACATAAAATTACAAAGTGAGATTGATAGATTAGGTGAATGGGCAAAACTGTGGCAAATGGAATTCAATGTAGACAAATGTGAGGTCATCCACTTTGGATCAAAAAAGGATAGAACAGGGTACTTTCTAAATGGTAAAACATTAAAAACAGTGGATGTCCAAACGGAATTAGGGGTTCAGGTACATAGATCATTGAAGTGTCATGAACAGGTGCAGAAAATAATCAATAAGGCTAATGGAATGCTGGCCTTTATATCTGGAGGACTAGAGGACTAGGGAGCAGAAGTTATGCTGCAGCTATACAAAACCCTGGTTAGACCGCACCTGGAGTACTGTGAGCAGTTCTGGGCACCGCACCTTTGGAAGAACATATTGGCCTTGGAGGGAGTGCAGCGTAGGTTTACTGGAATGATACCCAGACTTCAAGGGTTAAGTTACGAGGAGAGATTACACAAATTGGGGTTGTATTCTCTGGAGTTTCGAAGGTTAAGGGGTGATCTGATCGAAGTTTATAAGATATTAAGGGGAACAGATAGGGTGGATAGAGAGAAACTATTTCCGCTGGTTGGGGATTCTCGGAGTAGGGGGCACAGTCTAAAAATTAGAGCCAGACCTTTCAGGAGCGAGATTAGAAAACATTTCTACACACAAAGGATGGTAGAAATTTGGAACTCTCATCCGCAAATGGCAATTGATACTAGCTCAATTGCTAAATTTCAATCTGAGATAGATAGCTTTTTGGAAATCAAAGGTATTAAGGGATATGGGCCAAAGGTAGGTATATGGAGTTGGATCACAGATCAGCCATGATCTAATCAAATGGCGGAGCAGGTTCGAGGGGCTGAATGGCCTACTCCTGTTCCTATGTTCCTTTGTTGCTTTACTATTGCAAGCAATCTTTTACCTTCCAACTGCCTATGTAAAAGTTGTGAGTGAGTAGTTTTTATACCATTGTGCAAAAATATGTAATCCATCCAATTGTCTAATTATACAGTCACAAATGACGCACAACTTGTTTGAAGCAGCATGAATGTTCGATCATTTGCACAGTTTGAACAATTATGAGGCTGCCATTGCCATATACGTTACCAGAAGTTCAGAAAACTATTTGTTGCACCGACAGCAAAACACACAATTGCAAAAAAAGGAGTTCAGGAAATTTGAAGCTAAAGATTCTCAGCCCGTCCGGCTCAGTAAGTGCAGGAAGATGGGCCAGTATACAAATACACAGGGTCCTAGCTTTCCACCTCCATAACATCGTACGTCTCCGCCCCTGCCTCAGCTCATCTGCTGCTGAAACCCTCATCCATGCATTTGTGTCAAATTTTGTTTGATAATCCCTTCTGTGAAGTGCCTTGGGTTATTTTATTACGTTAAAGGTGCTATATAAATGCACGTTGTTGTTGTTGCTATTGTTGCACGGGAATTCCCATGGAGCCTTGCGCACAGCAAAGTCCCACTGACAGCAATGAGATGAATGAGCAAATAATCTCTTTCGCTGGTGTTTGTTGAGGGCTAAATGTTGGCCTGGTCACTGAGAGAACTACCCAGCACTTCTTCAAATTGTGCCATGTAATCGTTTATATCCACAGAGCCTTGGTTTAGCATCTCATCCCAATGACAGCACCTCTGACAGCATTGCACTGAAGTATCTGCCTAGGTTCAGGTCTCTGGAGTGGGTCTTTAATCCATAGCCATATCATTCAGAGGAGACATTTTTGTTTGCTTTTTTATAGCCTTATTAAACTGTGTCGCTACTTTAGTGATTTGTGTATCTGTACTCCCAGATTCCTCTGCTTCTCTACCCCTTTTAGATTCTTATTATCCAAGCAATATGTGGCCCCCTTATTCTTCCTACCATAATGTACCACCTCACACTTATCTATATTGGAATGCATTTGCCAATTACATGCCCATTCTGCATGTTTATTAATATCTTCCTGTATTTTGTTGCAATCCTCCTCGGTATTAACTATGCCCCCAATTTCGTGTCGCCTGCAAATTTTGAAATTGTACTTCTGATTCCCAAGTCCAAATTGTTTATGTAAATGGTGAACAACAGTGGTCCCAGCACCGAACACCACTTCCTACCTTTTGCCAGTCTGAGTAGCTACTCTTAACCCCTACTCTTTGTTTTCTGTTTTGTCGCCAGCTTGCCATCCATTCTGCTACTTGTCCCCTGACTCCACATGCTCTGACCTTAGTCATTAGTCTACTATGCGGTACCTTATTGAAGGTCTTTTGAAAATCCAAATATATTACATCTACTGCATTACCCTTGTCTACCCTTTCTGTTACTTCTTCAAAGAATTCAATAAGGTTGGTCAAGCCTGACCTTCCCTTTTTTCAATCCGTGCTGACAACTCTTCCTTATATTTTCAGTTTCTAGATGTTTTTCTATTACATCTTGAGTAAAGATTCCATCACCTTTCCTACCACCGACGTTAAGCTAATTAGTCTTTAGTTCCCTGGACTTGTTCATCTCCCTTTTTAAATATAGGAATTATATTCGCTGTCAGACAGTCCTCTGGCACTATTCCCTTTTCTAATGAATTTTTATATATATGTAATAGAGCCTCTACTATCTCTTCCCTAACTTACTTTAATATGCATGGAGACAATCCATCCGGACGAGGGTTTTTATCCTATCTAAGTTTGATTAGTTTATCCATTATCTCCCCCCTTTCTATCGTAAATGTCGTTATATCTTTTTTGATCTCTTCTTCTAATGTCATACACACCATTTTAGTCTTCATCTTCATGGTAAATACTGAGGCAAAGTAATTACTTAATAATTTTCGCTGTCATAACCTGTGAGTTTATCGTATGTATCCCTTAGTGATCCTATCCCTATCCTGATTTTTCTTTTGTTATTTATGTGTCTGTAGAATACTTTATTGTTTCTTTTTATATTCCTTGATAATTTAATTGTGTAGTTTCTCTTTGCTTTCCTAATTTTTTTTAACTTCTTTCCTAACCTTTTCATATTCCCTTTTATCATCCTCACCTTTGTTGTCTATTTACTTAGTGTATGCCTTTTTCTTTAGCTTCAATTTTGCCCTTATTTCTTTATTCATCTAAGGAGAGATGATTTATTAATTACTGACTAGTTTGATCTTGCTTTTTAGTGTGATATATCTCTCCTGGATTCTATTGATCGCCGTTTTAAATGTTTCCCACTGCTGTTCTATTTCTGTTTTTTATCAGTAAATTTTTCCAGCTTATTTTCCCTAGTTCCATTCTCATCCCCTTAAAATCAGTTTTTTTCCAATTTATTACTTTGGGCTTTGTCTTACTTTTGACGCTCTAAATCTTTATCGTAAACCTTATTATGTTTTGATTGCTAGTGCCTAGATGTTCCCTGATGCTTACTTTTTTTAGATGTTCTGGTTCATATCCCATTACTAGATCCAGGAGTGCTTCCTCTCCTGTTGGGAGTTTTACATACTGGGTAAGAAAGGAGTCCTGCACACATTGTAAAAACTCCATTCCCTTTACCTACCACTTCTTGCCAGTTTATTTGGGGGTAGTTAAGATCTCATGATTATTATTCTATGTCCATTATTCATTTCATATATTTGCTTGCATATTTCTTTCTTCACCTCCTTTCCACTATGAGGTGGTCTGTAGCATACCCCTATT
The DNA here is from genome assembly GCF_035084215.1 of Heptranchias perlo. NCBI lineage: Eukaryota > Metazoa > Chordata > Chondrichthyes > Hexanchiformes > Hexanchidae > Heptranchias > Heptranchias perlo. The sequence continues at coordinate 108,325,300 of NC_090327.1, forward strand.
AGTCTGATCAAATCCCTTCTTATCTTTCATTTCAATCCATATGGATTCTGTTTCTAATCTTCAGTTAGTTATGCCCCTTTTTTCTACTGCCATTATGTTATCTCTCATTAATAAAGCTACTCCACCCCACTGCTTTCTTCCCTATCCTTTCTGATTATATTATAGACTGCAGTATTAGTTGCCAGTCCTGTTCATTATGTAGCCATGTTTCAATTATTCCTACTACATCTGGTTCCTCATTACAGATTATTGTCTCCAGTTCCCCCGTTTTATTTTGGACATTGTGTACATTGCTGTACAGGCAGTTTAATTTGTTTTTAATAGTTGTTCCTTTTACTTTATTTTTAACAGTCCTTTTATACTCCTGTTTTATAACTTTATTTGTTCCTTGACCGTTTATGTTATCTTTATTCCTTACCATCCTCTGAGCTTTACACTCGTCTCCTGTTTCTTTTATCTTTAAGCTTTTGTTATTGCTACCAGATCCCTCCCCCCATCTTGCTAGTTTAAATCCTTATGCACTGCCCTATTTATCCTTTTCGCTAGGACTCTGGTCTCATTCCAGTTCAGATGGAGCCCGTCCAAGCAGTACAGCTCTTTCCTGCCCCCATACTGGTGCCAAAGTCCCATGAAATGGAACCATTCCTTCCCACACCACTCTTTCAGCCACACATTCACCTTTCTGATCTGCCTATCCCTATGCCAATTAGCACGTGGATCGGGTGGTAATCCTGAGATTACCACCCATGAGATCCTGCTTTTTAATTTAGTTCCTAGTTCCTTAGCAGGATCTCCTCCCTGTTCTTCCCTATGTCATTGATCCCCACATGAACTACAACAACTGGATGATCCTCCCCTCTTTCCAAGTTCCTCTCCAGTTAACATAAGAACATAAGAAATAAGAGCAGGAGTATACCATATGGCCCCTCGAGCTTGCTCTGCCATTCATTAAGATCATGGTTGATCTTTGACCTCAACTCCAGTTTCCCGCCCGATCCCCATATCCTTTGATTCCCCTTGAGTCTAAAAATCTGTCTATCTCAGCCTTGAATATACTCAATGACTGAGCATCCAGAGCCCTCTGGGATAGAGAATTTCAAAGCTTCACAACCGTCTGAGTGAAGAATTTCACTCGGTTAATCCCGGGGATGAGGGGGTGGACATATGAGGAGAGGTTGAGTGGATTGGGACTCTACTCATTGGAGTTCAGAAGAATGAGAGGCGTTCTTATTGAAACATATAAGATTGTGAAGGGGCTTGATCAGGTGGATGCGGTAAGGATGTTCCCAAGGATGGGTGAAACTAGAACTAGGGGGCATAATCTTAGAATAAGGGGCTGCTCTTTCAAAACTGAGATGAGGAGAAACTTCTTCACTCAGAGGGTGGTAGGTCTGTGGAATTTGCTGCCCCAGGAAGCTGTGGAAGCTACATCATTAAATAAATTTAAAACAGAAATAGACAGTTTCCTAGAAGTAAAGGGAATTAGGGGTTACGGGGAGCGGGCAGGAAATTGGACATGAATTTAGATTTGAGGTTAGGATCAGATCAGCCATGATCTTATTGAATGGCGGAGCAGGCTCGATTGGCCTACTCCTGCTCCTAGTTCTTATGTTCTTATGTTCCTCCTCATCTCAGTCTTAAATGGCCAACTCCTTATCCTGAGACTATGCCCCCTATTCCTAGACTCTCCAGCCAGGGGAAGCAGCTTCTCAGCATCTACCCTGTCAAGCCCTCTAAGAATGTTATATGTTTCAATGAGATCACCTCTCATTCTTCTAAACTCCAGAGACATTCTACTCAATCTCTCCTCATAGGATAACCCTCTCATCTCAGGAATCAATCTATTGAACCTTCGTTGCACCGCCTCTAAGGCAAGTATATCTTTTCTTAGAGAAGGAGAACAAAACTGTACACAGTACTCCAGGTGAGGTTTCACCAAAGCCCTATACAATTGTAGCAAGACTTCCTTACTCTTGTACTCCAACCCCCTTGCAATAAAGGCCAACATACCATTAGTCTTCCGAATTGCTTGCTGTACCTGCATGCTAACTTTTTGTGTTTCTTGTACAAGGACACCCGAATCTCTCTGAATGCCAAATTTAATAATTTCTCACCATTTAAAAAAATTCTGTTTTTCTATTCTTTCTACCAAAGTGTATAACCTCACATTTCCCCACATTATAGTCCACCTGCTACCTTCTTGCCCACTCACTTAATCTGTCTATGTCCCTTTGCAGACTCTTTGTGTTCTCCTCACAGCTTACTTTCTCACCTAGCTTTGTATTGTCAGCAAACTTGGCTACATTACACTCGGTCCCTTTATCTATGTCATTAATATAGATTGTAAATAGCTGAGGTCCAAGCACCGATCCTTGCCAACCGGAAGATGACTCATTTATCCCTACTCTCAGTTTTTTGTCCGTTAACCAATCCTCTATCCATGCTAATATAACACCCTCAACTCCATGAGCCTTTATCTTGCGTAAAATCCTTTTATGTGGCAGCTTATCGAATGCGTTCTGAAAATCCATATATACTACATCCACTGGTTCCCCTTTATCTACTCTGTTAGTTACATCCTCAAAAAACTCTAATAAATTTGTCAAACTCGATTTCCCTTTTATAAAACCGTGTTGACTCTGCCTAATCATATTATGATTTTCTAATGCCCTGTTACTATGGGCTCGATTTTACCGTCGGGTTTCCTGTGGGTTTCCAGCGGGCGGGCCCCGAAAATCCCGATATCCAGTCACGTGACCGGGATCCCGCCACGATCCCGCCCACTTCCGGGTTCCCCGATGACGTGCGGGGGTGCGTGCGTGGCCCCCGCTGGTGGGAATCCCGCAGGCAATTAAAGCCAGCGGGATGCCACTTGAGGTCATTTATTTCGCTTGTTCAGGACATTAACTGACCTGATTGAGGGACTGTGTGTGATTTTGGGGAAACATGGGTCTGTTTCACACACTGGGGGAAACAGTCCTAGTTGAACTGGACGTGTTTCAGCCGTCAGCGTGTGGCAGCTGCAAAGGTCCATTTGACAGGTGGGGGGGGGGGGGAGACCCTCACCCATTGCAGGAGGCCGCTCTGTCACTTGGGACAAAGTTTGGCCTCCACCACCCACCTCCGGACGCTCAAAGTCACCAACCTGCACACTCACCCCGGGGTCCGGAGACATGTGCCTACCTTGCGGACCCCCTCAGATGTACATATTGCGGATGGGGGCCGCTGTAGCTGCAGTCATGACCCCCTCGGAGGGCAAACAGCATCACCAGCCTCGCCATCCACGCCGTCCACCTCTGACACGTGGAGCTCCACAACAGAGTGCTGTGACACATCCACCTGTACAGCAGGAGGGAGGGCTACCACAGAGAGAGACGCGTCGCAGAGGGCACTACCCTCGCCACAGGGTCCACAGACCGAGGCGCAGCTCCCCGGACCTCTCCGAGCAGCAGTGCACACAGAGGCGCAGATTCACTCGACATGTAGTCATGGAGATCTGCAGGCTCTTTCATGCCGAGCTGCTCCTGGCTGGCCCCAGCACCATCTGCTTACCTGTCGCTGCCAAAGTCACCACTGCCCTCCACAACTTCTCCTCCGCATCCTTCCAGGGTGCAGCCGGGTACACCGCCGATGTCTCTCAGTCGTCTGCGCGGAAGAGCCCTGCAAATACACCTGCACCTACTCTGCAGTAACACAATGGGTGGCATCAGTGGTGGGTCCTCATAGTGATACCCAGGAGCGGGCATTATTGAACACAACAGACAGGATTCGCGGAGACATGGCAGTGGTGGTGCCAATATAATGTGTGATGTTTGTTGCTCTGAAATTCAATATAGGTAACACCCATGGCAAACCCTCAGACACCCTTGTGCATCCCCTTCATGCTCACGACACGTTTGCCGTACGCTGCCTACTGCACATATGCGATGCATGCCCTGTGGCTGCAGCACAGGTGGTGGCAGGTTGAGTGAGGCTGGCCGTGAGAGAGATGCACGAGAGGGTGAGTATGGGATAGAGCCATGAGATTGTATGAGGATTGGGTTGCGTGTTAGTGGCGGGTGAGTACTGGTGTGGTGAGTAGGTGCAGGTAAGATGAGGATGGGGTTTGAGTGGGTATGAGGGGTGATGTGACAGAGTAGTGTTGGCGGTGCCGAAGGAGATGTGGGGTGGGGGCAGTGTTGTGGCAGACGGAGTGTAGGGGAAAGACTACGTGTTCTCACTGTGGCTGACCTACTGAGGTCATTGGAGCGCCTCCTGCACTGTATGCAGGTGGGCGATATGTTGGTGGTGCAGGTGACCCCCTCTGCCACCTCGAGCGAGGCCTTCTTGGTGGCAGAGGCAGGCCGCTTCCTCCTGCCCGCCGGGTGGAAGATCTCTGTCCTCCCCCTCCTCCTCACCCCATCTGATGATACCTGGGGTGAGGCATCATTAAACTGGGAGCAGCCTTCCTCCTGGGCTGCTCCATGCTGTAATTTGTTCCATTGGTTGCAGCATCTGTCAGTGGAGGACTGCCCCTTTAACTAGAGAGCCTCCAGCTGACAGATCGTACTGCGCATGCGCAGCCCGCCCGACGCGCAGACCAGCAGCGTGGACCCCGGAGGAGGAGGTAAGTGATTCCAATTAGTGGATTGCCTGCTACGATCGCGCGGGCAACCCACTAATTTCACCGGGCGCGGAGGCCACGCACCCGAAACCCAACCCGCCGGAAACCGGCAGGCCTGCTAAAATCAGGCCCTATGTCCTTAATAATAGATTCCAGTATTTTCCCGATGACTGATGTCAGGCTAACTGGTCTATAGTTTCCTGTTTTCTCTCTCCCTCTTTTCTTGAACAGCGGTGTTACATTTGCAAGCTTCCAATCCACTGGGACCGTTCTAGAATCTAGGGAATTTTGGAAGATCACAACCAGTGCATCCACTATCTCTGCAGCCACCTCTTTTAAAACCCTAGGATGTAGGCCATCAGGTCTGGGGATTTGTTGGCTTTTTGTCCCATTAATTTCTGCAGTACTTGTTCTTTACTAATCTTAATTACTTTAAGTTCCTCAATCTAATTAGCCCCTTGGATCCCCACTATTTCCGATATGTTTTTGTGTCTTCTACTGTGAAGACATATACAAAATATTCATTTAATTCTCTGCCATTTCCTTATTCTCCAATTTAATTTCTCCTGTCTCTGCCTCTAAGGGACTCACATTTACTTTCGCTGAACTCTTCCTTTTTATATACTTGTAGAAGCTCTTACAATCTGCTTTCATATTTCTTGCTAGTTTATTCTCATTCTATTTTCTCCCTCTTTCTCAATTTCTTGGTCATCCTTTGCTGATTTCTAAAACCCTCCCAATCCTCAGGCTTACTACTCTTTTTGGCAACAATTTAAGCCTCTTCTTTTAATCTAATACTATCCTTAACTTCTCTGGTTAGCCACGGATGGATCACTTTTCCTGTGGAGTTTATATTCCTCAAGGGAATGTATATTCGTTGAGAATAATGAATCATTTCTTTAAATTTTCGCCATTGCTTATCTACCGTCATATCTTTTAATGTAATTTCCCAATCTACCTTAGCCAACATGCCCCTCATACATACGTAATTGGCTTTGTTTAAATTTAAGACCCTAGTTTATGACTTAACTACATCACTTTCAAACTCAATATGAAATTCTATCATATTATGATCACCCCTCCCCAGAGGATCCTTAACGATAAGATTACTAATTAACCCTATCTCATTATACAATAATGAGTCTCTCTCTCCCTCAATCTCTCTCTCTGTCTCTCTCTCTCTCTCCCTCCACCTCCCCCTCTTTCTCTCTCTCCCTCAGTCTCTCTCACTCTCTCTCTCCCTCTCTCCCTCGCTCTCTCTCCCTCAGTCTCTCTCTCTCTCTCCCCCTCCGCCTCCCCCTCTTTCTCTCTCTCCCTCAGTCTCTCTCTCTCCTTCAGTCTTTCTCACTCTCCCTCCCTCAGTCTCTCTCTCTCTCCCTCGCTCTCTCCCCCTCAGTCTCTCTCTCTCCCTCCTTCAGCCTCTCTCTCTCTCCCTCCTCCTCCCTCTCTCCCTCAGTTTCTCTCTCTCTCCCTCACTCTCTCTCTCTCTCTCCCTCGCTCCCTCTCTCTCTCCCTCAGTCTCTCTCTCTCCCTTGTTCCCTCTCTTTCTCGCCCTCAGTCTCTGTCTCTCTCTCCCCCTCAGTTTCTGTCTCTCTCTCTCTCTCCCTCAGTCTCTCTCTCTCTCTCCCTCAGTCTCCCTCTCTCTCTCAACAACTTGGGACAGAACCTGTATCTTCCAGACTTCTGTCCCTCTTATAAAGCTACAGCAAATTCCGATCAGGGTGGGTGTAATCGCTTCTTCTGCCCACCTTCTTTGTCCCAACAGTAGTTTGGGGATATGTTTGGGGACATTCCCAAACTACCGTGGGAATTTCACTGGATGTGCCTGTGATAGGCCTAGTAGTACCTATATCTATGGAGAACAGGTGTAGGTGCAGTTCTGCACTGCATATAGCCCCCACAATGTCAATTTCAAGTGGAAATTGGTCCCGGGGGATCAACTGATCTTTGAATCAGAGCTTGGTACTGTTGGATCTGAAGAGAAGCTGCCATTTACCTTCTAACTCCAGCCATGGCAGGCCTTGTGGCTTCTTCCCTCAGACTGGCACTGTGCCTCTCTGAGATTTGCTGTTCACACAGGGTGGTCACCCGTGTTGTACTGTTTCAGCCATAGGCACTCGTCCACATATGGTGAGGGACTTCAGTTATGTGGAGAGACTAGAGAAGCTGGGGTTTTTCTCCTAAGAGCAGAGCAGAGAAGGTTATGGGGAGAATTAATAGAGGTGTTCAAAATTATGAGGGGTTTTGATAGAGTAAATAAGGAGAAATTGTTTCCACTGGCAGGAGGGTTGGTAACCATAGGACACAGATTTAAAGTAAATGGCTAGAGGGGAGATGAGGAGAAATATTTTTTATCCAACGTGTTGTTATAATCTGGAATGCACTGCCTGAAAGGGTGGTGGAAGCAGATTCAATAGTAATTTTCAAAAGAGAATTGGATAAATACTGGAAAAGGAAAATTTTGCAGGGCTATGGGAATAGAGCAGGAGAGTGGAACTAAATGGGCCAAATGGCCTCCTTCTGTGCTATAAGATTCTATGACCCTGTTCCTAGGATTTGGGACAGGGTCATGGTGATATCAAATCATTGGATGAAATTCCCCCTCCCTATTTCCATAATCATTTGTTTGAACTGATTAGTACAATATCCTAAATAGCACCACAGCCATGCATTATTACTGAAATGAATACTATTAAATACTAATGTTGAAGTAAACATGCTGATTGCTGTGCATATTCCTAAAAATGTCATTACAGATAGTTTTTCTCTTGCAGACCAACTTTCATGGCTTTTGTTATTCCCAAAATGTGCTTGGTAGATTGAAAGTACTCTCACTACACAAAAATTAAGTTGAATAAGTGTTACTTGTCTCTCCTTTTTTAACACGCTCTCTGGTATACACAAGATCACACTGTGCATTTTCTATAAAATAGGGTGCATTGTAACGAATATACAATTGTGTGGTCAATTATATTGCAACTGTAATAATGGTGCTGACGGAGTCAATAGCTTGTTAAACAGCCATTTCGCATAAATCAGGCCAATTCAGTTGTGGTGCAATTTTGTGGGCTAATAAGGAAATGCAGGGAATTCACAAAACTGCTAGTTATAGTGTGAGGGGCCCAGAGAAATGCTGGGGGTAGGGGCCAACCCATGTATAATCAGAGGGCACCGCAGCCATGTGTATCAGGGACTTTGGTTATGGAGCACTAAACCATAAACTGTAGCAGAAAAAGTTAGTGTCATTGTCACTTTTTCTGTTATTGGCAAAGCAGTACTGATGTTGCTTCTTGGCTGCAGGAGATGGCACAGTCCTTCAGTGGCATACCTCTTACGTTTAGTCTCCTCACAAAGTACTCCTCGATGAGGTAGTGGTAAACATGCTGCCTGGGGTAATAGTTTTGCTGCAGTGAAGTACAGATGGCTGGAAAATAGCACAGAACACCTCTCTTGATCGAAGTTGCTTCCACAGAAAGTGTGGGAAAGGAGAACATACGAAAATGACAGACAGAAAAAGACCAACTGGTCCATCTTGCCTATCCTATACAGCTATGATGCCTTGTGCATCATGATACAGAAACTCTCTGCCCAACTGGAACCATGTAATCTCCTGGGAGAGGTGAAAAAAAGTCCAGGCCAATTAGGGAATAAATTTAGTGAAAATTTAGGTGATCAAAACTCAGGCAGGAGACCACATTGAATCTTGGGCCCCGATATTAACGGGGAGGCAGGATGGCAGCGGGGGGCGGGGGGGGGGGGGGCGGGGGTGGAGGGGCGATTGGGCGCGTGGGTAACCCGCCCAGTAAAATCCGTCCGTTCCCCACGCGATTGCGGGTAAATTGGAGCCATTTAATGTGGCTTCGGGTTTCCCGTCAGAAATCTGCGCAGCGGGCAGACTGCGCATCCATTCACAGGCTGTCAGCTGGAGGAGCCCTATTTAAAGGGGCAGTCCTCCAATGGCTGCTCCTGGAGCAAACACACAAAATTACACAATGGAGCAGCCCAGGGAAAAGGCTGCTCCTAGATTCAGTGATGCCTCACTCCAGGTGCTAATGGATGGGGTGAGGAGGAGGAGGGATGTATTTTACCTGGCAAACCGGAGGAAGTGGCCTGCCTCTGCCACCAAGAAGGCTTGGCTCGAGGTGGCAGAGGAGGTCACCAGCAGCAGCAACATCTACCGCATCTGGATACAGTACAGGAAGCGCTTCACTTATTTTCCTACACTCCGTCTTCCACATCACCGCCCCCACCCCACAATTCATTCTGCACTGCCAATACTGCTCTATCACATCACTCCTCACACCCACTCAAAGCTCATCCTCAACTTATCTGCACTTACTCACCACTTCCTCACCTCCCCAGTACTCATCCCAGCACTACCACTCAACCCAATCTTCATACAATGTCATGGCTCTGTCTCATACTCACCCTCTAATGCATCTCTTTCACGGTCAGCCGCACCCAAACCAATGCATTCAGGGGTTGGCCACGTCACCATCCCTCACTCATGCCTCTCTACTTTCTCCCCTGATAGAACAGAGCCCAGAGTGCACGGGAGAGGGCAAGGACCGGAGGTGGTCCGCAACATCCAGTCATCCTCATAGACGCGGAGCAGGAGGCTCTGGAACTGAGCCGCACCCTCGAGTGGTTGTCCGTCTGGGACGTCTGGTGATAGAACTTTAATATTCAGCACACACAATATCAATTGATGTTAACATGCCTTGCCATCTTCAGCACCTCAACATCTGTCATCATGTTTAATATTGCCTTCTGTTCTCTTACAGGGCCTTCAGCGTCGTCGGCGGAGGGCGATTCCTCAGAGGACCTGCTGGCCTCTGAGGGGGCACCGTCACATCTGAGCGAGCCATCCACCAGTATAGATACACACACCTCGGTGGGTCCCCGTCCTCAGTTAGTTGAGGTCGCAAATGGTGAGTCACCACACACATGTGAGCACGAGCAGACACTGGTGGCAGGGGCAGCTGCGGAGAGTCCGCCTCAGTGGGAGCACTCTTCGCCAGGCTCTGGTCAGCTGGACACAGATGCTGAACCCTGGGGGCCATCCTTTAAAAGGAGAACGATCGAAGGGCAGCAGCACATTTGCAAGGCGCTGGAACAGGTTCCACGCGCACTCTCCACAATCGCGCAGAGGATGGAGGAGTCCAACTCCTGCATGAATGGAATGGTGGCACAGGTAAGGGAGGGCATCTCTGAGATTGGGTCACAGGGACGTGAGGGCATCTCTGAGATTGTGTCGCGGGTAAGTGCGGGAATGTCTGCGATGGAGAGAAGGCTAGCCTCCATGGAGCTTCTAGCACGGCTCACAAATGAGTCCATTCAGGCCCTGACAACGGCCGCTCGGACTCAGGGTGAACAACATTCTGCCGCCTTAAACAGGCAGACAGATACTCTGGCACTGGCCTTACAAGGCTTCACACATGTCCCCCAAACTGTCATCCAGCAGAGTGATAAGAGTGGTGTGGGCTTGGCCCAGGGGAGTGAAGATGTGGAAAGGGGACTTGGAAGTGGGGACGCCACTCAAAGCGCCCCCGTCTCACCCGTTGCCCCCCTCTCAACCAGTATCCGCAATGCTGCCTCCTCTTCAGGGGCCAAGTCTGCCCCTGCACAGGTGCAGGTGGAACAGTCTTTGGGGGGGCCCTTACGGGCACTGAAACCCAGAGGGCGTCGGCCCAAAGCATTTAATTGTTCAGGGCATGAACAAGAGCAACCTGCCATTACCTCTGCTGCAGCCACAGGGGATGCACCATGTAGGAGTAGTCGTAAGCGAAAGGCGAAGGTTTTGTGAGCACAAAGGGGATGCACAAGGGGGTTTGACGGTTGGTCATGTTTTTTATTTATGTTTGCTTTTTGTTAATCACACATTAAATATTATTATTGCCACCACTACTGCTACGTCTTGGCCATGCTTGACAGGCTTGTGTAATAAGGCCCTTTCAAGAGGTTCACCATGAAGGCCCACACTTGATACCACCCATTGGGTCACTCTACAGTGGGTTGATGTGTAGTTGCAGGACTGTTTTGTGCAGGGGTGGTGGTGGTGGGGAGCTGGTGTAGCCGCTCCTCTGTCCAGGTGATGAGGACTGAACTCTTCACACTGTCTGATGTTAGGAGAACCGTTCACGTATCAGTGACTCCCTGGCCTCATGAGTAGCCAGGTGAGCTGCTGTTCTGCCCATGGGTTGCTCCTCCTCCTCTGCCTCCTCCTCCTCCGCCTCGTCCTCATCCTCCTCCACCTCCTCCTCCTCCTCCTCCTCCTTAATGTGGGTGGCAGATGTGGATGGGGCCTCCTCCAGGGCACCCCTCTCTGTTGTGCCATGTTGTTCAGGGCACAACACATGACTATAATGCATCCCACTCTGTCTGGTACGTTTTGAAGCGCTCCCCCAGAATGATCAAGGCACCTGAAGCGCATCTTGAGCAGCCCTATAGCATGTTCAATTGTAAACCTGGTAGCGATGTGGCTGTTGTTATATCGATGCCCTTGCTCGGTGGTGGGGTTCCTCAGAGGTGTCATGAGCCACATGTGCAGGGGGTATGCCTTGTCCCCGAGGAACCAGCCCTTGCGGGTGTTGGGTGCGTGGAAGAGGGGCAGGGTGTTGGACTCCCGAAGGGGGAAGGAATCGTGGCAACTGCCAGGGAATCTGGCGCACACGTGAAGGAATCTCTTGCGGTGGTCACAGATGAGCTGAGCGTTGATGGAGCGATAGCCCTTCCTGTTGATGAACAGTCCTGGCTCGTGTGGAGGTGCTCGTATTGCTATATGGGTGCAATCAATTACACCCTGCACCTGTGGGAAGCCAGCCACAGCGTGGAATCCCACTGCCCTCTCCGTCTTGCTGAGGTCATCCATGGGGAAGTTGACGTAGTGCGAGGCCCTGTGAAACAAGCCGTCGGTGACCTGCCTTATGCACTTGTGTGCAGACGACTGAGAGACCCCGGAGATGTCCCCGGTGGCACTCTGGAACGATCCGCAGGTGAAGAAGTTGAGGGCAGTGACTTTGACAGCGACAGGTAAGGTGATGCTGCTCGGGCCAGCCGGGAGCAGCTCGGCATGAAGGAGGCTGCAAATGTCTGCGACTACCTGGCGACTGAGTCTGAGCCTCCGTATGCACTGTTCCTCAGAGAGGTTCAGGAAGCTGAGCCTTGCGAGTAGTGTCTCCAGAGACATCGCTCTCTCTGTTGTTGCCTTCTGTGCTCTTGTGCAGGTGCCTGTGGCGCAGCACTGTGTTGTGGAGTTCCATGTGGCGGAGGTGGACGGCGTGCCTGGCGAGGCTGGTGATGTTGCTCGTCCTCGGATGAAGTGATGAATGCAGCTATGGCACCCCCCATCCTGACGGTGTGAGTTTGATGGGGTCGGCAAAGTAGGTAAATGTGTTTGCACAGCAGGGTTTTGGGTGTAAATTAAGAATTTTGAGTGGAAAGACAAAGGTGTTGCAGCCAAAACTTTGTCTGAAGTGACAGAGTGCCCTGCTGCAATAAATGAGGTTTTCTCCCCACCTGTCAAATACTCATTTGCTTCTCCCACTGGCTGCTGGCTGAAACACTTCTGCTAGAACAGGGAGTGTTTCCCACAGCACGGGAAACACGCTGAGGGTCCTTCAAAATTGCACCCCTGCCAAAATGTCCACTCAGTGAGGTCTCTCAAGTACCTCAACTATCTGACTAACTATGTAAATTATCATCCTGCTGGCTTTAATTGCCGCTGGGAGTCCCGCATTCGGGAGGTGCACGCGCACCCGAACGCATCACTGGGGAACCCAGAAGTCAGCGCGTTGGAGCCGGGCTCCGAACCCGCCATTTTACGAGCCCCCAACGCACCCGCTCCGCCATCTGAAAATTGGTCCCTTGGTGTTTCATTTTCTCCTATGGCCTTGGACTTCCCTGATCCTCTTCTGCTCCACCTTTTCTTCCTCCGATACATCCAGCATACTGGCACTTGGTTCTACATCCATGCTGCAATAAGCACTGATTACCTCTCTTGCTGCTCTGCTCTGTATCTCTGCTGGCTCCTTTTACTGATTGAACCCCAACTTTTATTCAGACACAACACAAGGTGTACATGCAGTCATGCCTGTGTGTTGCATTGCTTCTTAACAACTCCTAAACAAGCAAGATAGTAAACATTAATGCTGGATCTGTGTGTTTGAGTACATTGGACCCATTTACACTTTGAGGATTGGGTCATATGTTAATGACCATTAGATTACCACCAATGCATAAAATTAATTCAACATAGTGCACAATGAAGCTGTATGCTAGCTCCAACTCAGCAAGCAATTTTACCCTCTTTTGGTGTCCTACAACTTGTTCTGCAGGATTTTCAAACCATCCTAACAGCATTGCCAAGTTGAGTGAATTAAAGCTGTCAGGATGTCAGGTATCAGAATCAGATGTTTCAGGAGAGAAGAACCATTCACCACACCGACCTGCTATCTTGTGAAAGGCTTTAACCAGATTTCATGCAATGTGACATTTGAGCATGCTAAAGGGACATCCCTCCAGGCAATCTTCCAATGAAACCCATTAAGACTTATCTCAATGTATATGATTTACACCTCTCAAAGGCCCCCTGTAGGGTCCCTTCACGGGCTCAAAATTCCATCTACTTCAGTTGGATTTCTTAAATTCAGCTGTACAAATTTTTCCAACTAAAGCAAAAGATAAGACAGTAGTTTTCAATCATAAAATAATATAACTAGATAGTACCCGTTGAATAGTTGCTAACTAAAATTCACTTCATATGGGATATTTTCTGGGCCCAGCTCCGAAACAGAAGGACTGCTTGATGAAATTATGCACAGCCAGCCTCATGAATTTGCCACGGTCAGCCTAATTACATAATAAAAGCAAGCTTCCCACCCTGGATTGGGCCTGCCTGTGGAAGCTTGCTGCCTATGGGGCTCGGGAATCTGTGGACAGCTGCAGCTCTTAAAGGATTGCTGCTGATATTTAAAGGGGATGTGTATTTCTTGTTCATTACTGTGGAAATTGCTAGCCATAAAGTTTTGCTGCATTAAAGTACAGCTGGCTGGAAAATACCACAGAACACCTCCCTTTTCGGAGCTTGATTGAAGTTGCTTCTGCAGGTAGTGTGGGAAAGAAGAACATCTGAAAATGTCAAATGGGATAATACCAACTGATTCATCTAACCTATTCCATACAGTCAGCATGCTTTATGCATCATGATACAGATGCTCCCTATCCACACAGAGTCATGTAATCTCCTGGGAGAAGTGAAAAACCCAAGCCAATTAGGGAAACAAATTAGGGAAAATTCCTCCCCAGTCGCTTTAGTTGATCGACACTAGTACAGAAGACCACATTGACCTTGATTTATATTACAGGGTATCTATTTCTTGTAAGACATGATCTCCGAACCAGCCAGAAACAGGTGCAGTCAAAGCAGATCCAAATCCATTGACAACAACTTTCTGCCAATGGGCATTCAGCCAATTTTTAATCCACTGCAGCAGATTACCACGAATTGTACAAGATTCCTTCTTGTGGAGTAACCTCTTAGGAGGTACCTTATCAAAGGCTTTCTGAAAGTCCAGGTAAACAATGGGGTAAATTTTAACATACCAGCAGGATCTCAGCAGCGGGGGTTGGGGTCAATGCGCACGCGGGAAACCAGGAAAACAATTTTATGTGTTTTCTCGAGCGATCACAACTCAATTGAAGACCCTTAAGTAGCTTTCGGGTTTCGCGTCTGCAAGCTGTGCAGCCGGTGTCCTAAGCACCCAAATGACATGCTGGGACCTGGATTATTTAAAGGGCCATTGCAAGCATGGGTTTTGAGGGAGAAATCTTAAAATATACAACAACGGATGAGGCCAGCACCCAGTTCACTGGTTATTCGCTGGAGTTGCTTTCAGCCAGTGTGAGGAGCAGCAGGCATACATTGTACCCGGCTGACAAGAGGAAGCGCCCTGCCTCTGCCCCCAAGAAAGTCTGGCTCGGGGTGGTAGAGGAGGTGACCAGCAGGAGCACCATCTCAAGGACCTGGTTGCAACGCTTCAATGACCTAACCAGGTCAGGAAAAGTGAGCACTGTTACTGAATCACTTACATTCTGTGGTGCACATTACCCCCCCTCACACCCTGCCCCGCGAAGCCTACTCTATCACATCACTAGTCCCTCCTCACTTAAGGCTCAGTGTCAAGTTACCTTCACTTTCTGTGCACTTCCTTACCTCCCCATTTGTGCCTCCACCTCTTCCAATCACCCCAATCCTGATCAATGTGATCAATCTGTCTGATACTCAATCTCTGATGCATCTGTTTCATTGTCAACCTCACCCAGAGCAGTTCATCCATCGGGTGACCCCGTCATCCTCACTCACTCACACGTCTGTACTTTCTCCGAGTGTAGGAGAAGAGAGTGCAAAATGCAAGGGAGATGTTTCAGAGGCCATGGGAGACAAGTTCAGAAGCAGTTAAAATGGCTTGTGTAGGTCAATACACACACAGTTTACAGCTTTAAGGACTTTAAGTATCTCAATTGGCCCTTTAAATATCGTCCCGCTGGCTTTAAATGCTGGTGGGACTTACAGGTTTCAGAAACGCGTGCTCACCCAGACAGGTCTGGGTCAAACCCGGAAGTCAGCGCATTGGAGCCGGGATGCAGTCCCGCTCCGAAATCTGAGAATTTTCACTGCCCGCCCGCCTCCAACCCACCCTTTCTTCCGGGTTAAAATTTAGTCCAATTTCTCTCATCCACTAACTTAGCAAATTCTTCAAAAAATTCAATCAACTTAGTAAGACACGACTTTCTTTTCCAGAATCTGTGTTGAGTGTCCCTCATTACACCTTCTCCATCTAAGTGGTCATATAGGACATCTTTTATGATACCTTTGAGCATTTTACCTATTACTGAAGTGGAACTATCTGGTTCTGCATTATCATCCTTTTTAAAAATTGGAACTATAATAGCATCCTTCCAGTGTGAGAGAACAGTCCCCGACTCCATCGCACTAATGAAGACCTGGGCAAGGGGCTCGTGTATCACCTGTGCCATTTCTTTAAGGACGCACGGGTGGATATCATCTAGACCAACAGCCTGATATATTTTAAGGTTAATTTTTCTGTCTTAAGACAATATTCTGTTCCATTTTAATATTAACAATTTTACTGTTAACAGCACAACTTACTGCTGTTCATTGTGCATTGTCTTCAAGAGTAAAGACTAATATAAAGTACTCATTTAATATCTCTGCCAAACCCTGAGCTTCCTTTCTAATCTATCCTAAAGAATTTTTCAATTACCCTATGCAGTCCTCGATGGTCCTCTGACTCCTAGCATACCTTAAAAAACTTTTCCCATTGCTCCTACAATTGTCCACTATCATCTTTTCCATTAACATTTTAGCTGAACTGATAGCAGCTTTTGTTTTCATTCATTGTGCACAGTACTTTCATTTGTTTTCCTGGGAATCATTTACTTTTAATCTATGAAAACATCTTTTAAAATCTTATTTGTCTTGGTGCATAACTCAGATACTTTGGGTTATTCTTGCTGTTGGAAATATGTTATTATTAATGCTACCAACAGTTGTTAATCCCTCTTAATAATAATTTCCACAATGATTCGGGCCTGAGTGTGACCGAACATGCAAGCTTTATGATAGACACAAGAACAACGTTCTAATGTAGTTATACCAAACAACAAGCCTTTATATAACATTGTTCTAATACAGTTATATCAAATAAGCAACGATGGTACAACCTGTCCCTAGGAAATTTGAGGGTGATCAGACCTGGTTCGTAGGTATGTGTGGACCTCAGCCGTCCCGAGAAGCTGCTTCTAACTTTTAGTGGGATAGTGCCCCAGTTTTTATATCTTTTTGAGGCATATTTGCTTCTGGTAGCTTAATTACATTAGCCCCATGATGTCATCCGTCCTGGACATCTTCCCCCTAGGGTGCCCAGTGTTGCAGACATCTTTATCCATTCTATGGGGTTAACTATTGTCAATTCTATCCAGTTTATGAGGGAGGAACATGCCCTTATCTTTCTGTGTATTTGGATTGTTCGGATGCAGACATTTAAAATGTCTCATTCTGTATATGCCAATCGTGAAGGTTACTTAATTATCTGAACAAAGCTCCTGCAATTAACATAACAGGATTAGACCGTGTCCAAGTCTTGAATCTTTTATTATGCCTTGGGACATCTTGTTATCCGTTTCTGGTAATTGGTCTTCAATGTGTCTGTTTCACGCTTCTATTTTCTCTTCAATTTTCCCAAACACTTTGCCTGACGTCAGACATTTCATTTCCTGCAGTATGTTGGCTCCCTTTGTATTCTCACAGACGCAAGGTCTTCCCACAGCATCGCTTTTTAGCTAAGTGCCTGAAGCTTTGCAGGATGGGATGCATGATTACAATTTGGTCTAGAAATCGTATTTCTTACACTTGCCATTCCTCCTTCTTTTGACTTTAGGGATGTGTATGGCTTCTATGTGTTCCAATATGAAATGTGTTCACTTGCTTTGGGGCTGAAAATTTCAGTCAGCACAGGAGAGGGGGGTGAAATCAAGGGCTACAATTGGGGGATGGAATCCAGAACTCGGACCCATATATGATCCCCCTGGCTTGCGGTTATCTGCAACTTGTCTTCAAGTTAACTAAACTATAGGATCGTTTCTTTGCCTCACTAGATGTCCCTTATATGCTCCTCATGTGTGTACAAAGGTCTCAGCTGCCTGTGCAAGTGCCTTTGCCAGACAGACAATGACAGTATACAAGACAGATAATTGTTCCATGAGGGCACCATCCATGTCGTTTATAGCAGCACACATCTCCACAATAACCAGGCCAGCTTCCAATATTTTGTTTACTGAGACAGTTGACTGGTTAATCCATTATTGTATCACTCTCATTAGTACCAGGATCATGTCTTGTCACCTGTACTGTATATTTCCTCCGCATTCTGAAAGTAATGCAAGCGCATTGACATTATTTCAAGGACCACCATAGGTATGATTATAAGTATTGGTTACCAGTAGGTCACAGAGGAAACAATCCTGATTAAATTCACCTAAGTACCTGCAGCTGGGCATTTGTTAGATGACATTTGTATCCTTTCCTGACTTAGATTCCTTAAAACTTTCCTGTGCTCGATACTTTGTCTGCCTGTTGCAAATTACTCTTGATCTTCTAACATCTGGCATGGTCAACAGCTGGCATCGTCAACAGATGGCATATTTATGCAGTTTGCTGCTTTGAAACAAAAGCTTATCTTGATGCTTTTTGTCAACTTAAAGAATTTTTTCCTAAACTTTAATCCAGGTATTCCAGGTCCAGAAAAAAAACATTCATATTATCAGTCACTACCTGCTGCGTCTTTTGCCTGTACTGTAGCATTATTACAAGGTCATGACCTGAAACGTTAACTGATTCTCTCTCCACAGATGCTGCTTAACCTACTGAGTGTTTTCCAGCATTTTCTGTTTTTATTTCAGATTTCCAGCATCCGCAGTATTTAGCTATTGTTTTGTGTAGCATTATCATCTGTTTGACCAACCCAAAAATATCTGTTCTTTGCTGCATTATTGAAGTTATGAGTGCCTCCAGTGAGCCACATTTTGCATCGTCATCTAGCAGCTGCTATTGCTGACAGATATTACACATTCCTTAGCTTTGACCCTTTAAATACCAGCTAAGTGGCAATAATTACTTGGACAGTTCGATGAGGGCCTCACTGCAGCCATGTTCACACCATGGGCACAGGGAAATAACAGAACTGGTAGAACAGGCACTGTGCCATTTTCTATCGGGCTGCAATTTTGTGGTCTGCTGTATTTAATATCCGGAGTGCTTTGCCCATTTTGTGCCTTAACCTCATTAAGGTTAAAGATTTGATGCAAAAATATTTAAATAAACATCCAGCACAATTCTGTAAGATTTTCCCAGTGTTTGTTCTTTTTTTCCTTCAGTGCCCATTGGGAATGGGAGCAAAGGAATCACCATGAGCATTGCAGCTCTTAAAGTGGCACTGGCTATGCATTCTTTTTTTTGCAATTCACTGTTGTTTTTATTTTGACATTTCTTCCATGGGGTAGATCTTCATCACCACGATCTGAGCGATAATCTGGTGGGGCGGATCACCCATCATTTACAGAACCCGGCTGATGTTCATTCCATTGATTTCAATGATGTGGAGATGCCGGTGATGGACTGGGGTGTACAAATGTAAGGAATCTTACAACACCAGGTTATAGTCCAACAGTTTTATTTGAAAATCACAAGCTTTCGGAGGCTTTCTCCTTCGTCAGGTAAGTGTCGGATTCCTTGAAAATTACCGCATATATAGTCATAGAACAATGCCTGGTGATTACAGATAATCTTTCTAACTGCCCGTTATCAAGGCCATTAAATGAATTGAATAGTGTTTAGACAGAGAAACACTCACCTGACGAAGGAGAAAGCCTCCGAAAGCTTGTGATTTTCAAATAAAACTGTTGGACTATAACCTGGTGTTGTAAGATTCCTTACATTGATTTCAATGGCATGAATATTAGATGGGTTCTATAATGGGTGGGTGATCTACTCTGCCAGATCACTGACCAGGCAGTGAAGATGAAAATCTACCCCATATTCCTGAAATTTTGGTGCTTTGTTTAATTTCTTAAGGTTAAGTTTGTTTTTAAAAGTCCCTCAACTACAGTATTTAAGGATTGAGGTAGTACAAGATGAAAGAAGGCATGCAATGACGATCAACTAGCACTAAATTATTTGCTCACCTTTGTACATCCACCTCTAATGACCAAAGACAACTGCCTTAGTTTGCTCAAGATCATCAGAGAGCCAGTTGCTGAGCTTTGTCATCTGCAGCAAAGACATTTGCAGCCAACTTGTAACAGAGGGACAGCACTGCTAGAGCTTAACAACATTACCCCTGCCCTCAACTATTTGGATCATTCCCAGTTAGTTCTACATTATCAGTTAATGTGTTACTCCTACATATATCAAATATTTTGGTCAGAATGAACAGCTGTTTCTCAGGGCAACATAGCATCTGTCCAACTCAGCTGCCTCCCTTACGAGGCTTACAATGCATCAGATAGTGTGCAGGCTCAGGCAGGCAGCAAAGCATTAGATGCGGCACCAGCAGTTGCAGAGCCATCTCATGACCTAGCACAAGAGGGACCACTGTACCTCCATCCAAAGAGGCACACACTGATAGCCAGCAAGCAGCCACTACTCTTCTCTCTTTCCACTGAGTAGCACTGTTAGGTAGTAGAATACATGCTAGTCACAATTTTTCAAAAGGTTCATACAGGGGTAAATCACACTGAGCACACATACACCCCAAACTATTGAATGGACAATAAAGTGGAAAGATTTCATTTGAACCATGTCCTGAAAGTTGGAATAGAATAATAACAGAGGAATGGATGGATAGTTCATGTCAGCCAGAAGGCAATGGCGGGGATAACATTTTGATCCATTTTATTGGGGTATACGTGAACATGACTGTTTATGCATTGGGCTGAACAGGCACGTAAGTGAAGGTTTCATTACACGAAGCCTGTCTCAAGATGTTTGCCGTCTGTAACTAGGATTCGGTAGGCATGTTTCCTGACTGGGTCTTAGTGTTCTCCTTGGCCAATTGTTTACACAAGGGCCGCTTCATCCACCTGCTCCACTGCAACACCAACACAGATCTGTCCAAGCAGCTCAAGCTTTGTTTCAACAATTCGGTGGTATATTCAACCATGATCCTATGTCATCAGTGTGCCTGATTAGATTGTATTCAGCTCTTATCTGTGGGTGTTTCAAAGAGTTCATGAGCCAGGGCTGGAGAGGATCCCCTGAGTCAATGCGAAGCTATTTTAGGAGCAGAGGCCGATTGCATTTTTCATGTGAAGACCCTAATTAAAACTTAAAACATGATGCCAATCACCTTCATTTAACAAGGTTGATTATAGAGGGGGAGGTGGGTTTCTCAATCAGACGCTTCCCCTGGGCGCCTATACATGTCTTTTTATTACCTATTCTAGAGCTCCTTCTAAGTGCCTGAGTGGTTGGCTCCTTTTGCCGTACAAAAGTGGCACAGGACTGAAGTGGCACTTGCTCCTGTGCAGCTTGGTGTCGTCTCTCACGTTACAATCACGTAGTGCTGTGAGGGGAACAGTTGGGCTTGGTATGTGAATTATAGAATCATACAGCACAGAAGGAGACCATTTAGCCCATCACGTCTGTGCCCATCATGTCTGTACCGCCAAGTGCTACTGTCCTGAGAGAGGACAGCATCATGCAGGTGTGATTCCTTGAAGGGGAAAGGTATCTAAGATTGGGGAAGTCCCCTCTGGTGCCTTTCCTGCGATTTGTATTGTGTGCCAATTTGTCCTGCAAAAAGACGGAATATATGGAGTGGAAATTGGGTCTCGAGCCTCATCTAAATAATCCGGACAAGCTGCCTGTAGAGGTTCAACAGGCAATGGCAGTTCACCCTTCTACATGAATGAATTTTGGGCCACCTGCCTCATTGGCAGTGGTGGAGGGGAGGACTGAGGGAGAGGGGCTGATTCCAACAGGCAGCGGCCGTAAGGAGTGCTCCTCCTGGCTCCCCATGACAACTGGATTCTAGGCCACATCCATGTCAGTTCTGATTAACTTTAGTTTCTGGTTAGATACTGACTTGGTCAGAATAACCATGTAAGCTTGATTATCGTTATCTGTATGGCCTTTCTCATTCTGGTTCACTGCTCTTGATAGTGCATTAGCAATGCACATATATTTGCCTGGTGTATATGACACTTTCAGGTCATTTCTCTGTAGCCTGAACATCAGTTTTTTGCATTTACAAAGAACTAACATTCATAATTGTGGCAATTAGAAGCTTGTGGTCCATTTTAACACTAATCTATGTTCGTGTACAAACTGATTGCACCTTTCAAAAGGAAAGATAATGCGAATTGATGGATTGCCACTGATCATCATATATTTTGCAGCAGCATGGTCTCTAATCCCATCTTTGTTGCATCAGCTGAAATTTTTATTGATCTTTCAGAATTATAGAATTTCAAAACTGGCTCTGCATAAGCATCTCCTTTAAGTTTTCC
Source organism: Heptranchias perlo (assembly GCF_035084215.1). Taxonomy (NCBI): domain Eukaryota; kingdom Metazoa; phylum Chordata; class Chondrichthyes; order Hexanchiformes; family Hexanchidae; genus Heptranchias; species Heptranchias perlo. The sequence continues at coordinate 108,346,991 of NC_090327.1, forward strand.
CATGTTTTCTTTGTGTTCGTGATTCCAGCTCCATTCAGTGGGCTTTTCGAATAGTTTTCTAAGAGGTGATGCTATTCCTGAGAGATTTGCAATGACTTGATCTGGATAATAGATCATGCCTAGGTTTCTAGGCACATCTTTCTTACAATGTGGATATGCTGTGTGCTTGATAGCTGAGGCTTTCATGTTGTCAGGCTTAATGCCTTTATTAGTGATGATACCATCAACAAATGTCAGCTCCGTGATTCCAGAATAACATTTATCTTTATTACGTTTCAAATTGGCTCTTTTATTCACTTCAAATCATTTCCAAAGACTGATGTCACGTTCCTCTTTTGTCAAACCCCACACCATCATGTCATCCATTGATGTGTCAAAACCATTATTTTACTCATATATCATATAGATGGTATTGTGATATACTTCCAGAGTAGAAGAAAGGCCAAAGAGAAATCATAAGAACTATTGAAAGTGCATAGTTTTTAATTTCAACAGCATTTTCTAACTTTGTGCTTCCAGCAGAGAGCCCTGTCCATTGACAGCGCATCATGTGAAAAATCATGGTCAATGGACAACTAAATTTCTGTTCCGCACACTCCCTCCAGGAGTCTAAAGTTGGAAAATAACCACTCTTGTTTCATTCAGGTTCATTTTCATAAATTTGAGACTGCATCTAACTTAATCAAATGTTTTGCATTAGAAAATTTTACTATAATTTCCTAATAAGTTGGTGTATTAAAGTGTTCCTTTTTAATAGCCTTGTTTGAAGAAAATTTGCAATGTTACTGTTCCTTTAGTGAAAAATTACTAAATGAGTTGACCCACTCTGTTGTTTCATCCATCATCTTTCTGACCTTTAAGTCTTCCTTACAGGTCAAGCTACATTTTAAATTTTTCCCACAGCGAAAGCAATACTTTTCTGCATGGGTGGATTACTGGGGTAATTGGTTTATCAATCGCAATCTAATGTTCCACAGGCAAATAACCCAATTCTTTAGCTAGATTCTTATATTTCTGTATCGCTATTCTATACCACATGTAATTTTGAGCCTTTATTGAGAGTTTTTTTAACCAGATAAAGCATGTGAGAAATATACAGACCTAGAATTGTGTTGACACCATTTCAATGCAAATTAAGATCGGACGTTTTCTATAACGGGTGACCAATCCGCAGCGTTGGTTTTATGCCTGGACGGTAAATTGAAAATTGAACCCGTTATGGCACCACTACAAATGACAACTTGTACCCGGTGTCCTAACGTGTGGCACTGACAACACACCTTCCATTCACTTCCACATCTACTCCTGAGTATCCTCCCTGCAGTCTTTGTTCTCATCCATAGAGGTAGCAAGTACCTTGTACCTGTTGGATAAGGTCAAAGGCTGAGGCTCCTCCATCACTGCATCCTGGATCCCCACACCTGCCTGATTCTCAGTCACATCCTCCTGCCCCTGACCACAGGCCAAATCTAAACTACTACCTAACCTAAGGGTTATGACTGCCTCCTGGATCAAAGTGTCCAGATAACTCTCCCCCTCCCTGATGCATCACAATGCCTGCAGCTCAGACTCCAGCTCCACAACTCTGAGCTGAAGTTCCTCGAGTTGCAGGCACTTACTACAGATGTGGTTGCTAGGGATCCAGCTGGTCGCCACCAACTCCCACACGCTGCAGTTACGACACACCACCTGCCCTGGCATCACTATCTAACCTTGTTTTATATATTTAATTTGTTAAAGTTTTTATTCACTCGTTATTTTTAGTTTTATTAACTAATTAGTTTATCTAGTTTAAGTTATTAATTTAATAAAGTAATAGCAAGTTATAGTTTCCCAGCTCTTAGTTTAAACCACTGCCCTAGCTTAGAGAGCAAAAAAAATGTAATACTCACCAACTGATCACCTACCTGCTGGCCTGTGAAGTCACTCTTCGATTACATTTTGCTTGTTTTTTTGTTTTTGATTTCACCCTGCTCCGCGTTCTTTTTAAGTCTTCTCAGGCTTCTCCCGTGGTGCTCTGCGCTCACACTATAATGTTGAGTTTATACTAAGGAGGACATCTACATGAAGCCATTCTGTTAAATGCTGGTGCTGAGATTTCCACCTGATTTACACCAGTCAGTGAATTCCAAACACTGGCAGCAACATGAAAACAACCGAGCATTCACAAGCACAGTTGTTTGGAAGTTAGAATCAGAAGTTAATTTCTGCCTATGGACCTAACATGTTCCGTACAGGCCAGCGAATAGAAACTCATATCTCTGGTTTGCACCGGTGGGGCTGAATGTCCAGGTTGCCTGTGGTTAAAAAAAAATGTTGAGCAGCACCATCAGTGGCAACTGCTTGTGCTGCTGCTACTGCTCCTGCTCTACTACCTCTGGGGAAAAGCATCCTTCACATCGTTATCCATGCCTGCAGAGGTTGTAAGGTCCCCTGCTTACATTTACAGTGCTGGTGCTGAAGTCAAGGCTAGCACTATCCACATAAGACCCATCCAAGATAAGTGCAGCATAAAAGATGCATTCCATCCCTTTAAGAGCTAATACCTTTAGGACAGAATTAGAGAAACTTGAAGGGCAAAAATACATTTGCACGCAATTTCATTGCAAAAAAACACTCAAACATATGACACTTGAAAAAACCTGCAGTTATTATAAATTCTGCTTTGAAGTTATAATAAGAGATTTAATGGTTGTGAGCAAAGACTCTCAGTATCTCTTTATATTGGATCTATAAAGCAGACTGCCAATCATATTATGGCAACCTATTTTGTTTTATTACTTTTTGAAATTGGGTCCTCCCTAATTCTCTGAGAACTACCCTACAGTTAGTTTCTGAGAAAACAACAGGACATCTTTGCATTTTTTCTACATTGAGGTATGATTTATTCTGATCCCTATTTGTAGCAATATCATAAGTGCGCCCTTTATGCTCGTCCTTGTGACCTTGATACACTGAGTAAATGGAGGAATTTTGTAACACTGAAGACAATGATGATAAAGCAAAGTGTATTGGGGCTTCTGGCATGAAGCCTCAGTGAGCTGCCGAGTGGGTCAGAGATAGGGCTGAATTACTACAGAGCCAATTCTGCAACCCACGCTTGTATCTAGTGAGGTTCCATGCTGGGACAGAGCCTCACAATATTACCCCTCATGTAATGGGTCTCCTTTCTGCCTTTTGTCGTGTTTTGTAGCAGGATTTTCCACTGTTAAGCCTAACAGTCTGTTCCCTGCAGTTCCTTATTCAGGGTGTCAAGGTATCAGCCTTGGCTCAATGGTAGCACTCCCACTTCTGAATCAGAAGGTTGTTGGTTCAAGCCCTACTCTAGTCTTGGATGTTACTCCAGTGTTGTGCTGTCTTTCAGATGAGATGTTAAACCAAGATCCTGCCGGTCCTCTGTGGTGGACGTAAAAGATCCCATAGTACTGTTCGAAGAACAGCAGCAGAGGTGTCCTAGCTAACATTTATCCCTCAACCACCATTAATAAAACACATCCTCTGGTTATTTATCTCATTGCTGTTTGTGGGACCATGCTGTGTACAAAATAGCTGCTGTGTTTCCCTGCATTACAACAGTGACTACTCTTCAAAAGAACTTCATCAGTTGTTGAACACTTTGGGATGTCCTGAGGTTATGAAAGATGCTATATAAATGCAAACACTTTCTTTAAATGAATAAGAGCAAAGCCTAACATCTATTTTCATGACTACATTTTAGGATTATTGGGCAAAGCCAACCTCACAGAACCAATTCCTAATTTACCAACACTGAAACTTTGGGAGAAATTTTAACCCTGGACAAAGGGCGGGAGAGGGACAGGGGTTTAGATCAGCGAATATGGGAAACCCGATCCCAACCCGCCATGAGCGCTTCTGTTTTAACTGCGATGGGCTTGGGGGCGTCCGGATAACCCGCTCTGGAGAGGGTTATAAATGAGGCTCTGTCGCTGATATTTTGGCAGCCATTTAAATTTAACGCTGGCTCGGGAAGCCCGGCAGCTAAAGGGAGGTCGGAGCAGCTGGATTCAACAAGTTAGTGCTTTTTATAGAACTGCTTGTGGGTCAGGAGGAGCAGGAGGGCCCCCCCCCCCCGGCCCCTCAAGCAAATTCACCAAACCCCTCCCTTCAAATTGCCAGTCCGACTGCCCCCCCCATCTTTCCTGGTCTCCCCTCCCTCCCGATTGCCAGTCCGACTCCCCCCACCAATGAATATCTCTCATTCTGAAATTACTATATGGTCAAAAGACATAATTAGCAGTGACATTAATCATCGTCAAGTATTGTATTTGCATACCCCAAACTCAAGAGCAGCTTTAGTTCCAGTTCCACAAGTGATGTACAATGGAACTGAACTACATTAGAAGTGAATGTAAAAATCCATCAAGGTCGTTCATATTAAGTAATGTAGTGCTGTATGTAATTAATGCTTATTATTTCAACTTAGCTAATATGGGCATAAAATGGTTCCACGACCCTTCATGAAACCACAGTAAGTATTATAAAGTGAATCATTTTCATCCAATCCACTTCTGTTGCCATCACAATCATAATGCTTAGTTCTATAATGCAGTTAATGAAAGTGCAAAAATTAGTTGCTCTGTTTCAAAATGGGACATGTTAATAACTAAACCAAAAGAATCTCCCTGGTGACAATGAGCTATGGCATTTTCCTCATGAAAGTGAAAGACCCATAACACAAGAGTTCTGCAAGAACAAATGAGTTATGATGGTCTTCCATACAAGTGAAATAAAACACCTGGAACTTACGGTTACTGGTGAGGTATCCTGTCTATTCCATTGGCACATGGTTTCTGGTAGTATTCAGCCGTATCTTACATTAATTTTAGGATCATCGATTGTTATATAAAAATTCCGATTTTTAAATTTATGATGTACATCCTAGCTAGAAACAAAGTTTTGACTGAATAAAACAGAAGGCATAAAAACAACAACTTGCATTTATATAACACCTTTAACGTAGTATAATGTCCCAAAGTGCTTCATAGGAGGTTATCAGACAACATTTGACACCGAGCCAAATAAGGAGATATTAGGACAGGCAATAAAAAGCTTAGTCTAAGAGTTAGGTTCTAAGGAGTGTCATAAAGGAGGATAGGGAGGTACAGAGGCAGAGAGATTTAGAGAAGGAATTCCAGAGCTTAGGGCCTAGACAGCTGAAGTCACGGCTGCCAATGGAGGGGTGAAGGAAATCGGGAATGCACAAGAGGCCAGAATTGGAGTAACGCAGAGTTCTCATCACTTACTGATGAACCAATATTATATTGCAAAACAAGCTGAATGGGATTTTAGATATTTTAATATATTGGTTACTTATTTTTCTAAAAATGCACAACTTTTTATAATTGTGTTCTTAGTTTGCAGGCTTAGAAAATAGGGGCAGATTATGCAGTGTTTGGTACTGTCAGCACAGATGTGCATTGGGAATGCAATGCACTGAGTGAGAATAGGCTTGGAAGTGCCTATGGCATTGAGGGTCTGCACTGGGCCCTAAAAGGCTCTGAAAATTATTTAAATTAACTGCTGGTCTCAAAACACAAGTGTGCCACCCATACAAAAGGGCACTGGTTGTTATGTCTGTTCAGATATAATGGGCCCACTTTCTTAAATGGGAAACTACTCGTTAGTTACTGAAAATTGACACGTAAATTTGTCGGCTTATTTTCTGTTTTTCTTTTTTGGGTTCGCAACTCGAGGAATTTTGGGGCCTGGAAGTTTTAAATGTGGTGAAGTAGGCCACAAAGCAAACCACTGACTGCTGATATAAATAGGTTGACAACTGGGGGAGCGTGGATGACCACATAAGTGCCCATGGCCAGATTATGGCTGGATTACTTTGGTTACGCAGGGGTAACGGAAGTGGGAGTATATTCATCCATGCTGTTCAATGCTTTAATAGGGAATGACATTGATTCAGAGAGGCTTATATACGAGCAGCTCAGGGAGAGGAGATAAGGGTGACTCAGGGCAGAACTGGTCTTGTTGGTCCAGTGCAGGCAGCTGCAGAAATCACTGACTGAGTTGCATGAGGATGGCGTGTTCAATCCCACAGGGAGATTTGAATATCCAAGAAACACGTCTGCACCACATCTCATACAGGACGAGATAGCCTTATGTGTCTTCCCTGCTCAAGGATGATACATTGGAGGTAACTTGATGCTCCGCCCAGCAGGAAGTGGCGGGCGCCACTCATTGGGTGTAGTTATCTTGGCTAGGTGATGGATGGACAAGTGGTGGAGGCCCATGGCAGAACCCAGGAGCAGCACCCAATCACCACCTTGAGTCAAAGCTGGGGGTTCACTGTGGTTTGGCTGCCGGGACCGCATAAGCAATCTGGAGCCTGCCAGATTGCTTATGCAATCTGGCAGGCTCCACATAACAACCAGTGCCCTTTTGTATGGGTGGCACACTTGTGTTTTGAGACCAGCAGTTAATTTAAATAATTTTCAGAGCCTTTTAGGGCCCAGTGCAGACCCTCAATGCCATAGGCACTTCCAAGCCTATTCTCACTCAGTGCATTGCTGGACTATAACTTGGTGTTGTAAAATTGTTTACAATTGTCAACCCCAGTCCATCACCGGCATCTCCACAAGATGGCACAGGCACATCCTTCCACACAATACATGGCACTGTGGTTAGTACAGGGGATCAGAGGAGCCAGGTACAGGGGTTGCATTTCTCTTGGGTGGGCGTCCACACAACTCATGGGATCCTGGGGACGGGAGGATCAGTAGTCTTGGTGGCACACCTAATTTGGTCACAAAGGGGGCCGTTTTTAGGCGTAGGTAGCATGATGTGCTATTACCCCGCGCACAATGGCCCCTGCAAGTTTCGACCCACCGCAGGACTTACCTGCAATCAGCGTTCCATTTCAGGCCTTGCACATGGAATCAATGCAATTCGCACTTTCCACCACCAGAGGGAGCTCAATCTCTTAAAGGGAGGATGTTTCTTCGAAATCTCTTAAAGGTAGCTGGTACCTGTTATTTGCTGAAAATAACAGTCTACTGTCTGCACGGAGTCTGAATGGAGATCAGACATCGCACACGTGAAACACAGATGCAGGTCCCATCCCTATGTTTACACACTGATGAGTTATTTTAAAACATTGAATAAAGGTTGTGAACTACTAAATCCCACATCCTCCAATCTGCACGCCAGACCTCACCAATCTCCAATCTGCCGATCTGAGTTGATACCAGGCCTGCGAGAGTGCGTACAACAAGGTTCTCTGCTGATGCACTAGAGACCTTGGGTGCAAGAGGTGGACAGAAGGAGGGAAATCCTATATCCGCAGGGGGGAAGGTGGAGGGGGGGGCGCGCAAGAGGCCCTTCAGACATATACTCAAAAGGCAGTGGGAGGCAGTGGGGGACGAAGTCAATGCCAGGCGCACAGCATCATCAACATGGATGCAGTGCAGGAGGAAGTTCAATGCTTTGACATGAGTGGTCAAGGTGAGTGAGGTCAACTGTCAAGTGGCGTCTCCTACCAACTGCACCACGCACTACACCCCCATCCCCCACATACCAACAAACTCTTTCCATCAGTACACAACTCTGCCAATCAGATGCTTCCTCTCACCCTTACACATTACCAATGTTTCAAGTCACCCACCCACAACTCACAGGCCACACACACTGGCAACTATTCAACCATGACAGGCACATCACCCAGGCACACGTCCCGCTTTCTTGCAGGAGAAGGTGGCGCATATCAAGAGGCAGCAAGTGGCAGTGGCATTTAGCCCATTGAGCCTGTTCCACCATTCAGTGAGATCATGGTTGATCTGTGACCTAACTCCATACACCCGCCTTAGCCCCATATCCCTTAATATCCTTGCTTCACAGAAATCTATCAATCTCAGATTTAACAGTCACAAGTAAGCTAGCATCAACTGCCATCTACAGAAGAGCATTCCAAATGTCTCCCACCCCTTGCGTGTAGAAGCATTTCCTAACTTCACTCCTGCACATCCTGGCTCTAAATGTTAGGCTATGTCCCCGCGCCCAAGTATTGAAGTCTAGGAGACTTCCAAAAATAGTTACAAATGTGTCAGCAGCCAGAAGCAATAATCCAGCAACTAACCTGTAAATTGTGCATGGTCCCTTTAAATAGCGCCGGTGGTAGGTCCTCCAGGCACTCTAAGGCACGTTCAGATGGCCGGGGTTAAGACTGTGCGTTGAGTTGAACATTAAGTCCCAAAATGGTGTCAATCACTTTAAATCAGCGTTGCACTCTGATTGAAGCCATTTTCTCCCTACTTTACATGATTCCAGCATTCATTATCTGAGTCTGCACTAACTCCTATACCAGGATGGCGTCCAGCGCACGTCACGCTGGAAACGTGCGTGCACCTCCAAGACGCCATCTTGGATGTCGGAGAGACCCTGCAGCGCCGAAACAGCGGGCGCCACACGGCCCAATTTAATGCCCATAATCTTTGAGAGGGATCTGTGGGGCTCACATACGAGGGACCTACCAATAGAGATAGGTTGACCTTACCTTTACCTGGTCATGATAAATGGAACACAAGTAAGGGTATTGCATGACACTGGGACGTTAAAGGAAAAGACTATTGGGCCCAGTGTAAAACGGGCTGCTGATTTGCTATGAGCCCATTTCGCACTACTGGTGAGGACCAATTCCACCCCATTGTGTTTAAGGGTTGTGTTGTAAAATAAAGTGAATTGGCACAGATAAAAAGAAAGGCATTGACAAATGTGTATTAAAGTCAAGCAAGCCAGGGTGACCAGGGACATTAAGCAATTCATCATCTCCTTTCAGCTGGCCAAACAAATCTTCACGCCCATTGTTCTGAGGACAGTTCTATTCATTGGGCACGGCATGGTCGGTTTGGTTGACAGGTCTATTGATGAATCCCTGCTGAGAAAGAAATTAGGGACACCATTCCTCTGCTTCCTGAGGCCAGAAGTAATAGTGAGAGAAAATAGACAAATGGACACATGGGTTTTAAGCAAAGGACTGTGAAACACAGCCCTCAGGCTAGAGCTGGAGGTTAAAAGTGTAAGACGTCAGTTTTTGCAGTTAGATGTGGTCTAAAAGCAAGGTAAAGCCACAAACCAGTAAGTCAATCCATGAAAGGGACAGGGCATGTGGGAGTCATTATTTACTTCCCATGTTTGTGAGAAGTGAATTTGAGCTAAGTAAGTGTAATTTGCTTTAACTGGTGTTACTCTATATGTTCTCTTGCTGTCTGAAATAAAGCAGCTGAACGATTCGTATCTGATCTCATCTCATCAAGTGTTTTCTCAGGCAGGCACAAACTCTATACAATTCAGACCACAAGAGCGTTCTATTGTTATTTTCCTGGGGTACACTATTGTGTATTTAGATTTTGGGCAGTATGGGCATACTTCTAAACGTAAGATGCTCGAATAACTTACAGAGTAACTAGCACGCTGTACTCAAGAGAATATCTAGGGCAAGACCCGAAACATTTAACACACACGCAGACACATGCACGTGTTATATTAACCACAGGTAATAAAGCACCAAGTAAAAATTACAATTAGAAGCAGCTAGCACATTCATTATGAAAGGTAAAACTGACCCAAATGGCTTTGTTGACACTATATGGGTCACCAGAGTAGTTTTGTTTCTTATTTTTCTGATTAAAATGGCATCACTATATTAATCCTGCCTGCAGCCAAATTCCCCACATTCGTTTACTGAGATGGTGCAGGAATGAGAGGGCTCAACAATTTTTATAATAACGTTGGTCTGACATTCCGATTACTTTTTAATAAGCAAAATTCATCTTTTGTCGACATTAATTAACAACTGAAAAAATTGCAGGAATGCATGTTTTTGAAAGTGTGATTTCTGTGAATATAATCTTTAAGTGGTAGAAATGAATATCAAACAATCGCGGCAGATGTGCTTTGGAAAATGCAATCATAGTAGAAAATAGCTGAGTGCCTGGCTTCACTCTGTAGTGAAACGTCCCGAGCGCATTTTTGGTGGGGGACGATGGCTCTTAAGCATATAAATATATTAAACATTCTCACTGAGGAGCTGCCCTTGAAGGGAGTGTGGGTTGGAGACCTGGTTACAACATTGCGGTGAGTGGAAGCACCAAATTTACCAAATTGGCAGCTGCTTTGGGCCTCCCTAAACCACTCCGCCTCTCTACCTCTCTCTCCTCCTTTAAGACGCTCCTTAAAACCTAATTCTTTGATAAAGCTTGACCGGAGGCAAAGATGAAATGGTGCAGGTGGGAACAGAATGGACCTCAGGCAAAGGTCCACATCTCTGATGAAAATATCTTTCAAAAACCCAAGAGATCATTGGAAGAGTGCTAAGGCATTAGAATAGTGAAAAACGGTAAGATTCATGAGACAGGGGGCTAGAAATTGGGCCATCTAGCGCCCATTGTTTCGGCTCTATGAGGCCTTTCGAAGTGCCAAGGTGGAGTCTTGGCTGCGCACGCACGTTTCTAAAGTGACGCTGAACGTCATCTTGATAAAGGTAGTAGTGCATGCTCAAATAACAAATGTTGGTAGCACATAAACATAGAAACATAGAAAATAGGACCAAGAGTAGGCCATTCGACTCTTCGGGCCTGCTCCACCATTCAAAATGATCATGGCTGATCGTCTAACTCAGTGCCCTGCTCCCGCTTTTTCCCCATATCCCTTGATCCCTTTAGCATTAAGAAATATATCTATCTCCTTCTTGAATACATCTAATGACTTGGCCTCCACTGCCTTCTGTGGTAGAGAATTCCACAGGTTCACCACCCTCTGAGTGAAGAAATCTCTCCTCATCTCGGTTCTAAATGGCATACCCCGTATCCTGAGACTGTGATCCCTGGTTCTGGACTCCAGAAGGAGAAAATGGATACAATCAGTGTGCAACGCTGATTTAAAGTGATTAAAATAATGTCTACCGGCTACCTTTAAGAGATTATAAGAGCCAGCATCCTATTAAGAGCTTGGAGCTCTCCTGCTGGTGGAAAGAGTGCATGTCCTTGAATCCTCTTGTCAGGCCTGGTTTTAACGCCGCTGTCAGGTAGGTACTCAGGCCGGACAAATGTCTCGTCCTGCCTGCATAGAAATCACCGGGCGCGGGTTAGTCGCGCTACCTGTGCCTGATTATTGGCCTTGTCCAATTTAACCCCCCCTCGTGTCCTAAGCTAGTATAAACATACTAAGACCTGATAAAGGTAAAAGGCTGTGTAAACACTAAGCATTAAGCAATCCTGGGTGGTTTTTGGAGAGTCAGGACAGTAGGATGGTTTACGATCAGGAGATAAGACCAGCAGTGCCTACATACAGAACAACGCAGCCAAATAGTTTAAAGATAGGGCATGCTCCCTCCCAAAAGTTAGAGCTCTCAAGAAGGTACGGTCGGAAGTCCATCAGGTTGTATTAATTGCTTGCCATTAATGTAACCTTCGGACAGTTGTATTATAACTATAATAGCTGTTGAATATAATGTTGAAGACAGCTGTAGTGCAACTCTGTTGTAAATCAATCTTATAAACTTGCTATTTTAAAACCACTCGGGCGAGAATCAAGCAGAGTTATTGTTGATGGATTACCAACCCATAGTTGTGACAGTAAAGGGGGAACTCCGCTAACATAATGGCATCCCTTGATGGGCCCGAGTTTTAAAGTTTTAAAAATATCTAGTGTTCAGAGACAGAGACAGTGGGAGAAAGAGACAGACAGACAGACAGAGATAGAGAGAGACAGAGAGAGAGAAAGAAATAACTATGGCAAGCACATGGTTTCCGGGATCGCAGAAGTGTTGGTGCAGAAAATGATCCAGAGGTGTTAAGAGTTTAAGATCTTACCTGCAGACATCGGCAGATATCAAATGTCACAGCATGGTGACGTTTTGGACTAAGACTTAAGACTTGGATTTCGAAAATTCAAAATTACAAAAGGAAGGAAAAGCAACCATCAGCCTTGACCAAGTTATTTTTCCTCTTTTGAAAACGTTTTTGCTAAAAGTAATTACAAGCACTTCTGTCTCGAATGTAAAACCACAAAGCCTGAACATAATTTGTTTCTGAAATTGGAATTAATAAGATCAATTGATGTGAGTTACTGTTCAAGCACTCGACAAGGAAAATTTACCTGCAGTTTAAGGGTATAATGAAATTATATTTTAAAATAAAAGGAGTAGAGTCTAAATGGTTCCTATCCAATGCTGTTTATCAAGGAAGAAATTATTTTGTGGGGGAAAATAAAATTGTACATTGACAAGTCCTGCCAGTCCAAAAATACTGATCTCGAATTGTGATAATGAAAAGTGGTCCAAGGAAAATTTACGTAAAATAAACTAAAATGTATTGAGATATTGGACCAGATTGTAAATATTTTATTGGTCAGTAAAGTTCCTTCAGGGCTCATGAATGAGATGATATGGTAACATAATAGGATGTGTAAAACTGGTCGAGAGGAAGTGATTGAGAATTAAATTATAGACACAGAGAAATTACACCACCAAATGGGAATTTCTCTAAAGTCATCGCCCTGGGTGATTTGGGTAAATAAATCACCTGGGCATGATTTACCAAAAGATATTAATCTGGTATAAATGTACAATCTAGTGAAGTCAGGAAAGTGTAGTTGAGAAGAGTAAATTGATAGCTTTCTCATGGAGATATTTGTGTCCTTACCTATGTTGAATAATGCGAAAACTACATTTGATAGCCTGCCCACTACCTGAGACATCAGGACCAGGGGGAGATAAGCAAAGACCTCCAGACACACCCTCAGTCATTTGATAAGATAACCTGAAAGCCCAAGAATGACTACATTGGAATGAAATATACAAATGTATGTTGCCATCAATTGGAAATGGAGTCTAGGATGAAGAACATGATTACAAACGCTAATGACCTGGTGAGCTATTGGGACCACTCTTCAAACAGAACGGTTGCTCTTACTGGACATATGCAATGTGCCATGGAAAGTGTTCGCCAGTAACATTAAGTCTTAATCCAAAACATCACCATGCTGTGACATTTGATATCTGCCGATGCCTGCAGGTAAGATCTTAAATTCTTAGCACCAACACTTTTGCAGTGCCGAAAACTATAGTCCCCTGTTTTAAACGAAACTCAGAAAATCTGTTGTGGCTCTTCTTGAGAGGCCAAGGGATTAGAAACAACAAACAAGTCATTAATTTTCTTCTGTCACCCTTTATCCCGGGTCCAGAGAGGACTCCATGCATGTTTCCATGAAAGATTCTAATTACCTCACTCCAGGAGGAACAGTCTGCAAAGGGAGCACAAAATTATGCCCAATATTTCCTTCTATCACATGGGGAAATATTCACTTACATTAAGAAACTTATTTTAAATAAATGCAAAGGCTGTTGCTTGCTGAATTAAAACAGATGTCAGTGTCCTTGGAAGGGGTTAACCTCTTTGCAGAAAAATATACAACCGACGCAGCGTGCGTCAGCACAGCGTTCATGTAAATTTTAAAAAAAAACCTTCATGTCAGGGAAGATAATATTTTAGTTTGTTCCTCTTATTTTTAGTTAGTCTAACATATCCAGATTGTTGTCATAGAGACAGGAGATTAAGTTTCATTTCTACCACTTTTAATTGAAGGACACGTTAGCCTTCACAGCTAAACAAAATCTTTGTTACATTATACAAAAGAGGAAAACGCATAACAGGCATTAAAAAGGGGCCGTAGCCCTCAACAGCGAAAAGAAAGCACTCACAATGAGGACAGGCGTTTTAAAGAGACAGTACACTGAAAACAAAAGAACACATCCTGTAGTTTATGATCCTCTTCCTTTCTCTTTGTTGATTCCATCGTAGACTAGCCTTTTTTTACTTAAATCAAATTTCAATTTCCGATGTTTATGACTTAACCCCATTCTGTACCAACTCAAAGTCTCAAGCTCACAGTCTGTGTCCTCACCCAAGCCTGGTGTGGTGAAGGACCCTCCATCTTTCTTTTTGTTCCTGCTTTTTAATTTTCTTCTCCCTTACAGTTACCAGGGAGCGTCCGATAAAAGGCGGGATTTCAGAGCGCTGAGAACAGCTGAGAGGAGCCGAGCCGAGCAGAGGGAGCGTCCGATAAAAGGCGGGATTTCAGAGCGCTGAGAACAGCTGAGAGGAGCCGAGCCGAGCGGAGGGAGCGTCCGATAAAAGGCGGGATTTCAGAGCGCTGAGAACAGCTGAGAGGAGCCGAGCCGAGCGGAGGGAGCGTCCGATAAAAGGCGGGATTTCAGAGCGCTGAGAACAGCTGAGAGGAGCCGAGCCGAGCGGAGGGAGCGTCCGATAAAAGGCGGGATTTCAGAGCGCTGAGAACAGCTGAGAGGAGCCGAGCCGAGCGGAGGGAGCGTCCGATAAAAGGCGGGATTTCAGAGCGCTGAGAACAGCTGAGAGGAGCCGAGCGGAGGGAGCGTCCGATAAAAGGCGGGATTTCAGAGCGCTGAGAACAGCTGAGAGGAGCCGAGCCGAGCGGAGGGAGCGTCCGATAAAAGGCGGGATTTCAGAGCGCTGAGAACAGCTGAGAGGAGCCGAGCGGAGCTGCGACCGAGTTCGAAGTGACGTCAGGAATCAGATCGGGACGCGACACAGGGGAGGCACCTGATTGGTGAGTAGGTTCAGGTGAGTATTTCTCCTTATCTACAGTAACTGAAGTAAAAGGAAAGGGAAGGTCTGCAGGTCTTATAGGAAGTAGCGTTTATTTTTTAGTGAATCAAGGTCCCTAGTGTAGTTAACATTCTCTAAATTGAGAACAATTTAAAGGAGTAAACTCCTTAAAGGGAGTGGTAAGTAGTTTTTCTTTCCTTTTTTTTTCTCTTGACATTGTAGTTGTTCTTAAGCTAATTTAAGGGTTAAGTCATGGCAGGAGATCCCAGCGCCGTGTCATGTTCCTCTTGTGGGATGTGGGAATTCAGGGCTCCTTCCTGTATCCCTGATTCCTTCACCTGCGGGAAGTGTGTCCAGCTGCAGCTATTGTTTGACCGCTTGACGGCTCTGGAGCTGCGGATGGACTCACTTTGGAGCATCCGCGATGCTGAGAAAGTCGTGGATAGCACGTTCAGTGAGTTGGTCACACCGCAGATAAAAATTACTGAGGGAGATAGTGAATGGGTGACCAACAGACAGAGGAAGAGTAGGAAGGCAGTGCAGGGGTCCCCTGCGGTCATCTCCCTCCAAAACAGGTATACCGTTTTGGATACTGTTGGCGGAGATGGCTCACCAGGGGAAGGTGGCAGTGGCCAGGTTCATGGCACCGTGGCTGGCTCTGCTGCACAGGAGGGCAGGAAAAAGAGTTGCAGAGCTATAGTGATAGGGGACTCGATTGTAAGGGGAATAGACAGGCGTTTCTGCGGACGCAACCGAGACTCCAGGATGGTATGTTGCCTCCCTGGTGCAAGGGTCAAGGATGTCTCGGAGCGGCTGCAGGACATTCTGGAGGGGGAGGGTGAACAGCCAGTTGTCGTGGTGCATATAGGCACCAACGATATAGGTAAAAAACAGGATGAGGTCCTACAAGCTGAATTTAGGGAGTTAGGAGTTAAACTAAAGAGTAGGACCTCAAAGGTAGTAATCTCAGGATTGCTACCAGTGCCACGGGCTAGTCAGAGTAGGAATGACAGGATAGCTAAGATGAATACGTGGCTTGAGAGATGGTGCAAGAGGGAGGGATTCAAATTCCTGGGCCATTGGAACCGGTTCTGGGGGAGGTGGGACCAGTACAAATTGGACGGTCTGCATCTGGGCAGGACTGGAACCAATGTCCTAGGGGGAGTGTTTGCCAGTGCTGTTGGGGAGGGTTTAAACTAATGTGGCAGGGGGATGGGAACCGATGCAGGAAGTCAGTGGGAAATAAAGTGGTGACAGAAACAAAAGGCAGTAAGGGAGAGTGTACAGAACATGACCGGACAGATGGTCTGAGAAAGCAGGGCAAAGACCAAGGGAAGACTAGATTAAACTGCATTTATTTCAATGCAAGAAGTCTGATGGGCAAGGCAGATGAACTCAGGGCATGGATGGGTACATGGGACTGGGATGTTATAGCTATTACTGAAACATGGCTAAGGGAGGGGCAGGACTGGCAGCTCAATGTTCCAGGGTACAGATGCTATAGGAAAGATAGAGCAGGAGGTAAGAGAGGAGGGGGAGTTGCGTTCTTGATTAGGGAGAACATCACGGCAGTAGTGAGAGGGGATATATCCGAGGGTTCGCCCACTGAGTCCATATGGGTAGAACTGAAAAATAAGAAGGGAGAGATCACTTTGATAGGATTGTACTACAGACCCCCAAATAGTCAACGGGAAATTGAGGAGCAAATATGTAAGGAGATTACAGACAGCTGCAAGAAAAATAGGGTGGTAATAGTAGGGGACTTTAACTTTCCCAACATTGACTGGGACAGCCATAGCATTAGGGGCTTGGATGGAGAGAAATTTGTTGAGTGTATTCAGGAGGAATTTCTCATTCAGTATGTGGATGGCCCGACTAGAGAGGGGGCAAAACTTGACCTCCTCTTGGGAAATAAGGAAGGGCAGGTGACAGAAGTGTTAGTGAGGGATCACTTTGGGACCAGTGATCATAATTCCATTAGTTTTAAGATAGCTATGGAGAAGGATAGGTCTGGCCCAAAAGTTAAAATTCTAAATTGGGGAAAGGCCAATTTTGATGGTATTAGACAGGAACTTTCAGAAGTTGATTGGGAGAGTCTGTTGGCAGGCAAAGGGACGTCTGGTAAGTGGGAGGCTTTCAAAAGTGTGTTAACCAGGGTTCAGTGTAAGCACATTCCTTATAAAGTGAAGGGCAAGGCTGGTAGAAGTAGGGAACCTTGGATGACTCGGGAGATTGAGGCACTAGTCAAAAATAAGAAGGAGGCATATGACATGCATAGGCAGCTGGGATCAAGTGGATCCCTTGAAGAGTATAGAGATTGCCGGAGTAGAGTTAAGAGAGAAATCAGGAGGGCAAAAAGGGGATATGAGATTGCTTTGGCAGATCAGGCAAAGGTGAATCCAAAGAGCTTCTACAAATACATAAAGGGCAAAAGGGTAACTAGGGAGAGAGTAGGGCCTCTTAAGGATCAACAAGGTCATCTATGTGCGGAACCACAAGAGATGGGTGAGATCCTGAATGAATATTTCACATCGGTATTTACGGTTGAGAAAGGCATGGATGTTAGGGAACTTGGGGAAATAAATAGTGATGTCTTGAGGAGTGTACATATTACAGAGAGGGAGGTGCTGGAAGTCTTAACGCGCATCAAGGTAGATAAATCTCCGGGACCTGATGAAATGTATCCCAGGACGTTATGGGAGGTTAGGGAGGAAATTGCGGGTCCCCTAGCAGAGATATTTGAATCATCCACCGCTACAGGTGAGGTGCCTGAAGATTGGAGGGTAGCAAATGTTGTGCCTTTGTTTAAGAAGGGCGGCAGGGAAAAGCCTGGGAACTACAGACCAGTGAGCCTGACATCTGTAGTGGGTAAGTTGTTAGAGGGTATTCTGAGGGACAGAATCTACAGGCATTTGGAGAGGCAGGGACTAATTAGGAACAGTCAGCATGGTTTTGTGAGAGGAAAATCATGTCTCACGATTTTGATTGAGTTTTTTGAAGGGGTAACCAAGAAGATAGATGAGGGCTGTGCAGTAGACGTGGTCTACATGGACTTCAGCAAAGCATTTGACAAGGTACCGCATGGTAGGTTGTTACATAAGGTTAAATCTCATGGGATCCAAGGTGAGGTAGCCAATTGGATACAAAATTGGCTTGACGACAGAAGACAGAGGGTGGTTGTCGAGGGTTGTTTTTCAAACTGGATGCCTGTGTCCAGCGGTGTGCCTCAGGGATCGGTGCTGGGTCCGCTGTTATTTGTTATTTATATTAATGATTTGGATGAGAATTTAGGAGGCATGGTTAGTAAGTTTGCAGATGACACCAAGATTGGTGGCATTGTGGACAGTGAAGAAGGTTATCTAGGATTGCAACGGGATCTTGATAAATTGGGCCAGTGGGCCGATGAATGGCAGATGGAGTTTAATTTAGATAAATGTGAGGTGATGCATTTTGGTAGATCGAATCGGGCCAGGACCTACTCCGTTAATGGTAGGGCGTTGGGGAGAGTTATAGAACAAAGAGATCTAGGAGTACAGATTCATAGCTCCTTGAAAGTGGAGTCACAGGTGGATAGGGTGGTGAAGAAGGCATTCAGCATGCTTGGTTTCATTGGTCAGAACATTGAATGCAGGAGTTGGGATGTCTTGTTGAAGTTGTACAGGGCATTGGTGAGGCCACACTTGGAGTACTGTGTACAGTTCTGGTCACCCTATTATAGAAAGGATATTATTAAACTAGAAAGAGTGCAGAAAAGATTTACTAGGATGCTACCGGGACTTGATGGTTTGACTTACAGGGAGAGGTTAGACAGACTGGGACTTTATTCCCTGGAGAGTAGGAGGTTAAGGGGTGATCTTATAGAAGTCTATAAAATAATGAGGGGCATAGATAAGGTCGATAGTCAAAATCTTTTCCCAAAGGTAGGGAAGTCTATAACGAGGGGGCACAGATTTAAGGTGAGAAGGGAGAGATACAAAAGGATCCAGAGGGGCAATTTTTTCACTCAAAGGGTGGTGAGTGTCTGGAACGAGCTGCCAGAGGCAGTAGTAGAAGCGGGTACAATTTTGTCTTTTAAAAAGCATTTGGACAGTTACATGGGTAAGATGGGTATAGAGGGATATGGGCCAAGTGCAGGCAATTGGGACTAGCTTAGTGGTATAAACTGGGCGACATGGACATGTTGGGCCGAAGGGCCTGTTTCCATGTTGTAACTTCTATGATTCTATGATTCTATGATTCTAACTCCTCGTCCTCCTGCACAATTTCTTTCCTTTTCTGTCAAGGGCATGCGTCACCCGAACCTTGACTTCTCCAAGTACGTGCGGACTGTTGAGCATAAACTATGGTTTATTCTCCCGCGAGCCTGAGGTGTGACTACCCCACACATCCCCCCTGTCTCATTGGAATACAGTCAATTCTCTTACCACTAGCTGCCTCAAACCTTTAAATCTCAGGCCCACCCAGGGACGCCAATATATTAGCAGATTTCTCCCATTACTGTCATAACTATGGGTTGTTAATCCATCAACAATAACCTCTGCTTGGTTCCAGCCTGTGTGGTTATAAAATGGCAAGTTTAATAGATTGACTTACAACAGAGTTGCACTACAGCTGTCTTCAACATTACATTCAACAGTTATTATAGTTATAATACAACTGTCTACAGATTACATTAATG
Source organism: Heptranchias perlo (assembly GCF_035084215.1). Classification (NCBI taxonomy): domain Eukaryota; kingdom Metazoa; phylum Chordata; class Chondrichthyes; order Hexanchiformes; family Hexanchidae; genus Heptranchias; species Heptranchias perlo. The sequence continues at coordinate 108,366,278 of NC_090327.1, forward strand.
ACTAGCAACTAATACAACCTGGTCTTTTTTTTATTCGTTCATGGGATGTGGGCATCACTGGCAAGGCCAGCATTTATTGTCCATCCCTAGTTGCCCTCGAGAAGGTGGTGGTGAGCCGCCTTCTTGAACCGCTGCAGTCCGTGTGGTGAAGGTTCTCCCACAGTGCTGTTAGGAAGGGAGTTCCAGGATTTTGACCCAGCGACGATGAAGGAACGGCGATATATTTCCAAGTCAGGATGGGGTGTGACTTGGAGGGGAACGTGCAGGTGGTGTACCCAGATCTGTCTGCTGAACCCAAGTTGATCAGACATAGCCTGTGTCAATGGACTTCTGAACATCCCCTCTTGACAGCTCTAACTTTTGGCAGAGAGCATGCCCTATCTCTATACTATTCGACTACGTTGTTCTGTATGTAAGCACCATTGGTCTTATCTCCTGTTCATAAACCATCCTACTCTCTGACTCTCCAAAAGCCCCAAGGATTATTTAATGTCTTAATGTTTACGTAGCCTTTTATGGTTATCAGTATGTTTATACTAGCTTAGCATAAGAGCCCTGTCTCGTGAATTTTATTGTTTTTCATTATTCTCAGGACTCTTTCAATGACCTCTTAGGTTTGTGTAAGTTATTTTCCTCAGAGATACCGACCTTTGCCGTCTATATTTTCTATGCTTGTTTTAAACCATATTCTCACACATACAACAGTGGAAGGCGTAATAAATGCTACGGTGGAATCCAGTATGGAGGACTTTAGTGCCTAGATATGCCCTGCTATCTCCCGCATGAGTGATGTTATGCGAGGAGCTACAGTTGTCTGCACCACAGTCTTCCATTGAACGCATAACAACAGCAGTGAAGCTACAGTGACGACTTCCATTACGCAAGCCAGTAGGAACATGAATGCTTCCACTGCTTCTACAGAAGTTTTGTGGTCAAAACTGTAAAATACAGTAATGGTCAGCTTCAACTCACTTGGAAGATGGCTACAGCCAACCATGAGGGTGGGATTCCGAGACCTCATGGATGCCCATGGTTCCGTACCTAGACAGATCAATGAGAATGGAGAGGCGATGCACTTTAATGGGTTAAGCTTTCGTAAATGAGTTTCCCATGGTGTAATTTCAGGCCGAATGTGTCATCAAGCAAAAAAATGTTAATTCCTATACACATGAGGACAAATTTAGTATTCTCGGTGCAAGCTTTGCGTGACAGGAGCTCATATCAGTAATTTAGGTGCGAAGGGTATCACGCCCTGCATGATTTTCATTCCATTAATTTTAATTTTAATTTCTATGCTGGGAGCGCTGATTTGTAAAATATACCTCATGGAAGAATTCATTGCTATTCAATAGGATAGCTACCACTGAATCCACCATGATCTTTACAATAACAATGTTCATGAATATTTTCAAAGAGGGTGTCCTAATTTGGATAGGGCTGTGAAGTGATTTGAATAAAACACTAAAACTAACAGGGGGCTAAATTGGGCTGCGCAGGGCCCATTTTGTAGGCGCTAAGTGGCCTCCTAAACTCTGAAAATGGCTTCCATAATCCGTGCGCACACGACTAGCGTGATGTGCGCCGGACGCCATCTTGGTAAAGGCGTTTGCGCACGTGCAGATAACGAACAATGGCATGATGCAAAGTCGAGAGAATATGCGGTAGATCAGTGTGCAATGCTGATTTAAAGGGACAGATGCGATTTTGGAACTCAGCGCTCCAGCCAACACATTGTCTTAACCTAGCACAGCTGAACAGGTCTTAAATAGCATGTGCGACCGCTTACTAGCGCTAGTTAATGGGATCATGCAGGATTTACAGGTTAGTTGCTGGATTATTGCTTCTGGCTGCTGATGCATTTGTACCTGTTTTTGAAGGTCTCCTATACTTGAATACTAGAACGAGGGGACAAGTCTAAAAATTAGAGCCAGGACTTGCAGGAGTAAAGTTAGGAAACGCTTCTACATGCAAAGGGTGGTAGAAGTTTGGAACTCTCTTCTGCAAACAGCAGTTGATGCTAGCTCATTGTTAATTTTAAATCTGAGATTGATAGATTTTTATTAACTAAAGATATTAAGGTATATGGGGCTAAGGCGGGTTTATGGAGTTAGGTCACAGATCAACCATGATCTCATTGAATGACGCAACAGGCTTGAGGGACTAAATGGCCTACTCCTGTTCCTATCTTCCTATGTTCCTATAATAAAGTTTGAATACTCTACAAGGAGTGGGCTGGCTAGCTGACAGGCAACAGCAAGGGCACTGGCAGAGTGACAGAGGTGGGACAGGAATGCTTTCATCCTGAAAGAGGACAGCAGGTTCATGTTCCATGGAGCCACTGCCACTTGCTGCCTCCTGTTATGCGCCATCTTCTCCTGCAAGAAAGCGGGACGCGTGTCAGTGAGTGTCCTGCAAGATGTTTGGGTGATGTGGCTGTCATGGTTGAATAGCTGTCAGTGTGTGTGACCTGTGAGTGGTGGGTGTGCGGCTTGCAACAGCGGTAATGTGTAAGGGTAAGAGGAAGCATCTGATTGGAAGAGTTGAGAACTGAGTGAAAGAGTTTGTTGGTATGTAGGTGATAGAGGGTGCAGTGCGTGGAGCAGTGGACGCGGCTAGTGGTGCAGTTGGTAGGTGACGCTACTTGATAGTTGACCTCATTCACCTTGACCACTCATGTCAAAGCATTGAACTTCTTCCTGCACTGCATCCATGTTCATGTGCTGTCCGCATGGCATTGACTTCATCCCCCACTGCCTCCAACTGCCTCTTGAGCATACGTCTGGAGGGCCTCTTGCCCCCCTGCAGATATAGGATGCCTCTCCTTCTGTCCACCTCTTGCACCAAGGCCTCTAGTGCATCATCAGAGAACCTTGGTGCATGCTCTCTCACAGATCTTGTATAAACTCAGATCAGCAGATTGCTGGAATCTGGCATGCAGATTGGAGGATGTGGGATTTAGTAGTGCGCAACCTTTATTCAATGTTTTAAAATAACTCTAAGGAATCTTACAACACCAGGTTATAGTCCAACAATTTTATTTTAAAATCACAAGCTTTCGGAGATTATCCCCTTCGTCAGGTGAATGAGTGGAAGGTTCTCAAATCGCATATCTTATATTAGGCTGGGACAGCATCACGCCAATCAAAAGGTGTCGTTGTTGTTCAAACAGGCCAGTCACGGAGAACAGCACGTCCCAGTACACTGGATATACATTGTGTCAATTGCACAGACAGAGAGAAAGAGACCCAAATGGCAGAGAGAGAGAGAGAAAGAGAATATTAAAACACATAACTTTTTTTTTCCTTTTTTGCTGGTGGGGTTACGTGTAGCGTGACATGAACCCAAGATCCCGGTTGAGGCCGTCCTCATGGGTGCGGAACTTGGCTATCAACTTCTGCTCGACGATTGGAGTATGCTGCCACACTTGACATCTGCCACGTATCTTCAGAAAGTCTTTGCAGTGCCTTCATATGGTTCTGATGTTCTGCAAGTCTTTGCATGGCAGGACCCCTGAGATTATCACTTGAGTGCTCAATAACCAGACTCTGACATCTTCTGAGACTTCACTCAGATACATCATGTTCTACCTCCAATAATTCATCCTCTGGCTTCCTTATGAGTTGTGAATCACCATTTGTCAATTTGTCATCTAGATTATTGTATCACAACAAGTACCTTATCTGGGCTGGTTACAGGGTTTGTGCCGGTGTGAGCCAATTTCTGCTGGCAGTGCCAGATGTTGATGGTCCTGGAATTAATTCCTTCCCTCTCTGCAGCATCTTTCTTGCTTTGTGGAAATAAGAAGAATGAGAAATTCAGTAACTATCCAGCTTTTCACTTTTTTCTTCCTGTTAGGCTCATGTAAGGGTCTCCTCAGGGTATGAACTTCAAAAAAAGAACCCATTTCTGATCTTTGACCATTAGCACTTAGTCAGCACAAACCATCTGTGGGCGCTGGCCCGCCCACATCTCCATCCCCAACAGCATTAGCTGAGTGAGTTCCAAAGATTTGCTTTTCCTCCTCCTCCTGCTGTCACTCCATCTGTAGCTTGTTCTTCTTAGGAACATAGAAACATAGGAACAGGAGTGGGCCATTCAGGCCCTCGAGCCTGCTCCACTATTCAATTAGATCATGGTTGATCTGTACATCAACTCCATTTACCCGCCTTAGCTCCATATCCCTTGCTACCCTCAGCTACCAAAAATCTATCAATCTCAGTCTTTTGGGGGACAAGAATTCTAGGTTTCTAGTACCCTTTGTGTGAAAAAGTGTTTCCTGATTTCCCTCCTTTGGAATTGTGGGCAATCTTCACCTGCATGACCAAAGAATGCTTGTTATTGTCAGTTACAGACTGTTGAATTTGACAACTATTTGCTTATTCTCCTCACTTCTCTTATGGAACTCCCACTGAAGTAGTCAGGCTTCAATGAGCATATATGCATTGCAGGATGTTGACTTTAGATTTGTGAAAGCACTTTTAGGGCAAATATAGGTTTATTGCCTGAAATGTGCGAAGGCTACATTAATAGCAGCTTGCAGCCATCATTCTTACCTTTGCTGATCATGTGAGTTCATTAAACTTCATCTTGCATTGAAAAAGGAGTACTGGGGGCCTGCTGCTGTATTGGCAGGTCTCTTACCACCCGCTTCCACTACCCATTCTCCCCCCGATGCCTAATTTCAATCAAAATTATATTGACTTCACTCTCCAATTCTCTTCTTCCTGGTTCCTTTTTAATTCATGGATTGAACCTTGCTGCATGCTGTTACTGCTTTAAGAGCAGTCCAACTTTAAGACTATCATTTCCACCTTTACCAGGGCTTCCACTGCCTCCCCACCACACCACAAAGTTTCCAGGCCTCCCTGAATAAGTAGGTAATTGGGGTGGGACATACACTTTTGTCCTGCTTTGCTACAGTTATGGTGGTGAGTCACAGGACTCAAAACTTCAGGGTGTTGTTCTCTGAATATATTTTGGATAAAACCTTTGTTCATTCAGTCTTCTGAGTTTTGAACCTTTGGCTTGAAAACGTATGAACCTGATTGCATGTTCCATGGTATATTGTGGGATGGTAAGCAGTGATTGGTACCAGGACATTGAAAGATTCAAAAAAGAGCAACAAGCTGATTCTGGAGCTTGGGGCTGTAGAAGAGAGACTCATAGACCTGAACTTTTTTCATTGGAGACAAGAGCACTGAGACTGGTTATGATCCCTATCTTTACAACTCTGAGAGATGTGGGTAACTTAAGTGTAAGTAAAGAAAGAACTTGCATTTAAGTTGTGCCTTTTACGACATCCCAAAATGTTTCAAAGCTTTTGAAGTATAGTGAATGTTGTAATAAAGGGAAACGTGGCAACCAATTAGCTTACAGCAAGGTCCCACAAACAGCAATGAGATAAAAGGCCAGATAATCTGTTTTAATGATGTTGGTCGAGGGATAAATGTTGGCCAGGATAATGTGAGAACTCCCCCACTCTTCTTTGAATAGTGCCATGGGATCTTTTAGGTCTACTGGAGAGTGCAGTCAGGGCCTGGGTTTACCATCTTATCCGAAGGATGGTACCTTTGAGAGTGCAGCACTGAGTACTGTACTGGAATATCAGCCTAGATTATGTGCTCTGTAGTGGGGCTTGATCCGACAACCTTCTGACTCAGAGCCCAGGCTGACACTATAAGCAATTTAACTTAGACTGTGAGCACAGAGCTGGAGAACAAGAGTTGAAAATAAAACTTCAAGCAAAACAAGAATAAAAGGCTTTCTCCTGCAAAAAAAAATAATGAATGTGGCAAATAGGCTCAGCAAGGGCAGTATGTTGATCAACTCCTCTAAAAAAGAGATGGAATAATATCTCGTTAAGAATGGGATTGAAGGCTTAAGAGTAATGGTAGATAGAGTTGATTAAATACTCTGTGGAACATATCACGCCATGCCCATTTTATAGGCATAAAACAGGCTTCTAATGGGCTAATATGGTGGTTGGCACGCACGTGCTCGTAATATTTAAGTAAGGGTTCTACGCTTGCTGTAGGACCCTTCTGTTTAATTGGGCTGCCCCACTGCCTGACTCGCCAAATGATGAACTCGCTCAGCAACTTATGGCGCTATCAGACAGGGAGGACCCTTCAGCAGTACTATTTAAAGAGCTCATCAGGTCCCTACAGGTTAGTTGTTGCCTTGCACTTTTAGGCTGTTGGTTAACTATTGGGCATTTTTTGCCAATTTTCTGCCTTCTACAAATGACTTGTGACTTCTGCTAACAGGTTTTTGCTGATGCTGGACTGTGTTTGTCATTCTTCACAACAGTTTTACTGCGGTCATAGGCGGTCCAGTAGATCTGCCTTTGGGGCTGGAGGACAAGGGGGAATAGTCAAGAAGACAGGAGAGAGCAGGAGCAGCTGCGAAAAGAGGGAGGGCGAGGGCACTGCAGAGAAGACCGCACCCACAGCAAGTCTTCAGGAGCACTGTCTGAGGCATCTTTGCTTTACTAGGGAGGCTGACATTGAGCTATGCCACCTGCTACAACCATAACATGACCCTCGAACAAGGGCATGGAAAGTACTGCCTGTGGCTGTCAAGGTCACTGCGGCCCTTAATCTTTCTGCCACGGGGGCATTCCAGGCCGCAGCAGGTGATATCAGCAACATTTCCCATGCTGTTCACCATTGTATCCGGGAGGTTACTGAGGCTCTCTACGCCAGAAGTAACAGCTACATTACTTTTCCAATGGGCAATTGAGAGTGAATCAGGATGAGATAGCCTCATCCACATTGCAAGCTCCCCCAGGGTACAAGGTGCCACAGACTGCACCATCATTAGCCTGGCATCTTTCTGAATAGAAAGGGATTTAATTTCCTCAACATCCAGCTTGTTTACGACCACAGGAAATGCATCATGCTGGTCTGTGCCCGATTTCTTGCCAGCAGTCATGATTCATTCATCTTGTGCCAGTCCTCTGTGCTGCCTTTATTCCAACCAGGCCATCAGGTCACAGGCAGGCTACTGGGAGACAAGGGATATCCCCTTTAGATATGGCTCAGGACTCCTGCCAGGAACTCGGACACAACTGCAGAGCTGGAGTACCAGAGCCATGCTATTCGGGAGGAGCTTTGCATTTCAGCTCTGACCATGTATCCAGATTTGTGGTCATTTGCTGTATGCTGCATAATTTTGCATTAATGAGGGAAGAACTCTTAACAACCAGCAGGGCAACACGAAATGCAGGAGGAGGAGGAGGAGGAGGAAGAGGAGAAAGGGCTGCAACAAGAGGAGGAAAAGCAGGAACAACATCGACCACCAGTGCCCCTAGCCGCCAAATCTTTTAAAGAAAGATCCACGATCCGTTCATGTGAATCATCCCTCCCATCCCTAATACACCAATAGCCCTGCAGTCCTTCTCACCACCGTTCTTTCTACCACCATCCGATTGCCTTCCCTCAGTCCAGCCTTATGGGTCTTGCATCCCTTCACTATGATTATTAACATCAAATCCAGAAAAAAAAATGATCCAAGAACTCATTTCCATCTGTGTCTAATACTTAACAGGAATAATCAAGAATTACCTTTGTGCAACCCCTTAGTACCTGTCTTGTGTGCTTGTTTACCTATCCTGGTTTTCCTATGAGGTGTATCCCAGTGGCTACAGCTTGGAAGGTGGAAGGTTGCTGAGCTTCCATTGAGAACACTTCACAGCAGCTCTGAGTCTTCAGGGCTCGGCTGCAGACTGCATCATCTAGGCGTTGGCTGGGCCAATCTGGCCCTGCTGGTTGTGTGGCATTAACGGTGGGTGGCAGGGAACGAGGCATGCTATCATCCTGAGAGAGAACAGCAGGTGCTTATCCCATGGAGCCCAGGCATTCTCCTGGGTTTGTGCCTCAGCACTCCTACAGCTCTGCAGGAGAACAGAGTGCTGAAGTAATGTGATGCAGTAGAAGCCCCTGTCAACCCTTGTCTCCAGAGCCAAGGTGGTAGCCATCTGAGCTTCCATGGCAGCAGTGTGATCTCCCAGGGAAGCTGTCAGTGCTGCCAGCTGAGGCTTCATCATGGTGGGCATCATTGTCGTGTTCATAGAACTGAAATCTCAGTCCATGTTGGACAGAGTGGTCTCCATGCTCTGCGCGAAGCCCCGACACAGGTTGGAGCTGGATGACTCCATGCTGTGAGCCATTGCATGCAAACTTGCTGGCAGGCTGCCCAGTGTGCCTTTCATTTCCCAATGTATGCCCATCAGCCGTCTTCGATAGCCTGGATCCTCGAAGTCTGTATCTGAGTCTTCTGCAGCAGAGCTAGTATGTGAATCTTGCCCTCTGGTGAGTTGGCACCTGTGGTGTCCTATCCCCCTGCCCTAGCTGCTGCACACTTGTGGTCAGTGATTCACACGTGAAGATACCTCATTTAACCTATCCTCTAAAGTACGTGTGGTACCAGCCTTTGAGCTGGTGCTTGCCAGGGTCAGATCGAGTGACGCTGCATTTTCAGGAAGGCTGGCCTCCTCTTCCTGAAGTGGTACAGGGCAGCACCTGAAATGAAAGAGAGGGAAAAGTGTTAGCTATTAGTGTGAAGGGAGAGCAGAGAGACAAGTGGCTGCTGCAAGCAGCTGCAGTTTGTCATGCAGTGTGTATAGGGTGAGATAGAAGTAAGAGGGGAAAAAGGGGATAAGGTGTGAAGGAACCCTGGGTGACATCTCCCCCGGTGTTGCCACTCGTCACGGCCACGACTCTTCCACTGCCCGTGATGGTCAGCATGTTTTCTTCCATTGGGTACAGGATATGAAGGTGGTCTTGGCCTCCTCCGGTTATGGTCTCCTGCCACAAGTTGTGCGCGACCTTCTGCATGAAAGAAGGGACGACTATGTTAGGGACGTCGTTGTTTCTAGAGAATGTTTCTGCCATGGTAAAATAGTTGGTATGTAGTGTGTAGGGAAATGAGGGTGCAATAGTGGTGAAAGTAGGAGGTGCAGAATGTGTGAGTATGAAGAGAAGGGGTGGAGTGAAGTGAGGTGCAGTGGTTGTAGGAGAATGATGGGAAGCAGGGAGCAGAGTGTTGTGAGTAGTGAATAGCACTGGTAGCACTGGATGCTTACCTGAGTCATTATAATGAGCTGGCAGCACTAATTTAATGTGGTCTCTGCCACCATGTGAACAGACGCCTGCAGTCCTTCTTCCCCCTGTATGCCCATTTCCGGGTGCGATCGAATTTCTAGGCCAGCAATCTTGTTTTCATGGCAATGTCATTTTTGAACTTCAACTAGTCAGAGAAAATATTGTAGATTGTAAGGTCAGATTAATACTATGGGCTTCTGCTTGATTACGTTTGAGATCAGGGATACATTTCACAGAAATTTGCCTTAAAAATGTGGGCAGAGCTCATGATGGGGAAAACTATGCAGAAGGAACAGGCTGGGTGGGTTTCAATGGCCCTTTTTATCATTGAATGCTTTTTAATCCGCCTGCTTACAATAAAATGTTATAAACATTCAATTCATGCAAGTACAACATTTTATGAATAGAATGTTGAATTTATGAAGCATCATATAGCAATGAATTACTTTTCAGTTTAACAAGCAAGTATTTACCTGATTGGGATATCTAAACACTCATGTATAAAGTGAGGATTGACTCCTCTACCTAGAGGCAGGGTATGAAAATGTGCAAATAATGAGGCAGAAATTGCTTGGAAAAGAATGATGAGTTCAGCAGCGTTCACCGTTGTTAGTGATGAAATGGAGAAGCAAGTTCCAGTGTTTGCTCATGTGCAGTTGTAAGAATATGGTTTAAAACAAGCATAGAAAATAGGAGGGCAAAAGTTCAGCATCTCTGTGAGAACAAGGACAGCTCAAACAGCAGAACATCAGGGAGGCCATAGAATAGATAACATTAACGCCAGAAGGTGGTTTACACCAAATCAAGAGATGTGGTTGCTGAAACCGACATTGGTGGTGCCATGCAAGGCCAAATAAGGTGGGCTGTACTCAGATAAGAAGGACGCATTCCTCAGAGGAACATAACAGCTTGTAAACAGAGATGGAGGTTGAGGTCATTAGCTACGTTATGTAAAACAGCTTACCTTGAGTTGCTAACGTGGCGTCAGCATGGTTGGATGGTTCACAACCATGAGGTAAGATCAGCGGTGCTTGCGTATAGAACAATGCAGCCGAATAGTATAAAGATGGGGCCTGCTCCCTCCCAAAAGTTAGAGCTCTCAAGAGGGGATGGTCGGAAATCTATCAGTTTGTATTGATTGCTTGTCATTAATGTAAGCCATAGACAGTTGTATTATAACTATAATACTGTTGAATGTAATGTTGAAGACAGCTGTAGTGCAACTCTGTTGTAAGTCAATCTATTAAAATTGCTATTTTACAACACTCAGGCTAGAATCAAGCGTAAGTTATTGTTGATGGATTAACAACCCATAGCTGTGACAGTAACGGAGAAATCCGCTAACAGCAGTGGAATGCAGAAATCCGGAACTTGCTCCTATTGGTTCGCCGGTGATATGACAGCTTTGAATTAAAGGTATATTGCCGGCTACAATCAGTTTTGAAAAAGTGCCAACTTGCTCATCAGCCCAGCTGGAAAGTAAGTAATGTCACCAGAAAACAGGTACACTTAAAAATACCAGGTCTAAACTAAGTTTTAAAAGTGCGATAAGTTTTAATGACTAACAAGCAATTAAAAATTAACTTGTAAAAATGTGGAGTCTCATTACTCCTTATTTTAATAGTTTTGGTCATTAAAAAAATTCAAAAATTATTTATTTTTTTACTTTTCCCCTCTGTCTCTTTTATTTAATTTGATTATTTCTTACCCTCTCTTTTCGCTGTCCATAACTGTTTTAACACTGATTTTAATGTTGTACCTTTCACTTCCTGGATTTTACGTTCCAAGCCTGCTGAAACAGTTTCGCAGTGTGTCAAAAATGCTGCGATCTGATTGATCGAGGGGAGAGTGTGATCCTCTCGCTTCTCCCATGGGTCCTAGCTTCACTTGAATTAACGCTGGGCTCTTCTCCGCTACCTATTCGAGGAATTGCACCCAGTAAGTTAGTGGGTTAGTATAAATCTACGGAGCGGCGAGCAGTGTTGGTTCACCACTCCGAGCAATTTCTGCCACATTAAGTGAAGCCGTCACATGTATTGCCGGTCTATCAACCATTGGCAGTGTGTTCTGTTCTGAAAATCCAGTGAATAGCCTGCCTTCCCATTTGTTTGATTAAACTGCTTCTGTTTGCAGTACAAATATGTCCTGTAATCTATCCACGTCTTTTGCATCCACACAAAAGGTGCCTTCAAAATAAATGATAATGCTTTCAGGATACCAAGCAGATGTAGGCTTTTTTCCAAAGGTGGTTAAAAACTGTCTGGAAAGAAGCATATCTTCTACTTTATTCATTATATCTATGCCAAACTTTGCAATGACAAGAAAAATAAATCTCTCTGAGATACATCACTGTTGATTGTGAGCATAAATCATTAAATTAATTCAGGTTGTCAGGCCAAGTAACCTGTATTTTGTTTTTCTTTAATTATATAATCATATGTCTCAATATTACCCCACCCCCCTCCCTCCCACCAAGACGGGTGGGAGGAGGTCAGGAGGGTTAAACCCTAAAAACGCAAAATGCGACCGCAAGCTGATGCGCACGTGCCTGCCACTATTTTTACAGTAGTGGGTAGCGAGGTGTGCGAGTGTTCCATCTTGGAGAGGAGGGACACTTCATTAACATATTTAAATCAAGCTCCCACAGTGCAACTGGGAGTCTGATTTAAATTTGACAGGTGTGCTCCCCCCGGCACCTCAAAGAAGCCTTCAGCCTCCCTTCTACCGATCACGGCCTCTCTCTAGCCTCTGCCACATCACCTCCCTCCCCCATGCCCCGATCTGCAGCCTGCCCCCGTACCGCGGTAACATCCGACCCCTCACCCACCAAGCCCCAAACCGAAGCCTGCCCCCATCCTGATTGTCGGGGACCATCCCCAAGGGTCCTCGGCTGCGGCCTCCTGCCGCTGGCTTTCCCGCCAGGCAGCCTGTCAATTTGGCCATTAAATTCGGTAGGACCTTCACGTCGCTGGCCTCGCTGTGTTCTTCAGCCTCCCCCTCACCCTCCCTGACTCCCCATAAATATCGGGGCCATAGAATCATAGGATGGTACATCAAAGGAGGAGGCAATTCAACCCATCATCCAGGTGGTGGATCTTTGAAAGAGCTATCCAATTAATCCCACTCCACTGCCTTTTCCCCATAGCCCTGCAAATTTTTCCCCTTCAAGTATTTATCCAATTACCCTTTTGAAAGTTATTATTGAATCTGCTTCCACCACCCTTTCAGGCAGTCCATTCCAGACCATAACAACTTGCTGCTTAAAACTTTTCTCCTCATCTTACCCCTGGTTCTTTTGCCAATTACCTTAAATTTGTGTCCTCTGATTACTGATCCTTCTGCCACTGGAAACAGTTTCTCTTTATTTACCCTATCAGAACCTTTCATGGTTTTGAACACCTCTATCAAATCTCCCCTTAACCTTCTCTGCTGTAAGGAGAACAACCCCAGCTTCTCTAGTCTCTCCATATAACTGAAGCCCTACATCCCTGTTACCATCCACAGGATGAACTGCAGCAACTTGCCAAGGCTTCTTCGACAGCACCTCCCAAACCCGCGACCTGTACCACCTAGAAGGACAAGGGCAGCAGGCATGTGGGAACAACACCACCTGCACGTTCCCCTCCAAGTCACACACCATCCTGACTTGGAAATATATCGCCGTTCCTTCATCGTCGCTGGGTCAAAATCCTGGAACTCCCTTCCTAACAGCACTGTGGGAGAACCTTCACCAAACGGACTGCAGTGGTTCAAGAAGGCGGCTCACCACCACCTTCTCAAGGGCAATTAGGGATGGGCAATAAATGCTGGCCTTGCCAGCAACACCCACATCCCATGAACGAATAAAAAAAACTTCTGGTAAACCTCCTCTGCGTCCTCTATAAGGCCGTGACATCCTTCCTAAAGGATGAGAATTGAACACAATACTCCAGCTGGGCCCTAACCAGTGATTATAAAGATTTAGCATAACTTCCTTGCTTTTGTACTCTATGGGCTCAATTTCAAATAAAAAAACAGGTGGGTTGGGGGCGGGGCCATTGAAAATTGCCATCATTTCAGACCCGCCCCCAACCCGCCTCCAACCCACCCATTTCCGGTTTCCACCAGGGTGGGATAAGGGGCGGGCGACCAACCCGCTCCCAGGAGGCGAGTCAGGCCTTAAAACCTTTCGAAGAGGTTTCAGGCCTCCATTTTTCGCTAATTCCCGATTTCAACCCCGGTGGGCCGGTATTCGCAGGCCTTCTGTCTTACGCCTCGTGAAAGGAGGTGAGAAGGCCCGAGACTAACAGACAGGTGCCTAGAAAGGCACAGATTGTGGGCCCTGAGGAGCAAGCCCACCAAGCCCACCTGCACCAACCCCCCAACGATTGCAGACCCCCGACCCCCAATCGCGAACCACCCCGATTGCGGACCCCCGACCCCCGATCGCGGACCACCCCGATCGCAGCCCCCCGGCCTCTGATCATGGAACCCTGACCCCCAACCCAGATCCCCCGACCTGATCCCCCGAACCCTGACCCCGATCCCCCCACTCTGATCCTTCAATCCCGACCCCGTTCCTCCGTCCCCACTCCGATCCTCCGACCCGACCCTCTCCCTCAACGATCCCCGCGATGACCCCCGTTCCCGACACCCCCCGGTGACTGACCCCCGATCCCATCCCCCATGACTCGCGACCCCCTGCCCACCTATGCCCACCCATGCCCATCCATGTCCACCCATGCCCCTTGCCCACCCACACCCCTTGCCTCCCATGCCCCCGGTCCACCCATGACCCCCATGCCCACCCATGCACCCCCATGCCCACCCCCTCCCATCCATACAAACAAAGACTTACCTGCAGACTTACCTGAAGATGTCCTCTCCCTGGCTGGTCTCCCATCTGACTGAGACCAGCCTGTCAATCAGGCGGTCAGTCCGACGGGAAACCGACAAAAAAAAAAATACGTCCTTACGTCAAAATCGTAAGGACATCCGAGAAACCCGTACTAATGGGTTTCCCGACCTCAATTTGACCCCCCGCCCCCTTCCCAGCTCTGTTTTAAAATCACCCCCATGCCTCTGTTTATAAAGCCAAGGATCCCGTACACTTTATTAATAACCTTCTGAACTTGTCCTGCCACCTTGAAACATTATGTAGACCCCCAGGTTTCTCTGACCCTGCAACCCCTTTAAAATTGTACTGTTTAATTTATACTGCCTGTCCTCATTCGTCCTATCAAAATGCATCACTTCACACTTCTCTGTGTTAAATTTCATCTGCCATACGTCTGCCCATTTCACCAGTCTGTCTATATCCTCCTAAATCCAGGTCATTAATATATATCAAAAAGAGCAATGGTTCCAATACCGACCCCTGGGGGACACCACTTTATACCTCCCTGCAGTCTGAAAAACAACCATTCACCACTACTCTCTGGCTCCTGTCCCTTAGTCAATTTCTTATCTATGCTGCCACTGTCCCTTTAATACCATGGACTTCAATTTTCCTAACAAGTCTATTATATGGTGCTTTATCAAATGTCTTTTGAAAGTCCATATACACAACATCAACCGTTCTATCTTCATCAGCCCTCTATGTTATTTCATCATAGAATCATAGAAAGTTACAGCTCAGAAGGAGGCTATTTGGCCCATCGTGTCGTGGTGGCCGAAAAAGAGCTTTCCAGCTTAATCCCACTTTCCAGCACTTGGTCCGTAGCCCTGTAGGTTACATCATTTCAAGTGCATATCCAGGTACTTTTTAAATGAGTTGAGGGTTTCTGCCTCTATCACCCTTTCAGGCAGTGAGTTCCAGACCCCCACCACCCTCTCGGTGAGAAAATTTCTCCTCAGCTCTCCTCTAATCCTTCTACCAATTACTTTAAATTTATGCCCCCTGGTCATCAAAGAACTCAATCAAGTTAGTCAAACATGATTTGTCTTTAACAAGTGCATACTTGCTGTCATTTATTACCTGATATTTTTCCAAGTGACAATTAATTTTGTCTTGGATTATTGTCTCTAAAAGTTTCCCCTGACTTAGGCTGACTGGCCTGTAGTTAACAGTTTTATCCCTCTCCCCTTTTTTGAACAGGAGTGTAACATTTGCAATCCGCCAGTCCTCTGGCACCGCTCCCATATCTAAGGAGGATTGGAAGATTGTGACCAGAACCAATGCTATCTCCACCCTTGCTTCCCTCAGCAACCTAGGATGCATCCCATCTGGACCGAGTGACTTTTCTACTTTGAGCGCTGTCAACTTTTTAAATACCTCTTCTTTATCTATTTTTATCCTATCCAATTTCTCTATTACCTTCTCCCTTATATTCACTATGACATTGGCAGCATCCTTTTCTTTAGTGAAGACAGATGCAAAGTACTCAATTAGTACCTAAGCCATGCCGTCTGCCTCTACAAGAATATCTCCTTTTTGGTCCCGAATTGGTCCCACACTTCCTTTGACTACCTTTTTATGATTTATATGTTTATAAAAGACTTATGGGTTCCCTTTTGTGCTACCTGCTAATCTATTCTCACATACTTTCTTTGCCCCTCTTATTTCTTTTTTCAATTCTCCTCTGTACTTTCTGTATTCAGCTTGGTTCTCAACTGTATTATGAGCCTTGCATTTATCATAAGCCTTACTTTTCTGTTTCATTTTAATCTCTATATCTTCAGTCATCCAGGCAGCTCTAGCTTCGGATGCCCTACCTTTCCCCCTCTTGAGACTGTGTCTAGTGTGTACTGGACTATCTCCTCTTTGAAGGCCTCCCATTGCTCATTTACTGTTTTACCTACCGATCTTTTTTGTTTTTCTTTAATCTCTCATTATTGTTGCCTAACAGTAGACAATAATGAATCTTTGACCTGTAATGACCCAAGCTAACAATTAATTTGTATTTTAAAATATGTTTAATTAACTGAAAGAGAAAAACAGATGCTAAGGAATGTATTTGTATTCTATTCTATGCTGCAGAACACTACTGGGATGCAAACGTACCATTTTGATTTACTTAATGACAATTCAGTGCGATGACTAAAT
Organism: Heptranchias perlo; assembly: GCF_035084215.1. Classification (NCBI taxonomy): domain Eukaryota; kingdom Metazoa; phylum Chordata; class Chondrichthyes; order Hexanchiformes; family Hexanchidae; genus Heptranchias; species Heptranchias perlo. Next base: position 108,382,406 of record NC_090327.1, read on the forward strand.
TCTAAGCATGCCATTCATTCTGAAAATCAGTAATGCCTTTTGTCACTTGTTTGGTTATTATATTTTGAAGAATAGCCTGGAATGCCCTGAGGTCTGCTGACTAAAGACTAGACTTAGGCTGGCGCTTTATTTTTTTCCTGAGGTCTGCTGGGCAAATGTTCCTACGATATGCCGTAAGGTTTTAGAACAATGTCTTCTGTTTCTATTTATCTGCAAAGCTGATGATGATCTATACAATAAGCTAAACAAAGAGGCCTATGCTACTATGCTGGACTCCTGATAACACATAAGACACACCATATTTATATAGCACAGAACACAGCTGCAGTTTGCCTCCACTCCTGAACATTTTTTCTGTAGCAAAATATTTGCAAGGGAGCTATTTCGCATGCTCTTTTCTACCTATGCTTTTTCACAATTTCCATTATTTTTAGGATATTTCTGGGGAGAAAAGGGCTGGCCTGGACATGTGTAATGTTCTTAGTTACAGTTCAGTTCAGTTAGGCATACTACTGGTATAATATACTGGTTTAATTCATCTAGAGCTACTTAAGATTTGAGAATCATTGAGTAAACAGCAGGGTCCGAAAATCTGTAGCCCTTCTGGCACTCTCCTGCCATAACTCTGGTGCGAATGGCCATAAAGGTAATAAAATAGATCAGGAGTGAGATATGCTGTGTCCGTAACCTTTCCTGGGAGTTGTTGCTGGATGTTGTTGAGGCAGAGAACTTTGTCTGCCTCAAACAAGGTTAGCGGCGTGAGAAGGGGGTGTGGCCAGCAGCCAGAGTTCCCGCATCTCCGGCCTGATGAAAAAGCAGCGGCCGGATGATGCAGCAAGTGGGATCAGGCGTGCCAGCCCATCCAACGGTGGACGTGAGCTCCACCTTGGAAATCCAGGCCCGGGATGTGGCCAGGTGCCCCCAAAGATTTTCGACACTTTTGACTTTTCTCAGCCCCCTTATAAAGGGCTGATAGGCACAAGGTAGAAATGTTTTCTGGGGAGTTCCCAGCACCTTCCTCTCCCTGGACTCGACACACTCAGCCACATCTAGTGGCCACCTGTGGCTAGTGAGTGCTCAAGATGCACCCCTAATGGTGCAGGCACTCACCCACCTCATTTAAAACAAATGACCTTCCCCTTTTGGCAGGGTCAACATCAAAGGTCACGGGCAAGCACATCCCGGCAGCTATGCTGAGATGATTGGGTCACGGATTTCAACCCGAGACCAATAATCCACAAGGAAAGGAAACAAGAATAAGGATGTATTCAGCTTTATCTTCCCTTTCTAAATGTCTGTGCTTGTAAAGATGAGGGATGTGCTGAGGAATGGAACATTTTTCATATCAGTCACCTAAGGGACAATTTTCTGACATGGCGCTCTAGACAACGAGCCCCGCGAGCCAGAAGTGCATGTTAGAAATTTGGGCACTGGCTGCACATAACTTTCAGACTGGTCAAAACATCGTGCAATGTGTGCCAGATTTCCAATGTGCATTTCCAGTGAGTCAAGTTCCCTACTGGGAGCGCAATGTCAGAAAATTAACCCTCTATGGTCAGTGTCAAGCACTGCCAAGTCAAGTACAGTACAGCTGGATACAAAGTAAGGTTTCCCTGTGCTCTGCTCCCAATCTTGGAAGGCCACTCCTTACTGAAGTAGGAGGCATTTTCTCCTTTTTTCCACAGCAACCATCCTTAGGCCTGAATGAGTGATATTGTCAATTGGGGGCCATGTAATGCTGCAGGCCTGTGCCCACCAGGAACTGGATTGAGACTGTCCAATGTCATTTTGTATAGCCCATACAGCCAACAGACAGAGAAAACTTTGATCCCATCAATCTGGAATTCATTTGAACTCAAGGTTCTGAGGTGAACAGTCAGTATCTAACCTACTACACCACCCATTTCTTCAATACAGCTTTTTAAGTGGGTTAGTGCTACATGCCCCACTGTATTGAAAAGTCAACTCTACCATTAAACCTTTTTATGATCCTACTGTGCTACTTGACCTGCAAACAATCTCACCCCATCCAAAATGACCACTGACCATAATGGCTATTTTTATTGTGCCTTTTGTAGTGTGCTGATGTCCAAGATTACTCTATTTTCAAATCCAATGTGTTGATAAGAGAGGAGAGAAAGTTTTGCTTCTGTCCAGCCGTACCCTTTCCATGTATTAAAGTCAACATTATTTTTTTCAAGCTGGATACTATGTCTCCCCTCCCTTCTCCCTCCAAATTTCTTAAACATCATTATCCGAAGGTACAGCACTCTGCTTTGGAGACAGATTCTCCTAGAGTAAAGACACATCTTGTTGATTGAGTAACAGTGTGCCTTTAACAATGAAGTTCCATAACTCATTCTCAGCTGGTGATAAATGTCATGTTTGAGCAGCAATTGAACATAAGTGATTTGAAAATATCCTAAAAAATGTTAAATTTGAATCAATTCGCAGCATTTCAGTGTTCCAGTGCCATAATTAAAAATAATTATTGTGACAAATACTTCCTTCCACTGTTGCAAATACCACTGACTGGGAACAATTGAAGAGGTCAGTGTACATACTTATTTAGTATTTGTTCGTGGTAGTTTAGTGGGTTTGTATCTATTTTCTCTGGTAGTTTATCAGTCCTTCATAGTCTAGTGTGGGGTGGAGATATATGAATCTAATGCAATGATGCATTACACTCACGAGTAGAAAAACTGCATTATAAGTCCAGTCTTCCGACAATATGAGAGCAATTTTCCGAGTACACACCAGCAGTGGTGACCCTCGCCCACTGCCAGCACAAATGGCATGAACTTGTAAAATGAATCCTCATGCTTCTGAATCCTAGGTGGTACTAGGGATTGCCGTCCTCAGCAGTCCAGGGGTAGACTTCCCCTGATTTTTGTGAAAGCAGTGAAAACAGTGCAGCATAAAGTTTGTAGGTTAAATAAATGCCCTGTAAATTGACTGAACTGTGTTCTCAACTTCAGGGTGGCCTCACAAAATGGAGTCAGTAGCTCAGCTGAATGCTGGGAAATGGCTGGGAAATCAAAACTAATTAAGACCATGAAGGTGTAGATATAAACAGAACATTCCTGTGATGAGAAGGCCAGCATTTAGGACTGTGCTTAAGGGTAGTTCGTTAGTGGGGCATAAATATGTCATGCCTTATCTGGTCCTGTGTAGGACTCTGTTAAAGGAAAGCTTGAGAAGTTAGGGGAGTAAAAATGGGACTTGGCATGAATTAAACATGCCTTATTAACTTTGAGATCTTCCAGAACACTTTCGTAGCTGTTAGAAGTGATCAATGTCAAAAGAGGTAAAACCTCCTGACACATCCAGATTGGTCAGTTGAATGAAAAGGGGTTTTTCTTTGAATTTAAGATAAATGAGTGGGTGCTTGGCACACCTCTTGGCAGATTCTCTCATATTACCTTTGTTTATGATGTGGAGATGCCGGTGATGGACTGGGGTGGACAAATGTAAGGAATCTTACAACACCAGGTTATAGTCCAACAAATTTATTTTAAAATCACAAGCTTTCGGAGATTATCTCCTTCGTCAGATGAATGAATGAAAAGGTTCTCAAATCGCATATCTTATACGATGTTGGGACAGCATCACACCAATCAAAAGGTGTCGTTGTTATTCAAACAGGCCAGTCACGGAGAACAGCACGTCCCAGTACACTCGATATACATTGTGTCTTTTACACAGGCAGGCAGAAAGAAACTCAAAATGGCAGAGAGAGAGAGAGAGAGAGAATTTTAAAAAACATATAAATTTTTTCCCCCTTTTTGCTGGTGGGGTTACGTGTAGCGTGACATGAACCCAAGATCCCGGTTGAGGCCGTCCTCATGGGTGCGGAACTTGGCTATCAACTTCTGCTCGACGATTTTGCGTTGTCGTGTGTCTCGAAGGCCGCCTTGGAGAACGCTTACCCGAAGATCGGTGGCTGAATGTCCTTGACTGCTAAAGTGTTCCCCGACTGGGAGGGAACCCTCCTGTTTGGCGATTGTTGCGCGGTGTCCATTCATCCGTTGTCGCAGCGTCTGCATGGTCTCGCCAATGTACCATGCTCCGGGGCATCCTTTCCTGCAACGTATGAGGTAAACAACGTTGGCCGAGTCACAGGAGTATGAACCATGTACCTGGTGGGTGGTGTCCTCTCGTGTGATGGTGGTATCCGTGTCGATGATCTGGCAAGTCTTGCAGAGGTTGCCGTGGCAGGGTTGTGTGGTGTCGTGGACGCTGTTCTCCTGAAAACTGGGTAACTTGCTGCGAACGATGGTCTGTTTGAGGTTGGGTGGCTGTTTAAAGGCGAGCAGTGGAGGCGTGGGGATGGCCTTAGCGAGGTGTTCGTCGTCATCGATGACATGTTGAAGGCTGCGGAGAACATGGTGTAGTTTCTCCGCTCCAGGGAAGTACTGGACGACGAAGGGTGCTCTGTTGGTTGCGTCCCGTGTTTGTCTTCTGAGGACGTGTATGCGATTCTTCGCTGTGGCCCTTCGTCAAGGACATTCAGCCGAAAGAGGCCGAAGAACCCAGCGAGTACGGGAACGTGGAGGTCCTGCCGAATTTAACGACAGAACCTCATTATCATTTTATTATTCCATTTCCCACCCGACTACAGGGAAAGAGCAGAGGAGAGGGATTAATTGGATAGCTCTACCAGAGAGCCAGCATGGGCAAGATGGGCTGAATGGCCTCTTTTTGTCCTGTTTCATTCTATGATTCTATGATTCCATATCTGTCACTTTTTGTGCTCTTTCAACTTACAATGACTATTTGGGGTTGAAATTCCTTTAGGCCCATTTTTTGGGCCTGGAATGGATGCAATAGCCTCAATCAGGAGGCCCGAGGCTAGCCCAAAATTGGGCCTCGAGCCTCATTGATATGAATTAGGTGAGCTGATGGCACCTGTCATGCCTCTACAGACAGTTTACCCATCATGGACGGTAAGCCTACCAACTCCATTTTTAGAAGATTGGAAAAAAGTTTTTCCCATGCCAGTTAGCTGAAATTGGAATTGGTAAAGAGAGGAAAATTTTGGTGATAAATTACTGATAGGAAAGAGGTTAACTGGCTACAAATCCTGGGCACTCTGGAACTGTTTGGATATGAGGATCGAGGGATTCCAAATGGAGAAGAGAGCTGAGATTATTGAACATTGACGAGTCCTGTCAGTCCAACAATACCAGTCCAGTCTGAAACTAATCCTGGTGTGAAGGGAGGGGATTGTTGTGTTAAAGGTAAAGAACATCACTTATCTTGCATATGGGGACTGCCATCTGGAATCGATACGATCTTGAAAAGATAAAAAATGGACTCAGGCACAGCATAGCGGATAAAAGGCATCTAAGTTGGATGAGCTGGAGATGCGTAGAAATAAAAGAACTTTAATACGGATATGGAGTGTTGACAATATGCACGATATTTTAAAAAGGTCCAAGAAGGGTTTAGTAGAATAAACAAAAATGTGTGAGTACACCCACGAGTGACATACGTCACCTGGACGTGTCTCGCCAATAGATATCAATGATGCATGGGACAGAATCGTCGGGGAACTACCGTTTTAATGGGAGATATTAGATTGGATGGTAAGGTTCTACCTGGGCTGATGAATGAGATGGCAAGATAGTATAACGGGACATGTAAATTGGAGAAGAAGTGACTGAGGGTATAAGGTAGAAGCAGGAGAATTGCACCACCAAATGGAGATTAAGGTCATCACCCTAGGTGATCATTTCAGGAACCCGAACCAAAGGGGTCAGAGAAAAGATGTGTGAGTGCACCCACGAGTAACATAAATCACCTGGGTATAACTCGCCAAAAGTTATCAATCTTATATCAACTCACAATCTAGCGAAATTCACTGCTGCAGCCTACAGTCAGAACTGCGACTGGATGTATTTTTCACTTTCAAAATATTTGCCAGTAATCACCGGTAACCTGGCTAATTCTGCCAATATACTGAAACACAGTAAGTGACGTCATCTAACATCCTACGAGCAATGTTCATTTTGTTTTCTTTTGTTTTGCAGCTTTCTTCAAGGCATTAATTTAGAGAAATTGTATTACAAAAGCAAAATAATACATATTTGCCAATAACAGTACATATTTCGCAGTAGTGAGTCAGAGCAATGGCTATTTTGTCAATATAGCGTGTTATTTAATAAAGGCCCATCTTGCAATGGTAATCAATATGTTAAACTCCATAACTGCACTTTCTTCAAATTCATTATCAGAACTACATTTGGAAAATAGGCTGTCCAGCAAAAAGTATTAGCTGCACAGTTAATTTTGATATAATTTAAAAACATCTACTTTGAATTCTGGACTAATGTGGTTAATAGACAAATAAGACAGTTCACTTTAGGTTTGACATTATTTAAATATATCTCAAATAGTGATAATTAACTCATAAAATTGAAATTCTAACTATATAGTTGGATCCTGTTTTACGTAAACATTCTGGATGGATAAATAGTTGCAAATAACCACACTTGCATATAACTGGACTAAATATTGTATTTTTGCTTATATAATATGCTTAACTTCACATTCAGAAACAGGCCTGAAAACACACGTATTACATGAGAGCAATATTATAGAAGAACATTTTTCTATGAAACTGGATCTTAAATTGATTTTCAAATATATGCACCATTTTAGGAATATGGCCTGAAATCCGTGTGTGAATTATTTAAGAAATTTTTACAGAGAAAGGAAAAAGCACGGGGATAATTGTAACCTAACTGGCCCATCGGGAAACTGACAGGATCAGACTGGAGGCCCGTATTACTTTCCAATGGAAATTATTCTTATGACTGCAGCTGGGGGTCTTATAGTCATGAGAAAAGAAAGTGGATGGGAATAGACCTGCCAGTACCTCACTGGAGAGACAAGCAAAATGAGAAGTGGTCATGAGTGTCAGCAAAGAATTTTGATTTGTTGTCTGACTCTCCAAAGACTGTGCACTCAAGGACAGGAAGTAGGAGCTCCATTCTACCTAGATGAAAGCTTTAATGTGTGTAGCTAGAAATTATCCATTTCTGGACATATGCCAGGTGGAATTACTTCAGGAAAAAGTGGTTTGCGTGGATTGGAGTGAACAGTGAATTCCTTTCCTGTGGAGGGTGTACCATGAATCTATGAGGTTTAAACCTCTCATGGGCTGCTGTGATTACATGTCCAAGTTGTCATTGCTCAGTGAGGGTTCCTGTTGAGGCATGGTGATAAGGCATAGTTCAGGGCTCCTACTAATATTACTATGAAAGACTAATATCACTTGGAAAGGGTACAGCACAGATTCTCCAGAATTATACCAGGGCTTAAAAGGTTAAATTATGAGGACAGGTTGCGCAAACCTTGAGTTTAGAAAGTTGTGGGATAATCTAATCATGGTATTTAAAATGATAAAGAGAGATAATCTTCTAGTGAGAGAATCCAGAACAAGGGGACATGATCTTAACATTGGAACTAGGCCAGTTAGGAGCGAAATCAGTGAAAACCTGCAACTGTCGCCCCAAAAGGCTGTGGATGCTGGGTTAATTGAAATTTCCTTGACTGAGATCGATCGATTTTTGTTAGGTAAGGGTATCAAGGAATATGGAGCAAAGGCGGGTAAATGGAGTTGAGGTACAGATCAACCATGATCTAATTGAATGGCGGAACAGGCTCAAGGGGCTGAATGGCCTATTCCTGTTCCATATGTTGGGTGATCATGAGAAATACCACTGTGGAAATGTGGGGAAGTTTGCAATGGGACATAGATAATTAACCACTCTCATGTAATTCAATTCTTTATCAGGTTGGAACGACCTGGGATAATCCACTCCAGCAGGAAAGGTTGATGTTTGTTAATCAATATGACTACACCACTGTTTTTGGAAGAGAATGAGGTATCCCAGGTTAGACCCAACCAATTTTGTATGATTGATGTATGCTATGTTGCGATGAAAAGAGCTTTTTGCAAAATGATCATGTGTGTCTATTCTTAGTTAAGATAAATCTTTTTATTTGGGAAGTTCTGCCCTTTGATGTTTGGGGATATATTTTAATGTCAGCCATTTTGAAAGTTAGTTTGTTACTTCATGATTGGCTTAGTTTGAGAGGACCCCTTGGAATGGACTGCAGTTCTAGGTGCTAGGCACTTAGGGTGTGTCCCCAGCTACCGATTTCTATGTCATCTTCAATTAGCATATACCAGTTGCCACAAACAGTCATTCATAGAGTGAGAGGCCACTCCCTCCAGCAGTGGTTCAGTGGAAGCAGGAGTCGAGCCTGCAACTTCGTGAGACATGGAGGCCTGGCCTATTTTAACGGCCTGGCCTCATTTCCATAATGCTTCCTGGTTTTCCGGTCCATTCACCCGTCTGGGGGTATCCCGCCCAACGGCATGATGCAATTTCCAGTCTGAGGCCCAGCCACTATTTAAAGCCTCAATCCAAGAGAGGCTGCATTCCGTGAGGGTTTACATTACAGCGATTGTAAAGCATTAGTGCAAATTGTAAAGATAGCTGCAACGAGAAGAAAGGTGGCCTCCTGGTTCTCTGATGCCTCCCTGGAGGTCATGACAGCTTCAGTAAGGGCCAGGAAGAATGTGCTGTTCCCCACAAATGGGAAGAAGAAACCTGTTGCCACAGTCAGCAACAGGAGTGTGATGACGAGGACCTGGATACAGTGCAGAAAACGTTTCAATAACCTCATTAGGTCAGTATGGATCCCTCTTTACCCACCTCTTGCAATGCACCTGCTTCCACTCCCTCTTGTCCATCCTACACCAATTACATCAATCCTCTCCCCACCTCTCTTTCATCACCACCAATCACAAGGGCGCATTGTACCACCTCTCATCCTCACCCCAACATACGCTCACCTCCCACTTCCTCCTTTCACTGCTGCCACTAACACCATCCTCATCTCATCTCCTATAAGCTTCTCGACCTGCACCTCCTCTCAGCAAACCTTCTCAATTCACACTCTAGCCACTTACCACAAACGCACGACATTCCCACTCCTATAACATCTTCCTGATTTGCTCTTTCACCTCATGCACTACATCCAGAAGATGCACACGTCCATACTGGCCTCTCATAACACTGCCCCACCTCTTTTGCAGGAGAAGAGAGTGCAAATGCTAGGGAGATGGCCAGGACCGGTGGAGGACCATGAGAGTATGTGGAAGTGACCCGGGCGGAGGAGGAGGCTCTCGAGGTGAGTGCCGCATGTAAAGCAGGCAACATTGGTGATGGTGAGGTTGGCGGCTCTGCAGAGCAGGGTGACTGATTTAACCTTAGTCCCCTTCATTTCCCACAACCAACTGCACATTCAGCTGACTTCAGCACCTCAACCTCAACATTACTAATTTTTCACCCTTTCTTCTTTCCTCCAGGGTCCCCACATGAAGAACATGAGCCCCTGCCTCCAGAGGACGAAGGTGCCTTGGAGGACCTCATCACTCCTGAGGATGCACCATCACATGCTGCATGCATTGCAGCAACCCCAGCACAGACACTGGCACATCTAATGGGCATGTTGGTGAGATAGATGGGCCGGCACCTGGTGAGTCTCTCAGGGCAAGTGAACAGCAGCAGATTGTGATGGTAGGGACAGCCGAGGAGAATGCGCAGTGGTGGATGCTGTCCTCTCCAAGCTCTGCTCAGCACAACAGAGCTGTATAACTCTGGAGGCCAACCATACAAGGAGAATACTGGAGGCACAAAAGGTGTTGGCAGTCCTGCCAAGCACTCTGTCCATTATTGCAGGGAGGATGGAAGAGCCCATTTTCACCATCTGTGGGGTGCTCTCACAAGGGTTATCAACTCTATAATCTATCCTGGAGCATGTGGTACCTCCAGGAACACTGCGGCCAGGCCCTCAAAGCAGGAGTCAGTATTACCAGCCTTTGTAGGCTGATAGAGGCTCAGATGGCTGCAATACAGACCCTGGGCTCCAATGTCTGTTCTATGTTAGAGAAGCTGGTGGATAGAATAGATCAGGGCTTCCTGATGCGTCACTCATCTCCTCCAGCTTTCTGCTCCACAGACCAGTAGGACAGATGAGCCTTTAGCCCAAGGGAGGGAGGTTGGCGGTGCGGGGGCAGTGATTGCAGACCTCTCTCAGGATGTCAGCACACGTCTTCCCTTGCCACCCTGTCATCCAACACCCAACATGGTTCCTGAACTTCAGCTGCCCCAGATTGCCCCGGCAGAAGTCCAGGAGCAGCAGTTTGTAGCAGGGTCCTCATGCGCTCCAACACTCAGAGGTCGATGGCTGCAGGCATCTCAACAGTCTCCGGAAGATGCACAGAAGCTTACCACCAATTCTGCTCAAGCCACTGGGGTTGCACCTCATAGAAGTGATAGACCTTAGAAAGCCATCGATTAAAAAGAGCACTGAAAGTTGACACTTGGGTGTTTTATTACTTCCTATGGAACTATTTGTTTTCTTGTGCATGTTGAAACCTTTTTCACTTTTGCCACATCTCCTACAGTACAATAGTAGCTACACTTCAAAAGTACTTCATTGGCTGTAAAATGCATTGGGACATAGAATCATAGAAAATTTATGGCACAGAAGGAGGCCATGCTGGCCGGAAATGAGCCACCCAGCCTAATCCCGCTTTCCAGCATTTGGTCCGTATCCTTGTAGGTCACGGCACTTCAGGTGCATATCCAGGTACTTTTTGAATGTGATGAGGGTTTCTGCCTCCTGAGGTCATGAAAGGCGTTATATAAGTGCAAGTTAGTCTTTCTTTCTTTCCACCTGGATCTCGTCCTGTTTGATTTTAATCTGCTCTTCTGATCAGGCAGCAAAGGCAACTGCTTGAAGCCAGCGGGATCCTTCTTTATTTGTTAATTGGGATCCAATGCATTCAATCGGAACCCAACGACATTTTAACTCAGTTCTGAGCAGGGAAGCAACAGGCTGAAGCAAGTCAGAAGATGATTGGGATGTGAAGTGGCCCTTTTTGGCAGAAGTGCTCCTCAGTGCCCCACAAGGAATGTTTAGGCCTCCCCTGCCCTGGACTTTAGCCCCCCTCCCCATTCCCTTCCACCAGACCCTCCGGGAACCCCCTTCCCAACACCTACCTGCAGACCAGCAAGGCCAGCAGCTGCTTCATGCCAACTTGCCCTCCCACTCTGGAGAGGAAGGTGGCTGGCAGCCTGGGAACGAGGCCCAGCAGTTAAAATTGCCATTGACTCATGCTGTGGCGAGCGGGCTAGAAACTCCCTCTGAAAGTTAAAATTGACCCCTATATTTATTTTTCAACTGCACTAAAGGAAAATAGTTCCTTGGCCTTAGTATTCCTCTTTGTAGTGCCTGGGGAAAGCTCAGTTCCCAGGTGTTATGGAGAGGAAACGGGAACAAAGACTTTGGTCTCCGCAACCCCATAGAGGCAGGCATGGAGCTGCGCATACAACAGGTGCAGGGCACGGGCAGGAGGGAGCATTCCTGGCTCTACAGTCTCAGTCTCTTCTCCGTGTGAGGGAAGGGCAGCCATTTTGAGGGTAGCCCGAAGAAACTAGTGCTCGGCACTGGTTGTGTGGCCAGGCCATGGAAATGACCAGGCCCACTAAACTCGAGTGCTCCGACGCCTGGACACACAAAGCACACTTTGGCCATGCTGTGGCTGTTGAGTCCCTGAGCAAAGGATGGGAGGAATACAGAGGCCCTTATCTTTATAGGACTGCAGCTATTTTCGAAAATGTGCCCGTCTAGATGTCAGCAGAATGGTAGGACTGGGCTTGGCTGTGACGCCTTCCACAATTGTTAATACTCACTGCCTAGGCTCAGATATGAAGAATGTCCATTTAGAAGAGGAAGGTGGCCAGTGAACAGGGCTTCGTAGCTCACCGTGAATCAGTGCCTTTGGGAGGGGAGGAGGGAACTGAGTCCACATTCAGCAAAGACTGGGTTGGTTTGTGCAGACTTGTCTCAACTATATTTTATATTGCTTCAGATGGGTATTAAAGATTTACAGCTCTGGTTAAGGAACGTCAATATTTTAAAGTGCAGTGGACAAGAGAGTGCAACAATTAATCTGCATGTTGTCGGAAGAACTTTATTTGAAAATTTCATGAACTCCAGAAAGATGTGACTGGCAACTTAAAGACTACCAATACATCTATATTTTAAGTGTTTTTGAGCATGCAAGCAATGTAACCTGCGACTCAATCAGCCCCAAAGTTCAGGGGTGCCATTGTGAATGCCACCAATTTAGTATCACTTAATTTGAAAATATGTTTTCAGTCATTTCAGTTGAAGAAGTATTAAAAGAAATAAAAACGGTGGCAGAAATAAAAAGTCATCTGCACTGAGGCAGCAGATTGTCCGATTGATATATATCTCTGCGGAGGCACTCTCACTTCAGCTGCTCCTTTTCTTAAAACAAATAGGAAATAAAAAATTAATTTAATACTGAGAATTAGACCAATCATGGAGGATAAGTAACAATTTTAAGATTTCAGCTTTTAAAGTACACTTAAGTTTACCAGTGCCTGGGGCCTGGATTTTCATTCCGAGCCATGGAGAGAGTGGGGAGGGGGTGGGTGGAGTAGCATTTCCGAATAGAAACCTGAAAGTATGGGTTTCCCGGACGTTCTTACAGTTTTGACGTAAGGATGTCTTTTAAATATTTTCTGCAGGTTTCACGCGCAACAGTCAGCCAGATCAACAGGCTGGCAGTCTGTCGGATGGGAAAGCAGCTGGGGAGTGGATGCCAACAGGTAAGTCTGACGCGAGGGCTTGGGGCTGGACATCGAGGAGTCAGGTTGGTCATTGAGGGAGAGCATCGAAGACATCAGGGGGTCAGACATCAGGGGGGTTGGACATCAGGGTGGGGGCTGTCATTAGGGAGTCGTGGACATTGGAGGGGGGCCAGAGATCAGGGTGGGGGGGGCGGGGGTAGGACATCAGTGGGGTCGGAGACAGCGGAGGGGGGCGGATATCGGGGGAGGGGGTGTCGGCCGATCGCGTGTGTTGGATCGCGGCAGTTAAGCTTGTTAGGCTTGGTGGAAACACTCCCGCTCCTCCTGGCCCACAAGCAGTGCAATAAACCTATTGATCCGGCCCTTCTCACCTCCTCTCATGTGGTGTGAATCAGAAGGCCCGGGAATCCCGGCCCCCAGGAGTTAAAAATAAAAAAGCTGTTAAAATGGAGGCCTACAGCCTCCTTAAAAGATTTTACAGACCGCCTCTTGAGAGTGGATTGGTCGCCGGCCCCTCGACCCACCTCCGTTAAAACCAGACGTGGGAGGGTTGGAGGCGGGTTTTACAGTTTTACAATTTTTACCTGCCCTCAACTCACCCGTCCTTGGGGGTTGGAATCACCTCCTGTGTGTGTGTGTATACATGTCTAGCTGTGTGTATGGGATAGATTTTCAATCTGGGTTTTGAAACTGGCATTGCAGATCAGCCTCTCATTATCTAATCAACTCGATTTTCATTCCTATTGATCTCAGGCGGTTTCTATAACGGAAGGCCGATCCACAATTCCAGTTTTAAAACTTAGGCGGCAAGTTGAAAACCGACCCCTACGTGTCCAACACATCCAATGTACATGTCACACCTGCATGCAGCTTTTTGTTTCCTGACTAAGGTTAAGGCCTTGAAATCACACTGCGAGATAATTGGGTACGAACACTCATTGCATTTGTCTGAAATTCCTCTCTCTACACTTTTAGCAGAGGAGTTAACCCATTTATTTTATATCAGCTAATGAAGACACAGGGGGTGATTTTCAAAATCTCCTCCTGGGCATAATCAGATGGAGCGGATCGCCCGCCCTCTGTAGAACCCGCCCGATTTTCATTCCAGGAATTTTTTTTTTTTTTTTTTTATTCGTTCACGGGATGTGGGCGTCGCTGGCAAGGCCGGCATTTATTGCCCATCCCTAATTGCCCTCGAGAAGGTGGTAGTGAGCCGCCTTCTTGAACCGCTGCAGTCCGTGTGGTGACAGTTCTCCCACAGTGCTGTTAGGAAGGGAGTTCCAGGATTTTGACCCAGCGACGATGAAGGAACGGCGATATATTTCCAAGTCGGGATGGTGTGTGACTTGGAGGGGAACGTGCAGGTGGTGTTGTTCCCATGCGCCTGCTGCCCTTGTCCTTCTAGGTGGTAGAGGTCGCGGGTTTGGGAGGTGCTGTCGAAGAAGCCTTGGCGAGTTGCTGCAGTGCATCCTGTGGATGGTGCACACTGCAGCCACAGTGCGCCGGTGGTGAAGGGAGTGAATGTTTAGGGTGGTGGATGGGGTGCCAATCAAGCGGGCTGCTTTATCTTGGATGGTGTCGAGCTTCTTGAGTGTTGTTGGAGCTGCACTCATCCAGGCAAGTGGAGAGTATTCCATCACACTCCTGACTTGTGCCTTGCAGATGGTGGAAAGGCTTTGGGGAGTCAGGAGGTGAGTCACTCGCCGCAGAATACCCAGCCTCTGACCTGCTCTCATAGCCACGGTATTTATATGGCTGGTCCAGTTAAGTTTCTGGTCAATGGTGACCCCCAGGATGTTGATGGTGGGGGATTCGGCGATGGTAATGCCGTTGAATGTCAAGGGGAGGTGGTTAGACTCTCTCTTGTTGGAGATGGTCATTGCCTGGCACTTATCTGGCGCGAATGTTACTTGCCACTTATGAGCCCAAGCCTGGATGTTGTCCAGGTCTTGCTGCATGCAGGCTCGGACTGCTTCATTATCTGAGGGGTTGCAAATGGAACTGAACACTGTGCAGTCATCAGCGAACATCCCCATTTCTGACCTTATGATGGAGGGAAGGTCATTGATGAAGCAGCTGAAGATGGTTGGGCCTAGGACATTGCCCTGAGGAACTCCTGCAGCAATGCCCTGGGGCTGAGATGATTGGCCTCCAACAACCACTACCATCTTCCTTTGTGCTAGGTATGACTCCAGCCACTGGAGAGTTTTCCCCCTGATTCCCATTGACTTCAATTTTACTAGGGCTCCTTGGTGCCACACTCGGTCAAATGCTGCCTTGATGTCAAGGGCAGTCACTCTCACCTCACCTCTGGAATTCAGCTCTTTTGTCCATGTTTGGACCAAGGCTGTAATGAGGTCTGGAGCCGAGTGGTCCTGGCGGAACCCAAACTGAGCATCGGTGAGCAGGTTATTGGTGAGTAAGTGCCGCTTGATAGCACTGTCGACGACACCTTCCATCACTTTGCTGATGATTGAGAGTAGACTGATGGGGCGGTAATTGGCCGGATTGGATTTGTCCTGCTTTTTGTGGACAGGACATACCTGGGCAATTTTCCACATTGTCGGGTGGATGCCAGTGTTGTAGCTGTACTGGAACAGCTTGGCTAGAGGCGCAGCTAGTTCTGGAGCACAAGTCTTCAGCACTAAAGCTGGGATGTTGTCGGGGCCCATAGCCTTTGCTGTATCCAGTGCACTCAGCCGTTTCTTGATATCACGTGGAGTGAATCGAATTGGCCGAAGACTGGCTTCCGTGATGGTGGGGATATCGGGAGGAGGCTGAGATGGATTATCCACTCGGCACTTCTGGCTGAAGATGGTTGCAAACGCTTCAGCCTTGTCTTTTGCACTCACGTGCTGGACTCCGCCATCATTGAGAATGGGGATGTTTGCAGAGCCTCCTCCTCCCGTTAGTTGTTTAATTGTCCACCACCATTCACGACTGGATGTGGCAGGACTGCAGAGCTTTGATCTGATCCGTTGGTTGTGGAATCGCTTAGCTCTGTCTATAGCATGTTGCTTCCGCTGTTTAGCATGCATGTAGTCCTGAGTTGTAGCTTCACCAGGTTGGCACCTCATTTTTAGGTCCGCCTGGTGCTGCTCCTGGCATGCTCTTCTACACTCCTCATTGAACCAGGGTTGATCCCCTGGCTTGTTGGTAATGGTAGAGTGAGGAATATGCTGGGCCATGAGGTTACAGATTGTGCTGGAATACAATTCTGCTGCTGCTGATGGCCCACAGCGCCTCATGGATGCCCAGTTTTGAGCTGCTAGATCTGTTCTGAATCTATCCCATTTAGCACGGTGGTAGTGCCACACAACACGTTGGATGGTGTCCTCAGTGCGAAGACGGGATTTCATCTCCACGAGGACTGTGCGGTGGTCACTCCTACCAATACTGTCATGGACAGATGCATTTGCGACAGGTAGATTGGTGAGGACGAGGTCAAGTAAGTTTTTCCCTCGTGTTGGTTCGCTCACCACCTGCCGCAGGCCCAGTCTAGCAGCTATGTCCTTCAGGACTCGGCCAGCTCGGTCAGTAGTGGTGCTACCGAGCCACTCTTGGTGATGGACATTGAAGTCCCCCACCCAGAGTACATTTTGTGCCCTTGCTACCCTCAGTGCTTCCTCCAAGTCGTGTTCAACATGGAGGAGGACTGATTCATCAGCTGAGGGAGGACGGTAGGTGGTAATCAGCAGGAGGTTTCCTTGCCCATGTTTGACCTGATGCCATGAGATTTCATGGGGTCCAGAGTCAATGTTGAGGACTCCCAGGGCCACTCCCTCCTGACTGTATATCACTGTACCGCCACCTCTGGTGGGTCTGTCCTGCCGGTGGGACAGGACATACCCAGGGATGGTGATGGAAGAGTCTGGGACGTTGGCTGAAAGATATGATTCTGTGAGTATGGCTATGTCAGGCTGTTGCTTGACTAGTCTGTGGGACAGCTCTCCCAATTTTGGCACAAGTCCCCACATGTTAGTGACGCTGTCAGCATTCCAGGAATGCTGACAGCGTCACCTACCTTGGGGATCCGGCAGCTCCCGGCTTGGATCAGCTGTCGGGAATCCCACAGGTCGGGCCTCTTCCTCAATTAATGTCCAATTTAAGTCACGGTGACGATGATGTCATCAGACCACGACCTTGGTACGTTAATTAGGCCCTCGCCTGCCTTTTGTGGGAGCCTCAACCATGGCCTGATTTCTGCACTTTAAAATTTAAAGGGGTTGGAATAGGGTCGGGTTGAGGTTGGGTTGCCCAATCCTGTATTTTTTTAACCCCCCCCCCCGCCTTCAACCTTCACCTGCCAGGTGGGGGATGGGGGGGATTAAAATCAAGCCTCCGCCTTTGATTTTCCCCATTAAAAGCATTACTCTTTCTCTCTGGTCGTTCTCCACTCCCTTAAGTATAAGGGACGCAGTCTTGAACGTTTATGGTGGACAATTGGTTTAGCCATTCATCGCCAGATCTAGCTGGACCACAAAAGCACTATCAGGTCCTGCTGTCATCAGCCAAAACTGTTCACTATTCCAGGATCATCCTGGAATGCAAAGATAAGCCACGGTTTCTCTTCTCTATTACAAACCATCTTCTTAAACCCCTCTCCCCTGTCCCCTCCACCCTCACCTCCAACAACAAGTGCGAGGAGCTCATGGACTTCTTTGTCACTAACATTGAGACCATCCATTCAGTACCTCTGCCGCTTCCCTCCCTTCCCCTAGCCCACCAAGCCAAATTCCCCTAAGGTTCCCCCCTGCCCTAGCCCTGAAATCATATTTTACTCAAGTTTCTCTCCTATCTCCTCTCATGCCCTCTCCAAGCTCATCTTGACCATGAGACCCACCTCCTGTTCCCTCGACCTTATTCCCACCAAATTGCTGACCACCCAACTTCCCTTCCTGGCCCCCATGTTAGCTGATATTGTTAATGGTTCCCTCTCCTCAGGTACTGTCCCCCTCCCTGTCAAATCTGCCATCATCACCCCATCCTCAAAAAACCCACCCTTGACCCCTCTGTCCTTGCAAACTATTGCCCCATCTCCAACCTCCCTTTCTTCTCCAAAGTCCTTGAACATGTTGCCGCCTCCCAAATCCGTGACCACCGTTCCCGCAACTCCATGTTTGAATCCCTCCAATCAGATTTCCGCCCCGCCACAGTACTGAAATGGCCCTTATCAAAGTTACAAATGATATCCTGTGTGACTGTGACCGTGGTAAACTATCCCTCCTCATCCTTCTCGACCTGTCGGTAGCCATGGATACGGTTGATCACACCATCCCCCTCCAATGCCTCTCCTCCGTCATCCAGCTGGGTGGGACTGTGCTCACCTGGTTCCATTCTTATCTATCCAGTCATAGCCAGAGAATCACCTGCAATGGCTTCTCTTCCTGCTCCCACACCGTTACCACTGGAGTCCCCCAACGATATATCCTGGCCCCCTCCTCTGCCTCACCTATTTGACCCTGAGATGAGTTTATGACCACGTATCGGCTCCATCACCAACACTGCCTACTTCCACCTTCGTATCATCGTCCGTCTCCGCCCCTGCCTCGGCTTATCTGCTGCTGAAACCCTCATCCATGTCTCTGTTATCTCCAGACTTGACAATTCAACTGCTCTCCAACCGGCCTCCCATCTTCCACCCTCCATAAACTTGAGCTCATCCAAAACTCTGCTGCCCTTTTTCTAACTCACACCAAGTCCCATTCACCCATCACCCCGGTGCTCGCTGACCTACGTTGACTCCCAGTCCGGCAACGCCTCAATTTTAAAATTCTCATCCTTGTTTTCAAATCCCAATGGGTCTTACTCCTCCCTATCTCTGTGACCTCCTCCAGCCCTACAACACTCCGAGATCTCTGCGCTCCTCCAATTCTTGCCTCTTGCACATCCCCAATTTTAATTGCTCCACCATTGGTGGCCGTGCCTTCAGCTGCCTAGGCCCTAAGCTCTGGAATTCCCTCCCTGAACCTCTCTGCCTCTCTACCTCTCTCTCCTCCTTTAAGATACTGACAAAGCTTTTGGTGACCTGTCCTAATATCTCCTTATGTGGTGTTAAATTTTGTTTGATAACACTCCTCTGAAGCACCTTGGGACATTTCATTATGTTAAAGGCGCTATATAAATGCAAATTGTTGTTGTTGTTGTTTCAACTTCGCCTCCTGGACATAATCTGATGGAGCGGATTGCCCGCCCAATGTTGAATCCGCCCGCTTTTCATTCCAGGAATGCTAAAAGAGCCACTTACCTTGGGGATCCGACAGCTCCCGCCTCGGATCAGCTGCCGGGAATCCCACAGGTCGGGCCTCTCCTTCACTTTCTGTTAAATTTAAGTCACTGTGCCAATGATGTCATTCGGCCGCCACTTTGGTATGTTAATTAGGCCTCTGCCTGCCTTTTGTGGCAGCCTCATCCGTGACCTGAATTGTGCACTTTAAAATTTAAAGAGGTGGATATGGGGTCGGGTTGAGGTTGGGTTGCCTGATCTTGATATTTTACACCTCCCCCCGACCCTCTTCAACTGGTCCGGGGAGGGGCATAAAATCAAGGCCATTCAGGTCGACGACCTTTCATCAGAACATATCAGGCATATAAGTTCGCTTGACACTATTCAAAAAAGAGCAGGGAGCTCTCGCAGTGTCCCGAGCAACACTCCTCCCTTAGCCAACACCAACAAATACAGATCATCTGGTCATATTTTTCAGGGCTACGGGGAAAGGGCGGGGGAGTGGGACTAGCTGGATTTCTCTTGCAGAAAGCCGGCACAGACTCAATGGGCCGAATGGTCTCCTTCTGTGCTGTAACCATTCTATGGTTCTATCATTCTATATATCTCATTTTCTGCTTTCAGATCTGGCTGTGCACAAATTGGCTATTGTGTTTGCCCACATACACTTCAAAAGCTGTTGCGAAGCCATTTGATCCATCCTGAGGATAACGAAATATATAAATGCAAAAGTTTTCTTTATAGCCTTCAATGCCATTCTAACCAGATAGTCATTCAGCCTTTTATTAACAGCAAAATCACATTCACACATGTTTTCTAAGTCCTCTAAACATGGAGGAGTGATTTACACACTAATTGTGAGTGTGCTTTCCAAAGGGCAACTTTAAAAACAGAATACAATTTATACATAATGGTAATGTAAACATTGGGTTTTACGGTAGGTATTTTACTTCCCCTCTTTCTGTCACCCATGTCACACACCATTTTGCAGGTATCCACTAATGCTGATCTTGGGCGTTAGAAGCTGCACAAGATAGCTTTGAGTTGGCTCATCCTCTGATCTTTCTCTCCTCCTCCCTGTGGATGGCTTGGATGAGTTTGGGAACTCACTGCGATACGTTATTTGTTTCAGTTATCTATTTGATGTACATTAAATTGAAAACAAAAATGCTTGACCTCCATATACAAGAGAATGATTCGTGTCTTTAATATTGCTGTGCAGAAATACCAGTTGAAGCAGGAATCCATAAAATCTGGTAAGTAAGCTGCATCAGTACACACGTCATGCTCAAAGTGATATACTTACAAACAAATTAGCTTATTTTAAATTAGGCCATAAAGTAGCAGTTTCTTTCATTCTGCCCTTGTTTCAAGCCCCATACCATTGTTTAACACATAATCTAGGCTGACAACCCAGTGCAGTACTGAAGGAATGATGCATCAGGGGTGTGTTCCTTGGATGAGAGGGTATATTTTCTCCTATTGGTGGCCACCCAAGATATGATGCACCGGAGATGAAACAGCCGTCTGCGTTATTCCTCCCCTAGGCTGTTTGCATAACCCAGGCACACTCCAGATGCAGGCCTGTCCCCTGACTGGGCCTTGAGTCGAAACATCTTGGAGGAAACAGGAGTGCACCTGCAGGTCTGGAGAGCAACAGCCAGAAAGCCTGAGGCCTTTAGATCATCCTTTTGGGCGTCTTTCAGAACTGCATCCTCTCTGGTCTGCAGGGGTATACGGAAAGGCCCTTGGCTAGATATATGGCAGTGGCAAACATTTAAAAAGATATTTTATGACTTGCAACAAAAATATATCCCTATGAGGAGGAAAGACTCCACATAAAGGGTGAACCAACCATGGCTAACTAAGGAAGTCAAGGATGGTATCAGGTTAAAGGAAAAAGCATACAACATGGCAAAGATTACTGGTAAGCCCGAAGATTGGGAAAACTTTAAAAACCAGCAAAGGATGACTAAAAGAATAATAGAGGGAGAAAATAAATTATGAGAGTAAACTAGCAAGAAATATAAGAACTGACAGTAAAAGCTTCTACAAGTATATAAAAAGGAAGAGGGTAGCTTAAGTACACATTGGTCCCTTAGAGGATGAGACTGGGGAAATAATAATGAAAAACAAGGAAATGGCAGAAAAATTGAACAGATATTTGTATCTGTCTTTACAGTAGAAGACACTAATAACATACCAATAATAGTAGAAAACCAAGGGGCAAAGGAGAAGGAGGAACTAAAAACAATCACGATCACTAGAGAAAAAGTGCTAGGTAAACTAATGGGTCTAAAGGCTGACAAGTCCCCTCGACCTGATGGCTTGCATCCGAGGGTCTTAAAGGAAGTGGCTACAGAGATAGTGGATGCATTGGTTGTAATCTTCCAGAATTCACTAGATTCTGGAAAGGTCCCAGCGGATTGGAAAACCGCAAACGTAACAGCCCTATTCAAGAAGGGAGTGAGACAGAAAGCAGGTAACTATAGACCAGTTAGCCTAACATCTGTCATTGGGAAAATGCTAGAATCCATTATTAAGGAAGTAGTAGCAGGACATTTGGAGACTCATAATACAATCAAGGAGAGTCAACATGGTTTTATGAAGGGGAAATCATGTCTGACAAATTTATTAGAGTTCTTTGAGGAAGTAACGGGCAGGGTGGATAAAGGGGAACCAATGGATGCAGTATATTTGGATTTCCAAAGTCATTCGATAAGGTGCCACATAAAAGATTATTGCACAAGATAAGAGCTCATGGTGTTGGGGGTAATATACTGGCATGGATAGAGGATTGGCTAACTAACAGAAAACAAAGAGTTGGGATAAAAGAGTCATTTTCAAAATGGCAATCTGTAACTAGTGGGGTGCCGCAAGGATCAGTGCTGGGGCCTCAAATATTTACAACATATATCAATGACTTGGATGAAGGAACAGAGTGTCTTGTGGCAAAATTTACTGATGATACAAAGACTGGTGGAAAAGCAAGTTGCGATGAGGACACAAAGTGTCTGCAAAGGGATATTGACAGGTTAAGCGACTGGGCAAAAATTTGGCAGATGGAATATAATGTGGGAAAATGTGAAGTTATCCACTCGGGGAAGAAAAATAAAAAAACAAAATATTATTTGAATGGAGAAATATTACAAAATGCTGCTCTACAGAGGGATTTGGGTGTTCTCGTATATGAAACACAAAAAGTCAACATACAGGTGCAGCAGGTAATCCGGAAGGCAAACAGCATATTGGCCTTTATTTCTACGGGGGTGGAGTATAAAAGCAGGGAAGTCATGCTACAACTGTACAGGATGCTGGTGAGATCACACCTGGAGTACTGTCGACAGTTCTGGTGTCCTTATTTAAGGAAGGACATTCTTGCATTGGAGGCAGTTCAGAGAAGGTTCCCTAGGTTGATTCCAGGCATGGAAGGGTTTTCTTATGAAGAAAGATTGAACAGGTTGGGTCTATACTCATTAGAGTTTCGAAGAATGAGAGGAGATCTTATTAAAACATACAAGATTCTAAGGGGACTCGATAGGGTAGATGATAAGAGGATGTTACCCCTCATGGGGGAATCTAAAACTAGGTGGCATAGTCTCAGAATAAGGGGTCACCCGTTTAAGATGGAAATTTAAGAGGAATTTCTTCTCCCAGAGGGTCATGAATCTTTGGAATTCTTTACCCCAAAAAGCTGTGGAGGCTGAGTCATTGAATACATTCAAGCCTGAGTTAGACACATTTTTGATCAGCAAGGGAGTCAAAGGATATGGGGAAAGGGCGAGAAAGTGGAGTTGAAGTAAAAATCAGATCAGCCATGATCTCATTAAATGGCGGAGCAGGCTCGAGGGGCCGAATAGCATACTCCTGCTCCTATCTCTTATGGTCTCTTATGGTCTTATATATTCGGACTCCTCTATGCAAAAGTGTCCAATGGGCATATCGGCAGAAAACGCTCCTTCCCACTTTATTATCATCGGAATACAAAGCTTGCACCCACTACAGGCTCAGGCCCACTTGCACACATTCAGGAAGCCACAGGAAAACCTGGGGCAGTGTAGGAGAGTGGAAATGTGATATACTGGGTCTCACTCCTTTTTTCTTTTTACTGCACCCGGGGAATGTCAATTCCTCAGGCACAGATGGAAGTAAAATCTACCCTTAGATGTTAAACTGCACTTCAAACTAAATTTTAAATGCAAATATTATTCATTCTGAATTTCTGTAGGGTTCTTTCTATCTCCCACCATAACTGCAGCAGAAACCCAGGAGAAATGGCACATAAGGCCATTTTTATCTGTTTATGTCATTTCTCTGGGTTCCCTCTGATCTCCCTCTGGAGAACCCCAGTGGAAATTCCCAGGAGATTATCTTTATTTGCCTAAAACAGGAAAAGTAAAACTAATCAATCTTGTAAAATATTTTGGCTGACACTGATCTAGTTTGAAAAACTTGGGACATTGCAAAGCTTAGAATTTCATGAAGAAAACCCATCAATTTCTCCCCTTCCAATTTTTATTTTTTATTCGTTCATGGGATGTGGGCGTCGCTGGCAAGGCCAGCATTTATTGCACATCCCTAATTGACCTTGAGAAGATGGTGGTGAGCCGCCTCCTTGAACCGCTGCAGTTCGTGTGGTGAAGGTTCTCCCACAGTGCTGTTAGGTAGGGAGTTCCAGGATTTTGACCCAGCAACGATGAAGGAATGGCGATGGTGTGTTCACATGTGCCTGCTGCCCTTGTCCTTGTAGGTGGTAGAAGTCGCGGGTTTGGGAGGCGCTGTGGAAGAAACCTTGGTGAGTTGCTACAGTGCATCCTGTAGATGGTACACACTGCAGCCACGGTGTGCCGGTGGTGAAGGGAGTGAATGTTTAGGGTGGTGGATGGGGTGCCAATCAAGTGGGCTGCTTTGTCCTGGATGGTGTTGAGCTTCTTGAGCTGCACTCATCCAGAGTGGAGAGTGTTCCATCATGCTCCTGACTTGTGCCTTGTAGATGTAGTCACATCCCCTTCAAAAGGAGGTGGCTCACATTATTTGTACAATAGCAAGAGCATCAGCAGCCCTCCAATACTTCAACAAGAAAGCCATCAATGCTCTTCCTTTCAGCTATAAGCCGAGATAGTCAATGTCAGATGCCTATTCAATTATTGAGGACATCAAATATGAGGTTGATCCTGTTCACGGCTGATGTCCACATGTATACTCTTTCCTCCAAGGGTCATTGGATGGTGATCAGGAGTACGAACTCTGACTGATGCTTAACCATCCCCAGACCAAGAGTGCTGATGCCCACTGCAGTGTTGCAATTGTCACCCAGATTAGATCAGCTACCACAGCACTGCTGGCTTGCACTGGATGCCTTGATAATCTTTTTTGATCTGTTGCATACTGGGCAATACACTTACCAATTGAGCTATCATAAATTCTCTATTTATTTACAATACCTTATGTAATGGCAGTGACTCTGCAATTGCCTTGTAGGTGGGCTGTCTAGCAATTATTTTTCATAACTTTCTCTCATGTCATCTTCAAATTCCTCCGTGCATTCAATCTGCTTATACTCCTCCCACCGCCTCTGTCCCTAGATCACAGTTTACATGTTTTACTGTTGCACTTTTGAATGTTACCTGAACCCTTCAGCCTGCCAATAATAGCTGAGGCTTCAACCATCTCACAATCTGGAACTGTCACACTAAAGCCTTGATTTTAACCTAACCAGCCCAGCAGGTATGGGATGAGTCAAAGCTGGATGCCCGTTTTACATCCCATCCGATTTTATGCTTCAATGAAGTTTGGGCACCCTACCCAAACTCACCCGTTCTCGCCATGTGGGTTAGGTTAGAATTGGGACTTAAGTCCCTCCACCTTGCTACATCCCTCCCCACCTTCAAAAGCCTTCTTAAAACATATCACTTTGACCATGATTTCAGCCATCTTCCCTAATTCCTCGCCTACTGCTTAGGTCTGACATCAAAATTTGAAGCATTTGGGGATACTTTCCTAGTTTAAAGGTGCAATCTAATAAGTATGTTGATGTATGGATGAGATTAACGCTAACTGACCTTTAAAAACTGATGGTCCAATGACCTTTAAACTTAAACATCAGTCTCAGTCCTTGATTAGAACAAACACATAAGAAAGAAAAGTTGGAGACATTAATTATTCTATTCACTTATAGAATGTGATACTTTGTTTAAATTGCATTCACAGTTAATATTTAAGTTTCTGTATAAGACATAAAATGAGTTCTGTTGTCTGAGGTTAATAGACAATGGGGGGAATTTTAATCCAGAACGGGGCAGGTGCGCAGTTAAAATAGCTGTGCAAATACTTACCGCCACCTTAACCGGGACCATTTCTTAGGCAGCTGAGGCACCCTTCTGACTCAGGTGATAGCCTCATTAATATATGCATGCGTGGGGCACCTGTCATTGGGAAAAAGAAGAGGCCTTCTAAGGCAAGCCAAAAACTTTCCTTCATGGGGCCAAGAGGAGCAGGAGTGCCTCAAATTGATGGTGACAGGTGGGTTTGATATTTTCCTCCACCCCACCCACTCGTAACTTACTGCCAGTTAAAATCCCCCCTTAGAAAAAAAATCAAAAACATCAAAGATACATATTGACCTTTTGACTTTTAGGGCAGTTGAGACTGATACTGCTGGAAGAATTAAAAGAGTTGGGAAGGGAGGGGATGGGAGACGAAGGTAGGAGAGGGGAAGGCCCATACCAGACATTTTACAAGTGGGAGAACCTTCACCTCACGGACTGCAGCGGTTCAACAAGGCGGCTCACCACCACCTTCTCAAGGGCAATTAGGGATGGGCAATAAATGCTGGCCGTGCCAGCGACACCCACATCCCGTGAATTAATTTAAAACAGCATAAATCAATTGTAGAAGAAGTACAAAATAACAAAGGAAGCAAGAAGTAACAATGTCCAATGTTTTTGTATGTGAAATAGCTTTAAATAAAGAAAATACAGCACAGGGCCCCAATCTCTAATGTTTTGCCAGTAGCATGGAACCTAGGACGCAGCTGGCTCTAGTACGGAGGTAGGGCAAAGGTCGTGGTACTCAATTTGCTGAGCGCCTGATTGACTTTTTGAGGGTGAAATGAGTCCATAACACTGGCATACACTGGCTGCATTTGCGTTAAATTGGGTCTTGACTGCAGTTGAGGGGGTCGTCCAAACTGTGCTACTTGACCATTTTAGTTTGCTTGATTTTCTTCATAACACATGCTTTATATGTTCGGGATACTGGGGCCTGGCATCCCCAAGCAGGAGTTTAAAAAAAAGTCTTCAATATCTTGGTTGCTGCAAGCATTTAAATGACACCAGATGAAGTAGTGACTATGGATATTCATTGCTGATTTCCAAATGTACAGGCTACTTCAGAGGAGGAATTCACGAGGTGCTGCTTAATGCAGGTGCAACAACACCTGAGGTACTTGTCTGCACCAGTCATGACCCACATTTATAGACCCCTCCACATAAATCTGATCGTGTCAGAGGAGATCTGTCTTCACTGCTTCCATTTCACAAGATAGGCTGCCACAGAGTTGTACCTTTTGCTGCAGCATGATTTGCACATATCATCCCGTGGAAGTGAAAGATACAAGTTTTCATGCTACCACATCCTTTCAAGTGATCCCGGGATCATGTGCCGCATCAGGTTATCAGCAGTTCACACCTGTATCAAGCAAGTGAGAAATTCTATGTTTCCAAGGTGCAACGCCTTCAATATTTTCCCTGTGGAAAGGAGATACCAGCTATACAGGATGTAGACTTTCACAGGCCTCCCTCGAGTGCAAGGTGTCACAGATGGCATCCATGTGGGCATCAGGTTTCCCTACATCAACCCTACATGCAAAGAAACATTTGCACTCAATTAATAGCTACAGAAATATCATTATGCATGTCAATGGCTGTTAACCAGGAAGCAGCCATAATACCATCAGTGAATGGGTGTTTATAGTTGCTGGATTTTTTGAAGGAGAAAAAACATTTGGGCTGAAGAGGGGGGAATAGCTCTTAGGAGATCACCACTGACTTCTGCATCCATGGCTGGTGATCCTACTGAGAAACCCTCTAATAGCAGAGAAGGGCTTAGGACTAGAACCCTGAGCACCTGTTTGCTGTCCCATATCCACCTCCGCCACCTACAAGAGAACCATGCCATCAGCTTTGGCACAGGAAAAGAGTACACAAAAAAGGACAATGGTTACATACAATGCTTGAAATGGTACCTCCCAGAGCATGTGGAGTTCCCATCTTGGGTTTGTGCCATCCTTAATGGACCTCACAAGAAATGTATGCAACAGTAAGGACACACTTACCATCACTTTCCTTCTGATACCAACAAACTTCTTCCTCATTTACAGCTAGGTACAAAGGACCTGAGTAATTACATGGACACAGCTGGCAACCTTTATCAATGCAGTGTGCTTTTACTGGAGGGTGGTATGCTGCCCCAAATAGGGCACCCTTCTTTGGTGCCACAACTTGCCCTTGAATGGTGAGCTGCAGCACTCTAAGAGCTGTTTTTTGACTCGATTTTCTGATTGACAGTTGCAGGTCAAGCTTTCTGGGCCAGATTTTCCTGCACCTGTAGCTGATCTAAATTAGGGGGAGACATTCCCATCTGAAAATTGAGCCAGGATATCCTTCTGCACTATAGACGCAGGTGAACTTACACACTGGGTCAGTTCAATCTCATTTTTCCCATTGTCAGAAAACCATGCCTTAAATGTAATAGTTGAGAGCAATTGAACATTCACTCAATTTTTTTTAAATTGTGGTACTTAGTATGCATGATATAAGCATTATATTTAATTCTTGGGCAAGCAGTGTCTTCTAGGTTTAGACATGACTTCTTAATGGAACCTCCAGCTAAATTTAGTTCACTTGTGACCAGCCACTTGTATCTCAATCTCTCTATTCACTCTTTGATTTGCAACTCAACGCTCGTTCTCCAATTCCTGCAAAACTTGAATAAAGCGACCAGCTTCTGAATTTCACAACACTCTGCATAACAAATAGAATTTTATAAATATTATAAATAATATTGCGATGCCTTGCTTTTCCATGTAGACTATTTTTGTTCCTTCTCCAGCTGATAGGTTAATCATTCAAGTTAACTAACCTTCTGTATAATAGATTCGTAATTTATCATAATATGATGCACATCACTATAAAGGATGAGGCATTTCTCTGGGCAGTAAACAATGAATTAGCAACCTTGTCAATCTTTTACATTGTCTAAGGGTCTCCAGAAACATAACAGCATATGGCAGTGCTGCAGACCAGCTCTAGGGAGCTCATCAGCTGTTGTTCAGCAGTGGATTCAACGCAATGCTGGAGGAACATAGAATAATCAAATAAGAATATCAAAAAATATATGTTTGCAATCACTGGCTGGGAAATTTGGCAATTAAATGTGTATACATTATTCTGAAGAAATGAGAAGTGTAATTGAGTGTTCTGCTCAGTTTCAATGTTGAAGGCAACATGTTTCTCCTCAGTGTACAGCATATGCAGGCACAGATGGAGGTCTTGCGCCTGCAGCAACACGTGTAGGCTTTTGTTTTCCCTTCCTGCACTGAGCTATAAGGAGGGATATGCTCGTGTGAAACTGGCTCATGGGGATGTGTCACTATGCTCTCTTTATTATTATATTGGTCACAGAATAAATCAATAAACTGGCAGACTTACAGTGAAAAAAACTGGTTTTATTACGTTCAAATTAAACAATTTAGGCTGGATTTCCCTCAGGAGGATCATGGGTGAGATGGGATCTCCACCTGCCCATGTGACTCCTCTAGTAACCATCTAAAGATTACTAAGAAGGGTCTCATTATGTATGCAGAGCCATTAAAATGCTGCAGCTGATTAAAGGGCTGCATGTTCTTTTTGCATGAAGCGGTTCAAAAGAACAACAATGACTGAGGAAGTAACTGCATCAGGTTGGAGGGTGGTGGGTGGATGTGTCAGCCTTAGAAATGGCTCTTAGGTTTTCTAATTCATCGATTGATGTGGTACTAGTAGATGTAAGGGACAGATTCCTGGGACTGAGAACGGGAAGCTACATAAGAGGATGGTGAAACACTGTAGAGGGAGATTGTTGCGGCAAAGGCAGGCAGCATGACCTCCACCACTCCAAGAACTGATACACAGTGCAGGAAGATGTTTAATGACCCCATAAATTTGGCCAAAATAAGCAAAGTCTCCCCATATATGAACGATAGCATGAATCACCTCCTTACCTCTCATGTCCTCTCTGTACCATTACCTCAACTTTTATTTACTAAAAGCATTCAGTGGCTCTCTCATTTCTCTGGCTTCAAGCTGATGGTTCTCTTGCACCGCCTCTTTTCCTTCCTGTATACCCTCCTCTTGATATGGGGATGGAGGGTCTTCTCCATCTTCTTTGTCATCATCATTCTCTTCGGCTTTGGGTAGAAACCCTTTCTGCATAACAATATTATTCGGAACGCAGCAAGCTAAAATGACTCTGAAGACACTTGCTGGGATGTGCTGCAGGGCTCCATCAAATTTATTCAGGCACCTAGAACAATTCTTTGTAATGCCTATGGTTTGATCTATTGAAATTCTTTATTCTCCCTCTGTGTCTGCAGATGCCCTACTGAAGTCATAACGCATTGTTGCAGGAATCCATCCTGATACATGGTTTAGAATCACCAAGGCTAGTACAGTAAACAGGGGTAATAAACTATGATACGCGATCAAAAGCAAAATACTGCAGATGTTGGAAATCTGAAATAAAGACAGAAAATGCTAGAAATACTCAGCAAGTCAGGCAGCATCTGTGGAAAAAGAAACAGAGTTAACATTTCAGGTCAATGACCCTTCATTAGAGCTGTGATACCCACCTTGATAGAGCACCAGTGACCTTATTTATATGATAGTGTGCTGTTGCTGCTTGCCTAATGTGACAGAAGGTCACCCAATGGCTGGAAGGACCAAATGATATAAATAATTCAACGTGGTGCTCACTTTCACAGCTGCAGAAAATACTGTTCTCCTGGTGGAAGTAAGTTGCAAATCTTCAGCTAGCAGCTGACAGAACTCCCCTGTAGCCACTGTGGGCGGTGGGGGGGGGGGGTATGGTGGGGAGGGGTAGGGTGGAAGTACAGCCTTCTGAGGCACTGATGAGCAGAGATTTCTAAGTGAGACTTTCTAGGTCTACAAATCCTGCGGAGTGGGATCCTCCAGTCTAGCCTCTTGCTTTTAATCTTCCTCTTCATAGCACAGGAAGAGAGGAATTCCCATTGGAAATCTATTTCCCCAGTCCATAAATATAATTTTTGAGTATTCACAAAAACTCCTGAGAAATTCCAAAGAAGTTCCAGAACAAGAACCAACCAGCTTATGGAAGCTGTCTGAGGTGCAGAACCCAAGGACAGTATCTCAAGTAAAAAAACACTTATGTACTCTTTGAGATGGGGTAGATTACATATAGTTCCATAGTCTTGCTAAAATTTAACTTTTGCATTGTCATTGACTCTTGTTACAAATAACTTTTTGGGAATTTTTTTGTATCCTTCACTGTTCCAAATCTTTGGGACTAATTGTACAATGGCAGGCAATCCCTGGAAAATTAAGCATGAAGGCCTGGGGCCAATGTGGACGGTGAATGCAAAGGGGGCCGGGAGTTTGTGTACAAGTCATGCCCTTGCCTTATTAGGCCTGAGTTCCATTTAAATGAGTCAATAGCCCCATACAACATTTGGGATTAGTACCGTGACAGGCAGCCATAAAAATTAAAATAAAATTTGGGCACAACTGCTCTTTGACCCTTGGAATCTCTAATCCCCCAATGGGCCTGATAGCCCTGTGTCTCCTCTGGAAATCAGTTGACCTTTGTTCAATCTCTGTTGCTGTTTTCTAGGTACCAGCTAGTTTATCCTTGACATGACCATTTTGAATAACTTTCTGGACATCATTATTGAGCTGTTTAATGTGAGGCTGTTAATCTATCTACATCTTTTTCGAAGTCAAGTTCTGCTTTTTCAATGTCTGTCCCTCTCATGTGGCTACTTCTGACTCCCAGCCACAATTTGATCATGAATCAGTGATTCCTTCAGTCCACCAAAATCACAAGTATCTGTAAGGTTCTTCATACCATAACAGTGATTAACCAATTCCCTATTTTCTTGAATTGAACACATAGCTTTCATGTATAATATTCTTCTTGGACTAGAAATTATTCTCAAATTTCTGTAGAACTTCCTATATTTTTCCCTTAACGTGCTGTATCCCAGGTAAACATATTAGACCAGTCAAAATGTTCATCACTGATTACGATAAGGAGTTTTAAAATCCTTAAATTTTATTTCCTTTACCACCGGTAGCTAGCTTATAATTCATCCACTTTTCCTTAAATTTCTTTCAGTTCTGTGCTGAGTTCCAAGTTTGGAATTTCAGTTGCTCAGGCAGGCATTTTGACACCTGTTTATAGTTTCTGTTCAGCCTCAATCAGCAGATTTTAGCGCTTCAGACACCATTTGATGATGCCTCCTATTCTCAACATATTCAGTAGCTTCTTTTGCACTTGATAGTTTTATTTGTGCTTCAAGAAAAAACACAACTTTAACATTGTCTCTGGAAACTAATGGAAACTAACCTATTGAACTCCAAGAGCATAAAAGGGCTATTTTTCCAGCTCTTGCAGCCAGGGACTGACTCATGGTTCTCCAGATGCAATGGCTAGGAAAAAGGGGTGAAGATTCAGATCATCAGGTCTCTGCCTCTTTAACGCAGAACTGAAACTTGACTTCAAACAAAAAACTTTTTTACACAGCGAGTGGTTAGGATCTGGAATGCACTGCCCGAGGGGGTGGTGGAGGCAGATTCAATCTTGGCCTTCAAAAGGGAACTGGATAAGTATTTGAAAGGAAAAAAATTTGCAGGGCTACGGGGAAAGGGCAGGGGAGTGGGACTAGCTGGATTGTTCTTGCACAGAGCTGGCGCGGACTCAATGGGCCGAATGGTCTCCTTCTGTGCTGTAACCTTTCTATGATTCTAATACTTTCCTGGGGGAGGGGTGAAGATGCAAGCTAAATAATACCATTTAAGGAGGCTGGTGTGTTCCTGGCCTCCTGTCTCTTTACCCATTGGAAACATCTGCTGGGCATCGAGAAAAGGCTAGTGTTATGCTCTGCTCCTGACTTCTCACTGAACAGAGTGTCCATGAGGGTCCTGGGGGCAGGCCAAAAAATATTACAGGTGAGTGCAACATTATATCATTTCATCCCCCCGGGAATTTTAAGGTACATTCCATCGGCAGCAAAAAGGTCCTGCTCTTCGAGGCTACAGAGCCAGCGGCAATCCTACAATTTTCCAGGCCCTACCGCCACCTCTATCTCTGCTAGGGGATGGGCCTGCACCTGGGCTGTCCAGTTATGGCCCAGAGCAAGAAATCCAGTTGCTCATAGGGCTGGACAGGTACAGCACAGTTTGGGTGCGCAGGTCCTGTTTAGCACCCAGGCAGAGGGGACCCAGAATAATCGTTACTAATGATGCCAGGTGTTTGTATAACTATAAATGCAAGTCTTTCTCTCTTTTTAAAAATATAATTATGCCAGTAATTGTAACAGGCGATGATCATTAATACTTCGGTTTACTTGTGAACAGGGAACTTCACTAATGGACAAATATCTCCACAGGATGCATAACTCGAGAGACTCAGTATAAGATCAGATTTCAAGTAAAAGGTATCAATTAAAATTGCACAGAAAGGTTACTGACTGAGATTGAAGACAAAGGGTATTGGTTGAAATCATAGGGGAGCAATAAAGAAAACAAACTCCATAGTATCCTTTACAGCTCCCCTGTGACTTAAACTAATGCCCTTCCTCTTCAATCTTAGTCAATAATATCAACAATCGACATTTCTGCTCTCTTGATTATCTGTAAGAGTTGTCATGGGAGTTTTTACATTAACCAGCTGAAATGCAATTGAGTGTATTTTAATTGATTTTTCAGATTCTGGTTCTGGATCTAGTAAGATAAGTAGTTAGCTGAATATCCAACACCAGTAAAATGTGATATCCATGTGGCTCAGATAGTTAGCTTTGGGTTAGATAATCAGTGAAAGTAAGAAAGCACTATAGTGCCTTTTATAACCTCAGGAAGTCCCAAAGCGCTTTACAGCCAATGAAGTACTTTTGAAGTGTAGTCACTGCTGTAATGTAGGAAACACAATTTGCGCACAGCAAGATCCCACAAACAGCAAAGTGATAATGACCAGGTAATCTGCTTTAGCGATATTGGTTGAGGGATAAATGTTGGCCAGGCACTGGGGAGGGCTCCCTTGCTCGTCTTCGAATAGTGCCATGGTATCTTTTACGTCCAGCTGAGAGGGCAGATGGGGCCTCGGTTTAATGTCTCATCTGAAAGACGGCACCTCTGACAGTTATTAATGTTATTCCTCACATTTCCCCATGGATGTTGACCACTCTAATATGGGTGGCGTGGCCTTTCTCCCCAGCAACTGCACAGTAGCAAAAGGATCACCATCACGAGTGTGTAAACAAAGTGAAAACAGCTTTCAAAAGTTATACACCATAAATGGGTACTACAATTCATCCACAAACGAGCCAACAGTTGACTGCACATATCTCAGTAGAACACTATAGTAAAATCTTAAATATGTGAATCTCAGTCCATTTTTTAAAAAATAAATAAATCACACGCAGGTCAGGAGGCAGTCACCTAATTTGAGTAACCTTGTGTGGACGCCCATTCTACTGGGCCGCATCTCAAGTACCCACCTGCCCAAGGAGGCTGCAAAATGCTGCCAAGTCTTCCCATAACTGAGGATGCTAGTGATCCCTCCCGCCCCCACCCCAGGAAAATGCTCGCAGTGTCCCATTGATGCTCTTTATAAGAGATCAAAATATCTTCTTTATATTTTTTACCTCTTCTGGTGTCTCCTTTTCTGGGGATAAGCACTAAAAAAACACACTAATGCAACTCTTAAAAACCATCGGCCCATCTTAAATTATCAAGTTTTTGTGCAACAAACACAATGTTGTGTTTAATGAACAAATTTTTGTTTGATTGATTTCTTCTGACAATTAATTGGAGATTTAATTGAGGTATGTAAAATTATGAGGGGCCTAGATAGAGTGGGTAGGGAGGACCTATTTCCCTTAGCAGAGGGGTCAGTGATCAGGGGGCATAGATTTAAAGTAATTGGTAGAAAGATTAGAGGGGAGCTGAGGAGAATTTTTTTCACCCAGAGGGTGGTGGGGGTCTGGAACTCACTGCCTGAAAGGTTGGTAGAGGCAGAAACCCTCAAATCATTTAAAAAGTACTTAGATGTGCAGATGTGCACTTGAAATGCCATAACCTAGAGGGCTACGGACCAAGTGCTGGAAAGTGGGATTAAGCCGGACGGCTCTTTTTCGGCCGGCACGATCACAATGGGCCGAATGGCCTCCTTCCATGATGTAATTATCTATGATCCTATGATTCTATGAAGTAAGGACCAATCTGATTAGTTCCCTTAGCCTCCAGTCCTGTCTTGCACTGATATGATTGGCTGGTACCAATACCCTCCAATCCCAATGAAAATAATTATTTTTTCTTGTGTAATGTTAATAATTGAAACATGGCTACATAACAGGACTGGCAACTAAATATTGCAGGCAATAACATAATCAGAAAGGATAGGGAAGGAAGAAGGGGGGTGGAGTAGCTATACTAATTAGAGAACATTATGGCAGTACAAAAAAGGGACTTAACAAACAGAAGATTAGAAACAGAATCCATAAGGATTGAAATAAAAGATAAGGGATCAATCATGCTAATAGGGGCGTACTACAGACAAACTACAGAGGTGGAGGAAGAAATATGCAAGCAAATATGTGAAATGAGTAAAGGACATATAATAATAATCATGGGAAATTTTAACTATCCTCAAATAATGGCAAGAAGAGATAAGCAAAGGGGTACAGAGAATGGAGTTTTTACAATGTGTGCAGGACTCCTTTCTTACCCATTATGTAAAACCCCCAACAAGAGAGGAAGCACTGCTGCATAAGAGAAGTAAGCATAGGGGAACATTTAGGCAATAGCGATCACAACATAATAAGGTTTAAGATAAAGATTGAGAAGGACATGAGAAAAGACCAAAAAAATAGAAAAAAGCTGATTTTAAGGGGATAAGAATGGAACTAGAGAAAATAAACTGGAAAAGTTTACTGACAAACAAAGAAATAGAACAGCAGTTGGAAACATTTAAAATTGTGATCAATAGAGTCCAGGAGAAATATATCCCACTGAAAAGCAAGAACAAACTAGCAGTAATGACACACCATGAAAGATTGCAGAAATAAGGGCAAAATTGAAACGAAAGCAAAAGCATACACTAAGTACAAAGATACAACAAAGGAGAGGAGGACAAAAGGGAATACGAAAAGGTTAGGAAAGAAGTCAAAAAACAATTAGGAAGGCAAAGAGAAACTACAAAATGAAATTATCAAGGAATATAAAAAGAAATAAGTAAAATATTCTACAGACACATAAATAACAAAAGAAAAATCAGGTTAGGGATAGGGCCACTCAGAGATACATATTATAAACTCACAGGTAATGAAAGTGAAGTGGCTGAAATATTAAATAATTACTTTGCGTCAGTCTTTACCAGGGAGACTAATATGGTGGGCAGGACATTAGAAGAAGAGGTCAAAAAAGATATAGACATTTAAGATAAAAAGGGGGGAGATAATTGATAAACTTATCAAACTTACAGAGGATAAAACCCCTGGTCCGGATGGATTGCATCCAAGTATATTAAAAGAAATTAGGGAAGACATAGCAGAGGCACTGTTATATATATATTAAAATTTATTAGAAAAGAGAATAGTGCCAGAGGACTGGCAGACAGCTAATTTGATTCCTATATTTAAAAAGGAAAATAGAACAAGTTCAGGGAACTATAGAGCAATTAGCTTAACATCAGTGGTAGAAAAGATAATGGAATCCTTATTCAAAGATGTAATAGAAAAACATCTAGAAACTGAAAATATAATAAAGAATAGTCAGCACGGATTTCAAAGGGAAGGTCATGCTTGACCAACCTTATTGAACTCTTTGAAGAAGTAACTGAAAGGGTAAACAAGGATAACATTGTAGATGTAATATATTTAGAATTTCAAAAGGCTTTCGATAAGGTACCACATTGTAGACTCGTGACTAAGGTCAGAGCATGTGGAGTCAGGGGACAAGTAGCAGAATGGACAGCCAACTAGCTACAAAAGAGAAATTAGAGAGTAGGGGTTAAGGGTAACCACTCAGACTGGCAAAAGTTGGGAAGTGGTGTTTCACAGGGATCAGTGCTGGGAGCACTGTTGTTCACCATTTGCATAAACGATTTGGACTCTGGAATTGGAAGTACAATTTCAAAATCTGCGGACGACACCAAATGGGGTGTTATCCTTAATACTGGGGGTGACTGCGACAAAATACAGGAAGACATTAATAAACCTGAAGAATGGGCATGTAATTGGCAAATGAATTTCAATATAGAAGTGTGAGGTGGTGCATTTTGGTAGGAACAATATGGAGGCCACATATTGCTTGGATAATAAGTTTAAATGCGGAAGAGGAGCAAAGAGATCTCGGGGTACAGATACACAAATCACTAAAAGTAGCGACACAGGTTAATAAGGCCTTAAAAAAAAGCTAACAAAGCACTGGGGTTCATTTCTAAAGGGATATAACTGAAAAGGAGGGAAGCTATGTTAAACTTGTATAGAACCTTACTTAGAACACACCTGGAGTACTGGG
Organism: Heptranchias perlo; assembly: GCF_035084215.1. Classification (NCBI taxonomy): domain Eukaryota; kingdom Metazoa; phylum Chordata; class Chondrichthyes; order Hexanchiformes; family Hexanchidae; genus Heptranchias; species Heptranchias perlo. Next base: position 108,419,149 of record NC_090327.1, read on the forward strand.
CACAGTTCTGGTCTCCATATTATAGAAAGGATATAGAGGCACTGGAGAAGGTGCTAAAAAGATTTACTAGGATGATACCATGATACCAGGACTGAGAGGTTATACATATTAGGAAAGATTGTACAGGCTGGGGCTCTTTTCTCTAGAAAAGAGAAGACTGAGGGGTGACCTGATAGAGGTCTTTAAGATTATGAAAGGGTTTGATAGGGTAGACGTAGAGAAGATGTTTCCACTTGCTGGGGAGACCTGAACTAGGGGCCATAAATATAAGATAGTCACTAATAAATCCAATAGGGAATTCAGGAGAAACTTCTTTACCCAGAGGGTCGTTAGAATGTGGAACTCACTACCACAAGGAGTAGTTGAGGCAACTAGAATAGATGCATTTAAGGGGAAGCTAGATAAACACATGAAGGAGAAAGGAATAGAAGGATATGTTGATGGGGTTAGATGAAGAACGGTGGGAGCATAAACACCGGCATGGACCTGTTGGGCTGAATGGCCTGTTTCTGAGTTGTACGTTCTATGTCTATATAATTCTATGTCAGCTTAAAATGTTGATGATTTATATCATTATTTCCTCGTATTTATCATTTACATGCTACCTCTCAGCGACATCTTCGAAAGCACATTATCAGATTCCACCTGTACGTTGATGACACCCAGCTCTACTTCACCACCAGCTCTCTCGACCCCTCCACAGCCTTTGATTTGTCATGCTGCTTGTCTGACATCCAGTATTGGTTGAGCAGAAATTTCCTCCATTTTAGACTGAAACCATTGACCTCGGTTCCTGCCACAAACTCCGTTCCCTAGCCACTGACTCCATCCCTCTCCCTGGCAATTGTCTATGGCTGAACCAGACTGTTCACAACCTTGGCGTGCTGTTTGACCCTGAGCTGAGCTTCTGACCCCATATCCACTCCATCACCAAGACCACCTACTTCCACCTCCATAATACGGCCTGTCTCCGCCCCTGCCTCAGCCCATTGGCTGCTGAAACTCTCATCCATGCATTTGTTACCTCTAGACTCAACTATTCCAATGCTCTCTTCACCAGACACCCACCTTTCACCCTCCATAAACTTCAGCTCATCCAAAACTCTGCTGCCAATATCCTAACTTGCATTAAGTCCTGTTCATCCGTCACCTCTGTGCTCGCTGGCCTGCATTGACTTCCAGTCCAGCAGCGTCTTGAATTTAAAATTGTTATCTTTGTCATCCTTCAGCCCTACAACCCTCCAAGATCTCTGCGTTAATCCAATTCTGGCCTCTTGCGCACCCTCGATTTCCATCGCCCAACCATTGGCAGCCGAGTGTTCAGCTGTCTGGGCCCTAAGTTCTGCAATTCCCTCTCTAAACCTCTCTGGCTCTCTCTCCTCCTTTAAGATGGCCCTGAAAACCTACCTCTTTGACCAAGCTTTTGGTTGCCTGTCCTAATATCTCTTTAAGTTCCTCGGTGTCAAATGTTTGTATGATAACGCTCCTGTGAAGTGCCTTGGGACATCATTTTACTACATTAACGGTGCTATATAAATGCAAGTTGTTGTTGATGTTGTTGGTTGGCATATATAAGAAAATGTATAAATAGTCACAGCACTGCCATCTCACTTGGTGATGCTGCATTCAAAAAATTGGAAGCTGGTTTTATTCCTCCCCTGAAATTAACTATTTGGGAGCCGAGAGTTTGAAATTAGGCTTAGTGGGATTCGGACCTTTTGCGAGGATGCAGGAGGAGCTGTTTCAGGTGAGCAAACCATGCTTTTTCTTAAGACCTAGTAAGCCATACTGAACTGTTTCATGTTAATTTAATCATTGGTAAAGATACTATTCACACCACACAAGTGTCAGGTAATGACCATCTCGAACAAGAGAGAGCACAAGCATCTCCCCTTGACATTCAATGCAATTACCATCGCTGAATCCCCCACCATCAACAACCTGGGGACACCATTGACCAGAAACTGAACTAAACCAACTACATAAATGCTGTGGCTACAAGAGCAGGTCAGAGGCTGGGTATTCTGTGGAGAGTGGCTCACTTCCTCTCCACCACCTACAAGGCACAAGTGAGGAATGTGATGAAATACTCTCTACTTGCCTGAATGGTGCAGCTGCAACACCACTGAAGAAGCTTGACAATGGCTTAAACATCCACTCCCTCCGGCTGTGGTATACTATGGCTGTGGTATACTATGGCTGCACTAACTACAGGATGCACTGCAGGAAAGCTGCAGAGGCTTCTTCGTAGCACCTCCCAAATCTGTGGCCTTCACCACCTAAAAGGACAGGGGCAGCAGGTCCATGGGAACACCATCACTTCTGACTTCCTCTCCAAGTCATACTCCATCCTGACTTGGACATATATCACTGTTCCTTCATCGTTGCTGAGTCAAAATCTTGGATCACTTTCCAAACAGCATTGTGAGAACATTTTCACCACACGGAATGCAACAATTCAAGAAGAAGGCCCACCACCAACTAGGGCAACTAGAGATGGGCAATAAATGCTGTCCATGCCAGCGATGCCCATGTCCCAAGAATGACTACAAAAAATTATGGCCCTCAGTGCTTCCTGTAGTGAACATATTTTAGAAAGGGGAAGTGCCCCTAACTTTTGGATGGAAGCATATGTGTGGAGGCTTGAAAAAGATCAGAGGGCTAGAGATTAGCAATGAGAAAATGGCCAGTTGGATAGTGACTGGTCTGGGTGTGCAATACCATTCCTAGCTGATGCCCCCTCAAAAGAGGAGCAAGACCACTAACTCGGGCAGGTAGAAGAACAGTAAAAAGTGAGAACTAATAGTGAGACCTGCCATATGGGCTACAATGGTCTGTTTTGATCCTGTACATTCCTATATTCCTAAAAAGGCAAATGAGGAGGCCATAGAATTAAGTTTTGGATGGCAAGACTGAATAAAGAGGGGAAAGTGTGAACAAAGATGGCAAGCATGAATTCTCTTGGCACCTCAGGAGAATGTGAATTTTGTCAAGGGATTTTATTGAAAGAAAGAACTTGCATTTATATAGTACCTTTCACAACTTCAGGACATCACAAAGCAATTTACAGCCAATGGAGTACTTTTGAAGTGTAGTCACTCTTGTAACAGAGCACCACAGAATCTTTTACGTTCACGTGAAAGAGCAGATTGGGCCTTGGTTTAATGTCTCATTCGAGAGACGGCACTCCCTCAGTGCTGCACAGAAGTGCCAGCCTTGATTATAAGTCTCTGGAGTGGGGATTGAACCCATGATGTTCTGACTCAGAGGGAACAGTGCTACTACTGAGCCAAAGCTGACATCTTAATGGTTCGTGACAATGGCTCATGTTACGCTTTTTAATTCGTTGCTTTGTTGTGAATTAGGATTCTTTTTTAGAAATAGTGATGGGCAATATGTGTGCATTTGCTTTTTGGTTACTTGCTTTTTTATTAAATGTGAAGTTTGAGTGAATCAGCATGCTATCTATCCTACAGACTATCACTTTGCACACTCTTCCACAGACCGAGGATCTACATTATGTAAACATTCTGCAGATGCAAACCTTTTAATTATACAGATAGATAATAAGGAGAAAAACAATTGAGATGCACAGTTCATTACCCAATACATTTAAATCTGTTGTGATTTCTTTTTTTGGCGTACAATGCTTGAAAATTGTGATGCTTACGACATACAGAGGGAGCATTGTGATTTGCACTGTGAGTTGCATGGACAATGTCAACTCCTCCAGGCTTTTTAGCTCAGCCAAACTGGTTATTAAGCAGCTAATAAATATCATGTACGGTTGGGAAAAAAATTGTCTTATAATCCATAGAAAAGTTATTTAAAGTAAGGCACTGGCTGTTAAAGCTTTTTCTCGTCAAATGAGGAGACCATTCATTTATTCCGACTTCCTGTTGTTCGAAATGAAGCCACAAGGCTGGAACTCTGATCACAAACAGCCAATGTCAGTAAAAAGCAAAACAAGCATGGCTTTATGTATTACAGAAAAAAATACGTAGGTATTTTATAGCTGTAACATGAGTCCAGGTATTACTGTTTGTGATATAGATGTATGAATGCTGAATGATTTTGTATGACATTCCTCTGTCCATTATTTTAACATTTGGCCCCGAAATCTCTCAGGGATCACAAAGAAGAAAGAAAGAACTTGCATTTATATAGCACGTTGCATGACTTCAGGACGTCCCAAAGCGCTTTACAACCAATGAAGTATTTTTGAAGTGTAGTCACAGTTGAAATGTAGGAAACATGGCAGTCAATTTGCTCACAGTAAGATCCCACAAACAGCAATGAGATAATGACCAGATAATTTGTTTTAGTGATGTTGATTGAGAGATAAACATTGGCCAGGACACCGGGGAGAACGCCTTGCTCTTCTTTGAAATAGCGGCATGGGATCCTTTATATATCAACCAGAGAGTTTTAATGCCTGATCTGAAAGATGGCACCTCCATCAGTGCAGCACCCACCTCGTTGCTGCACTCAAGTTTCAGCCTAGATTACATGCTCAAGTCCTTGAAATGGGACTTGAAAGCACAATCTTCTGACTCGGAGATAGGAGTACTACCACTGAGCCAAGGCTGACAGTGATACCCACTGGTGCCCTCCAGCACACTCCCCACCAGAGTATGTGGTGTCAGGGGGCGAGCACTTAATTAACAGGGGGCTGCCAGGCATTTGTGTCACTTCAGTTGCATCTTAGATGCCCACCAGCCCGCACAGACTGAAAGCTCCGGTGCTCTAGGGACCAATAAAGAAAATTACCTTTATTTTGGGGTTCCAAACAGCTTCCCTGGCCTAGGCCCCTCCTGGTGGAATACAGTTGCAACCATTAGTTGGCCGGTATGCTTCATTTCACTGGGCGTGCCAGCATCCACATTTAGTCGAGTCCCACTGAAGCTGGGGTAGTAGGGGCTTCTAGTCCCCTGACCCCCAGTGACACTCCCTCTAACCATTTTTGTGGGGGGACAGAGGTCCTGCTCTAGAAAAGGTTCCCGGGACACTACCAGCGAAGGCCGGGGCCTGGATTCGTATCCAAGTCCTGGAATATTTGCCGGACTTCCTGCTGCACTTCCTGCAGAATTATAACCAGAGTGCACTGGAAGGTGCATGTACTTTCAGGGCCATACAGTTTAAAGGAAATTGGTTTGCTCACTAATTTTGCAGACAGTAATTCCGAAGCTATTAGGGTCAATTTTCCCAGGTGCTGCGCCTAGTGGGCCAGAAGGCCCCGAGGCCAGTGGCCAGGAGGACAGCTGCAGGCCTCATAAGCTGTTTCCACCGCCCCCACGCCCTCGTTCCCAACCTGCCAGGGGGCAGACATAAGCTGGGAGTGTGCATGGTCCACGTTATTGGCCTGGGATAAGAAGTTTGAGCAATTGTAGGCCTCCACAGGCGTAGCACACTTCAGAGACAGGTGAGAAGAAGAGGAAAGTTGGTCCTGCAATCCCAGGGTTTTAAAGTCTATGCAGACATTTTCATAGATTGCTTACACAATTTATAAGACAAGCTTCGTAGAGGGAGGTGCAGAATCCAGCTCAACAGGAGCAAACATCGGAGAATTGGGTGTGGAGGTCAACTTGTCTGAATCATGGTACTTTCGGTTTTCCTAATCACCTGAAAATCAGGAATGCCACGAAGCAGATGTGCAAAAATTCTCCAATCAGCGTTCCTGCTGAGGGAGGCTCCGCACCTGGATGAATTTCACCGATCTGGCAGTTTGGAAAGAACATAAGAACATAAGAACATAAGAAATTGGAGCAGGAGTAGGCCAATCGGCCCCTCGAGCCTGCTCCGCCATTCAATAAGATCATGGCTGATCTGATCCCAACCACAAATCTAAAGAACACAAGAAGTCGGAGCAGGACCCGGCCACATAGCCCCTGGGCCCTCTCCGCCACCCACAGGGCATTGACCGATCCGAACTCAGCTTCATGTCCAATTTCCTGCCCGCTCCCCATAACCCCTAATTCCCTTTACTTCTAGGAAACTGTCTATTATGTTTTCAATGCTGCTTCCTCATTGGTTGTAAAATTCATAATCTATCTGTAATTTATCTTGAGACGGTGCTTTTTCAAGAATTAAAAAAATAGTTTTTAAATTGACCGTTGTAGTCAGTGAGTCTGCGCTTTGCATTGTCGTTGTTTATATGCGGTCAAAAGGATAAAACATTTGGACACCCTCAATTTATCCTTCTCTCCCCCTACATCTTCCTATTATACCTAACCTCAGAAATAACCTCCTCTATGCTTCATAATTGTCTATTCCATTATGAACTATATGGTAAGAATTGGCAGTTTTACTCCACTTTGCATCCAGGATGGAAATTAGTTAGTTGGCCAAAAACCCTGTGGAAGATAACTAAGTTATATGAACTCTGTCAAATGCCACATAGGATCATAGAATCATACAGCACAGAAGGGGCCATTCGTCCCATGGTGCCCATGCTGGCTCTTTGACAGAGCTATCCAATTAGTCCCACTCCCCTGCTCTTTCCCCATAGACCTGTGATTTTTTTCCCCTTTAAGTATTTATCCAATTCAATTTTAAAAGTTTTTATTGAATCTCCTCAGGCAGTGCATTCCAGACCATAATAACTTGCTGAGTTAAAAAAGGGTCTCCTCATCTCACCGATAGCTCTTTTGCCAATTACCTTAAATCTATGTTCTCTGTTTACCGACCCTCCTGCCAGTGAAAATAATTGCTCCCTACTTACTCTATCAAAGCCCGTCATAATTTTGAACACCCTATATTAATTTTCCCCTTAACCTTCTCTGCTCTAAGGAGAACAATCCCAGCTTCTCTAATCTCTCCACATAACTGAAGTCCCTCATCCGTGGTACCATTCTAGTAATTCTCCTCTGCACCCTCTCTAAGGCCTTGACATCCTTACTAAAGTGTGGTGCCCAGAATTGAACACAATACTCCAGCTGAGGCCTAACCAGTGATTTATAAAAGTTTAGCATAACTTCCTTGCTTTTGTACTCTATACCTTTATTTATAAAGCTCAGGATCCCATATGCTTTTTTAACAGCCTTCTCAACTTGTCCTGCCACCTTCAAAGAATTGTGTATGTAACTTGTGAGAAATCCCCAGGTCTCTCTGATCCTGCACCCCCTTTAAAATTGTATCATTTAGTTTATGTTATGTTACCTCTCCTTATTCTTCCATTCAAAATGCATTACTTCACACTTCTCTGCATTAAATTTCATCTGCCATGTGTCTGCCCATTTCACCAGTCCATGTGCTCCTGAAGTTTGCTACTATCCTCCTCACTACATTTCTGAGTTTCATGTCATCTGCAAACTTTGAAAACCCTGTATATCGAAGTCCAGGTCATTAATATATATCAAAAAGAGCAGTGGTTCTAATACCGACCCCTGGGGAACACCACTGTATACTTCCCTGCAGTAGAAAACCAACTGTTCCACTGCTCTCTGCTTTCTGTCCCTTAGCCAATTTCATATCCATACTGCCACTGCCCCTTTAATCCCATGGGCTTCAATTTTGCGAACAAGTCTATCCTCTGGATTGTTTTAGAAAAAGAACACTATCGCATATGAAATATCTGCTCAGCTGAATGTACAATCTTCTGTGTAATTAAAGGTTGTGGGAGGCTCTTGTTGGTGCTGATGTTAGTACTTTTGTAAACAATTTTACAACACCAAGTTATAGTCCAACAAATTTATTTTAAATTTCACAAGCTTTCGGAGGCTTCCTCCTTCCTCAGGTGAATGGTGTGGAAACACCATTCACCTGAGGAAGGAGGAAGCCTCCGAAAGCTTGCGAAATTTAAAATAAAATCGATGTTAGTACTGCCTTTCCTACTGTCTCATTCTACTCATCTGGCAACAGTGCTAAGATTGGACCTTTAACAATAGAAGAGATCTTAGCCTGCAGTTATACTGTCACCTTCACATCAATGCAAAGTGGTTTCTGGCATGCATCAATACAAAAGTGGCAGTCTAACTCTGGTGGGCATATCCTGATCTCACACTTCAGTGCAATGAAGCAAGTGATATGAAACACCCACCAGGAGGCCATTTCACATTAGTTTGAGTGTGGTTTTCAAAGTGCCCAGGTGGTCCATTTAAGAACATAAGGACATAAGAAATAGAAGCAGGAGTAGGCCTTAGGGCCCTTTGAGCCTGCTTTACCATTCAATAAGATCATGGATGATCTTCTACCTCAACTCCACTTTCCCACCCGATCCCCATATCCCTTGATTCCCCAAGAGTCCAAAAGTCTATCGATCTCAGTCTTGAATACACTCAACAACTGAGCATCCACAGCTCTCTGGGGTAGAGAATTCCAAAGATTCACAAGCACCTGAGTGAAGAAATTTCTCCTCATCTCAGTCCTAAATGGTCGACAACTTATTCTGGGACTATGCCCCCTAGCTCTAGACTCTCCAGCCAGAGGAAACAGCCTCTCACAATCTAGCCTGTCAAGCTCTCGCAGAATCTTATATGTTTCAATACGATCACCTCTCATTCTTCTAAATTGCAGAGTGTATAGGCCCATTCTATAGGCCCATTCTACTCAATTTCTCCTCATAGGACAACCCTCTCATCCCAGGAATCAATCTAGTTATCCTTCGTTGCACTGCTTCTAAGGCAAGTATCTCCTTCCTTAGGGAAGGAGACCAAAACTGTACACAGTACTCCAGGTGTGGTCTCACCAAAGCCCCGTACAATTGCAGCAAGACTTCCTTACTCTTGTATTCTAAACCCCTTGAAATAAAGGCCAAAATTGCCATTTGCCTTCCTAATTGCTTGGTGTACCTGCATGCTAACTTTTTGTGCTTCTCGTAAGAGGACATGCAAATCCCTCTGAGCACCAACATTTAATAGTTTCTCACCATTTAAAAAGTATTCTGCTTTTCTATTCTTCCTCCCAAAGTGAATAACCTCACATTTCCCCACATTATACTCCATCTGCCACTTTCTTGCCCAGTCACTTAACCTGTATATATCCCTTTGCAGACTCTTTGTGTCCTCCTCACAGCTTACTTTCCCACCTAGCTTTGTATCATTAGCAAACTTGGATACATTACACTTGGTCCCTTCATCTAAGTCATTAATATAGCTGATATAAATAGCTGAGGCCCTAGCAGTGATCCTTGCAGCACCTCACTAGTTACACCCTGCCAACCTGAAAATGACCTGTTTATTTCTACTCTCTGTTTTCTGTCCATTAACCAATCCTCTATCCACGCTAATATATTACCCCAAACCCCATGAGTCCTTATCTTGTGTAACAACCTTTTGTGTGGCAACTTATCAAATGCTTTTTGAAAATCCAAATATACTACATCCACTGGTTTCCCTTTATCTACCCTGCTAGTTACATCCTCAAAAAACTCGAATAGATTTGTCAAACACCATTTCCCTTTCATAAAACCATGTTGACTTTACCTAATCATATTATGATTTTCTAAATGCCCTAAGACCACATTCTTAATAATAGATTCCAGCATTTTACTGACAACTGATGTGAGGCTAACTGGCCTGTAGTTCCCTGTTTGCTCTCTCTCTCTCCTTTCTTGAACAGTCCCAATGGATTGGAAGGTAGCAAATGTAACAGCGCAGTTCAAGAATCTAGGGAATTTTTGAAGATCAAAACCAATGCATCTACTATCTCTGCAGCCACCTCTTTTAGAACCTTAGGATGCAGGTCATCAGGTCCAGGGGATTTGTTGGCTTTTAGTCCCATTAATTTCTCCAATACTTTTTTTACTAATATTGGGCCAGAACTTGCACAGAGCCATGTGGCAATGCTCACCGCAGCTCCTGCAAATTAAATTATCGAATGTACTTACTGCAAGCTCTGTGGTGTTGACTTGCTTGATTTTGAACTTTTAAAAAATTGTGCGCTATCAATCCAGCTTCTGAGCAGGGTGAGTTGATTCGCATGGAACAGTCTGTGAGAATAGAAGACACACCCACAAAATCTGTCAGGAAGAGAAGTCGCTCCCACAAGCAGGCAAGCAGCATGCATTCATTTAAAGTTAATATTCATAGAATCATAGAATCATAGAAGTTACAACATGGAAACAGGCCCTTCGGCCCAACATGTCCATGTCGCCCAGTTTATACCACTAAGCTAGTCCCAATTGCCTGCACTTGGCCCATATCCCTCGATACCCATCTTCCCCATGTAACTGTCCAAATGCTTTTTAAAAGACAAAATTGTACCCGCCTCTACTACTGCCTCTGGCAGCTCATTCCAGACACTCACCACCCTTTGAGTGAAAAAATTGCCCCTCTGGATCCTTTTGTATCTCTCCCCTCTCACCTTAAATCTGTGCCCCCTCGTTATAGACTCCCCTACCTTTGGGAAAAGATTTTGACTATCGACCTTATCTATGCCCCTCATTATTTTATAGACTTCTATAAGATCACCCCTTAACCTCTGGAAGTTTGGTTTTTATAAAAAGGCAAAGAAGTAATTGACTTAAATTAAAGAGACAGAAGGGAAAAGTAAAAAAATAAATTTAATTTTTTTTAATGACCAAAAACTCTTAAAATAAGAAGTAATATGAGACTCCACATTTTTAAAAGTTAATTTTTTGTTGTTTGGCAGTCATTAAGACTAACTGACATTTAAAACTTATTTAGACCTGGTATTTTTAAGCGTACCTGTTACTTTCCAGCTGGGCAGATGAGCAAGTTTGTCATTTTTCAATGATTTCCCTGACTGCAGTGTGAGATGGCCCTTTAACTCGAAGCTGTCAAATGGCCGGCGAACCAATAGGAACATCTTCACTATTTCTGCGTTTTAGTGCACGTGTGCAAACGCAGGAATTTGCTCCTTCGATTCGCCATTAAAAACGGAGAGCGCTGTTGAGCTCCTCCGTTATTTCGGGAGCAAGTTCAGCCCCATTAATTACTTTAAGTTCCTCATTCTCATTAGAACCTTGGTTCCCCACTATTTTTTTTGTAGCTTCTACTGTGAAGACAGATACAAAATATTTGTTTAATGTCTCTGCCATTTCCTTATTCCCCATTATAATTTCTCCTGTCTCAGCCTCTAAGGCACCCACATTTACTTTCACTACTCTCTTCTTTTTTACACATTTGTAGAAGCTTTTACAATCTGTTTTTATATTTCTTGCTCGTTTACTCTCATTCTAGTTTCTCCCTCTTTCAACTTTTTGGTCATCTTTTGCTGGTTTCTAAAACTTTCCTAATCTTCAGGCTTACTACTCTTTTTGGCAACATTATAAGCCTCTTCTTTTAATCTAATACTATCCTTAAACTTCTTTAGTTAGCCACGGATGGATCACTTTTTCTGTGGAGCTTTTATTTCTCAATAGAATGTATATTCAGTGAGAATTATGAAATATTTCTTTAAATGTTTGCCATTGCTTATCTACCATCATATCTTTTAATCTAATTTCCCAATCTACCTTAGCCAACTCACCCCTCATGCCTATGTAATTGGCTTTGTTTAATTTTAAGATTCAAGTTTCGGACTTAAATATGTCACTGTCAAACGCAATGTGAAATTCTATCATATTATGATCACTCTTCTCTGGAGGATCCCTTACTATGAAATTACTAATTAACCCTGTCTAATTACACAAGACAAGATCTAGAATAGCCTGCAGCTACCAGGATCAGCCCAATATCTGTGGAATGTGTTGAACAAACCAGTGTTTTACTGCTAGCTTTCTATCCGTTCCCCAGATTGCAGTAAAGTCAGCCACAAAGGAGCTCTGTCCGTGCATGTTTGGATATATCGATTATACAGATCAAGAGGTTCATCACTGATTATGAGAAGGAGTTTTAAGATCCTTAAGTTTTCTTTCTTTTACCACTAGCTAGCTCATAATTCAGCCTCCTTTGCTTAAATTTCTTTCAGATCTGTGCTGACTTTCAAGTTAGAGATTCCAGTTGCTCAGGCAATAGTAATTCTTGTACAGCTACTTTGTAAATACATATATATATTGATTTAAAGTGCACGTCCAAAACAATGGAATAACAGAATTGCAACAATACAGAAATGTTCTGTTATACTTGTGGTTAGCAATTTAGAGCTCTCTCTCTCTCTCGCTCTCTCCAGCTTTTTTTCCTCCCCTCTCCCTATCCAGCTCTCTTTCCCCCTCTTGAGATGAAATGTACCAGCAGAAGTAATTACTTTACAGGGGAAGCTGGTCTTTCAATAGACTTGGAAAAGGATTTACCCCAACGATTTTTTTCTTAAAAAAAAATCAATATGCCTATATATAACTATATCTTACTTATAAGTTATTTTTGAATATATTTTTTTCTATGCACCTTCCTGGGACAAGGAATACATATGTGATTTTTTTTCTTAAAAGTCTATTGGAAAGTAAGTGTTAAATGCTAACCAGTTCTAAATGATATTTGGAATTGCAAGTTTTTTTATCATTTGTGTTACACTCAATACTCAATAGGGTGCAGGATGCTTCCCTGAGGAATTCCTGCAGTGATGTTCTGGGGCTTCCATGATTGGCCTCCAACAAACACAATCACCTTGTGTGAGTTTTGCTAGGGCTCCAAGATCCCATACTTGGTTGAATGTTGCCTTGATATTAAGGGCAGTTATCCTCATCTCTCTTCTGGCACTCAGCACTTGGAAGCATGACTGGATCAAGGCTGTAATGAGGTCTAAAGCTAAGTGGTACTGGTGCAACTTGAATGGAGAATTGGCAAACAGTTAATTGGTGAGTAGCTATCACTTGATAGCATTATTGATGTCTCCATCTATCACTTTGCTGATGATTGGGAAGAGACTGATAGGGTGATAATTGGCCGGGTTTAATTTGTCCTGCTTTTTATAGATTGGGAATACCTGGACAATCTTCCTCCTTTTCAGTAGATGCCAGTGCCACAGCTGCACTGGAATAGCTTGGTTAAGGAAGTAGCTAGCTCTGGTGCACAGATCGTTATCACTACACCTAGAGTGTTGGCATGGACCATAGTCTTTTCTGTGTCTAAGTACATTCAGCTGACTCTTAGGGCTCGATTTTAATTGGGGATGTGTTTGAGGCAAGCAAGGATGCATGGTGGGGCATTACTTAAATATTCCAATACTGTCTCTTGCCTGAAACTGGTGGGAGTCACGTGAGGGCCAACGGGCATGAGCAGAAATCAAGTTGGGAGCCGGAGGACACCACGGATGCAAGGGTCCGGCCCCTGGCATCAATTTACTACTAGGATGGGTTTTACAGGGGATGCTGTTGCTGGGAAGAAGAGGCAAGGCCTGGGCTGGGGAGGCCCAAGGACTTCTTGCGGAGCCGGGGTGGGGGGGTGGGGGAGCACTCCTCCTGGCACACAATGATTCCCCACAAAGGTAATTTTTTCCGATTTAGCTTGGCCTCTTCTGGCCACTCGGTGGACTCCTGCCGTAGATGAGCTGTCATGGTTGGCCACATGCAGGCCTTCTGAATCAGGAAGTTAAAATTATGTTGCAGTACTGATAGCGTCAGCTGGCTGCGGCTTTTCCATGTAAAGTAGGCCCACACCTGCTGGGGATGGTTGGCCTTCCCATGCCTGTTCTCAGGTAAGTTACGATGGCGGTCGGGCGAGAACGCCTTGGCCAGTCTGTGCGACCCCTCCACCGTCCCAGGCCCCCACCATTCCTGCCAAGCAGGGGGAAGGGTGATAAGTTGAAATCTACCTGTTGTTTGGAGTGACATGAATTGGCTGGATACCAGTATCTATGGGTGGAGACCGTCCACTTTTGGTTGAAGATGCTTGTAAACACTTCAGCCTTGTATCTTGAATGCACATGCTGGGCTCTACCATGATTGAGCAAGACGATATACATGGAACTTTATCCTCCCATTAGTTGCCTGATTGTTCACTACCATTATTTACTGGATGTGGTAGGGTGAGAGCTTTGCTCTGATCCGTTGGTTGTGGGACTGCTTAGCTTTGTCTATGATCTGCATCTTTTGATGCTCAGCCTGCAGACAGCCTTATGTTGTAGTTTCACTAGGTGGTGCCTCATTCTAAGATACGCCTGGTGCTGCTCCTGGCACGCTCTTCTACACTCCCCTTGAACCAGTGTTGGTGTCCCAGTTTGATGTTGAAATATGGATAGGATCCTGTAAATATCAATGCGATAGACCGTATCCTCTGACCACCTGAAACCTGATGCCACTGCCTCTGCAGTCTTACCCTGAAAGTGTACCAAATGCCTCTAATTGTAGTGATACCTTACCACATGCCTCAGAAAACAATGATACTGTACTGCACAACGCAGACTGCAGTGATACTGTACTGCACAACGCAGACTGCAGTGATACTGTACTGCACAACGCAGACTGCAGTGATACTGTACTGCACAACGCAGACTGCAGTGATACTGTACTGCACAACGCAGACTGCAGTGATACTGTACTGCACAACGCAGACTGCAGTGATACTGTACTGCACAACGCAGACTGCAGTGATACTGTACTGCACAACGCAGACTGCAGTGATACTGTACTGCACAACGCAGACTGCAGTGATACTGTACTGCACAACGCAGACTGCAGTGATACTGTACTGCACAACGCAGACTGCAGTGATACTGTACTGCACAACGCAGACTGCAGTGATACTGTACTGCACAACGCAGACTGCAGTGATACTGTACTGCACAACGCAGACTGCAGTGATACTGTACTGCACAACGCAGACTGCAGTGATACTGTACTGCACAACGCAGACTGCAGTGATACTGTACTGCACAACGCAGACTGCAGTGATACTGTACTGCACAACGCAGACTGCAGTGATACTGTACTGCACAACGCAGACTGCAGTGATACTGTATTGCAAATCAGACTGCAGTGATACTGTATTACAAATCAGACTGCAGTGATACTGTATCGCACAACACAGACTGCAGTGATGCTGTATTGCAAATCAGACTGCAGTGGTGTTGTATCACAAATCAGACTGCAGTGATACTGTACCGCACAACACAGACTGCAGTGATACTGTATCGCACAACACAGACTGCAGTGATACTGTATCGCACAACACAGACTGCAGTGATCCTGTTTCGCACAGCACAGACTGCAGTGTTCTGTATCACACAGCGCAGTCTGCAATGCTGGAGAAACTGCAATATGCTGGGGGAATGGGAGGGTGGCTGAGAGTTTCCAGATTGACAGCCTTCTGTAGGGAGGCAGTGAGTTGGTGTTGGTAATGGTGCTGGCATTTTAAGGCTCCATAGTCCTATATGAGGCTTTAAGGACAGTTTTAGTTGATTCAATTGCTCCAGCAAGGGCTCGCCAAGCCCTACAGAGAATCTTCCCTTCACTTCTCAGTGAATCTGAGTGAGGTGAGCACTATCAGTGAAAACAGCTCATCTCTGAAAAACGTTCCAGTGGCTGCTCTACCAGTAGGGAGTAAGACAATCAGACTGCTCTGCTGATTCTCACATCAAGACTACATGGGCCTGGCATTCACCTGCAGATTCCAGTAATCTGCTTCTGGAAGTCATACTGCAGGCCCTGATTAAAGGTGGAAGTGGGAAGTGTGTGTGAGCCATGTGGACTCCTGCTGCACGAACCAAAAATGCTATATGCTAGTTTTATTTACCTGAGCACATCAACTGTTTCTACTGGTGTATTCTTCAGAGCTAAGCACTTTTCATTGATAGCAATCAGCTCAATTTCTGCAACTACAGTGGGAGCAGGAGTAAGTACATAGGGAAGGACCAAGTTTTTGAATGAGAGGTTGCTTAGAAGGCTGGAAGAAATTGTGAGGCGGGCTGGATCAGCTCATAGGCCACAGGTTGGACATGCCATTGGTATAGTGTTACTGCAATATAAGTTATGTGGAACAATATAGGAGTCACATGGAACAGCTTCATTGCAGTCTGTAGCAATTGTTTTTAAATTAAGAAAGCTAAGGGAAGGGCCAAGACCTATCGTACATATTGAAAAGAATAAAAGAGATCAGATCAACCAAGAGGTGATGGCTAGATAACACCAAGCTCAGCTTTTAAGAGCCTGGGTCCTGAAATGAGAGCGTGTGATATTAATGTATGAATGTTTAACACATTCAATTGAAATTTCACTCTCTACTCTTTTAATGGAGGTGTTAACCCATTTATTTTAAATGGGGTCATGCTTCTGCTAAAGAGAGAACCATTGCAGAAAAGCCCATTAAGCATTTGTATACTATTCTCACATAATTTCAGGACCCTGTAGATTTTAGAGGGAAGACTTGAGGGAGGAAAGGTGTTCCATAGTGGTAAGGGTCTGGGAAGGAATGAGTCAGAGCAGCAGATGGTTAAATGAATCTTGAATCGATATAGTGAGGATGCAAGAGGAAGGAAAATGGTAGAACTGCATATTCAGAATTCAGGAGGCAAATTCAGAGAAGCAATAACCTTAGTAGTATCAATTACAAAAGAGAATGACAAGCAAGGTTGCAATAGTGAGAGAAAGGTTGTGGGCTAAAGGTGAGAGAAACGTTTCTCATCAGTTGTATTCTTGTATCCAGTAGCACCTCACTATAATAATTGATGCAACAGATCCTGTGAAATGATTTGTACCTTTTCAGCTACTTGAACCAACCCGCAACTCCAAGAAAAAGGGTAAAAATTCTTTGCTTCAGAAGCAACAGTTCACATTCTATTAAAAAAAATGGTGCAGCACTATAGATTTTGCCCTGTAGCGCTTTTGCTAGGTGCTGAAAATTATTCATTTAATATGACACTGAGGGCACTAAATTGGTACGTGTAGTGCCCGTTGTTTCGGCGTTACAAGGCCTCTCCAACATCCAAGATGGCACATTGGCTGCGCACGTACATTTCCAGTGTGACATGAGCCGGACGTCATCTTGGTTTAGGAGTTAGTGCATGCGAAAATACCGAAAGCCGGAACCATGTAATGTAAGGAGAAAATGGATACAATCAGTGTGCAACGCTGATTTAAGGTGATAGACACCATTTTGGGACTTAACGCTCAACTCAACGCACAGTCTTAACCCCCACCATCTGAACATGTCTTAGAGTGCCTGGAGGGCCCCTACCAGTGCTATCTAAAGGGACCATGCAGGATTTACAGGTTAGTGGCTGGATTATTGCTTCTGGCTGCTGAGACATTTGTAACTGTTTTTGGAGGTCTCCTATACTTGAATACTAGGACTGGGGGACATAGCCTAACATTTAGAGCCAGGACGTGCAGGAGTGAAGTTAGGAAATGGTTCTACATGCAAAGGGTGGGAGAAGATTGGAACACTCTTCTGCGAACGGCAGTTGATGCTAGCTCACTTGTGAATGTTAAATCTGAGATTGACAGATTTCTGTGAACCAAGGGTATTAAGGGACATGGGGCTAAGGTGAGTCTATGGAGTTAGGTCACACACAGGTCCACCATGATCTCATTGAATGGTGGAACAGACTTGAGGGGCTAAATGCCACTGCCACACGCTGCCTCCTGATATGTGCCACCTTCTCCTGCAAGAAAGCGAGATGTGTATCTGGGTGATACGCCTGTCATGGTTAAATAGCTGCCAGTATGTGAGGCCTGTGAGTTTTGGGTGGGTGACTTGCAACGGTGGTAATGTGTAAGGGTGAGAGGAAGCATCTGATTGGAAGAGTTGAGTACTGATGAAAAGAGTTTGTTGGTATGTGGGTGATGGGGGTGTAGTGCGTGGAGCAGTAGATGCAGCTCATAGTGTAGTTGGTAGGAGACGCCACTTGACAGTTGACCTCACTCACCTTGACCACTCATGTCAAAGCATTGAACTTCTTCCTGTACTACATCCATGTTTATGATGCTGTGCACCTGGCATTGACTTTGTCCCCCGCTGCCTCCCACTGCCGTTTGGATAGATATCTGAAGGGCCTCTTGCCCACCCACTCCACCCATATTGGATGTCCCGCCTTCTGTCTACCTCTTGCACCAAGGCCTCTAGTGCATCAGCAGAGAACCTTGGTGCACGCACTCTTTCAGGCCTGATACAAACTCAGATCGGCAGATTGGTGAGGTCTGGCATGCAGATTGGAGGATGTGGGATTTAGTAGTGCGCAACCTTTATTCAATGTTTTAACATAACTCATCAATTTGTAAACATAGGGATGGGAGCTGCATCTGTGTTTGGCATGTGTGATGTCTGATCTCCATGCAGACAGCAGACTGTTATTTTCAGAAAATAACAGGTACCAGCTACCTTTAAGAGATTTTTAAGCGACAGGCTGCCTTTAAGAGATTGGGGCTCCCCTCGCTGGTGGAAAGTGCGAATTGCGTCAACATTCACATGTCAACCTCGTGTCAACGCTGATTCGGAACGCTGCTTGAAGGTAAGTCCTCAGGCCTCACAAAAGTCTCTTCCTGCCTGCGTAGGGGCCACTGGGCATGGGGTAATAGCGGATCGTGCTACCTCCACCCAATAATAGGCCCTATCCAATTTTTTTTTCCCCTTGAGTACACAGCCATGCTGAAATGAAGAGACCGAAAATTTCAAGTGTAGTGCCAGACGACTACTGGCCTTGCAGAGCAAACCCTGGCCTACAAATCATGAGTCTGTATAAAACCTTAATTGGTCTCAGAGGTTTTTATTGCACATCATAGGGACTGAGTGATAATATTTTGATGAATATTTCCTTTGCCACGCAGTATTTAGATTTTCCATCGAGACTATAATAGCCTGTGTTGTAGTGGTATCCCTTGGGTCAAACACTGTTTAGATGTCAGTCTATCCCAGAATGAAAAACAGATGCCTGGAACAGCAAATGTGCATTGAATTTTAAACAAACTCAAGTCCTTACAGCTTGAACACTGATATATACTGGTTAATATCTATTGGTTGGTCTCGCACTGTGTTGCACTTGGGTACTCAAAACAGATTTGAATTGTTTAGCTCAAGCAGGGTTAGGCGGGATGGGGAGTGAGGGAGAAGAAAAGCTGGGTGTGGGGAAATAGAGGGCTAGAGGGAGAGGAGGGGAGGGAGAGAGAAGGCAAGGAGGGAGAGGGATGGGGGGAGAGGGAAAAGGGAACAGGGAGGGGTAGGCATAAGACAGTGGGAGAAGAGGGCTGGAGAGGGAGAGAGTGGAAGAGGAGAGGAAGGGACAGGGGAGCGGGAGAGGAAGGGAGTGCTGAGGGGTTGAAGTCTTGTTCACTTAATGGGGGGGGGGGGTCAACATCTTGCTCAATATATGTGGGGTGTGGCCAATAACCTGCTCAGTGGATGTAGGGTAGTTTCAGGCTGAAACCTTGCTGAGTCACTGGGGGGAGGGTGGGGGAAAGTTACAAGCTGAAAACCTGCTTAATTAGGGGGGAGAGAGTTGAGGGCCAATATTGTCCTCAGCTGGGTGGGCATGTTGGGGCCATAATCTTTCCTCAGTGGAGGGGAGGGGTAGAGGTTGACGGCTGAAATTTTGCTGATTGGGAGAATGGGTTGAGAACCAAAATCATGTTAAGGGGGCGAGGGAAGGGCCAAAGTGTTTCTCAGCGGGGGATGTAGATGTGGAGGGATAAGTTTTCCTCTGTGGAAGGGGGAGTCAGCCAAACAGACTGACCATTATGCAAGCTGCATCTTCAATAGGTGGCCAGCATGTAACATTAGGCTCGATTCCATTGTTATCAATTGTTCATGTGATGTTATGCTTTCACTACCAGCTACAGGTTCAGTGGCATATTGTCTTCAGAACTCTCACTGTTTTTAGCCTATTAAATTTATTTTGCCATCTTGATCATTCTCAAGGCAGCCTACTGGCAACAATGCTGGTCACGAAGGACAACTGAGTCTGGGTTGAAATTGTTCTCATGTCACAATTCCTTTGGTGGTGATGATGGTGGTGGTGATGATGGTGGTGGTGATGTTGATGGTGGTGATGATGGTGGTGGTGGTGGTGATGATGGTGGTGGTGATGATGGTGGTGGTGATGATGGTGGTGGTGATGATGGTGGTGGTGATGGTGGTGGTGGTGGTGATGATGGTGGTGGTGATGATGGTGGTGGTGATGGTGGTGGTGGTAATGGTGGTGGTAGTGATGGTAGTGATGGTGATGATGGTGGTGGTAGTGATGATGATGGTGGTGGTGATTGTGGTGATGATAGTGATGGTGGTGTTGGTGGTGATAGTGTTGGTGGTGATGATGGCGGTGGTGGTGATGATGGTGGTGGTGGTAGTGTTGGTGGTGATGATGGTGGGGATGGTGGTGATTTAGGGTTATTTAGGCAGGGGATCTGGACTGATCAAATATACCAATAAGTAGGACGACTGAGGAGTCATACTAATTACATTCACAGAGATATCCAGGGCTGCAATGCCCCACCCACTACATCCACTGCTCAATTTTGGTTGCCACTTTTTTGCATACTAAGAATGAAAGAGGGAGCAGGAGCAAGGCAAGGTTTGAGGTAGGATTTTGGCTTGAATTCAGATGTTTTCTTTGCTAATGATAAAATATCACTAATAACCTGAATTATTGCCTAAGATTTAACAATAAGGATAATAAATAATCTACTTTTAAAATGAATACATCTTGGAGTCCTGTTTCATTTTTAAACTTTCTGCACAGTTCACTCACCAATGAGACTTTCCAGTTCAAAACCCATAAGTGGTCATATTTTATTCAAAATGGATGGCATAAATGTGGCTGACTTGAAGAGGGGGAATACAAAACAAAGAGAATTATATAAAATGCAGGATTAATTAAATTTATCTCCTTTTACTGATCCTCCTCTATTATGCTATGGCAACCTATGATGTATAAAGGATGTTTTGAACTTCCTAATGGAGAAACTATATGAAACAAGCCGTCCATTACACATTTCTCACTATAACACTCTCACAAAGGCTGTCTAATAAAGCCTACTGTAACAGGGTCTTACCTAGCAACATATCATCTGTAGCTTGTTAATGATCGGCAGACGCAGAACAATTTTTAGACATTTTACTGAAGTAAATTTAATAATTCAGTAATCTGAAAATTTGCCTGCAGGTGTGTCAGCTCTTCTTTTCAATGTTTATGAGAATTACTCAGAATCACACACTGAAGCTTCTAAAATGTCATCCTGCATCTTGCCACATGGCTCACACTCATGTCTATGTCTGAAGTATCAGCTCCTGTTAACCATTTGCTGCTCGAAGTCTAGACTGAGCAGATTATAATAGTTGAAAGCAGATATCAAATGTAAATTCTTCAACCAATCCTTTTTTAAACATTCCAAAATGAATTGGAGCATAAGATCTCTTGTTTGCGTAAAGTCTGCTAATAAGCTTTTCACAACCTTTATTGCAACACAAAGCTGCCCGACAGCTCTGCTCAGGGGAGAGCGGCCTAAGGCTACGTAGGGCAGGGATGCATTCGGCATGCAAATTAGTCATCGTGGTGTGTGTGTCTGAGTATCATAAAGTAGCTGAATGGCATGATCCAGGACACACGCAAACTCCAAACATCTGCACTCTAGACATTTTGATATGGTGATGTGCATTACAGATTAAGTGGGCTGGATACAGAGGGAGGTTAGGTGATGTTACAAAGATTAACTGTCACTAACTTTATTCATTATCAACAACCATAACACATATCCAAGTGTAAAGCTGCAGCCCTCAAGGCACTATTTTGTACTACTATAATTGGACTTATTATTGGAACTCATTATTGGACATTCTGAGCCAGGTTGCATTCAGCATTACACAAATACTTAACATGCATCTACTTAAGAATCAGTATGAGAGAGCCATATTTCCTCAGGTTACATTTTTACACCCAATATACACTTGTACATTAACTACTCTGCTGGTAAAGCACAAACAGTATTTATTTAGTTACTGCATTGCTGCTACTATTCCCTGCATTGCACCAGGAAACCACCCCATTGTAGTTGGTAGAGGATTGAGTGATATGCTGGTGTAGATGCTGGGAAATTGCGTGGTTACCTAAATGATGTAATTGAGGACTAATTTTAAAATAATTAACTGCAAATTGTCAAATACCCTAGTGCCGAAAATTGGATGAGGTACTAAATGGACAGAAATCTAGCACAATGGATCTCTTCCAAATTTTTTGATCAATCATGTCCACTTTGTACTCTATGCTGTCTTATGGGCAGGATGGCCTGGAGTGACAAGAAAGATCACTGTCCTCACTGCTACCTCTTTCCACACTACTTCTACTTTAGCAGCTATCAAACAGGGGGGCTAAAGTATTGCATTGCTCCATCGCTTGCTCACAGATCCAGTTTCCTGCCTCCACACTTACTGTGCCAGCCTTTGGGATTTGCCAGACATTTTTGTTGTCCAAATAGCCTTTGCAAAGGCAAAAATATAAATTAAATATTATCAACAGTTTGATGCCATATGTGGCTAAGATGGAGTTTCCCACCGAGTCAGCGGATGAGCCTTATAGTTGTTGTGGGTACGCTGATGGAGAAGAGTCCGATCTACATGGCTGCATATATCGTGTTATGTGGCCATAACCTTTAAGTGCCCACATCTTCTTAAATTTACCCATTGCCTTTTGTAGGCAGCCATTTACCCATCAGCCCTCCTAAGTGGGGTAAGCACATTAATGGTGGGGCAGGTGCAAATAATACATCTTCCGTCTAACACTCAGCATAAGATCAGTTAAAGTCACTTGCAAAATGTTGCCAATTAGGTCCAATGAGGATAGAGTCAGAAAGTAAAATTAAAAATTGTCCTTCCCTGTCATTGTTAACAACCTATCAAACAGAACCTTAAAAAAATGTCTCACCATTATTACCGGATTTTAAAAAACAAAATATTGAACCATTATTTTTTATCTTTGTGCCTGTGTTAGTTTCCCTCAATTGTTTTGATTCAATAGTGAACGCTGACAACAGCATCAGGGGAACTGGCTGGGGTCAGTTATTGAACCCGGCAGTGTGAAAGGGATATGTTAATATCAGTGGGTACAACCATTTGTGAGGAAGGCATCAGTAACTAATTGGATGTGTTAATTCATCTATTTAAAAATAAAATTTCATTTCAGATTTCACTGGGCTCAATAGCTGGTGCCTCTGATAACATCAACCCTTACTGCATAGCAAAAAATTATTCTAAAAACTCAACAGAAAGAGAAAAGTAAACAGAATTGTATTGAAACTCCCTATAATTTGCTGTGGCTGATTTTTAAAGATGCACTGATAATGGCATTCACTCTTTTATCATGTAGACTGCTTCATAACATTTTGGTTGGGTTCACACTGATGGTTCTGGTGGGCGTGGGCACTGCGTCTGTTGGCACTGAGTTTTCTAACGTTACAGTGTAGAGTGGCCATTCAATCGCATGTTAATGTGTTAGTCACGGCAGCATTAGCATCAAAAAATGCACTGTAATTCTTCCCGTAAGGTCTCCTGTATGTATTAAGAGCTACTCGTTTATATGGTAAGTAGTTAGAGATAGGTAGAAAGGAAGACAGACTCATTATGACTCATATTTAAATTGCGTGTGAACAGATAGACTAGAGATAATGATCTCATTTATGAGAATCTGATTTTAACCAAGGCAGAATTGAGATAAAAATAGGAAGCAATAAAAACTCGGAGTAATGTACTTGGATGTGCACTTGAAGTGCGATAACCTACAGGGCTACGGACCAAGTGCTGGAAAGTGGGATTAAGCTGGATAGTTCTTTTTCGGCTGGCACGGACACGATGGGCCGAATGGCCTCATCTGTGCCGTAACTTTCTATGATTCTATGGTTCTATGAGGTGCACAAGCAAAGACAATATAGTTAGCCTGTTCGAGCTTCTTATCATGCATACAAATACTGATAAAAAATTAAGTGAGGCACAAATATGCCAATATTATAGATGCTTACAAATCCTCAGTGGGATGTGTGGTACGATTTCATAAATAAAGATGCAGTAAACGACATTTGTAGCATAATCAGAGGTAGTAATTAGTATTATATATTCACCACCCATTTGAATATGAGTCGCTAAATTGCATTACTTTTATTACACTGTGAACTCGAAGTTAGTTTTCTGAGCAGGGTAATTCACTTAGTGTGAAGTGCGTGGAGCATCATTCAGCTTTCAGTATGATTGATGAGTACGTGGGCATAAAAGTGCAGCAGTATGGAAAAAAATACCAGCAGATTTCATAAAGAAGACATTGAGTGGTGTCTATTACAGTCAGTTTACTGAGAGCTCAAATGATAATACACTGCAAAGTAGCTAGCGGGCATCCGCTTAATACGTGCAAAAACGGAAAGGGCTCGAAATGCCTCCCCGATTGGCCACTTACAGTGAGAGGTAGTGCCTGCAGGGAGCACTGGTCATAGAAATCATGGGATTGCAGCCCCTGACCTTCCATCCATTCAGTTAGGGGGCTGCGGGCCCAATTATTTTCCAGTTACGATTTCCCAAAAAATGTGAGTGTCGCTCCTCACTGGGAAAGTCTGATTAGAATATCAGCCCTCGCAAGTCCATCAGTGTTTCAGAGAGAAAGGTTAATATTTTGGGGAGTGGAGGGAGATTTTGATGTAGAATCATACCCAAAACTTTTGCTTTTTTTCTCTTTCAAATACTGACCATCCTGCCGTATGCTTCCAGATTCTCCTGTTTCTGTTTCAGAATTCCAATATTCACAGATTTTTTTTTCAGCTCTCAATAAGAACACCCGGTTTTACGCTGTTTGGAACAAATTCCATTCTTTATGAATTCTATATAATTTAAACAATTAAACAAAGAAATGATTCTATTTAAAAGAATAATATAATAAAATAATCTACTTATTTAAATAATCTCCTCTGGCTTTGTCTCAGCTCCAATCATAATACAAGGCACTTTTATATTATTAGTAGATCTTCTGGGACATCACTTATAAGTATTCTGAGACATGAATTATGAGGGGAGCAGTTTAGTAAGGAATGGAGCACAGGAAAGGGAGCAAACCAGTTAGCCAGGGAATATGACACAGGCCAGGGAGTGGAGCAGTTAGACAAAGATGGAATGGGATGTGAGGGGCAAGATGAAGCAAGAATAGAGGTAATTGGAGCAGGGAAGCATAGGGCCAAAGGTTAATGGAGGCATTTCTGAGAATGAGGACTGGAATGGAGGGATTCCTGCAATTGAGGACAGGGCCATAGATACCTCTGGGGAAGAAAGTATCTAGGATTGAGACCAGGAATGGATTTGATCTTGGGGGTGGGGCCAGGCATGGAGGTATTACATAGAATTACATAGGATGAACAGCACAAAAACTGGCCATTTGGCCCAACAGGTCCATGCCAATGTTTATGCTCCACATGAGCCTCCTCCCTCCCAACTTCATCTAACCCTATCAGCATATCCTTCTATTCCTTTCTCCCTCATGTGTTTATCTAGCTTCCCCTTAAATGCATCTATGCTAGTCACCTCAATTACTCCCTGTAGTAGCGAGTTCCATATTCTAACCACACTCCAGGCAAAGAAGTTTCTCCTGAATTCCCTATTGGATTTATTAGTGACTATTTTATATTTATGGCCCCTAGTTCTTTTCTCCCCCACAAGTGGAAACACCTTCTCCACATCCACCCTATCAAACCCTTTCATAATCTTAAAGACCTCTATCAGGTAACCCCTCAGTCTTCTCTTTTCTATAGAAAAGAGTCACAGTCTGCTCAATCTTTCCTGATAGGTATAACCTCTCAGTTCTGGTATCATCCCAGTAAATCAGTTTTGCACCTTCTCCGGTACCTTTATATCCTTTCTATAATATGGAGACCAGAACTGTTCATAGTACTCCAAGTGTGATTTAACCAAGGTTCTATATAAGTTTACATAACTTCTCTGCTTTCCAATTCTATCCCTCTAGAAATGAACCCCAGTGCTTAGTTTGCCTTTTTTATGGCCTTATTAACCTGCATCGCTACTTTTAGTGATTTGTGTATCTGTACCACCAGATCTCTTTGCTCCTCTACCCCATTTAGACTCTTATTATCCAAGCAGTATATGGCCTCCTTATTCTTCCTACCAAAGTGTAATACCTCACATTCATCAATATTGAAATTTATTTGCCAATGTATTAATGTCTTCCTGTATTTTGTCACAGTCCTCCTCGATATTAACTACCACCCAATGTGGTGTATTCCGCAAATTTTGAAATTTTACTTCCGATTTCTGAATGAAATTTCAATGATGTTGTTGAAGAACCTCAATCCATTGGCCCATCCTGTTTGACAGTTATAATGGACACATTTTATCTCCACCCAGGTTTGTTAGATTCTATGCTCTCCAAGCTTCAATAAGACCTTGGTTTAGAAATTGGATCATGCCCGAATCCGGACACAATCCCAGTGGTGTTCTAGCTTCCCGCCCTTAATGAATTTGGAGGAGGGACCAGGGCAAACTGGTCCGCTGATCTTATTTGCTTGTTACTGGCCAGCTGTGAGGGGAGGCAGAATCAGCATGAGAGGCAGCCCACTGGTTTCAGAGCGTGAGCGAATTCATCCACTGGATGAGGTCCATAGCAATGTCCGAGGGCGGGGATGCAATCAGGAGGGGGATAAATGGTGGCCGGCAGCAGCCCCTAGATTCAATGTGGAGCCGGGTCAAGCACTGCTGCTTCTCCTGGCTCCACAGTAAGGTAAGTAAAAAAGTTAAAAAGTACCTTTCAGGTGGCAGCATCTTTAAAGGGACTGCTGGTTTGGCTGCTAAGCACCTGAAGAAACTGTCTACAGCATGCCCGACGCATACTGCAGTCAGTTACAATCGAATTTTGCAAAGAGGGCTTCAAAAGTTCATGCAGCGTGGAATGAGTGCATTTGCGCGTCCACTATATTTGACCCTTAGGCACACATTTTATGCCTGTAAATCAGGCGCTGCATGATCCAATTTCAAAGCAGTCTAGTCTTAATAATATCTTTTCCACTGAACTCAAGAGTTTGTCTCCAAACCTACACTTGGTTTACCGTTTCTTAAAATTTTCATACTACCAATTCATCTTTTAATCTCCATGGAAACTGACTTGAATTCACCCTAGCACTAAGAAAATTGATCCTCATTATTCTTCCAGCTACTATCCTGTTGCATTTACATTAGAAGTTTTTAAATGATGGAAGTTTGGACTTAATCCATGATTGGCGATATAGTTTTTGGCATGGCTATTCCACTGTGAACATTGTTGGTTGTGTAACAGCTCTGAACTTGTGCTCTTAAACTGTTTGGTGAATCATTTATCATTACCTTGGACATCTCCAAATCTTTTGACTGGTTCTATCACAATGAATTTTAAAACTTATTACCATAATGTGGTCTTCCACTAAAGCTATAGTCATAGCTATATCATTTCCTCTTAAATCACTCTATCTATGCTTTAGTTGTTGACTAATCGTCTAACTTTTATCCATTAATTAAAGCATTCCCCATGGATCTGCCATTCTGTCATTTCTTCATATCAATGACTTCCCCTCTCATCACAATCCTCTTCATTGAGCTGATGATTCCACTCTATATGCACCAACCTCCTCCAGACCTCACACCCTCAGTGGGCAGGACTCCAACTCCTCTCACAGTATTACATCCGAATCACTACGCCTCGATCGCTTCCTCCAAGCCCTTTGATGGGGTAATGAAAATCTTATTGTTTCCAATTCTTCAAAGGTATTGGGCTAGATTTTTTTGTCCATTGATAGTTAATAGTCAGAAAGCCTAGCCCACCGCATTGTTGCGTCTCTTGCAAGTCTAACCAGCAGATATAAATTCTTACTTCTAATTGCTTTAATCTTAGTGCTTCTTCATTTACTGACATTCTTGGTTTATCTCCCACATTTCTTCTATTACTAAAACTGCCTCCAATAGGTTCAGTTTCTTTTGTTCCAGACATTTATGTTCTTCATATCAACTCTGAATTATCTATAGGTTGGAAATTATTGTTGACAATATTAGTGGATGAATGTTTAGCATAATTCATATGACATGCCTCTGTTTTTTTAACAGCGGCAGTAACCTGTTTAAAATATGTTGAATGAAGTTATCACTGCAGATGCTACAGGAGTTAATATATACTTCATGGCAGATTGCAATGAAGGCAATCATTCATCCCAGATGGCACAAATCCTCTTAGTGGACTTCTCTATACTTTTCCTCAGACCCTAGACTGTGTGATCCAAGGACAAAAGTGACTGATGTAAATGATCATGCTCAGACAACAACCTCTGTTTGTAAGCAGGTTCTGTGAGGTCTGAATACCTAGGTGCTACTGGAAAGCCAGGAACTACATTTGGCTTTAAGCAACCAACACTACTTGCTCCTCATCATCTGTGCACTTTGACTCAGCCTGTACTTCCTCCTTAACCTCCCTGTCTACTTCCTCTAGGGTGTGTCGAGCTATACTGGTGCTCGACACAGGTGGTCTTTATGATACAGGGTTCTGTGATGTGAAGGCTTGCTTGGGAACTGACTGTTCTTCCATTCCAGATAAAACAGAAGAGGACAAGATGTCAAAATGGTATGTCAAATAATCACCTCCAAGCACTACTTTCATTGCATAATATACTATGCAATGTCAGTAAAATTAATTTTCTCAGGAGAATAACATTATATGATCTAAACATTATGGTAAGAGCCTTCATATAGTTCCAGTGCCTATTGCACATGCTTACCCACAAAAATTAACGTGTGAATAGAAGAAAATTCCTAGAAAAAACCCTGTATGTGTCATGTGCTGTGGTGAATCAGGCACTATTCTTCTCAAATGCAGTTCCAGCACAATTTTACACATCTCCGAACATTATTTCCTTGCGTCATTCCAGCTGTGGCCAATTTTTAGAAAGCAGCTCTGCAAGTTTTGCATTTGCATAGCTTTCAGCTTCTTTCAATCCAAATAATCTTCCTCCTCTGGAGGTATGCAATGGCTTTACAATAACACTTCTACCCATAAACTCCTATTAACAAGCCAAGCTCTCCTTAAGCTCACTGTTTACATAGGCAGGCAAGGGTTGCAATTAGTAAATATCTTTTCTGGATTTTCCATAGATTTTTTAATAAATGTAACTTTCGGAGAGAACAAACATTCTCTTCCCTCAGAAGCAGTAAGGAACTTTGATAGGTGCATATTCCCTTAAGAATTCCAAGTCAGTTGCTGCTTTCCACTGCTTCGATAGGCTTTTTTTGTTCTTCTCAATTACTAAAGCATCTCCCACTTCCCCCTTTTACAGCTATCATAGAGCTATAGATTTTGGATAGCTTTGAACATTCCTGGAAACAGCTGCAAACTTATTTTGTACATCTCAGGACAAAGGGATTGACCCAAAGAACCAAGTTCAACTAATGTGACTTTGTCTCAGGGTTGCTAAACAAGCTGACATTTAGAATCCATGCTAGTTTGCCTTGGTTTAACATGATTCTCAGGAAAATCTCCTCAAGCCTCCATTCTCAGCTGTCACTTTTCTATGCTTTAACTGCATTATTCAGGATCCAGGATTCAACCTTGGGTCTCAACATTTTTTTTTGACAACATTGCAGTCCTTTTAACAATCATAGTCACATTGGCTGCCTTTACAGCAGTCACAGCTTGCATCTTTATGATGCTGGCCGTTGTTTTGTAATCAGACAATCCAACACCCCCGTTGCGGGCCTATTGCTTATTACATATATGCCTGGATGTTGCATAGAAACTTAAGTGCAGACATAAAGGACAAGAAGGGATTGATCATTTTAATAGGGGTATTGTACAGACCACCTAATAGTGGAAGGGAAGTGGAGGAACAAATATGTAAGCAAATCTATGAAATGAGCAAAAGACATAGAATAATAATCATGGGAGATTTCAACAACCCCCAAATAAACTGGCAAGAAGAGTTAGGTAAAGGGGAAATGGGAATGGAGTTTTTAGTGTGTGCAGGACTCCTTTCTTACCCAGTACATAAGAAGGCCAACAAGAGAGGAATCACTGCTAGATCTAGTAATAGGAAGTGAACCAGAGCAGAGAAGAGAAGTAAGTACAGAGGAACATCTAGGCAATAGGGATCACAACATAATAAGGTTTGAAATAATGATTGAGGAAGACATATGTAAGACAAAGACCAAAGTAATAGATTGGAGAAATATTAATTTTATGGGGGTTAGAATGGAACTAGGGAAGGAAAATGGAAAAAAAAATGTTGACAGAAAAAGGCCCCGATATTACCAGGAAGGCGGGATGGCAGCGGGAGGGTGGGGGGCGACTGGGCGCATGGGTGATCCGCACAGTGAAATCGGTCCATTCCCCACTCGATCGCGGGTGAATTGAAGGCACTTACCGTGGCTTCTGGGTTTCCCATCGTCGACTTGCGCAGCAGGCGGACCGCGCACCCGCAATACAGGCTGTCAGCTGGAGGAGCCCTATTTGAAGGGGCAGTCCTCCAATGCTGCTCGTGCAGCAACCAACCAAAATTACAGCATGGAGCAGACCAGGGGAAAGGCTGCTCCCAGATTTAACAATGCCTCACTCCAGGTCCTACTGGATGGGATGAGGAGGAGGAAGATTTTCTACCCAGCGGATGGGAGGAAATGGCCTGTCTCTGCCACAAAGAAGGCCTGGCTCGAGGTGGCAGAGGAGGTCACCAGCAGCAGCAACGTCTCCCGCACATGGATACTGTGCAGGAAGCGCTTCAATGATCTAACTAGACGGCAAAGACCGGAGGGGGGTCGCAACATCAGGTTGTCCTCACTGACGCGGAGCAGGAGGCTCTTGAACTGAGCCGCACCCTCGAGTGCCTTTCTATCGGGGACGCCGAGACTGCCACCCGACAAATGGCTGGTGACAGAACTTCAACATTCAGCACTCACAATAGCAAATGATGTTAACATACCTTGCCATCTTCAGCACCTCAACATCTGTCATCATGCTTAATATTGCCTTCTGTTCTCTTACTGGGCCTTCAGCGACCGCTGTGACGGCGGAGGGCAATTCCTCAGAGGACCTGCCGGCCTCTGAGGGGACACCGTCACATCTGAGCGAGCCATCCATCAGCGCAGATACACACACCTCGGTGGGTCCCCGTCCTCAGTTAGTTGGGGTCGCACATGATGAGTCACCACACACATGTGAGCATGAGAAGACACTGGTGGCAGGGGCAGCTGTGGAGAGTCTGTGTCGGTGGGAGCACTCTTCTCCAGGCTCTGCTCAGCTGGACAGAGATGCTGAACCCCGGGGGCCATCCTTTAAAAGGAGAATGATCGAGGGGCAGCAGCACATTTGCGAGGTGCTGGAACAGGTGCCGCGCCCACTCTCCACAATCATGCAGAGGATGGAGGAGTCCAACTCCTGCATGAATGAAATGGTGGTACAGGTACAGGAGGGAATCTCTGCGATACTGTCACAGGGACGTGAGGGCATCTCTGGGATAGTGTCACGGGTAAGTGCGGGAATGTCTGCGATGGAGGGAAGTCTGGCCTCCATTGAGCTTCAAGCACGGTTCACCAATGAGTCCATTGATGCCCTGACAACGGCCCTTCGGACTCAGGGGGAGCAACTTTCTGCTGCCTTAATCGGGCAGGCAGATACACTAGCACTGGCCTTACAAGGCTTCAGACCTGTTCTCCAAACTGTCGTCCAGCAGGGTGGTAGGAGTGATGTGGGCCTGGCCCAGGAGAGGGATGATGGAGAAAGGGGACACAGAAGTGGGGACGCCACTCAAAATCTCCCACGTCTCAACCAGTACCCGCAATGCTGCCTCCTCTCCAGGTGGTCGAGTCTGCCCTTGCACAGGTGCAGGTGGAGCAGTCTTTGGAGGGGCCCTCATGGGCACCGAAACCCAGAGGGCGTAGGCCCAAAGCATCTAATCGGTCAGGGTATGAACAAGAGCAAGCTGCCACTACCTCTGCTGCAGCCACAGAGGATGCACCACGTAGAAGTAGTCGGAAGCAAAAGGCGAAGGTTTTGTAAGCACAAAGGGGATGCACAAGGGTGTTTGATGGTTGGTCATGTTTTTTATTTATATTTGATTTTTGTTAATGGCGCATTAAATATTATTATTGTCACCACTATTGCCATGTCTTGGCCATTCTTGATTGGCTTGTGTAATAAGTCCCTTTCATGAGGTTCACCATGAACACTCACACTTGATGCCACCCATTGGGTCACCCTACAATGGGTGTATGTGTAGTTGCACGATTATTTTGTGCAGGTGCCTGTGGCGCAGCACTGTGCTGTGGAGCTCCACATGGCGGAGGTGAATGGTGTGCCTGGCGAGGCTGGTGATGTTGCTCGTCCTCGGATGAAGTGATGAATGCAGCCATGGCGCCCCCCCATCCTGACGGTGTGAGTTTGAGGGGGTCCGCAAAGTAGGTAAATGTGTTTGCACAGCAGAGTTTAGGGTGTAAATTAAAAATTTTGAGTGGAAAGACAAAGGTGTTGCAGCCAAAACTTTGTCTGAAGTGACAGAGTGCCCAGCTGCAATAAATGAGGTATTTCCCCCCAACTGTCAAATAATCCTTTTCCTCTCCCACTGGCTGCTGGCTGAAACACGTCTGCTCCAACAGGGAGTGTTTCCCACAGCACGGGAAACACGCTGGGGATCATTCAAAATTGCACCCCTGCCAAAATCTCCACTCAATGAGGTCTGTCAAATACCTCAACTACCTAAATAACAATGTAAATTATCATCCCGCTGGCTTTAATTGCCGGTGGGAGTGCTGCATGCGGGAGCTGCACGCACATCCGAACGCCTCATTGGGGAACCCGGAAGTCAACGGGTTGGAGCCGGGCTCTGAATCCGCTCCAGGATTCTGCCATTTTGGTGGCCCCTTGCCCCCACTTGGCCATCTGAAAATCGGCCCCAAAGAGATAGAACAGCAATGGAAAATATTTTAAAAGGTGATCAATAGAGCTCAGGAGAAATATATTCTGTCAAAAAAAACTAGAACAAACTAGCCAATAATGAAATACCATGGATGAATAAAGAGATAAGGGTAAAATTGAAACTAATGAAAAAGACATACACTGAGTACATAGACAATAAAGGAGAGGATGACAACAGGGAATATGAAGAGGTTAGGAAAGAAGTGAAAAAAACAATCAGGAAAGAAAAGAAGAACTACGAAAATAAATTATCAAAGAATATAAAAAGAAATAGTAATGTATTATAGAAACACATGAATAACAAAGGAAAAGCAGGATAGGGACAGGGCAACGAAGGGATGCACAAGATCAATTTGCAGGTAATGACAGCAAAATAACAGAAATATTGAATTGTTACTTAGTCTTAGTATTTACCAGGGAGACAAACAGGGTGGTCATGACATTAGAAGAAATCAATAAAGATATAACAACATTTAAGATAGAAAGGTGGGAAATAATTGATAAACTAATCAGACCTAGGGAGGATGAAACCCCTGGTCCGAATAGATTGCATCCGTGCATATTAAAAGAAGCTAGGAAAGAGATTTGTAAACAATTTTACAACACCAAGTTATAGTCCAGCAATTTTATTTTAAATTCACAAGCTTTCGGAGATTTCCTCCTTCCTCAGGCAAATGTTTCAAGAGCAAATGTTTCAATATTTCTCCTGAGCTCTATTGATCACCTTTTCCTCCTTCCTCAGGCAAATGAAACATTTGCCTGAGGAAGGAGGAAATCTCCGAAAGCTTGTGAATTTAAAATAAAATTGCTGGACTATAACTTGGTGTTGTAAAATTGTTTACAATTGTCAACCCCAGTCCATCACCGGCATCTCCACATTAGGAAAGAGATAGCAGAGGTACTATTACATATATATATATACATGAATTCATTAGAAAAGGGAATAGTGCCAGAGGACAGGAGGGCAGCTAATTTTATTCCTATAATTGAAAAAGGAGATAGAACAAGTCCAGGGATCTGTAGACCAGTTAGCTTAACATGGTGGTAGGAAAAATAATGGAATATTTATTCAAAGATGTAATAGAAAAATATTCAAGAAACTAAAATATAATAAAGAGTCACAAGCACAGATTTCAAAAGAGGTTATGCTTGACCAACCTTATTGAATTCTTTGAAGAAGTAACAGGAAGAGTAGACAAGGGTAATGTAGTAGATGTAATATATTTGGATTTTCAAAAAGCCTTTGATAAGGTACCGCATGTTGGTCTCATGACTAAGGTCAGAGCATGTGGAGTCAGGGGACAGGTAGCAGAATGGATAGCAAGCTGTCAACAAAACAGAAAATAGAGAGTAGGTGTTAAGGGTAGCTACTCAGACTGGCAAAAGGCGGGAAGTGGTGTTCCATAAGGATCGGTGCTGGGACCATTGTTGTTTGCCATTTATATAAACTATTTGGACTCGGGAATCAGAAATACAATTTCAAAATTTGTGGATGACACCAAATTGGGTGGTATAGTTAATATTGAGGAAGACTGTGACAAAATACAGGAAGACATTAATAAAATTGTAGAATGGGCCTGTAATTGGCAAATGAAGTTCATATACATAAGTGTGAAGTGGTGCATTTTGGTAGAAAGACTATGGAGGCCACATACTTCTTGGAAAATAAGAATCTAGATCAGGTAGAGGGCCAAAGGGATCAAGAGGTAAAGATACACAAATCACTAAAGGTAGCGACACAGTTTAATAAAGCTATAAAAAAAGGAAACAAAGCACTGTGGTTAATTCCTAGAGGGATAGAATTGAAAAGCAGAGAAGTTATGTTAAACTTGTGTGGAACCTTGGTTAGACTGCACTTGGAGTATTGTGCATTGTTCTGATCTCCATATTATGAAAAGGATATAGAGGCACTGGAGAAGTTTCAAAAAATATTTACAAGAATGACACCAGAACTGAGAGGTTATACCTATCAGGAAAGATTGAACAGGCTGGGGCTTTTTTCTCCAAAAAAAGAGAAGGCTGAGGGGTGACCTGATAGAGGTCTTTAAGATAATGAAAGGGTTTGACAGGGTAGACGTAGAGAATATGTTTCCACTTGTGGGGGAGTCCAAAACTAGAGAAAATAAATATAAGATAGACACTAATAAATCCAATAGGGAATTCAGGAGAAACTTCTTTACCTAGAGAGTGGTTAGAATGTGGAACTTGCTACCACAAGGGGTAGTTGAGGCAACTAGCATAGTTGCATTTAAGGGGAAGCGAGATAAACACATGCGGAAGAAGAGAATAGAAGGCTATGTTGCTAGAGTTAGATGAAGTAGGGTAGGCTCATGTGGAGCTTAAACGCCAGCATGGACCATTGGGCCGAATGGCCTGTTTCTGTGTTGTCCATTCCATGCACTACTAAACATGGGGTGATATAAGTCTACAGGGTAGAAATCCGTCTTCGCCAGCAGTGCAAAACAGGTGGGGTTGCACTGGCCATCCTAACAGCAATGTGGTTGATTCTTAATTGCCCTCTGAAATGGCCCAGCAAGCCACTCAGTTGTAAAATCTCGCTACGAAAAGTCATAATAAGAATAAAACCGGACGGACCACCCGGCATCGGACCACTAGGCACCGGACACGACAACGGCAAAACACCAAGCCCAGTCGACCCTGCAATGTCCTCCTTACTAACATCTGGGGACTTGTGCCAAAATTGGGAGAGCTGTCCCACAGACTAGTCAAGCAACAGCCTGACATAGCCATACTCACAGATTCATACCTTTCAGCCAACGTCCCAGACTCTTCCATCACCATCCCTGGGTATGTCCTGTCCCACCGGCAGGACAGACCCACCAGAGGTGGCGGTACAGTGATATACAGTCAGGAGGGAGTGGCCCTGGGAGTCCTCAACATTGACTCTGGACCCCATGAAATCTCATGGCATCAGGTCAAACATGGGCAAGGAAACCTCCTGCTGATTACCACCTACCGTCCTCCCTCAGCTGATGAATCAGTCCTCCTCCATGTTGAGCACCACTTGGAGGAAGCACTGAGGGTAGCAAGGGCACAAAATGTACTCTGGGTGGGGGACTTCAATGTCCATCACCAAGAGTGGCTCGGTAGCACCACTACTGACCGAGCTGGCCGAGTCCTGAAGGACATAGCTGCCAGACTGGGCCTGTGGCAGGTGGTGAGCGAACCAACACGAGGGAAAAACTTACTTGACCTTGTCCTCACCAATCTCCCTGTCGCAAATGCATCTGTCCATGACAGTATTGGTAGGAGTGACCACCGCACAGTCCTCGTGGAGATGAAGTCCTGTCTTCGCACTGAGGACACCATCCAACGTGTTGTGTGGCACTACCACCGTGCTAAATGTGATAGATTCAGAACGGATCTAGCAGCTCAAAATTGGGCATCCATGAGGCGCTGTGGGCCATCAGCAGCAGCAGAATTGCATTCCACCACAATCTGTAACCTCATGGCCTGGCATATTCCTCACTCCACCATTACCAACAAACCAGGGGATCAACCCTGGTTCAATGAGGAGTGCAGAAGAGCATGCCAGGAGCAGCAACAGACATACCTAAAAATGAGGTACCAACCTGGTGAAGCTACAACTCAGGACTACATGCATGCTAAACAGTGGAAGCAACATGCCATAGACAGAGCTAAGCGATTCCACAACCAACGGATCAGATCAAAGCTCTGCAGTCCTGCCACATCCAGTCGTGAATGGTGGTGGACAATTAAACAACTAACGGGAGGAGGAGGCTCTGCAAACATCCCCATTCTCAATGATGGCGGAGTCCAGCACGTGAGTGCAAAAGACAAGGCTGAAGCGTTTGCAACCATCTTCAGCCAGAAGTGCCGAGTGGATGATCCATCTCAGCCTCCTCCCGATATCCCCACCATCATGGAAGCCAGTCTTCGGCCAATTCGATTCACTCCACGTGATATCAAGAAACGGCTGAGTGCACTGGATACAGCAAAGGCTATGGGCCCCGACAACATCCCAGCTGTAGTGCTGAAGACTTGTGCTCCAGAACTAGCTGCGCCTCTAGCCAAGCTGTTCCAGTACAGCTACAACACTGGCATCTACCCGACAATGTGGAAAATTGCCCAGGTATGTCCTGTCCACAAAAAGCAGGACAAATCCAATCCGGCCAATTACCGCCCCATCAGTCTACTCTCAATCATCAGCAAAGTGATGGAAGGTGTCGTCGACAGTGCTATCAAGCGGCACTTACTCACCAATAACCTGCTCACCGATGCTCAGTTTGGGTTCAGCCAGGACCACTCGGCTCCAGACCTCATTACAGCCTTGGTCCAAACATGGACAAAAGAGCTGAATTCCACAGGTGAGGTGAGAGTGACTGCCCTTGACATCAAGGCAGCATTTGACCGAGTGTGGCACCAAGGAGCCCTAGTAAAATTGAAGTCCATGGGAGTTATACCTAGCACAAAGGAAGATGGTAGTGGTTGTTGGAGGCCAATCATCTCAGCCCCAGGGCATTGCTGCAGGAGTTCCTCAAGGCAGTGTCCTAGGCCCAACCATCTTCAGCTGCTTCATCAATGACCTTCCCTCCATCATAAGGTCAGAAATGGGGATGTTCGCTGATGACTGCACAGTGTTCAGTTCCATTCGCAACCCCTCAGATAATGAAGCAGTCCGAGCCTGCATGCAGCAAGACCTGGACAACATCCAGGCTTGGGCTCATAAGTGGCAAGTAACATTCGCGCCAGATAAGTGCCAGGCAATGACCATCTCCAACAAGAGAAAGTCTAACCACCTCCCCTTGACATTCAACGGCATTACCATCGCCGAATCCCCCACCATCAACATCCTGGAGGTCACCATTGACCAGAAACTTAACTGGACCAGCCATATAAATACTGTGGCTACGAGAGCAGGTCAGATGCTGGGTGTTCTGCGGCGAGTGACTCACCTCCTGACTCCCCAAAGCCTTTCCACCATCTACAAGGCACAAGTCAGGAGCGTGATGGAATACTCTCCACTTGCCTGGATGAGTGCAGCTCCAACAACACTCAAGAAGCTCGACACCATCCAAGATAAAGCAGCCCGCTTGATTGGCACCCCATCCATCACCCTAAACATTCACTCCCTTCACCACCGGCGCACTGTGGCTGCAGTGTGTACCATCCACAGGATGCACTGCAGCAACTCGCCAAGGCTTCTTCGACAGCACCTCCCAAACCCGCGACCTCTACCACCTAGAAGGACAAGAGCAGCAGGCACATGGGAACAACACCACCTGCACGTTCCCCTCCAAGTCACACACCATCCCGACTTGGAAATATTTCGCCGTTCCTTCATCGTCGCTGGGTCAAAATCCTGGAACTCCCTTCCTGACAGCACTGTGGGAGAACCGTCACCACACGGACTGCAGCGGTTCAAGAAGGCAGCTCACCACCACCTTCTCGAGGGCAATTAGGGATGGGCAATAAATGCTGGCCTCGCCAGTGACGCCCACATCCCGTGAACGAAGTTGAATTTCTGCCCCTACAACTTGAAGTATGCACAGCAACTCACCACATAGAGGCAAGCAGGACTAGTTCTCTCTCAAATGAGATGATTTAAATTTTGAAAACCAGGGCCTCAATATTAACCCTCCCGCCACGATGGGCGGGAGGAGGTTGTGGCGGGGTGGGGAGGTTTAACTCCACCAAAGACGAAACGCAGCCCCCACCACGACCGCATGTGTTTGCCGCCATTTTTATGACCGAGGGTAGGTAGGCGTGCGAGTGTCCAGTCTTGGAGAGGCCGGACGTCTCATTAATATATTTAAATCAGACTCCCACAGTGCAATTGGGAGCCTGATTTAAATTTAACAGCTGCTGCACAGGTTTCCCAGGGCTTAGGAAAACCAGCAGTGAAATGGAGGCCAGCTCAACAAGGTAAGTGCCTTTCCCAGCACTCCTTGTGGGCCAGGAGGAGCAGTAGTGCTGCCCCCAGCACCTCAAGGTAGCCTTCAGACTCCCTTCTGCCGATCGTGGCCTCTCTCGAGCCCCTGCCACGATTGCTGACCTCCTCCCCAACCCCCCAATGGCCTCTCTCTCCTCCCCTCCCACAATTTGGGCCAACCCCCATCTCTCCCACCACGTGCCCCGATCTTCAGCCTGCCCCCTTTCCGTGATCATGGCCAAGCTCTCAGTCCCCAAAGCCCCATTCTGCAGCCTGTCCTCCTCCTGATTGCCGAGGACCATCCCCAAGGCTTCCTGCTGCTGGTTTTCCTGCCCGGCAGCTGGCCAGCCTGTCAATTTGGCCGGCTGCCGGGTGGGAAATGGAATAAAAAAATGATAATGAGGTCCTGCCGTTAAGTTCGGCAGGACCTTTGCGTCCCTGGCCTTGCCGGTTCTTTGGCCATTTTCAGCCTCTCCCTTACCCTCCCTGCCACCCCTAAACATCAGGGCCAAGGTTTCTGACTGATACCTCAGGAGTTTTGAATGGCTAAAATGTGTCTTTGCATTTGTGCTCAGGAGTTCTTTGGCTTTACTGTCAAACTGGTCTCACCTAAAATCGAAGTTAATAGATGTGTGTTATTTGATTTTAAAAAGTAGGACTTTGAGCCCATACATTCAAAGGAGACAATTAGGGACAAATAAACTGGGCTGTGTTTGAATATTCAGTTACATTTGTGTGGGATGCATATAATTTGTGGGTGAATTTCCTCACCATCTCCAGCACTTAAGTGGCACTGGAACAACATTGGCATTTTTTTCCATGAGGCCATTCGTGGAGAAGCAGGTTCTGGTGCTTGTGCATTTTTAGAAGGCTTCCCCTGAGTTTCATTGTGATTCTGGAGCCATTCTGCGATCTGCCGGCTGGTTGCTACTAGTCTCATTTCCATACCTGTCAGCCTGTCACCCAGTGGCGCTGTGGATGGCAGTTTCCTGAACTTATCCCACTGGTGCGCACAGGGTACATTACATCTATTTGAATAAAGCACAGCAGCTGTCAGGATCAGCTGCCGTGCGAAGTTCCTGAAATAGACGAGGCTGGAGATCTTTTATGGAAGACTTTTGAAGGTAGGAACCTTTTTTTAAAATGTGTTTTTTTTTTGCAGTTGCTATTGATTGCTTCTTGGAGGGTCAGAGAGCTGGCAGATTTTTGGATCCTCACACCCAATGTCAAGAGGAGACATGGCATTCCATATGGGCATCTTTTCTCATGCTTCTTCTAAGTACCACCTGAGAGCCAGGGCTCCACTTAAACAGGGCTGGAACCAGTGTCCTGGCAAATCGAATGACTAGAACGGTAGTTGCTTTAAACTAAGAAGGGGAGGGAGGGTTCAGGTAAGGCTAAATTTATAAGTCTGAAGAGAAAAGTCAAGGCTGTAGAGCAGAGTAGCGATTTGGGTAAAAACAAGCAGAGTTTGTAAGGAAGGGACAGAGAGTTTAACAAAGGTAACAGGGCATTAGTGACTAAGCTCACATCAGAGAAAAATAGTAAAACGTTAAAATTAAAGGTGCGATATCTGAATGCACAAAGCATTCATAACAAGATAGATGAATTAATAGAAACATAAGAACATAGGAACAGCTGTACGTCATTTAGCGCCTCGAGCCTGTTCCGTCAGTCTCTGATTTAAAATTAACAATTGAGCTAGCATCAACTGCCATTTGCGGAAGAGAGTTTCAAACTTCTTCCACCCTTTCCTAATTCACTCCTGAAAGACCTGGCTATAATTTTTAGGCTGTGTCCCCTCGTCCTAGACTCCCCAGCCAGTGGAAATATCCAATCAGGTCCCCCTAATATCTTGAAAAATTCGAGCAAATCACCCCTTAATCTTCTAAATTCTAGGGAATACAACCCTAGTTTGTGTAATCGCCCCTTGTAATTTAACCATTGGAGTCCAGATATCATGCTGGTAAATATACACTCCACTCCCTCCGAGGCCAATATACCCTTCTTAAGGTGCGGTGCCCAGAACTGAACACAGTACCCCAGGTGTGGTCTAACCAAGGCTTTGTATAGCTGTAGCATAACTTCTGCCCCTTGTATTCTAGTCCTCTAGATATAAAGGCCAGCATTCCATTAGCCTTATTGATTATTTTCTGTGCCTGTACATGACATTTTAATGATCTATGTAGATGGACCCCAAGTCTCTTCGGACCTCCACTTTTTCTAGCTTTTCATCATTTAGAATGCACACTAATCTTTCCTTTTTAGGTCCAAAGTGGATGACCCCATACTTGCCTACATTGAAATCTATTTGCCACTGTTTCGCCTATTCACTTAATCTATTAATATCTCTCTGTAATTTTATGCTTCCATCTATACTCCTTACAATGTTGCCTATCTTTGTGTCAACAGCATATGACTCTCTATCCTGTCATCTAAGTTGTTAATAAATACAGTGAATAGTTGAGGCCCCAACACAGATCCCTGTGGGACACCACTAGTCACATCCTGCCAATTTGAGTACCTGATAATTATTCCTACTCTCTGTCTCCTACCGCTCAGCCAATTTCCTAACCAGGTCAATAATTTGCCCTCAATTCCATGAGCTTAAACTTTAGCTAACAGCCTCTTATGAGGGACTTTATCAAATGCCTTCTGGAAGTCCATATAAATAACATTCATAGATATTCCCCTGTCCACTACTTTAGTCACCACTTCAAAAAATTCAATCAGGTTCATCAAGCATCATCTACCCTTTACAAATCCATGCTGGCTCTCTCTGATCAGCTGAAAATTTTCAAGGTGTTCAGTCACTGTATCCTTATTTATAGACTCTAGTAATTTCCCGAGAACAGATGTTAGGCTAACTGGTCTATAATTCCCTGGTTTCCCTCTCTCACCTTTCTTAAATAGCAGAGTGACATGTGCAATTTTCCAATCTAAAGGAACAGTTCCTGAATCGAGAGAACTTTGGAAGATTATAGTTAGGGCTTCTGCAGTGTTCTCACCTACTTCCTTTAAAACCCTGGGATGGAAACCATCTGCTCCAGGGAATTTGTTAGTCTTTAGTGCCAGTATTTTCTTCATTACTGTTAATTTGCTGACGTTAATTATGATGAGTCCCCGTTCCTGATTCAAAATTAATTTCCTTGGGGCATCCGGCATACTACCCTCTACCTCTACTGTAAATACTGATGCAAAGTAATTATTTAACATGTCCGCTATCTCCTTATTTTCATTTAACAATATCACCATTATCAGTTTTTAAGGGGCCCACATTGCTTTTGACCACCCCATCCTCTTTTTCCGAATATAATTGTAAACATTTTTTGTGTTGATTTTGATATCCCTTGCAAGTTTCTTTTCATTCTCCCTTTTTGCAGCTCTTACTATCTGTTTTGTCACCTTTTGCTGTTCTTTGTATCTCTCCCAGTCACCTGGATCTGCATTATTTTTTGCATGTTTGTATACTTTTTCTTTTAGTTTTATATTGTCCATCACCTCTCTTGTCATCCATGGCTTTTTTTTTGGCATGTAGAGCTCTTGTCCCTTACGGGCATAAACTGGTTCCGTGTCAGGTTAAATTCTTTTTTGAACACCTCCCACTGATCTTCTGTCATTTTACCCATTAACAGATATGCCCAATTTACTGTGGATAGTCTCTGTCTCATCCTATTGAAGTCGACATTACCTAAATTTAGAATCTTAGTAGCTGGTACGGGTTTCTCCCTTTCAAACACAATGTTGAACTCGATCATATTGTGATCAGGATATTAGAGGAGCATGTAACAAGGGTAATGCAATAATTGTTGGAGACTTTAATCTTCATATAGACTGGACAAACCAAATTGGCAAAAGTAGTATAGAGATTGAGTTCATGGAATGCATTCGAGACAGCTTTACATAAGAATGTAAGAAATAGGAGCAG
This sequence comes from Heptranchias perlo, assembly GCF_035084215.1. Classification (NCBI taxonomy): domain Eukaryota; kingdom Metazoa; phylum Chordata; class Chondrichthyes; order Hexanchiformes; family Hexanchidae; genus Heptranchias; species Heptranchias perlo. The sequence continues at coordinate 108,461,715 of NC_090327.1, forward strand.
GAGTAGGTTATACAGCCCCTCGAGCCTGCTCCACCATTCAATAAGATCATTTAAAGAAATAATTCATAATTCTCAATGAATATACATTCCCTTAAGGAATAAAAACATCACAGGAAAGTGATCCAACCGTGGCTAACTAGAGAAGTTAAAGACAGTATTAGATTAAAATGTTGCCAAAATAAATTATTAGCGTGAGGATTGGGAGGGTTTTAGAAATCAGCAAAGGACGACCAAGAAATTGATCAAGACAGAGAAAACAGAAAATGAGAGTAAACTAGCAAGAAATATAAAAACAAATTGTAAGAGCTCCTTCAAGTATGTAAAAAGGAAGAGATTAGTGAAAGTAAACGTGGGCATTTAGAAGCAGAGGCAGAAGAATTTATAATGGGGAATAAGGAAATGACAAAACGTTAAACAAATATTTTGTATCTGTCTTCACAGTAGATGATACAAAAAACGTAATTAATAATGGGGAACCAAGGGCCTAATGATAATGAGGAACTTAAAGTAATTAATATTAGTAAAGAAAAAGTACTGGAGAAATTAATGGAAATAAAAGCCAACAAATCCCCTGGACCTGATGGGCTACATCCTAGGGTTTCAAACAGGGTGCCTGCAGAGACAGTGGATGCATTGGTTTCCACAGGAACTCCCCAGACTATCCGCTGTACCTTTGATGGAAGATTTTCAGAAACCACGGAGAAATGGAGTTGACACCATTTAAGCCGTTTCTCAGGAGGTTCCGCGATCTTCCACAGATGTTACAACGGACAATTGGGATAACCCCTGTGGAAATTCAACTGCTCTATTTTTATCTTGGAATCATAGAAAAAAATATACAATGTAGAAACGCTATGGTTTGAAGCTTGATGGAGCTCAGCTTCCATTATGTTGGCATTTTGACTGAATGCAGAAGGGCAACTGATAGCTATAGGATCATACCCAGCAAGAAGTCAGTGCCTTCAGAAGGGAAAGGGAGAATATTTGTGCGACTAAAAAATCAGTAGATTATGGGAGGAAGGAATGAGTGAAGGAAGTAAGGAGTTCCACAGAATAAATGACAGTTATAGCAATGAGTCGAGATTTTAACAATGTGGGGGAAAATAATTCGATAGGGCCTATTATTGGGCGTGGGTCGCACGATCCGCTATTAACCCGTGCCCAGTGGCCCCTGTGCAGGCAGGACAAGACTTTTGTGAGGCCTGAGGACTTAGCTGCAAGCTGCATTGGAAATCAGCGTTGACAAAGGATTCAATGCAATTCACATTTTTCACCAGTAGGGGGAGCCCCAATCTCTTAAAGGGAAGATATCTTGTCAAATCTCTTAAAGGTAGCCGGTACCCATTATTTGCTAGAAATAACTGTCTGCTGTCTGCACGGAGTCTGAACGGAGATCAGACATGGCACACGTAAAACACAGATGCAGGTCCCGTCCCTATGTTTACACACTGAAGGGTTATGTTAAAACATTGAATAAAGGTTGCACATTACTAAATCCCGCATCCTCCAATCTGTATGCCAGACCTCATCAATCTGCCGATCTGAGTTTGTTCCAGGCCTGTGAGAGTGCAAGCACCAAGGTTCTCTGCTGATGCACTAGAGGCGTCGGTGCAAGAGGTAAACAGAAGGAGGGACATCCTATATCTGCAGGGCGGGGTGGGGGGGGTGGTGGGGAGGAGAAATAAGCCCTCCAGACATATGGCCAAAAGGCAGTGGGCAGGGGACGAAGTCAATGCCAGGCGCACAGCATCATGAACATGGATACAGTGCAGGAAGAAGTTCAATGCTTTGACGTGAGTGGCCAAGGTGAGTGAGGTCAACTATCAAGTGGTGTCTCCTACCAAATGCTCCACGCACTACACCCCCATCACCCACATACCAAAAAGCACTTTCCATCAGTACTCAGTTCTTCCAATCAGATGCTTCCTCTCACCTTTACACATCACCACTGCTGCAAGCCGCCCACCCACAACTCACAGGCCACACACACTGGTAGCTATTCAACCATGACAGGCACATCGCACAGACACACGTCCCGCTCCCTTGCAGGAGAAGGTGGCGCCTATCAGGAGGCAGCAAGAAGTGGCAGTAGCATTTAGCCCCTCGAGCCTGTTCCACCATTCAATGAGATCATGGTTGATCTGTGACCTAACTCCATATACCCGCCTTAGCCCCATATCCCTTAATACCCTTGGTTCACAGAAATCTATCAATCTCAGATTTAGAATTCACAAGTGAGCTAGCATCAACTGCCGTTTACAGAAGAGCGTTCCAAACTTCTCCCACCCTTTGCATGTAGCAGCGCTTCCTAACTTCACTCCTGCACATCCTGGCTTTAAATGTTAGGCTATGTCCTCGCGTCCTAGTATTCAAGTATAGGAGACCTCCAAAAACAGTTATAAATGTCTCAGCAGCCAGAAGCAATAAGCCAGCCACTAACCTGTAAATCCTGCATGGTCCCTTCAGATAGCGCTGGTGGGGGCCCTCCAGGTACTCCAAGACAGGTTCAGATGGTCGGGGTTAAGACTGTGCATTGAGTTGATGGGAGGAGGAGACTCTGCAAACATCCCCATCCTCAATGATGGCGGAGTCCAGCACGTGAGTGCAAAAGACAAGGCTGAAGCGTTTGCAACTATCTTGCGCGAGAAGTGCCGAGTGGATGATCCATCTCGGCCTCCTCCCGATATCCCCACCATCACAGAAGTCAGTCCTCGGCCAATTCGATTCACTCCACGTGATATCAAGAAACGGCTGAGTGCACTGGATACAGCAAAGGCTATGGGCCCCGACAACATCCCAGCTGTAGTGCTGAAGACTTGTGCTCCAGAACTAGCTGTGCCTCTAGCCAAGCTGTTCCAGTACAGCTACAACACTGGCATCTACCTGACAATGTGGAAAATTGCCCAGGATGTCCTGTCCACAAAAAGAAGGACAAATCCAATCCGGCCAATTAAAGCCCCATCAGTCTACTCTCAATCATCAGCAAAGTGATGGAAGGTGTCGTCGACAGTGCTATCAAGTGGCACTTACTCACCAATAACCTGCTCACGAATGCTCAGTTTGGGTTCCGCCAGGACCACTCAGCTCCAGACCTCATTACAGCCTTGGTCCAAACATGGACAAAAGAGCTGAATTCCAGAGGTGAGGTGAGAGTGACTGCCCTTGACATCAAGGCAGCATTTGACCGAGTGTGGCACCATGGAGCCCTAGTAAAATTGAAATCAATGGGAATCAGGGGGAAAACTCTGCAGTGGCTGGAGTTATACCTAGCACAAAGGAAGATGGTAGTGGTTGTTGGAGGCCAATCATCTCAGCCCCAGGACATTGCTGCAGGAGTTCCTCAGGGCAGTGTCCTAGGCCCAACCATCTTCAGCTGCTTCATCAATGACCTTCCCTCCATCATAAGGTCAGAAATGGGGATGTTCGCTGATGACTGCACAGTGTTCAGTTCCATTCGCAACCCCTCAGATAATGAAGCAGTCTGAGCCCGCATGCAGCAAGACCTGGAGAACATCCAGGCTTGGGCTCATAAGTGGCAAGTAACATTCGCGCCAGATAAGTGCCAGGCAATGACCATCTCCAACAAGAGGGAGTCTAACCACTTCCCCTTGACATTCAATGGCATTACCATCGCCGAATCCCCCACCATCAACATCCTAGGGTTCACCATTGACCAGAAACTTAACTGGACCAGCCATATAAATACTGTGGCTACAAGAGCAGGTCAGAGGCTGGGTATTCTGTGGCGAGTGACTCACCTCCTGACTCCCCAAAGCCTTTCCACCATCTACAAGGCACAAGTCAGGAGTGTGATGGAATACTCTCCACTTGCTTGGATGAGTGCAGCTCCAACAACACTCAAGAAGCTCGACACATTCCAAGATAAAGCAGCCCCCTTGATTGGCACCCCATCCACCACCCTAAACATTCACTCCCTTCACCACCGGCGCACAGTGGCTGCAGTGTGTACCATCCACAGGATGCACTGCAGCAACTCGCCAAGGCTTCTTCGACAGCACCTCCCAAACCCGCGACCTCTACCACCTAGAAGGACAAGAGCAGCAGGCACATGGGAACAACACTATCTGCACGTTCCCCTCCAAGTCACACACCATCCCGGCTTGGAAATATATCGCTGTTCCTTCATCGTTGCTCGGTCAAAATCCTGGAACTCCCTTCCTAACAGCACTGTGGGAGAACCGTCACCACACGGACTGCAGCGGTTCAAGAAGGCGGCACACCACCACCTTCTCGAGGGCAATTAGGGATGGGCAATAAATGCTGGCCTCGACAGCAACGCCCACATCCCGTGAACGAATAAAAAAAAAGTTGAGCGTTAAGTCCCAAAATGGTGTCTATCACTTTAAATAAGTGTTGCACACTGATTGAAGCCATTTTCTCCCTACTTTACATGGTTCCGGCTTTTGGTATTTGCGCCTGCGCTAACTCCTATACCAAGATGGCATCCAACGCATATCATGCTGGAAACGTGCATATGCAGCCAAGACGCCATCTTGGATGTTCAAGAGGCCGTGTAGCACCTAAAGAATGGGCGCTACAAGGCCCAATTTTGCCCCCAATAACTTTCATTTTTTATAGAGTCCTTGATGTCTCAAAGAGCTGGAAATAGCTTCATGGGGTACATTTTGGGGCTTGGAAACAGACAGTGCTTTCTAAAGATTAGTTTAGAATATTGTAGGTTTCCTTACTAAATTCATACTTCTCATACATGAGTATAAAGCCATTTTCTTGTAGCCTGTGACGAATGCTGCAAAGACACATGTGGTGTTCTGCCAGGTTGAGTACAACTGTCAAATATCATCACTTACGCTCCTTCAATAACTTGTTGGATGGTACGTTCGAATACCTCTCTTGCTGCAGATCCACTGAAAGTTAAACTTTTGCATTGCTTCAGACCAACATGTGCAACCAACTTTGTGATACAGCAGCTCTCCTTGTTGTGCTCTCTCAATTTTAGGTTTAGTGTTGAGAAAACACATGGGGGGGAATTTTAACTCTCAAGAACGGGTGGGTTAGAGTTGGGTGGGAGGTGAAAATACTAGTTTTCACGATTGCAACCGCAACCAGGCTCCAACATCTGGGTTTAACGTGTCCTTGAGAGAGACGTTAAGTCACGCTTTATTTAATTGACTGTAACTAAGCTTTAAGTTTAAGGCCTCCAGGGTGACTTTCCTGGGGCTCGTGAATCTCATCAGGTAAAAGGAGGTAAGAAGGGCTGGTCCATCAGGTAAGTGCTTTTATTGCCCTGCTTGTGGGCCAGGAGGAGCAGGGATGTTTCCTCCAGGCCCAACAAGCTAACCTGCTGCGATCAGACCCCCATGATAGGCCTATCTCCCCGATGTATGAGACCCCCGGTGTTTGAGACCCCTCTACCAATGTCCGACCCTCCCTGCAGTGTCTCCAACTGTCCCCGTGATGTTTCCGACCTTCCTTCGACGTCCACAGCCTCCAATGTCCACAGCCCCTGATGTCACCGACCTTTCTCCGATGTCCACATCCTCTGCTGTCTGCAGGATCCCTGATGTCTGACCCCCCCCCCCATCAATGAGTGACACCAACCCCCCCCCCCCGCAATGTCCGGCCCCAACCCCCCCCATGACAGCCCCCCCCCACCCCCGCCGATGACCAAGCCCCCACCCCGATGACCAAGCCCCCCTTCCCCCCACAATGACCTAGCTGACTCCCCCCCCAACATCGTTCGGCCCCAAACCCCCTCCCAATTACCCCACCTCTGATGACCGACCCCCGCCCCCCCCCCCGCCAATGTCAGAATTACCCGCTGGCATCCGCTCCCCTGCTGCATTCCCGCCCTGGCTGCAATGCGGGAAACCCAGAAGTAAAATTGTAATCATTCAATTAGGGCACGATCACACGTCCCGACCTGATAACTTTACCTCCGGGTTTCCCACGCGATAAACTATTTCCTCATCCATTCTCTTCCCAGCTCCAGGTGAAAATCATGCCCATGGTCTGTTTAACTCTATGATTATCTCACCCAAGATTGGAGTATCATGTTGTCCACACTTAATTTCTTTGCTGCCTGCAAAGGTGTATATCATTAGGATTCTTGGGCTTGTTGACAATTACCAGTGGTGAGACTAAGATGTAGGACCATATCTATCTTCAATTATACCATTAACCTCCAAATCTTTCAACTTTGCCTCAACTTTCTGCCATAGAGGAAATGATAGCAGAATTGTCAATGTGTAGTTTAACCTACATGCCCTTCAGCTTATCTGCATTATTCACTACTTGAGAGAATTCACAGCAAATAGCATCCTCTGACATTGGTATATTGATGCTACATACTGCTTAAAGTAGTTTAATGATTTGTAGTGCTTGAGCTGTATGTCGGCCAAGTAGACAACCAAGACTTCCATTCACGCCAAGCACATCCATTGAGACAACTTGTTTACTGGACTTAATATGAGCACCAAGCACTGAAACGTGTCTTTGCACCCAAAGGAAATAATTGGATCTGCGTGTGGTGAAGATTCACTTGAGGCTCGGAACCAGCAATAATAGATTAGTACCTAGATCCACCGGTTATATTCAGTGAAGACCCAGAATCAACAATGGCTTGAATTGGAACATTTTCAAAATGTACTATAGTTGCTGATTACTGAATTGGTGGTGTGCTGTTCTGATACGGTGAATAAACATGCAGCATCATCTCCAGAGCTGTATGGAGTAGGTTCTGTTTCAAAAACCTGCCTCACCTTTTTCTGTTATGACAGGCTATATATCTATGGATATGTACCAGGACCACCATGTTTCATTGGATGTTTATGTCGAAGTCTACAGTTAGATGACTGATGGCATGAGGACAAATTATTTTGTTTCTTGTATACACAACATTCTTTGCCCTTTGCTGGAAAATCACCACAATGGCAGTAAATCCCACTGCAGTAGTAACAGAAATGATTGGAGTTGATCTGGCTTGACTGTGGCTTCTCCTTAGTGTGACGTGGTTTGCACTTGACATTTATCTGGCTGATAGTGACTTGTTAATCAGTTTTCATATCTACCTTTCACCAGATTAAGAGTACTGGCCAGTTCTAACAGCTCATCTAAGGTGTACTGTTTCACCAGGCATGGCAGTGCAAGATTTTAGACAAACATCCCTTTATGATCTGTGTTTTGATTTCATGATCTGTAGCAGTGAAATTACATTTTGCTGCTTATCGATCTAAACTTGGGCAAAAAAGCATCTGCAGATTCATTCTTGTTTGTTTCAGCCCATTCAAATATGATTGATTCATATGTTATATTTTGCTTGGGAGTGAAATGACCAGTAAGGGCTTTTTTAGACCTATCATAGTATGCATTATTTCTAGTATCAGACAGCATGTTGAATATACCTTGTAAATGTTCTCCTTAATTCAAAAAACTCTCTCTTGTGTAGTATTGGTGATATCAAAATCAGTCTTGTCACACACCAAATGTTTCCTGTCATTTGTGGGCCTATAGCTAAGCAAAGTTTACGTAACCTACTGGAGCTCATTAATCATATTGATACTTCCTGAACTCATCCTTAATTCCTCCTTAATTATTCACAAACCTATCATTAATTTTGTTCAACCATTCTTGATGTCAACATGCCATGTTTGGTGTTATAAACATTACTTATTTGCAGGAAAAGCTCATGCATGGTTTTTGATTGAAGAGAAAACCCCTTCACTTCCCCTCTAGGATATGCTGCTGTTTCCTTTCTTCTTGACCATGTTATTACCATTTCTCTCCCTGCTGGCTAATCAGCTGCTATTTCCCTCGCTATCAGTTATTCTGCTGCTATTTCCCTCCCTGTTGGTTATTCTGCTGCTATTTCCCTCCCTGTTGGTTATTCTGCTGCTATTTCTCTCACCAATAGTTATTCTGCTGCTATTTCCCTCCCTGTTGGCCATGCACCTGTCACCATTTCCCTCTTTGCTGGCATGGTGTTGCCACAGCTCCCCTAGCTGCCAGTGTCACAAAATGTATCTACCGCCCCATGGCAAATCCATCATGTAACAGTCCCCACCTCACCAAAATAAACCCACCTTGTTTACTGAAATAAAGGGGGAAAAATTAGATAAGGGTCCGTTCTGGGTGATGGTAGTGCCATGCCCAATGGACCCTGGGCAGGCAGGACGCAAGTTTGGACCCAAGGGAACACTTACCTGCAATCAGCGTTCCTTTCCAGGCCTTGCACGTGTAATCAATGCAATTCACACTTTCCACCACCAGAGGAGCTCAATCTCTTAAAGGGAGGATGTTTCTTAGAAATCTCTTAAAGGTAGCTGGTACCTGTTATTTGCTGAAAATAACAGTCTACTGTCTGCATAGAGTCTGATCAGAGATCAGACATCACACACGTAAAACACAGATGCGGATCCCATCCCAATGTTTACACACTGATGAGTTATGTTAAAACATTGAATAAAGTTGAGCACTACTAAATCCCACATCCTCCAATCTGCACACCAGACCTCACCAATCTACTGATCTGAGTTGGTACCAGGCCTGTGAGAGTGCATGCACCAAGGTTCTCTGTTGATGCACTAGAGATCTTGGGTGCAAGAGATGGACAGAAGGAGGGACATCCTATATCCGCAGGGGGGGGTAAAGAGGCCCTCCAGACATATACTCAAAAGGCAGTGGGAGGCAGTGTGCGACGAAGTCAATGCCAGGTGCGCAGCATCATGAACATGGATACAGTGCAGGAAGAAGTTCAATGCTTTGACATGAGTGGTCAAGGTGAGTGAGGTCAACTGTCAAGTGGCGTCTCCTACCAACTACACCACGCACTATACCCCCATCCCCCACATACCAATAAACTCTTTCCATCAGTACTCAACTCTTCCAATCAGATGCTTCCTCTCGCCCTTACACATTACCACTGTTTCAAGCAGCCCACCCACAACTGACAGGCCACTGGCAGCTATTCAACCATGACAGGCACATCACCCAGACACACGGCCCGCTTTCTTGCAGGAGAAGGTGGCGTATAATAAGAGGCAGCAAGTGGCAGTGGCATTTAGCCCCTCGAGCCTGTTCCACCATTCAATGAGATCATGGTGGACCTGTGACCTAACTCCATATACCCGTCTTAGCCCCATATCCCTTAATACCCTTGGTTCACAGAAATCTATCAATCTCAGATTTAACATACCCAATTGAGCTAGCATCAACTGCAGTCTGCAGAAGAGCGTTCCAAACTTCTCCCATCCTTTGTGTGTAGAAGCATTTCCTAACTTCACTCCTGCACATCCTGGCTCTAAATGTTAGGCTATGTCCCTGCGTCCTAGTATTCAAGTCTAGGAGACCTCCAAAAACAGTTACAAATGTCTCGGCAGCCAGAGGCAATAATCCAGCCACTAACCTGTAAATCTTGCATGGTCCCTTTAAATAGCGCTGGTGGGGGGGTCCTCCAGGCACTCTAAGACACGTTCAGATGTTTGGGGTTAAGACTGTGCGTTAAGTTGAGCGTTAAGTCCCAAAATAGTGCCTATCACTTTAAATCAGCGTTGCACACTGATTGAAGCCATTTTCTCCCTACTTTACATGATTCCAGCATTCGTTATCTGTGCCTCCGCTAGCTCCTATATCAAGATGGCGTCTGGCGCACGTCACGCAGGAAACGTGCATGCGCATCCAAGACGCCATCTTGGATGTTGGAGATGCCGTGTAGTGCCGAAACAACAGGCTTTATACGGCCCAATTTAGCACCCAAAGTTACCTCTCAACACCCTGAACTTAAGTCTTAACTTACCCTTAAAACTTATGCTAAAAATAAGATGGGAGATTTTATTCAGAAACAAAATCATTGGAAGCATTCGGTATGGAGCCAGGAGAGTGACGATCAGGGGAATGTAAGACACATTACAACATTGCTGAAAGAAATAAACAAATCAATTTAAAATTTGAACAACAACAACATGCATTTATATAGCACCTTTAACGTAGTAAAACATTCCAAGGCGCTTCACATGAGCGTTATCAAACAAAGTTTGACATCGAGCCATATAAGGAAATATTAAGCCAGGTGACCAAAAGTTTGGTCAAAGAGATAGGTTTTAAGGAGCGTCTTCAAGGGGGAGAGAGAGGTAGAGAGGTGGAGAGGTTTAGGGAGGGAAAACAGAAATTAGGGCCTAGGCAGCTGAAGACATGGCCACCAACGGTGAGGTAATGAAAATTGGGGATGTGCAAGAGGCAATTGGAAGATTGGGATATTTGAAAAAAGATGCATTGCAACATATACACAAACTGGTTACCAAGTTTTGTGAAAAATTACTCAATTGGACTTTGATTTTACTATGTACGACCAAATACTTAAGAAATCTTAGAGATTTTACGAGGTCAGGTCAAAGGTTACACAAAACTGGGAGAGGGAGGTCAATCCCCTTTGTTAATGATTTACTTTGAACTTAGGGAGTGTAGGAGAGAAACATTCAGAAAACCAATAAGAAAGAAAAGAAAGAACTTGCATTTATATAGCACCTTTCATGACCTCAGGGCATTCCAAAGCGCTTTACAGCCAATTAAGTACTTTGAAGTAGAGTCACTGTTGCGATGTAAGGAACGCGACTGCCTATTTGCACAAAGCAAGGTCCCAGAAACAGCAATGTGATACTGATCAGATAATCTGTTTTCGTGATGTTGGTTGAGGGATAAATATTAGTCAGGACACCAGGGAAAACTGCCCTGCTCTTCCACAAATAGTGCCATGAGGTCTTTTAAACCCACCTAAGGTTTAACATCGCATCTGAAAAAATATCACCTTCGACAGTGCAATACTCCCTCAGTACTGCATTAAAGTTTCAGCCTAGATTACTGGGGAATTTTAACCCCTAAGGATGGGTGAGTTGGTGGTGGGTGGGAAGGTTAACATTATAAAATTCTCAAACCCGATGACAACCTACCTCCATTTTTACTGGAGGCGTGTTTGGCTGCGTGCAAGTAACCTGCTCGCCAGAGGCGGGTCGATCATTATCACATGTTAATGAAGCACATTTGAAGAGATTTCAACAGGGATTTGAATTGAACACATCCAGCGCAGGTATCCCAGTGCTTGGAAAACTCCTAAGTGAAATGGACATGAGATCGAGCGGCACTTCATGGGTGTGTTTAAAGTTCTGATTGTCTGATATGAATAAAGGCTCAGTGATTCCAATAGCTGTCTCAGTTCCCTCTGTCAAATATTTTGGAGAGAGCTTTTGTGGTTATAGATGTGTTTCAGAAGTTTGGAGGCTTTCAAATGGACTACATCAGGATGGGCTGGGGTGGGGGAGGCACCATGGATGTTTAGATAGGACATTGGACGAGGAAGACAATCACCATCTACGGCAGCAATGTCATGCTGTGGTGGGGTCTGTAGGTGCACAAGAGAGAGATGCACATCAGAGAGGTGCACAACACAGATCTGGAGAACAGAGTGGGGAAGAGCAGAGAGGAGAGCAGAGCGGAGATCAGCAGAGTAGAGAACAGAGTCGGGAACAGCAGAGAGAAGTGCAGAGTGGAGAACAACAGAGAGGAGAGCACCGTGGAGGAAAGCAAATTGGAGAACATCAAAGAGTAGAACAGATTGGGGAACAGCAGAGAATAGAACAGCAGAGTTGAGAGCAGATGTAGAATAGCAGAGAGAACAGCAGAGAGGAGAACAGCAGAGAGGAGAACAGAGTGGAGAACAGCGGAGTGGAGAAAAGCAGAAAGGAGAACAGAGTGGGGAAAAGCAGAGTGGAGAGCAGAGTTCAGAACAGCAGAGAGGAGAACACAGTGCAGAGAGGAGAGCAGAGTGGATATGAGCAGAGAACATAAGAACGTGAGAAATGGGAGCAGGAGTAGGCCATGCTGCCCTTTGAGCCTGCTCCGCCATTCGATAAGATCATGGCTGATCTTCGACCTCAACTCCACTTTCCAGCCCAATCCCCATATCCCTTGATTCCCCTAGAGTCCAAAAATCTATCTATCTCAGCCTTGAATAACTGAGCATCCACAGCCCTTTGGGATAGAGAATTCCAAAGATTCACAACCCTCTGAGTGAAGAAATTCCTCTTCATCTCAGTCCTAAATGACCGACTCCTTATCCTGAGACTATGCCCCCTAGTTCTAGACTCTCCAGCCAGGGGAAAGAGCCTCTCAGCCCCCTCTGAATCTTATATGTTTCGATGAGATCACCTCTAAACTCCCGAGAGTATAGACACATTCTACTCAATCTCTCCACATAGGACAACCCTCTCATCCCAGGAATCAATCTCGTGAACCTTTGTTGCACCGCCTCCAAGGTCAGTATATCCTTCCTTAGGGAAGGAGACCAAAACTGAGAGGAGAACAGATTGGAGAACAGCAGAGGGGAAAACAGTTTGCAGAAAAGCAGTGAGGGGAACAGAGAGATCAGCAGAGAGTAGAATAGCAAAGGGGAGAACAGCAGTGAGAAGAACAGAGAAGGGAAGAGAACAGAGTGGAGAACAGAGAGGAGAACAACGGAGTGGAGAACAGCAGAGAGGAGAACACAGTGGGGAACAGCAGATAAGACAGCAGAGTGTCGAACAGCAGAAGGAGAACAGATTGGAGAACAGCAGAGAGAAGAACAGCAGAGAGGAGAGCAGATTGGCAAACAGAGTGGAGAACAGCAGAGAGGAGAACACAGTGGGGAACAGCAGATAAGACAGCAGAGTGTCGAACAGCAGAAGGAGAACAGATTGGGGAACAGCAGAGAGAAGAACAGCAGAGAGGAAAGCAGAGTGGAGAATAGCAGAGAGGAGAAAGGAATGGAGAACAGCTGAGAGGAGAACAGAGTGGTGAAGTGTAAAGAGGAGAACAGAGTGGGGAACAGCAGAGAGTAGAACAGCAGAATGGAGAACAGATAGGAGAACAGAAAGGAGAGGAAAACAACAGAGAGGTGAACCGAGTGGGGAACATCAGAGAGGAGAGCAGAGTGGAGAACAACAGAAACAAGAACAAAGAGGAGAACAGCACAGAGGAGAAAAGAGTGGAAAACAGCAGAGAGAACACAGTAGAGAAGAGTGGAGAGGAGAACAGAATTGGGAACAGCAGAGATGAGAACAGATTGGAGAACAACAGAGAGGAGAGCAGAGTGGGGAATAGCAGAGAGAAGAATGGAATGGAGTTCAGCTGAGAGAAAAACAGAGTGGCAAATTGCAGAGATTGGAACAGAGTGGGGAACAGCAGAGAGGAGAACAGATTGTAGAACTGTAGAGAAGAGAGCAATGTGGTGAACAGCAGAAAGAAGAACAGAATGGAGAACAGCAGAGAGGAGAAAGAAATGGAGAACAGCAGAGAGGAGAACAGAGTGGGGAACATCAAAGAGGCAAACAGAGTGGATAGAAACAGGGAGGAGAACAGAGTGTAGAACAGCAAAGAGAGCAACAGAGTGGAGAACAGCAGAGAGGAGAGCAACAGGGGGGCCAAGGTCGCAGGAGACATTACCCATATCAGACTGTCTAAATATAAAGGCTCAGCTTCCTTGAATTTTCTGAGGAGTAGTGTTTCCACAGGCTCAGATTAACATGGCAAGTGGTTGCAGACATCTGCTGTCTCTTTCAGGAGGAGCTGCTCCCTGCTGGACCTGATGGCCACGCATTGCCCATCACTGTCAAAGTCACCACTGCCATCAATTTCTTTGCCTCTGGCTCCTTCCAGTGCGCAACCAGAGACATCGCCAGGATTTCTCATTCACCTGCACATCAATGTATGAGGCAGATAATGAATGGTTTTTTTGCCAGGACGTCGACTTATGTAAACTTCCCCTAAGCCAGAATTAGTGGGGTATTGGATTTGCGTCTCTTGCTTGCTGCCCACAAGTACAGGGTGCCATCGATTGCACACACGTTGCAAACTGAGGACCACCACATGAACCAGGAGTTTTTTCGACCGCAAGGGATTTCACTCCATCAATCCACAGCTGGTGTGCAACCACAAGATGACATTCTTACAAGTGTGCACCAGATTCCCTGGGAGCTGCCATGATGCTTTTATACTGTGGCAGTCCAACATTCCAAACCTCTTCCTACCAGGAAACAGACTAAAAGACTGGCTTGTAGGAGACAAGAGATACCACCTTCAAACTTCACTCATGACACCTGTGAGGAACCCCACCGGTGAGGTGCAAGAACGCTACTGTGAGAGCCACATGGCCATCAAGTGTGTCATTGAGCAAGCCACCGGCATGTTGAAGATGCGCTTCAGGTGCCTGGATAGGTCTGGAGGTGCCCTTCAGTACTTGCCAGCCAGGGCATCCAGAATCATCGTGATGTGCTGCATCCCGCACAACATAGCGCAGCAGAGAAGATTAGAGGTGGAGGATGCCCAAGGTGCTCATCAATCATTTAAGGTGATAGACATCTCCTCCACGGCTGTGGGCATGGCCTGCATAGACTGGTTTGATACCCATGCTTGAAGCTTCACAGAGGCGGCCACTCTCTCCGGGGCAGACATGCTCGCAATTACTTGCCACACCAATCCACTACTGTTGGAGCTGGACTCCTCCATCTTCTTTGCCAGTACCTCGCAAATTTGATGCTGTCCATCTGTCATTCCCCCGGGTTCAGCATCTATGTTCAGCTGAGCAGAGCTTGGAGAGGAGTGCACCCTCCCGAAGTGGACTCTCCACAGCTGTCCCTGCCATTAGTGTCTTCTCGTGCTCACTTGTGACTTGTGAATCATCAGGTGACAATCCAACTAACTGTCTAGCTGGACCCACCGAAGTGCGAGTATTTGCGCTGGTGCATAGCTGTATGTCCTGTGACGCTGTGCCTCAGAAGGAATGAGGTCCTCTAAGGAATCGTCGTCAGGTATGTCCACAGACTGTTGCTCTACGCATGAAGGCCCTGGAAGACTAAGGAAACGGATATAAATTAATCCTGGTAAAGTAACAATCTTGACAATTACCATACTCGAGCTTCTCATAGTTCAATTATTGATGACATAGAGTAAGCATATGTGTCAGAGATATTTTTAATTCGGTCACCAGGCATCTGTGAGTTCCCAGTCTCTCCATCTCAGATTGACAAGGACACAGATGTGCCACTTATCTCCATGGCGTCCTTCTCTGCATCTGTGAGCTGCACAATTTGTGACGGGCCACCTATAGTCCTCTCCCTCTCCCTTGTATTTTGTGCTCTTTTCTCCTACAAGGGGTGAAAGATTGTGATGGAATAAGATAGTTCAGAGGCTAGAGGTGAGAAAGGTTCACCTAACAGATGACAAGCTTTTTCTTATACCCTGTCCAGGAGTGTAAGGGAGTTTTTAGATTAGCCCCCACAGATATGGGATAATTGTCTCTCTGTACTCCAAAACCTCACATTTAGGATAAAAGGTAAGAACAAGAAGCTTGCTGACTGGATCAAAGAATTTGCCCCACCTCCATAAATGCCTACCTGAACCAACAGGGGCCATAAAGGCGGAATAGTGAAGAATTCATACTGCCAGCTTATTGTATATAAGCAAAAAATAATACTTTAAAAGCTGATAAATAATTGGGTATATACTGAGCTGAGTTTTATTTACTAGCGTCAAGCTTTCTGCATTGTCTGATCTACACAAATGCTCACTTAAGGATGTCTCAGTAATCAGCCGCAATTTAATGGTCGAGTGTTGCATTAGTTCATAAATGAATCAGCACAGAAAGCATAAGTATTAATGCAATTTTAAAATGCAAGTATGGAATACAAAGAAACATTTCATTCTTCAGAATGGTACAGATTGATATATTGAAACTGAGCTCAATAAGCTCTCACTTATTAGGCTAAGAGTTGTGAAGAGCATGAAGGATGATAAACAGTCTTGTTTTGACAACTTAGAGCTGAGCAGACTTTAGTTGAACAAACGGTCACTTTGTAAGTGAAGCAAGGGCCTCACCCTTAACATCATTCACTGTTCTAAAATTAGTGGTGCAAGACCAACACCGATGGAGATTCACCACTACAGACTTTAGATGCTTGAGTTGAGAGAGAGAAAAAAATAAAGAATTTTAGCTTTAATTTAGTTGGCATTTACTGCACATGCTGACAGTTTGACATTATCTTTATACATCCATTTACATAATGCCTCTGTCTTTGACCGGTTCTTTTTCCTGCTTGCTTCATTGTGTCTTCAGTTCTTTTGCTTTAATTCCCTTTCAATATTCTTTAGAGTATTTATGTGTGCTTTTGTGCTTTTAAAAAACTGATGGGTAGCAGTGCTCAGAAAAAAAAGATTTTTCTTTTATTGGTCTCTATCTTTCTTTCTCAGAATGACATTGTTGCATTAGTTCCAATTTATGCAGCTTTGTAGGTTCTGTAACTTAGACAATCAGTTAACAAGCAATGCACCATAAATCATGTTAGCATTTGCGAGCAGCCAGCTATGCACAGGTAACTGTTCTATTATTACTGCGCTAATTATTATCAATATAAGTAAGAATCATTATCCCTCAGTGCTGGAAGAAAAGTTTAATCTTTCTGGGTACAATTATGTAGGCTATTTATAAGGATAAGAAGCAGTGCATTAAAAAAAAGTGGGAGCTGTCCCTATGGAATGGACAGAAAGTCCTGTGTGGTGCGCTGACCTCTTGTACCCAAATTCCCAATATTTGCTGCTGGTGTGTAAAGCTCTGCAATGGGAACACACATTCATAAAATTACCCGATGCTATATTGTCTAACGTCCATTGAAGGGAGTTCAATACCTGCTGAGAGTGTAGTTGCAGGACTTCCGTACGTGTACCAGTACTGAGAAGCATTGCACGTTAATGATTCTATTAAGTATTTGAAGGGAAAAAATTTGCAGGGCTACGGGGAAAGAGCATGGGAATGGGACTAACTGGATTGCTCTTACAAACAGCCATCACAGGCTCGATGGGCCAAATGGCCTTCTTCTGTGCTGTAACGATTCTATGATTCTACGATTCTATGATTCCAATAGCTGAGCAATTATAGCAAGTAACGTAGTCAAGGAACGACATTTGCAAAATAAACAACATTCTCTTCACTTCCATTACAGAGTTGCTATAGGCCATTTTTTTCTGTCCTTGAAGGTTTGTAGTGAAAAATATGGGGGGAAAATGTTGTGGTATGTAAAATATCAGAAGTCTGGTTGTGGTTGCCAAATAACAGAACATGGTGCCCTCAATGGAGAATGTCACTTTTTTTTTGTTGAGACTGTACATTCCAACAAGTCTCATCCATTTGATGCTTGTAGTTTATAGTGCTCACACTACTATTGGTCAGCCAGTATTTTAAAAAATGGCAAAGTGTGCAGTTTGCTTGGGTCAGAATTTAGCAGTCCACGCATTAAGACAATATTTGGATCTGAATTTTGGAGGGAAATTTTAAAGAGTAGGAAATAATAAGAAAAACTGGAACAAGCAAAGCCCCAAACCCGAACGCATTCCATAGATTTTTTTTATTCGTTCATGGGATGTGGGCGTCGCTGGCGAGGCCAGCATTTATTGCCCTTGAGAAGGTGGTGGTGAGCCGTCTTCTTGAACCGCTGCAGTCCGTGTGGTGAAGGTTCTCCCACGGTGCTGTTAGGAAGGGAGTTCCAGGATTTTGACCCAGCGACGATGAAGGAACGGCGATATATTTCCAAGTCGGGATGATGTATGACTTGGAGGGGAACGTGCAGGTGGTGTTGTTCCCATGTGCCTGCTGCTCTTGTCCTTCTAGGTGGTAGAGGTCGCAGGTTTGGGAGATGCTATTGAAGAAGCCTTGGCGAGTTGCTGCAGCGCATCCTGTGGATGGCACACACTGCAGCCACTGTGCGCCGGTGGTGAAGGGAGTGAATGTTTAGGGTGGTGGATGGGGTGCCAATCAAGCGGGCTGCTTTGACCTGGATGGTGTCGAGCTTCTTGAGTGTTGTTGGAGTTGCACTCATCCAGGCAAGTGGAGAGTATTCCATCACACTCCTGACTTGTGCATTGTAATGGTGGAAAGGCTTTGGGGAGTCAGGAGGTGAGTCACTCGCCGCAGAATACCCAGCCTCTGACCTGCTCTTGTAGCCACAGTATTTATATGGCTGGTCCAGTTAAGTTTCTGGTCAATGGTGACCCCCAGGATGTTGATGGTGGGGGATTCGGTGATGGTAATGCCGTTGAATGTCAAGTGGAGGTGGTTAGACTCTCTCTTGTTGGAGATGGGCATTGCCTGGCACTTATCTGGTGCGAATGTTACTTGCCACTTATGATCCCAAGCCTGGATGTTGTCCAGGTCTTGCTGCATGTGGGCTCAATCTGCTTCATTATTTGAGGGATTGCGAATGGAACTGAACACTGTGCAATCATCAGCGAATATCCCCATTTCTGACCTTATGATGGAGGGAAGGTCATTGATGAAGCAGCTGAAGATGGTTGGCCTAGGACACTGCCCTGAGGAACTCTTGCAGCAATGTCCTGGGGCTGAAATGATTGGCCTCCAACAACCACTACCATCTTCCTTTGTGCATAGCTTAAACCCTACCCACTTATTTAATCTCCAGGGATAAAGGTCTGCATAAATTCTCCTTGACACCTCAAAGGTAATCAAATGAAAGTCTTGAATGCTTTCTATCTCTATGGTTCCATTATTGAACTTTGGCTGGCTGTTTTTGACAGAAAACAGTTCTATTGTCCCAACAGTATTGTAGAGTTATTGGCAGATTATCCTCTTGGGTAGAGTTCCTGTGGGATGGTCAAATCTGCATATAATCTTTATATAAAAAAAGTTGTTATTTTAGTTCTTAGGGAGCTAGTGATATTGCAGTGACTTTGGATAAGGATTGGAGTTGGAGGAACAGCAACAGCAAGAAGCATCTTCAGGATGAATTGGGTGAAGGTGAGGGAGAACAGGCAGAAGCAGCAGCAGGCTTAGTTAGGGACCAAAATTCCGCAATGCTCTCGGAGTCGTGTCCTGCCAGTGACCCAAGTGCCTAAGTCCATCAGAGTTCCCAGGGTCAGGCCATTTATCTAGTGGTGGGGGGATACCCATACCAGTATCAGCACATCTTGGGCATCTGCCAGATGGGGGAGGCAGTAAACTACATTTTGCCAGCCATTTGTGGGTGAAGCTGATAGTTCAGCGATAAAGAGTGTAAAGAATTGAAATCGTTCCCTTTTACTGTAACGGCAATTTCACAGTAACAGAATCCTTGGCCTTAGAATGTTCTAGGCCAAATGAACCCAGCTAGTAACACTCTTGTGGGTCCCGCTTATACTGTGCAAATGTGCTGTCTGCCTGAATCTTGCCAACATACATTACGCTGGAAAGGTCAGAAGGCAGGACTAGTAGGAGATCCGGTGAATGACCCCACCCCACTTGTCCCACCTCCTTTTAATATCTCAGGCTGCAAGTGGGTGGATGCAGCTGCTGCCTATCCCTCTCCCAGTGGAAATCACTGTACTGTACGGGGCAAAGACATTATCGGGTTCGGCTCCATTTTCACTCCTGGCCTGCCCCAATCAGACCCTGGAGTCCACCTCAAGCCCCAAGGAAATTCAGGGCCAAAATCTGGAGTCCCCATTACTCAAAATACAAATCAAAAATCAGTAAAACCAAATCAATCTGGATGGGGAACAACCAAAGTAAACCTTAGATGGATATACTAATTGAAATCCAGGCAGATAGAATAAAGAATAAATCACATTTTATTTTATATATCCATCAAGCCTGCCTGTCAGGCATCCATTGCAGCCATCAGTATCATCAGGACCCTGTGATAAATGAAGTTTAACCAGTGTGGTATATACACAAAGGGAGTGATTTTAACTTTTGGTGATATTGTGAGAGGGGTGATATTGGATCAGCCGCCCATTATACACCTTTCCCGATTTTCCTTTCTATTGAAGTCAAAGGAAAGGAAAATTGGGAGTGATGATAAAACGGACGGTCTATCTGATATCACCCATTTCACAATATCACCAAAAGTTAAAATTACTCCCACAGAATGATAGTAAATGAACAAAATATCAATCCGCTCACCGCCAGTGACAGTTTCATCAAAGCTTGGACAAAGACTGGCAATTCTTGATGCGTGACAATACTCCAATGGTCATTCCTGGTATCGAGACGTGGGCCCCGATTTCTTTCCCCACTTGTCTGGCAGGAACAGGTGAGCAGTTGAAATTGGGGAAAAGCGCCTTACCCGTCAGGAACTCCCCAATGACGAACTTAACTACGCCACTGGCTGAGGTTCAAAGCGCACTCACCGGGAACAGACTGAATATATTAAAATAATGTCATTGGGACCCGGATTGCAATTTAATTGAGCGGGACAGAAGTCCCTCCCAGCAGCCAACCCATTCAGTTAAACCTCAGTGGATTGGCCTCAGAAACTGACTGACAAGATTGGAAGATCAATTTAAAGGGGTGCTCATCTGCAGGCATTTGGATCATTAGGATCTGTGTTCTTCTGTGATTACTGGATTGCCAAGGCTGACCAGGGCTTGGAGATTACTTCTTTTTTATTTGTTTGCCTTACTCACCCTGACTAAGCATTTTCAGCTTATTATGGGTGCCATGTAAGGGAAAGCTAGATAAATCCATGTGGGTGGGTGGATATGTTGATAGGATGAGATGAAGTATCTAGAGTGGGAGGAGGTTCGTGTGGAACGTAAACACAGGCATAGACTGGTTGGTCCGAATGGCCTGTTTCTGTGCTGTAAATTCTATGTAATTCTCTGTAATTTTTGCTTCTTTATTCTGGATGGAGGAACAGTCGGAGTAAGAGCAGCAGCAGCCTCAGCACAGGACAAGCAGCAGGTGGGACTGTCAGGCCACAGCAGTTCTGTGGGCTGCTCAAAGAAGGTCTTACCCAGCCCACCATGTCTGGAGGCCTACAGTCACTGGACGTTTCAGATGAGCAGGAGGCTGTTACAGGTTTGTGCAGCCTCCTGCAGCAGGACCTGCTGCCTGCTGGACCAGAAGGCCATGCTTTGCCGGTGGTTGTGAAAGCCACCACCGTCCTGAATTTTTTCACCTTCGGCTTCCTCTGGGTTGCTACAGGTGACAACAAGCACATCTCCCAGTCTGCAGACATGTTTGCATCCAGAGTCCGTACTGCCGTTGTCATGGCCTGCATGGACTCATTTGAGAGTCGTGCTTGAAGCTCAATGCCGGCGGCCAGTCTTTCCATCGCAGATATTCTCGCAATTACCTGCACCACCAATCCACTAACGATGGAGTTGTCTCCTCCATCCTCTCCGTTATTGTGGAGAATGTGCGTGGCACCTTTTCCATTACTCCACAAAGTTGCTGCTGCATCTCTATCATTCTCCTTCTCAATGTTGGCCCCGGGTTCAGCATCTGTGTCCAGCTGAGTAGAGCTTGGAGAAGAGTGCGCCCCCCCACTGCAGACTCTCTACAGCTGCCCCTGCCACCTGTATCTGCTCGTGCTCACTTGTGAGTGGTGAATCGCCAGGTGGCAACCCAACTATCTGTCTAACAGGACCCATCGGCATCGGCGTTGGTGCATTGGCTATATGTCCTATGTCAAACGGAACGAGCTCCTCTAAGGAATCGCTTTCTTCCATTTCTGCTGATTCCTCATGAAGGCGTGAAGGCTCTGGAAGACAACAGAAAGTGATATAATGATTCATCGCAAAAGTGACAATCTTTCTAATGACCATACTGAGGCCTGGCACAGTTACATCATTGATAAAATCAATTCATCATATGTGTGAAAGATGATAAATTTCTGTCACCAGCCATCTGTGGGTTTTCAGTCTCTCCATCTCTGATGGATAGGCACATGATGGTCCGATTTATTTCCATGGCATCCCCCTCCACATCTGTCACCTTCACTATGTAGTGGGCCACTTCCAGTTCTCTGCAGTTCTGCTCCTCTCCCTTGGGTTTTGTGCTTCCTTCCACAAGGGGAGAAAGAACAGACCTGTGAGTGACTCAAGGTGAAGTATTCACCCTATGAATACATTGCTTTGGGTGAGGTAGATATGGGGGGCTCCCTGCAATATGCCCTGGATAGAGTTTTCTGCATCGTTGTGGCAGCTGCATAACAGCTGCGTTACAGAGAGGCCTGAATATGGAGGAGGCAGATGTGGAAGTCAGGGGAAAGAGGAAGCAGCAGAAGAACAGGGCCAGCTCAACAATTTGAAGCAAGAGGTGTGAGGGATCAACTAACTGGTCAGCAATTCCACTCATCATTTCATTTTTCTGTCCTGAGAACTTACTCAAAGCCCCTCTGCTTAATTGTCTTTCTTACATCCTTCACTACTCCCATCATCCTGCATTAAAAAACATTCAAACCATTCGGACAACTTCTATATCAATGGCATTCTGACAATGCAGACTCAGAAGCTGTTGTTAAACCACACTGCAGATCAAAGTGTCAAAAGTGATAAAGGTGATTAATTTAATGACAAACATAATAATTTCCTTCCACTCATTTCTCACCCAAGTGATCAACCTATAGTGCTTTTCTTTAAACCAAAAGCAAAATACTGCAGATGCTGGAAATTTGAAATAAAAACAGAAAATGCTGGAAATACTCAACAAGTCAGGCAGCATCTGTGGTTATGATAACCACTACTCCCACTTTTTCAGACAGCAGGTGCTGGTGATGGTCCTGCTGTTGCCATTTACAGCTCCTCTAGACCCATCTTTTGTTTCTTTACTTGTCCCATTACCACCCTCCTTGCCTTGCACCATCATCCCCTTTGTCATTTAATCACTCCTGCCCTCCACCCTATCACAGACCTTCCCTTTTGTTCTTTCCTCCTCTCCCCCTTCTCTCCCCCTTTCCCCGGCTCTGTACTTGCTTAAAAACTGTTAAATCTTGAACTTCTTCCAGTTCTGAAGAAAGGTCTTCGACCTGAAACGTTAACTCTGTTTCTTTCTCCACAGATGCTGCCTCACTTGCTGAGTATTTCCAATATTTTGTGCTTTTCTTTAAAGAAGGTTCACAAACTCTACTACTCTTACGAGGTGCTCCCCTAGTGATCTCAACAGAGCTGGTGGAAGGCTGCTGTTCCTCATGTTAGGACCCTTGACAGGCTTGTGGTCAGTGAATTCTGTGTGCTCAAGCCTGTGAGGGCTCGGCTGCAGACTGTTGCACCTTGTCTACTGCCGGGGCAGTCTGGCCCAGCCTACTTGCTGGCACCATGGCAGGTATTGGTTCAGGAGGTGGAGAAGAAGCGGGTGTGTTGACATCCTGAGAGAGGCCAATACATACCGCTCCCATTGTGCCACTCCACACTCTCAGCCATAGTGCTGAAACTGCTTGATAGGCCATCCAGTACCTCATACAATTGCTTTTTTGAGGACAGCAGTTTTATTTTCATGGTTGGGCCAATGAAATCCTCATCTCTGTCCTCAGCAGAGCCAGGGTAGGACCTTCAGCAAGCTCTCTCCTTGGCTGCCCTTGCCACCACTACCTGCATGCTGGTTGTCTCACCCCTATGACTATGCCACGCAGTGTTTTTTTTTATTCGTTCATCGGATATGGGCGTCGCTGGCGAGGCCAGCATTTATTGCCCATCCCTAATTACCTTTGAGAAGGTGGTGGTGAGCCGCCTTCTTGAACCACTGCAATCCGTGTGGTGAAGGTTCTCCCACAGTGCTGTTAGGAAGGGAGTTCCAGGATTTTGACCCAGCGACGATGAAGGAACGGCGATATATTTCCAAGTCGGGATGGTGTGTGACTTGGAGGGGAACGTGCAGGTGGTGTTGTTCCCATGTGCCTGCTGCCCTTGTCCTGCTAGGTGGTGGAGGTCACGGGTTTGGGAGGTGTTGTTGAAGAAGCCTTGGCGAGTTGCTGTAATGCATCCTGTGGATGGTACACACTGCAGCCACAGTGCGCCGGTGGTGAAGGGAGTGAATGTTTAGGGTGGTGGATGGGGTGCCAATCATGCGGGCTGCTTTATCTTGGATGGTGTCGAGCTTCTTGAGTGTTGTTGGAGCTGCACTCATCCAGGCAAATGGAGAGTATTCCATCAAACTCCTGACTTGTGCCTCGTAGATGGTGGAAAGGTTTTGGGGAGTCAGGAGGTGAGTCACTCACCACAGAATACCCAGCATCTGACCTGCCCTTGTAGCCACAGTATTTATATGGCTGGTCCAGTTAAGTTTCTGGTCAATGGTGACCCCCAGGATGTTGATGGTGGGGGATTCGGCGATGGTAATGCCATTGAATGTTAAGGGGAGGTGGTTAGACCCTCTCTTGTTGGAGATGGTCATTGCCTGGCACTTGTCTGGGGCGAATGTTACTTGCCACTTATCAGCCCATTGCCAATGTCTGAGCTGGCGGCTGAGAAGGAAGGAGCAAGTGATGGTGCATCCGAAGAAGCATTGTCCTCTTTCAGGGTGTCTTGCTGAGCAGGAGCTTCTTTCTGCCCAGAAGGACCTAGAAGAAAGAGGAAAGGGACAAAAGTTAGGATGGCAGACAGAAGGTGGACATTTGCAGGTGATAGTCTTGAGAATAGAGTTTGAATTTGCAGAGCTTGCTGGATATTTGCTGAGGTGGATGCAGACTTACAAGTAATATGCAGAGACCATGCTGAGGTAAGTTACCAACCTCTCCTTCCCTGATGCTACTGGCACTGCCTGGGCCACTGATCTTTAAGGTATCCTGATCTTTTTGGATGATGGTGATGATGTTGGCAACTCTTTCCTGCATCTTGTTCCTGTCCTTCACATTATGTACAGTCCTGTTCTGCAGAAAGAGAAGGTGAGAGTTAGTGAGTGGCTGTTGAGAGGTAATTGGAGATGCATTTGGCCTATGAATATAGTGCATGTGGTGAGAGGTGGAGAAGAAGCAAAACAGAATAAGAATAGGGAGGTGATGAATATAAAGGGAAGTGCATGTAATGTGAAGTGAGGAAGGAGTCCTGGGAGGAGTTGGTGGTTGTGCAAATGATAGTAATGTAAGAAGAGAATGATGCCAGTATGTGGTGTGCAGAGAGGAAAGGAAAGGTGATTGTGTTTGGAATGAGAAAGAGAGGAATTGCACTGTGCTATGCTGCAGGATGTGATGTAGGGGAGGGAATTTATGAGAGCGGTAACAAGAGTTTTGTCAAGTATTTTTGAGAGGGATGGAAAGATGAAGAGCTGTACTCACCCTTGCTGCTCTTGTGAGGTTATTGAACTTGTTTCTGCATTGAGCCCAGGTCCTAGAGGTGATGCTGGTGGCACTGGCCCTTTCAGCCAACTCTGTTCAGTCCTGTTTCATTGTGGCCTTGCAAATACTCATGTGGTTTCTTGAGAATAGTTACTCCCTCATTGCCCTCATCTCCTCCACTAGGATCTCCACTAGGAGGCGTCAGATGAGGCGGAGGGAGGAGGGGTGTGGCAGTCCTTTGACTCATCTCTGGAGGCAAAATGTGTTCAAGAATTGTCCAATGAAAAATCTAAGCAGGGGATGTAACCTCACTTTAAGGGGCACATCCCCATTCTAAGTGGGTCGTGGGAGTCGCGCCGGAAATTGAGCAGGTCATGTGGGTGGGCTGCCCAATCCATAATGCAATCGGGAGGGCAGCCCATCAATTATATTAAAATGAGGCTCAGGAGTCAAAATGGCCTTGGGAGTTAAAATCAGGCTCAAAATTCACCCGTCGAAAACTTTCCTGGAGTTAAAATCGGGGCCCTGTTATAGATAAGTTGGAATAGTACGCATTTAGTTTTCTGACTGTCTGAAGTTATTGTATATTTCAGAATTTCACTGTAAATCTTTTAAATAATAAAAGCTAGTATTTTTTTCAGAGCAAGATAAAATGGTTTTACAATGAACCGTGCATTTTAAAACGTGAATTTCGGTAGTCTCCCTAAAGGTTGTAATGACCTGTGCCGACTTCAAGACAGCAGCAAACCAGCTACTCTGTTTCACAGCAATTCTAATAGATCAAGTGATGCATCATTGAAATGACTAAAATGTCTTCTGTACAATCCACAATGTCTTGAGCATCAGGTCACAACATGTCAGAGTTTAAGAGACCAAAGACTAAAACAAACAAGACAAATCAGACTTAATGTGATACAGGCATTTGTCTTCATATAGTAAAAGTGAAGGTAGCCAGATTGGATTAGACACCAAACCATGGCCATTGAATATAGTGCAGTGGGTGTCTTTAGGAGTGATCAATTAGATCAAAGATTGGTGCCAACAGGATGGAACTGCAAGAACTGTGTACTGAACCATTACTTTCAATTCCAGACTGCAGAAAGAAATAAAGGTTCCTCCCAGTAAAACCGGTAAATGATAACACACATTGCAAGAATTACAGCTGTTTAAATCAGTTCCACTTAACATCGTTACACAAAATTGCCTGCAGTTTGACTCTTACTTCACTCCACTGAATCCTAATGTTGGCATTATACTATAAGTATCAACATGAGACTGGTACCTACTTAGAGTGATGCAGAGCTGGCAGACTTAAGTTGTGCTATTGGCACCACGTTAGTCTCTGGCCAGGGAAAGCAAAGATCTCCACATGCACTCACCAGTATCCAGATGCCCTTTTAATTTAATGTCTGTAAAGAGCTGGCGTGATCATCAGCAACAGAAAATGTTTTAAAATTTACAGTTGTAAGGTCCCCAGCTGGTTCAACTGGCCGTGTGGGAACATTTTAAGATTCATTTCACACAGGTTGCAGGTTGCAGTTATACTGCTGCGAATGCAAAGCCAAAGCAAAGTGAGACCACCACTTGAGGGAATCACATGCCAATTGCCAGAATGCAATCTGATCGATTTCACTGTTGAGTTAAACTGGAAAGAAAGAAATAATTTGCATTTATATAGCACCTGTCACGATCTCAGGATGTCCCAAAATGCTTTACAGCCACTTAAGTACTTTAGTCACTGTTGTAATGTAGGAAAGGCGGCAGTCAATTTGCGCACAGCAAGGTCCCACAAACAGCAATGAAATAAATGACCAGATTACCTATTTTTATAGTGATGTTGGTTGAGGGATAAATATTGGCCAGGTACACACTCAAAACAGCTCACAAGGCTGCCACTAACACTCTCCCTTCTTTCTTGTAAGAGAAGATGACATACAAGATGAGATAGCCAGTGATGACCAGAGGAGGGCGAGGCCACCTGCACATTCTGTCGGCAGTGGAGGAGCAGGTCCTGTAGAGAATTGGCAGAGGCGTGTCATGGGAGTGACAACTGGACAGGCTGGAGAAGACCTCCTGCTCTCTTGACCCTATTTCCACAAAATTGCTAATCACCCAACTTCCCTTCCTGGCCTCCATGCTAGCTGATATTGTGAACAGTTCCCTCTCATCTGGTACTGTCCCCATCCCTTTCAAATCTGTTGTCATCGCCCCCTCCTCAAAATATAGACCCATGATTCCATCTCCAACTTCCCTTTCCTCTCCAAAGCCTTTGAACATGTTGTTGCCTCCCAAACGCATGCCCATCTTTCACGCAACTCCATGTTTGAACTTCTCCAATAAGGTTCCCACCCCTGCCACTGCACTGAAATGGCCTATCGTTGTCTCCCTCTACATTTCTTATCTACATGCTTCCTCTCGATGACATTGTCGGAAAACACGTCCGGTTCCACATCATGGTATCACAGATTCATAGAATCTTACAGCTCTGAAGGAGGCCACTCGGCCCGTCGTGCCTGTGCTGACTCTTTGAAAGCTGTCCAATTTAGTTCCACACCTCAGCTTTTTCTCCATAACCCTGCAAATTAGTCCTCTTCAAGTACATGACCAATTGCCTTTTGAAAACTCCTATGGAATCTGATTCCACCATCTGTTCAGGTAGTCCATCCCAGATTAGAACAACCCGCTGTGTGAAAACATTTCTCCTCATTTCCCCTCTAGTTCTTTTACCAATTATTTTAAATCTATGATTGGTTACCATCCTACTTGCCAGAGGAAACAGTTTCTCCGTACTTGCTCTATCAAAACCCCTCATTATTTTGACTACCTTTATTTGGTCTCCCCTTAATCTTCCCAGCTGTAAGGAGAAAAATTTCAGCTTCTCCAATCTCTTCAAACTGAAGTCTCTCATCCCTGGTATCATCCTGGTGAATCTCCTCTGTACCTTTTCCAAGGCCTTGACATCCTTCCTAAAATGTAGTGCCCAGGATTGTACACAATACTCCAGCTGAGGCCCAACCAGTGATTTGTAAAGGAATTATAATCTTCCAAAGTTCTCTCAATTCAGGGACTGTTCCTTTAGATTGGAAAATTGCACATTTCACTCTATTATTTAAGAAAGGTGAGAGAGGGAAACCAAGGAATTTTAGGCCAGTTAGCCTGACATCTGTTGTCTGGAAATTACTAGAGTCTATAATTAAGGAGAGAGTGACTGAACATCTTGAAAATTTTCAGCTGATCAGAGAGAGCCAGCATGGATTTGTAAAGGGTAGCTCATGCCTGAAGAACCTAAGTGAATTTTTCAAACAGGTGACTAAAGTAGTGGACAGGAGAATATCTATGAATGTCGTTTATATGGACTTCCAGAAGGCATTCGATAAAGTCCCTTATAAGACTCTGTTAGCTAAAGTTGAAGCTCATGGAATTGAGGGCAAATTATTGACCTGGTTAGGAAATTGGATGAGCGGCAGGAGGCAGAGAGTAGGGATAATGGACAGGTATTCAATTTGCAAGATGTGACTGGTGGTGTCTCACAGGGATCTGTGTTGGGGCCTCAACTATCCACTGTATTTATTAACAACTTAGATGATGAGATAGAGAGCCACATATCCAAATTTGCCATTGACACAAAGAAAGGCAGCATTGTAAACAGTGTAGATGGAAGCAAAAACATTACAGAGAGATATTAATAGATTAAGTGAATGGGCAAAACAGTGGCAAATGGTTTTCGGTGTAGGCAAGTGTGAGGTCATCCACTTTGGGCCTGAAAAGGTTAGATCAATGTACTTTCTAAATGATGAAAAGCTCGAAACATTGGAGGTCCAAAGAGACTTAGGGGTCCATGTACACAAATCATTAAAATGTCATGGACAGGTAAAGAAAATAATCAAAAAGGCTAATGGAATGCTGGTCTTCATATCTAGAGGATGAGAATACAAGGGGGTAGAAGTTATGCTACAACTATACAAAGCCCTGGTTAGACCACACCTCGAGTAGTGTGTTCACTTCTGGGCGCCGCACCTTTGGAAGGATATATTGGCCTTGGAGGGAGTGCAGAGTAGATTTACTAGAATGATACCTGGACTCCAAGGGTTAAATTATGAGGGGAAAACTAGGATTGTATTGCCTGGAATTTAGAAGATTAAGAGTGATTTGATTGAAGTTTTCGAGATACTAAGGGGAACTGGTAGGGTAGATAGAGAGAAACTATTTCCGCTGGTTGGGGAATCTAGGACTAGGGGACATAACCTAAAAATTAGAGCCAGGACTTTCAGGAGTGAAGTTAGGAAACATTTCTACACGCAAAGGGTGGTAGAGATTTGGAACTCTCTTCCTACACTGGTTCCCGGTCCAGCAATGCCTCGAATTTAAAATTCTAATCCTTGTGTTCAAATCTATCCATAGACTCACCCCTCCCTACATCTATCATCTCCTCCAGTCCTACAACCCTCTGAGAACTATTTGTTCCTCCCAAACTGGCCAATTGTGCATTCCCGACTTCCTTCACCTCATCATTGGCGGCCGTGCCTTCAACTGTCTAGGCCCCAAGCTCTGGAATTCCCTCCCTAAACCTCTCCACCTGTCCACCTCTCTCTCCTCCTTTAAGACTTTCCTTGAAACCAACCTCTTTGACCAAGCTTTTGGTCACATGTCCCAATGTCTTCTTTTTTGGCTCAGTGTCAGATTTTGTCTGATTATGCTCGTGTGAAGCGCCTTGGGACATTTTATTACATTAAATGCACTGTATAAATGCAAGTTGTTGTTGGTTCTGCACATCTTACCCTCTCTTTCACTTCTCACTTCTATCTCACCCTACCTACACTGCATGACAAACTGTAGCTGCTTTCAGCAGACATTATTCTCTCTCTGCTTATTCTTGACACTAGCTATTAACCTTTGTCCCTCGCTTTCATTTCAGGTGCAGAAAATGTAGAGTCCTGTGGCATTTCAGGGAGAGGAGAGCAGCCTTCCTGAAAATGCAGTGTCACTCGATCTGACTAGCTCAGAAACTGGATTGACGTTCTCTACATGCTCTCCAGCTAATTGTAAGGATTTAAACCTGATTGTGCTTTTCAAGTGTATATACTTACAAAACTCTTCCCTCATGCCTTTTTGTAAGACCTGTGTTTAGACTGCAATGCAATACTGCCTCCAAACATGATGAGGAGCTTTCTCAAACCGCCTGTCCAACTTATTGAAATTCAGCTCCAGGCATGTCAGCTTCCAAGATACCCTGGAGATACCATAGCTGAATAAGATGGATACTTTTAGCACAGATCTGACATCTTTGCTCTATGTCATATATATATATATATATGATCTCTGGGGTGGCCTCACATGATGTTTTTCTTCCACCACTTCCCATAGAAACACCTCAATGAGCTAGCCAAGCTGCAAGTTTAAGCCATAGGCACAAATGAACAATTCTGTGATCCAGGACTGAACAGTGGATAGTCTCAGGTCATCTTCGTATTGTGAAATGGTTTAACGCTTTGTATGTGTTGGTAACCCTTTCACTGATTTGCAGCAGATTTTTTTACACAGATGTGACAAGTGGTGTTCCTCAGATCTCTAGACTGGGGTCTTTCACTATATACATTAATGGCTTGGATGAAGGAGCAGAGAATTATATATCCAAGTTAATGAAGTTAAGAGGCACAGTAACGTATATAGATGGGAGCAAGGAATTACAAAGGGATGTAAACAGACTAAGTGGATGGACAAACTATGGCAGATAGAGTTCAATATTCCCCACATTGAATTCCAATTGCCATTGATTTGCCCAATCACTTAGTTTGTCCACTCTGTATGCAAGAAAGACAAGTCAGAATATTGTCTTTATGGTGAGCGACTAGGAGCTGTGGAGGAGCAAAGAGATTTAGGTGCCCATATGCACAAATCACTAAAAGCTAGAGCACGGCACAAAAAGTCGAATGGAATATTGCCCTTTATCTCAAGGAGGTCGGAATACTAAAGTGAGGAAGTTATGCTTCAGTTCTACAGATCCTTTGGTCAGACCCCAGCTGGGATACTGCATTCAGTTTTGGGCATTGAACCTCAGGAAAGGTATATGGTGGCTATGGAGAGGCTACACCACAGATTTACCAGAATGATACCGGCATATTCCCTTGAGTTGGGAAAGTTGAGGGTAATATAATCGAGGTGTTTAAAATGATAAAGGGATTAATTCAATGGGATAGATAAAGAGAAACTATTTTCTCAGGTGGGGGATTCCAGAACTACAGGACATAATCTTAAAATTACACTTGGGCCTATTCCAGTTCATATGATTTTAACACCTCCTGCCAGCCGGCAACTGGGGTGCGTGGGAGGGGTTAAAATCGGTCGAGTGGACTTACTAGCCTGATGTTGTGCTGTTCCTGTCTGGCATCTTTCCTGGCTTTGCAGTTGGTCAAAGCTCCCACTGCATGCAGGCGGCTGCCTCACAAATATTATAACGTCGTGGTCCGATGGTTTCTAAGAGCTACCAAAGTAAGCTGGTAGTGAGCACAATCAGGCCAGAGAGGCCCAGGTTAGTACAATTTTTCAAATGTTATTAAGGTTCCTTGTGGGGCCAGGAGGAGCAGGAGTGCTGGATCCCGCCTCCCACCTCACTTATCTTGCCAGGGACACAACGAAACACACAGCTGCCATGGAAGCTCAGACGGCTACTATGGCAACTCACACTACTGCTGTCACTGATATCACCTGCTGTAGCCTAGAAGAAGCTCCTGGCATAAAAGCCACGGCGACCTGGACAGCACTGCCTGTGGCTGTCAATGCCCTGGTGCAAGACTTGAATTGTGGCTGCACTAGGTGACATATTTAGGTGACATGCTTCTTGGTGAAGCAAAGTCGTCTGAGACATTGTTCCTGAGTAAAGTTGAGGGAGGAAAAGTGCTCCCCGAATAACCGCTGTTGGTATGGCCTCCTGCACAGTGCTGCCCTCGTCCTCCCTCTCTTAGTAGCTGCTCCTGCTGTTTGGTGTCTAACTTGCTGCTCCTCTCGTCCTCCAGCCACAAAGGCAGCACTATGAGACCACCCATGACTGCAGCCAAACTATCTCTGAGGCAGCCAACATCAAAATAACACCAGTAAAATCTTTCTCTGTTTAGACGAAGTGAACTTTCCAGAATGATAAAACACACCAAAAAACACCCAGAAGTTAACCAGCAGTCTGAAATGAAAAACCAGCAACTAACCTGTAAGTACAGCACGGTCTCTTTAAATATTGTTGGTGAGGGGTCCATCCTGCCAGTTAGCGCCACGTGTGCTGGGCGTGTTCAGTACGTGGTTAGTAAAGCGCTGGGGCATACTGATATTGAAAACGGGTCATGCAGGAAACACAGGACCCTAATTTAAAGAAAATATTCTGTCATTTACATACTCCGGATGTGAGCTCCTGCCGCCAATGCCTCCATTTTCACCAATATAGCGGGCAACGCACTTCTGGGTGGAAATGTGCGCGCACTTCCTGCCCGCCTTATTAGGACATTAGTAGGCCTTCCAGCGCCCGAAAAACTAGGCTATTACATTTACAGCAGATATTATACTAACCATCTCCTTGAATGAAAACAATAAATGGTCACAATTTATATACAAAGTTATAATTTTATAGATAGCCTATATGTGCAAAGTATTCTTTCCTTGTAATCTTTCCAACTGTGGGAACTAAATGGCCTTCCCTATCCCCCTCTGAAGATTCCAACTGATTCAATAATTTGTATTTTGGGAAAATGCCAGTTGTGCGGCAAGTATTGTTGTTTCATGTAGGTGTACATCACATGAGCTAACCGCTGGAAAGAACTGGCGGCATTTCCAGAAGAATCTGTCTCTTGCCGGTCCCTCTGCTAAATGTGATGTTAGAAGACAGATGGAATTAGCGCCTGCCCCATCCACCGGAATTTTTCTAAATGTTTGGCAAAGGTGGAAACCCAAAGGAAATGTGCTCTGCACCAAATTCCTTTCTCCCAATCTAAATTGCACGATTTCATGTCCAGAATGGGCTACCTTTTCTTAGCATTCATGTTTGTCACAGCTACAGTAAATTTTGATTAGGAGCACTCATCAGGTGGGCAGCGGGTGGACTGGGCCCAATGCCCGCCTGAGGAAGTTCCCCAGAGGCCCACACCATTATCATGGTCAGGTCTCACTTACATGGAAGTGGCAAGATGCCAGTGTTAAACGAGCATTGACAGTTGCTATTACCGCCAGGCAGAGCCAGGGAACATCTCTCCCATGTGTTTTCATTGGATCTGTACTGAAGAGATATGGACTGTATACCAATGGTGTGCATCAAATGAGTTATCCAGATGTAAAGTAAGGAAACATATTCAAGTGAACAACTCAACCAACACCATATACCTTTTACCTAATAATTACATTCTAATTAATGTCCCCTACTAGACAATTACAACTCTTAAACCCATTCCTTTTCTATTCCACAATTATTTTAGTCACCTCCAGTTAAATTAATGAACTATAATGACATAAATTTGTCCAAATTATACCATTATCATAACTAACATTAAGTTGATGACATAATTTGTGAAACAGGCCAATTGAAATCAGGGGAGCAACATAAATTTGACAATGCAGTTGAAGATGCCTGTTCAGGATTTATATTTTTGAGCTTTTGAGTTTTAATAATTGTTGTATTAAGAATTTATAAAGACAGCTATTAATTATTTAGATTTGTGATTCATTTCAACAAGGTTTGACTCCCTAATGATCGATCTGATCTCATGTGATATTAGTTGCACTTCGCACCAAAAGAAAAAACATTAAAAGGAAAGTACATAGCAACATAATTGAATAAATATTCATTCAGAGGAATTTTATGGCCTCCTATTTTTATCTTCTATTTAAAATAAAAGTTGATTACCACATGACCTTTGCAAAGATAAAACATCAAATGATAATATTATGATGAGGAATATTTGAGTTACTTTTTTGTGTTGACTGTCCATTGAATGAGAAAGAAGAAAGAAAGTGTCATTTAGCTAGCCTCGGTTGGCAGAATTCTCACCCACTCCCAAGACTTTAGCATATAATCTAGGCTGACAGTTCAACGCAGTACTGAGGGACTGCTGCATTGTCATAGCTGCAATTTTTTAGATGAGACAATAAACCCAGGTCCCATCTGCCTGTTCAGGTGGGTGCAAAAATTCTGATGGCACTATTCAAAGAAGAGCAGGGAGATCTCCTGATGTCCTGGCGAACATTTATCCTTCAACCAACGTCAACAAAAACAAATTTATTGGTCATTCATTCTTTCGCTGTTTATGGGGCCTTGCTGCGCACAAGTGGTTGCTGTATTTTCCTTCATGACAACATTGGCATCACTCCAAAAGTAATTAATTGGCTATAAAACACTTTGAAACATTCTGAAGGCCTTGGAACAGCTATTGTTCTTATGTATTAAAGCGTACACAGTGACAATATCTGCAGTTTTTGCTTCTTTGATCTGCGTGACAAAGGGAACACAGTACCTGCAATCTGGAATTTCAAAAATGAAATCTATATAATTAAGTCTTCTGTCCGCTATGGGTCCATTGTTTCAAAGTCTGGGCGCAGAGGTGTCATACTGCAGAGTGCCACACCTCCAAAACATCACGCATCCATAAGGCAAAGAAATCATAATTTGCTCAAATAACCACTTATCTGTTAGAATCATAGGCCTAGATATTAACTCGGAGCCGGAAAGAGAACAGGGGGAGGATTTTTGGATGGGAAACCTGGAAGTAAGGATTGCCTGCACGTCGTGACGATTTTGCCATTACGATGGTCTTTAAAATTTTTTCAACCGGTTTCGTGCCCGGCAGCCAGCCTGATTAATAGGTTGGCTGCCTGTCAGATAGGAAAGCAGCCGAGGAGATTTCAGAGTCTTCAGGGTTTATATGGGGGGGGGGGGGGGGGCAGCGATTGTGATAGGGGATGTGGGGGAAGTCGGATATCGGATGGTCGGCGGTGGGGGGGGGCCGCCGATTGTGAGGTGTTTAAAATGTAAGCTTGGTGAGCCGTGGGGAAACACTCCTGCTCCTCCTGGCTCACAAGCAGGGCAATAAAGGCATTTACCTCATGGACCAGGCACTTCTCACCTCCGTTTTACTGGCAAGATTCACGAAACCCGGGTAAGTGGTTTTCTTGGGCGTACCGAAAACACACCTCTTACTATAAGTTCTGGAACGATAGGGATTATAAGGACAGATCAGACTCGGACATATGTTTTCGGGCTCAACTGTATTGTGTTTAATAAGATTAACAATGACACTAGTAAATAATACAAACAGTACAACCCTGGCTTGTCCAATAAGCCCTACCATGCTAAATTACGACGGCCTAATAAGAGAACCCTCCTGTGAAATAAACTAACACAGGACCCCCCCCCCAACCCAGCACTAAAACCCTCTAAGGTTTGGTTGGGACTTACAGTCACCCTCTCACATAGCTAAGTGGTCTTGTGGATGTGTAGGCACAGGCAATATTCTCACCCCGATTGCCCGTTGTCTTGCTTGCAGCTTCTTCCTGCACGTCTCGCTCCTGGTTCCATACCGCCAACACAGTATCCAAGTTCCAGTTTGAGTCGAGGTCTGTTAATGAGGGATGAAGAGCAGCGCTCAGCTTCTGGCGGTGTTCCGTTGAATCGAGCCGAGCCCCACTCGGGAGACTCGCTGTAGATTGACATCAAAGAGCAGAGAGAAGAGAGCAGAGAGCAGAGCCCTGCAGATCCTATACTGATCGATGTATATTGATTCAGTTGATCTGTCTGGACCCTCCCCCCTCCCTCCCTACTGTGGCCTGGAGTGACTCATAACCTTTGAAATCTTTGTGAAAAATGCTATTTCGTTATTACGCTCCCAGGACATGCACCTGGAGAGACAATGAGTGCTGATTACTGGGTGTCTGTCATTTCCTAAGTTGAGGGCCCCCATTAGCAGGTAATGGGTTTCGATCTCAAACCGATCTTGCTTAACTGGCTTCTCTCCTGGAAGACAATGGCCTGGCCATCTCCTGCCTTCCACCAGGAGACTGAGTGTCTCTGAGTTACCTCTCAGGGTATTGTTCCCAGTAATCATGCTAAATGGTGATGACGTCAATCGGCCTGGGTTCCCTTCCACCCACCCTATCAGTGTGAAATGTCTGTTTGCATATGAATGCACCTTAGTCAAGTTAGCCTGGCTCGAAACTCCTGCCAGTCAATCCTGTTCTCTAAGCCACTCCCACAAGCTTGCCAAACTGTACAGTTCTTTCTTGGGGGTATTGGATTTAAAATATGATTCATACAAATGGCCAGAACGCTGGTGCTACACCCGGGAAACCCGTGCTGGAGGCGTTAAATTCAATGGTCTCTTAAATTCAATTAAAAAACACCTACTTAACATTTCATAATGAGGTGAATTGCTCCCATAAATATCTGCCCACCTGCACTAATTACTGACTCGCTTCGGGCAAGTAGCATTACTCGCACGCATCCAAACGTGTCTCTGTTAAATCCAGAAGTGGATGCGTGGAGCCTGGTTGCAGTCGAGCTTGAAAAATCTATTATTTTAACGTGGCCCCCGCCCCCAACCCACCCGTTGTTGGGGGTTAAAATTCCCCTGATAGAATCTCACAGCACAGAGAGAGGTCATTCTGCCCATTGTGTCTGTGCCAGCTCTTTGAAAGGGCTATCCAATTAGTCCCACTCACCTGCTCTTGCCCTATAATGCTGCAGGTTTTTTCTTTTCAAGTATATATCCAAATTTCTTTTTAAAGTTATCATTGAATCTGTTTCCACCATTCTTTCAGACAGTGCATTCCAGATCACAACAACTCGCTGCGTAAAAAAATGTCACCTCATCTCCCCCTTGGTTCTTTTGCCAATTACCTTAAATCTGTGTCTTCTGGTTAGCGACCCTCCTGCAAGTGGAAACAATTTCTCCTTATGTACTCTATCAAAACCCTTCAACATTTTGAACAGCTTTATTAAATCTCCCCATCACCTTCTCTGCTCTAAAGTAAACAATCACAACTTCTCCAGTCTCTCCACATAACTGAAGTCCTTCATCCCTGGTACCATTCTAGTAAATCCCCATTGCAGCCTCTCCAAGGACTTAACATCATTCCTGAAGTGTGGTGCCCAGAATTGGACACAATACTCCAAGCTGAGGTCTAAACAATGATTTATAAAGGTTTAGCATAACTTCTTTGCTTTTGTACTCTATGCCTCCATAAAGCCCAGGATCCCATTGGCTTTCTTAATAGCCTTCTCAACTTATGAACAAATGTGGACAAATCAAAAAGTACCAATGAGGAACGGGTAACCAACAGAAGTCAAATTCCGCAATTTTTTTTTGAAAGCCGCATTCGCAACCCCTCAGATAATGAAACAGTCCATGCCCGCATACAGCAAGACCTGGACAACATCCAGGCTTGGGCTCATAAGTGGCAAGTAACATTCGCGCCAGATAAGTGCCAGGCAATGCCCATCTCCAACAAGAGAGAGTCTAAACACCTCCCCTTGACATTCAACGGCATTACCATCGCCGAATCCCCCACCATCAACATCCTGGGGGTCACCATTGACCAGAAACTTAACTGGACCAGCCACATAAATACTGTGGCTACAAGAGCAGGTCAGAGGCTGGGTATTCTGTGGTGAGTAACTAACCTCCTGACTCCCCAAAGCCTTTCCACCATCTACAAGGCACAAGTCAGGAGTGTGATGGAATACTCTCCACTTGCCTGGATGAATGCAGCTCCAACAACACTCAAGAAGCTCGACACCATCCAGGACAAAGCAGCCCACTTGATTGGCACACCATCCACCACCCTAAACATTCACTCCCTTCACTACTGGCGCACCATGGCTGCAGTGTGTATCATCCACAGGATGCAGTGCAGCAACTCACCAAGGCTTCTTCGACAGCACCTCCCAAACCTGTGACCTATGCCACCTAGAAGGACAAGGGCAGCAGGCACATGGGAACAACACCACCTGCCGTTCCCCTCCAAGTCACACACCATCCCGACTTGGAAATATATCGCCGTTCCTTCATCATCGCTGGGTCAAAATCTTGGAACTCCCTTCCTAACAGCACTGTGGAAGAACCTTCACCACACAGACTGCAGCGGTTGAAGAAGGCGGCTCACCACCACCTTCTCAAGGGCAATTAGGGATGGGCAATAAATGCTGGCCTTGCCAGCGATGCCCGCATCCCATGAACGAATAAAAAAAAAATTCACAAACCAGCTTTAATGTTACTCTTATCTTGATTGCTCATTCATCTACATCGTACTGAATAACTATTTTCCACAGTTTGTTGTAAGTATAGTGAAACCCAATATATAAGCCATAGCTTCTTATAGTTTTATAACCTTTTGACTCGGGATGTGATTTATACACCAGCGTAGTTGACCTTTTGCTACTCAGTTGTTCAGTGCATAAGTCATGGTTACAACACTTCTACACCAGTGTTATATGGGAAAACAAGCCAAGCCAATAGCTGTAACCTAAGCCACCTCTTCCAGCTAGTAAACCAACCACTACTATTTTATATACATAGTAAAGCAATAAATACACAAGGCAGTAATTAATTCTATGAATTCTAACAAGTCACAAAGTTCAAAGTTTGCACTTGTCCTTGCCCTTGTATCTCACTTCTAGCCATCTGTATTCCGTATGTAATCCATCACAGGTAGCATTTTATGAAGTTTATTCTGATAGCTGCTTTACTGGGCTACATGGTACCTTCTTGTTGGAGCTCTGGTTTTCATTTTGGAGGCTTCAGATTTAAAACCCGCATGGCACTAAATCTGCCTATTTAAAGTTGTCTGTTAAAGATCTGCAATATTATTGCCTTTTTCAGGTGAGCAACCTGCCCCGCCTGAAACAAGTGTCGGGCTGCTTTATTATGCAAATCAGGGTCCTACGTTGGTTGTAGGACCCCGATGCAAAATTCACCGCATCCTAGTTAAACCAGGTATTGAGCGGCCTAACTAGCGGTCCTTAAAGTGACCGTTGGAGACCACTCAAAAAAAAGGCCACAAAACTTTTTCAAACATATATTTTTATGGAGCCAGAAGGTGCAGGAGTACTCCTCCCGACTCCACAAAAATACAATGGGCAGCTGCAGGTCCAGGCTGGCCCCTCCCTCCACTCCCATTCTCGGCTTCACCTCCCCCCACCACCCCAAATTTGGTTCCTGCCTCAGGCCAACGCTGACTGGTGCGTGGAGCAATCCATTTTGGGCGCAAGTCGAATTTCCCCTCCTTAGTTGCTAGGATTCTGCTGGATGGCATTACCATGGCATCGTCCCTCAGGTCAGCCATCTTCTTCCACATTTTCAGCAGATTCTCTCTCTGTTACAGAGAACAATCACTCTATCAGCCAGCTCTTGCGAGGTATTTCGGATAACTCTATTCTAGGAAGGATTTTCTAGATTGTCAACCCTCCTTTTGCTTCAACATCTCAAGGACACCATTTGTGAATGTGCTTCTGTTTTGAGTGAAGCTGTGATTCCTAACAGCACTGTGGGAGAACCTTCACCACACTGACTGCAGCGGTTCAAGAAGGCGGCTCACCACCACCTTCTCAAGGGCAATTAGGGATGGGCAATAAATGCTGGCCTTGCCAGCAACGCCCACATCCCATGAACGAATAAAAAAAAATCTTTAAACCCATTCCCTTTAGTTCATAGAAAACAGAGTTTAATTTAAAGGAGTTATTTGTTTGAAATTCTATGTTTCCTTTTATTCAAATCCATGAGATAAATCTTGAGGTAAAACCATAAATGAGACTTTTTCTCCAGGTTGCTTTTGCAATCTACCAAGAATAAAATCTCAGCATCTTAAAAATTTCACACCAGAAACGATTTTGCTTTTAAATGCAAAATGTAAACAAGTGCGTTCAACCAATTAAGAAACACTGAACCCCAGCATCATAAAATTGCAAAATGCCTTCGTTTAATTGATACATACCTAAAGAATTGCAGTCAATTTTTATGTTTGTAAAGTCTTTATTCTAATCTGTGGTTTGCTAGCTATATTTTTCATTCTGCACAGAGTACAAATAGACGTACGGGGTGAAATTGATCTACCCCGTTAATGTAAAACGGGCTCATAGCGAATCGGTAGCCCATTGGACACTGTACCCGATTTCCTTTTCCAGTAGATTAATTAACCCCAAACCTGGAGGTTGAGATGAGAACATTATGTGCACCAAGTCAGGCGGATGTCCTGCTGCCTGGCAGAATTTTTACCCTTAAAAAACAAAACAAAACAAAGGATAATTAACAAAAAGGAAGAGGAAGGAATAAAAGATGAAGAAAAATCTACCAAAGGGTTAACACAAATGTAAGAAAAGGAATAAGGTGTGTATTTTTTATTAAAGCTTCTGAAACTTTAACAACTATCTGTTTCTTGACAAAGATATGTAACAGGATAGGACTCCACTCTCCTGTCTAAAGTAAGTTCTCTGCATACAGCATTTTTATTTATCCCTCCTCATAGAACAATCTCCAGATTACATCTGCAAATCTATCCAGATATGAAAATATCACATTACCTAGTTAGAGATTTGCCAGTTGTGGGCAGTTCTATGTTCCGAAGAATACCCCATACTGTTTTATTCTCCACAAACATAGACCATCCATAAGATAACATTTCCTGGCAGAACAGGTTCGAGGGGCTGAATGGCCTACTTCTGTTCCTATGTTACCAGCATATGAGTATTGAGCTGAGGGATCATAATATGTGGAGATTCAAACAAAGTGTGGCAGCATTTCATTTTCCTTCTGATCTTCAAGAATTATCCATAAATAACCTCTGCCACACACTAAAAGATATGTTAATACCAGCTACTCAGCCTCATAAATGATAAGAATGAAGAGACAGATAAATGAAAGCAGAAGAGAAACCTGCATCCATTATTGTTATGATAAGTATGAAGATGAAGTGACTGTAAAGCCACGACAAGACATGAACAAATTAACTTCTAAATATTTTTTATTCTGAGAATCTGAGAAATAATTATATTCAATCAGGGTTACAGAAATTGGTCTTGGTATAGAGTTTTAAGTCACCTCAACTAAGACCCATCAAATTCACACCAAGACATAAGCCTTAAAGAAATATTTATTGCCTTTTTATAGGCTACAGAACCCAAAATTTTTCTGAAAGTAAACAATAGATGACTGAATTTAACGGGCAATTAAAATGGTTACAGTGACTTACCTGTACCGACCCTGCTGCTTTCCCACTGGTTGTAATCTTAACCTGCTCTTTTGAGCAAGTAAGAGGGACACCCGCCAGAAGGCAGCGGGCTCCTTCTTTCAAAATGCAGATCGGGCTCTGATGACTTGATTCTGACTGCAATTTTAACTGACGCCTGCGCGGAGAAGCTGTTGTAGCTTCCCCATCAGGCCAACTTGGCGGCAAGAAGACCCAGGACCAAAAGGGGTAGGTTAATTTTATTTTTCTTTGTTTCCTTGGCCAGGGGAGTACAAGGTAAAACCTTGGGCCTCCCCTGCCCTGAGCATCCCTCCTCCCTGCCGACCACGATGACCTCCTGACCCTCTCTCCCAACCACTTACCTGAGTGCTGGGAACCATTCCTTCAGTCGGCGGCAGCCTCCTGTTGCCCAAAATCACACTCGCACCCACCGGCCAGCTAGCGCTTCCCACTGGATTCAGGTGGGAGACTGCAATTGAGAACCGGGAGTTAAAATCTGGTTGGTTTTCCATCCACCTTGGCCCCCGACCACACGATTCATAGCTGGAAGTTAAAATCGGCCCTTACGTTTAACATTACCTTGCCTCTCTGAACCTGTTTGATGCTACATTTTGAACAATTTTTGCAAAGAAATGTTTTATTTGCCCTTTTCAAGGTGTTCCCGTACAATGTACTATTACTTTATCAACAAAGGAGGTAAGCAAACTGCTCCTAGGCATCTATTAGTGTTACTCTCTAGCCAGGGAAACATGCAACAGTTGTACATGGATGAGTAGACAGGTGAAATACCTTGTAAAAGTATCGGGTGCTCGGAACCAGTCAGGTGCATAGTTTGAAGCTCTGATTCAAACTTACTGGACTGTACTTCCAGTTGAGAGATGACCAGAATCCAGGTAAGGGTAGCAGTACAAATAAGATCGAGATGGCCTATTAAAGTTTGCGGAAAATGGAAACTCTCTTGCAGACCCTAGAGAGAAAGGCTGAATCAGAGAGGGTGAAAGGAGGCAGCCTTGTGGAACGTTAAAGCAGAAATTTATTTTACATTGTCAATATTCTAGTGACATCTGCTTCGAGGGATAAGGGCATAGGCCAGATAAAGTATGCCAGGAGAATAAGAGGGCCTTGTGGGGGCCCAGAAAGCTTGTATGTGGGCACTGAAAACTACAGAACACAGAGGAAAATTTTGACACCGTCTACAGCTGTCAGAAAGGAAAAGAAAATATCAGAATCAAAAGAAAGGGACATCTATGGAACAGACTAGTTAGAAAGTTAGAAAGGCTTGGGACTGGCGAACAAGAAGTGCTTCAAGTAAGGCTCTGAGGCCCAAGTATTTTACATAGGAACATTGGAGGAAAAATCGAATAAGGGCCGCTTTTGGGCGTAGGTAGCGTGATGCGCTATTACCCCACGCCCATTGACCCTTGTGCAGGCAGGATGCGAGATACGGCTAGCCCGAGGACTCACTGGCAATCGCGTTCCATTCCGGGCCTTGCACGTGGAATCAATGCAATTCACACTTTCCACCACCAAGGGGAGCTCAATCTCTTAAAGAGAGGATGTTTCTGAGAAATCTCTTAAAGGTAGCTGGTAACTGTTATTTGCTGAAAATAACATTCTACTGTCTGCACGGAGCCTGAACGGAGATCAGACATCACACACATAAAACACAGATGCAGGTTCCATCCCTATGTTTACACACTGATGAGTTATGTTAAAACATTGAATAAAGGTTGTCCATTACTAAATCCCACATCCTCCAATCTGCAAGCCAAACCTCACCAATCTGCCGATCTGAGTTGGTACCAGGCCTGTGAGAGTGCATGCACCAAGGTTCTCTGCTGATGCACTAGAGACCTTGGGTGCAAGAGGTGGTTAGAAGGAGGGACATCTTATATCTGCGGGGAGGTGGGGGTAGGGGGCAAGAGGCCCTCCAGACATATATCCAAAAGGCAGTGGGAGGCAGCGGGGGACGAAGTCAATGCCAGCCGCATAGCAGCATGGACTTGGATGCAGTGCAGGAAGAAGTTCAATCCTTTGACATGAGTGGTCAAAGTGAGTGAGGTCAACTGTCAAGTGGCGTCTCCTACCAACTGCACCACGCACTACACCCCCATCCCCCACGTACCAACAAACTCTTTCCATCAGTACTCAACTCTTCTAACCAGAGGCTTCCTCTCACCTTTACACATTACCAATGTTGCAAGCAGCCCACCCACAACTCACAGGCCAAACACACTGGCAGTTATTCAACCATGACAGGCACATCACCCAGACACAAGTCCCGCTTTCTTGCAGGAGAAGGTGGCGCATATTAGAAGACAGCAAGTGGCAGTGACATTTAGCCCCTCGAGCCTGTTCCACCATTCAATGAGATCAGGGTGGACTTGTGACCTAACTCCATATACCTGCCTTAGTCCCATATTCCTTAATACCCATGGTTCACAGAAATCTGTCAATCTCAGATTTAGAGTTCACAATTGAGCTAGCATCAGCTGCCATCTGGAAGGAGGTGCTGCTTTGTCTTGCTTTTCCTAACCTTTTCCGCAGAACGGCGGCGGACCTGAACAGCAAAAGACTGAGATTGGGGAATAAAAGCAGCAGCGGACCTGCAATAAGAGAAAACTATTATGCGACGTTACAGGTGAGGCAGGAGAGCCCGAGAGGTGAGCACAGTATAAAAGGAGAGACCGAGAGCAGGAGGAGAGTCTGAGAGGTGAGCACAGTATAAAAGGAGAGACCAAGAGCGGGAGGAGAGTCTGAGAGGCGAACTCAGTGTAAATCTAAGTCAAGTCATGGCAGCAGAGCTCGCCCCCATGATATGCTCCTCCTGCACTATGTGGGAAGTCATGGACACTACCAGTGTCCCTGGCGACCATGTGTGCAGGAAATGTGTCCAGCTGCAGCTACTGGCTAACCGCATTTCGGAGCTGGAGCTGCGGGTGGATTCACTGTGGAGCATCCGTGATGCTGAGACTATCGTGGATAGCATGTTCAGTGAGGTGGTCACATCGCAGGTAAAGATTACGCAGGCAGAAAGGAAATGGGTGACTGCCAGGCAGAGTAAAAGGATGAGGCAGGTAGAGCAGGAGTCCCCTGGGGCCATCTCGCTCTCAAAAAGATATACCGCTTTGGATACTGTTGGGGGAGATGGCTTATCAGGAGAAAGCAGCAAGAGCCAAGTTCGTGGCACAGGAGGGGAGGAAGAAGTATGGCAGGGCTATAGTGATAGGGGATTCAATTGTAAGGGGAACAGATAGGCGTTTCTGCGGCCGCAAACATGACTCCAGGATGGTATGTTGCCTCCCTGGTGCTAGGGTCAAGGATGTCTCGGAGCGGCTGCAGGATATTCTGGAGGGGGAGGGTGAACAGCCAGTAGTCATGGTCCATATCGGTACCAACGACATAGGTAACAAAAAGGGATGAGGTCCTGCAAGGTGAATTTAAGGAGTTAGGAGATAAATTAAAAAGCAGGACTTCAAAGGTAGTGATCTCAGGATTACTACCAGTGCCACGTGCTAGTGAGTATAGGAACAGGAGAATAGATCGGATGAATGCGTGGCTGCAGAGATGGTGT
Source organism: Heptranchias perlo (assembly GCF_035084215.1). NCBI lineage: Eukaryota > Metazoa > Chordata > Chondrichthyes > Hexanchiformes > Hexanchidae > Heptranchias > Heptranchias perlo. The sequence continues at coordinate 108,506,541 of NC_090327.1, forward strand.
AGGAGGGAGGGATTTAGATTCCTGGGACATTGGGACCGGTTCTGGGGAAGGTGGGATCTGTACAAACAGGACGGATTACACCTGAGCAGGGCTGGGACCAATGTCCTCGCGGGGGTGTTTGCTAGTGCTGTTGGGGAAGGTTTAAACTAGAGTGGCAGGGGGATGGGAACCTGAGTGGGAAGTCAGAAGGGAGTAAAGTTGAGAGCAGCAAGAGAGGGGAAAACCCAGGGGAAATTTACAATACAAATAGTAGAAATAGTTGTTCAAGAACAAGTGAAAGGGAAAAGCATAGAGCTGCAGAAAAAAAGTGTACTTTAGGCACTACAGATGAAGTGAAAACCAGAAGGCGTAAGGCGATTAACCCAGCATCAAAGCTGAAGGTCAGGCTAGGGTGTGTGGCCCAATTAAGAGTTCTATATACAAATGCATGGAGTATAAGGAATAAATTAAATGAACTACAGGTTCAAATTCAAATTGGAGGGTATGACATGATAGCTATTACTGAGACATGACTGCAGGATGGTCAGGATTGGGAACTAAATATACCGGGTTATAAGGTCTACAGGAGAGATAGGGAAAATGGAAGAGGGGGAGGAGTAGCCTTAATGATTAGAGATGAAATCACTTCAATGATAAAAGAGGATATAAAGAGAGGTAAGCAGCCATCAGAGAACTTATGGATTGAATTGAGAAATAGGAAAGGATCTAAGACTATAGTGGGAGTTGTATATAGGACCTCTGGCAGCAGCTCTGAAGTGCTAGATTGGAAAATGCAGAGATTAGACAAGCGTGTAACAAAGGCATAGTGGTCTTAATGGGGGACTTTAACCTTCACATAGATTGGGAAAAGCAGACTACCAATTGTCAGAAAGGTAGTGAATTTGTTGAGTGTGTCCGAGATAGTTTTCTACAGCAGTATGTCCTAGAGGCAACAAGGGGGCAAGCCATACTAGATTTAGTAATGAGCAATGAACCAGATTTAGTTAACAGCTTAACTGTGCGTGAACATCTATCCAATAGCGATCATAACATGATCGAGTTCAATGTAGTGTTTGAAAGGGAAAAAAGTGAGTCAGCTGCTAAGATTCTAGACTTGGGTAAGGCCGACTTCAATGGGATGAGACAGAGACTGTCCACAGTAAACTGGGCAAATCTGTTAATGGGTAAAATGACTGATGATCAGGGGGAAATGTTTAAAGAAACATTTAACATGATACAGAATCGGTTTATACCCCTGAGGGGCAAGAACTCTACTTGCCAAAAAAAACAGCCATGGATAACTAAAGAGGTAAGGGACAGTATAAGACATAAGGAAAGGGCATACAAAAAGGCAAAAAATGGCACAGATCCTGGCGAATGGGAAAGATACAAAGATCAATAAAGGGTCACAAAACAGATAGTAAGAGCTACAAAAAGAGAGAGTATGAAAAGAAACTTGCAAGGGATATCAAAATCAATACAAAGAACTTTTATAGTTATATTAGGAAAAAGAGGGTGGTCAGGAGCAGTGTTGGCCCCTTAAAAACTGAAAGTGGGGATATTGTCATTGACAATGGGGAAATGACGGACATGTTGAACAATTACTTTGCGTCAGTATTTACAGTCGAAAAAGAGGATAGCATGCCAGAAATCCCAAGAAAATTAATATTGAACCGGGGACAGGGACTCGATAAAATTAAACTAAGTAAAGCAATAGTAATGAAGAAAATAATAGCACTAAAGAGTGACAAATCCCCAGGACCAGATGGTTTCCATCCCAGGGTTTTAAAGGAAGTAGGTGAGCACATTGCAGATGCCCTAGCTATAATCTTTCAAAGTTCTCTAGATTCAGGAAATGTCCCTCTAGATTGGAAAATTGCACATGTCACTCCGCTTTTTAAGAAAGGAGAGAGAGGGAAACCAGGGAATTATAGACCAGTTAGCCTAACATCTGTTGTGGGGAAAATGCTGGAGTCTATAATTAAGGATAGGGTGACTGAACACCTTGAGAATTTTCAGTTAATCAGAGAGAGTCAGCATGGATTTGTGAAAGGTAGGTCGTGCCTGACAAACCTGATTGAATTTTTTGAAGAGGTGACTAAAGTAGTGGACAGGGGAATGTCAATGGATGTTATTTATACAGACTTCCAGAAGACATTTGATAAGGTCCCACATAAGAGAATGTTAGCTAAGATAGAAGCCCATGGAATCGAGGGAAAAGTACGGACTTGGTTAGGAAGTTGGCTGAGCGAAAGGCGACAGAGAGTAGGTATAATGGGTAGGTATTCACATTGGCAGGATGTGACTAGTGGAGTCCCGCAGGGATCTGTCTTGGGCCTCAATATTCACAGTTTTTATTAACGACTTAGATGAAGGCATAGAAAGTCTCATATCTAAGTTGGCCGATGACGCAAAGATTGATGGCATTGTAAGCAGTGTAGATGAATACATAAAATTACAAAGTGATATCGATAGATTAGGTGAATGGGCTAAACTGTGGCAAATGGAATTCAATGTAAACAAATGTGAGGTCATCCACTTTGGATCAAAAAAGGATAGAACAAGGTACTTTCTAAATGGTAAAAAGTTAAAAATGGTGTATGTTCAAAGAGACTTAGGGGTTCAGGTACATAGATCATTGAAGTGTCATGAACAGGTGCAGAAAATAATCAATAAGGCTAATGGAATGCTGGCCTTTATATCTAGAAGACTAGAGTACAAGGGGGCAGATGTTATGCTGCAGCTATACAAAACACTGGTTAGACTGCACCCGGAGTACTGTGAGCAGTTCTGGGCACCGCACCTTCGAAAGGACATATTGGCCTTGGAGGGAGTGCAGCGTAGGTTTACTAGAATGATACCCGGACTTCAAGGGTTAAGTTACGAGGAGAGATTACACAAATTGGGGTTGTATTCTGTGGAGTTTAGAAGGTTAAGGGGTGGTCTGATTGAAGTTTATAAGATATTAGGGGGAACGGGTGGGGTAGATGGAGAGAGACTGTTACCACCGGTTGGGGATTCTAGGAGTAGGGGGCGTAGTCTAAAAATTAGAGCCAGACCTTTCAGGAGTGAGATTAGAAAACATTTCTACACACAAAGGGTGGTAGAAGTTTGGAACTCTCTTCTGCAAACAGCAATTCATACTAGCTCAATTGCTAAATTTAAATCTGAGATAGGTAGCTTTTTGGCAACCAAAGGTATTAAGGGATATGGGCCAAAGGCAGGTATATGGAGTGAGAGCACAGATCAGCCATGATCTTATCAAATGGCGAAGCAGGCACGAGGGGCTGAATGGCCTACTCCTGTTCCTATGTTCCTATGTCTGCAGAAAAGCATTCCAAACGTCTCCCACCATTTGCGTGTAGAAGCATTCCTAACTTCACTCCTGCACGTCCTGGCTCTAAATGTTAGGCTATGTCCCTGCGTCCTAGTATTCAAGTCTAGGAGACCTCCAAAATCAGTTACAAATGTCTTGGCAGCTAGAAGCAATAATCCAGCCACTAACCTGTAAATCCTGCATGGTCCCTTTAAATAGCACTGGTGGGGGGTCCTCCAGGCACTCTAAGACACGTTCAGATGTCTGGGGGTTAAGTCCCTGCATTGAGATGAGCGTTAAGTTCCAAAATTGTGTCTATCACTTTAAATCAGCCTTGTACACTGATTGAAGCCATTTTCTCCCTATATTACATGATTCCAGCGTTCGTTATCTGCGCCTGTGCTAACTCCTATACCAAGATGGCGCCCGGCGCACGTCACGCTGGAAACGTGCGTGCGCATCCAAGATGCCACCTTGGATGTCAGAGAGGCCGTGTATCACCGAAACAACGGGCACTACACGGCCCAATTTAGCACCAATAGGAACAGGAGTAGGCTATTCAGTGCCTCGAGCCTGTCCTATTATTCAATTAGATTGTGACTGATCTGTACCTCAATCCCAGTTGCCCACCTTTGATCCACATCTTTTGATACCCTTCCCTAACAAAAATCTATCGACCTCAGTCTTGAAAATTTCAATTGATCCAGCATTCACAGCCTTTTGGGGAGAGAGTTCTAGGTATCAACGACCCTTTGTGTGAAAATGTGCTTTCTGATTTTGCTCCTGAATGTTCTGGGTCTATTTTTGAGATTGTGCCCCTTGTTCTGAATTCCCTCATCAGAGGAAATAGTTCCTCTATATCTACTCTATCAAATCCTATTATCATTTTTTTATTTTAGTCATTAAACATAAACAACTGAATCAGCACATTACTTGAAAGAGAACCATTTTAGATTATTGTGTTCTGGAATAGTGAAACAAAATATAAGAAACAGGGAGGCAATGAGAGTACATTAACTGAAGCATAAACAATGGAAGACAAAAACAAAAAGAGAACTTACAAAATAATTACCAAAGCTTTCAGCAAGGCTGTTCACTCAAGGTTGCCAGATATACTGTCTAGTCTTATTCTGCAAACCCCCTCAATATCAGCACACAGAATAGAAGCACCTAGTGTTATCTTATTTCTGAATCCAGTATGATCATATTTGACATGTAGATTTGATTGGTTGATTGTACAACAAAGCTAGTAAAACATAAACTAAATAGAGAGATAGTGACAGCCTGGAATTAATGTAAACCAAGAGAGTCTGAGAGTAAATGGCATTATACAGGAAGTTAAACAAGAAGACCAAAAGCAAAAGAGGATTGGAAGAGAATCTTGGAATCATAACAGAAACAAATATCTAAGAACCAAAAAGAAAAACAAAACATGGAGGATTATACAAGAGGGAGTAAGAAGAAAGTCTAAATAACACCCCAAGAGTCAGGAATAAATTAGTAGATACAGAATAAGTGGAGAAGTGAATCTATTAATTGATAAAATATATGCTAGAGATATAAAACCAGATTATAAAAATGGTATCATGGAATGAAGGAGGATACTGTAGTCCAGGAGAGTTGTGCATCGTCTTGAACATCTCACAATAAAGCTTTAAGGACTGAACAGTTGGGTAAATCTAGTGCTCCTGCACTCCGAATGGGAAGCCTTGTTCAAAGGGAGCATGGGTCAGAGATGGGGCTTTAATACCGTGGCCCTGGGTCTCTCACCCACACTCCCTTCAATCACAACTCCACACTGGGATCACAGAAGTGCTGGGTTCGCTCTACAGGACTTCATTTCTATTTGCTAAGAATTTATCAATGGATTGTAAACCTCTCAGAAGGACATTACCTTCATTATTTAGTTTGGTCTCCAACATCTCCAAGACTTATTGAAAATGCAGTATCTGTGAAAAGACTAGATAACATTTCAATTCCATCAGAACTAAAACCTTAATGATAAACAAGTGTTTTAGTAACTTTGGCAAAAATAGAAAGAGAAAAGGGAGGAGGAGAAACAACAGATACTGTAATCAAGGAGAGGGATTTAATGGGTTGAATGACTTGAAAACGACTTAATAGAAGACTATCAGATGAAATAAAAGATCATGGCGGCAATTTTGACTTTGGGCTTTAAGTAAAATGGGTGATATTAAATCAGCCGCCCGTTATATATAATACAACGGGCTGCTGATTTGCTATCATCTGTTTTACACTATAGCCCAAAGTCAAAATTACCCCCCATCAGTGAGACAATGGTGAGACGTTAAAAGAAATAAGTAACATGTAAGTAGTTAAGAGTGTGAAAAAAAAATGGGAGATCCCTACATAAACAAAATATGACCGGCACACTCTGCTGGTTGGTCACCAAAAGTCAATGTCCTTCTGAATGGTTTTCAATCCATTAATACATTCTTAGCAAATAGAAATGAAGTCCTATAGGGCAAACCCAGCACTTCCGTGTTCCCAGTGTGGAATTGTGCTTCAAGGGAGTGTGGATGAGAGACCCAGGGCCACAGTATTATAGCCACATCTCTGACCCATGCCCCCTTTGAACGAGGATTCCCATTCGGAGTGCAGGAGCACTAGATTTACCCAACTGATCAGTTTGATCATAGAATCATAGAAAGGTTACAACATGGAAGGAGGCCATTCGGCCCATCAAGTCCCCGCCGGCTCTATGCCAGAGCAATCCAGCTAGTCCAACTCCCTCAAAATATTTGCCTTTCCAGCACTTATCCAGTTCCCTTTTGAAGGCCATGATTGAATCTGCCTCCACCACCCCCTCGGGCAGTGCATTCCAGATCCTAACCACTCGCTGTGTAAAAAAGTTTTTCCTCATGTCACCTTTGGTTCTTTTGCCAATCACCTTAAATCTGTGTCCTCTGGTTCTTGACCCTTCCACCAATGGGAACAGTTTCTCTCTATCTCCTCTGTCTAGACCCTTCAGGATTTTGAATACCTCTATCAAATCTCCTCGCAACCATCTCTGCTCCATGTTAAACTTTATTATTCTATGTTCGCTTTCCCCTTACTGGCCTGTTACAAGTTTCTGATGAGCATTTCCTCTCGTGGCTTCCTTGACGTCTGGGCCAAGAAGGAGTCACAAAGTACATTTACCATCTCTAACTCTAAACCACTCGGATATCCCCAGTTTATATTACACTGATTGAAGTCTCCCATTAAAATAACTTTCCTGTTCTCACATATCCTTTCAATCTTCTGATAGAGCAAATTGTCCTCCTTGTCCTACTGGTCTAGCATCGCCCTAGTATTAGTGTGGATTTTTTTTTGCATGATGAATAACCAGAGTAGTTCATCTTTCAGCTTTTCACCTCCTACAGGATCAACTTTGTTTACCTCCCAGGTGTCCCTGACATATAAGGCTACACCATCTCCTTTGTTGTCCACTCTATCTTTTCTAAACACTCTATACTCTTGAATTTTATATTAATTTCCCACAGCCTCCAGTTCCGACATCTTCCACAGTAATTTTATTCTGAACTGTAGTAATAGTCTTTCAATAGCTAAAGCCCGTGGTCATTAAATTCCAAACATTCCCCACATGGGCTCAGCCAGATGATGGCTGAAATAAAGGAATGCCAAAGGGGCAGAAGACCAAAAGTGCAGGCACCATCATGAAGCTCTTGAGATAACAATCACTGGGAAACATTATAAAATACAAAGGGCATAAACAGCACATATATTCTGAGTGAAATGCAGTCTGATGGCCTATTTACTTTTGAAAGAAGCCAAGTGCTGATGCCTCCTATAACATAATCACAGGCTACATTACTAGTCCTGATTTTGAGGTAATTTTATTAATTTGCACTCCCAAAATGTGCTGCTGGCAGGCAAAGCCCCATGCCAGGACCATAAATTCATAACATTATCTCTTTTATTTATAGATGTATATATGGAATCAGTAATTGGTCCGTTGGTAAATACACTGAGCTATTTAGATCACAAAGGTCCTAGATTCAATCCCTGGTCTGGATTAAGAACATAAGAAATAGGATCAGGAGTAGGCCATACAGCCTCTCGAACCTGTTCCACCATTCAATAAGATCATGGCTGATCTTCGACCTCAAATCCACTTTCCCGCCCGATCCCCATATCCCTTGATTCCCCTCGAGTTCAAAAATCTATCTATCTCAGCCTTGAATATACTCAACAACTGAACATCCACAGCCTTCTGGGGTAGACAATTCTAAAGATTCACAACCTTTTGAGTGAAGAAATTGGTGCTAATTTTAGCCAGCACTGCGAAAGGTTTCATTGGAACTGACCTCAGTCCTTTGGAATTAATAGAGGAAATCTCAGCCAAAGTTGGGAAGGTTGCACATTGAGTGGGAACAGGTTTAAACTCACTTGCCGTCTCCCTTAGCTCCCCTTCCACTCCCCCCACCCCGTCAGTCAAATAACCTGCCAGCACTCACTTCCTTGGCTCATCCCTGAGGTACTTCAGGATAGCTGGAATCTGTGGAAACACACCCAACATGAAGCAGCACACACAGGAAGGGAGGGGAGAAAATGAAGTGATGAGTTCCTGATTAGTAATAATTGAAGGTTAACAAAAAGCAACTAAATGTATATTTTAATGCAGTAAGAGCAACATTGTTGTGTTGGGCCTGACCAACACGTAAAACCAAGAGAAGAGCAACAAAGGTCAACTAGCTATGAAATTATATCTATTTAAAGGGCAATGATGTGATTCAGTTGGGCACAATCTGATCAATTATTTAAAATCTATCCCAATTAAATTGGATTGAATAATTTAACCAGAGGCAGTACAGCAGCAAATTGCTGTCAGTCTATTGCTGTATTTTCAATAGTTATGTAAATGTTCTTCATACAAACATGATTTTATTTCAGCTGAACTGAATACATAGTAATGTTATTCCTTCTCCCCTTCCCCTTTCCCCTGAGACAGTAGTGACTGGTTCTGTTGTTTTTCTTTGACTATTAGATTTTAGTCTGCTTTGTGACTAATTCTATCCTCGATATACACAGAATCTGAAGAGGTTACTAGAATGTATCGGAGAAACAGCTAATAAGAATATAATAATAAATTAATTTGAGCTCTCTCTGAAGATTATTTATAAACATTTTATACTGGTCGAAAGCAGGAGTACAGAATCGCATGAATAATAAAGGAGGTACAGTACTACTATTATATAATAGTGTAAATATGGGGATGGGATTACAAAAAATACAGAATGTGTCCAAAATACACGTATTGAATGAGGTCAATGTTTAGAGGCCGATCAATCACATGCGGAAACATTTTCTCTCTTTGTCTATAAAGAATGAGCTTATGATTTTGTTACACATAGAGATATATTTTGAGTCTCCGCTTCTGGCCAAACTGATTACTAAAGTTAGACATATCCAAGGTCGGGATCAGTATGTTCTACAAGATAAAGTAAATCTCATTCCTTACTTTTTTACATTGAATTTATGGCACAGAAACAGGCCATTCGGCCCAACAGGTCTATGCCGGTGTTTATCTTCCACATGAGACTCGTCCTGCCTTGCTTCATCTCACCCTATCAACATATCATAGAACCATAGAACCATAGAAAAGATACAGCACAGAAGGGGGCCATTCAGCCCATCGTGTCCACGCTGGCTCGAAGAACAACCAGGTGCCCATTCTAATCCCACCTTCCAGCACCCGGTACGTAGCCCTGCAGCTTACAGCACTTTAGGTGCAGGTCCAGGTACTTTTTTAAAGAGTTGAGGGTTCCTGCCTTTACCACTAATTTGGGCAGTGAATTCCATACACCCACCACCCTCTAGGTAAAAAAGTTTTTCCTCATGTCCCCTCTAATCCTTCCGCCAATCAGCTTAAATCTATGTCCTCTAGTTCTTGAACTCTCCGCTAGGGGAAGCAGGTACTTTCTGTCTACTCTATCTGTGCCCCTCATAATTTTGTACACCTCAATCAAGTCACCCCTCAACCTCCTCTGCTCTGAGGAAAACAACCCCAGCCTATCCAATCTCTCCTCATAGCTGCAATTTTCAAGCCCTGGCAACATTCTTGTAAATCTTCTCTGCACTTTCTCCAGAGCAATTACGTCCTTCCTGTAATGTGGTGACCAGAACTGTGCACAATACACCAGCTTTGGCCTTACCAGCGTTTTATACAGTTCCATCATTACATCCCTGCTTTTGTATTCTATACCTCGGCTAATAACGGAGAGCATTCCGTATGCCTTCTTCACAACCTTATCTACCTGTACTGCCACCTTCAGGGACCTGTGCACATGCACTCCAAGGTCTCTCACTTCCTCTACCCCTCTCAATATATTCCTGTTTACTGCGTATTCCCTTTTACTGTTTGCCCTTCCTAAGTGCATTACCTCACACTTCTCCAGGTTGAAATCCATTTGCCACTTTTACGCCCATTCCACCAACCCATTGATATCTTCTTGGAGTCTACAGCTATCCTCTTCACTATCAACTACACGGGCAATTTTTGTGTCGTCTGCAAATTTGCCAATTATGCCCCCTACATTCAAGTCCAAATCATTAATATATACCACAAACAGCAAGGGACCCAACACTGAGCCCTCTGGCACACCACTGGAAACAGATTTCCATTTGCATTCTCCTTCTATTCCTTTCTTCCTCATGCACTTATCTAGCTTCCCCTTAAATGGATCTATACAATTCGCCTCAACCACTCCATGTGGTAGCGAGTTTCACATTCTCATCACTCTCTGAGTGAAGATGTTTCTCCTGAATTCCTTATTGGATTTATTAGTCATGATGTGGAGATGCCGGTGATGGACTGGGGTGGACAAATGTAAGGAATCTTACAACACCAGGTTATAGTCCAACAGTTTTATTTGAAAATCACAAGCTTTCGGAGGCTTTCTCCTTCGTCAGGTGAAGAGTGGGATTCCATGAAGGTTACCCTATATATAATTGTAAACAATTTTACAACACCAAGTTATAGTCCAACAATTTTATTTGAAATTCACAAGCTTTCGGAGGCTTCCTCCTTCCTCAGGTGAATGTTGTGGAAATGAAATCCTCGAACCCTTCGCATTTATAAATCACAGAACAATACCTGGTGACTACAGATAGTCTTTCCAACTGCCTGTTGCCAAGGCAATCACAGTGTGCAGACAGAGAGGTGTTAACTACAAGTCCACCGAATATACAAACCACCAAAAAAAAACAGAGAGAGAGAGGCAGAAACATAGAAAAGACAGCAAATGACCCGTTATATTAAAAACAGATAACATTTGTTCGCTGGTGGGGTTATGTGTAGCGTGACATGAACCCAAGATCCCGGTTGAGGCCATCCTCATGGGTGCGGAACTTGGCTATCAATTTCTGCTCGACTATTTTGCGTTGTCGTGTGTCTCGAAGGCCGCCTTGGAGTATGCTTACCCGAAGGTCGGTGGCTGAATGTTCTTGACTGCTGAAGTGTTCCCCGACTGGGAGGGAACCCTGTTTTTAATACAATGGGTCATTCTCTCTCTTTCTCTTCCTTTCGGATGTTTCTCTCTCTCTCTCTCTGTCTTTTGTTCTGACCGTTTGTATATTCAGTAGTCCTGTATGTAATGTCTCTCTGTCTGAACACTTTGATTGCCTTGACAACGGGCCGTTGGAAAGATTATCTGTAATCACCAGGCATTGTTCTCTGACTATATATGCAGTAACCTTCATGGAATCCCACACTTCACCTGACGAAGGAGAAAGCCTCTGAAAGCTTGTGATTTTCAAATAAAACTGTTGGACTATAACCTGGTGTTGTAAGATTCCTTGGATTTATTAGTGACTGTCTTATATTCATGGCCCCTAGTTTTGGACTCCCCCACAAGTGGAAATGTCTTCTCTGCATCTACCCTATTGTACCCCTTCATAATTTTAAAGATCTCTATCGGGTCACCTTTTAGTCTTCTCTTTCCTAGGGAAAAACACCCCAGCCTGTTCAGTCTTACCTGATAGCTGAACCCTCTCAGTTATGGTATCATTCTAGTAAACCTTTTTTGCACCCACTCCAGTGCTTCTATATCCTTTTGGTAATATGGAGACCAGAACTGTGTGCAATACTTGTAGAGGCACAGCGTAAGCAACCACCATGGAATATGGGGAGGAAGGAGGGAATGAAGATATTGATTCTCAATATAAAGTGTATCTCTAGCTCCTAAGTCCAGTCCCAATATCCTCAGAGAACACAAACATGATGGGAGCTGAATGTGGAGACGAGATTCTTGGCTGCACATTTCGTCTTCAGGTTTCCAGGAAAGAGTTGAAATAAGGGGAAATCCATCCTTTTAAAGATACAGGGAATGCATAATATTTTCAGATTAGACTATTGACCATAATGTTGGAAACGTTACCATCACCTCCAAGTTCCCTCCAAGTCACAAACCATCTCGACTTGGACATATATCACGCCATTCCTTTATCGCCGTTTGGTTAAAATCCTGGAATGCCCTACCTAAACAGCACTGTGGGAGTACTTTCACTACATGGACTGCAGCGGTTTAAGAAGATGGCTTACCACCACCTTCTCAAGAGCAACTAGGGATGGGCAATAAATGCCGGTGACACCCATGTCCCAAGAATGAATAAAGAAAAAGATCATGGAAGTACCGCTTTAAGGTTCTGTCCAGATGATCCCAAGCATGGAGAATTTAGACAAAACCTACACATGGGAATCAGAGCCCAAGGAACAAATTGCCTCAGTTATGACACTCATGAGGAAACCCAAAGCTGCACTTAGGACTACTGCTAAGCCTCTGCACTCCCAGAACATAATGTAAATCGCATTGAGAGAACCCTATCATGCATAAATGAGGGGCACCTCAGAAAACCAGGGAGGTGTCCTCTGTCTGCCGGAAATATGAAATGTGCTGGTGCAAATGCACTTGCACCGCTGATGCACTCCCAATGGAATTTCCATGCCATAGTGACTTTCATGTAATATAACATCTGAAGGGACGACGTTTCCTCAGAGGAGCTGATTCCTTCTGAGGGTGCACCATCATAGGACACATGCTTACCCGGTGCCAGCGCAGATACGTGTAATTTGATGGGTCCTCTTAGTCAGTTAGGTGGATTTTCACCTGGTGAATCACAGATTACAAGTGAGCACGAGCAGCGAGTGTGGTAGGGACAGCTGTGGAGAGTCCACACCAAGGGGCACACACCTCTCCACACTCTGCTCAGATGGACATAAATGCTGAACCCCAGGGGCCATCATTGATAAGGAGAATCATAGAGAGGCAGCAGCAAATTTGTGAGGTACTGGCAATCGTGCCTTGCACACTCTCCACAATAACAGAGAGGATGGAGGAGTCCAACTCAAGCATTTGTGGATTGATGTCACAGGTCATTGCGAGGATTTCTTCCATGTATAGAGTGGCCTCCTCGATGGAACTTCAATCAAGGCAATCTAATCATTCCATGCAGGCCCTGACCATGGCCGTGCCAACAAGTCTGCCGCCTTAAACAGGATGGCAGATACCTTAGCCGTGGCCTTACAAGGCATCACTGATCTGCACCAACTTGTTCCCCCACAGAGAGGTAGGAGTGATGTGCCACTGGCCCAGGAGAGGGATGATGGTGAAAGGGGGCATGGAAGTGGGAACTCCACTCAAAGCGCTCCCACATCTCACTCGTTGCCCCCCCCTCCACCGCCTCAACTAGTGCCCCTAATGCTGCCTCCTCTCCCAATGTCTGAGTCTGCCGCTACACAGGTGCAGGTGAAACAGTCTTTGGCTGGGTCCACATGGGCTCAAACATCCAGAGGTCGTCGACCAAGAGCATCTCAAAAGTCATAGCAGGAATCAGAGCAGCAAGTCAGAGCAGAGCTCTGTGCAGCAAGTCAGAGCAGGGATCAGAGCAGTCTGCCTCTAACTTTGCTGAATCCAAAGGGGTTGCACCATGTAGGAGTGCTGGTGAGTACTGAAGGGCGCCTCCGGATCTGTCCAGATACCTGAAGTGCATCTTGAGCATGCCGATGGCTTGTTCGATGACACATCTGATTGTCATATGGCTGTCGTTGTACCGCTCCTGGTGTTCATTGGTAGGGTTCCTCACAGGTGTCTTCAGCCAAGTTTGAAGGGGGTATCCTTTGTCGCCTAGCAGCCACCCTTTAAGGTTGGTTCCAGGTACGAACAGGTCGGGGATGTTGGTCTGCCGCAGTATGAAAGCATCATATCTGCTCCCAGGAAACCTGGCGCAGACCTGCATGAACCTTTTCTTGTGGTTGTACACCAGGTGAACATTGATGGAATGAAATCCCTTGCAGTTGATGAATACTCCTGGTTGATCTGGTGGTCCTCGGATTGCCAAGTGTGTGCAGTCGATGGCACCCTGCACCTGTGGGAAGCCAGCCAGAGATGCAAATTTGAGTGCCCGTTCATTCTGGCTATTGTCATCACAGCGGAAGTTTACATACCTCCCAGCCCTGGCAAACGATTCATCTGTCACCTGCTGTATGCATTTATGTGCAGCCGACTGCGTGACACTCAATAATTCTCTGGTAGCACCCTGGTAGAAACCAGAGACAAAAAGTTTGATGGCAGTGGTACTGCATGGCCACCAGGTCCAGCAGGGAACACATCGTCTAGGAGGTTGCAGATATCTGCAACCACCTGAAGTGACAAGCTCAGCCTTCGGAAGCATTGTTCTTCCAAGAGGTCAAGGAAGCTGAGCATCTGTCTGTAGATCCTGTTACACGGGTAGTGCCTCCTGTGAACTTGACATCTTTGTAGCTTCTTCTCTGTTGTCCACCTGCAGCTCCATCCATAGCACAACCTTGCTGCTATGGATGCTGATTGTCTTCCTCTCCTGAAGTCCAATCTAAAGCAGCCATGACCCCACCCATCCAGAACACCTCCAAATTGTACAAATAAGTCTTTCACAACAAGAACTCTCACCAAACCGTTTCCCAGAGGGAACTGAGAAAGCAGCTGTGAGCACTGAGCCTTTATTCATATTGGCACACCTGACCTTTAACCATCCTCATGAAGTGCTGCTCAATCTCGCCTCCATTTTACTGATGAGTTTCCCAAGTCCTGGGAACCCCTTGCAGGAGGCGTTAATTTCAAATTGCTGCCAATTGCTGTTAAAAATCCCCCCCCCCCCCCATGGAGTCGGGAACAAATAATAAACCAGAGTTAGATGGTATGGATGGAACATAGGGCAGGAGAAGACTGCATTTACAGAGTAATCATTCTCATACCTGAATAGGGATCGACAGGCATTCACAGCCATGTGGTCATTCTGCACATGTGTACCAAAATAATGAGCTTTTGATGAGGTTTCATGGCCTGTCCTCACCTGACCTCAAATCACAAAAGTCCTGCAGCTCTGGAGTAAATTTTTTTTAAAAAATGTTATAAGCCCACATTCACTCACACCAAAGGATAATTCCTGTTAGTAAAAGACGGAAAAAAACTCTTTCTGAGTGTGCCTGTGGGTTTGCTATCTTTGTCTGTTTCTCTGCCAGGCCTTTCATCTCTCACCCACGTGACATTACCGATACAGTATCAATCGCATGATGAAGTATTGGTTTTGGACCCGGTCTATATGGAAAAACATGCAGGTGAGCTGAGCTGCAAAAGGACAGTGGTAGTACAGCAGAGGTCAGGTGCGTCAGCCATTCACACCACGCCCAGGGCAAAAGCCGACTATCAGTCATAATGGGCCCAAAAGCTGGTGCTTTCCACCTTGGTGTGATATATGGCTTTGGAGACCTCTGCTGCTGCTGATGAGAAAGGATCAAAGGGTTGCCGATGTCTAAAGACAGAGAAAAGCACAGACTCACATACAGTCAGAGAGAAACATAGATACACAGGGGTAGAGAGAAACATACGTGAATAGAGAGATAAGGTGAGAAAGAGAACCACACACAGGAACATTGGGCAGGTGAGGATAGTGAAAAGAACTTGTGCATTTGTAGCAGTCACACCAGACATCCCAATGCAACTAAAATGGTATCCCTCTGTTGTGAGTGAGGTTGTAGAAATCTTGGTTAAGCTGAGGCTGCTATAATGTGGGTTTGTTTCTTACCTACATAGTTCTCCTCTTTCGTATGACAGTTTTAGGAGTTCAGAACTGCGGTGGGTACAATTGATTTTTCTTTTCTGGCTACGTTGTGATTCGGGCCTTGACCTTATTGGAGCAAGTAAACAAATCAGAGCAGCGTGAAGAGAAGTCAATGTTACAGTGGGATTTTAAAAACCCACATAAATAATCGCATAGGATAGTTTTCAAAAACAGTATAGTGCGCAAACATTTTAATTGCAGCCGATAGCATTTTAAAATGTCACAACTTTGCATTTCCTAACTGAAAATTTGAAACAGAACACTCATCCATACACACACTTTTCAGCAAGGGTCTCTGGATAATGATGTAGAGTGGGAAGCCCGCTTGATTTTTCTCCCTATCCAAAGATACGAAGGGCAATTGTAGCAACCCCACTGCTGCTCTGACTGAGATCAGCTAACTCAATACAGACTGGGATTCAAACCTGGCACTTTCCTTATCTGTATGGCTTTGCAACAAAAATATCTTTGAGGTTGAAAACACCTAGCTCAACTGTGTAATATCCAAACTATGACATGCAAAATGTCTAGCCTTTCGATACAAGAGCAAATTTTGTCTGCAACTGACTAAAAAAATTAATTTACCCTTTCAAAAGTCTTCAAGTTGAAAGTGGACCCTTTCTGAAGTCTTTCCAAGTTGGGGAAAAGGGGAGAACGGGATGATTTCTAAGAGACCTGTGGTATAATAGAGGTTTTTTTTCATTTTTCTCCATAGCTCTAATAGGATTTCACATGTGATACACACAAGCTACTGCTGGGTTGTCTCCAGAATGACGGGAAGGCTAGTCTGCTGTATGCAATGGAGCAAATGTCTGTTCCTTTAGAACCAACCAGCTGCAGTCCTGAAACCTAAGAAACCAGGCCATTTGTCCTCTGATGTGCTACCCAGAAGTAACTGTAAAATTGAGGTGGTCTCAATGTTAGCATTCATTTGGTCATAACGTCGATAAAGTCTGTCAATTTGTTCTGGTAGCATTTAGTGGCATTTACTATTCTGTTCCAAGAGGCTGGGAGAGTATTCCATCAGGTCAGCTACACTTTAATGCATTTGATGAGAAAGGAGCTGTGTGGCTTATACACACCAGTTAGAAAGGGGAGATCAATACACTTAAATACACAAAACCCTTGTTGGCCAATTTAAAATGGAAATCAAATCAAAGAATAGATTGGACAGCCGACCATGCAGACATTGCTTTATTCTTATTGAGGTTTATTTTATAGCCAGAGTGTTACTACGTTTCCATAGCAGTGGCAACACAGTCATTAAGGATGTTGTCGCATTGGTGATGTGTTGCCACTGCACAAAGAGAATTATCTCTGACAGCAAGGGCAACTATCACTGGAAAAGGACAGAGGGGACAGAGCACATGCTTGCCTGGTGCTCTTATGAAGTGGGAATACCACTGAATCCCGGCTATGAACCCACATCTGATATCAAAATGGGGAATTGATTGTTTTCAGAAGTTGTCTAAGGGTCTAGCAGCTTATATCATTTTGCTTCATCACTCTGAATAGTCTTGCTTGCAATTTAGAGAGAGCACTTCCTAATGGTGAGTCTAAAATGCCATATGGCCAGGATTTTACACTGCTTAGATAAGCCTGGAAATTCCAGTTTGCAGGCAGAACTTCAGTGAAGGGGAGGGTGGCAAATATCATTCCCCTTTTCAAAAATTAAGACAGGGATAAGCCAGGAAATTATAGTCCTGTCAGTCTTCAGTTTTTGTTCAACTACTAGAATCGATAATACATGCTGAAAATTACTAAATACTTGGAGGAAAATGAGTTAATCAGGTCCATTCAATACAGATTTATAATAGGCAGGTTTTGCTTGACCAACCTTGCATAATTCCTGAAAGAAAGGATAAATAAAGGCAATAGAATGCGGTCTATATGGATATTCAAAAAGCATCTGATAAGAGATGTATGGTAAATATAATGGCACAGGCACTTAAGGCCAATGGTGCTAATATTTATGGGGAAGCAGGGAGAGTGTGGGGCAGTACGGTTGTGAGGGGGATACCCCAAAATCCCGGGGATGCAGGGGACCTGCCGCATTTAATTGCAGGACCTCATTATCATTTTTTTTCATTCCATTTCCTGCCCGGCAGTCAGCCAAATTAACAGGCTGGCCGGCTGCCGGGCGGGAAAGCCAGCAGCAGAAGGCCACAGCAGGGGATTGTTGGAGACAGTCCATGGCAATCGGGAAAGATCGAGGTTTGGTGGCGGGGGGGTGGGGGGGGAGGTGGTTGGAGTCTGGCAATCGGGAGGGAGGGAAGGAGGGAGGCTCGGGCTTGGGGGTTGGGGGGGGGGGGCGGTGGGGTCAGCCGATCGTGAGGCAGGCGGCTCAAGTTCAGTGGTTGGATGGGGTGGGGGGGGGTCGGCAGATGGCAGGGCAGACGGTTCGAGCTCGGAGTTTGGAGAGTGGGGGGTCGGCTGATTGCGGCAATGAGAAGAGGCCACAATCGGCCGAAGGCTTGCTTGAGGGGCCGAGGGGAGCACTCCTGCTCCTCTTGGCTCACAAGGAGTGCTCTAAAAAGGGCTTCACTTTCTGCAGCCAGCTGGTCCCATCTCCGTTTCGCTGCCGGATTTCCCAAGACCTGGGAAACATGGCTGGCAACCATTAAATTTAAATCAGGCTCCCAATTGCATAGTAGTAGCTTGATTTAAATATTAAAAGGAAGAGTCCCGGCTCTCCAAGACAGGATATAGGCACACCACGTAACCCGCCGTCATAAAAATGGCAGCATGTGCGTACGTGGCTGGTTGGGGTCGCGTTTCACAATTTTTAATTTTTAACCTGCCCCCCCAGGCCCTCTCCCACCTGTCATGAGGGGGGCGGTTAATATCGACCCCAATGTGTCCACATGGATAGAGAGATTGTTGGAGCACAGAAAGCAAAGTGTAGGAGTTAAAGGAAGTTTCTCGGACTGGAAAGATGTGGTAAGTGGTGTTCCACAGGGTCGGCGTTGGGTCTGCTGTCTACTATTATACACACAAATGATTTGAAGTGAGGGGATAATATCAAAATTTGCTAATGACACCAAACTAGGGAGATATGCCAAATTGTGACAAGGATTGGAAAGACATCAGGAAGATATTGTTAGGCAAATAGATAGGCAATGAGATTACAGATGTAGTTAGGAAAAAATGTGAAGTGAAGTAATACACTTTGGAAGGAAGACTAGTGAAAGAACATATGTCTTAAATGGTAACATTTTAAATGGATTAAGGAGAAGAGGAACCTTGGTGTGCAGAAACAGAAGGTGGAAAGGCAAATAGGTAAGACCGTAAAAAGGCAAATAGAATCCTTGGTTTTGCCTCTAGAGGCATAGAATACAAAAGCAAGGAGGTAATTTTGAATTGTAAAATAATTCACCCATAGAGTATTGTTTAGAGTTTTATGCACCCCATTATAAGAAAGATGTAAAGGCAATGGACAAAGTATAGAGTAGATTCACTAGAATGTTACCTGGAATGAGGGGTTCCAGTTATGAAGAGAGACCATGAGAAGTTAGAGCTTTTCTCACTAGAACTGAAAAGAAATGACCTGATAGAGGCCTTCAAAATTCTGTAGAATTGTGATAGGTTAATAGTGATGGATTTTTTCCATTGGTTGGCAAGATGTTAATAAGAGGACAAAAATTTAAGATTTTCAGGGAAATCACAGAGAGGAGCAAAAACCATAGAGTAGTGATAATGGGGGACTTCAACTATCCTAATATAGACTGGGATGGTAATCACAAAAAGATCTAAAGCAGAGGTTAGAAAAAAATCTTTACATAGAGGAGGATTACAACATGGGTTTCTCTGCCAGAAACAGGTGTTGAAGCAAACTCTATAACTTCTTTTTAAAGGGAATTAATTGCTCGAAGAAGAGGAAATGTATAGAGGAAGAGCGGGATTAACTAGGTAGCTAATATGGAGAAAAATACTGACATGAACTTGCGCTGTATGATTTATTTCTATGCCGTAACATTCTTTGATTCATGATGCAGTGCTTCCATTATCTGCACTGGCATGGCTATTTAATCCCAATATTTAGGATCTACATCCAGTACCTATTCTGTATGATTTGCCTTTCTTTTTCTTTCTGGCTTTTTTTGTGTTGGGAGCAAGTTTTTAAAAACTGATTTTTCATTGGACCTATGAAGGCACGGGGCTGAATTTCTTGTCTGCTGCAATTTCAGCAGACCTTCGGCGGGGAGGGTCTTCTGCCTGCATCCGTGACCCCAGTCCATTTCCTGGTGTCAGGGGCATTTAAGTATTCTGGTCAGGTATTGGGGCTATTTATAGCACTATGAAGACACCGAAATGCCTTAGATTTACATAGAATTTTTAAAGGTAATTGGCAAAAGAACCAGAGGTGAGATGAGGAGAATGTTTGTTATGCAGCGAGTTGTTATGATCTAGAATGCATTGCCAGAAAGGGCGGTGGAAGCAGATTCAATAATAACTTTCTAAAGGGATTTGGATAAGTATTGAAGAGGAACAATTTTCAGGGCTAGGGGAACGAGCTGGGGACTGGGACTAATTGGATAGCTTTATCAAAGCGCCAGCACAGACACGATGGGCCAAACAGCCTCCTTCTGTGCTGTATCATTCTATGATTCTATGAATTTACAGCACAGAAACAGGCCATTTGATCCAACTGGTCTTTGCTGGTGTTTATACTCCACACAAGCCTCTTCCCACCTCAGGTGTTGCAGGGAGGGAAATCACTGGTACCTTGTTGCAGCAGATGTAGGCCCACAGTCCTAGATGAGTATTTTTTAAAAAATTAGCACTAGGTGCCCTTCCCTTTCATGCCAGGAAATTGCCTGATGCACAACGAGTGGGCAGCAGCCCTTTACTAGTTGCTGGTGCCCAACAATAGGGCCATGGTGCTCCCGGTACATCATGATAAGATTAAGAGAGAGTACAAGAAAATCTAAGATTGGTTTACAGTGCATGTGTGTAAATGCATGAAGCGCAGCAAGCAAGGTTGGTGAGCTGCAGGCGCAAATAACCACATGGGAGTATGATGTTGTGGCGAAAACAGAGACCTGGCTCAAAAAAGGGCAGGATTGGGTACTAAATGCTCCTGGATACAAGGTGTTCATGAAAGATAGGGAAGGAAAGAAAGGAGGGGGAGCAGCAGTATCGATTAAGGAGAATAGTGCCATGCTGGAGAGAGAGGATGTCCTGGAGGGTTCAAGGACAGAATCTATTTGGTTAGAGTTAAGAAACAATAGAGGTGCCATTACACTACTGGGTGTATTCTATAGGCAACTAACTAGTGGGAAGGATGTAGAGGAGCAAATTTTCAGGGAAATCACAGAGAGAAGCAAAAACCATAGAGTAGTGATAATGGGGGACTTCAACTATCCTAATATAGACTGGGATGGTAATAACATAAGGGGCAAACAGGGGGAATAATTTTTGAAGTGTGTTGAGAAGAACTTTCTTGACCAGTATGTTTCCAACAAGAAAGAAGGCATTGCTGGATTTGGTTCTGGGGAATAAGGCGGGCCAACTGGAGCAAGTGTCAGTGGGGGAACATTAAGGGAACAGTGATCATAGTATCATAAGGTTTAGAAAAGCTATGGAAAAGGACATGGACTACTCTAAAGTAAAAATACTCAATTGGAAGAGAGCCAATTTCAGTGAGATGAGAACAGATCTGGCCCAGGTAAACTGGAATCAAAGATTGGCAGGCAAAACTGTAATTGAACAGTGGCCGGCCTTTAAAGAGGAGATGGTTTGGGTACAATTTAGGTACATTCTCATGAAAGAGAAAGGTCAGGCAACTAAAGCCAGAGCTCCCTGGATGACAAAAGAGATAGAGAGTAAGATGAAGCAGAAAAAAGGGGCGTGTGACAGATGTCAGGTTGATAACACAAGTGAGAACCAGGCTGAATATAGAAAGTTCAGAGGGGAAGTGAAAAAAGAAATAAGAGAGGCAAAGAAAGAGTGAGAATAGACTGGCGGCCAACGTAAAAGGGAATACAAAAGTCTTCTACAGGCATGTAAACAGTAAACGGGTAGTAAGAGGAAGGGTGGGGCTGATAAGGGGCCAAAAAGCAGATCTACTCATGAAGGCAGAGGGCATGGCCGAGGTACTAAATGAGTACTTTGCATCTGTCTTTACCAAAGAAGAAGATGCTGTCAGAGCCTCGGTAGAGGAAGATGTAGTTGAGATACTGGATGGGCTAAAAATTGATAAAGAGGAGGTACTAGAAAGGCTAGCTGTACTTAAAGTAGATAAGTCACCTGGTCCGGATGGGTGCACCCTAGGTTGCTGAGGGAAGTAAGGGTGGAAATTGCAGTGGTATTGGCCATAATCTTCCAAACATGCTTAGATATGGGGGTGGTGCCAGAGGACTGGAGAATTGCTAATGTTGCATCCTTGTTCAAAGTAGGGTGTAAGGATAAACTCAGCAACTATAGGCCAGTCAGTTTAACCTCAGTGGTGGGAAAACTTTTAGAAACGATAATCTGGGACAGAACTAGCTGTCACTTGGACAAGTGTGGATTGATTAGGGAAAGCCAGTATGGATTTGTTAAAGGTAAATCGTGTTTAATTAACTTGATAGAGTTTTTTGATGAGCTAACAGAGAGTGTAGATGAGGGCAATGTGGTGTATACGGACTTTCAAAAGGCGTTTGATAAAGTCCCGCATAATAGGCTTGTCATCAAGATTGAAACCCATTGAATAAAAGGGGCAGCAGTAGCATGGATACAGAATTGGCTAAGTAGCAGGAAACAGAGAGTAGTGGTGAATGGTTGTTTTTCGAACTTGAGGGAGGTATACAGTGGTGTTCCCCAGGGGTTGGCACTAGGACCACTGCTTTTCTTGATATATATTAATGACTTGGACTTGGGTGTACAGGGCATAATTTCCAAATTTGCAGATGAAACAAAACTTGGAAGTATAGTGGACAGTGAGGAGGATAGTGATAGACTTCAAGAGGATATATACAGGCTGGTGGAATGGGCGGACATGTGGCAGATGAAATTTAATGCAGAAAAATGCGAGGTGATACATTTTGGTCAGAAGAATGAGGAGAGGCAATATAAGTCAAAGGGCACAATTCTAAAAGGGGTGCAGGAACAGAGAGATCTGGGGGTATACGTACATAAATCATTGAAGATGTCAGGGCAGGTTGAGAAAGCGGTTAAAAAAGCATACGGGATCCTGGACTTTATAAATAGAGGCATAGAGTACAAAAGGCAAGGAAGTCATGATGAACCTTTATAAAACACTGGTTCGACCACAGCTGGAGTATTGTGTCCAGTTCTGGGCACTGCACTTTAGGAAAGAAGTGAAGGCCTAAGAGAGGGTGCAGAAGAGATTTACTAGAATGATTCAAGGGATGAGGGACTTTGATTACGTGGATAGACTGGAGAAGCAGAGGTTGTTCTCCTTGGAACAGAGAAGGTTGAGAGGAGATTTGATAGAGGTATTCAAAATCAAGAAGGATCTAGAAAAGTAGATACAGAGAAACTGTTCCCATTGGCGGAAGGGTCAAGGACCAGAGGACATAGATTTAATGTGATTGGCAAAAGAACCAAAGGTGACATGATGAAAAAAAATTTTCCACAGCAAGTGGTTAGGATCTGGAATGCATTGCCTGAGGGGGTGGTGGAGGCAGATTGAATCATGGCTTTCAAAAGGGAACTGGATAAGTACTTGAAAGGGAAAAAATTGCAGCGCTACAGGGGAAAGGCAGGGGAGTGGGACTAGCTTGATTGGTCTTGCAGAGAGCCGGCATGGACTCGATGGGCCGAATGGCCTCCTACCGTGCTGTAACCTTTCTATGATTCTATTCTATGAGTGTGCTTGCAGAACGCCAGAAAATTTTGCTTTATCTGGCAAGGCCAGCTGATTTGTACACGTGGCGCCTGCATACTGCTGACACCAGTGACACAATGCTTAGGCCGCAATATCACTTGCATAGAATCGTAGGGATTTCAGCAGCAGAACAGGCCATTTGGCTGATCAGGCATTCAAGTCTCTAATTATAACTATACCCAATCACCCCTATGTATCTAAAGGCATTACAACTGACACTTGTGCCTGAAATGCTCCACAGAATATATGTAAATATGCAACTATTATAAATTTTTAAAAGCTTGCATACCAAAAATCCTTTAAAAATAAATAAAAATTCCCCTTGATTTTTTCCTGTGAGAAAGGAAGTTTGTTAGTAATTGTTCTGTGCTGTGTGAAAGCATGTTCTCCTTGGCACTCGCTGCACAAATTTAGATCACCAACAAGAAAGCACAACAACTTGCATAGACATAGTGCTCCTCACGTAAAACACCTTAGAGTGTTCAACAAGGGGAAAGGTGGAAATCAAACATCAAAAATACAGAGCTCTCAGATGGTTGCAGACAGGGAGGAGAGAGTGTTAAGACAAACTAATTTAGGAAAAGAAGCCCAGAGAGCAAGGGAGTAATAACTAAATGATCAGCTTCCGATAGTGAAGTCCAGGAAATGAGGAAGAAGCAGCAATCCAGAGTCAGAGGAGCAGTTGGTGCTGACAGGGTCATATAGCTAGAGAAGATCACCTAGATAAAGTGGAGCAAGTTAATGGAAGACGTGGAAGATGAGGCCAAAGATCGTGAAGTCTATTCATTGGAGCACAGATGATCATTGGAGCTTGGCAAGGATGTGGGTGATGGCCATGTAACACTTTGTGTGAGAGAGGACATGCTTACAGAGTTCTGGATTAGTTGAAGTTTGTGAAGAGTAGAGGCAGGGTGGCAGGTAAAGAGAGGAATGGAGAGATAAGAAGCCATTATTACTTTCATCACCTGGGCAGTAATCTGTTGGAGCAGATAACCTGACCGTTGTAGAGACCATTCAATTTTCACCCCATTGATTTCATTGGGATGAAAACTAGGTGGGTTCTATAATGGTCAGGTGATCCACTCTGCCAGATTACCCCATAAATGATTGAAGCATGAATTTGGATTTCAGCAGCAGGATGGTAGAAACAAAGTCATGAGTGGGTAGTGTCCCAGAGATGGAAGAATGACATCTTGGTAGTGGACCAGAAGAGGATAGAAAGTTCAGCTTAGGGTCAAGCAGAAAGCCAAGATTACACACCACTGGATTTAACCTGAGAGGGCACTTGGGCAAGTTAATGAAGTTGAGGGCCAGAAGTGCTTTGGTACTGTCAGGAGCAGAAAAGGATGGTTTTGGTCTTGATAACATTGAGCTACAGGAAATTTTTATTCATCCAAGATTTCATGTTGGACTTCAGTTGAAAAGAATAGCAACAGTATTGAAGAAATAGATTTAAATGAGGTAATTAATATTTATTACCTTATTAAAATCTATACTCTCTGGAGTTTAGAAGAATGAGAGGTGATCTCATTGAAACATATAAGATTCTGAGGGGGCTAGACAGGGTAGATTCTGAGAGGTTGTTTCTCCTGGCTGGAGAGTCTTGAACTAGGGGGCATAATCTCAGGAAAAGGGGTCGGCCATTTAAGACTGAGATGAGGAGGAATTTCTTCACTCAGAGGGTTGTGAATCTTTGGAATTTTCTATCCCAGTGGACTGTGGATGCTGAGTCATTGAATATATTCAAGATTGAGATAGATAGATTTTTGGGCTCTAGGGGAATCAAGGGATACGGAGATCGGGCGGGAAAGTGGAGTTGAGGACAAAGATCAGCCATGATCTTATTGACTGGCGGAGGAAGCTCAAGGGGCTGTATGGCCTACTCCTATTTCTTATGTTCTTATGTTCTTATTTGAATGTACAAAAGCAGTTGCAAAATTGAGAAAGTGAACCAGCCCACAAGGCACTGTGATGCACCAAGACGTAATAAGGTCGTGTGAGGCATTTTTAGACACTGACAGCACCTTTGGGGGATTGTAAGGCATTTTGGGTACAGTGAAGCACTATGTGAGCACTGATAGATACTATAAAACACTGAGACATAATATGGACACTGTGATAAATAGAGGCTGTAAGCCACAGCAATGAGCTGTGAAACACTCAAGGTACTACAAAAAGTTGCAAGTTATTGGAAGGGACTGTAAAACACTGAGAGGAACTGCATGGCACGGTGAGACACGTGAGGTGAACAAAAGAAAAATGAAAGGGGATTCTATACTTCACCAGAATGGGCGTTAATTGACAAATGAATTTCAATATAGATAAGTGTGAGGTGGTACATTTTAGTAGGAAGAATAAGGAGGCCATATATTGCTTGGATAATAAGAGTCTAAATGGGGTAGAGGAGCAAAGGGACCGAGGGGTAAAGATACACTAATCACTGAAAGTTATGACGCAGGTTAATAAGGTAACAAAAAAAGTAAACAAAACAGTGGGGTTCATTTCTAGAAGGATAGAATTAAAAAGCAGAGAAGTTATGTTAAACTTGTATGGAACCTTGTTCAGACCACGCTTGGAGTACTGTGCACAGTTCTGGAGGGTGATTTTAACCCCCAAGAACGGGTGGGTTGGGGGCAGATGGGAGTTGAAAATAGTTGTTTTTTGGGTCGCGACTGCAACCCAGTTTCACTTCCGGGTTTAACGTGGGCGGATAAAAGTATAGGCTTCATACTGGCAACGTAAAGTCCGAAAATGTTGCCGTTGTGACCCAAAAAAACAACTATTTTCAACTCCCAAACGCCCCCCCGCAACCCACC
This sequence comes from Heptranchias perlo, assembly GCF_035084215.1. Lineage (NCBI taxonomy): Eukaryota > Metazoa > Chordata > Chondrichthyes > Hexanchiformes > Hexanchidae > Heptranchias > Heptranchias perlo. The sequence goes on from NC_090327.1 coordinate 108,532,603, forward strand.
CGTTTTTGGGGGTTAAAATCATCCCCTGGTCTCCATATTATAAAAAGGATATAGAGGCAAAGGAGAAGGTGCAAAAAAGATTCACAAGGATGATACCAGAACTGAAAGGATATAACTAACAGGAAAGGCTGAACAGGCTGGGGCTCTTTTCTCGAGAAAAGAGAACGTTGAGAGGTGACCTGATAGAGTTCTTTAAAATTATGAAAAGGTTTGATAGGGTAGACGTAGAGAAGACGTTTCCATTTGTGGTGGAGACCAAAACTAGGGGAGATAAGTATAAGATAGTCACCAATAAATCCAATGGGGAATTCAGGAGAAACTTCTTTACCCAAAGACTGGTAAGAATGTGGAACTCGCTACCACAAAGAGTAGTTGAGGCGAATAGCACAGATACATTCAAGGGGAAGCTAGATAAACACAAGAAGGAGAAAGGAATAGAAGGATATGCAGATAGGGTTAGATGAAGAGGGATGGGAGGAGGCTCATGTGGAGTATAAACACCAGTACAGACCAGTTGGGCTGAATGGCCTGTTTCTGTGCTGTACCTTCCATGTAATTTTTTTTTTTATTCATTCATGGGATGTGGGCGTCGCTGGCGAGGCCAGCATTTATTGCCCATCCCTAATTGCCCTCGAGAAGGTGGTGGTGAGCCGCCTTCTTGAACCGCTGCAGTCCGTGTGGTGACGGTTCTCCCACAGTGCTGTTAGGAAGGGAGTTCCAGGATTTTGACCCAGCGACAATGAAGGAACGGCGATATATTTCCAAGTCGGGATGGTGTGTGACTTGGAGGGGAACGTGCAGGTGGTGTTGTTCCCATGCGCCTGCTGCTCTTGTCCTTCTAGGTGGTAGAGGTCGCGGGTTTGGGAGGTGCTGTCGAAGAAGCCTTGGCGAGTTGCTGCAGTGCATCCTGTGGATGGTGTACACTGCAGCCACAGTGCGCCGGTGGTGAAGGGAGTGAATGTTTAGTGTGGTGGATGGGGTGCCAATCAAGCGGGCTGCTTTATCTTGGATGGTGTCGAGCTTCTTGAGTGTTGTTGGAGCTGCACTCATCCAGGCAAGTGGAGAGTATTCCATCACACTCCTGACTTGTGCCTTGTAGATGGTGGAAAGGCTTTGGGGAGTCAGGAGGTGAGTCACTCGCCGCAGAATACCCAGCCTCTGACCTGCTCTCGTAGCCACAGTATTTATATGGCTGGTCCAGTTCAGTTTCTGGTCAATGGTGACCCCCAGGATGTTGATGGTGAGGGATTCGGCGATGGTAATGCCGTTGAATGTCAAGGGGAGGTGGTTAGACTCTCTCTTGTTGGAGATGGTCATTGCCTGGCACTTATCTGGCGCGAATGTTACTTGCCACTTATGAGCCCAAGCCTGGATGTTGTCCAGGTCTTGCTGCATGCGGGCTCGGACTGCTTCATTATCTGAGGGGTTGCGAATGGAACTGAACACTATGCAGTCATCAGCGAACATCCCCATTTCTGACCTTATGATGGAGGGAAGGTCATTGATGAAGCAGCTGAAGATGGTTGGCCCTAGGACACTGCCCTGAGGAACTCCTGCAGCAATGCCCTGGGGCTGAGATGATTGGCCTCCAACAACCACGACCATCTTCCTTTGTGCTAGGTATGACTCCAGCCACTGGAGAGTTTTCCCCCTGATTCCCATGGACTTCAATTTTACTAGGGCTCCTTGTTGCCACACTCGGTCAAATGCTGCCTTGATGTCAAGGGCAGTCACTCTCACCTCACCTCTGGAATTCAGCTCTTTTGTCCATGTTTGGACCAAGGCTGTAATGAGGTCTGGAGCCGAGTGGTCCTAGCGGAACCCAAACTGAGCATCGGTGAGCAGGTTATTGGTGAGTAAGTGCCGCTTGATAGCACTGTCGACGACACCTTCCATCACTTTGCTGATGATTGAGAGTAGACTGATGGGGCGGTAATTGGCCGGATTGGATTTGTCCTGCTTTTTGTGGACAGGACATACCTGGGCAATTTTCCACATTGTCGGGTAGATGCCAGTGTTGTAGCTGTACTGGAACAGCTTGGCTAGAGGCGCAGCTAGTTCTGGAGCACAAGTCTTCAGCACTACAGCTGGGATGTTGTCGGGGCCCATAGCCTTTGCTGTATCCAGTGCACTCAGCCGTTTCTTGATATCACGTGGAGTGAATCGAATTAGCCGAAGACTGGCTTCCATGATGGTGGGGATATCGGGAGGAGGCTGAGATGGATCATCCACTCGGCACTTCTGGCTGAAGATGGTTGCAAACGCTTCAGCCTTGTCTTTTGCACTCACGTGCTGGACTCCGCCATCATTGAGAATGGGGATGTTTGCAGAGCCTCCTCCTCCCCCCGTTAGTTGTTTAATTGTCCACCACCATTCACGACTGGATGTGGCAGGACTGCAGAGCTTTGATCTGATCCGTTGGTTGTGGAATCGCTTAGCTCTGTCTATAGCATGTTGCTTCCGCTGTTTAGCATGCATGTAGTCCTGAGTTGTAGCTTCACCAGGTTGGCACCTCATTTTTAGGTACGCCTGGTGCTGCTCCTGGCATGCTCTTCTACACTCCTCATTGAACCAGGGTTGATCCCCTGGCTTGTTGGTAATGGTAGAGTGAGGAATATGGCGGGCCATGAGGTTACAGATTGTGGTGGAATACAATTCTGCTGCTGCTGATGGCCCACAGCGCCTCATGGATGCCCAGTTTTGAGATGCTGGATCCATTCTGAATCTATCCCATTTAGCACGGTGGTAGTGCCACACAACACGTTGGATGGTGTCCTCAGTGCGAAGACGGGACTTCATCTCCACGAGGACTGTGCGGTGGTCACTCCTACCAATACTGTCGTGGACAGATGCATTTGCGACAGGTAGATTGGTGAGGACGAGGTCAAGTCAGTTTTTCCCTCGTGTTGGTTCGCTCACCACCTGCCGCAGGCCCAGTCTGGCAGCTATGTCCTTCAGGACTCGGCCAGCTCGGTCAGTAGTGGTGCTACCGAGCCACTCTTGGTGATGGACATTGAAGTCCCCCACCCAGAGCACATTTTGTGCCCTTGTTACCCTCAGTGCTTCCTCCAAGTGGTGCTCAACATGGAGGAGGACTGATTCATCAGCTGAGGGAGGACGGTAGGTGGTAATCAGCAGGAGGTTTCCTTGCCCATGTTTGACCTGATGCCATGAGATTTCATGGGGTCCAGAGTCAATGTTGAGGACTCCCAGGGCCACTCCCTCCTGACTGTATATCACTGTACCGCCACCTCTGGTGGGTCTGTCCTGCCAGTGGGACAGGACATACCCAGGGATGGTGATGGAAGAGTCTGGGACGTTGGATGAAAGATATGATTCTGTGAGTATGGCTATGTCAGGCTGTTGCTTGACTCGTCTGTGGGACAGTTCTCCCAATTTTGACACAAGTCCCCAGATGTTAGTCAGGAGGACCTTGCAGGGTCGACTGGGCTTGGTGTTTTGCCGTTGTCGTGTCCGGTGCCTAGTGGTCCGATGCCGGGTGGTCCTTCCGGTTTTATTCTTCTTATGACTTTTCGTAGCGAGATTTTACAACTGAGTGGCTTGCTGGGCCATTTCAGAGGGCAATTAAGAATCAACCACATTGCTGTGGGTCTGGAGTCACATATAGGCCAGACCGGGTAAGGACGGCAGGTTTCCTTCTCTCAAGGACATTAGTGAACCAGATGGGTTTTTATGACAATCTGGTAGTTTCATGGCCATCATTACTGATACTAGTATTTTAATTCCAGATTTTTATTTAATTAAATTGAATTTAAATTCGCCAGCTGCCGTGGCAGGATTTGAACTCATGACTCTGGATTTTAGTCCAGGCCTCTGGATTACTAGCCCAGTAACATAACCACTATGCTACCGTACCCGGGGTCCCTGTACTTTGGATTCTCTATGTAACCTGTGCTCTTTGCAGATAGAACATAAGAACAGCATAGTGCCTCCACTCTGTTTGCTCCCAAATGACATTATCAGCTGCATCAAACCAAGGCCCAGACAGCATATCTGTTTTGAATTTCCTGGATCGGTGTAAATTGAAATAAATGCTGAAATGTACATCAGTTTTATGCCAATCTTGCCAACCAGTACTTACGCCAAAATATCCTGCCAATCTCTGGAACATAAGAACCGGCGTAAACAAGCAGAAACCAGTGTAAACAATCATTGCCTGAGGAAAGCGCAGAACTTATGCCATATTCCTTCTTTAAGTCTCTCTTTGCCTATGAAAATTGAAGTTTGAAACTATCATTTATGCACATCAGGCACAGCATTTTCAAGAAAGTGCAATCGTGGAAGCTTTTCAAATTTTAATGTAACACTTTCTGATGCCATGGAAAAGCATTCAAAGATATAGAGAATACAGTGCAGCTCTCAGTAAGGAATTTTTTTTAAAAATCACCCAAAAAATCACTGTAAAACTCCATGGTGGCTTTGGTCCCTGCTGTGCCTAAGTTTTCTGGCTTCAATCTACACCCGCAGCAAATTGGCTAAATGGGGGAAATTTGCGTCAGCTGCTCTTTTGCGTGGGGTGGAATTATGTTAATGAGAGACGCAGGATTTCGCTGAATTGGAGCAAAAGATCGAGGAAACTCAGGCTTGGCATAAAAATTGGCATAAGTTGCTTCCACTAATTGTTCTTACTCATGCTAATTAGTGCTGCTTGCATGCAAAACATACCAATTCACGGTTAAAGCACAAAAAAGATCAAATTAGGCCCACTGCCTATTATAGTTAGATTAATCTAATCTTCGATGTAGCCAGGCGAATTCAGTAAATGAGTTAGGAGTTCAGCATATATTTAGAATGTAATTATTTGATCATTTCGAAATCCCTCCATGTTCACCATTGCAACCTCCTTCACCCCTACACATCAGCTCGCAGCTTCTATTATTCTAACTCTGGCCTACTATGTGTTTCCAACCCCTTCTTCTGCCCATTATCTGTGGCAAAATCTTCAGTCATCAGGTCCCTACACTTTGGATTCTCTTGTCATACTCTCCTCCTTACTAATTTTTTTCGACCACTTCTTTGGTCACCTCCCCAAAATCTTCCCTAAACTTCAGTGCAGTATTCCCCACCTCACCCCTCATTAAGCACCTTGGAACATTCATGTAACTGTACAATTGGAAATTGTTGTAATGTGATGCTATGTAATCAAGAACCCAGTGAAGAGAACTCACACAATAACGAATGGGAAGGGAAGCATATATGGTGAGCTTTATCAGGCGGAAAAGGCACATGCTAAAATAATTGCGGACATGGATGAAAATCTCCATATCATTGTGTTTGCCAAACCTTTTTTATCTGTTTACATTCACACAGCACGGTGAGGTTATTCTTATTTAAATGAATCATCGAGTTACTTAAGCACAATCTCTCTCTCCCCAAATAAAGGTTCGCAAACATTTTTTCATGAAGACGATGACTCTTTGGAAAAAAATCTTTATTCTTATCAAAACAGGCATCTCCTTTTGATCTGGGGAAGAAAGTGACCTTTTCCCACCTTGTGATATCTGTAATTTCATCATACCAACACAAGCACAACAGAAACTGTATGAATGAACGAATGACTGTTTATTAATACTTGTATGGAATAAGTAGAATAAATCAAAGTGTTACACAGGGCATTGGCACCCAAAGAAACTCTTGCCTCAGAAACAAAGATGGCTCCCGAACAGATGATTATTCAATTGCTGTTATATCACAGTGGAAACCAAAGCCACAACATAGAGAATCTGAATCTGCTGGACACTCCAAATACTGGCTATTTTAAAATTTTATTATAAGGTCACAACAGTTAATCTGCCAAGCTCTCCATGTTTACTTTTTTAACTTTAGTTTTAGTGATCTTTTTTCACCTCAGTCATTTGTTTAGCATAAATGGTTTTCATATATACTTCAAAAATATAACATTATTGATCGCGCCAGCAGGGGTGTTCCTTTTACAGCCGAGGCATCAGATAGTCCTTCAGTTCATTAAACACTATCGTTGTAGGTGTTCATACACAGGCTCCACTCCAAAGCTTGTGAGTTTGATGAGAAAATTGTGAACTGCTGTCCATCACAAGAGGATATTGACATGGATACTGGCATGTAGTGAGGAGCAGCAGCTTCAGACCAACTCTCATCTGAATTGAAACAAGATTTTCTGTTTCCTGTTATTAACTGTGCATTTTGTGTTCTGATCAGTACATCAACACAGATTCCCAGCACAATTTAAACTAACGCAATAGGAATTCACCAAATGCTTCAGAAGAATAATATAATTTTAAAAAAAACAAGGTACAGGGAAAGGCCTGTCAGCTCTTTCTGATTAACTATATTCAATTTATATTGTCATGGACTTTGCCATGGGAGCAATGAGGAACAGGCAAAACCTCCGGAAGAGAAAACCCTGAAATTTTCCCCTAGCCCCTAGGGGACAATGTGCATATCAACCTAAGGTTCTAATGGGCAGGATTTTAACTGTGAAAAACGGGTGGATTGGGCGCCGGGGGGGGGGCATTGAAAATTGCAACAATTTCAGACCCACCCCCAATCTGCCTCCAACCTGCCTCCAATCCGCCCATTTCTGGTTTACACCAGGACGGGACGAGGCGTGGGGCAACCAACCTACTCCCAGGAGGTGGGTTCGGGTTAGGGTTGGGGTCAAGGCGACTAAGGGCCTCCATTTTGAAAGGTTTTGCGATTTTAACCTCTGAGGGGCCGGGATTCCTGGGCCTTCTCTTTCATGCCATGTGCGAGGAGGCGAGAAGGCCCAAAACTTCAGGTAAGTGCCTTTCTGGCACAGTCTGGAGGAGCATGGGTGCTTCCTCCATGCTCAACAAACCTACCAGCAGCGGCAACCCCCCCAAACATCGCGACCCCCCCCCCAATGATTGCAGACCCCCCCACAATCATCACGGACACCCCCAACGATCACTGACCCGCCTCAACGATCGCTGACCCCGCAATGACCCCTGATCCTGACCCCACTCTCCCTCTTGGTGAATGATCCCGGGGTGACTGAACTTCCCCCCGATGACTGACTCCTCCCCATGACCCCCATGCCTTCAGTGCCCCTGTGCCCTCCCATGAGCCCTGGTGCCCCCATGCCCACCAACTCCCCCATGCCCCCATGCCTACCATGCCCCTGTGCCTACCCATGCCCCCCATTGTCCACCCCATGCTCCCCCATGCCCACCCCATGCCCCCCCCCATCCATACAATCTAAGACTTACCTGAAGACTTATTTTTTCACTTCTTTTTCCTTGCACTGCTCCCGTCCGACTGAGACCAGCCTGTCAATCAGGCTGGCCTGTCGGACAGCAAAACGACAAAAAAAATAAAAGACGACCTTACATCAAAATTGTAAGGACGCCAGGGAAACTCGTACTTCCAGGTTTCTCATCTGCAATTCGACACCACCGCCCTCTTCCTGGCTTCAAGTCAAAATCCTGGCCAATGTGTTATTAAACTGACCAGTCCTAATTCATACATTACATTGTCATAGTTCCAATAGACCTAGAATCACACTCTTCCATAAAGTATTCCTATTTGTGTAAACTTCACTTCCTTTCATCACCAGATATTCATCCAGTTTCTTTTTAAGACACTAACAAATCTCTTGGGGTGCTATTTATGGTGAGTTAGATGTAGACTACTGCAAGCAAAAGTGGGCTATGCAGTGGAAGTGAGAGATACACATCTCTCCTCACAACATTTGGAAAGAAATTTGCAAGAGATCTGCCTAGAGACAGGGAAGTGTTTTTGATTGGTGCCTGGAAAATAAATAGTGTTTTCCTTACCAACTGTGGGTAGATACATAAATTAATGTGTTTGCTTGTACACTACACACACAGATAACCAATTAATCAATAAGTGCATGTAATATGGAGGAACAACTTTTTACCTTTACTGTCCACCTGTTTCTAATATGGCTTTTGCAGTGACTACCGAGAACTATATTAAACTTTAATCTTTTCTTATATGCCTCTCTGTGACAGCGCTTTGTGTATTTAAGCAGAACTTCTTGATGAAATATTTTAATATCAGCACTTTTATTCAGAACATCCTCCCAACTTAAATAATGGTACAGTTCTTCCAGAAGTTGCAACTATTTGTACTCAGAACTCAAAAACAGCCACTGTTGATATAAGCATAACTTAAAAGAGATGGAGCTGTTACAATCATTTACGACACATTACAAAGTGTAAAAGACCTGTACCCACTAACCGGTGCTCTCAGCTGTATCTGTATTTGGCTCTTTTACTGCAGTCGTTAAGACTGTAATGGTGAAATGTCAGTAAGTACATAGTGTATTGCTTTCAAATTATTGCAAAAAAGGTTCATGTTCTATGTTACTCTGATATCTTGAACAGAAGCAACAAAGTCTGACTATTCCTAAAGATAGTTTCCTTGGGGGAAGGATTAAACAAGAAGTAGAACAAATTGAAGTATTTGCCATAATTATATGAAATTCATACAATTTAACATTACATCAAATGATATGACTTGAACTGTTATTTTAAAAAATAAATTCTGTGTGCACTAATCTTTTTGTTTGTTTCCTTATCCTGCTACAAACAGATTTCTACTGTATAGTCAAATGAGTTCTCCGATTTTCAACAGACAAAAGATTAAATTCATTTATTGGATAAATGTGTTGAATACTGATTTCTTTTTAGAAAGTGGAACAGCTTGTACACATGGATTTTAGAAAAACTAAATAACTCAACATCAACATTCACTCACCAAAATGGCTGAAGTTATACCAGACTATGTGTAAACTCAAAGCAGTGTGAGACGACCACCTGGAGTGGGCTCACGCCTTACCAGTTTTAAATTGTAAACAATTTTACAACACCAAGTTATAGTCCAGCAATTTTATTTTAAATTCACAAGCTTTCGGAGGCTTCCTCCTTCCTTAGGTGAACGTTGTTGGAAATGAAATCCTCGAAATGAAATCGCATTTATAATTCACAGAACAATGCTTGGTGATTACAGACAGTTTTTTCAACTGCCCGTTGCCAAGGCAATCAGTGTGCAGACAGACAGGTGTTACCTGCAAGGTCTCCGAATATACAAATCACCAAAAAAAACCCAAAAAAACAAAAAAAAACAGAGATAGAGAGGTAGAAACATAGAAAAGACAGCAACTGACCCGTTATATTAAAAACAGATAACATTTGTTTGCTGGTGGGGTAACGTGTAGCGTGACATGAACCCAAGATTCCGGTTGAGGCCGTCCTCATGGGTGCGGAACTTGGCTATCAATTTCTGCTCGACGATTTTGCGTTGTCATGTGTCTCGAAGGCCGCCTTGGAGTACGCTTACCCGAAGGTCGGTGGATGAATGTCCTTGACTGCTGAAGTGTTCCCCGACTGGGAGGGAACCCTCCTGTTTGGCGATTGTTGCGCGGTGTCCGTTCATCCGTTGTCGCAGCGTCTGCATGGTCTCGCCAATGTACCATGCTCTGGGGCATCCTTTCCTGCAACGTATGAGGTAGACAACGTTGGCCGAGTCACAGGAGTATGAACCATGCACCTGGTGGGTGGTGTCCTCTCGTGTGATGGTGGTATCTGTGTTACCAGTTTTAGTGTACTCTCTAAATCTCCTAAATGTATTGTCCACTGTTGTGTTGAAGTGCAACCAAAACCGCTTTGCATCAATATGAAAGTGGCAGTATGGGATAAACTTACTGAATATGCACTGACAAGACATCTCACATCAGCATCTACTCAGAAAATTTAGATTTATAACTGTAGCCAAATCTGCATATGTCTTAAAGAAGAATTACTTTGGTATCAGTATTGGTTCAGTTGGAGCACTCACACCTCTGAGTCAGAAGGTTGTGGGTTCAAACGCTACTCCAGAGACCAGAGCACATCATCTTGACTAAGACTTCAGTACAGCACTGTGGGAGGAGGAGACGTTAAACTGAGGCCCCATCTGCCCACACTGGTGGACATAGAAGATTCCATGGCACTATTTGAAGAAAAGCAGAATGTTCTCCTAGTGCCTGGACCAACATTGATGCCTCATCCAGCATTACTATAAACAGCTTATCTGGTCATTTATTATATTGCTGTTTGCGGGATCTGCGCAAATTAACTGCTGAGTTTGCCGACCTAACAACAGTGATTGGACTATATAGGGAAAGTACCCTATAAATTACCCGAAGGGTGCCTTCGAGATTCATAGAGGAAATGCCATGTAAACTGCCTGACGTGCTCTAAATGGAGTTTTAGTTTCAAAGCTGCCCACTCAATATGGAGTTCAGCTGTCAAACTGAATGCTGGGAAGTGGCTGAAAAGTAGACTTCTCAGCTAATCAAACACAGGCAATGAAAACTTTTAAGCTAATCAAACTGTAACATTTTTTAATGAATTACACTATGAAGGCTTGTGTATGTAAACAAAGCCTTTTTATTCATCATAAAAGCCATTTGGGAGACTGAGATCCAGAGAATAGACCAGGGGATTACATAAGTATTTCACACCTTATCCAGTCCTGTTTGAGATCCTCTGTTAAAAATTAGGCTGGAAGGTATGGGGGAATTGTCTAGAAATCCATGGTTCAGTGGCTGAAAAGCCTCCCAGGACACTTACTGACTATTAGGGATGATTGACAGGGAAAGAGGTGAACTCTTCTGATGCATACATGTGTCACCCAGGTTAGTTAATTGTATGGAGCAGCGTGTACTTATTGGGATACCAAAACCCAGAGTGCTTACAACTTCAAAAGCACCTGAAGATATGAAAGATGCTATATAAATGCAAGTTTTTCTTTTCTTACTTTACACTAGATAATGCTGCACAATTTATTTACATTTTTGTGCAATCATGAACAATCATATATTCCACAACTTTTACCACTGAAGTCACAAAACAATGGGCTGGAATTTCCCTGGAGCTGTGCCCACACCACCGCTGTAAATTTGCCAGAAGAGTTTGGGAAACTCCGTTTACGTGCTTAAATGGGGTTTCTGGTGCACTTCCGGCAAAGTTACGGCAGTGGAGCAGAGCAGCTCCAAGGAAATTCCTGGCCAATATTGTAACCTCACTGTAAAGACAAAAGGAGGATAGAAATTGATATGCATTGTGCCCATTTTTTGGGCATAATAGGGGTGCAAACCATACCAATTTTGCAGTGGGACAGCCTGTGCAGGTGTTGGTCCCACTGATGAATTACTTGGGTCCATTTTTTAGGCATCTCGGGCAGACATCTGAAACAGGCATTTTGCCTTTTACGCCTGTTGAACGACCCCTTGCTGCAATTAGTCAGCATTCTTCAGTGCCCCCCCACGACCCTCAACGAAAGGTAAGTTTCAGGATTCTTTCTTTTTAAAAACCCTTCCTGTGGAGATAGACAGAGCAGGAGTGCTCCCCAGACTCCACACGACTGCTCCCCTGACTCCACACGACTGCTCCCCTGACTCCACACAACTGCTTCCCTGACTCTACATGAGTGCTCCCCTGACTCCACACGACTGCTTCCCTGACTCTACACGACTGCTCCCCAGACTCCACACGACTGCTCCCCTGACTCCACACAACTGCTTCCCTGACTCTACATGAGTGCTCCCCTGACTCCACACGACTGCTCCCCTGACTCCACACGACTGCTCCCCTGACTCCACATGAGAGCTCCCCTGACTCCACACAACTGCTTCCCTGACTCTACATGAGTGCTCCCCTGACTCCACACGACTGCTCCCCTGACTCCACACGACTGCTCCCCTGACTCCACACGACTGCTCCCCTGACTCCACATGAGAGCTCCCCTGACTCCACACAACTGCTTCCCTGACTCTACATGAGTGCTCCCCTGACTCCACACAACTGCTTCCCTGACTCTACATGAGTGCTCCCCTGACTCTACATGAGTGCTCCCCTGACTCCACACAACTGCTCCCCTGACTCCACACGACTGCTCCCCTGACTCCACACGACTGCTCCCCTGACTCCACACGACTGCTCCCCTGACTCTACATGAGTGCTCCCCTGACTCCACACAACTGCTCCCCTGACTCCACACGACTGCTCCCCTGACTCCACACGACTGCTCCCCTGACTCCACACAACTGCTTCCCTGACTCTACATGAGTGCTCCCCTGACTCCACACGACTGCTCCCCTGACTCCACACGACTGCTCCCCTGACTCCACACGACTGCTCCCCTGACTCCACACGACTGCTCCCCTGACTCCACATGAGTGCTCCCCTGACTCCATAGGCATCGCGATTGTCCCCTCCAACCCCCATAGCCTGCTCCAACCACCCTCCTGGGTCTTTCCTGAGGCAGGCAGCCCAAGATTGAGGTCTTCCTTGGGCGTGACCAACTTGCTTCCACAAGGATTGTACAACTTGTCCCTAGAAAGTTTCAAGCTGATCAGGCCTGTTTCGTAGGGTGTGTGGGCCTCTGTCACCCTAGAAGCTGCTTCTAACTTTAGTGGGACAGTGCCTCAGTTTATATATCTTTCTGAAGCATATTTGCTTCTGGTAGCTTAACGACATTAGTCCCATGATGCATCTGTTCCAGACATCTCCCCCCGCCCCCCAACAGGGTGCCCATTGTTCCAGACATCTTTATCCATGCTATGGGGTTAACTGTTGTCCATTCTATCTATTTTATGGGGGAGGGTCATGCCCATATCTTTCTGTATTTTGATTGTTCAGATGTAGATGTTTAAGATGTCTCATCCAGTATATGCCAATCACGAAGGTTACCTAATTAACTGAACAAAACTTGCAATTAACCTAACAGTATTAGTCTGTGTCCAGGTCCTGAGTCTTTGATTATGCCTTGGGACGTTTTGTTATCTGTTTCTGACAATTGGCCTTCAATGAGTCTGTTTCACACTTCTATTGTCTCTGCAATATTCTCAATCATCCTTTGCCTGATGGCCTAATGTCGGGCATATCATTTCCTGTGGAATTCTGGCTCCCTTTGCATTCTCACAGATGCAAGGCCTGTGCTTTGCTTTTTAGCCAAGTGTCTGAAGCTTTGCAGGATGGGATACATAATAATGATTTGGTCTAGAAATCGTATTTCTTACATGTACTAACATTTAATGCATTCAAATGACATTCCTCTGACCATTATTTTAATGAAGGTGTTAATCCGCTTAAAATAAATAAGCTAATGCCACATTTAAGGACAGAGGCGGTCATACAGACAGGTTATATGTTTGCGTGCTAATATCACCAAAAATAATTTTTAGTTTTATATTACAACATATCATCTTTGTTGTGTCATTCATTGCCAATTATTTACTATTTCCTCTTAAAATTTGCCACTTGTTATTTTCACCACAAGCTCTTCAGCCGTAAACTACAATATCAAAAGCATCAGCAGAATTTGTCATCACTTGAAGGTTTTGCCATGCAATAATGAGCTGTTAACTGCGATAAACTCCTGTCTCCCAGCTCTACACTAATTAGATTCTGAATCTACTAATACTGAATACTAATATAATAATGATTGATAAATTGATGAAATGCAGTCTAGCTTCATGTACATATATAACAGCTCAAAATTAATTGAAGAAGATAAGACAATGGACCGGAATTTGCTCTGAGCGGCAAACGAACGGTTCCTGACGCTCATTAGATTTAAACTTGCCCACAAAAATTCCATGGGCGTTTGCGCAGGAACTTCCTCTGATGGTGAGCTGCAAAAAGCGCAGCATGCTCTCCTGGGCATCTGTGAGCTGGGTGAGTGGGGAAAGGAGCTCGCTGTCCCCTCAACTAATCAGATTGAAGCATCCGTGACAGTCAGAACCAGGAAGTGAAAGCTACAATAGTTAATTCAATGTAAAATCAGTTAGAGAAAGTGAAATGAAGAGAGGGTAAGAAACATTGAATTAAAAGACAGAGATAAAAGAGACAGAAAGAAAAATAAAAAAAATACGATTATTGTCTTTTTAAATGTCCAACAATTAAAATCGGAAGGAATGAGACTCCATATTTTTAAAAGCTAATTTTCAGTGCCAGAGAAGTTGTTTGGCAGTCATTGAGACTCATCACACCATTAAAATTAGTTTAGACCTAAAGAACCCAGCATACCTTTCTCTGTGCAGATTATTTTGTGTCCAGCTGGGCAGGAGAGCAACTTCGCGCTGGTCCATTCATTTCACCAGAGAGCTGTCCTTCCAGCGCAGCTTTCAAACGAGCAGGGAGTCTCGTAGAGCAACTTCTGGATTTGCGCATTTGACTGCGCATGCATGCTCGCTGGATGTTGCTCTTCCATTTGGCCTTAAATAACAGTGAGCGCTGTTCGGCTCTCCATTATTTTTGGAGCAAATTCCGGGCCAATAATTCTTGGAGCTTTCCTTCTCTGAGTTGTCTTATCGAAAATAACAGGTCCCATGACACTGTTCGAAGAAGAGCATTGAATTCTCCTGAAGCCCTGGTCAACAGTCATCCCTCAACCAACATCACCAAACAGATCAGCTGGATATGTGTCTCATTTGGTTATTGTGAGAACTTGCTATGTGCAAATTGGCTGCAGCATTTGCCTACAAAACAACAGTGACTTCTTTCCAAATATAATTTCAAATTAGCTGTGAAAACTATTTGGGACGCACTGAGGACATGAAATTCACCAAGTAAATGCAAGTTCTTTTATTCTTAAAAAAATGGTAAACACACAACATGTAAATACTGCAGGTTGTTATTTTATACTTTACGTCAGTAGACAACTAAAAACATTTTTTTTGGCTTTTCCAGCACATGTTAAAAAACGAACTAATTTAAGCACAAAAAATAACATCTAAGATCACAATGAAAAGTGAGGCGGCAGTTGCTGAGAAACAAATAGGATAATGCTCATTAAGATTTAAATAATAGATCTATAAAGAATATAACACAATGGTTATCATATCCACTGCTGCCATTCTTTCAGACAGCAGGTGCTGGTAATGATTCTGCTGTTACCATTTACAACTCATCTAGACCCATCTTTTGTTTCTTTACTTGTCCCATTATCACCCTCCTTGTTTTGCACCATCATCCCTTTTGTCATTTAATCACTCCTGCCCTCCACCCTATCACAGACCTTCCCTTTTGTTCTTTCCTCCCCTTCCCTCCACCCACACCCCTGTTTTGCCCGGCTCTGTACTTGCTTAAAAACTGTTAAATATTTAACTTCTTCCAGTTCTGATGAAAGGTCATCGTCCTGAATCATTTACTCTGTTTCTTTCTCCACAGATGCTGCCTGACTTGCTGAGTATTTCCAGCATTTTCTGTTTTTATTTAAAATTGATGGCCTGGCTTTTCCTCCGATTGGTAGGTGAGTGGCAAAGCTGGGCTTCCACCTATCCACATGATTCTGCCACTAACCCATCATTTTTCATCTGTGCTCCATGTGGGGTGGGTTGTGAATGGTAATGCTGCTCCTATTTGGGTTACCATTGTGCGAATAGAGTGTTGGAGTGGAAGTTGAGGAAAATGCCGTTGGAATATTTAGCCTATTTCAGCTGGCATTTAAACAGAATGAGGGATATTGAGGAGGAAAATTCTGGTGTAATGTTTCGGGGTGGATTTGAGGTGGTAGGCCTTACCATTTCATTTTATTCAGTTTAGCACCCCAAACCAGCCCAAAACTGGGTGATAATTCTAAGGAAAATCCAGCCCGGGATGTCTATCACTTTTTAGTGGATCTGGAGCATAAGAATATGCAAATAGTAATGAGCATCTGTTAATTTTAACAAAGAAAAACTGATCAGCCCCCAAAAAAGTGATTTTTACTGTTGTTCAGAGCTGCTCTCCTGCTAAACTGCATTTGTAAAAGTTAGCCCACAAAACATGCTTCTTAAAGATTTATTTCCTTGTTCAAGGAAATCGAGAGAAAATCTGGATGCTGGAGCAGGGACAGGTAAATTGAGTTGATTACTTACAATGAGACTAGTGCTGATATAATGGAAGGACAAAATCTCAACAGAGCGCAGACAGAAACAGTAAATGGTAGATTTAGGAGGCTAATGGGAAATGTTTCTGACACGTGCTTATTTAAACTGGAAGTTGTAATATTTGTAGAGATTAGCCTTATCTATTTAACCACACAAGAGCAGTCGACACAAGAGGGACAGTTGGGCACAGGAGTTGAGAGTTAATTACATACCTGATGCATGTCAGATGCAATAAAAGTAGGCCAGGAACACCAGTGAGAGTCAGGACAGAGCTGCCAGCAGGAATTGAGTCGAGGTTGCCAACAAGAATCAAATCAGAGCTGCCAGTGAGAATCAAATTGACAGGCTGGGGGATATGTTTGAACCCGTAAATTTACCTTTCCACTTTACTGTTTGTCAGTTAGCATCCTGGCTCAAAAAGTTCACTATGCATTTCCAAGATGTTGTCTACTTGTGTGCAACTATGTCCTAATCTGTAAAACAGGCTTTGCAAAATTTTTGTTTAGCCATCTTGACTAAACTTTGCATACTTCATAGTCAGATCAACAAAATATTCACTACTTATGCTAGCTGGCCGTGGCTCAGTGGTAGCACTCTCGCCTCTGAGCCAGAAGGTTGTAGGTTCAAGTCTCACTCCAAAGACCTGAGCCCTAAATCTAGGGATACAGAGGGAGTGCTGCACTATCATGTAGGTGCTGTCTTTCAAATTAGACTTTAAACCGAGGGCCCCGTCTGCCCTCTCAGGTGGACATAAAATATTCCATGACACTATTTGAAGAAGAGCAGGGAAGTCCTGGCCATAATATGTCCCTCAACCAACATCACCAAAACAGATTATCTGGTCATTATCACATTGTTGTTTGTGGGATCTTATTGTGTGCCATTTGGCTGTTGCGTTTCCTACATTACAACAGTGACTGCACTTCAAAAATACTTCACTGGCTATGAAGCTCAATGAGACATCTTGAGTTCTTGAAAGGTGCTATATAAATGCAAGTCTTTCTTTCCTTAGCTACATGCCAATTTAAGTGCTTGAGATGTGATAAAGCAGCAATATTGCAGGTGAGATCTGATTGCGGGTTTCCTTTACTTAATGTCAACATATTCAGATTGCACGGAAACTTTAGTGGTATGCATCTGCTATTTTGATTTGGGTGAGTTAAATTCTACAAAATAAGAGCTACCAAACTTATATTGCAAAACGTGAAAAATATATCCCTAAATCTCTTTCAGCTGTCAATAGAGGAAACCAGATTAATAAGTCAAATCTGCCCATATTTGGCCAGACCCACCTAGCTTGACTGCAATTAGATTTGAATTGTTCAAATCCAAATTATTCAGTTGTACAATAAATCTAAAAAGATACTAATAATATGCTATTGGCTTCAGATGCCGGCAAAATAATTCACATCTAGCTTTGTTTTCAGTAGGCTACAGTCAGATTGGACCAAATTAATCTGACCCAATGGGCTGGACTTTCTTCCAAACACGGCCTGTTTTTGAGTGGTTTTGGAGCGCGAAACAAAGTAAAATGGGACTGTGAGGCCTACCACCTCAAATTTGCTGCTAAAAAAATGACACTCAATTTGTCCTCTGAAAAAACTGCCATTCGATTTTAATACCCACTCAGAGCTAACCCCACCATATTTAAGTAGGGGCATGGGATTGTAGCAAACATTCCTGTTATATTTTCCCCAACTTGCAACCTAAATTAAAACCTCCAGTGCAACTTTGAGCAGTACACTAGTATCCCCAAGGTGAATACCGCATTGAGGAAGCCATTTTGTTTGCTGGAGCTGAATACTTGTGTTACTTTGCTTGCATATCGATTTTAAGTATTTAGTGCTCTGGAAGTTCTGTCAACACTTTTCCTGCTAAACTTAGTCAACTCTGCAGAAAGTAGAGCTGCTAGATCTGTTCTGAATCTATCCCATTTAGCATGGTGGTAGTGCCATACAACAATTTGGATGGTGTCTACAGTGCGAAGGCGGGACTTCGTCGCCACGAGGACTGTGCGGTGGGCACTCCTACCAATACTGTCATGGACAGATGCTTTAGTGACAGGTAGATTGGTGAGGACGAGGTCAAGTAGGTTTTTCCCTCGTGTTGGTTCGCTCACCACCTGCCGCAGGCCCAGTCTGGCAGCTATGTCTTCAGGACTCGGCCAGCTCGGTCAGTATTGGTGCTACCAAGCCACTCTTGGTGATGGACATTGAAGTCCCCCACCCAGAGCACATTCTGTGCCCTTGCTACCCTCAGCTGCTTCATCAATGAACTGCCCTCCATCATAAGGTCAGAAATTGGGATGTTCGCTAATGATTGCAAAGTGTTCACTTCCATTTGCAACCCCTCAGATAAGTAGCAAGTAACATTCGCGCCAGTCAGGTGCCAAGCAATGACCATCTCCAACAACAGAGAGTCTAACCACCTCCCCTCGACATTCAACAGCATTACCATCGCTGAATTCCGCCCCCCCCACCCCCCCGCCATCAACATCAATTTCTTTGCAACTGGATCCTTCTAAGCAGCACCTTTGTCACATTAGTCAGGCAGCAACTCACCACTGTATAAAGGACATCACTAATGCTCTCTTTAGGTTGGACATGTAGTTCATTTCCTTCTCAATGTAACAAGTTAGACAAAGAGAGCGATTCAGATCTATAGATTGACTGGGTTCACACTGGGATAAGGAACAATTGATGGAACGAAGCCCCACATAAGAATCCCTCTCAATTTCATCAACAAGAAAGGCTTCCATTTGTTTAATGTGCAGTTCGTGTGCAATGCCACTCACCTTATCCTGCATGTTCATGCCCACTACCTAGGAAGCTGACATGACACTTTCATCATGCACCAATCCCCCATACCAGCCCTGATTTCTCACAGCCATGTATCAGGATAGTTGATTGATGATCAAGTTATTTATGGCTTATGGCTCCAGTAAAGCATCTGTAGACTGGGGATGGGGAGGTGGGGGGGCAGCAAATATCATGAGGCCCATGGTACTACAAGAAGTGTGATAAAGCAGACTATAGGCATTCTGGTGTCATGTTTCAGGTACCCGGATACATCTAGCGGAGCCCCCCAATACAGTCCAGCAAGAGTTTCCAAAATCATTGTAGCTTGCAGCGACCTATGTAATATCATTACACAGAAAGGCTTGCTGCTCCTGGAAGCTGAAAGTAATGATGATGAAGATGGTGGGGAAGAGACTCCATTCCAACAGCATATGGTGCTGGCACAGGAAGGAGAGGATGTTGAAATGAAAAGCCAGCAGCCACGGAAAGGAAGGGATACCTTATAACCCAGCGTTTTTAAAGAATAAAAGTTGACACACCAAATGAAGTCCAAAACTAGGGACCATAAATATAACAGTCACTAATAAATCCAATAAAAAATTCAGGAGAATTTCTTCACCCAAAGAGTGGTTAGAATGTGGAACTTGCTACCACAGGGAGTAGTTGAGGCGAATAGCAGAGATGCATTTAAGTGGAAGCTAGATAAATATATGAGGGAAAAAGAAATAGAAGGATAGACTGATAGGGTTAGATGAAGTAAGGTGGGAAGAGACTCGTTTGGAGCATAAACATTGGCAGAGACCAGATGGGTGGAATGGCTTGTTTCTGTGCTGTAAATTCTATCTATGTAACTTCACACCTGATTTTGTCCCCCTTACAAAGTCCTTCAAAGATTTCTGTCTATTTCCTTCATAAGACAAACGTTTCAATTTCACCTGCTATCACCCAACTCTCAAAAATTGTAAACATGCACAGAAATGAATTCTAAAGGCTATGCGGTGAAGCCATGTTTACTTTCCAGCACAATAATCACCAAATAGTGCCAACAAATCTATGCACTCTGTCCCTGAAATTCCATGGGGATGTTCCAGTCTACTGCCAGAGTTTCAACGCAAAACCAGGACAATCCCATGGAATTTCAAGGCCGCTATCTATAATTACTTCTTATTACCATGTCTACTCTTTGTGCTAGCTACCTTACTTGCACTAGTTCCTAATTTAGTATTCTATGAGGTGGAAAAGTATGTGATGTGAGATTGAGAAATGGACGGCTGGGAAGATTCTCCTCAAAACTTAGGGGACTGAAGAGATTCCTGTCTCAGTGAAGCAGCTGTGGCAGAGAGGCCAGCTCCTGACAGTCTTTCTCGTACATTTTTGGGCCATTGCCTGATGCGCTTGTTTAGCTGTGCACACTGTAACATTATCCATTGAAGAAATAATGGCTGCGTAAGAGCATTGTAAAACTTTCAGAAAGTACATAAACTGTCACGACCAATGATGAGCCTTTCCCAGCCTTTACCAGTCTTCTCTTACCACCTCACCTCCAACCTTGCCATCCCCCACAACCTTTCATGTCTGTTTATTATATGTAGAGTTTCCTCTTCATGTAAACTTAGGAGATTAGAGATTCATTCACAGGCATAAGATGAGTGCCTAAGCATCCAATATGGCAGGCGGCATGCACACGTACATTCCATGCTGGAAGTGTGGAATTGTGCTGCCTGCCGTATTGGTAAAGGCTGAAGAATAGGTGTCCAGGGTTCGCGTCTGAAACAGGCATTAGGCCCTTTACATGTTCAATTAGGGGGGTCTAATGCCTATTTCTGGACCCCCATCCCGAAAATGGGTTGCCCAGAATCAAGTTTACATGCAGCCTGACCAGCGATCCATAAAGGGACCGCTAGAGGCTGCCACCAAAACTGCAAGTTAAAAAAAATACTTGCTGAATGTGGAGCCGGGAGTAGCAGAAGTGCTCCTCCCAGCTTCGTAGCAGCTCCAAAGGTCGTTGCTAGCCCCCACTCAGCCCCATTTGCCTTCCCTCTCTCGATCACTACCCCCATCTCTGAGGGCCACTGTCATTAATGCAGTGGGCCGAAATTTATATTCGATTCGCTGGTGAGCTGCCTGGGGGCAGGCATGAGTATATACAAGGGGCCTATCTCGTCTTTCAGGCAGCCGCAACAGACACCTAAATATCATGCAAGACAATATGACATCACGTGTACTTCAGGTGTGGGATAATACCACAAGAATTGTGCTTTTTGCCCCCATTTTGTGTCTGATAAATGGGCAGAAAGGGGTCCAATTCATCCCCCAATGTTCCTTTAAATCAACCGTACTTCAAGACTACCAGGACCCCTTGTGGGGGGCATTCTGAGTTCACAAAGTGGTTTTAAGTAACTAGGTGCTTCAGTATTTCCAGTCAACTTTTCAGAAGTTAATTTCCCTGACACCCTGATGATAGCACAGAAAGAGCATGAGAAGTAAGGAGATGAGTGAAGTCTTACCATTTAGCATAGGATGTGCAATGGGAACAGTGCCTTGACTTAACTTGGCCACCCTTTTGAGCCCATTGAACTCCTTCCTGCACCGTGTGGGGGCAGTTCCTGGGGTGAAGGAGATTGTACTCACTGCTTCAGCCTGAACCACCACCTTATGGGCTTCCTCCTCAGTCATTTCCATCTAGCCTTTACTTCAGCTTATAAAATATCCACAAATGAACCTGTGTATCTGGGAGCTTTTCTTGCCGCTGACCCCACCCCCCCCCACCTCCACCCCCACCGCCCCCCCACCCCCCCTCCCCTCCACCCCCACCATGAGCTTGCTGCTCTTTCAGACATTCTGGCTTCTGCTCTCCAAAAATGCAGGCTCCCTTTTCAATGCTCGGAAATACTCTACTTCCCTCCCTCCCAGTGGCAGTAACTCACTGAGGAGTAGTAACACTGTTCCTCACCTGCTGTGCATACATAATTGGGGACCCCAGAGGAAAAAACAATGGGTTAGTGATGGAGACACAAGGGCATGCAGCAGTCCCATCCCACCACTAATCTGCCAAACCGTGGAAAATCACTAAGTCTAAAGCAATGTCAGTTCACTCATTCTCATCATATTTTTATATCTGATATTCCATGACTGTGATCCAGCTTATAGAGGCCCGTAGAAGGAGATTCCCTTGGCAGTGAGTACCACCTTAGCCTCATTAAGGAATGTCTTCCGAAATCTGGGTTGCATTCCATATGATGGCACACAGTGTGGCTTCAGATTCTCTACTTTCTGCTTAAAAGGGAACAGCCCACAATCAAAGACAAGGAAGAACCATTCCAATCCCCCAAGGGTCCTGCTTCAAATCATCAGTCAAGCACCTCAGAACCTTCTGCCACTGTCGGAGATGTAAGAGGCTAAGTCTGAAAGGGAATGCAAGAGTAGGCAACAAGGGGAGTCATGGTTGCCTCAAATAGTAAGGATGTTCAGATCAAGGTAGGAGAATGCTTGCAGGAAACAGAGTAATCTCAAAATAGTAGCCTTGGAAGTTGTGAAGAAGAGCTCAACAGCAGCAAGTGACTGAGTTGAGTTTGTCGTCAACAAGGGACAATGATGGCAGGATTCATTTATCAATGGGCTTGTGAGATATTCAGCCGAAGATCTCCTTTTTGTGCTGTGCCTGCAGCTATCTGGCAGCAGGTGCAATTTATGAGAGATTACTTCGTGAGGGCAATGCCTTCTCATGCATTGTCAAGGGGTCACGATGAAGTAGCTCATCTGGGTCTGCAGGCAGGAAGATTCAACTATCAGCGGGCAGGACCAGAAGTCATCTACAGTGCCTGTTCAGCCTGGCATCCCTGGGATGGGACTTCTAATCCTCCTCTTCTTCCTCCTCAAAGCAAAGGAACAGGGTAAGGTCTAATGGAAACCCCATTCATTCCTGAGACCTATTCTGCAAACTTTAAATTTGAAACGATTTTAAAAAGCCTTTAAAAATACTTTAAGATAATTAAATCAACTTTAAAAAATACATTCTACTTAAATATACTTTAAAGTTTTAATTACTTTAAAAAGAATTTACAGAAACTTAAAAATAATGAAAAACACTGTTGATCTAATGTTGATTAAAAAAACTTCCTTATAAGGCCCCTATAGTCTTCTGCAATGGAATGCCTCTGGCATGTCACAAGCAAGTCCCTATATCTCTTCGCTTGAGGTGTTCTCTACTGCTGACAACCACAGGGCAGTGAGGGAAATGTGATCCAGCAGCAAACCCCATCCATCCATTATCATTTCCATATAACAGGGCAGGGATGCAATGGGGACCAAAGACAATCTTCTGTGATGTTTCTGGGCTGGAAGCGTGGCGTTGGATGTCAACACCATCGATTTTCCTTCCAGTGTTCGGCCCAAAAGTGTACAGCCATATAGGGGAAAATCTAGCCCACACACTTTTAGTTATTAGATTGGTGTTGCCACTCCTGACTGAAGGCCACAGTGACACAATCCTTCCCATTATCATTATATTGCTGCTTAATTGTTTGCATTCTGCTTCGAGGCCTGAAAAACATTTTAGTTCCGAAAAATCCTGGATTTATGAACTTTGATGATGTAAAAATGAACTGTGGCAGTAATCCTATATGTTGGTAGGACAACTGTGTAGTAAATCCAGAACAACAGCAAAAAGGGTAGATAGTGCAGAGAGTGGACACGTCGGTAAGAAGTAGATATAAGTAGCAGCCCTGAAATTCCATGGAATTATCTTGGTCACTGTTGCAACCAGAATTAAGTGAGGAGCTTTGCTCATTGGATCCATGAATTGTCCAGCTGGTTCTAATCTTTCAATAGTAATGATGAGAATTTGTCTAGGAGGAGAATGGTTGGATGCTGTAGGCAACATCTCCACATTCTGCAATCTTATACAGAACGCATATTGTTAATATTAGAAATGATTTAAATAAATGTTGGTTCTGTTTCTGCAAGCCACAATTATACTGCAGATCAACTTTTGTAAAATCACAACACCGCTGAATGAAACGACCTGTCTGCAGTGTCTGGGTGCATATGTCTCTCGGTTTGGATGTTCCAGGACAGTTCAGATAGAACAAGTGCAGGAAACTATAGACCAGTTAGCTCAGCGTCAGTGAAAGGAAAGATAATGGAATCTTTGCTCAAAGATGTAATAGAAAAACATCTAGAAAACGAAAATAGAATAAAGAATAGTCAACACGGATTTCAGAAGGGGAAGGTCATGCTTGACCAACCTTATTGAATTCTTTGAAGAAGTAACAGAAAGAATAGACAAGGATAATGCAGCAGATGTAATATATTTGGATTTTCAAAAGGCTTTTGATAAAGCACCGCATTGTAGACTTATGACTAAGGTCAGAGGATGTGGAGTCAGGGGACAGGTAGCAGAATGGATAGCAAGCTGGCAACAAAACCGAAAACAGAGAGCAGGGGTTAAGGGTAGCTGCTCAGAGTGGCAAAAGGTGGGAAATGGTCCAAAGGCATCGGTGCTGGGCCCACTGTTGTTCACAATTTCCATTAATGATTTGGACTCGGAAACCGGAAGTACAATTTCAAAATTTGTGGTTGATGCCAAATTTGGGGGTATAGTTAATACTAAGGAAGAATGCAACAAAATGCAAGGAGACATTAATAAACTTGCAGAATGGATGTGTAATTGGCAAATGAATTTCAATATAAATAAGTGTGAGGTGATGCATTTTGGTGGGAAGAATAAGAAGGCCACATACTGCTTGGATAATAAGAGTCTAAATGGGGTCTCAGGGTACAGATACAAAAATCACTAAAAGTAGCGATGCAAGTTATTAAGGCCATAAAAAAGTAATCCAAGCACTGGGGTACAATTCTAGAGGGATAGAATTGAAAAGCACAGAAGTTATGTTAAACTTGTATAGAGCCTTGGTTAGATTTTACTTGGAGTACTGTGCTCAGTTCTGGTCTCCATATTATAGAAAGGATAGAATCATAGAATCGTAGAAAATTTATGGCACAGAAGGAGGCCATTTGCCGCTTCATGTTAGTGCTGGCCGAAAATGAGCCACCCAGCCTAATCCCATGTTCAAGCATTTGGTCCGTAGCCTTGTGGGTTACAGCACTTTAGGTGCACATCCAGGTACTTTTTAAATGTGATGAGGGTTTCCTCCTCTACCACCCTTTCAGGCAGTGAGTTCCAGACCCCTACCATCATCTGGGTTAAAACAAAAATTTCCTCAGCTCCCCTCTAATCCTTCTACCGATTACTTTAAATCTATGCCCCCGGTTATTGACCTCTGCTTTTTTTTTTATTTGTTCATGGGATGTGGGCATCGCTGGCGAGGCCGGCATTTATTGCCCATCCCTAATTGCCGTTGAGAAGGTGGTGGTGAGCCGCCTTCTTGAACCGCTGCAGTCCGTGTGGTGACAGTTCTCCCACAGTGCTGTTAGGATGGTAGTTCCAGTATTTTGACACAGCGGTGATGAAGGAACGGTGATATATTTTCAAGTCGGGATGGTGTGTGACTTGGGGGGGAACGTGCAGGTGCTGTCATTCCCATGTGCCTGCTGCTCTTGTCCTTCTAGGTGGTAGAGGTCGCGGGTTTGGGAGGTGCTGTTGAAGAAGCCTTGGCGAGTTGCTGCAGTGCATCCTGTGGATGGTACACACTGCAGCCACTGTGCGCCAGTGGTGAAGGGATGGTGTCAAGCTTCTTGAGTTGTTGGCTTGGCACTCATCCAAGCAAGTGGAGAGTATTCCATCACACTCCTGACTTGTGCCTTGTAGATGGTGGAAAGGCTTTGGGGAGTCAGGAGGTGAGTCACTCGCCACAGAATACCCAGCCTCTGACCTGCTCTTGTAGCCACAGTATTTATATGGCTGGTCCAGTTAAGTTTTAGGTCAATGGTGTTGATGGTGGGGGATTCGGCGATGGTAATGCCGTTGAATGTCAAGGGGAGGTGGTTAGACTCTCTCTTGTTGGAGATGGTCATTGCCTGGCGCTTATCTGGCGCGAATGTTACTTGCCACTTATGAGCCCAAGCCTGGATGTTGTCCAGGTCGTGCTGCTTGCGAGCTCGGACTGCTTCATTATTTGAGGGGTTGCGAATGGAACTGAACACTGTGTTGAGGGAAATAGGTCATAGAGTCATAGAGTTATACAGCACGGATAGAGGCCCTTCGGCCCATCGTGTCCGCGCCGGCCATCAGCCCTGTCTACTCTAATCCCATATTCCAGCATTTGGTCCGTAGCCTTGTATGCTATGGCATTTCAAGTGCTCATCCAAATGCTTCTTGAATGTTGTGAGTGTTCCTGCCTCCACAACCCTCTCAGGCAGTGAGTTCCAGACTCCAACCACCCTCTGGGTGAAAAAGTTCTTTCTCAAATCCCCTCTAAACCTCCCGCCTTTTACCTTGAATCTATGTCCCCTTGTTATAGAACCCTCAACGAAGGGAAAAAGCTCCTTAGTATCCATCCTATCTGTGCCCCTCATAATTTTGTACACCTCAATCATGTCCCCCCTCAGCCTCCTCACCCAATCTTCCCAGTCTCTCTTCATAGCTGAAGCGCTCCAGCCCTGGTAACATCCTGGTGAATCTCCTCTGCACCCTCTCCAAAGCCTTCTCGTCCACTCTATCTAGGCCCCTCCTAATTTTATATACCTCAATTAAATCACCCCTCAGCCTCCTCTGTTCCAAAGAAAACAACCCTAGCCTATCCAATCTTTCCTCATAGCTAAAATTCTCCATTCCTGGCAACATCCCTGTAAATCTCCTCTGCACCCTCTCTAGTGCAATTACATCCATCCTGTAATGTGGTGACCAGAACTGTACGCAGTACTCAAGCTGTGGCCTAACTAGTGTTTTATACAGTTCTAGCATAACCTCCCTGCTCTTATACTCTAAGCCTTGGCTAATAAAGGAAAGTATCCTGTATGCCTTCTTAACCACCTTATCTACCTGTCCTGCTACCTTCAGGGATCTGTGGACATGCACTTCAAGGTCCCTCACTTCCTCTACACCTCTCAATATTCTCCTATTTATTGTGTACACCCTTGCCCTGTTTGCCCTCCGCGAATGCATTACCTCACACTTCTCCAGATTGAATTCCATTTGTCACTTTTCTACCCACCTGACCAGTCCATTGATATTTTCCTGCAGTCTACAGCTTTCCTCCTCACTATCAACCACACGGCCAATTTTTGTATCATCTGCAAATTTCTTAATCATGCCCCCTACATTAAAGTCCAAATTCATACCACAGAAAGCAAGGGACCTAGTACTGAGCCCTGCAGAACCCCATTGGAAACAGCCTTCCAGTCACAAAAACACCCGTCAACCATTACCCTTGCTTCCTGCCACTGAGCCAATTTTGGATCCAACTCGCCACTTTCCCTTGGATCTCATGGGCTTGTACTTTTTTGACCAGTCTGCCATGTGGGACCTTCATAAAAGCCTTGCAAAAATCCATGTAGTCTACATCAAATGCACTACCCTCATCGACCCTCCTTGTTACCTCCTCAAAAAATTCAATCAAGTTACTCAGTCACGACCTTCCCTTAACAAATCCATGCTGACTGTCCTTGATTAATCCATGCCTTTCTAAGTGGCGGTTTATCCTGTCCCTTAGAATTGATTCCAATAATTTGCCCACCACCGAGTTTAGACTGACTGGCCTGTCCGTTCTATCTAACTTGTTCTATCCCTCTCTCCCTTTTTAAACAATGGTATAACATTAGCAGTCCTCCAATCCTTCGGCACCATACCTGTATCCAGGGAGGATTGGAAAATGATGGTCAAAGCCTCTGCTATTTCCCCCTTTGCTTCTTTTAACAGCCTGGGATACATTTCATCCGAGCCTGGTGATTTATCCACTTTCAAAGATGCTAATCCCCTTAATACTTTCTCTCTCACTATATTTATCCCATCCAATATTTCACACTCCTCCTCCTTAACTACAATGTTTGCATCGTCCCTCTCTTTTGAGGATTTAAAGGCATTAGAAAAGGTGCAATAAAGATTCCAGATGATACCAGAATTGAGAGGATATCAATTTTCCCAGGAAAGGCAGAACAGGCTGGGGCTCTTTTCTCTCGAAAAGAGAAGCCTGAGGAGTGACCTGATAGAGGGCTTTAAGATAATGAAGGAGTTTGATAGTGGAAATGCAGAGAATATGTTTCCACTTGTAGGGGAGTCCAAAACTAGAGATTATAAATATAAGATATTCACTAATAAATCCTATAGGTAATTCAGGAGAAATGTCTTTACCCAAAGAGTGGTAAGAATGTGGAACGCATTACCACAAGGAGTAGTTGAGGCAAATAGCATAGATGCTTTTTAAAGGAAGCTAGATAAGCACACGAGGGAAAAAGGAGTAGGAGGGTATGCTAATAGGGTTAGATGAAGTAGGGAGGGAGGAGGCTTGTGTGGAGCATAAACGCCGGCATAGACCAGTTGGGCCGAATGGCCTGTTTCTATACTGTAGACTTGATGCAACTTGATGTAAGTTTAGTTATTCTTTATAATTGGACCTGGATCGCAGTAATGATAATGTTGTTTCGGGTATCCTAGCTACATTCTACATGAGACTATATGAGGTATTAGAAGTCTATGTCATATTTATTACGATTTTCCAAGGTTGTTGAATGTAGTTCCACTTTCCTTCTGGTGAAACATACAGCACTCTCCATCAATAGATACCACTCAGCCTTGAAATCAGAGGTCATAGATGGGAATCAAAGCATAGATTAAAAAAAAGATGTGACAAGTAAAAATCCTTGTGGCAAATTCTTATTTCCTAGTCGTCATTTTGATAGCTGAACGTATGTTTTAGCAAATATTTATTTTTTATTCATCTCTTGCTACCTGCATTTGGAGCTTATCCTGCCAATTCCTGAGCTCTGCGGGATACAGCTTAATAAGACTTCACTTGTGATTCTTGAGTTATTCACTGATTGTATTTTTTAATGATTCTTAAATTCAGCACAATCGATAAAATAAAGATGCCAAGAACAACACAGAGTCAGAAGTGCTGAAAAGAGTGGAATGTACCTACAATGTAAGCCACTCATAATGGACTTGTTTGTGTACTGGTGTGCTGTCCATGAGAAGTTAGTGTCCAGTCTATCATGTTTGTACTGGGAGTGCTAAAATGAGTTGATACAGTAATCAACTGATTTTAAAGTAATTGAACCTGTCCATACAATGTGCTCCTGTGCCAGTGAGGGATGTACATGATTACTGTGGAACCAAAATTTTATCTTACAATACTTCACAATTACAACAATTTTGAGTATGGAGAGCAGTTAGTATGAAATCTATGACATAATTATTCATGTTAAGTAATCTCTGCCCAATTGTTACTGCTTGCCTACACACAGTCTGTCAAGTTGAAACGCTTCCTCATTTTCTCTCTGCATGTCCACTGCGCTACTCAAGACTCCTTCCTGGTCCAAGAATGAGGAAAAGAGCAAGTTGTAGCAGCGATGGAAGGAAAGTAGGAATGCCCATGCAGCAAGTGAAAGGGATGTTTAAACATGACATTGTTTGGTAGGGCAGCAAGATTGATATATACACATACAGGGATGGGGGTAAGGGAGAGAAAGAGAAGGAAGAAGAGGGAAATTTCAAAGGCATAAAAGAATTGCCAAGATACTGAAGAGGCAGGTAACTTGGTGATGTGAATAGGCAGGAGGTATAATGTAAGGGCAGGGGATTTTGCAAATGAGAATCACAAAGTCAAAGAGAGCAGTGAGTTTGAGGTGCTTGAAGATAGCAAGAGGAAAGAACTTGGAGACATGGTAAGTGTGGGAAAGGTTGACATTAGCCCAGAAGATCTGGTGGCACAACAGCACGACCAGAAGTAATGCAGGATGGGACTTCTGCCCATCTAGACCTACTATGATCCATCTCAAATTCTGGGGACAGGAAATCTCTTTACGATCAACCGCTATTTGAATACAGTATAATGGGGCTTTGAGCAGGCTTATGTACTATTGGCAATACAGGAGGCATAATTTGCAAGTTTTCTGTGAAAGTCCGGGATCCCATGAGACACACCCTGAAAACTGACGTGAGGATAGGGGTGGGTGGAAGAAGTAGCCTCCCCCATTAGAAATTCTTGTCAGGGCCAGAAAGAGTTAGAAACCCAGTGGAAATGGGCTCTGCCCCTATATGTTACTTTAATATCACAGATTATAATATTAGAGATATGGAAGAGGATCCAGGACACCAGTAAATGAAAGGATGGGTGATCATAGAGAAATGGAGAGGTTGTTTTAGACACATAGGACTCATAGAGGTAACCTTGAAGACACAGAGTAGGATTGGGAAATTCAGAGATATGGGGCAGAAATGTTGGTAAATTACCCCTAATATCTGTAATCTTCTGATCAACTTCATTTACACTGCAATTGCAACCTCAGGATAAAGTAAATTAGCTTTGCAGCGATGCTAAGGTTGATCTGTAATTCCAGATCAGGGCCCAATCTGACTTCATGTGATGTGATGTGATGTGGTATGATCCCATTGTTAGCTACGTAAGCAAAAAAAAAATTCCTCCTCCAGTGTGAAAGTGCTTTGCAGTGTAAATCCAGCCTTTGAGTGTGCTAGGGGAAGATGGTGAACAGAAATAGACGCACATACATGAAGGAAGATAATGCAGACTTGACTAAGTAGAGTGATCTGTTCTTTTTCAATTGAAGTCTGAGCCCTAAAATCTTTACAGAGTGGGGTTTCGGCTGGGATCCTAGAATCCTAGAATCATATAATGGTTACAGCACAGAGGAGGTCATTCGGACCATCGAGCACCGCGGTGCTGGGTCTTTGTAAGAGCAATCCAGTTAGTAGCATTCCCTCGCTCTTTCCCCGTAGCCCTGAAATTTTTTTCCCTTCAAGTATTTATTCAATTCCTTTTTGAAAGCCACGATTGAATTTGCTTCCACTGCACGTTCAGGCAGCGCATTCCAGATCATAACAACTCGCTGCGTAAAAAAATTCTTTCTCATGTCGCCTTTGGTTTTCTTGCCAATCACCTCAAATTTGTGTTCTCTGGTTCTCGACCCTTCCACCAATGGGAACAGTTTCTCTTTATTTATTTCATCTAAATCATTCATGATTTTGAACACTTCTATCAAATCTCCTCTTAACCTTCTCTGCTCTAAGGCAAACAACTCCAGCTTCTCCAGTCTATCCAAATAACTGAAGTCCCTCATCCCTGGAAACATTCTAGTAAATCTTTTCTGCACCCTCTCGAAGGCCTTAACATCCTTCCTAAAGTGCGGTGCCCAGAGTTGGACACAATACTCCAGATGTGGCCGAACCTGTGTTTTATAAAGGTTTAACATAACTTACATAAGAAACATAAGAAATAGGAGCAGGAGTAGGCCATGCAGCCCCTCGAGCCTGTTCCGCCATTTGTTAAGATCATGGCTAATCTTCAACCTCAGCTCCACTTTCCCACTCGATCTCCATATCCCTTGATTCCCTTAGAGTCCAATAATCTATCGATTTCAGTCTTGAATATACTCAACGACTGAGCATCCACAGCCCTCTGGGGTAGAGGATTCCAAAGAAATTCCTCCTCATCTCAGTCCTAAATGTCTGAACCCCTATCCTAAGATTATATCCCCTAGTTCTAGACTCTCTAGCCAGGGGAAATATCCTCTCAGCATCTACCCTGTCAAGAAGAGGCCTATAATGATGCCAAGAAGAGTAAAAAGCCTAAGGTTAGAAAAGTTTTAGAAACCAATGAAGGACAACCAATAAAATAATAAATAGGGAGAAAATAGAATATGAAAGTAAACTGGCAAGAAATATAAAAATGGATTGTAAGAGCTTCTTCAAGTATGTAAAAAGGAAGAGAGTAGCACAAGTAAACGTTGGTCCCTTAGAGGCTGAGACAGGAGAAATTATAATGGGGAATAAGGAAATGGCAGATGCGTTAAACAAATATTTTGTATCTGTCTTCGCAGTAGAAGACACAAAAAGCATACAAAAAATAGTGGGGAACCAAGGGGGAAATGAGATTTTTTTTTATTTGTTCATGGGATGTGGGCGTCACTGGCGAGGCCAGCATTTATTGCCCATCCCTAATTGCCCTTGAGAAGGTGGTTGTGAGCCGCCTTCTTGAACCGCTGCAGTCCGTGTGGTGAAGGTTCTCCCACAGTGCTGTTAGGAAGTGAGTTCCAGGATTTTGACCCAGCGACGATGAAGGAACGGCGATATATTTCCAAGTCTGAATGGTGTGTGACTTGGAGGGGAACATGCAGGTGGTGTTGTTCCCATGTGCCTGCTACCCTTGTCCTTCTAGGTGGCAGAGGTCGCGAGTTTTGGAAGTACTGTCGAAGTTGCTGTAGTGCATCCTGTGGATGGTACACACTGCAGCCACTGTGCGCCGGTGGTGAGGGAGTGAATGTTTAGGGTGGTGGATGGGGTGCCAAACAAACGGGCTGCTTTGTCCTGGATGGTGTCGAGCTTCTTGAGTGTTGTTGGAGCTGCACTCATCCAGGCAAGTGGAGAGTATTCCATCACACTCCTGACCTGTGCCTTGAAAGACTTTGGGGAGTCAGGAGGTGCGTCACTCGCTGCAGAATACCCAGCCTCTGACCTGCTCTTGTAGCCATAGTATTTATGTGGCTGGTCCAGTTAAGTTTCTGGTCAATGGTGATGCCCAGGATGTTGAAAGTGGGGGATTTGGCGATGGTAATGCCGTTGAATGTCAAGGGGAGGTGGTTACTCTCTCTCTTGTTGGAGATGGTCATTGCCTGGCACTTGTCTGGCGTGAATGTTACTTGCCACGTATCAGCCCAAGCCTGGATGTTGTCCAGGTCTTGCTGCATGCGGGCAGGGACTGCTTCTTTATCTGTGGGGTTGCAAATGGAACTGAACACTGTGCAATCATGAGTGAACATCCCCATTTCTGACCTTATGATGGAGGGAACGTCATTGATGAAGCAGCTGAAGATGGTTGGGCCTAGGACACTGCCCTGAGGAACTCCTGCAGCAATGTCCTGGGGATGAGATGATTGGCCTCCAACAACCATTACCATCTTCCTTTGTGCTAGGTATGACTCCAGCCACTGGAGAGTTTTCCCTCTAATTTCCATTGACTTGAATTTTACTAGGGCTCCTTGGTGCCACACGCGGTCAAATGCTGCCTTGATGTCAAGGGCAGTCACTCTCACCTCACCTCTGGAATTCAGCTCTTTTGTCCATGTTTGGACCAAGGCTGTAATGAGGTCTGGAGCCGAGTGGTCCTAGCCGAACCCAAGCTGAGCATCGGTGAGCAGGTTTTGGTGAGTAAGTGCCAATTGATAGCACTGTCGACGACACCTTGCATCACTTTGCTGATGATTGAGAGTAGACTGATGGGGCGGTAATTGGCCGGATTGGATTTGTCCTGCTTTTTATGGACAGGACATACCTGGGCAATTCTCCACATTGTCGGATAGATGCCAGTGTTGTAGCTGTACTGGAACAGTTTGGCTAGAGGTGCGGCTAGTTCTGGAGCACAAGTCTTCAGCACTACAGCTGGGATGTTGTCGGGGCCCATAGCCTTTGCTGTATCCAGTGCACTCAGCCGTTTCTTGACATCATGTGGATTGAATCGAATTGGCTGAAGACTGGCTTCTGTGATGGTGGGGATATCGGGAGGAGGCCGAGATGGATCATCCACTCTTCCCTTCTGACTGAAAGTGGTTGCAAATGCTTCAGTCTTGTCTTTTGCACTCACGTGCTGGACTCCGCCATCATTGAGGATGGGGATGTTTACAGAGCCTCCTCCTCCCGTTAGTTGTTTAATTGTCCACCACCATTCACCACTGGATGTGGCAGGACTGAAAAGCTTTAATCTGATCCGTTGGTTGTGGAAACGCTTAGCTCTGTCTATAGCATGTTGCTTCCGCTGTTTAGCATGCATGTAGTCCTGAGTGAGGAACTTAAAACAATTAATATCACTGGAGAAAAAACACTGGACAAACCAATGGGACTAAAAGCCAATGAATCTCCTGGACCTGATGGCTTACATCCTACAGTTCTAAAAGAGGTGGCTGCAGAGATAATGGATGCATTGGTTATGATTTTCCAAAATTCTCTAGATTCTGGAATGGTCCCAGTGGACTGGAAGGAAGCAAATGTAAACTCGCTATTCAAGAAGGGAGGGAGAGAGAAAACAGGGAACTACAGGCCAGTTAGTCTGACACGGTCATCAGGAAAATGCTGGAATCCTTTATTAAGGAAGTAGTAACAGGGCACTTAGAAAATCATAATATGATTAGGCAGAGTCAGCACGGTTTTATGAAAGGAAAATCATGTTTGATAAATTTATTAGAGTTTTTTGAGGATGTAATTAGCAGGGTAGATAAAGGAGAACTAGTGGATGTAGTATATTTGGATTTTCAAAAGGTTATTACACAAGGTAAGGGCTCATGAGGGTAACATATTACATGGATAGAGGATTGGTTAAAGGACAGAAAACAGAGAGTAGGGATAAACAGGTCATTCTCAGGTTGGCAGGCTGTAACTAGTGGGGTGCCGCAAGGATCGGTGCTTGGGCCTCAGCTATTTACAATCTACATTAATGACAGAGATGAAGGGACTGAGTGTAATATATCCAAGTTTGCTGATGATACAAAGCTAGGTGGGAAAGAAAGCTGTGAGGAGAAGACAAAGGGCTCAATTTTCAAATTTAAAAATGGGTGGGTTGGGGGCGGGGCGGGGGGGCATTGAAAATTGTCCCCATTTCAGACCTGCCCCCAACCCATCTCCAACCCGCCCATTTCCGGTTTTCACTGGGGCGGGACGAGGTGCGGGCGACCAACCCGCTTCCAGGAGGCGAGGCTCACTTAAAATCTTTCAAGAGGGCTTCAGGCCTCCATTTTTCACCAATTCCCGATTTCAACCACAGGGGGCCAGGATTTCCGGGCTGTCTGTTTTACGCCTCGTGAAAGGAGACGAGAAGGCCCGAGACTAACATGTAGGTGCCTAGAAAGACATAGCTTGTGGGCCCAGAGAAGCAGGAGTGCTTCCCCCAGGCCCAATAAGCCTACCTGCACCGACCCCCCCAGTGATCGCGGACCCCCGACCCCCAATCGTGGAGTCCCCTGAACACGGAGTCCTGACCCCTGATCACGGATCCCCCACCCTGATCCTCCCCCGACCTCCGACCCCAATTCCCCGACCTCCGATCCCTGACCCCGATCCTCCATCTCTCATTCTTTTAAAGTCCAGAGAGCATAGGACAATTCTACTCAATCTTTCTCTTAGAACAACCCTCTCATCCCATGAATCAAACTAGTGAATATTCGTTGCACTGCCTCTAAGGCAACTATGTCCTTCCTTAGGTAAGGAGACCAAAATTGCACACAGTACACCAGGTGTGGTCTCACCAAAGCCCTGTACAGTTGCAGCAAAACATCCTTACTCTTGTACTCCAACAATAAAGGCCAACATACCATTTGCCTTCCTAATTTCTTGCTGTACCTGCATGTTAACTTTTTGTGTTTCGTATACAAGGACACCCAAATCTCTCTGAACACCAACATTTAATAGTTTCTCACCATTTAAAAAATAATCAGTTTTTCAATTTTTCTTACCAAAGTGAATAACCTCACATTTCCCCACATTATACTCCATCTGCCAGCTTCTTGCCCACTTAAGCTGGTTGATATCCCTTTGTAGACTCTTTGCGTCCTTCTCACTTTCTTAGCTAGCTTTATATTGTCAGAAAACTTGGATACATTACACTCGGTCCCTTCATCTAAGTCATTAATACAGATTGTAAATAGCTGAGGCCCAAGCACCAATCCCTGCGGCACCCCACTAGTTACAGCCTGCCATTCCAAAAATGACCCGTTTATTCCAACTCTCAGTTTTCTGTCCGTTAACCAATCCTCAATCCATGCTAATATATTACCCTCAATCCCATGAGCCCTAATCTTGTATAACAACCTCGAATGCCTTTTGAAAATTCAACTATATTGCATCCATTGGTTCCCCCTTATCTATCCTGCAAGTTACACCCTCAAAAAACTCTAATAGATTTGTCAAACACGATTCCCCTTTTGTAAAACCATGTTGACGCTGCCTAATCATATTATCATTTTCTAAGTGCCCTGTTACTGTGTCCCTAATAATAGATTCTAGCATTTTCCCTAATATTGATGTCAGGCTAACTGGCCTATAATTCACTGTTTTCTTTCTCCCTCCTTTCTTGAATAACGGGGTTACATTTGCTACCTTCTAATCCACGGGGACCGTTCTAGAATCTAGGGAATTCTGGAAGATCAAAACCAATGCATCCACTATCTCTGCAGCCACCTCTTTTAAAACCCTAGGATGTAGGCCTCAGGTCCAGGGGATTTGTCAGCTTTTAGTCCCATTAATTTCTCCAGTACTTTTTATTTACTAATTTTAATTACTTTAAGTTCCTCACTCTCATTAGACCCTTGGTTCCCCATTATTTTCGGTATGTTTTTTGTGTCTTCTATTAAGAATACAGATACAAAATATTTGTTTAACGTCTCTGCCATTTCCTTATTCCCCATTATAATTTCTCCTGTCTCTGCCTCTAAGGGACCCACGTTTACTTTCGCTAATGTCTTCCTTTTTATATACTTGTAGAAGCTCTTACAATCTGATTTTATATTTCTTCCTAGTTTACTCTCATATTGAATTTTCTCCCTCTTTATAAATTTCTTGGTCATCCTTTTTTAATTTCTAAAACCCTCCCAATCCTCAGGCTTACTATTCTTTTTGTCAACATTTTAAGCCTCTTCTTTTAATCTAATACGATCCTTTACTTCTCCAGTTAGCCATGGTTAGATCACTTTTCCTGTGGAGTTTTTAATTCCTCAAGGGAATGTTTTTCGTTAAGAATTATGAATTATTTCTTTAAATGTTTGCCATTGCTTATCTTCTGTCAAACCTGTTAATCTAATTTCCCAATCTACCTTAGCCAAATCGCCCCTCCTACCTACATAATTACCCTTGTTTAACTTCATAAAATTACTTCATAAAATGCTCAAAATGTCACAATATTCCTGGCTCAACAGTAAATTTTGTTACAGCGGTAACTTTATTCATTTCCTTTGTTGTCTTATTCCTTTAATTTAATCCTTCCCTCCTTTCATTCTTACCTGCTTTATATGTACATATGGACATATGCTCCAACTGGAAGGCAGGGTCAAGCTACAGGTGGGAATAAATATATCATCAATGCAGCTGCATTCAACCTGACAGCCCTGGAAAAATAGCATGACTACTACTTTGCTTGTATGTAAATTTATACAGCAGGTTTCAGTGGAGTGCAAACCCTACCTAAGAATTTTAATATAGTATAGATGAACTTTCCTTTGGAGGGAATTCTTTTATAAAAAATGTTTTTTATGCACTCCTATCAATTCTATCGAGTACAACACTGTTTGTAGCATACAGCTCCTTAAATATAAAGTATTCTCTCGAGAGGAAGAAAGGAGGAATACATCAGAAGAATCAGGGAACGAGATAATAGAAACAAAAATAACTAATAAATTGCTGTTACGGCGTGAATCATTGGGCCCGAATTTAGCAGGCCTGCGGGTTCCCAGCGGGTGGTCCTCCGGGAGCGTGGTCAACACGCTCGGCGAAATTAGTGGGTCGCCCGCGCGATCGTTGCAGGCAACCCACTAATAGGAATCAATTACCTGCTCCTCCGGGGTCCACGGCGCTGGCCTACGCGTCGGTCGGGCTGCGCATGCGCAGTACGATCTGTCAGCTGGAGGCTCTCTAGTTAAAGGGGCAGTCCTCCACTGACAGATGCTGCAACCAATGGGACAAATTGCAGCATGGAGCAGCCCAGGGGGAAGGCTGCTCCCAGTTTAATGATGCCTCACCCCAGGTATTATCAGATGGGGTGAGGAGGAGGGGGAGGACACAGATCTTCCCCCCGGCGGGCGGGAGGAAGCGGTCTGCCTCTGCCACCAAGAAGGCCTGGCTCGAGGTGGCAGAGGGGGTCAACTGCGCCACCAACATATCGCCCACCTGCATACAGTGCAGGAGGCGCTGCAATGACCGCAGTAGGTCAGCCGCAGTGAGAACACGAAGTCTTTCCCCTACACTCCGTCTGCCACAACACTGCCCCCACCCCACATCTCCTTCGGCACCGCCAACACTATTCTGTCACATCACCCTTCATACCCACTCACACCCCATCCTCATCTTACCTCCACCTACTCACCTCACCAGTACTCACCCTGCCACTAACACGCAACCCACTCCTCATACAATCTCATTGCTCCATCCCATACTCACCCTCTCGTGCATCTCCCTCACGGCCAGCCTCACTCAACCTGCCACCACCTGTGCTGCAGCCACAGGGCATGCATCACATATGTGCAGTAGGCAGCGTAAGGCAAACGTGTCGTCAGCATGAAGGGGGTGCACAAGGGTGTCTGAGGGTTTGTCATGGGTGTTACCCATATTGAATTTCAGAGCAACAAACAGCACACATTATATTGACACCACCACTGCCATGTCTCCGTGAATCCTGTCCGTTGTGTCCAATAATGCCCGCTCCTGGGTATCACTATGAGGACCCACCACTGATGCCACCCATCGTGTTACTGCAGAGTAGGTGCAGGTGTATTTGCAGGGCTCGTCCGCGCAGACGACTGAGAGACATCGGCGGTGTAGCCGGCTGCACCCTGGAAGGATGCGGAGGAGAAGGTGTGGAGGGCAGTGGTGACTTTGCCAGCGACAGGTAAGCAGTTGGTGCTGGGGCCAGCCAGGAGCAGCTCGGCATGAAAGAGGCTGCAGATCTCCACGACTACATGTCGAGCGAATCTGCGCCTCCCTGTGCACTGCTGCTCGGAGAGGTCCGGGGAGCTGCGCCTCGGTCTGTGGACCCTGTGGCGAGGGTAGTGCCCTCTGCGACGCGTCTCTCTCTGCGGTAGCCCTCCCTCCTGCTGTGCAGGTGGGCGTGCAACAACACCGTGTTGGGGGGAATCCACGTCTCTGCGGCGGACGGCGTGGACTGCGAGGCTGCTGGTGCTGGTCATGCTCTTCGTCCTCCGAGGGTCTCCACACACCACCCAACTGGCAGGTGTTGGTCTGAGGGGTTGTGCAGGGTAGGTGTGTGGTTCGTCGGACTGGGGCTGCGGTTTTGTGTCGGTCTGTCCTCTGGCTTGGCGGGGGGTGGTGGAGGGCAGGGGTTGCCCTATGTGACACGGTGGCCTCCTGCGTGGGTGAGGGCTCTCCCCCGTGGAGTGCACCTTGGCACCTGCCACAGGCTGCTGGCTGCAACACGCCTGGTTGGAGGGAGACTGTTTCCCCCAGTGTGGGAAATTCACTGCCTTGAACCGAAAATCCCACACTTCCTCTTTTGACAGCTGCTTCAGCTCATTAACTGACCACAACGAGCAAGGTAAGTACTCTCAAGTGGAACCCTGCTGGCTTTAATTGCCTGCGGGATTCCCACCAGCGGGGCTTGCGCGCGCAGCCCCGCACGTCAGCGCGGTACCCGGAAGTGGCCGGGATTTCGTCGCGATCCAGTCACGTGACCAGACATCGGGATTTTCGGGGCCACCCCGCTGGGAACCCGTCGGAAACACGATCCTAAAATCGAGCCCATTGCCTTTGCATGAAAATTACCTGATCACGAGAATAAAGGGTAATGAAGGAGGCTTGAATAAATATCTGTGTGGAAATATGTGGGTAAATGCATATAAATGAATAGAAAGATCTTCGAACACTTTATTGTCAATATTTATTAGTTCAAATTATAGACAGCGTTGAAGAATAACAAATATGGGGGTTGAGTTTCTGCCAGTAATATCAGTGCAATCTGGGCGGAATCGGCCGAATCAGCGCAAAAGATCGGGGAATTTTAAACGTAAGTGAGTTACGCCCAAAACCACTTATGCTTGTGTTTTCTGCAATCTTTTACCCTGGTTCAAGATTCAATTCGTCTGGATCAAGCCCCGCCCACAATACTGGCCACTCCTCCGTGTCGAAATTGTGAGATTTCGCCGATTGTGCTGGTTTGCGAAGGCTCTTCAAATTGTGCTCATTTTCTTAGGCACACAGGCACTAGTAGGCACGTTTCAAAAGTTTTTTCATTTCAATAAATATTTAATTTACAAAGAAACTGACTAGTGTACACCAATGAAACTATCAAATGGTTCAGTATAGCTTTTTAAGTCATTTTCAGTGATTTTAAATTTTTTTAATTTTTTTTTTATTCGTTCACGGGATGTGGGCATCGCTGGCAAGGCCGGCATTTATTGCCCATCCCTAATTGCCCTCGAGAAGGTGGTGGTGAGCCGCCTTCTTGAACCGCTGCAGTCCGTGTGGTGACGGTTCTCCCACAGTGCTGTTAGGAAGGGAGTTCCAGGATTTTGACCCAGCGACAATGAAGGAACGGCGATATATTTCCAAGTCGGGATGGTGTGTGACTTGGAGGGGAACGTGCAGGTGGTGTTGTTCCCATTCGCCTGCTGCTCTTGTCCTTCTAGGTGGTAGAGGTCGCGGGTTTGGGAGGTGCTGTCGAAGAAGCCTTGGCGAGTTGCTGCAGTGCATCCTGTGGATGGTGCACACTGCAGCCACAGTGCGCCGGTGGTGAAGGGAGTGAATGTTTAGGGTGGTGGATGGGGTGCCAATCAAGCGGGCTGCTTTATCTTGGATGGTGTCGAGCTTCTTGAGTGTTGTTGGAGCTGCACTCATCCAGGCAAGTGGAGAGTATTCCATCACACTCCTGACTTGTGCCTTGTAGATGGTGGAAAGGCTTTGGGGAGTCAGGAGGTGAGTCACTCGCCGCAGAATACCCAGCCTCTGACCTGCTCT
This sequence comes from Heptranchias perlo, assembly GCF_035084215.1. Classification (NCBI taxonomy): domain Eukaryota; kingdom Metazoa; phylum Chordata; class Chondrichthyes; order Hexanchiformes; family Hexanchidae; genus Heptranchias; species Heptranchias perlo. Next base: position 108,573,101 of record NC_090327.1, read on the forward strand.
TGTAGCCACAGTATTTATATGGCTGGTCCAGTTAACTTTCTGGTCAATGGTGACCCCCAGGATGTTGATGGTGGGGGATTCGGCGATGGTAATGCCGTTGAATGTCAAGGGGAGGTGTTTAGACTCTCTCTTGTTGGAGATGGTCATTGCCTTAAATCAGGTTACTCACAGGTGGAGGGCTTGACAACCTTATTAAGAATGCTTATTTTTATGATTAATGCTATTTTCAGCTGTATTAAAAGAACTGCACCAGGTTACCATTCTTAAATACATCAAGGAATACATTTTTAATGGAAAGAAATAAAAAGAAAAGATTACGTTCTATTACACAGCTCGATTGCGATGGTTCATGGAAGGTTTTGCGTTTGTGATTGCACAAATGAATTTTAATGGAAACTTGAACTGTAACTTAACCAGCATAATTTCAAGCACATTTTGGGTGCAATTTCCCGATTGCGCCCTAAGTGGCAACTCTGCCCCTATCTCTCCATGTGAAATCATTAGCTAAAGACTCCAATAACTTACATATTGGAAGTTAAAAAATCTTCATTGACAACATATGCTGGGAATGGATATGCCTGTTTGGTGAAATAGGTAATGAGAGAAAGAGTTGTATTGTGGTTGGAGGCCAGGTTGAAGTTATGGCCTAAGGTCTGTCAGGTCTGAGTTATTGCACTGCCAGGTATGGAGGAACGGCTGCTGCTTAAATATCAGTGCTCACTATAATCACTTCAGGGATATGTAATCCTCTCTAACCATTCACTAAGAGGTAAGTGTCTCCCTCTCCATGACCTGGCAGGGATTGTGTAATTTTACCTGAGCGGTCGGACTGCCAGAATCAGTGGAAGGGCTTGGAATCCTTAGTCTGTACCTCTGACTAAACCTGGTTGTGTAAGCACCACATTAAAAAAAGTAAAATGCATGGAATGTCAGTAATGTGTTTCCAACATTAGGTACATGAGTAAAATATTTCTCGTGAAAATGAGGCGGAGTTCAACTCCAGCTGTCGGATAAAGTTGCTAAAAATCCAATGAAAGCTACTCATCAGCACCAACTTCAAATTCATGCTTATGCATTCTAGATCTTTGAAAGCATTCTCTCCACAGTTCTGATCTTTCCTTCTCTGAAATGTTAATGCTTGAGGGAACCATAGCAGAAATGGAAGGGAGAAAAAGCATTGTAGTGTCCTTTAAATAATTACCTGCTTGTTGGTTACACAGGTAAATTTTGATTTTTTAAAAATTGCCCCTAAAAGCTGTTATTATTTTTGTAAATTTGTCAATATAGTTGGATCTACCTTGCATCATTCTACCTCTTAATTAGGAGAATAATCAAGTGACCATTCAAGGATTTGATCAACATTACATTCAGCAGATCTGTCCCCACTCTAGGTACATATCAAATAGAACTCACAAATGCTATTTTAGTCTCTAAATTGGCCACAAAGGAACTTGATTTCTGACATTTTATTAGCTGCATAATGATGTAACATTTTGGCTTAGTTGCAAATCACTTCCTTCAGTTCCTTTTTGATTTTATGTCTTTCAGGAAATTAATAATACATCAAAGTACTACCCACCGCAGACATCCCATTTACAGCAAAAACCTGCAGTGGACCTAAAAGACCTTGCTGTAATGCTTCTGCTGATGTACCTCTCTATAAAGGGCAGAAAGAACATAAAACTGGGAATGATACAGGAGATCTTCTGAGTCAGATTAGTGTCTACTTGCCGTTTAATTACAGTGATGTATTTTCCTGGTATTTGGGACTACCAAACAGTAAAACATTTCCTGCAGGATTTCACTAATGAACGATCCACTGCGGATAAAAGAATGTGTGTGTGTGTTTGGGAGATAAACCGGTTTTCCGTTTCAAGCTGTCGGATCAGATGTCTAAAATTTGAAGTACTCTTCTCTCCCTCCCAAAGAAGCTGCGATTTTTTTATCTAATTACATTATTGGTCTTTATTTTCCAGCCAAATGCTTCCTAACCATTTTCTGCTGTTGTTTTTCCAGCCAAGAAAGTAACAGAATTTATGCATCTTATTCCAATATCAAAATCATCAGAAGATTTTCTTGAACTTCTCATTATATAGACAAAGGTGCTTTTTCTCTCTCTCTCTCTCTCTCGTACCATTCTCTAAGGCAGCTATCATTGTAGCAATGACATATTTTTCTTCTTTCAGTATAATTTCATTTTTCGTACATTTTCATGATATGTGTGGCAGCAGGATTTTAGTGTGAGTGGTGCTAACTCCAAATGAAAATGACAGGAGATCTGTGTGTGTGTGAGGGAGGCACAGTTCTGCCTGGGCTTTGTGCAGTACATAATGTTACTTTTGCGTCTGCTTAGATGAATTATAATGGGGCACTGCAAATTCAGTGTGGCGTACAGTGCCCTAATTTGCACAATGGTATAGACTATATTTTAGATTGCCTTACTGGAGGAAAAGACTATCAGCTGTTTCTCCATACTGGAATATGCATTGATGATAATGCATTCCATACCAAACCTGTATGATTTATTCCAAAATATCACTAGAATTGAAGTCTTACTTCAAGTGTGTGTCAAAGGCATAACGACTGAAAATGTAGCCTCAGTGGCATTACAGCTCAAAAAGGTCACACTTTTATGGTAAGGGAAAAAATGTGTTTGGCTTAAATAATCGCTTATCTGTAAACTTACCAATCAATTATCTAATTAACTATGTGAGCGAATCAAAAGGAATAAAACTTACCAGGTGAGGAACAATTAACCAGCAGAAATGCAGGCAATCAAATCTCTGAAATTTTTTTTCAAAGGTGCCAGACACAAACCAGCAAGTACCACAAAACTGACCAATCAAATCTTCAAATGACTTTTAAAAAAATTCATTTGGTGGTCATGTTTCCTGAGCGAGATGATTTAGAATCATAGAATCATAGAATCATAGAAAATTTATGGCACAGAAGGTTGCCATTCGGCCCATCGAGCACGCACCAGCCAAAAATGAGCCACCCAGCCTAATCCCACTTTACAGCACTGGTCCGTAGCCTTGTAGGTCACTGCACGTCAAGTGCATTTCGAGGTACTTTTTAAACGTGATGAGGGCTTCTGCCTCTACCACCCTTTCAGGCAACGAGGTCCAGGCCACCACCATCCTCTGGGTGAAAAAAATTACGCTTGTCTCCCCTCTAATCCTTCTACCAATCACTTTAAATCTATGCCCCCTGATTATTGATCTCCCGGCTAAGGGAAATAGGTCGTTCCTATTCACTCTATCTGGCCCCTCATAATTTTGTACACCTCGATCAAATAATCCCTCAGCCTCTCTGTTCCAAAGAAAACAACCCCAGCCGAACCAAACTTTCCTCACAGCTAAAATTCTCCAGTCCTGGCAACATCCCCGTAAATCTCCTCTGTACCCTCTCTAGTGCAATTATATCCTTCCTGTAATGTGGTGACCAGAACTGTACGCAGTACTCAAGCTGTGGCCTAACTAGTATTTTATACAGTTCCAGCATAAAGTCCCTGCTCTTATATTCTATGCCTTGGCTAATAAAGGAAAGTATCCCGTATGCCTTCTTAACCATCTTATCTACCTATCCTGCTACCTTCAGGGATATGTGGACATGCACTCCAAGGTCCTTCACTTCCTCTACACTGCTCAGTATCCCCCCATTTATTGTGTATTCCCTTGCCTTGTTTGCCCTCCCCAAATGCATTACCTCATACTTCTCTGGATTGAATTCCACTTGCAACTTTTCTGCCCACCTGACCAGTCCATTGATATCTTCCTGCAGTCTATAGCTTTCCTCCTCACTATCAACCATACAACCAATTTTTGCATCATCTGCAAACTTCTTAATCATGCCCCCTACATTTAAGTCCAAATCATTAATATATACCACAAAAAGCAAGGGACCTAGTACTGAGCCCTGCGGAACCTCACTGGAAACAGCCTTCCAGTCACAAAAACACCCGTCGAACATTACCCTTTGCTTCCTGCCACTGAGCCAATTTTGGATCCAACTTGTCACTTTCCCATGGATCTCATGGGCTTGTACTTTTTTGACCAGTCTGCCATGTGGGACTTTGTCAAAAGCCTTCCTAAAATCTGTGTAGACTACATCAAATACACTACCCTCATCGACCCTCCTTGTTACCTCCTCAAAAAATTCAATCACGTTCGTCAGACACAACCTTCCCTTAACAAGTCCGTGCTGACTGTCCTTCATTACTCCGTGCCTTTCTAAGTGATGATTTATCCTGTCCCTCAGAATTGATTCCAATAATTTGCCCACCACCGAAGTTGACTGACTGGCCTATAATTACCTGATCTATCCCTCTCTCCCTTTTTAAACAACGGTACAGTGTTAGCAGTCCTTCAATCCTCCGGCACCACTCCTGTTTTCAGTTAGGATTGGAAAATGACGGTCAGAGCCTCTGTAATTTCCGCCCTTGCTTCTTTTAACAGCCTGAGATACATTTCATCCATGCCTGGTGATTTATCTACTTTCAAAGATGCTAATCCCCTCAATATTTCCTCTCTCACTATGTTTATTCCATCCAATATTTCACACTCCTCCTCCTTAACGACAATGTCTGCATCGTCCCTCTCCTTTGTGAAGACAGACGCAAAGTATTCATTAAGAACCATACTAACATCTTCTACCTCCACACATAGTTTACCTTTTTGGTCTCTAATAGGCCCTATCTTTCCTTATTTATCCTCTTGTTTTTAATGTATTGATAAAATATCTTTGAGTTTTCCTTGATTTTACCTGCCAATATTTTATCATGCCTTCTCTTTGCTTTCCTAATTTCCTTTGTAATTTCACCCCTGCACTTTCTATACTCCTCTAGGCTTGAGTTCTCAGTGACTCACATGAGCTTTCCTTTTCTGCCTAATCGTACCATCTATGCTCTTTGACATCCAGGGGGCTCTAGAATTGGCAACCCCACCCTTTTTCTTTGTGGGAACATGTTTACTCTGAACCCCTTGAATCCCCCTCTTGAATGCCTCCCACTGCACTGACATTGATTTACCTTCAAGTAGCTGTTTCCAGTCCATTTTTGCTAAATCACTTCTTAGCTTAGTAAAATTGGCCTTTCCCCAATTGAGAACTTTAACTCCTATTCTATCTTTGTCCTTTTCCATAACTATGTTAATTCTAACTGAATTATGATCACTACCAGCAAAATGCTCTCCCACTGATACTCCTTTCACCCGCCCAGCTTCATTTCCTAAAACTAAATCCAGAACCGCCCCCTCTCTTGTTGGGCTTGCTATGTACTGGTTAAAAAAGTTCTCCTGAATGAAATTTAACAACTTTTGCCCTCTATACCCTTCACACTGTTTGTATCCCAGTTAATATTAGGGTAGTTGAAATTCCCTACTATTACTGCCCTATTGTTTTTGCACATCTCAGAAATTTGCCTACATATTTGCTCTCCTATCTCCCTCTGACCATTTGGGGGTCTATAGTACACTCCCAATAGTGTGACTGCCCCTTTTTCTGTTCCTTAGTTCAACCCATATGGCCTTATTTGATGATCCTTCTAAAATATCATCCCTCCTCACAGCTGTAATTGTTTCTTTAACCAAAATTGCCACACCTGTCCTTTTTTGAGAGAGAGTTAAATATAAACCTAAACAAAAACAATTTATGAGATCAATGTATCCAAAAATTAGCCCATTTGATAAAGGGGCATGGTTGAGTCACAATGATGGAAGAGAAGAAACAGGGACCTGCTACCTAGAGATGCTGCATGGTTCCTTCTTCAGTTACAATGCCCAGGGATTTTGAATTCTGAGGGGTGGCTTATAAGAGGGGCAGATTCATCTACAGGAGTCACTTGAGTCTGTGCCCTGTAAGATCTGGTTAAGTGTGAAGGGGTGCACCAGCTGCATCTGCACAATGGTGGATGAACAGCTGTTGGCATTGCAGTGCACCCTGGAGCGTGTGACAACTTCACTCTCATGGATCCTCAGATTGTTGCTATGGAGACCTTGGGTTCCAAATTACAATGGGCTCTCTTGTCCAGCTTCAGCATGCTGAGTGACTGGATTGAAAGGACCTTGAAGGAGGGAACTCGAGGGCATCATTACTGCCCACAGTTCTGCTCCTATGCAGTTCAGTGGACATGCTGAGGGAGTTCTCAGTAGCACTAGTAAGCACAGATGAGGCTGCTGTCTCTTTGTGCAACATCTAGGGGTAGAGTTTCCGTTTGTTTACGCCAGTAACATCAGCGCAATCCGGGAGGAATCGGCCAAACCAGCGCTAAAGATTGGGGAATTTTAAACGTAGGTGAGTTATGCCCAAAACTACTTACATTGTGCTTTCTGCGATCTTTTACGCTGGTTCAAGACTCAATTCGCCCAGATCAGGGCCCACCCACAAAACTGGTCACACCCCCAGGTGGAAATTACGAGATTCCGCAGATTTGGTTGGTTCGGGAAGGCTCTTCAAATTGCACTCATTTTCTTAGGCGCACAGGCACTAGTAGTCTCGTTTTAAAAGTTTTTTCATTTCAATTAATATTTAATTCACTAAGAAACTGACTAGTGTACACCAATGAATCTATTAAATGGTTCAGTATAATTTTTTAAGTCATCTTCAGTGATTTTAAATCAGATTACTCATGGGTGGAGGACTGGACACTCTTATTAAAAATGCTTACTTTTGCTGATAAATCCATTTTCAGCTGCATTAATAAAACTGCACCAGGTTACCACTCTTAAATACATCATGTAATACTTTCAAATGGATTAAAAAAGAAACAATTACGTTCTATTACGATGCCCGATTGCGCTGGTTCATGGAAAATATTACGTTTGTGTTTATGCAAATGAATTTTAGCAGAAACTTGAACTGTAATCTAACCAGCTCAATTTCAAGCATATTTTGGGTGCAATTTCACAATTGTGCCCAAAGCAGAAACTCTACCCCCACATCTAGAGTCCAAGCGTAAGTAACAGTAGGTGTGCCAGAGAGTGGATAGTACCAGCCAGCCACTCCATCAATTAACGTGGCTAAATCAGTTGGAGAGCCATCTCAAGTAACTGCACAGGGGCACCTAAATCCCAACCGGATTCCACTGAAACCCCATTCCTTCCACAGGGGAAACACTTTAAAGGAATTAAACAGTGAACAACACAAACCAGTCCCAGGGGAAGAAGGGTGGTAACACCCAGTGACATTATTCACACATGACACAAAGTATGTTCATATTGGTTGCAGAGAACTTGTTTCTGATTGTGTGCAAAAAGGTAGCAGCACACCAAACAATGGACATTGACGGTAGCTAAGAAAGTGCAGATGACAATGTTTGAACCACTTTATTGATTATGTGGGGACACAAAGGTTCTTTTAAGCAGCAACTAGATGTATTTTGGATAAGCACTCGTCGTCCTGGCTGCATTAATGTTTCTGCAGCTGCATTTTCATGGTTAAGCAAATTGCTGGCGTTTTTTAAAAAAAGTTACACCATTTTGATACAAGCTTTGCTTTTCTCTTTTTGTTTCTCAGTCTCCTTCCTTTGCCTTGTTCCCTTGTGCCTCTCTGCCTCATTCTCCTTTGCTCCTGTTCTCTCCCAGCTCCATTCTATCCTTCCCCAGCCTGGTGACTGAGTGCATCTCTCTGGTCAGTTGTTTTCAGAGAAAGTATTTGATATCAAGTATTTTTTCTGTGAAGCTCCAGGGGAATTTTGAAACTAGGCTGTGAAAAGCTGTGTCGATTAGTGTCCTTTCCCTGCCAATATTCATATTTACACCAATTTTCCTGTTAACTATGAGAATACTCATTGATCTGAGCATATATTGGGATGAACTAGATTCCCACCATATTGTTACAGGTTCCAGTATAGGCGTCCAGGGCCCATGTCTGAAACAGGTGTTATGCTCTAACACCTGTTTTAGGACCTCTTCCCGAAATTGGGCTGCCCTGAACACAGCCGGTGCTGGGTTTAAAGGGACCACTGGAGGTTGTCACCAAAAAGGTTCTTTTTAAAGAAAAATACTTACCTCAATGTGGAGCCAGGAGGAGCAGCAGTGTTCACCTAGGATCCACAGCAGCCCGAAGACTGTTGCCAGCCACTGCTCGGCCCCATCCCGATCGTTTCACCCCACCTTCCTGATTGTCCCCTCCCTCTCGATTGCTCCCTTCTCAATTACCTCTCTCCCCTCCCAGGACCTAATTGAGTGCCGCTGCCAAGGAGGTAGCTGGCCCAACTTCGACCTCATGGAACCGGTGAGCTCCTGATTGGTGTCCACAGCTCGCCAGCAATATGCTGATGAGGCCCGAGGCCCGATTTCGGTTGAGCTTTGGGCCACCGACTTCAGTGTCTATTTCAGGCCCAAAAATGATCCAAAATGAATTTCCAACCCTAAGGGGGCTAAATTGGATAACCCCCAAAAACAGGCGTGGGGATCGGGGTAAGTGATTAACCAACGCCCGTTCATTGCACTGCACAGGCAGCAGCTTAAATTGATGCTGCCTGCTGTTTTAAATGATTGCTGCGTGCAGCCAGCGCTACCTGCGCTGTTCATTGGCTGCACACATCAGCAGGGGCCTTATATCGCGAATGGCTAGCGCTACTTAAAGGCAGCCTGCAACACTTAAAGGGGAGGAGCATTTGATTTGTTTTGAAGGTGAAGACAATTGAAAAACAAGCCTGTGCCATGCTGTTGTATCATTAATGATGAAATCGAAAAATTTCAGCTTCTGCTGACGGCTGATTCACATTTTTTACTGAGTCTACAGAACAAAGGGTAAATTCTTGGGATAGCTGAAAGCCTCATCGAAGCTTCTGCTAAGCTTGGAAAATGGAACAAAGTATAATTGTTCTGAACATGCAGGGAAAATCTTAACCTCATTCTAAGCTTGTGTTCGGCATTTAGCAAGTGAGGTAAAAGGCCTCAGTCTACCAAAATTACAGCAAAACATTGACAATGTTTATATTAATATACATAGTCATTTGTCTGCTTGATTTTTATTTTAATAAACACTTTAACCAGTATTCATAGATTGTACAGCTTAATTTAAAAAGGAGTAAATGTTTGCTTATATCACAGCAGTGAGTGTAATGCCAGTGAGATGATGCAATTTTCTTTCCTAGTCTCACACATGCTTTTGTTCCCTTCACACAATAGCTCAATGACTAAGAAGGTGCCAGGTTTATCATAGAATCATAGAATGGTTACAGCACAGAAGGAGGCCATTTGACCCATCGAGCCCGTGCTGGCTCTTTGTAAGAGCAATCCAGTCAGTCCCATTCCCCTGCTCTTTCCCCGTAACCCTGCAAATTATTTCCCTTCAATATTTATCCAATTCCTTTTTGAAAGCCACGATTGAATCTGCTTCCACCACCGTTTTAGGCAGCACATTCCAGATCATAACAACTCGCTGCGTAAAAAACTTTTTCCTCACGTCTTCTTTGGTTCTTTTGCCAATCACCTTAAATCGATGTCCTCTGGTTCTCAACCCTTCCCCCAATGGGAACAGTTTCTCAATATTTACTTTATCTAAACCCTTCATGATTTTGAACACTTCTATCAAATCTCCTCTCAACCTTCTCTACTATAAGGGGCAGATGGACCTCCAGACATAAGCGCAGAAGGCAGTGGGAGGAAGTAATGGTGGAGGTCAATACCAGGAGTATAGCTCCAAGAACATGGATGCAGTGCAGGAAGAAGTTCAATGATTTGACACGAGTTATCATGATGAGTGTGTTCAACCTTCAAATGGCATATCCTACCAACTGCACCATTAGCCTTATCCACTTCTCAATTCACTACACCCTCATCACCCACCTACCAACAGTCTCTATCAATCAGTACTCAGCCCTTCAATGCATATGGTTTATTTCACTCTCACACACTTAGCACTGTTGCAAGCCTCACACCCACAACTCACAGCTCACACACACTGGCAGCTATTCAACATTACAGCCAAATGACCCAAACACCTTGCAGGACACTCACTGACACACTTCCCTCTTTCTTGCAGGAGATGGTGGCACATAACAGAAGGCAGCAGCAACAAACAACTAGAGGAGGACAAGTGCATCTACACGTTTTAAACCCCATGGAGGAGGCAGTGCTGTCCATCATGGGAAGGGGTATCTCTGGCAGCCACTAACAGCGCTGGAGGGATCGATGATGAGGGTCTCTGCATACCTAATCCTCCTTCTCTCTTCGCACTTCTCCCTCATCCCACAATCTTTTCTGACGTGCTGCAGATGGTGTAAGCACGCACTTTTTACTTTCTTCTCTCCCCTCACCACAACCCAACCCTGTTGTCCCTTTTTCATTTCAAGAACTGGAACCTTCCCAGTTAGAGGAGCAAAAGGAAGAAGGCAGTGATGATGAAGAGACACCGTCACTCGATTTGACACTCACAGTCACCACCGCAGAGACTGACACTGTGCGTACTTTAGAGGCTAGGATAGAGGAGGGATCTGCTCGTGATGAGACACATGGCACAAGTGCGCAGGAGCCAGGGTGGGGGGAAAGGATACGACAGGTGCCAGTTCACCGGAGGGTGAGGTCGCGCACAAGTTCTGCTGCAGAGGAGTCAGATGAGGACTTCGATCAAAGGTCTGGCTGCTGCCTTGGAAGCTCAGATTGTTGCTATCATGGCTCTGGGGTCCATGTTGAAAGGGGCTTCCAGGACATCGCAACTGTCCAGCAATCTGTTCTCCAACAGATCACCAGGATTACTGAGGTGCCACCCCGGAAGAGTGGCTATGGCGCCATGGAAGAGGAACCTGCTGTCCTCTCTTAGGATGACAGCATTCCTGCTCCCACTCCTGCCACTCCCCAATGCCCTTGCTGTTGTCTGTCAGCCAGCCAGGCAGCCAGCCTGGACTGCTGCAGCCCCTGCTGTGATGGTGCAGTCTGAAGCCGGGCCCTCTAGGTCTAGACCTGATTGAGGTTGTCCTTCAAGAACATCTGCATTCTCCTCAGTTGAAGGTCAGCAGCCTTCCACCTACCATGCTGCAATCATTGAGGAAGCAGTTCATAACAGCACTAGGATTGGTAAAGGCACACGAAAGACAGGCATTAACGGAATGCACAAGGTTGAATAGTTTCATTTTGTATGCATTATTTAATGAGTGAATTGATAAATTTGGATTTGAATTTATATTTGGTTTGGGTGGTGGTTTTTATTTCTGCAGTGAGCTGAGGGAGGAACCAGTAAGTGTTGTCAGAAAGAAGATGATGTGATGGTCAGTGATAGAGGAAAGGTAAGGAGTGTGGGACTGTTGGTGAATGGGGAGGTGTCCTTGAGGTTACTGGTATCGCTCATGAATAATCTGATCACATACAGACCTGGCAGAAAGGGCCTGATTACTTTGTAGCCTCCCTTGCTCTTCCTCCTCCTCCACTTCCTCCTCCTCTTCCTCCTCTACTTCCTTCTCCTCCTCCCTCTTCTAGCAGCTTGTCCTGCTCTGTGTGGCATCTAATCATTCTCCCTGACATGTTCAATTCCCAAAGGAAGCCCTACTAGGCCACTCATGTCTGGAAGCAACTTTTTTCAGGACATTATTTTAAATGCCACTAAAAGGAATGCAAGACCAGCCAGACCACTCCTGTAGAGTATTGAAACTTTAGCCAAGTATAGGAAACCTCCAAAAACTCATAAAATTGCACCAGCAGCCAGAATAAATAATCCAGCAACTAACCTGTAAATACTTCATGATCTCTCTAAATAGTGCTGGTGGGGAGTCCTTCATGCCTTTTAACGTCGCGTTCAGCTGTGAGTGGTTAAGACATGATTATTCGTGTCATAATCTCCCTGGTCTGCATGCAGCCGGTGGTCGTTTGGTGTGTGTGCGCAACCCCCTTTACCAAGATGGCGTCCTGCGCACCTCCCATCGGAAGTGTGCGCACGCATCTCGGATGCCATTTTCGAGTTTCAGTTGGCCACGTAGCACCTAAAAAACGAGTGCTACATGGCTCAATTTAACCCCCTATATGCTTAATTATCATTACATTTAAAAAACCAGGTTAATGCCTGTATTTAAAAAGCATATTAAGGAATTTAGTACGAGAGAGTTAAGAATTTGTTGGAGGATGTACCTCATGATGCACTGTGCTGTGAACAAGCTATTATGCCAGCAGTAACATATCTTCAGCCCTGGAATGCACAGAACCAATTTTCAGTCTGCAGCAATTTTGCAGCATTAAAGAAATGGGTGGTAAGTGAGGGCTAAATGGTACTCACTAAATTGCTGATCAGTGATGCTCCAACACCAGCGGCATTAGGCTTAACGCTGGCAGCAGTTCTCAAACTTTCAGTAACCTAAATAAATAATGCACTGCAGCAATTCACCAAGGCTTCTTCAACAGCACCTCCCAAAGCCGTGACCTCTACCACCTGGAAGGACAAGGGCAGAAGGCGCACAGGAACACCACCACCTGCACATTCCCATTCAAGTCACACACCATCCTGACTTGGAAATATATCGCCGTTCCTTCATCGTCAGTGGGTCAAAATCCTGAACTCCCTACCTTAACAGCACTGTGGGAGAACCTTCACCACACGGACTGCAGCGGTTCAAGAAGGAGGGTCACCACCACCTTCTCAAGGGCAATTAGGGATGGGCAATAAATGTTGGCCATGCTAGCGACGCCCACATCTCATGAATGAATAAAAAAAAAATCAATAACAGTGACTATTTAAATTTGCAAATGAAAAGTGAAGCGGTTGGAATATTTCATAAAAAGCGAATTTCAAACAAACATTGGGGAAAAATTCTATACTCCTCGGGTGATAAATGTTTTAAACGATCTGTCAGGCAGGATAGTATAGACAAAAACATTAGAAGTATTCAAAAAACAACTGGATGCCAAGATGGGAGAGGGTACTGGAGGAATGAGTTTTGATGAGCTGAATGGCCTTTTCTCAGTCTTGATTGTTCCTTTGCTCTTAATTTTATTGATTTTTTATGTTTTTATTTATTTTTATATTAGAATACATTTTAACAAATTCATGGTCTTGGCACAAGTCATGCCCGCAGGTCACACATATCAGGAAACTGGACAAAGAGGTCAGCGGCCCTATAAAATTTTCATACATTAACTTAAATGGATAGAATTCCTTCAGTGCCCATTGACCTCTGCCCCCGGATACCAGCTAATCCTTCCCTGTCCACAAAATTCTGCATGGAGAACATGAATTTTTAAAATCCACCCTATTGCATTTTCATGAGTGTACATTCACATACATTTTTTAAAGACGTCATTGAACACCTTGATTGTGAGGTACCTGCATTGGGAATAAATTAAAGTTCTGGAAGCAGCCGGGATTTAAGAGCTGAAGCAATTTGTTTGATTTTGACGTGACATTTTTCAAGATCTCGCTTGTGCCCAACAGGTGGCATATTGGCAAACCATAGATGGCAAACCATGGGCCTTGATTTTCCAATAAAATGCTCCATGCAGCATGGCACTGCTGGTGGTGCAGGACCTCCTCAGGTTTCGCCCATAGTCTCGAGTTTAATTCAGGTGGACAACGGGGGAGGAGGAATCTGCCAATTAGTGGTCCTGTTGGTTGGAGTTGCTGTCCTTGCCTGACTGTTGGTGGGTCGCTGTTGCTGATCTGCCCTCTGCTCCTGGAATAGGTGGTATGCACAAGGATTGAGTCCCAGCCTGGTTTTCTCCGGTTCCACGCGGATCCTGAACTTCAGACTGTGATATAGGTGCTCCAGCTGCACGTTTTTTGTGGGGAGAGCTCCACTCTACCACAGATGGCAAAACAGAACTATTGTACATGCTCCTTTAATTTAATTAAAGTCACTTAAAAACCACTGTTCAACGTTCTTAAAATATTTTTTATAGGCTATTTAGCATGTTCTCTCCTTCCCTGTATTGGTCTTGCTAAACTGTTGCCAATTTCTGCCAATACCATGCCTGATGGGAAGAGCCTAGTTTCTGCTCAGTGCCTATGCATGACACCACAGTAGAGATTAGGAACTCACCATGTGCAGAATGGCTAATGGAGGGTAGATGGAGTTAAGATACAGATCAGCCATGATCTAATTGAATGGTGGTACAGGCTTGAGGGGCTGAATGGCCTACTCCTGTTCCTATGTTCCTATCTAAACCCAAACTGTAAATATTCCAGCACTTTAGAGTTCCAGCGAATGCACCTCCCAATTACCCACGGTTGCAGTTCAGGTCTTTCGTATTAAATTTTAAAAGCAGTGGCCGCTAATTATTGCAGAAGTAATGTATTGCATGAGCACAGTGCATATTTGTTAAACAGCGAGATTATTAAAAGTTGTAAGCCAGAACTTGCTACAGTATAATTGAAGAGCTGTGTGGAGTCAAAGGGATTAAAGTATTGAGCAGCAGAGTAATTTAAATTTATAGAAATTGTAAAGGGTATGGCTATGGATAAGTAATGATAGACATGATGAGATAGTTGTCAATTTCCAACTTTCATAAAAGCATCCTAAAGTGAATTGAGGGCTGCGCTAAATAGACCTTTCTCTAAGATTTTACAACATTAATAAAACAGTCAGCACTTTCCATTAAAATGTTTGACTAATTTTGCATAGGCTTGTAAATGTAACTGTTAAATTCCTGATGTTTTAAATGTGAAACAATAGTTTGAGTCTGATGAACCCATCGTCCTTCACCTATTGTGAATTTATTCATATTTATGAGAGTATCAACAAGGACAGCAAGGATTCATCCAAAGACCAGGGAGAGAAGTGGAGTATGTTTTATCCTAACTGGGCTGACAACAATTTAAGGGATCCCTAGAACAAGGCCAACTTCTGCTTCTGCTTGGAGAAGAAGGTGCAAGCTGTTGCTAAGAGAAAGCCAGTTCCTAGCTACATCTGCTGATACCATACTCATCAAGCTAACAAATAAAAATAGGATGCTTTTGTCTATCACAGCTTAAGTTGACCTTAGTCTGCATGTCCTTATCTTGTTAACAAGCAATTTTAAAAATATAGATTTTACCTGTATTGACTGAAAATCAACCATCATGTCACAGCAAGGTAATCATTAGCAGATGCAAGGTTACATGTATTGTATTACTCTGCTTGTAAACATTATGTTACAGGAGTCAATTCTGTATTAATATGGTGAAACATTAAAATATACTTCTGATAAATATCAAAATTAAAAATGTAATTTTCTTTCAACGTATGTGTTCACTTTAAATTGAGCACAGAAGCTTTCCTTTTGCTTTCATCGTCATTTATCTCTCAGTTTTGGGTTACTTTAAGCATCTGTAAACTGCACCAAGAGATAAAGTCATAAAAAATACATTATGAAATTTTCAATGTCTGCCCTTAGAAGAAAATATTAATTTTGAATATTGATTCTTCGGTTTTAAAACTCATTTTTGTAATCAGAAGACAAATACTTTTGAGTTACTGCTGGAAAATTCAATCATAAATTATTTTCCTTCACCACTGAGCTATAGGTTTTTACTGATAATTGTGAACTATACTTTCTATTGTCCATTTCAATCCAATTAGACAAGTAGTGTTCAGTTAATTTTCTAAAATAGTTAGTATTAGTGTCTGTTGGACACTATTGATATCAATTGGACTTTAGAGCAGAGCTACTATGAAACTAAGGGCTTCGTATTCCATTTTTTTGTACAATTTAATTGCATCTCAAGCTATGATGTAGAAATGATTCAATATTGTTAGTTACCTGTCATGTCAGTGGGTTTAAACTAAGAGTTACTTAACTATTCGTCCTACTACAGATTGACAAAGCCACAGTGAACTAAAAAACAAGTAGAAGCATGGGGCTGAAATTCTTTGGAAAAGAGTGGAGAGCTCAACAGCACTCTCCATTGTTAGTAGTGAAATGGAGGAGCAAATTCCGGCCTTCGCACATGTGCAGTGAAACGTGGAAATCAGGAACTTGTTCCTAGTGGTTTGCCGACGATATGACAGTTTTGAATTAAAGGGCCATCGCACGCTGCAATCAGTGAAATCATTGAAGAAGCGCTAACTTGCTCATCTGCCCAGCTGGAAAGTAACTAATTACGCCACAAAACAGGTACACTTAAAAATACCAGCTCTAAACTAAGTTTTAATAGTGTGGTAAGTCTTAAGGACTGCCAAACAATTAAAAATTAATTTTTAAAAATGTGAAGTCTCATTACTCCTAATTTGAATAGTTTTTGGTCATTAAACTTTTATTTTAAAATTAAAAAATTTAAAAAAATTTCTTTTACTTTTCCCTTCTGTCTCTTTTATTTAATTTGATTACTTCTTACACTCTCCTTTTTTTCACTGTCGATAATTATTTTTAACAATGATTTTAATGTTGCACCTTTCACTTCCTGATTTTCACCTTCCAAGCCTGCAGAAACAATTTCGCAGCTGGTCAAAAATGCTGCAATCTGATTGGTCGAGGGGGGAGGTTGCTCCTCTTGCTTCTCCCATGGGTCCTAGCTTCACTTGAACGGACGCTGAGCTCTTCTCTGCTTCCTATTAGATGCACAAACAATTTGTATTCATAGCCGTGCCAGTGGGAACTCCACATCAGAGATATGTACTGTCATTTCATTTCTCTGCTCTTTCCCCATACCGTTTGATATGAGTATACGAACATACAAAAAGGGCAAGAAAAAAAAGAAGCAGCAGGCCCTACTCTATCCAGACAATGGTGAAACCGCACGTACCACTGATCCACCCCAGCCATGCAATCTCCTGGGGGAGGCAAAAAGTCACAGAAGAAGAAACTGCAGCCAATTCATGAAAAACTGGAAAGTTGTTCTCCGACTCTCTAAAGCAATCAAGCAGGGCCTTGGGCAGCCATTAACTCCTCATAATTCTATACCTGTACTTTGTCAAGTTCCCTTTTATAGGAATTCTGTAGCAAATCCATACTCATTGCATGGTTCAGTAATCTGTTCCAGAAGACAGTAACTCTCTGAGTGAAGAAATACTTGCTGGCATCTAACCTTACCCTTCGCCATGGATTTTCTATGAATGCTGTCTTGTCCTACCATCTCTATCCATCTTAAATAACCTATCAAATTGATCTAATTGCCATCACTTCATAATTTTAAAACCTTCAATCATATTCCTGAGGGTCTTCAGGAACTTCAACAGGAGACTGGCAGAACCCCCGGAGAAATGGCATAAACATCCTCTTTTAGCCATTCATGCCATTTTTCTGGTGGTTCCGCCAAACTCCCACTGCAGAACCTGCACGGAAATTCCAGGCAAATATTGCACATGCAGAAGTACCAAAGCCTTATATATGTAAGTGTGGTGATCTTCATTTTATACTCAATAGTCCTGGCGATACAAACTAAAACTTATTTGCTTTGTCTATAGCTACTTCACACTGCTTGTGCACTTTTACTGAGTGATCAACCACTACCCCTAATTCTCTTTCTTAATCTGTTATCTTTAACGGATACTCCATATGGTATATCCATGTCTGGAGCTTCCCCACCCTACAAGCATGGGACTACATTTGTCCATGTTAAAGGACATCGCCACTTAACTTGCCTAAATGTGTGCTGAAACCTATGATTTGGTTTAAATTACCAACCCTGGTGTACATTTTTCCATTATAAGTCAACTTAAGAATGGCTCCATTAAGGTCCTCATCTAAATCTTAATGAAAATGCTGAACAGCAATGGACCGAATACAGAGCCTTGAGAAACTCCACCTGTGATGAGACCCCACTCCAATAAAGATAGCCCTATGCTTACCCAGGGCAACCAGTTACTGATCCAACAACCCATCTGTGCTATTATCCCATATTATCTAATAGCAGTCTGTATGATATCTTAATTATTATTTCTTGGAAATCTAGGTATACAACATCCACAGGACTACCTTTATCCACAATTCTGACCACTTCCTCAGAGAACTCATTCAGGTTCGTGAGGCAGGACCTATATTTTCCTAATAACTGCCAAACTCTCCAAGTGATTATAACTCAGTGTTGTATCATGCTTTCCAACTGCTTCCCTACAACTGAGAGCAAACTCACAAATCTAAAATTACCAGGATCTGATTTCTTCCCTTTGTTAAATAATGGGAAAACATAATCCTCACTCCAAATGATAACAAGCAGCCTGGAGCTCAATGTGCTATTGATATTTGTTATTGTCCTTCCCATGTCATGTGAAAGTCCTGTATGGATTTCTATCTTGATTTTCTAAAAAGAAGGAGGGAAGGAGTGAAAGCGATCCCTATAGCTCCATAATTGGCTCACAAAACCATGCTTTCCAGACCAACTTGTGCACACAGTGAATAAAGGACATAGAGCATATTTCTGCTAAAAATAATTCAATACATTGGGGTAATTTTCAACTGAGCAGTAATCACCAGCCCATTATAGAACCCAGTCAATTTTCATCCCATTGATCTCAAGTAAGTGAAAAAGATGAGTCTAGATGCTTCAGTTATACATAAAGGACAATAATTGTATTTGTTTAATATTTGTGTAGCAAGGGTCTTTTTTAACTTACCACATTGCAAAATAAAAAGAAGGAAAAATTCGGTGTGTTAAATATTGAAGTTATTGGGCCTGCAGAGCATTGGCACATTGCTTCAGGCTATACATATTTCAGCCAATCTACCATGAGGTGGCACCAAACAGGAGCCAAGTGCTTCTTCACAAGTAGTGATGGAGGAAAAATTGGAGAGAGAGTCACTCCAAACTGGGAGTGGCATTGGCATAGGTCTGGCTTCAGGTTGTGTCCTTAGACTCTTTGGGGTAGATCTTAATTTTGCGCGAAAGTGTAAGACGGATGATAACGAGTCAGCAGCCTGTTTTACATCTCCCCCAATTTTTATTTCCACTGAAGTCAATCAGGAGAGATGTTAGTCGCGCTGCCGACTCGCTATCACCCGTTTTACACTATCGCACACAATCAAGATCTACCCATATGGGTGGAGATAGTGTATGATTCAAGGAGACCAGAGCAAGAGTGTAAAGAGAAGGGGGAAGAAAATCTGAATTTAGCTGTACTGAACTCAAGACAAACCGGTAGAAATTGTGCCCTCAAAAAATTGTTTAATATTGGAAATAGAAAATTTTCTTTGTAAAGGATGAAAAAGATGGGATATAAATTTAATAAAAATGAAAATATTGCCATGAGCTCCAAGCAATTTTTTTTATTGTTTATTTTGCCAAGAGTCTCAAAGAATCTTAACAGGAATGTAAATTTGAGCAGGAGGAACCTCTGCAGAATATACAATTTTGCAATTTTCTCAATCTACCAATCAGAGGACCCAATTTTCCAGTTATCTATCAGATGTAACGTGTAAATTGAAAGGCTGGTGAAAGTTATATAACTTTTATTCACACTTTTCAAAAGTAATTCTATATCATTTGAATCTGCCTTCCTAGTCTGCATGATTCACTAGATAAACTTTCTGAACCGAGCCTTTCCTCACCACTTAAATTCCTGACACCTGGGGCTCGATGTTACCAGGCCTGCGGGTTTCCGGCGGGTTGGGTTTCGGGAGCGTGGTCAACACGCTCGGTGAAATTAGTGGGTTGCCCGCGCGATCGTAGCAGGCAACACACTAATAGGAATCAATTACCTGCTCCTCCGGGGTCCACGCTGCTGATCTGCGCGTCGGGCGGGCTGCGCATGCGCAGTACGATCTGTCAGCTGGAGGCTCTCTAGTTAAAGGGGCAGTCCTCCACTGACAGATGCTGCAACCAATGGAACAAATTTCAGCATGGAGCAGCCCAGGGGGAAGGCTGCTCCCAGTTTAAAGATGCCTCACCCCAGGTATCATCAGATGGGGTGAGGAGGAGGGCGAAGACAGAGATCTTCCACCCGGCGGGCAGGAGGAAGCGGCCAGCCTCTGCCACCAAGAAGGCCTGGCTCGAGGTGGCAGAGGGGGTCACCTGCGCAACCAACATATTTCCCACCTGCATACAGTGCAGGAGGCGCTGCAATGACCTCAGTAGGTCAGCCACAGTGAGAACACGAAGTCTTTCCCCTACACTCCATCTGCCACAACACTGCCCCAACCCCACATCTCCTTCGGCACCGCCAACACTACTCTGTCACATCACCCCTCATACCCACTCAAACCCCATCCTCATCTCACCTCCACCTACTCACCTGGCCAGTACTCATCCTGCCACTAACACGCGACCCAATCCTCATACAATCTCATGGCTCTATCCCATACTCACCCTCTCGTGCATCTCCCTCACGGCCAGCCTCACTCAACCTGCCACCACCTGTGCTGCAGCCACAGGGCATGCATCACATATGTGCAGTAGGCAGCGTAAGGCAAACGTTTCGTGAGCATGAAGGGGGAGCACAAGGGTGTCGGAGGGTTTGCCATGGGTGTTACCCATATTGAATTTCAGAGCAACAAACAGCACACATTATATTGGCACCACCACTGCCATGTCTCCGCGAATCCTGTCTGTTGTGTCCAATAATGCCCGCTCCTGGGTATCACTATGAGGACCCACCACTGATGCCACCCATCGTGTTACTGCAGAGTAGGTGCAGGTGTATTTGCAGGGCTCGTCCGCGCAGACCACTGAGAGACATCGGCGGTGTAGCCGGCTGCACCCTGGAAGGATGCGGAGGAGAAGTTGTGGAGGGCAGTGGTGACTTTGGCAGCGACAGGTAAGCACTTGGTGCTGGGGCCAGCCAGGAGCAGCTCGGCATGAAAGAGCCTGCAGATCTCCACGACTACATGTCGAGCGAATCTGCGCCTCCATGTGCACTGCTGCTCGGAGAGGTCCGGGGAGCTTCGCCTCGGTCTGTGGACCATGTGGCGAGGGTAGTGCCCTCTGCGATGCGTCTCTCTCTGCGGTAGCCCTCCCTCCTGCTGTGCAGGTGGGCATGCAACAACACCGTGTTGGGGGGCTCCACATCTCTGCGGCGGACGGCGTGGACTGCGAGGCTGCTGGGGCTGGTCATGCTCTTCGTCCTCCGAGGGTGTCCATGCACCACCCATCTGGCAGGTGTTGGTCTGAGGGGTTGTGCAGGGTAGGTGAGTGGTTCCTCGGACTGGGGCTGCGGTTTCGTGTCGGTCTGTCCTCTGGCTTGGCGGGGGGTGGTGGGGGGCAGGGGTTGCCCTATGTGACGCGGTGGCCTCCTGCGTGGGTGAGGGCTCTCCCCCGTGGAGTGCACCTTCGCACCTGCCACAGGCTGCTGGCTGCAACACGCCTGGTTGGAGAGAGACTGTTTCCCCCAGTGTGTGAAACAGTCTGCGATGCAGGTAAAATCCCACACTTCCACTTTTGACAGCTGATTCAGCTCATTTAATGACCTCAACAAGCAAGGTAAGTACTCTCAAGTGGAACCCCGCTGGCTTTAATTGCCTGCGGGATTCCCACCAGCGGGGGCCACGCACGCAGCCCCGCACGTCATCGGGGAACCCGGAAGTGGTCGGGATCGCGGCGCGATCCGGTCACGTGACCTCATATCGGGATTTTCGGGGCCCCCCCGCTGGAAACCCGCAGGAAACCTGACCCTAAAATCGAGCCCCTGGAATCATCTTTGTCAATTCCCTCTGTACCTACTTTGGAGCAATGATATCCTTCCTATGATTAGGTGACCAGAACTGCACACAATGCTCCAGATGGGATCTGGTCTTGTACAGCAACTGTGTTGCCTCACTAGATTTGTAACTGTCCCTCTGCTAATGCAACCCAATATGTTATTTCTGTGTTTTTAACTGCAGGCAAGTACAGGTCACTTTTCTGATGGTACACTGTCCCACTGTTCCAGTTAGACATACCTCCTCTTTCAGCTCATTGTTTCCACACTAATTATTTTACTTTTATCCACATTGAATTGCATACAACACATATTACACCCAATTACATAAAAGATGTAAATACTTCTGAATCCAGTTACAGTGTTCCTCAGTTTTGGTCATGCCTCCGATTTGGTGGTATCTGCAAACTGGCTTAAGATATCTTTTATATGTTTCCTAATATAAAACATCACCTGCACTTTCCCTATCCAACCTGTCAATGAACTTCTTTAAAAACTCCAGCAGGTTAGTTAAACATAACCTCTCTTTCCTGAATCTATGTTGACTGTTCATTTAACTAGTTATGCTTTTTAAGTGTTCATTCACTAGATTTCCCAAAGTCATTTTCAGGACAGTCCCTGCAATAGATGTTAAGCTTACTGGTTTATAGTTTCCATGAGCCTTTTCTCAGTAATGGAGTTGTGTTAGCCACTTTCCAATTTCCCAGAATTTAATGAACTAAAAAAATGTCTGTTAAAGGTCACTAATTTCAGTTCTCATCATTTTTAGATTCGTGGGCGCAAGTTGTCTGGACCAGGTGCATCATTCATTTTAAGAGCGTCTAAGGTAACTGAATTAGACAGCTCTCCCTCCTCTTACCAAGTAAAGATTGGAGTTAAGTAACAATTTAAGACCTCTGTTGTCTCTTTTCTCCTGGATTTCAGATTTGCATCATCACATGAGTGAACCAATATTTTTTTCCTCTCCTTGTTCATGCAAGGCAAGCAATTAAACACATGAAAACCCCGAGGTTTGCTCTCAGTCATCCAAGCATTTTGATTGTAAACTGTAAAACCATGGTTTAGATTCCACTGAGTAAAGGCTATTTCAATAATTACCTCAAGTTACATGGAAACTACAGCACAGAAATTTGTCATTCGGCCCAACTGGCCTATGACGGCATTTATGCTCCCCATGAGCCTCCTTCCTCCCTACTTCATCTAAAACTATCAGGATACCCTTCTATTCCTTTCTCCCTCGTGTGCTTATCTAGCTTCCCCTTAAATGCATCTATGCTATTTGCCTCAACTGCTCCTTGTGGTAGCAAGTTCCACATTCTTACCACTCTTTGGGTAAAGAAGTTCCTCCTGAATTCCCTATTGGATTGATTAATGACTATCTTATATTTATGACCTCTAGTTTTGGACTCAACTACAAGTAGAAACATTTTCTCCACGTCTACCCTTTCGCACCCTATCATTATCTTTATTACCTCTATCAGGTCAACCCTCAGCCTTCTCTTTTCTAGAGACAAGATCCTCAATCTGTTCAGCCTTTCCTGATAAGGATATCCTCTCAGTTCTGGTACCATCCTTGTGAATCTTTTTTGCACCTTCTCCAATGCCTTTATATTCTTTTTATAATATGGAGCCCAGAACTGTCCGAGTGTGGTCTAACAAAGGTTCTATTCAAGTTTAACATTATTTCTTTGCTTTTCAATTCTATCCCTCTAGAAATGAACCCCAGTGATTGATTTACCTTTTTTATGGCCATATTAACCTGTGTCTCTACTTTTAGTGATTTGTGTACCTGTACCCCTAAACCCCTTTGCTCCTCCATTCCATTTAGACTCTTATCCAAGCAATATGTGGCCTCCTTATTCTTCCTACCAAAATGCACCACCTCACACTTATCTATATTGAAATTCATTTGCCAATTACACGTCCATTCTGCAAGTTTATTAATGTCCTCTTGCATTTTGACGCATTCTTCCTTTGCATTAACTATACCTCGAATTTGGTACCCGTCTGCATATTGTGAAATTGTACTTTAGATTCCCGAATCCAAATCGTTAATGTAAATTGTGACCAACATTGGTTCCAGCACCGATCCCCGTGGAACATCACTTCCCACCTTTTGCAAGTCTGGGTAGCTACCTTTAACCCCTACTCTCTGTTTACCGCTTTGTAGCCAGCTTTCTATCCATTCTGCAACCTGTCCACTGACTCCACATGCTCTGACCTTGGCCATGAGTCTACAATATGGTACCCTTCCGAAGGCTTTTTGAAAGTCCAAATATATTACATCTACTACATTACCCTTGTCGACTATTTCTGCTATTTGTTCAAAGAATTCAATAAGGTTGGTCAAGCATGATTTTCATTTTTGAAATCCATGCTGACTATTCTTTTTCATATTTTCATTTTCGAGATGTCTTTCTATTACATCGTTGAGTAAAGATTCCGTTATCTTCCCTACCACTGATGTTAAGCTAACTGGCCTATGGTTCCCTGGACTTGTTCTATCTCCCTTTTTAAATATAAGAATAACATTTGCTGTCTGCCAGTCCTCTGGAATGATTCCTTTTTCTGATGAATTTTTATATATATGTAATAGTACCTCTGCTATCTCTTCTCTAATTTCTTTTAATATGCACAGATGCAATCCATCTGGACCAGGGGTCTTATCCTCCCTAAGTTTGATTAGTTTATCAATTATCTCCTCCCTTTCTATCTTAAATATTTTAATATCTTTTTCGACCTCTTCTTCTAATGTTCTGCCCACCTTGTTAATCTCCCTGGTAAATACAGAGGAAAAGTAACTATTCAGTATTTCTGCTATTTTGTTGTTGTTAACTGTAAGTTTATCCTGTGCATCCCTTACTGGCCCTATCCCTAATCTGATTTTTCTTTTGTTATTTATGTGCCTGTACAATAGTTTACTAGTTCTTTTTATATTCCTTGATTATTTAATCTCGTAGTTCATCTTTGCTTTCCTAATTATTTTTGACTTCTTTCCTAACCTCTTCGTATTCCCTTTTGTTATCCTTTCCTTTATTGTCTATGAACTTAGTGTATGCCTTTTTCTTTAGTTTCACTTTTGCCCTGACCTCTTTATTAGAAACATAAAAACATAGAAAATAGGAGCAGGAGTAGGCCATTTGGCCCTTCGAGCCTGCTCCGCCATTCAATATGATCAGGCCGATCCTCTATTTCAACACCATATTCCCGCTCTCCCCCCATACCCCTTGATGCCTTCTGTGTCTAGAAATCTTCTTAAATATATTCAGTGACTTGGCCTCCACAGCCTTCTGTGGTAGAAAATTCCACAGGTTCACCACCTCTGAATGAAGAAATTTCTCCTCATCTCAATCCTAAATCCCCTACCCCGTATCCTGAGACTGTGACCCCTCATTCTAGACCCCCCAGCCAGGAGAAACATCCTCCCTGCATTCAGTCTGTCTTGCCCTGTCAGAATTTTATATGTTTCAATGAGATGCCCTCTCATTCTTCTAAACTCTAGTGAATACAAGTCTAGTCGACCCAAATTCTCTTCATACGACAGTCCTGCCATCCCAGGAATTAGTCTGGTAAACTTTCGCTGTACTCCCTCTGTGGCAAGTATATCCTTTCTTAGGTAAGGAGACCAAAACTGCACACAATACTAACCAAGGCCCTGTATAACTGCAGTAAGACATCCTTGCTCCTGTACTCTCATCCTCTTGCAATGAAGGCCAACATACCATTTGCCATCCTAACTGCTTGCTGCACCTGCATGTTTGCTTTCAGGGATTGGTATACAAGGACACCCAGGTCCCTTTGTACATCCACATTTCCCAATCTACCACCATTTAAATAATACTCTGCCTGTCTGTTTTTCCTTCTAAAATGGATAACTTCACATTTATCCACATTATACTGCATCTGCCATGTATTTGCCCACTCACTCACCTTGTCAAAATCGCCTTGAAGCCTCTTTGCATCCTCCTCACAACTCATAATCCCACCTAGTTTTGTGTCGTCAGCAAACTTGGAAATATTACATTTGGTTCCCTCATCCAAATCATTGATATATATTGTGAATAGCTGGGGCCCAAGCACTGATCCCTGCGGTACCCCACTAGTCACTGCCTGCCACCCCAAAAAAGACCCATTTATTCCTACTTCTCTGATTCCTGTCTGTTAACCAATTTTCAATCCATGCTAGTATATTACCGCCAATCCCATGTGCTTTAATTTTGTACACTAACCTCGTATGTGGAACTTTATCAAAGACCTTCTGAAAATCCAAATACACCATTTCCACTGGTTCTCCCTTATCTATTCTACCAGTTACATCCTCAGAAAACTCCAATAGGTTTGTCAAACATGATTTCCCTTTCATAAATCCACGTTGACTTTGTCTAATCCCATTGATATTTTCTAAGTGTCCTGTTATCTCATCCTTTACAATAGACTCTAGCAATTTCCCTACTACTGATGTTAGGCTAACCGGTCTGTAGTTCCCTGTTTACTCTCTCCCTCCTTTTTTAAATAGTGGGGTTACATTTGCCACCCTCCAATCTGCAGGAACTGTTCCATAATCTATAGAATTTTGGAAGATGACAACCAATGCATCCACTATTTCCTGGGGATTTATCGGCTTTCAGTGCCATTAATTTCTCCAGCACTATTTTTTTACTAATACTAATTTCCTTTAATTCCTCCTTCTCAGTAGACCCTTGGTTCCCTAACTTTTCTGGGAAGTTATTTGTGTCCCCTTCTGTAAAGACAGAACCAAAATATTTGTTTAATTGCTCTGCCATTTATTTGTTCCCCATTATAAATTCTCCCATTTCTGACTGTAAGGGACCTACCTTTGTCTTCGCTAATCTTTTTCTTTTTGCATACTTGTAGAAGCTTTTACAGTCCACTTTTATGTTCCTTGCACATTTACTCTCTATGGTATTCATCTACATTCATCTATGGTATTTTATTATTGGCTAGTTTGTTCTTGCTTTTAGTGGGATATATTTCTCCTTGACTCTATTGATCACTGTTTTAAATATTATCCACTGCTGTTTTATTTCTTTGTCTGTCAACATTTTTTTCCAGTTTAACTGCCCTCGTTCCATTCTCATCCCCTCAAAATTAGCTTTATTCCAAACTATTACTTTGTTCTTTGTTTTACTTATGTCTTTCTCAATCATTATTTTAAACCTTATTATGTTATGATCACTATTGCCTAGATGTTCCCCTATGTTTACTTCTGTTATCTGTTCTCGTTCATTTCCCATTACTGGATCCAGCAGTGATTCCTCTCTTGTTGGGCTTCTCACAAACTGGGTAAGATAGGAGTCATGTACATGGTGTAAAAACTCCATTCCCTTTTTTCTTTTCCCTACCTCTTCTTGCCAGTTTATTTGGGCGTGGTTGAAATCTCCCATGATTATTATTCAATGTTTTTTTTACTTATTTCATGGAGATGTCTACATATTTCATCTTACACTTCCCTTCCACTGTTAGGTGGTCTGTAGAATATACCTATTAACGTGATAAATCCCTTCCTAGCCTTTGTCTCAATCCATATGGATTCTGTTTCTATCTTCATATTCGTTATGTCCCTTTTTCTATTGCCGTTATGTTGTCTTGAATGAGTACATCTACCCCATCCCCGTCTTCCTTCCCTATCCTTTCTAAATATGTTATATCCTGCAATATTTCTTAAGTAGCCATGTTTCAGTTATCCCTACCACATCTGGCTCCTGGCTATGAATTATTGTCTTCAGTTCCCCCGTTTTGTTTCGGATGCTGTGCACATTGCTGTACAGGCAATTTCATTTGATTTTAGTAATTGTTCCCCTCCCTTTGTTTTTAACAGTCATTTTGCACTTATGTTCTGTAACTGTATTTGTTCCCTGACCGTTTATGTTACCCTCATTCCTCAACTTGGTCTGACCTTTACTCTCATTTCCTATTGCTTTTTCTTCAGATTTATGTTTTCTTCCCCAGATCCTTCCCGCCACCTTACTAGTTTAAAGTTCTATTGACTGCCCTATTTATCCTTTCCGCTAGGACTCTGGTCCCATTCCAGTTCAGGTGGAGCCCGTCCCAACGGTACAGTTCCTTCCTATCCCAGTACTGGTGCCAGCATCCCATGAAATGGATCCCATCCTTCCCACACCAGTCTTTCAGCCACATATTCACCTTCTTGATCTCCCTATCCCTATGCCAATTAACACGTGGCTTGGGTAGTAATTCCGAGATTGCCACCTGTGAGGTCCTGTTTTTTAATTTAGTTCCTAACTTCTGATATTCCCTTAGCAGGACTTCCTCCTTTTTCTTCCCTATGTCATTGGTCCCAACGCGGATCACGACAACTGGATCTTCCCCCTCCCTTTCCAAGTTCCTCTCCAGTTGCTCTGAGATGTCCTGTACCCTTGCACCAGGTAGCAACAAACCCTTCTGGACTATCGGTCACGACTGCAGGGGACGTTATCTATCCCCCTATAACTACAACCTTTCTATTCTGCTTCTCCACCCGTTGGACTGCCTCCTGCTCCACGGTGCCATGGTTAGCATTCTGGCTGTCCACCCCGCAGTCTGCATCTTTATCTTCACATGTAGCAAGTACATTGTACCTGTTGAATAGGACCAATGTCTGCGGGACCTCCTTCCTTACCTCTCCTTGGTTCCCCTTACCTTGTTGAGCTATGTGTCGGAGTGTCTCTAACTCGCACTCCAGCTCAAGGGCTCTGAGCTGGAGTGACTCAAGTCAGAGACATTTCCTGCAGATGTGGCAATCTGGGACAGTCTCGCTGTCCACAAACTCCCACATACCGCAGTCCTGACACACAACCTGCATGGCCATTTCATTATTTATTTATTTATTAGTATTAATTTAATTCTAGAACTAATAGGAACACTTAAGGTCTAGATTATATTTAGTAGATGGATTTTAGCTTGATTTTAAATTAATTAGTAATTAATTATCCTGAATATTTACTTTTTTAACTATTTATTTATTGTTTATATTTAAAGATATAAGGTGTATAGTAAATTAAAGACTTAGTTTAATTTCCTCGGGTACCAGCGCTCCCCACTTTGTGCAGACTATCAGGTCATCTTTTGGGATTTTTCCCTGGGTTTGTTCTGGTTTCCCACTCTTTTTAACTTTGTTTAGCTTTAAGGCTTTTTAACGAACACCAACAGACTAACGACTAAAAACACTAACCAACCACTAAAGACACTAATCACTAACCACAATAACCACCAAAAACACTTACCAATAAACTAAATACTTACAGTGACTTACCCTCAGCGCTCCTCTGTGACATCACTTTTTGACATTTAAATTTTTTTTTTTGATTTTGCCGCTCAGGTCCACTCTCCCCGCTCCTCCTCCTGTTCTCTCAGGTCCACTCTCCCCTCTCCTCCTGTTCTCCCAGGTCCACTCTCCCCTCTCCTCCTGTTCTCTCAGGTCCACTCTCCCCGCTCCTCCTGTTCTCTCAGGTCCACTCTCCCCACTCCTCCTGTTCTCTCAGCTCCACTCTCCCCGCTCCTCCTCCTGTTCTCTCAGCTCCACTCTCCCCGCTCCTCCTGTTCTCTCAGGTCCACTCTCCCCGCTCCTCCTGTTCTCCCAGGTCCACTCTCCCCGCTCCTCCTGTTCTCTCAGGTCCACTCTCCCCACTCCTCCTGTTCTCTCAGCTCCACTCTCCCCGCTCCTCCTCCTGTTCTCTCAGGTCCACTCTCCCCTCTCCTCCTGTTCTCTCAGGTCCACTCTCCCCTCTCCTCCTGTTCTCTCAGGTCCACTCTCCCCGCTCCTCCTGTTCTCTCAGGTCCACTCTCCCCGCTCCTCCTGTTCTCTCAGGTCCACTCTCCCCTCTGCTCCTGTTCTCTCAGGTCCACTCTCCCCGCTCCTCCTGTTCTCTCAGGTCCACTCTCCCCGCTCCTCCTGTTCTCTCAGGTCCACTCTCCCCGCTCCTCCTGTTCTCTCAGGTCCACTCTCCCCGCTCCTCCTGTTCTCTCAGGTCCACTCTCCCCGCTCCTCCTGTTCTCTCAGGTCCACTCTCCCCGCTCCTCCTGTTCTCTCAGGTCCACTCTCCCCGCTCCTCCTGTTCTCTCAGGTCCACTCTCCCCGCTCCTCCTGTTCTCTCAGGTCCTCTCTCTCCACTCCTCCTGTTCTCCCAGGTCCACTCTCCCCTCTCCTCCTGTTCTCTCAGGTCCACTCTCCCCGCTCCTCCTGTTCTCTCAGGTCCACTCTCCCCGCTCCTCCTCCTGTTCTCCCAGGTCCTCTCTCTCCACTCCTCCTGTTCTCTCAGGTCCTCTCTCTCCACTCCTCCTGTTCTCCCAGGTCCTCTCTCTCCACTCCTCCTGTTCTCTCAGGTCCTCTCTCTCCACTCCTCCTGTTCTCTCAGGTCCTCTCTCTCCACTCCTCCTGTTCTCCCAGGTCCTCTCTCTCCACTCCTCCTGTTCTCTCAGGTCCTCTCTCTCCACTCCTCCTATTCTCCCAGGTCCACTCTCCCCGCTCCTCTTGTTCTCCCAGGTCCACTCTCCCCTCTCCTCCTGTTCTCTCAGGTCCACTCTCCCCGCTCCTCCTCCTGTTCTCTCAGGTCCACTCTCCCCACTCCTCCTGTTCTCCCAGGTCCACTCTCCCCGCTCCTCTTGTTCTCCCAGGTCCACTCTCCCCGCTCCTCCTGTTCTCTCAGGTCCACTCTCCCCGCTCCTACTCCTGTTCTCTCAGGTCCACTCTCCCCGCTCCTCCTGTTCTCCCAGGCCCTCTCTCTCCACTCCTCCTGTTATCCCAGGTCCACTCTCCCCGCTCCTCCTCCTGTTCTCTCAGGTCCACTCTCCCCTCCCCTCCTGTTCTCTCAGGTCCACTCTCCCCGCTCCTCCTGTTCTCTCAGGTCCACTCTCTCCACTCCTCCTGTTCTCCCAGGTCCACTCTCCCCGCTCCTCCTCCTGTTCTCTCAGGTCCACTCTCCCCGCTCCTCCTGTTCTCCCAGGTCCACTCTCTCCACTCCTCCTGTTCTCTCAGGTCCACTCTCCCCTTCCCTCCTGTTCTCTCGCGTCCACTCTCTCCACTCCTCCTGTTCTCTCAGGTCCACTCTCCCCGCTCCTCCTCCTGTTCTCCCAGGTCCACTCTCCCCACTCCTCCTCCTGTTCTCTCAGGTCCACTCTCCCCACTCCTCCTGTTCTCTCAGGTCCACTCTCCCCTCCCCTCCTGTTCTCTCACGTCCTCTCTCTCCACTCCTCCTGTTCTCCCAGGCCCTCTCTCTCCACTCCTCCTGTTCTCCCAGGTCCACTCTCCCCTCCCCTCCTGTTCTCTCACGTCCTCTCTCTCCACTCCTCCTGTTCTCTCACGTCCTCTCTCTCCACTCCTCCTGTTCTCCCAGGTCCACTCTCCCCACTCCTCCTGTTCTCTCAGGTCCACTCTCCCCGCTCCTCCTCCTGTTCTCTCAGGTCCACTCTCCCCGCTCCTCCTGTTCTCCCAGGTCCACTCTCCCCACTCCTCCTGTTCTCTCAGGTCCTCTCTCTCCACTCCTCCTGTTCTCCCAGGTCCACTCTCCCCACTCCTCCTGTTCTCTCAGGTCCTCTCTCTCCACTCCTCCTGTTCTCTCAGGTCCACTCTCCCCGCTCCTCCTGTTCTCTCAGGTCCTCTCTCTCCACTCCTCCTGTTCTCCCAGGTCCACTCTCCCCACTCCTCCTGTTCTCTCAGGTCCTCTCTCTCCACTCCTCCTGTTCTCTCAGGTCCTCTCTCTCCACTCCTCCTGTTCTCTCAGGTCCACTCTCCCCACTCCTCCTGTTCTCCCAGGTCCACTCTCCCCTCCCCTCCTGTTCTCTCACGTCCACTCTCCCCTCTCCTCCTGTTCTCCCAGGTCCACTCTCCCCGCTCCTCCTGTTCTCTCAGGTCCACTCTCCCCGCTCCTCCTGTTCTCTCAGGTCCACTCTCCCCACTCCTCCTGTTCTCTCAGCTCCACTCTCCCCGCTCCTCCTCCTGTTCTCTCAGGTCCACTCTCCCCTCTCCTCCTGTTCTCTCAGGTCCACTCTCCCCTCTCCTCCTGTTCTCTCAGGTCCACTCTCCCCGCTCCTCCTGTTCTCTCAGGTCCACTCTCCCCGCTCCTCCTGTTCTCTCAGGTCCACTCTCCCCTCTCCTCCTGTTCTCTCAGGTCCACTCTCCCCGCTCCTCCTGTTCTCTCAGGTCCACTCTCCCCGCTCCTCCTGTTCTCTCAGGTCCACTCTCCCCGCTCCTCCTGTTATCCCAGGTCCACTCTCCCCGCTCCTCCTCCTGTTCTCTCAGGTCCACTCTCCCCTCTCCTCCTGTTCTCTCAGGTCCACTCTCCCCGCTCCTCCTGTTCTCTCAGGTCCACTCTCTCCACTCCTCCTGTTCTCCCAGGTCCACTCTCCCCGCTCCTCCTCCTGTTCTCTCAGGTCCACTCTCCCCGCTCCTCCTGTTCTCCCAGGTCCACTCTCTCCACTCCTCCTGTTCTCTCAGGTCCACTCTCCCCTCCCCTCCTGTTCTCTCACGTCCACTCTCTCCACTCCTCCTGTTCTCTCAGGTCCACTCTCCCCTCCCCTCCTGTTCTCTCACGTCCACTCTCCCCACTCCTCCTGTTCTCCCAGGTCCTCTCTCTCCACTCCTCCTGTTCTCCCAGGTCCACTCTCCCCGCTCCTCCTCCTGTTCTCTCAGGTCCACTCTCCCCACTCCTCATGTTCTCTCAGGTCCACTCTCCCCTCCCCTCCTGTTCTCTCACGTCCTCTCTCTCCACTCCTCCTGTTCTCCCAGGCCCTCTCTCTCCACTCCTCCTGTTCTCCCAGGTCCACTCTCCCCTCCCCTCCTGTTCTCTCACGTCCTCTCTCTCCACTCCTCCTGTTCTCTCACGTCCTCTCTCTCCACTCCTCCTGTTCTCCCAGGTCCACTCTCCCCACTCCTCCTGTTCTCCCAGGTCCACTCTCCCCACTCCTCCTGTTCTCTCAGGTCCACTCTCCCCACTCCTCCTGTTCTCTCAGGTCCACTCTCCCCGCTCCTCCTCCTGTTCTCTCAGGTCCACTCTCCCCTCCCCTCCTGTTCTCTCAGGTCCTCTCTCTCCACTCCTCCTGTTCTCCCAGGTCCACTCTCCCCACTCCTCCTGTTCTCTCAGGTCCTCTCTCTCCACTCCTCCTGTTCTCCCAGGTCCACTCTCCCCACTCCTCCTGTTCTCTCAGGTCCTCTCTCTCCACTCCTCCTGTTCTCTCAGGTCCACTCTCCCCGCTCCTCCTCCAGTTCTCTCAGGTCCACTCTCCCCGCTCCTCCTGTTCTCCCAGGTCCACTCTCCCCTCCCCTCCTGTTCTCTCACGTCCACTCTCCCCTCTCCTCCTGTTCTCCCAGGTCCACTCTCCCCTCCCCTCCTGTTCTCTCACGTCCACTCTCCCCTCTCCTCCTGTTCTCTCAGGTCCACTCTCCCCACTCCTCCTATTCTCCCAGGTCCACTCTCCCCGCTCCTCCTGTTCTCCCAGGTCCACTCTATCCACTCCTCCTGTTCTCCCAGGTCCACTCTCCCCTCTCCTCCTGTTCTCTCAGGTCCACTCTCCCCGCTCCTCCTGTTCTCCCAGGTCCTCTCTCTCCACTCCTCCTGTTCTCCCAGGTCCACTCTCCCCTCCCCTCCTGTTCTCTCAGGTCCACTCTCTCCACTCCTCCTGTTCTCCCAGGTCCACTCTCCCCTCTCCTCCTGTTCTCTCAGGTCCACTCTCCCCGCTCCTCCTCCTGTTCTCTCAGGTCCACTCTCCCCGCTCCTCCTGTTCTCTCAGGTCCACTCTCCCTGCTCCTCCTGTTCTCCCAGGTCCTCTCTCTCCACTCCTCCTGTTCTCCCAGGTCCACTCTCCCCTCCCCTCCTGTTCTCTCAGGTCCACTCTCCCCGCTCCTCCTGTTCTCTCAGGTCCTCTCTCTCCACTCCTCCTGTTCTCTCAGGTCCACTCTCCCCGCTCCTCCTCCTGTTCTCTCAGGTCCACTCTCCCCGCTCCTCCTGTTCTCTCAGGTCCTCTCTCTCCACCCCCCCGTTCTCTCAGGTCCTCTCTCTCCACTCCTCCTGTTCTCTCAGGTCCACCTCCCCGCTCCTCCTCCTGTTCTCTCAGGTCCACTCTCCCCGCTCCTCCTGTTCTCTCAGGTCCACTCTCCCCTCCCCTCCTGTTCTCTCACGTCCACTCTCTCCACTCCTCCTGTTCTCTCAGGTCCACTCTCCCCTCCCCTCCTGTTCTCTCACATCCACTCTCCCCACTCCTCCTGTTCTCCCAGGTCCTCTCTCTCCACTCCTCCTGTTCTCCCAGGTCCACTCTCCCCGCTCCTCCTCCTGTTGTCTCAGGTCCACTCTCCCCACTCCTCCTGTTCTCTCAGGTCCACTCTCCCCTCCCCTCCTGTTCTCTCACGTCCTCTCTCTCCACTCCTCCTGTTCTCCCAGGCCCTCTCTCTCCACTCCTCCTGTTCTCCCAGGTCCACTCTCCCCTCCCCTCCTTTTCTCTCACGTCCTCTCTCTCCACTCCTCCTGTTCTCCCAGGTCCTCTCTCTCCACTCCTCCTGTTCTCTCAGGTCCACTCTCCCCGCTCCTCCTATTCTCTCAGGTCCTCTCTCTCCACTCCTCCTGTTCTCCCAGGTCCACTCTCCCCACTCCTCCTGTTCTCTCAGGTCCTCTCTCTCCACTCCTCCTGTTCTCTCAGGTCCACTCTCCCCGCTCCTCCTCCTGTTCTCTCAGGTCCACTCTCCCCGCTCCTCCTGTTCTCCCAGGTCCACTCTCCCCTCCCCTCCTGTTCTCTCACGTCCACTCTCCCCTCTCCTCCTGTTCTCCCAGGTCCACTCTCCCCTCCCCTCCTGTTCTCTCACGTCCACTCTCCCCTCTCCTCCTGTTCTCTCAGGTCCACTCTCCCCACTCCTCCTATTCTCCCAGGTCCACTCTCCCCGCTCCTCCTGTTCTCCCAGGTCCACTCTCTCCACTCCTCCTGTTATCCCAGGTCCACTCTCCCCTCTCCTCCTGTTCTCTCAGGTCCACTCTCCCCGCTCCTCCTGTTCTCCCAGGTCCTCTCTCTCCACTCCTCCTGTTCTCCCATGTCCACTCTCCCCTCCCCTCCTATTCTCTCAGGTCCACTCTCTCCACTCCTCCTGTTCTCCCAGGTCCACTCTCCCCTCTCCTCCTGTTCTCTCAGGTCCACTCTCCCCGCTCCTCCTGTTCTCCCAGGTCCTCTCTCTCCACTCCGCCTGTTCTCCCAGGTCCACTCTCCCCTCCCCTCCTGTTCTCTCAGGTCCACTCTCCCCGCTCCTCCTGTTCTCTCAGGTCCTCTCTCTCCACTCCTCCTGTTCTCTCAGGTCCACTCTCCCCGCTCCTCCTCCTTTTCTCTCAGGTCCACTCTCCCCGCTCCTCCTGTTCTCTCAGGTCCTCTCTCTCCACTCCCCCGTTCTCTCAGGTCCTCTCTCTCCACTCCTCCTGTTCTCTCAGGTCCACTCTCCCCGCTCCTCCTCCTGTTCTCTCAGGTCCACTCTCCCCGCTCCTCCTGTTCTCTCAGGTCCACTCTCCCCGCTCCTCCTCCTGTTCTCTCAGGTCCTCTCTCTCCACTCCCCCGTTCTCCCAGGTCCACTCTCCCCGCTCCTCCTCCTGTTCTCTCAGGTCCTCTCTCTCCACTCCCCTGTTCTCCCAGGTCCACTCTCCCCACTCCTCCTGTTCTCTCAGGTCCACTCTCCCCTCTCCTCCTGTTCTCTCAGGTCCACTCTCCCCGCTCCTCCTGTTCTCCCAGGTCCTCTCTCTCCATTCCTCCTGTTCTCTCAGGTCCACTCTCCCCACTCCTCCTGTTCTCCCAGGTCCACTCTCCCCTCTCCTCCTGTTCTCTCAGGTCCACTCTCCCCACTCCTCCTGTTCTCCCAGGTCCACTCTCCCCTCTCCTCCTGTTCTCTCAGGTCCACTCTCCCCGCTCCTCCTGTTCTCCCAGGTCCACTCTCCCCTCTCCTCCTGTTCTCTCAGGTCCACTCTCCCCTCTCCTCCTGTTCTCTCAGGTCCACTCTCCCCTCTCCTCCTGTTCTCCCAGGTCCACTCTCCCCACTCCTCCTGTTCTCCCAGGTCCACTCTCCCCGCTCCTCCTATTCTCTCAGGTCCACTCTCCCCGCTCTTCCTGTTCTCTCAGGTCCACTCTCCCCTCTCCTCCTGTTCTCTCAGGTCCACTCTCCCCGCTCCTCCTGTTCTCCCAGGTCCACTCTCCCCTCTCCTCCTGTTCTCTCAGGTCCACTCTCCCCTCTCCTCCTGTTCTCCCAGGTCCACTCTCCCCTCTCCTCCTGTTCTCTCAGGTCCACTCTCCCCACTCCTCCTGTTCTCTCAGGTCCACTCTCCCCTCTCCTCCTGTTCTCTCAGGTCCACTCTCCCCGCTCCTCCTGTTCTCCCAGGTCCTCTCTCTCCACTCCTCCTGTTCTCTCAGGTCCTCTCTCTCCACTCCTCCTGTTCTCCCAGGTCCACTCTCCCCGCTCCTCCTCCTGTTCTCTCAGGTCCACTCTCCCCACTCCTCCTGTTCTCTCAGGTCCTCTCTCTCCACTCCCCCGTTCTCTCAGGTCCACTCTCCCCGCTCCTCCTCCTGTTCTCTCAGGTCCACTCTCCCCGCTCCTCCTGTTGTCCCAGGCCCTCTCTCTCCACTCCTCCTGTTCTCTCAGGTCCTCTCTCTCCACTCCCCCGTTCTCCCAGGTCCTCTCTCTCCACTCCTCCTGTTCTCTCTGGTCCTCTCTCTCCACTCCCCCGTTCTCCCAGGTCCACTCTCCCCGCTCCTTCTCCTGTTCTCTCAGGTCCACTCTCCCCACTCCTCCTGTTCTCTCAGCTCCACTCTCCCCGCTCCTTCTCCTGTTCTCTCAGGTCCACTCTCCCCACTCCTCCTGTTCTCTCAGCTCCACTCTCCCCGCTCCTCCTCCTGTTCTCTCAGGTCCACTCTCCCCGCTCCTCCTGTTCTCCCAGGTCCACTCTCCCCGCTCCTCCTGTTCTCTCAGGTCCACTCTCACCGCTCCTCCTGTTCTCTCAGGTCCACTCTCCCCTCTCCTCCTGTTCTCTCAGGTCCACTCTCCCCGCTCCTCCTGTTCTCCCAGGTCCACTCTCCCCACTCCTCCTGTTCTCTCAGGTCCACTCTCCCCTCCCCTCCTGTTCTCTCAGGTCCACTCTCCCCACTCCTCCTGTTCTCCCAGGTCCACTCTCCCCTCTCCTCCTGTTCTCTCAGGTCCACTCTCCCCACTCCTCCTGTTCTCCCAGGTCCACTCTCCCCTCTCCTCCTGTTCTCTCAGGTCCACTCTCCCCTCCCCTCCTGTTCTCTCAGGTCCTCTCTCTCCACTCCCCCGTTCTCCCAGGTCCACTCTCCCCGCTCCTCCTCCTGTTCTCCCAGGTCCTCTCTCTCCACTCCTCCTGTTCTCTCAGGTCCACTCTCCCCGCTCCTCCTCCTGTTCTCTCAGGTCCACTCTCCCCACTCCTCCTGTTCTCTCAGGTCCACTCTCCCCGCTCCTCCTCCTGTTCTCTCAGGTCCACTCTCCCCGCTCCTCTTGTTCTCCCAGGTCCACTCTCCCCGCTCCTCCTGTTCTCTCAGGTCCACTCTCACCGCTCCTCCTGTTCTCTCAGGTCCACTCTCCCCTCTCCTCCTGTTCTCTCAGGTCCACTCTCCCCGCTCCTCCTGTTCTCCCAGGTCCACTCTCCCCACTCCTCCTGTTCTCTCACGTCCACTCTCCCCTCTCCTCCTGTTCTCTCAGGTCCACTCTCCCCTCTCCTCCTGTTCTCTCAGGTCCACTCTCCCCTCTCCTCCTGTTCTCTCAGGTCCACTCTCCCCACTCCTCCTGTTCTCCCAGGTCCACTCTCCCCTCTCCTCCTGTTCTCTCAGGTCCACTCTCCCCGCTCCTCTTGTTCTCTCAGGTCCACTCTCCCCGCTCCTCCTGTTCTCTCAGGTCCACTCTCCCCTCTCCTCCTGTTCTCTCAGGTCCACTCTCCCCACTCCTCCTGTTCTCCCAGGTCCACTCTCCCCTCTCCTCCTGTTCTCTCAGGTCCACTCTCCCCGCTCCTCTTGTTCTCTCAGGTCCACTCTCCCCGTTCATCCTGTTCTCCCAGGTCCACTCTCCCCGCTCCTCCTGTTCTCCCAGGTCCACTCTCCCCGCTCCTCTTGTTCTCTCAGGTCTACTCTCCCCGCTCCTCCTGTTCTCCCAGGTCCACTCTCCTCGCTCTTCTTATTCTCCTCAATCCTCTCTCCCCACTCTTCTTATTCTCCCCAGTCTGCTCTCCCCGCTCCTTTTATTCTCCCCAGTCCGCTCTCCCCACTCCTCTTATTCTCCCCAGTCTGGTCTCCCCACTCCTCTTATTCTCCCCAGTCCGCTCTCCCCACTCCTCTTATTCTCCCCAGTCTGGTCTCCCCACTCCTTTTATTCTCCCCAGTCCGCTCTCCTTGCTGCTCCTCTATAATACTAGGGTATCCCTCATTCTCAAAGAGGTACTGACCAAAGGGACAGTTATCTGCACTTCAGGCATGCAGACCTGCAAAATCCAGAAGCAAAAAAAAATAAGCTGTGCACATGTTGCCAGCCAGATCAAACCTATATCTCTGTACAACTCAGCAGGAAATCAGAAAAAAAGTCCCACCACGTGAAACAAAATGTGAAACAAACTGGGCTGCACCCATCAGATGCGCAAGACCATGGGTTGTAGGAATTAAGATGATGGCCTTGGCTCAATGACAGCTCTCTTGCCTCTGAGTCAGAATGTTGTGGGTTCAAGCCCCACTCCAAAGACTTCAACACATATACTAGGAATTACTTTGGAGTTCTCCTGGACTAACTTGGATCCAGAGGACTGCTGCACCACACACCCCACCATAAAGCTTTCATACGACCACCATTACTGAATCAGCTATCACCAAGCATATGAAGGCACTCACACCTCCATAACTCAATGAATCACCAGCACAGGAGTGTTCATCAAGCACAGAAAATGTAGTGCCTCCACTGGTTGAGGATGACTTGGAGAGGCGACAATAAGGCAAAGGCATCATAAACCAAAGGACAGGGATGCACAGGGATCAATGGGATGAGCTTTAGTGTGCGAACATGATATGTACAATGTCATGACCATCATCTGATAGCGTGATAGCAGCCATGATGGACAAGATGCAAGGTTGCTGTTTTCTTGTATTAGGCAAAGAGTTTGTTCCATTTGCGGAAAATGAGCTAAACTTAAAGGTGATGGGCTATAAATTGGGCCATCTAGCGCCTGTTGTTTCAGTGCTACATGGCCTCCCGGAGTGCCAAGATGTCATCTTGGATGCCTACGCACGTTTCTAGCGTGACTTGAGCTGGACGCCATCTTGGTATAGGTATTAACTCATGCGCAGAGACCAAATGCCGGCAGCATGTAAAGTAGGGAGAAAATGCGCAGGAAGCACCAGGCATGGGTTAGTCACGGATTGCGCTAACCGCACCCAATTATTGGCCTTGTCCAAATTAACCACCGGAGTGTTTGTTACCATTCAGTGTTTGGAAACTGCAATGCAATCTGATCAGATCCAATCTCATGCCATTCCATGAGCTTGATGATGTTCTTGTAAAACCTTGACCAACCCATTCCAACAGCTCAAACACATGTTGGAAATTGGAAATCCGTGTTCAGGATGGACAGTTGGTTTGACACACACAGCAGTGCTGTTTCTGGGTGTTATTAGACCAGCAGAAAAATCACCAGCATCCAGTAACAGATCATATGCTTCCTGCTTGAAAAACCCTTAAATAATAAAAACTCCTCTGATTTTTATCTATCATTATAATATTTATAGTCTATCCTCCATACACAGAATAATGTATCTACACATTTTTATCACCAATTTCTTCTAGGATAAAGTATGTTCCCATGGCAGAAAATAAAAGATGCAAACTAAATGTCACAGAGGAGGAATGGAGGAAATAGTTATAATCAGAACAGTGCATTAAATGGGCACGCAATATCATAACTACTGAAATTAATTGTAATGTCATGAAAATGTCTGCTAACTAACATCTTTATTTTAACGGTAGCCGTTTTTGTACTGACATAATCCATGCACCATTAGTATTACACTGACACACGACCAGCAATTTTATGAAGTATAGTTTATTGCTGTTATACTGTACATTTGCTACTCAATTCATACCAATATTAGCAGGAATTATGCACCAGATTTGTAATATAACACCACTAAATTGCAAATTGTGTTTCTAGATCAGTGAGGTGGTATTATTTACTAAATCTTAGCCTGGAAATAATATTGCTGAGCACAATTATTGTACAAATGCTTTAATACATTGCGGGAGTATGACAATGTTACTGGACTAGTAGTCCAGAGTCCTGGCCTAATAATCCAGAGAAGGTGAGTTCAAATCCCACCATGGCCATTAGAGAATTGGATTTCAATTTAAAATACAAATCTGGAAATAAAAAGCTGTTATCAGTAAAAGTTGCCATGAAGCTGTCAGGTTGTCATAAAAACCTAACTGGTTGCCTAATGTCCTTCAGGGAAGGAAACGCTCTGTCCTTACCCAGTCTGGCTTATATGTGACTCCAGTCCAACACCAATGTGGTTGGCTCTTAACTGCCCCCGAAGTAGTTTAGCAAGCCACTCAGTTGAATCAAACCACTACCAAAAACCAGCATTGTGTGTGCACCTTCACCACGCGACTGCAGCAGTTCAAGAGGAAGGCCAGCCATCATCTTCTCAAGGGCCACCAGCGATGCACAATAAATGCTGGCCTTGCCAGCGACGCCCACATCTTGAGAATTAATTAAACTAAAATATATTAGTATCGAACACCTTTGTCCGCTATTTTAACAGAGGTGTTAACCTATTTGAAGGGAATATATTAATGCCTCTGTAAAAAGAATGGACAGAGAAATTAAGCATAAACCTGCTAAATATTCAAACAATAACATTATTAAATATAATTTCCATGCTTTATCATATTATAGTCATATGCTATTTCAGGAGACGCCATATAATTTATTGTATTTTATTCACTTGGTCTCTGTGAGCAGTATCAGTGGTGATTGTAGGAATTATGTTGTCAATTAGCCCACATTTTACTACTCTGAATTCAATCCTCCATTTATTTCTGATACATGAGTGACCCAGGTATTGCATTTGGCAGCACAAATAGCTGTTTCACACTGCAGAATAAGTGTCAGCACACTGCTGTGCTGGAAAGCATCAGGGTAGAAAGGCAAACATGAGGGGTGGTTTTAACTCGAACCGCCTGGCAGAAACTGGGCACGTAAGCAATTAAAATCGACCGGGTGACTTGCCCATTGATGTCCTCTCTAGATCCTGACAACTTCTATTTTGACCTGCTCTTCCGAGTGGGTGGCAAAGGCACCTGCCTGAAGCTGGTGGGGTCCTTCTTTAAATACGCAGATCAGGGTCTCATGACGGTCAGATGCAATTTTAACTGTGGCCTGAGTGGGGAAGCTTCTGCGGCTTTCCTGCCAGGTGAAGACAGCGGGAAGAGTTTCTAGGACCAGGAGCAGCCGTTTAAGGGAAGTGTTTTTTTTACATTCCTTGTGGGTCCATGAGGAGCAGGAGTACTCCTCCAGGCCCTACAAGGAAGGTTTAAGCCCTCCCCTGCTGTCTCCTTTCCCTCCTGCAAGACCCTCCAGAAACCTTCTCCCCGTGACTTACCTTTTTGCTGGAAAACCTTCCTTTGGTGCTGGCCTCATGCCACCTGAATTTCGGCTCCCGCCCGCCTGCCAGCCAGCTGCCACTTCCCACCCACTTCAAGTGATCAGCTGCCCAGTGGCATGCAAGTGAGGCCCCATCTGCCACTGCCCAAATCCTGCTCCCAGTTAAAATTCCCCCTAACATGTCACATGATATGAGGGAGAAAGAATCTGACCCAGAATGCGCATTACTGTGTCATGCATTTGCACCTCAAGAATACGGCACAATTAAATACAACTTCAATCCAACATTTGTTTCAGAGGTATCAGAATGGCTGCCTACTCTAATCTGGTTCAAATAATGACAGCTTGTATTTATATAGCATCTTCAATGTGGAAAAATGTCCCAAGAAGCTTTACAAAGAAGGAAGTAAAAAACAGATGCTAACCCAAAGAAGGAATGATTTGGAGGCATGTCCAAATCTTGGTCAAAGAGGTAGATTTTAAGAAGGGTCTTAAAGGAGGAGTGGGAGGTGAAGAGTTTGGGGGGAGTGGGGGTGGAGGTTTAGATAGGGGTTTGCACAGGGTGAGACCTCGATAGCTTGAGATAGATAGGTTTTTGGACTCTACGGGAGGAAGGGATATGCGGATCAGGCAGAAAAGTGGAGTTCAGGTCGAAGATCAGCCATGATCTGATTGAATGGTGGAGCAGGCTCAAGGGGCCATGTGGCTTACTCCTGCTCCTA
This sequence comes from Heptranchias perlo, assembly GCF_035084215.1. Taxonomy (NCBI): domain Eukaryota; kingdom Metazoa; phylum Chordata; class Chondrichthyes; order Hexanchiformes; family Hexanchidae; genus Heptranchias; species Heptranchias perlo. Next base: position 108,614,920 of record NC_090327.1, read on the forward strand.
TTTCGTATGTTCTTATGTTCTTAAAGTATAACCATAAATGGTGGAGCAAAGAGAGAGGGGATGCATAAGAGGCCAAATCAGTGGAATGGATTCTCCAAAGGGAATGGATTGTAGAGCGGGGGGAGGTGACAGAGATAAGGGGGGTGTGGGTGATGTCACAGAGGGTAAGGTCAGCGAGGGCAGGGGGTAATGGGCAAATGAGGCTTGGTGCAGAATAGAATATAGGCAACAGAGTTTACAGTGGGTGGTGGATGGAAGGCTGGCCAGGAAAGGATTGGAGTAATTGAATCTGGAAGTGACAAAGGTATGAATAAGCATTTCAATGGGACATGGGCTGATGTATGAGCAGAGGTGGATGATGTTATGGAGGTGGAAGGAGTATTTGTGATGAACAGGTTATGGGGTCAGAAACTCACCTCAGGTTCGAACAAGACACAGAGGTTGTGAACAATCTGTTTCTGCCTGAGACAGTGGCTCGGGAGGGGAATGGAGTCAATGGTGGCAGTACATAACTTGTAACAGAGGCTAAAGACAATGACTCCAGTCTTCCTAATGTTTAGTTGGACCATATCGTGGCTAATCCAAGACTGGATGTTGGACAAGCAATCTGATGGAGCAGAGGCAGTGGAGTGGTCAAGAGAGGTGTTGGAGATGTAGAGCTGGGTGTCCTCAGCATACATGTGGGAGTTGGCCCCATCTCTGCGGATGATATTGCCAAGGGGTAACATGTAGATGAGGAAGCGTAGGGAGCTGAGGATGTATCTGGGGGGCTTCCGGGGTGACATTAAAGGGGTGAGAAGAAAAGCCATTGCTAGAGATTCTCTGGCTATGATTGGATAGTAAGAATGGCATTAAGAGAGGGCAGCCCCATCAAGCTGCAGAATGGAGGAGAAGTGTTGGAGGACAATGGTGTGATCAATTATCTTGAAGGTTGCAGAGAGGGCAAGGAGGACAAGGAGGTTGTAAAGAGTATTGGAAATATGGAAAATTGACATATTTTCCTTGATGCTACTAACCATCATGCTCTGCAGGCTGTGCTGCGTATTTTGCTGAATTGTAAGCTGTTAACCTTTGACCAGTGGCTGACCCTTGTCACCCTCCTTGCTAGACAAGGCAGCTACATGATAAAAGAGGAATGATGACCCAAAAAGCAGGACAATATTCCAAAGATAGCAATAAAACCAGGATCATGATTAGATAGCTAGGCAATGTGGTCAAACAAATTGGCCACCATGTAAAACTACCCTGAAAAGAGTCTTGTGGTTAAATGAGTAATGTTAAAACAAGCTGACCATCTTGAATTCTTTGAAAGACAACTTTGTTAATCTATAATTGTCTTATGAATGTTGTTCCATATATGGTGTGAGTTTCCTGCCCGGTGGGGTCATAAAAACCCAACATTTTTTGAGCTCAGGGCAGAGGAACCAGCCAAGACCACAGCTGTCGGAAGAACACCTAGTTGTCTGAAGATGACACCGCTGTCAGAAGAACAGCTGACTATCAGAAAACCACCTCACTGTCGGAAAACTCAAAACGACCACGTCGCCAACTTAATTATGACCTTTGCCCAGAGATCAAACGAGGTGATATTGATTTGATCTTTGTTGTCTGAATATTTGATACCTTTACATGTTTGATTTGACTATTAATAAATGAGACATTGATTACCAATTAGTGTCGTGTTCGAATTTGTCACAAGGTATAATGCACCATAGTTGCAGTCACAGGGAACATCATTAGTAACATTGGTTCTGGTCATTTTGGCACTGTGGAAAGGGCAAAAACCTGAATGGAGGGATTTGAATATGAAGTTGCAAGTGAGATGGGCATGGATCTGTGAAGTAACAACATGCAGAAGGACCTTGGAGAAGAAAAGGAGGTAGGAAATGGGCCGATAGTTAGCGAGGTTAGAGAGGTCGCCAGTGGAATTTTTGAGGAGAGGTTTGATGACAAGCCCCAGGACACTTCACAGGACCATAATCAGACAAAAATTGACACCAAGCCACATAAAGAGATATTAGGACAGGTGATTAAAAGCTTGGTCAAAGATGTAGGGTTTAAGAAGCATCTTAAAGGAAGAGAGAGAGGTAGAGAGGCAGAGCGGTTTGGGGAGAGAATTCCATAGCTTAGAGCTTAGACGGCTGAAGGTAGGGTGAGGGGGATGCACAAGGGGTCAATGTTGGAGGAATGCAGAGTTCCTAGAGTATTGTAGGGCTAGAGGAGGTTACAGAGATAGAGAGGAGTGAGGCTATAGAGGGATTTGAACATACAATGAGAATTTTAAAATCGAGGCATTGGTGGACCGGGAGCCAATGTAGGTCAGCGAGCACTGGGGTGATGGGTGAACAGGACTTGGTGTGAGTTGGGATACGGGCAGCAGAGTTTTGGATGAGCTCAAGTTTACTGAAGGTGCAAGGTGGGAGGCCGGCCAGGGGAGCATTAGAATAGTTGGCTCTGGAGGTAACAATAGCATGGATGAGGATTTTAGCAGCAGATAAGCTGAGGCAGAGACAGAGATGGAAATGTCATGGAGGTGGAAGTAGGCAGTCTTTGTGATGGAGAAGATATGGGGTCAGAAGCTCAGCTCAGGGTCAAACAGGATGCCGAGGTTGCGAACATTCTGGTTCAGCCTCAGACAGTGGCCATGGAAGGCACTGCAAACTGTTGGGAGGGAATGGAGTTTATGGCTTCGGTCTTCCCAATGTTTAGTTGAAGTAAATTGCGGCTCATCCAGTGCCGTTCCTAGCAAGTAGTTAGGAAGGCGAATGGTATGTTGGCCTTCATTGCAAGAGGATTTGAGTACAGGAGCAAGGATGTCTTACTGCAGTTATACAGGGCCTTGGTGAGACCACACCTGGAGTATTGTGTGCAGTTTTGGTCTCCTTATCTGAGGAAGGATGTCCTTGCCATGGAGGGAGTGCAACAAAGGTTTACCAGACTGATTCCAGGGATGGCAGGACTGACGCATGAGGAGAAATTGGGTCGACTAGGTCCATATTCACTAGAGTTTAGAAGAATGAGAGGTGATCTCATCGAAACATATAAAATTCTAACAGGACTAGACAGACTAGATGCAGGAAGGATGTTCCCGATGGCTGGGGAGTCCAGAACCAGGGGTCACAGTCTCAGGATGTGGGGTATGCCATTTAGAACTGAAATGAGGAGAAATTTCTTCACTCACAGGGTGGTGAACCTGTGGAATTCTCTACCACAGAAGGCAGTGGAGGCCAAGTCATTAGATGTATGCAAGAAGGAGATAGATATATTTCTTAATGCTAAAGGGATCAAGGGATATGGGGAAAAAGCGGGAACAGGGTACTGAGTTAGACGATCAGCCATGATCATTTTGAATGGCGGAGCAAGCCCGATGGGCCAATGGCCTACTCTTGCTCCTATTTTCTATGTTTCTATGTTTCTATTGGATGTTGGATAAGCAGTCTGATAATACAGAGGCAGTGGAGAGGTCGAGAGAGGTGGTGGTGTGGTGGAGCTGGATGTCATAAGCATGTGGGGACCTCTAGAGATAAGGGTAAGGGGGTGGGAAGAGAAGCCTTTATGCGAGACACTCTGGTTTCGACTGGATAGGTCAGAGTGGAACCAGGCGAGGGCTATCCCACTCAGCTGGAGGAGAGGCATTGGTAGAGGATGGTGTGATCAAAGGCTGCAGACAGATCGAGAAAGCTGAGGATGGATAATGCACCCAGCCACAGTCAATGGTGACTTTGGTAAGGGTTGTTTCAGTGCTGATTGGAAAGATTCAAACATGGAGATGTGGGAAAGACGGGCATGGATATGGGTGGTGACAACATGTTCAAGGACTTTGAAGAGGAAAGAGAGGTTAGAGATGGGGTAGTAGTTTAACCTGAGATCCGCTGCCAGCATCACAGCCGACCCAAATTGGTTCAAAAGAAACAGGCAAGCTGCCATGAGCCCCGACAGGTGGCCACAGCTCACCAGAATTATTCAGATGAGGGCCGAGGCTCAATTTCAAATGAGCCTCAGACCTCAGGCTTCTGGTCCATGTGAGGGCACCAATCATTTTGGGCCCAAAAATAAGCCTAAACGAATTTCTCCCCCACTCTCACATTCACCAATGACATGTGCAGGCACTCAGTGTCTTACACCGTGCACACAACCTACACTAAATGCATCACACAATGATGAAGAAGTGTTTTGATAGGATTTATCTAAGAATTAAAAGTATCGAAAAAGAGCAAAGGTTTTATTTTACTTGAATTTTTCAGTATCAGTGGCCACATTGAGAAAACTAGCATGAATCCAGGAAATTCGCAATCGCCATTGACTTGACTTTGGGGAGGAGCCAAGACAATCAATTTTGCATGGTTTCGGTAAGGGTATTAGCGGCATGATGCAAAAGCTCCAGGAAATTATGGAAAAGTCACTGACGCCATAATTTCCTGTGAGTTTTACAGTGTAAAACAAACCAGACACCATAGATGTACCATTGCAATGGTGTAAGTTTCTAAGAAATTTTGGGCCAATATTATATTTTATCACAACCACATCAACCAAAATTAGCCTTTAATTTACTGAAGCAATGCTGGAGGTTGGCCCTAATTGATGCTCAAGATTAAAAATGTACATAGTCAAGTAATAGAAGAAATCAGGTCAATCATAAAGGGGGGAGCGGGTATGGTGTGTGGGAGGCCTGAAGCGGACAGCCTACCTGGCAATTATGAAGGAAGTGAGGCCCAGCCGATTTTAAATTAAGGGCCATAATTGAATAACTGAAATCTGTCTCCTGCTCGAAGCCGGCGGGATTAATGTCAAGCAAGCAGGAATTGAGGTGGTTGCTGGCTGCCACCAGGGTCCTAAGGGAACGGGCTCTGACATAAAGTAAGTGCTGAGAGCGGAGGGTGGGGGGGTGGGGGGTGGGTGGTATTCCCAAACTGATGCCGGTGCGGGGAGGGAGAGGGAGGGCCAGGACAAGAGAGACCTGAGGATTTCTTCCTGCTCCTTCGAAGAATAAAAAATCATACTTGTCTCGGCCTTTTCTGGCCTCCCCCTCGGTTTCTATGGCAGCTTTGACACCGGGCGAACCTCCTCCTGAGTCGTCGTAAAAATCACATCATGGCACCGATGGTGTCATTGGGCCATGACTTTTACATTTAAGTTAGGCCCTCACTTGCCTGTAGTGGGAGCCACGGCCGACTTCAAAGTCAGTGAAGATAAAATGTCACTGAGCGGGAATGGAGTGACCTGTGGACTGGGCCTGATCTTAACCTCTCCCTTGTACCATTCCCACTGGGTGCAGGGGGTTAAAATCGACCCCATAGTTTTTCATGATAATTATAATAATTTCTCATTTCTAGTATCATCCTGATGAATCCATGTTGTATGCTTTCTATGGCTTTAATGTCCGTTCTATATTGGGGCACCCAAAACTGTACATAGTACTTTAACTGTGGCCTAACCATTGCCTTATACAAATTCATCATTACCTCTTTGCTCTTGTACTCTGTAAGGAGTCTTACAACACCAGGTTATAGTCCAACAGCTTTACTCTATTGTATGATTTATAAAACTCAAATGTATTTGGTCTTTTTTATGGCTCTATTTCCCTACATTTGTGTGTTTGAGGAATTGTGTATTTGTATGATTGATGTTCAATGGTGATCTGCAGAACAAACAACTTCTGCGCAAAGCCACAGCATGGCCATACTGGAGCTCTGTTCAGCTGCAGCCAGCCTTTCTTCAGTCAACACCTCATCCATGATATAAATTTCATCCTGTATTCTTTCTCCAAACTCAGCAAGACCCTCCTAAGTGCCTATATGCAGGCTGGCACCCATTTTAAGTAGCAATTTTTCTTTTGTACAGTTGAACCACGAGTACTCAGGTTCTGATGCTTTCCTTCTGCAAGGAAGAACAAAGATATATATTGTAGAAGAAGAAGTTTTGAGAAGGGAAGGCTGTGCTACAGTGTGTATTGCTAGTCATGCTTAGAATAAAATGTCAGATATCTTGCTATCCAACTTCAAAGAGAAGAATGAATACTTTGTATTGTCAGTTCTGTCTGAGCAGAATGATAAGTTGGCCAACAATCTTATTCGCCGGCAACAAACATATTTCCCCCTGTTGTAACACTTCTGAAATATCCTCACTACTTTTCTTTTGTGTCTCATTTCCAGCACATTTCTGGATAAATTTTAGTGAGCAATGTCCTTTCGTGAAACTATTCTGGTAAACATACCTGACTCCTGCAATCGTTTGGATATCCATTTATAGCTAAATAAGCTCATTTGCAGTCATCGGCATTTCTTCGATGGGCACGTTTTTTCAATCAGGCACCCTTTTCCATTTATCCTTCCAAGGGCAGGGGGTGGGAAATACCATTTTCACTCTCTGCGTGGTTGGCTCCCGTGACTGCTAAACCCTCTGTTTGGTAGTAGGTTGAACATAAGCCTGTGTGCCCTCACACGGTCCATGATAATATGCAGCACCTCTTCACTGCAGTGAGTTTTTCCAGATCTTTTCTGCTCCCTCCATGAGCATTCAAATTTTGACATACCCTTTTAATTCTTGAAAGGAATATCTTTTTATAACTCATTATTTGATAATAAGTGAGCCAACTTAGCACTGAGATATTCAGTAACTTCCAGCCCTGCACTCAAAGCCATTTAAAGGGAGTCATAAAATAAGATCAGATTCTGTCCTTGGAATGACGGAATTTTTTACCATCTTATTAGCCATTAAATTATAAATTAGCTTTCAAATGATTTTATAATGAGAGGAGTGTTGATCTCAGGTTTAGATATGATTCAAAAGGACGTATTTAACTCTGCTGTGGCATTGTTTCAATTCAAAGTCAGAAAATCTATTGTGTTTTGTGAAATATTTCAATTGAAACATTTAGATTTTGCAGTTAATTAAAAAATAAACGAATAGACAATGTTTTTCTTTTCAACTACATATTGATTGCTCTCTGTGAGAGACTCCTGTTTGCTTAATGGTTCTGTAACCAATTAAAAAATTATTGGATTGATTTTCTGGTCATTTCCTCTGGGGAACACTATTTCCACAGATGTGAAGGTCAGGAAAGAGAGGCGGAGACCCAGAAAAATGGGTCTCTTCCCCCCTTTATGTTGTCCTATGATTTCTGGGGCTTTCCTGGAGGTTGATGGGGTGGCGGGGGGGGGGGAAGGCAGAGCTTTCCTGGGATCATAGAGTAGTAGGTGCATGCCCCTGGCCTCTTGGCCTCCCACCTCATTTTCCTGGTGGAACACTCATTGGGCACATCAGCTCAGGAGCAGCCAAAGAAACATGGTGCTGTGGCCTGCCCCAGGACCCCACCAACTGGAGGGTCAGCAGAAGTCCCAGAGGCAGCCCGAAACAGAAAGGTCAATTCTAAAATGTCTCCCGAACCCTAGGATGTCGACAAGTAATTAGTATCTACTGGCTCCTAATCTCTATCAGCAACCAGAGGCTTAGACATTCAGTGGCATGGTAAAATGTCACGGAGCATGGAGAAGTCCACCTCCAACTTGGCGCAAGGTTTTGTGCAGAGTATGGAGCCCATTCTTTCCAACATGGAACGAATGGTAAGCTCCAACTGTAATGCAGTGGAACCACCATGATGGAGAGTCTCATGATAATCCGAGAGCTTCCATCGCAGCACAAACTGCTACCATGGAAGCACAGATGGCTGCCATCTTGAATCTGGGTGCTACTGTTGAAAGGGGCTTCCAGGGCGTCACTTCACTCCAGTAGCCTATCCTCCAGCAGAGCACTAGGAGTGCTGACTCACTGCCAAAGGAGAGTGGCCTTGGCTCCATGGGAGAGGAACCTGCTGTCCTGACTCAGGGTAACAGCATTCCAGCTCCCCAGCCAGCTACTCGCCAGTACCTTTGCCGGTGCTCTTCAGCTAGCCGGCCCATACTGCTGCAGCCCAGGCAAGATGGTACAGTCTTCAGCCAGGACCCTCTAGGCACAGAGCTGCATGAGGTCATCTGCCAAGACCATCTGATATGTCGTCAATGGAAGCCTTCCACCTTCAAAGCTGTAACCACTGTGAAAGCACCTTGTAGGAGCACTAGGGTAGGCAAAGGAACATGAAAGACAGGCACTAGGTCGAATAGTCACATTTTCTGTAAAGGCTGATATTATTTATTGGATAAATTTGGTTTTGGATTTGGATTAGGTGTTAGTATTTATGCTTGTACTGAAGTGAGGGCGAGACCATAAGTGTGGAGTGAAGGATGTCAATGTGATAGGAACAGACGAACATGGGAGCAGAAGAAACCCTTCAGCCCCCCAAGCCTGTTCCACCATTCAATTAGATCATGGCTGTTCTGTATCATAACTCCATCTACCTGCCTTAGATCAGTTATCCTTTATACCATTGCCTAACAAAAATCTATCAATCTCAGTTTTGAAATTTTCAATTGACCTAGCCTTAACAGCTATTTGGGGGAGAGAGTTACAGAATCATAGAATCATAGAAAGGTTACAGCACGGAAGAAGGCCATTTGGCCCATTGAGTCAGCGCCGTCTATGTGCAAGAGCAATCCAGCTAGTCCCACTCCCCCACCCTTTCCCTGTAGCCCTGCTAATTTTCTCCTTTCAAGTACTTATCCAGTTCCCTTTTGAAAGCTATGATTGAATCTGCCTCCACCACCCCTTCGGGCAGTGCATTCCAGATCCTAACCACTCTCTGCCTAAAAACTTTTTTCCTCATGTCACCTTCGGTTCTTTTGCCAATTACCTTAAATCTATGTCCTCTGGTTCTTGACTCTTCCGCCAATGGGAACAGTTTCTCTCTATCTATTCTGTCTAGACCCTTCATGATTTTAAAGTTCTAGATTTCCAATAACCTTAATGTGATGAAGTGTTTTCTGACATCACCCCTGAGTGGCCTAGCTCTAATTGTAAGGTTATGCCCCCTTTTTCTGGACTCTCCCAGCAGAGGAAATAACTTCTCTCTATCTACCCTATCAAATCCTTTAATCATCTTAAACACCTCAATTAGATCACCCCTTAATCTTCTACATCAAAGGAATACAAGCCCAGTCTATGCAACCTGTCCACATAGTTTAACCCTTTTAAAAAACAGTATCGTTCTGGCGAATCTGCACTGCACTCAATCCAGACCAATATATCCTTCCTGAGGTGCGGTGCCCAGAACTGAATGCAATACTCCAGACGAGTTCTAACCAGAGCTCTGTACAGCTGAAACATAGCTTCCACCCCTTTGTAATCCAGCCCTCTTGAGATAAAGGCTAACATTCCATTAGCCTTTTAAATTATTTTTTGTACCTGTCCACTAGCTTTTAGTGACTTCTGTACTTGGAGCCCTAAATCTCTCTGCTCCTCCACAGTTCCTAGCTTCTTGCCATTTAGAAAATACTTTGATCTATCTGTCTTAGGTCCAATGTGGATGAGCTCACACTTTCCGACATTAAACTCCATTTGCCACAGTTTTGCCCACTCATTTAATCTATCAATGTCCCTTTGCAACTTTCTGCTCCCATTTGCACTATTTACTGTGCCACCTAACATAGAGTCATCAGGAAACTTGGATATACTGTTCTCTATTCCTTCATCCAAGTCATTTATAAATATAGTGAAAAGCTGAGGCCCCAGTACAGATCCCTGGGGGATATCAATAGACACATCCGGCCAATTTGAGCACCCATTCATCCCTAATCTCTGTCTCCTACCTCCTAACCAATTCCCTATCCAAGCCAATAGGTTGCCTCCAATTTCACGCGCTCTCATTTTTATTAACAGTCTCTTATGTGGAACCTTATCGAACACTTTCTGGAAGTCCATATAAATAACATTAGACACTCCCTTATCTACTACGTTTGTTACCTCCTCAAAAAATTCAACGATGTTCGTTAGATATGACTTGCCCTTCCAAATTACATATCCACTTACAAATCCATGCTGGCTCTCTCTGATCAGCTCACATTTGTCCAAATGCTCAGTCATTCTGCCCCTAATAACAGATTCTAGTAACTTCCCCACAACTGACGTTAGACTAATAGGCCTAAAATTTCCTAGTTTACCTCTCCTACCCCTCTTAAATAATGGAGTGACATTGGCAGTTTTATAATCCATGGGGACAATTCCTGAATTGAGAGAGTTTTGACAGATCATTTCTAATTTCATCACCTACTTCTTTGAACACCATGATGGCAGTTGTAAGAAGTGAGGTAATGACAGTGAGAATGTTGGTGAATGGGGAGTGGCAGTAATGATCTGGTTGAACTGTTCTTCGATGAGCTGGTCTCTGAGAGCTTGGGCAGATATGGACTCTCTTGTTCGCTGCCTCTCCTCCTGTCCTTCCTCCTCTGCCTGCTCTTCTTCCTCCTCCTCCTCCTGAACCTGTTGGTTTGCAGGTGGTGGTAAGGGCTGCTCCCTCATGATGGCGAAGTTGTGGAGCATGCAGCAGATGACCACAAATCTGGATACCCGCTCAGGGGAGTACTGCAGAGCTCCTCCAGAACGGTCCAGGCAGCAGAAGCGTTGCCTGAGTGCCCCAATTGTTAGCTTGATGATGTTCCTTGTGGCAGCACGATTCTCATTGTAGGCCTGCGGTGCAGCTGTGCACAGACTTCTAACTGGAGTCATGAGCCATGTTCGGAGGGGATAACCCTTGTTGCCCAATAGCCAGCCTGTAACTTGGAAGTCTGATTAGAATAAAAGAGTCATGATTGCTGCCAGGATAGCGGGCACAGACCTGCATGATGCACTGCCTATGGTCACAGACCAGTTGTACATTGAGGGAGTGGAATCCCTTCTGATTGATAAATATTCCAGGGTGCTGATGTGGAGCACAGAAGGCAACGTGCGTGCAGTCAATGGCACCTTGCACCATGGGGAAGTTTGCCATGCAGTCGAAACCTCGTGCTGTCTCGTCCTGCTTCTCTCTGTCAATAGGGAAGGAGAAGTCAGTGTTCCTCTTGGTGTGGAGAGTTTCGGTGGCCTCCCCGATACATCAGTGTACTGCGAACTGTGAAATGTTGCTGATTCACCTGTTGTAGTCTGGAAGGGCCAGTAGCATAAAAATTAAGTGTGATGGTGACCTTGACAGCCACAGGCAATGCTGTCCATGCCCTGCTTTGAGGTTGTAACTGTGCCCTCCCCCTCAATCGGCCTGACCCTCCCCTTTAATCTCTTTCTGCATGCCCATGCTCTGTGGATGGCTTGCCAGATTTCCTGCCCCCACCCAAAATGGAAACCTGCCTATCAGCACTTGGAACACGCTGGCAGCTCGCCAGTTGTATCCAAATGAAATACAACCATCAAAACGGTTCTGGCCTCTCGCTGGCAACAACGGGTGGGGGCATTGCCGAAGATGAAAATCGACTCCAGTGTCTTTTGATTTAATTGTCAGATGAACACCCCATACTGCACCAGGGTGACATTTTCTATATAGCCTTTCTGAGTGTGATTGCTTATTAATGCCACATTTGGGCAGTTTTGTGCTCTGAGTCCATGTCCATTAGGAGTTGTTTTGAGACTCTTCAAATTCATTTCACATAGGACCCTTACTTACACCAAGGAAACACAGGAGACTTTTATCTCACTAAGCTGGATTTGAACCATAAACCCAAAGGTGAAAGGCCAGTTTTTAACCCACTGTGCCATCAGTACCTATACAATCATATCCCAAGATGCTTCAATAATCATGTAATTTAAGTGTTTATTAATTCAGCTCAATCACAATGTTTGATTCAGTGTGGCTGATAATGGATTGACAGACATCTGAAGGTCCCATATTATTGGGAATGGAGGCCTCAGCCTACTCTGTGCCCTGTACTCGGCACATCTCAATGCGAGCAGTCAATGCCTTGTGTGCTAGGAGCTTGTGCACTGACAACACATTAGGCTCATTAAGGCTCCAGAAATTATTCAAATTACAGAGCCTTGCTATGATCCATCTGGAGAGCTGGAGCCATATTCCAGTTGCTATGCAACGGTTTCCAATGGATGTGGAAGAGGAAACCCATCTAAAATATTTTTAAAATGTCTCCAGAGTAGCCCTTTCCTTGGTATAGAACCACCCTTAATTAGTGCCCCACCTTCCTTCAGGTCTCCCTGACCAATTTTTCAAGAGAGGCTTTGTGCTCCACCACATTAAAAAAAAACTAGCAACACTGTTTGGGCAGCTTGTAACTCTTCCATTGTTCATAGAATCATAGTATCTTATAGCACAGAAGGAGGCTATTTGGCCCATTGGGTCTGTTCAGGCTCTTTGTCCCATTCCCCTGCTCTTTTCCCATCGCCTGCAAATTTCTCCTTTTCAAGTATATACTCAATTCCCTTTTGAAAGTTACTATTGTCTCTGCTTCCACCACCCTTTCGGGCAGAGCATTCCACATCATAACAACCCACTGCGTAAAAAAAAATTCTCCTCATCGCCCTTTTGGTTCTTTTGCCAATTATCTTAAATCTGTGTCCTCTGGTTATTGGCCTTCCGGCCAGTGGAAATGGTTTCTCCCTATCTACTCAATCAAAACCCTTCATGATTTTGAACACCTCTATTAAATCACCCCTTAACCTTCTCTGCTCTAAGGAGAACAATCCCAGCTTCTCTAGTCTCTCCACATAACTGAAGTCCCTCATCCCATTGTTGCTGGTGACTGTCATCTGGGTCCAACCCCGGACTCTCAACACATCATGCGTTACACACTTGGAGTACCATTAATATATAAATGAGATGACCTTGCAATGTTGTGCAAGGTGAGCTTAATTCAGCGCAGCTGTGACCAGCACTTTATGTACTGTGGTCCCACCACTGTACCAGGCCCACAACATCAGCCCCAACAGAGTTACTGTTCCTATTATCTGTGTGAAAAGCTTGCAATCTTCCGTTCTCACAACCTCATTTATTACGAATGGGAAATCTAGGCCTTAATTATTAAGGATGTCATACCTTTCCCTTCAGTTGACATTTAGTGTTACTACGAAGATTTAGCTCATCAGCAGAGCTGGCATTTGATCATACCTTCAGACGATTTTGTCAGATTATTACCTTTTCATAGTTCTAATATATTGCAACTCAGGATATCAGTTGACGCGGCGCTGTTGTGCTTTTTTCTCCCTCCTTTTACTGCCAGATTTCCATCCTTTCCCGAAGGCTTTGACTTCTTGCTAGAGTCCAATTCCAGGAGTTCTAGATGCCCCCAGTATAAGAACATAAGAAATAGGATAGGAGTAGGCCATACGGCCCCTCAAGCCTGCTCCACCAATCAATGGCTGATCTTCGACCTCAACTCCACTTTCCCACCAAAGGGGCTAGTCTTCATTTATAGATCTAGAATGTGAGCATCAGCATGCTATTGATGCATCAGTATGTCCTATCATCATCAAATGTCCACATCTGTATTTCCAACATGGGTTACTGGATATCAATCAGAAATGGAAATTAGGGCCAATTTTCCCTCTTCCCTACCTCAGGCCAATTGTATCACCCCTAACATCACGTGGCTAACTAAGGACAGATTGAGGATTGAACCTGGAACCTTTCTGGTCTGTATGGCTCAGCAACGCATTGAGCAAAGCCCCTGAGCCAATCAAAAAAGTCCTGGGGGTATTATCTTTGAGAACAAATGGTTTGACTCAACTTTTTTGTTTACTCACAAACACAAAATAGCATCAGACCAATTTCAGTGTGCTGGTGTAAGTCAGATCTAATTAATTGAGAACTGGTGCAGTCTTACCAGAATGGTCATGTGCAAATGGTACTCAATGTTCATGGGTCAGATTATTTGCATAATTATGCACAGCACCAGGTGCAGATCTGGACATAGCAGAAAACTGTGTAGGTGAAATTACAAGGAAGTGGCCGAATGGAGACACATGGAGGATGAGTATCCATGCCAATTTTGGCACATTAGCAGCTTCGAAACAATGCAGGAAAAATTTTCAGGCAGGGAATTCGGGCCTTCCGTTTTTCAGCCTCCTAGAGTTTCCTGATGCTTTTCGGTCCTTGTCTCAATCTGCCCGGCGAGTGCTGAGTTTCCTTACTTACATAAGGGCCAGTGGTGCTGCAGTTTAGGAGCTCCCAGCTCTTACACTCGCAATGCATACTGGCTGAGATTTATACGGTGCAGCGGTTGTCACGATCGACTGATACAGGCAGGAGTGAAGAGTTTCCAAACCTAACATGTCGGGAGAGATTGAATAGCGATTTCTCCAGCTGAAAAACTATTTTTTTTCTGCCATTCTGCCTACGGACACTTGAACTTGTTTCTCACTGCTTCTGACAGGGTGAGGCTACTGGAAGATTTTCACCCCAAGCCCCTCACCCACCCAAAGTCAGGGCTTCTCAGGAGCAGGTATGGAAATCCCTATGCTTATACCCTTGTATAACATTATCATGGAGGAGGTGCAGCTTAGAATGGAGTATTAGCGTTAAAGGAAAATGCACCCCACCAGATATTACCCCCTTGCCCCATAGAATGTACAAGCAACACAGGACATGTTATAGGAGACGCCACCTTCTCTCCCTGATTATTTATGCTTCAAGTCCTGTCTTCCCCAATAAACTGAATTAATTATACATGTAGACGTGTTTGTTTGTTTGAACTTATTTTTTAAAAAGTGATGTTTACTTGCTTTGTGTCAGCAATGTACACACCTACTTTTGATCCCTTAATTGTATTACCCTCTAATACTCCTACACAAGTCAATTCATCCTGTGTTCACAGCCCTTGTTATAGCAGCCAGATACTCCATGCTGGTAATACTCCAAGCTGCTTTCACTGTGTTTATTTCAGTGTTCTGTTTCTCTTTCTCCACCTCTCTCTCTCTCTCTTACACTCTGCACTTTATATTTAAATCCTTATGTTTTGTGCTTTCCAGGTCTCTGCCGCTTAGAGAATCATGATGTGGAAATGCCAGTGATGGACTGGGGTTGACAAATGTAAGGAATCTTACAACACCAGGTTATAGTCCAACAGTTTTATTTGAAAATCACAAGCTTTCAGAGGCTTTCTCCTTCGTCAGGTGAAGTCACCAAAAATAAGACGTTATTTAAGAGTGGTGAAACATATTTTGGCTCAAAAGATGGAGGTGCTCCTTCCCTGGAGTTCCTCAAAGAATGCTGCTTTTGTTGCTGACGTCTTATGCAGGATCTGCCCTCATTTTCTTCTCGTGCTACCATCCACTGGACAAAAGGTACTTAGAAGGTATTACATCAAAGAGGCTGTGTAGCAGCTCAACTTGTTGAGTGGCCTTTTCGAAAACACTGACCAGCCCCTCAGCTGTTATGAGTGAATGTCCGTTTATTTTCAATTTCCAAGCCTACACATGGGCCTAGAATTTAGATTGTGCAGCGGCATTTTTTCGCAAAAAATGGTGTGCAGCGTGCACGGGCTAAGTCCATGCCGCAAGTGCGCTGGATGCCCTATTGGTTCGGGCACCCTGTAGTTGTCCAGGGCGGCCACCTGAATCTGGTATTAGATCCACTGACTATGCAAATTGGGGCCTAACACCTGCTTCAGGCTCCTTTGCCAATTTGCAGCAGGACTGAGCACAAAATGCACCGTGCATACTGTGGTCAGTTTTCCCAGGCACAAAATGGCCAAACTAGCGGTCCTTAAAGGGACCGCTGGAGGCTCCCACCAAACAGGAAAGTAAAGAGTTTTATACTTACCTGAATGTGGAGCCAGAAGGAACAGGAGTGCTCCTCTTGGATCCACATAAAATTTGCAGGCCACTACCAGCTGAGCTCCCCGACTCTGCACCCCCTCCCTCCCCCGGACTTACATGCTGTCCTATGGCAACCGATTTTGCTGCTCCCCATGACTGCCAAGCTGTCTCTGGCATTAGGACTGGTGCCTGCAGCTTGCTGGGAATACACAAATGAGGCCGGTGGACCAATTTCCTGTGGCCCTGCCGCCTGCCTCTTTAGGCATGAACAGCGACCGCAATCCAATTTTTAGGCTATGTTATCATTCACATCAATACTTTTACCAACTGGACAGCATATTGAGATGTATTGCAGTACTTTAGTAAAACGGTATCACAATAAAAGAACGAAGATAAGACGTTGGACCAAATATGTACTAAAGTTTTATGACAATTATATATCTGAGCTTAAACCATTTAACAGTTTTTTAAAAATAAAGTCTGCATTTCAAGTTATAAATTCAAGGCACTTTTCACATGCTACAATTTAAAAACTTTATTACAGCTAACCCCAATATGATGGGGGTCTTCAATGCCAACAAGACATTTTAAAGTACCCCCTAAAGCTCTATTTACATTTAAATGATCAATGTCCTGAAAAAATTTAATAGTACAGTATTACCTGAGGGCATTAGTAAAGTAAAATTACTTTATAGTGTGAGCACGTTACCGGGGAAACCAATAACAAGCAGTATTGGTCCCCATGGTTTTTACCTCCTTTAAATTTCCAGAAATATTTTACCTCAACACTTCTTGCATAGTATGAAATGTATGAGGTTAGTGAACATTCAGTAATTACAGCTTTTGATCAGCCTTTTCGTTTTTGTACCTTTTATGACATTAGCATTGTTGAGTTTGTGTCCTTTATCCTAGTTATATTCAAAAGTGTCAACTCCTATACTTGTCATCAGCTTCTGAGTGTTCAGGGGAACATCAGGATGTGCACTATATTATTCCAGAGATTGTTCATTTGTTTTTTTGTTTAAAACTGGGAATTACATTTGGGATGAAATTGGTCTTGATCGCCAGCGCAAAACAGGTGATAGCGAATCGGGAGCACGTTTCACGTGCTGGAAAGAAAAACGGGTGGGGTGTAACACAGGCTGCTGATTCGCCATCTCCTGTAGATCTCAGCATGCCTACGCTATTGTCCCCATTTTAATTTATTTAAATTAGCTGACTATAGAATCAGTGGATTGATCGTGAGGAGGCTCCGAGCCTTATCGTTAAAGATGCTGAGATCAACCATAAAGGGGCAAAAGCCTATTTTATGTTTCTAGAATGTTTTACCTTCCTCTACATTATATATTGAACTGACAGTTTATTCTCTTTTCCTTGAAGTGAGGTAAATAACATGGGACAATATAAGGTTAAGTCGTATGCAACCATGGGTTAAACAGCTCTGATGTTTAAAATGTTATGATTATGGGGCATACTGAGGATCAGAATGAATGTTGGAATGTTTGTGTCTGCATGTAACATTTTGAAATCATATTTACCAAAGTGCGGCCTCATGCAGCCCAGTGTGTAGAGTGCTATGTTAATATTATCTGTCCCCCATGATGTGCCCAGTAATAAACGATTTTTTGACTGCACAAGCAATACCTGGTTTTGCCTATGTCACTCCATCAAAACTTCAAAATGAAGGTGATTAGGGATATAACAAGAACAAAGCTGGTGTGTGCAACTGAGGCATTCAGTAGTATAGAAATACTGTAGAGATTAGTGTATCTCCCCCCTCCATTCCCATGAAACTAACAAAATTATGATCTTCACCTTTGCAATCACTCAGACAATTTAGGAATTAATACAATGTGAATAAAAAGTAAAATTAAATTTAAATTCCAAGAGAGAATTATAGAAATTACAGTACAGAAGTTGGGGTGGGGGTTATTCTGTCTATCGCACTTGTGACAGTGCCAACTCTGCAATTGGAGCAATTTACTCTAATTCAAGTTTCCTGCCTTTGCTCTATATCTCTTTATATTCTTTCCTTTCAAATACTTCTCCAATTTCCCTTTAAATTATGTTATAATCTCTGGCTCAATAGCCACCTGTGGTAAAGCAATCTAGAATCTAACACCATTTTGATTTGAAAAATTTCTTTATCTCAAGGGGAGCTGGAATACAAAGGGGTGGAAGTTATGTTAGTTATATAAAGCTATAATTAGACCCCATCTGGAGTATTGCGTTCAGTCCCTCAGGAAGGATATATTGGCCTTGGAGGAGGTGCAGCACAGATTCCCCAGAATGATAACGGGGCTAAAAGGGTTAAATTATGAGGACAGGTTGCATAGACTAGGCTTGTAGGCGGGAGTAACTATGACTCTTTTGGGGCTAGTCCACCCCAAGAGAGCCATAGTTTTGTAGCTGTGACCCTCTTGTAGGTTCTCGGTCACAGCGAGCCGTGACTCCTCGTGATCCTGCCAGGCAACAACATACAAATGTTGGCTAAATGGGCTGTTCGAAGAACCTACGGGAAGGTGATCTGCATAGATCAACGCGGAGGTACATGGGACTCTCTCGTCCGATGGGCGAGAGCTCAGGTTATCCTGCGGTAAAAGCCAAGGGTGTGGGTAACTACTTGCCCTCATGCTATTGTTTCTTTTAGCACATCCGGAGATGGGTCAGGATTGGTTGTAGTCATGCAAATCCGCCATTCTTCTGCCAGCATTTATTGCCCATCCCTAATTGCCCTTGAGAAGGTGGTGGTGAGCCGCCTTCTTGAACCGCTGCAGTCCGTGTGGTGAAGATTCTCCCACAGTGCTGTTAGGAAGGGAGTTCCAGGATTTTGACCCAGCGCCGATGAAGGAACGACGATATATTTCCAAGTCGGGATGGTGTGTGACTTGGAGGGGAACATGCAGGTGGTGTTGTTCCCATGTGCCTGCTGCTCTTGTCCTTCTAGGTGGTAGAGGTCACGGGTTTGGGAGGTGCTGTTGAAGAAGCCTTGGCGAGTTGCTGCAGTGCATCCTGTGGATGGTACACACTGCAGCTAAGCTGTTCAGGGTTGATTTCAGGAAACACTACATCACATAAAAGGTAGTGGAAATCTGGAACTCTCCCCCTCAAAAAGCTGTTCAGGCTGGGTGGGGAGGGGGGGGTCAATTGAAAATTTCAAAACTGAGATAAATAGATTTTTGTTAGGCAAGGTTAGGGAACCAAGATGGGTAGATGGAATTAAGATACAGATGAGCCATGATCTAACTGAATGGCGGAACAGGCTTGAGGGACTGAATGGCCTAAGCCTGTTCCTACGTTCCTATGTTTAACTCCCTCTTTTTATTTTTCCAGTGATAATCCTGAGTTTAGACCAGTGGGTATATTGACAATTTTGGAAGTGTGTATATTCTACATAATTTTTCTAGGGAGTTTGGCCCCCCACCCCCTCCCCTTGCCCAGAAAATTTTGATCTTGACACTTCATTTTGTGCATCTTACCCAGTACTCCCAGATCCCAATTCCTTTCTCAGGAATACCCCGGTATTCCCAGAACCTCCCTCTCCAGTCTTTCCAGAACCCCCCAACCAGTACTACCAGGCACCAAGCCTTCTTTTGGGTGCTCCCAGATACCAGACCACCCCAATGCTGACAAGTCAGTGTCCTTGGTAATACTACTTGGCATAACACGCTTGGTTTGTATGACCTCCAACCACCCATGTGCAGCACCACAGGTACATGCATGTAAATAAAAGAAAGACTTGCATTTATTATAGTGCCTTTCACGACCTCAGGATGTCCCAAATCGCTATACAAGCAATGAAGTACATTTATAGTGCTAGTAACTAGCAAGGTCCCACAAACATCAATAAGATAATGACCAGATAATCTGTTTTTAGTGTAAGGAAATTCTGATTTCCCAGTGGCTCGTGAACCTGGACAATAGTCAGTCAAAGAAAGTTATACTTTCACGGTGGATTCATTAATCAAAAGTGATTATTTAATGATTTAAACAATTCTTACAAGTATCAGGCAACACATACAGGCCTACTCTATCAGTTATATACTTATGTAGTATCTAATGATTTAAAAGTTCACTCAAGCATGAAGCAAAGCAAGCAATACATACAACCGTGAACCAAGGATTTCAGCATCAAGGCAGTTCAGAAGTGATCAGCTTCTTGTGTCTTGAGGTTCTTTGTCTTTTTGTCATTGGATGTCTTTCCTCTAGGTAAGCTTTGTTAGGCTCCACCTGACAGCAACTCCTCCGACTGTTGTTTTGAAGTTGCTATGATGTCCCATCTTTATACGATTTTTGGCAGTTAAGGTGTGAACAAAGTTAAGAGAGGTCCCATTTGTGGCCACTCACCCACCGTTGCATAATGACGGATGGTTGGTGGACCACTCAAAACCATGTGAACCGAGGTGTAGTTTCTTTACCAGCTGTATCTTCTTATCCATGTGAATCCAGGTGCAGTTATCTTTCTCAAGGATTTCTTGTTATCTCAGCACTGCTTTTCCAAATTAATTGCTTTGAGAATCAAAGTTGTTATGAGAACCAAAATTGTTTTGTTTGAACCTTCTCAAAGCTTCTAAACAGTTGTCGTTCTAATCAGTGTTGTTGAAAAACCGAAGTTTCTGCAAATTTGCAGTCTTAAATTGATATTGTCCAAAGGGGCAAGGTTAACCCTTTCCTTCCAAAGGTTCAAATGTCTTAAAAGGTTTTGAATTCACAATGTTCAAGGGGTTTTAACATTAGTAATGTTGGTTGAGGGATAAATATTTGACAATGAGGAGAACTTCCCTGCTTCTCTTCGAAATAGTGCCATGGGATCTTTTACGTCCACCTGAGAGTGCAGGCGGGACCTCAGTTTAACATCTCATCCAAAAGATGGCACCTCCACCAATGCAGTCACTCCCTCAGTACCGCACTGGAGTGTCAGCCCAGATTTTGTGCTCAAGTCTCTGGACTGGGACTATGAACCCACAAACGTCTGACTCAGAGGTGTGAGTGCTACCACTGAGCTATGGATAAGACAAACAAAGCAAGGATGTGATGTTGAATTTGTACAAGGAATTTGCCTGGACACTCCATTATAAGAAAGACAATGGAGCCATGGGAATGCCACAGTGAAGATACCAGGGTTAGTCATTTATAGTGTGAATTCAGGTAAACCATAGTGAGATGCAGAGTAAAGTTCCTTTACGTTGCCCCAACAATGTGCCTTAGTTCAAACCTCAGAAGAGCAGCTCCTACTGCACCAGTGTAATATTTCTTTTCATTTACCATACCATCCATCTTGGGGCCTTTCTGAATCAGGCTGCCAAATTGGGGGCACTTTTGTGCTGTAGGCCCTTGCACACTAGGGACTGAATGGAGACTGTCCAAACTCAATTCATACATAAGATCCTTACCGCCAGTAGACGTAGAGGATTTCCCATCCTTCTTTCTGTGCTTCATTTGAACACAGGTCCCAGGGGTGAAAGACATGTATCTGTATTCTTGGGCATCTCTGTTCCTCCATTCTGTTAATAATCTTACAATTTATTTGCTTTCAATGTTCCTTCTTCCAAAATGTGCTACTTCACTTCGCTGTAATTAATCGCTTTTTCTATCTATCAGGTCATTATATCAACCTATCTATGATCTCCCTCAGTATCTTGCAATCACCCTTACAGTTTACCTTTTCCTGTAATTTGGTATCATCAGCAAACTTCAATATCCTTCCCTTTATAAATGGAAAATTAAAGAGGGATCCTGACCCAGATCTCTGGGGCACACCACTACCCACATCCCTTCAATTTGAAAACCATCCATTTAGCCTTTCTCTCAACATGATTTATTTCACTCCAGGAGCTGGATTCTAAAATCATGCTCAAAATTAGGTGGGTAAGGGAGAGTGGCACAGAATGAGGGAAAATCTGAGTGGTGAGGCCTATTTCTGCCTCTCTGCCTGATCTACATTCCCCTCCCACCCCTCTACTAGAACCTCAACCCATTTCCCTGGGCCGGGGTTCATCCAGTATGTACGGCAGGCTCCCTTCATGATTCACACCACCAAGTTGAAGTCTGCCATTGCCCGGCTATAAAATCCCAGCAGTGCCAAAGCGTGTCTGTTGATGCAGCACCAAAAGAGACGGCCGAGCAGTTAAAGGGGCAGAAGCGGCCAGAAGATTGGCAACCCAGTAAGCTTCAACAGAGACAGCAAGGTAAGAGAGGGACGGAATGGAGGGAGACGAGGTCGAAACAAGGCCCTCTCCCTCCGTGGAAGACATTAACCATCACTTCTAGGGGCCTGCTGTCCCTTTCCCCATGGCAGCCTCGAAAGTGAAAAAGGGAGGAGGGAAATCTATCAGGGGCCTGGGCTCCACCCCTCCACCACCATTTACACATGGCAGCAAGGGAAGGAGTGGCCAGTGGTGGTCCCAGCAGGGGCAGGGCTAGAGAAATGCAGGTCTCTCTCATTTTCTGCCGCTATCTCACCAGATTTCAGGCAGGCCTGCGGAAAAGAATCCCACCCTGATTGTTTTCTTAACTTGTTGGAATTACAAGTTGGGTTATTTTGACTTGCAGTAATTCGTATATAATTTTCTTGTTCCATTTAACTGTAACAGAAATTTGTACATGTTAGATTACATGCACATATTGTGGTCTAAATTATTCTATCAAAATGTCTGGGCTTCTTGGAGTGAGCGATAATAATTGAGTAAGAGCCAGTCGATAAGACCATGTATTAGACATGCACACACATCTATTATGTTTTGCAAAATACAAGATGAGTTAAATGTTTGATAAGAAGGGCAGTGTCGACACCATAACTTGTAAGACAGATTGTCATGTTTATAATCAATGTCGCTGATTATGTCTTCAGTGAACAAAAAAATGAAAAACACATACGTTTAAAATGTTTATTTTGCCGTATGAATTTGCTGAGGTGACAAACACAGTGATTTTTCTCAGCGTTAATGATTTTATTGAAAATCTGCAGTCATTCTGGCATATTCCAACCATAACTCCGGCAGGAGCGCAACAGAAAGGCCACAAGTTAGGCCGGGGCCTAGTACACTGGATCCAGACCTTACATTGGGGATTTTGTGAAGCTTTGTAAGTGGTAAAGCCTGTACCCATCCCTTAAAAGGCCAGCTGTGGCAGGAGCAGGGCTGGGTTCTCACAACACTAGGAGATCCAGTGTCGCTGGCCTCTCAGTCGATGAGCACATCTTCAATGTTCTGAGCCGCCAGCATATGTGGGCCCCAGGGTCGTGGACTGAACCCCCAAAGAAAACAGATCTCTATGTTTGAAATGTATTTAAATGTGGACTCCTTTCAAGAGAGGCCACTCTCCCGCTGTAGTATGTGATCACTGAAGCAAGGAGGGCACCCTGGATGCATCGCTTGTGGCATGGATGCCTGTCATTGGCATGGAAACCAAAAACTTTGGCAGGGTCAGCAGCGCCCATCCCGGACAGACACATCCAGGTGATTACACCGGGATATACGGCAGAATTTCACTTACAGGCGTAAAATGGGTGCAAAGAGGTCCAATTCCAGGGTCCAACATCCTGCTCCCTAAAGCTGCCTGAAAAACATCCACCACAAAATTATATTGGCCCATTTTGCAGGTGTGCCTGGCGGCCGCATAAAACAGACGTTAGGTCCCTAGCATATGTAAATGAAGGGCCTAATGCCTGTTTTAGGTCTCCTCACAGAAATAAGTGTGCGATGAGTGGGGTAGGTGTTGGGACTGCTTCACTCAGGATTCCTCAGTAGCCATTGTTGCCTAAGCAGGAGTGCTCTCCCAGGTCCACAGCACTGCTGTCAGCCACTGCCGGCTGTAATCGTCCCCCACCCCCCCACTGTTGTCCCCGCCCCCACCCCCGGCACTTACCCGAGGCTGAGGCAGATGTCCTTTTGATTCATTGCTAATAAAGGGTGTGCTGCCTGTAGAGGGAGAACAGGCGCTGGCAGCTCACTCAGATTATTAAGATGAGGCCCAAGGCCCAATTTCGGGTCAGCCCAATTCGGTCGCATCACTGCCTTCGCTCCCGAAACAGGGCCTCGATAGAGGTCAACTCTTATGATTTCCCAAACATTTACCACCCCGTGCCTTTTGCCACCTTAAGATTATATGATTATCACCCCATGAGTCCTTACACATTTACCACCTTATGATTCAACAAGCATTTATCACCTCATGATTCCACGTGCATGTACAACCTTATTATTCTCTATGTAATTCACCTTAAGATTCCCCATATGTTTATCACTCTATGAGTCCTCACACATTTACCACCTTATGGTTCCCATGCATTTAGCACCTTGTGATTACTCATATATTTATCAACCTATAGTTTCTCTTGCATTTATTATCTTATGATTCCCCATGCATTTACCTTGGGGAGGCATTCATTTAATGGCGAAAAATGCTTGTCCACAGAAAGGGGGGGAGAGAAAAGCTTACTTGCTTTCTTTCACATGCCTCTCAATAGCCTAACAGAAGCCTGAAAGCAGAATGCCTGATAGTTCTCTCAGATGGGGAATGGTGTATGAAGTGCCAAAAAATCAAGGATCCTCTGGAGAAGCTAAAGTTACTGAGTACCAAGAATGTTTCTTTTTCAAATTTGGAATTTAAATTACAAAAAGAGCCAATTTATTTTTGCAAAGCATTTTCCAGAGTTCTGAGGATAATCTTATTATTCGATAAACAAATTAAGGAGTACTGGTCCTTCAAATCCTGCAAGATGATTCAATTAATAATCTGAAATGCATAATGAAAGCTATGAACTGCAAGGTAGCATTGGAAAAAAGAGACTTTTAGTATTCTGAGCAATTTATTCATTCCTGGAAATTTATTTTCCACTCTTAGTAATTCCCATAATTTTTTGCTTATTGTACCACCAGCAATAGCCAGGAATAATAAAACTTTGATACAATGGTACAAAATACTGTATATTTCCAAACTTTCCGGTGAAAAATCGACTGTATGATATTTGAACACATTTACTGTCAAGTGTTATGGAACACCAGTCATTAAAGTAGGCAGTGCAAAGAATGTAATGCAGTGAAGCACAGCATTTTCATGGTGAAGTAAGATGGATGGACAGATACATAGAAGCATAGAAAATAGGAGCAGAAATAGGCCATTCGGCCCTTCAAGCCTGCTCCATCATTCAATACGATCATGGCTGATCCTCTATCTCAATACCATATGGGCTCTCTCCCCATACCCCTTGATGCCTTTTATGTCTGGAAATCTATCCAGCTTCTTCTTAAATATATTCAGTGACTTGGCCTCCACAGCCTTCTGTGGTAGAGAATTCCACAGGTTCACCACCCTCTGAGTGAAGAAATTTCTCCTCATCTCAGTCCTAAATGTCCTACCCCGTATCCTGAGACTGTGACCCCTCGTTCTACACCCCCCAGCCAGGGGAAACATCCTCCTGCATCCAGTCTGTCTAGCCCTGTCAGAATTTTATACATTTCAATGAAATCACTCTCATTCTTCTAAACTCGAGTGAATACAGGCCGAGTCGACCCAATCTCTCCTCATACGACAGTCGTGCCATCCCAGGAATCAGTCTGGTGAACCTTCACTGCACTCCCTCTATGGCAAGTATATCCTTTCTTAGGTAAGGAGACCAAAACTTCACACAATACTCCAGGTGTGGTCTCACCAAGGCCCTGTATAACTGCAGTAAGACATCCTTGCTCCTGTACTCAAATCCTCTTGCAATGAAGGCCAACATATCATTGCCTTCCTAACTGCTTGCTGCACCTGCATATTTGCTTTCAGTGACTGGTGTACAAGGACACCCAGGTCCCTTTGTACATCAACATTTCCCAATCTATCATCATTTAAATAATACTCTGCCTTTCTGCTTTTCCTTCTGAAGTGGATAACTTCACATTTATCCACATTATACTGCATCTGCCATGTATTTGCCCACTCACTCAACTTGTCTAAATCGCCTTGAAGCCTCTTTGCATCCTCCTCACAACTCACGATCCCACCTAGTTTTGTGTCGTCAGCAAACTTGGAAATATTACATTTGTTTCCCTCATCCAAATCATTGCTATATATTGTGAATAGCTTGGGCCCAAGCACTGATCCCTGCGGTACCCCACTAGTCACTGCCTGCCACCCCGAAAAAGGCCCATTTATTCCTACTCTCTGTTTCCTGTCTGTTAACCAATTTTCAATCCATGCTAGTATATTACCCCCAATCCCATGTGCTTTAATTTTGCACACTGTGCTTTAATTTTGATAGGTATTCATAACAGTTCATCTGAAAAAATCAAGGAAGGTCCAGGGGAACAAGTAAAGCCACAAAAGCCTGTGTGGAAATCAGAATCGGTGAATTTCTCCCTTTGGATTTGTTGTGCATTGATATTTAGTAGTGCACGTGGAGGACAGCAGCAAGGCAGAGAATCCCCAGCCTAGGTGTGCAGCTATAAGCCTTGGGCATATCCTAAATGTGAGATTTTAGCCATGAGACGGCTATACACGTGCAGCATCACCTCACACCAAAGTATGATGAGGTTTTGAATCTGTCCGTCAACAAGCACAAAAGTATAGTTTTGAGAACTCTTGCAGTTGTGGTAGAGAGTCACTAATTTTTAAAAATTATTCTCCTTTTGGCATTTAGTCCACTCCCTCTCCATGTTGATCCTTGAGACATGCTTTGAAAATTTAGTGCTGGCATTTTCTTAAGTAAAAGAACACTTAACTTTAAATCATGGCTTGCTGACTGAGATAAAGAAGTGCTTTATGGGTTAATGGTCTCCAGAGGCACATTTCTGGATTGCATTTTAAAATTGTCTGGAAACATTCTGCGCATCAGTCAGCATCCAGAGAGAGAAAAGACAAGTTAACGGTCTGATGAAGGGTCCACACCAGAAACATTAACTCCTCTGTTCTCTCTACAGATGCTGACTGACTTACTGAGTGTTTCCAGCATTTTCTGTTTTTCTTTCAGATTTCCTAAACCTGCAGTTTTCCTTTCACTTTTTGATGTTACATTTGGTTCTCAGTGCTTTTCAGTGTGACAAAACAAGATTGAGCAATCAATTATAAATCCTTGAAGGGGAAACGTTTGCAGGGCTATGGGGAAAGGGCAGGGGAGTGGGACTAATTGGATAGCTCTTTCAAAGAGCCGGCACAGGTATGACGGGCCAAATGGCCTCTTTCTGTGCTGTGTCATTCTATGATTCATTCTATGAATTCAAAAGTAGAATTAAATCCAGTATCATCCCCAAAAGGCTGTTGTTTTGCACTAAAAATATACCATGCGACTGCAACCATCCCCTTTAATTAACAGTGGATGAATTATCTCATTTCACAGCAAATTTTACCTTGGGTCACTAATAGGATAAATCCTTCTGTGAGCTTCCCTCAGTTTGGTCATGGTACAATTGCATTATGTAGTTTGATTTGTTGCAATCAGACAGTTAAATGTTTTTGAAGTTGACCAGTGCTCTTTAAAAATGGTTTCTGGAGAAGGGGCAGGATTTTTAGTCAGCAATCAATAACTACAAATTCTGATATTGCAGAACAAGAAGAAATTTTTGATTTTAATATAAATAAGTGAAGTATAAATAGCAAGGAGCTGCCTGAAGGAGTGAATATATCTGTCCTGATAGGCTCATTATGTATGCATTTTTTTTAACTTTACATCTTTAGATGAAATTTGATCCTTATCGAGGTGAGGGATGTCAGTGCTTTCTATTTATGGCTGGTATTGTCAGCACCAAGCACTCCCAGGTCAGATGAAGCATGGCCAGATATAAAGGACAGTACAACTCCCTCTGCTCACCTGCAACAATGTGCCTTAACTTTCTTAATGGTGAGAGACTCGGAGGTGTGGAGGACATCAATCTTCCATTATTATGAAAGAAAGAGCAACACACTGGAAGATTTCTTTTTCACTGACTTTCCTTCCAGCCAAGCTGAGACAGTGTTGATTTTGTTGCAGCAATATAGTTGTGGCAATATAATGGCCCTGAACCATTACAAAATTCTCCGAAAAAGATCTTTCACAATGGTGACAATTTAGAGCACGAAGAAGAAGGGAGACAAAATATGGTCTCTTACGTCAGGGCCATTTTTGGAAGACCCGTGGGGGCTAAATTGGGCCATGTAACGCCCATTTTGTAGGCGCTATGTGGACGCCTAAGCTCCTAAAATGGCATCCGAGATACGCGTGCTCACTTCCGGTGTGACGTGCGCAGGACGCCATCTTGGTAATGGCGGTTGCGCGTACACCTAACGAACGCTGGAATCATGTAAAGTAGGGAGATTGTGACATTAATCAGTCTGCAACGCTGATTTGAAGCAGCCGGCAGCATTTTCGAACTCCCTGCTCCAGCCAACGCACTGTCCTAACCTCGCACAGCTGAACAGGAGTTAAAGGGCATGAAGGATCCTCCCCCACCAGCGCTATTTAAAGGGATCATGCAGGAGTTACAGGTTAGGTGCTGGATTATTTATTCTGGTTGCTGGTACAATTGTGGGTGTTTGTGGAAGTTTCCTATATTTGGAGAAAGTTGCTATATTGTATAGAGAGTGGTCTGGCTGGTCATGCAGTACTGTTAGTGGCATTTAAAATAGTGTGCTGAACAAGGTTACTTCCAGACATGGGTGGCCTGCTAGGGCTTCCTCTGGGAATTGAACATGACTGGGAGCATGCAGAGAGGTCACGCAGAACAGGACAAGCTGCTAGAAGAGGGAGGAGGAGGATGAGGCAAAGGGCACTCAGCAGGAAGCCATATCCAACGAGGGCCTTCAGGGACCAATTCTCTTATCTCAACTTCAGCGACGACCAGTGCATCCGATGACTGTGGTTCATGAAAGAGGTCGTGATTGAGATTTGTCAACTGCTGCAGGCACAACTGCAGCCTCAGAGCAGGGCAAGAACAGCATTGCCAGTGGCTGTCAAGGTAACCGTAGCACTTAATTTTTATGGCTCTTGCTCCTTTCAGGCTGCTGCTGGAAATATAAGCAACGTCTTGCAGTTTACAATGCACTGCTGTATAAAGGAGGGGGGGTGGGGAGTGGTGTCACTGAGGTTCTGTACACACTCAGAAACAGATTCATCACGTTCCCTCTTGACAGTGGCAAGCAGCAGGAGCGAGCACGAGGTTTTGCATGGATTGCAGGCTTCCCCATGGTGCAGGGTGTCATTGACTGCACGCATATTGCCGAGCGTGTTCCACATCTGAACTCAGCCACATTCATGAACAGAAAGGGATTCCACTCCCTCAATGTGCAGCTGGTGTGCGACCACATGCAGCGCATCACGCAGGTCAATGCCTGCTATCCCGGCAGCAGTCATGATTCCTTTATTCTGCAGCAATCCAACATGCAACCTATATTTTAACCAGCACGGCAAGTCAAAGGCTGGCTCCTGGGCGATAAGGGTTATCCGCTCATGAAGTGGCTCATGACTCCGGTCAGGAACGCACGCACACGTGCACAGCAGGCTTACAACAAGCGCCACGCTGCCACACAGAACATCACCGAGAACACCATAGGCATCCTCAAGCAATACTTCTGCTGTCTGGACCACACTGGAGCAGCCCTGCAGTACCCAGCTGAGCGGGTATCACGATTTGTCACTGTATGCTGCATGCTGCACACCTCGCCATTATGAGGGGACAGTCTTTGCCATCGTCTATCCAACGAGAACCTGAGCAAGAGGCAGAGGAAGAGAAGAGGCGAAGGGGAAGGAGGAGGAAGAGACTGAGTAGGAAGTGGAGGAGGAAGAGGAAGTGGAGGAAGAGGCAGGGAGGCAACAGGTATTCAGGCCCTTCAATGGCAGATGTTTGTGCTGCAATGGGAAGCTGTGACATCGGTCATCCGACACTGCATGACTCATAGAATCATAGAATGTTAAGGCACAGAAGGAGTCCATTCAGCCCATCGTGTCCGTTCCAGCCGAAAAAGAGCTAGCCAGCTTAATCCCACTTTCCAGCACATCCAAGTACTTTTTAAATGAGTTGAGGGTTTCTGCCTCTACCACCCTTTCAGGCAGTGAAACCACCCTCTGGGTGAAAACATTTCTCTTCAGCTACCCTCTAATTCTTCTACCAATTAATTTAAATCTATGCCCCCTGGTCACTAACCCCTGATGGTGGGTTCCTCAGGTGTGCTGATGGAGGTGACCACCCATTCCTGTGTCAGGTTGGAGCTGGATTCCTCCATGCCCCTTGACATTGTGTGCAGGCTTTCTGGCAGGCTTTGCAGTGCATCAAGCATTTGGTTGTGTACGCCCATCAGCCGTCTTCTGTAGCCTGACCCATCGAAGTCATCATCTAACTCCCCTGCAGCAGAACTAGTGAGCGACCTCGCCCTTTGTTAAGCTGGCACCTGTGGTATCCGTTCCCCCCCCGCCCTGGCTCCTGCGTACTTGTGCCCGGTGTCTCGCCACGTGCAGATCCCTCCTCTAACCTAGCCTCTAACCTACACGCAGTGTCAGTCTCTGAGCTGGTGGCTGCGAGTGTAAGATCGAGTGACAGTGTGTCTGCATCATCACTGTCGTCGTCCATTCCCTCCTCTGACTGTGCCAGTTCCAGTTCTTGGTTTCCTAAAATGACAAAGGGACACAGGTTGAGTTGTAGAGCGGGGAGAGGAGAAAGTAAGACGTGCGTGCTCACACCATCTGCAACACGTGAGTCATAAAAGATTGTGGTATGGGGGAAAAGTGGGAAGCGAGAAGGAAGATTAGGTTTGCAGAGACCCTCATCATCGATACTTCCAGCACCGCCAGTGGCCATGGCTGCAGCGATGGCCCTTCCAATGATAGACAGCACTGTCTCCTCCTTGGGGGGTGAGGACGTGTAGGCACGCCTGTCCTCCCTCAGTTCTTTCTTGGTGCCTAATATTGTGTGCCACCTTCTCTTGCAAGAAAAAGAGAAATGTGTCAGTTAGTGTCCTGCAAGATGTTTAGGTGATGCGGCTGTCATGGTTGAATAGCTACCAGAGTGTGTGACCTGTGAGTTGTGGGTGTGCAGCTTTCAAACGTGGCACTGTGTGAGGGTGAGATGAAGCATCTGATTTGAAGGGTTGCGTACTGATTAAAAGAGTTTGTTGGTAGGTGGGTGAGGGGGGGTGTTGTGCGTGGAACAGTGGATGAGGCTAGTGGTGCAGTTAGTAGGAGACACCACCTGACAGTTGAACTCACTTACCTTGACCACTCGTGTCAAATCATTGAAATTCTTCGTGCACTGCATCCATGTGCATCGTGCAATGCTCCTGGCATTCACTTCGTGCGTGACTTCCTCCCACTGCCTCTTCAACATATGTCTGGAGGGCCTCCTGCCCCCCGGCGGATATAGGATGCCCCTCCATGCCTCCACCTCTTCCACCAAGGCCTGTAGTGCATCGCCCGAGAACCTTGGTGCAGGATCTCTCACAGGCGTAGCCATTCCTCACTATCCTGCAGCACAGATTTAGTTGCCAAACGAATTTCAGCACTTCCTTCAAGCCACAGTGCACGTCCCCTTTAAGAGGTGCAGGCTGCCTTTAGGTAGAGCTAGCCAATTCTGATATCGGGCCTCCTGCTCGTGTGAGCAGCCAATCAAAGCGCAAGTATCGCTGGCTGCATGTAGCAATCCTTTAAATGTTCAGGCAGCATCGCTACCAATGGGCACAGGTTAATCGCGCACCGTGATTCCAGCACCCATTTTCAGGGGTTAACCAATTTAACGCCCCATATCTCCAGAAGTTCAGCTCAGTGTACATCCCACATCGAAGTGGGTCGGTAGACAAGACTATTACATTGTTTGATGGAAACCTATCAGATTATATAACTTCAATAAGTCCATAAAGTGTCAGATAATAACACACATGCAATCTAAAGTTTAAAGTGGGTTCATATCTCGCTGATGAATACATAAAGATAATAAAGATGTGACTAATGAGAATGGAAAAATGAAGTCAGTCAGCATTTGTACTAATCCTGTACTAATCTTATTGGGTGAAAGGTTCCTACGTTAATAACTTATTGTGTATACCAATCAGTATTACAGCTTCTCCACCTCTTTCAAACTTTCCATATAGAGCATATCAATGCTTATGGAATAATAACTATTAATAGGACAAATACGCCGTGTACCTTGGAAAAAGGTAATCTGGAAAAGCTGCAGTAAGCCACATGAATTCTGTGGCTGATTTTCCTGATCTTTGCCGCCCAGCGAATGCTCATTTCTCCAACGGCTAAGATCAGGAAAAAGGGATTGAGGTCTATTTGGCTAGGTCTACAGCCCCTTTTACATTGCCCCAGAATTTCCAGGGTTTCCCTGGGCATTTGGAGTTGGGCCTGCACATGCAGCAGGCATGATAATAAGGTGGGAGATGGGGCATTCCTGACTTCCGCCTCATTTTTCTGGGACACCACATTCACTGGGAACCCCAGTCCAGCATTATGATTATAATCCATTTTGACTGGCCCCGCCTAAGGAGTTACAATGGAGTCCTTAATGTGCTCGTATCAACTTCCTCTCTCCATATTTAAATAGAGGCACATACCCATGGGAAAGAAGAATTTGATATGAATGTGTTAAATACCCGTACGCTAACACTGGTGACAATCATTTCTAGACTATATTCACTATCCTTCTCCTAGTACTCTTAGAAATGCTATCTCATTTGTGACATTGCTGCAGGATAGATCAGTAATTTTCCTTTGATCTTCTTATGCAGGTCTCTGATATAAAAGCTCAAAAGAAGAGTATAGTAGGTTCAAGGAATCAGATATGGCAAGATTTTAGAAATGCTACATAGTTGTAAAACATTGTTATTAAAGTTGTGAATAAATACTGGTCATCTTCAAATTACAAACTGTACTCCATCCCTACTCGAAAAGGCAAACATAAAATTCTTCCTCTTCAATGTGTTTGCACTTCAGAAATATTGCAGGCCAGTTCAGCTTTCATTTCAGTTCAGACCCTTTATTGATGGCACAAGAGGAACACACTTAAAAATGTATCAATCAATGCATCTTTTTAAATTCGCTGTCAGTCACGAATGGGAAGGTCTGTACATTCTTAGTGCCAGTCGTGAAATTCACCCTCGCAGGTGTTACGCATACTGACACGGTGCTCTAGTTTTCATGGATTCTATTAATTCTAGACCACTGCTTTAAGGGGAAAATCTACAAAGAATGCCTCGCAAAGGAATAGGAAAGAAGAGTGCAAAAATGGAAATTATGTTTTAACCACCGAAAAAGGGGGAAAAAATGCTTTCATGAGGTATATGTCTTTGCCTGCAGCATATCCTGTACAAAGCTTGTCATTGAGAATACAGGCAGGTGTTGCTTATAAACTGCTGTCCATTAAAATTTGGAGTGCTGAAGATGAAAATTCCCCTCCCCCTCATGTTTTTCAATTTACGTTATATAAAAGAAAGGGGTCGATTTTGACGGACGGTCTGGTCTGTTAAAATATCTGTGCAGAACTCGCAGCCCTGTTTACCCCAGTGCTTCCGCCATCATCATCCTGACAGGGACTCACTGCCGTGTGGCCAGACCACCTGCCTGTTTCTGGTGGTAGGTCCTTTTAATATGCAAATGAGGGTCCTACGACATACATGGGACCACGATTGCCATTTTGGGAGATGGTAGTTTTATAGACAGTATAGCTGAAGAGGCCCCAAATGGGCCCCACAAAATTAATCTGGGTATGTCCCCACTGATTGCGACCCCCGAGCCCCGCCCAAGGATTTAACGTCTTGTCAGTCGGGCAGCCTCCAAGCATAATGGTTGCTGAATTATGATTGTTCCTGGACACTTCACTGGAGTCATCAAAATCAAGGTGACTTGCATCTCCAGAACGAGTTCCATTTCAATAACACCAAGGGCAAGAACATTTTTCAAACTTCTATATTGCACTGGCCCTCACTCGACAAGCTGCTACAGGATGACGGTTTGGCACCTGCAGCTCACCGGTTCTATTTCAATGAGATGCGGGTCTCAAAATGGTTGCAGCCTCTTCGCCACTGGCACGGGCGCAAACTGCCGATTGAGCCCTTGAAAGTTAATATCTACCTCTATAAAGTGTTACATTGTTGCTGTGCAATATTTAATGGATTGGTTAACATGGCTTCTATTTTTAAAGAGGTAATTCATTCTGTTAAAATAAGCAGGTTGACAACTTTGTTAAAAGAGGCAATGTAGGAATTTGACGCAAACATGTTAGCCAATGCAATACAAATATTACATAGTAGAATTTCAGTCCCATAGTGATAAAGCAAAGGTGGACCTAGACTGCAGTGTTTCTACAATGTAAGTGCATTGAGGAGCAAAGAACCTATCTGTGCTCATGCAGGGTCATTGATGTAAATAGGGACTCACTTATACGATGCACCTTATTGTACCATTGGCTTCTAATCGCAGAACAATGAACTTCTTTGAAATATGCATATACATGCAGACAAGAGAGGCGTTTTTTGTACTCTGATGGATTCTCTGTGATTTCAAAGTTTTCCCTGACTTTGGTGTTGCTGAATTATGATTGTTCCTGGACACTTCACTGGAGTCATCAAAATCAAGGTGACTTGCATCTCCAGAACGAGTTCCATTTCAATGACACCAAGGGCAAGAACATTTTTCAAACTATATATAAATATTCATGGAAAAAAGTAAGAGAAGCTGTAAAAAAAAATGCTAAACAAGGTTGGATATCAGGAAAGGAAGGGATCTGCATCGCCTTGCTGCTTGCTCCTACTGGCAGTCCTATAGACAGTAGCAAAATTATTAACAAAAAAAGGCAGATGATTTATTTAACAATGAAGTGATGTTGGACCATCTGACAACCTTAACCTACAGCTCTTATAAGTAAGGATACATGTGTAATCACAGAATAAAATCAAATGTAGACGCCTACTGCAAACCATTAATATTGATATAGCGGCATAATGGGGGCTAAGTGGCATATCGTGTTAGAACACTGTCCGTTCACCATTCAAGTCTGAATTGAGCCCATGCTGATGTGGTTCAACTTCGCATGCAGAATGTAACATACTATGTGGAATGTGGTTCGACAGAGTCAACCCAGTTGCTGATGGGCACAGGCCCACAGTACAATTCTGATCGCAATTTGACTTTGAATAGGCAGAGACACTGTAAGGATAGCTGGCGTTTGAAGTGGAAACATTTACAAAGCTGCAGTACGGCCCTCCGTGTGTATTATCCTACTACCTCTCAGTCTGTTCTCACACACGTGCAGTGCCTTGGAATGTTTTACAATGTTACACGCACGACAAAGATGCAAGTTGATGCTGTTGGTGTAGAGGGTGCTCTCCTCAGTTCAGAATTGAAGCTGTTTGGTCAGAATGGAGGGAGCTTTGCTGTACAATCGGCCATGCCCTGCCTGACCTGGAAGTGCTTGATACTGCCCAAAATGTTCCATTTTCTGGATGCCTCCCCTAAATAACTATAAAATGCACCAAAATTAAAATTAATATAGAGTAATGTGACATAAAGTAAGCTGTCAGTATGGCTCAGTGGTAGCATTCTCGCCTTTGGGTCAAAAGATTCTACTCGAAAGACATGAGCACATAATTTTGGCTGACATTCCACAGCAGTACTGAAGGAGCACTGCCCTGTCGGAGATGCAATATTTCAGATGAGACATTAAACTGATGTCCCGTCTGCCATCTCAGGTGGACATAAAAGATCCCATGGCACTAAACGCAGAAGAGCAGGTGAGTCTCCTAGTGTTCTGGCCAAAATTTACTCCTCAACCAACAGAATTAAAACAGCTTAATTGATCATTTATCTCATTGTTGTTTGTGGGACCTTGCTCTGGGCAAATTGGCTGCTGTGTTTCCCTACATTACATCAGTGACTGCACTTCAAAGCAAAGTTTATTGGCTGTGAAGCACTTTGGAACGCCCTGAGGTCGTGAAAGGCGCTATATAAATGAAAGTTCTTTCCTTCTTTCTTCTCGAACATATCCATTACTAATTCAATTTAGGAATTAATATTTGTGGAGTTCAAATCCCTTTAACAAAAGACATCTGAAGAAAAGGGTTAATTGTACCCCTTTTAATCTAAGATGTTTGAAAACCTGCAAACACAGTGATGTGGTAAACTGTTCTCACAAATCCTGTTTTTGCCTCACTGATGCTGATGGCATTGGATGAGAATGAGTTTCAGGATCGAAGACATTGTACTGCGAATAGATATCTAGATTATTAAATAAATACGCTAGATGGATAATATTGAGCTCAAAGCGTTGTCAGGCTTTCAAAACACAGAGGCTTTTGGAAACACAAGCTTTTCAACGTAGCAGGGGATAATGTAAGAAAAAGCATACATCAAAGACTGTGGATCAGGAAAGCATTGATAGGTGTGAAAAGGCATTGGCCCTTTCATTCCCATCTGATTGTCTGTTCAAAGAACTGGGATTTGTAAAACATCAAATAGTATTGCATCCAGCGTATGGTCAAATGGTATAAGGAATTGATATGAAGCCATTGAAGCAATCAAAATTGGAGACGTCAGGCCCATTAAGAATTTCTGGGCATAGAAATGTAAGGGGCTACATCTACATGAAAGCCCCTAAACAGAGATAGTAAAGTAGAATCATAGAAAATTTACAGCACAGAAGGAGGCCATTCAGCTCATCGTGGCTGCGCCAGTCAAAAATGAGCCACCGGGCCTAATCCCACTTTCCAGCACTTGGACCATAGCTTTGTAGGTCACGGCACTTCAGGTGCACATTCAGGTACTTTTTAAATGAGTTGAGGGTTTCTGCCGCTACCACCCTTTCAGGCAGTGAGTTCCAGACTTACACCACCCTCTGGGTGAAAACATTTTTCCTCCGATCCCCTCTAATCCTTCTACCAATTACTTTAAATCCATGCCCCCTGATTATTGACCTCTCTGCTAAGGGAAATAGATCCTCCCTACCCACTCTATCCAAGCTCCACATAATTTTGTACACCTCAATTAAATCTCCTCTCAGCCTCCTCTGTTCCAAAGAGAACAACCCCAGCCTATCCAATCTTTACTCATAGCTAAAATTCTCCAATCCTGGCAACATCCTCGTAAATCTCCTCTGTACTCTCTCTGGTGCAATTACATCCTTCCTGTAATGTGGTGACCAGAACTGTACACAGTACTCAAGCTGTGGCCTAAACAGTGTTTTATACAGTTCCAGCAGAACCTCCCTGCTCTTCTACTCTATGCCTCGGCTAATAAAGGAAAGTATTCTGTATGCCTTTTTAAACACCTTATCTACCTGTCCTGCTACCTTCCTCTATATCTTTTAGTATCCTCCCATTTATTGTTTGCCCTCCCTAAATGTTTTACCTCACACTTCTCTGGATTGAATTCCATTTGCCACTTTTCTGCCCACCTGACCAGTCTATTGATATCTTCTTGCAGTCTACAGCTTTACTCCTCACTATCAATCACACAAACAATTTTTGTATTATCTGCAAACTTCTTAATCATGCTCCCTACATTTAAGTCCAAAACATTAATATATATCACAAAAAGCAAGGGACCCAGTACTGAGCCCTGCAGAACCCCAGTCACAAAAACACTCGTTGACCATTACCCTTTGCTTCCTGCCACTGAGCCAATTTTGGATCCAATTTGCGACTCTCCCTTGGATCCCATGGGCTTTTTTGACCAGTCTGCCACGTGGGACCTTGTCAAAAAACCTTGCTAAAATCCATGTAGACAACATCAAATGTACTACCCTCATCGATCCTCCTTGTTACCTCCCCAAAAAATTCAATCAAGTTAGTCAAACATGACCTTCCCTTAACAAATCCATGCTGACTGTCCTTGATTACTTTGTGCCTTTCTAAGTGACGGTTTATCCTGTCCCTCAGAATTGATTCCAATAATTTGCCCACCACCGATGTTAGACTGATTGGCCTATAATTATTCGGTCTATCCCTCGCTCCCTTTTTAAACAATGGTACAACGTTAGCAGTCCTCCAATC
Organism: Heptranchias perlo; assembly: GCF_035084215.1. NCBI lineage: Eukaryota > Metazoa > Chordata > Chondrichthyes > Hexanchiformes > Hexanchidae > Heptranchias > Heptranchias perlo. The sequence goes on from NC_090327.1 coordinate 108,652,477, forward strand.
CTCCGGCACCACGCCTGTATCCAGTGAGGATTGGAACATGATGGTCAGAGCCTCCGCCATCTCCTCCCTTGCTTCTTTTAACATCCTGGGATACATTTCCTCCGGCCCTGGTGAGTTATCTACTTTCAAAGATGCTAATCCCCTTAATACTTCCTCGCTCACTAAGTTTATCCCATCTAATATTTCACACTCCTCCTCCTTAACGACAATGTCTGCACCGTCCCTCTCTTTTGTGAAGACAGACGCAAAATATTCATTAAGAACCATACCAACATCTTCTGCCTCTACACATGGGTTACTTTTTTATTTACTCTAATAGGCCCTACTATTTCCTTAGTTATCCTCTTGCTCTTAATGTAGTTATAAAACATCTTTGGGCTTTCCTTGCTTTCCTAATTTCCTTTTTAATTTCACTCCTGAACTTTTTAAACTCCACTAGGCTTTCTGTAGCATCGAGTTCTTCGTGTCTGATATAAGCTTTCCTGTACTGCCTTATCTTACCCTGTACGCTCCTTGACATCCACGGGGCTCTAGATTTGGCAGCCCCACCCTTTTTCTTTGTGGGAACATGTTTAATCTGCGCTCCTTGAATCTTCCCCTGGAATGCCTCCCACTGCTCTGACATTGATTTACCTTCAAGTAGCTGTTTCCGGTCCACTTTTTCTAAATCACTTCTTAGCTTAGTAAAATTGGCCTTTCCCCAATTGGTATTGGCCTTTTACAATCCATGGTTCGAGCACATGGGGCACAATTTGAAAAGAAATCGTTGGGGGCAGGAAGGCAAACAAAATCGTGATTTTCTGAAGCGGGAAGGAATCCCGGCTCCAACCTATCGATAAACGCACACGACCCAGAGCCATCTGGGTGTGCACGCCATTCCGGAACACAGAAGTCCCGCCAGCAATACTTTAAGTACTTGAAATGTGCATAAATGTAATTAACAATGATGGCAAGTGATTTCAACACTGCCTCAACGTGTTTCCAGTTATGTGTAAAGCACGCCATGGGAAACTAGGCGGGTTGCAGCCCGCAGCCATCTGGACATTTAAATCCCTCTTTGACAGATGCAGATAAAAGGTGAGTTATTGCAGCAGGGCACTCAGTTCTCTCCAACAAACTTTTGGCTAGGAGATCTATGTGTATAGACTGAAAATTTTTGGTTCACACTCAGAATTGTTCTGTTTACACATATTTTCCTACTTTTTAGACCCCCTCAAACTGACACCGTCAGGATGGGGGGCTCATTGGCATCATTCACCAGTACATCCGAGGACGAGGAACATCACCATCCTCGCCAGGCACAGAGCTCCACAACACAGTGATGCACCACAGGCACCTGCAGAAGAGCAGAGAGGGGAACAACAGAGGGACCGATGTCATAGGAGGCACTACCCTCGTCAGAGGATCTACAGACCGAGGCTGAGCTTGCTGAACCTCTCTGAGGAGCAGTGCCTACGGAGGCTGAGAATGAGTCATCAGGTGTTCGCAGACATCTGCGGCCTCTTTCATGCGGAGCTGCTCCCGGCTGGACCTGGTGGCATCTCATTTCCTGTCGCAGTTAAAGTGACCACTGCCCTCAACTTCTTCGCCTCTGGATCATAGCCGGGGTCTTTCAGTCATCTGCCCACAAGTGCATAAGGCAGGTCACCGATGGTTTGTTTTGCAGGGCGTCGCACTATGTCAACTTCCGCATGGATGGCCTCAGCCAGACGGAGAGGGCAGTTGGTTTCCACTCTGTGGCTGGCTTCCCACATGTACAGGATGCAATCGATTGCACCCATATAGCAATATGAGCACCTCCACATGAGCCAGGACTGTCCATCAACAGAAAGGGATATCACTCCATCAACGCTCAGCTCGTTTGTGACCACTGCAAAAGATTTCTTCACGTGTGTGCCAGATTCCCTGGCAGCTGCCACGATTCGTTCATTCTGAGGGAATCCAACATCCCGGGCCTCTTCCATGCACCAAACAGCTTAAAGGGCTGGCTCCTCGGGGACAAGGGATATCCCCTGCACACATGGCTGATGACACCTCTGGGAAATCCCATCAGCGAGCAACAGCTTTGATACAACGACAGCCACATCGCCACCAGGTCTGTCATTGAACATGGGATAGGACTGCTGAAGATGCGATCGGTCTGGGGGAGCGCTTCAATATGCACCAGCGAGAGTGGGTTGATTTATAGTCATCTGTTGTGTCCTGAACAACATCGCGCAACACAGAGGGTTACCGGTTGATGAAGCCCCATGCCCTCATCCAGTATCCACATCCATCATGAGCACTGAGAAGGAGCAGGAGGAGGAGGAGGAGGGGGAACAGGAGGAGGTGGAGGAACTGGAGGAGGAGGAGAAGGAGGAACCCATCGGCAGAGCAGTGGCTCACCTGGCTGCTCGCAAGGCCAGGGAGTCATTAATATTTTTAAAAATTTGTTCATGGGATGTGGGCGTCGCTTGCAAGGCCAGCACTTATTGCCCATCCCTAATTGCCCTTGAGAAGGTGGTGGTGAGCCGCCTTCTTGAATCGCTGCAGTTTTTGTGTTGAAGGTTCTCCCCAGTGTTGTTAGGTAAGGAGTTCCAGGATTTTGACTCAGCGACGATGAAGGAACAGCGATATATTTCCAAGTCGGGATGGTGTGTGATTTGGAGGTGGTGTTGTTCCCATGTACCTGCTGCCCTTGTCCTTCTAGATGGTAGAGGTCGCGGGTTTGGGGGGTGCTGTCGAAGAAGCCTCAGCGAGTTGCTGCAGTGCATCCTGTGGATGGTACACACTGCAGCCACTGTGCGGCGGTAGTGGAAGGAGTGAATGTTTAGGGTGGTGGATGGGGTGCCAATCAAGCGGGCTGCTTCGCCCTGGATGGTGTCGAGCTTCTTGAGTGTTGTTGGAGCTGCACTTATCCAGGCAAGTGGAGAGTATTCCATCACACTCCTGACTTGTGCCTTGTAGATGGTGGAAAGGCTTTGGGGAGTCAGGAGGTGAGTCACTCGTCGCAGAATACCCAGCCTCTGACCTGCTCATGTAGCCACAGTATATATGTGGCTGGTCCAGTTAAGTTTCTGGTCAATGGTGACCCCCAGGATGTTGATGGTGGGGGATTGGGCGATGGTCATGCTGTTGGATGTCAAGGGGAGGTGGTTAGACTCTCTCTTGTTGGAGATGGTCATTGCCTGGCACTTGTCTAGCGCGAATGTTACTTGCCACTTATGAGCCCAAGCCTGGATGTTGTCCAGGTCTTGCTGCATGTGGGCACAGACTGCTTCATCATCTGAGGGGTTGTGAATGGAAATGAACACTGTGCAATCATCAGCGAACATCCCCATTTCTGACCTTATGATGGAGGGATGGTCATTGATGAAGCAGCTGAAGATGGTTGGGCCTAGGACACTGCCCTGAGGAAATCCTGCAGCAATGTCCTGGGGCTGAGATGATTAGCCTCCAACAACCACTACCATTTTACTTTGTGCTAGGTATGACTCCAGCCACTGGAGAGTTTTCCCCCTGATTCCCATTGACTTCAATTTTACTAGGGCTCCTTGGTGCCACACTCGGTCAAATGCTGCCTTGATGTCAAGGGCAGTCACTCTCACCTCACTTCTGGAATTCAGCTCTTTTGTCCATGTTTGGACCAAGGCTGTAATGAGGTCTGGAGCCGAGTGGTCCTGGCGGAACCCAAACTGAGCATCGGTGAGCAGGTTATTGTTGAGTAAGTACCACTTGATAGCACTGTCGACGACAGCTTCCATCACTTTGCTGATGATTGAGAGTAGACTGATGGGGCGGTAATTGGTCGGATTGGATATGTCCTGCTTTTTGTGGACAGGACATACCTGGGCAATTTTCCACATTGTCGGGTAGATGCCAGTGTTGTAGCTGCACTGGAACAGCTTGGCTAGAGGCACAGCTAGTTCTGGAGCACAAGTCTTCAACACTACAGCTGGGATGTTGTCGGGGCCCATAGCCTTTGCTGTATCCAGTGCACTCAGCCATTTCTTGACATCATGCGGAGTGAATTGAATTGGCTGAAGACTGGCTTCTGTGATGGTGGGGATATCAGGAGGAGGCCAAGATGGATCATCTACTCGGCACTTCTGGCTGAAGATGGTTGCAAACACTTCAGCCTTGTCTTTTGCACTCACGTGCTGGACTCTTCCATCATTGAGGATGGGGATGTTTACAGAGCCTCCTCCTCCCGTTAGTTGTTTGATTGTCCACCACCATTCATGACTGAATGTGGCAGGACTGCAGAGCTTTGATCTGAACGATTTGCTAATGAATATTTTAACGATTCTCATAAAGAGATCACAAAGTAAGTATAGTCCAGGCCTCAGACCACCTACAAAGAGTAACACCAGCCCCACCAAAACCCCCCCACCCCACACAAAACAGTCCTGCAACTACACATACACCCACTGTAAACTTACCCACTGGGTGGCATCAAGTCTCGCCATTCATGATGAAGAACATGAAAGGGCGCTATTATAAAAGGCAGTCAAGAATGGACAAGGCGTGGCAGTAGTGATGAGAATGATAACATTTAATGTGACATTAACAAAAACCATGTATAAATGAAAAACATGACAGTCTGTCAGACACCCTTGTGCCTACCCTTCGTGATCACAAATCCTTAGCCTTTCTCTTCCTGCTACTTCTACATGGTGCATCCCCTGTGGCAGCAGAGGTAGTGGCAGGTTACTCATGTTCATGCCCTGACTGCTGAGATGCTTTGGGCCGACGCCCTCTGCGTTTTGGAGCCCCTGAGGGCCCCTCCAAAGACTGCTGCACCTGCACCTGTGCAGGGGCAGACTCGGCCACCTGGACAGGAGGCAGCATTGCGGGTACTGGTTGAGAGGGGGGCAACGGATGAGATGTAGGAGCGCTTTGAGTGGTGTCCCCATGTCTCCTTTCACCTTCATCCCTCTCCTAGACCAGGCCCACATCACTCCTACCACCCTGCTGGTGAACAGTTTGGACGACATGTGTGATGTCTTGGAAGCCCAGTTGTAAAGTTTCTGTCTGCCTGTTTAAAGCGACAGAATGTTTTCACCCTGAGTCCGAATGGCTGTTGTCAGGGCCTGAATGGACTCATTTGTGAGCCATGCTTGAAGCTCAATGGAGGCATCGCAGACATTCCAGCACTTACCTGTGCCACTATCTCAGACATTCCCTTACGTAGCTCTGCCACCATTCCACTCATGCAGGAGTTGGACTCCTCCATCCTCTCTGCTATTATGCAGAGTGCATGTGGCACCTGTTCCAGTACCTCGCAAATGTGCTGCTGTCCCTCGATCATTCGCCTTCTAAAGGATAGCCCCCGAGGTTCAGCATTTGCATCCAGCTGAGCAGAGCCTGGAGAGGAGTGCGTCCTCCGACGCGGACTCTCCACAGCTGCCCCTGCCACCAGTGTTTACTCGAACTCACTTGCGTGTGGTGACTCACCAAGTGCCAAACCAACTAATTGACAACGAGGACCCACCGAGGTGTGAGTATCTGTGCTGGTGGATGGCTTTCTAAGATGTGAGGGGCGCCCTCAGAGGCCGGGAGCTCTTCTGAGGAATCACCCTCTCCCATCATTGCAGTCGCTGAAGGCCCTGCAAGAAAACAGAAGGCAATATTAAGCATCATCACAGATGTGTCATGTTGCGATGACCGTACTGAGGTGTTCAACATGCCAAACATTCTTAACATCAATTCTTGTTGTGTGTGATGAATGTTAAAGCTGTGTCACCAGATGTTTGTGGGGTGCCATACTCGGTGTCCCCGATGGACAGACACTCGAGGGTGCGGCTGGTCTTCAGGGCTTCCTCCTTCCCCTCTGTGAGGACCTCTATTTGTTGTGGCCCCCCTCCAGTCCTCGCCCTCTTGCTTGCATTTTACACTGTCTTCTCCTATAAGGGGAGAAAGTACAGACGTGTGAGTAAGCAACGGTGAAATGGTCAGCCGATAAATGCATTGCCTTGGGTGAGGCTGACTGTGAAAGAGATGTATCAGAGAGTGACCGTCAGACAGAGACATCACATTGGATCAGGGTTGGGGTGAGTGCTAGTGGTGGGTTCACAAATGGAGAGGTGAGGAAGTGCTCAGGAAGTGAAGGTAAGTTGAGGATGAGCCTTAAGTGGGTGTGAGGAGTGATGTGATGGAGTAGTCTTGGCAGAGCAGAATGATGTGAGGGGTCGGGGGGGGGGGATGTGCAACATGGAATGAAGGTGAATCAGTAAGTGTACTCACTTTTGCTGACCTAGTTAGGACATTGAAGCACTTCATGCACTGGACCCAAGTGTGGGAGATGTTGCTCCTGCTGGTGACTTCTGCCACTTCCAGCTTGGCCTTCTTGGTGGCAGACGCAGGGCGTTTCCTCCTGTGGGCCGAGTAAAATTGTTCCCTCCTCCTCCTCACCCCGGCCAGCGGCGCCTCAAGTGAGGCGCCACTGAATCTTGGAGCTGCCTTGCCCTTCTGCTGCTCAATTCTTTGTCTTTGCTCCATGCTTCAGCAAAAGCCAATGGTGCAATGGCCGTTTAAATCCAGATGCTCCAGCTGACAGCAGGTCATGCAGGTGCGCAGTATGCCCGCTGCACAGCTTTCGGTCGGCAAACCTGAAAACAAGGTTAATGGCCGCTAATTAAGCCGCAATCGCGCGGGGAACGGTAAGGTTCTATTATTCGGGTTACCCGCGCGCCCATTGACCCCACCGCTGCCAGCCCGCTGGCATTTTAAAATTGTGCCCATGGTCTTTTCTACATCAAAAGGGTCTCCGGTCACATGATCAAAGCCTAAACTGTCAATCATTGAATTATGTTAATGATTGAGGCAAAGCAACAGGGAGCGATTGGACAAAAAGAATGACCCACCCCAATCCAATGTCCTATTGGTAAAAAAATATATAAAAGGAAGACTTTGAGAGAAGAAGGCTCTCTCTCTTTTCTCTTCTCTTCTCTTTTCCTCTCTTCACCACTCGGCAGTCACAAGGAACGCACACTGCAGTTGAACATCATGCAAGAAGAAAAGGACCTCGAGTTCTGAAGAGCTGATCAACCTTCAGGCCCGATGAACAAAAGCCTTGGTTTAGGGGTAGTATATGTATTAATGATTTGCCTGGTGTGTGTATGAATTGTTAAGTCATTACATAATAACATTGTGAATTATTAAGTGTATAACAGAATTTTACAGAAGAAAGTCATATGTACGGTTTGATTTTGCTTCATGAATGCTCGTATGAATGGTAACATCATTAAATAATTACTTTTGATTAACAAAACTGCCATGACTTTCTTTGCTTGACTGTTCTTCCAGGATCCAAGAATCACAGGAAATAAGGAATTCCCTACATATTGAAGGTTAATGCCCATTATATATTGGCATTAATTTGGCTAGTGTCACTCAAATGATTATCATTTTTTAAAAAGTCCTCCCTCTAAAATCAAAATCCTTCTTAATAAATGATTTACGACTGATGTATCATGTGTCAAATACTTTCCAGATTATAGTGTACATTGGTGTTTACTTTCAAGATTGTGAACCATATTATAAAGTTGTATCTATTTCACCTGACAGTATTAACAGAGTAATGCTTTGTGCAAATGTTTTGAAGATTGACACTCTCATATTCAGTCAAAACAGCCATCATTCATAGGAAGCTGACAAAGTTTGATATTATATCAGTGGAATATTCATTGGGATAGCAAAACTAATGTCAGAATACTTGACAGATTCAGCATTTATCTTGACATAGAATGTAACTGATAAAGGAACACTCCTGGTCCTGGAAAATAATTATTTAAAAGCACCAGTCCAGGTGCTCCCACAAGTCAAGCCAGGTAGGCTCCAAGAAAGTTGGCATTGTGATTTTGATCAGTAGAAGTTTAAATCTAAATTTATGCCTGGTTAATTTTACTTGGTGATTGCAGGGGGTATGATATTACTCTACAGTAGCCGAAAATGCACATCTGAATTGCCCGTCCTCACCAAAATACATTTTTGTTAATGATATTACCAATGGCTGTAAGTTGTCTTTTTAAACATTTAATAACACACTGGCCTGGAGTTTGCCCTGAGCCACGAACGAACAGCACGGGCTGGTCATTAGATTTACAGGCAACCGATCCACAGGCTTAAGTGCAGGAACTTCCTCTAATGATGAGCTGCAAAAAGTGCAGCGTCCTCTCCTGGGCATCTGTGAGCTGTGAGAGCCCTCAACCAATCTGATTGAAACATCCTTGACAAGCCGCGCAGACACAGAACCAGGAAGTGTAAGTTACAATAGTGAATTCAATGTAAAATCTGTTACAGAAAGCGAAATAAAGAGAGGGTAAGAAACATTGAGTTTAAAGACAGAGATAAAAGAGGAATAGAAAAAGTAAAAAAATAAAAATTTTACATTTTTAAAAAAATGTCCAACAGCAATTAAAATCGGAAGGAATGAGACTCCATGGGCTTGATATTAGGAAGGAGGCGGGTTGGCAGCGGGGGGTCGACTGGGCGCGTGGGTAATGTGCCCATTGAATTCGGGGTGCTCCGCACGCGATCGCAGCCCAATTGAAGGCATTTACCTTGGCTTCCGGGTTTCCCGTTCCAGGCTGTCAGCAGGAGGAGCCCTAATTAAAGGGGCAGTCCTCCAATGCTCCTCCTGCAGCAAAGAACCAATTTTGGATCATGGAGCAGGCCAGAGGCAAGGCTGCTCCAAGGTTCTCAGACTCCTCACTCCAGGTGCTGCTCGATGGGGTGAGGAGGAGGAGGGAAATTTTTTTCCCATCGGATAGGAGGAAGTATCCTCCCTCCATCACCAAGAAGGCCTGGCTGGAGGTGGCCGAGGAGGTCAGCAGCAGCGACAATGTGTCCAGAACCTGGGTGCAGTGCAGGAAGAGATTTAATGACCTAATCAGGTCAGGCAGAGTGAGTGTACTTACGCATTCTCACACACTCCGTCTTCCACATCACCTCCACCACCACACAACTCCTTCTGCACTGTCACAACAATGCTCTCGCATCACTCCTCACATCCACTCAACTATCATCCTCACCTTGCCTGCACGTACTCACCGCCCCTGTCCCCATTCGAACAGTACCACACAACCCAATCCTCATACAATCACATGCACCCTCCCATGCATCTCCCTCACACTCACCCCCACCCACACCAACGCATGCAGCGGGTCACCATGCAACCATCACTCAATCACGCATCTGTGTTTTGCCTTGATAGGAGAAGAGATGCCAGAATGCCCGGGAGAAGGCAAGGACCGGAGGGGGGCCCGCCACACCAGGTGGCCTTAACAGATGCGGAGCAGCAGGCACTCGAAATAAGCCAGATGCTGGAGTGCCTGTCCGTGGCGGATGCCGAGACTGGGAGTGCACAAGCGGCTGCTGACAGAAATCTAACACTCAGCACTCATGATAGCAAATGATCTTAGCATCACTTGACATCTGCATTGACAGAACCAATAGCTTGGGAAACCATTATTAGCAGCAATGAAAGCAACTTGAATTTATTTTTTTTATTCCAAAAAGAAGGTAAAGCTTGAACTCTTCAATTTTTTGTGACGTAACTTAGCCAAAAAAACGATTTCAGTTATTATATTCAAGTTGATGTTTATTTGGCAAATACAGCATGTTACACCGCTGGCTCCACAAAAATATAACCTGGAAAAAGCTTTGGGGCAGTTTTTTGAGTGGCCAGCAGCGGTCCCTTTAAGGACCACCGCTTAGACCATTTAAATGCCAGGACATATGGGCAGACTATGCGCAGCACACGCTTTGCTGATGAATCCCTTACAACTGCAATCGAGGCCCTAACCACATCATAAGACTCTAATTTGCATTTTAAAAAGGCCTACCACCTGAAACAGGCAGGTGCTCTGGCCACCCATGGGAGGGCCCCTTTAAAAATGGTGCTGGAGGAACATTATTGAAGTGGTTACCGCATCATTAATGCCGATTTCCGCTAGTTAAAATCAACCCCCTAGCATCTTAATCAAGCTTTATAAGGTGGCAAACAAATAGTATCAACAAAGTATATAATATTTTTAGTTCTTGTCAGTCATAAGAAAGAACTCGCATTTATATAGCGCCTTTCATGACCTCAGGATGTCCCAAAGTGCTTTACAGCCAATTAAGTACTTTTGAAGTATAGTCAATGTTATAAAATAGGAAACACAGCAGCCAATTTGCGCACAGCAAGCTCCCATAAACAGCAATGTGATAATGAACTGATAATCTTTTTTTTAAGTGATGTTAGTTGAGGGATAAATATTGGCCAGGAGTTCCACAATATGGTTGCCCAAGTGGCCATGTGATATAATGCTGCAGTGAATTTCCTGTATTATAGTGACAAGCAAATCATTGTCACATTTAGGCTACAGCAGGGCCATGGCAAAAATCAGAATCCTCACTCTGAGCACTCAGTTAAATGTGATACCCCACCTCTGTGCTACCCTATTAACATCTACCTTTATACTCTCAACAAAAGATTTTGGTTAACGCTTCTTACTCCTACTTCACAGTATAGAGTTGCTGTTAGCAATTACTACTGTCAACTATACTTATCATACCTACAAACAATGATATACAGTTTCAGGCGATCGCTGTTTCACCTTCTCTTATTAAGTGTACTGCTCCACAATTGAACTGCCAAAGTATGGCCTTGAAATTATGCTGTGCAGATATGAGCATTTGAACACTTAACATTTAACACTTTCCTATGCAGTTCCTTTGCCCACTATTTTAACAGAGGCATTAACCTATGTATTTTAAACTGGTTGATGCTTATTTTAAAATAGCTGATAAAGGAAATGCATAGAATATGCCAAGCATTTATATGCTAATATTTGCAGGCTGTAATCTCAAGGCTACACTAAAAAAATGCGTTTCACATGAGGAGGAATAAGATTGCGATGTTCATAGAATTTACAGAACGAATGGCCGAATTACTTCTATTCACTGTATTAACATACAACAGTTTTGTTACATTAAAAGGTAATAGAACTTCTATTATGTGCTGTGTTAACACCAAGAGTTGTGCCTAGGGCTGAGAGTCATGCCATTAGTTAAGTAGTTCAGTCACAAACTAAACTGATTTCCAACTGCCTGACAGCAAGTTTGCTTTAAATGTAAATCAAAATAAATTGTTGTACTTCAGCTACCATCTTTTGTCTGTCGCAGCCTGGTGAAGGTTGAAGGGACAATATTAATGTCTTTGATTTAGAGTAACAACCTTAGACTGACACAAGAACATTTGTCTTTACTTTGAAACCAGTACAAATTCACCAAAGATTTCACGTAGTACTGAAGTAACAGTAAAAAAATACAATAAGGCAAAAGTTGGCTTTCTGAAATGCAGGAAGGCTACATTGTTTTTAAGGAATTATGTACTGAAACATGCAAATTCATCAATGATTCTTATGTTGTTGAGATTGGGACCTTGGGCTGAACAAACTAATAGAACCCCAAACCCCCAGGATTGAGCTTACAGTCTTGTTTTACTCAGTACTGGGAAACAGCGATGTTAGGAACAACAACGACTATTTGCATTTATATAGAACCTCTAATGTAGCAAAACGTCCCAAGGTGCTTCACAGGAGCATTATCAAACAAAATTTGACACTGAGCCACATAAGGAGATATTAGGACAGGACACCGAATGCTTGATCAAAGAGATAGGTTTCAATGAGCATCTTAAAGGAGGAGAGTGAGGTACAGAGGCGGAGAGGTTTCGGGATGGAATTCCAGAGCTTAGGGCCTAGGCAGCTGAAGGCACGGCTGCCAACGGTGGAGCGATTAAAATCTGGGCTGCTCAAGAGGCAAGAATTGGAGGAGCGCAGAAAGCTCGGAGGTTGTAGGGCTGGAGGAGGTTACAGAATAAGGAGGGGCAAGGCCATGAAGGGATTTGAAAACAAGGATGAGAATTTTAAAATCGAGGCATTCCCGGACCAGGAGCCAGTGTAGGTCAGCGAGCACAGGCATGATGGGAGGACAGGATTTGGTGCGAGTTAGGATACAGGCATCAAAGTTTTGGAAAACGGGAGGCCGGCCAGGAGAACATTGGAATAGTTGAGCCTAGAGGTAACAAAGGCATGTATGAACGTTTCAGCAGCAGATGAGCTGAGGCAGGGGTGGAGACGGGCGATGTTATGGAGGTGGAAGTAGGCAGTATTGGTGATGGAGCGGATGTGTGATCGAAAGCACATCTCAGGGTCAAATAGGACGCCAAGGTTGCAAACAGTCTGGATTAGCCTCAGACAGTGGCCAGGAGAGGGATGGAGTTGGTGGCTGGGGAACGGAGTTTGTGGCGGGGACCGAAAACAATGGCTTCGGTCTTTTCAATATTTAGTTGAAGGAAATTTTTGTTTGATGCCGGACAAGCAGTGTGACAAACAAGAGACAGTGGAGGGGTCGAGGGAGATGGTTGTGAGGTAGAGCTGGGTGTCGTCAGTGTACATGTGGAATCTGACGTTTTTTCGGATGTTATTGCCAAGGGGCAGCATGTAGATAACTAACTCCCTCTAAGCCTGAAAAAGAGTTTAGTTCATGCTGCACACAAATTTCACAGCACGTTGTAAACAAAAGCAATTAAAAAGAAATATTGCTAACCTGCTCCTTTATTTTTCAATTGACACCCAAGTCAGTAATTTCTCTTGGAACATGATACAAAGGAGTAAACCTATACTATCCAGTTGCAATATCTGAGTCCAAAAACTTTCAACCATATCACCAATGTATATCCTATCTCTCAGAATCACCTCCACATAATTAGAAAAAGAAATAGCAGAGATCGCACAGCAGAATGATAGCTCACAGAGTGGTCGTGGCATAGGACTTCACCCACAGTTCCTCCCCAAAGGGAGATCTGAGTCCTTGCTGAGTAGCACAGGAGACTATTTAGCCCATTGTACCTTTGCCAGCTCTTTAACTGGAATTATCAAATCTAATCCCATTTCCCTTTTACAGGTTGTTCAGATTCACCACCAGATGTCAATCGCCCAAATTGCTGCAATACTTTATTTTAAATTTGTTTAAGTTGAATGGCCTTTTAAATGAATGGCCACCTGTGGTAAAGCATTGCAGGTTCTAATAACCCTTTTGTTAAATGCATTCTTCTAACTGCTCCCTTTGTTGTTCTAATGATAAATTTGAGTTTGTAATCTATTGTTGCTGATTCATTGAGCAATAGAAACAATCTTTTAACCCTTCAAAATCTTTTATAATTTGGAAACCTCTATCAGATTCCCATTGTTAGACCTGTTCTAGTGAAAAAAGCCCCAATTTTTCAAATTTGTCTTCATAACTATAACCTCTCCTTTCTTGTATCATTCTCGTGAATATTTGCTGTACCCTTTCCATGGCTCTATCATCTTTCCTATAATGGGATGCTTTGAACTGCACACAGTACTCCAACTGCAGCCAAAACCAACGTCTTGTACAAATTCTACATCACTTTTTTGCTTCTGTATTCAATGCTCCTATGTATAAAACCCCAAATGCTGGAAATTCATAGCAGGTCCATCAGCATTGGGAAAATAAAAATAAATTAACCATTCATCAAAACAAGAAAACTGAAAGATAATATCCTTCATAAAATGAGGATAGAGAACAACAAGTAAAAATCAAAAAGGAGTTTACTCCTGCCACAAAGAGACGATTGATGGTTTTAGCGATCTCACAACAAGGCTTTCAAAAGCCCAAAAGAGGTGGGAAACTGCTGAATGTTATACAAAGGTCATCCCATTCAGTGAAACGGCATTAAAGGAACAAAAAAAGAGCTTGAAAACAGCTGCCTGACCTGCGGAGTATTTCCAGCATTTTCTGTTTATATTTCAGAAAATATAGCCAAGTTCCTCTGATGTCTTTTCATCACCTGTATTACAGTTAAGATTTCTTGCAAAACTCTTTACTCATGATCACCCATAAAAGGCAGTTTCCTTAGGGAGGCCCATACCTTCAATGAAGCTAAATTTACCCTTATATATGTAGTGAATGGGATGTAGCGTGCTTCAGGGCAAATGATTTACCCTATTGCCACATCACTGAAACGGCCCTTATCGAAGTCACAATTGACATCCTATGTGACTACGACCATGTTAAATTATCCCTCCTCATCCATCTCGACCTATCTGCAGCCTTTGACACGGTTGACCACACCATCCTCCTCCAACGCCTCTCCCCCATCGTCCAGCTGGTTGGGACTGCCCTCGCCTGGTTCCATTCTTATCCAACCAGTCGTAGCCAGCGAATCACCTGCAATGGCTTCTCTTCCCGCTCCCACATCGTTCCTCTAGATTTCCCCAAGGATCTATCCTTGGCCCCCTCCTATTTTTCTACACGCTGCCTTTTGGTGACATCATCCGAAAACACGTCAGTTTCCACATGTACGCTGATGACACCCAGCTCTACATCACCACCACCTCCCTCGACCCCTCCACTGTCTCTGATTTGTCACGCTGCTTGTCTGACGAGCAAAAATTTCCGCCAACTAAATATTGGGGAGACCGAAGCCGTTTTCTTCGGTCCCCACCACAACTTCTGTTCCCTAGCCATTGACTCCATCCCTCTCCCTGACAACTGTCTGAGGCTGAACCAGATCGTTCGCAACCTTGGCATCCTATTTGACCCTGAGATGAGCTTCCGACTCCATATCTGCTCCATCACCAAGACCACCTATTTCCACCTCTGAAACATCGCCCGTCTTCACCTGTGCCTCACCTCATCTGCTGCTGAAACCCTCATTTATGCCTTTATTACCTATAGACTTAACTATTCCAATGCTCTCCTGGCTGGCCTCCTATCTTCCATCCTCCATAAACTTGAGCTCATCCAAAACTCTGCTGTCCGTATCCTGACTCGCACCAAGTGCCGTTCACCTATCACCCCTGTGCCTGCTGACCTACATTGGCTCTCGATCTGGCAACACCTCGATTTTAAAATTCTTATCCTTGTTTCCAAATCCCTCTATGGCCTCGCCCCTCCCTATGTCTGTAACCTCCTCCAGCCCTACAACCCTCTGAGATATTTGCTCTCCTCCATTCTGACTGCTTGGGCATCCCTGAATTTCTTCGCTCCACAATTGGCGACCATGCCTTCAGCTGCCCAGGCCCTAAGCTTTGGATTTTCTTCCTTAAACCTTTCTGCCTCTCTACCTCTCTCTCCTCTTTAAGACACTCCTTAAAACATACCTCTTTGACAAGGCTTTTTGACACCTGTCCTAATATCACCTTATGTGGCTTAGTGTCAAATTTTGTTTGATAATCACTCCTGTGAAGCTCCTTGGGATGTTTCACTACGTTAAAAGCATTATATAAATACAAGTTCTTGTTGTTATTTTGCCCCTGGGTTACACCAGAAACAGTATAGGATGCAATCCTATACTATTACAGAATCTTATACAAATTACAGACAAATGGCTTAAAGAGGGGCAGGAATGGCAGCTCAATGTTTCTGGTTACAGGGTTTACAGATGAGATAGAGAGGGGATAAAAAAGGAGGTGGGGGTGGCAATTTTGGTTAAAGAAACAATTACAGCTGTGAGGTGAGATGATATGTTAGAAGGATCATCAAATGAGGCCGTATGGGTTGAACTAAGGAACAAAAAAGGGGCAGTCACACTACTAGGAGTGTATTATAGACTCCCATACAGTAAGAGGAAGATAGAAGAGCAAATATGTAGGCAAATTTCTGTGAAGTGCAAACACAATAGGGCAGTAATAGTAGGGGATTTCAACTACCCTAATATTAACTGGGATACAAACAGTGTGAAGGGTATAGACAGCGCAAAATTCTTAAATTGCCTTCAGGAGAACTTTTTTGGCCATTACATAGCAAGCCCAACAAGAGAGGGGGCAGTTCTGGATATAGTTTTAGGAAATGTAGGTGAAAGGAGTATCAGTGGGAGAGTATTTTGGTGGTCGTAATCATAATTCAGTTTGTTTTAGCGTAGTTATGGAAAAGGACAAAGATAGAACAGGAGTTAAAGTTTTCAATTGGGGAAAGGCCAATGTTACTAGGCTGAGAAGTGATTTAGCAAAAATGGACTGGAAACAGCTACTTGAAGGTAAATCAATGTCAGAGCAGTGGGAGGCATTCAAGGGGAAGATTCAAGGGGTGAAGAGTAAACATGTTCCCACAAAGAAAAAGGGTGGGGCTGCCAAATTTAGACCTCCCTGGATGTCAAGGAGCATAGAGGGTAAGATAAGGCAGAAAAGTAAAGCTTATGTCAGACACCGAGAACTCAATACTGCAGAAAGCCTAGAGGAGTATAAAAAGTGCACGGGAGAAATTATAAAGGAAATTAGGAAAGCAAAGAGAGGGCATGAAAAAATATTGGCAAGTAAAATCAAGGAAAACCCAAAGATATTTTATAAATACCTTAAGAGCAAAAGGATAACTAAGGAAAGATTAGGGCCTATTAGGGATCAAAAAGGTAACCTATGTGTGGAGGTGGAAGATGTTGGTATGGTTCTTAATGAATATTTTGCGTCTGTCTTCACAAAAGAGAGGGACGATGGAGACATTGTAGTTAAGGAGGAGAAGTGTAAAATATTGGATGGGATAAACTTAGTGAGAGAGGAATTATTAAGGGGATTAGCATCTTTGAAAGTAGATAAATCACCAGGCCCAGATGAAATGTATCCCAGACTGTTAAAAGAAGCTAGGGAGGAAATAGCAGAGGCTCTGACCATCATTTTCCAATCCTCACTGGATACAGGCGTGGTACCCAAGGATTGGAGGACTGCTAACGTTGTAGCATTGTTTAAAAAGCAAGCGAGGGATAGGCCGAATAATTACAGGTCAGTCAGTCTAGCCTCGGTGGTGGGCAAATTATTGGAATCAATTTTAAGGGACAGGATAAACCGTCACTTAGAAAGGCAGGAATAATCAAGTTAGCACGGACTAAATTGATTGTATTTTTTGAGGAGGTAACAAGGAGGGTCGATGAGGGTAGTGCATTTGATGTAGTCTACATGGATTTTAGGAAGGCTTTTGACAAGGTCTCACATGGCAGACTGGTCAAAAAAGCACAAGCCCATGGGGTTCAAGGGAGAGTCGCAAGTTGGATCCAAAATTGGCTCAGTGGCAGGAAGCAAAGGGTAATGGTTGACGGGTGTTTTTCTGACTGGAAGGCTGTTTCCAGTGGGGTTCTGTAGGGCTCAGTACTAGGTCCCTTGCTTTTTGTGATATCATATTAATGATTTGGACTTGAATGTAGAGGGCATGATTAAGAAGTTTGCAGATGCTCAAAAATTGGCCGTGTGGTTGATAGTGAGGAGGAAAGTTGTGGACTGCAGGAAGATATCAATGGATTGGTCAGGTGGGCAGAAAAGTGGCAAATGGAATTCAATTTGGAGAAGTGCTAGGTAATGCATTTGGGGAGGGCAAACAAGGCAAGGGAGTACACAATAAATGGGAGAATACTGAAATTGTGTAGAGGAAGTGAAGGATCTTGGAGTGCATGTCCACAGATGCCTGAAGGTAGCAGGACAGGTAGATAAGGTGGTTAAGAAGGCATATGGAATACTTTCCTTTATTAGTCATTACATCGAATATAAGAGCAGGGATGTCATGCTGGAACTGTATAAAACAATGGTTAGGCCACAGCTTGAGTACTGTGTATAGTTCTGGTCACCACATTACAGGAAGGATGTAATTGCACTAGAGAGAGTACAGAGGAGATTTATGAGGATGTTACCAGGACTGGAGAATTTTAGCTATGAGGAAAGATTGGATAGGTTGGGGTTGTTCTCTTTGGAACAGAGGAGGCTGAGGGGTGATTTAATTGATGTGTACAAAATTATGAGGGGCCTAGATAGAGTGGACGGGAAGGACCTATTTCCCTTTGCAGAGAGGTCAATAACCAGGAGATGTAGATTTAAAGTGATTGGTAGAAGGATTAGAGGGGAGCTGAGGAAAAATGTTTTCACCCAGAGGATGGTGTAAGTCTGGAACTCACTGCCTGAAAGGGTGGCAGCGGCAGAAACCCTCAACTCATTTAAAAAGTACCTGAATGTGCACCTGAAGTGCCGTGACCTACAAGGCTGTGGACCAAAGTGGGATGAGGCTGGGTGGCTCATTTTTGGATGGTGTGGAGACGTTGGGCTGAATGGCCTCCTTCTGTGGTGTAAATTTTCTCTGTTTCTATGATTCTGTGATTCCTTCAGGTAATTCTAGTCTCTGTCAAGAGGTGGAAATACACTATGCTGACAAACTGTATATTTCTACAACAATTTGTATTTATATAGCACCTTTAATGTAGAAAATAATATCCCCAGGTGTTTCACAGAGGCAAAAGGAAGAAATGGACTTTGAGCCAAAGAAAGAGATATTAGGAGGGGTGACCAAAAGCTTGCTCAAAGAAGTGGTTTTAAGTAGGGTCTTAAAAGAGTTGGGGAGATGGAAGGATTTAGCAAATGCAATCAATGCATGGGGCCTAAGCAGCTGAACTCGTAGCCACCAATGGTGGAGTGAGGGGAAGGTGGGATGCACAAGAAATCAGAGTCAGAGGAATTGATGGTTTGCGGGGGGGGGGGGGGGGGGTGGTTGTAGGGCTGAAGGAGGTCACAAAAATAGGGAGGGGTGAGGGTATGAAGGGATTTAAACATGAAGATGAGGATTTTAAATTTGAAATGTCAGGGGATTGAGAACCAATGTAGGTCAGTGAGGACAGGGGAGATGGGTAAGCAGGACTTAGTGCAGGATATGTTATAAGCAGCAGAATTTTGGATGTGCTGAAGTTCATGGAGGGTGGAAGATGGGAGGTTGGCCAGAAGTGTAATGGAATAGTTGCGTCTGGCAGTGACAAAGGCATAGATGAGAATTGCACCAGCAGATTGCCTGATATGGAGCGGAATGGGAAACGATATCGAGGTAAATGTACTTTGTGATGGTCAGGATATGGGGTGAAGGATAACTCCTTGGGAACCCTTGAGGTGATGGTGTGGGGGGGGTAGGAAGAGGAACCATTGCTGCAGATGTTGTGGCAGGGGCAGAAACCTGATTTGAAGTAGGCGGTCTTTGTGATGGAGAGGATATTCGTATGTTCGTATGATATGGCGTCGTAAGCTCAGCTTGGAGTGGAATTAGACACCGAGCTTGTGAGCAGTCTGATTCAACCTGAGACAGGGGCCAGGGAGTGGGATGGAATCAGTGACAAAGGTACAGTGTTTGTGGTGGGGGCCAATGACAGTGGATTTGATCTTCCCAATGTTTATCTGGAAGAAATTGTGGCTCATGCAAAAGTGGATATCGGACTAGCAGTCTGAACACACAATGGGAGTGGACGGGTCGAGAGAGATAGTGGAGAGGTACAGCTAGGTGTTGTCAGCATACATATGGAAGCTGACCCCATATCTGTGGATGATGTTGACAAGGACGTGATTGTAGATGAGGAAGAGTAGTGCCTAAAGATAGATCTTTGAAGGACTCTGGAGGTACCGCTGTGGGACTGGAAAAAGAAGCCGTTGCTGGAGAAGCTCTGGGCCCCACCCTTTCAAAACTGCTGTCATCACCCCCTCCTCAAAAACCCACCTATGATCCTTCTCTCCTTGCCAACAACTACCAATAGCTTTCCTTCCCTTTCCTCTCCAAAGTCTTTGAATGTTTTGTCACCATCCACAACTGTGCCCATCTTCAATCTTCAATCTCTCCCATCAGATTTCTGCTCCTGTCACAGCACTAAAATGGCCCTAACCAAAATCATAAATAGCATCCTCTATGACTGTTACTATGGTGTATTATCCCTCCTTGTCCTCCTGTCCTCTCTGTAGCCTTTGATATGGTCGACTACACCATCCTTCTCCAACGCCTCTCCTCCATTGTCCAGCTCAGGTTGTTCTACTGTTACCTATTCAATTGTAGCCAGAGCATCTTTCCTCAGAGTTGCTCCTGCTCTGTTGCTGTGACTTCTGCAGAAGTGTTTGATATCCCATTTGCATGCATGAATGGGTTTTCTGCCACACTTCTGGTTAACGTAGGGCAATGAACTGCCCTACGTTAACCAGAAGTGTGGCAGAAAACCCATTTCTGGAGGAAGTCCCCGGCCATAACCTCCATTTTCCAACACCTTAAACATGTAGGCCTGGAAACTCCTGAGGCCCTGCTCTGATGGAGAGCCCTTCCCTTAGCCGGGGAGGCCGCTGGCACCCCCAAGGGAGCATCAACAACGGTTTTCCCAACCCAAATCAATCTGCCTTTACAAGGGTGGGGGGGGGGTTGCAGAGTCCTCTGGAGACCCAATTGGCGGAATGTGACCATTCATCTTCAGTCTGATTGAAGCTTGAGTCTTATTCGGAACCTATAAAAATCTAGTTAGATTCAGGTCCTCATTTCATTTGTTTTAGAAAACAAAGTGGGGCAAGTTTTCATCTTCACTTTATGGGTGGTAATCTGGCAGAGCAGATTGCCCATCCATTATAGAACCCATCCGATTTTCATCCCATTGATTTCAATGAAATGAAAGTCGGATGGGCTCTGCAACGGGCGAGCTCCTCCCTATCTCTGTCACCTCCTCCAGGCCTACAACCCTCCGAGATTGCTGCGATCCACCAATTCTTGCGTATCCACCATTGGCGGCCTCGCCTTCAGCTGCCTAGGCACTAAGCTCTGGAATTCCCTCCCCAAACCTCTCCACCGTGCCACCTCTCTCTCCTCCTTTAAGATGCTCTTTAAAACTTACCTGTCTGACAAAGTTTTTGGTCACCTGTCCTAATATCTCCTTATGTTGCTCGGTGTCAAATTTTGTTTGATAGCCCTCCTGTGAAGCACCTTGGGATGTTTTACTATGTTGAAGGCATTATATAAATGCATGTTGTTGTTGTTGTTGTTGTTGTTGTTGTTGTTGTTGTCGTCGTCGTTGTCGCTGGAATGATCTTCTACATTTGTCAAGGTTGGTCATCTGGCTTGGTGGCGATGGAGGAGTGAGAGATATTCCGAGCCATGGGGATACGGATTGTGGTGGAGTACAATTCTGCTGCTGCTGATGGCCCACAGCGCCTCATGAAAGGTCAGTTAGTTTTGACTTGTTAGATCTGTTGTTAATCTATCTCACTTAGCATGGTGGTAGTACCACACGACAGGATGAATGGTGTTCTGCGTGTGAAAACGGGAGTTGGTCTCTGAGGATTGTTTGGTGGTCACGTCTACTAATGTTGTCATGGACAGATGTGCCTGAAACAGGTAGATTGGTGAGGACGAGGTCAAGCTGTTTATTCCCTCGTGTTGGTTTTCTCACCACCTGCCGTAAGCCCAGTCTGGTAGTTATGTCCTTCAGGACTCGGCCAGCTCATTCAGTGATGGTACTAATGAGCTACTCGGTGATGGACATTGAGAGTCCCCCACCCAGAGTACATTTTGTTCCCTTGATACCTTCAGTACTCCCTGCAAGCGTTGTTCAATACGGACGAGAACTGATTTATTAGCTGGGGAAGTGCAGTTTCCTTGCCCATGTTTGACCTGAAGCCATGAAACTTCAAGGGATCCAGAGTCAATGTTGAGGACTCTCAGGGCAACCCCCCACCACCCCGGCAACCCCCAACTGTATACCACAATGGCCCAACTTCTGGTGAGTTTGTCCTCCATGGTGGGACTAGACATACCCTGCGTTAGTAATGGAGAAGTTCAGTAAGTTGGGTGATAGATATGATTCTGTGAGTATGACTATGTCTGTGAGACACCTCGACCAACTTTGGCACCAGTTCCCAGATCTAAGTGAGGAGGACTTCACAAGATCAATTGGGCTGGGTGTGCCTTCATCGTGTCATGATTCGATGCCTAGATCACAGCCAAGGGGTCCGTCAGGTTTTGTTCTTGTTATTCTTTGTAGCAGTTTGATATAATGAAGTGGCTTGCTACAGCACTTTAGAGTCATTCACATTGGTGTGGGACTAGGGTCATATATATGCCAAACTGTGTAATGATGGCAGGTTTCCTTCTCTAAAGGACATTAGTGAACCGGTTGGCTTTTTTTTTACAACAATCTGAAAACTTCACAGTCACTTTTTTACTGATACCAGTTTTTTTATTTCCAGATTTTTTTTTCAAACTGAATTCAAGTTCTCAAATTGCCATCCTGGGATTTGAACTTTTCTCATGGATTAGTGGTCCAGGCCTCTGGATTACTAGTGCAGGAACATAACCACTACACTACCATATCCGTAAATGATAAGCTTTATCTGCATTACCTGAATTTCAGCTGGGAACTTACGTTTGAATAGTCAAGTGGATATTCCAGTGACCCAGGTTTCCCAGCCAGTGCAGGGATCAATTGTATTGGGCCTCGGGCCTCATTAACATCAGACCAGCGAGCTGCAGACACCTGCTGGGTCTCCCCAGGCGGCTCACTGGTGAGGGTCGATCAGGACGGGGGCGAAAGGGACATCAGGACGGGGCCAATCGAGACATTGGGACAGGGAGTCGATCGGGAGGGAGCGAGCAGTGGCCAGCAACAAGCCATGCTTGTAACATGGAGTTGGGAGGAATACCTTTAAGGAACATTGGTTAGGTTGCATGCAAACTCACGCAGGCTGCATCCGGGGCAAGTTAATTTTGTACAGAGGGCCTCAAACAGGCGTTACGCTCGTTATTTGCATATGCAATGTGTCTGACATCTGTTTTAGGCTCAGGCCCTGGACGCTACCAGCCTTTACCAATATAGTGGGCAGCGCAGTTCCACTGTGGAATGTGCAAGTGCACTCCGCACGGCAAATTGGTCGCATAAGTGCCGTTTATACAGTGCGGTGTCATCGAATTTCTAGGCCGTGATTCCCAGCTCCATATTGAGGAGCAAGTCAGTGAAGGCAGAGGACAAAAGCAAGTATATTGTGCAAAAGAGAAATGTGATTACAGTAGTTGGCTCAAATAGGAGGAAGAGACAATACACAAAATAAAAGCTAAAAGAGTGAAAATATATGAGGCTGCAGAATCTTCATCTTACTTCCTTTTATGTTGCAGTGACAACCTGCTAGGCATGTTGAGGTTGCAGCTGAAACATAGGTTTATTGTCTTTCCCAATGTGGCCGGCGCGCACTTCTGGCTCGTAATAAGCGTACACTTCCTGCTTGCCATTTTGGAGGCTTAGGCGTCTGTTTAGTGCTCGAAAAACGGGTGCAACGCCATCAAATTTCTAAGCCCTTGTGTTCTGTTCTCACCAACTGCTGGCATAATTCAAATTTTACCCTTAAATTAATTAGTCATGAACTCATTTCTTTCTAACTATTCTACTTCTTACAGAAAATGCTCCACTAAGTCATGCATGAACGCATAGTAATTACAAAGAGATTACAGCCAAATAGTTGTAAGGAGGGATTGTGACAAAAAACTCAAAAACAGCAATGGCTGGTTTTATTTTGAGAGCTACATCATAATTGATATGCAGAATCAATTGCAATGCCTTGCAGCTTTTGATAAATGACTCTAATTGGGCTATTTAATGACATGTTAATTAGTAGGATAAATGCCAAGTCAGCAGATATTTGAAAACGTTAAACTGCTGGAAGAGTACTTTAGAGCTCCAATACACTGAGCCACAGAGTGCTAGCACACAGCATCAGGCCTGCAATACCTCACGCACTGAGTTCACAATCCAAGGACTGGTATGCAGAGATTTGAGGATAGCCACTCCCGCACAGGAAGATCTTAGGGAGAGTCACCCCCAGCTGTTCACACCCACCTACAGTGCACCTGCCAGCGGACAGGTTACCCACTTCCTCATGGTAAGCAAGGTAGTGTGGCCAAAAAAGGCAAAGGATAAGAAAATTGCATTGCAAAGAGCGAGTCTCACCCTAAAAAATATAAAATCTAATCATTGCATTGACTTAGTGGATTAAACATTTAGAACAAGTGCACCTGTTCAGAATACATTTTATTACATTTCCACTAGGTTATTGATTTGGTAAAAATTATCTTGTTTAAATTTCTGCAGCTCTTTTTGGGATGGAAATGTCATGTGACAATTTTGTTTCACTATTCAGAGAGGTGATGCTTTCCACTTCTAAAATGTCAATAGTTTATAATTTATTTACAGTAAATGGGGACTGAGTCATTCTCAAAACATTTTCTATGCCCAAGACTTTTCCAGAGAATGCAAGAATAAACCTAATTAATATTAAGATTACTTTTTAGGTTACATCAATGTGATTTTGTCACAAAATTTCCTGTGTTTAATATTAGAATAGAATTGAATGATGCAAATACAGTTTTACATTGGCTGTGCATCCAAATATGTAGCATAATTTTAAATACATTTTGGGAAGTGCTCACATTTTTCTTTAAATATTAATGAGGTCATAACACTATCTGATTGCAAAATACCATATCTGGCCATGCCTGAATATTGACAATTGTTGTATTTCCCGCAAGACATCAATACAAGAGAAATGTGTACATTTTAAAATAGCAGTAAAGAATATGTTTATCATAATTTATTCTGAAAATATAACAACTTCTTTGATCCAGTTTATAAAAATTAAAATGCTTTAAATAGTTAAAGACCAAGCTGAACAAATCCCCATTAAAATCCAGGTGATATTACAAAATACCAGTATACCATGATGGACAGAATTAGTACATTATCCTTTCATTTCTGGAGCCTGGGTCAGAGTCCAGTTCAGACTGAGAGGGAGGGTAGTTTTGTTTCTCCAGTGCCTGAAAGGGGACAATGTAAAATAAGTTGAAATAAACTCAGCCCAGTTTTGGTTGGCTTGGACCACAACACAAATCTAAAAAAAATACTAGATACTAGATGATAAATTTCCTGCTTTTGTCAGCATAGAATGGAGGCTTGCCGGCTGGGAGAGTGTATCAGGAAATCACAAACGGCAGCCCATGATTTTCTGTCCATTAATATGAATAACCTGAAAATGGGGGCTGCCGTAAATCAGGCTCACTGTCTTCCATAACTGATTGTCCGATCTGCCCTTCCGTCAATGGAAAATCTGTACCGAGGGCACTGACTTGTAAAATGCACCCCTCAAAGCAAACGGCCAAATGGATGTTACAGCTCTGAAGCGAGATGTGAGTAATGGAGGGGTGAATGATGCAGGTGTGAGTTGCGGAGGGGTGAGTGGTGGAGGGGTGAGTGGTGGAGGGGTGAGTGATGGAGGGGTGAGTGGTAGAGGGGTGAGTGATGAGGGAGTGAGTGGCGGAGGCGTGAGTGGCAGAGGCGTGAGTGATGGAGGGGTGAATGGCAGAGGGGTGAGTAAGGGAGGGGTGAGTGATGGAGGGGTGAGAGATGGAAGGGTGAATGGTGGGGCATGTGTGGTGGGGGTGTGAGTGATGGGGGGATGAGTGATGGAGGGGTGAGTGATGGAGGGGTGAGTGGTGGAGGGGTGATTGGTGGAGGGGTGAGTGACGAGGAAGTGAGTGATGGAGGCATGACTGATCGAGGGGTGAGTGGTGGAGGGGTGAGTGATGGAGGGATGAGTGGTGGAGGGTTGAGTGGTGGGCACGTGAGTGGTGGGGATGTGTGTAATGGAGGGGTAAGTGGTGGAGGGGTGAGTGATGCAGTGGTGAATGATGGAGGGTTGATTGATGGAGGGGTGAGTGGTGAGGTCGTGAGTGTTGGAGGGGTGAGTGTTGGAGTAATGAGTGATGGAGGGGTGAGTAATGGGGGGGCGAGTGTTGGAAGGGTGAGTAATGGGGGGGCGAGTGTTGGAAGGGTGAGTGGTGGGGGGGTGAGTGATGGAAGGGTGAGTGGTGGGGGGGTGAGTGATGGAGGGGTAAGTGATGGGGTAAGGGATCGAGGGATGAGTGGTGGAGGGTTGAGTGGTGGGTGCGTGAGTGGTGGGGACGTGTGTAATGGAGGGGCGAGTGTTGGAAGGGTGAGTGGTGGAGGGGTGAGTGATGGAAGGGTGAGTGGTGAGTAATGGGGGGGCGAGTGTTGGAAGGGTAAGTGTTGGAAGGGTGAGTGATGGAGGGGTGAGTGTTGGAGGGGTGAGTGTTGGAGGGGTGAGTGTTGGAGGGGTGAGCGGTGGAGGGCTGAGTGATGGAGGGGTGAGTTGTGGAGGGGTGAGTGGTGGAGGTTTGAGTGGTCGAGTCGTGAGTATTGGGAGGGGTGAGTGATGGAGGGATGAGTGATGGAGGGGTGAGTGATGGAGGGGTGAGTGGTGAGTAATGGGGGGGCGAGTGTTGGAAGGGTGAGTGTTGGAAGGGTGAGTGGTGAAGGGGTGAGTGGTGGAGGGGTGAGTTGTGGAGGGGTGAGTGGTCGAGTCGTGAGTATTGGGAGGGGTGAGTGATGGAGGGGTGAGTGATGGAGGGGTGAGTGTTGGAGGGGTGAATGTTGGAGGGGTGAGCGGTGGAGGGCTGAGTGATGGAGGGGTGAGTTGTGGAGGGGTGAGTGGTGGAGGTTTGAGTGGTCGAGTCGTGAGTATTGGGAGGGGTGAGTGATGGAGGGGTGAGTGATGGAGGGGTGAGTGTTGGAGGGCTGAGTGATGGAGGGGTGAGTGGTGGAGGGGTGAGTGGTGGAGGGCTGAGTGATGGAGGGGTGAGTGGTGGAGGGGTGAGTGGTGGAATCATGAGTGGTGGGACGGGTGAGTGATGGAGTAGTGAGTGATGGAGTGATGAGCGATGGAGGGGTGAGTGGTGGAGGTTTGAGTGGTGGAGTCGTGAGTATTGGGAGGGGTAAGTGATGGAGGGGTGAGTGATGGAGGGGTGAGTGTTGGAGGGGTGACTGTTGGAGGGGTGAGTGTTGGAGGGTTGAGTGGTGGAGTCATGAGTGGTGTAGGGTTGAG
Source organism: Heptranchias perlo (assembly GCF_035084215.1). NCBI lineage: Eukaryota > Metazoa > Chordata > Chondrichthyes > Hexanchiformes > Hexanchidae > Heptranchias > Heptranchias perlo. The sequence goes on from NC_090327.1 coordinate 108,679,176, forward strand.
TGGTGGAGGGGTGAGTGATGGAGGGTTGAGTGGTGGAGTCGTGAGTGGTGTAGGGTTGAGTGGTGGAGGGGTGAGTGATGGAGGGGTGAGTGGTGGAGGGTTGAGTGGTGGAGTTGTGAGTGGTGGAGGGGTGAGTGATGGATTGGTGAGTGGTGGAGGGGTGAGTGCTGGAGGGGTGAGTGATGGAGGAGTGAGTGATGGAGGGGTGAGTGATGGAGAGGTGACTGGTGGAGGGTTGAATGGTGGAGTCGTGAATGGTGGAGGGGTGAGTGATGGAGGGGTGAGTGATGGAGGTGTGAGTGGTGGAGGGGTGAGTGTTTGAGGAGTGAGTGATTGAGAGGTGACTGGTGGAGGGTTGAATGTTGAATTTGTGAATGGTGGAGGGGTGAGTGATGGAGGGGTGAGTGATGGAGGGGTGAGTGCTGGAGGGGTGAGTGATGGAGGGGTGAGTGGTGGAGGGCTGTGTGATGGCGGGGTGAGTGTTGGAGGGCTGAGTGCTGGAGGGGTGAGTGGTGGAGGGTTGAGTGGTGGAGTTGTGAGTGGTGGAGGGGTGAGTGATGGATTGGTGAGTGGTGGAGGGGTGAGTGCTGGAGGGGTGAGTGATGGAGGAGTGAGTGATGGAGGGGTGAGTGATGGAGAGGTGACTGGTGGAGGGTTGAATGGTGGAGTCGTGAATGGTGGAGGGGTGAGTGATGGAGGGGTGAGTGATGGAGGTGTGAGTGGTGGAGGGGTGAGTGTTGGAGGAGTGAGTGATTGAGAGGTGACTGGTGGAGGGTTGAATGTTGAATTTGTGAATGGTGGAGGGGTGAGTGATGGAGGGGTGAGTGATGGAGGGGTGAGTGCTGGAGGGGTGAGTGCTGGAGGGGTGAGTGCTGGAGGGGTGAGTGATGGAGTGGTGAGTGATGGAGTGGTGAGTGAGGGGGTGTGAGTGATAAAGTGTTGAGTGATGGAGTGGTGAGTGGTGGAGGAGTGACTGGTGGAGGAGTGACTGGTGGAGGGGTGAGTGGTGGAGGGTTGAATGGTGGAGTCGTTAGTGCTGGAGTGGTGAGTGATGGAGGGGTTAGTGTTGGATGGGTGAGTGGAGGAGGAGTGAGTGATGGAGGGGTGAGTGCTGGAGGGGTTAGTGTTGGATGGGTGAGTGGTGGAGGGGTGAGTGATGGAGGTGTGAGTGATGGAGGGGTGAGTGCTGGAGGGGTTAGTGTTGGAGTGATGAGTTTTGGAGTGGTGAGTGTTGGAGGGGTCATTGAAGGAGTGGTGAGCGTTGGAGTGGTGAGTGATGGTGGGGTGAGTGATGGAAGGGTGAGTGGTGAGTAATGGGGGGGCGAGTGTTGGAAGGGTAAGTGTTGGAAGGGTGAGTGATGGAGGGGTGAGTGTTGGAGGGGTGAGTGTTGGAGGGGTGAGTGTTGGAGGGGTGAGCGGTGGAGGGCTGAGTGATGGAGGGGTGAGTGATGGAGGGGTGAGTGGTGGAGGGGTGATTGGTGGAGGGGTGAGTGACGAGGAAGTGAGTGATGGAGGCATGACTGATCGAGGGGTGAGTGGTGGAGGGGTGAGTGATGGAGGGATGAGTGGTGGAGGGTTGAGTGGTGGGCACGTGAGTGGTGGGGATGTGTGTAATGGAGGGGTAAGTGGTGGAGGGGTGAGTGATGCAGTGGTGAATGATGGAGGGTTGATTGATGGAGGGGTGAGTGGTGAGGTCGTGAGTGTTGGAGGGGTGAGTGTTGGAGTAATGAGTGATGGAGGGGTGAGTAATGGGGGGGCGAGTGTTGGAAGGGTGAGTAATGGGGGGGCGAGTGTTGGAAGGGTGAGTGGTGGAGGGGTGAGTGATGGAAGGGTGAGTGGTGGGGGGGTGAGTGATGGAGGGGTAAGTGATGGGGTAAGTGATCGAGGGATGAGTGGTGGAGGGTTGAGTGGTGGGTGCGTGAGTGGTGGGGACGTGTGTAATGGAGGGGCGAGTGTTGGAAGGGTGAGTGGTGGAGGGGTGAGTGATGGAAGGGTGAGTGGTGAGTAATGGGGGGGCGAGTGTTGGAAGGGTGAGTGTTGGAAGGGTGAGTGGTGAAGGGGTGAGTGTTGGAGGGGTGAGTGTTGGAGGGGTGAGTGTTGGAGAGGTGAGCGGTGGAGGGCTGAGTGATGGAGGGGTGAGTTGTGGAGGGGTGAGTGGTGGAGGTTTGAGTGGTCGAGTCGTGAGTATTGGGAGGGGTGAGTGATGGAGGGGTGAGTGATGGAGGGGTGAGTGATGGAGGGGTGAGTGGTGAGTAATGGGGGGGCGAGTGTTGGAAGGGTGAGTGTTGGAAGGGTGAGTGGTGAAGGGGTGAGTGGTGGAGGGGTGAGTTGTGGAGGGGTGAGTGGTCGAGTCGTGAGTATTGGGAGGGGTGAGTGATGGAGGGGTGAGTGATGGAGGGGTGAGTGTTGGAGGGGTGAATGTTGGAGGGGTGAGCGGTGGAGGGCTGAGTGATGGAGGGGTGAGTTGTGGAGGGGTGAGTGGTGGAGGTTTGAGTGGTCGAGTCGTGAGTATTGGGAGGGGTGAGTGATGGAGGGGTGAGTGATGGAGGGGTGAGTGTTGGAGGGCTGAGTGATGGAGGGGTGAGTGGTGGAGGGGTGAGTGGTGGAGGGCTGAGTGATGGAGGGGTGAGTGGTGGAGGGGTGAGTGGTGGAATCATGAGTGGTGGGACGGGTGAGTGATGGAGTAGTGAGTGATGGAGTGATGAGCGATGGAGGGGTGAGTGGTGGAGGTTTGAGTGGTGGAGTCGAGAGTATTGGGAGGGGTGAGTGATGGAGGGGTGAGTGATGGAGGGGTGAGTGTTGGAGGGGTGACTGTTGGAGGGGTGAGTGTTGGAGGGGTGAGCGGTGGAGGAGTGACTGGTGGAGGAGTGACTGGTGGAGGGGTGAGTGGTGGAGGGTTGAATGGTGGAGTCGTGAGTGCTGGAGTGGTGAGTGATGGAGGGGTTAGTGTTGGATGGGTGAGTGGAGGAGGAGTGAGTGATGGAGGGGTGAGTGCTGGAGGGGTTAGTGTTGGATGGGTGAGTGGTGGAGGGGTGAGTGATGGAGGTGTGAGTGATGGAGGGGTGAGTGCTGGAGGGGTGAGTGCTGGAGGGGTGAGTGCTGGAGGGGTGAGTGATGGAGTGGTGAGTGAGGGGGTGTGAGTGATAAAGTGTTGAGTGATGGAGTGGTGAGTGGTGGAGGAGTGACTGGTGGAGGAGTGACTGGTGGAGGGGTGAGTGGTGGAGGGTTGAATGGTGGAGTCGTGAGTGCTGGAGTGGTGAGTGATGGAGGGGTTAGTGTTGGATGGGTGAGTGGAGGAGGAGTGAGTGATGGAGGGGTGAGTGCTGGAGGGGTTAGTGTTGGATGGGTGAGTGGTGGAGGGGTGAGTGATGGAGGTGTGAGTGATGGAGGGGTGAGTGCTGGAGGGGTTAGTGTTGGAGTGATGAGTTTTGGAGTGGTGAGTGTTGGAGGGGTCATTGAAGGAGTGGTGAGCGTTGGAGTGGTGAGTGATGGTGGGGTGAGTGATGGAAGGGTGAGTGGTGAGTAATGGGGGGGCGAGTGTTGGAAGGGTAAGTGTTGGAAGGGTGAGTGATGGAGGGGTGAGTGTTGGAGGGGTGAGTGTTGGAGGGGTGAGTGTTGGAGGGGTGAGCGGTGGAGGGCTGAGTGATGGAGGGGTGAGTGATGGAGGGGTGAGTGGTGGAGGGGTGATTGGTGGAGGGGTGAGTGACGAGGAAGTGAGTGATGGAGGCATGACTGATCGAGGGGTGAGTGGTGGAGGGGTGAGTGATGGAGGGATGAGTGGTGGAGGGTTGAGTGGTGGGCACGTGAGTGGTGGGGATGTGTGTAATGGAGGGGTAAGTGGTGGAGGGGTGAGTGATGCAGTGGTGAATGATGGAGGGTTGATTGATGGAGGGGTGAGTGGTGAGGTCGTGAGTGTTGGAGGGGTGAGTGTTGGAGTAATGAGTGATGGAGGGGTGAGTAATGGGGGGGCGAGTGTTGGAAGGGTGAGTAATGGGGGGGCGAGTGTTGGAAGGGTGAGTGGTGGAGGGGTGAGTGATGGAAGGGTGAGTGGTGGGGGGGTGAGTGATGGAGGGGTAAGTGATGGGGTAAGTGATCGAGGGATGAGTGGTGGAGGGTTGAGTGGTGGGTGCGTGAGTGGTGGGGACGTGTGTAATGGAGGGGCGAGTGTTGGAAGGGTGAGTGGTGGAGGGGTGAGTGATGGAAGGGTGAGTGGTGAGTAATGGGGGGGCGAGTGTTGGAAGGGTAAGTGTTGGAAGGGTGAGTGATGGAGGGGTGAGTGTTGGAGGGGTGAGTGTTGGAGGGGTGAGTGTTGGAGGGGTGAGCGGTGGAGGGCTGAGTGATGGAGGGGTGAGTTGTGGAGGGGTGAGTGGTGGAGGTTTGAGTGGTCGAGTCGTGAGTATTGGGAGGGGTGAGTGATGGAGGGGTGAGTGATGGAGGGGTGAGTGGTGAGTAATGGGGGGGCGAGTGTTGGAAGGGTGAGTGTTGGAAGGGTGAGTGGTGAAGGGGTGAGTGGTGGAGGGGTGAGTTGTGGAGGGGTGAGTGGTCGAGTCGTGAGTATTGGGAGGGGTGAGTGATGGAGGGGTGAGTGATGGAGGGGTGAGTGTTGGAGGGGTGAATGTTGGAGGGGTGAGCGGTGGAGGGCTGAGTGATGGAGGGGTGAGTTGTGGAGGGGTGAGTGGTGGAGGTTTGAGTGGTCGAGTCGTGAGTATTGGGAGGGGTGAGTGATGGAGGGGTGAGTGATGGAGGGGTGAGTGTTGGAGGGCTGAGTGATGGAGAGGTGAGTGGTGGAGGGGTGAGTGGTGGAGGGCTGAGTGATGGAGGGGTGAGTGGTGGAGGGTGAGTGGTGGAATCATGAGTGGTGGGACGGGTGAGTGATGGAGTAGTGAGTGATGGAGTGATGAGCGATGGAGGGGTGAGTGGTGGAGGTTTGAGTGGTGGAGTCGTGAGTATTGGGAGGGGTGAGTGATGGAGGGGTGAGTGATGGAGGGGTGAGTGTTGGAGGGGTGACTGTTGGAGGGGTGAGTGTTGGAGGGGTGAGCGGTGGAGGAGTGAGTGGTGGAGGGTTGAGTGGTGGAGTCATGAGTGGTGTAGGGTTGAGTGGTGGAGGGGTGAGTGATGGAGGGTTGAGTGGTGGAGTCGTGAGTGGTGTAGGGTTGAGTGGTGGAGGGGTGAGTGGTGGAGGGTTGAGTGGTGGAGTTGTGAGTGGTGGAGGGGTGAGTGATGGATTGGTGAGTGGTGGAGGGGTGAGTGCTGGAGGGGTGAGTGATGGAGGAGTGAGTGATGGAGGGGTGAGTGATGGAGAGGTGACTGGTGGAGGGTTGAATGGTGGAGTCGTGAATGGTGGAGGGGTGAGTGATGGAGGGGTGAGTGATGGAGGTGTGAGTGGTGGAGGGGTGAGTGTTGGAGGAGTGAGTGATTGAGAGGTGACTGGTGGAGGGTTGAATGTTGAATTTGTGAATGGTGGAGGGGTGAGTGATGGAGGGGTGAGTGATGGAGGGGTGAGTGCTGGAGGGGTGAGTGATGGAGGGGTGAGTGGTGGAGGGCTGTGTGATGGCGGGGTGAGTGTTGGAGGGCTGAGTGCTGGAGGGGTGAGTGGTGGAGGGTTGAGTGGTGGAGTTGTGAGTGGTGGAGGGGTGAGTGATGGATTGGTGAGTGGTGGAGGGGTGAGTGCTGGAGGGGTGAGTGATGGAGGAGTGAGTGATGGAGGGGTGAGTGATGGAGAGGTGACTGGTGGAGGGTTGAATGGTGGAGTCGTGAATGGTGGAGGGGTGAGTGATGGAGGGGTGAGTGATGGAGGTGTGAGTGGTGGAGGGGTGAGTGTTGGAGGAGTGAGTGATTGAGAGGTGACTGGTGGAGGGATGAATGTTGAATTTGTGAATGGTGGAGGGGTGAGTGATGGAGGGGTGAGCGATGGAGGGGTGAGTGCTGGAGGGGTGAGTGGAGGAGGAGTGAGTGATGGAGGGGTGAGTGCTGGAGGGGTTAGTGTTGGATGGGTGAGTGGTGGAGGGGTGAGTGATGGAGGTGTGAGTGATGGAGGGGTGAGTGATGGAGGGGTGAGTGCTGGAGGGGTGAGTGATGGAGTGGTGAGTGAGGGGGGTGTGAGTGATAAAGTGTTGAGTGATGGAGTGGTGAGTGGTGGAGGAGTGACTGGTGGAGGAGTGACTGGTGGAGGGGTGAGTGGTGGAGGTTTGAGTGGTGGAATCGTGAGTGCTGGAGTGGTGAGTGATGGAGGGGTGAGTGCTGGAGGGGTGAGTGATGGAGGAGTGAGTGATGGAGATGTGACTTGTGGAGGGTTGAATGGTGGAGTCGTGCATGGTGGAGGGGTGAGTGATGGAGGGGTGAGTGATGGATGGGTGAGTGGTGGAGGAGTGAGTGATGGAGGGGTGAGTGCTGGAGGGGTTAGTGTTGGAGTGATGAGTTTTGGAGTGGTGAGTGTTGGAGGGGTCATTGAAGGAGTGGTGAGCGTTGGAGTGGTGAGTGATGGTGGGGTGAGTGATGGAGGGGTTAGTGTTGGATGGGTGAGTGGTGGAGGGTGAGTGATGGAGGGGAGAGTGATGGAGGCGTGAATGTTGGAGGGGTGAGTGTTGGAGGGGTGAGTGGTGGGGGCGAGAGTGGTGGGTGCGTGAGGAATGGAGGGGTGAGTGGCGGAGGGGTGACCAATGGAGGGGTGAGTGATAGACTTGTGAATGGTGGAGTGGTGAGTGGTGGTGGGGAGAGTGATGGATGGATGAGTGGTGGGTGCGTGAGGAATGGAGGGATGAGTGGTGGAGGGGTGAGCGATGGAGGGGTGAGCGATGGAAGGGTGAGTGATGGAATGGTGAGTGATGGAGGGATGAGTGCTGGAAGGATGAATGCGTTGGGGAGAGTGTGGAAGGGTGAGTGGTGGAGGGCTGTGTGATGGAGGGGTGAATGTTGGAGGGCTGAGTGATGGAGGGGTGAGTGGTGGAGTTGTGAGTGGTGGAGTTGTGAGTGATGGAGGGGTGAGTGATGGAGTGGTGAGTGGTGGAGGGGTGAGTGTTGAAGTGGTGAGTGTTGGAGGGGTGATTGATGGAGTGGGTCATGGTGGAGGGGTGAGTGATGGAGGGGTGAGTGATGAAGGGGTGAATGGTGGAGGGGTGAGTGCTGGAGGGATGAGTGATGGAGTGGTGAGTGATGGAGGGGTGAGTGATGGAGGGATGAGTGATGGAGTGGTGAGTGGCAGATGGGTGAGTGGTCGAGGGGAGAGTGGTGGAGGGTTGAGAAATGGAAGGTTGAGCGTTGGAGGGGTGAGTGAATGAGGGCTGAATGTCAGAGGGGTGAGTGATGGAATGATGAGTGATGGAGGGGTGAGTTGTGGAGGGGTGAGTGATAGAGTGGTGAGTAGCGGAGGCGTGAGCGATGGAGGGGTGAGTGATGGATGAGTGACTGGTGGAGGGGTGAGTGATGGAGGGGTGAGTGATAGAGGGGTGAGTCATAGAGGGGTGAGTGTTGGAGGGGTGATTGATGGAGGGGTGAGTGATGGAGGGGTGAGTGATGGAGGGGTTAGTGGTGGAAGGATGAGTGATGGAGGGGTGAATGGTGGAGGGGTGAGTTGTGGAGGGGTGAGTGATGGAGTGGTGAGTGATGGAGTAGTGAGTGATGGAGGAGTGACTGGTGGAGGGGTGAGTGTTGGAGGGTTGAGTGGTGGAGTCGTGAGTGGTGGAGTCGTGAGTGGTGAAGGGGTGAGTGATGGAGTGGTGAGTGCTGGAGGGGTGAGTGATGGAAGGGTGAGTGATGGAGGGATGAGTGATAAGGAAGTGAGTGGCAGAGATGTGACTGATGGACGGGTGACTGGTGGAGGGTTGAGCGTTGGAGGGGTGAGTGAATGAGGGCTGAATGTCAGAGGGGTGAGTGATGGAATGGTGAGTGACAGAGGGGTGAATGATGGAGGGGTGAGTGGTGGAGGGCTGAGTGTCAGAAGAGTGAGTGATGGAGGAGTGAGTGATGGAGTGGTGAGTGGTGGAGGGGTGAGCAATGGAGGGGTGAGCAATGGAGGGGTGAGTGATGGAGCGGTGAGCGGTGATGGGATGTGACGAGGGAGTGAGTGGCGGAGGCGTGAGCGATGGAGGGATGAGTAGTGGAGGAGTGATTGGTGGAGGGTTGATTAATGGAGTGATGAGTGGTGGAGCGGTGAGTGATGGAGGGGTGAGTGATGGAGGGGTGAGTGATGGAGTGGTGAGTGGCGGAGTTGTGAGTGGTGGGAGGTGTGAGTGATGGAGTGGTGAGTGGTGGAGGAGTGACTGGTGGAGGAGTGACTGGTGGAGGGTTGAGTGGTGGAGTCGTGAGTGGTGGAGTCGTGAGTGTTGGAGGGGTGAGTGATGGAGGGGTGAGTGATGGATTTGTGAGTGATGGATTTGTGAGTGATGGAGTGGTGAGTGATGGAGGAGTGAGTGATGGAGGGGTGAGTGATGGAGGTGTGAGTGATAAAGTGTTGAGTCGTGGAGTTGTGAGTGGTGGGAGGTGTGAGTGATGGAGGGTTGATTGATGGAGTGGTGAGTGGTGGAGGGTTGAGTGGTGGAGTGGTGGAGGGGTGAGTGATGGAGGGGTGAGTGCTGGAGGGGTGAGTGATGGAGTGGTGAGTGAGGGGGGTGTGAGTGATAAAGTGTTGAGTGATGGAGTGGTGAGTGGTGGAGGAGTGACTGGTGGAGGAGTGACTGGTGGAGGGGTGAGTGGTGGAGGTTTGAGTGGTGGAATCGTGAGTGCTGGAGTGGTGAGTGATGGAGGGGTGAGTGCTGGAGGGGTGAGTGATGGAGGAGTGAGTGATGGAGATGTGACTTGTGGAGGGTTGAATGGTGGAGTCGTGCATGGTGGAGGGGTGAGTGATGGAGGGGTGAGTGATGGATGGGTGAGTGGTGGAGGAGTGAGTGATGGAGGGGTGAGTGCTGGAGGGGTTAGTGTTGGAGTGATGAGTTTTGGAGTGGTGAGTGTTGGAGGGGTCATTGAAGGAGTGGTGAGCGTTGGAGTGGTGAGTGATGGTGGGGTGAGTGATGGAGGGGTTAGTGTTGGATGGGTGAGTGGTGGAGGGTGAGTGATGGAGGGGAGAGTGATGGAGGCGTGAATGTTGGAGGGGTGAGTGTTGGAGGGGTGAGTGGTGGGGGCGAGAGTGGTGGGTGCGTGAGGAATGGAGGGGTGAGTGGCGGAGGGGTGACCAATGGAGGGGTGAGTGATAGACTTGTGAATGGTGGAGTGGTGAGTGGTGGTGGGGAGAGTGATGGATGGATGAGTGGTGGGTGCGTGAGGAATGGAGGGATGAGTGGTGGAGGGGTGAGCGATGGAGGGGTGAGCGATGGAAGGGTGAGTGATGGAATGGTGAGTGATGGAGGGATGAGTGCTGGAAGGATGAATGCGTTGGGGAGAGTGTGGAAGGGTGAGTGGTGGAGGGCTGTGTGATGGAGGGGTGAATGTTGGAGGGCTGAGTGATGGAGGGGTGAGTGGTGGAGTTGTGAGTGGTGGAGTTGTGAGTGATGGAGGGGTGAGTGATGGAGTGGTGAGTGGTGGAGGGGTGAGTGTTGAAGTGGTGAGTGTTGGAGGGGTGATTGATGGAGTGGGTCATGGTGGAGGGGTGAGTGATGGAGGGGTGAGTGCTGGAGGGGTGAGTGATGGAGGAGTGAGTGATGGAGAGGTGACTGGTGGAGGAGTGAGTGATGGAGGGGTGAGTGATGAAGGGGTGAATGGTGGAGGGGTGAGTGCTGGAGGGATGAGTGATGGAGTGGTGAGTGATGGAGGGGTGAGTGATAAAGTGTTGAGTGATGGAGTGATGAGTGGCGGAGTGGTGAGTGATGAAGGGTTGAGTGGTGGAGTTGTGAGTGATGGAGGAGTGACTGTTGGAGAAGTGACTGGTGGAGGGGTGAGTAGTGGAGGGTTGAGTGGTGGAGTCGTGAGTGATTGAGGGGTGAGTGATGGAGTGGTGAGTGATGGAGGGGTGAGTGATGGAGGGGTGAGTGATAGACTTGTGAATGGTGGAGCGGTGAGTGGTGGTGGGGAGAGTGATGGATGGATGAGTGGTGGGTGCGTGAGGAATGGAGGGATGAGTGGTGGAGGGGTGAGCGATGGAGGGGTGAGCGATGGAAGGGTGAGTGATGGAGGGATGAGTGATGGAGTGGTGAGTGGCAGATGGGTGAGTGGTCGAGGGGAGAGTGGTGGAGGGGTGAGAAATGGAAGGTTGAGCGTTGGAGGGGTGAGTGAATGAGGGCTGAATGTCAGAGGGGTGAGTGATGGAATGATGAGTGATGGAGGGGTGAGTTGTGGAGGGGTGAGTGATAGAGTGGTGAGTAGCGGAGGCGTGAGCGATGGAGGGGTGAGTGATGGATGAGTGACTGGTGGAGGGGTGAGTGATGGAGGGGTGAGTGATAGAGGGGTGAGTCATAGAGGGGTGAGTGTTGGAGGGGTGAGTGATGGATGAGTGACTGGTGGAGGGGTGAGTGATGGAGGGGTGAATGGTGGAGGGGTGAGTTGTGGAGGGGTGAGTGATGGAGTGGTGAGTGATGGAGTAGTGAGTGATGGAGGAGTGACTGGTGGAGGGGTGAGTGTTGGAGGGTTGAGTGGTGGAGTCGTGAGTGGTGGAGTCGTGAGTGGTGAAGGGGTGAGTGATGGAGTGGTGAGTGCTGGAGGGGTGAGTGATGGAGGGGTGAGTGTTGAAGTTGTAAGTGTTGGAGGGGTCATTGATGGAGTGGTGAGCAGTGAAGTGGTGAGCGGTGGAGGGGTGAGCGGTGGAGGGGTGAGTGATGGAGTGGTGATTGATGGAGGAGTGAGTGATGGAGGGGTGATTGATGGAGGAGTGAGTGATGGAGGGGTGAGTGATTGGGGTGTGAGGGATAAAGGGTTGAGTGATGGAGTGGTGAGTGGCGGAGTGGTGAGTGATGAAGTGTTGAGTCGTGGAGTTGTGAGTGGTGGGAGGTGTGAGTGATGGAGTAGTGACTGGTGGAGGAGTGACTGGTGGAGGGGTGAGTGGTGGAGGTTTGAGTGGTGGAGTCATGAGTGGTGGAGGGGAGAGTGATGGAGGGGTGAGTGGTGGAGGGGTGAATGCTGGAGAGGTGAGTGATGGAGGGGTGAGTGCTGGAGGAGTGCGTGATGGAGGGGTGAGTGATGGAGGGCTGAGTGGTGGAGGGGTGAGTGATGGAGTGGTGAGTGCTGGAGAGGTGAGTGATGGAGTGGTGAGTGATGGAGGAGTGCGTGATGGAGGGGTGAGTGATGGAGGGCTGAGTGGTGGAGGGGTGAGTGATGGAGTGGTGAGTGATGGTGGTGTGAGTGAAGGAGGGGTGAGTGATGGAGGGGTGAGTGGTGGAGGGGTGAGTGATGGAGGGGTGAGTGATGGAGGTGTGAGTGAAGGAGGGGTGAGTGATGGAGGGGTGAGTGGTGGAGGGGTGAGTGGTGGAGGGGTGAGTTGTGGAGGGGTGAGTGATGGAAGCGTGAGTCGTGGAGGGGGGAGTGCTGGAAGGATGAATGCGTTGGGGAGAGTGTGGAAGGGCTGTGTGATGGAGGGGTGAGTGATGGAGAGCTGATTGCTGGTGGGGTGATTGATGTAGTGGTGAGTGGTGGAGGGGTGAGTGATGGAGAGGTGACTGGTGGAGGGTTGAATGGAGGAGTCGTGAATGGTGGAGGGGTGAGTGATGGAGGGGTGAGTGATGGAGGGGTGAGTGGTGGAGGGGTGAGTGTTGGAAGGGTGTGTGGTGGAGGGGTGAGTCATGGAGTGGTGAGTGATGGAGGGGTGAGTGAATGAGGGCTGAATGTCAGAGGGGTGAGTGATGGAATGGTGGGTGACGGATGGGTGAATGATGGAGGGGTGAGTGGTGGAGGGGGGAGCGATGGAGGGCTGAGTGATGGAGGAGTGAGTGATGGAGGGATGAGTGATGGAGGAGTGACTGGTGGAGGGTTGAGTGGTGGAGGGTTGAGTGGTGGAGTCGTGAGTGGTGGAGGGGTGAGTGATGGAGTGGTGAATGGTGGAGGGGTGAGTGCTGGAAGGATGAATGCGTTGGGGAGAGTGTGGAAGGGTGAGTGGTGGAGGGCTGTGTGATGGAGGGGTGAATGTTGGAGGGCTGAGTGATGGAGGGGTGAGTGAAGGAGTGGTGAGTGATTGGGAGGTGAGTGATGGGGGTGTGAGTGATAAAGGGTTGAGTGGTGGAGTTGTGAGTGGTGGGAGGTGTGAGTGATGGAGGAGTGAGTGATGGAGGAGTGAGTGATGGAGGAGTGAGTGATGGAGGAGTGAGTGATGGAGGAGTGAGTGATGGAGGAGTGAGTGGTGGAGGAGTGAGTGATGGAGGAGTGAGTGGTGGAGGAGTGACTGATGGAGGGTTGAGTGGTGGAGGGTTGAGTGGTGGAGTCGTGAGTGGTGGAGGGGTGAGTGATGGAGTGGTGAGTGGTGGAGGGGTGAGTGATGGAGGGGTGAGTGATGAAGGGGTGAGTGGTGGAGGGGTGAGTAATGGAGGGGTGAGTGGTGGAGGGGTGAGTGGTGGAGGGGTGAGTAGTGGAGGGGTGGGTAATGGAGGGGTGAGTGGTGGAGTGGTGAGTAGTGGAAGGGTGAGTGATGGATCGGTGAGTGGTGGAGGGGTGAGTGATGGAGGGGTGAGTGGTGGAGGGGTGAGTGATGGAGGGGTGAGTGCTGGAGGGGTGAGTGGTGGAGTCGTGAGTAGTGGAGTGTTGAGTGATGGAGTGTTGAGTGGTGGAGGGGTGAGTGATGGAGGGGTGAGTGCTGGAGGGGTGAGTGATGAAGGGGTGAGTGGTGGAGGGGTGAGTGATGGAGGGGTGAGTGATGGAGGGGTGAGTGGCGGAGGGGTGAGTGGTGGAGGGGTGAGTGATGGAGGGGTGAGTAGTGGAGGGGTGAGTGGTGGAGGGGTGAGTAGTGGAGGGGTGAGTGATGGAGGGGTGAGTAGTGGAGGGGTGAGTAATGGAGGGGTGAGTGGTGGAGGGGTGAGTGGTGGAGGGGTGAGTAGTGGAGGGGTGGGTAATGGAGGAGTGAGTAGTGGAGGGGTGAGTAATGGAGGGGTGAGTGGTGGAGGGGTGAGTGGTGGAGGGGTGAGTAGTGGAGGGGTGAGTAATGGAGGGGTGAGTGGTGGAGTGGTGAGTAGTGGAGGGGTGAGTCATGGAGTGGTGAGTGGTGGAGTGGTGGAGGGGTGAGTAATGGAGGGGTGAGTGGTGGAGTGGTGAGTAGTGGAGGGGTGAGTCATGGAGTGGTGAGTGGTGAGTGGTGGAGGGGTGAGTTGTGGAGGGGTGAGTCATGGAGTGGTGAGTGGTGAGTGGTGGAGGGGTGAGTAATGGAGGGGTGAGTGGTGGAGTGGTGAGTAGTGGAGGGGTGAGTCATGGAGTGGTGAGTGGTGAGTGGTGGAGGGGTGAGTTCACCTTTATGTTTCCTAATTAAACAACCAAAGATTCAATTCTATTTGAATTAAGTTAATTTTAAAATATTTTTGACGACTTCTCACGTCCTGGTAAATAATTGTCTTTTGACACATTTGTTCAGTCCATCAGTTTCTGAACTATTTCTATCTGCATTATTGATCGTGTTTGTGTTCAGGTTTTGGTGTACCTTGAGACTTCAAACTCTGGAGCCTAAAAACTGAATGTAACTGATTCATTTTGTGATTCTGGGACCATATTACACGTATAATCACAGACTGACTCAATTTTATACAGCAGGTGTGCACATAAAAACATTTATTTATAGCAGTCACTTGTGGAAAGGCATTTTTATTGAAGGGGAAAGAATGTCTGTGGGGAGGACATTTTTGTTCAAAGTACTCCCCCAATGTTATAAACAAAATTATAATCTCAGCTAAATTTTGTTTCTGATGTTTCTGTAAAAACATCAAGTCTATTCCTGGTACGGAGAGTAGAGACCCTTGAGATTGATTTCCTTCTCTGCTAGGCTGCTCCTGTGATGTCCAGCCTTCAAACACTGCATGATAGGCGCACAATATATAGTTCCCAGCTCACAGTTTTATGTCCCAATGTCAGATGTCACTGGAGTGGCCTAGCAGAGAGGGAGACCAATCTCAAATGTTTTCATACTGATATGAATCTTCGGGGTAGACTTTGGTCTTTACAGCTTGGGCATTAAGTATCACCACGGTGGAGTGTGGAAAGGAAAATTGGCCAGGGTGGGACCACATACTCATTATGGAGACTGCCTCATTTTCTTTCCATTTAAATGAATGCAGGAAAATTGGTTGGGGTTCATTATGAGTGTGTAATTCTCTCTGCTTAATTTTCCTTTCTGTGCTCCACCCAGGCAATGCTTAAAGCAAGGTAAATTTCACTATCTACCCCTTGATATTTTATAGAAACACACAAAAAAATTCTATTCCTACCTCCATCTATGAAATTGGACAGTACTTTGAAACAAGATTATTCCCCATAGATTTTCCTTCCCCTTTAACACCAAAGTTTCCAACTTTGCGCTTGAAGCACTGGTAAAGTTTATTTTTTTCTTCAGTTACTTAAGTGTTCTTGGTCACAGTTTTTGATAGTGACTTATATTTTGTATGTTGAAATTTTTACTGAAAGATTAACAGTGTAATTGTCACTCACATCTACAATATACTAAAAATCTTATGTCTGTGTGCACTTCCTGTCATTACAAAACCTTACTTCCTGTTGTCACTTTTTGTGTCAAGTTTTTCTTACAAATTCCCATGTCCACATTTATAATGGCAACTGCCTATGCAAACCTGTCATGCTGCAATTGCACCCTCCCACCAGTATTGCTTCTCCCACTTCCTTAGACAGTACCGATCAGAAACTCATAGTGGGTAATGCCATGGGAAATCAGCAAGTACTAATAAATTATACAATGAAGTGTCAAATTCAGCAGCCATTTCTCTTTAACTTCGGATTGCTCCAGTTGTGTTTTCAGAAGCGAATTCCACAAAGTTAAGGTCACTACATTCAAAAATGGTGAATGTTGTCCGTGAATTTTTATCCATTGGAATATCTGCCCTGATAAGTGAAATATTGCTCCTTTACATTCTAATAATTGCAGCACAACAAAGGCAAGTGGCACAAACTGCAGTGCACTACAGAGGTGCATTGACAATGTTTTAATGGTAACTTGCATAATTTGGGCAGGTTTCAAGTCTCTGTCAGAGAGCTCGTCGGGGCTGAGAGTTATAAAATGGCTGTGGCAGGCCTCAGAGGCCAGTGGTCTCTGTGGATGGTTCAAGGGGTTTTAAAATTTTTGAACATTTTTTTCTCAAAATAGTTCCTTGACCTGTGCAATTGATCACCTTACCAATCAAGTTCATAAGCTGTGACCCTTTAAATTTTAAGTCCCTCCACCGCCATAGCAATGCTGGCTGCCCAGGAACGTAGAGGTGCTCAGTGGGACGGACAATGTGAGATTTCACTTAACTGCATTCATGTTGTATTATGAAACCTTATTGTTGAAATCTACATTGAATAAATGTAAGAAAAAGTTAATCACAATATGGGGAACTGCACAGGATGTGCAAAATAGTTTCATCCAAAAGCTGAGTACTGTACTCGGTTCTAAAGGGTTATATGAATGATAAAACTATGAGGTAAACTCAGGATCCCGCACTCCCAGTGGGGAGCCATGCTCAAAGGGAGCACAAGTTTAAGATAGGACTACAACAGAACACAAGCACCAATTCTTCAAGCCAAGTATTGGTTGGAACTGTGGGCTGAGTGATTTCTTGTTAGTCAATCTATGCAGTGCAAATTTTGAATGTTCTATTCAAGTAACATTCACTTCCACATAAACTCTTCTGGTCAGAAAACTCTTAACAATTTGACATGATCGATACTTTGAAGTCTGATCTCCACATTATGGCGTTATATACACAAGTGGTAGAAACTTACTATAGATGAGGTGATGTCAACAGCAAAGAACAACCATTTAGCAAGTGGGATGGCGATCATCTAGATCACTTGTGGTGAGACAAAGATCCAACAGAAACCCTCATTTCAGTTACCAATTATATCAAGCCCTCTCGTGTGATCTTCCTTGACTTTATTCAGTGAAATAAATATCACACTAGACCACAATTTAGGCGACAGATTGCCAGATGGAAATATTGACTAGTACATGGATAAGAGAATGATAGCATCAACACACCATAGATTTACAGTAGTTGTAGGCTTAACTATCCTTTCTCATAAGATAGAAAATAGCAAACAGTTGCATTGACTGCACTAAACTGCGGCGCAAACTTGAGTGGACGCAAGGTTCCTGAGTACTAACCTTTACGTGGGGATTTGCTGCTAACGGAGTCTCTCCTTGGCCCATCCATCCCTCTCTAATGGCTTCAGATTAACTTTTTAATTTTAACAAGTCAGGCTGAGAAATATTTTAAAGAAAATGACCAGGGCAGAGTTGAACAGGATGCCATGGTCAGCACGTTGTTGAGCTTAATCTGAAGGTCTGCCAGAGGCAGGGAGGGAATCATGGGCTAAGGTATGAAGTTTTAGGTGGGAATCAAATATGATGGCTTCAGTCTTGCTGATGTTGAGTTGAAAGAAATTCTTGGCCGTGCAGGATTTGATATAATTTAAAGTTGGACAGCAAAGTGGTGGTCAAGGAACTCAACAGTACTGGCAGAATAGTAAAGCTGGGTGCCGTTAGAATACACATGAAAGACTGCCTCATGCCTAGAAAAAAGCAGCATGCAGACCAAGGAAAATAAGGGGACCAAGGATGAAGCCTTGAGGGGCACGCAATGTGACCGTACAGGGGCAGGAAAAAGCCATTACAGGATATATGCCGACTATGTTGTTTCGTGAATGCAAAGATAATGCCATTGCGGCAGAGGACAGACAGTAGAGAAGGATGGACTTGTGGAATGTGTCGAATACCACAGAGAGGTCAAGGAGGTCAAGAAGGGACAGTGCACAGTAACTACAGTCACAAAGATATCATTGGCAATTAAGATGAAAAACCAGATTGTAGGAATTCAAAGAGGGAATAATGGGAGAGATGGCCACTATACTGGTAGTATTAATGTATTTCAGAACTTTAGAGAGGAAAGGGTGGTTGGAGATAGGATGGTAGTTAGAGAGGACAGAGGGATCAAGGGAGGGTTTTATGATAAGACAGGTGAGAAGGCAGAGACTGAAGAAAGGGAACCATTGATAATATAGGACAGTACTGATATGGAACTATGTTTGGAGGGGAGGCAGGTTTCATGGAGGAGCTAAACTTTGTGAGAGCCTTGGGGGATATAGAGGAGAAGCTGTGCAGTAACAGAGAATCATAGAATCATAGAATGGTTACAGCACAGAAGGAGGCCATTCGGCCCATCAGGCCTGTGCCAGCTCTTTGTAAGAGCAATCCAGTCAGTCCCATTCCCTCATTCTTTCCTGTAACTGTGCAAATTTTTTCTCTTCAAATATTTATCCAATTCCTTTTTAAAAGCCACGATTGAATCTGCTTCCACCATCCTTTCAAGCAGTGTGTTCCAGATCATAACTACTCACTGCATAAAAACGTTTTTCCTCACGTGTCTTTGGTTCTTTTGCCAATCACCTTAAATCTGTGTCCTCTGGTTCTCGACCCTTCCGCCAATGGAAACAGTTTCTCTTTATTTACTTCATCTAAACACTTCATGATTTTGAACACTTCTATCAAATCTCCTCTCAACCTTCTCTACTCTAAGGAGAACAACCCCAGCCTCTCCAGTCTATTCACGTAATTGAAATCCCTTATCCCTGGAACCATTCTAGTAAATCTTTTCTGTATCCTCTCTAAAGCCTTCACATCCTTCCTAAAGTGCGGTGCCCAGAACTGGACACAATACTCCAGTTGTGGCCGAACCAGTGTTTTATAAAGGTTCAATATAACTTCCTTGCTTTTGTACTCTATGCCTCTATTTGTAAAGCTCAGGATCCCATATGCTTTTTTAACCGCTTTCTCAACCTGTCCTGCCACCTTGAAAGATTTGTGCACATATGCCGCCAGGTCTCTCTGCTCTTGCACCCCCTTTAGAATTGTACCATTTAGTTTTAATTGCCTCTCCTCATTCTTCTTGTCAAAATGTATCACTTTGCACTTCTCTGCATTAAATTTCATCTGCCATGTGTCCGCCTATTCCACCAGCATGTCTATGTCCTCCTGAAGCCTATTACTATCCTCCTCACTGTTTACTACACTTCCAAGTTTTATGTCATCTGCAAATTTTGAAATTGTGCCCTGTACACCCAAGTCCAAGTCAGTAATATATATCAAAAAAGCAGCAGTCCTAATACCGACCCTTGGCGAACACTACTGTATACCTCCCTCCAGTCTGAAAAACAACCGTTCACCACTGCTCTCTGTTTCCTGTCACTTAGCCAATTTCGTATCCATGCTGCCACTGCCCCATGGAGTGGGGAGGGCTAGGATTTGGGGAGGACTGACAGGATTACAAAGTTAGGGATGACCAGGGGAGGACACAATTGATGGTAGCTGAGCAGATACTTTTGATCTTTGAGATCAAAATGAAATACATGAGTTTGTTAAAAAATGAATGGATAGGACAATTCAGGAGTGTACTGTTGTTAAGTTACACAACCAACTATTGCAGTGTACAATTTTATGCATGTCATTGTCATTTCATTATGTTTTGTGAAGCTGATAAGATTACCAATTTATTTTCGAAGTGTGTGCTTTGTAGTACATTGTCAATTTGTATTTTAGCAATACTCTTATTTTGAGCTTGTTTCAGAATTCATTGCAGTCTCTGACTGATGAAAGGAGATAAGTTTAAGATTCTGATTGTAAAATAACAAAATATACAAGAGTTCACAGCATTTCTCAATTTTTGCTATCAAACTCCATCTTGCCTTGTTTTCTGGCAGGTACAGTCTGATACAAATCAATTACTTAAATTAATACATTGTTGGCCTGGAAATGGCACTCCAAATAACGGTGATGCTAACAGGGCTCACCATTATTTCAATGAAAATGGAAGAGCACGTTCCAGAGAGCTCACATGCACAGTGAAACGTGGAAATATGCAACTTGCTCTTCCTGATTCACCGGTGATGTGAAAGCTTCACGTTAAAGGGATCTTACCGGCTGCAATCAATGGACCAGCGTGAACTTGGTCTCCTGCCCAGCTGGAAATGAACAAATCTCACCACAAAATGGTAGGCTGAATTTTTTAGGTCTAAACTAACTTTTAACAGCGTGGTAAGTATTAATGATTGCCAAACAACCTCTCTGGTGCTGAAAATTCACTTTTAAAAATGTGGAGTCTCATTACTCCTGATTTTAATAGTTTTTGGACATTTAAAAAAAAAGATTTTTAAATTAAAAATGTTTTAAAATGTTGTTTTTTACTTGTTCTTTCTGTTTCTATTATCTCAGTCTTTTAATCTTTATTTCACTTTCTCTATCTCATATTATAGTACATTTACTAACCTTATCGGGCACTTCCTGGGTTTTAGTCCGTGCTGTTTCTCAATGACTTTCACTTCCTGGTTCTCACAGCGTGGCTTGCTTCAAGCTGATTGTTTGAGGGGACATAGAGATCCTCTCCCTGCTCACAAAGCCAGGGAAAGAACGCTGCTCTTTATTGAAGTCACATTTCAAGGAAGTTGTCGCCAAAATGAACGTGGTAACTTAGTGTGTGAATTTAAATGTAATGAGCAGCGAGCACTGTTGGTTCGCTGCTCAGAGCAATTTACGGGATATTAGATACTGATTGCTCCTACTGGAATAGTACTTCCATCACTTCAGAAGGTGGACATTAACCATGTCAGACACTGCTGGCTAAACAATGAATTAGAATTAGTCACGAATAGACTTATATATAGAATCAGCTGTTGAATTGTATAAATATAGGCATCTAAGGTCATTTCATAAAGGGTCAATCAAACAAACCAGTCTGATGAGATATTTTGTAGAACCTGTGAAAGCATATTTCTGAGAAAGTAATACATATATCTCAGTCAAAAGCAAAATACCGCGAATGCTGAAAATCTGGAATAAAAACAACGAATGCTGGAGAAGCTCAGCAAGTCAGGCAGCATCTGTGGAGAAAGAAACAGAGTTAACTTTACGCCTTATGCCCCCACCTCAATGAATTTCGAGCTCGACATGATGTTGAGCTTTTCTTCCGTCGCCTTCGCCTCTGTGCCGACTTCTTTGGCCAGGGGTCATCCCCCCGCACAGCGGACCCTTTCTCCCGTCTTCAGAATTCTCGTTCCATCTGGACCCCTCCCTCTGGCCTTTTACCCTCGCTTGATCTTTTCATTGCGAACTGCTGGTGTGACATTGGCCGTCTCAATTTCTCTACTCCCCTCACTCACTCTGAACTTGCAGCACTCCGCTCTCTCAGGTACAACCCTGACATTGTCATTAAACCTGCTGACAAGGGCAGTGCTGTTGTTGTGTGGCGAACAGACCTTTACCTTGTGGAGGCTGAATGCCAACCCTCCGACACCTCCTCTTACCTCTCCCTGGACCATGAATCCACCTCCGAACATCAAGCCATAATTTTCTAGACGATCACTGACCTCATCTCCTCTGGAGATCTTCCCCCTACGGCCTCCAACCTCATAGATCCCCAACCCTCTCACAGCCTGCTTCTACCTCCTTCCCAAGACCCACAAATGGGACTGCCCTAGGAGACCCATTGTTTCAGCCTGTTCTTGCCTCATGGAACTTATTTCCTTCTATCTTTACTCTATTTTTTCTCCCCTTGTCCAGTCTCTTCCAACCTATATCCACGACTCTTCCCATGCCCTCCGCCAATTTAACAGTTTCCAGTTCCCCGGCCCTAACGGTCTCCTTTTCACCATGGACGTCCAGTCACTCTACACCTGCATCCCCCACCAGGACGGCCTGCGGGCCCTCTGCTTCTTCCTTGATCAGAGGCCCAACCAGTCCCCATCCACCACCACCCTCCTCCACCTGGCTGAACTTGCTCTTGCTTTGAACAACTTCTCCTTTGACTCCGCTCACTTCCTCCAAGTAAAAGGTGTCGCTATGGGAACCCGTATGGGTCCCAGCTATGCCTGCCTTTTTGTGGGATACGTGGAACATTCCTTGTTCCAGTCCTACTCAGGTCCCCTCCCTCATTCTTTTTCTGATACATTGATGACTGTATTGGTGCCGTTTCCTGCTCTCGCCCCGAACTGGAAAATTCATCAACTTTGCTTCCAATTTCCACCTTTCCCTCGCCTTCACATGGTCCAGCTCCAACTCTTCCCTTCCTCGACTTCTCTATCTCCATTTCTGGGAATATGCTCTATTATAAGCCCACTGACTCCCACAGCAACCTTAATTACACTTCCTGCCACCCAACTTCCTGTTAGGACTCTATTCCCTTCTCCCAGTTTCTCCGTCTCCGTTGCATCTGTTCTGACGATACCACCTTCCGCACCAGTGCTTCCGATTTGTCTTCCTTTTTCCTCAACTGAGGATTCCTCTCCATTGTAGTCGACAGGGCCCTCGACCATGTCCGTCCTATTTCCCACACTTCTGCCCTCACCCTTCCCCTCCCCTCCTCTTTCAGCATTCCGAAGGGATCGCTCCCTCCACGACACCCTGGTCCACACTTCCATCACCCCAACACCTGCTCTCCTCCGCATGGCATCTTCTGGTGTGAATGCAGGAGATGCAACACCTGCCCCTTCACCTCCTCCCTTCCCACCGTCCAGGGCCCCAAACACTCTTTCCAAGTGAAATAGCAGTTCACTTGTACTTCTTTCAATTTAGTATACTGTATTTGCTGCTCACAATGCGATCTCCTCTACATTGGGGAAACCAAACACAGATTGGGTGATCGCTTTGCTGAACACCTCTGCTTTGTCCACAAGCGTGACCCCGACCTGCTGGTCGCTTGCCATTTTAATTCCCCTTCCCACTCCCACTCTGACCTCTCTGTCCTCATCCTCTTACACTGTTCCAATGAAGCTCAACGTAAGCTCGAGGAGCAGCACCTCATCTTTCGTTTAGGCACTTTACAACCTTCCGGACTCAACATCGATTTCAATAGCTTCAGATCATAACCATTGCTCTCATTTTTTCAGTCAGCTGGTGATGGTAATGGTTCTGCTGCTGCCATTTACAGCTACTCCTGATCAATCTTTTGTTTCTTAACCTGCCCCATTACCACCTTCCTTGCCTTGCCATTTAATCAATTGTGTCCTCTACCCTATCACAGACCTTCCCTTTTGCTCTTTCCTCTCCTCCCCCCCCACTTTCCCTGGGTCTGTACTTGCTCAAAACCTTTAACTCTTTTAACACCTTCCAGTTCTGACGAAGGGTCTTCGACCTGAAACATTAACTGTTTCTTTCTCCACAAATGCTGCCTGACTTGCTGAGCTTCTCCAGCATTCTCTGTTTTTATATACATCTCAGTGTTTCCTAGTAAAAATGGCACTTAGTTTATGCAGGAATTATATAAACCTATGCCCACGGAGCTGGCTCCCATCCCCATGCCTCATGCAAGACAATATTGAACTGATTTAAAATTGACAATTCTGTAACACTTAGTCCCAAGTTTCTTCTTTGATCTAAAAGCAGTTTTCTTTCCCAACAGTCCATTCTGATCAGATTTACGGGGTGAAAGGACAGTTTACAAAACTATCCAAAAAGATAACAAAGTCCAGCATTTCAATTGATGAGCAACTTATACAAATAGTTAACAGGAAATGTTCTGATGGGGCATCAGCTCTAACAACTTTGCAACCAAAATATTAGCATGCAAAAATACATTTTCACCTTCAAAGGATTTCTGTAGACATCTAAGCTGGGATTTTCCACTTTAGCAGAAATGCAGCATGAAGACGTTAAGGCAGGCTTTGCTTGCAACTGACTTAACCATAACTAATCATGATGAATTTTCCCAAGTCTGCTTAATTTGAGTAATTTTGTCAGGCTGCCAACAGGATTTCCACCTGTGCTGGGAGCCTTTCTTGGGGAAAGGGAGGAAATGGCTGCTGGATTCAGACACGTGCAGCAGCTGAGTGGGATCAGCTGCCTCTGGGACAGAAGAGGAAGGCCAATTTGTTTTTTCAAAGTGTAAAAATTGAGAGGTGCACTCATTAACTTTCAAAACTGAATTCCCCTCCCAACCACCTGGATGCTAGGAACATGCTACCATTCTTGGCATCCAGTGTTGCTATCATAGAATGATACAGCACAGAAGGTGGTCATTCGGCCCATCGTGCCTGTGCCGGCTCTTTGATACAGCTATGCAATTAGTCCCACTCCCTTGCTTTTTCTCCCTAAACCTGTAAATTCTTTACATTCAAGTATTTATCCAATTTTCTTTTGAAAGTTACAACTAAACCTACCTCAACCACCTTTCTGGCAGTGCATTCCAGATCATTGCAATTCGCTGCATAAAATAATGTTTCCTCATGTCACCTCTGGTTCTTTTGTCAATCATCTTAAATCTGTGTCTTCTGGTTACTGACTTTTCTGCCACTGGAAACAGTTTCTCCTTATTTAAGAACATAAGAACATAAGGAATAGGATCAGGAGTAGGCCATCCGGCCCCTCGAGCCTGCTCCGCTATTCAACAAGATCATGGCTGATCTTCTACCTTAACACCATTTTCCTGCACCATCCTCATATCCCTTGATAACTTTAATATGTACAAATCTATCAATCTCTATTTTGAAGATACTCAATGACTGAACCTTCACAGCCCTTTGGGGTAGAGAATTCCAAAGATTTACCACCCTCTGAGTGAAGAAATTTCTCCTCATCTCAGTCCTAAATGGCCTACCCCTTATTCTGAGACTGTGACCCTCGGTTCTAGACTCCTGGTACCATTCTAGTAAATCTCTTCTGCACCCTCTAAGGCCTTGACATCCTTCCTAAAGTGTAGTGCCCAGAATTAAAAACAATACTAGGAGTACAGATCCATAGCTCCTTGAAAGTGGAGTCACAGGTGGATCGGGTGGTGAAGAAGGCATTCGGCATGCTTGGTTTCATTGGTCAGAACATTGAATGCAGGAGTTGGGATGTCTTGTTGAAGTTGTACAGGGCATTGGTGAGGCCACACTTGGAGTACTGTGTACAGTTCTGGTCACCCTATTATAGAAAGGATATTATTAAACTAGAAAGAGTGCAGAAAAGATTTACTAGGATGCTACCGGGACTTGATGGTTTGACTTACAGGGAGAGGTTAGACAGACTGGGACTTTTTTCCCTGGAGAGTAGGAGGTTAAGGGGTGATCTTATAGAAGTCTATAAAATAATGAGGGGCATAGATAAGGTCGATAGTCAAAATCTTTTCCCAAAGGTAGGGGAGTCTATAACGAGGGGGCATAGATTTAAGGTGAGAGGGGAGAGATACAAAAGGGTCCAGAGGGGCAATTTTTTCACTCAAAGGGTGGTGAGTGTCTGGAACGAGCTGCCAGAGGCAGTAGTAGAGGCGGGTACAATTTTGTCTTTTAAAAAGCATTTGGACAGTTGCATGGGTAAGATGGGTGTAGAGGGATATGGGCCAAGTGCAGGCAACTGGGACTAGCTTAGTGGTTTAAACTGGGCGACATGGACATATTGGGCCGAAGGGCCTGTTTCCATGTTGTAACTTCTATGATTCTATGATTCTATGATAACTGAGGCCTAACCATTGTTTTATAAAGGTTTAGCATAACTTCCTTGCTTTTGTACTCTATTCCTCTATTAATAAAGCCAAGAATCCTATATGCTTTTTTAACAGCCTTCTTAACTTGTCCTTCCATCTTCAAAGATTTGTGTACATACACCCCCAGGTCTCTCTGCTCCTGCACTCCCTTAAAACTCAGAGTACTAAAGGAAGTGGCCCTGGAAATAGTGGATGCATTGGTGATCATCTTCCAAAATTCTATAGACTCTGGAACAGTTCCTACAGATTGGAGAGTGGCAAATGTAACCCCGCTATTTTAAAAAAGGAGGGAGAGAAAAAACAGGGAATTACAGACTGGTTAGCCTAACATCAGTAGTGGGGAAAATGCTAGAGTCTATTATAAAAGATGTGATAACAGAACACTTGGAGGGCATTAATGGGATTGAACAAAGTCAGCATGGGTTTATGAAAGGGAAATCATGCTTAACAAATCTACTGGAGTATTTTGAGGATGTAACTAGTCGAATAGATATGGGAGAAACAGTGGATGTGGTGTATTTGGATTTTCAGAAGGCTTTTGATAAGGTCCCACGCAAGAGGTTAGTATGCAAAACTAAAGCACATGGGATTGGGGGGAATATACTGGCATGGATTGAGAATTGGTTGACAGACAGGAAACAGAGAGTAGGAATAAACCAGTCTTTTTCCAGGTGGCAGGCAGTGACTTGTGGGGTACCGCAGGGATCAGTGCTTGGGCCCCAGCTATTCACAATATATATCAATGATTTGGATGAGGGAATGGAATGTAACATTTCCAAGTTTGCAGACGACACAAAGCTGGGGTGGAATGTGAGCTGTGAGGAGGATGCAAAGAGGCTCCAATGTGATTTAGACAAGTTGGGTGAGTGGGCAAGAACATGGCAGATGCAGTATAACATGGGTAAATGTGAGGTTATCCACTTTGGTTATAAAAACAGAAAGGCAGATTATTATCTGAATGATGAAAGATTGGGAAAAGGGGAGGTGCAACGAGACCTGGGTGTCCTTGTACACCAGTCGCTGTAAGCGAGCATTCAGGTGCAGCAAGCAGTTAGTAAGGTGAATGGTATGTTGGCCTTCATTGCAAGTGGATTTGAGTACAGGAGCAGGGATGTCTTACTGCAGTCTTACAGGGCCTTGGTGACCATAAGACCATAAGAGATAGGAGCAAGAGTAGGCCATTCGGCTCCTCGAGCCTGCTCCGCCATTCAATGAGATCATGGCTGATCAGATTTTTACCTCAACTTCACTTTCCCGCCTTTTCCACATATCCTTTGACTCCCTTGCTGATCAAAAATATGTCTAACTCAGCCTTGAATGTATTCAATGACTCAGCCTCCACAGCTTTTTGGGGCAAAGAATTCCAAAGATTCACGACCCTCTGAGAAAATAAATTCCTCCTAATTTCCGTCTTAAACGGGCGACTTCTTATTCTGAGATAATGCCCCCTAGTTTTAGACCCATGAGGGGTAACATCCTCTCAGCATCTACCCTATCGAGTCCCCGCAGAATCTTGTATGTTTCAATAAGGTCTCCTTTCATTCTTCTAAACTCCAATGAGTATAGACCCAACCTGTTCAATCTTTCCTCATAAGGCAACCCTTCCATACCTGGAATCAACCTAGTGAGATCACATCTGGAGTATTGTGTGCAGTTTTTGTCTCCTTATCTGAGGAAGGATGTCCTTGCTAAATTTTCAAGTTTCATGTAATCTGCAAACTTTGAAATTATACCCTGTATTTCAAGTCCATGTCATTACTATATATGAAAAAGAGCAGTAGTCCTATGGTAGTGATAATTGGAAAAAATGGCATTTAATGGCACTCAGTCAACACTACAATTTGAATAAGGCAACCCATATTTGGGCAGTTATAGTAAATGACTGCCATCACTTCTGGTGAAACATTTCAGAAGTGACAGCCATTAGCAGGGAGCCAGCAGATAGTTCCATGGCCAATTTCCCACACCCACCTGCATTAGCGCTCCTGGAACCAAGCAGAAACCCAGTGGAAAATCAGAGCCCTCATCTCTGAGCCAACAAGCTGATTTTAACTGAATGCGTGACCACCATAATAAGAGGTTAGCTTTTGAACTAATTTTAAACTGCGGGGCAAAGAGGAACCAAAAACAAGAAACTATGGACAAAATTGCATTTTGTTACATCAATAGCTATAAATTTTTTTGTCTTAATTCTCATTTTTCATCTGGTTAGTGTTACGTTGTGCAGCGTGATGTCAGCATGTGGCATGTGAGACGCGAGGGCAGTCCAAAATGTAAAACGGATGTTAATTTTAAAATCGAGGCATTGCCGGACCGGGAGCCAATGTAGGTCAGCGAGCACAGGGGGGATCGGTAAACGGGACTTGATGTGAGTTAGGATCTGGCAGCAGAGTTTTGGATGAGCTCAAGTTTACGGAGGGTGCAAGGTGGGAGGCCGGCCAGGAGAGCATTGGAATTGTCGAGTCTAGAGATAACAAAGGCATGGATGAGGGCTTTAGCAGCAGATGAGCTGAGGTAGGGGCAGAGACGGGTGATGTTTCAGAGGTGGAAGTCGGCGGTCTTGGTGGTGGAGAGATTATGGGGTCAGAAAGTCAGCTCAAGGTCAAATAGGATGCCAAGGTTGCGAACAGCCTGGTTCAGCCTCTGACAGTGGTCAGGAAGAGAAATGGATTCACCAGCTGGGGAACGGAGTTCGTGGCGGGGACCAAAGACAATGGCTTCGGTCTTCCCAATAATTAATTGGGCCTTCCTCCTCTGCCTCCCTTTCTGCCAGGCCTCCAACATGCTTGTCATTGAGAATATGCCATTTCATTAATGGGTGTTTAGCAAATACTTCATTTCTATTGATCTGTTGCTACATCAGTGTGTGACATCTGTTCCTAAATGGACAGTGTATAATGCTTATGCACGTGATCTATAAGATATTTTCATTATGTTGAATGTAAAAAATGCTTGTGCTTTCTTTCAGATATTTTTAGCTGATTTTGCTTCAATCTTGATTGGTTTTATGAAAGAAAGAGAAAGACACAAAAGAAATGGAAAGAAAGTGGCTTACAGAATGAGAGGCAGAGGGAAGGACAAATACAGAAAGACTGATGAATAGTGAAAAAGAGTCGGAGATAAGCAAAGACGTACAGAGGGAATCAAAAAAAAAGTGTGAAAGGAGCAGACAGGAAGAGAAAGAGGGAGACAAGAAGTAAAAATCAGACATAAAGTGAATGAGAGAGAATTAGAAAGTAGGATACAAGTACACAAGCACATGAAGAGAGAAAATTGGGTTGATTTTCAATTGCTAGTTGCCTCTTTTTCACCTGAAAAAGGACGGTTGAAAATCTGGAGTCGGGGCGTGGGTATCTTGGCTGCCTCTTGGATGCCCAAGGCGGGCCTATAAATGGGAGAGCAGCACATCTGCCTATATCGGGTAGGAGGCTCTTCAAATATGCAAATTGGAGTCTTACATCTGTTGTAAGACCCCATTGGAATTTTCAGGTGCAAATGGGCAGTGTGTGTGCTGTGCATACTCCGCCCAGTTGTACAAGGTGGTGAGCAGCCTAACCAGTGGTCCTTAAAGGGACCGCTGGTGACCGCTGCTCAAAAGTCGCTGAAGGTTTTGTGAGGGGCACTTTTGTGGGGCCAGGAGGAGGCCCGCTGCCAACCTGTGCTCACCCCCTGTCCAAGATCGGCTCCCACGACCACCCCAAGCCCAAATCTGCCGGCCAGCTCAGTGTGGGTGCCAATTTTCTGCCCTCCAGAACCTGTGAATTATAGTGGAGCGGCCCGTTAGGTGCTCATTCAAATGAGGCCCGAACTCCATTTGTTTTGTCTGTAAACAACACCGTGGGAAATCAATTACTATCAGTAAATAATTAAAAGTAAAGATCTTTGCTTTCTTCTCTTTATGTTATTTTTCAGCCTGGCTGAGAAGCAGATCTGCTAACTGATTTCCACATGGTTGGTCAGGTTTTTGATGTTGTGGTTATGTAATGTGGTGTTGTTATGCAGAAATGTTGTTATGGAGTACAACTGTGTATTGTGGGTTTTATAGTTTACGATGTGCCTGACATAAATTTATGATCTTTTGACCGGATGTAAATGCAGGAAACTCGCATACTCTGGCCTTTTGCACAAGGGCGGAGCTATGTCAATCAGCTATGTAGAGTTTCGGCGGACATAACTTGGGAACAGCGCGAATGGTAAAGGAAATTAGTGCGTACCAATGTTTCAGCATAAAACTGGCATAAGTCACTTATGCGCAAAATTCCTCGGGAAACAAAAAGCGCAAATCCACTCTTACGCCGCAGTTACGCCAAAACATTCAAGGCCATAGTGCCAGCAAATATCTTCTTTCCTCATCAAAGCAACCCCCAGTATTAATTCCACGTTGACTTGCCAAACAGTATTGGTTTCTGTGGCTTGCTGTTAGATGCACTGGTGGTCTCTGAGGCGGAGTCAGAGTTGGTAATCTGGGAGCCACCTTAAATTTATCTTCTTTTTTAAGGATTTTCTTGCTGTGTTGAACTCCTCAAAAGATTTTCTTTAAAGTTGGCCTCTATGATATTGGAAACATAGGCCTTGATGTTTAGGGGAAGGCAGGGAGGGAGCGGGGGTGCATGTCAACGGCCAGGAAACCCGGAAATACCGGGAAGGTGGAGGTCCTGCCGAATTTACTCCGTTTTCCTGCTGGCAGTCGGCCAGATTGAGAAGCTGGTCGCTGCCGAGTGGGATAGCCTGCTGCACAAGGCAGCAGCCAGGGACTGCTAGGGATGTTTCCCGGCAATCGAGAAGACTGGGGGCTGGTAGGAGAGGGGGGGCGTTCGGAGTGCAGGGAAGGAGAGATCATGGCAGAAGATGTGCTCGAGGGGCCATGGGGAAGCACTCCTGCTCCTCCTGGACCACAAGTAGCGCTGGAAAAGCACTTACCTGCTGGATCACACAGCTCTCGCCTCCCTTCAGCTGCCGGGTTTCCCGAGTCCTGGGGAACCTAGCCCGCAGCCGTTAGATTCAAATGGCTGGCAAAGTCTGAGGATCGCAGCCTCATCTAAATATTAAAATCACTGACCCGCCTCTCCAGAGCGGATTACTCGGCTGCCCCCTAACCCGCTGCGGTAAAACAGCCAAAGTAGACGCATTCACGGTGGGTTGGGGTCAGGTTTCACATTTTTAACAATTTAACCCACACCCCCGACCCTCTCCCACCCATCATGGGGTGGCTAAAATTCCCCCTCCACTATTTCAGCTGCTTGTCTAGTAACATTCTTCCATGCTTTGATCAAAGAACTAAGTAACATTCCAACATTAGAAAAAACTCCCAAAAATGGGAATAAAAACCCAACATAAAATCTAACTATAAAAACTTGACCTGATATTCCAAGGACATTCTCCCAGACTCCTGCCATAATAGGGTCATGGCAGGTCTCTTTGAGTGTTCCACTGGTCTGCAGCTTTAGTTACAGCAGGAATCCAAGGACAACCCCTGCAGAATTTCAGGGCACTTGTTTCCCTATGCCAGCTGCCTTATTTATGCAGCCTACATTTAATGCATACTGTGAGCAGACAAAAAGATTTTTGCTGGGGGACCTCTACCTAAAAAGATTGGCTTCCTCCTTCCTCAGGTGAACGAAATTTCGTTCACCTGAGGAAGGAGGAAGCCTCCGAAAGCTTGTGAATTTAAAATAAAATTGCTGGACTATAACTTGGTGTTGTAAAATTGTTTACAATTGTCAACCCCAGTCCATCACCGGCATCTCCACATCATAAAAAGATTGGGTAAACTTTAGGGCAGCAAAACCCATTCATTTGCATGCAGGATGCACGCCAGCTGAAGCTCTCACATACACACTGGCACAGATTGGAAAATCTACACTCAAATGTTTTAATTGAAAGACCCCTGCTCAATAAGGCACATGCATATACTGCTCGTGGGGTGTAGTGTGAAATAGTAAATGTTGCACATTTGCTAAAAGAGGCAAAGGAACAACTGTTGTCCACCTGTGTAACCATGTTTAAGCATCAGATCTTATTTCAAATGGGCTGGCAAGTGCTCTGAAGTGGGATGAGATGTGTTGCTATAGTTGTATGCCACCATTGTATGACAGTGCTGCAGTTGACGGTTAGCAGACTACTGCTGGCCATTTGGTGTGGCATTTCAAACAGAGTGCCTTAGAAAGTAACAAAGAAACAGAAGTGAAGAACGTAAAAGAAAAAAGACATAAAAAAATAAAGGAGAACGAAAGAAAAAGGTCAAAAAGGAAAGAAAGTAAAACTATCTTGCAAAAAACCTCCACTACAAACACAATGGCCCCGATATTAACTCCCTTACGATGGGCAGGGTGAGGATTGGGGGGCGGGTTTAAAGAGTTAAATACGGGGGATGTGTCCCCAACCCGCCGAGCACGCGCCTCGCGCCTCTCACCGTTCTTACAGCGGCGGATATCGGGGCTTCCAAGTATTCCGCCGTGGACAAGTGGGACACTTAATTAACTCTTTCAATCGGGCTCCCACAGTGCAATTGGGAGCCTGATTTAAAATTGACTGTTGCTGTACAGGTTTCCCAGGGGTCGGGAAAACCACTGTGAAAGGGAGGAGGGAACTCCCCGCCCCCCCCTCCCCCCTCAGCCATCCCGATTGCAGACTTCTCTCCCCCTGCCCGATCACTTGCTGACCTCTCTCACCCCTCCCAACATCTTGCTGACCTCTCTCCCCCCTCCCGATCACTTGTCAACCTCTCTCTCCCCTCCCGATCACTCGCCAACCTCTCTCCCCCCTCCCGATCACTTACCAACCTCTCTCCCCCCCCACAATCACTTGCCAACCTCTCTCCCCTCCCGATCACTTGCTGACCTCTCTCCCCCCCTCCCGATCACTTGCCGACCTCTCTCTCCCCTTTCCGATCACTTGCCGACCTCTCTCCCCCCCTCCCGATCACTTGCCGACCTCTCTCCCCCCCTCCCGATCACTTGCCGACCTCTCTCTCCCCTTTCCGATCACTTGCCGACCTCTCTCCCCCCTCCCGATCACTTACCAACCTCTCTCCCCCCCCACAATCACTTGCCAACCTCTCTCCCCTCCCGATCACTTGCCGACCTCTCTCCCCCCTCCCGATCACTTGCCGACCTCTCTCCCCCCTCCCGATCACTTGCCGACCTCTCTCCCCCCTCCCGATCACTTGCCAACCTCTCTCCCCTCCCGATCACTCGCCAACCTCTCTCCCCTCCCGATCACTTGCCAACCTCTCTCCCCTCCCGATCACTCGCCAACCTCTCTCCCCTCCCGATCACTTACCGACCGCTCTCCCCCCTCCCGATCACTCGCCAACCTCTCTCCCCTCCCGATCACTCGCCAACCTCTCTCCCCCCTCCCGATCACTTACCGACCTCTCTCCCCCCTCCCGATCACTTGCCGACCTCTCTCCCCCCTCCCGATCACTTGCCGACCTCTCTCCCCCCTCCCGATCACTAGCCAACCTCTCTCTCCCCTCCCGATCACTTGCCGACCTCTCTCCCCCCTCCCGATCACTTGCCGACCTCTCTCCCCCCTCCCGATCACTTGCCGACCTCTCTCCCCCCTCCCGACATCTTGCTGACATTTTTCTCCCCTCCCGATCACTTGCCAAACTCTCTCCCCCCTCCCGATCACTTGCCGACCTCTCTCCCCCCTCCCGATCACTTGCCGATCTCTCTCTCCCCTCCCGATCACTTGCCGACCTCTCTCCCCCCTCCCGATCACTTGCCGATCTCTCTCTCCCCTCCCGATCACTTGCCGACCTCTCTCCCCCCTCCCGATCACTTGCCGATCTCTCTCTCCCCTCCCGATCACTTGCCGACCTCTCTCTCCCCTCCCGATCACTTGCCGACCTCTCTCCCCCCTCCCGATCACTTACCAACCTCTCTCCCCCCCCCACAATCACTTGCCAACCTCTCTCCCCTCCCGATCACTTGCCGACCTCTCTCCCCTCCCGATCACTTGCCGACCTCTCTCCCCCCTCCCGATCACTTGCCGATCTCTCTCTCCCCTCCCGATCACTTGCCGACCTCTCTCTCCCCTCCCGATCACTTGCCGACCTCTCTCCCCCCTCCCGATCACTTGCCGACCTCTCTCCCCCCTCCCGATCACTTGCCGACCTCTCTCCCCCCTCCCGATCACTTGCCGATCTCTCTCTCCCCTCCCGATCACTTGCCGACCTCTCTCCCCCCTCCCGATCACTAGCCAACCTCTCTCTCCCCTCCCGATCACTTGCCGACCTCTCTCCCCCCTCCCGATCACTTGCCGACCTCTCTCCCCCCTCCCGATCACTTGCCGACCTCTCTCCCCCCTCCCGATCACTTGCCAACCTCTCTCCCCCCTTTCCGATCACTTGCCGACCTCTCTCCCCCTCCCGATTGCCGGGGACCGTCCTCAAGGGTCCTAGGCTGCGGTCTCCTGCCGCTGATGTTCCCTCCCGGTTTCCTGCCAGGCCGTCCATTTGGTTGGCTGCAGGCAGGAAACAAAACTAAAAAGTGTTAATGAGGTCCTGCCGTTAAGTTCGGCAGGACCTCCGCCTCCCCGGCCTGGCCGAGTTCTTCGGCTGTTTTGACTTCCCCTGTACCCTCCCCTCCTCCCCGTAAATATCGGGGCCATATCTCTGGGGATTGATGCAGAGACCCCTAAAATTCCTTTAAACTTCTGAATATTCCTGTCAAAATGATGACAACTGGATTGTTCTGGCTAGCTGATTTAACTGACATATGGTCAGGGTTTCACATAATTCTAACTGATGTCACACACAGACATTAGTAAAGAGCTTGAAATATTTGGAGCATAAATATCCAGAGGAGATGAATGCATCCAAACATGAGCTTATGCAGTTTTGCAAAGACTCACTGAAGAGTAAATGTGACATGGTGAAAGGTCTGACAGAGCAGCAGTGACATGTTATGTGACAGAAAAATAACTTCACCGAATGACATCCACATTCTGGAATTGTGACTGATCATTGGCATTTGATGGAAGGTATGTTTGAAGTTATGCTAACTTGTGTTGTCTGCTTAAAAATAGAACTGCTTCAGAAATGTATCCTAGAGTTACAGGCTGGATATTCAAACAATGAATCACTGACAAAAAATAACCCAGCCGGAGAGAGCATCGAGGAAACTGTTCATTTATGGCATAGTTTATCCTATTTAGAATCATAGAATCATAGAATGGTTACAGCACAGAAGGAGACCATTCGGCCCATCGAGCACGTGCTGGCTCTTTGTAAGAGCAATCCAGTTAGCCCCATTCCCCCCCTCTTTCCCCGTAGTCCTGCACATTTTTACCTTCAAGTATTTATCCAATTCCTTTTTGAAAGCCACGATTGAATCTGCTTCCACCACCTTTTCAGGCAGCGCATTCCAGATTATAACTACACACTGGGTAAAAAAGTGTTTCCTCATGTCGCCTTTGGTTCTTTTGCCAATCACCTTAAATCTGTGTCCTCTGGTTCTCAACACTTTCACCAATGGGAACAGTTCCTCTTCATTTACTTTATCTAAACCCTTCATGACTTTGAACACTTCTAGTAAATCTCCTCTTAACCTTCTCTGCTCTAAGGAGAACAACCCCAGCTTCTCCAGTCTATCCATATAACTGAAGTCCCTCATCCCTGGAATCATTCTGATAAATTTTTTCTGCACCCTCTCTAAGGCCTTCACGTCCTTCCTAAAATGCGGTGCCCAGAATCGGATACAATACTCCAGTTGTGGCCGAACCAATGTTCAACATAAGGTTCAATATAACTTCCTTGCTTTTGTACTCCATGCCTCTATTTATAAAGCCCAGGATCCCGTATGCTTTTTTAACCACTTTCTCAACCTGTCCTGCCACCTTCAATGATTTGTGCACATATAACCCCAGGTCTCTCTGTTCCTGCACCCCCTTTAGAATTGTACCATTTAGTTTATATTGCCCTTCCTCGTTCTTCCTGCCAAAATGTATCATTTCGCACTTCTCTGCATTAAATTTCATCTGCCATGTGTCTGCCCATTCCACCAGCTTGTTTATGTCCTCTGCAAGTCTATTACTATCCTCCTCACTGTTAACTACACTTCCAAGTTTTATGTCATCTGCAAATTTTGAAATTGTGCCCTGTACACCCCTGTCCAAGTCATTAATGTATATCAAAAAAAGTGGTGGTCCCAGCACTGACCCCTGGGGAACGCCACTGTACCCCTCCCTCCAGTCCGAAAAACAACCGTTCAACACTACTCCCTGTTTCCTGTCACTTAGCCAATTTTGTATCCATGCTGCCACTGCCCCTTTTATTCCATGGGCTTCAATTTTACTGACAAGCTTATTATATGGCACTTTATCAAACGCATTTTGAAAGTCCATATACACATCGACCACATTGCCCTCATCAACCCTCTCTGCGACCTCGTCAAAAAACTGAATCAAGTTAGTTAAACACAATTTGCCTTTAACAAATCCGTGCTGGCTTTCCAGGTGATACTTGACCATTACATTGTCACAATGTAATTTCCCACCATAATTAATAACTCTCCTTACAGATAAGAACTACACTGCGTTCAGTTCTGGACACCGCACCATGGGAAGGATATGTTGGCCATAGAGGAAGCGCAGATTCACCAGAATGATACCAGGGCTAACAAAGTTTGATTGCATAGAATAGGCTTGTATTCCATTGAGTATGGAAGGTTAAGGGGTGATCTAATTGAGGTATTTAAGATGATTAAAGGAGTTGATAGGGTAGACAGAAATTATTTCCTCTGATGGGGGAGTCCAGAACAAGGGATATAACCTTAAACTTAGAGCTTGGCAGTTCAGGGGTGATGCCAGGAAGCACTTCTTCACTCAAAGGGTAGTGGAAATCTGGAACTGTCTCCCCAAAAAGCTGATGAGGCTGGGTCAATTAAAAATGTCAAAACCGAGGTTGATATATTTTTGTTAGGCAAAGGTATCAAGGGTTACGGAACCAAGGCGGGTAGATGGAGTTAAGATACAGATCAGCCATGATCTGATCGAATGGCGGAACAGGCTCAAGAGGCTGAATGGCCTTCTCTTGTTCCTATGTTCCTGGAAATACAAAATCTTTTGATTGACTGCTTGATGCATCGGCCTGGGCACAATCTGAAGTCAGTGATGGTGAACAACACTGCACAAGAATTTGAAATCATTGATAACGGGCCAAGCAGCCAACTCTACCAAACAGGCAATAGGTGTTGAGTCCAAGCAACATGCAAGATGCACCTGCCAATACCAAGTATGGTGGATGTGTCTCCAGGGCCAAGCCTAATGATCAAGCAATATCAGCAGATCAGCAAGAATGATTTAATCAAGGATTAGCTAGTCTTCCAAGAATCTGTGCAGCACAATCAACAGACAGACACCCTTGAAAACTTCCTAGGTAATACAGTGTCAAACTAAATGATATAAACTTGATTAAAATGAATAATTAATTTTGCACAAACTTACACCACCAACAATGTACTATTTTAGTTGAATTCATTTTCATAGCAGGGTAAGTGCTGCTTCTTTCAGGAAGATGACAAGTCAGATACTGATGTGTTAACACAGTTCAAGTGAGAACCAGCAACCAACAGTGACTGTGAGCCACTTGTGGAATTGGAAATCAGAAAGGTTCCTGCAGTGATTTTATTCTAAAGTCTGCTGTTTCCCAACTCTTACTTTAACTAAGTAAGCTCTCCCCCTGCTTCTATAAAGTTTCAGTGTCATTAGTTCCTGCAGAGAACCAGGGTAGTTGATAGTCCATAGATTGGGGCCTAAATTCACCAACACCCAAAACTATGCGGCATGCAGCCAGGGCATGCCAGAATGGAGAAGCCTGAGGACCGTCCTATATTGGTCCTCGGGCATTACCATCACAAATGCAGTGAGCTGCGGGTGCCAATCAGGCGCCCCAATGCAGCTTGCCAGTCCAAGGCACACAGGTGAATCTGGGAAGCGGGAGAGGCAATCGGGAGGGGGGTAAGCAGTGGTCACAGTCTAATTGTGTAGGCGGGAAGAGCACTCCTGCTCCTCCTGGCTTCATATTGGTATGTTAAAAAAACTTACCAACAGGTTTCTTCTCCTTTAAGGACCACTGTTAGGCCACTGCAGAGCCTGGAGAAGTAGTTGAAGCTTGCTGCAATGCAAGTTCTGATTACTTTACAGCAATTTCAGGAAAGACACTGGAAATGGGAGCAAGACTCTCATTTCAATATTGAGTTCATTTCAGGCAGCCACTTTGGCCACCTAAAAATAAGGCCCTGCCTAATTTAGTAGTGGCCTGGGCGCTGCGCAAATCGGGTATGGGCCTTCCCACTGCTAAATTTGTCGTCGTTGTAAGAATATAATGAGTTTAAGAATTCATCAAATATGATAAATTTAGAATAGGCTAATCCAGGAAGAGATGAATTTTGGTAGTAATGGGTTAAAAGTCTAGTGAAATAGAAAAATACCAGCCTTTCTAAATCTTTCTAACCATTCTGACTTTTAGGGCTCTTCTAACTAAATCATGTAGCTGAATAAACAGGTAAGCTGTAAACCTTGGAAGGGGGGGTCATCAGCTAATTTAATGACTTTTGTCCTGTTTCTGTGAATATTGGGGTTATCTCCACAGGAGAGAGGAACTGACACATCATTAATTCACCATTTGGGAGACATTTGTTGAACAATACGTGCAGAGTTGCACATTTTTCAGGTAGAAATAAAGGGTAAGAGACTAGCTTTTAGAAAGCCGAAACACAGTCGGAGGAGGAACAGATAGTTAGACATATCGAGCGAATCGATGCTGGCCTTTGGCCTAACGCTGTGTAACCATCGGGAAGATCGCCATCAATGAGCCAGGCGTACCGATTGTCCAATTGCGAGAGGCGGGTAATATGAATCTATTATTGCACTGTTAAAGCGATTATTAATTACTGCTAACAGATTGTAATATAATATAGTCTGAACTACCTTAAATAATAAAGTCTGAACAACCTCTATAACCAATATGGTGTCAAGTCAAATCATTGAATAGTGGGAGAGACAAACATCCCTGCTCCAGAAATTATTACACATTGCACTGGTAAAACATTTCCCACAATATTGAATTTAGACACCATTGAGCTTTGTGTGCAGTTAAATAAATAAAAGCTTTCAATCTTTTGTCTTCAAGTTATTATAGTTCCTAAAACTGGCAAAAGTTGGAAGGCAACTATTATGTGTGCATGACATATCTATTTCTGCTGAAAGAAGGGTTCTCTCACTGAGTTTCATTGTTAATGAACTCAGAAGCACTTTGGTGTCAGAACATGTTGACATGTTTAGAAAAACAATGACAAATCTTCTTCAATGAGTCAATGAAAAATAATGCAAATTTGGTTTAGAGGTCAGAAACTCTCTTTGTTGGGTTGATTCAACATTCATTTCAATAATTTATGTAGCTTAAGCAAGGTGCCCTAATTCCATATTCTGTAAGAACTAACACCTTGTGATAAGCCATTATTTCTGTTACCATTTTAATTTTGGTCAGCAAGCTTGTTGCATGGTTGATAAGCCTTGTGCACTGTTGAAAAAACCAAATGCAAGTTAGTATTAAATACTAGTATCAATTACGTTGACCTGTCTGGATCTGAGGCATACAGGCCAGGCATATCTTAGGTCCGATCCCTGATTTGTGTTGACTGATCTCGATCATGAGGGAAGCCCCAGCCCTGTCCCCCCATTCGATGACACACGATAGCCCAGTGACCCCTCCTCCCACTGACTGCTGGGGACCAGTCCCAAGGGTCACCGGCTGCGACCTCCTGTCCCTGCCTGCCGGCCAGGCAGTGAATCTGGCCGGGAGTCGGGCGGGCCGCCTGGAAGTATTATTTAAATGAGGCCCTGCTGTTAAGATCGGCTGGGACTCCAGGTCCCCGACCTCTCCAGTGTGCCACTTGCTACGAGGCTCTCGTGCGCCGTTCCTGCTCCCCGAAGTTTCTCAAGTCTGGAAAGACATGGTGAGTGGTGCTCCACAGGAGTCAGTGTTGAGGATGTAAATAAATATGTATAATGCTTGCAGATGACATAAAACTTGGAAATATAGTGAACAGTGAGGAGGATAGTAATGGATTTCAGGAGAAGCAATATAAATGAAATGGTAAAGCTTTAAACGGGGTGCAGGAACAAAGAGAACTGAGGGTTCACATACACAGATCTTTGAAGGTGGCAGGACAAGTTGATGAGGTTGTCAAATAAGCATATGGGATCTTGGGTTTTATAAATAGAGGCATGGGGCTCGATATTACCAGGGCGGCGGGTTCGCGGGGGGGTCTATTGGGCGCGTGGGTAACGCGCCCGGTGAAATCAGTCTGCCCCGCGCGCAATCGCAGGCTGATTGGATCCACTTACCCGGTCTTCCGGGCTCCCCGCTGCTGAGCTGCGTGGCGGGCGGACTGCGCATGCACATTAAGGTCTGTCAGCTGGAGGAGCTCTATTTAAAGGGGCAGTCCTCCACTGACAGATGCTGCAAGAAATAGGAAAAATTACAGCATGGAGCAGCCCAGGGGGAAGGCTGCTCCGGGTGTCATTGGATGGGATGAGGAGGAGGGGGAGGACAGAGATCTTCCCCCCGGCGGGCGGGAGGAAGTGGCCTGCCTTTGCCACCAAGAAGGCCTGGCTCGAGATGGCAGAGGAGGTCACCTGCACCACCAACATATCGCGCACCTGCATACAGTGCAGGAGGCACTGCAATGACCTAAGTAGGTCATCCAAAGTGAGTACACTCACTCATTCCCCTACACTCCATCTGCCACATCACCGCCCCCGCCCCACATCTCCTTCTGCACTGCCAACACTACTCTGTCACATCACCCCTCACACCCACTCAAACCTCATCCTCATCTTACCTGCACTTACTCACCTCGCCAGTACTCAACCCAATCCTCATACAATCTCATGGCTCGATCTCATACTCACCCTCTCATGCATCTCTTTCACGGTCAGCCTCACTCAACCTGCCACTAACTGTGCTGCAGCCACAGGGCATGCATCACATATGTACAGTAGGAAGCGTAAGGCAAATGTGTCGTGAGCATGAAGGGGATGCACAAGAGTGTTTGAGGGTTTGTCATGGTTTTTACTTATATTTAATTTCTGACCAACTCACATCACATATTATATTGGCATCACTACTGCCACGTCTTTGTGAATCTTGTCTGGTTTGTGCAATAATGCCCTTTCCTAAGGATCGCAATGAAGACCCACACCTGATGCCACCCATTGTGTCACTGCAGAGTGGGTGTAGGTGTATTTGCAGGGCTCTTTTGTGCAGACGACTGAGAGATGTCGGCGATGTCCCCGGTGGCACCCTGGAAGGATGCGGAGGAGAAGTTGTTGAGGGCAGTGGTGACTTTGACAGCGACAGGTAAGAAGATGGTGCTCGGGCCAGCCGGGAGCAGCTCGGCATGAAGGAGGCTGCAGATGTCCACGACTACATGTCGAGTCACTCTGAGCCTCCATTTGCACTGCTGCTCAGAGAGGTCCAGGAAGCTGAGCCTCGGTCTGTGGACCCTCCGGTGAGGGTAGTGCCCTCTGCGAAGCATCTCTCTCTGCGGTTGCCCTCCCTCCTGCTGTGCAGGTGGATGTGTCACAGCACCGTGTTGTGGAGCTCCACGTGTCAGAGGTGGACGGCGTGGCCAGCGAGGCTGGTGATGCTGTTCGCCCTCCGAGAAGGTCATGACTGCAGCTACGGCGGCCCCCATCCGCAAGATGTACATCTGAGGGGGTCCGCAAGGTAGGTACATGTGTCTGGACACCGGGGTAAGTGTGAAAGTTGGTGAATTTTATTGTTAGGAGGAGGGTGGTGGAGGCCAAGCTTTGTCCCAAGTGACAGAGTGGCCTCCAGCAATGATGTGGAGATGCCGGTGATGGACTGGGGTGGACAAATCTAAGGAATCTTACAACACCAGGTTATAGTCCAACAGTTTTATTTGAAAATCACAAGCTTTCGTAGGCTTTCTCCTTCGTCAGGTGAGTGTGATGCAATGAGTGAGGGTCTCCCCCCCCCAACCTGTCAAATGGACCTTTGTAGCTGCCACAGGCTGATAGCTGCAACACGTCCATTTCAACTGGGAGTGTTTCCCCCAGTACGGGAAACAGTCCCAGTTGTTTGTGAAATCCCACCCCTCCTGAAATATT
Source organism: Heptranchias perlo (assembly GCF_035084215.1). Classification (NCBI taxonomy): domain Eukaryota; kingdom Metazoa; phylum Chordata; class Chondrichthyes; order Hexanchiformes; family Hexanchidae; genus Heptranchias; species Heptranchias perlo. Next base: position 108,719,876 of record NC_090327.1, read on the forward strand.
CCCTTAATCAGGTCTGTTTACGACCTGAAATACCTACATAAATACTGTCAAGTGGCACCCCGCCTGCTTTAATTGCCTGCGCACGTACGTCAGCGCATCTGTGGGGAACCCGGAAGTGGGCGGGTTGGAGCCGGGCTCCCGACCCGCTCCGGGATTCCCCGATTTTCGGAGCCCCCCCCCGCCAGGAACGCACCCGATAGCAGCTGCTAATATCGGGCCCATAGAGTACAAAAACAAGGAAGTTACGGTAAACCTTTATAATATGGCCTCAGCTGGAGTATTGTATCTAATTCTGGGCACCACACTTCAGAAAGGATATCAAGGCCTTGGAGAGGGTGTAGAGGAGATTTACTAGAGTGGCACCTAGCATGAGAGACTTCAGTTATGTAGAGTGACTAGAGAAGCTGGGATTGTTCTCCTTAGAGCAGAGAAGGTTAAGGGGAGATTTAATAGAGGTGTTCACAATTATGAAGGGTTTTGATAAAGTCGATTGGGAGAAACTGTTTCCGTTGGCAGAAGAGTCAGTAAGAAGAGGACACAAATTTAAGATAATTGGCAAACGAGCCGAAGGGGAGATGAGGAGATTTTTTTTATGCAGGGAGTTGTTTGATCTGGAATGCACTGTCTGAAAGGATGCTGGAAGCTGATTCAATATTAACTTTCAAAAGGGAATTCAATATATACTTGAAAAGGTAAAAATTTGCACGGCTATGGGGAAAGAACAGGGGAGTCGGACTAATTAGATAGCTCTTTTGAAGAGCCGAATGGTCTCCTTCTGTGCTGTATGATTCTATGATTCTATATATATAATCTGGATTTAGGAACTGAGAGAACAATATCAGAATTTTATGATGACACCAAATTGGGAGATGTGGCAAATTTTGATAAGAATGGTGAAAGACTACTGGAGGACATAGTAGTTTAGCAGGATGAGCAAATGCAGTTCATTGTGAAGTAATGTATTTTGGAAGTAAGAATAGGAAATGAAATACAGTGACACGCGCAAACGATGGACAACCGTAAAATACGAACACTTCATGACAGATGTCACAAATATTTTACATTATAAAAGATACAAGAGATACTCTGAAACGATGGACACTCACAAATTACGGACTATGGACAGCCTTCAATATAACAAGCCCTATTTACTTAGTGTATTTTACATCTTAAAACACGGGTAACGGGCTCTTGTAAGATTTTGAACGAGCGATGTCACTGGTGCCTAATTGCTGATTGCAATTAAGTTTCCCCATGTCTAATGACCATGAAATGTAAGGCTTATGCTTTAAATCAATTTCAGAAATGATTTGAGAAAATGGTTGCTAAACTCATCAGCACTTGATGCATATGATGCATATGAATCCCACTGCTCTCCTGATAATAATTGTTCCTGTTACATATCTGACCTGTCCACAATGAATCCATGGTGTGCAAATGGTTCGAGCATGCTTGCACACTTTTTAATTGTTGATTTTATGAAAATGATAATACTGCTGAATAAGAGACTAATTTGCAGGAATATATGAGAATATACCGGGTAAAATTCATCAGCTGATGACTATCAACATACAACCTGTCTTTTTTTTTATTCGTTCATGGGATGTGGGCGTCGCTGGTGAGGCCGGCATTTATTGCCCATCCCTAATTGTCCTTCAGAAGGTGGTGGTGAGCCGCCTTCTTGAACCGCTGCAGTTCGTGTGGTGACGGTTCTCCCACAGTGCTGTTAGGAAGGGAGTTCCAGGATTTTGACCCAACGACGATGAAGGAACGGCGATATATTTCCAAGTCGGGATGGTGTGTGATTTGGAGGGGAACGTGCAGGTGGTGTTGTTCCCATGTGCCTGCTGCTCTTGTCCTTCTAGGTGGTAGAGGTCGCAGGTTTGGGAGGTGCTGTCGAAGAATCCTTGGCGAGTTGCTGCAGTGCATCCTGTGGATGGTACACACTGCAGCCACAGTGCGCCGGTGGTGAAGGGAGTGAATGTTTAGGGTGGTGGAAGGGGTGCCAATCAAGCGGGATGCTTTGTCCTGGATGGTGTCGAGCTTCTTGAGTGTTGTTGGAGCTGCACTCATCCAGGCAAGTGGAGAGTATTCCATCACACTCCTAACTTGTGCCTTGTAGATGGTGGAAAGGCTTTGGGGAGTCAGGAGGTGAGTCACTCATCGCAGAATACCCAGCCTCTGACCTGCTATTGTAGCCACAGTATTTATATGGCTGGTCCAGTTAAGTTTCTGGTCAATGGTGACCCCCAGGATGTTGATGGTGGGGTATTCGGCGATGGTAATGCCTTTGAATGTCAAAGGGAGGTGGTTAGACTCTCTCGTGTTGGAGATGGTCATTGCCTGGCACTTGTCTGACACGAATGTTACTTGCCACTTATGAGCCCAAGCCTGGATGTTGTCCAGGTCTTGCTGCATGCGGGCTCAGACTGCTTCATTATTTGAGGGGTTGCGAATGGAACTGAACACTGTGCAATCATCAGCGAACATCCCCATTTCTGACCTTATGATGGAGGGAAGGTCATTGATGATGATGGTTGGGCCAAGGACACTGTCCTGAGGAACTACTGCAGCAATGCCCTGGGGCTGAGATGATTGGCCTCCAACAACCACAACCATCTTCCTTTGTGCTAGGTATGACTCCGAGACTAGGTAGAGTTTTACCCCTGATTCCCATTGATTTCAATTTTACTAGGGCTCCTTGGTGCCACACTCGGTCAAATGCTGCCTTGATGTCAAGGGCAGTCACTCTAACCTCACCTCTGGAATTCAGCTCTTTTGTCCATGTTTCGACCAAGGCTGTAATGAGGTCTGGAGCCGAGTGGTCCTGGCAGAACCCAAACTGAGCATCGGTGAGCAGGTTATTGATGAGTAAGTGCCGCTTGATGGCACTGTCAACGACACCTTCCATCACTTTGCTGATGATTGAGAGTAGACTAATGGGGCGGTAATTGGCCGGATTGGATTTGTCCTGTTTTTTGTGGACAGGACATACCTGGGCAATTTTCCACATTGTCGGGTAGATGCCAGTGTTGTAGCTGTACTGGAACAGCTTGGCTAGAGGCGCAGCTAGTTCTGGAGCACAAGACTTCAGCACTACAGCCTGGATGTTGTTGGGGCCCATAGCCTTTGCTGTATCTAGTGCACTCAGCCGTTTCTTGATATCACATGGAGTGAATCGAATTGGCTGAAGACTGGCTTCTGTGATGGTGGGGATATCAGGAGGAGGCCGAGATGGATCATCCACTCGGCACTTCTGGCTGAAGATGGTTGCAAACGCCTCAGCCTTATCTTTTGCACTCACATGCTGGTCTCCGCCATCATTGAGAATGGGATGTTTACAGAGCCTCCTCCTCCCGTTAGTTGTTTAATTGTCCACCACCATTCACGACTGGATGTGGCAGGACTGCAGAGCTTTGATCTGATCCGTTGGTTGTGGAATCGCTTAGCTCTGTCTATAGCATGTTGCTTCTGCTGTTTAGCATGCATGTAGTCCTGAGTTGTAGCTTCACCAGGTTGGCACCTCATTTTTAGGTGCACCTGGTGCTGCTCCTGGCATGCTCTTCTACACTCCTCATTGAACCAGGGTTGATCCCTTGGCTTGTTGGTAATGGTAGAGTGAGGAATATGCCGGGCCATGAGGTTACAGATTGTGCTGGAATACAATTCTGCTGCTGCTGATGGCCCACAGCGCCTCATGGATGCCCAGTTTTGAGCTGCTAGATCTGTTCTGAATCTATCCCATTTAGCACGGTGGTAGTGCCGCACAACACGTTGGATGGTGTCCTCAGTGCGAAGACGGGACTTCGTCTCCACAAGGACTGTGCGGAGGTCACTCCTACCAATACTATCATGGACAGATGCATTTGCGACAGGTATATTGGTGAGGATGCGGTCAAGTAAGCTTTTCCCTCGTGTTGGTTCGCTCACCACCTGCCGCAGGCCCAATCTGGCAGCTATGTCCTTCAGGACTCGGCCAGCTCGGTCAGTGATGGTGCTACCGAGCCATTCTTGGTGATGGACATTGAAGTCCCCCACCCAGAGTACATTCTGTGCCCTTGCTATCCTCAGTGCTTCCTCCAAGTGGTGCTCAACATGGAGGAGGACTGATTCATCAGCTGAGGGAGGGCGGTAGGTGGTAATCAGCCCATGTTTGACCTGATGCCATGAAATTTCATGGGGTCCAGAGTCAATGTTGTGGACTCCCAGGGCCACTCCCTCCTGACTGTATATCACTGTACCGCCACCTCTGGTGGGTCTGTCCTGCCGGTGGGACAGGACATACCCAGGGATGGTGATGGAAGAGTCTGGGCCTTTGGCTGGAAGGTATGATTCTGTGAGAATGGCAATGTCAGGCTGTTGCTTGACTAGTCTGTGGGACAGCTCTCCCAATTTTGGCAGAAGTCCCCAGATGTTAGTGAGGAGGACCTTGCAGGGTCGACTGGGCTTGGTTTGCCTTTGTTGTGTCCAGTGCCTAGTGGTCTGATGCCAGGTGGTCCGTCCGGTTTTATTCTTATTGTGACTCTTTTTAGCGAGATTTTACAACTGAGTGGCTTGTGAGGCCATTTCAGAGGGCAATTAAGAGTCAACCACATTGCTGTGGGTCTGGAGTCACATATAGGCCAGACCGGATAAGGACGGCAGGTTTCCTTCCCTCAAGGTCATTAGTGAACCAGATGGGTTTTTACGACAATCCGGTAGTTTCATGGCCACCATTACTGATACTAGTATTTTAATTCCAGATTTTATTTAATTAATTGAATTTAAATTCCCCAGCTGCCGTGGCGGGATTTGAACTCATGACTCTGGATTATTAGTCCAGTAACATAACCACTATGCTACCGTACCCTTACCGTACCCTAAAATTACATACATACAATGACCATTTGGAAAATACTGACAACTACAAAAAACGGACAGCTGATGCCAGTCCCCTAGGTGTCCGTAATTCACAGGTTTCACTGTACACCTTAAAGAGTATGATTTTAAATGGAGTAGAGGAGCAGAGTGATATTGGATGTGCACAGGTCATTAAAAGTGGCAGCACAAGTAGATGAGGACAGAAAAAAAGGAAGCGGAATCTTTGGCTTTGTATCTCGAGGCAAGGAGGTAATGGTGAACTTGTATGTGACCTTGATTAGGTCTCAGTTGGTGCATTGAGTACAGTTTTGGGCACCTCATTATAAAAAGGATACAAAAGCTAATGGAAAAGGTTCCATGAAGATTCATTAGTGTGTTACCAAAAATTATGGAGTTTACCAATTTATGAAGAGTCTTGGGAAGATAAAACTGAGAAATGTTACGGGGTGACCTGATACAAGTCTTCAAGATTATGAAGAGTTATGATAGGGTAAATAATGGTAGACGTTTCCACTGATCAGCAAGGTAGTATTCAGAGGACACAAATTTAAACATAATCACAAAAAATAATTAAATGGGAGGTTAGACAAAAATATTTGAACAGATGGTGGTTAGAAAGTGGAATTCTCTGCTACAAATGATTGTTGAAACAAAGGCCATAAATTGTTTTAAAAGGGAATTAGATAGTTGCTTGAAAAAGAAGAATGCTGGAAAGTATGGGGAGCAAGCAGGGGTGTGGGACAAACACTGGCGTAGACATCATGGCCAAATGGCCAGTTTATGTGCTGAAACAGTCTATCATTCTATAAGCTTAGCAATTTGATCTTTAAATTTTCCCAATCCACATGCAAAGGAACCATGTTCAAAACTATGATGTGGAAATTAGTGTAGAAGTACACGGAATTATTTCATTATACCCTGATCCTGAAACATGCAACTGTACTGTACTATGCCACTGTTCTCATTGAATGCTTCTATCAATGTGTGTCAGCAAAATGTACAACAAAATGTAAACCAGTGTAAAATTCTGTAAAATTCATAATATTGGAAAATGAGTTCACCATGTGTTTTTACATTCATTTCCATGTTACAGTTTTGGACCTGGTTCCTTTGTACATAGATAAGGAAATTTAAAGATCAAATCGCAAAGCTTGTTACAAATGTTTTAAAACACTTCACTCTTTATAGCCGAAATACATGGGTTGGAAAAGTGTCATTGTCTCAGCGAATTCAGAAGCATTGATAGTCCAAAGAAGAAAGGGAGCACCCTGTGTGTAATCGTATTTATTGCATCCAATAGTAAGTTGATGGGTCTTACCTTTCAATTTCTCTTGGAATTCAAGAGCACACCACATATCCTCACAATGGCCACCTGGGGTTTAGGAGAGACTTTTGGATTATAATTGCAAAGCTCCTAAGGGTTCAACAGAGGGATGACATTTCATTGAAGGCCAGAGAGATAAAGTCCTTTTATTGGTATCCATACAAGATTTTTCATAATTCCCAAATGTCAGTGGAATTGCCAAAGCAAAGAAAATAATCTGATGAAACTGAAAATATCTCTGGACAGCAACTATCAAGTGTATCCTATTGCATCCAAGCCATCTTAAAGTGGCATGAGAACGGAGTCAGCAGAAAAGATTCATGATCTAGTGAATGGTATTCACCTTACGACCAGCCTGGAGTGCTATCATTGGCTTCAGTACCTCTGGGCTAGCGAGGGGTAAATTAGCCACACTTTCTGTTCTTTATCGCTATCCGGTGACCCCTGCTGGAAATGGTAAGTGTGTGCATGTTACACTTGGCTTGGCTGTAGTTTTCCTGTTGTTCAGTAGTTTATTTCACTCATTGTCAATGCTCACGCATGGATAATGATCAGTTGGATGAGATGCTGCTTTTGTTTGTACATATGTTTGGTAAATAGCTCTTTTTGACTTCAAATTTCCTTTGATCCAATCATTTTTTGAAGAGTATTCTTAACCTGGCTTGTCCAAATTGGGTGGTCCCTCTCAAGCCATTAGAGAGAGAAAAATAAGATAGAGTCTGAAGACAGCTGACAACAAATCACAATATGAAGGTTAATATTCTCTGGAAAGGAAAATCGGACGAGGTGTATAATGGGATCTGATAGCACCCGTTTTATACTATTGCTGATAATTAAAATTACCACCATTGAGAGTAAAAACCCAAGAATGCAAAAATGCCCTTGATATATTATGAGTTTCACAGCAAATTTACAAAACAGCAGCTTATTTTAATATAAAAATCCTAATATGGAGCTAAATCAAAATCAGATTTAGCTAAACTTCTGCTAGCTAGACCTCCTATGCTAATTCTAATTTAACAGTTGGATCTGGCCCAGTACCCAGAAATCAAAAGGTGGAATGACATCACACCTCTCATTGTGGAACTGGTTTGATTACTTTCTGCTGTGACTTTGTCCTCTCAAGCTGTAAACTTGTACTGGCAATTAGTTTTAAGGGTGTTTAGTCAAGTAAAATAGGCCAAGCATGGTGGACAAGAGAAAATAACACAGAAACAACAAGGGTGACTGTTGGAATATTGTCACATTGAACTGGATACCTTATGTACTCGATCAGGAGAAAATATAAATGTGAGAACAAAATGTGAGAAAATAGAAAAAAATTGAATTGAGTCACCATGAACACTAGCAATGTGTTATCATGACATCATGAAATCATAGAATATATGAATGAAGATGCAGCAACTGATTTCAACACAGGCATGCAGAATTTTGTGGGCCTCTCATACCACATACAGAATCTTCCAGCCATGTTTAGAATGTCCTTATTTCTAAAAGATGCTTTCTAAAGGCTATTCTCCTGGTTATTTTTACAATGCTGCTGAGCAGAGTAAATCTTCTCCCAAAATTGGTTATGATGATCAATCCAAAAGTGCAAAAATGCTGATTAACTATGCAAACAAGGACTTATCTGGTATAAATGGTGCACTTTAAATCAAAGGAGCTGTGAGGTGCCTAATTTCAGGGACAAATGTAAGGAATCTTACAACACCAGGTTATAGTCCAACAGTTGTAAGATTCCTTACATTTGTCCACCCCAGTCCATCACCGGCATCTCCACATCACAATTTCAGGGAGACAGTTTAACACTGTGAAGCCTTGCGATACGCATAAACTGAGAGGCCTGAGGATAGGCAAAGGATCTGTCACGCTCTGTCATGCGGGTCGCTGGACTGCTGGATGGGCAAAATGTGAAGAGATTTCCAGCTGGGCTGGGCCTAGGTGGGACTTTGGGATTGAGGCCCGAGTGATGTTGGGAATGGGAAGCAGATGAGTTGGGGGTGAAATTGGTCTTCTGCGGTAGTGCAAAAACGGGTGATCGCAAATCGGCCGCCCATTTTACACCCTGTCCATTTTCCTTTCCATTGCTGCTACTGGCACAGGCACCTACCCACAATATTTAATGGACCCCCATCTCCAGGATTTTTTTTATTCGTTCATGGGATGTGGGCATCGCTGGCAAGGCCAGCATTTATTGCCTATCCCTAATTGTCCTTGAGAAGATGGTGGTGAGCCGCCTTCTTGAACCGCTGCAGTCCGTGTGGTGAAGGTTCTCCCACAGTGCTGTTAGGTAGGGAGTTTGAGGATTTTGACCCAACGACGATGAAGGAACGGCGATATATTTCCAAGTCGGGATGGTGTGTGACTTGGAGAGGAATGTGCAGGTGGTGTTGTTCCCATGAGCCTGCTGCCCTTGTCCTTCTAGGTGGTAGAGGTCGTGGGTTTGGGAGCTGCTGTCAAAGAAGCCTTGGCGAGTTGCTGCAGTGCATCCTGTGGATGGTACACACTGCAGCCATGGTCCGTTGGTGGTGAAGGGAGTGAATGCTTAGGTGGTGGATGGGGTGCCAATCAAGTGGGCTGCTTTGTCCTGGATGGTGTCGAGCTTCTTGAGTGTTGTTGGAGCTGCACTCATCCAGACAAGTGGAGAGTATTCCATCACACTCCTGACTTGTGCCTTGTAGATGGTGGAAAGGCTTTGGGGAGTCAGGAGGTGAGTCACTCACCGCAGAATACCCAGCCTCTGACCTGCTCTTGTAGCCACAGTATTTATGTGGCTGGTCCAGTTAAGTTTCTGGTCAATGGTGACCCCCAGGATATTGATGGTGGGGGATTCAGTGATGGTAATGCTGTTGAATGTCAAGGGGAGGTGGTTAGACTCTCTCTTGTTGGAGATGGAGTGGGGTCACAGTGAGGTTAAAGCGATGGCCCAAGGCCTTTCCAGCAGTACAATGGTTCCCGACTCTTCACTATCTGTGATATAAATTAACAGCAGTAATGGAATATTTGAGGGTTAAGATGCCTAACATTACTTTGTGGCCAGTTTTTCAAAAATCACTACTTCATCTCACAAGTATTGTGTTGTAAAATGTTATGTTGGCTTGCTCCAATTGATATTTTTGAATTAAAATCAGAAAGTTATACTTAAAATCCATGCGAGGTCTATTGCTTCAAGGCTTTGTCTTTATATAATACCCAAGGACGCAAGTATTTGAGGAAAGATGATTCACTGTGTTGCTGTATAATACAGACAGCCAGATCTATTTTTGCATGAGCAATGGAATAGAACTTTTGTTAGCTATTGTGCTGAAGTATATGCATAATAGCCTCTCATATCAGTCCTGGTTATAACATTGTAACTTTTGTGTCAGCCGTGGTTCAGTGGTAGCACTTTTACCCCTGAGTCCGAAAGTTATGGGTTGAAGTCCCACTCCAGAGGCTTGAGCACACAATTTAGGCTGACACTCCAGTGCAGTACTGAGGGAGTGCTACACTGTCAGAGGTGCTGACTTTTGGATGAGAGGTTAAACCAAGTCTTTCCCCTTCTGTGGATGTAAAAGATCCCTTGGCACTATTCAAAGAGGAGCAGGGGAGTTCTCTCTGATGTCCTGGCCAATATTTATCCTTCAATCAACATCACTAAAAGAGATTATCTGGTCATCATCTCATTTTCTGTTTGTGGGATCTTGCTGTGCACAAATTGGCTGCCTTTTTTCCCTATATTACAACAGTGACTACACTTCAAAAAAGTACTTAAATGGCTGTAAAGTGCTTTGGGATATCCTAAGGTGGTGAAAGGCACTTTATGAATGCAAGTTTTTTATTTTTTTCCTATTGTAAGAAAATCATCTTTGTTGTACTCACTGTACTATAATAAAGCTATGCAAGCATTGGTTATCAGGAGGGGTAATCGTAAATCTATTTTGCAGCTGGACAACATGGAGCAGGGTTCCCTGTTCCTGCACCTGGGTTTATTAGATCACCTAGGTGTATTGGATTACCTGGTCATATTGGATAGCCTGGGTGCATTGGATCACCTGGTCATATTGAATCACTTGTGTGTATTGGATCACCTGGACGCATTGGATCACTTAGACATATTGGAAAGCCTGAGAGTAATCACCTGGGCTTATTGGATCACCTCGGCATATAAGATCACCTGGGCATATTGGATCAAATAGGTACATTGGATCACCTGGGTATATTGGATCAAATAGGTATACTGGATAGCCTGGTGAAGTTACAACACAGGACTACATGCATGGTAAACAGCGGAAGCAGCATGCTAGAGACAGAGCTAAGCAATCAAAGCTCTGCAGTCCTGCCACATCCAGTCGTGAACGGCGGTGCACAATTAAACAACTAACGGGAGAAGGATGCATCGTGATTATACCCATCCTCAATGATGGCGGAGTCCAGCACGTGAGTGCAAAAGACAAGGCTGAAGCGTTTGCAACGATCTTCAGCCAGAAGTGCCAAGTGGATGATCCATCTCGGCCTCCTCCCGATATCCCCATTATCACATAAGCCAGGTTTCAACCAATTCGATTCATTCCACGTGATATCAAGAAATGGCTGAACGCACTGGATACAGCAAGGGCTATGGGCTATGGGCCCCGACAACAACCTGCGCCTCTAGCCAAGCTGCTCCAGTACCGCTGAAACACTGGCATCTACCCGACAATGTGGAAAATTGCTCAGGTATGTCCTATCCACAAAAAGCAGGCCAAATCCAATCCGGCCAATTACCGCCCCATCAGTCTACTCTCAATCATCAGCAAAGTGATGGAAGGTGTCGTCGGCAGTGTTCACCAATAACCTGCTCATCGATGCTCAGTTTGGGTTCTGCCAGGACCACTCGGCTCCCGATCTCATTACTGCCTTGGTGAAAACATGGACAAAAGAGCTGAATTTCAGAGGTGAGGTGAGAGTTACTGCCCTTGACATCAAGGCAGCATTTGACCGAGTGTGGCACCAAGGAGCCCTAGTAAAATTGAAGTCAATGGGTATTCAGGGGGAAAACTCTCCAGTGGCTTGAGTCACAATTAGCACAAAGGAAGATGGTAGTGGTTGTTGGAGGCCAATCATCTCAGCCCCCGGACATTGCTGCAGGAGTTCCTCATGGCAGTGTCCTAGGCCCAACCATCTTCAGCTGCTTCATCAATAACCTTCCCTCCATCATATGGTCTGAAATGGGGATGTTCGCTGATGATTGCACAGTGTTAAGTTCCATTTGCAACCCCTCAGATAATGAAGCAGTCTGTGTCTGCATGCAGCAAGACCTGGACAACATCCAGGCTTGGGCTGATAAGTGGCAAGCAACAGTCACGCCAGACAAGTGTCAGGCAATGACCATCTCCAACCAGAGAGAGTCTAACCACCTCCCCTTGACATTCAATGGCATTACCATCGCCGAATCCTCCACCATCAATATCCTGGGGGTCACCATTGAGCAGAAACTTAACTGGACCAGCCACATAAATACTGTGGCTACAAGAGCAGGCCAGAGGCTGGGTATTCTGCAGCAAGTGACTCACCTCCTGACTCCCCAAAGCCTTTCCACCATCTACAAGGCACAAGTCAGGAGTGTAATGGAATACTCTTCACTTGCCTGGATGAGTGCAGCTCCAACAACACTCAAAAAGCTCGACACCATCCAGGACAAAGCAACCCCCTTGATTGGCATCACATCCACCACCCTAAACATTCACTCCCTACAAGATGCACTGCAGCAACACGCCAAGGCTTCTTCGACAGCACCTCCCAAACCCGCGACCTCTACCACCTAGAAGCCAAGGGCAGTGGGCGCATGGAAACAACACCACCTGCACGTTGCCCTCCAAGTTACACACCATCCCGACTTGGAAATATATCGCCGTTCCTTCATCGTCGCTGGGTCAAAATCCTGGAACTCGCTACCTAACACCTTCACCACACGGACTGTAGCGGTTCAAGAGGGCGGCTCACCACCACCTTCTCAAAGGCATTTAGGGATGGGTAATAAATGCTGGCCTTGTCAGCGATGCCCACATCCCATGAATGAATAAAAAAAAAGAAACTGGATCATTTGCCCGTGTTGGATCGCCTGAGCATTTTAGATTACCTGGGCATATTGAATCGCCTGGGCATATTAGATTACCTGGGCATATTGAATCGCCTGGGCATATTAGATTACCTGGGCATGTTGAATCGCCTGGGTGTACTGGATCACCTGGGCATGTTGGATCACCTGGGCGTATTGGATCACCTTGGTGCATGTGGTGCATAGTGAAAATTTGAGCGGCGCCTGATTTTCTGTCCATTAGTTAAGGCGCAGGAACAGGAAAAGGAAAATCTGCCCAAATTTGTCGTATTGAACTAATTGGGAGATGAATTTCTTCAGAACTTCACCCATTCTGTTGACATTACCGTGGCAAAACTTTGGTGAAAACCCTGTTCATGCACGTTATCTCTTAATTGATTCATGCTCCAGAGAGATCAGGCTGAAGTCAATTAATAAGTTCAAATAACTGCTATGTGTGCATACTGTAAACACCTATTAGTTTGAATTTGCATAACTTGAAAATATCTTTTAATTCCAATTGAAATCATGCAAAAAAAATCTTTCGTGCTATTTTACTTAAATTCCTTAATTAAAAATACTGGATAATTTAAACATTTTTAAGCAAAAAAGAACTTTGAATTAACAAGAGTAAACTATAAAGGAAGAACTTGCATTAATATAGCACCTTTCACAGCCTCAGATATTTCAAGCCACTTCACATTTACTTTTGAGGTGTAATTACTGTTGTTTTGTTTTTGAAATATAATAGCCAATTTGTACACAGCAAAGCCTCGCAAACAGCAATGAGATAATGATCAGATAATCTGTTTTCATGATGTTGGTTGAGGGATAAATGTTGGCCAGGGCACCATGGGGGGTAATTTTAGCCTAACCTGTCCAGTGAGAACAGGGCAGGTTTGACCAGAACCCGCCCCACTCGTGCCAGGTGGGTTCGGTTTCTTGCTCTGCATAATCTTTTATATCCACTTGGGAGGGCAGCTTCCAACACTTGAAAATGGCTGATTTTAACTTTCAGCAGTGGTGAAAAATGGGTAGGGTGTATAATAGGCAGCCGATCCACTACACCCTCCAATTTTCATCACCGCCAAAAGTTAAAATCAGCCCTTTGATTTCCAGGCTCCAGAAGCCTAATAGTTAAAAAAATGCAAAAATCTTATAACGTTCAGTCACGTGCTGAGCGATGCCCATTTTTCAATTCAGTCGGTGTACATACTGTCAAATGTCACTGCCATTTTTTAATATACATGTACTGATCCTATTATTTAGTTTTCCGGTACATTTTGTATCAAACAGAATAAATAGAATATTTGTGATGACTTTCAGTTTTTTTAGTGTCATTACAGCCGGGAGTAAAATCATTAGTTGTGCATGCATAAGTTCTTCCCTTCCCTCTCGGTTTCCCTCAGTTACCTTAACAACCATCCAGCCAATCAAGGAGAGCTACACTGAGATTGACTGACAAACAGATCAAAAACTCACTGGAGGTGAGGCCCAGAGGTCAATTCATCAGGCAGCAGTAGAGAAGACTGTGGAAGAGGGGATGAGCTAGATTCGTGAGCACGGGCTTTGAGCATAACTGCCCAAAGTTCTAATGTAAGGTGAGGAAAAAGCAGATATGCCTAATATGGTATGAGGTCAGCTCGGCCCCACACCCCGCAAAACTCCTAAAAAGCCCCTGATTTGGCTAAACATATGCCCTTAACACATATGAGACTTCAGACTCAAAGTTTTGTTCAAATTGGGAGGCTTGGTGGTTTGGAGAAAGCAAATATTCAATTTTTCTTGGCCTTTGTAATTTTTCAAATAGCATCTCTGTTTGTCTCAATGTATAACCCCTTCCAACACTGATGTGGAATTACCTAGTTTGAATAAAATCTTCTATCTGTGGGCTTTGACCACAATATCTCACTCTATGCAGTTCCCAGTTTTCTGTCACTAAACAAATAAAAACATATGTCCATAACTTGATCTGATGTGTTTCATTATGATCAAGGCGAAACCTAAGAAACTTATTTTTCATTGGCTAAGTATAGGTCAGAATATTAGTAATGTAGACATGCCTGGGGCACTGTTCCCAGGCACTCAGAGTTGGAACAGCTAGGATAATGTCAACGGCAATAGCCCTGAAGAAAAAGTAAATTGAGAAGTCAACATTTGCAGGTAACTGTAATAAAGAGTTGAAGTGAGCCTGTAACTACTATAAGCAGACTTGCCTTGGGGTTTTAAAATATTGTGGAGACTGCAGCAGTTAGAAAATTAACCATTATGTTACTGAAGTGATTTTGCTCTTGGACATAGCAGCTGGTTCTTGTTCATTATTAGAGGTTGGGGTGAAATTCCTCTTTTAAGGAAAAATAGGATAATGCCTGCTTTTCTCTATAATTAACAAACCACAATTGGAATTGCATTCTCAGAAATTGCTCAGATGAAGGAGCTAAATGAAATGTAGCTCCTGTGGGGAAGTTGAGGGAGAGGGTGACATGGGAGAGGGAAGAAGCAAGGACTTTTGCGATTTTTCTTCCCTTTTTCATTTGTCCCCATATTCAGTGCAGGGTGCTTCTAAATTTTGCAGTATTAGTTTTGCACTCATGCATGGGATTTACCAATCAAGAGTGCATATGGATAGGGAGGTACTTCCCATTTTTGTGGGGGTGGGGAGACAAGACAAAAAGTCTCCTATAAAAAGATAGAAGAGGCGAGGAAATGGAATGCTGGCTTCATAAAGCAGTAATTATCAAGAGATCTGCAGATGATTCATCTTTCAGATGAGATGTTAAAACTGCTCTCCTGTTCAGGTGCACACAAAAGATCCCATGGCACAATTCAAATCAGACCAGGGGAGATCTATCTGGTATCATGGCCAACATTTATCTCTCAACTAACATCACCAAAATAGATTAACTGCTCATTTATCTCATTGCTGTTTGCAGGATCTTGTTGTTCAAAAATTGACTGCCACGTTTGCCTACATAGCAACAATGATTACACTTCAAGAGCAATTAATTGGCTGTGAAGCAGTTTGGGACGTCCTGTGGATATGCTATATAAGTTTTTTTATCTTTGATTCAACACAGACATTTTATTACACATAGATTGAGGTACTTTGTCCTAATGCCATGTTGGTATTTTTGACAGCTTTTATTTCCATTTACAAGAAACTTTGTTCTTTGTTCAGAAACTTTCTTCTGTGATTAATATGAGCAACAATGACCACACACGGACCACCTGCAACCAGTTTCACTTTCAGGTTCCTGGCCATTCCTACGACCCAGCCCCAACTGCAGCAACTGAGGGGACAGGCAAGAACTGACAGGGCAAGCAAGGCAGTGCTACATCTGTGCCTAACTTGCAATTACAAATCTCACATCTAGGATATGCCTAATGTTGGCTGGCCTGTCTTTCAAGCTGAGAGCAATGGATTGTGTGCTGTGTGTGTATGTGTATGTATGCACACATATATGGGGAGAGGGAAGTATGTATTAAAAAAAAGGAATGGTAGAACCTGTATATAATCCTTTTGATATGAAAAAAACCTGGCTAAAGGTGATGGGAACCTGAACGGGGAATCAGAAGGGAGTAAAGTTGAGAGCAGCAAGAGAGGGGAAGACCCAGGGGAAATTTACAATACAAATAGTACAAACAGTTGTTCAAGAACAAGTAAAAGGGAAAAGCGTAGAGCAGCAGAAAGAAAGTGTACTTTAGGCACTGCAGATAAAGTGAAAACTCGAAGGCATAAGGCAATTAACCCAGCATCAAAGCTGAAGGTCAGGCTAAGAGTTCTATATACAAATGCATGGAGTATAAGGAATAAATTAAATGAACTACAGGTTCAAATTCAAATTGGAGGGTATGACATGATAGCTATTACTGAGACATGACTGCAGGATGGTCAAGATTGGGAACTAAATATACCGGGTCATAAGGTCTACAGGAGAGATAGGGAAAATAGAAGAGGGGGAGGAGTAGCCTTAGTGATTAGAGATGAAATCACTTCAATAATAAAGGAGGATACAAAAAGGGGTAAGCAGCCAACAGAGGCCTTATGGGTTGAATTGAGAAATAGGAAAGGATCTAAGACTATAGTTGTGTATAGGACCCCTGGCAGCAGCTCTGAAGTGCTAGATTGTATAAATGCAGAGATTAGACAAGCGTGTAACAAAGGCACACTGGTCTTAATGGGGGACTTTAACCTTCACATAGATTGGGAAAAGCATACTAGCAACTGTCAGAAATTTGTTGAGTGTGTCCGGGATAGTTTTCTACAGCAGTATGTCCTAGAGGCAACAAGGGGGCAAGCCATACTAGATTTAGTAATGAGCAATGAACCAGACTTAGTTAACAGCTTAACTGTGCGTGAACATCTATCCAATAGCGATCATAACATGATCAAGTTCAATGTAGTGTTTGCAAGGGAAAAAAGTGAATCAGCTGCTAAGATTCTAGATTTGGGTAAGGCCGACTTCAATGGGATGAGACAGAGACTGTCCACAGTAAACTGGGCAAATCTGTTAATGGGTAAAACGACTGATGATCAGTGGGAAATGTTTAAAGAAACATTTAACATGACATAGAATCAGTTTATACCCCTGAAGGCAAGAACTACTTGCCAAGAAAAACAGCCATGGATAACTAAAGAGGTAAGGGACAGTATAAGACATAAAGAAAGGGCATACTAAAAGGCAAAAAATGGCACAGATCCTGGCGAATGGGAGAGATACAAAGATCAACAAAGGGTCACAAAACAGACAGTAAGAGCTACAAAAAGAGAGTATGAAAAGAAACTTGCAAGGGATATCAAAACCAATACAAAGAACTTTTATAGTTATATTAGGAAAAAGTGGGTGGTCAGGAGCAGTGTTGGCCCCTTAAAAACTGAAAGTGGGGATATTGTCATTGACAATGGGGAAATGGATGACATGTTGAACAATTACTTTGCGTCAGTATTTACAACAGCAAAAGAGGATAGCATGCCGGAAATTCCAAGAAAACTAATATTGAATCGGGGACAGGGACTCGATAAAATTAACATAAGTAAAGCAACAGTAATGAAGAAAATAATAGCACTAAAGAATGACAAATCCCCAGGACCAGATGGTTTCCATCCTAGGATTTTAAAGGAAGTAGGTGAGCACATTGCAGATGCCCTAACTATAATCTTTCAAAGTTCTCTAGATTCAGGAAATGTCCCTCTAGATTGGAAAATTGCCAATGTCACTCTGCTTTTTAAGAATGGAGAGAGAGGGAAACCAGGGAATTATAGACCAGTTAGCCTAACATCTGTTGTGGGGAAAATGCTGGAGTCTATAATTAAGGATAAGGTTACTGAACACCTCGAGAATTTTCAGTTAATCAGAGAGAGCCAGCATGGATTTGTGAAAGGTAGGTCGTGCCTGACAAAACTGATTGAATTTTTTGAAGAGGTGACTAAAGTAGTGGACAGGGGAATGTCAATGGATGTTATTTATATGGACTTCCAGAAGGCATTTGATAAGGTCCAACATAAGAGACTGTTAGCTAAGATAGAAGCCCATGGAATAGAGTACAGACTTGGTTAGGAAGTTGGCTGAGTGAAAGGCGACAGAGAGTAGGGATAATGGGTAGGTACTCACATTGGCAGGATGTGACTAGTGGAGTCCGCAGGGATCTGTCTTGGGGCCACAATTATTCACAATATTTATTAACGACTTAGATGAAGGCATAGAAAGTCTCATATCTAAGTTTACCGATGACACAAAGATTGGTGGCATTGTAAGCAGTGTAGATGAAAACATAAAATTACAAAGCAATATTGATAGATTAGGTGAATGGGCAAAACTGTGGCAAATGGAATTCAATGTAGACAAATGCGAGATCATCCACTTTGGATCAAAAAAGGATAGAACAGGGTACTTTCTAAGCGGTAAAAAGTTAAAAACAGTGGATGTCCAAAGGGATTTAGGGGTACAGGTACATAGATCATTGAAGTGTCATGAACAGGTACAGAAAATAATCAATAAGGCTAATGGAATGCTGGCCTTTATATCTAGAGGACTAGAGTACAAGGGGGCAGAAGTTATGCTGCAGCTATACACAACCCTGGTTAGACCGCACCTGGAGTACTGTGAGCAGTTCTGGGCACCGCACCTTCGGAAGGACATATTGGCCTTGGAGGGAGTGCAGCGTAGGTTTGCTGGAATGATAGCCAGACTTCAAGGGTTAAGTTACGAGCAGAGATTACACAAATTGGGGTTGTATTCTCTAGAGTTTAGAAGGTTAAGGGGTGATCTGATCAAAGTTTATTAGATATTAAGGGGAACAGATAGTGTGGATAGAGAGAAACTATTTTCGCTGGTTGGGGATTCTAGGAGTAGGGGGCACAGTCTAAAAATTAGAGCCAGACCTTTCAGGAGTGAGATTAGAAAACATTTCTACACACAAAGGATGGTAGAAGTTTGGAACTCTCTTCCGCAAACGGCAATTGATACTAGCTCAATTGCTAAATTTAAATCTGAGATAGATAGCTTTTTGGCAATCAAAGGTATTAAGGGATATGGGCCAAAGGCAGGTATATGGAGTTAGATCACAGATCAGCCATGATCTTATCAAATGGCGGAGCAGGCACGAGGGGCTGAATGGCCTACTCCTGTTCCTATGTTCCTATAAAGGACCATAGTGCAGGACAGTACCAAAGTTGAAAGGAATAGGAGACAACGGGCATTTTTCAAGATAAATAAAGAAGTATTGCTTAGGTGACTCCAAGCTTTCATTTTAAAAGCCTGTAAATTGTAACTGTTTTAAGTATGAACAATCCCTATAGTTTTGGCACTTGGTTCATTGAGAAACCACAAAGTACATGAAGTAACGTTACAACGTCGTACTCTGGCCTGGAATTTCCTATGTATTTATGCCCAGAGACATGTGCAATCGGGCTGCAAAGCAAATATGAGGCTTAAAAGATCGCAGAAGCGATTTACGCACATAATTATAATATGCCCAAATCACCTCGATCTTTTAAGATCGTCTGTCGATCCCTCTGCTCAAATGCATCTCGGCTCATAATAATGCCCCCGCCCCCAAGCTACATAGCCTTATATGTGGGTTGCCTGCAATTGCCTTTGTTCAGAGGATGTCTTCAAATTACAACCAGATTTTTAGGCACACAGGCACCCGTAGTCACCTGAAGCAGGTGCATATCAGTCGTTCCAGGAAGCATTGAAACCATTAACACAGACAACCATTTTCCAGCTCTTTTGAGGAATAAAAATTACTATTAACCCCTGCTTGCTATTATAATGGTGGAGAAGGAACAGGAGGAAGAGAACCAGAGACAGGAGGCCGGGAGAGTGAAGCACCACCAACAAAGACAGCGCCCCACACACAAGTGCCCAGCCCGATTAGTGTACAGGCCTCAACTTACATGCCAAGAGATGTCCAAGCAGCTGACTGTGCAAAAGGAGGCCATCGGACGACTCCACGACTTGCTCCGTGATGACTTAAAGTCCTGGTCCACATGCACCAGCGCCTTAACTATAGAAATGATGGCCACCAGGGCCATCAATGTTTACAGGTCCGGATCATTCCAGGCATCCACAGGGGACTTGTGCAGGATTAGTTAAGGGGCAGTGAGGGCCTGCATTCGGCAGGTAACTGATGCATAGGAGTGGGAAGTTCATCAGATTTGGCATGTCCGCAATGAAGCAAAGGCAGAGATCTTTAGATTTTGCAGGATTGCTGGCTTCCCCGGAGTGCTGGGTGTGATCAACGGCACTAATGGCTCCCTTTCAGAACCCACAAAGCTACATGAACAGTAAAGGCTGCCACTCCTTCAACACTCAGATGGTCTGTGATGCCCGGGTGCACATCTCGTATGTGAACGTACAGCACATGGGGGTCTGTCATGACGCAGTCATTGTGCGCAGCTCAGTCATTACACGCATGCTTGGGAATGGAGGCCCAGTGGAAGGATGGATCATTGGTGATAAGGCTTAACCGTGGCTGCCGTCGCTTATGACGCCTTTTCGCATTCCACAGACTGAAGCTGAGGAGAGATGTACATGCGTCCACCAGGCAAGAGGTTCAGAGGACCATTGGAGGGTGGGGGGTGCTGAAGAATCACTTCAGGTGATTGGACAGGTCTTCAATACTCCCCAGAGAGGATAGCGAGGATAGGCATCTTGTACTGTGCCATGACGAAAGGTCTTGACATACTAGTGGAAGACCCAACCTAAGCAGAAGATTCTGAATGGTGGAGCTGGAACTATGGGACATGTTCATTTGCATATTAAACTCTAAATGCAAATTTTTACGAATAACTACAATTTAAATGAATTAATTAAAAATCTTTATGAAAGAGAGCTGTCTGTCACTTACCTTGTACTCACCAGCCTCACTCTAAAGGAAATGTTTCTTCCTCCCACTTTTATAGTGAAGCCCCATTGGTTATGCCCCAATTACGTTCAAACCACACTGGCCAATTACGCGGGATAACGCCTATTTTAAGTTTGGGCATATGCTAATGAGATTGGCAAGAAATTTGAGTGCAACTGGACATCAGCAGAATGGGCGCAGGAATGGGTGTACTTTCAGGTGCAACTTCTGGGATGCACCCCAACAGGAAATTCCAGTCCTATTCGTGGAAAGCCGCACTCAACGGGAGTGCAGGTCAGGAATTCGGACGTTCACTTCCACAATTCTTCATTCCATCACTTTAACAGATGGAAATTTCTGGGAAGCACATGTCAAAATTCCTGATGTCCACTCCTGATGGTCGATGTTCCCCACCAGAATCACGATGTTGCAAAATTACCCCTACAAACTGAAATTTCCTTCCCACCATTAAGTATTGAGCTTATTGTTTGAGGACAATGAAAGAAGAAAGACACAAAGAGGTAGGGAGCAAACATACAGAAAAGCTAAAGTGAAGCAAGAAAAAAAACAAACCTACATCCTGCAACAGTAATCAACATATTATATAAAGCAAACCTGTACATTTTTTCAGTGGTTTTCCTGTTGCAGGAATGCAGGTTGTTAGTGATTTTTTTCATAAGTATTTCTAATACTGAATACCAAATAAAGTAAACTTTTGGTAGAAAGTTTGCAGGTGATGCTGGAGTTTGTAATAAATGTTGTTTATCCTGATAACCCACAGGATAAGCACCACCACCAACATATACGAGCTGGATTTAGGAGAACTCAGTGGGGTAATTTTAGTAATGGTATAAACCAGGTGATTTGAAAAGAAAATCAGGAGAGGTGTACAATGGGTGGCTGATTCAATATTGCCCATTTTACACTATCGCTCAAAATCAAAATGACCGCAATATGTTTAATACAGTCCCAACCACTTATGGTGTCAAAGCAATTTACCCGCTATACACGGTGGACAGTGTAAACAAGAATTTTTTAAAAAGCAGGGAGGGAATTTTCATCCTCCATCTCTGCACTTCCCAATCTGTCTAAATGCCCCCGTAATGATCCAAACAGGAGAGAGAGGGATAGATAGCAGTCTGGTCAGTTTAACCTGTAGCGTTGGAAAGCTGAACTGGCCTGAAATGGGCAGCATTCTGGTCAGTTTTACCTTTAGTGCTGGAGAGCTGAACACGGCCGAAGTGCGCAGCGGCACTTTAACAAGGTGCAAACAGCTGCTTGAACCATTGAAAATAGTTGGTTTAAACAGCACCTTTGTAATTGACACCTATGGTAATGGCAAATGGTCAGCGCCATTTGCCCGATGTAGGCAGCTGTCCGGGATAAGCGGGGATGGTGTATGTGGTGGGGACTGTATCTACACAATAGAGAATATTACTTCTATGTCATTTTGTAAAGATATCAGGTTTAATAAAGATTTATTAACATAATAAAGCTATTGCATATCAGCAGGAAAAGTGCATAAACAGTAAATATGTACATCAAAATCTCACAAGAATGAATTTGAATAGGAATGTGGGTGCTCTATTTTGAATAATCCACTGAGTCAAATAATTTCTATTAATACATATAAAACTTTCATTGGATACCAAATATTATGTAGCTTTTGTAAAAAAAAGAATTCACAGTGTAGGTTTTGGAATAAAATTAATGCAGTGTGCAGTGAGTGAGTTTTGGCGATTAAGACTGCACTGTTAATTGGGAAGGAGCTGTTAACAATTGCATCTGATTCTTTTTACTAGACAGTGAATGTATGCATGGATGTGAAGTGCCTCCTGGGTAAATCAAGATTTTCTCAATTATTTTGTTGGGCGTTTTATCATAAACATTGTGCACTACACCGCTAGATTAATGACCTTGCTGACATTTCTACTGCTTAAGTGACAGGCAGCTGGGTTGTTGTTCCCACATTCTCAGGTGGAATACATTTCAAAACATGTTTCTTTCTACAGTGGCGTAAGCAGTTTGATAATAAACTGAGCTTTTCTCCTGTCTGTTTCCAAACAGAGGGATGTGCAGTCCAAGGATTTGTAGGACAAGAAAAGGACCATGAGGCTCAATAAGCCTATACTTTTATAAATGAATATTATGCTACTTAAAAGGAAACATCTGAAAATAATACACAACAACAAATATACAGACAATGTCAAAATAGCACCATGCAATCTTCAAATCTATACAAACGTTTGAAACTCAGGTCTGAACAACAAGCAAGGGCTAATATTCTGAGTTTGCGTTTGCGTTACTGGCTAGGGCCATAGGAACAAGAGTAGGCCATTCAGCCCCTCAAGCTTGTTCCATCATTCAATTAGGTCCCAAGTCCCTTAATATCCTTACCTAACAAAAATCTATCGACCTCAGTTTTGAAATTTTCAATTGACCTACCCTCAACAGCTTTTTGGAGGAGAGAGTTCCAGATTTCCACTACCCATTGTGTGAAGAAGTGCTGCCTGACTTCACCCCTGAACATCCCACCTCTAATTTTAAGGTTGGGGGCATATGGAGAAAGAGCCTTTCCCATTGGCAGTACATATTGGAAAATCTCAGCCACACTTCCCATGTTTTTCCATTAATTTATTTTAGTGGATGGAAAATAATAGGCAGCTTGGGTTGTCAACTTTCCAGGATTGTCCTGGAGTCTCCGGGAATTAAAGATTAATCTCCTGGGCACTGCTATGAGAACCCGGGAGAAAAATCATAGGGGCATTAAAAAAAATTGAGTTTTTTTTCATTTTCTTTGAACACTTTTGTTCAGTATAAAAATATCGGAGATGGGAAAAAAAGGCTCTCTGACTGGGTAGGCTGGTTGGAAGCGGGAGGTCATGTGATGAAACCTCCAGGAATATGGCTAATCACAGTTGGCAACCCTGTAGGCAACATGTCCATCATTTTCCAATATGCGTGACAGCAGGTTAGGCTCCCCAGTGGATGTGCAACCTCGGAAAATTACTTCCATAATAAACCAGTCTTACATAACAAAAATATGTTTCAACTTTATCTATTGGTAACGTATTCTAAAATTGGAGTTTGAAAGTTAGTGGGAATCCAATATTTAACATAATGTAGCTGTTTACTGCTCCTTATGGAATAAGTGCTGAGAAAGAAACAAGGTAATGGATAGTGTACGCTGCCTTTACTTCAACTGGAAACCAATTTTAAATTACGGAGACTGAGGAAAGCATCTTGTTTGGATATTGACTTTGATTTGATTTAAAATGACCCAAGCCAGACCAGAGTGCTAAAATCATTGCTTCTATGAAGAATTTAATAACAAAATGAAATTGGTACAGTCACAGAATCTAAACAGAATGAGCGCATAAATTCTGCCATTTTAAAAACAATTTTAGTTCATCTTCTAATTCCAAAGTGAGCAATACTTCCATTTTTACCTTCCCTAGCCAAAGTGACTAAATATAGATTAGCTTGGATTTAGGAACATAGGAACAGAAGTGGGCCATTAAGCCCCTTGAGCCTGTTCCAACAATCAATGAGATCATGACTGATCTGTATCCTAATTCCATCCACCCACCTTGGCTGCATATCCCCTAATGGCCATGGCTAGCAAAAATCTATCGATTTCAGATTTAAAATTATTAATTGAGCTAACATCTACTGCTTTTTGTGGAAGAGAGTTCCACACTTCTACCACCCTTTGCATGAAGAAGTGATTCCTAACTTCTCTCCTTGACGGCCTGGCTCTGATTTTAAGGTTATGTCCCCTTGTCCTAGACTTCCCCACCAGTGGAAAAAGTTTCTCTCTATCTACCCTTTCAACTCTTTCCAAAATCCTATAAATCTCAATCAACTCACCCCTTAACTTTTTACATTCCAGGGAATACAAACCTAGTTTATGAAATCGCTCCTCATAATCTAACCCTTGGAGCCCTGGTAACATTCTGGTGAATCTGCACTGCACTTCTTCCTAGGCTAATATATCCTTTCTAAGGTGCGGTGCCCAGAACTGTACACAGTACTCCAGATGTGGTCTAACCAGGGCTTTGTACAGCTGTAGCAAAACTCCCTCCCCTTTATATTCTAGCCATCTAGTTATAAAGGCTTTTAGATAATTTTTTGTACCTGATTACTACATTTTAGTGATCTGTGTACATGGAGCCCTAAATCCCTTTGGACCTCCACTGTTCCTAGCTTTTCACCATTTAAAAAGTACTCGGATATGTCCTTTTTTGATCCAAAATGAATGACCTCACACTTACCTGTGTTGAAATCCATCTGCCACAGTTTTGCCCACTCACTTAATCTATCAATGTCTCTTGGTAATTTTATGCTCCCGTCTACACTTCTTACTATGCCACCAATTTTGTGTCATCGGCAAACTTGGATATATGGTTCTCTATTGTGTTGTCTGAGTCATTAATAAATATGGTGAATAGTTGAGGCACCAGCACAGATCCTTGTGGGACACCACTAGTCACTTTCTTTCAATTCGAGTGAATACCCATTATCCCTACTCTCTGTCTTTTACCGCCTAACCAATCTCCAACCAGGTCAATAATTTGCCTTCAATTCCATGAAATTTAATTTTAACTAACAGTCTCTTATGTGGAACCTTGCCGAATGCCTTCTGACAGTAATGGTTCACTAATGTCCTTTAGGGAAGGAAACCTGCCGTCATTACCCGCTCTGGCCTATATGTGACTCCAGACCCGCAGCAATGTGGTTGATTCTTAATCGGCCTCTGAAATGGTCCAGCAAGCCACTCAGTTGTAAAATCTCGCGACGAAAAGTCATAACTAGAATAAAACCGGACGGACCACCTGGCATCTGATCACTGGGCACTGGACACGACAAAGGCAAAACAAGCCCAGTCGACCCTGCAAAGTCCTCCTCACTAACATCTGGGGACTTGTGCCAAAATTGGGAGAGCTGTACCGAGGGAGCAATGCTTTGTCAGAGCTGCTGGGTTTTGGATGAGATGTTAAAATAAGGCCCTGTCTGCCTGTTTGGATGGACATAAAAAATTCCATGGCATTATTTAAAAAAGAGCAGGTGAGTTCTCCTGACGTGCTGCCTAACATTTCTCCCTCAACCAACACCATAAAAAACAATTTAATTGGTCATTCATCTGATTGCTGTTTGTGGAACCCAGCCATGTCTAAATTGACTGTCACATTTGCCAACAAAACAACAGTGACCACATTTCAAAAGTAATTCATTGGCTTTGGAATACCCTGAGGACGTGAAAGGTGCTACTCAAATGCAAGTTCTTTCTTTTTCCATAATTACATTATAAATTTGCAAATTATACTACCGTCCAATTTACTTACAAGAATGAGAATTAGCTTATCGTGTTCCTTTTGGTATTTGTAGCATATCCTCTACAAAACGGATGTTCGTTACTGAACGGAACATGCAGCATCCTAATGCAACTTAAGCAATAATGGAAGCCTTCGATTATAACAGGGTGTAATTGAGTAAAGGCAGCTTCATTGAAGGGTGAGATCAGTATATCAAATCTTTCAATTAAACTGCCTGATTAAACTGCCTGCCACTGAATGACCACATGTATGGTCAATTTTGTTTTCATGAAAAATGGTGAAATATTTGCACAGTGACTGGAAGAGCTGATGGCGGTGGTGGAGCAAAGAGGACAGAGAGTGAGGAGTAGAGCAGCTTCAGAGGAGTGAAAGGCATGAGAGGACAAAGGGCACAAGGTAAGGAGATCACCATTTTTCATGAAAGTATAATTGACCACACATGTGGTCATTCAGTGGCGCAGCGAGCCACTGAATGAGTTGAATTGAAAGATTTGACATACTGATCTCATCCTTCAATGGAGCTGCCTTTACTCAATTACACCCTGTTGTATTTTGAAGCTTTTATTATTACTTAAGTTGCTTCATTGGGATGCTGCATGTTCTGTTCAGAGCTTTTAGTGGTAAGTTTAGTGGTCACAGGACAGCAGGTAGGTGATTGGCTGGTAAGTGCTACAACTTCTTTTTTCCCTCTGAGTCAGGGAAGTGGGTGAAATTAAATTAAAAGCTGGGAGCATAAAATTGTTGGTAAAGGCGTCTGTGCACGCACACCTAACAGACGCCGACAGCATGTAGAGTAGGGAGATTATGATGTGAATCCGTGTGCAACACTGATTTGAAGCAGCCGGTGAAATTTTGGAATTCTACCTAATGCATTGTCTTAACCTTGCACAGCTGAACAGGACTTAAACGGCATGAAGGACCCCCCCACCAGCACTATTTAAAGGGAGCATGCAGGTGTTACAGGTTAGTTGCTGGACTATTTATTTTGGCTGCTGGTGCAGTTGTACATGTTTTTGGAAGTTTCCTATACTTGGCTAAAGTTACAATATTCTATATAGAGAGTGGTCTGGCTGGTCTTGCAGTACTGTTAGTGGCATTTAAATAGTGTGCTGAAAAAAGTTATTTCCAGACGTTGGGCTTCCTCTGGGAATTGAACATCATTCGGAGAATGAAGAGAAGTCATGCAGAGCAGGACAAGCTGATAGAAGAGGGAGAAGGAGGAGGAGCCACCGAGCACTCAGCAGGAGGCCATATCCAAGGTGGGTCTTCAGGAACCAATTCTCTTACCTCAACTTCAGCGATGGCCAGTGCACCAGACGGCTGTGGTTCTCTAAAGAGGTCGTGACTGAAACTGCTGCAGCCACAACTACAGCCTCAGTACAGGCCAAGGACTGCATTGCCTATGGCTGTCAAGGTAATGGTGGCGCTGGCTCCTTTCAGGCTGCTGCTGGAGATAGAAGCAACATCTCACAGTTTGCAATGCATTGGTGTATAAGGGAGGTCACTGAGGCTTGATGCACACTCAAAAACAGATTCATCTCGTTCCCTCTTGACAGAGACAAGCAGCAGGAGTGAGCACGAGGGTTTGCTCGTATTACAGGCTTCCCCACGGTGCAGGGTGCCATTGACACCTCCCCATTCACCAACAGTCCCACACTCCTTACCTTTCCTGTCTCACATGACTATCAAATCGTCCACCTTATGATTACATATTGATTCATCTCTCGGCTCACCGCAGAAATGAAAACCACCAAATGCAAATTCAAATCCACATTTATAAATTAACATATAGATATCCCCACCATCACAGAAGCCAGCCTTCAGCCAATTTGATTCACTCCATGTGATATCAAGAAATGACTGAGTGCACTGGATACAACAAAGGCTATGGGCCCTGACAACATCCCCGCTGTAGTGCTGAAGGCTTGTGCTCCAGAACTAGCCACACCTCTAGCCAAACTGTTCCAGTACAGCTACAACACTGGCGTCTACCTGACAATGTGGAAAATTGCCCAGGTATGTCCTGTCCACAAAAAGCAGGACAAATCCAATCCCGCCAATTACCACCCCATCAGTCTACTCTCAATCGTCAGCAAAGTGATGGAAGGTGTCATCGACAGTGCTATCAAGCGGCACTTACTCACCAATAACCTGCTCATTGATGCTCAGTTTGGGTTCCGCCAGGACCACTAGGCTCCAGACCTCATTAGAGCCTTGGTCCAAACATGGAAAAAAAGAGCTGAATTCCAGAGGTAAGATGAGAGTGACTGCCCTTGACATCAAGGTAGCATTTGATGGAGTGTGGCACCAAGGAGCCCTCGTAAAATTGAAGTCAATGGGAATCAGGGGGAAAGCTCTCCAGTGGCTGGAGTCATACCTAGCATAAAGAAAGATGGTAGTGGTTGTTGGAGGCCAATCATCTCAGCCCCAGGACATTGCTGCAGAAGTTCCTCAGGGCAATGTCCTAGGCCCAACCATCTTCAGCTGCTTCATCAATGACCTTCCCTCCACCATGAGGTCAGAAATGGGGATGTTCGCTGATGATTGCACAGTGATCAGTTCCATTCGCGACCCCTCAGATAATGAAGCAGTCCGAGCCTGCATGCAGTAAGACCTGGACAACATCCAGGCTTGGGCTGATAAGTGGCAAGTAATATTCACGCCAGACAAGTGATGGCAATGACTATCTCCAACAAGAGAGAGTCTAACCACCTCCCCTTGACATTCAACGGCATTACCATCACCGAATCCCCCACCATCAACATCCTGGGGGTCACCATTGACCAGAAACTTAACTGGACCAGCCACATAAATACTGTGGCTACAAGAGCAGGTCAGAGGTTGGGTATTCTGCGGCGAGTGACTCACCTCCTGACTCCACAAAGCCTTTCCACCATCTACAAGTCACAAGTCAGGAGTGTGATGGAATACTCTCCACTTGCCTGGATGAGTGCAGCTCCATCAACACTCAAGAACACTCCATCAACACTCAAGCCCACTTGATTGGTACCCCATCCACCACCCTAAACATTCACTCCCTTCACCACTGGCGCACAGTGGCTGCAGTGTGTACCATCCACAGGATGCACTGCAGCAACTCGCCAAGGCTTCTTCGACAGCACCTCCCAAACCCGCAACCTCTACCACCTAGAAGGACAAGGGCAGCAGGCATGTGGGAACAACACCACCTGCGCGTTCCCCTCCAATTCACACACCATCCTGACTTGGAAATATAACGCCGTTCCTTCATCGTTGCTGGGTCAAAATCCTGGAACTCGCTTCCTAACAGCACTGTGGGAGAACCTTCACCACACGGACTGCAGCGGTTCAAGAGGGCGGCTCATCACCACCTTCTCAAGGGCAATTAGCGATGGGCAATAAATGCTGGCCTCGCCAGTGACACCCACATCCCATGAACGAATAAAAAAAAATTATGAAAACAAAATGAGACTATTCACCCTTGTTCATTCCCTTAATTCCTGCCGTTTGTGAGCCTTTACCTTTCCTAGTGCTCCTACGAGGTGCTTCCCCAGTGACTGGAGCATGCGTGGTGGAAGGCTGCTAACTTTCAATTGAGGAGCATGCAGATGGCCTTGCAGGACGACCTTGAGCAGCTCCGGTCCAGGAGGGCTCGGCTGCAGACTGCACCATCTCGGCCTGGGCTGCAGCAGTCTGGTCTTACTGGCTGACAGGCAACAGCAAGGGCACTGGTGTAGTGGCACAGGAGCAGCAGGAATGAGGTGGCGGCGCAGTGATCCTGGTGATCTGCTGGAGATCAGATTGCTGGATTGCTGTGATGCCCTGGAAGCCCCTTTCAACAGTGGTACCTAGAGCCACGATAGCAGCAGTCTGAGCTTCCAAGGCAGCAGTACGAGCTCATAATTCAGCACTCAGACCTTTGATGGCAGATGTTTGTGCTGCAATGGAAGCTGTGACATCAGTCATCAGACGCTGCATCATGGTGGGTTCCACAGGTGTGCTGATGGAGATGACCACCCGTTCCATGTGGGAAAGGATGGGCTCCAAGCTCTGCGCAAAGCCCCGTGCCAAGTTGGAGCTGGACTCTTCCATGCCCCTTGACATTTTGCGCAGGCTTTCTGGCAGGCTTTCCAGTGCACCAAGCATTTGGTTGTGTATGCCCATCAGCCTTCTTCTGTCACCTGGCCTATCAAAGTCATCATCTGACTCCTCGGTAGCAGAACTAGTATGCGACCTCGCCCTCCGGCGAGCTGGCACCGGTGGTATCCATCCCCCCCACCCAGGCTCCTGTGCACTAATGTCTGGTATCTCACCACGTGCAGATCCCTCCTCTAACCTAGCCTCTAAAGTACACGCAGTGTCAGTATTTGAGCGAGTGTAAGATCGAGTGATGGCGTGTTTTCATCATCACTGAATTCTTCCTCTGCCTCCTCTAACTGTGCCGGTTCCAGTTCTTGGGCATCTGCAATGACAAAGGGACATGGATTGAGTTGTGGTGAGGGGAGAGGAGAAAGTAAGACGTGCTAAGACCATCTGCAACACGTGAGTCAGAAAAGATTATGGGATGAAGAAGAAGTGGGAAGCGAGAAGGAGGATCAGGTAGGCAGAAACCCTCCTCATCAATGTCTCCAGCACCGCCAGTGGCCATGGCCTCAGTGATGACCCTTCCAATGATCCTCAGTACTATCTCCTCCACGGGAGTTAGGACGTGTCGGCGCGTCTGTCCTCCTTCAGTTCTTTCTTGCTGCGTTATCTTGTGCGCCATCTTCTCCTGCAAGGAAGACGGAAGTGTGTCGGTGAGTGTCCTGTAAGATGTTTGGGTGATGTGGTTGTCATGATTGAATAGCTGCCAGTGTGTGTGACCTGTGACTTACGGGTGTGCGGCTTGCAACAGTGGTAACATGTAAGGGTGAGATGAAGATGAAAACTCTAGTGGGAGTAGTTTATAGGCCCCCTAATAGTCGCAATACCCTTAGACAGAGTATTAATCATGGAATAATGGGAGTTGGTAACAAAGGAAGTGCAGTCATCACGGGGGACTTTAATCTGCATATGGACTGGGCAAATCAAATTGGCAAAGGTAGTTTGGAAGACAAGTTCAATGAATGTATTCAAAACAGTTTCCTCAAGCAATACGTCATGGAACCAACCAGGGAACAGACTATTTTAGATCTTGTATTATGTAATGCGATAGGGTTAATTAGTAATCTCATAATAAAACTACCTCTGGGGAAGAGTGATCATAATGTGATAGAATTTCACATTGAGTTTGAAAGTAATGTACTTAAGTCAGAAACTAGAGTCTTAAACTTAGATAAAGCCAATTACATAGATATGAGGGGCGAGTTGTCAAAGGTAGATTGGGAAATTAAATTAAAGGGTTTGACAATTAAAAAGCAATGGCAAACATTTAAAGAAATATTTCAATATTCTCAACAAGTAGACATTCCATTGAGAAATAAAAACTCCATGGGAAAAGTGATCCACCCGTGGCTAACTAAGGAAGTTAAGGAGAGTATTAGATTGAAAGAAAAGGCCTATCATGTTTTCAAGAAGAGTAATAAGCCTGGGGATTGAGAGAGTTTTAGAAACTAACAAAGGACGACCAAAACATTGATAAAAAGGGAGAAAATAGAACATGAAAGTAAACTAGCAAGAAATATAAAAACGGATTGTAAGAGC
Organism: Heptranchias perlo; assembly: GCF_035084215.1. Lineage (NCBI taxonomy): Eukaryota > Metazoa > Chordata > Chondrichthyes > Hexanchiformes > Hexanchidae > Heptranchias > Heptranchias perlo. The sequence goes on from NC_090327.1 coordinate 108,751,464, forward strand.
TTCTACAAGTATGTAAAAAGGAAGAGAGTAGCAAAAGTAAATGTTGGTCCCTTAGAGGCTGCGACAGGAGAAATTATAATGGGGAATCAGGAAATGGCAGATGCGTTAAACAAATATTTTGTATCAGTCTTCACAGTAGAAGACACCAAAAGCATATCAAAAATAATGGGGAACCAAGGGGTAAATGAGACCGAGGAACTTAAAATAATTAATATCACCAGAGAAAAAGTACTGGAACAACTAATGGGACTAAAAGCCGACGAATCCCCTGGACCTGATGGCTTACTTCCTAGGGTTCTAAAAGAGGTGGCTGCAGAGATAGTGGATGCATTGTTTATGATTTTCCAAAATTCCCTAGATTCTGGAACGGTCCCAGTGGATTGGAAGGTAACAAATGTTACCCTGCTATTCAAGAAGGGAGGGAGGGAGAGAGAAAACAGGGAACTACAGGCCAGTTAGCCTGACATCGGTCGTCGGGAAAATGCTGGAATCCATTATTAAAGAAGTGGTAACAGGGCACTTAGAAAATCATAATATGATTAGGCAGAGTCAAGATGGATTTATGAAAGGGAAATCGTGTTTGACAAATTTATTCGAGTTTTTTGAGGATGTAATCAGCGGGGTGGATAAAGGGGAACCAATGGATGTAGTATATTTGGATTTTCAAAAGGCATTCGATAAGGTGGCGCATAAAAGGTTGTTACACAAGGTAAGGGCTCATGGGGTTGGGGGTAATATATTAGCATGGATAGATGATTGGCTAAAGGACAGAAAACTGAGAGAAGGGATCATTCTCAGGTTGGCAGGCTGTAACTAGTGGGGTGCTGCAAGGATTGGTGCTTGGGCCTCAGCTATTTACAATCTATATTAATGACTTAGATGAAAGGACTGAGTGTAATGTATCCAAGTTTGCTGACGATATAAAGCTAGGTGGTACAGTAAGCTATGAGGAGGACACAAAAGCCCTGATTTTCAAATCAAATTGCTGGTGCGTTGGGGGCTGCGAAAATCAGGAATATCCCGAGTGGGTGAGGAAGCCGGCCCCATCATGCCAACTTCCAGGTTTCCCACAGACGTGCCTGTGTGCGCGTGCACTTCTAGAATGCGGTAGTTCCACCGGCAAATAAAGCCGCAGGATAATAGTTAAAGAACCAAACGTACCTCATTGAGGTACTTAAGGTACTTTATTTCTGACATAGTAGATAATTAAACCGATTTTAAACTTACCTGGGCGGCTTTCCCACGGCTTCCGATTCACGCCTGCCCCGATGTCTGATTTCCCCCTGAATGATGTCCCCCTCTCCCCCCGATGTCTCCCTCTCCGATGTTCCTCTCAGCCCCCGATCTCACCCTCGAACTCCCCCTCTTCCCCTGATCTCCACTTCTCCCCCCCACCCCGATCTCCCCCCCCCACCCCTGATCTTCCCCTCTCCTCCCCATCCCGATCTTCAGTGCCCTCCACTCTATGTTCCACTGCCGGATGACGTCTCTCTCTCTTTCTCTTCCCCCCACCTCGGCGTTGCAGCTCCTGTCGGCAGCCTGCCTGTCAATGTAAAACCCGGAAACTACTTTAATCACCATCAATTACATCGAGATCGCGTCGGAAAAGGTAATTTTTTTTATTCGAGTTTGCCATGCGCACCTTCACCCCCTCCCTGCCCCCCTGCCATCCTGCCACCATTGCAAAATTGAGTCCAAACAGTGTGCAAAGGGATATAGACAGGTAAAGTGAATGGGCAAGAAGGTGGCAGATGGAGTATAATATGGGGAAATGTAAGGTTATTCACTTTGGTAGAAAGAAAAGAAAAACAGATTTTTTTTAAATGATGAGAAGCTATTAAATGTTGGTGTTCAGAGAGACTTGGGTGTCCTCGTACAAGGAACACAACACAAAAAGTTAGTATGCAGGTACAGCAGGTGATTAGGAAAGCAAATGGCCTTTATTGCAAGGGGGTTGGAGTACAAGAGTAAGGAAGTCTTATTACAGTTGTACAGGGCTTTGGTGAGACCTCACCTGGAGTACTGCATACAATTTTGGTTTCCTTATCTAAGGAAGGATATACTGGTGGTGCCCAAAGGTTCACTAGATTAATTCCTGGGATGAGAGGGTTGTCCTATGAAAAGAGGTTGAGTAGAATGGGCCTATACTCTCTGGAGTTTAGAAGAATGAGAGGTGATGTCATTGACACATATAAGAATGTGAGGGGGCTTGACAGGGTAGATGCTGAGAGATTGTTTCTCCTGGCTAAAGAGTCTAGAACTAGGGGGCATAGTCGCAGGATAAGGGGTCGGCCATTCAAGGCTGAGATGAGGAGGAATTTCTTCACACAGAGGGTTGTGAATATTTGGAAATCTCTATCCCAGAGAGTTGTGGATGCTGAGTCATTGAGTATATTCAAGGCTGAGATGGATAGATTCTTGGACTTTAGGGGAATCAAAGGATGTGGGGATCGGGCGGGAAAGTGGAGTTGAGGTTAAAAAATCAGCCATGATCTGATTGAATGGCGGAGCAGGCTCGAGGGGCCATATGGGCCTACTCCTGCTCCTATTTCTTATGTTCTTATATTCTTATGAATCATCTGATTCGAAGAGTTGAGTACTGATTGAAAGAGTTTGTTGGTAGGTGGGTGATGGGGCTGTAGTGCGTGGAGCAATGGATGAGGCTAGTGGTGCAGTTGGTAGGAGACGCGACTTGACAGTTGAACTCACTCACCTTGACCACCCGTGTCAAATCACTGAATTTCTTTCTGCACTGCGTCCATATTCTTGGCGCTCTGCTCCTGGCATTGACCTCATCCGCTACTTCCTCCCACTGCCTCTTGAGCATATGTTTGGAGCGCCTCCTGCCATTCTGCAGATATAGGATGCCCCTCCTTCTGTCCATCTCTTCCACCAAGGCCTCTAATGCATCATCAGAGAACATTGGTGCATTTTCTCTCACAGGCGCAGCCATTCTTCCAACTATCAGATCCGAGGAATCTCTGCTCACACCATTTCCTGCAGCCACAGTGTACCTCCCCTTTAAGAGGTGCAGGTTGCCTTTAAGTAGTGCTAGCCACTCCTGATATCGGGCTCCCTGCTGATGTGTACAGCCAATTAATAGCGCAGGTAGCGTTGGCTGCACGCAGCAATCATTTAGATCATTAGGCAGTACGAATATTACGTGCTGCCTGCTTCGCAAACAACGGGCGCGGGTTAATCACACACCGCGATCCCGGCGCCCGTTTTCAGGGTTTATCCAATATAACCCCCCACGCCTTAAGGTTAAATAGCAGGTAACATGAGCATGGTCATCTGGGCTAGTTTTCAATTGCATATGGGGTTGGAGAGGAATTTTTCAGATTTTGTATCTAATTAGCCTTGTGTTTTTATCTAGTTATTTGCCTCTCCCAGGTGATTACATGGCTGCTGGTGGGTAAGGGGTGTGTAATCATGATGCTTCAGGCATCACGACTGTGTAAAGCAGGCTTGATGGACCAGATGGTCTTTTCCTGCCCATCATTTTCGTACGTTCAGCAAAAGAATATATGCTTTTCTTCTGCTAAAAGCATCGAGCTATTGTCAATTACAATATCTCAATGCTTTCAGCAGAAAGAAATGTGTTTTTACCTTAAGCTGAACTACATGCTTAACTCTCAGGGTGAGATATGATAGAGTGCCTCATAAGAAATAGCCTTGAATTAGAAATAGTAGATGTTTTAGAAGCTTTGCTCTCCTGGGTCTTAATTTAGAGTGTTCTAGATGAGCACTTTGATGCTTTGGATGAATTCTACACAACTAACGCACAAGGCTAGACAAAAGTAGAGAGGAACTCAGTCACCTTTCACTTTGCCTGTCTCTGGTGTAGAAAATTAATCTAAGCACTGTCACAATTTCTTACTTAATAGCTTATATACCATGTATTTCAGCAAACATGTATTCTCGTGTACAGCACTTTTAACTTCTAGGGAGGCAGATATATTGTAAATGAAGATTGGTAGGTTTACTACTGAATTGTCTCCAATGGCCAGCTGCTAATGCAATGAGAATACTAAATTCCAATAATGAGGATTGTGTTTGAAACATATAAAAATGCATATATACCAGCCTATCCCAAATCAAATATATCAACATTTTTAACTTAAAAGAGCTACCCTGGGAAACAACCTTCCTTATCCACACCCAACATAAAAACACACATTTTTAAACATATTTAAATGTGTAATAAAGACCTGTAAAAGCCTTCATCAGGAGTGAAATTGAATGGGCTGAAGGTTTACAAGGGATGTTTGCTCAAAGGCATCTAAATAACATTTATGAATTGGATGTATGATGCTCTAGTAAGATTATATAGTACTGAGCTTTAAGGTTTTGAGATTGCAAAAGTGGAATTTTATGCCAACAAGTTTTGGATTGTTCTTTGGAATGTCCTTTTCAATGTTCGATTTTTGAGTTCCCATATCACTTACGTATGGGTTCACCTTTCATACTAGCCTTGGTGATCCCTCATGTGTGAGTTCAGGCAATGAGAGCCCAAAATTGCTAGGTTCCCACTCCATCGCTTGAAGTGTGAAACTGCAGGACTTCTGTCCATTACCTGTCCAGTACCTTGATCTTGTCCCAAATCCCGGGAGTGGGGTCATTTTAATATATGAGTTTGGAGGCCCACACCTATAGAGGTTCAACAGAGGTTGTCGGCAGAAAATCTGAGTGAACCCAAGGCCCTTAAATGGATCAAAGAGAGGATGAAAATATTGTTAATAATTCTTTGCATGGAAACCAGGGTCTGCATTCTGATGTAATCCGACTAGTTTGGTATGGATTATCTTTGTCCCTTAACATCTTTGGGGCCCCCAAAAGGCCCAATGTGAAACAGATTCCTGTACTCAGCATGAGTGGGATCCGCTGAGCTTAAGAGGGGTGAGCTGAGTGGAATTCCAGGGATTACCCAGGAGTGCTCCCAAATATTACCCCAAACTGCTGCCAGGACGTGGGAGAGCGTGGGTGGAATGCTCACAACTCCCTACTCCCTCCCAATTGGGCTTTTGGATGTTGGGCTAATGAGACAGAAGCTCGGCGGATCTGGGTTCCTCCCCAAATTCCACTCTCCCCACGGGCAAAACACCAGGGGCATGATTTTTACGTGGAGCCAGGAAGAGAGCGGGGGGCAAGATACTCGTACGTGAAACCTGGAAGTAAAGTTGGCGGGTCGGAATCTGCGATCACGACCTTATTAAAGGATAAAAATGTTTACTTCCGGGTTCCACACCCAACAGCTAGATTGATTGGCAGGCTGGCTGGCTGTCAGGCAGGAAGGCCTACAGTAGCAGGCTGCAGCCGGGGATCAGAGAGGAGTATTATAAGTATTATTTTGCTTATAAGGTGAAACAGACTTAGATGAAGTCAATACTTTTCTCATTACAACAATATAAGCATGACTGTTTAAGACAATATCATTTTCTCCAAGATGTATTTTCTACATAAGGTCTGAGCAAGATAAATAGTTGATAGAGACTCATTGCTGTGATTAGTTGTTAACTCCATTATCATTGTATCATATGACTACCAGGAAGGTAGAAGGCAAACTAGAGGGAATTTGGTCTTTCTTTTGGTCTAGCAATTCCGATGTTCTCTTAATGTCCTCTTAATTTTTCATTATTTGCCAATTGGAACAGATGTAGGGATCTGTTATTGGCCCAGAATTTACTGGAGCGGGTAATCTCACAGCTTGCCTAGTTAGTTAGACTTTTTCCTGCACCCTTCAGCTAAAAATTTTTTTGCCTTGTAAGTTGCTGGAAGTGCGAGCTGATAACGGTGTGGGATACCCTGACAACAGGGCATCTGGGACCTTGGTGAATGATGGGACCAGTGTATCTCCTTAACCTTAACCTTAATTTAAGGATTGAGAAATAAAGAGGAGGGACTGAGAAGGAGGGTGAATTAGAGTGGGTGAATTCTATATCAAATCAGGTACAGAAAGAGAAATAAAGAGAAGAAAAGAAAGGTTGGATTAAGAGAGAGAAAAAAAAGAGACAGAAAGGGAAAGTAAGAAAAAAAAATTAAATTTTAAAATTTGGCATTTTAAAAATCTCCAATGACAATTCACTACCTGCAGGAATGTAACTTCACACTTTTAATTGTTCACTTTCTGGGTCAGTGAGGTTGATTGGCAGTCATTAACAATGATCACATCATTAAAAGAGTACTAACGCTATTAATTACTATACTTAATTTTCTGTGGTGAGTTTAATGGACAATTAATGTGCAAATGCAGCAACTTCATGAAACTCATGGGGGAGATTAAGGGCAAGATGCTGTTTTCGCGAAGCTAACGGCGGAGCAGCGCAAATCGTTCAATAATTAGTGGCAATTCACAATTCACGGGATATCTCTTCCTCACCTCAAGATGCTGGCCAATCTGCACATTAATAGTGGCATGCGTCAATCAGATGCCATTAATTTTTAGCAAATTTTGGCCCATTATGTTTTGCCATGCATCACCTGAAGCTTAAATACAGTCAGAAGAAAACTGACTGACTTTACATTCGTGGGCCACAGTATAGTAATACCATTTTGAGGTAAATGCTTTAAATAGAAGCAGATTAATAAAATGCAAATCATGAATACTAGGATGCCATTTCTTGCACAGACCTAGAGTCGAAGGTCATATTTAATTGCACATTGGTTTACTATAGAAGTCCAGCTCTCCATTAATTGCTGTGCATGCTCAAAAACAATAAGGTCTTACTACTTCCTCAATTTGAAAGATGATTGCAACATATGGAACCTTTTTATAGTCTCATTATATTACAACTGCAGAATCTAACCTGAAAACCTAATAATGAAAACTTAATAATGCTGTATCTAAACAATAAAATATAATTTGACTGTACCCTATGGTACCTGAAATTATTAACAAAGTAACACCTCCAGCATTTGAATACTAATTTCAATTTGCATTTTAACAACATGCTTTCTACTCACTTTTTAATTGCGCCCCTGACATTAATGTTTCTCCTTTCTTACTCTTAATCAACATACTGTGGATAGATGTGAGATTTGAACTTCTCCTAGGTACCTAAAAAACCATCAATGTAAGCTATTTCACAATCCCCATAATACAAAGCCACATCTTGCAAATATTCCTGTGATAGGAGGCAAGTTAATATGCAGTTCAATTGTTTTCATTGCTTGAATTTAAAAATCCTATGAGCAGCAGTTTTGGGGCAGATAATGTACTTATCTTTTCATTATAATGATTCTATATTATTTTAAAAAGGGGTGAAAATAGTATTTAATTTTGCCAGAAGAATCAATAAAAAAGTAAACTGCATTGAGTATGGAATTGCATAATGCATCAGGAATTCAATGTGCATCCCCCAGAATTGAATCAGCTAAACATTGATAAATGCACAATTAATTTTCAAGTAATGATGTGCTTGGCTCAAGATTTCTATATAATGGGAGTGAATGGGAATACATCACAGCCTAGCTCATTAATTTCTGAAAGTAATGCACTTAGCTCAGGATTTCTGTACGTTGGGAGTGAATGGGAATATATCACTGCCAAACTCAATGTGGTGCAGTCGACTCCCGATAAATGAATATTTGCCCCAAGACTAGAAATTCACTGTATTAAACCACATCCCATTTACTCCTGTTGTACATAATTATATAATTCCTAATCCAAATCAAAAAATAATCCTCAGGCCATTAAATACAATAACTGATTCCACACTCCCGGTAGGGAACGGCACTCACAGGCAGTGCATCGTGCATTGCTCAATTTTCCAACCATTAATTTTCATTGCCAATTTTCTTTTAAAACAAAAAGTTTATATTTAGAGTTGTTTGATGTCCTGTGGCATTTCTTCCTGTAACTACCTCCCATTCTATTTATAAATGAGAGGCAGGAAAAGACCAGCTGGTCCATTAAGCCTGCCCCACACTCTTGATGACTGGAGCATCATGATGAGACATTCCTTATCACCCTCCCTCCCCCCCACCCCACACCCTGCCATGTAATCTCATGGGACAGGCAAAAAAAGCAGAGAAAAACCCAGGGCCAGAAATGGAAAAAATACTCTGGAAAATTCCTGTCCGACTCCTTCAGGTGATTGAAACCAGCCCTGGAGATCACATGAACCAAGTGTTCTCTGTAAAACCACTTACCTTCTATATGATGCAATCTCTGCCCCAGTCAAGAACCAGTCAAGCTCACTCTTGAAGGCAAGCAGTTGGTTAGAATCCAACACACCAGCCAGGAAAAGAAGAACCGCCCAACATCCAGTCAATTCCTGCTTTTGTGTAGTTTAAACTAGTGTCTCCTGGTCCTCCCCAATCTGTTAAACTGGAATAATCTATCAATAGGCATGCTATCCAGCCCTTTAATTATTTTATAAACCTCTATCAGGTCGCCTCTAAGTCTACACTGCTCTAAAGTAAATAGACCCATCTCTTTAAGCCTATCTGATTAACTAAGGTTCTTTAAGCTAGGAATCGTTCTTGTAGCTTTCCTCTGAATCTGGGTGCAGTACTCTAAATGTGGTCTAACCCAGGGCCTGTATAATGACAGAATGGTGTCCTTTAATTTATACTGAATGGTTCTATTTATACAACCCAATACCCTGTTAGCTTTAGCTACAGCTTCTCTGCATTGGTCATGAACCTTCAGTGACCTGTGCATAATAACACCTAGATCTTTTTCGCTCTCAACCTCTTTCAGTATTGTTTCCTGTAAATGATAGGTGTATTCTATGTTGATCCTACCAACATGCATGACATTACATTTATCTAGAATATTTGCTTGATTTTTCGCTCTGGGAAACAAGGATATATATAAAATGGAGGGGGGACTTTTAATGAGAGCTGGTTTCAGGTAAGCAGGGGGCAGGGAGAGCGTCAAACCCCCTGAAAGCATTCATTTGAGGCCTGAGCTATTTTAACTCCTGGGTGTCATTTGCATCCTTCCAGCCAGCTTCCTTCCCAAAACAGACATAAAGAGGCAGATGGCCGTCTGCCAGCAGACAAAGATCGGATGTCCCAGAGGGCACTCAGATAAGTCGTGTGGGAAGGGTTTGCGGCAGGATCTAGGGGTGGGAAGAGGTGAGGAGCTGGGGGCAACAGAAGTCCAGACTTTCCTTGTGGGGCCCAGAGGAGCAGCCCTGCTCATCCTGGCCCCACAAAGATGTTGAAAACTTACCTTTTCGGGGCTCAACTTCTTCCCCAACAGATTTTACTGAGTGGGACGGCCTCAGTGGATGTCCGGTTCAGCCAGTAGTTAAAATGCCATCGGGGTCCTAATAACATCATCATAGGATCCAGATTTGCATTTTCAATGGGTCTCCCGCCTGGGCCCAGTTAAAGCGTTGGAGGGCGGAAATGGAACGGGAAGTATTCAGAGGTGATTTTAACCATGCGACCGCTCTGTTCCTGATGGGTGGAGTGGGTGAAAATCGACTTTCCCACCCTACATGAAATTAACCAACTACTTTCAACGACTTTGTAACTTGATAGTTTAATGGTAAGCAATTGTACTGCTTTCCAATCTCCATATTTCCTTCTTCAGTTGAAGGTGGAGTGCGAGAAAACGGAATCAAGGACAGTCCCTGACCACAGACTTAGCCAAATTTGCCCTCTGTAGTGACTTTGCCGTGCAGAGCATATGAACCACTGATAGTAGTCTCCCAATTATCACTCCCTCGCTCTCTTCCCACCCTGAATTTCCCTTCATACAGCCACAATGACATCTAAGACAGAATTTTTTTTTACATGTGAGCACGAAATTTCTAGGGTCTAATTGGACAGCTGGATGTGGAGAATCAGAATAAATGCTGCACCATGGAAATTAAATTGGTTTGCATTCCAATTATTTTTTTTCTTCCTCTTCACCTTCTGTGCTTGGAAGGCCCAATCCCTCTATTATGGAGGATGCAGCAAGCCACTCTGATTCTGGAAACCCTTTCTTGGAGTAGACCTCAGAGTAATGACCTGGCCAGGCACCAGAAACAGGTGTTTCTGATTTCCAATGGTCTGTTCCACAATGATCCTAGTAGTGCCCAAGGCCGTGATGAACCTGTTTTTGGCCTCACTCCCTGGATTCCGAAAAGGTGTCATCACCCCTGGCTACAGCAGGTACCCCTGGTTTCCTATTAGCTACCCTATCACATTGCTGTGCCTGAGCAGTGCAGGTATCCTCGATTGTCTGAGAATAAATCAATCATGGCTAATTCCTGGGTAGCGAGCACTGACATGCAGAATGAAGTGGCCATCTGGACATTCAGGGAATTAAATCCCTTCCTGTTCATGAAGTTGATGGGGCTTTCAGTCAGGGCCCTTCTAGCCACACGAGTGGCATCAATAACACCCTGCACTTGTGGGCATCTAACCATTTGGAAGAAGATGATTCCTTTCTCTCTCCCTCTCTCTCTCTCTCTACTTTGTTGGGTTCATGTGGAACTGAATGAACTCAGAGGTGTGCATGAACACAGCATCTGTGACATGTCTAATGCAACAATGCACTGCTGACTGACTGATGTGCCGAATGTCACCAGAGGCCTCCTGGAAGCATCCAGATGCAAAATCATTCAGTGCCATGCCCCTGGTGAAAAGAGGCTGCAAGCAAGGATCTAACAGCTTGCATATCTCTGTCACAGTGTCAAGGAAAACTCAGTCTTCTCAGGCACTGCCTAAATGAAAACTCTGGATAGGTCCTCTGTGATCAGTAGACTCCGTGGCATGAATACCTAAGGGTCAGGTGTTGCCTGTGTGCATGCTCCCATGCTCTCCTAGCATCCATTTTCCCCTCTTCCATGTTCCCGTCATCCTTCTCCGCAATGCATAGGAACAATGGATAAAAATCCATTATTTCCCAATGCAAACATTCCTTTAAATTCTCACAAATATTCGGAAACTGCTGCTTCAAAGGAGTGGAAGTAACTCCCAGCCAAAACAGTCTTACAGAATCACAGCCCGCCAACGCACATGTGAATAGGAGCATCCGAAAAAAAAATCACAACCATTTAAATATCATATATATAGTCATCATGTGACATCACTCCTAACTGCAACCAGCTTTACTTCATTTCTGTTGATTGTACGTCAGGAACAAGGCCCACCTATAAAAACAGAGAACCGGCTTTCCTCACAGGTAGCATTCCTACAGTGTAGGTCTGTAGAAAATGTGTGTCGATTGTCCAGAGAGTACGAGCAAGGCATTTTACTGATTTTCTGCTAAAGATTTTTGTTTCTGTTTGGAGGTGAGCATCTCAAATACTTGAATCCATACCGAGGGAGAGGCTTGCAGTTACAATCCTTATTGATGGTACTCATTGGAATCCCACTGTACGTAGCATATTTGGAGGAAGAGGAGGATAAGGAGGAGGAAGATGAGCACCTTTTGAATGCCAAGGTGGTTAGGCAGCACATGAACAGCAGGGCACTTAGCTATATTCAAGGGTTTACTAGTCTCACAGAACATTTTTAGGCCTTATTGAGGACCAGTTCCAGCAAAGGCTTTATTTTACTAGAGAAGTGGTGAGATCTTTGTGCTCTGTTGGAGGATAACCTTATGCCACAATTCATGACAAGTATGGGCTTCTCTTTGGCAGTGAAAATCATCATATGCTTTGAATCTCTTTGCATCGGGAGCATTCCAGGTTGGCACAGGTGGCATGCATCGGGAGAATTCCAGGCTGGCACAGGTGGCATGCATCGGGAGCATTCCAGGCTGGCACAGGTGGCATGTTAAACATCTGTTATCAATGCACAGGTGCATTTAACAAATGACACATGTGCTGTTTATACAAGCCAACTACTGTATTAAATTTCCCATGGAGATCAGGAATGTCCAGGCTTGAGCTCTTGGATTCTACCATGTAGCAGGATTTTCCAAACATTGGATTTGATATCAAATCAAGACGAGTACACTAGATCCTGTGTCCCTACTTTTTATCCTTTATTTAATTAACAGATTCAAGAACCCATGAGCTAGTGATATATCTGTCAGGTGTTTATTAGTTAAAGACAGCACATTGATTAGTACATGAAAGCAATATGCATATGTACTCACAAGTAGGATGTCCATTGGGGTAGTACAAGTTTACACCTCACCAGGCAGTTTTTAATCTTGAGTCTCATCAAGGGTACATTGCATTCCACTTTCTACTTTTACTATACCAAACCTATTTTGGTCACAGGATATGGAGTAACCCAAGCCCCATGTGCTATTCCTTTGTTTAAGACTGACCTACATTGCATCTGTCCACTTCCCCCATCTCCAGGTAAGATTTATATCATGTTTCTCTTACATTACTCTGCTAAGCTCATTTCAGCACTTTCTCATCAGGTCTGTGCCTGTCTGTCCATGGCAGTACATCAATCCTTACTCTATCACAGTTGTGTGATAAAAGTTCCATCTAAGCTAAGCATTCTACTTATCTATAATTAGATTTAACCAATACAGTGGTTAGTTATATCTATGCCTGTTATTTTTAATTCTGCGTTCATGTCCACTCTTGTTCAAGCAGCCTGTTCTGTATATTCAGCAGAATTCAGTTAGTCTCTTGTTGGAGTACATGTATTCTCTCTCTCTCTACACTCACTGTAGCTCTCTTATACTAACTAACCTACAATGCTCTTTATCTATGCCAAGCTGTTAACTTATATTATACACTATCCTAAACCAAAATGCATGGGGTTATTGATGGGATTCATGGAAACCTTCATTCACATCCTGGCAGAAATGTCCCATATAGGAACAGGAAGGGTTATTATTCCATCAATGTCCAGCTGGTGTGTGACAATTGGCATTGCATAATGCAAGTGACTGCCAGACACTCAGGAAACTGTTATCATGCATTCATTATGAAGGAGTCATTTATACCATCCTTTTTTGCAGATGAAAATAGAGTAAAGGATTGGCTGTTTGTTGATCAACCGTTGCATTGGTTACCCATTCCTCTGCCTCATCCTAGCACAACCTCTGGGAGGTGATATAACAACCTCCATGCTTTCACAATTGCCATCATAGAGATCACCATTGGCATTCTGAAGCAGCACTTCTGATATTTGGATAGGTTACGTGGCGTGCTGCAGTATCGGCCTGCTAAATCTGCTGTTGCTTATTGCATCCTTCACAGCATTGCCATTTAAAGAGGTATCCATCTTAAGGAGCAACCACAGGACGCATAAATATCAGATTCAGATGACTAGGATGCAGAGGAGGAGGAGGAAAGACCCCCACAGGGATTTTGGCAGGTACAAGAGAACATTGTGAGGCCTTTACCGTAATAACCTGCTCCTGAGCAATTCACAGTACTATTGTAGTCCCCCCCTCATAACCAACATGTTTGCCAAACCCACCAATAAATGTGGAAAACCATGCATCACTTCCAAACCACTATTGCTTGCTCAAAAACACCTTGCATCTCTGCCGTTTCCTCATCAAATCCACATCATCATCCGCTGTTTCAATAGTTATTTATTGTGAATATTTACAAAAGTGTCTCTGAACCTATTTCTTCCCACCATAGTGCTTTCTTTTATTAGTTGGTTGATGATGTGATCACTTAGATATTCTCACGTTTCTTCTCAGGTTGTATTAGGAGCATGTGTGGTGGTTGGCAATTGCACATTTCCATAAGAGGCTCCTGGCTTTGAGGCGACTCTCAATGTCTGTTGGCCAAGCCCTGAGGGGCCTGAATCAGATTGTGGCACTTCCACTGATTATCTTCAGCCTGGCTCTGTCTGCTTATTTGATCTGGTGAAGTTATTCTGGGTGGTAGAGTTTCCAACATGAAAGATAGAGGCCGAAACTTCCTGGAAGGTTTCTGTGTAACTGTGGCATAAGAGTAGAGTTGCACCCTTTCCTTACGAGGGAATTCGTGCTTAACTGTTTTGCACCAGTTTACTGCCGAAACATCACTACATGTGAATTTGCTCAATCACTTCTGCCACTCAAGTTAAGTCTGCCAAAACCCCACTTAGCTTATCAACATAACTCCACCCCCATGCAAAAGACCAGACAATGCGAGTTTCCTGTATTTACTCCAGTTATGAATGGATGTAAATTTATGCTGAAAATTTTAGGTGCAGCAAGACCCAAAGTTACTATTTCTACTGTTCTAGAGCGATTTTTCTTAGCATTTCATTTTCTCCTTACTGAGACCTGCACTATATTTTCCATATCTTTTTTTTCTGGCATCAGAATCTGTTACATTAAAAAGAGAAAAACTTCCACAATTTGCATTTTCTTAAACATGCTGGGGTAGAGTTTCCACTTTGGGCGCAATCAACAAATTGGGCGCAAATTGCATTTGAAATTGCACTGGTTAGATTATAGTTCAACTAGCGCCATCGGGCAGTGTAATAGAACGTAATTGTTTATTTTTTTTCTTTGCATTAAAAAATATTCATTGATGTATTTAAGAGTGGCAACTTGTTACTATTAATACAGCTGAAAATGGATTTATCACAAAAAATAAGCATTTTGAATAAGGGTGCCTTGTCCTCCACCTGTGAGTAACCTGATTTAAAATCACTGAAAATGACTTTAAAAAAACTATACTGAACCATTTAATAGTTTCATTGGTGTACTAGTTAGTTTCTTAGTAAATTAAGTATTTCTTAATCTGTAATAACTTTTAAAAGGTGCCTACAAGAGCCTGTGCACCTAAGAAAACAAGCTTAATTTGAAGTCTCTCCTCGAACATCTGCAAACAGACTCAATCAATGGAAACCCACCATCCTCGTTATTTTGATCTGGGGGCATGGCCAGTTTTGTGGGCGGGGCCACCTTCGGGCACAATGGTTTTTGAACCAGTGTTAAAGATCGAGGAAACTTGATTTACACTTGACTGTAATTTATGCTTTTCTGCGATTTTCCACAGTCTTTTGTGTTGGTTCGGGCAGATTGCACTGATAAAACCAGAGCAATCGAGCAGAAACTCTACCCAGCTATGCCTAATATGCATAAATGATGGTTTGAGGGTGTCAAACTTTAATTTTCAGAACATCAATAAGAAAAAGAGGGACTTAAAGAAGGATGGTGACTTATGTTCCATACTTTCCTTGGGCCCCAATTGTTTACACTTATTTCTATTTGTTTCACGTTTGGTTTTTACATTCCAGCATTTGCTGATAACATTCTCAGGAAATTTCAATGTAAGTTGCCGTTGCCAGATCGGCATAAAAACAGACATAATTTTTATCGTCATTTTAGCGTAAGTGCAATCCAGGAAATTGCTGCCCAGAAACGTCACCTTTTTGCTTTCCTGCTGGAAGCCTCCATGTCACTGTTCCTTGTGATTTGTGTGGGAGCAAACCCCAATGAGGCTACAACATTGTTGAAGCCCCTATCCATAGCTCTCTTCTTCGGCTAAACTCATTTGATTAACAGTTTTTGATTGAAACTGTTGACCAAGGCTTTATGGCTTCAGTCTGAGCATTTAGGAGGTAGGCAAAGGCTGGCTTAATGGCCTTTGCTGTTAGGGGCTGCAGATTCTGCAGATGTCCTTGGAGCGGCCCCTCACTCCAGTGTGTACTTCATACTTTGGAATCCTTGTGATAGCACCCGACACATTTGAGAGTTGGACTCCCCCATCCTATCCACCATGTGTTGGAAGCTGGAAGGCACTTCCCCCATTAGTCTTTCCTGTTCAGTAAACATTCTTTCTTTAAAGGCTGGGCACTGGAGATCAGGATCTCTAACTTCACAAACCTGTGGATGAGGCACTGCGTCTTCTGTTGAGGGACGTCCTTTCTCACATCCACCTGCTCCTGCTCATCTGTGCTCAGTTCATCAACCAGTGACCTACCCTCGAACTAACTATCCAGATGGGATGGTCATGTTTCTCAGCTGCTGCTTGTGAGTGTAAGATGCAGTACCAGCTGAGGTATCTGTGAACTGCTCCTGAGAGGGACCCATTAGTTCTTCATGGCCCATACCTGCGATTACATGAAGATGCAACAATTAGAAGAGAGCACTATGCTAGACTTTAAACACAGCTGCCCAGGGAAGACAGCTGGCATGCTGTATCAAATGGTTCTCAGCTTGTGTGGTGATGAGTCTGGTCAGAAGTATGAACAAGTACTGTCTGTTTTATACAAACCTTGCCACAGGGACATGGTCTCCTGCTCGACCCTCTCTGGCCCCCAGAAGGTAATCATGCTCCAGACCTCATCACAGCCTTGGTCCAAACATGGACAAAAGAGCTGAATTCCAGAGGGGAGGTGAGAGTGACTGCCCTTGACATCAAGGCAGCATTTGACCGAGTGTGGCACCAAGGAGCCCTAGTAAAATTGAAGTCAATGGGAATCAGGGGGAAAACTCTCCGGTGGCTGGAGTCATACCTAGCACAAAGGAAGATGGTAGTGGTTGTTGGAGGCCAATCATCTCAGCCCCAGGGCATTGCTGCAGGAGTTCCTCAGGGCAGTGCCCTAGGCCCAACCATCTTCAACTGATTCATCAATGACCTTCCCTCCATCATATGGTCAGAAATGGGGATGTTCGCTGATGATTGCACAGTGTTCAGTTGCATTCGCAACCCCTCAAATAATGAAGCAGTCCAAGCCCGCATGCAGCAAGACCTGGACAACATCCAGGCTTGGGCTCATAAGTGGCAAGTAACATTCGTGCCAGACAAGTGCCAGGCAATGACCATCTCCAACAAGAGAGAGTCTAACCATCTCCCCTTGACATTCAACAGCATTACCATTGCCGAATCCCCCACCATCAACATCCTGGGGGTCACCATTGACCAGAAACTTAACTGGACCAGCCACATAAATACTGTGGCTACAAGAGCAGGTCAGAGGCTGGGTATTCTGCAGCGAGTGACTCACCTCCTGACTCCCCAGAGCCTTTCCACCATCTACAAGGCACAGGTTAGGAGTGTGATGGAATACTCTCCACTTGCCTGGATGAGTGCAGCTCCAACAACACTCAAGAAGCTCGACACCATCCAGGACAAAGCAGCCTGCTTGATTGGCACCCCATCCACCACCCTAAACATTCACTCCCTTCACCATCGGCGCACAGCGCCTGCAGTGTGTACCATCCACAGGATACACTGCAGCAACTCGCCAAGGCTTCTTCGACAGCACCTCCCAAACCCGCGACCTCTACCACCTAGAAGGACAAGAGCAGCAGGTACATGGGAACAACACCACCTGCACGTTCCCCTTCAAGTCACACACCATCCCGACTTGGAAATATATCGCCGTTCCTTCATCATCGCTGGGTCAAAATCCTGGAACTCCCTTCCTAACAGCACTGTGGGAGAACCTTCACCACACGGACTGCAGCGGCTCAAAAAGGCGGCTCACCACCACCTTCTTAAGGGCAATTAAGGATGGGCAATAAATGCCAGCCTCGCCAGCGGCGCCCACATCCCATGAATGAATTTTAAAAAATGCTCACCATTCTCCATGACACTCTTTTCAAGTAAGGTGAGATCACGCTTTGTTGCCCGGCCACCTCCATTTGCATTTCTTTCCCTCCATTTGTGTTCAGTCTTTCTCCCTCAAAAGAATAATCCTCCTTCAATGCTGCCATTCACTGGTTAATAGTGAATATCAGCAGATTGTGAGCATGCAGGAGGACTGTTGGGATGGCTGTCAGCAGGATATCATTTGCCTCCATGTGATGACGGAATGGTAGTGCAACAAGGGATATGGTGGATGGTCCTCACTTTAGATGATGTTCTATAACAGGAGAATGTCACAAGAACCTAATGGGGATGAGGTGCTGCGACATGCCTCCGTTAATAGATGCGGCTCATATACCTGCCTACCTTTCCCCTCCCAGTAACATCAGAGAGCTTTTTTTAGCACTGTAGCCAAGATCTGTGCAGTGTGTCACTTGCATTAATGTACTCTGCCACCTGCTGCCATGCCCTTTTCGCTATCGCCTTTGAACACCTTTGGACCGTAGTGTACAGCATGAATAAAGGACATCCCTCCTATGATTTACTTCCTGCAATATTAATTCAATGCTTTCCTCCTCAAAGGTGTGCGCCGTATTTCCAGCAGATGTTGGCGCAGACATTGGGGAACTAAGCACAAGATTGCAACAGCAACAAAAATATTCCTCTACTGTAAAGCAAGCTAGAAATGAGCAATTCCAGACCTACATTCTACTCTCTAATCACATAAATGACAACACAGGTAATGAATGTGGGACAGACTCAGGGAGTGAAGCCTACACTGCCCCTTTAATGTGACACAGGCCTTTAAGGCCTGCACTACAACTGCCATTCTCTGGGGCTCCTGGGCATGCACTCTGTACCATGTTCCCATGGGGCACGGAATGTTCATGCAAATCACAGGGGCCAGTACATTTGCGTACTTGCAATAGCGTACTTTTGGCGCACAAAGCTGCAATTGTGTCCTAACCAGCAAAAAATAGCCCTATAATCTTAAGATAAAAGAGAGGTTGAGCCAAATATTTAACTGCAGCCTGAGATTTACAAGCAATTTATGACTTCAAATTGATGTCAGCTATAATTACAAGCAACTATAATTATCTGTACTCCCACAGGGAGTTCTTGAGCAGTGGCCTTGAAGGAACAGGCCAGATTAGCAACTTAACATCACAATCATGTTCAGGACCCCAAAGTACCTATGAATAATGCCATGGAAAACTGCTAGTATTTATGTGAGTCCATCAACATGTGGCAAGGGTGAAGGGCTGTTATATAATGTAGCTGCCAACATGTTAAATAATAGATGATCAGGAACTTCAGTAAATAACATCTATTAGTCTACATTCTCTCCAATACCAATTCCTTGATGGTTAGAACCCTGTAAAACTATTTCAATTCAGACTATTAATTTGCAGAGCTGTATTCAAAAAGATATATAAGCATTGTGGACTTGGGTCTCTGCTGTTCTGATACCAGGATGCTCATGAAAGAGAATAGCTATGGTCATTATTTTATAACATGAAGGGAAATTATAGCTACTGAGACCAATGCCTGCAAGAAAGAATTACAAATACATGGCCCCAAATAAGGAGTTACAAACCTTATTCCCCATATTGTCTCTTCTTATTGGAATAAAAATAAAAGCAAGTTATTTTACAAGTTATATTTTCAAGAACAAGAGTATAAAGAATTGTCACACTGCCTGTACTGATGGAATCAACAGTTTTACAAATCACTGCATGGCCCAGAACAAAAAGCTGAACTCAGAAAATTACAATGTGGTTAGCGCTGGGTCAGTCGTATGGGAGGGAGTTCTGCTCTGCCACACTTCCGGCAGCAATCTCAGCAGGCAGGAAAATCTATCTTACGCAGTGAAGAGGGATCAGAGATAATTTGGGGGGAGGGGTAATCAAATGCAAAAATAGGAGGGTAGGGATGGAGAAGATGGTATAATTATCACCTTCACCTCTGGGCGCTCATCTGGTGGATCAGACCGTCCACTCATTGTGAAAGCCGCCCGATTTTTGTCCCATTGAAATTTACTCCCTCGGCGGTGAAGGTGACAATTAATTTCAGTCTTGGGAGTGCAGTCTTGACTCCAGCCCCAGATTAGATCATATTAGGTAATTGCAGTGCAAACAAGTCCATCTCCCATGCATGGAATTAACACCAATTCTGCAGCAGTACTGCCACCTCAGTAACCTGTAAACACCATTGCAACCTGCACTGAAGCATATTCTCCATCTGCTCCAGTAACAAACATGTGTAAATATTGGCATCATAGTATTTACATTGCTGCAATAAGCAGAAAATATTACTCATGTAAGCAGTTACTAGCTTTACAGTTTAGATAAACAGAGGAGAAGGGTCAGTTGCATCAATGCACTGTTGCCAGACTGCAAAAACTATTACGAATGTGGATTTTTTTTTCCCTTGGGTGAGAGCCAATTATTAAGATCCAGCTGAAAAGTGTAAACATTACATTCTGAAACAGAGTTAATTATTTTAATCCCAATTAGGTTTAATTTGCAGTGCATTATCCTTTATAGTCAAAGCACACAAAACAGTTCCTAAAGGAAAAAACATAAATTTAATTAGTTAAGAAATTTAAAACTAGAGTTTATCCTTAAAGGGACGGTTTCATTTTAACGTAATGAAAATGCATGAAGTTCGTATGTACAAAACTTGGTCAGTCTATATTAACAGTCAAAAAACAAGTGAACTTTAACAAATTTCTCAGAACTAAACATTTTGTCGTTTCTAAATAACATTCACTTGTTTCAATCTTTTTTTACAGGAGGCTTATATCTTTTTTTTCTAAAATCAAGTTTGGATCATCATGTCCAGCAGTCACATTTACCTTCAGATACAGAGTCACTGGGCCCAGCAAAAGCATTAGACGCTGTATCGATGAACTCTTTTAAAACAGAACTGCATAAAATCGGGTTGGGAAAGGATATGAAGGTTATGGAGACAAATATAGATGGAGCATTGCACATTCAGGTCAATTGTAGATACTTTCTCAGGTTCAGTGATGTCGGTCGCTCCTGACGTGCTAAATGGTATTTGTGTTACTTTTATGGAGTTGACACACATTGTCCTATATCTACTTGCACAACAGTGTGACCTGGGGCATAATGATAATATCCCCATGTGATCTGAAGTGGATAATTCTTCAATCTCTCGGAAGGTGGAATGATGAAACAAAGCTAAATACAGAACAATAAGCTGTTTTATTTCATAGTAAAGTGGGATTATAGACAACACTAATGATCAGACTCATTTAATTCAAACAGTACACCTTGATATAAAATAAAGAACACACTGTGCTTCCTTCCCCACATCAGTAGGTTGTCCTACTTGACTTAAACAAGATGTCATCTAACTGTTCTTCTAGCATTTCTGACTTTCTAAGCCTGCCTAAAGTTTTCACAGATTTTTCTTTAAAAGTCTGACTGTCCTCTCAGCTTTCAGGTTTCAAAAAGCTTCTCTTCCTGTGTGCCTGCCTCTCTCTTTTATTTCTCTTCCTCTTCACAGACAGACAGGTAATCACAAGGTTTCCAACACAATTGGTGTGAGGTGTTTTTCAATTACTACATGCTATCAGGTACTTACTGATTTATTGTTTGAACTCTGTAGAACACAAATACCATTTAGCACGTTAACTGCCTTTCATCTTTTAAAAAAAACTTGAAATTACATTTTTCCTACAAAAGCATAATACAAGGGAGCAATATAAAAAATAGCCCAGAAAAATGTGAAGTGATACATTTCAGTAGGAAGAATGAGGAGAGGCAATATAAACTAGAGGGCACAACTCTAAAAGGGGTACAGTAACAGTGAGATCTGGGGGTATGTACACAAATTGTTGAAGGTGAAAGGGCAGGTTGAGAAAGCGGATAAAAGAGCATACAGGATCCCGGGCTTTATAGATAGAAGCATAGAGTATAAAAGTATGGAAGTCATGATGAACCTTTATAAAACACTGGTTCAGCCACAACTGGAGTATTGTGTCTAGTTCTGGGCACCACACTTCAGGAAAGATGAGATGTGAAGGCCTTAGAGAGGGTGCAGAAGAGATTTACTAGAATGATTCCAGGGATGAGGGACTTTAGTTATGTGGATAGATTGGAGAAGCTGGGATTGTTCTCCTTGGAAAAGAGACAGTTATGAGGAGATTTGATAGGGGTCTTCAAAATCATGAAGGGTCTAGACAGAGTAGATACAGAGAAACTGTTCCCATTGGCAGAAGGGTCAAGAACCAGAGAACATAGATTTAAAGTGATTGGCAAAAGAACCGAAGGTGACATGAGGAAAAACTTTTTTACACAGCGAGTGGTTAGGATCTGGAATGCACTGCCCGAGGGGCTGGTGGAGGCAGATTCAATCATGGCCTTCAAAAGGGAACTGGATAAGCACTTGAAAGGAAAAACTTTGGAGGGCTACGGGGAAAGGGCGGTGGAGTGGGACTAGCTTTACTGCTCTTGCATAGAGTCGGCGCGGACTCGATGGGCCGAATGGCCTCCTTCCATGCTGTAACCTTTCTATGAATCTATGATTTTCAAATTCTTTGGATGCAAAAATAGTCCAAAAAAATCCTGTAAAATGTGACACAGAGATAAATAAAATGTCACAGTATCATAGTATCATGGTTTAATACAGGAAAGAGGGAGGCTATTCGGCCCATTGTGTTTGTGCCAGCTCTTTGCAAGGCTCTTGTCATCCATGGAAAGCAATTTACCGGGGTTAACAAGTAGATATAGTTATTCTGGAGTTTTGCTTGATTACCTTTGGAGAGTCAAGAAAAAATTATGCAGAACTTTCTCTCAGGAGTTTCAATGGGGTAGAAATTGGTATGCATTGCACCCATTTTTTGGGCATAAAACAGATCAATTCAGCAGTGGGACAGCCTGCATCCAATCTGCACAGGTGTTGGTCCCACTCCTAAATTTGTGGGGGCCCTTTTTTTAGGCATCCTGGGTGCATGTCTTCGCTTGGGCGAGCTGCATGTGGAGGCGTGACCAGCACCAGCATCTTGCACTGAGTATGCTGACGAGGACCAAGGAACAATTTCCATCGATCGTTGGGCCTCTTGGTTCGGGCACGTGCTTGTCCCCAACCAAAATCTACCCCAATAAGTCCATAGAGGCCACAGTAGGATAGATTATACATGGTCTGTGAAAAGAGTGGTGATATGGAGCTGAATGGCCTTTTCTCATTCTAGCCTAGAAATGACTGTTCATGCGCTATTCAGGGACTTACTACAAGTCACTTAAAGTTTTTGGGAGTAATAAAGTTTGCTGGTTTATTCTTGATTTTGGTATTTTCAATCTGTGAATTAAAACGTAGTTTATATCTCCCACACAGTGGCTCAATCAATGAATAGGGAAAAACACAAATTATCTTAATTACCTGCGAACTGCTTTTGGAAAGCAGTTAAGCACCCGAAGTAACACTGGGAAAGGGAAGGCAGATGTCTAATGGGCAGAATTGCTGTATAGTTGGGCATTATTGAGTGTGAAAAGCACAGAGGAAATAGCTGAAAGCAGGCAGCACCGCAGTCCTAGAAGTGGCTGACTCACACGTACAGCCAGGGAGGCCTGGCCCCATCAGAATCCTAGCAGGCTGTCAGTGAAACTTGTCAGACAGCCAATGGACTGACTCCTTCCAGAAGGCTGTCCCCCTCTCCCAAAAAAAACAGCATGAACTGATATATACTCTTCATTGTAATCTTCACTGAAGACAAAAGATACGTTTGTCCAGAACAGGCAGGATTTTCAAACCAAAAATCACCTTAATTACTTTTGAAGAACCACATCATCGGTAAAGATCTAGTAGTACAAAAACAGAACTTACTCTAAGTTGATCAACATCAGAGAAAATTACTCTGCATTGCATTACTTAAAACAAATGTTAATAGTTTGTTTCTAAACATGTAATTAGTAAAGATATTTCTTAAAATAATTCACCAAGTTGGTTTAATAAGCTTGCTGTTAGACATATCAACATAATGCAGAACATTTTGCAGTGCATATTATATATTAAAATTGTCACTGTAGTATAAGTAATAAATTCTTGTTAAATTTATACTCTCATTTAGCATTTGAAGGACGAAAGATTGATATTTATGACAGTTGAAAGGATTTTAATTTCCGCTTATTGATAAAAATGTATTTGCATACAGCTACAGCAAGGCTGTGTATGGCAATCCAAAGTCTTCAGAAGATGTGCACAGTCCCAGCATGGGAAAAGTGATGAAATGGGGGATTCCTACTATAAACTGAAAGGAAAATCAATTCACAGCATTCACAAGGAACAAACTCAAGCAGTAAGCACTGACCACAGGATATACAATAATGCAAACTTTGATCCCAAATTCTCAGATCACCTTCCAGAATTAATTGGGTAGAAATTGGTCATCATTGTGCCTGTTTTCCGAACAGTACGCCCTGCGTGCCGAAGACAACTGAAAAACGACCAATGCTATGTTGGCCTCAGGTGATTTTCAGGCGCCCGTGCCAACAGCCTAAAACAGGCGCTGGGCCTCTTCCATATGGTAATGAGGGGCTCAACAGCTACTTTAGATCCTCTCTGAGAAACTGGGCTGTCCTGAGCAGAGCAAGCATTGGACCTGCTCCGTTCAGGTTTTCCGAGCCTGGATGTGGCCTGGGAACCAGCCGCCACTAAAAATGTAAGTTTAAATTGAAGTAAAAATTAATGTGAAGTTGGGAGGAGCAGGAGTGCTCCTCCACAGCACCCCTGTTGGTCCCCCTTCTCCCTATCCAACTGAGGGCGGCTGCCGGCGAGGCAAGTGACCTGAAATTCGTGTGCTGCAATACGCGAGATGCCTGTGGAGGCGTGACAGGCACCAACATCTCACCTAAATGATTAAAATGAGGCCCAAGGATCAATTTTGGGTCGGCCTCGAACCTCTCGTTTGGGGCCCAGACGAATATCCGACCCCACGAGTTTTATATTCATGCATCGTTTGGTTAAAGCAGGTGAGCTGCCAATGCTACTCATACTGCTCAATGGCGAATCGCCTAATCGAAGGCAAGAAAATCAGGCCTCCTCAACGCGATTTAAAGGTTGCTGAGGTAAGACTCTCATCTCTGTTACTCTCTGCTGAACCCTGCACCGCCTGTAGCCCCAGTACTCATGATGCTTTCCTCCTCTGCTTCTCCTCCAATAAACTGCAGCACACTTCACTCCACCTCCTTCTGCTGCTACTGGCGTATTCAGCACCTGCTACTGTCCTTACAATCACTTCCCTCACTTCCCCATACCTCTGCCATCTTTTACATAACATCCACACTATTCTTACCTGACCTGCACATCTTCAAAATATTTCACTGGGCTTCCATTAACACACTCCTTCTTTCTTGCAGGAGAAGCTGACACATAATACCCACGAGCAGAAGCACACAGGAGGAGGGAGAGGATGTGTATATGTCCTGTCGCCACTGCAGGAGGAGATGTTCGACATTGTAGGCAAGGGATGTGTCAGACCGTAGTGACGGGTAAGGATGGAGGGCATGTCCTGCAGGGTTTCTGCACATCTTACCCTTTTTTCCCTTCGCACTGCTATCTCATCTTGTACACTCTGCATGTCAAAGTGCAGCTGCTTTGAGCAGCCACTCATCTGTCTCTGCCTATCTTGGCTCTGGGATTGAACATCTCCTTTGGCTTTCGAAGCCAGAAGGAAAGCATGGATAGGGGCTTGGAGATTGTCACATATGGGAGCACTGAAACTTTAGCTCCATGAGAGTGGCAGTGGTGCCATGGAAGAGGCACATACTGTCCTCTCTCAAGATGACAGCATGCCTGCTCCCCCGTCAGCCGCTTAGCCTTGTTAGTTCCAGACAGACATCTGGGCTAGACTGCCCTGACTGCCTCCGGGATGTGGCAGTCTGCAGTCGGGCCCTCGACAGCCTTATTGAAGGGGAGTGTCACAAGGAGAAGGGCAAACATTTTGAAAGCTTCTGAACAGCACTAAAAGCATCTCTGCCCACCAGCAACCTTTGCCAAAGCTCAGGGGGCATGGGATTAAGAATTAGCATACCACTCTGAAGGGAAAGGGTCCTGTAAGTACACGTATGAGCTTGCAGACAAGTGATG
Source organism: Heptranchias perlo (assembly GCF_035084215.1). NCBI lineage: Eukaryota > Metazoa > Chordata > Chondrichthyes > Hexanchiformes > Hexanchidae > Heptranchias > Heptranchias perlo. The sequence goes on from NC_090327.1 coordinate 108,776,984, forward strand.
GCACAACCCAACATTTGGTCTCCTCTCTGATGACTGCTGAAGGTGAGTGGGTGCTGCAACAGATGCTTGAAAGAAGGGTTTTCCTTTGTACCAATCTACAGCATAGTTCCATAGCTCAGCACTGCAACATGCCTACAAGAAGGTGCAGTCAAGTTTCAGGCCACAGCGGCCCATTACTATAACTGCACATGTGCAAGCTTAAAGCTGCATGGTAGTCGCTGGTTCTTGCAGCTGACGACATTGTTTGGAATCTTCCCTTCTGCTGATCCAGACTCCAAGAGGACAGGTTACCACAGTTCCCAGGTGGGTTTGCTCCCGCACGCCGCACTTATGACCCCAGTTAAAATCGGGACTTATGATGTTTTGAAGTTGAACTTTTCACGCGATTGTTTTCAGTGAATGCATTTCCAACCACAGCAAGATACAAGTAGCCTTGAGCCATGACAGCACATAAAGTTAAATTTGAAAAAATTACAGAGTCCATGAGATTGCAGTAAACATAATAATGGCCTGAAAAGTGTGAAGGAATGAAATCTGAATATATAAATAATAGTCCAACTCAGAACAAAGAATCTGAGAAGCACCAAAAAAACACTTAAGTCAATAGAGTGGATGATTACCAAAGAATTCAAACCTCTGGATGAGGAAGACTCTTCTCAGACTCAGAAAAGCTCGACAAATATGAAATACACACACTTGAAGTAACTTGAAAGCACAAATCACAATGTCTTCCTTAAACTACTTGCTAATGTGAGTTTTTTAAGCCTCAGGGGTTGAAATTGGTCCGTGCCAGTTTTCAAGAGCCTAATCGGTACTGCGCATGCAGCCCGTACTTGAAAACATGGGCGCAGTTAAGTAATAAAAATGGTCCCTGTGCCTCATTAGCATTGAATAGGCGGGCTGCCAGTGCTACTTGCACTGTTCATTTGCAGCTCGCCTAATTGGGGCCCTGAAAATGATGTTTCCATGATGCTATTTAAAGGCATCCTGTGCCTCTTAAACGGGATGTGCACTTTGTCTACACTTAACTACACCTCCTTCTGCTACTACTCACACACTTCACACCTACTAGTCTCCTCACTATTTCTTCCCTCACTTCCCCACACAGCTTTGCCACTTTCACACTATATTCACAATATTCAACAATGACAAGCATATTCTCAAAACATCTCACTAGGCTACCACTATGATATTCCCTTTTTTCTTGCAGGACAAGCTGGAGCATAATACAATGGAGCAAGTGCACACAAGAGGAGGTACAGTCTACATCTATGTCCTGTCCTCACTCAAGAAGGATGTCCTGGACATCATGGGTGGGGGGGAATCTGGCCTGTGGCCATCAGCGAGGCTGGAGGATGTGCCCGCAGGGTGTTTGTGCATCTTACCTTCATTTTCCCTTCCCACTCCCTACATACACAGCATGACTGAGTGCAGATGCTTTCAGCAGCCGTTCATCTTTCTCTGCTTATCCTTGACACTAATTGTCTCTCTCTTCCAGAAGCTGTTCAGGGCCCTGGACGAGCAGAGGAAGAGAAGGTGCAGCACTGTGGAAGAAGAAGCATCATTCGATCTTAGCCTTGCAGGCACAAGCTTAGATACTGGTACCACACCACACCATACAGCATGCCTGCTACCCTGCCACCTCTCAACCGGTGCCCTTGTTGGTGTCAAGCAGCCAACTGGCCCAGACTGCCCTGGCTACCGCCAAGATGCAGCAGTCTGCAATTGGGCACTCTGCACCCAGAGCTCCTCAAGGTCACCCATCTAAAATGTCCGTAGTGGATGTTCAGCAGTCTTCCACCTCCCAAGCTCCAGCCACAGGGGAACCATCTCATAAAAAAACACCAGAATAGAGAAAAGAACGCAGAGGTCAGGCACCAAAGCTTTGCACAAAGGTGCTTTGTAGTTGCCTATTCTTAATTTTGTGGAATAATGAAATGAAGATGGGTCTTCTTGGTGTTGTTGGTGTTCTGTTAACAGTGCTGCTGGTTTAAATTTAATTCTGATGGTAAGATGAGACCGAAGAAGGTTTGCACTTTGAAAGCATTAATATCATGGGTGTAGGGATCTTGGTGAGATGGGAGCAGGGAGTTTTGTTGCATTAGGCAGGTGCCTGAGACACTTAAGCGGCACCCACACCAATATGATGACCGATGCACTTCCGTGTGTTTCAGTTGCATGCGATCTACGCTACAAATTGGTTTGTTATGGACCCATTTGGTGATGAAAAATGGGCAAAATGATGTTCCAGTTTTGCCCCCTTAGGGTCCCATGAAGAACCTTTGTTCATATTCCTTTGCTGTATTTATAAATTATGGCATGTTGTGCCTCTCTGTTGTCTGCAATAGTCTTTATACATTCCCATTTTATATTTACTACAAAAAAATATTATATATCTTCACAGGTCCAGATCTGCTAGATGTAACTCTGAGGCAAAGATATTGAGAGCGAGGAGGCGCAAGAGAATCTAAATCCATGAACGAAGAGGAACCAACATCAATGCTAAAAACAATCATGATGTGGAGATGCCGGTGATGGACTGGGGTTGACAATTGTAAACAATTTTACAACACCAAGTTATAGTCCAGCAATTTTATTTTAAATTCACAAGCTTTCGGAGGCTACCTCCTTCCTCAGGTGAACGATGCGGAAATTTTCCGCATCGTTCACCTGAGGAAGGAGGTAGCCTCCGAAAGCTTGTGAATTTAAAATAAAATTGCTGGACTATAACTTGGTGTTGTAAAATTGTTTACAAAAAACAATCATGATGGAGGTATCAGATACCTCTATTCTATTTTACCCTTAACATAATTTTTTATATCCTTTTTCCAAGCCCTTTTTAGAACAAGAATTATTTTTCTATTTTTTATCTCGAGTTCCTTCTTTTCTAATCCCATGCCAATTTTTCAGTTTACTTGAAAGAGAATACTTTTTGCAGTATTGTAAAATTTTCAGAAGATACCAAGCTACGCATCCAGGTGGAAGGCAGATAAAGAGTCTTTCAAAGAGATCTGGATCAATTAAGAAGATGGGTTAAGTAATTGCAGTTAAGTTTTAACGTAGATATAAAGTGTAAGATAATTCACAGTGGAGAAAAGAGACATATAGAGCATCATATCAGAAATATCCCAAATTGCTTTACATGAGCCACTTTGAAGTACAACAACCATTGTTATGTCGGCAAATGAAGTTTGCACATAAAAAGATCCTACAAACACCAGTTAATCTAATTTTTTGGCGGTGCTGTTTAAAAAAGGAATGTTAGTTCATCAGAACAACTCTCTTCTCTTCAAAATAGTGCCATAGGATCTGTAATGTGTATCTGAACAAAAAGATGGAGTCTTGGTTTAACATCTCTATGACAAAAATGGTGCATTTCTGCCTACAAATATTTATTTGTATTCTTTCTTACTGGTCATAGCACGTGAGGGGATAAAAAACTCAGTTTTGCCTATAGACAATGACTGTTTTCAATACATAACAGATCAGAATCAAGATGGATTGTCTGTATGAGCATCAAGTATTCTGTAATTAGTAATTCTATGGTTAGAATTACATAGAAAGAAACAGATTGTTCTACCCAACCAGTCCTTGTTGTTGCTTATCCTCCCCATGAATAGTTCCCCATATCCCATGTGCCTTCCCATATCCCTTTATTTCCCCATTCCTTCAACCATCTATCTAACTTATTCTTAAGTGTTGACATGGACTCTGCTTCAATCATTAATTCTAATAGTACATTCCATGGCCTCACATGCCTCTGTGTAAAAAAAGATTCTCCTGCTCTCTGTCTTAAATCTCTTACATTTAATCTTATATCTATATCGCTTTGACCCCTCAAAAACTGGTTGATGGCATGGACCACTGAGTTCCAAAATACCATTGCAGACAGGTGACTATATTTATGTGGATAAACATTCACGTTGTACCATGTAAAAACTGTGCAATCATTTCTAATGTTCAATGTTAGCTTGGGAGAAGCATCTTGTTGCTCTGGAATTTCAAGGAGGACTGTGATGCATGTAAATTATTGTGAATATGCTGTTTGTACTGAATTTTGTTCATTTACCTGTTTAATGTTAAATACCTTGGCTATTGAGTTATAGTGCAGCTTTGGTCTGGTCAAGTATAATTTCAATCTGCCTACCAAAGATGCTTGCCCCAATGAGTGGGCAAAACTGTGGCATATGGAGTTCAAAGTGGGAAAGTGTGAGGTCATCCACTTTGGACTAAGACAGATAGATCAGAGTATTTTCTAAATGGCGAGAAGCTCGGAACTGTGGGTGAGCAGAGAGATTTGGGGTCCAAGTACAGAAATCACTAAAAACTAGTGAACAGGTACAAAAAATAATTTAAAAGGCTAATGGAATGTTAGCCTTTATCTCAAGAGGGCTGGAATACAATCGGGAGGAAGTTATGTTACAGCTTTACAGGGCTCTGGTTAGACCCCCATCTGGAGTACTGCATTCAGTTCTGGGCAGCGCACTTCAGGAAGGATATATTGGCCTTGGAGGGGGTGCAGCTCAGATTCACCAGAATGATACCGGGACTAAAAAGGTTAAATTGGGAGGACAGGTTGCATAGACTAAGTTTGTATTCTCTTAAATATAGAAGATTAAGGGGTGATATAATTGAAGTGTTTAAGATGGTTAAAGGATTTGATAGAGTAGATAGAGAGAAACTATTTCCTCTGGTGTGTGAGTCCAGAACAAGGGGGCATAATCTTAAAATTAGAGCTAGGTCATTCAGGGGTGATGTCAGAAAGTACTTCTTCACACAAAGGGTAGTGGAATTCTGGAACTCTCTCCCCCAAAAAGCTGTTGAGGCTAGATCAATTGAAAATTTCAAAACTGAGATTGATAGATTTTTGTTAGGCAAGGGTATTAAAGGTTACGGAACCAAAGTGAGTAGATGGAGCTAAGATACAGATTAGCCATGATCTAATTGAATGGTGGAACAAGCTTGATGGGCTGAATGGCCTACTCCTATTCCTATGTTCCTATGCTCCTCCCTCCCAATTTTCTTCCCCGGCCTGGACTTACCATAGGCCCGGTGTTGGCATCCCCGCTGGCCATCATTTCTCCTTTTCATGACCAGAGCGCAATTAGAGACCCCAGCATGCCAGTCATGATCTGATGACACAAGAGGACCAATTTTGCATTGCCTTCTTTTGTATCAGGCACAAACAAATTTCTAGGCTTTCTAGTCCATAGATAAACTAGACCTTATATTGGTTTACAAATAAACAAGCCAAATGCCATTTCTCAATTCGTGCTTTCTAATATTCTTACATTCCAAAGATTTAAAAACCATCAATGTGTTGCCTGTTCATCCATGTTGGCATAACTGTAACAGTTTCTAGAATACTTAGTCGCTTATGACCGTTTTTTATCCTATGATTTCTTTTGTTATTAACATACGAATTTGAAGGACATCCTGGCTTGTCCAGCAACAACAGATGGAACATTTCCTCTATGTTAATGTTGCACTTGAACATGTCCATGCTGAATAATACACTATTATAATATAATATAATATGAAAAGGTCAATTGCACTTAATCATATTACCTTAAACACATCAGCAGGAATAAAACCTGGTCCAACTGAGAATTATAGCACTGCTGGTGGATATCCTTTTAGAATTTGGGACATTTGGCATGAGTTAATTGGATCCATTCTCCAATAATTGGGTCAATTGCTACTTTCAGTTCACTAGTGTAAAGCATTTACCACTGAGTTAAGCATACATCACAATATGACAACTGCTATTAATATGGCCCAAAGTAGCTTTAAAGCCGGGACTGCTATTTTCCACATGGCAGTAAATTAGAATAAAATTACTAACAGTTGGAATATAGGCACTGTTATTTAATAATATTTTCTACAAATCTGTTAAAAAGATAGAACAGATGATAGACTTATCACTTTCAGTGGAATTTTGTCAACCATGGATTGATACCAAACAATAAAAAGCTACAACTACACTGCGGCATAACAAACAGCAAGGAATTTGTAAAATCCTTGAAACTACATACAAGAAGAACAGAAACAGCTCAATCAGTCAGAAGGCAGAAGGCAGAAAGTTGAATGCTGCAGAGTAACTGTTACTAAATATTATTGACAAACTTTGTAAACAGAAACAATTTGGCCAGTTTTCCCTCCAAACTGTCATTAACAGCCTTCGGCTTATATCCATGTACTGGAACGATATCAGATGAAATGAAGAGGTGTCAGACCACATACTGACACTGAACAGATACAATACATAGAAAATTCAACTAAATGGCAGACAAAAAAAGACACTGATATAGAAAGTTTAGAGATGTTAGAAAAGTCAATCCAACAACACACAATAGATCATGAATGAAACCAAATTACTATATACAAAATACACAAGAGACTTTAGACTTGCTAAAATCAAAACAGATAACACATTGGGCTCGATATTAGGAGGGAGGTGGGTTGCCAGCGGGGGGTCGACTGGGCGCGTGCTTAACCCGCCCAGTAAAATCGGTGGGTTCCCCACACGATCGCAGCCTAATTGAAGGCAGTTACCTTGGCTTCCGGGTTTCGCGCTGGAAAACTGCGCAGTGGGCGGACTGCGCACCCGCATCATAGGCTGTCAGCTGGAGGAGCCCTATTTAAAGGGCAGTCCTCCACTGACTGATGCTGCAGAAAATAGGCAAAATTACAGCATGGAACATCCCAGGGGGAAGGCTGCTCCCAGGTTTAATGATGGCTCACTCCAGGTCTTACTGGATGGGGTGAGGAGGAGGAGGAGGAGGAGGAAAAAGGAGATCTTCCACCTGGCCGACAGGAGGAAGTGGCCTGCCTCTGCCATCACAAAGGCCTGACTCGAGATAGCAGAGGAGGCCACTAGCACCACAAACATACCACGCACCTGCATACAGTGCAGGACGCGCTTCAATGACCTAAGTAGGTCAGCCGAAGTGAGTACACTTACTCATTCCCCTGCACTCCGTCTGCCAGATCACCACCCTCACCCCACATCTCCTTCTGCACTGCCAACACTACTCCATCACATCACTCCTCATACCCACTCAAAGCTCATCCTCATCTTACCTGCACTTACTCACCTCGCCAAACAGTCTCATGACTCGATCTCATACTCACCCTCTGATGCATCTCTTTCATAGTCAGCCTCACCCAACCTGCCACTACCTGTGCTGCAGCCACAGGGCATGCATCACATATGTGTAGTAGGAAGCGTAAGGCAAATGTGTCGTGAGCATGAAGGGGATGCACAAGGGTGTTTGAGAGTTTGTCATGGTTTTTACTTATATTTGATTTCTGATCAACTCACATTACATATTATATTGTCACCACTACTGCCACGTCTTTGCAAATCTTGTCTGGTTTGTGCAATAATGCCCTTTCCTGAGGATCACAATGAAGACCCTCAACTGATGCCACCCATTGTGTCACTGCAGAGTGGGTGTAGGTGTATTTGCAGGGCTCTTTTGTGCAGACGACTGAGAGACGCCAGCACTGTGGGAGAACCGTCACCACACGGACTGCAGCGGTTCAAGAAGGCGGCTCACCACCACCTTCTCGAGGGCAATTAGGGATGGGCAATAAATGCTGGCCTCGCCAGCGATGCCCACATCCCGTGAACGAATAATTTTTAAAAATGTCCCCGGTGGCACATTGGAAGGATGTGGAGGAGAAGTTGTTGAAGGCAGTGGTGACTTTGACAGCGACAGGTAAGAAGATGGTACTCGGGCCAGCCAGGAGCAGCTCAGCATGAAGGAGGCTGCAGATGTCCACGACTACCTGTCGAGTGACTCTGAGCATCCATGTGCACTGCTGCTCAGAGAGGTCCAGGAAGCTGAGCCTTGGTCTGTAGACCCTGTGGCGAGGGTAGTGCCTTCTGCGATGCATCTCTCTCTGCGGTTGCCCTCCCTCCTGCTGTGCAGGTGGATGTGTCACAGCACTGTGTTGTGGAGCTCCACGTGTCTGTGGTGGACGGCGAGGCTGGTGATGCTGTTCGTCCTCCGAGGAGGTCATGACTGCAGCTACGGCAGCCCCCATCCCGAAGATGTACGTTTGAGGGGGTCCGCAAGGTAGGTAAATGTGTCTGCACACCGGGGTAAGTGTGCAAGTTTGTGAATTTTACTGTTAGGAGGAGGGTGGTGCAGGCCAAACTTTGTCCAAAGTGGCAGAGTGGCCTCCTGCAATGCATGAGGGTCTCCCCCACTACCTGTCAAATGGAACGTTGTAGCTGCCACAGGCTGGTGGCTGCAACACGCCCATTTGAACTGAGAGTGTTTCCCCCAGTACGGGAAACACGTTCAATTTGGATGAAAATCCCACCCCTCCTAAAATATCCTACAAATCAGGTCTGCTAACGACCTGAACTACCTAATTAATTGGTTTAAGTGGGATCCTGCCGGCTCTAATTGCTGGCAGGAGTCCCGCATGCGGGGGCTGCGCGCGCATCTAAGCACATCACTGGGGAACCTGGAAGTGGGCAGGTTGGAGCCGGGCTCCGGGCTCCGGACCCGCCCCAGGAATCCCCAATTTTCGGAGCCCCCCCCTCCACGAACCCACCCGCTTGGATGGCCAAAAATCGAGCCCAATATCCAATTTGATTATTTCACCAGATCAAACATAATATTGCCATACAAGTTTTAGTTTCCACATAAGAAATTGTTAGCAAAAATGAAAGTGCTGGAATTGGAGGCAACCTTTTTGACATGTGTAGGGAATTGGGAGGAGACAGAGGGTAGGGATAATGGGGGTAATGTTAACCCCCAAGAACGGATGGGTTGCATCCCGGCTCCAACGTGCCTACTTCCAGGTTTGACCCAGTCGCGTTTGGATGCGTGCACACAACAAACACCCGGAATTCCTGCCCCCACTTAAATCCGGCGGGCCGATACTTAAAGGGCCAATGTAGCTCATTAAAATAGTTGAGATACTTCACTTTTTGTGTATTAGAAAAGTAAAACAACTTTAACCTTGCCTATTTGGGTTTCCCATCGCTTCCGATTCACGTCAGGTGAAAGCAGGCGGGAAGGGTCAGATCCACGAGGTAAGTGACTTCATTGCACTGCTTGTGGGCCCAGAGGAGCAGGAATGCTTCTTCCAGGCCCAACAAGTTCACTGGGCGCAACAGGACCCCACGATCGGACGAGCCCACCCCACTCACGAGGCTGGACCCGCCCCGCTCCAATCTTCTGATGCCGGACACCTCCCCCCTGATTCTGGAGCCCCCAATCTTCCGTGCTGGACGCCCCCCCCTCCATGCTGGATCCCCCCCCCCCCAATGGTGGATCCCACCCAATCTTCAAGGCCCACCCGAGGTCATCTACAGCCCACAAACTACTCCCCCACCCCCCACACTCCGATTTGTTCCAGGGCCCACGATTTCTCTCTCCCTCCTGCCCCTTCTCTGATTCACCACTCCTTTCTCTTCCGACAGGCAGCCAGCCTGTCAATCTGGCTGCCTGGTGCGTGGGAAACCACAAAGCACAAATACACACCTTCAATCAAGTTGCGATCACAGACTGCGATGCACTCATTTAGCTTCCGGGTTCCCCACACGAATATCTAGAGATGGGCTGGGTTCCCGGCTCCCAGTTAAAATCATGCCCAATGGGTATGGACTCCATTTGGCTGTTGGTGACTAGTGGTGACCCCAGGGATCTGTACTGGGGCCTCAGATTTTCATTATATTTATCAATGACTTAGATGAAGGAATAGAGAGCCGTATATCCAAGTTTGCTGATGACACTAAGTTAGGTGGCACAGTAAGTAGTGTAGAAGGGAGCAGAAATTTGAAAAGGGACATTGATAGATTAATTGAATGGGAAAAACTGTGGCAGATAGAATTCAATGTGGAGAAGTGCAAGGTCATCCACTTTGGACCTAAGAAAGATAAATCAGAGTATTTTCTAAATGGTGAGAAGTTAGGAAACTATGGAGGAGCAGAGAGATTATGGGATCCATGTACATAAATCACTAAAAGCTAGAAGACAGGTACAAAAAATAATTTAAAAGGCTCATCTCAAGAGGGCTGGAACACAAAGGGTGGAAGTTATGCCACAGTTGTACAGAGCTCTGGTTAGACCCCATCTGGGATATTGCATTCAGTTCTGGGCAGCACAAATCAGGAAGGATATATTGGCCTTGGAGGGTGTGCAGCGCAGATTCACCAAAATGATACCGGGGCTAAAAGGGTTAAATCACGAGGTCAGGTTGCATAGACTCGGCTTGTATTCCTTCGAGTATAAAAGATTGAGGGGTGATCTAATTGAGGTGTTTAAAATGATTAAAGGATAGGATAGATGATGAAGGGAATAGATTGTGTTTGAGTTGACAGTTTGTTTCCAATTAAACAGGTTAGGAAGGAACAGGGGTCACAATTTTAAGCTGTATAATGCCAGATCTAGGTTAGATATCAGGAAGTGGTTCTTTTCCCAGAGAATAGTGGGCCTCGTGCAGTGGACGCCGGCTCGTGCGATGGACGCCGATTCACTGAATTCCTTCAACCGAGAACTGGACCTGTTTCTGGCTGGGGCGGAGATCACCTTTTATAAAAGGTAGGTACTGCATAGAATTATCATGGCCAGGAGTGATCTCCTGCACCAGTTTCGATTGCCTAAGGGGGTCGGAGAAGAATTCCCCAGATTTTTTCCTCCCAAATTGGCCTGGATTTTTATCTGTTTTTCTGCAACTCTCAGGAGATCACATGGTTTCGGTGGGGTGGGGAGTGTATATATTGTGAGGTACAAGGTCTCACAATTTTGTGGGACAGGCTGGATGGATCAGAGGGTCTTTTCCTGTCCCTCATTGTTCGTATGTTTGTTTGATATGATGGGTAGATAGAGAGAAACTATTTCTATGGTGGGGGAATCCAGAACAAGGGGCTTAACCTTAAAATTAGAGCTAGGCTGATCCGGGGTGATGTCAGGAAGCACTTCTTCACCCAAAGGGTAGTGGAAAACCTGGAATTCTCACCCCTAAAAAGCTGTTGGGGCTGGGAGTCAATTGAAATTTGCAAAACTGAGATTAATAGATTTTTGTTGGGTAAGGGTATTAAGGGATGTGGAACCAAGGTCGATAAATGGAGTTAAGATATATATCAATAATGATCTAATTGAATGGCATAACAGGCTCACGGGGCTACTCTTGTTCCTATGATCTCTGATTCAACCAATTTAGTTGAACTCGGCTGGGCCAGGAGTGGTGCTGCTACTTTTAACCTACTCTCAGCAGACAAGGGAGGAGTAAAAGAAATCAGCTAGGGTTCCTGATTCTGATCACTGATGGAAATAGCACACGTACACATTGGCTCAGAATGTGATTGAACTTGGCTGCGATGCTCCCACAATTGAACAGCCTGCTAACGCCCATTGGCTAAACTCATTTGTGAAGAATAGCCAGTTATCTCAGACATTGGAGATGTACTAGCACCCAGGGAACCATATTCCAGTATGAGTCAGTGCCTTTAGGGGTGAGGGAACTTTATTTGAAAAGTGACAGCAGGTTTATTTTTAACAAAGATTCAAAAGTCCCAACACAAAATGAGTTGAAAATTCACTTAGCTTGGAAGTACACCACTGGCTTGGATACTGCTGTATAATCAATGGATGGATCCTTCCTCGGCTTGGGTGGCTCCAGATCAGCCCTCAGCCCAAAGTCATCATCCATTGAAATCAATGGAGCTGCTCCAGGATGCATGAAACCCAACCTCACATCATACATCACAGAACATCCGAGGGTTATAAGAGAGGTGGCTGCAGAGATAGTGGATGCATTGGTTTTGATCTTCCAGAATTCCCTAGACTCTAGAATGGTCCCCATGGATTGGAAGCTAGCAAATGTAACCCCGCTGTTCAAGAAAGGAGAGAGAGATAAAACAGGGAACTATAGGCCAGTTAGCCTGACATCAGTAGTAGGGAAAATGCTAGAATCTATTATTAACGACACAGTAACGGGGCACTTAGAAAATCATAATCAACACGGTTTGACCAATCTATCAGAGTTTTTTGAGGGTGTAACTCGCAGGGTAGAAAAGAGGGAACCAGTGGATGTAGTGTATTTGGATTTTCAAAAGGACTTCGATAAGGTGCCACACAAGAAGTTGTTATACAAGATCAGGGCTCATGGAATAAAGGGTAATATAATTAGCATGGATTAAGGATTTGTTAAGGGACAGAAAACAGAGAGTAGGAATAAATGCAGAATTTTCGGGTTGGCAGGTTGTAACTAGGAGGGTGCTGCTTGGGCCTCAGCTGTTTACAATCTATATCAATGACTTAGGTGAGGGGATCACGTGTAATGTATCCAAATTTGCTGATGATACAAAGCTAGGTGGGACAGTAAGCTGTGAGGAGGATGCAAAGAGACTGCAAAGGGATATGGACAGGTTAAGTGAGTGGGCGAGAAGGTGGCAGATGGAGTATAATGTGGGGAAATGTGAAATTATCCACTTTGGTAGGAAGAATAGAAAAGCAGAATATTTTTCAAAGGTGAGAGACTAAGAAATATTGATAGTCGGAGGGATTTGGGTGTCCTTCTACATGAATCACAGAAAGTTAACATGCAGGTACAGCAAGCAATTAGGAAGACAAATGGTATGTTAGCCTTTATTGCAAGGGGGTTGGAGTATAAGAGTAAGGCGGTCTTGCTGCAATTATATGGGCTCTGGTGAGACCATACTTGGAGTATTATATACAATTTTGGTCTCCTTACCTAAGGAAGGATACACTTACCTTAGAGGGGATGCAACAAAGGTTCATTAGATTGATTGCTGGGATGAGGGTTGTCCTATGAGGAAAGATTGAATAGAATGGGGCTATATTCTCTGGAGTTTAGAAGAATGAGAGGTGATCACATTGAAACGTGTAAAATTCTGAGAAGGCTTGACAGGGTAAATGCTGAGAGGCTGTTTCCTTGGCTGGCGAGTCTAAAATTAGAGGTCATAGTCTCAAGATAAGGGGTCGGCCATTTAGGACCGAGATGAGGAAACACTTCTTCACTCAGAGGGTTGTGAATCTTTGGAATTCTCTATCCCGGAGGGCTGTGGATTGTCAGTCGTTGAGTATATTCAAGGCTGAGATCGATGGATATTTAGACACCAAGGGACTCAAGGGATATGGGGATAGGGTGGGAAAGTGAAGTTGAGGTAGACGATCGGCCATGATCTTATTGAATGGTGGAGAAGTCTCGAGGGGCCTTATGGCCTACTCCTGTTCTTAAAAGGAGACTCAAAATGACTGGTCTCTGCAAGGCAACAAATTCACCAGTCTTTTCCAATTTTATATATATATTCCTGTGTTTATTTTTTCAGACCGAGCTGGAGCGAGTATTTTAAACGTTTTCCTCTCACTTTAAGTGCTCATATGCAGGGAATGTTATCAATAGAGCTGCATTGATAGCTGTATTAGTGACTGTAATTTGACTTTGTAGACTTGCTGAAGTGTATAGGATTGTTGAGGTTGCTGAAGGTACTCAGGTTGCAGGTATTTCTGACTAGTAGATAAGTCAGATTCTCCTGATGGATTTCACAACGGAAGATAATCGAGGTAGGATGGTGTTACACCATTTTGACTTTCTTCTTCTCCTCACAGATAAACATCATTGTACATAAGCTATAAGGGGAGATTTTCCTGTTACATCTCTCCTGATTTTTATTTCCATTGAAATCAATGGTAATAAAAATTGGGAAAGATGTAAAACGAGGCTGCCAATTCGCTATCATCCATTTTACATATCGCACAAAGTCAAAATGATACCATTGTGATATTAGCAATTATGTGTGCCATTATGTTTGCCTTATATATTTCCCATAGATTTCCATTGACACCTTTTTATGTCACTAAGGTGATTGAGATGACAGAGAGTGGCTAGCAGGTTATTTATTTCCCTGAAAAATGTTTGAATCTACCATCTTTCTACCTATAACCTGGGTGCTCTTGCTCCATCACCTTTACTGGACGTGAGCTTGCTTAAGATGCAAATTTCTCAATGACTAACCTTCTTTGTTATGGAGACACTTTTTCCGTGTTTTCTCCCAATAGATTTTCTTTTTGTTGCCATGGTAATTTTGTTTGCGTATTCTCGTAGCTTGTTAAAGTTTTTTTTTGTGCCTTGCTTCTGCTGAGGATGAAAACTAAGGAACCTAATTAACCATTTCCTGGATTTGTACTCTGAGCCATTCATTTGTCAATGTTTATTTTATTTTAATTTGTTTAATGCGTTGTGTCAAGGGCTCCTTAAGTTCACCTTACCATTTTTTTTCCATTTTCCAGTTTATATAAGGTTTAAATTTTCCCAAATTGTATCTTGTGTCCAGTTAAACAGGCCTGTCTGACACTCAATTTCACACAGTGTGGTTGTAATGAGTTCTTGTCCAAGCTGCTAAGTGGAGTGTCTTTCAGAAGTGGAGCAGGGCACCTCAGGGATAGGGAAAAATGTGAGTTGGCTGTCTCTATTCCATTTACACCTCTGTCAACTGATCACAAAGTAGCAGCATTTGTGGCAGCCACAGGGAAATCTGCAGTCTGTGCTGCCTTGATGTCCCAGCTGAAAAGAACAGTATGAAGATAAGAGACCTTTAGAAAGGGAAGTCAGTTCAGTAGTGACCAGTTTCTGAATTAAGCAAACATGATATATGGCAGGTTCACACCCTGCTGTCTATTATTGCCATGTCCCAATCATTCAAATGGACACTAATAGGTTTATAGAAGCTGAAATGGTTTCAAATGTTCTGTTGTGCACTTTTTGCCAACATGTAACAAAGACAGGTCTCAAGTTACCTCCAAAACATAAAATAAATCTATTTTATTGTTCTATTTGGACAATGCCTGTTAAGAGCATCTTATTAGTGGTTAAAATATAACCTGACAAAAAAAAGTGGGAAAAATGCATTGGCAAAGCAGGAGATGCAACACCTCCGCCTACACTAGTGTGCAAGGCCCCTGACATTCCTTTCATTTGAAACAGCAATACACTTGTACATCCTCTAATCAGGTGTACTGTATTCGCTGCTCATGGTATAGTTTCCTCTACAGGTCGGAGTTAAATGTAGACTAGGTGACTGCTTTGCTGAATTGTACTCTTTGTTCTGTCCGCATGTATGACCCGGCTTCCTGTATTTTGCCCCTTTAACTCCCCCTCCCATTCCCACTCTGACCTCTTCCTCTTTGGTCTCTGACACTGTTCCAGTGAAGCTCAAAGGAGTCTTCAAGAATAGTATCTCATCTTTCTGCTGGGCACTCTGCAGCCCTCCAGTCTGGAACATTGATCATACTAACTTCAGAATTTAGCTATATCCTCCATTGTCTTTATAGCAGGGAGGATTGTGATTTGGGATGGGTCGGTAACTGTCTGGAGTAAGGAGAAGCAGGTTGATGTTTCGGGCGGAGACCCTGCCTCAGAGCGCACTGCTGGCAGAAGCTCTGAGCTTGTGGTGGTGTGCGATTTTCTCTTCTCAGGACCGGAGGAACCATTATGGGAAATTTTCAACTTCATTGCATGGGCAGTAATCTGGTGGAGTATGTTGCCTGTCTGTTATAGAACCCGCCCGATTTTCATCCCATTGATTTCAAAATGAACCCTATTGTGTTTTGCTAGTATTTGTTTTAATTTCAGATCTGCCGCATTAATAGCTAGCTTTTTCTTTCCCCCTTTTTCCTCCCAGTTTCTCGACTTTGTATTGGTGTAGTCCTTACCCATGTCTTTTAATTGTCTGCTACTGTACACCTCTTGTCCTTTCCATGTTGCTCCAACACTTGAGTGATGATCTTTTATATCATCTGACAATCTTCTATTAAGTTTGTAGGTCACTGAACCCATTAACCCCCTCTCTATGATTGGCATGTCTGTTGAATCTCTCCATCTCCCCCTTTTTCCCTCCTTTTTTTCTACTGTGCTAAAATGCCTGCTTTCTTGTTAGTTTTCATTCTTGATGAAGGGTGCACACCCAAGGCATCATAACATGTCTCTCTTTACAGATGCTCACTGACCTGCTGCGTATTTCCAGCATTTTCTGTTTTTATAAAAATGACCTGTAGCCTGATTTCTACTTTATCATTTAGATTTACATTTCAATAAATTTCTGTGTTTATTAAGGTGGGAAAATTCTGTGTTAGATATTGAAAACGCTGTTCCACTCTTTTTCAGCCAGTTTTTCAAGATCAGTACCAGGTCAGAAATTGTATTTGTCACCCCATCAATATGTCTTAACACTAAACTCAGAACCATACCTAAACTAGATCAATGTGAATTTTTCCACTTAGAATCACAGAATGTTATAGGACAGAAACAGACCACTGTAAGAGATCCTGAAGGAGACCGAACCAATATGGTGTGCAGCGAGCATGTTTTATTAACAGCCGATTTAAAAGTACACATGTCAGCAAAAGAGCCAAAGGGGACACGAGGAATCTTTTTTTTTAACACAGCGACTTGTAATGATCTGGGATGCTTTGCCTGAAAGGGTGGTGGAAGCAGATTCAATAGTAACTTTCAAAAGGGAATTGGATAAATACTTGAAAGGAAAAAATTTACAGGGGTACTGGGAAAGAGCAGGGGAATGGGATGAATTGAATAGCTCTTTCAAAGGACCTTGCTGTGTCCAAATAGGCTGCGGCGTTTTCCTACATTACAACAAGGGCTACACTTCAAAAAGTACTTCATTGGCAGTAAAGCATTTTTGGATATCCTGAGGTTGTGAAAGGCAATGTATAAATGCAAATTATTTCTTAAAGAGGTGACCTGATAAAGATCTTCCAGATTAGGATAAGAAGATAAGTGACAGATTGTTTCCACTACTTGTTTTAGCTCCTGGCGGCCAGGATTCCTGGGCCTTCTCCTTCACGCCACATGAGATGAGGCAAGAAGGCCAGAAACTGCAGGTAAGTGTCTTTATAGCGCAGCTTGTGGGCCGAGAGGAGCAGGCGTGCTTCCCTCAGGCCCAACATGTCCACCTGCAGTGACCCCCCCACCGCACAATCTCCGACACACCCACGATCTCCGACCCCCTCCCCAATCAGGCTGGCTTGTAGGGCGGGAAACCAGCAAAATAGAAAAAAACTACATCCTTACTTCAAAATCGTAAGGACATCTGGGAAACCTGTACATCACCCCCCTCCCCCCCGCCTCCTACCCAGCTAAAATCATGCCCAATATTTCCCGGTTCTGCTGGGAAGAGCGTTGATGTCAGGACTCTTCATTCCCTGCCCCCACTTTTGAAACTTTTGTATTGTCTTATCTTGTTGTTAGTATTCTTTTCCGTCCAGCTATTGTGGGAGATTGATAGCTTGTTAGATCTAATCGAGGACTCCCCCCTCCTCTTCTAATTCGCAGCCCATTAGTTTGGACATTGTAGGAGATTGATAGCCTCTAATTGTGGAAGGTTGATAGTTTGCTAGATTTAATCAAGGACTCCCCCCTTGTCTTGTTATTTGCAGCCCGTTCATCTGGCTATTGTGGGAGATCGCTAGTCGCTAGATCTAATCAAGGACTTCTTGGCCTGCTGGAAAAGCATGCTGGGATACTTAGCTGATCTGGGCGATATCTTACACCACTTGGTGTGTGCTGCTGTTTTTTCTGAGTCACCTAATCCTACCCTCCAACTCTCTCTCCATACTCTTTAATATCCTTCTCTTTCAAGCAATGATCAAATTATATTTTTTAAGAATTTATGGACTCCGTTTCAACATGGTTTTTAACAACCATCTGTATAAAGATTTTTTTTCTAATCCCTTTAATTCTTTTCATTATTACGTTAATTTGTGCCCTCTCATTACCTCTTCATCAAGTAGTGGAAACAATCTGTCACTTATCTTCTTATCCTAATCTGGGAGATCTTTATCAGGTCACCTCTTTAAGAAAGAATTTGCATTTATACATTGCCTTTCACAACCTCAGGATATCCAAAAATGCTTTACTGCCAATGAAGTACTTTTTGAAGTGTAGCCCTTGTTGTAATGTAGGAAAACGCAGCAGCCTATTTGGACACAGCAAGGTCCCACAATCAGCAATGAGACAAATGACAAGATAATCTGTTTTAGTGGTGTTGGTTCACAGATAAATGTTGGCCAGGAGAACGCCTATGCTCTTCTTCGAATAGTGCCATGGGATGTGCCACCTGAGAGGACAGATGGAGCCTCAGTTTTACTTTTCATCTGAAAGACGACATCTCCGCCAATGCAGCACTCACTTCAGTACTGCACCAAAGTGCCAGCCTAAATTATGTTCCCACGTCCTGGTGTGGGATTTAAACCCACAACCTTCTGACTCAGAGATAAGAGTGCTACCACTAAGCCAAGGCTGACACCTTTTCAGCTCTAATGAAAGAAGCCCCAGCTTCTCAAGTCTCTTTTCATAACTGTAACCCCTCATCCATAGCAATAACCTAGTGAACAACGCCTGCACAAACCATCCTCAAGACTTATGAGAGTTGTTGCCAATTTATGAACTATTTATTTTTGCCTATTTAGGCCTAGTAAGAACAAGGAATTTGTTTGAGACACAAATGCCTCACAGCTGCTAGAGGAAGAGACATTCATCCCATCTGCTTGGGTAGGATTTGAATGCAGGCCCTAAAGGTGAAAGAATAATGTTTCAACCTGTTGCACCAGCCAGTCTCCTCTGCGATACAATTGTAATCGTGATACCAATGAAAAAGAAAATCGGTTGCACCTCATTTTGTGTGATGTATCATAAAATTGCCTCACTTTGTAAATGATTCAAGTCATCCTAAAATCCAGCAGACACTTGATGAAAAGATTATTGGTATTTTCCTTCCTCTACAGAGACAGATGATTAGAATCAGATTGATTTTATCATATCATTAAATAACACCGCTGAAGATTAAAATCAACTTTTCATTCCAATTTTTCTTGATGAAGGTATTAGGTAAAGTTATTTCTGCTGCTGTCATTCCAGCACATATCTCATTCAAGCTTAGAGATAGTGAGGTTATTGAATTTAAAGATGGAACATTTTCAACCACATTTGAAAACAATCTATTTTTTGGATTTACTTTGTGTTTTATAGAATTCTTATACTTCATTTCCTCCCAACTCTCTCTTCCATTCCTCCTCCTATTAACAGGCCATTTTTGTTTCATTTTGCAACCCAGTTTATATGTTAATCAATGAATAAATTATAGGGTAAATTTTGGATGGAATTAATTTATTATGTCATAACTATAGCAATAAAAATGTAAAGTATAATTTTCATCAATAACTGTCGATTCCTAACTACAATGTATTTTTTGGGGGAACGAGAAGTTCGTTTTGTTAGTGAAAAAGCTTTAAGAAAGTGTAATGATTCACCGTGCATCTGTCCTGTTTTTTTAAACACTCTAATTGCAGTAAAATGTTACAGTAAATAATGGAAAGCTCTTGTTTTGTAACTTGTCACATTGTGTGCTGTAACACAGTGTTGCTTTTGAACTCAATTTGCATATTAACAATTACATTGGGAAAGCAAATAACAAAGTATGAAGATAATTTTTTACCCTCACCGCCTGGGCAGTGATCTGGTGATCAGGTCATCCTCCCGTTGTAGAAACCGTCCAGTAATCATCTTAGACAATGAAGGTGAAAATTACCCCCTTGTGTCAAACATTAGCTACAAAATCATTTTCAGCATTACTTGTGAATCTATTTCTAATTCTCCAAAATGTTAGTTGATTATATTCTTTCTGCATTACCCGCTTCTCCAGTTCTGAGAGCAGAAAGACAACCTCTAGGGCTTTTATTAATACTCCTTGTAACTAGTCGTTAGGAGTGCAAGTGCAGAAGATCACACAATGGTCCGGTCAAGACTGGGAACTCATCAAGTGGCAAATGGCAGGTGTGGGCTTCATTTTAGAGTTTCGAACTGACTATAAAATGTACCAATCTGAATAATCTTTTATAAATAGCGGCACAGGGTACAAAAGCAAAAAGGTGATGCTAAAACTATGCAAATCGTTTATTAGGCTGCAGTTAGAAAATTATGTCCAGTTCCAAGTACATTACTTTAGGAAGGATGTCAAAGCCATGGCAAAGGTTCAGAAGATATTCACTAAGATGATATCAAGGATACATGGCTTTAGTTATGAGCTGATACTAGAGAAACTAGGGTTCTTTTCATTAGAATTAAGAAAGTTAAGGGATCTAATTGAGGTTTTCAAAATTAGAAGAGCTTCTGATCAAGTAAATTGGATAAAACTAGACTCATTGGGCTCGATTTTTGGACATCTGAGCGGGCGGGTTCGTGGCGAGGGGGCTCCGAAAATCGGGGATTCCCGGGGCGGGTCCAGAGCCCGGCTCCAACCCGCCCACTTCTGAATTCCCCAGTGACGCGCTGAGATGCGCGGGCAGCCCCCGCATGCGGGACTCCAACTGGCAATTAACGTTAGCAGGATCCCACTTAAATCAATTAATTAGATAGTTCAGGCGTTAGCAGACCTGATTTGTAGGATATTTTAGGAGGGGTGGGATGTTCACCTACTGGGGGAAATACTCCCAGTTGAAATGGACGTGTTGCAGCCACCAGCCTGTGGCAGCTGCAAAGGTCCTTTTGACAGGTAGTGGGGGAGACCCTCACTCATTGCAGGAGGCCATTCTGTGACTTTGGACAAAGTTTGGCCTCCACCACCCTCCTCCTAACAATAAAATTCACAAACTTGCAACCTCAACCCCGGTGTGCACACACATTTACCTACCTTGCGGACCTCCTCAAATGTACATCTTCCGGATGGGGGCCGCCATAGCTGCAGTCATGACCTCCTCGGAGGACGAACAGCATCACCAGCCTCGCCGTCCACCTCAGACATGTGGAGCTCCACAACACAGTGCTGTGACACATCCACCTGCACAGCAGGAGGGAGGGCAACCGCAGAGAGAGATGTGTCGCAGGAGGCACTACCCTCGCCACAGGGTCTACAGACCAAGGCTCACCTTCCTGGACCTCTCTGAGCAGCAGTGCACATGGATGCTCAGATTCACTCGACATGTAGTCGTGGACATCTGCAGCCTCCTTTATGCCAAGCTGCTCCCGGCTGGCCCGAGCACCATCTTCTTACCTGTCGCTGTCAAAGTCACCACTGCCCTCAACAACTTCTCCTCCGCATCCTTCCAGGGTGCCACTGGGGACATCGCCGATGTCTCTCAGTCGTCTGCACAAAAGAGCTCTGCAAATACACCTACACCCACTCTGCAGTGACACAATGGGTGGCATCAGTTGTGGGTCTTCATGGTGATCCTCAGGAAAGGGCATTATTGCACAAACCAGACAAGATTTGCAAAGACGTGGCAGTAGTGACGACAATATAATATGTAATGTGAGTTGATCAGAAATCAAATATACGTAAAAACCATGACAAACCCTCAAACACCCTTGTGCATCCCCTTCATGCTCACGACACGTTTGCCTTACGCTTCTTACTGCACATATGTGATGCATGCCCTGTGGCTGCAGCACAGGTAGTGGCAGGTTGGGTGAGGCTGACCATGAAAGAGATGCATAAGAGGGTGAGTATGGGTTAGAGCCATGAGATTGTATGAGGGTTGAGTTGAGTGGTAGTGGCGGGATGAGTACTGGTGAGGTGAGTAAGTGCAGGTAAGATGAGGATGAGCTTTGAGTGGGTGTGAGGAGTGATGTGATAGAGTAGTGTTGGCAGTGCAGAAGGAGATGTGGGGTGGGGGCGGTGATGTGGCAGACGGAGTGTAGGGGAATGAGTAAGTGTACTTACTTCGGCTGACCTACTTAGGTCATTGAAGCACCTCCTGCACTTTATGCAGGTGCGTGATATGTTGGTGATGCTAATGACCTCCTTAGCCACCTCGAGCCAGGCCTTCCTGGTGGCAGAGGCGGGCCACTTCCTCCCGTCCGCCGGGGAGAAGATCTCTGTCCTCTCCCTCCTCCTCACCCCATCCTGGAGTGAGCCATCATTAAACCTGGGAGCAGCCTTCCCCCTGGGATGCTTCATGCTGTAATTTAGCCTATTTTCTGCAGCATCAATCAGTGGAGGACTGCCCCTTTAAGTAGGACTCCGCCAGCTGACAGCCTATGATGCGGGTGCGTAGTCCGCCTGCTGCGCAGCTTTCCAGCACGAAACCCGTAAGTGCCTTCAATTAGGCTGCGATCGCGGGCGGAGCACCCCGAATTCACTGGGCGCGTTACCCACCTAATATCGAGCCCATGGAATCATAGAATGGTTACAACACAGAAGGAGGCCCTTTGGCCCATCGAGCCCATGCCTGCTCTTTGTAATAGCAATCCAGTTAGTCCCATACCTCTACTCTTTCCCCGTAGCCCTGCAAATTTTTACCTTCAAGTATTTACCCAATTCCTTTTTGAAATTGAATCTGCTTCCACAACCTTTTCAGGCAGCGCATTCCAGATCATAACTACTTGCAACGTAAGATAGATTTTCCTCACGTCGCTCTTGGTTCTTTTGCCACTTGCCTTAAATCTGTGTCCTCTAGTTCTCGACCCTTCTGTCAATGGGAACAGTTTCTCTTTATTCACTTTATCTAAACACTTCATCATTTTGAACACTTCTATCAAATCTCCTCTTACCCTTCTCTGCTCTAAGGAGAACAACCCCAGCTTCTCCAGTCTATCCACATAACTGAATTCCCTCATCCCTGGAACCATTCTAGTAAATCTCTTCTGCACCCTCTCTAAGACTTTCACATCCTTCCTAAAGTGCGGTGCCCAGAATTGGACACAATATTCCAATTGTGCCCAAACCAGTATTTTATAAAGGTTCAACATGGCTTTCCTTGCTTTTGTACTCTATGCCTCCATTTATAAAGCCCAGGATAGAGTATGAATTTTCAACTGCTTTCTCAACCTGTCCTGCCACCTTCAAAGATTTTTGCACATATAGCCCCAGGTCTCTCTGTTCCTGCACCCCCTTTAAAATTGTACCATTTAGTTTATAGTGTCTCTCCTCGTTCTTCCTGCGAAAATGTATCACTTTACGCTTCTCTGCATTAAATTTCATCTGCCATGTGTTAGCCCGTTCCACCAGCCTGTCTATTTCCTCTTGAAGTCTATTACTATCCTCCTCACTATTTACTACACTTCGAAGTTTTGTGTCATCTGCAAATTTTGAAATTGTGCCCTGTACAACCAAGTCCAAGTCATTAATATGTATCAAAAAAAGCAGTGGTCCTAGTACCGAACCCCGGGGAACACCACTGTACACCTTCCTCAAGTCCGATAAACAACCAATAACCACTACTCTTTGTTTCCTGTTACTTAGCCAATTTTGTATCCATGCTGCCACTGCCCCTTTTATTCCTTGGGCTTCAATTTTGCTGACAAGCCTATTATATGGCACTTTATCAACCCTCTCTGTTACCTCATCATAAAACTCAATCAAGTTAGTTAAACGTGATTTGCCTTTAACAAATCCATGCTGGCTTTTCTTTATTAATCCACTCTTGTCCAAGTGACTATTAATTTTATCCCAGATTATCGTTTCTGAATACTAGTTAGTGAGTTGGTAAGTCAAGGGCATAAATTTAAGATCATCACCAAAAAAATGAAAGGAGACCTTAGAAGAAGATTGTTAGGTAATGGGATACCCCACCAGAAACAGTAGCAGAAGTAGAATCTGTAATCCATTTCAAAAAAGAAAGACTTGGAATTATATAGCACTTTTCATGACCTCAAGATGTCCCAGAGCACTTTACAACCAATTAAGTATTTTTGAAGTATGGTCGTTATTGTAAGGTAGGACATGTGGCAGCCAATTTGTGCACAGCAAGGTCCCACAAAGAGCAATAAAATAAATGATTAGATAATCTGTTTTAGGTGTTGACTGAAGGATAAATGTTCGCCAGGATGCCGGGAAAGTGAAGTGGATAAATATTTGAAAAAGTAAAATGTAAAAAAGGCATGGGGAAAGTGCAGGGGAATGGAGCTAAGAGGACAGCTGTTTCAGAGAATTGGCACAGGCAAGATAAGAACATAAGAACATAAGAAATAGGAGCAGGAGTTGGCCGTACGGCCCCGCGGGCCTGCTCTGCCATTCAATCAGATAATAGCTGATCTTCGACCTCAACTCTACTTTCCCGCTCGATCCCCATATCCCTAGATTCCCTAGAGTCCAAAAATCTATCTATTTCAGCCTTGACTATATTCAACAACTCAGCGTCCACAGCCCTCTGCGGTAGAGAATTCCAAAGATTCACAACTCTCTGCGTGAAGAAATTCCTCCTCATCTCTATCTTGAATGGCCGACCCCTTAACCTGCGACTATGTCCCCTAGTTCTAGACTCTCTAGCCGGGGGAAACAATCTCTCAGCATCTACCCTGTCAAACCCCCTCATAATCTTGTATGTTTCAATGATATCACCTCTCATTCTTCTAAACTCCTGAGAGTACAGGCCCTCTCTTCTTAGGACAACCCCCTCAGCCCAGGAATTAATTTAGTGAACCTTCATTGCACCGCCTCCAAGGCAAGTATATCCTTCCTTAGATTGTATGCAGTACTCCAGGTGAGGTCTCACTAAATCCCCTGCTCAACTATAGTATGATGTGGAGATGCCGGTGATGGACTGGGGTTGACAATTGTAAACAATTTTACAACACCAAGTTATAGTCCAGCAATTTTATTTTAAATTCACAAGCTTTCGGAGACTTCCTCCTTCCTCAGGCAAATGTTTCAGGATCTCCTTGAAGCCTACGCATTTATACATATAGAACAATACATGGTGTTTACAGACTGCCCCTGCAACTGCCCATTGCCAAGGCAATCACCGTGTTCAGACAGAGAGGTGTCACCTGCAGAACCCCCGAATACACATTCAACAAAAAAACAAACAGGGAAAAAAAACAGAGAAAAAAAACAGAGAGAGGCAGAAACATCCGGAAGGCAGAGAGAGCCAGCAAATGACCCATTATATTAAAAACAGATAACATTTGTTCACTGGTGGGGTAACGTGTAGCGTGACATGAACCCAAGATCCCGGTTGAGGCCGTCCTCATGGGTGCGGAACTTGGCTATCAATTTCTGCTCGACGATTTTGCGTTGTCGTGTGTCTCGAAGGCCGCCTTGGAGTACGCTTACCCGAAGGTCGGTGGATGAATGTCCATGACTGCTGAAGTGTTCCCCGACTGGGAGGGAACCCTCCTGTTTGGCGATTGTTGCGCGGTGTCCGTTCATCCGTTGTCGCAGCGTCTGCATGGTCTCGCCAATGTACCATGCTCTGGGGCATCCTTTCCTGCAACGTATGAGGTAGACAACGTTGGCCGAGTCACAGGAGTATGAACCATGCACCTGGTGGGTGGTGTCCTCTCGTGTGATGGTGGTATCTGTGTCGATGATCTGGCATGTCTTGCAGAGGTTACCGTGGCAGGGTTGTGTGGTGTCGTGGACGCTGTTCTCTTGAAAGCTAGGTAATTTGCTGCGAACGATGGTCTGTTTGAGGTTGGGTGGCTGTTTAAAGGCGAGTAGTGGAGGTGTGGGGATGGCCATAGCGAGGTGTTTGTCCTCATTGATGACATGTTGAAGGCTGCGGAGAACATGGCGTAGTTTCTCCGCTCCGGGGAAGTACTGGACGACAAAGGGTACTCTGTTGGTTGCGTCCCGTGTTAGTCTCCTGAGGAGGTCTATGCGATTTTTTGCTGTGGCCCGTCGGAACTGTCGATCGATGAGTCGAGCGTCATATCCCGTTCTTACTAGGGCGTCTTTCAGCGTCTGTAGGTGTCCATCGCTTTCCTCCTCGTCTGAGCAGACCCAGTCGGGGAACACTTCAGCAGTCATGGACATTCATCCACCGACCTTCGGGTAAGCGTACTCCAAGGCGGCCTTCGAGACACACGACAACGCAAAATCGTCGAGCAGAAATTGATAGCCAAGTTCCGCACCCATGAGGACGGCCTCAACCGGGATCTTGGGTTCATGTCACGCTACACGTTACCCCACCAGCGAACAAATGTTATCTGTTTTTAATATAATGGGTCATTTGCTGGCTCTCTCTGCCTTCCGGATGTTTCTGCCTCTCTCTGTTTTTTTTCTCTGTTTTTTTTTCTCTGTTTGTTTTTTTGTTGAATGTGTATTCGGGGGTTCTGCAGGTGACACCTCTCTGTCTGAACACGGTGATTGCCTTGGCAACGGGCAGTTGCAGGGGCAGTCTGTAAACACCATGTATTGTTCTATATGTATAAATGCGTAGGCTTCAAGGAGATCCTGAAACATTTGCCTGAGGAAGGAGGAAGTCTCCGAAAGCTTGTGAATTTAAAATAAAATTGCTGGACTATAACTTGGTGTTGTAAAATTGTTTACAATTGTCAACCCCAGTCCATCACCGGCATCTCCACATCATGACTACCATCGACACCACAAACTGCCGGCTCACAGTGGAAAGGATATTCAAGAAGATCGCGCATTTAGACACAGACATCAAGTTTTTACAGAGCTGCAAGAAAGCAGACAAGATCCCGAAAGGACTCCAGATCACGAACCCACTCAAGTCCACATACAACTCGGATTACGCTGAGAGACTCTGCCGCCGTACCTCTCGCACACTCCGCAACCATCTCATACACCAACTCTACAGCAGACGCCACAACCTCGAAACCAAGATAGAGTCCATACTCTCAACCTGTACTCAGGACACAGCAGACCAGCTACGTTATACCGCCAAACAGACGAGGCAACGGAACTACGCTGCCTACATGAAAACCAAGAGCAGGAAGCTTGAGAAACTCGGCATCACCACCAGCAACGACCAAGCTTCCCCTGGTACCACGGTTGCAACCACAGGGAAGTCTATTGTCAATTTATCCGACCACACCCTTCAACCAGACGAAATCGAAGTTCTCAGCCGAGGGCTCAATTTCTGCCCCACTACCAAAATGGACCCCACTAGTCTCGCGGCGGACACAGAGGAATTCATCAGGAGAATGAGGCTCCGGGAATTCTACCACAAACCCCAAGATTTCAGCAGCGAACCCAATGAGACAATCGACGATCCGGAACAGCAGACAGAGGGATCCGCGGTACAGCAACCGAAGAGGAAAGAGTCAAACTGGACTCCTCCGGAGGGTCGCTGCCCTCAGCTGGACATGTATGCTCAAGCTGTCAGGAAATGCGTCAATGCCAGATTCATCAGCCGCACTCAGAAGACAGTCCAGAATGTCACCCGAGCACAACGCAACGCCATCAACGCTCTCAAGACCAACCGCAACATCGTCATCAAACCAGCGGACAAAGGAGGAGCCATAGTCATACAGAACAGAACAGACTATTGCAAAGAAGCATACCGACAACTGGACAACCAGGAACACTACAGACGGTTACCCGCAGATCCAACCAAAGAACACACCCACCAGCTCAACAAACTGATCAAGACCTTCGATCCAGACCTTCAAAGCATCCTACGCATTCTCATCCCACGTAATCCCCGCGTGGGAGACTTCTACTGCCTCCCAAAGATACACAAAGCCAACACACCCGGACGTCCCATCGTATCAGGCAACGGAACCCTGTGTGAGAACCTCTCTGGATACATCGAGGGCATCCTGAAACCCATCGTACAGGGAACCCCCAGCTTCTGTCGCGACACTACAGACTTCCTACAAAAACTCAGTACCCACGGACCAGTTGAACCAGGAACACTTCTCACCACGATGGACGTCTCGGCACTATACACCAGTATCCCCCACGATGACGGCATCGCTGCGACAGCATCAATACTCAACACCAACAACAGCCAATCTCCGGAAGCCATCCTACAACTCATCCGCTTCATCCTGGATCACAATGTCTTCACCTTCGATAACCAGTTCTTTACCCAAACACACGGAACAGCCATGGGGACCAAATTCGCACCCCAATACGCCAACATTTTCATGCACAAGTTCGAGCAGGACTTCTTCACTGCACAAGACCTCCAACCAACACTATACACCAGATACATCGACGACATTTTCTTTCTATGGACCCACGGCAAGGAATCACTAAAGAGACTACACGATAACATCAACAAGTTCCATCCCACCATCAAGCTCACCATGGACTACTCCTCAGAATCAGTTTCTTTCTTGGACACACGAATCTCCATCAAAGACAGGCACCTCAGCACCTCACTCAACCGCAAGCCCACGGACAACCTCACGATGCTCCACTTTTCCAGCTTCCACCCTAACCACGTCAAAGAGGCCATCCCCTATGGACAGGCCCTGCGAATACACAGGGTCTGCTCAGACGAGGAGGAACGCGATGGACACCTACAGACGCTGAAAGACGCCCTAGTAAGAACGGGATATGACGCTCGACTCATCGATCGACAGTTCCGACGGGCCACAGCAAAAAATCGCATAGACCTCCTCAGGAGACTAACACGGGACGCAACCAACAGAGTACCCTTTGTCGTCCAGTACTTCCCCGGAGCGGAGAAACTACGCCATGTTCTCCGCAGCCTTCAACATGTCATCAATGAGGACAAACACCTCGCTATGGCCATCCCCACACCTCCACTACTCGCCTTTAAACAGCCACCCAACCTCAAACAGACCATCGTTCGCAGCAAATTACCTAGCTTTCAAGAGAACAGCATCCACAACGCCACACAACCCTGCCACGGTAACCTCTGCAAGACATGCCAGATCATCGACAGAGATACCACCATCACACGAGAGGACACCACCCACCAGGTGCATGGTTCATACTCCTGTGACTCGGCCAACGTTGTCTACCTCATACGTTGCAGGAAAGGATGCCCCAGAGCATGGTACATTGGCGAGACCATGCAGACGCTGCGACAACGGATGAACGGACACCGCGCAACAATCGCCAAACAGGAGGGTTCCCTCCCAGTCGGGGAACACTTCAGCAGTCATGGACATTCATCCACCGACCTTCGGGTAAGCGTACTCCAAGGCGGCCTTCGAGACACACGACAACGCAAAATCGTCGAGCAGAAATTGATAGCCAAGTTCCGCACCCATGAGGACGGCCTCAACCGGGATCTTGGGTTCATGTCACGCTACACGTTACCCCACCAGCGAACAAATGTTATCTGTTTTTAATATAATGGGTCATTTGCTGGCTCTCTCTGCCTTCCGGATGTTTCTGCCTCTCTCTGTTTTTTTTCTCTGTTTTTTTTTCCCTGTTTGTTTTTTTGTTGAATGTGTATTCGGGGGTTCTGCAGGTGACACCTCTCTGTCTGAACACGGTGATTGCCTTGGCAACGGGCAGTTGCAGGGGCAGTCTGTAAACACCATGTATTGTTCTATATGTATAAATGCGTAGGCTTCAAGGAGATCCTGAAACATTTGCCTGAGGAAGGAGGAAGTCTCCGAAAGCTTGTGAATTTAAAATAAAATTGCTGGACTATAACTTGGTGTTGTAAAATTGTTTACAACTATAGTATGACTTCCTTACTCTTGTACTCTAACCCCCTTGCAATAAAGGCCAACATGCCATTTGCTTTCCTAATTGCCTGCTCTGCCTGCATACTAAATTTTGTGTTTCTTGTCCGAGGACACCCAAATCTCTCTGAACGCCAACATTTAATAGTTTCTCACTGTTTAAACAATATTCTGTTTTTCTATTCTTCCTACCAAAGTGAATAACT
Organism: Heptranchias perlo; assembly: GCF_035084215.1. Lineage (NCBI taxonomy): Eukaryota > Metazoa > Chordata > Chondrichthyes > Hexanchiformes > Hexanchidae > Heptranchias > Heptranchias perlo. Next base: position 108,806,551 of record NC_090327.1, read on the forward strand.
TCACATTTCCCCATATTATACTCCATCTGCCACGCACTTAATCTGCTTATTTCCCTATGCAGACTCTTTGGCCGTGGTATTACCAGGGAGGCGGGTTGGCAGTGGGGGGTCGACTGGGCGCGTGGGTAACCCACCCAGTAAAATCGGTGGGTTCCCCACGCGATCGCGAGTAAATTGAAGCCACTTGCTTTGGCTTCCGGGTTGGAAAACTGCGCAGTGAGCGGACTGCACACCAGCATCACAGGCTGTCAGCTGGAGGAGCCCTGTTTAAAGGGGCAATCCTCCAATGCTGCTCCTGCAGCAAACAGCCAAAATTACGGTATGGAGCAGCCCAGGGGAAAGGCTGCTCCCAGGTCAATGATGACTCACTCCAGGTCTTACCGGATGGGGTGAGGAGGAGGAGAGAGATCTTCTACCCGGCGAAGGGGAGGAAGTGGCCTGCCTCTGCCACCAAGAAGGCCTGGCTCGAGGTGGCAGAGGAGGTCAGCAGCACCAGCAACATATCCCACACCTGGATACAGTGCAGGAAGCGCTTCAATGACCAAACTAGGTCAGCCAGAGTGAGCACACTTACTCATTCTCCTACACTCCATCTTCCACATCACCGCCCCCACCCCAGAACTCCTTCTGCACTGCCAACACTACTCTATCACATCACTCCTTACAACCACTCAAACTTCATCCTCAACTTACCTGCACTTACTCACCTCCCCAGTACTCATCCCACCACTACCACTCAACCCAATCCCCATACAATCTCATGGCTCTGTCTCATACTCAGCCTCTGATGCATCTCTTTCACGGTCAGCCTCACCCAACCTGCTACTACCTCTGCTGCAGCCACAGGGGATGCATCACGTATGAATAGTAGGAAGCGTAAGGCAATGGTTTTGTGAGCACAAAGGGGATGCACAGGGTGTTTGACAGTTTGTCATGTTTTTTATTTATATTTGATTTTGGTTCAACTCACATTAAATATTATTATTGTCACCACTACTGCCACATCTTGGCCATTCTTGACTGGCTTGTGTAATAAGTCCCTTTCATGAGGTTCTCCATGAACACTCACACTTGATGCTACCCATTGGGTCACCCTACAGTGGGTGTATGTGTAGTTGCACAACTATTTTGTGCAGGTGCCTGTGGTGCAGCACTGTGTTGTGGAGCTCCACGTGGTGGAGGTGGACGGCATGCCTGGTGAGGCTGGTGATGTTGCTCGTCCTCGGATGAAGTGATGAATGCAGCCATGGCGCCCCTCGTCCTGACGGTGTGAGTTTGAGGGGGTCCGCAAAGTAGGGGTCCGTAAATGTGTTTGCACAGCAGAGTTTAAGGTATAAATTAAGAATGTTGAGTGGAAAGACAAAGGTGTTGTAGCCAAAACTTTGTCTGAAGTGACAGAGTGCCCTGCTGCAATAAATGAGGTATTTCCCCCCAACTTTCAAATAATTCTTTGCATCTCCCATTGGCTGCTGGCTGAAACACGTCTGCTCCAACAGGGAGTGTTTCCCACAGCACGGGAAACACGCTGGGGATCATTCAAAATTGCACCCCTGCCAAAATCTCCAGTCAATGAGGTCTGTCAAGTACCCCAACTAGGTAAGTAATATTTAAGCTTTAATTGCCGAACGCGTCACTGGGGAACCCGGAAGTGGGTGGGTTGGAGCCGGGCTCTGGACCCGCTCCAGGATTCCCCGGTTTGACGAGCCCCCCCCGCCCCCAACGCACCCGCTCAGCCAACCTAAAATCAACCCCTTTGTGTCCTCCTCACAGGTTGCTTTTCCACCTATCTTTGTATCATCAGCAAACTTGAATACATTACATTCGGTCCCTTCATCTAAGTCATTAATATAGATTGTAAATAGCTGAGGCCCCAGCACCGATCCTTGTGGTACCCCACAGTTACAGTCTGCTAATCTGAGAATGACCCGTTTATCCCTACTCTCTGTTTTCTGTCCTTTAACCAATCCTCTATCCATGCTAATATATTACCCCCAAACCCATGAGCCCTTACCTTGTGTAATAACCTTTTATGTGCCACCTTATCGAATGCCTTTTGAAAATCCAAATATACTACATCCACTAGTTCCCCTTTATCTACCCCGCTGGTTACATCCTCAACAAACTCTAATAAATTTGTCAAACACGATTTCCCTTCCATAAATCCATCTTGACTCTGCCTAATCATATTATGATTTTCTAAGTGCCCTGTTACCACTTCCTTAATAATGGATTCCAGCATTTCCATGACGACCAATGTCTGGCTAACTGGCCTGTAGTTCCCAGTTTTCTCTCTCCCTCCCTTCTTGAATCGTGGGGTAACATTTGTTACCTTCAGGTTCACTGGGACCGTTCCAGAATCTAGAGAATTTTGGAAAATCACAACCAGTGCATCCACTATCTCTGCAGCCACCTCTTTTAGAACCCTAGGAAGTAGGCCATCAGGTCCAGGGGATTTGTTGGCTTTTAGTCCCATTAGTTTGTCCAGTATTTTTTCTCTGGTGATATTAATTGTTTTAAATTCCTCACTCTCATTTACCCCTTGGTTCCCCACTATTTTTGATATGCTTTTAGTATCTTCTACTGTGAAGACTGATACAAAATATTTGTTTGACACATCTGCCATTTCCTGATTCCCCATTATAATTTCCCCTGTCTCAGCCTCTAAGGGACCAACATTTAATGTTGCTACTCTCTTCCTTTTTACATACTTGTAGAATCTTTTACAATCCGTTTTTATATTTCTTGCTAGTTTGCTTTCATGTTCTATTTTCTCCTTTTTTATCAATGTTTTGGTCATCCTTTGTTGGTTTCTAAAACTCTCCCAATCCCCAGGCTTATTACTCTTCTTGGCAACATTATAGGCCTCTTCTTTCAATCTAATACTCTCTTTAGCTTTTTTAATTAACCATGGATGGATCACTTTTCCCATGGAGTTTTTATTTCTCAATTGAATGTATATTTATTGAGAATATTGAAATATTTCTTTAAATGTTTGCCATTGCTTTTCAACTGTCAAACCCTTTAATTTAATTTCCCAATCTACCTTTGACAACTCGCCGACACGATGTCCTCTTCTGTGCAGCAACATTCTATGATTCTAATAAATTCGCAAATTCATTAGGAAACCTTTGCAAAGTAAATGTAAATTTAACTCACTGCAGATGTAATTGAAATGTAACTTATGAATATGTATGCAATCATGTTTTTATAATCTGAGCACAGTTATGATGGCTAGAATTGAGCCCAAAGCAGTATATGTGCATTTGTACTTTCCAGGATTCAACTGCTATTCTGGAGTCCGTGGAAATCACATATTCACAAAACCACTGAAAATTAATTCTCAAGTTCAGTTTCCAAGCCATTTTAGACCCCCTAGGAGCACAAATGCAATCCTATCACCAGGTCCCTAGGGAATATGGAAGCATATTCACCTGGGGTCAGATGCAGACATTCTCTTCCCTCTCTTCCCCCTCCCTCATGGACTGATCAGCCTGACGCTTTCTCCAGGGAACACAGGCACATCCTCTTACTAAATCACCAAGGGTTCAACTTCTCCCTCAGTATGCTGACAGACATATAAATTCTATTTTTATTCAAAAAAAGCCTTTGCTGCTTTGGCTACGGCCATACACAACAGCTGCACACCCACCTGCTACCAAGACAGTGGGTTATGGAAAATGGCAGAGAAACAAAATGTTCCTTTGCCCGTGCAATAGGGAAATCACACAGATGTACTGAGGAGCATTGCATCTGCATACCAGCATCTGGATTTAAAGGGACATACAAATCCATATTAGGGCACGTGAACCACAAATTGCTTAATTTGCCTCACTTTTAGCTCATTCTAGATTCAGTTCCGCTGCTCAACCTGAGCTTAAGGGACACAGTAAAAACAGCAAAACGCAAGCAATGAATACGGATTTGAGACTTAAAACATTTGTATCACTATTGCACTCATCTGAGATCTGAGATAAATGCTCGTAAAGTATGCCTTTCTATCCATGAAAGCAGCCCGTTCTGTTGCCACACACTAGACTCCTTCACTGCTATCAGCAAAAATGAGCTCCTATGGTGGGGGATACAGTTTATCCAGCTTATACCATTCACACTCCCTGAGAGCCCATATATAATGACAGTTTACACTAAAATTAAAAAAAAGCAGAAAATGCTGGGAATGCGCAGAAAGCAGGCTGGTTAGCATCTGAAAGGAAAGGTGGGACAATGTTTGAAGTGGAACCCTTGAACATAATTTGCTCTGTTGGAAGGCCCTACTAGGAACATAAAGCTGTCTTTTCTCTCGCTGATGTTGACTAATGTGCTGCACTTCCAGCATTTTTCATTTTTATTTCAGCTTGCCAACATTTGTGATTTCTATTTTCGTGTCACTAATTATATGATTCATACATGTGTATGAGCTAGACCAGTTATGAACTTTTGGCCCCATGTGTACAAGTGTTCTAAAAAGACCATACCTCAAGAATATTTAGACTGAACTCTAATATTCATTGCACCTATTTTGCAATATCAGTCCCTTATCTGAAGTGCAATGTGGTTGTCTTATCACAAACATTAAAAACAAATATTAAAGTCTGTTTTCACTGGTCATTTATCTCCAGTTCTGAAGTAGTTCCATCGTTTATTTATTTTCCCTCCTTTTAATGACTCCCAGCTGTTTCTTAGCCCCCGTGTTCACTTATTTCGACTACCTGGTTTAAAATAATGTATTTCAGCTATGAAGTGTTGCTAAATTGTCACTGCAGACTTTGCCTACATAAATGTGGCCCATTGCACCCCTTCCATCCATAATTCCCATGTAAGTTGAAATAGGAACATCGTGGTTGGAAGAAACAGAAGAACAAGTAAAGCTTGGCACATTATTTACCTATAATTCTTAGCAGGAAAGCCAAAGTTTATCCTGAAACTCATTTTGACTGGAGACGAAATGCTGCCACAAACTGCACAAATCCATTGTTTTGAGAACTAGGCAAGTGAAGTCCAACCATTATAAATAGCAGACGGACTGTACTGCTAAATTCCATGCAGCCTAAAAGAAATAATTGCTCATTCTCTGGCTCCTCCTATTCTTCTGTGAAATGGGTTTTACTCCACCTTCTTGCTTCTCTAGTGACAAGTGAAATACAATTAAAACTAAAATGACATTGTTACATTTATGCATTCATGCAGATATACAGTAGGTATGTTCATTTTGTTTTTGTTTAAATTTCCCTTATTGGTGAGAAGCACCAAATCAGTGCAGAGAGGAATGGGTCCAGTCAGGCCATTTTGAGCCATGAAGGTGCTCACAGCACAAACTTAAAGGAAGTTTGGATAATGAGTATGGATTACAGGACTGGTCTGAAGTTAAAAAGCAGTTCAGAAACAAACATGGTAACTAAAGGCGAGAAACACTGAATGACGTAATGGAATAAAGACTTACTGAAGTTCACGTCACCGTTAAAAGTTTTTTGGGAAACGTGCTTTACCACTGCATAAGGTTGCCTTAAGTAAAGTTAGTTTTAAAATCTTTTGGTTTAAGTTATCGGACAGCTGCTACACAATCTATTAATAAGTGACAATAATGAGGCAAGTAGAGATAAATGATATTCTGAGCAATCCAATCCAATTACAGTATACTTCTGAATTTAACTTTACAGCTGGGGACCATTTCATTTCAAAATTCTGATAATCTAGTTTAAGACTTGGTGATCCTAATCTCCTACAGGTATATCTTTTTTACTAAGTTATCAACCCATCTTGTTTTCACTTCTATGTCTTCATAACTGTGTAGCAGACATAGCTACCGTTTTGCACTATTGACTTAGCAAAAGGATTCTTAACTGTCTTTTTTTTTCTTCAACAGTCCTTAGCTGGAGAAGCAATGACAGGACAGCTAAGCAGAAATTTAAATGCGTGTCCCAGCATGGTGGTGATATGCACTGGAGTGCTAATGTTCCAATGGATTGGTAGGAGAAAGGCTTAACAACGTTGCATAGTTTCTGATTGGGACTCACCTCACCACATTCCACCCATCTCGCCGAATGAGGAGGATGGCACTGGATTCAGAGTTAGAGCTAGTGATGGTGATGGTGACAGTGACAATTACAGTGATAGTGATAATGATAGTGACAGTGACAATGACAGAGCTAGAGATAGAGATAGTGATAGAGACAGAGACAGAGGCAGTGACAATGATAGTGACAGAGATAAAAATAGTGACAGAGCTAGTGATAGAGATAGTGACAGTGACAGAGCTAGAGATAGAGAAAGGGATAGAGAAAGGGATAGAGAAAGGGATAGTGATAGAGATAGTGATAAGAGATTAGGGGCTATAAATTGGGCCACGTAGCGTCCGTTTTGTAGGCGTTATGCGGCCTCCTAAGGACCCAAAATGGCATCTGGAATGCGTGCGCACATGTCTAGCGTGACGTTCACACATGTGCAGATAACAAACACCGGCAGCATGTAAAGTAGGAAGACTATGCAGTAAATCAGTGTGCAACACTGATTTAAAGGGACAGATGCGATTTTGGAACTCAACGTTCCAGCCAGTGTGAACAGGTCGTAAATAGCATGAAGGACCCCTCCACCAGAGCTATTTAAAGAGATCATGCAGGAGTTACAGGTTAATTGCTGGATTATTGCTTCTGGCTGCTGATGCATTTGTAACTGTCTTTGGAGGTCTCCTATATTTGGATACTAGGACGAGAGGACATAGCCTAAAAATTAGAGCCAGGACTTGTAGGAGTGAAGTTAGGAAATGCTTCTACACACAAAGAGTGGTAGAAGTTTGGAACACTCTTCTGCAAATGACTGTTGATGCTACCTCAATTGTTAATTTTAAATTTGAGATTGATAGATTTTTGTTAACCAAAGGTATTAAGGGATGTGGGGCTGAGATGGGTATATGGAGTTAGGTCACAGATCAACCAAGATCTCATTGAATGGCGGATCACGATCGAAGGGCTAAATGGCCTACTCTTATTCCTATCTTCCTATATTCTTATAACAAAGTTTCAATACTCTACAGGGAATGGGCTGGCTAGCTGACAGGCAACAGCAAATGCACTGACAGAGTGGCAGGGGTGGTTCAGGAATGCTGTCATCCTGAGAGAGGACAGCAGGTTCATGTTCCATGGAGCCACTGCCACTTGCTGCCTCCTGTTATGCGCCACCTTCTCCTACAAGAAAGTGGAACGTGTGTCGGTGAGTGTCCTGCAAGATGTTTGGGTGATGTGCCTGTCATGGTTGAATAGCTGCTAGTGTGTGTGACCTGTGAGTTGTGGGTGGGCGGCTTGAAAAGTAGTACTGTGTGAGGGTGAGAGGAAGCATCTGATTGGAAGAGTTGAGTACTGATTGAAAGAGTTTGTTGGTATGTGGGTGATGGAGGGTGTAGTGCGTGGAGCAGTGGATGCGGCTAGTGGTGCAGTTAGTAGGAGTCGCCACTTGACTGTTGATCTCATTCATCTTGACCACTCATGTCAAAGCATTGAACTTCTTCCTGCACTGCATCCATGTTCGTGGTGCTATGCCTCTGGCATTGACTTCATCCTCTACTGCCTCCCACTGCCTCTTGAGCACATGTCTGGAGGGCCTCTTGCCCCCATGCGGATATAGGATGCCCTTCCTTCTGTCCACCTCTTGCACCAAAGCATCTAGTGCATCATCAGATAATCTTGGTGCACTCTTCTTCACAGGCCTGGCACAAACTCAGATCGGCAGATTGGTGGCATCTGGCGTGCAGATTGGAGGATGTGGCATTTAGTAGTGCGCAACCTTTATTCAATGTTTCAACATAACTCAACAGTTTGTAAACATAGGGGCGGGACCTGCATCTGTGTTTTACGTGTGCCATTCAGACTCCGTGCGGACCCATATCTTATATTTTCAGATAAGAGGTGCAGGCTCTCTTTAAGTGGTGCTAGCCACTTGCGATATCGGGCCCCCCTGCTGGTGAGCAGCCATTCAACAGCGCAGCTCGGCCTGGTTTCTCGCAGCTATCATGTAAAACAGCAGGCAGCACGAATGTCAACGACTGGGTGCGGGATGACCCCCGACTCCCCGCCCGGTTTCGGAGGTTATCCAATATAACCCCCTCGATATTAGATATTGGATATTAGAGATAGAAATAGAGAAAATGGAATAGAGATGCCCTACCTTTTGCCTCCTAATACCCTGTCTCAGCAGACATTGGCAGAAGTCTGGAATCAGGATGTGGCCTGTTAGCATCAGGAACATGAATCCTGGCAGGCTATAAAATAAAGCATAATTATACAAAATTTTATTAAAAAATAAACATGCACCATTCAAAGAAATGTGCTTGTGTCACTTTAAAATAATGTTGATATATAGCATGAAGTAAGACATGCAGGACTAATGGAAATCAATGAATATATCACAAATACTGTATCACATCAGCATCACAAGTCTGACCTGGGAATACTTGGGGTGTAAACCAGGTCCTTGTCTGATTGCATAAACAGTCAATGACTCTATGGAATGGAATATAAAATTGCAGATATTTGCCAGCACCTCCACAACAAAGGAAATGCTGCATGTTTCTGACAAAGGGTGACATCTGAAACATTAACCTTTCTTACTCTTACAGATGCTGAGCAACCTGCCATGTATGGCCAGTGTATTTCAGATTTCTAGTGTCCCCCTAAGCAACTTCATTAGCGAGCATGTATAACGTGCGATATAATGCAATAAATTCATTATAGATATCAGTGACAGTTATTGTGATGGACATATTATACAGAGGATGTATAACAAGGTTTCTCTTTAGGCAAGGAAACCATAAACCTTGCATATAACGTTAAGGATTATGTTCTATTAGATTGCACTATGATGAAGGACCACTACTAATTAGTTGTAATAGAAATTTAAAAGCAGCAACACTGAATGCAACTGCAGACAGCGATATACTTTTTACTGTAAGCATTTTCTGGGAATTCCAAACTGCTTAAATTTGACAATGCTGAAGTATTTCACTACACTTCTAAGTAGTTCCCTTCAATGTAGGTTTACAAAATTACAAATGTTCTTTTAATTATAATGCAGGAAGGGCTTTTAAAGGGATCGGCAATACATCCTGCTTTCATTTTGTTACTGATGATTGCTGTGGTACAAATTACAATTCTTTTCCTTACAATGGCCTAGAATTTCCTCAGAGCTGCTCCCATTCCACCGTCGTAACTTCACCCGGTAATTTATACACACACATGTGGTCACTGTTGCCTCACTAGGGAATATACGGATGGCGGAGCAGGGACAGCTCCGGAGAAATTCCGGGCAAATATTTTATATATTGAATGCAAAATTACCCAAAATTTGGTGTAGAAGATGCAGTGGATTTAAAATGAATAGGAATGACTTAATTATTTTGTTCTTGTATTGGTTGATTCTTTCAGACTACCGAGTGCATGTTGAGGAGATGACGAGATTACAATTACCTGCCATCTTTTGGAGACTAGTATTCCCAGGCCCCTTGTGCTACAAGTACCTGTGCCAAAATTTTAGTTAAAGTGTTGATAATTCTTTACATTGACATTAACCACTGAGTATTCTTACTCCAGGGCTCCTCACATTTGGAGGAGAAGTTGAGAATACTACACAGGCTCCTATGTGACACGACACACAGTGAATAAGTTACACATATGTTACGTCTGCTGAACTCCACCAGTTGTTTAAGCGTGCTAACCATATCAGAAGCTGCTTAATATTCTAGTGTTTAACCTTTCGGGTTCAGTCGCTCACGTGCTGATGAGCTCCGGGGTTTGACAAAGAGCATGCAGGTTGAAATAAGAACAGAGAATGCTGGAAATACACAACAGGTCAGTCAGCATCTGTGAGGAGAAAAGACAGGATAATGTTTTGGGTGTCAAAATCTCAGAACTGAAAAATAAAAGATAATCAAGGCCCTTTGTAGGGTAGAAGTAAAAATAAAGGGAAAGGGGAGGAAAGACAACAGATGTTCCAAATCACAGCATACTTGTTGGCATTTATCTCTCATTTGATGATTAAAAATATACCAATGATTTATCTGATTGCATAGTATCATAGAACCATATAGCGCAGAAGGAGGCCACATGAACAGCTATCCAACTAATCCCACTACCTTGCAATTTTTTCCTCTATTTTTCCTCTACTCCGCTACGATGCAACCATGTCAATCTATCTTTTGATTGCTGTAAACATGGACTTCAAAGCCAGTTATCAACAAATGAAAGCACAGTTTTCCTAAACTTGATAGAAGAAAACAGCTAAGCAGAAGCTTTCAAACTTAATGTTTTGGCAAAAATGCTCAAGGGAGATAGTATAGCTTTGACTAGGTAGTAACAAAGGAGTTGTCAGCAATCTAATGATTTAAAAATTGTCGTCAAAAATGGAGATAAATGGACTATATGTGGACCTACATTTTATTCATGCACACTGGTATAGAGAAATACTATAGCTGTACACAGTGATTTGATTGATACATTGATCATTTCCAAGCCTTTAGTTTTTGTTACTTCTGAGGTATCTTTACAGAACCATTCCATGTGTTTAAGTATTTCTGTGTTGAAATTTTCTTTTTAAATTGAGAATCGTAGGTGAAGTGTCAAGGCTCATATTACAGAATAGCGCCCCGTTGTAAAAGAGACGACAAGGTACATCAAGAAGCAATAATTTAGGTGATGCCAAGTTTGGGTTTCAAAACCTGTAGTTATGGGGGAAGTTCCATACTTTAGGGGACCTGGTTTTGTTCTGTAGGTCATTTGACATCTTGAACTGGAATTTGACATTAAAGCAGAGTGACAGGAACAGAGTCAAAACTGGTCAAGTGGTGCAATGTACAAGGATAGAGATACATGAAAATGAAACATCACACCATTCTGCTGGTCACAGCTGTTATAGAAAAATCCTTATTACATACAGACATAAAATCATTTCAGTGCACTTGATAAAGGCGGCAGACGAGTACTATATTTTTCTAAAATGCATGCAAGATCCACCATTATCCAACAGGAAAAAAATGACCTTTGTTTTACATGATTCTGCAATTCAGCCACAGAAGGCCTGAAATGGATAATGCAAAGTTAACAAACTCCATTGCAAAGAAAAAAGAACAGATCACCATAACAAGCACCTGTTCATAAAAAGAATATTCATGCTCTAGGGAAGAGCAACAAAAAAAAATTCAAGAAAGGCAAGGAAAGAACAGCAAGCAGAGAGGAAGGCTTGGGTAAAACTCATTTCAGATAACTTAATGGTCAGATATTATTAAGGAGAACTACCAGTGCTCCACGGGTCTATCAAATCTCTGTTACAGCACCCGGGTCACTGAGAGTATGGCGATTTATCCAAAGCAAAGCAAAAAAGGCACAGCCATAGTCCAAAAAGAATGCAATAAAGGTATATATTATCAGAAATATTTTTCAAGACGAAGATTCAGGCCAAAAAAGCATTACATTTGTCAGCAAAAGTGCAGATATGGCTATATCAATAATCCATGGCACTGTGTATTCCCAACAGAAGCCATTATAAAGGTTTAGATGACAGGCTGCTTCAACTCCATCATCTGATCCACTGGGAACTGAAGCTCATAAATGGCTTTCAACATAAATCTCTCATATAAAGTGTAATAACCACAGCCAGCCAGTGCAGGGAGATTATCAGAAAGTGCAGTGGTGACCTGGGACAATTGAGAAAAAAGCAGTCTGACTAAATGATTGGCACTGACAACCATATAAAACCTTGCTAAACAGCCTCACAGCCCACCTTCAATGATTTGTGAGTCTAACCAAATACCCAAGGATTGGCTCCTGGCAGTTTTACATCTATTTCTCTTCTCACAGTTCCTGTTTTGCTGCAAAACTGAAAGAAAAATGAGTTACAGGAATAATCTTTTCTTAAATAGCTGGTATGTGCAAATGAATATGGCCGTGACTTGATCTTCCCTCCCCTTCCTCAAAAAGCTTGAAAAAACAGGTTTAATTTAATAATGACTGACCGAAAGAGCAATTAACAGTGTTTTTATTTTTAAAATGCTTGGACTGATAGCGATACTACAAAGGCCCATGTGCCATCAGGCTAGGGAGAAGAAAATAAATCAGCCAGTGTTCTTACTCTTCATCACTATCCAGTGATTCTGGACTGGAAAGAGCACGTACAAGGGCATTGGACACAGAAAGAACGGGATTGGGCTGTGTTACCCTTGCTGACACTAACTGACTTGGCTGACACGTGTCCAATGGCCTCTTGGACAAGGTACCAGAGGGCAGTTGGCACCCATGGAACGATAGTGGCGGCCCGAGGCCCGAGACCAGAGCGGCGGTGGACCTGAACGGGAGCAGAGGAGAGAGACCGAGAGCGGGGATAAAAGAACGGCGGCCCGAGGCCCGAGACCAGAGTGGCGGCAGACCTGAACGGGAGCAGAGGAGAGAGACCGAGAGCGGGGATTAAAGAGTGGCGGCCCGAGGCCCGAGACCAGAGTGGCGGCGGACCTGAACGGGAGCAGAGGAGAGAGACCGAGAGCGGGGATAAAAGAACGGCGGCCCGAGGCCCGAGACCAGAGTGGCGGCGGACCTGAACGGGAGCAGAGGAGAGAGACCGAGAGCGGGGATTAAAGAACGGCGGCCCGAGGCCCGAGACCTGAGCAGCGGCGGACCTGAACGGGAGCAGAGGAGAGAGACCGAGAGCGGGGATTAAAGAGCGGCGGCCCGAGGCCCGAGACCTGAGCGGCGGCGGACCTGAACGGGAGCAGAGGAGAGAGACCGAGAGCGGGGATTAAAGAGCGGCGGACCGAGGCCCGAGACCTGAGCGGGAGCAGAGGCGAGAGACCGAGAGCGGGGATTAAAGAGCGGCGGCCCGAGGCCCGAGACCAGATCAGCGGCGGACCTGAACGGGAGCAGAGGAGAGAGACCGAGAGCGGGGATTAAAGAGCGGCGGCCCGAGGCCCGAGACCTGAGCAGCGGCGGACCTGAACGGGAGCAGAGGAGAGAGACCGAGAGCGGGGATTAAAGAGCGGCGGCCCGAGGCCCGAGACCTGAGCGGCGGCGGACCTGAACGGGAGCAGAGGAGAGAGACCGAGAGCGGGGATTAAAGAGCGGCGGCCCGAGGCCCGAGGCCAGAGCAGCGGCGGACCTGAACGGGAGCAGAGGAGAGAGACCGAGAGCGGGGATTAAAGAGCGGCGGCCCGAGGCCCGAGACCTGAGCGGCGGCGGACCTGAACGGGAGCAGAGGAGAGAGACCGAGAGCGGGGATTAAAGAGCGGCGGCCCGAGGCCCGAGGCCAGAGCAGCGGCGGACCTGAACGGGAGCAGAGGAGAGAGACCGAGAGCGGGGATTAAAGAGCGGCGGCCCGAGGCCCGAGGCCCGAGACCAGATCAGCGGCGGACCTGAACGGATCAAAAACAACAACAGAAAACCAAGGAGTGACGTCACAGGACAGCAGGTAAGTGATTGGTTGGTGAGTATTACTGTTTTTTTTTCTCTAAATTAGGGCATTGGTTTAAACTAAGAGCTGGGAAACTAAGCAGCTTTTATAGCAGGTAGTGTTTTTTTTTAGTGAACCTAGGTCCCTAGTATAGTTAACATTTTCTAATTTCAACGTAATTTAAAAGGGGTAACTCAGCTAAGGCAAGTCATGGCAGCAGACCTCGCACCCGTGATATGCCCCTCCTGCAAGATGTGGGAAGTCATGGACACTACCAGTGTCCCTGCCGACCATGTGTGCGGGAAGTGTGTCCACCTGCAGCTACTGACCGATTGTATCTCGGAGCTGGAGCTGCGGGTGGACTCACTGTGGAGCATCCGCGATGCAGAGAAACTCGTGGATAGCACGTTTAGCGAGTTGGTCACACCGCAGGTAAAGGGAGTACAGGCAGGAAGTGAATGGGTGACCACCAGGCAGAGTAAGAGGTGCAGGCAGGTAGTGCAGGGGTCCCCTGTGGCCATCCCCCTCTCAAACAGGTATACCGTTTTGGATACTGTTGTGGGAGATGGCTCACCAGGGGAAGGTGACAGCGGCCAGGTTCATGGCACCGTGGCTGGCTCTGCTGCACAGGAGGGCAGGAAAAAGAGTGGCAGAGCTATAGTGATAGGGGACTCGATTGTAAGGGGAATAGACAGGCGTTTCTGCGGACGCAACCGAGACTCCAGGATGGTATGTTGCCTCCCTGGTGCAAGGGTCAGGGATGTCTCAGAGCAGCTGCAGGACATTCTGGAGGGGGAGGGTGAACAGCCAGTTGTCGTGGTGCATATAGGCACCAACGATATAGGTAAAAAACAGGATGAGGTCCTACTAGCTGAATTTAGGGAGTTAGGAGTTAAACTAAAAAGTAGGACCTCAAAGGTAGTAATCTCAGGATTGCTACCAGTGCCACGGGCAAGTCAGAGTAGGAATGACAGGATAGCTAGGATAAATACGTGGCTTGAGAGATGGTGCAAGAGGGAGGGATTCAAATTCCTGGGACATTGGAACCGGTTCTGGGGGAGGTGGGACCAGTACAAATTGGACGGTCTGCATCTGGGCAGGATTGGAACCAATGTCCTAGGGGGAGTGTTTGCTAGTGCTGTTCGGGAGGGTTTAAACTAAAGTGGCAGGGGGATGGGAACCGATGCAGGAAGTCAGTGGGAAGTAAAGTGGTGACAGAAACAAAAGGCAGTAAGGGAGAGTGTACAAAACATGACCGGACAGATGGTCTGAGAAAGCAGGGCAAAGACCAAGGGAAGTCTAGATTAAACTGCATTTATTTCAATGCAAGAAGTCTGATGGGCAAGGTAGATGAACTCAGGGCATGGATGGGTACATGGGACTGGGATGTTATAGCTATTACTGAAACATGGCTAAGGGAGGGGCAGGACTGGCAGCTCAATGTTCCAGGGTACAGATGCTATAGGAAAGATAGAGCAGGAGGTAAGAGAGGAGGGGGAGTTGCGTTCTTGATTAGGGAGAACATCACGGCAGCAGTGAGAGAGGATATATCCGAGGGTTCGCCCACGGAGTCTATATGGGGAGAACTGAAAAATAAGAAGGGAGAGATCACCTTGATAGGATTGTACTACAGACCCCCAAATAGTCAACGGGAAATTGAGGAGCAAATATGTAAGGAGATTACAGACAGCTGCAAGAAAAATTGGGTGGTAATAGTAGGGGACTTTAACTTTCCCAACATTGACTGGGACAGCCATAGCATTAGGGGCTTGGATGGAGAGAAATTTGTTGAGTGTATTCAGGAGGAATTTCTCATTCAGTATGTGGATGGCCCGACTAGAGAGGGGGCAAAACTTGACCTCCTCTTGGGAAATAAGGAAGGGCAGGTGACAGAAGTGATAGTGAGGGATCACTTTGGGACCAGTGATCATAATTCCATTAGTTTTAAGATAGCTATGGAGAATGATAGGTCTGGCCCAAAAGTTAAAATTCTAAATTGGGGAAAGGCCAATTTTGATGGTATTAGACAGGAACTTTCAGAAGTTGATTGGGAGAGTCTGTTGGCAGGCAAAGGGATGTCTGGTAAGTGGGAGGTTTTCAAAAGTGTGTTAACCAGTGTTCAGAGTAAGCACATTCCTTATAAAGTGAAGGGCAAGGCTGGTAGAAGTAGGGAACCTTGGATGACTCGGGAGATTGAGGCCCTAGTCAGAAAGAAGAAGGAGGCATATGACATGCATAGGCAGCTGGGATCAAGTGGATCCCTTGAAGAGTATAGTGATTGCCGGAGTAGAGTTAAGAGAGAAATCAGGAGGGCAAAAAGGGGACATGAGATTGCTTTGGCAGATAAGGCAAAGGTGAATCCAAAGAGCTTCTACAAATACATAAAGGGCAAAAGAGTAACTAGGGAGAGAGTAGGGCCTCATAAGGATCAACAAGGTCATCTATGTGCGGAACCACAAGAGATGGGTGAGATCCTAAATGAATATTTTGCATCGGTATTTACGGTTGAGAAAGGCATGGATGTTAGGGAACTTGGGGAAATAAATAGTGATGTCTTGAGGAGTGTACATATTACAGAGAGGGAGGTGCTGGAAGTCTTAACGCGCATCAAGGTAGATAAATCTCCGGGACCTGATGAAATGTATCCCAGGACGTTATGGGAGGTTAGGGAGAAAATTGCGGGTCCCCTAGCAGAGATATTTGAATCATCGACAGCTACAGGTAAGGTGCCTGAAGATTGGAGGGTAGCAAATGTTGTGCCTTTGTTTAAGAAGGGCGGCAGGGAAAAGCCTGGGAACTACAGACCGGTGAGCCTGACATCTGTAGTGGGTAAGTTGTTAGAGGGTATTCTGAGAGACAGGATCTACGGGCATTTGGAGAGGCAGGGACAGTCAGCATGGTTTTGTGAGTGGAAAATCATGTCTCACAAATTTGATTGAGTTTTTTGAAGGGGTAACCAAGAAGATAGATGAGGGCTGTGCAGTAGACGTGGTCTACATGGACTTTAGCAAAGCCTTTGACAAGGTACCACATGGTAGGTTGTTACATAAGGTTAGATCTCACGGGATCCAAGGTGAGGTAGCCAATTGGATACAAAATTGGATTGACGACAGAAGACAGAGGGTGGTTGTGGAGGGTTGTTTTTCAAACTGGAGGCCTGTGACCAGCGGTGTGCCTCAGGGATCGGTGCTGGGTCCGCTGTTATTTGTTATTTATATTAATGATTTGGATGAGAATTTAGGAGGCATGGTTAGTAAGTTTGCAGATGACACCAAGATTGGTGCCATTGTGGATAGTGAAGAAGGTTATCTAGGATTGCAACGGGATCTTGATAAATTGGGCCAGTGGGCCGATGAATGGCAGATGGAGTTTAATTTAGATAAATGTGAGGTGATGCATTTTGGTAGATCAAATCGGGCCAGGACCTACTCCGTTAATGGGAGGGCGTTGGGGAGAGTTATAGAACAAAGAGATCTAGGAGTACAGGTTCATAGCTCCTTGAAAGTGGAGTCACAGGTGGATAGGGTGGTGAAGAAGCCATTCAGCATGCTTGGTTTCATTGGTCAGAACATTGAATACAGGAGTTGGGATGTCTTGTTGAAGTTGTACAAGACATTAGTTAGGCCACACTTGGAATACTGTGTACTGTTCTGGTCACCCTATTATAGAAAGGATATTAAACTAGAAAGAGTGCGGAAAAGATTTACTTGGATGCTACTGGGACTTGATGGTTTGACTTATAGGGAGAGGTTGGATAGACTGAGACTTTTTTCCCTGGAGAGTAGGAGGTTAAGGGGTGATCTTATAGAAGTCTATAAAATAATGAGGGGCATAGATAAGGTAGATAGTCAAAATCTTTTCCCAAAGGTAGGGGAGTCTATAACGAGGGGGCATAGATTTAAGGTGAGAGGGGAGGGATACAAAAGGGTCCAGAGGGGCAATTTTTTCACTCAAAGGGTGGTGAGTGTCTGGAACGAGCTGCCAGAGGCAGTAGTAGAGGCGGGTACAATTTTGTCTTTTAAAAAGCTTTTGGATAGTTACATGGGTAAGATGGGTATAGAGGGATATGGGCCAAGTGCAGGCAACTGGGACTAGCTTAGTGGTATAAACTGGGCGACATGGACATGTTGGGCCGAAGGGCCTGTTTCCATGTTGTAAACTTCTATGATTCTATGATTCTATGATAGCCCCGAATAAAGATGGTCAATTATTTGTGTCGTACTTTTTTTTTTATTAGTGCTTAGATTAAATTTTTATTGTAGTGAACAACATAGAATGTGTAATTACAAATGCTAAATTTGAGTTGAGATATAAGTCTGGCCCTGATTTTAACTGCCCCCGCCTGGTTTCCAGGGGGGTTTTAAAATGAGGGCATTCACGTACCCCCTCTGATCCCGCTGCCATCCTGCCGTGTCCTGAGGTTAACCTGCTCTTTTGAGTGCATTCCTTTTTTAAATACGCAGATTGGGTCCCAGTGATGTCATCCGGACCTGACTGCATTATTAGGAGGCCTGAGCAGGGATCAGGGATGGCTTCCCAGTCACACCAGACATGCGAGGAGCTGGATCGTAAGCCAGAAGGGGCCCGGGACGGTAAGTGATGAAACCTTGCAATTAATTTACTTGTGGGCCCGGAGGAGCCTCCTCTCGGCCTCATATGGAAGCCTTGGGCCTCCTTTGCCCTGGGCTCCTCCCCACCCCTCCCCCCGATCACATCCACAGCCCCGTCAATATTTAACTGGGTCCCTGGCTGCGGCCTCCTTCTTCCGAATTCCCGCACTCGCTTGTTGGCCAACTAATAGGTTGGCTGGGTTCAGGTGGGTCAGCGAGAACATTTATGGTAATGAGGTCCAGCCGTTAAGATCATCGGACTCCTCAGATTTGGTGCCCGCTTTGGGGCTCGTGTGCACCGTACCCGCACCCACTTTGTCTCAGCTGTACTGTACTGATCTTATATATTGTTGTTTCTCAATATCTTATGATGCTTCACTGAACTGACCATTCAAAGGATTTTGGAAATGTTTAGGAAGACGGTAGTGTCGAAGATTTAGTATTTAATCACAATATGACCTAAAATGATGTGACATGAACTTTCTTGCAAGAGAATAATCTTTGCAGCTTGGAAAGGAAAGGACTTGCATTTATATAGTGCCTTTTACAACCTCAGAATGTCACAAAGCACTTTACAGCCAACAAAGTACTTTTGAAATGTTGTCACTGTTGTAATGTAGGGAAACGTGGCAGCCAATGTGCACACAGCAAGGTCTCACAAACAGCAATGAGAGATAGGACCAGATAATGTATTTTTTTAAAGTGATGTTGATTGAGGGATAAATATTGGCCAGGACACCGGGAGAACTCCCCTGCTCTCAATAATGTCATTGGATCTTTTACATCCATCTGAGAGGTTAGACAAGGCCTCAGTTTCACGTCTCATATGAAAGACGGTACCTCCACAGTGCAGCGCTCTCTCAAGATCAATTTACTACCTGCAGGAATCATAGAAATTTACGGCACAGAAGGAGGCTATTCAGTTCACCGTGTCTGTGCCAGCCGAAAAAGAGCTATCCAGCCTGATCCCACTTTCCAGCTCTTAGTCCGTACCCTTGTAGGTTACTTTTTAAATGTGATGAGGGTTTCTGCCTCTACCACTCTTTCAGGCAATGAGTTCCAGACCCCCACCACCCTCTGGTTGAAAAAATTTCTCCTCAACTCCCCTCTAATCCTTCTACCAATTACTTTAAATCCATGCCCACTGGTTATTAACCTTTCTGCTAATGGAAATAGGTCATTCATATCCATTCTATCTAGGCCCCTCATCATTTTATATGCATCAAGAAAATCTCCCCTCAGCCTCCTCTGTTCCAAAAAACACGACCCCAGCCTATCCAATCATTCCTCGTAGCTAAAATTCTCCAATCCTGGCAACATCCTCGTAAATCTCCTCTGTACCCTCTCTAGTTCAATCATATCTTTCATGTAATGTGGTTCCCAGAACTGTACGCAGTACTCTAGCTGTGGCCTAACTAGTGTTTTATGCAGTTCTAGCATAATCTCCCTGCTCATATATTCTGTGCCTCGGCTAATAAAGGAAAGTATCCCGTTTGCCTTCTTAAACACCATATCTACCTGTCCTGCTACCTTCAGGGATCTGTGGACATGCACTCCAAGGTCCCTCACTTCCTCTACACTTCTCAATATCCTATCATTTATTGTGTATTCCCTTGCCTTGTTTGCCCTCCCTTACACTTTTCTGGATTGAATTCCATTTGCCACTTTTCTGCCCATCTGACCGGTCTATTGATATCTTCCTGCAGTCTACAGCTTTGTTCCTCATTATCAACTACATGGCCAATATTTGTATCATCTGCAAACTTCTTATTCATGCTCCCTACATTTAAGTCTAAATTATTGATATATACCACAAAAAGCAAGGGACCTAGTATTGAGCTCTGCGAAATCCCACTGGAAACAGCCTTCCAGTCAATTTTGGGTCCAACTTGCCACATTCCCTTGGATCCCATGGGCTTTTACTTTTCTGACCAGTCTGCCACGTGGGACCTTGTCAAAGACCTTGCTAAAATCCATGTAGACTACATCAAACTACAACAACCCTTCTTGTTGCCTCCTCAAAAAATTCAATCAAGTTAGTTAAACACAACCTTCCCGTAACACAAGTCCATGCTGACTGTCCTTGATTAATCCATGCCTTTCTAAACGACGATTAATACTGCCCCTCAGATTTTTTTCCAATAATTTGCCCACCATTGAGGTTAGGCTGACTGCCCTGTAATTACTCGGTCTATCCCTTTCTCCCTTTTTAAACAACGGTACAACGTTAGCAGTCCTCCAATCCTTCAGCACCACACCGGTAGCCAGGAAGGATTGGAAAATGATGGTCAGAGCTTTTGCTATTTCCTCCCTTGCTTCTCTTATCAGCCTGGGATACATTTCATCCGGGCCTGGTGATTTATCTACTTTCAAAGGTGCTAAACCCCTTAATATTTCCTCTCTCACTATGTTTATCCCATCCAATATTTCACACTCCTGCTCCTTAACCACAATGTCTGCATCGTCCCTCTCTTTTGTGAAGACAGATGCAAAGTATTCATTAAGAACCATACCAACATCTTCTACCTCCGCACATAGTTTAGCTTTTTTGGTTTCTAATAGGCCCTACTCTTTCCTTAGTTATCCTTTTGCTTTTTATTTATTTATAAAACATCTTTGAGTTTTCCTTGATTTCACTTGCCAATATTTTTTCATGCCCTCTCTTTGCTTTCCTGATTTCCTTTTTAATTTCACCCCTGCACTTTCTGTACTCCTGCAGGCTTTTTGCAGTATTGAGCTCTCGGGATCTGACATAAGTTTCCCTTTTTTGCCTTATCCTACCCTGTATGCTCCTTAACATCTAGTGGGCTCTAGATTTAGGAGTCCCACCCTTTTTTCTTTGTTGGAACATATTTACTATGAACCCTCACTATCTCCTTCTTGAATGCCACCCACTGCTCTGACAGTTTGATTTGTTCCCTTTCTCAAAGAGGTTGAGTGGCATTGCAGGAACACAAAATCTTGTCATTAAAAAGGTCCTTACGGTATTAAGTACCAGCCCTAACTTTCTGCGGCAAGTTTAATTCGTATTTGCTGCGCGAATGCAGCAATTTCTTGAACATCATGGGAAGGTTAAGGGCAAGCTCTCCTTTTTGCGAGGCTAACAGCAGATGACATGATTCATCTCCCAGTAGTTTTACAACTTTAAAGCGCTATATAAATGCAAATTGTTGTTATTGTCGATGTATTCCATGTGCTTTTGCATTACCCTTCATGGATAGCTGTTTGATGTGTGGAGTAAGATGGGGGAGATCAAATTCTTCTCATCCATATAATCGCAAATGAAAAATACATTTAAATAAACTGTATAAACACTTCTCATAAGCTGCATCACAAAGGTACAAGGGTAAATATTCAAAGTTTCTACTCCCTGTGCTGAGTCTCACTTGGCAGGTCTGTGCATAGGAGAATCGGGTGCAGAGGCTAGTGCCTCACTTTGCCGCACTCATTTCAATGACTGGAAAAATCGGCAGGAGATTCCTCGGTGGGAATGTGCCTCCAAAAATTATATTTTGTCCCAAGTGGCAACAGCCAACATAATGCAGCAGCTTCAGGACCTAATCCTTCCCCTTTCTAATAAAATATCAGGGGTTTGGATTTGCTGAATTTTTTACACTCTTTTTGGGACACTTTGGGTGTGGGAAATCAGGGTTGGGGAAGCTGCTCTGCTGACTCCCCAGTCTTACATGCCACACCAGAATTTCCCATTGGAAGCCATGGAAGACACTGAATACATCTAGGCATATTCAAATTAAACGTTAATGATGGAAGAACATAATCTGATGTATTTTCAATCACTAATGCCGTAGCAAATCCAGGTATGAGGAATGCCATTGCACTCCTGATGTCCAGTGTTGTTAAGGAAGTGGATGGGGGATTTCAATTTTAAAGGCCTTAGAGCCTGGTGCAACCAATCACAATTGATTGTACAATGTAGACCAGCAAATTTTTTTTTAAAAGTTAAAACTCAACTTTTTTCTCCTCAACCAGCACCGTCAGCCATGCTGAACTGTGACAAATGCTCCAATAATATTTATCCCCCCATACCCTATCTAGACCATTCCCCATGACCAGATATGCTGCCAGCAATCTGTCACATTTATTGTAACTAGCCTCATCCCAGAAAATATGCCAGGATCAGGATGGAGTAAAACAGATGAGCACTAAGCCCACCTCGCCACCAATCCTTTGGGATTCCTGCCAGATTTGGTAAATCCAGACCTAAACTTTGTTAACAAAATGAGTCTTATTCATTCACAGGATGTGGACGTGGCTGGCAAGGCCGGCATTTATTGCCCATCCCTAACAGCTGAATGGCTTGCTCACCACTTCAGAGTCAACCACATTGGTGTGGGATTGGAGTCACGTATAGGCCAGACCAGCTTAGGACCACAGATTTCCTTCACTATGGGACATCAGTGAACCAGTTGGGGTTGACAACAGTACAACAGCTCCATGGTTACTTTTACTGATACCAGCTTCATATTTCAAATTATTTTAAAAGTGAATTCAAATTTTCAAACTGCCATGGTGCGATCTGAACTCACATATCTCTGGATTAATAGTCGGGATTACTCGGCCAGTAACAGAATCACTACACTATTATAACCAGTTTCTGAAAAACATTATTTCCAAACAAATGATGGCATGACGTAAATCTCATTGAAATGCATAAGTGCAATGTTGTGATGTTGTGATGAAAATGGCATCCTGGAAACATGTCACAATGACAATCGCGAATATTTATTCAGCATCACTGATAATGGTTTTCTGTGACTGAATGAAATAAGTTAATTTGGTGCCAAAGCATTGAATGACATTGAGCAGCAATATTGTTCCAAGGTTATACTGAACAATTATATTTGGTACTTAGTGTGAGCATATAGTAGTATTTCACCTTGAAGACAATGCATCAGTTGGCATGTGCATGCTTGCTTTGCAATTCCCATCAGTGAAATGGCAGAATTGTAAGGAACAGGCAGTTTTGTCACTATCTTTCAGTAGCATTCTTTGGAAGCAGTAGAGAGAGGGAGCATGAGCACATGAGCAAAAAACTGAGGGGGTAATTTTGACTTTAAGTGACAATGTAAATCGACCTGGATTGCACTGCCCAAGGTAGTGGTGGAGGCAGATTCAATCATGGCCTTCAAAAGGAAACTGGACAAGTACTTGAAATGAAAATATGTGCAGGGCTACGGAGATAGGGCGGGGCAGTGGGATTAGCTGGATTGCTCATGCATAGAGCCGGCGCGGACTCGATGGGCCAAATGATCTCCTTCCGTGCTGTAACCTTCTATGATTCTATGATTCAGCTGCCCATTATACGTTTCTCTGGCTATGACAGGATAGATAAGAATGGAACCAGATGAGGGCAGTCCCACCCAGCTGGACGACGGAGGAGAGACGCTGGAGGAGGATGGTGTAGTCAACCATATCAAAGGGCGCAGACAGTTCAAGAAGGATGAGGAGGGTTAGTTTACCATGGTCACAGTCACATACAATGTCATTTGCGACTTTGATAAGGGTCGTTTCAACACTGTGATGGGGCAGAAATATGATTGCAGGGATTCAAACATACGGGAAAGTTGGGCACAGATTTGGGAGGCGACAACACGTTCAAGGACTTTGGAAAGGAAAGGAAGGTTGGAGATGGGGCAGTAGTTTACAAGGACAGAGCGGTCAAGGGTGGGTTTTTTGAGAAGGGGGTGATGATGGCAGATTTGAAGGGGAGGGAGGCAGTACCTGAGAAGAGGTAACCGTTAACAATATCAGCTAACACGGCGGCTAGGAAGGGAAGTTGGGTGGTTAGCAGTTTGGTGGGAATAGGGTCGAGGGAGCAGGAGGTGGGTCTCATGGACAAGATGAGCTCAGAGATGGTATGAGGGGAAATAGGAGAGAAACTAAAGAAAGATGCAATTTCAGGGCTAGGGTATGGTGGAACCTTAGGAGAAGTTTGGTTTGGAGGGCTAGGGGAAGGGAGGGAAGCGGCAGAGGCAGCTGAACGGATGGTCTCAATCCTAGTGGCAAATAAGTCCATGAGCTCCTTGCACTTTTTGGAGGTGAGGGTGGAGGAGGCAGGGGAGAGGGGTTTAAGAAGACGGTTTGTAGTGAAGAGAAGCAGGGGCTTATCTTTGCATTCCAGGATGATCCTGCAATAGTGAGCAGTTTTGGCAGAGGAAAACAGGAGCTGATAGTGCTTTATGTGATCCAGCCAGATCTGGTGATGAATGGCTAAACCAGTTGTCTGCCATAAACGTTCAAGTCTGCATCCCTTGGATTTAAGGGAGCTGAGATGAGGGCCGTATCACAAGGAATGACCAGGGTGAGAGAGAGTACTGATTTTAATGGGGACAAGGGCCTCAAAGGTGGAGGTGAGGGATGTGATTGAGCAGATCAGTAGCTGCAGAAATGTCGTGGTGAATGGAGGGCCAAAGGATAGACAGTTGGGAATTTGAAAGTGTCGTTGTAAATGACTTGGGGAAGAGATTTTCCAGGGATGGAAACAGAAGGAAGTGGGGTTGGGAGGGGGAAGGGGGATGTGGGTAGAGAGGGATACAAGGAAGTAATCAGAGATGGCCTTATCTGTGATTGACAGGATGGGAGTAGAGAGGCCATGTGAGATGGCAAGATTGCGGGGGTGGCTATGAATATGGGTAGGGGAGTTTATATGGAGGGAGAGATTAAGGGAGGATAGAGGGCAGTGAACTCAAAGGAAAGAGGGCATAATTGGTTGAGATGGAGGAGGAAATCACCGAGGATGTGAAGTTGCTCAGTGCAAAGGCTAAGAGAGGAAAGTTGGCATGGCACTTGGTTGGGTGGTGGAAAAGGAATTTAAAGGAGAGGTGAGAGGGGTGGAACAAAGTGAGATGCTCATAGGAAGAGAAGGTGCCAGAGGAGTAGGAGGACAGATCAAGATGTGATTTGGTGATAAGGGCCACACCATCACCATGGCGGTCTGGGCGGGGCAAGTGGTGAAAGATAAAGCCAGGCGGGGAGGCTTGTATTTATATAGAGGCTTTCACAGCTTCAGGATGTCCCAAAGTGCTTCACGGCCAGTGAAGTACTTTTGAAGTACAGCACTGTTGTTTTGTGGGAAAACATAGCAGCCAACTTATGCATTGCAAAGTCCCATAAACAACAAATGAGATAAATGACCAGTTAAAAGCAAACAAAATGAAACTCAGAAGAAACACACTGGAAAATCACTTCAAGAAAAAGAAAACTAAAGTAGACTAAACTTTTAGTATGACTGGTTATTTATATAGCTGGATCCCTCCAGTATATCCTGATAAACAGCTAAAATCAAAATACAGAAACAATTTTGCTTCAGGAAACAAAACAGGAAGTAAACTAATAAAATAATTTTTGTCACAACCAACAAATCATGCACCTGGGACCGAGTTATGTGCCTTCCTTCTCGGCTGCCAATTATGTAGTGAACAAACCTAAAGAAGGGAAATCTACAGTCCATAAGTCATAATGAGCCTCTTGGATAGTGTAAAAGCTATGATAAGTATGCGATGTAGTAATCAATCAATCACTTTTCCTTTGAATTCCCTTTTTCCAGATAATTGCTTTTTGAAATCCTGTTTCTGCCCTAAAGATGAACTGAGTGTAAAAAGGAGACAATATATCAAGAGATTTGCTTGAAACAGTGTATGGGGATGCAAAAGGAAATTAATGAAGTGTCAATCAAAATCATAAACTGTATAGAGCAATGTAACAGAGAGGAGGAAAGTTGTACAAAAATGATTGATTGGAAGAAGTAATATGGTGAAAAGATTTCCTTTGTGTCACAAAATTGTAAAACTATAAAGTCAGGTTTAAAATTTTGTAACACATAGCAGAGGATTTCTTCCCCCATGATGAATAGCCGTTAGAAAACAGGCAGTTTAGCAAATAACACAAGTACCTGAGTGTTTGACTCCTGTCCACAAAATCATGGGTTTAACTCCTAGGAATTTAGCTTTTCAAACCCACTTACCTCAGTCATCTTAGCATTGTCAGTTGGATACGAGTCTACGATTGGATAGTAAGAGTGGAACCAAATGAGGGTAGAGCCGCTGAACTGGAGAATGGGGGAGAGGTCGTGGAGGAAGATGGTGTGGTCGACTATGTCAAAGGTTGCAGAGAGATCGAGGAGGGATAATGCACCACGGTCAAAGTCACAGTCATAGAGGATGTCAATTGTGACTTTGGTTGGGGCTGTTTCTGTGCTGTGGCAGGGGCAGAAACCTGATTGGGGAGATTCCAATATGGTGTTATAAGTACTGATTCTCTCAACTTCTGAGTTTGCTCCTCAAGTTGCTGCTGTGGGGAAACCTAATTGGCAACTTTTCACCTCCAGGCCTTGTAGACAGCCCTCTTATGTATTCTGGCATTCTTCTTTTTGTATCATCTGTGTGACCTGGATTATGACAGACATTTCTTAAACCATTGCCCAACAAATGGCCTTAAAGTGTGATCTCTTCCATTGTCACATTTTCAGGCCTTTACCAAATATGTTTCATGCTTATTATCATGGACCGCTCCTGTTGGTGAGCCCTCACTCCTGTTGGCTAGGGGCTGCAGAAGGTAACCTGAGACGTCAGCTGCTGATACACACAGGCAGGAATGACTTTTGAACTAAAGTAACCTGAGTTCAGTCCTGGTCTTGGCTGGCGATATCTAACCAGACGCATAAGCTATATGCATATGATCTAATGGCGTGAATAAAGTAAATTGAGAGTTAAGAGAGAATTGACTCTTCTCCTCTTTGTACTAAGCCAGTAACCGTAACCGGTGACCTCCGGTCAACACTCCCTACAAACTGAAATATGACTGTACAAGCATAATAGCTGTTACTGCAGAGAGCCTAGTTACTGTATTTAGCTTACTGCAGGAGCCCTTTGGTGATCTCCTAGATGTTGGCTAGTCAAAGAATAAGCACTATTATCAGACCACGTTTTAGGTTGTAAACTATGGAACAAGTTTATTAAACTAATAGACAAGAGTAGCAAGAGAAAATACTGCAGCTTGTAACAATTTTTACAGGACCTTCTTCCTCCTTGGCACAAAAATAATGCAAGACGCAATGGGGGAAATTTTAACCCCCAAGGACGGATGGGTTGGGGGCGGGTGGGATGTTCTCAAACCTACTTCCAACCCACCGTTTTAATGGAGGCAGGCGACCAATCTGCTCTCAGGAGGCAGGTCGGTCACTAAAATTTTTAAGGAGGCTGCTTGCATCCATTTTAATTCAATTTTTATTTTTAACCAATGGAGGCCGGTATTCAGGGCCATGGCAAACCCACCAGGCAAAAGGAGGGGAGAAGGACTAGATCCTTGAGGTAAGTGCCTTTACTGCACTGCTTGAGGGCGAGGAAGAGCAGGAGTGCCTCTCCCCAGTTCAACCAAAACTACCTCCACGTGATTGGACCCCCGCGATTGGCCGACCCCCCCCCCCCCACCCCCGATGTCCGACCTCCCCCCCGCGATGTCTGACTCCTCCCCCCACCGCAATTGGACCGCTTGATCCAAACCCCAAAAATCCTGATCTCTCCCCGACCCCCGTAATCCAAACCTCAAAGACCCCAATCTCTCCCCAGCTGCTTTCAGGCCCGACAGGCAGCCAGCCCGTCAATCTGGCTGGCTGTCAATCTGGCTGGCTGTTGGGCGTAAAACCTGTTGAAAAAATTTAAAAGACGTCCTCCTGTTCAATTCGGCAGGACATGTGGGAAACCCTTACATCCGGGTTTCCCATCCGAAAATCCTCCTCCCCCTGCCCTCTTCCCAGCTCCAAGTAAAGATCAGGGCTAATGATTCACTAACTCTACCGATGATATAAACTGGACTACTATCTCTTACACGCGAAGATTAATAATGGCCCACAGGGCTCCATCAGACTACCTCAACACGAGCCGCGTTATGGTAATGCAAGAAAACGTCCTTTGTGACTATAACTTTGCCTGCCCCCTTTGATCTCCGGAAACCAGAGGGGAATTAACAGATAACTACCACACACATTTGAACACAGCTGTCCAGAAGGAAAGGTTTCCTAAAGCAACTAACCCATAGACTTAAAGCTAAGCAGAAGGTTATCACGAAATGCATTGATCAATACTTTACAATTAAAATATTTTAAGGCCATCTGGCTCCTATTGATTCAATCGACAATTCACAGAGCAAAGCAAGCAAACAAGGTTACAATTAGTACATTAACACATGAAGCAATTCTTCTCATCACATCCAGTTTCTGTGTTTCTTAGTGATTTTGTATATTCAGCAGTTGCAATAATGTAAACTTAAAGGGTGAAAATTTCTGCAGATACGGTGGCTTCAATTTTAACCGCCCTGATGGGAGGGAGGGGGTCGGGGGAGGGGTTAAAATACCTGGATCGAGCAACCCGACCCCATTCCCGCCCATTTAAAATTTAACAAAGACCATCGACGAGGCTCTGGTAAAAGGCATCATTGGCGCTGCAACTTAAATTTAATAGTGAGTGAGGAGGGGCTCTCGATGTGGGATTCCCAGCAGACAGATCTGAGGCAGAGGTACCAACTGACATCGGTAAGTGCTGGAGATCAGCTCCTTTTAGCAATCTTTGTGGGCCAGGAGGCTCTTCTGTAAATGGCAGCTGATGCTAGCTCAACTGTTAATTTTAAATCTGAGATTGATAGATTTCTGTTAACCAAGGTTATTAAGGGATATGGGGCTAAGGCGGGTATATGGAGTTAGGTCACAGATCAACCATGATCTCATTGAATGGCTGAACAGGCTCGAGGGGCCAAATGACCTACTCCTGTTCCTATCTTCCTATGTTCCTATAATAAAGTTTCAGTACTCTACAGGGAGTGGACTAGCTGACAGGCAACAGCAAGGGCACTGGCAGGGTGGCAGAGGTGGGAGCAGGGATGTTGTCTTCCTGAGAGAGGACAGCAGTTTCATGTTCCATGGAGCCACTGGAACTTGCTGCCTCCTGTTATGCGCCACCTTCTCCTACAAGAAAGCGGATCGTGTGTCGGTGAGTGTCCTGCAGGATGTTTGGGTGATGTGCCTGTCATGGTTGAATAGCTGCCAGTGTGCGTGACCTGTGAGTTGTGGGTTTGTGCTTGCAACTGTGATAATGTGTGAGGGTGAGAGGAAGCTTCTGATTGGAAGAGTTAGATTCATAGACTCATAGAAAATTTACAGCACAGAAGGAGGCCATTCAGCCCATCATGTCCATGCCGGTCGAAAAGGAACCACCCAGCCAAATCCTACTTTCCAGCACTTCATCCTTAGCCTTGTAGGTCCTGGCACTTCAGGTGCACATCCAGGTACTTTTTAAATGAGTTGAGGGTTTCTGCCTCTACCACCCTTTCAGGCAGTGAATTCCAGACCCCCACCATCCTCTGGGTGAAAAATGTTTTCCTCAGCTCCCCTCTAATCCTTGTACCAATCACTTTAAATCCATGCCCCCTGATTATTGACCTCTCTGCTAAGGGAAATAGGTCCTCCCTATCCACTCTATCTAGGCCCCGCATAATTTTGTACACCTCAATCAAATCACCCCTCAGCCTCCTCTGTTCCAAAGAGAACAACCCAGCCTATCCAATCTTTCCTCATAGTTAAAACTCTCCAGTCCTGGCAACATCCTCGTAAATCTCCTCTGTACTCTCTCTAGTGAAATTACATCCTTCCTGTAATGTGGTGACCAGAACTGTTCACAGTACTCAAGCTGTAGCCTAACCAGTGTTTTGTACAGTTCCAGCATAACCTCCCTGCTCTTATATTCTATGCTTTGACTAATAAAGGAAAGTATTCTAAATGACTTCTTAACCACCTTATCAACCTGTCCTGCTACCTTTAGGGATCTGTGGACATGCACTCCAACATCCCTCACTTCCTCTACACAATTTCAGTATCCTCCCATTTATTGTGTATTCCCTTGCCTTGTTTGTCCTTCCCCAAATGCATTACCTCACACTTCTCCAGATTGAATTCCATTTGCCACTTTTCTGCCCACCTGACCAATCCACTGATATCCTCCTGCAGTCTACAGCTTTCCTCCTCACTATCAACCACACGGCCAATTTTTGTATCATCTGCAAACTTCTTAATCAGTTGAGTACTGATTGAAAGAGTTTGTTGGTATGTGGGTGATGGGGGGTGTAATGAGTGGAGCAGTGGATGCGGCTAGTGGTGCAGTTGGTAGGAGACGCCACTTGACTGTTGATCTCATTCATCTTGACCACTCATGTCAAAGCAGTGAACTTCTTCCTGCACTGCATCCATGTTCGTGGTGCTATGCACCTGGCATTGACTTCGTCCCCTACAATCTCCCCCTGCCTCAGGAGGGTATTTCTGGAGGGCCTTTTGCCCCCCCGACTCCACCCGTGGATATAGGATGCCCCTCCTTCTGTCCACCTCTTGCTCCAAGGTCTCTAGTGCATCATCAGAGAACCTTGGTGCATGCATTCTCGCAGGCCTAGAACCAACTCAGATCGGCAGATTGGTGAGGTCTGGCATGCAGATTGCAGAATGTGGGATTTAGTAGTGTGCCACCTTTATTTAATGTTTTAACATAACTGATCAGTGTGTAAATATAGGGACGGGACCTGCATCTGTGTTTTACATGTGCAATGTCTGATTTCCTCACGTGCTGCCTACATCTCAATGACTGGGCCCGGGTTAATTGCTCACCACAATGTCCGCGCCTAGATTCGAGGGTTTTCAAATTTAACCTCCTGTCTCTCAAAAGATGGAAAATATTGTATGATAGACTATCTTCATACAGGCTAAAATAATTACCCAAACGTATTCACATAAACAGTTTTCACAAGTAATGATATGAGGCAAAAACTAAACAGGCCATAACACTATAAGACCATAAGAGATAGGAGCAGGAGTAGGACATTTGGCCCTTCGAGCCTGCTCCGCCATTTAATGAGATCATGGCTGATCTGATTTTTACCTCAACTCCACTTTCCCGCCTTTCCCCCATATCCTTTGACTCCCTTGCTGATCAAAAATTTGTCTAACTCAGCCTTGAATGTATTCAATGACTCAGACTCCACAGCTTTTTGGGGTAAAGAATTCCAAAGATTCACGACCCTCTGGGAGAAGAAATTCCTCCTCATTTCCGTCTTAAACGGGCGACCCCTTATTCTGAGACTATACCCTCTAGTTTTAGATTCCCCCATGAGGGGTAACATCCTCTCAGCATCTACCCTATCGAGTCCCCTCAGAATCTTATATGTTTCAATAAGATCTCCTCTCATTCTTCTAACTCAAATGAGTATAGACCCAACCTGTTCAATCTTTCGTCATAAGACAACCCTTCCATACCCGGAATCAACCTAGTGAACCTTCTCTGAACTGCCTCCAATGCAAGTATATCCTTCCTTAAATAAGGGCACCAGAACTATACGCAGCACTCCAAATGTGGTCTCACCAACACCCTGTACAGTTGCAGCATGATTTCCTTGCTTTTATACTCCATCTCCCTAGAAATAAGGCCAATATTCCATTTGCCTTCCTGATTACCTAAAACACCTGAATGTTGACTTTTTGTGTTTCATGTACGAGGACACCCAGATCTCTCTGTACCGCAGCATTTTGTAGTATTTCTCCATTCAAATAATATTTTGCTTTGAAAGAGGACAATTTGCAAAACATATGTCTAGAGTATTAACCAAAAAGCTCTTAATTCCTTCTTGCAAATTCTTGAAATGAAAGATTTGCTCAGGTTGAAAGTTTCACTCAAGATACATGAAGTAATAAAGTTCCATCATCTAAACTATCGCCAGAAATTATAAGTGGAACTTCAACCCCAGAGAGATCTCCTTGTTTTCTATCCTTAATTCATTTGAAGCTAGGGCTATCAATCATGATCAAAGCATGAAATTCTTGTAACATTGGGGATAATTTTCACCTTCACCACCTGGGCAGTAATCTGGCGGAGTAGATAGCCTGGCCATTTTAGAAGCAGTTCAACTTTAAATTGGAATAAATCGGGCACCTACTACAAAGAGTTGGTTATCTGCTCCGTGAAAATACCGCCCAGCATGTGAAGCTGAAAATGACCCCCATTAAATCACAACATCATGGAATTCTAATAAAAAGATAAACACATATCATCTGCAATCTTAGTTTTCACCATTCAGTATCTGCAGCCGCCGTGGGTTAGAACATAAGAACATAAGAAATTGGAGCAGGAGTAGGCCAATCGGCCCCTCGAGCCTGCTCCGCCATTCAATAAGATCATGGCTGATCTGATCCCAACCACAAATCTAAAGAACACAAGAAGTCGGAGCAGGACCCGGCCACATAGCCCCTGGGCCCTCTCCGCCACCCACAGGGCATTGACCGATCCGAAGTCAGCTTCATGTCCAATTTCCTGCCCGCTCCCCATAACCCCTAATTCCCTTTACTTCTAGGAAACTGTCTATTTCTGTTTTAAATTCATCTAATGATGTAACTTCCACAGCTTCCTGGGGCAGCAAATTCCACAGACCTACCACCCTCTGAGTGAAGAAGTTTCTCCTCATCTCAGTTTTGAAAGAGCAGCCCCTTATTCTAAGATTATGCCCCCTAGTTCTAGTTTCACCCATCTTTGGGAACATCCTTACTGCATCCACCCGATCAAGACCCTTCACAATCTTATATGTTTCAATAAGATCGCCTCTCATTCTTCTGAACTCCAATGAGTAGAGTCCCAATCTACTCAACCTCTCCTCATATGTCCGCCCCCTCATCCCCGGGATTAACCGAGTGAACCTTCTTTGTACTGCCTCGAGAGCAAGTATGTCTTTTCTTAAGTATGGAGACCAAAACTGTATGCAGTATTCCAGGTGCGGTCTCACCAATACCTTATATAACTGCAGCAATACCTCCTTGTTTTTATATTCTATCCCCCTAGCAATAAAAGCCAACATTCCGTTGGCTTTCTTGATCACCTGCTGCACCTGCATACCAACTTTTTGATTTTCTTGCACTAGGACCCCCAGATCCCTTTGTACTGCAGTACTTTCCAGTCTCTCGCCATTAAGAAAATAACTTGCTCTCTGATTTTTCCTGCCAAAGTGCATAACCTCACATTTTCCAATATTATATTGCATCTGCCAAATCTCCGCCCACTCACCCAGCCTGTCTATATCCCCTTGCAGGTTTTTTATGTCCTCCTCACTCTCTACTTTCCCTCCCATCTTTGTATCATCTGCAAATTTTGATATGTTGCACTCGGTCCCCTCCTCCAAATCGTTAATATAGATTGTAAAGAGTTGGGGACCCAGCACCGACCCCTGTGGAACACCACTGGTTACTGGTTGCCAGTCTGAAAATGAACCATTTATCCCAACTCTCTGCTTCCTGTTTGATAACCAATCCTCCACCCATGCCAGAATATTACCCCCAATCCCGTGATTTTTTATCTTAAGTAATAATCTTTTTTGTGGCACCTTGTCGAATGCCTTCTGGAAGTCTAAATACACTACGTCCACTGGTTCCCCTTTATCCACCCTATACGTTATATCCTCGAAGAACTCAAGCAAATTTGTCAGACATGACTTCCCCTTCATAAAGCCATGCTGACTTTGTCCTATTAAATTATGCTTATCTAAATGTTCCGTTACTGTCTCCTTAATAATAGACTCCAAAATTTTACCCACCACAGATGTTAAGCTAACTGGCCTATAATTTCCAGCCTTCTGTCTACTACCCTTTTTAAATAACGGTGTTACATTAGCAGTTTTCCAATCTGCCGGGACCTCTCCTGAGTCCAGGGAATTTTGGAAAACTATCACCAAAGCATCCACAATCCCTACTGCCACTTCCCTCAAGACCCTAGGATGGAAGCCATCAGGTCCAGGGGATTTATCCGCCTTGAGTCCCATTATTTTACTGAGTACCATCTCTTGAGTGATTTTAATCGTATTTAGCTCCTCCCCCCCGAGAGTCCCCTGTTTGTCCAGTGTTGGGATATTCTTAGTGTCCTCTACTGTAAAGACTGAAACAAAATATTTGTTCAGCATTTTTGCCATCTCCATGTTTCCCACCATTAATTTCCCGGTCTCATCCTCTAAGGGACCTATGTTTGCCTTAGCCACCCTTTTTTCTTTTTATATAACTATAGAAACTCTTGCTATCTGTTTTTATATTTTTTGCTAATTTCTTTTCATAATCTAACTTCCCTTTCTTAATCAATCCTTTAGTTACTTTTTGCTGTCTTTTGAAGAATTCCCAATCTTCTATCCTCCCACTAAGTTTGGCTACCTTATATGTCCTTGTTTTTAGTCGGATACTATCCTTGATTTCTTTACTTAGCCACGGGTGGCTGTCATTTCTTTTACACCCTTTTTTCCTCAGTGGAATATATTTATTTTGAAAGTTGTAAAATAACTCCCTAAATGAACACCACTGCTCATGTACCGTCTTACCCTTTAATCTATTTTCCCAGTCCACTTTAATCAATTCCGCTCTCATACCATCATAGTCTCCTTTATTCAAGCTCAGTACGCTTGTTTGAGAATCAACCTTCTCACCCTCTAATTGGATATGGAATTCAACCATGTTGTGGTCGCTCGTTCCAAGGGGATCCTTAACTAGGACATTATTAATTAATCCTGACTCATTACACAGGACCAGGTCCAAGGTTGCCTGCCCCCTTGTAGGATCAGTTACATACTGCTCAAGAAATCCATCCCTGATGCACTCAATGAACTCGTCCTCAAGGCTGCTCTGCCCAATTTGATTTGTCCAGTTAATATGATAATTAAAATCCCCCATAATTATGGCTGTTCCCTTATTACATGCCCCGACTATCTCCTGATTAATACTTCTTCCAGCAGAGTTGCAACTATTAGGAGGCCTATATACTACGCCCACTAATGTTTTTTTTCCCTTATTATTCCTTATCTCCACCCAAACTGTTTCTCATTGTAACCTATCACCTGAACATCTTCTAACATATCAGCCTGTCATTACTGAGACAAAACAAAAACACATTCAGGTTTAGCATCAGTCCATTAACAAATTTCTTATCAGCAAAGTTCTAGACAGGCATAATTGTTAGCCATTACGCTATAGAATATTTCAAATTAAAGACAATCTGTTTTCTTCAAAGAGAGTTAACTAATTATGTTTATATGGGGCAGTTGAGGCCATTTGAAGAATAGACCCACAACAAAGCACTTAATCTAATTAACCTTTGACTGGCCGTAGTTGTTTCTTTACATTAAAAATAAACCAGCATAA
This sequence comes from Heptranchias perlo, assembly GCF_035084215.1. NCBI lineage: Eukaryota > Metazoa > Chordata > Chondrichthyes > Hexanchiformes > Hexanchidae > Heptranchias > Heptranchias perlo. The sequence goes on from NC_090327.1 coordinate 108,841,792, forward strand.
ATGTCACAATTTTTAACAGAGATTTTCCTTACTTTCCAGTGCTGCACATGATACTGGGATATCCCATAGTTGAAGATTCTGTCACCTGCCAAGATTGAGAATGATCCATGAAAGGCCTTGTATATGGGTCTTTCTGGACTTGAGGTGGAGGATACTGCATTATGTCGTTTCATGGACAGCCCCATCATGTGCTTGTCTGGCAGTGAGCTGAAGTCCATGTTTCATATATATGTGCAGCATCCAGAAACCACAGGGCTTTTGAAATTATTTGAAAGATCTGCTTTAAAATTTTGGTTAAACATCTTCCCTGCACTGTTTGTCTTTGGATACCTGATGTGCATAGATCTTCTGATGAAAGGCATCCTTACGTCAAAATCGTAAAGACGTCCGGGAAACCAGTACTTCTAAGTTTCCCATCAGGAAATCCCTCCCCCAGCCTCTTCCCGGCTCCCCGTTAAAATTTACCCCAAAGTCTCTGCAACTCGTTTCCAATCTTTTGATCTTTAGCTTGCATAATGCTCTTGGGATATTAGATTGTTACGTCTAGTAGAGCATTGTAAACCTTCCAGTGGGAACTTCATAATATTGATGGTTTCCTCATAGTGAGCTCAATTACAATTTCAATTATAGGAACATAGTAAGAGGCCGTTCAGCTCCTCGAGCCTGCTCCACCATTCAATTATATCTTGGCAAATCTGTACCTCAACCCCATTTATCCATCTTAGCTCCATATCTCTTGATACCCTTATCTAACATAAATCTATTGATCTCAGTCTTCAAAGCTCCAATTGTCCCAGCATTCGTAGCCTTTTGGGGCAGAGAATTTCAGATTTCTACTGCCCTTTGTGTGAAAAAGTGCTTCCTGATTTCCCTCCTAAGTGGCATGGCTCTAATTTTAAGATTATGTCCCCTCGTTCTGGATTCTCCACCAGAGGAAATAGTTTCTCTGTATCTATCCTATGAAATCTTATTAACATTTTAAACACCTCGATCAGATCACCCCATAATCTTCTAAACTCAAGGCAATACAGGCCAAGTTTAGGCAATCTGTCCTTATAATTTAACCCTTTAATCAATTATTATTACGAACATACGAAATTGACAGGCAGGAAAAGACCAGTTGGTCCATCAAGCCAGACAATCATGGCTGAGCACTACTTCCCTCCCCCGACCTCCTCCCCCCCACCGCCCCCCTCCCCACCCCCACCCCCGCAGCCATATAATCTCCCGTGAGAGGCAAAAAAAAAGAGAAAAAACTCAGGGCCAATAAGGGAAAAAATACTCTGTAAAATTCCTCTCTGACCCTCTCAGGCGATCGAAACCAGCCCAGGCGATCACATGGACCAAATGTTATTGATTTTCTTCATTCCCAAAAAATGCAGGTTTGACAGACCCCCTCCGAAAAGGTAATTATGCTGCCCTCTTGCAAAGTGGGGGGATTCTTGTTGATCATACTGATGTCATTGGGCCCCCAAACACCCGTGCCAAATTAGATACTAACTGGATATAGTCTTTTTCCTTGATCATTTGTGCAATTGGTGGCTATTTATATTAAAAAAAACTTTTGCAAGAGGAAATGGAAAAATGATGATTGCTTTTGTGTCCTAATACAATTGTATATAAAAGCATAGGGCTGTTTTTTGCACACTGCATGATCTCTACGATTTCAAAATTGTTCCTGTCTTGATTGTTGAAGGATGAGTTGTAATGGATCTGTACCATTTAGTCATGGTCATAAGATCTCAGATGAAAATAAACCATCAACAGCTCCATCAACACCTCATCCACCTGCTGGAAGAGACAAAAATTTGCACTGATTCACAGGAATAAAGCAATGATATACCTTTTTATCTTGGTAATTGGAAATCAGAGAGCTCCAACTTTCTCTGCGCAATCTGGTTTCAAAGTGCCAGGAAAGATGTTTGTGGGCTGGTTGGTAATTTTTTTAAAAATTCGTTCATGGGATGTGGGTGTCGCTGGCGAGGCCGGCATTTATTGCCCATCCCTAATTGCCTACCTTGATGTTGTATCCGAATTTTGGAGAAACCAGTTACATTGAAACTGCAGGTTAATTTCTCCAGACAGGGTTTCCAGCTCTTGTGGAGGATATGAACTATGGGAGTGAAAATGGCAGAAGAACCAGAGGGAAGATGAGGAGAATTATTTTTTATGCAGCGAGTTGTTATGATCTGGAATACGCCGCCTGAAAGGGTGGCGGAAGCAGATTCAACAGTGACTTTCAGAAGGGAATTGGATAAATACTTAAAAAGGAAAAACTTGCAGGGCTATGGGGAAAGAGTGGGGAAATTTGACTAATTGGATAGCTCTTTCAAAGAGCTGGCACAGGTATGATAGGCCGAATGGCCTGCTTCTGTGCTGTAAGATTCTGTGATTTTAATTTCTTCAGGGCTTCTCCTACTCCGCAACTTCAGTCGAAATTCATCGGGAACCTCTTTCACGTTCATAAATGGGATTTCTACCAAAGTAAAGATAGCGGAGCAGGGGAAGCTCGGAGGAAATGTATCCCTTATGTTCAAGGCTAATGAATCTATCTGATTCCCATCCGTATCACAACAGAACAAAATTACTTCTGCTTCTCATATCTTTTTGAGATTCAAAATATTCTTCAGCAATCGGAATAAATTGTAATGCCGTTTTGGAATATTATTGTGCGTTACATCACTACGGTGCTAATAGCTGGCAAATGACTGCTCTTTGGGAGTGAAAAACCCTTAAAGGATTTTCAATTCTTGTTTAGTTAAAGGTTGCAAGTTACACAAGCTGGTTAAGATGGATTTGGATTTGAAATCCAATCCCAGTGGAAGATTTCCTCCTCAGCTGAACTCTTTGAATATTGATGAGATGATTATTAAAAATAATGGATTGGGCAATGTTTTGAAGTCAAAAATCTCCATCAACAGGTGACAGAAAAGAAGAATCCTGAAATTAAGAGGCTGATTTTCCTCTGTTTGATGGTTTTAGTGAAAAGGTAGGTTTGGTTAGGAAGGGGTGGAATGGTAATTGGCCTGTAATTTCCTCAGCCCGACTCACGTCGATATGGAGCAGAAATCGATGTTGGATAGAAAACGGGCAGAAATGATCAATTTCGTACCTGGCTCCCCAAGGACCCTTGAAAAACGTCCAACGTCCATATCGGCTTCAGATGACTTTCAGGCGTCAGGGGAAGCCACCTAAAACAGGCATTAGGCCCATTGCATTTGCTAATATGGGACTTTTTGCCTATTTTAGGACATTTCTGAAAGATTGGGCTGCTCTGAGCAAAGCAGGCGTGACCACCCTTCCCCCCCTCCCCATTGTCCTTTCCCCCTTCCTGGGACCTACCTGAGAATGGTTGTCAACAAGGCAAGCGTCACGAAATTGATCATTAATCAATAAGCAAGCTGTCTCTAGAGACGTGACTGGTGCCAGCAGCTCACTCAAATTATTTAAATAAGGCCCAAGGCCCAATTTTGGGCAAGCCTTGGACCTTCCAGTTGGGGCACATGCACTCTGTACACCTTTGGTTATGCACCCGAAAGCCAGAACCAATTTCTACCACATGCACTTTTAACAAGTAATGTCCTGTAAACAAATCATAACACAACTGTACGTATCATACATTTGTGCATGTGCCCCAGACCTCCCGATGTGACAAATACAACTTTGTGGCTCAGAGATGCACTTCAGCTATGAAGATTCAGGTTTGTGAATCAAGTACCCACCCACTCAAATAAATGATGCATCAGTGACGAGTATTTATTTCACATAATATATTCTCAGAAAGTCACCATAATCCTCTCTTCATTTGATTGTAAAGAATAGTATTTACCAGCTAAAAGCTGAGGACTTTGGCTATCATGTGGTGGCATTTTTGTTTCCTGTGTGTACCTGCTATTAGCAGAGTGGGTACAGGACTACTTGTAGATTATACTATAGCAGAACAGCACTTGGCAGAGACTCCAGAAAGGGAGTGCTGAGGGCATAGGAGGTTCAACAATGTGCATACCAGCAACCTTTTTGACAAAGTTCCACAAAAAAGGCTATTAAACTCAAAACTATGGAGATTCAGGGAAAACCATAGGAATGGATAAAGAAAGAACTTGCATTTATATAGTGCCTTTCAAGACCACAGTATGTCTCAAAGCACTTCACAGGCATTGAATTACCTTTTGAAGTCTTGTCATTGTTATAATGTAGGGAAACATAGCAATCAATTTGTGCATAGCTAGGTCCTACAAACAGCAATAAGATAAATGACCAGATAATCTGTTTTTTTTTTAAGTGATGTTGCTTGAGGGATAAATGTTGGCCGGGATACTTTTTCGAATAGTGCCATAGAATTTTTTACGTCCACCTGAGAGAGTAAATGGGGCCTCGGTTTCATATCTATTCCAAAAGACAGCACCTCCAACAATATGGTACTCCTTCAGTACCGCCTAAAATGTCACCCTAGATTATGTGCTCAAGTCTCTGGAGTGGGGATTGAACTTACAACCTTCTGACTCAGGGTCAGAAACAAATGGTCGTTAGAGGAATTGTATGGGTTGAGGAGTACTGAACAGGATGCTTCGGGGCTCAGTGCTGGGACCGCTACTCTTTCTAATTTACATAAATGACCTGGATTCAGAAACTCAATGCAAAGTGGTCAAATTTGCAGATGCCACCACACCACCAGGAGTGGTATAATCAGAAGAGGCAGCTCAAAAACTACAGAATGAGTTGGACAAGATATTTAAGTGGGTAGAACATGCAAAATAATGTAAAGTGCTACATATAGGAAGAAAAAATAGATAACACGTGTACTCCATGAATGGTGTTGAATTAACTAAGAATGAAGCTGGAAAAGCACTATACAGCAAAGCCAATAGGATGTTAAAGTCAAAACAGTAGAACATAAGTCAGACGAGTAATGATCATTATTTAGAGTGCTCTACTCAGACCGCACCATGAATACGGTGTGCTGTTCTATTCACCAAGAAAGAAGGGACACCTTAAAGTGCTGGAGGCAATGTAGACCAGAGCTACAAAGCTGATCTCCAGTGTCAGAAGTCTGACTATATATGAGTTGCCTCTTCAATATGTCTTGCCACTGTGCTTACCACTAACCTGCAAGTCATTTACTTCTGTGCAATGGTGGGTATGGTTTTGTTTGCTGTCTCTGACCACCTCCTGCCTCCTGCATATAAACTGTGCACTATTTAGTACTTCGACCTGTGCCATCAGCACACAGGCTGGTGCTTAGTCTAAATGGTGATACTGGGTGCTCTGGTATCCTATGATGCTTGGTTATGGCTGCTCCCCACTATTCCATATATCATCATCTGTAAGGAGAACAGAGAGCTTATGAATATTATATACTAGAATTCAGGAAAGAGATGCACCATTCAGGATTCATGGATATCACGTTAGTTGGTTAGGAAATCAGCATTTCCTGAGCATCATGATCCGAATGATGGGAACAGAAGATTCCAGTAACAGGGCAGGTTAGTGGGAGGTACATGCCAGCTGTTCAGGTAGGCAGACATTCCTAAATAAGGAGTGGAAGGATGGGCACTTCTTGTGCAGATAGAGGGTGGGAGAATTGTTTTTTAAAATCCTGTCCACTACAATATTTCCTCAGCATCCTTAGTTGTCCTTAGTTAGAGCAACCAGAAAGCGGGGGATTTTATTCACAAAAGGGTTTTCCTAGTTGAGTAATGGACGGAATGTTTAGGGGAATCTGTTGTAAACAACTTACACTAAGCAATTTACATTGGCAAATGTAAAATGTCAGTGGAGTTTAGATAACTTGTGCAAACTGTTGAATACTTGGTAATTTCACACAATAGACTGTATCAGTGAAGCTGTGAAATGATTTGTAGTACATAGAAATTAAAATCAACACCTCAATTTAATCAATTATGGGTAGAATTATTCTGCCTACAATAATGTTAATACCTCTTATACTGAAATGGTTATTTTGATGTAATTACCACAAAGTTGTATTTTGTACAGTTGGTTAATCATAGGCAAAATGTATCAGTATACACATAGTAAATGATCAATTAGAATAATTGTAAGGGTCAGAACTGACAAAAATATCTTCCCTCAGTAAGGGAAACAATTTACTGTTAATCTGCCACATTGCGATTTATGTAATTTTTGGAATTGTTTCCATTACGTCAGAGTCTATCAATAGAGTATTAGGAATTTCAAGCAATGTAGGTCTGAAATTCCTATGGGTTTGCTCTACTGGTGCAGGTGCAATGGAGTGGACCTCACGACCATCCAAATTGTTGGCCACTGACCCTGTCCCACATCTTAGAGATGGGGCCATTTACATGGCTGGGTTGAGGTGGATCCCTGGGAGCGTACAAGCTCGCTTCAGAGACACCACGCCATTCCATCGTAAGGTGGAACTGGACAGATCCACATCCCTAGAGGTTCCCCGAGATACTTCCCAGGCTGGAGATGAAAATCCTGAAAAAATCTTCAGCTCCCATGGGAACCTGTGACTGTGATTTTTAATGTTTTTGATTCATCCCAGCATTGATTACCCTTTGCATATGCACTGTTTGGGGCCTCCATGGAGACCTGGTGAGAGTGCCAATGAGGCCTTGTATGAGCAAAATGAAGGGGCAATGGATGGATTTCCTGGGGTAGCCTGGGAATTTCCCCACAGGCCCTTTGATGTAGGGGAGAGGATGAAAGTCGTGCTTGCTCCATCTTACACTGGAATTTTAGACAGGACATGGAACGGGACTTGATTGATTAATTGATGACTTAAAAAATCAGGAAGATCTTCACACAAAGAGTGATCAACGTATGAAATGGATTTCTGTGTATGGTAGTGGAGTCCTGGAATTATTTAACAAATGGATACTGTGAGTAAGGGATTGTAGTTTCTCTTTGGATAGATGAGCTAGGATAGGCTTGTTAGAAGTTTTGGGCCGCGTCAGATATTTTGCTCATACAAGGCCACTTTCGCGAGGAAGCCCACACTCTCGAAATCTTTGTTGACATCAGATTGTACAACAACTCAGGTAACTCATAAAAGGAATGGTTTTGTGAATATTTCAAATGAATTCTGAGCAATTCTTACTGACAAATCAAAAGAGAAAGTTATCTTTGTTTTACATTTTTGGGTTTTTATTTTAGATATATTCCTCGGGCTCTGTATCACAGACCATTCCCATGAGCGAGCCTTCATGCTCGATGAACTGCAGTGTGCCTTCATTGGCCCAATATTCAGGTAATTGTAATGAGTCCAACGATCAAACACATACCACAGAATTGTGCACTCCCAGCCTTCATTGTTTTGCCCATTAAAATTAATGGGCAAAAAATCATGAGCTGGGAGTTTGCAATTTAATGGCATGGGAACAATTAAAGGGAAGTGTCTTCATTGGATGTCAAAATTCTGAAAACCTTTAGAAAGGCTCGAAAGGCATCTCAACCATTAACAGCCTGTGTCAAGGCTGAGGGGTGGGGATTAAGAAGAGACAGGAAAAAAATGAAGGCAAAGGAAACCCCAAGTGCGGGCATTAGTCTGTAGGCAAGTGGCACAGCAACACAGCACCTCACCCCTAGTTTGAAGGCTGCTGAAATGGACATGACAGTGCTGCATGAATCTGTTGCAAAGAGGTCTGCCTTCTGTGCCATTCAAATAAGTCCACATTGCAGCATGCCTGAAGAAGCTGGAGACAGGGATAAGGTCACCACTGACTAATACTGCCAATGGCTGTGCCAATGGTGCAAGTTATCAAACTGTGCCCTTACTGCAAATGTTACAGCATTCTGCTTACCTGAACTCTGTGAAAATAGTTCCCTACAATCATTGCCAGATAGATGTGACTGCAAATATGGTTGGTAGCATGTTAGTGGTGTGACCAATCAGGCTTTGCTGGTTGATGATCACCCTGGATATCATGCCTTCTTTCATGTAAAGCATTACATGTTGTGATTGGGAGGGTTCTTAAGAACCATCCAGCATGGCGATTAGTTAAGTCTTCACATGAATCTGTGCTGTCAGGTCTGCTGTACAACATATCCTCAAAGCTGGAGTCTCTGCATGCATTAATCAATGGGCAAAATGAGATCTGGTCACCCCTGTCTGCAGATGTGTGGATGTGCAATTGGTGCCAGGTAACACAGAGCACCTTGCGTGTAGCTTAACCTATCTGGCACTCTTTCACTGGTCCTCCTCTTCTTCCAAGTACCTCACATAGGTCAATGCCCACAAGGAATGTCTTTAATACCAGTAATATTATTAGCAACAAAAAAAATTGGTACAATTAATCATAAGAACCTGCCAGCAGAAAAGAGAACAAAATAAATGAAGATAAAAGGGGTTGGAAATGACCTGGAAGCTGCTGAATTAATCTTCTTACTGGCATGTGAGTGGGCACGTGGAAATTATGTGAAGATATAGGAAACATAACAAAGGCCCTGTTCCCCACCATTTATCCAAATCAAACATTGGATGCAGGGGCTGTCAGTAAAGTCCTGGGGCTCAATTTTTAAAATGGAGACCTGAAGCCACCTTGAAAGGTTTTAAGGCCCAACCAGTCTCCAACCCGCCCATTTCCAGTTTTCACCAGGGCGGGATGAGGGGCGGGCAACCAACCTGCTCCTAGGAGGTGGGTCGGGCCTTAAAATCTTTCAAGGATACTTCAGACCCCCATTTTTCTCCAATTCCCTATTTCAACCCCCTGGGGCTGGGGTTCCCGGGCCTTCTGTTTTACGCCTCGTGAAAGGAGGCGAGAAGGCCCGAGACTAACAGGTAAATGCCTAGAAAGGCATAGCTTGTGGTCCCGGAGGAGCAGGAGTGCTTCCCCCAGGCTCAATGAGTCTATCTGCACCGACCTCCCAACGATGGTGGACCCCCCGGCTCCCGATTGCTGACCGCCCGACCCCTGATAATGGACCCCCCGACCCCAGACCTCGATCCTCCCCCTGACCCCGATCCCCCAACCCCCGACCCCGATCCTCCCCCACCCACTCCGATCCTCCGACCCCTGACCCTCCCCCTCAATGCTCACGGACCTCCGCGATGACCACTGATTGCAACACCACCCCCCCCCCCCCACAACTGACCCCCGATCACATCCCCCATGACTCACAACCCCGTGCCATCCTATGCCCACCCATGCCCCTTGCCCACCCATGCCCCCACCGTGCCCCCCCCATCCATACAAATAAAGACCTACCTGCAGACTTACCTGAAGACGTCCTCTCCCTGCCTGGTCTCCCGTCTGACTGAGACCAGCCTGTCAATCAGTCGGACGGGAAACTGACAAAAAAAAAATAAAAGACGTCCTTACATCAAAATCGTAAGGACATCCAGGAAACCCGTACTAATGGGTTTCCCCACCTCAATTTGACCGCCCCACCCTCTTCCCAGCTCCGTTTTAAAATCACCCCCCTGGTGTGCAGTGTTTAAAGGTTGGCCTGAAAAGTTAACTCGAAGATAGACTCGAGCAATTACTCTCAGAGCCATGACGTGCATAGGCCCCAGGAGCAGGGCCAAAAATATCGCCTTGGCTTTCTGACTGATCATTCTGGCATCTCCGGTGGGATGGGATGGCTTACAGCTATGGGTCCTTCTAGCTTGCTGTCCAAAAATAGCAGCCAGTTGGCCTCCACCACTGATGCTTGTCCTGCTGGTGGGAAAAATGAATGTTCTATTTTGTTATCAGGATATCAGTTATCAGGATATCAGTTAAAATGCACTATAAACCAACCCACATAGCCTTAATGCTCATTAGTTGCATAAAAAAAAATGGAGAAAACCAAAACAAAATCGCAGCTTGAGGGAGAGGAAATATGAATATGAAATTCAAAAGAGATCTGGAAATATATGACAAAATATGCATGCGTGTTGGATAAATCAACAAAGCATAGATCTCTAACTTGTCCGCCTAAGCAGAAAATAAATAACAGAGCAATTAAAATAATTAATCTCATAAGTATCTAAAAATTAATATAATGGATTCAATTTTCTTTCAGTCTAATCGGCGAATTTGGGTTTGAATGTGTAAAAGATTTTTTTTATGAAGCTGAACCTAAAAATGCACTCACCATTCCAATTCAAACATATCATTTACTGGTCTCCTATAGTTACCAGAGGAAACTCACCTTTACATCACCAGGGATCGCATGCAAACTGCTCCAGATCAATCACCTCACGAACACCACCAAACACAATGGACACATCTCTACTGCTATGTTGCCAAGTGTTGTAAATGTGCACCCAATGTGTGTATTTTTATTTTGTTTCAATCTCTGAAATCCACGAGCTCTGTGTGTGTATTTCTGACTGAGCCCCTAGGGGTTCCTTTGGGCAAATCTTAAGAACTGGTGGAAGTTGTCAACTCCAACAAAAGAAGTGCATTCATGTGAAGTGAGGAGATGGTGGGTCAGTGGAACTCCCTGATGTTGATTCATCAGAGCAGGGAATGTCTGAAACAATTGCCATGGAGGCCTTGCTACCTTTGGGTGCATTTATACAAGTATATGATCAAGGTTACCTAATGACTTGGTGATTGACTTGATCGCAATCTTCTTTCTCTGATATCTCATGGTTCATTCTCTGGTGTTGTCCACCTGCTCTTTCATCCTAGCAGCTTGGCTTTGAATAGACCAATAGATATCCATAAGCTCCTCTCATCATCGCTTTTCTGCAGTCTTTCTCTACTGTCTGTCAGCCATAATCACTGGGCTATTTGGAGAGCCGATCCCGCTTCAGACATGGCTACAGCCACATTATTTTGAATTGATATCATGCAATGTCTAAATCATTGAGTTACTGATGATTCAATGGCAGTCATTATATTGTGTTATTACGGTGAACTGGAGTGCTGCCATTCAGTGATTATGCATGATATGTAACCTATAGGGGGAAATATGTTTCTCAGAGACTGAGAACTTCCCATACATCCCAAACTCTCATCCAAAGTACAATGCATCCAACCAACAGCACTGGGGATAAATAGCTGTTGTTCTAATATTTACAAATTAAATACGGTAGCATAGTGGTTATGTTACTGGGCTAGTAATCTAGAGGCCTGGACTAAAATCCAGAGTCATAAGTTCAAATCCCTCCACGGCAGCTGGCGAATTTAAATTCAATTAATTAATTAAATTCAATTAATTAAATAAAAATCTGGAATTAAAATACTAGTATCAGTAATGATGGCCCTGAAACTACCGGATTGTCGTAAAAACCCATCTGGTTCACTAATGCACTTTAGGGAAGGAAACCTGCCGTCCTTACCCGATCTGGCCTATATGTGACTCCAGACCCACAGCAATGTGGTTGATTCTCAATTGCCCTCTGAAATGGCCCAGCAAGCCACTCAGTTGTAAAATCTCGCTACGAAAAGTCATAATAAGAATAAAACTGGACGGACCACCCGGCATCGGACACGATAACGGCAAAACACCAAGCCCAGTCGACCCTGCAAGGTCCTCCTTACTAACATCTGGGGACTTGTGCCAAAATTGGGAGAGCTGTCCCACAGACTAGTCAAGCAACAGCCTGACATAGCCATACCTACAGAATCATATCTTTCAGCCAACGTCCCAGACTCTTCCATCACCATCCCTGGGTATGTCCTGTCCCACCGGCAGGACAGACCCACCAGAGGTGGCGGTACAGTGATATACAGTCAGGAGGGAGTGGCCCTGGGAGTTCTCAACATTGACTCTGGACCCCATGAAATCTCATGGCATCAGGTCAAACATGGGCAAGGAAACCTCCTGCTGATAACCACCTACCGTCCTCCCTCAGCTGATGAATCAGTCCTCCTCCATGTTGAGCACCACTTGGAGGAAGCACTGAGGGTAGCAAGGGCACAAAATGTACTCTGGGTGGGGGACTTCAATGTCCATCACCAAGAGTGGCTCGGTAGCACCACGACTGGCCGAGTCCTGAAGGACATAGCTGCGAGACTGGGCCTGCGGCAGGTGGTGAGCGAACCAACACGAGGGAAAAACTTACTTGACCTTGTCCTCACCAATCTCCCTGTCGCAAATGCATCTGTCCATGACAGTATTGGTAGGAGTGACCACCGCATAGTCCTCGTGGAGATGAAGTCCCGTCTTCGCACTGAGGACACCATCCAACGTGTTGTGTGGCACTATCACTGTGCTAAATGGGATAGATTCAGAACGGATCGAGCAGCTCAAAATTGGGCATCCATGAGGCGCTGTGGGCCATCAGCAGCAGCAGAATTGTATTCCACCACAATCTGTAACCTCATGGCCCGGCATATTCCTCACTCTACCATTACCAACAAGCCAGGCGATCAACCCTGGTTCAATGAGGAGTGTAGAAGAGCACGCCAGGAGCAGCACCAGGCGTACCTAAAAATGAGGTACCAACCTGGTGAAGCTACAACTCAGGACGACATGCATGCTAAACAGCGGAAGCAACATGCTATAGACAGAGCTAAGCGATTCCACAACCAACGGATCAGATCAAAGCTCTGCAGTCCTGCCACATCCAGTCGTGAATGGTGGTGGACAATTAAACAACTAACGGGAGGAGGAGGCTCTGCAAACATCCCCATTCTCAATGATGGCGGAGTCCAGCACGTGAGTGCAAAAGACAAGGCTGAAGCGTTTGCAACCATCTTCAGCCAGAAGTGCCGAGTGGATGATCCATCTCAGCCTCCTCCCGATATCCCCACCATCACGGAAGCCAGTCTTCGGCCAATTCGATTCACTCCACGTGATATCAAGAAACGGCTGAGTGCACTGGATACAGCAAAGGCTATGGGCCCCGACAACATCCCAGCTTTAGTGCTGAAGACTTGTGCTCCAGAACTAGCTGCGCCTCTAGCCAAGCTGTTCCAGTACAGCTACAACACTGGCATCTACCTGACAATGTGGAAAATTGCCCAGGTATGTCCTGTCCACAAAAAGCAGGACAAATCCAATCCGGCCAATTACCGCCCCATCAGTCTACTCTCAATCATCAGCAAAGTGATGGAAGGTGTCGTCGACAGTGCTATCAAGCGGCACTTACTCACCAATAACCTGCTCACCGATGCTCAGTTTGGGTTCTGCCAGGACCACTCGGCTCCAGACCTCATTACAGCCTTGGTCCAAACATGGACAAAAGAGCTGAATTCCAGAGGTGAGGTGAGAGTGACTGCCCTTGACATCAAGGCAGCATTTGACCGAGTGTGGCACCAAGGAGCCCTAGTAAAATTGAAGTCCATGGGAATCAGGGGGAAAACTCTCCAGTGGCTGGAGTCATACCTAGCACAAAGGAAGGTGGTAGTGGTTGTTGGAGGCCAATCATCTCAGCCCCAGGGCATTGCTGCAGGAGTTCCTCAGGGCAGTGTCCTAGGCCCAACCATCTTCAGCTGCTTCATCAATGACCTTCCCTCCATCATAAGGTCAGAAATGGGGATGTTCGCTGATGACTGCACAGTGTTCAGTTCCATTCGCAACCCCTCAGATAATGAAGCAGTCCGAGCCCGCATGCAGCAAGACCTGGACAACATCCAGGCTTGGGCTCATAAGTGGCAAGTAACATTCACGCCAGATAAGTGCCAGGCAATGACCATCTCCAACAAGAGAAAGTCTAACCACCTCCCCTTGACATTGAACGGCATTACCATCGCCGAATCCCCCACCATCAACATCCTGGGGGTCACCATTGACCAGAAACTTAACTGGACCAGCCATATTAATACTGTGGCTACGAGAGCAGGTCAGAGGCTGGGTGTTCTGCGGCGAGTGACTCACCTCCTGACTCCCCAAAGCCTTTCCACCATCTACAAGGCACAAGTCAGGAGTGTGATGGAATACTCTCCACTTGCCTGGATGAGTGCAGCTCCAACAACACTCAAGAAGCTCGACACCATCCAAGATAAAGCAGCCCGCTTGATTGGCACCCTATCCATCACCCTAAACATTCACTCCCTTCACCACCGGCGCACTGTGGCTGCAGTGTGTACCATCCACAGGATGCACTGCAGCAACTCACCAAGGCTTCTTCGACAGCACCTCCCAAACCCGCGACCTCTACCACCTAGAAGGACAAGAGCAGCAGGCACATGGGAACAACACCACCTGCATGTTCCCCTCCAAGTCACACACCATCCCGACTTGGAAATATATCGCCGTTCCTTCATCGTCGCTGGGTCAAAATCCTGGAACTCCCTTCCTAACAGCACTGTGGGAGAACCGTCACCACACGGACTGCAGCGGTTCAAGAAGGCGGCTCACCACCACCTTCTCGAGGGCAATTAGGGATGGGCAATAAATGCCGGCCTCGCCAGCGACGCCCACATCCCGTGAACGAATAAAAAAAAAAAAAAAATACCCAGTGATGACCATACCCACCTGCTCCTCTGTTGGTGCCTCAGTTTTTTTCAATCTGACATCCTAGCGCTGGTCTAATTTACTTTTAACCAGTGAAATGTTACATCCTCTGTGCCAGGCGGTTACTGAAATGGTGATGGCACAGATTTGTATGTTGGCACAGATGGAACAGTGGCTTTGGAATCATCGGGGGGGGATTTTAATCTCCCAGGACGGGTGGGGAGGGTGGTTAAAAATTCAAAAATGTGAAACCCGACACCAACCCGCCTCCAACTCACCTACTTACGGTTTTAACGGAGGAGAGTTGGCGTTTGGGCGACTAACTCGCTCTCCAGAGGCAGCTCCCTAATTTAAATATTTTAATGAGGCTGCGTGTCTCAAATTTTACCCGTGTTTTAAATTTAATGGCTCTGGGCCGGGTTTCCAAGGGCTCGGGAAACCTGGCAGCTGATGGGAGGCAAAAACGGCCAGATCGACCAGGTGAAATCCTTTCCACCACTCCTTTAGGGGCAGGAGGAGCAGGAGTGCTTCCCCCCGGCCCACCAGCCCACCCGTTTACCTCCCCGCGATCGGCCAATCAGCCCCCCCCCCCCCCCATTCCATGATCGGACCCCCGTGTTTGAACCTGCCCCCGATCTCTCCTGCCCCCCCGATGACTCCGCACCCCCCCCCCCCCCCCCATTTCTCTGCCACCCCCTCACCCGGTGTCTCCCCTCCCTCCCACCCCGATGATTCCGGACCCCCAAACCTATTCACGACTCCCGACGCCCCCTCCTCCCGACCCACATTCTCTCCCTCCCTCCATCCTCTTTGCTCCCTGGCCGTGGCCTGGTACCACAGGCCTTCCTGCCTGACAGTCAACCAGCCTCTCAAACCGGCTGGCTATGACAGGGAAAAGGAGCCCAAACATTTGAATCAGGTTCTGCCGATTTAAATGTCCTTCCGGGTTTCTCGACAGCTACACCTCCCCGCCACTCCTTTGCCGCATCCCCATAAATATCGAGGTAAATAGAATCGTAGGCCCCAATATTAACCTGGAGACGGGAACACGGAGTGCGAGGGTGTTAGCGGGTGGCGAGTGGACAATCGTCATTTAGATAAAGCTTCCGGGTTCCTCGATGGAATGCAGAGCCTGCGGCTGTGCCGCCCACCCGCATAACGCAATTACCCGTCCACTATTTAAAGGGAAGATTCCCTCTGTAAGGGAGGCTGAGGGAGAGGACATTGAAAGGATGACTGGCAAGAGAGGGAAGGTGGCCCACAGGTTCAGCGATGCATCTATGGGGGTAATGCTGGGCGCTGTGCGGTCAAGGATGGATGTGTTGTTCCCCATTAGTGAGAAAAAGAAACCTGCGGCGCCAGCCGAAAGGACCTGGATTGAGGTGGCTGAGAAACATAGAAATATAGGAACAGGAGTAGGCCATTCAGCCCCATGAGCCTGTTTCGCCATTCAATGAGATCATGGCTGATCTGTGACCGAACACCGTCCACTGGCCTTGGCTCCATATCCCTTAATACCTTTGGCTCGCAAAAATCTGTCAATCTCAGATTTAAAATTATTATTTGAGATAGCATCTGCTGCTTTTTATGGGAGAGAGTTTCACACTTCTAAAACCTTTGTGTGAAAAAGTGTTTCCTAAATTCTCTCTTGAATAGCCTGACTGATTTTAAGATTAAGTCCCTTTGTCCTAGACTCTCCTACCAGTGGAAAAGGTTTCTCTCTCACTACACTGTCAATTCCTTTTAAAATCCTAAAACCCTCAATCAAATCACCCCGTAACTTTCTATATTCCATGGAATTCAAGCCCAGTTTATTTAATCTCTCCTCATAATTTGACCCTCGAGCCCTGGTGAATCTGCGCTACACTCTTTGCAAGGTCAATATATCTTTTCTAAGGTGCAGTGCCCAGAACTGTACACAGTACTCCAGATATTGTCTAACCCGGGCTTTGTACAGCTGTAGCAAAACTTCCTTCCAGTTATATTCTAGCCCTCTAGATATAAAGGCTAACATTCCATTAGCTTTTTTGATTATTTTTTGTACCTGATTACTACATTTTAGTGATCTGTGTACATGGGCCCCTAAATCTCTTTGGATCGCCACTGTTCCTAGCTTTTCACCATTCAAAAAATACACGGATCTATCCTTTTTTGATCCAAAATGAATGACCTCACACTTGCCGGTGTTGAAACCATCTGCCACAGTTTTAACCACTCACTTAATCTATCAATGTCTCTTTGTAATTTTATGCTCCCATCTACACTACTTACTATGCCAGCAATCTTTGTGTCATCAGTAAACTTGGTTGTACGGCTCTCTATTGTGTTATCTAAGTCATTAATAAATGTAGTGAATAGTTGAGGCCCCAGCACAGATCCTTGAGGGACACCACTAGTCACTTCCTTCCAATTCGAGTACATACCCATTACCCCTATTCTGTCTTTTACAGCCTAACCAATCTCCTAACTAAGTCAATAATTCCATCAGCTTTAATTTTGGCAATCAGCAGCCAAGTGTGATGCCCAGGACATGGATTCAGTGAAGGAAACAGTTCAATGACTTGACTAGGTCCGGAAAGGTCAGGACACTTCCTTCTTTACCCATCTTCTGCAATGCACCACCTTCCACTCCCTCTTATCCATCCTACACCAGTCATACCACCCCTCACCCCTGCATTACTTTCCTCACCACCAATCACACTGGTGCACCGCACCACCTCTCACCCTCACTCCTTACACATCCTTACCTGCTGCCAGTAAGCCCATCCTCATTTCATCTCCTCTCAGATGCGTAACCTGCACCTCCTCTCAGCAAACCTCCTCAATTCACACTACAGTCAATCTCTGCAAACGCATAACAGCCCCATTCCCTTTACATCTGCCTGATTCTCACTTTCACTGTGTGCACTACATCCAGAGGAGGCACATATTCTTGCTACCCATTCATAGGACTGTCCTTCCCCCTTTGCAGGAGAAGAGTGAAAAATGCCAGGAAATGTGAGGGCCAGGACTGCCAGAGGACCACCAGACATAGTGAAAGTGACCCCTGCAGAGGAGGAGACACTCGAGATAAAGGGCACCTGCAGCACCTTGAGCATTGGTGATGGTGAGCTTGGTAGACCACCCAAATGGCCTCCTTCTGTGCCATAAATTTTCTATGATTCTATAAAGTACCTGGATATGCACCTGAAGTGCCATAACCTACAAGGCTACGGACCAAGTGCTGGAAAGTGGGATTAAGCTGGGTGGCTCATTTTCGGCCGGCGTAAACATGATGGACTGAATGGCCTCCTTCCGTGCCATAAATTTTCTATGATTCGATGATTCTAGGAGCGGGTGACTGCATTAACCTTTCACTCTCTCATCTCTGACAAACAAAATTCACCTTCAGCTGACATCAACACATCAACCAGTATGATCAAGTGCTTTTTAGAAACATAGTAACATAGAAAATTTACAGCACAGAAGGAGGCCATTTGGCCCATCGTGTCTGTGCCCATCAAAATAGAGCTACCCAGCCTATTCCCACTTTCCAGCACTTGGTCTGTGGCCTTTTAGGTTATGGCACTCCAAGTGCATATCCAAGTACTTTTTAAGTGTGATGAGGGTTGCTGCCTCTACCACCCTTTCAGGCAGTGAGTTCCAGATCCCACCACCCTCTGAGTAAAAAATGTTTTCCTCAGTTCCCGTCTAATCCTTCTACCAATTACTTTAAATCTATGCCCCCTGGTTATTGACCTTTCTGCTAAGGGAAATAGGTTCTTCCTATCCACTCAATCTAGGCCCCTCATAATTTTGTACACCTCAATTCAAATCACCCCTCAGCCTCCTCTGTTCCAAAGAAAATAACCCCAGCCTATCCAAACTTTCCTCATAGCTAAAATCCTCCAGTCCTGGCAACATCCTCGTAAATCTCCTCTGTACTCTCTCTAGTTCAATCACATCTTTCATGTAATGTGGTGACCAGAACTGTAAGCAGTACTCAAGCTGTGGCCTAACTAGTGTTTTATACAGTTTCAGCATAAGCTCCCTGCTGTTATATTCTATGCCTCAGCTAATAAAGGAAATTATCCCATATGACTTCTTAACCACCTTATCTACCTGTCCTGCTACCTTCAGGGATCTGTGGACATGCACTCCAAGGTCCCCCGCTTCCTCTACACCTCTCAATATTCTCCCATTTATTGTGTATTCCCTTGCCTTGTTTGACCTCCCCAAATGCATTACCTCACAATTCTCCAGATTGAATTCCATTAGCCACTTTTCTGCCCACCTGACCAGTCCATTGATATCTTCCTGTAGTCTACAGCTTTCCTCCTCACTATCAACCACACGGCCAATTTTTGGTTCATCTGCAAACTTACATTTTCCCCCTACATTTAAGTCTAAATCATTAATCATTAATATATACCACAAAAAGCATGAGACCTAGTACTGAGCCCTGTGAAACTGGAAACAGCCTTTCAGTCACGCAAACACCCGTCAACCATGACCCTTTGCTTCCTGCCACTGAGCCAATTTTGGATTCAACTTGCCACATTCCCTTGGATCCCATGGGCTTTCACTTCTCTGACCAGTCTGCAATGTGGGACCTTGTGAAAGGCCTTGCTAAAATCCATGTAGACTACATCAAACGCACTACCCTTATCGACCCTCCTTGTTACCCCCTCAAAAATTTCAATCAAGTTACATGTGCACATTGAGATCTTCTAAGTACCATTACTAAACCTTCACCCTTCCTTCTTTCCTCCAGGTCCCTTACAGGAAGAACACCGGTCCACAGAGGAAAAAGATTCCTCGGAGGGCTTCATCACTCCCGAGGATGCACAGTCACGCACTACATGCATTGCAGGCACCAGCGCAGATACCAGCACATCAATTGGGCGCGCGACTCAGTTAAATGGGCCAGTACCAGGGGCGACTCACAGTACATGTGAGCAGGAGCAGATAGTGGTGGCAGGGACAGCCGAGGCGAGTACGGGCCAAAGGCTGCCGTCCTTTCTAAGCTCTGCTCAGCAGGATAGAGATGCAGAACCCGGGTGGCCAGCAATGAATAGGAGAATGCTGGAGGCAAAGGAACAATTGTGTGAGGTGTTGGCAGTCCTTCAAAGCACTCTTTCGACTATGGCAGGGAGGATGGTGGAGTCCACTTCCATCATATGTGGGGTAATGTCGCAGAGGTTCTCAACTCTGCAATCTACCATGCAGCGTGTGGCCACCTCCATGGAAATTGTAGCCGGGTGCTCACAACAGTAGTCACTGCTACCAGCCATTGTAGCCTGCCTACAGGCTTATAGGGCCGCTATGCAGGCTCTGGTCTCCAACTTCTGTTCCACCTTAGACAAGTTGGTTGCCAGATTAGAATGGGGCTTCAAAGATGTAACTCATCTCCTCCAGTCTACTCTGCCACAGACCTGCTGGACTGATGTGGAACTGCCCCATGGGACAAATGTTGATGGAACGGGTGAAGTTCGTGTAGAGCTCTCTCAGGGCATTTGCAAGTCTCATCCACTGTCACCCCCTCACCAACACCCGGCATGGTGCCTGAAATCTAGTTGGCCCAGACTGCCCCTGCAGAAGTGGAAGAGGAGCAGTCAGTGGCAGGGCCCTCATGGGCTCCAAGACCCTGAGGTTGTCGGCTGCGGTCATCTCCGGAGACTGAGAAAAATACACAGCAGCCTGCCACCAGAGGTTCTGACGAGGTGTCATGAGCCATGGTAGAAGGGAGTATCCCTTGTCCCCAAACATCCATCCTTTAAGACTGCTCCCAGGGTGAAACATGGTGAGATTATTAGACTGTCGTAATATGAAGGCATCATAGCAACTCCCTGAGTATTGGTCACATACCTGTGTGAACCTCCTCTTGTGGTTGTAGATGCGCTGAACATCAATTGAGTGGAAACTCTTGTGGTTAACAAAGGGGGGTGCCTTGATGGCTATGTGTGTGCAACCTATGGCACCCTGCACTTGCGGAAATTCAGCTGGGAAGGCGATATGCTGACTTGCCCTGGCAAATAACACATCAGTCACCTGCCTGATACATTTGTGGGTGATTGAATGCGACATCCTTGATATGTCCCCTGTGGCAACCTGGAAGGATCCAGAGAGGTAAAAGTTGACGGCGGTGGTCACTTTCCATGCCACTGCCATGGTATGGCCGCCAGATCCTGCAGGCAGGAAGTCTTCCTCAAGGAGGCTGCAGAGGTCCGCCGCCACCTGCCTTCCTGCCTTAACACTCGGAGTCTTCTGAAGCACCGCTCCTCTGGCAGGTCAAGGAAGCTGAGCCTTTGACTGTAAGGTAGGTATGGCCTTGTGTGCACATGCCCCCTCTGTTGCTACCTTCACAGCTGCCCATCTATAACTCCCTCCTCAGCACGCCCCTTCTGCTGGTGCTCCTCTTCCTCCTCCTCTTCTTCACTCCAATAGAATGCAGCTAGAGCAGCACCCTCAATCCAATTCTCTATTCTCCAACAAAGAATATCAAAACCACAATCCGAATCAAACAGTTAACACAAAATCACAGCCCCAAGGAATTGAGAGAGCTCCTGTTTGCGCTGCAGCTTTATTCAGATTGGGACTCCTTTACTTTCACCGCACTACCCAAGTTGCAACCAATCCCGCCAGGATTACCCTGGTGACCTTGCCGGCCTGTGTGTACTCTGTGCTGCACCAGTTAAAGTAACATCAGGGTCCTGATTGCATCATAGAACCTCGATTAACAAATATTCATGAACCTCCTGCTTCTCTACAGCGGGAGACTGGTCGACTCCAAAAATCGGCGCCGATAACTTCACGGCGGCTGGTGACGTGGCGGGATCACGGCATTTTAACCCCTCGTCCGACCCTTTCTTGCCCATTGGAGGGGATGGGGTGGGTTAAAATCGAGGCCATAGAATCATAGAGCACAGAAGGAGGCCATTTGGCCTATCGTGCCTGTGTTAGAATCATAGAGTGATACAGCACAGAAGGAGGCCGTTCGGCCCATCATGCCTGTGTCAGGTTAATTGATACCATTATTAATCTAGGTTGCTTTAGTTTTAGCTTTGTAATGTCAATTCAGTTCTCATGTACTGCTAGGCTCAGTAACTCATCCAAGTCATTCTTTGATGTCAATATTCAGTGTTTAAAGAAAAAAAATAAAATCTGCTGGAAAAAATGAAACGGATGTTGAAGTTGACCCCAATTTTTTTAATCGTACTGACTTTTAAAATAGGCCCCGAAGATGAAGTTCCTGACATACAGTGGACAATTGCATGCATGTTGCTATAACCATTGCAAAATTAACTTTATGTAATTTTGAATCAATTGCTGTTCAATTACAAGTACTGCAGATTTAGGACTATGAAATCAGTACAGTGTCTCTAACTAGAATTTTTGCTACGTATTTACTTGGTGTCTTCGTCTATTCCAATTACACCCCAAGCTACGCCTGCTCCATGGTTTCCTGATTCAAGACTCTCCTTATCATTACCTTTGCCCAGGTCATCTTCCTTCTCATGAACCACCATAGTACGTCCAAGAATTGAATGCTTTCCTGACAGGCGAAGAAGTCGGTCCTCTATTTCAAAACGGGCTGTACCATTTTCATCAGCTTCTATGTTGCCCAGGTCGCCTACATGTCTCTTTTTATCTTGTGGTGCACCATGCGTTTTATTACAGGGGTTGAAATGAGGTCCTGCACTGCCACAGCCATTAGAAATGTCTCCAAAAGTGTGTACGTGAAACCCATGTTTTCCAGGAGTCAATCCGGAAATTTCTCCCTTTACAGTAGTCTTATGTCCACCTTCGTCTGCTTTCAAAGTGATTGTTCCAGCAACGGAACCATCACCCTTCAGAAAGCAAATAGCCTTCGTAACCTCCATAATTTCCCTATTCTGCCTCTTAACTGTTGACTCTTTAAAATAGCTATCCAATTAGTCCCACTCTCCTGCTCTTTCCCCATAGCCCTGTAAATTTCTATTTAATGCTTTGGTTGTGGTGCAGTGTGCTTTGCAATATATAGGACTCCACATGGATAAAATTAATTTATGGAGGTTAAAATGGTGTGTATTATTTTTATATCACTGCAGTTACATGATGTTGGGCCAGATTTTGCTGTAGCAGGGCATCTAAATGACAACTGCCGTTAGTTAGACTTGTCTCTGCACCTTTCAGTTCAAAAAAATTTGCCCACAAAGTTACTGAAAGTGTGAGCTGATAATGATACAGCAAGGGAAACAAGGCATCTGGGACCCGAGTGAATAGGACAACCAACAGGGTATCTCATTAGATCCACACACTGTGGATGCTGGAAATCTGAAATAAAAACAGAAAATGCTGGAAAAGCTCAGCAGGTCAGGCAGCATTTGTGGGGAAAGAAACAGAGTTAATGTTTCAAGTCGAAGACCTTTCGTCAGAACTGGATGAAGTTAACAGTTTTTAAGCAAGTACAGAGCCAGGCAAAGGTGGGGGGTGGCGGAGGGAGGAGAGGGACGAACAAAAGAGAAGGTCTGTGATAGGATAGAGGGCAAGAGTGATTAAATGACAAAAGGGATGATGGTGCAAGGCAAGGATGATGAAATGGGACAAGTAAAGAAACAAAAGATGGGTCGAGAGGAGCTGTAAATGGCAACAGCAGAACCATTACCAGCACCTACTGTCCCACAAAAAAATGGAAGCAGTGGTTATGGTATGAAGCTATGTCAAAATTTAATATGAGACTCACCTATATAAGCTTGTCATGCAATAATTATACAATCCAGTCACTTGGTTCTCAGTCTGTGAGCAGACGGTCCCCCTTAAAAAATTCAGAGCCCCTGGCCTGCATCATGTTTTATCAGCAGGTAAGGTTTTATTTCAAATATTAGGTTTCTCTTCTCCATTTTTTACAGTTTTATTGTAATTTCAGTTATTTTCCTCATACCAAGAAATTATTCAGCCTTCATCCAAATATTTCCCTTTTGAATTTTAAACTCAAGTTGTCTTTTTTCCCTTTAACTTGTTATGAGTCCGCCTACCCATAAATTTTCTATTCTTATCCTCTTTAAAGTCAATGATACATATATTGCTGCCAGCATGATGAGTGACTAAGAAATATTGCGGTAGATTTTCAAATTACCGCGCGGGTGTAAATCTGGCATCGCAGATCAGCTGCCCATTATAGAAACTGCCCAATTTTCATTTCCACTGATGATCTGCAACACCAGTTTAACTGTAGCACATCGCATACCCATTGTTTCCAAGGTATTTTCTGGATGTCCAGATGCAATCCTAATAAAGTGAAAAACCTGACAAGAGGTCATAAAAGGGCTCGATGATGTGAAGAAAACAATCAAGTTTAAGGTTGCATTCAACCGTCAAACCAGCAGACGAACTAAAGGAGATCCACAGTGGACAAAAGAACTGACAGATTCAGAGAAGAAAGTGGTAAACAGAAAAGCTTGCATTGAGTAACACCTTATCACATCCCTCTGAAACAGTCTCAAAGTGCTTCACATACAACACAATACTTTGAAATTGAATGATTGTCATATGTAAGCAAACATGGCAGCCATTTTGCACAGCAAGATATCACACACAGCAACGAGAAGAATGACGCGTTAATCTGAAAACGATGGGCGCTAAATTGGGCCGTGTGGCGCCCGTTGTTTTGGCGCTACACGGCCTCGCTGACATCCAAGATGGCATCTTGGATGCGCACGCATGTTTCCAGCATGATGTGCGCTGGACGCCATCTTGGTATAGGAGATAGCGCAGGCGCAGATAACGAACGCTGGAATCATGTAAAGTAGGGAGAAAATGGCTTCAATCAGTGTGCAATGCTGATTTAAAGTGATAGACACCCTTTTGGGACTTAACGGTCAACTCAGCGCACAGTCTTAACCCCAATCATCTGAACGTGTCTGAGAGTGCCTGGAGGATCCCCCACCAGTGGTATTTAAAGGGACCATGCAGGATTTACAGGTTAGTGGCTGGATTATTTCTTCTGGCTGCTGAGACATTTGTAACTGTTTCTGGGGGTCTCCTAGTCTTGAATACTAGGATGCGGAGACATAGCCTAACATTTAGAGCCAGGATGTGCAGGAGTGAAGTTAGGAAATGCTTCTACACGCAAAGGGTGGGAGATGTTTGGAACACTTTTCTGCAGATAGCAGTTGATGCTAGCTCACTTGTGAATGTTAAATCTGAGATTGATAGATTTCTGTGAACCAAGGATATTAAGGGATATGGGGCTAAGACGGGTATATGGAGTTAGGTCACGGGTCCACCGTGATCTCATTGAATGGTGGAACAGGCTCAAGGGGCTAAATGCCACGGCCACTTGCAGCTTTCTGATATGTACCACCTTCTCCTGCAAGAAAGCGGGACGTGTGTCTGGCTGATGTGCCTGTCATGGTTGAAAAGCTGCCAGTGTGTGTGGCCTGTGAGTTGTGGGTGGGCTGCTTGAAACAGTGGTAATGTGTAAGGGTGAGAGCAAGCATTTGGTTGGAAGAGTTGAGTGCTGATGGAAAGATTGAGTTTGTTGGTATTTGGGTGATAGGGGGTGTAGTGCGTGGTGCAGCTGGTGTGAGATGCCACTTGACAGTTGACCTTGACCACTCATGTCAAAGCATTGAACTTTTTCCTGTTCACGATGCTGTGCGCCTGGCATTGACTTCGTCCCCCGTTGCCTCCCACTACCTTTTGGATATATATCTGGAGGGCTTCTAGTTCCCCCCCCCCCCCACCTCACCCTGTGGATATAGGATGTCCCTCCTTCCGTCCACCTCTTGCACCAAGGTCTCTAGTGCATCAGCAGAGAACCTTGGTGCATGCACTTTCGCAGGCCTGGTACCAACTCAGATCGGCAGATTGGTGAGGTTTGGTGTGCAGATTGGAGGATGTGGGAATTAGTAGTACGTAACCTTTATTCAATGTTTTAATATAACTCATCAGTGTGTAAACATAGGGATGGGACCTGCATCTGTGTTTTATGTGTGTGTGTCTGATCTCCGTTCAGGCTCCGTGCAGACAGTAAATTGTTATTTTCAGCAAATAACAGGTACCAGCTACCTTTAAGAGATTTCTAAGCAACATCCTCCCGAAAAGAGATTGGGCTCCCCTCGTGGTGGAAAGTGAGAATTGCATTGATTCCATGTGCAAGGCCTCGAATGGACCACTGATTGCAGGTCAGCCCTCCGGCCGGCCGAAACTTGAGTCCTGCCTGCGCAGGGGTCATTGGGCGCGGGGTAATAGTGCATCACGCGACCCGCACCCAAAAATGGCCCTGATCCAATATTTTTTCCCCCCCTCGATGTATCCTGACTGTTGTGTTGAGAAAGTGTGGTTGAGATGGTTAATTCCTGAATTTGATAAGAATCTTCTTCATTGTTTCCTTTGCCCTCGATGATTGATTCATAATGTTGGCATTTATTAATAGAACATTCCAATATCAATGCTTATGTCATCTATTATATAATACGGTAGCTGTCAAAATTCAGTTGATGTTGGGTCATAATTTTCTGTCAAAGTAATGGTGAGGCTAATGGCGCTCCCCATTATTTATGTATAAATGAACAGCAACTTCAGACAAGGAGCAGATGCGCCATTAAATGCCAATATCCAAAAGTTACCATCTGAGTTAGCTTCACGAAAATGGCATTTTGCTGTCTGCCTCACCATTGACATGCATTGAATGAAGTTGCAGTATTTTGCATGATAGATATGAACTAAGCCCACCACAGATATTTAGGGCTATTAGCATACTTACCCTTTTAACGATGTGATAATTGCTAATTACTGCCAATCAACCTCACTGAAAATTAACTATTATAAGTATGGAGTCTCATTCCTTCAGGTTTTGAATTTTTCAGGGAGATTTTAAAAATGTCAATTTTAAATTACATTTTTTTTCCTACTTTTCCTTTCTGTCTTTTTTTCTCTCTCTCAATCCAATCTTTCTTTCCCACTCTTTATTTTTCTTTCTGTACCACATTTGACATTGAATGCACCCACTCTAATTCACCCTCCTTCTCAGTCCTTCCACTGCTTAATTTGCAATCCTTAAATCTGATTGGTTAAGGAGATACCCTTGCCATTTGCTTTCCATTCTCCGTCCCATTCCCACTCTGACCCCTCTGCCCTCGACCTCCTACACTGTTCCAATGAAGCTCAATGAAAGCTCAGGGAACAGCACCTCATCTTTCGATTAGGCACTTTGCAACCATCTGGACTCAACATTGATTTCAATAACTTCAGATCACATCCACTGCTCAGACAGCAGGAGCTGGAAGTGGTTCTGCTGTTGTCATTTACAGCTCCTCTCGATCCATCTTTGGTTTCTTTACTTGTCCTATTACCACCCTCCTTGCCTTGCACCATCGTCCCTTTTGTCATTTAATCACTCCTGCCCTCCACCCTATCACAGACCATCCCTTTTGTTCCTCCCTCTCCCTCCCCGGCTCTGTACTTGCTTAAAAACTGTTAAATCTTCAACTTCTTCCAGTTCTGACGAAAAGTCATTGATCTGAAACATTATCTCTGTTTCTTTCTCCACAGATGCTACCTGACTTGCTGAGTATTTCCAGCATTTTCTGTTTTTATTTTAGGGTTTAATTCAGTTTTGCCACATACATATTGTGCGATCATGGAGACGTCTATTGATCAGTTTCATTGATCAGTTTCATTACCTGCTCATTCATACAGCAATAATCAAAGAAGGGGGAACCGTACTTTCAAGAATTTCTCCCAGGCAATGCAACTCGATGGATCTCTTTGGATATGCAATGCCTATAACATCTGTATTGAGGCAGTTAATAATCAACAGAGCTTTCTAATGCCACATAATCAAAATGGATGCAAACAGAAATATATCAATCAATCTCAAACATTTGTCCAGGGAGATCTTCATCTGGGAAATCTGCCCCTTTAAGCATTTGGCTCAGTAGCAGGCACATTTATACTACCACCGGGTATAGCTAAGAACAGAGGCAGAGAGCAAATGGGCGGTATTCCCCACTGAGTGAAGGCAAGGAGGAGGTATTCCTCACCACAACAATGGTTGGGAGTTAGAAAATGTTTGGAGGCTTAACAGCAACAAAGGTTAAAACTAACTTTAAAAAAATTAAATCTCGGGACGTAGGCATCACTGGCAAGGCTGGCATTTATTGCTCATGCCTAGTTTGCCCTTGAGAAGGTGGTGGTGGGCCTTCTTCTTAAACTGCTGCAGTCCGTGTGGTGAAGGTGCTGTTAGGTAGGGATTTTGACCCAGCGACAATGAAGAAATGATGATGTATGTTCAAGTCAGGATGGTTTGTGACTTGGAGGCGATGATGTTCCCATTCAACTGTCATCCTTGTCCTTCTAGGTGGTGCAGGTCACATGTTTGGGAGGTGCTGTCGAAGAAGCCTTCATGAGTTGCTGCAGTGCAGGATGTAGTTAGTACACATTGCAGCCACGATACACTGATGGTGGAGAAAGTGGATATTTAAGCCAGTGGATGGGGGTACTGATCAAGTGGACTGCTTTGTCCTCAATAGTGTGGACCTTCTTGAGTGCTATTGAAGCTGCATCCATCCAGGCAAGTGGAGAGTATTCCATCACACTCTTGACTTGTGCCTTGGAGGTAGTAAAGAAGCTTTTATGGAGTCAGGTGAGCCACCTGCCACAGCATACCCAGTCTCTGACCTGCTCAAGAAGCCATGGCATTTATATGGCTTGTCCAGTTCAGTTTCTGGCTAACAGTGATTCCCAGGATGTTGTTGATGGAGGATGCAGTGATGGTAATGACATTGAATGTCAAAGAGAGGCGGTTATGTTCTCTCTTGTTAGAGATGGTCATTGCAAATGTTACTTGCCACTTTTCAATCAAGCCTGGATGTTGTCCATGTTGTGCTGCTTGCGGTCACGGACTGCTTCATTATCTGAGGAATTGCCAATGGAGCTGGACACTGTGCAATA
Organism: Heptranchias perlo; assembly: GCF_035084215.1. Classification (NCBI taxonomy): domain Eukaryota; kingdom Metazoa; phylum Chordata; class Chondrichthyes; order Hexanchiformes; family Hexanchidae; genus Heptranchias; species Heptranchias perlo. The sequence continues at coordinate 108,870,025 of NC_090327.1, forward strand.
ATCAGTGAACAGCCCCACTTCTCACCTTATGATGTATGGTGAAGCAGCTGGAGATAGTTTGGCCGAGGACTCTGCTCTGTGTAAAGAAACTATACCTCCCAACACATACTCCAAAAGGTTGCACATGTGCAAGAGCCAGAACATTGGATGGCTATAGGGAATCACATTTATTTCAATTTATTTTTCTCCTTTTCTTGGCATTTATACACATTATGCTCCAAATGTAAGGCTCGAGTGGCATGGGCATGATCCCCCTCTGATTTTCCTCTTGGCCTCCACGTGACAGAGTGAAGCAGTTGAGATTGGGATTTCGGTGGTGGGGGATATAGAGAGATATACCATGCACTTTGCAGTGCTACAGATTGGTGCTCCAGCAGACTTCGCTATCAAGCTGCCGTTTAATTGAGATTCTTTGTCAAAGGTGAATCCAAAGGGGTAGATTTTCATCTTCACTGCCTGGGTGGTAATCCGATGGAGCAGACTGCCTACCCTTTGTAGAACCTGTCCGATTTTCAGTCCATCAATGGAATGAATTTTTTTTATCTTGAAGATAAAAAAAATGATCCCATAGTGAATTATTCAAAAACAGGAGAAAAGTCTCTAAAAGTCAATTCTTACGGAAAAGGCCTCATTGCCATTATTAGAAATTGAAAACCACAACACATGCTAACTGACGAAGGAATGGTTGACAAGAATCAACTTTAGAAATTAATTTATTAAAAATCTAAATGAGTTGATTGCAAGATGGCCTTGATTTAAGTGTGTCATTTGTCTTAGATTATAGCTTCACACGTTGTTCCAGATGATTACCTATGGAGATACTGAGCAGCTATACAATGGATATAAACATATGTATTCCATAAAATATTCATGCTCTTTATAATTATCACCCATATCCTCTGAGCAAATAATGCTACTTACATTTACATATTAATTATTAAACTATGTAAATGTAAAGTCAGTATCAAGAAAACATAATCAAGGTTGGTAGTTTATTTAAAGAGATAAAATCAACCATGTGGAAAAATGATTGAATAATACAGAGAACAAGATAATCTGTTAATTGTTACCAACATAAAGAATTATCGAATGCAAAATCCATTGGATTTGCTTCAGTAACTTTCTACAATGATCTTATCTCTCCTAGTACTTTAAAATTGAATGAAGAATCTTTTGAGGACATTGCCAGAACTGGGAATTCAGGTATAAATTCTAGCACCCACATGGTAAAGAATTATTTTGTTCACTATCACAATTTGATTACAATTCTCAGAAAATCTTCTGGTACAATTGACTCTTGATATCAAGATATTATATCACTTTCTTATTCTGGCAAGTTCTGAGAATGTTATATTTTCTGTAGAAACTTCAACTGAACCAAAAACTTCAAGTTACCAAAACTGGGTGTTCTTGTCGTAAATTTGCAGATATCCAAATTTTGTTAGATTTGATACATTTTGTGCATTCCTATTTAATACTGCCGGTTCATATCAGAAGAGTAATAAAATGACCCGTCGGCACATGTGCACTGTGATTTCCTGTATTTGATTGAAAGTGCATTTCACACAATTGATGGGGTGCAAGGAAATGGTGAGTTTTTGTTAGAAATACAGCTACAGAAGCATGTAAGTATTTTCATCTGGAAAACTTTTTTTGTTGCTGTTGATTAGCCCAGATAGACAGACTAATATTTAAACCTGATCATTGGAATGGGGCAGATCTCCTGTTCCTGCATCTGGGGGATATTGGATAACCTGGGTGTGGTGAAGAGAGGAAAATTTGGCTGGGAGGAATGCAGGCCCTAATGGAGCCTGCCTAATTTTATGTCCATTAATTTTACTGCATGGAAACTCAGGCGGGCTTCTTCATGAGCATACGTGCCTCTTCATGAGCACGCGCACCACCACGTCTGATTTTCTTATATATGCTGCACCCAGGCGGTCCAGTCCCCCCAGAAACAGGAACAACAAAATTGCCCCTTAGGGATGAACATGAATCCTTTTTCCCTGTTGGCACAGGAAGGGGTGGAATGATGTTCTTTGGCAATCTAAAAATCTTAGATGGGAATAGCACCAGTCTATCAGATTCAGCTTCACAAATACCAAAATATTGCACCTCCCAAACTGAATTCAAAACCAACTTCAAAGCTGAACAAAGTTCCAACACTTATTACAAGTGTCACAGTGTTTCAGCAGTACATTTTTTTCAAGACAATTTGTAAAGCTTCTGGTTATAGGTCAAGGACAATTATGGTGTTGTACTGAAGTCAACTGTCTTACTCAATTCATGACATTATTATTGTTCTTGATCTTTCAACTTCAGAGTCCATTGGTGCTTCCTGTCACAGTATAATGAATACAATATGTGACTTTCTAGGACAGCAATGTCAACTAAACAATCAATGTTGATTAATGCTATCTGGTATTATTTAGCTACCAGGGGAATATTTCAGGTTGAAGTTTTGACTTTGAGTAGGGGTTAAAAACAGCTAGGTTTAACACTGATGAAACAATTTGGTCCAAAATTGAGCAGTTCACCCCAATAGCTGCCATTGTTGATCCTGTCACAATTCACAGTGTCAGAGGGAAGAGCCATGAAAAGCGATCCTTTGGCGCCCACGCAGCATAAATGATGGTACTGCACAGTGCAGCGAATGTGGGATCTCCCTATTGCCAGTGGAAAAAAAATCCCTCTTCCCCACTACCACACCCCCACCCACCAAACACCCGGTCTTTGACTCCTTGGATCAGTAGCAGCACTCTATCCTCTGAGTCAGAAGGTCTGAGGTTCAAGCCCCACTCCAGAAATTGAGAACATAATTTAGGCTGACACTTCAGCGAAGTAGTGAGGGAGTGCGACAATGTCAGAGGTGCCATTTGTCGGAGGAGATGTTAAACTGAGGCCCTGTCTGCCATCTCAGATGCAAAAATTTTCTACATTATAACACTATAAATGCAAGTTATATACTCCCAGTGGACCCCACTTGTGCCAGAATGGAGGGTGATATGCCTCTTCTCTTTGGTGTACCGTTCTCTGAAGTTATGCTGGGTTCCCTGTAGGCCAAGGACACAGGAACTCCCAGTGTCGGGATTCTCCGCCCATGCCTCTACCTCCTGTGATGCGCATACCCAAGTAGCGGTTTCACTCCTTAATAGGACCCACAGGAACTCCTGGAAACAGCGGAGACCCAATGCAACCAGATCTTCTCCATTTGGAAGAGTTTTCCACTGGTCTCTGATGGAGTTACAGCAGGAAATTGGTGGAACCCACACACAATTTCAGCACGATCTATTTTTTTTAATTAAAAATTTCAGTTAGTAGGACAATAAATTGTAAGTTTAAAATTATTGCCTTAAAAATGAATTTGGAAGTAATTGCATCTAAATATTTAATAGTGTAAATATCAGTTTTTAATGCAAAATGTTAGTCTTAGGAATAAGATTCACTATTCTACTGAAAATGTCACTTTATAGTGTCTTTAATGATTAGGTTAGACTACTAGGCCACGCATAATAAAACCACATAGAGAGGATATATTCCTGAGAGAAAGAATCTATTCCAACTATATAACATTGTACAAATATTAAATTTTTGGCTTACAAAAAGCCTCCCTCAGAGATGGAGTTGCTGCTTTTTTATATAAAAAGGAATAGGTGAAGAATAAAAACATATCCAGTTGGATATATGGTTTTATGGGCTCCCACAACTCACACGATGAGGCCCCCTCCCACAAGCGTCCTGTTGGATGAGCCAGAGCTCCTGTCTTCAGTCGCCAGGACTGACTGGAGCAAGGTTCAGAACTCTGCACCTTCTGACTCGGAGGCAGGAATGCCACTATTAAACCAAAGGCTCACTCCTCGGTTTTATTGTGAAATAGTCATATTGTTAGTGAGGCGTGCAAAGGTTCACTTAGACAACTATGCAGCCCTATGTGTGCACACATATTTATGTGTCGGTATGTAGGAGCCAAATTGACATGCCTCCATCAACAAGATAGAAAATAACAGTAATATTTGTATCCAATCTCATACCTCAGCAATCCTGCATTGTTTACCAAAATAGAACCTATCTGAAGTCTTGTAGTGAGGATTGTTTTATATACTGTTTTATTTGAAACAATCAGTGAAAACATTTCTGTAGGACTCATTTGGGTCAGTGATATAATTTTTTGGCTTTTTATTTTGTCCCTCCTATTTTATCTCCTGGATGCACTGACTTGTGCTAATGTTTGGTTCCATGGGTGCTGGCCATCATCTGCTTCCTCACCCAAAGAATGAGCTGGATAAGAAGTGTGGCCAAGCTATTTGACCATAGGAGGCATCATAGTTGAGCCTAGTTTGTCCTTACCTGACTTCCACACATGCTTACTTTCTCATAGCCATGGCAACTAGGAATGGGAATCCTGACTTATTCTTCTCTTCCCTAGCCAAGGGATGCTAATCCCACTTGCAGTACTCCCTACCCCATTGTCTCATTTAAGATGCATTAACTCAGGTGATGGTTTGAACCAGGGATTTTTTTCTGGTCTGTTTGGCTTAGTTCCAAATTTACCAATTGATCTTTAGGGAAGTCAAATTACTAGCTTATTTAAATAACCAACACAATGTATTTACTCGCACCAATTATCAGTTCCATGTGTGAACCTGTCAGGAGGTTAGTGCAATGGAAATAACGCTGACCCTACCATGACTTCCAGGATCAGTCTCATTGTAATAATTGGTCCAAGCTCCCAGTATGAACAATGCTTGGTGGACAGGAAATCTGGTGGTGTTGCAAGATTTAAATCCCTGAAGGATCACTTTAAAGGGGAGGCATTTTTTTGACTGCAGTACGACAGAAAGATTGACTATTGATTTTGAATAGTAAACTAAATACCATCTTCGAAAAGGGCTGGACCAAAAGCCGCCAGACCTTCCAATGCATCAGTGGAAATGCTGATTGAACAAGTGCACCAGAGAAGGGTGTCACTGTTTGGTATCCAAAAGCACTGGCCACACAGATGAGCAATACGGAGTGCATGGGAGGAGATAACTTTGTACATCCCTACTGAGATACTCAGGTATTCTGAGCACCTGTAAGCAGTTTGAGAAGAATTACAAACTTAATTGGATCAATCAAGGTAACAGAATATCATATTAATTAGTTGTCCAAAGTATGCATTGCACATATGATTCCTCTCCCTTGCATGCACTATCCTGTAGTACTTTGAAGGAATAGTATGCATGGCCATTATGCAATAGGTACACTTGGCATTGCAACTTATACCTTTAAATGTTCCTTCAGTTACATCCTGAAAGCTATTCACTTGAAATCAATCCTTCTATTTTAATGCAATTGCATGATGCTTGCACAGGTCATCACTGTGGGGTGCAATATAACACTTGGGTACAGCTGAATATCCTCCTGACAATATCACTTTTTCAGCTCAGCTTCTCTGTTCTTCCCTCATGACCGCAACTTGGGAAGCAGGCATTGACCTATACGATCCTTTGCTGATAGTCACAGACAAGTTAAATGTTGATGGATTGGTAGCTTTTCTGGTTCATGAAGGACTTACCGTTGTGTGCAGCAGCCCGTGAAGCAATATCGGTACCATCAATGATACCAGCCACCTGGGAATCCTGTCATTTGGAAAAAGTGCAGTGTCCTCTCATGCTGTTGCCATGGGGAAAGTGATGCAATTGCTTACTTTGGCAAACAACGTGCCAGTCACTCATGTTCAGAGTTCTGTGATTGACCCAGCTCTCTGGAACCAAAGGCCAGATCACCAAAAAACCCTAAGCTTCAACTATCTGAAGACACGAATTTAAGTATTCGTTCCTACCCCCTCTTAATGAACACATTCATATAAAGGCATTCATTTTCCATATATTAAAAAAGAGCTTGCATTTATATAGTGCCTTTCATGACCTTAGGATGCCCCAACGTGCTTTGCAGCCAATGAACTACTTTTGAAATTAGTCACTGCTGTAATGTAAGGAAACACGACGGCCAAATTGTACACAGCAAAGTCCCACAAACAGCAATGAGATAATGACCAGATAATCTTTTTTTTAAGTGATATTCGTTGAGGGATAAATATTGGCCAGGACACTTGGGAGAACTCCCCTGCTTTTCTTTGAATAGTGCTATGGGCCTTTTACCTTTACCAGAGAGGGCAAACATGGTCTCGGTTTAACCTCTCATCCGAAAGACTGCACCTCCGATGGTAATGCACTGAAGTGTCAGCCTAGATTATGTGCTCAAGTCTCTGGAGTAGGACCTGAACCCACTACCTTCTGACCCAGATGCAAGGGAGCTACCACAGAGTAAAGGCTGACACCTAATCTTGCACAGAAATCACCTTTCCTCTGACTCTGGATTCTTATGTATCCCCCTCGCCTTCGTTCTCACTTTGGCCGCCATGCCTTCAGCCATCTAGGCCCTACACTCTGGAATTTCATCACTAAAGCTCTCTGCCTCTCCACCTCCCACTACTCTTTTAAGACCCTACTTAATGTCCACCTCTTTGACCAAACATTTAGACACCCTGCCTAATATCTCCTTCTTTGCCTTGGTGTCCATTTTTGTCTGATTACATTTCTGTGAAGTACCTTGGTACATCATCCTATGGTAAGGACGCTATACACATGCAAGTTGTTGTTGTTGTTGTTGGGTGCCTTGATAACAGGAATGGTTTATATATATCCAATGGGAGACTTCTATTATATGACTTACAGTGGGAGTCTCATAATGGGAACACAATTACCACCCCATGGTGAGCAACACAGCCTGTCCAGTCAATCTTAATACGTAAACAGTATAGATCGTTTGGAGATATAATTGATTTAACATGTGTTTACTTGACAAGTTGAAAAGAAATACTGTGTGTGAATGTTACTGGCTTCATCCAGAATTTAAGAAATGTGGAGATACTTGTCCTCTATTATCTACTATATCCATATGATGAAGTAAGAATTGCCAGTTTTTAATAGGACTATCATTAAAAAAAACCACATGGCTCAATAAAAAAACACTGCATTGTGCATCTCAGAGAAATGGAGATTAATGAGTTTTCAGTGACAGAACATTCTAAAATGCTGTGGACTTAATAACAGCACTTTTAGAAGCAAGAAATATATTGTAATTGATAATTGTATTGTGGCCTACAGCTATGTGACGTCAGTCGTTAAATTGGAGACCTTCTGCTACATTTATTCATTTCTCACAGAAAGTGAAATGCAATTGCTTCCACGAGATACTGGGTGCCTTTTCAGCTGCAATCAAGGAGCAGGATAGTTATAGATTCAGGTCTAGTTCAGTTACTTCATACAGAAATAAAGTAAATGCATAGTTAAAACAATGCTCAAAAGGGTAAATTACTTGCATATCAGTGTATGGATCCGAATGTGTATATGTATGTTTGTCCATATCTATGCAATTGTGCGCATGTGTGTGATTATATATCATAGAATCATAGAATCATAGAAGTTTACAACATGGAAACAGGCCCTTCGGCCCAACATGTCCATGTCGCCCAGTTTATACCACCAAGCTAGTCCCAATTGCCTGCACTTGGCCCATATCCCTCTATACCCATCTTACCCATGTAACTGTCCAAATACTTTTTAAAAGACAAAATTGTACCCACCTCTACTACTGCCTCTGGCAGCTCATTCCAGACACTCACCACCCTTTGAGTGAAAAAAATTGCCCCTCTGGACCCGTTTGTATCTCTCCCTTCTCACCTTAAATCTATGCCCCCTCGTTATAGACTCCCCTACCTTTGGGAAAAGATTTTGACTATCTACCTTATCTATGCCCCTCATTATTTTATAGACTTCTATAAGATCACCCCTAAACCTTCTACTCTCCAGGGAAAAAAGTCTCAGTCTATCCAACCTCTCCCTATAAGTCGAACCATCAAGTCCTGGTAGCATCCTAGTAAATCTTTTCTGTACTCTTTCTAGTTTAATAATATCCATTCTATAATAGGGTGACCAGAACTGTACACAGTACTCCAAGTGTGGCCTTACTAATGTCTTGTACAACTTCAATAAGACATCCCAACTTCTGTATTCAATGTTCTGAACAATGAAACCAAGCATGCTGAATGCCTTCTTCACCACCCTATCCACCTGTGACTCCACTTTCAAGGAGCTATGAACCTGTATTCCTAGATCTCTTTGTTCTATAACTCTTCCCAACGCCCTACCATTAACGGAGTAGGTCCTGTATACATGTGTATTATATGCATGTGTATGTATGTGTATGTGTATGATATGCATGTGTATGTTTGTGTACATGTATGTACATATGCATGTGTATATGTATGTCTGTGTGTTTATCAAGGTGATGGTTGCCAGTGCTGAATTAAAGAAAATCGCTGGGACATTTAGGGCCCGATATGACCATGGCGGTGGGTTCGCGGCGGGGGGGGCGATTGGGCGCGTGGGTAACGCGCCCGGTGAAATCAGTCTGCCCCGCGCGCAATCGCAGGCTGATTGGATCCACTTCCCTCTTGTTCCCCGCTGCTGAGCTGCGCGGCGGGCGGACTGCGCATGCGCAGTAAGGTCTGTCAGCTGGAGGAGCTTTATTTAAAGGGGCAGTCCTCCACTGACTGATGCTGCAAGAAATAGGAAAAAGTACAGCATGGAGCTGCCGGGGAAGGCTGCTCCCAGGTTAATGATGCCTCACTCCAGATATCATTGGATGGGGAGGACAGAGATCTTCCCCCCGGCGGGCGGGAGGAAGCGGCCTGCCTCTGCCACCAAGGCCTGGCTCGAGGTGGCAGAGGAGGTCACCTGCACCACCAGCATATCGTCCACCTGCATACAGTGCACGAGGCGCTGCAATGACCTAAGTAGGTTAGCCAAAGTGAGTACACTTACTCATTCCCCTACACTCCGTCTGCCACATCACCGCCCCCACCCCACATCTCCTTCTGCACTGCCAACACTACTGTCACATCACCCCTCACACCCACTCAAACCTCATCCTCATCATACCTGCACTTACTCACCTCGCCAGTACTCATCCCACCACTACCACTCAACCCAATCCTCATACAATCTCATGGCTCTATCCCATACTCACCCTCTCATGCATCTCTTTCACAGTCAGCCTCACTCAACCTGCCACTACCTGTGCTGCAGCCACAGGGCATGCATCACATATGTGCAGTAGGAAGCGTAAGGCAAACGTGTCGTGAGCATGAAGGGGATGCACAAGGGTGTTTGAGGGTTTGTCATGGTTTTTACTTCTATTTAATTTCTGACCAACTCACATTACATATTATATTGTCACCACTACTGCCACGTCTTTGCGAATCCTGTCTGGTTTGTGCAATAATGCCCTTTCTTGAGGATCACAATGAAGACCCACACCTGATGCCACCCATTGTGTCACTGCAGAGTGGGTGTAGGTGTATTTGCAGGGCTCTTTTGTGCAGACGACTGAGAGACGTCGGCGATGTCCTCGGTGGCACCCTGGAAGGATGCGGAGGAGAGGTTGTTGAGGACAGTGGTGACTTTGACAGCGACAGGTAAGAAGATGGTGCTCGGGCCAGCTGGGAGCAGCTCGGCATGAAGGAGGCTGCAGATGTCCACGACTACATGTCGAGTGACTCTGAACCTCCGTGTGCACTGCTGCTCAGAGAGGTCCAGGAAGCTGAGCCTCGGTCTGTGGACCCTGTGGCGAGGGTAGTGCCCTCTGCGACGCATCTCTCTCTGCCATTGCCCTCCCTCCTGCTGTGCAGGTGGATGTGTCACAGCACTGTGTTGTGGAGCTCCACGCATCAGAGGTGGCTGGCGAGGCTGGTGATGCTTTTCGCTCTCCGAGGAGGTCATGACTGCAGCTACCGGGGCCCCCATCCAGAAGGTGGACATCTGAGGGGGTCCGCAAGGTCGGTACATGTGTCTAGACACCGGGGTAAGTGTGTAAGTTGGTGAATTTTATTGTTAGGAGGAGGGTGGTGGATGCCAACTTTGTCCAAAGTGACAGAGTGGCCTCCTGCAATGAGTGAGGGTCTCCCCCCCACCACATGTCAAATGGACCTTTGCAGCTGCCACAGGCTGATGGCTGCAACACGTCCATTTGAACTGGGAGTGTTTCCCCCAGTACGGGAAACAGTCCCAGTTGTTTGCAAAATCCCACCCCATGTAAAATATCTCGTTAATCAGGTCTGTAAATGACCTGAAATACCTAAATAAATAGCTTAAGTGGCACCCCACCGGCTTTAATTGCCGGCGGGAGTCCCACATGCGGGGGCTCCGTGCGCATGTCAGCGCGTCTGTGGGAAACCCAGAAGTGGACGGGTTGGAGCCGGGCTCCCGACCTGCTCCAGGAATCCCCAATTTTCGGAACCCCCCCCACCAGGAACGCACCCGATCCCTGGTGCTAAAATCAACCCCTTAATCTCTACAGTGATAAACATGTTAAGGTCTTTGGAGTCTAAAGAAGATTTTGAAAATAATCTATTTTCAGCAAATGACTAAAAGGTAAAATGAACTACAGATGTCACAAACCCACTGCAATAGCAGGTATAGGACAAGTAGAAAAGCTCAAACAAGATACAAGGCTACAAGACATGAAACTCAGAAAGCGTTTTCAAAGCATACAGAACTTTACTGCACAAACATGTAACAACATTTCTTGCTAATAAAATATAAAACTATAGCCCAGAATGGGTATTTGGACCACTGAGGGATGATGTCTGAATTGAAGATATAATAAGGGAGCCCGTTTTGCATTGTTTATTAGCAATACTGCAACATCTTGGAGCTATAGAACAGATTTTAAAAAAGCTACAAATGGTGGAAATGTAAAATAAAAATAGAAAATACTACAAATACCTAGTTGTGCTTTCCAGCATTTTCTGTTTTCATTAAATGTGTACAATGGATAGATTGGAATATATCATATAGAAATTAATAATAATAGATAAAATAATAAAAATAGAAGGGAGAATAAGAAGAAGAGCAATAAAGGGGAAAGTAGGGCAGCAGAAGTAACATAGTTACAATTTCAACCTTCTTTCATTGTCTATTCTTCAGGGTTGATGATACTGTAATGAAGCTATACCTGACTTTTGAGGAGCTTTGTTGATGTAAAATCAGGGTTTGTTGCTGTGTCACAGTCCAGGAGCTTAAAAGTTAAAAAGCAAAGGGCTGGCCCACAGAAACTTAAATTCCCTGGGCCAGGATCAGTCCAAGCGTTAAGCGAGCCAGAGAGAGGGAAATGAGCAGAGAAGTGATACTGACTAGCGTTAAACAGAGCAGCCAAACTGTGACGGGATGAGGGATTTGTTCCAATTTGTTGGAGAGTAGAAGTGCTGATTTTCTGAGTTCATATTACTGGCAGTGGGCCACAATTTTCCATCCATTCATTTTAATCCCTATTGGTAGCACAAATTCAAAAAATTACACCAAATCTTCATCCTTTACATTTCAATGCAAATAAATGTGTTTATTTTCTGCTTGCCTTGAGTAATGAGGAATAAGAACTAAACCTAACTGATAGGATTCTAAACGTTTTAAAACCCTGTTTATCATCACACATTAACCGAATGATAATGGATAGCTGCAGGGGATTACAGGCAGTGATGTCATTAAAGGTTTTAAATAACATTATCAACCATGAGAACGAAACTTAGGAAGTTTACTGTCATCTGAAACACAATATGATTTTACTGCCTCAAAATCACTCCCATGTCTCCATTTTTTAAAATAATATTCTAGCAGATCACTCATGGCATTGCTCATGGTTAGTCAGAGGATATGGTGTTTCATAACAACTAGTCGATCTCCCTTGACATTGGACATGGGTAATTGAGACTAAGAGCATTATTCAGGGTAAGCAAGGGTAGATGGTGGGGAGATAATTGGATCAAGATGGAGGAGGGGGAGGAGGCAGATCGGAGGAAGGCGGTGATGGGGAAGCACAGGAAGGAAGGATAAAGGGGAGAGGCAGAGAGGAGGGGATGTAGAGAGGAGAGGAGAGGGTGAGGACAGAGAAGAGAGGAAGTGAGAAAAGAGAAGGGGCATGTGGATGGGGAAAGGAAGATGGGGCAGGGGATGGGGTAATGGGGATTGGGGAGTCGGAATTGGAGAAAGTGGGGAATGGGGAAGAAAGGGATGGAGAAGAGAGGGGGAGCAGGGAGACAGTGGAGGGTGGGGGAAGAAGAGAGAAGGGGAGAGGGAGAGAGGAGGAGAGGGAGGGGGATAGGAACAAGGGAGGGGGAAATGGAGAAAGGGGTGAAAAGAAGGTGGGAGGGGAGAGGAAGAGAGGGAAAAGAAAATTTGGAAATAAAAGAAGGGGAGGTTTAAGTGGGAGGGAGAGATAAAGGAAATCGTAGGAGAGGTGAGGAGAGAGGTTGAGTGGAGGGGAGTGAGATATAGGAGGGAAGGGTGAGAGGGAGAAGGGGAGGAGGAGTGTTAGAGAGGAGTGGAGGATTTGGGTAGAAGGCGAGTAAAGTTGGCAGAGGAGGGCATGGAATGGGAGGAAGATGGAGAGGAGTAGAGTTGGAAGAGGGAGGGGGACAGAGAGAAGGGGAGGAATGAGGAGGGGGTGGTAAAGTCAGAGATGATGAGGAAGAAGGGAAAAGAGGAAGGGGAGGAGACGAGGTGAGGAGAGATGGGGAAGGTAGGAGAAAAGGAGAGGGCGAGGGGAGAGGGGAGAGGAAGAAGGAGAGAGGAGAGAAGCTGCTCATTGGGGAGGGGGGAGGTTAAAAATGCTGCTCATTGGGGAGGGGGAGGTTAAAAATGCTGCTTTATGCAGGGGGAGGGGGTGTAGTCGGGCAGTCTGTACCCGGGTCAGGCCAGCAAGATAACAGGAATTTTCTTTTAGACCAAATGTAAGTTTAGCTTATTGTTTATTTTTCTATTGTATTTCATTGTTATTTTAATTTCTACAATTGGAAATGTCTATGCTATTCTCTATTGCTTTGTGATTCAGTGAGAAAAGTAAACAAAACTTTTATTGATTTTTTAAAAATCTGAAGATTGGGATTGTATTTTCCCTTCATTTTACATATAAGTGTATCTCTCAGTAGTCCACAAACTGAAAGCTCTGATTCCGTGTTCCTCAGAAAAATGTGCGTTTTGTGTAGAAAAGTGGTCATTTGAAGACTGCTGTGAAAATTTACTATACAACAAATGCCAGTCTAGGAATTGAGGGGACTTTGGCAGGTATTAATGGAAATTTGAATACTCCAAAACGTATTTAATACATTGGTAAAGATGTAATGCCGGTGTATTAAAATTGCAACAGCGCCTACACTTCAAAAGTACTTCATTGGTCGTAAAGCGCTTTGGGTCATTCTGAAGTAATGAAAGGCGCTATATAAAGGCAAATCCTTTCTTTTCTTTTAAAAACACTAATAGAACCAATTGGTGGGAGGGGTGGCAGATTCAATTAACTTAAGTCACATTGCATATTCCAAATTGTACAATAGTACGGCCCTCTCGTGGCCGCAGACCGCATTGAGGAAAGCCAGTCGCTTTGGTAATATTTTTCTGTCCTGATTTGTAAACATAAGTAACAATGTTCAGTCATGACTGTGCAAAGAAAGTAGTCATCTCCCACAGTGTGGAGTGACAGAGAATAGGAGGGCAATTTTCCAACTTTTCCCTCACGATGGGGAGCCTCACCTGTCATAAGCACATAATGTAAGTAGGCGGAAAAACATGCTCAGCACATGCCGCCAGTATGTCTGCTCCTGACAGGTGAAGCTCCCTGTGGAGAGCACAAAGCCAGAAAATTACCCTTCTAAATGTCCTGCTTTGTAATGGCAACAGCCAACAATCATGGTTGGAATGGACAGGGCAGCCATGTTTGTCTCAGTAAAAATCTGATCCTGGATATGGCACTGAATAGCTCCACCCCTCCCTCTTCAGCATTACAAATTATGCTTTTATTACTGCCAACAGGCTTACGGCCTAATTCAGATCATTAACAGAATTTCCAACATAAAGTTACCGTACATTCAATATTGATAAATGCAGAGGCATTGCACAGTAACACTAATGAGTTTCTTATACGTTGCATATTGGACCCCCTTTGTGTCATATTATTCTGAGTGAACACATTAGAATTGGATGCAACATTTACATCTGACACAAGAAAAGTTGCCCCTTGCAGGAACAGTAGAACCCAGAGAATAAACGTTACCTTACATCAGATCGAGTGTTCATGTGTTTATATTAAATGCCTAATTTTCTTTGGACAAAGGCAATAACCCATTTATTTTAATTTATTCATTACTAATGTTATTCAGCAAGATTGAATCCCATTGGAGTCTATTGGCAGATTCTCAGCGATCTGTGTGCAGGCCATGACGAGGATACTGGAACTATATGCAGTAGAAAAAGAAAATAAAAACAATTTGGCAGTCTAAGATGGCGGATCGGCTGCTCGCAAATCTGGTAAACAAATAACAGCTGCTACAGTGGACCAATTCCAGGCCTTCATTGCCAGATGGAGTTAATATCAAAGATAATGGAATGTTGGTCTTCATCTCAATGGGGTTGGAATACAAAAGTGAGGAAGTGATGCTTCACTTGTTCAGAGCCTTGATCAGACCCCATCTGGAGTACTGTGTTCAGTTTTGGGTACAGAATCTCAGGAAAGCTATATTGGCCTTGGAAGGGGTACTTTTAAAAGAACAACCTGTGCATTGTTTATACTGAGAAAAATAGGTGGAAGACCCAGTTGTACCTGGGTGGCACCCAGAATGCAGGGTGCCACCCAGGTACAAAAAGTTCAAGGAAAATAAATCAAGAAATAGTGATTATGTGACACTACCTTTGGGTAATTTTTCATAATGTGTAGTTTTAGTATGTAAGAATGGCAACATAGCCACTAATTTCAAGCAAAAGTGTGGATATGGAGAGTGAATTTGCCGATTTACAAACCCAATTGGAAAAGTGGATAGAGATCCACTATGCCAGATCTCTACCCATTTGGTGCATCATGCGCATTTCCAGGCAGCAGGGAAAAGCAGGAGCAGGAAACACCTGACTGAAACAAGCGAGTGAGTCATTAAAATATCTGTGATGGGAGAGCATCCTGCACACAATTTCCTGATTCTGGCGCATGCTTGGTGCTCAATCACCTTGGTTTTTTTTCCTGCTGTCCCTTAGATTTTGAGGAACTTTTGTGGTACTTGGTCTGCTGCTACTTTCTTGTTCCCACAGCTCCGATACTGCCACTAGTTGGTTTCCCAATGGGAATTTCCTTTTCTCAGCTTTTTGAAGGAAGAAGTGGAAGACTATCAGAGGGCTGCCAGGCAAGTAAGGCAACTCCAAAGATGTTCTGTGCTCATCTACAAACATGCAGAGGCTCCAATTCCCAAGGGAGGCTATGACAGCAAATCAAACGTCACAAATGCTATATGTGCAGGCCTGACTAACTGTACTGTTAGATGGTTCTTTGGAAGCATGCTTTCTGTGGTACTGCATAAAAGAAGGCATGCCAGGTGATCAACAGTCATCAATGCCCTAATGGATGCACCAGCTAATGTGCCAAAAATATCCACTGGCATTGGCACGCCTACCTGCCAATAGCCATGGGGAACTTTCTTCAAAGGATCTGAGGCAGCACATAAACAGATGCAGAGTTGTGCCAACTGCTGCAAGGACACCTCCAGCTAACATACAGCATCATTGGTAAAGCCATTGAAAGTACAGATCAGCTGTGGTCTCAACTCCTGTCTCCATCTGCTACCAGGCATGCTGTAATACTGATCTATGGGGATGATGGCGGTGGAGTGGAAACAACCCTACTTCAGCAGTCATCAAAGGGTGTTGGGTTCTAAGCTGTTCTGTCACATCCTGTAGACTCCTGCCTGCACCTTGGATTTCCTTTCACTTAATTTTGGTTTATATCTTAGTCTTTCCCCCCTTTTAGTTTTGGCAAAGGTTGCCAACAGGTTGAAATGCTGTTTGAATCTTTCCTCAGACTGCAAGGATTTTTGACCTCTTGTTCTGACACTTCTCTTAAAATGATCCTCATCCTTTTAAATTCCATTTACACCACAATTTTCCATTTGCACCCCTAGTGCGCTCCCAACATCCAAATCTGGAGTTATGTATAATTATGATAATGAACTGATGGTGGAAAATTGCATATAAACAGCACTCTTCACTTTGAGTGACTTTTGTATCCGTTTCTTACCATTTGGTAGTAAACCGCAGCCATATCTGAAAATGCACCTTAAATTCTTCCTGTCTCGTGGCACAATTTACTATTGCACCACTTCACAAAGGTCTAAAGATGCATTTTAAAGAAAACTCCATCCAACCTTGTGGTTCATTTCGTAAATTTTCATACCACAACTATGACATGCTGTACTTGCTGACTGTACAGTGTTATACACTATTGTTACTGGAGATGTCCTACTATGTGAATTGTAATGAACACAGTAGAGACAAGCAGAAAGTCCTTAAAATGTGATTCACAGTCTATGAATAAATTTAATTTTACATTGGTTGGCAGTAATGTTAATGAGTGGAACTCATTTTATAACAGAAATGTCATCATAAATTAGATAAATTTGTATCGTTATGTATTCGGTTAAAATGGACACTATTCAAATCGTAACAGTTTAGTCACTTAATAATGAGAGTACAGATTAATTTCCATAGGCGGAGACTTAGAAGTACTGCTTATATAAGGTGATCCAAAATCTTGGGCATTTAGAAAGGTTTGAATCTCATAACCAGACAGAAATGCAAAAATATTAACCCTTGGGCTGCTGCAGGTCGAAGGAAATTGCAGACTTACCAGGTCGGCCATTTTAAAGTTTTCATGTCACATGCAATGAATCTGAAACACCACTGTTACATTAATAAACTGCTTAGGTACCAGATGTAGCTCCTTTACTGTAGTAATAATACTCAACTATTAAATTATACAGTAACATTTTAAGTAAAAGTAAAAACTGCACATTTTACTTCTGCTAACCCTGTCTTGCCATTTGCTTCCCTTCTTTATTTTAATTTTATATTTTTTTCTATCAAAATGAATCTAATTTACCTTTCTAGCCCCTCTCTGTAAAGAGACTTCAAAATACCTTTGTTAGCTTTTTTTCCATATGTCAGCTCAGCTGAGTTGACAGCACAGTTGTCTCAGAAACAAAAGATTATGTGGTGGATTTTCACCTTAACTGCCTGACCATTAGGCACTGTCTGAGCAGAGCGCTGAAAGGAAAATCTGGTGGGAAGATTTGCAGGCCCCTTAAAGAACACAGCAGATCCCGCCACCCACCCCCCCCCCATTCATTTCAATAGAAGGGAAATCAGATGGGCTCTGTTATTGTCGTACAATTCTCCCCACAAGATTTTCCTTTCTGCATTCCACCCACGTGATGCTTAACCAGCAAGAGAGGAAATAGTTGAGGTTCTGACCATCATTTTCCAATCCTCCCTGGATACAGGCGTGGTGCCGAAGGATTGGGGGACTGCTAACGTTGTACTGTTGTTTAAAAAGGGAGAGAGGGATAGACCGAGTAATTACAGGCCAGTCAGTCTAACCTCGGTGGTGGGCAAATTATTTGAATCAATTCTGAGGGACAGGATAAACCGTCACTTAGAAAGGCACAGAGTAATCAAGGACAGTCAGCATGGATTTGTTAAGGGAAGGTCGTGTCTGACTAATTGATTGAATTTTTTGAGGAGATAACAAGGAGGGTCGACGAGGGTAGTGCATTTGATGTAGTCTACGTGGATTTTAGCAAGGCTTTTGACAAGGTCCCACATGGCAGACTGGTCAAAAAAGTACAAGCCCATGGGATCCAAGGGAAAGTAGCAAGTTGGATCCAAAATTGGTTCATGGCAGGAAGCAAAGGGTAATGGTCGACGGATGGTTTTGTGACTGGGAGGTTGTTTCCAGTGGGCTCAGTACTAGGCCCTTGCTTTTTGTGGTATATATTAATGATTTGGACTTAAATGTAGGGGGCATGATTAAGAAGTTTGCAGATGATACAAAAATTGGCCATATGGTTGATAGTGAGGAGGAAAGCTGTAGACTGCAGGAGGATATCAATGGACTGGTCAGGTGGGCAGAAAAGTGGCAAATGGAATTCAATCCAGAAAAGTGCAAGGTAATGCATTTGGAGAGGGCAAACAAGGCAAGGGAATACACAATAAATGGGAGGATACTGAGGGATCTTGGAGTGCATGTCCACAGATCCCTGAAGGTAGCAGGACAGGTAGATAAGGTAGGTAGGAAGGCACACAGGATACTTTCCTTTATTAGCCGAGGCAAAGAATATAAGAGCAGGGAGGTTATGCTAGAACTGTATAAAACATTAATTAGGCCACAGCTTGAGTACAGCGAACCGTTCTGGTCACCACATTACAGGAAAGATGTAATTGCACTAGAAAGGGTACAGAGGAGATTTACGAGGATGTTGCCAGGACTGGAGAATTTTAGCTATGAGGAAAGATTGGATAGGCTGGGGTTGTTTTCTTTGGAACAGTGGAGGCTGAGGGGTGATTTTATTGAGATGTACAAAATTATGTGGGGCCTAGATAGAGGTCAATAACCAGGGGGCATAGATTTAAAGTGATTGGTGGAAGGATTAGAGGGGAGCTGAGGAAAACTTTTTTCACCCAGAGGGTGGTAGGGGTCTGGAACTCACTGCCTGAAAGGATGGTAGAGGCATTAATCCTCATCATGTTTAAAAAGTACCTGGATGTGCACCTGAGATGCCATAACCTACAAGGCTATGGACCAAGCACTGGGAAGTGGGATTAGGCTGGGTGGCTCATTTTCGGCTGGTGCGGACACGATGGGCCGAATGACCTCCCTCTGTGCCGTAAATTTTCTATTAGTCTATGATTCTATGATAACGTCCAAGTGGCAAAGAAGAAAATCTACCCTTATGGGTTAAAGCCCCACTCCAGATGATTTAAACACATGATCTGGGCTGATACTTCAGTGCAGAACTGAGAGAGTGCTGCAATATTGGAGGCGCCGTCCTTTGGATGAGATGTTAAACCACGGCGCTGCCCGTCTGTTTAGGTGGATATAAAGGGATAGTTTTTTTGTATGTGTTCCACATAGGGTGGGTGGTGGTGGTCCAATCAGGTCACTAGCAAGAGGCCTGCACCATTTGATAATCAGGCTTCATTTAAATCTCCGAGGCAAGCTGCACTTGAAGTGCTGATCGGCAGCTCGCTGCTTCGGAGGGCAGGATTTCCGATGGGCCTGACACCTCTTCAAAGTGAGCATGCACCTCTATAGCATGAAGCAAGGTGTTCTTTTACTTGGAATGTATTTTTGGCAGTTTCTCAAATTTGTGGTGCCTGCCAGGGCTCCCAGATTTAGTGACACAGCAGTGGAGGTCCTGATGGAGCAGGTGAGGGGCTGGAGACAGGTCCTCATCCTCCCAAATGGCAGAAGGCCGCCTAAGCAGACACTGCAGCAGTCCTGGAAGACGGTGGCAGAAATGAGAATACCAGAAGCGTCATCCCTGGGACATGGGTTCAGTGCCAAAAGAGGCTCAATGACCTTACCTAGACAGTAAAGGTGAGAATGATGCCTTGTTATCTCTTTTTTGCAGGATGAAAGCTCACAGCAGCACTTCCCCCCTCATCGCCAGCACTCAAACACTTCCCTCCCCAGCTCCACATGCCACTCATCCAATCACAATGGGACATTGCACCAAACCTGCTTCTCATTTTAATCACAGGCTCACCTGCTGTTACTGCCATCAGAACAGGCAGAAGCAGCATTCTGCTTTTACCTGATAAGAACTGCAAAGCAATTCACTATTCTGCTAACTGCTTTCACATTTTACACTGGAGTCTCTTTCTTGCACATTACCACCTCTCTATCTTGTTCACATCTTGCTGCTTCTCTCTCTCAGCATGCACACTGTCTAAAGCTGCCTCACATATCCGCACAACCCTTAGAAGAACCACACACTAACTCACTCCCAGTCTTCTTGCAGGACAAGCTGGCTCATAGGAACCGAAAGAGGACCCACACTGGGGGAGGGCCAGCCACCATACAAGCCCCCAGTCAGATGGAGGAGGCAGCCTTGAAAATAAATGCCGAGGCAGCAAAAGAAGCATTGGAGATGGCGAGGCTGGAGGCCCAAGTGCAACAATCTGTCTGGTGATTTTTCTTACCTTTTCTCCTTCCTCAAGCAATCACACATATTGGATGTGTCGCAACCCAGTGCTGCATTGCACTCACCCGCTGCGTAACCTTTCCATTATAAGCTGACTTTTGTCTCTATCTCCCCTTTCTCTGGTCCATCCTATGACTCAAGCCCTGCAGCACAGAGTGGGACACAGAGTGGGATCACCCTCACAAAGATACACTGTCACTTGTACCATCTTTCCCAAGCACCAGCACAGAAATCAAAGCCCCGGGTGGTATAGATAGTGAGTTAGAAGGGTCTGTACAGGCTGAATCACTAAGCACTAGTGAACAAGAGCTGATGATAGTGGAGAGGACAGAGCAGGAGATGGCTGGCTGGAGGGCAAGCTCAGCTCCTAGCTCTGATGAAGCTAGGCTTTAGTTCAACCTCAAGGTCTTTCATGTACACCAGCAAATGCTCAAAGCATTGGACATCTTACCTAAGAGCTGCCGCACTGTATCTGAATGTATGGAGAAGTCCACTTCCAACTTATATGGCATACTGGCAGAAGGCATCACCACTTTTCTGTCTATCGTAGAAGGTGTGGTCAACTCTATGGATGCTGCAGCTGGGCCCACTGTCCAGGAGTCTCAGTCATCAGCACTTACATCAATTGAGCTTGCCCCATACAACCATGATGTCCTCAACATCATTTTTTACACATCCCACCCACCAGAAGCCATGCGATCTCTTGAGAGAGACAAAAGACAGATGGGAAATGAACCTCATGACATCTAACCTAGTTCTACCCTTATACAACTTAAACACATGACCCCTGGTCCTTCCTGACCTACCTGATTTAAATAATTTACTTTTATGAACACAATCTAGTCCCTTCACTATTTTAAAAGCTCTGTTTTCACTATGGAGAAGGACGATGTAGACATAGAAATACGGCAGGGGGACTGTGATATACTCGAACATATTAACATCGAGCGGGAGGAGGTATTGGCGGTTTTAGCAGGCCTAAAAATGGATAAATCCCCAGGCCCGGACGAAATGTATCCCAGGCTACTGTGTGAGGCAAAGGAGGAGATTGCGGGGGCTCTGACACATATATTCAGAACCTCTCTGGCCACAGGGGATGTGCCAGAGGACTGGAGAACCGCTAATGTAATACCATTATTCAAGAAGGGGAGTAGGGAAAAACCGGGGAACTATAGGCCAGTGAGCCTAACATCAGTGGTAGGAAAATTATTGGAAAAATTTCTGAAGGACAAAATTAGTCTCCACTTGGAGAAGCAAGGATTAATCAGGGATAGTCAACATGACTTTGTCAAGGGAAGATCATGTCTGACTAATTTGATTGAATTTTTTGAGGGGGTGACTAGGCGTGTGGATGAGGGTAACGCAGTGGATGTGGTATACATGGATTTCAGTAAGGCCTTCGATAAAGTCCTGCACAGGAGACTGGTCAAGAAGGTACGAGCCCATGGAATCCAGGGTGCCTTGGCACTTTGGATACAAAACTGGCTTAGTGGCAGAAGGCAGAGGGTGATGGTCGAAGGTTGTTTTTGTGACTGGAAGCCTGTGGCCAGTGGGGTACCACAGGGATCGGTGCTGGGTCCCTTGCTGTTTGTGGTCTACATTAACGACTTGGATATGAATGTAAAAGGTATGATCAGTAAGTTCGCTGATGATACAAAAATTGGTAGGGTGGTAAATAGCGAGGAGGATAGCCTCAGTCTGCAGGGCGATATAGATGGGATGGTCAGATGGGCGGAACAGTGGCAAATGGAATTTAACCCGGAAAAGTGCGAGGTGATGCACTTTGGAGGGACTAACAAGGCAAGGGAATACACAATGAATGGGAGGACCCTAGGCAAGACAGAGGGTCAGAGGGATCTTGGTGTGCAAGTTCACAGATCCCTGAAGGCGGCGGAACAGGTAGATAAGGTGGTAAAGAAGGCATATGGGATACTTGCCTTTATTAGTCGAAGCATAGAATATAAGAGCAAGGAGGTTATGATGGAGCTGTATAAAACACTGCTTAGGCCACAGCTGGAGTACTGTGTGCAGTTCTGGTCGCCACACTACAGGAAGGATGTGATCGCTTTGGAGAGGATGCAGAGGAGATTCACCAGGATGTTACCAGGGCTGGAGCGCTTCAGCTATGAAAAGAGACTGGGAAGATTGGGTTTGTTTTCCTTGGAGCAGAGGAGGCTGAGGGGGGACATGATTGAGGTGTACAAAATTATGAGGGGCACAGATAGGATGGATAGTAAGGAGCTTTTTCCCTTCGTTGAGGGTTCTATAACAAGGGGGCATAGATTCAAGGTAAAAGGCGGGAGGCTTAGAGGGGATTTGAGAAAGAACTTTTTCACCCAGAGGGTGGTTGGAGTCTGGAACTCACTGCCTGAAAGGGTTGTGGAGGCAGGAACCCTCACAACATTCAAGAAGCATTTGGATGAGCACTTGAAATGCCATAGCATACAAGGCTACGGACCAAATGCTGGAATATGGGATTAGAGTAGACAGGGCTTGATGGCCGGCGCGGACACGATGGGCCGAAGGGCCTCTATCCGTGCTGTATAACTCTATGACTCTATGACTATCAGATTCCCCCCAGAATCTATGCTTCTTTAAAGTAAGTGGACACAGCTCTTTAAGCCTATCTGGGTAGCTAAGGTGTTTTAAGCTGGGAATCATTCCAGTGACCTTCCTCTGAACCTTTTCCTACGCCTCCATATCACCCACCATATTTGGGGACCAAAACTGGATAAAGTACTCTAAGTGAGGCTTAACCAAAGTCTTATATAAGGATAAAATGGTGTGCTTTGTTTTATGTTGTATCATCCTGGCAATGCAACCTAATATTCCATTTGTTTTGGCTATTTCTTCATGGTACTGGTTATAAATCTTAAGGGGCTTATGTACAATACCAAGATTTCTTTCCTTCTTGGTGTAGGTCTCCAATTTGTATATTTAAACAGCCTGCCGCCTGTTTTGGGCAGGAGTGCTGGGAGCCCATTTAAAGGCCTGCCTGAAAATTGAATCAGGCAGGCCTTGGGCATCAAAGGGGTGTCCAAGATGCCCATCTGATTTTCCTCTGCCAGTTGCCTGTTTCTCATCAACCCCACTGTTTGTAGAACCTTGTTTTGTGCATAATGGCTGCTGTGTTTGTCTACATTGTGATTTCACTTCAAAGGTAACTAATTAGTTGCAGAGATCAAGTTCTTTTTGCTGGCTCCTATTGCCAACTGGGACATGGGAACAATTTCCAAATATATTGACCAATTATTGGTTGAAATCCACCTCCAAAGATTGTTTTTTCATCCAATCAAATGCAAAAGTATAAACATCAATATAGGAACATAGGAACAGGAGTAGGCCATTCAGCCCCTTTTGCCTGCTCCGCCATTTGATAAGATCATGGCTGATCTGTGATCTAGCTCCTATTACCTGCCTTTGTCAGGAACCCGTTCAGATGAACCTTTGATCCTTAGAAATATGCCAAAGCAGAAATGGCTATCTTTATATCAGTTATCTCAGTAATGGCCTTCAGTGCTCAATGTGTCCGGACAAGATAATTTGCCTGCGGCAAGGTAGTGGTTGTGACATATTTAGGGGCATTCTTGCATTTTTTTAGCCACAAAATATATGAAGGAACATAAATAATGGTAGTTACAAAGAGAAGAGAGTCTGGAACAGAATGCTTTGTTTGATGCCTAGTTAATGGGCTGCTAACAGGTTGCAACGATTTCAAACTTGTCGTACTGTCTGAGGCTCATTACCGAAGTAACATTTGTGGCTTAATGAGCGAAGCTAGTCTCAACCAGGTGTAACTATTAGAATTTTTTTTACCATTTAGTAAAATATAATAACAATCCATTTGTCTCTATATTTTTCCTAGCTTGTTTTCACTCTTGGGGGACCACATTAAAAATTGCAGAAAACCATTATGAATTACAGGAAAAGGAAAGGAAAATGTATATCCTGTAGAGCAAGGCTAGGAAAATTGAGTAAATTGTATTACAGTTCTGTACCTACAGCATGTTGAGGAGAATCTAAATCTGAACTTTAATTGTGGTGTTCCTTTTTTCATATTTAGATTTTGCTTATACTATCCTACAGCTTCATAACTTTTGGAGAGAACAACACTGTTCACGAAACCTTGTACGTACCTTGACTGGACAGGCTTGTCATCTAAATCAAAATAGATACAAATTCCATCCAAATTGGAGGATTTCAGGTTCAAAAATCACACTGCTGCTATCAGGAAAGACGGAGCAGGCTGGGGCTCTTTTCTCTGTAAAAGAGAAGACTAAGAGGAGACCTGCTGGAGGTCTTTAGATTGATGAAGGGGTTTGATATGTTAATTGTATCTATATGATTTATATCAATTAGTGTTAATTGTATTCAGGTGGCGCATATCAATTGGGGACGCTCTTGTATCCATTTGTATGAGAGCTTATCTCAGGTGTAGAGTGTTGTAATGTGGAGCTCTGTGAATAAAGGCTTGTAAGCAACTGAAGACCAGGCTCTCGTATTTTTTCTTTTTTTCCAAAATTACCAAATTAGGCCCCCCTTTTATAAGAAGGGGGGGGGGGTGTGGGGTGTGGGGTGTGCTTAAAAAAAACTAAAAACCAAACAAACCAAAACCAAGTTTTCAAATTAAAATTTTATTATCCTCGCTCAGGATGCATTCCAGCCCCTGCGGTGCCCACCGGTCGCGGAAAGCCTCAAGCGTACCGGCAGACACCGCGTGCTCCATCTCCAGGGCCACCAGGCTCTAGTATTCTATCCTTCAACACTGGGCTATCCAGCTTATAACATGATAGGGTGAATGTGGAGAAACTGTGTCCACGTGTGGGGTGGGTCCAGAACAAGAGGGCATAAATATAAGATGGCAACTCACAGAACAAATGGGGAATTCCTTTACACATAGAGTGGTGGGAATTTAGGATTCACTTCCAAAAGGAGTGGTTGTAGCAGATAGCATTGACACATTTAAGGAGAGGCTTGATGTGTATATGAGGGAGTCAGTTTCCTGCCAGGCCAACCCAGCATAGAATGGTTCTGGGCCAGAAGTGGCCCATAAAGGTAAGTTTGAAATTTTTGTGTTATTTCATTGTGGGACAAGGAGGCGTAGGTGTGCTCCTCTGGGCCCCACAAGCAAATCTTAGGCCCCCCTCTTTCACGATCTTGCCACCCCTCGATCCCGGCAACCTCTGCAGGATGGTCCAGTAGCCGATTCTGGGCACTTACCTGCTTGGCGAGCAGCCTCCATAATGTGTGGGAAATACTGATTTTTTTTCCTGTGCTGATGAGTTTTGAACTGAAATTAAAACTCATGCATTGAGAACTGGCCTCCATTTAAAATCAGGGCCTTTATTTCAATAGATTAAATAGTTGTATCAGATCCATGATAAAGTAGATTGGAGATGGTCTGTGCTATATGACTCATGTTACCGAAGTTAACACTTAGGGCATCCATTCCATTTAAGGATGACTAACTGTTCAGTTTTCAGCTCATACGGAAGTCAGTAATTCCTTATAAGGAGAGTAGTTATGTTCTGTAAAGTGTTAGTTTCTGGAATTTGTGCATGACCTGAGTGATTTTTGTGCACAGAAGTAAATTACGTCATAGTCGACTTGTCAGTTGTAATATCATTCGTTTCAGTATGTGGGCTGGCACTTGAGGGTTGCCATGGCATGGAATAGCTGAGAGCTGGCATTACATAGTATTACATAGTTACATAGTATTACATAATATTTAGAGAACAGAAACAGGCCATTCGGCCCAACAGGTCTATGCCAGTGTTTATGCTACACATGAGCCTCCTCTCATCTTACTTCATTTCACCCTATCAACATCTTCTTCTATTCCTTTCTCCCTCATGTACCTATCTAGCTTCCCCTTAAATGCATCTATGCTATTCACCTCAATTACTCCATGTGGTAACGAGTTCCACATTCTAACCACTCTGAGTAAAGAAGTTTCTCTTGAATTCCTTATTGGATTTATTATTGACAACTTATATTTATGGCCCCTAGTTTTGGACTTCCCACATGTGGAAACATCTTCTCTATGTCTATCCTATCGAAGCCCTTCATAATTTTAAAGAACTCTATTAGGTCACCCCTCAGCCTTCTCTTTTCTAGAGAAAAGTGCCCCAGACTGTTCAACCTTTCCTGATCATTATAACCTCTCAGTTCTGGTATAATCCTTGCAAATCCGTGACCTTTGAACAGCCGTGTGGGCCCCCGTGACCTTTGAACAGCCGTGTGGGCCCCCGTGACCTTTGAACAGCCGTGTGGGCCCCCGTGACCTTTGAACAGCCGTGTGGGCCCCCGTGACCTTTGAACAGCCGTGTGGGCCCCCGTGACCTTTGAACAGCCGTGTGGGCCCCCGTGACCTTTGAACAGCCGTGTGGGCCCCCGTGACCTTTGAACAGCCGTGTGGGCCCCGTGACCTTTGAACAGCCGTGTGGGCCCCCGTGACCTTTGAACAGCCGTGTGGGCCCCCGTGACCTTTGAACAGCCGTGTGGGCCCCCGTGACCTTTGAACAGCCGTGTGGGCCCCCGTGACCTTTGAACAGCCGTGTGGGCCCCCGTGACCTTTGAACAGCCGTGTGGGCCCCCGTGACGGTTGAACAGCCGTGTGGGCCCCCGTGACCTTTGAACAGCCGTGTGGGCCCCCGTGACCTTTGAACAGCCATGTGGGCCCCCGTGACCTTTGAACAGCCGTGTGGGCCCCCGTGACCTGGAACAGCCGTTGATTGTCATGAAGGGAAGAATTGAGGGCTGACATAACAGCAGAGACCTACAGACTGGAATGGCATGGAAGAGCGATGCAATAGTGACAGGGATCAGGTGAAGACCGCCTGCGGAGGTCAGGTGAAAACGGGCAGTGGAGGTTGAATGAAGCCTGTAGGTGACGACTAAAAGTGTTGTGTTGAACAATACTGACAGTTCTTCAACGGCTTCTGTCAACTTCAGTACAGTATTGTCATTCACAGCTGACATTGTTATGTTAGAAGTGACAGAAGACAGTAAGACTCAGAAAGTTTGACTTTCCTTTGTAAATTAAAGGTGAGTCTGGCTAAATGATAATATAATCTTCTAATTGTTTCTATGTTGAGGAAGCCACTATTTCATTTGAAAAATATTCAACAAGTGCATTGCAGGCATCAACCAGTAGTTAATACACCATCACTAAGTATTTTTCTCCTCTTTCATTCTTTACATATCAGCAGGAAGATCAGTTATAGACAATAATAATATAGTTTTAAGAGAGTTTATAAAAACAAACAGATTTCCTCACCAGTTTGTACACAGCACCATTTTTAAAACAGGCCTAAGTGTTCTTCCCCTTTCTACACAAAATATATATTTTTAAATCGATCCTATTGATTCCATTAATCATTTAAAAAACAAAAAATAAACCATCAATTTCCCTCCTCTCCTTTCCCCATTCACTACCCCGCACCCCAGCCTACAGTATACATAGGTGGCAATACTAACCATTAATATTGGAAGTGGACTGAGAGGAGGAACAAGACGAGTCTGGAGTGTTAGTCATTGGATGCAGGAGGACTGGGATCCAGGGTAGAGGCATACCTGGTACTAATATGCTGACTAGGCCCTGAAGTGCCAAACTACAGCTAAATTAACTGTAATGTGCATTGTTGTCTATGTCTGTGTGTGCTCTTAATGCCTCTGTGCCTTTAATGGAGTGTATGTAAATAAAAACACACATAAGGAAATTGTGAGCATTAGTTATAATCTTCCAAAGTATGCTAGATTTGAAATAGAATCAAAGGATTGGAAGGTAACAAATGTTATTGCCTTATTCAAAAAAGAGAGGAAAAGATAAATCAAGTGACTACAAGCCAATGGCTTTATTGCCTGTAGTGGGAAAATTTTGTTATCAAGGACAGAGTTTGTGAGCACTTGGAAAAATATGATGATTAAGGAGATAAGGCATGTTTCATAAAAGGTAGCTCATAACTGACTAACTTAATAAAGTCCTGTGGAGACAAATAGAGGAGGATTAATACATGGATATTCAGAAGGCGTTTTATTAAAGTTCTATGCAAGACAACATTGTGTAGGCTGAGGCGTATAAATTGAAGTGAATTTCATGGCCTGGATAAGAAATTGGATGGAAGGTAGAAGCCAGAGTGGGAATGAAAGGAATATTGTCAGATCGATGTTCAGACCCCAGCTTTTCATTCTGCAGCACCAGAAGAGGTGGCTATATAGTTACAGGGACAGAAAAGCACTGGAGATTGGAATCCTGCTTGGCTTCGGCAGAGACTGAGGCCTATACATGAAAATAAGTGGGGGCAAGATTGGTGGGAGAGCAAACTAGTATAAGATCTTTTTCCTCCGTGGGAGGAAGTAATTACTGTCACTTCCTGAGGCCTACGGCCACCTTCCCATGGTGGATCTGGAAGAGGACATGTCTGAGGCAGACAGGAGAGAAATCAGCCAGGTCCTAAGCCCAGTCTCCTTACCACTATTTGCATGCGATAGATGGAGATCATATAGGAGAAGTCCAACAGAAGCATAAATTGATTCAGCTGTTCAAAATAATGAAGGGAATTGATAGGGTAGATAAGGAATCCAGAACAAGGGGATATTAGGGGTAATTTTACAAAATCACGCCCCAAAAGCAGCCTCACCCTTTGAGAGTATACATCAGGAATTCAAGCATGCGCCCATCACCCCCCACAATTTTCTGCCAGTTAAAAGTGAATCCAAAAAATAAAAATTGCATAAAGCTTTGTGAGAGTGTGGAATGCACTGCAAAGGAAGGCCTTAGATACAGAATTAATTGAGGTGTTTAAAAGGGAGATGGATATGTATTTGGGAATTAACGGATATGGAAATAGAACAGGGAATTGGGATTAAAAAGTTAACGATAACCATGGCTGACAAAATTACCGAACAGGCTTGATAGACTAAATGTTCCAATGTGAAAAGCTGTGATTGTTTAGAAAGGTGTCTTTATGTCCAAAGATTTATTTATAACTTAATGAAAATGTGTGCTAACACATAAATGGGAACACAACTCCATCCTGGGTCATAATCATAAATATTTGTTGGCCGATGTATCAGACATACGGCTGATTTCTTGATAATGAGAATCCTGGAACGCATGAAGGTGATAATTTTTCACTAGGTGTTTCAGTCTCTCACTATCACCAAATTGACAGCTGGAAAGTTGTGGTGGTCAGCAAGACAGCTTAAAAGCCATTCAAAATTGAATGCAAAATTGATGTCCATAAGTGGGAACAACTTGCTCAAGATAAAAAAGCATTGTGCAAAACCATCCATGATGCCACCTCCTGCTATGAGGCTCATCGCATTGCTGATGCTGAATGTAAACGCCAGCTGAGGAAGTCTTGCTTGAAAAATCACGATTGCCAACCTGATGTATTCGGGATCCATTGTTCAATCCATGGATGTTCGTTCCCAGCAAAAATAGGCCTCATCAGTCACCAAAGAACTCTGCAAAGAAATGAAATGATATTCCGGCTTTCTAATTCAATATCAAAGGATGAACAACGACTACCAAATTGTTACCAGCAACAATTTCTAACTGCAGCCTTTTCTTTTCGTCTTAACCACCATTAATGTGTTGATAATATGGGTAACATACATCAGCACCTCTGTCCTGTTCCACTTTGGAAACACCTCAAAGGAAAGGAAAATCAGGCAGGGTATATAAAGGGTGGCCGATCCACTACCGCCAGTTTTCTACCCCAGCCAAAGTTGAAAATGACCCCTACTATATTCAACGAAAAAGCTTTAGATAATGGGCTTGAAATTCTTGGAGACCCGATCCAGCCCTGACCGTGTCCCAAATCTCAAGGTTGAGGTCATTTGCATAAAGGAAGTGGGTACCTTTTTCATTTGTGGTGCTGTCTGGGTGTGTGCCCATGGGAGAGCCAGGAATTTCAGAGGGACACCTTGCTGATCCATCAGGGACATGGGCAATTCCAGCAATGGAACATAGAATTTTTAAAAGGGATGTGTTATGCAGCAGGTCACTTTCAATTGTTCTGTGATTGATTACTATTAGTGATTGTGCTCCAGGAAGCAAAGCCACTGGGTGTTCAGGGGAGTTTTGAGGTCAGCTAATGTGGCTTTGGAGGGCCGTGTCCATTTTGCTCCCAGGAATCTCTGTCCCCATGTCTTCAACCTCCAGGTTTGGCCTGCCAGTCTGTGCTGACCCCAACTCAGCCTTCGGAATAGGTATGTTGGCATTCCCCAGTTTGCAGCTCAGTCCCCTTCCTGCCAAGTCGACCATATCTCAAGTTAGACCCCTCCCCTAACAGTCGGCCAAGCCTAGCTTCTCCACTGATGTGGCCTTCACTTCCACCAGCGGAACGCATCTTGCAGGCGTTCTTTGTGTTCAAGGCAAAGGAGGTGGAACTGGCAGAAATTCTGCAGTGTAAAGTCACCCCACCAGTCCATGTCCTCTTTTGATGTCATCATGGGGGGGGGGGGGTGCAAACAGAAGAAGTATCCATCCCTGCATTGGAATTTCTCATCTGGAAAAAGAAACATGCAGAAACCCGGTGAAACTGAGTTTGTGTTGCCCCCTCATCTCTCACCCGGTCCACACCCCTGTAGCACCCTCCCAAGCCCAGGAGTTTCAGACCGATTCTGTTTAGAAAGCTGAAGGATCTTCCCCTCCCATAATGCAAAGGTGAAGAGGGTTCATCCTTTAGTGTTGTACTTCAGATTCTGGGCTGCACCTTAGCAAGAAAAATCATAATCAGTGATTAGAATTAATGGGAAACAAAAATAATCAGTATGATTTAGTTTAACATAAAATATTTGCATGTTTGATTTTTATACATTTATTGTTATTTATAAATAATTTATATGCAATCACTACAAAAATAAGCCTTAAATAGCAATTTATTTGAATTTGGTCTTGAAAGCAGAGTTATTCAGTAGAACTTGCTGACTAGCCACAGGTGTGATTTTCGCGACACGGTTTTAGCCACATGCCCTAATTTTAGTGGCAGGCACCTTATGCACACTCACACAGTATAGGTAAATGAACTTCACATGTGTATAGTTACTTAACAAACATTCATAACCAAGGAAGTAAAGCTGTCACGTCAATCAAAAAACACTCACACGCTCTGCTTTTTGTTTTACCATTTTACCAACAAACGCACAAAAAGGTTACAATTCACATGCATATGCCATGCGAGTATGAGTATTGTGATCATATGCCCAACAACGGTGTCTATTATTTATTTTTTATTTACTAATCACAAATGCAATTAGCCACATCTGGAGTCGCAATTAGTCACATGTGGCTAGTGGTTAACGTATTGGACAACACTGCTTTAAAGTATGAGGCAAACTGTTTGGATCTCACAAGTCCCTTTAAAGACCATCAGCTTTGATAATGCATCATTAATATATTCCCTCTGATGTTCTGCCACTAACTAAAGCTGATGGATTGCTTTGCAGTATTTTTAACAACATAACAGTCTGTACTCCAATTTATTGTGTGGAGCACTTTGAGATCCTTTGGTGTATCTAACTATAAGCTTTAGCATTTATTATTTTATTTATTAATACAGAATTTTTTTCTTCAAGTTAGGATAAATTACACCAATGTCAAGATAATGAATTTTAATAAAAAATAGACATTTCAGTTTTCTACAGAATTTTGATATTTTATAAGTAATGATGCCCAAGCCGAAATATATGGGTTGAATTTCCACAGTTGTTCCACTGCATTCTTGCTGCAACTTCAGTTGGAGTCTGCTGCACAACTCGAAAAAGACTAGCTAACACCTGGGCATGCCAGCTCCCGCTCAGGCTTGTCAGGGGCAGAGCCTCCGTGACCTCTCACATGGCCAGCTTAGTCAGAGGGGTGGGATGAACGCAGAACCAGTGGCCAGCTCCCTGTGCTGGAATCTCTCAATTCCCTGGCCCATAAAGGACCCATTGTAAAACTGGAGGCTGGTACACTGATTCAAATGAGGCATAGCAACTTCCAGAAGGGCCCAAATGAGCCTCACTCAGGGTGTCTAGGACAGGGAAGTGTCTTGGATCCCTTATTTTTAAATTTTAATATCAGTTCCCTTATTCAGGGTGCCAAAGAAGACACAAAACTCGATCTCAGGCAGTCTCTTTCTTCATTTTAATTTGATTTTTTTTATAACTAGTTGAATTTTGAGAGGTAACAATGCCTCTTTAAGGGAAACGGGAAGGAAGGGTAGAAGCAGGAAGAGGAGAGGTGGAGGAAAACTGGTTAAGGGTGAGGGGGTCTCAGGCATCTCACCACCTGCTCTTGGGGAAGTAAGTAGGAGTGGGGGGAACTATATGGAGCAATATAACTGATATGGATGGCAACAGAGCAAATTGTTGGCAGATACAAAGGGTTCAGCAGGTAGTTTGAAGGGGAACAGATCGGAGTAGTGATAGGAATTATAGGAAAGGGGATAGGTAGTGGGAAGGTGAAGGGGTAGGAGATATGATGAGAGTGATGGAGTGGGGAGGAAGCATGAGTGATTGGGCAAGGAAATGAGGAGAGAGCCACTTAGGACTGCATTTCCTCACAACCCACACCCCAAATGCAAACTGCAACCTGCCACCATTGGTGGCTCCTTTACACTATGCCATACCATCCACTAACCCCCACCTGAAAGGAAAGAAGAAAACGAGAGAGAGAGAAGCAAAATGATGTTAAGGGGAGGAAAGCAGACAGGACGAGAAAGACCAGAGATAGAATCAGAAGAAAAAAGTAGCAACACAAAAACAGCAGCGACAGTTAAGGCACATATTCCCCGAATTAACAAATGCATTGCCACAGGAGATGAAAAATGCTAAGTGGGGTCATCAGTTACCATCAGTTTCCCACTGCAGCTTCAGCAGGAGACCGTGAAAAATGGTGTTAAGAGCTGAAAATTCCCATCCCCTCCTCCCTTCCCCCCAACCTGCTTCCTCCCATCCCCTCCCTGTTGTCTAAATTCAATAATATATGAGCATCCAGTAGGCTACAGATGCAAATACTATAGTTAAATAATGTAAATAGTAAAGGAATGTAGGCTTATGTAGAGCATTAGAAAATTATTGAAATGGTCATAGAAATAATACTTTTCTCAATTGTTGTCAGTCAAGGCCACATTTATTATGAATAGAGATTACACAAACTATGGTTGTATTCCCTGGAATTTAGAAGACTAAGGGGTGATTTGATTGACATTTTCAAGATATTAAGGGGAACTGATAGGGTAGATAGAGAGAAACTATTTCTGCTGGTTGGGGAGTCCAGGACTGGGGGACATTGCCTAAAAATTAGAGCCAGGACTTTCAGGAGTGAAGTTAGGAAACACTTCTACACAGAGAGAGTGGTAGAAGTTTGGAACTCTCTTCCACAAAAGGCAGTTGATGCTAGCTCACTTGTTAATTTGAGAGCTGAGATTGATAGATTTTTGTTAACCAAAGGTATTAAGGAATATGGGGCTAAGGCGAATATATGGAGATAGGCCACAGATCAGCCATGATCTCATTGAATGGCAGAACAGGCTCGAGGGGCTAAATGGCCAACTCCTGTTCCTAACTTCCTATATTCCTGTTACCAATCTCTAGTTGCCCTGAACAGGTGGTGGTGAGCCTTCTTCAGGAATGGCTGCAGTCCGTGTGGTAAAGGGTCTCGCACAATAGTGTTAGGTAGGGAGTTCCAGGATAATAGATTTTTGTTAGGCAAGGGTATTAAGGGTTGTGGAGGCGGGTAGATGGAGTTAAGATACAGATCAGCCATGATCTAATTGAATGGTGGAACAGGCTCGAAGGGCTGAATGGCCTACTCCTGTTCCTATGTTCCTAATGAATGAATGATGATACATGTCCAAGTCTGGACAGTGTGTGACTTGGAAGTGATGTTGTTCCCATGACATTGCTGCTGTTGTCTTTCTCATTGGTGGAGGTCACAAGAAATAGAAGTGCTGCAGAAGTAAACTTGACAAGCTGCTACAGTGCATCTTGTAGATCATACATATTGCAGCCACGGTGCGCTGGTGATGAAAGGGGTGGATATTGAATCCAGTGACTGGTTCTGATCAAACAAACTGCTTTGTCCTGGATGCAGTTCAGCTTCTTGAGTGTTGTTGCAGCTGTACCCATCCAGGTGGGTGGTGAGTATTCCATCACACTCCTAACTTGAGCTGATACTGAGGAGGCTTTGACTGTCAGGAGTTGAGCCATTCATCGCATAGTACCCAGCCTCTGCCTTGCTCTTCTAGCCACGCTGTTGATATGGCTGATCCAGTTGAGCTTCTGGTCAATGGTGACCAACCCCCCTCCCCCAAGATGTTAATAGTGAGAGACTAAATGATAGCGGTGCCGTTGAGGGTCAAGGGATGGTGGCTGGGCTACCTCTTGTGTGAGACGGTCATTATCTGCCACCTACATGGTACGATTGTTACCTGCCACATGTCAGCCCAAGCCTGAATGTTGCCCAGCTCCTGCAATCGGCTGGTATGAGTTGCTTCATTATCAGAGGAGTTGTGAATGGAGCGGAACACTGTGGAATTATCAGTGAATAA
The DNA here is from genome assembly GCF_035084215.1 of Heptranchias perlo. NCBI lineage: Eukaryota > Metazoa > Chordata > Chondrichthyes > Hexanchiformes > Hexanchidae > Heptranchias > Heptranchias perlo. The sequence goes on from NC_090327.1 coordinate 108,904,684, forward strand.
TCCCATCCCTGAATTTAATATGGAAAAAAGGTCTTTTATGATGAAGTTGGGGTGAGGATGTTGTCCCGGGGTTGTGATGAATGGCCTCCGACAACCACAACTATCTTCCTTTTGTCAGGTATGACTCCAAACACTAGAGGGTTTTCCCTTTGACCCCCATTGATCTCAGTTTTGCTAGAGCTTCTTGGTGCCTTACTTGATCAAATGTTGTTTTAATGTCGAGGTCATGTATTCTCACCTTTCCTCTGACATTCAGCTCTTACGCCCATATCAAGATAATAAGATTAGTTTAAATCATAATTTCCCTGTGCAATTCCGGATTTTCTGAATTACTCCAAATATACTCAGGATAATTCCAGCAGGGAAGTCGCGCTTAAAGAAGGTGTGGGTTCGACATAGGCTACAATACTTTGTCAAGTCTGGAGGCAACAAAATATGGATGTGGGTTTCAGCAGCAGGTGTGCTGGGGGTGAGGCAGAGGCAGAGATGGGCGGTGTTATGGAGGTGAAAGTAGGCAGGCTTTGTGATGGACAGGATATGGGGTCGGAAGCTGTGCTCAGGGTTAAATAGGAGGCCGAGGTTGTGAACAGTCTGGTTCAACATAAGACAGTGGCCAAGGAGTGTTGATGGAACGGTATTATCCGGACAGGGTTAAGACAATGATCAAGAGGGGGAGGCGAGAGGTGGCCACCAGCAGCCCATGGTTTTAATGTGGAGCCAAGTGGATCAGGAATGCTCCTCCCAGCTCCACGTTCAGATAAGTATTTTTTACAAACTTACATTTTTGGTGGCGGCCTGCAGGCCCAATTTGCACGTTGACCTGGTTTCCTTGATCGCAGCTGGCCCTGGCAACACAATTTTGTACAGGGGGCGTCAAAAAGGCTTTAGGCCATTTAGGCCATTATTTACATCTGGAAAAGGTTAACGTCTGTTTCAGGTGTGGACCATGGACGCCTATTTTTTGCCTACACCATTATGGCATAGGCGTAGTTATATTGGGGCTCGTAATGAGCACACGTTTCCAGCCTGCCATATTGGAAGCTTAGGTACCCATTTAGCACTGGAAAAACGGCCCCAGGGCCCTCAAAATTCTAGCCCAGAAACCACTTTCCAATGTTCTAAGGGCAAACGCGGGGGATAAAAAAGATGTTTAAGAATTTATCATTCTGTGGAAGTGTAAATAATATGCAGCACAATATTGCTTGGAATACATGGCACCTCCCAGGGATAACAGTCTGCTGAGGTGCTCTGCAGGCTGTCAGCAGTTCTAGTATTGAAGTCACTGGTGAATTGATTGCCATTTTAGTTAAAGGGGCGAATAATCTTTGCTGCAGTCAATTTTTTGTTTTTTTTTCATTTAAATATTAAAAAAGAAAAATTCCCTCCCGAGAGTTTGATTGCACTCATGGTTCTCATGGCTAATAGCTCATTCATCTAAATGTGACTTTGATCTCATGGGAAACCTGGATCTTTTAATAATTGTACCAAGCCATAATTAATGAAGCTCACTCAGTTTTTCAAAGTTTGAAGTCTCCAAGCATCGCCTCATGTTTGAAGTATACGCTTTTGTTTTTTTATTTATTCAATACATTCTCAAATCAACACTTCACATCGACATATCAGGGGAGCACAGTGACAAATTCTGCCAGTTCATTTCCCACAGAAGTGAAGAATGGCTTGCTTTCTTTCATTCTGACAAATTGTATTCTATCTCATGAATGCAGAAAGAAACTTGGGAAGTTTTGTCAATCACTGAGCACAAACACAGTAAGCAGCAGGACCAAGAAAGTCCAAGCAGCAAGAGTCTTTAAAGGCATGGCCTAGAAATTGGATTTCTTTGTGCCCGTGTGTGTAAAACGGGCACAACTATGGCCAATATTGGGTACCAGCATCCAGTGCACGAAGGATGCCTGAACGATGTTCAAGCCAATATTGGGTCAGGCCATTTTACAGGCATCTGGGGCGGCCGTTATTAAACAGGCATCAAGCCCCTTGCAAATGATTGGCCTAACGCCTGTTTTAGTTAGACCAAAATAGCATAAGACCATAAGAGATAGGAGCAGGAGTAGGCCATTCGGCCCCTCAAGCCTGCTCTGCCATTCAATGAGATCATGGCTGATCTGATTTTTACCTCAACTCCACTTTCCCGCCCTTTTCCCATATCCTTTGACTCCCTTGCTGATCAAAAATTTGTCTAACTCAGCCTTGAATGTATTCAATGACTCAGCCTCCACAGCTTTTTGGGGTAAAGAATTCCAAAGATTCACGCCCCTCTGGGAGAAGAAATTCCTCCTCATTTTGTCTCAAACGGGCGATCCCTTATTCTGAGACTATGACCCCTAGTTTTAGATTCCCCCATGAGGAGTAACATCCTCTCAGCATCTACCCTATCGAGTCCCCTCAGAATCTTGTATGTTTCAAAAATATCTCCTCTCATTCTTCGAAACTCCAGTGAGTATAGACCCAACCTGTTCAATCTTTCCTCATAAGACAACCCTTCCATACCTGGAATCAACTTAGGGAACCTTCTCTGAACTGCCTCCAATGCAAGTATGTCCTTCCTTGAATAAGGGCACCAGAACTGTACGCAGTACTCCAGGTGTGGTCTCACCAGCAACCTGTACAGTTGTAGCATGACTTCCCTGCTTTTATACTCCATCCCCCTAGAAGTAAAGGCCAATATTCCGTTTGCCTTCCGGATTACCTGCTGCACCTGTATGTTGACTTTTTGTGTTTCATGTACGAGGACACCCAGATCCCACTGTATCCGCAGCATTTTGTAGTATTTCTCCATTCAAATAATATTTGCTTTTTTGTTTTTCCTCCCAAAGTGGATGACTTCACATTTTCCCACATTATATTCCATCTGCCAAATATTTGCCCATTCGCTTAACCTGTCAATATCCCTTTGCAGGCACTTTGGGCCCGATGTTACCAGGGCGGCGGGTTCGTGGCGGGGGGTCTATTGGGCGCGTGGGTAATGCGCCCGGTGAAATCAGTCTCCCCCGTGCGCAATCGCAGGCTGATTGGATCCACTTACCTGGTCTTCCGGGTTCCCCGCTGCTGAGCTGCGCGTCGGGCGGACTGCGTATGCACAGTAAGGTCTGTCAGCTGGAGGAGCTCTATTTAAAGGGGCAGTCCTTCACTGACTGATGTTGCAAGAAATAGGAAAAATTACAGCATGGAGCAGCCCAGGGGGAAGGCTGCTCCCAGGTTAATGATGCCTCACTCCAGGTATTATTGGATGGGGTGAGGAGGAGGGAGAGGACAGAGATCTTCCCCCCGGCGGGTGGGAGGAAGCGGCCTGCCTCTGCCACCAAGAAGGCCTGGCTCGAGGTGGCAGAGGAGGTCACCTGCACCACCAACATATCGTCCACCTGCATACAGTGCACGAGGCGCTGCAATGACCTAAGTAGGTCAGCCAAAGTGAGTTCACTTACTCATTCCCATACACTCCGTCTGCCACATCACCGCCCCCACCCCACATCTCCTGCTGCACTGCCAACACTACTCTGTCACATCACCCCTCATACCCACTCAAACCTCATCCTCATCTTACCTGCACTTACTCACCTCGTCAGTAATCATCCCGCCACTACCACTCAACCCAATCCTCATACAATCTCATGGATCTATCTCATACTCACCGTTCTTTCACAGTCAGCCTCACTCAACCTGCCACTACCGGTGCTGCAGCCACAGGGCATGCATCATATATGTGCAGTCGGCAGCGTAAGGCAAACGTGTCATGAGCATGAAGGGGATGCACAAGGGTGTCTGAGGGTTTGTCATGGGTGTTACTTATATTGAATTTCTGACCAACTCACATCACATATTATATTGGCACCACTACTGCCAATTCTTTGCGAATCCTGTCTGGTTTGTGCAATAATGCCCTTTCCTGAGGATTACAATGAAGACCCACACCTGATGCCACCCATTGTGTCACTGCAGAGTGGATGTAGGTGTATTTGCAGGGCTCTTTTGTGCAGACAACTGAGAGGCGTCGGCGATGTCCCCAGTGGCATCCTGGAAGGATGCGAAGGAGAAGTTGTTGAGGGCAGTGGTGACTTTGACAGCGACAGGTAAGAAGATGGTGCTCTGGCCAGCCGGGAGCAGCTCGGCATGAAGGAGGCTGCAGATGTCCACGACTACATGTCGAGTGACTCTGAGCCTCCGTGTGCACTGCTGCTCAGAGAGGTCCAGGAAGGTGAGCCTCGGTCTGTGGACCCTGTGGTGAGGGTAGTGCCCTCTGTGACGCATCTCTCTCTGCCGTTGCCCTCCCTCCTGCTGTGCAGGTGGATGTATCACAGCACTGTGTTGTGGAGCTCTACTTGTCAGAGGTGGACGGCGTGGCCGGCGAGACTGGTGATGCTGCTCGTCCTCCGAGGAGGTCATGACTGCAGCAACGGCGGCCCCCATCCGGAAGATGTACATCTGAGGGGATCCGCAAGGTAGGTACATGTGTCTGGAAACCGGGGTAAGTGTGCAGGTTGGTGAATTTTATTGTTAGGAGGAGGGTGGTGGAGGCCAAACTTTGTCCAAAGTGACAGAGTGGCCTCCTGCAATGAGTGAGGGTCTCCCCCCCTCCCACCTGTCAAATGGACCTTTGCAGCTGCCACAGGCTAATGGCTGCAACACGTCCATTTGAACTGGGAGTGTTTCCCCCAGTACGGGAAACAGTCCCAGTTATTTGCAAAATCCCACCCCATGTAAAATATCTCGTTAATCAGGTCTCTAAATGACCTGAAATACCTAAATAAATACTTTAAGTGGCACCCCACCGGCTTTAATTGCCTGCGGGAGTCCCACATGCGGGGGCTGCGCGCGCATGTCAGCGCGTCTGTGGGAAACCCGGAAGTGGGCGGGTTGGAGCTGGGCTCCCGACGTGCCCCGGGAATCCCCAATTTTCAGAGCCCCCCCGCCAGGAACGCACCCGATAGAGGGTGCTAATATCGAGCCCTTTGTGACCTCATCGCAACTTGCTTTTCCACCAATCTTTGTATCATCAGCAAATTTGGCCACAAGACACTCTGTTCCTTCATCCAAGTCATTGATATATATTGTAAATAGTTGAGGCCCCGGCACTGATCCATGCGGCACCCCACTAGTTACAGATTGCCATTTTGAAAATGACCCTTTTATCCCGACTTTTTGTTTTCTGTTAGTTAGCCAATCCTCTATCCATGCCAGTATATTACCCCCAACACCATGAGCTCTTATCTTGTACAATAATCTTTTATGTGGCACCTTATTGAATGCCTTTTGGAAATCCAAATATACTACATCCATTGGTTCCTCTTTATCCACCCTGCCCGTTACTTCCTCAAATAACTCTAATAAACTTGTCAGACACGATTTCCCCTTCATAAAACCCTGTTGACTCTCCTTGATTGTGTTATGAGTGTCTAAATGTTCTGCTACTACTTCCTTAATAATGGATTCTAGCATTTTCCCAATGACAGATGTTAGGCTAACTGGTATATAGTTACCTGCTTTCTGTCTCACTCATTTCTTGAATAGGGGTGTTACGTTTGCGGTTTTCCAATCCTCTGGGACCTTTCCAGAATCTAGTGAATTCTGGAAGATTACAACCAATGCATCCACTATCTCTGTAGCCACTTCCTTTAAGACCCTCGGATGCAAGCCATCAGGTCGAGGGGACTTGTCAGCCTTTAGACCCATTAGTTTACCTAGTACTTTTTCTCTAGTGATAGTGATTGTTTTTAGTTCCTCCCTCCCCTTTGCCCCTTGATTTTCTACTATTATTGGTATGTTATTGGTGTCTTCTACTGTGAAGACAGATAAAAATTATCTGTTCAATTCCTCTGCCATTTCTTTGTTTTCCATTATTATTTCCCCAGTCTCATCCTCTAAGGGACCAATGTTTACTTTAGCTACCCTCTTCCTTTTTATACACTTGTAGAAGCTTTTACTGTCAGTTTTTATATTTTTTATAGGCAATGAAGAGGGGCAGGTGGAAGAAGTAGCAGTGGGAGAGCATTTTGGTGGTAGTGATCATAACACAGTTAGTTTTAGCACAGTTATAGAAAAAGGACAAAGACAGAGCAGGAGTTAAAGTTTTCAATTGGGGAAAGGCCAATTTTACTAAACTGAGAAGTGATTTAGCAGAAGTAAACTGGAAACAGCTACTTGAAGGTAAATCAGTGTCAGAGCAGTGGGAGACATTCAAAGGGCTGATTCAAGGGTTTCAGAGTAAACATGTTCCCACAAAGAAAAAGGGAGGGGCCCCCTGGATGTCAAGAAGCATTCAGGGTAAGATCAGGCAAATAAAGAAAGCCTATGATAGACACCGGGAACTCAATAATACGGAAAGCTTAGAGGAATATACAAAGTTCAGGGGTGAAGTTAAAAAGGAAATTAGGAAAGCAAAGAGAGGGCATGAAAAAATATTAGCAGGTAAAATCAAAGAAAAGCCAAAGATGTTTTATAAATAGATTAAGAGCAAGAGGATAACTAAGGAAAGAGTAGGGCCTATTAGAGGCCGAAAAGGTAAACTATGTGTGGAGGCGGAAGATGTGGGTATGGTTCGTAATGAATACTTTTCATCTGTCTTCACAAAAGAGAGGGATGATGCAGGGATTGAAGTTAAGGAGGAGGAGTGTGAAATATTGGATGGGATAAACATAGTGAGAGAGGAAGTATTAAGGGGATTAGCATCTTTGAAAGTGGATAAATCACCAGGGCCGGATGAAATGTATCCCTGGCTGTTAAAAGAAGCCAGGGAGGAAATAGCAAAAGCTTTAACAATCATTTTCCAAATTTCACTGGATACAGGCATCGTGCTGGAGGATTGGAGAACTGCTAATGTTGTACCGTTGTTCAAAAAGGGAGCAAAGGATAGACCAAGTAATTAAAGGCCAGTCAGCCTAACCTCGGTGGTGGGCAAATTATTGGAATCAATTCTGAGGGACAGGCTAAACTGTCACTTAGAAAGGTACGGACTAATCAAGGACAGTCAGCACGGATTTGTTAAGGGGAGGTTATGTCTGACTAACTTGATTGAATTTTTCGAGGAGGTGACAAGGAGGATAGATGAGGGTAGTGCAATTGATGTAGTCTACATGGATTTTAGCAAGGCTTTTGACAAGGGCCCACATGGCAGATTGGTCAAAAAAGTAAAGGCCCATGGGATGCAAGGGAATGTGGTAAATTGGATCCAAAATTGGCTCAGTGGCAGGAAGCAAAGGATAATGGTCGATGGGTGTTTTTGCGACTGGAAGGCTGTTTCCAATAGGGTGCCGCACAGCTCGGTACTAGGTCCTTTGCTTTTTGTGGTATGTGTTAATGATTTGGACATAAACGTAGAAGGCATGATTAAGAAATTTGCGGATGACACAAAGATAGGCCGTGTGGAGGAAAGCTGTAGACTGCAGGAAGATATCAATGGACTGGTCAGGTAGGCAGAAAAGTGGCAAATGGAATTCAATCCGGAGAAGTATATTTGGGGAGAGCAAACTAGACAAGGGAGTACACAATAAATGGGAGGATACTGAGAGGTATAGAGGAAGTGAGGGACCTTGGAGTGCATGTCCACAGATCCCTGAAGGTAGCACGACAAGTAGATCAAATGATTAAGAAGGCATATGGAATGCTTTCCATTATTAGCCAAGGCATAGAATATAAAAGCAGGGATGTTATGCTCTAACTGTATAAAACACTAGTTAGGCCACAGCTTGAGTACTGCGTACAGTTCTGGTCACCACATTACAGGAAGGATGTAATTGCACTAGAGAGGGTGCAGAGGAGATTTACGAGGATGTTGCCAGGACTGGAGAATTTTAGCTATGATGACAGATTGGATAGGCTGGGGTTGTTTTCCTTGGAACAGAGGAGGCTGAGGGGTGATTTGATTGAGGTGTACAAAATTATGAGGGGCCTAGATAGAGTGGGTCAGAAGGACCTATTTCCCTTAGCAGAAAGGTCAATAACCAGGGGGCATAGATTTAAAGTGATTGGTCGAAGGATTAGAGCGGAAATGAGGAATTTTTTGTAACCCAGAGGGTGGTGGGAGTCTGGAACTCACTGCCTGAGAGGGTGGTAGAGGCAGAAATCCTCAACTCATTTAAAAAATACCTCGATGTGCACCTGAAGAGCCGTGACCTGCAGGGCTACGGACCAAATGCGGGAAAGTGGAATTAGTCTGGGTGGCTCGTTTCTCATCTGGCGCGGACACAATGGGCCGAATGGCCTCCTTCTGTGCCGTAAATTTTCTATGATTTCTATGATTCTTCAGGACCCCACTGGAAAATTGGGCTGCGCTGAGCGAGGCATCGGGCCTGCTCCAATCAGATTGTGCTGGCATGGATGCAGTCTAGCAAGTGTCCATCAGAAAAAAGGCTAGTAACAGCATTTTATTTTTTACTTTTGATCTAACATTCCAGGGGGTCCCTGCCAGCCATGATCAGCCCCCTCCTCCCCCGGCCCTTACTTAGTGCTGCTGTCGGTGCGGCAGGTGGCCCGAAATTAGATCCTGCTTCAGGGCGAGATGCTGATGCTGCAAGTGGTGATACCATCGGCGCTAGCAGCTTGCCCAGATTATTTTGATAAGGCCCAAGGACCAATTACGGCCTGGCCTCGGGCTTCCCAGTTCGGGCACGCGTTACGGCCGCATTACTGCCTCCGTGCTTGAAACTGGGCGCCGACAAATTTCTACTTTGTCAGCATTCTCTAATATATCCATGCTTCTAAATTCTAAAAAGGGTGGCAAATGTAACCCCACTATTTCAAAAAGGAGGGAGAGAGAAAACAGGGAACTACAGACCGGTTAGCCTAACATCAGTAGTAGAGAAAATGCTAGAGTCTATTATAAAGGATGTGATAACAGGACACTTAGAAAATATCAATGGGATTAGACAAAGTCAACATGGGTTTATGAAAGGGAAATCGTGTTTAACAAACCTACTGGAGTTTTTTGAGGATGTAACTGGTAGAATAGATAAGGGAGAACCAGTGAATGTGGATTATTTGGATTTTCAGAAGGCCTTTGATAAAGTCCCACATAAGAGGTTAGTGTGCAAAATTAAAGCACATGGGATTGGCGGTAATATACTAGCATGGATTGAAAATTGGTTCGCAGACAGGAAACAGAGAGTAGGAATAAATGGGTCTTTTTCGGGGTGGCAGGCAGTGACTAGTGGGGTACCACAGGGATCAGTGCTTGGGCCCCAGCTATTCACAATATAGATCAATGATTTGGATGAGGGAACCAAATGTAATATTTCCAAGTTTGCTGACGACACAAAACTAGGTGGGATCGTGAGTTGTGAGGTCAATACAAAAAGGCTTCAAGGTGATTTAGACAAGTTGAGTGAGTGGGCAAATACACTGCAGATGCAGTATAATGTGGATAAATGTGAAGTTATCCACTTCGGAAGGAAAAATAGAAAGGCAGAGTAATATTTATATGGTGATAGATTGGGAAATGTTGACGTACAAAGGGACCTGGGTGTCCTTGTATACCAGTCACTGAAAGCAAACATGCAGGTGCAGCAAGCAGTTAGGAAGGCAAATGGTATGTTGACCTTCATTGCAAGAGGATTTGAGTACAGGAGCAAGGATGTCTTACTGCAGTTATACAGGGCCTTGGTGAAAACACACCTGGAGTAATGTGTGCGGTTTTGGTCTCCTTATCTTAGAAAGGATATACTTGCCATAGAGGGAGTGCAGCGAAGGTTCACCAGACTGATTCCTGGGATGGCAGGACTGTCATATAAGGAGAGATTGGGTCGACCAGACCTGTATTCACCAGAGTTTAGAAGAATGAGAGGGGATCTCATTGAAACATATAAAATTCTGACAGGGCTGGACAGACTAGCTGGGGAGTCCAGAACGAGGAGTCACAGTCTCAGGATATGGGGTAGGACATTTAGGACTGAGATGAGGAGAAATTTCTTCACTCAGAGGGTGATGAACCTATGGAATTCTCTACCACAGAAGGCTGTGGAGGCCAAGTCACTGACTATATTTAAGAAGGACCTAGATAGATTTTTAGACACAAAAGACATCAAGGGGTATGGGGAGAGAGTGGGAATATGGTATTGAGATAGAGGATCAGCCATGATCATATTGAATGGTGGAGCAGGCTCGAAGGGCCGAATGGCCTACTCCTGCTCCTAGTTTCTATGTTTCTATGTTTGCAACTTTTTGGAATTGGATGATGACACGGACCTTTAGTCTTCTGCCTTATGAAGGAAATTGGTGGAAGCCTTTGACAGTAAAGGACTTTGTGAGAGTGTACACGGTGAGCAGGCAGGTGCAAAGTGACTTTTCTTTGGTGTATCAACCTTTATTCATTGATAACATTGAGCTATCAGTTGTGTCCTGCTTTCTCCAGCTGTTGATCCAAGAGTCCCCCTGCCTCTTCACACTTTGCATTACTGTTTGTATGTCATGTATAAGATCATTGAGTTTCAGTTTTCATGGAAAAACAAACTGAGTTGCAGAATGTGACCCCAAAAAACAAATAAAAATCCTGAAGTCCGAAGTAACAAATAAAATTAACTTATTTAGTTGCCTTGGTCATAGATCTTCATTCAGGACTATTTTTCAGTATTGAATTGTTTTTTGAGTTTTCAGCTGAAGCTGTTTGTCAGCTCTTGAGTTTTTTACGTTTGCATGTATAACACATGAGCGTTCAATTAACTATTACTGCACCAGATTTGCTGGAGCATTTGATAAGTTAAGGAAAACTATTCGAATACAATTTTTCCAAGTCATTATTCAAAGCAAATACTGGGAACAATTTTCTGAGACATTTGGCTTTGTTGCAATTACTTTCACACCTAAAATTCTCCCCCTCCCCAAAAGAAGTCAGTAAAACTAATTGCCCAGAAGTCTTAAGAAATCTTTATTCAACATTTGGATTCAGAGATCCAATAACTTTGAGTTTTAAATGCAAATTTAAAAATCTGGAATCATGTCAGTCTCTGACTATTGATTTACAGTCACCTGGAATTTCCATGGAGGTTCTCCGGATCTCCTGCCATAACTTCGGCAGAACATTGGTGGAAATGCTGGAGAAATAGCATTAATGGCTGCTAATGCCATTTCTTCAGGGTTTCCTCCCTTGTAAGTTTATTTGCCTATAAAGTTTAGCAATGGTGCAAAACAGAAATCGCTTCACACCGACATTAAACTTACAGAGTAAATGCATCCTTGGTCAATTAGTGGGACTATTAATACGGTTTTAACTAACACGGCAGTGTTGTAATTTGATAAAGTCCAAAAAAGGCACCTCTGTTTTTTGTTGATTATTCCCTTGTAGGCAGTTCGTGTTAGAATCACTGCAATATTCTGAAATTTCCGGGAAGCCAATATAAATCTTAAGTACGCAATTTTTAATTTGATTTTTGGAATGATATGCTCCCAGGTTGATCAAAAATCTCATTGTGGATGTCACCATCTGTCTATACAGCAAGCATGGCTTAGGGTTGTGAAACAAATATCACCTCCTTATTAAAAAAACACTGATTTCTTTTCATCTGGTAAATATTGGCAATAGTTTTTGTCCTTAGCACTTCCAGTGCAAAGCTTCACACGTGAGGAGTATATATCTAGAATTCGGTGCATCTCTGACTAGCAGGCCCATGATTTTCTGTCTGTTAAAATGAATGGACCCTGAGCTTACACAACGGCTCTGGCAGACTCCTGCTGGTAGAATGGTTGGAATTCTGCTGGGCCCATGGATCTGCGCTCCTCCAATTTTGGCCTCTTGCGCATCGCAGATTTTCATCGCTCCACCATTGGCGGCCGTGCCTTCATCTGCCTAGGCCCTCAGTTTTGGAATTCCCTTCCCAAGCCTCTCCAACTCTCTATCTCTCTCTCCTCCTTTAAATCGCTCCTTAAAACCTACCTCTTTGACCAAGCTTTTGGTTACCTGTCCTAATATCTCTTTATGTGGCTCGCTGTCAAATTTTGTTTATTAACGCTCCTGTGAAGCACCTTGGGACATTTTTACTACATTAAAGGCACTGTATAAATGAATGTTGTTGTTGAGACCTAGATATGTTATGTCTCGGCCTTCCACTGGAGTTTCCATTAGCTTGTTTGGGGGTGGGGGGGAAGCCTCTGCCTGCCACAAACAAGGCCCCTGGCATGGAGCGAGTAGGGCCAAGGGTGGCAACTCCCAGTTTCCTCAGCAAAATACAAGCTTCTTTTTGCCCAGTCACAATGAATATCTGCCTTGTGTGAAATGCACATTCAAAAGAACACCACAGATTGCACGTCGCTGTGTCCAAAATTAGGAATGGTACAAGAGAGAACAAACTATTTTGATTGCAATCTGTGAGTAAGTGGAAACTTCTCAGCTTGTGGAAATCCATACATGGGAAAGACATTCTTTTTAGCAAAAATTAATCAGTATTAACAAATCAGCTACAAAATTAGAGGTAAACACAGTTTTCCAACTGCAAATTCTGAGAATGCAATTTTGTTAACGGCAAAAACATTCAGCAGCCTGTCACCAAACACCTGCAATGATGATGTTATAATGCTTCTCAAACAGTTAACGAGCCACTTAAAAACAGTGTAAATGCCACTTCTCCCATTGAAGCAGGCACAAGCATAGATGTACACAGATTCAGCGAAGCAGATAACAATGTTGATGAGGAAGCACAGGATAAGGCACCCAAGCACTTAGGAAGAGCAGTCGTGGCTAATCAAGTGCCAGCTAGCAAAGGGCAGAAGTCCAACATGCTGAGTGCCCATACTGAGTTGTATAGGGATGCAGACCTTTATGAGACTATTTTGAAACTCAGACTGGAGGTAGGTGGATGACTTAAGGAAGATCACATAAATATTACTTCAAAGTAGCAGTAAAGGACACAAATGGACATGAGACAGAAGCAGAAATGTATTAAGCATTCCCTTTCCTCCTTGCTCCCAGCATAGGAAGTTGGTCTGGGTAGTGTGGAGGGTGGTGTAATGTGGTGGAATCCAACATCCTGATATGTCCTACTATCTTCCTATGTAATTGGAACAGCAGTTGTTTTCACCACAAACTGCCATTGAAACAACATCACATTACAACATCAGTGGCTATAGAGTTCTCAATTGCACAGGTCACAGGCATTCTGATGAAAGAAAGAAAGAACTTGCATTTATATAGCACCTTTCACAACCTCAGGACTTCCCAAAGCGCTTTGCAGCCAATGAAGTGCTTTTGCAATGTTAGTCACTGTTGTAATGTAGGAAATGTGGCAGTCAATTTGCGCACAGCAAGTTCCCACCAACAGCAATGCGACAATGACCAGATAACCTGTTTTAGTGATGTTGGTTGAGGGATAAATATTGGCCCGGACACCGGGGAGAAGTGCCTTTGAATAGTGCCATAGGGTCTTTTATCTCTATCTGAGAGGGCAGACGGGGCCTCAGTTTAATGTCTCATCCAAAAGATGGATGAATATTCTTTGAGGTTTGAGGTCTAAACTCCAAGATGCAGTCATGTGGGCTTCAGCTTGCCTGGAGAATAGTTACAAGCAATGATGAGGGATGGGTTCTGAGATGTTACTGATGACCACTGTTCAATTATCGGTAAGTATTATGAGAAGATCCCTTGGTTAGTGTCATGCTTGGAGTAGCATAAGAGGCTGACTATTGTCAGTTAAGTGGCAGTAAACACTGCTACTGAAGGGAATGAGTCCACAGTGGCTCCAAGAAAGGTGATCTTTGAGACGGTAACAATTCCATCACCTTTAGTTGCAGGTTAGTATGTTAAGGCAGTGGTATCAATTGTAAGTACAAAAAGCAGAGGCATTTGTGGGGCTTTTGTGGCCATTCAAAGGTCATAGAAACATAGAAATATAGAAAATAGGAGCAGGAGTAGGCCATTCGGCCATTTGAGCCTGCTTCACCATTCAATTTGATCACGGTTGATCCTCTATCTCAATGCCATATGGACTCTCTCCCCATACCCCTTGATGCCTTTTGTGTCTAGAAATCTATCCAGCTCCTTCTTAAATATATTCAGCGACTTGGCCTCCACAGCCTCATGTGGTAGAGAATTCCACAGGTTCACCACCGTCTGAGTGAAGAAATTTCTCCTCATCTCAGTCCTAAATGTCTTACCCCGTATCCTGAGACTGTGACCCCTCGTTCTGGACCCCCAGCCAGGGGAAACATCCTCCCTGCATCCAGTCTTTCTAGCCCTGTCAGAATTTTATAATTGTATAAACTCTAGTGAATACAGGCCTAGTCGACCCAATCTCTCCTCATACAACAGTCCTGCCATCCCAGGAATCAGTCTGGTGAACCTTCGCTGCACTCCCTCTGTGGCAAGTATATCCTTTCTTAGGTAAGGAGACCAAAACTGCACACAATACTCCAGGCATAGTCTCACCAAGGCTCTGTATAACTGCAGTAAGACATCCTTGCTCCTGTACTCAAATCCTCTTGCAATGAAGGCCAACATACTATTTGCCTTCCGAACTGCTTGCTGCACCTGCATGTTTGCTTTCAGTGACTGGTGTACAAGGACACCCTGGTCCCTTTTTACATCAACATTTCCCAATCTATCACTATTTAAATAATACTCTGCCTTCCGAAGTGGATAACTTCACATTTATCCACGTTATACTGCATCTGCCATGTATTTGCCCACTCACTCAACTTGTCTAAATCGCTTTGAAGCCTCTTTGCATCCTCCTCACAACTCACGATCCCACCTAGTTTTGTGTCGTCACAAACTTGGAACTATTACATTTGGTTCCCTCATCCAAATCATTGATATCTATTGTGAATAGCTGGGGCCCAAGCACTGATCCCAGCGGTACCCCACTAGTCACTGCCTGCCACCCCAAAAAAAAACATTTATTCCTACTCTCTGTTTCCTGTCTGTTAACCAATTTTCAATCCATGGCAGTATATTACCGCCAATCCCATGTGCTTTAATTTTGCACACTAACTTCGTAAACCACATCCACTGGTTCTCCCTTATCTATTCTACCAGTTACATCCTCAAAAAACTCCAGTAGGTTTGCCAAACACGATTTCCCTTTCATAAATTCATGTTGACTTTGTCTAATCCTATTGATATTTTCTAAGTGTCCTGTTATCACATCCTTTATAATAGACACTAGCATTTTCCCTTCTACTGATGTTAGGCTAACCGGTCTGTAGTTCCCTGTCTTCTCTCTCCCTCCTTTTTGAAATAGTGGGGTTACATTTACCACCCTCCAATCTGCAGGAACTGTTCCATAATCTATAGAATTTTTGAAGATGATAACTAATGCATCCACTATTTCCATGGCTACCTCTTTTAGTACTCTGGGATGCAGATTATCAGGCCCTGGGGATTTATCGGCTTTCAGTCCCATTAATTTCTCCCAGCACTATTTTTTTACTAATACTAATTTCCTTTAATTCCTCCTTCTCACTGGTCTCTGGGTTCCCTAGCATTTCTGGGAAGTTATTTGTGTCCTCTTCCGTGAAGACAGAACCAAAGTATTTGTTTAATTGCCCTGCCATTTCCTTGTTCCCCATTATAAATTCTCCCATTTCTGACTATAAGGGACCTACATTTGTCTTCACTAATCATTTTCTTTTTACATACTTGTAGAAGCTTTTACAGTCCACTTTTATGTTCCTTGCAAGTTTTCTCTCATACTCTATTTTGCCCCTCTTAATCAATCTCTTGGTCCTTTTTTGCTGAATTCTAAATTGCTCCCAATCCTCAGGCTTGCTCATTTTTCTGGCAACTTTACATGACTCCTCTTTGGATCTCATACTATCCTTAATTTCTTTTGTTAGCCAGTCATACACAGAAATGAACTCAGAACTCTAGGTGCTCAAGCTACATTTACTTTCCATAGCAATGTACAGTCAATGGTGCAAGGAAATTCATTCACCCTAACTGCAAATACCCCTTAACAATGTATGTGCCCTTTGTGCCAGCTTACTTGGTCTAGCTCTTAGTCTACTAGTTCTATGAGGGAGTGAGATGAGATTGAGACAGTGAGTGGCTGGGGTGGTTTCCTTGGAATCTAAAGAGGCCTGTTGTGACTTTAGTCTCAGGGAAACAACGTTCTCAGAAGGACCAGCTTCTGACAGGCTTTCTCTCACAGCAGCGAGTAGGGCCAGGCCCGTGTCTGAAGATCCGATATATGTAAGCATTGGAAAAGGCCTTAAGAAAACAGGTTCAATGCCACTCTCTGGAGGGACAGTGACATCTACGACTCCATTTGGCCCACTGGTTCTAGGCACAGGCTTTGAGATGCTGATTATTGGATGTCAGCTGT
This sequence comes from Heptranchias perlo, assembly GCF_035084215.1. Taxonomy (NCBI): domain Eukaryota; kingdom Metazoa; phylum Chordata; class Chondrichthyes; order Hexanchiformes; family Hexanchidae; genus Heptranchias; species Heptranchias perlo. The sequence continues at coordinate 108,920,940 of NC_090327.1, forward strand.
GGCTCAGTTGGTAGCACTCTTGCCAGCTGCGTTTGAAGGTTGAGTGTTCAAGCCCCACTCCAGAGATTTGAGCACAAAATCTAGGCTGACACTCCAGTGCAGTACTGAGGGAGTGCTGCAGTGTCAGAGGTGCTGTCTTTTGGATGAGATATTAAACTGAAGCCCTGTCTGCCGTCTCAGGTGGACGTAAAACATTTTATGAAGCTATTCTAAGAAGAGCTGGGAAGTTCTCCCCGGTGTCTTGGCCAATATTCATCCCTCAACCAACATCACTAAAACAGATTATCTGGTCATTATCACATTGCTGTTTGTGGGACCTTGCTGTGTGCAAATTGGCTGCTGTGTTTCCTACATTATAACAGTGACTACACTTCAAAAGTACTTAATTGGCTGTAAAGCGCTTTGGGACATCCTGAGGTCATGAAAAGTGCTAAATAAATTCAAGTTCTTTCTTTCTTTCATCACAGATAGGAATAGTTCCACCAGATCTTGGAAGCCCTGCAAAAGGGTTCTGTTCAACCCATCTATTGCCGCACTGTTAGCTACCAGTCTGGAAACCATCAATATCCTGGAAGCTGTTCCTAGTGCCTTGATGCACAGACATTTCCTTGACTGTCACTGCCTGAAGGATCTTCTGCAGGCCATGAGAAACTTCCTGTGATCTGGGGCACACGTCTATTCATAGGAATGTTCCCACACCCAAGGGAAGACCAGAACATGCTAATTAGCTAACCCAGAAATACATGTAGGTTCAACTTTGTACTAATTGGGTGTATTGCAGCAGTGCATCACCCAGTTTACGTTGGAGTGGAAGGGGTGGAGAAGGAAAATTGTCCCCTTGTGTTCTGGGCTGTATGTTCTTGCTGTGCCTCATACAGGAGGCCATCTTTATCAGTTCCACTGGTCTGTATGGCTTCATGCTGTACTGAGTCCAGGAAAGAGAGATATTTTCTCTGCAGCCTGTCAATTAGGTCTGTTATACTCTATCTTGCATGTGATATCAGTCATATTACCTGTCTCTGACCTTATGTGAGAAGCAGAAGTGATAACTGAAGTCCAAAGTGATCTTAGCTGGGCAAATTCTGAAAAGCCCAAATTGACCCAAATTGGCTTTATTCAATAAATTTTGCAGCTCATCCTTATCCAGTGATACAATTTTACACAATGGGATCAGAAAATGAAACATAGAGTGCATTACCTGGAATTACACTGACTGTATACTGGCAAAAGAAAACTAGAATTCCTAATCTAAAAGCTATGAATTTTCAATATAAAACAAAACAAGTTGAAAGCAAAAATACATTTTAGAAAAATCACTATTATAAAAAGAAGAAAGACAATTTCTCTTGCCTCAGAGCTTCCTTAGTTAAAAAAAACCTACTGTTCAAAAATCCATTATTCCCAAGACAAGAAAGCTGAATTGAAGAAAGATATGAAAAACCTGGTTCATTTTTACAATCATCTTTGCATCTGACAGTTGCACTTCTTCACTCACTGATTTTATCCCTTTGAGGATTCAGACAGCAATATTTTACAGCAGTAAAATATAACAAGGTTATAGTTTTATCTGACTTTCCTCAGTGAATAATGGGAACATAGAAGTGTCCTCCGTTAGTACTCCCCTCCTATACTGTGTTCAGTATTAAAAGTTTACCTGAGATAGTCTTTCGCAAGATGTGATACAATAAACTGCATGTGAATGAAAACTGTGGAGAAAACATTGGTTTTGATATTCCAACATCTTGCAACTGCACAATTTTAAAAAAAATATTGCACCTGGTTTGCATTTGTGCCAAATCTTCAAACATTCTACTTGCGTCATCAGATTGGTTTTGTGGGACTCTAGCAAATCCTCGAGAGTGGACTGGTGTGACAGTTTTGCATTTCTGTTTGTTTTCCAGCCAGTTTTTCAGCCGTTCAGGTTATTAATGTCATTTCCTTAATGCGTTGCTATCATCAAATTAAACAGGACATAGCAATGGCCAAAATGGGGTTATATTAACAAGTAACTTGTTTTTAAAATGAAAAAGGCTGCCAAGGCATTTAGAACAAATCACCCTGCAACAGTCTGACAGCTTATTTTCAGTATATTGAAGGCAAAGCACAAATGGCATACACTGATACAGTACTTATAACATTATTAATCTATAGTTTACAATGCATTTATTGCTTTTACGATCAGAGGCTTATAGGCAGGACTGTAATTCCTGCCAACACTGCTCCCTTCAGTCTGAGCAACTCAGTACAACAATCCTGCTTCTCTTGCTTATCAGACAAGAGATAATGAGGTAGATCATAGAATCATACAGCACAGAAGGAGGCCATTCAGCCCACTGTGCCTGTGCCGGCTCTTTGAAAGAGCTGTCCAATTAGTCCCATTCCCCTGCCCTTTCCTACTAGCTCTGAAAATTTTTCCTTTTCAAGTATACATTCAATTCCCTTTTGAAAGTTACAATTTAATCTGCTTCCACCACCCTTTCAAACAGTGCATTGCAGATCATAACAACTTGCTGCGTAAAAAAAATTGTCCTCGTCTCCCTTCTGTTTTTTTTGCCAATTAACTTGAATCTGTGTCCTCTGGTTACTGACCTTCCTGCTAGTGGAAACAGTTTCTCCCTATCTACTCAATCAAAACCCTTCATCATTTTGAACACCTCTCTTAAATCTCCCCCTAACCTCTGTACTAAGGAGAACAACCCCAGCTTCTTTAGTGTCTCCACATAATTGAAGTCCCTCATCCCTGGTTCCATTATAGTAAATCTCCTTTTCACCCTCTCTAAAGCCTTAATATCCTTCCTAAAGTGTGGTGCCCAGAATTAGACCAACAATGGGGGTTATATTGGATAAACCCCAAAAAATGGGCACTGGGATCACAGTGCATGATTAACCCACGCCCATTGTTTGCGATGCAGGCAACACATAACATTCGTGCTACCTGCTGATCGACATGTTTGCTGCATGCAGCCAAAACTACCTATGCTGTTGACTGGCAGCGTGCATCAGCAAGGGGCCCCAATATTGTGGCTAGCACTACTTACAAGCAGCCTGCACCTCTTAAAGGGAAGGTACACTGTGGCTGCAGGAAGTGGTGGGAGTCAATTATGAAGTGAATTTGTGCTGCAATATATTCACAATGGCTGCGCCTGCGAGAGAGTGTGCACCAAGGTTCTCTGATGATGCACTAGAGGCCTTGGTGGAAAAGGTGGACAGAAGGAGAGGCATCCTATATCCACAGGGGGACAAGAGGCCCTCCCTACATATACTCAAGAGGCAGTGGGAGAAAGTAGCGGGCGAAGTCAATGCCGGGAGCATAGTGCAAAGAACATGAATGCAGTGCAGAAAGAAGTTCAATGATTTGACACGAGTGGTCAAGGTGAGTGAGTTCAACTGTCAAATGGCATCTCCTTCTAACTGCACCACTAGCTGCATCCACTGCTCCACGCACTACACATCCCCATCACCCACCTACCAACAAACTCTTTCCATCAGTACTCAACTCTTCAAATCAGATGCTTCATCTCACTCTCTCACGTTACCAATATTGCAAACTGCACACTCACAACTCACAGGTCACACACACTGGCAGCTATTCAACCATGACAGCCACTTGCAGGACACTCACCGACACACTTCCCTCTTTCCTGCAGGAGAAAGTGCCGCATAACGATAGGCAGCAAGAAAGAACTGGAGGAGGACAGGCGTGCCTACACGTTCTAACTCCCATGGAGGAGACAGTGCTGGCCATTATTGGAAGGGCCATCACTGGGGCTGTAGCCACTAGCAGCACTGGAGGTATCGATGATGAGGGTCTCTGCATACTTAATTCTCCTTCTTGCTTCCCACTTCTCCCTCATCCCACAATCTTTTCTGACTCACGTGTTGCAGATGATGTGAGAACACACGTCTTACTTTCTCCTCTCCCCTCACCACAACTCAACCCGTGTCCCTTTGTCATTGCAGATGCCCAAGACCTGGAACCATCACAGCGAGAGGAGGCAGAGGATGTCAACAGTGATGATGAAGACACACCGTCACTCGATCTTATACTTGCAGGCACCAGCTCAGATATTGAGACTGCGCATAGTTTAGAGGCTAAGATAGAGGAAGGGTCTGCATAGGGTGAGACACCAGGCACATAAGCGCAGGAGCCGGGTAGGAGGAAAGGATTTTGCAAGTGCTAGCTTGCCAGAGGGCGAGGTCACTCACTAGTTCTGCTGCTGAGGAGTCAGATGATGACTTCGATGGGCCAGGCTACAGAAGAAATCTGATGGGCGTACACAATGTCAGGAAGCATGGAGGAGTCCAACTCCAACTTGGCACAGGGCTTTGCGCAGAGTTTGGAGCCCATCCTTTTCCACATGGAACGGGTGGTCACCTCCATCAGCACACCTGTGGAACCCACCATGATGCAGCGTCTGATGACCAAGGTCAACAGCTTCCATTGCAGCCCAAACATCTGCCATCAAAGGTCTGACTGCTGCATTTGGAGCTCAGACTGGTGCCTTGGAAGCTCAGACTGCTGCTATCGTGGCTGTAGGTACCACTGTTGAAACGGGCTTCTGGAGCATCACAGCATTCCAGCAATCTGTTCTCCAGCCGATCACCAGGATTGCTGAGTCTCCGTCCGGGGAGAGTGGCAGTGGCGCCATGGAAGACGAACCTGCTGTCCTCTCTCAGGATGACAGCATTCCTGCTCCTACCCGTGCCACTCCACCAGCGTCCTTGTTGTTGCCTGTCAGCCGCCAGGCCAGACTGCTGCAGCCCAGGCCTAGATGGTACAATCTGAAGCCAGGCCCTCTCAGCCCAGAGCTGCTCTAGGTCATCCTCCAAAGGCCATCTGCACTCTCCTCATTGAAGATCAGCAGTCTTCCACCACCCATGCTCCAGCCACTGGGGATGCACCTTGTAGGAGCACTAAGAAAGGTAAAGGCACACGATCGACAGGCACTAAGGGAATGCACAAGTGTGAATATTCTCATTTTGTTTGCATAATTTCATACGTTAAATAATAAATGTGGATTTGAATTTGTATTTGGTGGTGGTTTTCATTTCTGCGATGAGCTGAGGGAGGAAGCAAGGTGTAATCATAAGGAGGACGATTTGATGGTCATGTGGGAGAGGAAAGGTAAGGAGTGTGGGACTGTTGGTGAATGGGGAGGTGTCGTTGAGGTTGCTGGAATCTCTCATTAATAATCTGATCACACAGAGCCCTGGCAGACAGGGCCTGTCTACCTTGTAGCCTCCCTGCCTCTTCCTCCATTTCTTGCTGCACTTCCTCCTCCTCCTTCTCCACTTCCTCCTCCATCTCTTCCTCCTCCTCCTCTGCCTCTTCCTCCTCTTCTTCTGCCTGTTGCTCAGGTTCTCACCGGATAGGCGGTGGCATGGTATGTTCCCTTTTAATAGCACGGTTGTGTAGCATGCAGCATACAACAAATACTGCAGGGCTCCTCCAGAGCGGTCCAGGCATTGGAAGCATTGCTTGAGGATGCCTATGGTGTGCTCTATGATGTTCTGTGTGGCAGCATAGCTCTCATTGTATGCCTGCTGTGCATGTGTGCATGCGTTCCTGACCAGAGTCATAAGTCATTTCATGAGGGGCTAGCCCTTGTCACCCAGTAGCCAGCCTTTGACTTGCCATGCTGATTGAAATATAGGTGGCATGGAGGACTGCAGCAGGATGAAGGAATCACGACTGCTGCCAGGATAGTGGGCATTGACCTGCATGATGCGCTGCGTGTGGCCGCACACCAGCTGCACATTGAGGGAGTGGAATCCCTTTCTGTTCACGAACATGGCCGAGTTCAGATGTGGAGCACGCTCAGCAATATGCGTGCAGTCAATGGCACCCTGCACCATGGGGAAAGCCTGCAATGCGAGCAAAATCTCGTGCTCGCTCCTGCTGCTTGTCTCTGGCAATAGAAAATTAGATGAATCTGTTTCTGAGTGTGTACAGAACCTCAGTGACCTCCCCTATACAGCAGTGCACTGCAAACTGTGAGATGTTGCTTATATCGCCAGCAGCAGCTTGCAAGGAGCCAAAGCCGTAAAAATTAAACAGCCGCAGGCAATGCTGTCCTTGCCCTGGTCTGAGGCTGCAGTTGTGCCTGCAGCAGTTGACAAATCTCAGTCATGACCTCTTTCATGAACTGCAGCCATCTGATGCACTGGTCATCGCTGAAGTTGAGGTAAGAGAATTGGTCCCTGAAGGCACTCTGCAGATATGGCCTCCTGTCGAGTGCCCTGCTCCTCCTCCTCCCTCTTCTGGCGTGTCCTGTTCTGCATGGCCTCTCTTCATTCTCCCAGTCATGTTCAATTCCCAGAGGAAGCCTTAGCAGGCCGCCCATGTCTGTAAGTACCTTTTTTCAACACTCTATTTTAAATGTCACTAACAGTACTGTAAGACCAACCAGACCACTCTGTATAGAATATTGAAGCTTTAGCCAAGTATAGGAAACTTCCAAAAACATGTACAACTGCACCAGCAGCCAGAATGAATAATCCAGCAACTAACCTGTAACTCCTGCATGATCCCTTTAAATAGCGCTGGTGGGGTTGGGGGGGGCGGGTGCGGTCCTTCATGCCGTTTAAGTCCTGTTCAGCTGTGTGAGGTTAAGAGATTAAGCTCATTGGCTGGAGTGTGGAGTCCAAAAATGTCGCCAGCTGCTTCAAATCAGTGTTGCACACTGATTAACATCATAATCTCCCTACTCGACATGCTGCTGGCATTCATTCGGTGCCCGTGTGCAAACGCCTTTACCAAGATGGCGTCCTACACACGTCACGCCGGAAGTGTGCGTGCGCATCTCGGATGCCATTTTGGGGGCTTAGGTGTCCGCGTAGCGCCTACAAAACAGACACTACAAGACCCAATTTCACCCCCATCACTCCAGCTGAGCCCTAACCAGTGATTTATAAAGGTTCAGCATAATTTCCTTGCTTTTGTACTCTATGCCTTTATTTATAAAGCCAAGGATCCCATATGCTTTTTCAACATCTATCTTCAAACTTTCAAATTTTGCCTCCTATTCCCAAGTCCAGGTCATTAATATCTATCAAAAAGGGCTGTGGTCCTAATACAGATGCCTGGAGGACACCAGTCCCCTCTCCAGTCTGAAAAACAATCATTTACCACTACTCTCTGATTTCTGTCTCTTAGTCAATTTTGTATATCACTGCCACTGCCCATTTAATCCCATCGGCTTCAATTTTGCTGACAAGTCTATTTTGTGGCACTTTATCAAACACGCTTTGGAGTCCATATACACAACACTAATTGCACGACCTTCATCAACCCTCTCAGTTATTTCATTGAAGAACTCAATCAAGTTTGTTAGATATGATTTGCCTTTAACATACCTGTGCTTGCTGTCATTTTTTGAACAGGGTAAACATTTGCAACCTTTCAGTCCTCTGGTACCACTCCCATATCCAAGGAGGATTGAAAGATTGTGGCCAGAGCATCTGCTATTCCTACCCTTATTTCCCTCAGCAACCTAGCATCCCATCCGGACCGGGTGACTTTTCTACTTTGAGTGTTACCAATCTTTTAAGTACCTTCTCTTTATCTATTTTTATCCTATCTAATTTCTCTACCCTCTTCTCCTTTACTGTGACATTGGCAATGTTCTCTTCTTTTGTGAAGACGGATGCAAAGTATTTATTTAGTACCTCAGCTACGCCCTGTGCCTCTACAGGAAGATTTTCTTTTCGGTCTCTACTTAGCCCAACACTTCCTTTGACTATCCTTTTACTCTTTATATGTTTATAAAAGCCTTTGGTGTTGCCTTTTATGTTAGCCGCTAATCTTTTCTCATACACTCTCTTTGCCCCTCTTATTTCCTTTTTCAGTTCTCCGTTGTACTTTCTGTACTTTGCTTGGTTCTTTTACTGTATTATGAACCTGACATTTATCATAAGCCTATTTTGTCAGTTTCAACTTAATCTCAATTTCTTTAGTCATCCAGGGAGCTCTAGCTTTGGATGCCCTTCCTTTTCCACTCATAGATATGCATCTTCACTGTCTGGCCAATAATCTGGAGGTGTGAATAGCCCAACCTTAATAGAAACCGTCTACTTTCATTTCATTGATTTCTATGGAATAAAAATCGGGCAGGTTCTATAAAGGGCAATTCACCCTATCAAATTATTACCCTGGCGCTGAAGATGAAAATCTCCCAAGTCAATTTGTTTCCTAATGTCGATTACTGGCCAGCCTCTTCTTCTGACTTTTGATACATCATTCCTAGTTCCTATAGGCTAATTGTGGCATTCCTTTTAGATTTTTCTCAAGGAACTGGTCTCCACGTGTCAGTAAACCTCCCTGATGTTAACTAGGCAGTAATCCAGTGCATGCAGAACATAAGGCATATAGGCCTAGAAATTCGATGATGCCGCGCCTGCTTTTTGGGCATTAAATGGATGCCTAAGCCTCCAATATGACGAGCAGGAAGCGCATGCTCATTTTAAGCTGGAAGTTTGCTGCCTGCCATATTGGATCAGGCTACTCCATAGATGTCCAGAGCATCTGACAGAACTATTTAAAGTAATACATAACTTATTCAAGTTAGCATCCTGCGCTTCCTGAAGGACATTTCTCCAATTTTGGTAGGTCCCAGTGTGTGACACTCCACATGCTAAACTCACCCAACAACTTCTGGTGCTAATAGGCAGGTAGGACCCTTCACTAGGGCTATTTAAAGGCATCATGCAGTACTTACATGTTATTTGGTGGTTTGTTACTTCAGGCTGCTGGTTAACTTCTGGGCATTTTTCTAGTGTGTTTTCTGACTGGAAAGTTCAGTTTGACTGTTGAGAAGACGATTTTGCTGGTGTTGCACTGTTGTTGGCTGCTTTAGTTTGACAGCAATCGTGGGTGATCTGGTGGGGCTGCCTTTGGGGCTAAAGGATGAGGAGGAGCAGAAAGGAAGACAGCAAAGAGCAGGAGCAGCTGCGACAAGAGGGAGGAGGAGGAAAACACTGTGAAAGAGGCCATCCGCCCAGCGGGACTTCAGGGAGCATGTCTCCTACACGAATCTCACGGAGCAGCAATGTATGAGGCGCCTTTGTTTCACCAAGGACGCTGTCTGCAAGCTATGTCACCCGCTCCAGTCTCAACTCGAGCCTCGCTCCAGGGCATGGACAGCACTGCCTGTGGCTGTCAAGGTCAGCGTGTCACTTAACTTTTATGTCACAGGCTGCTTTTGGGCTGCAGCAGGTGACATCAGCGACATATCACAGTTCACGGTCCACCACTCTTTCAGGGAGGTCACCGAGGCCCTCTACACCAGGAGGAACAACTACATCTCGTACCCCGTGGACAGAGCAAAGCAGGACGAAAGAGCACTAGGCTTCACCCGCAAGGCATGCTTCCCCAACCGTTCACGCTCCCATTACATCCCAGAATTATACCCGATATCACCATGCCTACTACTAAACTTCCAGCTAAATAACTTTGCTCAAAAATAAAGATTGGCATTGTAGTGAGGAGGATGAGCCTGATTGTGGTGAGAAATATGAACTTCAGCCAACCATTATTCAGACTTGTTACTGCCTGGATGAAGTTTATGGTAATAGATTGAAAGGAAGGTAAAGAAAATGGCTTGTAGAGGATTGACTTCAACAAAAAATTAAAATTGGATGGGGTGTATAATGGGCAGCCATTCCGACACGACCCATTTTCCATTACTGACAAAAGTTAAAATCTGCCCTCACATTGTCATGTAAGAAATATTTGAAGGGATGTGATGAAACCAGCATTCCAACATGTCCCTATTATTTTTTCAGATGTTCCACAAGAAGCAGGTGCAGCTTCCAAGGACCAGCACCTATCTCACAATGCCCTGCATCGCTTACTCCACCCCTCAGAAACATCAGCACAGGTGCTGGAGAATTTAGATGGCCAGTTTGAGATTGGTGCACCAGATGATACAAGAGCATGAGTGAGTAGGAGCAAGTGGTGGTGGCAGTGGAGGAGCAGGAACCTGCCAGCCGGAGGACCGGCTTATGTCCTTCCCCAGTGCAGAGCTGGGAATTCGCATGGCCTGCATGTAAAAGAAGGATGCTATGTAAACACCATTATTTTCTGCAGTCATTAAAAGCTGTGGCAAGCACCTTGCAACTTCTGGTAGCAGCTGTGGAGAAGTCCATTAGCCACATCCGCCCAGTTACATATGACCAATTAACAGAACTGCTGATTACCATAATGTACTTGGCAACTTCAGCGGAGCCCCCAGTGACAGAGATCCTAAGACCAGCTGGAATATCTTCAGTGAAGACTGATGCTATAAAGACCTTTGGATTCAGTCACCAAGAGGCTATCTTACCTGGTTTCAATATGTTGGGGGATGGGATGGAGAAAATCATTATGCAGCGATCATTGCCCTCATTAATGCCCAGGGTTGTGATCCCATGCAGGTCATTGAACATACCAAGCTGTACCCAGCAACAGGAGAAGAGTTGGAGTAAATGGGAGTTGTTTGAATTGGAGAAGGATTGCAAGTGGTGTACCCAGGATTCAGTACTGGGTCCATTTTTGTTCTTAGTACATATAGGGGATTTGGGAGCACAATCTCAAAATTTACTGATGACACAAAAGTAGGCGGTTTGGCAAACAACGGGGTGGGGGGGGGGGATTGGAAAAGAATTCAGAAAGACATAGGTTAGCGAAATGGGTAGATAGGTGGAAGCACAATTTAACTTTGATAAGTGTGTGGTAATACATTTTGGGAAGAAACACAAGGAATGGGAGTACACACTCAATGGAAAGATGTTGATGGGTGTGGATGAATAAAGACACCCAAGGGTACAAATATGTGATTCACTGAAAGTGTGAGTCCAAATAGATAAAGCAACAAGAAAAGGCCAAAAGTGTTTTGGGTTTTACTAATAGGGACATTGAGTACAATAGTAAAGAATTAATGATAAATCTGTACAAAACATTGCTCAGGTCACAATTTGAATATGGTGTGCAGTTTTGGGAGGTCCATTAGAGAAAGGACATTAAAGCCATGAAAACCGTAGATTCGCCAGGACAATGCCGGGGAAGGGAAACCACAGTTATGAGAAAAGACTAGAGATACTGAGAACATTTTCCATTAAGCAAAGAAGAGTAAGTGGAGATTTAACAGAGATTTTTAAAATTACGAAGTATTCTGATAGAGTAAACAGGGAAAGATTATTTCCTCTGGTTGGGGAGTTAGCGAGAAAATAAAAATTGCCACTATTCTTTCCCCATAGCCCTGTAAATTTATTCCCATGAAGTATTTATGCAATTCCCGTATTGAAAGTTACTATTGAATCTGCTTCCACCACCCTTTCGGGCAGTGCATTCCAGATCATTACAACCCACTGTGTAAAAAAATGTTTCCTCATGTCGCCTCTGGCACTTTTGCCAATCACCTTAAATCTGTGTCCTCTGGTTACTGACCCTTCTGCCACTGGAAATAATTTCTCCTTATTTACTCTGTCAAAACCGTTCATGGTTTTGAACACATCTATCAAATCTCCCCTTAACCTGCTCTGTTCTAAGGAGAACAACCCCAGCTTCTCCAGTCTCTTCACATCACTGAAGTCCCTCATCCTTGGTACCATTCTAGTAAATCTCTTCTGCACCCTCTTTAAGGCCTTGACATCCTTCCTAAAGTGTGGTGCCCAGAATTGAACACAATACTCCAGCTGATGCCTAACCAGTGTTTTATATAGGTTTAGCATAACTTCCTTGCTTTTGTACTCTATGCCTCTATTAATAAAGCCCAGGATCCCATATGCTTTTTTAACAGCCTTCTCAACCTGCCCTGCCACCTTTAAAGATTTGTGTATGTGCACCCCCAGGTCTTTCTGTTCCTGCACCCTCTTTAAAATTGTACCATTTAGTTTATATTGCCTCTCCTCATTCTTCCTACCAAAATGCATCACTTCACACTTCTTGGCGTTAAATTTCATCTGCCATGTGACTGCCCATTTCACCAGTCTGTCTGTGTCCTGAAGTCTTTTACTATCCTCCACATTGTTTGCTACATTCCTGAGTTTCATGTCATCTGCAAACTTTGTACCCAAGTCCAGGTCATTAATATGTATCAAAAAGAGCAGTGGTCTTAATACTGACCCTGGGGAACACCACTATATACTTCCTTCCAGTCTGAAAAACAACCGTTCACCACTACTCTCTGTTTTCTGTCCCCTAGCCAATTTTGTATCCATGCTGCCACTGTCCCTTTAATCCTATGGGCTTTAATTTTGCTAACAAAAAAACTTGTTAGGAGAATGTTGAATAAATATTTAACTAGAGGAAGATATAGGGCTATGGGGAGAAAATGTGGATTGGAATTAGTTTTGGATGATGCTAACAAAGAGCCACCACAGACACAATAGGCAAATGGCCTCCTTATATGCTGTAAAGTTCTATTAGTAAAGCTGGAGTAGGCACAGTAGAGGTTGTTCTCTCTCAGGACAATACCACATCATCCCTTTCCAAGCCCTTTCCCAAAATGATGTCCATCACAGCATTGGGCATAGTGTAAGCAATTGTAAGGATAGTCCATGATCCACCACAAGGAGGCAGAGGACCACTTGAATCCCAAGAGCTCCCATGGAAACCCAACAGCCAGCCATCTCACTTACTCCTGCCACTGGAGAAGCAGTTTGAAGAAGCACAAAATTAGGATGTAGAACACACACAATGTACACTGTCACCAATAGAAAACACTGGGTAAAGCACTGAGCACACATTCACTGAGCACTTGCAAGGAAATAAATTGGATTTACTTTATTACCACTTTTACTGAAGAATTTCAAAGGTCGCAGCAATGTCTTCTTTCATCTTGTACCAATTATATCATGAAATACTGCGAATGGGGTGCTTTCAAAGCAAGTCCCACTATTAAGTTAACATTGACTTGCCAAATATTACTGAACTCTGAAGCTTGTATTTAGATGCTCCAGTGCTCCCTGAGGTGGAATGAACATTAATAATGTAGAGGTCACTTTACAAATCCCTTAAAAAGAAAAAAAAACATCTACTAATGCTGGAAATCTGAAAAAAACAGGAAATGCTGAAAATACACAACAGCTTTATCTGTGAAGAAAAAAGACAGATTAATGTTTCATGTGGAGCCCACTTTACAGATTTCCACTTCTTTAAGGATCATCCTGTTGTGCTGAACTCTTGGAAGACGTTCTTTACAGTTGGTGGGGCTGAAAATCCACAGACATTCTGGTGTACCCTTGCTATAACTTCGGCCAGAGTATGCTGTAATGGCCAGAAACTAGGATGAGACCTGGATATGTGTATGAAATTGGGACCCACCTGGACTCCCAAGGGGAATTGAATTTTTTTATCAAACATATTTTTTATTGCAACCCCCTTGTGAAGGGGGCAGAAAATACTTTTTCTGTATGGTGGGGGGATATCTCCAATACCCCCGCCCTAGCCTACCTACTTCCACTTGATGTTCTGGCATGGGTACAATGTTGCATGCCCTAAATGTGCCCCTGGTGACACAGGTGCCCATCAATGCCAGTCAAATAAAGCGGCCTCCACCTGACGCTGTGCATTTGGCAGGGTCAACGCCAGAGATCCGGTGGGCACATCGCTGCAATTACGGTGAGATATGCCGCCTGTGCACTTTCAGGGCTAGTTTCTTTATGACATTGGAAAAACTGATTCCGTTTCTTGTCCACTAACAGAAACATTTCCCTCATATTGTGGTCTGAGAAGCTGGGCAACATAATCTAAGTAATTCTACAATAATAACCTAATCAATAATACCGGAAAAATGTATTCAAAAAAAGAAATAAATAATTATACAGCAAAACCTATACAAAAAAACCTACAGAAAAAAGTCTTTGTGCCTTAAGGAGGTGCATTCCACATGCAGCTTGCGTGTAATGCCTAGTATGAATGGGCTGAAGTAACACCAGGCAGTACATCTGCCCAAAGGTTGAGGTAGTCAGTGGGGTACCAAATGCCCCTCATTTGCATGAAGGATATTCCCAAACAGAATGTGCAAGAGCAAATTATTATGGATGTACAGTTCACGCAATAGACAGTGATGGGGATCTTTCCGGGAGGAATTGGGTAAGCTGGATTGCCATCCAATATACTCATATCGTGCTGGCAGTAATAGTACTGCAAATCAGGAAATTCACCCTATTGAGAGAGGAAAAGCACAAACAACATAATTTTTCAACTACACAGAATAAAATTAAGCCTGTATTATAGTTAGCATGCAATACAAATATAATACACAACAGGGAGCCTTGTTTACCTGTTTAAATATAATACAAAGCAGGGGAAGTGGATTTACCAATGTAAACAATGTGAGTTATTAGGTTCCGTGTCAGTCTGGTTTATTTCCTAATAAATGAGCACATTGTCCTACATTTAAATATTACAAAGACTCTGAAAATAGCAGAAATAAATCACCCGTTTGGAAAACTAATGAGCCGTTTCCAGTCTTTGCACGTTTACATCCACTAAATATATTATATATACACACACTAAACTTATATATATATATAGAGAGAGAGAGACAAAGAGACAGTGAGAGTGAGAGAGAGAGAGTGAATGAGAGAGGGGGAGATGAGAGATGAGAGATGATAGATGAGAGATGATCATAGTTGCCAGCCATCAGCTTTTTAAGCTAACATCAGCTTTTCAACCTACTTGTCAGCTTGTCAGCGATTTGCAACAAAATCTGCTTTTTTCACTGGCATTGGAGATTGCAGTAACCAATCGGATTATGTGGAAGGTGAGACTGGAGCCTCCTCCCACTCTAATTATCTCTTCCAACACTTCTCCCATATCCCTCTATTCCCGTCTTCCTAATTTATGCATTCAGAATTAAAATGCAGCTTCTATTTTTTAGATGGGTTGAACCCAATCATATGTTACTTCTCACATTGTTTGTTCTCCACAAACTTGAGGCTGAAAATGTTAAAATGAGCAATTGGTTTCTGAGAGTACAAATTACTCGTGTGTTTATTTAGTGTTTGTCCCCAAAGAGGTTATAAATAACAAATACGCTGCTAGAGAATTAGAATTACATAGAATCTACAGCACAGAAACATTCGGCCCAACTGGTCTGTGCTGGTATCTATACTGCACACAAGCTTCCTCCCAATCTAATTACCTCTTCCAACACTTCCCCCATATCCCTCTATTCCCGTCTTCCTAATTTATGCATATAAAATTAAAATGCAGCTTCTATTTTTAAAAATGTTCTTGCAAAGGAACTTTCTGTGGCATGCCTGGCTACTGTCTTATGTGAAGGTTTTTTTGTTCAATATTGCTACAGCTGCTTTTTTTGAAATAAAGTGAATGTTCTCTTGTGTGAATGCATTAACTGCTTTATAACTGGTTTGGAATAAAACAGGAAGTGGTGTTGGATTGATGAAACACTTTACTTAAGTAATAAAACTTACACTGACATTCACACTCAGAATTTCAGTTGGCTCCAAAATGACAATAAATGCACCAAATCAGACGTCAAAGTTAAAAAAAAAATGTGGGTGGGGGGAAGGGAATGCCCCCATGGAAAATAATTCTCATGCCTTAAACATCCCCTTTCAATATTTTCTAAAGGATCACTACTGATACCTGTATTTTTGTGCAAAACTGGATGCAGTATTCCAGGTGAGGCCTAACTAGGGGCTGGTACTGGGGCCACAGTTTTTTCAGCATATATATTAATGACTTGGATGAAGGAATAGAATGTTGTATATCCAAGTTTGCAGATGACACTAAGTTAGGAGGCACAGTAAGTTGTGTAGATGGGAAGAGGAAGTTACAAAGGGACATAGACAGACTAAGTGAGTGGGAAAAACCAGGGAAGTGTGAGGTCATCTACTTTGGATCTGATAAAGACAAAGCAGATTATTTTCTTAATGATGGTAGTCCAGGAGCTGTGGAGGAGCAAAGGAATTTAGGTGTCCATGTATATAAATCACTAATTTCTAGTGCACAGGTACAAAAAGTAATCAAAAAGGCTGATGGAATGTTGGCCTTTATCTCAAGGGGATTGGAATTCAAAAGTGAGGAAGTGATGCTTTATTTGTACAAAACCCCAGTCATACCCCAACTGGAGTACTGCATTCAGTTTTGGGCGCCAAACCACAGGAAAGATATATTGGCCTTGGAAGGGGTACAGCGCAGATTCACCAGAATGATTCCAGGGCTTAAAGGGTTAAATTATAAAAACAGGTTGCATTAGAAGTTATGCTACAGCTACACAAAGCCCGTTAGAAGTTATGCTACAGCTACACAAAGCCCGTTAGACACAGCTGGAGTACTGTGTTCAGTTCTGGGCACTGCACCTTAGGAAGGACATATTGGAGGGAGTGCAGCATAGATTTACCAGAATGATACCTGGACTCCAAGAGTTAAATTACGAGGAAAGATCACACAAACTAGGGTTGTACTTTCTGGAATTTAGAAGATTAAGGGGTGATTTGAATGAAGTTTTCAAGGTATTAAGGAGATCTGATAGGGTAGATAGAGAGAAACTATTTCTGCTGATTGAGGACTCTAGGACTAGGGGATATAGCCTAAAAATTAGAGCCAGGACTTTAAGGAGTGAAGTTAGAAACACTTCTACATGCAAAGGATGGTAGTTTGGAACTCTCTTCTGCAAACGGCAGATGATTCTAGCTCAATTGTTAATTTTAAATCTGAGATTGATAGCTTTTTCTTAACCAAAGGTATTAAGGGATATGGGGCTAAGGGCGGGTATATGGAGTTAGGTCACAGATCAGCCATGATCTTATTGAATAGCAGAACAGGCTCAAGAATGTAAATGGCCTACTCCTGCTCCAATGTTCCTATGTTATGCAAAGGTACCAAGGGATATGGAAGAATTGCGGGTAAATGGAGTTGAGGTAAAGATCAGCCATGATCTAATTGAATGGCGGAAAAGGCATGAGGCACTGAATGGCCTACTCCTGTTCCTAACTTCCTATGTTTGTATAAGGACACTATTGTTCTCTTTGTTTTTTTTATTCGTTCATGGGATGTGGGCGTCGCTAGCGAGGCCAGCATGTATTGCCCATCCCTAATTGCCCTTGAGAAGGTGGTGGTGATCCGCCTTCTTGAACCGCTGCAGTCCATGTGGTGAAGGTTCTCCCACAGTGCTGTTAGGAAGGGGGTTCCAGGATTTTGACCCAGCGACGATGAAGGAACGACGATATATTTCCAAGTCGGGATGGTGTGTGACTTGGAGGGGAACATGTAGGTGGCGTTGTTCCCATGTGCCTGCTGCTCTTGTCCTTCTAGGTGATAGAGGTCGCGGGTTTGGGAGGTGCTGTCGAAGAAGCCTTGGCGAGTTGCTGCAGTGCATCCTGTGGATGGTACACACTGCAGCCACAGTGCGCCGGTGGTGAAGGGAGTGAATGTTTAGGGTGGTGGATGGGGTGCCAATCAAGCGGGCTGCTTTGTCCTGGATCGTGTCGAGCTTCTTGAGTGATGTTGGAGCTGCACTGATCCAGGCAAGTGGAGAGTATTCCATCACACTCCTTGACTTGTGCCTTGTAGATTGTGGAAAGGCTTTGGGGAGTCAGGAGGTGAGTCACTCGATTATACTAGATTGTCCTTGTTATATATCCTAGTGTTCTATTTGCCTTTTCAATAGCTTCTCAACCCTGGCCGTGGACTTTCAGAGATTCATGCTCTATCACTTCTAGGTTCCTTTCCCACTCAACAGGCTTTAATTCTATACCAAACATGGTATATACATACTTGGCGCTGGCCCTATCCACAGGCAGGACACTACATTTATCTACATTATGTACCATCTTTCCCCCATCATATCTGGTAGTCTCTGTTTCTCATTGAAGGTCCTTGTACTAGCTCAAGTCTTTGTGTCATCTGCGAACTTGCAGACAGTATTCACAACCTTTATCTAGACCATTAATATAGATCATGAAAAGCAGCAATCTTAACTCGGATCCCTGCAGGACTCCACTAGTAACCAATCTCCGTGCAGAATTACTTCCATTAATAACAGCCCTGTGCCTGTGAAAGCTCAACCAATTCCCTATCCAGTCCAAGATTTGCCCTCCTACCCAATAGTACTCCTACCTTATGAAGTAACCTATTGTGTGACACCTTGACAAAAACTTACTGAAAGTCCAAATAAATAATGTCGATCAGGGCTACCTTCATCCACCAACCTAGTTATCTCCTCAAAAAATACAACCAGGTCAGTGCGACATGACATTCTTTTCCAGATGCCATGTTCTGAGTCTCTGATACAACTGGTTTAGCAATTCATCGCCAGAACTGGCTGGACCATATCAAGCATTATCAGGCCCTGCTCTCTTCTGTCAAAACTGCTCAACTACTATAGGTTAATCCTGAAATGCAAAGTTAACCGCTGGCTTATTTGCTCCACTATCAATCATCTCCTTAAACCCCTCTCTCCTGCCCCCTCCACCCTCATCTCCAAAAACAAGTGCGAGGAGCTCATGAACTTGTTTGTCACGATGATTGAGACCACCCGTTCAGCTGTCTCTGCCGCATCTTCCCTTCCCCTAGCCCACTAAGCCAAGCTCCCCCCAAGGATCCCCCCCTGCCCTAGCCCTGAAAACGCATCTTTCTCCTTTTTCCCTTTCTGTCCACTCCGATCTCATCTTGCCCATGAGACCCACCTCCTGCTCTCTTGACTCTATTCAGACTAAATTGCTGACCGCCCAGCTTCCTTTTCTGGCCTTCATGCTAACTGACATTGGTACTCTCCCCTCCCATTCAAAACTGCAGTCAGCAACCCCCCTCCTCAAAAAATCCACCCTTGACCCCTCTGTCCTTGCAACCTATTGCCCCATCTCCAACCTCCTTTTCTATTCTAAAGTCCTTGAACTTGGTGTCGCCTCCAAAACCATTGGCCATTTTTCCCGCAACTCCATGTTTGAACCTCTCCATTCACGATTTCACTCTTGCCACAGCACTGAAAAAGTTCTAATCAAAGTCACAAATGACCTCCTCTGTGACTGTGACTGTCCACTATCCCCCCTCGTCCTTCTCAACTTAAGCTATAATTACCTGGCTCTAACTTCTTCCATTTTTGAATACTGGTTCTACGTTGGCCTTCTTCCAATCAATGGGAACAATCTTTCTAGTGAGCAATTAAATATAAAAGTCCCAGGGCTATAAATTGGGTTGCATAGCACCAGTTTTGTAGGCGCTACATGGCCTCCTAAGGACCCAAAATGGCGGCTGGAATCCAGCGCACACTTCTAGCGTGACGTGTGCTGGATGCCATCTTGGTAAAGGCGTTTGCGCACGCGCAGGGAACAAATGCCGGCAGCATGTAAATTAAGGAGAATATATGTTAGATCAGAGTGCAATGCTGATTTAAAGGGACAGATGAGATTTTGGAACGCAACGCTCCAGCCAACGCACAGCTGAACAGATCGTAAACAGCATGGGAGATCCCCCACCAGTGCTATTTAAAGGAATCGTACAGGATCTACAGATTAGTTGCTGGATTATTGCTTCTGGCTGCTGATGCATTTGCACATGTTTTTGGAGGTTTCCTATACTTGAATACGAGGCTCAAGGGACCAAATAGCCTACTCCTGTCCCTATGTTCCTATGATCCTATAATTAAGTTTCAATACTGTACAGGGAGTGAGCTGGCTAGCTGAAAGGCAACAGCAAGGCCATGGCAGGGTGGCAGGTTTGGGACAGGAATGCTGTCATCCTGAGAGGACAGCAGGTTCATGTTCCATGGAGCCACTGCCACTTGCTGCCTCCTGTTATGCGCCACCTTTCCCTGCAAGAAAGTGGGATGTGTGTCAGTGAGTGTCCTGTTAGATGGTTGGGTGATGTGCCTGTCATGGTTGAATAGCTGCCAGTGTGTGTGACCTGTGAGTTGTGGGCCTGTCTATATCCTCTGGAAGTCCATTACTATCCTTCTCACTGTTTACTACACTTCCAAATTTTGTGTCATCTGAAAATTTTGAAATTGTGTCCCGTACACCCAAGTCCAAGTCATTAATATATATCAAAAAAAGCAGTGGTCCTAGTACATCACTCAGACCCTAACCTTCCTCCAGTCTGAAAAACAACTGTTCACCACTACTCTCTGTTTCCTATTACTTAGCCAATGTTGTATCCGTGCTGCCACTGCCCCTTTTATTCCATGGGCTTCAATTTTCCTGACAAGCCTATTGTGTGGCACTTTATCAAACACCTTTTGAAAGTCCATATATACATCAAACGCACTGCCCTCATCAACCCTCTCTGTTACCTCATCAAAAAACTCAATCAATTTAGTTAAACACAATTTGCCTTTAACAAATCCTTGCTGGCTTTCCTTTATTAATTCACACTTGTCCAAGTGACTATTAATTTTGTCCCGGATTATCGTTTCTAAAAGCTTGCACACAACCGAGGTTAAATTGACTGGCTTGTAGTTGCCAGGTTTATACACCCTTTTTTGAACAAGGGTGTAACATTTGCAATTCTCCAGTCCTCTGGCACCGCCCCCATATCTAAGGAGGATTGGAAGACTATGGCCAGCACCTCTGCAATTTCCACCCTTACTTCCCTCAGCAACTTAAGATACATCCCATCCGAACCCGGTGACTTACCTCCTCTTTCTCAATTTTTAGTCCATCCAGTATTTCAGAAGGCCTTCAGTAAGGTGCCACATAACAGACTCATGACAAATATCAGGGCATGTGGAGTATGGGCCAGGTAATAGAATGGATTGAAAGATATCTATAAAACAGAAAACAGAAGTAGGAGTTAAGTGAAGTTTCACAGATTGGCAGAAAGTGGGAAGCGGTGTCCTACAGGGATCTGTGCGAGAACAATTGTTGCTCACCATACATATAAATGATTTGGACTCAGAAATTGGAGGTATGGTATCCAAATTTGCAGATGATACCAAATTGGGGGGTATAGCTAATAACATGGAGCACTGCACCAAAACACATGAAGACATAAACAGGCTTGTAGAGTGGGTGGATAAATGGCAAATTAAATTCAATATAGTGAAGTGTAAAGTGGTTCATTTCGGTGGGCGGAATAAGGAGGCCACTTGTTCCTTGTAAGGTAAGAAACTAAATATGGTAGAGGAGCGAAGAGATCTGGGAATACAGATACATAAATTGCTAAGAGTAGCAATTCAAGTTGATAAGGCCATAAAGAGCGCAATCAAAAATACTGCGGTAATTTCTAAAGGAATAGAATACATAAGCAGGGAGGTAATGTTAGATTTATATAGAACCTTTGCATTTAATCAATTGGACGTTCAGGTGTTATGTATCTGATTAACATAACGTCATCAAAAAACAGCTTTTAGAGTTCCTGGTTCTTGCTAACTCCTGCTGTTGCTAAGATGTTGAAGGGAAGGTAGTAAATATTATACTCCTCTAACCACAGCAATAATAACCTGGGAAATCAACATAACACTAAAGGTTGAACGATGCATATGGAGGCTTCAGTAAGAGATTTAAATACAGCTGTGATATAGAAGATGAATGCTCCTACAACAGCATGGTAACATTTCCAAATTGGTCTTGGGCCACAGCGCAAAGTGGGCGATAACTCTCATTGGACGGAACGTATAACAGGCGGTCAATGCCATACTGCCCAAGAATAATTTCTACCCCTGAGTGACTTTACACTCAAATCTGTTTGTGAGATGTAGCAGTAAAGATGGATAAACAAGTGACAAAAGATGATTCTAGAATATAGGGATCTGAATTGTGAAGAGATCTGAATTTGTTTCTATTGGAGAAAACGATGACTGAAAAGAGATAGGAGGGTAGATTGCCCTCTTTAGACACCCAATGGATACCCAACAGGTGCAGCATACCTGAGGTGTGCTGCACCTGGAAGAGGCGAAATACACCAAAATTTTGTGGTGGGGTCCTGAAGCCCTTGTTAATATAAGAAGCAACTGATTGTTACGTAGAGGGCCAATCTGCAGATGTTTGCTATCATTTGTTTAAAAGGGAATATCACACTTTCCATATGAGGTCCTTGCACCCAAAGTGACTGGAAAAAAATCAATAAAATATCCATTCTCACCAGCTGCAAGTGACCTCCTGGAAAGTAAAGAAGCACTCTGATGAGATAGTTAACAGATCCATTTCTAGCCAGCTGCTCTTCCACCAAATGCATTCCCATGCGTGGACGCAGATCCATTAAAATATTCAGTCCTGGCTTTGGCCTGACAACTATCACTACAACTATTTCCTGAATTACAACAGTGCAAAATTACTTCATTGGCTGTAAAGCACTTTGGGACATCCTGAGGTTGTGAAAGGTGCTATATAAATGCAAGCCTTTCTTTGTTTTAACTAGTGTGGCAAGCAGCCTGTAGCAATGATAGATTTCAGCAGGGGGTGGATAATTAATTTCCAATGAAAGGTCACACCCAAAATGTTAACCTATTATTTCTTGCAAATGCTGTTTGACCTGCTGTGCGTTTCCAGTATTTTCTGTTTTTATTTAAGGTCATATTGTTACCAGGGACATCTATAATTATATAAAGACAGGCTAATGCTCTTAGTAAATGCTACAAACAGCTTTTCATTGAGGTAGCATCATGTTTTGTTACCTTGACACTAAGAATCACTATTGTCCTACGGGGTGACATAAATTTGCTGGGGCTTTATAGCCACCAGAACCCAACTAATTTTCCAAGGTCAAGCTAATTTGAATATTTTCATTGGGCTCCTAGCTGGATTCCTGCCTCCATCAGGGAACACACCTTGAGGGGGTGGAAAATCATTGCAGTAGGCTTTGGGCGCCTGATCCAGTGTTTGTGGCTGGTGGCATCTGAAAGAAAAAGAAAGAAAGACTTGTAATTGTATAGCGCCTTTCACGACCTCAGGACATCACAAAGTGCCAATGAAGTACTTTTCAAGTGTAGTCAGTGTTGTAATGTGACAATTTGGGCAGAAGATGGAGATTTAAAAAAAAAACTGTTAACATTGTGGGGCTGAGAAATGAACAGTTTGGCCTCAATAATCAATTCCACTCCACTGGGGCCTTTAAAGTTTAAATTTCCTCCTCTCCCCATGCTATAGCAACCCTAGATGCCAGAAACGCACCGATAGTCCTAGCACCTAGCATCGCTGTAGCTCATGCAAGGAAATACATTTTATAATGTATTCCAGGCATTTGTACTTCATTTCAGCACATCCGTCCGCGTTTAGTCAGACTTATTGGGGGGGTGAATGAGCGATACCGTATCGGCATCCAGTTTTACACACCACATGATTTACTTTGCTATTGAAACCAATGGAATTAAAAAATCGGGAATGGTGTAAAACATGTGGCCGATTTGCTATCGTCTGTTTTGTGCTACTGTCCGAGACTAATTTCATTCCCATTGTAGGCCCAACGTCACTTCAGCTGGGAAACCCTGAAAGTGGTGGTGGAAGCCCGAAGCATGCTTCTTCACCTGATTTTTCCTCCTCCACCTGGAACTCTAGAAGGAAATCTTCCCCAGACACAAATTGTAACAATGGTAAACACTTAAGGGGGCAATTTTTGGAGGCAGCAGGAACTTTCCCCAGTAACAGCACACACACACAGTACACTTTGTCTTCACCATTTGAGCAAGGTGATAAACCACCCATATTTTTATTTTTAAAATGCATAGGGGTATAAATTCACCTTGGGAAGTAGTGAATCGGCTGCCAATTTTACACTCCGCTCAATTTTCTTTCCTATTGACTACAAGGAAAAGAAAATTGGGTGGGGTGTAAAATGTGCCGCAGATTTGCTATCTCCCGTTTTGCACTACTGCCTGAGACAAGTCTCTACTCCATATATGTCAGATTTTAGCAAAAGGAACAGTTGGAAACCAGGCTTAATTTCCCGTCATCCGATAAGATTATCAGTCTGTTTGTAGAAGTCTAAAGATGGATTAGAAGTTAAGCTATGAATGTAGAATGGTGACTCCCTGGAGCTTTAATATTTATAATCCTTTAATCAACCTAAGAACGTCCATCCAGAATGCAGACATTTTAAGGTCGGCTGAACAGCAGTGGAAGAAGGATTGAATTCTTCAAATTGTTTTGAAGATCTATCCAACAATACAAGACTAATAATGATGGTATATCATTTCAGATTTATATTTTTTAAATGTATTACAGATAGAAACTGATAAATGTAGCCTTCTGTTTGTAGTTTGCATTCCTCAAAGATCTAACTTCCTAGGATCAGGGTGTCACCCTTAATCTTGCTGGCAGATGAGTTACAGCAAAGACCAACTTAACAAATTCATCATTGTTTGAAATGCAGGTCTCCAATGAACTAAGTTTTCTCTGATGTGTCTGAGCACTGTTTTTTTTTACATGATACAGTGTCCCATTTAGAATTTGCTTTGTAAAAACATGTGTGCATTAGATTAAACTTAGTGCATGCCTGTTTAAAGGACTTGAGGAGATCACTTTCAAATAGGTCTCATATCTTTTTGTTACATTAGGTCTCAAAACAATAGTTTATTATGCAATAAGAGAGGATTCTTTGATGTGTAAATTAGGTTCTTTAGGCTCAATTTTAAAAGGGCTGCGGGATGGCAGTAAGGGGGTAACTTGTGGGCACCAAACCCGGAAGGAAAGTAGGCGGGTCGCTCGCAGCCTTAATGAGGCCAATTAAAGCCTCTTCTGGGGTTCGCACCTGGCAGCCAGCTTGATGCAAAATACAGGTAAATAGCTGTAGACATATGACACTTGATAAATACTTGTTGAAATGGCAGCATGTTTTGCTGCATGGAAACAAAATTTGTGTTGAATATCAACTGCAGCATGGGTGGCGAAGGGGAAAAGAGGATGGAATTAATGGGGAGCCCACCTGCGATTCTTTCACTCGTGCTTTTGGTGGGTGAGGATCTGTACTCCAAGGGTGCTCTTGGGAAATCAGCACTATTGAGTTTGACAAATATAGCATTCAAATTGGGTACCTAAAAAAGATGTCTGCGCATGAATGTATCTATAGATTGTAATGTTTCAAAATGACTCTTTTGCAACTTAACCCAAGTATTGGCGACTAATATTGTTACTTTAATAATATTTGCATACTTCCGCTATGAATTGCCTCTGAGGTTCTCCCGATCGTCTGCCGTGACTTCAGTGGACAATCGATGGAAACCCTGTGTAAGCATGTAAACGAGATTTCCGTCAATCTTTTGCTGATCTGTTTTTAGATCCCCAATTTGAATGCTATATTATGTGCAGAAGTCAAATTTAATATTGTTGATTTCCCAAGTGCACACTTAGAATACTGTTCCTCACCTGCCAAAAGCACATATCAGGAAATCGCAGATGGCCTTCCCATTATTTCCATTCCCTTTTCTTCTTCCCCACGCATACTGCCCTTTCAACAAGCATTTATCAGTTATGATAACCCTCCTGTCTGAAAGCTGACAGAAGTGGGTGCAGTGCTGGTTTTACGTCCCGCCTGATTTTACTGTCCATTGAAGTCAAGCCTGGCAAGGTAGGTTGAAATTACCCTGCATATTTCTACAGCTGTTTACCTGTGTTTTGCTCATTGAATCTTATTGCACATCAAAGATATTGCATGATGAACTATTGTTTTGAGGCTCAATAGAAGACAGTAAGTTAAAAAATCTTGAAAGTAGTACTTGAAAGTAGTCTTCCCAAGGCCCTTCTACAGGCGTGCACTGAGTTTAATCTAATGCATGTATGATTTTATGAAGACATTGTAAATGAGGCATTATATCATGACAGACAATCGGGAGAAGCCCTGAGGAAATTCCCGGCATTTATCTCTCTTCCTTTATTTAGAGTGCAAAATAACTGACAAGTGTACAAATATCCTGACTGTGTATCCAAGCTTATAAGACATATCCAATATGATAGGCACAACTAAATTGTGTTGGCAATTAAAGAAGTAAATACTGGGGGTGCAGTGGAAAGGAAAATTAATTATCTGGTATTAAATATGACAAAGGAAATTCATATTTAAGGAAATCACACCATAGATAGTATATTATTACTTATTTCTTTACAATTGTGAAAGAGGCATAATGCTCAAACATTGCAATCATTTGGATAATAATTTTTATGATGATGTTGGTTTCATATAGTGAATTGCCAGTAACCACAGAGGGAAGTGAACATTAAGGTAGCTGAGGGGATAAACCATAGGATTCGACCATATACATCACTAGTTAGAGCATTCAAATCAGATTAGTGAATCTTGGAATATGTGTGTAGAATGCATAACTTATTCTTCAGCATGAGATGTGGGTGAGAAGGAGATGGTTTGGGCCTTCAGCTCTCCACTGTCCAGACTATCTGAAGAGAGAAAAAAATGTAACTATTCACTCTCTTGCTTGCCACAGATTGACCAGAAAACTAAACTGGACCAGCAACATAAATACTATGGCTACTAGAGGCTAGGCATTCTTCAGCGAGTGGCTCATCTCCTGATTCCTGAAAGGCTCTCTACTATGAACAATGCACAAGTCAGGAGTGCGATGGAATATTCTTCACTTGCATAAAGGACGACCAAAAAATTGATAAAAGGGGAGAAAATAGAATATGAAAGTAAACTAGCAAGGAATATAAAAACGGATTGTAAGAGCTTCTACAAGTATGTAAAAAAGAAGAGAGTAGCAAAAGTAAACGTTGGTCCTCTAGAGGCTGAGACGGGAGAAATTATAATGGGGAATCAGGAAATAGCAGATGCGTTAAACAAATATTTTGTATCTGTCTTCACAGTAGAAGACACAAAAAGCATACCAAAAATAATGGGGAACCAAGGGGTAAATGAGAGTGAGGAACTTAAAACAATTAATATCACTAGAGAAAAAGTATTGGACAAACAAATGGGACTTAAAGCTAACAAATCCCCTGGACCTGATGACCCACATCCTAGGGTTCTAAAAGAGGTGGCTGCAGAGATAGTGGATGCATTAGTTATGATCGTCCAAAATTATCTAAATTCTGTAACGGTCCCAGTGGACTGGATGGTAGCAAATGTTACCCTGCTATTCAAGAAGGGAGGGAGAGAGAAAACAGGGAACTATAGGCCAGTTAGCCTGACATCGGTCATTGGGAAAATGCTGGAATCCATTATTAAAGAAGTGGTAACATGGCACTTAGAAAATCATAATATGATTAGGCAGAGTCAACACGGTTTTATGAAAGGGAAATCGTGTTTGACAAATTTATTAGAGTTTTTTGAGGATGTAACTAGCAGGGTAGATAAAGGGAACCAATGAATGTAGTATATTTGGATTTTCAAAAGACATTCGATAAGGTGCCACATAAAAAAATGTTACACAAGGTAAGGGGTTGTGGGTAATATATTACATGGATAGAGGATTGGTTAAAGGACAGAAAACAGAGAGTAGGGATAAACAGGTCATTCTCAGATTGGCAAGCTGTAACTAGTGGGGTGCCGCAAGGATCGGTGCTTGGGCCTCAGCTATTTACAATCTATATTAATGACTTAGATGAAGGCACCGAGTGTAATGTATCCAAGTTTGCTAACGATACAAAGCTAGGTGGAAAAGTAAGATGTGAGGAGGACACAAAGAGTCTGCAAAGGGATATAGACAGATTAAGTGAGTGGGCAAGAAGGTGGCAGATGGAGTATAATATGGGGAAATGTGAGGTTATTCACTTTGCTGGAATAATAGTAAAACAGATTAATTTTTAAACAATGAGAAATTATTAAATGTTGGTGCTCAGAAAGACTTGGGTGTCCTCGTACAAGAAACACAAAACGTTAGTATGCAGGTACAGCCGGTGATTAGGGAAGTAAGTGGTATGTTGGCCTTTATTGCAAGGGGGTTGGAGTACAAGAGTAAGGAAGTCTTACTACAGTTGTACAGGGCTTTAGTGAGACTTCACCTGGAGTATTGCGTACAGTTTTGGTCTCCTTATCTGAGGAAGGATATACTTGTCTTGGAGTTGGTGCAATGAAGGATCACTAGATTAATTCCTGGGATGAGAGGGTTGTCCTATGAAGAGAGGTTGAATAGAATGGGCTTATACTGTCTGGAGTTTAGAAGAATGAGAGGTGATCTCAGTGAAACATATAAGATTATGAGGGGCTTGACAGGGTAGATGCTGAAAGATTATTTCCCATGACTAGAGAGTCTAGAACTAGGGGGTATGGTCGCAGGATAAGGGGTCGGCCATTCAAGACTGAGATGAGGAGGAATTTCTTCACACAGAGAGTTGTGAATCTTTGGAATTCTCTACCCCAGAGGGCTGTGGATGCTGAGTCATTGAGTATATTCAAGGCTGAGATCGATAGATTTTTGGACTCTAGGGGAATCAAGGGACATGGGGATCGGAAGGTGAAGTTGAGGTTGAAGATCAGTCATAATCTGATTGAATGGCTGAGCAGGCTTGAGGGGCCATATGGCCTCCCCTGCTCCTATTTCTTATGTTCTTATGTTCTTGCCTGGATGGGTGCAGCTCTAACAACACTCAAGAAGCTCGACAGCATCCAAGATAAAGCAATCCGCTTGATAGACACCATCCACTAGCTTACATCCACCTCCTCCATCACCAGCGCAACATGGCTACAGTGCTTTCTATCTACAGGATGCACTGCAGTAACACAACAAGGCTTCTTTGGCAGCACCTCCGAACCCACCATCACCTAGAAGAACAAGGGCAGCAAGTGCATGGGATCACCAACACATCCAAGTTCCCCTGCAAGTCACACACCATCCTGACTTGACATATATCGTCATTCCTTCAATGGCGCTGGGTCAAAATCCTGGAACTCCCTTCTTAACAGTACTGTGGGAGTACCATCACTACATGGACTGCAGCGGTTCAAGAAGAAGGCTCACCACCACCTTCTCAAGGTCAATGAGGGATGGGCAATAAATGCTGGCCTTACCAGCGATGCTCACATCCCAAGAATGAAGTAAAAAATATTCCATCCGATAGTACAGAGTTCTTTTGTCAATATTGGTAAGGTCAGCTCATTGCAGTAATTATTTCTGATAAAGATTTAAAAGTGCCCTAATACAATTAGTACTAATCTATAGAATAAATATTAGATTACAAAGGATAAAAATTGCTTATGACATGCTTGTCAAGCCAGGCTTTGCCTTAATATTTATGCAGGTGCTCCATAGTTTAATCCATATTTTAGCAATTAATTGAAAATTTGTAAGATAAATATGATTTAGGTACTTAAAGATTATGATAAATACACTGCTATGCTTCTGACAGAATTTGAATTAAAATAATCTTTTCAGAATGTTTTCTGAAATTTCATTTAGACTGCAGCATTACTCCAAGCAATACAAAGGAACCATTATTTAAATATAAGGCTAAAAATTATTGATTGTATCATATTCTTACTTTAAAATAAACTGGTTAGTGCTTCCGTAAAAAAACAAGAGGACATCCCACATAACACAGAGTAACCTATGATTTTATAATACATGGAAAATGGTGTATTCTGTTGTAATTACATCATAGACTTACATCTTGTGAGATTCAATATCATGGCTGTTAGAGGATTAAAAGGGCTGTAATCCAGTCTTGGTGCTCAACAGTAAACAGATGTATCTATTTTCACATAAATCAATAGCAGAGAGAAGAATCTGAGTATGTTAAATGTTTACAATTAGCATTGGTAATTTCGAGGATATGCTAATTTGAAACCGACATTTATTTTGATGTAACTAACAGATCTCCTGTGTCACTGCTCATGGTGAGTCGGGGGATACCCTAAGGCCGATTCTAATTTTTGGCGGTGGCAGAACACAGGCGGTGGTGGATCGGCAGCCCATTATACACATCGACTGATTTTCATTTCTATTGAAGTCAAGTGTATGATGGGCGACCATACTGCTAGCATCGATTTTCCACCATAGCCGACAGTTAAAATCAGATCTCCTGTTTGGTAACAATAGGGATGTTAACCTATTAGGAAGCCTTAACCAAAGTCACAAATGACATCCTCTGTGACTGCGACTATGGTGCATAATCTCCCCTCACTCTTTTCAACTTCTCTGCAGCCTTTGGCATGGTCAACCGCACCATCCTCCACCATTGTCCAGCTGAGTGGGACTGCCCTTGTTTGGTTCCTCTCTTACCTACCCAATTGTAGCCAGAGCATCTCCAGCAATGGCTTCTCTTCATGCACCCGCATCGTACCTTCTGGAGTTTCCCAAGGATCTATCCTTGACTCCCCTCTGGTCTTCCTCGTTTACATGCTGCCTCTTGGCGACATCGTCCGCAGACATGGGATCAGCTTCCACATGTATGCTGATGACAACCAGCTCTATCTCTCCGTTACTTCTCTCGACCCTTCCACTGCCTTTGTATTCTCAGACTGTTGTCCAATATCCTGTTTTGGATTAGCCACAATTTCCTTGAGTTAAATATTGGGAAAACCAAAGCCATTGTTTTCAGCTCCTGCCGTTAACTCTTTAACTTCATTGCCAATTCCATCCCCCTCCTCAGCCACTGTTTCAAGCCGAACCAGACTGTTCACAACCCACAACCTTGGTATCCTACTCAACTCCAAGCTGAGCTTTCAATCCCATATTCTCCCCTTCACAACTTCCACCTCTGTAACATCGTCCGCCTCGTCCCCATCTCAGCCCATCTGCTGCTGAAACTCGCATCTTTGTCACATCCAGACTTGGCTATTGCAATGTTCTCCTGGTCGGCCTCCCATCCTCCACCCTCCATAAATTTCAGCTTATGCAAAGCTCTGCTGCTGGTGTCCTATCTCTCACCAAGTCTTGCTCGTGCATCACCCCTGTCCTCACTGACTTACATGGACTCCCAGTTCCCCAATGCCTCAAATTTGAAATTTACATCCTTGTGTTTAAATCCCTATAAGGCTTCAACCCAATTTTTACCTTCTCCAGTCCTACAACCGCACCCCCTCCCCTCCAAACTCTCCATTCCTCTGGCTCTGGCCTCTTGGCCATCCGTCCTTTCCTTCACCCAACCATTGGCAGACGTGTCTTCAGCCATCTATGCCCCACACACTGGAATTTCCTCCCTAAACTCCTCCTCCACTCCATTTCCTTCTCTTCCTTTCTCTCCTCTTTTAAGATCCTTCTTGAAACCAACCTCTCTGACCAACTTTTTGGCCAATCCTTCTAATAACTCCTTCTTTGGCTTAGCATTTTTGTTTGTCTGATTATGTCTCTGGGTAGTGCCTTGGGACATTTATCAACAATGTAAATTGTTGTTGTTATTATCAACAAAGTGCAATGGAGAAAATGTTACCAGAAGTAAGTGTGACACTTACAGTAAGTGCACGTTGTACAGAAGAATATAACAAAAACAAGCCTCTGTCCTTTATAACTCATTTGTTTAAATAGCAACACATATTGGTTGAAATTGCGCTGTTCAATATTAGTGATGAAGGCATTAAAATAAACAGGTTAAACAGTAAGAAAGGCTAAAATAACTGGACGAGGGAGTTTCATACGAACTTGTTAAAGTGTTCATTATAAATTTTGCACACCGTGATTGCAACCCAATTAAAATTATCGGAAATCTTATTTGCCAACAAAAAAAATACAGATTACACTACTGCAAAATGGAACTAAATTGCTCTTATTATTTGCTAAATAAAACTAAATGCTTTCATTCAGTAAAGCTCTCCAGGGTCCTAATTATTCTTTTTATCAGAGACTGCAAGCATTATAAGGTATTCCTGGCTTTAATGAATGCATTTTCTACTTTGGGAATTGAAATTAATGAGAGGGTCTGAAAAAACAAACCTAAGGGCAGCTAGCTTTGTCTAGACTAAGAACCAAATTATACATCATTTAAGTTTGTGGAAAGAAGCAGAATTTGGTCTGATAGCAGAACCTTACATAAGAACATAAGAAATAGGAGCAGGAGTAGGCCATATGGCCCCTCGAGCTTGCTCAGCCATTCAATAAGGTCATGGCTGATCTTTGACCTCAACTCCACTTTCCAGCCCGATCCCCATACGAATCCTCAAATTCAAGGATAAGGATACATTTCTGTCTCCAACAGAAATTGCTTCCAGTTTTACCTATACACCTGATTTTAGAAAGAGCAGACGATCCCACATAACACAGAGAGATGTGTGATTTTATAATATATGTAAAAGGGTGAATTCTGCTGTAATTTGGCATCCAAATAACAATATCCTATGAGGTCCTATATCTCAGCCCTCTATCCCGTGAGGTCCTACATTATGATTGTCAGAGGATTATGGACTGTAATCCAGTTGTGGCTCTGACAGTAAACAAATTGCTTGAGCTTCTTTCTTGTGGTTTGTGATAGAGTATCAACCCTTTGATTGGATTACTGCCATGTAATCCATGAATCCATGTCTAGCTATTCAGTATCCTCAGTGTTTATATAAGGGAGGCATTGCCTGCGAGTTATTCAATTTAGTTGGTGCAAATGTTAAATAAATTCTATGTCACCCTGCTTTGTGTGGATTCTTTTTTAAATGATCATTTATTTTCCCATAACAAAATGTTATTAAATAAACGTATAGAAATACATTTTTACTGGTCTGAATGAGGAGTGTTTTAGTCATAGCCAGTTAAGAACATATGTGCAGTACATCAAATGTAAACCACATTAGAAAATCTGCCTTCTGTGGAGAAAAATATCTCCTCAGTGAAACATCATCCTACATATAAATCAGGTCACGATATGGTCTCGGTAGTGTGATACATGACTGCTGCCTCATGAGACGCTGCTAACCAGCCACAAAGAATACTCCTTAAAAGGTGGTAAAGAAACAGAATTCATATCTAATCCAGTTGAAAACAAAACAAGACATTGGCCCAGGATAGATTAATGTTAAGGAGAGATTGAAATTCCTCCTATTACAATTTTAGTTGGAAAGTTGTACAAATCAGGAAGCAATTTCAGTTAGTGAAAAAAATCAGCATGAATACAAGCCAGGAGTGTTTTGGTAAAATTATGGACACAAGGACTTCACTCTTCACCCTATTTCTCTCTTTTTTTACACACTGGATTATATACTCATGGCATCATTGTATATTTTGTCAAAGTTGTATATAATTAAAGGGTGTGACGAACTTAAAGGGGAAAACTTCAGCTCATAAATAATAATCACTACTGCATGGGCCAGGCTAATATGAGATGGAAGATGGGAGCTCATTTGCCCCCTAACTCAACCCTATGCCACTCTAAGACAAGCTTATTATTATTATGCCAGTCTTGTGCTTCTCAGTCAAGAGGCAGCATTATAGTTGAAGAAATCTGCAGTTCCTTTATCTTGTTTCCATGCTTAGGATTTAAGAGGATAAATATGGATGCTGAAGAGGAATCACAAAGGAGAAAGCAACATTTTTTTTAAAGTTCAAAAATTGAAGATTCACAGGAGTTTAATTGTACAATATTTTGACAATTGTTGTGAAAATGTATTATCATATGTTGTTGTGAATTCACACAGATTTTTTCATTAAACCAGCACTCATCAAATAGATCCAAAATCAAAATGTGCCACTAGTATTGGACACACAGTTCAATCTATGGAAAGGAAATTCTTAGCAATGCCTGGATATATGGAGACTGTTACTATGTCCCACTTTTGTTTTTACTTAGTAATCTATCTCAGTTTATGAAACCCTTTTTGTCCATCCTGGACAATTTGTATATGATAGGATTTTATTTTAGTTTTTATCTGACATTGCAGTAAAAATATTTTTTGTAAGGTTGAGAGTTGATACGTAGGTAAAAAGGAAGGAATGAAGAAACAGTAAGTTACTTAGTTTAAAATATGGTCACAGGACTAAATTAATAATCCTCAAGCAATGCCAAAGACTAAACAAAGTCTTAGACATGTAGAACAGACTCCCATCAGGGGTGTTGGCACCATGGAGTAAATTTTACAAATGAGTGTTCCCAGCACAGAGCTTCCAATGACAGGGGCACATATCAGGAATTCAGGCATGGAGGTCAGCATGACAAGTTCATGACATGATATTTCCATTCATTAATTTGTCCCAATGTAGACTAAAAAGGCAAAATGTAAGAGAGGGCTGAGACCCTGCACACAAACTATGCGCTAGGCTTATCAGGGCTCTGGCTTTGATATAGATTAGGTGGCTGCCCCACAATGTGGTTGGAATGACTGAGCAGAGCTTCAGCCACACAGTGCCTGTTTAAAATGGGTGCTAAAGGGTGCCATTAAAAGAGTGTGAATAAATTGGGCAACCTCTGACTCCCCTGCCCCTCCTTACCAGATGCTTCCCAAGCCCTCAATGCTCCCTGCTGTGTGTTCATTGTTTCTCTCCTCCAACGTACTGGACGTTTGCACTTTGCACAACAGTCAGCTGCTGCTCCTTGTGTGACATGACCTTCTCCATCTTGGTTGTGAATAATACATACTATTGAGTGCTTCTCTTCATTAAATTCACTAACTCAAGGGCTTACGCAAAATAAAATACTTACCTTTTGATTTGACTCTGCAGTTGTGGAATATTGCACAAATTAATCATTATTGACTTTTAAAAAGGCTTTAATAAGTAAAATTTGGACTTTTTCTCACTTTACACTGGCCTTTTTTTAATGTCTTTTTTGGATGATTTAAATATTCTAAACATGGATGAATTGTACATTGGCGCTACCTGACAACAATGCAGCACTTTTTATTCACATGGGCCCTGAATTTCCACAGGGGTTATCCCAATTTCCCACTGGTGAAACCCCCACTGAAACAGACATCTTCAGCAATTTACTCTGCTGCTTCAAAGGTCACACCAGGAGAACCCTCATGAAATTTCAGGACCGTGTACTTTTATTAGCAAGGTTCTCAAAGAGAGAAGTGCCAGATCAGAGTGTTTCTTTCCTTGAAGGATTTGATTTTGGTTTTCTTTTCCTCTTCCAGTTAGAAAGAAGCCCTGGCAAAGCATATTGTTCATGAACCATTGGAAACAGAAGGCTCAAATGACCATTTCTCATCTCATGCTTTCTTAAGTTTTCATCCTGGACTATTCTAATAAATGGGTACAATGAATGAGGTATGACTGTACAACAGAGAGATAAGATGACCACAACAAATCTTCCCTTTTGTTAAAAAGAAATAAGAAAAATATCTACTGCTATTTGAACGTCTGCTATGCTGTGATTATATTGGCTGAAATATGATGTGATGCAACCTTCTATTTTTGTCCAGATGTAACTGTAGACAGTAGGAGCTCAATTGTACATTAAAGGAATAAGATTATCAACCATTTTCAATTTTGTCTTAAAATATAATTCTGAGTACAAAGTTCCTTAGATTACTGAAATCTACTTTAGAAAAAGAAGAACGTGCATTTATACAGTGTCTTATACATACTCAGGGTGTCCTAAAGTGCTTCACAGTGAATTAATTTTTTTTGAAGAGTAGGCAAACATGGCAATCTATTTGCATACAGCGAGATCCCACAAACAGCAATGAAATACTCACCAATTCATCTCTTTTGGTGATGTTTGCTGAGGGGCGAATGTTGACCAGGATACCCTACTCTTTTTCGAACAGATTTATGTTGACCTGAAAGGGTAGACGGGGCCTCAATTTAACGTCTAATCTGAAAGACTTTAATTAGAACAGCGGGAGTCATTTTACGAGTTCAGAGTGTAAGGCAGCTCCTAATATGTGCTGCCAGTGGACCAAGTTCCCCCACACCAATGTGTACTCAGAAACTGACCTCAATATTTAATGGATGAATTATATAAACAGTTACTATAAATGTGGGAGAGAGAACAGGAATGTGACTTTCTGCTTACTACGTTGGGGTTCGAAGTAACAACAGCAACAACTTGCATTTATATAGTGCCTTTAATGTAGCAAAATCATCCCAAGGCACTTCGCAGGAGTGTCATCAAACAAAATCTGACACTGAGGAACATAAAGAGATATTAGGAAAGGTGACCTAAAGCTTGGTCAAAATCGGGGATGCGGAATCGGCCAGAACTGGAGGAGCACAGAAATCTCGGAGGGTTGTAGGGCTGGAAGAAGTTTCAGAAATAGGGAGGTGTGGGGCCATGGAGAGATTTAAAAATGGGAATTTTAAAATGGAGGCGTAGCCGAACCAAAAGCCAATGTAGGCCAGCGAGCACAGTGGTGATGGGTGAACTGGACTTACATCGAGTTATATCGAGTTTACAGCACAGAAACAGGCCATTCGGCCCAACTGGTCTATGTTGACATTTATGCTCCACATGAGCCTCCTCTCACCCTCTTTATCTAAACTCTATCAGCACACCCTTCTATTCCTTTCTCCCGCATGTGCTTAACTAGCTTCTCCTTAAATGTATGTATGTTATTTGCCTCAACTACTCCTTGTGGTAGAGCATTCCACATTCCTATCACTCTTTGGGTAAAGAAGTTTCTCCTGAATTCCCTATTGGATTTCTTAGTGACTATCTTACATTGATGACCTCTAGTTTTGGTCTCCCCCACAAGTGGAAACATATTCTCTATGTCTACCCCATGAAACCTTTTCATTATCTTAAAAACCTCTATTAGATCATCCCTCAGTCTTTTCTTTTCTAGAGAAAAGAGCCCCAGCCTGTTCAGCCTTTTCTGATGAGTATATCTTCTCAGTTCTGGTATCATCCTTGTCGTTCTTTTTTGCGCCTTCTCCAATGCCTCTATATCCTTTTTATAATATGGAGACCAGAACTGTACACAGTACTCCAAGTGTGGCCCACCCAAGGTTCTATACAAGTTTAACATAGCTTCTCTGCTTTTCAACTCTATCCCTCTAGAAATGAACCCCAGTGCTTGGTTTGCCTTTTTTATGGCCTTATTAACCTGCGTCACCACTTTTAGTGATTTGTGTATCTGTACCCCTTTGTATCCCTTTGTTCTTCTACCCATTTAGACTCTTATTATCCAAGCAATATGTGGCCTCCTTAATCTTCCTACCAAAATGCACCACCTCACACTTACCTATATTGAAATTCATTTGCCAATTACATGCCCATTTTCCAAGTTTATTAATGTCTTCTTGCATTTTGATGCATTCTTCCGTTGTATTAACTATACCCCACAATTTGGTGTCATCCACAAATTTTGAAATTGTGCTTCCGATTCCCGAATCCAAATCGTTAATGTAAATTATGAACAACAGTGGTCCCAGTACCGATCCCTGTGGAACATCACTTCCCACCTTTTGCCAGTATGAGTAGGTACCCTTAACCCCTACTCTCTGTTTTCTGTTTTGTAGCCAGCTTGCTGTCCTTTTTGTTACCTGTCCCCTGACTTCACATAAGACTTGGTACAAGTTAGGATATGGGCAGCAGAGTTTTGGATGAGCTCAAATTTACGGAGGGTGGAAAGTGGGAGGCCGGCTAGGAGAGCAATAGAATAGTCGAGCCTGGAGGTACAAAGGCATGGATGAGAGTTACAGCAGCGGATCAGCTGAGGCAGGGGTGGAGATGGACGATATTACGGAGGTGGAAGTCGGCAGTCTTGGCGATGAGAGGATATGGGGTCGGAAGCTCAGCTCATAATCAAATACGACGACAAGGCTGTGAACTGTCTAATTCACCCTCAGACATTGGACAGGGAAGGGTTGGAGTCGGAGGTTAGGGAATGGAGTGGTGGGGCCCAAAGGCATTGGCTTCAGTCTTCCCAATATTTAAGTGGAGGAAATTTCTGCTCATCCAATATTGGATTTTGGACTAGCAGCATGACAAATCAAGGGCAGTGGATGGGTCGACAGAGGTGGTGGTGTCGTCAGCCCACATGTGGAATCTGATGTCATGTTTTCGGATGATGTCGCCAAGGGATAGCACGTAGATGAGAAATAGAAGGTGGCCAAGGATAGATCTTTGGGGGTCTTGAGAGGTAACGATGCAGGAGTGGTAAGGGAAGCCATTGCAGGAGATTTTCTGGCTATGACTGGAGAGATAGGAATGGATCCAGGCGAGGGCAGTCCCAACCAAGTGGACAACGGAGAGGCGTTGGAGGAGGATGGTGTAGTCAACTGTGTCAAAGACTGCAGATAGGTCAAGAAGGATGAGAAGGGATAGTTCACCCTGGTCACAGTCACATGGGATGTAATTTGTGGCATTGTTAAGGACCATTTCAGTACTTTGGCAGGGTTGGAAAACTGATTGGAGGGGTTCAAACATGGAGTTGCGGGAAAGATGGGCACAGATTTCTGAAGCGACAATACATTCAAGGACTTTGCAGAGGAAAGAGAGGTTGGAGATGGGGCGATAGTTTGCAAGGGCAGAGGGGTCAACTGTGCGTTTTTTGCGGAGGGGTGATGACAGCAGATTTAAAGGGGAGGGGGACAGTACCTGAGGAGAGGGAACCGTTAACAATATAAGCTAACATGGGGGCCAGGAAGGGAAGTTGGGTGGTCAGCAGTTTGGTGGGTTTCATAGACAGGATGTGCTCGGACAGGGCATGAGGGGACATCGGAGAGAAATTGGAGAAAGATGCAAGTTCAGGGCTAGGCAGGGGGGAACCTTGGGAAAAGTTTGGCTTGGTGGGCTGGGGGATGGAAGGGAAGTGATAGAGACAGCTGAACAAATAATGTCAATCTCGGTGACAAAGAAGTGCATGAGCTCCTCGCAATTGTTGTTGGAGGTGAGGGTGGAGAGGGCAGGGGAGAGGGGTTAGTAAAATGGTTGGTAGTGGAGAAGAGAAGCCGGGGGTTACCTTTGCATACCAGGATGACTCTGGAGTACTGAGCAGTTTTGGCAGAGGTGAGTAAGACCTGATAGTGTTTTTTGTGGTCCAGCCAGATTGTGGATAAACCAGTTGTCCACCATAAATGTTCAAGCCTGCATTCCATGGACTTAAGAGAGCAGAGATGGTGGTGGGGGGTGGGGGCTACTAGGGGAAACAACCAGGGTAAGAGAGAGTAAGGGTTTTAAGGAGGAGCATCTGCTCTGCAAGGAAGGTGAATTCTCATGAAATTCTGATTAGGATCTACACCCAGAAATGTTATTTCTTCACATTTACCGATGGGACCTGTTGTGCATTTCCACCATTTTCTGTTTTGATTTTGGGTAAATTCTATTGTGAAGGTTAGCGTAAATCACTATTTAAAGTTCTGTTTGCACATAAAAATGTTTCACCTCAGTGTTCAGATAAACGTTACCAGATTACAGAATTGCACCAGGTGGGGACATAGGAACATAGGAACAGGAATAGGCCATTTAGCCCCTCAAGCCTGTTCCACCATTCAGTGAGATCATGGCTGATCTGTGACCTAACTCCATTTACCCACCTTAGCCTCACATCCTTTAATACCTTTGGTTAACAAAAAATTATCAAACTCAGATTTAAAATTAACAATTGAACTAGCATCAACTGTTGTTTGTGGACGATAGTTCCAAACTTTTATCACCCTTTACGTGTAGAAGTGTTTCCTAACTTCATTCCTGAAAGTCCTGGCTCTAATTTTTAGGCTGTGTCCCCTAATCCTAGAATCTCCAACCAGCAGAAATAGTTTCTCTCTATCTACCCTATCAGTTCCGCTTAATACCTTGAAAATTTCGATCAAATCACTCCTTAATCTTCTAAATTCCAGGGAATACAACCCTAGTTTGTGTAATCTCTCCTCATAATTTAACCCTTGGAGCCCAGGTATCATTCTGGTAAATCTATGCTGCAATTCCCTCCAAGGCCAATATATCCTTCCTATGGTGCGGTGCCCAAAACCGAACATAATACTCCAGGTGTGGTCTAACCAGGGCTTTGTATAGCTGTAGCATAACTTCTACCCCCTTGTATTCTAGTCCTCTAGATATAATGGCCAGCATTCCATTAGCCTTTTTGATTATTTTTTGTACCTGTCCATGACATTTTAATGATCTATGTACATGGACCCTTAAGTCTCTTTGGACCTCCACTATTTCAAGCTTTTCACCATTTAGAAAGTACTCTGATCTGTCCTTTTTAGGTCCACTTTTAAGTGGATGACCTCACACTTGCCTACATTGAAATCCATTTGCCCATAGTTTTGCCCATTCACTTAACCTATTAATATCTCTCTGTACTTTTATCCTTACATGAACACTGCTTACAATGCTGCCTATCTTTGTCTTATCGACAAACTTGGATATGTGGCTCTCTATCCCGTCATCTAAGGCATTAATAAATACAGTGAATACTTGAGGCCCCAAAACAGATCCCTGTGGGACACCACTAGTCACATCCTGCCAATTTCAGTACCTGCCCATTATCCCTAATCTCTGTCTCCTGCCGCTCAGCCAATTTTCTAACCAGGTCAATAATTTGTCCTCAATTCCATGAGCTTCAACTTTAGCTAACGATCTCTTATGAGAGACTGTACCATGGCGAGCTGCCAACACGGGCATGAGTTTAACCCCGAAGAACAGGTGGGTTCGGGGTGGGGGGCAGTAAAAATTTAAAAAGTTGGGAACGGGAACGTGTCCCGGATCCAATGCGCCGATAAATGAGCTTCACCCAGACGCAATTAAAACCGACGGGATGACATTTAAAGGGGACATAAAATTAAGATCATTGAAGTACTTAAAGCAAATAAATTTGTGGAGATTGAGCAAACAAACTATTTTAACTTTGTCCGAACGTGTCTCCCATGGCCTCTGAAATACGCCATGGAAATGGAGGCAAGTTGCAGCCGGCAGCCGTTTGGACATTTAAACCAGTGATTGACAAATGGGGATAAAAGGTGAGTTTTTGCAGCAGGGCAAGCAATTGTCTCAGACAAACTTTTGGCTGCGAGTTCTTTGTGTTTAAACTCAGATTTCTTTGTTCACATATTTGCCTGCATTTTGGACACCCTCAAACTGACACCATCAGGATGGGGTGGAGGTGGGGGGGGCGCAATGGATATATTCAGCACTACATCTGAGGAGGAGACACATCACCATCCATGCCAGGCACCACGTGCAGTTCTGGGAGTTGCAGCTCCACAAGACAGAGGTCTGCAGAAGAGCAGAGAGGGAACAACGGAGGGGACAAGGTCGCAGGAGGCACTACCCATGTGAGAGGGTATACAGGGAGAGACTGATCTTCCTGGACCTCTCTGAGGATCAGTGCCTACGAAGCCTTAGAGTGAGTCACCAGGTGGTCCCAGACATCTGCAGGCTCCTTCATGCAGAGCTGCTCCTGGCTGGGCCTGGTGGCCATGCATTGCTTGTCGCAGTTAAAGTCACCACTGCCCTCAACTTCTTCACCCCAAGAACCTTCCAGGGCACTACCGGTGACATCACCAGGATCTCTCAGTCATCTGTCCATAAGTGCATATGACAGGTCACAAGTGGCTTGTTTGCCAGGGCATCTGACTACATCAACTTACCCATCGACGACATCAGCCAGACTGAGAGGGCAGCAGGTTTCAACTCGCTGGCTGGCTTCCCACGGGTACAAGGTGCAATTGATTGCACCACACTTAGCAATCTGAGCACCTCCACATGAGCCAGGAATGTTCATCAACCAAAAGGGATATCATTCCATTAATGCACAGCTGGTTTGTTACCACCGGACGAGGTTTCTGCAGGTGTGTGCCAGATTCCCGGGCAGCTGCCGTGATTCCTTCATTCTACGCAAATCCAACATCCTGGTCCTTTTCCACGCACAAGACACACTTAAGAGATGGCTTCTTGGAGGCAGGGGATACCCCCTGCAGATGTGGCTCATGACACCTGTGAGGTACCCCACCAGCGAGGCATAGAAGCCGTACAACGACAGTCACAGCATCACCAGGTCTGTCATTGAACAAGTCATAGGACTGCTGAAGATGCACTTCTAGTGCCTGGATCAATCTGGGGGTTCTCTTCAGTACTCACCAACGAGGGTGTGCAGAATAATAGTCGTGTGTTGCGTACTGCACCACATCGCTCAACAGAGAAGATTATCGGTGGATGAGGTCCCATGCGCTCCACAAGCAGCCATTCCGACCATCAATATTGAAGGAGAGGACAAGGAGGAGGAGGAGGAGGAGGATGAGGAGGATGAGGATGAGGAGGACGACGATTGGCGAGCCATTGGCAAAGCAGCATCTCATCTGGCTGCTCATCATGCTAGGGAGTCATTCATATTTGATAGATTCTCATAGGGAGATTTGAAAAGATACTACAGCCAAGTACTCAGACCACCTGTAATGACCACCCATCCATAACCACAACCCCCCCCCCCCCCCGCCCCCGCAAGATTGCACAAAAGAGTCATGCAACGAGACATACACCCAATGCAAACGCACCCATTGAGTGGCATCAACACGCCTTTCATGCGCAACCACATGTAAGGGCGCTTTCACGAAAAGGACTCAAGAATGGGCAAGACATGGTAATGGTGGTGAGAATCATAACATTTAATGTGATGTTAACATAAACCAAATATAAATGAAAAACATGACAGTCTGTCAGACACCCTGTGTCCCTTGGTGCATAGAAAACCGTTGACTTCCTCTTCCTACAACTTCTACGTGGTGCATCCCCTATGGCTGCAGCCGAGTTAGTGGCAGGTTGCTCAGATTCATGCCCGGACTGTTTAGATGCTTTCGGTCTACGACCTTTGGGTTTTGGAGCTCATGAGGGCCCCTCCAAAGACTGCACCTCCTGCACCTGTGCAGGGGCAGACTCGGCCATCTGGAGAGGATGCAGCATTGCAGGTACCAGTTGAGGGGGGAGGGGGGCAATGGGTGAGACGTGGGAGCGCTTTGAGGGACATCCCCACTTCCATGTCCCCTTTTGCCATCATCGCTCTCCTGGGCCAGGGCCACATCAATCCTAACACTCTGTTGAACAATAGTTTGTAGGATATGTGTAATGCCTTGTAAGGCCAGTGCTAGTGTATCTGTCTGCCCTCACTGAGGCAGCAGAATGTAGTTTGCCCTGAGTCCACACATCCTTTGCCAGGGCCTGAATGGATTCATTTATGAGCCGTGCTTGAAGCTCAATGGAGGCTGCCATTCTCTCCATCACAGACCTTCCTGCATTTACCTGCGCCGTCAATCCACCAGCGATGGAGTTGGACTCCTCCATCCTCTCCGCTATTGTGATGAGCGTGCATGGCACATTTTCCACTCCCTCGCGAAGTTTCTCCTGTAACTCTATCTTCTCCTTCTCAAGGATGGCCCCCAGGGTTCAACATCTGTGCCAAGCTAAGCAGAGCTTGGAGAGGAGTACGCCCACCGACTCGGACTCTCCACCTCTGTCCCTGCCACCAGTGTCTGCTCGTGCTCACTTGTGTGTGTCGATTCACCAGATGACAACCCAACTACCTCTCTAATAGGACCCACTGAAGTGTGAGTATCTGTGCTGATGCATGTTTCGCTAAGATGTGATGGTGCACCCTCAGAGGCAGGGACCTCCTCTAAGGAATTGCCCTTGACCACGCCTTCGGTCCGTGATGCCCTTGGAAGAGAACAT
Organism: Heptranchias perlo; assembly: GCF_035084215.1. Lineage (NCBI taxonomy): Eukaryota > Metazoa > Chordata > Chondrichthyes > Hexanchiformes > Hexanchidae > Heptranchias > Heptranchias perlo. The sequence continues at coordinate 108,964,245 of NC_090327.1, forward strand.
ACAGCAATATTAATAATCATTGCAGAAGTAATGTTGCGATGAACATACTGAGGTGTACAACAAATCAATCATTGATAACATCAGTCCATGTTCTATGTGAGGGACATTAAAGTTCTTTCACCAGATGTTTGCTGGGTGCCAGTCTTGGCATCCCCGGCGGCCAGGCACTCCATCGGTTTGGCTTATAGCCAAGACCTCCTCCTCTGCCTCGGTGAGGGCCCCTCCAGTCCTCGCCCTCTCCCTTGCATTTTGCACTGTCTTCTCCCAAACGGGAAGAAAGAACAGATGTGTGAGTGAGTGAGGGTAACATGGTCACTCAATGGATGTATTGCTTTGGGTCAGGATGACAATGAAGCAGATACATCAGAGGGTGACTATCAGACAGATTGCTCACATTGCATCAGGATTGGGGAGAGGGGGAGAGATGGGTACACAAATGGGGGGTGAAGAAGTGCACAGAAAGTGAGGGTGAATCAAGACTGAGTTTTGAGTGGGTGTGAGGAGTGATGTGATGGAGTCGGCTTTGCAGGGCAATGTGAGGTGGGGGGGGGGGGTGGAATGCAGTGGGGTACTGTTCACCACGGAATGCAGGTCAATCAGTAACTGTACTCACTTTTCCTGACCTGGTTAGGTCATTAAATCTCTTTCTGCACTGAAGCCACGACCGGAGCACCATGCTTCTGCTGCAGACCTGGTCTGCCAAATCCAGCCACGCCTTCTTCATGACAGACCCAGGCTTCTTCCTCCTGTCTGCTGGATAAAGCACCTCCCTCCTGCTTCTCACTACGCCCACCAATGTCTCCAGGGCGGCATCGGAGAACCTGGGAACTGGCTTGGCTCTGGAACGTGATTTTAGCCTTCTTTCTCCTTCAAACTGCATTGTTGGAGCGGCCCTTTAAATAGTGGGCTTTAAACACATCATGGTGTCCTCCCGCTGCGCAGCTTGAGGACGCGAAACCCGGAAGGTCCGTTAAGTGGCTTCAATTGAGTCGCGATCGCACGGGAAACCGCACAATTTTTTTCTCCGTGTTTCCCACCCAATTATTGACCCCCCCCCCCCCCGCTAAGATCCCACCGCCATTTTAAAATCATATCCCAGGTGTGTCTGCAGCTCACCGGTCTGATGTGAGCCTTGGGCCTACCCTTTCTGGCACAGGGATTGTTTCTGTGCAGAATTCACAGTGACAGGCTATTTTTTAGGCCAAAATCTTTGCTCCTTTTTATGCAATCAGCCTCAGAGGTTTGAAAACAGAAACAAAGATTAACCAGCAGTTTAAGTTTTCAAAATTATGTGCATCACCTGATTGTTCATTCAAAATCATATTTAAATTAGCTTCTTGGGTAGTTCTGGCTTTCTTTATACTTATAATGGTAAATTTTCCCAGTCCTTATCCATGCCCATGTACCTTGGACAGTGTGTGTTAGAAACACGCAAACTCAATGGACAAAAACGAGCGGGCAGCGGGCCTAAGATTTTCTGTCACTCAGACCCATGATTTTGTGGATTTTTTGAAGACTTGCATTTGTGGTGGAGATGGTACTTTGCCACTGATCAAGACTTAGATGATCTACCCTACAATCATTTATTGAAACAACCAGACTCCGTGATTTTTGATTTATAATCAAGAAGAATGAAAATAGAACAGTGTCGTAGTCGACATTGAAAGAAAAAGCTGAGTATGTCAATGCCATCTCCAGAACCCACAGAACTCGGCAGAAGGCAAGGAACAAAATGACAGATCTCAAGGAATTTGCCCTGATAAGTCAAGACTTATGAAATGTACCTGCTATAAGTGAACTTACAAGAATGTCAGCCCTGCCAATCTTGTCACCACTTCCTGTTTCTCTATGAAAAGCCATATGAATATTTCAACTGGTGCAGCACTCGCATAAGAAAACCAGTTCATCAAAGGAGAAAGATATTTAAGCGTGGGAAAGATGCAGCTATGAAGTGCAAATGCCAATCTATATGCACAGCAATAATTGCAAAAGTAGGGGGCATGAGGGCACCAGACAAGTTGGCAAGAAGCTAAATGAGCCATGTATGTGGGGACAAAGGGCAAGGATCTTGAATTCAGTGTTTTTTTGGCAAGGGGAACAAATGGAGGTTGTCAAGGATGGATGATAGGGGATCAGCCTTAAAGAGTAATTTTCTGAATTTGCACCAGAATTTCCTAAACTCGCTCTTGGCTGCTGAGATATCTCATTGGAGAGCAAAACGCTGGAGAATCATTAGTATGGGAAAGGATGTGGGAGGCACAGTTTTTGTCATGAGTTACACCACTTTTCTCATGAGGTGGTACTCAGAAGGTTGGCAAGAAGAGTGTTGGAGAGAGGTCTAAGTGTCTCACAGGCACAAAAGGAAATCACGCCGACAGTATTCATTGAACACACAATGGTAGAAATCAGCACACTGCACTAGATTTGCACATTGGGCTGGTAATTTCTGCATCATTGCTTTGAACAAAGCAGGACCACAGCAAAAGCTGGGAAAAGAAGGAACTTGAGGAAAAGTGTAGTAAAGTTAGGACAAAATGGTTTGTGGAAACTTAATTTGCATATGTGTATTGATGGTTTATTAAGTGTTTATTGAGTTGATTTATTGAGTCGAATGGGCCTATACTCTCTGGAGTTTATAAGAATGAGAGGTGATCTCATTGAAACATATAAGATTCTAAGCGGGCTTGACAGGGTGGATGTGGAGAGGATGTTTCCCCTGGCTGGAGAGTCTAGAACTAGGAGCCATAGTCTTGGGATAAGCAGTTGGACATTTAGGACTGAGATGAGGAGGAATTTCTTCACTCAGAGGGTTGTGAATCTTTGCAATTCTCTACCCCAGAGGGCAGTGGATGCTCAGTCATTGAATATATTCAAGACTGAGATTGATAGATTTTTGGACTCTGGGTGAATCAAGGGAAATGGGGATCGGGTGGGAAAGTGGAGTTGAGGTCAAAGATCAGCCATGATCTTAATGAATGGCAGAGCAGGCTCGAGGGGCCGTATGACCTACTCCTACTCCTGTTTCTTATGTTTCTTATGGGTCAGTGTTGGTACTTACTGAAAGGCATCTTGGACTAATGTCCACTAGTCTTCCTGACTTCACTGGTGGTTCTGCAGCTATTTCTTTGCTCACATTCGCACCCTACTGCTCTGCTAATGTTTCATCGTTTTAGCCTTTTTCCACGGTGAGGCCTCTTCGCAGAGCAAAGTTAGACAAAGCTTAACTCAGTTAGTAGCACTCCTGCCCCTGAGTCAGAAGGTTGAAGTCCCATTGTCTTTGAGTTAGAAGGTACAAGTCCCATTATCCAAAATGTGCACAAAATCTATGCTGACACCTCTAGGTCCTGTCTTTTGGATGAGATGTCAAATTGAGGTTCTACCTGTTCAGCTGGACATTAAAGATCACATAGCATTATTTAACGAAAAGCATGGAGTTCTCCGACTGTCCTCCCTCTCTCGTACTGTTTGTAATGTCTCCCACCTTCGAAAGACACTTATTTTTTTTAATGTTTCTTCCCCCTCCTGACCCTCTTCCCTTTCTCCCACCTGGCTTGGTGTCCTCGCATTGGCCACTGCCCTGTAAAGTGCTCTGGGATGATTATCTGTACACAATGAGAGTTATAGAAATGTTAGTAGTTTTCCTTACCAACTTCTCCCAAACACATCTATGAATAGATCGAAATAGATTAATTTTATTGCTGTTTGTGGGATATTGCTGTGTGCAAAATGAACATGGTTCATCCACATAATACAATTCATTTTATGTGAAGTGCTTTGGAACATTCCTGAGAGATGTGATAAGGTGCTATATAAATGCAAATTTTTTCTTTCTTGATGAAGGTATCACCTGATTGGCCCAGATATTTGAAATGCTTTTTCAATCATCCTGATTGTAGAATGAGCTTTATTTTACCTGTAATCTTCTTCTGCCCATGTCTATCATGAGTCATAACTGCAGAGGATGCCTTAGTCTTCAAAGAGGCATCTTCCGTTCTTCTCCTTCAAATAACTGAGTTTAAGGTGGTGCAGATGACTGCTTTAAAATGAAGGCATCATAGTAAATCATGGAGAAGTGGTGATTTATCTGCTTTATTTTCTGCTGGTAGCACCATTCTAGTTGCATTTGGTAAAAGCCTGTGCAATTCATATAGAGTGTTACACTGCCTACGGGCGGGTGGGGGTCCAAATTCCATCATGGATGTAATCAATGATTTCCTGGATTATTAGGAAGCCAGCAGACCTGTATAAATGTGTACTCTTATTGGGCTGGTCAGTTGGGAAAGTAATGAAATTCTTGGACCTACAGTATGAGGCATCTGGCACTTCCTTGACACTGCACATATTACCAGTGCTTGCTTGGGACAATGCTGATGCATAGAAATTTAGGGTCACTGTGACTTTCATGGTTATCTGAGCTGAGCTTCCGACCCCATACCCTCTCCATCACCAAGGCAGCCTACTTCCACCTCCGTAACATCGCCCGTCTCAGCCCCTGCCTCAGCTCATCTGCTGTTGAAACCCTCATCCATGCCTTTGTTACCGCTAGGCTTGACTATTCCAATGTGCTCCTGTCCGGCCTCCAACCTTGCACCCTCCATAAACTTGAGCTCAGCCAAAAGTCTGCTGCCTGTATCCCAACTTGCACCAAGTCCAGTTCACCCATCACCCCTGTGCTCGCTGACCTACATTGGCCCACAGTCCAGCAGTGCCTTGATTTTAAAATTTGCATCCTTGTTTTCAAATCCCTCCATGGCCTCACTCCTCCTCTAGTTCATCCACATAATACAATTCATTTTATGTGAAGTGCTTTGGAACATTCCTGAGAGATATGATAAGGTGCTATATAAATGCAAATTTTTTCTTTCTTGATGAAGGTATCACCTGATTGGCCCAGATATTTGAAATGCTTTTTCAATCATCCTGATTGTAGAATGAGCTTTATTTTACCTGTAATCTTCTTCTGCCCATGTCTATCATGAGTCATAACCTCCGAGATCTCTGCGGTCCTCCAATTCTGGCCTCTTGCTCATCTCCGATTTTCTTCGCTCCACCATTGGCTGCCGTGCCTTCAGCTCCCCAGGTCCCAAGCTCTGGAATTCCCTCCACAAATCTCTCCATCTCCCTACCTCTCTCCTCCTTTCAGACAGTCCTTAAAACCTACCTCTTTGACCAAGCTTTTGATCAACTGTCCTACCATCTCCTTATGTGGCTCAGTGCCAAATTTTGTTTGATAATACTCCTGTGAAGCACGTTGGGATGTATTACTATGTTAAAGGTGCTATATAAATGCAAGTTGTTGTCATTGTTACCGCATTGCTGTATGGATAATTGACCATATCTGTGCCATTGATGAAATGGCATAGCTCTGTTCAAATCGACTTTGCTTACCCTCAGTTGTCTGAGGTGCTGACCCCTTGACATTGTCAGTAGATTTGAAGTATTGCACAGGGGTTTTTCCTTCATTGTAGGTCATGTGGGTTATCTTACATCATGGACTGCTTTTTCCCGTTCTTGATGGTCCTTCTCAGCCAAGCGCAACTGAAGTACTGAAGGTAATGCCCATTGTATTCCAAATGCTCTAAGTATTAGCTCTGTTCTATAGCAGATCAACTGTCAATAAAGTAAAGCAACCTCCGCCAATGGGAATCAGAAAATGGGTGGAAATTTTGCCCAACTGGAACTCCTCCTAATTTGCGCTGCTACCCATTATCTGGTGGATAGTACAAGGAGGCAGAAACACACCAGGAATGCAGCGCAAGCTCCTGCCATCTTAGGCCCGCCCGCACCATTCCTAAGTTTGGGGGGGGGGGGGGGGCTAAATTGGCCCTTAAAATGTCCCTTCATTTTCACGCAATTTTCAACTTTCACCACTGCTGTGCTACCTAGACCAGTCCAAATCTGCACCTGAAGCTATGTTAATGGACTGACATCAGAAAATTGAGTGCAAACAGCACACTTCCACTTGAGTCTGATAACCATTCTGGAGTAAATTATACCAATTGAGGAAAATCTAAGCTTGTGGGAATTAAGTTGGTTTTGGACGTTGGCGGAACACGGGTGCTGGAAAGCGGCAGCTCCGATTTTCACTCCATCCAATTATTTTCCATTTGAAGTCAATAGTAAAGGAAATCAGGTGAGGCATAAAAAGGGCTGCTGATTTGCTATCGCCCATTTCGCACTACCGCTGAAGACCATTTTCACCTGTTATACGTCCTCATGCTAATGAAGTAGCAGGATTTCATGAGCAGCAGCAAATGCTCCCACGGGACAAACACAATGGATGGAATACCCTTATTAAATATTACCAGAATGACAAAAAGTGGGAGATATAGAGATAAGTATGATTAGAGACTAAAAACAGAAATTTCTTTTTTTGAGTCAGTTGAAATCATTAATCATTGAGCAATTACTTCCTGACATCACCCCTGAATAGCCTACCTCTAATTTTAAGGTTATTCCCCTTTGTTCTGGACTCCCCCACCAGAGGAAATAGTTTCTCCCTATCTACCATATCAACTCCTAAAATCATCTTAAACACATCAATTAGATCATCCCTTAGTCGTCTGTGCCCAATGGAATACAAGCCTGGTCTATGCAACCTGTCCTAATAATTTAACCCTTTTAGCCCCGGTATCTTTCTGGTGAATTTGCACTGCACCCCCTCCAAGGCCAATAAATCCTTCCAGAGATGTGGTGCCCAGAACTGAATGCACTACTCCAGATCCAGTCCAACCAGAGCTTTATACAACTGTAGCATAACTTCCACCCCTTTATAGTCCAGCCCCCTTGAGATAAAGGTTAACATTCCATTAGCCTTTATAATTATTTTTAATTATGTTTACCATTTACTCCTGACTATTAGTCCCACCCACGGAGATAAGGGCAAATCAGTATCATGCGATTTACACTCAGTTGAAACAACTTGATTGATATTAATGGTGATAGCACAGGTAGTGGAATGATGTAAATATCGAGCAATCTGAATGTTCAGCTAGCATGGAAATAAAAAATGATCCTGTTAATTTATTTCAAACAATGTTCTTGATAATAACAGTGACTACACTTCAAAAGTAGTTCATTGGGTGTGAAGTGCTTTAGGACATCCTGAGGGCATAAAAGGTGCTATATAAATGCAAATTCTTTCCTTCTTGACATTAGAGGATGCTTTTCAGAGCTTTTAGAATCCGATCCTCATTGTTATCCGATCATTTCTTGATCAACAGATTTTGTAGATTCAGTTTTTCTTTACAAAACACTCCTGTCTGAACAGAGTCCATTCTTTGTTTATAGGCTTCATTACAGTAAAGAAGTTGCATTTATATAACATCTTTCATTACTTTAGGATGTCCCAAAGTGCTTCATAGCGTATTAATTACTTTTGAAGTGAAGTCACTGTTGTAATGTAGGCAAACACAGCAACTAATTTGCATGTAGCAAGGTCCCATAAACAGCAATAAGATAAATGACCAGATCATTTGTTTTTTAGCGATGTTGGTAGAAAGATAAATGCTGGCCAGGACACCCTTCTCTTCTTCGAATAGTGCCAGGGGATCTTTTATGTCCATGCTGAGAGGGCAGACTAACATCTTATCCAAAAGACGGCACCTCTGACAGTGCATATCAATCCTTAGTGTAAAGTCACTGATGGTCGCATCCCAACTGTCCACATTTTGAACAGATTGGACTTATATGTTCTGAGTTATAAGGGAAATTAACTATTTTGTAATTTACTTATTTGCATATGCAAAAGCTGAACTGACTTAACCTAATAGCATGAACTTATTCTCAAAGTTTCCTAAAAGTAAGCCTTCAGATTTCAATTATTATGATTCAGTTGGCTGTATGAATCATTAAATAACTTAACCCTTAAAGGCAAGTGGAACACAGAACTAGCTGCGCCTCTAGCCAAGCTGTTGCAGTACAGCTACAACACTGGCATCTACCCGACAATGTGGAAAATTGCCCAGGTATGTCCTGTCCACAAAAAGCAGGACAAATCCAATCCGGCCAATTACCGCCCCATCAGTCTACTCTCAATCATCAGCAAAGTGATGGAAGGTGTTGTCGACAGTGCTGTCAAGCGGCACTTACTCACCAATAACCTGCTCACCGATGCTCAGTTTGGGTTCCGCCAGGACCACTCGGCTCCAGACCTCATTACAGCCTTGGTCCAAACATGGACAAAAGAGCTGAATTCCAGAGGTGAGGTGAGAGTGACTGCCCTTGACATCAAGGCAGCATTTGACCGAGTGTGGCACCAAGGAGCCCTAGTAAAATTGAAGTCAATGGGAATCAGGGGGAAAACTCTCCAGTGGCTGGAGTCATACCTGGCACAAAGGAAGATGGTAGTGGTTGTTGGAGGCCAATCATCTCAGCCCCAGGGCATTGCTGCAGGAGTTCCTCAGGGCAGTGTCCTAGGCCCAACCATCTTCAGCTGCTTCATCAATGACCTTCCCTCCATCATAAGGTCAGAAATGGGGATGTTCGCTGATGACTGCACAGTGTTCAGTTCCAATCGCAACCCCTCAGATAATGAAGCAGTCCGAGCCCGCATGCAGCAAGACCTGGACAACATCCAGGCTTGGGCTCATAAGTGGCAAGTAACATTCGCGCCAGGCAAGTGCCAGGCAATGACCATCTCCAACAAGAGAGAGTCTAACCACCTCCCCTTGACATTCAACGGCATTACCATCGCCGAATCCCCCACCATCAACATCCTGGGGGTCACCATTGACCAGAAACTGAACTGGACCAGCCATATAAATACTGTGGCTACGAGAGCAGGTCAGAGGCTGGGTATTCTGCGGCGAGTGACTCACCTCCTGACTCCCCAAAGCCTTTCCACCATCTACAAGGCACAAGTCAGGAGTGTGATGGAATACTCTCCACTTGCTTGGATGAGTGCAGCTCCAACAACACTCAAGAAGCTCGACACCATCCAAGATAAAGCAGCCCGCTTGATTGGCACCCCATCCACCACCCTAAACATTCACTCCCTTCACCACCGGTGCACAGTGGCTGCAGTGCGTACCATCCACAGGATGCACTGCAGCAACTCGCCAAGGCTTCTTCGACAGCACCTCCCAAACCCGCGACCTCTACCACCTAGAAGGACAAGAGCAGCAGGCGCATGGGAACAACACCACCTGCACGTTCCCCTCCAAGTCACACACCATCCCGACTTGGAAATATATCGCCGTTCCTTCATAGTCGCTGGGTCAAAATCCTGGAACTCCCTTCCTAACAGCACTGTGGGAGAACCGTCACCACACGGACTGCAGCGGTTCAAGAAGGCGGCTCACCACCACCTTCTCGAGGGCAATTAGGGATGGGCAATAAATGCTGGCCTCGTCAGCGACGCCCACATCCCATGAACGAATTTTAAAAAATCTGATTATACAACAGTCAGTTGAGGTGATTTTCCCATGATTCTAAGCTCTTTCTGGTTTTGCACCATTTTATTCAGATACAAAAATTACTGAAATGAAGACATAGAGCAGAACATAAGAACACAGGACCAGGAGTAGGCCATTCAGCCCCTCGAGCCTGCTCCGTCATTCATTTAGGTCATGGTTGATCTGTACCTCAACGCCATTTACCTGCCTTAGCTCCATATCGCTTGATATCCTTACCTAACATCCTTTCTGGAGGAATATTGCTTTCTTTCCAAATACTGACAATAGGTCCGCTGTTAATATTTTAACAGACAAAAAAAGTGAGTAAAATTATTCAGTGACCATCTCGGACCCTGACTCCCACCCCCACCAAAAACTAAAATTTGAGAATTGAAAAGCAACCCCATGTTCCCGGAAAAGAACAAAGCTATTCATTTTCTATAGATTAAACATAAGAAATGTCTGGGATTTTCACTGATCCGAATCTTGGTGCAAGTCCCACTGAAAGCAATGGCCCACTCCTGACCCTGGCCGATTTTCTGGGATCAGGGCTATTTAATTTAATTTGGTGGGCTCCCAGCAGAATTCCTACCTCCATTAGGTAGGCCAGCGAGGGGGAGGGGGAGGGAAATGGCTGTGGCAGACGTCAGTCTGGCAGCCTCCTGCCCCAAATCTTAGTCATTTTTTTCCCCAGAAATGATCACTGTAGCCTGCGCAATCGATTGCCAGAAGTAGAGCAGTTCCCGAAGAATTTCCTGCCCACATCCATTGGAGCTATGAGGGCTCCCAATCACTCTTTCCCACTCTCTCATAATAGGGACACACAAGTCAATCCTGGTGGGGTCCACTGGGCTGAAAAGTTTGGACAGCATTGGCCCCTACACTTGTTTGATCAATTCTTTCCCTTCCTTTCTTCTGAAAGTGCTCACATTTGCTGAGGTGCAGATCCATGGACATCAGCCTTACTCTGGCATCTTGTCCGAGTAGCCATTGCTCATGCCAAAGTCTTGGCATGCAATTTGACTGCAGGGGTATTGCAGCCGACTCCAATCATTCAGTGTCCACACGTACACTTTGCAGCACGATTCACCTTATGGTGATCAAAAGCAGAAAAACTGTATGATTTTTCCCCTCCCTTGCCTGATGGCACTGAGGCAGACTGCAGCATTGAGAATTCCAGAGCTGACCCAGATTTATCATTATTTATGCACATCTGCCTTTCAGGGATCCAGTATAATGGCTTTCAGTTTCTGGGATTGGTTTCGTTGAGCTTAGCTACCGACTTCATCGTGTGCACGAAGTGAAACAAATAGACATCAATCACAGACCTGTGAAAGTATACAAATAAAAACACTGCAGTATATCGATCACAGACCTGTGAAAGCATACAAATAAAAACATTGCAGTATATCGTTCACAGACCTGTGAAAGTATACAAATAAAAACACTGCAGTATATCGATCACAGGCCGGTGAAAGTATACAAATAAAAACACTGCAGTATATCGATCACAGACATGTGAAAGTATACATATAAAAACACTGCAGTATATCGATCACAGGCCGGTGAAAGTATACAAATAAAAACACTGCATATTATCGATCACAGACCTGTGAAAGTATACATATAAAAACACTGCAGTATATCGATCACAGACCTGTGAAAGTATACAAATAAAAAAACTGCAGTATATCGATCACAGACCTGTGAAAGTATACAAATAAAAACACTGCAGTATATCGTTCACAGACCTGAAAGTATACATTTAAAAACACTGCAGTATATCGATCAGAGGCCGGTGAAAGTATACAAATAAAAAAACTGCAGTATATCGATCACAGACCTGTGAAAGTATACATGTAAAAACACTGCAATATATCAATCACCGGCAGGTGAAAATATTCATATAAAAATACTGCAGTATATCGATCACAGGCCGATGAATGTATACAAATAAAAACACTGCAGTATATCGATCACAGGCCAGTGAAAGTATACAAATAAAAACACTGCAGTATATCGATCACAGGCCGATGAATGCATACAAATAAAAACACTGCAGTATATCGATCACAGAGCGGTGAAAGTATACATATAAAAACACTGCAGTATATCGATCACAGGCCGATGAATGTATACAAATAAAAACACTGCAGTATATCGATCACAGAGCGGTGAAAGTATACATATAAAAACACTGCAGTATATCGATCACAGGCCAATGAATGTATACAAATAAAAACACTGCAGTATATCGATCACAGGCCGGTGAAAGTATACAAATAAAAACACTGCCGTATATCGATCACAGGCCGGTGAAAGTATACATATAAAAACACTGCAGTATATCGATCACAGACCAATGAAAGTATACATATAAAAACACTGCAGTATATCGATCACAGAACTGTGAAAGTATACATACAGAAACACTGCAGTATATCGATCACAGACCTGTGAAAGTATACAAATAAAAACACTGAAGTATATCGTTCACAGGCCAGTGAAAGTAGACGTATAAAAACACTGCAGTATATCGATCACAGGCCGGTGAAAGTATTCATATAAAAACACTGCAGTATATTGATCACAGGCTGGTGAAAGTATACAAATAAAAACACTGCAGTATATCGATGAGAGGCCGGTGAAGTATTCATACAAAAACACTGCAGTATATCGATCACAGGCCAGTGAAAGTATACATATAAAAACACTGAAGTATATTGTTCACAGGCCGGTGAAAGTATTCATATAAAAACACTGCAGTATATCGATCACAGGCTGGTGAAAGTATACATATAAAAACACTGCAGTATATCGATCACAGACCAATGAAAGTATACAAATAAAAACACTGCAGTATATCGACCACAGACCGGTGAAAGTATACATATAAAAACACTGCAGTATATCAATCACAGGCCAGTGAAAGTATACATATAAAAACACTCTAGTATATCAATCACAGGCCAGTGAAAGTATACATACAAAAACACTCTAGTATATCAATCACAGGCCAGTGAAAGTATACATATAAAAACACTGCAGTATATTGATCACAGGCCTGTGAAAGTATACAAATAAAAACACTGTAGTATATCGATCACAGGCCAGTGAAAGTATACATATAAAAACACTGCAGTATATCGATCACAGGCCTGTTAAAATATACATACAAAAACACTGCAGTATATCGATCACAGTCCGGTGAAAGTATACATATAAAACACTGCAGTATATCGATCACAGGCCAGTGAAAGTATACAAATAAAAACACTGCAGTATTTCGATCACAGGCCGGTGAAAGTATACATACAAAAACACTCTAGTATATCAATCACAGGCCAGTGAAAGTATACAAATAAAAACACTGCAGTATATCGATCACAGACCTGTGAAAGTATACATACAAAAACACTCCAGTATATCAATCACAGGCCAGTGAAAGTATACAAATAAAAACACTGCAGTATATCGATCACAGACCTGTGAAAGTATACATATAAAAACACTGCAATATATCAATCACAGGCCAGTTAAAGTATACATATAAAAACACTGCAGTATATTGATCACAGGCCTGTGAAAGTATATATATATAACAACACTGCAGTATATTGATCACAGGCCTGTGAAAGTATACATACAAAAACACTGTAGTATATCAATCACAGGCCAGTTAAAGTATACATATGAAAACACTGCAATATATCGATCACAGGCCTGTGAATGTATACATATAAAAACACTGCAGTATATTGATCACAGGCCTGTGAAAGTATACATATAAAAACACTGCAGTATATCGATCACAGGCCGGTGAACGTATACATATAAAACACTGCAGTATATCGATCACAGGCCAGTGAAAGTAGACATATAAAATCACTGCAGTATATCGATCAGAGGCCGGTGAAAGTATACATACAAAAACACTGCAGTATATCGATACTATGCCGATGAATGTATACATATAAACACACTGCAGTATATCAATCACCGGCAGGTGAAAATATTCATATAAAAATACTGCAGTATTTCGATCACAGTCCGGTGAAAGTATACATATAAAAACACTGCAGTATATCGATCACAGACCAATGAAAGTATACATTTAAAAATACTGCATTATATCGATCACATGCCAGTGAAAGTATACAAATAAAAACACTGCAGTATATCGATCACAGACCAATGAAAGTATACATATAAAAACACTGCAGTATATCGATCACAGACCAATGAAAGTATACATATAAAAACACTGCAGTATATCGATCACAGTCCTGTGAAAGTATACATACAAAAACACTCCAGTATATCAATCACAGGCCAGTTAAAGTATACATATAAAAACACTGCAGTATATTGATCACAGGCCTGTGAAAGTATATATATATATAACAACACTGCAGTATATTGATCACAGGCCTGTGAAAGTATACATACAAAAACACTGCAGTATATCGATCACAGGCCGGTGAAAGTATACATATAAAAACACTGCAGTATATCGATCACAGACCGGTGAAAGTATACATATAAAAACACTGCAGTATATCGATCACAGGCCAGTGAAAGTATACATATAAAAACACTGCAGTATATTGATCACAGGCCTGTGAAAGTATACATATAAAAACACTGCAGTATATCGATCACAGGCCTGTGAAAGTATATATATATATAACAAAACTGCAGTATATTGATCACAGGCCTGTGAAAGTATACATACAAAAACACTGTAGTATATCAATCACAGGCCAGTTAAAGTATACATATGAAAACACTGCAGTATATCGATCACAGGCCAGTGAAAGTATACATATAAAATCACTGCAGTATATCGATCAGAGGCCGGTGAAAGTATACATACAAAAACACTGCAGTATATCGATACTATGCCGATGAATGTATACATATAAACACACTGCAGTATATCGATCACCGGCAGGTGAAAATATTCATATAAAAACACTGCAGTATATCGATCACAGAGCGGTGAAAGTATACATTTAAAAATACTGCATTATATCGATCACAGGCCAGTGAAAGTATACAAATAAAAACACTGCAGTATATCGATCACAGACCAATGAAAGTATACATATAAAAACACTGCAGTATATCGATCACAGTCCTGTGAAAGTATACAAATAAAAACACTGCAGTATATCGATCACAGGCCAGTGAAAGTATACATATAAAAACTCTGTAGTACATCGATCACAGGCCGGTGAAATTATACATATAAAAACACTGCAGTATATCGATCACAGACCTGTGAAAGTATACATTTAAAAATACTGCAGTATATCGATCACAGGCCTGTGAAAGTATACATACAAAAACACTGAAGTATATCGTTCACAGGCCAGTGAAAGTAGTCGTATAAAAACACTGCAGTATATTGATCACAGGCCGGTGAAAGTATTCATATAAAAACACTGCAGTATATCGATCACAGGCTGGTGAAAGTATAAAAATAAAAACACTGCAGTATATCGATCACAGACCAATGAAAGTATACAAATAAAAACACTCTAGTATATCAATCACAGGCCAGTGAAAGTATACATATGAAAATACTGCAGTATATCGATCACAGGCCTGTGAAAGTATACATATAAAAACACTGCAGTATATCGATCACAGGCCGGTGAAAGTATACATATAAAAACACTGCAGTATATCGATCACAGGCCAGTGAAAGTATACATATAAAAACACTGCAGTATATTGATCACAGGCCTGTGAAAGTATACATATAAAAACACTGCAGTATATCGATCACAGGCCGGTGAAAGTATACATATAAAACACTGCAGTATATCGATCACAGGCCAGTGAAAGTATACATATAAAATCACTGCAGTATATCGATCAGAGGCCGGTGAAAGTATACATACAAAAACACTGCAGTATATCGATACTATGCCGTTGAATGTATACATATAAAAACACTGCAGTATATCAATCACAGAGCGGTGAAAGTATACATTTAAAAATACTGCATTATATCGATCACAGGCCAGTGAAAGTATACAAATAAAAACACTGCAGTATATCGATCACAGACCTGTGAAAGTATACATATAAAAACACTGCAGTATATCGATCACAGACCTGTGAAAGTATACAAATAAAAAAACTGCAGTATATCGATCACAGACCTGTGAAAGTATACAAATAAAAACACTGCAGTATATCGTTCACAGACCTGAAAGTATACATTTAAAAACACTGCAGTATATCGATCAGAGGCCGGTGAAAGTATACAAATAAAAACACTGCAGTATATCGATCACAAACCTGTGAAAGTATACATGTAAAAACACTGCAATACATCAATCACCGGCAGGTGAAAATATTCATATAAAAATACTGCAGTATATCGATCACAGGCCGGTGAAAGTATACAAATAAAAACACTGCAGTATATCGATCACAGGCTGATGAATGTATACAAATAAAAACACTGCAGTATATCGATCACAGAGCGGTGAAAGTATACATACAAAAACACTCTAGTATATCAATCACAGGCCAGTGAAAGTATACAAATAAAAACACTGCAGTATATTGATCACAGGCCTGTGAAAGTGTACAAATAAAAACAATGTAGTATATCGATCACAGGCCAGTGAAAGTATACATATAAAAACACTGCAGTATATCGATCAAAGGCCTGTTAAAATATACATACAAAAACACTGCAGTATATCGATCACAGGCCGGTGAAAGTATACATATAAAACACTGCAGTATATCGATCACAGGCCAGTGAAAGTATACAAATAAAAACACTGCAGTATATCGATCACAGGCCGGTGAAAGTATACATACAAAAACACTCTAGTATATCAATCACAGGCCAGTTAAAGTATACATATAAAAACACTGCAGTATATTGATCACAGGCCAGTGAAAGTATACAAATAAAAACACTGCAGTATATCGATCACAGGCCAGTGAAAGTATACATATAAAAACTCTGTAGTACATCGATCACAGGCCGGTGAAATTATACATATAAAAACACTGCAGTATATCGATCACAGGCCAGTGAAAGTATACATATAAAAACACTGCAGTATATCGATCAAAGGCCTGTTAAAATATACATACAAAAACACTGCAGTATATCGATCACAGGCCGGTGAAAGTATACATATAAAACACTGCAGTATATCGATCACAGGCCAGTGAAAGTATACAAATAAAAACACTGCAGTATATCGATCACAGACCAATGAAAGTATACATATAAAAACACTGCAGTATATCGATCACAGTCCTGTGAAAGTATACAAATAAAAACACTGCAGTATATCGATCACAGGCCAGTGAAAGTATACATATAAAAACTCTGTAGTACATCGATCACAGGCCGGTGAAATTATACATATAAAAACACTGCAGTATATCGATCACAGACCTGTGAAAGTATACATTTAAAAATACTGCAGTATATCGATCACAGGCCTGTGAAAGTATACATACAAAAACACTGAAGTATATCATTCACAGGCCAGTGAAAGTAGTCGTATAAAAACACTGCAGTATATTGATCACAGGCCGGTGAAAGTATTCATATAAAAACACTGCAGTATATCGATCACAGGCTGGTGAAAGTATAAAAATAAAAACACTGCAGTATATCGATCACAGACCAATGAAAGTATACAAATAAAAACACTCTAGTATATCAATCACAGGCCAGTGAAAGTATACATATGAAAATACTGCAGTATATCGATCACAGGCCTGTGAAAGTATACATATAACAACACTGCAGTATATCGATCACAGGCCGGTGAAAGTATACATATAAAAACACTGCAGTATATCGATCACAGGCCGGTGAAAGTATACATATAAAAACACTGCAGTATATCGATCACAGACCTGTGAAAGTATACAAATAAAAAAACTGCAGTATATCGATCACAGACCTGTGAAAGTATACAAATAAAAACACTGCAGTATATCGTTCACAGACCTGATAGTATACATTTAAAAACACTGCAGTATATCGATCAGAGGCCAGTGAAAGTATACAAATAAAAACACTGCAGTATATCGATCACAAACCTGTGAAAGTATACATGTAAAAACACTGCAATACATCAATCACCGGCAGGTGAAAATATTCATATAAAAATACTGCAGTATATCGATCACAGGCCGGTGAAAGTATACAAATAAAAACACTGCAGTATATCGATCACAGGCTGATGAATGTATACAAATAAAAACACTGCAGTATATCGATCACAGAGCGGTGAAAGTATACATACAAAAACACTCTAGTATATCAATCACAGGCCAGTGAAAGTATACAAATAAAAACACTGCAGTATATTGATCACAGGCCTGTGAAAGTATACAAATAAAAACAATGTAGTATATCGATCACAGGCCAGTGAAAGTATACATATAAAAACACTGCAGTATATCGATCAAAGGCCTGTTAAAATATACATACAAAAACACTGCAGTATATCGATCACAGGCCGGTGAAAGTATACATATAAAACACTGCAGTATATCGATCACAGGCCAGTGAAAGTATACAAATAAAAACACTGCAGTATATCGATCACAGGCCGGTGAAAGTATACATACAAAAACACTCTAGTATATCAATCACAGGCCAGTTAAAGTATACATATAAAAACACTGCAGTATATTGATCACAGGCCTGTGAAAGTATATATATATAACAACACTGCAGTATATTGATCACAGGCCTGTGAAAGTATACATACAAAAACACTGTAGTATATCAATCACAGGCCAGTTAAAGTATACATATGAAAACACTGCAGTATATCGATCACAGGCCTGTGAATGTATACATATAAAAACACTGCAGTATATTGATCACAGGCCAGTGAAAGTATACATATAAAATCACTGCAGTATATCGATCAGAGGCCGGTGAAAGTATACATACAAAAACACTGCAGTATATCGATACTATGCCGATGAATGTATACATATAAACACACTGCAGTATATCAATCACCGGCAGGTGAAAATATTCATATAAAAATACTGCAGTATTTCGATCACAGAGCGGTGAAAGTATACATATAAAAACACTGCAGTATATCGATCACAGACCAATGAAAGTATACATTTAAAAATACTGCATTATATCGATCACAGGCCAGTGAAAGTATACAAATAAAAACACTGCAGTATATCGATCACAGACCAATGAAAGTATACATATAAAAACACTGCAGTATATCGATCACAGACCAATGAAAGTATACATATAAAAACACTGCAGTATATCGATCACAGTCCTGTGAAAGTATACATACAAAAACACTCCAGTATATCAATCACAGGCCAGTTAAAGTATACATATAAAAACACTGCAGTATATTGATCACAGGCCTGTGAAAGTATATATATATATAACAACACTGCAGTATATTGATCACAGGCCTGTGAAAGTATACATACAAAAACACTGTAGTATATCAATCACAGGCCAGTGAAAGTATACATATAAAAACACTGCAGTATATCGATCACAGGCCGGTGAAAGTATACATATAAAAACACTGCAGTATATCGATCACAGACCGGTGAAAGTATACATATAAAAACACTGCAGTATATCGATCACAGGCCAGTGAAAGTATACATATAAAAACACTGCAGTATATCGATCACAGGCCTGTGAAAGGATATATATATATAACAACACTGCAGTATATTGATCACAGGCCTGTGAAAGTATACATACAAAAACACTGTAGTATATCAATCACAGGCCAGTTAAAGTATACAGATGAAAACACTGCAGTATTTCGATCACAGGCCAGTGAAAGTATACATATAAAATCACTGCAGTATATCGATCAGAGGCCGGTGAAAGTATACATACAAAAACACTGCAGTATATCGATACTATGCCGATGAATGTATACATATAAACACACTGCAGTATATCGATCACCGGCAGGTGAAAATATTCATATAAAAACACTGCAGTATATCGATCACAGAGCGGTGAAAGTATACATTTAAAAATACTGCATTATATCGATCACAGGCCAGTGAAAGTATACATACAAAAACACTCTAGTATATCAATCACAGGCCAGTTAAAGTATACATATAAAAACACTGCAGTATATTGATCACAGGCCAGTGAAAGTATACAAATAAAAACACTGCAGTATATCGATCACAGGCCAGTGAAAGTATACATATAAAAACTCTGTAGTACATCGATCACAGGCCGGTGAAATTATACATATAAAAACACTGCAGTATATCGATCACAGGCCAGTGAAAGTATACATATAAAAACACTGCAGTATATCGATCAAAGGCCTGTTAAAATATACATACAAAAACACTGCAGTATATCGATCACAGGCCGGTGAAAGTATACATATAAAACACTGCAGTATATCGATCACAGGCCAGTGAAAGTATACAAATAAAAACACTGCAGTATATCGATCACAGACCAATGAAAGTATACATATAAAAACACTGCAGTATATCGATCACAGTCCTGTGAAAGTATACAAATAAAAACACTGCAGTATATCGATCACAGGCCAGTGAAAGTATACATATAAAAACTCTGTAGTACATCGATCACAGGCCGGTGAAATTATACATATAAAAACACTGCAGTATATCGATCACAGACCTGTGAAAGTATACATTTAAAAATACTGCAGTATATCGATCACAGGCCTGTGAAAGTATACATACAAAAACACTGAAGTATATCATTCACAGGCCAGTGAAAGTAGTCGTATAAAAACACTGCAGTATATTGATCACAGGCCGGTGAAAGTATTCATATAAAAACACTGCAGTATATCGATCACAGGCTGGTGAAAGTATAAAAATAAAAACACTGCAGTATATCGATCACAGACCAATGAAAGTATACAAATAAAAACACTCTAGTATATCAATCACAGGCCAGTGAAAGTATACATATGAAAATACTGCAGTATATCGATCACAGGCCTGTGAAAGTATACATATAACAACACTGCAGTATATCGATCACAGGCCGGTGAAAGTATACATATAAAAACACTGCAGTATATCGATCACAGGCCGGTGAAAGTATACATATAAAAACACTGCAGTATATCGATCACAGACCTGTGAAAGTATACAAATAAAAAAACTGCAGTATATCGATCACAGACCTGTGAAAGTATACAAATAAAAACACTGCAGTATATCGTTCACAGACCTGATAGTATACATTTAAAAACACTGCAGTATATCGATCAGAGGCCAGTGAAAGTATACAAATAAAAACACTGCAGTATATCGATCACAAACCTGTGAAAGTATACATGTAAAAACACTGCAATACATCAATCACCGGCAGGTGAAAATATTCATATAAAAATACTGCAGTATATCGATCACAGGCCGGTGAAAGTATACAAATAAAAACACTGCAGTATATCGATCACAGGCTGATGAATGTATACAAATAAAAACACTGCAGTATATCGATCACAGAGCGGTGAAAGTATACATACAAAAACACTCTAGTATATCAATCACAGGCCAGTGAAAGTATACAAATAAAAACACTGCAGTATATTGATCACAGGCCTGTGAAAGTATACAAATAAAAACAATGTAGTATATCGATCACAGGCCAGTGAAAGTATACATATAAAAACACTGCAGTATATCGATCAAAGGCCTGTTAAAATATACATACAAAAACACTGCAGTATATCGATCACAGGCCGGTGAAAGTATACATATAAAACACTGCAGTATATCGATCACAGGCCAGTGAAAGTATACAAATAAAAACACTGCAGTATATCGATCACAGGCCGGTGAAAGTATACATACAAAAACACTCTAGTATATCAATCACAGGCCAGTTAAAGTATACATATAAAAACACTGCAGTATATTGATCACAGGCCTGTGAAAGTATATATATATAACAACACTGCAGTATATTGATCACAGGCCTGTGAAAGTATACATACAAAAACACTGTAGTATATCAATCACAGGCCAGTTAAAGTATACATATGAAAACACTGCAGTATATCGATCACAGGCCTGTGAATGTATACATATAAAAACACTGCAGTATATTGATCACAGGCCAGTGAAAGTATACATATAAAATCACTGCAGTATATCGATCAGAGGCCGGTGAAAGTATACATACAAAAACACTGCAGTATATCGATACTATGCCGATGAATGTATACATATAAACACACTGCAGTATATCAATCACCGGCAGGTGAAAATATTCATATAAAAATACTGCAGTATTTCGATCACAGAGCGGTGAAAGTATACATATAAAAACACTGCAGTATATCGATCACAGACCAATGAAAGTATACATTTAAAAATACTGCATTATATCGATCACAGGCCAGTGAAAGTATACAAATAAAAACACTGCAGTATATCGATCACAGACCAATGAAAGTATACATATAAAAACACTGCAGTATATCGATCACAGACCAATGAAAGTATACATATAAAAACACTGCAGTATATCGATCACAGTCCTGTGAAAGTATACATACAAAAACACTCCAGTATATCAATCACAGGCCAGTTAAAGTATACATATAAAAACACTGCAGTATATTGATCACAGGCCTGTGAAAGTATATATATATATAACAACACTGCAGTATATTGATCACAGGCCTGTGAAAGTATACATACAAAAACACTGTAGTATATCAATCACAGGCCAGTGAAAGTATACATATAAAAACACTGCAGTATATCGATCACAGGCCGGTGAAAGTATACATATAAAAACACTGCAGTATATCGATCACAGACCGGTGAAAGTATACATATAAAAACACTGCAGTATATCGATCACAGGCCAGTGAAAGTATACATATAAAAACACTGCAGTATATCGATCACAGGCCTGTGAAAGGATATATATATATAACAACACTGCAGTATATTGATCACAGGCCTGTGAAAGTATACATACAAAAACACTGTAGTATATCAATCACAGGCCAGTTAAAGTATACAGATGAAAACACTGCAGTATTTCGATCACAGGCCAGTGAAAGTATACATATAAAATCACTGCAGTATATCGATCAGAGGCCGGTGAAAGTATACATACAAAAACACTGCAGTATATCGATACTATGCCGATGAATGTATACATATAAACACACTGCAGTATATCGATCACCGGCAGGTGAAAATATTCATATAAAAACACTGCAGTATATCGATCACAGAGCGGTGAAAGTATACATTTAAAAATACTGCATTATATCGATCACAGGCCAGTGAAAGTATACAAATAAAAACACTGCAGTATATCGATCACAGTCCTGTGAAAGTATACAAATAAAAACACTGCAGTATATCGATCACAGGCCAGTGAAAGTATACATATAAAAACTCTGTAGTACATCGATCACAGGCCGGTGAAATTATACATATAAAAACACTGCAGTATATCGATCACAGACCTGTGAAAGTATACATTTAAAAATACTGCAGTATATCGATCACAGGCCTGTGAAAGTATACATACAAAAACACTGAAGTATATCATTCACAGGCCAGTGAAAGTAGTCGTATAAAAACACTGCAGTATATTGATCACAGGCCGGTGAAAGTATTCATATAAAAACACTGCAGTATATCGATCACAGGCTGGTGAAAGTATAAAAATAAAAACACTGCAGTATATCGATCACAGACCAATGAAAGTATACAAATAAAAACACTCTAGTATATCAATCACAGGCCAGTGAAAGTATACATATGAAAATACTGCAGTATATCGATCACAGGCCTGTGAAAGTATACATATAACAACACTGCAGTATATCGATCACAGGCCGGTGAAAGTATACATATAAAAACACTGCAGTATATCGATCACAGGCCGGTGAAAGTATACATATAAAAACACTGCAGTATATCGATCACAGACCTGTGAAAGTATACAAATAAAAAAACTGCAGTATATCGATCACAGACCTGTGAAAGTATACAAATAAAAACACTGCAGTATATCGTTCACAGACCTGAAAGTATACATTTAAAAACACTGCAGTATATCGATCAGAGGCCGGTGAAAGTATACAAATAAAAACACTGCAGTATATCGATCACAAACCTGTGAAAGTATACATGTAAAAACACTGCAATACATCAATCACCGGCAGGTGAAAATATTCATATAAAAATACTGCAGTATATCGATCACAGGCCGGTGAAAGTATACAAATAAAAACACTGCAGTATATCGATCACAGGCTGATGAATGTATACAAATAAAAACACTGCAGTATATCGATCACAGAGCGGTGAAAGTATACATACAAAAACACTCTAGTATATCAATCACAGGCCAGTGAAAGTATACATACAAAAACACTGCAGTATATCGATCACAGGCCGGTGAAAGTATACATATAAAACACTGCAGTATATCGATCACAGGCCAGTGAAAGTATACAAATAAAAACACTGCAGTATATCGATCACAGGCCGGTG
The DNA here is from genome assembly GCF_035084215.1 of Heptranchias perlo. NCBI lineage: Eukaryota > Metazoa > Chordata > Chondrichthyes > Hexanchiformes > Hexanchidae > Heptranchias > Heptranchias perlo. The sequence goes on from NC_090327.1 coordinate 108,988,190, forward strand.
AAAGTATACATACAAAAACACTCTAGTATATGAATCACAGGCCAGTTAAAGTATACATATAAAAACACTGCAGTATATTGATCACAGGCCTGTGAAAGTATATATATATAACAACACTGCAGTATATTGATCACAGGCCTGTGAAAGTATACATACAAAAACACTGTAGTATATCAATCACAGGCCAGTTAAAGTATACATATGAAAACACTGCAGTATATCGATCACAGGCCTGTGAATGTATACATATAAAAACACTGCAGTATATTGATCACAGGCCTGTGAAAGTATACATATAAAAACACTGCAGTATATCGATCACAGGCCGGTGAACGTATACATATAAAACACTGCAGTATATCGATCACAGACCAGTGAAAGTATACATATAAAATCACTGCAGTATATCGATCAGAGGCCGGTGAAAGTATACATACAAAAACACTGCAGTATATCGATACTATGCCGATGAATGTATACATATAAACACACTGCAGTATATCAATCACCGGCAGGTGAAAATATTCATATAAAAATATTGCAGTATTTCGATCACAGAGCGGTGAAAGTATACATATAAAAACACTGCAGTATATCGATCACAGACCAATGAAAGTATACATTTAAAAATACTGCATTATATCGATCACAGGCCAGTGAAAGTATACAAATAAAAACACTGCAGTATATCGATCACAGACCAATGAAAGTATACATATAAAAACACTGCAGTATATCGATCACAGACCAATGAAAGTATACATATAAAAACACTGCAGTATATCGATCACAGTCCTGTGAAAGTATACATACAAAAACACTCCAGTATATCAATCACAGGCCAGTTAAAGTATACATATAAAAACACTGCAGTATATTGATCACAGGCCTGTGAAAGTATATATATATATAACAACACTGCAGTATATTGATCACAGGCCTGTGAAAGTATACATACAAAAACACTGTAGTATATCAATCACAGGCCAGTGAAAGTATACATATAAAAACACTGCAGTATATCGATCACAGACCGGTGAAAGTATACATATAAAAACACTGCAGTATATCGATCACAGGCCAGTGAAAGTATACATATAAAAACACTGCAGTATATCGATCACAGGCCTGTGAAAGGATATATATATATAACAACACTGCAGTATATTGATCACAGGCCTGTGAAAGTATACATACAAAAACACTGTAGTATATCAATCACAGGCCAGTTAAAGTATACAGATGAAAACACTGCAGTATTTCGATCACAGGCCAGTGAAAGTATACATATAAAATCACTGCAGTATATCGATCAGAGGCCGGTGAAAGTATACATATAAAACACTGCAGTATATCGATACTATGCCGATGAATGTATACATATAAACACACTGCAGTATATCGATCACCGGCAGGTGAAAATATTCATATAAAAACACTGCAGTATATCGATAACAGAGCGGTGAAAGTATACATTTAAAAATACTGCATTATATCGATCACAGGCCAGTGAAAGTATACAAATAAAAACACTGCAGTATATCGATCACAGACCAATGAAAGTATACATATAAAAACACTGCAGTATATCGATCACAGTCCTGTGAAAGTATACAAATAAAAACACTGCAGTATATCGATCACAGGCCAGTGAAAGTATACATATAAAAACTCTGTAGTACATCGATCACAGGCCGGTGAAATTACACATATAAAAACACTGCAGTATATCGATCACAGACCTGTGAAAGTATACATTTAAAAATACTGCAGTATATCGATCACAGGCCTGTGAAAGTATACATACAAAAACACTGAAGTATATCATTCACAGGCCAGTGAAAGTAGTCGTATAAAAACACTGCAGTATATTGATCACAGGCCGGTGAAAGTATTCATATAAAAACACTGCAGTATATCGATCACAGGCTGGTGAAAGTATAAAAATAAAAACACTGCAGTATATCGATCACAGACCAATGAAAGTATACAAATAAAAACACTCTAGTATACAAATCACAGGCCAGTGAAAGTATACATATGAAAATACTGCAGTATATCGATCACAGGCCTGTGAAAGTATACATATAACAACACTGCAGTATATCGATCACAGGCCGGTGAAAGTATACATATAAAAACACTGCAGTATATCGATCACAGGCCGGTGAAAGTATACATATAAAAACACTGCAGTATATCGATCACAGGCCAGTGAAAGTATACATATAAAAACACTGCAGTATATTGATCACAGGCCTGTGAAAGTATACATATAAAAACACTGCAGTATATCGATCACAGGCCGGTGAAAGTATACATATAAAACACTGCAGTATATCGATCACAGGCCAGTGAAAGTATACATATAAAATCACTGCAGTATATCGATCAGAGGCCGGTGAAAGTATACATACAAAAACACTGCAGTATATCGATACTATGCCGATGAATGTATACATATAAAAACACTGCAGTATATCAATCACAGAGCGGTGAAAGTATACATTTAAAAATACTGCATTATATCGATCACAGGCCAGTGAAAGTATACAAATAAAAACACTGCAGTATATCGATCACAGACCTGTGAAAGTATACATATAAAAACACTGCAGTATATCGATCACAGACCTGTGAAAGTATACAAATAAAAAAACTGCAGTATATCGATCACAGACCTGTGAAAGTATACAAATAAAAACACTGCAGTATATCGTTCACAGACCTGAAAGTATACATTTAAAAACACTGCAGTATATCGATCAGAGGCCGGTGAAAGTATACAAATAAAAACACTGCAGTATATCGATCACAGACCTGTGAAAGTATACATGTAAAAACACTGCAATATATCAATCACCGGCAGGTGAAAATATTCAGATAAAAATACTGCAGTATATCGATCACAGGCCGGTGAAAGTATACATATAAAAACACTGCAGTATATCGATCACAGGCCGATGAATGTATACAAATAAAAACACTGCAGTATATCGATCACAGGCCGGTGAAAGTATACAAATAAAAACACTGCAGTATATCGATCACAGGCCGATGAATGTATACAAATAAAAACACTGCAGTATATCGATCACAGAGCGGTGAAAGTATACATATAAAAACACTGCAGTATATCGATCACAGGCCGATGAATGTATACAAATAAAAACACTGCAGTATATCGATCACAGTCCGGTGAAAGTATACATATAAAAACACTGCAGTATATCGATCACAGACCAATGAAAGTATACATTTAAAAATACTGCATTATATCGATCACAGGCCAGTGAAAGTATACAAACAAAAACACTGCAGTATATCGATCACAGACCAATGAAAGTATACATATAAAAACACTGCAGTATATCGATCACAGACCAATGAAAGTATACATATAAAAACACTGCAGTATATCGATCACAGTCCTGTGAAAGTATACATACAAAAACACTCCAGTATATCAATCACAGGCCAGTTAAAGTATACATATAAAAACACTGCAGTATATTGATCACAGGCCTGTGAAAGTATATATATATATAACAACACTGCAGTATATTGATCACAGGCCTGTGAAAGTATACATACAAAAACACTGTAGTATATCAATCACAGGCCAGTGAAAGTATACATATAAAAACACTGCAGTATATCGATCACAGGCCGGTGAAAGTATACATATAAAAACACTGCAGTATATCGATCACAGACCGGTGAAAGTATACATGTAAAAACACTGCAGTATATCGATCACAGGCCAGTGAAAGTATACATATAAAAACACTGCAGTATATTGATCACAGGCCTGTGAAAGTATACATATAAAAACACTGCAGTATATCGATCACAGGCCTGTGAAAGTATATATATACATAACAACACTGCAGTATATTGATCACAGGCCTGTGAAAGTATACATACAAAAACACTGTAGTATATCAATCACAGGCCAGTTAAAGTATACATATGAAAACACTGTAGTATATCAATCACAGGCCAGTTAAAGTATACATATGAAAACACTGCAGTATATCGATCACAGGCCAGTGAAAGTATACATATAAAATCACTGCAGTATATCGATCAGAGGCCGGTGAAAGTATACATACAAAAACACTGCAGTATATCGATCACAGACCAATGAAAGTATACATTTAAAAATACTGCATTATATCGATCACAGGCCAGTGAAAGTATACAAATAAAAACACTGCAGTATATCGATCACAGACCAATGAAAGTATACATATAAAAACACTGCAGTATATCGATCACAGACCAATGAAAGTATACATATAAAAACACTGCAGTATATCGATCACAGTCCTGTGAAAGTATACATACAAAAACACTCCAGTATATCAATCACAGGCCAGTTAAAGTATACATATAAAAACACTGCAGTATATTGATCACAGGCCTGTGAAAGTATATATATATATAACAAAACTGCAGTATATTGATCACAGGCCTGTGAAAGTATACATACAAAAACACTGTAGTATATCAATCACAGGCCAGTGAAAGTATACATATAAAAACACTGCAGTATATCGATCACAGGCCGGTGAAAGTATACATATAAAAACACTGCAGTATATCGATCACAGACCGGTGAAAGTATACATATAAAAACACTGCAGTATATCGATCACAGGCCAGTGAAAGTATACATATAAAAACACTGCAGTATATTGATCACAGACCTGTGAAAGTATACATATAAAAACACTGCAGTATATCGATCACAGGCCTGTGAAAGTATATATATATATAACAACACTGCAGTATATTGATCACAGGCCTGTGAAAGTATACATACAAAAACACTGTAGTATATCAATCACAGGCCAGTTAAAGTATACATATGAAAACACTGCAGTATATCGATCACAGGCCAGTGAAAGTATACATATAAAATCACCGCGGTATATCGATCAGAGGCCGGTGAAAGTATACATACAAAAACACTGCAGTATATCGATACTATGCCGATGAATGTATACATATAAACACACTGCAGTATATCGATCACCGGCAGGTGAAAATATTCATATAAAAACACTGCAGTATATCGATCACAGAGCGGTGAAAGTATACATTTAAAAATACTGCATTATATCGATCACAGGCCAGTGAAAGTATACAAATAAAAACACTGCAGTATATCGATCACAGACCAATGAAAGTATACATATAAAAACACTGCAGTATATCGATCACAGTCCTGTGAAAGTATACAAATAAAAACACTGCAGTATATCGATCACAGGCCAGTGAAAGTATACATATAAAAACTCTGTAGTACATCGATCACAAGCCGGTGAAATTATACATATAAAAACACTGCAGTATATCGATCACAGACCTGTGAAAGTATACATTTAAAAATACTGCAGTATATCGATCACAGGCCTGTGAAAGTATACATACAAAAACACTGAAGTATATCATTCACAGGCCAGTGAAAGTAGTCGTATAAAAACACTGCAGTATATTGATCACAGGCCGGTGAAAGTATTCATATAAAAACACTGCAGTATATCGATCACAGGCTGGTGAAAGTATAAAAATAAAAACACTGCAGTATATCGATCACAGACCAATGAAAGTATACAAATAAAAACACTCTAGTATATCAATCACAGGCCAGTGAAAGTATACATATGAAAATACTGCAGTATATCGATCACAGGCCTGTGAAAGTATACATATAACAACACTGCAGTATATCGATCACAGGCCGGTGAAAGTATACATATAAAAACACTGCAGTATATCGATCACAGGCCGGTGAAAGTATACATATAAAAACACTGCAGTATATCGATCACAGGCCAGTGAACGTATACATATAAAAACACTGCAGTATATTGATCACAGGCCTGTGAAAGTATACATATAAAAACACTGCAGTATATCGATCACAGGCCGGTGAAAGTATACATATAAAACACTGCAGTATATCGATCACAGGCCAGTGAAAGTATATATATAAAATGACTGCAGTATATCGATCAGAGGCCGGTGAAAGTATACATACAAAAACACTGCAGTATATCGATACTATGCCGATGAATGTATACATATAAAAACACTGCAGTATATCAATCACAGAGCGGTGAAAGTATACATTTAAAAATGCTGCATTATATCGATCACAGGCCAGTGAAAGTATACAAATAAAAACACTGCAGTATATCGATCACAGACCTGTGAAAGTATACATATAAAAACACTGCAGTATATCGATCACAGACCTGTGAAAGTATACAAATAAAAAAACTGCAGTATATCGATCACAGACCTGTGAAAGTATACAAATAAAAACACTGCAGTATATCGTTCACAGACCTGAAAGTATACATTTAAAAACACTGCAGTATATCGATCAGAGGCCGGTGAAAGTATACAAATAAAAACACTGCAGTATATCGATCACAGACCTGTGAAAGTATACATGTAAAAACACTGCAATATATCAATCAGCGGCAGGTAAAAATATTCATATAAAAATACTGCAGTATATCGATCACAGGCCGGTGAAAGTATACATATAAAAACACTGCAGTATATCGATCACAGGCCGATGAATGTATACAAATAAAAACACTGCAGTATATCGATCACAGGCCGGTGAAAGTATACAAATAAAAACACTGCAGTATATCGATCACAGGCCGATGAATGTATACAAATAAAAACACTGCAGTATATCGATCACAGAGCGGTGAAAGTATACATATAAAAACACTGCAGTATATCGATCACAGGCCGATGAATGTATACAAATAAAAACACTGCAGTATATCGATCACAGAGCGGTGAAAGTATACATATAAAAACACTGCAGTATATCGATCACAGGCCGATGAATGTATACAAATAAAAACACTGCAGTATATCGATCACAGGCCGGTGAAAGTATACAAATAAAAACACTGCCGTATATCGATCACAGGCCGGTGAATGTATACATATAAAAACACTGCAGTATATCGATCACAGAGCGGTGAAAGTATACATATAAAAGCACTGCAGTATATCGATCACAGAGCGGTGAAAGTATACATATAAAAACACTGCAGTATATCGATCACAGAGCGGTGAAAGTATACATATAAAAATACTGCAGTATATCGATCACAGACCGGTGAAAGTATACATATAAAAACATTGCAGTATATCGATAACAGACCAATGAAAGTATACATATAAAAACAATGCAGTATATCGATCACAGAACTGTGAAAGTATACATACAGAAACACTGCAGTATATCGATCACAGACCTGTGAAAGTATACAAATAAAAACACTGAAGTATATCGTTCACAGGCCAGTGAAAGTAGTCGTATAAAAACACTGCAGTATATCGATCACAGGCCGGTGAAAGTATTCATATAAAACACTGCAGTATATCGATCACAGGCTGGTGAAAGTATACAAATAAAAACACTGCAGTATATCGATGAGAGGCCGGTGAAGTATTCATACAACAACACTGTAGTATATCGATCACAGGCCAGTGAAAGTATACATATAAAAACACTGAAGTATATTGTTCACAGGCCGATGAAAGTATTCATATAAAAACACTGCAGTATATCGATCACAGGCTGGTGAAAGTATACATATAAAAACACTGCAGTATATCGATCACAGACCAATGAAAGTATACAAATAAAAACACTGCATTATATCGACCACAGACCGGTGAAAGTATACATATAAAAACACTGCAGTATATCAATCACAGGCCAGTGAAAGTATACATATAAAAACACTCTAGTATATCAATCACAGGCCAGTGAAAGTATACATACAAAAACACTCTAGTATATCAATCACAGGCCAGTGAAAGTATACATATAAAAACACTGCAGTATATTGATCACAGGCCTGTGAAAGTATACAAATAAAAACACTGTAGTATATCGATCACAGGCCAGTGAAAGTATACATATAAAAACACTGCAGTATATCGATCACAGGCCTGTTAAAATATACATACAAAAACACTGCAGTATATCGATCACAGGCCGGTGAAAGTATACATATAAAACACTGCAGTATATCGATCACAGGCCAGTGAAAGTATACAAATAAAAACACTGCAGTATATCGATCACAAGCCGGTGAAAGTATACATACAAAAACACTCGAGTATATCAATCACAGGCCAGTGAAAGTATACAAATAAAAACACTGCAGTATATCGATCACAGACCTGTGAAAGTATACATGCAAAAACACTCCAGTATATCAATCACAGGCCAGTGAAAGTATACAAATAAAAACACTGCAGTATATCGATCACAGACCTGTGAAAGTATACATACAAAAACACTCCAGTATATCAATCACAGGCCAGTTAAAGTATACATATAAAAACACTGCAGTATATTGATCACAGGCCTGTGAAAGTATATATATATAACAACACTGCAGTATATTGATCACAGGCCTGTGAAAGTATACATACAAAAACACTGTAGTATATCAATCACAGGCCAGTTAAAGTATACATATGAAAACACTGCAGTATATCGATCACAGGCCTGTGAATGTATACATATAAAAACACTGCAGTATATTGATCACAGGCCTGTGAAAGTATACATATAAAAACACTGCAGTGTATCGATCACAGGCCGGTGAACGTATACATATAAAACACTGCAGTATATCGATCACAGGCCAGTGAAAGTATACATATAAAATCACTGCAGTATATCGATCAGAGGCCGGTGAAAGTATACATACAAAAACACTGCAGTATATCGATACTATGCCGATGAATGTATACATATAAACACACTGCAGTATATCAATCACCGGCAGGTGAAAATATTCATATAAAAATACTGCAGTATTTCGATCACAGTCCGGTGAAAGTATACATATAAAAACACTGCAGTATATCGATCACAGACCAATGAAAGTATACATTTAAAAATACTGCATTATATCGATCACACGCCAGTGAAAGTATACAAATAAAAACACTGCAGTATATCGATCACAGACCAATGAAAGTATACATATAAAAACACTGCAGTATATCGATCACAGACCAATGAAAGTATACATATAAAAACACTGCAGTATATCGATCACAGTCCTGTGAAAGTATACATACAAAAACACTCCAGTATATCAATCACAGGCCAGTTAAAGTATACATATAAAAACACTGCAGTATAGTGATCACAGGCCTGTGAAAGTATATATATATAACAACACTGCAGTATATTGATCACAGGCCTGTGAAAGTATACATACAAAAACACTGTAGTATATCAATCACAGGCCAGTGAAAGTATACATATAACAACACTGCAGTATATCGATCACAGGCCGGTGAAAGTATACATATAAAAACACTGCAGTATATCGATCACAGGCCGGTGAAAGTATACATGTAAAAACACTGCAGTATATCGATCACAGGCCAGTGAAAGTATACATATAAAAACACTGCAGTATATTGATCACAGGCCTGTGAAAGTATACATATAAAAACACTGCAGTATATCGATCACAGGCCTGTGAAAGTATATATATATAACAACACAGCAGTATATTGATCACAGGCCTGTGAAAGTATACATACAAAAACACTGTAGTATATCAATCACAGGCCAGTTAAAGTATACATATGAAAACACTGCAGTATATCGATCACAGGCCAGTGAAAGTATACATATAAAATCACTGCAGTATATCGATCAGAGGCCGGTGAAAGTATACATACAAAAACACTGCAGTATATCGATACTATGCCGATGAATGTATACATATAAACACACTGCAGTATATCGATCACCGGCAGGTGAAAATATTCATATAAAAACACTGCAGTATATCGATCACAGAGCGGTGAAAGTATACATTTAAAAATACTGCATTATATCGATCACAGGCCAGTGAAAGTATACATATAAAAACACTGCAGTATATCGATCACAGACCAATGAAAGTATACATATAAAAACACTGCAGTATATCGATCACAGACCAATGAAAGTATACATATAAAAACACTGCAGTATATCGATCACAGTCCTGTGAAAGTATACATACAAAAACACTCCAGTATATCAATCACAGGCCAGTTAAAGTATACATATAAAAACACTGCAGTATATTGATCACAGGCCTGTGAAAGTATATATATATAACAACACTGCAGTATATTGATCACAGGCCTGTGAAAGTATACATACAAAAACACTGTAGTATATCAATCACAGGCCAGTGAAAGTATACATATAACAACACTGCAGTATATCGATCACAGGCCGGTGAAAGTATACATATAAAAACACTGCAGTATATCGATCACAGGCCGGTGAAAGTATACATGTAAAAACACTGCAGTATATCGATCACAGGCCAGTGAAAGTATACATATAAAAACACTGCAGTATATTGATCACAGGCCTGTGAAAGTATACATATAAAAACACTGCAGTATATCGATCACAGGCCTGTGAAAGTATATATATATAACAACACAGCAGTATATTGATCACAGGCCTGTGAAAGTATACATACAAAAACACTGTAGTATATCAATCACAGGCCAGTTAAATATACATATGAAAACACTGCAGTATATCGATCACAGGCCAGTGAAAGTATACATATAAAATCACTGCAGTATATCGATCAGAGGCCGGTGAAAGTATACATACAAAAACACTGCAGTATATCGATACTATGCCGATGAATGTATACATATAAACACACTGCAGTATATCGATCACCGGCAGGTGAAAATATTCATATAAAAACACTGCAGTATATCGATCACAGAGCGGTGAAAGTATACATTTAAAAATACTGCATTATATCGATCACAGGCCAGTGAAAGTATACATATAAAAACACTGCAGTATATCGATCACAGTCCTGTGAAAGTATACAAATAAAAACACTGCAGTATATCGATCACAGGCCAGTGAAAGTATACATATAAAAACTCTGGAGTACATCGATCACAGGCCGGTGAAATTATACATATAAAAACACTGCAGTATATCGATCACAGACCTGTGAAAGTATACATTTAAAAATACTGCAGTATATCGATCACAGGCCTGTGAAAGTATACATACAAAAACACTGAAGTATATCGTTCACAGGCCAGTGAAAGTAGTCGTATAAAAACACTGCAGTATATTGATCACAGGCCGGTGAAAGTATTCATATAAAAACACTGCAGTATATCGATCACAGGCTGGTGAAAGTATAAAAATAAAAACACTGCAGTATATCGATCACAGACCAATGAAAGTATACAAATAAAAACACTCCAGTATATCAATCACAGGCCAGTGAAAGTATACATATGAAAATACTGCAGTATATCGATCACAGGCCTGTGAAAGTATACATATAACAACACTGCAGTATATCGATCACAGGCCGGTGAAAGTATACATATAAAAACACTGCAGTATATCGATCACAGGCCGGTGAAAGTATACATATAAAAACACTGCAGTATATCGATCACAGGCCAGTGAAAGTATACATATAAAAACACTGCAGTATATTGATCACAGGCCTGTGAAAGTATACATATAAAAACACTGCAGTATATCGATCACAGGCCGGTGAAAGTATACATATAAAACACTGCAGTATATCGATCACAGGCCAGTGAAACTATACATATAAAATCACTGCAGTATATCGATCAGAGGCCGGTGAAAGTATACATACAAAAACACTGCAGTATATCGATACTATGCCGATGAATGTATACATATAAAAACACTGCAGTATATCAATCACAGAGCGGTGAAAGTATACATTTAAAAATACTGCATTATATCGATCACAGGCCAGTGAAAGTATACAAATAAAAACACTGCAGTATATCGATCACAGACCAATGAAAGTATACATATAAAAACACTGCAGTATATCGATCACAGACCAATGAAAGTATACATATAAAAACACTGCAGTATATCGATCACAGTCCTGTGAAAGTATACAAATAAAAACACTGCAGTATATCGATCACAGGCCAGTGAAAGTATACATATAAAAACTCTGTAGTATATCGATCACAGGCCGGTGAAATTATACATATAAGAACACTGCAGTATATCGATCACAGACCTGTGAAAGTATACATTTAAAAATACTGCAGTATATCGATCACAGGCCTGTGAAAGTATACATACAAAAACACTGCAGCATATCGATCATAGGCCAGTGAAAGTATACATATAAAAACACTGAAGTATATTGTTCACAGGCCAGTGAAAGTAGTCGTATAAAAACACTGCAGTATATTGATCACAGGCCGGTGAAAGTATTCATATAAAAACACTGCAGTATATCGATCACAGGCTTGTGAAAGTATACAAATAAAAACACTGCAGTATATCGATCACAGACCAATGAAAGTAGACAAATAAAAACACTCTAGTATATCAATCACAGGCCAGTGAAAGTATACATATGAAAATACTGCAGTATATCGATCACAGGCCTGTGAAAGTATACATATAACAACACTGCAGTATATCGGTCACAGGCCTGTGAAAGTATACATACAAAAACACTGTAGTATATCGATCACAGGCTGGTGAAAGTATACATACAAAAACACTGCAGTATATCGATCACAGGCCGGTGAAAGTATACATATAAAAACACTGCAGTATATCGATCACAGACCTGTGAAAGTATACATATAAAAACAATGCAGTATATCGATCACAGGCCGGTGAAAGTATCGACACAAAAACACTGCAGTATATCGACCACAGACCGATGAAAGTATACATATAAAAACACTGCAGTATATCAATCACAGGCCAGTGAAAGTATACATATAAAAACACTGCAGTATATCGATCACAGGCCAGTGAAAGTGTCCATATAAAAACTCTGCAGTATATCGATCACAGACCTGTGAAAGTATACATACAAAAACACTCTAGTATATCAATCACAGGCCAGTGAAAGTATACATATAAAAACACTGCAGTATATTGATCACAGGCCTGTTAAAGTATACAAATAAAAACACTGCAGTATATCGATCATAGGCCGTTGAAAGTATACATACAAAAACACTGTAGTATATCAATCACAGGCCAGTGAAAGTATACATATGAAAACACTGCAGTATATCGATCACAGGCCTGTGAATGTATACATATAAAAACACTGCAGTGTATCGATCACAGGCCTGTTAAAATATACATACAAAAACACTGCAGTATATCGATCACAGGCCGGTGAAAGTATACATATAAAACACTGCAGTATATCGATCACAGGCCAGTGAAATTATACATATAAAAACACTGCAGTATATTGAACACAGGCCGGTGAAAGTATACATATAAAACACTGCAGTATATCGATCACAGGCCAGTGAAAGTATACATATAAAAACACTGCAGTATATCGATCACAGGCTGGTGAAAGTATTCATATAAAAACACTGCAGTATATCGATCACAGGCTGGTGAAAGTATTCATATAAAAACACTGCTGTATATCGATCACAGGCTGGTGAAAGTATTCATATAAAAACACTGCAGTATATCGATCACAGGCTGGTGAAAGTATACATACAAAAACACTGCAGTATATCGATCAAAGGCCTGTTAATGTACACTTCTGGAAAATGCACCACAGCATATCGAACATGTATCAATTACATGTGTAGATGCCTTTTCACCACTTCACACAAGACATATTTATTTTTCAATTTTTTTTAAATTCCAATGTTTCAACAACATTTCTACAGAGAGCTCTGGTGCAACTGGATTAAGAAAACTGTAGCAATTTATACTCATTCATGCCACAGCATGGCCTGTAAACGTCAATGATAATCCCTCCCACCACCGAGAAAAAGGTTCCCTTCATGATTGAAAGGGAAAGAAAGATAGGGAGACAAGTGAAAATGATTGAGTTGAATTTTTCTAATATTCTTTAACCATAACCTTTTCATTTGGCTCATTTTCTGCCTTTTTCTCGAAAAAAAAACACTGGAGTAGATTATCCTGCTCATGCCCCCAGACACACTGAATTGTCTCGGCACATCAAATACTGGCAGGGAAGTATGCATGCCTATAAGGGAGCCCGTACGATTTTCTGACCATTTAGATTAATTAAGATAAGAAAGAAAGACTTGCATTTAAATAGAACCTTTCACAACCTCAGCACACCCCAAAGCGCTTTACAGCCAATGAGGTACTTTTGAAGTGTAGTCACTCTTGTAATGTAGGAATCGCAGCAGGCAGTTTGCTCGCAGAAAGCTTCCACCAACAGCAATTAGACAATGACCAGACATTCTGTTTTTTTGGTGATGGTGATTGAAAGATAAATATTGGCCAGGACACCAGGAAGAACTCCACTGCTCTTCTTCAAATTGTGCCATGGGATCATCCGAAAATTTATGGCTCCTTTATAGACATGTAAGAGTAGGAAAATCTACCACACTAACTTATACTATGGTACAGTTCCATAGGTGCCAGCCACCCTCCAGTACCTAGACAGTAGACTGGCAGTGGGGGTTGTCCTAACTGAGTCCAGTCCTGCCTTCTCCCGATTGCAACATACATGCTCACTTTCCAGCAGGGCCACCATAGAACAAATAGGAGCAAGAGCCAACTGCCCTGAACCAGTCTCCTCAATGCTATTTGTCTTAGTCCTTTTCTGTATTCGGTGTCTCTCCAATTACTCTTTTGCTCCACAGATATTCCATCACCATTTTCCTGATATATTTCTACCTTCTGTTTCTCTCTGTCTGCCTGGCGAGATGACATATATCCTCTATAATTAACAGTAAATATTCATGAGTTGCTGATTTTTTTAATTCATTCATGGGATGTGGGCATCACTGGCAAGGCCAGCATTTATTGCCCATCCCTAATTGCCCTTGACAGGGTGGTGGTGAGCCACTTTCTTGAACCACTGTAGTCCGTGTGATGAAGGTTCTCCCACAGTACTGATAGGTAGGGAGTTCCAGGATTTTGAACCAACCACAATGAAGGAATGGCGATATATTTGCAAGCCAGTAATGTGTGTGATTTGGAGGGGAACGTACAGGTGGTGGTGTTCCCATGCGCCTGCTGCCCTTGTCCTTCTAGGTAGTAGAGGTCACGGGTTTGGGAGGTGCTGTCGAAGAAGCCTTGGCGAGTTGCTGCAGTGCATCTTGTAGATGGTCAGAGGCTGGGTATTCTGCGGCGAGTGATTCACCTCCTGACTCCCCAAAGCCTTTCCACCATCCACAAGGCACAAGACAGGAGTGTGATGGAATACTCTCCACTTGCCTGGATGAGTGCAGCTCCAACAACACTCAAGAAGCTCGACACTATCCAGGACAAAGCAGCCTACATGATTGGCACCCCTTCCACCACACTAAACATGCACTGCCTTCACCACCGGCGCACTGTGGCTGCAGTGTATACCATCCACAGGATGCACTGCAGCAACTCGCCAAGGCTTCTTCGACAGCACCTCCCAAACCCGCGACCTCTACCACCTAGAAGGACAAGGGCAGCAGGCACATGGAAACAACACCACCTGCACGTTCCCCTCCAAGTCACACACCATCCCGACTCGGAAATATATCGCCGTTCCTTCATCGTCGCTGGGTCAAAATCCTGGAACTCCCTTGTTGGAGATGGTCATTGCCTGGCACTTATCTGGCGCGAATGTTATTTGCCACTTATCAGCCCAAGCCTGGATGTTGTCCAGGTCTTGCTGCATGCGGGCAGGGGCTGCTTCGTTATTTGAGGGGTTGCGAATGGAACTGAACACTGTGCAATCATCAGCGAACATCCCCATTTCTGACCTTATGATGGAGGGAAGGTCATTGATGAAGCAGCTGAAGATGGTTGGGCCTAGGACACTGCCCTGAGGAACTCCTGCATCAATGTCCTGGGGCTGAGATGATTGGCCTCCAACAACCACTACCATCTTCCTTTGTGCTAGGTATGACTCCAGCCACTGGAGAGCTTTCCCCCTGATTCCCATTAGCTTCAATTTTATTGGGGCTCCTTGGTGCCACACTCAGTCAAATGCTGCCTTGATATCAAGGGCAGTCACTCTCACCTCACCTCTGGAATTCAGCTCTTTTGTCCATGTTTGGACCAAGGCTGTAATGAGGCCTGGAGCCGAGTGGTGCTGGCGGAACCCAAACTGAGCATCAATGAGCAGGTTATTGGTGAGTAAGTGCCGCTTGATTGCAATGTCGATGACACCTTCTATCACTTTGCGGATGATTGAGAGTAGATTGATGGGGCAGTAATTGGCCGGATTGGATATATCCTGCTTTTTGCGGACAGGACATACCTGGGCAATTTTCCACTTTGTTGGGTAGATGCCAGTGTTGTAGCTGCACTGGAACAGTTTGGCTAGAGGTGCAGCTATTTCTGGAGCACAAATTTTCAGCACTACAGCCGGGATGTTGTCGGGGCCCATAGCCTTTGTTGTATCCAGTCCACTCAGCCAATTTTTGACATCACGTGGAGTGAATCAAATTAGCCGAAGACTGGCTTCTGTGATGGTGGGGATCTCGGGATGAGGCTGAGATGGATCATCCACTCGGCACTTCTGGCTGAAGATGGTTGCAAACACTTCAGCCTTGTCTTTTCCACTCATGTCCTGGACTCTGCCATCATTGAGGATGTGGCAGGACTGCAGAGCTTTGATCTGATCCGTTGGTTGTGGGATCGCTTAGCTCTGTCTATAGCATGCTGCTTCTGCTGTTTAGCATGCATGTAGACCTGTGTTGTAGCTTCACCAGGTTGGCACCTCATTTTTAAGCCTGGTGCTGCTCCTTGTATGCTCTTCTATACTCACTGAACCAGGGCTGATCCCCTGGCTTGTTGGTAATGGTAGAGTGAGGAATATGCCAGGCCATGAGGTTACAGATTGTGGTTGAATACAAATCTGCTGCTGCTGATGGCCCACAGCGCCTCATGGATGCCCAGTTTTGAGCTGCTAGATCTGTTCGGAATCTATCCCATTTAACACGGTGGTAGTGTCCCACAACACGATGGACAGTCTCTTCAGTGTGAAGACAGGACTTTGTCTCCACGAGGACTGTGCGGTGGTCACTCCTACCAATACTGTCATTGACAAATGCATCTGCGACAGGTAGATTGGTGAGGACGAGGTCAAGTAGGTTTTTCCCTCGTGTTGGTTCGCTCACCACCTGCCGCAGGCCCGGTCTGGCAGTTATGTCCTTCAGGACTCGGCCAGCTCAGTCAGTGGTGGTGCTACCGAGCCGCTCTTGTTGATAGACATTGAAGTCCCCCACCCAGAGTACATTTAGTGCCCTTGCTACCCTCAGTGCTTCCTCCAAGTGGTGTTCAACATGGAGGAGGACTGATTCATCAGCTGAGGGAGGATGGTAGGTGGTAATCAGCAGGAGGTTTCCTTGCCCATGTTTGGCCTGATACCATGAGATTTCATGGGGTCCAGAGTCAATGTTGAGGACTCCCAGGGCCACTCCATCCTGACTGTATACCACTGTGCCACCACCTCTGGTGGGTCTGTCCTGCCGGTGGGACAGGACATACCCAGGGATGGTGATGGAGGAGCTGGGGACGTTGGCTGAAAGGTATGATTCAGTGAGTGTGGCTATGTCAGGTTGTTGCTTGGCTAGTCTGTGAGACAGCTCTCCCAATTTTGGCACAAGTCCCCAGGTGTTAGTGAGGAGGACTTTGCAGGGTCAACTGGGCTTGGTTTGCCCTTGTCGTGTCCAGTGCCTAGTGGTCCGATGCCATGTGGTCCATCCGGTTTTATTCTTATTATGTATTTTTGTCGTGGGATTGTACAACTGTGTGGCTTGCTCGGCCATTTCAGAGGGCAGTTAAGAATCAACCACATTGCTGTGGGTCTGGAGTCACATATAGGCCAGACCGGGTAAGGACAGCAGGTTTCCTTCCCTAAAGGACATTAGTGAACCACTAGTTTGCAGGACATAGGCAAATAAATAAAAGGCAGCATTTTCATTTTAAAAAAAAATTAATGATTCTTATTGTGCAGAAACATTTCTGTTTAAGATCCATGCTTTTTTTTTTCTCTATTCTGCTATTCCACAGTTGTGCATGTGCTTCTAGGGGTCTCTCTGCTACGGGTTGCAAAATAAAAGGAAACCCACCCAACCTAAGTGTCACGAATGTTAAGTAGAATAGACCCAAACTGTGCTGGCCAGGGAATATTTAACTGTAAATTACTTCCCGATAAGATGAAACTAACAGTAATTACATCACAATCATTCATCCTGTCAATAATTACACCTGAATATGTTCAAGGGTGAGATAGATGGGTTTTTGGACTCTCGGGGAATCAAGGGATATGGAAATCGGGCAGGAAAGTGGAGTTGAGATGGAAGATCAGCCATGACCTTATTGAATGGCAGAGCAGGCTCAAGGGGCCGTATGGCCTACTCCTGCTCCTATTTCTTATGTTCTTATGTTCTGTAACGTGAATGTCATTATGTATCAATGGTATAGAGTGCAATGGTATCTATTGTTGACAGAGCAAACTGTAATCTCAGTAACGCTACCTCATAATATTAACTGTGGACTTTATTTAAAAGGACAGATAATCTGGAGTAATTTCAATACTGTCATTTAAATTCAGAGTTTTGATGGCAGTCATAGACAGCGTGCGCATCACACTCTTGATATATGATATTACCTGAACCCATCAGTTAGATTACTGCCTTGTATTCATAAGTGCTCATGATTTCCTACATACGACATAAGTGCTATACTCTTCCTCTGTATTACACAATGAAATGAACCACAATTCTATTGCAATCCGAATCATGTGATTGGAGTAGAAATTAGATCATGCTGGTGTGAACTGGATGCTGGGAATGATTCCTGCGCCGAAACAGGTAGGCCGGAGACCTGATTGAAATTGGGCCTTGGGCCTCCTTTAAATTAGATAGGCTGCTGAAGAATCTGACTAATTTTGAAAAGATGTCCTTTAACAAGTGTTAGGCGCCTATCTTACACGTCCAAGCGACCTAACGCCTGTTTTAGGTATCTGCCCAGGATGCATAAAAAATGGCCCACCACGAAATTAGCAGTGGGACAAACGTCAATGCAGATTGTGTATCAGTAGCAAAGGAGTGTCCAAGCTTTTGTCCATGGGCTGCATAAGTACTTTTGGAGGCTTGGGGGCAACTTATATGGTTTAGAACCTGCTCTCATTTATTTTTAAATACCTCAAGTTGCTGATATTAACAGATCATGGTGTTCTCATTTAGGTTTTATCCACCAATGAAGCAACAGCGCTAAGAAAAACCCTTTCCAAACCTCCAGGCTCCATAAAATTCGAACAGGCTGAACCAGCAAATAGGCAATGAATAAGTAAAAGATCACAAGATAATTAGAGATGAAGAAGAACATTCAGTCGATTCAGAAAGACCCTGAAGTCCTCCCATTGAAGCATGCATTTGTGTCTTAAATAATTCCAGGGTTTTTGCCTCCAATACTGTATGTGGGCGTCCATTCCAAGTGTGGCTCGCGTGAAGGAGAATTTCCTGACATCAGTCCTTTTATTAGCTTGAACATTCGTCATATTGTCCTACTCTCACAATTTGATTTAAAATAATATTCCGATTTACCTTTACAAATAGGACTGAGTTGCTTTGAAGATCAGATTGACAGGCCTCGAGTTCCACCAGTTTACTGCTCAAGGCGGAGGAGTTGAAAATTATCCCCAGGTTGTTCACTCTAGTAACGGTATTGCCGCATTTTCCGTAAGTTGATTCTGCAACTGCATGATATTTTTTGGCACTGCAGGGACCCCTTCTAGGACTCAAATAATCCCAGATCACCAGTGCTCACTACATGTTATTTCTCTCCAAACCACTCCAGAAGATGGTCTTACCAACACATCACACTCAAACTGAGCTTAGGTTCTGAATTAAATAATCAGATGTATTTACAGGAATTAAGTAATTAGGACACATAGGGCTAGATATCCGGCACGAGCTTAGATTATCCCCCTCAGGTAAGTGCTTAAAGGAGAAGGGAAGGCAATTGGGAGGGGAGCGGGTGGGATAGAAGACATAGAAACATAGAAAATAGGAGCAAGAGTAGGCCATTCAGCCCTTTGGGCCTGCTCCGCCATTCAAAATGATCCTGGCTGATCGTCTAACTCAGTACCCTGTTCCCTCTTTTTCCCTATTTCCCTTGATCCTTTAGCATTAAGAAATATATCTATCTCCTTCTTGATTACATCTAATGACTTGGCCTCCACTGCCTTCTGTGGTAGAGAATTCCACAGGTTCACCACCCTCTGAGTGAAGAAATTTCTCCTCATCTCGGTTCTAAATGGCATACCCGTATCCTGAGACTGTGACCCCTGGTTCTGGACTCCCCAGCCATCGGGAACATCCTCCCTGCATCTAATCTGTCTAGTCCTGTTAGAATTTTATATGTTTCAATGAGATCACCTCTCATTCTTCTAAACTCTAGTGAATATAGGCCTAGTCGACCCAATCTCTCCTCATACGTTAGTCCTGCCATCCCAGGAATCAGTCTGGTAAACCGTCGTTGAACTCCCTCCATGGCAAGGACATCCTTCCTCAGATAAGGAGACCAAAACTGCACACAATATTCCAGATGTGGTCTCCCCAAGGCCCTCTATAACTGCAGTAAGACATCTCTGTTCCTGTACTCAAATCCTCTTGCAATGAACGCCAACATACCATTCACCTTCCTAACTGCTTGCCGCACCTGAATGCTCACTTTCAGCGACTGGTGTACAAGGACACCCAGGTCTCATTGCACCTTCCCTATTCCCAATCTATCACAATTCAAATAATAATCTGTTTTTACAACCAAAGTGGATAACCTCACATTTATCCACATTATACTGCATCTGTCATGTTCTTGCCCACTCACCCAACTTGTCTAAATCATATTGGAGCCTCTTTGCATCCTCCTCACAGCTCACATTCTACCCCAGCTTTGTGTCGTCCCAAGCACTGATCCCTGCGGTACTCCACTAGTCACTGCCTGCCACCCGGAAAAAGACCCGTTTATTCCTACTCTCTGTTTCCTTTCTGTCAACCAATTCTCAATCCATGCCAGTATATTCCCCCCAATCCCATGTGCTTTAATTTTGCACACTAACCTCTTGTGTGGGACCTTATCAAAAGCCTTCTGAAAATCCAAATACACCACATCCACTGGTTCTCCCCTATCTATTCTACTAGTTACCTCCTCAAAAAACTCCAGTAGATTTGTTAAGCATGATTTCCCTTTCATAAACCATGCTGACTTTGTCCAATCCTGTTAATGCCCTCCAAGTGTTCTGTTATCACATCTTTTATAATAGACTCTAGCATTTTCCCCATTACTGATGTTAGGCTAACTGGTCTGTAATTCCCTGTTTTTTCTCTCCCTCCTTTTTTAAATAGTGGGGTTACATTTGCCACCCTCCAATCTGTAGGAACTGTTCCAGAGTCTATAGAATTTTGGAAGATGATCACCAAGACAATCTGGAGGGGGGTGACCGGGGGCTGGCAATGGTCTGCAGGACTGTAATGGAGCCAGGAGAAACACTCCTACACCTCTGGCTCCACATTCGGGTAAGTATTTTTTAAGAACATACCTTTTTGGTGGCAGCCTGCAGCCGTCCCTTTAAGGACCACTGATTAGGTCACATGTTGACCTGGCCTTCCTGAACAGACCGACATCACCTGCGTTCAGGGCAATCCAATTTACCAAGGAGGCCTCAAACAGGCTTTTGGTCCCTTACTTGCATATTACTTGCAAAGGGACAAATGCCTGTTTCAGGCACAAACCCAGGACTCCTATTTTTTTGCCCGTATCATTATAGCACTTTCCACTCATATTGAGTGCACACTACCTGTCCGCCATAATTAGGCTTATGTGTCCATTTAGAGCCTGAAAAATGGGCGCGGTGCCATCGAATTTCTCGGCCATACAGCTACATACAATGATAGCAGTAAATGGCCTGTTTTTTTTAAACCACACACTGCTCTTTGCAGCAGTCACTGTCATGAGCATCTTTTCACTAGCAGGCTGTATGACTTCCCAGCAGTCATTTTCCATTCTGTTTCACCAGGATCACATTGGTTCTACACCTTTTGTAGTTCAGTCTTTTTCTCTTTGTTTATCTCAATGCCAAAGGCTTTCGATATGCTCTGATGACAGGCGCTGTTCCTGCTGCTAATGCATACACAGAAACTGACTCCTGTAATTTTAGGGTATTTTAATGTATTTTAATTTTAATTTATGTTCAACTTCACCATCTGGGTGGTAATCTGGCGAACCAGGTTGTCCGCCATTGTAGAACCCGCCCAATTTTCATTCCACTGGTTACCTCCCAAATTATAAATGCCCCATTAGGTTTTGAACAGCTTGGAATGCACAGTGAATTCTGAGTAAACATAAGAGAAATGCATATTAATGGGTTTAATGCTTCCTCTGACAATTCCATCTCCAGGCTGAATGTTTCAAAGGAAGGTGCCATTCACATTGCCCAAACAATGGTCTCATTAACACAGTAATACTGTATGGAAGTCAAAGATGAAACCAACCTTCCAGAGATCAGTCATGCCTGAGCCAGATGAACATCTTAGATGACCACCTTCCCCAGCCTTAACTATACATTTGTACAGAGGACAAATTTATATTTACACCCAAAGTTAATTTTGCCTCTATTTACTTTTTCACAGTGACAGTATCATGGAATTTGTCGTAGCATCTATAAATCTTTTATTGGACTATTGTTAGAATACTGATACAGATAAAGCATCCTGATGGTTCAGGTGGACATTAAAGAAATCATGGCATTATATGAAGAAGAGCAGAAGGTCTTCCCAATGGCCTCATCAATATTCTTCCCTCAACCAACACCAGCAAAGCTCACCACCACCTTCTCAAGGGCAACTAGGGATGGGCAATAAATGCCGGCCTCGCCAGCGATGCCCACATCCCATGAACGAATAAAAAAAATCTTGTTACTCTTTGTGGGATCTTGCTGCGTGTGCGAAATGGCAGTCTTGTTTGCCTATATGACAACAGGTAGCATACTTCAAAAGTATCTTATTGTAGGTGAAGTTCTTTGAGATGTAAAGGCACTATAGCCCCAAAAATCCATAGGGGGGAAAACATTCTGGCATAAATGCCAGGATGCACTCAACTGCCACCTTTGATCACTGACCCTACTGAAGCTTGTGCCAGCACTCACCCTCCCCCACCTCCAGAAAGAAACCTTTGATGCCCCAGCAGCTCCAGTGGTCCTTCAACTCAGGGATCCAAGCCCTGGGCTACAGCTGAGGGCCAGTGCGATCCTCCATACATAAATGTTGGGGACAGGCAGAGGCTCTGCCCTAAGGCCATGCAGGAAACAGTGGCGCAAGACTGGGTCTCAGTGTATCCAGCTCCTGGTTCTAGTTTGTAGCCATCCCGTTGGACTCCCACCACAGTTACAGCAGGAGTCTGCTGGAACAGACATGGATATTCAGCCCCAGTATAAATACGAGTCTTTGTTTCCTATTTAATATTTGCCTATCTGGCACTCTGGGTAACTGGAATGCAGTTGTAAATGTTCACAAAAGAGTTCTTGGAATAATTCTTATTATCACGATCATGAATCTGGCCTTCAATTTCTGTATTTAGATTTCTGATTTTCTTGAGCAATTTCCAATTTTGCTTGGTCCTTGAATTGTTTCTGATATCACTGTCTGCTCTCTCCAAAGTCTAACCACTTGAGGTCTGCTTCCCTTTTTAATCTATTGATACTGATTTATTCTTTTGCTGGCTTCTACTATAATTCTTCAATATCTACTAAGATTTTAAATTAAGTATAATACAGTTGTTAGATTTTTAGTTCACATTTTCTTAGTAAATAAAGTTTTTTTTATTTATGCTCATGTTTGTATAATGCTGTTTTATTTCTCATATATTGTACATATCCCAACTGTTGGACATTTGATATACTTTGCTAATTGTGAATAAATCCTATTAGGTGGGGAAGATTATATCTAATTATTCTTAGCTGCATATTTAAATTTACTCTAATTAGTTCATTTCAGGAATATAACACCTCTAAAACTCTGTAAGTCTCAAAATAATTCATGTTTTTTGAGTCATTGATGAAAATGTTCAAAAGTTTATCCCAGCATTGTCAATGTGGAGGCTTTGAGATCTGAAATGTGCTGTAGAATGAAGGAAAGCTATGCAAATTCAACATGGGAATGTATTCCATAATGCAAAACCTTCATTATTTCAAACACAAACCAAATACAAGCAATTCAAGTGATAGAATATAATGCCTGATTTAGTGAGGGTGGTAACAATGGGGTTGAGATGGCCCTTGGGAGTAGGCACTTACACTGGTAGCTCAGGAGACAGGCCGTGTTAAATTGTGTGACAGGAGTCCCTTCCCCTATTTTTCATAGGATATTGGCATATGAAAAGATTACCCAGAGAGCTTGGCCTGTAGTACATTTAGCTAAGGGATGGTAAAATCTGATGAAGGGACACTGCTTAAAAGGCTGCAGGTCACCAAAAAAAGTTGTGGTGATAGAATCACCTGCAATGATTTCTCTTCCAGCTCCCGCTCCCGTTACCTCAGGAGTCCCGCAAGGATCTATCCTTGACGCCCTCCTATTTCTCATCTACATGCTGTCCCTTGGTGACATCATCCAAAAACACAATGTCAGATTCCGCATGAACGCTGATGACACCCAGCTCTACCTCACAACCAACACCTCCTTTGACCCCTCCACTGTCTCACATTTGTCACATTGCTTGTCCGATACTGGATGAGCAAAAATTTCCTCCAACTAAACATTGTCTTCGGTCCCTGCTGCAAACTCCTTTCCCTCGTTACCAACTCCATCCCTCTCCCTGGTCACTGTCCGAGGCTGAACCAGACCTTTCGCAACTTTAGCGTCCAATTTGACCCTGAGATGAGCTTCCGACCACAAATCCACTCCAAGACCGCCTACTTCCACCTCCATAACATCATCCGTCTTCGCCCCTGTCTCAGCTCACCTGCTGCTGAAACCCTCATCCATGCCTTTGTTACCTCCAGACTGGACTATTGCAATGCTCTCCTGGCTAGCCTCCCATCTTCCACCCTCCATAAACTTGAGCCCATCCAAAACTCTGCTACCCGTACCCTAACTCGCACCAAGTCCCGTTCTCCCATCACCACTCTGCTCGCTGACCTACATTGGCTCCTGGGCTGGGAACGCATCGATTTTAAAATTCTCATCCTTGTTTGCAAATCTGTCCATGGCTTCGTCCCCCCCTCTTTCTGTCACCTCCTCCAGCCCTACAACCCTCCAGGATCTCTGCGCTCCTCCAATTCTTACCCCTTGCACATCCTCGATTTTAATTGATCCATCATTGGCGGCCGTGTCTTCAACAGCCTAGGCCCGAAGCTCTGGAATTCCCTCCCTAAACCTCTCTACCTCTCTACCTCTCACTCCTCCTTTAAGATGCTCCTTAAAACCCACCCCTTTGACCAAGCTTTTGATCATCTGTCCTAATACCTCCTTATGTGGCTCGGTGTGGAATTTTGTTTGATAATCTCTCCTGTGAGGAGCCTGAGGACATTTTACTCTGTTAGAAGCGCTATATAAATGCAATTTGTTGTTGTTGTTATTATTGTGAAGGAAAGTGGATTAATTGTTCACCATGCTACAGCAGAGACATGAGCATGGGCAACACTGCTCTCCTTGACGCTGAAGAGCTAGAGAAGCTACAACAAAAGAGGGGGCCTTATTTGAGTCTGAAGGTCGCCCTCCAGTAAAAGCACAGATGCAAGCTGCGTGGGGGAAAGGAGGGAAGGGGTTGCTGACCAAGCCAATGCAGTCACCTAGGTCTCTAATACCTGGTTCATAATGAAGAAGAAGCTTCCGGTTTTGGGGGAAATGACAAAGGTGAGTGTATTCCCACTTTTGCACACATTTCTTGTGGGGCCCATTAAGCATGGCACAAACCTAATTTGGGAACTACTGCCCCCTTGAAACATATTTACTTTACTTCTTTCCAGGCAATCCTTTACCATGGGATCATTGGACGGGCCCTGTATCTCTGCTAGCTTCCAACTGACTGATCTTCTGACTGCAATTCAGCCAAGATATAGCCCAAATTCCTAGGAAGAAATCCTGGAAAATTAAAACCATGTGCCTCCCAGAGCTGACAAGCAAACAGATATTTTTAAAATGATCCACAGGATGTCAATCATAACAACAATCTACATTTATATAGTACCTCAACATACAAAACGTCTCAAGGCACGTTGCAGAGTAGTAACAGGAGGAACGAGCATCTCATAGGATGTTTGAATTGAATGGATTGCCTGGCCTATTGACCTGTTCCAAAATATCCTTTCCCACCTGAATGTTGCAGGAAGAATCCAATTAATAGTTTTACAGGTCTGATTTTGGTCTCTCTACCTCCTCACTTTTCTGTGGGAATGGGGCAGTAGTGAAACTAAAATCAAAGCAAAGTACCGACCGCTCAATTTCTGCCAACATCCAGCCTGCCTTGATATTTCTTGGGGGGGGCGGGGGTGCTGAAAATAGGCATCCAGGGTTCCCACCAGGAACAGGCAGGAGCCTCATTAATGTATGTAAATTGGAATCCAAGGACTAGAATGCAACTTCGAACTGCACATGCACAATGCCTGCATTGCGCAAGCCCTGCCTACTAGAACTGTACGTAAAGCAGCCAAACTAATGGCCCTGGGCTAGGGAGGGGAAAAATCAGGTAGGATTTGTGCTTTTTTTGAACACCGGTGACCCATGCTGGAAAGTGCATATGCATGGATGTTGACTATCTGCCTTGGAATAATGTCCCCACAGTTGAATAGCCATATAATATTCATTGCCATATGCAAAAATTGTTTACTTGGCAGCAGTGCTAAAGGGCTGCTGCTACCCTCAGAGCCATGTCCCATTAACTGTCACCACGTTCAGGATAGGAAGAAGAGGGGGAAAATGGGAGACTATTGGATTAGAAAAAGGTGCACTTTATCTATGATACAGTGGGGGTGATTTTGACTCGGCAATAGTGTAGAATGGGCGAAATCGGATCAATCCCCTGTTATACATCTCTCCTGATTTTCATTTCCAATGTGGGGCTCAACTGGGCCTTGCAAAATTTACCCTTATAATTCTGACATATTCATATGCTGACTTTAGGAAACAAAATGTTTAAGAGCCACTTGCATGGCTATGGGATACAGCAGGGGAGGACTAATTGGTTAGCTCTTTCAAAGAGCCGGCACAGGCATGATGGGCTGAATGGCCTCTTTCTGTGCTGTATGATTCTGTCATTCTAACCCCTATTATAAATCAATCTTCTAGTCAGGTTTTGAAGAACCTTCTGCAGTTTGTTTACTCAATGATATATTATAACACTGAGAGGTTTCCTTTGTGACAATGTTAATCTGTTATCAGCTTCAGGTGGAGTTTCCATTTCTTTACGCCAGTAATATCAGTGCAATCTGGACGGAGTCGGCCGAATCAGTGCAATCTGGACGGAGTCGGCCGAATCAGTACAAAAGATCAAGAAATCTTTTATGCTGGTTTATGATTCAATTTGCCGGGCCAAGAGCTGCCCACAAAACAGGCCACGCACCTAGGTTGAAATTGAGTGATTCTGCCAATTGCGCTTGTTCGGGAAGGCTCTTCAAATTATGCTCATTTTCTTAGGTGCACAGGAACCAGTAGGCACGTTTTAAATGTTTTTAAAATCAAAAAATATTTAATTTACTATAACAACAACAACTTGCATTTATATAGCGCCTTTAACATAGTAAAATGTCCCAAGGTGCTTCACAGGAGCGATTTCAAACAAAATTTGACACCGAGCCAAATAAGGAGATATCAGGACAGGTGGAGGTATGTTTCAAGGTGCGTCTTAAAGGAGGAGGGAGTGGTAGAGAGGTGGAGAGGTTTAGAGAGGGAGTTCCAGAGCTTAGGGCCTAGCAGCTGAAGACACGGCCGCCATCGGTGGTGCGATTAAAATCGGGGATGCAGACAAGGCCAGAATTGGAGGAGCGCACAGATCTCGGAGAGTTGTAAGGCTGGAGGAGGTCACAGAGATAGGGAGAGGCGAGGCCATGGAGGGATTTGAAAACAAGGATGAGAATTTTAAAATTGATGTGTTCCCGACCCGGGAGCCAATATAGGTCAGTGAGCGCAGGGGTGATGGATGAACATGGTGCGAGTTAAGATACGGGCAGCAGAGTTTTGGATGAGCTCAAGTTTATGGAGGGTGGAAGATGGGAGGCCAGCCAGGAGAGCATTGGAATAGTCAAGTCTAGAGGTAATAAAGGCATGGATGAGTGTTTCAGCAGCAGATGAGCTGAGGCAGGGCCAAAGACGGGCGATGTTACGGAGGTGGAAGTAGGCGGTCTTGGTGATGGAGCGGATATGTGGTCGGAAGCTCATCTCAGGGTCAAATAGGACGCCAAGGTTGCGAATGTCTGGTTCAGTCTCAGACAGTGGTCAGGGAGAGGGATGGAGTAGCTGGCAAGGGAACGGAGTTTGTGGCAGGGATCGGAGACAATGGCTTCGTTGTTCCCAATATTTAGTTGAAGGAAATATTTTGCTCATCCAGTCGGATAAGTACTGTGATAAATCAGAGACAGTGGAGGAGTCAAAGGAGGTGGTGGCGGTGAGGTAGAGCTGGGTGTCATCAGCCTCCATGTGCAACCTGATGTTGTGTTTTCAGATGATGTCACCGAGGGGCAGCATGTAGTTGAGAAATAGAAGGGGATGAAGGATAGATCCTTGGGGGGACTCCAGAGCTAACAGTGCGGGAATTTACTAAGAAACTGACTAGGGTACACCAATGAAACTATTAAATGGTTCAGTACACTTTTTTAAAGTCATTTTCAGTGATTTTAAATCAGGTTACTCACAGGGGAGGACTGGACACTGTTTTTATAAATGCTTATTTTTGGTGAGAAACCCATATTCAGCCGTATTAATAAAATTCGACCATGTTACCACTCTTAAATACTTCAAGGAATACTTTTTAATGCAAAGAAAAAAAAAGAAACAAGTACATTCTATTCCGCTGCCCGATTGCGCTGGTTCATTGAAGATTTTACGTTTGTGATTATGCAAATGAATTTTATCAGAAACTTGAACTGTAACCTAATCAGTGCAATTTCGGTACATTTTGGGCAAAACTTCCCGATTGCTCCTAAAGCGGAAACTCTACCCCCTTGTGGATGTAAATGTTAAAAAATAATAACTATCACTGAGTAAGTAATGTTAATAAAAGTCTGCATGATTGTCATTCAGGAATCTCTGTCGCCGATTGATGCAATGTTGATTGATTTTGTTGGTTTATTATTACAGTATTGCTGCTAACCAAATGCCACAATGTGCAAACA
Source organism: Heptranchias perlo (assembly GCF_035084215.1). NCBI lineage: Eukaryota > Metazoa > Chordata > Chondrichthyes > Hexanchiformes > Hexanchidae > Heptranchias > Heptranchias perlo. Next base: position 109,017,607 of record NC_090327.1, read on the forward strand.
AAAGAATTTTCCTATTATTTTAGATTTTTCATACTCTAAGATGTAGGGGTCGATTTTCAACTTGCCACCTGCAATGTAAAACTGCCATTGCATAGCGGCCACCTGTTATAGAAACAGCCCGATTTTCACCATATTGTGGTCATGAATTTAAAAGATTTGCCCCTGGAATTTCTGTGGGGATTCTCTGGTGGGAAATTGGTGGGATCCCTGGAGAAAACGAGTAAACTGCTAAAGACAGCCATTTACGTTGTTTCTCTGGGGGTTCCGTTGAACCCTACTGAAATTATGGCAGTTGATTAGGAGAACTTGCAGAAATTCAGGATCTTGCACTCTACAGCTAAATTTCCAGAGATTCTGTTCTTGGCATGGAATGTCACTCAATAGAGGTGTGGATCAGAGAACTGGACATGGAACACAGCACCATGGTCAGTGTCGAGAGTGCTCTGAACTGGGTGCTCGTTCCTCCACACCCAGTCCTCCAAGCATATTCCTGCCAAATGAGACTCCATGCCAGGAGCAGAGTTTCCAAAAATATACTATTATAGCGTTGTTTCAGAATCAGCAATGAAGATCAGCAATAAAAAAGATTGCTCTGATAGCATGATAAAAATAATGAATTTTAATCCTGTAACCAAAAATAGTTGGACAATATCACTTGAAACTTGTAGTAACTCAGTGCTCAGATTTCTTCATCCTTGAATTTAAAGTTAAGCTTCTGAGAGAGGACATTCCCCATAAGTTTTGCATGTATTCCCATGTAACTTCAGTAAGCATGGATGAAAAACTGAGCGGAGACATGTCTTACCAGGTCTCTGCCCTTTTCTGCCACTGTAGCAATCTTTCAGTGTCACTTCTGTCATAAGTTGTTGCCCAAATATAGATGGGCATATCCAAATATTTTTTTAAATTATATTCATTCTCGGGATTTTTGCATCTCGGGCAAGGCCGGAATTTATTGCCCAACTGTAGTTTCCCTGAGAAGGTGATAGTGGACCTTGTTCTTGAACCATTGGATAGTGGTTTGATACAACTGAATGTATTGCTAGGACACTTCAGAGTGCAGTTAAGAGTCAACCACGTTGGTGCGGGACTGGATTCACATATAGGCAGACAGGGTAAGGACAGCACGTTTTCTTCGCTAAAGGACATTAGTGAACTAGTTGGGTTATTATAACAATCCGGCAGCTTCATGGTCACTTTTACTAATACCGGCTTTTTACTCCCAGATTTATTAAACTGAATTAAAATTCTCAAAAATGCCACGGTGGGATTTGAACTCATGTACTCTGGATTATCAGTCCAGGCCTCTGGATTACTAGAATGGTAATTGTAAACAATTTTACAACACCAAATTATAGTCCAGCAATTTTATTTTAAATTCACAAGCTTTCGGAGGCTACCTCCTTCCTCAGGTGAACGATGTGGAAATGAAATCCTCGAAATGAAGTCGCATTTATAATTCACAGAACAATGCTTGGTGATTACAGACAGTTTTTTCAACTGCCCGTTGCCAAGGCAATCAGTGTGCAGACAGACAGGTGTTACCTGCCAGGTCTCAGAATATACAAATCACCAAAAAAAAACAACAAACAAAAAAAAACAGAGATAGAGAGGTAGAAACATAGAAAAGACAGCAACTGACCCGTTATATTAAAAACAGATAACATTTGTTTGCTGGTGGGGTAACGTGTAACGTGACATGAACCCAAGATCCCGGTTGAGGCCGTCCTCATGGGTGCGGAACTTGGCTATCAATTTCTGCTCGACGATTTTGCGTTGTCGTGTGTCTCGAAGGCCGCCTTGGAGTACGCTTACCCGAAGGTCGGTGGCTGAATGTCCTTGACTGCTGAAGTGTTCCCCGACTGGGAGAGAACCCTCCTGTTTGGCGATTGTTGCCAAACAGGAGGGTAATGAGAGAATGGTAATGAGAGAGCCACAGCGGTAATGAGAAAGTGATGGAGTACATCACGGTTCCATCATTATCATTACAGCAACACTTGATGTAAGGAATGGCCGTGTACAACAGACATTCAACATTACTAGGGCCAGTGCAGACTTTTAAAAAAATTAAATGGCCCACCCCTGGGAGTACAATCAATGGCAGAATGATCTATTCCTTCTCTGTTTCCTGCACTTTGCATTTGATGTTGGCAGGGCCAGATGTTTATTCTTGACCTGAGGGAGGATGACCTCTTTAAGTTGTTTCAGATGTTACACTCCTCAGCACAGGTGGAAACTTCACCAGGAACCTGCTAAAACTGTTACATTATCTTGACCCCTGGTGTTTTACCGGACCCAGTGATGTACCTTTCGGCAAAGGTCCTGCCCCGCCAAAATTATGGCGGAAGATAAGCCAAATACAAAAATCTTGGGTCCGATGTCTTAAGAAGGAAGTACTTGATCTTCACCAGAAACTGGGCTTTCAATGTCAAATTGTTTGGAGAATAATACTTGGGATGTAGGGACCGAGATATGATGAGAGACTGATTAAATTAGGGTTATATTCCATGGAGATGAGGAGGTTAAGGCCTGATCTGATTTAAGTGTTTAAAATAATGAAGGGAACTGACAGGTTAGATAGGGGATGACTCCTTCCTTTTGTAGTAGAATCTAGAAAACACTTCTTCAGGCAAAGGGTTATGAGAATGTGGAATGAAATTATTTAGAACGTCATAGATACAGAATCAACTGAGGCATTTAAAAGATAATTATTTAGCAAGTAAGTGTATGAAGAGATATGGAGACAGGGAAGGAGCATGGAATTAAAAAAAATAAAGAATTATACATGGCAAACAAAATTGTGCATCAAATTTGATCTACCAAATGGCCTACGTCTCTGTATTCCATATATCCTGCATTCCAATGCTTCTAGCATTGTATAGAAGCATTGCAGAAGCATCATTTACCGATAATCATGAGTGCAAATGACTGCATAGTCTAATTTGGTACAAAAATTATAAGACTCAACAGTTTCAAGCTTTTGAAGTTTGATGTAGCAGAAGTTCCAATTACTGATATTACTGTGTAAGTATTGATATTACTGATACTGCTGCAGGCATAATATTCTACTGAGATGATATCAGATCCATCAAATCATTTGCTGTACTGACTTAGCAGCTTTATACTCAGAGGAGTTTCTGGCTTCTTTACTTTTATTTTGTTTTGTATTGCACTTAAGTAAGTTGTTGTCTATTCAATAATAACACAGAGAAAATAAAGAAAGTATCCAAATTACCTTCCCTTTATATCTGAAAAGGATATTACAAGAATTCCCCATATAATTGGAATACGCCCAGGAATTTAACAATAAATTCACTGAACTGTACAAATTAACTAAAGCTAAGCCCAGCGCAAAATGTCTGAAATTCCTTTCGCCACTATTTTAGTGGGGCTTTTAGCCCATTTAATTTAAATAGGTCAACTCTAAAATAGCAAGGAGATGAATTACAGGCGAATGCATATCTGTTCGCACTCTGGTCTCCCATGATGTAATTTTAGGGCTCTAGGGTAGAAAGGTCAATAGCTAGAATTGGGTCGCAGCAAAAATAAATGTTTAGACACATGTTCGAGAATCAACACCTTTTTGAAGATTGCATATAAAGCACTAAATGATGAGGTAATACAAAAAAGTAATCTGCTAGCTACAATACAATTTTTAGATACTTATTGTTCTAATTTGAACGATACCTATCATAACTTGTTAATAAGGCAAATGATTTGGTGTGGGAGGTGCTTTGTTATCATTCAGATCTGCTTGGAAATTGGCATTTATATTTATGACATGCTATTTCCTCCTTAACCCTCTGCCTCTCCAATTTCCTCTCCTCCTTTAAGACCCTTCTTAAAACCCAGCTCTTTGATCAAGCTTCTCGGTCATCCCTCCTAATATCTCTATTGTTGGCTCAATGTCCATCTTTTGATTACACATCTGTGAAGCACATTGGGGTGCTTTTCTACATTAAAGGCAGTTTATAAATGGAGATTGTTGTTGTTGAGTGCATACATGCATACTTCATTATTACACATGCAGCTTTGTACACAAAAGTGAATGATTGGGAATGAACCCCAGTCCTTTGCTAGTCAGGGGGCCAGGTAGAAAAAGAAACAACTGGATAGCGGATTTTCTGAGTTGGCACTGTTGGCTGGGAGCCTCACCTGCTATCAGCGCTTATCAGGAAATTGTGGGCAGGATGCCCATGGCATCACTAACTCAGAAAATTACCCTATAAATCTAGGCTTACCAAGAACACTATTGTTATTGTTCAATTATTAAAACAATAATGGTAGTGTAGTAATCCAGAGTCGTGGACTAATAATCTAGAGAATGTGAGTTCAAATCTCACCTGGAAGAAAAAAGCTGGTATCAGTAAAATTGGCCATGAAGCTGTCATATTATTATATAAAAAAAACTGATTCACTAATGGAAGGGAAACCTACCATTCTTACCTGGTCTGGTCTATATGTGACTCCAGTCCCAAGCCAATATGGTTGACTCTTAACTGCCCTCTGAACTGGCCTAACTCAGTTGAATAAACAGCTACCAGTGGTTCAAGAAGAAGGCCTAACACCACCTTCTCAGGGCAACTAGGGAGGGGCAATAAATGCCAGCCTTAGCAATGTCCACATCCCAAGAATTAATTTTTAAAAAATTATCAGTAGTATTGGATCCACATTTCCAATGTAACCATCTCAAGAGTACTGATAACAACATTCAGCTCTATTGATTTATTAATAACTTCTGTTGACCTGTCATACCAAAAATGTGTATCTTAAGGAAATCATGGAGAAGATGGAACAATGTGGAAACCATCCTGCAGATCTTCCAATAAATTGCCAGAGGTATTGGATTCAAACTCTTTATAGGGATAGGGATATAGTGCTCCCAGAGCCACAACCACACACTCCAGAGTTGGGGAGGAGGGGGAGGTCATCTGGGATAATACTGAGATTTTGAGAGGAGCGGCTTAATCCCTGCCAAAAAAAATTGAGGACGAGGAACGTGTCCCCATTATTCTACCCAATGGTTACACCTGTGGAAACACCTAGTCTAATATTTTTGTTCAGCCTTTGCAGAGTAAGTAACATGTTGAAATATGAATGACACTTCATAGATCAACGCCCAATTCTCCCTTGGGATGGCAGACTCCAGGGAGTTTAATTTCCTCTGGTTGTACACTGATTAACATGCTTGTCTAAAATTCCTTTTTTGCGCTATTTAAACACAGCGATTCATCCATTTGTTTTAAACAGATTAACAATTGTGTCAAAATAGTACACAGAAGAATTTTATGTAAATATGTTAAGCAGTGCACTAACAGAGGAGATCAAACTACCTGGTGCCTCTCGCACCTCTGTTGGATTGTGACAGGATTCATAGGACACGTTGTAGTATAATAGAGTAAAGCAAAGCTGGACAGACGGGCAAAAATTTAAGATTTTTTCAAATTCTGTTAGTTGCCTGCCTATTTATCCCTTGCTCTAGTTGGATTAAGAATTGTCTCATTCAGATTCAGTAGAAAAATTGTCCTGTGAAAGTTGTGATTCACCTTTAGTTACTGACACAATACACTGATCTCCATTTTTCAGCTGTTGTGATATCCAGCATAATTCTTTGTCCTGCTTGGATTAGAATCCTCATCTACTTTCATTCTGAGAATGTTTGGATTCCCACATTGATGAGGAAAAGACAATTATCACTGAGATATGAAAATGCCTTTTGATAGAATGAAGAACCTTCATGCTCACTCCATATCACCTGCAATGGGGAGACTTGATCATGAGTGTATCACAGATAAGAAGCAACATGAAGATGCAATGTGCAGAAGCAGTGATGCATCTCCTACCCATCAAGATGAGCACAATGATGGCCAACATTCACCTTGGACTGAGTGGACCTAGGTTACCCAGTAGCAATACTTACCATTGGGGATCAGTCGGCCCATTATTTCCCCTAGTAAGCTGCATTTAATTCTTGCCTTCTTGCTGACCCACAAAAATATTTTGGTCAAGTTTAGTAAAGGTAATTTACGGTATCAAGAGAGATAGCAACTGATAGAGGTAAATAAGGGTAATTTGTGCTAACAATGCACGTTGATATTGGTTACACAGTCCCAAGTCCTGCCTCTTAGTTGGGATGATGCTAATAGCTGGTGATCATATAAAAGGAACAGATACTTTGGTTCCCTACAGGATTCTGTACTCCACAGCTAGCATCTCCACCTCACCTAAATTGACTGTGCTACTGCATAGCTTACTGTATTTATCAATCTCACTAAAGATACTGGCAAAAGTTATCGGGGATTGGAAAATAAATAACAATAAAATTGATGCTCCAAATTAATTTAGCAGAGATGAAATGGTTACTGTCAGCAGTTCATCACAAAAAGTTAAAAGCACTGGAGCTATTAACCACTCCTGTCTTGTAATCTAATGGTTTCCAAATTGGGCAATGGTTGCAATATGCCTTTAAGGGAGTTTAACTTTTCATTAACTTATTCCCCTTAGGGAGTAATATGACAACATAAATGGAATTATTCATACACCAATCCTTAATTCTGAGAAGAGGTCAGGTGATAGCAGAAAATAAGAAAGTAAGGAAAAGAAAGGGAAATTCAGCCTATCTAGTCTGCTCCTTCCACAGACCATGTACGATCTATCTTTCATGGACATGGACAACCCCGCCTACTTAATCTTCTGAGGGAAAATTCTATGGGGCCTAAATTCCATGGGGGTTAAATTGGATAAGTCCCCCAATCCGGACGCGAGGGTCGCAGTGCGCGATTAACCTGGGCCCGATCGTTTAGATGCAGGCAGCACGTTAGATTCTTGCGGCCGGATCATCTCTATGATTTCTGCATGCAGCCAGCACTACCAACACTGTTGAGCAGCTGCATGCACCAGCAGAGGGCCGATATGGGGTGCGGCCAGCACTACTTAAAGGCAGCCTGCACCTCTTAAAGGGAAGGTGCACTGTCAATGCAATCAGTGGTGGAAGACAAGTGTAAAGGCTGGACCCGTAATAGAGCGTGCACCGAGGTCTCTCGATGACGTACTGGAGGCCCTGGTGAAGGAGGTGGATGCACGGAGAGCCACTCGTAGGGTGGCAGGAGACCCCCCCAGACACCAGCTGCGGAGGCAGTGGGTGGAAGTGGCGCTGGAGTATTGCACCACGCACGTGGATGCAGTGCAGGACAAAGTTCAATGATTTGACACGAGTGGTCAAGGTTAGTGAATTCAAGTGTCAAGTGGCACATCCTACCAGCTGCACCACTGCTCCATGCACGACACCTCCTGTCACTCACCCACCAACAAACACTTCCCATCCATATGCAATGCTGCTCTTCCAATCCACACACCCACAACTCACAGGTCACACATACTGGCAGCTATTCGACCATGACAGTCACCCAAACATCTTGCAGGACACTCACTGACACACTTCCCTCTGTCTTGCAGGAGAGGGTGGCGCATAACAGCCGGCAGCAGGAAAGAACGGATGGAAGACAGGCACGCCTACACATCCTCACCCCCATGGAGGAGACAGTGCTGGGGATCATTGGGCAGGCTGACGCTGCGGCCGTGACCGTTGGGGATGCTGGAGGTATCGACGATGAGGGTCTCTGCATACATAATCCTCCTTCTCATTTCCCACGTCTCCCTCATCCCACAGTCTTTTCTATCTCACGTGCTGCAGTTGGTGTAAGCATGCATGTCTTATTTGCTCCTCTCCCCACACCACAACTCAACCGGTCTCCCTTTGTCATTTCAGATTCCTAAGAACACGTGGCGGCACCGTCTGAGGAAGAGGAGGGAGACGGTGATAATGAAGCCACACCGTCACTCGATCTGACACTCGCATCCACCAGCTCAGATACTGACGCTGAGCGTCTTTTAGAGGTTAGGTTAGAGGAGGGATCTGCATGTGGTGAGACACCGAGCACAAGTACACAGGAGCCAGGGCGGGGGAATGGATACCACAGGTGCCAGCTCACCAGAGGGCGAGGTCGCACAATGGTTCTGCTGCCAAGGAATCAGATGATGACTTCGATGGGCCAGGCTACAGAAGAAGGCTGATGGGTGTACACCACCAAACTGGAAAGCCTGCCAGAAAGCCTGCGCACAATGTCAAGGGGCATGGAGGAGTCCAGCTCCAACTTGGCACAGGGCTTTGCACAGAGCTTGGAGCCCATCCTTTCCCACATGGAACGGGTGGTCACCTCCATCAGCGCACCTGTGGAACCCACCATGATGCAGTGTCTGATGACCAATGTCACAGCTTCCATTGCAGCACAAACAGAAGTTATCAAAGGTCTGCCTGCTTCATTTGGAGCTCAGACTGCTGCCTTGGAAGCTCAAACTGCTGCTATCATTGGTCTGGGTAACACTGTGGAATAGGGCTTTCAGGGCATCACAGCACTTCAGCAATCTGTTCTGCAGCAGAAGCAGATCACCAGGATGGCTGAGGCGCCGCCCTGGGGGAGTGGCAGTGGCACCATGGCAGTCAAACCTGCTGTCCTCTCTCAGGATGATAGCCTTCCTGCTCCCACCCCTGCCACTCTGCCAGTGCCCTTGCTGTTGCCTGTCAGCCAGCCAGGCCAGACTGCTGCAGCCCAAGCTGAGATGGTGCAGTCTGCATCCGGGCTCTCTTGGCCCAGAGCTGCTCGAGGTTGTCCTCCAAGGCCATCTGCATGCTCCTCAATGGAAAGTCAGCAGCCTTCCACCACCCATGCTCCAGCCACTGGGGATGCACCTCATAGCAGCACTAGGAAAGGAAAAGGCACATGAACGACAGGCACTAAGGGAATGCACAAGGGTGAATAGTGTAATGTTGTATACATGATTTCATATGTTGGTTTATAAATTTGTTTTTGACGTTGCAGTTGGTGGTGGTTTTGATTTATGCGATGAGCTGCAGGAGGAAGCAATGTGTAATCATAAGGAGAACAATTTGATGGTCATGTGGGAGAGGAAAGATGAAGAGTGTAGGACTGTTGGTGACTTGGGAGGTGTCGTTGAGGTTACTGATATCGCTCATGAATAAGGTGAGCACACAGTGCCCTGGTAGAGAAGGCCTGTGCACCTTGTTGCCTCCTTGCCTCTTCCTCCACTTCCTCCTCCATCCCCTCCACTTCCTCCTCCGTCACCTCCTCCTCATCCTCCACCTCTTCCACCTTTGGCGCAGGGTCTTGCCAGATAGGCGGTGGCAAGGGCTGTCCTCTCATAAGGGCGAGGTTGTGCAGCATACCACGACGAATCTTGACACCCTCTCAGTTTAGGACTGAAGGGCTCCTCCAGAACAGTCCAGGCAGCGGAAGTGTTGCTTTAGGATGCCTACTGTGTGCTAAATGATGTTTTGAGTGGCCACACGACTCTCATTATAGGCCTGCTCTGCACGTGTGCGTGCATTCCTGATCGGAGTCATGAGCCACCTCATGAGGGGATTTTCAACCGGGCCGGTTGAAAAATAGGTAGGACGTTGCATTGCCACATAATGAAGGCGTCATGACAGCTGCCAAGGTAGCCAGGCATTGACCTGCATGATGTGCTGCATGTGGTCGCAAACCAGTTGCACATTGAGGAAGTGAAACCCCTTTCTGTTCATGCAAATGGCCGAGTTGAGATGTGGAGCACGCATGACAATATGCATAGTCAATGGCACCCTGCACCAGGGGGAAGCCAGCAATGCGAGCAAAACCTCATGCTCTCTCATTCTGCTGCTCTCTGTCAAGAGGGAACGTTATGAATCTGTTGCGCAGTTTGTTCAGAGCCTCAGTGACCTCCCTTATGCAGCAGTGCACTGCAAACTGCCAGGTGTTGCACATATCGCCAGCAGTGTCCTGAACAGATCCAGAGCCATAAAGGTTCAGTGCCACGGTTACCTGGACAGCCACAGGCAATGCTGTCCTTGTCCTGCTTTGAGGCTGTGGTTGTGGCTCCAGCAGTTGACATATCTCCATCTCGACCTCTTTTGTGAATCGCAGACGTCGGATGCACTGGTCGTTGCTCATGTTGAGATAAGAGAATTGGTCCCTGAAGGCCTTCATTGGATATGGCTTCCTTCTCAGTGCCCTGTGCCTCCTCCTCCTCCTCACTCTCCTCGCAGCTTGACCTGCTCTGCGTGGCCTCTCTGCATGCTCCCAGTCGTGTTCAATGCCCTAGCAGGCCACGCATGCTGGGAAGAAAGCTTTTCAGCACACTGTTTTAAATGCCACCAACAGTAATGCAGGACATGCCAGACCACTCTCTATATAATATTGCAACTTTCTCCAAGTATAGGAAGCTTCAACAAACACGTACGTTGTACCAGCAGCCAGAAGCAATAATCCAGCAACTAACCTGCAACACCTGCCTGATTCCTTTAAATAGTGATGGTGGGGGGTCCTCCAGGCCGTCTATGACCTCTTCAGCCGTGTGCGGTTAAGGCAGTGCATTGCCTGGAGCGTTAAGTTCCAAAATCGTATCTGTCCCTTTAAGTCGCGCTGATGCACCGCATATTCTCCCTACTTTACATGGTGCCGGCGTTCGTTATCTGCGCTTGCACAAACGACTTTACCAATATGGCGTCTGGCGCACATCATGCTAGAAGCATGCGCGCGCATTCCTGACGCAATTTTGAGTCCTTAGGAGGCCGCCTAGCGCCTACAAAACGGGTGCTATGCGGCCCAATTCATAGCCCAACAGCTCCCCAAACAGGATGCGAATCTGGTGGCACGCACCGACAGCGCGCCAGAATGGAAAGGCCCGAGGACCGAAATAAATTCATCCTCAGGCATCATTAGAATAAATCAGGCAAGTTGCGGATCCTAATTAGGAGCATCAATACAGCTCGCCTATAGGGGCTTACAAATTTCGCACTGCGCCAAGGTCCAGAGGTAAGTCTGGAGGAGTGGAGGGGGCATGGGTGGGATGGTAGCAGCCTGCAGTTGTTCTGTGGAACCAGGGGGAGCATTTCTGCTCCTTAGGACTCACCAAAATACTAAAACTGTTTTTGGGATTAAACCTCAGAAATGCTATTTGGAGCGTGCATATTGCAAGCTATGACTAGGGCAAACAAATTTAGGAATCCAGGCCTAAAAATAGGTCCTGATCAATTTAGGAGTGACCTGTAAATCCAGGCAGATCAGGTGCAGGTGTCTGCCCTACTAAATTGGTTATTATTAGGCCCTTAAAATGAGTGCAACAATGTTAAATTTAAACCCTTTTTTGTTTCCTGTTCCCCAAAGATTAATAAGTGCCACTCTGGAATATCCATTCTTCCCATCTCTGTTATTCAACCCTGGCCTGCTGTTCTCCACAGGATGTGGGGGAGGGAAAGCCTCCACAGGACATCCTTTGATTATGGTTACCAGCAATCTTCTAGTGTTTGGGTCTTAACATCATGCCGCCTAATGGCAATTCACAACCTATAGCCAGACAAAGATTGCTGGCATGTCTTACCTATGGCCCAACTTGAGAATGTCAGCAATCATGCCATGAAATTTTCCACCACTATCAGGCACTATCTTTGATACTATAAACTATAAACCTCACAGATAGCTGGAAAGTGCACTGTAGATGTTAGATAAGGAGAGGATCAGGTCCCACTGTTATCCATGCACAGTTATACTGACATTCACTGCCCGAACTAACACCAAAAAGAGTAGCCATAAAGAGAAGGCATGTGAGGAAAAAGAAAAAAAGGCTTGCATTCATATAACGTCTTTCACAACCTTAGGATGTCCCAAAGCACGTTACAGCCAGTGAAGTACTTTTGAACTGTACTCACTGTTGTAATGTAGGAAACACGACAGCCAATTTGTGCACAGCAAGGTCCCACAAACAACAATGAGATAAATTGAAGTCAATGGGAATCAGGGGGAAAACTCTCCAGTGGCTGGAGTCATACCTAGCACAAAGGAAGATGGTAGTGGTTGTTGGAGGCCAATCATCTCAGCCCCAGGACATTGCTGCAGGAGTTCCTCAGGGCAGTGTCCTAGGCCCAACCATCTTCAGCTGCTTCATCAATGACCTTCCCTCCATCATAAGGTCAGAAATGGGGATGTTCGCTGATGACTGCACAGTGTTCAGTTCCATTCACAACCCCTCAAATAATGAAGCAGTCTGAGCCCGCATGCAGCAAGACCTGGACAACATCCAGGCTTGGGCTGATAAGTGGCAAGTAACATTCGCGCCAGATAAGTGCCAGGCAATGACCATCTCCAACAAGAGAGAGTCTAACCACCTCCCCCTGACATTCAACAGCATTACCATCACCGAATCCCCCACCATCAACATCCTGGGGGTCACCATTGACCAGAAACTTAACTGGATCAGCCATATAAATACTGTGGCTACGAGAGCAGGTCAGAGGCTGGGTATTCTGCGGCGAGTGACTCACCTCCTGACTCCCCAAAGCCTTTCCACCATCTACAAGGCACAAGTCAGGAGTGTGATGGAATACTCTCCACTTGCTTGGATGAGTGCAGCTCCAACAACACTCAAGAAGCTCGACACCATCCAAGATAAAGCAGCCCGCTTGATTGGCACCCCATCCACCACACTAAACATTCACTCCCTTCACCACCGGCGCACAGTGGCTGCAGTGTGTACCATCCACAGGATGCACTGCAGCAACTCGCCAAGGCTTCTTCGACAGCACCTCCCAAACCCGCGACCTCTACCACCTAGAAGGACAAGAGCAGCAGGCACATGGGAACAACACCACCTGCACGTTCCCCTCCAAGTCACACACCATCCCGACTTGGAAATATATCGCCGTTCCTTCATTGTCGCTGGGTCAAAATCCTGGAACTCCCTTCCTAACAGCACTGTGGGAGAACCGTCACCACACGGACTGCAGCGGTTCAAGAAGGCGGCTCACCACCACCTTCTCGAGGGCAATTAGGGATGGGCAATAAATGCTGGCCTCGCCAGCGACGCCCACATCCCGTGAACGAATTTTTTTTTAAAATGACATATCATCTGTTTTAGGTGTTGGTTGAGGGATAAATGTTGGCCAGGATACCAGGAGAACTCCCCTGCTCTGCTTTGAATAGTGCAATGGGATCTATTGCATCCACCTGAGAGGGAAGACAGGGCCTTGGTGTCACGTCTCATCCAAAAAGCAGCACCTCCAGCAGTGCAGCACTCCCCGAGTACTACACAGAAATGTCAGCCTAGATTATGTGCTCAAGTCTCTGGAGTGGGGCTCGAACCCACAACCTTCTAACTCAGAGGTGAGAGTGCTACCAACTGAAACACGGCTGACATGTCGAATTGGGGGTCAATGCCTTCGGAAGAGGAACGGAAAAAATAAACAACAGTTACTGACAGTAGGGTCTTTGCTTTTCATAAATCTCACTGGCCCTGCAAATTGCTGCAGGCGTTCGAATGCTCTCCCATTGTCATTCCGGCGGGAGATCAGCAAAAATGGTCATTTTCAGCTGGGGGTTCCGCCGATCTTCCAGCGTGAGACCAGTAGAAGCCCCGCAGAAATTCAGGACCACTGTCTTCATTCCAGGTGGGGAGAAGAGGAGGAACAGCTGTGCTTCATTTTATGGCGATTGATATTATGCATAAATAATGCAGTGTTTTTCTTTGCAAGTGATGCCATGGTTTGATGTGAACGCTACCAAATGTTTCTCAAGCTAACAATAAAAGTTTTCAGGTTAATTGGCATTTTCCAGAGAAAAGTCAGTCTAATGGCATTAAGATTATCATTCTGTAATTGTTTTCTAATAGATTCACTGCTTGAGTTTTGCTAGGACACAGAAAAAAATATGCATTTTTACAGCAACTTACACCTTCCAAAGCACATTCAATGATTTACTTTTGACTGCAGTTGCTGTTGTGTAGGCAGACAGTGCAGCCAATTTGCATACAACAATGAGATGGATGGCCAGTTCACCTGCCTTTGTCACTGGTGTATGGGGAAGGAATATTGGCCAGAATATCAGGGGAACTCCTTGCTCATCATCCAACAGTGCTGTGGAATCTTTCACATCTAACAGACAGGTAGACGGCTTTGGTTTTAACAGTTCAGCCAAAAAAACAGTACATCCAGCAATGCAGCACTCTGTCAGCAATAAGGTATTCCCGGTCTAAGTAATGGCACCGGAATTCCTTGAGACATGATCGCTGCATAACCACGTTGACCCTACAAGAGCTTATGGGGTCAGTGGGAGGCTACAGAATTAACATGGGGCAGGCGAGTGTAAGTGGCATTATAGGAGAATCGCTGGAGTCTATGTAGCCAGAAACTCCGGCGGCAACTTACCATTGGGTGGGCGGGGGGTGGGGGGAGGGTTTTGGCCAGGTCATGTCCTCCTTGGCCCCCTGTGGGAGGGGTCCAATCAGCAATAATTTGGAAAAAATTGTCATGTTCTTTGACACCAATGGGGCCCACTTTTGCCCATGTGCACCTCAGCTTACTTGCTGTACCACCTTTCATGGATACACTGGGTCCTAACTGAGCCAATGGGGCAGATCCTCTGCAAGTGTGGAGTCTCCACCCTCCTGAGGTTCCACCCCTTACGAGGCAAGTCGGAAATGGCAGAGACCCAGCACAATCAGGGATCCACTGCTTCCCAGTCTCCTGCTGGGGGATACAGCAGGAGACTAGCAGAAACCAAGAGGAATTTCATCCCCAAAATGTTCAAGTACTAGAGAGCGGCTTGAAACCACAACATTTTAGACTCAGAAGTACACCTGCTACCAAATGAGCCAAGCTGACACATAATTAATGATAGGCCCATTGAGCTCATCCACTGCACTTCACTATAGCAATATAGGAACAGGAGAAGACCATTGACCCCTTCGACCCTGTTCTACCATTCTATTAGATCATAGCTGCTCTGTACCTCATATCCATTTATCCATCTTTGCTCCATATCCCTTGATGCCCTTACATAACAAAAATCTATTGATCTCACTCTTGGAAATTTCAATTGACCCAGCATCCACAGCTATTTGAGGGAGAGAGATCCAAATTTTCAATGCTCTTTGTATGAAAAAATGCTTTCTGGTTTCACACCTAACTGGCCAAGCTCTAATTTTAAGATTATTATCCCCTTGTTCACATTAAGGATTCATCCAAACATAGGAACATAAGTACAGGAGTAGGCCATTTAGCCCCTTGAGCCTGTTCCGCCATTCATTGAGATCATGGCTGATCTGTGACCGAACTCCGTATACCTGCCTTAGCCCCATATCCCTTAATACCTTTGGTTAACGAAAATCTATCAGTCTCAGATTTAAAATTAACAATTGAGCTAGCATCAACTGTCGTTTGCAGAAGAGAGTTCCAAATTTCCACCCTACAAGTGTTTCCTAACTTCACTTCTGAAAGTCCTGGCTCTAATTTTTAGGCTAGGTCCCCAACTCCTAGACTCCCCAATCAGCAGCAATAGTTTCTCTCTATCTACCCTATCAGTTCCCCTCAATATCTTGAGAACTTTGATCAAATCACCCTTAATCGTCTAAATTCCAGGGACTACAACCTTAGTTTGTGTAATCTCTCCTCGTAAATTAACCCTTAGAGTCCAGGTATCATTCTAGTAAATCTACGCTTCTCTCCCGCCAAGGCCACTATATGCTTCCTAAAGTGCAGTACCCAGAACTGAACACAGTACTCTAGGTGTGATCTAACCAGGGCTTTGTATAGCTGTGGCATAACTTCTACCCCTTTGTATTCTAGTCCTCTAGATATAAAGGCCAGCATTCAATTAGCCTTTTTGATTATTTTCTGTACCTGTCCATGTCATTTTAATGATCTATGCACGTGGACCCTTAAGTCTCTTTGGACCTCCACTGTTTCAAGCTTTTCACCATTTAGAAAGTACTCTGATCTAACCTTTTTAGGTCCAAAGTGGATGACCTCACACTTGCCTACATTGAAATCCATTTGGCACAGATTTGTCCATTCACTTAAGCCATTAGTATCTCCCTGTAATTTTATGCTTCCATCTACACTGCTTACAATGTTGCCTATCTTTGTGTCATCGGCAAACTTGGAAACGTGGCTCCCTATCCCTTCATCTAAGTCATTAATAAATACAGTGAATTGTTGAAGCCCCAATACAGATCCCTGTGGGACACCACTAGTCACATCCTGTCAATTTCAGTACCTGACAATTATCCCTACTCTCTGTCTCCTGCCAGTCAGCCAATTTCCTAACCAGGTCAATAATTTGCTGTAAATTCCATGAGTTTCAACTTTAGCTAAGAGTCTCTTATGAGGGACTTTCTCAACTGTCTTCTGGATGTCCATATAAACAACATCTATAAACATTCCCCTGTCCACTATTTTAGTCACCTCTTCAAAAAATTCTATCAGGTTCATCAGGCATCATCTACCCTTTACAAATCTATGCTGGCTCTCTCTGATCAGCTGTAAATTTTTAAGGTGTTCAGTCACACTCTATCCTTAGTTATAGACTCTAGTAATTTCCCGACAACAGAAGTTAGGCTAACTGATCTATAATTCGTTGGTTTCCCTCTCTCACCTTTCATAAATAGTGGAGTGACATGTGCAATTTTCTAATATAAAGGAACAGTTCTTGAATCGAGAGAACTTTGGAAGATTATAGTTAGGGCATCTGCAATGTTCTCACTTACTTCCTTTATATCTTGGGTTGGAAACCATCTGCTCCTGGCGACTTGTCACTCTTTAGTGCCATTATTTTCTTCATTACTGTTAATTTGCTTATGTTAATTATGGTGAGTTCCCATCCCTGATTCAAAATTAGTTTCCTTGGGTTATCCGGCATTCTTCCTCTACTGTAAATACTGACGCAAAGTAATTATTCAACATGTCCGCCATGTCCTTATTTTCATTTACAATATCACCATTATCAGTTTTTAAGGGGCCCACATTGCTCTTGACCACCCTCTTTTTTCTAATATAATTGTGAAAGTTTTTTGTGTTGATTTTGATATCCCTTGTAAGTTTCTTTTCATACTCCCTTTTTGTAGCTCTATCTGTTTTCTCATCCTTTGCTGTTTTTTGTATCTCTCCCAGTCACCAGAATCTGTGCTATTTTTTGCATTTTTGTGTGCTTTTTCTTTTAACTTTATGTTGTCCCTTACCTCTTTTGTTGTCCATAGCTGTTTTTTTGGCATGTACAGCTCTTGTCTCTTAAGGGTATGAACTGGTTCTGTAAAACGTTAAATTCTTTTTTTGAGCACCTCCCACTGATCTTCTGTCATTTTACCCATTTTCAGATTTGCCCAGTTTACTGTGGACATACCGTTGAAGGCAGCCTTACCTAAATTTAGAATCTTAGTAGCTATTACGGGTTTCTCCCTTTCAAACACAACGTTAAACTCGATCATATTATGATCGCTATTAGATAAACCATTTTCACTTCCCTCCTGTCCCTCTAATCTGTATTGAATCAAGGTTCTATTCATCTTTCTTAAATGTTATTTAAATAACATGCATTTATGTATTTGCATACCCTTTAAAATGTACTTCAAGATACTTCAGTCTCTAATCAATAATTTCCATAGTAAAACATATATGACAATTTCACTTACTCTGTATATGATGATTGCTTATTTATCTTAATGAGTCTCTGGAGGATATATTCCATGGTAAATGCATAAAACCATAGCTCATTATAAAAAGGATACTTTATCAATGTGAATACTGCATAATTCTAATCAAGATTTTCTAAAAATGATAAATTGTGTTTCTACTTCAATCTGTCTTCATTTTGCCTCACGTGTTACTCAGCACTTTACCGAATTTCAATCAAAATGTCCTGGGAAAAAAAAATAAGATGCAACATTGAAGGCAAGAATAAGGCAGAGAACAAATTCATTGAGTACAATCCTCAGTATACCAAGGTTCTCTCTTTCAATTTGTTTTTGTACATGGGTACCCCATTTCCCTGGCTATCAATCCAAAAGGGCTATCTTAAAGGGTATTTACAAGTGCGTCACAATAAGATGCATCCCTGTTCCAAGTTCAGCAGCTTGTGCTGCAAACAAGTGAACCAAAAAATTGCTTTGGTAACCCTTATAAAAAACTGTGAACACAAGTAATAAATTAACTTTTTTTGAGGGAATCGTAGAATCAAAGAATGGTTACAGCACAAAAGGAGGGCATTCGGCCCATCGAATGTGTGCTGGCTCTTTGTAAGAGCAATCCAGTAAGTCCCATTCCCCCACTCTTTCCCCGTAGCCCTGCAAATTTTTTCCCTTCAAGTATTGATCTAATTCGTTTTTGAAAGCCATAATTGAATCTGCTTCCAACACCCTTTCAGGCAGCGCATTCCAGATCGTAACTACTCGCTACGTAAAAAAGTTTTTCCTCATGTTGTCTTTGGTTCTTTTGCCTTAAATTTGTGTTCTCTGGTTCTCGACCCTTCTGCCAATGGGAACAGTTTCTCTTTATTCACTTTATCTGAACCTTTCATGATTTTGAACACTTCGACCAAATCTCCTCTTATCCTTCTCCGCTCTAAGGAGAAGAACCCCAGCATCTCCGGTCTATCCACAGAACTGAAGTCCCTCATCCCCCTGAACCATTCGAGTAAATCTTTTCTGTACCCTCTCTAAGGCTTCCTTCCTAAAGTGCGGTGCCCAGAACTGGACATAATATTCCTGCTGTGGCCGAGTCAGTGTTTTATAAAGGTTCAATATAACTTCCTTGCTTTTGTACTCCATGCCTCTATTTATAAAGCCCATGATCCCATATGCTTTTTTAACTGCTTTCTCAACCTGTCCTGCCACCTTCAAAGATTTGTGCACATATACACCCAGGTCTCACAGTTCCTGCACCCCCTTTAGAATTGTACCATTTAGTTTATATTGTCTCTTCCTGCCAAAGTATATAACTTCTCTGCATCTGCCATGTGTCTGCCCATTCCACCAGCATATGTCCTTTTGAAGTCTATTACTATCCTCCTCACTGTTTACTACACTTCCAACTTTTGTGTCATCTGCAAATTTTGAAATTGTGCCCTGTACACCCAAGTCCAGGTCATTAATATATATCAAAAAAAGCAGTGGTCTTGGTACCGACCCCTGGGAAAAACCATTGTATTCCTTCTTCCAATCCGAAAAACAGCCGTTCACCACTATTCTCTGTTTCCTGTCACTTAGCCAATTTCATATCCATGCAGCCTCTGCCCCTTTTATTCCATGGGCTTCAACTTTGTTGACAAGCCTATTATGCGGCACTTTATCAAACGCCTTTTGAAAGTCCATATATGCAAGATCAACTGCATTGCCCTCATCAACCCTCTCTGTTACCTCATCAAAAAACTCAATCAAGTTAGTTAAACACGCCTTTAACATATCTGTGCTGGCTTTCCTTTATTAATCCACACTTGTCCAAGTGACTATTAATTTTGTCCTGGATTACTGTTTCTAAAAGCTTCCCCACCACCGAGGTTGAACTGACCGGCATATAGTTGCTGGGTTTATCCTTACACCCTTTTTTGAACAAGGGTGTAACATTTGCAATTCTCCAGTCCTCAGGCACCACCCGCATATCTAAGGAGGATTGGAAGATTATGGCCAGCACCTCTACAATTTCCACCCTTACTTCCCTCAGCAACCTATGCATCCTAGGTTGCTGAGGGAAGTAAGGGTGGAAATGGACCGGATGACTTGTCTACTTTAAGTACAACCAACTTTTCTAGTACCTCCTCTTTATCAATTTATAGCCCAACCAGTGTCTCAATTACCTCACCTTACTGTGACTTTGGCAGCATCTTCTTCCTTGGTAAAGACAAATGCAAAGTACTCATTTTGTACCTCAGCCATGCCCTCTGCATCCATGTGTAGATTTCCTTTTTGGTCCCTAATCAGCCCCAACCCACCTCTTACTACCCTTTTGCTATTTATATGCCTATAGAAGACTTTTGGATTCCCTTTTATGTTAGCTACCAGTCTATTCTCATATTCTCTCTTTGCCCCTCTTACTTCCTTTTTCACTTCTCCTCTATACTTTCTATATTCAGCCTGGTTCTCACTTGTATTATCAACCTGACATCTGTCATAAGTTCACTTTTTCTGCTTCATTTTACTCTCTATCTCTTTTGTTGTCCAGGGAACTCTGGCTTTGGCTGCCCTATCCTTCCCCTTCATGGGAATGTGTCTTGTCTGTACCCAAACCATCTCTCTTTAAAGGCCGCCCATTGTTCGATTACAGTTTTGCCTGCCAATCTTTGACTACAATTTACCAGGGCTAGATCCATTCTCAACCCACTGAAATTGGCCCTCCGTCAATTAAGTATTTTTACTCTAGATTGCTCCTTGTCCTTTTCCATAACTAATCTAAACCTTATGATACTATGATCTCTGTTCCCTAAATGTTCCCCCACTGACACTTGCTCCACTTGACCCATTTCATTCCCCAGAATTCGATCCAGCAATGCCTCCTTCCTCATTGGGCCAGAAACATACTAATCAAGAAAGTTCTCATGAACACACTTCAGAAATTCTTCCCCCTCTTTGCCCTTTACATTTTAGTATCCCAGTGTATATTAGGATAGTTGAAATCCCCCATTATGATACTCTATAGTTTTTACACCTCTGTATAATTTCCCTGCAAATTTGCTCCTCTGATATGTATTAATGTCTTGGACTTGGGACAATTTCAAAATTTGCAGATGACACAAAACTTGGAAGGATAGCAAACAGTGAGGAGAATAGTGATAGACTTCCAAAGGATTTAGGCAGGCTGGTGGCATGGGCGGACATGTGGTAGATGAAATTTAACGCAGAAAAGTGCGAAGTGATACATTTCAGTAGGAAGAATGAGGAGAGGCAATATAAATTAGAGGGCACAACTCTAAAAGGGGTACAGGAACAGAGAGATCTGGGGGTATATGTGCACAAAGCATTGATGGTGGCAGGGCAGGTTGAGAAAGCAGTTAAAAAAATCATACAGGATCCTGGGCTTTATAAATAGAGGCATAGAGCACAAAAGTATGGAAGTCACGATGAAACTTTATAAAACACTGGTTCGGCCACAGCTGGAGTATTGTGTCTGGTTCTGGGCACCGCACTTTAGGAAAGATGTGAAGGCCTTAGAGAGGGTGCAAAAGAGATTTATTGGAATGGTTCCAGGGATGAGGGACTTTAGTTATGTGGATAGGCTGGAGAAGCTGGGTTTGTTCTCCTTGGAACAGAGACGGTTGAGAGGAAATTTGATAGAGGTATTCAAAATCATGAAGGGTCTAGACAGAGTGAATAGAGAGAAACTGTTACCATTGGTGGAAGGGTCAAGAACCAGAGGACATAGATTCAAGGTGATAAGCAAAAGAACCAAGGGTGACATGAGGAAAAGCTTTTTTACACAGCGAGTGGTTAGGATCTGGAATGCACTGCCCAAGGGGGTGATGGAGGCAGATTCAATCATGGCCTTCAAAAGGGAACTGGATAAGTACTTGAAAGGAAAAAAATTGCAGGGCTATGGGGATAGGGCGGGAGAGTGGGACTAGCTGCATTGATCTTGCATAGAGCCAGCATGGACTCAATGGGCTGAATGGTCTCCTTCCGTGCTGTAACCTTTATATGATTCTATGATTCTATATTCTTCCCACTAGTTGGTGGCCTATAGAATACACCCAGTAGTGTAATGGTGCCTCTATTGTTTCTTAACTCCAACTGAATAGATTCTGTCTTTAACCCCTCAAGGACATCCTCTCTCTCCAGCACTGCAATATTCTTCTTAATCAATACTGCCACCCCACCTCTTTTTTTTCCTTCCCTATCTTTCATGAACACCTTGTATCCAGGAATATTTAGCACCCAATCCTGCCTTTTTTGAGCCAGGTCTCCGTTATCACCACTACATCATATTCCCATGTTGCTATTTGCGCCTGCAACTCACCAACCTTATTTACCACGCTTCGTGCGTTTACACACATGCACTCTAAACCTATCTTAGACCTTCTCATATTCTCTCTTAATCTGATCCCACCTTATTCTGTACTATTTCTTACTCTAGTGCTGTCCCAATCCTTTGTGCACCTCGTTTCTCCTTTCTAATGCTACATCCTTCTGCCCATTACCCTGTCAAATTAGTTTAAACACTCCCCCATAGCACTAGTGAACCTCCCCGTGAGGACATTGGTCCCAGCTCTGTTGAGGTGCAACCTGTCTGCCTTGAACAGGTCCCTCTTGCCCCAGAATTTGTCCCAATGCCCTAGGAATCTGAACCCCTCCCTCTTGCACCATGTCTCTCACCATGCATTAACCTGCCTTATCTTCCTATTTCTGTACTCACTAGCACGTGGCACTGGAGTAATCTCAAGATTACTACCTTTGAATTCCTGCTTTTTAACTTCCTCCCTGGTTCCTGAAATTATGACCGCAGGAACTCATCCCTTTTCTTTCCTTTTTTGTTGCTACCCACATGGACCATGACTTCTGGCTGTTCCCCTTCCCCCCGCAAAATGTTCTGCACCTTCTCCGTAATATCCTTTACCCTGGCACAAGTGAGGTAACACACCATGCGGGACTCACGTCGGTGGTCACAGAGACGCTTGTCTGTCCCCCTGACTATCGAATCCCCTATGACTACTGCATTTCTACACTTCACTGTACCCCCCTGTGCAATCCTTTGCCCCATGGTGCCATGCTCAGGACTGCACTCCTTCGAGGTGCCATCACCCTCACTGGTATTCAATGCTGAATACCGGTTTGAGAGTGCCACACAGCCAGAAGATTCCTGCACTGCCTGCCTCTTCCTACCCTTTCGGATGGCCACCCACTTGTTATCCTGAACTCTCTGTGGCTGCGGGGTGACCACCTCCTGGAACGTACGATCCAGGAAACCTTCAGCCTCCCTTATAGTCTGAAGTGACTCCAGCTGCCACTCAAGCTCAGAAACCCTCAACTTGAGCTCGAGCAACTGGAGGCATTTCCTGAACATGTGGCCCTTTAGCACACTTGAAGCGTCCTGAAGTTCCCACATGGCACAGGAATTGCAGGAAATGGGTCTCAGCTGCCGTCCATTATATTTAGAAACCGTATTTTTTCTAAACTTCCTTTAGATACTTGATTATTATTAACTTACTTACTATTTACTTACTCCGATTAATCTACCCTTTTATTCTGGGTCTCTCGGAGCTCCGCCTCTCTGTTCACTGTGATGTCACTGTGAAATCACTCTCTCTGTTCTTAGTGAATGGGGCTCTCCCCACCGCACCTCTTGTTCTCCCAGGTCCGTTCTCATCACCGCTCCTCTTGTGCTCCCAGCTCTGCTCTCCCCGCTCCTCTTGTTCTCCCTGATCCGCTCTCCCTGCTGCTCCTCTTGTCCTCCAAAGAAGAAAGGTGCATTTTCATTCTTCAAGGTGCGGTGCTTTGAATTGAATTATTTTTCTTTGAAAACCCAGTATTGGCGGCAAGCATTCTCAAATCAAGTAGATGCAAAGCAAAGCCGCCTCTGTTTTCCCCTGACAATTGCTCAACTCCCACCGTACCAGTGTGACATTTGCAGCTTACCCACACTAATTGTCCTTGAAGCCTCTTTCAGTGTGATTGCTAATTAGTGCTAAATTTGGGACATTTTTGTGCTGTGAACTCTTGTACAACAGGAATGAAGTGAGACACAGCAAACTCATTTTGCAGCCTTACAGCCATCAGAATTTCACCCCATCTGTCTTGCCTTGATTTGAAATGAGATATTTTCGACTAGGCATCTAAGTCCCCCAAAGGCTGATAAATCACTAACAACAGCATATCAAAAAACTACAGCCTTGGAAAGCTTATCATTCACTTGCTGCCAAAAAATGTGAGTACAAATTCCTGTTGGTGGGATCTGGGTAAGCGGGTGCTGGACAAAAGACAATTCATAACATCACCCATTTTGCACAACATGTAGATTCTCGTACCTCTCTGTCATACAGAATGTCCAAGAGTTTCATTTGAAATGTAGATCCCTTGCATATTAATGAGTATTGCAGCAGCTAGTAAAATTCTAGAGCTTAAGCAGTGTACAGATTGCTCAGCTATCCATTTAAAAGGGACCGTCAAAGGTCAGTCAGGTCATAGCTTGTCGGGAAGAGATTTCTTATAGCAGGACTTCAGTTTTGCTGCAATTCCACTGGAAGCTCTAGGTATTGGTTTCAGCCTGACCTCACACTAAGCATACTGTATGCTGCATAAGTTCCAGATTTTTACTAGCCCATGATGACATAGGGAAGAAAAGGGACGAGGTCCTGCTAAGAGAATATCAGAAGTTAGGAACTAAATTAAAAAACAGGACCTCGCAGGTGGTAATCTCGGGATTACTACCCGAGCCACATGCTAATTGGCATCGGGATAGGGAGATCAAGAAGGTGAATGTGTGGCTGAAAGACTGGTGTGGAAAGGATGGGATCCATTTCATGGGACACTGGCAGCAGTACAGGGACAGGAAGGAGCTGCACTGTTGGGACGGGCTCCAACTGAACCGGAATGGGACCAGCGTCCCAGCAGATAGGATAAATGGGGCTATCAATAGAACTTTAAACTAGTAAGATGGTGGGAGGGATTTGGGGGAAGACAACATAAGTCTGAAGAGAAAAGCAAAGGAAATGAGACTAAAGGTCAGACGAAGTTGAGGAATGAGGGTAACATAAACGGTCAGGGAACAAATACAGTTATAGAACATAAGTGCAAAATGACTGTTAAAAACAAAGGGAGGGGAACAATTACTAAAAACAAATTAAATTGCCTGTACAGCAATGTGCACAGCATCCGAAACAAAACGGGGAAGCTGGAGGCAATAATTAATAGCAAGGAGCCAGATGTGGTAGGGATAACTGAAACATGGTTACATTAGGAACAGAACTGGCAGTTAAATATTGCAAGATATAATGTATTTGGAAAGGATAGGGAAGGACGAAGTGGGGTGGAGGTGAGGTAGCTGTACTAATTAGAGATACCATAATGGCAATAGAAAAAAGCAACATAAGTAACATTAAGATAGAAACAGAATCCATATGGAATGAAAGAAAGAATAAGAAGGGATCGATCACGTCGTAGGTATATTCTACAGACCACCTAATAGTGGAAAGGAAGTGGAGGATGAAAAATGCAGACAAATCTATGAAATGAGTAAAAAACATCGAACAATAATCATAGGAGATTTCAACTAAGCCCAAATAAACTGGAAAGAAGAGGTAGGGAAAGGAGAAAAGGGAATGGAGATTTTACAATGTGTACATGACTCCCATCTTATCCAGTATGTGAGAAGGCCAACAAGACAGGAATCACTACTGGATCTAGTAATGGGAAATGAACCAGAACAGACAAGAGAAGTAAGCATAGGGGAACATCTAGGTAACAGTGATAATAACATAATAAGGTTTTAAATAATGATTGAGCAAGACATAAGTAAGACAAAGACCAAAGCAATAGATTGGAAAAAATCTAATTATACGGGGATGAGAATGGAACTAGGGCAGGTAAACTGTAAAGAATGTTGTAAACAATTTTACAACACCAAGTTATAGTCCAGCAATTTTATTTTAAATTCACAAGCTTTCGGAGGCTACCTCCTTCCTCAGGTGAACGATGTGGAAGGAGGTAGCCTCCGAAAGCTTGTGAATTTAAAATAAAATTGCTGGACTATAACTTGGTGTTGTAAAATTGTTTACAATTGTCAACCCCAGTCCATCACCGGCATCTCCACATCGTAAAGAATGTTGACAGACAAGGAAATAGAACAGCAATGGGTAATATTTAAAACGGTGATCAATAGAGTTCAGAAGAACTATATTCCTCTAAAAAGCAAGAACAATCTAGCCAATAATGACACACGATGGATGAATAAAGAGATAAGGGTAAAATTGCGACTAAAGAAAAAAGCATACACTAACTAAGCACATAGACAATAAAGGAGAGGTGACAAAAGAGAATACGAAGAGGATAGAAAAGCAGTTAAAAAAACAATTAGGAAAGCAAAGAGGAACTACAAGATTAAATGATCAAGGAATATGAAAAGAAATAGTAAAGTATTCTACAGACACATGAATCACAAAAGAAAAACCAGAATAGGGATAGGGCCACTAAGGGAGACACACAATAAACTCATAGGTAACAACAGCGAAATGGCAGAAATATTGAATAGTTACTTTTCCTCCATATTTACCAGGGAGACTAACAAGGTGGGCATGACATTAGAAGAAGGGATCAAAAAAGATATTAAAACATTTAAGACAGAAAGAGGAGAGATAATTGATAAACTAATCAAACTTAGAGAGGATAAGACCCCTGTCCGGATGGATTGCATCCATGAATATTAAAAGAAGTTAGGGAGGAGATGGCAGAGGCTCTATTACATATATATGTATCTATATATATATATATAAAAATTCACCAGAATAGGGAATAGTGCCAGAGGACTGGCGGACAGCTAATATGATTCCTATATTTAAAAAGGGATATAGAACAAGTCCAGGGAACTATAGACCAGTTACGTTAATGTCAGTGGTAGGAAAGATAATGGAATCTTTTCTCTAAGCTATACTAGAATAACGTCTAGAAAACAAAAATATAATAAATAGTCAGCACGGATTTCAGAAGGGAAAGTCATGCTTGATCAACCTTATTGAATTCTTTGAAGAAGTAAGAGAAAGAGTAGACAATGGAAATGTAGTAGATGTAATATATTTGGATTTTCAAAAGACTTTCAATGATTTCTGCATTGTAGACTCATGACTAAGGTCAGAGCATGTGGAGTCAGGGGACAGGTAGCAGAATGGATAGCAAGTTGGCTACAAAACAGAAGACAGAGAATAGGGGTTAAGGGTAGCTACTCAGACTGGGAAGTGGTGTTCCACAGGGATCCGTGCTGGGACCACTGTTGTTCACAATTTACATAAATGATTTGGATTCGGGAATCGGAAGTACAATTTCAAAATTTGCGGATAACACCAAATTGGGGGTATAGATAATAAAAGGAAGAATGCGTGAAACATGCAAGAGGACATTAATAAACTTGCAGAATGGGCATGTAATTGGCAAATGATTTTCAATATAGATGGTGCATTTTGGTAGGAAGAATAAGGAGGCCACATATTGCTTGGATAATAAGAGTCTAAATGGGATAGAGGAGCAAAGGGATTTAGGGGTACAGGTACACAAATCACTAAAAGTAGCAACACAGATTAATAAGGCCATAAAAAAGGCAAATCAAGCACTAGGGTTCATTTCGAGAGGGATAGAATTGAAAAGAGGGGAATTATGTTAAACTTGTATAGAGCCTTGGTTAGACCACATTTGGAGTATTGTGCACAGTTCTGGCCTCCATATTTTGAAAAGGTGGAGAGGTATTGGAGAGGGGGCAAAGAAGATTCACAAGGATGATACCAGAATTGAGAGGACATCCTTATGTAAGATTCTCAAAATTCACAGATCCCCCAAAACTCGGAGAAAAACCCTAAAAAAAACCCTGAGTATGGGAAAACTTGACTATAATCCTAAAATGGAAGGATAGTTGAGGTCACCAGACAAAATCAACAAAACACACACCGTGGACCTTCAGACTTGTCTCTGTTTTAATGCAAAATGGACAGCAGGGGGTCGACAATCACTCCCATTGAAAGAGGCAACTTTTCCAGACATGGTGGGGCCATGCCTTTGTTTTAAAGCAAAACCATCAACACCTAGGACGTTGGATACAAAAGGAAGCCTTATGTGACAAGCTCTAAATCAGAATTAAAACAATGACCCATTGGGAGAAGCAATTTGCAATATGATTGGGACCATCAAAAAGCCATCAAAGAACTTTGTACTGCTCCACATCATGTTTAAACAGACCATTGTAAGAGAGACAGCCACAAGGCGAAAGCTCTCTCTCTCTCTCTCTCTCTGGCTTGCTGGCTCTGGTGGGCTGCTTGTCTTGGTTCTGCCTGTGTCTGGAAAGAAGAGCAGTTTCCAGCAGACAACAAGGAAAGCAGTTCGACAGGGAAGGTCAGCAGCTCTAGAAGCATGCCGACACACAAGAAGAAACCAGAGCAACAGTCCCAGTGACCGTCAGACAGCTCGCGGCAACAAGGGCCTTACGAAATAATCAACCGAATATTACCACCAACCAAATGGGTAATATTGAGCCACCGCGACCAAAGAGAACCAACTCGGGAGAAAACCGAAGATCCGCAAAGTTACCACTCTACAATCTATTTCTGACTTACCTCTGGGTGAATTACTGTCAAGGTTTTGTTTGGTGAGCATTATCCCTGGTCCTTTAGAGTCCAACCTAGCTAATGAAGTGGGATTGGGAGGGGTGAGGTATCCTTCCGACTGTAATTTTCCTCGTGTGTACTGAAGTGTTCCCCATTTTATTAGAGCGTTAAGATTGTTGTGTTGTATTTCCTCTCTTGAATAAAGGTCAAAGTTTCTTGCACCAAAACCAGTTGTCTGTTGCACTTTGTCACAACCCCCAAGTAAGTCCAAGGTCTAGAACCCAGGGAGTGGGAGCGATTCGGACCGCTCAGAAGTCAGAGGTGAAGCTGACACACACCACCACCCCCTACAGAATGGCGACCCAGATGGGACCTTGGCAAAAGGGATGTGACACAGTGGACACTGATTTGGAAGAGAGAACTGTAATGGAAGAGAGGATTTCAAATTATGTGTTCAGTAAGGTGAATATGGAAAAAAAATGGGTCACTAATCTGTTAAAGGCTGGGCGCCCGGTAGATGCTGCAGCTAAATGGACAGAAAGGAAGGATCATAAAAAATCCATAGAAAAGGCAGTCTGGCTGATGTGCTTCAAGAAACAGATCCAGCTTTTGGACAGGCTCGTTGAAGCACAGGCAGCTGAGATTCGGCAGTCAGCCCTTGAAGTCCAAACAAAGGCCCAGCAGGGGAGAAGTTACTGTTCGCATTGCAGGCTCTGAACCAGCAGTTAGTGGGGGAGCATAAGACCCAGCAGGAATATTTACAGTGTCAGGTCACTGAGGCCAAGAACAATGAGCTGAGGTTGCGGGAAAAGAATGCCCGCCTGGCAAGTCAAGTAAGAGAGCAGGAGGAGAAAGTAAAAGGCTTACAGGCAGCCTATAAGATAGTGAGCGCACAGGGGTTTGAGGATGCAGACCATGGCCCCTGCCAGAAACAGATAGAGAGTCTGAACCTTGCTCTAAGGACGGCAAAAGGCATGGTATGCCTCATAAGCCCTAGTGCAGCCCAGGTCGACTTCACAGGTAACCTAGGGAGATTGGTTCAGACACCACAGGTAGTGCCAAGGGACGACCCAGTTGAGGAGCAGGAGGGCCCACGACCACCACCCGTAGCGCCAAGCTTTAGCGAAATCTGGCAGGAGAGGGGGGTTTTGTTTTGGAACAGGTTTTAAACAGCAGTTTTGGAGCAGCAACAAGGCAACCGCAGCCCTCCACGAAGATCGCCCACCCACAACTGCGCCTTACCACACCAACAGACTCTATCCAACTGAAGAACCTTCGCAGATTCCACAGACCAGGACCATGTGGGGACGGCAGGGCCCAGAGGACATAAAGAGCGTACCCCAAAACTGCAACCGGCTTACCTGGCTGGATTTCGAACTGTCAAGGAACCCTGGTTTGGTGAGCATGATCCCTGACCTCTCCTAGTTCAATTCAGTTAGGTTTTGGGGGTGGGACAAGGGTAAGGGGATTAGTAGGGTGATTTTCCCTCGTTATGCCGTGTGTTCCCCACTCTTAACTAAGTGTACTTTGTATGTCTGTATAATCCTAATGTTATAAGTTCATTTGTGACTTCAATAAACCCAGTTTCTTTTCTTGTACCAAAACCAGTTGTCTGCTGCACTTTGTCACAACCCCCAAATAAGTCCAAGGTCTAGAACCCAGGGAGTGGGAGCAATTCGGACCGCTCAGAAGTCAGAGGTGAAGCTGACACACACTACCACCCCCTACACTTATCAGGAAAAACTAAATCGGCTGGGGTGCTTTTCTCTAGAAAAGAGATGGCTGAGGGGTGACCTGATAGAGGACTTTAAGATAGTGATAGGGTTTGATAAAAAAAAACAGAAAATACTGGAAATACTCAACAAGTCAGGCTGCATTTGTGGAGAAAGAAACAGAGTTAATGAGCTCAATTTTAAAAGGTTGGTGGGATGGCAGCGGGGGAGTTAATGGGCACGCGGCAAACCCGAGAAATGAAAATTTACCTATCCCCACGCGATTGCGAGGTTATTGATACTCAATAATCTTGTTTCTGGGTTTTGTGCCCAGCAGCCAGCCTGATTGACAGGCTGGCTGCTGACAGGATCTGCAATGCCGAGGTTGGGGGGGGAGGGGGGCGGAGAAAGAGAGAGAGAGAGAGAGACGTCATCAGGCGCTGCCACAGAGAGTGGGGGGGGGGAAACAAAGATGGGGGGTGGGACAAAGATTGGGGGGGGACAAAGATCAGCGGGGGACAACATCGGACATCAGAGCGGGAAGCAGAGGAGACCTTGGAGATGGAGACATCAGGGGGAGACATCGGAGAGATATCGGAGCGGGCGGTGCAGTTGACATCATTTCAAAGGTAGGTTTATTTATTTTTTTAAGTTGTGAAATGTTATTTTATTTCATTTATTTACTTTATGAGAGGCGTGGATCGGAAGCCATGGGAAAACCACCCAGGTAAGTTGAAAATAATTTTAACTACCTAATATGTAAGAAATAAAGTATCTTAAGTACCTCAAGGTACATTTGCTTCTTTAAATATCGTTCCGTCGGCTTTAATTGCCGGCGGGACTTCTGGGTTCGGGAACGGCGC
This sequence comes from Heptranchias perlo, assembly GCF_035084215.1. Lineage (NCBI taxonomy): Eukaryota > Metazoa > Chordata > Chondrichthyes > Hexanchiformes > Hexanchidae > Heptranchias > Heptranchias perlo. Next base: position 109,048,291 of record NC_090327.1, read on the forward strand.
GCACCCAGATGCATCTTTGTGAGACACGGTAGTCGGCGTGATGAAGCCGAATTCATTTCCCGCTCCACATTTCCCGATTTTTGTAGCCCCCCTGCCCCCCAACGCACCCGCACTTCCGAATTAAAATTGAGCCCAGCATTTCAGATCGTAGACCTATCATCGGGTCTTCGACCTGAAACGTTAACTCTGTTTCCCTCTCCACAGATGCTGCCTGAGTATTTCCAGCATTTTCTATTTTTATTTCAGATTTCCAGCATTCGCAGTATTTTGCTTTTGATATAGGGTTTGATGGGGTAGACGTAAAGAAAATATTTCCACTTGTGGGGGAGACCAAAACCATGGGCCATAAATATAAAATAGTCACTAATAAATCCAAAAGGAAATTCAGGAGAAACTTCTTTACCCAAAAGTGGAAAGAATGTGGAACGGGCTACCACAAGTAATAGTTGAGGCAAATAGCATAGATGCATTTAAAGGGAAACCAGATAAGCATATGAGAGAGAAAGGAATAGAAGGATATCCTGATAGGGTTAGATGAAGTAGGGAGGGAGAAGGCTTGTGTGGCGCATAAATGCTGGCACAGACCAGTTGGGCCAAATGGCCTGTTTCCGTGCTGTAGTTTCGATGTAACTCGATGTAGCTCTTGCAAGTGCTGGAATACTCATTAATTGTATACAATTGTAAACAATTTTACAACACCAAGTTATAGTCCAGCAATTTTATTTTAAATTCACAAGCTTTCGGAGGCTTCCTCCTTCGTCAGGTGAACGATGTTGTTCACCTGACGAAGGAGGAAGCCTCCGAAAGCTTGTGAATTTAAAATAAAATTGCTGGACTATAACTTGGTGTTGTAAAATTGTTTACAATTGTCAACCCCAGTCCATCACCGGCATCTCCACATCATAATTGTATACACATACAGATACATTGCAAATGAGAGAGGATGAAGGAGACCAAAGAAGGGATGCCAAAGAGATCAGATTGGATCAGAGAAAGACATCTGCCAGTACTCTAGTGACCATAGGGTAAAATTTTTGTTGGGGTTCTCTCAATCTCATGCCATAACTTCAGAGAAAAATTGGTAGAAACCATGGAGAAATGACGTAATTGGTCGATTATGCCATTTCTATGTGCTTTCCACCAATCTTCCGCCTAAGTTAAGGTGAGAGATCAGGGCAGCTCCTGTCTAAATTCTACCCTCATATCTATAGGCCCAGGCACAGCCACCTGGCAATGACAACAAAGAGGCAGTTGAAGAACTGCAAACAGATCTGCACCCAACCTCCAAGATAGGCATGGCATTGTCAGTGGTGCTCAAGGTTACCACCACCCTCAACTTTATGCCTTCAGCTGCTTCCAGGCTACTACAGAAATGTGTGCAATAGTCCAATTTGTCGTACATAGATGTATCAAACAGGTAATTGATGCACTTTCAATAGGGCCAACATTTCATCATATTTAGTACTGAGCAGCAGCACAGTAGGGCTGCCCAATTTCACCCCATTGTTTGGTTTTCCAAAGCACAAAGAGTCTTTGATCCTAGCCATCAACATTACGCCATGGCTTACATAAACAGAAAGAGGCTCCATTCCAGTCTGTGATCATCAGGACTATACCATTTGGGCCAATGCCACTATCCAGACCGCAATCATTTTTAGACAACATCTGTGCCTGCCTTTTTTGAAGGAGAAAAAAGAGTGGAAGGATAGTTCCTCAGAGAAGATGGCTACCTACCTTCTTCAGCACTGGCAGAAACAGAACATAGATAGAAAGAGGCTCATGCAGCTACCAGGATTATTATAGAGCATCCATTAGAGTCCTGAAGCAGCACCTCAGTTGCCTCAGTAGGTCAGAGAGTGCTCTACAGTACTGAGATACCAAGGACTCCAAGATTATTATTGTCTGTTGCATGCTGCGCATCTAAAAAGGCCTTACCACGGTGGAAGAGGCCATACAACAACAGTGGCAAGAGCAGGTGTAGACACTGACCAGATGGCTATCACTGTAGAAATATCTGTGCAGCCAGGAAGACTAGTAGCCAGGTTTGTATCTAAGGCGCCTTCAGCATACAGTGCCCCTGTGTACATAATCAAGTGACTTGAAACAGTCATTAATATTCTATTGGTGTCCATTCTTTGCTGTCCTGCTAACTTATTCTACACCATTAGAAGGGGGTAAATTTGACTTTGGGTGATAGTGTAAAATGGGCAATATTGGATTAGCTGCTCATTGTACCTCTCTCCGAAAGATGTATAACGGGCAGCTGATCCGATGTCGCCCATTTTGCAATATCACCCAAAGTTAAAATTACCTGCAAACTGTCTCGATAAAGTGCAACTGATTTATTACCCTACTCTGTTTTGTGTGTCAATGATTTCAGTGGCCAAGAAAGTCGGGCGCACCCATTTTTGGGTGTGCAGGGTAAATAGTGAGGCCAGAATGGTGAGGTCCGAGGCTCCCCAGATGTTGTGCCTCGGACCTCATTGTAATGGAGCCAGTAAGAGGCAACAGCCCATTGGCGAAGATGAGAGATGACGTGAGAAAAATTGGGCAGCTGCTAGCGTCATAGTAGCCCTCAGGTAAGTGGGCCCGGGGTTCGGTTTGGGATCAGAACGGGGTGCCGGGAATTGGGGGGTTCGGGGTGGCGGGAATAGCGGGGTGCTTCAGGGCAAACCAATCTTAGAGGGGGACCTGAAGCAGGCATCAGGCCACTTATTCGCATATGCAAAGGGCCTAACGCCTGCTTCAGGCGTGGGTAACGGTCGCTTCTTGTTTGTCCTTCCCCAATATGGCAGGCGCCGCACTTCCGGATGGAATTGTGCGTGCACTTCCTGTCTGTCATTTTAGGCCTTCTTAGGTGTCCGCACAATTTCAGTGCAATTTCTAGGCCAGTGCGTTTTTACCTTGGTGTTTACTCTTGTTGCTAATATAGCATGTGCACCTTCTAATTCCTGCCAGGATGGTACTAGCCCTCAGCCTGGAGAATGGTTCCTTAACATTTCCTTCTCCTTTAAGTCATTCCTTTTATTTCTCCCTTTTATTTCTACCTGATGTTGTCATTGTTGATACTTTGATATGACAAATTCTCACCAGTGGAATAATAAACAAGTTATTCAGGTTCCCTATCTGGTGATTATTTGGTATACCAATATTGAATCTGGTTGTTATTGAAATATTTAATATTAAGATATGACTAATTCAGAACAATTAAGGGCATGGACAAATTATTACATTTTCCGGTTTGATTTTTGTTAGTGTACACTGTACATTATTAAGTAGGAAATGTAGGAATAAACAAGACAAATGCATTTATGACGTGATTATATGCATGCCTGCCTTTCCATAATGTCATTTTGAAATGTACTCAGGAATTCAATTTCACATAAGGGCTTTCAGGTATAGTGATGTATTTAATTATTTTGGTGAACACTTCACTCTGCAGTCCATTATGAAAGTGGAAACAGTTTCTTACTCGATCAAAACCCCCCCATCATTTTGAACACCTCTATTAAATCTCCCCTTAACCATCTCTGCTCTAAGGAGAACAAACGACAAACAACAATCCTTGCTGCAGTTTCTGCATCCTGCACTGACTTCATGGTATAATGGAAATAGTTATGAGGAGTAAACTTGAGAATTATTTGTCCAACAATAACCAAGTAAACAGCAGTCAACATTGCTCCTACCTGACAAACCTCCTAGGGTTCTTGAGGAAGTGAGGTAGAAGATCAGCTATATCTTATTGAATGGCGGAGCAGGCTCGAGGGGCCGTAAGTCCCACTCCTGCTCCTGTTTCTTATGTTGTTAACCTAGATGTCCTGAGGGAAACCCAATGATGTGGTGTACCTCGACTTTCAAAAATTTCACACTTAAAGCTAAATGGAAATAGTGGATGCATTGGTGATCATCTTCCAAAATTCTATAGACTCTGGAACAGTTCCTACAGATTGGAGGGTGGCAAATGTAACCCCACTATTTAAAAAAGGAAGGAGAGAAAAAACAGGGAATTACATACCGGTTAGCCTAACATCTGTAGTGGGGAAAATGCTAGAGTCTATTATAAAGGATGTGATAACAGAACACTTGGAAGGCCTTAATGGGATTGGACAAAGTCAGCATGGGTTTATGAAAGGGAAATCATGCTTAACAAATCTACTGGAGTTTTTTGAGGATGTAACTAGTAGAATAGCTAGGGGAGAACCAGTGGATGTGGTGTATTTGGATTTTCAGAAGGCTTTTGATAAGGTCCCACACAAGAGGTTAGTGTGCAAAATTAGATTGGGGGGAATATACTGGCATGGATTGAGAATTGGTTGACAGACAGGAAACAGAGAGTAGGAATAAATGGGTCTTTTTCCGGGTGGCAGGCAGTGACTAGTGGGGTACCGCAGGGCCCCAGCTATTCACAATATATATCAATGATTTGGATGAAGGAACTGAATGTAACATTTCCAAGTTTGCAGATGACACAAAGCTGGGGTGGAATGTGAGCTGTGAGGAGAATGCAAAGAGGCTCCAATGCGATTTAGACAAGTTGGGTGAGTGGGCAAGAACATGGCAGATGCAGTATAACGTGGATAAATGTGAGGTTATCCACTTTGGTTGTAAAAACAGAAAGGCAGATTATTATCTGAATGGTGATAGATTGGGAAAAGGGGAGGTGCAACGAGACCTGGGTGTCCTTGTACACCAGTCGCTGAAAGCGAGCATTCAGGTGCAGCAAGCAGTTAGGAAGGCGAATGGTATGTTGGCATTCATTGCAAGAGGATTTGAGTACAGGAACAGGGATTCTTACTGCAGTTGTACAGGGCCTTGGTGGGACCACATCTGGAGTATTGTGTGCAGTTTTGGTCTCCTTATCTGAGGAAGGATTTCCTTGCCATGGAGGGAGTGCAACGAACGTTTACCAGACTGATTCCTGGGATGGCAGGGCTGACATATGAGGAGAGATTGCGTCGACTAGGCCTATATTCAATAGAGTTTAGAAGAATGAGAGGTGATCTCATTGAAACATATAAAATTCTAACAGGACTAGACAGACTAGATGCAGGGAAGATGTTCCCGATGGCTGAGGAGTCCATAACCAGGGGTCACAGTCTCAGGATACGGGGTACGCCATTTAGAACCGAGTTGAGGAGAAATTTCTTCACTCAGAGGGTGGTGAACCTGTGGAATTCTCTACCACAGAAGGCAGTGGAGGCCAAGTCATTAAATATATTCAAGAAGGAGATAGATATATTTCTTAATGCTAAAGGGATCAAGGGATAGGGGGAAAAAGCAGGAACAGGGTACTGAGTTAGACGATCAGCCATGATCATTTTGAATGGCGGAGCAGCCCGAAGGGCCGAATGGCCTACTCTTGCTCCTATTTTCTGTGATTCTATGATTCTATGATTCAAAGCTGTGGGGAATGAAGTCAAGCTTTGGGAACGGATAAGAAACTGGCTAAAGGCTACTTGTTGGAGGATTTATGTCAGTGTGGGGAGAAATATTGAGTGCGATGCCCAGGGCTCAGTGTTGGGACCAATTCTGTTTCTAATTTACATCAATGACTTGGAATAAGAAACTCAAGGCAAATTTGTTAAATTTGCATATCAGATAGGAAAGAAAAATGGGCAATTGGTGGTGTCTGAGATGTAATCTGATAGAGGTATGTAAGAAAGTTAAAGGAATGGAAATGGTAAACCCGGAATATTACCTTAAAATAAATTGTGAGATTAGGACAAGGGGATACAGGTTCAAGCTACTAAAAGGTAAATGTAAGACTGATATCAGGACGTTCCTCTTCACACAGAGAGTTATCAGGTCATGGAATGGACTTCAAAATAGATTAATGGATGTGTAAACCCAGGAATTATTTAAGAAACAATTAGATGCTGAAGTGGATGGTCCAAATGGCCTTCCTCATCTGTAATGATCTTGTATGACTACCTGCTCCTCAGCAACTGTCAGTCACTAAAAGGATCTGCTTATAGTCATGTTCATCTTTGTTTCTGTGTGCCATTTGAAGTTGATCTATTTTTTTTCACTGGTCTCCTTGCTTGGGAAATCACATTTATTTCATTAGCAATTGGAAGACTTTCTGATTTCCTCAGGCTTAACAGGTTATATCTGCTTTTATTGACCTTCTCAGTGGAAAGGTTAAGTTTAGCTTCAGAAAACTTTACTTTAGATTTCCACTGGCTGCCTTCTGCTCTCTGTTGTCTATTTTATGTCTTAACTGTTCTTAAATATAGCACAGATTATCTAAACAGAGCCAGTCACATCGCTGCATATAATTGACACATTTTATAAAGCCAATTTGTAGAAAGTATTTACAATTTGTAACTTGTGTTGTACCAGAAATCAAAAAAAGATACTGAACTTATCTTGGAAGATTAGCTGAATTGTTTAATTGTGCCAAAAGAAATGACTTTTGGTCGTCCCTAAACAGTGGAACGAATCACAGATCCAATTTACAATTACACTGCTACATTTTCAGAAAAGTGAATCACATTATTTATAGCTGCATCACATCAATATTAGATAGAAATGCTTGATAAGGGTACAATTAAATAGCATTTCCTTCACTGCCACCTTCCACCATAGTTACAAGTGGGGCCCTGACCCAATTCAGTGAATTGAGAAGGTCATAATTAACCATGATCTTTTTTTAATGCTGCCGGAATCCCTGGAAAGGTCATTTAACCACGAGGGGGTCCTGAAGAGGAATGGGCAGCAAGGCGCATGGAGGGGATCACTGATAAACAGATTTAAACGCCTGTTATATTCCTTATAGCACAAGGAAGCTCACGAGGAAACTAAAAATTTAACTAAGGTATTAGCATTCTATTCGCTTTTGCTTATTTTATTACTGATTAAGAACGCAATTTGTAAAAGATAAATACACTAATATGAGTGACAGATTATTGTTACATTCAATAAATGGAATTTGACATAAAAATATCCATAGGATGAAATTGTGGTTTAATTTTTAAAATAATAATATTTAATCTTATTGTCATAATATTTCACACTGAACGAAAATCACTTTTTACATGAAAATGTATTATACATTGATCCAAAGTGGTTCCTCAATGCACCACACTCTATATTTACCTTTTGTTTTCTATGCTATATTCAACACTGGATTACTCACAATTTTTGCTTAACTATCTCTGTCCAAATGCACAAATAAATAGAGAAGCTACAAATATCAAAACTGTACCGGTTATTAGCTGGATTTATTTAAAAAATTGGACAGATGAACAAAGACTAAAAAATATAAAATGTATAATTAAAACTGTAAAAACTATTAAAGGACTTTAAATGCAATTAGGATTGTGCTGAATTACATTTTCCTACCTATTTAACACTTGCAACATTTATTTATCTAATCCATGTGAAGAGATTTCTTATTCATGAAAATATTATTCCGTGTGGTATGTACACAAAGGTTAAGAACTCACATCCCATCAAGTGCTGCATCAGGTGAAAAGGAATCAGATTTTCGGAGAAAAGCCCACATACTTCACCAGCATGCACATGAATATAACAGACAGAATTATCAAGTCAATCACTCCGACCATAGCTTGGCTAAGTCTGCGCTTTGCTCTTTCCAGGAATCTCGGTCATCTCAATTGGTCTCTCCTTGATTTTGACAAATAGTACAAAATAGAGGATACCAGCATTTACTTTTGTTTGAGGATTGTCAATATTTTTTCTATCGCCTTGGAAACTCCAGTCAAGATGCCTGAGGTTGCTGGCTCCTTTCCACTGGCTCTTTTTGTAACCCCACTGTTTCCAGATGACCTAGATTTTTTTTCCTTGAGGCACTAAGCTGGGCTCAACAATCTGTTCAACAATTGTTCTGGTTCCAGTCGCTAAGGTAAGTACAGCAAGTACCAACAGCAAGGCTAACGGGGCTCACCGTTATTTCTATGCATCTGGTACAGAAACTTCTGGCGACCGCACATGCGAAGTCAAATGCAGAAATCTGGTAGATGCTTTACCAGATGTGACCCTCCTCCATAAACTCCACGAGAATGACATCTTGCCGGCTGGCTTCCCATTCAAATGAATGGAACTGTGTGAAGTTCCTGCACTGGCCTGATGGATACAAACTAATCTTGCCAAAATAAGGTACGTCAAGTTATTTCAAGTCTAAGGACACTTTTAATGGCGTGGTAAGTCTTAATGACTGCCAGACAACCTCTCTGGCACTGAAAATTAACTTTTACAAGTGTGGAGTCTCGTTCCTTCAGATTTTAATTGTTGTTGGACATTTAAAAAAACATTTTTGAAAAAAATTATTTTTTTACTTTTTCTTTCTGTCTCTTTTATCTGTCTCCTAATTCAATATTTCTTTCCCTCTCTTTATTTCGCTTTCTGTACCTGATTTGACATTGAATTCATTATTCGAACTTACACTTCCTGGTTCTGACTCTGCACTGCTTATTAACATGCTTCAATCTAATTGGTTGAGGGGATACACAGCTGTTTGCCCTGTTCACAGGGGTCCCAGATGCCCAGGAGAGGGCGTTGTGCTAGATTGAGGGCCCCATGAGAGGAACTTGCTATGTAAAAGTCCATGAAAAGTTCACGGGCAAGTGCAAGTCTAATGAATGGCGGGTGCTCACAAGAAAATGATATATTGGCCTTTCCAACTTTAACCCTGGTTGGATAATACTCTTTCTACCTTAATTAATGGTAAAATAATTGAGTACAGGAGCCAACTTGATTCTAGCTTTTCAAGAATGTTGAGCATGAAATGTTGAACATAACTGACTCATATTTTGTGATTGCTGTTAGATCACACCTACACACAGATTGTCCACTAGACAATAATTTATCTCCTGTAGCTTTCAAGGGTCAAACACTTTTCCCCAAATTGAACATTATCTTCCGTTACTCAGACACCTCACTCATTAATATTTTGAAAGGTAGCTTTCAGGTGTACGTTTTAACCAACAAACTAAGTGCTAACTATTCGATCATTTTTTAGGAGCTTTAGCCTAGATTTTCTACTTGGAGGTAGTCTACGTCAGAATGGTTATTTGCAAGTTTTAGACAGTCTCAAATGCACCCAATTTTCTGAGGTCAACTCATTGGCATTGTGTTAGGTGCAGATTCGAACAGGTGTAGAGTTCACGAATGGTGGGAGCTCAAAATTGAAAGTAAGTGAAACTTAAAGGGTTGGAACCAATTAAAGGGGAATATTACAAGAGGGCAACAAAAACTTTGTAAGCTGCAAAGCCTTCAGAGAGACTCAAAAGGCATCTCACCCCGTTATCAGCCTTTGTTGAGAATGAAGGTTGTAGGGGACTAAAAAGAGAAACTAAAATGAAGGGAAAGGATACTCAATGTCAAGTAAGGGTCTGGAAGCAAATGATAGAGCAGCTCATCACCAGACCCCACCCCCCCACCCCGCCCCGCCCCATATGATGATTGCTGCAGTGAAGATGATGCTGCGTGAGGTGGTTGCGAAGAAGGTGATCCTCTGTGCCAATGCACAGCACCATTGCCATAGGTCAGCATTACAATGTGCCTACAATGAGGTGCAGCTAGATTTCAGGTCAGAGTTGACCATAACAGTCACTGAATGTGGCAGTTCTATGCTACAAAGTAGCAGTTAATGGTACAGTTCTGCATGTACCTCTGCTAACCCAAACCCTGAGAAGACAGTTCCCTGGGATCTTTGGCAGCAGGCATGCCAGGACCTCCAGGACTGGTTGGTGCAATCTTAATGGGTACTGACAAATAGCTTATGCTGGCTCTTCATCACCTTGCCATGTCTTCTTCTATGCAGTACCACTCAGAACATGGTGTAGTGTGATTGGAGTATTTCTGAGGAAGCATCCAAGATTACGGTTAGTCAGGCATTCGCATAGCCCAGTGATACAATTGGTTTTGCTGCTCCAGTTTCTTTTAGAAATAGGAGCCTCTGTCTGCACTTGTCTGCCAAAATAAGTTATATTTACCTCTGTCTGCTCTGCCTGCAGATGTGAGTACCAGAGAGTGGGCACGCTGCATTTTTTTGTGTGGCCTGACCTGTCCAGGCTTCTCCCTGTAAGTCCTCCTCTTCCTCTAAACACATTGTATGGGGGATTCCCACTGGGAAATCACTTGGTCCCAGTAATCTTGATGGGGGCAAAAAATAAAACACTTACAACAATTGGCACAAAGACTCACGGGAAGCTAAGTGCCAGCTGGAAAAAAAATGAAGAAAAACAGTTAAGAAATGATCGAATTTAGCTTACTTCAATATTTACTGGGTTCTTTCCATGACCTCCAGGATAATTACCATTACCGAGTAACCCTGGATGCCCATTTCGAAAGGGTATGATTATTATCTGATATCCTGCTTGCCAGAATGGCAAAAAATGACATGCAAGGTTAACAAGCCCCCAAAGTAAAATTTAAATGAAATACCCAACTATTTGAGGTGGGTGCTTCCACTGCCCTTGGTCTTCCCACTGGAAAATGGGTTGGGATGCAAAGTGGATGAAGTTCTGATGGGCTGGAGATCCTGGACACACATTTCCCATTTTATGCCACAACAACAGGTGGCCAGTGCCAGAAAATCAATCCTTTATTATCCCTTAAAGTTTGAGGCCAACACGTAGTGGTGGTGATATATCAAACTGATTCCCTTGTTGTATTATCATGTATATATTTTATACGAACACACACTCATCTTTATAAATGCCAACCTACAAAACTTAGAAAAGCTAACAGGCAGCTTCAAAGAAGCTGACACAGCCCCAAAAAAGCTGACAACGCAAAATTAACACAGGACCCCATTAAACAAAGTGCGGCAAGCTTCAGGCACCATAGGCTACATTATTTGCCCCATGGAATACTATGTTCAGCTGTGGTCATCATCTACAACGTATTAAAAATCTTGACCAGGGTTATCCTCTTCGGGGCAAAGTTTCAGCGGGGCAGGACATCCTCCCATCCTTTCGAATCCACCCCAACCTCAACCCGTATTCCTGGGTCTGGGCTCATTTGTGAAAAACTGTGGGTTTCTCACCACGAAAGGGAGCATGTCAGTTCAAAGAGGGGCATATTTGCGCACAGCAAGATCCCACACACAAATGAGGTAATGGTCCAGAATTTGCAGTAGCTGGGCAACGAACAGCATCTGTCGTTAGTTAGATTTGTCCTTGCCCGTTTAATCTCGATGATATTTTGTGCCGCAAGTTGCTGGAAATGTGAGATGGAAACGGTGTGGCGCCCTCTACAGGGCATCTGGGATCTGGGTGAACAGGGCAAGGACTGAGAAGGAAGTATAAGTTAGAATGGGTGAATTCAATGTCAAATCAGGTACAGAAAGAGAAATAAAGAGAGGGAAAGAAAGATTGGATTAAGAGAGAGAGAACAAGAAAGAGACAGAAAGGAAAAGTTAAAAAAATCATTTAAAATTTTTTTAAAAATCTCCAACAATTAAAACCTGAAGGAATGAGACTCCACACTTGTAATAGTTAACTTTCAGTTCCACAGAGGTTGACTGGCAGTAATTAACACCTATCATGCTGTTAAAACTTAAAGTGACTTGACTATGCTTTCTGTGGCGCATTTAGTTCGTATATACGGCGCAAATACAGGAACTTCACGCCGTTCGATGCATTTCAATGGTGGGGCAGACAGAGAGGTGCCATTTTCGCAAAGCTAATGGTGGAGTGGCACATCTCAGACAACAACTTTTGGATTTCCGCGTTTAATGATGCATGTGCCCTCACCTGAAGTTGCTGCAGCATTTACGCATAAATAACATCGAGTACCATTAGCCTCACCATTATTTTGACAGCAAATTATGGCCCATTGACCAGATATTCTGTTTTTTTAGTGATGTTGGTTGAGGGATAAATATTGGCCAGGAAAGCAGGGAGATTTACCCTGATCTTCTTCGAAATAATGTCATGGGATCTTTTACGTCCACCTGAGAGGGCAGACTTGATTTAACGTCTCACCTGAAAGATGCCACCTCCGACAGTGCAGCACACCTTCAGTACTGCACTGGAGTGTAATGAACATGCCATTTTAGAAGGCATTAACAAGCACGTCAATCACAGTTTTCTCAACACTAAGTTAAGATATCATCAGTATTTGCTTCCGAACTCTAGTTTCTTATTAGTCATACCACAATGTAACAGGGTCGATTTTGACTTTTGGGTGGCCGTCTGGTGGACCATGCTGTCCATCCACCGTGATTATGAGGCCCCAGCCTCATTTGAATTTCACAGACGAACTGCTGACGAGCTGATTGGGATATTGGCTGAGACCCGCTGGTAGGTCCTTGGGGAGGGAAGTGACACCGAGGTGAGGCAAGGCTGGGCTGGCAGTGACCTGCAGTATTTCATAGATGCAGGAGGAGCACTACTGCTCCTTCTGGCTCCACAAAAATACTATTTAAATTCTTTCTCTGGCTGTTTCCTGATCGGAACATCAGTACACACCGGCGGAGTGTGCTCTGCTCATGTGTCCCTTCAAATTGCAATTGGGGTCCTAACTGTGTCATTAGGACCTTTATTTGCATGGGAAAGAGGCCCAATGCCTGCTTCAGTTGGGTGCTCCAGGCACCCACCGGTAGGCCAACTCCAAAATGCCGGCAGCCGGAGTGTCAGAATCAAGAGAGCAGTAAGTCTACCGCCCCAATTTGGAGGCCCTTACTGCCCCGTTAGCTCCAATTTCCTCAAGTGAAAATCGGCTTCAACAAGTTTGAAATTCCAGGGTCCACACACTGTTTCCTGAGTCAGCATTTACCCTGTAGTTGCTGATGTCATTAATAACAATGGAATCCTATTGTAAAGCAGACTAGCAACTGTCAGAAAGGTAGTGAATTTCTTGAGTGTGTCCGGGATAGTTTTCTACAGCAGTATGTCCGAGGAGCAACAAGGGGGCAAGCCATACTAGATTTAGTAATGAGTAATGAACCAGATTTAGTTAACGGCTTAACTGTGCGTGAACATCTATCCAATAGCGATCATAACATGATTGAGTTCAATGTAGTGTTTGAAAGGGAAAAAAGTGAATCAGCTGCTAAGATTCTAGACTTGGGTAAAGCCGACTTCAATGGGATGAGACAGAGACTGTCCACAGTAAACTGGTCAAATCTGTTAATGGGTAAAACGACTGATGATCAGTGGGATATGTATAATGAAACATTTAACGTGATACAGAATCGGTTTATACCCCTGAGGGGCAAGAACTCTACTTGCAAAAAAACCAGCCATGGACAACTAAGGAGGTAAGGGACAGTATAAGACATAAGGAAAGGGCATACAAAAAGGCACCTGGAGTACTGTGAGCAGTTCTGGGCACCGCACCTTCGGAAGGACATATTGGCCTTGGAGGGAGTGCAGCGTAGGTTTACCAGAATGATACTCAGACTTCAAGGGTTAAGTTGCGAGGAGAGATTACACAAATTGGGGTTGTATTCTCTGGAGTTTCGAAGGTTAAGGGGTGATCTGATCGAAGTTTATAAGATATTAAGGGGAACAGATAGGGTGGATAGAGAGAAACTATTTCCACTGGTTGGGGATTCTAGGAGTAGGGGGCACAGTCTAAAGATTAGAGCCAGACCTTTCAGGAGTGAGATTAGAAAACATTTCTACACACAAAGGGTGGTAGAAGTTTGGAACTCTCTCTTCCGCAAACGGCAATTGATACTAGCTCAATTGCTAAATTTAAATGTGAGATAGATAGCTTTTTGGCAACCAAAGGTATTAAGAGATATGGGCCAAAGGCAGGTATATGGAGATAGATCACAGATCAGCCATGATTTTATCAAATGGCGGAGCAGGCACGAGGGGCTGAATGGCCTACTCCTGTTCCTATGTTCCTATAAAAATGGTCACGGTTGACAAGGAAAGTTGCATATTACAGGACTGCCATACAATTCTATCAATTGGCTAAGGATCTCCACTTTCAGATTTCAAATGTTATGCTTTTGATGTTTCGGGTTTATCTTTAAAAGGATATGAGAAAAGAGCAGGGGAATGGAACTAAGTGGATCGCTCTTTCAGTAAGCTGGCATCGGCACGATGGACCGAGTAGCCTCCTTCGAGGCTGCAAATTTCTATGATTTCATGATTTTTTTTCATTCTGGTGATCTACATAAAGTTCTTCATACAATCAGATAAACATCTATTCGAACATTAATGCTGCAACAACATACGTAAAACTTCGTCAAAAGCAAAATACTGCGGATACTGGAAATTTGAAAGCACATGACTGTGGTGTGACATCGTATACGGTGCTACACATCAAGTTGGCATTGTTGAAATCCTGATGCAATATTACTAAGGATAATTTTATTACTATTTGATTGCACATAGCATTTTTGGAATTTTATTATAATTCAGTGAAAAAAGAGAAAATTGGTACAATCAAATTTAGATGATCTTGTTACTGATTACTAGAGCAGCAAAAATGGGCTTTGGAATAATTTGCATGTATGAAAATTGTGTACACACTCAGTTCACATATATGCAATGCTGCGGAATTTCTTGATATGAGAGACCTAGCAGGTTCCTTCTTTGGGTGAATATATTGTATGAATGTGTTAAATTTTATGGAAGAATCATCTGGAAGCAGGAGAAATGATATATTGAGGAAATTTATTGTTGAGATTGCTATTTTTGAATTTACAGTGTCCCTCTCTCCAACCCCCAACACTCCACGAACTGAGGAATGAGGAAGGAATGTGTTCATAGAAAACAGCAAGAAATTCCCACAACATCTTTAGGAAAGATGTGCCATTAAGTGGTGAGATAAACTGTCATGTTACAACATTCTAAGGCTCTGTACATCCTGTGAGCTGTTCAGTGACTCTGCAATAGATGTTCATATTTTTGAGAATTGCGATACCAGCATCTGAAAATAGACTATTCTTGCCCTTTACTGATCATGCTTGGTTTGCACGGTACAATAGAAGATGCTGCAGACTCAGCCAACTCTTTTCCAGTTTGATTTAAAACGCAACTTATTTATCCAGCACAAAGTGTTACATCAATGTAAAACATTTGTTTTCAAAAAAGCAAGGGACAATTCCGCGCTCCCATGCTCTCAGCCGGGAGCGACTCTTGCATGGAGCATATCGTATGATTCTTTTATTCATTAATTTTAATAGGCAGAACATCAATGACTATTTTCCGGCATTTTCCTGTGATGCGCTCCATGCATTGGCAGTGCAGAATCAGACCACAATGTATTTTTTAAAGAAGCGTATCAACAAAATTGGTACAATTTTAAAGGTGGTACAGAAACAGAGGGACATGTGTACCTATGAGACTTATCTATACAAATCTTTGAAGGTGGCAGGACAAGTTGAGAAGGCTGTTAAAAAAGCATATGGGATCCTGTGCTTTATTAATAGAGGCATGGGGGTAATTTTAACCACCAAGGATGGTTGGGTTCAAGGCCGACCCCCCCCACAATGCCTGACCCGCCTGACGACTGTCCCGATATCTCCAACCACCCCTGACGTCCGACCCCTCCATGTCAGACCCCTCCGATGTCTCTAACCCCCCCAATGTCCGAACCCCCTGATGTTTGATCCCCCGATGTCCAACCCCCCACCATGAACAACCCCCCCAATGTCCGACCCCCCTGATGACTGACCTGATGTCTCCAACCTCCCCGGATGTCCGACCCCCCCGCAATGTCCGACCCCCTCAGATATCCGACCCCCTGATATCGGACCCTGCCCCCCCCCCCCCACCGATGACCGACCTCCCTCCTCGATGTCCGGCCCCATGCCCCGTTTCCTGCTGGCATCCGCTCTCTGGCTGCTTTCCCGTCTGCCAGACAGACAGTCTCTCAATTTGGCTGGCCATCATGTGGGAAACCTGCAGGAAAAGTTTAAAAGATGTCTTTACGTCAAAATTGTAGGGATGTCCGGGAAACCCATGCTTCCGGGTTTCCCATCCGGAAACGCTCCCCCCTCGCTCTCCACAGCTTGGAGTGAAAATCCAGGCCTATAGAGTACAAAAGCAAGGAAGTTATGCTAAACCTTTATAAAACACTGGTTAGGTCTCAGCTGGAGTATTGTGTTCCATTCTGGGTACCACACTTTAAGAAGGATGTCAAGGTGAAAAAGAGATTTACTAGAATGGTACCAGGGATGAGGGACTTCAGTTATGTGGAGAGACTGGAGAAGCTGGGGTTGTTCTCCTTAGTACAGAGAAGGTTAAGAGGAGATTTGATAGAGGTGTTCAAAATCATGAACAATTTTGATAGGGTAAAGAGCAGGGGAGCGGGACTAATTGAATAGCTCTTTCAAAGAGCCGGCACATACATGATGGGCCGAATGGCCTCCTTCTGCGCTGTAACGTAGTATGATACTATGAAAAAGTTGTTGTAACTAAGTGACTATTAATTGGCATCATAATATAAATGGGCTGAAATCAGCATATGTGACATTAGCACATAAACACTTCATGTGAAATTCCTTCGTCTGCTATTTTAATGGATGGATTAAACTGCACCATTATCACACAACAACTTACCATTTATATAACACCTTTAACATGAAAAAACATACAAAGACATTTCACAGAAGTGTAATGAAAATAAGACATGCCAAGCCAAAGAAGGAGATATTAGGAGAGGTGGATAAAAGCTTGGTCAAAGAGATGGGATTAACGAAGATCTTAAAGAAGAGGTGGAGAGGCAGAGGGATTTAAATGAGAGAATTCCATAATGTGGGGCCCTGACAGCTGAGGCCACAGCCATTAATGGTGGGTTACAGAAAGGGGGGAATGCATAAGAGGCTGGAGACAGAGGTATGGAGAGCTGGGTGCAGGTTGTAACATTGGAGGAGGTTACAGAGATGGGGTAAGGCAAAGACATGGAGGGACTTGTGTTTACAAGAATGAGAATTTTAAATTTGGGACACTGGTGGAATGAGAGCCAATGAAGGTCAGTGAGGACAAGGGTAATAGACAAGCAGGACTTGGTGTGGAATGGGATATGAGCAATATAGATACGTGTTTCAGCACAGAAAGGCTGACGTAGGGGTAGAAGCGGATGATATTATGGAGGTGCTCTTTGTGATGGAGAGGATATGGGGTTTGAAGTTCTGTTCGGAGTCAAATTGAATGCTGAGATTGTAAATAATCTGTTTCAGCCTGAGAGAATGGATGGGAGAGGGATGCCATTGGAATTGCTGGCTTCATGGTGCAGGTTGGCTGCAAGTGTCCTTACAATAGATTCCACAGATCTGCAACTGGCTGCAGGCTGACCCAGATAGGGCCTGTACAGTCAGTTCCCCACAGTTAGGTAGGTGTGACAGAGTTTGCAGTTATAGTAGGTAGCACAATGGTGGGTGTCAGCTGTCTGGCTTTGGTGCCTGCTGGTATCCTTGACGTGCCTTATTTCATTCATTACCATATCAACTATGAAATTATGCATTTATGCTGATTCAAAAACAACCCACGTAATTAATTTTAACTTGATTTTCCAACCTTGGGACTCTTCACTTAGAAGTCCTGTCACTCTCTGAGTTCTGCTGACAGTTTGCATTATAAGATGGTCTTACCTTATCAACTCAGCTGCCTTTTAAAGGTGTCAATTCACTCTGATTGAGCTACCTTCTCTGGAAGTGAATTTCACACATGCCCGGACTTTCCTCGCTTTGCCATCGTAACTTCGCCAGAAGTACGGCAGAAACCTCATTTAAACGCGAAGATGGGATTTCCGCCACATTTCCGGCGCAGTTACAGTGATAAAGTGGGAGAAGCTCCGAGGAACTTCACCCCCATAGTATTCTATGGTTGGAATTTTTTTTTTCTAATCTCAAATCTTGCTCGAGGCTTGTAAATTGTATACTAGTATCCTCTAGCTTTTTATTTTTGAACTTACGTTTTTTGCCCAAGATAAACAGGGTGATTCCACTTTATCTATACCTTTCATTATTTTACAGCTATGGTGTGGTAGCATAGTGGTAATGTTACTAGTAATCTAGAGGTTTGGACTAATAATCACAATAGAACATGAGTTCCAAATCCCACCATGGCAGTTTTAAAAAATTGGAAATTAAAAAGCTGGTATCAGTAAAAGTCCAAATAGATCAGTAATGTCCTTTAGGGAAGGGAACCTGTTGTCCTCGCCAGATCTGGCCTGTACCAATGTTTTTGACTCTTAACTCCCCTCTGAATTGGCCTAGTAAGCCACTCAGTTGTATCAAACCCTTCTCAGGGCAACTAGGGCCAATGCATGCTGGCCTTGCCAGCAACACCCACGTTATGAGAATGAATTTAAAAAATGACCAGCACAGTGTCTCCTTTCCTGAGTAAAAATGAGCTTAGTTGCTTGAGCTTTTCTTCCCTGTCCTCCCTCAATCAGATAATCAAAGAGGGATAGGCAGAAAGGCTGATAAAAAAGTCAATCATTTTTGTTTTGCAGGTCCCATAGAAATCTTTGGATTCGAGGCGTTCTGGTTGCTGTTTTTGGATCTTAACCAAAACACTTCATAGATGGCAGCCATTACTGAGACCTGCAGCAGTGGCTGGATTTTCCCCATTCTGGATGCACTCGTCCACATTTCAGGTGTGCTTTGGATGCACTTTGGATGCACTCCATCTGACCTACACACAGGCGGTGGGCAGAGAGGAAAGTTGAGGCTAATAAGCTTTTGGGGGAAGCAATGATATAAACTTGCAAACATAGGAACAGGAGTAAGCCATTCAGCCTCTCGAGCCTGCTCTGCCATTCAATTAGAACATGGCTCAACTGTACCTCAACTCCATTTACCTGTCTTTGCTCCATATCCCTTGAAACCCTTACCTAACAAAAGTCTATCAATCTCAGTCTTGAAAGCTCCAATTATTCCAGTATCCACAACATTCTGGGGGGAGAGAATTCCAGATTTCTACTACCTTTGTGTGAAAGACTGCTTCCTGATTTCCCTCTAAATGGCCTGGCACTAATTTTAAAATGATGTCCCCTTGTTCTTGATTCCCCCACCAGAGAAAATAGTTTCTCTGTATCTACCCTACCAAATCCTTTTAATATTTTAAACACCTTGATCAAATCATCCCTCAATCTTCTATATTCAAGGGAATATAAGCCAAGTTTATGCAACCTGTCCTCATAATTTAACCCTCTAAGCCCCGGTATCATTCTGGTGAATCTGCGCTGCACCCCCTCCCAGGCCAATATATCCTTCCTGAGGTGCACTGCCCAGAACTGAACGCGGTACTGGAGATGGGGTTTGACCAAAACTCTATACAACTGAAGCATAACTTCTTCCCCTTTGTAATCCAGTCCACTTGAGATAAACTTATTAAAATTGTTAGATTTTACATTGAAATAAAAAACGAGATTACATACTCCTCTCCCAAAAAACAGTGACTGTCATTGGAATAAGTGAGACTTGAAGTATTTAAAAAGCATTACAATTTCACATATCCAAAATTTGTACCTGTTTGGTCTATGCAATAAGTTATAAATTTGCCATCAGAGAGAATTGACAAAAGTGAATAAATTCCAAGATGTTACAAAGTAATAAGATATTGATAAGGTAACTAAGGGATATTACTTTGTAACATCTAATGGAGAATAAAACTTAATACTTAGCTGTAAGCAGTTATCCACACATTAATGTTGCAAATATCACTGGTGATCTGAAAAGTTACCAGTTTTGACTTATAATCAAAGGCCCTGAAGATGCATCCTACTAGTTTATTAATCATGTTGATAACAGTTTCACACTGACTAAATATTTTCAGTGAATGGTTGATGACCACAATTAAATTCTTTTCCTTTTCCACCTTTGCTAATGGACATCCCTTCATCAGGTTTCTGGTTTACGTTTTTTGTTCCAATATACATTATCTTAATTTATCTACATAAAAATCCAGCTGCCATCCCTTAGCCCATCCATTTAATTCAACTAGATCCTAAATACTATCAATCTCTTTTATATTTGTCACTTGGTTTACTGGTATCAGCAAATTTTATAAAGTTATATGCAACTATACTCTTCTCCATATTGCTTATGAACAGTGTAAATTGTAAGCAACCCAGAACTGATCCCTGTGGAACTCCAATAGGCACATCCTCCAATTAAATCTTTTTCCATTTATCATTGTAGCATATTGATATGGCAGCTAAGTACAGTACATTCTTTTTAAGTAATATCCAGGGTCTCCAGGTGATTGATTAGAGCTTGTCTGAAGTTTTTTAAAGACTTCTAGATCCACTTTTAAGTCAATTGTAAGAAATAGTCAAAAGAAGTGAACTTTTAAGGTGATGACTCAGTTCAACAGCCACCAGCAAGCCAAGTGACTATTTCTGTAATGTGAGAAGACGGTAAGTGTTGCATAGACTTTCAGTTAAGTGGTGGGGGGGGGGGTCTCACAGCTGGGTTTGACAGTATCATCAGCCAATACTCACATGCCCATTTTTAGCAGATTGCTTCTCCTCCTTGGCCCAGAGATGCTGAGACCACTTGTAGCATCCGGTCGCCAATTGAGATCCACTTATTGGAACGCGAGACCTTGTAAGGCTCAGTATCATTTTTATTTAGAAATTTTGATCCTATTGCTGAAAATGTGGAGGGTATTCCCATCTTGTGACAAGAGACAGCAAATCCAAGGCACTGAATGGCTACCATCAACAACAAAGAAAAAAATCCCACTTTGAAAGTCCTTTATTGCTTCAAAAAAATGATAAAAATAATAAGCATTACAAACTAGATAATGAAGATATTATATGTTTTAAGATAATTTGGCTGAAGCATAACATTTCCTTTTAAATCTAAAAAAAAACTGAACCAATTTTGCTTTGAGGTATAAAATATATAAGAAGTATTAAAGGATATAAGAAAGCATTGCACATGCTGTGGGATGCCAAGAAGAGTGAGCTGGGTGGAAACAAGATTTGATTTTGTTGATAAGGTCAATAGATTCAGCTGACCTATATGCTTATTGATGAATTTCCACTTTTGAGCATCTCTGGAAGAAAAACAAATGAAAACCCTAAGTGATAATTGTTTTATTCATTTGAACAAGTAGTCTTTTAGAGGTGGCAAACTTCAGTGGCTTTTCATTTAATAGATATAATTTCAACAATCGAGATAAATTGATAATTTGGGTCAATAGACTATCATCTGGTTTTATAAATCCAGCATCAAACATGTCTGTATGATGGGCAGTAAATCAATGTTAACCATAGAACTTTAATCAGCTCTAAGTATGGAAAATTTGAATAATGAATCATCACAGGAAACCAAATTAAAAATAGTCTGAACAAGAGAATGTTGCATTTTGATTGAGGGATTCAAATGTAACCAAATAAAAACATGGGAAAACACAAACCCCTGTTTTTAGAGCTACTTACATTCAACTTCATACCACATGTAAGATCTAGGAACTGTGAGCAATAGGGCTGATTCTCCGATCGTGCACTTCCGACAAGGAGCAGCGCTCACAGGATCATTGGTCGGGAAATTGTCGGCCAACAGCCTCTAATTTTCGGTTGGTTTAAATTAATAGATGAAAGCTCAGGGGATGTGAGTCTGGCTAGTGTTCCTTATGAGCACGCACCTCAGGGGGCAGCCGATCAAGCAGTCAGCCCTATTGTTTCCACACCTATTTGGTTATGGGAGCTGGGACTGCCTTCCTATGAAATGTAATTGCTAATTAATTTAATTTGGACTGTTATAATTTAAGGGTCTAATACTTTGGAAAGAGATTCTCCTCTTCAGGGCAGTGTTCCGATGGGGTGGGATGTCAACCTGCACCTTCATATCCACCCCAGCCTGACCCTTTGGGGCTTATTAAATATATGCAGTGAGCTCCTGTTCAGATTTCTGCCATCAAGAGGGAGCCAGCCAGTATAAAAGCAGAAACTCTGGCTGTGCTGCTGCGTGGACACTGCTGCAGAGCCAGAAGATCCACTGAGAGACATTAAAGTGGCAGAAGTTCCCCAAAGATCTGCAATGAAGGTGTATTTTGTTTGGTTATTGCAGTAAAGTTGCCTTTTTATTGTTTAGATTTGTTTGGTAGATGGCGAGGCCCAGTTACCTTTGGTTGATAGATTAGAACTGCCAGATTAAGACCCGAGTCATTTCTAGCAGGCTCTACATGAAAGCCGATGATGATATAGTTGTTTGACTTACTGAGATAATACAGTGATGAAGAATTCTTTTGCTTCTTCTTCATTTACTTTAGAGCATATGTATGCACTTTGTATATGCTTATGTCTTGCCATCTGAATGATAAATGTGAATGTGTAAACACACGTGGACTGGGGGTAGTTACATATTTTGTAAAAGTTTCTTTCCTGAATGATCTGTGTAGATATTTCTTTATGTTGCTATGGTTTTCAAACTCCATCCCTTGATTGTTTTTAAACATTGTTTTCATTACATAAGGATAAAGATAAAATCATTAAAAAATATATATTTGCAAAACAGGCAAAAATAGTGTTCTGGTTTTTGACAAATTTAAGATAAAGTTCAACTGTAACATACTGTGGGACACACTCTTTTAAAAAAAATTATCGTAATTTGGCTTCTACTATACAGTGTTCCCAGGTTATGCTCATATAGAGGGAGATTTCCAACTTGCACCCAATGATGTCAGCACAACGTACAAACCATTTTCAGATTTATGTTTCATTTAGATTTAATGAGTGAGCTGTCAACACGAATCATGCTGGTAATTGGAAAGCTCACCCATGGTGGGGGAGGGATTTTGGGCCGGCCCGACGTCATTCTTGGTGGCCTGCATCACTTAAAGGGGAAGTGCAGTGCCCATTGTGAAGCTGACCTGCAGATTGTTTCTGTATTGGATGCCAACAAATATCGACTAGGAGAGCACTCTGATTCTCTGACAGTGTCCTGCAGGTTTCAGTGGAGGAAGTTAGCAGGAAGAAGAATATTCTCTTCCCATTAGATGAGAGAAGGGTGTACCGCCATGTTGCCAGGCATCAATGGCCCAAGATGGCTAAGTATGTCAATGCCAGAGGTTTAGCCCATCAGGACTGGAAGCAGTACAGAAAAAATGCAATGACCTGACCCAGGCTGCTAAGGTAAGAGTCTCATTCACAGTCTTGTTATCATTGTCAGCACAGCCCTACACCACTTTACTGTAACATCACCAATGAAAATCTCGACCTCCCCCATTTCATATTCAGCTCATTCAATCATTACAACACCCTTCAGTGGTCCTCCTCTTATTACCACTTCCTGACTCTGCCACTGCCAATGCTCACAATTAATGCCCTCTCTTGTGCACACCTCACGCTTCTTCATAGTGCCAGACTAAATAGTCAATCCTCCTACCCAGAAGTTCAGAACACTTCAGCACACCGGTCAGTAACACACTCTTTTTCCTCTTGCAGGACAAACTAACACACAATGCCAGGGAGAGGACCTGCACAGGAGAAGGAACTCTATTGTTTCAAATGCTGACATCTGCTGAAGCGGCTTTAATGGATATCCTGGGCAGAGAATGAGCTAGAGCAGTTGCAAGTGGCGAAGTAGGAGGAAGCATGCCCCAGGGTGCTTGAGCCAATAACCATCCATTCCTCTTATCCTTTAACTATTTCGCTCACTCAATCTGCATCCCAGTCTGCTGCTGCATTGAGCAACCTCTCTTTTGCAATGATATACCATTGCCTCTAGTTACTAATTATTTTCTTTATTCCCCTTTTTCCAGGTCCTGCTGAAGTCCTGGACCCATTGGCAACAGAGGAAGAATCTGAAGGTGCATCGTCATTCACTCTTACCCTTGCAAATCCCAGCTCAAAAATTGGCACCCCATGACCTTTAGATAGTGACTTAGGAGTCAGCACTGGATGATGCACCAAGCAAAAGTGTCCAGGAGCAGAGGACAGCTCAGAACACAGTTCACGGCAGGGCGAGCTCGCATCATAGCCCTGCTGGAGAGGGCAGTGATGATGACTCCCAGGGCCTATCCTTCAAAAGACGAATATTAGCTGCGCCCCAGAAACTGTGTGGTGTCGTGGATTGTCCGTCGTGTGGGCTACGCAACATGTTGCACACTGTGGAGGAGTCTACTTCCAACTGGTATGTAGCACTCACATATGGCATCAAATCACTGCAGTCTACCATGGAGCACCTTTATGCATACTGCAGTTGAGCCCGCTAGCCAGAATTCACAGGAATGCACATACTGAGGCCATCCCACGTCTGCACTTCACATTTCCTCCAGCTTACTAAGCTTGAAGCAAAGCACATATAGAGGTTTCTAAGACGTCAAAGTACTCCTACAGTCTGGTCTTCCTCAGATCAATGGGAGTACTGAGGTACCACCCCATGTGAGTGGCAGTAGCACCATAGAAGAGACGCATAGTGCCCTCTCTCAGAAGGACAGCTGGGACTGCCCAGCAACAGCTGAGGTGTCACAGCCTAGCAGAAGGAGCCAAGTTAACAGGAGGCCTTACTTACCCCACTAGACTGCACAGGCCAAGAACTTCATACCTGCAGTTCATTGAGGAGCAGTGTGTGAGGATGCTCCACTTTTCCAGGAAAGCTGTCACAAATCTATGTCACTACAGCAGCAACAACTGCAGCCCAGCACCAGGGCACGCTCGTCCTTGCCAGTGGCTCTGAAACAGATTGTGTCTCTGAATTTTGATGCTTCAGGGTCATTCTAGGCTACAGCAGGTAACGTTAGTCAATCTGCTGTGCATGCCTGCATGAAGCAGGTGACCGATTCGCCCTTTGCCAGAGCCAACAATTTCATAAACTTCGCAATGGAGGCTATGAAGTAGAAAGGCAGGACTCTGGGCTTTCCCAGGATTGCAGGCTTCCCCCAGGTGCAAGGCATCATCGACTGCACACCGATAGCCTTATCTGCTCCTAGACTATACATGAATAGAAAGGACTTATGCTTGTGAACATGCAAGCAAAGCAATGCTTCTAACAAAGCCCTAATGGAACCAACCATTGGCATCCTCAAGCAATGTTTGCACTCTCTGGATAGGTCGGGAGGCATCATTAGTCAATTTGCTATGCATGCCTGCTTGAAGCAGGGGATGGATGCTTATCAACGCTATGGGCCAGAATTTGCTGTCAAAATAACAGTGAGGTTAATGGCGCTCGCCGTTATTTATACATAAATGGTACAGTAACTTGAGGCGAGGAGCAGATGCGCAGTTAAATGCGAATATCGAATATCCAAAAGTTGCTGTCCGAGTTGCGCCGCTCCACTGTTAGCTTCTCAAATGGCGTTTCACTCTCTGCCTCACCATTGACATGCATTGAACATCATGAACTTGCTGTATTTGCACGATAGATACAAATGAAACTCGCCGCAGGTATTTAGAGCTAGTAATTAGTAACGTAAGTATCCCTTTAACGACGTGATAATTGTTAATTACTGCCAAACAAATTCTCTGGCACCGAAAATTAACCATTACAAGTGCAGAGTCTCATTCCTTCAGGTTTTGAAATTTTCGGGGAGATTTTAAAAATGTCACATTTTAAATTTAAAAATGTTTTTTCTTACTTTTTCTTTCTGTCTCTTATTTTTTCCTCTTTTAACCCAATCTTTCTTTCCCTCTCCCTATTTCTCTTTCTGTACCTGATTTGAAATTGAATTCACTCCCTTTAATTCACCCTCTATCTCAGTCCTTCCACTGTTTATTTCCCATTCCTTCAATCTGATTAGTTAAGGAGATACCCTGTTGCTTGCCCTGTTCACTCAGGTCCCAGATGCCCTGTTACCCTCGCTGCGACGTTATCAGCTCACACTTTCAGCAACTTTGTGGGCAAAAATGTTTTGAGCTGAAAGGTGCAGGGGCAAGTCTAACTAATGGCAGATGCTACTAGATGCCCTGCTACAGCAAAATCTGACCATATATTTATAAATGACTTATATGAAAGAATAGAGAGCCGTATATCCAAGTTTGCTGATGATACTATGTTAGGCGGCACAGTAAATAGTGTAGATGGGAGCAGAAAGTTGCAAAGGGACATTGATAGATTAATTGAGTGGGCAAAACTGTGACAGATGGTGTTCAGTGTGGGGAAGTGTGAAGTCATCCACTTTGGACCTAAGAAAGATAGATCAGAGTATTTTCCATTTCGTGAGAAGCTAGGAACTGTGGAGGAGCAGAGAGATTTAGGGGTCCAAGTACAGAAATCACTAAAAACTAGTGTAAACAATTTTACAACACCAAGTTATAGTCCAGCAATTTTATTTTAAATTCACAAGCTTTCGGAGATTTTCTCCTTCCTCAGGTGGACATTTGCCTGAGGAAGGAGAAAATCTCCGAAAGCTTGTGAATTTAAAATAAAATTGCTGGACTATAACTTGGTGTTGTAAAATTGTTTACAATTGTCAACCCCAGTCCATCACCGGCATCTCCACATCATAAAAACTAGTGGACAGGTGTAGCAGGTGGTGGTGTGTGTCAGCTTCACCTCTGACTTCTGAGCGGTCCGAATTGCTCCCATTCCCTGGGTTCTGGACCTTGGACTTATTTGGGGGTTGTGACAAAGTGCAGCAGACAACTGGTTTTGGTGCAAGAACTTTGACCTTTATTCAAGAGAGAAAATACAACACAACAATCTTAACACTCTAATAAAATGGGGAACACTTCGGTACACACGAGGGAAATTACAGTAGAAAGATACCTCACCCCTCCCAATCCCACTGTACTAGCTAAGTTGGACTCTAAAGGGCCAGAGATAATGCTCACCAAACGAATCTTTGACAGTAATTCACCCAGAGGTAAGTCAGAAATAGATTGTAGAGTGGAAACTTTGCGGATCTTCGGTTTTCTCCCGAGTTGGTTTTCTTTGGTCGCGGTGGCCCAATATTACCCGGTTGGTTGCTGGTAATATTCGGTTGGTTGTTTCGTAAGGCCCTTGTTGCCGTGAGGTGTCTGATGGTCACTGGGACTGTTGCTCTGGTGTGTTGGCCTGCTTCTAGAGCTGCTGACCTTCCCTGTCGAATTGCTTTCCTTGTTGTTCGCTGGAAGCTGCTCTCCCTTCCAGAGACAGGCAGGACAAGACAAGCAGAACACAACAGCCAGCAAGAGCCAGAGAGAGAGAGAGAGAGGTTTCGAGTTTCCACTTGTGTATCCCTCTCTTACAAATGGTCTTCGTCACTTTAAAAAAACACTTCATGTACCTTTTGTATCCAACGTCCTAGGTGTTGATCGGTTTTGCTTTAAAACAAAGGCATGGCCCCACCATGTCTGGAGCAGTTGCCTCTTTCAATGGCAGTGATTGTCGACCACCTGCTGTCAGTTTTGCATTAAAACAGAGACATGTCTGAAGCATTAATTCTCCCACGTTCCACTGTGTGTGTGCTGTTGATTTCGTTTGGTGACCTCTCACCTATCCTTCCATCTTAGGATTATAGTCAATGGCCAAAGTTTTCCATGCTCAGGGAAAAGGTGAATTTCTTTAGGGTTTTTCTCCGAGTTTTGGGGGATCTGTGAATTTTGAGAATCTTACGCAGGAACAAAAATAATTTAGAAGTGTAATGGAATGTTGGCCTTCATCTCAAGTGGAACTGAAATACAAAAGGGTGGACATTATGTTACAGCTGTACAGGGCTCATTTTAGATCACATCTCGAATACTGCATTCAGTTCTAGGCACTGCACCTCAGAAAGGATATATTGGCTTGGAGGGGGTGCAGCGCAGATTCACCAGAATGATACGGGGGCTAAAAGGGTTAAATTCTGAGGACAGGTTGCATTGACAAGTCATGCATTCCCTTGAGAATAAAAGATTAAGGGGTGATATAATTGAGGTGTTTAAGATGATTAAAGGAATTGATAGTGTCGATAGAGAGAAACTATTTCCTCTGGTGGGACAGTCCAGAACAAGGGGACATAGCCTTAAAATTAGAGCTTGGCAGTTCAGGGGTGATGCCAGGAAGCATTTCTTCACACAAAGGGTAATAGAAATCTGGAACTCTCTCCCCCAAAAAACTGTTGATGTTCAGTCAATTGAAAATTTTAAAACTGAGATTGATAGATTTTTATTAGGCAAGGGTATTAAGGGATATGGAACCAAGGTGGGTAAATGGAGTTAAGATACAAATTACCAGTGATCTAATTTAATGGTGGAACAGCCTCGAGGGGCTGAATAGCCTGCCCCTGTTCCTATGTTCCTATGTCATGCAGTACAGCCTTCAGAGAATCTCCAGAATCACCATCGTGCGCTGCATGCTCCAGGACTTTGCCATGCTAAGGGGCCAGCCCTTCGAGCCACCAACGGAGGAAGACATAGAGCCGGAGGTGCATGAACATCAGGAAGATACTGAGGATGATGAGGAACAGCAAAGTCCACCTATCCTGCCAGCTGCAAGAGCTCTTCAACAGCAGGTCAACAAGAAGCTCTTTGGCTAAATCACAGCTGTTCCCCCCCGCACCAACAGTCCTTCCCGACTTCAGTGCAAGGACCAACATGGATATTTCTGTCAAATCACCTCACCTAGTCAAAAAATACTCACCAAAGAAACTTGCGCAACAAGAATTCCATAAAGACTGTAATTGACAATGAGCTTTGACACATCCAGACACTAAGGATCACCCTGGTGTAAGGCCCTAATGCCTGTTTTTAGTGCTCTCCTTCTTGTTCTGATGCTCCTATGACGTGATGCTTGTGGCTTCAGCATGAGAGGAGGAAGGCTCATGGGCCTCCTATGAAGGCCATGCATGTTGACACGACACAAGTTGGGTGTGAACTTTTCCACCACTGTCCGACCTGGCAGGCAACTCAATGCAACGATCAATTGATGGTGCACACTAATCAGTCTTCTTTTAAAATCTGGGCCTTGCAAGTTCTCATCTGTGCCCCCTATAGCAAAGCTAAGAGGCAAGCTTGCCCCCTGGAGAGCTGTGTCCTGTGCCATCTTTTCCCCCTATCCTTGCTCCTGCTCAACTGTGCTCAGTGAGTCATTCAGTGCTGACTTCTGCAATTCACTTCCAACAGTACATGGGGTGCCAATTGCTGAGCTGTTGCTTGCAAGAGTTAGAGAGGATGATAGTGCATTTTCTGGAGGGCTGCTCCCCTCTTCCTCTTGTGCAGCTGGTCCTGGGACTTGTGAAGGACCTGGAAAGAGGAGAGATAAGTAAGGGTTAGCACTTGGTGACAAGTGAAAGCAGTAGCAACTCTTAGGGCTACTAGTTTGTCATGTAGAGGGTGTGAGGGAGAGAGTTCAGTCTCGAGATAAGGAGAGGAAGAGGCCAACACCCTGTGGGACACTTCCTCCAGACTTGCCATCTGCCACGATTTGTGCCCTCACGTCTGCTGATGACTTCAATCGCTATCTCCTCCATTGGCTTCAGGACTTGCTTTGCTGGTGACCCTCCACCAGTTCTGGTCATCTCTCTCCTGTTGTGCGCCAGCTTGTCCTGCAAGAAGAGTGGGAGCATGCTTGTGTGTGGCCTGTCGAAGGGCCTTGAAGATGTCTGTAGCAGCTTATCGTTATGTGCGGTGCGAGAGAAAGAAGCAGCAGGAGTGATGAAGGGGAGCCAGTCATTGTGAGGTCAGTAGCAGGTCCAGAGTGTGTAAGTGGAAGCAGAAGGTGGTGCCTTAACATGGGCCCCTGTGATTGGAGGAGAGAGATGGAAAGCTAGGGAGGGAAGGCTAAATAGTGCTGGAGCTAGAGTAGGGTGATACAGGGTTATGCAAAGCGTAAGAAAGCTGTGAATGGGAGTTTTACATTAGCAGCACTGGTCAAGTCATAGAATTTCTTCTGACATCGCAGCCAGGTCCATTTTGTGTGATGTGTCTGGCATTCAAATACCCAGCAATTTGGGGAGGCACTCCACGACTTCTTTTTAGTGACCTCCTCCACCAGGACTTCCATGGCACCATAAGAGAAACGGGGGGCTCTAGCAGAAGTCATTTTACAGGCAGCAGCAGGTAAAGAAGGCAGCCTTAACCATAGGCACACAAAGAGCTGTAGGCTGCCTTTAAATTGCAGAGCCCTGCGCTAGATTTCCAGCGAGCTGCCAATTGTAAGCGCGTGTATCGCTAATAACTCGCTCTTGCTGTGGAACTGAGACACACACCTCAAGATGGTGCGTCCCTCATATCATTGGCTTCTGCCGAGCATAACAGTCAATTTCAAGTGGAAGGTGATGATTCCTCTCACTGTGATCCAAGATGTGTGTGTACTGGAAAATCACCATGTAAATATAGGAAAACGGAAAGAGAAATAACTGCAAATACTGGAAATCTGAATAAAAACAGAAAATATTGGATATATACAGCCGGCCAGTCAGCAGTTGTAAAGAGAAAGGACAGTTTTGGATGTAACCCTTCATCAGAACTGAAAGATAAGAAAGCATCTTAATAGGGTTGAAATAAAAAAAGAGAAAGGAATGAGACAAAATTACAGATACTTCAATCATAGCAAGAAAATTAATGGGTTGAATGACCTGCTTAATATAAAAACAGGAACCTGTTCAATTAAGCAGTTTGAAGGTTATTCAACCCATTAAATTCCTCTGCATGATTAGAGTACCTGTTGTTTCTTCCCTGCTTCTCTTGTTTTTCCCACCCTACCAAAAGGCTTGCTTATCTTTCAGTGTTCTGTTGTGATGAATGTCTACACCCAAAATGTCAACCTGTCTTTTCTCTTTACGGATGCTGACTGACATATGTATTTCCAACATTTTCTGTTTTTCAACACAGGAAGATGATTTATTTACAGGAAAAGTGAATTATACATAACATCCGAACTTCCTTCGATTTCACCTCTCTTGTTTTCTTTACATCCTCGTCCCAACGGAGTCTTTAAAATCAGTTGTCAGCTAAAGAAAACCAAGGCCCTGAAATTCAGTTTTCAGCTGTTTAGATTTCTCTAGGGCTTGCACTGGACTCCTGCTGGAGTTATGGAGAGTGACTGGGAAAACCCCCACTGAATTTCAGGCCCCTAGCATTTCTAAATTTGCTTCCAATTCCAAAATGGAGGGTGGGAGCCAAAATATAGAAGAGGACGGATACTTAAAAATCTTCAACGCTTGATGTTTGAAGGAGAACAAGGCAAGGAATGATCGGATAAATTAGATCAGGTGGGGGAAAGATAAAATTAAAACAATGAAAATAAAACAGAACGACAAAGAAAAGAGAATGGGGACAATAAGGATGACAGAGTAATCGGAGATAAATGGGTAGGATTTGCATGATGCAGTATTAGCAATGAAGATGTTAACGCATTCATACAAAGCTAATTTGTTCACTATTAAACAAAGATATTAACCTGTTTATTTTACATAGGTCAGCATCTTTATTACTGTCGCAGACAGAAAAATGTCACTTGGACATGCTAACACGCTCGTTACTAACGTCACACAGTGCAATTTTTAACTTGGAAATATTTACATTTTATTTCAACTAAAATTGTGCTTGTAGCACTGATCCTGCGCTGGGGCGCTGGCAGTAAGGCGTGGGCTCGCAGAGATTGCAGGCTAGGAATCGCTACCTATAGCTCCTGATTTTGTGGGCCTGCACTCCCTGGAAGTGCGTGTCAGATAATGTCTACCTGAATAGTTTGGGGTTAATCTATTCCATTTCACTCATTCTATTACTATAATGTTAGCATTATTTTAAGAATCACAATGTGTGTGTTGAATGTAAACAAAATCAAACAGTCAGGGAGATAGGAATTTCCTTCATCCTGTCTGCAGTCTTAAGGTTAAAATTATTCAAATTTACCACTTTAACACATACTCATGAACCACTTGAATGATTGAAATCATGCACAGGTGGTGGCAATGGATGGAAAAGGGTTTGGAAAGAAAAATCACCCATTAAAGCGATCGCATTTTGTTTGCACCAGTCGCATAGGAAACTGAAACAAGACAGGAAAACATTATCACCCTGATTAGAAGAGACTTGAAAGGTTTCATCAATGTACATTAACTGGTTTGGTGGTGTCCATAATAGGCCAAATTGTACATAGTTTGGAAGGAGTGGGCTTGATGGGCTAAATGGCCTTTTCTTGCTCATGCTTTTTTATGTTCCTGCAATAGGAGGGCCATAGAAAATATATCAATAATTTAAAACATGCATGCAAGATTTTACTAACAATTTATAAACTATTATGCAGCAGACAAACAGAAAAAAGAAACTTGCATTTATATGGCGTGTTGCCTCAACTCTCAGAACAACTCAAAACAATGGGCCAGATTTTGCTGAAAAAATTAGTGTCTCAACAACACACACCGTTATTAATGCACAAATCAGCCAGCAATCTTTGGCAATGAAGAGATACGCTGTGAATTGCAAATCACCATAAGTTGCTGGCCAATTTGCACCGCTTCGCCGTTAGCTTCGCGAAAACAACATCTTGTGCTTAACTTCCCCATGATTTTCATGAAATTGCTGAATTTGCACATTAATTGCCCATTAAACTCTCTATAGAAAGTTAAGTCTTGTAACTATCAGCGTAAGTACCCTGTTAACTACATGATAATTGTTAACGACTGCCAATTAACATCTCTTGCCCAGAAAGTAAACAGTTATAAGTGTGGATTCTCATTCCTTCAGATTGTGAATGGTTTTAGGAGATTTTAAAAATGTCAAATTTAAAAAAAAATTTAAACATTGCTTACTTTTCCTTTCTGTCTCTTTTTTTTTCTCTCTCTCTTAATCCAATCTTTCTTTCCTTCTCTTTATTTCTTTGTCTGCACCTGGTTTGACATTGAACTCACCGACCTCCAATTCGATAAGACTCATGTCTAAGACCAGAGGATGTGGAGTCAGGGGACAGATAGCAAGTAGCAAGCTAGCTACAAAACAGAAAACACAGAGTAGGGGTTAAGGATAGCTACTCAGACTGGCAAAAGGTGGGAAGTGATGTTCCACAGGGATCGGGGCTGGGACCACTGTCGTTCACAAATTACAACAACAATTTGGACTCGGGAATCGAAAGTACAATTTCAAAATTTGCGGACGACACGAAATTGGGGGATATAGTTAATACAAGGGAAGAATGTGTTAAAATGCAAGAAGTTATGAATAAACTTGCAGAATGGGCATGTAATTGGCAAATGGATTTCAATATAAATAAGTGTGAGGTGATGCATTTTGGTAGGATGAATAAGGAGGCCACATATTGCTTGGATAATAAGAGTCTAAGTGGGGAAGAGGAACAAAGCAATCTCGGGATACAAATACATACATCATTAAAAGCAGCGACGCAGGTTAATAAGGCTATAAAAAAGGCAAACCAAGCACTGGGGTTCTTTTCTAGAGGGATAGAATTGAAAAGCAGAGAAGTTATATTAAACTTGTATAGAACCTTGGTTAGACTGCACTTGGAGTACTGTGCACAGTTCTGGTCTCCATATTATAAAATGGATATATAGGCATTGGAGAAGGTGCAAAAAAGATTCACAAAGGTGATACCAGAACTGAGAGGATATTCTTATCAGGAAAGGCTGAACAGGCTGGGGCTCTTTTCTCTAGAAAAGAGAAGACTGAGGGATGACCTGATAGAGGTCTTTAAGACAATGAAAGGGTTTGATCGGGTAGATGTAGAGAAAATGTTTCCACTTGTGGGGGAATGAAAATTAGAAGTCATAAATATAAGATAGTCATTAATCAATCCAATAGAGAATTCAGGAGAAACTTCTTTACCCAAAGAGTGGTAAGAATGTGGAACGTGCTACCACAAGGAATTGTTGAGGCAAATAACATATGCATTTAAGGGGAAGCTAGATAAGCACACGAAGGAGAAAGGAATAGAAGGGTATGCTGATAAGGGTAGATGAAATAGGGAGGGAGAAAGCTGGCGTGGAGCATAAATGCCGGCTTAGACCAGTTGGGCCAAATGGCCTGTTTCTGTGCTGTCGACTCGATACAATGTAATTCACCTTCCTCCTTAGTCCGTCCTCCGTTTTATTTCTCATTCCTTTAATCTCATTGGTGAGGAGTTACCCTGTTGGTCCTGTCGTTCACTCAGGTCCCAGATGCCCTGTTTCTCTAGCTGTGCCATTATCAGCTCGCACTTTCAGCAAATTTGTGGGCAAAAATTTTTAAAACCTAAACGTGCAATTGTAAGTCTAACAAACAGCGCATGCCCCGCCCCAGCAAAATCTGGCCCAATTAATTACTTTGACTGTTGTTATGTAAGCAAATGCAGCAACCAGTTCATCTGTCTTTTGCTGGTGTTGGTTGAGGAGAGTAAGTTAGCCAGAAGACTGGGAGATCTCTGTGCTCTTTGAATATTGTCATGAATCTTTAACATCCACCTGCTACATCAGACTCTTTCCACTCTGGTAAGTGCTCGGTACACTTTTTTCTAATTGACTCATAAATAAGAAATAATGTCCTGAAAATGTTCTTAAGGTCTCCAGTAATGGGTTTGCAAATCACATGTATAATATCCTGGGTCCATTATTATATATTGTGTCTGAAGTAAATGATGTCATGTTCACTTCCTGTTTACAAAGCATGCTGGAGGAGGAATTTGCTTGCTTCAGCAAGGGGGGAGGTAATTGATAAACTAATCATACTTCGAGAGGATAAAACCCCTGATCCGGATGGATTGCACCTACGCACATTAAAAGAAGCTATGATAGAGAAAGCAGAAACACGATTACATATATATATATAAAATTCATTAGAAAAGGGAATAGTGTCAGTGGACTGGCGGACAGCTAATATTATTCCTATATTTAAAAAGGGAGATAGAACAAGTCCAAGGAACTGTCGACCAGTTAGCTTTACATCGGTAGTAGGAAAGATAATGGAATCTTTACTCAAAGATGTAATAGAAAAACATCTAGAAAATGAAAATATAATAAAGAGCAGTCAGCACGGATTTCAGAAGGGAAAGTCATGCTTGACCAACCTTATTGAATTCTTTGAAGAAGTAACAGATAGAGTAGACAAGGATAATGCAGCAGATGTAATATATTTGGATTTTCAAAAGGCCTTTGATAAGGTACCACATTGTAGACTCATGACTAAGGTCAGAGGATGTGGAGTCAGGGTATAAGTAGCAGAATGGATAGCAAGCTGGCTACAAAACAGAAAAAGGATAGTAGGATTAAGGGTAGCTGCTCATACTGGCAAAAGGTGGAAAATAGTGTTCCACAGGGATCGGTGCTGGGACCACTGTTGTTCACAATTTACATTAACGATTTGGACTCAGGAATCGGAAGTACATTTTCAAAATTTGCGGATGACACCAAATTGGGAGTGTACTTAATGCAAAGGAAGAACGGGACAAAATACAAGACATGAATGGGCGCGTAATTGGCAAATGGATTTCCAGATAGATAAGTGTGAGGTGGTGCATTTTGGTAGGAAGAATAAGAAAGACATATATTGCTTGGATAATAAGAGTCTAAATGGGGTAGAGGAGCAAAGGGATCTAGGGGTACAGATACACAAATCGCTAAAAGTAATGACGCAGTTTAATAAGGCTATCAAAAAGGCAAACCTAGTACTGGGGAATCTTTCCTAGAGGGATAGAATTGAAAAGCAGTGAAGCTATGTTAAGTCTGTATAGAACCTTGGTTAGACCACACTTGGAGTACTGTGAGCAGTTCTGGTGTCCTTATAAAAAGGATATAGAGGCATTGGAGAAGGTGCAAAAAAGATTCACGAGGGGTGTCATTTGGAGCTGCTTTCAATCCTTTAAAGATTATGCAGAGTGTCAGTCATAGATCATTGGTAGCACTGTCGCTTCTCAGTCAGAAGTTTATGGGTTCAAGTACTCCAGGGACTTGAGCACAAAATCTAGGCTGACACTCCAGTGCAGTACTGAGGGAGTGTTACACTGTCGGAGGTGCCATCTTTCGGATGAGATGTTAAATCGAGGCCTCGTCTGCCCTATCAGGTGGACGTAAATGATCCCATGACACTATTTTGAAAAAGAGCAGTGGAGTTGTCCCTGGTGTCCTGGCAAATATTTCGCTGTGACTAGTGCCAGGGACTAACTGCTTCCGCTTTCGATGACATGCATGCGCACTCGAGCCCAGCGTGTATTGTAGGTCACCAACCGCGCACACACATTTTAGGTCACCAGCTGCCCTCATTGGCGTTCACTAAAAGTGCGGAATGGAGGCCGAGCACCAAAAATGCAGATGATGCAGTCAGTCAAACAGGGAGAGGAAAGCAGAGCCTGGGGGAAGGGGAGAAGCAGGAGGGAAGGGGTAACAGGGGCGGAAGGGGAGAGTATGGGGGAAGGGGAGAAGCAGGGGAAAAGAGGAGCAGAAGTAATGCAGGAACTGCAGAAGCAGAGTGGAAGGGAAGAAGCAATGGGAGAAAGGGAGCAGGGGAGAAGGAGAGAAGCAGGGGGGAAGGGGCCAGGGCAGAAGCAGCACGGGAAGCAGAAGTGGGGCGGGAGGGTGGCAGGAGCAGGGGGGAAGCAGAAACAGTGGGTGAAAGAGGGAGCCCGAAGGAAGCAGAGCAGGTGGGCCGGGGCGGGGGGGGGGATATGGGAGAGAGAATGTGATCGAAGTCTAAGGGGTGGGTAAGAGAGGGAAAACGTGGTCCAGGGGAGATGGATCTCGTTCTCCTCCTCCTCCCCCTGTTAGACCTGGATCACGGTCTGGAGCACGAGCGGCAGCGAGTTGATTTCTCGGAAAGCCCAGCGCATGCGCAGCAAGTGACGTCATCAGACACAGTGTCAATATTCACTTTGTAATTTAAAAGGTGACCCCCCCCCAACTTTCTACCCAATAAACCGGAAAACAATCCATGACCCACACCCAATGCCCCATCAGTCACCGCAGCTCTCTGAGTGTTTAGTTTGATGGAGTGATTAGCGACAGCGTGGGTAGTTCCGGTTTTCAATCGACCCGTGCACCATCCTCCTGCACATGCGCCGGGCCACCCGATGATGTCACACTCAGCGCATGCTAAAAAGCTACGGCTCCGCTAGTGACTTCCAATTACGTCACCCTCACCTGTTCTCGTTGAATGAAACGCACCTCACCAAACCAACCTTCCAGCTCCAATTGTTTAAAATAGTCAATGCTGTAGATTTGTCAAATTCAGCCTCGGAGAAATGGTTACAGCACCCCACATGACCTTGCAGTGTCCGTTCATGGGGCCACATTGTTGAAGGGGCCCACAAGTCAATTGCTGGGTTGGCCTGGCGTGGAGTATTTTCAGAGTCAACGCGAGATGGGAGGCTGCTCACTATGGGGGCCTCACTCCCCCGGTGGACACGGGAGTTTTGTTGGAGTTTTTACAGATCATGCTGATAGCTTCCGATAAGGTTGCACATAAGAGACTGTTAACAAAAATGAGAGCACCTGAAACTGGAGGCCACCTATTGGCTTGGATAGGGAATTGGTTAGTAGGGTAGGAGACAGAGAGTAGGGATGATGGATATGTACTCAAATTGGCAGGATGTGACTAGTGGTGTCCCCAGGGATCTGTACTGCGGCCTCAGCTTGTCACTATATTTATAAATTACTTGGATGAAGGAATAGAGAACCGTATATCTAAGTTTGCTGATGACACTAAGTTAGGTGACACAGTAAATAGTGCAGATGGAAGCAAAAAGTTGCAAAGGGACATTGATAGATTAGGTGAGTGGGCAAAACTGTGGCAGATGGAGTCAAATATGGGAAAGTGTGAAGTCATCCACATCTGATCTAAGACAGATAGATCAGAGTATTTTCTAAATGGTGAAAGCTAGGAACTGTGGAGGAGCAGAGAAATTTAGGGATTCTGTACAGAAATCACTAAAAGCTAGTTGACAGGTACAAAAAATAATTAAAAATGCTAGTGAAATGTTGGCTTTTATTTCAAGGGGGCTGGAATACATAGGGGAAGACATTATGTTACAACTGTACAGAACTCTGGTTAGACCCTATCTGAAGTACTGCATTCAGTTCTGGGCAGCACACCTCAGGAAGGATATATTGGTCTGGGAGAGGGTGCAGCGCAGATTCACCAGAATGATACCGGGGCTAAAAGGGTTAAATTATAAGGACAGGTTGCATAGACCAGGCTTGTATTCTCTTGAGTATAGAAGATTAAGAGGTGATCTAATTGAGGTGTTTGAGATGATTAAAGGATTTGATAGGGCAGATAGAGAGAAACTATTTCCTTTGGTGGGAGAGTCCTGAACAAAGGGGCATAACCTTAAAATTAGAGCTAGGACACACAGGGGTGATGTCAGGAAGCACTTCTTCACACAAAGGATAAAGAAGTGACAACAGCTGCTATACCCTCCTCCTAATGTTTGTCCAGAGGCTAGATTGATCACCTGCACTGCCACAGGATCATAGGATTAGGAGTAGGCCGTTGAGTCCCTCAAGCCTGTTCTGCCATTCAATTAGATCATGGCTGATCTGTATCTTAACTCCATCTACCTTAAGGCTCGAGGAAATCTGGAACTGCACCCCCCCAAAAAGAAAACAGTTGAGCTGGGAGTCAATTGACAATTTCAATGAGGTTGATAGATTTTTGTTAGGCAAGCGTACTAAGGGATATGGAACCAAAGCTGGTTAAGATACAGATCAGTCGTGATCTAATTGGATGGCGGAACAGGCTCGAGGGGCTCAATGGCCTACTCCTAATTCTATGTTCCTGTTGTAAACAATTTTACAACACCAAGTTATAGTCCAACGATTTTATTTGAAATTTAAAAGCTTTCGGAGGCTTCCTCCTTCCTCAGGTAAATGTCAGGAACTCCTCGAAGCCTACGCATTTATAAATTACAGAACAATACATGGTGATTACAGATAGTGTTTGCAACTGCCCGTTGCCAAGGCAATCACCATGTTCAGACAGAGAGGTGTTACCTGCAGAACCCCCGAATATACAGTCAACAAAAAAAAACAAACAGAAAAAAAAAACAGAGAGAGAGAGGCAGAAACATCCGGAAGGCCGAGAAAGCTAGCAAATGACTCGTTATATTAAAAACAGATAGCTTTTGTTCACTGGTGGGCTTACGTGTAGCGTGACATGAACCCAAGATCCCGGTTGAGGCCGTCCTCATGGGTGCGGAACTTGGCTATCAATTTCTGCTCGACGATTTTGCGTTGTCGTGTGTCTCGAAGGCCGCCTTGGAGTATGCTTACCCGAAGATCGGTGGCTGAATGTCCCTGACTGCTGAAGTGTTCCCCGACTGGGAGGGAACCCTCCTGTCTGGCGATTGTCGCGCGGTGTCCGTTCATCCGTTGTCGCAGCGTCTGCATGGTCTCGCCAATGTATCATGCTCTGGGGCATCCTTTCCTGCAACGTATCAGGTAGACAACGTTGGCCGAGTCACAGGAGTATGAACCTGGTGGGTGGTGTCCTCTCGTGTGATGGTGGTATCTGTGTCAATGATCTGGCATGTCTTGCAGAGGTTACCGTGGCAGGGTTGTGTGGTGTCGTGGACGCTGTTCTCCTGAAAGCTGGGTAATTTGCTGCGAACGATGGTCTGTTTGAGGTTGGGTGGCTGTTTAAAGGCGAGTAGTGGAGGTGTGGGGATGGCCATAGCGAGGTGTTCGTCGTCATTGATGACATGTTGAAGGCTCTGGAGAACATGACGTAGTTTCTCCGCTCCGGGGAAGTACTGGACGACGAAGGGTACTCTGTTGGTTGCATTCCGTGTTAGTCTTCTGAGGAGGTCTATGCGATTTTTCGCTGTGGCCCGTCGGAACTGTCGATCGATGAGTCGAGCTTCATATCCCATTCTTACTAGGGCGTCTTTCAGCGTCTGTAGGTGTCCATCGCGTTCCTCCTCGTCTGAGCAGACCCTGTGTATTCGCAGGGCCTGTCCATAGGGGATGGCCTCTTTGACGTGGTTAGGGTGGAAGCTGGAAAAGTGGAGCATTGTGAGGTTGTCCGTGGGCTTGCGGTAGAGTGAGGTGCTGAGGTGCCCGTCTTTGATGGAGATTCGTGTGTCCAAGAAAGAAAATGATTCTGAGGAGTAGTCCATGGTGAGCTTGATGGTGGGATGGAACTTGTTGATGTTATCGTGTAGTCTCTTTAGTGATTCTTCGCCGTGGGTCCATAGAAAGAAAATGTCGTCGATGTATCTGGTGTATAGCGTTGGTGCAGTGCAGTGAAGAAGTCCTGCTCGAACTTGTGTATGAAAATGTTGGCGTATTGGGGTGCAAATTTGGTCCCCATGGCTGTTCCGTGTGTTTGGGTAAAGAACTGGTTATCGAAGGTGAAGACATTGTGATCCAGGATGAAGCGGATGAGTTGTAGGATGGCGTCTGGAGATTGGCTGTTTGAGGTTGGGTGGCTGTTTAAAGGCGAGTAGTGGAGGTGTGGGGATGGCCATAGCGAGGTGTTCTCCACATCATATGTTCTCCACATCATATGTTCACCACATCATATATTCCTGTGGCAGTCCAGATGATCAATGTAGCCGCCAGCCAAACATTAGGAGGAGGGTATTGCAGCTGTTGTCACTTCTGTGGTGACAAACGTTGCTACCCACCCATGTGTTTGAATTTAGCAATTCATCCCCCCCCAGTTCATTTGATTCCCATGGGTGCGTTGCCAGCAGGGCCACAGAAGGGTCATGGGAGGGAACTCATGGCAGAAATTAAGGTGGTCAGTTCTGGTGCAGAGTTTTGGCTGAGGTGCCCTGCCCCACTTCACTTGCCAGACCACCACTCAGAAATGGGTGGTTTCCTTAAGGAAAGTCCAGGCCTTTATGTCAGAGGAATTTATGAACTGTCTGCTGCTCAGACCATACCTAGACTCCCTTGTGCAGCGCTGGTCACTGAGGCACAAGGGAGCTACTGATGTGCTCTGGCCAGTGCAGAGAAAAGCCACGAAGAGGATATTGGTAAAGGAGAATTCAACATAGATTCAAATGTAGGAATGTTATCAAGATATCATTCTTCACACAAAGAGGGATCAGCACTTGATTTAAGGCGAGCCAGATAGCCTTGCTCATCCATAGTTATCTTGTAATCTCTTTTTCTTGAATGAAGAAGAGAAGGAGGATGAGCAGCATTCATAGACTCACGTAACCCAACTGGCAGAGCGGCTGTTGGAGTGAACAGGAGGCACTGTGCAGTTTGTGTTGCTTGCAATTCCCAACAGCTACTGCCTATATTCCAAAAGACATTGTGCATTATCTGCAGCTGTGGAGTAGAAGGCAATGCTGCTGTCCGTTGGTCCCATACCTGTCTGCCATCTTTCCCGCAACTCCCATGCTTGCTCAAAGAGGTAGATTTTAAGGAGTGTCTTAAAGGAGAGAGGCGGAGAGGTTTAGGGAGGGAATTCCAGAGCTTAGGGCCCAGGCAGTTGAAGGCACGGCCACCAAAGGTGGAGCGATTAAAATCGGGGATGCGCAAGAGGCAAGAATTGGAGAAGCACAGAGATCTTGGAGGGTTGTAAGGATGGAGGAGGCTCCAGAGATCAGGAGGGGCGAGTCATGGAGGGATTTCAACATGAGGATGACTCTTTTAAAATCAAGGCGTTGGTGAACCGGGAGCCAATGTAAGTCAGCGAACACAGGGGTAATGGGAGAACGGGACTTGGTGCGAGTTAGGATGTGGGCAGCAAAGTTTTGGATCAGCTCAAGTTTATGGAGGATGGAAGATGGGAAGCTGGCCAGGAGAACATTGGAATAGTCAAGTCTAGAGGTAACAAAGACATGGATGAGAGTTTCAGCAGAAGATGAACTGAGGCAAGGACAGAAATGGGTGATGTTCCGGAGGTGGAAGTAGGCGGTCTTGGTGATGGAGCGGATATGTGGTCGGAAGCTCATCTCAGGGTCAAATAGGATGCTGAAGTTGCAAACAGTCTGGATCAGCCTCAACCAGTGGCCAGGGACAGGGATGGACTCAATGGCTAGGGATTGGAATTTGTGGTGGCAACCGAAGACAATGGCTTCGTTCTTCCCAATATTTAGTTGGAGGAATTTTTTGCACATCCAGTCCTCGTCGGATAATCAGAGATAGTGGAGGGGTCGAGGGAGGTGGTGGTGAGGTAGAGCTGGGTGTCATCAGCATACATGTGGAACCTGACCTTGAGTTTTTGGATGATGTCGCTGAAGAGCAGCACGTAGATGAGAAATAGGAGGGGGCCAAGGATAGATCCTTGGGGGACTCCAGAGGTAATGATGTGGGAGCAGGAAGAGAAGCCATTGCAGGTGATTCTCTGGCTATGACTGGATAGACAAGAATGGAACCAGGCGAGCGCAGTCCCACCCAGCTGGACAACGGAGGAGAGGTGTTGG
The DNA here is from genome assembly GCF_035084215.1 of Heptranchias perlo. NCBI lineage: Eukaryota > Metazoa > Chordata > Chondrichthyes > Hexanchiformes > Hexanchidae > Heptranchias > Heptranchias perlo. The sequence goes on from NC_090327.1 coordinate 109,090,382, forward strand.
AGGAGGATGGTATGGTCAACTGTGTCAAAGGCTGTAGACAGGTTGAGAAGGGTGAGGAGGTATAGCTTACCATGTTTGCAGTCACATAGGATGTCATTTGTGACTTTGATAACAGCTGTGGCAGGGATGGAAACCTGATTGGGGGGATTCAAACATGGAGTTGCGTGAAAGATGACCATGGATTTGGGAGGCAACAACACATTCAAGGACTTTGAAGAGGAAAGGGAGGTTGGAGATGGGGAGAGGACAGAGGGGTCAAGGGTGGTTTTTTTGAGGAGGAGGTGATGCCAGATTTGAAGGGGAGGGGGACAGTACCTGAGGAGATGGAACCGTTAACAATATCAGCTAATATGGGGGCCAGGAAGGGAAGTTGGATGGTCAGCAGTTTGGTGGGAATAGGATCGAGGGAGTAGGAGGTGGGTCTCATGGTCAAGATGAGCTCAGAGAGTGCATTAGCGGAGATAGGAGAGAAACTAGAGAAAGATGCAAGTTCAGGGCTGGGGCATGGAGGATCCTTAGGGGAAGTTTGGTTTGGTGGGCTAGGGGAAGGGAGGGAAGTGGCAGAGTCAGCTGGACAGATGATCTCAATCTTAGTGACAAAGCGGTCCATGAGCTCCCCGTCCTTTTCGTTGGGGTGAGGGTGGAGTAGGCAGGGGAGAGGGACTTAAGAAGACGGCTTGTAGTGGAGAAAAGAAGCCGAAGGTTATCTTTGCATTCCAGGATGATCCTGTGTACAGTTTTGGTCTACTTATCTAAGGAAGGATATATTTGCCTTAGAGGCGATGCAGTGAAGGTTCACTAGATTAATTCCTGGGATGAGCGGGTTGTCTTATGAGGCGAGGTTGAGTAGAATGGGCCTATACTCTCTGGAGTTTAGAAGAATGAGAGGTGATCTAATTGAAACATATAAGATTTTGAGGGGGCTTGACAGGGTAGATGCTGAGAGGTTGTTTCCCATGGCTGGAGAGACTAGAACTGGGGGCATAGTCGCAGGATAAGGGGTCGGCCATTTAAGACTGAGACGAGGAGGAATTTCTTCACTCAGAGGGTTGTCAATTATTGGAATTCTCTACCCCAGAGGGCTGTGGATGCTGAGTCGTTGAATATATTCAAGGCTGAGATAGATAGATTTCTGGACTCTAGGGAAATCAAGGGATTTGGGGATTGGACAGGAAATGGAGTTGAGGTCAAAGATCAATCATGATCTGATTGAATGGCAGAACAGGCTCGAGGGGCCATGTGGCCTACTACTGCTCCTATTTCTTATGTCCTTATGAAATAGTGAGCAGTCTTGGCAGAGGTGAGCAGGACCTGACAGTGCTTTATGTGATCCAGCTAGATCTGGCAATGAATGGCTAAACCACTTGTCTGCCGTAAATATTCACGTCTGCAAGGGAGCGGAGATGAGGGCCGTACCAGGTGGAATGGCCATGGTGAGAGAGAGTAATGTTTTTAATGAGGACAAGGGCATCAAAGGTGGAGGTGAGGGTGTGATTGAGCAGATTGAGCTGCAGAAATGTCGAGGTGAATGGAAAGCCAAAGACAGTTGGGAATTTGAAAGTGCAGTTGTAAATGACTTAAGGGAGAGTCTTTTCCTGGGGTGGACACAGAAGGAAGTGGGTTTGGAAGGAAAATGTGGGTGGAGAGGGATACAAGGAAGTGATCAGAGATGGCTTTATCCATAATTGACATGATGGGAGTAGAGAGGCCACGTGAGATGGCGAAGTTGAGGGGGTGGCCGTGAATATGGCCAATTCCTCCAATTAAAATTGCGAAGACCAAAGACATTGTCTTTGGACCCCGCCATGTTCCCTCGCTATTGATTTTACCCCCTCCCTGACCACTGTCTCAGGCTGAAACAGACTGTTTTCAACCTCGGCATCCTAATTGACCCTGAGCTGAACTTTTGACACCATATCTTCTCCATCACAAAAACCACCTACTTCCACCTCCACAACATTGCCCATATCCACCCTGCCTCAGCCCATCTGCTGCTGAAACACTCATCCATGCCTTTCTTACCCCCAGATGCGACTATTCCAATGCTCTCCTGGCTAGCCTCCTATCTTCCACCCTCAATGTACTTGAGCTCATCCAAAACTCTGCTGCTTGTATCCTAACTCGCAGCAAGCCTCGTTCTCCCATCATCCCTGTGCTCACTGACCTACATTGACACCTGGTCTACTAACAACTTGATTTTAAAATTCTCATCCACATGTTGAAATCTGTCTATAGCCTTACCTTCCTGTCTGAACTCGGGAGTGTTAGCGTTGTGCATTCTCTGAACTCGGTAGTCAGCGCTGGTGTTCTGTGAACTCGATAGTGTCAGCGCTGGCGTTCTGTGAACTTGGTAGTGTCGGTGCAGGCGTTCTGTGAACTCGGTAGTGTCAGTGCTATGTGTTCTCTGAAATCAGTAGTGTTAGCGCTGACTGTTCTCCGAAATCAGTAGTGTTAGCACTGTACCTTGTCTGAACTCTGTAGCGTGCCTAGCAATGATTGGATCAAATTACACATTCCACAGAACTTGAAGAATTCTGCAGCAGACTGAATCAAATTCCACATTCCAGACAAAGGGTTGGGTGAGTATTGTCCTCCCACATCCTGTCGTTGGCAATAGCAGAATATGTTATTTTCACCATATTGGTGGCAATGGGAGCGACCCAAATATTTATCCCTCAACTAAATCAAAAGCAAAATACTGTGGATGCTGGAAATCTGAAATAAAAACAGAAAATGCTGGAGATGCTCAGCAAGTGAGGCAGCATCTGTGGAGAAAGAAACAGAGTTAAAAGAGTTAAAATTTTTGAGCAAGTACAGAACCAGGGAAAGGGGGAGGGGAGGGGAGGAAAGAACAAAAGGGAAGGTTTGTGATAGGGTAGAGGGCACGAGTGATTAAATGACAAAAGGGATGACATTGCTGTTTATGGGACCTTGCTGTGTGCAAGTTGGCTGCTGCGTTTCCTACATTACAACAGTGACTATACTTCAAAAGTACTTCATTTGCTGTAAAGCGCTTTGGGACGTCCTGAGGTTGTGAAAGGCGCTATATAAATGCAAGTCTTTCTTTTAGTCACGGGGAGGGGAGTGGTATGAAAGGGAAGAAAGGGTAGGCAAGAGGCAGCATCCAGATCTTCTGTGGCTGATGTGCTATCAAATCTTGTAGAGGATCCTGTGAGTTATGGTTTCTATTTAAACATTCAACAGCCAGTCGTTTATGGAATCAGTAAATAGAACAAATGTGCATGGCTTTGAAACACAAATCATTTTCACATTTTATGTTCTTTACAAACTTCTTTATTTATGTTTCCATTAATTTTGTGCGCACTTGTAAAGGGGCCGACAGAACTACTTAATTGTAAACATTGCAATGACATATGCTAATTATTTTTTCATATTTTACATTTATTTCACTTTCCCAAAATAATGATGTGATGACATTTTTATGCAGCTATTCTGGAAAGATGTTTATTTGCCTGCATAACTTCCTTTCTTGCTTGGGTATGGCTTCAGAGATGCCGGCAATACCTCAATGTGGTACTATGAAGGGCACCACAGCTGAACCTGATCCTACCCTTACCTGATATCCATACATATCATTTTGCAGTAGGATTCACTGAATTAGAACACAACAGAGACCAGGGATCAAACATGGGTTCTTCCTCTTCTGAATAGTTTAGTGCTGCACAAAGTACATGTATGCCCAAACCAGGGGAATGAACCGTGGCATCTGACATGGTTACTTCACTAAACTGGGCTTAAAATTATTCCATGGGACACGAGCATACAAACACTTAATAAATCTTTCTGCAATTAGTGCCTCTGTTCAAAATAAATGATTTAATGTCCCTGCTAAAATGGTGGAGAAGGAAACATCAGACAAATGCATTTAGCATCCCCATGCTTGCATTCCACAGAGTAATTTCAGGGCCTTTATTTTTTATCACTTGTTGGTCATGTCTTCCTTCCACCTTCATGCAATTTCTCTATTCCCACCTCAAAAACAGATTGAAAACCTGCAGCAGGTCACCTGTTCATCTTTGGTGCAATTCTTGACTGTTTCTGAAATCTTGTGTCACATGCGTTGGTCTTTTATCTCACTCAGACATTCAAGTGAAGGAGGTTTGGCTGGTGTCAGTTGAAACGTGGAAATTTTTTTTTCCACAAAACTACAAGTGTCTTCCTGTGTATCCACCCAGAGCAGTACGATTGTTACACACACTGGATCAAGCAGAAATGTTAGAGAAAATCATTAGTCATGCTTCGTCATTCATAGTGGTTTAGTGAGATAATGCAAAAATATTACAAAATCTGTCAGGTATTTTCAAAATTAACACATGCATTAATGCATTGGCTTAAGGCTGTTGGTAGCATCCAAACCTGGTCGAAATGTAATTTATAAGCCCGATGTTGTGCTTTTCAAACAATCAAAATATATATTGCCACTTAAGTTAATTGGATCTGCCCTTAAGTAATTATTTAATTTGGTGTTTTTAGTTCGCTGGCAGTAATCGTTTTTCCACTACATAAAATCTGTATTGGAATTTGTGGAACCATAATAATATCACTCAAAATCCCCTTAAGGCCAGACTACAACATTCTGTTTGGTGGTAAGTGGGCAATAAAGTCACTGACACAAAGTGGCCCTGATATTTACGGTGAGGCGGGGAGGGAGCAGGAGTTGTGGGGGGCGGGGTGGAGATTTGGCAGTTGGAAAATGTGAAAGTGCGGGTTTCCTGGAGGTCCTGCCAAATTTAACGGCAGGACCTGATTTAAATTTTTTCCTCTGTTTCCTGGCCTCAGCCAGCTGGGTTGAGAGGCTGGCTGGCTGTCAGACGGGAAGGCCTGCGCCACAGGCCGCCGCCAGGGAGCGGAGAGGAGGGAGGGAGAGATTGTGGGTTGGGGGGACATCGGTAGAAGCCCAGAGAGATTGGGGAGTGGGGGGGCGGGGGCTAGAGAGATTTTGGGGGAGGGCGGGTAGACCAATCACGGGGGTTCGATTGCGGGGGGAGGGTCAGCCGATTGCGAGGGGGTTCGGTGGATTGTGGGGGTCCGATTGCGTGGGGGGTGTCAGCCAAACGTGTGGGGGCTTCCGATCGTAGGGGTCCGATCGCAGCAAGCTAGCTTGATGGGCCGGGGTGAAGCACTCCTGCTCCTCCTGACCCACAAGCAGTGCTGGTAAAGCACTTACCTGTTGCACCCAGACGTTCTCGCCTCCCTTCATCTGCCAGGTTTCCCGAGGCCTGGGAAACCTGGCCGGCTAGCTTTAAATCTGAATCAGAGGTAAAATTTGAGGAACGCAGCCTCATTAAAATATTTAAATTAGGAACCTGCCTCCGGAGAGCAGGTTAGTTGCCGCTCCCCAACCCGCCTCTGTTAAAACCAGCAGTGGGTGTGTTGGAGACAGGTTGGGGTCAGGTTTCCCATTTTTTTTTATTTTAACCCCCCCCCAACCCCACCCCCCTTCCTGGGGGGTTAAAATTACCTCCTGAGTGGTTACACTGGTCAATGTGAAAATCTATGCTATTTTAATACAGCTGTAGAATAATGCACACAGGGATTTTGTGTAGAAGAGTTAAATAATACATTACCAGAGGAAAACTTAAAGACCCAAATGTTTATTGCTGTGAGTCTGCTTTCAAAAAGTTAATTCATTTTTTTGCAATTCCTTGAATAATTTTGGAATTCAATGCTACCAATGCATTTCCATAATATCAGTAATGAAACCCAAACTCTTTGAAATTTTACATACCTTCCGTCCCTTGTCCAATTTAAGGTCCTTTTTGGCCATTGCTGTCAGGAAAAAGAAATATGCTCTTATGTGGACACGAATAAAAGGAATATGAACTCATCTGAGTATGTTTATGCTGCTGCAGTCACTGAAGATTGGTGGTTAAAGGTGCAGAAAGCTGTGATAACAATGTTAGTAGGACCAGCTGGCAGTTTACCACTATCCTGGATTTTCCAGCCTGTGAAAAAAGATCTTACTGGCACTAACTTTCTGGTGTTATTTTAATCTTCACTGCTTTAATCTCCATTTTAATATCATTACTCCTGGAGTAGTGTGTACACGCCAAGAACCAGTAACCTGTTCCCAACTGTGGTTTATCATATGCAAGGGCTGAGGCTGCCCAAAGAGGTGCTTGGTGACCTGTGCCACTTCCTGAATGATCACCTTTAATCAGCATTGCCCTCCTTGTGGCAATCAAGAAAACAAGAGCTCTCAATTCCTATGCCCCTAGTAGCTTCCAGGCCCCAACAGGGATATCAAAGAGCAAGCTGCCATTAGACAGGTGAAGTAAGCACTGTTTGGTCATGCCCACTAGTACATAGTAAACAATTTTACAACACCAAGTTATAGTCCAGCAATTTTATTTTAAAATAAAATTGCTGGACTATAACTTGGTGTTGTAAAATTGTTTACAATTGTCAACCCCAGTCCATCACCGGCATCTCCACATCATGACTAGTACATAGAGCAGCACTTGCAATCTCTAAGGAGGTGGGGCTTCTTATCAACATATATGGTTCCTTAGAGTTCAGGGAATAACTGATTATACCCATGCTGTATTGTCCAGTGATGTCAGGTGTACTGAGAACAAAAGGTCGTTCACTCCCTTAATGTGCAGATGGTATGTGACCCCCAACTTTAGAATTGTGCACATTTAATTTTCCAGGAGCAGCCATGAATTAGATATTTTATGCTAAGCCAAAGCTTCTGAGCTCACTTAGGGGATGGAAGGTGCAATTGATGGCTGAAGGAGGTATGGCCTCATACATACCAACCTTGAAAATTAGCAAAAGCTGACCAGGACACTTTCTCCTCTCTGCACTGCTGTTTGTGCTGGGACAGGAATTATCGTGTCTCTGCGTACTGCAGGCAGGAATTCCTGTTCTCATGGGAATTCTCACCTACATCAATTCTTGACCTAGCAGTAGAACAGAGAGGAGAAAGTGACTTGGGACAGTACAATAGCCACCATACTCAGGTAGAAGTGACACACTGGGAGAAAGGGGCCTGGTTCATGCTGAATTTTGTCAGCAAATGCTGACATACTGACTGGGCCTTTAATGCACAATCAACATGTATGTGGCCCATGCACTGCTCAAGACATCTGTGTGCAAGCCATGTGCCAGGTCTGAGTTGCAGCGTAACTTATTGATCATGGTACCTTTTGTATGCTCAGAGCTTCAGATCCCTCTGGCAGTTGACTTGTGTATGCCCCTGTAAAAGGTAACAAAATAGTGACAGTGTGCTGCACAACATTGCCATTGAGGATGAAAAACAACATCTGCTGACTGAGGAAGGATTGCTGACAGGACAAGAACAGGAGCAGCAGTATATTGGCAGCTTCTACCCCTGAGCTGCTGCACTGGGACATCTGTCTAGTGTTGACTGCAATGATGTCAGTGCTATCTGCTTGGCCACTGTTGTTATATATCTTACCAGGGACTTGATAAACATGAGCATGTGCTGATGTCCCCCGGTGTTTATAAAACTGGCATGAGTGGCAAGATGTTAATTAGTAGCAACATTTATTTAACTGCATGTGCATTTCTGTTCAGATGCATTTTGTGTCCCAAGTGGTTCTGGGCCTTTAAAAATATATTACAGAACTGAAATGTATGAAAAGGAACAAAGAAGAATTCAGATCTCTCAATGATGCAAAGGGGGCAGGGGTTCAAACTAAGGATGAACTAAAAATAGATAACATGATAAATGATTATGTTCCAGAAGTATTCACTCAGAAAAATGTGAGTACCATGTCACTCATTCTAGTAAATTCTATGGGTAAACATAATAGCCCCGATTTTAACTCAGGGTACGAGTTCGACATGGCAAGCGTCAATCTGACGGTGGGCCGGAGCGTGATTTCGGGTGGCAGGACCGCACCACTGGAACAGCCCTGGTAGTCAGGTAAGTGCATTAGAGGGGAGGGTGAGCGGGGTAGGGGGAAGTCTAGAGGTGATGGCAGTCCAGTGGGGGAGGAGGGAAAGCCCAGAGCAGGGGAGGTCCAAGGTTTCCCCGGGAGGCCCAGAGGAACACAAGAGCTCTTTCTGGCCCACAGGGAAACCTTAGGGAAAAAAAAAGTTTTCTCAGCTCTCTTCTGGGCCTGCTCCTGTCTGCTGCCAGCTTTCTCAGTACTGGTCATGGGTTGAGCAACTGTATGTTAAAATCACGGCAGGGTCCTTTTTATGTCATGGGACCCTGCTGCGTTGGCCAAAACAGGCCAGTTAAATTGGCGGCAGGTGTGAATGCGCCGCCAACTCGCAGAGGAGGGGGCTGCCTCTATTTTGACATCCTGCCACGCCACCGGTTTTCATCAGGCTCAGTCGGTTTTGACTTATCTTGGATGGAGGTGCTAAACAGGTTCAAAGCTCAAAACAAATAAATCCCCAGGGTTGGACGGTATAGCTAAGGATGCTAAGCAAGAATAGAGATGAAATCCAGCAAGTGCTAACAGTCATCGTGACGCAGTCAGTGAATATAGGAGGGAAACAATTGATTTGGAAGCTAGCTCACAGGGCACCAGTCATCAAAAAAAGCCTCATGACAAAGCCAGCTAATGACATTCATTAATCTTACATCAATAACAGGCAGAATAATGAATTCATCATCAGGAACAACCTAGAGGCACATCTGTATAAAAATGACCTAGTAAAATACAGGGCTACGATTCAGGCATTCTCCAGCACAAAGGACCACTTCTACAAAGAAGCCCACACTTGTAAACCCATTTACTGTCAATATGTAGACTGGAAATAGTTACTCCAGGGGCATAATTTTAGCTCAGAGCCAGGAAACCAGTGCATGCGTTGATATTTGCCTGGGGCACCCAGAAGTCAAGTGAGTGCATTGCAATCTGCGATCGCAACACAATTGAGGGTGAGTATTTCTGCTTCCAGGTTTCCCACATGCCAGGCAGCCAGATTGTTGGGTTCGCCGCCTGTCAGAAGGGAAAAGAGCCGTGAATAGGAGAGGAGGGAGGGAGGGAGGGAGGGAGGGAGGGAGAGATCGTGGGCCGTGGAAGAAACCGGAGGGGGTGGGAGGACATGGACAATATCGGGTGGGCCTTGGAGAAGATCGTGGGGTGTCCACCATCGGTGGGGATGGGGGGGATGTCCACCATGGGGGATCCATCATTGGGGGTCCACCATGGGGTGGGGGGGTGGGGGTCGTGGTCCAGCATGGAGAGGGGAGGGTTCACCATGGAGGGATCCACCATCGGGGATGGGGGGGGTCCGATCATGCCAGATGAGCTTGTTTGGCCTGGATGAAGAACTCTTGCTCCTCCTGGCCCACAAGCAGTGCAATAAAGGCACTTATCTCATGGATCCGCCCCTTCTTGCCAGCTTTCACCTGGCGTGAATCAAAAGCAATGGGAAACCCAAACAGGTAAGGTAAATTAATTTGTCCTTTCTAATACACAAAAAATTAAGTGCCTCAACTATCATTAGGAGGTACATTGCCCCTTTAAAAATTGGCCCACCAGCTTTAAGTGGGGAGAGGACATCTGGGTTTCTGTTGCATACGTGCATCCTAACGCGCCTGGGTTAAACCCAGAAGTGAGCTCGTTGGAGCCGGGATGCGGTCCCACTCCAAAATGAAACTATTTTTATGGCCCACCCGCCCCTAACCCACCCGTTCTTAGAGGTTAAAATTACCCCCATATCTTTCCAACCGACAGACAAAAAACACTCTGACAAACCATATGTTTCAGTCTACAACCATGAATCAGATTTATTAAAGAATATAATTAGCAGAAGCAAAAAAATCAATCTTACCAAATAGATAATCACTTACAAACTTTGTTTCAAAACAATTAACATCGAGGCCCTCATAGATCTTGGGAATAACACACTTAGTTGAAGCAAAGTCCATGAGATGCCAAAGTGACCCCTGCCAAATTCAGCACCGGGCATCCAGAATCAGCTATCCGATACCAAAGGCAGCAAGTTGCTGGTCGTGATGGCGGCAGCTGCCCTCAGGGGAGGAGGCGATGCTGAGGAGGGGTGAGCCCAGGCCGGCAATGGTCCACAGTTGTTTTGTGGAGTCAGGAGGAGCACTGCTCCGCCTGATTCCACAAAGAACAAACATTTTCAAAGATTTGGGCTGTCTTCCAGCAGCCTGCTGCGTTCCCTTTAAGGACCACTGGTAAAGTTGCTAAGACTCAGCATGGCACAAGCTCCACCCATTTGTGCTCCAATTTTGCACTCAGGGTCCTACAACTGGCTTAGGGCCCCAATTTGCATAAACAATCAGTCCAATGCCTGTGTCAGGCAGGTGCCCTGGGTGAGTAAAAGTCACCCGATGCAATATGGTGGACACTGAACTTTGGGTGCAGATCTGGAGACACGGCCCAGTTTTGGTAAGATTTTTCTCGTTTTACACCCACAAAAATGGGCAAAACGAGGTTGAATTTCTCCCCCAGAGAAGCTGTCTGGTTACTTTCTTGTTTACCTGTGAAATAAAGCAACTCTTTTGAAGAATATCCCCCCTCTTCCCAGTTAGCTGTCCAGCATCACATTTTCAGGACGCAGTCAAAGAACTCCTGCTGGGACAATTGCAAAGGCCATTTCCAATGAACCAATTAGTGGCTTGGTGATCAATATTCACCGTCACTGGGTGAACTTTGCATTGGCTTAGACAGAGATGATTCTTTTTCCCTTGAAACAGCATCAGCATGAGTTGGATAATCAGATAGATTTTATGAATTCATGCTCCTGATGTAAAGCCTCACACACCTGGAGCATATTTCAGGAATTAGGGCATGAAAATTCTATGCCCATAGAATTTTGTGTCCATTCATTTTAATGGATGGAAAGTCCAGTAGAACCCACTGACCTCTGTCCCTGAATTCCCAACATATGCTGCCAGTGCCCGAAGCTCTGCACCAAGAGCATGAAATTCATAAAATCCGCTCTGATGTATGCTTCATGTACACACAGACAGGCTGCTTCCAGCAAGCAGGAATCAAATTAAAGTGGCCTTACCCCAGGCAGCTTACAAACTGCTTAGAAAAATATATATCATGCAGGGGATCTTGTGATATTAAAAAATACAGAAGTCCAGTCTGTCATACATGGTATAAGAAGGAGGAGGTCCTATCTGACGTTTTGGAGGAGGTGGCACTCCAAGTTGACAGTTGGGAACCCCTGTGTCGTAGGCCGGGAATTTCCTCGGAGCTGGTCTCCCCGCCACTGTCGTAACTTTGCTGGAAGTGCGACGGAAGCCCTGTCTTATGCTGGTAAACGGCGCTTCCACCACACTTCTGGTGAAGTTACGGTGGTGGAGCAGGAGCAGCTCCAAGGAAATTCCAAGTCAACAATGCACCGAGAGTTACAGAAAATGTGCGTGTTAAAAGTTCCATATTAAAGAGTGCTACGCAAGCTTAGAGTGTTGGGTATCAATACCAGAACCGTAACTGAGAGGAAGCCACAGCTAACAGTTAGGGGAGTGAGGTCAGAGTGGGGAAAATATTGAGTAGAGTACCCCAAGGTTTAATGTTAGGGTTCCTACTGTTTCTAATCCACATAAACGACCTGGATTCGGGAACAAAAGTGCAATTGGTAAAATTCACAAATACAATCAGTCTTGTGACGTGAAATATGAAAAATATTTATGTCAAAAATACAAATTTTTACACTTTCACATTGCACACTCTGGCTCTGAAATTTCAGAGGTTCTACTGGTCTCCAAACTAGCTACAGTCGGAGACTAGCAGAAACCCTAAGGAAACAGCTGAAAATGTCCTAGAGGACAGAGGAAATGAGTGCAGACATGGTCATCTGGAATTTCTGCGGAGAGTCTCTGACAGGAGATTGGCAGAATCCCAGTTAATTAGCGTAAAATTGGCTGTACACACCATTTCTCCGGGGATTCTGCTTATCTCCCACCAAAGTTATGGCAGGAGATCAGGAGAACCCCCTTGGAAATCCAGGGTCAGTTTCTCTAATGAATTCTGTGACAGGGTGATGGAGAGTTTGCGTACATGTTTCTCTGTTGCTACTGTATTTGACGGGCTGGTAGATTGACTCGACGGAACTATAAATGTGGGCTTCACACTCCTAGGTGGTAACCGATAGTTTGCTCTCCTGCAGATCACGATTATTCCTGCTGGAGTGTCCAGCACCTGCAACATAGAAAGAGAAGGGTCAGATAAGGCAACTTCCTCTCAGGATACCTGTCTGTTTGTCCAACCCAGGCTACCCCTTCAGATTCAAGAAGTATCGGTTAATGGGCAGGGCCTTGCTGCCACTGTCTCCTTGGAAGTAGTTACAACTGTTTCAGACCATCTCATGACCCTGCGCCCAGAGGTAGAATGCCATCTCCATCCCTTGAGGACCACTCTGAACAACAGCAGCCTGCTACCACACATACTTCCTACACTCAGGGAGCACGTAGTCATAGCACTAAGTTGGAAAGTAGTAGAAGCTTATAGGTAGGCTACAGAAATATTTTGTAATGTAAATATTATCTGATAAATTTTGAGTGCTATCTCCTTTGTAAGGACAGTTTCTGTAGAGAAGAGCTAAGTTAAGGTACCAACTGATGGTAGAATGGTTGTAAGATGGCAGTTAAGGTACAGGATGTTGTTTCATTCATCTGCAATACTTCTGCAGGAGCTGGATCTCAGAATTAGTGGAAGCTGTTATAAATGTGCCAGCCACATCAATCTTCCTGGTCATACCTTTGCTTCCGCCACATTATCCTCTTACTCTTCTTCTCCTCCTGTGCTATTGCTGCACCAAAGGCCTCCCCTTCATCCTGCTGCATATTTACTCCTCTTTGTACTACAAAGTTATGCAGCATGCAGATCATGATTATGTTTGAAACCTTTGAACTGTTCAGGCAGGATGCTCCTCTATTGCTGGTAAACAGCAAAATCTTGGCTTCAGCATCCTAATGGTGTGCTCTGTGGTCATTCAGATTGAAGCATGTGCCTCATTGTATTTCCGTTCCATTTTTGTTTGGGGTTATAGTCACCACTGAAGAGGATAACCCTGGTTATCCAGCCACTGTCTATAATGATCCATCTGACTTTTTTTTTTATTCGTTCATGGGATGTGGGCGTCAGTGGCAAGGCCAGCTTTTATTGCCCATCCCTAATTGCTCTTGAGAAGGTGGTGGTGAGCTGCCTTCTTGAACCCCTCCAGTCCATGTGGTGAAGGTTCTCCCACAGTGCTGTTAGGAAGGGAGTTCCAGTATTTTGACCCAGTGAAGATGAAGGAACGGTAATGTATTTCCAGGTCAGGATGGTGTGTGACTTGAAGGGCAACTTGCAGGTGGTGTTGTTCCCATGCACCTGCTGCCCATGTCCTTCTAGGCAGTAGAGGTTGCGGGTTTGGGAGGTGCTGTCGAAGAAGCCTTGGCGAGTTGCTGCAGTGCACCCTGTAGATGGTACACACTGCTGCCACGGTGCGCCGATGGTGAAGGAAGTGAATGTTTAGGGTGGTGGTTAGGGTGCCAATCAAGCGGGCTGCTTTGTCCTGGATGGTGTCGATCTTCTTGAGTGTTGTTGGAGCTGCACTCATCCAGGCAAGTGGAGAGTATTCCATCACACTCCCGACTTGTGCCTTGCAGATGGTGGAAAGGCTTTGGGAAGTCAGGAGGTGAGTCACTCGCCGCAGAATACCCAGCCTCTGACCTGCTCTTGTAGCCACCGTATTTATATGGCTAGTCCAGTTAAGTTTCTGGTCAATGGTGACTCCCAGGATGTTGATGGTGGGGGATTCGGCGATGGTAATGCCGTTGAATGTCAAGGGGAGGTGATTAGACTCTCTCTCTTGTTGGAGATGGTCATTGCCTGGCGCGAATGTTACTTGCCACTTATCAGCCCAAGTCTGAATGTTGTCCAGGTCTTGCTGTATGCGGGCTCGGACTGCTTCATTATTTGATGGGTTGCCCTAATGGTGCCGTCTACTATACTTGGTAGTCCTGTCACCCAATGAAAGTTCTGTATCCTGTCCAGCTGATGCCTGATTCCACAGGGAAAATGATGGAAATATAAGCCCTGAATTTCTACAGGCCTGGCTCAGGCAAAGTAAGGAGCCATAAATCAGCTGAGATCTGGATATGTCAGTTCTCGGTCCAAGCCATAAATTTCCATCAGGATATCATTAACATGGCACATTTTGCCACTCTAAGTGCCCAAGATGTACATAGAATGGCAAAATGTGGCATGTTAATAAGTTGACCTATCCTGACCCCCTGGATTCCCTGGCAGAGTCTCGAGTGGAGATCAGCAGTGCCCACTCAGCCACACTTCCACTGGTGGGTCAGCCCTGCACAGATTCAGGGCTATAGCCTTGTCACTTGCTTCATGCATCTCTGGAATGCAGACTGATTAAACTGGTAAGCAAGGGTCCAGCAGCATAAAAACTTACTACTTCACGCCAAAAGAAGAACCATCAGTGTGGTAGAAGTTGTCTACAGGTCAGTCTTTAAAGCAGAGGCAACAAAATGGGCTCGATTTGAGCACCCGCGATCGGGTGCGTACCTGGCAGGAGGGCTACGAAAATCGGGGATTCCCAGGGCAGGTCGGGAGCTCGGCCCCAACCCGCCACATTTCCGGGTTCCCCACTGACGCGCTGACATGCGCGCGCAGCCAACGCATGTGGGACTCCCGCCGGCGGGGTGCCACTTAAGGTATTTATTTTAGTATTTAAGGTCGTTTAGAGACCTGATTAACGTGATAGTTTAGGAGGGTTGGGATTTTACAAACAACTGGGACTATTTCCCATACTGGGGGAAACACTCCCAGTTCAAATGGACGTGTTGCAGCCATCAGCCTCACTCATTGCAGGAGGCCACTCTGTCACTTTGGACAAAGTTTGACTTCCACCACCCTCCTCCTAACAACAAAATTCACCAACTTGCACACTTACCCCGGTGTCCAGACACATGTACCTACTTTGCGGACCCCCTCAGATGTATATCTTCTGGATGGGGGCCGCCGTAGCTGCAGTCATGACCTCCTCGGAAGGCGAACAGCATCACCAGCCTCGCCGGCCATGCTGTCCACCTCTGACACGTGGAGCTCCACAACACAGTGCTGTGACACATCCACCTGCACAGCAGAAGGGAGGGCTACCGCAGAGAGAGATGCGCCGCAGGGGGCATTACCGTCGCCACAGGGTCCACAGACTGAGGCTCAGCTTCCTGGACCTCTCTGAGCAGCAGTGCACACGGAGGCTCAGAGTCACTCGACATGTAGTCGTGAACATCTGCAGCCTCCTTCATGCCGAGCTGCTCCCGGCTGGCCAGAGCACCATCTTCTTACCTGTCGCTGTCAAAGTCACCACTGCACTCAACAACTTCTCCTCCGCATCCTTCCAGGGTGCCACTGGGGACATCGCCAGCGTCTCTCAGTCGTCTGAACAAAAGAGCCCTGCAAATACACCTACACCCACTCTGCAGTGACACAATGGGTGGCATCAGGTGTGGGTCTTCATTGTGATCCTCAGGAAAGGGCATTATTGCACAAACCAGACAAGATTCACAAAGACGTGACAGTAGTGGTGCCAATATAATATGTAATGTGAGTTGCTCAGAAATTAAATATAGGTAAAAACCATGACAAACCCTCAAACACCCTTGTGCATCCCCTTCATGCTCACGACACGTTTGCCTTACGCTGCCTACTGCACATATGTGATGCATGCCCTGTGGCTGCAGCACAGGTAGTGGCAGGTTGAGTGAGGCTGACTGTGAAAGAGATGCATGAGAGGGTGAGTATGAGATAGAGCCATGAGATTGTATGAGGATTGGGTTGAGTGGTAGTGGCGGGATGAGTACTGGCGAGGTGAGTAAGTGCAGGTAAGATGAGGATAAGGTTTGAGTGGGTGTGAGGGGTGATGTGACAGAGTAGTGTTGGCAGTGCAGAAGAAGATGTGGGGTGGGGGCGGTGATGTGGCAGACGGAGTGTAGGGGAATGAGTAAGTGTACTCACTTTGACTGACCTACTTAGGTCATTGCAGTGCCTCCTGCACTGTATGCAGGTTCACGATATGTTGGTGGTGCAGGTGACCTCCTCTGCCATCTCGAGCCAGGCCTTCCTGGTGGCAGAGGCAGGCCGCTTCCTCCCGCCCACCATGGGAAAGATCTCTGTCCTCCCCCTCCTCCTCATCCCATGTATTGATACCTGGAGTGAGGCATCATTAAACCTGGGAGCAGCCTTCCCCCTGGGCTGCTCCATGCTGTACTTTTTCCAATTTCTTGCAGCATCAGTCAGTGGAGGACTGCCCCTTTAAATAGAGCTCCTCCAGCTGACAGACCTTACTGGGCATGTGCAGTCCGCCCGCCGCGCAGCTTAGCAGCGGGGAACCCGGTAGACCAGGTAAGTGGATCCAATCAGCCTGCGATTGCGCGTGGGGCAGATTGATTTCACTGGGCGCGTTACCCACGCGCCCAATCGACCCCCCGCCGCCAACTTGCCGCCCTGGTAATATCGGGCCCAATAGGTCTGCTCTGACGTTCCCAGATAGGGGTGCTGGAGTCTTTAGATGTTGGTCTTGGGGTACTGACCAGTGAGGGACAGTGATGGACCTTCATGAACTTGCTTTCCTCATTCAAATCATGGAGATCACAGGCAATACCACAAGGGCTTTCCACACTCAGCACTGTTTGCTTCAAATTCAATAGCAGAAACAAAGAGCAATTTTAGGGTAAAGTCCTACAATATTTGTGGGAAGAAAATGGTTCAGCATCAATACTTAAAAATTATCTTTTGATATGGAAATCTAGCTTTCAGAATCAGGCCAAGCCAGTGAAGTAGTAAGGCATCCATTTTATATGGTCAGTGGTGGAGTGGTGAAGATTGTAAAATTTGATGTCAGACGCAATGTATAAAATTCATATATTACAATGAGGCTGGAACTGGCCACTGGCACAGCCTCACTTTCCCTGCCATTTCACTTTGCCTCAAAATGTGGCATTTAATGAATTGGGAAGGCAGCCCTCCGCACCCGATTTCGCTCCCAAGGCTCTGCTAGTGGTGAGGAGCCTTGTAAAACTGGGACTAATATATTCAGAACTTTATTAACATTAACCAATGTATACCATGCGCAAAGATTGGGTCACGCTAATTTCATAAAATGGTTGTGCCCATAATCAAAGACTGGTCATCTCTATGTTTCCTTCACAAGTTGTTTGTTACTGATTCATGTCCTTATCTCTTGATTATTTAGATAGTAAATGTAGCTTTAGGTTTATTTCACTACAGATGAACTTGACAATATTGCTGGAATATTGAAACCTACTAGATAAAACATCATTTGTAGGAATAAATGGGTCTTTTTCCAGGTGGCAGGCAGTGACTAGTGGGATACCGCAGGGATCAGTGCTTGGGCCTCAGCTATTCACAATAAAAATCAATGATTTGGATGAAGGAACTGAAAGTAACATTTCCAAGTTTGCAGACGACAAAAGCTGGGGTGGAATGTGAGCTGTGAGGAGGATGCAAAGAGGCTCCAATGTGATTTAGACAAGTTAGGTGAGTGGGCAAGAATATGGCAGATGTAGTATAACTTGGATAAATGTGAGGTTATCCATTTTGGTTGTAAAAACAGAAAGACAGATTATTATCTGAATGGCAGTAGATTGGGAAAAGGGGAGGTGCAACAAGACTTGGGTGTCCTTGTACACCAGTCACTGAAAGCGAGCATTCAGGTGCAGCAAGCAGTCAGGAAGGCGAATGGTATGTTGGCGTTCATTGCAAGAGGATTTGAGTACAGGAACAGGGATTCTTACTGCAGTTGTATAGGGCCTTGGTGAGACCACATCTGGAATATTGTATGCAGTTTTGGTCTCCTTATCTGAGGAAGGATGTCCTTGCCATTGAGGGAGTGCAATGAAGGTTTACCAGACTGATTCCTGGGATGGCAGGACTGACGTATGAGGAGAGATTGGGTCGACTCGGCCTATATTCACTAGAGTTTAGAAGAATGAGAGGTGATCTCATCGAAACATATAAAATTCTAACAGGACTAGACAGACTAGATGCAGGGAAGATATTCCCAATGGATGGGGAGTCAAGAACCAGGGGTCACAGTCTCAGGATATGGGGTTTGCCATTTAGAACCGAGATGAGGAGAAATTTCTTCACTCAGAGGGTAGTGAACCTGTGGAATTCTCTACCACAGAAGGCAGTGGAGGCCAAGTCATTAAATATATTCAAGAAGGAGATAGATATATTTCTTAATGCTAAAGGGATCAAGGGATATGGGGAAAAAGCGGGAACAGGGTACTGAGTTAGACGATCAGCCATGATCATTTTGAATGGCGGAGCAGGCCCGAAGGGCCGAATGGCCTACTCTTGCTCCTATTTTCTATGATTCTATGATTCACCTCACCTCCAGCTCGTGAATCCATTTTCAAATAGGAGTAAGTTCTGCCTGCTATGTCTATAGCTCCATTAATGGATGTGGGAATGGTTCTAAAATGTGAAGAGACCTTCATTTCTGGTGTCCTAAGAATCTATTCTGTTTTGGAACTTCAAGAACCAGACCATGATGATATAAAATAACTGAGTGAGCTTTTGAGTGTGTGGTACGGGGGGTAGAGTAGGGATCCTTGTTTACAATCTAACGCTAGTGCTTTCAACTCTTTCTCCCAGCCTACAGATCTTTGAAGACAGGCCTGTAATTTTTAATACGCCTTCTCAGGAAAACCCATGATCCGAGTGCAGAATAAAAGAGCAGTTCAAAAATTGGGTGGCAGAGTTGGTTGACACACCTTTCATCTGGTAAGTAACATAGTTTCATGTAGGAGAGGATTGTCTGTCCATCTAGCCCACCAATTCATAGATATTCCTTTGGTGCATTTATAATAACCCTGAATCCCATCTCTGGGATCGGAGTTAAAATCCAGCTCAGTCTCAAACAAGAGGATGTTGCTAATGTCACAGTAAAGGAGGAGGTAGTAGAGAAATTGGATAGAATAAAAATAGTTGAAGAAGAGGTATTTAAAAGTTTGGCAGCACTCAAAGTAGAAAAGTTACCCAGTCCAGATGGGATGCATTCTTGGTTGCTGAGGGAAGTAAGGGTGGAAATAGCAGAGGCTCTACCCACAATCTTTCAATCCTCCTTGGCTTTGGGAGCAGTGCAAGAGGACTGGAGGCTTGTAAATGTTATACCCTGTTCAAAAAAGGGGAGAGGGATGATCCCGGTAACTACAAGCCAGTCAGCCTAACGTCGGTGGTGGGAAACTTCGAGAGACAGTAGTCCAGAACAAAATTAATTATCACTTGGAAAGACATGGGTTGATAAATGATAGCCAGCAAAATCGCAGACCATGTCTGAAAAACTTGTTTGAGCTCTTTGATGAAGTAATGGAGAAGGTTGATGAGGGTAGTACGGTTGATGTTGTGTACCTGAACGTTCAAAAGGCATTTGATAAAGTATCACATTATAGACTTGTTAGCAAAATTGAAACCCATGGGATTAAAGGGGCAGTAGCAGTGTGAATATAAAATTGGCTAAGGGACAGAAAGCAGAGCGTAGTGGTGAACAGTTGATTTTCAGACTGGAGGGAAATATACAGTGGTGTTCCCCAGGGGTCGGTATTAGGACCACTGCTCTTTTTGATATATTAATGACCTGGACTTGAATAGAAAGGGCATAACTTCAATGTTTGCAAATGACACAAAACTTGGAAATGTAGTAAACAATGAGGAGGATAGTAGCAGACTTCAGGAGGTCATAGACAGACTAGTGAAATGGGCAGACACATGGCAGATGAAATTTAATGCAGGGAAGTGTGAAGTGATGCATTTTGAAATGAAGAATGAGAAGAGGCAATACAAACTAAACGGTACAATTTTAAAGTTGATGCAGGAACAGATAGACTTGTGGGTTTACGTACGTAAATCCTTGAAGGTGGCAGGAGAAGTTGATAAGGTTGTTAAAAAAAAGCACATGGGATCCTGAGCTTTATTAATAGAGGCATAGAATACAAAAGCTAGGAAGTTACGCTAAATCTTTATAAACCCACTGGTTAGGCCTCAGTTGGAGTATTGTGTTGAATTCTGGCCATCACACTTTAGGAAAGATTTCAAGGCCTTGTAGAAGGTGCAGAAGAGATTTACTAGAATGGTACCAGGGATGAGGGACTTCAGTTGTGTGGAGAGATTAGCAAAGCTGGATATACGGGAGATTAATAGAGGTGTTCAAAATTTTGAGGGATTTTGATAGAGTGAATAAGGTGAAACTGTTTCTAATGGCAGGAGGGTTGGTAACCAGAGGACACAGGTTTAAGGTAATTAGCAAAAGAACCAGAGGGGAGATGAGGAGAAATACTTTTATGAAATGAATTGTTATAATCTGGAATGCTCTGTCTGAAAAGGTGGTGGAAGTAGATTCAATAGTAACTTTCAAAAGGGAATTGGATAAATACTTGAAAAGGAAATGTTTGCAGGACTATGGGGAAAGAGTAGGGGAGTGGGACTAATTGGATAGCTCTTTCAAAGAGCTGGCGCAGGCACGATGGGCCAAATGGCCTCCTTCTGTGCTGTATGATTCTATGATTCTATGTTTCTATGGCTGATAGAATGAAAGTCTCCTGTCTTTGCGAGATATATAAAATCACAAAACTGAAAAAAGGTCAGGACAAAATTGCCATAATTCAACAACAATTGTCATAGCCTTACTTGAAAGCTACATGATTGGTGTGAAAAATGGAGAAGTTCCTACTGCTGTATTTGGAGGAGCTTTTTTGAGGTTCAGGTTAAAATACATGAGGGATGATTCTGCAACCTAGCCATTAAAATAGGTGGATGGAAAATCATGAGCAATACGCCCACGATTTTCAGAGATGTGCATCCTGTGAGCCCCACTCCCTGCTGGGAGTGCTAGATCGCAGAATCGCTCCTGCTGTTCTAAAAGGGCTAACAGGTCTACTAGCATAGTAGAGAACAAATATTAGATGAAGGCAATAAAATCTTCATATGCTAGTACACTGCAGCATAATTTTAGGATCAATGTTGCAGTAGAACAGGGGGACTTATTCCAGCCTGCGCTACATCTAATCCAGATCTCATGATGCTGGTACTGCATACCTATAGCAGCAGTTCAGGCGCTATGATGTGCCTGATTTCACCTGGACTAGAGGGGAAAAAATAATCATCCAGGGCTCTCATGTCTGATTGCCATCCACGGACCTCTGTTGGAAAGCACAGATGTGTGGATGTAGGCCGCGGACAAGATCCATCCCAACTGTGAAGACCCATAGTGAATACCCTGTGATGAACGCTCACGGTCTAGGCTCACATATGAAGAATGGACCCAGGGGGCCAGGTACACGAAGGGGTGCTAACACCTGCACCTCAGCAAGAATCACAGGCTGGGATTTTCTACCTCTGTGCCCTGTGCCATTGATCTTGCTTTTCGTCATCCTTGTTTTCAAATCTCTCGCTGGCCTTGCCCCTCCCTGTCCCTGTAACCTTCTCCGGCCCTACAACCTTCCGAGATATCTGCGCTCTTCCAATTCTGGCCTCTTGCACATGACTGATTTTCATCGCTCCACCATTGGCGGCCGTGCCTTCAGCTGCCTAGGCCCTAAACTCTGGAATTCCCTCCCATACCACTCCACCTCTCTACCACTCTCCCTTCCTTTAAGACGTTCCTTAAAACCTACCTCTCCGACAAAGCTTTTGGTCTCCTGTCCTAATATCTCCTTAGGTAGCTCGATGTCAAATTTTGTTTGATAATGTTCCTGCAAAGCACCTTGGGATGTTTTACTATGCTAAAGATGCTATATAATTGCAAGTTGTTAAAATATATGGAAGGACAATTTTAGGCTGGCAAGTGCACATGCAGAAAATTCCAGCCACCTCCTGGCGGGGGGGCGGGGGGGGGTGGCGCAGAGACGAAAAATTAGAAAGCAAAGCAAAAAATTACACAGCAGATTTATAACATTTTATCCCTCAGTAAAATTGAGCACTGGACTGAAAATGTAATAATTGTACAAACAGCGAAGCATGTTATGCTTCAGTTATTTTTTGTCTCATTTTTAAAATTATCTTAGGATCACAAATTCAGTATAAAATATCTAGGGCTGGGCATTAACATTTTCGTGCATTTACTAATTAAGCAAACCAAAAAAGAAAGCTTCACTTACTTCAGCTGAGAAAATACTTCAGATCTATTAAGCACACATGACTGTTGGAGAAATGTTCCAAAGATGGAGTTTAGCACTTACGTTGTTGTGCAATCACAGGTCAATTAGCACTTCCATAGGTCCTATCAACACTTCCATCATGTAATTTAGTCAAACTTTTCATCAAGTTCTGAGGAGAATTAAAAGCAAGTGTATCATCATGTTCTAATAAAGTAAAAGAGTAAGATTTTCACTTTTAAAGCATCTTATATTTCTCAGAAAATATTTTGAATAGTAACTGTTATATAGATATATAACTGTAGTAACTGTTATATAGATAAATACATCATCAATTTTTACACACAGCAAGACCATGCAAACAGCAACAACATGGATGGCTGGTTAATCTGATTATGGCAGCTTTTCTTGAGGGAGAAATGTTGGCCAGGTCATTAAGAGAATTTCCTGCTCTTCTTCAAATAATGCTATGGGATCTTTAACATGGAGAAGGAGCCTCGGTTTAACATTTCATCCAAAGGATCACATCTCCAACAATGCAGAACTCACTCAATACTGCAATGGAGTGTCAGCCTAGATTTTATGTTCATGTCCTGGTACAGGTCTCAAACTCACAATCTTATTACCCAGAATTTCCTGATGTCCTGCTTTGCTAGGTGGGACTTCCACCCTCCTGTTACTTGCGCTCCTGACCACAGACCACTTCCTAGGGTCAGAGGCATTTCCATGTTGTGGGCAGTTGCCTGCACTATTTAAATTGCCAATGGGGCAATTGCCTCAGATAGGGGAGAGGGGATTCACTGCAACGCCTTGCTGTAGCATAAAGAAGGCCTACATCTTCTGGAAAATGGGTTGCTTTCTCAATAGGGTTGTTTGTGTAATGTAATTGATCACTCTGCGATCAATTACATTGCTGAACCCAGCCCTCAGCAACCCTGTTCACCAGGGATGCACATGTCATCATAATTTGCTCCCCCCTCCCTCACAAACCCCCGCCCCCCACCCACACACACACACACACACACATCCCCCCGATTACAGTATTTTTCTGGGTGAACCATGAGACCACTCTGCTTCTGGGGGAAATTTTGGATGGGTGGCATAATTAGGCCCTGTTCCAGATTCCACCCAACCAACTAATGTTATGGAAGTTCTGCGACACCAGGCCCGAGGAATTTTGAAGCCAAGAGTGAGCCAATTTTGCACACTGTAATTGTATCTTAACGGTTGAATCAGGCGCTGTTTCTTTGGAGTCTGCTGCAGATCAGTTCATCCATTTAATTCCCTAAAGTGACCTTGTTTTAAACTTTTACTGAAGCTATGTTTAAACTCTGTCTCAGAGCACATGATAAAAAGCTGATGTGCGATCATTCAGCTGGCAAAGGAGGTGTCGTTAACACCCTATTTAAAGTGCAAAGAATGCATGTGTTTTTTTACAAATATTCTTAGCAGCCAAGTGTTCACTAATGACAAATGATCTAATGAACAGTCAAAATGATACAAGCTTCAATGGAGGTGTTTATTTTTACTAAAGTGTGACAGAATAAGTAGATAATGAGAGGTCAATCACAATGGTTAATGTCTGTGCAAAAATAGTTTAAGGCATATGGTGAAAAAAGAAAATTTATGTCAAAACAATGAATGCAATATATAGGAAAAGAAACTTCAATTGTCCCAAAACGTAGTATCTTCCTTCACATCTCTCTCTTTATTACACGTACAACAGCCCTCTGCTGTTTCTCATACAAACAGAATGAGAAGACCATGGCAAGATCACCGATATTAAATAATCTGTGCCTGGACATTTTATCTGTTCCATGGTAATACTTTAATTAGGAGAGGTTAAAAAAAAGTACCAGTTATACCCGAGAAGTAGCTGATGATTTTTCCCAATTTTGAAAACAATGTGGACTTAGAAGGGATTGGCCATTTTGTCACAAAGCCTGCCAACTCAAGATGCCTCCTATTTTCCCAACCTACTCCATGTTTTCAAGCTTTCCATACCCATTCCGGAAAACCTCTCTGTTCCTTCCCTCACCACCCGCTCCAAGTCTTCTCGATTTTCCATTCTTCCCATGTCTGAGATGCACCAGACTCGACCCACATCCGTTGAGATTGCATTGCCTGCTCTGTATCTCCAGGAATTCCATGCACTCTGATATTTCCTAGCTCCCCGTTTTAGTAGAGAGATTAGAAAATATAAGTGTAATAGTAGAAAAGACTGGAATGAGATAATCAATATTCAGTAATTTATGTCATCAGCTAGAGGAAATGCAGGTTATATTCCATATCACCTACATGTTAAAAAATGCACAGATAATATTGCATTGCATACACCGCAAACAAGAATATGCAAGTTTTATTTACAAATGCATTGCTGCATATGGTTATAATTCACTAATTGTATATACTAAATATATATAAGTACAGTAACATTTTTTCTGGTTTTAAAGTAGAGGCTTATTTTTCTTGTTTCTGTCCCCAGTCTATTCTCCTCCCACCCCCATCAACAATCAATTTTACAAACCCATTCCTTATGTAAATCTGAAGCTTTTTGCATGTTGACTGTGCACCAGTCTAGGTGAAACTAGCAGTTTCTGGAATGTTCAATCAGTAGTAGCACTTCCCTCAAGAATCGTGTCAAGATTTGCAGGAGTGGGCACACCTAATTTTATTGGAGCAAAATCATACAGTAAGATTATATTTAATTTTTAAATGTATATTTTAAACCCCTTTTTGCTTCCAGTTGGTTCACATGGCATTTCTATCCTTGACAATACACATCACTGAAAACTATCAAATTGACCATTCCAACAAAGTTCGGAGTTTGCACCTTTCTATGGGGTAGAATTCGCCTGGGCCCGAAATAATAGCCTGCACCTCTTAACAGAGATGTGCACTTTGACATCAAGTGACCAGAAGGTAATTCTGAGGATGGCAGGCCAAAGAGAAGCTTCATGGGCCCCCTGCTTCTCAGATGCAACACTGGAGGGTATTGGTGGAGGAGGTCATCCGGAGGAGAGGTGCCTTCTTCCCACTAAGCGGCAGGAAGGTATCCTGCCAAACTGCTCAGCAGCAGTGAGCACAGGTGGCAGAGCATGTCAGCACCAGGAGCATTGCCCCCTAGACATGGCTGCAAGGCAGGACAAAGTTTAATGACCTGAACAGGGTTGCTAAGGAAAGACTCTCAACTACGATTTTGCATCACTCTCTGCATAACCCTGCACTACATAAAGCCCGAGTACTCACAACTGCCGCTGCCGACACCAAGGGCTCGAATTTAGCAGGCCTGCGGGTTCCCAGCGGGTGGTCCTCCGGGAGCGTCGAAAACGCGGACGGGTAATTGTGTGCGTCCCCCACGCGATCGCGGGATAATTGGACCCATTAAGGCCTGCTTCCGGGTTCTGCGCTCCCCAGCTGCGTGCCGGCCGGCTGCGCATGCGCAGTACCATCGACGCGATGTAGGAGCTCCAGTTAAAGGGGCAGTCTCCCAAAGCCCCTCCTGCTGCAAGCAAGAGGTCTGGGAGAATGGCTCAACCAAGGGGAAAGGCTGCGCCCCGTTTTTCAGATCTGGCACTGCAGCTGATGCTGGAGGGCGTGAGGAGGAGGAGGGAAACACTCTTCCCTGAGGATGGGCGCAAGTTCCCTGCCGCCGCAACCAGGAAGGCATGGGCAGAGGTGGCGGCGGAGGTGAGCAGCAGGGGCAACACCCCAAGGACTTGGGAGCAGTGCCGCAAGCGCTTCAATGACCTGACTAGGTCTGGCAAGGTGAGTACACCAACGCACCCTCCCACATCCCGTCCCCACCATCACGCCAAACAGATCACAACCCCTCCTGCACAGCCACCACTGCGCTCCATCAGCAATCCTCACAGCCACTCATTCACCATCCTCGCCGTGCACGCAAGTACCCACCGTCCCTGACCCCACCCGAACACTACCACACACCCCAATCCCCATGCAATGGGATGGGCACGTGGCCCACACTTCCTCCCATCCGTTCCGCGCCACGCTCAACCCAACCACACCGATGCTCGATGCGTCTCACGATGCAAGACGCACCCACTCACACATCTGTGTTTTGCCTTCACAGGAGAAGAGGAGCAACAACAACCGCGAAAGGGCACGCACCGGAGGTGGGCCGCCGCAAGTGGTGGAGCTCACCGACGCAGAGGTGGAGGCGCTCGACCTCGCCCGCACGCGACATTGCCTGTCGGTGGCCGATGGCGAGTGTGTCGCTGCCGAAACGGCCGGTAAGGGAAAGCTGACACTCAACACCCATGATCGCGAGTGACCGTATCATCACCTGCCATCAGGCGCACTGTCAAGTTGGTCCACATGCCTCAAAGTGCCCTCTGTTCTCTTGCAGGTGCGTCTTTGGATCAAGCGAGCATGGAGGGCGATTCCTCAGAGGACATGGCGGTCTCTGAGGGTGCATCGTCACATCAGAGCCAACCATCCACCAGCGCAGAGACACGCACCTCGGTGGGTCCCCCTCGCCAACTAGTTGGGGTAGCACTTGGTGAGTCACTGCGCACGAGTGAGCATGAGCAGACCCTGGTGGCAGGGGCAGCCACGGAGGGTCCGCGACGGAGGGAGCACTCATCTCCAGGCTCTGCTCAGCCGGACCCACATGCTGAACCCAGGGGGCCACCAGAGAAAAGGAGAGTCGTCGAGGGCCACCAGCTAATTGCTGAGGTGCTGGCAGAGGTGCCGCGCGCATTGTCCACAATAGCGCAGGCGATGGAGGAGTCCACCTCCTGCATGTGGGCATTGGTGGCGCAGGCACAGGAGGGTACCGGCGACACAGTGTCGCGGGTAGGTGCGGGACTGTCTGCGGTGGAGGACAGGCTGGCCTCCCTCGAGCGTCACGCACAGCTCCACTTCGAGTCCTTGCAGGCCCTCACAACGTCTGTACGGATTCAGGGTGAGCAACATTCCGACGCCACCAACAGGCTGAGGGATACACTAGGGGTGGCCTTGCAAGGCCTCACACATGCCATCCAAACTGCCGTCCAGCAGGGTGGAAGGGGTGATGTGGGCCGAGGCCAAGAGAGGGATGATGGTGACCGGGGACATGGAAGCGGGGACGCCTCTCAAGGCGTCCCCACGTCCCACCCGTCGCCCACCTCTCAACCAGCACCCGCAATGGTGCCTCCTCTCCAGGTGGCCGAGTCTGCCCCTGCCCCGGTGCAGGAGGAGCAGTCTGTGGAGGTGCCCTCACGGGCACCGAAACCCAGGGGCCGTCCGCCAAAAGCATCTACCCGGTCAAGGCAAGAAGACGAGCAACCTGCCACTACCTCTGCTGGAGCCACAGGGGTAGCACCACGTAGGGGTTCCCGGAGAAGAATTCCAAAGGCCTTATAATCACAAAGGGAATACACCAGGGTGTTTATTATTTTGTACTTTGTTTCTTAAATGATGTCACATTCCACATATTAAATAGTCTATTCTCACCACTCCTGCCACCTCTCGTCCATTCTTCCGCGGCTTGTGCAGTAGTTGCGTTCCGTGGAGGCCATCATGACGGCGAACACCTGCTGCCACCCATTGGGCACACTGCTGTGGGTGCAGGATTACTGGCAGCACTCTTCAGTGGAGGGGGCTGGTATGGCCGCTCGCATGTGCAGGTGAGGAGATGCGAGCGCCTCGCAGTGTCTGACTCTAGGAGAACCGTTGACGTATGAGTGCGTCCCTGGCCCGGCGACCATCCCGGTGAGTCGCGGCTCGGCGCATGGGTCGTCCAACATCCTCGGGCGCGTCCTCCTCCTCCGCCTCCTCCGCCTCCGCCTCCTCCTCCTCCTCCTCCTCGCCCTCGCCTTCCTCAATGTGGGTGGCGGGTGTGGATGGGGCCTCCTCCAGCGGCACCCCTCTCTGTTGGGCCATGTTGTGCAGGGCACAGCAGACAACTATGATTCGTCCCACTCTGAATGGTGTGTATTGGAGCGCTCCCCCAGAACGATCAAGGCACCTGAAGCGCATCTTGAGAAGCCCTATGGTCTGCTCAATTGTAGACCTGGTAGCAGTGTGGCTGTCATTGTACCGACGCTCCGGCTCGGTGATGGGGTTCCTCAGAGGTGTCATGAGCCACGTGTGGAGGGGATACCCCTTGTCGCCGAGGAGCCAGCCGTTGCCGGCGTTGGGTGCCTGCAGGATGGGCGGGACGGCGGACTCCCTGAGGACGAAGGCATCGTGGCAGCTGCCGGGGTATCTGGCGCACACGTGTAGGAATCTCTGGCGGTGGTCACAGATGAGCTGGGCGTTCATGGAGTGATACCCCTTCCTGTTGATGAACAGCCCTGGCTCATGCGGAGGTGCCCGTATTGCGATGTGGGTGCAGTCGATTACACCCTGCACCCGTGGGAAGCCGGCCATGGCATGGAATCCAACCGCCCTCTCCATCTGGCTGCGCTCGTCCATGGCGAAGTTGATGTAGTGGGAGGCCCTGCGGAACAACCCATCGGTGACCTGCCTTATGCACTTGTGTGCAGAGGACTGACAGACCCCGGTGATGTCCCCGGTGGCACCCTGGAAGGAACCGGATGCGAAGAAGTTGAGGGCAGTGGTGACTTTGACGGCGACAGGTAAGAAGATGCTGCTTGGTCCATCAGGGAGCAGCTCGTCGTTAAGGAGGCTGCAGATGTCGGCGACTACCTGGCGATTGACTCTGAGCCTCCGTATGCACTGCTCCTCGGAGAGGTCCATGAAGCTGAGCCTCGCTCTGTACACCCTGTGCGGAGGGTAGTGCCTCCTGCGACGCATCTCTCTCTGCGGTTGCCCTCCCTCTTGCTGTGCAGGTGGGTGTGCCGCAGCACCGTGTTGGGGGGCCCCACCTCTCCGAGGCGGACGGCGTGGACTGCGAGGCTGCTGGGGCTGGTCATCCTGTTCGTCCTCCGACGATGTCAACGCACCACCCATCTGGCAGGTGTTGGTGTGAGGGGTTGTGCAGGGTAGGTGGGTGGGTCCTCGGACTGGGGCTGCGGTTTCGTGTCGGTCTGTCCTCTGGCTTGGCGGGGGTTGGTGGAGGGCAGGGGTTGCCCTATGTGACGCGGTGGCCTCCTGCGTGGGTGAGGGCGCTCCCCCGTGGAGCGCACCTTGGCACCTGGCACAGGCTGCTGGCTGCAACACGCCTGGTTTGAAGGGTCCTGTTTCCCCCAGTGTGGGAAACTGACTGCTTTGACCGTAAAATCCCACACTTCCTCTTTTGACAGCTGCTTCAGCTCATTAACTGACCACAACGAGCAAGTTAAGTGCTCTCAAGTGGAACCCCGCTGGCTTTAATTGCCTGCGGGATTCCCACCAGCGGGGCTTGCGCGCGCAGCCCCGCACGTCAGCGCGGTACCCGGAAGTGGCCGGGATTTCGTCCGAATCCGGTCACGTGATCGGAGATCGGGATTTTCGGGGCCCCCCCGCTGGAAACCCGCAGGTAACCCGACCCTAAAATCGAGCCCCAAGAAACAGCAGTCTGCAGCCAGGTTCTCCGGGGTCAGAACTATTCAACATCACCTGCCACAGCCATCTCAAGTGCCTTAGTGGATAATCAGTGAACTTCCACTTCCCAGCATCCAGCAACAGAAGAACCACCTCATAGGAGCACAAGAATACATGAACAAGCAGAGGCCAGGCATTGAAGGGTCACACTAGGGTGATTTCAAAGCAATATTAAGAGAAAGGAAAGTTGTTAAATACACAATATGCATGATTTTAAATAAAGAGTTTTATTTGCATTGATATTGGTCTTCCTATTCTTAGTTATGTAAGAGGAAGATCCATGATATATTAGAGTTGCAGGGCATTCAAAAGGTGAGTTAAAGGAGTGGGTCAAATACTGGGTCAGTTGGTGTACTGGGGAGTGGGGAATGGGGAAGAGGGTTGGCTTGGGAGACTCTCCTCAATAATTTGTTGCCTTACAGCTCTGGCAGCACTGCTTGGCCTTGGTCTTCCTCATCACCCCTTTCTTCCTCAGCACCTTCTTCATCTTGTTCCTGCACTTCTTCCTCCTACGTTAGCTGTAAAGCTTGGTCCTTATCGATGGCATCGTTGTGTAGCATGTAGCAAACCACTCCAGATCTGGAGACTTGCTCGAAGTTATACTGCAGGGCTCCACAAATCCAGGCACCAAAATTTTGCTTTAGGATCCCTATGGTTGGCTCAATAAGAGCTCTGGTTTGTGTGTGGCTCTCATCATATCGGTCCTCCCTTTCATCCCACCAGCCTGCACATTCAATGTATCATCCTTTGCCACTTCCGCCACCTTCAGTGCGATGCCACCATCAAACACATCTTCCCCTCCCCTCCCCTTTCAGCATTCCAAAAGAACCAGTCCATCCGCGACACCCTGGTCCACTCTTCCATCACGCCCAACACCTGCTCTCCTCCCCACAGCATCTTCTTGTGTGAGCGCAGGAGATGCAACACCTGCCCCTTCACCTCCTCCCTTCCCACCGTCCAGGACCCCAAACACTCTTTCCAGGTGAAACAGCGATTGACATGTGCTTCTTTCAATTTAGTAAACTGTATTTGCTGCTCACAATGCGGTCTCCTCTACATCAGGGAGATCAAACGCAGATTGGGTGATCGCTTTGCTGAACGCCTACGCTCTGTCTGCAAGCGTCACCCTGCCCTTCCGGTCGTTTGCCATTTTAATTCCCCGTCCCACACCCACTCTGACCTCTCTGTCCTCAGCCTTTTACACTATTCCAATGAAGCTCAATGTAAGCTCAAGGAACAGCACCTCATCTTTCGATTAGGCACTTTGCAATCTTCTGGAATCAACATTGATTTCAATAACTTCAGATCATAACCCCTGCTCCCATTTTTTCAGACAGCAGGTGCTGGTAATGGTCCTGCTGCTGCCATTTACAACTCATCTAGACCCATCTTTTGTTTCTTTACTTGTCCCATTACCACCCTCCTTGCCTTGCACCATCATCCCTTTTGTCATTTAATCACTCCTGCCCTCCACCCTATCAGAGACCTTCCCTTTTATTCTTTCCTTCCCTCCCCTTCCCCCTCCCCTCCTTTCCCTGGCTCTGTACTTAGAATCATAGAATCATAGAATGGTTACAGCACAGAAGGAGGCTATTCGGCCCATCAAGCCTGTGCCAGTTCTCTGCAACGGCCAGTCCCACTCCCCCGCCCTTTCCCCATAGGCCTGCAAATTTTTTCTATTCCAATACCATAGGGAATTCCTTATTTTGTGTGTTGCTTGGACCCTGGTATAATAGTCATGCAAAGAAAGTCACCCTCACTCACGGTAGTTTCGTTTATCAAAAGTAATTATTTAATGATGTTCTCATTCATACGAGCATTCATGAAGCAAAATCAAACCATACATATGACTTTCCTCTATAAAATCCCGTTTTACACTTAATAATTTGCAACGTTATTATGTAATGACTTAACAAATCATACACACATTAGGCAAATCATTAATACATATACAACCTTTAAAACAAGGATTTTGCTCATGGGGCCTAAAGGTTGATCAGCTCTTCAGAATTTGATTTCCTCTTCTTGCGTGATGTTCAACGGCAGTGTGCGTTCCTTGTGACTGCCGAGTGGTGAAGAGAAAGACAGAGGGAAAGACGGAGGGAAGAGGAGAGAGAGCCTTCTTCTCTCAAAGGCTTCTTTTTATATTGTTTTTTTACCAATAGGACGTAGGATTGGGGTGGGTCATTCTTTTTGTCCAATCTCCTGCTGTTGCTATGCCTCATTAACATACTTCAATGAGTGACAGTTTGATCATGTGACTGCAGACCCTTTGATGTAGAAAAGACCATGTGGTCGAACAATGAGTTGTAAAAGGCTCCTTACTATACCTTTATGGAATCCTACACTCACCTGACGAAGGAGGAAGCCTCTGAAAGCTTGTGATTTCAAATAAAACTGTTGGACTATAACATGGTGTTGTAAGACTCCTTACATTTGTCCACCCCAGTCCATCAACGGCATCTCCACATCATTTCTACACCCAGACATTCTTAATGGTCCTTGCATCTCCAATTTTGATTGCTTCAATGGCTTCAAATCCATTCCTTATACAATTTGACCATATGCTGGGTGCAACACTCTTTGATGTTTTACAAATCCCAGTTCTTTTTAACAGATTACCAGATAGGAATGAGAGGCCCATACTTTTTTCACACCTATCATTGCTTTCCTGATCCGAAGTCTTTGATGTATGTCCTTGTTGCCTTTTCTTACATTACCCCCTGCTGTGTTGAAAAGATTGTGCTTCCAAAAGCCTGTGTTTTGAAAGCCTGACAACGTTTTAAGCTCAATATTATCCATCTAGCTTGTTTATTTAATAATTTAGATACCTATTCACAGTACAATGTCTTCAATCCCGAAACTCATTCTTCTCCAATGCCATCAGCGTCAGTGAGGGAAAAACAGGATTTGCAAGAACACAGTTTACCACATCACTGTGTTTGCAGGTTGTCAAGTGTCTTTGTTTAAAAAGGGTACAGTTAACCCTTTCCTTCAAATATCTTTTGTTAAAGGGATTTTGAACCCCACAGTACTTATCCAATTCCCTTTTAAAGGACATGATTGAATCCTCCTCCACCACCCTTTCAGGCAGTGCATTCCAGATCATAACCACTCACTGCGTAAAAAAGTTTTTCCTCATGTCACCTTTGGTTCTTTTGCCAATCATCTTAAATCTATGTCCTTTGGTTTTTGAACAGTTTCTCCCTAGCTACTCTGTCTAGCCCACTCATGATTTTGAATTGATTGATTATCACTGAATTAATTGATTATCATTGATTGATAAATACACTGGGATCTATCAAAGTGATGGATAAACTCACTGGGATCTATCAGAGGGATTGATAAACTCACTGG
The DNA here is from genome assembly GCF_035084215.1 of Heptranchias perlo. Lineage (NCBI taxonomy): Eukaryota > Metazoa > Chordata > Chondrichthyes > Hexanchiformes > Hexanchidae > Heptranchias > Heptranchias perlo. The sequence goes on from NC_090327.1 coordinate 109,123,341, forward strand.
GATCTATCAGAGGGATTGATAAACTCACTGGGATCTATCAGAGGGATTGATAAACTCACTGGGATCTATCAGAGGGATTGATAAACTCACTGGGATCTATCAGAGGGATTGATAAACTCACTGGGATCTATCAGAGGGATTGATAAACTCACTGGGATCTATCAGAGGGATTGATAAACTCACTGGGATCTATCAGAGGGATTGATAAACTCACTGGGATCTATCAGAGGGATTGATAAACTCACTGGGATCTATCAGAATAATGAATAAGCACACAGTGACCAATCAGAGGGATTGATAAATACATTGGGACCAATCAGAGTGATTGCGAAGCATTCTGGATCCTTTCAGAGTGACTGATAAACATACTGGGACTTCTCAGATGGATTGACACACACTGTTAAACCTATCAGAGGGACTGGTAAACATACTGGGACCTGTCAGATGGATTGACACACAGTGTTAAACCTATCAGAGGGATCGATAAACATACTGGGACCTGTCAGATGGATTGACACACAGTGTTAAACCTATCAGATGATGTGGAGATGCCGGTGATGGACTGGGGTTGACAATTGTAAACAATTTTACAACACCAAGTTATAGTCCAGCAATTTTATTTTAAATTCACAAGCTTTCGGAGGCTTCCTCCTTCCTCAGGTGAACGATGTGGAAATGAAATCCTCGAAATGAAATCGCATTTATAATTCACAGAACAATGCTTGGTGATTACAGACAGTTTTTTCAACTGCCCGTTGCCAAGGCAATCAGTGTGCAGACAGACAGGTGTTACCTGCAAGTTCTCAAATATACAAATCACCAAAAAAAACAACAAACAAAAAAAAAAGAGATAGAGAGGTAGAAACATAGAAAAGACAGCAACTGACCCGTTATATTAAAAACAGATAACATTTGTTCGCTGGTGGGGTAACGTGTAGCGTGACATGAACCCAAGATCCCGGTTGAGGCCGTCCTCATGGGTGCGGAACTTGGCTATCAATTTCTGCTCGACGATTTTGCGTTGTCGTGTGTCTCGAAGGCCGCCTTGGAGTACGCTTACCCGAAGGTCGGTGGATGAATGTCCATGACTGCTGAAGTGTTCCCCGACTGGGAGGGAACCCTCCTGTTTGGCGATTGTTGCGCGGTGTCCGTTCATCCGTTGTCGCAGCGTCTGCATGGTCTCGCCAATGTACCATGCTCTGGGGCATCCTTTCCTGCAACGTATCAGGTAGACAACGTTGGCCGAGTCACAGGAGTATGAACCATGCACCTGGTGGGTGGTGTCCTCTCGTGTGATGGTGGTATCTGTGTCGATGATCTGGCATGTCTTGCAGAAGTTACCGTGGCAGGGTTGTGTGGTGTCGTGGACGCTGTTCTCTTGAAAGCTAGGTAATTTGCTGCGAACGATGGTCTGTTTGAGGTTGGGTGGCTGTTTAAAGGCGAGTAGTGGAGGTGTGGGGATGGCCATAGCGAGGTGTTCGTCGTCATTGATGACATGTTGAAGGCTCTGGAGAACATGGCGTAGTTTCTCCGCTCCGGGGAAGTACTGGACGACAAAGGGTACTCTGTTGGTTGCGTCCCGTGTTAGTCTCCTGAGGAGGTCTATGCGATTTTTTGCTGTGGCCCGTCGGAACTGTCGATCGATGAGTCGAGCGTCATATCCCGTTCTTACTAGGGCGTCTTTCAGCGTCTGTAGGTGTCCATCGCGTTCCTCCTCGTCTGGGCAGACCCTGTGTATTCGCAGGGCCTGTCCATAGTGGATGGCCTCTTTGACGTGGTTAGGGTGGAAGCTGGAAAAGTGGAGCATCGTGAGGTTGTCCGTGGGCTTGCGGTAGAGTGAGGTGCTGAGGTGCCCGTCTTTGATGGAGATTCGTGTGTCCAAGAAAGAAACTGATTCTGAGGAGTAGTCCATGGTGAGCTTGATGGTGGGATGGAACTTGTTGATGTTATCTATCAGAGGGATTGGTAAACACAGTGGGACCTATGAAAGGCCTCGATAAACACACTGAGACCTATCAGAGGAATAGATATTTTCACTGGGACCTATCAAAGGAATGAATAAACACACTGTTACTAATCAGAGGGATTGATAAACACACCGGGATCTGTGAGAGGGATTGATAAACACACTCCGACATATGAGAGTGATTGATAAATAAAGTGGGCCATATCAGAGCGATTGCCAAACACAGTGGGGGCTTTCAGAGTGATTGATAAACACACTGGGACCAATCAGAGGGATTGATAAACACACTAGGACCTTTCAGACAGATTGATTAACACTGTGGGACCTATCAGAGTGTTTTATAAACACACTGGGACCTATCAGAGTGTTTTATAAACACACTGGGACCTATCAGCGAGATTGATAAACACATTGGGACCAATCAGGGGATTGATAAACACACTGTGGCCAATCAGAGGAATGGATAAACACACTGGGACCATTCAAAGGATTGATAAACACACTGGGACCTATCAGAGGGATTGATCAATACACTGGGAGCATTCAAAGGATTGATAAACACACTGGGACCTATCAGAGGGATTGATCAATACACTGGGAGCATTCAAAGGATTGATAAACACACTGGGACCTATCAGAGGGATTGATCAATACACTGGGAGCATTCAAAGGATTGATAAACACACTGCGACCTATCAGAGGGATTGATCAATACACTGGGAGCATTCAAAGGATTGATAAACACACTGGGACCTATCAGAGGAATGGATAAACACACTGCGACCTATCAGAGGGATTGATCAATAAACTGGGAGGTATCAGAGGGTTTGAAACACACTGGGGCCAATAAGAGGGATTGAATAACATACTGGGACCTAGCAGAGGGATTGATAAACACACTGAGACCAACAAGAGGGATTGATCAACGCACATGAACCCATCAGAGGGATTGATAAACACTCTGAATCCATTCTAAGTGACTGATAAACACACTTTTACCAATCAGATGGATCGATAAACTCACTGGGACTCAACAGATGGATGGTTAAACAACTGGGACCTATCAGAGCTACTTGCTTAAAAACTGATTAATCTTCAGCTTCTTCCAGTTCTGACGATGGGTCATCGACTTGAAAGGTTTACTCTGTTCCTTTCTCCACAGACGCTGCCTGACTTGCTGAATATTTCTAGCATTTTCTGTTTTTATTTCAGATTTCCAGCATCCAGTATTTTGCTTTTCATTATATCGATGCTCAGCATCTGTGCTTGGGTTTCTGACAGGAGTCATGAGCCAGGTGTAGAGGGGATACCACCTTTCTCCTAGGTGCTAGACTGACACCTCCAGGTATGGGTTAAAGACAGGGGGCATTGAGGACTAGTGCAGTAATGAAGGCATCATGACTACTGCCAGGAAACCGGGCACAGACCTGCATTCTTCACTGCCTGTGGGCACAGACCTACATTCTTCACTGCCTGTGGGCACAGACCTGCATTCTTCACTGCCTGTGGTCACAGACCTGCATTCTTCACTGCCTGTGGGCACAGACCTGCATTCTTCACTGCCTGTGGGCACAGACCTGCATTCTTCACTGCCTGTGGTCACAGACCTGCATTCTTCACTGCCTGTGGTCACAGACCTGCATTCTTCACTGCCTGTGGTCACAGACCAGCATTCTTCACTGCCTGTGGTCACAGACCTGCATTCTTCACTGCCTGTGGTCACAGACCTGCATTCTTCACTGCCTGTGGTCACAGACCTGCATTCTTCACTGCCTGTGGGCACAGACCTGCATTCTTCACTGCCTGTGGTCACAGACCTGCATTCTTCACTGCCTGTGGTCACAGACCTGCATTCTTCACTGCCTGTGGTCACAGACCAGCATTCTTCACTGCCTGTGGGCACAGACCTGCATTCTTCACTGCCTGTGGTCACAGACCTGCATTCTTCACTGCCTGTGGTCACAGACCAGCATTCTTCACTGCCTGTGGGCACAGACCTGCATTCTTCACTGCCTGTGGTCACAGACCTGCATTCTTCACTGCCTGTGGTCACAGACCTGCATTCTTCACTGCCTGTGGTCACAGACCTGCATTCTTCACTGCCTGTGGTCACAGACCTGCATTCTTCACTGCCTGTGGGCACAGACCTGCAGAACATTCAGGGAGTGAAACCCCTTCTTGTTATAAAACATGGCCAGTTATTGATGGGGAGAATGCAGGGCAACATACGTGCAGTCAAAGAGGCCTTGCACCTGGGGAAACCCGGAGATGTGTGCAAATCCAAGAGCTCTCTCCTCCTGATCAACAGTCTGCATTGGGAAGGTGATTTATTGCTGTCTCCTTGTGAAAAGGTCGTGTCCCACCTGCTTGATGGCCAGGTGGACAACAAACTGACTGATGTTGCTCATCCTCAGATATGGGGGTGGCGCCAGAGGACTGGGGAATTGCAAATGTTACACCTTTGTTCAAAAAGGGTGTAAGGATAAACCTAATAACTACAGGCCAGTCAGTTTAACCTCGGTGGTGGGGAAACTTTTAGAAACGATAATCTGGGACAAAATTAACAGTCACTTCGACAAGTGTGGATTAATTAAGGAAAGCCAGCACAGATTTATTAAAGGCAAATCATGTTTAACCAACTTGATTGAGCTTTTTGATGAGATAATAGAGAGGGTAATGCAGTTGATCTGGTGTATATGGACTTCCAAAAGACATTTGATAAAGTGCCACATAATAGGCTTGTCATCAAAGTTCAAGTCCATGGAATAGAGGGGGGATGGAAAGCATGGATACAGAATTGGCTAAGTAATAGGAAACAGAGAGTAGTGGTGAACAGTTGTTTTTCGGACTGGAGGGAGGTGTACAATGGTGTTCCCCAGGGGTCGGTACAAGCACCATTGCTTTTTTTATATATATATTGATGACTTGGACTTGGGTATACAGGGAACAATTACAAAATTTGCAGATGACACAAAACTTATAAGGGTGGTGAACTGTTAGGATAGTGATAGACTTCAAGAGGACATAGACAGGCTGGTGGAATGGGCGGACACGTGACAGATGAAATTCATCGCAGAAATGTGTGAAGTGATACATTTCAGTGGGAAGAATGAGGAGAGGCAATATAAACTAAATGGTACAATTCTAAAAGAGGTGCAGGAACTGAGAGATCTGGGGATATATGTGCACAAATTGTTGAAGGTGGCAGGGCAGGTTGAGAAGGCTGGTAAGAAAGCATACGGGATTCTGGGCTTTATAAATAGAGGCATAGAGTACAAAAGCAAGGAGGTAATGATGAACCTTTATAAAACACTGGTTCGGCCATAACTGGAGTATTGTGTCCAGTTTTGGGCACCGCACTTTAGGAAGGATTTGAAGGCCTTAGAGAAGGTGCAGAAGAGATCTATCAGAATGATTCCAGGGATGAGGGACTTCAGTTATGTGGATGGACTGGAGAAGCTGGGGCTGTTCTCCTTAGAGCAGAGAAGGTTGAGAGAAGATTTGATAGAGGTATTCAAAATCATGAAGAGTCTGGACAGAGTAGATAGAGAGAAACTCTTCCCATTGGCGGAGGGGTCAAGAACCAGAGGACATAGATTTAAGGTGATGGGCAAAAGAACCAAAGGTGACATGAGGAAAAACCTTTTACACAGCGAGTGGTTGTGATCTGGAATGCATTGCCTGAGTGAGTGGTGGAGGCAGATTCAATCGCGGCTTTCAAAAGGGAATTGGATAAGTACTTGAAGGGAAAAAATTTGCAAGGCTACGGGGATAGGGCGGGGGAATGGGATTAGTTGGATTGCTCTTGCAGAGAGCTGGCACAGACTTGATGGGCCAAATGGCCTCCTTTCATGCTGTAACTATTTTATGATTCTATGATTATATGATATCACCTGTTGCAGCTTGGAATGAGCCTGTGGCTTAGAAGTTGAGAGCCACCGTAACCTTCACAGCCACAGGCAGCACTGTGTGTGTTCTGGTATTTGGCTCCAATTTCTGCTGCAACATGTGACATAGGTCAGTGACTGTCTGTCTGCTGAAGTGCGGCCTCCTCATACACTGCTCCTCTGCCACGTTGAGGTCAGATATCCTGTTGCAAAACACTTGCATGCCGGAAGGCCTCCTTCGCCCTCTTCTGTAAGCTTCCACAGGTCTGTGCTATTGTTCTTGCTGCTGCTGCCGCTGCTGTGGTGGCCTCAATGGTAATCCCAGCAACATTCCCATCTTTTCCAGTACTCCTGCAGCCAATGAAGTAAAACCGTGCAGCTGCAGCCAAAGGTCAGCTCTCCAACAGCTCTGTCGAATCAAAACTACCAAAACTCAGTCAAAAGAGCCGAAAAATGGCTCCAAAAATCCCCAGCACCAAAAAAGAAATGATTCTTAATGGAGGTGCAGATCCCTTTAAATATCACTGCTTCAGCCCACTTCCTGAATGTTCACGTGCCGTGTTTTTCTGGGCGGTCACAAGAATTAGTGAAACAAAAGCTCCCAGTGAACAATTTCCCAAAAGGGCCCTAATATAAGCGCAGGGCTCCAATTTACATACTTCAATGAGGCCAGCGTTCATTTCAGGAGGCAGCCAGGAATATCTAAGGAATGCCTTAACAAATATGACGCCCATCGCTTTTTATGTGCACTTCAGGTGCGGGATGCCTCGCCATGAAATTGGTACGCGGAATGCCAATTTTGCACCAAAATACTTGGTGAAATGCACCCCTATGGCACTTGATGAACTTATCCATATTCTGTCTCTTAAATGTTTTGTATCACTGCTATGTGGCAACTCTGTTGCAACTTCCTTTTGTTTCGCAGCTTTCACATGAACTTTATTACGCTTGTCTGAGCAGATGGTGCCCCTTTGCTGAATCAACACTCTGGCATCCTTGCAATCAACACCTGTAAACATCAACCACCTTTCACCCAGAACATTCTTTCCTCTCTGATAATTATTCAATGTTGGGAGTCTGTCGGTTTAAAGGTCTACAGACCCTTCTAATACATCGAATCACAACATTTCCCACAAAGGCATTTGCTCAAATACTCCAGACACTGATTAGTTATTTTAAAATATTATGTTTAAAACTAGTTATTTATGCTTCTTAAATGAAAAATTAAACTTTCACACTTAAAAAAAACAACGCAAAGCATTGACAGTATTAAACTAGCAAAGTTCATCAAATTCTGCTGTTACCCTGATTAACCATTTCCATTATGGTTTAATAAATCCTTCCAATGTTATTATCCAACATTAGCAAAGAGAAACTTCATAGGATTAGCAGACCTGAACCTGTGATTAGCACTTAAAAGGGTTAACATAACCATTCACTTCCCAAAGAGAGTTGAATTATACAATAGTTTCATTATGCATAATTTTGTAATCTTCAGAAACAGGTTTTTAAAAACTCATATCTGTCAGAGACAGAACCCTTTAATATTGCTGCCAATGTGGATTCTTCATAAAGACACAGTGTGTAACTGTCAATGATGTTTATTACTCCAATGAATGTTTCAATATAAAGCATCAAGATACTCTTTGCACATCCCTCCGGTACTTAAAACTGGCATTTTTATTTCAAATGAGCCTCAGGGCATGGGGAGTTATGAAAACTGATAAACTCTAATGCTTTCATTGTAAGTAGTTTTTGAACATAGAAAGTCATCATTAACTGAAACAGGAAACAGATTCCAGCAGCCTCTTGGTAATAACTGTTGAAACAGATATTGTCATTCCAATTATTATTGTTTTAATTGTACTGCAATTGTCTTCTTGCTAAGATTTTAATCTGTAGTGCCAGTCTGATGGAGCAGAATTTCTGGCTTGCTTTAAATCAGAATCTCTATTGTATCTTTACTCTGTGAAATTTTAGCTCGATCAATATATTGTGAATTTAAAATAAAACTCTGTTAGCTGCTTCCTGGAAGGACATTGTCTTTATGTGAGAGGAATGAGTAAAAGCAATACACATTTTTTTTAGGGGTGTATACATTACTGTGGGGGCAATGTACCTTGAGGGATGTCATTAAATGTTAATTGCATTGGGAATTCTCGCCTGGATTTGAAATGCTGGTTCCATGTAATGTTTGCAAGTACATAATGGTCACCAAGTTGTTCTCTAGAAGAAGCTATTTGACATGCAAGTCAGGTGTTAGAAGACAACAAGATCATACCACAAACCAGAAGTCGGCAGTTCACACTATCTAAAATCTAATGAGAGCACTTTTAAACGTGTTGTGTGATATGCCTTCTTTGATCTGGAATGTCAAAGTTCTGCTTAGAGAAGTATAAGCATGACAGCTATTCCCTATTCAGCAGTTCTAAGTTCTCAAGTTACAATAAAAGAAGATTTTGAACATTTTCTTATTTGCGAGACAGTTTAAAATATTGTACCTACTAAGCATCTGCTTTGCTGATTATTATGCTGTATATCTTTTGTTTTTCTGTAATCTTATTCCTTGTAAATAAATTTAACTTGTAGCTTCAGCTGGAATGTTATAGTTTGAAAGTGTGATGTTTTTCTGGCTTAGACAAAGGTCAGGAGGTGGGCAACTTGTGCAATCTCCAATGTGAGATAGCTTCTAAAAGGGTAATCGTTAACCCCATGGCACGGTACTCCTGTTCACAAAACACAAAAGGCTGTAGATTTCATGGTGCCCATGAAAGCTGAATTTACTGTGAACATGAATCAAGAGAGCCAGGCGAGAGGCTAGAATGTAACAGCCAGAACAGTCTAAAATAAAGGCAATAATACAATACAAGCTGTGATTTTACAGGCCCTGTTTTACATTTTATGTGAACTGTATACTGTAAACTGTATAACTGTTACACTGGTAATTCTTTCTGTGTGCAATTTTACATTTTGAAATGCATCAGAAGTACACCCCACTTTAAAAATCTCTCAGTTTATGCGACTGAAAAACAAAGGCTATACATCCAATGTTTTTTTTGATGTTGATTTCAGTAGGAAATCTGCTTTTGTAGCAGATTAAAAGTAAAAATGATTTTGGCATAAGCGGGTAATTCCACGATTTAGTGTTCGTGTTGGGTTTATATAGGATATTGTCATATAACCCCATTGCCCTTATGTGGAGGACAATTCTGGCCCCTTGCGCATTCCTGATTTTCATCTCTTCACCATTGGCGGCTGTGCCTTCAGCGACCTAGGCTCTAAGCTCTGGAATTCCCTCCCTAAACCTCTCCACCTCTCTACCTCTCTCTCCTCCTTTAAGGTGCTCCTTAAAACCTACCACTGACCAAGCTTTTGGTCACCTGTCCTAAAATCTCCCTATGTGGCTTAGTTTCAAATTCTATTTGATAATGCTTCTGTGAAGCGCCTTGGGATGTATTATTACATTAAAGGTGCTACATAAATGCAAGGTATTGTTGTTGTTCTATTATAGGATATTATCATGCATCTTTTACCTCTAATACAAATTTGAGGACTAGGAAACATTGTAACATCTGGTTAATACTCTTTATTAAATCAAGTCAATGAGATAATAAAACAATAAAACAACCCTTTACATGCAATGCATATGAGATCTAGGTACCAATACATACACCAAGGACTCCTCAGGAGGTAGCAAGCATATTATCTTGAGTGCTTACGCTAGCCTTATAAAAGATTGGATCAATGTTCCCCAGGAGCTCCAGTGTGCTGCATCTTTTATAGGTTTAATTACATGGGACAAATGTGGGTACCATATGTCGTCATGTTCTGTGTGTATGCTGTTGGCATATGAGCCCGTTTAGTGGTAAGGTTAGCTGCTATCATTTGTTCTGCATTCCTTTGATGTCATAGGTTGTTTATTACACTCTGGACATTCCACATTTGAGCGTTCATTAGTTCTTTGTAGAATTTGAAGTCTTATCTCTCCCCAGTACACCCACTATATCTATAATACAACCCAATTAATATCAGTTTACTCTCTACAGTCTCCTTGACTGATTTACTATATGCATACGATCATTCTTATCTCTTCTTATGGACAGTTAATGAGGTAATGTCTCACTGCTCCAGGCCTAACCTTGCATAGCCATTGCAACCACTGCAGAATCAATCTTTAATATGTGGATATATATTTTATATTAACACAAGCTTACTATGGCTATTCTACCTGCTACATTACCCAGCGCAGAAGCCATGCTCATCGGGAGCATAGGCCGGAGATAAAACAACGTTGTAACCCAATTTTTCCAGTCTATGATCTCCGAGTTCAGCTCCATGTGTAATGTAGATGTTGACTACTGTAAAGCCTATTCCTAGCTAATTATCATACTAGAATCGATCAAGTATGTGCTTTGTGGTTTTTTTAATCCCATGAGCATTAAAAGATCTTCCAAATCATGTTCTTTTCCTTCATGCAACATCTTTTGCCCTTGTCAATTTTTCTACCCTCCTTCTTATGAAAGTGCAAACCATTTTCAGGTATACAGTTCTACAGAGGCCAGCTAGCCATACCCAAGTGGTCATTATTCATATGTAATCTGAAAAGCAGGTATTGGCAGGAGATTGTATGCTCCTTTCCATCCCATTCAACATAGATGTTGGGCATTTACATCTCAGCATCGAAAAATGTGATCATGCAATTAGGCAAGGGGAGAGATTCTGAGCTAAGGTGTATGATAATCAGCAATCTCCTCATATTACTCACTGAATGTCACCCCCTAATGAAGTTCATTTGATGCGGCTTCATGCACTGAGATAACAGTGACGGATACCTCGTAACCAACCTTAGTTACAACCTTGATATCACAATTCAGGAAATAAATTGGGTTATGGGAAATGAAATTGAAAGGGCTCCGTTCTTCTTCTTCATGGCCAAGATCACTGCAATGCAAACTGTGACTTGCTGAAGGACACAAAGTAGGAGTGATGAAGATTATGCATGCCTATTGTAATAAACCTGGCTAACCATCAGATGCAGGGGACTTGTCTCCTGTTGTCAACCATTTCATCCAAAGTAATTAAGTATCCAAAGATTATCCATTTAGTTCATAAAACTGGAGGACATTCCAACCCATGTAAATTTGCATCTAGTTCAGCTTCAGAGCATGATGTGAAAGCCAGTGTGGGCCTTACAATTTTAAGATTTGCTTCTATTATAGGTATGGATAAGTGGGATTCAAGATGAATCTTATTGGCTCCAAGAGTTGCAGTTCCACTGATCTGCAGTGTTTATTGTTGTACTTAGTGCCTCTCCATTTTGCCTGAGAATAAAGCAATACTTTCATGACAGAGACCCAATAATCTCTGAAACAATCGGTGTCAGAATCTTTGTGGTTATGCTTCATCACAGCAATCTGCTTGTTGGGTACTAATGAATGGGTAAGCAACAACATGGGCAGGGGATTTTTAACTTTGGCCCAAAACAGATGCAAAGTCAGCAATGTGCCTATGGTGCCTGCCCGAGTTCACAGTCAGAAGACTCAAACCAATTTCAGGTTCGGGCCTCATTTGAATTTTACTGGTGAGCTGCAGGAAATTGATCAGCTTCTGCACAGAGCTGTTGGCCCCACAAACATTTGAAAAAAACCTCCAAAAAAACTTGCCTTTTCCTGAGTGCACTCAGCAGGCCCTTGGCTGGTTAGGCCACTAAATACCGAATACAACTGGGGCTAACATGCTCCACCCAATTGTATATTAAAATTACAATCGGCATCCTACAACTGACGTATGAAGTGAGCCTTTGGCTTAGTGGTAGCATTCCTGTCAGAGTCAGAAGGGGCAGCTTTAAAAACAGTCCCAGCGAGCTCCAGCTCTGAATTCTGGTTTGACATTCAGCTAGATACCGGCAGGTGCAAAGATGGTTACTACTTCACATTATTCTCCAAGGGAAAAGTGTAAAGATACGAAAGCAAAAACCAACATATGGCCCCGATTTGCATATTTAAATGGCCTTACGCCTGTTTAGGGTGGGAGTGCTGGGCACTCATTTAAAGGCCTGCCTGAAAATCGAAATCAGGCGGGCAAATGGGTGTCGAAAGTGCGCACCAGATTTTCCTCTGCTAGCCGCCTGTTTTTCAGGTAAGAAACGCACGCCCAGCTGTTGAAAATTCCTCCCCTCCCCAACACTCTGATTAAGGAAACCCTTGAAAGCAAAGGAGGATCACATTGTGAGAGATGGAACATAGTCATCCCTATAGAGCAGCCTTGCTGAGTTGAGCACAAAGACCGTATTACTTAAAATGTATTTAATATCAAATCATTGACTCTTGGTCGGAATTTAGACAGTACCCCCTCAGGACATGTTTGAAAAATAAAAGAAAAACACTTATGTAACTCTTAAAAATCATTGGTGCTTCTGCAAAGTAGATGAACTATAGAACTTCATGAGAACATATTCTGATATATAATATGAATCTAGATGGAGCAGAGTAGCACATAATGTACACTATAGAGCAGACAAATGCATAATTGATGTACTCAGTGGAAAAAATCCATATTAATTGTCGACAAGAAAATTTGGCATATCACTATGTCGCTTAACTTCTCATATCATATAACATTATCATATTCAGATCTTATAAAAGTGCTACTTCTTCACTTTGGAGTGAAGGTGGTTTCAGACAAAATCATTTATTGGGAATTCCCATACCTTTCCATTCTTTTATTGGTACTAGTCAAGTTCCTGGGGGAGGAGGGAGGGTGGTCAAGACCAAGTGTAGTCTTCAGGTCCAGCAGGGTTAGAGGAACAGGTTGTGTAGATGTAATTCAGTCCCCATTTTAAAGTCATACAGTCTGTCATTTTTCTAATCCATTCTAAATTCCGACGTCCAAATTTGTAAATGGAAACTAGACTTATTGCCTGTACACTATTAGGTTTCCTAACTGTTTAGTAATATTTCAGCCATTCTGCATTGTTGAGTGATTTGTTGCATTTCTCCACATTTGCAGCAATCAAAAGCAAGTATATGAAAGAAAGAACGAACTTGCATCTATATAGCACCTTTCACAACCGTCCCAAAGAAGTACTTTTGAAGTGTAGTTACTGTTGTAATGCGGCAGCTAATTTATGCAGAATAAGGTCCCACAAACAGCAATGTGATAATGACCAGATAATCTGTTTTAGTGATGTTGGTTGAGGGATAAATGTTGGCCAGGATACCAGGGAGAACATTCCTGTTCTTCTTCAAAATAATGCCATGGGATCTTTTTGAGTCCGCCTAAAAGGGCAGACAGGGCCTCAGTTTAACTTTTCACCTGAAGGGCAGTATCTCCAACAGTACTGCACTGGAATGTCAGCCTAGATTTCATGTTCAAGTCTCTGGAATGGGACTTGAACCCACAACCTTCTGACTCAGAGGCAAGATTGTAACCAACTGAACCACAGCTGAAACTGTGGGGCCCAGTGATGTACATATTGCAGGTGTAGCACTTTGAAGTATGATGGCAATATACTAGACAAAGCGTAATTACATAGGCAAGTACAAACTTTGCCTTTCCTTCATACAACCAACTCAAAAGGTGTAAATGTGAACTAATAACTGAATTTTTGTTGCCAATCTCCTCCAATTAATTTTGCTAGAGTTTTTCACGATTGGGCCTGAACAAGGCCTTAAACATCATTAACAAGCAATGTTTTTATTGATAGCTTTAGGAAATGTGTTTTGGCGAGGGAACAAGACTAAATAGCAGTAAAAATGAATGAAAAGCCCATTATTGTTTTTTGCCGTAATTACTCCACTGCTCAACTAACATTTACTTTTCATTATGGCCAATATTTTCCTGTGTGTGAAACTTAGCCTTCTACTTTCGAATATTAGAGTTTAACAACTGTCGTTTATTGTGACAAACCAGGCTCTACTAGTTGCCTAAAGCTTTGGAAATGCTTTCAATTTAGCTTTGCAGCTTCAAGAATATGACACATCGGCTGATTTTACATTGGGTTTAAATGAAGTGCTAGGGCTGCGGGTGTGTGGGTCTAGTGCTGCCAGTGGCAAGTTCAAAGTAATCTTACCAGATGTTGTTAAGGTTGGGTCTTCCCAGCCGCCGGCCTTAGCAAATCTGGTAAGTTATTTTCTTATTTGTTCTTGGGATGTGGGCAACGCTGGCAAGTCAGTATTTATTGCCCATCCTTAGATACCCTGTGGGCATTATAAGTCTACCACTTAGTGTAAAATTGGAATCATCTGTAGGCCAGATCTAGTAGTTTCCTTCCCTGAAAAACATTAGTGAACCAGTTGGGCTTTTACAACAATCCAGCAGCTCTCATGGTCCTTTACTGGTGTTAGCCCAAAAATCACCACAAATTCAATTTCGTAACTTGTTATATTAGAATTTGAATTCATGACCTCTGCGATGCTAGCCCAATACCATAAGCATCCGGCTACCATGGTGTTACCACTAGCTGCATAAGACTAGTGCCTCAGGGGCCGATGGGACTATCAGGTCACTGAACCAATATAAAAGCAGCTACTGAGGCCCCAAAATTTTGGCTATCATTTTGGTTGACAGGGATACTAATTCAGAAATTGAGTCCAAAAAAGCAAGATATTTGCTGAGGTAAGTGGAATCATGGATAAGGAGATGGGGGTGGGAGGGGAAAGAGAGCCGAAATCAACTGGAACACAGTCTCTTTCAACTCAGAAATCAGGCATTTGAATAGAACTGTCAAATTCAATCCTTTGTTACAGCTTTAAATGAGCAATGCTTATGTTTCAGGTCATTAATTAACCAACATGGCCTGATAATGGAGTTTATCTTGAAACATAACTCATCGAGACATCCTTACTTTTTAACACGTTAAAATTTGTACAGAAAAATATATGTTGTAGTAATATGATGTCAAAGGCAAAGAGTGATTGTGGATAGTGATGTGCGTGTCATCAGGAGCTCAAAACCCCAGTGTGAAGATGAATTACCATTTTTCAAGCGGGCTAGGCAAAGGAGCTATGGGGGGAAATTGGACCACGGTGCGCCCATTTTACGTCCTTTAAATAGGCGCAACGAGATCCAATTTCAGAGACCAACGTCCTGCGCCCCAAGGACGCCTGAAAAACGTCCAACAACAACTTGCATTTATAAAGCACCTTTAACTTAGTAAAACGTCCAAAGTGCTAACTCGAAATTGGGTTGGGGGCCACTTTTCAGGTGTCCGGAGTGGCCACCTAAAACAGGTGGGGCGCTAAATTGGGCCATGTAGCGCCCGTTGTTTCGGCGCTACACAGCCTCTCTGACATCCAAGATGGCGTCTTGGATGCACATGCAAGCGTGATGCAGTGTGATGTGTGCCGGACGCCATCTTGGTGTAGGAATTTGCGCAGGTGCAGATAACAAATGCTGGAATCATGTAAAGTAGGGAGAAAATAGCTTCAATCAGTGTGCAATGCTGCTTTAAAGTGATTGACACCATTTTGGGACTCAACGCTCAACTCAACGCTCAGTCTTAACCCTGACCATCTGAATGTGTCTTAGAGTGCCTGAAGGACCCTCCCATCGGCGCTATTTAGAGGGACCATGCAGGATTTACATGTTAGTGGCTGGATTATTGCCTCTGGCTACCGAGACATTTGTAACTGTTTTTGGAGATCTCCTAGACTTGAATACTAGGACGCAAGGACATAGCCTAACATTTAGAGCCAGGATGTGCAGGAGTGAAGTTAGGAAATGGTTCTACACGCAAAGGGCAGGAGACGTTTGGAACGCTCTTCTACAGACGGCAGTTGATGCTAGCTCACTGGTGAATGTTAAATCTGAGATTGATAGATTTCTGTGAACCAAGGGTATTAAGGGATATGGTGCTAAGGCAGGTATATGGAGTAAGGTCACAGGTCCACCATGATCTCATTGAATGGTGGAACAAGTTCGAGGGGCTAAATGCCATGGCCACTTGCTGCTTCTTGATATGTGCCACCTTCTACTGCAAGAAAGCGGGACGTGTGCCTGGGTGATGTGCCTGTCATGGTTGAATAGCTGCCAGTGTGTGTGGCCTGTGAGTTGTGGGTGGGCGGTTTGAAACAGTGGTAATGTGTAAGGGTGAGAGGAAGCATCTGATTGGAAGAGTTGAGTACTGATGGAAAGAGTTTGTTGGTATGTGGGTGATGGGGGGTTGTAGTGCGTGGTGCAGTTGGTAGGTGACGCCATTTGACAGTTGACGTCACTCACCTTGACCACTCATGTCAAAGCATTGAACTTCTTCCTGCACTGCATCCATGGTCATGATGCTGTGCGCCTGGCATTGACTTCATCCCACACTGCCTCCCACTGCCTTTTGAATATATGTCTGGAGGGCCTCTTGCCCCCCCCCCCCGCCCCCCACCCCCTGCAGATAGCGGGTGTCCCTCCTTCTGTCCACGTCTTGCACCCAAGATCTCTAGTGAATCAGCAGAGAACCTTGGTGCTTTCACTCTCACAGGCCTGGTACCAACTCAGATCGGCAGATTGGTGAGGTCTGGTGTGCAGATTGGAGGATGTGGGATTTAGTAATGCGCAACCTTTATTCAATGTTTTAACATAACTCATAAGTGTGTAAGCATAGGGATGGGATCTGTATCTGTGTTTTACATGTGTGATGTCCGACCTCTGTTCAGTCTCCATGCAGACAGTAGACTGTTATTTTCAGCAAATAACAGGTACCAGCTACCTTTAAGAGATTTCCAAGAAACATCTTCCCTTTAAGAGATTGAGCTCCCTCTGGTGGTAGAAAGTGTGAATTGCATTGATTCCACCTGCAAGGCCTGGAAAGGAACGCTGATTGCAGGTAAGTGCTCCCTTGGGTCCAAACTTGCGTCATGCCTGCGCAGGGTCCGTCGGGCGCAGGGCGGTAGCGCATCGCGCTAACAATGCCCAAAATGGACCCTTATCGAATGCTTCCCCCGTGGCGTCTGAAAACTGGCTTAAACGAATTTCTAATTCCCGTAAATTGATTCAGAATGTAATTGTGTTTGAAGAGGATCAGTAACCTGCGACGTTCCTCATCTAGAGACTGAGAGAAAGAAACGATCGTAGAGGAGAGGAGCCCTTGATGGCAGCCGCCCACATTATTTTTGTGGAACCCAGAGGCGCAGTCCTGCTTCTTCTGACCCCACAACTAGGTGGAGCATGCACGGCACACACTCAATTCATTTGTACCTGAAATTTGCAATTAGGGTTCTACAACTCGCGTAGGACCCAATTTGCATATTTAAGCAGTCTTATGCCCATTACTGGTGGGCGGGCTCCTCACCCATTTACAAGTCCACATGAATATTGCAGTTTCCTCCTCCACATGGCGATTTTCAACAGCTGGCCGCCCGTTTCTCAGGCGCAGAACAAACAGCTGTGAGTTGAATTTCTCAATTGACAAGTAGGATGCAAAGACGCACTGCTACTGTGGAATCTGGTAGGACTTTGGTTTTAAGGATATGTCCATCCATATGCATTGCAGAGTAAATTGTTACACAAAAGCTGTTCTCAGGTAGAATACTTAAACATGTAAATAATTTCACCAAATTACTAATCCCCCTTCACTGTCTCCCAGCAATCAATTGTTAATTATCTGCAAGCTCATATTGTAAATAAGGCATCCACTGTGGTTTCATTGTAATCATTTAGCTTCATACTGATGATAGTAGACCATCTGGAGTGACATAACCAGTACAGATATTAATACGTACTTCACCATTGTGATCCAGGATAATGAAGAGACATAAATGCAGGGCCTTTTCTCTGCTACATGTAGACAGTGCCTCAACAGACAAATCTGCTGTTGAATCAAATATTTCCAACTGATGGACCTTCACAGGGCATTCTTCATGCTCACAGATTGATACTGAAGCATAAATAACCTTGTAAAGAAAAACACCTCAGCTACCATGAGCGGCGTTTGACCTTGCATTTTCTGAAGAATTCTTGAAGGCACAGCATGCAGGAAATGTTCAGCTCAGTGTGACAGTGGGTGAACTCTGTCTTGCCTTCAAAACTGTGATCGGAAACATTAATAAAGTTCTATTCTGGTACCATTGAAATCGATAGCACTTGAAAAATGCAACCAACTTCGCAAACCAACTTGGGACAATTAATTGAAGATGTTAGTTAAAAAAGAACATATATGGCTGCCATCTATATATTATTGAAGGTCCTACATATAGCATGCATATTTTGGCCACAAACATTATTTTCTGTGATACTTTTCACGTCAACATTTAAAATGGGAAAGGTGTATGAAAACATTTATAATGGAAAAACTGAATGCAAACATTTTATAATGGGTAAACTGTATGTAAACAGTGGCCTCTGATGCTCATTGACAAACCACTCAAATTACTCAATAGTTCTTGAAAAAACTTTCATCCACCATTTTTTTTCAGTAATTTAAATTTATTAATTTAAGTTTTTACTTCAAGGCCTCAGCTTGGATGTGCTTACCTCACATCAGTTGGAATGAGGATTCAGAATGCATAGATGTGATTGAGCATGTGCAATAACAGGATTTCCCAACATACAACCTGTATATCAATAGGAGTTTATGAGACCCTCGTCCTGTGGGGATTTGAAAATGTGTTTGCTTTTTCCAAAAGATTTTGAAACAAACTGGAGATTGGATTCTCAAAACTTTATCTCTGACAAATGATTAGCAAATATTTATTATGAACTGCTCAGGTAGGCAACACCTGAGATTAGCAGCACTTGTACATGATTTCTTTGTTGATGGTTAGCAAGGTAAACAAAGAATCATAGAATGATTATAGCACAGAAGGAGGCCATTCGGCCCATCTAACCCATGCCGGCTCTTTGTAAGAGCAATCCAGTTAGTCCCATTCCCCCGCTCTCTCACTGTAGCCTTACATATTTTTTCCCTTCAAGTATTTATCCAATTCCTTTTTGAAAGCATTGATTGAATCTGTTTCCACCGCCTTTTCAGATGCATTCCAGATCAAAACTAAAAAAGTTTTTCCTAATGTCGCCTTTGGTTCTTTTGCCAATCACCTTAAATCTGTGTCCTCTGGTTCTCGACCCCTCCGCCAATGGGAACAGTTTCTCTTTATTTAACTTATCTAAACCGTTCATGATTTTGAACACCTCTATCAAATCCCCTCTCAACCTTCTCTGCTCTAAGGAAAAAAACCCAGCCTCTCCAGTCTTTTTTTTATTCGTTCATGGGATGTGGGCATCGCTGGCAAGGGCAGCATTTATTGCCCATCCCTAATCGCCCTTGAGATGGTGGTGGTGAGCCGCCTTCTTGAACCGCTGCAGTCCGTGTGGTGAAGGTTCTCCCACAGTGCTGTCAGGTAGGGAGTTCCAGGATTTTGACCCAGCGACGATGAAAAAATGACGATATATTTCCAAGTCGGGATGGTGTGTGACTTGGAGGGGAATGTGCAGGTGGTGTTGTTCCCATGTGCCTGCTGCCCTTGTCCTTCTAGGTAGTAGAGGTCGCGAGTTTGGGAGGTGCTGTCGAAGAAGCCTTGGCGAGTTGCTGCAGCGCATCCTGTGGATGGTACACACTGCATCCACGGTGCGCCAGTGGTGAAGGGAGTGAATTTTTAGGGTGGTGGATGGGGTGCCAATCAAGCGGGCTGCTTTGTCCTGGATGGTGTCGAGCTTCTTGAGTGTTGTTGGAGCTGCACTCATCCAGGCAAGTGGAGAGTATTCCATCACACTCCTGACTTGTGCCTTGTAGATGGTGGAAAGGCTTTGGGGAGTCAGGAGGTGAGTCACTCGCCGCGGAATACCCAGCCTCTGACCTGCTCTTGTAGCCACAGTATTTATGTGGCTGATCCAGTTAAGTTTCTGGTCAATGGTGACCCCCAGGATGTTGATGGTGGGGGATTCGGTGATGGTAATGCCGTTGAATGTCAAGGGGAGGTGGTTAGACTCTCTCTTGTTGGAGATGGTCATTGCCTGGCACTTGTCTGGTGCGACTATTACTTTCCACTTATCAGCCCAAGCCTGAATTTTGTCCAGGTCTTGCTGCAAATGGAACTGAACACTGTACAATCATCAGCAAACATTCCCATTTCTGACCTTATGATGGATGGAAGGTCATTGATCAAGCAGCTGAAGATGGTTGGGCCTAGGACACTGCCCTGAGGAACTCCTGCAGCAATGTCCTGTCTGCATTCAAATCTTTTCTGCACTCTCTCTAAGGCCTTTAGATCCTTCCTAAAGTGCGATTTCCAGATTTGGATACAATACTCCAATTGTGGCCGAATTAGTATTTTATAAAGGTTCAACATAACTTCCTTGTTTTTGTTCTCTAAAGCTCTGTTTATAAAGCCCAGGATTCCGTATGCATTTTTAACCACTGAACTTTAATTTCTGAACCTGTCCTGCCACTGTCAAAGATTTGTGCACACATTCCCCCAGGTCTCTCTGTTCCTTCACCCCCTTTAAAATTGTACCATTTAGTTGTTGTTGCCTTTCTGCATTTTTCCTGCCAATATGTGCCAAAACTTCACACTTCTCCACGTTAAATTTCATCTGCCATGTATCCGCCCATTCCACCAGCCTGTCTATTTCCTCTTAAAGACTATTACTATCCTCCTCACTGTTTACTACAATTCCAAGTTTTGTGTCATTTGCAAATTTTTAAATTGTACCCTGTACACCCAAGTCCAAGGCATTAAAATATATAAAAAAAGCAGTGGTCCTAGTACTATCTCCTGGGGAAAACCACTGTATACCTTACTCCAATCTGAAAAACAACTGTTCACCACCTGTTTCCTGTCACTTAGCCAATTTCATATCCATACTGCCACTGCCCCTTTTATTCCATGGGCTTCAATTTTGCTGACAAGTTGATTATGTGGCACTTTAGTGGCTCGAGGGGAATCAAGGGATATGAGGATCGGGCAGGAAAGTGGAGTTGAGGTCAAAGATCAGCCATGATCTGATTGAATGGCAGAGCAGGCTCGAGGGGCCATTTGGCCTGCTCCTGCTCCTATTTCTTATGTTCTTATGTTCTTATGCCTTTTGAAAGTCCATATACACAACATCAACCACATTGCCCTCATCAACCCTCTCTGTTACCTCATCAAAAAACTCAATCAGTTTAGTTGAACACGATTTGCCTTTAACAAATCCATGCTGGCTTTCCTTTATTAATCCACACTCATCCACGTGACTATTAATTTTGTCCCGGATTATCGTTTCCAAAAGCTTCCCCACAACTGACATTAAACTGACTGGCCTGTAGTTGCTGGGTTTATCCTTACACCCTTTTTTGAACAAGGGTGTAACATTTGCAATTCTCCAGTCCTCTGGCACCGCCCCCATAACTAAGGAGGATTGCAAGATTATGGCCAGCACCTCCGCAATTTCCACCCTTACTTCCCTCAGCAACCTAGGATGCATCCCATCCGGACCGGGTGACTTATCTACTTTAAGGATAGACAGTCTTTCTAGTACTTCCTCTTTATCAATATTTAGTCCATCCAGTATCTCAACTACCTCCTCTTTTATTGTGACTTTGGCAGCATCTTCTTTCTTGGTAAAGACAGATGCAAAGTATTCATTTAGTACCTCAACTATGCCCTCTACCTCCGTCATGGGTCTCCTTTTTGGTCCCTAATTGGCCCCACCCCTCTTCTTACTACCCATTTACTATTTATATTCCTATCGAAGTCTTTTGGATTCCCTTTTATGTTAGCCGCCAGACTATTCTCATACTTTCTCTTTGCCTCTCTTATTTACTTTTTCTCTTCTTCTCTGTACTTCCTATATTCAGCCTGTTTCTCATTTGTATTATCAACCTGACATCTGTTATACGCCCCTTTCTCTGCTTCATCTTACTCTCTATCTCTTTCGTCATCTAGGGAGCTCTGGCTTTGGTTGCCCTAGCTATCCCCCTGGTGGGAATGTAGCTAGACTCTACCTGAACCATCTTCTCTTTAAAGGCCATCCATAGTTTGATTACAGTTTTGCCTGACAGTCTTTGATTCCAATTTACTCGGGCCAGATCCATTCTCAACCCACTAAAATTGGCCCTACTCCAATTAAGTATTTTTACTCTGGATTGCTCCTTGTCCTTTTCCATAACTAATCTAAACTTTATGATACTATGATCACTGTTTCCTAAATGTTCCCCCACTGACACTTGCTCCACTTGACCCACCTCATTCCCCAGAACCAGATCCAGCAAAGCCTCCTTCCTCGCTGGGCCGGAAACACACTGATCAAGAAAGTTCTCCTGAACACACTTCAGAAATTCCTCTCTCTCTTTGCCCTTTACACTATTACTATCCCAGTCTATATTAAGATAGTTGAAGTCACCCATTATCATTACTCTGTTGCACCTTTCTGTAATTTCCTTGCAAATTTGCTCCTCTATATCCTTCCCACCAGTCAGTGGCCTATAGATTACACCCAGTAGTGCAATAGCGCCTCTTTGTTTCTTAACTCTAACCAAATAGATTCTGTCCTTGACCCCTCAAGGACATCCTCTCTCTCCAGCACTGCAATATTCTCCTTAATCAATTCTGCCACCCCCCCCACCCCCGTCCTTTATTTCCTTCCCTATCTTTCCTGAACACCATGTATCCAGGAATGTGTAGTACCCAATCCTTCTCTTTTTTGAGCCGGGTCTCTGTAATCACCATTACATCATATTTTCATGTGGCTATTTGAGCTTGCAGTTCACCAACCTTATTTACCAAGAGATTGCTTATGGAATGGATTTCTTTTTTCAGTCACTCGTCTCTTTATTTTGATTAAATAACGAGTTAAAACATCTCTTCTAAATGATTTTTGAGGCTTAAAGGTTTTTATAAAAATGTGCAAACTGCATTATCAATGAACTTTTGAGCATTATCTGGAGTAATTTTATTTGCTTCTAGAATTTTCTTATTTATTAATTTAAGACTTTATAAATTGGCAAATTCACTAATAGTGCACTAAAAGTTTATTTTCTGTTTGCGCTCCTGGCACAATGGGATATTGCACAACCCAGACTATGATTTTCCACCCATTAATTGAAGAAGAAAATTTACATTTAAATACTTTAAAATAGGAACATAAATTCAGGAATGGTTGATGATGAGAAAGTGGTGGGGAAGTGCCCAAGTGCGTAAAGGGTCCATGAATGGGTCAGGGGAGAATGTTGATGGGTGCTGCCTGATGCTCCAAAAGGTGCCAAGGACAGTTTGGGTCCCATTTCCTGCCCCATTACCCCATAAGGTGATTAGACCTATAAAACCCTAGATACATGAAATTATATAAAAGTAATGCCAAAAATTTGTATTTTGTGACAGTTTTTTAAACAGCAAACAGTTATTTTGCTTGTTACAATTTTCAGGTCTGCACCAGATATACTGTTAGGTTCATCATCAGCAGTTTCTTCCATAAGTGTATCTCATGCCCCTAACATTACAACAGTGACAACACTTCAGAAAAAGTAATTAATTGGCTGTGAAGCACTTTGTGACATCCTGAGGTCATGAAAAGTGCTATATCAATGGGAATTCTTTCTTTCTTAATAATCTGGAGCTCACAGCTGCTCAATATCTAGTCATATAATAGAACTGAGTGGGTCATATCAATGCAACCCCTTATTATGTGAACTGGATACCATAATCCTGCACGTGATGCCATGAGTCTCCAGAATTAAATGTAAATCAACAAGGCAGGTTTATTTACAATTATTAACTGAATGCGCAGAACATTTACAATAAATCACACTGTACTTCAACTTAATTTAGTATCATCCCTCATAATATGGAAAAAGAACAAAAGATGCCACACTGTTCATGTTAACAGCCTAAATATGCTTTTGCTAGTCAGCCTGAACCTCACTGGCTCTATCTTAGTGTATATGCTTTCGCCATATCTGCCACCCTCAACAGATCTTCTAAGAACTGAACTAGACCATATACTCCGCTGTTCTTTTGTTCTCTAGCTGGACAGGAACCCAGTAGTTTGATGTCTAGCCATCTCTCAGTTCTCCATGTCTAGGGTTTGACCAATAAGATGCCAATTATACCAGCGATATGCCTCACTAACTAATTTCCCCTCATTCTTTACCGCTATACTACCCAATTTCAGGTGGAATTGCAGAGGAGAATACAGCCCAATGAGTTTGGATGGGCAAAACAATTTCTGCTGTCATATGCTAATGTGGTATGCAAGAAGCATTATTCCACAAACTGGCTAGTCTGGTTCTAATACACAACTCCCAGCAATTGTGTTAAGTGAATTTACCTCAAAACAGCTAAATTTAACTCAATAGTAGCATTTTTATTTAAAGTACTTCCATGGCATCCTTGTTAAGCAGCAATTAATGAGGAACATGTAACGTTACTGCGGAGTTACACATTACATTGAATTTGCATAATTAAAGTCAGCATAAAAGCGACAGTGGGAACCAACAAAGTTTAATAAATGAAGGTAACTAATGGATGTTCTCAAAAAGAAGCGTTTTTATTGAACATAGCAGTATGGGTATGGCATAAAGTATCTTTTTGCAAGACAATGTGGAAGATGAAGAATAACAGCAACAGTAGCATATTATGGCCTGGGAGAATTATGGGCAGAGGAGACAAATCTCAGGGCATTCTACACTCAAAGCAACATGAGTATTACAGATATGTCAGATATCAGAACTTCAGTTAACCGGATACTTCAGTATGTGGACCTGCTGGCATTACCTGGCTGAGCTTCTGACTGTCCTTTAATGCACTGCTGGTTTTTAAGCTTTATTTTCCGGCTGTGTGGATGCGGGCCAGAAATCCACTTCTCCTGGGCTGAGGTCCAATTCCCTGCCGCTTCTGGATCTTATAGTGACCACTAACTTGGCCGCCGTTTTCTACGGAGTCTGTATTCTCTGCTGAGTCATCTCGATTCTAGTATCTGGTCTGCTGCTGAGTCCTCAGTTTTCTGCTCCTCAGATGGGAATTAATTCACTCTACGCTGAGCTAGCTCTGATCTGTTTCTGATGGTTCCCACCCTGCTCCAGATTCTGCTCCGCTGCTGCTGAGTGACCTTTGCTCTGCTGCTTTTTGCCAGCTTCCCGTTGTCGCTGAATCCATTCATCCCTCCACAGGTATACTGAGTCCATTAGTGTGTACTACTAATCACCAAGGCTACTAATCACCACCAGTGGATCCCTATGTTGCCCCACAATTGATTCTCCACACCTCTTCATTTTCCACTGAAATACCTCCAGCAGTGTGCCCTCTGATACTCTGCTCCTCACACAGCTCTTGATTCACTCACCTTCCACATGTGTCTCTGAATCTGGACACATGTTTGTCGATGCTCCAAGCTGATTCCACCTTATCTACGTCAACTTAACCATGGGAACTCTGACTTTAACTTTGGGCTCTCTCCTATTGCCTCCTCTTTATTCTATGTTTACTACTAGGATGTATCTATCCGAACCTTTGCCATGCCTATGCAACCTGAGTTTGGATGCTGCTTCGGACCAGAGCCCATCACTTCTACTTCCCTTTGTCTTCTCTTCTTTTTACCCATCTTGGGCCCTTCTCCTCTGCCTCTCCACAAACTTGTTACCCAATTATGCCTCCTTTCATTTCTCCCCTGTCAGGTACTTTGCCCCCCCAAATCCCTATCCCCAACACTTCACTACTCTGCGACATTCCTACTCTCCTGTTGCCATCCCACGCTTGACTTACTCTTGGAGAAGCCTACAGCCTCTATCGGCATTTTCCAAAGAGCCCACCGAGACACTCGTCACTGCTTCCTTATGAGCAGCAACTTAACTGCTCCATCCGGCTCTCTCTCCAAGCTTCCCGACTCTCTCACTGACCTTCCCACTCAACGCGCCCGCTGGGGATTGATCTCGCCAACCTCCTCCTGTCCCTCATCCCTCCCACCACTGACCCTGTAGAGTCTGCCTGTTCGAGGATGGATGTTCTTGCTTATAAGTTACTCCTCAAAGTAATAGGGTTAAAAGCATTTATTGTTGACGTTACATAAGAACATAAGAAATAGGAGCAGGAGTAGACCACATGGCCCCTCGAGCCTGCTCCTCTATTCAATCAGATCAAGGCTGATCTTCGACCTCAACTCCACTTTCCTGCCCAATCCCCATATCCCTTGATTCCTCTAGAGTCCAGAAACCTGCCTATCTCAGCCTTGAATATATTCAATGACTGAGCATCCACAGCCCTACGGGATAGATAATTCCAAAGATTCACAATCCTCTGAGTGAAGAAATTCCTCCTCATCTCAGTCTTAATTGGCCGACCCCTTATCCTGCGACTATGCTCCCTTTCAGCATCTACCCTGTCAAGCCCTCTCATAATCTTATATGTTCCAATGAGATCACCTCTCATTTTTCTAAACTCCAGAGACTATAGGCCCATTCTACTCAACCTCACCTCATAGGACAACTCTCTCATCCCAGGAATTAATCTAGTGAACCTTTGCTGCACCGCCTCTAAGACAAGTATATCCTTCCTTAGAAAAGGAGACCAAAACTGTACACAGTACTCCAGGTGAGGTCTCACCAAAGCCCTGTACAATTGTAGTAAGACTTCCTTAATGTTGTACTCCAACCATCTTGCAATAAAGGTCAACATTCCATTTGCTTTCCTAATTGCCTGCTCTACCTGCATGCTAACTTTTTGTGTTTCTTTTTCGAGGACACCCAAGTCTCTCTGAACACTAACATTTAATAGTTCCTCACCATTTAAAAAATATTCTGTTTTTCTATTCTTCCTACCAAAGTGAATAACCTCACATTTCCCCATGTTATACTCCATCTGCCACCTTCTTGCCCACTCACTTAACCTGTCTATATCCCGTTCACAGAGTATTAAGCATACAGTGATAACTAGTCTTGACAATAATTACACATACACTTAAGAGTACACTTATGGCAATACTTTGCAAGTTCACCAGAGAATTCACAAATTACAGTTCTCGAGCTTGAGGGGTTCATGGCTGATCAGGCTTCATTGAATTGTGAGATATTTCTAACACTCCTTCTTTTATACCTTTTTCCCGGTTACTTGAAAATCCACATGTTTCATAGCATTACCTAATTTAATTAGGTGTTCTCCCTCATTGATCACTGCAGTTTTAACAAGAATAACTCCCACAAATTTTGTTTTACAGATTAATGAAAAAAGGCCCCCTACAGGCGACGTTATCATTTGACCACATTACTTACGCAGATGCAGACCTATCCTGGTAGAACAGCCAAGAGATCTATGGGGCTAGGATAAAGAAAGCTTGTAGTTGAATCCTGATCAACTAAATGTATCTGTCTGGTGACTTTTAATTCCCACTGACCAACTGAACATTGAAACTCACTTAACAGGCAAAAGCTAAAAATTAATATAAAGAAAAAGAAAAGAACGACTTGCATTTATATAGCACCTTTCATGACCTCAGGACCATCCCAATTAAGTACTTTTGAAGTGTAGTCACTGTTGTAATGAAGGAAACATGGTAGCCAATTTCTGCACAGCAAGGTCCCACAAGCAGCAATGTGATAATGACCAGATAATCTGTTTTTTTTTAGTGATGTTGGTTGAGGGATAAATATTGGCCAGGACACCGGGGAAATCTCCCTTGCTCTACAACAAAATAGTGCCATGAGATCTTTGATGTCCACCCGAGAGGGCAGATGAAACCTCGGTTTAATGTCTCATCTGAAAGGCAGCACCTCTGACAGTGCAGCACTCACTAGAGTGTCAGCCTAGATTATGTGCTCAAGACTCTGGAGTGGGACTTGAACCCACAATCTTCTGACCCTGAGGTGAGAGTGCTACCACTGAGTCACAGCTAAGAAAGAGACTTCAAGACAATTTAATTAACCTTTTTCTTACATTACCGGTGGATCAACTATCACCACCCCTCTCCATATCTCTCTCCAGAATATCAGTTCACTTGTGAATAAGGCCCTTGTCATCCATGAAATTATTTTGGATGATGGATGATTGTATCGACATCATGGCCTTGATGGAAACTTGGCTTATGGGTGAAGACACCTTCCTCCTTACTGAAGCCTCCCCACCTGTCTATACCTTCCACCACCTGCCCGCCCAAACCCCTGCCGTGGCAGTGTGGCACTTATCACCAAATCTCACCTTAATCTGTTCTGCTGTTGCTCTGACAGCTTCTCCTCCTCCTCTCTCGCCTCTCCTTTAAAAATCCTCGTACTTTACCACCCACCTAAGTACCACGCCAAGTTGCTCACCAAGATATCCTCAGTGCTTTCCTCTCTCAGCCTCTGCACCAGGTGACTTCTCACCCTCAGTGATTTCAACCTCCATCTCAACTCACCTTTTTAAATATGGGAATCACATCAGCTCTCCGCCAGTCCTCTGACACTATTCCCTGTTCTAATGATAGGTAATAGTGCCTCTGCATCTCTTCCCTAACTTCTTTATCTGGCCGAATCTTGCTGGACAAATAACAGCATGATAATGATGCACACCGTTATTAATGTGTAAATCGGCCAGCAAGCTCAGGGGATTAAGAGATACACCGTGAGTTGTAAATCTCCAGAACTTGCCGGTCGATTTACGCCGCTCCGCTGTTTGCTTTGCACAAACAGCATCTCGCCGTTAGACCCCTGTTATTTTTAAGAACTTGCTGGATTTGCATATTAATTGCCCATTAAACTTGCCACAGAAAGTTAAGTCTGGTAATTAAGAACCTAAGTACTTTTTAATGACATGCTAATTGTTAATGCAGTGCCAATCAATCTCTCTAGCCCAGAATGAAAACAATTTAAAGTGTTCAATCTCATTCCTGCATGTAGTCACTTGTTGTGAGAAATATTAAAAGGTCAAATTTTATTTTATTTTTACTTTACCTTGCTATCTCATTTTCTCTCTCTCTTAATCCAATCATTCTTTCCCTCTCTTTATTTCTCTTTCTGTACCTGATTTGACTCTAATTCACCCTCCTTCTCCATCGTTCCTCTGTTTCTTTCTCATTCCTTCCATCTCATTGCTTAAGAAGATGGATAGACTGTTGTTCCCATCATTCACTAAGGTCCCGGATGTCCCATTACCCTCACCACGCTGTTATCAGCTCGCACTCCCAGCAAGTTAAGGCGCAAAAATGTTTTGATCTGAAGGGTGCAGCAAAAAGTCTAACATCGGTGCCATGAGATGACCCACTCCAGCAAGATCCGGACCAATCTCGCTAAGTTTGATTAGTTTATCCCTGTAGGATAACTGTACCCCTCTTGTCAATGATCGACATAACTCCAATATGGTACAATGGAGTTTTATTAAGTTTCACACAAGGTTCAGCGCCCTTAAGCAGTAGTCAACAGTGCAGATCAAGAGCAATATCACCTGTCCCGCGCCAGGTAGAGGTCGATCCCACTTAGTACAAGAGTCTTGACGGTCACCCCGCCTGGGGTCTCTTCTGTCGATACTGTTGTAGGCTTTTGGCCCTTTCCCACCTGGGGTTTCCTCTTACCCCGCCTGCGATTTCCTCTC
This sequence comes from Heptranchias perlo, assembly GCF_035084215.1. NCBI lineage: Eukaryota > Metazoa > Chordata > Chondrichthyes > Hexanchiformes > Hexanchidae > Heptranchias > Heptranchias perlo. The sequence continues at coordinate 109,152,647 of NC_090327.1, forward strand.
TTCTTGTCCCTTAATCGGGACAAGGTTCCCTTTGTAGGTCTCTGACTCGTAGGCATATGACATTTTTGGATCTGGATCCTGTCCTCAGGGATGCCTGGTTTCACTCCAGGGTCAACCTTTACTCCCGTCCATGTACTCTACAATCTGAGTCTTGCAAGGGGTCTCTCTTTTATGCCACTATTGAAGACGGTTACAGGGGCTATTATTGACACAGAGTGTTTGACCCGATGGAGATCTTTCCAAAAGGTGTGGTGGCCAATTGTTCGCCAATTTCAGACAAAGGAAGAAGAGTCGGCCTACTCCTTATCTCTTTCATTGATGGACAGGGGGTGATGGAGTGGCTCCCACCACCCCCCCCCCCCAACACCATACCCCCTTTGATTGACCAATCACCAGTTGCTACTATTCCCACGGGACTGGCCCCTCATCTTACCCTGTTGTGTTTCTATCAAGGCCACTTTTAGTAACTTCTAGGTCTATTATCTTATAATTCTGTCTGGAACCCAGGCTGGTAACTCCACGACTCCATTGTCTCATTGAGTCAGTTAGGTTCTTATCTCATGTGCATGACTGAGTAACTTGTTAACGTCGCTATGGTTACGGCATGTGTGCTGTACTGGCAATTTCATATTTTCATTAGTTTTATTAAGGGTTTTTGAAAGCTTGATAGATTCTATGTTATGATTATCAAATACTTGCTTAATTAGTACCGAAGAGAGAAATGTGCTCATATAAGGATAGCAAAAGGTACATATCACAAATACATGTGGTACAATGAGTCAAGGTACATGTGTGATTACAGCACTACATTGGTTAACCATCATCAGATATATGATAGATTAATACAAAAGTTGAATTACACAAACTACATATTCAATACAGATTCAACAGGTGACGGTATAATATTACATTCCCCCCTTTCTATCTTAAATGTCTTTATATCATTTTTGATCTCTTCTTCTAATGTCATATCCACCTTGTTAGTCTCCCTGGTAAATATTGAGGCAAAGTAACACAAGCTGGAGACCATTACAAAACAATAAGATTACATGGGGTTACAATGGGATTGAGTTGACATTATGAACCACGAGAACAAATCTCCAGCAATTAATCCATATCATTTCAATCCTGAGAGGTGTAAATCCCATGAACCACACTCCAGCATGTGTTATTCTTTAAGATATATACCTGTGGATGTTAAGAGAGATGGTTTTATTCCATTTTTGTCAAGTTTGGTTTTGCCTGCAGTGGATGCTGTAGTCAACTAAAGTGCTATAGTACCAGTTGATTGAACTGAAGTGCATTAGTCTATGAGCCAGGTCAATGCCATCTGAGGAGGGGGCAGGTGAATGAAGTCCATGCCATTGTGTTCCGATATTGAAATTAAAACAATCTATTTTTCGTAACTCTTCCTGATGAGTAGCTTGATCTGCTAAAACCAGTTGCTATGAAAGAGGGACAGTATCATCACCGCTTTTACGTAGGAAATAACTTTGTGAAAGACGTAAATCATTTTTCTTTTACTTTTATATTTTGGTGAGAGTTACATTCCTATATTAATATTTCTTCCCTTGGTAAAGTGTGCCCATACTATTCCATCACACGTCATTCCCCTACCTCCTGTTTGGTATTGTGAATGGATATTGAATCCTGGAACACATCACTAAAAGCTGTCCAGAATCAAAATTATATTCACGTCATGGACATTACAAAAACATTACCATAAAGTTAAATCATTTACCTTTCATATCTCATAATATCACAGCTTGCTCACAATGAAAGAGTCAGTGGGCTCAATTGCAATCAATGCTACAGTGCATGATGTGGCAGAAAGCCTAAATATAAGCCAGAGAAGATCTATCAGGAAATCTGTTGGTACTAAAAGGTTAACCATTATGTTCTGAGTCCACAAACCTGTGTATATGCTTTATGAGAAAGACAAATAACTGAAAGGTCGGAAGACATGGGAATCACTAGTTAAATGTGTTAAACTGTTCTCTGATGAAGCATTGGGAAATGCCACAAAGGGAAAATAAGATACAAGAACACCGGCCCTCTTTCATGCTATCTGATTTTAGCAGATCAAACTACTAATCAAATAAAGATTGTTTCAATTTCATTATAGGAACACATTGGCATGGACTTCACTCCTCTCCATCCCTCAGATGGCACTGACTTGGCTCATAAATTAATACGTGTGATCAATCAATTGGTACTATAACACTTCAGTTGACTACAGCGTTCACTGCAGGCAAAAACAAACTTGACAAAAATGTAATAAAATAGTCTAGGAGCATTGTGAGATATCATGTTATTGCGATTGTACAAGCAAAAGAAAGTCCTTCAAGTAACAATGCCTTTGACTTGGATGAAGAAGACCCTGAAAGACATTACTGCTGGCAGGAGAGAAAGATTACTATGAAATTTTGTTTAGTTTTATGAGAGCTGGAATTTTTGAAAGCCCTCAAGTCGTAAGGTTAAATGAGCTGACTCGCAGACCAGCGGCGTTGATGAAATCATCTGGCGTTAACAAACCCAGAGATTCATCAAAGAAACATGTTCACAGGAAACTGGAGGCAGAAACTGAAGATGTGCTGTTGATGATAAAGGGAAGGTCTTTCTCTTCTCTGATAAATTGCCATTTTATGACTTTGTCAAAGAAAATCAGAAGATGCAAGGGAAGCTGTTGTTCCTGAAGACAAAAGGCTTCAAATTTAAGCAGAGATATATATCTATAATCGATATCAAAGACCAAGAGCCAAAAACGTTTGGCCTCCACAATCCTTCGTCTTGTGTAGATTCAACTGCAATGACAAAAAGAAGCACGTTGATGGTGTCAAGTAGGAGAGATGTGTGAAAGCCTCTGTCAGAAAACAGCCCATGACACTGTCAAAAACCCCTCCTTTGTGCAAACATTTAAGCCCTGTGGAAAGTGCCTTCATCATTTATGCAAAGACAATTGGGGTATCTTTCTGTATTCCCAATATCCTATATTGTCAGTGTTGAAATTCTGCTAGACCTGCTGAGAGCAATAGTACAAGAAGACGGGCTGGTGTACTTCTCATCCATCCAGGCAATGAAGTCATGGTGTTTCCATGGTTCATGATTACTCGGAACCAGGAAGTTCTTCTTCATTTTGAAAATAGGATCAGAAAATATTTTTTGGGAAAAATCCCAGTTGATCAAATATTGGCAGAAAGTGTGAATAAAGACACTTGGGCCTAGAAATCGGATGGCGCCTGTATTTGGGTGCGTGGGGTGGGGCATGCACTGCGCACACTACTTTGAAAGGATGCAGGCATCAGGTAATATTTGTGCTACCTATTTAAAATAGTCACCATGTGCAGCCAACACGAGCTGCACTACCCATTGGCTGCATGCCTATCGGGGGGGGGGCGCTGGATATCGGGCATCCATGATGCCACTTAAAGGCAGCCTGCACCTCTTAAATGGGAGATGCATTCTGGCTGCTGAAGAAAGCAGGGAGCTCTAACAGTGATGTCTGAAGTAGGAACACAGAGGGCGCCGAGGCTTTCAGACTCTGCACTTGAAGCCTCGATCCAGGCAGTGGAGAGGAGAAGGGACATCCTCTTTCCTCTAGACACATATCTCGTGGTAGTGGGAGGAAGGGGCCGAGAGCATGAATGCCAGAAGCCTGTCAGCAAGGACATGGCAACAGTGTCGCAAAAAATTTAATGATCTTACCAGAGTTGTCAAGGTAAGAAAAACTACTCTCTGGAAGACTTACAGCTGCATCACTTACACCCTCATTAATTACAAGGACATCATTCACAACACTACCCTTCCCCACCTCACTTCACTCTCCCTCAGTCACTGCACCACATTCTCCTCACACTCACCACTTTTGTAACCATCACTTACCCACAACTTACATCTCATATACACACTATCAGGCTATTCCACAGTGACAGCCACATTATCCAAACACCTTACAACAATCTCAGCAACACTCTGCCCTCTTTCTTGTAGGAGAAGATTGTACATAATGCGAGGCAGCAGGCTGGGACGGGAGGAGGAAGAACTCGCTTGCATACACTATCCCCTCTGGAGGAAAGTGTGTTAGTGATCATGGGCAGGGACCAGTTGATCACATTGCCACAGGCAATGCTGGAGGAGATGTCACACAGGGTTTCTTTGTACCTAATCACCTTTTTCCATTCTCTCTCACCCCACACAGTCTGCATGAGAAGATGCAGATGTTCTCAACACTAAGTTCTCCCTCTCTTCTTTTTCTCACACCACATGCTAACCATTGTCCTTCTCTTTCATTTCAGCTGTTGAGAATGTGGAAGCCCCCTCCCCCAACCAATAGAGGAAGAAGAGCCCGCATTGCCAGATGATGCAGCATCACTTGATCTGACTCTCTCCAGCACCAGCTCAGATACTGGTACCATGCAGACTTTGGAAGCTAGATTAGAGGAGGGGTCTGCACGTGGTGACTCACCGGGTGTAAGTGTGCAGGAGCCGAGGCAAGGGGATAGGATGCCACATGTGTCAGCTCACCGGTGGGTGAGATTACTCATTGGCTCTGCTGTAGAGGACTCCGATGAAGACTTCGAGGGCCCAGGCTACAGAAGATGGCTCCTGGACATACACCGGGAAATGTTTGGTGCACTGGGCCGCCTGCCAGAGAGCCAGCGCACAATGTCGCGGAGCATGAAGGAGTCCAGCTCCAACTCGTCGCAAGGCACTGCGCAGAGCATGGAGACCGTTCTGTCAAACATGGACCAAGCAGTCAGCTCCATCAACACCGCAGTGGAACCCGACACGATGGAGCATGTTATGACAACACAACAGCTTCCATGACAGCACAAATTGATCCCATGGAAGCTCAGAAGGCTAGTATGGCAGCTCACACTGCTGGCATGGACGTTCAGCTGGCTGCCATTCTCTCTGTCAATAGTGAAGGAGATGTAAATGTTTCTCCTGATGTAGAGAGACTCGATGACCTCCCTTATATATCGGTGTACTGTGAACTGTGAGATGTTGCTGAAGTCACCTGTTGCAGCTTGAAAAAAGCCTGTGGCATAAGGGTTGAGGGCGTGAAGGTGACCTTGACAGCTACAGGCAGTGCTGTCCATGCCCTGGTTTGAGACTGGAGTTGTGACTGCAGCAGGTGACATAGCTCAATGGACAGTCTCCTTGGTAAAGTGAAGGCATCTCATATATTGCTCCTCAGTCATATTAAGGTAGGAGTTGTGCTCTCTGAAGACCCCCTGTGGATACGGTCTCTTGTTCAGTGCCCTCCTTCTCCTCCTCACTCTTCTGGCAGCTTCTCATGCTTTGCCATGTCTTCCTTGCTGCTCCCCCTTGTCCTCTATTCCCGAAGGCAGCCCTAACAGACCACCCATGTTTGAAGCCAGACTATTTGTAAGGCAAACAGCAACAGCAGTGCAAAAGCAGCAAAACTTCCCTCTGTGGCGACAAAGTGAACTTTCCGAAGTGATAGAACACAGAATGAAATGATTAGAAGTCGAGCAATAGCCAGAAATTCTAAACCAGCTGCTAACCTGTAAGTACGGCATGATGCCTTTAAATAGCACTGAGGAGAGGGCCTTCATGCCGGTTAGCGTTACGCTGTGCTGAGTGAGGTCAGTACGTGGGGAGTGAAGCACTGGGGCATTCCAAAACGGGTCCTGTAAGAAGCTCAGGACCCTAATCGGTATAAATTAATTTCAACTTGGAATGCAGCTGGCGTGTGCTCCTGCACCAAGTGCTACCACCTGTACAAAGATCACGGGCGGCGCACTTTCATCTGGAAGTGAGAGCGCGCTTCCTGCCTGTCATATTGGGGATTTAGTAAGCCACTTAGCACCTGACAAACGGGCGTTTTTTTTCATAAAATATACTTTATTCATAAAATTTGCAGCAAAAATTACAATACAGTTATATCACATTCCAAACGTACACAATACGGATTATACAATTTGCAGGTTACATCAAGTGCAGTTCAATGAACACATTATACATAATTACAGTTCATGACACTCTGGGGTGTCTCATTGCATTAGACTCAATACAGATTATTGATTACAGATTCATTACAGGTACATCAATTTGAATTTTACATTCTGCCCGGGTTTTTTTTTCCCTGATTGCAGCCCCTCGGTATACAGTGGTGGGAAGGCTCTAAATGGTTGCCTTTCCCCACAGAGCCTTTGCGGCGGCCGCACCTAGCTTCAGTACGTCCCTGAGCACATAGTCCTGGACCTTGGAATGTGCCAGTCTGCAACACTCGGTCGAGGACAACTCCATGCACTGGAAGACCAGCAGGTTTCGGGCAGACCAAAGGGCGTCTTTCACCAAGTTGATGGTCTTCCAGCAGCAGTTGATGTCCGTCTCGGTGTGTGTCCCCGGGAACAGCCTTAGCAAACCCAATTTCTAAGCCTCAGACTTCAGGTAGCTTGATAGGATTCAGCGTTAAACCAGGAGCAGTCATCAAAAACCTTGTTATAGCAAAATACTGAAGTGCTTTACTGTAAAAATTTAAAAATATCTGCACTTGAATTCATCTATAATTAGGAAAAACTGCAGAAAATAAGGATTTCCAAATGTGAAACTAATGTCAAAGCCGCTGAAAAAATGTGGGAAAGCAATTTCATTAACATATTAAGTGATGGCCATAGAATCATAGAATGATAGAATGATACAGCACAGAAGGAGGCCATTCAGCCCATCGTGCCTGTGCTGGTTCTTTGAAATAGCTATCCAATTAATTCCACTCACCCACTCTTTCCCCATAGTCCTGCAAACTTTTTCTTTTCAAGTATTTATCCAATTCCCTTTTGAAAGTTACTATTGAATCTGCTTCCACCACCCGTTCAGGCAGTGCATCCCAGACCATAGCAACTCTCTGCATAACAAAATTTCTCCTCATCTCCATTCTGGTTTTTTTAGCCAATTATCTTAAATCTATGCTCTCTGGTTACCGACTTTCCTACCAATGGAAACAGTTTCTCCTTATTTACCCTATCAAAACCCCTCATAATTTTGAACACCTCCATTAAATCTCCCCTTAACCTTCTCTGCTGTAAGGAGAACAATCCCAGCTTCTCCAATCTCTCCACGTAACTGAAGCCATTCAATCGCGGTATCAATACTGGTAAATCTCCTCTGCACCCTCTCCGAGGCCCTGACATTCTTCCTAAAGTGTGGTGCCCAGAATTAGACACAGTGCTGCAGCTGAGGCCTAACCAGTCATTTATAAAGGTTTAGCATAACCTCCTTGGTCTTCTACTCTGTGCCTCTACATATAAAGCCAAGGATCCTGTATACTTTTTAACATATAAAAAATATAATAAAGAGTAGTCAGCATGGATTTCAAAAAGAAAGCTCAAGCTTGATGAACCGTATTGAATTTTTTGAAGAAGAGGCACTAATATAGACAAGCGTATTGTAGTAGATGTAATATATTTGTATTTTCAAAAGGCCCTCAATAAGGTACTGCATAGTAAATTCATAACTAAGCTCAGAGCATGTGGAGTCAGGGAATAAGTAGTAGAATTGGTAGCAAGCTGGCTACAAAACAGAAAACAGAGAGTAGGGGTTAACGCTAGTTATTCAGTGTGGCAAAAGGTGGAATGTGGTGTTCCACAAAGATCGCTGCTGGGACTACTGTGGTTCACAATTTACATAAACAATTTGGACTCGGGAATCAGAAGTATAATTTCAAAATTTGTGGACGACACCAAATTGGAGGTTATAGTTAATACTAAGGAAGATCGCGACTAAATACAAGACATCAATAAACTTGCAGAATGGGTGTGTAATTGGCAAATGAATTTCAATACAGATAAGTGGGAGGTGGTGCATTTTCACAGTAAGAATAAGAAGGCCACATACTACTTGGAAAATAAGAGTCTAAATGTGGGAGAAGAGCAAAGGGATCTAGGGGTACAGATACACAAATCACCAAAAGTAGCGACACAGGTTAATAAGGCCATAAAAAGGTAAACCAAGTACTGGGGTTCAATTCTAGAGGGATCGAATTGAAAAGCAGACAAGTTATGTTAAACTTGTATAGAACCTTGGTTAGACCACACTTGGAGTACTGTGCACAGTTCTGGTCTCCATATTATAAAAAGAATATAGAGGCACTGGAGAAGGTGCAAACAAGATTTACAAGGATGATACCAGAACTGAGAGGTTATACCTATCAGGAAAGATTGAGCAGGCTGGGGCTTTTTTCTCTAGGGTGACCTGATAGAGGTCTTTAAAATTATGAAAGCGTTTGATAGGGTAGATATCGAGAAGATGTTTCCATCTGTGGGGGAGACCAAAACTAGCGGCCATAAGTATAAGATAGTCTCTAATAGATCCAATAGGGAATTCAGGAGAAACATCTTTACCCAGAGAGTGGTTAGAATGTGGAACTCACTACCACAAGGAATAGTTGATGCGAATAGCATAGATATTTAAGGGCAAACTAGATAAGCACGAGAGAGAAAGGAATAGAAGGCTATGCTGATAGGGTTAGATGAAGAGGGATGGGTGCCGGCTCGTGTGGAGCATAAACACCAGAATAGACCAGTTGGACCAAATGGCCTGTTCCTGTACTGTACAATCTATGTAATTCTATGTAACAGTTTTATCAACTTGTCCTGCCACCAATAAAAACTCAAATGGTAAAACTGTACCACCTGATCATTGCAGCAGATCTTAGGCACGAAAATCATGCTGAAGAGAAGGCAACTTCGACCTGCAGAGAACATCAACTTGAAACCAATCCACCACTTCAAAGTTTACATGACATAAAATGTTGGAAACCTTCACTAATCTCAACAGGAAGACATCTGTTAAAAGATTACTGAGCGATGCATTGAGGAAGTGGAGAAGCTGAAATGAGCACAGAAGAAAGCAAATGTTGAAATCTTTTTCCATGCATCACATGCATCACAGTCTTACCATGACATAGCAATAATTATATCTGAAAGCACGGACATCTTCCTTGGCTTTCAGTATAAGATGCTCTCTCAAATGTATCAAAAAGTGGTGAAAAGGTATGCATAAAGTATATTGACATTGGACAGGGGCAAACATTTGCACATGTCTGGGTGGCACTGTATTCGCTGGTTGTGATACAGATTTTGGAAAGGTTGTTCCATCGAAGATTCTGACAACAACTTACATTTATATAGCGCCTTTGACATAGTAAAACTTCCCAAGGCGCTTCACAGGAGCATTATTAAACAAAATTTGACACCACACCACATTGAATTGTACTTCCGATTCCCGAGTCCAAATTGTTTATGTAAATTGTGAACAACAGTAGTTCCAGAGCGGTCTTTGTGGAACATAACATTCCAGCTTTTGCCACACTGAGTAACTAGCCTTAACCCCTACTCTCCACACCAGGGAGAACTCCACTGCTCCTCTTTGAAATAGTGCCATGGGATCTTTAATGTCCACCTGAGAAGGCAGATGGGGCCTCTGGTCAAAGAGGTAGGTTTTAAGGGGCATCTTAAAGGAGGAGAGAACGGTAGAGAGGCAGAGGGATTTAGGGAGGGAATTCCAGAGCTTAGGGTCTAGGCAGCTGAAGGTATGGTGGAGCGATTAAAATCAGGAATGTACAAGAGGCCAGAATTGGAGAAGCGCAGAGATCTCGGAGGGTTGTAGGGCTGGAGGAGGTTACAGAGATATGGAGGGGCGACGCCTTGGAGGGATTTGAAAACAACGATGAGAATTTTAAAATTGAGGTGTTCCCGGATTGGGAGCCAAAGTAGGTCGGTGAGCACAGGGGTGATGGGAGAATGGGACTTGGTGCGAGTTAGGATATGGGCAGCAGAGTTTTGGATGAGCTCAAGTTTATGGAGGGTAGAAGGTGGGAGGCCAGCCAGGAGTCCATTGGAATAGTCAGGTCTAGAGGTAACAAAGGAATGGACAAGAAATGCCAAGAGATATTCCAGTAGTTCAAAGGGCATTGAGATTTTCTTTCTTGATTGTACGAGAAGCTCCAGGCTTTTATGTGCCTTACATATAGCTCCAAAGTTGGTAAGGTTCGAGCACTAGTGTACCAGGAAGGGTAATGTTCATTCCAGCCACTTGTTGCTTGTGCTGACTGCCTTTACAAGCAGTGCCTCTATGCCAATTGTCAGGTTGCAGTCTGAAAACAATTCATTGAGAACTCCCTTGACATCCCAACCTAAAATTTGCTGTTGCCTTATAATAGTGGCCAAATACTTAATACATTCATTCTTCTGTCCAGTGTTTTAATGCACTGTTAACGTGTTTATTGTAAATGGGTTAATGCCTCCCCTCACATAGCAGAAAAAGGAATCTTATTCAATCAGCATTATCCAGTCATCTACTAATAGTGCTAATGATAAATTCGAGGCTCCAATATACTGCTGTTGCAGAGAAACAATCAATGGTGAAGAGAATCTTACAATTGTCAGGATGGATAGAGCACTAGCACCTGAGGTTATCTTGAGATTACTTTTGTTTAAATGTGTAAGAACATGTAAGATGCCCTGTGTCCCTTCCTTACTTATAAGAAATGGACTGAGTTGTGCAATTTGCAAACCTGTAACAACCAGCAACTGAGGATCCTACTGCTGACATTAAATATAAAAATAATGTAACCAAAATTATAATGTAACAATGTTGGTGTATTTTAAGCATTGTTTATAAAAAAATAAACATGTAGCTTCACATCTGGTGCTTTCTTTATATTTTTGATATTTTATTTATTTTTTCACTTTCAATTATGCTTAAAGCTGCTAATGCCAATATAATTACAGTTGACAACCATGTGAGGTATACTGAGTGTAGAGCAAGGGTACTCTTAATAAATTATAATTTTTACCTGAAAGGTATCATTGCTATATGAATATCATCTAAAAACATAAATATAAGCTTCTCAATTCTGGGTATGAAGATGGGTATATGCCCTTCTTGGGGCTACTGATTAATAAAATTTCAGACCAAGACTTAAGGACTACAGTTCCCACCATTACACTGTCCATGCTTATCAGAGGCAGCCGTCTATATCGGGTCAATAGTGTTAACCATTTGCCAGTACCATAGGAGAAAGAATGACTTGCATTTCTATAGTGTCTTTCACAACCTCAATTAAATACTTTTGAAGTACGGTCACCAGTGTAATGTTGGAAACGCAGCAACCAATTTGCACACAGCAAGCTCCTATAAACAGGAATGTGATAATGACCAAATAATTTTAGTGATGTTGGTTGAGGGATCAATATTGCCCAAGACACATAAGAACATAGGAACAGGAGTAGGCCATTCAGCCCCTCATGCCTGTTCTGCCATTTGATAAAATCATAGCTGATCTGTGATCTAACTCCATATACCTGCCTTTGGCCCATATCCCTTAATACCTTTGGTTGCCAAAAAGCTATCTATCTCACATTTAAATTTAGCAATTGAGCTAGTATCAATTGCCGTTTGCGGAAGAGAGTTCCAAACTTCTACCACCCTTTGTGTAGAAATGTTTTCTAATCTCACTCCTGAAAGGTCTGGCTCTAATTTTTAGACTGTGCCCCCTACTCCTAAAATCCCCAACCAGCGGAAATAGTTTCTCTCCATCCATCCTATCTGTTCCCCATAATATCTTATAAACTTCAATCAGATCACCCCTTAACCTTCGAAACTCTGGAGAATACAGCCCCAATTTGTGTAATCTCTCTTCGTAACTTAACCCTTGAAGTCCGGGTATCATTCTATTAAACCTACGCTGCACTCCCTCCAAGGCTAATATGTCCTTCCGAAGGTGCGGTGCCCAGAACTGCTCACAGTGCTCCAGGTGCGGTCTAACCAGGGTTTTGTATAGCTACAGCATAACTTCTGCCCACTTGTACTCTAGATATAAAGGCCAGCATTCCATTAGCCTTATTGACACCAGGGAGAACTCCCCTACTCTTCTTTGAAATAGTACCATGGGATCTTTAACTTCCATCTGAGAGAGCAAACAGGGCCTCAGTTTAACATCTCATCTGAAAGGCAGCACTTCCAACTGTGTAGCCCTCTATCAGTACTACACCAGAGTGTTAGCCTAGATTTTGTGCTCAAGTCTCTGGAGTGGGGCTTGAACCCACAACCTTCTGACTCAGAGGCATAAGTGCTAACAACTGAGCCATGGTTGACAATTACAAAGGCACCACATAAACCATATTAAACATGCTGGCAATTGAATCAGTTCTCTGCACCTCGTTAATCCCCTGTATTTACCGATTTACAACCCCCCTTAACCTGTGCAATCTTACTTTTTTTTATGCACTGAGGATTTCTGTGACAAACTGTCCTGAGTTAAACTGGAGGTGTGTGGTCGCAGAAAGTAGGATATTGGAGATTAAAATATCTAAAAGAATCACTGGAGCCTCGTACATTACAAAATCCGGACCGTACTTGTAGACAGGAGTATATATCCTGAAGTTACTTGATCTGGTCATAATAGAATGAAAATACATTCGTGCTTTAAGTTTGCTTGATTTAAACCATACATTTCTGAAAGGTAACCAGTTTTTATATAATGAATCGGAGATTGGTTTTACCATCCACCGCTTGTAGCGGGTAAATCGCATTAACAACAACCCGCCCCCTATAAGCGGTGCGGACTGTACATTGTATTGGGTGATTAAACTTCAGCAATATTGGGTTTCAATTATGCATGTTGCAGGAGAATAGCATACCCTGTATACATTATAAAGCATAACAGGGCTCAGGCAGAAAGTATTGTATCTAGTCGTAGTGAAATTGAAACTTGGACCAGAAGCACCATACCTCCAAGGTTGTTGAATCCAGAATCTGTGGAAACATTTGAGAGCTGGATGTGTTCATAATTCAGAAAGGAGAAGAAGGATATAGACTTAGATCTGCTGCTGTCAAGATTAGAAATCCATAGTGTGCTTTCATAGTTAGCATGGGCCTTATGGAATCCCCTCCTTCCTAAATGTCTTATTTACTTCTTAAATTAGGGTAATTTATCCAAAATAGACGAGCAACAAAAGCTAATGTGGATTGGAAAAACTACCTAATGCCGTACAAACATGTTGGAGGTGTTTTAAGTTATTATAACATCAAGGTATAAAATATGCAAATATTCGCAGCTGAAGGCAATAATTAACCTTATAGGCTGAAAACAACAGTTAATGGGCCAGATTTTGCTGTAACAGGACATCTAACCCATCTGCCGTTAGTTAGACTTGCCCCTGCACCTTTCAGCTCAAAATATTTTTGCCCACAAAGTTGTTGGAAGTGTGAGCTGATAACGGTGCAGTGAGGGAAACAGGGCATCTGGGACCTGAGTGAACAGGGCAAGCAACAGGGTATCTCATTAATCAATGAGGTTGAAGGATTGGGAAATAAACAGCGGAAGGACTGAGGAGAGTGAATTAAAGGGAGTGAATTCAATGTCAAATCAGGTACAGATAGAGAAATAGGGAAAGAAAGATTTGATTAAGAGAGGGAAAAGAGACAGAAAAGAAAAGTAAGAAAAAAAAAATTAAATTTAAAATTTGATATTTTTAAAATCTCCTAAAACAATTCACAATCTGAAGGAATGAGACTCCAAACTTGTAATAGTTAATTTTCAGAGCCAGAGAGATTAATTGGCTGTCATTAATAAGTGTTAATGATAATTTTACCTTATCACGTCGGTAAAAAGATACTTACACTTGAAATTACTAGCCTTAAATATTTGCGGCAGGTTTAGTTCGTATCTACCGCGCAAATACAGCAACTTCACGACATTCAATGCATGTCAATGGCGAACGCCATTAGCCTATTACCGTTATTTCCACAGCAAAATATGGCCCAATGTTTCTTTTTTATACATAGATATAAGTAAGTTGATTTCAATTAGGAAAATCTTTCAATTATGTTTCTTAGGATACAGTATGTGCTTTATGATGTCAGTTTGCAATTTACAGACACACACCACATCACTGAACACCACTGACAATTAGTATTAATCAGTGGGCAATGATGAAAACTATCTTCTTACACCTGACGGTTTTTCAGTCAATCAGATTCAGTTGAAACCAATAATACTTCAGTTCAGTGCTTAGCTAATAGATATATATTTGCATTTTTAAATCCCGATAAAAAGTAGCGGCTTATAGAATTTGACGTGAAGTTCAAAATCGGATCAGAAAAGGGGGACAATGAGTGATTCTAAACTAAACTTGAGGCAGTAACTACAAGGAGTATTAATAGAAGAACCTACAACTTTGTTGCTGTTTTTTGTCCAGATGTAAAATCTTGATTGTATTATTGGATGGATTCTAACTTCCCTAAACATAATGTAAGGCAAGCTGTGCCACAGAATTGTTGAGAAAGATCCAGAGAAAGCTTGGCCTGATATTGGGCAGGTGGTCTTTAATAGTGAAGTTAACAAGTAGGAGAACCACAACTATTTTCAAAGACTAGAGGGCTGATTTTCATCTCTCTACTGCCCCAATTATGCATGTAAGTGGGATGGTAACAGACCGAAAATTGGGGGGTGGGGAATCCATGACTGATTGCAGGGGGGCTGCTCGTTATGATTTTCAGGTGATTCTTGATTTAGATGGCCAGCACTATCGCTAGAAACACTTGGGACTAATTAAAATATTTAAATTGGTCAACTGATGTTGTCAGGGTCCCCAATGCTATTTTTGTGTCAATCAACACTGCCACCAGTACTTCATCAAACCACACACAAACCATGAGTGGTACAGGTTGGAAGGTGACCATTTACAGTGCTAGTTAAAGGGACCCTTTGCTGCAGCCAGGGAAAGCTGGAAACAGGGCTGACACTCATTTTGTTCTTCAGTCTCTAGAAAGATTTGTACTTTAAGAATTCTCCATTAGTTCATCTCAGTGGTGTTCTGTGTGCTAATAAAACTTCCCTGATGATGAAATCTGCTGGTACAATTAGCGCTGGATATTTCCAGCCCTCCCCTTTAAGGCTTAATAATGAGCATCTGTCACATTGGATTTCCCGCCCTCCCAGATGCTGAGCTCCCTATAAGCAGCGAGACTAGCACTGGTGGCTCACCTGTTCTATTTAAATAAGGCCCAGCTAGCAAAATCAATCCGCACGTCCGCTGACATCATCGGGCGAGCAGAACGGTAGCTCACCCATTGCCCACCCAATCTGTGCTCCACATGAAAATTGACTCTATATCCTACATTGAATAAAGGGTATAACATTATAAAATAGAAGAAGGAAAATGGGAGTGATAGTCACTCAACTATTGCAATTCATTATCAACCTCTTCCTAATCTGTGCGTTATTTCACTTTAATAATACAGTAAAGGGAAGAAAATGGGGAACGCCTTATATTGTAACATTGGACGTCCTATTCAGGATGTCTGGAAAGGAAAAGCGAGCTGAAGTATACTGTAAGTTTAAAAACAAATAGAATTGATTGTGTAACTGCCAGGTACAGAAATGTAGTAGTTCAGTTACTGGACTCATAATCCAGAGGTTTGGACTAATAATCCAGAGTACGTTTTAAAAAATCTAGAAATAAAATAAAAGGCTGGCATCGGTAAAAATGACAATGAAGCTGTCGGATTGTTGTAAAAACCTAACTGGTTCACTAATGTCTTTTAGGGAAGGAAACCTGATGTCATTACCTGGTCTGGTCTATATTTGACTCCAGTCCAATCTAACGTGGTTGACTCTTATCTGCCCTCTGAGGTAGCCTAACAAGCCACCCAGTTGTATGAAACTGCTAAAAAGAATTAAAAGACTGGATCTTCCTAGCTAACAGCATTGTGGGAGTACCTTCACCACACAGCCTTGCCAGCATCTCGAGAATGAATTTTTAAAAATCACATCCACTGTGATTTAAAGCCTTAAAACTGCCACCACTTCTCACTACTACTCTGCCTATAATCTGCCTGCACTAAATTTCAGATAGCATTGGTTAGAAGTTTTTCCAGTATTTTGTCAAGTCCAAATGTATCACATAAAGAACTACACTACAGAACCCCTTTCTTGTTTACCTAGATTATCAAACATCGGATGCAATTAACTAAAATATTCTTTTAGTAAGCTAAATAAACAATTACATTTTAACGGTAAAGCAAAAAATAATTCCAACTGCTGTAATAGCATCACACAGCATACATTAAATCTTTTTACTATTATGCAAAATAATGGATAGTCACAGGATGAACTACATACAGATTTCCTTGTTGTTTTCCAGATATTATAGTGGCCTTTCTTCATATATGAAAGTTAAACAGTGAGAGCCAAAGACAATTTGACATGGCAGCATTCAGGATCAGGGATTGACTGTCCGGGAATACTTGACGTGGATGAAGTATGCTTGGCATGACTTCATTAGATGTAACACTCCAGATTCTTTGACAGCAGATTGAGTCATTCCGCAGTAATGTACCGCACCAGAACAATAACATCTGGAGGGGATCATCAGGAGAAAGTGGAGAACCCTGGATAAAATCAGATTTCTGAGCAATAGCTGAGAAAGTGGACAAAATGGAAGTATTCCAGCAGAAGCTACTATATAGAGTATTGAAAGAAATTCTTCAAAAAGGTAAGTTCAGACTAAAAGGAGGTGTGTTCCATTGTTTCTGTCATCTGAAAAGATTTTTTACGGAAGTATGTGTTAATAGGGTGCAGGATATAATACTGGCACACTGCAGCCTAACTTTCTTTAACTTTCCGAATCAAATCTATCACCACGAGAATTGTGTTATGTGAATCCTTTATACTAGACCTGAGATGTAGAACAAGAGCAAATTTCAATGGCCCAGAATTTGCTGTAGCAGGACAACAAATGGCAGCCGCCGTTAGTTAGACTTGTCCTCGCCTGTTTAATCTCGATGATATTTTGCGCCGCAAGTTGCTGGAAATGTGAGATGGAAATGGCGCGACAGGGCTTCTGGGATCTGAGTGAACAGGGCATGTGACTGTGTATCTCCTTAACCAATCAATTTGAAGGATTGTGAAAGTAACAGTGCAAGGATTGAACAAGGAAGTGTAAGTTAGAATGGTGAATTCAATGTCAAATCAGGTACTGAAAGAGAAATAAAGAGAGGGAAAAAAGGATTGGATTAAGAGAGAGAGAAAAAAAGACAGAAAGGAAAAGTAAAAATATTTTAAATTTTTTTTAATGTATCTCCAACATCAATTAATACCTGAAGGAATGAAACTCCGTACTTGTATTAGGTCATTTTCAGTGTCAGAGAGGTTGACTGGCAGTAATTAACACTTATCACGTTGTTGAAAGGATACTTAGACTTGAAATGTCTTGACTTAACTTTCTGTGGCTAGTTTAGTTTTTATCTACCAGGCAAATACAGGAACTTCACGCCATTCACTGCATTTCAATGGTGAGGCAGACAGCGAGATGCCATTTTCACGAATGCTCAACTCATAATGGCGCAACTCAGACAGAAATGTTTGGATATTCGCATTTGACCGTGCATCTTCCCCTCACTTGAAGTTGCTGTACCATTTATGCATAAATAACGGTGAGCGCCATTAACCTCACCATTATTTTGACAGCAAATTCTGGGCCATTATCTGAAATTTTGAATGAAAATAACTCAAAAAAGTTCTGGAAAAAATGTTACTCACAGAGAGTAATTGATACTGTATATAGAACGATGACCATTTAACAGATGTTAAAACAACTGCGGATGCACTTTTAAAAAAAAGAGCTGGGGGACTTGGGTGGTACAGTGGGTTAGCACACTGTCCTTTCAACTCTCGGGCCTGGGTTCCAATAATGGGTGGAAGGTCACCTGTGATGCTATGTGAAATGAACTTGTGTTGTTCCAACTTAGTTCCTAGTCAGCAGGCTCAGAGTGCAGAAGTGCCTCAAATGCAGTAATCTTGTAAATTGTTGGAGCAGAACAAAAGGAGCTTTATTCTGTAACTGGCTATGCTAGCTGGTACTACTTAAGCTCAACAGTGTGTGCCTGAAATGAGGAATGTACCATTCCACTGGACTGACACCCTTGACACAAAAACTCAAAGAAAAACACCACCAAAAGCATAACATAACACCTATAATTTAAAAGTAAAACTTTGCTTTCAGATTTCAATATTAATATTTGTAATCTCTCTACTTTAATGCTGTCTAACTTTTGAGGGGCATTGCTTTATTTTCACTCCCCACTGCGGTGCCTCTGAAATATAATTGTTTTCTCTGACTAAGCAGTCAATTTGTTAAATCATTTCTTGTAAAGCATGCCCACAGTAGTCGCAAACAATGCAAAATCTATAAGAGCTGTCAGGACCTTGGCTGCATGAGTGAAGCACCAGTGAGGGCACTGCTCTCTGGAAGTCATTTAAATGTAGGTCTTGACTGTACCAGTGTAAAGTGAGAGATAAGCACCAATCCTGAGGCCACAAGACTGAAGTCTCTCAAATGTACACCCAGGACAGTAAATAGTAAAATAGTAAAGAGTAATCAAGTTACTTTTATTGGCTGATTGTCAAATTATTCTTTGAAATGAAAAATTCTGTTCTGCGAAGGCCGTTGTACCAAATCAAACCTTTATTTTCACAGAATAGTTTTTCAAGACCTGTAACTAAAAGATGAATTCTGTGGTGATACTAAGTATAACACATCCAAGTTCAGAGAGTGCATTTGTCCTACCAAAAAGTTAATGCATTACATTGATGTAATGGACTATTAATAAAAATAAATTCAGGTCAATGTCAATCTGGTTTAGTCTGTGGGTTCTGGCTGACATTGAGTGAGTTATTTCCTAACAAGCCCTGCATACATATGTGAATACACACATACTCACAGGCACACACAAACCCCAGAGCTATCAGTATGAGGGAATTAGCAGGCATGAGATTACATCAAAGGATGTCATGCATTGCAAGCCAATTTAAAGGTATAGTATTGTGTCTCTTTTTCAGAGTGAAATACATCAAAATGGGTTGCATTCTGAAGCAAAATGAGTTAGTCTCATTCCAAATAAGATGCAACATGCACACATTCACATATAGCCACACCTCACATACCACCAGACTACTCCATACCTAATTACTATTACCAGCTTGATCAGGAGAGGGAGACTCTATTGGGAAATACAGAATCAGTAGGTTTTTCAGTCTGCCAATAGAAATAAATAAACAAACATTTTTAACAATTGTATGTTGAGTTGTTTTTAAATAGTTATTAGTAACCATAACATTTCATACCTATACTTGCTAAATTATATTGATGGCTATGCTGATTCTTTAACCAGAGAGATGCTTTGTATTAGATCAAGAATCCACACTTTAAATCTCTTCCTTTAGTCTTTAAATCACGCAGTCAAATGCTGGAAGAAAAGGAGAGACAGAGGCAGTAAACAGTGAAGTAAAGTGTTGAAGGCAATGGGGAGTCCCAGAGATAAGACATCAGAATTGAACAAAATCAATAACAAAGATTAACTCTATACTCCATCACTTTTTGAAGTGCTATTTTTGGAGTCAGCATTGCCTTTCCATGTGCCATCTCCAAAAATGCAGATTTATCATAAATTATGGGCATCAAGGTATGAATGTTGCCAAATAGCAGAGGAATTTAAAAATGACTGTTGGTAACTCGTTTCCCGATTAATTAACCAATTCCATGTTAACTAACAAATGCTAATTGAAATGAGTTTGTCAGTTTAATTCACTGCACATTAAATGTATGCTACAGTAAGTTTGCTTTTTTTTTTACAAGGCCAGCTGAATGTAACGCTTGGGCCATATATAAATAATATCGTGCACGTATTAGCCATATACTTTATTTTTGCGTTCATGTATGTATATATTATTGTTTAGTAACTCCTTACCTTTCACCTCATGTGACACCAGAGGTAATTGATCATGTGGTTCTGAACGAAAGTGAACGGAGAAATCAAACCTGAACGAACTTGGCCAGTGATTGAGTGAAGCTTCCCCATGCATTTGGGGAAGAGGCTGATATTACATAATTGCACGCCATGCTACATTTATATGGTACAATATCCATCTTATTGTCCTATTTTAATGATCTGTAAAATAATTCAACTCTCTAAGGACTGCAGAGAGATTTTGAGCCCAAGGGATGGTATTTACCATTTGTTCATAGATACAGTAAATTGTTAAACGATATCCCATAATTCTCTAATGATACTACCCATTCAAATGACCGAATTCCCCACTACAGGGGCCATACAGTTGCAAATAATAGAAACTGTATTTTGAAACCTGAACCATTCCAGATTCAGAGCATTAAACAGGATGTGAGAGAATCTCAGTATGGAAATCGTCTGTGATATATCATTATTAATTTAAACCACAGACGGGGATCACATACAGCCTAGCTGGTTTTCATATGCGTCGCCTAAAAACGAATATTTAATGGTGTGACAACCATATTCAGACCGTAGTTGTATTAATAGTAAATAGTTTTCAGTGGTGATACATAGATGACCTATTTACTCGACCAGGAATCATTCTGGCTAATGGACGGGCAGGATTCTGCTAACTGCATGTTTTAGTCTAGTGCTTAACTCCTGTGCAGATATTTTTTTGTTACTTGAGTATCTTTAGCCCGGTCCCTGCTGAAATCGGCTGAAAAGGCTTTATCTTAGTAGCCCATTTTTACTCTCCGCCAGCAGTTATTGGATTATCGAGTCTGCAAAGCTCTTTTAAATTAGGCAATGTACGTTTATTTTTTGTTATTAAAATTAGGATCAAAATATAGGAAGAATTGACTTTAATTTTGTAATATTCTGTTTTATTTAAACCTAAAAATCGAAGTGTCACTGGGATTTAACCCAACAAATAGCGGCTCACAATTAGTCACTCTGCAGTCACACCGGTCATTTTGTAGGTGTCATTTAGCTAGAAAGTGGTAGGAAATATTTAAAGAGAAGTCCACATTTGTCTCAATATAAGATGAGCAAACAATGCAAAACTTTTTTTCTTTAAGTGAAGAGAGATTTGGAAGTAGTTGTGTGCGCGCCAGAGGATCAATTGACAAACCAAAAAAGCACATCATTAAATAATTGGGTCCATTTATTACAATCATCTGTTTGTACGTCTCGTGTTATTAATCTATAGGTTACTCTGTCTGCACCCAAAGGTCAAAGAACACCAACCACAACACAAAGAAGGAACAAGAGCTGCGTCCAATTCGTGCAAAGAAACCTTTTGTGATAAAGCACTTCTTCAAAACGAGCTCACCTACAGAAACGATACATGAATTTCCCCAAATTCCAAAAGAAAAACCCACGCCACTGAATTTGGACTTGTTCTTTACTTAAGGCTATATACGAACACGAAAGAAAGCATTGCTAGAACATTTAAATCAAAACCCTAACTTGTTTTTAAATTACGCTGTTTGAATGGTCAGTTTTGCGAGTCGGGTCTTGTCCACGAAGGTTCGGTTCGCTCGATCAATAATCCACCCATAAGAAAATCCAGCTTCCATTTTCTAACCAGAAATTGTCCTTGTCAATAAATTCACTTGATATCCTAAAGAGCACTGTCACCAGAACTACTTAGAACCACGCTGGCCAAGGCAATTGTCAGTATTCAAAGACATTATTCTAATCGGTAGGTAATCTGTCTGCCCCTACTTAGCAGTTAGGTGGTTTTGGTATAATAATTTTGTTGTTCCCTTGCGATACTAATAATGTACATGGCGATTTGATCCTCTTAAAGGGTTTTGACGAACGTTGTTGATCCTTTATAGAGGGAAGACTAAAAAGCCAGAAAACGTCGAATATTTCCATCCTCCCATTAGGTTGCCTCTTTCAAGTTTTAAATAGACTTTGTCCTCTCTCTCCATGTTCAAGAGCACTCCATTGCTGGCAGCCTCCCGGGTCACATCCTGGTCCCCGGCAAAAGCAGAAATCACAGCCCAGCCATTCTGCATCAGGCTTACCTGAAACCAGAGAGGAAAAAACAGCCTTACAAATGTGACCGTTACACCAAGGGGGCAGATACCCCGTTCTAAATTATTACCAATTCGATAGCATTTTATTTATCGTTATCTACCCCGCTGTATTGGCCTGTTATAAAGCAACCCTCCAGGTTGATTCCCCCCTCCCCTATAATATACTTGCACTATCTGCAGCTGTAGCTAGACAATCTCCTTACTTCCTTTCTCTTGTGTCTGCCTATCTATTTCACTCATTCTCAAACATTCATTGACCTGAAACGTTAAATCTTTCTCTCTTCACAGATGCTGCCTGACCTGCCGTGTGTTTCCAGCATTTTCTGTTTTAATTTCAGATTCCCACCATCCGCTTTTGTATCTGTTTCACTCTATGGATTTGCTGGCAAGGTCTATCTCGTAATGGCCCGCTGTAGTTTCCTATAAATAAAAATTATTACAGTTCAACTAAATTTGCCCCGTTGTAAACTGACAGCGATAGTCGCACAGCGACTGTGAATTGTGCACAAAAGCCCCTTGTCTACCTGGATAGTCTGTCGGTTGTACACCTTGACCACGTGAAAGCTGAAACTGTAAATCCCTTTTCTTGGTGCCACGAAAGTGCTGGATCCCATATCGAAATGCTTTCCAATATTAACTAACACCTGCAAGGGAACACAAAGCATCGAGATCACAGTACAGTGAGATTGGTTACTGCAAAAACTTGAGGGGGGAAATGATTATTATTTGCAGAGAATCTGCCAGCTTCTCCAATCCATTCAGCCTAAACTTGCAGATAACAACAGGCAAGTGGGTGAAGGACAGCCCAGCAGCCACAGTATTGTAACCAGCGGCAACTCCAAGAAAGGCGATCGCATCCACTGACTCAGGCGGGCGGTTATTAGCAAATATACATGTGATATAAAATTATCTTGAATGTTAAAACCCGCAATCCGTGGGGCAATCGGTTGGAACAACCCAGTTAAACGTTTGCATAAAAAATAACAGGCAAAGTTTAAAAAGAGGCGACGGGGGTAAATCTGCAAATATCTCCTTGCCGCCCATAAGTGTGCACAAGGAGGCGAAAGTTAACGGCTGATGGAGTTAAATAAAGATTGCATTATTCGCTGTCATATCTGTGAAATGTGTAAATAAACTATCCCTACTTCCAAGCTTTGACTCGCAATTTAAGACGATAATAAACATAATTCTGTTTCTAAAGTGGATGGTGATAGTTGTGCTCCGTGCAGTGGACAGTAAATATTTCATTGTCCTGTATGTTCATTAATACAAACAAGAGACTCGGTGCCAGACACCGAGCAGAGATTGTCAAAGGGAGACGGATCAACAGCTAGGTATGGATTGGGGCATGTTTTTGCAGGTCCCTGAGCGCTGGTAGAGGGTTTACGGTTGAGCAGCCCTGATGGGAGTGCAAGCGACTTACATGGTCGAAGTAGATAGTCATGGTCCTGTTACTCATTTCGGACGGTTCGTGGTTGGTGCTGCGCACGGCTGAGAACGCCACTTTGGCACTGCCGGAGCGCACTGAGATTCCCAGGGAAGAGGTGATAGCCCCGTCCGAGGACGGATTCGAGTCACACACCACCAGGCACTTCCCTTCCAAGACGATCGGTTCCGTGTCGTTCTGTCCCAACACTACCCCCGTACAAGCGAGCAGCAGGCTCAGCGCAAGCATGCTAACAGATCCCGGGCGGATTAGCAGCAGATCCATTCGATGGTTCTCGGTAATCCGATACAGATCCTCCACTCAAACCGTGCCGATCTCTTATTTTTTTTCTCCCCCCTCTCTCTCTCTCTCTTGACCGCCCCTTTCCAATCCAACCTCCTAGAGGATGAAATAACGTTTTTCAGTTTGTTTAGATGTCATCGCCTGTAACAAGACAAAATGAATGCAACAAAAAAAAATCCAATACAGATTGAACGCATCTTATTGACAGCTGAGATCATAGCAGAATAACTCCGCTACCATGTGTTATTCCCCCTTCCTCACCCTGTTTTAGTTTCAAAACACCCCCCCCCTCCCTCCTCCCAAACACACACACGCCTGGTATTGCTGATGAAGAAATTCTTACAATTGAACTTGCCTCAGCTTTCGCCTTCTCACCCGCGGTCTCCCGAAGTTTCAGTTCATCTCACACCCCTGAGCCCACCCTCAAAACTAGTCACCCCGTGAAGCAGAACCCCAGTCACTGCCCAGCTACCCGCTGCACACAATCGCCCTTTTTTTGTTAAGAAAAAAGAAAGTTGCCAAAATTATTATTTTCTCTCTGCAGAAAGCACCAGTCAACGAAGAAATAAGCTGGAGGCGTTTAAAAATGAGCTGCGATCAAGGCACCTCTTACCGTTTCAAATGCGAAGAGATCTCCAAGTTAGATAAAAATAGTTACTGATGTTCCCAGCTCACTGTCCCCTTCCACTAAGCCCGCGTGCTAGTTTGATATGGTTTTAACATTACGTTTGCAGTGAGATGCCCACGCTGGAGATGGTATTACCTGGCAGATCCATGATGGCATGACAGTGTGATCACACTATCCCTCTCTCTCAAGCTGTGGTGTTAGGGTAATGAGCTGGGAATCTGTTGGCAGAAAGAAAGCAAAGAGTCGCCTCTCCCTCCCCCGCCAGCAGCTCATTCTCAAACACACACACACACACACACAAACACACATTGATCGACGCTCAGGTACCAGACACCGAATCAAAGCAAACGGACAGGACACGGCAGTCTTTTAAAGAGCCCCCCACGCCCCCCCGCTCCACGGCTTATTGTCGATTTGTGGTCGTGTTGTCCCACAGCTCTCCCTGGATATAACGACATTCTCGCACCTTTCCCTCACTTTATGATGTACGATTTCCAGACAATCATCCAACATTTCCGATGGCCCCTTCCTAATTCAGCGGGGAGTGTAGATGCCCTGTGAGCAACCGGACTTCTTTCATCTGGCCTCAACAGATATATATCTGTGTGTGTTGTATATATGTATGCATATATACAACACACACATATATGTACGTGTATGCACATGCATTTAAAGATTTATATACATACAAACACATATTATAGACATATATAAACGTGAGAATAAAAACGAAAGAAAATGTAATGATTTCAGTTCTTTGTCTAATTGCAGACAAATTTTCAAATCCTAATTTTTTTTTGGTGTTGTAAATTACTGAAATTTGTAATCACAAGGCTGAATTTTAAAGTAAAGGGGGTCATTTCATTAGAAACATCAAACGTTTCAAGTGCAGTAAACTCAAATCTGTAAGGTTGCAATTGCCTGGGTTTGTTTTATTTCCGAGCTCTGCCCTAGCAGCATACACGAGCGCCATCATGTGGCTAAATGGTGAACTTCTAAATTATATTGGGCCAGATTTTGCTGGAGTGGGGCAATGTGCTCGGTGTTAATATTCCTTGCCCACAAGGTTGCTGGAAGTGCGAGCTGATAACGGTGCATTGAGAGAAACAGGGCATCTGGGTCCTTGGTGAACAACGGGACATACAGTCATTCTCCTTAACCAATGAGATTTAAGGATTGAGAAATAAACAGAGGAAGGACTGAGAAGGAGGGTGAATTAGAGTGGGTGAATTCAATGTTAAATCAGGTTCAGTCTTACGCCGTTAGATGCCGTGCTACAGCAAAATCTGGCCCAATGTCAAGTCAGGTACAGAAAGAGAAATAAAGAGAGGGAAAGAAAGATTGGATTAAGAGAGAGAGAAAAAAAAGAGACAGAAAGGAAAAGACAGAAAACTTAAAAACTTAAAATTCGACATTTTTAAAATTTCCTAAAACAATTCACAACGTGAAGGAATGAGGCTTCACACTTAGAATTGTTGGCTTTCTGGGCAAGAGAGGTTGATTGGCAGACAATAACAATTATCACATCATTAAAAGGGTACTTATGCTATAAATTACTAGACTTAACTTTCTGGGCCAGGTTTTGCAGGAGCAGGGCATCTCGCAGTGTGCCCTGTTAGTTAGACATGTTCGTGCATGTTTAGCTTTTTAAAATTTTTTCCCCACAAAGTTGCTGGAAGTGCGAGCTGATAACCACACAATAAGGGAAACAGGGCATCTGGGACCTTGGTGAATGGTCGGACCATTGGGTATCTCCTTAACCAATGAGATTAAAGGATTGAGAAATAAGCAGAGGGACTGAGAAGGAGGGTGAATTAGAGTGGGTGAATTATGTGTCAAATCAGGTACAGAAAGAGAGGGAAAGAAAGATTGGAGTAAGAGAGAGAGAAAAAAGAGACAGAAAGGAAAAGTAAGAAAACCAAATAAAAAATTTAAAATTTGACATTTTTAAAATCTCCTAAAACCATTCACAACCTGAAGGAATGAGACTCCACACTTATAATTGTTTACTTTCTAAAAATTATCAATTATTACTTACCCTGTTAATTACTAGACTTAACTTTCTGTGGCGAGTTTAATGGGCAATTAATGTACAAATGCAGCAACTTCATGAAAATCACAGGGAGGTTAAGGGCGAGATGGCGTTTTCACAAAGCTACCGACGCAAATTGTCCAACAACTTGTGGCGATTCACAATTCACAGGGTATCTCTTCCATGCTAAAAGTTGCTGGCCGATTTGCGCATTAATAATGGCTGCATCATTCAGACACTGTTATTTTTTCAGCAAAACCTGGCCCGTTGTCTGACAGATATTGTGTTTATTTTGGGGAATGATGATGTAAATAAAATGGCGCACCCGATTAAGCTTTTCTTTTTGTACATTCCACTCCAATGTCGTTGTGTTCGCTAGTTTTACGAACATACGAAATTTTAGGGGCAGGAAAAGACCAGCTGGTCCATCAAGCCTGCCCCACACCATGATGGCCAGAGTATCATGACTAAACACTTATTCCCTTCCCCCCGCCTCTCTTTTTCGTGGCCATGTAATCTCCTGGGAGGGGCAAAAAATCAGACAAAAAACCAGAGCCAATAAGGGAAAAAATACTCTGGAAAATTCCTCTCCGACCCGCTCAGGCAATCAAAAGCAGTCCAGGAGATCACATGGATCAAGTGTTAGCGATAAAGACACCTAACTTCAATATGATGCGATCTCTGTTCCAGTCAGGAACCGGTCCAGCTCCCTCTTGAAAGCAATACAGGGAGTCAGCACCCACCAGAGCAGCCGCAACATATTCCAGAGGCTCACTACTCTCCGGGAAAAGAAGAACTGCCTAAACATCCAGCCTATTCCTACTTTTCCATCATTTAAACTCAGGTCCTCTGGTCCTCCTCAACCTGTTAAACTGAAATAATCCATTAATCAGGACACTATCCATCCCTTTATTTATCGGGTCACCTCTAAGTCTATGCTGCTCGAAAGTAAATAGACCAAGGTCCTTGAGCCTATCTGAGTAGCTGAGGTTCTTTAAGATAGGAATCATTCTTGTAGCTCTCCTCTGGACCTTTTCCAAGGCCACAATATCACCCACCATGTGGGGGGACAAGAACTGGGCACAGTACTCCAGATGCGGTCTGACCAGTGACCTTTATTGTGGCAAAATGGTGTCCTTTGATTTATACTGTGTGGTTCTATTAAATACAACCCAATACCCTGTTAGCTTTAGCTACAGTTTCTCTAAATTGGTCATGGGCCTTCAGTGATCTGTGCACAATAACATCAAGGTCTTTTTCTCTCTCAACCTCTTTCAGTGTTGTTTCCTGAAAATGATACATGTATTCTGTGTTGGCCCTACCAACATGCATGATGCTACATTAATCTAAATTAAATACCATTTGCCATTGTGTGGCCCACTCCCCTAGCACATCTAAATCTTTTTGGATATGATTGCACTCTTTTACTGTCTTAAACCTTGCACAGGTTTTGGTATAATCTTCAAGCTTACTTACCGTACTCACAACAACACTGTCCAGGTCATTAATAAAGACCGTGAAGATAAGCGGGCCCAGCATCGATCCCTGGAGGATGCCGCTAGTAACATGTCTCCAGGCTGAACCACATCCAGTAACTACAAATTTTTGGCTGCGGGATTGGAACCAATTCCTAATCCAATATTTCAAATTCTTACTGATACCACGAGATTCTATCTTGTGAAGTAACCTAGTGTGAAGTACCTTATCAAAGGCTTTCTGAAAGTCCAGGTAGACAATGTCAACTGGATTTCTCTCATGCCATGCATAGGAACAGGAGTAGGCCATTCAGCCCCTTGCGCCTGTTCTGCCAATCAATTAGATCATGGCTGACCTGTATCTTAACTCCATCTACCCACCATGGTTCCGTAGCCCTTAATAACCTTGCCTAACAAAAACCTATCAATCTCATTTTTGAAATTTTCAATTGTCCTTGCTTCAACAGCTTTTTGGGGGAGAGTGTTCCAGATTTCCACTGCCCTTTGTGTGAAGAAGTGCTTCCTGGTATCACCCCTGAACGCCCTAGCACTTTCTGCAGAGCCAGGAGTAGCAGCAACGTGGTGAGAGGGAGTGGTGTAGTGAAAAGAGCAGCCAATAAAGGGGTGAGTGAAACCTGGGGACCTTACTGTGGATAAATAGTGAAAGATTATGTCCACTGGTGGTCGATTGGGGAAGAAAGGGGTGGGAAACAAGCTTTTTCACTGGAAGAACCAAGGGAGAAGGAAGGGTCTTGAACTGAAGGCTATTATTATTCATCCACTATCCTAGTGACTTCCTCAAAGAACTCCATCACATTTGTAAGGCACGACCTATTTTTACAGAAGCCGTGTTGTGAATTTCTAATGGCCCCTTCCTTTTCCCAGTAATCATAAAGGGCGTCTCTTATGATCCTTTCTAGCATCTTCCCAATAACGGATGTCAGGCTGCTAGGCCTGTAGTTTCCCTGCTTGAATGTGTCCCCTTTTTTGAATACAGGTACTACATGAGCTAGCTTCCAGTCTAAAAGAACGTTCCCTGACTCTATTGAACTATTGAAGATATGGGCAAGGGGCTCACAGAGCATCAGTCCCATCCCTTTAAACACCCTTGGATGGATATTATCTGAACCTGGAGCCCTATCAATTTTGAGCTTTCCTAATCTATCCAAGATGACATTACTATTTATTTTAATATTAATAATGCTATTCAATACAGAGCACCTGGAACATAAGCATTTTCTACAGAGTATAGACTGATGAGAAATAATCATTTAGCAACTCTGCCATAACCGGAGAATCAGGTTGAATCTGCCCTACAGTATCCTTTCTTTTAAAAAGTTTTACATTTGTCAAATGGTGCAGCCCCAGAAGATGCTTGTTCTGTTCTAAGGTGTGGGACAGAAGGTGGTTATACTACACAACTTGTGTCCATGTGAAGTGCCTTCAAAAACAAGAGTGACTATACAACAAAATCAACTCTTTAGCTGTGAAGTGTTTGCACATCTTGAGAAGGTGAAAGGCCAAATATAAATGCAAGGTAAGGGGATACAGTAGTATAGTGTTTATATTACTGGACTAGTAGTTACAGAGAACGTGAGTTCAAATCTCACCATGGCAGTTTGAGAATTTGAATTCAGTTTAAAAATTTTGGAAATTAAAAAAACTGTTGTCAGTAAAAGTGATCACAAAGCTGGTTGGAATGTTGTAAAAACTCAAACAGTTCACTAATGTCCTTTAGGGAATGAAACCTGCCGTCCTTCGTTGGTCTGGCCTATATGTGATTCCAGTCATACACCAATGTGATTCACTTTTAACTGCCTATTGAGGTGGCCTAGCATGCCACTCTGCAGAGGTTCAAGAAGGCCTCCCACCACCTTCTCAGGATAACTAGAGATGGGCAATAAATGCCTGCCTTGCCAGCTACACACACCCTGAAAATTAATTTTTTAAAGTTTTTTCTTTTTTGCTTTGGGCTTCATGTTGATATAGACTATGTAATATAAGGCTACTGTTATACTGTCACTTTCACTCCAAAGTTTTCAATGTTCATCAATGTATAACTCAGGTGCCACATTCTGATCTAACTCCAAACTGGATTGGAACCAAGGAGCATTTTCACATTGGTTCGAGTATAGCCCCAGCCTGGTGTAAAGTTACATTTTAAAAGTGCACAGATGGCCCATTGAACCATCTAGATAATTTTAAATCTTTGTATTGAATCTTCTTTACTGTTACATGAGAATGGATGTTCCTACCCACACTCTCTTAACATTGGAAATTAGCAACCTAGGGATCTGAGATCTCCAAAAGCGCCCAGGCAGACATACACAGCATTTCTTTAATGACTGATCTTTATACGGGCTGGAGGAATGCACAACTAGCTGCATAACTCCACTGTCAGCTGTGCATCGCACTTCATAGTCACTATGAGGCCAGTAGCTAGAATATAACTGCAGCTTAACTCATAAGTTTGCCCGTTCAAATTCTGGTGAACAGTGAGAGATCATCTCAAGTAGGGCAGGAATTTAACAATTTTAGTTTACAAATGTTTAATGCTAGCAAAGAATTGACTGTCCTGTCAGATCTTCACTAAGATTTAATTTAATAAGTGTTTAAATGTAAGTGAACAGAACTTTGTCTGTTCACAGTATGCCAGCAGTATAACTTGGGAGTATCAGCTCTGGATTGCTCTAAGAAAATGCTGGTCTCAGACTGATAGTATAACAAAGCCATTTTAGAGGCATTGTCTGTCTTGGTCACTTGGGATACGCAACATTAATAAGTAATTTTCATCAAAATCACATGACACACAAGTGATTTGGAGACATTTTTGCTATGAATTGATTTGTAATAATATAATTTGCTGTATGGGGGTCATATTTTGCTGTAGTAGGACATCTAACGGCAACTGCCCCCTTCAGCTCAAAACATTTTTGCCTACTAAATTGCTGAAAGTGTGAGCTGATAACGGTGCAGTGAGGGAAACAGGGCATCGGGGACCTGAGTGAACAGGGCAAGCAACAGGGTATCTCATTAATCAATCAGATTGAAGGATTGAGAAATGAACAGCGGAAGGACTGAGAAGGGAAGTGTAAATTAGAGTGGGTGAATTCAATGTCAAGTCAGGTACAGAAAGAGAAATAAAGAGAGGGAAAGAAAGATTGGATTAAGAGAGAGAGAAAATAGAGGCAGAAAGGGGTAAAAAAAATTAACATTTTAAAGTTGACATTTTAAAAATCCCCAACAACAATTAATGAGACTCCACACTTGTAATAGTTAATTTTCAGTGCCAGAGAGGTTGATTGGCAGCAACTAACAGTTATCATATTGTTAAAAGGATACTTACGCTTGTAATGACTTGACTTAACTTTCTTTGGCAGGTTTAGTTCATATCTACCGTGCAAATACAAATTTCATGACATTTAATGCATGTCAATGGTGAGGCAGACAGCGATTTTATTAGTGAGAACAATAGGAAAATCAACAAATCACAATATACTGACATTAATGCTCTTTTAACACATCTGAAGCAATTAAATTGCTACTTAGCTGGCATCAATCATGAATAGTTCAGTAATTCAGCTGTGGCATGTAAAATATTTGTGCAGAAAGGTTTAATGAAAATAGGGGAAAATTCTAATTTTGTCAAAATGTCCTGCACGTGGTAAGAATTACTGTAGAAACACAAAAAGAGATGACTAGGTGTTTAAGTTCCCGGCCCTGGCCTCCCCCCAGATTGTTGTGAAATTCCCCTTCCCTCCCCCCCCTCAATGGCATCTACATCCCAGATCGACTCCAGCCTCTGCTCTCACTGACCGCTGGGGACTGTTCCCATGGGTCCCCAGCTGCGGCCTCCTGCCACTGAATTCCCGCTCCCGTTAAGATTGGCAGGGTCTCCACATCCCCGGACTCTCCGGATGAGTCCATTTTGGGGCTCGCGCACACCGTCCCTGAACCCCTTTTTAAAATCGGGGAAAGTCTTTTAGTTAACAACTCCAATTTTTTTTATCGATTACTGCAGCTGTGGTTGAATACATATGGGACACATCGGGCTAGACAAGCAGTATATTGCCGGTAATATTGAAAGGACGGTTTAAACACTCCTCTACTGTATATATCTTCAGTACATGAATTATGCTGTTTTAAAACTAGAATCTCATACACATCATCAACTGTTGCATTTTCTTTTGGTAATAAACTGACGGTAGAATTCTCTTCTGCAAATGAATGACATGATCCTACAGGGCAGAAGAAATGTCAATAATGATCTTGCTGCTGTGGTCTGTAAGCAGCACATGCTTTTGTTACATGAGTTATGGAGTTTATCAACTGTTGATTACATGGCCAGAGCAACTGTATATCCCAAAGGAATAATGCAAATGGAAACATTTGTGTTTTCATAAGTATCATCTTTTGTACAATTATTATGCTGCACAACATTCATGATTTAACATTTATGATGGTCTATGAAAACTGCGGTGATACTTAGAGTTCTTCCCAGTCATTATCACTCCCTCTGCCATGCAAATCTGCCCATGTTTCTGACGACTGACTTTAACAGTCCATGAAAAGCTTTATTCTTTTTCAGCTGTTGGATGGCATCATAAGGTAAGGCCTCAAAGAGTTATGGCACTCTTTTTCACAATTGGCTAAATCACCTGTGGATCTAGTGTGTTATACTCACCATATTGAACAATAGGCTAACCGGTGGGTTGTGGTGTGGGTGCTCCCAAATGTGCTATTATGGATATCCAAAACTCAGGAGATATTCATTGAAAGATACAAGGAGATCTGTTCTAATTGTTGATTCCTACAGATGCCTAATGAATCTGGTAGATACCAGCTGCATATATGTTCAAATCATTTGTGGCCTTAATAATAATGAAGTTAATACAGTATTCCAGAAATGCACTCACACATTTTATGGTGAGGTTTGCTGCTTGTGAGGAGCTCCTGGTATCTACTGTCCACTAGTAAAAGCTCAAACTTGTACTTGTCAATTCTCCATTGACCAGCTGGCAACTATCCTCCCTGGGATGGAGTTAAGCAGGCTCTCTTTGGGTTGAGGTGGTGATGGAAGCACGGAACCAAATCAACCATCCGTGGCAACCGTGGTATCAGATACCTGAGAGAGACAGATTCACCGGACTCGAGGGCACAATTGATGAACGAGCAGTAAGTCTGATTCACTAATGAAACCTGAAGGGATAAACCTGCGATTGGAGGCTGGGGCTCTTTCCACTTGGCTGTTTTTAAAAACTTAATTCTCAGGATGTGGGCGTCACTGGCAAAGCCGGCATTTATTGCCTATCCCTAGTTGCCCTTGAGAAGGTGGTGGTGGGCCTTCTTGAACCTCTGCAGTTCATGTGGTGAAGGTGCTCCCACAGTTTTGTTAGATAGGGAGTTCCAGAATTTTGACCCAGTGACAATGAAGGAACTGCAATATATGTTCAAGTCAGGATGGTGTATGATTTGAAGGAAAACTTGTAGTTGATGATGTTCCCATAAACCTGCTACTCTTGTCCTTCTAGGTGGTGGAGGTCTCAGGTTTGGGAGGTGCTGCTATAGATAGTACACACTGCAGCCACGGTACGCCAATGACGGAGGGAGTGGATATTTAAAACAGTGGATGGGGTGCCGATCAAGTGGAGTGCTGCTGGACCTGCACCCATCCAGGTAAATGGAGAGTATTCTAGATAACCTTTCTAACCAATGAGTAGGATGTCCCTGCCTAGACAAGCAGCAGCATGCTTACCAATACTCTGTTGGTAAGCTGCATAGTTTTAGCGGGTTAAACTTCAGCAGTGCCCCTCTGGACACTTGGGTGTTCCTAAACCTTGCCAGTCTTGACTTAGGTAAGTGGGGTGATCCTCTATGGGCACATGCCATTGCAGGTAAGCAAAAACTCCACCTCTCGGTAGCTTGTTTCAGAGATTTTGAACATAGTGATGGGTTTCTGGGTATGGCAGACATTGACTCACTGAAAACAAAATATCACTTTACAAAGTTGTAAATTCATATTAGCAGAGATTGATTATTAGCACAATCCATTCACGTCTGGGACAAAGGTTTCAGTTCAGCCTACACTGATGACATGGAAGTTTACTCCATCCAATAGATTTGAGGGTTATATATGAAATTAATGTGGGTAGTCTCAACTCAATTACTAGTGGGTATGGGAACTCGAAACCAAACGCGACCGCAATTCAACATAAATTGGCATTCATCCAACACTCTTGGCTTGCTGAGGGAAGCTGTAAGCATGACGAATGTGGGATATGGAAAAATTCAAACTGCTGTGGTAAGGAGTTCTCTTTCAAATTATGACAGGCACATTGGTTGTAGAGTAAAGACAGATTTGCTTTGCATCTGGCAGTTTCACTCCTGATCTGGAGTACTTGATAATGACACCGAGGGCTGATTTTCCTTGTAACGGCAAGACTTCTACCCACCCCACCAATCCCACCACTACCCTGATTTCTCTTTATGAGTCGGGTTGGGGTCACTTGTTACATATGGTGGGCTTCTAGCAAGATTCCAGCCATCTTGAGGGAGCCTGCTGCTGTGAGGGCATAACATTCTAGTAGTGCTGCAGCACCAGAAGAGGCAGCCATGCATTTAAAGGGGCAGAAGAGCCCGAAGAGGAGAAGGGAGAACTCTATTTTGGGTCTTGGCTGACATCTAGGCTTAAAAGGTTAAGTTCATGGGGCCAAAATGTAGAGACAGTGGCCCCGATATTTACGGGGAGGCGGGAGGGAGCGGCCGGGGAACCTGGAAATTTAACAGCTGGACCTCATTTAAATTTTTTGACTCAGGGAGCGGAGAGGAGGGAGGGAGTGAGAGATCGAGGGTCGGGAGGAGATGGAGCGAAGAAGAAAGATCGTGGATAGATTGGTTGGGAGGGTGGGGGTTGGGCCGGGAAGAAGATCGCAGGCCATGGATAGATCGGGGGGGGAAGGGGGCAGAGGGCATCGCAGGCAGGAGTAGGTCGGGGGGGGTTTGATCGCAGGGGTCAGATCATGGGGAGGGAGTTCCGATTGCGGTGGTCCGATCGTGGGGAATGGGGATGTCAGCCGATCGCAGGGAGGGAAGCAGGTTTGTTTGGGGGGCCGGGGTGAAACACACCTGCTCCTCCTGGCCCACAAGCAATGCTAGAAAGGTACTTATCTGCTGGATCCGGCAGTTCTTTCCTCCCTTTAGGGGCCGGGTTTCCCAAGGCCTGGGAAAACGGCCCGCAGCCATTAAATTTAAAACTGTCCTAAAATTTGAGGCCTGCAGTCTCATTAAAATATTCAACTAAAGGGCCTGCCTCTGAAGAGCAGGTTAGTTGCCCGCGCCCCCCCCCCCCAACCCGACTTGGTTAAAACCGTAACTGGGCGCGTTGTAGGCGGGTTGGGGTCGGGTATCACATTTTTGAATTTTTAACACCCCCGCCCCTCTCCCGTCCATCCTGGGGGGGTTAAAAGTCCCCCAGTAGGTTTCTACTAGACATTTTCTACTGCATTTGGGCACATTGGGGCCATTATTGCCACACTACCTTGGGCCGAACACGACCTTTTGCCAGGTGGACCCGGAGAGCAATGGTAAAAGGAGCAGACAGGAGAGAAATGGGGTGTGAGTCTGTCCTTCCCCCACCAGCACTTAGATGCAGTGGGCAGGGAAGAGGTGGCTAGTGGCGGTCCCAGCAGGGGAGGAGGGAAATTTAGCTCAGTGCAGGAATGTGGTGGTTCGACCAACCCAACATTTCTGCTGAAATCCTAAAGGATTTGGGCAGGATTGCGACAGTATTTCCAAACAAGGGGGAAACTTTTTAAATGCACGTTGAATGATGTTTTGAATGCATTATATTTAATTTAGCATTATGAGTGCTTAACACTGATAGATACACATGAACACTTGTTTGCAATTCAGCGATTTTGTTTTGAACTTGTATTTTTTTGCACAATTCTGCAACTTTATTCCAACCGTCACTGTTAATACCCAAGTCTACAAGTCTACAAATTATTTGAACATTAATGCAGTGTCTGCCATTAAATATCAAGTAAATGGTTATAAGAAGATGTCCACAATATGTTGTTATTTTTTTGATACCACATAAACCATTTAATCTACCTCGGGCCAGAAATTGCTTTGTTTGAATAGCTACAGCGGTTTAGAAGGCAATACAATGTCAGATAATTTATTATTCTTTATACTGCAGCTGCAAGGGTTTTTTTTTTAAGAAGCTGTACATTGCCAATTTCAAGGTTTTTTTTTATAAGAAGCAGTACTCAATTGAGAAATTAGGTTGCTTTCTTAGATATAAAAAATCTGCTCATCTTTTGACTGATAGAATAACTTCAACATTACTAGTGTAATAGTCCCTAGAGCAGCACCGAGACATTCTTAACAGCAACTCCATCAGATCTTCCACTTTGTCATGTCAAATATTTACAAGTTACATAACATCTATGGAGAGTTGTTTCTACAGACTTGTTGTTGACATTCAAATACAACAAATCCATTTTAGCCACCCGGGCACTCATGTAAGCAACATACTGTCAGGCCCTACCTTGTAATAATTAAGCAAAGCTGCCAATGGGTGACCCAGCAGGAAGTCAGCCTTAGGCTACCAAACATACAGCTGTCAATTTTACATCAGTACTTCGCAAACTCATTATACCCAACTGCCACTTGAACCCAATAAAAGGTTGGGATTTAAGCCTGTGACCAGCAGACAGTGTGAGCAACGTAATCTGCCATTGTACCATGATTGCCATGGACAGTCTTGAAGTGGAAGTGAAAAAGGATTGCCTCACTGGATCTGTAGTATGCAAGTGGAAATAACACCAGCATAAGTAACCTGCTCAGGAGGCTGAGCTAATTTGCTAATGGTTGGCCTCAGTACAATATGAGCTCAAATGCACCTATAAATTAAGGTGGACAAAAATTATTGACATCAATGAGACCCTTACGATTCTAGTAACACATTATGTAAATATGCAGTTACTGTTTAAGTGTTGTGCTTTGTTGTGTGTAAAATATTTAAAAGGAATTTCAATACTCTCCATGTCCTAGACAGTATGAATTTGGCAAAGATTCCCATTATTATGGAAATAACCAGTTGTTCAAACCAGCATCATCCCTACTTCCAGCTGCTTTCCTGTTTTGCACACAGGGATAATAAAGAGTTCACCGAACAGCATTTCATTTTGAATTGTGCAAAATATATGTCATTTTTAATTGGAAAAAAATATATATAACAGGGACTAAGATGGCTTTACAATTTTTGTTTTCAAAATAAGATTTTTTACAATCTTACTCTAATGAGACAGCAAGTTGGGGTGAAGATTTCCTGTGTGTGATAGTTGTAGCAAAATTGTACACCCATTTATCAAGGACAAGTTGATCATGTCATTTCACATAGGAAATCTTTCCCCCTGGTATCCCACCAGAATCCTGTTCAAGTTCTGTCTTAAATAATTAGTCAATGTCAGTGTGGTTGAGAAAATACAGTTACAAAGTACCAAGTAACAAAACGACTTACCCTAAAAACCTAGCAGCGTCTATTCACATAATATTAAATCAGAATTACTTTTCATTCCAGATGTACCCAATTTATACTTTATAAGGGCATCTGACATGATAAATCATTCCTGTTTTTACTGCGAGCCTCTTTAGGCTAAGATGTAACTTCAGCATTACATTCATCCATCTATATGCTTGCAGGGTGGCATCCTTTTTTTTTTTGGAAATTTACAATCAAAACAATTTTTAAAAAATACCCAATAATGTGACTTGTATATTTAGATGCACCTAAATTAAACAACTTGACTAAGTATGACTTTGAGGCTAATTTTCCCATCTGTACTGATTTAGCATGTGAGCATGACTAGATTTATTTACTTACAAGAAATCAGCTCTGCAACATGTTTTCAAAGGTTTAGGTGCCCCACATTTTTAAGAAGCTTTTACAAGCAAATATAATATCTTGCAATTCAAAGAGAATTACCATAAATTTTAAAAATTGCACAATGAAAATACTGGTGAAATACAACAGGACCAAATATTCTGTGCAAATATTATTTATCTTATTTTAGTTACAAATTTAAGAAAACTGTCTTTACTCTAGGGGGCAGATTTTAATTCCCTCTGCCTGCTGGAAACAGGGTGGTAGTGGAGTTAAAATGGCAGACTTACCGCCCCGTTCCTGCTCTACCTCCATTTTTCCCGGGGCCTTCTGCTAGGTGGCCTAGGCACCCGCCTGAATCAAGTGGAAGCCTCATTAATCCATGCAAATCAGGGTCCTATGATGTACATAGGACCCCAATGCTATTTTTGCTGCCTACTGGGTGTAGCATCCGCTGTGGAAATTGTGCTCAGTAAAATCTGGCGGTACAGCAGAAGAGGCCCAAAAAAGTAAGTGTTGAAATTATTTTTGTGAGATCAGGAGGAGCAGCAGTGTCCCTCACACCCCAAATTTCTAGGCCTATGTTTTTTATCTTGACAATAAACCATAGATTGCAATATAGACAGTGCCATTGCACTGAAGGAGTAAAGGCCACAAGTCAAGATGTCCCACTTCATGGCTATTAAAACCTTTTAGATCTTATGACTTTATCTGGCGAAAGTTTTCTAAATATACTTGAATTACTGCATGGAAAATCAATACTGTCCAATTTTAATTGTTTCATTACTCTGGTTTATCATGTGAATATAATGAAACAAATTGAGAGTGAGAACAAACTGGCTGGAATTTTTTGCTTCTGTTCTCACTAGCCTGCAATTTTCCATCCAAAATTCCAGCTGCCAAGTGCTGAAGTGAAATATCCCAGCCACTGCGTTCCTTCCAGATAATTTATTAACCCCGGGAGGTGACTGTTTCCAATTTTCATTTCACTATGACACTATGGGGTAGATTTTGCGACTTACTGCTCTCAATGTAGAGCTGCACACAAGGGGGTTCAAATCAGGAATTTGGCTGTCGGCTCCATCGTTGACAATTTGCAGCCCTCAAAACTTTCTGTCCATTAATCTTTATAAAGTGTCAGCCATGGCTCAGTGGTAGCACTCTTGCCTCTGAGACAGAAGATTGTGGGTTTAAGTCCCACTGAAGAGACTTGAGCAAATAATCCAGGCTGACACTTCAGTGCAGTACTGAGGGAGTGCTGCACTGTCGGAGTCTTTTGGATGTGACATTAAACTGAGGCCCTGGCTGCCCTCTCAGGTGGATGTAAAAGATCCCATAGCACTATTTTGAAAGAGAGCTTGAGGAGTTTTCCCCGGTTTCCTGGCCAATATTTATCCCTCAACCAACATCACTAAAACAGATTATCTGGTCATTATCATATTGCTATTTGTGGGACTTTACTGTGTGCAAATTGGCTGCTGCATTTCCCAAATTGCAACAGTGATTACATTTCAAAAGTACAAAAGTTGTTGGAGGCCAATCATTCAGCCCCAGGACATTGCTGCAGGAGTTTCTCAGGGAAGTGTCCAAGGCCGAACCATCTTCAGCTGCTTCATCAATGACCTTCCCTCCATCATAAGGTCAGAAATGGGGATGTTCGCTAATGATTGTACAGTGTTCAGTTCCATTTGAAACCCCTCAGATAACGAAGCAACCCGTGCCCTGCATGCAGCAAGACCTGGACAATATCCAGGCTTGGGC
Source organism: Heptranchias perlo (assembly GCF_035084215.1). Classification (NCBI taxonomy): domain Eukaryota; kingdom Metazoa; phylum Chordata; class Chondrichthyes; order Hexanchiformes; family Hexanchidae; genus Heptranchias; species Heptranchias perlo. The sequence goes on from NC_090327.1 coordinate 109,192,036, forward strand.
TGATAAGTGGCAAGTAATATTAGTGCCAGACAAGTGCCAGGCAATGACCATCTCCAACAAGAGAGAGTCTAACCACTTCCCCTTGACATTCAACAGCATTACCATCGCTGAATCCCCCACCATCAACATCCTGGGAGTCACCATTGACCAGAAACTTAACTGGACCAGCCATATAAATACTGTGGCTACAAGAGCAGGTCAGAGGCTGGGTATTCTGCAGCGAGTGACTCACCTCCTGACTCTCCAAAGCCTTTCCACCATCGACAAGGCACAAGTCAGGAGTGTGATGGAATACTCTCCACTTGCCTGGATGAGTGCAGCTCCAACAACACTCAAGAAGCTCGACACCATCCAGGACAAAGCAGTCTGCTTGATTGGCACCCCATCCACTACCCTAAACATTCACTCCCTTCACCATTGGTGCACAGTGGCTGCTGTGTGTACCATCCACAGGATGCACTGCAGCAACTCGCCAACGTTTCTTCGACAGCACCTCCCAAACCCACGACCTCTACCACCTAGAAGGACAAGAGCAAGAGCAGCAGGCACATGAATACAACACCACCTGCACGTTCCCCTCCAAGTCACACACCATCCCAACTTGGAAATATATTGCTGTTCCTTCACCGTCGTTGGGTCAAAATCTTGGAACTCCCTTCCTAACAGCACTGTGGGAGAACCTTCACCACATGGACTGCAGTGGTTCAAGAAGGCGGCTCACCACCACCTTCTCAAGGGCAATTAGGGGTGGGCAATAAATGCTGGCCTCGCCAGCGATGCCCACATGAACGGATAAAAAAAAAGATTTGCATATGTTAAATGAATGTGCCATAATGCACAATAAAACATATGGTGAGAAAGCAATACCCATATGCAAAACTGTCCATATTTATTTACAACTGGGCAGATCTTCTTTGGTATTGCCCACGGTGATTCAGAGATTATGGTTTTGAAATTAAACACAAGCTGGGTATAACAGTGGGAGAGAGATTCACATCTCTACTGAAAGAATTTGGAAAAAAATGTGAAAAATATCTGCTGGAGACAATTTAAGAGTATTTTGATTGGTTTCTTATATAGGCAGAGGCCTCCAAAAGAAAATATTTTCACAATTATTTCAAATACAGAAAATTCCATTGAATTGGTACATTTAATAATTTTCTTGTAAATTATGAATCTTTTATGTCTTTATAGTATTTTCCTCACCCGCTACAGGTAGATAAAAACATTTCTTCCACACATGAATAAATTAGTATCTGCATGTAATATAGATTTACCTTTATTGTCTATCTGTTTAATATATGGATTTTTATACCAAAGATCAAGAAATACATAAAATACATGGAAATATTAAATATTAAATTAATTTGCAACTTTCCTTCTTGAGCAAATATCTCTTCAACTATTCTTGGTGTTGTTAAAATAAGCTTAAGTAAACATTTAAGTTCACAATTTTGATTCAGCATCTTCCTCCAAATCTATATAATGGAACAGGACTTCCTGAATTTATTGCTGATATGAACGATGTCTTTTTAAAATTTCTGAGCATAATTATAAATAAAAGAAAGACATCTGTTCTAACAATTTAAAATATATTATGCAATAAATAGACCTGCTCAGAGTTATTCCCACCTGAATCATTCCTCATTCATCGGTTTTCTCCTCAGCTTTATCTGTGTTTGGCTCTCTTACTGTACCTGCTGACTGTAGTTGTAGGATGTCAGGTAATACATAGTAATAACTCTACCTCAGACAAAGTTCATGCTTTACTTTGTTCTGACATCAAATAAAACTAATTCCGCTTATTCCTAAAAATGGTTTTCCTATGGATTATCGATCTCATTAATTTTCCATTGGAAAGGACAGGACTTACAAACAGCAAGTCCTTGCATACTATGTGAGTAGCCAATCTTGCTATAATCAATTTTGTTGTTGTTGCAGGTGCCTACTAGGAGATTTAACTTTCTACCCTATCTAATGTCTTCAGCTGAGTAATATATGACCCTACATGAATTTGAGACTTTGATTTCTTACGTAGGCTCAGACTGCCAATAGAAAACACTACAGACATTATAAACACCAAAATTTCCATTGAGTTGGTACACAATGATTTCCTTGTAAAATTTGTAATTTTTATACCTTCATAATGTTACAAACCTTGCTTCCATTGGTAAATGGTCACCTTACTGGGGGAAATCAAGATTGTGGGTGAAAAGATTTTAAAGAAAAATTTGGAGCAATTTGATTCACTCCCATCCTACTGTCTCTAATTGGTAGGGTTTTCTAACTGTTCATGCTTGCTTTATTGTTTACATATATCCTTAGCAAATCTTCATTGGAAGATTATATAGATCATATTCGATTTTTATTGTCCATACCTCTTCCCTTGTGATTTGTTGTTGGTTTATGAAAATGATGTTTGAGCCAATCAACTGCAATAAATTTGCATATATACATTTGTGACATTGACATGTGATACAGGAAGCATGACATGACAGACAGAATGCTCACTATACGCAACAGCCTTGGTTTTCTGATTAGTTTTATTTTAACAACAACCTGTTTGAAATGAATGAGTTAGTGCCAGTGTTAAATTGTGCTGGTATATTTTTGGAATTGTTCATAATAAAGTGGATGCTGCTTAAAAGAAAGAAAAGAAAGAAGGACTTGCATTCATATAGCGCCTTTCATGAACGCAGAACATCCCAAAGTGCTTTACAGCCAATTAAGTACTTTTGAAGTGTAATCATGGTTGTGAAATTTGGGGCCTGATTTTAGCAGGGGTGCGGGTTCTCAGCGGGTGGTCTATCGGGCGCGTGGAAAACGCGGCCGGTGAATTGAGTGCGTCCCCCGTGCGATCGCAGGATAATTGAGGTCATTAACCTGCCGTTACGGGTTCTCCGCTTCTCAGCTGCGCGCCGGCGGCCTGCGCATGCGCAGTGACGTCTGAGCGATGGTGGAGCTCTATTTAAAGGGGCAGTCCACCAATGCCCCTCCAGCTGCAAACAAGAGGTAGCGCAACATAGAGCAACCCAGGGGTAAGGCAGCCTCACGATTCTCCGACCACGCACTCCAGCTGCTGCTGGACGGGGTAAGGAGGAGGAGGGAGACGCTGTTCCCCAGCGACAGAAGGAGGTGCCCTGGCTCCGCCACCAGGAAGGCGTGGGAGGAGGTGGCGGCGGAGGTTAGCAGCAGGGGCAACACCACCCGAACTTGAATACAGTGTCGGAAGAGATTCAGTGACCTCACTAGGTCCGGGAAAGTGAGTACACTAACGCCTTCTCCCACACTCCGTGTTCCACATCACCTCAAACACCTCACAACCCCTTCTGCACTGACACCACAGCGCTCCCGCAACAATCCTCACAGCCACTCAACTATCATCCTCACCGTGCCTGCACGTACCCACCGTCCCTGTCCCCACTCGAACACTACCACACACCCCAATCCCCATACAATGGGATGGGCATGTGGCACACGCATCCTCCCATCCATCTGCCACACGCTCAACCCACCCACACCAATGCTTGAAGCGTCTCACAATGCAATCATCACTCAATCACGCATCTGTGTTTTGCCTTCACAGGAGAAGAGATGCCTGAACGCCCGGGAAAGGGCACGCACCGGAGGGGGCCCGCCACACCAGGTGGTTCTGACGGACACCGAGGTGGACGCGTTGGAGATCAGCCACACGCTACATTGCCTGTCCGTGGCGGATGGCGAGGCTGGGGCTGCAGAAACATCCGGTAAGGGAAAGCTGACACTCAGCACTCATGATCGCGAATGATCTTACCATCAGCTGGCATCTGCCGCACCGCAACATTTGTCCACATGCCTGATATTGCCCTCTGTTCTCTTGCAGGGCCGTCTGCGAGCGCCGTGTCCATTGAGGACGATTCCTCAGAGGATATGCCGGTCTCTGAGGGTGCATTGTCACATATGAGCCAACCATCCACCAGCGCAGATAAACAGACCTCGGTGGGACCCCTCCTCAATTAGTTGGGATTGCACATGATGAGTCACCGCGCACATGTGAGCATGAGCAGACCCTGGTGGCAGGGGCAGCCGCGGAGGGTCCGCATCGGTGGGAGCACTCTTCTCCAGGCTCTGCTCAGCCGGACCCAGATGCTGAACCCAGGGGGCCACCAGTCAAAAGGAGAGTCGTCGAGGTGCACCAGCACATTGCCGAGGTACTGGGAGAGGTGCCACGCGCACTCTCCACAATCGCGCAGAGGATGGAGGAGTCCAACTCCTGCATGAGGGGAATGGTGGCACAGGTACAGGAGGGTATCTCCGAGATAGTGTCGCAGGGACGTGAAGGCATCTCTGAGATAGTGTCGCGGGTAGGTGCGGGAATGTCTGCGGTGGAGGACAGGCTACCATCCCTCGAGCGTCACGCACAGCTCAACATTGAGTCCATGCAGGCCCTGACAACGGCTGTTCGGATTCAGGGTGAGCAACATTCTGCCGCCATTAGCAGGCTGACAGATACATTGGAGGTGGCCTTGCAAGGTCTCACACAGGTCATCCAAACTGCCGTCCAGCAGGGTGGAAGGGGTGATGTGGGCCTAGGCCATGAGAGGGAAGATGCTGAACGGGGACATGGAAGTGGGGACGCTACTCAAGGTGCCCCCACGTCTCACCCGTTGCCCCCCTCTCAACCAGTACCCGCAATGGTGCCTCCTCTCCAGGTGGCCGAGTCTGCCCCTGCACAGGTGCAGGAGGAGCAGTCTGTGGAGGTGCCCTCACGGGCACCGAAACCCAGGGGGCGTCGGCCCAAAGCATCTACCAGGTCACGGCACGAACAAGAGCAACCTGCCACTACCTCTGCTGGAGCCACAGGGGTAGCACCACGTCGGGGTTCCCGCAAACGTAAGGCAAAGGTTTTATGAACACAAAGGGAATGCACCAGGGTGTCTGACAAATTGTTATGTTTTTATTTTTCTTCCTTGAATGCACATACACAATAAACACAATTGTTCTCACCACTGCTGCCACCTCTTGTCCATTATTCTGCGGCTTGTGCAATAAGTCCCTTCCATGCGCCTCATCATGACGACGAACACCTGGTCCCACCCATTGGGCACAATACAGTGGGTGCAGGTGTACAGGCACCACTCTTCTGTGGAGGGGGCTGCTATGGCCCCTTGTCTGTGCACGTGATGAGATGTGAACGCCTCAGACAGTGTGATGTTAGGAGAACCGTTGACATATGAGTGCCTCCCTGGCCTGATGAGCATCCAGGTGAGCCGGTGTTCGGCCCATGGGTCGTTCCTCCTCCTCTCGCTCGTCCTCCTCCTCCTCCACCTCCTCCTCCTCCTCCTCATCGTCGTCCTCAATGTGGGTGGCGGGTGTGCATGGGGCCTCCTCCAGTGGCACCCCATTCTGTTGTGCCATGTTGTGCAGGGGACAGCAGACAACTATAATTCGTCCCACTCTGAGTGGCGTGTATTGGAGCACTCCCCCAGAATGATCAAGGCACTTGAAGCGCATCTTGAGCAGCCCTATAGCCTGCTCAATTGTAGACCTGGTAGCAATGTGGCTGTCATTATATCGACGCTGCGGCTCGGTGATGGGGTTCCTCAGAGGTGTCATAAGTCACATGTGCAGGGGATATCCCTTGTCGCCGAGGAGCCAGCCGTTGCCGGTGTTGGGTGCGTGGAAGAGGGGCGGGACGGTGGACTCCCTGAGGACGAAGGCATCGTGGCAGCTGCCAGGGTATCTGGCGCACACGTGTAGGAATCTCTGGCGGTGGTCACAGATGAGCTGGGCGTTCATGGAGTGATACCCCTTCCTGTTGATGAACAGCCCTGGCTCATGTGGAGGTGCCCGTATTGCTATGTGGGTGCAATCGATTACACCCTGCACCCGTGGGAAGCCAGCCACAGCATGGAATCCAACCGCCCTCTCCATCTGGCTGCGCTCATCCATGGCGAAGTTGATGTAGTGCGAGGCCCTGTGGAACAACCCATCGGTGACCTGCCTTATGCACTTGTGTGCAGAGGACTGACAGACCCCGGTGATGTCCCCGGTGGCACCCTGGAAGGATCCGGAGGCGAAGAAGTTGAGGGCAGTGGTGACTTTGACAGCGACGGGTAAGAAGATGCTGCTTGGTCCATCAGGGAGCAGCTCGTCATTGAGGAGGCTGCAGATGTCGGCGACTACCTGGCGAGTGACTCTGAGCCTCCGTATGCACTGCTCCTCAGAGAGGTCCATGAAGCTGAGCCTCGGTCTGTAGACCCTGTGCGGAGGGTAGTGCCTCCTGCGACGCATCTCTCTCTGCGGTTGCCCTCCCTCCTGCTGTGCAGGTGGATGTGCCACAGCACCGTGTTGTGGGGCTCCACGTCTCTGAGGCGGACGACGTGGACTGCGAGGCTGCTGGGGCTGGTGATGCTGTTCGTCCTCCGAGGATGTCAAGGCGGCCCCCATCTGGCAGGTGTAGGTCTGAGGGGTTGTGCACGGTAGGTAAGTGTGTCCTCACACAGGGGTTGCGGTTCCATATCAGTGAATCTTCTTGCTTGGAGGAGGGTGGTGGAGGGCAGGCGTTGCCCAATGTTACGGAGTGTCCTCCTGCGTTGGTGAAGGCTCTCCCCCCCCACCTGTGGAATGCACCTTGGCAGCTGCCACAGGCTGCTGGCTGCAACATGTCCGCTTGGAGTGAGAGTGTTTTCCCCAGTATGGGAAACAGTCTCAGTTCAAGGTAAAATCCCACCCTTCCTAATAAAACAGCTCAATCAGGTCAATTAATGACCTGAAATAGCTAAATAAATATTGTCAAGTGGCATCCCGCTGGCTTTAATTGCCTGCGGGATTCCCACCAGCGGGGCCTGCGCGCGCACGCCGGCGCGTCCGTGGGGAACCCGGAAGTGGGCGGGATCGAGGCGGGCTCCGGTCCCGCTCCGGGATTACCCGATTTTCGGGCCCCCCCACTGAGAATGCACCCGATAGCGGGTGGTAAAATCGGGCCCTTGGAAACACGGCAGGCATTTACACACAGCAGGATTCCACAAACAGCAATGAGATAATTTTTTTTTTATTCGTTCATGGGATGTGGACGCACTGGCGAGGCCGGCATTTATTGCCCATCCCTAATTGCCCTTGAGAAGGTGGTGGTGAGTCGCTTTCTTGAACAGCTGCAGTCCGTGAGGTGAAGGTTCTCTCACAGTGCTGTTAGGAAGGGAGTTCCAGGATTTTGACCCAGCGACAATGAAGGAACGGTAATATATTTCCAAGTCAGGATGGTGTGTGACTTGGAGGGGAACGTGCAGGTGGTGTTGTTCCCATGTGCCTGCTGCTCTTGTCCTTCTAGGTGGTAGAGGTCGCGGGTTTGGGAGGTGCTGTCGAAGAAGCTTTGGCGAGTTGCTGCAGTGCACCCTATGGATGGTACACACCAGATGGTACCAGATAATCTATTTTTTTTAAGTGATGTTGGTTGAGGGATAAGTATTGGCCAGGACACCAGGAGAACTCCATTGCTCTTCTTTGAATAGTGTCATGGGATTTGATGCATCCACCTGAGAGGGCAGATGGGTACTCAATTTAATATCTCATCTGAAAGAAGGCGCCTCTAACTGTGGAGCATTCCCTCGGTATTACACTGAGGTGTCAGCCTAGATCAATGTCAGAGCAGTGGGGGGCATTCAAGGGGATGATTTAAGGGGTGCAGAGTAAACATGTTCCCACAAAGAAAAAGGGTGGGACTGCCAATTCTAGAGCCCCCTGGATGTCAAGGAGCATAGAGGGTAAGATAAGGCTGAAAGGGAAAGTTTATGTCAGACACAGAGAACTCAATACTACAGAAAGGAGGAGGAGTATAAAAAGTGCAGGGGAGAAATGAAAAAGGAAATTAGGAAAGCAAAGAGAGGCAAGTAAAATCAAGGAAAACCCAAAGATGTTTTATAAATACATTAAGGACAAGAGGGTAACTAAGGAAAGAATAGGGCCTGTTAGAGACCAAAAAGGTAACCTATGTGTGGAGGCAGAAGATGTTGGTATGGTTCTTAATGAATACTTTGCGTCTGTCTTCACAAAAGAGAGGGACGATGCAGACATTGTAGTTATGGAGGAGAAGCGTGAAATATTAGCGAGAGAGGAAGTATTAAGGGGATTAGCATTTTTGAAAGTAGATAAGTGCCCAGAGCCAGATGAAATTTATCCCAGGCTGTTAAAAGAAGCAAGGGAAGAAATAGCGGGGGCTCTAACCATCATTTTCCAATCCTCACTGGATACAGGCGTGGTACCGGAGGATTGGAGGACTGCTAACATTGTACCATTGTTTAAAAAGGGAGCGAGGGATAGACAGAGTAATTGCAGGCCAGTCAGTCTAACCTCAGTGGTGGGCAAATTATTGAACTCGCCAAGGCTTCTTCGACAGCATCTCCGAAACCTGCGACCTCTACCACCTAGAAGGATAAGGGTAGCAGGCGCATGGGAACAACACCACCTGCATGTTCCCCTCCAAGTCACACACCATCCCTACTTGGAAATATATCGCCATTCCTTCGTCATCGCTGGGTCAAAATCCTGGAACTCCCTACCTAACAGTACTGTGGGAGAACTTTCACCATACGGACAACAGGGTTCAAGAAGGTGGTTCACCACCACCTTCTCAAGGGCAATTAGGGATGGGCAATAAATGCTGGCATCGCCAGTGACGCCCACATCCCATGAACGAATAAAAAAATTCAATTCTGAGGGGCAGGATAAACCGTCACTTAGACAGGCACGGAGTAATCAAGGACAGTCAGCATGGATTTGTTAAGGGAAGGTCGGGTCTGACTAACTTGATTGAATTTTTTGAGGAGGTAACAAGGAGGGTAGTGCATTTGATGTAGTCCACGTAGACTTTAGCAAGGCTTTTGACAAGGTCTCACATGGCAGACTGGTCAAAAAAGTACAAGCCCCTGGGATCTAAAGGAGCGTGGCAAGTTGGATCCAAAATTGGCTCAGTGGCAGGAAGCAATGGGTAATGGTCGACGGGTGTTTTTGTGATTAGAAGTCTGTTTCCAGTGGGGTTCTGCAGGTCTCAGTACTAGGTCCCTTGCTTTTTGTGATATATATTAATGATTTGGACTTAAATGTAGGGGGCATGATTAAGAAGTTTGCAGGTGATACAAAAATTGGCCGTGGGAAGATATCAATGGACTGGTCAGGTGGGCAGGAAAGTGGCAAATGGAATTCAATCCAGAGAAGTGTAAGTTGATGCATTTGGGGAAGGCAAACAAGGCAAGGGAACACACAATAAATGGAAGGATACTGAGAGGTATAGAGGAAGTGAGGGACCTTGGAGTGCATGTCCACAGATCCCTGAAGATAGCAGGACAGGTAGATAAGATGGTTAAGAAGGCATATGGAATACTTTACTTTATTAGCCGAGGCATTGAATATAAGAGCAGGGAGGTTATGCTGGAATTTTATAAAACACTGGTTAGGCCACAGCTTGAGTACTGTGTACAGTTCTGGTCACCACATTACAGGAAGGATGTAATTGCATTGAGAGGGTACAGAGGAGATTTACGAGCATGTTGCCAGGACTGGAGAATTTTAGCTATGAGGAAAGATTGGATAGGCTGGGGTTGTTTTCTTTGGAATAAAGGAGGCTGAGGGGAGATTTAATTGAGGTATATAAAATTATGATGGGACTAGATAGAGTGGATAGGGAGGACCTATTTCCCTTAGCAGAGAGGTCAGTGACCAGGGGGCATAGATTTAAAGTAAATGGTAGAAGGCGTAGATGGGAGCTGAAGAGAAATTTTTTCACCCAGAGGGTGGTGGGGGTCTGGAACTCATTGCCTGAAAGGGTGGTAGAGGCAGAAACCCTCAACACATTTAAAAAGTACTTGGATGTGCACTTGAAGTGCCGTAACCTACAGGGCTACGGACTAAATGCGGGAAAGCGTGATTAAGCTGGATAGCTCTTTTTCGGCCGGTACGGACACGATGGGCTGAATGGCCTCCTTCTGTGCCGTAACTTTTTATGATTAACAAGGGACATGAGGCTGGAAATGCCAGAAGATCCATGTTAGACAGCTAGCAGTATGATTTTTATACTGGACTGCGAAGACATTTTCAAATGCTTAGCTAGATCCTAGAAGAAATTCCTATATGATTATTTGGATTGTGAAAGTTTGTATTATAGATTGTGGAAGACATTGTGCATGTTTTTTTTTGGATAGTAACACTGATTGTGAAAGACATTCTCGGGTCGCTTTTAAGCAATGCTTATTTCTACATTGCTGTCATTCAATTTTATAGTGGTGGATTGAGGACTTGCAATGTTACTCACAGCTGAAGGGATAACCTAACAGGAGTTAAAGTTCTCAATTGGGGAGATTTTAATAAGCTAAGAAGTGATTTAGCAAAAGTGGACTGGAAACAGCTACTTGAAGATAAATCAATGTCAGAGCATTGGGAGGCATTCCAGGGGAAGATTCAAAGGGTGCAGAGTAAACATGTTCCCACAAAGAAAAAGGGTGGGGCTGCCAAAACTAGAACCTCCTGGATGTCAAGGAGAATACAGGGTAAGATAAGGCAAAAAAGGAAAGCTTGTGTCAAACATCGAGAACTCAAAGGAAAGCCGAGAGGAGTATAAAAAGTGCAGGGGTGAACTTAAAAAGGAAATTAGGAAAGCAAAGAGAGGGCATGAAAAAATATTGGCAAGTAAAATCAAGGAAAACCCAAAGATGTTTTATAAATACATGAAGAGCAAGAGGATAACAAAGGAAATAGTAGGGCCTATTAGAGACCAAAAAGGTAACCTATGTGTGGAGGTGGAAGATGTTGGTATGGTTCTTAATGAATATTTTGCATCTGTCTTCACAAAAGAGAGGGACGATGGAGACATTGTAGTTAAGGAGGAGAAGTGTGAAATATTGGATGGGATAAACTTAGTGTGAGAGGAAGTATTAAGGGGATTAGCAGCTTTGAAAATAGATAAATCTCTAGGGCCGGATGAAATGTATCCCAGGCTGTTAAAAGAAGCCAGAGAGGAAATAGCGGAGGCTCTGACCATCATTTTCCAATCCTCACTGGATACAGGTGTGGTGCCAGAGGATTGGAGGACTGCTAACGTTGTACCATTGTTTAAAAAGGGAGTGAGGGATAGACCGAGTAATTATAGGCCAATCAGTCTAACATCGGTGGTGGGCAAATTATTGGAATCAATTCTGCGGGACCGGATAAACCGTCACTTAGAAAGGCACAGAGTAATCAAGGACAGTCAGCATGGATTTGTTTGAATTTTTTGAGGAGGTAACAAGGAGGGTCGATGAGGGTAGTGTATTTGATGTATTCCACATGGATTTTAGCAAGGCTTTTGACAAGGTCCCACATGGCAGACTGGTCAAAAAAGTATAAGCCTATGGGATCCAAGGGAGAGTGGATCCAAAATTGGCTGAGTGGCAGGAAGCAAAGGGTAATGGTCAACAAGTGTTTTTGTGACTGGAAGGCTGTTTCCAGTAGGGATCTGCGGGGCTCAGTACTAGGTCCCTTGCTTTTTGTGATACGTATTAATGATTTGGGGCATAATTAAGAAGTTTGCAGATGATACAAAATTTGGCCGTGTGGTTGATAGTGAGGAGGAAAGCTGTAGACTTCAGGAAGATATCAATGGACTGGTCAGGTGGGCAGAAAAGTGACAAATGGAATTCAAACCAGAGAAGTGTGAGGTAATGCATTTGGGGAAGGCAAACAAGGCAAGGGAATACACAATAAATGGGAGGATACTGAAAGGTGTAGAGGAAGTGAGGGAAGTGCATGTCCACAGATCCCTGAAGGTAGCAAAACAGGTTTATAAGGTGGTTCAGAAGGCATATGGAATACTTTCCTTTATTATCCGAGGCGTAGAATATAAGAGTAGGGAGGTTATGCTGGAAGTGTATAAAACACTGTTTAGGCCACAGCTTGAGTACTGTGAACAGTTCTGGCCGCCACATTACAGGAAGGGTGTAATTGCACTAGAGAGAGTACAGAGGAGATTTACGAGGATGTTGCCAGGACTGGAGAATTTGAGCCATGAGGAGAGATTGGATAGGCTGGGGTTGTCCTCTTTGGAACAGAGGAGGCTGAGGGGAGATTTAATTGAGGTGTACAATATTATGTGGGGCCTAGATAGAGTGGATAGGAAGGACCTATTTCCCTTAGCAGAGAGTTCAATAACCAAGGGGCATAGATTTAAAGTGATCGGTAGAAGGATTAGAAGGGATCTGAGGAAATTGTTTTTCACCCAGAGGGTGGTGGGGATCTGGAATTCACTGCCTGAAAGGGTGGTAGAGGCAGAAACCCTCAACTCATTTAAAAAGTACCTGGATGTGCACCTGAAGTGCAATGACCTATGAGGCTACGGACCAAGTGCTGGAAAGTGAGATTAGGCTGGGTGGCTCCTTTTTGGCCGGCGCGGACACGATGGGCCAAATGGCCTCCTTCTGTGCTGTAAATTTTCGATGATTCTATGATTCTAGTTTATGTGCTCATGTGTAAATTTCTTGCAGGCGGCTTCTGACTCACAGACAAGAGTGCCACCGCTGAGCCAAGGATGACATCTTATATATATTTTATTGTAGTATTTTATATATAATTTATTTTTTTGTGAATTGCAAGGAATCGTGAATTAACATATATTGAAAGTGACACACTTTGTTCCAATTCCAGGGCTAGAAGCTGGGAGGCACAGGCCAGCATGGAAGTTTGGTAAAGGTGGCATTGAAAAGTAGCAAATCCAGCACTGAAGCCAATAATGGAAATTAAAAACAGGTGCCAGTGCAATTGCGCTCCCACGGACCATGTGGTCAGTGTATGTCCACACACAATGCAGTACACAAAAAAAAAATCAATATTTGAAAAAGCTGGCAACATTGAGAAGAAATAAGAAGCAGTGAATAAAAAATTAAAACAAAGCTGATAATAACTAAAGGCTAAAAGGGTTAAATTATTCGGACAGGTTGCATAGAGTAGGCATGTATTTCCTTGAGTATAGAAGATTAAGGGGTGATATAATTGAGGTGTTTAAGATAATTAAAGGATTTGATAGAGTAGATAAAGAGAAACTATTTCCTTTGTTGGGGGAGTCCAGAACAAGGGGACATAGCCTTAAAATTAGAGCTAGGTCGTTCGGGGTGATGTCAGAAAGCACTTCTTCACATAAAGGATAGTGGAAATCTGGAACTCCCTCCCCCAAAAAGCTGTTGAGGCTGGGGGTCAATTGAAAATGTCAAAACTGAGATTGATAGATTTTTGTTAGGCAATGGTATTAAGGGTTATGGAACAAAGGCGGGTAAATGGAGTTAAGATACAAATCAGCTATGATCTAATTGAATGGCAGAACAGGTTTGAGGGGCTGAATGGCCTACTCCTGTGCTATGTCCCTGCCTGTAATAAAAATTTTAGAACAGGCACTCTCAAGATTACAGATGCATGGATGGCAATGTCGGAGCTGTGCACAAGTAATGCATTCTTTGAAAAGGAAATCCAAATTGATTGCAGCGCAGTGAAAGCAATTTTTTTTAAAGAAACGAATTAAAGGAAATTAAAATGAGCCCAGGACAAAATGAAATGACCATATTATTGACAGCCATGCATGCACCACAGTGCATCTATCTATTGTAGATTAAATTTAGTATGTGGAGCGTGCATTTTATTAAAAACCTGCAGTAATTGTTACTCCTTTAGGTGGTGCTGTGATAGGTATTTTCAATGTTAAAGGTGTCACATTATTGTGACACACAATAACTGCTATTTTATAGTTAGAATATATTATCTTGAGATTGCAGTCTGGCAACCAGGTTCTCATAAATCTCTCAAAATGCTTTCTGAAATTTCTTTCAGCTGCTATTTATTTTCTCGTAACTGAAATTTCTAGTGTTGTAAGTAAGTGTTCAAAGAAAATTTAAAAAATTTTAAAATACAAATTTTATGGATTCATTTTATTGATTGAACTGACTTCTGTAACTTTTAATGCCTTCCTTAAAGTTTTTACTTGAAGGTCTCAGCCTCTCTGAAAAGCTTGGCCTTGGGCTTGATATTTTTACCTGGAGCTGTGATTTAATGAGCTGAATTTTATAACTAACAGAGAGATTGGAGTTGAAGTGTGAGACAAAGATAGAGAGAGGTGAAAGAAGGGGTGAGAGAGAGACACTCAGGTAAGTAAGAAAGAAAGAGAGAGTGTGTGCTTTCTTGATTTAATATTACTTCAATCTTCAAAAAACATTGGGGGTAATTTTGACTTTGTGCGATAGTGTAAAAACAGGTGATAGCGAATCACCAGCCCATTTTACACCTCTCTCGATTAACTCCAATGGAAATAAAAATTGGGAGAGACGTAAAATCGATTCGCTACCACTCGTTTTACACTATCGAACAAAGTCAAAATTACCACCATTGAATTTTGAAATGAACTAATGATCTTCACTCGAGTTTTGTTGATAGTTAGAAAAGATCAAATCTAATGACATACACCTGTAAGACAGATTCTAATTTCTAAAACCTGTGAGTCAGAGGGCAAGAGAGAGACAGTGAGAAAGACACAAATAGAGAGAAAGGTGGACAGGCAGATTTTTTCCTCATTCTAATTTGATTTCTTTTTAAAATAAGTTGAAATTTGGAAGCAAACAGAGCCCCTTTAAGGTAAACAGGTAAGGTGGGAGGGTAAGAGGGGAAGGAAAGCAGGGAAACTGTTTGAATTTGGGGGGGACCTCTTGCCTCTCAGCACTCATCATTTTGGGGAGAGCAAGTGGAAGTGGAAGTGAGTGAATGGAGGGTTAAAGGTGAGGTGAGTGACAATGGAGCAAGGAGGAGGGAGTATAATAGGGTTGAGTGTGTTGTTCAAAGAGGAAGGGATAGGTGTAATGATGGGAGTGAGAGAGTGGTAGGAAGTGGAATAGGTAATGAGAAAGGGAAAATGGTGATGTGATGGGAGTGTTAGGGAAACATGAGGTATTGGGGGAGGAGATGAGAAGTGACCCACTGAGGACCATACTTTCTTGTAACCATCACCCCAAATTCAGCCTCTGGTTGCTTCTTTCCCCATCACACCACATCATACCACTCACCATACCTCTCACCCGTAAGGAAAGAGAAGAAGACAAAGACAGAGAGAGAGAAGCAGGAGAGGACTGAAGAAAATCAAAAAGAGTTAAGGAGAGAGAAGCAGCAGATAAGTGAAAGAGAGACACAGAAACAGAAAAGGAGAGACAGAGAGAATCAGCAACACAAAGACATCAGAGACAGGTAAGGGAGTGGCCATATTCTCTAATTTATCGTGTTACAACATCGCAGGAGATTAATACATATATATTATATAAATGGTATGCCCTATCACTGTAATTGCCTCTGATGTCTATAAGTGGCTCTCTAAAGGGTTTTCTCATTTAGAGCGTCACCTCTTTCACACGCTGTACAATTCCCTCTTAAAATGCTGGGTTTGAGTCTGCCCGCAGTTCTATGTGCTAGCCATCAGGTAGTTCTATAGCAATTTTCCCTCCTCAAAGTTCTCTGTGGCAGATATCCTGGTAAAGGTCAGCAAGGTTGAGTTTTGAGTTTTTTTCATGTTTTAATTCTTTCTGGAACCTGAAAATTTGGAATTTTGTTTTAAATTTTGCCATAATGTTTCCCAGTAGGCAATTTGCAAACTTCCCATGGCTTTTACAAAGCTTGCTCTCCTGCTGCCTTTTCTCCTAGTCACTAGGCTCCCAGTTTTCCTCCTTAGCCAGCAGCTCAGTGTGTCACTACGTAACTTAACAGTTCACCCCAGAACCTCTCCCTGAATGTTGAGTAGCTCTTTGGTACTGTCCCTGGTAAATAACCCCATCTTTCATGGCCATTAGTGGTCCCTGGCCCAATGCCTCCATCTGCAACCAAGTTCCCCTTCTGTGTCTAACCTAGTGCCCTATTGCATCCATACTGATGGTTCCAACCCACGGTGATTCAAACAAAGGAGGCAGCCATTATATACTTTCTCTTGGAAACTTTGAATTCTCATATAGGGGACATAGGGGAGTGCATATATTTTTATATGCAAGTGCAAATTAATTTCTAGTCTTCTATTGTGGATAAATTATGCAGCTGGGCTAATTCCATTCTTAGGCATGGGAACTTCACAACAGGTTTGTAAAACTGTCTGCACTTTCACTGATGTCACTGTGTGTGTCCCCTCCAGCTTCTCCTTAGCTGCTGAAATTTCCCCTGCCGTTAGAATTCCTCCTTCGTTTTTCCTTTTCTTTCATTCTTTTCTTTCTCCCCTTCACCTTTTCCTTCTCCCTCTTTATTCCCCTCCCGTTCCCCTCTACTTCCATCCTGCTCCCCATCTCCCCTCCCGCACACCTTGTTCCTTTCTCCCCTTCCACTTCCCTTTCCTCCCTCTCTCTTCCTTCCCCCTCTCCTTTCCTTTCCCCATCTCCCTCTAACCGCACTTTGATCTGAAGACTATATTTGGCTTTGAAACTGTATACAACGCCACAGGAGATTGACTAGTGCTGAAAAAATGGGGTACAAATCCCAGAAAGTGGGCTTAATAAACAGCATAGAGCTCCAAATATAGTAACAGGCTTCTCAGACACAGACACACCTCTGATGGAAAACATTAATAAACATACTCAAAGGCAATTCCATAGGTATGCTTAATCATATCTAAAATATCTACATTTTTTATTATATCAAAAAACAAATTTTCAGCAGTATATAGTTCAGTTACTGAGAAAACAAAGATAGCGAACCAAAAGGATTTTCAAAGAAATATTTTGAACAATTTGACTGGTTTACCTTTTATTAATTTGTTGCTGACTGCCCATTTTTGAATTTCATGGTTAGTGATTTCTATTCTTGTTTTCTACTTGATGATTGCCATGATGACTGCTTGTTAAATTGTAATTTGTTGCTAATTTCTGAATATAAAATTTTGAAGGTGTCCCAGAAATGAACTGTGTGCGGTTTTATTGTATTACTAGCAGATCTCCCATGGTTTTGTTCACATCGGGCTGCCTGACCTTTAACCACCCCTATATAGTGCCGGACAATCTTGGCTCCGTTTCACTGACAGCTTTCCCGACCCCAGGGATCCATTGCTGCACCAGTAAATTTCAATTCAGGCTCCCAATTGGATTGTCGGAGCCCTATTTAAATATGTTAATAAGCCTCCCACTTCTCCAGGGTGGGACAATCGGACACCCCTATGGCGGGCGTGTACGTGGTGGGTTGGGGTCGGGTTGCACAAATTTTAATTTTTAAACCCCCTACCCCCAAAAAAATGTTGCAGGCATACGTTTGGCCTCGTGGCTAAAAGGCCTGTAGCAATGGTATGGGTGAGAAGCACAGAAACAGTTGAATGAGAAATATTTCAGCAGTCGTTCTGGGCCACCACATTGAGCACCAGCTCAGAAAGCTATAAACCCCCAGCAATTGCATCATAGGACAATTCTGGCACTGCTGCAGATACATTAAAGTTAGTCACGGATGTAGGTAGCAAGCCTTCACTATCACAGGCAACTTGCCAGTTGGATCTGCAGTCAACCACCACTTCTGTTACTTGGCAAGAGGAGCGCTTAGAGTATGGCACATGACCAAGGAATATGTAGAGGTACACACATTGCAGGAGCTAATTTAAAGCATTTTTGGAAAAACACACCACATACACTCAAAGACCACATGAACTCAATAACGAAATAAAATTCTATCACTTTGAATATAGCTCGGAGCCTGTCATTCCCTTATGGTGCAGAAAAAGAAGCAGCAATTTTTAAATGTAAACCAAACAGAACAGATTCCGTTCTGAACAGGTTCCGAATAAACATGTAAGGCAACTAGCAGTTCCCTGAATGTAAATATGTTCAGTGGAACGTTAGAATGCATGGAGGATCGAGCCAATGAGACCATCATGCACCTGCCTCCCTGTCTGCAGTGGCTGGTCTGTTGCTGGTTCTTGCAGAGGTGTGTGTAGCAGGTAAATGGTGAGACAGGACGCAGATTTTCCTCAGCATCGCCTTTGTTGCCGGAATTGTACTGGGTTGGGCTTTCCACCCACCCGATTGAGCCACTGCTGACCCTAGTGAATTAACCTGTGTCATCCTCATTAGCTTTGTTCAGGCAGGATCTTGGCAGTGTTGTTGTCTCTGCTGGGACCAACCTCGAGCTGGGTGTGAAAAACAGCTGCTGCAGCGCAATGCAAGGAAAGAAGCCATCTGAAGATAAAATTTAAAATATATGGGTAGAGTGAGGCAATCAAATAACCCACGATTGGCCAATCCGGCCAATTACCGCCCCATCAGTCTACTCTCAATCATCAGCAAAATGATGGAAGGTGTCATCGACAGTGCTATCAAGTGGCACTTATTCACCAATAATCTGCTCACCGGTGCTCAGTTTGGGTTCTGCCAGGACCACTCGGCTCCAGACCTCATTACAGCCTTGGTCCAAACATGGACAAAAGAGCTGAATTCCAGAAGTGAGGTGAGAGTGACTGCCCTTGACATCAAGGCAGTATTTGACCGAGTGTGGCACCAAGGAGCCCTAGTAAAATTGAAGTCAATGGGAATCAGGGGGAAAACTCTCCAGTGGCTAGAGTCATACCTAGTACAAAGGAAGATGATAGTGGTTGTTGGAGGCCAATCATATCAGCCTCAGGACATTGCTGCAGGAGTTCCTCAGGGCAGTGTCCTAGGCACAACCATCTTCAGCTGCTTCATCAATGACCTTCCCTCCATCATAAGGTCAGAAATGGGGATGTTCGCTGATGATTGCATGATGTTCAGTTCCATTTGCAACTCCTCAGATAACTAAGCAGTCTGAGCCCGCATGCAGCAAGACCTGGACAACATCCAGGCTTGGGCTCATAAGTGGCAAGTGACATTTGTGGCAGACAAGTGCCAGGCAATGACCATCTCCAACAAGAGAGAGTCTAACCACCTCCCCTTGACATTCAACCGCATTACCATTGCCGAATCCCCCACCATCAACATCCTGGGGGTCACCATTGACCAGAAACTTAACTGGACCAGCCACATAAATACTGTGGCTACAAGAGCAGGTCAGAGGCTGGGTATTCTGCGGCGAGTGACTCACCTCCTAACTCCCCAAAGCCTTTCCACCATCTGCGAGGCACAAGTCAGGAGTGTGATGGAATACTCTCCACTTGCTTGGATGATTGCAGCTCCAACAACACTCAAGAAGCTTGACACCATCCAGGACAAAGCAGCCCGCTTGATTGGCACCCCATCCACCACCCTAAACATTCACTCCCTTCACCGCCGGCGCACCGTGGCTGCAGTGTCTACCATCCACAGGATGCACGGCAGCAACTCGCCAAGGCTTCTTCGACAGCACCTCCCAAACCCCCGACCTCTCCCACCTAGAAGGATAAGGGCAGCAGGCAAATGGGAACAACACCACCTGCACATTCCCCTCCAAGTCGCACACCGTCCCGACTTGGAAATATATCGGCGTTCCTTCATCGTCGTTGGGTCAAAGTCCTGGAACTCGTTACCTAACAGCATTGTGGGAGAACCTTCACCACACAGACTGCAGCGGTTCAAGAAGGCGGCTCACCACCACCTTCTCAAGGGATGGGCAATAAATGCCGGCCTCGCCAGCGACACCCTCATCCCATGAATGAATAAAAAAAAAGATCGATTCCTTGAGAGAGGGATTTAATACTTAAATGATCATTTGCAGGCCCTTAGCAATGCTGAATGTCATTAACATGATGGCGCTGCTGATGTCCAAAGTTGCTTTGGTGTTAATGACGGAAAATGGTACTTTATCATTACCACCTACTTTGAATATGCTCACCCATATTTTGGTGGTGATATTCAACGTCCACTATCCCTTCCAATGGAAAATCCTGAAGTGTTGTTGATCAGCGGGGCTCGACAAAATGGCTCCCTGACAGATCTTCCTCCCCTTTACTGCCCAAATTTTGCTGGTAACAATGATAAAAATCCAGGCTGTGGTTTCAATTGGAACATTACATGAAAAATTGACACACTGAGATTTCCCTTATGGGTGGATTGAGCCTCCTTGAGCATAACAATTGAGGGTAGCAATGACTGAGTGAGCACAGCAGACCACAGCTATAATTAAAGAAAACCCCTTACTTACTGTGACTACACAGTCTGCTCACAGTCATTTTCTAAATTATAGGCTTTCATATACTGAGCGTGAAAATTTGGACTGAAATTGTCAACATCTAAATGTCTGAAGGTGATCAAGCTCCATTCTAATGCACAAGCATTCAGTACTTTTGAAGAAATAGCAGTTTTATATATTTTCTAATAGCTCCTATTTTCAACATATTCAAATGGAAAGTTGTCATTTTTGTCGAGATTCCCCATGTTCATTCGATTACACAGGAGCAGGAGATACAAAAGTATCAGTGTACCCGTGAACTTAGTGGATAATTACAAAGCTGCTGCATTTCAGATTCGGATGGAGCTGGTTTGGTTTGGGTTGGGTCAGGTTGGGTTGGATCATGTTGGGGCTGTCAGTGGGAGCCAGGCAGTGATTAACAGCAGGATTTTCTTTGCATCAGATCTGGGCTCTCAATGGAATCCAGCTTGAAGCAGTTGCTGAGAGCTGGGTTAATGAGGATTCAACTGCTTTGACTATGCCCATGCCCCCATGCCCCTCCCCACTAAATCCACAATGGCTTTACTTCTATCAGTGCTCTGTTAAAAGCATGAAATCTTGCCTTTCCTTCATACATTTAACTCACAGGTTTGACTATAGGGCAGGCTTTCTGAGTTCGCACCCAATACTTGGTACCTCTCTTGTCGCCCGCACATATCAGAAATCCGTGGATGTGTTGCTTGCAATTTTATATCCCAGTGGATTGGAAATCACAGGCAGAACTCCCACAGTTTCCTGATACACATTGGCGGTGCATGTAGTACCTTACTACCAGCATGGATTCGGAGAATTTGGGCTTTATGAGTAATTAGCTTTATTGTTGTACTCCTTCTCCCCTACCCCACAAACTGCATAATTTTCTTTAATGGAGGCACTAACTGTCCTTAACAAGGAAATTCTAATTATATGAGCCAACTTTCCTCAGCACATTTCAGCATAAGAGCAAGCCTGAATAGCAGCAAAAGTGGAAGAAATGCCTATTATCACTTTCTACCAAACTTATTCATTAGTTTAATCTACTCATTAAAATTAATAGGAAGGGGAATCTATGCCCATTGATTTTTGATCAGCAAAGTTGAGGAATGAAAGCTTGAAGCATTTGTCTTATATTCCTCTGTGAGCTATTTTTAAGCAGCTGTTAACATTTTTACTTTGGGGGTGATTTTAATCCTACTCTCCCGACAGAAACTGAAGGAAACTGGGCAGGTGGTCCGTTAAAAAGCCCTGTGATGCTTACATGCCGGAAAGCCACCCGGATCCCATCGAGCGCACTTTTTATTCAGGCTTTTGGATGGGTGGCTGCCTCCTCCCGGCCCCACAAGGAATGTTGCAACTCCTATTGCCCCAAATTCCCGCCTTCCCTCCGAGACACTTCAGGAAGCCCCATTCCCGCACGTACCTTCATGCCGGCAAATGGCCGATTTTCCAGAGGCTGGTAGCCCCTTTCGTGGCATGGTGAAAAGGCCTGGGAGTTAAAATAGCCTGGGTCTCAAATTTCATCCAGCAAGTGCATTTCGCACTTGCCCCAGCACCCCCCCACGCACCCCCCCCCCCCACCCGCCCACCTGAAATCCGCCTGGAGTTAAAATCGACCTCTTAACTTTGTTTCTGTTGAACATTGAAAATTGCAAATATGTATCAATAACATTTGAAATTGTGTGTCTGTCTGTATCTGTAGCGAACAAAAGAACGAAGGGAGGATTTTTTTATGCAGAAGGATGTTGGCACATGTAATGTCCAACCAGAAATAATGATGGACGCAGTATCCATAATTGCTTCTAAAACGAAATGGATACATATTTGAAAAATAAAAATTTAAAGGAGTACAGGAAAAGGGGAGAGGAATGGGAGTGAAGCCCTGAAATTCCAGTGGATTAGAAGGTTGGAAGCAGGGTGCATCATTCGCCCAGGGACCAGAATATGGGGAGGACCCGGATCCACACTGTTTGCGCTCCATTCAAAATTTTGCTGAAAGTGGGGACCAGTTTAAGAAGAGCTTACCTTCTAAAGTATGCAGCCATGCAAATGAGGGGCTTAGGCTACATGGGTCACCGAAAACTTACGTTTTGTGTAAATGTGTCATTACTTCTTTACAGTTGTACTCTATACCCCTATTTATAAACCCCAGAATTCTATTGGCTTCGTTTTCTAGCCTTATCTACCTACACTCACACTTTCAGGGAATTATATATTTGAATCCCTCGGCCTCTCTGCATTAGTTTTTCATCCACATCCTTCAGTCTCTTTCCATTAACTGAATACTCCCATTCCCTGTTTCTTTTTCTCTCAAAATCTATTACCTCATAGTTATCCGTAATAAATTACATCTGCCACCTGTCTGCCCATTCCACTAACCTGTCTATGTCTTCCTGAAGTCTTTTCCAGTCCTCCTCACTGTTTTGCCAAACTTCCTATTTTTGTATGACCAGCAAATTTCAAGATTACAGGGATAAAATCCAACTTCGGCAGGGATGAAAAATGGGTGGTAATGGAATTGGTCGTGAATGACGGAGTGGGGGAATTTCTGATGGTCCTCAAATCTCTTTTCTGGGCCATTTTCCTGTGAATTTCTTGTTCTTGCTTCTTTAGAGATAATAATAATAATAAAGACCTTCAGATATATATAGTAATTCCTTTTCTGCTTCATTAGAGGGTCTTGACACAATTATATCTATAGATGTGATACGTATAAAGTTTCTTTAAATTCCCAAGAATCCAGCGGATCTGCAAGAACCCACTTGAGCTGCAGGACCTCCAGTTTCTCTAACTCCTACTTCTTTTGCGGAGTTGTTCATTAGAATCTCAATGGCATTTTCCTGATAAGGTGTTAACAATCTATTATCTGATATTTCCATTTATGAGCCATTTTCTCTTGCATGTGAACGTTAACATGCAAAGAGATAATTCACAAGACATGGATGCACAAGAGAGAAGGTGATTTGGAGGGGTCCAGAAAATAGAGCAACTACAGCTGTTAATTTCTTGCTCATTATGGCACCTCACAAAGTGGTGCTGGATCACTTGGAGTAGGCAGTGCACATTTGTCTTATTGGTTCTGTGGTACTACTTAGTCTAGACACCAAGCTGCAATAGCATTTACCTGTGCTGCCCTTGCCAGATCACTGAACCTTTCTCAGATAATATCTTGCTGGTTGGGGATGTTCCACTTACTGCCAATGTCACCTCCTTTGCCATTTCCTTCCAAATTGTTCTTGCAGCATAGGTTGCAGGCTTTTTGCCTCTAGCATTAAAAAATGCAAAGTTTCTCTGCCTTATCTCACTTAAGAGATGCTCCAACTCACTCTCGCTAAAACTGGATTTATTTTTTCCCTCCCATTTGCTGTTGCCATCTCCATTTCCTGGTTACTGATATTTACCTTTAAATGCAGGCTGCTTTTAAATGATGACACACTCCACATTTCTCTGCCCCTGCCCCTTGACTCTTCTGGGACACCTGAAGTGTTTGAGGCCTATTGCTGGTGGGATTCACAACTGTTTACCACCCAGCATAATGTTAATCAGATGATCCAAATATTTCCAATGGGATCAACATCTGTGCATTTCGACGGACTTAATTCCCTCTCAGCCACACTTTTGATAACAGATTGCGATCATCGAAATTTTGGGGCCTAATCAAATAGCTCTTCCTGTGCTGAAAATTTTATGATTCTATGATCCAAGCATAACCCCACCAAAACTGAAGTCAATGGGGATCAAAGGTAAAACAGTCACACCCACACAACAGAAGATTTTTGTGGTTGTTGGAGGCCAATCATCACAGCCTCAGCACATCACTGCAAGGATTCCTCAGATAAGTGTTCTTGGTTACCTTTAGCTGTTTCGTCAATAAACTGCACTCTGTCTTAAGGTCAGGAGAGGGGTTGTTTGTTGTTGATTTCACAGAGTTCAGCTCCATTCACAATTCCTTCAATAATGAAGCAACTCATGCCAGCCTACCGCAGGACATAAACAACATCCCGGGTTCGACTAACAAGTGGCAGGTAACATTTCTGCCACATAAATACCAGGTAGTGATCATCTTGAACAAGAGAAAGCCTAGCCATCTTGCCCTGACTTTCAACAGCACCAACATCACTGGGTCTCTCACCATCACATCTTGGAGATCACTATTGACTAGAAGCTTAACTGGACCAGTCATATCAACACCATGGCTACAAGAGCAGGACAGAGGCTGTGTACTCTATGACAAGCAGCTCACCTCCTGGCCCCTCAAAGCCTCTCCACTACCTACAAGACTCATGTCAGGAGTGTGGTGGAATATTCACCACTAGCTTGGATGGCTTCAGCTGTAACAATACTCAAGAAGCTCGACACCATCCAGGATAGACCAGGTTATTTGATCAGTATCCTCCTCCATCACCGATGCACTGTGGCTACAATATCTACTATCTGCAGGATTCACTGCAGCCACTTACCAAGGTTACTTCAACTGCACCTCACTCTCCTTGCCATCTAGAAGGACAACAGCAGCAATGTCATGGGAATACTTCAAGTTCCCCTCCCAGTCAAATGTCATCCTTACTTGGAGATATATCACCATTTCTACACTGTTGATGGTCAATATCCCAGAGTTCCCTACCTGACACCATTGTGGGAGTACCTTCATCACAAGGAGAATACCTACCACCTTCTTTTCAGGGCAATCGCGGATGAGCAATAAATGCTGCCTTGCCAGCATTTCCCACCACCTGAGAACACATAAAACATTTAAAAATAACCTTTCATAACAAAGTACTTTTGTGTTTATTAAGAATGGGCTACCCATGGTTTGTCATGGGAAGAGGTCTAGACTGTTAAGGGGTTTAATAAATTTATAGAGAATTTCATGCTAAATAATGAAAATTACCCTTTCTTCCTTATTCCCCTTTGAGACATAGCTGACATTAAGGAGGAAGTACTATACTGTCAGTCTCCATTAAGTTAAAATGAATAATGTAGAAACAATTCAATTTGAACTCTTCTATAAAAGTGCCTGAGAAACATTATGCAATTTACAAAGTACAGATTTGTAGAGTTGCCTAAAGTTTCTCCAGATAGTCTATAAAGTGTCATTTCTTTCCTTTAAATCCGACATAATTGACACTTCAGGAGCACAACAGATAATTTCTGTAATAAAGATAAGAGCAGCACATTTGTTAACCAAATTAGAACAAGTGCATTTCTGAAACATGAGATAGCGTCCTCAGTGGCAAAATATATATTTTTTTATTACAGGCATTCATGTTTTTGTTTCCATCCCTTTTAGATTCCTTTAAAAGACAAAACCTGGAAATTGCTGTATACAATATTATCATATGAATCTTTATAGGATATTTCTTTGTCTGCTATTTCAATAGAAGATTTAAACTGTTTACTTTAATGGAGTTTTATTGTCTGTTGAAATAGCAGATAAAGTGATGTCATATGAAAGTGTTCACCCTCTACCTGTTAATATCATACATAGTAATCTCTAGCCTCAAAAATATTTTAAATTAATATCAAGTTTTAGATCATTTCAACATGAAAGTGTGCAATAACATTTATAACAAAATGCATACTTTCGAGTCTAATTCTTTTGTTCACATTATTGTACAAAACCTTATGAAGTACCACACTGCATATGCAGAAGTTAGAGTGAAAACTAAAAGGAACATTTCCCAACTTCATGTTGTTGGCAGGGAGCCTCACCCACCGGGAGCCCACATTGGAAAATTGTGCACAATATGTATGTGGATTTCTGATATACACTTCTTGTGACTCAGGCTTCCCACTGGTAGCCCAAAGTCAGAAAATGATCCCCCAATCCATCCTTTTTCTTGTTTTATCCCAACTCTGGGGTTGAATTTCCACAAGGATTCTCACGATTATCCTTCGTAAGGTCAGTGGAAGATCAGCAGAAACTCCGGAAATGCTCCAGGATTTCTATAAATCACCAGTCGAAGTTATGGCAGACCATTGGGAGAACACCTGTGGAAATTCAATCCCCTTCTTTTTCAACTTTGGTGAAATAAAAGGCTAAGATGAGTGATTTATTTTGGTGAGGTAAAAATAGCAGGAGAAAATAGCGAAACCATGACCCCGCCTGTTCTCACAGTTCGAAGACAAATGAGGCTCGCACTATTGGACCCAGTTTTCAGCACCACCATCAAATTCACCCTGGGTAAACAAAGAAACATAGAAACATCGAAAATAGGAGCAAGAGTAGGCCATTCGGCCCTTCGGGCCTGCTCCGCCATTCAAAATGATCATGGCTGATCGTCTAACTCAGTACTCTGTTCCTGCTTTTTCCCCATATCCCTTGATTTGATGACTTGGCCTCCACTGCCTTCTGTGGTAGAGAATGCCACAGGTTCACCACCCTCTGAGTGAAAAAATTTCTCCTCAACTCGGTTCTAAATGGCGTACCCCATATCCTGAGACTGTGACCCCTCGTTCTGGATTCCCCAGTCATCGGGAACATCCTCCCTGCATCTAGTCTGTCTAGTCCTGTTAAAATTTTATATGTTTCAATGAGATCACCTCTCATTATTCTCTACTCTAGTGAATATAGGCCTAGTCGACCCAACCTCGCCTCATACATCAGTCCTGCCATCCCAGGAATCAGTCTGGTAAACCTTTGTTGCACTCCCTCCATGGCAAGGACATCCTTCCTCAGATAAGGAGACCAAAACTGCACACAATACTCCAGATGTGGTCTCACAAAGGCCCTGTATAACTGCAGTAAGACATCCCTGCTCCTGTACTCAAATCCTCTTGCAATGAAGGCCAACATACCATTCGCCTTCCTAACTGCTTGCCGCACCTGTATGCTCGCTTTCAGCGACTGGTGTACAAGGACACCCAGGTCTCGTTGCACTTCCCCTTTTCCCAATCTATCACCATTCAGATAATAAGCTGCCTTTCTGTTTTTACAACCAATGTGGATAACCTCACATTTATCTACGTTATACTGCATCTGCCATGTTCTTGCCCACTCACCCAACTTGTCTAAATCACATTGGAGCCTCTTTGCATCCTCCTCATAGCTCACATTCCACCCCAGCTTTGTGTCGTCTGCAAACTTGGAAATGTTACATTCCGTTCCCTCATCCAAATTATTGATATATATTGTGAATAGCTGGGGCCCAAGCACTGATCCCTGCGGTACCCCACTGGTCACTGCCTGCCACCCGGAAAAAGACCCGTTTATTCTTACTCTCTGTTTCCTGTCTGTCAACCAATTCTCAATCCATGGCAATATAATCCCCCCAATCCCATGTGCTTTAATTTTGCACAGTAACCTCTTGTGTGGGACCTTATCAAAAGCCTTCTGAAAATCCAAATACACCACATCCACTGGTTCTCCCCTATCTATTCTACTAATTACATCCTCAAAAAACTCCAGTAGATTTGTTAAGCATGATTTCCCTTTCATAAACCCATGCTGACTTTGTCCAATCCTATTAATGCCCTCCAAGTGTTCTATGATCACATCTTTTATAATAGACTCTCGCATTTTCCCCACTACTGATGTTAGGCTAACTGGTCTGTAATTCCCTGTTGTTTCTCTCCTTCCTTTTTTAAATTTGCCACCCTCCAATCTGTAGGAACTGTTCCAGAGTAAGTTAGATAAAACAGAACATACAGCAAAAGGAGTTAATGTCTTTACCAAGACACAGTCTCCCAGTGCAACTCTTTGTGCTAGGTCCTGGCAAAACAATATTCCTTATGCAAAGGTTTAAACCTCACCATCTAGCATTCAAAATGCAAATCAACCCAGGGGTCCAAATGATGACACAATACAATCCATCTCTACTAGAGTCTCAGGTACTTCTTCAGGCCAAATTGCATGTACTTTGGGGGTGCTGGGCTCAATAATTACACTCATCTTGGGGTGTTCAATATCAAAATTACCTCAATCATTTCTCCAGAAGGGAGCCCTTCCTCACCAGTGCTCAAAACTCAACCTCAGTAAGTTTTCCTCCCAAAGACAAAGTAGACACTTACATTTTCAAAGACACATGAAGGGAAATTTTTTGGTGATCAATGCTGGCGGTGCCAGATCAGAATGGGCACTGGATTGCTAACCATTCAGCTGGTGAGCTTGCAGATGAACGTGAGGCAAGTATTAGGGGCTCTCACTAAAAACAGGCAAGAGCTTTATTTTTGTTTTTAATATATTGTAATTGCTTGCTTATTAGCACAAATGAAATTTCCTATGATTCTCACCAAATGTACATGGTGTTTTGAGCTCACCCATATAAAATCAACTTGGGGGTAACCATGTTCAAAGCTGACAGGAAATGGACATTTAAAGGGCTTTATCTGAAAGTGCAATTTACCTTTAGATTAGTTATTAGGGTTATCTTCAGTGCTTTTATTTTTTGTCAAGTTATTTTTGGATGTTTTTGCCCAAGAGTTTTGGCTACCACATTTTCAATTGCTGGTTATAATTTTTTTAATGGATATTCCAATGGAGATTCTTTTATTTCAGTGTTATTTGGAGGATGAAAAAAAGGAAGAAAAGGAGCACAAGGCAGGTCATACTGCATTAGAGGTTAATTATCCACATCTGCATCTACAGCAGAGGTATACCAAACCTTGGAATGTTGGAGTAATGTTGCCTTTGCAGGCTGCGATTCACTGGGGAGGCAGTGACAGAGAGCTGTGCCATGTCCTAGAATCTGGCCTCTAGCCAACTTGACAGAGACAACTTTACAACTGACTGTCAAGATCACTGCAGCCCTGAACTTTAATGTGTATGGCTAGTTCCAAGGTGCCATAGGGAACATCACCAACATCTGTCAATCTATAGTTTATAGATGTTTCATGCAGGCGACTGTGATGTTGTTAGTTATGGCAAACAATTTAACTGTTTTCCCTGTGGGAGGCCAACAGCATAATAAGGGGGCTGTGCAATTTTTTGCAGATGGCAGGATTACCCAAAAATCCTAAGGGATCTTGCACACATTACCATTGCCTTCAGAAGCACAGGAGCTTCCACTCCAGCATCATGCAGATCATCTTTGACTTCGAAAGAAAGTTCATGTTAGTGAATGCCCACTTCCCAGGCGGGAATCCAAGACAAGACAATCCACTTTTGTAGGAAAAACAGAAATGCAGAGTATTTTTTAAATGGTGGTAGATTGGGAAATGTTGATGTTCAAAGGGACCTGGGTGCCCTTGTACATGAGTCACTGAAAGCTATCATGCAGGTGCAGCAAGCAATTAGGAAGGCATATAGTATGTTGGCCTTTATTACAAGATGATTTGAGTACAGGAGTAAAGATGTCTTACTGCAATTATATAGGGCCTTGGTGAGACCGCACCTGGAGTATTGTGTACAATTTTGGTCTCCTTACCTAAGAAAGGATATGCTTGCCATAGAGGGAGTGCAACAAAGGTTCACCAGACTGATTCCTGGGATGGCGAGATTGTCGTATGAGGAGAGATTGAGTAGACTAGGCCTGTATTGTCTAGAGTTTAGAAAAATGAGAGGTGATCTCATTGAAACATACAAAATTCTTACAGGGCTCGACATGGTAGATGCAGGAAGATGTTTCCCCTGGCTGGGGAGTCTAGAACCAGGGATCACAGTCTCAGAATAAGGGGTCGGCCATTTAGGACTGAGATGAGGAGAAATTTCTTCACTCAGAGGGTGGTGAATTCTTGGAATTCTCTACCCCAGAGGGCTGTGGAGGCTCAGTCATTGAATACATTCAAAACAGAGATCGATAGATTTCTAGATATTAAAGGCATCAAAGGATATGGGGATGGTGCAGGAAAATGGCGTTGAGGTAGAAGATCAGCCATGAGCTTGTTGAATGGCGGAGCAGGCTTGAGGGGCCAGATGGCCTACTCCTGCTCCTATTCCTTATGTTCTTCTTATGTTCTTATGTTCATAGTGCCAGGAAGAAGAAGAAACAGAAACGGAAAGATCTTGCATTCATTTAGTACCTTTCACGACATCAGGATATCCCAAAACATTTCACAGCCAATGAAGTATTTTTGAATTGTAGACACTATTATAATATAGAGAAATGTAGCAGCCCATTTACACACAGAAAGAACCCATAAACAGCAATGAGATAAATTACCAGATAATCTGTTTTCAGGTGTTGGTTGAGGGATAAATGCTGGACAGGACACCAGGAGAACTTCCCCGCTCTTCTTCAAATAGTGCCATGAGATCTTTTATGTTGATTTGAGAGAGCAGACGGGGCCTCGGTATAACGTCTCATCTGAAATATGGCACCTCCAACACTACAGCATTCCCTCAGTACTGCATTGAAGAGTCAGCCTAGCTTATATACTCAAGTCATTGGATTGAGGCTTGAACCCTCGACCTTCTGACTCAGAGGCAAGAGTGCTACAAATGAGAAAAGGCTGACACCTAACCCAAGGATGAATTCTGGGGTACTCTTTTCAACTCCAGCTCCTATCTCCTCTGAGACAGCAATTACAGAAAAAGTGCACTGATACAGCAAGGCTGTGCAAGCACCAGGACCATCACTGAACATAATATAGACATCTTGAAACAGCAGTTCAGATATCTGAATAGATCAGAAGCATCTTATAATGCAGCCCCTCCAGACTCTCCAAGATTATTGTCATTTTCTGCACGCTCCACAAGTTTGTTATTCAAAGAGGCAAAACATGGAGCAGGTGAAGGAAGCCATCTGCAGCCAAAAGCAAACCGAAATGAAAATGAGGACAGATGTACCTGTGTTGGTGCTTGTGGAATGAGTGATGCTGAATCCAGTGAGATATTGGTTTCATAGGTATCACTCAGTCTTGCAGTTTTTTTCTTTTAGGACATGCATAGAAACAGAAGACTATACCTTGGAATAGTAACTGGAAACTGTCTTCTGAGAACTTACATTGTTAATAGTGTGTGTCACAATGGTCTGCTTTAATATATGTTTGTGATTTTGTGAACAGTGGAGGAAGAATAGCAAGAAAAAGATATGAGCCGTGAGCTTTGGGATTCATCCAGTTTCTTATGTTCTCAGTGCCATAATGTCCAGCATGACCTATTCAAACGAATTGAGGTGCCTAATTAAAGGAACTCTCCAGCACTTCAGGATGCTGATTCCTGATATGTGCCACTTTGTCCAATAAACTTTCTGCTCACAATAGGACAATTTTCCCCATGATCATTTTAACAAGAAAGTAGGAGCAATCCTATGTATAGATGATCCATAGGAGTCCAGTGAACAAGGATATGCAATTTATAGATTCTTACACTTGCTAAGTTAACCTATTCTAAGCCTATTGACCCAAACGTGACAAATATATCTAAAGGTTTAAGTATAACAAAAGATTCAAATATGAAGGAGAAATTCAAAGTGAATAAACAATTGAAATTAGTTATATGTGCAGCTATAGAAAACATTGACATTATTGACATTATGTACATCAGAAATATAGCAATTGGCAGAAGATAGACGTTCGATGCAGCTAAGGAGTAACGCAGGTGAAACAAAGCTATATCTATCAATTTATATGAAGGAGTGACATCATTGGTAAAATGGGTTTATAACAATTGTGGAAAGGGTAGATATAATAGCAAAGTGAGATATGGTAAAAGCAATATGAATAGAAATGAGTAAGGAAAAGGGTAACACAGTAACAATTGATATCTGCTACTGACCTGCTGACATTAGTGTACCACTGGTACAAACCTTTCTAAATCTTTGTGCTCCTGCTTTGTCTACTTCACAATGTAGGTGACCACTGATACACAACAAAATGCAATGTAATACTATAACATAAGGCAAAAACTGCTATAGATAAATCCATTGCCCAGTTCTAATGAAGGGTTACACCCAAGACGTTAGCTTGTCATTTCTTTTTAATGATACCGACTAAACTGTTGTGTATTTGCAGCACTTTCTGCTTTTGTTTCAGATTTCCAGAATCGGCAGTGTTTCGCTTTTTATTTATAGGTTAAACTTTATCAACAATGCAAGCGACATAATTATCTGAACCGATTCATGCAGAATAGTAAATTTTTTTTTTTCCAAACCTGAAATACTTGAAAGTAATGATATCCAGTCTAATAGATATTGGGTTTATATAATCTGATGAAATGTTCCACTACAATGAGAATATTAGATACTGATTTGTATTACATTTCACATATAAATCCTTGTTTTGTTGGATGATTTAATATTAATATCAAATTAATTCCCTGATGAGGCTTTAGAATTTCAATGCTTGATTTTCTAACAGGGAGCTGCAAACTTCAATAATTCAAAGAGCAAAAGGCCAAATACTCTTTTGTTTTTGTGTAAATGGCAGGTCTAATGTTGAGAATTTGCAATTATGGTGGAAAATAATTTCAATGTTGTAATGAAGAAACTTTATCTGGTCTGTGATTGAGACACATTTTTTAAAATTTTGCATAAATATTTCATCTGCCCTGCGGCAGACTCATTTGTCAGACTGAAGCAAGGTTTTGCAGGAAAAAACCATCTCTGGTCATTTCCTTGTATCCTTCACCACTCACTTCCCCCTTCCCCCTTCAACTCCAATTCCTTCCACAACTGCCCCTAGAAAAATTGCACCCCCCCCCATGCAACCCCCACTCCCTTTGATACAATTTGATTCCATTCCATTGATTCAATTGGTGGACACGCCTTCAGCTGTCTAGCCGTTTCCTTCCACCTCTGTAACATCGCCCGATTCCGCCCCTGCCTCAGCTCATCTGCTGCTGAAACCCTCATCCATGCCTTTGTTACCTATAGACTTGACTATTCCAATGCTCTCCTGGCTGGCATCCCATCTTCCAACCTTTATAAACTTGAGCTCATCCAAAACTCTGCTGTCCGTATCCTAACTCACGTCAAGTCCTGTTCACCCATCACCCCTGTGCTCACAGACTTACATTGGCTCCCGGTCCAGCAACGCTTTGATTTTAAAATTCTCATCCTTGTTTTCAAATCCTTTTATGGCCTTGCCCTTCCCTATTTCTGTAACCTCCTCCATCCCTACAACCGACCAAGATATCAGCACTCCTCCAATTCCTTCCTTTTGCACATCCCCAATTTTAATTGCTCCACCATTGGTGGCTGTGCTTTCAGCTGCCTAAGCCCGAAGCTCTGGAATTCTCTCCCTAAACCTCATCGCCCCTCTAACTCTCCCTCCTCCTTTAAGATGCTCCTTAAAACTTACCTCTTTGACAAAGCTTTTGGTCACCTGTTCTAATATCTCTTTATGTGGCTCGGTGTCAAATTGTGTTTGATAACTCTCCTGTGAAGCGCCTTGGGACATTTTACTATGTTAAAGGCACAATCTAAATGCAAGTTGTTATTGTTGTTGTGGGTTGAAGCTCTGGAATTCCCTCCTTAAATCTCTCCTCCACTCTCCCCACTTCTAAGGTGCTTCTTAAAACCTACCTCTTTGACCAACCTTTTAGTAACCCTTCCTAATATCTCCTTCTTTGGCTCTGTGAAACATCTTGACGTGTTTTCCTATATTAAAGGCGAGTTGTTCTTGTTGATGTTAAAGAATGTTCTACCATAATTCTTCCTTCAACAAACAACATCAAAAAATAGATGAACTGGTCATTCATAGAAATCATAGAATCATAGAAAATTTACAGCACAGGAGGAGGCAATTCGGCCCATCATGTCCGCGCCGGCTGAAAATAAGTCACTCAGCCTAATTCCACTTTCCAGCACTTGGTCCGTAGCCTTGTAGGTGATGGCACTTCAGGTGCACATCCAGGTAATTTTGAAATGAGTTGAGGGTTTCCGCCTCGACCACCCTTTCAGGCAGTGAGTTCCAGACACCTACCACCCTCTGGGTGAATTTTTTTTTCCTCAGCTCCCCTCTAATCCTTCTACCAATCACTTTAAATCTATGCCCCCTGGTTATTGACCTCTCTGTTAAGGGAAATAGGCCCTTCCTATCCACTCTATCTAGGCCCTTCATAATTTTGTACACCTCAATTAAATCACCCCTCAGCCTCCTTTGCTCCAAAGAGAACAACCCCAGCCTATCCAATCTTTCCTCATAGCTAAAATTCTCCAGTCCTGGCAACATCCTCATAAATCTCCTCTGTACTCTCTCTAGTGCAATTACATCCTTCCTGTAATGTGGTGACCAGAACTGTATACAGTACTCAAGCTGTGGCCTAACCATTTTTTATACAGTTCCAGCATAACATCCCTGCTATTATATTCTATGTCTCGGCTAATAAAGTAAAGTATTCCATATGCTTCTTAATCATCTTATCTATCTGTCCTGCTACCTTCAGGGATCAGTGAACACGCACTCCAAGGTCCCTCAATTCCTCTACACCTTTCAGAATCCTCCCATTTATTGTATATTCCCTTGCCTTGTTTGCCTTCCCCTAATGCATTACCTCACACTTCTCTGGATTGAATTCCATTTGCCACTTTTCTGCCCACCTGACCAATCCATTGATATCTTCCTGCAATCTACAGTTTTCCTCCTCACTATCAACCACACGGCCAATTTTTGTATCATCTGCAAACTTCTTAATCATGCCCCCTACATTTAAGTCCAAATCATTAATATATATCACAAAAAGCAAGGGACCCAGAACACCACTGGAAACAGCTTCCTGTCACTGAGCCAATTTTGGATCCAACTTGCCACTCTCCCTTGGATCCCATGGGCTTGAACTTTTTTGACCAGTCTGCCATGTGGGACCTTGTCAAAAGCCTTGCTAAAATCCATATGGACTACATCAAATGCACTACCCTCATCGACCCTCCTTGTCACCTCCTCAAAAAATTCAATTAAGTTAGTCAGACACGACCTTCGCTTAACAAATCTATGCTGACTGTCCTTGATTACTCCGTGCCTTTCTAAGTGACGGCTTATCCTGTCCCTCAGAATTGATTCCAATAATTTGCCCACCGCCGAGGTTAGACTGACTGGCCAGTAATTACTTGGTCGATGCCTCGGTCCCTTCTTAAACAATGGTTCAACGTTAGCAATCCTCCGGCACCACGCCTGTATCCAGTGAAGATTGGAAAATGATGGTCAGAGCCTCCGTTATTTCCTCCCTTGCTTCATTTAACAGCCTGGTACTGGGACCTAGGTCCTTCATCTCATTGGTGTTTGTGGGATCTTGTTCTTTATAAAATGGCAGCCACATTTGCCCGCATAGACTACAAATCAAAATAATTCATTAGGTGAAGTACTTTGGGATGTGTTCAGAGATGTCTTAATGCACTAATTTTTCTTTATAATCATTTGGTGCTTTGCCCTAAAAAACAATGCATCTGGTCTTTAACACTGTTATTTGTTAAAAAGCACAGTAAGTTAATGCAACTACTTTGCAATCCTGTTTAATCAATGGATTTGTTCAAATGTATTGTAGTGCTTTTAAAAAATATGGGAAAGTGGGATAATAGTTCTCACATTTTATGGAGGAAGTACATTATATAACTTGCTTGTTTTAATTATAACATCTTTGACACAGTCAAACCAGTTCCAAGTTGGTAAGAGCAACAATAAAAGCACAATAGAACTTAACACTAGATTGGCAGTCTCACTCAGAGTTAGAAAAAAAAGGAAGACTTGCATTTATATAGTGCCTTTCATTCCCTCAGTATTGCACTATAGTACCAGCCTGGATTTAGAGCACAGGTCTCTAGAGTGGGACTTACAAACTTCTGAGTCATAGTTGGGAGTGCTACCATCAAGCCATGGCAGATACGGCTATGTAAGCGGGAGGAGAAGAGTGTCAGCTTAAATGAAGGGGGGGGGGCCAGGCAGGGTATATGCATTAAAAAGACAGACTTGCATTTATATAGCGACTTTCACAACCTCAGGACACCCCAAAGTGTGTTACAGCCAATGAAGTACTATTGAAGTGTAGTCGGTGTTGTAATGTAGGAAATGCGGCAGCCAATATGTGTACAGCGAAGTCCCAAAACAGCAAAGTGATAATAACCAGATAATCTGTTTTAGTGATGTTGGTTGAGTGATAAGTATTGGCCATGATGCTGGGGGAGCTCCCCTACTCTTCTTCAAAATAGTGCCATAGGATCTTTTACACCCACCAGAGAGGGAAGATGGGGCCTCAGTATAACATCTCATCCGAAAGACGACACCTCCGACAGTGCCACACTCCCTCAGTACTGCACTGGCGTGTCAGCCTAGATTTTGTGCTCATGTCTCTGAAGTGGGATTTGAACCCACAACATTCTGACACAGAGGGGAGAGGGCTACCACTGAGCCACGGCTGACACCTAGGATATAATTTCAACTGAACCCGTCAAGCAGGAAATGGACGGGTTAGGGTTTATACCCCCGCCCCCAATCTTACTCTCATTTAATTTCAATGGAGAATAAAATCTAAGCAGGTGTAAAATCAACGATGTACCCAATCCCATCAGTTTCCCAGCATGAAAAGTTAAAATTGCCCCCAGAGAGTTGTTAGACTTGCTGATGTGGGGAATGGAAAGGTTGCACTTGTGCAATAGGGGGACACTCTTCTGAAGTTAGTTTTGAAACACAAAACACACATTGGGGGAGAAATTGCTGGGAGCGGCGAAGTAATGGTTACCGCCACTCCATAGTTTTAAATTAACAAACTTACTTACTGTGGTCTTTACTTCGGGCACTTCCTCCAATAGGAAGTGGAGAAGAGCCCAGCATCAGTTCAAGTGAAGCTAGGACCCATGGGAGAAGCGAGAGGATCACCCTCTCCCCTCGACGAATCAGATTGCAGCATTTTCGATAAGCTGCAAAACTGTTTCAGCAGGCTTGGAACGTAAAATCCAGGAAGTGAAAGGTACAACATTAAAATCATTGTTAAAACAGTTATAGACTGTGAAAAAAGAGGGTAAGAAATAATCAAATTGAATAAAAGAGACAGAATGGAAAAGCTAAAAAAAAAATTATCTTTTAATTTAAAAAAAAATTCATGACCAAAAACTATTCAAATAAGGAGTAATGAGACTCCACATTTTTAAAAGTTAATTTTTAGTTGTTTGGTGGTCATTAAGGCTTACTTAAATTAAATTAAAACTAAGTTTAGACCTGGTATTTTTAAGTGTACCTATTTTATGGCGATATTATTTTCCAGATGGGCAGAAGAGCAAGTTGACGCTTTTTCAATGAATTCACTGATTGTAGCCGGCGATATACCTTTAATTCGAAGCTCTCATATTGCCGGCGAACCAGTAGGAGCAAGTTCTGGATTTCTGCATTTCACTGCACATGTGTGAATGCCGGAACTTGCTCCTCCATTTCACCACCAACAACGGTGAGCGCTGTTCAGCTCTCCGTTATTTCCCAGGTAATTTCTGCCCCATTACATAACTTAACAAAATATTCCACCACAATAAGAATATCATGTGCTGATTTGCATTATATTTCACTCATAAATGCCTTGTGTTTTATAATTAGATTATATAATTTCATGCCTGGTTTCTGCCTGCCAGGCAGGGTTAAAATCAGTCCTCATATTTTGGTTGAGGGAAACTTGTCCCTTTCTTTGGTACTTGTGGAAACATAGAAAATAGGAGCAGGAGTAGGCCATTCGGCTCTTTGAGCCTGCTCCGTCATTCAATATGATTATGGCTGATCCTCTATCTCAATACCATATTCCTGCTCTCTCCCCATACCTCTTGAAGCCTTTTGTGTCTAGAAATCTATCGAGCTCCTTCTTAAATATATTCAGTGACCTGGCCTCCACAGCCTTCTGTGGTAGAGAATTCCACAGGTTCACCACTCTCTGAGTGAAGAAATTTCTCCTCATCTCAGTCCTAAATGTCCTACCCCGTATCCTGAGACTGTGACCCCTCGTTCTGGACCCTCCAGCCAGGGGAAACATCCTCCCTGCATCCAGTCTGTCTAGCCCTGTCAGAATTTTATACGTTTCAATATGAATATTGTCAATGTGCAAGCCAGACAGTTGGCCAGAAACAAGGACCAGTTTTTAGAAGCTTTCTCCTGTTTCAGCCTCAGTGAGTACATGTTTTTTTCCCCCCCAAAAGGAATGTTCTTGATATGTCTTAATCCATTTTGACTGGATCGGGGGGATTTCCTGTCAACATCTCAGTGGGATGCATTGAGTGAACAATTAAGTCTAAGAGTTTACTCATGTTTTTGTCCAGGAGATCACTAGTTCAAGATAGCAGTTCAAACAGTCAAGTATCATCAATGTCAATTATTATTATCATTCATTGCCATTATGGCAGATTTGCATGCATTGATATCAAGATTGGAGACTTAACACCATGATGCACAAGGAATTAAAACGGAGTCGTAAAATTTATTGACTATTTCTTTGTCGAGTCATTTTGAAAATTAATTAACTTGTGCTCCATTTAATTATGATGTGGAGATGCCGGTGATGGACTGGGGTTGACAATTGTAAACAATTTTACAACACCAAGTTATAGTCCAGCAATTTTATTTTAAATTCACAAGCTTTCGGAGGCTTCCCCCTTCGTCAGGTGAAGGATGTGAATTATTTAATTATGGCTGAAAACAGATCAGGAACAAATATTCCAGCCTTCAATGTTTTTATTAAATAATCTCAAATGAGAAGTAACATCTGTAAGGTACATAATAATTATCAACTCTTCATTTTCAAACTGTTCCAGATATTGTTTGTTCTCTTTATAGGAACATAGGATTTTCCAGATGAAAAAAGACCAAGAAGATAGATGAGGGCTGTGCAGTAGACATGGTCTACATGGACTTTAGCAAAGCCTTTGACAAGGTACCGCATGGTAGGTTGTTACATAAGGTTAAATCTCACGGGATCCAAGGTGAGGTAGCCAATTGGATACAAAATTGGATTGACGACAGAAGACAGAGGGTGGTTGTAGAGGGTTGTTTTTCAAACTGGAGGCCTGTGTCCAGCGGTGTGCCTCAGGGATCGGTGCTGGGTCCGCTGTTATTTGTTTTTAATATTAATGATTTGGATGAGAATTTAGGAGGCATGGTTAGTAAGTTTGCAGATGACACCAAGATTGGTGGCATTGTGGACAGTGAAGAAGGTTATCTAGGATTGCAACGGGATCTTGATAAATTGGGCCAGTGGGCCGATGAATGGCAGATGGAGTTTAATTTAGATAAATGTGAGGTGATGCATTTTGGTAGATCGAATCGGGCCAGGACCTACTCCGTTAATGGTAGGGCATTGGGGAGAGTTATAGAACAAAGAGATCTAGGAGTACAGGTTCATAGCTCCTTGAAAGTGGAGTCACAGGTGGATAGGGTGGTGAAGAAGGCATTCGGCATGCTTGGTTTCATTGGTCAGAACATTGAATACAGGAATTGGGATGTCTTGTTGAAGTTGTACAGGACATTGGTAAGGCCACACTTGGAATACTGTGTACAGTTCTGGTCACCCTATTATAGAAAGGATATTATTAAACTAGAAAGAGTGCAGAAAAGATTTACTAGGATGCTACCGGGACTTGATGGTTTGACTTATAGGGAGAGGTTAGATAGACTGGGACTTTTTTCCCTGGACAGTAGGAGGTTAAGGGGTGATCTTATAGAAGTCTATAAAATAATGAGGGGCATAGAATAGGTAGATAGTCAAAATCTTTTCCCAAAGGTAGGGGAGTCTATAACGAGGGGGCATAGATTTAAGGTGAGAGGGGAGAGATACAAAAGGGTCCAGAGGGGCAATTTTTTCACTCAAAGGGTGGTGAGTGTCTGGAACGAGCTGCCAGAGGCAGTAGTAGAGGCGGGTACAATTTTGTCTTTTAAAAAGCATTTGGACAGTTACATGGGTAAGATGGGTATAGAGGGATATGGGCCAAGTGCAGGCAATTGGGACTAGCTTGGTGGTATAAACTGGGCGACATGGACATGTTGGGCCAAAGGGCCTGTTTCCATGTTGTAAACTTCTATGACTCTATGACTCTATGACCAAGGTCCATCTAGTTCACCTTCTACCATCCTGGTAGTTGTGTGATACAACGGTAATGGAATTGTTGACTAATTATAGCAATCAATCTCTGTCAATTAATCTACAACAGAACCAGACATGACATGAGGAAAACTCCAGTGGTGAAGAGCTTTGGGAATCATTGGACCAAAGTTACCTTTTTGCACCCAAGCATACTACACTTACCACATGTCATGTCTCAAATTATTCATATACTGTACCCCAAAATGTTATTTTCTGAAAGAAATCTGTCTAATTTGCATTTGAATGAATTAATACTAACTGCTTCCACCATCGCCCACTGAAAGATTGTTTCCACTGATTAGTGTTGAATTTACCCCCTTTCAAGTGCAGACGGCTTGTACTTCAACTTCTCCCTCCAATTTCTCTCTTCCTCTGCTGAAAGCATTGGCTCTGAATTTCCATGGGTTCTGTCCTGATTGCCCACTGGAACTTTGGCAGGAGATCAGCCTAATCCATGGAAAATGGCATAAATGGCCATTATGCCATTTCTCTGGGGGCTTCGCTGATCTCCCGTTGAAATTATGGCAGAAGATTCGGAAGAACTCCCAAAGAAATTCAGCGATTGACCTCATGATGGATTATGGTTCCATAATTGTCACCTAGCCTCTGATATCTCTATCAAGTAACTATTTGATTGTGGAAGTTAACATAACCAGGCGAAGCCCTGTCTTAAGTCTAATATCCACACATCAGCACTTTCCAGCACAGGTCACTGGAAAGTGATCAGGATTGACAACTCTGGCTGATATTTCCCTCCTCATATGTCCAGAGACCTTATATAGCCAATGCCATTGCCCTACAGCTACCCAGTTAAGATCAGCTAACTCTATCCATCATGAGATCAAACCTGGGAGCTTCCTAATTTGTATAGCTCAGAGCCACATTGTCTACATAACAACAGTGACTGCACTTCAAAAGTAATGCATTGACTGCAAAGAGCTTTGGGAAGTCCTAAAAATGTTAAAGTTGCTATATAAATGCAAGTCTTTTCTCTTCTTTCTTTCACAGTGCATTTACTGATAAACCATAGTCACCTATTTTTAATTCCATTTTGAGACAAAAGAGTTTAGTTTCTTCCTGAATCATCCAAGAACATTCCAAGATTTGTCTTTTGCTACCCAACAAATATTATGTGGCAACAAGTTATTGCAGTTGGTAAGTAATCTGTAAGACAGCAGTGCAGAAAATATTGCTGATCAACAGCTAATGCTGATCAGTCGTTCATTCCTTACTTCACCCTACCTGTCCCTAATGTTGACATTTGAAGCTATCTTATGATTGATACTGGCACCAGGGAACAACCACCAGGTTTGTTTCTCACAGGCACATCACAATACCTTGCATGTATCCAATCATCCCAGAAGCTCCATCAGTGCTAGCTGAGGGTGCATTTTTCAGTTTAATTTTGAACTCCCATAAATGATTTATATTATATAATTATATAGGGCCTTGGTGAGACCGTACCTGGAGTATTGTGTACAATTTTCGTCTCCTTACCTAAGAAAGGATATGTTTGCCATAGAGGGAGTGCAACGAAGGTCCACCAGACTGATTCCTGGGATGGCGGGATTGTCGTATGAGGAGAGATTGAGTAGACTAGGCCTGTATTCTCTAGAATTTAGAAGAATGAAAGGTGATCTCATTGAAACATACAAAATTCATACAAGGCTCGACAGGGTAGATGCAAGGAGGATGTTTCCGCTGGCTGGCGAATCTAGATCCAGGGTTCATAGTCTCAGAATAAGGGGTAGGCCATTTAGGACTGAGATGGGGAGAAATTTCTTCACTCAGAGGGTGGTGAATCTTTGGAATTCTCTACCCCAGAGGGCTGTGGAGGCTCAGTCACTGAGTACATTCAAAAAAGAGATCGATAGATTTCTCGATATTAAAGGTATCAAGGGATATGGGGATAGTGCAGGAAAATGATGTTGAGGTAGAAGATCAGCCATGATCTTGTTGAATGGTGGAGCTGGCTCGAGGGGTCAGATGGCCTACTCCTGCTCCTATTCCTTATGTTCTTATGATTAAAAATGAGACAACCCCATGTCTACTTCCTTGGCTTATTTGTGCAGAGATAACCATCACAAAATGTCTTGCATTTTAGTATCAAACTAGCATACATTTTTGCATGTATGTTAAATAGCTGGCCTGCCACATTTGACGATAGCAATCCTGCTCTCCTTAGGGTTGTCCAGCAAGACACAGTGACCGTCTTAAATTTATTTTGCAATTCAAGTTCACTTTTACAATCAAACTTGGTATCTGCTGAATTTGACATATTCTTTGATCAATTCGGTATTTATAAATGTATTTTCATGTTGCCCTACTACGCCTGAAACTTCTATTGTAGCTATATTTCCACAAACCTGTGCTATGACCTTCCAAACAAAAAGACTTGTGTCGAACTAGAAGTCAATGTTATTTTCCATGTTCTGAGCTAAAGTTTTTCAGATGTTTAGTGTTTACATTTGAATGAACGATATTGTCATCTTTGTTCCTGATTTCAGCAGAAACATCATACATCAATCGAACAGGGGTTTTAGCAGAGTTATAGTTGTAAAGGTCCAAACATAATTATGTTCCTTGTGATGGAATCTTCTTCATGAAACATTTTTTTTTGTATTTCATGGAGTTGACACCACAACTGAGAACAGAGGACACATCATGGAATGATAGAATCGTTGAAGGAGGGCACAATTTCAAAATTTGCAGATGGCACATAACTTGGAAGGGTAGTGAACATTGAGGAGGATAGTGACAGACTTCAAGAAGATATAGACACTCTGGTGGCATGGGTGGCAGACACGTGGCAAATGAAGTTTAATGTGGAAAAATACGAGTTGATGCATTTTGATAGGAAAAGTGAGGAGAGGCAATATGAACCAGAGGGCACAATTCTAAAAGGGGTGGAGGAACAGAGGAATCTGGGGGTGTATGTGCATAAATCATTGAAGGTGGCAGGGCAGGTTGAGAAAGCAGTTAAAAAAGCATACGGTGTCCTGGGCTTTATAAGTAGAGGCATAGAGTACAAAAGCAAATCCAAGTCCAAGTCATTAATATATATCAAGAAAAGCAGTGGTCCTAGCACTGACCCTTGGGGAACACCACTGCACACCTCCCTCCAGTCCGAAAAATAACCGCTCACCACTACTCTCTGTTTCCTGTCATTTAGCCAACTCTGTATCCATGTTGCTATTGCCCCCTTTATTCCATGGGCCGCAATCTTAATAGCAAGCCTACCATGTGGCACTTTATCAAACACTTTTTGAAAATCCATATACACCACATCAACTGCATTGCGCTCATCTACCCTCTCTGTTACCTCATCAAAAAAACTCTATCAAGTTGGTTAAACACGATTTGCCTTTAACAAATCCATGCTGGCTTTCCCTAATCAATCCACACTCGTCCAAGTGACTATTAAATTTGTCCCGGATTATCATTTCCAAAAGCTTCCCCACCACCGAGGTTAAACTGACTGGCCTATAGTTGCTGGGTTTATCTTGACACCCTTTTTAAAACAAGGGTGTAACATTTGTAATTCTCCAGTCCTCTGACACCACCCCCGTATCTACGGATGTTTGGAAGATTATGGCCAGTACCTCCGCAATTTCCCCCCTTACTTCCCTCAGCATCCTAGGATGCATCCCATCTGGACCAGGAGACTTATCTATTTTAAGTACAGCTAGCCTTTCTAGTACCTCTTCTTTCTCAATTTTTAGCACATCCAGTATCTTAACTATATCTTTATTTATCGAGACTCCGGCAGCATCTTCTTCCTTGTTAATGACAGATGCAAATTACTAATTTAATGCCTCAGCCATGCCCACTGCCTCCATGAGTAGATCTCCTTCATGGTTCC
This sequence comes from Heptranchias perlo, assembly GCF_035084215.1. Classification (NCBI taxonomy): domain Eukaryota; kingdom Metazoa; phylum Chordata; class Chondrichthyes; order Hexanchiformes; family Hexanchidae; genus Heptranchias; species Heptranchias perlo. Next base: position 109,235,907 of record NC_090327.1, read on the forward strand.
TAATCGGCCCCACTTCTCTTATTACCCGTTTACTGTTAACATGTCTGTCGAAGACTTTTGAATTCCCTTTTATGTTGGTCACTATCTATTCTCATATTCTCTCTTTGCCCCTCTTATTTCCTTTTTCACTTCCCCTTCTGAACTTTCTATATTCTTCCTGTTTCTCATTTGTGTTATCAACCTGACATCTGTCATTTGCCCCTTTTTTCCACTTCATCTTATTCTCTATCTCCTTTGTCATCCAGGGATCTCTCGATTTAGTTGCACTACCTTTCTCCCTCATTGGAATGTACCTTGGCTGTACCTGAATCATCTCCTCTTTAAAGGCCGCCGCTGTTCAATTACAGTTTTGCCAGCCAATCTATGATTCCAATTTACCCGGGCCAGATCTGTTCTCATCCCACTGAAATTGGCCCTCCTCCAATTGAGTATTTTTACTTTAGAGTGGTCAGAGTCCTTTTCCATAGCTATTCTAAACCTTATGATGCTATGATCGCTGCTCCTTAAATGCTCTCCTACTGACACTTGCTCCACTTGGCCCATCTCATTCCATAGAACCAAGTCCAGCAATGCGTCCTTTCTTGTTGGGCCGGAAACGTACTGGTTGAGAAAGTTATCCTGAACACATTTCAAACATTCCTCTTCTTCTTTGCTCCTTATATTATTGTTATCCCAGTCTATATTAGGATAGTTGAAATCTCCCGTTAACTCTACTCTATGGCTTTTGCACTTCTCTGTAATTTCCCTGCAAATTTGCTCTTCTATATCCTTCCCACTAGTTGGTGGCCTATAGAATACACCCAGTAGTGTTATGGCACCTCTATTGTTCCTACATCGGAGAGAAAAATTAAAATTTACATCTAAATTTTATCATTTTTATTTCAGTTACTTACTTGACATGTGCCAAAAAGAGAACACAAAATTAAGACTTCTGGGATAGCCCATTCATGCCACTTACTGCAACTCACTTACAGCCTCCTTGCTCAGGAGATCACGTCAAGGTATTGAGGGGATAGAAATTGTATCCCACATCCCCTTCTAATCTATCTTTTTACCTCTATCCATTCATATTTGCCTTCTCCGTGTTCAGGATCTATTTAAACCATCTGTAGCACACTCCAGGCATGTCAAATATCAAAAGACAGAGAACATCAATGGAACATTTATCCTGCAGAACAGCAAATTAATGATGTCATCACACTTGTATTTTACGAGACTTTTTATTTGTACGAGCCAGATCACAGTATGTTAATATATTTAATGGAAACACCGGAAAGACTGAATTCCAATTGTTTTTTTTTACTACAATTTAACATCTTTAACAAAGTTCAAATATTATTGATTTCACTTAAGTTTGAAAATGGCCAAATGGCAGTTGACATTTTGACTTCTAATTTTACGCTCACAAGAGCTACAGTTACACAACAGAGCTTTTGGGTGCACGGCAATGCACAAGTGCAGTATAACTCAGTGGTCATGTCAGTGATCTGACATCTAAGGGCGGCTTTTAACTCAGAGGGGGTTTCTGGTGGGAAGTGGGAAGTTAATTGCCTGCCCAGCAGAGGCAGCAGGAGGCCATGAAGATGGCGTAGAGCAGCTGCCGGCAGGTAAAGATCAGGCAACCGTTGGCCACCCATCAATTTTCAGGTGACTGGTGGGGAGGGGTTTCAGGAGGGTTTTGTAGGACAGAAGTGGGGGGGGGAGTCCAGGGTTGGGGATGCCGCAACTGCCCTTGTGGGACCCAAAAGGAAGTTTCAAACATGCCAGAAGGGCCCTTTCTCTCTTCAGACGAGCTGCGGACCTGTTTCTGCCGCGGCAGCTTCCCCGCTTAGGCCCCAGTTAAAATTGCATCGGGCTCCTATTGACGTAATAGGACCCCAATTTGCATAAATTTGTGAGCTCCCACCTGCTTTAGGTGGGCGGCTCATCCGCCTGCAAAATCCAGCAGGTTAACATTGCGAACAGTCAGAAATAGTCAGCATCTGAGTGAGTAAGTAACCTGCTTGTTTTTAACTGCCCACCCACCCAGTTGCTGCCTGTGTTTAGGTTTGACATCGTAAAAGTAGCCACGTACACATAGTGTGGGTTATAAATAAAATTATGGTGGCACTAAAGTTGTTGTGCATCCAGAAATTTGTTTTTGGCAAGTTTTGGAAGTGGCTTTGATCAGGTGCATGAATAGGAGTTGTGTGAAATGTTGCACCCAGAGAAAGGTCTATAGATGATGGCATCTTTGTGGTCTAAAGGAGAAAGATGCAGTGGCCAGCTATGGTAGGCAACAGAAGTTCTCCTGTATCAAATGGACATGCAGCCAACAACAGGTTGTCCTCTACATTTTCTTAAGACTGATGATCCTCTTGTTGATTCTACTGCTCCTGATGGAGGTCTTTATCCATTGGCGTCTTTGTAATGAAGCCACTTTGTAAGTTAACGTTGTGTAGCATGTAGCTAACCAATATGACCCTTGACATCCTCACCAGTCTATACTACAGGGCAAGCCTACATCAGTCCAGGCACCTGAAGTACTCCTTTAACATGCCTGTGGTTTGTTCAATAATGATGCCGAATGAATCCTGTTGAAGAGCTGCTCCACACTCTGGCATCATCAACCCAGGCTGTAAGGATAGCCTTTCCCTCCCTGGATTCACCTGGGGACAGTCCTTTTTGTGTTAGATGCTGGAGCTGGAGTTCCTTCAATTAAAGGTGCAGTGACATCTGTGAAGGAAGTGAGTATTCAATTGCATATTGGTCTGTTGCATGGTTGTGTGCAAGTTGCATATTCAGTGTGCTGTCCTTTCTGTTGACGTACAGCTGGCCATTGATAGTACCCACATGACTATGTATGAATATGTGGGTGCCTTGTATTACTCCTTGGTCCTCGGGGAATTCTGTCATTCAGCACAATTGCAGTGCTCTGTCATGTGGGTGCCAGCTCTCTGCAAAGAGGCTGATAAAATTGCTAGTTCTAGTGAACAGTGACATATCTGATGCATCTGTACACAGCTGTTTGGCTTATGTTACAGATGACCTCGATAAGGCCTTCGATAAGATACCGCATTGTCGACTTATGACTAAGGTCAGAGCATGTGGATTCAGGGGACAGGTAACAGAATGGATAGCAAGCTGGCTACAAAACAAAAAACAGAGAGTAGGGGTTAAGGGTAGCTACTCAGACTGGCAAAAGGTGGGAAGTGATATTCCACAGGGATCGGTGCTGGGACCACTGTTGTTCACAATTTACATAAACAATTTGGACTCAGAAATTGGAAGTACAATTTCAAAATTTGCAGATGACACCAAATTGACTCATGGAGTAAATATAAAGGAAGAATGCATCAAAATGCAAGAAGGTATTAATAAACTTGCAGAATGGGTGTGTAATTGGCAAATGAATTTCCAATATAGATAAGTGTGAGGTGGTGCATTTTGGTAGGAAGAATAAGGAGGCCATATATTGCTTGGAAAATAAATCTAAATGGGGTAGAGGAGCAAAGGGATCTCGGGGTACAGATACACAAATCACTAAAAGTAGTGATGCAGATTAATAAGGCCATAAAAAAGGCAAACCACGTACTGGAGTTCATTTCTAGAGGGGTAGAATTGAAAAGCAGAGAAGTTATGTTAAACTTGTATAGAACCTTAGTTAGACCACACTTGGAGAATTGTGCACAGTCCTGGTCTCCATATTATAAAAAGGATATGGAGGCATTGGAGGAAGTGCAAAAAAGATTCACAAGGATGAAAGCAGAACTGAGAGGATATACTTATCAGGAAAGGCTGAACAGGCTGAGGCTCTTTTCCCTAGAAAAGGGAAGGCTGAGGGGTGACTTGATAGAGGTCTTTAAGATAATGAAAGGGTTTGATAGGGTAAACGTATAGAAGATGTTTTCACTTGTGGGAGAGTCCAAAACTAGAGGTCATAAATATAAGATAGCCACTAACAAATCCGATAGGGAATTCAGGAGAAATTTCTGTACCCAAAGAGTGGCAAGAATTTGGAACACGCTACCACAGGGAGTAGTTGAGGAAATAGCATTAAAGGGAAGCTAGATAAGCACATGAGGGAGAAAGGAATAGAAGGATACGCTGATAGGGTTCGATGAAGTAGAGAGGGAGGAGGCTTGTGTGGAGCATAAATGCCGGCATAGACCAGTTGGGCCGAATGACCTGTTTCTGTGCTGTAGACTCAGTGTAACTTAATGTAACCTCAGTGGCAGCCTGAAATGAATCCATGGAATAGAACTAAAGGTGATGCCCTTAGCAGTTACTGAAAGAGTGCTGTATATGGTGGAGGTGAGCTGCAGGTAGCATGCAGCGTAACTATGTTACAGGTTGCTTTGTAAAGCAAAGCCTATGCAGACACTGCTGCTCTGTCAAGGGCAGGTAGGAGCACATGTGTCTGTGCACTCTGGTGCGGGAGTGCCATGTGCTAGTGGTACAGCATAAGCAGCCTGGCTTGCCAACATTGCTTCTCCTCTTCTTCCAAGCAGAAAAGTTAATGGGGAATCCCAAAAGGGAAATTCAGTGTGCCCTGTCTGAATGGGGAGCCCCATGCCAAATGGCACAAAGACAGGTGGCAAAATAGGTGAAAAATACAAGAAAATTAACAATAATAAGGCTTTAATAGCAACAGTAACTTAATAAGCTTGTCACTTTAAACTTATTTTTGCCTTCAATGTAATGCCTATCAACCCCATATGCCAGTTTTGTACTGGCAAGATTAGGATTCAGCGTAAATGAGATAGAAAGCAAATGGGAAATGGAATGAATGTTATCACTACATCATTACTATTTTATTTACATGCACCTGCTGGAAATTACAGTTAGAAAATTAGGATGAAGGGTGCAGGGATCTGGAGTAATCTGGCATTTCCCACCCTCTGCCTGCCCGATTACCACCCCAAAAATGGGTGCAATGTGATGGGAAAGTCAGGGGCTAGTCTTGAGATGGCAAAGATGTGGATGAAGGTTTTGGTGGTAGTGGGACACACCATTGAGTTAAACTTGAGCGAGTAGCAGGGAAGGGGAACGAAGCTGATATCTGAGACACACCGTTTCTAGAGGGAAGCTGAGCAGGATGGCTTCAGTCTTGCTGTTGCTGACCTGGAAAAAGTCCTGGTTAATCCACAACACAAAGTTGAACGGGAGGTCAGACAGCACCAACAACTGAGACCAGTATATGGTCTAACATTAGTCAGTGGTTAGCAAGAATGACAGAGGAAAGATGCATCGTGCATATGATTATCGCCCATGCACTCTTCAAAAATGTTGTGAAATATTTAGCCGTAAAATTGGTAGGACTTTTCCAATGATAATTTGCACCACTTTTTTTCTCATGACACTGCAAGGTTTATAGCCCAGAGAGACACCACAGTTTGTCATTTCTATACTCTTGACATCAAGGTTATACTTGTATACTATGATATTCATAAATTGTGTTAATTGAATCTAATTTTGATATGCAAATTGGATTATTGGCAAAAAGTAGGCTTTTCTCCTTTAACTCCCATGCAATAAATGGCAGTTACACAGATATAGTTATGTTTTATTGATGGTATTGAGTGTACTACAAGAGTTTTGCGAAGAATATTTTCACTTGTGTTAAGTACATCTTTGTAATTACCTTATAATGGAGATATCTTTCATAAAACTTATTAAAAAATTATAAAACAGAAACATAATTGCAGCAAATTATTTTATTTCCAGATTATTTATTATGTTCCAGTACTTAATGCAGAATCTATTCCTCTAGAAATGAACCCCAGTGCTTTGTTTGCATTTTTTATAGCCTTGTTAACCTACGTTGCTACTTTTAATGATTTGTGAATTTGTGAATTAAGGTCGGCCAACTGGTGCAAGTACAACAAGGAAAAAGGATTGGAAAAGGAAGTCTTGCATTTATATAGCATATTATCACCTCTCTCAGAAACCTCGCAAGGCACTTCATACAACAAATTATTTTGGAGTGATTGCTGTTATGGAGGCAAAAAAAAACCCACAATTCTAAACAGCAGTAATTAAATCTGTTATAAAATTGGAGTACTATTAACAGAGGCTAATGTAATTTAATTTTGGGGCGTATCATTATTTTGAGCATCAACGATTCTTTTTTAAATATTCCAATGACTTTTTTGAAATGAATTACTTTCACAGGGCTTAACCTCAGCACCAAAACAACCCTCTGAGTGGTGTTTAGCATGTTGCAACATAATGTAATGAACCTGTGTATTACCAAATTATTTTGACTGTTTGAAGGAACAAAGAATGGTGGTAAGATCTCACTGAATTAATTCAAAACTTTTTTTGTAGGTTCTACTGAGGCCTTGGTCTTACAGTCAACAAAGTCCTAAAGAAAATAATAGGAGGGACAACCAGACTGAGGGGAGGTGTAAGACTAAACTTTGGGACTGAAGTAACCTTTATTAATTCACATTTATGGGTTGAAATCACTGCTAAAAAAGAACAAAGAAATTTCATTCCAACACGTTAATGTATTTGTTACAAAGATCACAAAGCACATTTTAACTCAAACATGTGCTAAGATCCACCATTAGTCTGCTAACCTCTGTCTTTCATTTTTTTGAATGATAGCTTTTGAGAAACCAAAGCTGCTTTATATTACACAGCAGAAGTCAAAGCTTTGGTGGCATAAATACTTATCAAGAACTTTGGGGTTGATTTTAACTTTCTGAAGGGGGCGAGGTGGGGTAGTTACGGCCTCAAATTAGAATTACGTAGAACTTACAGCACAAAAACAGGTCATTCGGCCCAACTGGTCTATGCCGGTGTTTATGCTCCAAGTGAGCCTCCTCCCACCCTACTTCATCCATCCCTATCAGCATATCCTTCTATTCCTTTCACCCTCATGTGTTTATCTAGCTTCCCCTCAAATGCATCAATACTATTCGCCTCAACTACTCCGTGTGGTAGCAAGTTTCACATTCTCACCACTCTTTGGGTAAAGAAGTTTCTCCTGAATTCCTTATTGGATTTATTAGTGACTATCTTATATTTATGGTCCCTAGTTTTGAACTCCCCCACAAGTGGAAACATCTTCTCTACGTTCGAACCCCTTCATTAGGTCATCCCTCAGCCTTCTCTTTTCTGGAGAAAAGGTCCCCAGCCTGTTCAGTCTTTCCTGATAGTTATAACCTCTCAGTTCTGGTCTCAGAACTGTTCACAGTATTCTTAAGTGTGGTCTAACCAACGTCCTATATAAGTTTAAAGTAACTTCTCTGCTTTTCAATTCTATTCCTCCTAGAAATGAACCCCAGTGCATTGTTTGCATATTTTATGGCCTTTTTAACCTGCGTTGCTATTTTTAATTATTTGCGAATCTGTGAATTAGGGTCGGTCAACTTATCATCCCGTTAACACAAATGCTGTGCCCGCTGTCATATTTAAAGGGGTCTATGGCTGGGCAGCCAAAGCGTCTGCCTATTTCAGGTGGTAGGCCCTTTAATATACAATCAGGGTCCTATAACGTACAGAGAAACCCCAATGCCATTTTAGGACTGAACTGGTTGGAGTGTGCGCCATGCACTCTCCGAGTTTCATTGGTGACAGAGCTGAAGAGGTCCGAAAAAGGTAAAATTTAAATTATTTTTGTGTGACCAGAAGAAGCAGGAGTGCTCCTCTAGACCCCACAAAAATAATCTGGGCTGCTGCCGCCCCGGACTCCTCCTCCCTCCACGATCGCAAACCCCCCACCTTCCCCCGCCCCCTAACCCCCGACCTCTTGCTGGACTTACCTTGTTACCAACCAGGCTACCCAATATTGCAGCGAGCTACATGGGGATGCTTGTTTGGGGCGGGCATCTCACCAGTTCTATTTAAATGAGGCAAGTGCCTCAAAATGGCTCCGGCCTCTTTGCTGCCGAAATGGGATAGAATTGACCCCTTTTAAACCAACCATACAGTGAGTGGTATCAGATGAAATAATCCATAGTTCCATTATGAGAAAAATATGTTGATAAAGATTCCTGACTTGTGTTTTTTTTCTGACATTTAACCTCGTAAGTGTGGATTGGAGCTGTAAGATTTGGAAGAAAACTGCCCGATATTTCTCTTTGGACTCAAAAATACTGAGTCATGTTCGACTGAGAGTATGGGGTTTCATTTGCTCTTACCACATGGATTCTGCTTTAAATAAGAATTAATTTCTTCTCCTATTTTGGTAACGCACTCGCAAGATCACGTAGGTTTACTCCCAGAGTTTGGGTGCAATAGGATTCATTACAATGAACACACAGCTGAGCAGCCAACCAGAAAAAAACCTGCATTAATGGAGCTGAATCACCCGTTGATACCTTGAATAGGTGTGTAAGCACCGTAAATAATGTTCAATGCATCGATCCAGTTGAAGAATTTGCAAATTGGAATCCTGACGGATGAAGTAAGGAGTAGGAAAGCCTGTTTAACTGATGAATTCCTGGCTGAGGCTGATAACGCTGTGTATGAAAAGTAGGTGAGTTGTTGATGTGCCTCATGCTCACTGTGGTTTCCTGAACTTGTTTTGAACATCTTTGTTGGGGGGGCTGGAGAGGAATTTCCCACAGCTTTTTTTCTGCATTGGCCGAGGGTCTTTTGCATTGACCTATATGTTTGTTTTACCTCTCCCAGGACAGTATATGATGCTGGTAGGTGGGGAGCATTGAGGGTCATGATGCTTAATTGCAACAAGACTGTGTGGGACATGCTCAATGGACCAACTGGTCTTTCTCTATCTGCCTTTTTCATATTTTGTACATTTGTACGTTATTATTGATGGGCTGAGGGAATGAAGAAATGCTCTCTATAAATTAGAAAGACAACACATCACTAACCAACGGTTCCAGCAGCTGTAGGAGACGATGAGGTCGGTTTTGAATGCTCTCGCCTGGCGTTAACAGGGCGGTAATGGCCTCAAATTCGTGTCGTTAACACTGGATCCATTTTAAAAGGTGCCTACTGCCGGATGTCCAAAGCGCCCGCCTGATTCAGGCGATTGGCCCCTTTTAATATGGAAGTCGGGGTCCAATGACATAAATAGGACCCCGATTGCCATTTTAAGTAGGAACTGGTCGGAGCCTGTGAAACTCGCTCACTGCTCCAGAAATGAGGCTTGGGGTATTTTAACTCCCGGGTCTCATTTAAGTCCTGTCGACCGGCTTCCGACCTGTTCTGGAGGCCGCCTGCTGCGACCAGGTAGGTGATGGGATCGGCTGCCAGGGCCATCCTGGGGGGGGGGGTCAGGGTCTCATGATTGGGGGGGGAAGGGGGAGGGGGAGGTCGAGTCCGCGGCCTTAGCTTTTCTTGTGGATCCCAAAAGAAAACTTCTGTTCGCCGTGGCCCTACCAGGACTGTAAAACAAAATGTTAAAGAATTTACCTTTTTGGGCCTTTTCTCGCCCCTGACACGTCTTCCTGTTAGGTTGGCCCCTCTCGCTTCATTCTGCCGAATTAAAATTGCAATCGGATCTTGGTGATGTCATCAGGACCCGAATTGCATATGTTAAAAAGGACCGCACTGGTTTTGGACAGGTGTTCTTGCTGCCTGCTCAGTTGAGCAGGTAAAAATCGCAGCCAGTCAGCTCCCGGCAGGTAAGTGACCTAAGCGATTTTAACTGCCCACCTGCCCAGTTTCCGCTGGGTGGGTAGGGTAAAACCATCCCCTGGGAGCCTGAACAAAAACGCACTAATACTTTATAATGTTAACTCAGAAAATTAGAACTCCTTAACATACAACTGGCACATGTGCTAGGTCTAACACACAAAATAAGTTACACTAGTAGGAGCAATCGTTACTGGGATAGCTTGTCACATAGAAGAGAACATAAGAATTTTTATCAATATTAGGGGATCCCCTGTGGTATTGCTCTTGCTAAATCAGAGCACATGTTGTTTAATAATTACCAGCATCCTACATTGTGAACAGCACAGTACACCATTATATAATATATAATTGACTGCCATGCTTGCCTACACAATAATAGTGACTGCACTTCAAAATTTAATCTATCGATTGCAAAGCACTTCGGGACATCCTGTAGATGTCAAGAGGGAGCTGGACCGGCTCCTGACTGGAGCAAAGATCACATCATATAGAAGGTAAGTGTCTTTACAGATAATACTTGGTCTATGTGATCGCCTGGACTGGTTTCAATCGCCTGAAGGGGTCGGAGAGGAATTGTCCAGAGCATTTTTTCCCTTATTGGCCCTGGGTTTTTTCTTTGTTTTTTGTCTCTCCCAGGAGATTACATGGCTGCAGGGAGGGGGAGGGAGGGAGGAAGTGTTTAGTCATGATGGTTCGGCCATCATGGTGTGGAGCAGGCTTGATGGACCAATTGGTCTTTTCTGGCCCCTCAATTTCATATGTTTGTACGTTCGTATGATAAGGCCTGCTAAATAAAATATAATTCTTTCCTCTTTCTTTCCAAAATATATTTGCTCTCTCATGGCATTGCTCATAGACAAAAAGAAGGAAAAACATTGTGAGTCTGAAAGCTCGACATCCCACTCCACCAAAATAACTATGGATTTACCACACACCAAGAACCCAAGAGCCTGACACTGTCAGAGTTCCCGGGGTCTATCAATTGGCATGCTTTGACAGGCACCACTATTGGCACTGCTGGAATGTCTGCTATTTGGGGAGGGGATGGTTGGTAAGGCATATGGAGTGGTCAGTTACTTGTCTACAAAGTCAGCTCGAAATGTTTTTTAAAAACTTGAAATTTGCCTCTTTACTAGAAAGCCTATTTCTGTGGGCCCGAAATACACAGTCAATGTTCTAGGTCATGAAGTCAGCCTCTTGTGGACCTCATTTCCATCCTGCCTGCAGGAGTAGAGTTTGTCAGGGCCACCAGAGGTGGGGCTAGTAGGAATTCCAGCAGGCGACGCCATCAGGCTGAAAGAGGTAGATGTAACCACTGCCCACCCTTGCACCTATGGGAAAACCCAAGCCCCGGTTTTAAAATAATGTGTCCATCGATAACAGGACGTGTTTGGGCCAGTTTATACCGCAGCCGATTTAACATTCCTTTCACTTTAATGGAGCTGAAAATCGAGCGAGATGTAAATCGAGAATCCAGCCCGAACACATCCCGTTCTCATCAGGCACATTTGGTTAAAGTTGGGGCTCCAGAGATAGCTTCTTCAGGGTGGAGACCCAATGATACCACATCCTGCCCCATTTCCCATTGCGGCTTGTCCCCACTTGTCCCGATTAAGCTGGCAGTCTGCTCCAGCCCCTGAGGAAATTCAGGGCCCCTGTGGGTCTCTTTCCTTCTGAAACTGTTTTTTTTTTCGCTTGTTACCTACTCTCTATTCTTTCCCTAGCCGTCTCTCTTTCTCTTTGTTTCTCTCTCTCTTTCTCTTTCTCAGACTGCCTCCCTTTGTGTTAGATTCTTTCCTGTCTCTGTCTCCCCTATTCTGTATGCCTCTCACAAAGTCTGGCAGCTGGAAAGCTGGAAGGAATATGAAAGTAGAAGCTGGGAGGCAGTCAGGTCACTTGAATAAAAGAAAGCCAGGAGCCCATTCATGATATAGCTTTCCTCGTGATGGCTATCAACTTTATAATAAACTCAGATAGCTTACCAAAGCAGTAAAATAATTCATAGGACTAGAAATTCCTTGGGGTCTGCTCCACCAGCCCAAATGTGGTGGAGTGGAACCCTCACCGATGCTAGCATCAAACCGGACACCCCAGCCCAAATCCATTGTTGGAGCAGTCACATTGTGCCTGCAAGGGTGCATCAGTGGCATGGCCCCAAGCTCCAGCCGAAACATGGAGTGATGCCATGCACGGCAATGGCAGGAAAAATGCCTGGCGAGGCCCTGAAGAAAATTCTCTTCTTTGCATCTTTGTGTCAGCTATGGCTCAGTTGGTAGCACTCTCACCTCTGAATCAGAAGGTTGTGCATTCAAGGCCCACTCCAAAGACTTGAGCACAAAATCTAGATTGACACTCCAGTGTTAAACCGAGACCCTGTCTGTCTTCTCAGGTGGAAGTAAAGGATGCCCTGGCACTATTTCGAAGAAGAGCAGGGAAGTTCTCCTCGGTGCCCTGGCCAATATTTATCCCTCAACCAACAGCACCAAAACAGAATATCACAATTGCTGTTTGTGGGATCTTGCCGTGCACAAATTGGCTGCTGTGTTTTCTACATTACAACATTCAAAAGTACTTAATTGGCTGTAAGGTGCTTTGGGATGTCCTGAGGTCATGAAAGGTGCTATATGAATATAAGTCTTTCTTTTTTCTGCTTCTGTTGGAGCGAGCAGGCCACTTGGAGATGGTTCAGGAACTTTTAAAGCCTTCACACCAGTACTCAGCTGCTGTGACTTCTGCTGAAGTGTACAGAGGGTATGAAGGACAAAAATCTTGGGGTAGCCTGGGAAGTCCCCCAGACATGCCCTCAGTATAGGATGTGTGAGTAGAACATCCGCTTGGAGTCCCCACAGTGGAATTTAAAGGACCATAGCAAGTGGGGCGGAATCTCAGCATAACCAGGTTTCCCCCAAATTCCTACCCCCACCGCCCAGGTGGAAATTGTGCTTGCCACCCTTTTGACCGGAGGAATTTTCGGCCCATAATTTATTCAGTAAAGTCACATAGCCAGTCCAAACAATCTCCAATACTTGTCGTTGAGATACTGGATGGGCTAAAAATTGATAGAGGAGGTATTAGAAAGGCTAGCTGTAAATAAGTCACTTGGTCCGGATGGGATGCATCCTAGGTTGCTGAGGGAAGTAAGGGTAGAAATTATGGAGGTAGGGGCCACAATCTTCCAAACATCTTTAGATACGGGGGTGGTGCCAGTGGACTGGAGAATTGCAAATGTTGCACCCTTGTTCAAAAAACGGTGTAAGGATAAACCCAGCAAATAAAGACCAGTCAGTTTACCCTTGATGGTGGGGAAACGTTTAAAAATTATAATCCGGGACAGAATTAGCAGTCACTTGAACAAGTGTGGATTGATTAGGGAAAGCCATTACAGATTTGTTAAAGGCAAATCATGTTTAACTAACTTGATAGAGTTTTTTGATGAGATAACAGAGACGGTCAATGAGGGCAATGCGGTTGATGTGGTGTATATGAACTTCCAAAAGGCGTTTGATAAAGTGCCGCATAATAGGCTTGTCATCAAGATTGAAGCTCATGGAATAAAGGGGGCAGTAGTAGATTGGATACAGAATTGGCTAAGTAACAGGAAACAGAGAGTAGTGGTGAACAGTTGTTTTTCAAACTAGAGGGAGGGGTACAGTGGTGTTCCTCAGGAGTCAGTACCAGGACCGCTGCTTTTCTTGATATATATTAATGACTTGGACTTGGGTGTACAGGGCACAATTTCCAAATTTGCAGATGACACAAAACTTGGTAGTGAAGTGAACAGTGAGGAGGATAGTGATAGACATCAAGAGGATATAGACAGGCTGGTGGCATGGGCGGACTCATGGCAGATGAAATTTAACGCAGAAAAATGCAAAGTGATACATTTCGGTAGGAAGAATGAGGAGAGGCAATATAAACTAAAGGGTACAATTCTAAAAGGGGTACAAGAACAGAGAGATCTGGGAGTATATGTACACAAATCGTTGAAGGTGGCAGGGCAGGTTGTGAAAGCGTTTAAAAAAGCATATGGGATCCTGGGCTTTATAAATAGAGACATAGAATACTTTTTTTTTATTTGCTCATGGGATGTGGGCGTCGCTGGCAAGGCCAGCATTTATTGCCCATCCCTAATTGCCCTTGAGGAGGTGGTGGGGAGCTGCTTTCTTAAACCGCTACAGTCCGTGTGGTGAAGGTTCTCCCACTGTGCTATTAGGAAGGGAGTTCCAGGATTTTGACCCAGCGACGATGAAGGAACGGCAATATATTTCCAAGGCAGGATGGTGTGTGACTTGGAGGGGAACGTGCAGATGGTGTTGTTCCTATGTGCCTGCTGCCCTTATCCTTCTAGGTGGTAGAGATCGCGGGTTTGGGAAGTGCTGTCGAAGAAGCCTTGGCGAGTTGCTGCAGTGCATCCTGTGGATGGTACACACAGCCCCAGCCACTGTGCGCTGGTAGTGGAGGGAGTGAATGTTTAGGGTGGTGGATGGGGTGCCAATCAAGCGGGCTGCTTTGTCCTGGATGGTGTCGAGCTTCTTGAGTGTTGTTGGAGCTGCACTAATCCAGGCAAGTGGAGAATATTCCATCACACTTCCGACTTGTGCCTTGTAGATGGTGGAAAGGCTTTGGGGAGTCAGGAGGTGAGTCACTCGCCGCAGAATACCCAGCCTCTGACATGCTCTTGTAGCCACAGTATTTATGTGGCTGGTCCAGTTAAGTTTCTGGTCAATGGTGACCCCCAGAATGTTGATGATGGGGGATTCGGTGATGGTAATGCCATTGAATGTCAAGTGGAGGTGGTTAGACTCTCTTTTTGTTGCAGATGGTCATTTCCTAGCACTTGCGTGAATGTTACTTGCCACTTATCAGCCCAAGCCTGGATGTTGTCCAGGACTTGATGCATGCGGGCACGGACTGCTTCATTATCTGAGGGGTTGCGAAAGTACGAAAGCAATGAAATTATGTTGAACCTTTATAAAACACTGGTTTGCCACAACTGGAGTATTGTGTCCAAATCTGGGCACTGCACTTTAGGAAAGATGTGAAAGCCTTAGAGAGGGTACAGAAGAGATTTACTAGAATGATTCCAAGGATGAGAGACTTTAGTTATGTGGATGGACTGGAGAAGCTGGGGTTGTTCTCCTTGGAACAGAGGAGATTTGATATAGCTATTCAAAATCATGAAGGGTCTAGACAGAGTTGATAGAGATAAACTGTTCTCATTGGCAGACAGGTCAAGAACCAGAGGATATAGATTTAAGGTGATTGGCAAAAGAACCAAAGGTGACATGAGGAAAAACCTTTTTATACAGCGAATGGTTGTGATTTGGAATGCACTGCCTGAGGGGATGGTGGAGGCAGATTCAATCATGGCTTTCAAAGCAGAATTGGATAAGTACTTGAAGGGTAAAAATTTGCAGGGCTACGGGGATAGGGTGGGAGAGTGGATCTAGCTAGATTGCTCTTGCATAGAGCCAGCACGGACTCAAAAGGCCGAATGACCTCCTTCCGTGCTGTAGCCTTTCTATGATTCTATGATTCTAATTGCTTCTTGAACTCATTTATGTTGTCAGCTTCAATAACCTTCCCTTAAAAATTGCTATGCAGCTCTATTCTTTTTGTGTTAAAAAAGTTACACCTTTTTTCTTTTCTACTCCTAACTTCCTACTGTGCCAGTGTAACATATCCGATTTACACACAAACTGCACTTCTGGCCTCTAGGCAATTTAACAGCACCAGCTGGCTCAACCTCATCTCACCAAAAGTCATTCCAGACTCTTTGTTTATATAGTGCCATTGCACATCACTCAAAAATATCCCAAACACTTGACATACAATGAATTACTTTGAAGTGCATTAACTATTGTTCTGTAGGCAAACACAACAGCTACGCTCCTGTTTCCTACATGATGTTCAGGTGCAGGGGCTTGGCCTATGACATGCAAATGGGGAGGTAAAACATGGACAGCTGCTTCCTCACAGATAGGTCACCTCAGGTGCACTGCCCATATCCGGCATCCAGCAGGCGCCCCCAGGGAAAATTCGACCCTTGGGTGTCAATAGGATATTTACCTGCTTTGCCATCACATGCAGTTCAGGCAAGGTTGCTGGATAATGATCAGGATCAGGACTTTTGGCCACTTTTTTCCCTCCTAACTCACAGACACTGAGGCCAATTTGATTGCCCCTACATCCATCCATCCATCCTAGCTGAGCTGAGATCAGCTAACTTAGCACAACTCAGGAATTTAAACAGGGGAGTCACTGGTTTGTACACATTATCTACTCACAGCCACAACCTGCTGAGCCGTATGGCCCCTTAATTTCTTATTTTATGCATTGAGGCTACCATGACAGAAGCAGAGCTTTGCAAGCATCACTTAGGAAGAATGTCTATATATATATTTTTTAGACTATGTGTTGTGTTGTTATTTTAATACATACTGGGGGAAAAATTTGATAGGGGCCGTTTTTGGGCGTAGGTAGCGTGATGAGCTATTTCCCCGCGCCCAATGGCCCCTGCGCAGGCAGGACGCGAGTTTTGACCCATCCAAAGACTTACCAGCTATCAACGTTCCTTTCCAGGCCTTGCACATGGAATCAATGCAATTCGCACTTTCCACCGCCAGAGGGAGGCCAATCTCTTAAAGGGCAGATGTTCCTTAGAAATCTCTTAAAGGTAGCTGGTACCTGTTATTTGCTGAAAATAACAGTCTACTGTCTGCACGGAGCCTGACCGGAGATCAGACATTGCACACGTAAAACACAGATGCAGGTCCCATCCCTATGTTTACACACTGATGAGTTATGTTAAAACATTGAATAAAGTTTGCGCACTATTAAATCCCACATCCTCCAATCTGCACGCCAGACCTCACCAATCTACCGATCTGAGTTTGTATCAGGCCTGGGAGAGTACATGCACTGAGGTTTTCTGCTGATGTAGAGAAGGGGAGGGGGGCAAGAGGCCTTCCAGACATGTACTCAAAAGGCAGTGGGAGGCAGCGGGGGATGAAGTCAATGCCAGGTGCACAGCATCATGAACATGGATGCAGTGCAGGAAGAAATTCAATGCTTTGACATGAGTGGTCAAGGTGAGTGAGGTCAACAGTCAAGTGGCATCTCCTACCAACTGCACCACGCACTAAACCACCCATCCCTCACATACCAACAAACTCTTTCAATCAGTACTCAACTCTGCCAATCAGATGCTTCCTCTCACCATCACACATTACCACTGTTTCAAGTCGCCCACCCACAACTCACAGGCTACACACACTGGCAGCTACTCAACCATGACAGGCACATCACCCAAACGCATGTCTCGCTTCCTTGCAGGAGGAGGTGGCGCATATCAAGAAGCAGCAAGTGGCAGTGGCATTTAGCCCCTCGAGCCTGTTCCACCATTCAATGAGATCACGATGGACCTGTGACCTAACTCCATATACACGTCTTAGCCCAATATCCCTTAATACCCTTGGTTCACAGAAAACTATCAATCTCAAATTTAACATTCACAATTGAGCTAGCATCACCTGCCTTTTTGCAGAAGAGCTTCCCAAACTTCTCCCACCCTTTGCATGTAGAAGCATTTCCTAACTTCACTCCTGCACGTCAAGGCTCTAAATGCTAGGCTATGTCCCCTAGTCCTAGTATTCAAGTATAGGAGACCTCCAAAAACAGATACAAATATCTCGGCAGCCAGAAGCAATAATCCAGCTACTAACCTGTAAATCCTGCGTGGTCCCTTTAAATAGCACAGGTGGGGGGGGGGTCCTCCAGACACTCGAAGACATCTTCCGATGGTCGGGGTTAAGACTGTGCGTTGAGTTGAGCGTTAAGTCCCAAAATGGTGTCTATCACTTTAAATAAGCATTGCACACTGATTGAAGCCATTTTCTCCCTACTTTATATGATTCCAGCGTTCGTTATTTGTGCCTGCGCTAAGATGGCATCTGACGCTCGTCACGCAGGAAATGTGCATGCGCATCCAAGACGCCATCTTGGATGTCGGAAAGGTCGTGTAGCACCGAAACAACGGGCTCTACACGGCCCAATTTAGTGCCCATTATGTCTTCATTTGCTAGGCTACAGGTGAGGGCAGCAGCCCATGTGTCTGCCAGCTGCAGGCTGAACTTCAGACTAGACAGGATGTTGGAGCTTTGTCCTCGGACTAATCAGATTAAACATGGTCAAAGCATTAAGTGGTTATGCAATGGCGGAATGAGATGTGAATGGCAATTCACCAAGTGATTTTATAGATTGGGTGTACCATTAAATATTTGAACTGTCTTGATTCAACGGCCTATTGATTTTGGTATACACATAGCATATTTTCCTGTAGTTTTTTTCATTCAGTTTCAGTCTATTTCACGTTTGTTTCTGTACAGTAGGCATAAATAATGTTTGATCCACGTACAAACATCGCAACAGGAAGTCAACAAAAGTCTATCCTCCCAAAGTCTTGAACATTATTGGCTGTGAAAGAAATATGTTTTGAAGAAGTTATTTAAACTCTTGTAGTATGATTTAATCTTTATGTTAGAAATATTTGTACCATTATTATCTTGCTGCTTTGTTACCTCTGTAATTATCTTGTGAAAAATCTGACTCTTATTTTTAACCTGAATGTAATGCATTCCCAGGTGATATTTCAGCCTTTTGGAATGGACAGATGAACTTGGTAGTTTTTATAACCCAGGTAACCCAACATAAAATGGTGTTAATGATTTTAGAAACCAAAATTTTCATATTGAAAAAAGTCTTCAGTTACTGTAGGCCTTGTTTTTTTCAAAAAGGTTTACTTTCCTCAGCTAGGTGGAAGTTGTGGCCAGTACTGGAATAATGAAGATTGTCCTGTGTGCAGTAACAGCACATGTTAGAGTGAGCAGACTGCTATAACTGGGGATTTCTTTAAATTCATTCTCAGGATATGGGTGTCAGTGGCAAGGCTGACATTTATTGTCCATCCTTAGTTGCCCTGAGCAGGTGGTTTGATACAACTGAATGGCATGCTTGGCTATTTCAGAGGGCAACTAAGTGTCAACCACTTTGGCATGGGAGTGGAGTCACACATAGGCCAGACCAGGTAAGGATGGCGTGCTTCCTTCCCTAAAGGACATTTGTGAACCAGTTGGGTTTTTATGATAATCCGGTCACTATTATCAGCTTTTATTTCCAGATTTTTTAAAACTAAATTTAAAATTCTTAAACTGCCATGGTGGGATTTGAACTCAGTGTGGTAAATTTTAACCACACCTTAAATTTGACCCACCTCCAATCCGCCCACTTCTGGTTTTAACGGAGGCGGGTCGAGGGGTGGGTGACCAATCCGTTCTCAAGAGGCAGATTGGTCAATAAAATCTTTTAAGGAGGCTGTCGGCCTCCATTTCAATAGTTTTTTTATTTTTAATTCCTGAGGGCTGGGATTCCCGGGCCTTCTGCTTCACACCGCGAAGAGGAGGCGAGAAAGCCTGGATCAACAGGTAAGTGCCTTTGTTGCACTGCTTGTGGGCCAGGAGGAGCAGGAGTGCTTCCTCCAGGCCCAACAAGCCTACCTGCTGTGATCCCACACACGCGATCGGCCGACCCCCTCCCCATGTCCGACACCTCTCATGATCTCCAACCCCCCCATGCTCTCCGACCCCATGACTGAGCCCCCAATGACTCCTCCCAATGACTGCCAACCCCGATGACACCTCCCCCAACACCCGACCCCCCGCCCGATGACCTCCGGCCCCGCCCTCCTCATGACCGATCCCCCACCCCCCTCACCCATCTAAGAGTTACCTGCTGGCATCCACTTCCCAGCTGCTGTCCCGTCTGACTGCCAGCCAGCCTGTCAATCTGGCTTACCTGTCGGGCGGGAAACCTACAGAAAAAAATGAAAGACGTTCTTCCATCAAAATCGTAAAGACGTCCGGGAAACCCGTACTTCCAGGTTTCCCGTCATGAATTTCCTCCCCTGTCCTCTTCCCGGCTCCCCATCAAAATTGGCCCCATATTTTCTGGATCATTATCCCAAGCCTCCTGAATTACTAGTCACATAACCACTACACTATGGTACCCCTAATATAACCAGTGCACCACCAAACCATGTATTATGGCTGAAGATCAGTACTTCAGGAAGATGATGGAATGGGTTCCACGCTGTGAAAAAGAGCATGCAGAAAACCAATGTTCACATCTCTATGCTAATAAAGGAGCGATAATATAACTCTGTGGCATTGTCGCCAGTCCCATTTATACCCAAAAGACTATGAGGTTTGCAAATTGCAGAAGTCCTCAATTAATGATTGTAAAATTGTAAAATTATTGAGTTAAAATTAAAATTTAGCTTGACCTAAATGGAAAGTAAAATCGGGTGGTGAATAAAACTGGCAGCCGATCTAATCTCACCTGTTTTCCACCAGGTGAGTTAAATTAAAATTACCCCTTAGCTAGTACAGACTACGAGAAGACACAAGATTTTTAAAAATAAATATATAATCCAATTAAAAATTGTAAATGCCTTAAAGCATTACGACAAGAGGAGCTGCCATATGGAAAATGTCACAAGTCTTATGACTGCAAGGCCACAACAGTTTTAAAAATAGCAAAGAATTTCGACAGTCTGTCCCGTTCAATGAAAAATCGCTTGGGGGCCCAATGTTTAAACATTTATCATACCCACAAAACCTCCACAAAAACCATCTGCAAAAAAACAAAATAGGTTTCACAAATAACTTGGCAAAGTTCCAGATGTCTTAAAAAAAAATCAAGCCTCACCTATTTGTTATTTTTCTGACATTTACTTGCTTCCTTAATATACTTACATGTATAGTGGACTTCCCTCCTATACAAGTGAGATTTAATGTTTTGAAAATAATTAGAACACCAATGTACTCTATGCTTGTTCTCGCATGTAGAACTCCTGCTTTTACTGTTCATATCATTACTCACTTGTCCAACATTCATTAAAAAAAATTTTTGCCTGCAGATCTAAGCTGTGTTTTAGCAGGTGAATTGCAAACAATTTTACAACACCAAGTTATAGTCCAACAATTTTATTTGAAATTCACAAGCATGGGACGCAACCAACAGAGTACCCTTCGTCGTCCAGTACTTCCCCGGAGCGGAGAAACTACGCCATGTTCTCCACAGCCTTCAACATGTCATCAATGACGACGAACACCTCGCTATGGCCATCCCCACACCTCCACTACTCGCCTTTAAACAGCCACCCAACCTCAAACAGACCATTGTTCGCAGCAAATTACCCAGCTTTCAGGAGAACAGCGTCCACGACACCACACAACCCTGCCACGGTAACCTCTGCAAGACATGCCAGATCATCGACACAGATACCACCATCACACGAGAGGACACCACCCACCAGGTGCATGGTTCATGCTCCTGTGACTCGGCCAACGTTGTCTACCTCATACGTTGCAGGAAAGGATGCCCCAGAGCATGGTACATTGGCGAGACCATGCAGACACTGCGACAACGTATGAACGGACACCGCGCAACAATCGCCAAACAGGAGGGTTCCCTCCCAGTCGGGGAACACTTCAGCAGTCAAGGACATTCAGCCACCGACCTTCGGGTAAGCATACTCCAAGGTGGCCTTCGAGACACACGACAACGCAAAATCGTCGAGCAGAAATTGATAGCCAAGTTCCGCACCCACGAGGACGGCCTCAACCGGGATCTTGGGTTCATGTCACGCTACACGTAACCCCACCAGCGAACAAATGTTATCTGTTTTTAATATAACGGGTCATTTGCTGTCTTTTCTATGTTTCTGCCTCTCTCTCTTTTTTTGGTGGTTTGTATATTCGGTGGACTTGTAGGTAACACCTCTCTGTCTGCACACTGTGATTGCCTTGGCAACGGGCAGTTGGAAAGACTTTCTGTAATCATCAGGTATTGTTCTGCGATTTATAAATGCGAAGGGTTCGAGGATTTCATATCCACAACATTCACCTGAGGAAGGAGGAAGCCTCCGAAAGCTTGTGAATTTCAAATAAAATTGTTGGACTATAACTTGGTGTTGTAAAATTGTTTACAATTGTCAACCCCAGTCCATCACCGGCATCTCCACATCTTAGCAGGTGAAATTAGAGTTTGGGTTCTGAAGTGACTGTAGTTATCTCATCAGAGGTGCTAACAATTGATCTGCAGATAATATTTTTGAAAAGCATTTAAGAAGATGTCAGTGTTAGATTAACATGATGGCTGAACCATGAATACTTTGTAAGTAGCAGAGGCTTAATTATACCATCACATTATATCATTAGTAATTCTCATCTGCCAAGATACAAATATTGTATCCTAAAAATGTATTTCTGCCTGTTAGTTACATAAATTAAAGCCCAGATTTTAACTCGAGGTGGAAGTTCAGCAGGTGTGGGCCAAGTTGGGAGGGAAACCCCCATGATGTCATCAATGAGATTCCTGGGCAATTTTAACTCCCATTATTATTTGAGTGAAGGGCTTCCCTCCTGCTTGAGTCAGGAATGGGACAGCCTATCCACATCCCACACACAGGGGGTGATTTTAGGAGGCAATTGCGGGTGTGTGGGGGGCAGGGGGTGGTCTCCAAAAATCGCGGAAATCCCGTTCGGGTTCGGAAGCCGGCTCCAACCGGCTGACTTCTGAGTTTCCCAGGGACCCACCTGTGTGCGCGGGCGACCCGAAAACAGAAGTCCAGCCTGAAATTAAAGCCAGCGGGATGACAGTTAAAGAGCCAAATGTACCTCATTGAGGCACTTAAGGCACTTTACCTGTGACAGAGTAAGTGATTAGAAAGATTTTTAACTTAACTGAGCGGCTTACCCACCGCTTCTGATTCATGCCTGGTGAAACCAGACGTGAAGGGAGAATGAAGCTAAATAAATGAAATATAAAATCATGGAAGGAAGTGAAAACACTAAATGAACCTACCTTTGAAACTTGCTCCGATGTCTGATGTCCCCCTCTTCACCTACCTGATGTCCCCCTCTTCACCCCTCCAGATCTTCCTATCTTCCCCCCCCCCGCCCGATCTTCCCCTCTCCTCCCGCCGCCCCCCTCCCGCCCCCGGTCTTCCGTTCCAGCGCTAGATGATGTCTCACTCTCTCTCTCTCTCTCCAGCCCCCCCCCACCCCACCTCGTGTTGCAGCTCCTGTCGGCAGCCAGCCTGTCAATCAGGCGAGCTGCCGGGCGCAAAACCCGGAGAAGACGTTAATCATCAGCAATCAACATGCGATTGCGTCGGAAACGGTAAGTTTTGTTCATGCGGGTTTACCACACGCACCTTCACCCCCCCCCTCCCACCGCTGCCAACCCACCACCATTGTAAAATCAAGCCCACAATTTCCAGTACGACTCTCGAGGTCTATTTAAAGGTAAGTCCCGTGGGCAAGTCCTGCTGCGTTTCCACTTGCCGCCATTTTAAGCCTGCTGTTTTTAGTCACGGAAAAGGCACTCGCCACAGGCCTCATTTTAACCACATGCCCTGTTGCTGCCGGGTGGGCAGGATTAAAATCAGGCCTCAAGTACTAAGAATATTTAATCATCCCAGTTTGTAACTGTCTTGAAACCAATATATAAATATCAGTATTGAACGACACACCTGAAATGTCACCCTGTCGTTTCTCTTTTCTCTTTTCAGGTGATAATCAACCTGCTGTGTATTCCCAGCATTATTGTTTTTATCTCATATTTCCAGCATTTACAGTTTGCATTTCATTATAAAATTATCATGCTAACTTGTGAATATTTATGTGTTCATAGTATTGCAATGCAAGCGATTTCCTGCAAGTTTGTAATTTTTGTAAACACTCGTGATGTTCAACAACTGGAGTTTCCTGAATATTCATTGTTAATTTTTACTTTAATAAAGAGTTAAAGCGTTTATATATAGAATGTTTAGATACAAAACTGTACTGAATTTTTAAAAAGGGCCAATGTGTTGATGTTAAGGACATTATATCCAATTGTTTCTCCATGTTGGTGTAATCATCTTGTTAATGCTCTGGGTTGCAGACCTCAATCCACATGTTTTCTGACTTGATGCTACAACTCTAATCATTATTATTACTTAGTTCATTATCTACCACATTCCTTTCAAAAGATTTGTGGTCTTAAAATGATAAGGCACAACCCAGAAGATTGTTCTACTCCCGTCGTCAGCAAGAGAGTAATAACGTAGGAACATATGAACAGGAGCCAGCCATTCAGCCCGTCGAGCCTGTTCCACCATTCAGTTAGATCATGGCTGATCTGTATCTTAACTCCATTTACCCACCTTGGTTCCATATCCCTTAATACCCTTGCCTAATAAAAATCTATC
Source organism: Heptranchias perlo (assembly GCF_035084215.1). Lineage (NCBI taxonomy): Eukaryota > Metazoa > Chordata > Chondrichthyes > Hexanchiformes > Hexanchidae > Heptranchias > Heptranchias perlo. The sequence goes on from NC_090327.1 coordinate 109,259,815, forward strand.
AATCTCAGTTTTGAAATTTAGAATTGACCCCCAGCCTCAGCAGCTTTTTGGGGGTGAGAGTTCCAGATTTTCACTACTCTTTGTGTGAAGAAGTGCTTCCAGACATCACCCCTGAATGGCCGAGCTCTAATTTTAAGGTTATGCCCCCTTGTTCTGGACTCTTCCACCAGAGGAAGTAATTTCTTTCTATCTACCCTATCAAATTGTTTAATCATCTTAAACACCTCAATTATATGACACTTTAATCTTCTATTCTTGAGGGAATACAAGCCTAGTCTATGCAAACTGTCCTCATAATTTAACACTTTTAGCCCCGGTACCATTCTGGTGAATCTGCGCTGCACCCACTCCAAGGCCAATATATCCTTCCAGAGGTGTGATGACCAAAACTGACTGCAGTAATCCAGAAGTGATCTAACCAGATGTTCATACAATGGCATAATCATCATTCCTACACCCAACATAGAGTATGGGCCTCCATCTGTCCCTGCTCCAAACCCAGGACCAGGAAGCACTGATGCAAGAGCCTACTAACATTAAAACTTGCACGAATCAGTGAGTTAATGAGCATAAAGAAAAACTCAAGACTCTAATTCAAGAAATAAAAGAAACAAAGGGCAAACTTGACTGAGCTGGAGGCTCATCAGTCAAGAATAGGCATGCAAATCAACTGAGACATTTAGAACACTACCAGACTAGAAGATAGGTCATATAGGTTGGAAAAGAAGCATGACAACCTGGAAAAATACTCTCACAAAAACAGGTTGCTGCTAATAAAAAGTCATACAGGAGGCACCTAAAGGTGCATGACTCGACTTTTTATTGAAACGAAAACAATCAATTGGCATTGGGCCCATAAGCTAGCAGCCACAAATTGTGAGCAAGTTATGTAAGCTCAGTTTACTGGTGACTTATCCATCTACAAACTATTGAATTTCCTCATCTACCTTGTTTGTACCCTTTGTTTCATAACTTCCCTTGAGTTAGTTTTCAAAAATGTTGACAAAATAATTCCAATTAAAGTGGGGGAGAAGTGACTGAGAAGAGCATGATACAAACATATGAATTAAAAGAAGGAGTAGGCCATTCGGCCATTTGATGAGATCATGGCTGATCTGATTGTGACCTCAACCCTACTTTCCCGTCTACCTACTATAACCTTTGACCCCCTTGTTAATCAGGAATCTATCTCACTCAGCCTTAAAAATATTCAATGACCCTGCCTCCACCACTCTCTGGGGAAAAGTGTTCCACAGACTCACAACCGTCTGAGAGAAAAAAAATCTCCTCATCTCTGTCTTAAATGTGAGACCCCTTATTTTTAAACTGTGACCCCTAGTTCTAGTCTCTCCCACAAGGGGAAACATCCTCTCAGCATTTACCCCTTCTAGTCCCCTCAGGATCTTATATGTTTCAATAAGATCACCTCTCATTCTTCTAAACTCCAGTGTATACAGGCCCAACTTGTCCAACCTTTCCTCATAAGACAACCCCCTCATCCCAGGAATCAGTCGAGTGAACCTTCTCTGAACTGCCTCCAAAGCAATTATGTCCTTTCTTAAATAAGGAGACCAAAACTGCACGCAGTATTCTAGATGTGGTCTTACCAATGCCTTGATAAAACTGTAGCAAAACATCTCTACTTTTATATTCCATTCCCCTTGCGATAAATGACAACATTCCATTTGCCTTCCTAATCACCTGCTGTACCTGCATACTAACTTATTGTGATACATGTACTAGGACACCCAAATCCCTCTGTACCTCAGAGTTCTGCAATCTCTCTCTCCATTTAAATAATATACTGTTTTTCTATTCCTCCTGCCAAAGTGGACAAGTTCACATTTTCATAAAGCATGGGATGTTGGCGTCACTGGCAAGGCCAGCATTTATTGCCCATCCCTAATTGCCCTTAAGAAGGTGGTGGTGAGCCGCCTTCTTGAACCGCTGCAGTCTGTGTGGTGTACATTCTCCCACAGTGCTGTTAGGGAGGGAGTTCCAGGATTTTGCATTTAGCATGGGAGAAGTGGCTGAGAGGAGTATAAAGCATGCGAGAAGTGGCTGAGAGGAGTATAAAACACGGGAGAAGTGGCTGAGAGGAGCATAAAACACAGGAGACGCAGCTGAGTGGAGCATAATGCATGGGAGAAGTGGTTGAGAGGAGTATAAAACAGGGGAGAAGTGGCTGAGAGGAGTCTAAAATAGGGGAGAAGTGGCTGAGAGGAGTATAAAGCACGGGAGACGTGGCTGATGCGGAGCACTGTAAAACAAAAACAAATTCTGAAAAAGTGACATCAGAGCAGAGGGAGGAGCGGCGAAGTCCAAGGAATTACAGCTAAGTATTTAATTTATGATATAAATAAGTCAAATGTTTAATTAATTAATCAGATCTAAGGCGTTACAATCAAAATTAACTAAATAGAGGATACTAACATTAAAGGGTTCCGAAATTAATTAAATTAAAATATGGTATATATATAAATAATAAATAGGAGTTAAAAATATAATAAAATAAAGAAGTTAATAAACAAAATACAAGGCTAATTAGCTACAAAATAATCTGAAAGCAAGCTAAGTCCATCTACTAAATGTAATCTAGATCTCAGGTAATTGTATTAAATCTAGAAGTAAATTAATACTAATAAATAAATAAAAAACTAGAAATGACAGTGCAGACGATGTGTCGGGCTGTGATATGTGGGAGTTTGAGGACAGTGAGACTTTCCCAGATTGTCACATATGCAATAAATATCTTCGGCTTGAGACAATTCAGCTCAGAGTCTTTGGACTGGAGTGTGAGTTAAAGACACTCTGAAACGTAAAGGAGGGAGAGGAATTTTTGGACAGTTTTCACCAAAGTACAGTCTCACCTCAGAGGAAAGCACAGGCACAGGAAGGGGAGAGTGTCACTGTTAGTCAGCAGAATATGGGGAACCAAGGAAAGGTAGGGAAGGAGGTCCTGCAGACATGGTCCTATTCAACAGGTGCAACGTACTTGCTACCTGTGAGGATATACATGTAGGCTGCAGGGTGGACAGCCAGAACGCTAACCATGGCACCGTGGAGCAGGAGGCAGTCTAAGGGGGAGAAGAGCAGAATAGAAACTTTGTAGTCACAGGGGATTCGATAATTAGTGGGGTAGATAGCGTCCTCTGCTGTCGCGACCGAGAGTCCAGAAGGGTGTGTTGCCTACCTGGTGCAAAGGTAAAGGATATCTCGGAGCAACTGGTGTGGAACTTTGAAAGGGAGGGGGAAGGTGCAGTTGTCATGATCCATGTTGAGACCAATGACATAGGGAAGAAAAGAGAGGAGGTCCTGCCAAGGGAATATCAGAAGTTAGGAACTAAATTAAAAAACAGGAACTCATCGCCAAAAAAAAATTAACACCGAGCTACGTAAGCAGATATTAACTATTCCAGTACAGCTACAACACTGGCATCTACCCGTCAATGTGGAAAATTGCCCAGGTATGTCCTTTCCACAAAAAGCAGGACAAATCCAATCCGGCCAATTACTGCCCCATCAGTCCACTCTCAATCATCAGCAAAGTGATGGAAGGTGTTGTCGACAGTGCTATCAAGCGACACTTACTCACCAATAACCTGCTCACCGATGCTCAGTTTGGGTTCAGCCAGGGCCACTCGGCTCCAGACCTCATTACAGTCTTGGTCCAAACATGGACAAAAAAGCCGAATTCCAGAGGTGAGGTGAATGTGACTGCCCTTGACATCAAGGCAGCATTTGACCGAGTGTGGCACCAAGGAGCCCTAGTAAAATTGAAATCAATGGGAATTGGGGTAAACTTTCCAGTGGCTGGAGTCATACCTAGCACAAAGGAAGATGGTAGTGGTTGTTGGAGGCCAATCATCTCCCAGCACTGCTCCGTTAACCCATCACTCAGGACTTGGCAGCGCTCCTGTATTTGCACAGGGAATCAATGACTTCTTAAAGGGAATTGTAAACAATTTTACAACACCAAGTTATAGTCCAACGATTTTATTTGAAATCTACAAACTTTCGGAGGCTTCCTCCTTCCTCAGGTAAATGTCAGGAACTCCTCGAAGCCTACGCATTTATAAATCACAGAACAATACATGGCGATTACAGACAGCCTTTGCAACTGCCCGTTGCCAAGGCAATCACCGTGTTCAGACAGAGAGGTGTTACCTACAGAACCCCCAAATATACATTCAACAAAAAAAAACAGGAAAAAAAAACAGAGAGAGAGAGGCAGAAACATCCGGAAGGCAGAGAAAGCCAGCAAATGACCCGTTATGTAAAAAACAGATAGCTTTTGTTCGCTGGTGGGCTTACGTGTAGCGTGACATGAACTCAAGATCCCGGTTGAGGCCGTCCTTAATGGTGCGGAACTTGGCTATCAATTTCTGCTCGACGATTTTGCGTTGTCGTGTGTCTCGAAGGCCGCCTTGGAGTACGCTTACCCGAAGGTTGGTGGCTAAATGTCCCTGACTGCTGAAGTGTTCCCCGACTGGGAGGGAACACTCCTGTCTGGCGATTGTTGCGCGGTGTCCGTTCATCCGTTGTCGCAGTGTCTGCATGGTCTCGCCAATGTACCATGCTCTGGGGCATCCTTTCCTGCAACGTATGAGGTAGACAACGTTGGCCGAGTCACAGGAGTATGAACCATGCACCTGGTGGGTGGTGTCCTCTCGTGTGATGGTGGTATCTGTGTCGATGATCTGGCATGTCTTGCAGAGGTTACCGTGGCAGGGTTGTGTGGTGTCGTGGACGCTGTTCTCCTGAAAGCTGGGTAATTTGCTGTGAACGATAGTCTGTTTGAGGTTGGGTGGCTGTTTAAAGGCGAGCAGTGGAGGTGTGTTGATAGCCATAGCGAGGTGTTCGTCGTCATTGATGACATGTTGAAGGCTGTGGAGAACATGGCGTAGTTTCTCCGCTCCGGGGAAGTACTGGACGACGAAGGGTACTCTGTTGGTTGCGTCCTGTGTTAGTCTCCTGAGGAGGTCTATGCGATTTTTCGCTGTGGCCCGTCGGAACTGTCGATCGATGAGTCGAGCATCATATCCCGTTCTTACCAGGGCGTCTTTCAGAGTCTGTAGGTGTCCATCGCGTTCCTCCTCGTCTGAGCAGACCCTGTGTATTCGCAGGGCCTGTCCATTGGGGATGGCCTCTTTGACGTGGTTAGGGTGGAAGCTGGAAAAGTGGAGCATTGTGAGGTTGTCCGTGGGCTTGCGGTAGAGTGAGGTGCTGAGGTGCCCGTCTTTGATGGAGATTCGTGTGTCCAAGAAAGAAACTGATTCTGAGGAGTAGTCCATGGTGAGCTTGATGGTGGGATGGAACTTGTTGATGTTATCGTGTAGTCTCTTCAGTGATTCTTCGCCGTGGGTCCATAGAAAGAAAATGTCGTCGATGTATCTGGTGTATAGCGTTGGTTGGAGGTCCTGTGCAGTGAAGAAGTCCTGCTCGAACTTGTGCATGAAAATGTTGGCGTATTGGGGTGCAAATTTGGTCCCCATGGCTGTTCCGTGTGTTTGGGTAAAGAACTGGTTATCGAAGGTGAAGACATTGTGATGCAGGATGAAGCGGATGAATTGTAGGATGGCGTCTGGAGATTGGCTGTTGTTGGTGTTGAGTATTGATGCTGTCGCAGCGATGCCGTCATCGTGGGGGATACTGGTGTAGAGTGCCGAGACGTCCATCGTGGTGAGAAGTGTTCCTGGTTCAACTGGTCCGTCGGTACTGAGTTTTTGTAGGAAGTCTGTAGTGTCGTGACAGAAGCTGGGGGTTCCCTGTACGATGGGTTTCAGGATGCCCTCGATGTATCCAGAGAGGTTCTCACACAGGGTTCCGTTGCCTGATACGATAGGACGTCCGGGTGTGTTGGCTGTGTGTATCTTTGGGAGGCAGTTGAAGTCTCCCACGCGGGGAGTACGTGGGATGAGAGTGCGTAGGATGCTTTGAAGGTCTGGATCGAAGGTCTTGATCAGTTTGTTGAGCTGGTGGGTGTGTTCTTTGGTCGGATCTGCGGGTAACCGTCTGTAGTGTTCCTGGTTGTCCAGTTGTCGGTATGCTTCTTTGCAATAATCCGTTCTGTTCTGTATGACGATGGCTCCTCCTTTGTCCGCTGGATTGATGACGATGTTGCGGTTGGTCTTGAGAGCGTTGATGGCGTTGCGTTGTGCTCGGGTGACATTCTGGACTGTCTTCTGAGTGCGCCTGATGAATCTGGCATTGACGCATTTCCTGACAGCTTGGGCATACATGTCAAGCTGAGGGCAGCGACCCTCCGGAGGAGTCCAGTTTGACTCTTCTTCGGTTGCTGTACCGCCGATCCCTCTGTCTGCTGTTCCGGATCATTGATTGTTTCATTGGGTTCGCTGTTGAAATCTTGGGGTTTGTGGTAGAATTCCCGGAGCCTCATTCTCCTGATGAATTCCTCTGTGTCCGCCGCGAGACTAACGGGGTCCATTTTGGTAGTGGGGCAGAAATTGAGCCCTCGGCTGAGAACTTCGATTTCGTCTGGTTGAAGGGTGTTGTCGGACAAATTGACGATAGACTTCCCTGTGGTTGCAAGGGACAGTGCCCTCAGTGGTGTCCAACTAATGTTTGTGTGAATCTTCAGTGAGTGACACAGGGGGCAATGGAATTGATCCCCTCCTGCCTGTGAGATACCTTTAATTCACAGAACCACAAGGGGTGAGACTCTAAACTAGACAATTAGAACAATCTTGGCCATTAACAGGACATTTCAAGTACACAAAGCCAAATCTAAATGGCTGACTGGTAATAAATGATTGTTTTATAGAATGATGCTGCCTCTGGTTAGGGATTGTTACAGGTGGTGGTCATTGTGAATCTGTACAGACCCCACGGTTCTGTAAGGTCTTCATGTCAGCTGTGGCTTAGTGGGTAGTACTCTTGTCTTTGAGTTAGAAGGCTGTGGGTTTAAGTCCCATTCTCAGAGACTTGAGTATATAATACAGGCTGACACTCCAGTGGAGTACTGTGTTGCTGGAGGTGTTGTCTTTCGGATGAGTTGTTAAAGCGAGGCCTATCTGTCCTCTCGGATAAACATTTTAAAAAATCCCATGACGTTTTTTGAAGAGCAGGGGGGTTCTCCCCTGTGTCCTGGACAATATTTATCCCTCAACCAACATCATTTAAACAGATCATCTGGTCATTATCTCATTGCTGATGTGGGACCTTGCTATGTGCCAATTGGCTGCTGTGTTTCCTACATTACAACAGTGACTACACTTCAAAAGTACTTAATTGGCTGTAAAGCGCTTTGGCATATCTAGAGGTCCTGAAAGGCACTATCTAAATACAAGTCCTTACATTTCCTATCCTTAAATATAAAACTTAAATATATAAATATATATAACTTCAACCTTTGGAAACAAATGGGGTAACGGTGTGCATGACCAAACTGCACCCTGCCTTACATAGAGGCAGCAAAACTAATGAGACCTGCAAGATGTACAATTGTAATGCAATAATTTTTTAAACCCTGCTGAGGATTCAATGGAGAAGGTGGGGGTGGGGGGAGATCTTTAATTAAACTGTTCCCTACTCCCAAATTCACACTGACTGATTTGACAGCTGTTTTATATTTCTGACTCAATTTAAAAATTCTGATTGCACACGATTTATTTCTGTTTGAATTAGAGTCATTAAGCTGATTCAACAAAAAGCTGATTGGAATTGTTCCCATCAGATAATTTTTAATAAAATAATAAGAGTTTCGTCTGCTCAATCCTACTGCAACTTGAGAAACCCATTTCATAAATTATATAAATTTATCAGCCAATATAACATTAAATTGTTAACATTATCCATTATTTTGTACATTTGCTCTGTTTGTTATATACCCTGAATAATGTTTTTCAACAAAGATGTTCTACTCAAGGTTGTGAATTGCAGTGAGTTGCAGGAGGCAGTACCTAAAGCACTGAGCATGATTGAAGAGGAGCAAGAGCAGGTGGACTTGTTTTTGGGGCCTTGGAGACTGGGAAGGGAGGAGGTGAAAGGGCGGGTGTTGCATCTCCTGCGCTCGCATGGGAAGGTGCTGTGGCGAGGGAGGGTGGATGTTGGGGGTGATGGAAGAGTGGACTAGGGTGTTGCGGAGGGAGCAGTCCCTTGGGAATACTGAAAGGGGAGGGGAGGGGATGGTGTGTTTGGTGGTGGGATCGGATGGAGGTGACGGAAATGGCGGAGGACGATACATTGAATGTGGAGGCTGGTGAGGTGGAAGGTGAGGACGAGGGGGACCCTATCATGGTTCTGGAAGGGAGGGGAAGGGGTGACACCTGCCTTTTACCTCCTCCCTTCCCACCGTTTAGGGCCCCAAACACTCCTTCCAGGTGAAACAGCGGTTTACTTGTACTTCTTTCAATTTAATATACTGTACTTGCTACTCACGATGCGGTCTCCTCTACACTGGGGTGGCCAAACGCAGACTGGGTGATCACTTTGCTGAACACCTCCACTCGGTCTGCAAGCGTGACCCTGACCTGCCGGTCGCTTGATATTTAAATTCTCTGTCCCATTCCCACTCTGACCTTTCTGTCCTCGACCTCTTACACTGTTCCAATGAAGGTCAATAGGAGCTCGAGGAACAGCACCTCATTCTTTCGTTTAGGCACTTTACAACCTTCCCGACTCAACATTGATTTCAATAACTTCAGATCATAACCACTGCTCCCATTTATTCGGACAGCAAGTGCTGGTGATGGTCCTGCTGTTGCCATTTACAGCTCCTCTAGACCCACCTTTTGTTTCTTTACTTGTCCCATTACCACCCTCCTTGCCTCGCACCATCATCCCTTTTGTCATTTAATCACTCTTGCCCTCCACCCTATCACAGGCCTTCCCTTTTGTTCTTTCTTCCCCTCCCCCACCCCCCCACTTTCCCTGGCTCTGCACTTGCTTAAAAACTTTAACTCTTTAACATCTTCCAGTTCTGACGAAAGGTCATCGACCTGAAACGTTTACTCTGTTTCAGGTCAATAACATGATAGAATTTCACATCCAGTTTGAGAGCGAGGATCTTGGGTCTGAAACTACTGCATTAAACTTAAATAAGGGCAATTATAAAGGAATGAGGGTGGAATTGGCTAAAGTGGACTGGGTAAACAGATTAGATGGTATGATGGTGGATAAGCAGTGGCAAACATTTAAAAAGATATTTTATGACTCGCAGCAAAAATATATCCCTGTGAGGAGGAAAGACTCCAGAAAAAGGTAAACTAACCATGGCCAACTAAGGAAGTAAAGGATGGTATCAGGTTAAAAGAAAAAACATACAACATGGCAAAGATTACTGGTAAGCTGGAAGATTGGGAAAACTTTAAAAACCAACAAAGAATGACTAAAAGAATAATAAAGAGGGAGAAAATAAATTATGAGAGTAAACTAGCAAGAAATATAAAAACTGACAGTAAAAGCTTCTACTAGTATATAAAAAGGAAGAGGGTAGCTAAAGTAAACATTGGTCCCTTAGAGGATGAGACTGGGGAAATAATAATGGAAAACAAGGAAATGGCAGAGGAATTGAACAGATATTTTGCATCTGAATTCACAGTAGAAGACACTAATAATATACCAATAAGGGCTCCCTTTCAAAGGTGGAACTAAAAACAACCACTATCACTAGAGAAAAAGTACTAGGTAAACTAATGGGTCTAAAGGCTGACAAGTCCCCTCGACCTGATGGCTTGCATCCGAGAGTCTTAAAGGAAGTGGCTACAGAGATAGTGGATGCATTGGTTGTAATCTTCCAGAATTCACTAGATTCTGGAAAGGTCCCAGCAGATTGGAAAACCGCAAACGTAACACCCCTATTCAAGAAGGGAGTGAGACAGAAAGCAGGTAACGATAGACCAGTTAGCCTAACATCTGTCATTGGGAAAGTGCTAGAATCCATTATTAAGGAAGTAGTAGCAGGACATTTGGAGACTCATAATATAATCAAGGAGAGTTAGCATGGATTAATGAAGGGGAAATCATGTCTGACAAATTTATTAGAGTTCTTTGAGGAAGTAACAGGCAGGGTGGATAAAGGGGAACCAATGGATGCAGTATATTTGGATTTCCAAAAGGCATTCAATATGGTGCCACATAAAAGATAACTGCACAAAATAAGAGCTCATGGTGTTGGGGGTAATATACTGGCATGGATGGAGGATTGGCTACCTAACAGAAAACAAAGAGTCGGGATAAAAGGGTCATTTTCAAAATGGCAATCTGTAACTAGTGGGGTGCCGCAGAGCTCAGTGCTGGGGCCTCAACTATTTACAATATATATCAATGACATGGATGAAGGAACAGAGTGTCTTGTGGCAAAATTTACTGATGATACAAAGATAGGTGGAAAAGTAAATTGCGATGAGGACACAAAGTGTCTGCAAGGGATATTGACAGGTTAAGCGAATGGGCAAAAATTTGGCAGATGGAATATAATGTGGGAAAATGTGAAGTCATCCACTTTGGCAGGAAAAATAACAAAGCAAAATATTATTTGAATGGAGAAATACTACAAAATGCTGCGGTACAGAGGGATCTGGGTGTCCTCGTACATGAAACACAAAAAGTCAACATACAGGTGCAGCAGGTAATTCGGAAGGCAAACAGAATATTGGCCTTTATTTCTAGGGGGATGGAGTATAAAAGCAGGGAAGTCATGCTACAACTGTACAGGGTGCTGGTGAGACCACACCTGGAGTACTGCATACAGTTCTGGTACCCTTATTTAAGGAAGGACATACTTGCATTGGAGGCAGTTCAGAGAAGGTTCACTAAGTTGATTCTCGGTATGGAAGGGTTGTCTTATGAGGAAAGATTGAACAGGTTGGGTCTATACTCATTGGAGTTTCGAAGAATGAGAGGAGATCTTATTGAAACATACAAGATTCTGAGGGGACTCGATAGGGTAGACTCTGAGAGGATGTTACCCCTCAGGGGGGAATCTAAAACTAGGGGGCATAGTCTCAGAATAGGGGGTCACCTGTTTAAGACGGAAATGAGGAGGAATTTCTTCTCTCAGAGGGTCATGAATCTTTGGAATTCTTTACCCCAAAAAGCTGTGGGGGCTGAGTCATTGAATACATTCAAGGCTGAGTTAGCCAAATTTTTGATCGGCAAGGGAGTCAAAGGATATGGGGGAAAGGCGGGAAAGTGGAGTTGAGGTAAAAATTGGATCAGCCATGATCTCATTGAATGGCGGAGCAGGCTCGAGGGGCCGAATGGCCTACTCCTGCTCCTATCTCTTATGGTCTTATGGTTTCTTTCTCCACAGATACTGCCTCACTTGCTGAGCTTCTCTAGCATTTTCTGTTTTTATTCCTAATCTACTGCCACCTGCTCATCTCTCCTGACCTGTTGCAGCTTGCTGCCAGACTCTCCTGATGTGTTGCTAGCTCTTTCCTCCCCGACATCTCCAGCTCTCAGTGGCCTCCCACCTGACCCATTCAACCTGCTGCTGTTTCCTCCTCATCATTTGACAGACTGTTTGCTGAGCCAAAGATCATCAACATCTGGGCACTATGAGCCATTTGCGCCTGTTGAATCTGCTCTGAGGTTGAAGAGGCACTACGATGAAGGAATGTATGAACGGCCAATGCTTCAATCATATTTCTAATTGATGAACAGTGGAGTGGAAGTTGACGCATTCCACTCTCAGGTTATCAATGTAATAAATGCAAAAAATAAATGTCCTTTATTTTGTGAAAGCTCTGCTAAATTTCTTAAACTTGTGTTGTTCTTCTACATATTGAAAATCTTAGCCTAGAAATTCCTATTTGAAATACAGTCCCCACCACTTACACAGTCCCCGCTTATCCCGGACAGCCGCCTATATTGCGCAAATGGCACTGAGCATTTGCCATTACCATAGGCATCAATTACAAAGGCACCGCTTAAACTGTTTTAAGCATACCTACTATTTCGGGCAGTTCAGGCATCTGTTCACGCCTCTATTTCCTGTAGCATCCTGCAACAGGACGTATTCCGGCTGTGTTTTAAAATTAACACATTACAAACCTTTCTGTTACTAGTGACAAAGTTGTGACAGTGGATTTGGCCCATTTAATTCACCCTCCTTCAGACGCCTTCTGTCTGCCCCCATCATAATCTGATTACCTTTTCAACGGTTCCAGTGCTTCTTTTTTTATTCGTTCATGGGATGTGGGCGTCGCTGGCAAGGCCAGCATTTATTGCCCATCCCTAATTGCCCTTGAGAAGGTGGTGGTGAGCCGCCTTCTTGAACCGCTGCAGTCCGCCTGGTGAAGGTTCTCCCACAGTGCTGTTAGGTAGGGAGTTCCAGGATTTTGACCCAGCGACGATGAAGGAACGGTGATATATTTCCAAGTCGGGATGGTTTGTGACTTGGAGGGGAACATGCAGGTGATGTTGTTCCCATGTGCCTGCTGCTCTTGTCCTTCTAGGTGGTAGAGGTCACGGGTGTGGGAGGTGCTGTCGAAGAATAAAGAGGCTGCGTACACGAGGCATTGGGTAACGGCATTGTGGTGTTTAGACAGTAAGTGGAGAGACAGAGGATGAAGATTCCCTCCATGCTTTCAATACGGCTAAATTTCTTGTCCCGCGCTGCATTGCCTGCCAACTCCACGATCTCTGCCGTCAGGTTACACCGGCCACCACATATAGTGGGCAAATTGCGTTGACACCAATGCACCTGCTATAAGCGGTGGGGACTGTGTTTGCGTATAAATGCTTAATGCCATTGTCTTACTATTTTAACAAAGTTGTTAACCCCATTTACTTTAAACCAATTGGTAGCACTCTCACCTATGGGCCATAAAGTTATGAGTTAAAACTCCACCCCAGAACTTTTTCCTTTGATCAACATTACTAAAAATAAATTAATTGTTCATTTTTCTCAGTGTTGTTTATGGGACCTCGTTGCATGAAAAAGACTTGCCATGTTTGCCTAGATAATAACAATGACAGCAACTGCATGTCAAAGTAATTCATTGCTTGTGAGGAGCTTTAGGACGTTCCTGAGAGACATGATAAGGTCCTATATAAATCCAAATCTTTCTTTTGTTTCTTCCTACAGTTAGTTTAGTTTTTAAAATGTTGAGGTATATATCTGCTGTAATAAAATGACCATTCAACCATTGTTACCAAGTGGATGTGAACATTACAGAACAAATCAGAGGAGAGTAAGAACATAGCAAGGCAATAACCAGCAGGGATAAGGGTTTACAAAGCACATTTGGAGATTCCTTTTGCAGGCAATGTCAGTGTGTTAGCATAGATTAATTGAAACTTGTGCTTTCCGCATTATTGGGGTTTGAATTCTGTACATAATATCAATGTAAATAATAAATAAAATGTAAAATTTTTGAAATGTAGGTTATATAGTACATTTTTGCAATTTTCAAAGAAGTTTTTAGAAGCTATTAATTTTGTTTTAATTTAGTTTACTCCTCAATTAATAAATTCGTTTTGTTTTGATTTTGAGTATCCAAGGTTACATTTCTGCTTGGGTGGGGGAGGGGGGATGGTTGGAGAAGTGACTTCTGAGTGCTTCAATCTACTAAGAAAACAATAAACTGGCCAGAAGTCCACTTCGACCCTCCATTCATTTGTGTTTTTTTAAAATTTGCTGCTAAGCAGAAATGTGTAGTATTTTTTATTTCAATAAAATTTGAACAACATCTACAGTTTTCAGCTCCTTACTTCAGTTCTTTCATAGCCAGACCTGGCGGCAGGGACTGTTTGAGTTTTTCAGCCTTCTCTTTGTCTGTGGACAGCCTCCCACCTACTTGAGCTCCATAAACTTGAGCTCAGCCGAAACTCTGCTGCGTGTATTCTAACTTGCACCAAGTCCCGTTCTCCCATCACCCCTGTGCTCTCTGGCCTACATTGACTCGCGGTCCAGCAACACCTTGATTTTAAAATTCTCATCCTTGTTTTCAAATCCCTCCATAGCCTCGCCCCTCTCTATCTTTGTAGCCTCCTCCAGTCTTACAACCCTCCGAGATCTCGGCGTTCCTCCAATTCTGGCCTCTTGCACATCCCTGATTTTCGTTGCTGCACTATTGGTGGCTGTGCCTTTAGCTGTCTAGGCCCTAAACTCTGGAATTCCCTCCCTAAACCTCTCCGCCTCTCTATGTCTCTCTCCAACTTTAAGACGCTCCTTAAAAACTACCTCTTTGACCCAACTTTTGCTCACCTGTCTTAATATCTTTTTATGTGGTTTGGTGTCAAATTTTTTCCTGATAACACTCCTGTGAAGCACCTTGGGGTGTTCTGCTATGTTAAAGGCACTATTTAAATGCAAGTTATTGTTGTTGTGATGACTAGTGTGTATAGGTACCTGCTACACCATACCTTGAATTTTACATTATCCTTCTTAATTTTCACAGATTTTGCATCCAAGAAGTCTTTGATTTCTGCAATCATGACAGGCATAGTTGAGACAATTCTAGTGGTGTGGATATGGGTAGAGAGGTGGCATGGAGGATGTTGGAGAAGTAGGTACTATACTGAAACAAGCCAGGGACAATAGGAGAACATGTGGACTGAAAGTGTGCCAGTGGCCATTTAGAAACCACAGGCATTACATTAATCCCACGGGCAAATACACGCACCCAAACAATTTTGCCGATGGGATAAGTGTAACACATGGAGGAATTTCTAGCTGCCTTTTTTTTAAGGGAGGAGGAGTTGTTTTGGGGACAGTTCCTCAGATATTGAAGCAGTCCATACCCGCAAACAGCAAGACCTTGACAACATCCAGGCTTGGGCTGATAAGTGAAAAGTAACAGTCATGTCACACAAGTATCAGGCAATGACCATCTCCAACAAAAGAAAGTCTGACCACCTCCCCTTGACATTCAAGGGCATTACCATCACTGAATCCCCCACCATCATCCTGGGGGTCACCATTGACCAGAAACTTAACTGGACCAGCCACATTGAGCCCATGGCTACTAGAGCAAGTCAGAGGCTGGATGTTCTGCGGTGAGTGGATCACCTCCTGACTCCCGAAGTCCTCTCCACCACCCATAAGGCACAAGGTAAGAGTGTGATGGAATACTCTCCACTTGTCTGGATGGATGCAGTTGCAACAACATTTAAGAAGCTCGGCACCATCGAGGACAACGCAGTCCGTTTGATCAGCAGCCCATCCACCGCCTCAAACTTCTACTCCTGGATGCACTGCAGCAACTCGCCAAGACATCTTCGACAGCACCTCTCAACTCCCAAACCCACAAAATCCACCACCTAGAAGGACCAGGGCAGCAGGCATATGGGAACACTATCACCTCCAAGATCCCTTCCAAGTCAAACACCATCCCGACTTGGACATATATCGCCATTCCTTCATCGCTGGTTCAAAATCCTGGAACTCCCTACTTAACAGCACTGTGGGAGTACTTTCGCCACACGGACTGCAGCAGTTCAAGTAAAAAGCTCATCACAACCTACTCAAGAGCAACTGGGGATGGGTAAAAAACACCAGCCTTGCTAGTGATGTCCATATCCTGAGAATGATTTTTTTTTAAATTTCCCCATCTAGACTGAATTACAAACCAGGATCTCTGCAGTATTTGGCAGACTTGGATTTCTGATTGTCACGCCTTCCAAGTATTGATACAAAGAGCCTGCTGCCCTGGTGGCTAAAGGGCTAGCACACACTACCTGGATACCTTAAACTTCATTTTCTATTCTGTGGTGGTAAAATGCATTGTAGGACAAAATTAGTGTGGAGCGACAAGTCTTGGAACATCAGCTACATGGAAACTGTTCAACCAGATATGTTTAGCCACATAGCAATACTTGGAAGCATCAAAAGAGAAAAGTGAGAGTCGGTAGGAAGGAGTCTATACTCTTAAATGAAAGGTGTATGAATTGATAAAAAAGGGAACTTTAGACCAAAAACTGATGCCTGGGTTTGAAAAGTGAATTATCTCAGACAGAGGGTTAAGCAATGTTAATAATGATAGGACAAGTTTTACCGTAATGGATGCAAATGATTTTAAGTTTATGTACCACCTGGGATATCAATCAGAAAGTTACAAACAAAATTGTGCATTTTGAAAGTACCATTGTTAATATACACATGGTTAATACATACATGATTAATCTATGGATAGTTAATACATACAAGGTTAATCCATGGATAGTTACTATATATAGTTAATCTATGGATAGTTAATATATACATGGTTAATATATACATAATTAATATACGCAAGGTTAATATATACATGCTTAAAATATGCATGCTTTATAGATATGGTCGACACATTTTTAAAAAATCAAAGGAGTGATAGATACTCTAGACTACAGGGGTGATTTTGTGGTTGGGCACTCCCAGCGCAGAACATCACTCACAGGGAGCAGTGGCAGGAAAATCATGGGCTCTGGGCCTGATTTTCTGTCCGTTAATTGAAATCAGTGCTTGCAATTTCCCGGCTAGCACTCACTTTGAGTGCTGCTCTGTGCAGAGAATGCCTGATCATGGAGTCAACTCTAACATGACAAGAAGTTAATAAAGTCAGAGACCATGAACACTGGGATTCTAGTGTTTGAACGATTAAAGCATTTGTATCAAATTCCTTTGACCGTTGTTTTAATTGGGCCATTAAGCCATTTCAACAGGTTAATGCTTCCATGAACATATTAGAGGAAAGAACTTCAAATGAGCACACTAAAGGATAGATTTTCTGACTGATCGCTCCCGGTAGGCCAGGCTCCACACTGGCAGCATACATTTTATAAAATTTACCCCTAAGTGTTCATCCAATAACATTCCACATAATAATATCAAGGCCTCAGATACTTGCTTGCAAGCAGAACTAACTTTTAACTGTGTTGCTGTTAAGTGCAGTGAAGCCCTGCGTATTTCAACTTGAATCTGCAACAGCGAAACAATCACTTATCTGTAAGTATAGCTGGTAGACATCACGTAGCTCCAATGCAAGCATCTGTTTGAGTGGCAGGACAAAAGTAAGCTTGACCTGGTTTTGATTGACTGTGAAAATTGGCATTTGATTTCAGCAGATGCACAAATTACTTGTTAGTCATTTAGTATCAAAATGACAGTAATCTGTTCTGAAGTTATATGCAGAGTACCATTAGGAATTGTGGCTATTTTAAAATGCTTTCTGACAGTGTATTAAGGTGGAAAACTTTCAAACAGTACTTTTTTGGTTGGAATGAGCAAATCTACTGTTGCTTAGAAGCTTGGATTGCTCCCATTTCATTGTTGCAACTGGGCTGATGTTACTACTCAAAAAAGAATTTTTGCAGACATAGACAAACCTAAAGTATGTTCTACTAAGTGACAAACTGTAGCATTCACTAACCAAATTCCCAGTCGACTCTTCAACTAACACACAAGGCCACTCCCTTGATCTTGTTATTATATATGGCCTCAAGACTACCACTGACAGGTCTCCCTCTGATCACTCCCTCATCCCTTTCTCCTGTGTATCCCCTTGCCTGCCCCAAATTCCTCTATTATCACCTTAGAATATCTCCAAACCCTTTACGCATGCCTTCTAACACTCCAACCCTCCCTCAAGTCTTGTCTACTACCTCTATCACTCTGCTCCACATTGCCTCATCTCATCTTTGAATGTCACAATCCCAGTTGGATCCCAGATAGTCTCCTATCCCCACCATTGCCCAGTACAACAACGATCTCCATGGCTTCAAATCCGCAGGTCATAAGCTTCAGCACACTTGACGGCCAACCAGTCTAGCTGTCCATTACAAAATATGTTTCAGCCACTTTGAGCTCAACCATTGCTTTCTTTCCATGGCAAAATCCTTACAATTCTCTAAGACTGACCTGAAGAACATTAAAAACTCCAAACTCCATTTCTCCACTATAAACTGTCAGCTTCAATCACCTCTCACCAACCACCTCCCACTATACCCTCGATCAGACACAAAAGGTGAGGAGCTCATGGATCTTCCTGTTCAAAATTGAGGCCATTTTCTCTGTTGCCTTGGCCTCCTTTGACCCTGCTCCTTGCTAGACCATAAGACCATAAGAGATAGGAGCAGGAGTAGGCCATTTGGCCCTTTGAGCCTGCTCCGCCATTTAATGAGATCATGGCTGATCTGATTTTTACCTCAACTTCACTTTCCCGCCTTTTCCCCATATCCCCATATGCTCGAACTCTCCCCTTGCCCTCTTCCCATCCAAATGCTCTCCTCCCTTATCCACATTTTCTCCCCCACCTCATTCTCTGCTATCACTAAAATTATCTCAGTCCATATCATAGAATCACAGAATGGTTACATCATCGAAGGAGGCCATTCGGCCCATCGAATCCGTGCCAGCTCAATGCAAGAGCAATCCAGCTAGTGCCACTCCCCCGCCCTATCCCTGTAGCCCTGCAAATATTTTCCTTTCAAGTACTTATCCAATTCCCTTTTGAAAACCACGATTGAATTTGTCTCCATCACCCCCTCAGGCAGTGCATTCCAGATCCTAACCACTCGCTGTGTAAAAAAGTTTTTCCTCATGTCGCCTTTGGTTCTTTTGCCATTCACCTTAAATCTATGTCTTCTGGTTCTTGACCCTTCCGCCAATGGGAACAGTTTCTCTCTATCTGTCTAGACCCTTCATGATTTTGAATACCTCTATCAAATCTCCTCTCAACCTTCTCTGCTCTAAGGAGAAAAAACCCAGCTTTTCCAGTCTATCCATATAACTGAAGTCCCTCATTCCTGAAATCATTTTAGTAATCTCTTCTGCATCCTCTCTAAGGCCTTCACATCCTTCCTAAAATGCAGTGCCCAGAACTGGACACAATACTCCAGCTGTGGCTGAAACAGTGTTTTACAAAGGTTCATCATGACTTGCTTGCTTTTGTACTCTGTGCCTCTATTTATAAAGCCCTGGATCACGTATGCTTTCTTAGCCGCTTTCTCAAACTGCCCTGTCACTTTCAACGATTTGTGCACATATACCCCCAATCTCTTTGTTCCTGCACCCCTTTTAGAATTGTACCCTTTAGTTTATATTGCCTCTCCTCGTTCTTCCTACCAAAATAGAGCAGATCATTTTTTTTTATTCGTTCATGGGATGTGGGCGTCGCTGGCAAGGCCAGCATTAACTGCCCATCCCTAATTGCCCTTGAGAAGGTGGTGGTGAGCCGCCTTCTTTAACCGCTGCAGTCCTTGTGGTGAAAGTTCTCCCACAGTGCTGTTGGGTAAGGAGTTCCAGGATTTTGACCCAGCAACAATGAAGGAACGGTGATATATTTCCAAGTTCATATTCAAGTACAGTTTCCATATTCCCATGAAGAAGGAAAGTTGAACGTCAGGAGCTGGGAGGGGATCATGCTCCCTTGATCCCCTCCTAGCTCCTGATGTTCAACTTTCCCTCTTCATTCCCATGCTTGCCGATATTATCAATCTGTCCCTATTGTTAGTCGTTGGACTACATCCTTCAATCCAACTGTCATCAGCCACTCCTCTACTCTCAGTTCCATTTTTTCCCAATGAATGTCTCATCTCAAACCTTTTCTTTCTTTCTAAGGCTTGAAATGTGTCATCTTGCACTTATGTCACCACCTCTTCCACAACTCCCTGTTTGAGGTCTTCTAATCTGAATTCTGCATGGCCCATAGCACCATGACTGCACTGGTCAAAGTAAACCAATAACATTGCATGTGATTGCACTTGTGGTGCTCCATTCATTTTCATCCTCCTTGCTCCCTTCAAAGTGTTTACCAACTCTATCCTTCTGGAACACCTCTCCTTCACAGTGTAGCTCTATGGCACTGCTGTGTCACCATCCCACTTCAACCCTCTGCCCTTTAGACATTATAGCACAACAAGTGGCTTCTCCTCCTGCTCCTGCATGGTTATCTCTGGTGTACTCTAAGGTGACATTCTTGGCCGCCTCTTTATTATGTACATGCTACCCCTTGGTGATATCATCTGGAAGCACGGAACCAGCTTTCATATGTACTCCAATGACACTCAACTCTACCTCTCTGCCTCCTCCATCAACCCAGCATTGTATGCCATAGTCTCCAACTGGTTGTCTGACATTAAAAGACTTTGATGAACCGTAACATCTTCAGCTAAATGCCAGCAAAACTGTAGCCATCCTCTTCAGCTCCTGCAAACACCTACACACCTAATGTAGCACAATTGGAATCTTCAACGGAAGTCCCATCAACCTCTTACACAATTCTAAATTTCCTGCGAGTGTAATAAATACTGTGGAACCCAGCATTCAGACAAAGCACTAAACCAACAGTATTTGACAGATTAGGGCAAATTTTATGGCACTTCAGGCAGTGGTGCCTCATTGGGTATCTATGGTTGGGTGCTGCATGTATTTGTAATGCACTGACCTGACACTGCACCGTAATGCAAAGTCAGTTCATTACTATCTGGTGCCAGCAACTCTTAAAGGCTGCTGGTTTCCTTAAAGTTGTATCATCACTAAGATGAAGTTGGGGATTTCTGGTGAAGCCAAGTGGTAAAATACTTGAAGTTTCAGCTCTGGATGTCATGCTTCAGGAGGTGTTGGCCAGAAGGGTGATTCCTTTGGTGGTGAGGGATATCTGCTGTGTAAGTTTTTAGCATGGATTCAGGTTCTTATCTGTTTACCGTTCACACTGAGAGGACACTGTTAATACCTTTGACAAAGAATTGGAATTTGCAATCAACATTTCATCCCTAAGCTAAGGAGATATTTATGAAGTGAATTAATATTGCATACATTCCCACCTTCTTAGTTGTTGATATCTCAGGGCATACTTTAAAGCTCAACTCAAAAAGAATCAAGTATCTGTTTTCTGGTATGAAAATCAACCTGACGTCACCCTTCTCTGCGGGAGAGAACATTTTGGCTAGAGCCAGCTTAAGCAGATTTTACTCTTTTATTTGTTCTGACAATTGATGTAATCAGCAAAGCTTATATCTAGTGGGCAGAATATCACATTCAAGCAAAATTAAAACTGTTCCATCCGATAATTAAAATCTTCTAAACTGCTTACATAGTAGTAGGTAAACGTGGAATTAGTCATTTTCAATAAAATATCCAGACACTTTGTCATTGACTTGTCATTGTAGTAAAGATGATAATTACTCTTTTCTCCTCTGTGCTTTTGGCATGTTGCTGAAAATAAATTGCAGGTTTTAGGCTCTTCACTATATGTAATTGTGTCACTTAATTTACCTTAGAATGAAAGCGGTCCCAGGACCTCGAACGGACCAAAGTTTTTTTTGTGGGAACAGGAGGTGCACCCCTGCGTCTTCTGGGCCCACAAAAATAAAAACTGGACCATTTCCAGGGACGTTTTTTGAACATTGTCCAGCAATCCCTTTAAGGACCTACCGTCAGGCTGCTCAGCGCTTGGTATAACTAGTCGCAATGTGCGTGGTGCATGCTCTGCTCATTTGTACCTGAATTTTTGCAATCATGATTCTGCATCCACCGTAGGACCCCAATTTTCATATTTGAGCAGCCTTACGTCTGTTTCAGGTGGGATGACTGCTCAGTTGTTTACATGTCCACCTGCCTATTGCGTCAGGTAGGCCTTGGACATCAAAGGGGCAGACAAGATGCTTCATCCCTTTCGATTTTCTATTGTTCACCATGCTTTTTTCAGGAAAGTGAGTTGAGTTTCTATCCCAGTGTGTTTTTTTAAGGCGTGGCCCCTAAGTTCTTGTGCTTTGTTTCAAAAATGTGACGCCTAACCTACCGTTCCTCCTAAGTGATTCCGTATGGAGAAAGTAACTATACTGGCTGGCTACAGGGATTCTGGTGATCCCAGTCCTACCTGTCCTCGAAGTGTGGGGGATTTGTATACAAGTCAGCCACATCGAAGATTGTGGTAGCTGATTTGTGCTGCCTGCTTTAAGCTGCCTCTTTCCATGCAGGCGCTCTTGGGGGAGGGGGTGGGCATCAGAACCTTAAATTGTGTGCCTTTCCTCTCTGAGTCCCCGCAGAAGGGAGCTCTTGGCCTGTTAAGCTAGTTTTTATTAATCCCAATGCCCAAATCCACAGCAATTTG
The DNA here is from genome assembly GCF_035084215.1 of Heptranchias perlo. Classification (NCBI taxonomy): domain Eukaryota; kingdom Metazoa; phylum Chordata; class Chondrichthyes; order Hexanchiformes; family Hexanchidae; genus Heptranchias; species Heptranchias perlo. Next base: position 109,281,816 of record NC_090327.1, read on the forward strand.
GTGAGTAGGTTTCCCAGTATTATCCAGGTGCTTAACAGGTTAGAGGGATTAATGCTGTCATCTTTTCATTGGCTGTCCCAGTATGTGGCAGAGAATTACCACAGTTTTGCCCACAGGCTGATACCAACAAGAGTAAGTTCTCTCAGAAGCCTTTAATAACCCCATTTTATCCATGAATAGCATACAAAAAGCCATTTCTATACTAAAAAAGCTCCATTGATGAATCCTATTAGAAACTTTCACAGAATAGAAAAATGTAGATTTTCCCCCGGTGTGGACTTAAGTAGCCAGCTGCCCGCCGCCTGATAATTCCTAGCAGGAGGCCAGGTCCATTTTGAGGGCCATTAGCGTTCGGCCAGTGGGCTGTGGGTGGAAACAATCGCCCCAGAGCTGCCCGCCGGCTCCAGGACACCGCAAAATCGGGCGGCTCCGGCTGGCCCACTGGGTGAGAGAAGATAAGTCCATGGTGGGGATGGGGCAGGGGATGGCCCAGGCTGGTATCGTGAAGCCCAAAGGATCAATCCTGCTCATCACAGCCTCATAAAAATACAGCAAAACTTACCTTTGGCCTCTGTTTCAGCTGGACCGCCAGCACACGCTGTGCCCAGTACTAGCCTCAAATGGCAAACAGGGTCCTATGCATGTCTCCGGACCCCGATTTGTATATTAAAAGAGCCTGACTCAGGCAAGCGCTCTGGCCGTCCAATGGTAGGCCCGGCGACACCCACATAATGGTAGTAAAGGGGTGCTAAGTCGTTCCTCATAATTTTCTGGGTGCCAGGGTCCTGTTTCCGACGGGCGGGAGGCCTCAAAATTTCCCTGCAGTCTGTAAAATATTCAGATTTCATTCGATGCTTAAAAAAGAATAGGGCAGATGTTCCACTTTAGCATTCCAGGCACAAATTGAGAGTTCATGTCAGGAAATTGCACACACCCGGCCCAGGGGTTTAAATCCTAATGTGCATCAGGAGCACCAAAGTGGAAAAACTCCTCCATCAAGTCTTTTCTATCTTTACCCTACATTACATCAGTGACTACACTTCAAAAGTACTTCATTGGCTGTAAAACGCTTTGGGACATTCTGAGGTCGTGAAAGGTTATTCCTTTCTCAATATTCCCAATATTTTTTAATTGTATATGTATACTTACAGTAGTGCCCACTCATATCACATGCATACATTTGTTAGTACATGATTAATATTATTATGTGATTATTTGATTAGTGCACATCACAGGAGGCAGGAGCAGTGTAAAGTAACTAACCATCTGTGATGTGGATCCCGAATGCAGGGGGAGAAATTGGATAAGGGACGTTTTTGGGCGTAGGTAGCATGATGTGCTATTACCTCACGCCCAATGACCTCTGTGCAGGTAGGACGCGAGTTTCGGCCAGCCTGAGGACTCACCTGTATCAGCGTTCCTTTCCAGGCCTTGTACGTGGAATCAATGCAATCCGCACGTTCCACCACTAGGGGGAGCTCAACCTCTTAAAGGGAGGATATTTCTTAGAAAGCTCTTAAAGGTAGCTGGTACCTGTTATTTGCTGAAAATAACAGTCTACTGTCTGCACGGGGTCCGAACGGAGATCAAACATCAGATTTCATTCGATGCTTAAAAAAGAATAGGGCAGATGTTCCACTTTAGCATTCCAGGCACAAATTGAGAGTTCATGTCAGGAAATTGCACACAGCCGGCCCAAGGGTTTAAATCCTAATGTGCATCAGGAGCACCAAAGTGGAAAAACTCCTCCATCAAGTCTTTTCTATGCAGGTCCCATCCCAATGTTTACACACTGATGAGTTATGTTAAAACATTGAATAAAGGTTGCGCACTACTAAATCCCATATCCTCCAATCTGCATGTCAGACCTCACCAATCTGCCGATCTGAGTTGGTACTAGGCCTGCGAGAGTGTGTGCACCAAGATTCTATGCTGATGCACTAGAGGCCTTGGTGCAAGAGGTGGACAGAAGGAGGGACATCCGATATCCATGGAAGTTGGGGTGGGTGGTGGCAGGAGGCCCTCCAGACATCTATCCAAAAGGCAGTGGGAGGCAGCGGGGGACGAAGTCAATGCGAGACACAGCATCATGAACATGGATACAGTGCAGGAAGAAGTTCAATGCTTTGACACAGGTGGTCAAGATGAGGGAGGTCAACTGTCAAGTGGCGTCTCCTACCAACTGCACAAAGCACCTCACCCCCCATCACCCACATATGAACAAACTCTTTCTATCAATACTCAACTCTTCCAACCAGATGTTTCCTCTCACCCTTACACATTACCACTGTTTCAAGCCGCCCACCCACAACTCACAGGCCACACACACTGGCAGCTATTCAACCATGACAGACACATCACCCAGACACATGTCCCACTTTCTTGCAGGAGAAGGTGGCGCATATCAGGTTGCAGCAAGTGGCAATGGCATTTAGCCCCTCAAGCCTGTTCCACCATTCAATGAGATCATGATGGACCTGTGACCTAACTCCATATACCCGCCTTAGCCCCCATATCCCTTAATACCCTTGGTTCACAGAAATCTATCAATCTCAGATTTGACATTCACAAGTGAGCTAGCATCAACTGCCATCGGCAGAAGAGCGTTCCAAACGTCTCCCACCCTTTGCGTGTAGAAGCATTTCCTAACTTCACTCCTGCACATCCTGGCTCTAAATGTTGGGCTATATCCCTGCGTCCTAGTATTCAAGTCCAGGGGACCTCCAAAATCAGTTACAAACATCTCGGCAGCCAGAAGCAATAATCCAGCCACTAACCTGTAAATCCTGCATGGTCCCTTTAAATACCAATGGTGGGGGTTCTCCAGGCATTCTAAGACACGTTCAGATGGTCGGGGTTAAGACTGTGCGTTGAGTTGAGCGTTAAGTCCCAAAATGGTGTCTATTAATTTAAATCAGCGTTGTACACTGATTGTATCCATTTTCTCCCTACTTTACATCATCCCAGCATTCGTTATCTACACCTGCGCTAACTCCTATACCAACATGGTGTCTGGCGCACATCACACTGGAAACGTGTGTGCGCATTCAAGACGCCATCTTGGATGTCAGAGAGGCCGTGTAGTGCCGAAACAACGGATGCTATGCGGCCCAATTTAGCGCCCGCACAGCCTGAAAGGTGGTGGAGGCAAATTTAATCGTGACTTTCATAAGGGCATTGGATAAGTACTTGAAAGAAAAAAAATTGCAGGGCTATGGGGAAAGGGCAGGGAAGTGGGACTAGCTGGACTGCTCTTGTAGAGAGCCAGCATGCACTCGACGGGCTGAATGGCCTCCTTCTGTGCTGTAACCATTCTATGTTTCTTTGATTTCTGTGTCATGTTCATTAATAAACAAGTTTGTCCACAAATATAGGGAACACAAATAGGTAAGTGCTATTTATCTCAGTGGTAGCATTCTTGGCTCTGAGTCAGAAGGTTGTGGGTTCAAACCCCACTCCATGAGACTTGAACACATAATCTAGAAAGACACTTCAGTGCAGTTTTCAGGTAGTGCTGCCGGAGGTGCCATCTTTTGGATGAGACGTTACATCTGTGACCTTCTGACTCAGAGGTGAGAGTGCTGCCACTGAGCCAAGGCTGGCACCACATGCAGTAAACATTGCGACATCTCAACTAAAGGATGGCTACATCATTCTCTTGTACAACTTCAGACTTGTTCATTGTGGTAGGCGTGTTGTTTTAATATGATTTTGCCTCGTTATTTTAGTTATATAGTCTACGTCTTTTGTATCTGGATTGTTGGAAAATTCTTAAAATTCTTCAAAGTTGGAAAGTAATTAATTTTGTCAGTAACCTCATTACAGCATTCCTTGGTGGAGTCCTGTACTTACTTCACAGATGTGCTAACATATGGCAAGGAGGTGTTAGCACGTCCGCTCGGAATTCCTAGTGACAGTGAGGCGGCGGGGTTTGTGGTCTGTTTACCAATTGGAGGCCTTTTCTTTCTTGCTCCCTGCTAAGTATTTTTTGCTGTTTTGCTTCAGCCAAGACATCAAGAGGAGGAGCTAAGTAGAGAGCAGGCAAAATTCCCACAGGCAAGAAAAGAACATCAAAGATCTAGGGGGTGAAATCAGTCTTGGACAGTAGCACAAAAACAGGCGATAGTGAATCGGTGGCCCGCATGCTTTTCTTTTCCATTGACTTGAATGGCTTCCGTCCAGTTTTATTTTACCGTCCAAGACCAATTTCATCTCCTTATTTTCCCAGACACCCCTCACATGCAACCCACAGTGCCTGGTTTTGGTCAGAGACATGTTGCAGAGGCCTCTCTGCTTGCTTGCTTTTCTTTCATCCAGGAATGCATGGCCTTGGCAGAATCTAAAAGAGGTACAAGAGAGCGCAATTAATAAGCACCACAGTCACAGATAAGTTATGTCAGTTGCATTACCGTTTTATTTAAAACAATTAAAACTTTGTATGTTTTTCACAATCTAAAGTTGTACTTTTGTGGTCTGTTTCATTCGAGTAGAAAGCCCCGATTTTAATTGGGGGTGAGGGATGTGGAGTGAGTATCAGGCTCGCCCTGGCTTGCCGTTGTGAGGCCTAGGTCATTTTAACTCCAGGGTCTCATTTAAATGTGCCAGGTCCGACTCCTGCCCAAACCTGGCCTCAACAAAGTAAGGCTGGCGGGCAGAAGTTAGGCGAGTGTGACAGGAGGCCATGGCCAGGGACCCTGGCATTCAAGTAAGTGGTGGTGGGAGGTAGTTGATTGCATCAGGGGATGGAAGCCCGGAGCCCTAGGTTTCTTTATAGGGACCGGCCTCCCAGCCCACAAGGAAGCCCTTTATATAAAAAAAGTACTTACCTTTTTGGCCTTCTTCTGGGCCTGCTGCTCATTCATGCCAAGTGCCCGTGGTGAGTCCAGCACCATGTGCCAAATGCACCTGTCAAGAGTTAAAATATAGAATTACATCATCAGATCCTGATTTTTGAATTTCAATGAGGCCCTCGCCTATTTGGTGCGAGGACCTCACTGGCTGGTCAGAACGCACCTGTCAAAATGGCGCACAGCACAAGACCAATGAAGATTGAGGGAGAGGGGCGCTGCAAGCATTTTAACTCCCTGCATGCCCCGTTCTCGTCAGGTGCGGGGGGTTGGATTCGGGGCTTGACTGTAAATCACTGGCGTAAATGCCACATCAATGATCTAAATGGTAAAGGACTGTGTAGATGGCTATTAGCAAAAAATTCAGTGTCAAGGTATTACTGGGGAAATAGCACAATGAATTGGGACTTGGTTCAAATGTGTAAACAGAGAGTGGTTATTAACAGACTGAGTTCTGATGATAAGTGGGCTCTACGCTCGGTCCCTTATTGCTCATTATTTTTATTACTGGTCTTGAAAAGGACATGAACAGTGCAATTATTAAATTTATAGAAGATCCAAAAAAAGTGACAGTATAGAACAGATCAGTAGATTGGAAGCTGCTTGGATAAGCTAAGTGAAACAGCCGGAATGGGAACAAGGTCTTAGCAGAAAGGATAAATAGTGCTGTGGATTATGCTTTAAACGAGTGAGACAGGGGGAGGGATCTGGTAGAAATACCATGAGCCTAATAATAAAAGAAACGGCAGATGAGAGAAAAGGTCAGACCAAGGTAAGGAATAAAGATGACATTTACGGTCAGGGAACAAATGCAATTATAGAACAGAAGTATAAAAAGACTGTTATAAATCAAGTGAGAGGAATGATTAATAAAAACAAATTAAATTGCCTGGGGGAACAGGAGGCAAAAATTCACAGCAACAAGCCAGATGTAGTCTGAAACATGGCTACAAAATGAACAGGGATTGGCAATTAAATGTTGCAGGTTATAACATATTTAGAAAGGATAGGGAAGGGAGAAGGGAGAAGGGAAGATGGGGTAGCTGTACTAATTAGAGATAAAATTATGGCAGTAGAGAAAAAGGGATATAGTTAACAGTAAGATGGAAACAAAATGCAAATAGATAAAAGATAAGAAAGGATTGATGACGCTAATATGGGGTATTGTACAGACCACCTAATAGTGGAAGGGAAGTGGAGGAAGAAATATGTAAGCAAATCTATGAAATGAGTAAAAGACAGAAGAAAAATCATGGGAGATTTCAACTACCCCCAAATAAACTGGCAAGAAGAGGGAGGTAAAGAGGAAAAGGGACTGGAGTTTTTACAGTGTGTGCATGACTCCTTTCTTACCCAATATGTGAGAAGCCCAACAGGACAAGAATCACTGCTGGATCTAGTAATGGGAAATGAACCAAAGCAGATAAGACAAGTAAGCATAGGGAAACATCTAGACAATAGTGGTCACAACTAATAAGGTTTAAGATGAAGATTGAGAAGGACATAAGTAAGATGGCTAAAGTACTAGATTGCAAAAAAGCTGATTTGGAGGGGATGAGAATGGAACTAGGGAAAATAAACAGGAAAATAATATTGACAAACAAAGAGATAGAACAGCAGTGGGAAATATTTGACAAGGTGATCAATAGAGCTCAGGAGAAGTATATTCCAACAAAAATCAAGTACAAACTAGCCAATAATGAAACATCATAGATGAATAAAGAAAAAAGGGTGAAATTAAAACTAAAGAAAAAGGCATACACTAAGTACATAGACAATGAAGGAGAGGATGACAAAAGGGAATATGAACAGTTTAGGGAAGAAGTCAAAAAACAATTATGAAGACAAAGAGGAACTATGAAATTAAACTATTAAGGAATATAAACAAAATAGTAAAGTATTCTATAGACACATAAATAATAAAAGAAAAATCAGGATATGAATATGGCCACTGGGGGATGCAGAAGATAAACTCACAGGTAATGACAGTGAAATGGCAGAAATATTGACTAATTACTTTGCCTCAGTATATACGAGGGTGACTAACAAGGTGGAAATAACATTAGGAGAGATCAAAAAAGATATAAAGACATTTAAGATTGAAACAGGGGAGATAATTAATAAACCAACCAAACTTAGAGAGTATAAAATCCCAGGTCCAGATGTTTTGCATCCGTGCATATTAAACAAAATTAGGGAAGAGATAGCAGAGGCACTATTACATATATATAAAAATTCATCAGAAAAGGGAATAGTGCCAGGGGACTGGCGGACAGCTAATGTTATTCCTACATTTAAAAAGGGAGATAGAACAAGTCCAGAGAACTATAGACCAATTAACTTAACATCGGTTGTAGGAAAGATAATGGAATCTTTACTCAAAGATGTAATAGAAAAACATCTGGAATCCAAAAATATAGTAAAGAATAGTCAGCACAGATTTCAAAAGGAAGTGTCATGCTTGATCAACCTTATTGAATTCTTTGAAGAAGTAACAGAAAGAGTAGATGTAATATATTTGGATTTACAAAAGATCTTCGATAAGGTACCGCATAGTCGACTCATGACTAAGATCAGAACGTGTGGCGTCAGGTGACAAGTAGCAGAACGGATAGCAAGCTGGCTACAAAACAGAAAACAGAGAGTAGGGATTAAGGGTAGCTACTCAGGCTGTCAAAAGGTGGGAAGTGATGTTCCACAAGGATCGGTGCTGGGACCACTGTTGTTCACTATTTACGTAAACGATTTGGACTCGGGAATCAGAATTAGAATTTCAAAATTTGCGGATTTTAACTACCCCACAAATTGGGTGGTATAGTTAATACTGAAGAGATCTGCAACATACTACAAGAAGACATTAATAAAATTGTAGAATAGGCTTGTAATTGGCAAATGAATTTCAATCTTTGTAAGTGTGAGGTGGTGCATTTTGGTAGGAAGAATAAGGAGGCCACATACTCCTTGGAAAATAAGAGTCTAATTGGAGTAGAGGAGCAAAGGGATCTAGGGGTATAGGTACACAAATCAATAAAAGTAGCGACACAGTTTAATATGGTCATAAAAAAAACAAAAAAGCACTGGGGTTCATTTCTATAGGGGCACAATTGAAAAGCAGAGAAGTTATGTTAAACTGTTATAGAACATTGGTAGAAAACATTACTGTACTGTGCACAGCTCTGGTCTCCATATTACAAAACGGCAATAGAGGCACTCAAGAAGGTGTAAAAAAGATTTACAATGATGATACCAGAACTGAGAGGTTATACTTATCAGGGACAAATTAACAGGCTGGGGCTCTTTTCTCTAGTAAAGTGAAGACTGAGGGGTGACCTGATAGAGGTATTTTAGATTATGAAGGGGTTTGATAAGGTAGACATAGGTAAAATGTTTCCACTTGGGGCCATAAATATAACATAGTCACCAACAAATCCAATAGGGAATTTAGGTGGAACTTCTTTACCCAGAGAGTGGTTAGTATGTAGAACCCACAACACAAGGTTGAGTTGAGGCAAATGGCATGGATGCATTTAAGGGAAAGCTAGATAAACACATAAGGGAGAAAGGAATAGAAGGTTATGCTGATAGGGTTAGATGAAGAACGGTGGGAGGAGGCTCGTGTGGAGCATAAATACCAGCATGGACGAGTTGGGCTGAATGGCCTGTTTCTGTGATGTGCATTTCATGAAATTCTATGTAACTCAAAGCTTGTCTTCTCCATAGATAGATTCCCATTAAAAATAACACAGCAGGAAAGATTCTTGGGGCTGATCACTGTCCAGTCACTAAGGGTTCACAAGTAACTTGAGGTAGCTGTAGGGACATCAAGTGAGTTTCTTGGAAGCATTGTTAGGTTGATTGTTTTCTTTGGAACAGAGGAGGCTGAGGGATGATTTAATTGAGATGAACAAAATTATGAGGAGCCTAGATAGAGTGGATAGGAAGGACCTATTTCCCTTAGCAGAGAGGTCAATAACCAGGGGGTATTGATTTAAAGTGATTGGTTGAAGGATTAGAGAGGAGCTGAGAAAAAAAAAATCCATTGGGTGGTGGGGGTCTGGAACTCACTGCCTGAAAGGGTGGTAGAGGCAGAAACCCTCATCACATTTAAAAAGTTCCTGGATATGCACTTGAAGTGCTATAACCTACAAGACTAAGGACCAAGTGCTATAAAGTTAGATTAGGCTGTGTGGCTCATTTTCGGCTGGCGCAGACACGATGGGCCGAATGGCCTCCTTCTGTGCCGTAAATTTTCTATGATTCTATAAAGAATGAAATTGAGAGTAAACTACTTGGGTTATATAAGGCTTTGGTCGAATCACATTTAGGAGTATTGGGTCCAGTTTTCAAGTGTTAATTGTTGTTTATTATCCATAATTTGTGTATCCTTTACTGTCTTGAAATGCCTCCCTGGAATGAAGGATAGATACTGTTTAAAAACAGAAAATGTATTTATTTCAGATTTGTTAAATCTGTTGGATTTGTTAAAATCTGTTTTTATTTCAGATTTCCATCATCCGCAGCATTTTACTTTTGATATGATGTGGAGATGCCGGTGATGGACTGGGGTGGATGCAGTAAGGATGTTCCCAAAGATGGGTGAAACTAGAACTAGGGGGCATAATCTTAGAATAAGGGGCTGCTCCTTCAAAACTGAGATGAGGAGAAACTTCTTCACTCAGAGGGTGGTAGGTCTGTGGAATTTGCTGCCCCAGGAAGCTGTGGAAGCTACATCATTAGATAAATTTAAAACAGAAATAGACAGTTTCCTAGAAGTAAAGGGAATTAGGGGTTATGGGGAGCGGGCAGGAAATTGGACATGAAGCTGAGTTCGGATCGGTCAATGCCCTGTGGGTGGCGGAGAGGGCCCAGGGGCTATGTGGCCGGGTCCTGCTCCGACTTCTTGTGTTCTTTAGATATGTGGTTGGGATCAGATCAGCCATGATCTTATTGAATGGCGGAGCAGGCTCGAGGGGCCGATTGGCCTACTCCTGCTCCAATTTCTTATGTTCTTATGTTCTTATGTAAGGAATCTTACAACACCAGGTTATAGTCCAACAATTTTATTTGAAATTCACAAGCTTTCGGAGGCTTTCTCCTTCGTCAGGTGAAGTGTGGGATTCCTTGAAGATTACTGAATCACCAGGCATTGTTCTCTGACCATAAATGCAGTAACCTTCAAGGAATCCCACACTTCACCTGATGAAGGAGAAAGCCTCCAAAAGCTTGTGATTTTCAAATAAAACTGTTGGACTATAACCTGGTGTTGTAAGATTCCTTACATTTGCTTTTGATAGATAGTGTTTCCTTGATTATATTGAGAACTCAAGTAATCCCCTAATACATCTCTGAATTTGATGTGAACCATTTTTGGCTGTACATCAGTGTGAAATTGACAGTATAACTCCAGAGTTAGGTCCCAACTAGACTCTGGAACGCAATAAAGCCAAGCAGTGCTGGGCCGTCTCTCACTGCCTGGGACCTCAAAGTTAACAAGTCACTAGGTCCAGATGGGATGCATCGTAGGTTGCTGAGGGAAGCTAGGATGTAGATAGCATAAGGTCTGATCACAATCTTTCATTACTCCTTGGATATGGGAGTGGTGCCAGAGGACTGGAGGATTGCAAATGTTACACCCTGTTCAAAATAGGAGCGAGGAATAAATCTAGTAACTAAAGGCCAATCAGTCTAATATCAATGGTGGGAAAACTACTAGAGACCAATGTCCAATTAATTCTCAATTGGAGAAGCATGGATTAATAAGCAGCAGCCAGCATGGATTTGTCAAAGGCAAATCGTGTCTGACTAACTTGATTGAGTTCTTTGATGAAGTAACAGAGAGGGTTGATGAAGGTTATGCTGTAACTGTTGTATATATGGATTTTCAAAAGGCATTTGATAAAGTACCACATAACAGACTTATTCAGAAAATAGAAGCACATGGTATTAAAGGGATGGTGGTAACTTGGGTATGTAATTGGCTAAGGGATGGGAGGCAAAGAATAATGGTGACTGGATGTTTTTCTGACTGGAGAGAAGTATGCAGTGGGGTCCCCCAGGGGTCGGTATTAGGACCATTGCTTTTCTTGTTATATATAAATGACCTGGACTTGGGTATAGGGAGTACAATTTCGAAGTTTGTGGCTGATACAAAACTTGGCAATGTAATAAATAGTGAGAAGGATAGTAGCAGACTTTAGGAGGACATAGACAGAGTGGTGAAATGGGCAGACACATGGCAGATGCAATTTAACGCGGATAAGTGTGAGGTGATGCACTTTGGGAGGAACAACATGGAGAGGCAGTATAATCTAAATGGCCCTATTTTGAGGGAGATGCAAGAGCAAAGGGACCTGGGGGTGCATAATCACAAACCTTTGACGGTGGCAGAGCAAGTTAATAAGGCAGTTAAGAAAGCAGGTGGGATACTTGACTTTGTAAATAGAGGCGTTGAATACAAAAACAAGGAAGTTATGCCAAACCTTTACAAATTACAATTAGGCCTCAGCTGGAGTATTGTGTACAATTCTGGGCACCACACTTTAGGAAGGATGTCAAGGCCTTGGAGAAGGTACAGAGGAGGTTTACCAGGATAAAAGCAGGGATGAGGGATTTCAGTTATGTGGGCAGATTGGAGAAGCTGGGATTGTTCTCCTTAGAGCAGAGAATGTTAAGGGGAGACCTAATAGAGGTATTCAAAATTATGAAGGGTTTTGATACAGCAAGTAGGGAGAAACTTTCCTCTGGCAAGTGGGTCGGTAACCTGAGGTCATAGATTTAAAATAATTGGCAAAAAAACTAGAGGGGAAATTAAGAGAATTTTTTTTCACACAGAGGGTTGTTAAGATCTGGAACACACTACCTGAAAGGGTGGAGGAATCAGATTCGATAGGAATTTTTAAAAGGCTTGAAGAGGACTAATTTGCAAAGTTATAGGGAAAAAGCTAAAGTGTGGGACTAGATTGGACAGCTCTTTCAAAGAGCCGGCACAGGCACAACGGGCCAAATGACCTCCTTTTGCGCAGTAAGATTCAATGGGGGAAAAATTTGTTAAGGGTTGTTTTGAGGTGGGGGTAGCGTGATGCGCTGGTATCCTACCCCCGATGGACCCTATGCAGGCAGCACGTGAACTTTGTGCTGCCTGCTAATTAACATGATCTCTTCATGCAGCCAGCTGCTGAGAAGCTGCATGGAGAATGAGGAAGTTGGAAATGGGGCTTGTGCAGCACACGTCATCAGCAGCCTGCACCTCTTAAAGGTGCAGGTGCACATTTCGAATGGCAGGTACACAGCTTACTTGGAGGAGCGAAAGACGGCCACGAGGATAGCAGGACCGGCACGATAGAGGGCTCCACGCTTCTCTGATGACGCTCTGGGACCCTGGTGGAATGCATGGATGAAAGGAGGGCCAGCATGTACCCGAAGGGTGGCCGGAGACCCTCCAGACTGCAGCTCCGCAGGCATTGGCAGGCTGTGGCGCAGGATGTAAATGCCAGGAGCATTGCACCACGCACATGGGTGCAGTGCAAAAAGAAGTTCAATGATTTGATACGAGTGGTCAAGGTGAGTGAATGCAAGTGTCAAGTGGCACATTGCACCAACTGCTCCATGCATCGCACCCCCCGTCACCCACCCACCAACAAACACTGCCCATCCATACGCAATGCTGCACTCGGCATGCTGCATCTCACCCGCACATAGTACCACACTTGCAGGCCACACAATCAACTCTCACTAGACACACAAACTGGCAGCTATTCGACCACGACAGGCACATCATCCACATACCTTGCAGGACACTCACTGACACACTGTCCCCTGTCATGCAGGAGAAGGTGGTGCATAACAGCCGGCAGCAGGAGGGACCTGAGGGTGGACGGGCACGTTTACAAGTCCTGACCCTCCTAGAGGAGACAGCGCTCAGTGCGTGCCTTTGCTGTTGCCATCATAACATGCCGCGCTGGAGGTCCCGATGAAGGGGGTCTCTGCATATCTAATGCTCCTTCTCCTTTTCCACATCTCCCTCCTCCCATAATCTTTTCTGACACACGTGCTGTCAGCACACACCTCTTACTTGTTCCTCTCCCCACTCCACAATTCAACCTGTTTCCCTTTGTCATTGCAGATACCCAAGAACACGTGGCGGCACCGTCCGAGGATGAAGAGGAAGAGGAAGAGGAGGAGGACACTAAAGCTACACCATCACTCGATCTGACACTTGCTTCCACCAGCTCAGAGACTGACACTGCGCATCCTTTAGATGTTAGGTTAGAGGAGGGATCTGCACGTGGTGAGACACCGGGCACAAGTGCGCAGGAGCCAGCGCGGGGGGGAACGGATACCACAGGTGCCAGCTCACCGGAGGATGAGGTCGCTCACTAGTTCTGCTGCAGAGGAGTCAGATGATGACTTTGATGGGCCAGGCTACAGAAGGCGGCTGATGGGCGTACACCAACAAATGCTTGGTACTGGAAAACCTGCCAGAAAGCCTGCACACAATGTCAAGGAGCATGGAGGAGTCCAGCTCTAACTTGGCACAGGGCTTTGCGCAGAGCTTGGAGCCCATCCTTTCCCACATGGAACGGGTGGTCACCTCCATCAGCACACCTGTGGAACCCACCATGATGCAGCGTCTGATGACTGATGTCACAGCTTCCATTGCAGCACAAACATCTGCCATCCAAGGTCTGACTGCTGCATTTGCAGCTCAGACTGCTGCCTTAGAAGCTCAGACTGCTGCTATTGTGGCTCTGGGGACCACTGTGGAACGGGGCTTCCAGGGCATCACAGCACTCCAGCAATCTGTTCTCCAGCCGATCACCAGGATTGCTGAGGTGCCGCCCCAGGAAAGTGGCAGTGGTGCCATGGCAGTCGGACCTGCTGTCTTCTTTCAGGACAACAGCCTTCCTGATCCCACAGCTGCCACTCCGCCAGTGCCCCTGTTGTTGCCTATCAGCTAGCCAGGCCAGACTGCTGCAGCCCATGCTGCGATGGTGCAGTCTGAAGCCGGGCCTTCCTGGCCCAGAGCTGCTCGAAGTCGCCCTCCAAGGCCATCTGGACGCTCCTCCATTGAAGGCCAGCAGCCTCCCACCACCCATACTCCAGCCACTGGGGAAGCATCTTATAGGAGCACCAGGATAGGTAAAGGCACACAAACAAAATGCACTAAAGGAATGGACAAGGGTGAATAGTTCTGTTATGTTTTGCATAATTTCATTTATTCATTGATAAATGAGACTTTGATTTTGCATTTGGTGGTGATTTTTATTTAAGCAATGAGCTGAGAGGGACACCAATGTGTAATCAGATGGAGGGCGATTTGATTGTCTTGTGTGAGTGGAAAGGTGGGGAATGTAGGACTGTTGGTGAGTTGGGGGATGTGGTTCAAATTATTGATAGCAGGCATGGATCAGGCGAGCATGCAGAACCCTTGCAGACAAAGTCCCTGTCTCACCCTTGTGGCTTCCTTCACTTCCTCTTCCGGCTCCACCCCCTCCTTCTCCTAAGCCTCTTCCTCCTCCTCCTCTTCAGCCTCTTCCTCCTCAGCCTCCTCCTCCTCCACCTCTGGCTTAGGGTCTTCTCCAATCATTGGTGGCAAAGACTGGTCCGTCATGATGGTGAGGTTGTGCAGCATACAGCAGACCACCACAAATCTGCCCACCCACTCAGGGGAGTACTGCAGGGCTCCTCCAGACCGGTCCAGGCAGTGGAAGCATTGTTTGAGGAGGCCTATGGTCTGCTCCACGATGTTGCGTGTGGCAGCATGGCTCTCATTATAGGCCTGCTGTGCACATGTGCGTGGATTCCTGACCGGTGTCATGAGCCACGTCGTGAGGGGATAGCCCTTGTCACCCAGTAGCCAGCCTTTGACTTGCCGAATCGAATGAAAGATAGTTGACACGTTGGACTGCCGCATGACGAAGGTGTTGTGACTGCTCCCAGGGTAGCGGGCATCGACCTCCATGATCCAATGCGTGTGGTCGCACACCAGCTGCACATTGAGGGAGTGGAAGCCCTTTTGGTTGACGAAGATGGCTGAGTTGATGTGTGGGACATGCAGGGCAATATGTGTGCAGTCAATGGCACCCTGCAGCATGGGGAAGTCAGCATTGCGGGCGAACCCCCGTGTTTGCTCGTTCTGATTGTCTCTGTAGAGAGGGAAGGTGATGAACCTGTTCCTCATCTGGTACAGTGCGTCTGTGACCTCCCTTATGCACCAGTGCACTGCATACTGTGAGATGTTGCACATGTCGCCAGCAGAGGTCTGAAATGCTCCTGAGCCATAGAAATTTAACGCCACGGTGACCTTCACAGCCACAGGCAATGCTGTCCTTGCCCTGCTCTGAGGCCGCAGTTGTGGCCACACCAGTTGACAGATCTCAGTCACGGCTTCCTTGGTGAACCTCAGGCGTCGGATGCAATCCTCCTCGGTCATGTTGAGATAAGAGAATTGGTCCTGGAAGGCCATCATTGGGTAGAATCTCCTGCTCAGTGCCCTGCGCCTCCTTGTCCTCCGTCTCCTCGCAGCTTGACCTGCTGGGCATGGCCTCTCTGCATGCTCCCGGTCATGCTCAATGCCCAACGGGAGCCCTAGCAGACCACCTATGGTTGGCAGGAATGTTGTTCAACCAGGGTTATAACTTTCCGACCCGTAAGGCAGTACCTGCCAAACCACTCTCAAATGTAGTCCAGGAACTCTCAGGAAGAATAGGGAGCTTCAAAAAACACTTCCTACTCCTCCAGCAGCCAGAAGCAATAATCCAGCAACTAACCTGCAACACCTGGCCCCCTTAAATAGCACTGGTGGGAGGTCCTTCAGGCACTGTAAGACACATTCAGATGGTCGGGGTTAAGACTGTGTGTTGCGTTGAACGTTAAGGTCCAAAATGGTGTCTTATCATTTTAAATCACCGGTGCACACTGATTGCACGCATTTTCTCCCTACTTTCCATGCTTCCAGCATTCGGTATTTGGGCCTGCGCTAACTCCGATACCAAGATGGCATCTGGCACACGTCACGCTGGAAACATGCATCTTGGATGTCAGAGAGGCCGTGTAGCACCGAAACAATGGGCGTTATACGGCCCAATTTAGCACCCTATGATTCTATGATTCTAAGGTGTGGATTATAACTGCAGTACAGTATGAAGTCAGGATTTAAAAAGACCCCAGGGACTCTTGTTTCCTGCTAGTCAATTTACAACCTTACTGCAGAGTGTCTTTAAATGTTATGAGAGTGTGGATGTTCCTGCTGCTCTCTCAAAACATTAAAAATTTAATGCTGGGGAGTGCAGCTTTGTGCTTACAGGTAAACATGCATACATAGATATCTCTCCTGGTGCAGTGTGTCGCAGCCTACAATATAACAATATAACAAGGGACTTGCTGGCCGCCCTTTGCAATAACAGGTACCGTTCTCAGACCAGTAGAACAATGTAACTGTAACCTAAATACTAATGCCCTTTGAATTTCAATCTGAATCAATCTGAACTGGGATGATTGTGGAATTTTCTGAATAAATTAAATGTTGCTCTAATTGGAATTTAAATGTAACTGACCTAAGAATTGTATGCAGAATTACTGATATAACTCCCCACTTGTTGGGGTTTTGTGCATCTGTGAGACTTTCTGGGGAATTACATTCATGTGTAACCTATGCGAGTATCCATGCAAGGCGTCTGCTGCACTAGCCATCTAAATAGACTACTCACTACTAAATTCTTACAGTATAATCTAAATTTACAATTAATCTCAATGTTCATATCACCACTGAAACAAGTATAAAATACTTCAGGATATTTCTGACCTTTACGGTGATAAGGAATTTAAATGGCTTTGGTATGACTATACATACGACTACATGTACCATCAGTTGCTCAATGCTTTCGACTGCCTTCCACAGCATGTGGGGAGTGTGGACACTCTGCACTCATCAAGGGAGCATGTGGTCACCTCAATAGGTGTTGCAGCTGGGCTCTCCATGCAAGAGTCTCTGGCACCACTAATTGCATTTCTCATACTGGGCCATGCAGGCTCTGGGCTCCACCATCTCCTCTGCCTTGGACAGGCTGGGAGACTAAATGGATAGGGGCATCAATCATGAATCTCCTACAGTCTGCTCTCCCGCAGATCAGTGGGAAAGCTGACCTCATCCCGATAGTAGGGGTAGTCATGCAAAGGGAAGGAAACATGTTGCCATCTCGCAGGATGACAATACATCTGACTCTCACGACTCCCTGAACCCATGCCTACATTGTGAAAAGTCAGTGGGGATAAAATTGGTCTTGGGCAATTGTGCAAAACAGGCAATAATGAACCTGATTTACACCCCAGCTAATTGTCTTTTCTTTTGACTTCAATGGAAAATAAATCGGGCGTGGTGTAAAACAGGCTGCCGGTTCGTTATCTCCCGTTTTTGCGCTACTGCCGACGGCCAATTTAACCGCCATGTATTCAAGCTTAGAAAATGTATTAGTTACTAATTTTGAACAATACAGTAATTTTAATAATTAAGCCCTGGAACCAGTTAGAAGACCAGAGTTTGAATCCAATCCCTAACTAATCTTTGAACAGGTTGTATTAAGTGAGTTACATTAAAAGGCTTAACTTTAACCCTGCCGGCCAGGCAGCAACCGGGCAGGTGGGTGGATAAAGTGACAGTCGGGCGATTCTCACTCTGTCCCGATGCACTCCTAACTGCCGCCATTTTAGCAGCTGCTTTTTCAGTCTTGGGAAAGGCGTTTGCCGCAGGCAGGCAGGGGCCTCATTAATATTTAAATGTCAGAGTCCTTTGACGCAATTAGGAACCACGATGCGATTTTAACTGCCTATCGCGGCACAACGCTGGACTCTCCAGTGAAACCTGGCCATAAGCAATATCTGAGCCTGAGGAGCCCATGGAAGGCATGTATTTCAAATTTTTTAATGGTTTTCATGTGGACCAAGAGAAGCAGAAGTATTACTCCAGGAATTGAAAAGGTAATACTCACCAAAATCCACAGCACTTTGGGGTAGATTTTGACTTTGTGCGATAATGTAAAACTGGTGTGCAGCCCTCATTCAATGGCTCTTGAAAAGCTTGTGATCAGTGACCTCTAGGAGTCGGGCCTGAGAGAGCAGAGCTGTAGGCTGTCTGGAACCAGTGTAGGCTTGGGCTGAGGAAGTTGCGAGAGTCCAGGTGTATTGTTATCCTGCGAGATGGCAACATGTTTTCTTCCATTTACACGACTACCCCTACTATCGGGATGAGGTCAGCTTTCCCAGTGATCTGCGGGAGAGCAGACTGTTGGAGATTCATAATTGATGCCCCTATCCATTCAGTCTCCCATCCTGTCCAAGGTAGAGGAGATGGTGGAGCCCAAAGCCTGCATGGCCCATAATGAGCATCCATGAGAAATGTTATTGGTGGTGCCAGAGACTCCTGCATGGAAAGCCCAGCTGTAACAGCAATGAGGTGACCACACATTCCGTAGGTGACTGCAGAGTGTACACACTCCCCACATGCCATGGAAGACGGTCTAAAGCATTGAGCAACTGATGGTGCACGTAACCATCATTGTTTTGAAGGCTGGGGCCTTGAAGTCCGCATCTCTGTCCTCTTCATTTTTTTTATTCGTTCATGGGATGTGGGCGTCGCTGGCGAGGCCAGCATTTATAGCCCATCCATAATTGCCCTTGAGAAGGTGGTGGTGAGCTGCCTTCTTGAACCGCTGCAGTCTGTGTGGTGAAGGTTCTCCCACAGTGCTGTAAGGAGGGGAGTTCCAGGATTTTGACCCAGCGACGATGAAGGAACGGCGATATATTTCCAAGTCGGGATGGTGTGTGACTTGGAGCGGAACGTGCAGGTGGTGTTGCTACCATGTACCTGCTGCTCTTGTCCTTCTAGGTGGTGGAGGTCGCGGGTTTGGGAGTTGCTGTCGAAGAAGCCTTGGCGAGGTGGTACACACTGCAGCAACTGTGTGCCAGTGGTGAAGGGAGTGAATGTTTATGGTGGTGGATGGGGTGCCAATCAAGCGGGCTGCTTTGTCCTGGATGGTGTTGAGCTTCTTGAGTGTTGTTGGAGCTGCACTCATCCAGGCAAGTGGAGAGTATTCTATCACAGTCCTGACCTGTGCCTTGTAGATGGTGGAAAGGCTTTGGGGAGTCAGGAGGTGAGTCACTCGCCGCAGAACACCCAGCCTCTGACATGCTCTTGTAGCCACAGTATTTATATGGCTGGTCCAGTTAAGTTTCTGGTCCATGGTGACCCCCAGAATGTTGATGGTGGAGGATTCGGCGATGGTAATGCCGTTGAATGTCAAGGGGAGGTGGTTAGACTCTCTCTTGTTGGAGATGGTCATTGCCTGGCACTTGTCTGGCGTGAATGTTACTTGCCACTTATCAGCCCAAGCCTGGATGTTGTCCAGGTCTTGCTGCATACGGGCTCAGACTGCTTCATTATTTGAGGGGTTGCGAATGGAACTGAACACTGTGCAGTCATCAGCGAACATCCCCATTTCTGACCTTGTGATGGAGGGAAGGTCATTGATGAAGCAGCTGAAGATGGTTGGGCCTAGGACACTGCCCTGAGGAACTCCTGCAGCAATGCCCTGGGGCTGAGATGATTGGCCTCCAACAACCACTACCATCTTCCTTTGTGCTAGGTATGACTCCAGCCACTGGAGAGTTTTCCCCCTGATTCCCATTGACTTCAATTTTACTCGGGCTCCTTGGTGCCACACTAGGTCAAATGCTGCCTTGATGTCAAGGGCAGTCACTCTCACCTCACCTCTGGAATTCACTTCTTTTGTCCTTGTTTGGACCAAGGCTGTAATGAGGTCTGGAGCCGAGTGGTCCTGGCGGAACCCAAACTGAGCATCGGTGAGCAGGTTATTGGTGAGTAAGTGCCGCTTGATTGCATTGTCGACGTCACCTTCCATCACTTTGCTGATGACTGAGAGTAGACTGATGGGGCGGTAATTGGCCGGATTGGATTTGTCCTGCTTTTTGTGGACAGGACATACCTGGGCAATTTTCCACATTGTCGGGTAGATGCCAGTATTGTAGCTGTACTGGAACAGCTTGGCTAGAGGTGCAGCTAGTTCTGGAGCACAAGTCTTCAGCACTATAGCTGGGATGTTGTCGGGGCCCATAGCCTTTGCTGTATCCAGTGCACTCAGCTGTTTTTCATGATATCACGTGGAGTGAATCGAATTGGCTGAAGA
Organism: Heptranchias perlo; assembly: GCF_035084215.1. Taxonomy (NCBI): domain Eukaryota; kingdom Metazoa; phylum Chordata; class Chondrichthyes; order Hexanchiformes; family Hexanchidae; genus Heptranchias; species Heptranchias perlo. The sequence goes on from NC_090327.1 coordinate 109,301,863, forward strand.
CTGACTTCTGTGATGTTGGGGATATCGGGAGGAAGCCGAGATGGATCATCCACTCGGCACTTCTGGCTGAAGATGGTTGCAAACGCTTCAGCCTCGTTTTTTGCACTCACGTGTTGGACTCCTACATCAGAGCTAGGCCACGAGATTGCCCTCCAGTGAACTTTTCCTGGATCATTCTTTCCACTTGCACTTGCTCCTGCTCACTTATGCTTAGTGAACCACCCAGTATAGCACGTGGGGTGCCAATATCTGTACTGGTGCTTGGAAAGGCGAGAATGAGTGATGGTCCATCTCTCGGAGGCTTCCCCTCCTCAACATGCACTGCAGCAAGGCCCAAATATCTGATGGACCTCTTACGAGGGGTGAGAAACAAGGATTAGTACATAGTGACAAGAGTAAGCAATAACAGATGAATGGTAGTGCAATGCACCGCCAAGTTGTCACGCTGAGTACGTGGGTGAGAGACTTAAGTATAAAGAAAGGAAGAAGGGAAGCTGCCCAAGCAGTCTGCTGTGCATGGCCTCCAGTCTTGCCATCTCAATGCTGCGTGTCCACTCCCTGCCAATTATGTTAATGGGGGCCTCCTCCTTCTCTTGCAATCTCCCTTCTGTTGTGTGCGAGCTGCTTCTGCAAGAAGCATTTGTGAACCTGTTGGATTTTTACAACAATCCGACAGCTTCATGGTCACTTTTACTGATCCGGGACCAGCTTTTTATTCCAGATTTATTTATTTTTTAAACTGAATTCAAATTCATAAACTGCCATGTTGGGATTTGAGCTTATGTTCTCTGGATTACTAGTCCAGTTACATATATGTATATATAAAACAGAAGGAGATAGACTTTTAAGTAAAATGTGGGCACAGCTGAGACCATTTGCCTACAATTTCGGTGCCATGTGGGAACTCCAGGACCCTTCATGTGTTCTGGATAACCACACGTGCAGGAAGTGCCTCTGGCTGCTCAAGCTCGAGCTCAGGGTTTCTGAGCTTGAGGAACAGCTGAAGTCACTGCAGGCTATATGGAAGGCGGAGAATTTCCTGGATCGCACGTTCCAGGAGGTGGCCACCCCGCAGCCACAGAGAGTTCAGGGGGATAGTAAGTAGGTGGCCATCCGGCAGGGTAGGAAGAAGAGGCAGACAGCAGGAATCTTCCAAGAATGCGGGGCTCACAAACCGATTTCCAGTATTGAATACCGGGGAGGGGTGACAGCACCTTGAAGGAGTGCAGTCCACAGCAAATCCACGGCACTGTGGGGCAAAGGGCTGCACAGAGGGGCACAGCAAAGTGTAGAAATGCAGTGGTCATAGGGGATTCAATAGTCGGGGGATAGACAGACGTTTCTGCAACCGCCAACATGAGTCTCGCATGGTGTGTGGCCTCCCTGGTGCCAGGGTAAAGGATATCATGGAACGGGTGCAGAACATGCTGCAGGGGTAAGGGGAACAGCCATAAGTCATGATGCATGTTGGAACCAATGCCATTGGAAGGAAAAGGATTGAGGTCCTACAGTAAGTGTTTGAGGAGCTAAAGATGAAGTTAAAGAGCAGGACCTCAAAGGTAGTAATCTCTGGATTGCTCCCAGTGCCACGTGCTAATGAGTATAGGAGCAGTAAGACAAGGCAGGTTAATGCGTGGCTGGAGAAATGGCACAGGAGGGAGGGCTTCAGATTCTTGGGGCATTGGGACCAGATCAGGGGCAGAAGGGACCTGTACAAGATGTATGGGTTACACCTCAACAGGACTGGGACCAATGTCCTTGTGGGGAGATTAGCTGTTGCTGTGGGGGAGGGTTTGAATTAATTTGGCTGGGGAAGGGGCACCAGGATGAAGCATTAGAGAGGAGAAACATGATGCACACAGGACTGGGAGAGACAAACAGCATTAGAATAAAGAGTAGCTCAGAAATTAGAGGAATCAGATAGGGGGGAAATGCGAGGCAGTCTAGGATGGGTTTGGAGTGCATATGCGTAAATGCACGGAGCGTGTTAAATAAGGTCAATGAGCTGCAGGCACAAATTGCAACATGGGATTATGATATAGTGGCAATAACGGAGACCTGGCTCAAAAAAGGGGAGGATTGGGAACTTAATATTCCTGGCTACAAGACATTCAGGAAAGATAGGGAAGGAAAGAAAGTGTGGCGGTGGTGGGGCGGGGGGGGTGCGTGCTGGCAGTATTGATCAAAGATACCATTATAGCACTGGGAAGGGATGAAGTATTTGACGGATCAAAGACAGAATCTATTTGGTTAGAATTAAGGAACAATAGAGGAGCTATTATGTTGCTGGGTGTATACTGTTGGTGCTAAGGAGATAGAGGAACAAATTTCATGCAAATTTCAGAAAAATGCAAGAAATTCAGAGTAGTGATAATGCGGCACATCAATTATCCTAGTATAGACTGGGACAGTAACAGTGTAAAGGGCAAAGAGGGAGAGGAATTACTGAAATGTGTACAAGAGAACTTTATTGATCAGTGTGTTTCCAGCCCAACCTTGAGGGATGCAGTGCTGGATCTGGTTCTGGGGAATGAAGTAGGGCAAGTGGTGCATGTGGCGGGGCGGGGGGGGGGGGGGGGTGGGGGCAGCATTTGGGGAACTGTGATCACAATATCATTAGGTTTAGAGTAGTTATGGAAAAAGACAAGGAACAATCCAACATGAAAATGCTGAACTGGTGGAGGGGTAATTTCAGTGAGTTGAAAGAGGATCTGGTCCAGGTGGATTGAATCAAAGATTGGCAGGTAAAACAGTAAATGAGCCTTGGGATGTCTTCAAAGATGAGGTAGTTCAGATAAAGACTAGTCACATTCCCAAGAGGGGGAAAGGAAGGGCATCCAAAGCTAAAGCTCCCTGGACAACTAAAGATATAGAGATTAAATCAAACAGAAAAGGGAGGCTTTTGATAAATGTTAGGCTCATAATACTGTAGAGAACCATGCTGAATACAGAAAGTACAGAGGAGAACTGAAAAAGGAAATAAGAGGGACAAAGAGAGTGTATGAAAATAGATTAGCAGGTAATATAAAAGGGAACCCAACAGTCTTTTATACACATATAAATAGTAAAAGGATAGTCAAAGGTGGAGTGCAGTCGATTAGGAACAATAAAGGAGATCTTCTTGTGGAGGCAGAGGGCATGGCTGAGGCACTAAATGAGAACTTCACATTGGTCTTCACTAAAGAAGAGGATGCTGCCAATGTCACAGTAAAGGAGGAGGTAGTAGAGAAATTGGATAGGATAAAAATAGATAAAGAGGAGGTACTTAAAAAGTTGACAGCGCTCAAAGTAGAAAAGTCACCCGGTCCAGATGGGATGCATCCTCGGTTACTGAGGGAAGTAAGGATGGAAATTGCAGAGGATCTGGCCACAATATTCCAATTCTCCTTAGATATGGGAGTGGTGCCAGAGGACTGGAGGATTGCAAATGTTACATCCCTGTTCAAAAAGAGGAGAGAGATAAACCAGGTAACTATAGGCCAGTCAGCCTAACGTAGTTGGTGGGGAAAATTTTGGAGACAATAATCCAAAAAAAATTGTCACTTGGAAAAGTGTGCGTTAATAAATGATAGCCAGCACTATTTATTAAAGACAAATCATGTTTGACTAACTTGATTGAGTTCTTTGATGAAGTAACGGAGAGGGTTGATGAAGTTAGTGCAGTTGATATTGTGTATATGGACTTTCAAAAGGCATTGGATAATTTACCACATAATGAATTTGTTAGCAAGATTGAAGCCCATGGGATTAAAGGGGCAGTGGCAGCAAGGATACAAAATTGGCTAAGAGACAGAAGGCAGAGAGTCATAGTGAATGGTCGTTTTACAGTTTTTCAGACTGGAGGGAAGTATACAGTGGTGTCTCCCAGGACCACTGCTCTTTTTGGTATATATTAATGACCTGGACTTGGGTATAAAGGGCATAATTTCAAAGTTTGCAGATGACACAAAACTCGTAAATTTAGTAAACAATGTGGAGGATAGTAACAGACTTCAGGAAGACATAGACTGGTGAAATGGGCAGACACATGGCAGATGCAATTTAATGCAGAGAAGTGTGAAGTGATACATTCAGATAGGAAGAATGAGGATATAAACTAAATGGTACAATTTTAAAGGAGGTGCAGGAATAGAGAGACCTGAGAGTGGCAGGGCATTGAGAAGGCTGTTGTAAAAGTATATGGGATCTTTGGCTTTACAAACAAAGGCATAGAGTACAAAATCATGGAAGTTATACCAAACCTTTACATATCACTGGTTTGACCCCAATTCTGGACACTACACTTTAGGAAGGATGTCAAGGCCTTAGAGAGGGTGCAGAAGAGATTTACTAGAATAGTAACAGGGGTGCGGGACTTCAGTTACATGGAGATACTAGAGAAGCTGGGATTGTTCTCCTTATAACGGAGAAGGATAAGGGGAGATTTGATAGAGGTGTTCAAAATCATGAAGGGTTTTGACAGAGTAAATAAGGAGAAACTGTTTCCAGTGGCAGAAGGGTCAGTAACCAGAGGACACAGATTTAAGGTAATTGGTAAAAGAATCAGAGGCGAGATGAGGAGAATTTTTTTTTACTCAGAGAGTTGTTATGATCTGTAATGCACTGCCTGAAAGGGTGGTGGAAGCAGATTCAATAATCACTTTCATTGTGGTTATGTTACTGGGCTAGTAATCCAGAGGCCTGGACTAAAATCCAGAGTCATGAGTTCAAATCCCGCCATGGCAGCTGGCGAATTTAAATTCAATTAATTAATTAAATTCAATTAATTAAATAAAAATCTGGAATTAAAATACTAGTATCAGTAATGATGGCCATAAAACTACCGGATTGTCGTAAAAAACCCATCTGGTTCACTAATGTCCTTTAGGGAAGGAAACCTGCCGTCCTGACCCGGTCTGGCCTATATGTGACTCCAGACCCACAGCAATGTGGTTGATTCTTAATTGCCCTCTGAAATGGCCTAGCAAGCCACTCAGTTGTAAAATCTCGCTACGAAAAGTCATAATAAGAATAAAACCGGACGGACCACCCGGCATCGGACCACTAGGCACCGGACACGACAACGGCAAAACACCAAGCCCAGTCGACCCTGCAAGGTCCTCCTTACTAACATCTGGGGACTTGTGCCAAAATTGGGAGAGCTGTCCCACAGACCAGTCAAGCAACAGCCTGACATAGCCATACTCACAGAATCATATCTTTCAGCTAACGTCCCAGTCTCTTCCATCACCATCCCTGGGTATGTCCTGTCCCACCGGCAGGACAGACCCACCAGAGGTGGCGGTACAGTGATATACAGTCAGGAGGGAGTGGCCCAGGGAGTCCTCAACATTGACTCTGGACCCCATGAAATCTCATGGCATCAGGTCAAACATGGGCACAGAAACCTCCTGCTGATTACCACCTACCGTCCTCCCTCAGCTGATGAATCAGTCCTCCTCCATGTTGAGCACCACTTGGAGGAAGCACTGAGGGTAGCAAGGGCACAAAATGTACTCTGGGTGGGGGACTTCAATGTCCATTACCAAGAGTGGCTCGGTAGCACCACTACTGACCGAGCTGGCCGAGTCCTGAAGGACATAGCTGCTAGACTGGGCCTGCGGCAGGTGGTGAGCGAACCAACACGAGGGAAAAACTTACTTGACCTCGTCCTCACCAATCTACCTGTCGCAAATGCATCTGTCCATGACAGTATTGGTAGGAGTGACCACCGCACAGTCCTCGTGGAGATGAAGTCCCGTCTTCGCACTGAGGACATCATCCAACGTGTTGTGTGGCACTACCACCGTGCTAAATGGGATAGATTCAGAATGGATTTAGCAGCTCAAAACTGGGCATCCATGAGGCGCTGTGGGCCATCAGCAGCAGCAGAATTGTATTCCAGCACAATCTGTAACCTCATGGCCCGGCATATTCCTCACTCGACCATTACCAACAAGCCAGGGGATCAACCCTGGTTCAATGAGGAGTGTAGAAGAGCATGCCAGGAGCAGCACCAGGCGTACCTAAAAATGAGGTGCCAACCTGGTGAAGCTACAACTCAGGACTACATGCATGCTAAACAGCGGAAGCAACATGCTATAGACAGAGCTAAGCGATTCCACAACCAACGGATCAGATCAAAGCTCTGCAGTCCTGCCACATCCAGTCGTGAATGGTGGTGGACAATTAAACAACTAACAGGAGGAGGAGGCTCTGCAAACATCCCCATTCTCAATGATGGCGGAGTCCAGCACGTGAGTGCAAAAGACAAGGCTGAAGCGTTTGCAATCATCTTCAGCCAGAAGTGCCGAGTGGATGATCCATCTCAGCCTCCTTCCGATATCCCCACCATCACGGAAGCCAGTCTTCGGCCAATTCGATTCACTCCACGTTATATCAAGAAACGGCTGAGTGCACTGGATACAGCAAAGGCTATGGGCCCCGACAACATCCCAGCTGTAGTGCTGAAGACTTGTGCTCCAGAACTAGCTGCGCCTCGAGCCAAGCTGTTCCAGTACAGCTACAACACTGGCATCTACCCGACAATGTGGAAAATTGCCCAGGTATGTCCTGTCCACAAAAAGCAGGACAAATCCAATCCGGCCAATTACCGCCCCATCAGTCTACTCTCAATCATCAGCAAAGTGATGGAAGGTGTCGTCGACAGTGCTATCAAGCGGCACTTACTCACCAATAACCTGCTCACCGATGCTCAGTTTGGGTTCCGCCAGGACCACTCAGCTCCAGACCTCATTACAGCCTTGGTCCAAACATGGACAAAAGAGTTGAATTCCAGAGGTGAGGTGAGAGTGACTGCCCTTGACATCAAGGCAGCATTTGACCGCGTGTGGCACCAAGGAGCCCGAGTAAAATTGAAGTCAATGGGAATCAGGGGGAAAACTCTCCAGTAGCTGGAGTCATACCTAGCACAAAGGAAGATGGTAGTGGTTGTTGGAGGCCAATCATCTCAGCCCCAGGACATTGCTGCAGGAGTTCCTCAGGGCAGTGTCCTAGGCCCAACCATCTTCAGCTGCTTCATCAATGACCTTCCCTCCATCATAAGGTCAGAAATGGGGATGTTCGCTGATGACTGCACAGTGTTCAGTTCCATTCGCAACCCCTTAGATAATGAAGCAGTCCGAGCCCGCATGCAGCAAGACCTGGACAACATCCAGGCTTGGGCTCATAAGTGGCAAGTAACATTCACGCCAGATAAGTGCCAGGCAATGACCATCTCCAACAAGAGAGAGTCTAACCACCTCCCCTTGACATTCAACGGCATTACCATCGCCGAATCTCCCACCATCAACATCCTGGGGGTCACCATTGACCAGAAACTTAACTGGACCAGCCATATAAATACTGTGGCTACAAGAGCAGGTCAGAGGCTGGGTATTCTGCAGCGAGTGACTCACCTCCTGACTTCCCAAAGCCTTTCCACCATCTACAAGGCACAAGTCAGGAGTGTGATGGAATACTCTCCACTTGCCTGGATGAGTGCAGCTCCAACAACACTCAAGAAGCTCGACACCATCCAAGATAAAGCAGCCCGCTTGATTGGCACCCCATCCATCACCCTAAACATTCACTCCCTTCACCACCGGCGCACTGTGGCTGCAGTGTGTACCATCCACAGGATGCACTGCAGCAACTCGCCAAGGCTTCTTCGACAGCACCTCCCAAACCCGCGACCTCTACCACCTAGAAGGACAAGAGCAGCAGGCGCATGGGAACAACACCACCTGCACGTTCCCCTCCAAGTCACACACCATCCCGACTTGGAAATATATCGCCGTTCCTTCATTGTCGCTGGGTCAAAATCCTGGAACTCCCTTCCTAACAGCACTGTGGGAGAACCGTCACCACACGGACTGCAGCGGTTCAAGAAGGCGGCTCACCACCACCTTCTCGAGGGCAATTAGGGATGGGCAATAAATGCTGGCCTCGCCAGTGACGCCCACATCCCGTGAACGAATAAAAAAAAAAAAATTGGATAAGTATTGAAGGGGAAAAATGTGCAGGGCTATGGGGAAAGGGCAGGGGAATGGGATTAATTGGATAGCTCTTTCAAGGAGTCGGTATGGACATGATGGGCCAAATTCCCTCCTTCTGTGCTGTTTCATTCTATGATTTTATAACCATTACGCTCCGGTACCTGTATGATGCTGGACTCTCCTGGCTTCCATTCTGTCCTCCATGTCCTTATCATCCTCTTCCACGAAGCACAGGAACAACAAAATCCTCAAAGGGAAATCTATTAATTCTATAACATTAACGTCACTTTTTAAAATTCAGTGCAGAGTATGGAGAGTTCCTTTTATTGCCTTATTTTTCAGGAGGCTCAGATATTGCCACTCGCTTCCAGACTTTAAAGTCCTACAGGATCGCTGATAAATGTCAGCAATGGTACACCACCTTGCTTTCCTGCCTCTAGGACACTTTAACAGTGGCAGTGTTTCCTGGGGGTGGCAGCTGGGCAGAAGCTGAGGGAAGAACCCAGAAAGAAGTGGTTTACGACCCCGGCCTTCATTTACTTACGGCAGTGTGGACTCAGGGTGGGCGGCTGGAGGAAAATTTTGGCCATTTATTGTGGCGGGTTTTTGGGCATGATGCCTCCCCATCCAATTTTTTCTTTCTAACACCTCCATGCCACCCCAAATTGGGGGGTTTCACCACAAAAATCCAGGCCGATGTGACCTGGTCTAAGTGAAATTGTGGATTCTGCTACACAGTCAGGCACATTTGTGTAGCAAGAGCTGTCCGCCCTGCAGACTGGCATTAAGCAAATTACAGCTTCAACAGCATATGCAGGGGAGACTTCAGGTGCATAGACAGCAGCACAGGAGCTCTCAGGAATGCTGGATGATGATTGTAAGACCTTGAAGTTAAAAGCACAATAAAGGCCTGTTTTTACACACTAAGGATAGCCGGTATGGTGAGTCTGAAGGACCCTGAAGTAATGGGACAGCGGTTCTGAAAGTTCAACTCCAATGGCCTCAAACCTCCCAGGCTGTCATCTCTTGCTATTGTTGCTCTTGTCATTGACAGGCGTTATGGACCATTGGGTTACAAATTGGCTACTCCTGCTCCTATTTCTTATGTTCTTATGGTCTAGGACAGCAGGTTCATGTTCCATGGAGCCACTGCGGAACGTGTGTCGGTGAATGTCCTGCAGGTTGTTTGAGTGATGTGCCTGTCATGGTTGAATAGCTGCCAGTGTGTGTGACCTGTGAGTTGTGTGAGGTTGAGAGGAAGCATCTGATTGTAAGAGTTGAGTACTGATTGAAAGAGTTTGTGGGTATGTGGGTGATGGGGGGTGTAGTGCATGGAGCAGTGGATGCGGCTCGTGGTGCAGTTGGTAGGAGATGCCACTTGACAGTTGACCTTACTCACTTAGACCACTCGTTTCAAAGCATTGAATTTTTTCCTGCACTGCTTCCATGTTCGTGGTGCTATGCGCCTGGCATTGACTTTGTCCCCTACTGCTTCCCACTGCCTCTTGAGTATATGTCTGGAGGGCCTCTTGCCCCCCTGCAGATATAGGATGCCCCTCCTTCTGTCCACCTCTTGCACCAAGGCCTCCAGTGCATCAGCACAGAACTTTGGTGCACACGCTCTCACAGGCCTGGTACAAATTCAGATCGGTAGATTGGTGAGGTCTGGTGTGCAGATTGTAGGATGTGGGATTTAGTAGTGTGCAACCTTTATTCAATGTTTTAACATAATTCAATAGTTTGTAAACATAGTGATGGGACCTGCATCTTTGTTGTATGTGTGCGGTGTCTGATCTCCGTTCAGACTCCAAGTGCACCGATATCTTATATTTGCAATAAGAGGTGCAGGCTGCCTTTAGAATCATAGAATCATAGAAGTTTACAACATGGAAACAGGCCCTTCGGCCCAACATGTCCATGTCACCCAGTTTATACCACTAAGCTAGTCCCAATTGCCTGCACTTGGCCCATATCCCTCTATACCCATCTTACCCATGTAACTGTCCAAATGCTTTTTAAAAGACAAAATTGTACCCGCCTCTACTACTGCCTCTGGCAGCTCATTCCAGACACTCACCACCCTTTGAGTGAAACAATTGCCCCTCTGGACCCTTTTGTATCTCTCCCCTCTCACCTTAGATCTATGCCCCCTCGTTATAGACTCCCCTACCTTTGGGAAAAGATTTTGACTATCTACCTTATCTATGCCCCTCATTATTTTATAGACTTCTATAAGATTACCCCAAAACCTCCTACTCTCCAGGGAAAAAAGTCTCAGTCTATCCAACCTCTCCCTATAAGTCAAACCATCAAGTCCCGGTAGCATCCAAGTAAATCTTTTCTGCACTCTTTCTAGTTTAATAATATCCTTTCTATAATAGGGTGACCAGAACTGTACACAGTATTCCAAGTGTGGCCTTACCAATGTCCTGTACAACTTCAACAAGACATCCCAACTCCTGTATTCAATGTTCTGACCAATGAAACCAAGCATGCTGAATGCCTTCTTCACCACCCTATCCACCTGTGACTCCACTTTCAAGGAGCTATGAACCTGTACTCCTAGATCTCTTTGTTCTATAACTCTCCCCAAAGCCCTACCATTAACGGAGTAGCTCCTGGCCCGATTCGATCTACCAAAATGCATCACCTCACATTTATCTAAATTAAACTCCATCTGCCATTCATTGGCCCACTGGCCCAATTTTTCAAGATCCCGTTGCAATCCTAGATAACCTTCTTCACTGTCCACAATGCCACCAATCTTGGTGTCATCTGCAAACTTACTAACCATGCCTCCTAAATTCTCATCCAAATCATTAATATAAATAACAAATAACAGCGGACCCAGCACCGATCCCTGAGGCACACCGCTGGACACAGGCCTCCAGATTGAAAAACAACCCTCTACAACCACCCTCTGTCTTCTGCCGTCAATCCAATTTTGTATCCAATTGGCTACCTCGCCTTGGATCCCGTGAGATTTAACCTTATGTAACAACCTACCATGTGGTACCTTGTCAAAGGCTTTGCTAAAGTCCATGTAGACCACGTCTACTGCACAGCCCTCATCTATCTTCTTGGTTACCCCTTCAAAAAACTCAATCAAATTTGTGAGACATGATTTTCCTCTCACAAAACCATGCTGACTGTTCCTAATCAGTCCCTGCCTTTATGTGGTGCTAGCCACTCGCGCGATATCGGGGCTCCCCTCCTGGCAAGCAGTCATTCAACAGCGCAACCAGGCCTGATTACTCGCAGATATCAGGTAAATGACCAGGCAACATGAATGTTACATGCTGACTGCATCTTAACGACTGGGCACGGGTTAATCGCGCACTGCAACCCCCGAGCCCGGTTTCAGGGGTTATCCAATTTAATCCCGTTGAGGCTGCAGATTTAACCTAAAGAGTCCTCTTTTAACTGAGAGGGTAAACTTTGTGAAGCCTTGTGCTACCTTGTGCAGGACCTCACACGCAGCTAGCGCTTATTGGAAAGTCACGGATAACACGCTAGAGACTTTTTGATATGAGTTGCCCATGTGAGAGGTCCTGCCAGTGGCACAGGGCCTCACACAGTTTACCCCAGTATCTCCAGCTTTGCTCACCGGTGAAATTTTGCCAGCTCCTTTCAATGTTTAAATGTCAAACTGAACACAATGTGGGAATGAAGTGAATCCTGAGTAAATTTTTGTTCCGCATTAGTTCCTGCTAAAGAAGCAGATAGCAAACAAAAAAAATGTTAATGCCATGCCTACCTGTGAAAGTTAACTGAGAAATGTTTGCTTGCAAGAGGAAATTTAAAAGTATGGGTAAATGTTAACGCCTTCATAATTAATGAAAAAATACAAAATTACTGAACGTTAAGATATAATCAGCACGTTTGCTAGCTCTAACCCACAGAGCGGATTAAACTCCTTAATGACTCACTGGTGACTTCAGCTCTTGCAACCATTGTGTCTTGCTCACAAATTAAGAAAATAATTCTTCCGCTCCCCACTGAGTATCTTAGATGTTCACAGCCAAAGTATAGATAACTAAACTATACATTTGACTATTAATCTTATTCCAACATCAGAGAACTTCTTCCTGAGATGGAGCATTTAGAATGGAAATGTCTTTTCCAACATAGCTACAATAGTTCTGCCAAACTTAGACGTTGTATGTGAGTAAACCGATGGAGTGTTAATGCATTCTGGAGGTGATTGTCACATTTCTGATTCCATACTGAAACCATGGCCATGATCAGATGATAAGCAGTCCTTCATCAGAGACCCAATAAAGGCATCCATAATGCATAAGATTGCATTATTCACATTTTTTGAAAAAAAATAAAGATCAGTAGTAAATCAGTCTGCACAAGATGCCTTACAACTGTTTGGCTATAATAATTGTTCTATCCATTTGTAGCTCCAACACACTCCTGTAGTTATGCACTGACATATTAGTATTTTATATATTTTTTTTGTGGAGGAGGGGGAATGAACTCATGGCTAATCTTTCTTGGGAAGTGTTCCAATTTATACAGATTTGAGCGATAAACATTAAAGATACAGCGGTATTTATTGTTATTAGGTTCATAAACAACCCTTTACTACCCTCAAGAGTATTAATTACAGCTGCGTTTTAAGATTCTGCGGTCTCAGAGTTAGCCATTCCTTTCTCCACGCTCTAACATTTCTGCCGAGTATGTGGTGGAGATTTTCTTTGTCCACAGAGAAATAAGGTCACTGAGATCATAATTTGCATCTAAAAGCTCCTGCTGGGACTCTGTTGCTGGGCACTGCACCTGCTGTTCTAGCACCAGATAGTCCACCTCTTATTTCAGTTCATGTCTTAGCCTTAAAAGAAGGAAACTGAGTGGGACCTTTGTCAAGGCATATAAGACAGTAAACAGTATAAGAAAATAAATCTGCAACACCATTTATAATAAACCAAGGTTTAAATTAGTACAAACTGATGTCAGGAAGAATTCCTTCATACATACGGTATTCAACACTTGGGACATTCAGTGCTCTGCACTTGGAATAGATTGCTGGGTAGAGTACTGCAAACCTTAGAGTCACTCAAGAGCTAGTTGGACTGTAGGTTTTCTTGCTGGATAGAGAGCTGAGATGGGCTGAAAGCTTTTGTCATCTGTATTTGCCTTGTCATTTTACTTTAAAGAAAATGTGTGTTCTCTTTTTGCTCTATCTCTCCCTCTTTAGGCCTTGTGTCATGCTCCTTCTAAGAGGTTGGGGGAGATGACCTCTTCTCAGGCCTTTTTGTAACCAGCTAATGGAAGGTGTACAAAAACTGATCCATGTTTACTAACCCTTTGATTTTGCTTTGACACACTAACCCATAGCACTATTGAAACGTTTAATTATATTGCTATTCATGATAAAGAAAAATGACCAAAGACTCTTTTCGGTGTTCTTACAATGTAATTTCCGTCACAGTGACTGTATTTTTCTGTGAGGTGCAGAGACACTCACCTGTGGGAGTGGTTTGTGACACTGACCTCAAGGAAAATATAAGAGTCGATGTTCCTGAGTGGGCACTGTTTGGGGGCAACTTGTGTACAGCTGCACCCCAGAAAGAACTGGAGCACCTAGATTACCTGGAGGTGCTCATTAAAATAGAAAGGGCAGACTTTGTCTACCTGTGGAGGCACAGAATTGGAGCAGGCCACCCAGATGACAGGAAGTTCAGACACACCTTGGGCCTTAAAGACATGGGCCTGATTAAAGGGGCATGGAGCAAGAGGAGGCAGGAATGAGGGAGTGTAGCAGAATAACCATAATTGTCTGACTCTGAGGTTCTTGGAAGCGGATATGTAACTGTTTTGGCTACTCATGATAGTTTTAAAGTGTAAAACATTGCAGCTAGCTCATTTAGTGTAAAATGCTTTCAATGATTTAGTGCCTAAAGTTTTCCTTAGAACACATGTGTCCTTGCAGTTTTTCAAGTTCCATCCCTCGATACTGTTTTTCTGCTTCTCCGGTAGGATAGGATGGATGTAGCACAAAGAGGAAGGCAAAGTGCTCTGTAGTTTAATGAGGCAAGCATTGGAAGTGCGACTGGAAGCAGTGGAGAGGTGGAAGGCAGTACTGTACCTCACATTGGGTAGAAAAGTCTCAAAAGCAGCTATATGCAATGCATGACAGCAAATAGCACAGGACCTGGTTTCCAGCTGTACCACCCATAGGATGTAGATGAAGTTCACTGACCTTGTCAGAAAGGGCAAAGTGGGCACTGACTGGCTTTTTTTCTCACAAGGAGAAGGCCATTGCTGTGTGCAACTCAATACATTTTGTCTCTCACATTTTGCACAGGTCCTGAAAGTCTCTTGTCTTCATTCCTCTAAATCTTCTTTTACCGTCACTCATTTTCACATTACAAGCATACCAACTGTTAGAAGCTCCCAAGCTTGAAAGCCTTCTCAACTGCATGAAACACTTTTCTCTCTTACCAGCCCTCCTTTCTGGCCTGGGCTTCTTCAATGTCACTGCTCAGTATGTGACAACCCTCATCCCTGTTTCATTTCTTACAGGAGAAAGCAGGCCACAACAGCAGGCAGTGCTTGACAACAAAAGGAAGAGGAAGCCTCCACAAGGGACCTTGCCCCTTTGAGGAGTGGGCCATCTCTGTCCAGGGACACTGAATCTGGAGGTTATGGGAGATGGAGATGCAGGACAAGTCCCAGCAAGGAGTTGCTTTCCACACCAATGTTTCCAAAATGTCTTTCTTTTTCCTCAGCCAAAGATTCCTCTCCACTGTGATCTACAGGACTGTCGATCTTGTCCATCTAGAGACTTTTGGACTCTAGTTGAATCAAGGGATATGAGGATCGGGCGGAAAAGTGGAGTTAAGGTTGAAGATCAACCATGATCTTATTGAATGGCGGAGCAGGCTCGAGGGGCCATATGGCCTACTCCTGCTCCTATTTCTTATGTTCTTATGTTCCATCCCATTTTCCACACTTCCATCCTCACCTCTTCTCCTCCTTCCCAGAACCATGATAGAGTCCACCTTGTCCTCATCTCCCAGCCCACCAGCTTCCACATTCAATGGATCATCCTCCGCCATTTCCTCCACCTCCAGTACGATGCCACCACCAAGCACATCTTCCCCTCCCCTCCCCTGTCAGCATTTCAAAGGGACCGTCCCCTCTGCTCATCTTGGTCCACTCTTCCATTATCCTCAACACCCATTCTCTTTCGCCCGGCACCTTCCTATGCAAATGCAGGAGATGCAACACCTGCCCTTCCACCTCCTCCCTTCCCACCTTCCAGGGCCTCAAACACTTCTTCTAGGTGATACAGCGATTTACTTGTACTTCTTCCAACTTATTATACTGTATTCACTGCTCATGATGTGGTCTCCTCTACACTGGAGAGACCAAACGCAGATTGGGTGATTGCTTTGCTGAACACCTCCATTCAGCCCGCAAGCGTGACCCTGAGCTTCTGGTCACTTGCCATTTTAATTCTCCGCCCCACTCCTACTCTGACCTCTCTGTCCTCGGCCTGCCACACTATTCCAATGATGCTCAACGCAAGCTCGAGGAACAGCACGTCATCTTTCTGTTAGGCATTTTACAGCCTTCCGGACTTAACATCGAGTTTAATAACTTTAGGTCTTAACCACCGCTCCCATTTTCTCGGACAACAGGTGCTGGTGATGGAGGATGGCTCCACCAGAACCACTGGGAGAGGAAGAGGTGTGGGCTGATTCTTGGCTATCAGTTTACGGCCGGCAGGGTGGTCCGCACCCCCGGGGTCTACCCACCTTTCTCCGCCACATTCCAGGGCCACGGAAGCCTTCTTCTCTTTGCCAGATTTTCCATGCTTCCCTGCCCCTCGGCTATTCTGCTGTAACCATTTACACCTCCTCTGGACCCATCTTTTGTTTCTTTACTTGTCCCATTATCACCCCCTTTTGCCTTGCACCATTATCTCTTTTGTCATGTAATCACTCTTGCCCTCCACCCTATCAAAGACCTTCCCCTTTATTCTTTCCTACACCACCACCCCCCCACCCCTTTTCCTTGGCTCTATATTGCCAAAAAAACTGTTACTCTCTAACATCTTCCAGTTCTGATGAAAGGCCATCGATCTGAAACCTTAACTCTGATTCTCTCTCCACAGATGCTGCCTGACCTGCTGAGTGTTTTCCAGCATTTTCTGTTTTTATTTCAGATTTCCAGCATCTGTAGTATTTTGCTTTTGTTTTGTGTGAGTATCCCAAGACTGCTTCTAAAACATTGCACTATAATATTCTATCAGAAGGATTCTCACACAACCTTTCCAGGAGCTCTAGAGCCATATAAAATACTCGCCTATGTCCTTTTTAAATCTTTGCAAGATCTCCTAAGGTTCCCGAGCTGGCCCCTCCTGGGAATCACCTGACAACAGCTCCAGGAGAAATAGCAGCACCCTGTCATTACACATACTCTACTCATTCACCAGCTCAGATACATTCACCCTGGAAGAAGTAATGAGTCACTGATCTCGGGTGGACAGGACCTGGAGAAGGTGGAAGAAAACAAGTAAGGAGCCCCTTGCTAGGGAAGGATGTGCACTCCCTCTCCAACTGTTCAGTTCAGGAATTCAGAACGCTGCGCCCAACTTTTCAGAGAAAGATGCTTTCTGAACATGACAGGCTGTTGGGGTCATTGGTGGATCTGCCTAGATGCCACCAACGAATGGCCACTAGCATGGAGTCCAGCAGTCATGAACGGGATGCTAAGGGTTGCCTTACAGAACCTGCATACATCCTTGAATAGAGATCCAGGGCTGTACTATTGGCACATCACTGGGCATGGTTACCATTGAGATTGTCTACATGAGGCGTGAGATGGGGACAGATTTCTGTGATGTCATCGAAGCCATTAGGTCAGAGCGCACAGTGACACGAAGGCTCCAAGTAGGGTTGGGATGGATGTGGCCATGGAAGGTGAAGCTCAGTCTCAGGATATCAGCACTTCCACACTACTTCTCCACCTAGCACATAGCACTGTCCAAGAGCTGGAAGGCTCTCTATGCAGAGTTCACAGCCCATTGTGGAATCGTGATGTGGAGATGCCGGTGATGGACTGGGGTTGACAAATGTAAAGAATCTTACAACACCAGGTTATAGTCCAACAATTTTATTTGAAAACATCTAGGATCTATGTTCAAGGAGGTTGAGGGCCACCTCATTCTCAGCACCATGATCAGGAAACTTAGTGGAGGTCCCTCTCCCAGTCTCCTGGGAATAAGAGTTTACTTTGAAGGAGCACTAGGATAGGTAGCCGTTTACCAAGAACAGCACAATGGACAAAGTTTGTAAGAGGGATGTACTGTGGTAGGCAGTAACATAAATACTAGCCTGCCTGCCTGCATTTGGAGAAGGCAGGACTCCTGAACAGACGAGGAAGGCTCGGGGAAGGAGAGGAAGCTGCAGAGCAATGAGGCCACCTCAGCGACTTACAGCATGAGATGTCAAAGATCAGCTCACAGCTCAGCGATTCCACTGAGCTCCTTACATCCCTGCCCATAGAACTTAGACAGAGCCCCTCAGCATAACAGTCTTTATTACATTCTTCCCACTCCCTTCATCCTGCATTGAAGAACATTCAAACCGTTCAGACAACTTTAATATCAATGACATTCTGACAATGCAGACTCAAAAGTTGCTATGGAACCACACTGCAGACCAAAGTGCCAAATGTGAAAAAGGTAATTAATTTAATGCCTAAAATAATAAATGCCTTCCATTGATCATCTACATGATCAATCCATAGTGCCTTTTTTTAAAAAAAGGTTTCCTAACTCTCCTACTCCAACAAGGTGTTCTCCTCATGGCCAGAGCAGAGCTGATGGAATGCTGCTGTTCTTCAAACCAGTGACTTCTGGAAACTGTAGCCTGTGAAGGCCAAGCCACAGCTGTCATATTGTTAGGTCTTAGCCTAAAGCAGTATCTACGTGCTGCATGAATGGAAGGAGTAATTGTGACGGCAGCCAATTTGATTCACTCCACGTGATATCAAGAAACGGCTGAGTGCACTGAATCCAGCAAAGACTATGGGCCCCGACAACATCCTGGCTGTAGTGCTGAAGACTTGTGCTCCAGAACTAGCCGCATCTCTAGTCAAACTGTTCCAGTACAGCTACAACACTGACATCTACCCGACAATGTGGAAAATTGCCCAGGTATGTCCTGCCCACAAAAAGCAGGACAAATCCAATCCAGCCAATTAACACCCCATCAGTCTACTCTCAATCGTCAGCAAAGTGATGGAAGGTGTTGTCGACAGTGCTATCAAGCGGCACTTACTCACCAATAACCTGCTCACCGATGCTCAGTTTAGGTTCCGCCAGGTCCACTTGGCTCCAGACCTCATTACAGCCTTGGTCCAAACATGGACAAAAGAGCTGAATTCCAGAGGTGAGGTGAGAGTGACTGCTCTTGACATCAAGGCAGCATTTGACCGAGTGTGGCACCAAGGAGCCCTAGTAAAATTGAAGTCAATGGGAATCAGGAGGATAACTCTCCAGTGGCTGAAGTCATACCTAGCAAAAAGGAAGATGGCAGTGGTTGTTGGAGGTCAATCATCTCAGCCTCAGGACATTGCTACAGGAGTTCCTCAGGGCAGTGTCCCAGGTCCAACCATCTTCAGCTGCTTCATCAATGACCTTCCCTCCATCATAAGGTCAGAAATGGAGATGTTCGCTGATGACTGCACAGTGTTCAGTTCATTCACAACCCCTTAGATAATGAAGCAGTCTGTGCCCGCATGCAAAAAGACCAGGACAACACCCAGGCTTGGGCTGATAAGTGGCAAGTAACATTCGCGCCAGACAAGTGCCAGGCAATGACCATCTCCAAGAAGAGAGAATCTAACCACCTCCCCTTGACACAGTCTAAAAATTAGAGCCAGACCTTTCAGGAGTGAGATTAGAAAACATTTCTACACAAAAAGGGTGGTAGAAGTTTGGAACTCTCTTCCGCAAATGGCAATTGATACTAGCTCAATTGCTAAATTTAAATGTGAGATAGATAGCTTTTTGGCAACCAAAAGCATTAGGGGATATGGGCCAAAGGCAGGTATATGGAGCTGGATCACAGATCAGCCATGATCTTATCGAATGGCAGAGCAGGCACGAGGGGCTGAATGGCCTACTCCTGGTCCTATGTTCCTATGTTCAACAGCATTACCATCGCCGAATCCCCCACAATCAACATCCTAGGGGTCACCATTGACCAGAAACTTAACTGGACCAGCCACATAAATACTGTGGCTACAAGAGCAGGTCAGAGGCTGGGTGTTCTGCGGTGAGTGACTCACCTCCTGACTCCCCAAAGCCTTTCCACCATCTACAAGGCACAAGTCAGGAGTGTGATGGAATACTCTCCACTTGCCTGGATGAGTGCAGCTCCAACAACACTCAAGAAGCTTGACACTGTCTAGGACAAAGCAGCCCGCTTGATTGATACCCCATCCACCACCCTAAACACTCACTCCCTTCACCACCGGCGCACCGTGGCTGCAGTGTGTACCATCCACAGGATGCATTGCAGCAACTCACCAAGGCTTCTTCAACAGCACCTCCCAAACCCGCAACGTCTACCACCCAGAAGGACAAGAGCAGCAGGCACATGCGAACAACACCACCTGCACATTCCCCTCCAAGTCACACACCATCCCGACTTGGAAATATGTTGCCATTCCTTCATCGTCGCTGGGTCAAAATCTTGGAACTACCTTCTTAACAGCACTGTGGGAGAACCTTCACCCAACGGACTGCAACGGTTCAAGAAGGCAGCTCACCACCACCTTCTCAAGGGCAATTAGGGATGGGCAATAAATGCCGGCCTCACCAGCGATGCCCACATCCCACGAACGAATAAAAAAAAATGCAATGGCCCTTTTGGATAGGTTGTGGCCTCAAACCTCCAGGTGCAAGGCCACAAGATGTCTTTGAAACTGTTGGAGCTCGAGCCTCCTCCCTCTTGGGCATTTCGTCACTCTTTACTCAAACTTACTCCTGAAATTCTCTGGGGTTCCAATTTCACAAAATCAGGGTAAAATATCAAAAATAAATTTGCTGAAACTGTCATCTTCCATAAAATTAAAGAGTCCGCCGAACAAAATTATTCAACGAGACTTTTATCGGGTGTTAGCCGTGGCTCAGTGGTAGCCATTCTCGCCTCTGAGTTAGAAGGTCATAGGTTCATGTCCCGCTTCAGAGATTTGGAGTACAAAAGCTAGGCTGACACTCCAGTGCAGTATTGAGGGTGTGCTGCACTGTTGGAGGTGCCGTCATTCGGATGAGACATTAAACCAAAGTCACGTCTGCCCTCTCAGCTGGACGTAGAAGATACTATGGCACTATTTCAAAGAACAAGAGATTTCTCCCCGGTGTCCTGACCAATATTTATCCCTCAACCAACATCACTTAAAAAACAGATAAACTGTTTGTGGGACCTTACTGTATGTAAATTGGCTGCCACGTTCCCTACATTACAACAGTGACCACACTTCAAAAGTACATAATTGGCTGTATCATGCTTTGGGAGATCCTGAGGTCGTGAAAGGTGCTATATAAATGCAAATTCTTTCTTTAACCTTATTGTCATGTAGATTAACTCCTTTGTGAACTGTCCTTGCATTGTAAATTCTACATGGCCATATTGTGAACAGATTTGAAACAATCGTTGCATTAAAATAATCACTCTTGTCTTTCTTAGAAGACACAGATATACAAAAGTCTGGTGATATTGATGGAAAAGTTAAAACTTTTTTTGAGGGAGGGTTGTTTGGTTATTTTGTTAAAATTCCCATTTTTTTTGTTAAAATTGCTATGTTTTAATCAGTGACTGCAGCTGAAATAAAATGCATTTGGGACACATTGGTTAGTCAAGCAATATATTGCTAGTAAATTTAAAACGCATTTTAAACAATTGTATCCTATACATGTCTTCAGCACATGGAAACATAAATCTAGAATCTTATGTACAATATAAACAGCTGCATTTTGTTTTCTACTGAACTGACTGTAAAAATTCACTCCTGCAAATAAGCATTTAGTCCTCCTGGGTGTGAGAATGTCTTGTTTCTGTGATCTGGAGCCTATGCATGGATGGTTAACTGCGTGGCTAGACTATTTACATATCCCGGAGGACTAAAGCTGAGAAAACATTTCCATTTGTGTAGAAAATTACAATTTGTAGTTTTGAATTATATAAAATCAAAGGCCTTCCTTCCAATTAACCTGCCAGTCATATTTTTCTCTGTCACAAAAAGCGGATGTGAGTAAAAAGGTGTGTATTGCTGGATGAAGGTACCAATAGGCTAGTTGGGTAAGGCAAAGTAATTTTTGCAGCAGCTTGAATCTTCACTGCACCACTAAATACAAAAAGTATTTCTCAGCGCGGTGAGTTTTTAATGGAGTAAATTCCAAGCTCTAATCACTATCCGTCCGAGCAATCAGCGCGAAGAACTTGCTGGCCCATTAATAGTGGTGTTCGTCGTTTGCGTCCCGTTAGTTTTTCAGCAAAATACCTGGCAACCCTTAGATATTAAAGCATTTCCAGGACTGGGTACTGAGATGCAGCTGCCGCAAAAACTCGATGGGGAAAGGCCAGAGTTCAGGACGTTCTCGCCGATTGACTGGAACCCAAAAGATACTCCTCGTAATGAGTGTGTAATGACTGTAATTGATGTAATGTAACTGTAATCTGTACTGATTGCAAGTGCAATGAGGCACCCTGGAGTGTCATGAACTGCATTTATCATGTATGACCTGTAGTTGTATTGTGATAGTTGCATTGTACTGTTTACCTTTACAAATTTTATGAATAAAGTATATTTTGAAATATATAAAAAAATGAAATACAAAAAGTCAGGGCTTTCCACTTGTGTGCTCACCAGCCTGCAATTCCGCCTCCTTGCAGTGCAGCAGAAGAAGGGAAAGGAGGAAAGGATGGGGTAGAAGCACAAAGAACATAGAAGATGTCCAAATCACAATAAATTCTATCCTTGTTCGTGGGTCTATTATAAAAATAGGCTTTTGAAGTCAGGGTGCTTAAGTCTTGATGATAATTTACACATTGCATGCTTACAGTAACTGGTTAATTATTATAACAAAGTCTTTTTTTCTGTCACGGGAGCTCAGCCCTACTTGCTGCAATCAGCATAATTATTGCTTTGCAGAGGCTACATTACATCCATCCTGTGATAGAATATTGGCAGGCGACAGGAAAACTTGGGCACTAAATTGGGCCGTGTAGCGCCCGTTGTTTCGTCGCTACACGGCCCAATCATGTAAAGTAGGGAGAAAATGGCTTCAGTGTGCAAAGCTGATTTAAAGTGACAGACACCATTTTGGGACTTAACGCTCAACTTAACGCACAGTCTTAACCCCGACCATCTGAACGTGTGCCTGGAGGACCTACCACCGGCGCTATTTAAAGGGACCATGCAGGATATACAGGTTAGTGGCTGGATTATTGCCTCTGGCTGCTCAGACATTTGTAACCGTTTTTGGAGGTCTCCTAGACTTCAATTCTAGGACGCGGGGACATAGCCTAAGATTTAGTGCCAGGACGTGCAGGAGTGAAGTTAGGAAATGCTTCTACACACAAAGGGTGGGAGAAGTTTGGGAAGCTCTTCTACAGACGGTAGGTGATGCTAGCTCAATTGTGAATGTTAAATCTGAGATTGATAGATTTCTGTGAACCAAGGGTATTAAGGGATATGGGGCTAAGGCGGGTATATGGAGTTAGGTCACAGGTCTACCATGATCTCACTGAATGGTGGACCAGGCTCGAGGGGCTAAATGCCACTGCCACTTGCTGCCTCTTGATATGCACCACCTTCTCCTGCAAGAAAATGAGGCGTGTGCCTGAGTGATGTGCCTGTAATGGTTGAATAGCTGCCAGTGTGTGTGGCCTGTGAGTTGTGGGTGGGCGGCTTGAAACAGTGGTAATGTGTAAGGGTGAGAGGAAACATCTGGTTGGAAGAGTTGAGTACTGATGGAAAGAGTTTGTTCATATGTGGGTGATGGGGGGTGAGGTGCTTTGTGCAGTTGGTAGGAGACGCCACTTGACAGTTGACCTCCCTCATCTTGACCACCCGTGTCAAAGCATTGAACTTCTTCCTGCACTGTATCCATGTTCATGATGCTGTGCACCTGGCATTGACTTTGTCCCCCGCTGCCTCCCTCTGTCTTTTGAGTATATGTCTGGAGGGCCTCTTTGCCCCCTCCTGCGGATGTAGGATGTCCCTCCTTCTGTCCACCTTTTGCATCCAAGGTCTCTAGTGCATCAGCAGAGAACCTTGGTGCATACGCTCTTGCAGGCCTACCAACTTAGATCGGCAGATTGGTGAGGTCTGGTGTGCAGATTGGAGGATGTGGGATTTAGTAGTGCGCAACCTTTATTCAATGTTTTAACATAACTCATCAGTGTGTAAACATAGGGATGGGATCTGCATCTGTGTTTTACGTTTGCAATGTCTGACTGTTCAGACTCCGTGTAGACTGTTATTTTCAGCAAATAACAGGTACAAGCTACCTTTAAGAGATTTCTAAGAAACATCTTCCCTTTAAGAGATGAAGCTCCCTCTGGTGGTGGAATGTGCAAATTGCATTGATTCCACGTGCAAAGCCTGGAAAGGAACACTGGTTGCAGGTAAGTGTCCCCTTGGGAACAAACTTGCGTTTTGCCTGCCCAGAGTCTGTCGGGCGCGGGATGTTAGTGGCCAGAACGGACCCTTAACCAATTTTTCCCCACTTATCTCCTGTTTCTGGACTCAGTACAACCCAACATTACTAAGAAGAGTGGAGTACATGAGGATGATCATCTTCATTCCAGAGATTCCAGCATAAGGGCAACAGACTCATGAGCATGTCATAAGTTTCCTACCATTACAGCGGCCTCCCTCTGAGTAGCTGGATGGCATTTGTAGCTGGAATCATGGAAGACTGTCAAGTTCTCCGCATGATCAGCAGCAGCATTTCAAGTTTGGCTTGTGCTTAAGCCAAACCTCTGTGGTGTGCCAGCTCCACCTCAGCATTCTTTAACATCTCAAAATATCTGCATGAAATAGCAGCCTCAGTGCTTCAAATACCACTTCTCCTGCCCAGGGGACTGTCTGTCAGATAATATTGATACCTGGAACTCTGTCACTGGTACACACCACAGTCCATCTGATAAGTAACTTTGCTAAGATTCTTTGTGCCCTATGAGACATGGCATTGCACTGATAGGGACCGGTGCCATTCTATAAACTATAATATCCGATTTCAAACACTGGAACAGGAGAGCAGGGCAATACTCTGTCTGGGCTTCACACTTTAAAGAAAGAAAGAGAGGCTTGCATTTAGAGAGCGCATTTCATGACCTCAGGATGTCCCAAAGCACTTTACAGCCAATGAAGTACTTTTGAATTGTAGTCACTGTTGTAATGTAGGAAACGTGGCAGTCACTTTGCGCACAGCAAGGGCTCATAAACAGCAAAGGGATAATGACCAGATCATCTGTTTTTTTTAAGTGATGTTGGTTGAGAGATAAATATTGGCCAGGACAATGGGGAGAACTCTCCTGCTCTTTGAAATAGTGCCATGGGATCCTTAACGTCCACCTGAGAGGGCATGCGGGACCTCGGTTTAATATCTGATCCAAAAGCGGCACCTCTGACAGTGCAGCACTCCCTCAGTACTGCACTGGAGTGTCAGCCTAGATTTTGTGCTTAAGTCTCTGAAGTACGACTTGAACCCACAATGTTCTGACTCAGAGGCAAGAGAGCTACCACTGAGCCACGGTTAACACCAAAGATTGGAATCTTCACAGCTTCTTACCTGCAATGGCAAGAATAACCCAGGAATCTAATGGATTGATAGAAATGTTCATTAATGACTCAAATCGTTTTCCATCACAAAAATCTTTAATACAGCGCAACACTCTTAATTCTCACTAGCTTAGCCATAGGGATAACATGTACAGCTGTTAATTAGCTTAGACTTCCCACAGAGAAACATTTCTGGTTGACACATTACTTGCTTCACTAGTCACATTTACAAGAGCCAGCTGGATTGCAATAAAGTGCATTAGTATTCTAAGCCTCAAAGGACTCTGTGTGCGTGTCTCAGAGCGTGATGACCCGTATGCCGTGAACTGTTGATCAGACACTTCATTAGCAAGTCACAGTCACATAATTGTGACTGTTGTTGCAAAGTGCTTGCTGTGGTTGCTGCGGAATTGTTTGTCCATCATTCAATTGTGTCACATTCAGGATAGTAAAACCCAAATCAACATTGGTAATTTTAGTATCATTTTGTTCTGAGTTGAGATAGTGCCAAATCTAAATTTAAACATTTAAGTGAACCAAATTTGGCTGCTATGGGTCTTTTTTTAAAGGATCCAAATTTGGTCCAATTTAGATTATTTGGGTTAAGGTTAGTTTGTCATATGTTTCCCACTATTACACTGCCTTGCCACTGAGCAACAGGTTAGTACCCGGAGCTATAGTCACAGCAACAAAGGGAGCTTTTCAAATCGTCATTTCTTTCCGTGATGGTTATGCTGTTGGCAAAATGGTAAAGAAAGAAAGAACTTGCATTTATATAGCACCTTTCACATCTATGGGATGTCCCAAAGCGCTCCAGAGCCAGTTAATCATTTTTGAAGTGAAGTCACTGTTGTTTTGTAGGAAAACACTGCAAACAATCCACACAGCAAAGTTCCGCAAACGGCAATGAGATGATTCACTAGTTAATCTGTTTTGGCCGTGTTGGTTCAGGGGTGAGTGTTGGCGAGGATACCTTGCTCTTTTTGGAAAAGTGATATAGGGTCTTTTACGTACAGCTGAACTGGTAGACATGGCCTTAGTTTAACATTGCATTCTAAAGATAGCACGTCCATCAATGTAGCACTCAAATATCTGCCTAGACTATGTACTTAAATCCTGGAATGGGGCTAGAACCCACACCAATCTGATTAAAAGACGAGAGCATTACCATTGAGCTAAATATCTGTCTATCTACTGGGTTTTATGCATCAGATTTCTGGTGATCCCATATGCACCGACATTCTGTAGCTGTTTATCTGAGTACCCAGCTGATATCTGGTAATCTAATAGGTATAAGGGTTCTATTATTTCTTGAAGAGGAAGTAGCTAGTGTGTGCCCACTCTATAGTGGTACAGTAAGGGACGAGATTAATGTTAAGGATAATGTTAAGGTTTTGGAGACTTGAGCCTGTCTATGTGAGGGATCTAACATGAAACAGAATGGTGATTTGTGAAGTTCAAGTGTTTATTGCCCCTGCTGCATCTATGGTTGACTCGTGCTAAGAATATGAATAATCCTGATTGAAACATTATGCCAGCGATGTTATACCATAGCTGCACAAATCAGTCACGTATATAACAACCATTTTAAACAAAGATAGGCATAGTAGGATGGATTTTCCGATGTGGGGTGTTCCTGCTGTGAAAATGGTGCAAAGTGAATTATACATTTACCTACCGCTACAACTTTCAATTCAGAGTTACTTACTTATTCCATGTGAGTTCTTAGTGTTCAATCTGCCTACTGCTGGAAGTTAATGGAGCGGTGGGGTGAAATTTTGGTCACTGCTGCAGCTACTTAAAGACCTGTAACCTCATTTAAAGTGTGTTTTTGACATGGAAAATTGAACTCAACTGTTTTCATCAACTTGTGGCAGCAAAAAAACACCCAACCTCTACCGATGCAGCTGTAGAACTGTTGCTTCAAGGAATAAGCGAAAAGAGAGTTCCCCTGTTTGACACTGCAAGGCACTGACTCCATGGGAGTGTGGTGCGGAGTGCCTGGCAGAAAGTGACATAAAGGCTTAATACTGTCTTTGACTCCCAAAAGACATGGAAGCAGATGCAGTACAAGATTTCCAACCAAAAAAAAACTGCAAAGATAAGGCAACCGAAAAGTTACCCACTTTATGCATCTGTCTTGTATTGAGTAAGTGGGTAAAGTATGCACGCTTGCTTGCAACCTGTTAGACATTGATTGCTGCCCCATGTAAAGTACTCAGACAGCTTTGCAATGGTTTAGTTGTTTAAAATAAATGGACAAACTACAATAGGGCATGCTTTCCAGCTGCAACTTCCAACTGGAAGTGTGCCACATTTGCATCTTTAGAGGAATGCACACAAGCAATTCTTCCAACCAAACCTACCTGCATGATTCATGTTCATTTACTCACACAAATGCTGGGATTCAGGCTGGGCACTCAGGTTCACCATTTGTGCTTATGACAGTTCTAACATCTCAAGACTACTTTTCTTCTTGGAGGACAGAATAACAGATAACAGAATGAAGCTCACCAAAGCAAAAAGAAGGCCCCAGCATATCAAGCCATTGAGTCACTTCAAAGAGGCAAAGCTCAAAATCATTCAGACTCAGTGTGGAGACAATGGGGCAGGGTGAAGTCAGAAACCACCCCAAGCTCCAGGTAAGTGTTGTCCTACCAGTAGGAGGAGTGGTGACCTTGACTGTGACTGGCAGTGCTGTCCATGAGTTGCAGGTTTTTTTCAGGTGCCTGTATAACAAATGGCACCGCTCTGCCAGACCCTGGAGTAGTTTTAGTGTAAAAGCCTAGAATACAGACCTTTTCTATTTATTAGACAATAAACATGCTAGGTACCATATCAAACAGAAACAAAACTTTCAGTTCAAAAATTAGATCCTGAAAATGAAAGCATTGTAGGTTTCACAATACTGAATATGTGGAAATGGACCTTATTTGGTACTGAATAGTTATCTTTTCCACTTTGATAGTTCTTTAGTTTCAATTTTGGTAGGTAAAGGGGTATAGAAAATGGAATTTTTATAATTTGTGCAGGACTCATTTATCATCCAGTATATAAAATGTCCAATAAGAGAGGAAGCACTGTTGGATCTAGTAATAGGAAATTAACCAGAACCGATAAGAGAAGTAAGCATAGGGGAACATCTAGGCAATAGCGATCATAACATAATGAGGTTTTGGATAAAAGATTGAGAAGGACATAAGTAAGACAATGACCAAAGTAATAAATTGGAATAAAGTTGATTTTGAGAGGATGAGAATGGAACTAGGGAAAATAAACTGGAAAAAATTACTGACAAACAAAGAAAAAGAACAGCAGTGGGAAACATTTAAAAAGGTGACCAATAGAATCCAGGAGAAATATATCCCACTAAAAAGCAAGAACAAACTAGCCAGTAATGACACACCATGGATGAATAAAGAAATAGAGCAAAATTGAAACTAAAGAAAAAGACATACATTAAGTAAATAGACAACAAAGGAGAGGATGACAAAAGGGAACATGAAAAGGTTAAGAAAGAAGTCAAAAAAACAATTGGGAAGGCAAAAACAAGCCACAAAATTAAATTATCAAGGAATATCAAAAAAAAAGTATTCTACAGCACATAAATAACAAAAGAAAAAACAGGATAGGGATAGGGTCACTAAGGAATACACATGATAAACTCACAGTCCATGACAGTGAAATGGCAGAAATATTAAAGAATTACTTTGCTTCAGTATTTACCAGGGAGATAAATATGGTGGACAGGATATTAAAAGGTGAGATCAAAAAAGATGTAAAGACATTTAAGATAGAAAGGAGGGAGATAATTGATAAACTAATCAAACTTAGAGAGGATAAGACCCCAGGTGCAGGTGGATTGCATCCGCGCATATTAAAAGAATTAAGGAAGATATAGCAGAGGCATTATTACATGTATATAAAAATCTATTAGAAAAGGAAATAGTGCCAGAGGACTGGCGGACAACTATTGTGATTCCTATATTTAAAAAGGGAGATAGAGCAAGTCCAGGGAACTATAAACCAATTCGCTTAACATCGGTGATAGGAAAGATAATGGAATCCATACTCAAAGATGTAATAGAGCAACATCTAGAAACCAAAAATATAATAAAGAATAGTCAGCACGGACTTCAAACAGGAAGGTCATGCTTGACCAACCTTATTGAATTCTTTGAAGAAGTAACAGAAAGTGTAGACAAGGGCAATATAGTAGATGTAATTTGGATATTCAAAAGACCTTCAATAAGAAACCACATAGTAGACTCATGACTAAGGTCAGAGCATGTGGAGTCAGGGGACAAGTAATAGAATGGATAGCAAGCTGACTACAAAACAGAAAACAGAGAAATGGGGTTAAAAGTAGTTACTCAAACTGGCGAAACGTAGGAAGTGGTGTTCCACAGGGATCGATGCTGGGACCACTGTTGTTCACCATTTACATAAACGATTTGGATTCCGGAATCAGAAGTACAATTTCAAACTTTGCACACAACACCAAATTGGGGGTTATAGTTAATACTGAGGAGGACTGAAACAAAATACAGGAAGACATTAATAAACTTGCAGAATGGGCATGTAATTGGCAAATGAATTTCAATCTTTATAAGTATGAGGTGGTACATTTTGGTAGGAATAATAAGGAGGCCACATACTCCTTGGAATATAAGAGCCTAAATGGGGTAGAGAAGCAGAGGGATTTAGGGGTATAGCTACACAAATCACTAAAAGTAGTGATGCAGTTAATAAGACCATAAAAAAGCAAACCAAGCACTGGGTTTCATTTCTGGAGGAATACAATTGAAAAGCAGAGAGTTATAATAAATTTGTAAAGAAACCTTGGTTAGACCATACTTGGAGTGCTGTGAACAGTTGTGGTCTCCACACTATAGAAAGTATATAGAGGCACTGGAGAAGGTGCAAAAAAGATTTACTAGGATGATACAAGAAATGAGAGGTTATACCTATCAGGAAAGATTGAACAGGCTGGGGCTCTTTTCTCTCGAAAAGAGAAGACTGAGGGGTGATCTGATAAAGGTCTTTAAGATTAGGAAATGGTTTGATAGGGTAGACATAGAGAAGATGTTTCCACTTGCGGGGAAGACCAGATCTAGGGGCCATAAAGATAAGATAGTCCAAATAAATCCAATAGGGAATTTAGGAGAAACATTTTCACCCAGAGAGTAATAAGAATG
Organism: Heptranchias perlo; assembly: GCF_035084215.1. Taxonomy (NCBI): domain Eukaryota; kingdom Metazoa; phylum Chordata; class Chondrichthyes; order Hexanchiformes; family Hexanchidae; genus Heptranchias; species Heptranchias perlo. The sequence continues at coordinate 109,331,855 of NC_090327.1, forward strand.
TGGAACTCGCTACCACAAGGAGTAGTTGACACGACTAGCATAGATGTATTTAAGGGGAAGTTAGATAGACACATGAGAGAGAAGGGGATAGAAGGATATGTTGATGGGGTTAGATTGAAGAAGGGTGGAAGGAGGCTCACGTGGAGCATAAACACCGGCATGGACCTGTTGGGCTGAATGGCCTGTTTCTGTGCTGTACATTCTTTGTAATTTATCTTTGTGAGTGACAGACAAGCATGTCCTAAATTCTTACTGCATAAAACAATGCCAATGGCTCTGCACATGTTAGATGAGGTCAATGATTTGTAGACGACAATTGCAGTGGTTGTTTTATGTTTCATGTTGTCAGAGTAAATAGGCATGACATTCACAATATTGCTCGTCTACATGCCTGATTGCAGCACAGCTATTTCTTCAGGCCGAGTGTGCCCCGGGTTGATTAGTACTAACCCTACTTCCCCAGTGACTTGACGTTTGATGTGTAGAAATGCTACATGCCCTTTTGTGAGCTTGAGATCACTCAGCACTAGGGGGATACACTTGTCAATCCTCTTGTTATTGGAAAGTCACCCAGAAATGAAGCAAAGATGTTCATATAATTTCTGACAAGTCAATCAACATGGATTTATCATGGATATATGGGCATGAGTTGAAGCAGCCAAGTTACGAATAAACTGTGTTAATTCCTACTTACAGAAAATCTTAATAAAAACAAAAAAAAGAAAGATTGACAGATAGATAGATAGAAAGATAGATAGACAGACAGATACATAGATAGACAGACAGATAGATAGACAGACAAGCAGACAGAGACAGACGAATAGACAGATAGATAGATAGATAAATAGACAGACAGATAGATGGACCGACGAATCAAAGATACAAGAAAAAATTTTGTGTACTAGGAATATTTAATCATTTCACTTTTATATGTAGTTTCAGGTCTCCTGTGGCAATGCTGGGCTGTTTTATTAGGACGGGAATGTTATATCATGTAACACACAATGTATGATTGTGCTGCTTAAGTGAAGCTGTCCCTTTATGGCCACAGAATCTGATTCCTGTAAGCAATTATAGTCTGAGGTCAATGAATTTTCCGAGGGAAATTTACAGATTGGAAGGTAAATTATAAATTTCCAGGTCAGGTTTGCTTTTATTTCTCTTTTCTTTAATACTTTTGACATTTTGAAGTGTGACACCTGATGGACAATCTCAAAACTTTTTTATAGATAATATCTAGTAGTGTTAATTTTATATACAATAGTATTGTATATAAATATAGACCTCTGAAATATAGGCTAGAAATATTGAAGTTTGTAGCACAGGGCTATTTGAACACTTGTGTTTGCACCAGCTCTTTGCCAGAGCAATTCCAAACTAATTCCACAACTCTGCTCGCTCCCTATAGCCACGTAGCAAATGTTTATCTACTCTTCCCTTAAAAGATGCAATGGTCTCTGCGTCAAGTACTTCCTGTGGCAAAATATGCCATGCTCTAACAACTCTCTGTGCAAAATATTTCTCCTAACCTCTCTCTCTACTCTGTGACACTTTTTAAGTGATGACCCCTCACCACTGACTCCCGAAACTATTTTCCCATTTCAACACCCTTCATAATCTTAAAAACCTCTATTAAATCCTTTCATAGCCTTCTCTGTTCCAGTGAAAATAATCTCAGTTTCTCAAGCCTCTCCTTAACTACAGTTTCTCTTTGCTAGTATCAGCTGGAGAATCTACACTGCAATTTTGGCTTTAATGTCCTATCTAAGACAAAACACCAAACTGCTCACAGTACTCTATAATTGTGACCTAACTATTACCTTGTATAAATTTATCATAACTTCTTTACTCTTCTAGTAAATATCTCTATTTATAAAATCCACAATGCTATTGGCTATTTTTAAGATTTATCTACCTAGACTTGCACTTTCAGGTAATTATGTATTTGAAATCCTTGGGGGGGAATTTTAAGCTAACCCATCTTTCGGGAAACTGACGGGATCGGGTGCAACACTTGTTTTACACCCCGCCTGAAGTCAATGGAGAGTAATATTGGGTGGAGTGTAAAAACAGCATTCCACCCGATCCCGTGGGTTTCCCGCCTGGTGAGTTAGGTTAAAAAGACCTCTTAGGTCTCTCTATTCCTCCAAAACCTTCAGTAGCCTCTGCTATCTTCCCTCTTCAACAGTGAAGGGTGTATGCCATCAGGATCTGGTGACTTATGCACCTCGAGTTCAGCTATTTTTTTCTTCAGAACCAATTCCTTTCTACAGCTATTTCTAATAATTGTGTCATGTCATAATTTAGTACAGCTATATTATCACTTACCTCATCATTGGTAAAAACCAATGAAAAATAATTACTGGATACCTCTGCCAAACCTACATTCTCCACTACTGATTTTCCCTTCATCCTGAATGGTCCCACCGTCTCTTTAACTATTCCTTTATTTTTGATATGCTGATAAAAGTATTGAGTGCAACATTGAGTAATAAAAATTTAAATGCATGGCCTCCAGATATGTAGCATCATGTGACTGGTACTGAGCCAAGCCCATTTTTTTTCAGTAGTGGATTACTGAGATTATACTTTGAGCTAAAAGAAACTAGCAAAAATGAAATAGGAGTCAAGAAAAAAAAATCAATTTTTACTTTTTAGTTACAATTTATCATTATGTATAAAATCTCAAATTGGATGTTATGCTGTGCAATTATTAAAAATTAAGGCCCCTGAAATGACTGAGTTTGGGGAGGAAAAGGAGATTTCTGAGGAGGGGTAGGGTGCCAGGTATTTGGGGTGGAACCCAATACCATTGGGATTCCACCCAATTACAGTACTCTTCTAAATTCTGGAGAGGGGGGGTTGCAATTTAATGTGGAAAAGTCTGAGGTGGTAGATTTTGGGAGAACAAAACAAGGAATGAGAGTGTGCACTTAATGGAAAGACACTGATGGGTGTGGATGAACATAGAGAGATCGAAGGGTTCAAATGTATAATTCCCTAAAAATGAACATACAGGTAGATAAAGCGATTGAAAAGGACAATAGAATTTGAGGTTTTACAAATAGGGGCATAGATTACAAGAGTAAAGAAGTAACAATTCATTCATACAAAGTATTGGTTAGACCACAGTGAGGGTACTGTGTGTAGTTCTGAGTGCCCATTATAGAAGTAAAATAAAGAGATCTTGCATTTATATAGCACAACCTCAGGACATCCTAAAGCGCTTTACAGTCAATGAAGTTCTTTTTTGAAGTGTTGTGATGTAAGGAAATGCGGCAGCCAATTTACACAGAGCAAGGTCCCACAAACAGCAATGTGAAAATGACCAGATAATCTGCTTTAGTGATGTTGGTTGAGGGATAAATATTGGCCAGGACACCAGGGAGAACTCCCTGGCTCTTCTTCAAAAGAGTGCCCTGGGATCTTTTACATCCACCTGAGCGGGCAGGTAGGGCCTCGGTTTAACGTCTCACCCGAAAGATTATATGCTCAAGTCATAGTATCATAGAATTATAGAAAGGTTACAGCACGGAAGGAGGCCATTCGGCCCATTGAGTCCGCTCCGGCTCTATGCAAGAGCAATCCAGCTAGTCCCACTCCCCTGTCCTTTCGCTGTAGCCCTGCAAATTTTTTCCTTTCCAGTACTTATCCGGTTCCCTTTTGAAGGCCATGATTGAATCTGCCCCCACCATCCCCTCGGGCAGTGCATTCCAGATCCCAACCACTCGCTGTGTAAAAAAGTTTTTCATCATGTCACCTTTCGTTCTTTTGCCAATCACCTTAAATCTATGTCCCCTGGTTCTTGACCCTTCCACCAATGGGAACAGTTTCTCTCTATCTACTCTGTCTAGACCCTTCATGATTTTGAATACCTCTATCAAATCTTCTCTCAACCGTCTCTGTTCCAAGGAGAAAAACCCCAGCTTCTCCAGTCTATCCACGTAACTAAAGTCCCTCATCCCTGGAATCATTCTAGTAAATCTCTTCTGCACCCTCTCTAAGGACTTCACATCTTTCCTAAAGTGTGGTGCCCAGAACTGGAGACAATACTCCAGTTGTGGCTGAAACAGTGTTTTATAAAAGTTCATCATAACTTTCATATTTTTGTACTCTATGCTTCGATTTATAAAGCCCAGGATCCAGTATGCTTTTTTAACCACTTTCTCAACTTGCCCTGCCAACTTCAAAGATTTGTGCACATAAACCCCCAGATCTCTCTGTTCTTGTACCCCTTTTAGAATTGTACCATTTAGTTTATATTGCCTCTCCTCGTTCTTCCTACCAAAATGTATCACCTCGCATTTTTCTGCGTTAAATTTCATCTGCCACATGCCCACCCATGCCACCAGCCTGTCTATATCCTCTTGAACTTTATCGCTATCCTCCTCACTGTTTACTCCCCTTCCAAGTTTTGTGTCATCTGCAAATTTTGAAATTGTGCCCTGTACACCCAAGTCCAAGTCATTAATATATATCAAGAAAAGCAGTGGTCCCAGCACTGACCCCTGGGGAACACCACTGTATACTTCCCTCCAGTCCGAGAAACAACCATTCACCACTACTCTCTGTTTCCTGTCCCTTAGCCAATTCTGTATCCACATTGCTACTGCCCCCTTTATTCCATGGGCCGCAATCTTGATGATAAGCCTACCGTGCGGCACTTTATCAAACACCTCTTTAAAGTCCATATACATCACATCAACAGCTTTGCTCTCATCTACCCTCTCTGTTACCTCATCAAAAAACTCTATCAAGTTAGTTAAATTTTGTTCCGGATTATTGTTTCTAAAATTTTCCCCACCACTGAGGTTAAACTGACTGGCCTATAGTTGCTGGGTTTATCCTTACACCTTTTTTGAACAAGGGTGTAACATTTGCAATTCTCCAGTCCTCTGGCACCACCCCCATATCTATGGGTGTTTGGAAGATTATGGCCAGTACCTAGTTCAAGTCTACTCCAAAGTCCTTGGAGTACAACTTGTACCCACAACCTTCTGACTCAGAGGGGAAAGTGCTACCCACTGAGCCATGGCTGACACTGAAAGAATAGAAAGAATAGCAGAGATCGTACAATGTAGTTTCACCAAGACAATGCACAAATGGGAAACTATAGTTTTAAGTAGAGACTGTGATACTGGAACTGTTTCAACTGGAGCACAGAAGGCAATGAGGAGATTTAATACAGTTTTTCTTCTAATTTTGAAGGGTTTTGATAGAGTGAATAGGAAATGACTATTTCCTCTGGTTAGAGAGTCGATGATGATGAGTCACTAATTTCAAATTGTCACTAAAAGAGAATAAAGGTTAGGAAAAATATCTTTGCACAGAAAGCGTGGAATGCTTTGCCACAGAATGTGGTTGAGGCTGGAACCATTGCATCTTTAAGGGAAAATTGGATAAATATTTGAAGCAGAGGAAGATACTAGACTATGATGATAGCTCAGGGCAATGGGATTAGTTTTGAATTGCTCTAGTAAAGAACTGGCACAGTCATGATGGGTCGAATGGTCTCCTTTAAAGCTGTAAACGTCTATGCCTTTATATAAAAATCTGTTTCTATGCCAGTTTTTATTAAGTTCCACTTCCCATCATTTGAATTAAGAGACATTTTAGTCTGTTTAACACAAGTCTCCGTGTACATGTATACAAATTTCAGATGCGTACGAGAACTAAAAGTGCAGTTCGTGTGGAATCTGTGGCTAATGTCCACTATAGAAACGGCAAGGCAGTTTCAATTAATTTTAAAAGTCAAGTTGGGAATACAGTTTTAATTCATGGTATTATTGATCTGCAAACCATACATAAACAAAGATAAAAACTGAGACTGTAAAATGATTATCTGCTCCATTAATTAGAATATAGTCATAGATTATTTAAAAGTACTTGCACACACATCATACGTATGTAATAATAACAGAAAATGCTGGAACCACTGAGCAGGTCAGGCAGCATCTATGGAGAGAGAAACAGAGTTGGTCTCAGAGGTGGGGGGTGGGATGAGTTAAAATTTCAGGATCGGGCAATGCGACCCCAACCTGACCCCATTCCCGCCCCTTTAAATTTTAAAATGCAGAATTCAGGCCATGGATGAGATTCCTGCAAAATGCAGGCAGGGGCCTAATTAGCATACCAAAAGTCACAGGCTGAAGACATCATTGGCGGTGAGACTTAAATTTGACAGAAAGTGAGGGGGAAACCCGAGCTGTGGGATTCCTGGCAGCTGATCCGAGGCTGGAGCTGCAGGATCCCCAAGGTAAGTGGCTCTTTCAGCACTCCTTCTGGGCGAGGAGGAGCAGACATACTCCCCACAGGCCCCTCAAGGAAGCCTTCGGCCTCCCCTGGCCCCAATCTCTAGTCTCCTTCCCCCAGCCCTGATCACCAGCCTCCTCCCCCCAGCCCTCTCACCCATAGGTCAGGCTGTCCATGTGGGCGGCTGCCGGGAGTGAGGTGGGCCTACAAGATGCAAATGAGGCCCTGCCATTAAGATCGGCATGGCCTCCGCGTCCCCGGCCTTGCTGGGTTCTTAGGCCTCACTCACACCCTCCCTGCTTCCCCGTAAATATTGGAGCCAAAGTTTCAGGTCGATGACCTTTCATCAGAACTGGAAAAGAAACAAACAAAAGTCCTGTCCGAGAGAAGAGCAGAACTTCTTCAAGGTGGGCATTCCTGGAAGAGAAGTGGCCGTGAAGTAAACACTAAAACAAAAGCAAAATACTGCGGTAGTGGCAATCTGAAATAAAAACAGAAAATGCTGGGAATACAGAGCAGGTCAGGCAGCATCATTTCTCGTTGATGACCTGAAGTATCATTGAGTTCTCTCAGTCTAAGTGCAACAAGATTTTGTGTAGCTTTTCTGTAATCGCATCAATTCTTTTCTTCTCCTTTCCTGAAGAGGTGTGAATAAATTTAATGAACATTCATTCACCAGTACAGAGCCTCAGCTGCCAGTAGAGCAAAACACCAAGTTGCATGTGTGCCCCGCACCATTTTCCATCCATAATGCAAGACAAACCGTGGAGGGCATGCACGTGAATCGCCAATAGTCATTCCAGGCTGGCAAGGCTCCATGCTGGGGGCATGGATTTATAAAATTTACCCTGTTGACTCTTTGGTGGGTTACAGCTCCACTGGTTCTAATATCCATGTATGAGTCTTTGGCGCTGAGGGGCCAAGAAGGTGCCTCACACTCAGTACCAAGGATGCCAGTACTGAACATGCATGAATGTGCACCTGCATACAAATGAGCTGACCTTGCTGCATATTAAGGGATCAGCTCATATGCATAGTTTTCTGGCACTCTGGCTGTATCACCCATGATGTACCAAGATTGTCAGGGCTGCAATGTTAAACATCAGCAGCCAGTGAAGGGTCACTGGCTGCACATTGTGTACCAGATGATTTTTCCATGGGGTTGGGGTGGATAGAGGTGCACCAGACATGGAGCCAGGAAGCTATAGGGCAGTGGAGTGGGGAAGGAGCATGTGAGGCATTGGGCAAGGGGACTGGAATTCCAAGGGGCCGGGGTTCTCTGGATACACCTGGCAGCAGCGGCCAGGAATTTTCTTTTCAAATGGGCATGGGGGCTTGAGGCACCCAGCATGCTTCAGTGTGGTGGCAAGCATAAAGGGGAGCGGAGAGACTGTGCAATGTAGCATCATACAGTATAGCCCTTCCTTCACCGCCCATTCCAATCTGCCATTATATGGATGGATCGCTGCTTAGTTATTCCTGCTATGATGTGGAGATGCCGGTGATGGACTGGGGTTGACAAATGTAAGGAATCTTACAACACCAGGTTATAGTCCAACTGTTTTATTTGAAAATCACAAGCTTTCGGAGGCTTTCTCCTTCGTCAGGTGAGTGAGTGTGGGATTCCATGGAAGGTTACCGCATTTATAGTCAAAGAACAATACCTGGTGATTACAGATAATCTTTCCAACTGCCCGTTGTCAAGCAATCAAAGTGTTCAGACAGAGTGATGTTACCTACAGGACCACTGAATATACAAACGGCCAGAACAAAAGAGAGAGAGAGAGAGAAACATCCGAAAGGAAGAAAAAGACAGAGAATGACCCGTTGTATTAAAAACAGATAACTTTTTTTCGCTGGTGGGGTTACGTGTAGCGTGACATGAACCCAAGATCCCGGTTGAGGCCGTCCTCATGGGTGCGGAACTTAGCTATCAATTTCTGTTCGACGATTTTGCGTTGTCGTGTGTCTCGAAGGCCGCCTTGGAGAACGCTTACCCGAAGATCGGTGGCTGAATGTCCTTGACTGCTGAAGTGTTCCCCGACTGGGAGGGAACCCTCCTGTCTGGCGATTGTTGCACGGTGTCCGTTCATCCGTTGTCGCAGTGTCTGCATGGTCTCGCCGATGTACCATGCTCCGGGGCATCCTTTCCTGCAACGTATGAGGTAGACAACGTTGGCCGAGTCACAGGCCATGTACCTGGTGGGTGGTGTCCTCTTGTGTTCCTGCTGTGTTGTGGAGCAGCTGCCTCATTCACATCAAAGCCAGAGGCCTAATGAGCATAGCACGCAGCTTGTGCACTGGATCCCTGCTCCCCTTTATGATTGCCACCACACTGAAGCAAGCTAGGTGCCTCAGGCCTCCATGCCCATTATAATCTGCCCTTGAAATTAGTCAGGCTATTCGATCGCAGGGGATGTTCCAGCTGAACCTGGTCCTGTCCTCATCCTATGTCCACACACATGTACTTCCAGAAACAATCGCTGGGTAGTAATCAGAACTGAAAATCTTCACCCATTTTTCCCGTGCAAAAACCATAAAAAGTATTTTTTAGGTTGTAAGGCTGAATTACTCACTGAGAAAGCCCATTCATAGTAGTCAGGCTACAGCTCAACTTAGTATATAGTTATGGAATCAATAATGGAAATAATTAAACAAGCAATCCTTTATGAAGAGATGACTGTCAACCTTGAGGCTTATCTGAAGTATCAAAGCTGAATTAGCAGATGATGGTTATAGCAGCTCAGGGTTCTCTTAAGGCTGATGTTTTCTGAAAGTGTTAAAAAAAAAACCTGTGGCAGGTGGTTCAAAGCTTTTGTTTTCTCCATGCGGCCCAAAGTGGCAAACGCTGTGAGAGATGCCTGAATCAATATTTCACCCAGACTAAAGAGGAACAAGTAGGAAAAGCTGACTACCAGAAAAGTGCATGGCACGCTGTCTAGACATATGGACAATCCCAGCAGGTGGCTGCATCCCCAGCAGAGATTAAAACTCATGTTGAGTGGAAAAAGCCAATGAAACCATTCAGATTTTTATAACAAGATGCAAGGCTATCACTTTTGTTTAGTCATGTAAGCTAGTTCTTTTAACTTTGCTAACATATATAATTACTCATTGCCAGAACCATATAATATGAGTCAGCGAGTTGATGTTTCCTTCATTGAAAATGATATCAGCAGTTGATGATAAGACTCTTAAATTTGTGTCACTTGCAGATGATGCTGTTTAAAAAAAGCATGAAATTTCAAGAGATTTGGCGTTATCTCTTATCATTACCTCGGTGACCTCACATACCTTCTTGAAAGTAATGAGAGTTGTGGAATAGGTAGGAGGAAATGAACTGCGACATCTGTCGGGATCAGGAGATATTGCATTTGGAAAGGGACAAAAGTCACTGGAAAGGGAAAAGCAAAGTGTAACTCCTTGGAGGTTGTAATTGCAGCACCAGTGGCCATGATGAACGAAGGAACTGGTCTGTTACTCACTCTATTAGCAGATTTATAGAAATAGAATGATACAGCACAGGAGGAGGCTATTCGGCCTAAGGTGCCTGTGCCGGCTCTTTGAAAGAGCTATCCAATTAGTCCCACTCCCCTGCCCTTTCCCCATAGCCATGCAATTTTTTCCCCTTCCCATCCAATTCCCTTTTGAAAGTTACTATTGAATCTGCTTCCACCATCCTTTCAGGCAGTACATTCCAGATCATAACAACTCGCTGTATAAAAAAGTTTCTCCTCATCCCACCTCTTTTTTTTGCCAATTACCTTAAATCTGTGTCCTCTGGTTACCGACCCTTCTGCAACTGGAATCAGCTTCTCCACATTCATAAAACCGTTCATGATTTTGAACACCTCTATTAAATCTTCCCTTTATCTTCTCCAAGGAGGACAACCTCAGCTTCTTGTCTCTCCAGGTAACTGAAGTCCCACATCCCTGGTACTATTCTAGTAAATCTCTTCTGCAACCTCTCTCAGGCCTTGAAATCCTTCCTAAAGTGTGGCTAGGCCCCATGGCACTGTTCAACAAATAGTAGGGAGTTCTCCTGGTGACCTGTCCAATATTCCTCGCTCAACCATCACCACCAAAAACAGATTATCTGGTCATTCATTCATTTGCTGGTTGTAGCACCTTGCTGCGTGCACATTTTTTTTTATTCGTTCATGGGATGTGGGCGTCGCTGGCGAGGCCGGCATTTATTGCCCATCCCTAATTGCCCTTGAGAAGGTGGTGGTGAGCCGCCTTCTTGAACCACTGCAGTCTGTGTGGTGACGGTTCTCCCACAGTGCTTTTAGGAAGGGAGTTCCAGGATTTTGACCCAGCAACGATGAAGGAACAGCGATATATTTCCATGTCGGGATGGTGTTGTTCCCATGTGCCTGATGCTCTTGTCCTTCTAGGTGGTAGAGGTCGTGGGTTTGGGAGGTGCTGTCGAAGAAGCCTTGGCGAGTTGCTGCAGTGCATCCTGTGGATGGTAGACACTGCAGCCACAGTGCGCCGGTGGTGAAGGGAGTGAATGTTTAGTGTGGTGGATGGGGTGCCAATCAAGCGGGCTGCTTTATCTTGATGGTGTCGAGCTTCTTGAGTGTTGTTGGAGCTGCACTCATCCAGGCAAGTGGAGAGTATTCCATCACACTCCTGACCTGTGCCTTGTAGATGGTGGAAAGGCTTTGGGGAGTCAGGAGGTGAGTCACTCGCTGCAGAATACCCAGCCTCTGACCTGCTCTCGTAGCCACAGTATTTATATGGCTGGTCCAGTTAAGTTTCTGGTCAATGGTGACCCCCAGGATGTTGATGGTGGGGGATTTGACGATGGTAATGCCGTTGAATGTCAAGGGGAGGTGGTTAGACTCTCTCTTGTTGGAGATGGTCATTGCCTGGCACTTGTCTGGCGCGAATGTTACTTGCCACTTATGAGCCCAAGCCTGGATGTTATCCAGGTCTTGCTGCATGCAGGCTCGGACTGCTTCATTGTTTGAGGGGTTGCGAATGGAACTGAACATTGTGCAATCATCAGCGAACATCCCCATTTCTGACCTTATGATGGAGGGAACGTCATTGATGAAGCAGCTGAAGATGGTTGGGCCTAGGACACTGCCTTGAGGAACTCCTGCAGCAATGTCCTGGGGCTGAGATGATTGGCCTCCAACAACCACTACCATCTTCCTTTGCGCTAGGTATGACTCCAGCCACTGGAGAGTTTTCCCCCTGATTCCCATTGACTTCAATTTTACGAGGGCTCCATGGTGCCACACTCGGTCAAATGCTGCCTTGATGTCAAGGGCAGTCACTCTCACCTCACCTATCTGCTCTGTTTGCCTCTGTACTTCAAAAGTAAAGCAAAACATATAAAATGCCTTGGAATGACATTAGGATATTATAAGGCGCTGCATAAATCCCTTCTTCCTTCTTTTTGCTGAAGGTATTGGCTCTACTGAGGGACAGTTCCAAAGGTGCCAGGTATTATCTGGAATGCACTGCCTGAAGCAGATTCAATAATAACTTTCAAGAGGGAATTGGATAAATACTTGAAGTGGAAAAAATTGCAGGGCTATTGGGAAAGAGCAGGGGAGTGGGACTAATTGAAAAGCTCTTTCAAAGAGCCGGCACAGGCTCGATGGGCCGAATGGCCTCCTTCTATGTGGTATCGTTCTATGATTCTATGATCTCACCCAAGTGGCTATTGTTCTTGTGCAAGTCTGGTATAAGTGTTGACAGGCTATTCAATGGTGGCAGCTTTGTTTATAGGTTTTCACTCTAGGCAAGTCCTCACTCGTGAGGCCCAGAGTGTACCTTTGTAAGGAAAGGGATTAAAACCTCTTCTGCAATTTAATACAATCTGGACTTTTGGACAATATATCTGGATTGAGGAAAGGGTTAATGTTGCCCCTTTGGAACATTTGAACAGAACCAATTTAAAACAACCTGCAGCAAGGCTTCCAGAGGATTCTTTGGTTGGCAAGATACGATTGATGAGAAAGAAAGGGAGTACCATGGGAACATGGGATCATATTCCACAGAACTGATATCAGATAAAATAGCTAAGAACCTATTGAAGCAGCCATTGCAAAGCCATGAGAAAGAGACAGGTTGTCATGGTAACACTGATAATGGGGGGGCCTTCCACATTCCATGGTGTCTGGAAAACAAATGCGGCCATTGCATCTGGTCCCAAGCGAGATAACTGTCAATCACTGAGGCCTAATCTTGGTTGAAACCTGGCAACAGGAGGTGATAGGCCAAAATGACATTATCCCTAATTCATGGACGCCCCAAAGGGCAAAACCAATATAAAAAGAAGACATCAGTACGGATTTGGTACTGCAGTCAGGTGGAAGCCTAATGAAGCTGACCCACAGGAGGGACGAACAGCAACGAGACTTCAAAATCTCCAAAAGACTTAATCAATCTTAACAGGTCTTGAAGCAGAAATCCTTGGTTTCAAGGTGATAAGTATAACTTGATTTGCTTGCTGCTTGTTTAAGTGTAGAGTACGGTTGCATGCATTGCATGATTTTGCTTCATGCTTGTATGAATTATAACATCATTAAATAATCACTTTTGATTAACGAAAATGGGCAAATATCCTACACATCCAGCTGTCCCAATATCGAGGTGATTTGTAGCGAGCTATAGATTGAACAGGAACACTTTGTCGCTGTATTTTCCCTCCGCACCCCTCTCCCCCCACTCCCCCGCCCTTCCAACCTGGTCCTGGAATCCGAGGAAGCTCAGTTTTATTTACATATTTCTCATCCGCTGGTTTGTGCTATTTGAATTTTGTTAGCTTGGATGTTTGGAATGGGCTATTTTAACACTGTTGTCTCATTAATGATAAATATAAAATGAAAACAAGATTAATGTCAGCAACTTGTGATGTAAGCAAATTAATGGGAACATGGATTTACACTTCACACCTGGCCTCCAAGGTTCAATGGTCAAGGTTTGGACATACCTGCACTAAACTGTTGGGGAGCCCGGTTGAACTTTTTTGATGTGGAGATGCCGGTGATGGACTGGGGTGGACAAATGTAAGGAATCTTACAACACCAGGTTATAGTCCAACAGTTTTATTTTAAAATCACAAGCTTTCGGAGATTATCCCCTTCGTCAGGTGAATGAGTGAAAGGTTCTCAAATCGCATATCTTATATTAGGCTGGGACAGCATCACACCAATCAAAAGGTGTCGTTGTTGTTCAAACAGGCCAGTCACGGAGAACAGTACGTCCCAGTACAATGGATATACATTGTGTCAATTACACAGACAGAGAGAAAGAGACCCAAATGGCAGAGAGAGAGAGAGAGAGAATATTAAAAACCGCTAACTTTTTTTTCCCTTTTGCTGGTGGGGTTACGTGTAGCGTGACATGAACCCAAGATCCCGGTTGAGACCGTTCTCATGGGTGCGGAACTTGGCTATCAACTTCTGCTCAACGATTTTGCGTTGTCATGTGTCATGAAGGCTGCCTTGGAGAACGCTTACCCGAAGATTGGTGGCTGAATGTCCTTGACTGCTAAAGTGTTCCCCGACTGGGAGGGAACCCTCCTGTCTGGCGATTGTTGCGCGGTGTCCGTTCATCCGTTGTCGCAGCGTCTGCATGGTCTCGCCAATGTACCATGCTCTGGGGCATCCTTTCCTGCAACGTATGAGGTAGACAATGTTGGCCGAGTCACAGGAGTATGAACCATGCACCTGGTGGGTGATGTCCTCTCGTGTGATGGTGGTATCCGTGTCGATGATCTGGCATGTCTTGCAGAGGTTGCCGTGGCAGGGTTGTGTGGTGTCGTGGACGCTGTTCTCCTGAAAGCTGGGTAATTTGCTGCGAACGATGGTCTGTTTGAGGTTGGGTGGCTGTTTGAAGGCGAGTAGTGGAGACGTGGGGATGGCCTTAGCGAGGTGTTCGTCGTCATCGATGACATGTTGAAGGCTGCGGGGAACATGGTGTCGTTTCTCCGCTCCGGGGAAGTACTGGACGACGAAGGGCACTCTGTTGGTTGCGTCCCGTGTTTGTCTTCTGAGGAGGTCTATGCGATTTTTCGCTGTGGCCCGTCGGAACTGTCGATCGACAAGTCGAGCGTCATATCCCGTTCTTACGAGGGCGTCTTTCAGCGTCTGTAGGTGTCCATTGCGTTCCTCCTCGTCTGAGCAGACCCTGTGTATTCGCAGGGCCTGTCCATAGGGGATGGCCTCTTTGACGTGGTTAGGGTGGAAGCTGGAAAAGTGGAGCATCGTGAGGTTGTCCGTGGGCTTGCGGTAGAGTGAGGTGCTGAGGTGCCCGTCTTTGATGGAGATTTGTGTGTCCAAGAAAGAAACCGATTCTGAGGAGTAGTCCATGGTGAGTTTGATGGTGGGATGGAACTTGTTGATGTTATCGTGTAGTCTCTTCAGTGATTCTTTGCCATGGGTCCATAGGAAGAAAATGTCATCGATGTATCTGGTGTATAGCGTTGGTTGGAGGTCCTGTGCAGTGAAGAAGTCGTGCTCGAACTTGTGCATGAAAATGTTGGCGTATTGGGGTGAGAATTTGGTCCCCATGGCTGTTCCGTGTGTTTGGGTAAAGAACTGGTTATCGAAGGTGAAGACATTGTGATCCAGGATGAAGCGGATGAGTTGTAGGATGGCGTCTGGAGATTGGCTGTTGTTGGTGTTGAGTACTGAGGCTGTTGCAGCGATGCCGTCATCGTGGGGGATACTGGTGTAGAGTGCCGAGACGTCCATCGTGGTGAGAAGTGTTCCTAGTTCAACTGGTCCGTGGGTGCTGAGTTTTTGTAGGAAGTCTGTAGTGTCGCGACAGAAGCTGGGGTTTCCCTGTACGATGGGTTTCAGGATGCCCTCGACGTATCCAGAGAGGTTCTCATACAGGGTTCCGTTGCCTGATACGATAGGACGTCCGGGTGTGTTGGCTTTGTGTATCTTTGGGAGGCAGTAGAAGTCTCCCACTCGGGGAGTACGTGGGATGAGAGCACGTAGGATGCTTTGAAGGTCTGGACCGAAGGTCTTGATCAGTTTGTTGAGCTGGTGGGTGTGTTCTTTGGTCGGATCTGCGGGTAACCGTCTGTAGTGTTCCTGGTTGTCCAGTTGTCGGTATGCTTCTTTGCAATAGTCCGTTCTGTTCTGTATGACGATGGCTCCTCCTTTGTCCGCTGGTTTGATGACGATGTTGCGGTTGGTCTTGAGAGCGTTGATGGCGTTGCGTTGTGCTTGGGTGACATTCTGGACTGTCTTGTGAGTGCGGCTGATGAATCTGGCATTGACGCATCTCCTGACAGCTTGAGCATACATGTCAAGCTTAGGGCAGCGACCCTCCGGAGGAGCCCAGTTTGACTCTTTCTTCTTCGGTTGCTGTACCAAGGATCCCTCTGTCTGCTGTTCCGGATCGTTGATTGTCTCATTGGGTTCGCTGCTGAAATCTTGGGATTTGTGGAAGAATTCACGGAGCCTCATTCTCCTGATGAATTCCTCTGTGTCCGCCATGAGACCGATGGGGTCCATTTTGGTGGTGGGGCAGAAATTGAGCTCTCGGCTGAGAACTTCGATTTTATCTGGTTGAAGGGTGTGGTCGGACAAATTGACGATAGACTTCCCTGTGGTTGTAACCATGGTACCGGGGGAGGCTTGGTTGATGCTGGTGGTGATGCCGAGTTTCTCAAGCTTCCTGCTCTTGGTTTTCATGTAGGCAGCGTAGTTCTGTTGCCTCGTCTGTTTGGCGGTGTCTCGTAGCTGGTCTGCTGTGTCCTGAGTACAGGTTGAGAGTATGGACTCTATCTTGGTTTCGAGGTTGCGGCGTCTGCTGTGGAGTTGGTGTACGAGATGGTTGCAGAGTGTGCGAGAGGTACGGCGGCAGAGTCTCTCAGCGTAATCTGAGTTGTATGTCGACTTGAGTGGGTTCTTGATCTGTAGTCCTTTCGGGATCTTGTCTGCTTTCTTGCAGTTCTGTAAAAACTTGTCCCAGCCTAATATAAGATATGCGATTTGAGAACCTTTCACTCATTCACCTGACGAAGGGGATAATCTCCGAACTTTTTTGATACATTATTTTAAACAAATGATCATTCAGTGGAACCTCCATTATTTGAATGTTGGTATAATTAGCAGACAGACTAGTAGGCCGTTTTTTTTTGTGTTTGAAGCACTCCCACCTTTAAAAAAGAAAATAATACTCTTTCTGGACATCCCTTTAAATGAAAACATCAACCCTGAAATTCCATAAAGTGCTCCCAGTCTTCCATCATAAGGGACAAACTAGGGAAGCTGGGATTGCTCTCCTTAGAGCAGGGAATTGTAAACAATTTTACAACACCAAGTTATAGTCCAACGATTTTATTTTTAATCCCACAAGCTTTTGGGGGCTTTCATTTCCACACCACCTGAGGAAGGGGAAAGCCCCCAAAAGCTTGTGGGATTAAAAATAAAATCGTTGGACTATAACTTGGTGTTGTAAAATTGTTTACAATTGTTAACCCCAGTCCATCACCGGCATCTCCACATCATAGAGCAGGGAAGATTAAGGGGAGATTTAATAGAGATTAATGAGGGATTAATGAGGGATTTTGATAGAGTAAATAAGGAGAAACTGTTTCCACTGGCAGGAGGATTGGTAACCAAAGGACACAGGTTTAAGATAATTGGCAAAAGAACCAGAGGGGAGAAGAGAAAAAATAAATTTTACGCAGCAAGTTGTAGTGATCTGGGATGCACTGCCTGGGATAGGATGGTAGAAGCAGATTCAATAGTAACTTTCAAAAGGGAATTGGATATTTATTTGAAAAAAGAAAAAATTTGCGGGGCTATGGGGAAAGAGCAGGGGAGTGGGGCTAATTAGATTGCTCTTTCAAGGAGCTGGCACAGGTATGATGGGCAGAATGGCCTCCTTCTGTGCTGTAAGAGTTTATGATTTTATGGCCCCGGTATTTATGGGGAGGTGGGGAAGGTGTGGGGAAAACACTGCAAGGCCGGGGTCAAGGCGGCCCTGCCGAATTTAACGGCAGGCTCTCATTATAACGTTTTTCTTCCATTTCCTGCCTGGCAGCTGGCCAAATTGATAAGCTGGCCAGCTGCCGGGCGGGAAATACAGCAGCAGGAAGCCCCAGCTGGGGATCCTTGGGGATCGTGCCAGCAATCAGGAGGGGTGAGGGAGCGCGGGATCAGGACTTGGGGGGTCGGGGGGGGGGGGACACGTTGGCTGCAATCGCGACATGCAGAGACAGCCATCCGGGCTTTGGTGGGGGGTGGGGGAGGGGGTGGAGGCCGAGTTCAGCAGATGGGAGGCCGAAGGCTTCTTTGAGGGGCTGGGGGCAGCACTCTTGCTCCTCCTGGCCCACAAGGAGTGCTGTAAAAGGCACTTACCTTCTAGAGCCGGCAGCCCCCGCCTCCATTTCACTGGGAAACTCAGCTGGCAGCTGTTAAATTTAAATCAGGCTCCCAATTGCACTGTGGGAGCCTGACTTAAATATGTTAATGAAGTGTCCCACCTTTCGACAGTGGGACACTTACACAACACGATACGCGCCGCCGTAAAAACGGCAACGGGCACGTATTCGATGGGTTGGGGACGTATTCCGCATTTTAAAATTTTTAACCTCTCTCCCGCCTGTCGTGGAGGTGTTAATATCGAGGCCTATGATTCGATGATAACTCGGGCAGCGGATCGGTGAAATGGCTAAAATCGCAGTGGGCAACGGGAAAAACCCTGTGAAATTTCAGGGTAATCAACTTTCTCACTGACATGGAGACTCTTCAATAGAGTTTCCTTCCTGCGGAGGCACTTTACTGACTTCAGTTCTAGGGAGTAACTTGGAGTGGCTCCATTACAGATAACACGACGGAATACCTGAGAACTGCTACAGAGGTTGGGGCCTTCTGCTTCATAGCATTCCTGATCTTCTAATCATTTATTTTTGATGATATCAAATCAAGCACACCACCCGGTGCAGCGAAATCTCTCCTCCACGCTCCCAGTCAGCGAGGGCCTGCACTGGGAGCCTCATCTTAAAAAATGGCCCCAATAGAATGATCCCAGCAATGTAACTGCAATGAACTAGGTAAATGGCACGATACAATACACCAGCGCCAAATTTCCTCAGTGGTTCTCCCCTGCAGTAACCTCATCGGAAGAGCTGCGGAGGCTGCAGAGAGCGCTGTTAACGCCTTTTCTCCAGGATTTCCGATGGCTCTTACGTTGAAGCTACGGCGGACGAGACGGACAGCCGCCACTGAAATTTGATGCCAATCGCCATCAGTTTTAATGAGTAAAGTCATGCTTAGTTATGGGATGCAAGTTATCAGGAAATGAATTAAGAGAATAACAATTTAAGAAGCACTGATTATTCCGTGATTCTATCTATAGGGAAAGAACAGGGGGTAGGACTAATTGGATAGCTCTTTCAAAGAGCCGGCACAGGCATGATGGGCCGAAGGCCTCCTTCTGTGCTGTACGATTCTACGATTGATGCATTATTTCAGGGCATTTGGAAGAGGGAGCTGAGAGAATGCAGATTTAAGTTTACGGTTCTGAAAATTTTAGCTCCTCTGCACTGAGAGAGTAAACCCTCTACACCTGCAGAAGTGTTGCTTTTTTTCCCCAAGTGCCATTTGGTACAGTACCACATCCTGAGGAACATGACTTTATTCAGCAGTCTGCAGATTCACTTTGTCAGAAGTAGTCTTGGAAAACATTCATCTTTACTACACATATTCTCCCAAATGACCGTGGGAAGCGAGACCCATCTATCCAAGTCTTCATGAATAGATTTAAGCACGCTGTTGGATCAACGAAACAGGCCAATTGGAATATTTACTCTGACACAGTTGAGACCAATTAAAGTGATAACTATCTTTAATATTGTGAATCAGTCGCTTGTGAATCTAGTTTAAATAATGTATGGGAAATTATTTCATTATACTAATTATATTAAGGAGTGTTATAAATTTGATCAATGTCACACAGTAGGATATCATCCACACATTTATGTTCAACCCTTTCTTCTGCCAGTTCATGAATATCCACCAAGTTACATCGAAACTACAGCATAGAAACAGGCCATTCGGCCCAACTGGTCTATGCCGGCATTTATGCACCACATGAGCCTCCTCCACCCCCTTCATCTAACCCTATAGGACACCCTTCTATTCCCTTATCCCTCATGTGCTTATCTAGCTTCCCCTTAAATGCATCGATGTTATTTGCCTCAACTACTCCTCGTGGTAGCGGATTCCACATTCTTACCACTCTTTGGGTTAAGAAGTTTCTCCTGAAATGCCTGTTGAATTTATTAGTGACTATTCTACATTTATGACCTTTAATTTTGGACTCCCCCACAAGTGGAAACATTTTCTCTACGTCTACCCTATCAAACCTCATCATTATCTTAAAGGCCTCTATCAGTTCACCCCTCAGCCTTCTTGTTTCTAGAGAAAAGAGTCCCAGCCTGTTCAGCCTTTCCTGACAGGTATAACCTCTCAGTTCTGGTATCATCCTTGTGAATATTTTTTGCACCTTCTCCAGTGCCTCTATATCCGTTTTATCTTATGGAGACAGAACTGTGCACAGTACTCCATATATTGTCTCATCTCAGCTATTAGTGGTTGGATAGATAAAGTAAATGCTGTCAAAGATAGAATCATACAGCATAGAAGGAGGCAATTCGGCCCATCATGCCTGTGCAGGCTCTTTGAAAGATCTATCCAATTAGTCCCACTTATCTACTTTTACCCCATAGCCCTGCAAATTTATCCTTTTCAAGTATATATCCAAATCCCTTTTGTAAGTTGCTATTGAATCTGCTTTCCCCACCGTTTCAGGAAGTGCATTCCAGATCACAACAATAACAAAGGGAAATCCCAGTGTAGTTGCTCTACTTAGGCTGCAATGAGGAAGAGAGTCGAGTTAGAAAATGGATTAGGAAACAGAGTTCTGATGGGCCTGCTTTCAAAAAACAAAAAGCAAAAAACTGCAAATGCTGGAAATCTGAAACAAAAACAGGAAATTCTGCAAAGACTCAAGCAGGTCAGGCAGAGTCTGCGGAGATAACGGAGGAGTTAACATTTTGTGTGTGGACCCTTTATCAAAACTGGGGGATATTACAGATGAGCAGCATTTAAAAAGGAACAGTACAAAGGGAATGGGGAGGAAAAAGCATACAAACAGAAGACACACACACACGCAACACACAACTGACACACATACAACACACACAACAAATATGCACCTACACAAGACACAAACAACACATAGAAAATAAATAGAATGACCTGTAAAATGTTTAATTGGAAAACAGAAGATGGTTAAATGGCAGAAGAAAATTAACTCCTCTGTTCGTCTCCACAGATGCTGCCTGATCTGCTGAGGAGTGGTAGCTCTGAGTCAGAAGGTTGTGGTTTCAAGTCCCAATCCAGAGACTTGAGCACAAAATCCAGACTGAGACTTCAATACAATACTGAGGGAGTGCTGCACTGTCGGAGCTGCTGTTTTTGGGATGGGACATTAAACAGAGGCCCCATCTATCCTCTCAGGTGGAAGTAAAAAATGCCATGACACTATTTGGAAGAAGGGCAGGTAAGTTCTCCTCGTTATTCAGGCCAATACTTATCTCTCAAGCAACATCGCTAATAGCAGATGACCTGGTTATTATTTCATTACTGTTTGTGGGACCTTGCTGTGCGCAAATTGGCTACCACGTTTCCTACATTACAACAGAGATTACACTTCAAAAGTACTTAATTGGCTGTAAAGCGCTTTGGGACATCCCAAGGTCAAGAAAGGCACTATATAAATGTGTTTCCAGCATTTTCTGTTTGGTCTCTACTTTCATGAGTGCTGTCGACAGGAACCTCCCCTCTACTTGGTCATGTGTTTTATTTTTAAAGTACAGGCACGATGGGCCAAATGACCTTCTGTACTGCAAAATTCTACAATTCTATGAATCGCAGAAGGCAATTCCCCAAAAAACACTGGTAAAAATTCCAGACTTCTATGTAATAAAAATGGAACTTGACTTATTCAGGCACCATAAGATAATGGCCCTGATTACGGTGAGCGATTGGGTGTGGAGCCTGTTTTATTCTCTGCAGTGTCTTCTCTGTCAGAATCCAGGATTAAGAAAGGAATTCTCGGATGAGAATTTGGTGGGATAAAGGTAAATGGGCTGATTTTAATTTTATAGGGTGGAAAATTGAGGGCAACATGCTCCTCACTGGTAACGTACGCTCGTAAAACCAGCCCTGTACTTTTTATAGCCACTTTCTTGCTCTTGAGTCAAGTGCACACAACACGTGCTTTGATGTTTGGTGAATGGTGTGTGTGTTGAATGTATAATAACCAGTTTATGTTACATTCAGCAATGTTCACTGTTACTTTAAAACACACAGCGGGGGCAAAATTGGGCCGTGTAGTGCCCGTTGTGTAGGCGCCACGTGGACACCTAAACCCCGAAAGCGGCGTCCGAGATGTACGCGCTCACTTCCGACGTGAAATGCGCAGGACGCCAACTTAGTAAAGGTGTTTGCACGTGCTCACCTAACGAACCCTGGCAGCATATCCAGTAGGGAGATTATGATGTGAATCGGTGTGCAACGCCGAAACAGCCGCGCCATTTCGTACTTCTAGCGTGACGTGCGCTGAATGCCATATTGGTAAATGCATTCACGCACACGCAGGTAACGAACGCCGGCACCATGTAAAGCAGGGAGAATATGCGGTAGATCAGTGTGCAACACTGATTTAAAGGGACAAATGCAATTTTGGAACTCAATGCACTGTCTTAACCTCGCACAGCTGAACAGGACTTAAACGGCATGAAGGATCCCCCACCAGTGCCATTTAAAGGGATCATCAGGAGTTACAGGTTAGTTGCTGGATTATTTATTCTGGCTGCTGGTACAATTGTGGGTGTTTGTGGAAGTTTCCTATACTTGGAGAAAGTTGCAATATTCTATAGAGAGTGGTCTGGCTGGTCATGCAGTACTGTTAGTGGCATTTAAAATATTGTGCTGAACAAGGTTACTTCCAGACATGGGTGGCCTGCTCGGGCTTCCTCTGGGAATTGAATCCAACATCCTTGACCTGTTCATACCTAGAAGCAGCCTTAAGGGATGGATGATAGGTGACAAAGGATACCCCCTCCGAACCTGGCTGATGACACCGCTGAGGAACTCCACCGATGCACACCAGGAGTGGTACAACGTGAGCCATGTGTCAACCAGATGTGTTGTCGAGCAAGCTATCAGCATGCTCAAGATGTGCTTCAGGTGCTTGGACAGGTCTGGAGGCGGGCGCCCTTTAGTACTCACCAGCGAGTGTCTTTAGGATAATCATGGTGTGTTGCGTTCTGCAAAACATAGCGCAGGAGCGAGGATTGGAAGTGGAGGAGGAAAATGTCACTCATCACTCATCATCTGATGACTATTCCAATGAAGAGGAGGATGAAGAGGAGGAAGATAAAGATGGGGCCGCCAATGCCAGACCAGCCACTCACGTTACTGCTCGGAATGCCAGGGAGGCCCTGATAGTTTGAAGGTTCAGTTAGTCATTCACAATGGACCAAAGTAACTATCATATCCCCTGCCCCACCCCACCCTCACTGACACAAAGCAGCCCTGTAATCAACCATCCACCCATTGCACATGCACCAATTGGTCCCATAAATTCATGTCTTCACATTCGTCACCAACCAGCTGAAAAGGCGAGTTGCCACTTGACAGGCAAGAATGGGCAACATGGGGAAGTGGTTCAAATTAATAAATTTAATATGACGTCATTAAAAAAGGAAACTTAATAACATAATATTTTCACAAACACCCATGTGCATACCCTCGGTGAACTACAATGCTTTTCTTTTCCTTTGCCTACCGTTCCTATGTGGTGCAGCCCCTGTGGCTTCAGCAGCCGTAGAGGCAGGCTGCTCAGATCCCTGGTCTGACTGCTGAGATGTTCTTGGCCAATGACCTCTGTTAGAGATTGCTAAAGACTGTTCCACCAGCACCTGCGCAAGGACAGACTCGGCCATCGGGAGACCAGGCAGCTTGTAGGGTACTGCTTGAAGGATTTTTTTTATTTGTTCATGGGATGTGGGTGTCGCTGGCAAGGCCAGCATTTATTGCCCATCCCTAATTGCCCTTGAGAAGGTGGTGGTGAGCCGCCTTCTTGAGCCGCTGCAGTCCGTGTGGTGACGGTTCTCCCACAGTGCTGTTAGGAAGGGAGTTCCAGGATTTTGACCCAGCGACGATGAAGGAACGGCGATATATTTCCAAGTCGGGATGGTGTGTGACTTGGAGGGGAACGTGCAGGTGGTGTTGTTCCCATGCACCTGCTGCCCTTGTCCTTGTAGGTGGGAGAGGTCGCGGGTTCAGGAAGTGCTGTCGAAGAAGCCTTGGCGAGTTGCTGCAGTGCATCCTGTGGATGGTACACACTGCAGCCATGGTGCGCCGGTGGTGAAGGGAGTGATGGGCAACGTGTGAGCGGTGGAACCACTTTGAGTAGAGTTCCCTTTCGCCATCATCCCTCTCCTGGGCCAGCAGCACATCACTCTGTTGGGGAGCAGCTTGGTGCAGATCAGTGTCGCCTTGTAAGGCCACAGCTAAGGTATCTGTCATCCTGTTTAAGATGGCAGACATGTTGGCATCCAAAGACTGCATGGCCATGGTAATAGCCTACATGGACTGATTTGATTGCTGCGATTGAAGTTCCACAGAGGGGGCCATTCTAACCATGGAAAATATTCTCGCAATTACCTGTTACATCAATCCACAAATGTTCGAGCTGGACTCCTCCATCCTCTGTGCTGTTGTGGACAATGTGTGTGTGGCTTGTCTGCCAGTACTTCACAAATATGCTGTTGACCCCCTATCATTCTCCTTTTATTGATGGCCCTGCGTTCAGCATCTCTGTCCAGTTGAGCAGAGCTTGGAGAGGAGTACGACCACTGACGTGGACTCGCCACTGCTGTCCCTACCACCACTCTATGCTCGTGCTCACTTGTGAACCTGTGACTCATCAGGTGAAAACCCAACTATGCAGATAAATGGGCATTCCCGCTGCTCTTTGACTTGGTTTCCTGAGACTGCACACAGCAGTGTTTTCCCACCAGTGATGTGCGCTGTTCCAAGAAACCATGGGAATCAAATCGGGATCCCAAGGCCAGTTTACCAATAATTCAAAACCTGACCTCGTTAATTCTGGTTGAAGAAGAGTTCTATTGGTAGCCCCAGCCTGGAGAAATTAAAACACACTTAACAATAGTGTAGACTTCGAACTCCCAGTGTTATAACACAATCCTTAGTCTTATTAATTGCAATATGACGCTGTGAAAATTTTAAGTAGACGATCTCACCAGAGGAAAACAAATAAAGGAGACTTTTTTTTAAAAAGTGGCCCAATTACTTTAGAAGAGTTAGTCAAATGACAAATTAAAAGAAAAAAAAGTCTGAAATAAGTTCAAAATGTCATTTAATTTTGATCCAAAATATTTAGCTTCTCCACGAGCTACTGTCATTTTAAGTTTCAACAAAACTATTCTGTAATAATGAAACCAACCAGTAGATGGCACCAGAAGATTAATCTTTCCCTGCCTTTCTGTATTGAACCTGTTTTGACTCAATTTGTAACGGACTGTGGGGTAATTTTCTGACTTCACACATCCCAGAAGGGATTCTCCCCCATTGTATCGCTAACTGGAAATTCGGGCTCCCACTGCGCATGATTTACCAACGAAGCTGGTTTCAAAATCACATGCAGCTCTCACCTAAATTTCCAACACGTACTCCCTGTGGGTAAGGTTCCCTGTCAGGATCACAAAGTTGGAACAGGACCCTTACACTCTCGCACACTGCAGCTTTATTTTCTGGTGCTGGCACAAAAGCAGCAAGACCAGAGCGCGGTGAGAAAAACTTGTCTCCGGGCCGAATTCTGGGAACTTTTCGGGGCTGACCTGATGAATTATTTACGGTGTTCCCAGTAAATATTGGGGCTATATGTCAGCAGCCAGCAATTATTAACATTTAAAGAGATATGGCCACATAAAGGTAAGGGTTTAAAATTATCACATCCTTAACAAAGTATGTAAATATTTTAAAGGCACTTTTCAGCCTTTACAAAGATTGTAAGAAGCAAATTAAGTGATTAGAAAAAAGCAATGGTGGGTAAAGTGAGAGCTGGATTTTCCTTAAACTGCCCTTTCAGGGTCAGGGTGGGACTTCTGCACACAGCCCTGACCCTGCCACAACCCCCATTGCAGTACCAGAGGAGGCAGAAGACACATCAAAAGGCAGAAGAGCCCTGAGGTCTGCAGCAAATCTTCCACTGAAGCTTTCGGCTGAGAATGAATCCCACAACGGTGAGGGCAAATGGAGGAAGAGGCGCCCATGACTGGGCCCTCTCCCGTCAACAGGAGGATCCAGGGCCTTTCCCCTGGTGCTCCAGGGGCTACCACCAGGCTTTACCAGGTGGGCCGGAGGAGTGGCAGCAGGAGGGACAGATAGAGGTGA
Organism: Heptranchias perlo; assembly: GCF_035084215.1. NCBI lineage: Eukaryota > Metazoa > Chordata > Chondrichthyes > Hexanchiformes > Hexanchidae > Heptranchias > Heptranchias perlo. Next base: position 109,357,585 of record NC_090327.1, read on the forward strand.
AATGGGCCGATAACCTGAGCCCCACGTCCCTGTCAGTATAGGTCGGGAAGGGGCTACCAGCAGTGGTTCCAGCGGGGCAGGGGGAGGGGAATTAAGAATGAGGCAGGAAAGCAGCAGTAGGTCACACCAGCTGATTTCCCCCATTGTTTGCGTTGCTATCCCACCTGATTTGGGGCAGGATTGTGGAGGAAAATCCAAGCCTGTGTCTGTGGGCAACTGTTAGGACGGCCCAGCAACCAAACGTCCCGTCTGATGTCTCCTGGAAACAGAGAGTAGGCATAAACGGGTCATTTTCAGGTTGGCAGTCTGTAACTAGTGGGGTGCCGCAAGGACCAGTGCTTGGGCCTCAGCCTTTACAATCTATATCAATGACTTAGATGAAGGGACTGAATGTAATGTATCCAAGTTTGCTGACGATACAAAGTTAGGTGGGAAAGTAAGCTGTGAGGAGGATACAGAGAGTCTGCAAAGGGATATAGACAGGTTAAGAGAGTGGGCAAGAAGGTGGCAGATGGAGTATAATGTGGGGAAGTGTGAAAATATCCACTTTGGTAGGAAGAATAGAAAAGCAGAATATCTTATAAAAGATGAGAGTCTAAGAAATGTTGGTGTCCTTCTACGCGAATCATAGAAAGTTAATATGCAGGTACAGCAAACAATTAGGAAGGCAAATGATATGTTAGCCTATATTGCAAGGGGTTTGGAGTATAACAGTAAGGAAGTCTTGCTGCAATTATGTGGGGCTGTGGTGAGACCACACCTGGAGTACTGTGTACAGTTTAGGTCCCCTTACCTAAGGAAGGATATACTTGCGTTAGAGGGGGTGCAATGAATGTTCACTAGACTGATTCCTGGGATGAGAGGGTTGTCTTATGAGGAGAGACTGAGTAAAATTGGCCTATATTCTCTGAAGTTTAGACGAATGAGAGGTGATCTCATTGAAACGAATACAGTTCTTAGGGGGCTTGACAGAGTGGATGTGAGAGGTTGTTTCCCCTGGCTGGAGAGTCTAGAACTAGGGGTCATAGTCTCAGGATAAGGGATCAGTCATTTAGGATCGAGATAAGGAAAAATGTCTTCACTCAGAGGGTTGTGAATCTTTGGAATTCCCTACCCCAGAGGGCTGTGGATGCTCAGTCATTGAATATACTCAAGGCTGAGATCGATAGATTTTTGGAAGCTGAGGGAATCAAGAGATATGGGGATTGGGTGGGAAAGTGGGGTTGAGGTCAAAGATCAGTCATAATCTGATTGAATGGTGGAGCAGGCTCGAGGGGCCGGATGGCCTACTCCTGCTCCTATTTCTAATGTTCTTATGTTCTTAACAGGTGCTTGTGAGGAGGATACCATCCCCTGAGGACAGCGGTGCAGCATGCCTGGCAGGAGATGATGGCTTTGGTCAACTTGCATACAGTGCCTGCAGGACCTAGGAACAGATGTGGAAGGAGATGACATGCCCCAGTAAAGCTGCCATACTGTGGCCTCAGTATGCATGCATGTTGTAGAGTGTTACCTGTAAACCTGTTCCACATTTACTGCTAACCAAACCCTCACACATCTTACAGCTCTTTCACTGCTTATCATGCATGCCATACACTAGCAGGGCACACATACAAGCTGCAACTTACAAATGACGCCCTTGGCACACTCTAATCTTCAATGGGCTACCTGCACCAAATCATTGTAATTTCAGCTGACCTGCATGCATGATATATGGTCACTATGTTTCCTGGCACACAGGTTACGCTGCTGGACAGTCAAATGGCTGTCCTCAATGGCCCCGTACTTTGGGAAATGCCGTAATGTGGTGAAATTGAGTAGCTGTGCCCAGCTGCTGTTGCTAGTCGGTGGGAACGGAAGTGAAGGTATTGGCCGTGCTAATGTAGGCATCAGTTGATTGTTTGATGCATGTTTGGATGGCACATTGGTAGATGGTCCCTATCCTAATCCTAAGACAGCAGCAAAACGTTGAAGGCCAGATGACCTTGACTCTGACTCACAGTGCTGTCTGTATGGTAAAGGTTGGCTGTGGGTATCCTTACAACAGTTGGCACCGATCTACAAATGGCACCATGCTGTTCTCCACAGTCATCGCCAGGTAGTCGTGCCAGGTCATGTAGATATGGTGCATGGCATGATGGTGCATGTAAGCAGTCCAGCTTTGATGCCTACTGGTCATCTTGGCATGCCTTCTTTGATCTTGTACTACTTCAATCATGATATACTTGTGCTTCAATACCAATCCTATCGGGTTCACAATAGGTATCAGCACCCTGTATTGTGGGTACTGAGACCTGCTCAGTGTCTGTCATGCAGTGCACATTATAAGGCTTATTAACACCCCATAATATGGTCAGAGTACTGAACATGCTGCAGATGCCCAACACCTTCAGCAAGTGAAAGCTGCAAGGTCTCTTCTATCATGTTGGTTCCCTGCTCTTAAAGTGACCTCATTCGTTTGGACTTGCTACCAGTACTTGTACATTTTTATATCTATTGCAGCATTTTGTTGCCATTAGCCATTTTACTGTTTTATTATTTATCTGTTTTACCACAAATAAACTTGCAGTCAGCTCCGTGAAGCCTGTTTCCCCAGGGATCTTTAATTGTCTGCTAACTTTATCCATATCCCTCTTGGAACAGGAGCAGGAGAATCAGAGGAGGGATGTCAAACAAATATGTTTGCATCTTAGATGCCCAACGATTACCTGCCTTTATTTGACACCTGTTTATACAGGGCCAGGCAATCGTACCTGGACAAGACCGAAGGCACCTACATGCGGAGACTACAAATCCTCAAGGAGGCCTTCACAGCACTGTGCAGACTTTTACAATAGGAACGGCTGTCAGAATCTGTGAAGATGACAGCTGCCTTGAACTATTACATGACGAGGTCCTTCCAAGCAACAGGAGGTTGCATCATCCAGATTGCAGATGCTTTGTTTTCCCAGGCCAATCAATTCATCTGCTTCACCATGTAAACATGCAGCAACAAGAGAGAGTCCTTGCACTGTCTGGTTGGATTCATCAAAATGCAGGACATTATTGAATAGAAATGAGTCCCACTCTACGGCCGGGAATTTCCTGGGAGCTTCTTCCACACCGTACACACGTATACAGGAATTCCACCGCACTGCCAGTTAAATTACAGCGACGGAGCAGGACCAACTGTGAGGAAATTGCCGGCATGTAGGTATGAAGCAGGTCTGTGACCATAAATACAGAATCACGCACATGAACATCCTGCTACCCTGCCACTTGCCATAATTCATTCAATGTGCAGCAACCCATAGTGTAACTATCACTTGAAAGGTCAGAAAGACTTAACAAATGGCTGCTGGGGGACGAAGGCAGTCCAATATAGCCGTAGCTGGTTATCTGATTGATTCACCATGAAGCCAAGAGCTGAACCATGATATAATGAGGCACACACTACTAAAGGGTCTTGGTGTAGCCGACCATCGACAGTCGGAAAGCAAAGATTCAGATGCCTAGACCAATTGGGGAGGGGACCGCAGTACAACCCTGCCAAGGTGCTTGTATTCTAAGAGGTGACTGGGCAAAAACAAAAAGGGGGCAAGCACTTTGATGGGAGTGTACTATAGGCCCCCAAACATTCAGGGGGAGATCGAGGAACAGATATGTAGGCAAATCTCAGAAAATTGTGCAAATAATAGGGTAATAATCGTGGGGGATTTCAACTTCCCCAATATTAACTGGGATACTCAGAGTGTAAAAGGCTTAGAGGGTACAAAATTCTTAACGTGCATCCAGGAGAGCTTTTTGAGCCAGCATGTAGAAAGTCCTACAAGAGAGGGGGCGGTACTGGACCTAATTCTAGGGAATGTGGCCGGCCAAGTGGAAGAAGTGCTAGTAGGTGAGCACTTTGGTGACAGTGACCATAATTCGGTGAGATTTAAGGTGGTCATGGAAAAGGACAGGGAGGGGCCGGAAATAAAGGTTCTAAATTGGGGGAAGGCCGATTTTAATAGGATAAGGCAGGATCTGGCCAAAATGGACTGGGATCAGCTGCTTGTAGGAAAATCCGCATCGGAGCAATGGGAGTCTTTCAGAAGGGAGATTGAGACCATACAATGGCAACATGTTCCCGTAAAGGTCAAGGGTGGTTCCAAGAACTCCAGGGAACCTTGGATGTCAGGGGATATACGAGAATGGATTAGGAAAAAAAGGAGGGCTTTTGGCAGATACAAAAGGCTAAAGACGGAGGAAGCCCTAGAGGAGTACAAAAAGTGCAGGGGGATACTTAAAAAAGAAATTAGGAGATCAAGGAGGGGCCATGAAATAACACTGGCGAGCAAAATAAAGGAAAATCCTAAGATGTTTTATAAGTATATTAAGGGTAAGAGGATGACTAGGGAAAAAATAGGGCCCATTAGGGACAAAAATGGCAATCTGTGTGTGGAGCCGGCAGATGTAGGAGGGGTTCTAAATGAATTTTTTGCATCTGTTTTCACTATGGAGAAGGACGATGTAGACATAGAAATACGGCAGGGGGACTGTGATATACTCAAACATATTAACATCGAGCGGGAGGAGGTATTGGCGGTTTTAGCAGGCCTAAAAATGGATAAATCCCCAGGCCCGGACGAAATGTATCCCAGGCTACTGTGTGAGGCAAAGGAGGAGATTGCGGGGGCTCTGACACATATATTCAGAACCTCTCTGGCCACAGGGGATGTGCCAGAGGACTGGAGAACCGCTAATGTAATACCATTATTCAAGAAGGGGAGTAGGGAAAAACCGGGGAACTACAGGCCAGTGAGCCTAACATCAGTGGTAGGAAAATTATTGGAAAAAATTCTGAAGGACAAAATTAGTCTCCACTTGGAGAAGCAAGGATTAATCAGGGATAGTCAACATGGCTTTGTCAAGGGAAGATCATGTCTGACTAATTTGATTGAATTTTTTGAGGGGGTGACTAGGCGTGTGGATGAGGGTAACGCAGTGGATGTGGTATACATGGATTTCAGTAAGGCCTTCGATAAAGTCCCCCACAGGAGACTGGTCAAGAAGGTACGAGCCCATGGAATCCAGGGTGCCTTGGCACTTTGGATACAAAACTGGCTTAGTGGCAGAAGGCAGAGGGTGATGGTCGAAGGTTGTTTTTGTGACTGGAAGCCTGTGGCCAATGGGGTACCACAGGGATCGGTGCTGGGTCCCTTGCTGTTTGTGGTCTACATTAATGACTTGGATATGAATGTAAAAGGTATGATCAGTAAGTTCGCTGATGATACAAAGATTGGTAGGGTGGTAAATAGTGAGGAGGATAGCCTCAGTCTGCAGGACGATATAGATGGGTTGGTCAGATGGGCGGAACAGTGGCAAATGGAATTTAACCCGGAAAAGTGCGAGGTGATGCACTTTGGAGGGACTAACAAGGCAAGGGAATACACAATGAATGGGAGGACCCTAGGTAAGACAGAGGGTCAGAGGGATCTTGGTGTGCAAGTTCACAGATCCCTGAAGGCGGCGGAACAGGTAGATAAGGTGGTAAAGAAGTCATATGGGATACTTGCCTTTATTAGCCGAGGCATAGAATATAAGAGCAAGGAGGTTATGATGGAGCTGTATAAAACACTGGTTAGGCCACAGCTGGAGTACTGTGTGCAGTTCTGGTCGCCACACTACAGGAAGGATGTGATCGCTTTGGAGAGGGTGCAGAGGAGATTCACCAGGATGTTACCAGGGCTGGAGCGCTTCAGCTATGAAGAGAGACTGGGAAGATTGGGTTTGTTTTCCTTGGAGCAGAGGAGGCTGAGGGGGGACATGATCGAGGTGTACAAAATTATGAGGGGCACAGATAGGATGGATACTAAGGAGCTTTTTCCCTTCGTTGAGGGTTCTATAACAAGGGGACATAGATTCAAGGTAAAAGGCGGGAGGTTTAGAGGGGATTTGAGAAAGAACTTTTTCGCCCAGAGGGTGGTTGGAGTCTGGAACTCACTGCCTGAAAGGGTTGTGGAGGCAGGAACCCTCACAACATTCAAGAAGCATTTGGATGAGCACTTGAAATGCCATAGCATACAAGGCTACGGACCAAATGCTGGAATATGGGATTAGAGTAGACAGGGCTGATGGCCGGCGCGGACACGATGGGCCGAAGGGCCTCTATCCGTGCTGTATGACTCTATGACTCTATGACTCTATGACTCTAATTCCTCAGCACTGCCAGAGATGTGTGTGGGATCAGACATCATCAGATAGCGATGAGGTTATTGACGTTCTGAGTTATGTGGCTCCCAACATGGTGAATCCAAACAAGACCGCTGTTGATCAGAACTTGAGGACACGAGCGCCTGAGTCAAAACAGTCATGATGCCTGTTAAGAACCATGGTGAAGAGGGCCTCCAGTGCAAAGGGCTGGCCATACTCTCCATGGTGGTCTGCAGCTCAGTCAGTCAATCATACAGCACTGCACAGATGCAGCCTGTGGACTCTTCCATCCAAACTATGCCAGCTGCTTACGTCAACTGTTGATTCAGAGCTACCAAGATGTGCTTGTAGGCAGGGCCTGTGAGGCCCAAATCCCTGGACTAGCAACTGGAGGAGCTCTCAAGCTGGCCCTGCAGCCAGTAGGTTGCAGCTGTTCTAATTCAATCTGCAGTTGTTCCTTCTCAATACCCCTCGATCTCAGTCTCGAAAGCTTCAATTGACCCAGCATTCACAGGGCTGAGTAGCTTCTTCATTCTAATTAGTGGAAGTTTAGGTATGGTTCTAACATGGTGCAGGCAGAATAGTGATTCATATTTACCAAAATAGACAAGTGAAGCAGCAGCTACGGAAACTGATAAACCCAGGGCATTGAGGTAGGAACCTCCAGACAAGATCTACAGCTCCCATATGAATTTTATGACTCTAACTGAATGGCTGTGAATCACTGTTCAACAGTGAAGGCCTTTCTCATGATTAATGAACTCGATTTAGAATCTCATTCTGTGATTTCTACTGCTTTTCATGTAGCAAGTAAAGTAGGAGAGGTAATCATTGGGCTTCTGGTCCTAGCTGGCAATCTTGTTATTATGAATCATTTGAACCCGAGATCAATAGATTTTTGTTAGGTAAGGGTATCAAGGGATATGGAGAAAAGACAGGTAAATGAATTTGAGGTAGAGATCAGCCATGACATAATAGAATGATAGAACAGACTCGAGGGGCTGAATGGCCTACTCCTGTTCCTATATTCCTATGTTCCTATTATTCTTGGCTTTTCAAATTAAAGTTATTAATATTAGCAATTTGAGTACAGGAACAGGGATATCTTACTGTAGTTGTACAGGGCCTTGGTGAGACCACATCTGGAGTATTGTGAGCAGTTTTGGTCTCCTTATCTGAGGAAGGATGTCCTTGCCATGGAGGGAGTGCAATGAAGGTTTACCAGACTGATTCCTGGGATGGCAGGACTGACGTATGAGGAGAGATTGGGTCGACTAGGCCTATATTCACTAGAGTTTAGAAGAATGAGAGGTGATCCCATCGAAACATATAAAATTCTAACAGGACTAGACAGACTAGATGCAGGGAGGATGTTCCCGATGGATGGAGAGTCCATAACCAGGGGTCACAGTCTCAGGATATGGGGTATGCCATTTAGAACCGAGATGAGGAGAAATTTCTTCATTCAGGGTGGTGAACCTGTGGAATTCTCTACCACAGAAGGCAGTGGAGGCCAAGTCATTAGATGTATTCAAGAAGGAGATAGATATATTTCTTAATGCAAAAGGAATCAAGGGATATGGGGAAAAAGCGGGAACAGGGTACTGAGTTAGACGATCAGCCATGAGCAGGCCCGAAGGGCCGAATGGCCTACTCTTGCTCCTATTTTCTATGTTTCTATGTTTGACCCAGTATAACATTCTCAGACAAGGGATGTATTTTGTTAATCCCAAATTAACATTGACATTTTAGAACCTCAATAAAAGTAACACTAACTCTGACTTCAAATACATGTCATTTTTCAAAAGCCATTTTAAAACTGCTCTCCACCAACAAAATAGTGCTAGATTTGTTTATAAAATTCAAAGATATAAAGAACACTTAAAAATTTCAGAACGGCAGACTTCGAATAATAATTCCATTATGGCTTTTACTGCCTTGCATCTGGTGCTAGCATCAAACAATCATTATCTGGAGCTCTGGTTTAGCAAGTGTTAGACGCAGAGTAAAACTGCCTCTGCAAAGCTAGAGAAAGCAGGAGTGAAGAAAGTAAGGAATAGAGCGATACACATGCTTAGAATGAGAAGTTTGGTTGAAAGCCCCACCTTTGACTTTCTTTCCTCAGTTTTACATTAATTACAATATCAGTTAGCCAAACATTTGCCTTTTGACAATGCAGAATACAGTGCATTTAACTCAGTTACCCGATTATAAGGTGAATTACACCAATAATCTGATGTTCCCTGTTATTTACTGCCTTCATCTCATATATTGAGGGAAAAAGGATAACTCTGTGTTAGAAATTGTGCGTGTGTTTTATGGAGATATATTGGTAGAGAAATAACACAGGGACTGAGGAGGTTGGATTTTTTTTTACAATATATTGGACACTGCAAATATATGAAGAAAAAAATCTGTATCAACAGACTTACAGATCAGAATTCCTCTGGGATGATACACTGAGGTCTGCTGCCATCTAGTGAAACCTTTGTGTATCACCACAGCAGTGATGTCCACATTGATGATCACTCAAGTTGTCTTAATTAAAAAAGATCTTCTGTTAATAACACATGTTTACCAAAGTGGCCTTAAATATTTAACATTTATACTTCTCAAAAGTGGCCAATATTTTATCTAATATGCATTATTTGGATGACATTTAAATGCTTAGACCTATTTCCATTTATTGCAACTTCAGCAGACTTCTTCCAATGTGGGTTTCCTGATAAAAATATATTTTTTTGCTGTAGTTTACTCTTAAACTGTGGTTTTGCAAATGCTGTATTAATACGTTACTGCATTATAAATTTCACTGAGTACCTATTTTGACATCCATTTAAAAGCATAGCATGGACAAGTTATTGTGCACACTTTGCTGATCTACAAGTGAATAATGAAATTATATAAGCCTTCAGTCCCTGTAAAAACTGTGTAACAGTAACATTAAAGTAACAGGAAGGTATTCTGTGAAAAAATAACTTTGGATTGTTACCATCAAAGAAGATTTCAGGCATGGAGAGTTTAACTCTATTCCCTCCTTGCCTGGGCTACGGTATTTATGCCAAGATTAAACGTTTCAGAGCCAAAGGTTTTGTCGAGGTTCATGTCAAACAAGCAGATAGTGATGGAGACAAGCAGTCAGTGATGGACTCTACAATGAATTCAAGAGTGGCCTGGAGGCCTGCATTGGCTTAACAATATTCTACCAAGTCACAGCAGTCTTGTGTGTCCTTTGTTCCTCCTAAGGTACTTTTGAGAACTAAGTGGAGAAATCTCAGCAATTAGTCCAACATCTCAATCTTGCTGTATATCTCAAATGACTGTTACGCTTTGTAAATCAATTCACAAAGACAATCTAGTAGCAACACTTGGTGAAAAGTGAGATTTTCCAAACACCATGTTTTATTGATGTTCTGGGACAGTCGATTGTGTATAAGTGGTTATTATAGAACTGGAAACACTTCCATTTCATGATGTAGCAGATGTGTTCTAAAGATAAATATACAACCACTAGTCATTATTAATTTCTCCTTCACTAGAACCATCTTAAGTCAGAGATTTCTGTATAAACAGGTGATCAAACTCATGATTGTGATTTAATTCCCAAAGGTTGAAGATATTATTGGATATTCTTCGTCACCAGTCAGAAAAGTTACAGATCTTTACCTTATAGGCTGAAAATTTCAGTCAATATTTAATTCATAATGTCACTGGACAGACATTTCTTTAGAATATGGGAAGCCTGGTAGCACAAGATATTAATACACTGAATGATAGAATCATAGAATGGTTACAACACAGAAGGAGGCCATTTGGCCCGTCGAGCCCATGCCAGCTCTCTGCAAGAGCAATCCAGCTAGTCCCACTCACCTGCCCTTTCCCCGTAGCCCCGCAATTTTTTTTCCTTCAAGTACTTATCCAATTCCTTTTTGAAAGCCATGATTGAATCTGCCTCCACCACTCCCTCAGGCAGTGCATTCCAGATCCTAACCACTCGCTGCGTAAAAAAAGATTTTCCTCCTGTCGCCTTTGGATCTTTTGCCAATCACCATAAATCTGTGTCCTTTGGTTCTTGACCCTTTCGCCAATGGGAACAGTTTCTCTCTATCTACCCTGTCTAAACCCCTCATGAATTTGAACTGTGATGATCTATCAAATCTCCTCTCAATCTTCTCTGCTGTAAAGAGTACAACCCCAGCTTCTCCAATCTATCCATGTATCTGAAGTCCTTCATCCCTGGAACCATTCTAGTAAATCTTTTCTGCACCCTCTCTAAGGCCTTCACATCCTTCCTAAAGTGCGGTGCCCAGAATTGGACACAATACTTCAGCTGTGGCCGAATCAGTGTTTTATAAAGGTTCATCACAACTTCCTTGCTTTTGTACTCTATGCCTCTATTTATAAATCCCAGGATTCCATAAGCTTTTTTAACCTCTTTCTCAACCTGCCCTGCCACCTTCAATGATTTGTGCACATATATCCCCAGGTCTCTCTGTTCCTGCACCCCCTTTAGAATTGTACCCTTTAATTTATATTGCCTCTCCTCGTTCTTCCTACCAAAATGTATCACTTCGTACTTCTCTGCGTTAAATTTCATCTGCTACGTGTCCACCCATTCCACCAGCCTGTCTATGTCCTCTTGAAGTCTATCACTATCCTTCTCACTGTTCATTACCCTTCCAAGTTTTGTGTCATCAACCCTCTCTGTTACCTCATCAAAAAACTCAATCAAGTTAATTAAACACGATTTGCCTTTAACAAATCCGTGCTGGCTTTCCTTAATTAATCCACACTTGTCCAAGTGACTAATTTTGCCCCGGATTATCATTTCTAAAAGTTTCCCCACCACCGAAGTTAAACTGGCTGGCCCAAACTGATGTAGTACCATATAGGTTTACGTCCAGGATAGCCCCAAATGAAGGGAAGAATTGCTTTGGCCGCTAAGTGAATGAGTTTAAGATGTTCTCTGATCAGTATTTTGACTAAATCGTAAACATGTTCTATTTGTTTAAGATTTCATAGAGTCATAGAGTCATAGAGTTATACAGCACAGATAGAGGCCCTTCGGCCCATCGTGTCCGCGCCGGCCATCAAGCCCAGTCTAATCTAATCCCATAAAGGATTTCACTAGAGGGAATCTTCATTTACCGTTTGGAATGTGACTAGAGCAATCCTTCCTCCCCCCTCTGCCAAAAGTAGAAAAGTAGGAGTGAATCTAACAAAATAGGAGAGGGTCAAGATGCCATTTTGTTCGATATTTGGGATTCTTAAAAAGACAGATTTTCTGTGTTTGGAGTGCAGTCATGAAAAACCAGATGGTTAAAGCCTAAGAAGACAGGGCTCCAAAAAGGGGTAAACAGCCCAGTATGTCCCATGTTTATGATTGTTTTTTGATGCTTAAATATCCAAGACCGAAAACAGTTCACGGGAGAACCTTTTGAGAACAGATGATCAAAGGATGATTCAACTTGAGATTGACTTTTAAGTCCTGAAATTGCGAGTATTCACTCCTGGTGTGGAGTCCCATTCAACAACAGTATAGATCAGAGAATCGGGCACAGATGTCAGTGCTGCCAATTTGCAGCCCTCCAGAATTTCTGGCCCTGAAAATCAATGTTAAAGTGAACCCAGCCTAGACTACTGCCCCAATATCAAGGTGGAGATGGGATCGGAGCGGGGATGGGTGGGTGATAGCGGGTGGCAAACGCACAAGATCGTGGCATGCATGGGAATGTCCGATTTCAACAGGGATGCCTCATTATCATTTTACATCTGGGTTTCATATCTCCACTGTGTGTGATGTAATGGTGGAGATAAGCGGCATATCAGTCTCCGTGAGCATCGGAGATGGCCAGACTGGTAGTTCATTGCTTCAGGGTGACAGAATTAATCTCTCCAACTCATATCTCGATGGCGATAGGGGAGATGAAAGTGGAAACTCCTCTCAAAGCATTTGCATATCTCACTTGTTGCCCACGTCCTCAACCAGTACCTGACATGCTGCCTCCTCTCCCGCTGGCCCAGTCTGCCCATACACAAATGCAGGTGGTGCAGTCATTGGCGGGGCCCTCATGGGCTCCAACACCCAGAAGTCGTCAGCCACGAGCACCTTAAAATTCATAGCAGGGATCAGAGCAGCTTGCCTCCACCTCTGCTGAAGTTATAGGGATTGCACCAGGTAGGAGTGCTAGATAAAGAAAGAGAAAAGCTTTGTAATTCACTGAGAGTATGCACATGGGAGTTTTTGAAAATGTGTTAATATTTTTAATTTATTAAGTCACATTAAATTTGTTAATTTGCACCACTTTCCAATGTTCTTCATTCTTGTCTGGCGAGTGCCAACTCGGGTTTTCATTTGTTTGGTGCTGAATGTGAAGACATGAACTGACTGAGGCCAATTGGTGGATATGGAACAAGTGGATGGATGGTTACAGGACAGCTTGTGTAAGTGGGTGGGGGAGAGGTGGCAGGGGATGTGATAGTCACTTTGGTCCAGTGCGAGTGACTAACAGAATCTTTGAGCTATCAGGGCATCCCTGGCATCCTGAGCAGCAATGTGATCGGCTGGTCTGGCATTCTGCACTCCACCTTCATCTTCCTCCTCGCCATTGAGCTCCTCCTCAGATGAAGAGTGCTGAGAGGCTTGTTCCTCCTGCACCTCTCATCCTCGCTCCTGCACTATGTTGTGCAGAACAAAGTACACTGTGATTATCCCAGCGACCCTCGCTGGCAAGTACTGTCCAGGCACCTGAAGCACAATTTAAGCATACCGATGGCTTGCTCGATGACACATCTGGTTGTCATATGGCTCGCGTCATAGCTCTCCTGGTGTTCATTGGTGGGATTCCTCAGAGGCGTCATCAGCCAGGTTTGAAGTGGGTATCCTTTGTCACCTATCAGACAGCCTTTAAGGCTGGTTCCAGGTGCAAACAGGTCGGGGATGTTGGACTGCCCCAGCATGAAAGGATCATGGCAGCTCCTAGGGAATCTGGAGCAAACCTGCATGAACCTTTTCTTGTGGTTTCACACCAGCTGAACATTGATGGAATGAAATCCCTTGCAGTTGACAAATGCTCCTGGTTGCTCTGGTGATGCTCAGATTGCCACGTGTTTGCAGTTGATGGCACCCTGCACCTGTGGGAAGCCAGCCAGAGACGTGAATCCGAGTGCCTGCTCATTCTGGCTATTCCTGTTGATGATGCTGATGGTTTTCCTCATCCGAAGTCCAATCAAAAGCAGCCATGACGCCATCCATCCTGATATTCTCTGTGTGTACACCTCCAAACTGTATAAATAAATTTCTCACAACCCATAATCTCACCAAACTGTTTCCCAGAGGGAACTGAGAAAGCAGCTGTGAGCACTGATCCTTTATTGAGATCGGGTCACCTGATCTTTAACCACCCTAATAAAGTGCCACTCAATCTCACCTCGGTTTCACTGCCAAGTTTCCCGACCCCCTAGAAACCCGTGTAGCAGCTGTTAATTCCAAATTGGGCTAAAAATCGCATGATCGGGGTCTGATTTAATATGTTAATGATGGACCCGCCTCTCCATGGGGGAATACTCGGACACTCCGTTGCTGTTAGAACGGAAACGGGCGCGTGCGCGGTGGGTTGCGATCGCATTTCACACATTTGACAATTAAACCCCCCCCTCGACCCTCTCCCACCCACCTTGGGGGATTAATCTCGAGCCCTACGTGTCTGAAATATTAAACTGTGTCATATTAAGTTGAACCAAACTAATGCTGTGCTATTATAATTATGAAATGTTGTTCTTGTATCATTTGTGGTAATTACTCTGAGAACCATGTCATCTTTGTATGCAAACAATTAAGAAAATAAAGCAGTGTTTAGAGCTAGCATTTTTTCAATATTTTCTGCTTTTATTTCAGATTTCCAGCATCCGAAGTATTTTGCTTTTGATTGAGTGTTTCGAGCTATATGCCTGTCTTGTTGATCATTTCTTGATCTCCTGTAAGACAAGAGTTTATTTACAAGGTTTTAAACTAATGCTGCAACTTATTGCAACTTGAGTACATAATCCAGACTGACCCTCCAGTGCAGTACTGAGGGGATGCTGTACTGTCAGAGGTGGCATCTTTTGGATGAGATATTAAACCAAGTTCCTGTCTGTCCTCTCAGGTGGAGTGAAAGATGCCACAGCATCATTCAAGAAAGAGCAAAGGAATTCTCCTAGTGTATTGGCCAATGTTTATCACTCAACCAACATCACTAAAACAGTATAGTTGGTCATTTATCTCATTGCTGTTTGTGGGATTTTGCTGTGTGAAAATTGGCTCCCATGTTTCCCTACATTACAACAGTGCTAACACTTCAAAAGTACTTCATTGGCTGTAAAGTGCTTTGGGATATCCTGAGGTTGTGAAAGATGCTATATAAATGCAGGTTCTTTCTCTTTCTCTTTAACTGTTAGAATATCTTTTTGATTCATGTAATATGGATTAGTATACTGTAAGAGAACTGGGAGTGATACAAATACAATATCACATACTAAACCTTAAGACATACAATAGTAAATTCTGATGGATATATTTGCTACATCTGTTCTGGGCAATGTAAAGTTGGGAATTTCTAGTTAATCATCCTTACATTAATGGATTCTCTTGTCCAAAATTCCGATTTCCAATCTTAATGGGGATTTCATTCTGAGTCACACATTAATCATTCCTATAGTGTAGGCACAGTCATGCACCAAAGAAGAGGAACTGCTTTCCCCCAGGGAGGGAGGAAAGCATTGACCGCCAAGTTAACAAACCCTCCACTCCCTATACCATTCGGCAATGACCTCAAGGGAAGAATTGGCAGGGGTCTACGAGCACATTGCTGGCTTAAATCTCCATGAGAAGGGAAGATCTAAAGAGGAGATGAACACAAAGAAAAGGGGAATTAAAATAAACTGACACTTATCTGTGACTGTAAAACATTATCATCTCTGCAGCATTAATTATAGCAAAGCCTTTTCACAAGTGGTTTATACAATATAGCTGTCAGATGACAAATAGAAAAGAAAGACTTGCATTATATAGAGCCTTTCATGACCTCAGGACAACCCAAAGTTCTTTAAATTCTAACAGGCAGAAAGAATCTCTAATTTCTTCAGCCTATTTGACCAATGTTAAGATCGATGTGTGCTTTATTTCAATAAAGAATTACAAAGAAATGAAATACTAATGAGGTAGGTGGGTGCCCAATTTTGTCACATTGGTTTTTCTATTTGAATTATGCTCTCATTTCTACATGACATTCTCCTTAATTATTATTTATTTATTTCATTATGTATTTATCAAGTTTGCCTGCTAATATCAATGGATGGTATTAATTTACTCATGTTGTCAAACCAATCACCGTTTTAATTAGAAAAGAGAATGGATTTAATCTGAGACGGTATTATTGTTGAGAGTATGGGATGGGTATAACTTTCAGTGTGTAACAGCTGCACCTTCCATATTAATGGAAATTTGCAAATATATGTTAAACTGCAGTTAATCAAAATTGGTTCCATATAGGAACTATAGCCTTGTCCAATACGTTAGCCATTAGCAAAGTATAGCTAATTGGGATTCCAGATGTGGCTAATTGCATTTTTGATTAGTAAATATAAAAGGTGAGTAATAGGCCCCATCATTGGGCATGCGATCTCAATACTCATGTTCACATGGCATATACATGTGTACTTTAACCTTTCTGTGTTGGTAAAATGGTAAGATGAAATGTAGAGTTTGCAAATGTTTTTTGCTCGTTGTGTTTGCTTTACTTCCTTGGTTACTGTTTATTGGCTAACTGCTAGAATGGTGCGTAACAGGTGAAAACCCGTGGAAGCACCAGCAACATTGTATGGAGAGGGGAGCAGTCATCATGGTCAGCTCGACCAATTGGAATAACAGCTTCAGGCCAACCAATAACAAGCAGCTCCAACAGAGCACGTCGTGGCAAAGGGCAAGCAGCATCTAACCACATTCTCGCTGGAGGGCAGGGATGGGTCTGGTGCATCTCATTGTGCAAGTCAACGTTCTCAGCAATCATTCTAATGATGTCAAAGTACCCCTGGACAAAAACCTAGAAACTGCACTACGACAATGTTGTCCAATAGAAATTGGTGACTAGCCACAGGTTTGGCTATGCGCCAACCTTTTAGCCACATGTAGTAAACTTAGTGTAAAACACCTTATATACACTCACACAATACAAGTAAATGTACTTCGCTAGTACCGGATGAACACAAATTTCCTCTAACTAAATATTGGGAAGACCAAAACAATTGTCTTCGGTCCCCTCCACAAACTCCATTTCCTATGCATCAACTCCATCCCTCTCCCTGGCCACTGTCTGAGGCTCAACAAAATTGTTCACAATCTTGGCATCCTATTTGACCCTGAGATGAGCTTCCAACCACATATCCACTCCACCACCAAGGCCACCAACGTCCGTAACAACGCTCGTCTCCGTCCCTGCCTCAGCTCATCTGCTGCTGAAACCTTCATCCATGCCTGTGTTACCTCTAGACTTGACTATTCCATTGCTCTCCTGGCCGACTTCCCATCTTGCACCCTCCATAAATTTGAGCTCATTCAAAATTCAGCTGCCCGTAACCTAACTCGCACCAAGTCCCGTTTACCCATTACTCTTGTGCTCGCTGACCTGCATTGGCTCCTGGTCCAGCAACTCATTGATTTTAAAAATTGCACCCTCGTTTTCAAATCCCTCCATGGCCTCACCCCTTGCGATCTTTGTAACCTCCTCCAGCCCAACAATTCTCCAAGATCTCTGCACTCACCCAATTCTGGTCTCTTGCACATCTCCGATTTTAATCACTCGAACATTGGCTGCCATGCCTTCAGTTGCCTAGGCTCTAAACTCTGGAATTCCCTCTCTAAATCTCTCTATTTCTCTACCTCTCTCTCCTCCTTTAAGACGCTCCTTAAAACCTATGTTTTTGACCGTGCTTTTGGTTTCCTGTCCTAATATCTCCTTATGCGGCTCAGTGTTAAATTTTGTTTGTAACGCTCCTGTGAAGAGCCTTTGGACGTTTTACTATGTTAAGTGCGCTATATAAATGCAAGTTGTTGCTGTTGTTGTTCATATTTGCTTGACAAGCATCTACCCCCATTGAGTTGCTTTCATCGGAGCGATGGCTGAGAATCTTCACTCGCAGAACCAAGTGGAACCGAACATGGTGTCAATTCTCAAAACCAGACATTCGCACTCAGTGTGGTGTCCAGGCATGATTGAAGAGGGAATTACCCAATCATCTCCATTCTGGCCGGGAATAGTGGTGTTACTATATAACGGAGCAAATCCACTAGTTTCTGTCAGTTCCCGATGTCAAATCAGGATGGATCATTCGTGAACTGAGAGGTCAGACTAAAACTGTCAAAATCATTTCCATCGTGCTGAAGTCCAGCATTTCCACCTCCATGGTGTTACACTCAATTTTAGCAGATAGCTAATAAGCAGCAACCAAAGAAGTAAAGCACTCTCAACAATCAGAAAACCCTCACACCCTCTGCCTTTTGTTTTATCATTTTACCAACAAATGCACAAAAAAGTTGAAGTATGTATGAGTATTGAGATCACATGCCCAACAACGGTGCCTTACTAGCTTTTTATTTACTAATCAGAAATGTGTTTTGGCACATCTGGATTCCCAATTCACCACATTTGGCTAGCAGCTAACTTATTGGACAACACGGCACGAAGATGTGCTGTGCCTGATAAATTCGTGCCAGAATTCCAAACTTTGGTAAAAGAGAAAGACTGCAAAGTTTCACACTGAATGGTGATAGATGCTTGTTAAGTAAATATATGTGAAGTACATTTACCAGTATTGTACATAAGGCATTTTCGACTAAAATTAGTGCATGTGGCTAAAACGGTGTCGCCGTAGTCAAACCTGTGGATATTTATTGGATGACATTGGCCAGAAATACTGTTGGCGATAATAATGGATAAACACTAAACATATTCATATGACAATCCTCTGTCTGGTGTTTTAACATAGATGTTAACCTCTTTATTTTATCTCCACTAAAATAGCAGGTATAAGAATGCCAATTGAACGCATTAAGCTTTTGTTCATTAATATCGGCAACAGCAGTTTCTAGGCTCAGAACTCAGATAGAGTCATTCAACATATCCTGTAATTGAGTTTTAAATCAAAAACTTGCAAGTTGTCAGAAAATGTATCAATTGTTTATTGTGGGATTCTTACACCCATCAATATGCTTACAATATTTATGACCTCTTGTTCCTGCAATAGTTAACATACCATTAAATAATGGAAATGCATATTTGCAGCAGATTGAATTGATAGACTTTCCCTCCGGAATCTTTAATTTAAATGTCTATTATTCCTTTGCTTCTCTCTTTGTGCATAATATATACTGCTGTGGCAATCCTTTTTTAACGGGAATCCTACACCCACCAATATGCTTATACAGCCTCTTTGGATGGTATTATAGGATATTAATATTACAGAACGCCCAACGCAGTTAGACAGCAAAGAAAGTTTGGTTCACAAAGAGGACCATCTTCAAACTACTGGAGTTGTCAGCTAAAAATCATGGAGAAAATTACTAAATAAACAGGGCCAGCACCTGTCCACAGTGAAGCTTATTGACCATCTCATGCTTTGTATCTAATAGCAAATAAATTGTCTTCAATGTAATGTTTTTTCCGCTGTTTTCTTCATCTAGTTTCTGTCTTCCTTTCACTGTTTTGGTAAATGAAGAAAATAAATAAAAATAAATGAACCATCTACCCTGCTTCGATATTTATCTTATTTTCTTTTTCTCTTTGTTTTTGTTTTAATGTTTCATATTTTCCTTCTATTCCCATTTCTGTTTCTTAGCCTGTTGCATTATTTCTTTGTCTTATCTTTCATTTTATTCTTCTCTTTGTTTATTTCTCCAGACACCACGAGAAAATCAATAATGGTTGAAGTATACTGAATTAATATAATTTCAATGATTCTGATTTGAAATGGTTTTAATCCAAAACATTAAAATGTAGGCATTGGGGCAAATGCATGTAATGTCACTATGTCTCAAAAAGCATTACTTAATTCCTTTATGTGAGGGACAAAATGAAAATCACTACATGTTTTACTGTTCAGGGAAAATTGCAGTTCACTACTCATTTTAACAGGTGATAACAAAGAGCTCTTTTTTGAGTCAAGTGTCCTTAAACCTATAATAAAAATTATGAACCACTGTGGCTAATTGACTGAAGGCATTGTTCGGAAAATGTTTAAAGACTCTTTGTGACTTTAGTATTAGTATGGCATTCTATCTTACATCAGACAGTTACAGTTTTTTAAAGACATGTCTGTGTGCTTGAGCAACACCTTAGAAAGTGTTTTTTTATAACACAATTGTCCTTTGATTGCTTAAGTGACCTGATGTGGTCAACATGACCACATCAGGTCACTTATGACAACGTGAGGCACTTGAAGTATGATTCCATTTGGGCTCCAGTTCAGTAATCTGTCTGCTCAATTGCACCAGCTCAACAACTAAATAACTGAATTTCACCATTAGCATATGTGCTTCATTAATGTAAGCTTCTGTTAGCCTAAGGTGGTGCTAGACAACAGAACTTAAATGCTGGTGCCTTTAAGGTACTGATTTGCCTGTTCTGTACGTTCTAAGCAGTCCTGCCGGTCTGTTCTGTCCTCCTTGCCTGTCTGCCTGAACACAAAGAACTTAGAATGCAAAGTATTAATAGCGTACAATTTAAGCACTAAGAAAAGTACCACAGAACAGTTTATTAAAACTTACCGTACATCAGTTTAACTAAGTTAAGAAGAATGAAGACTGAAGAAAGAAGGCAAAGACAATGGTTCACATCTCCGTGTCCAATTTGGTCTTTGATTTCTCTGGCAAGACTAAAGTTGCACTTTGCTCAGCATTGGACTCGAGTCCAGCTGTTGGACTGATCTAGTTCAATCAATAACTAATATATTCTGGCTGGGTTGTATATAAGTTGGAAGAGAGACAATTTAGAGGTTTATAGCTAACTCTCTCATTCCATACTTTAGCCTCCAACTAACTCTCGTTACTTTCCAGACCCTGAACATAAGAGACATGATGTAACTGTTTTCCGTAGATCAGGTCTCAGTGTGGCTACAATTGGTCAGTCTCACAGAATGGTTTCTGTAACTAGGAAGGTTACCTTGAAACGATGATAGAATTAGGACACGTCAGTTTAAAATCCTACTACTTCAACTGGTTAAGGCAGTGAGCGGTGAGCCACACATATTCTTTAGCTCTATATGTTACTTATACATTAATAATCTATTAGTATCCACGCTCAAGATGGAGGGTTGATTGGATCCATGCTCTTTGAAAGGTTTGCTTTTTGATGTCTTCTTTCTTCTTAGGCAGGAGTTTCTCACCATCGACTGCAGCCCTGAGGAGGGTCAAACAGCCTCCTTATATTCACCTTTTACTGCACGCTCGAAGCATGAACACTGGTAAGGTCTCCTTCTCCTTCAATCTTAAATCCTTGTTCATATGCACAGTTTTTGGCGATTCGCTAAGCTTGTTTGGGGTCATAATCCATGAAGTGTCTTACTCCTAGCCCAAACTGTTTTCCACGTTCCGTTTCTCCTATGTTTCAGAGAATCCTAGGTTCCACCATTTCCTTATCTGGTAGTGACCTCATGATGCTGTTAGCTTCTTACTGACAAACTAGTTCAGAATGCAAAGGTCCATGCTGTTGGTGACTTTATATGTTAAGGTTCTTTCTTTTTATGTCAAGCAAACATTTTCCAATAATCCTTCAGTCCCTCCTCAATTGGGCGTGAAAAATTGTTGCAAATGTCCACTTCTAGAAGTTATTTTCTCTTGCCCTCTTGAACTTCTCTCACACTTTCAATTTACAGATTTCACAGCCAAATATAACGTCATAGTAATCTGCATTAACACAAAATAAAGCACGAAACAATTAATGTCCAAACTCACATAACAGTTTCTCACAACCCAAAGCATTAAAATCCTTAACATAACGTCTCATAGTTCGTTTCACAACACAAATTAAAACTATCAAAATAACAATCATTATAAATTGAATTACTGCAAACAACATTAACATAGTCCTAACCAATGGGTGCTGTCTGAATTGTGTGCAATTTCCCACCATTCGCGGTCGCCTAGGATTTTCACACAATTCTCTACACGCTCATTTTCCTGCTGCATATGAATTAAGTGTCCTCAGGAGGCTCAATGGAGGTATTAGGTGGCCGAATTGAGTTACTGCTCTAAGGGCCTCTGCTTGTAAGTCGAGGTAGACCTGTTTCTCAGTAACATTATGTGCCTGAACAAGGATCAATATTTCTACACCTACTTTAGTGATCTCAGTGGGGATTGCAGAGAGGGTAGGTTTTTCCTGTGTCGGAATGAGCATGTCTGTGTAATGAATCAGTATCTTCCTTGCTCTGTACAGGTGGCCTGACTGTGCTCTAGTCCCCATTGATCAAGTTTAATGGTGCAATTGGGGGAACGCTCGACTAGGGTAAATCCGCAATCGGGCAGAGAATGTTGTGTTACATTGCACCGACATATACACGCCCCTCCAACTGTTTATCGCAGCACGTGATATCCGGAGTGAGCCAAGGACCACTGCCCTCTCGGGTTAGGATCTTAGGGTAATTCACAAATTCCTTATGAATACCTTCTTCCAGTACCCCAATTGACCCAACCTTAAACACTTCCACTGGTGTCCCCGTCCCATTTATAAAAGGCATGGCCAATATCAACCGAACAACATCTGCCCCCTTTGGTCCACAAGCCGGCCTGGTATAATACACGGATCCCTATCTCCTGATTTTACACCAATTAGCATTTGATACACCATGCCATTTTGCAAAATCAGAATTTGTACCAAAGTGTGGGATCCTATTGTTCTCAATATCATTTAGGCCCTTTTGGATTTGGTTTACCATGAATTCCCCATACATGCTGCAAGTAATCACCTTGAAAATCACATGATCCCTGAAGTTAGTTGCATCAATTATCTCGTTTATTTTATCTTGAATTTCTGCCGTTCCTTTATATGTTAAGGTTCTTTCTTTTTATGTCAAACAAACATTTTCCAATAATCCTTCAGTCCCTCCTCAATTGGGCGTGAAAAATTGTTGCAAATGTCCACTTCTAGAAGTTATTTTCTCTTGCCCTCTTGAACTTCTCTCACACTTTCAATTTACAGATTTCACAGCCAAATATAACGTCATAGTAATCTGCATTAACACAAAATAAAGCACGATTCCATAATTGACAGCAGGATCTGACTCTCTTCCCCTATTACATCTCCTGTCAGGCTACTCGCCCCCTTCAGGATACCTTTCAGTAGCCTTCACATCCTTTCATTATATTCCCACATGGATTCTATCTCCAATCTGTTCCAAGCAGCAGTTGTGCCTGTTCTCCCAGCTCCTTGTTTCCACGAGACCAAGTCTCATTTCCAAATTATCGGTCTTTATATCTTTGGGGGTCATAATGGGAGGCCGTTCCTCCTCTAGATCTTTACTCGCATTTCTCTGGTTCAAGTCATATACCAACTTCTTCACTATTGAGCGGTGCAAGTTCATCTAATTCTTGTGGCATAGACCGGGTGGGAGACTTACAACTGGACAAATTTAACAGAAAGGGAATAATCTCAAATCTCACGTCATTATATAACGCTTTGTGGGTATGGATAATCACCAATCCATCTGTAGGACTTGGTGACACCTTAGGACATTTTTTTTTGAATCCTTAGATGTAATCTGGACTCTCCCTGGCCAATTCCAGGCATTTTTAGGTTGATTGTACATGACCAAGGGATAAAAAGAGCCATAAAGCCTGCACTCATACCATCCATTACAGTGGGTCCAGAATCGAGGTCAGTTGAAAGATTGTTCCAACCTGATTATGTGTCCCAGGCTGAATTGGGTTACTGCTGTCTTTTACGGAATACTCCCCAGCCGAAACATATTGAATGCCCATCTTCCTGTAGACGAATAAAATTCTCCAGTACTATAATTTCCATCCTCCTTACAAACACAAGTTAATCACGCTGCCTCTCCACTTTTTACTACGGCAGTTCTAACTTGAGCTGGGTCAGATGGTGTTACAACTCTCTGGGCTATTCTACATCCTTCTGAGAATACAGCCACGGCGCAATCCCATAGATGGATTTCTGCAACACCGATCATGATCATCCCAATCCATAATATCTTCCGCATGTTGAACTGTTGTAAAACAATTAAGACACAAGATAATATCTGCTTTTTGTTGAAATCCAATCATTCCATGTCTGCCTTAGGTCTTCGTGCTCATTTCAGGTTCATTTACCCTGAACCCTTTATTTTTTTTTGTTTATCTTTCTGCAATGTTGCTGGATGGGATCATTGGGACCATGTTGCTTTGTATCGCATCCAAGGCAAGCCGGGCTCAATTGTTGCCTCTGCCTTGGCCTGAGAGCCCGATCTTGTGGCAGGGTCCAGTGCCGCCTGCAGTGGCGGGGTCTTCATCGTCCCAGCAGAGTGGGAGCTCACTCCAAGGAATCTCAGAGGGCACACAGGTACTGACTGGATCGGGGCAATCCTTGGGACCAGGTGTATTTGCCAGGAAGGCTTTTACTCGGTTAATATGAAACCATTTTTTCCTTTTGGACCTTAGTGCCACCTTTTAAACTGAGGGGTTTGCTTTGTCCACTATATAATACGATCCCTGACAAGCAGCAACAAAAGAGCCTGTCTGATTGCAGGCCTTCACCATTACCTGCTGAACCACGTCCCACTCAGTGGGGTGAATCTTTGGGTTAAAGTATGCTTTATTCACCTTTTTGGACGTTGTAATATTGGTTGCATCAAACCCAATCACCTGTGCCAATTGTTCGGTTAGCTGTTTAACGTAGGTTTCTTGTGGAAGAGCCTGATATTGTGGCTCGGACAGGTCAGCACTTATAACATGCTCTGGAGTTCGCTAGACCTCATGTGGTGATACTTCAGTCATTCGGGAGGTGGTCAATCGCATAGCCGTTATAGCTAATGGCACCAATTGATCCCAAGTCTTGCAGGAATAAGTGACTAGTTTCTTTAACATTGTTTTCAGGATGCAGTTAACAATCCCTGAAGAAATGGGGTTGTGGGCAATATGAAACCACATTTTAATCCCTGGCAATCGCATTGTGTGTTGCATGACCCTTCCTGTAAAGTGGCTTCCCTGATTCAAATTTATTGATCTAGGGAGGCCTCACCTGGTGAATACATGATTCACCAGAATCTTCACAGTTGCGTGGGTGGTGGCATTGGGAACTGGGAAGGCTTCAATCCACTTGGAAAAAGTATCCACCACCAAGACGTACCTGTTTCCTCTGGAAAAAGTCCTAAATAATCGATTTGTAAATCTGTCCAGGGACCTGGGGATGGTCTGGTGTGCTGCAAAAGATCTTTCTTGGATCTTGGATCCAGATTGTACTGCACATATTAAGCAATTATGACAATAATGGTCCACGTCCTCCTTTTAGCCAGGCCACCACGTTATATCCCGCAGTCGAGATAGCGTTCCTGCAGGACCGGGATGTCCTGCTGTGGGGGCGTCATGCGCCTGATATAGGAATTGGTTTCGAGAATTTCCGGAAGAACCCAGCATTCATCATTGAACAAGAGACCATCTTGGAGGTTCAAGAGAGACTCTTTGCCAGCACAGGCACCTGGGGGAGTTTTACCCTCCTCAAGTGCCTTAACTGCTTGTTGGATCTGGAACATCCTGTGCCTGGGACTGTTTAAGGTCTAGGGGCACCAATGCTTCCATCTGGCCTTCTATTGCATCAATCGGAACGGCACAGGTCTGGGGATCCCATTCTTGTCCTTTCTCCCTTCTCTGCTTTGCCAGTCCCTGCCCATTGGTTTCCCTCCCTTCTGGGTTCATTTTTAGGGTGCGCTTTTACCTTGTGTATCGCAATCTCCCCCTGGTGGGGGGTCACCATAGTAAAGATATACATCAGCAATGATGTGGAGGGTAAGGACTTTCCTTCCGTAGACACAAGTCCTCTCTTTTCTTCTATCGGTAGCTACTCGGTCAGGGAGTTGTGTACATACATAGAGTCTGAATGTATAGTAAGGGGGAGTTTATACTCAAGGAGGGTTGATATCACATAAGCGACAGCTGCTAATTCAGCTGCTTGAGCTGAGAGAGTGGGTGGCAGTTTTAGTGTGATCTCCTGTCCTGTCTCTGGTGCATAAATTCCACATCCGGTGAGACACAGACCTTCTACCACCCAACCCGACCTGTCTCCAACGATGTTAGTAGAATTGGCGATTTCTCCTCCTCTAATCGGTCCTTTGTTCATGCAGGCATTATCTATCTGAGAATGGTGCGGTTCACTCTGATACAGTAGATTACCAGCTAGACTAAGCGGGTTTTGCTTATGCTTTACTGTGCTATCCCATCCCTGTAGCCGTATCATCCACCCGACAAGTCGAACGTTCAAGATAGAACTGTCTTTTAGTCGACTGTCAAGTAACAATTCAGTTGGTGTGTGACATGTTAATAAGTGGAGAGAGTCTAAGCCTATTATGTAAGTGAAATGTTGTACCACCTAGAAAGTGGCGAGTAGGTGTTTTTCACAAGCAGAATAGTTTACTTCGACAGGCATTAGGACCCAGGAGGCATATGCTATGGGACATAATTTCCCATGTGTATGCTGCAGAAGGACTGCAGACAACGCAAACTCTGTGGCAGCCACCTTGAGGTAGAAAGACTTTTCAGGATCAACCGCCTGTAAGACCTGCACTGATTGCAGAGCGGTTTTGAGTTTCTCCACCGCCTCTGTGCATGCCAGCGTTCATTCCCATGGCACTTCCTTCTTTAGTAAGACGCTTAAGGTTGCAAAATTCTCTATAAAGTCCATACAGTCTCCTACTAATCTCAGGAGGGAGCGCACTGCTTTAACTGATGTAGGCATTGGGAGGTCTTATACGGCCTTGGTCTTATGTTTATCGATACTCCTTCCACCTTCACTTATTGTTACTCCGAGAAAAGACACCTCTTGTTGCGCTCTCTGGGCTTACTTTTAATCCCTGCTCTTTCAGCAACTTCAATAACTTATCCAGTAGGTGCAGATGAGGATCCATGTCAGGGGTGTGGAGCAATAAATCATCCACATATTGGATTAAAACTTCAGGCTGGCTAAAGTTCGACAATGCTTTTGCCATCCTTTGGCGGAATATTGAAGGTGAATTGTGAAATCCCTGTGGCAGACACGTCCAAGTGTACTGTTGATCCTTAAATTTGGTGGTCTGGGTGTAATAGAATGGAATAAAATCCGTTCGAGATGTCCGATGCCATAAACACCCTTGATGTAAGCATCAGTCTTCTAAGTACCTCGGCTGCTGATGTAATAGTTGAGGCGCATGTGGGCATAATCTTGTTTAGCTATCTATAATCTATAGTTAGGTGCCATGACCTGTCTGGTTTCCACAATGGCCAAATAGGCAAATTTGTTTTTGTCACTATGGTCCTTAAGACGCCTTGTTGTACCAGGGAATCAATTGCGGCTTGGATATGATTGTTTGTTTCTCTGGGAAGCAGTATTGTTTCAGGGATGGGCCAGATCTATTCCTACCATTCTCCCACAATCATGTTTATGGCTCGCAAAAGCCTGTTTCTTGGCCCACACCGCCTTCCTTGTTTCTGGGGAATGGCCTTTGAGGAGTTTCTCCAGATTATATTCCTTAGCCTCTTGTGCGACATAGACCTCCCCCCAATGAGGAATAACAATTGGGGACTCTTTGACTTCCTCCTCTGTTCTCCAGAGTGTTCATTAGTTAAATCTATTACAAGGCCCTGACTTGTGAGAACATCTGCTCCCAAGATCCCCTCACATATTTATTAATACACACGACCAGGTGAACTCATACGAGCCTAACTCTAACGACAGGGGTTGAGATTCCATCCCCATCTGTGTATTACCGATTAATTAATTAAGCTGAGAGGGTACTACAATGGAAAAGGGTGACTTTTGTAGTTCTTGCTCAGCGATAATAGTACGGGATGCTCCGGTGTCTACTAAATATGTGCCATGGCAGCCTCCAGCCTCCACTGAGACACACGGGCGCCCAAACTTATCAAACTGTAGTGGGCATAGGTAACTTACTGAGGCCAGACCCCGTCATTGTGATGGCGCCCAGCTAGGGGGCCCATGATCTCTACCCCACCTTCTACAGCGCAGACCAGAGCTGGCGGAGCTGAGGGAGCGACTTCCTTTAGGGCCACGGTTAAATAATCCTTAAATACCTCTTTCAGGTCTGGGTATAACTTAGCCGTCAGTCCCTTTGGGAACGACCACTGAGCCTGACAACATTCTTTCACTATGCGACCTGGTTTACCACAATTGTAGCATCTGAACCTGTCATTTCCAAATCTGCCGTCTTGGACCCCCAGTAGTTTCCCTTTTTCTTTATCTTGGTTTCCCTCTTTCTTTGCTGCTACTTTCAGTCCCTCATTCTTCCATGCTAACTCCACTAGGCTATTGACTGGTTTCTCCCTATTTTCCCTTTTGATAATCATTCTTCTAAGAACCTGGACTTTATTTTGATTGTTATCCTCTGGGCCAAAACCCTCAAGAGCAGCCTGCAAATGTGGCTGGGCATGGCTAATCAGAGGCCTTAACCACCGGACCATAGCACTCCGCTTTTTAAGAAAGGAGAGAGAGGGAAACCGGGGAATTATTAACCAGTTAGCCTAACATCTGTTGTGGGGAAAATGCTGGAGTCTATAATTAAGGGTAGGGTGACTGAACACCTCGAGAATTTTCAGTTAATCAGAGACAGCCAGCATGGATTTGTGAAAGGTAGGTCGTGCCTGACAAACCTGATTGAATTTTTTGAAGAGGTGACTAAAGTAATGGACAGGGGAATGTCAATGGATGTTACTTATATGGACTTCCAGAAGGCATTTGATAAGGTCCCACATAAGAGACTGTTAGCTAAGATAGAAGCCCATGGAATCGAGGGAAAAGTACGGACTTGGTTAGGAAGTTGGCTGAGTGAAAGGCGACAGAGAGTAGGGATAATGGGTAGGTACTCACATTGGCAGATGTGACTAGTGGAGTCCCACAGGGATCTGTCTTGGGGCCTCAATTACTCACAATATTTATTAACGACTTAGATGAAGGCATAGAAAGTCTCATATGTAAGTTTGCCGATGACACAAAGATTGGTGGCATTGTAAGCAGTGTAGATGAAAACATAAAATTACAAAGCGATATTGATAGATTAGGTGAATGGGCAAAACTGTGGCAAATGGAATTCAATGTAGACAAATGTGAGGTCATCCACTTTGGATCAAAAAAGGATAGAACAGGGTACTTTCTAAATGGTAAAAAGTTAAAAATAGTGGATGTCCAAAGGGACCTAGGGGTTCAGGTATATAGATCATTGAAGTGTCATGAACAGGTGCAGAAAATAATCAATAAGGCTAATGGAATGCTGGCCTTTATATCTGGAGTACTAGAGTACAAGGGGGCAGAAGTTATGGTGCAGCTATACAAAACCCTGGTTAGACCACACCTGGAGTACTCTGAGCAGTTCTGGGCACCGCACCTTCGGAAGGACATATTGGCCTTGGAGGGAATGCAGCATCGGTTTACTAGAATAATACCCGGACTTCAAGGGTTAAGTTACGAGGAGAGATTACACAAATTCTGTGGAGTTTCGAAGGTTAAGGGGCGATCTGATCGAAGTTTATAAGATATTAAGGGGAACGGATAGGGTGGATAGAGAGAAACTATTTCCGCTGGTCGGGGATTCTAGGAGTAGGGGGCAAAGTCTAAAAATTAGAGCCAGACTTTTCAGGAGCGAGATTAGAAAACATTTCTATACACAAAGGGTGGTAGAAGTTTGGAACTCTCTTCCGCAAATGGCAATTGATACTAGGTCAATTGCTAAATTTAAATCTGAGATAGATAGCTTTTCGGCAACCAAAGTTATTTATGGATATGGGCCAAAGGCGGGTGTATGGAGTTAGATCACAGATCAGCCATGATCTTATCAAATGGTGGAGCAGGCACGAGGGGCTGAATGGCCTATTCCTGTTCTTATGTTCCTATGGCAGGTCTCGCCCCCAGGTTTTGTCTATCCAAGCCCAGGCCGCACATTCTGTCGTAATATTGTCACAATCAGTTGGCATAAACATCAGGGTGTTTGTTGGGTTCCTACCTACACTTTCCCAGTACCTCACTTGGGACCCCTCGGTTGAACCCTATTGTAGTCAATATCAAATCCTATCTCTTACGCCATGATCGCCTTCCGAGCTTCCTATCTTATGGTAAAACCCCATAGACTACTGGGCCTAATGTCTACAACAATAGCTTCACTTTTTCCTCATTGTCCAACCCATTGACAATGGCTGTCTGTTCTATCTCAGCAAAATGTTTCATTACATCCCCTTTCCTGTCAAATTTCGGTATCTGTTATCCATCTCCTGTAAGGTTTAGGGGCTATAAGAGACCACGTATCTGCTTTGTGAGGTGCCCTGTGTGCTATTTAGTCCAGGGGCATCATATTTTTTCTGGGTCATAGGTGCCTTTGGCTGTAATTACCCTGAGTCATTCCCATATCGAATATCCCATATCGAATGTCTTTTTCGACCAAATCCTCCCAACTCCCCCCTCCACCCCCCCAACCCAGGTCATCATCGCCCTCCCCTTCTATCATTGTACAGATAATACCCTGTTTCACCTGTAACGCTTTCTCTAATTGTTCTATTCCTCACTTACAGTGTATGTGGGACACCGTGTCACTTTGCCTACTTTCTCTGTTTAATTTCATTTGGGTCTTTACGGTGGACGTTAAGCCCTCTTTTTGTCTTTCCAGTTACATCTTGCACTGTTCTTGTTCCCCTTTACTCGCCCTAGAAATCTCTAGTTCTCTGCCTTTATTGATTGCCTAACTCTGAGAATATTCGACGTGCCCTTCAAGTGTCTGAACACGCCTGCCTGCCTGTTCTTTTTCCCTTTCATCACACTCCATTTCACATCTAGCGTCTGCCTTTTTTAATCAATTCTTTAACTGTTCAACTTCTTCTTTGAGTTGTTTTACTCTTTTCTGTTTTTTCGATTGCTGTTTTAATTTATAGTGAATATCCATACTGCCTTATTTTGTTTCCTTTTAAAATTTTCTGATTTAAGCAACTCATCCCATCTCAGCTCACACAATTGGATCAACGTGTGCCTAAGAATCCTTAAATTGTTCTCTCCGCTTTGGTAGTTGTCAACTATATACTCTAATATCTTGGTCTCCAACATCATTGCTTAAACCCGTTTCTGTTACAGCACTAGCCAGAACCTGTTTCTGTTTTCACAAAAGCCAGAAACCTCTCTATACCGTTCTTTGTACGATTTTTCTCTTTACTTTTTTAGGGTTAGACACGGAGGGATCATCAGTCATAGACATAGGCCAGTTCTCTTGGTAAACTTTAGCAATGTTTTTATTAATGCGTGATTTTAGTCAACAAACAGTTAATCGTAATACAGCCTTTGTATGGAGAGTTTCAATGCTCAAGATGGACGGTTGATCAGACCCTTGGTCTTTGAAAGGTTTGCTTTTTGACATCTTCTGTCTTCTTAGGCAGCAGTTTCTCACCATCGACTGCAGCCCCGAGGAGAGCCAAACAGCCTCCTTATATTCACCTTTTACTGCATTCTCAGAGCATGAACACTTGCAAGGTCTTCTTCTCCTTCAATCTTAAATCCTTGTTCACATGCACAGTTTTTGGTGATTTGCTAAGCTTGTTTGGGGTCATAAACCATGAAGTGACCTACTCCTAGCCCTGACTGTTAGTCTGGTCAGGGCCATCTGTTTTCCATGTTTCGTTATCTCCTTTGTTTCAGCTAATCCTAGGTTCCACCATTTCCTTAACTGATAGTGACCTCATGATGCTGTTAGCCCCTTATTGATAAAGTCACTGACTCTGAGCTGGTTTATATGTTAAGGCTCTTTCTTTTTTTGTCAAGCAAACTTTTTCCAATAATCCTTCAGATGGGAGGCCAGAATACCAATTTCTATGTCAATGAAGCTAATTAGGTGCATTTCTAACTTTAAATGACATTCCTACTGATTTAGCAAAAATGGTAGTGTAAATACAAATTGGGAAATCTTGTTTCATACCTGTACCGACTTTCTCGCTAAAATTATAAACAGAAGGAATTTCATCCCATAATGCCATGATTTCTCCCCTTATTAGACATAATGATGACTAAAGCTAAAGCTGCCATACTGTTCAAAAGTTTACCATAGGTCAAACTGCCTCGTCAGGTAAACCCTTCTTCTATGGACAGTGTTGAATCGAGTGGCAGCAATGACAAGAATAAATGCAGGCAAGTCACAGCAGGGAAGATTTTACAAATTAGCACCTGCTCCCACATCCCTCTCCCACATAATTTTCCATCCATTATGGCTGACCTTGGCACCCGAACTTCCAACATGCACTGGGAGTGCTCATTCATAAAATCCACGTGGAGCGAGCTTGAAAAGCAATGAAATAATACCGGCAGCAGCAGATAAACCCACACACTGCAGTGACAAATGGGTTCTTATAATACCTATTGAGCCACATATTTTTACACAGCTAGATAATAATATTAAGGGTAAGAGAATGTACAAATGCTGGAAATACATTGCAGCTGTGTCAGCACAAGAAAAGAGAAATGATGGCCTAATGTATTGGATAGAGACCCTTCATCAGCATTTCTCATGGCCCTGATAAAGGAGCTCCAACTGAAATGCTGACATGACTATTCGCTTTCCTAATGTCGATGGGTCAGCTGTATATTTCCAGCATTTGCACTTTCATTTTAAGTTAATAATGTTAATTCTAACAGTGCTTATCTGTTTTCACAGCCAACTATTCTATTACAAGCTTGCTTAAATTATTCTTTCCATTATTACTTTTTTAAATTCAGATTCGAGATCTGGCTTAAAAATGCCTTTGTAAAGTAATTTGGAAGTGGAGTTTCCACACATCTTGGCAAGGACACTTTAATGAAATATGGTTGCTTTACTAACCAGACATCAACTCAAGATATTATACATTAAAAGCTTTCTCCATGCGCTGTCCGTATCGGTTGGAATATTTGAATTGCATTCAATAGGTCTCAATCATGTCTAATGCATGTATCAAAAATGTCTGTAGCTACTTGTGAAAAGCAGACGATGGAGTATTCTTAAATGACACAAGTCTCCTATGCTTGTGCGGGCCGGTTTATTGCACAAAGACTGAATCAAAGCTACATTGTTTTCTTCTTATCTTCTCAGCTCTTGGACATCTTTTTACATCTGCTTATTTTTAAGTATCTGTTAACCTTGGGGTTCAGCAATCTGCATTTACACTTACATAAATGAAAATGGAATGCCAATAAAAATCAGATCCATTTTAATCTGTTTTTTGTCCCCCTGAATTGGTGAATTTCAGTCATTGATAATAAAAATGCTTGTAATAGTAAGAAAAGAATATTGATTCTCCTGAGGGCCATGTGGGGGGAGATTTTAACCCCCAAGAACGGGTGGGTTGGGGATGGGTGGATAGTTAAAATAATTGATTTTTGGAGCGGGACTGTAACCCGGCTCCAATACACCCACTTCCGGGTTTAACGTTAACCGTTTGGATGCGTGCGAGTAACTCCTACTCACTGCAGTCAAGACCCTAATTAGTGTAGGCGGACAGCAATTTCTCACAGCAATTATCATCCTTGTGAGACATTAATTAGGTCTTTTTAATTGAATTTCACTGACCTTTAAATTTAACGTTTCCAGCATGGGTTTCCAGGGCTGGTGAATCTCGCCAGTGAAACGGAGGCGAGATTGAGCTGCAGCTCATATGGGTATTTAAAGATGCAATTGCCCCATTTGAAGAAAAGCTCAGATATTACTGTTGGGGTCTCAATTCCTTCAGGCAAACGTTTGGCTGAGAGTTCTTGTGTTGAGACAGCTTTTTCAAAACTTTGAAGCCTTTCAAACTGACAAGATCACGATTGGGGGGGGGGGGTGGGGGGACGCAATTGATGTATTCGATAGGACATCGGAGGAGGAGGAAAATGACCATCCACGGCAGCCACATCGTGCTGTGTTGGGATCTGCAGGTGCACAAGAGATAGGTGCACAAGGCAGATCTGGAAAACAGTAGAAGGAAGAGCTGAGTGGAGAACAGCAGAAAGGAGAGCAACAGAAGGGCCGAGGTCTCAGGAGGCACTACCCACGTGAGAGGGTCTGCAGTCAGAGGCTGAGCTCTCTGGACCTCTCCGAAGAGCAGTGCCTATGCAGGCTTATATTGAGTCGACAGGTGGTCGCAGACATCTGCAGCCTCCTTGAAGAAGAGCTGCTCCCTGTTGGACCTGGTGGCCACGCATTGCCCGTCGCTGTAAAAGTCACCACTGCCCTCAATTTCTTTGCCTCTGGCTGCTTTCAGAGCACCACCATAGACATCTCCAGGGTGTCTCAGTCGTCTGCACATAAATATATAAGGCAGATGACAGATGGGTTGTTTGCCAGGGCGCCCACTTATGTGAACTTGCTCTGCAACCACAATAGCCAGAATGAGTCGGTAGTCAGTTTTGCCTCTGGCTGGCTTTCCACAGGTGCAGGGTGTAATCGATTGCAATCCGAGGACCACTATATGAACCAGATGTTTTCAACAACTGCAAGGGATTTCACTCCATCAATGTTCAGCTGGTGTGCAATCACAAGAAAAGGTTCATGCAGGTGTGGCACCAAATTCCCTGGCAACTGTCATAATGCCTTTATGCTGCATCAGTCCAACTTTCCGGACCTCTTCCTACCACAAGACAGACTTGAGGGCTGGCTTGTAGGAGACAAGGGATACCCCTTCAGACATGGCTTATGACACCTGTGAGGAACCCCAACAATGAGGCACAAGAGCGCTACAACCGGAGCCAAATGACCACCAGGTGTGTCATTGAGCAAGCCATCGGCATGTTGAAGATGCACTTCAGATGCCCAGATAGGTCTGGACGTGCCCTTCAGTACTCACCAGCGAGGGTGTCAAGAATCATAGCGGTGTGCTGCATCCTGCACAACTTAGCGCAGCAAAGAGGATTAGAGATAGAGGATGATGAAGACGCTCATCAATCATCTTCTGAAGATGAGAGCATTGAAGAAGAGGAGGAGGAGGAGGAGGAGAGGATGAGCAATATGAAGATGGGGAACTCATCACCAGACCAGCCGCGTACATTGCTGCCGGGATGCCGGGGATGCCCTCATATTTCAAAAGTTCACTTACTCAGAGTGGGTTTTAAGAAACATTAAAATAATCCAGCTGACTCCCACCACCACCATGACCAACCCCCGCCACCCACCCCCCCACTTTGCACAAAACTGTACTTCAACCATGCATACACTCATTGCACACCCACTCAATGGATGTCGTCATGTATTGGCATTCGTCATGAAGCAAATGAAAGGGTGAGTTGGCACTCGGGACACAATAATGGCCAAGATGTAGAAATGGTCCTAATTAATATATTTTATGTGCCAATAAAAAAAGGAAGCTTCACAACATAACATTTCTTCAAACACCCATGCGCATATCCTCGGTGAATTACAATTGTTTTCTCTTACGCTTCCTACCGCTTCTACGTGGTGCATCCCCTGTAGCTTCAGCAGAGGTAGAGGCAGATCCCTGCCCTGACTGCTGAGGTACGTTTGGCCTATGACCTCTGGGTTTTGGAGCCTGTGAGGGCCCCGCCAAATGCTGCTCCACCTGCATCTGTGCAGGGGCAGACTTGGCCATTGGGAGAGGAGGCAGCATTGAGAGAGGAGGCAGCATTTTGGGTGCTGTTTGTTGGTGGGGGGGGGCAACGGGTGAGGCATGGGAGCTCTTTGAATGGAGTCCCCACTTCCATGCCCCCTTTTGCTATCATCTCTCCCCTGGGCCAGTGCCATATCACTCTTACCACTTTGCTGGGGAGCAGATCAGTGAGGCATTGTACGGCCACAGATAAGGTATTTGCCATCCTATTTAAGGCGGCGACATGCTGGCATCCAAAGTCTGCATGGCAATGTTAATGGCTTGCATAGACTCATTTGAGAGCCATGCTTGAAGCTCCATGGAGGCAGCCACTCTCTCCATTGCAGACATTCTTGCAATTACCTGTGACATCAATCCACTAATGTTGGAGTTGTACTCCGCCATCCTCTCCGCTATTGTGTTTTCCAGTACTTCGCAAAGTTGCAGCTGTACCTCAATCATTCTCATTCTCAACAATGGCCCCTGGAGTTCAGCCTCTGTGTCCAGCTGAGCAGAGCTTGGAGAGGAGTGCGCCCTCCAACGTAGACTTTCCACACCTGCCCCTGCCACCAGTGTCTGCACATGCTCACTTGTGAGTTGTTAATCACCAGGTGAAAAACCAA
Organism: Heptranchias perlo; assembly: GCF_035084215.1. Lineage (NCBI taxonomy): Eukaryota > Metazoa > Chordata > Chondrichthyes > Hexanchiformes > Hexanchidae > Heptranchias > Heptranchias perlo. The sequence goes on from NC_090327.1 coordinate 109,393,192, forward strand.
CTAAATGTCTAACACAACCCACCGAAGTTTGAGTATTTGCGCTGGTGCATGGGTGTATGTCAATGATGCACCCTCAAAAGTAATGACGTCCTCTGAGGAATCGTTGTCATGACACTCCACAGTTTTTTCTCGTACATGTGAAGACCTAAAAGACAAAAGAAAGCGATATGAATTAATCCTGGCAAAGTCACAATCTTGCCAATCACCATACTCAGTCTTCTCATAGTTCAGTCAGTCATTAATGAAATAAAGGCATCATGGGCAGCATTTTAGCACCCGCTATTGGGTGCGTTCCTGGCCGGGGGGGGCCTCGAAAATCGTGAAATCCCAGAGTGGGTCGGGAGCCCGCCTCGAACCCGCGCACTTCCGGGTTCCCCGCTGACGTGCCGGCGTGCGCGCGCAGCCCCCGCTGGTGGGACTCCTGCAGGCAATTAAAGCCAGCGGGGTTCCACTTGAAGGTATTTATTTGTCTTGTTCAGGTCATTAACTGACCTGATTGAGGGATTATGTGAGGAGGAGTGGGATTTTGGAGCAAACTGGGACTGTTTCCCACACTGGGGGAAACACTCCCAGTTCAAATGGACCTGTTGCAGCCATCAGCCTGTGGCAGCTGCAAAGGTCCATTTGACAGGTGGGGGTGGGAGACCCTCACTCATTGCAGGAGGCCACTCTGTCACTTGGGACAAAGTTTGGTCTCCACCACCCTCCTCCTGACAATCAAAGTCACCAACTTGCACACTTACCCCGGTGTCCAGACACATGTACCTACCTTGCGGACCCCCTCAGATGTACATCTTGCGGATGGGGGCCGCCGTAGCTGCAGTCATGACCTCCTCGGAGGGCGAACAGCATCACCAGCGTCGCCATCCATGCTGTCCACCTCTGACACGTGGAGCTCCACAATACAGTGCTGTGACACATCCACCTGCACAGCAAGAGGGAGGGCTACCGCAGAGAGAGATGCGTCGCAGAGGGCACTACCCTCGCCACAGGGTCCACAGACCGAGGCTCAGCTTCCTGGACCTCTCTGAGCAGCAGTGCACACGGAGGCTGAGAGTCACTCGACATGTAGTCGTGGACATCTGCAGCCTCCTTCATGCCAAGCTGCTCCCGGCTGGCCCGAGCACCATCTTCTTACCTGTCGCTGTCAAATTCACCACTGCCCTCAACAACCTCTCCTCCGCATCCTTTCAGGGTGCAACCGGGGACATCGCCGACGTCTCTCAGCCGTCTGCACAAAAGAGCCCTGCAAATACACCTACACCCACTCTGCAGTGACACAATGGGTGGCATCAGTTGTGGGTCTTCATAGTGATCCTCAGGACAGGGCATTATTGCACAGACCAGACAAGATTCGCGAAGACATGGCAGTAGTGGTGCCAATATAATATGTGATGTGAGTTGGTCAGAAATTCAATATAAGTAACAACCATGACAAACCCTCAAACACCCTTGTGCATCCCCTTCATGCTGACGACACGTTTGCCTTACGCTGCCTACTGCACATATGTGATGCATGCCCTGTGGCTGCAGCACAGGTAGTGGCAGGTTGAGTGAGACTGGCCGTGAAAGAGATGCATGAGAGGGTGAGTACGAGATAGAGCCATGAGATTGTATGAGGATTGGGTTGAGTGGTAGTGGCGGGATGAGTACTGGCGAGGTGAGTAGGTGCAGGTACGATGAGGATGAGGTTTGAGTGGGTATGAGGGGCGATGTGACAGAGTAGTGTTGGCAGTGCAGAAGGAGATGTGGGTTGGGGGCGGTGATGTGGCAGACGGAGTGTGGGGGACAGAGTAAGTGTACTCACTTTGGCTGACCTACTGAGGTCATTGGAGCACCTCCTGCACTGTATGCAGGTGGGCGATATGTTGGTGGTGCTGGTGACCTCCTCTGCCACCTCGAGCCAGGCCTTCCTGGTGGCAGAGGCAGGCCGCTTCCTCCCGCCCGCCGGGAGGAAGATTTCTGTCCTGCCCCTCCTCCTCACCCCATGTATTGATACCTGGAGTGAGGCATCATTAGACTGGGAGCAGCCTTCCCCCTGGGCTGCTCCATGCTGTGATTTTTTCTGTTTGTTGCAGCATCTGTCAGTGGAGGACTGCCCCTTTAAATAGAGCTCCTCCAGCTGACAGATCTTACTGCGCATGCGCAGTCCGCCCGATGCGCAGATCAGCAGTGGGGAACCCGGAAGACCAGGTAAGTGAATCCAATTAGTGGATTGTCTGCTACAATCGCGCGGGGAGCTGACTAATTTCACCGGGCGCGTTACCCACGCGCCCGATAGCCCCCCCCGCCGAGAACCCGCAGCCCTGGTAACATTGGGCCCCATGTGTACAAAAGATGCTTAAATTCCGTCACCATGCATCTGCGAGTTCCCATTCTCTCGGGCGCATCTGCAGAGAGATGCAGATGTGCCATGGCCTCCTCCTCTTAATCTGTGAGCTGCACTAATTGTGACCTTTAAATAGTGGACTTCAGATTGCTTCAATTTATTGCGTGAATTAAGTTACGATCGTAGATTCCCACACAGCTAACTTCACTTCCGGGTTTTGCATCTGATAAACTTCGTCCCCCCACCCCGGCCCCCGCCCCCCCCCGCCCCGGCCCCCGCCCCCCCTCCCCTCCTCCCCCCCTGCTCTACCCCCACCCCGCTCTCTTCCTTGCTCCAAGTTACTATCAGGGCCGTCGTGTTCCACTGAGCCTTGCACACAGAAGAGGTTCCAGGTTCAATCACTGCCCTCAGCTGAGCGAAGTGAACTTGCTCAGGGTTATGGTGAGGGCACCATAATTGTTCTCAATGTTTGGGAGATAGGGACAGAAATATTGACAAAGGTTCCCTTTTCTGGTTAATATCCATTAACATCTACTGGAAAGTGTGTATCTGTGAACTTGGTTGAGTATGGGTACAGTAGTATAATGGTTGTGTTACTGGACTAATAATCCAAAGAACATGAGTTTGAGTGCCACCATGTTTGAGAATTTAGATTCAATTTTTTTTTAAAAACTGGATCTTAAAAAAATGTTGGTATTAAAAAGTGACCAGGAAGCTGTCGGATTGTCATAAAAATCCAACTGGTTCACTAACGTCCTTTAGGGAAGAAAACCTGGGATAGATCGTGACTTTTGCGATAGTGTAAAATGGGTGATAGTGAGTTGGCAGTCCGTTTTACATCTCTCCCCATTTTTATTTGCATTGACTTCAGTGAATTCACTGTGCATGAATTTAACTGCACAATCATTTTGTGTTACCTGATTAGTGTCTTATAGGAATCAAGAGGCTCATTTCCTACTTGCTCAGGTGGTAAAGGTGTAATTATTACAGCAGTGTGCTGACTGGGTGACTTGATTTACCACTGTTGGTAAGTGAAGATGCTGCTCATCAGAAAATGTCACATCCCCTTGTGGGCGGTGGTGGAACGTATACTGATGAATCCCTGTCTAAAGAGTATTAATGACTGCCATGGGGAAAATCATCCCCATTATTTGTTTAAGTTTAAGTAGAAAATGTGAAGCCAGACTCAAACCAAGTTCAAATCTAAAGACGTATGAAAGGTAGAGATATCAGCTTTGAAATTACTGTGCGAGATTGATAGGCATATATCATTACTTTGTCTGGTGTTTTAATAGAGGTTTTAAGGCATTTATTTTAAATAGGTTAAAATCTCCATTAACGTAGCAAACAAAATAATGTTATACGAGTGCATTAAGCATTTCTACACATATATTACCACAGTTTCTAAATGATAGTAATCAGTTTGGAAATAATTTCTAATCAATCAGCTACTATTTAAACATAATGTATTACTAACCTGCTATGTTTTTTGTAATCTGTAGTTTATTCCTGCTGGTTCAATTATATTTTAAATTATAATTCAAGGTGACATTCCAGATCAATCTTGAGCACTATTTCCTGATAATGGAGAACGCACTCAACAGGCAAAAAATTACCGTGAATACACAGTCTCAAACAAAATGAATTCTTCTCCACAGAAATGCTTAGAACCACAAGTAAATGGTTCTGACCTTGTGAATCTGTGACACTCCACATTGGAACATTTATCGTACCTCATCACCGCACTACAGAAGACTTTAAGTTTTAATACAGGCATGGTATAAGATGCTTTTAAAATAGTTAATGGTTTAATTTAATTCTGATTGATTTTTGTGTTTAGATAAGGTTACAGGATTGTAAGATTCCAACTCTTCCCCATGACCCTTGACACTGTTGAAAATGATCTATGCAGGTACACCTTATACAGTTTAAGCTATCTGAGAAGAATGCATCCAGCAACTGGGATCTTACCTGTATATGTTCTTGTTGTGAACATGTGATCATTCTCTCCCTCATATTGACTACATAGATCTCCTGCTGAGGACACAAACGTGGTGGCATTAGTGGCAAAACTGCTGACATTTCTACACATATATATACATATCAGACTCCTGATACAGATATCTTAAACTGTTTACTATTTTGCAAAGAAGATGAGTGGGATGTCTTTCATTTTACTCCACCTGAGCTTTGTTTGCTTACAATGTCGGAGTGGAGTTTTAACCAAGCAAATAAAAGCTTAATCTACCTATTCCAGTATAGGTTTCAATACTCTTACCTAAAATGTTTTTTTTAGGCTGACAGTGCACCTGTTTCTTTAATGAAATAGTCTCGTTTAGAATTCTCAATTGGGAAGACACGTTAAATGTACACAATCTCCTTTTAAAAAAAGGCTTGGTAAATCTCATTTTGAGACTGAAGAATCGTGCATCATCTTTTTTAATGATGTTATCATGTAAAAGTTTGATGATGCAATTCAACAAAAATTATGCATTGTGTTTTGAACAAATCATTTTCACTTAACAAACAATTTCACAAATATAGAGTCCCTTTAGAACTATGAATTAGACTGAAAAAAGCCATTAACCCATGATACCCACTCAAAACAACTCCTTTTTGAAAACAATACTGCAAAGCCCAGTTTAACTGTATATTTTCAGCCTGCTCTGTGCTGCCTATTGGATTTGATAGAGTAACTATTATGTTAGAAGCTTCATGATTCAGGATCTTTGAAGCAACTCTTGATATATCCATGTGCTAATTTACATTAGCTGTATGTAAATGCTATTAGCGCAAAAGTAGATACAGAGACTATGGGCTCGAATTTAGCAGGCCTGCGGGTTCCCAGCGGGTGGTCCTCCGGGAGCGTGGAAAACGCGGACGGCTAATCGTGTGCGTCCCCGACGCGATCGCGGGATAATTGACCTGATTAAGCCCTGCTTCCGGGTTCTCCGCTCCCCAGCTGCGTGCCGGCCGGCTGCGCATGCGCAGTACCGTCGACGCGATGTAGGAGCTCCACTTAAAGGGGCAGTCTCCCAAAGCCCCTCCTGCTGCAAGCAAGAGGTTTGAGACGATGGCTCAGCAAAGGGGAAAGGCTGCGCCCCGTTTTTCAGACCTGGCACTGCAGCTGATGCTGGAGGGCGTGAGGAGGAGGAGGGAAACGCTCTTCCCAGAAGATGGACGCAAGTTCCCTGCCGCCGCCAACAGGAAGGCATGGGCAGAGGTGGCGGCGGAGGTGAGCAGCAGGGGCAACACCCCAAGGGCTTGGGAGCAGTGCCGCAAGCGCTTCAATGACCTGACTAGGTCTGGCAAGGTGAGTACACCAACGCACCCTCCCACATCCCGTCCCCACCATCACGCCAAACAGATCACAACCCCTCCTGCACAGCCACCACTGCGCTCCATCAGCAATCCTCACAGCCACTCATTCACCATCCTCACCGTGCACGCAAGTACCCACCGTCCCTGACCCCACCCGAACACTACCACACACCCCAATCCCCATGCAATGGGATGGCCACGTGGCCCACGCATCCTCCCATCCATCCACAGAACGCTCAACCCAACCACACCGATGCTCGATGCGTCTCACGATGCAATACGCACCCACTCACACATCTGTGTTTTGCCTTCACAGGAGAAGAGAAGCAAGAACAATAGGGAAAGGGCACGCACCGGAGGTGGGCCGCCGCAAGTGGTGGAGCTCACCGACGCCGAGGTGGAGGCGCTCGACCTCGCCCGCACGCGACATTGCCTGTCAGTGGCTGTTGGCGAGTGTGTCGCTGCCGAAACAGCCGGTAAGGGAAAGCTGTCACTCAACACCCATGATCGCGAGTGACCGTATCATCACCTGCCATCAGGCGCACTGTCAAGTTGGTCCACATGCCTCAAAGTGCCCTCTGTTCTCTTGCAGGTCCGTCTGTGTGTGAAGCGATCGTGGAGGGCGATTCCTCAGAGGACATGGCGGTCTCTGAGGGTGCATCGTCACATCAGAGCCAACCATCCACCAGCGCAGAGACACGCACCTCGGTGGGTCCCCCTCGCCAACTAGTTGGGTTATAACTTGGTGAGTCACCGCGCACGAGTGAGCATGAGCAGACCCTGGTGGCAGGGGCAGCCGCGGAGGGTCCGCGACGGAGGGAGCACTCATCTCCAGGCTCTGCTCAGCCGGACCCAGATGCTGAACCCAGGGGGCCACCAGTGAAAAGGAGAGTCGTCGAGGGGCACCAGCTAATTGCTGAGGTACTGGGAGAGGTGCCGCGCGCATTGTCCACAATAGCGCAGGCGATGGAGGAGTCCAACTCCTGCATGTGGGCATTGGTGGCGCAGGCACAGGAGGGTACCGGCGACACAGTGTCGCGGGTAGGTGCGGGACTGTCTGCGGTGGAGGACAGGCTGGCCTCCCTCGAGCGTCACGCACAGCTCCAGATCGAGTCCATGCAGGCCCTGACAACGTCTGTACGGATTCAGGGTGAGCAACATTCCGCCGCCATCAACAGGCTGACGGATACACTAGGGGTGGCCTTGCAAGGCCTCACACATGCCATCCAAACTGCCGTCCAGCAGGGTGGAAGGGGTGATGTGGGCCGAGGCCAAGAGAGGGATGATGGTGACCGGGGACATGGAAGCGGGGACGCTTCTCAAGGCGCCCCCACGTCCCACCCGTCGCCCACCTCTCAACCAGTACCCGCAATGGTGCCTCCTCTCCAGGTGGCCGAGTCTGCCCCTGCCCCGGTGCAGGAGGAGCAGTCTGTGGAGGTGCCGTCACGGGCACCGAAACCCAGGGGCCGTCCGCCAAAAGCATCTACCCGGTCAAGGCAAGAACACGAGCAACCTGCCACTACCTCTGCTGGAGCCACAGGGGTAGCACCACGTAGGGGTTCCCGGAAAAGAATTGCAAAGGCGTTATAATCACAAAGGGAATACACCAGGGTGTTTATTAATTTGTACATTTTTTTTAATATTATGTCACATTGGAGATATTAAATACTCTATTCTCACCACTCCTGCCACCTCTCGTCCGTTCTTCCGCGGCTTGTGCAATAGTTGCGTTCCGTGGAGGCCATCATGACGGCGAACACCTGCTGCCACCCATTGGGCACACTGCTGTGGGTGCAGGATTACTGGCAGCACTCTTCAGTGGAGGGGGCTGGTATGGCCGCTCGCATGTGCAGGTGAGGAGATGCGAGCGCCTCGCAGTGTCTGACTCCAGGAGAACCGTTGACGTATGAGTGCCTCCCTGGCCCGGCGACCATCCCAGTGAGTCGCGGTTCGGCGCATGGGTCGTCCAACATCCTCTGGCACGTCCTCCTCCTCCGCCTCCTCCGCATCCGCCTCCTCCTCCTCCTCCTCCTCCTCACCCTCGCCTTCCTCAATGTGGGTGGCGGGTGTGGATGGGGCCTCCTCCAGCGGCACCCCTCTCTGTTGGGCCATGTTGTGCAGGGCACAGAAGACAACTATGATTCGTCCCACTCTGAATGGTATGTATTGCAGCGCTCCCCCAGAACGATCAAGGCACCTGAAGCGCATCTTGAGAAGCCCTATGGTCTGCTCAATTGTGGACCTGGTAGCAGTGTGGCTGTCATTGTACCGACGCTCCGGCTCGGTGATGGGGTTCCTCAGAGGTGTCATGAGCCACGTGTGGAGGGGATACCCCTTGTCGCCGAGGAGCCAGCCGTTGCCGGCGTTGGGTGCCTGCAGGATGGGCGGGACGACGGACTCCCTGAGGACGAAGGCATCGTGGCAGCTGCCGGGGTATCTGGCGCACACGTGTAGGAATCTCTGGTGGTGGTCACAGATGAGCTGGGCGTTCATGGAGTGATACCCCTTCCTGTTGATGAACAGCCCTGGCTCATGCGGAGGTGCCCGTATTGCGATGTGGGTGCAGTCGATTACACCCTGCACCCGTGGGAAGCCGGCCATGGCATGGAATCCAACCGCCCTCTCCATCTGGCTGCGCTCGTCCATGGCGAAGTTGATGTAGTGCGAGGCCCTGCGGAACAACCCATCGGTGACCTGCCTTATGCACTTGTGTGCAGAGGACTGACAGACCCCGGTGATGTCCCCGGTGGCACCCTGGAAGGAACCGGATGCGAAGAAGTTGAGGGCAGTGGTGACTTTGACGGCGACAGGTAGGAAGATGCTGCTTGGTCCATCAGGGAGCAGCTCGTCGTTAAGGAGGCTGCAGATGTCGGCGACTACCTGGCAATTGACTCTGAGCCTCCGTATGCACTGCTCCTCGAAGAGGTCAATGAAGCTAAGCCTCGCTCTGTACACCCTGTGCGGAGGGTAGTGCCTCCTGCGACGCATCTCTCTCTGCGGTTGCCCTCCCTCCTGCTGTGCAGGTGGGTGTGCCGCAGCACCGTGTTGGGGGGCCCCACGTCTCCGAGGCGGACGGCGTGGACTGCGAGGCTGCTGGGGCTGGTCATCCTGTTCGTCCTCCGACAATGTCAACGCACCACCCATCTGGCAGGTGTTGGTCTGAGGGGTTGTGCAGGGTAGGTGGGTGGGTCCTCAGACTGGGGCTGCGGTTTCGTGTCGGTCTGTCCTCTGGCTTGGCGGGGGGTGGTGGAGGGCAGGGGTTGCCCTATGTGACGCGGTGGCCTCCTGCGTGGGTGAGGGCTCTCCCCCGTGGAGTGCACCTTGGCACCTGCCACAGGCTGCTGGCTGCAACAGGCCTGGTTGGAGAGGGACTGTTTCCCCCAGTGTATGAAACTCACTGCCTTGAACCTAAAATCCCACACTTCCTCTTTTGACAGCTGCTTCAGCTCATTTAATGACCTCAACAAGCAAGTTAAGTGCTCTCAAGTGGAACCCCGCTGGCTTTAATTGCCTGCGGGATTCCCACCAGCGGGGCTTGCGCGCGCAGCCCCGCACGTCAGCGCGGTACCCGGAAGTGGCCGGGATTTCGTCGCGATCCGGTCACGTGACCGGATATCGGGATTTTTGGGGCCGCCCCGCTGGGAACCCGCCGGAAACACGATCCCAAAATCGAGCCCTATGTTGCAAAATTGCTGGCAGCCAGATGACATAGTTAAGAAAACAAACTCTCTAGATCATTTTGCATTTCTTCTTTTCACTAATGTGTTGGATTGTATTATCTTATATTAATTTATCATAGTATTATAGCAGATACAGCACAGGGGCAGGCCATGTGGCCCATCGTGCCTGTGCTGGCTCTTTGAAAGAGCTATCCATTCAGTCCCATTCCACTGCTCTTTCTTCATAGCCTCTAAATTATTTTCCTTCAAGTATTTATCCAATTCCCTTTTGAAAGTTATTAACAAATCTGCTTCCAGATCATTAGAACTTGCTGCGTAAAAATATACATGACATTTCTGTGTGTTGATAAATTGCTAGTCGGCATGGAAGTGGAGTTGCTTTAGTGGGCTATTTTAATTTCCATGACTAACTTACTGAAAAATTCAGGAAACTGCTTGTTAAATTATGTAATTGGACTTGACCGCCTGCTTCCACCTCCGTTACATCGCCCATCTCCACCCCAGCCTCCGATCATCTGCTGCTAAAACCCTCATCCATGTCTTTGTTACCCTAGACTCGACTATTCCAATGCCCTCCTGGCTGGCATCCCATCTCGCATCCTCCATAAACTTGAGCTCATCCAAAACTCTGCTGCCTGTATCCTAACTTGCACCAAGTCCCGTTCACCATCACCCCTGTGCTCGCTGACCTACATTAGCTTCATGTCCAGCAACGCCTTGATTTTTAAATTCTCATCCTTCTTTTCAAATCCATCCATGGCCTCGCCCCTCCCTATTTCTGTAACCTCTTCCGAGATCTCAGCGTTCCTCCAATTCTGGCCTCTTGTGCATCCCTGACTTTCATCGCTCTACCATTGGCAGCTGTGCCTTCAGCTGCCTGGTCGTAAGCTCTGGAATTCCCTCCCTGAACCTCTCCATCTTTCTACTTCTCTCTCCTCCTTTCAGACGTTCCTTAAAACTTATCTCTTTGACCAAGCTTTTGGTCACCTGTCCTAATATCTTCTTATGTGGTTCGGTGTCAGATTTTGTTTGATAACGCTCCTGTGAAGCACCTTGGGACGTTTTACCATGTTAAAGGTGCTATATAAAGACAAGTTGTTGTTGTTAACAATAAAAGTGGCTATGTATTTACTGTCGGGCGAATTTTCTGCGACTCTAGCATGTGCCTCTTTTGACAGGAGCGTAGATTGAAGAATCTGGTGCAGTGATCAGTGCAGCTGATTCATTCCTAATTTTCTGCTCATTAAAAGGAACTATCAGAAAATCGCAAACAATCCAAGTCAGGCTTGATAAATGCCCCATCCAATTCTCTGATCCACACTTCTCTCGAATGAGGCTCATGCTTTGAGTGGAGTCTTGCAACATTTAACCTTATTCTAAGGCAAGGTTAGAATTTATGGATTTTTAAAAAATCTTTCTCTGGCTCCCTTGATGACCTAATGTGGAATTATATTGCCAGATGTGGTACCGATCATCAGACTTTGCTGAGTGAGCTGGTCTCTTCCAGGGGCACTGGTAATGGTATACTTTATAAAGAGGATTTAGCAGCTCTGGACTATGGAAGGCGAACAGAAGCCTTTGGATTGCATTCTGTGCCCCACCCCATACTGGAAAGTATGTGCATGTTTGAAAGTTCAGTAGGTACAGGATATGGCTTCATAATGATGCCTCTTACAGTCAAATACCCTGTTGCCATTCACTGTTTAAGCTTGAACATTGACACTGGCCACTTGTGCAAGATACCAGAGCCTGTGGACCTGTACTTCTTCATGAATTAATGTCTTCAGGAGAGCAAGGGCAGAAATAGAAGAAAAAATTTCAACCCTACAGTTGTGGGCTCCGCGCCTCAGGAACGATGTACTGGCCTTACAGGGGGTAGAGTGCAGATTCAGGGCTTAAAGGGTTAAATTATGAGGCCAGATTGCATAAACTTGGCTTGTATTCTCTTGAGTTTATAAGGTGCGAGGTGTTTAAAATGATAAAGTGATTCAATAGGGTAAATATAGAGAAAGTATTTCTTCTGGTGCGGGAATCCAGAACAAAGGGGGGCACAATTTTAAATTAGAGCTAGGCCATTTAGGAGTGAAATCAGAAAACACTTTTTCAAACAAAGGTTTGTGGAAATCTGGAATTCTATCCCCCAAAAGTCAATTAAAATTTTGAAGACTGAGATCAGTAGATTTTTGTTAGGTAAGTGTATCAAGGCATATGGATCAAAGGTGGGTAAATGGAGTTGAGGTACAGATCAGCCATAATCTGACTGGATGGCGGAACAACCTTGAGGGGCAGAATGGCCTACGCATGTTCCTATGTACTGTGTCACAGTTTATTTGACTATGGTCATAAATTAAGAGCCAAACTTTTAAGCAATATTTTAACTATTTATTTTCATTTTCAGTAAAAAGCTCAAAGCAATGCAGTAACAAAAGTGATGACATTTTAACATACATACGTGACAATGACAGTTGGCAGCTTGTACGAACAGAATGTCTCTTGTCTAATGGAAACAAAACTGCAAAACAAGTTCAATGAAACATCATGTTCTTGATTTTGTATTGCAGTTTTCAAATTTCAAAATGGAACACTTTTTTTTTGCATATAAATAACAGCACCTCCTCAATAAATGCCTAAATGCACAGATGTTCTGATAATTCAATGTTAATGCTCAGATGAGACATCTGAAATAATTACACTCATTTTTTGGGGGCGATGATATCAAATACTGGTACTGCTCTGTCCTAACATGAATGAGGAGGTTGATTTGGACTAACAAGCAAGTTTCTCTCTGAAAATACAGTTTGGTTTTGAAAATGACAGAAATTGCACTTTTGTCAGTAGAAACTTGCTGTACCTGATAAAACAAACACAGCAAAAAGAAGCGAAATATAAGCACTCGATCACATGCGGTTAGGGTGTGATGGATCAAACCTTATCTTGGGCTGAGACGTCGACAGTTCACATTGCTGTAGTTGTACTGCAAGGAAATAATTGCAGTGGTTTCTGAACCTGAAGTTTTCAATTAGCAAACACTCTGCCAGTTATCCAAGCCCAATCCCTGTCAGTCTACGAGTATGGGCTCAGGCACTTAGATTTTGTTTCTTGTTTCTCTGCATCTATAATGTGCTGCAGAGTGAGATTGGTAATGATGCTAACATGTTGGACTTTGATTATGGTGATGAGCCTGAGAATGTGGCAGTCATGTTAGTTAGCCGGAGGAGGTGAGAATTTTTAACAGTGGTGGAGGAAGTAAGGTCCTGTTTGCCTTTCTTGATGTATTTCACAATCATCACTGTCATTCTCGTCCAGCCTCAGGGGCATCCCTCTGAAGAAGAGGATAAGAACATAATTAACAACATGACAACAGACTATGATAAAGTATTCCACTAATCATACAGTAGCTGAAAAGATGATCGAATTAGTAAGGAAATAGAAGAGGGTTTTCATTGACTCTTGAACAAAATGCTATTTAGATACTGTTCCACAATCACCTCAAATATCTGTGAATCACTGAGAAATACCTGGGCTGCAGAAGCAAGTTCTGCAGGTAGGAGTGATGCTGCCTACTTAGTCATAGGCACATCTCTTATGCAGTCCTGGACAGGATACTACAAAAAGTTTGTTATCTGATAGGCAATCCTGTTCTCAACCCTAGACTTCAATTTCCAAAATATCCTTTCCTGTTGATCTCCATTTTGCTCCTCTGAACGTTTTGCTTTTGTTTTCACCAAAGCTCAAAATTTGCTATTGTACATCTTCTCCTTGCATCCTCACTATTTTGAAATCAAGAATCATTCCAAGGTCTCCTACTCAAACTCATTCTTTTTCAGCACCTCAGAACTGTAGAACCTCTTCTCTCTCTCAGTCTTCCTTTTCTCCCACGATATACAGGCTTTTAAAACTCAAGCTTGGTATCACCTAATCACTACTTCTTGTTTTACTTCTCTCTCACTCGTTTTTCAGTCTTGATGGTATCCCACACTATGAACCTTAGCTCCTCCCCTAGGATTTTCCAACAGTAATGAATAACGCAATGGCCCATTTTGCGAATGAAATAGGATTTGCCATTTCAGGGTTCTTGTTAGAGCTACCACAGTGATATTTCAATCGGCATGTTTGCCGCAGGTAGTGATCCAAACATTGTGGAAACAGATTGAAATTTCTCCCTGTGTAAGAACCTTAATTGCAGGTATTGAATTGGTCGGCAGTGTGAAGAATTGAAGATGTCCATTTTCTAAAAGTTCTTACAATTCTATGATGCATCGCCATTTTTTTCAGTTAAATTTTATAATATACAACATGCATGAAAACTAGAATTTAGTGGCAAGATCTCCTTCGTTGCCCACAGAACCTGTGCATAGTTACATCAGTGCCTAATGATAGTTTCAAAAAGGACAGAAAAGTTTAACACCATTGCTCTGTTCAAGATATAAGATGTGATGTGGAGATGCCGGTGATGGACTGGGGTGGACAAATGTAAGGAATCTTACAACACCAGGTTATAGTCCAACAGTTTTATTTGAAAATCACAAGCTTTCGGAGTTTACCTCCTTCGTCAGGTGAGTGAATGTCACCTGACGAAGGAGGTAAACTCCGAAAGCTTGTGATTTTCAAATAAAACTGTTGGACTATAACCTGGTGTTGTAAGATTCCTTACAAGATATAAGATGACAAACCACCTATTTTCATGCTCGAGTGATCTCGGGAGCAGAAGAAGGCACAGTCATACACTACAACATTGTGACAACTCATCTTGCTGGAGGTGAAGGAGTTTTTGGACGTGCTGCTACTGAAGCTAAGGCCTCTATTTTTTCGGAAACAGTGCGCACGAGCCTGGTAACAGTTGGCACACCCGAAGAGTTTGGGGGTGCAGAGGTCACCGGCAGTCAGTGGGAGGAGAGGTTCCAGGACGATCGTGGTTCAGCAATCGAGGGGCGATTTCTTCAAGACCGGTGATTGATGGGGGGGTTCCTTTCGAGAGCGGGGATCAGGGGCTCGGGATTCCCTAGAGGCTGGGGGGGGGGGCCATGGAGTCCTTAAGGGGCCTGATCCTCCTGGCCCACAAAGAGTTCAAACAGAAGGAAATTTCTTATACCTCTGGTCAATCGGCTTCTCCCGCTGTGGGTCTGCTGCCAGTATGGGACCCCACCTGTCTTGACATTAATATTATGTCTCAGCGCGATGACATCATCACGCCATGACTTTTGCATGCTAAGTGGGCCCCCCACCTGCCTTTAGCGGGCCTCGTCGATGGCCTGATTCGCTGATCCCCTATTATGGTGCCTGGAACGCGAAAGGTTGAAGGTGGGATCGCAATTTTCTAACCCCCTGCCGGCCCCTTTGCTGCCTGTCAGGGTTGGGGGGGGGGGGGAGGAGGGGGTTAGAATTGAGGCATAAATTTCCAAGTGGCCTTCTTGAGCAAAGTTATCGTTATTGTGTACGTACTATGGATGACACTATGCTTTATTTTCAGAAAGAAGTTCAGATGTCATCAGATTTAATAGGCATCACAAAAAGTTGGTTGGACGCCAGTTTCCACGATAAAATATCAATCTTAAGCTATATGTTAGAGCTTACTAGACAACTTTGGGAATTATTATCTGCATCTGGATAAACCAAAAGCAATAATTATTAATGATCCAAATGTTATAAAGGATTGATGATGACAATTATAATGCATCTGGACTCTGCTGAACAGTTGGAGACTGATGTTAAAGCCATCGTTTATGGAAGAATGGCCTTGAGTTAGCCCATAAGATTGATTATACCTTCTAGGATGGATCTAACAGTATGTTGTGTCAAGCTTTAATCAAAGTGAATTTCACAACTGTCCTTTAGTCACTATGCCATCTGAAATAATCTTTCATATAACACACACTGTAGTTTCAGTTCATAGCGATAGGTTAGAACCGAAGCACACTATAAGTACTTATACATCTGAAAAGTAAATACTCTGATGTTGAGTAATGAGTTGGAGATTAATGTACCAGCTCTGGTCCCTGAGCCAGAGCATCAACCAGTGGTGATTTGATTTAATGAGCCAACCAATACATCAGATCAGGAACGAGGGCTTTAGCATGTGGCAGCTCTTTAATTTAATGACCCAGTGAGCAGAGACAAGGGCATAGACAGTGGCTGGTGTTAAATCAACATTCAAGGTCTTGTTCTTGGTAGTTTAGACAGGGGATGAGTCAAAGAGAAATCAATTTAGATATGTGGAAAGCATCATAATAATGATATAATGCAACAGGGAGACATTGATATTACTGAGCAAGTGTACTGGGCTGAAGGCAGCAAAACAGGACCTGTGTACGGTAAACCCAGGGCAACTAAGGGAAACTTTTAAAGTAAAACTGTACTTAATTATGCTGGTGATGAATGAACTTTATTTCAAAAATGTATCAAATGATTCTTGTGGTTAGTCCTGTGCTTAGGATTGAACGATATTGGATCTAATGTAACTAGTCAATAGAACCTCACTTGCATAGCTTATTCCCCAAGCTTTATTTTTTCATATACAATTCCTTCAAACTGAACATCCAGAATAACTTTCCTTTGGCTTCATAATGTGTATATTGGCTATCTTCTGTGAAATATACTGCCAGGAATAAAGCTTTTTGATATCAATTCATAGTTGGTCCAAAGCAGATTGTAAACGGTGCAGTTTTCATTTTCTTTTACTTGTTGACAATGTATCTCTCTAGAGGATTAATACATGCAAGAAGAACTTAAATTTATATTACAGCTTTCGTATTCTCAGGATTTGAAGTGTTTCGCTTTTGAGGTCTAGACATTGTAGTTTTGTAGATAAATTCAGCAATACGAAGCTCAGTTCATCTTCAAGTGTAAAAGTTGTACTAACAAGACTTCAGTAGTGAGTGAATAATTGTGTTTGGACTCATTTTAATGAACGATGAAAAGTCACACTGCTTTCCCAGTAAAACGCTCTCAGTAAGATGTGGCACACGCATGAAACAGGAAGCGGGGGTCAGGGCATTTCGGCCTCACAGTACATGACTTCCCTTCTATTCAAATTAATGGATGGAAAATCAAGGGCTGGGGGCCTATGATTTCCCAATCAACAATCCTTACATTGCTGGGAGTACCAACAGGCAATCAGCACTACAAAGTGGAGGTTACATTTCTGGTGTGCACATTTAAAGGAAATAGGATCTTCATTATCAATAAAATTATTAACAGAAGTGCCTTTTGTCTAAAGCACAGAGGCCAATGTTGATGTATGATAACACATTATATTGTGGTGAGTATCCCTGGCCTGTCACAAGGGAGACTGGGGTTCAACTCCCTGTCTGGGAAGTTAAGCTTCTGACGTGTATAAAAGCTACAGAAACATATGTAGTGCAGAGAATGTTTACCAAAACCCTGATAATCATTGGTTGGAAAAATTTACTCGGGAGGAACTTTTCAAGAACCAACTAGTTTAATGGGTATATTTTTCTCTGGGCACTAATATAAGTGAAAAAATTTTGTAAGTATTAAATGGAGAGGAAATATATCTGAAAGATTTTAACACTTGAACACTTTAAAATGTTCTTCCTTCCTTAAAAAGACAACTGATTAACTTTACAAAGTTAGCTGGAGAGGCTTATCACTGAGTACGCTGAATACTTGCTTAGTTCCCTCCTGTACACTATAGAGCTGCAAGGAGTATGGACAGCACATATTATGATACTATACAAGAGTGTAAATCCAGCACTCCTACTGTTGTAATGTAGGGAAATGTGACAGTCAATTTGCATATAGCAAGGTCCTACAAATAGTAATGAGATACATGACAGACAATCTATTTTTTTTTAGTGATGTTGGTTGAGGAATAAATATTGGCCAGGATATATGGAGAACTCCCCTGCTGTTGTTCGAATAGTGCCATGGGATCTTTTATATTCACCCAAAAGGACAGACGCAGTTCAACATCTTATCCGAAAGATAGCATCTCTGATAGTGCAGCGCTCCATCAGTACTGAAGTGTCAGCCTGGATTATATGCTCAAGTATCCGGAATTGGCCTTGAACCTATGACCTTCTGACTTGGAGGCAAGAGTGCTGCCACTGAAACAATAGAAAGTATTTTCTTAAATTTTCTTTCCCCTTCATTGAGGTAAAATTGTTTCATACCTTTTTCCCCCACCCACTACTAAGCACTCTTCAATAACATTCATAGATCCTATTAGAACATCATAGTAAGATCTATTTCCCAGTTAAATGTCTGTAGCTGTGTTCTGTAGCACAATAGTTTAGAATGCAGAATGTGAAATTCAGAAGCAGGGTTTATCAGAACAGGTTTTTTGGGCAAATCCCCAGCTGATTTAGCTATTCTGATCATTTATGTGCTAGCTGATCAAGATATATATTACCATCAAAGAATTCTACTCTACCCTATTCCCTTCTCCCCACCGTAAAGAAATAAGATGCACAATAAAATGGACATTTGTCTTAACAATTGCAAAGTTCACCAGTCATATGCGTGTATTCACCCAAGTACACAATACTTTGTGCAAAGATTTTAGACAAAAGTAGATATTCATATAAATGCATGCAAAAAAGAGCTGTTTATAGTATCTGTCATACCATCATTTCATACTGTAGAAACATTGTATTATTATTTGCCCTGATTAATAAAAATACAACTTTATGCATCTGTCAAAAGAAATGGCTGTAATTACAGTGAAATGCTCAGTATACAGCACAGTGTAATTTGTAACTATAGATAAAAACATGTTTGACAAATGCCTAATAGTTATATATCCTATACAATAAACAATTTGCAATAACTTTTTCGGGAATCAACTGCTTTTATCTTGTTTTTCATTGTTCAATTTGATGCTGGCCAAAGTTACTTTACTGACAAATGAAGTATTATTTGGGAATATTCCCTAGCAGGTTTCAACATCCCTCACCTTTTCTGACATGTAATCCACTGAGAAAGCAAGAGTATGAAAATGGGAGGTTAAAGCACAGGTAGGGATGCAGTTAGAAAAATATGTTATTTCTAAGTTGTGAATAACTCCATTGTTTTCAATCATCCCTGAAAATATATTAAGACCCCCTCATAATCAACTGGGATCTACTGTAATAATTAATGTTAGAATCTCAGGTGCGATAAAATGAGTTAAAAGTAAAAGAATCAAGGGTATTATGTTACCGTTGATGGGCACTAGTGAGAAACTGATGTTAATGAGTCAGGAAGCCTCTTAGGCCCCAAAGCTACAATAAAACAAAGATTATTGCATATTGTGTATTGAACACATAAAAAAAAAGCTCAGTAACATACAACAAAGAAAATAAGAGTTATACATATGACTATCATTCCCTGGCATAACAAATTTGGGAATTCTTGCAACTGTCATCTTTGAAATCAAACTTTCCAAATTTAAATAACACTTTATAAGCAAACATTTAAAGGAAGCTGACTAGATATAACTCATATTATTTTAAATCATATTAATTGCAATGAAACAGAAATGATAAAATGCCCGAATTCTACAGTGCTTCAGTTCGGACATATTGTAGTTTTATTTATTTTGAGTTTGTGGAGTTTTTCCCCAGTGCTGAATTACAATGTTCTGGATCCTCGTCTTCCACCACTGCACTTGATCTTCTGCCTGTATTTGTCTTAAGCACATATATACATATCTGTACCTTCCTGGATCCGACTGCAGCTTATATAAAAGGCTACACCAAGACTGGTCTTTACAGCATTATTGCACATCTACATTTTGGTTCAGGAAACAGGCGATAAATAGATGTCCAAGAGACTCATGCTGGCGTATGTCCAAGGTCCACAATTTCAAAATTCTTTGATGTATGTTCAAAATCATCCAGCAGCACATTATTCTCAAGTAGTCTATATAATGAAAACAATGTAGATGTAACACAATGAATAGGTAGGTGAAAGTTAACACTGCTAAAACCACATTGCCACTAACACACTGTACAATTTATGGAAAATCGTACTGCATATATATTCAGATAGATTTTTGTCTGCAATGCCTTGGCTGTAATCTGGCGGAGCAGATTTCCTACCCATTATAGATCCTGCCTGAATTATATTTCATGGACTCAAAATCAGGCAGGTTCTATAACAGGTGGGCGATCTGCTCCGCCAGATTATTAGTGTAAACAAAAACTTGCCTCTGTGAGTCCTGTAAATGAGATGAAAAGCATTTTCTATAGAAATGTTATTACCTAGGAAGTCTAAGTAATTTCATTTCATGAAATCTATATTAATGGCTCTCATAGTCAGTACAGAAATACTTCATAAAATGCTGATTATCCAGCACATCCTAGAATGTAAACGTATAGGACTGGGGAATCTTGATGGTGATCTTAGAACTAGTAATGTTACTAGGTAGATGTCTGTGCTTTCTCTCCAGAAAATAGTTTTTAATTCATTATCTAACACACCACCCTCCACCCTCATTCCAGTGACAGTCTTGACAGTGTAACGAGAACACATGTTAATCTATCATCAGATGCTGCAAGGGAATTGGTCAGTCTGGAGCTGGGCAACGATATACAGTCATAGTTGCCTCATAGACTAGAAAAGTAGCAGGAGCACTGCTTTGTTATGAATTTTAGAAATAATTTGTTTTCATTTGGCAAAACATTGGTAGTAGAATTATGATATTAACAATTTGATTAATAACAATACCATTCGCAGTATACTGCTCCTTTAACTATAGACCTCTGTGCATTCATATGAGCAGGTCAGCTTTAGGAATCCCTTTGTTTCTCAATGCAGGAGTTAGATTTACCACTTTATAAGACTGAATGCTGGCGATCCCATTGTAGACCATGAAACTAGCAATGGATCAAAAAAAAATTCTGTCCCATCTTTAGAACGTGCGAACATAAGATGGAATCCTTAGAATCTTTCCCTCGTAGCTCATGATTATGCATTAATGATGTTGAGGGAAGATTTCCTCTGCAACGTCAGGTATATTAAAAAATCATAAACCCATTCAGAATGAACAAATTTACAATTTTGTTACACACAGCAGACAAAGGAAATCGTCCCCATGATGCTTAAATAAACATCAGCCCTGATGTTATAGCCCTGAGTTGATAACTCTGCTAAAATAATAGGCAGGGGAATTTCAGACAAACGCATTTAAGCATTTGTACTTTAGTATCCTACAGCATCATTTCAGGGCATTAGGGACTACTTGATTGAATATCAGGCCAAAGACTGCACTTGAGTCAGATATGTATTTCTGTTTCACTCCAGACAAGCTCAGTATATGACTACAGTAATACAGAGGAAAATAACATTGTATAATATGGGTTGGATCAGGGTCAATTACTCTGTGAAAAGAGTAATATAGAATGGAATCAATAAATGAACTGGGCCACAGCCTTCTCTAGAGACAGTGACTCGACTATGAAGGCTTTCTTCCATCATATATGGGAGTATCACTCTGTTATACATTTGAATTGTCTTCATTTGTAAGATGTGCTGCCTTTAGGCATTTCTGCTACATGGACTTTGAGGCCCAACTTACACATGCAGTCTAAATCTGTTATAATGGGCCTTTTATATACCCAAGGGACAGTGAAACTGCTTACATTTATTACCAATTCATTTTCATATGTAATAATTATTTATTGCTGTGCCCCAAATTCTGAATATTTTGCAAATTTTAAGTAAATGTTTCTGTTTCAAGTAGACAATGCAACACATAGTTCACAGATTGTACATGAGAGTTGAAGTCGTCCTTTACACAGATATGGATATATATGTAGGTCTATATCTATATCCATCTATATTTTGCTATGTATATGTGCATATACACACGCATAAAGATAGATCCGTGTTGTAACCTGAGTCAACTTGGAAAAGTCGGCATCCAATTTACAATGTGCGGTCAACCAAAGCCCAAAAGATCTAAACATCGGGAGAAGGTATGTCCCACTTGGTAGAGGGAATGCATTTCCCGCTTGCTGTTGCAAAGCATATATGCGCATCGAGGTTGAGTATTGCTTTATCTTAGCTGCTGGAGGAATTATGGAAATAATGAAAAATGCAAAGTAGAAAGTTCTTGATACCCAAGGCTATCTGACATAAAACAAAAGGCAGTGAGTGTACATTTATCAAACAGGCATGTTAACTCACTTGAAAATATTATACAGGAGTATGAAGAAAGAATGCTTGAAAGCTAGAATGTTTCTCTAAACCCATTTCCTTTTTAAACTCATTAAGAAATATCCAAGGTGCAGTACACAATAAAAATAGTTTCTCTTTTATTAGACTTTATCAAAAACATTAGTTCATGCCATATTTTTCTGTTTTATGCTGTAAAAAGATTACTCTGGCCTACATTGTCTACTGAATGCGCATGAACATCTATATGCACTACGTATGAATATATATCGCTATATATATTTTATAAATGTTTTAGAGTGGCTTATATATATATATATCGACAAGACGAGCAAAGGTATGGCTGATGATATCACCACTGTTAATTTTAAAAACATTTATTATCATTGGCCTTGTAGAAAAAAACACAAAATTTAAAAAGTAGCCTTGTCTTTTTCTTTAAAATTATATCAACTATTTTATTCCTTAGCTCCTTCATGCATTTAGTGAGATAGAAATGTTATTTTGTTTTACAAACGTCTAGGTCAAAAAGCAACATAGCAAGTTCCCATCCCATTAATATATGTATAACATGCACTCCTCCTAGATAGAGTTAAAACTTACACTACAAAACTTTCTTTGGTCTTAGTAGATATTCTACCTCAACACCATTGAATATTTTTCTTTGCACAGTGGAACCCTACTAAGCTCACTCCTGTTGGTTTAAAAATAAACTAGTGTTGATTATTTGGAGTATTTATTTCAAAAGGCCCCTTTGCTTCTTCCTCTCCTAAAGGTACTGACTCTTGCTGGAATATGGATTGTACAGCTGTTAACCACACTCCATTACCTCTCTGAAATGACCGTTCTTCAGCTGTAACCCTGAACAGAGAGCGTTGGCAGGTTATTCAAACAAGAGGGAGGACATTACTGTTGAGATCCATCCTGTCCAGTCGTAAACTTTCTAAGAAGAGTCAATGGAGAGCACTGGCTGATTACTTTTCCTTTTCTTAGCTCAGGATGCCCCTGAGATCAGTCACCCCGTCTGAGATCAGCTATCACTGAAACTGATCTGTATGATTCTACAACACACTAGGGAGTTTGCTTATCCCCTAAATCATTAGGAAATGTCAATTGCATTTGATTATTTATTAGCAGATTGTTTCCTCTTTTTCTGGTTAATGTAACTTCTTTCAAAGCTTCTCAAGGTTCCACTGTGCATGCATGATACTTTAGTCAGAAATGAAAAGAGTAATTGAGAGCTGAATCAGAAAAGAAAGAGGGCATTTGACAGTATGAGTAAATATGGACAGTGGAGTCCTTGTTTATGAATAGTCTTTATCAAAAATCAATTGATACTGACCGCTGGACAGCCTTATCATTTCTGGATAGCCTGTGACTTGTAGTCGGGACTTCTTCGATTTCATCAATATCACATGCATCCACTGCGTCCTGTGAGTAGCTGTGCTTCATGACTAGGATACTCCGCCTGCTTAAAGACTGGACGCTGGGCTTCACTGGCTGTGGCTGTATTTCTGAGAGGATGGTGGCATCACGGGTGCTGAGGTTACTACGGCTACCTTTAATGCTGGATATCTGGGAACCACAGTGATGGTCATGAATGCATTTAGAAGATGATCGCCTCAGTTTATGGTAATTCTCAAAGTCATCTACAATGTCCCCTAGATCAGCTGCGGCCCCTTTTCCTTTAAGTGAACAGAGTTCATAGTGTGTGGGCTCAAAGACCTCCTGAAAAACTGTTTGGTCAAAGTCTGGTTTTCTTTGGATGAATTTTTTGCGCGGCTGTTTGATCTGAACTATAACAGAGATAACAATGAGAATAATCACAATGAAAGATGTGATCCCGATTATAGTCCCACTGGTGTTGGTAAGCTGGTCCAGCAGGTTAGCCTTTCTTTTCTCTGTATGAGAGAGAAAAAAGTGAAATTATTACAATTTTTAATTCAGAATTCAATAATATAAGCTTGACTTAAAGCTGCAGAATCCCTTTCTTGGGCCTAAACTCATAATTACATTAAATTACATAGAATTTATAGCACAGGAACAGGCCATTCGGCCCAACTGGTCTCTGCTGCTGCTTATGGTCCACACGAGCCTACTCCCTTCCCTTTTCATTTAACCCTATCAGCATATCCTTTTATTCCTTTCTCCCTCATGTGTTTATCGAGCTTCCCCTTAAATGCATCTATCCTATTTGCCTCAACTACTCCTTGCGGTAGTGAGTTCCACACTCTAACCACTCACTGGGAAAGAAGTTTCTCCCAAATTCCCTATTGCATTTATTAGTGACAGTCTTATATTTATGGTCCCTAGCTTTGGCCTCCCCCCACAAGTGGAAACATCTTCTCTACATCTACCCCATCAAACTCCTTTCATAATCTTAAAGACCTCTATCAGAGCAGCCCTCAGCCTTTTCTTTTCTAGAGAAAAGAGCCACAGCCTGTTCAGCCTTTCCTGACAGGTGTAACCTCTCAGTTCTAGTGTCATCCCTTGTGATATTTGCGAACCCAGTAACATTTCCTCCTTCTCCTGGAGATCACCATCTTCTGCGAGCTATTGGCTATAAAATCTCATGGTCCCGCAACCCAACATTCAGCATCTGGAGTCATTTTGTTTCAACCACATCGAGCTACAGTTGATTTGGCATATTCACAGCCTCTTATTCAACTTAGACTTAACATATCATTGAAAAAAACACCTGTAGATCTTAAAGATCCCATTGCACTATTAATGATATCAATAAAAATGTACCAACAATTACGGCCCACTTAAGATCAACTGTACTGGCTCAATTCCACTTCAAAGAAATCAATTACCATTCAATCCACAGTAGTGTAACATATCATTATTATTAAAACAATTCTGGGAGGTCAACTTTTTAAAGCTTGAGCTTCATTCCAGGGATGTTTAAGACGGCTGCACATCAAATTTTTAGCTCAAGGAAATGGAATGTGCTATAATTTGGAACATTCCTTGATAATTTATTATGTTTGTTAGCTTTATAAACAAGATATTATGAACTTGTTAAAACTAATGTATCTAAGAAAGTATCAGGCGATATCTTTTCACATTTACAAACTGGGTCTGAATCCAGACTGATAGACTCCAAAAGTCCTTTATCTACTGCCTTATAGGGATTATTTGTGAAAAGAACTTAGAAAGTCTCCAAGCAATTTGCTGGTGGGCACAGGTCCACAGCACTAAGCCACCTAGAATTCGGCATCAATGAACACCACAGGGTAAATTTTACACTGCCTGCAGGCTTTACACAAGGATGGCACATAGCAGAAAATCATGTAAACACTGAATCACGGATCTAATGAAATCGATGAATGGAAAATTTCGAGCACTGTGCCTGCAACTTTCCAATATGCACCAGTCGGATTTGAGACCCTATTGATGATGTAGGGTCTTGAGAAATTTACCCTTGTATTCGTAGCCTGACTCAGAAAAGTAAAAAGGTGCTGTAAGGAGAAATAGAAATGTCACAATGGTACAGTAGTGGGTGGACTTCTGAGGTTTGGACTAAAGGACATTGCTTGCACTACGTAAAGAGTTTTTGACTATCTAAGTTGTGCTATATCTGACCTGAGAATGCTTAATGCTGGTTCTAGGTACAAAACATGGAAAATATTCCATTCACTAATATTGAGCTCATTCATCCTGATGAACCATCTTCAATATTTTATATGTAAGTGGGCCAAAATTATTTGGCTGTTCTGGCAGAGTTTTGGACTTTTCCTAGAATTTGCTGTGACCTTGTTTGTAAAGAAAGTCTCTGTACATCCCCAAAATAGGCCACTGACAGATAAGGGGTGAGGCCAAGTCTGGGAATTCCCTGTGCTGGGAGTCCCAGCTTTATAGGGATCTAGTGTACGTTTGAAGATCATTATGCCATGTGAGACGAGAAGTACCAGCTTCCTGATGAGATCATCACTTGGCCCCTCAAAGAGATGGAAGGGGCAATTTTTTAGACATCTTTTGTGGGCACCCTTGGCACAGAGGGCTGATGGCGGCATAGGCTGGCATTACTGGAGGGAGGTGGCACATTATACCCCTGCTGCCCAGCCACCCGTGCCTCCTGGGGCAGGCAGATGCGCACTATGCTCCCTTAGTGGTATGGGTGCTTGCTGGCCTCATTCAAATTGGGTAATCCCCCACTAACCCCAACTACTCAGACAGGGCCAGTGGCAGAAGTCACTGCTAGATGCGATCTGGACGTAACTACTTGGATTGCGTACCCATAAAATGTTAGCCCGAATTCTTTTAGCACATTTGTCTCTGCCAATTTGAAATGGAAACAGTTTCCACTTGGAAACTATCACCTACATGAATGTCATTTACTCCAGATGTTTTTCTGTGAAAAGATTTGTGCTTTAGGAGGATAGTAGCAGACTTCAGGAGTATATAGAGTGGTGAAATGAGCAGACACATGGCAGATGAAATTTAATGCAGGGGAAGTGAGAGGTGATATATTTCAGCAGGAAAAATGAGGAGAGGTAATATAAATTAAATGGTACAATTTTAAAGCGGCTGCAGGAACAGAGGGACTTGAAGGTTTACATACAAAAATCTTTGAAGGTGGCAGGCCAAGTTGATAAGGCTGTTAAAAAATTATATGGGGTCCTTGACTATATAAATAGAGGCATACAGTACAAAAGCAATGAAGTTATGGTAAAGCTTTATAAATCAGTGGTTAGACCTCAACTAGAGTATTGTGTCCAATTCTGGGCACCACACTTCAGGAAGAATGTCGATGTGTTGGAGAGGGTGCAGAAAAGATTTACCAAAATGGTACCAGAGGTGTGGGACCCCAGTTATGTGAAGAGACTGGAGAAGCTTGGATTGTTCTCCGTAGAGTAGAGTAGGTTAAGGGGACATTTAATAGAGGTGTTGAAACTTATGAAGGGTTTTGATAGACCAGATAGGGAGAAACTATTGCCACTGGCAGGATGGACCCAGATTTAAGATAATCGCTACAAAATGACAGATGGGCAGATGAGGAGAAATATTTTTACGCAGCAAATTGTTATGTTTTAGAATGCACAACCTGAAAGGATGGTGGAAGCAGATTCAATAGTAACTTTCAGAAGGAAATTGGATATATATTTGAAAAGGAGAAATTTGCAAGGCAATGGGGAAACAGCAAGGGAGTGGGGCTAATTGGATAGCTCTTCAAAGAGTCTGCACAGACACAATGGGTCGAATGGTCTCCTTCTGTGCTGTATGATTTAATGGACTTTGTAATTTACTTTATTCTCCACTGACTCATTCTGAGTACAGTTAAATCATTGGCCATTATCTAAACTCATCTTGATGATTGTCAAACAAAGGGCTGCAATCTTAAAGGTATTAGTTATAGTTAGAGGATAACAAATGGGAAAAAGTAGGATTATATGGAAGTAAAAACAGACAAAACAATGGGCTGAAGGTTATATTTGATTTCAACAACCAAATGCTTTTAATGTGTCAGATTCGCAATCACTTATTTTATTGATAATATATACTGGTATAGTGTACAAGCGGGAATATCTATAAATTATTTTTTAAATGCTCACATTGCTAACCTTTGGTGACCTGGGGCTATATTTTCCTCTGTTCAGGAAAAATGGGCTTAAAGTTTTACTTTTCTTGCTGAGGATCTGATCCATTAACGGGACTGTGGAACCAGTAGCCAAGCACAATGCACCTATTACAATGATCCCTTAAATCTTCTCAAACAACTGGTGAGTCACTTAACCAGTATAAATTTTGGAAAGTTCATTGATCCAGCTGTGAAGTGCTAAATGGCCAAACAAAACTTGCGCAAATTCCAAATTACCCAGGAGGCACTGCACATCCAGGCATGCATTCACTGTTTTATGAGTGTTCACAGCTCCCTTACAATTAACCATATAATTCTAGTCCCCACAAACACATTTGTCATAGTTTTAATACAAAAATGTACAACTTGAAGGCTCATCTTTTGGGAAAGAAAACATAGATTTTCTGAGTGGGTTCACCGAGTTTACTTTTGTAAATCCCAACCAGAAAACTGGGCAGAGTTCCATAACGCCAGACCTTTACCCACTTTATGCATTGTGCATATATCCAGGGAGAGGAGAAAAAAGAGGCCAGGAAATGCTCAGAGGAAATAGCTGGGAATTTCATTAAAATATTTAAAGGCAGTGAATGTCCTGCATACAACTTCCCAATGTTCATACCTGCGTGATGCTCAGTAATGTTTATGCCCTTGATAATTGGGCATCAAGGGTTGCTAGGGAATCAGTTGTAATGGTGAGGTTATTTGAAGAACACAGAAGTAAATTGATCGAGGAGTTTTACAGTCATTTCTGGTTTGTTTTTTTGCTGCCGCTTATGTTTAGAGGAGGCTTTGTGCCAATTACTCCACTGCGTCCTTTATCCCCCCCCCCCCACTGCAGCTTCTTTACTGACACCAATGGGTTTCCCATCAGGAATCCCCTAACTGAGGTGTTTGGAGGAAGAAGAGGAATAGTAACAGAAGGATGCCAAGCCGTTCAGGCTGTATCGAAGTGTTCAATGCCAAGCTCACGATATCTTTGGGCCCACAGCTACAGACAGCACGGGGGTGAATCGCTACAGAGGTTCTCCTGTTTGTCCGCCATAACTTTGGTGGAAGAACCCCAGAAAAACGGCATAAATACTGCTTAGGCCATTTTTGCACCTCCCTTCTGCTGAAGTTATGGCAGACGAGCAGGGGAGCCCCCGTGCGAAAGTGACCTGCACTGCAATTTTCTGCTCTTGCTGCTACTGTACTCCCTGCACATATTCAAATCTGCACCAAAGCTATGCATAATTCTGATAATGAGCTGGCCGTGAAAAATTAGGCAACAACAGTACACTTCACTATGGGTTAGTGTAATAGCCGTTTCAATATATGGACCCACATCACATTGGCATCTAATGACAGTAGAATTTTACAAGTTTAACGGACTGCTGTCTGATCAATTTTGTAGCACTGATCAAGTAAGCAGGGGATGGAAAATGGGATGACAATCCATAACACCAGATCTTGGCCAACTTTTGTTGCTGTCACTTCCAGGTGCCCACCCATCAAATGATGAACGGTGCATTCAAATGAGGTGGTGATTGCATGGTGACATCATGGCCTGGATTCGCCTCCTGTTGGTGGGTTTGCAGCAGGGTGATCCAAACACCCACCAATGTGAATCTGCTGCTAATCCGCCACGATTTCCTCCCAGATCACTTATTAGCCATGCAGAGTGGTTTGGAAGCCAGAAGACTGCCCTTCATTAGCTTACTGCCACTTGGAAGGAGGTAAATACAATTCTGGTGCAGCCAGTAAAAGGCCAAATCTAGTTACACGCATCTTCAAAACACTGCAGGAATTTTCTCACAATCTGCAGAACACGCAGAGGACTGACAGCCTGGGAAAATGCTGCAGCATCAAAATGCCAGGAAGAACATCTAAGGACATTTGTGGTATCTGGAGTGGCAGCTACCAAAGCTTCAATCGATGCTTTGAAAGAACACCTTCACAGGGTTCCCAAGACTTCATTAGGCTCTCAAATCTGTCTCTATGGCAGCAGTCGGAGCATCCACGGACGAAGCACAGACTACCTTTAGGGCTTCTTCCAATGGCCCTGAAGCTGTCACATTTTCCAGAGTGGACTGCTGTACTGTAAGTCTTCCAACATTTTACCATACATGCAGGTGATGGACTTCTCCATTGACCTCAGCATCTGCACCACACTATTTGACATATTTCCCAGTATTTGCACACATGCTTGGTATCTTGCAAGCATCTGTTTTTTAAAAGCAAGAGATCTGGATTCGCAAACTCTTCAGATGAGAGGCAACATCTCCTGACACCTGGTTCATCAATGTCTTCCTGCTCGTCTTTCACTCCCAGCTGCTTTGTCTCACTCATGCTCTGTACATCACTCAGTACACTTCTGCCTAGTTCACTTTCTAATTTCTTACGTTTAGATGGTCATGAAATTCCTTGGGGCTACCAACAATCTGCCATCGTAATTTCAACAGGAGACCAGTAGAAACCCCATAGAAATGGCATACAAGAGAGACCTGGGGGTGCACATACACAAATCTTTGAAGGAGGCAGGACAAGTTGAGAGGGTTCTTAAAAAAGCATATGGGATCCTGGGCTTTATTAATAGAGGCATAGAGTACAAAAGCAAGGAAATTATGCTAAACCTTTATAAAATACTGTTTAGGCTTCAGCTGGAGTAATGTGTTCAATTCTGGGCACCACACTTTAGGAAGGATGTCAAGGCCTTAGAGAGAGTGCAGAAGAGATTTATTAGAATGGTGCCAGGGATGAGGGATTTCAGTTATGTGGAGAGACTGGAGAAGCTGGGGTTGTTCTCCTTAGAACTGAGGACGTTAAGGGGAGATTTGATAGAGGTGTTCAAAATCATGAACGGTTTTGACAGAGTAAATAAGGAGAAACTGTTTCCAGTGGCAGAAGGGTCAGTAACCAGAGGACACAGATTTAAGATGATCAGCAAGAGAGCCAGAGGCGACATGAGGGAACATTTTTTTACACAGTGAGTTGTAATGATCTGGAATGCACTGCCTGAAAGGTGGTGGAAGCAGATTTAACAGTAACTTTCAAAAGGGAATTAGATAAATACTTGAAAGGAAAAAATTTACAGGACTCTGTGGAAAGAGCAGGGGAATGGGACTAATTGGATAGCTCTTTCAAAGAGCTGGAACAGGCCCGATGGGCTGAATGGCCTCCTCCTGTGCTATACCTACATGATACTATGATGATAAGGTAGTCTTCACCGAGTTATGCTGTCCTCTCGGGCTTTTACTAGTCTCCCACTGAAATTACGATGAGAGACCAGCAGCAGCTCTACAGAACTTCAAAACCAATGGGGGGAATTTTAACCACCCCCCACCCCCCCACAACGGGTGGAAGAGGGTCGGGGTGGGGGAAGGGGTTAAATTAGTAAAAATGTTTAACCTGACCCCAACCCACCATGAATGTGTCTACTTCCGGTCTAACCACGGTGGGTTTGGGGCCGTCCGAGTAATCCGCACTGGAGAGGCGGGTTCATCATTCTAATATTTAAATGAGTCTGCGTTCCTCAGATTTTGGGAGCCATTTGAATTTAACGGCTGCGGGCCGGGTTTCCCGGGGCTCGAGGAACCCGGCAGCTGAAGAGAGTCGAGATCTGCCAGATCCATCAGTTAAGGGCTTTTCCAGCACCGCTTGAGGGCCAGGAGGAGGAAGAGTGCTATTCCCCCGCCGCTCAAGCAAACCCTCTGCTGCAATCTCTCCATCGTTACTATTGACCGACTCCCCCGCAATCTTCAGACATGCCCTCGCGATCTCTCCCCCTGCGCTCTCTCTCCTCGCCCCGGCGATCTTTCCCTCCCTTTCTTGGGAAGGATAGAGTGACGGACTGAAGTACTAACTGGGTTAGATGCACTTGTTCCTCATTTTTGTGTTCTTCCTCTTCTGAAAAAGTGGCAGAAAGATTAGAATGGATTGCTGAGGAAGAGTTCACAGGGTCGATATTAATCCCCCCACGCAGGTGAGGGTCGGAATTGGTGGGGGGAGGGTAAAAAATTTTAAATCGCAAAACGCGTTCACGGGATGTGGGCGTCGCTGGCGAGGCCGACATTTATTGCCCATCCCTAATTGCCCTTGAGAAGGTGGTGGTGAGCCGCCTTCTTGAACCGCTGCAGTCCGTGTGGTGACGGTTCTCCCACAGTGCTGTTAGGAAGGGAGTTCCAGGATTTTGACCCAGTGACAATGAAGGAATGACGATATATTTCCAAGTCGGGATGGTGTGTGACTTGGAGGGGAACGTGCAGGTTGTGTTGTTCCCATGTGCCTGCTGCTCTTGTCCTTCTAGGTGGTAGAGGTCGTGGGTTTGGGAGGTGCTGTCGAAGAAGCCTTGGCGAGTTGCTGCAGTGCATCCTGTGGATTGGACACACTGCAGCCACAGTGCGCCAGTGGTGAAGGGAGTGAATGTTTAGGGTGGCGGATGGGGTGACAATCAAGCGGGCTGCTTTGTCCTGGATTGTATTGAGCTTCTTGAGTGTTGTTGGAACTGCACTTCCGCGACTTCCGTCATTTTTACGCCAGCAGGTAATATGGCATGCCTTTATCCCGTTTTAGAGAGACAGGACACTTCATTATAATAATTAAGTCAGGCTCCCACATTGCAGTAAGGAGTTTGATTTAAATTTAACTGTTGCCGGCCGGGTTTTCCAGAGCTTAGGAAACCCGGCAGCTAAATGGAGCGGGGTGCAGTAGGAAGAGAAGGTAGAGAAGCAGACTATCATCTTATATATGCAGCTAGTACCTGCCTTCCTGATTCCTCATCTCTAACACCCTATATGGCCTCCAATCCCAAGATCTGCAAAGCTTCCTCCTCATGCAGGATGAGATGGCAAAGGTTTGGAGATTCATCACCTGCTGCTTTCTCTCTCTGCTCTTATGAGCTATCTTCTCCTTTAAAAAGAATGCAAAGAGAGAGATACCATTGGTTGCCATGAGATACAGAAAAAACCTAACTATCACCATGCATCCCATCATGGTTGTGATCAGAGGTGCATGCACTGAGAAATTAGATTTCATGTGGGGCCTTTAGTGGGATTTGTTTCATGTCAGGCTATAAGTGAAGGAACCCTTCCAAGTTGTTCGACATAAATATGATGAAGGTCTTAGATAAGCTATAAAAAGCCCAAAACAAATCAATCCCCGCGATAGCTAGTATTTATCCCAAAAGAACAAGAGATATTAAGACGAATTGTGAGGCATTGGCAGTCATCATGAGGGAATCACATGACACGGGGGGGGAGGGGTTACCAGCACATTGGAAACAGGCTTATGTGGTTTCTTTTTTCAAAATGGTGACAAATCAGAGACAAGCAGCTACAGACCCATTAGTCTTACTTCCATTCCATGTAAAATTATGGAATTGATTATCAGTGTTATCTGTATCATAATAATCTAGTACACAGCAGTCAACATGGAGTCAGACAGGAAATATCTTGCTTTGACTTTTTTTGAGGCAGTGCCACGCCAAGAGACTATATTGAGGTGCATCTAGACTTCCAAAAAGCATTTGTCAATGTTCCACAAGAAAGGCTATTAGTTCAACACAAAGCTGTAGGGATTTAGGATCAATCTTGAGAATGAATAAGAAATTGGCTGAAGCATAGAAAACAACAGGAACTTGTTACAGGGGTAATGTCAGGGAGGGGGGAGAAAGTGCTGTGTGTGATGTCTCAGGCATTGGTATTGTGACCACTAATGTTTCTAATTCACATCAGTGACCTGGATTTAGAAACTCAATGCAAATTGGTTACATTTGCAGATGATACCAAATTAGGTAGAGCAATCAGAAATTACTAAAACAAAAAAGGTTAGAAACAAGACAACAAAGGAGTTGCTTAAAGGTATATACCTCAATGCAAGGAGTATAGTGAATAAGGCAGATGAGCTGAGGGCACAGATAGACACGTGGAAGTATGATATCTTAGCTATTACACAAACATGGCCTAAACAGGGGCAGCAATGGCAGCTCAACGTTCCTGGTTACAGGGTTTTCAGACGAGATAGAGAGGGGGATAAAAAAGGAGGGGGGGTGTGGCAATATTGGCTAAAGAAACAATTAAAGCTGTGAGGAGGGATGATATGTTAGAAGGATCATCAAATGAGGCCATATGAGTTGAGCTAAAGAACAAAAAAGGGGCAGTCGCACTGCTGGGAGTGTACTATAGACCCCCAAACAGTCAGAGGGAGATAGAAGAGCAAATATGTAGGCAAATTTCTGAGAAATGCAAAAACAATAGGGCAATAATATTAGGGAATTTCAACTATCCTAATATTAACTGGGATACAATCAGTGCAAAAGGAATAGAGGGTGCAGAATTCTTAAATTGCATTCAGGAGAACTTTCTTAGCCAGTACGTAGCAAGCCCAAGAAGAGGGGGGAGGGGGGCAGTTCTGGATTTCATTTTAGGGAATGAAGCTGGGCAGGTGGATGGAGAATCAGTGGGAGAGCATTTTGCTGGTAGTGATCATAATTCAGTTAGATTTAGCGTAGTTGTGGAAAAGGACAGAGATAGAAAAGGAGAAAAAGTTCTAAATTGAGGAAAGGCCAATTTTATTAAGCCAAGAAGTGATTTGGCAAAAGTGGACTGGAAACAGCTACTTGAAGATAAATTAGTGTCAGAGCAGTGGGAGGCATTCAAGGGGGAGATTCAAGGAGTTCAGAGTAAACATGTTCCCACAAATTGCCAAATCTAGAGCCCTCTGCATGACAAGGAGCATACAGGGTAAGATAAGGGAAAAAAGGAAAGCTTATGTCAGATACCAAGAGCTCAATACTGCAGAAAGCCTAGAGGAGTATAGAAAGTGCAGGGGTGAAATTAAAAAGAAAATTAGGAAAGCAAAGAGAGGGCATGAAAAAATACTGACAAGTAAAATTAAGGAAAACCCTAAAATGTTTTATAACATAAAGAGCAAGAGGATAACTAAGGAAAGAGTAGGGCCTATTAGAGACCAATAAGGTAACCTATGTGTGGAGGCAGAAGATGTGCGTATGGTCCTTAATGACAATTTTGCGTCTGTCTTCACAAAAGAGGGGGACGATGCAGAGATTGTAGTTAAGGAGGAGGAGTGTGAAATATTAGATGGGATAAACATAGTGAGAGAGGAAGTATTAAGAGGGTTAGCATCTTTGAAAGTAGATAAATCACCATGTCCAGATGAAATGTATCCCAGACTGCTAAGAGAAGCAAGGGAGGAAATAGCGGAGGCTCTGACCATCATTTTCCAATCTTCACTGGTTACAGCAGTGATGCTGGAGGATTGGAGGACTGCTAACGTTATACCATTGTTCAAAAAGGGAGATAGAGATAGACTGAGTAATTACAGGCCAGTCAGTCTAACCTCGATGGTGGTCAAATTATTGGAATCAATACTGAGGAACAGCATAAATCGTCATTTAGAAAGGCACAGGTTAATCAAGGACAGTCAGCATGGACTTGTTAAGGGAAGGTCGTGACTGACTAGCTTGATTGAATTTTTTGAGCAGGTAACTAGGAGGATTGATGAGGGTAACACGTTTGATGTAGTGTACATGGATTTTAGCAAGGCTTTTGACAAGGTTCCACATGGCAAACTGGTCAAAAAAGTAAAAGCCCTAAGATCCAAGGGAAAGTGGCTAGTTGGATCCAAAATTGGCTCAGTGGCAGGAAGTAAAGGGTAATATTGACGAGTGTTTTTGCGACGAGAATGCTGTTTCCATTGGGGTCCCACAAGGCTCAGTACTAGGTCCCTTGCTTTTTATGGTATATATTAATGATTTGGACTTGAATGTGGGGGGCTTGATCAAGAAGTTTGCAGATGATACAAAAATTGTCCGTGTGGTTGATAGTGAGGAGGAAAGCTGTTGACTGCAAGAAGATATCAATGGACTGGTCAGGTGGGCAGAAAAGTGGCAAATGGAATTCAATCCAGAGAAGAGTGAGGTAATGCATTTGGGGAGGGCGAACTAGACAAGGGAGTACACAATAAATGGGAGGATACTGAAAGGTGTAGAGGAACAAAGGGATCTTGGAGTGCATGTCCACAGATCCCTGAAGGTAGCAGGACAGGTAGATAAGGTGGTTAAAAAGGCATACGGGATACTTTCCTTTATTAGCTGAGGCACAGAATATAAGAGCAGGGAGGTTATGCTGGAACTGTATAAAACACTAGTTAGGCCACAGTTTGAGTACTGTGTACAGTGCTGGTCACCACATTACAGGAAAGAAGTGATTGCACTAAAGAGGGACAGAGGAGGTTTACGAGGATGTTTCCAGGACTGGAGAATTTTAGCTATGAGGAAAGATTGGATAGGCTGGGGTTGTTTTCTTTGGATCAAAGGAGGCTGAGGGGAGATTTAATTGAGGTATATAAAATTATGACGAGACTAGATAGAGTGGATAGGGAGGACCTATTTCCCTTAGCAGAGGGGTCAGTGACCAGGGGGCATAGATTTAGAGTAATTGGTAGAAGGATTAGATGGGAGCCGAGGAGAAATTTTTTCACCCGAGGGTGTTAGGGGTCAAGAAATCACTGCCTGAAAGGATGGTAGAGGCAGAAACCCTCAACTCATTTCAAAAGTACTTGGATGTGCACTTGAAGTGCCGTAACCTACAGGGCTACGGACCAAGTGCTGGAAAGTGAGATTAAGCTGGATAGCTCTTTTTTAGCCGGCACGGATACGATGGGCCGAATGGCTTCCTTCTGTGCTGTAACTTTCTATGATTCTATGATTCTATGATTACAAAATGAGTTGAAAAATAGGTAAGTGGGCATAACGAATGGTATATGAAATTTAATGTGGATGTGTAAAATACTGCTCAAATGAATCAAAAATGGACAACAGGCATATTCTGTGAATGGTGTTGAAATAATTAAGGATGAAGTTGAAAAAATGCTCAACATGGTTAAGCACAGCAGAGCAGCAATCAACAGAGTTAACAGGACATTAATAGCTAAACCAGTCAGATAAAGTGATTCTGAAACTCTGGTCAGACTGCACCTTAAGTACGGAGTCCAGTTCTAATCATTGAGATACAGGGGAGACAATCAAGGACTGAATGCAGTGTAGAGGAGAACCACAGGGCTGATTCCTCATATTAGAGGACTGAACTATGTGAATAGATTTGAGAAACTTAGGCTTTTCAGCCTTAAAAGGTTGTGACACTGAGGTAATCTTATTGAGGTATATAAGATAGTTGGAGAAGGTAAATTCGGAAAATTACTTAAAGCTAAATTGCAAGAGTATACCAGGCTAAAACTAGTGAAAGGCAAATTTAGGATTGATATTAAGATGTTCTTCTTCACACAAATAATGATCGGTACAAAGAACGGACTTCCAGATAGAGCAATGCAGATGAAAACCCTGGATTAGGTTAACAAATATTTGAATACCACAATGGTCTTTCTAGATGGATGAACTAAGATGAGCCAAGTGGCTTTCCTCATTCATAATTATCTAGTGATCTTGTGAAGGCTGGGGGTGTAAAGGGCAATATGTTGTCTCCTGGACATTAATGGTAAGGAATTCAAACACTTTAATAGTGTATCAGAGGAGGTCACTGCCAACGACTGAGATGCTTAATACAGTGCATCCTTGGAAGGTGCAGTTGACTCCTCTCACCTTGTTTTCTCTGATAAAGCCATTAAACCTTTTCTGGCACTGAGCAGCCGTGCTTTGGATGGTTGAATTGGCACTCATTTGCCCTGGCCATCTCCTGGCATTGTTGATGTCCTGTTGTCCTTATAGGGTTGTCGATCTGCGTCTCCCTCTTCTGCCTGACTTCAAATAGA
Organism: Heptranchias perlo; assembly: GCF_035084215.1. Classification (NCBI taxonomy): domain Eukaryota; kingdom Metazoa; phylum Chordata; class Chondrichthyes; order Hexanchiformes; family Hexanchidae; genus Heptranchias; species Heptranchias perlo. The sequence continues at coordinate 109,429,988 of NC_090327.1, forward strand.
TTCATTTCCACAGCTTAATCTGTGAACCTGGGGGTTCTGGACCCTGCTACAAGCCTCACAGTCCTGACATTCTTGAAGTAAGAAACTTGCTATTGTGCACGTAAAACAATCTTAGCTGGCATTGCCTTATGCCAATATCTTGTCAAGTTCTGCTCAGTTGTCACGATTGGGACAGGGTGGTAAGAATGGTTTGGGACCTGAAAGTGGAACTGGTTGGTGTATAGTAATTGTGTAACTCATGTTAACCATGTAAGAAAGATTCCATCCAAAGACAGCAGTGAGAAAATAAAAGCTGCCAAAGACACCAATAAATATGGCATTAGGAAGTTGCACCTGAACCTATGTACATGTGCTGAATAATCTGATTAATATTTCTTTATTACACCAGCACTGATTTGCATTTCCTTGCCTTTTTCTCTGTCTTTCAAATGTTCACTTTTACTTTGCTCCCCCATCCCCTACAATATGTAAAGTAAATACTCACCCAGTCTGGTCTAAGAGACCAACTGTTGCTTTGCAACATATTTCCCTGCACATTCGAGGCCCCTACTGGTAACATCCCAGCACATGTACAGAGTTTAGAGCTACTCTGCACTGAATATAGAGACTAATCAAAACTAAAAAAACAATAGTCCCATAGGCCCCTGCTCCTTTCTTCTGTCACTCTATTCCCCCACATGAACTGAACTTAATTCAGGGCATTTCAAATTGCCCTCTACCCATTATATATGGGCTTGTACTATTGACTTTTGTGACAGATGGGGGATACTTCAAAATCTTCCTGTTCTTTAAACTCTCAGGGGTAGACATTGATCTTGGGCAGTGGCACAAAGCGAGAGGCATCACATCAACCACCCGTTATATGTTCCATCCGATATTCAATTCTATTGAACACCCCAAGGCGAATGTCTACCTCACTAACTCAGGTCTGACTTTGACATTTTCAATTTGATTGAGGACAGTTGTGGAAAATGGCATGAGTTTCTCATTAATAACCTTAATGAGGCTTTAACAAGCAGACAATGCCTTCTCTCAAAAGTTTTTGCCCACATTTATTAAGCGATCTTTACATAGATAATTCTCCAAACGACTGACAAATACAGATGAACTGTCTGCCAACGCTTTCCACAAATATTTCACCGCTGTTTTACTCACATCTACTTTTTTTTATAACTATTATGAAACAGAGGAAAATACGGCCCTCTAAATTTCTGTGACATCATCACTACTGCTTTCAAGTTATGGGACTAAAACATTTGGTATAAAACATTACTTAGGAGTTTACACGTGTGGGATAAGTTTATACATAACATAAAGAATAAACCTTTGTTAAAACAATGTTAATTAGAATGACATGGGGCAGAACAGTTCATTTAAATTCCTGATATAGTAAATCTGATTGATAAAAGATCATAAATGTTGAAATCCAACCTATTTCCTTGGTTTGGAATATTTCTCAAAATGCATGGCAGACTCCTGGTGAGATTCTTGCCACTAAGAGGGAGCCCATCAGTGTGAGGGTGGGAAGTCTTGGAGTAAGATGCCACTGCATCACCAGATGAATTGGTGAGAGACCTTAAAGGAGTAGAAGTGCCCCAAAGATCAGATCTGTTGTCCAACTGAAGGCTTTGGACCTTCAGCAGGTTAATGTTTGGGACTGAAGAGGGATAGGACAGCACTACATTGTGCTCTCCCTCCATGGGCAAACATCAAGGCCTTTTTTGTTTAATTCATTCACAGGATGCAGGCATCGCTGGCAGGGCCAGCATTTATTGCCCATCACTAGTTGACCTTGAGAAGATAGTGATGACACTTCTTCTTGAATTGTTGCAGTCCGTGTGGCTAAGATACTCCCACAATGCTGTTAGGTAGAGAGTTCCAAGATTTTGAACCAGCAACGATGAAGGAACAGTGATATATTTCCAAGTCAGGATGGTGTGTGACTTGGAGGGGAATGTGCAGGTGGTGGTGTTCCCATGCAACCTCTGCCCTTGTCCTTCTAGGTGGTGGAGGCTGTGGGTTTGGGAGGTGCTGTCAAACAAGCCACGGTGAGCTGCTGCAGTGCATCCTATAAGTAATACACACTGCAGCCATGGTGCACTGGTGGTGGAGGGAATGTTTGAGGTGGGGTTTGGGCTGCCGATCAAGCAGACTGCTTTGTCCTGGATGGTGTTGAGCTTCTTGAGTGTCGTTGAAGCTGCACCCATCCAGGCAAGTGGAGAATATTCCATCACACACCTGACTTGTGCCTTGTCGGTGGTGGAGAGGCTTTATGGCCACTTCCTGGAACCTTCGGCCACCCTCCATATGGTGGCTCTAGGAAGTGATGGTAAGTGGGATGGACAGGATCTGACCCCACCACCATGCAGCAGGCAGGGAAGAAGCAGCCAGTGGCAGTCCTGGTGGAAATGTGGGGGAGGGAATTCCTTGTCATGGCAGCAAGGCAGTGGTAGGCCTCACTGCCTGAATTTTCCCTCATGCTCCACTACATTCCCGCCCAATTTCGATTTCAGGCAGAATTAAGAAAGAGGATTCCCCCCAAAAAGTCTGAGCAATAATAATTAAAATGTTGTTTTCAAATGGGAAATGCAGGAGATTTTTGTCCTCCCCTGCTCCGATCTTCATTTAGCCAGAACGGGACCTGTTTCTGAACCACCTTGTACAATCCAAACAATCACTTTTTGAAAAGCTCCAGCACTGTTTCAGAGTCCAACTTCTAATTTCTTACAGGTCAAACCACATTTGTAACTTTATTTCGCATCCAGTTTTCACACAACCTTGACAATGCTGCAGAAATACACACAAAAATACAGTGTAGAGCTAGACAGAATTCACACAGTACAATCAAAGAGTAACACAAATGTGTCTGTGGAGATTCAAATCAATTTACATGTCTCTACCAACCAATCAATTAATCAAGGAAACAAGCCACTTTGCTCTATAAATCCAGAACCACTGCCTGCTCTTTAGTTAAATGATGCAAACAATTCAGACTTTTTGATGTGCGCCTACAACAAATTGTTCTATCAGCCCTCTCGTGTCAGCTGATCAGCAGATTACCCTGATCAACACCAGAGAGATCTCTCTCGCCAGCGTTTCTTTTTATTTTAACAGTAAGTCAAACAATGCTGCCATTGTAAAAAGCACAACGTGACCCAAAATGGAACTTATGTAGCCAGTGTTGGGTGAGCTGAATATATATTTTTTTAAATGGAGCTTGCATTTAACCAAATTACTGATTATGTTTGCACATTACACAGTCCTTTAAAAGTACATATCTTGCTTGAAGATGGGAGAAGTTGAAAGGGGAAAGAAAAGACACATATTGTGGTGTGACAATTCCTTCATAAAGGAAAAGGAAGAGGCTATTACCTTTACAGCGATTTTCGTCCCAGGGATACACGCAGTTTTGCACGCCATTGCAGACCAATGTGTCATTGATGCACATGTTGCTGTGGCAAAAGAAAGCACTAGCTTCACAGGGGGCTGGAAAAGAAACAGGGATAAACACAAGTAAGTTCAAAGGCATCTATAGGTAGCGAGAGGTGGGACATATGCTGCCCAACAGACACTATCAGTTCTAGCTTGCTGTAGCCCCACTAACCCCCTCTCTGGTTGCAGGCTGAATATTACATTTCCCCATGCCCTCTCCCCGATCGCAAACATGGCCAACGTTTATATGCCCTGTGATGACCACTGTGACTGGGTGGATTCTCCATTTTGAGTTTATTCTTTCATGCCTTCTGGACAAGGTATCCAAACCTTCCATACCAGGAGCAACAGACAGGCCAGATCAAGAAACGGAGACCTCAAACTTGTTTCGAAAACATTTTTTCAATAATAATGATAATGTAATGCCACAACACTGTTAGAAAACCGGCAAAACTAGGTCTTTTAAGTTCTAAAGAACATTAGTCATAGCACAGCAGCTTTGTTTCTTCGGGAACGCTTTTTATCAAATATAACACAAAAAAGATTTTATAATGTAAAATCAACATGCAAGGTTATGTTCAAAAATCAACTAAACCCTAGTATCTCATTTTTAAGAGCAAAATAATTTAATTTGTGCATTACAAATATGAAACAATAATTGTTATGCAGCTGCATCTATGTACAGTCTATTAAACAGGTAGATGTATACGATCCAGTGACACTATTCAAAGAGGACCAGATAGTTCTGTAAATGTTCCAGCCAACATTTCTCTTCCATCACCAAAAACAGACTGGTCTTTCATCTCATTTATTGCTTGTGTGACTTTGCTTTGTACAAATTAGCTGCCATGTTTCACTACATGACAGTGATTGTACTTCAAAACTAAATTAATTTTACGTGAAGAATTTTATGATGCCCTGAAGATGTAATAAGGTGCTATGTAAATGCAAGTACTTTTTTTCATTCCCGAGCCAGATTCCAGCCACTGTCTCAGGCTGAACCAGACTGTTCATAACCTCAGCCTCCTATTTGACCCTGAGCTGTGCTTCTTTCACCCCACCATTGGCTGCTGTGCCTTCAGCTGTCTAGGCCCTAAGCCCTGCAATTCCCTCCCTAAACCTCTCCACCTCTCACTCCTCCTTAAAGACCCTCCTTAAAACCTACCTCTTTAACCAAGCTGTAGGTCATAGAATCATAGAATCATAGAATGATACAGCACAGAAGGAGGCCATTCAGCCCATCATACCTGTTCCGGCTCTTTGAATGAGCTATCCAATTAGTCCCATTCCCTTGCCCTTTCCCCATAGCCCTGAAAATTTTTCCCTTTCAAATATTTATCCAATTCTCTTTTCAAAGTTACTATTCAATCTGCTTCAACAATGTCTTCAGGCAGTGCTTTCCAGATCATAACAACTCGCTGTGTAAGAAAAAACTCATGTTGCCTCTGGTTCTTTTGCCAGATACCTTAAATCTGTGTCCTCTGGTTACTGAGCCTTCTACCACTGGAAGCAGTTTCTCCTTATTTACTCTATCAAAACAGTTCATGATTTTGAACACCTCTATTAAATATACCCCCTGACCTTCTCTGCTCTAAGGAGAGCAACCCCAGCTTCTCCAGTCTCTCCATGTAACTAAAATCCCGCATCCCTTGTACCATTCTAGTAAATCTCTTCTGCACCTTCGCCTTGGTATCTTTCCTAAAGTGTGGTGCCCAGATGCAAACACAATACTCCAGCTGGGGCCTAACCAGTGATTTATAAAGGTATAGCGTACCGCCCTTGCTCTTGTACTCTATGTCTCTCTTTATAGTGCCAAGGATCCCATTTGCTTTTTTAACAGCCTTCTCAACTTGTCCTGCCACCTTCAAAGATTTGTGTACGTATACCCCCAACTCTCACTGTTCCTGCACATCCTTTAAAATTGTACCATTTAGTTTATATTGCCTCTCCTTAATCTTCCTACCAAAATGCATCACTTCACACTTCTCTATGTTAAATTTCATCTGTGCTATGTCTGTTCATTCCACCAGTCTGTCTATGTCCTCCTGAAGTCTGTTACTATCCTCCTCACTTCTTACTACTTTTACGAGTTTCATATCATCTGCAAACTTTGAAATTATGCCCTCTCCAAGTTCAGGTCATTAATATATATCAAAAACAGTGGTCCTAATACTGACCCCTGGGGGACATTACTGAAAACTTCCCTCCAGTCTGAAAAACAACCATTCACTCTGTTTTCTGTCCCTTAACCAATTTCATATCCACACTGCCACTGTCCCTTTAATCTTATGGGCTCCAATTTTGCTAACAAATCTATTATGTGGTGCTTTATCAAACCTCTTTTGAAAGTCCATGTACACATCAACCGCACTACCCTCATCAACCCTCTCAGTTGCTTCATCAAAGAAATCTATCAAGTTAGTCAAACACGATTTACATTTAACAAATTTGTGCTGCCTGTTATTTATTAGCCCATAGTTTTCCAAGTGACAATTAATTTTGTCTCGGATTATTGTCTCAAAAAATTTCCCCTCCACCAATGTTAGGCTGACTGACCTGTAGTTGTCGGGTTTATCCCTCTCCCCTTGTTTGAACAAGGGTATAACATTTGCAATCCTCCAGTCCTCTGGCAGCACTCCCATATCTAAGGAGGATTAGCAGTTGGTGGCCAGAGCCTCCGCAATCTCCATCCACTTCCCTCAGCAACCTAGGATGCATCCCATCCGGACCAGGAGACCTTTTTACTTTGAGCGCTGCCAACCTTTTAAGTGCCTCCTCTTTTTCTATTATTATCCTATCCAATTTCTCTACTACCTCCTCCTTTACTGTGATAGACACCTGTCCCAATGACTCCTTCTTTGGCTCAGTGTAAATTTTTTTTCTGATTGTGCTTGTGTTTTACTACGTTAAAGGCACTATATAAATGCAAGTTGTTGTTGGATAGAATAAAGTTGAAATTGATTAGCGCAGGAGAACGGGCACACGGGGATCGCGATGCACGATTAACCCTGTTGATAGTGACGTAGGCAGCACATAAGATCCGTGCTGTCTGCTAATTAAAATAATTGTCATGTGCAGCCAACGCTACCTGCGCTGATCATTGGTTGCACGGATGAGGAGGGGGCCTGATATCGGAAGTCTACAACATTACTTAAAGGCAGCCAGCACCTCTTTAAAGGCGAGGTGCATTGTGGCTGCAACTACCATTGGAAATGGTTTGTGAGCTGAACTAGATGAAGGTGGGAGAGAGCGGGCATCAAGGTTCTCAGATGCTACACTGGGGGCCTTGGTGCAGAAGGTAGAGAGGAGGAAGGACATCTTGTATTCCCCGGGGGGGGGGGGTTTGCCTTTCAGGCACCTGATGCGCAGGAAGTGGGAGGAGGTTGCAGAATGCGAGGAGCATGGCTCCTAGGACATGGATGCAGTGCCGCTAGAAGTTTAATTCTTCAAATGGCATTTCCTAACAGCTCAACTGTTGAATTCACAGCACTCCCATCCCCCACCAACCTACAATCTGTACAAGGCCCCAAACACTCCTTCCAGTTGAAACAGCAATTTACTTGTGCTTCTTTCAGTTTAGTATTCTGTATTCACTCTACATTGGGGAGACCAAACGTACATTGAGTGATCGCTTTGCTGAACTCCTCCATTCAATCCGCAAGCCTGACCCTGATCTGCCGGTCACTTGCCATTTTAATTCTCTGTTCCACTCCCACTCTGACATCTCTGCCCTCGGTCTCTTACACTGTTTCAATGAAACTCAACAGGAGCTTGCGTAACAGCACCTCATCTTTCGATTAGGCACTTTACAAACTTCCGGACTCAACACTGATTTCAATAACTTCAGATCATAACCCCTGCTCCCATTTTTTCGGACAGCGGGTGCTGGAAATGGTTCTGATGTTGCCATTTACACCTCCTCTGGACCCATCTTTTGTTTCTTTGCTTGTCCCATTACCACCCTCCTTGTCTTGCACCATCATCCCTTTTGTCTTTAATCACTCCTGCCCTCCACCCTATCACAGACCTTCCCTTTTGTTCTTTCATCCCTCTGCCACTTTCCTCTCTCTTGATACTTGCTTAAAAACTGTTTAATCTCAAACTTCTTCCAGTTCTGCTGAAAGGTCATTGATCTGAAACATTAACTCTGTTTCTTTCTCCTTAGATGCTGCCTGACTTGCTGAGTATTTCCAGCATTTTCGGTTTTGTTTCTTCTTATCTAATCCTCCTATCTTCTCACTTCTTCCTCATCCCATACAATCTGCACGACAAGCTGCAGATGCTCTCAACACCCACTTCTTCCTGTCTGCTCTCCCTCACACCACAACCTAACCCTTGTCCCTTTTTCATTTCAGCTCGTTAAAATGTGGAAGTCCCTCAGCCGGTGGAGGAAGAGGACAAGGGTGATCATGAAGATGCATCGTCACTTGATCTCTCTCTCATAGCCATTAGTTCAGAGACTGACAACAAGCAGATCTTAGAGACCAGGTTAGAGGAGGGATCTGCGTGTGGTGACTCAACGGGCACAAGTGCGCAGGAGCCAGGGTGGGGAGAATGGACGTCACAGGTGCCAGCTCACTAGAGGGTGAGGGATACTAGTTCTGTTGCAGAGGACTCAGATGATGACTTCGATGGGCTAGGCTATCGAACAAGGCTAATGGGCATACACCAGGAAATGCTTGATGCACTGGGAATCCTGCCGGAGAGCTTGCGCACAATGTCAAGGAGCATGGAGGAGTCCAGTTCCAACTTGGCGCAGGGCTTTGGGCAGAGCTTGGAGCCCATCCTTTCCCACATAGAGTGGTCAGCTTCATCAGCACCGTTGTGGAACCCACCATGATGGAATGTCTCATGACGAATCTCACAGCTTCCATCGCAGCACAAATGCTGCCATGGAAGCTCAAGATGGCTGCAATCTTGGCTCTGGGTGCCACTGTTGAAAGTGACCTCCAGGACATCACAGCAGTCCAGCACTCTATTCTCCAACAGATCACTAGGAGCGCTGAGACGCTGCCCTGGGGGATGGCATTTGCCCCATGGAAGAGGAATCTCTCAGGATGACAGCATTCTTGCTCACCTGCCGCTCCGCCACCGTCCTTGTCATTGCCTGTCAGCCGGCCGGCTCAGACTACCGCAGCCAAGGCCGAGATGGTGCAATCTGCAGCCGGGCCCAGAGCTACTTGAGGTCGACCTCCAAGGCCATCTGCACGCTCCTCAATGGAAGCTCAGCAGCCTTTCACCTCCCAAGCTGCCGGCATGGGGGAAGCACCTCGTTGGAGCACCAGGATAGGGAAAGGAACATGAAAATAATTTAATTTTGTGAATAGTGAATAGTTTAATTTTGTGTAAAGTGTGAGATTATTGATTTGATAAATTTGGTTTGGGATTTGGATTTGGTTTATATTTACAGCTAAGTGAAGGAAAAACCAATAAGTGTTGAGTGGAAGAGGACAATGTGATGATGGTTGTAAGAAGAAAAGTAAGGAGTGAGGGACTGCTGGTGAATGGGGACTTGGAGTTATGGTTATTGGAACTACCCATCAATCAGCTGATCCCTTTGAGTTCGGGCAGAAAGGGGCTCTATTGGTTGTTGCCTCTCATCCTCCTCTTTCTTCTCCATGTTCTTCCTCCTCCTCCTCCTGCTCCTCCTCTTCAATTTGTCGGTTCGTTGATGGTGGTAAGGGCTGGTCTCTCATGATGGCGAAGTTCTGCAGCATGCAGCGGACGACCACAAATCTGGATACCCGCTCAGTGGTGTGCTGCATAGCTCCTCTGGAACGGTCCAGGCAACGGAAGCATTGTTTGAGGACGCCAATTGTTTTTTTCGATAATGTTCCTTGTGGCAGCATGGCTCTCATTGTAGGCCTTCTCTGCAGCTGTGCACAGGTTCCTAACCGGAGTCATGAACCATGTTCAGAGGCTTGTCGCCCAGTATCCAGCCTGTAACTTGGAGCTCTGGTTGGAATAAAGGCGGCATAGAGAACTGGCGTAGAATGAAAGAGTCACGACTGCTGCTTGAATAACAGGCACAGACCTGCATGATCGGCTGCCTGTGGTTGCAGACGAGTTGCACATTGAGGGAATGGAATCCCTTTCGATTGATGAATATTCCAGGGTTCTGATAGGGAGCATGTAAGGCAATGAGCGTGCAGTCAATGGCACCTTGCACCATGGGGAAGCCTGCTATGTGGGCAATGCCTCATGCTCTCTCTTCCTGCTTCTCTCTGTCAATAGGGAAAAAGATGTAAGTGTTTCTCTTGCTGTATAGAGCCTCGGTGGCCTCCCCGATACGTCGGTGCACTGTAAACTGCGAGATGTTGTTAATATCATCTGTTGCAGCCTGAAAGGTACCCGTGGCATAAAAGTTGAGGGCAACAATGATCTCGACAGCCACGGGCACTGCTGTCCATGCCCTGGTTTGAGGCTGCAATTCTGGCTGCAACAGATGACATATATCAGTAACAAACTCTTTGGTAAAGTGAAGGTGCCTCAAAAACACTGCTCTTCACTGAAGTTGAAGTACGAGAAGTGGTCCCTGATGACCCTCCATGGATATGGCCTCCTGCTGAGTGACCTCCTCCTCTTCCTTCTCCCTCTTCTGCCTGCTTGTCTGCCTCAGTGCTGTCTTACTTCATGATCCCAGTCATGCTCTGTTTCCAGAGGCAGCCCTACCAGGCCACCCATGTCTGGAGCCCGATAATCTTTTTTTTATTCATTCATGGGATGTGGGCATCGCTGGCAAGGCTAGCACTTTTTGCCCATCCCTAATTGCCCTTGAAGAGGTGGTGGTGAGCCGCCTTCTTGAACTGCTGCAATCCGTGTGGTGAAGGTTCTCCCACAGTGCTGTTAGGTAGGGAGTTCCAGGATTTTTACCCAGCGACGATGAAGGAATGGTGATATAGTGCCCTTCCAGGTGGTAGAGGTCGCGGGTTTGGGAGGTGCTGTTGAAGAAGCCTTGGCGAGTTGCTGCAGTGCATCCGGTGGATGGTACACACTGTAACCACGATGCGCCAGTGGTGGAGGAAGTGAATGCTTAAGGTGGTGGATGGGGTACAAATCAAGCGGGCTGCTTTGTCCTGAATGATGTCGAGCTTCTTGAGTGTTGTTGGAGCTGCATTTATCCACAGTATTTATGTGGCTGGTCCATTTAAGTTTCTGGTCAATGGTGACCCCCAGGATGTTGATGGTGGAGAATTCAGTAATGGTAATGCTGTTGAATGTCAAGGGGAGGTGGTTAGACTCTCTCTTGTTGGAGATGGTCATTTCCTGGCACTTGTATGGCGCGAATGTTACTTGCCACGTGAGCCCAAGACTGGATGTTGTCCAGGTCTTGCTGCATGCGGACATGGACTGCTTTATTATCTGAGGGGTTGCGAATGGAACTGAACACTGTGCAGTCATTAGTGAACATCCCCATTTCTGACCTTATGATGGAGGGAAGGTCATTGATGAAGCAGCTGAAGATGGTTGGGCCATGACACTGCCCTGAGGAACTCCTGCAGCAATGTCCTGGGGCTGAGATGATTGGCCTCCAACAACCATTACCATCTTCCTTTGTGCTAGGTACGACTCCAGCCACTGGAGAGCTTTCCCCCCATTCCCATTGACTTCAATTTTACCAGGGCTCCTTGATGCCACACTCGGTCAAATGCTGTCTTAATGTCAAGGGCAGTCACTCTCACCTCACGTCTAGAATTCAGCTTTTTTGTCCATGTTTGGACCAAGGCTGTAATGAGGTCTGGAGCCAAGTGGTTCTGGCGGAACCCAAACTGAGCATCGGTGAGCAGGTTATTGGTGAGTAAGTGCCGCTTGATAGCACTGTCGATGACATCTTCCATCAATTTTCTGATGATTGAGAGTGGACTGATGGGGCGGTAATTGGCCGGACTGGATTTGTCCTGCTTTTTGTGGACAGGACATACCTGGGCAATTTTCCACATTGTCGGCTAGATGCCAGTGTTGTAGCTGTACTGGAATGGCTTGGCTAGAGACGCGGCTAGTTCTAGAGCACAAGTCTTCAGCACTACAGCCAGGATATTTTCGGGGCCCATAGTATTTGTTTTATCCAGTGCAATCAGTCGTTTTTTGACTGAATCGAATTGGCTGAAGACTGACTTCTGTGATGGTGGGGATGTTGGGAGGAGGCCGAGATGAATCATCCACTCGGCACTTCTGGCTGAAGATGGTTGCAAATGCTTCAGCCTTGTCTTTTGCACACACGTGCTGGACTCTGCCATCATTGAGGATCGGGGTTGACAATTGTAAACAATTTTACAACACCAAGTTATAGTCCAGCAATTTTATTTTAAATTCACAAGCTTTCGGAGGCTTCCTCCTTCGTCAGGTGAACGATGTGAAAAAACAAATTTTTCCTTCCTCCTTCGTCAGGTGAACGATGTGAAAAAACAAATTTTTTCACATCGTTCACCTGACGAAGGAGGAAGCCTCCGAAAGCTTGTGAATTTAAAATAAAATTGCTGGACTATAACTTGGTGTTGTAAAATTGTTTACAATCATTGAGGATGAGGATGTTCACGGAGCCTCCTCCTCCCGTTAGTTGTTTAATTATCCACCACCATTCATGGCTGGATGTCGCAGGGCTGCAGGGCTGTAATCTGATCCGATGGTTGAGGAGGACTTTGCAGGGTCGACTGGGTTTGTTTTGCCTTTGCCGTGTCCGGTGCCTCGTGGTCTGTCGGGTTTTATTCTTATTGTGTCTTTGTGCAGTGGGATTGTAGAACTGAGTGGCTTGCTAGACCGTTTCAGAGGGCAGTTAAGAATCAACCACATTGCTGTGGGTCTGGAATCACATATAGGTCAGACCAGGTAAGGACAAAAGGTTTCCTTCCCTAAAGGACATTAGTGAACCAGATGGGTTTTTACGGTAATCCGGTAGCTTCATGGTCATTACTGATACCAGCTTTTTACTCAATTAACTGAATTTAAATTCCCCAGCTGCTGTAGCAGGATTAGAACACATATCTCCAGATTATTAGTCCAGGCCATTGGATTACTAGTCCAGTAACATAACCACTTATGCAGAGACAACAAGAACAGGAGTACAAGAGCAGCTACACCTCTCTCTGTACAGACAAATTGAACTTTGAACAGTGCTAGATCTCAGGAAAAATATGCCCAGAAGTCAAGCAGTAGCCAGAAGAAGTAAACCAGCAACTTACCTGTAAGCCCTGCATGATTCCTTTAAATAGCGCTGGCGCAGGGGCCTTCATGCCAGTTAGCATCACATTGCGCTGAGCAAGGTCAGCACGTGGAATCCGATTCACTGGGGCATTCCAAAATGGCAATCGCGTCCTGCAAGCAGCATTGCACACCCATCCAGGTAATTATCTCCCTCCTTTGCATCATGCTGGTGTACGATACTCTCGCGAGCGCTCCCTCCTACACCAAGATGGCACACTGTGCACTTTCTGCTGGAAGCGTGCATGCATATCTTGCACGACATTTTATCTCCTTGGATGGCTGCGTAGCACATGAAAAACGGGCCCTACACAGCCCAATTTCGAGGCCAATGTATTACTCCATTCACAGGCTTGTATTGAAAAGTGTAACCACAAGATGGTGCTCTGATCACACTTCTGTCGAGCTACATCTGACAGCTCAATTTTAAACTATAAAGAAACTTACAATTATATTCTCTAAATATCTTGATGAGTAACAATTCAGAAAGTCGGAACCCTTTTTTAAACGTAAATTACCACATTGTGCTGCTCTCCAATTCGAACATACGAACATTCGAATAAAGAGCAGGAGTAGGCCATTTGGCCCCTCCAGCCTGCTCTGGGGCTATCATTCAGGCTATCAACTCTGTGTTGTTTCCAGTGCTGGATGATGAACATTCTGCTTCTGAGCTAACCTCGGCTCCCAGTAATCCTCACTCTACATTTGAGATGCTGGGAAACAAGGCTTAACATAGAAATGTCATGTTTCATCACTCCAGTCTCAGAAACAACAATTAAATGTCAGCACAATCATGCCAGCCATTGCAAGACAAATATTGATTTAGGAATAATCTTTGCACATCAATACTCAAGGTTAAAGTTACTCTACTGTGGAGTATTATTTTAAATATCTAGTTACAATTGGAGGCCTAGAAAATCAAGTATCATCCATTCAGTGAAGTGTTTTCTCTCAATAACAAATCCAAAACTATTTTTAAATTCATTATTTTTTCTGGCGATTTTTCCTCCATTCAACAATTGGGACTGAATACTTTTCAGGGACTGAATACTTTTCCACTTGTTGCATAAATTGCCAGCACCGAGATCTATGGAGCCAAGTATAGCAACCTTTAATCAATTGCACCCCAACTTTAAAATGGACTCCCAAATGCCCCAACGATACTTATCTGTTTCGAGCACCAGTCATACTAGTGTCGCCTCTGAGTGAGATAACAATTTAATGGATTTAGTGTTGAATTAGAGGCAGTTTTTTTTTACTATGATCTACTGCCAACTAATAAACAGACTTAAGACTACCATTACCGAAATCCAAAAGGTAAAAGGGCTGTGTGCTCAGCAACCGAACCACCTGTAAGTAACATTTGCGCCAGACAAGTGCCAGGCAATGACCATCTCCAACAAGACAGAGTCTAACCACCTCCCCTTGACATTCAGTGGCATTACCGTCACCGAATCCCCCACCATCAACATCCTGGGGGTCACCATTGACCAGAAACTTAACTGGACCAGCCATATAAATACTGTGACGACAAGAGCAGGTCAGAGGCTGGGTATTCTGCAGTGAGTGACTCACCTCCTGACTCCCCAAAGCCTTTCCACCATCTACAAGGCACAAGTCGGGAGTGTGATGGAATACTCTCCACTTGCCTGGATGAATGCAGCTCCAACAACACTCAAGAAGCTCGACACCATCCAGAACAAAGCAGCCCACTTGACTGGCACCCCATCCACCACCCTAAACATTCACTCCCTTCACCACCCGCACACAGTGGCTGCAGTGTGTACCATCCACAGGATGTACTGCAGCAACTCGCCAAGGCTTCTTCGACAGCACCTCCCAAACCCGCGACCTCTACCACCTAGAAGGACGAGGGCAGCAGGCACATGGGAACAACACCACCTGCACATTCCCCTCCAAGTCACACACCATCCTGACTTGGAAATATATCGCCGTTCCTTCATCGTTGCTGGGTAAAAATCCTGGAACTCCCTTCCTAACAGCACTGTGGGAGAACCTTCACCACACGGACTGCAGCGGCTCAAGAAGGCGGCTCACCACCACCTTCTCAAAGGCAATTAGGGATGGGCAATAAATGCTGGCCTCGTCAGCGGTGTCCACATCCCATGAATGAATAAAAAAAAACACCTGCCTCCTTATAACTGATATATGACATAGTATAAGAAAAATATAGATTAGTGCGTAGAGTAGGGACATGATAACTGTTACAAGGGGCATAGCATTCTGTGGCATGATTAATATTGCATACTGTGAGCCTACTATCTATTCGGTACAAAAACCCTGCAATAGTATGGAGTGTATTTCACGTCCAGAAGGTCGAATGCAATGTATTGTATACAGCATACATATTCCTTAAGCAGATGTTAAACAACCAACCACTGTTTAATACTCAGTATTTTATTTTGCTTGCCTCTCCAGCATTATTTAAGTAAAATATGAAAAGATTGCTGTTCGCCAAGATATAAGTGACTAGTGGAGTGAAAACAAATACTTTGGCTCTGCCAAATTCCATCATTAAGGAACAAAATGAAAGAAAAAACTTTATGCCAAACACTGTGGTGTTTGTAAAGATATTTCAGCGTGAGGCTGAAATCCAAGCTTGTGAGTAACACTACTGGTTTGCCATGAGAAATTTTGCCAAATCTCACAGTGCAGCTGTGGGTAAAACTGGAAACTCCTGCTCCCTGAAAAGCGAATTGAAGATCTGCCATTCTGCTCAGGCTCACATATTATAGTCACTCACAGTCTGCAAACAAGTACAATCAATTCATCAGAGCAAGCAGCCAGCTAACTCCACATGATCAGCTGAAAGTAAACAAAAGACATTGTTGATCTTTCCTGACTTTAATACTATCACGTGCTGCTTTCCCTTCTGACGCTTGACTTTAATAGTGTCTCCTGGTGCTTTCTGCAATGTGACTGCCGACTTCAGTACTGTCTCTTGATGTATTTTCCCACCCTCCTCTGGACTTTAACACTCTCTCCTGATGCTTTCTCCCACCCTCCTCCTGACTTAGTCCTGTATCCTGATGCTCTCTCTCACCCTCCTCCTGACTTTAGTACTGTTTCCAGATGCTCCCTCTCACCCTCCTCTTGACTTTGGTACTGTCTCCAGATGCTCTCTCTTACCCTCCTCCAGACTTTTGTACTGTGTCCTGACGCTCCCTCTCACCCTTCTCCTGACTTTAGCACTGTGTCCTGACGCTCCCTTTCACCCTCCTCCTGACTTTAGCACTGTGTCCTGATGCTCCCTCTCACCCTTCTCCTGACTTTAGCACTGTGTCCTGACGCTCCCTCTCACCCTTCTCCTGACTTTAGCACTGTGTCCTGACGCTCCCTCTCACCCTCCTCCTGACTTTAGTACTGTGTTCTGATGGCCTCTCTCACCCTCCTCCAGACTTTTGTACTGTGTCCTGACGCTCCCTCTCACCCTTCTCCTGACTTTAGCACTGTGTCCTGACGCTCCCTCTCACCCTTCTCCTGACTTTAGCACTGTGTCCTGACGCTCCCTCTCACCCTTCTCCTGACTTTAGCACTGTGTCCTGACGCTCCCTCTCACCCTCCTCCTGACTTTAGTACCGTGTTCTGATGCCCTCTCTCACCCTTCTCCTGCCTTCAGCCCAGGCTTCCATTGTTCTGTCCTGCCAAACTCTCAACTTTATTATTGACTCCCAGTATATTGTTCATCTGACTCACAACTTCAGTCCCCATGGCCACTGCTGTCTCCCTCAATTGTCCCTAATTGTAGCATGATTGAGAACACTATTTCAGGGCAATATCATGCTTGTCATGATAGGTTGTAAAAGTCTTGGGATTTGTCATGAAATGTCATGTTGTGACAAATCACTTAATTAGTTGTGGCACAATAATATGCTCATTCAACTCTTTCAAATGTATAAGCTCTTCTATTTTTTTCTTAAAACATTTCATTTCACTGTACATATTGGTGATTTCTGTGTCATATTATCCTATAGGACAGAATTAGGGATGAGCAAGCCAAAATCAAATCCGATTGATATAATTTCTAGTACAGCTGCCCGATGGGTTGTTATCCCCAGTGCAGTCCCACATGTCTTGTGCAGTTCTGAGGAAATGTTTACATCACATTCATCCTGCAATGCTGTAACATGTTGAAAAAACCTCTGAGAAATCATTGCTAGAATGTTCTCCAGTTATTTGGTGTTTTTTTTCCAAGATCTTTTCAGTACCCGAATCTCTCACGTTGCTGCATTACTCAGTACTTTGACAACCTCATTGTTATTCATTGCCAATGATGAAACCGGAAAACTGCAAGAAAAACGTAGCTGTATGGTTAAAGGACTGTTTTCAGACTAGGAGCACAGCCAACGTGATTATTGCTTCTGACTCCAATGAGTAATTTCGAAGAGAAAATGATTGAAGATGCCTTTCAGAGTCTAGCCCAGAGGTGTACAAGTAATGGGTGTGGGTACGGAACAGAACCCCAGATCTACTTTCCCAGCCTTATATAGAATTAAACAGTCTGATATGTAAAAATCCCTTATTGTCTTCGATTCTCCTTTGTTTCTTTACACAGTCTCTCCACTTTACACCATCTCTATTGACAGGAAATATCTCCCAAATAATAGTCGCCATCACTGAACTTAGCATTGCACTAGGTTTGAGGAACAAATTGATAAATGCTTTTGTGAAATTGGTGTAATTCAGGATGATTGTTGACCTCAGATAAGCTTTCTTATTGACTTTCTCATGCTATAAAATCGACCAAAGTATAATTACGACCCCTTCTGGTGTATCAAATTATAGCTGTACCACCTACCCACCCACCCCCACACCGTGCCCCCCCCAATACCCCCGCATCTAGTTCCAGCTCATTTCAGAGGTATTTTTTTTGCCTTGTTACAGTTTAATAGTGGGAAATAAATGAAGCCACAGACATTTATTTCCTGAGGAAGGCTATATCAAAAGGGATAAGGTTGCAAATGTTAGAGCCTGATTAACAAATAGAAAAGTGTTGCACCACTGGCTATGTTGTCAGTTCTATTTAAAACTGTTCATTTTCAATACAGTAATCACTCAAATTTTAAAAATTCTCATTTGAATTGGAAACGCCCTGATGAAAAATGATATGCATGATGTATTCTGAAATGGGCTCAGTTCCGACCTTATCCCAATTGTTCAGCTGCTGCAGTGGAGTTAATATTGGTGAAACGAAGTGCAACTCTCTATATTGCAAATAGTTATATGCATAAAATCTGTTGTCTGAATAAGACTTGGTTATCTGCATGGTATCTGGCTATCTGTGTGGGACTTGATTGTCTGTATAGTATCTGGCTATCTACATATAATTTGGCTTTTTTTTTTATTCGTTCATGGGATGCGGGCATCGCTGGCAAGGCCAGCATTTATTACCCATTCCTAATTGCCCTTGAGAAGGTGGTGGTGAGCCGCCTTCTTGAACCGCTGTAGTCCGTGTGGTGAAGGTTCTCCCAAAGTGCTGTTAGGAAGGGAGTTCCAGGATTTTGACCCAGCGAAGATGAAGGAACAGCGATATATTTCCAATACGTGATGATGTGTGACTTGGAGAGAAACGTGCAGGTGGTGTTGTTCCCATGTGCCTGCTGCCCTTGTCCTTCTACGTGGTAGAGGTCGCAGATTTGGGAGGTGCTGTCGAAGGAGCCTTGGCGAGTTGCTGCAGTGCATCCTGTGGATGGTACACACTGCAGCCACTGTGCGCCGGTGGTGGAGGGAGTGAATGTTTAGGGTGGTGGATGGGGTGCCAATCAAGTGGGCTGCTTTGTCCTGGATGGTGTCGAGCTTCTTGAGTGTTGTTGGAGCTGCACTCATCCAGGCAAGTGGAGAGTATTCCATCACACTCCTGACTTATGCCTTGTAGATGGTGGAAAGGCTTTCGGGAGTCAGGAGGTGAGTCACTTGCCGCAGAATACTCAGCCTCTGACCTGCTCTTGTAGCCACAGTATTTATGTGGCTGGTGCAGTTCAGTTTCTGGTCAATGGTGACCCCCAGGATGTTGATGGTAGGGGATTCGGCGATGGTAATGCCATTGAATGTCAAGGGGAGGTGGTTAGACTCTCTCCTGTTGGAGATGGTCATTGCCTGACACTTGTCTGGTGCGAATGTTACTTGCCACATATGAGCCCAAGCCTAGATGTTGTCCAGGTCTTGCTGCATGCGGGCTCGGGCTGCTTCATTATTTGAAGGTTTGCGAACACTGTGCAATCATCAGCAGATATCCCCATTTCTGACCTTATGATGGAGGGAAGGTCATTGATGAAGCAGCTGAAGATGATTGGACCTTGGACACTGCCCTAAGGAACTCCTGCAGCAATGTCCTGGGGCTGAGATGATTGGCCTCCAACAACCATTACCATCTTCCTTTGTGCTAGGTATGACTCCAGCCACTGGAGAGTTTTCCCCCTGACTTCAATTTTACTAGGGCTCCTTGGTGCCACACTTGGTCAAATGCTGCCTTGATGTCGAGGTCAGTCACTCTCACCTCACCCCAGGGTGGGGTTGGCTACGTCTATTGCAGCAAATAGTTTGTGGGACCTGGCTACACGACTGCTGTCTATGTCGGAATATGTTACCTGTATTGTGTGTATATTTTTATATATATATGTGTGTGTGTAAGACATAAATGTATATTTTTGAACCTAGTTGTATTTAGGTCACCTGCTGTGTCTGTTTAGGAATTTGTTATCTGTATTATATATAACTGTGTGGAACATAGCTGTATACTTTTGACCTAGCTGTATATATGACCTGTTGTCTAAATCGGACATAGTAATCTAACTTGATTGGAGCTGTCTGAATACAGCAACCTGACTGTTTTGTGTAGGACTAGTTTGTCTGACTGGAGGTACCTCCACCATATCACCTGAAATTGGACAGTATAGTGACGGTGGAGGTGAGAGAATTGAGTGGGGAGGCTCATCACCTGATCTCCAGCTCTTAGAACTCCAGTAACAAATTTACTGCCCCCCCCCCACCCCTTCCATGAAGGGATCTCGGCAACCTGTCTCTCAACCACTCCACTACATTTAAATTATGGTAAGGGGCAGGACTTGGAAAACTGACCAATCTCCCAGGCTTCTACTGTTGACTCCCGATGAGACAAGAGGAGGGATGGTGGTACTTGTTGCAGAAACTGAAGGAAAATCGACAAAGGAACAGAATGAAAGAGGGAACCTGCTCCTGGCCACCTCTCCCTCTCCCAGGCAGTCCTCAAGCCAGCAGCTTATAGTTGGGCTATTCACAAACATTTTGAGGCAAAGATGTTTGTCTTATTTGAGGGGCTTGAGCTGCTTTAAATACAACCTGTCCCTCTTCTGGTTCTGCAGTGTTCCCCAATGCAGCACCGTTATATTTTTCCTACTGACAGTGATGGGCTCCATCTGTGGAAGCCCACCCTGCATCGTTAATGAGGCCCAACCCAGGAAAATGGGTTGGAATCGTGGTGAGGTCCAGGCAGCAGCAGAAGTCCCGCCCAGACCCATTTCTGGCAGCAAAACTGTCCCGGATGAAAATTTAGCCCCAGCAAGAGAGAAATAGAAGTTACTTAGGCCTGTGGAGATTTTTCTCTTTACTGCTTTAGCGGAGTACATCATGGAAGATCAGGTGGGGAGAATCACATGCCCACAATGGAGCCTGTTAAATTTATGTGGTACGGGAACTAACACAGGGAAGTAACCTACTGGACTTCATCTTTACCAACTTACTTATCACAGATATTTATGTCCACTATAATATTGGTAGAAGTGACCACTGCACAGTCCTTGTGAAGTCAAAAGGTCGTCACTGCAAGAACTCTGACATTGTGTAGGGCAGCATGATTGCTTTGCTAAGTGGGACAGACTATGCACAGATCTAGCAGTCTAAAACTGGGCATCCATGAGGCACTGCGAACCATCAGCAGCAAAACTTTATGCCACCACAATCTGTAACCTCGTGGTCTGATACATTACTCACTCTTCCATTACCATCAAGCTTGAAGACCTGCTAGTTCAATGGGAGTGTAGAGAGTGCGCTAGGAGTAGCACCAAGCAAAGTTTAGATACTGGTACCAATCTAATGAAGCTACAACAAAGAACTACCTGCATATTAAACACAAAAAGGAGCATGTTATAGACAAATCTAAGCGGTCCCACAACCAGGAACAAAGTGGTGATCAATGGTGGTGAACAATCAGGCAACTCTCTATGCTGAACCACGGCAGAGCCCAGCATGTTGGTGCAAGAGACAAGGCTATACCATTACTCACAATCTCCTCATGTAACACCACCTTCACCTCAGCAGCCATCAAACAGTGAGTTGGAAGCTGGGCAGCTTCGTCACTTGCCTGCAGACACAAGCCTACCTCTTAGGTTTCCATTCCCTTCATTTTTGCCTGTCACTTCTTAGTCTCTACCCCTTCAGCCTTGGCAAAGGCGCTAATGGGTTGAGATGCCTTTTGAGGTTTAACAAAGGCTTTCAGAATTTTTGTCACCTTATTGTGACACATTCATTGTCGCTTTCCTCATGTGCTGCCTGTACCTATTCAAATCTGCTCATAAAGATATGCTAATGACCTGACCTCAGAGAATTGGGTGCAAGCAACACACTTCCATTTGCATCTGTTTAAAAGTCATTTCTAACCATTTGGGTCTAAACTATACCAACATCAGAAAGTCCATGATCTAGCCTCTGAATCATTGGCCCAGAATTTGCTGGAGCAGGGCATCTTGCCACGTGCCCCGTGAGTTGGATTTTTTTCCTCACCCTTCAGCTTGAAAAATTTTTGCGCCGCAAATTGCTGGAAGCAGAAGTTTATAACGGGGCGTCTGGAACCTCGGTGAATGACGGGACCAATGGTCTATCTCCATAACCAATTAAATTTAAGGATAGAGGAAGAAGCAAAGAATTGATAGAGAAGGAAATAGGGTGAATTAGAGTCAAGTTAGATACAGAAAGAGAAAAAAAGAGAGGGAAAGAAAGGTTGGATTAAGAGAGAGTAAAGAAAAAGTCAGAAAGGAAAATTAAGAAAAAAAATTAAAATTTTTAAATTAAAAAAACCTCTAGGAACAATTTACTACCTGCTAGAATGAGACTCCACAGTTTTGATTGTTCCCTTTCTAGGCTTCAGAGGTTATGGGGCATTGCAGGAACATAAATCTCAACATTAAAAGGATCCATATATCATTAAATACCAGCCCTAACTTTCTGCAGTGAGTTTAATTTGTATTTATGGCGCAAATGCAGCAATTTCATGAAAACTCGTGGGCAGGTTGATGGTGAGCTCCCGTGTTTGCGAGGCTAACAATGGTGCGGTGCAATTTGTCTAGCAATTTGTGGCGATTCACAATTTATGGCGTATCTCTTCCATGCCACAAATTACTGGATATTTTACATACCAGTAATGGCGGGGGCATTTAACCTGCCGTTATTTTCCCAGCAAATTCTGGGCCAATGTCACTCTTTACTTAACGCTCCAAAACATCAGTGTCTTTCTGAAGGTAGGTTGCCCAAAATTACACTTGTAGCCTAATCAATGATCTATGTAGAATTGGAACAACTTTTTTTGATTTTTGGTCAAATTCTATTAAGATGAATTGTAACAATAATAACTGGTTGAAAACTGTTACTTAGAGCTACAATTCCTCACAATTTTAAAAGAAAAATGGGCAAATTTAAGAATTAAAACAATTAAGATTATCAAAAAATCACACTTGTTGTAAAATCCAATATTTATGTTACTTCAGCTTTTCTGTGTAAGATTAGGATGTCAGACACACATGGCATTATACAATAGGGGATTCTTCAGACGCCTTGGACCCAGTAGGAAACCTGCGTTATCCATGCATAATGTGACCTAATAGTGTCAATTCCAAGAAATAAAAACAATCCAAATATTGCTTTCCAAGCTTACGTTCTTGAAAGGATGTGAAAAGCATCTGGAAGTGACTGTTCCGACTGCTCTCATCAGCCCACATGCGAATGACGCCAAGCCCTGTGCGGAGCATCAAATCGTTAGCCACGGTGCTGCAGAACTTGGCTTTAAGATCCTCCACCGCGCTGCTTCCATCATAGATTGCCACAAAATTGCGCTTACACTCATTTGAATTCTCCATCTCATAGTCAAGAAATCTCAAGTAGATCTAAGAGGAGAAAAAAAAATAATGATTCACATAAGCCACATAATTAAAATTGTTCAAAGTTAACCAAGGAGTGTAGGTTGGCCAGTGATCAAACAGCTTTGATCTAATACTGAAGCAATACTGGAGGTGCACATAGACTACTTTACCAAATTGAGGAGAAGCTGGATGACTGAAAAAATGGACCAAAAGCTGATTCCATCAGTCACTCACCCTGTTCTCATTTGCCAAGATACTACTTACTAATTCCAATTCACTCTCATCTTAAAGGCCATATTTTCCAGTGTTTAAAGAAAAATCAGTGCTCTTCCCATTGATCCCCCCACTGTTCGTAGATTAAATTAATCAGACAATATCACAATGATATTGTCAAAATGCAGTGGAAACTGCGTAGTGCAATCACCCAAAGCAACTGCGAATATGACCACACTAATCAGCTAATAATACTAACTCAATGAATTGTTTTGTAGAAAAATTCAATAGCGGTTGTCTAATCTAAACCACTTAATGACTTAAAGACACAGGCTCAAGGTCTTAATCTGATAAAACGTAATCATACACACTGTCATTGCAACCACTATCAATCGATTGCTCCCCATTTCCATTTTTAAAAGTTGTCTTAAATCTCTGCTTACATTCAAGCATTGGGTAGCTCAGCTGATTGAGTGCAGTTCACTGCTTTGAATCACTCAGCCTTTTATATCCTCTGAGGTCCATAAAATGAGTATTACATCTCAGGATGTGGGGAGGAAACAAGAGATTGTACACAGTGCTTGCCACACTGTCACGGTAATTATAGTGGCTGATCAGCATTACAAATAGGGATCAGCATAGTACAAAATAGGAACATAGGCAGGAACATAGCACAGGAGTAGGCCATTCAGCCTCTCAAGCCTGTTCTGCCATTCAATTAGATCATGGCTGATCTGTATCTTAACTCCATCTATCCGTATTGGTTCCATAACCCTTAATGCCCTTGCCTAACAAAAATCTATCAATCTCAGTTTTGAAATTTTCATTTGTATCCCAGCCTCAACAGCTTTTTGGGGAAGAGAGTTCCAGATTTCCACTAACCTTTGTGTGATGAAGTGCTTTCTGACATCACCCCTGAAAGGCCTAGCTGTAATTTTAAGATTATGCCCCCTTGTTCTGGACTCTCCCACCAGAGGAAATAGTTTCTATCTACCCCATCAAATCCTTTAACCATCTTAAACACCTCAATTAGATCACTCCTTAACCTTTTAAACTCAATGGAATACAAACCTAGTCCATGCAACCTGTTCTTGTAATTTAACCCTTTTAGCCCCGGTATAGAAACATAGAAAATAGGAGCAAGAGTAGGCCATTCAGCCCTTCGGGCCTGCTCCGCCATTCAAAATGATCAAGGCGGATCGTCTAACTCAGTACCCTGTTTTGATGAATCTGCGCTGCATCCCATCCAAGGCCAATATATCCTTCCTGAGGTGGGATGCCCAGTACTGAATGCAATACTCCAGATGGGGTCTAACCAGAGCTTTGTGCAGCTGTATTATAACTTCCACCCCTTTGTATTCCAGCTGCCTCCAGATAAAGTCTAACACTCCATTAGCCTTTCAAATTATTTTTTGGATCTGTCCACTAGCTTTTAGTGATTTCAGTACTTGGACCCCTAAATCTCTCTGCTCAACCACAGTTCCTAGCTTTTTGCCATTTAGAAAATACTCTGATCTTTCTTAGGTCCAAAGTGGATGATCTCACCTTTTCCCACATTGAACTCCATCTGCCACAGTTTTGCCCACTCACTTAATCTATCAATATCCCTTTGCAACTTTCTGCTCCCATCTATACTATTTGCTGTACCATCTAACTTAGCCTCGTCAGCAAACTTAGATATACGGCTATCCATTCCTTCATCCAAGTCACTTATAAATATAGTGAAAAGCTGAGGCCCCAGTACAGATCCCTGGAAAACGCCACTATTCTCATCCTGCCAATTTGAGTACATACCCATTATCCCTACTCTCTGTCTCCTACCTCCTAACCAATTCCCTATCCAAGCCAATAGGTTGCCTCCAATTCCACGCGCTCTCATTTTTATTAACAGTCTCTTATGTGGAACCTTATCGAATGCTTTCTGGAAGTCCATATAAATAACATTAGACACTCCCTTATCTACTACGTTTGTTACCTCCTCAAAAAATACAACTAGGTTCGTTAAATATGACTTACCCTTCCAAATTACAAATCCACTTACAAATCCATGCTGGCTCTCTCCGATCAGTTCATATTTGTCCAAGTGCTCAGTCATTCTGTCCCTAATAAGATTCTAGTAACTTCACCACAACTGACGTTAGACTAGTAGGCCTATAATTTCCTAATTTATCTCTCCTACCCTTCTTAAATAATGGAGTGACATTGGCAGTTTTACAATCCAAGGGGACATTTCCTGAATTGAGAGAGTTTTGGAAGATCATGATTAACTCATCAACAAGTTCTGCACCTAGGGGGTTAAATTGGTTAACCCCCGAAGCCGGGCGCGAGCATTGCGGTGTGCGATAAATGCGTGCCCGGTGGTTCCGATGCAGGCAGCACATGAGATTCGTGCTGCCTGGTCATTTACCTGATTGTAGCGCAGCAGCCAGGCCTAACTTCAATGTTCTCAAACAGCTTCTCACTTCTCACCAGCAGGGGGGGGCAGATATTGCGTGAGTTGCTCGCACCTCTTAAAGGCAGCCTGCAACTCTTAAAGGCAGCCTGCATATCTTATGTGCAGAATATAATAAACAGGTCCATGTGGAGTCTGAACAGAGATCAGACATCGCACATGTGAAACACAGATGCAGGTCCTGTCCCTATGTTTACAAACTGTTGAGTTATGTTAAAATATTGAATAAAGGTTGCGCACTAATAATTCCCACATCCTCCAATGTGCACGCCAGGCCTGTGAGAGAGCATGCAGCAAGATTCTCTGCTGATGCACGAGATCCTTGGTGCAAGATGTGGACAGAAGGAGGGGCATCCGATATCTGCAGGGGGGGCAAGAGGCCCTCCAGACATATCCTCAAGAGGCAATGGGAGGCAGTAAGGGACGAAGTCAAAGCCAGGCGTGTAGCATCACGAACATGGATACAGTGCAGGAAGAAGTTCAATGTTTGACACAAGTGGTCAAGGTGAGTGAGGTCAACTGTCAAGTGGCATCTCCTACCAACTGTGCTACTAGTCACATCCACTGCTCTATGCACTACAGCCCCCATCACCCACAAACCCACAAACTCTTTCACTCAGTACTCAACTCTTCCAATCGGGTGCTTCCTCTCACCCTCACACATCACCACTGTTGTAGAAGCACACCTGCAACTCACAGGTCACACACACTGGCAACTATCCAACCATGACAGGCACATCACCCAGACATCCTGCAGGATACTCACCGACACACTTCTCACTTTCTTACAGGAGAAGGTGGTGCATAACAGGAGCAGCAAGTGGCATTTAGCCCTTCGAGCCTGTTCCACCATTCAGTGAGATCATAATTGATCTGTGACCTAACTCCATACACCCACCTTCGCCACATATCTCGTAACACCTTGGTTAACAGAAATCTATCAATCTCAGATTAAAAATTAACAATTGAGTTAGCATCAACTGCCGTTTGCAGAAGAGCGTTCCATCTTCTACCACCCCTTGCGTGTAGAAGCATTTCCTAACTTCACTCCTGCGAATCCTGGCTCTAATTTTTAGGCTATGTCCCCTCGTCCTAGTATTCAAGTCTAGGAGACCTCCAAAAACAGGTACAAATGCATCAGCAGCCAGAAGCAATAATCCAGCAACTAACCTGTAAATCTGCATGGTCCCTTTAAATAGCGCTGGTAGGGTGTCCTCCAGACACTCTGGAGCTGGTCGTGGTTAAGACAGTGCGTTGGCATTGAGTGCCAAAATAGTATCTCTCCCTTTAAATCAGCGTTACACACTGATCTAACGCATATTCTCCCTACTTTACACGCTGCCAGTGTTTATTATCTGTGCCTGCGCGAACCCTTTCACCAGGATGGCGACCGGCACACATCACGCTAGAAGCATGCGCACGCATTCTGGATGCCATTTTGGGACCTCAGGTGGCCGTGTAATGCCTGATAAACAGGCTTTACATGGTCGAATTTTTAGCCCATACTTCTTTTAATACCCTGGAGTGGACACCATCCAGTCCCGGAGATTTTGTTCATCTTTAATCTCATTAGTTTCTCCATCACTATTTTTTAACATATTGAATCGAGTTAGTTCCTTCCCTTGATTTATTTTCAGTTTTCCTTGTAACTTTGATACTTTATCCACATCCTCTTCTGTGAAGACTGATATGAAGTAACTATTTAGTAAGTCTGCCATTTCTTGATTTCCAATTACTGTACCATCTGCGTCTGTCACTAACAGGCCCAAATTACTCTTAGCCACCCTCTTTCTTTTAATATATTTGTTAAAACCTTTAGTGTTGTCCTTGATAACCCTTGTAAGCTTTTTCTCGTATTCCCTTTTTGTAGCTCTTACCACTTTCTTTGTATCCCTTTGCTGTTCTTTATATCTCTCCTAGTCTGTGGGATCTCTCCTGTTCTTTGCTTTCGTACAAGATATTTCTTTTAGTTTTACACTATCTCTCACTTGCCTTGTCGACCAAGGTTGTTTAATTACAAAAGTAGAGCTGTTGCCCTTTCGGGGAATGTACAGGTCTTCATTCTACCATATACCTTTTTGAACATCTCCCACTGTTCATCCGTAGTTTTATCCATTAATACTTCTGCCCAGTCTATTGCGATCAATTCCTGCCTCATCCCTCGAAAGTCAGCCTTACCTAAATTTAAAACCTTGGTTCATGACTCACTCTTCTCCCTCTCAAACCTAATATCGAATTCTATTATATTATGGTCACTATTATAGAATCATAGAAAGGTTACAGTATGGAAAGAGGCTATTCAGCCCATCGAGTCCACGCCGGCTCTACGCAAGTGAAATCCAGCTAGTCCCATTCCCCCGCCCTTTCCCCGTCGCCCTTCACATTTTTTCCTTTCAAGTACTTATCCAGTTCCCTTTTGAAGGCCATGATTGGATCTGCCTCCACCATCCCCTCAGGCAGTGCATTCCAGATCCTAACCATTCGCTGTGTAAAAACGTTTTTCCTTATGTCACCTTTGATTCTTTTGCCAATCACCTTAAACCTATGTCCTCTGGTTCTTGACTCTTCCGCCAATGGGAACAGTTTCTCTCTATCTGCTCTGTCTACACCCTTCATGATTTTGAATACTTCTATCAAATCTCCTCACAACCGTCTCTGTTCCAAGGAGAACAATCCCAGCTTTTCCAGTCTATCCACATAACTAAAGTCCCTCATCCCTGGAATCATTCTAAGTAAATCTCTTCTGCACCCTCTCTAAGGCCTTCACATCTTTCCTAAAGTGTGGTGCCCAGAACTGGACACAATACTCCAGCTGTGGCCGAACTAATGTTTTATAAAGTTTCATCATGACTTCCATACTTTTGTACTCTATGCCTCTAATTATAAAGTCCAGGATCCCATATGCTTTTTTAACCACTTTCTCGAACTGCCCTGCCACCTTCAACGATTTGTGGACATATACCCCCAGATCTCTCTGTTCCTGTATGCCTTTTATAGAGTTGTGCCCTCTAGTTTATATTGCCTCTCTTTGTTCTTCCCAGCGAAATGTATCACTTCGCATTTTTCTGCATTAAATTTCATCTGCCATGTTTCTGCCCATGCCACCAGCCTGTCTATATCCTCTTGAAGTCTATCACTATCCTCTTCACTGATTACTACACTTCCAAGTTTTGTGTCATCTGCAAATTTTGAAATTGTGCCCTGTACACCCAAGTCCAAGTCATTAATATATATCAAGAAAAGCAATGGTCCCAGTACCAACCCCTGGGGAACATCACTAGCTACGTGTTCTGTTAACATTAGATTATTAACTAATTCAGGTTCATAACTGATTACTAAATCTAAGATGGCCTGTTCTCTTGTTGCTTCAAAACATATTGGGCTGGAAATTGCTTCAAGTGGCGAATCAGCAATGTTCACCGCTCATTTATATTTGCCCACTAAGTTCTTTTTGGCAGCAACTTCCTTGAACTTCAGTGTTCTTTCCCGGGCTGAGTGAGCGGTGAATGGATCTCTAAGGCCTCTCAACCAATCAGCTTGAAGCAAGCCACGCTGTGAGAACCAGAAAGTGCAGTTCATGGACAGACAACGCAGGCTAAAAACCAGGAAATGCCCGATAAGGTTAGCAAATGTATTATGGAATGACATAAAGAAAGAAAAATAAAGAGAGGATAAGATGAAAAGACTGAGATCAAAGAGTCAGAAAGAAAAAGTAAAAAAAAAAATTAATTAAAAAAAAAATTTAAAACATTTTTAAATGTCCAAAAATGATTAAAATCAGGAGTAATGAGACTCTACATTTTTAAAAGTTCATTTTTAGTTGTTTGGCAGTCATTGCCACACCATTAAAAGTTAGTTTAGACCTGATATAACTGAGTGTACCTGTTTTGTGGCAAGATTATTTATTTTCCAGCTGGGCAGGAGAGCAAGTTGGCACTGGTCCATTGATTCCATTGATTGCAGCTGGCAAGGTCCTTTTAACGCGAAGCTGTCAGATCATCGGTGAATCAGGAAGAGCAAGTTCCGGATTTCCACTTTGGACTGCGCATGTGCGGTCGCTGGAACTTGCTCCTCGATTTCGCCACTGATAATGGTGAGTGCTGTGGCCCATTGTTCCAGAAAACTGTCCCGAATACACTCAAGAAATTTGTTGCCTTTGGGAGTCGAACTGTGGTGCTTCCCCTAGTCTATGTGAAAATTCTAGTGTTTTTGCAACAAGCTTCTCTGATCTCCACGTTTATGTATCCTGTTACTTTATCACTGCTATCAGGAGATCTATAAACAATGCCCAATCTTGGTCCCAGCTGGTTCAGATGAAGCCCGCCCCAGCGGTAGATCTCCTTCCTGTTCCAGTACTGGTGCCAGAGTCCCATGAAATGGAACTCCTCTTTCCCACACCAATCTTCTAGCCACGTGTTAACTTTCCTAATTTGTTTGTCCCTATGTCAATTTGCACATGGTTTGGGTAATGAGATTATTACCCTCGAGGTCCTGCCTTTTAATTTAGCTCCTTTTTCCTGGTACTCCCTGAGCAGGACCACCTCCCTGTTCATTCCTATGTCATTGGTCCCGACATGGACCACAACATCCATGTCTAATGGAGACTGACTCCTGTGAGTATTTTCATTCTTTTGCTTCGATTCTCCACAAGCCACGCACCATTTTTCAGAAAACCAGGTGGACAGACAGCCTGTGTCCAGACTGTGCCCCACTGTATTCAACACTGGGCACGCCCAACTAATCTCCCAGCAGAGTCTGGAGAATCAACAGCATCCTATCTGGCACTAGTACCCACACTGCCTCATTGACACAGTTCCTTTTCACTTCACCTACTTACAGTTATCAAACCTCATCATTACAAACTTGTGGGAACCAGTAAAGCATGTATTACCAGGTTTAAAGTTTCCTTTACTGGCTAACAAGATATTTGTAATAACAGGGTTTATATCAATGAGGTTCCACTTACTTAGACTCTTTGGTGGGCACAATGACATGACAAGAAGGCTTATATATATTTAATAATGGGTCACTTAAGATGGGGAGAGGGTGCTGATTACATGGTCCAATTGGTCTGATTCACATAATAAAAATGTGACCCTTTTTCAAAATGCTCACACTAACTAAATAGTTCTGTGAACAATTATATGGTCGATTGACTTCAACTGGCAAATGAGGGTACCTTTCAAACTGATCAACTGCCAGTATTTGAATATGTATGAGTGAAGCTGCAACGGTGTTTACCTATTCAATATTCATGAGCTAAATGACTTCCTTAACTACATGCATAACATCAACTGCATATAGTATAGACTGATTTATCCTTCATTTATAAAGAATTATCAGTTAGAACGGGACCATTTCTAATTTTAACCTTTCTGACCCTGAATTCAGCCTGTGATGAGCAGCTCCATGAGCCATTGAACTGGAGTCGAGAGAGTCAAAAATAAAACAAAAAGAACACCTTGGGGTTAGAATTCCTTTGCCTGCCCCATGTAATGTAATTTTAAATGCGTTTGTGAAGACTTCTAGTGAAATAATTGAGCAGGTTATGGCTACATGAAAACCGCTATATATATATAAAAAATGACTACTCCGTCGTTGCAGTAAATGGGAACTAGAAGGTGGTATCCCTCCCCCCATCACCTCTGATACCAATCTCATGAGCAGCAACACAAGCTCAGGCTCAGAAATAGTGAACGGCTAATCAGCCAGCACAGAAACTAAAATACAGTCGGGAGCAGAAAGGAGGAATATACTGGTGCTGCTCTCAGCAGGATCGCCATCAAAAGTACGAGAATATGTTACCCCATCTCATCTCCACTCTCTCCCCCACAGACTGCAGGAGGTGTGTTGGGTCCTGCCAGCTACCTGGAAACCACAAAGAAATCGTCAAGCCTTTTGTCCATTGTAGGGAGACAAAATCCTCCTGCACCGCAACTGCTCCAGGCCCAGGCTGGACCATCCACTGGTTGGGATGCTTGCAACCAACCTCAGGAAATTTCAGGTGTGGACCCCATCACCATTCTCTACAAGACAGTAACCTCAAAAACATCCTTGTCAATGGCCCCTCTGGTACAATGATGGAGCTCCCACAAGAAAATGCTAGAACAGCTGAAGTATAGTGCTTGCAATTTATTTGAACTGTTGGTGTAGAATTTCTGGTTGTGCATAAAAAGTGGCATCTGAAGCTAGCAAATCAGGTTAGGATGGATTTCACTAACTTCCTGCTGCGTTCACACATCGAGGCAATTTTTTCTTCCTTACTGCCCCATTTGTGCCTCAAAATGGAGAAGTAGCAGATGGAAAATGGTGTGCAATTTTTGCCAGTCCCAAAAGTCGCCTTATTTCTGGGGGGGGGGGGGGGGGGGGTGCGCGGGGGTGCATCCTGGTAGTCATAGCTCCCATCTGAAAGAGACTGGAGCCTCATCAATATATGCAAATTGGTTGCATGTGACATTATTTCCTGTTGGTGTGAAATCCAATTCCTTCTGATGTAAAAAAAAATCCTTCTGATGGGATTGCACAGTGTGCATAGCCCAGCTATATATGGTATATTTAAAGTTCTGAACTGCTCTTCTAGGAAGTTGCTTCTTAAAGAGGATTTTTTGTTGCTGTAATAAAAATTGATGAAATGGGTATTGCCCATTGTTTTTTGGAGGTAGAAGGGAAGGATGAAAGAAGGGATGCAAGAGAGGTTTAGTTGCACCACGGGTAGACTGTCCGCACCTGCCATTATCCACAGAGCCACCCGAGTCCTGAGACACAGTGCCATAGCTTTTAATGAATTGCGATGGTTTCCACTTTATCAATATCCAGGTAGTCAATGACCAGCAGCATCAGATTGTGCAAGTTATTGCCCACTTCCAAGATAGTCTGCATTGTTCTCACCTTCTCCACATTCATTGCAGAAATCCTATTCTGTTAAGTTTATTGGGTTTAAGAAATCTACATGGAAGTGTGTAGAGATTGCTCCCTGGAAGAGTAGTACACCAGGTTCTCACAGAGGAGATGTTCGCCTTAAGTACCTGAGCCTCTCATGTAGCGAATCCCCCTATCCACTAATGCGTTATACATTGTTCAATATTGTCCTCTACATGACCTCATATGCCCATTTTTGATGTATCTATATCTTATTCTACACCATCAGAAATAAACTCTCTGGGCAAAGTTCAAATAAAAGTTCAACTAATTTATTTTTCTGTAAGTGATTTGTATATTTGCTTCTACTGTTCTTTACCCCGGAGCTTCCTCTTGATGGCGGTGTACTGCTTCCCCAAAGTGTTTCCCCAGTGGCAGGAGCAAGTATGGTGACTGGGTGTCAATTGTAGTTACTTGGGATTGAGGTGGCTCTGTACCTCTTTGTGCTAGGTCAAGATATGGTCCTGCAGCTGGTTCCACCATGCCTGCTGCTGCAGAGGGAGACTCTTGTTTCTTGCCTCCACATTTTTGTTGCCTTCAGTGGTTTTTTTCATCTAGGTTACTATGTACCATCCAGACACTCTGTGCCCTAAAATTATTTTTGCAGTCCAATTATTTTTGTCCTCCACGTTTGGCCACTTACCTTTAAGTTGCCATTCCCTTTGAAATAACAGTGGTAGTCCTAATGTTGCTTCAGCAGTGCACACAAAATCCTATCCCGCTCATTGTGCAAACACTCAACGCTACTCACCATTTCAGGCAGGAAGCTTGCGTTGAATATTAAGATTCGCAAAGCCTGGAGCTTGATATGCAATCAATCATGTTCAACTTGGACAGGTAGAAAGTCTGCACTGCTCTCACTCTCCCCACACTCATTGCAGAAATTATCTTCTGCTAATTCTATTAGATATAAGATTTATACCTGGAACTTGCAGGTGTGGACATTGGTTAAGTACAGGAGCAGGTTCAGCTGTGATGCACCATCGAGGCTCACATTCAGCTGAGGTATTGAATGGTGACTGGCACCTGTGGAATCATCCCCAGCAAGGACTCAATGTCTTCAGGGCAAGAAAGGAAGGGAGAAGATTTGGTGGAGAAAATTGATGAGGGAAAAATATGAGTAAAGATGAATGAACTGGGCTGTTTCCAGATTTCCACAAGAAACAAAGTGAAGACACATCATCAAACGAGGCTAAAATTCATGAATCAAGGCACCTGGAAAATATTTATTCAGTGATAGCTAGAGTTTGGAACACCAAGGATGCCCATTGAGCTGGATAAACATACAGGGCACCTGGCATGAGGTTGGATCACAACAGGAAGTGAGGCCTCAAAACCAACTTGTGTTCTCACCATGCTAGGTGCAGATCTCATGACCTTTCAAAGTCTTGAGATTTTGGAATATGAAATGAACTGAGTATGCTCCTTTTTGAGGGGACTGGTCTCAGCAGTGCCATATACTCCTGCAGTGTTGCTCAACTCCCCAGACTTACTGTATCACATTCAGTCCTAAGAAGCTGCCAGGTTTCATCCACGGTTGTTGTGTTGTTCCTGCCCCCGCCATTTCCCCACCCGCTTAGGCCTCAGATTGATATTGCAGATTGGGTCCTGGTCCATCGGAGCCGATCTGCATATTTAAAGCAGAACCCCGCTTCCTTCCTGCAGGTGTCCTACTCAACAGAGTAGGTTAATATAGGGGCACGGCAGGAAGGAAGCAGGATCGGTGGGGTAACTGACTCCTGTTATTTAACTGCCCCAACCGGGCAGGGGTGGCAGTTAAAATCTGGGCCGGTGTGTTTACTGGCTAATCATGCTGCAATTTCGGCCTCTGAGTGCAATTTTAAAAAAAAGCTATGATGAATTTGGTTGCCACATTCCATTGATTCACCTCAGCTCTGTTCAACTCCTCCTCCCCCAGTGATCAATGTTTCCTATGGCCGCACATGATCGAAGCCTCATGTAGCACCCCTCAAAGACTGGTCGTCTGTAACTGATCATGCATATGATTAATGCTCATCAAAAAGCCCATGATGTCTGTTTCTTGTGACCCCCACAGATTTCTATTATAACTTAGCTCAAAAAAATTAATGTGAAAGTACCAAAACAGAGCCTGGTCCAGTATCTGTTCTGTGATCTCTTTCAAAAAAAACAGGTGGGTGTATTTAAACACATTTAAAACAGGTGGCTATGTGTAAAGAAAATTAAAAGAAGTGACTCTGTTTAAACATTTTGTATAAAGCAATGGATCTGTTTAATTTTTTTCCAAAGCACGTAGTTGGGTTTGGAGAACAGAGAGGGAAAACTGTATTGCATGGTACATTTGTCCTTAGATGCCCATGTTGCACGCTGCATGGTTGATGCTCAGGAATTTGGTGCGCATGGTTAATATTCACAAATTAGGGTCAAATCTGTGCTTCTGCACCTCCAAGAGGAACATATCTTAGTTATTTGCAGGCACACAGCCCGTGATTCTCCTCCATTAAAATTAATCCATTAAAATTAAGAAGCTGTGCACTTGCAATTTGCTCCCTATCGATGCTACTCCGTGCAGGAAGCTTGAAATTGGCTCCACTGAGCAGTGTATGGTCACTTTTCAGAAATTGAGCATTATGTAACAATAATTCACACGTTGTGCGATATATCATCAACATTCACATCTTGAGTTGTACATAGTCAGCATGCACATATTGAGCTGCATATAGTCAACGATAACAGACGGAGCTGTGTATAACCAACATTATTATGTTGAGTTGTATTGAATAAACATTCACACATTGAGCTGTGTATAGTCGACATTGAAACATGGAACCATATTTTGTCAACATTCACATATTGAGCTGTACATGGTTAATGTTAAGACATTGAGCCGTATATAGTCAACATTCACACATTGAGCCGCAGTCAACATTCACACATTGAGCTGTGTAGAGTCAATACGCACACATTGAGCTGCTTAGAATCAACATTGACACATTTAGCTGTACATAGTCAACATACACACATTGAGCTGCTTCGAATCAACATTCACACATCGAACTGTATACAGTCAACATTCACTCATTGATTTGTATATAGTCAACATTCACACATTGAGCCACATATAGTCAACATTGACACATCAAGCTGCATATAGTCAACATTCACACATCAAGCTGTATAGAGTCAACATTCACACATTGTGCCGCATATAGTCAACATTCACTCATTGAACTGTACATAGTCAACATTCACACGTTGAGCCGTATATACTCAACATTCACACATTGAGCCGTATATAGTCAAGATTCACACATTGAGCCGCATATAGTCAACATTCACACATCAAGCTGTATAGAGTCAACATTCACACATTGTGCCGCATATAGTCAACATTCACACATTGTGCCGCATATAGTCAACATTCACACATTGTGCCGCATATAGTCAACATCCACACATTGTGCCATGTATAGTCAACATTCACCCATTGAGCCGTATATAGTCAACATTCACACATTGAGCCGTGTATAGTCAACATTCACAAATTGAGCCGCATAGTCAACATTGACACATTGAGCCGAATAAAGTCAACATTGACACATTGAGCAGCATATAGTCAACATTCACACATTGAGCCGTATAAAGTCAACATTCACACATTGAACCGTAGAAAGTCAACATTCACACATTGTGCCGCATATAGTCAACATTCACTCATTGAACTGTATATAGTCAATATTCACACATTGAGCTGTGTATAGTCAACATTCACTCTGAGCCGTGTATAGTCAACATTCACACATTGAGCCGTGTATAGTCAACATTCACACATTGAGCCGTATAAAGTCAACATTCACACATTGAACCGTATATAGTCAACATTCACACATTGTGCCGCATATAGTCAACATTCACACATTGAACCGTATATAGTCAACATTCACACATTGAACCGTATATAGTCAACATTCACACATTGTGCCGCATATAGTCAACATTCACACATTGAACCGTATATAGTCAACATTCACACATTGTGCCGTATATAGTCAACATTCACACATTGAACCGTATATAGTCAACATTCACACATTGTGCCGCATATAGTCAACATTCACACAGAGCCGTATATAGTCAACATTCAAACATTGAGCCGTATATAGTCAACATTCACACATTGAGCCGCATATAGTCAACATCCACACATTGTGCCGCAGAAAGTCAACATTCACACATTGTGCCGCATATAGTCAACATTCACACATTGAGCCGTACATAGTCAACATTCACACATTGTGCCGCATATCGTCAACATTCACACATTGTGCCGCATATAGTCAACATCCACACATTGATCCGTATATAGTCAACATTCACACATTGAGCCGTGTATAGTCAACATTCACACATTGAGCCGTATAAAGTCAACATTCACACATTGTGCCGCATATAGTCAACATTCACACATTGAGCCGTACATAGTCAACATTCACACATTGTGCCGCATATCGTCAACATTCACACATTGAGCCGTACATAGTCAACATTCACACATTGTGCCGCATATCGTCAACATTCACACATTGTGCCGCATATAGTCAACATCCACACATTGAGCCGTGTATAGTCAACATTCACATATTGAGCTGTGTATAGTCAACATTCACTCATTGAGCCGTATATAGTCAACATTCTTTAATTGAGCTGTATTTAGTCAACTTTCACACTTTGTACCTTTTATAGTCAACATTCACACCAAGCTGTATATAGTCAACATTCACACACTGAGCTGTATATCGTCAACATTCACATACTGAGCTGCATATTGTCAACATTCACTCGTTGAGCTGTATATAGTCAACATTCACACATTGAGCCGTGCATAGTCAACATCCACACATGGAGTCGAAATAGTCAACATCCACAAATTGAGCCGTAGATAGTCAACATTCACACATTGAGCTGTATTAGTCAACATTCACACATTGAGCCGTAAATAGTCAACATTCACACATTGAGCCGTAGATAGTCAACATTCACACATTGAGCTGTATTAGCCAACATTCACATATCAAGCTGTATAGAGTCAACATTCACACATTGTCCGGCATATAGTCAACATTCACTCATTGAACTGTATCTAGTCAACATTCACACGTTGAGCCGTATATAGTCAACATTCACACATTGAGCCGTATATAGTCAAGATTCACACATTGAGCCGCATATAGTCAACATCCACACATTGTGCCGTGTATAGTCAACATTCACATATTGAGCCGTACATAGTCAACATTCACAGATTGAGCTGTATATAGTCAACATTCACTCATTGATCGTTGTATAGTCAACATTCACAAATTGTGCCGCATATAGTCAACAGTCACACATTGTGCCGCATATAGTCAACATTCACACATTGAGCTGCATATAGTCAACATCCACACATTGTGCCATGTATAGTCAACATTCACCCTTTGAGCCGTGTATAGTCAACATTCACACATTGAGCCGCATATAGTCAACATTGACACATTGAGCCGAATAAAGTCAACATTCACACATTGAGCTGCATATAGTCAACATCCACACATTGTGCCATGTATAGTCAACATTCACCCTTTGAGCCGTGTATAGTCAACATTCACACATTGAGCCGCATATAGTCAACATTGACACATTGAGCCGAATAAAGTCAACATTCACACATTGAGCCGCATATAGTCAACATTCACACATTGAGCCGTATAAAGTTAACATTCACACATTGAATCGTATATAGTCAACATTCACACATTGTGCCGCATATAGTCAACATTCACTCATTGAACTGTATATAGTCAATATTCAAACATTGAGCTGTGTATAGTCAACATTCACTCTGAGCCGTGTATAGTCAACATTCACACATTGAGCCGTGTATAGTCAACATTCACACATTGTGCCGCATATAGTCAACATTCACACATTGTGCCGCATATAGTCAACATTCACACATTGTGCCGCATATCGTCAACATTCACACATTGTGCCGCATATAGTCAACATTCACACAGAGGCGTATATAGTCAACATTCAACCATTGAGCCATATATAGTCAACATTCACACATTGAGCCTTATAAAGTCAACATTCACTCATTGAACAGTATATAGTAAATATTCACACATTGAGCCGAATATAGTCAACATTCACACATTGATCTGTGTATAGTCAACATTCACACATTGAGCCGTATATAGTCAAGATTCACACATTGTGCCGCATATAGTCAACATTCACACATTGTGCCGCATATCGTCAACATTCACACATTGTGCCGCATATCGTCAACATTCACACATTGTGCCGCATATCGTCAACATTCACACATTGTGCCGCATATAGTCAAGATCCATACATTGTGCCGTGTATAGTCAACATTCACTCTGAGCCGTGTATAGTCAACATCCACACATTGTGCCTTGTATAGTCAACACTCACATATTGAGCCGTACATAGTCAACATTCACAGATTGAGCTGTATATAGTCAACATTCACTCATTGATCGGTGTATAGTCAACATTCACTCATTGAACTGTGTATAGTGAACAATCACACATTAAGCTGCATATCGTCAACATTCACATATTGAGCTGTGTATAGTCAATATTCATTCATTGATCTGTGCATATTCAACATTCACATATTGAGCTGTATATAATCAACATTCACTCATTGAGCCGTACACAGTCAACATTCTTTAATTGAGCTGTATTTAGTCAACTTTCACACATTGTACCTTTTATAGTCAACATTCACACCAAGCTGTATATAGTCAACATTCACACACTGAGCTGTATATCGTCAACATTCACATACTGAGCTGCATATTGTCAACATTCACACATTGAGCCGTGTATAGTCAACATCCACACATTGAGCTGTATATAGTCAACATCCACACATTGAGCCGCATATCGTCAACATTCACACATTGAGCCGTGTATAGTCAACATTCACACATTGAGCTGTATATAGTCAACATTCACACATTGAGCTGTATATCGTCAACATTCACACATTGAGCCGTGTATAGTCAACATTCACACATTGAGCTGTATATAGTCAACATTCACACATTGAGCTGTATATAGTCAACATTCACACATTGAGCCGTGTATAGTCAACATTCACACATTGAGCCGTATATAGTCAACATTCACACATTGAGCTGTATATAGTCAACATTCACACATTGAGCCGTATATAGTCAACATTCACAACTTGAGCCGTGTCGAGTCAACATTCACACATTGAGTCGTATATAGTCAAGATTCACACATTGAGCCGCATATAGTCAACATTCACACATTGTGCCGCATATCGTCAACATTCACATATTGTGCCGCATATCGTCAACATTCACACATTGTGCCGCATAAAGTCAACATTCACACATTGTGCAGCATATCGTCAACATTCACATATTGTGCCGCATATAGTCAACATTCACACATTGTGCCGCATATAGTCAACATTCACATATTGTGCCGAATATAGTCAACATTCACACATTGTGCCGCATATAGTCAACATTCACACATTGTGCCGCATATAGTCAACATTCACATATTGTGCCGCATATAGTCAACATTCACACATTGTGCCGCATATAGTCAGCATCCACACATTGAGCCGTGTATAGTCAACATTCACTCTGAGCCGTGTATAGTAAACATTCACATATTGAGCTGTACATAGTCAACATTCACACATTGATCTGTGTATAGTCAACATTCATTCATTGAGCTGTGTATAGTGAACAATCACAAATTAAGCTGCATATAGTCAACATTCACATCTTGAGCTGTATGTGGTCAACATTCACTGATTGAGCTGTGTATAGTCAACATTCATTCATTGATCTGTGCATATTCAACATTGACATATTGAGCTGTATATAGTAAACTTTCACTCATTGAGCCTTATATGGTCAACATTCATTCATTGAGCTGTATTTAGTCAACTTTCACATACTGAGCTGCATATAGTCAACATTCACTCGTTGAGCTGTGTATAGTCAACATTCACTCGTTGATCTGTGTACAGTCAACATTCATTCATTGAGTTGGGTATAGTCAACATTCACACATTGAGCCGCATATAGTCAACATTCACACATTGAGCTGTGCATAGTCAACATTCATTCAATGAGCTGTGTATCGTGAACAGTCACACATTGAGCTGTATATAGTCAACATTCACATACTGAGCTGCATATAGTCAACATTCACTCGTTGAGCTGTGTATAGTCAACATTCACTCGTTGATCTGTGTACAGTCAACATTCATTCATTGAGTTGGGTATAGTCAACATTCATTCATTGAGCTGCTTAGATTCAACACTCACACATCGAACTGTATATAGTCAACATTCACACATTGAGCTG
Organism: Heptranchias perlo; assembly: GCF_035084215.1. Classification (NCBI taxonomy): domain Eukaryota; kingdom Metazoa; phylum Chordata; class Chondrichthyes; order Hexanchiformes; family Hexanchidae; genus Heptranchias; species Heptranchias perlo. Next base: position 109,470,743 of record NC_090327.1, read on the forward strand.
TATAATGTCAACATTCACATATTGAGCTGTATATAGTCAACATTCACACATTGAGCTGTATAATGTCAACATTCACATATCGAGCTGTATATAGTCAACATTCACACATTGAGCCGTTTATGGTCAACATCCACACATTGAGCTGTATATAGTCTACATTCACATGTTGAGCTGCATATAGTCAGCATTCACTCATTGAGCTGTGTATAGTCAACATTCACTCATTGAGCTGTATATAGTCAACATTCACACATTGAGCTGTATAATGTCAACATTCACATATCGAGCTGTATATAGTCAACATTCACACATTGAGCCGTTTATGGTCAACATCCACACATTGAGCTGTATATAGTCTACATTCACATATTGAGCTGCATATAGTCAGCATTCACTCATTGAGCTGTGTATAGTCAACATTCACTCATTGAGCTGTATATCGTCAACATCCACATATTGAGCCGTATAAAGTCAACATTCACACATTGAACCTTTTATCGTCAACATTCACACATTGATCAGTGTATAGTCAACATTCATTCTTTGAGCTGTATATCGTCAGCATTCACTCATTGATCTGTGTATAGTCAACATTCATTCATTGAGCTGTGTATAGTGAACATTCACACATTGATCTGTGTATAGTCAACATTCATTCATTGAGCTGTGCATAGTGAACATTCACACATTGATCTGTGTATAGTCAACATTCATTCTTTGAGCTGTATATCGTCAACATTCACTCATTGAGCCGTGTATAGTCAACATGCACACATTGAGCCGCATTTGGTCAACATTCACACATTAAGCCTTAAACAGTCAACATTCACTCATTGAGCCGTATATTGTCAACATTCACACATTGAGCTGTATAGAGTCAACATTCTCACATTGAGCCGCATATAGTCAACATTCACACATTAAGCCTTATATAGTCAACATTCACTCATTGAGCTGTATATAGTCAACTTTCACACATTGAGCCGTATAAAGTCAACATTCACACATTGAGCCGTATAAAGTCAACATTCACACATTGATCTGTGTATAGTCAACATTCATTCTTTGAGCTGTATATCGTCAACATTCACTCATTGAGCCGTGTATAGTCAACCTGCACACATTGAGCCGCATTTGGTCAACATTCTCACATTGAGCCGCATATGGTCAACATTCACACATTAATCCTTAAACAGTCAACATTCACTCATTGAGCCGTATATTGTCAAAATTCACACATTGAGCTGTATAGAGTCAACATTCTCACATTGAGCCGCATATAGTCAACATTCACACATTAAGCCTTATACAGTCAACATTCACTCATTGAGCTGTATATAGTCAACTTTCACACATTGAGCCGTATAAAGTCAACATTCACACATTGAGCCGTATAAAGTCAACATTTACACATTGAGCAGTGTATAGTCAACATTCACACGTTGAGCGGGATATAGTCAACATAAGAACATAAGAAATAGTGGCAGGAGTAGGCCAATCGGCCCCTCGAGCCTGCTCCGCCATTCAATAAGATCATGGCTGATCTGATCCTAACCTCAAATCTAAATTCATGTCCAATTTCCTGCCCGCTCCCCGTAACCCCTAATTCCCTTTACTTCTAGGAAACTGTCTATTTCTGTTTTAAATTTATTTAATGATGTAGCTTCCACAGCTTCCTGTGGCAGCAAATTCCACAGACCTAATACCCTCTGAGTGAAGAAGTTTCTCCTCATCTCAGTTTTGAAAGAGCAGCCCCTTATTCTAAGATTATGCCCCCTAGTTCTAGTTTCACCCATCCCTCGGAACATCCTTACCGCATCCACCCGATCAAGCCCCTTCACAATCTTATATGTTTCAATAAGATCGCCTCTCATTCTTCTGAACTCCAATGAGTAGAGTCCCAATCCACTCAACCTCTCCTCATATGTCCACCCCCTCATCCCCGGGATTAACCGAGTGAACCTTCTTTGCACTGCCTCAAGAGCAAGTATGTCTTTTCTTAAGTATGGAGACCAAAACTGTATGCAGTATTCCAGGTGCGGTCTCACCAATACCTTATATAACTGCAGCAATACCTCCCTGTTTTTATATTCTATCCCCCTAGCAATAAAAGCCAACATTCCATTGGCCTTCTTGATCACCTGCTGCACCTGCAAACTAACTTTTTGATTTTCTTGCACGAGGACCCCCAGATCCCTTTGTACTGCAGTACTTTCCAGTTTCTCGCCATTAAGATAATAACTTGCTCTCCAATTTTTCCTGCCAAAGTACATAACCTCACATTTTCCAATATTGTATTGCATCTGCCAAATCTCCGCCCACTGACCTTGTAGGTTTTTTATGTCCTCCTCACTCTCTACTTTCCCTCCCATCTTTGTATCATCTGCAAACTTTGATATGTTACACTCGGTCCCCTCCTCCAAATCGTTAATATAGATTGCAAAGAGTTGGGGACCCAGCACCGACCCCTGCGGAACACCACTGGCTACAGGTTGCCAGTCCGAGAATGTACCATTTATCCCAACTCTCTGCTTCCTGTTAGATAACCAATCCTCCACCCATGCCAGAATATTACCCCCAATCCAGTGATTCTTTATCTTGAGCAATAATCTTTTACGTGGCACCTTGTCAAATGCCTTCTGGAAGTCCAAATACACTACGTCCACTGGTTCCCCTTTATCCACCCTGTACATTATATCCTCAAAGAACTCAAGCAAATTTGTCAGACATGACTTCCCCTTTGTAAAGCCATGCTGACTTTGTCCTATTAAATTATGTTTATCCAAATGTTCTGCTACTGTCTCCTTAATAATAGACTCCAAAATTTTACCCACCACAGAAGTTAAGCTAACTGGTCTATAATTTCCAGCCTTCTGCCTACTACCCTTTTTAAATAAGGGTGTTACATTGGCAGTTTTCCAATCTGCCGGGACCTTTGCCGAGTCCAGAGAATTTTGGAAAATTATTACCAAAGCATCCACAATCCCTACTGCCACTTCCCTCAAGACCCTAGGATGTAAGCCATCAGGTCCAGGGGATTTATCCGCCTTGAGTCCCATTAATTTACTGAGTACCAATTCCTTAGTGATTTTAATTGTATTTAGCTCCTCCCCCCCTAGAGCCCCCTGTTTGTCCAGTGTTGGGATATTCTTCGTGTCCTCTACCGTAAAGACTGAAACAAAATGTTTGTTCAGCATTTTTGCCATCTCCATGTTTCCCACCATTAATTTCCCGGTCTCATCCTCTAAAGGACCTATGTTTGCCTTAGCCATCCTTTTTCTTTTTATATAACTGTAGAAACTCTTGCTATCTGTTTTTATATTTTTTGCTAATTTATTTTCATAATCTATCTTCCCTTTCTTAATCAATCCTTTAGTTACTTTTTGCTGTCCTTTGAAGACTTCCCAATCTTCTATCCTCCCACTAAGTTTGGCTACCTTATATGTCCTTGTTTTTAGTCGGATACTATCCTTAATTTCCTTACTTAGCCACGGATGGCTGTCATTTCTTTTACACCCTTTTTTCCTCAGTGGAATATATATTTTTTGAAAGTTGTAAAATAACTCCTTAAATGAACACCACTACTCATGTACCATCTTACTCTGTAATCTATTTTCTCAGTCCACTTTAATCAATTCCACTCTCATACCATCATAGTCTCCTTTATTCAAGCTCAGTACGCTTGTTTGAGAACCAACCTTCTAATTGGATATGGAATGTAACCATGTTATGGTCACTCATTCCAAGGGGATCCTTAACTAGGACATTATTAATTAATCCTGGCTCATTACACAGGACCAGGTCCAAGGTTGCTTGCCCCCTTGTAGGTTCAGTTACATACTGCTCAAGAAATCCATCCCTAATACACTCAATAAACTCTTCCTCAAGGCTACCCTGCCCAATTTGATTTGTCCAGTTAATCTGATAGTTAAAATCCCCCATAATTATAGCTGTTCCCTTATGACATGCCCTGACTATTTCCTGATTAATACTTCTTCCAGCAGAGTTGCAACTATTAGGAGGCCTATATACTACGCCCACTAGTGTTTTTTCCCCCTTATTATTCCTTATCTCTACCCAAACTGTTTCATTATCCTGATCCTTTGTCCCAATATCTTTTCTCTGTATTACAGTGATTCCTTCCCTTATTAACATAGCCACCCCACCTCCCCTTCCTTCCTGCCTGTCCTTCCTGATTGTTAAATACCCTGGCATATTTAATTCCCAGTCGTTGTCACCCTGCAGCCATGTTTCTGTTATGGCCACAAGATCATACCCATACGTCGTTATTTGTGCTGTTAACTCGTCCATTTTGTTACGAATGCTACGTGCATTCAGATAAAGAACTTTCAAATATGTTTTGTGACACTTAGTTCCTGCTTTTTCCTTTTTTAACACTTTACCTTTTACTCCATACCTTCTGTCCCTTCCTGATACGCTTTCCTCTGTCTCCCTGCTCAGGTTCCCAAACCCCTGCCACAGCTTTGATGCTGGGTTAATCGCCTTACGCCTTCTAGTTTTCATTTTATCTGTCGTGCCTAAAGTAACTAAAGTGCCGAAAGTACACTTTCTTTCCGCTGCTCGATGCTTTTCCCTTTCACTTGTTCTTGAACAACTGTTTGTACTATTTGTATTGTAGATTTCCCCTGGGTCTTCCCATCTCTTGCTGCTCTCAACTTTATTCCCTTCTGACTCCCCGCTCAGGTTCCCATCCTCCTGCCACTCTAGTTTAAACCTTCCCCAACAGCACTAGCAAACACCCCCGCGAGGACATTTGTCCCGGTCCTGCTCGGGTGAAACCCGTCACGCTTGTACAGGTCCCACCTTCCCCAGAAGCGATCCCAATGTCCCAGGAATCTAAATCCCTCCCTCCTACACCATCCATTAACTCATTGAGCTGTGTATAGTCAACATTCATTCATTGAGCTGTATATAGTCAACATCCACACATTGAGCAGGGTATAGTCAACATCCACACATTGAGCCGTATAAAGTCAACATTCACACATTGAGCCGTATAAAGACAACATTCACATATTGAGCTGCATATAGTCAACATTCACTCGTTGATCTGTGTATAGTCAACATTCATTCATTGAGCTGTACATAGTCAACATTCACACATTGAGTTGTGTATAGTCAACATTAACTCATTGATCTGTGTATAGTCAACATTCATTCATTGAGCTGTATATCGTCAAGATTCACTCATTCATCTGTGCATAGTCAACATTCACTCATTGAGCTGTATATCGTCAACATTCACTCATTGAGCCGTATATAGTCAACATGGACACATTGAGCCGCATTTGGTCAACATTCACACATCGAGCTGGAGATAGTCAACATTCACATATTGAACTGCACATAGTCAACATTCACTCGTTGATCTGTGTATAGTCAACATTCACTCATTGAGCCGCATATAGTCAACATTCACACATTGAGCTGTGTATAGTCAACATTCACACATTGAGCTGTAAATTGTCAACACTCACACATTGAGCTGTATATAGTCCACATTCACATATTGAGCTGCATACAGTCAACATTCACTCGTTGATCTGTGTATAGTCAACATTCATTCATTGAGCTGTATTTAGTCAACTTTCACACATTGAACCTTTTATCGTCAACATTCACACCGAGCTATACATAGTCAACATTCACGCATTGAGCTGTATATAGTCAACATTCACATACTGAGCTGCATATAGTCAACATTCACTCGTTGAGCTGTGTATAGTCAACATTCACTCGTTGATCTGTGTACAGTCAACATTCATTCATTGAGTTGGGTATAGTCAACATTCACACATTGAGCCGCATATAGTCAACATTCACACATTGAGCTGTGTATAGTCAACATTCATTCATTGAGCTGTGTATAGTGAACAGTCACACATTGAGCTGTATATAGTCAACATTCACTCATTGATCTGTGTATGGTCAACATTCGCACATTGATCTGTGTAGAGTCAACATTCATTCATTGAGTTGCTTAGATTCAACACTCACACATCGAACTGTATATAGTCAACATTCACACATTGAGCTGTATAATGTCAACATTCACATATCGAGCTGTATATAGTCAACATTCACTCATTGAGATGTATATAGTCAACATTCACACATTGAGCGGGAAATAATCAACATTCACTCGTTGATCTGTGCATAGTCAACATTCATTCATTGAGCTGTGTATAGTCAACATTCACTCATTGATCTGTGTATAGTCAACATTCACACATTGAACCTTTTATCGTCAACATTCACTCATTGATCTGTGTATAGTTAACATTCATTCTTTGAGCTGTATATAGTCAACATTCACTTATTGATCTGTGTATAGTCAACATTGATTCATTGAGCTGTAAATTGTCAACACTCACACATTGAGCTGTATATAGTCAACACTCACACATTGAGCTGTATATAGTCAACATTCCCACATTAAGCTGTATTAAGTCAACATTCACATATTGAGCTGCACATAGTCAACATTCACTCGTTGATCTGTGTATAGTGAACAGTCACACATTGAGCTGTATATTAACGATTTGGAGGAGGGGACCGAGTGCAACATATCAAAATTTGCAGATGATACAAAGATGGGAGGGAAAGTAGAGAGTGAGGAGGACATAAAAAACCTGCAAGGGGATATAGACAGGCTGGGTGAGTGGGCGGAGATTTGGCAGATGCAATATAATATTGGAAAATGTGAGGTTATGCACTTTGGCAGGAAAAATAAGAGAGCAAGTTATTTTCTTAATGGCGAGAGACTGGAAAGTACTGCAGTACAAAGGGATCTGGGGGTCCTAGTGCAAGAAAATCAAAAAGTTGGTATGCAGGTGCAGCAGGTGATCAAGAAAGCCAACGGTATGTTGGCTTTTATTGCTAGGGGGATAGAATATAAAAACAAGGAGGTATTGCTGCAGTTATATAAGGTATTGGTGAGACCGCACCTGGAATACTGCATACAGTTTTGGTCTCCATACTTAAGAAAAGACATACTTGCTCTCGAGGCAGTACAAAGAAGGTTCACTCAGTTAATCCCGGGGATGAGGGGGCGGACATATGAGGAGAGGTTGAGTAGATTGGGACTCTACTCATTGGAGTTCAGAAGAATGAGAGGCGATCTTATTGAAACATATAAGATTGTGAAGGGTCTTGATCGGGTGGATGCAGTAAGGATGTTCCCAAAGATGGGTGAAACTAGAACTAGGGGGCATAATCTTAGAATAAGGGGCTGCTCTTTCAAAACTGAGATGAGGAGAAACTTCTTCACTCAGAGGGTGGTAGGTCTGTGGAATTTGCTGCCCCAGGAAGCTGTGGAAGCTACATCATTAGATAAATTTAAAACAGAAATAGACAGTTTCCTAGAAGTAAAGGGAATTAGGGGTTATGGGGAGCGGGCAGGAAATTGGACATGAAGCTGAGTTCGGATCGGTCAATGCCCTGTGGGTGGCGGAGAGGGCCCAGGGGCTATGTGGCCGGGTCCTGCTCCGACTTCTTGTGTTCTTTAGATTTGTGGTTGGGATCAGATCAGCCATGATCTTATTGAATGGCGGAGCAGGCTCGAGGGGCCGATTGGCCTACTCCTGCTCCAATTTCTTATGTTCTTATGTTCTTATATAGTCAACATTCACTCATTGATCTGTGTATGGTCAACATTCGCACATTGATCTGTGTAGAGTCAACATTCATTCATTGAGCTGCTTAGATTCAACATTCACACGTCGAACTGCATATAGTGAACATTCACACATTGAGCTGTATAATGTCAACATTCACACATTGAGCTGCATATAGTCAACATTCACTCATTGATCTGTGTATGGTCAACATTCGCACATTGATCTGTGTAGAGTCAACATTCATTCACTGAGCTGCTTAGATTCAACATTCACACATCGAACTGTATATAGTCAACATTCATTCATTGAGCTGTGTACAGTCAACATTCATTCATTGAGCTGTATATAGTCAACATCCACACATTGAACCGTATAAAGTCAATATTCACACATTGAGCCGTATAAAGTCAACATTCACATATTGAGCTGCATATAGTCAACATTCACTCGTTGATCTGTGTATAGTCAACATTCATTCATTGAGCTGTATATCGTCAACATTCACTCATTGATCTGTGTATAGTCAACATTCACACATTGAACCTTTTATCATCAACATTCACACATTGATCTGTGTATCGTCAACATTCATTCTTTGAGCTGTATATAGTCAACATTCACTCGTTGATCTGTGTATAGTCAAAATTCATTCATTGAGCTGTATTTAGTCAACTTTCACACATTTAACCTTTTATCGTCAACATTCACACCGAGCTATACATAGTCAACATTCACACATTGAGCTGTATATAGTCAACATTCACATACTGAGCGGCATATCGTCAACATTCACTCGTTGAGCTGTGTATAGTCAACATTCACTCGTTGATCTGTGTACAGTCAACATTCATTCATTGAGTTGGGTATAGTCAACATTCACACATTGAGCCGCATATAGTCAACATTCACACATTGAGCTGTGCATAGTCAACATTCATTCAATGAGCTGTGTATCGTGAACAGTCACACATTGAGCTGTATATAGTCAACATTCACATACTGAGCTGCATATAGTCAACATTCACTCGTTGAGCTGTGTATAGTCAACATTCACTCTTTGAACTGTGTACAGTCATCATTCATTCATTGAGTTGGGTATAGTCAACATTCACACATTGAGCCGCATATAGTCAACATTCACTCATTGAGCTGTGTATAGTCAACATTCATTCAATGAGCTGTGTATCGTGAACAGTCACACATTGAGCTGTATATAGTCAACATTCACTCATTGATCTGTGTCTGGTCAACATTCGCACATTGATCTGTGTATAGTCAACATTCATTCATTGAGCTGCTTAGATTCAACACTCACACATCGAACTGTATATAGTCAACATTCACACATTGAGCTGTATAATGTCAACATTCACATATTGAGCTGTATATAGTCAACATTCACACATTGAGCTGTATAATGTCAACATTCACATATCGAGCTGTATATAGTCAACATTCACACATTGAGCCGTTTATGGTCAACATCCACACATTGAGCTGTATATAGTCTACATTCACATATTGAGCTGCATATAGTCAGCATTCACTCATTGAGCTGTGTATAGTCAACATTCACTCATTGAGCTGTATATCGTCAACATCCACATATTGAGCCGTATAAAGTCAACATTCACACATTGAACCTTTTATCGTCAACATTCACACATTGATCAGTGTATAGTCAACATTCATTCTTTGAGCTGTATATCGTCAGCATTCACTCATTGATCTGTGTATAGTCAACATTCATTCATTGAGCTGTGTATAGTGAACATTCACACATTGATCTGTGTATAGTCAACATTCATTCATTGAGCTGTGCATAGTGAACATTCACACATTGATCTGTGTATAGTCAACATTCATTCTTTGAGCTGTATATCGTCAACATTCACTCATTGAGCCGTGTATAGTCAACATGCACACATTGAGCCGCATTTGGTCAACATTCACACATTAAGCCTTAAACAGTCAACATTCACTCATTGAGCCGTATATTGTCAACATTCACACATTGAGCTGTATAGAGTCAACATTCTCACATTGAGCCGCATATAGTCAACATTCACACATTAAGCCTTATATAGTCAACATTCACTCATTGAGCTGTATATAGTCAACTTTCACACATTGAGCCGTATAAAGTCAACATTCACACATTGAGCCGTATAAAGTCAACATTCACACATTGAGCAGTGTATAGTCAACATTCACACGTTGAGCGGGATATAGTCAACATAAGAACATAAGAAATAAGAGCAGGAGTAGGCCAATCGGCCCCTCGAGCCTGCTCCGCCATTCAATAAGATCATGGCTGATCTGATCCTAACCTCAAATCTAAATTCATGTCCAATTTCCTGCCCGCTCCCCGTAACCCCTAATTCCCTTTACTTCTAGGAAACTGTCTATTTCTGTTTTAAATTTATTTAATGATGTAGCTTCCACAGCTTCCTGTGGCAGCAAATTCCACAGACCTACTACCCTCTGAGTGAAGAAGTTTCTCCTCATCTCAGTTTTGAAAGAGCAGCCCCTTATTCTAAGATTATGCCCCCTAGTTCTAGTTTCACCCATCCCTCGGAACATCCTTACCGCATCCACCCGATCAAGCCCCTTCACAATCTTATATGTTTCAATAAGATCGCCTCTCATTCTTCTGAACTCCAATGAGTAGAGTCCCAATCCACTCAACCTCTCCTCATATGTCCACCCCCTCATCCCCGGGATTAACCGAGTGAACCTTCTTTGCACTGCCTCAAGAGCAAGTATGTCTTTTCTTAAGTATGGAGACCAAAACTGTATGCAGTATTCCAGGTGCGGTCTCACCAATACCTTATATAACTGCAGCAATACCTCCCTGTTTTTATATTCTATCCCCCTAGCAATAAAAGCCAACATTCCATTGGCCTTCTTGATCACCTGCTGCACCTGCAAACTAACTTTTTGATTTTCTTGCACGAGGACCCCCAGATCCCTTTGTACTGCAGTACTTTCCAGTTTCTCGCCATTAAGATAATAACTTGCTCTCCAATTTTTCCTGCCAAAGTACATAACCTCACATTTTCCAATATTGTATTGCATCTGCCAAATCTCCGCCCACTGACCTTGTAGGTTTTTTATGTCCTCCTCACTCTCTACTTTCCCTCCCATCTTTGTATCATCTGCAAACTTTGATATGTTACACTCGGTCCCCTCCTCCAAATCGTTAATATAGATTGCAAAGAGTTGGGGACCCAGCACCGACCCCTGCGGAACACCACTGGCTACAGGTTGCCAGTCCGAGAATGTACCATTTATCCCAACTCTCTGCTTCCTGTTAGATAACCAATCCTCCACCCATGCCAGAATATTACCCCCAATCCAGTGATTCTTTATCTTGAGCAATAATCTTTTATGTGGCACCTTGTCAAATGCCTTCTGGAAGTCCAAATACACTACGTCCACTGGTTCCCCTTTATCCACCCTGTACATTATATCCTCAAAGAACTCAAGCAAATTTGTCAGACATGACTTCCCCTTTGTAAAGCCATGCTGACTTTGTCCTATTAAATTATGTTTATCCAAATGTTCTGCTACTGTCTCCTTAATAATAGACTCCAAAATTTTACCCACCACAGAAGTTAAGCTAACTGGTCTATAATTTCCAGCCTTCTGCCTACTACCCTTTTTAAATAAGGGTGTTACATTGGCAGTTTTCCAATCTGCCGGGACCTTTGCCGAGTCCAGAGAATTTTGGAAAATTATTACCAAAGCATCCACAATCCCTACTGCCACTTCCCTCAAGACCCTAGGATGTAAGCCATCAGGTCCAGGGGATTTATCCGCCTTGAGTCCCATTAATTTACTGAGTACCAATTCCTTAGTGATTTTAATTGTATTTAGCTCCTCCCCCCCTAGAGCCCCCTGTTTGTCCAGTGTTGGGATATTCTTCGTGTCCTCTACCGTAAAGACTGAAACAAAATGTTTGTTCAGCATTTTTGCCATCTCCATGTTTCCCACCATTAATTTCCCGGTCTCATCCTCTAAAGGACCTATGTTTGCCTTAGCCATCCTTTTTCTTTTTATATAACTGTAGAAACTCTTGCTATCTGTTTTTATATTTTTTGCTAATTTATTTTCATAATCTATCTTCCCTTTCTTAATCAATCCTTTAGTTACTTTTTGCTGTCCTTTGAAGACTTCCCAATCTTCTATCCTCCCACTAAGTTTGGCTACCTTATATGTCCTTGTTTTTAGTCGGATACTATCCTTAATTTCCTTACTTAGCCACGGATGGCTGTCATTTCTTTTACACCCTTTTTTCCTCAGTGGAATATATATTTTTTGAAAGTTGTAAAATAACTCCTTAAATGAACACCACTACTCATGTACCATCTTACTCTGTAATCTATTTTCTCAGTCCACTTTAATCAATTCCACTCTCATACCATCATAGTCTCCTTTATTCAAGCTCAGTACGCTTGTTTGAGAACCAACCTTCTAATTGGATATGGAATGTAACCATGTTATGGTCACTCATTCCAAGGGGATCCTTAACTAGGACATTATTAATTAATCCTGGCTCATTACACAGGACCAGGTCCAAGGTTGCTTGCCCCCTTGTAGGTTCAGTTACATACTGCTCAAGAAATCCATCCCTAATACACTCAATAAACTCTTCCTCAAGGCTACCCTGCCCAATTTGATTTGTCCAGTTAATCTGATAGTTAAAATCCCCCATAATTATAGCTGTTCCCTTATGACATGCCCTGACTATTTCCTGATTAATACTTCTTCCAGCAGAGTTGCAACTATTAGGAGGCCTATATACTACGCCCACTAGTGTTTTTTCCCCCTTATTATTCCTTATCTCTACCCAAACTGTTTCATTATCCTGATCCTTTGTCCCAATATCTTTTCTCTGTATTACAGTGATTCCTTCCCTTATTAACATAGCCACCCCACCTCCCCTTCCTTCCTGCCTGTCCTTCCTGATTGTTAAATACCCTGGCATATTTAATTCCCAGTCGTTGTCACCCTGCAGCCATGTTTCTGTTATGGCCACAAGATCATACCCATACGTCGTTATTTGTGCTGTTAACTCGTCCATTTTGTTACGAATGCTACGTGCATTCAGATAAAGAACTTTCAAATATGTTTTGTGACACTTAGTTCCTGCTTTTTCCTTTTTTAACACTTTACCTTTTACTCCATACCTTCTGTCCCTTCCTGATACGCTTTCCTCTGTCTCCCTGCTCAGGTTCCCAAACCCCTGCCACAGCTTTGATGCTGGGTTAATCGCCTTACGCCTTCTAGTTTTCATTTTATCTGTCGTGCCTAAAGTAACTAAAGTGCCGAAAGTACACTTTCTTTCCGCTGCTCGATGCTTTTCCCTTTCACTTGTTCTTGAACAACTGTTTGTACTATTTGTATTGTAGATTTCCCCTGGGTCTTCCCATCTCTTGCTGCTCTCAACTTTATTCCCTTCTGACTCCCCGCTCAGGTTCCCATCCTCCTGCCACTCTAGTTTAAACCTTCCCCAACAGCACTAGCAAACACCCCCGCGAGGACATTTGTCCCGGTCCTGCTCGGGTGAAACCCGTCACGCTTGTACAGGTCCCACCTTCCCCAGAAGCGATCCCAATGTCCCAGGAATCTAAATCCCTCCCTCCTACACCATCCATTAACTCATTGAGCTGTGTATAGTCAACATTCATTCATTGAGCTGTATATAGTCAACATCCACACATTGAGCAGGGTATAGTCAACATCCACACATTGAGCCGTATAAAGTCAACATTCACACATTGAGCCGTATAAAGACAACATTCACATATTGAGCTGCATATAGTCAACATTCACTCGTTGATCTGTGTATAGTCAACATTCATTCATTGAGCTGTACATAGTCAACATTCACACATTGAGTTGTGTATAGTCAACATTAACTCATTGATCTGTGTATAGTCAACATTCATTCATTGAGCTGTATATCGTCAAGATTCACTCATTCATCTGTGCATAGTCAACATTCACTCATTGAGCTGTATATCGTCAACATTCACTCATTGAGCCGTATATAGTCAACATGGACACATTGAGCCGCATTTGGTCAACATTCACACATCGAGCTGGAGATAGTCAACATTCACATATTGAACTGCACATAGTCAACATTCACTCGTTGATCTGTGTATAGTCAACATTCACTCATTGAGCCGCATATAGTCAACATTCACACATTGAGCTGTGTATAGTCAACATTCACACATTGAGCTGTAAATTGTCAACACTCACACATTGAGCTGTATATAGTCCACATTCACATATTGAGCTGCATACAGTCAACATTCACTCGTTGATCTGTGTATAGTCAACATTCATTCATTGAGCTGTATTTAGTCAACTTTCACACATTGAACCTTTTATCGTCAACATTCACACCGAGCTATACATAGTCAACATTCACGCATTGAGCTGTATATAGTCAACATTCACATACTGAGCTGCATATAGTCAACATTCACTCGTTGAGCTGTGTATAGTCAACATTCACTCGTTGATCTGTGTACAGTCAACATTCATTCATTGAGTTGGGTATAGTCAACATTCACACATTGAGCCGCATATAGTCAACATTCACACATTGAGCTGTGTATAGTCAACATTCATTCATTGAGCTGTGTATAGTGAACAGTCACACATTGAGCTGTATATAGTCAACATTCACTCATTGATCTGTGTATGGTCAACATTCGCACATTGATCTGTGTAGAGTCAACATTCATTCATTGAGTTGCTTAGATTCAACACTCACACATCGAACTGTATATAGTCAACATTCACACATTGAGCTGTATAATGTCAACATTCACATATCGAGCTGTATATAGTCAACATTCACTCATTGAGATGTATATAGTCAACATTCACACATTGAGCGGGAAATAATCAACATTCACTCGTTGATCTGTGCATAGTCAACATTCATTCATTGAGCTGTGTATAGTCAACATTCACTCATTGATCTGTGTATAGTCAACATTCACACATTGAACCTTTTATCGTCAACATTCACTCATTGATCTGTGTATAGTCAACATTCACACATTGAACCTTTTATCGTCAACATTCACTTATTGATCTGTGTATAGTCAACATTGATTCATTGAGCTGTAAATTGTCAACACTCACACATTGAGCTGTATATAGTCAACACTCACACATTGAGCTGTATATAGTCAACATTCCCACATTAAGCTGTATTAAGTCAACATTCACATATTGAGCTGCACATAGTCAACATTCACTCGTTGATCTGTGTATAGTGAACAGTCACACATTGAGCTGTATATTAACGATTTGGAGGAGGGGACCGAGTGCAACATATCAAAATTTGCAGATGATACAAAGATGGGAGGGAAAGTAGAGAGTGAGGAGGACATAAAAAACCTGCAAGGGGATATAGACAGGCTGGGTGAGTGGGCGGAGATTTGGCAGATGCAATATAATATTGGAAAATGTGAGGTTATGCACTTTGGCAGGAAAAATAAGAGAGCAAGTTATTTTCTTAATGGCGAGAGACTGGAAAGTACTGCAGTACAAAGGGATCTGGGGGTCCTAGTGCAAGAAAATCAAAAAGTTGGTATGCAGGTGCAGCAGGTGATCAAGAAAGCCAACGGTATGTTGGCTTTTATTGCTAGGGGGATAGAATATAAAAACAAGGAGGTATTGCTGCAGTTATATAAGGTATTGGTGAGACCGCACCTGGAATACTGCATACAGTTTTGGTCTCCATACTTAAGAAAAGACATACTTGCTCTCGAGGCAGTACAAAGAAGGTTCACTCAGTTAATCCCGGGGATGAGGGGGCGGACATATGAGGAGAGGTTGAGTAGATTGGGACTCTACTCATTGGAGTTCAGAAGAATGAGAGGCGATCTTATTGAAACATATAAGATTGTGAAGGGTCTTGATCGGGTGGATGCAGTAAGGATGTTCCCAAAGATGGGTGAAACTAGAACTAGGGGGCATAATCTTAGAATAAGGGGCTGCTCTTTCAAAACTGAGATGAGGAGAAACTTCTTCACTCAGAGGGTGGTAGGTCTGTGGAATTTGCTGCCCCAGGAAGCTGTGGAAGCTACATCATTAGATAAATTTAAAACAGAAATAGACAGTTTCCTAGAAGTAAAGGGAATTAGGGGTTATGGGGAGCGGGCAGGAAATTGGACATGAAGCTGAGTTCGGATCGGTCAATGCCCTGTGGGTGGCGGAGAGGGCCCAGGGGCTATGTGGCCGGGTCCTGCTCCGACTTCTTGTGTTCTTTAGATTTGTGGTTGGGATCAGATCAGCCATGATCTTATTGAATGGCGGAGCAGGCTCGAGGGGCCGATTGGCCTACTCCTGCTCCAATTTCTTATGTTCTTATGTTCTTATATAGTCAACTTTCACTCATTGATCTGTGTATGGTCAACATTCGCACATTGATCTGTGTAGAGTCAACTTTCATTCATTGAGCTGCTTAGATTCAACATTCACACGTCGAACTGCATATAGTGAACATTCACACATTGAGCTGTATAATGTCAACATTCACACATTGAGCTGCATATAGTCAACATTCACTCATTGATCTGTGTATGGTCAACATTCGCACATTGATCTGTGTAGAGTCAACATTCATTCATTGAGCTGCTTAGATTCAACATTCACACATCGAACTGTATATAGTCAACATTCATTCATTGAGCTGTGTACAGTCAACATTCATTCATTGAGCTGTATATAGTCAACATCCACACATTGAACCGTATAAAGTCAATATTCACACATTGAGCCGTATAAAGTCAACATTCACATATTGAGCTGCATATAGTCAACATTCACTCGTTGATCTGTGTATAGTCAACATTCATTCATTGAGCTGTATATCGTCAACATTCACTCATTGATCTGTGTATAGTCAACATTCACACATTGAACCTTTTATCGTCAACATTCACACATTGATCTGTGTATCGTCAACATTCATTCTTTGAGCTGTATATAGTCAACATTCACTCGTTGATCTGTGTATAGTCAAAATTCATTCATTGAGCTGTATTTAGTCAACTTTCACACATTTAACCTTTTATCGTCAACATTCACACCGAGCTATACATAGTCAACATTCACACATTGAGCTGTATATAGTCAACATTCACATACTGAGCGGCATATCGTCAACATTCACTCGTTGAGCTGTGTATAGTCAACATTCACTCGTTGATCTGTGTACAGTCAACATTCATTCATTGAGTTGGGTATAGTCAACATTCACACATTGAGCCGCATATAGTCAACATTCACATATTGAGCTGTTTATAGTCAACATTCATTCATTGAGCTGTGTATAGTGAACAGTCACACATTGAGCTGTATATAGTCAACATTCACTCATTGATCTGTGTATGGTCAACATTCGCTCATTGATCTGTGTATAGTCAACATTCATTCATTGAGCTGCTTAGATTCAACACTCACACATCAAACTCTATTTAGTCAACATTCACACATTGAGATGTATAATGTCAACATTCACATATCGAGCTGTATACAGTCAACATTCAATCATTGAACCTTTTATGGTCAACATCCACACATTGAGCTGTATATAGTCAACATTCACATATTGAGCTGCATATAGTCAACATTCATTCATTGAGCTGTATATAGTCAACATTCACTCGTTGATCTGTGTATAGTCAACATTCACACATTGAACCTTTTATCGTCAACATTCACTCATTGATCTGTGTATAGTCAACATTCACTCATTGATCTGTGTATAGTCAACATTCATTCATTGAGCTGTATATCGTCAACATTCACTCATTCAGCCGTGTATAGTCAACATGCACACATTGAGCCGCCTATGGTCAACATTCACACATTAATCCTTATATAGTCAACATTTACTCATTGAGCCGTATATAGTCAACATTCACATATTGAGCTGTATATAGTCAACATTCTCATATTGAGCCGTGTATAGTCAACTTTCACTCATTGAGCCGTGTGTAGTCAACATTCACACATTGAGCAGTGTATGGTCAACATTCACACATTGCGCGGGATATAGTCAACATTCATTCATTGAGCTGTGTATAGTCAACATTCATTCATTGAGCTGTATATAGTCAACATCCACACATTGAACCTTTTATTGTCAACATTCAAACCGAGCTATACATAGTCAACATTCACACATTGAGCTGTATGCAGTCAACATTCACATACTGAGCGGCATACAGTCAACATTCACTCGTTGAGCTGTGTATAGTCAACATTCACTCGTTGATCTGTGTACAGTCAACCTTCATTCATTGAGCTGTATATAGTCAACATCCACACATTGAGATGTATAAAGTCAACATTCACACATTGAGCCGTATGAAGTCAACATTCACACATTGAGCAGTGTATAGTCAACATTCACACATTGAGCGGGATATAGTCAACATTCATTCATTGAGCTGTGTGTAGTCAACATTCATTCATTGAGCTGTATATAGTCAACATCCACACATTGAACCGTATAAAGTCAATATTCACACATTGAGCCGTATAAAGTCAACATTCACTCGTTGATCTGTGTATAGTCAACATTCATTCATTGAGCTGCATATCGTCAACATTCACTCATTGATCTGTGTATAGTCAACATTCACACATTGAACCTTTTATCGTCAACATTCACACATTGATCTGTGTATCATCAACATTCATTCTTTGAGCTGTATATAGTCAACATTCACTCATTGATATGTGTATAGTCAACATTCATTCATTGAGCTGTTTCTAGTTAACATCCACACATTGAGCCGTATAAGGTCAACATTCACACATTGAGCCGTATAAAGTCAACATTCACACATTGAGCGGGATATAGTCAACATTCATTCATTGAGCTGTGTATAGTCAACATTCATTCATTGAGCTGTATATAGTCAACATCCACACATTGAGCCGTATAATGTCAACATTCACACATTGAGCCGTATAAAGTCAACATTCACATGTTGAGCTGCATATAGTCAACATTCACTCGTTGATCTGTGTATAGTCAACAGTCACACATTGAACCTTTTATCATCAACATTCACTCATTGATCTGTGTTTAGTCAACATTCATTCTTTGAGCTGTATATAGTCAACATTCACTCGTTGATCTGTGCATAGTCAACATTCACACATTAAGCCTTATATAGTCAACATTGACTCATTGAGCCGTGTATAGTCAACATGCACACATTGAGCCGCATTTGGTCAACATTCACACATTGAGCTGCATATAGTCAACATTCTCACATTGAGCCGCATATGGTCAACATTCACACATTAAGCCTTATATAGTCAACATTCACACATTCAGCCGTATATAGTCAACATTCACACATTGAGCTGTGTATAGTCAACATTCACTCATTGAGCTGTATATCGTAAACATTCACTCTTTGAGCCGTGTATCGTCAACATTCACATCTTGAACTGCATACAGTCAACATTCACTCATTGAGCTGTATAGAATCAACATTCACACATTGAGCTGTATTTGGTCAACATTCACTCATTGAGCCATGTTTCGTTAACATTCACACATTGTGCCGTGTATAGTCAACATTCACACATTGAGCCGTATATAGTCAACATTCACACATTGAGCCGTATATAGTCAACATTCACTCATTGATATGTGTATAGTCAACATTCATTCATTGAGCTGTTTCTAGTTAACATCCACACATTGAGCCGTATAAGGTCAACATTCACACATTGAGCCGTATAAAGTCAACATTCACACATTGAGCGGGATATAGTCAACATTCATTCATTGAGCTGTGTATAGTCAACATTCATTCATTGAGCTGTATATAGTCAACATCCACACATTGAGCCGTATAATGTCAACATTCACACATTGAGCCGTATAAAGTCAACATTCACATGTTGAGCTGCATATAGTCAACATTCACTCGTTGATCTGTGTATAGTCAACAGTCACACATTGAACCTTTTATCATCAACATTCACTCATTGATCTGTGTTTAGTCAACATTCATTCTTTGAGCTGTATATAGTCAACATTCACTCGTTGATCTGTGCATAGTCAACATTCACACATTAAGCCTTATATAGTCAACATTGACTCATTGAGCCGTGTATAGTCAACATGCACACATTGAGCCGCATTTGGTCAACATTCACACATTGAGCTGCATATAGTCAACATTCTCACATTGAGCCGCATATGGTCAACATTCACACATTAAGCCTTATATAGTCAACATTCACTCATTGAGCCGTGTGTAGTCAACATTCACACATTGAGCTGTATATAGTCAACATTCACACATTCAGCCGTATATAGTCAACATTCACACATTGAGCTGTGTATAGTCAACATTCACTCATTGAGCTGTATATCGTAAACATTCACTCTTTGAGCCGTGTATCGTCAACATTCACATCTTGAACTGCATACAGTCAACATTCACTCATTGAGCTGTATAGAATCAACATTCACACATTGAGCTGTATTTGGTCAACATTCACTCATTGAGCCATGTTTCGTTAACATTCACACATTGTGCCGTGTATAGTCAACATTCACACATTGAGCCGTATATAGTCAACATTCACACATTGAGCCGTATATAGTCAACATTCACTCGTTGATCTGTGTATAGTCAAAATTCATTCATTGAGCTGTATTTAGTCAACTTTCACACATTGAACCTTTTATTGTCAACATTCACACCGAGCTATACATAGTCAACATTCACACATTGAGCTGTATGTAGTCAACATTCACATACTGAGCGGCATATAGTCAACATTCACTCGTTGAGCTGTGTATAGTCAACATTCACTCATTGATCTGTGTACAGTCAACATTCATTCATTGAGCTGTATATAGTCAACATCCACACATTGAGACGTATAAAGTCAACATTCACACATTGAGCCGTATAAAGTCAACATTCACACATTGAGCAGTGTATAGTCAACATTCACACATTGAGCGGGATATAGTCAACATCCACACATTGAGCCGTATAAAGTCAATATTCACACATTGAGCCGTATAAAGTCAACATTCACATATTGAGCTGCATATAGTCAACATTCACTCGTTGATCTGTGTGTAGTCAACAGTCACACATTGAACCTTTTATCATCAACATTCACACATTGATCTGTGTATAGTCAACATTCATTCTTTGAGCTGTATACAGTCAACATTCACTCATTGATCTGTGTATAGTCAACATTCATTCATTGAGCTGTGTACAGTGAACATTCACTCGTTGATCTGTGTATAGTCAACATTCATTCATTGAGCTGTATAAAGTCAAGATTCACTCATTGATCTGTGCATAGTCAACATTCACACATTGAGCTGTAAATTGTCAACACTCACACATTGAGCTGTGCATAGTCAACATTCACATATTGAGCTGCATATAGTCAACATTCACTCATTGATGTGTGTATGGTCAACATTCACACATTGATCTGTGTATAGTCAACCTTCATTCATTGAGCTATGTATAGTGAACATTTACACATTGAGCTGTATATAGTCAACATTCACATATTGAGCTGTATATAGTCAACATTCACTCATTGATCTGTGTATAGTCAACATTCACATATTGAATTGTATGTAGTCAACATTCACATTTTGAATTGTGTACAGTCAACATTCACACATTGAGCTGTATATAGTCAACATTCACACATTGAGTTGTATATCGTCAACATTCACACATTGAGCTACATATAGTCAACATTCACACATTGAGCTATATAGAGTCAACATTCACTCATTGATCTGTGTATAGTCAACATTCACACATTGAGCTGTATATCGTCAACATTCACTCATTGTGCCGTATTTTGTCAACATTCACATATTGAGCTATATATAGTCAACATTCACACATTGAAACTCCACTAGTCAGTGTTAACATATTGAGCTGTGTTTAGTCAACATTCACACATTGAACAGAATATAGACTACATCCAGAAACTGAACTCTACGTTCTCAACATTCAATCTAGGAACTGTGCATCGTCAATATTAACACATTGAGCTGTACCTATCTAAAATTAACACATTGAAGCCCCTATAGTCAACATTCACACATTGTTCTGTATATAGTTAACTTTCACACATTGAGCTATGTATAGTTGGCAATCACACATTGTGCTCTATGTAGTCAACTTTCACACATTGGCCTATGTATAGTCAACATTCACACATTGAGCCGCATACAGTCAACATTCACTCATTGATCTGTGTATAGTCAACATTCACACATTGAACCTTTTATAGTCAACATTCACTCATTGATCTGTGTATAGTCAACATTCACTCATTGAGCTGTGTGTAGTCAACATTCACATATTGTGCCGTGTATAGTCAACATTCACACATTGAGCCATATATAGTCAACATTCACACATTGAGACGCATATAGTCAACATTCACACATTGAGCCTTATATAGTCAACATTCACTCATTGAGCCGTATATAGTCAACATTCACAGATTGAGCCGTATATAGTCAAAATTCACATATTGAGCTGCATATAGTCAACATTCACTCGTTGATGTGTTAACAGTCAACATTCATTCATTGTGTTGCATATAGTCAACATTCACTCATTGATCTGTGTATAGTCAACATTCACACATTGAACCTTTTATAGTCAACATTCACTCATTGAGCTGTGTATAGTCAACATTCACTCCTTGAGCTGTTTCTAGTCAACATTCACATATTGTGCCGTGTATAGTCAACATTCACACATTGAGCCATATATAGTCAACATTCACACATTGAGACGCATATAGTCAACATTCACACATTGAGCCTTATATAGTCAACATTCACTCATTGAGCCGTATATAGTCAACATTCACAGATTGAGCCGTATATAGTCAAAATTCACATATTGAGCTGCATATAGTCAACATTCACTCGTTGATGTGTTAACAGTCAACATTCATTCATTGTGTTGCATATAGTCAACATTCACTCATTGATCTGTGTATAGTCAACATTCACACATTGAACCTTTTATAGTCAACATTCACTCATTGAGCTGTGTATAGTCAACATTCACTCCTTGAGCTGTTTCTAGTCAACATTCACTCATTGAGCCGTGTATAGTCAGCATGCACACATTGAGCTGTATTTGGTCAACATTCACCCATTGATCTGTGTATAGTCAACATTCACACATCGAGCCGCATATAATCAACTTTCACACATTGAGCCGCATATAGTCAACATTAACACATTGAGCCGCATATAGTCAACATTCACACAATGAGCTGCATATAGTCAACATTCACACATTGAGCTGCATATAGTCAACATTCACGCGTTGAGCCGTGTAAAGCCAACATTCACATATTGAGCCGTACATAGTCAACATTCACACATTGAGCTGTACATCGTCAACATTCACTCATTGATCTGTGTCTTGTCAACATTCACACATTGAGCTGTGTATAGTCAACATGCACACATTGAGCCGTACAAAGCCAACATTCACACATTGAGCCGTACATAGTCAACATTCACATATTGAGCCGTACATAGTCAACATTCACTCATTGATCTGTGTATAGTCAACATTCACAGGGTACGGTAGCATAGTGGTTATGTTACTGGGCTAGTAATCCAGAGGCCTGGACTAAAATCCAGAGTCATGAGTTCAAATCCCGCCACGTCAGCTGGCGAGTTTAAATTCAAATAATTAATTAAATTCAATTAATTAAATAAAAATCTGGAATTAAAATACTAGTATCAGTAACGATGGCCATGAAACTACCGGATTGTCGTAAAAACCCATCTGGTTCACTAAT
Organism: Heptranchias perlo; assembly: GCF_035084215.1. Classification (NCBI taxonomy): domain Eukaryota; kingdom Metazoa; phylum Chordata; class Chondrichthyes; order Hexanchiformes; family Hexanchidae; genus Heptranchias; species Heptranchias perlo. The sequence goes on from NC_090327.1 coordinate 109,494,280, forward strand.
GTCCTTCAGGAAAGGAAACCTGCCGCCCTGACCCGGTCTTGCCGATATGTGACTCCAGACCCACAGCAATGTGGTTGATTCTTAATTGCCCTCTGAAATGGCCCAGCAAGCCACTCAGTTGTAAAATCTCGCTACGAAAAGTCATAATAAGAATAAAACCGGACGGAGCACCCGGCACCGGACACGACAACGGCAAAACACCAAGCCCAGTCGACCCTGCAAGGTCCTCCTTACTAACATCTGGGGACTTGTGCCAAAATTGGGAGAGCTGTCCCACAGACGAGTCAAGCAACAGCCTGACATAGCCATACCTACAGAATCATATCTTTCAGCCAACGTCCCAGACTCTTCCATCACCATCCCTGGGTATGTCCTGTCCCACCGGCAGGACAGACCCACCAGAGGTGGCGGTACAGTGATTATACAGTCAGGAGGGAGTGGCCCTGGGAGTCATCAACATTGACTCTGGACCCCATGAAATCTCATGGCATCAGGTCAAACATGGGCAAGGAAACCTCCTGCTGATTACCACCTACCGTCCTCCCTCAGCTGATGAATCAGTCCTCCTCCATGTTGAGCACCACTTGGAGGAAGCACTGAGGATAGCAAGGGCACAGAATGTACTCTGGGTGGGGGACTTCAATGTCCATCACCAAGAGTGGCTCTGTAGCACCACTACTGCCCGAGTCCTGAAGGACATAGCTGCGAGACTGGGCCTGCGGCAGGTGGTGAGCGAGCCAACATGAGGGAAAAACTTACTTGACCTCGTCCTCACCAATCTACCTGTCGCAAATGCATCTGTCCATGACAGTATTGGTAGGAGGGACCACCGCACAGTCCTCGTGGAGATGAAGTCCCGTCTTCGCACTGAGGACACCATCCAACGTGTTGTGTGGCACTACCACCGTGCTAAATGGGATAGACTCAGAACAGATCTAGCAGCTCAAAACTGGGCATCCATGAGGCGCTGTGGGCCATCAGCAGCAGCAGAATTGTATTCCACCACAATCTGTAACCTCATGGCCCGGCATATTCCTCACTCTACCATTACCAACAAGCCAGGGGATCAACCCTGGTTCAATGAGGAGTGTAGAAGACCATGCCAGGAGCAGCACCAGGTGTACCTAAAAATGAGGTGCCGACCTGGTGAAGCTACAACTCAGGACTGCATGCATGCTAAACAGTGGAAGCAACATGCTATAGACAGAGCTAAGCGATTCAACAACCAACGGATCAGATCAAAGCTCTGCATTCCTGCCACATCCAGTCGTGAATGGTGGTGGACAATTGAACAACTAACGGGAGGAGGAGGCTCTGCAAACATCCCCATCCTCAATGATGGCGGAGTCCAGCACGTGAGTGCAAAAGACAAGGCTGAAGCGTTTGCAACCATCTTCAGCCAGAAGTGCCGAGTGGATGATCCATCTCAGTCTCCTCCCAATATCCCCACCATCACGGAAGCCAGTCTTCGGCCAATTCGATTCACTCCACGTGATATCAAGAAACGGCTGAGTGCACTGGATACAGCAAAGGCTATGGGTCCCGACAACATCCCAGCTGTAGTGCTGAAGTCTTGTGTTCCAGAACTAGCTGCGCCTCAAGCCAAGCTGTTCCAGTACAGCTACAACACTGGCATCTACCCGACAATGTGGAAAATTGCCCAGGTATGTCCTGTCCACAAAAAGCAGGACAAATCCAATCTGGCCAATTACCGCCACATCAGTCTACTCTCAATCATCAGCAAAGTGTGGAGATGCCGGTGATGGACTGGGGTTGACAATTGTAAACAATTTTACAACACCAAGTTATAGTCCAGCAATTTTATTTTAAATTCACAAGCTTTCGGAGACTTCCTCCTTCCTCAGGTAAATGTTCAGGATCTCCTTGAAGCCTACGCATTTATACATATAGAACAATACATGGTGTTTACAGACTGCCCCTGCAACTGCCCGTTGCCAAAGCAATCACCGTGTTCAGACAGAGAGGTGTCACCTGCAGAACCCCCGAATACACATTCAACAAAAAAACAAACAGGGAAAAAAAACAGAGAAGAAAAACAGAGAGAGGCAGAAACATCCGGAAGGCAGAGAGAGCCAGCAAATGACCCATTATATTAAAAATAGATAACATTTGTTCGCTGGTGGGGTAACGTGTAGCGTGACATGAACCCAAGATCCCGGTTGAGGCCGTCCTCATGGGTGCGGAACTTGGCTATCAGATCCGACCAAAGAACACACCCACCAGCTCAACAAACTGATCAAGACCTTCGATCCAGACCTTCGAAGCATCCTACGCACTCTCATCCCACGTAATCCCCGCGTGGGAGACTTCTACTGCCTCCCAAAGATACACAAAGCCAACACACCCGGACGTCCCATCGTATCAGGCAACGGAACCCTGTGTGAGAACCTCTCTGGATACATCGAGGGCATCCTGAAACCCATCGTACAGGGAACCCCCAGCTTCTGTCGCGACACTACAGACTTCCTACAAAAACTCAGTACCCACGGACCAGTTGAACCAGGAACACTTCTCACCACGATGGACGTCTCGGCACTATACACCAGTATCCCCCACGATGACGGCATCGCTGCGACAGCATCAATACTCAACACCAACAACAGCCAATCTCCGGAAGCCATCCTACAACTCATCCGCTTCATCCTGGATCACAATGTCTTCACCTTCGATAACCAGTTCTTTACCCAAACACACGGAACAGCCATGGGGACCAAATTCGCACCCCAATACGCCAACATTTTCATGCACAAGTTCGAGCAGGACTTCTTCACTGCACAAGACCTCCAACCAACACTATACACCAGATACATCGACGACATTTTCTTTCTATGGACCCACGGCAAGGAATCACTAAAGAGACTACACAATAACATCAACAAGTTCCATCCCACCATCAAGCTCACCATGGACTACTCCTCAGAATCAGTTTCTTTCTTGGACACACGAATCTCCATCAAAGACGGGCACCTCAGCACCTCACTCCACCGCAAGCCCACGGACAACCTCACGATGCTCCACTTCTCCAGCTTCCACCCTAACCACGTCAAAGAGGCCATCCCCTATGGACAGGCCCTGCGAATACACAGGGTCTGCTCAGACGAGGAGGAACGCGATGGACACCTACAGACGCTGAAAGACGCCCTAGTAAGAACGGGATATGATGCTCGACTCATCGATCGACAGTTCCGACGGGCCACAGCAAAAAATCGCATAGACCTCCTCAGGAGACTAACACGGGACGCAACCAACAGAGTACCCTTTGTCGTCCAGTACTTCCCCGGAGCGGAGAAACTACGCCATGTTCTCCGCAGCCTTCAACATGTGATCAATGAGGACAAACACCTCGCTATGGCCATCCCCACACCTCCACTACTCGCCTTTAAACAGCCACCCAACCTCAAACAGACCATCGTTCGCAGCAAATTACCTAGCTTTCAAGAGAACAGCGTCCAAGACGCCACACAACCCTGCCACGGTAACCTCTGCAAGACATGCCAGATCATCGACACAGATACCACCATCACACGAGAGGACACCACCCACCAGGTGCATGGTTCATACTCCTGTGACTCGGCCAACGTTGTCTACCTCATACGTTGCAGGAAAGGATGCCCCAGAGCATGGTACATTGGCGAGACCATGCAGACGCTGCGACAACGGATGAACGGACACCGCGCAACAATCGCCAAACAGGAGGGTTCCCTCCCAGTCGGGGAACACTTCAGCAGTCATGGACATTCATCCACCGACCTTCGGGTAAGCGTACTCCAAGGCGGCCTTCGAGACACACGACAACGCAAAATCGTCGAGCAGAAATTGATAGCCAAGTTCCGCACCCATGAGGACGGCCTCAACCGGGATCTTGGGTTCATGTCACGCTACACGTTACCCCACCAGCGAACAAATGTTATCTGTTTTTAATATAATGGGTCATTTGCTGGCTCTCTCTGCCTTCCGGATGTTTCTGCCTCTCTCTGTTTTTCTTCTCTGTTTTTTTTCCCTGTTTGTTTTTTTGTTGAATGTGTATTCGGGGGTTCTGCAGGTGACACCTCTCTGTCTGAACACGGTGATTGCCTTGGCAACGGGCAGTTGCAGGGGCAGTCTGTAAACACCATGTATTGTTCTATATGTATAAATGCGTAGGCTTCAAGGAGATCCTGAACATTTACCTGAGGAAGGAGGAAGTCTCCGAAAGCTTGTGAATTTAAAATAAAATTGCTGGACTATAACTTGGTGTTGTAAAATTGTTTACAATTATCAGCAAAGTGATGGAAGGTGTCAGCGACACTGCTATCAAGCGGCACTTACTCACCAATAACCTGCTCACCGATGCTCAGTTTGGGTTCCGCCAGGACCACTCAGCTCCAGACCTCATTACAGCCTTGGTCCAAACATGGACAAAAGAGCTGAATTCCAGAGGTGAGGTGAGAGTGACTGCCCTTGACATCAAGGCAGCATTTGACCGAGTGTGGCACCAAGGAGCCCTAGTAAAATTGAAGTCAATGGGAACCAGGGGGAAAACTCTCCAGTGGCTGGAGTCATACCTAGCACAAAGGAAGATGGTAGTGGTTGTTGGAGGCCAATCATCTCAGCCCCAGGGCATTGCTGCAGGAGTTCCTCAGGGCAGTGTCCTAGGCCCAACCATCTTCAGCTGCTTCATCAACGACCTTCCCTCCATCATAAGGTCAGAAATGGGGATGTTCGCTGATGATTGCACAGTGTTCAGTTCCATTCGCAACCCCTCAGATAATGAAGCAGTCCGAGCCCACATGCAGCAAGACCTGGACAACATCCAGGCTTGGGCTCATAAGTAGCAAGTAACATTCGCGCCAGATAAGTGCCAGGCAATGACCATCTCCAACAAGAGAGAGTCTAACCACCTCCCCTTGACATTCAACGGCATTACCATCGCCGAACCCCCCACCATCAACATCCTGGGGGTCACCATTGACCAGAAACTTAACTGGACCAGCCATATAAATACTGTGGCTACGAGAGCAGGTCAGAGGCTGGATATTCTGCGGCGAGTGACTCACCTCCTGACTCCCCAAAGCCTTTCCACCATCTACAAGGCACAAGTCAGGAGTGTGATGGAATACTCTCCACTTGCCTGGATGAGTGCAGCTCCAACAACACTCAAGAAGCTCGACACCATCCAAGATAAAGCAGCCCGCTTGATTGGCACCCCATCCACCACCCGAAACATTCACTCCCTTCACCACCGGCGCACTGTGGCTGCAGTGTCTACCATCCACAGGATGCACTGCATCAACTCGCCAAGGCTTCTTCGACAGCACCTCCCAAACCCGCGACCTCTATCACCTAGAAGGACAAGAGCAGCAGGCACATGGGAACAACACCACCTGTACGTTCCCCTCCAAGTCACACACCATCCCGACTTGGAAATATATCGCCGTTCCTTCATTGTCGCTGGGTCAAAATCCTGGAACTCCCTTCCTAACAGCACTGTGGGAGAACCGTCACCACACGGACTGCAGCGGTTCAAGAAGGCGGCTCACCACCACCTTCTCGAGGGCAATTAGGGATGGGCAATAAATGCCGGCCTTGCCAGCGACGCCCACATCCCGTGAACGAATAAAAAAAAACTCATTGAGCCGTGTATAGTCAACATTCACACATTGAGCTGTATTTGGTCAACATTCACTCATTGATCTGTGTATAGTCAACATTCACACATCGAGCCCTATATAATCAACATTCACACATTGAGCCGCATATAATCCACATTCACACATTGAGCTGTATGTAGTCAACATTCACACGTTGAGCCGTATATGGTCAACATCCACACATTGTGCCATGTATAGTCAACATTCACCCATTGAGCCGTATATAGTTAACATTCACATATTGAACCGTACATAGTCAACATTCACACATTGAGCTGTGTATAGTCAACATTCACAGATTGAGCCGTGTATAGTTAACATTCACACATTGAGCTGTGTATAGTCAACATTCACTCATTGATCTGCGTATAGTCAACATTCATTCATTGAGCTGTATATAGTCAACATTCACACATTGAGCTGTATATAGTCAAAATTCACTCATTGATCTGTGTATAGTCAACATTCAATCATTGAGCTGTGTGTACTGAACATTCACTCATTGAGCTGCATATAGTCAACATTCACACATTGAGCTGTATTTAGTCAACATTCACACATTGAAACTCCAATAGTCAGTGTTAACATATTGAGCTGTGTTTAGTCAACATTCGCACGTTGAACAGTATTTCGACTACATTCAGACACTGAACTGTACATTCTCAACATTCAATCATGGAACTGTGTATGGTGAATATTAACACATTGAGCTGTACATATCTAAAATTAACAGATTGAAGCCCCTATAGTCAACATTCACACATTCAGCTTTATATAGTTAACTTTCACACATTGAGCTGTATATAGTTAGCAGTCGCACACCTAGCTGTACATCGTCAACATTAACACATTGATCTCTATATAGTTAGCATTCACACATTGAGCTCTATATAGTCAACTTTCCCATATTGGCCTATATATCGTCAACATTCACACATTGGTCTGTTTGTAGTCAACATTCACACATTGGTCTGTATCTAGTCAATATTCATACATTGGTCTGTACATAGTCAACATTCACACATTAAGCTGTATATGGTCGATATTCACACATTCAAGTTCCTACAGTCATCATTCACACATTCAGCTTTATATAGTCAACATTAACACATTGAGCCGTATATAGTCAACATTCACACATCGAGCCGTATATTGTCAACATTCACGCATCGAGCTGTATATAGTCAACATTCTCACATCGAGCTGTATTTGGTCAACATTCTCACATCGAGCTGTATTTAGTCAACATTCACACATTGAGCTACATTTGTTCAACATTCACACATGGAGCTACATTTAGTCAACATTCACACATCGAGCTATATTTGGTCAACAATCACACATTGAACCTTCTATCTTCAACATTCACACAATGAGCTGTGAATAGTCAACATTCACACATTGAATTATGTATAGTCAATATTCACACATTGAGCTGTGAATAGTTAACATTCACACATTGAACAGTGTATGGTCATCATTCACACATTGAGCTGCATATAGTCAACATCATCACCTTGTTCTGTACATGATTAATGTTTACACTTTGATCTGTATATAGTCAACTTTCACTCATTAAGCTGCACATTGAAGGGTTTATTGTATCATTTGGGCAGACAGCCGGCGGAGCCCACAATCCCACCATCCCGGAGGTGCAGCAAGAATCCTGGCTCCTTTGGAGGGCTGTGCCTTATTCAAATAGAGGCGTCCCATTGCAGCTCACTGGAGTCGGGGCTATGCAATATTGGGCGGCCTCCCTATCGTGTTCCGTGACTGAGGGGAGCTCAGGTGACAGTGGCCCAGATTATTTTTTGGGGCCTAGAGAAGCACCCCTGCTACTTCAAGCCTAAAGTAATTAATTTTTTCATTGGCCAACTATTTCCACTGAGTGAAGATCTGTCCAATAGTCCGTAAAAATAGCTTTGAGGTCCTATCAACTTAACAGGGCCCTGATTTAAATGTAATTATAAGGCCCCATCCTGCGTCAAGTGGGCGGTGCAACCGCCTATTAAATTAGAGGTGGAAAGATAGCAGTGGGGCGGGAAACCAGGCAGAGGGAGTTAAAATTCCCCCTTGAGCTTGTACATAGTCAACCTTCATACATTGAGCTGTACATAGTCAATGTTTACACATTGAGCTGTGCATGTTTAATGTTCATGTATTGCTTTGGGTATGGTTCAGACACTGAGCTGGGCATAAATAATGCACATGCACTGCAGTTTGCATTTATTTTTAGATATTCATTTATTACACTGCATATTTTGTTGTTCTTTTTTTCTACATTGCACTGTGTGTTCATATTTAAGGTGCTTATCTCCTGCATTTGACTGTGTAATGGATTTCCTTTTTTAATAATAACGATGGATTGAAGAGGGCCTCAATTTCATTCTGTGCCCAATGCCAAATAAATCCTTAATCTGGGCCTGCATGCTCAAAAGGAATTATTTGGTTCCTTTGGAAAAGGAGATGCAAACAACTTGAATTTGAACAAGGCAAGCAAATGTTTGGATTTCAAATCAGTTTGATCAAATAAAGCAGGTGCATTTGTGCAGGGATTAAATGAAAGCCGTGAATTCTGGAAAACTAGAAAATGCTGGTAACACACAAGCAAGTAAATCTGCAACTGAAAAAGAACGATTAATGTTTTATGTGGAACCATTCTTCAAAACAATTCTTGCTTATCTCTTCTTGGTGCTGATTGAGCTGCTGTGCATTTCTAATATTATTTTGTTTTTATTTCAGAGCACTGGGCTGGGCAGCAGTGGAGGTTCAAGGAGCTCATGCTGCTAGAGTGCCCCAGCCTCATTGAAGGCCTCACAAACAGTTAAAGGTTGGTAGATCATGCATGCCTTACATTTCCAGCTGGTTTGCTCCTTTAGTGCAATGTCATTGCTGGGCACCTGTATAAAACAGCCACACTTGGTCTGCAGTGCAAACATTCATAAAGTTGTCACGTCCCTTGCTATTGCAAGTAACAGAGAAGTAGCATTTTATTGCACTTTTGGTTAGTTACTGGTGTCTTGCTATAGCTTTCACTGTTTTTTAGGCCATTTCTCAGTTTACCACTTATTTATTCTTTTCTTTTTGTATCTGCAGTTACTATTGTAGGGAGCCACCCTCTATCGAGAAACATCCTCCACAGCATGGGATGGGCATTCCTCTGCAAATTTCTCTTGCCCTTAGGTATCTAGAGGACCATAAACAGTTCTACAAGCCTGAGAGACTGGTGCACCTGGATTGGTGGAAGGCCCTGAGGACCCACTCCTACCCAAAGAGACAGGTGTACAGTAAGTCCCAAAGTTCCTTGAGCATGTCTTCTCTGCTAATGGTTCACCAGGCAGGCAGTCTTGCAACTCCAACAGAGGTCAGACCTCCAAACTTTGTCCATGACTAAGATAGCTCTGCCTTGGCAGAGAAAGTAATTTTTGCCTTTACCTTCTATTCCATTGGGTCCTTCCAAGCTGCTTTGGGTCATCAGTCAAGATCAGCCGCTCAGCACCACCGCTGCATACATCAGGCCACCCATGCACTATTTGCCATGGCCAAAGGGTCTATCACTTATCCTAAGGACCATCGCTAGCAGCAAGAGAGATTTCTTCACTTTTTCAGCGTGGCTACCTTCTCAAGAATGCAAGGAAAGCCTCATTGATGGAACTCATGGCATTTATGAATCGGAAGGGCTTCCATTCCATCAATGTGTAGGTTTTATGTGATTATCAATGCTGCGTCCTGCAAATGGATGACCGGTACCCAGAAAGCTGCCACACAGCAGTTATTCCATGCTAGCCAACAGTCCAATTATTTCAAGGCATTTTTTCCCTATATGAGTTGATGCTGAGTGACCAGTGATATGCTTTCCACTGTGCCTGATGACACCAATGTGGAATCCAAGAAGTGCAGCAGAATGAAAAGATAATGAAGCACATGTTTCCACAAGAATACAAATACAGCATACCATTGGCATGCTTAAGTAACAAATAAGTTATCCACATATGTCTGGCGAGTCCTGCTGTGCAGCCCCAAAAAGGTCTTCAAAATGATTGCAGTGTGCTGCATGCTACACAATTATGCAGCCAGGAGAGGAGTCACCATCTACCAGAGGAGGGTCAAGAAGGGCCAGAGAAAGAAAGAAATAATGAGGGCAAGGCTGAGATGTTGCCAGCTCCACTGGAGCAGCAACAATGACAATAAATCCAACAACATTTACTGGAGAACCATTTTACTTACACTTGGAAGCCTCCCCAGCACAAGAATTTCTATATCGTGTTCCCAAAGAAAGATTGTCGCATCTAACTCAAATGGCATCAAGGCCTGTACTACACCTCATCCACCATGCATGCACATCCATTTCATCTCCTTATGCAGAAATGAGCTCCAGGTCACATTAACTCACTGCACAAAGTCAAATTTCAAATCCAAAAGTATATTATTAGAAGAGTATTTGTTGAGCTGCCAGTGTCCCCTCTACTAGTATGTCCTTTCATGACTGTGTATAAGAGACCGTATTCTGCAGCTTCTTCTAGTACCCCTTCTATGTGCTACCATTGTAGGGGAAAAAAATGAGGTGACTGTACCTCCTCTTGTAGGATCATAAGATGTCCCTGCAACTGTAGGCATCATGTTTCCTACTGTAATGGCTGCCTGGAACTTCTCACTTTTGGGTTTTGCATGGGTCATTTTAATGGGTGGCTGGGTGGCATGGCTAGAATCACCCTAAGAGATAGATTCCTCATCTGTGCCTATCCCTGCCATGCACTTGCTTCATGTGCTGCCATCCGCATGGGATCTGACCACAGACCTTCGTCAGATGTTGAATCCAGACAGAACCAAATTCATGAACAGTAAAGCCCCAAGTCTCCACAGCATTAGTTTTGACATTCCTGAGGGAACCCACAGCTGTGCTGAGCACCTCTTTTAAGGAGGTTCCCTGCAGACGTCCATGGAGGTGTCACATGCTTTAGGGTGAATAGCAGTTCTGTGATGTGGTCAAACGTGACTGCAGGATATTAGTCATCACACCTTATAGGGTGCTTTGCACATTCTCAAAACACTTAGTGAATTGACAGTGCTCAGAAAGCAGCATTCTTTGTATGCAGGTCCTGGATTCCACCAAACCCAGAACATGGCAGCTGAGAGTGGCCTCAGGCTGATCCTCCAACCAACTCCTTCCTGTTCTTCGCCTACCATCTACCCCTCGCGAATACTGTTTGCTTCACCTAACCCTAAATCTGACTCCCCAGAGTGGATATCCCCTGGGCTGATGTTTGCTTCAGATGAACTAACACTGCATGTTGTGAATTGGATATCTTCTCAGTCTCAGACCCTGCAAGTTGCTGCTCCTCAATCATCCCTATGGAAATATAATAGGAAAAACATTTATTACAATATTCAACACAATTCTTATAACACACTCACTAGACAACACATGCCATGCTTTGATCTTGTGGTAACTGGTAAGTTTCCTATTAATAGAATGCCTGAGCATGTGAAAAATTCATTGAGGGAAAAAAAAAAGCAGCAATGATGCTACTAGCCTGAAGGTATGGGTTGGAAACCCCCAAGACCCTCCCCAATGGGCACCATGCAGTGACGGCCCTCTATTTCCAAAAGCTAATTCCTCCAAGTGAGTTAGGGGATTTAGGTTGGGTGTGCCACAGCCAGCTGCTCATCTCTCCCTTCAGTTGTGGGCTCCCTTTTCCTGTGATCATAAAGAGATTGGTAAAGTGCTGCCTGTTTCATGAGCCCTGAAATCACTCTGCAATTGGGCACTATGCCTCCCAAAGCAAGAGTGCAGGAACATGCAGCATACAAGTGGGTGTCTTTTATGGTCCTACTCAGCATTACTGAGAGTTTTCTTGGAATGAGAAAGGTATGTCATGCATGAATATGGTTTGTCTTGTGATAGTGTAAAATAGGCCTAAATATTCCCTAATGATGAACAGGCATCCCATGTGAGGATACAACTAATTGGCGGAGCTTAAAATGTGTGTTGCTGGCATGCCCTACCATAGCACTGGGAACAGGTAAATTCAACACTAACCTTGGCGAATTTCTTCAAGGTGGTAAACATTCTTGCACAGCTACGATAGTGACCTCCTGACCAAAAGTAATACATTGACTTGCTCCATCACCTCTTCCCACGCAGCCTGGGTAGCATCCTTCTGAGGAAAATGTTCCTCCAACTCAAAGTTGGCAGCCTTCCTTTGCTTCACCTTAATGAGACCTCCAGGACACTGTCTGATAAAAGAAATGTGCTCCCTCCTTCCTGGGCTCTGGCAGTATCCTGCGACATCCTCAAATATCCAGCAAAAAATAATTGTTGAATAGTGAACTTTAGCACCAGCGAAATGTAGGGCCCTCTTTAAGTTGCTCTTTTAATGCTGTTGCCCTGGATATCCTGCCCCTCCCTTGGCAGCACATGGCTCAACCAGCACTAGAAGTGCTGCATTATTATTTAAATGAGGGCACCTCAGAAATACCGGCAGGTCCAATCCCGACATACATGATGTAACGTGATTTGCACTCGTGCACATCTGGCTACACTGATCTTGCGCTCCCAACAGAAAAATCAGCCCTTAAATGACTAACACATACTGAAAGTGTAATTCTCCAATGATTTACAATGAACAATAGCATAATAATATCTGCTGCATATAGCACTTTCTGGTAACTGACTGCAAATTATTTATTACTTATCTTGTGGAAGTGAGAGTACAATTGTTAATCCATCTCACAGTCACTGGCGTGGCAGTCACTATCAGTGCAATAATGGATCCAAGATTGAATAAAATCACTAAAACTAACACTGAAATGTCATATGAAGTAACACATATCCTGGGTGACGTAGGGCCTGAACCTTCTGAAACATCAATTAGATCAATGTCTTGTAATGGTTGTCCTCTTCTTATGCTATGTGCTTTGCTGCTCATTCTTTGGTAGGGATTGAAAGAGATTTTTGAATTAGACTAATTATCTGATGAATAATAATGATTTTTTTTCATGCATAGAATTATAAATTTTAACATTATTATTTTCTACCTTTCGTTTTAAATGAATAGCAACTGTGCTTGTTAACTGCTCAGTCGTGCAGCAAAATGATACATTCCATAATGGTAAATTCTAACTATTTTGCTGTACATTGTTTAATTTCCTGTGATTTTATTCTATTCTGGATTTATTTTTGTGTCAATCGATCACTGCGTGATGACTTTCACACTGAACGATTAATAAGCTGCAAGGTAATTGTTAAATTAGGCTATAGCTGCAGGTTCACACTCGCACTTCTCCATTTGGTGAGTTCCTGATCTCAGCCGTGCTGTTCTGGGAAGGTCCTGAGCATAGCACACATGCATCTCCAAAGGATGGGGGGGGACGGGACTGGAAGGAGAGTTAGGAGGATCCCACAGTCACATATCTTTCAAAGGTCTATCAAAGAGCACCACTGGAAGATGTCTAGGAGATGCTCATTCACATGCTCTATTAGTCAGGATGCTGCGTTTGAAGGAAAAGGGACAAAAGAAAAGTACTTGATTTAACCATAGTGTCTCTCAGCTAGGAAGAGACAAATCAGCTGGAGTTCTTGTCTCTGGACTATTCCTATTCAATGACCTCAGCTGGAAAGTACTTGCATGTGTGAATGTGGAATGGTGACAGAATCAGAATCAACTATGATACCCCTTTCTCAGTCAAACAGCCTGCCGACTTTAACTGTATAGGCTCACGTATGAAGATTGGACACATCGGCGTGATACTTGGAGGGCTGTCAGAGCCTGTGGAACCATACGCCACAAAAGTCACCTCCTTCAGAATGAGGGTAGGAAGGAAAAAACATTGGGTAAAAACTACAAATATGAGCAAAATTAATCTAGATGTTCTAAGATTTGAGGTAACTTTTACAATGGAGCTCAATTAAATAAATAACGAGTTTGTGAACAAAACTTTTTCAGTTATGCAGGCTACTCTGCTAAGTGATTTCCCAATTGTCCTATTGCTTTCTGCCTTCTTAGACCAATGCAGCAGTTTGCCCAGCACAGGTGCAGGTCGTAGCTGACCAGAATGCAACAGATAAGGGTTATAGCTGTGGAGGCTGGGGAGATTAATGAGTCAGGGTGATTGACCAAACTTTGTTCAATACTGATAGAACATCAAAGCTGACTGAGCAGAAATGCAGCAGTTAGAGAACATTATAGCTCACTCAATAGTTTACTGCAGCACGTCGAACTGAAATGCAATAGCTATGAGTTACAGGTGAGTCCGGGAGGCTGGTGAAAGTGCTGAATCGGGGAGAGATGCCATAATCAGGGAGGTTTAGATGAGCAGCTTCAGCTGAAATTAGAGGAGGCTGGGGAGAGTGGTGAGTGTGGAGACTGATGTGATCACAGAATAAAGGAAAGAGCTGAGAAGAGCACTGAGTCTACATGGTTGAGCAGATCTGATTGCGTACCAGTACAACATCACAGCTGGCGAAACTGCAATAGTCAGAGGTAAAAACAAACAGAAACTGCTGTTGCAATAGAAAATAAATATTCTAAGATTGAGCTGCAGTCATTCATAATATTCATTGAAACAGGTCATTTAAATAGCATCATTTAAGAGAGAAATGTTGCTCTGTATGCACATTGGAGGTCCAGGAAGTACAAGATCAACAGTAGCTTGCAGTCAAGTGTATCACACCTACAGGGCAGTGAGACTGATCAGCTAGAAAGGCCCTAAATTCACCCTGATTCCTATGGTTTTAATAATATCCAAATTCCCACAGAGTTAAACAACACAGGCACAGCTTTTCCTTAATGACAAATTAAAAGACCAGTAGATGAGAAAGACAATTTATTCTTTACCTTAATATTTTCAGGAAGCCTTTGAGAAGGTGGCACACAGGAAATTATTGGCAAAGATTGAAGAAAATGGAATTTGGGGAAGGTTGGAATGTAGGAAATAGATAGCAGGAGTTAGGGCAGTTTGTCAGGATGGTTGGATTTGCGTAGTGGCGTCCCAGAAGTTCTGTCTTGGGACCACTTCTGTTCATTGTGTGCATCAATGATTTAGAGAGAACGGTGTCCAAATTTGCAGATGATACTAAAACAAGCTGTATAGTAAATAATTCTGAGGATGAACAGAAGCTCAAAGGGGATGTTGATAGGATGGTGGAATGAGCAAAACGTAGCAGATGGAATTTAATGTCAATAAGTATGAGGTGGTACATTTTGGTAAATAAGTGTAATAATTATACTTTGAATAGGGAAATGTGGAAGAGTAGTGGCATTTGGGGGTTCAGGCTCACAAAGAAGGAATGAACTTCCATATATATAGAGTTTTTCATGGCCTTAAGGCATCCCAAACTGCTTCACAGGCAATGATGTACTTTTTGAAGTGTAGTCACCATTGTTATTTAGGAAAATGCAGCAGCCAAATTGTACACAGCAAGGTCCCACAAACAGCAATGAGATTAATGACCAGATAATCTGGTTTTGGTGGTGTTGGTTGAGGGATAACTATTGGCTAGGACACTGGGAGAACTTCCTTACTCTTCTTCAAATAGTTCCATGAGAGGGCAAACGGCACCTTAGTTTAATGTCTTATCTGAAGGATGGCACCTCCAACAATGCAGCACTGAAGTGTCAGTCTAGATTATGCATTCAAGTGTCAGGAGTGTGGCTTGAAGCCACACGCTTCTGACTCAGAAGCCAGCGTGCGACCCACTGAGCCAAGACATTAAACACAACACCTCAAGAGGGTAAGGACATAAAAAAGAAAATGGAATGCTGAGGATCAAACATGGAGTTGGGATAAAAATGAGCATGGATTTGAGAGCCAACAACACATTCAAGGACTTTGGACAGTAAAGGGAAGTTGGAGATGCAGCAGCAGTTTGCAAGGATAGAGGGGTCAATGTTGGGTTTTTTGAGGCAGTGATGACTACAGATTTGAAAGGGAGGAAGACAGTACCTGAGGAGAGGGAACCATTTAAAATATCAGTTAGCACGGGGGCCAGGAAGGGACGTTGGGTGGTCAGCAGTTTAGTGAGAATATGGTAGAAAGAGCAGGAGGTGGGTATTATGGACAAGATGTGCTTCAAGAGGGCATGAGGGGAAATAAGAGAGAAATTAGAAAATGATGCAAGTTCAGGGCTAAGCCAGGGGGTAATCTTGGGGGAAGTTTGGCTTGGTGGTCCTGGGGAAGGGAGGGATGCAGCAGAGCCAGCTGAATGGCTGGTCTCAATCTTAAGAACCAAAGTCCATGAACTCATCGTAATTGTTTTGGAGGTGAGGGTGGAGGGGGCAAGGGAGAGTGATTTAAGGAGAAGGATATTAGTGGAGAAATGAAGCTGGGGGGTTAACTTGCATTCCAGGATGATCCTGGAGTGGTGAGCAGTTTTGGCAGAGGACAGCAGGGCCCAATAGTGCTTGCTATGGCCCAGCAAGATCTGGCGATGAACAGCACAAAGAAAGATGGTAGTGGTTGTTGGAGGCCAATCATCTCAGCCCCAGAACATTGCTACAGGAGTTCCTCAGGGCAGTGCCCTAGGCCCAATCATCTTTAGCTGCTTCATCAACGACCTTCCCTCCATCATAAGGTCAGAAATGGGAATGTTCGCTGATGATTGCACAGTGTTCAGTTCCATTCGCAACGCCTCAGATAATGAAGCAGTCTGTGCCCACATGCAGCAAACCTGGACAACATCCAGGCTTGGGCTGATAAATGACAAGTAATATTCGCGCCAGACAAGTGCCAGGCGATGACCATCTCCAACAAGAGAGAGTCTAACCACCTCCCCTTGACATTCAACAGCATTACCATCGCTGAATCCCTGACCATCAACATCCTGGGGGTCACCATTGACTAGAAACTTAACTGGATCAGCCATATAAATACTGTGGCTACAAGAGCAGGTCAGAGGTTGGATATTCTGCGGCGAGTGACTCACATCCTGACTCCCCAAAACCTTTCCACCATCTACAAGGCACAAGTCAGGAGTGTGATGGAATACTCTCCACTTTGCCTGGATGAGTGCAGCTCCAACAACACTCAAGAAGCCGGACACCATCCAGGACAAAGCATCCTGCTTGATTGGCACCCCATCCACCACCGTAAACATTCAATCCCTTCACCACCAGCACATTGCGACTGCAGTGTTTACCATCCACAGGATGCACTGCAGCAACTCGCCAAGGCTTCTTCGACAGCAACTCCCAAACCCGCGACCTCTACCACCTAGAAGAACAAGGGCAGCAGGCACATGGGAACAACAACACCTGCACGTTCCCCTCCAAGTCACACACCATTTCGACTTGGAAATATATCGCCGTTCCTTCATCGTCGCTGGGTCAAAATCCTGGAACTCCCTTCCTGACAGCACTGTGAGAGAACCTTCAACACACGGACTGCAGCGGTTCAAGAAGGCGGCTCACCACCACCTTCTCAAGGGCAATTAGGGATGGGCAATAAATGCTGGCCTCGCCAGCGACGCCCACATCCCATGAATGAATTTTAAAAAAAGTTAAACCAGCTGTGCACCATAAATGTTCAAATCTGCGTCCCTTGAATTTAAGGGAGCGAAGATGGTAGCCAGGCTGAGTTGGAGTAATGTGTACAGTTTGGGCTCCATACTATAGGAAAGATGTTGAGGCAATAGAAAGGGCAGTGTGGATTCATCTCCTGGTATGAGGAAATACAAATACAAAGAAAGACTTGAAAAATGGGGTCTGTTTTCATTGGAACAAATAAGATTATGGGGTGACTTGATAGAAGTGTGTAAAATTATGAAGGGATAGGACAGAGTAGATAAAAGTAGAAAAGTCAACCGGTCCGAATGGGATGCATCCTTGGTTACTGAGGGAAGGGTGGAAATTGCGAAGGCTCTGGCCACAATCTTCCAATCCTCCTTTGATATGGGGATGGTGGCAGAGGACTGGAGGATTGCAAATGTTACACCCCTGTTCAAAAAAGGGGAGAGGGATAAACCCGGCAATTACAGGCCAGTCAGCCTAACGTCGGTGGAGGGGAAACTTTTATACACAATAATCCGGGACAAAATTAATTGGCATTTGGATAAGTATGGCTAATAAATGAAAGTCAGCACAGATTTGTTAAAGAAAAATGATGCTTGACTAACTTGATTGAATTCTTTGATGAAGTAATGGAGAGGGTTGATGAGGGTAATGCGGTTGATGTTGTGCATCAAAAGGCATTTGATAAAGTACCAAATACTAGAATGGATAGCAAAATTAAAGCCCATGGGATTAAAGAGACAGTGGCAGCGTGGATACAACATTGGCTAGGGGACAGAAAGCAGAGAGTAGCAGTGAATGGTTGTTTTTAAGACTGGAGGGAAGTATACAGTGGTGTTTCCCAGGGTCAATATTAGGACCACTGCTCTTCTTGATACATATTAATAACCTGGACTTAGTTATACAGGGTATAATTTCAATGTTTGCAGATGACACGGAACTCGGAAATGTAGTGAACAATGTAGTAAGAGACTTCAGGAAGACTGGTGAAATGGGCAAACACATGGCAGATGAAATTTAATGCAGAGAACCGTGAAGTGATTCATTTTGGTGGGAAGAATAAGGAGAGTCAATATAAACTAAATGGTACAATTTTAAAGGGGGTGCAGGAACAGAGAAACCTGGGGTCCACATACACAAATCTTTGAAGGTGGCAGGACGAGGCATTCGAAAAGTGCCACATAAAAGGTTGTTACGCAAGATAAGGGCTCGTGGATTTGGGGGTGATATATTACATGGATAGAGGATTGGTTAACAGACAGAAAACAGAGAGTAGGGATAAACGAATCATTCTCAGGTTGGCAGGCTGTAACTAGCGGAGTGCCACAAGGATCGGTGCTTCGACCTCAGCTATTTATAAACTGTATTAATGACTTAGATGAAGGGATCGAATGTAAAGTATCCAAGTTTGCTGACGATACAAAACTAGGTGGGAAAGTAAGCTGTGAGGAGGATACAAAGAGTCTGCAGAGGGATATAAACAGGTTAAGTGAGTGGGCAAGAATGTGGGGAAATGTGAGGTTATCCACTGTGGTAGGAACAACAGAAAAACAGCGTATTTTTTAAATGGTGAGCAAGTATTAAATGTTGGTGTTCAGAGAGATTTGGGTGTCCTCGTACAAGATACACAGAAAGTTAGCATGCAGGTACAGCAAGCAATTAGAAACGCAAATGGCATGTTGGCCTTTATTGCAAAGGGGTTAGAACACAAGAGTAAAGGAAGTCTTGCTACAATTGTACAGGGCTTTGGTGAGACGTCATCTGAAGTACTGCGTACAGTTTTAGTCTCCTTATCTAAGGAAGGATATACTTGCCTTGGAGGCGGTGCAACAAAGGTTCACTAGATTAATTCCTGGATGAGAGGGTTGTCCTATGAGGAGAGATTGAGTAGAAATGGGCCTATGCTCTTTGGAGTTTAAAAGAATGAGAGGTGATCTCGTTGAAATATATAAGATTCTGTTGGGGCGTGACAGGGTAGACTCCGAGAGGTTGTTTCCCCTGGCTGGAGAGTCTAGAACTAGGGGGCATAGTCTCAGGAAAAGGGGTCAGTCGTTTAAGACTGAGATGAGGAGGAATTTCTTCACTCAGATGGTTGTGAATCTTTGGAATTCTCTACCCCAGAGGGCTGTGGATGCTGAGTCGTTGAGTATATTCAAGGCTGAGATAGATAGATTTTTGGACTCTCGAGGAATCAAGGGATCTGAGGATCAGGCAGTAAAGTTGAGTTGAGGTCAAAGATCAGCCAAGATCTTATTGAATGGCGGAGCAGGCTTGAGGGGTCATATGGCCTACTCCTACTCCTATTTCTTATGTTCTTATGTTCTTAAAAGACTGTTAAAAAAGCATATGGGATCCTGGGCTTTAATAATAGAGGCATAGGGTACAAAAGCATGGAAGCTATGCTAAACCTTTATAAAACACTGGTTAGGCTTCAGCTGGAGTATTGTGTTTAATTCTGGGCAGTACACTTTAGAAAGGATGTCAAGGCTTTAGAGAGTGTGCAGAAGAGATTTATTAGAATGGTGGCAGGGTTGAGGGACTTCAGTTATATGGAGAGAGTGGAGAAGCTGGTGTTGTTCTCCTTAGAACAGAGAATTGTAAACAATTTTACAACACCAAGTTATAGTCCAGCAATTTTATTTTAAATTTAAAATAAAATTGCTGGACTATAACTTGGTGTTGTAAAATTGTTTACAATTGTCAACCCCAGTCCATCACCGGCATCTCCACATCATGACTACCATAGAACAGAGAAGGTTAAGGAGAGATTTGATAGAAGTGTTCATAATCATGAACCTTTTTACAGAGTAAATAAGGAGAAACTGCTTCCAGTGGCAGAAGGGTCAGTAACCAAAGGACACAGATTTAAGGTGATCGTCAAAAGAGCCAGAGGTGGCATGAGGAAACATTTTTTTATGCAGCGAGTTGTTATGATCTGGAATGCACTGCCTGAAAGGACGGTGAAAGCAGATTCATTAGTAACTTTCAAAAGGGAATCGGATAAATACTTGAAGGGAAAATATTTGTATCGCTTTGTAAAAAGAGCGGGGGAATGGGACTAATTGGATAGCTCTTTCAAAGAGCCAGCACAGGCATGATGGGCCGAATGGCCTCCTCCTGCGCTGTACCTACTATGATAAAGACAGGCTGTTCACAGTGGTTGAATGGTCTAAAACAAGGGAACATAGATATAAGGTTAAATGTAAGAGATTTAGGTTAGAGAGCAGGAGAAACTGTATTTAATCAGATGGTTGTGAGGCTGTGGAATGGATTACCAGAGTTAGTGACTGAATCAGAGACCATATCAACATTTAAGAATGGATTAGATAGGTGGCTGAAGGAAAAGGGGCATAAAAATATATGGAAACAGGGAGGACACGTGGAATTAGTAACATTGCTCATGTGGAGGATAAGCATCAATTGTGACTGCTTGGGATTACGGGCTATGGGCGGTAATGTCTATGTAATGATTACTTCCTGATAAAGGCTACAGGCTGCAATTTCTCCCAATTTGATAGTCCAGTTTTTTTTTGCCCTTGTTTTTTGCTTACCTGTTCCGGTGCAATCCACAAGTGATTTTTAACACATAGGCAGTATGAATGAGCATTTTAAAATATGTAAAGCCCCAACTAATTCTGGTCTCCTTCCAAAAATATTTCCACTTTTAAAGCCTCCACCACAAAAGTCTTTCACATCAGTGTGACCATCTCCGACAAGGGAAGCACAGCTAATCCGAGCTGCAGACACCTCCATTCCTGCAGCCAACATTGCACCAAGTTCCCATTGATGCTCAAGTTCATACTGAGTTCTGATGAAAGGTCATCGACCTGAAACATTAGTTCTGTTTCTCTCTCCGCAGATGCTGCCTCACCTGCTGAGTGTTTCCAACATTTTCTGTTTTTATTTCATATATATGTTGCCAGTTTTCACCTCCCCCTCAAGTACAATTTGTTACTTTTACAAGCACTCACTGAACTGACAGAAATGATTAACTCCATTCTAGTTGTAGCACATTCAACTTGTAACCAACCTGGTTGGAAAGCTGGTGGCAAAACACCTCGGATGCTTGGTCACCACTAAAGTTCAATAGTTTTGATTGTAACATCTCTAATTCTGTTTGTAGTCAGTTTTGTAGGTCGAAACACCAAAGTGAAAAGGTCTGAGATAAATGAAGAAATCACTTGCCGGGAATTTCCTCGGAGCTGCTCCCATTCCGCTGCTGTAACTTCGCCGGAAGTGTGACGGAAACTCTGTTTAAGCGCTTACATGTGTTTTCTGGTGAAATTACTGCATGAAATGGGAGCAGCACCGGCAAAATTCCCAGAGATTATGGTTTCAATTTTAACCTCCCCCCATTCCCCAATGGGCGGGAGAGGATCGGGGGGATTGTTAAAGTATCAGCATCGGGCAAGCTGGCCCCAACTCGACCTCATTCCCGCCCTTTTAAATTTTAAAGTGCGGAAATCAGGCAATGGATGAGGCTCCTGCAAAAGGCAGGCCTAATTAACATACCAAAGTCGTGGTCTGATTACATCATCAGCGCCATGACTTAAATTTAACAGAAAGTGAGGGGGAGGCCCGAGCTGTGAGATTCCCGGCAGCTGATTCGAGGCGGGAAGTGCTGGCTCCCCAAGGTCAGCGGCATTTTTAGCACTCCTTGTGGGCCAGGAGGAGAAGGAGTGCTTCCCCCAGGCCCCTGAAGGAAGCCTTCGGCCTCCCCCAGCTCCAATCTCCAGCCTCTCCTCCCAGCCCTTCCAATCGCTGGCCTCAGCCCAGCCCCCCCGATCTCAAACCTCCCCCCAGCCCTCCAAATCTCGAGCCTCTCCCCAGCCTTTCTGATCACCAGCCTCTCCCCTGCCGTCCCAATCCCAAGCCTCCCCCCAGCTTTCCCGATCCCCAGCCTGCCTCTAGCCCTCCCGACCGTGGCTCAGAGTTGATGCTCCCTTCCCAGTTGGGGGGACCATCCCCATGGTCCCCGGCTGCGGCCTCCTGCCCCTAGTGTTCCCTCTCGCCCGCCGGCCAGGCTGTCAATTTCCCTGGACTTGCCGGGATTTCCCCGTGTTACCATGCACGCCCGCATCCTCCCCGACTCCCCGTTAATATCGGGGCCTATGTTTCATTTTGTCAAGAAATTACAAGCATTTGGTGTCTTATTGATTTCAAGTAACACAGAAGATAAAATACTTGCAACTTATCAATAAATTGCATGAGAAACTGCGATATAAACTGTAGGTTTACACTATGTGTGAGCTACACAAATACCAGAATATGTGAAGAATGTCTTTTACCAGATTAGAAAACTGTGGCGAGCCTATCCATTTTATACTTGCACCACAGACACTTTTATCCGCCTTGTAATAGCTGCAATCTCCCTTAGCCCATGATTTGTACAACTGTTTATCAATATCTACATGTACACATTGTCTGAATTTCTGAAGCTATTATGAGCTCAGAAATATCAATCTTCCATGGTAAATGTGAAAATTTTAACATTATACCAGATAGAATGTGTAAAAAGCACCAAGGGGATGTGTGTAACATCATAAAAATTTATGGCATCAAGATACAATGCCCAGTTTCTTTAGCAGTAAAGTGTTTTGGCAGGAATTTTCAAAGTTTATAGCAAGGTAATCAATTCTAATTTTTTGGGGGGGTTTCATTCTATCATTCAAGCTCCAGAATCAAAAATCATTGACTGGTTGATTTTAAATTGATGAAATTGACCAAAAATTGACAAATAGACTCATGGGACAGGGATACCACAGCCAGAAAAATTATATCAATACAACAAAAAAGTATTTGCAAACAATTTCTTCTAATACTTCTAAATACTTTTACTGCTAGGGACAACACTGACCTTAGATTTTGGTGGCGCTCGAATGTACCATTTACAATCAACTGCCTCCTTGGAATTGGCCTTGCCTTCCTGCACGATTTGCTTTGATTCAATGATTCCCTCAGGTCCTCCCATTTCAAACTCACACACTGAGTTAGAGAAAAAAAATCAAACGGGGAATCAGATGGCATAATCAGGCTGATCAAAAAGAGTCTTGTTCGTGTAAATGATTATCTAATGTGTTTGCATATGTACTAACCTGGCAATGGTTTCAGGGCACCAAGGTGTGCAAATTCAGGATCTTTAAAGATAAAAAAAATAGGTTTATAGTAGAAAGCGAAGAAAAAGTTTGGACTGATTTTAATAAAAATAATACTGCTAATCCTTCTAAAGCATAAAAAGCTACACATTTCTAGAAACCATACACACATTGTCTTTTTCTATTTTGCTATTGTACATTCCAGATTATAATATTGAAGCAATAATTAAAGGGGAAGGAAACCTCAGGTCAAGTATTCCATAGGAGTAAAAGGTAGATTGTCATTGATAATTTACATATGGAAAACATAAGGTATGTATATGAGATAAACTTGAATATTCTTTGCAAGACACCACAACTAATATATTCATCAACTCCATGGTCAAATAAGATAGCAGTTTAGGTTAGGAAATAAATATTTGAGCAAAATGAGAATTTTGGCTAATGGTTGTATCGTGACTGTAGAAATTAACTCTGCATCACCTCCTCTTCAGGCTGAATTACCTCTGCAGCTTGTTTCCAATGATGTAACACTTGCAGGTCACAGTTTTCTGCAAGTATGCATTATTTAGCATTAGAATTAAAGAATTATGTTTAATCACATTGTCTGTTTACTGACCCTTCCGAATAAGCAGAAATTGGACAACTATTGGCAGATAAAACTGCTGCTGTGTTCAAAAAATTAAATTTAGTTTGCTCTATGATAAGTAACCCCAGTAACCATTCAAATTACTACTATTTTAAGCAATCATGTGAGAAATTGAACATTTATGGTACGTACAACAGATATATCTCAATTTTTTGTTGCGGTTTAGATGGGAATAACTATTTACTGTTCCTTTGCTTGGCAGCTCCTCTATAGGGCTGGCGTACATCCCTGTGCTGCGGAATAGTCTGTGAGATTTATGGTGCTGTTCCTTCCCAGCCTATTCCCTCAGGTTGACTGGAGCCATGCAAGGAGGCAGTACATCGGCGTTCCTGCAGTGACAATCATCAGTTCAATTCCCTCAAACAATTGTCTGACATCCCAATTGACTTAGCTTTCTTAAACACTGGCAGAGCAGACCAAAATGATCGCCCCGATTGCATCAATTAATTTTACACTACCACATGCTTGTAATTGATTTGATGTGACAGATATAAGAGTAAACACGAAAAGGCCCTGTTACACTGTTGGTTCAAACAAAGAGTCTTTGGTATTGCGGTATCTACAAGGGGGAAGATAGACGAAATATGAAGAAAACAGAGAGCTATCCCCCTTTAAAATAATTGAAAGCAGCAAGTAAATTAGAAGCTTGATGTAACCTTATTGGCAAGGTTCAGACAAAATCACAAACTGACAGGGTGAATCTCAAATGGTTTCTGTATGTCACTGAACCCCAAGGTTAGATGATAGTCTTGAAATCACTCTCTCCTATTTGTTATTCCTAATATATCTTTTTTTTTTAACAAGACATAAGCATTTTATTTTCAGATTCAATAAATCAATAATGAAATTTCTTAGGCTACAAGTGCTGAAGCTGTGGAAGATTCATACTTGCAGTTGGGTGGAAGTACACTCCTGGGCTTGTAATAATGAGCCAGCCTGTGGTTTCTGCTCTCAATAAGAATCAAATGGAACTCGGCATCTTTTTCCTTCCTGTTTCTCTCCAAATGTTCATAGACAGCCAATCAGTCTTGATCAAGTGGCACAAATCCTCCGGAAGGTTTGGAGGCAGCCTCTTGGACTTCAGGATCGTCAAGATCTTGTTCCCAGTGACAAAATGCACTGGGCCGCACCGTGGGAATCCCTTAGGATCACACCAATCTGTGAAGGGGTCAAGCCCTTCTTTGCCAGCTTGTAAATCTTCTCTTTTACAACTTCAGATGTGAGTTTGAGCCATGTGGGCACACTGCGTCTGTAAGGTAGAGCTGACTGGGACAAGTCCTTGCCGGGAGCATGCATGCGACCCGTGGCAGCTTAGTGTCATTAAGTTTGTGCTTATTTCAGTGTTCCACTGAAATATATTTTTTTAAGTGTTCCTAGATATTGTTAGGAACAGTCCTTTTGATTGGCAGCCCATCCACCATCTTAAACGTCCACTGCCTCCATCACCGGCGCACTGTGGCTGCAGTGTGTACCATCTACAGGTTGCACTGCAGCAACTCACCAAGGCTTCTTCAACAGCACCTCCCAAACCCGCGACCTCTACCACCTAGAAGGATAAGGGCAGCAGGTGCATGGGAACAACACCACCTGCACGTTCCCCTCCAAGTCACACACCATCCCGGTTTATTTTCACAACATTATGAAATGTGGAATATTATTTCACAGAAATGTGCTCCCACACACAGAAAATATGTAACATGCTAATAGCTACACTTTAAAAAGTTTATAAATAGATATTTCAGGGACTGGATGGCAGAGATTGTCAAAATACTGTCACTGGGACAAGGTTTCAATTTCACTCCTGAGAGATGTAAGGGACGTTTCTGTGCTTTGATAGTAAAGGATCATAAACAAATTGGGCTTGGGTGATCTCAATTCAGCAGGGGGCCCTGATCTCGGGAGTGGCTAGCACCACTCAAAGGCAGCCTGCGCACCTTTTAAAGGGGAGGTGCACTGTGGCTGCAGGAAGTGCTGGAAGTCCATTGGGAAGTAAATCTGTGCTGGAATAGAGTGCCGAATGGCTGCACCTGTGAGAGAGCGTTCACCGAGGTTCTCAGATGAAGCACTAGAGGCCTTGGTGGAAGAGGTGGTCAGAAGGAGGGACATCCTACATCCGCACGGGGGCAAGAGGCCCTCCAGACATATGCTCAAGAGGCAGTGGGAGGCAGTAGCAGACGAGGTCAATGTCAGGAGCATGGCACCATGAACATGGATGTAATGCAGGAAGAAACTGCAATGATTTGACACGAGTGGTCAGGATGAGTGAGTTCAACAGTCAAGTGGCATCTCCTACCAACTGCACCACTAGCCGCATCCACTGCTCCACGCACTACACCCTCCATCACCCACATACCAGCAAACTCTTTCAATCAGTACTCAACTTTTCCAATCAGATGCTTCCTCTCATCCTCACACATTGCCACTGTTGCAAGCCGCACACACACAACTCACAGGTCACACACATTGGCCATTCAACCATGACAGCCACATCACCCAAACATCTTGCAAGACACTCACCGACACACTTCCCACTTTCTTGCAGGAGAAGGTGGCACATAGCAGCAATTGGCAGTGGCTCCATGGAACATGAATCTGCTGTCCTCTTTCAGGATGACAGCATTCCTATCTCTCCCCTGCCCCTCCGCCAGTGCCCTTGCTGTTGCCTGTCAGCCAGCCAGCCCACTCCTATAGAGTATTGAAACTTTATTCAAGTATAAGAAACTTCCAAAAACAGTTACAAATGCATCAGCAGCCAGAACAAATAATCCAGCAACTAACCTGTAACTCCTGCATGATCCCTTTAAATAGCACTGGTGGGGGAGTCCTCCATGCCATTTAAGTTCTGTTCAGCTGTGCGAGGTTAGGACAGTGCATTGGATGGAGTGTGCAGTTCTAAAATAGCAGCGGTCCTTTAAAATCATGATTTATGTCATGATCTCCCTACTCTACATGCTGTGCATGTGCAAACGCCTTTACCAAGATGGCGTCCTGCGACGTCATGTCGGAAGTGTGCGCCTATATCTCGGATGTCATTTTCGGGGCTTAGGTGTCCATGTAGCGCCTACAAAATGGGCGCTACACGGCCCAATTTCGCCCCCTAGGAAATCTCTGCTTTGAATTTAAGTGTTCAAAGGGCTCTTTTTCAAATCATGCCATAGGTACTTTTGTATCCACCTTAACTAGCAGCAGGGCCTCGGTTTAACATTTCATCTGAAAGACTGCTTCTGCAACAATATGGCACTCCCTCACCACTGCACTGAAATGGTAGTCTAAATTATGTGTTCTGGTTCTGGAATGTGGCTTGAATCCATGATCTTCTGACTCAGACAAATGGGCTTTCAGTTGAGCCAAGCTGAAACTGAAAGTACAAGTCCATAGCATAAATTTTGACTCTAATTAAAAAATAATCTAATTCTAAAAGGCCACAAGGAATGTCAAAATGTAAAATGGAAGTCTCACAGTGGAACACTAAAGTTTGAGTTTGAACTGTTATGTTAGGCTGCTATAGGCAATGTTCTGTATTGCATAGGACCTGCTGCATATGGGGCTTGGTAAAATGGTGGACAAACATATCAAAACAGCACAATAAACCTTAAAGGCATAAATCATGTGATTATATTTATCTTTCAGATCATTCTTGAAAAATACATTATTTTTCACTCAAATAGCAATCATTTATTATTGGGGCTGACAGGGCAAAGAGCTGTTGGGACTACTGCTTCTAAGGCATTACATGTGTCTGTGTCCAAATGAGCAAAGCTCACATAATAATGACAGGTCAGCTCATTAAGTGTTTTCGTGATGTACCTGGTGCTTCGCGTGTGACCCACTGGACAGTTGGGGCAGAGACCATTGCTCCTTTTAAAGGGAAATTACATATTCAAAGCAGAGAATGATACAAGGCTATGGAGAGAGTGGAGCAGTTGGATTAATTGTTGATTGCTCCAGCAAAGAGTCTGCACAGGCACAATGGGCTGAACGGCCTTCATCTGTGCTGCAAACATCCATGGCTCTATAGTGATACCATCTCTTCCTGCTATAAGCAGATTGGGGCACAATGGCCCCTTCCTTTGATTGGCCATTTGAGTCCAAAGAAGAGAAGTTCCTTTTTGGTTCAAGTCTCCTCTGAAGCACCCATTCCAAACAGATATCATGTGGCTGAAGTACTGCTGTGTCACATTATGGGAAGGACTCTTCTTTAAAGCTGGGTCTGGCATTTGGGCAATGTGCTGGCTTTGAGCATCACTGATGTTTCAGAGACGTGTGATAATGCACCAGATGAACCAGCGCTGAGCATGCCTCAGATTTCAGCAACCCGTAATGTGGGAAAATCTCATCAGAAAATATGCACAAACCACAACAAAAGACCAGTGTGATTAAGACAAAAAGAAATAGAATGGCTTTCATTGGTTTCACTAAGTTGTTTTCTTCTCCTCTAAACTTCAATCTCAGAAAGCTGAGGTTAACTTTAAGGTCTGATACTTGAAGCAAGGTTAAAGTATCACGGGGGAGTGTAAGATTTTCAAAATTCACAGATCCCCCAAAACTCGGAGAAAAACCCTAAAGAAAAGGACTTTGGACTCTTTTCTAACCATTTCAGGGTGACTCACATACGCGCCACACCAGGAAGAATCGACCAGGGAAAAGTACTTTTCGAGGAATCCACGTCCTTTAAGGGACTTGCTTCCTCGTAGGGGCGACTGTAAGAATTCTGGGAATTCACCTTTTCCCCGAGTACGGAAAAACTTTGGCCATTGACTGAAATCCTAAGATTGAAGGATAGGCGAGAGGTCACCAGACGAATCCACAACACACACATGGAATGTGGGAGAATTACTGCTTCAGACATGGCTCTGTTTTAATGCAAAACCTACAGCAGGTGGTCGACACTCAGCACTAATTCGAAAGGTAGTCGGCCATTGAAAGAGGCAACTGCTCCAGACATGGTGGGGCCATGTCTTTGTTTCAAAGCAAAACCCATCAACACCTTGGACGTTGGATACAAAAGGAAGCCTTGTGTGACAAGCTCTAAAAATCGGAATTAACAATGACCCAACGGGAGAAGCAATTGCAACATGATGAGGGACCATCAAAAAGCCATCAAAGATTCTCAAGGACTGTTTAAACAGACATGAAGTGTTTTTTTTTTAAAGTGTCGAAGACCATTGTAAGAGAGGGTTATTAGAAGTGGAAACTCGAAACCTCTCTCTCTCTCTCTCTCTGGCTCTTGCTTGCGCTGGTGCTGCTTGTCTTGTTCTGCCTGTCTCTGGAAGGAAGAGCAGCTTCAAGCAAACAACAAGGCAAGGGGTTCGACAGGGAAGGTCAGCAGCTCTAGAAGCAGGCCGACACACAAGAAGAAACCAGAGCAACAGCCCCAGTGACCATCAGACACCTCGCGGCAACAAGGGCCTTACCAAACAACCAACCGAATATTGCCACCAACCAACCGGGTAATATTGGACCACCGCCACCAAAGAAAACCAACTCGGGAGAAAACCGATCCACAAAGTTTTATTAGAGTGTTAAGATTGTTGTGTTGTATTTTCTCTCTTGAATAAAGGTCAAAGTTTCTTGCACCAAAACCAGTTGTCTGCTGCACTTTGTCACATCCCCCAAATAAGTCCAAGGTCTAGAACCCAGGGAGTGGGAGCGATTCGAATCGCTCAGAAGTCAGAGGCGAAGCTGACACACACCACCCACCCCCTACAGGTCCCATTAATGCAATTGGCTGAGACTGGCTAACTCAGCACAGAAGAAAGATAAAACCAGAACGTTCTTGGTCTGTATGGCTCCATACAACCATAAAAGAAAGTACTTGCATTTATGTAGTGCCTTTCATGACCTCAGGATGTCCCAAACAGCTTTACAGCTAATTAATTACTTTTGATGTGTAGTCATTGTTGTAATGTAGAAAATGTGGTATGCAATTTGCACACAGCAAGGTCCCATAAACAGCAATGTGTTAATAACCAGAAAATTTGTTTTAGGTGTTGGTTGAGGGATAAATATTGGCCAGGACATAAATGGTGTATTTATCCAATAACCCATGAGTGGCTGGACTTTATTCATTCTTTGCTGGATATATTGGATAGTTCCAATTGTGGAAAAAAGAAAATTATGAATTTTGTTTCTACTTTTACCTTTTATTTTGATTGGTTGACATAAATGCAATAAAAAATACAGTTTCAATTTTGCAAAGCTTCAGATATTTAGCTGGTCAATGGGAGTGCAGATTAGAGAATTATGTAAAGTAACAAAGTGCACATAATCTGCAAAAGTGTCACTGTAACATTTTGGAACATTTTACCCATTTGCCCTGGAAGGGATTTTGTTTTAAAGTATGTTGCCATGAAATTAGATTCAACTTAGAAAGAGTTAACTCCAGAGGCACACAAGCCAATTAGAATGTTGTTTTAGTTGGTTCTCAGGATGAAATACCAGATATTAGGTTATTTACTTTTGCATGTGATGGTGAGGTTCATTCATTGGATGTCCTAGGTATTTCTGGAAATTATAATAGAATACTTTTCATTCATTATGCTCAGCAGAGGGTCTAGCTGAACATACAAACATATGAAATTGATGGGCAGGATAAGACCAACTGGTCCATCAAGCCTGCCCCACACCATGATGGTCAGACCATCATGGTTAAACACTTCAGGGAGGTTATGCTGGAACTGCATAAAACACTGGTTAGGCCACAGCTTGAGTACTGGGTATAGTTCTGGTCACTACATTACAGGAAGGATGTAATCGCACTACAGAGGGTGCAGAGGAGTATTACGAGGATGTTGCCAGGACTGGAGAATTTTAGCTATGAGGAAAGATTGGATAGGCTGGGGTTGTTCTCTTTGGAACAGAGGAGGCTGGGGAGAGATTTAATTGAGGTATACAAAATTAAGAGGGGCCTAGTTAGAGTAGATAGGAAGGAACTATTTCCCTTACAGAGAGGTCAGTAACCAGGGGGCATAGATTTAAAGTGATTGGTAGAAGGATTAGAGGAGAGCTGAGGAAATTATTTTTCATCCAGAGGGTGGTGGGGGTCTGGAATTCACTGCCTGAAAGGGTGGTAGAGGCAGAAACCCTCAACTCATTTAAAAAGTACCTGGATGTGCACCTGAAGTGCCAGGACCTACAAGGCTACGGACCAAGAGCTGGAAAGTGGGATTAGGCTGGGAGGCTCCTTTTCGGCTAGCGCGGCCACGATAGGCCAAATGGCGCCTTTCATGACCTTAGGGCTTCCCAAAGCGCTTTATAACCAATGAAATGTTTTATGATTCTATGGTTCTATGACCATCCCCAATACACAAAGTTCAAGAAGGGGTCAGAAGACAGTCTATCTCTGGGCAATCTGGAATAGAGAGAAACACAGGGAATTCTTTCTACAGTTTGTCAGAGAGGGAGAGAGAGAGAGACACTCCAGGCTAAGGTATGAAAGCAGATAGCCTATAAGAAAGAAATATGTGGCCAATGAGTTAGTGTGTGGGTTATTCCTAGAAAGTGGCAAAGTTATGTATTTTCTTGTTTTTATATAGCATGAGGAGTAGTAGGGAATAGACTTATCTCACTGGAAAACTGTATTCTATTAATTCATATACTTCATGCAAAATAAACCAGTTTGCTGGTTTGCAATTGGTCTTGACTCACTATAGTGCTTTTCAATCTACTTTCGGAAAAGACGCAAAAATACACCTGGACGTACATGGAAGATCATAGTACTGAGTACGTGCAACAAGTGGTCTAATATCACGATCCCCAGGTTGCACTATTGTCTAACCAAATATTGGGCAGTAAGAAGAAAAAAAGGAAAGACTTGCATTTATATAGCGCCTTTCATGACCTTAGGGCTTCCCAAAGCGCTTTATAACCAATGAAATACCTCTGAAGAATTGTAATGTAGGAAATACGGCAGCCAATTTGCACACAGTAATGAGATAATGACCAGATAATCTGCTTTAGGGATGTTGGTTGATGGATATATATTGGCCATGGCACCAGTAAAGATCATAGGATGTTTTAAGATATGCTTACGGGAGTGACTGGTAACACTGAGCCCAAGAGAATATCTACTGTCGACTCATGAATCGAGGTGCACTGACCTCTACATCTGATTTGCCGATTCATGTTTCTGTTGAGCATGAAGCATCGGAAAATTAAACTTACATTTCAACTTGTTACTTAATTCCAACAAATTTCTTCTAAACAGTCTAAAGTCCGCATTTGTTTTCTTTCTCTGGAAAGTATATATGACCACCACAATTTATTCAGGAACCTCTGCATTTTGCTAAAGGAGCAAGATCCTGAACCTCTAAGCAGTTAAAAGCTCTCATAGTGATGGATTTGACAGCAAGGCAACTTGCTACAGCCAGTTATCAAGTCTGTGTTGATCAGCACTGACACATTCTATGTTGGCAGATGAATGAACTGACAGGCAAACAGAATCAAACCCACCAGAGAAAAAAACACACACAACGGGGGAGGCAAACCTTCAAGCCACTTAAGATAAGTTAATTCTAATTTAGCTTACAGCACATCAACTCTGCACCTATAACTAATCTAACTCGTGCTGGGTTCTAGCTCTCACAGCTTTACCTGAGGGAATACACTGCAAGCTAACACAAGTCCCTGCTGTAGGATGAACCCTGTGAAAAAATAAGCAAGGCCCATAAAATGATCAATTCCATTCAAGGTCATTTACTCATTTATTTTGGAACGGTTCTATCTGCTTCTGTTGTTTTTATTCCTTGTTCACCTTTTTGAGGGTGTTGGAAATAATCTTCCATTATGGAAAAGATTCCAGGCAAAAGATTTCACAAGAAACCAAAACCAACCTCCCTGAAGGAGGGAGTATCTCATCATTCGGGTCTGTCACTGCATGCAGTATAACTCCAGTGCAGTGGTAATCTGGTAAAGAAGGTGTTCAGGGATCTTTTGGATCCCTTGGCATCTTTTAAACCAGCCAGGAGTTGATTAGATGCTTAGAGAATATGGAACCCTTTGGCTGTGCTCTTCAAACATTCAAACTTTAACCACCAGGAGAGGAGCTGTGTTTGTGCCCAATTGCTTTTGGAGCCATGCAGTATAAAGGGGTACTGCCTGGATGGATCTGATACTGTAGCTGCTGGTCTCAGGCTGACAGCTGCAATATAAACGGAACATAAACATCTCCTCTGTACCGAATCTTTCGGTGACCTTGGTAATGGAAACAATCCTAGATTTGTGATTTATTCTGTATCGATACCAGCATTGTTTACAGCACTTAATACTAATACCTTTTATTTAACATCTGCTGAGGTTCAACAATGCAAATATTTAGCTAAAATGAATTCACCGACCCTCTGCTCCCAGTGGGGAGCCACACTCAGAGGGAGCATGGGTCGGAGATCAGGCCACAGTACCGCAGCCCCAGTTCTACAACTCAAATTCTCTTAGTTCCCCACTGGGAATAAAGCATCAGTGAATGTAGTCTTAAACATTTTAGAAAGATAGTGAGAGAGGGGAGTAGAATTACAGAAGAGTTATTTTTCCACAATTGATTTTTAAAAAATTTTAGCCATTTGCATTCATTGAAGGTAGGAGATCCATGTAATACATAACACAATATAACTAGCTAACAGACCATCGAAATGGTAATAAAGATTTTTCAGTGGATAGGGACATCAAAGTTGTCAAATCCAATTCATTGTACTTTCCGAGACATTTTACGATAAGAACACACAAAGTGGATAATTTAGAAGAAGCAGAAATATTATAGGTCTCAGTGGTCATCAATGAAAACCTGAACTGCGTCTAAAAATTGTCTCAGAGTGGTCTAAATTTTTATATTATTATTGCTACAAAAAATGTTACTGCCTAATCTACAGAGAAAGTGAAGAGTTCCTGGTTAACGCAATTCTCTTGACTGACTTCAGGTTAATCTCCTTGGAGGGACACTGGGTGGGGCAGTGGTCTAAAACTATGGCCTTTCACCTCTGGGACCTTGTTGAAATCCAGCCCAAATTGATGGGCTGTAAGTCTCCTCTCTACTAGTTACATGGATGCCACGTGAAATGGGTTTTGTTTAGTTACTAACAGGCATGAATCCACAGCACAGCATATAAGTACGTGATGCGAAGGATAAAAGCTATGGTTAGTTCTCGGGGACAACAAAGAAACTATCATTAAGCAGATTGACAGCTAAATCAAGCAGCCTGCCAAGCTTGGTGGAGTTGACAAGGTCAAACTGTGACTGAGAAATGGAAGTAAAACTCTGGAAATTGATGACAGGTGAGCATGAATGATATGCTAATTCCATAATTAAGGAAAAAAAAATCCAGATCTTCTGTGATCAGTCCTTGAACTTAAATTGCCTTGGGTAGATAAGGGGGGAATTTAATATCATTAAAAACATGATACCCCCTCAAACAATGCACCCATCCCAAACAGCTACATTATCCTTGTCACAAATGCTTTCACTCTTATGTTTTCACCTACTATTCTTGCATGTCCTGTGGGAGATGCAGTAAAAGTCACATCAGTAGCCTCTCCCGGCCTTACCAAGCACATTTCTGACCAAGATGGATCTTCCAGAGGGGTGGCTGATCCCTATGTGAGGAAAGCTGCACCATCATTCCTCACAGTGACAGCTCAGCTCTTGAAATATATCTAGAAATTTTCTAATCATGTGCAGGAGTCCATGAATCTAATAACTAGTAATATCCATTTTCTTCTTAAAGAGGGTGACTCATTTCAAAAGCAGCACTGATCCATTTTAAAATTATTCTTTGGGTTAGTACGTCTCACATAGATTATGACCTTTTCTGCAGATTCCCCCCAATATTTCCTATTGTGAAAGTTACCAAGATATTTGTCTTTTACTTGTCTTCATCACAGAATTCTGAGTGTTGATCTTAAAGCTGCAATGCCCCCACAAGAGCCAGAATTCTACATCGTTCTAGTGTGTCAGAACTGAGTTTAAGGCATTGAACTATTGAATCGCTTAATTTATTTGGCAGCAAAGCATCATTTTGTGCAGCTGACTGAATATTAACCAACTACTTTCAAAGTACTTGGCATGCTTTTTGCAGCAGTGTGTCTAAATATCATTATGCAGAGCTGTCAATATTGGGGAGATGTTAGGAACAAATATTATGATCAGCAGCAGTTACAAGATCACAAACCATTTAAAGATAAGAAGCTGTATTTATTTTTCAGATTGGCCTACATCAAAATCGGTTGGATTTTTAATCAATCATGAATAGTTATCCTTGCTAGTAACACTTGTCAAATCTGATTGAGGGATCACAGTGGAGCATTATTGTAGAAATAGCTTCACATAGCACATTAAAAAACAGAAGCCACCTTCCCACTTTTAAAGGAAAAAGTTCCCAAGACCACCTGACCACTATGTTACGTATAAGCGGCTCAGTAGGAATGCACTACAATGACTGCGCTCAGAGGCATGTGGCAGAGGGACAGCATTTAGTGCCATGATGATTGCAATTGATGCACAATCTGAAATCAATCTATAATAGTTACAGATCTCACTTGGCATTGCTCATGGTGAATTGGAGGTTTTATAAAAACAGGGGCATTATGTGAATTATTATTAACAGAGACAATGACATCCATATTGTGGGTAGTCCTGGAATTTGGGAGGACAGGTCAGGGGACCCAGAGTCTGGCTGTACTTGAATGGAGTCTCAGGACCTTACTATATTTTTAGGCGGGGGAAAATCACTGAGCCTGGAAGAATTGGGAGCAGTACCCCAGGTTTCTGGGAACATTTGGGAGGGAGGTTCTAGGAACACTGGAGCAGGAACAGGGATTTGAGATCAATGGCAGAGGGATCTTAGGTTCTGGGGTCATTGCGGAGGGAGGTCTTAGGGTCTGGGAGTACGGGATGGTTCTTTGTGGGATCAAGGACTACTGGGAATGTGGTCTAGAAGACTGAAAGAACTGAGAGAGGGTTCCAGGTTCTGGAAGCAAGGCAAAAGTCTTGGTGTGGATCCTGGGATTCAACAGGATTGATGTTTTGGAGTAGGGGGCAGAATCTAGATGTATTGAGGGTTGCTGGGATTTGCAGTATTGGGGGGAGCAGGGTCTAATAGTTGTCTGGGATGAACATAAAAGAATAGGAACATAGGAGCCTAGGAACAATCGTAGGCCATTCAGTCCCTTGAGCCTGTTCCATCATTCAATTAGATTATTGTTGATCTGTAGCTCAACTCCATTTACCCACCGTTGCTCCACATCCTTGGATACCTTTACCTAACAAAGATCAAAATGGGCCCCAAACTACCATTGGCTCCTTTTGAAACATCAGGGCACCGCCACTGTGCTTTCACCCAACAGCCTCTTCTCCCAACCCATCTACAGCCCCTTTTGCACCTGCGGGTATCTCACCTCCACCATCACGATCCCCATCGTCAACTGGTACCTGTCCTCATGTTCATGCCTTACAGCATTTAAGCATAAAAATTTCTGCTTCTTAACGTTATTGGATGGAAAATCATGGGCTGGGGTGTGCAATTTACTGGTATGCACTCCCAGCGTGCACTAAGCATGCAGAAGTGGAAAATTTGGCTTTTGACGACTTATACAGTCTTTAATAAACATAAATTTCCATAAACACACAAAAATCACCACACAAATTTTGATATCTATTATATATAAAAAAAACAGTAGGCGGGTCACAACATTCCATTTTAAAATACATTGCAAAGCCCTCTGGCAACTGTGTTTATTGCATTTTTACATTGGATTTACCTGCAATATCTGCTAGAACTTTAGGTAGCACTGTGAAAGGGGTTTTCAAAGTTTCAGCTAACATTAGTAACGACTAACTGTAATAATGACCCAGAATTTCCTGGAACTGCACGATCGGGGACCTATCCCGCAAAATAGACCGTTTTGTCCCCCAATCTTCATGTTCAAACTTACGCCAAAAGTTCCTGGAAAAGTCATTTGAATAACCCACAGGGAGCTTAATAATGAATCAGGTACCTCAGAAGTGGTGCAGCCAATAGGTTACAAAGAAAATCAATCATATGCCACTGTAAATAGCTCAGAATCAATGCCATTGCTCAGAGTAAGGCTTGGCGGTGGGAGGTAACTGCCAACATGCTTTATCTGTCTTGTCTGAAATCACTTTAAATGACTTAAAAAAATTCATTCTAGTTTTAAAAATTGCTGTAAAACACTGTGAGAATTAATTTCTTGTATCTGAACATCTTTCCACTTGCCTGGATGAGTGCAACTCCAACAACACTCAAGAAGCTCAACACCATCCAGGACAAAGCAGCCCGCTTGATTGGCACCTCATCCACCACTTTAAACATTCACTCCCTTCACCACCGGCGCACCGTGGCTGCAGTGTGTACCATCTACAAGATGCAATGCAGCAACTCGCCAAGGCTTCTTCAACAGCCCCTCCCAAACTCGCGACGTCTACCACCTAAAATGACAAGGGCAGCAGGTGCATGGGAACACCACCACCTGCACGTTCCCCTCCAAGTCGCAAACCATCCGGACTTGGAAATATATTGCCATTCCTTCATCGTCGCTGGGTCAAAATCCAGGAACTCCCTACATAACAGCACTGTGGAAGAACCTGCATCACACGGACTGCAGTGGTTCAAGAAGGCGGCTCACCACCACCTTCTCAAGGGCAACTAGGGATGGGTAATAAATGCTGGCCTTGCCAGCGATGCCCGCATCCCATGAATGAATTAAAAAAAGCAAGCCCATTTCCATAGATATAACACAAGAAGTGGTGAAAAAGAGCACAATGAACTTCGAGGACGAGAGCCTGCGGGACCTTCTCGATGAAGTCGAAAGGCGCGGAGAGCGGCAATTGGCTCAAGAGGAAGGCAAGGTCAGCCAGGCGGCATGAAATGTGGTGGCAGCATGAAATTTGGTGGCAGCGGCGATAGGCACCACTTTATTAACGTCGTGGACTGGGGACCAGTGTGGAAAAAATGGAACAACCTGACCAGGGCTGGCAAGCTAAGAAGCGCAGATAAGAGAAAGAAACGAAAACCAAAATAACGCGGATTTCCCTTTCTTTGCAGTTGGTGCCTGATCTCCTGGGTGTTATCAGGACGTTCAGGTTTTGTTTCATGCTGTTTCAAAGCAGTTGCTGCTTTGGCAGCTTTGGCTGGCCTTTCAAGGGCAGATGCTAACGAGGCGATTGCCTTTGCATGCAACAATTTGAGATGGGAGATGGGCAGGTGCTTCCAGGCCAGATGTGTTTGTTTACTACTCAGGTCAGCACTCAGCAGCAAATTGAGCTATAATCTCTTTGAATCTTTGATGGCCAGGGAAACAGGATTTTAATGTCCGGCTATTAAATTAGGCAGAAGCGGGTATCCACTCAAGGATACACTTTCAATGGCTGTGAAGATCCCTCAGAAAGCGGCAACTGAATTAGCTGAACCCCCAAAGCGAGCTGGCACCCTGACACCTGCCCCGCTCACACATCGAGTCAATTTCTGTGCACCTCACCCATATTCTGCCTTTTCTCTGTAGGGCACATTGGCGTATAATGCACATGAGCACAGCGCTATTAGTGGGCGATCACCTTCCTCAGAGCACTAACAGCTCCTGAGGAGACGGCCCTTGAGTTATAGGGAACTCACGGTGCCTTGGTTATAACACGCGAGGTGAGTTAAAGAACCCTATGGGCTGGATTTTCATGTGGAAATAACGGCGAGGCTAACAGGGCTCATTGTTATTTCTGTGCAAATGGTAGGGCAAATTCCAGCGACCACACATGTGCAGAGATCCGGAAGCTGCCATACCAGGTGCAACCCTCCTCCGTAAGTTGCTCGAGAATGACATCTCGCCGGCCGGCCCACCATCAAATGAGTGGAACAGCATGAAGTTCCTGCACTAACCTGATGGATACAAACTAATCTCGCCAAAAAAAGGCTGTCTCTTAATCCAATATTTCTTACCCTCTCTATTTTGTTTTCTGTGCCTGATTTGACATTGAATTCACTATTCTAACTTCCACTTCCTGATTCCGTCTCTGCGTGGCTGATTAACATGCTTCAATCTGATTGGTTATGGGGATACACAGATGCTTGTCCCGTTCGCAGGGGTCCCAGATGCCCGGGAGAGGGTGCCGGGCTGGATTGACAGCCTGATGAGGGGAACTTGCCATGCAAAAGTCCATGAAAAGCCATTGGGCAAGTGCAAGTCTAACAAACAGCAGACGCCGCTCACAGGAAAATCCAGCCTCTTGTTTTGTCTTCTGGGCAGCAACCCACCCCAAAGCTGCATCTGAGGATGGAAATGCTGCACCACTCGAACCTTTTGTCTTTGTTTCCTACAGATCTACACCGGAAGGAGGAGACGAGATGAAAGGATATCAAGCAGGAGATGGAGTGGAAGGACGAGGAGAGAGGTGGACCTGAAGGAGGAGGCTGAGGAGACAGAGCACACCCGGTGGGTGGGGGGGGGGGGGGGGAGGGAGGGTGCGGGTGTGGGCGGAGAGTCAGGAGAAGGGGCACGGGCTTTTCCATCCCCACACTGCACCATGACAGTGCTGAAGTGGAGGAAAGCAGAGACCAGCGCAACATTCCCCGCTCCCAATCTGCAACACAACCTCATTGCCGACTCCTGGCCACTCTGCAGCAGCCGCACTCCCCTCCCAAGTCGCGGAGAGCACCCCTGCGGAGCGGGTACGATGGGGCCCAGTCATCTCACCGGCTGAGACTGACAGGTCGGGGGACCACAGAGAATCAGAAGAGGAGGAAGACACCCCAGTCCCCATTGCGGCAGGGTCGACAGCGGGCCGAGTACAGCCGGTATACAGGGTATAATTTCAAAGTTTGCAGATGACATGAAACATGGAAATGTAGTGAACAATGTGGAGGATAGTAACAGACTTCAGGAGGACACAGACAGAGTGGTGAAATGGGCAGACACGTGGTCGATGAAATTTCGGGCAGAGAAGTGCGAACTGATACATTTTGGTAGGAAGAATGTGGAGAGGCAATATGAACGAAATGGTACAAATTTAAAGGGAGTGCAGGAACAGAGATCTGGGGTGTATGTACACAAATTTTTGAAGGTGGCAGGGCAAGTTAAGAAGGTTGTTAAAAAAGCATATGGGATCCTTGGCTTTATTAATAGAGACATAGGGCTCAATTTTAAAAGTGAAAAATGGGTGAGTTGGGGACGGGGGGCATTGAAAATTTCCACCATATTTCCAGTTTTCACTGGGGCGGGAAGAGGGGAAGGCGACCAACCCACTCCCAAGAGGCGGATAGGGCCTTAAAACCTTTCAAGGAGTCTTCGGGCCTCCATTTTTCTGGACTTCCCAATTTCAACCCCAGGGGGCCGGGATTCCCAGGCCTTTTGTTTTATGCCTCGTGAAAGGAGGTGAGAAGGCCTGAGACTAACAGGCAATCGCCTGGAAAGGCACAGCTTGTGGGCCCGGGAGGAGCAGGAGTGCACTCCCCAGCCCAACTAGCCTACCTGAACCGACCTCCCCCAACGATCACGAACACCCAACCCCCAATCGCGGACACCACCCCCCCCCCCCCCGCCGGATCATGGACCCCCGATCCTCGACCCCGATCCTCCCCCTGACCCCCGACCCTGATCCTCCCACCCCCGACCCCCGTTCCTCCTCTTCAACGATCGTAGACCTCCGTGACTGACCCCCGATCCCTCCCCTCAATGACTCACGACCCTCATGCCAATCTATGCCCACCCATGCCAACCTATGGCCCCCGTGCTTCCCCCCACCCCCCATCCATACAAACAAAGATTTACCTGCAGACTTACCTGAACACGTTCTCTCTCCGGCTGGTCTCCCGTCTGACTGGCCGGTCAGTCGAACAGGAAACCGACAAAAAAAATAAAAGACGTCCTTACCTCAATATCATAAGGATGTCTAGGAAACTCATCCTAATGGGTTTCCCATCCTCAATTTGACACCCCCGCCCCCTTCCCGGCTCGGTTTTAAAATTGAGCTCATAGAGTACAAAAGCAAGGAAGTTTTTCTAAACCTTTATAAATCACTGGTTAGGCCTCAACTGGAGTGTTGTGTCCAATTCTGGGCACCAGACTTTCGGAAGGATGTCAAGGTGTTAGACAGAGTGCAGAAGAGATTTACTAGAATGGTACCGGGCTGAGGGACTTCAGCTATGTGGAGAGACTGGAGAAGCTGCGGTTGTTCTCCTTAGACCAAAGAAGATTAAATGGCGATTTGGTAGAGGTGTTCAAAATCATGAACTGTTTTGATGGCATAAATAAGGAAAAAGAGTTTCCAATGGCAAAAGTGGTAAGCAGAGGACACAGATTTAACGCGATTGGCAAAAGAACCAGAGGCGACATGAGAAACATTTTTTTAATGCAGCAAATTGTAATGATCTGGAATACACTGCCTGAAAGGATGGTAGAAGCAGATTTAATAGCAACTTACGAAAGGGAATTGGATAAATACTTGAAGGGAAAAAAATTACAAGGCTATGCGGAAAGAGCAAGGTGCCTGCCTACAGAATCCATCTCCTCCTGCTCCTTCTCACACTTGGAGGTTCCTTAAGCACCTTTTTAATTGTTCAACTCTTTACCACTATAAATAGTTTTATGATGTTCTTAGTTTATTTAAAAGCAGACGTGCAGTCCT
The DNA here is from genome assembly GCF_035084215.1 of Heptranchias perlo. Lineage (NCBI taxonomy): Eukaryota > Metazoa > Chordata > Chondrichthyes > Hexanchiformes > Hexanchidae > Heptranchias > Heptranchias perlo. The sequence continues at coordinate 109,535,802 of NC_090327.1, forward strand.
ATTTATTGGAGAAAAATTCTTTATTATTGTTAAACAAATATATTTTAAAGGGTTGTCACAAGAAAATCTTTGCACAGTTGCAATACTTGGCACAGCTTGATACTTTACTCCCTCACCACTGTGTCGCTGATGCTGGCCTTTCAATCCACAGCCACTTCCTTGCGACAGTTCTTTTTGACAATAAAGAAAAGATGCTGCACTGTGCGTCTGAACTTTGCCAGCTCACCTGACCAACAATACTACTTTATGTAGAGGGGTGTCGACATCACCATCTGAGCCTTACGATTTGAAAACAGTTCAAATTGTTTCTTGAATAAAGGTTTTTCAGATGTTGTTAGTAATGGTAAAGCTGGTTTTTCAGCATTTTATCGTTGATGTTGTTTGCTGACTGTAAGTTTAATTGCATTTTGTTGTTGAATTGTTCTATTGTTTGTTACATTATTTAGTCTATTGCCTGTCATTCCTTGCATTCGCAGCCCCATGGGGACCAGTCCATGACATCATTTGTTTCAGACTTCCACAAGCCGCTCGATTCAGCAGGTTTAATTTGGCGTGGTGGGGGTGTGGGCGGGGGTCTTACGAGAGTTGGGAGTTATCACTGGCTGAAGACCTGCGCCACCAGCCGATCTCTGGCTGCCCTGGCAGGTCTCAGAATGGATCGTCTGAGGGGTCACCACCCCTAGACTCAAGGACATACAGGACAAGATCCTTCAGTACCACCATCACCTTGTCTGCCAAGTATAGGCTGAGCCCTTCCCACAGGGCGGAATTATGCAGTGCGCAGCACACCACTAGAATCTTTGCCTTTTATTGGGGTGTACTGTAGGTCTTCCCCCCTCCTGCCCCACTGCTGCCCCCCAACCTGTCCAGGCACCTGAAGTAAGCTTTCAGCACCCTTATGGCCCTCTGCACCATCTACCGGTCACCGTGTGTGCACGGTTGTACCTTTCCTGTGCTGCGTTGTTGGTGATGCAGATTGGTGTCATCAGCCTCGGTTTCAAGAGGTAGGCCTTGTCCGTTAAGATCCATCCACCACTTTGTCCATCCCTACTGGAATAATTCATGGATGGCAAGTGGTGAAGGGCAAAGGTAACGTGGCAGCTCCCCATGTGCTCTGAGTTTACATGGAGGATCCTTTGTTGAACTTTGCAATCAATTTGCACATTTAGCGAGTGGAACCCCTTCTTGTTGATAAATGTGATAGGTTCCTCGAGTGGAGCCTTCAGTGCCATGGGTACCGTCGCTATCCCCCATACACCCCGGGGAAGCCACCAAGCCTATGGAAATTGATGGCCCTGTCTCGTTACTCCACAGGGGACATATCCTATTTAATGAAGTCCAATACCCAGTGGAAAGGAGCATCTGTCATGTCAAAGGCCGGCCAGGCCTTCACAGCTCCCTTGTTGATGCTGCAGAGGTCTCCAGTAGATGACTGGAAGGAACCGGAGCTGTAGAAATTGAGGTCCATGGTCAACTTCATTTTGACTAATAATGCCCTGCAGGAAGTAGATCACGTCTTCAGGTCTTCCCGCAGAATTCCGCAGAGGTGGCCAATTTCTTCGCTGGCAAAGTGCAGTCTGCTGATGGTGTGACAATCGTTCCCTGTACAGTAATGGAGGTAGTCCTGTACACTAATGGAGGTAGTAATGAGTTCAATGCAGTCTCCAGTCTTGCACCGTGCCTGCTCCCTCTGCTCTTCCTCTTGGTCACCCATGATGATGCAGAATAGGGGAATGCCCAGTGGAATGGCCATTGACCCTTTGACCTTCGGAATGCGTACAAATTGCGGGGATCCCTCAGACTCTCACAAGCTGAGTGGCAAATACGAAGATCCCAATAACAGAGAAGCAGAGAAGAAAATCTGAGCGATCAATTCCTGACTGTGGAGATTAAGCTTCACAACTCTTATGGTCCTCCCATGACTCAGAATCATGTGAAAGTCATAAATCATGTCGATAACGGGTGACCAAGGGTCCACTCACAGCCATTATTTTTCAGTCTAAGTGGCTGCAGCGAAAAACCTTGTGTAAACCCAGGAAATTCACGATCGCCATTGACTTGATCGGGGCATTGCTACGGTAATCAACTTTTCGTGCTTTCGGCAAGGGTATTGGCAGAGCGGCGCAAAAGTCCCAGGAAATTAGGGTGCAGTATGACTAACTCACTTTCGCCATAATTTCCTCTGTCTTTTACGATGCAAAACAATCCCACGCTGTGGATGCACCATTCCAATGGAGCGAGTCACCAAGAAATTTTGGGCTGCTGACACAATGGGGATAATTTTGACTTTGGGCGCTAGTGTCAAACGGGCAATATCAAATCAGTCGCTTATTGTACAACTCTCCCGAAGTCAATATCGCCTGGTTTACACTATCGCCCAAAATCAAAGTGACCCCCAATAGCTGCTAATTTTGTGAGTCTACATGCAGTTTTAGGCTGTGGACACCGGATGTCAACATGGAGCTGCCTGAGGTGCTCAACCTCCAGCTGCGTCAGCCAGTTATGTTGGTAATGGAAAGTATTGGCACGTTAAAATGGTAAGGGGGAAATTATCGCTAAATTTTAAAAGATTTTATAAAATCTTGCCCACGTATAGGTGCCTCGTTTGAACAATTTGCCTCCCTGTCGCTGCTCAGCTTTTGTATTCTGACTGAGGCCTGCAATCCACTCTGAGCTCCCAGTCTCTGGAATGTTCGAGGTGATCAATGTGCCCTCCACCTGAGCTGTGCATGCCATACTCACCTTACTACTCCCCCCCCCCTCAACATGTGAGACATTGTACGCTCAACATCACTGAGCCCTCTTAAACCAGAGTCCTTACAGCCTGCAGCCTCTGCCGTCTCATCTGCTCTAACACTATTTATTGTCATGTGGCCAAAACACCAACAAATCATCCGCCCACTGCATCAGTTATAGGCCCCACAGCTCAAAGCCTGATTCACCCCCTCCAGGTTGACCGTGAATCAGGCTCCACCAATGATCCCTGGCCACCTCCCTCCCCTGCTGAGCATTGGTTCTGGCTCTCGCCCCCTTGGCCTCCCAGTCACAAGCCCTTCCAACCTCAATGAGTTTTTTGCTGGACCACACAGTCAGATCCCCATCTGCCTCCCTCCATTCCCCTGGATGCCGATTTCAAACCCTAAGGCCTGGTCTCTGGCCAGCCTCCCCACCCCGCAGGTTGGATCCCCAAAGCTGCAGCGCCTGCGCCTCCCCCGCCCACCGCCGAAAGCATGTTATGGGCCTCATGGCTGGATTCTCAGTCGGTCCCCTAAGCCTCCCTGATTCCTCTCCCTCTCCCTCCAAATACCCTTCCTTGTCCCCTCCCCATTCCTTGCCACCCTCCCCATCCTCTGTCCCAGCCTCTTCCCCTCCTTTCCCCCTCCCCAATTACACTGTCTTTCCTTCTCCTGTTTGCTTTTCTGCCTCTCCCCTACTTCATCTTAGTCACTTTGAGGCCAATAGCACTTCCAGGATGCTGTTACTCCCTTTTCAGCTGGTTCTTCTATTTTACATATTTTAAAGTGCTTGCCAACTGTATACAGATTTAGTGTTTTTTCTGCTTTAAAATAAGTAAACTAGAAGAACTAGCTAACAGCAGGGAAAGGCATCCTGGAAGTCCTGATGAGGGCAGAGACATGTCATGGAATGCTGTTGCAGGAAGACATGGAAGCTGGAAGGGCACTTCACAGCCTAAAAAGATTCCCTTTCCCACTTCTCCAAAACCAAGGCACTCCAAATACTCCGAGACCCCACTATCTCCTTTCAAATCTTCCCTGCCAATAGTTCCATACCGCAGCATCCAGTGCAGGCCTCTCTCCTATTTCCACCAGTATCTGGGTCTCTAATAATGCCCATCTTTCACCCTTCCATCTGACATTGGTATTCTCTTCTCAGTGATTCCAGACAACAGGCTCCCTCTTCCCAGATCCTGCAAACTTCCATGTTCACAACCAGGGCCCTCATTCCTAATTCTACCGGGCCCTCATTCCCAATGCTACCGGATCCTAATCTCCCCAGTACTGCCACACTTAATAACTCCTTCCCTGTGCTCCTTTCCAGCACCACCTCCCCAACACTGCCACGACCAAGAACTACCATCCCAACACAGCCACAACATGAAACATCAAGTCCCACTGCAAGTTCCTCTCATCGAGTCCTCAATCCAGTTTGGCGCCCTCACCTGGGCATTTAGGACCTGTATGAATGGGGCAAGCTGCCGTGTATCTCCTTAACCAATCAGATGGAAACATGTTAATAAGCAGCGCAGATAAAGAACTAGAAAGTGTAAGTTACAATAGTGAATTCAATGTAAAATCAGTTACAGAAAGCGAAATAAAGAGAAGGTAAGAAATATTGAATTGAATGACAGAGAAAGAATAGACAGAAAGAAAAAGTAAAAAAGTAAAAATGTAATGTTTTTAAATGTCCAACAACAATTAAATGTAAGGAATCTTACAACACCAGGTTATAGTCCAACTGTTTAATTTGAAAATCACAAGCTTTCGGAGGCTTTTTTCTTCCTCAGGTGAGTGTGGGATTCCATGGAAGGTTACCGCATTTATATTCAGAGAACAATACCTGGTGATTACAGATAATCTTTCCAACTGCCCGTTGTCAAGGCAATCAAAGTGTTCAGAGAGATGTTACCTACAGGACCACCGAATATACAAACGGCCAGAACAAAAGACAGAGAGAGAGAGAGAGAAACATCCGAAAGGAAGAGAAAGACAGAGAATGACCCGTTGTATTAAAAACAGATAACTTTTTTTCGCTGGTGGGGATACGTGTAGCGTGACATGAAAAAGATCCCGGTTGAGGCCGTCCTCATGGGTGCGAAGAATCACTGAAGAGACTACACGATAACATCAACAATTTCCATCCCACCATCAAGCTCACCATGGACTACTCCTCAGAATCGGTTTCTTTCTTGGACACACGAATCTCCATCAAAGACGGGCACCTCAGCACCTCACTCTACCGCAAGCCCACGGACAACCTCACGATGCTCCACTTTTCCAGCTTCCACCCTAAACACGTCAAAGAGGCCATCCCCTATGGACAGGCCCTGCGAATACACAGAATCTGCTCAGACGAGGAGGAACGCGATGGACACCTACAGACGCTGAAAGACGCCGTCGTAAGAACGGGATATGACGCTCGACTCGTCGATCGACAGTTCCGACGGGCCACAGCGAAAAATCGCATAGACCTCCTCAGAAGACAAACACGGGACGCAACCAACAGAGTACCCTTCATCGTCCAGTACTTCCCCGGAGCGGAGAAACCACGCCATGTTCTCCGCAGCCTTCAACATGTCATCGATGATGACGAACACCTCGCTAAGGCCATCCCCACACCTCCACTACTCGCCTTCAAACAGCCACCCAACCTCAAACAGACCATCGTTCGCAACAAATTACCCAGCTTTCAGGAGAACAGCGTCCACGGCACCACACAACCCTGCCACGGCAACCTCTGCAAGACATGCCAGATCATCGACACAGATACCACCATCACACGAGAGGACACCACCCACCAGGTACATGGTTCATACTCCTGTGACTCGGCCAACGTTGTCTACCTCATATGTTGCAGGAAAGGATGCCCCAGAGCATGGTACATTGGCGAGACCATGCAGACACTGCGACAACGGATGAACGGACACCGCGCAACAATCGCCAGACAGGAGGGTTCCCTCCCAGTCGGGGAACACTTCAGCAGTCAAGGACATTCAGCCACCGATCTTCGGGTAAGCGTTCTCCAAGGCGGCCTTCGAGACACACGACAACGCAAAATCGTCGAGCAGAAATTGATAGCCAAGTTCCGCACCCATGAGGATGGCCTCAACCGGGATCTTGGGTTCATGTCACGCTACACGTAACCCCACCAGTGAAAAAAAGTTAGCTGTTTTTAATACAACGGGTCATTCTCTGTCTTTCTCTTCCTTTTGGATGTTTCTCTCTCTCTCTCTGTCTTTTGTTCTGGCCGTTTGTATATTCGGTGGTCCTGTAGGTAACATCTCTCTGTCTGAACACTTTGATTGCCTTGACAACGGGCAGTTGGAAAGATTATCTGTAATCACCAGGTATTGTTCTCTGACTATAAATGCGGTAACGTTCAAGGAATCCCACATTTCACCTGACGAAGGAGAAAGCCTCCGAAAGCTTGTGATTTTCAAATAGAACAGTTGGACTATAACCTGGTGTTGTAAGATTCCTTACATTTGTCAACCCCAGTCCATCACCGGCATCTCCACATCATAACAATTAAATGTGAAGGAATGAGACTGCATGCTTGTAAAAGTAAATTTTCAGTGCCAGAGAGATTGTTTAGCAGTCATTAAGACATACCAAGTCATTAAAAGTTTGGTTAGGCTAAAAAAAACAATCTTTTTCAGGCGAGATTAATTCATTTCCAGCAAGGCAGGAGAGGAACTTCACAGCATTGCAGTAATTTCACCAGAGAGCCAGCCGGCAAAATCTCCTTCCCGGGAAGCTTCTGGAGGAGCGACGCGTCTGGTAGGGGAACTTCCGGATTTCCGCCTTTAACTGTGCATGTGCGGTCGCCCTACATTCCTTCACCATTTGCACTGAAATAACGATGAGCGCTGTTAGGGTCACCATTATTTTCAGAGCAAAATTCGCCTTGAATTTACTCTATGAGACTATTAGTGGACAAACACTTAACATATTACTATGAAATTCCTTTGTCTGTTATTTTGATGAAGGCATTAACCTATTTAAAATTATCAGGTACACTAACTGCTACCATGATAACTTGGTTACATCACAGCAAGACAACATGAAATGATATTGGAAGGAAATAGCTTTCTTAATACTTATTTAGGAATGCAAAATATTGCAAATTGGCATTGAATATAACAGGGCAATCAGCGCTTTGATGCACTGAAGTGTTTAACATTATGTAGTCATTATAAGATATGGCAGTTTTAAGATTAGATTGCCTATATTTTAAAATGGGTTTGGAATTTCAGAACATTTTAACCTGATCATGGGACAAATAGCCCACGCCCAATGGCAGGTTCAAATTTAAATGATACTTTAATAAAAATATATCCTGTACTACTCTGAGTGTTCTCATCCAAAATACACTTTTTGAGTGATTTTTTATTTCTTGCAAGGAGAGAGGTGTCATTTCTGGGGAATGGGTGTTTTTCGACTTTGGCCAACCTGTAACAAAATCAAGTACTCCCAGATCAGACAAGGCACGGTCAGATAGAAGAAAGAATTTGCATTTATATAGCGCCTTTCATAACCTCAAGACATCCCAAAGCGTTTCACATACAATAAAGTGATTTATGAAGTGTAGTCACTATTTTAATGTAGGGAAACACAATCGTGAATTTGCACAAGACTAGGTCCCATGAACAGCAATGGGTTAAATGACCATATCATCTGTTTTAGTGATGTTGGTTGCAGATAAATGTTGGCCAGGACACCAGGGAAGAACTCCCCTGCTCTTCTTTGAATAGTGCTGTGATGTCCACCTGGGAGGGCAGACAGGGCCTCGGTCTAACATCTCATTCGAAAGATGGCACTTCCAACAGTGCTGCACTAAACTGTCAGCCTAAATTACGTGCTTAAGTCTCTGGAATTGTCTTGAACCTACAACTTTCTGACTTAGAGGCGAGAGTGCTGCCGTTGAACCAAGGCTGACACCTGGCTCAAAACAAAGCTATATTGCAACAATTATTGGTGCCTTACTACAACATTATGAATGTTTCTATATCCAACAATTATCCTTGTGGCCTCTTTTGTAAGATTATTAATCCAGTGTCAATTTATGCTGAAATATGGATCAGGGCCATATAGTTTTGGATCAGGCACAACAAGAGCCACGTTCAAAGGAAAACTCCCTCTACTCTATTGCTCTAATGGGGCATGATGCCCTTTTTTCAGCATGAACATGGTGGTAGCATGAAAAAATTGGAATAAAATAATGCTGAATTTCCACCGGAGGACTGCCTGTTGCAGTTTCTGAGGTGGACCACAATTTAAGTGGCCAGCACTGCTGCAGGAAACAGGTGATAGGCTTGTGGATATATTTAAATTGGGGTCCTATAAAGTATTTAGGACCCGTCGCAACTTTGGGCTTCCATTGGACACACTGCGCAAACCCTGTCCATAGAGTGGCCAAACCAGTGGTCCTTAAAGGGACCAGAGGAAGGCTGCTCGGGAAAAAAGGCAATTTTTTTTTTAACCAATTTTTTTGGGTTAAGAAGAGCATGTTCTTCCCAGCCCCACACAAATTGTTCCACCTGCTGTCTGTTCCTCTGTAGTCTCCCGTACCCTGCTATTATCTTCCCTCTTCTTTAAGCTCTCCATGCCGGCCTGGCTCTGTGGAGGACTCTCCGGATTTTCCACCCCATCTGATTGGTGAGCTGCTCATTTAGCACTGGCAGCGCTCTGATTTTATTCAAATGAGGCTTGATCACCAAAATCAATTGGGCTGACAGTGTAATCACTCCGCCCACTGCCCGGACGATGTACACTTGAAATGAAAATTCCCCCCTGGTGTATCTTAATCTGAACCTCTAAAGAGCACCAACTACTGCACCAGAATTATACTTCAATTTCAATCTGCTATCCTTAATATTTTAATAAGACTAATATCAATTTTAATTTGAGGCAGGATTCGAAGAGGGCAGTGAACCCTCCGGCCCCCGAGGGCATGAGGTCAAGGAATGATGTCACTGCCAGCAGGTGGGAGCCAAAATCCATTGGGAGTTAGGCCACTACTGAGGAACCACGGAAACAGTCCCTATCAAGGTAAGCATGGAGTTGGGTGTGAATTGGAAAGTCCATGATCAGGGTGGGGGGGTGGGAGGGGTCCTGGGGCAGGGGAGACCCAAGGTATCCTTGTTGTACCAGGAGGAGAACTCCTGCTCCTCTTGGTCCACAAGGACCGTTTAAAAATAATAAAGAGCATTTACCTGGGCTTCCTCTGGTCAGGCTCCTGGCTGCCAGGTTGGAGACTGTGTTGGCCTTAGTTGGGCCCACAGCTAAAATAGCGTTCACATCCCAATGACATCAACAGGACATGACTTTTCCATTGAAATTAGGCAATGTTCCTCTGGGGTGAGGGGTCTTGCTGTGCCTGAATTCGGGCAATAAAATGGTGGGGGGGTGGGAACGCGTCCAGGAACGCGGTGCAAACACTCCACCCCCAACCCGCACCATTCCCTCCAGGTGGATGGGGGTTAAAATTCCTCTTTTAATGTCAATTATAGCCAAGATATGATTTTTTTCTTGGTCTAGACTCATACCCATTAGGAAATAGTCAGAGATTATACAGGTTCATTTCATGTGGGAGCTTTTTGGAAGCCGATTAAAGAGAGTTTAAACCCATCAAAATAAAATGGGTTTCAAGCCCAGGAACTAGAGAATGCAATGCTAATCTACCACACGGCCAAATCTTTTAGGTACCTTTGGTGCACAGTGTGTTTTTTTCTTCTTGCAATCTTGTAAAGAAGCTCACTGTCATCCAGATGCATTTCATTATTTGGAATAATATAAAGAAAATTAGGCCTTATTCCGAGGCTTACATTTCTTGTGAATTTCTCCAAAAACATATCTCATTGATCTATTATATGTAGTCTATCTTTCTGTTTTACACGACTAAGTAATCACCTGTCAAACATAATCAATTTCAATAGCATCAAAGATACTCTGGCATCTGTTACACATATGTCTGATCCATCAATTAAGCTGCCATCTAATTTGTCCATAGCCACTAGCAATAGTGATATTTAAGCAATATAACAACATGTCTTAACTCTTAAATTCAGACAAAGAAGTTAGATTTGACTTGGAAAACAAGAGTTAAGATATTTCAAACCAGAATTACAAAAATAAAGAACACTGCAGTAAGTGTATCAAAGGGTTATGAGCCTAGATATCATGTGAGATAAGGTTCCTTAGCAACAAGTTAGTAAGTAATTACGATTAGTTTTAGAAAGGCACTGACTCATTTGAAACAGGTTAAGAGATGTAGATACCATGGGAGACATTAGTTCAGTGGAAGATATCTTGTGAATAGGAAGAAGAATATCGCAGCCAACAACACTGAGTAGGCATAAAAATAAGAGATGAGTTGACAAAAGCAAAATATTGCGGATGCTGAAGATCTGAAATAAAAACAGAAAATGCTGGAAATTCCCAGCAAGTCAGGCAGCATCTGTGAAGAAAGAAAGAGAGTTAACGTTTCATGTCGATGACCTGTCATCAGATGAGATGACAACTTTGTTTACATGTGGCAATCCACATAACACCAATAAAATGAATGTCTACTTCACTGTGAACCAAGAAGAATAGAAACTGTGGAACAGTTAAGATGGCAGGCAAAGCTAATGTAGAATCTGAGATGCCTGCAAATAGCTCGTGACAACAAGCTCCAGAATTTGATAGAATTTTACAGCAGAGAAGGAGACCCTTCGGCCTATTGCTTCTGTGCCAAGTCTATGAAAGAACTATCTGATTAGTCCCATTTCCCTGCTCTTTCCCCAGACCCTTTTAAATTGTTTTCTTTTTTCAAATATTTATCCAATTTTCTTTTTAAAAAGTTGTATGCATTCTGCCTTCATCACTGTTTCTGGTAGGGCATTCCTTGTCCTAGCAACCCTCTATGAAGAAAACAAAAATCGCCTAATCTCTCCTTTCATATATTTGGTGACAACTATAAATTAATGGCCCCTAGTTATTCACTCACTGGCCAGTGGAAATAGCTTTCCCTATTTATCTTATCAAAACTCGGCTTGATTTGGAACATCTCTATCAGATCTCCTCATAACTTTCTCTGTTCAACCGTAAAGATTCTGAGGTAGATTTTCATCTTCAGCGCCTGGGCGGATAACCTGGCAGAGCAGTATGCCTGCCCTTTATAAAACCCATCTGATTTTCTAGAAAGGGCGGGCGATCTGCCCCACCAGATTACAGCCCAGACAGTGAAGACGGAAATCTCACGGTTTCATTCAGCTCTCCTCATTGCTAAAGCCTCTCATCCCTGATATCACGCTAGTAAATCCTTAAAGGGACTGCTGGAGGCCACTCAAAAAGCTGCATCGGGGTGGCTGGTTAGGGCCTGCAGCTCATCTGATTTATTCTGATGAAGCCCAAAGGCACTTTTAATTCAGTCCTCGGGCCTTTCTGTTCCAGTGCACCATCGCTCTGTGCTGCCAGGAATCATGCTGTGTATGGGGCGCTAAGGAATTTAGGCCCCAGTGAGTTTCACAGGTTTGATGTCTGGAATGAATGCAGCACATTTGTCTTGTTGTGTAAACTACTATAATGCAAATTTATACAGAAATATATATACCATTTTATTGTGTAGTGTCCTTAATATTACTTCAGGACCAGAAATGCTAATCAGCATTAAATTAGTAATAATGCCTGTTGGTTATGTGCTGTCAGTCCACCTGAATTAAGTTGTGTAAGCATCAGCGCAGGCCCCAGGGATTTTGTGGACTTTTCTGTTTTAAGATTTTTCTGCTGAGAAAAAACAGCAGCCCGTTTGAAAAGTGGGTGTGGCCTAGGTGTGCGTAATGGACAAGGGATTCCGACCAGACCCCTAAGCCAATTAAGGGATGATGTGGAGATGCCGGTGATGGACTGGGGTTGACAATTGTAAACAATTTTACAACACCAAGTTATAGTCCAGCAATTTTATTTTAAATTCACAAGCTTTCGGAGACTTCCTCCTTCCTCAGGTAAATGAGGAAGGAGGAAGTCTCCGAAAGCTTGTGAATTTAAAATAAAATTGCTGGACTATAACTTGGTGTTGTAAAATTGTTTCCAATTAAGGGAAATGTCTGAGCGGACAGAGTTTCCCTGGGAACACAATGAGCCAGGGAGGGCAATGCATACGGTAATTGGCAGGCGATGGAGACACCATTGTTAATCAATGTTAAACCACTTAACCCAGGACCGGGTGCGAAGTGAAACCCACCATCAGCCATTACCACCATTGCCTAGATGAGGTAACCCCGAAGGGCGGGAAACCAAACAAAGGAGGGCCATCAAAATCCCAGACGGGTTGGAAGATAAAGGACATCACTGTAAGATTACTGACTACATGAAAACAGCAGGCGTGAAAACAGTACCGCAGGAAAAGGAACGTTTCATTATTTGGTGCGAAGAAGTTTGGAACTTTGCGGTGTATAAGAGGAGGCAGTTTTGGGACTTTTCACTCTCTTGCTTCCTCACCTGCTCTCGTCTTCGCTTGTCCCCACCTTCACAACACGAACCGAGCACTCCGCCTGGGGCAGAGAGAAGAAACCACCACGAGAAGCAGAGCCTCGCTCTTCAACTGTATGGACGAACCTCAAACTAAGACTTGAATACTGCGTGGTGGTATGGAATCAGGAGACACGTTTTCTACAAGGGGAAGCAGCGAGAAAGTCAAGGGACAATAGGGGTGAGCATTGTCCAAGTCCACATCCTTAAGACCACCGGTATTGTGTGAAGGGGTGTTGTGTGTTCCCAACCAAGCCATAGGGGTTTAGTGGGAAGATTCTGTGGGGTTGGGTATAGCGTATACTCTACTCTGAGTAGTGACGTAGTGTACTGTATTGTCTTACGCCACCCTTTTTTTTGATATATTGAAGACGGCGGTGTGTGTTTACCTTAATAAACACTGTAAGATTTAGTCCGAAAAAAATTTGTCCGTGAGTCAATTCTGTTCACTGTAATTCCCGTCATCTAGAACTGTGTAAGGAGGGGGTGATTCGAACCATCCAGCCAAACCACTTACCGTTGTGATTGCTACTGAGCCTAACAGTTTTAGTTAAGGCGGAAGGGGTGTACAATGATGAGTTTCATTGACTGATTTGACACAGAGAAATTAGTTTTGACTTGGTGAACAATAAGTTAACAGGGTTTATGATACTTTCAACAATAAGGTTGGAGCCAACAATTACTGAAAAATCTTAACAATCAAGAAAGCCAAAGGTCAAATGAAGCTTCGGTTATACCATAGCTAGTGATCTGACACTGGCACCCGATGGCTGCGACATACAGTTTGGAGACCTTGGGCTTGATATTAAGGAAGAGACAGGATCTGAGTGGATGGCGATAGCGGGCAACAAACTTGCAAGATGGTGGGACATGTAGGAATGTCCGATTTCAACAGGGATGCCTCATTATCATTTTATTTCTGGGTTTTGTGTCTTCAGTGAATGTGAGTGGGCGTGTGCGGACCCGTGTGATGCAATTCCACCTCATCTATTTAAAGGCCCAGTTTGTAGGTGCAATGAAGGAGGGGGTTTGGAGTTTTGTGGATTGTGTTCAGTAAAGTAGAATCATAGAATCATAGAATGATACAGCACAGAAGGAGGCCATTTGGCCCAATGTGCCTGTGCCGGCTCATTGAAAGAGCTATCCAATAAGTCCCACTCCCCTGCTCTTTCCCCAAAGCCCCGCAAATTTTCCCACTTCAGGTATTTATCTAATTCCCTTTCGAAAGTTAATGGGCCAGAAATTGTGCTGACTGGCGAACAGATGTCGCCGGCTGCTCATAAGTAACTAACTCACCCACAAGCTTTTTTGCGGGCTTCTGGGCACCAACTTGCTTTAATTGAGACCTGCAAGTAGTGCAGCGTCTGTTCCCAGGCTTCTCAGAGCTGTGAGCAGAGGAAAGGATCGCCGTGTCCACTCCACCAATCAGCTTGAAGCAAGCCGCGCTGGGAGAAGAACCAGGAAGTGAAGCTCATTCACAAAACCAGGAATTGTCAGATAAGATTAGTAAATGTATTATAAAAATAAGATAGAGAAAGCGAAATATAGAGAGGGTAAGATTAAAAGACTGAGATAAAAGAGACAGAAAGAAATAGTAAAAAAATAAATTTTAAAATTTTTTTATTTAATTTTTTTTAAATGTCCAAAAATGATTAAAATCGGGAGTAATGAGATTCCACGTTTCTAAAAGTTAAATTTCAGTTCCAGAGAGGTTGTTTGGCAGTCATCAATACTTACCACGCCGTCAAAATTTAGTTTAGACCTGATATAACTCAGCGTACCTTTTTTCTGGTGGGATTAGCTCGTTTCCAGCTGGGCAGGAGAGCAAGTTTACGCTGGTCCATTGATTCCTGCCTGTGATATCTCTTTAATGCGACGCTATGCGATCAGCAAAGAATCAGGAAGAGCAAGTTCCGGATTTCCGCGTTTCACTGCGCATGTATGGTCGCCGGAACTTGCTCTTCGATTTGCCCTGAAATAACAATGAACGCTGTTAGGTTCACCATTATTTTACGAGCAATTTCCGGCCCAGTATTAAATCTGCTTCTACCACGCTTTCAGGCAGTACATTCCAGATTATAACAACTCATTGCGTAAAGCAATTTTTTCTCATGTCACATCTAGTTCTTTTGCCAACTACTTTAAATCTGTGTCCTCTAGTTACCGACCCTTCTGCCACTGGAAACAGCTTTTTCTTATTCAATCTATCAAGACCCTTCACGATTTCGAACACCTCTATCAAATCTCCCCTTAACCTTCTCTGCTTTAAGGAGAACAACCCCAGTTTCTCCAGTCCCTCCACATAACTGAAGTCTCTCATCCCTGATATAATTCTAGTAAATCTCTTCTGCACCCTCTCTAATGCCTTGACATCCTTCCTAAAGTGTGGTGGCCAGAATTGGACACAATACTCAAGCTGGGGCCTAACTAGTAATTTATAAAGATTTATCATAACCTCCTTGCTTTTGTATTCTATGCCACTATTTATGAAGCCAAGGTTCCCGATGCCTTTTTAACAGCCTTCTCAACTTGTCCTGCCACCTTGAAAGACTTGTGACGTACACCCCCAGGTCTCTCTGTTCCTGCACCCCTTTAAAATTATACCATTTAGTTTATATTGCCTCTCCTCATTCTTCTTACCAAAATGAATTACTTCACGCTTCTCCGTGTTAAATTTCATCTGCCATGTGCCTGCCCATTTCACCAGTCTGTCTACATTCTCCTGAAGTCTGTTACTATCCTCCTCACTGTTTACTACATTTCCGAGTTTCGTGTCATCTGCAAACATTGAAATTATACCCTGTATACCCAAGTCCAGGTCATTAATGTATATCGAAAAAAGCAGTGGTCCCAACACCGACCCCTGGGGAACACCACTGTATACTTCCCTCCAGTCTGAAGAACAAACGTTCACCACTACTCTCTTTCTGTCCCTTAGCCAATTTCGTATCCACGCAAGAACTGCCCCTTTAATCCCATGGGCTTCTATTTTGCTAACAAGTCTATTATGTGGTACTTTATCAAACGCCTTTTGAAAATTCATATACATATCAACCACACTACCTTCATCAACCCATTCCATTATTTCATCAAAGAACACAATCAAGTTAGTCAAACACGATTTGCCTTTAACAAACCCATGTTAGCTTTCATTTATGAATCCATATTTTTCCAAGTGCCAATTAATTTTGTCTCGGATTAATGGGGTAAATTTTAACTTCCAGCCAGGAAGGGAGCGGGGGTGTGTGTGGGGGGATGTTTTCCGGGTGTGAAACCCGGAAGGTAAGTGAGCGGATCACGCTTAATGAGGCCCATCAGTTTCACTTCCGGGTTTTGTGCCCGGCAACCAGGCTGATTGACAGGTTGGCTGATTGTCGGCCAGGAAGGCCTGCTGCAGCCAGGGACCAGAGGGAGGGAGGGAGGGATCATAGGCCGGGGAAAAGATCGGGGTGGGGGGCGGGGGAGAAGATCAGGGGTGGGGGCCAGGGAAAATATTGGGGCGGGGGACGTGGGGAGAAATTCATGGGGGCGCTAGGGAGAATATCGGAAGGGGGGCAGGAAGGAGATCGGGAGCGCGGGGAGAAGATCGGGAGGGGGGCCTGGGAGAAGATCAGGGAGGGAGAAATCAGGGGGACTGAGAACGAGATCGTGGGGCTGAGAAGAAGATTTGGGGCCTGAGAAAAAGATCGGGGGCGGAGAAAAAGATCGGGGGGCTGAGGAAGAGACCGGGGGGCTGAGAAGAAATTCAGGGGGCTGAGAAGAAGATTGGAGGTCGCTGGAGGTCAGAGGAAGAGTAGGAGGTAGGTGGGGTACACCATAGGGAGGGTGGGGGTCCATCATTGGGAGGGGTGGCATCATCGGGCTGGGGTGGAGGGGGGAGGTCGGTTGAATGCAGCGGTCCTGTCGGCCAGTTGAACTTGTTGGGCCTGGATGAAGCACTCCTGTTCCTCCGGGCCCACAAGCAGTGCAATAAAGGCACTCACCTCATGGATCCAGCCCTTCCTGCTTGCTTTCACCTGACATGAATCGGATACTATTCCAATACACAAAATACCTCAAGCATCTCAATGATGTACATTGCCCTTTTAACTATCAGCCTGCTGGCTTTAAGTGGGGGCGGGACTTCCTGGTGTCTGCTCTCGACTCGCAGACAAACTTGCTTGGGTTAAACCCGGAAGTTGGTGTGTTGGAGCCAGGATGCCGTCCCGCTCTGAAAACGGAGTATTTTTAATTCCACACCCACCACCGACCCATCCATTCTTGGGGGTTAAAATTTACCCCAATGTCACTAAAGGTTTCCCCACCACTGACATTAGGCTGACTGGCCTGTACTTGCTGGGTTTATCCCTCTCCCCTTTTGTGAACAGGGGTGTAACATTTGCCATTCTCCAGTCCTCTGGCACTATTCCCATATCTAAGGAGGATTGGGAGATTGTGGCCAGAGCCTCCGCAATTTTTTTTTTATTCGTTCACGGGATGTGGGCGTCGCTGGCGAGGCCGGCATTTATTGCCCATCCCTAATTGCCCTCGAGAAGGTGGTGGTGAGCCGCCTTCTTGAACCGCTGCAGTCCGTGTGGTGACGGTTCTCCCACAGTGCTGTTAGGAAGGGAGTTCCAGGATTTTGACCCAGCGACGATGAAGGAATGGCGATATATTTCCAAGTTGGGATGGTGTGTGACTTGGAGGGGAACGTGCAGCTGGTGTTGTTCCCACGTGTCTGCTGCTCTTGTCCTTCTAGGTGGTAGAAGTCGCGGGTTTGGGAGGTGCTGTCGAAGAAGCCTTGGCGAGTTGCTGCAGTGCATCCTGTGGATGGTAGACACTGCAGCCACAGTGCGCCGGTGGTGAAGGGAGTGAATGTTTAGGGTGGTGGATGGGGTGCCAATCAAGCGGGCTGCTTTATCTTGGATGGTGTCGAGCTTCTTGAGTGTTGTTGGAGCTGCACTCATCCAAGCAAGTGGAGAGTATTCCATCACACTCCTGACTTGTGCCTTGTAGATGGTGGAAAGGCTTTGGGGAGTCAGGAGGTGAGTCGCTCGACGCAGAATACCTCTGACCTGCTCTCGTAGCCACAGTATTTATATGGCTGGTCCAGTTAAGTTTCTGGTCAATGGTGAGCCCAGGATGTTGATGGTGGGGGATTCGGTGATGGTAATGCCGTTGAATGTCAGGGGGAGGTGGTTAGACTCTCTCTTGTTGGAGATGGTCATTGCCTGGCACTTATCTGGCGCGAATTTGACTTGCCACTTATGAGCCCAAGCCTGGATGTTGTCCAGGTCTTGCTGCATGCGGGCTCGGACTGCTTCATTATTTGAGGGGTTGCGAATGGAACTGAACACTGTGCAGTCATCAGCGAACATCCCCATTTCTGACCTTATGATGGAGGGAAGGTCATTGATGAAGCAGCTGAAGATGGTTGGGCCTAGGACACTGCCCTGAGGAACTGCTGCAGCGATGTCCTGGGGCTGAGATGATTGGCCTCTAACAACCACTACCATCTTCCTTTGTGCTAGGTATGACTCCAGCCACTGGAGAGCATTCCCACTGATTCCCATTGACTTCAATTTTACTAGGGCTCCTTGGTGCCACACTCGGTCAAATGCTGCCTTGATGTCAAGGGCAGTCACTCTCACCTCACCTCTGGAATTCAGCTCTTTTGTCCATGTTTGGACCAACGCTGTAATGAGGTCTGGTGCCGAGTGGTCCTGGCGGAACCCAAACTGAGCATCGGTGAGCAGGTTATTGGTGAGTAAGTGCCGCTTGATAGCACTGTCGATGACACCTTCCATCACTTTGCTGATGATTGAGAGTGGACTGATGGGGCGGTAATTGGCCTTGTCCTGCTTTTTGTGGACAGGACATACCTGGGCAATTTTCCACATTGTCGGGTGGATGCCAGTGTTGTAACTGTACTGGAACAGCTTGGCTAGAGGCGCAGCTAGTTCAGGAGCACAAGTCTTCAGCACTACAGGTGGGATGTTGTCGGGGCCTATTGCCTTTGCTGCATCCAGTGCACTCAGCCGTTTCTTGATATCACGTGGAGTGAATCGAATTGGCCGAAGACTGGCTTCTGTGATGGTGGGAATCATCCACTCGGCACTTCTGGCTGAAGATGGTTGCAAACGCTTCAGCCTTGTCTTTTGCACTCACGTGCTAGACTCCGCCATCATTGAGGATGGGGATGTTTGCAGAGCCTCCTCCTCCCGTTAGTTGTTTAATTGTCCACCACCATTCACGACTGGATGTGGCAGGACTGCAGAGCTTTGATCTGATCCGTTGGTTGTGGAATCGCTTAGCTCTGTCTATAGCATGTTGCTTCTGCTGTTTAGCATGCATGTAGTCCTGAGTTGTAGCTTCACCAGGTTGGCACCTCATTTTTAGGTACGCCTGGTGCTGCTCTTCTACACTCCTCATTGAACCAGGGTTGATCCCCTGGCTTGTTGGTAATGGTAGATTGAGGAATATGCCGGGCCATGAGTTTACAGTTTGTGCTGGAATACAATTCTGCTGCTGCTGATGGCCCACAGCGCCTCATGGATGCCCAGTTTTGAGCTGCTAGATCTGTTCTGAATCTATCCCATTTAGCATGGTGGTAGTGCCACACAACACATTGGATGGTGTCCTCAGTGCGAAGACGGGACTTCATCTCCACGAGGACTGTGCGGTGGTCACTCCTACCAATACTGTCATGGACAGATGCATTTGCGACAGGTAGATTGGTGAGGACGAGGTCAAGTCAGTTTTTACCTCGTGTTGGTTCGCTCACCACCTGCCGCAGGCCCAGTCTAGCAGCTGTGTCCTTCAGGACTCGGCCAACTCGGTCAGTAGTGGTGCTACCGAGCCACTCTTCGTGATGGACATTGAAGTCCCCCACCCAGAGTACATTTTGTGCCCTTGCTACCGTCAGTGCTTCCTCCAAGTGGTGCTCAACATGGAGGAGGACTGATTCATCAGCTGAGGGAGGACGGTAGGTGGTAATCAGCAGGAGATTTCTTTGCCCATGTTTGACCTGATGCCATGAGGTCCAGAGTCAATGTTGATGACTCCCAGGGCTACTACCTCCTGACTGTATATCACTGTACCGCCACCTCTGGTGGGTCTGTCCTGCCGGTGGGACAGGACATACCCAGGGATGGTGATGGAAGAGTCTAGGACGTTGGCTGAAAGGTATGATTCTGTGAGTATGGCTATGTCAGGCTGTTGCTTGACTGGTCTGTGGGACAGCTCTCCCAATTTTGGCACAAGTCCCCAGATGTTAGTAAGGAGGACCTTGCAGGGTCGACTGGGCTTGGTGTTTTGCCGTTGTCGTGTCCGGTGCCTAGTGGTCCGATGCCGGGTGGTCCGTCCGGTTTTATTCTCATTATGACTTTTCGTAGCGAGATTTTACAACTGAGTGGCTTGCTAGGCCATTTCAGAGGGCAATTAAGAATCAACCACATTGCTATGGGTCTGGAGTCACATATAGGCCAGACCGGGTAAGGACGGCAGGTTTCCTTCCCTCAAGGACATTAGTGGACCAGATGGGTTTTTACGACAATCCAGTAGTTTCATGGCCATCATTACTGATACGAGTATTTTAATTCCAGATTTTATTTAATTAATTGAATTTAAATTCGCCAGCTGCCATGGCGGGATTTGAACTCATGACTCTGGATTTTAGTCCAGGCCTCTGGATTACTAATCCAGTAACATAACCACTATGCTACCGTACTTCCCTCAGTAACCGAGGATGCATCCCATCTGGACCAGGTGACTTTTCTATTTTCAGCACTGCCAACCTTTTTAATACCTCCTTTTTTTATTCTATCAAATTTCTCTTCGACCTCCTCTGTTATTGTGACATTGGCAGCATCCTCTTCTCCAGTGAAGACAGTTGCAAAGTATTCACTTAGTACTCAGCTGTGCCCTCTGCCTCCACAAGAAGATCTCCTTTTTGGTCCCAAATCAACCCTGCCCTTCCTTTGACTAGTCTTTTACTATTTGTATGTTTATAAAAGATTTTTGGGTTCCTTTTTATGTTAGCTGCTAATCTATTCTCATACACTTTCTTTGTCCCTCTTATTTCCTTTTTCAGTTCTCCTCTGTGCTTTCTGTATTCAGCCTGGTTCTCTGCTGTATTATGAGCCTGACATTTATCATAAGCCTCCACAAGCCTTCTTTTTCTGTTTCATTTTAATCTCATCCAGGGAGCTCCGGCTTTGGATGCCCTTCCTTTCCCCCTCATGGGAATGTGTCTAGTCTGTACCAGAACTATTTCCTCTGTGAAGGCCTCCCATTGTTCAATTACTATTTTACCTGCTAATCTATTCTCACACACTCTCTGTTGTAGAGTTTGACAAATGGAATCAAGAAGGCCAAATGCTGCGCCCAGATTCAACGAGGGTTCCCTGGATGTATTGCTCGGTGTAATAAGGGCGAGGAAGGAGATCCTGTTCCCTAGCAATAGGGAAAAATCAACCTGCTGCCCACAACAAAGAAGACGTGGCTGGAGGTGGCCCAAGAGGTGAGCACCAAGAGTGTTCTTATGAGGATGTAGATCCAGTGTTAGAAGCGTTTCAATGACCTAACCAGGTTAGGAAAGGTGAACAATGTTGCAAACTCACCTACATCCTATAATGCTCCCCCTCTCACTCTGACTTCTCAAGTGAACTCCATTCACATCACTCTTCACACCCACGTAAGTTTCAGCAGCACCGATCGTTCCATTTCAATGCATTTGCTCACCACCCCTTTCCTCCATCCACCACTGCCATTCACCCTGATCCTTATATAATGTGATACCAACTTAGTCAGCTCACCCAATTCTCAGCACAAGTCCTCAAATGGCATTGCCAACATGTTCCTCAAATGCATGCCAGTGCCATTCGTGTTGCATCTGCCTGATTGTCACCCTTACCGAATACACTGCATCCATCGGATGAAAACATGCCTTACAGCCGTCTGTCCCACAGATTGTGGAGCTCACCAATGCCGAACAGGAGGCTTTGGAAATAAACAGCATATCAGTCTCTGCGACCATCGAAGATGATGAGACTTGTAGTTCATTGCTTCAGGGTGACAAAATTAATCTCTCCGACCCACATCTCCTCCAAGACTAAGTCATCTTGACTTGAATTCAGCACCTAATGAAATATGATTACCTTAATCATGTGCATTTCAACATTTGTACATTCCCATGACTAAATCATATTGTCTCTCCTCCAGGGCCATCACGTAAAGAACAACCGCCCATGCCCTTTGCAGAAAAGGATTCCTCAGAGGAGCTCATTGCTTCTTAGCGTGCACCGTCACAGGACACATGCGAACCAGGCACCAGCACAGATATGACCAATTTGGTGGGTCCTCTTAGGCAGCTCGGTGGGACGTCACCTGGTGAATCACACAGCACAATTGGTGCATATGAGCAGAGATTGGTGGCAGAAGTAACTGTGGAGAGTCCGCGTTGGAGGGCACACTCCTTTCCAAGCTCTGCTCAGCTGGACATAGATGCTTAACCCGGGGGGCCATCAATGTAAAGGAGAATGATAGAGGGTCAGCAGCAAATGTGTAAGATACTAGCAGTCCTGCCAGGCACACTTTCCACAAAGGACAGAGGATGGACGAATCCAGCTAAAATATTTGTGGATTGATGTCGCTGGCCATTGCGAGGATGTCTTCCGTGGAGAGTGTGGCCTCCTCTGTGGAACTTCGATCATGGCACTCTAATCATTCTGTGCAGCCTTCATGGCGGCCCTGCAAACTATGGATGCCAATATTTCTGCTGCTTTAAACACGATGATGGATAGATTAGCCATGGGCTCATAAGACATCACTGATCTGCTCCAAGCTGCTCTCCCGCAGAGAGGCAGGAGTGATGTGTCTCTGACCCAGGAAAGGGATGATGGTGATAGGGGAGCTGAAAGTGCAAACCGTTTGCACATCTCACCCATTGCCCCCCTCAACCAGTACCCGACATGCTGCCTCAGCTCCCGCTGGGCCAGTCTGCCCCTGTACAGGTGCAGGTGGAGCAGTCTTTGGCAGGACCCTCATGGGCTCCAACACCCAGAAGTCATCGGCTGAGAGCACCACAGAAGTCAGAGCAGGGATCAGAGCAGCCTATCTCTACCTCTACTGAAGTACTGAAGCCACAGGGGTTGCATTATATAGGAGTCTACAGAAAGAAAGAAAAAGGCTTTGTAGTTCTCCAAGGGTATGCACATGTGTTTATGAAAATGTGTTGCTATTTTTAATTTATTAAGCCACGTTAAATTTATTACTTTGCACCACTTTCCCTTGTTCCCCATTCTTGCCTGTCGAGTGCCAACTTGAGTTTTGATTTGTTTGGTGCTAAAGGTGAAGACATGAACTGACTGAGACCAATTGGTGCATATGCAACGAGTGAATGGTTGGTTACACAACTATTTTGTGTAACTTGGGGAGCAGAGAGTGCGGGGAATGTGATAGTTACTTTTGGTCCAGTGTGGGCTTTGAGCTATTAGGACATGCTGAGCAGCCTGAGCAGCAATGTGATCGGCTGGTCTAGTGTTGGGCATCCCATCTTCATCTCCATTGGAATCCTAGGGGTCTGGAACTCACTACCTGAAAGGGTGGGAGATGCAGAAAACCTTATCACAATTAAAAAGCACTTGGATATGCACTTAAAGTGCCATAACCTACAAGGCTATGGACCAAGTGCTGGAAAGTGGGAATATGCTGGGTAGCTGTTTTTCGACCGGCACAGACACGATGGGCCGAATGGCCTCCTTCTGTGCCGTAAATTTTTCTATGTTTCTATTTTTCTATGTTTCCTCATCAGACGATGAGTGCTGAGTGGCTTGTTGCTCCTATACCTCTAGTCCTCACTCCTGTGCTATGTTGTGCAGAACGCAGCACACCACGATTATACTAGAGACCCTCGCTGGTGAGTACTGAAGGGCACCTCCAGACCTGTCCAGGCACCTGAAGTGCATCTTGAGCTTGCCGATGGCTTGCTTGAAGACACATCTGATTGACACATGGCTCGTGTTGCAGCGCTCCTGGTGTTCATTGGTGGGGTACCACAGAGGTGTCATGAGCCAGGTTTGAAGGGGGTATCATTCATCACCTAGCAGCCTTTAAGGCTGGATCCAGGTACGAACAGGTCGAGGATGTTGCACTGCCACAATATGAAAGCATCATGGCAGCTCCTAGGGAATCTGGTGCAGACCTACAGGAACCTTTGCTTCTGGTTGACACCAGCTGAACATTGATGAAATGAAACCCCTTGCAGTTGACGAATTCTCCTGATTGATCTGGTGGTCCTCAGATTGCCACGTGTGTGCAGTCGATGGCACCCTGTACCTGTAGGATGCCAGCCAGAGATGCAAATACGAGTGCCTTCTCATTCAGGCTATTGTCGTCACAGAGGAAGTTTACATACCTCCCAGCCCTGGCAAACAATTCATCTGTCACCTGCCTTATGCATTTATGTGCAGCCGATGGCGAGACCCTCGCTGCATCTCCAGTAGCGCCCTGGAAGGAACCAGAGGCAAAGAAATTTTGGTGGTGACTTTCACAGCCACTGGTAATGTGCGGCCATCAGGTCCAGCAGGTAGCAGGTCTTCTTCTAGGAGGCTGCAGATGTTTACAACCACCTGACTTGACAATCTCACCCTGTTCTTCCGAGAGGTCAAGAAAGCTGAGCCTCTGTATGTAGACCTTGTTACATGGGTAGTGCCCCCTGCAAACTCATCCCCTCTGTTGCTCCCTCTCTGTTGTCCACCTGCAGCTCCCTCACAACACGCCCTTGCTGCTGCTGATGCTCATTCTCTTGCTCGTCCGAAGTCCAATCAAAAGCAGCCACCCATCGTAATGTTCTCTGTGTGAACACCTGAAAACTCCACAAGTAAACCTCTCACAACAAATACTGCCACCAAACTGTTTCCCATAGGAAACTGAGAAAGCAGCTGTGAGCACTGAACCTTTATTAAGATCTAGCCCCCTGCCCTTTAACCATTCCAATAAAGTGCTGCTCAATCTAACCTTGGTTTCACTTTTGAGTTTCCTGAAATCAAGCGTGCAGCAGGCGTTAATTTTAAAACGGCCTAATTTAAATATGTTAATGAAGGACCCGCCTCTCCAGAGCGGGACAGTTGGACCCCCGATATCCGCCACGGTAAAAATGGAAACGGCTGCGTGCGTGGCGGGTTAGAGCCGCGCTTCGTGTATTTGTTGAATTAAACCCCCACCGACCCTCTCCCGTCTGTCGTGGGGTGGTGGGGGGGTGGTAATATCAAGCCCCTTCATTCTATTGCAGGCCGGCCGCACTCACACCAGATCTCTGCAGTTGCTTGCACTCTTTCTGCTGCTAAATTTTTAAAGATAGGAGAGCCCAGGCAGCAGCATTCATTTTTCCATAATATTAAAAAGACTCAATTCAATGTTTAAAAAGTTCCCAATCAATCCAATGGACGATGGGTCCAAGCCCCAATATGGACCTGTGCACATAAGAAGAGCAGAGAGTTCTCCTGGTGTTCTGGCCAATTTTCTACTCTCAACCAAACACAAACATTTGGTCACTCGTTGATTTGCTGTTTGTGGGAACCTGAGTTGCGCACATTGGCTGCTGCATTTGCCTGCATAATGATAGTGACTGCACTTCAAAAAGTGTTATAAAGCACTTTTAGATGTTTTGAGGACACAATAAGGAGCTACATAAATGTAATTTATCTCTATCTTTGCAAAAGGTTGGAGTTATACTGCAATTGGTCAGAACTCTGATCAATTTGGGACAGACAGGAATTTCACACCACTTAACTTTAGTGTGCTGGGATGTTAGCATCAGGACCTGACCATCCATGTTATACTGCGCCCTCAGATTCACTGATAAGTTTCTTCAACAAATCGCTATGACTGATGATTAAAACAACACATACTAATCAATCGTAAAAACAGATTAAAGAGAGTGGGCGAAGTTAGCTGAATATAATGTTACCTTGAGAAGAAAGCTTTCCTTGTGGGGATTTGTCAAGTAACAATGTAATCTCTGCTCCATTTCCAAAGGTGAGGGAGACATCATTTGAGTGGAAAAATGAGTTTTGTCAAATATCTGTCTGTCCAAAGTGTCCATTAAATGGTTATCTTGCTGGAAAAATGTTTCTGCACAGTGCTGAAATCTGCCAACTTCACCAATTATTGCAGAGTGCATCCAGTCCAAACCAATTCAATTGGGAATCTATCGAACCAACTCGAATGCAAGGGTCTGGAGAAAAGGCAGGGGAATGGGATTAAATGGACAGCTCTCTCCAAGAGCCAGCACAGGCTTAACAAGCCAAATGCCATTCTTCTGTGCCGTAAAATTCCATGGCCCTAGAACTCCTGGGGCTGGAGGTAGTGTAAGTCACATTTTCATCATGGGTGGGGGGTGGGGGGGGGGGGGCGGGGGGGGGGGGGCAGATTATGGGCTGGATGCTGGCTCCCCCATGATTTTGCCTCATTTGGACTGGACAGTTAAATTTTGGCCAGGGGTGCCGTGGGCAGATCATTTGCTTACCGCACCCCTCCCCCAATTCACGGCGGCAAGTTTGATGGGGGGGGGGGGGAATTTACCAGGACAAGGAACCCCTTTATGCTCTTAAAAGGCCTCAGTGGAAATCAATGGTTGAGACTTGGCGTGAGTTCAATTGAGGCCTTCTAAAGGCTCGAACCTTCACTAGAATATGATCATTTGTCCTGGAGCGGATTGATTATCTTCTCTAGTTGGAATGGCTCCTCTGAGAACCAAAGAGTTAAGAAAAACAAATTCTTTAGCCTGTTTGAGCCTCCGAAGGACTCCACTCTGATTTTCATGAGTAGATCAGATCAAGCCAATGCGGCCACTGCTAATGTGACCATGCAGGTGCCATCGGTCTACCTCTGCTGTACAAATGACTCCATCCCCAGAATCTGGTGGGTATCCAGCCTTGTGTGAGGGCAGAGTGAGGCCCCAGGAAATTCCAGGCCTATGATTTTAAGAATTTATTTTGCAAGAAGTTAGACCTATTCAGCCCAAATATAAAAACTTTATTGTCTCAGTATACCTTTATATTTCTATTATAATACATTGTACAGATACTTTTTCCATTACAGATGAAAATTAAGATGGAGATAGGGCAACTAAGGGATGCGCAAGATAAACTCATGATACTGAAATGGCAGGGATACTGAATAGATACTGTCACAGGGTCCTCCAGTCTCATAACCCTCTTCATACGACAAGCGATAGTCCTTGACCAACTCATACTTCAAAACAATTTTCTTTTAATTCACTCCCACAAAGTCACATCATAGTATCTTTGGCATTGTCCCTGTCCCAGTCCCAGTCCCAGTCCCAGTCCCAGTCTCTTCTAGCTGTCTGCAGCTGCTTTGCAACTGCCCTCAACTGCCTTTCACCTGATCAGCTTCTTTCAGGTCCCAGAGGGGCCGAGAGCCACCCCAACTTCCTCTTCAGAGGGCTCTGTTTCAACCCAGTTTCTCTTGTGCCTCGCCCTTTTACTCTCACCTGACTGGGGAAGATCTTCATCCCTTCCAACTTCAATTACTTTTTAAAGGTGAGGTCGCTTAAAAGGGCCATGTCCCGCCTCTTAAAGGGGAGGTATCTTAAATGGGCCATACCCTTATTCAGGGATCAGGACCCTCAGTTATCCAGTTAACAATACGTTGCCTCAGTTTTCACTGAAGCGGCTACCAAAGAGAAAATGACAATTGTAGAAGAAGTCAAGAGGGACATTACAATAGCTAAGAGATAGCTAAGATAGAAACAAAAGAGATAAAAAAAATAGGAACATAGGAACAGGAGTAGGCCATTCAGCCCCTCGAGCCTTTTCTACCATTCAATTAGATCATGGCCGATCTGTACCTTAACTCCATCTACCTGCCTTGATTCCATAACCTTTAATATCCTTGCCTAACAAAAAACTATCAATCTCAGTTTTGAAATTTTCAATTGACCTAGCCTCATCAGCTTTTTGGAGGAGAGACTTCCAGATTTCCACTACCGTTTGTGTGAAGAAGTACTTCCTGACATCACCCCTAAATGGCCTAGCTTTAATTTTAAGGCTATTCCCCTTTTGTTCTGCATTCCTCCACCTGAGGAAATAGTTTCTCTCCATCTACCCTATCAAATTGTTTAATCATCTTAAACACCTCAATTAGATCACTCCTTAATCTTCTATATTCAAGGGAATACAAGGATAGTATATGCAACCTATCCTAATAATTTTAGCCCCAGTATCATTCTGGTGAATCTGCACTGTACCCCCTCCAAGGTCAGTATATCCTTTCTGAGGTGGGGTGCCCAAAACTGAATGCAGTACTCTAAATGGGATCTAGCCAGAGTTTTATATAACTGCAATGTAACTTCCACCCCTTTATATTTCAGCCCCCTTGAGATGAAGATCAACATTCCATTAGCCGTTTTAATTGTTTTTTGTACCTGTTCAATAGCTTTTAGTGATTTCTGTACCCAAGAACAAAAGAAAGACTTGCATTTCTGTACTGCCTTACATGACCTCAGGACACCCCAAAGCCAATTTTATGCGCAGCAATGAGATAATGACCTGATCATCTGTTTTAGGTGTTAGTTGAGGGATAGGCATTGGCCAGGACACTGGGAGAAACACCCCTGCTCGTCTTCGAATAGTATTATGGGATCTTTTACAGCCTCCTGAAAGGGCAGACAGGGCCTCGGTTTAACATCTCATCCAAAAGACAGCACCTCCGACAATGCAGCACTCCCTCAGTACTGCACTGCAAGCCTAGATTATGTGCTCAAAGCCTCTGGAGTGGGACTTGAACCCACAATCGTCTGATTTAAAGGCAAGAGTGCTACCACTGAACCACAGCTGATACTGTATGGGATATAAGACAAACTAGCCAAAGTTAATGAGGACAAGACCCCGGGTCCAGAAAGATTGCACTCACGGATACTCAAATAAACTAGAGAGGAGATACCACAGGCACTAGTATCCATATATAAAAATTCAATAGAAAAAGGAATTCCTATGTTCAGAAAGGGAGATAGAACTAACCCAGGGAACAATAGACCAGTTAGTCTGACATCAGTGGTAGGAAGGATATTAGCATCTTTACTAAAAGATCAGATAACAAAACATCTAGAGCCACAGAATATAGTAAAAGTAGTCAGCATGGATTTCTAAAAGGATGGTCATGCTTCGAATAAATTTATAGAATTCTTTGAAGAAATAACATAAAGAGTAATGTAATGGATGTGGTATACTTGGACTTTCAGAATGCTTTCGATAAGGTACTTTAAAAGAGATTCATGACAAGGTCAGGGAGTCTGGAGTCGGAGTCAAGTAGCAGAATGGATTGAAAGATGTCCACAAATCAGAAAACAGAGGGTAGGAGTTAAGGGAAGTTTCTTGGACTGGTAGAAAGTGGGAAGTGGTGTCCCTCAGGGGTCCGTGCTGGGACCATTGTTGTTCACCATATACATAAATGATTTGGACTCAGAAATTGGAAGTATGGAGTTGAAATTTGCACATGATAGAAAGAAAGAACTTGCACCTTTCACAACATCAGGACGTCTCAAAGCCCTTTACAGCCAATGAAATACTGTTGTAATGCAGCAATCTACACAAAGCAAGGTTCCACAAACAGCAATGAGATACTGATCAGATAATCTATTTTTTTTAGTGATGTTGGTTGAGTACTGCACTGAAGTGTCAGCCTACATTATGTGCTCGAGTCTCTGGAGTGGGACTTTAACTCATAACCATCTGGCTCAGAGGCAAGAGTGCTACCATTGAGCTAAGGCTGGCACCTAATTTGATACCAAATTGGGGTAAAACTAATAATGTGCAGCACTGCACCAAAATACAGGAAGACATAAAAAGGCTTGCAGACTGATAAATGGCAAATGACATTCAATATAATGAAGTATGAGGTGGTTCACTTTGTTGGGAGGAATAAGCAGGTCACTTATTCCTTCAAAATTAAGAAACTAAATAGGTCAGAGGAGCAAAGAGATCTGAGAATACAGAGACATAAATCATTAAAAGTAGCCATACAAATTGATAAGGTCATAAAGAGTGCAAACAAAGTACTCGGGTTCATTTCTCGAGGAATAGAATACAAAAACAGTGATATAATGTTAAATTTATATAGAACCTTGGTTAGATCACACTTGCAGTATTGTGTGCAGTTATGGTCTCCATGGTGCAGCTATGGTTTCCTACATTACAACAGTGACTACACTTCAAACGTCCTTAATTGGCTGTAAAACGCTTTGGGGCATCCTGAGGTAGTGAAAGGCACTATGTAAATAGAAGTCATTCTTTTCTTTTTTATATACTACATAAAGGATATTGAAGCACTGGAGAAAGTGCAGAAAAGATTTTTAAGGATATTACCAGAATTGAGAGGATGCAACTATCAGGAAAGATTGAGCTGGCTAGGAATCTTTACTCTGTAAACCAATCAAAAATTCACCAAAGGTCTTTCTGCTTCTTCCCTGTTCTTGAATCCTATTCTCAAGCTCCAGCATTAAGGAAAAAGATATGCTGCAGTATATCATATCCATAACTAACTGTAGGCTCGCTATCTTAGGCTAGTGGAGTACTGTTTTGGTAACACCTTTACAAACAGACCTATTAAGTAAAATGTTTTAAATCTCATAGCCTGTGTGAGTTTGAAAGGTTATTTTGAGCAGTACACAGGGTGGTGTCACTGAGCTGTAAAGGGAAACAAACAAACAAACAAGTAACGGAGAAAGCGGGAGTTCAGTCGGTGAGTGGCGGGAAAGAGTGAGACCACAGCGGGGATATAAACAGCGTGGAGAAAGCGGGAGTTCAGTGGGTGAACGGGGGGAAAGAAAGCGAGAGCAGAGTGGGGATATAAACAGTGCAGAGAAAGCGGGAGTTCAGTGGGTGAGCGGGGGGAAAGAGAGCGAGAGCAGAGTGGGGATATAAACAGTGTGGAGAAAGCGGGAGTTCAGTGGGTGAGCGGGGGGAAAGAGAGCGAGAGCAGAGTGGGGATATAAACAGTGTGGAGAAAGCGGGAGTTCAGTGGGTGAGCGGGGGGAAAGAGAGCGAGAGCAGAGTGGGGATATAAACAGTGTGGAGAAAGCGGGAGTTCAGTCGGTGAGTGGTGGGAAAGAAAGCGAGAGCAGAGTGGGGATATAAACAGTGCAGAGAAAGCGGGAGTTCAGTCAGTGAGTGAGGGGAGTAGTGAGACCAGAGTGGGGATATAAACAGTGCGGTGAAAGCAAGAGTCCAGTCGGTGAGCGGTGGGAGGAGCGAGACCAGAGCGGGGATGTAAACAGTGTGGAGAAAGCGGGAGTTCAGTCGGTGAGAGGCGGGAAAGAGCGAGACCAGAGCGGGGATGGAAACAGCGCGGAGAAAGCGGGAGCTCAGTCGGTGAGCGGTGGGAGGAGCGAGACCAGAGCGGGGATATAAACAGTGTGGAGAAAGCGGGAGTTCAGTTGGTGAGCGGTGGGAGGAGCGAGACCAGAGTGGGGATATAAACAGTGTGGAGAAAGCGGGAGTTCAGTTGGTGAGCGGTGGGAGGAGCGAGACCAGAGTGGGGATATAAACAGTGTGGAGAAAGCGGGAGTTCAGTTGGTGAGTGGGGGGAGGAGTGAGACCAGAGCGGGGATATAAACAGTGTGGAGAAAGCGGGAGTTCAGTTGGTGAGTGGGGGGAGGAGTGAGACCAGAGCGGGGATATAAACAGTGTGGAGAAAGCGGGAGTTCAGTTGGTGAGTGGGGGGAGGAGTGAGACCAGAGCGGGGATATAAACAGTGTGGAGAAAGCGGGAGCTCAGTCGGTGAGTGGGGGGAGGAGTGAGACCAGAGCGGGGATATAAACAGTGTGGAGAAAGCGGGAGTTCAGTCGCTGCCAGTCAGAACCCACCCACCACATTCTGAGAAAAACCCAAGTGTGACGTCACAGGGAAACATGCAAGTGATTGTTTGGTGAGTATTTGACTCATTTAACTTTCAAAACTAGTGCAACTTAGTAAATGTAAGGTTTTAGTAGTAGTAGTAGAAGGTTTACTAGCAGTTGTTAAGCTTATTGGGAGTAGTAGGGTTTATAAATTATAAATTTAATTAAGAAAAATATTAAATT
The DNA here is from genome assembly GCF_035084215.1 of Heptranchias perlo. Taxonomy (NCBI): domain Eukaryota; kingdom Metazoa; phylum Chordata; class Chondrichthyes; order Hexanchiformes; family Hexanchidae; genus Heptranchias; species Heptranchias perlo. The sequence goes on from NC_090327.1 coordinate 109,567,134, forward strand.
AATTAACGCATAATAAAGATGGCAGAGCAGGTGATGTGTAGCGATTGCAGAATGTGGGAGCTCCTGGACGCCAGTGTGATCCAGGGCAAATACGTCTGCAGTAAGTGTTTACAGCTTGAGAAGCTTCGGCTCAGAGTTATTGAAATACACTTCACATTAGGGAGGGGGAAAAGTACCTGGACATTCGGTTCCAGGAGGCTGTCACACCCTTAGGATAGCGTCGCCTGAATTGGTCAGTGATCAGGGACAGCAGGGTGTGACTGCGAGCACGGCAGGTAAGGCGATCAAGAAGGTAAAAGTGGAGGTGCCTCAGCCTTTGCAATTGTCCAACAGGTTTGAGGTGCTTGCAGCCTGTATGGACGAAAGCGGGGGCTGCAGGGTGAATGAGCAAACTGACCGTGGCACAAGAGTCCAGAAGGCTGTGTTGCCTGCCCGGTGCCATGGTTGGGAAATCTGCTCTGGGCTGGAGAGGAACTTGCAGTGGGAAGGGAAGGATCCAGTTGTTGTGGTCCACGTAGGTACCAACGACATAGGTAGGACGAGGGAAGAGATTCTGCATAGGGAGTATGAGCAGCTAGGGACTAAATTAAAATGCAGAACCTCAAAGGTAATAATCTCTGGATTATTACCTGAGCCACAAGCAAATTGGCATAGGGTAAATAAGATTAGAGGGTTAAATTCGTGGTTCAAAGATTGTTTTGGGAGAAATGGGTTTCAATTCATGGGGCACTGGCACCAGTACTGGGGAAAGTCGGAGCTGTACCACTGGGACGGCTTTCATCTGAACCGTGCTGGGGCCAGTGTTCTGGAGAATCGTATAACTAGGGTGGCAGAGAGGGCTTTAAACTAAATAGTGGGGGCGAGGGATCAAGTGAGGGAAGATGTGATAAATTAAAGAAAGAAGGCAAGGCAAGAGAGCAAGGTAGCAATAAGGGAAATGAGAATCAGAGAGTGGCAGGAAGGGACAGAGCATGCAAACTTAAGAGTGCGCCAGCAGATAAGGCTCGAGGTTTCAAAAATAATAAAAAGACAGCATTAAAGGCTTTGTATCTGAATGCGCGTAGCATTCGTAACAAAATGGGTGAATTGACAACTCAAATAGAAATAAATATGTACAATCTGATAGCCATTACAGAGACATGGCTGCAAGATGACAAAGGCTGGAACCTGAATATTCAAGGGTACTTGACATTTCGGAAGGACAGGAAGCTAGGAAAAGGTGGAGGGGTAACTCTGTTAATTAAGGATGACATGAGTATAATAGAGAGAAATGAACTTAGTTCTAAAGACCAAGATGTAGAATCAGTTTGGGTAGAGATAAGAAATAGTAAAAGCAAGAAGTCACTTGTGGGAGTAGTTTAAACAGTCACCACACTCTAGGATAGGGTATACAGGAAGAAATAATGGGGGCTTGTGAGAAAAGAACAGCGATAATCATGTATGATTTTAATCTACACATAGATTGGAAGAATCTGATTGGCAAAGGTAGCCTAGAAGATGAGTTCATAGAGTGCTTTTGGGTCAATTTCTTAGAGCAGCACATTCTAGAGCCAACCAGACAGCAGGCTATTCTAGTTCTGGTAATGTGTAATGAGACAGGATTAATTAATGACCTCATTGTAAAGGAGCCTCTAGGTAGCAGTGATCAAGCTGATTGAATTCCGCATTCAGTTTGAGGGAGAGAAGACTAGGTCTAAGGCTAGTGTTGTAAACTTAAATAAAGGCAATTATGACGGCATGGAGACAGAGCTGGCTAAAGTGAACTGGGAAATCAGGTTAAGGGATAGGTTAGTAGAGATGCAGTGGCAGACATTTAATGAGCTATTTCATAACACTCAGCAAAGATACATTCCAATGAGAAAGAAAGATGCTAGGGGAAGGACGTACCATCTGTGGCTAACTAAGGAAGTTAAAGATAGTATCAAATTGAAAGAAAAAGCATACAATTCCGCGAAGATTAGTGGCAGGTCAGAAGATTGGACAGAATATAAAAAACAGCAAAGAATGACTAAAAGAATAATGATGTGGAGATGCCGGTGATGGACTGGGGTGGACAAATGTAAGGAATCTTACAACACCAGGTTATAGTCCAATAAATTTGTTGGACTATAACCTGGTGTTGTAAGATTCCTTAAAAGAATAATAAGGAGGGAGAAATTAGAGTACGAGAGAAAACAGATAATAAGAGTTTCTACAGGTATTTAAAAAGGAAAAGAGTAAGTAAAGTGAGTGTTGGTCCTCTAGAGAGTGAGTCTGGGGAATAAATAATGGACAATAAGGAAATGGCAGATGAATTGAACAGGTATTTTGTGTCCATCTTCACTGTAGAGGATACAAATAACATGCCAGAAATAATTGTGAATCAAGAGGTGAAAAGGAGGGAGGAACTTAAAACATTTATAATCACCAGGGAAAGTGTTCTGAAAAAAATATTAGAACTAAAAGCTGACAAGTCCCCCAGTCCTGATGGTCTTCATCCTAGGCTCTTAAAAGAAGTGGCTGCAGAGATAGTAGATGCATTGGTATTAATTTTTCAAAATTCCCTAGATTCTGGAAGGGTCCCATCAGATTGGAAAACAGTGAATGTAACTCTTCTATTCAAGAAAGGAGGGAGACAGAAAGTTGGAAACTAAAGGCCAGTCAGCTTAACATCTGTCATGGGGAAAATGCTGCAATCTATTATTAAGGAGGTTATAGCAGGGCACTTAGAAAATCTTAATGCAATCAGGCAGAGTCAACACGGCTTTGTGAAAGGGAAATCGTGTTTGACTAATTTATTAGAGTTCTTTGAGGAAGTAACAAGTAACATGGATAAAGGGGATCCTGTCGATGTGGTGTACTTGGATTTCCAGAAGGCATTTGAAAAGGCACCACATCAAAGGCTACTACACAAAATAAGAACTCATGGTGTAGGGAGTAACATATTATCATGAATAAAGGATTGGTTAGCTAACAGGAATCAAAGAGTAGGCATAAATGGGTCATTTTCAGGTTGGCAAGATGTAATGAGTGGAGTGCCACAGGGATCAATGCTTGGGCCTCAACTACTTACAATCTATATCAATGACTTGGACGAAGGGACCAAATCAATGGTTGCTAAATTTGCTGATGACACAAAGGTAGGTAGGAAAGTAAGTTGTGAAGAGGACATAAGGAGTCTGCAAAGGGACATAGATAGGTTAAGTTAGTGGGCAAAAAATTGGCAGATGGGAGTATAATGTTGGAAAATGTGAACTTGTCCACTTTGGCAGGAGGAACAGAAAAGCAGTATATTATTTAAATGGAGAGAGATTGCAGAACTCTGAGGTACAGAGGAATCTGGGTGTCCTAGTACATGAATCACAAAAAGTTAGTATGCAGGTACAGCAGGTGATTAGGAAGGCAAATGGAATGTTGTCATTTATTGCAAGGGCAATGGAATATAAAAGTAGAGATGTTTTGCTACAGTTGTACAGGGCATTGGTGAGACCACATCTATAATACTGTGCGCAGTTTTGGTTCCTTATTTAAGAAAGGACATAATTGCTTTAGAGGCGGTTCAGAGGAGGTTCACTCGACTGATTCCTGGGATGAGGGGGTTATCTTATGAGGAAAGGTTGGACAAGTTGGGCCTGTATACACTGGAGTTTAGAAGGATGAGAGGTGATCTTATTGAAACATATAAGATCCTGAGGGGACTAGAAGGGGTGGATGATGAGAGGATGTTTCCCCTTATGGGAGAGACTAGAACTAGGGGTCACAGTTTAAAAATAAGGGGTCTCCCATTTAAGATGGAGATGAGGAGAATTTTTTTCTCTCAGATGGTCATGAGTCTGTGGAACTCCCCCAGAGAGCGGTGGAGGCAGGGTCATTGAATATTTTTAAGGCTGAGTTAGATAGATTCCTGATTAACAAGGGAGTCAAAGGTTATAGTAGGTAGACGGGAAAGCAGGGTTGAGGTCCCAATCAGATCAGCCATGATTTTATCAAATGGCAGAGCAGGCTCGAGGGGTCAAATGGCCTACTCCTGCTCTTAATTCGTATGTTCGTATGTTCGTATAGCTTGAGCAAGTTGATCAGCATCAAATATTGTCACAGGAATGCTTGTTTCTCACAATTTTCATGTTAAAGTTATTTGTAGATTCCATAAGAAAATGAAAATAGCAAAGAGAACTGCAGTCTTAAAATTCTATACTCTTCAAAATATCTGTTCTAAGCCTACTCTGAAAAGAGTTATTGACATACTGGTAGGGAGCGAGAGATGCGCACATATGTGCATTGTATGTGTGTGTATGTGCATTGTATGTGTGTGTGTATGTGCATTGTATGTGTGTGCATGTGCATTGTATGTGTGTGTATGTGCACAGGGGTGTGTGTGTATGTTTTACAATGCTTTCCCAGTGAACAGTTTAAATTGAACATTGTACTACGTTGATGAAAACTTCTCACAGGTATTAGTTAACCCAAAGTATCAAGATGTCTTGTTCTGGATGAAACTCAATGCATAAAATTAAACTCACCGACTTTTCTAACCATTGGAAAGGTTTTGCATATTGTTCAAGACTGTGATCCGACAGCAACTGACTATTTCCATAACTAAAGAAAGTTACTACAAGAACTGCTGCTGTCCTCTTATGGTTGTCGGAGGCTGACAACACACTACTATAATAGTTTGTATTGTTTTTGTTTAAAATTGTGTTTTATATCTTCAACATTGAAAGAAGCATATAAGAAACTTCAAATTATTTATTAATGTTTAGAATCTGTGTTTGGAACTGAGATAGTGATATGGTTCACATACTTTAGTTTTATCCAATTTGAGTCACATAAATGTGCACTTTTATATTATTATACCTTTGACTTTTGCTTTCTTGAGAAAATGCTTATTTTCTCACTGGTTCAGTTGACATATCTGATATTCTAACTAATAATGTTGGCCTGGTCTCAAGAAACCTCCTGTGTAGCTAAATAAAATAATTGTTCTAACCTCAACCAGTTGAGTTCAATGAGAGAGAGAGAGAGTGTGTGTATGTATGTAAAAGAGAAATAGATGTGCACTAAAAAAAGTAGCTTTCAAAACGGGTATGCAGGATGCAGGGCACAAATTGAACGTGTCTGTTGGTGTTGTCCCCAGCAGCAAATAATCTTCGTGCCGCCTGGTCATTATCATGACACAGGCACGCAGCCAACGCTAACCACACTATTCATTGGCTGCTCACATATTTTGCGGGGGGGAGGGTGTTGGTGTCGGGCATAAAGGCAGCTAGCACCTTTTAAAGGAGAGATGCACTCTGACTGCAGGTAACAGGGAAAAACTTGTGAACAGAGAAATGGCTGCTGCAAGCACTGAGAGGGCATCAATGTTCTCAGATGTTGCCTTGAAGACCCTGGTGCAGATAGTGGACAGGAGGAGGAAGATTCTCTTCCCCCCCAGGGGAAAGAAAGCCCTCAAGGCAACAAGTCTGCCACCAGTAAGAAGAGGTCGCTGAGCAGGTCGATGCCAGGAGCTTAGCACTGAGGACATGGCTGCAGTGGCAGAATAAGTTCAATGATCTCACCAGAGATATCAAGGTAAGAAAAATGCTCTCACCTCCACAACATCTAGCCTCACTACTCATAATACTCTCCTCCCCCGCTTCACTACACTCTCCTACAATCACTGCACCACACTTCACTCCACCTCTTTCTCCTCACCAATACTGCAACCCTCACTCCCCACATCTCACATCTGGCACACTGCATACGAACTATACCACCATGAAAGGCACATTCTTTAAACAACTCACAAGGTTGCCACTAACACTCTCCCTTCTTTCTTGCAGGAGAAGGTCATACAAAACTCCAGGCAGCATGCTGCCAGATGAGGAGGCCGAGCCCACCTGCACATCCACCCACCCATCGAAGAGAGCATGCTGGCCATCACGGCCAGGTGCAGAGGCATGGCTGTAGTGATTGGCAATGCTGGCAATGCGCAGGGTTTCTTTACACCTTATCCTCCTTTTCCCTTCTTACTTCTATCTCACCTTACACGCTCTGCATAACAAAATGCAGATGCTTTCCACTAAAAGGTAACCCTTGTCCCTCTCTTTCATTTCTGGTGCTGATAATGTGGACGGCTGTCTGCCAGTGGAGGAAGAGGAGGCAAGCCTTCTTGAAGATGCACTGTCACTCAATCTGACCCTCGCAAGCAACTGCCCAGGAATTGGCTCCACATGTACTTTAGAGGCTAGGCTGGAGGAGACATCTTCACGTGGTGAATCACTGGCCACAAATGTGCAGGAGCTAGGGCAGGGGGATGGGATGCCACAGGTGCCAACTCACCAGAGGGTGAGATTGGATATTAGCTCTGCTGTAGAATACTCAAATGCTGACTTTTGAATACCCAGCCTACCAAAGAAGATTGCTGGGAAATGCTAGGTGCACTGGGCAGCCTTCCAGTGAGCTTGCACACAATGTCGCAGAGCACGGAAGAGTCCAGCTCAAACTTGTGTCAAAGGATTCACGCAGAGCATGGAGACCATTCCGTCTAACGTGGACTAAACGCTCAGCTCCATCAACACCACAGTGACGCCATCGTCAAGGAGCCTCTCCTGACAGCTCTCACAGCTGCCATGAAAGCTCAGATGGCAGCTATCTTGGCTTTGGGGGCCATTGTTGACAGGTGCCTCCAGGGCGTCACATCACCCCTGCACTCTGTTCTTGTGAAGTGCTGAGGCACAGTCCCAGGAGAGTGGCTTTGGCTCCTTGGGAGAGGGACCTGCTATCCTCTCTCAGGACAACAACATGCCTACTCCCCTGCCAGCCACTCCACTAGTGCCCTTGTTAGTGGCGCACAACCAACTGATCCACACTGCCCCTGCCCACACCAAGATGCTGCAGTCTGCAGCTGAGCTCTTAAAGACTGGAGCTGCTTGAGGTCACCCACCTCGGCCATCTGAAGTGTCCTCAATGGAAGCCCATCAGCTTTCCATCTCTCAAGCTATAGCCACAGGGGAAATACTTCATGGGAGCACTAGGATAGGGAAATGAGCGCACAACAAGCACTAAGGGCTTGCATAAGGGTGATCCATAATTATTTCTGTTAACTGTTGAGTACATTTGGAATTGAGTTGTTTGATAAATTGGATTTTTGTAATGCATTTGGTGTTGGTGTTTATATTTGTAGTGAAGTGAGGGCAAGATCCATAAGACTTGACTGAAGGAAGGCAATCCGGTGGTAGTAAGGACCATGATAAGGATTGTGAGACTGTTGATATATTGGGGATGGGAGGGATGGTTTAGGTGAAACACTCTTCAAGAGCTGCTCATTGAGAGCTCTTGCAGCAAGGAGCAATGGTGTTCGAAGCCTCCCTTGCTCTTCCTTCTATTCATGCTCCTCCTCCCCCTTCTCATCTTCATGCTCCTCCTCCCCCTTCTCATCTTCATGCTCCTCCTCCTTCTTCTCCTCTTCAAGCTCCTTCTCATCCTCCTGCTGCAATTCTTTGTTGCCCAGGTGGTGGTAAGTGCTGGTCTTTCATTATCGCAAAGTTGTGGAGCATGCAGCGGATGACCACAACTCTGGATACCCGCTCAGGGTTGTACTGCTGCGCCTGAATGGTCCAGGCAGTAGAAATGTTGCTTGAGCACACTGGTTGTTATGTTCGATCACTTTACTCGTGGTGGCATCGTTCTCATTATAGGCCAGCTCTATTGCTGTGTCCAGGTTCCTGGCAGCAGCCATGACCCATGTCCAGAGGGGATATCCCTTGTTCCCCAGTAGCCAGCCTGTAACTTGATGGCTTGGTTGAAATAAAGGCAGCACAGAAGGCTGGCACAGGATGAAAGTGTCATGACTGCTGCTAGGATACCGGAGGCACATACCTGCATGATGCACTGCCTGTAGTTGTAAATCAGCTATACGTAAAGGGAGTGGTTTCCCTTTCCATTGAGAAAAACGTCAGGTTGGTGATGGGGAGCATTTAAGGCAATGTGCATGCAGTCTATGGCACCTTGCACCCTGGGGAAGCCTGCAATGCGGGCGAAGACAAGTGCTCTCTCATCCTTCTTCACTCTGTCCATGGGGAATGTAGGTGTTCCTCCTGGTATAAGAGCTTTGGTGATGTCCATGATACAGCGGTGCTCTGCAAACTGTGATATGTCACTGATGTCACCTCCTGCAGTCTGAAAGGAGTCCATGACATAAAGATTAAAGGCTATGGTGACCTTGACAGCCACAGGCAATACTGTCCATGCCCTGATTCGAGGCTCAAGTTGTGGCTGCAGCACGTGGCATAGGTCGGTGACAATCTCCTTTGTTAAATGAAGGCACCTCACACACTGCTCCTCAGTGAAATACATGTAGAAGTGCTCCCTGAATACCCGTTGTGGGTTTAGCCTCCTATGCAGTGCCCTCCTCCTCCTTCCTCTTCTCACAGCTGCTCATGCTCTCTGCTCTCTTCCTTTCTGCCCCACCTCTTCCTTTAGTCCCGAAGGCCTACCAGACCATTCATGACTGCCGTCAAACTGTTTATAAGGCAGCTAACAATAGTGCAACATCAGCAAACTCTTCTTTTCAGCAATGCATAACCTTATATTTATGTATCCTAAAATTTGTCTACCATTCCTATTGCATCTTTTTAGTTGGTCCAGAATCCTTTGATTAGAGTGGAGTAATACCTGACTTGGTACAAATTCAAACCAGTGTGAGATGATCTCCTAGAGAGGGCCCCACCTCTCAGCAGTTTAATGTGTTTGATCGTCTCCTGAATTATACTGTCACTTTTGCATGGACATGCATCCAAAACTACTTTTCTTTGACAAACAAAGCTCTAATATAATTGCACCCTAAATCTCATCACCTAGTTTGGTGTTATAGTAAATGATAGAATATTATTATTGTGTTCTTCATCTACCATTTCTATCAAGCATTGTGTCAAACATTAGTGCTTTAAATATAGAAAACATACACTTCTGGTTTTTAATCTCTTCCACTACAAATTCAATATCTTTCCTAACAATAATATTAGCAAAATGCTTTCTCACAAAGAAGTTTGTTTTGTTCACCCTTTTAATTCTGAAGAGTTTTTGTTATTCCTGAAGTAGATTATTTTGATTGTAAACATAAATTACATGAAGTAATATTTTGTGTCTTTATTATTTATTCTTCATATGCTCAAAATGTATTCTGAGAAGCTGTTATCATAGTACATGTAGCCCAACATGTAGAACATGGCAAATTGTAATCCAATTAAGTTTTATATCTGTGTTTAGACTGCAACTCCAACATGCCTAGCGGATTGTCACTGCAACATAAAAGGAAGTAATATGAAGATTCTGCAGCCTCATACATTTGCATTCTTTTAACTTTTATTTTACATGTTATATCTTTCTTCTATTGGAGCCCACTACTGTAATCATATTTTTCCTTTGCACAACGTACTTGCTATTACACAGAATTACATAGCATGTTTAGCACAGAAACAGGCTATTCGGCCCAACAGGTCCATGCCAGTGTTTGTGCTCCACATGAGCTTCCTCCCTCCTTACTTCATCTAACCCTATCAGCATATCCTTCTATTCCTTTCTCCCTCATGTGTTTATCGAGCTTCCCCTTAAATGCATCCATGCTAGTCACCTCAACTACTCCATGTAGTAGCGAGTTCCATATTCTAACCACTCTCTGAGTAAAGAAGTTTCTCCTGAATTCCCTATTGGATTTATGAGTGACTATCTTATATTTATGGCCCCTGGAAACATCTTCTCTATTTCTATCCTATCAAACCCTTTCATAATCTTAAAGACCTCTATCAGGTCACCCTCAGTCTTCACTTTTCTAGAGAAAAGGGCCCCAGCCTGCTCAATCTTTCCTGATAGGTATAACCTTCTGGTATGATCCTAGTAAATATTTTTTGTACCTTCTCCAGTTCCTCTCTATCCTTTTTATAATATGGAGACCAGAACTGTCCACAGCACTCCAAGTGTGGTCTAACCAAGATTCTATACAAGTTTAACATAACTTCTGTGCTTTTCAATTCTGTCCCTCTAGAAATGAACCCCAGTGTTTGGTTTGCTTATCTTTTATGGTCTTATTAACCTGCATCACTACTTTTAGTGATTTGTGTATCTGTACCCCTAGATTCTATTGCTCCTCTGCCCCATTTAGACTCTTATTATCCAAGCAGTATGTGGCCCCCTTATTCTTCCTACCAAAATGTCATACCTCACACTTATCTATATTGAAATTAATTTGCCAATTGCAAGCCCATTCTACAAGTCTATTAATGTCTTCACTTGATTAATTCCTGGGATAAGAGGGTGGTCCTATGAAGAGAGGTTGAGTAGAATGGCCTATACTCTCTGGAGTTTAGAAAAATGAGAGGTGATCTCATTGAAACATATAAAATTATGAGGGGGCTCGACAGGGAAGATGCTGAGAGATTGTTTCCCCTGGCTGGAGAGTCTAGAACTAGGGGGCATAATCGCAGGATACGGGGTCGGCCATTCAAGACTGAGATGAGGAGGAATTTCTTCACTCAGAGGGTTGTGAATCTTTGGAACTCTCTACCCCAGAGGGCTGTGAATGCTCAGTCATTGAATATATTCAAGGCTGAGATCGATAGATTTTTGGACTCTAGGGGAATCAAGGGATATGGAGATCGGGCGAGAAAGTGAAGTTGAGGTCGAAGATCAGCCATTATCTGATTGAATGTGGAGCAGGCTTGAGGGGCCATGTGGTCCACTCCTATTCCTATTTCTTATGTTCCTGTGTTTGTCACAGTCCTCCATAGTATAATCTATACCCCCAGATTTGGTATTGTCCTCTGCCTTCAATGACTTGCTCTTTAGAATAGAGCTGCGAATTGCGGCCTAGAAATTCATTGACACCACGCCAGTTGTACAGGTGTAAAATGGCATCTAAGCATCTAATATGCTAGGCGCGTGCACATGCACATTCTGCAGAGGAACTGCGCCGCCCACCATGCTGGTAAAGACTGAAGCTTGGGGGCCAAGGCCCACAGCTGTAACAGGCTTTAGGCCCCAAGCATATGCAAATAGGGGGCCTAAAGCTTGTTTCAGGACCCCTTCCTGAAATTGCGCTGCCCTTTCCAGCACAACTGCATTCAGTTGTGCTGACAACCCCTGAATGGCCCCCTGCTGATTGCCTCCCCCCTACCCAGATCGCCTCCCCACCCCTCCCAGAACCTACCAGAGGGTTGCTGCCAGTTACAAAGCGGCCCAAAATTTAAATCCACTTTGCCAGCAACCTGCGTCCACAACTCACCAATCTAATTTAAATGAGGGCCGAGGCCCAATATCAGGTCTGCCTTGGGCGAACCCATTTCTGTGCATGGATCACTCCCTGCGCCCAGTTCATATTGGCTAGCTTTCCAATCTCACTCCCCACATCTCTTAAATTAAGTTGCTAACTGGCGGGAACCAGTTCCTAAGATTGGTTTCCAAGTGTTTCTCGAATGTTAATATTGATCTGCCTGTGCTATTATAGTGACCAGGTCAAAGTTTAAACTTTTTTTTTAAAAGGACATCAAACACTCCAAGCACTTCCCAAGTTTTTGCATTGGCACCCCTGCAACTCAGGCGCAGCTGAAACAACTTACCTTTTTAGTGGTGCTCTTAATGGGTTAATATTAATATAAATAAATCGTGTTTTCCTTCCTTGCTTGAAGTAACTTTATATATCTACAGTATCATTGAAAAATGAGTGTAATGAAATTTGGAGCTGCTTCAGACTTGTCATAAGCCTATTCGATTCAACTAAATGACTTGGATATGGCAATGCTAAATGTAAATGAGGAAGCATCCTAACTCACATTAAATCAGCTAATTTGGCTCACTGCTGGGCTGGATATCCCAGCTTGGAATTTTTTATGGCATTTGACTTGATTTGATTCCACACAGGAAGTCACAGATAGGTATAGCTACTATGAACTGTCAGCTTGATGTTCGTGTGCCATGAAATTAGATCATGCAGTGCCAAGAAAATCTGATATACTAAGGCTGCACTGTCAGTACAGTGGTGAGAGAATGATGCATCTAATAATGATAATAATCTAGGAGGATCAATTGAGAATGCACAGCCAGAGTAACCCTATTAAGCTGTGCCAAAACAGTGCTGCAGTAACATTATTCAGCAATTCTGCTGCAAACTTTGATATTCCCATTAGGTCATTCTTTATGTACAGTCATTTCTTGCTTGCATGCCAAGAATTACAGGACAGTATGCACTTCATAAGGGATTTGCTAGAGATACAATGACAAGGAGGTGCTTCACTGCTTAACTGTTAAAATATCTGCATGATTGTCCCAGCGTGGAGAGATGCAGTCTGCAAAAATAGAATACAGTTGCTTTCATTACAAAAGGTACGTTGCAGTTGATCCTCCTATTCATAAAGATGAAAAGTCCCTTCTCTCCACCAAACCTAAGGATCCCAAATGAAAAGGGTTTGGGCAATATTCACCCAGTTCATGGAGTGGAGGAGATGTAAGAGTCTGGCACCTACTTGCTATGCACCTTTTCAGTCTGTCCAGGTCAAGTGCACCAAAAGGATTCTATTGTGGCTCTCAAAATGTCTAATAGTGTGGTCATGTGGGCTTAACAGGGTAGATGCTGAGAGATTGTTTCCCATGGCTGGAGAGTCTAGAACTAGGGGGCATTGTTGCAGGATAAGGGGTCGGCCTTTTAAGACTGAGATGAGGAGGAATTTCTTCACTCAGAGGGTTGTGAATCTTTGGAACTCTCTACCCCAGAGGGCTGTGGATGCTCAGTCATTGAATATATTCAAGGCTGAGATAGACAGGTTTCTGGACTCTAGGGAAACCAAGGGACATGGGGATCAGGCAGGAAAGTGGAGTTGAGGGTGAAGATCAGCCACAATCTGATTGAATGGTGGAGCAGGCTCCAGGGGCCATGCAGCCTACTCCTGCTCCTATATCCTATGTTCTTATGATTCTTTCATTACTGCTTACATGTAATTTATGTAAAATATTTAATTTCATTCCTAATGTACTATGTGGTCTTCTTTAATGTGATGTAAACAGGCATAATTTGATTTTCTGTAGATGCTTCACCAATGTGAGTAAATCATAATTGCTCATTTGTATAACAAAGTTTGTTAAAGGGGCCTACGGCTGTCACCGAGCAGGGAGAAGATTGAGAGCAGCACCACATAATTTTAGGCAGGATGTCATTACACTCAAGCGAAAGACGTTTCTGTGACACAGCAAGGAGTCCGCACTTTAACAGAGGAGGGAAGAAAACTGGATGGGGGCATAGGGGAAGGTTAAAAATATAATAATCACACCTTAGTTAGATTGGTCAAGTTTATTAAATTAATTTTGTTTTTAGTTCATACTGTTGACAAGGCATTTTAAAAATCAATCTTTTTTTCTTGTTTAATCTTATCAATTAACTGCTTTAACAGTTCACAAGAGTTTAAGTCCTCAGTAAATTTGCAGTTTAAATTAATTTATTCCAGACCAATCTGGTTCAGTTTTCTGATAACAGCTGTTGTTCATCCCACGCAAATGAACTGAAATGTGAAACCAAAAAAAATAAAACAGTTTCTGGAGACCGCTGAACTTGAATGCTGCGTATTTGAAGCTTTTGATTGTGTGCGAAGCTGCTTGTTACTTGTGGCCACTTTGCTACTTTTTCCCATATGAATCACAGGTGTTATAGGAACATGGGAACAGGAGTAGGGCATTCAGCCCCTGAGCCTGCTCCACCATTCAATTAGATCATAGCCGAGCTGTAGCTCAATTCCATTCACCCGCCTTCAATCCATATCCCTTAAAACCCTTACCTAACAAAGATCAATCGATCTCAGTCTTGAAAGCTCCAATTGTCCCAGCATCCAAAGCCTTTTGGGGCAGAGAATTCCAGATTTCTACTATCCTTTGTGTGAAAAAGTGCTTCCTGATTTCCCTCCTAAATGGCCTGGTTCTAATTTTAAGATTATGTCCCCTCATTCTGGATTCCCCCACCAGAGGAAATAATTTCTCTGTATCTACCCTATCAAATCCTTTTTAACATTTTAAACACCTTGATCAGATCGTCCCTCAATCTTCTATATTCAAGGGAATACAAGTCAAGTTTATGCAACCTGTCCTCATAATTTAACCCTCTAAACTCCGATTTCATTCTGGTAATTTTGTCCATTACCTCTTACACAAGGGGTTTAAAGTCTTTTAAGTTATTTTCTTCTCATTTCCCGTGGGAACTGTCCATCTGACTTTTGCTCACTTCTTCCTTGCATGAGAAGGGAGCACCAGGGCTCTGCTCTGAACCCACATATAATAGTATAGCTGAGGCTCATCGGGAGGCTATTTTCAACTGCTGACTGTCTATTTTTGGCCCAAAAGGTGGACAACTAGCAGTTGAAAATTGAGAGGCGGGGTGGGGGGGGGGGGGTGGGGAGCATGGAATGTCAGCTGCCCCACGAACACCCAAGGCCCACCTAATGTTTTGAGCAGGAGGTTGCTTATATATGCAAATTGGGGTTCAGTCGGTATCCAATCTGTCTGCCACTCCACACAGATACACAGACAGGTATAGAAACAAGCACACTGACACAAGCATCACCCAGCCTTGCATTAGAGGCTCGGGAACTTTAGATGAGACAACCAGAATCCACACCAACCCTCCAAACAAAAGAATAGTTTTCTAGAACCATACATTTCAGAACAGACAAGGGAACAGGCTATACTGGATTCAGTGATGAGTAATTAACCAGAATTAGTTAACAATTTAACGGTAAGCGAGCATCTTGAAAATAATGACCATAATATGATTGAATTTGATATTAGGTTTGAGAGGGAGAAGGAAGAGTCTCAAACCCAGGTTTTAAATTTAAGTAAGGCAAACTTCAAGGGATGAGAAATATATTGACCACAGTAAATTGGGTTGAATTGTTAATGGTCTTCAGTTGCTTCACAGAGCTCCACATTACACAAACCACACCGTAGATAAGCTCTCTTATATATGGATACAAGAGAGTCCCCAATTGATACACACCACCTGAATACACTAATTGATATAATTCACATGGATATAATTAACAGATTCCCTTCTCTCTCTTAAAAAAACAAACTTTATATATACAATACAAAGGAAAAATTTAAAAATAATACTATGTATAACTTAAACTATTCAAAACATTACATTGTGAGGTGACCCTTCTCCAGGACCTCTAATAATCTTTTCGTACATGTACTTCTTTTAGTAAAACAATCCAACAGTTGATGGCTTGAATCCACCCATTTAATTTTAGAGATTTCCTTTCTCTCCAGCATTTGTTTCAAGCCAACAAAGTCAATTCATAATCTTTTCTCACTCACATTTTTCACAGAGTGTACATTATCCCACAATGAACGATTGTCTACATATCATTCAATGAGTATACTATCTTCAGTACTCCCATTGTACAGGATGTCACTCAAAATATTTGCCAAATAGAATCCCCCCATATCCGCTGCGTCGACAAGAGCCAGCGTTTCAGCAGACAGTACTTTTAATGACCCATTTTATTTTCTTAGCTTCCCAAGCTAAAGGACAACATTTCCAATTTTCACCCATAAGAAACACTATGAAACCAGGTGCACTAGAATACCCGTCAGGAAGATTAGCATGTAAAGCATCGCTAAAGATAACTAGCTTCATTTTCTTTGGGTCACCTAAGGATGGGAACTTAAGTACGCATTTATCTATATTTAATTTTCGTAATGTTTTATTTGCCCTTAAAACATTCTAAACTATGGGGTGTTTCATTGAAGTACTTAACTCCAACACATCAAAACTAGCATCTGGTCTAGTATGAGTGCAGAACCAGTTCAACTGACCAATTAAGCTTTGTAATTGCTCTGTTTCTTCTTCAGATATAACATCACCTTTCTGTGATGACCTAGTATGATTCACTGATATGGGAGTAACACTCTCTAAATAGGACTGTTGATTTAAAGTTATACCAAACTTACTC
Organism: Heptranchias perlo; assembly: GCF_035084215.1. Taxonomy (NCBI): domain Eukaryota; kingdom Metazoa; phylum Chordata; class Chondrichthyes; order Hexanchiformes; family Hexanchidae; genus Heptranchias; species Heptranchias perlo. Next base: position 109,583,084 of record NC_090327.1, read on the forward strand.
TGTTTAATATCTAAACCAATATATTTAAAAGCCCCACAGGCCTGACTCCCAATTTTAAATTCTACTCTAATCTTATTAATGATGAATTTCTTAAATTCCGCAGTACCACCCCATAAGAAATCATCAACATGCGTCATGAAGATGCCTGAAAGCTTTCCATTATGGTACCAATAAAACATTGCGAGATCTGGCAAGAAAGTGGAGTTGAAGTCGAAGATCAGTCATGATCTGATTGAATGGTGGAGCAGGCTTGAGGGGCTGTGTTGCCTACTCCTGCTCCTATTTCTTATGTTCTTATGATCTGATTTTAGTTGAACACACCTATTTTCAGCAAAACCGATCTCACGAAAAATACCATTCCCTGGAAGCATCATTCAGGCCACAGACGCATTTGTTTAGTTTCCATAGTTTTCCTTCCGCATCTGCTGCCTCTTTAGGCGGTTTCAGAACATTTCTCTCTGAAAAGTATCACCCTGCAGAAATGCGGCTTTTATGTCAGTTGACCTACTCTCCCATGAATATGTTGCCAAAAGAACCAAAAAGATTTTTAAGATTACCTTTCCACCCGTGGGAGAATCCACTCAAACATTTGTATCACCCAGTTTCTCTTCAAAACCCCTAGCTACCAACCTCACTTTAGCCTTATAAGTCCTATACCTTTAGACCAATGGCAACTACCTCGTTAAAGTCACGTGCCAATGGAACACTTACAATAGGACGTGGAGGCGTTCGTCTATACTTCTCACAGATTTCACAGTTCTCATTAATCTCTACTATGAGTCTCGTATGTTCCTCATCAACTACACCTGCAACGTTTAGCAGGATCTTTAAATGTTGATAAATAGGGTGGGCAAAATTTCTATGTAACTTTAAGGCAATTTGTTTTTTTTGTCTCGTATTCTTATCATCTGATGCCATTAATATTTGCCTAACATGCTGATGAGAAACATTAGGTTTTATTAAGGGGATACAATAGTGTCCTAACTGGGTAAACTGCAAATCAACCAATTTACCAAACATGATTGCCTCATTGTGTTCCATGTCAAGTTTCATTTCTGACTTTTTCATGGAAGCTTTACCCAAAAGCATAGTTATCTCATTAGAGACTATATCCGTACTTATAAAATGGCTTACTTCAGCTATCTTACATGGAATTACCACTCTCTTGAGTGACTTCAAGGTGTTGCCATCTCCAAACCTAAACCATGTAGAACTTTTATATTCCTTGTTTAACCTTGTGTTGATCCTCACTACTTAGTGAATCAAGATAACATTTTAACCAATCTACCCCGCATACAGTTGAAGTACATCCATTATCTAACACCGCACAATTAAAGGAATCCGTGACTAATACATTCATCACAGAATTAAAACTCCTTGTGACCAGCATAATCTGTTCATATTCATCATTATCTTCATCCTCTTCCTCATTATCTTTATCCTCTTCCTCAGAACTACTTCCTCATGCGTCATTTCAAAGACCTTGCATCTTCGCTATGGGCAATTCGCCTCATAATGATACTTAGAGGCACTTCTAAAGGAACTACTGATTTTTCCTTGGGCATTCCTGGGATTCATTAGCCTGTTATTACTGTCCCAATTTTGTCTTCTGTAATTTGATTGGATTTCCTGCACCTGCTTTAATCACCAATCTGGCTGTCTTTAATCCTTCTGTCATATCCACGCCTACGTCAGGTCTCATGAAAATTTTGAAACCTGGTCTTGCGTCTGCATTTAGTGTCTGGAACATTTTGAAACTTGGTGACCATCGAATCTTCCATGCTTTGTCTCATAGTGGGCGGCCCCATTTGTTCTACAAAGGCTGACGGGAATGATTGTTTCCCCAAGAATTTCTTCAAGGTAGCAGACATTTGATCCAACAGAGGCTCCTTTTCCTAGAACTTTACGCCAGTTAGGACGAGTTGCCAGTCCATATGAGACACCTTAGCACAATCAAGTAATTTAAACGCTGGTACCGATCCAGGGATTCCCAACTGGAACTTTGTCAACCTTTTATACAATTTGTTAAAGTCCATGATATACTCTTCCATTGAATGACCGTCTGTTTTCTGAAATCTATCAAATGCTGACCAGGCCTCATAGGCATTTAACAGGTCATCTTTCTTGTAGATTTGATAGAGAAATTCAATTAGAAAGGTAAAACCTTCATCATTATCCAAAAAACCTGCATCCATCTCAGAAAATACCTTACTTCTGAATTTACTTTGTTCCAGAAGCAACAAAGCCAAGGCCATGCCTTGTTTTCTCTTTGGCAGAGTAGTAACCCATGTCCACGTATCAACCCCATTCATCCACTGGTCATATGGTTCAAACTCCGAGAATATCGGAGGGAAATCGTACCTGATGACATGACGTTGGCTAGGCAATGTCTAACATTTAAGGAATGAATGCATGAATTGCAACAGTTATATATTCCTTTCTGGTGCAAAAACATAAAAGGAAAAGCGGCCCAACCATGGCTAACAAAAGAAATTAAGGATAGTTTTAGATCCAAGTGGAGTCATACAAAAATGCCAGAAAAATTAGCAAGCCTGAGGATCGGAAGCAGTTTAGAATTCAGCAAAAAAAGACCAAGAGATTGATTAAGAGGGGAAAAATAGAGTATGAGAGTAAACTTGCAAGGAACATAAAAGCGGACTGTAAAAGCTGCTAAAAGTATGTAAAAAGAGAAAGATTAGTGAAGACAAATGTAGGTCCCTTACAGTCAGAAATGGGAGAATTTATAATGGGGAACAAGGAAATGGCAGAGCAATTAAACAAATACTTTGGTTCTATCTTCACGGAAGAGGACACAAATAACTTCCCAGAAATGCTCGGGAATCACAGGTCTAGCGAGAAGGAGGAATTAAAGGAAATTGGTATTAGTAAAAAAAAAGTGCTGGAGAAATTAATGGGACTGAAAGCCGATAAATCCCCAGGGCCTTATAATCTGCATCCCAGAGTACTAAAAGAGGTAAGCATGGAAATAGTGGATGCATTGTTTGTCATCTTCCAAAATTCTATAGATTATGGAACAGTTCCTGCAGATTGGAGGGTGGCAAATGTAACCCCATTATTTAAAAAAGGAGGGAGAGAGAAAACAGGGAGCTACAGACTGGTTAGCCTAACATCAGTAGAAAGGAAAATGCTAGAATCTATTATAAAGGATGTGATAACAGGACACTTAGAAAATATCAACGGGATTCGGCAAAGTCAACATGGATTTATGAAAGGGAAATAGTGTTTGACAAACCTACTGCAGTTTTTTGAGGATGTAACTGATAGAATAGATAAGGGAGAACCAGTGGATGTGGTTTATTTGGATTTTCAGGCCTTTGATAAAATCCCACATAAGATGCCAGTGTGCAAAATTAAAGCACATAGGATTGGGGGTAATATACTGGCATGGATTGAAAATTGGTTAACAGACAGGAAACAGAGAGTAGGAATGAATGGGTCTTTTTCGAGGTGACAGGCAGTGACTAGTGGGGAACCGTAGGGATCAGTGCTTGGGCCCCAGCTATTCACAATATATATCAATGATTTGGATGAGGGAACCAAATGTAATATTTCCAAGTTTGCTGACGACACAAAACTAGGTGGGATTGTAAGTTGTGAGGAGGATGCAAAGAAGCTTCAAGGCGATTTAGACAAGTTGAATGAGAGGGCAAATCATAGAATAGTAGAATCATAGAATCATAGAAGTTACAACATGGAAACAGGCCCTTCGGCCCAACATGTCCATGTCGCCCAGTTTATACCACTAAGCTAGTCCCAATTGCCTGCACTTGGCCCATATCCCTCTATACCCATCTTACCCATGTAACTGTCCAAATGCTTTTTAAAAGACAAAATTGTACCCGCCTCTACTACTGCCTCTGGCAGCTCGTTCCAGACACTCACCACCCTTTGAGTGAAAAAATTGCCCCTCTGGACCCTTTTGTATCTCTCCCTTCTCACCTTAAATCTATGCCCCCTCGTTATAGACTAGCCTACCTTTGTGAAGTTATCCACTTTGGAAGGAAAAATAGAAAAGCAGAGTATTATTTAAATGGTGATAGATTGGGAAATGTTGATGTACAAAGAGACCTGAGTGCCCTTGTACACCAGTCACTGAAAGCAAACATGCAGGTGCAGCAAGCAGTTAGGAAGGCAAATGGTACGTTGGCCTTCATTGCAAGAGGATTTGAGTACAGGAGCAAGGATGTCTTACTGCAGTTGTACAGGGCCTTGGTGAGACCACACGTGGAATATTGTGTGCAGTTTTGGTCTCCTTACCAAAGAAAGGATTTACTTGCCATAGCAGGAGTGCAGCGAATGTTCACTAGACTGATTCCTGGGATGGCGGGATTGTTGTATAAGGAGAGATTGGGTCGACTAGGTCTGTATTCACTTGAGTTTAGAAGAATGAGAGGGAATCTCATTGTATGTATAAAATTCTGACAGGGCTAGACAGACTGGATGCAGGGAAGATGTTCCCCCTGGTTGGGGGGTATAGAATGAGGGGTCACAGTCTCAGGATACGTGATAGGACATTTAGGTCTGAGATGAGGAGAAATTTTTTCACTCAGAGGGTGATGAACCTATGGAATTCTCTACCACAGAAGGCTGCAGAGGCCAAGTCACTGAATATATTTAAGGAGATAGACAGATTTCTGGACACGAAAGGCATCAAGGGGTATGGGGAGAGAGCGGGAATATGGTATTGAGATAGAGTATCAGCCATGATCATATTGAATGGCGGAGCAGGCTCAAAGGGCCAAGTGGCCTACTCCTGCTCCTATTTTCTATGTTTCTATGTTTCTACCTCAACAATTTAAACTTGCTTTCTGCCATTTTCCACAATGGCTACTAGACTTTCAAGTTTTGTTTCAAGTTCAAAAAAGAATCATAGTTTCCAACCTCCACCTTTAAGCAACCATTCTCTGCTACCATGTTGTAAGCTGGATAGCCCAGTGGTGAAGGATAGAATACTGGAGCCTGGTCTTCAGTTGCTTCCAAGCCTTTATTCACAGAACTCCACATTACACACACCACACCCTAGATAAGCTCTCTTATAGATACAAGAGAACTCCAGTTGATACACAGCACCTGAATACTATTAACATCTATCACCAGGGACAGCATGACTAAGCACTTGAACAAGTATCTATTTAATAAAGAGAGTCAGCATGGATTTGTGAAGCGTAGGTAATGTCTGACTAATCTGGTTGAATTTTTTGAGAAGGTTACTCACATGGTGGATAGGGGAGTGTCTATGGATTTTTTTTTTATTCGTTCATGGGATGTGGGCGTCGCTGGCAAGGCCATCATTTATTGCCCAACCCTAATTGCCCTTGAGAAGGTGGTGGTAAGCCACGTTCTTGAACTGCTGCAGTCCGTGCAGTGAGGGTTCTCCCACAGTGCTGTTAGGTAAGGAGTTCCAGAATTTTGACCCAGCGACGATGAAGGAACGGCGATATATTTCCAAGTCGGGATGGTGTGTGACTTGGAGAGGAACATGCAGGTGGTGTTGTTCCAATACACCTGCTGCCCTTGTCCTTCTAGATGGTAGAGGTCGCGGGTTTGGGAGATGCTGTCGAAGAAGCCTTGGTGAGTTGCTGCAGTGCATCCTGTGGATGGTACACTGGAGGTGAAGGGAGAATGAACCATTTATCCTAACTCTCTGTCTTCTATCTCTCAACCAATTACCAATCCATGCCACAAGTGCACTGGAGGTGAAGGGAGTGAATGTTTAGGGTGGTGGATGGGTTGCCAATCAAGCGGGCTGCTTTGTCCTGGATGGTGTTGAGCTTTTTGAGTGTTGTTGGAGCTGCACTCATCCAGGTAAGTGGAGAGTATTCCATCACACTCCTGACTTGTGCCTTGTCAATGGTGGAAAGGCTTTGGGGAGTCAGGAGGTAATTCACTTGCTGCAGAATATCCAGCCTCTGACCTGCTCTTTTAGCCACAGTATTTTTGTGGCTGGTCCAGTTAAGTTTCTGGTCAATGGTGAACCCCAGGATGTTGATGGTGGGGGATTTGGCGATGGTAATGCTGCTGAATGTCCAGGGGAGGTGGTTAGACTCTCTCTTGTTGGAGATGATCATTGCCTGGTACTTGTTTGGCGCGAATGTTACTTGCCACTTATGACCCCAAGCCTGGATGTTGTCCAGGTCTTGCTGCATGCGGGCATGGACTGCTTCATTATTTGAGGGGTTGCGAATGGAACTGAACACTGTGCAATCATCAGCAAACATCCCCATTTCTGACCTTATGATGTAGGGAAGGTCATTGATGAAGCAGCTGAAGATGTTGTCTATATGGACTTCCAGAAGGCATTTGATAAGGTTCCACATATATGATTATGAGCAAAATTGAGAGCAAATGGAATTGGAGGTAACCTTGTGGCATGGTAATTGGTTGAGAGATAGAAGACAGAGAGTTAGGATAAATAGTTCATTCTCTGATTGGCAAGATGTGACAAGTGGTGTTCCCCAGAGATCTGTACTGGATACTCAGCTTTTCACCATGTATATTAATGACTTATTAATTCCTTCAAAGAAGAAAGAGAGAGTTGTATATCCAAGTTTTCAGTTGACAGTAAGTGAGGAGGCACAGTAAATTGTGCTGGAGCAGGAAGTTAGAAAGGGACATAGGCAGCCTAAGTGAGTGGGCAAAACTATGGCAGTTCAATGTGGGGAAGTGTGAGGTCATCCACTTTGGATCTGAGAATGACAAATCAGAATATGTTCTTAATGGTGAGATACTAGGAGCTGTGGAGGAGCAAAGGGATTTGGGTGTCCAGGAATATGAATCACTAAACGTTCTTGCACAGATAATCAAAAGAAATCAAAAAAGCTGATGGAATAATGGCCTTTATCTCAAGGGGGTTGAAATTCAAAAGCGAGGAAGTGATGCTTCAGTTTTATGGAGCTTTGGTCAAACCCCATCTGGAGTACCATGTTCAGTTTGGGACACCAAACCGTAGGAAAAATGATATTGACCTTGGAAGGTATACAGCATAGATTCACCAGAATTATACCAGGGCATAAAAGGTTAAATTACGAGGACAAGTTGCATAAACTTGACTTGTTCCCTTTGAGTTTAGAAGGTTGAAAGGAGATCTAATAGAGCTATTTAAAATGATTAAGATATTTGATAGGCTAGATGCAGAGAAATTATTTCCTCTGGTGGAGAACCCAGAACAAAATGGCATAATCTTAAAATTAGAGCTTGGCCATTTAGAAGTGAAATCAGGATGCACATTTCACACAAAGGGTAGTGGAAATCTGAAACTCACTCACTCAAAAGACTGTGTATTCTAGGTCAATTGAAATTTTCAAGACTAAGATCAATAAGGTAAGGGTGTCAAGGGATATGGAACGAAGGTGGGTAAATGGAGTAAAGATACACATCAGTCATGATCTAACTGAATGGCTTGACGGGGTAAATGGTCTTCTCCTGTTCCGATGTTCCAGCATTTAACTTCGGTAGGCAGAACAATGCATCTATCAGACCATGACTCAGGATATAAGCCAACAGACAAATTTATTGAACATTAAACTGGAAAACAAACAATACTCAGTACAAACAGCATATTTACAGTTATGACAAACTTTAATAAATTTGAAATATCAAAAATAACAAATATATTTCCTCTTCCCAAAGCCTCAGTATTACATAGGAACATAGAAACAGGAGTAGGCCATTCAGCCTTTCGAGCCTGTTCCGCCATTAAATGAGACACACTTTGCGTGAAGAAGTGTTTCCTAACTTCTCTCCTGAATGGCCTGACTCTGATTTTAAGGTTATGTCTTCTTGTCCTAGACTCCCCCACCAGCGGAAAAAGGTTTTCCCTATTAATCCTATCAATTCCTTTCAAAATCCTTAAAACCTCGATCAAATCACCCCTTAACCTTATATATTCAAAGGAATACATGCCTAGTTTACGTAATCTCTCCTCAACCTAACCCTTGGAGCCCTGGTAACATCCTGGTGAATCTGCCCTGCACTCCTTCCAAAGCCTTTCTAAGGTGTCCAGAAATGTACATGGTATTACAGATATGGTCTAACCAGGGTGTTGTACAGCTGTAGCAAAACTTCCTCCCCATTGTGTTCTTTGGATCTCCACTGTTCTTAATTTTTCACCATTTAAAATTACTTGGATCTATCCTTTTTTGGTCCAAGATGGATGACCTCACACTTGCCTGTGTTGAAATCCATCTGCCACAGTTTTGCCTACTCACTTAATCCATTAATGTCTCATTGTAATTTTATGCTCCCGTCTACTCTACTTACTGTGCAACCAATCTTTATGTCATTGGCAAACTTGGATACATGCTCTCTATTGTGTTGTCTGAGTCATTAATAAATATAGTGAATAGTTCAGGCTCCAGCACAGACACCTGTGGGACACCGCTAGTCACTTCCTTCCAATTTGAGTATGCACCCATTATCCCTACTCTCTGTCGTCTACCGCCTAACCAATCTCCTAACCAAATCAATTTGCCATCAATTCCATAGTGTGGAGATGCCGGTGATGGACTGGAGTGGACAAATGTAAGGAGTCTTACAACACCAGGTTATAGTCCAACAGTTTTATTTGAAATCACAAGCTTTCGGAGGCTTCCTCCTTCGTCAGGTGACGAAGGAGGAAGCCTCCGAAAGCTTGTGATTTCAAATAAAACTGTTGGACTATAACCTGGTGTTGTAAGACTCCTTACATTCAATTCCATAAGCTTTACTTTTAGCTAACAGTCTCTTATGTGGAAACTTAATGAATGCCTTCTGGAAGTCCATATAAACTACATCCATAGACATTCCCCTGTCCACTGCTTTAGTCACTTACTTAAAAAATTCAATTAGGTTCGTTAGACATGACCTACTCATTACAAATCCATGTTGGCTCTCTCGAATCAGCTCACATTTCTCTCAGTGCTCAATCACACTTTCCTTAATTATAGATTCCAATAACTTCCCCACAACAAGTGTTAAACTAACAAGGCTATAATTTCCTCGTTTCTCTCTTTCACCTTTCTTAAATAATGGAGTTATATTTGCAATTTTCCAATCTAAAGGGACAATTCCTGAATCAAGAGAACGTTGGAAGATTATGGCTAAAGCATCTGCAATTTCCTCATCTACTTCCACTCATTGAGTGCATCAGGGATGGATTTCTTGAGCAGTATGTAACTGATCCTACAAGGGGGCAGGCAACCTTGGACCTGGTCCTGTGTAATGAGTCAGGATTAATTAATAATGTCCTAGTTAAGGATCCCCTTGGAACGAGCGACCACAACATGGTTGAATTCCATATCCAATTAGAGGGTGAGAAGGTTGATTCTCAAGCAAGCGTACTGAGCTTGAATAAAGGAGACTATGATGGTATGAGAGCGGAATTGATTAAAGTGGACTGGGAAAATAGATTAAAGGGTAAGACGGTACATGAGCAGTGGTGTTCATTTAGGGAGTTATTTTACAACTTTCAAAATAAATATATTCCACTGAGGAAAAAAGGGTGTAAAAGAAATGACAGCCACCCGTGGCTAAGTAAAGAAATCAAGGATAGTATCCGACTAAAAACAAGGACATATAAGGTAGCCAAACTTAGTGGGAGGATAGAAGATTGGGAATTCTTCAAAAGACAGCAAAAAGTAACTAAAGGATTGATTAAGAAAGGGAAGTTAGATTATGAAAAGAAATTAGCAAAAAATATAAAAACAGATAGCAAGAGTTTCTATAGTTATATAAAAAGAAAAAGGGTGGCTAAGGCAAACATAGGTCCCTTAGAGGATGAGACCGGGAAATTAATGGTGGGAAACATGGAGATGGCAAAAATGCTGAACAAATATTTTGTTTCAGTCTTTACAGTAGAGGACACTAAGAATATCCCAACACTGGACAAACAGGGGACTCTCGGGGGGGAGGAGCTAAATACGATTAAAATCACTCAAGAGATGGTACTCAGTAAAATAATGGGACTCAAGGCGGATAAATCCCCTGGACCTGATGGCTTCCATCCTAGGGTCTTGAGGGAAGTGGCAGTAGGGATTGTGGATGCTTTGGTGATAGTTTTCCAAAATTCCCTGGACTCAGGAGAGGTCCCGGCAGATTGGAAAACTGCTAATGTAACACCGTTATTTAAAAAGGGTAGTAGGCAGAAGGCTGGAAATTATAGGCCAGTTAGCTTAACATCTGTGGTGGGTAAAATTTTGGAGTCTATTATTAAGGAGACAGTAACGGAACATTTAGATAAGCATAATTTAATAGGACAAAGTCAGCATGGCTTTATGAAGGGGAAGTCATGTCTGACAAATTTGCTTGAGTTCTTCGAGGATATAACGTATAGGGTGGATAAAGGGGAACCAGTGGACGTAGTGTATTTAGACTTCCAGAAGGCATTCGACAAGGTGCCACATAAAAGATTATTACTTAAGATAAAAAATCACGGGATTGGGGGTAATATTCTGGCATGGGTGGAGGATTGGTTATCAAACAGGAAGCAAAGAGTTGGGATAAATGGTTCATTTTCGGACTGGCAACCAGTAACCAGTGGTGTTCCACAGGGGTCGGTGCTGGATCCCCAACTCTTTACAATCTATATTAACGATTTGGAGGAGGGGACCGAGTGCAACATATCAAAATTTGCAGATGATACAAAGATGGGAGGGAAAGTAGAGATTGAGGACGACATAAAAAACCTGCAAGGGGATATAGACAGGCTGGGTGAGTGGGCGGAGATTTGGCAGATGCAATATAATATTGGAAAATGTGAGGTTATGCACTTTGGCAGGAAAAATCAGAGAGCAAGTTATTTTCTTAATGGCGAGAGACTGGAAAGTACTGCAGTACAAAGGGATCTGGGGGTCCTAGTGCAAGAAAATCAAAAAGTTGGTATGCAGGTGCAGCAGGTGATCAAGAAAGCCAACGGAATGTTGGCTTTTATTGCTAGGGGGATAGAATATAAAAACAAGGAGGTATTGCTGCAGTTATATAAGGTATTGGTGAGACCGCACCTGGAATACTGCATACAGTTTTGGTCTCCATACTTAAGAAAAGACATACTTGCTCTCGAGGCAGTACAAAGAAGGTTCACTCGGTTAATCCCGGGGATGAGGGGGCGGACATATGAGGAGAGGTTGAGTAGATTGGGACTCTACTCATTGGAGTTCAGAAGAATGAGAGGCGATCTTATTGAAACATATAAGATTGTGAAGGGTCTTGATCGGGTGGATGCAGTAAGGATGTTCCCAAAGATGGGTGAAACTAGAACTAGGGGGCATAATCTTAGAATAAGGGGCTGCTCTTTCAAAACTGAGATGAGGAGAAACTTCTTCACTCAGAGGGTGGTAGGTCTGTGGAATTTGCTGCCCCAGGAAGCTGTGGAAGCTACATCATTAGATAAATTTAAAACAGAAATAGACAGTTTCCTAGAAGTAAAGGGAATTAGGGGTTATGGGGAGCGGGCAGGAAATTGGACATGAAGCTGAGTTCGGATCGGTCAATGCCCTGTGGGTGGCGGAGAGGGCCCAGGGGCTATGTGGCCGGGTCCTGCTCCGACTTCTTGTGTTCTTTAGATTTGTGGTTGGGATCAGATCAGCCATGATCTTATTGAATGGCGGAGCAGGCTCGAGGGGCCAATTGGCCTACTCCTGCTCCAATTTCTTATGTTCTTATGTTCTTATGTTCTTTAAAACCCTGTGGTAGAAACCATCAGGTCCTGGGGATTTGTCAGTCTTTAGTGCCATTATTTTTTCTAATACTGTTTTCTTGCTTATGATAACTTTAGTGAGTTCCAGTCCTTGATTCATTATTAGTTTCCCTGGAATGTCAGGTATATTATTCTCCTCCTCTACTGTGAAGACTGACACAAAGTAATTATTCAACAAGTCTACCATTTCCTTTTTTTAATTTGCAATATCACCCACATCTGTTTTTAAAGGGCCCACATTCCCCTTGACTACCCTTTTCCTTCTAATTATAAGAACTTTGTGTTAACCTTGATATCCCTCGCAAGTTTCTTTTCACAGTCCCTTTTTGCAGCTCTTACTATTTTTTGTCTTCTTTTGCTGTTCTTTATATCTCTCCCAGTCTCCTGGATCTAAATTTTCTTTGAACTTATGTACATTCTTTCCTTTATTTTTACATTATCTCTCACCTCTTTTGTCGGCCAAGGCTGTTTTCTTTGGTAAGTGCTCCTCTTACCCCTTAGGGGTATATATAAGTCCTGAATTAAGATAATTTTTTTTTTGAACACCTTCTGCTGTTCATCTGTAGTTTTACGTGACAACAGTTTTGACCAGTTTGCCGCCATCCGTCTCTGTCTCATCGCCTTAAAGTTAACCTTACCAAAATCTGAAATATTAGTAATTGTGTTAACTTTCTGTTTTTGAAACCTAACATTGAATTTAATCATATTGGCCCAGAAATTGCTTAAAAAAGAATGGTGAGCTTAACAGCGCTCACCATTGTTAGTGGCGAAATTGAGGAGCAAGTTCCATGCACATGCGCAGTCAAACGTGGAAATCTGGAATTTGCTGCTCTTGGTTTGCCAGCGATATGACAGCTTCGAATTAATCATATATCACCGGTTGGAATCAGTGGAAACAATGGACCAGCGCCAACTTGCTCATCTACCCAGCTGGAAAATAACTAATATTGCCACAAAACAGATACGCTGAAAAATACCAGGTCTAAACTAAGTTTTAATAGCGTGGTTAGTCTTAATGACTGCCAAACACTAAAAATTAACTTTTAAAAACGTGGAGTCTCATTACTTCTTATTTTAATAATTCTTAGTCAATAAATTTTTTTAAATTAAAGAATTAAAATATTTTTTTTTACTTTTCCCTTCTGTCACTTTTATTTAATTTGATTATTTCTTACCCTCTCTTTCTTTCACTGTCTATAACTGATTTTACACATGATTTTAGTGTTGTACCTTTCACTTCCTGAATTTTACGTTCCAGCCTGCAGAAACTCTTCGCAGCATGTCAAAAATGTTGCAATCTGATTGGTCGAGGGGAGAAAGTGATCCTCTTGCTTGTCCCATGGGTCCTAGCTTTTCTGGAGTTAATGCTGGGCTCTTCTCCACTTCCTTTTGGAGGAAGTGCACCCAGTAAAGACCGCGGTAAATTAGCAGGTTAGTATACATCAATGGAGCGGCGAGCACTGTTGGTTCACCACTCCAAGCAATTTCTGGGCCAATTATGATCACTGTTAGATAAATGTTCCCTTACTGTTAGATTATTTACTAAGTCTGGCTCATTACTAAATCTAGTATGGCCTGCCCTCTTGTTGGTTCCAGAACATATTGCTCCAGAAAACGATCTTGAATGCACCCAAGATATTTACTACCTTCCTGACTCTTCCCAATCTATATGTAAATTAAAGTCTCCCATTAAAACAACTCAGCTTTTGCTACAAGCCTCTCTAATCTCTGAATTAATACATTCTGTCACTTCATTGCTGCTATCAGGAGACCTGTAGACAACTCCCATTACAATTTTAAGTCCTCTTTTATTCCTCAATTCTAACCATAGAGTCTCCACTGATTGCTTTCCTTTGCCTATATCCTCTCTGACTAATGTTGTAATGGTGTCTTTCATCAATAAGGCTACCTGTCCTCCTCTTCCAGTTGCCCTATCCTTTCTCGAGACTTTATAACCTGGACTATTTAACTCCCAATCATGACCAGTTTGCAACCATGGGCGTCATTTTAGCACCCGCTATCGGGTTCGTTCCTGGCGGGGGGCTCCGAAAATTGGAGAATCCCGGCGCGGGACCGGAGCCCGCCCTGAACCCGCGCACCTCCGGGTTCCCCGCTGATGCGCCGGCGTGCGCGCGCAGACCCCGCTGGTGGGAATCCCGCAGGCAATTAAAGCCAGCGGGGTTCCACTTGAAGGTATTTATTTCGGTATTTCAGGTCATTAACTGACCTGATTAAGGGATTATGTGAGGAGGGGTGGGATTTTAGAGCAAACTGGGACTGTTTCCCATACTGGGGGAAACACTCCCATGTCAAATGGACGTGTTGCAGCTGTCAGCCTGTGGCTCAGGAGAAAACTATCCAGAAATTCCTTCCCCTCCCTTATGTGTCGGAGTGTCTCTAACTCATACTTCAGCTCAAGGACTCTGAGCTGAAGTGTCTCAAGGTAGAGATATTTCCTACAGATGTGGCAATCTGGGATAGTCTCCCAGTCCACAAACTCCCACATATCACAGTCTCAACACGTAGCCTGCACTGCCATTTCTAGCTTTCTATTTATTTATTTATTTACTTGTGAGTACTAATTTATTTCTAGATATAATAGAATTATTTGAGATCTAGATTATATTTAGTCGATGGATTAAGGTTGATTTCAGGTTAATTTGCAACTAATTAGTGTTATTTTTGGTTTATTAACTTCTTTATTTTAGTATCCCCTTAACTACTATTTGTTACTTATGTATACCAGACCTTTATTTAATGCAATTCAGATCCCTTTAATGTTGATATCCTCTATTTAATTAATGTTAATTTTATCCCCTTAGATCTAATTAATTATTCTGATTATTTATTTATATACTTACTTATTCACTGTTGCCCCTTGATTTAAATTACTTAGCACCTCCTTCCCCCCCGCTGCACTTAATTCCCGCTCTCACCAATTTCCTATCATCACACTGTTTAACAAGCCACACCATTTAGCAGATTCAACCAACTCTCATCCAGTTCTGTAATGCAGCTCTGTGCTTTTGCAGATATCCCTCTAATATACCATCAGAAGCATATTAGTTACAATTGGTCAGTCAACTTCCAACCACAATAATTAACACCTAGTCAGGGACCCACTTATAGCTGATTGACTGTTAACTGCCACTGACTTGCAATTTTTAAAAGGTTTTTTAAAGTTAGAAAACTAAGTTAAATTTCAGTTTGCTAACAAGGCACTTTCTGTACTACTCACCCACTACTTATTAGTGATTCCCACTCTCACTAAATCCCCGTCGTCACTCTGTTTAGCGAGCTACTGCATTTAGCAGATTCACCAAACTCTCACCCAGCTCTGTGCTGAGCCTTGAAATGTAGTTGCTTACTTCTTAAATGCCTCGCTGCTACATGGTGTCCTCTGTATCCCCATGTTTCCCAGGGACAAAGGGATATTATAACTGCTTGGAAGTGAAAATGTACTTTGGTGGTGGTACAAATGGGCACTAGTGGTTCAGTTGCTGATTATATATCCCACCTGATTATCCTATCCATTGAAGTCAATGAAAAGAAAAATCGGACGGGGTGTATAATGGGCAGCCGATTCACTACTGCCTTTTTTGCGCCCCCACCGAAGTTCAATTTCACCCCCATCTCTCATAACTAGGTTATATGGCAAACCACTAACAGAATTTAAAATGGCAAATCCCCACACAAATACAGTTACTAAACAAACATGTATTGTACACAGCCCTACAGGATGTTTGTATTTGAATTCAATGGCTTAACCCATTGATCTATTACAAATACTTTGAACAGTTGTTAAATGGATTCCTATCCAAAGACAATGACAGCAATTAACCCACAGACATCAACATCTTCCTGAACTTTGCTACCTCTCTTGTCCTCAAGTGTGTATATTAGTAAGTCTGGGATGTGTATTCTCTACAGCTTGCAGAAACAACTAAGAGTAACAATTTTAACCCTCTGTGTGACCAGCAAGAAAAAATTCAATAAATAACCTAAATTGGTCAAAAATACTTCATTTTTCTTAAAGCAGATTACAGTTTTATTTGAGATTTTGGGCTAGAATATAATTACATAAGAAATAAGAGCAGGAGTAGGCCATGCAGCCCCTCGAGCCTGCACTGTCATTCAGTAAGATCATGGCTGATCTTCGACCTCAACTCCACTTTCCCGCCCGATCCCCATATCCCTTGATTCCCCTAGAGTCCAAATATCTAGCGATCTCAGTCTTGAATATATTCAATGACTGAGCATCCACAGTCCTCTGGGGTAGAGAATTCCAAAGATTCACAACCCTCTGAGTGAAGAAATTTTTCCTCATCTCGGTTCAAAATAGCCGACCCCTTATCTTGAAACTATGACCCCTAGTTCTAGACTCTCCAGCCAGAGGAAACAGCCTCTCAGCATCTACCCTGTCACGTCCTCTAAGAATTTTATGTTTCAATGAGATCACCTCGCATTCTTCTAAACTCCACAGAATATAGGCCCATTCTACATAATCTCTCCTCACAGGATAACCCTCTCATCCCAGGAATCAATCTAGTGAACCTTTGTTGCACCCCTTCTAAGGCATGTATATCCTTCCTTAGGTAAGGAGTTCAAAACTGTACACAGTACTCCAGGCGTGGTATCATCAGAGCCCTATATTATTGTAGC
This sequence comes from Heptranchias perlo, assembly GCF_035084215.1. NCBI lineage: Eukaryota > Metazoa > Chordata > Chondrichthyes > Hexanchiformes > Hexanchidae > Heptranchias > Heptranchias perlo. The sequence goes on from NC_090327.1 coordinate 109,599,438, forward strand.
AAGAACTCCTTACTATTATACTCCAAACCCCTTGCAATAAAGGTTAATATACTATTTGCCTTCTGAATTGCTTGCTGTACCTGCATGTTAACTTTTTGTGATTCGTGTACAGGGACACCCAAATCGTTCTGACTACCAACATTTCTTTGTCTCTCACCTTTTAAAAAATATTCTGCTTTTCTGTTCTTCCTACCAAAGTGCATAATGTCACATTTCCCTACACTATACTCCATCTGCCAACTTCTCGCCCACTCTGTCTATATCCCATTGCAACCACTTTGCATCCTCCTCATAACTTATTTACCCTCGTCAGCAAACTTGGATATATTACATTCAGACCCCTCATTAATATATATTGTAAACAATATATATTGTAAACAGGAAAGCAGGGTTAACATCTTATACATAGGCAGTATTATAATTGAGTATAAACAATAGTCTCTTTGCTTCTTATTACCTTTGTTATTTTCTCACTACTTTTTTAAATCAGAAGATTGTGGGTTCAAACCCCACTCCAGGATTTAAGCAAATGTTCTAGGCTGACACTCCACTGAAATAATCAGTGAGTGCTATATTATCAGAAATGCCATCCTTCTGATGAGATATTAAATTGAATCCCTGTTTGCCTGTTCTTGTGGATCAGATGGACAATTCATGATCCCATGACACTATTTAAAAATTAGCGAGTTCTCCAAGTGACCTGGCGAACATTTTACCCTCAACCAACACCACCAAAATGGATTAACTGGTCATCCACTGAATTGTTGTTTGTAGGATCCTGCTGTATGCAAATTTACTGTTGTATTTGCTTTAAAGTAATAAATTGCATTTTCACTACTTTATGGCATTTCTGAGAAATGCCATAAGACATTATATAAATGCAAGTCTTTCGCTGTCTGCTGTGTTTTTCATTCTTTTCTCCCCATTTTGTTGCGTCTCCAGTTCTTTGGGCCCTCACTCTCCTTTCTCTCCATACTCTGTATTTTTTTAATTCCCTTTTCCCTTCTCAATGTCCAAGTTTCTGTGGTCCAGCTCTAGAAATTGACATAATTTGCATTTTGCAACAAATTGACTGCAGAGGTTTCCCAAAACTCATAGATAATATTCAACTTCCACATTTTCTCTTAGTATCTCTCAGAGCATTTGAAATTTGAAGGTCATGGGTTCAAGCCCCACTGCAGATATTTCAGCACATAATCTAGGTTGATACTTCAGTCCAGTACTATGGGAGTGCTGCACTGTTGGAGGTACTGTCTTTTGTTAAACTGAGGTACAATTTGCCCCTCAGATGGATGTAAAAGATCCCATGGCACTATTTGAAGAAGAGCAGGAATGTTCTCTCAGTTTCCTAGCCAACATTTATCCCTCAACCAACACCATCAAAAATAGGTTATTATCTCACTGCCTTTTTATGGGACCTTCTTTTGTGCAAATCAGGTGCTATGTTTCCCTACATTGCAGCAGTGAATACACTTCAAACGTATTTAAATGGTTGTGAAGTACTTTGGGATATTCTGTTGTGAAACGTGCTATATAAATGCAAGTTGTTTCTTTACTGGGGTAAGATAATATTCAACTTCCACATTTTCCCTTAGTGCCTCTCAGGATATTAGAAGTCCCATGGATTGAGACATTCTCAATGATTTCTTGTCTGCATCTGTATTCAATATGGGAAACCAATAAAAAATGGAAATGCCAAAGAGGTCTAAGCACTGTATTTTATGCCTAATTGAATTATTAAGAATGAATTGAGATGACCATAATTTTTGACATAAACCTAAGAAAAATTAAAAAGTTACAATATTTGCCATATCTCATTTGTATAATTTTAGAGGCAATTGTATCTGCTAAAATATAAGATACTAGACCTTGTATGGAAATCAAATTAAAAGTTTTGTTCACATTTTAAAATTGTAGGACTAAAAATTATTTGTTCTTCTAGCACCAGCATTGTCCAGAATCTATAGCACACAGATGTTATTTGTGCAACGCAATACAATGTAAAATCTGACACAGACACCAAGTTGATTCACATACATCATATAGCTTATGATAGTTGAGACAAGTCTTGGCATTTTTTTAATGCAGAGAAAATGGATAACATGGAGAGATTCCACACCTGATAACAGATGGACGGCAACAAGATACAAGCCTGTAATTGAATTGGGGGTTCTGATGATGTCATAAACCACAAGAGTCAAACTCAAGTGGTTTATAATCCTATCACAAGCTTGGGATTCAATTATTGTCCTGTATCTGCCAGCTAATTTTTACTCTTTATAACATATAACACAGTCTATATTTTCCATGAATAATGTTCTCTTATTAGTCAAATAAAATCAAAACGTTTTAAGGGTAAATTTAGTGAGTTCATGCTCCTGGCATCAAGCACCACAGGGAATTGGGCACAGAGCTCAACCTTTCTGAATCGAGGTGTCCTTGATTTCCCAGCAATAGATTTTAATCACTGGAAAATCGGAAGTGCTGTGAATAGGGCACACTGACCTCCACATCTGATTATCCAATTGTGATCCCTTAAATAAGGCTTTCCATCAGGAGTATAGTCTCCCTTAATTCACCCTTTACAATTTATTTTGAGAATTGAATACAAAGTCCCTACTTTACTGATGAATTTAGGAATATGAATAGTTATTTCCAGAAGACATAGATGAAGGAGCATTAGAGATGAGAGTGATTGCAGACCTAAATGTATTACAGCATAACGTGACAGTACCATAGTAATAGCATCAAGGGAGGGAGATTCGATCACAAAGCACAAGAAATATAGTAAGCAATAAATAACTATAACATATTTGAAAGGTTCAAATGGCAATACAAATGGTGAGGGTGATGTATAAGCAATTTAAGGAAGTCATCCAACCTCAAGATTCAGTAACGACCTTAAAATCATTCCCTTTTTGTCTCTTCTAATTATTTTGATGATATTAGAGGGCTAGACTTTCCTGCTTTTTTCAAAAAAATGGGAAAAAAATACCAATTTTCCCATCACATTTTACAAGCTGTTAACTAAATTGCAGGAACACACGGGGATAGATATTTAACTTGCTGCCCGGGCATAAAACCAGCATTACGGATCATCCGCCTGTTATAGAAACCACCCGATTTTCATTTCCATGGAAATTAAATTTGAGCCGTTTCTATACAAGGTGGCCAATCTACAACACCGGTTTTATGCCGGGCGATAAACTGAAAAACTACGCCAGTGTCTTGAAATGTGTGCTTCCTAAGAATGTGATTAAATTAGCAAAAATGTAAGATAGCTGCAGATCATGATGCGTCTGCAGTAATGCTTCTTGAGGAGCTAATGTGCCATTTACCAAACATAATTGTCAAAAACTTTGTTAATCCAATTGTAGCATGTGCAATATTTGTGAATAATGGCTGAATGAAAGTTGAGAAAAGCATAATTTACTGATCAAACCCTACACATAGCAGTAACCAGTGTAATAGAGCACCATTTTTTTGTGTGTGGAGGTGGATTGCACCCAAATATACAAAAGAGAAAACAAGCATGCAATCTGACACTAAAACAAAATGAATGCTAGTTTAACTATTTGAAGGACCTGGCAGGAGATCCAGAAAAGGTTGCATGACTTAAAATGCATCAAGAATATTATTGTAAAGTAACAGCCGTGAAGGAATGTAATAGTCCTTAAAGATACATGCAAATGCAGGGAAATGTCAGCAAGATTTGAGAAAGTGGGATAATAACATGGAAATAGCAGGGTTGCACAAATAGATTATACATGCCATAATGGAAGAAGGAATACACAACAAAAAGGAATTTCTGCAGACCTAATCATCCTGTCTGAATCCCCACTGCTTTTATGTTTAAAGGCAAAAGTGGCACATAACAGGACAGTGCAGCATTCTACAGGTGGAGGACCATATGGCAGGAAATAACTCACTACAGATCAACAACCAATAGTTTAGGAAGAAGAGCTTGGAAGGCATTAGAACACAGAAGACTGAAGGTTACATAGAACTATTGGTATACACCATATTAATCTTATATTCTATGGTTTGCACAATATGTTACGTCAATACGCCCATACACACAATTGTGCACAAGCACAAAATAGTGCCTGTAATGACAATACATTGTCCGAATAGATAAGTATACTCATGTGTCCCATCTGCTTTCTTCACAGAGCAAACAGGACACAGTGGTTCACCTGATATAACTGAAGACCTTGGAGCACCAACAGAGACCACTTGGAGCACCAACAGTTAACGCCTCCATTTGAACACACTCCAGCATGGAATAAGGTCATAATGACTTTAAGAAGGAAATACAGGTTAGAAAAGGGGGTAGCAGAGATGGGATTGATGAGAGGTGAGTTGGTATAGGCCAGAGGTCTGGCATATTAAATGCCCTGAATTGCATGGTGATGCAGACCATAATGGGCCTATTAGAAGGCTGTTAGATCACAGGATGCATGTTAAAGTTATTTGGTATGTTTAAGTTAGATCAAGCTTGTTACCATTTAGTCTGCTAATAAGCGCATGGCAACATAAGTGGCATTTGCATTGGAAACTTCAGTTATGCAGATCATACACATGTCACTCATCAATGTTCTCACTGCTGTGATGGAAGCTTTGGGGTTGAAATTCCAAGAAGCAGTCATAGCCAACTTAACCTTGCTTGGAAAATGTTACAAGAAAATATGAGAGTGGGATTCTAAAACTTCACAAATATCTACTATTCTATCCTCATAAAGGTCCGTGGACGTTATAAGGATGCCCTTCAGTCCTGATGCAGGAGCAACTAGTTGCCACTATTGTCAGTTGAGTCAGTTCTGTGACATTATGTAGCCTTGCAAAAATGATAGCTAGTACTGTCTCTGAAAGCAATGAACTCACAGTAACTCCAGCAAAGGAGATCCTGCCATTGATACAGATCCATCATAGTTAGTCGCAGAAACGAGTAGCAGATCTTATGTATCCCAGATGACAATGTAGAATGTACCAGTGCTATTCCCTCACCAAGGGAGCAGTTAGTGGTTGAGCACATTCACAAGCAACACAGAAAATGATACATAAGCAACAAATATGGTGACAAACCTTAATAACCAGATATACTATAAGCACACAGAATATGATATTTGGGGTAGAAATAAGTCCAAGCCCATTTTCGGATGAGTCAAGTGCCCATTGCTCTCTCTAGCTCCTATGATGCCCTTTCCTTTTTATCCTGCTGCACACCGAGATGCCCATCAATAGCCTATCATGCTTTGTGGTAGAAAATCCATTTATGTTTTTCTCTTCTGTCACCATGGTGGCAGTGCTTTGAAATCATAGCCATTATTAAGCTCATTAATTCCAGATCTGACTTGGAGTTCAATACTCCCTTTTCAATTTTCTCTCAAGTTCCTCATGATTTATCTTAACAAGGCTTAACATTCAAAATCTGCTTCTTCTCTCACTTTTTATTAATTTTCATAAACCCATTTTTTGATCGAAGCAATCTTGGAGTAGCACTAAGCAGCAAGAGTGTTTTTGACCAGAAGTTCATTACTGTTTACATGTATCTAATTTTCAATAAAATTACCAAACACAGGAAGGTATTACCCTTGCTATGCAACTGCTAACAGGAAAATTCATTGATTATTATATATCAAGGTGTCAGCCTTATCATCAAGGTGTTCAACCTTGGCTCAGTGGCAGCACTTTTGCCTCTGACTCAGAAGGTTGTGGGGTCAAGTCTCACTCCAAGAGACATAATCTAAGCTGATATTTCAGTGCAGGATTGAGGTGGTGTCTTTTGGATGAGATGTTAAACTGTGGCCCCATCTGCCTTCTCAGGTGGATGTAAAAGATCCCATGGCACTAATGTGGAGTTTAAAAGGGGTACAGGAACGGAGAGACCTGGGGGTGTATGTACACAAATCTTTGAAGGTGGCAGGACAAGTTGAGAAGGCTGTTAAAAAAGCATATGGGATTCTGGGTTTTATTATTAGAAGCATAGAGTCCAAAGCAAGGAAGTTATGCTAAACCTTTATAAAACACTGGTTAGGCCTCTGCTGGAGTACCGTGTTCAATTCTGGGCAGCACACTTTAGGAAGAATGTCAAGGCCTTAGAGAGGGCGCAGAAGAGATTTACTAGAATTTTGCCAGAGATGAGGGACTTCAGTTATGTGGAGAGATTGGAGAAGCTGGGACTCCTTAGAGCAGAGAAGGTTAAGGGGAGATTTGATAGAGGTGTTCAAAATTATGAACAGTTTTGACAGAGTAAATAAGGAGAAACTGTTTCCAGTGGCAGAAGGGTCAGTAACCAGAGGATGTAGATTTAAGGTGATTGGCAAAAGAACCAAAGGCGAGATGAGGAAAATTTTTTTTACACAGAGTTGTTATGATCTGGAATGCACAGCCTGAAAGGGTGATGATACTATGAGTTCTCTACAGTATCTTGGTTAATATTTATCCCTCAACCAACATCTAAAACAGATTATCTAGTCATTATCTCACTGTGGTTCATGGGACCTCACTGTGTGCAAATTGGCTGCTGCATTTCCTCCATTACAACAGTGACTACATTTCAAAAATACTTCATTGGCTGTAAAGCGCTTTGGGACATTATGAATTGTGTTTTAATAATGCAAGGTCTTCTATATATAATGAATATACAATATGATATATTTTATATATAATTATATTATATATAAAATTAATATATACATTATAAATATTATATATATATTTATAGACTATTTTCTTAATATTTCATGTTTCTTTGACTTAGCACAGCCTGTTCTGCTACATGGCATCACAAATGACATTGGGGCATTATATTCCCCTGAGTGGGGGATAGAGACCATCAGCATCAGGTTTGCTATTAATAAATCTGCCTGCGCTTCAGATGTGAAATTTTCCCTCTGCACCAGAAATGAAAAATGGAATTAAGTTAATGACCAAGAAGAAAGCGATCTGCACTGCAAAAGTGGGAGTATTTTCTTCAGCTGCACTGAGGTAACACGTGGGAGTAGTGAGTCGTCATTTTGCCTTCACAATAAACATACCACTTTAAAATAAAATAAGCATTGACTGCTTGGCTGGAGTTCTGTCCCACAGAACAATTGAAGATTTTAGTAAATTAGTTGGAGGGTAGATTTCTCAAGTAGCACCAGTGTCAGAGCTAATTTCTGTTTTATTCTACTCATTTCCAACTATATGAAACAAATTTGCATCAGGTATTATACCTGTAACCCTCTTCACTATCACCCAGCTACCACTACCTACTCTTTCTCTATTAAACAACCACCATTACCCTCCCACCCCTTCTATACCACCCAACATACATGAACCCTTCTTCTTTGTGCCTGGGAACCATTCTTAACTGCTGGTATTCTGTTCAAGGTGGGGGGGTGGGTGATAAAACCCAACAGTGTGGGACAGAGTCATGCAAACTAAAAAAGTCCCTTGTTTTTATCCCTGTCTGCTGAACTCTGCTATAGTGGCAGCAGAATAGCTACAATTGGAGACGCTAGGCTGAGGAGGAAGAAAAATAATTCAAGGTTCCCACTGCTGACCGTCATCTAATAATTCCTATTGAAATGCTCGTCAGGTGAGGTAAGAATCGGGCTTGACTGTGATACTTTCCATCCTCTCTCCTCATGGTCAAAAATGCCTACTGACACTTACCGTTAGATAGAGGTGTTCAAAATTATGAACAGTTTTGTCAGAGTAAATAAGGAGAAACTGTTTCCAGTGGCAGAAGAATCAGTAACCAGAGGACACAGATTTAAGGTGATTGGCAAAAGAACCAGAGGCAACATGAGGAAACATTGAAGAATAGCCAATCGGCTAAAGCTTTGATCAAGTTGAATCATAACCCAGCATTAGCTTTCAGGAGAGGAGGGGGGAAAGTGGGAAAAAGATGGTAAGGAAAACCCAATATGAGGCCATTTCCGGCATTATCTTCAAGGGGGAGTTCAAGTCAGATATTTGAAGATTGTCGATAAGCTTTTTAAAAAAAGACTGTGATGAACTTCAACGGTCATTATTGTGTGTTTGGGTGGAACAACAAATTATGATATCTCACAAATCACACTATCCAGCTACTGTACAAATATTTCAATGTACAAAAATGGATGTCTGCATTTTGTAGTGACAGTGAAAGGAGAAGTGAAGTGGGAAATGACATCAATTGACTGATGTACCTTGAAGAAACAAAATAGATGAGCGTGTGATTAATGATGTAGATTTTGAAATGCAAATTCCAAATATATCTGTCTATGAGTCATATTGTATCTCTAAACTGAAACTGGTAACAGCCATAACTAGTTCACTTGCATGATTGTAATTTGGTGAAGTATTAGAAGCCCACCGCCAAAATATTTTATACATTCCTGAAATCAATTTATATCGTAGTCTCACTGATATAGCACATAATGTACTAATGTTCTATGCCATGGAAAGGTAAGGCCCATGAGTTCCTTTGGATTTCTCACACAGTGAGTTGTTAATCTTATTCAGGCCAACTAGCAATGTTCCAAACAGAAGTGAGGGAACATAAAATAAAGGCCTGGTCAACATGAATAGCTCTTGTGGCTTCTTAGCAGCTGACAATGAAGTAACTTTGGGCAGAACAGGACCTAAGAACAGAAAAGTCTGCCCGCCAGATGGATTGAGAAATGATGCATTTGATGGGAGGAAACATTAAGAATTTGGAGAAAGTATAAATAAAAATGTGGAGAAAAGTCTTAACTAAAAATTAGAAAAATTAAGCAAAACAGTTCCCTAATAGACTCAGCCTCAATGAATGCAAAATTCACCACTTTGAACTTTTATTTTGATTAAATATACCATGAAAAGATATTATCCATCAGAATTCAGGCCTAGAAATTACCGTTCTTCAATTAGCATATGAATACAAAATTAACTTCAATGGAAATAAAAATCAGGAGAGATGTGAAAAGGGCTGCAAATTTGCTTTCACCACTTTTACACTATCGTACAAAGTCATAATCTACCCAAAGGTGTTTAAAATAAGAAGGTAATGTCTTTGTTAAAATAAGGGACAGAGCAATCTCACGTGAATGTATTAAGTGTTTGTATGCTAATATGGCAAACATAATTTATAGGCTATAGTGTAACAATAAGTAAATTCACTACAGTCTGAGTGCTTAAACTGTAGCCAATATGTTAATCGTCAGAAGCACCATACAGGACCACATGTAGTCTGGTGCCAAACCACATTTTTTATTTTATATACGAGGTGATGTCACAAATGTTTTATATATTAAAAAGCACTATGTCTATATTATTAAAATCACTTGCTTCCTGTCCACAATCCTCACTTCCTGTGCCACAATTTTAGGTCACGTTTTTGTGTCAACATTTACCATTGTAAAATGCTCTATCAACATTTTCTATTCAATTTTGCTATGTCAACTGTCATAACATAGTTTCAGGCTCAGGCCACTAGGTGGCTCTGTGGAATGACTTTCTGAAACCCCTCTCCCAACTTTGTTGCCAGCTTGTACATAAAAATAAACCTTATATTCATCAATTGACTGTGGGCAGTGTCATAGGCGATTTACCAGTCCACATGGAAAATGTTGGGCAAAACTTTATTATGTGTTGCAAAGGACCTGATATGATGATTAAATCATCAAAAGGCATTAAAAGTTAAGTCAGTATTATTAATGATATTGTGATGAAAATAATACTTGTTTCTTCTGCCCTCCCCAAAATATCTTTCTTCAGCAATTTTGATGAAAATGACGCCCTTTTAAATTGCATCCAATCAGTACTTCAATCACATGAACTGTCTGTGGTTTCCTTGTTTTTTTTCTTTATCCACTCTATATGATATGACTCCCATTAATAGTACTGAGCAAATCAACAACAACCAATTAGACTGGTTATCTTTTGTACCTGGAGGGAGCTTACTTATAAAGATGTTGCCCACCTAGTGTGTGGCATTAAATAAATCTTATTTAAATATAGTAATAGTAAATTCATTTGTTTTTTTTAGTCTAAATATTAGTTAGCCTCTGCTCACAATTCTCCTGTTAATTCCAATTTGATACACAGCTTTTCAGAGAGTCAGCCTGGAAGAGGTACCATTGGTAATGCACTACGCATTCTCAGTGACACACAAGCCCACCTTGATGTAGCAAGGGTTGGGGTGAAACCTTTTGTTTCTTTTTATGGAACTATTGTGTACTATCTGGTACAATGAGACACCAGTGGAAATCGCTGATATTAACCCACATTCATACACCAGCAATAAGAGAATTACTGTTGAATAATATGTTTTATGCCAAAACTAAAGATTTGATTGAACTTAACAGCATAAGTGTTAAATAAATGGATTATTAAAAGTTCTGGCGTGCAGGAGATCTAGTCTATTGCTTTCACTCATGGATGATATAAAAGCACAAAGAAATAAAGAATGAGAAAATGCCCATCAGCTTATTAACCTCCCTCCATCCTCATGCAGAGTCCAGCCACTACACTGTCTGTAATCATATCCAAATATCCTTTAATGGTACCTTTAACAGATACTGATACAACTCTCTTATCCTAACAGCATCAGTCCCTATCCAGCATAGTAAGAACTAACATTATATTCAGTATGTCTATTCTGTATCAGTGAGGAATAAAACAGAATCTTTCAATTATAAAAAGGAAAGTATACTTCTTTTTTTAACTAACATTTATTCATAAATGATGCATTTATCAATTTTCCATTACAACATCAATTAAAATGTTCTTGATGTGCCAAATATTATTTGCACGCATGCAACATTATTGACAAGAGGTAAAGACTGTAATATCTGCTTAATTCCAGTTACCATTATTCCGATGAGAAAATAAATTCCTAATTACCTGGTATAAAGTTGTATCTTGCCAAGAATCCAATAGATTCGAGCTCACCGTCAGCAAAAAATTTAATCCATAAAAATCTGCCAGATGATGTTATAAAAGGTGGAATTTTCTGACCACAGTAACGTCCAATTTCGGTAGAAAACCCAAAAGGTCCATCCCGCACCTCCATGTGGTCAAATTTGCATTCCCAAGAAGGTTCTATGGAGTACTTTTCATCAAAGTAAAGTTCAATGCTTTGTCTTGGAGCAGCTAAACAGTGATATTAAACAATTAGTTCCCAGATAATAAATATATTAATAGTTGGCATAGTGTGTTACAGGGGTGTAGCATTTGAACGAGGGGGGTGGTTTTGGATGGTATAAAACATGACATGAAGCCCAACTCAGGGCATATAGTGTCATCTGAGCCTCGAGTGTGATGCAAACTTGTAGCACATGATGTAAGCATAGTATTTTTAAAAATAATACACGCCAATATAACATAAACTAATATATTATAAATAATATACACTATTGTTACTTGCTGCTTTTACATGTTCTAAATAGTTCCTACATTTATCTCATGTTACATCAAGATGATGATCTCCTGTCAATGATAAATCCATGACATGGATGAAATATGGGAGGCTGTTATTACTACCTTAGATAAAATATATTAAGTATACAATATGATTAGATAAAAGCTGGACATATTTAATTTTTTTTCATTCTCAAAGAAAAGCTGATTGCACTCAACTTCTCAAAATCCCAGTAAAGACATTGGAAAATAAACATTTTAAGAGCTATAAGGATTTTTAAAATTATGTTCCATGGTTTAAGAATATATTACATTGTATTTACAATAGAACAATTAATAATACCTAAATAATGCAAAAATGTATTAGCTGGGTACACTTCAGCAAATCCCATCATTTTTAATTTAAGGTTTAAACCTTGCCTCACTGTAGAAATAAATGGACTTATTCAAAACAAAAACAAAGTTGTTTGACCTTTGCTCCTTTTGCTTCAAGGAGCAAAGGTCAAACAACTTATGAGAAATCTCTGGATAACAATCTGTATATTCTCATAATTTTTACTACAGCCTGTATTGTCAGCAATGCCCCTTGTTCATACCTTCAATGATGTATATGCACTCTCTGTCAGGAGGGTACCTGTTTGGATAATTGGGAGACGTGAAGAAGCCACCATCCGGATTCTTGATCCAGGTGCCACATTGCACTGACTCTGAAGAGGTTGGTTTGTCTGTAAACAGATCAGATTCAGCCTGTAACCGCTGCTCAGTAAAACCAAGTCCGACTTATTTGCTACTTAAAACACTAATGGATCTCCCATATTTTGATCATTGGCTGAAGAAGAGGTTGGGACAGATATCTGGCAGGGCCAGGTGTGGGGCGATGTGGGTGGAGGGTAAAGGCTAGCACAGAGGCTTAGGGTGAGGGTGGGTTCGATGTTGAGCTTTAGACTGTGCAGCTAACAACTCGATTGTTTTACAAAAGAAAGAAGCCAACATTTTTTAAAAAGTTAAACCCAGGTACTGAGCACAGGTGGGTCTGGGGTGGGGGAGTGAGAACACAGGTGGACCTGGAAATAAAGTATGGGCTGAGACAGATGTGGAACAGGGGAAGGAAAGAAAGAAAGAACTTAACATGTCCTAAGGAAGTTCCAAAGTATTATATAACCAATTAATTACTTTTTGAAGCGCAGTCAAGCAAATACAGAAATAAATTTCCACCCAGCAAGGTCCATTAAACAGTAAATGAATGTAAGATCGGGCAATCTGATTTTGGTGGAGTTGAATGAGGGAACAATGTTGGCCAGGACACTGGGAAAGCTCTTTGGCGGACACCAGGAAAGGGAAGGCTCATTATAGGAAGTCTAAGGCTCATGGAAAGACTTGGGGTCTCTGCATCAACATAATGTAAGTGAGATTGCAGATTTGTGCAGGTAATCTGTGCGCCATTTTATTCATAGGATCATGGTAATTAACTTACCTCAAAATTCATAATATTTAAAGCAATGCTATTATCGGAAGCTTTCCTCTCAGTCTGTATGTGAATTGGGAGTGTCTGGGTGGCAATATCGCAGAGAAATTATTATTGCCGTAATGAGATTGGGCAGAGATTTTGCTGCAATGAGACTGGCAGAAATTGTCGATGGAATATGATTGGGAGAAAGTGAAAATTGGGAACAATAGTTTGGAAAATATGAATGGGGATAAGGAAAGTGGAAAATAACCAATTAGAGGTTTAACCAATGAGGAAGAAGAAAAGTGAGTTTCAGGATGAAGAGTTTTAACATAGACAACAGATACAAGAAATGTTATTATAAAAATAAAACATATGGCTATCCTTCCCCTCCCCCACCCTGAATATCTATGTCTACTCTGGCACACAGTAAACTGCAGTGTTTGCTTTAATGCAGTAACTATACTGGGCAAAGCATTGCAGAAATGTTTTAACCATTTCAAACTATGATTCACTTTAATGTTTGACAGATGACTGCAGTAAACTCTGAAAAAAAAGTGACATTATCTGCTGCCAGTGATTACAATCAGATAATTAAAATAGCAGGAAGCAAACGTGATTATGAAAGAAAGGGCACTGTGATAAATGTTACCTGATATCTTTTTTGTTGACACACACAGTCCTAGCAGGATGAGACTTGATACTACTGCAAGAGGAGAAAGAAAAAAAACATTTATCACAGGGATTTTTTTGTTTTGTATTAGCATGGTGAAATAGCCATTAATAGCTATTAGCTAGAAGTAAAGTTCAAGGAAATTATTAAATACAGCTGGCAGAAGTTCATGTACTTTTTCTACCACCTTTTTAAATGATGTCTCACCTATCATTGGTAATACAGTAATTATATTTAGTATCCATGAAAATGATAGATTTTACATACTCATATCCATCCACTCAGAAACGTCTCCTGTCTACAAATAAATAAATATACACACACAAACCTGCTTATTTTGCCCACATCTATTTTTGCTTACAGACTGTATGCATTGGCTATTACATAGCCAGAAACTAATAATAATAATCATCCACAATAGTTGTAGTTCATAGCTTGCTCTGGAGCTTTCAAAAGATCTTCGACAATTGCTGAGAGTTTCGAAGCAAATGGAATTTAAGAAGTTGATCTTGTGTAGTCAAATTTAATACCGTGAAGAAATATAGTAATAAATCGATGGCTACATAGTTGGGAAGTAAAAGAAAACTAAACTGACAGTGCAAGTAAACGCTCTTGTGGGAGACAGTTATCTCAGTGACAACTGGTAAATCAAGGACTGCCTTAAATAACCCTCTGTTCTCTTCTCTTCCCTCTCGCTCCCCCCTACACCACCCTCCCCCCCCCCCCTCTCCCCACCACCATGTCATTCCCGATGCTACCTTCATCTGGTCTGTATTATCTAACACTCAGTTGATTCCTTACTATAGATCTATCACCAAAGACCCACAACCATCCAAATCATGACAGTCAACACCATCTCCTGAAATTGCATAGGTAGAACTTACCGTGAAGCAATCTGAGCCGATGCCCATGTACCATGTCTGATTCTTATGCAAGGGGCTCCAATCCAAACTAATTCCATTTAAGCAATGCGTGGCTGACAGGGTGACGAAAGATGGATGGATGGATTCAGGAACAAAGCTGGTAACACAAGATCATCCACATCCCAACTCGGTTTAGAACACTATATATGTAAATGTATGTATGTGTATGTATATATATATGTGTATATATGTGTGTATGTATTCTCAAAACTCAACCAAAACTAATCACCAGCAGTTTCGCACAGAGCCCCAGGCTGATCAGAATATTCCCATGATTTCCACACAAACGTTGCCACGATCCCTTGCTTCTTTTGATGCATTAAAGGGATTAATAGGTCCGTCATCAGCCCTCTCTGAGCGCTCCACCTTTGCAATCTTCTGGGAGAAGCCGTACAAAAGGAGAATTACTCCTCCTTCAAACCGTATTGAACAAAATCCTTAAAAACGAACAGATCCATTTATAAATCACGAATAATCGGGCATCAAAAGGTTTTGTTTCAACTTGAACTAATCCCCCCCCCCCTTGAAATCGCTCTTGCTCGTACACAGATAGCTCTTTTTTCCTCCCTCTTTTCTTTTGTTGGACGTGTTTTGCATTAGACTTCGACTTCTCTCTCTCTCCCTGGCCTACGACAATCCAACCGAACCGAGATCTCTCTCTCCAACATCCGTGTTGCGGGTGCAGAAATAATAAAACAAAAGTTCATCCCTTTAATCCAGTGGCACCGAGAGCTCTGATCGCGGATCGGAAAGTGATTCGGTCACATGACAGTGAATTCAATATTAAATATAGGCAATTGATAGAAATCTGGCAACATCAACAATAACAAAACAAGTCGTCAAAGATCACCCAGCTGTAAAACCCAGGGGGGGGGGAGGATGAGGCACCGAGTCATAGCACAGCCAGGTCCAGATGTAAAGGTAGGATTGGAGAACAGATAAAGGGGAGAGATGACAAGACGCCCGGACACCAGTAACTTGCTGCAGTCAAAATACTGTACATCTGCAGCCAAGGAACATGGCGGGATCCTCAGCAACTGCAAATGATTTTTTTTTTTAAATTTATGATTCAGACGCGCAGTGCTCACGCCGAACTCCCTCTCTCTAGACAGCAGAAGGCTGGGCAATGAATCGCCCGAGACAACAGGGCTTTCCTTATCATTTTAACCGAGCCTCAAGTTGCAAGATTTTGTGACTCCCCGAAGCTGCAGACTCTATCCAACTCCCCCACTCACTGCGTTAAATATTCAGATTAGTGCAAAAGAAATGTTCCCATCCAGTCAAGTCCCCTCATCAATGCACAGTCACATCAACGGTGCCGCGCACTCACAAGTCATTCTTCTCATCAGCGAGTAAACTGCAGCTATTCCAAATCAAAATAAACTTCTTGCTTTGATATATACACATCCACCCACTGGACAATATTTTTTTACTCTCTCTGAGGGATCCGGTTAAAGAAAAACACAGTCCGCATCTAAACAGATCTCCGCCTGGTTAAATTGAAGGTGCAACTGTAGAGTAAAATATTCGTTTTAGGAATGGGTTGGACTGAATTGTCTCTTGCCTTCTGATTTACTTATGCGTGTATAATATATAGACATGCACGCATATATATATGTATTATTTTTACACATATAAATACGTACATACATATATATATATATAATCATTATATGTGTGCGTATGTCCTGTCTTGTAGTGCATCGTTGGAAGAGCACGCTTGGTACTGTCTGATCTCTAACTGATTTTCGGGTCTGGGTCTAAACAATTCCATCTTTCGCTCCTCTGGCGGTCAGAGTGTTTCACCATTTCACTGCGGTGAAAGCAACTCCATCATCCTGTGTAAAAAAAACCCGATAGGGTGGGGGTAGGGTGAAGGACGAAGTAAGTGCCGATGAGATGATATTTTCTGTTGTATTTAATGTTGATTTACAGGATAACTTCTTGTTCGAAACCGAGGCACGAACGCTCCGCAGAAAACACAGTTGCAACTTTTCGTTATTCCTTCATCGATCTCTAGCGGAAAGTACCCAGATTTTTTAAAAAAGTGAAACCATCTTCCTCATCCTACATTGCTTCACTATTGCTTTAAGTTAAAAACAAGCACCGAAAGTTCACCTGTAGTTGCCCCTATCTTTTGATATCATCATTTTTGATGCAGTGTGCACATGGAAGTATAGGTGACACCCTTCATACATCGTAAGGTAATTGGTTTCAGCGGAAATTGCGCAGGCTCTTGGTGTAATTCTTCTGGCTGAATGCAACCCAGGTACCAGCTATAAAGGTAGGAGCATTGGGTCTGAGGCATCAATCTGGAGCCTATCCGTTCAATTAACCTCATCTTTCCTCCACTGACTGATATTTTAAAGGTGCTTGCGATGTTTATATATGAATAAAAACATTCTGAATGTCTTGATGTGACAGTTTACACTAGTGCACGGTTACTGGCAAAAAGACTTATGGAAAATATGTGCAAAATAAAGATGTTTGGAGGAAGATCAACATTAATCTATAATTATCAGCATTATCTCTCTTGTTTACATGTTATCGGCAAGACACCGCCATTAGTTACTGAGGTTGTATCGTGCAGTACAGATAGCAACTCTTCGTGCTTTCTTACAACACTAGACGAACTACAGCTTGCCATTCCAGGGCATGTCTGTATTGTACACATCTTACAATCACCCACACCAGCTTATCAATAAATTAACACTGTAGGTACCGCATCATGCAACAATGAGGTTCACCATGTCACTGTAGTCAGGCATGAAAGCAATGCATCATAAGCACACCCCTTGTGGTACTGGACTAATAACCCCGAGGTCGTGAGTTCAAATCCCACCATGACATAAATTTCGTGATTTGTGGGATAGCACCAGAAAAATGACCATGAAAGCTGCTAGGTTTTTGTAAAACCCCAGTTGGTTCACTGATATCCCAAACTGGTTCCATTCCCTCTTAAGTGGACCACAAACAACCCTACAAAACAAGAGAGAGAACTAATAGGTGGACTCGGGCAATCCCAGTCTCTCCACCATCAGCAAGTCAGGGGTGTGATGGAATACTTATTGCCTGCTTGGAATAGCAAGGCTGCAACAACACTCAAGAAGATTGACACCATCCAGGACAGAGGATCTACTGGACTTAATATGCACCCCGTTGACTATGGCTGTAGTATGTACAATCTACAGGATGCATTGCAGCAACTCACCAAACTTACCTTCTAGCCCTGTAACTTCTGCCAGTGAAAAAGGAAACAATGGCACCTGGAAGTTCCCCCTCCAAGTCACACACTATCCTGACTTGGACATATATCATCACTGCATTAAAATCCTGGAACTCATTATCCAACACGATCATGGTTGCACCACTAGGACTGCAGCCATTCATGAGGGCCCCTTTCTATGGGCAACTCGGGGTGGTCAATAACTATGGCCTTGCCAGCATCCAGAGACAATTTTTTAAAAATGTCATGATGTATAGTAGGGGCTTACAGTGATCCAATACTGTAGGCAATGTATTATATGCATACAGTCATGATATATGCCCATGTACAGTGATCTGCTACAATAGGTAATCTATTATACCCACAGTACTGTCATGATGTATACCTGAGTGCAGTGGTCTGATACTGTAGGTGATATAGAAAGAAAGAAAGAACTTGCATTTATATAGCCCATTTCATGATCTCAGGACATCCCAAAGTACTATACAGCCAATTAACTACTTTTTGAAGTGACAGCCAATTTGCGCACAGCAAGGTCCCACGAACAGCAATGAGATAATGACCAGATAATCTGTTCTAGTGATATTGGTTGATGGATAAATATTAGCAAGGGCGCTGGGAGAAGTCCTTTGCTCATCTTTGAATAGTGCCATGGGATCTTTGACAACCACCTGAGAGGGCAAACAGGGCCTCGGTTCAACGTTTCATCCGAAAGACTGTATCTCCGACAATGCAGCACTCCCTCAATATTGTACCGAAATGTCAGCCTAAATTATATGCTGAGTCAGAACCCACAACATTCTGGCTCAAAGGTGAGAGTGCAAACACTAAGCCATGGCTGACACTGACAGGGCTGTACCATGTATATATTATATTATATGCATGGTACAGTACTGATACGTACAGGGATATGATACAAGAAGTTAATATATTATATACATAGCAGTCGTGTAATAGTGTGAGTAACTTATTACATGGTACAGTTATGTATATTGAGGTACATTGGTGCGATACAACAGATAATGTATTATCTGTATGGTACTGTCATGATACATGCTCCACTAAGCATCATGAATGTGCCATGTAATGGGCCAGAATTTACTGTCAAAATAACGGTGAGGCTAATGGCGCTTGCCTATATGCGCAAATGGTACTGCAACTTCAGGTGAGGGGTAGATGCGCTGTTAAACTCAAAAATCCAAAAGTTGCTGTCTCAGTTGTGTCACTCCGCTATTAGCTTCGCGAAAACAGATCAATGGTCTGCCTTACCATTGAAATGTATTGAATGGCGTGAAGTTGCTTTATTTGCACCATACAAACTAAACTCGCCAGAGAAAGTTAAGTCTTGTCCATTCCAGTCTAAGTACCCTTTTAATGATGTGATAACTGTTCATTACTGCCAATCAACCTTTTTGGCATTGAAAATTAACTATTACAAATGTGGAGTCTCATTCTTTCAGGTTTAAATTATTGTTGGAGATTTTTAAAATGTCAAATTTAAGATTAAACATTTTTAAATATTTTCCTTTCTGTCTCTTTTTTTCTCTTCCCTTAATCCAATGTTTCTTTCCCGCTCTATATTTCTCTTTCTGTACCCGATTTAACATTAAATTCACACACTTTAATTTACACTTCCTTCTCAGTTCTTGCGCTGTTTATTTTCCAATCCTTCAATCTGACTGTTTAAGGAGATCCCCTGTTGCTTGCCCTGTTCACTCAGGTCCCAGATGCCCTGTTTCCCTCGCTGCGACGTTATCAGCTCACAATTCCAGCAACTTGCCAAGCAAAAATTTTTAAAACCTAAGCGTGCAAGGCCAAGTCTAACTAACGGCCCTGTTGCAGCAAATTATGACCACTTAAACTGAAGCCCTGTCTGCCTGATCATATGGATCAGATGGGTATTAAAGATTCCATGATACTATTTAAAAATTAGCGAGTTCTCCCAGTGACCTGGCAAACATTTTACCCTCAACCAACACTACTAAAACAGATTAACCGGTCATTCATTCAATTGTTGTTTGTAGGATCCTGCTGTATGCAAATTTACTGTTGTATTTGCTTGCGTAGCAGTAGTCACTCCACTTTAAAGTACTACTTGGTGGTATTTCTGAGAAATGTCGTAAGCCATCATATAAATGCAAGTTTTTCGCTGTCTGCTGTGTTTCACATTCTTTTCTCCCCATTTTATTGTGTCTCCAGTTCTTTGGGCCCTCACTCTCCTTTCTCTTCATTCTCTTTCTTTAATTCCCTTTTCCCTTCTCAATGTCCAAGTTTCTGTGGTCCAGCTCTAGAAATTGACATAATTTGCATTTTGCAACAAATTGACTGCAGAGGTTTCCCAAAACTCATAGGTAATATTCAACTTCCACATTTTCTCTTAGTATCTCTCAGAGTATTTGAAATCCCATCAGAAGGTCCTGGGTTCAAGCCCCACTGCAGACATTTCAGCACATAATCTAGGTTGACACTTCAGTCCAGTACTATGGGAGTGCTGCACTGTTGGAGGTACTATCTTTTTTTAAACTGAGGTCCAATTTGCCCCTCAGGTGGATGTACAAAATCTCATGGCACTATTCGAAGAAGAGCAGGAATGTTCTCTCAGTGTCTTGGCCAACATTTATCCCTCAACCAATACCACCAAAAATAGATTAACTGGTGATTATCTCTTTGCTGATTATGGGACCTTTTGTGCAAATAGGGTGCCATGTTTCCCTAAATTGCAGCAGTGACTACACTCCAAAAGTATTTAATTGGTTGTGGAGTGCTTTGGGATGCTAAATGAAAAAATGCTTCCTGATTTCACTTCTAAATGGCCTAGCTCTAATTTTAAGATTGTGCCCCTTTATTCTGGACTGGTACACCCGCAATGTCAAAGTTAAGGGCAGGAACAAAATTTTGCTAGGTACAGCATGTATTAGTTGACTTTCAATTTAAGTAAACTGCAAACTCTGCTTATAGGACATTCAATACAAATGGACCACAGCTTTTTACGCATTGATTTTTAAATAAAGAAACAATTCAAAACTGCTCTTGGCCCATTGGTTAATGCCAAGTGAATGTCAGTGGCACGATTACTGGTATGTACATGACTGGTCTGTACAGACAAGAGTTCTCTCCTTTTATTATGAGCTGATCTGACACCGTCTTCACACCTCTCATCTGCCAGCTCTCAGTTGTCTTTTCAGCACCACAGACAGATCAAGCTGTAGACCAATCAAAACAAAGGGCTCTGCTTTTAACTCCATTTCTGCCCTTTAATGTGGTGATAAATTATTATTTGTCTTACGTTTTGTGTAGCCATGGATGAAATTGGTGTGCATATATCTTGTTACATGTAGTCCATTATCTGTGTATATTTGTTTGTGTGCATGTATGTGGGCGGGGAGAGATTAAAATACAAGACAAAGAACTTTATTTCTAGTGAAACAAAAACTATTTTCAGCCTACTTTTTAAATTGTCATTAGCACCATCAAAAAAGCATAAAATATTATCCCTCTCAAACTACATTATACAATAACAATAAAAATTGCGATATGTTTAATCAATTCTTCCAAATTCATCCTTCATTTTACTTTCTGCTAACATTGAAGCTTTGCAAATATTGACAATGGGTACAGTTTAATTCTGAATAATTAAATGAATGTGACCTGTGCACCAGCTCTGGCTCCTAATCCAAGGTTTAGCATTCCTGTGTCGTCTTCTCACTCACGTTTAATATCAACTAATGTGGCAGTCTGAGGGAATACTGGGCCCTTCCCCTCCCTTTGAGTTGGGCAATCAGCACCACTGATGAGCACAGAAGTTAATGCTTTGTAGCCCAATGGGATGTAGCGAATTCTCATTAGCAAATTATTTAGAAACAAAACCGCACCATCTGTCGCGTGGTAAATTACTTTCTCCTTTCTTTAAACAAAACACTTTCTAAATGATGTCTAGGGTATTGCCATGAAGTGAGTATGGGTTAAACTATTCATTTGTTATCAAATTACAGGGATATCAGATCTAGCTCCATTTTGTCTATTTATCTATGACAGATGAGCACTGGTATTGAGATTCAGATTTACTTCTTCCAAAAAAAAATTTAAAATGCAAAACAAAAGGTACACTTGAAATCGAAAGCCCAGGAATAAATTGTAGATGTGTAAGGAGTCGATGGGATACCTTTGGAAAACTTTGGCTAAGGGAGATAGTCTCATTGCACCACCTTTAGATAGATATTGACCACACAAGATGCTGATGTATGTGTTTTGATGATGTTTAATAACATCTACACTGAAGGGTTAATTAATATGGTGTAATGACTGCAAGCTTTGTTTTGCCAACTTTCTCCCCATCTCTCTGAAGGAGGCAATTCTTGCTTGTGGGTGGTTCCACGGGCACAAGCTGTCCTGTGTCTTACCTACTTGACTATTCTTAATGCATGAGCTGAGACAATGAACTGCAGCAAGCTTTTGGACTATGAAGGCATCACAGCTGAGCCCAATCCTGTCCTCACCTCATATCCATCATTTCCACCAGGGATCTCTGGGTAACAGTCAGGAGCAGGCAACCTGGCTGATTTTTTCCCCTCAATAACCTAGGGTCACTGTGACCAATTGTAGCAGCTCCAACTGCTACCTCAGCTGAGACCAGCTATTATATTCCAGGATTACATTGAGTTACATTGAGTTACATTGAAATTACAGCATGGAAACAGGCCATTCGGCCCAACTCGTCAATGCCGACGTTTAGGCTCCATACAAGCGTCCTCCCTCCATACTTCATCTAACCCTATCAGTGTACCCTTCTATTCCTTTCTCCCTCATGTGCTTATCTAGCTTCCCTTAAATGTATCTATGCTATTCACCTCAGCTACTCCTTGTGGTAGCACGTTCCACATTCTTACCACTCTTTGGGTAAAGTTGTTTCTCCTGAATTCCCTATTGGATTTATTAGCAACTATTTTATATTTATGACCTCTAGTTTTGGACTCCCCCACAAGTGGAGACATTTTATTTACATCTACCCTGTCAAACCCTTTCATTATCTTAAAGACCTCTATCAGGTCACCCCTCAGTCCTGTCTTTTCTAGAGAAAAGAGCCTCAGCCTGTTCAGCCTTTCCTAATAAGTATATCCTCTCAGTTCTGGTATCATCCTTATGAATCTTTTTTTTGCACCTTCTCCAATGCCAGTGAATATAGCTACATGTTGAAATCATCTTAATTTGATAAAAATTACAATTTTCTTCATTAAAGCAAATTAGCCAAATTGGAGTTGATTTAGTAAATCGGTAATATAAGAGATGATTACAGAAATGAATTAATCAACACCAGCAATTGGTGGTTTGAGCAATTTGGAGTTTATGAAAAGAGTCGGATTTGATAAAGTCCTATCTGTACTTACATGGTTCTATTTTTCATGCACTACCAAACATAGAATCATGGAATCATAGGATGATACAGTACGGAAGGAGACCATCCGGCCCATCGTGCCTGTGCTGGCTCTTTGAAAGAGCTATCGAATTAGTCCCATTCCCCTGCACTTTCCCCATAGCATTACAAATTTTTCTACTTCAAATTTTTATCCTATTCCCTTTTGAAAGTTATTATTGAATCTACTTCCACCTCCCTTTTAGGCAGTGCATTCCAGGATATAACAACTTGCTGCGTAAAAAAAAATCCTCATGTCACCTCTAGTCCTTTTGCCAATTACCTTAAACCTGTATCCTCTGGATACCAGATACAGTGGCTGATGGGCAAAAAGCTACAATTGAAAACCATTTCAGTTCATTGGTCTATAAGTTAGACATGGTTCCTTGCATTCAGGTAGATATCACTGTGAAGATTACTAATATCTATCAGTGTTAGCTTGCACAGAATTAATTCTTATTTTATTGTGGATTGATTTGACTCATGCTTTATATGGCATCAGACTCTGTTACATTAAAAAGAGAAAAGCGTCCACAATTGCATTTTCTTAAACATGCTGTGATTAATGTGCACAAATGGCAATTTGATGGTTTCAAACTTACATATTCAGAACATCAATAAGATAAAGAGGGACTTAAAGGAAGAAGATGGCTTATATTCCGCACTTTCATAGGGCCCTGATTGTTTATGTTAATTTCCGCTTGATTTCCGCTGGTTTTTATGTTCTGGTTCTGGTCTATGCTAATAAGAGTCTCAGGAAATTTCGGCCTAAGTTGCTATTGGTGATATCAACATAAGAACGAGTGGGGTGTACAAAGGTCGGCCTATCCAATACCACCAGTTTTACACCCTCGCCAAAGTTGAATGTTCTGCGTATTGTTTTCACACTTCTCATATGAAGGAAAGCATCCACCAATAGCCCTGGAATTAGAAAACTCATCGGTGAGAATAGAACTGGACTAAGCAGACTGCTTTCTGCAGTTGAATAGCCAGATAACAATTACTATCTAGGCTCACCCATGTAGATTGCACATTTGTGCTACCAGCATCCATGGTTTTAGTTGACGAGGCAACAATATGTAGGGAGTAAAGGAAGTTTAATGATTAATCACTGCGTTTGCAAAGTAATAAAATCAACTAAATGCTAGCAAAAAGTATATAATGGATATAATAACTAAAGAGAATGTTAAATGGATATAACTAAAGAGAAGAACCAAATGTCCACCAAATAATTTTCATTCCATATCATTATTTGGCGCTATTAGGTTTAACTGATTCGTTATATGATCATAATCCATAGCGCACCACTGATAGGCAATACATTTCATCACATTCACTTTACTTTGACTGACAAACAGATTTTTTGGGTTCCTTATATTTTCTGGGTCAGGCAAAAATATGTTAACATTTTGATCTGATTAGCAAAAAACATGTTGTTCGAATTGGTTTTCAGCCAATAAGAGACTGATTTTAAACACTATTGGTACTACCTCAAAATTGGATGGTAGTTTTATAGAGGCAGTGGAAATTTCTACGTTTAGCAGATCAAAAACAAAATAGACATCAATACTGTTACTCAGTATTTCAAATATTGGAATCAGCACACTCAAAAAAATGATACCTGTTCCATTATGTTTTAATGTTATGTGATACTATTAATTCATCATCTCAAATTTCAGTAGGAAGAACGAGGTGAGGCAATATAAACTAGAGGGCACAAATCTAAAAGGGGTACAGTAACAGAGAAATCTGGGGGTATATGTGCACAAATCATTGGCAGGGCAGGTGGCAGGGCAGGCTGAGAAAGTGGTTAAAAAGCATATGGGGCCATGGGCTTTATAAATAGAGGCATAGAGTACGAAAGTATGGAAGTCATGATGAACCTTTATAAAACACTGGTTCGGCCACAACTGGAGTATTGTGTCCAGTCCTGGGCACCGCACTTCAGGAAAGATGTGAAGGCCTTAGAGAGGGTGCAGAAGAGATTTACTCGAATAATTCTAGGGATGAGGGACTTTAGTTATATGGATAGACTAGAAAAGCTGGAGTTGTTCTCCTTGGAACAGAGATGGTTGCAAGGAGATTTGATAGAGGTATTCAAAATCATAAAGGGTGTAGACAGAGTAGATGGAGAGAAACTGTTCCCATTGGCGGAAGGGTCAAGAACCAGAGGACATCAATTTAAGGTAATTGGCAAAAGAACCAAAGGTGACATGAAGAAAAGCTTTTTTACACAGTGAGTGGTTAGGATCTGGAATGCACTGCCCGAGGGGGTGGTGGAGGCAGATTCAATCATAGCCTTCAAAAGGGAACTGGATAAGTATTTGAAATAAAAAAAAATGCAGGGCTACGGGGATAGGGCAGGGAAATGGGACTAGCTGGATTGCTCTGGCATAGAGCCGGCATGGACTTGATGGGCCGAATGGCCTTCTTCCGTGCTGTAACCTTTCTATGATTCTATGATTCTAAATTGTTCACGACACCGGTGACAGACATGTAAACAGTTCAGAATGTTTTCTCCAAACACAACACAAGTATGGAAGGACAGAATCACAGAATCACAGATTATGCTGCTTTGTGTTTGAAAGGGTGGATCACGGCAGTGGAGAGATGACAGGAGGGAGTGGGAAGAGGCAAGAAGGGGACTGTTGGGCAACAGGCTCAATTTTATTAGACCTTAGGCAGGTGGCACTGTGGAACCACCTGGCTTGGAGATGGAACTGGAAGGGCTCAATGGTAGTTAAGCTTATAGATAAGTTTAAGCAAGAAAGCCAGGCATGACAGACAAATGCAATGGAAATTGCGCAACAGAAGTAGCATGGTGAGAAATTTGTTACAGGAAATAAACGTGTCACTTACAAGAAGAGCACACTGTACACAAGATTTTACTGAGTCTCACATTGTGTGATCTAAAACCTTTAAAAAAAAAGGCTTACCAAGTGGCAGAGATGTCAGCATTGTAAGGGTTAAAATAAAATGAATCATTCATTTGCAAACAACAGTACACTTTTAGAATTGGAATTTCAATTAATTTAGCTTGATATCAAGTTTCCGACATGAAAGCACTTTTCATTTGCAGTTATC
This sequence comes from Heptranchias perlo, assembly GCF_035084215.1. Lineage (NCBI taxonomy): Eukaryota > Metazoa > Chordata > Chondrichthyes > Hexanchiformes > Hexanchidae > Heptranchias > Heptranchias perlo. Next base: position 109,625,574 of record NC_090327.1, read on the forward strand.
AGAAATATAACTGCATGCTATTAATGTTTTGATGTGCGTCAGTCTAATGGATAACTTTGCAGGATGCTGTTCTGAAATGGTTTTCTGGTCAATTTTCCACAGAAACTGTACACATTGAATTAAAATTTATTTAGAGTAAGTGCTTTTATGTAGTAGTATGAACAATGTAATCTTTTTTTGCACGATATAGTTACTTAAAAAAGTGTCGTGTAAATGAATACATTTTGCAAGCAGTAGTTTAGTTTTTAATGTAAATGCTAAAGTCAATGAAGAGCATGCATGGAGAAAAGTAGGCCCTGAAATTAATAGTGGGAATACTAGCATATGAACTTTTCTCTCTCTCTCTTCTTGTAGCAGAGCTGTTAACCTGTTTATAAGTGGGTTAGTGCCTCAGTTAAAAGAGTGGAGAAAGAAAATTCAGTGCTTATGGACTTGTATCCCTCGATATCATTTCAGGGCCATGGTGTATTGAGAAAATTAAGCACTTATAAATTATGCCAAGGACAATTCCACTTGCACACCCTTAGAGCTTACAACCTCCAGGTAACTCACAATGCAATTGCTGAATCAGAACTCTCAATCTCCATGCCCTTCAGTGGAGCAATGAAATGTGTTTTTTCCAAAGCTAAAGCTCCTTGGATGACTAAAGAAATTGAGATTAAAATGAAACAGAAAAAGGAGGCTTATGATAAATGTCAGGTTAATAATACAGTACAGAATCAAGCTGAATACAGAGAGTGCAGAGGAGAACTGAAGAAGGAAAGAAGAGGGGCAAAGAGAATGTATGAGAAAAGATTAGTGGGTAATATATAAGGGAACACTAAAGTCTTTTATAAACATATAAAGAGTAAAAGGATAGTCAAAGGAAAGGTGGGGCTGATTAAGGATCAAAAAGGAAATCTTGTTGTGGAGGCAGAGAGCATAGCTGAGGTACTTAATGAGTACTTTGCATGTTCACTAAAGACGAGGATGCTTCCAATGTTACAGTAAAGGAGGAGGGGGGTAGAGAAATTGGATAGGGTAAAAATAGATAAAGAAGAGGTACTTAAACAGCAGGTGGTGCTCAAAGTAGAAAAGTCACCCGGTCCAGATGGGATGCATCCTAGGTTGCTGAGGAAAGTAAGGGTGGAAATAGCGGAGGCTTTGGGCACAATCTTCCAATCCTCCTTGGATATAGGAATAGTGCCAGAGGGTTGCAAATGTTACATACTTGTTCAAAAAAGAGGAGAGACATAACCAGGAAACTACAGGCCAGTCAGCCTAACGTCGATTGTGGGGAAACTTTTACAGACTAAAATCCGGGACAAAATTGATTTTCACTTGGAAGAACATTGGATAATAAATGACAGCGAACATGGATTTGTTAAAGGCAAATCGTGTCTGACTAACTTGATTGAGTTCTTCGATGAAATAGCAGAGAGGGTTGATGAAGGTAGGGCAATTGATGTTGTGCATATGGACTTGCAAAAAGTGTTTGTTAAAGTGTCACAAAATAGACTTGTTAGCAAAATTGAAGACCATGGAATTAAACGAGAAGTGGTGGTGTGGATATGAAATTGGCTGCGAGACGGAAAGCAGAGAGTAGTAGTGAACAGTTGTTTTTCGGACTGCAGGGAAGTATGCAGTGGTGTCCCCCAGGGGTCAGTATTAGGACCACTTCTCTTTTCGATGTGGATCAATGACATGGACTTGGGTATAGGGGGCATAATTTCAAGGTTAGCAGATGAGACAAAGCTTGAAAATGTAGTAAACAGTAAGGAGGATAGTAGTAGACATGAGGAGGACATAGACAGACTGGTGAAACGGGTAGACACATGGCAGATTAAATTTACTGCAGAGAAGTGTGAAGTGATGCATTTTGGAAAGAAAAATGACGAGAGGCAGTATAAATTAAATGGTACAATTTTAAAGCGGGTGCAGGAACAGAGAGACCTGGGGGTTCACATACACAAATCTTTGAAGGTGGCAGGACAAGTTGATAAGGCTGTTAAAAAAAGCATATTGGATCCTGGGCTTTATAAATAGATGCATAGAGTGTAAAAGCAAGGAAGTTATGCTAAATCTTTATAAATCACTGGTTAGATCTCAGCTAGAGTATTGTGTCCAATTCTGGGCACCACACTTTAGGAAGGATGTCAAGGCTTTAGAGAGGGTGCAGAGGAGATTTATTAGAATGGTACCAGGGATGTGGGACTTCAGTTATGTGGAGAGACTAGAGAAACTGAGATTGCTCTCCTTTGAGCAGAGATGGCTAAGTGGAAATTTAATAGAGGTGTTCAAAATTATGAGGGGTTTTGATTGAGTAGATAGGGAGAAACTGTTTCCACTGGCAGGAGGGTCGATAATCAGAGGACACAAATTTAAAATAATTGGCAAAAAAGCTAGGTGGAGATGAGGAGAATTTCTTTTACTGAGTTGTAATGATCTGGAATGCTCTGCCTGAAAGGATGGTGGAAGCAGATTCAATAGAAACTTTCAAAAGGGAAGGATAAATACTTAAAAAGGAACAATTTGCAGTGCTTTGGGGTAAGAGCAAGGGAGTGGGACTAATTGGTAGCTCTTTCAGAGAGCCGGCACAGGCATGATGGGCTGAATGTGATTCTGTGTGATTCTATGATTCTCTGATTCATGTCTCTTTTAAGCCTAACCAAGAGCGAGAACCTTTTATCTTTGTTATCTGCTCTCTTCACTCACAGTTGAAACAAAGCATAGGCAAAAGAAGAAAAGATTGAGAGGCTAAGATCAGGTGATGGTCAGTGCTTCTCTGAACTTTACTCTCTCCTTCATATATCCTCACTCTGCTGAAATCAAGGCTCTTTTCATAGATACAACAATAACAACAGATTGCATTTGTATAGAACCTTTAACATAGAAAAACATCCCAAGCTGCTTCACAGAGATATAATCAGGCAAAATGGGTGTCAAGCCAAAGCAGGAGATATCAGGAGGAGTGACCAAAAGCTTGGTCAAAAGAAACATAGAAACATAGAAAATAGGAGCAAGAGTAGGCCATTCGGCCCTTCAGGCCTGCTCCGCCATTCAAAATGATCATGGCTGATCATCTAACTCAGTACCCTGTTCCCGCTTTTTCCCCATATCCCTTGATCCCTTTAGCATTAAGAAATATATCTATCTCCTTGAATACATCTAATGATTTGGCCTCCACTGCCTTCTGTAGTAAAGAATTCCACAGGTTCACCAACCTCTGAGTGAAGAAATTTCTCCTCATCTCGGTTCTAAATGGCATACCCTGTATCCTGAGACTGTGACCCCTCGTTCTGGACTCCCCAGCCATCGGGAACATCCTCCTTGCATCTAGTCTGTCTAGTCCTGTTAGAATTTTATATGTTTCGATGAGATCACCTCTCATTCTTCTAAACTCTAGTGAATATAGGCCTAGTCTACGCAATCTCTCCTCATATGTCAGTCCTGCCATCCCAGGAATCAGTCTGGTAAACCTTTGTTGCACTCCCTCCATGGCAAGGACATCCTTCCTCAGATAAGGAGACCAAAACTGCACACAATACTCCAGATGTGGCCCCACCAAGGCACTGTACAACTGCAGTAAGACATCCCTGTTCCTGTACTCAAATCCTCTTGCAATGAATGCCAACATACCATTCGCCTTCCTAACTGCTTGCTGCACCTGAGTGCTCGCTTTCAGCGACTGGTGTACAAGGACACCCAGGTCTCGTTGCACCTCCCCTTTTCGCAATCTATCACCATTCAGATAATAATCTGCCTTTCTGTTTTTACAACCAAGGTGGATAACCTCACATTTATCCACGTTATACGGTATCTGACATGTTCTTGCCCACTCACCCAACTTGTCTAAATCACATTGGAGCCTCTTTGCATCCTCCTCACAGCTCACATTCCACCCCAGCTTTGTGTCATTTGCAAATTTGGAAATGTTACATTTAGTTCCCTCATTCAAATCATTGATAAATGTTGTGAATAGCTGGGGCCCAAGCACTGATCCCTACGGTACCCCACTAGTCACTGCCTGCCACTCGGAAAAAGACCCGTTTATTCCTACTCTCTGTTTCCTGTCTGTCAACCAATTTTCAATCCATGCCGGTATATTCCCCCCAATCCCATGTGCTTTAATTTTGCACACTAACCTCTTGTGTGGGACCTCATAAAAAGCCTTCTGAAAATTCAAATACACCACATCCACTGGTTCTCCCCTATCTATTCTACTAATTACATCCTCAAAAAACTCCAGTAGATTTGTTAAGCATGATTTCCCTTTCATAAACCATGCTGACTTTGTCCAATCCCATTAATGCCCTCCACGTGTCCTGTTATCACATCTTTTATAATAGACTCTAGCATTTTCCCCAGTACTGATGTTAGGCAAAAAGGTGAGTTTTAAGGATGGTCATAAAGGAGGAGACAGAGGTGGAGAGGCAGATGGATTAGTGAGGGAATTCCAAGCATGGGGCTGAAGGCACAGCAGCTAATGGAGGGTCAATGGAATGTGGGGATGCACAAGGGGCCAGGGTAGGAGGAACAGAGTTATGGGGATTGTAGCACTGGAGAAGGCTATAGTGAAACAGAGTGGTGAGGCCACAAAGAGATTTAAATATGAGGATGAGAATTTTAAATTGGAAGCATTGGGGAACCAAGAGCCAATGTAGTTCAGCAAAAACAGGAATGACTGGTGGAAATTGTTACTCATCCAAGAATGTATGTTGGACAAGCACAGAGGTAGGGGAGGAATCGAAAGAGGTGGTGGAGAGGCAGAGTGGTGTTGGCAGCATGTATGTCAATGCTGACCCTATGTCTTTGGGTAATATTAGCAAGGGGTAGCATGTAGATGAGGAAGAGGATGGGGCCAAGGATAGATTCTGGCCTCTTGACCATCCCCGATTTTAATTGCTCCACCATTGAAGGCCGTGCCTTCAGCAACCTAAGCCCTAATCTCTAGAATTCCCTCTCTAAACCTCTTTGCGTCTCTATCTCTCTCTCCCCCTTTAAGACACTCCTTAAAACTTACCTCTTTGATCAAACTTTTGGTCACCCATCCATATCTCCTGATGTGGCTCGGTGTCAAATTTTGTTTGATAACACTCCTGTGATGTTGGGGCATTTTACTATGTTAAAGGAGCTATATAAGTGCGAGTTGTTGTTGTTTGTTTGTTTGTTTGTTTGTTTGTTGTGGATGCCAGGAGTAATGATGCAGGGGTGGGAAGTGAAGCCATTGCTGGATAAGTAAGTAGTGGAAGCAAACGAGGGCAGTCCTACTGAGCAATGGAGGAAGATTGTGCAGCGAACTATGTCAAGGGCTGCACAGAAGTCAAGGAAAACAAGGAGGGAATTTTTAAAAATTTGTTCATGGGATGTGGGCGTCGCTGGTGAGGCCGGCATTTATTGCCCATCGCTAGTTGCCCTTGAGAAGGTGGTGGTGAGCCGCCTTCTTGAACCGCTGCAGTACGTGTGGTGAAGGTTCTCCCACAGTGCTGTTAGGAAGGGAGTTCCAGGATTTTGACCCAGCAACAATGAAGGAACGGCGATATATTTCCAAGTCGGGATGGTGTGCGACTTGAAGGGGAACGTGCAGGTGGTGTTGTTCCCATGTGCCTTCTAGGTGGTAGAGGTCGCGGGTTTAGGAGGTGCTGTCGAAGAAGCCTTGGCGAGTTGCTGCAGTGCATCCTGTGGATGGTACACACTGCAGCCACAGTGTGGAGGGAGTGAATGTTTAGGGTGGTGGATGGGGTGGATGCACTAATGTCACAGACACAGAGGGTGTCATTTGTGACTTCGATTAATGCCGTTTCAGTGCTGTGGCAGGAGCGGAAACCTGATTGGAGAGATTCAAGCATGGAGTTGTGGGAAAGATGGGCACAGATTTAGGAGGTGATAACACTTTCAAGGACTTTGGAGAGGAAGGAGAGTTTGGAGATGGGATGTTAGTTTGCAAGGACAGAGGGGTCAAGGGTGGGTTTTTCCAGGAAGAGGTTGATGGCAACTGTTTTAAAAGGGAGGGGGACAGTACCTAAGGAGAGGGAATCATTTACATTTTCAGCCAGCTTTGGGGTCAGGAAGGGAAGCTTAGGACTTACAGATTTCAGTGTCAACTATTAATTCCACACTCTCAGATTTCCACTGCCCTAGTTGTGATGATCAATATTCAATGGCAACAGAAGAACAATTTTTGCTCAGACTATGACCTTTTAGTGTTTTATAACAGATATATAAAATAATCATTGCAACGCTGAGCATGCCAACAAATTTGGTCTTGCACCAAGGCATATGCTGTAAGTGACAAACAATAGAAAATGAGGGGGCTCATTTCTCCATATCAGCACAATACAATGTTCTGTAGTAACAGCATAAAATTGTTGCTGCTTGGCCAACTGTGCGACTGCATTCCTGGAGAAAATAATAATCTGCTCAGTCTTCTGGAACAGGATATCAGACAACTTCTGATTGGACGTATTCGCAATGGCCTGGCTAATGCCAGCAAAATCATCTTGTTGCTGTGTTGCCAGAAAAGCAATGGTCATTGTCATTTGAGGGTTCCTTAACTTTAAGCATGATCCTCTGGCATATTTAAGCATTTGCGGTATGAAAAGTATACTCTTTGCTTGGTCCTGCCTCTTATTCTCCATCTTTGTTTCTTCAACTTTTTGTCCTGCTCTTCCACTGACCAAAGGCAATTGCAGTAAGGTCTTCCACTGACACAATCTAAACAATAAATTTTAGTGCAGTGGCGAATAGTGACACCCAGAAACTACTGTCATCAACTATGGATCTTAGTTTGAATTCAGCCTTGACTAATAGGGTGAAAATCTTTTCTCTCTGCCAGCTAGAAGGATCTTAAGTGAATTGAATTTGGGCACTTTTAACCAATTTTTCAGCAGCTGTGAGTTCACAGAAAAAAATTACAGACAACTTGACATTAAGGTGGCAGATTCACTCAGAGCAGCCACAAGGACGTTTGTAGGAAATGAACAAATTCACATTGGTGCTCTAGAGGTGCTCGTTTGAAGTAATCATCCAGTCTGTGCCGTATCTTGACTGGGAATGTTAGGTGACAAAAAATGAAAGATTGAAGATTTTCTAGCACTGCCTAAAATAAAAATAACCCCCCCCCTCCAAATAATGAATATAAAGTACTTGAGCCTTGCTGTTGAGGATCACATTACCATCTAACCTCTGTTGAATTACAGTACTGTAATTCATCGAGAGATGCCTATTATCTTGAAGGAAATAAATTGCCAGAAGGTCATGTATTGTGTATGCAATAGTTGTGATAGTTGTTGTTTGACATATGCCCTGCTGTACAACTTCGTACATTATATGGGGTTTTGTATATAAGGAACCAAAAATCAACATTTTATGAGCTGAAAACACTAAAATTTTCTGTTAGAAACTGCGCCTTTTGTATTATTACTAAAGTGGTTGAGAAAGGTTGTTAATATTTATAATAGGACAATCGCAGATTCAATAACCGCTCTCCTGTTTGTGATCTCTCACTCTTATCGGTGGAGACTTTGCTTGTATGCAAGTGCAAAATGACCACATTGCCTCCAGTTACACAATTATCTTTTGTTTTTAACATTCCCAAACTACATTGAAAGACTAATTGCTTAAATTGCATTCCATGCAATTATTGTACTTGTCACCTTCTTTATTAAAACATAGCAGAAATAACCTGCAGTGAGAGATCACTAAGCTTTACTGGTTATTAACTTTACCATGGCCTTAATGAATATACTCAAAATCATGCCTCCCTGAACTCTGCAAAGCCCTAAGATTCTATTTATACCATTTACTCTCACCTATAGGCATAAGTCCGTGTTCATTAAAATTCAGCTGTTTTCAATTCATTTTAAGTAAACATAACCTGTGCTTTTGTGGAAAGTTTGCTGAATACCACATAATCTTTAATTTCTTGCTGAAATGCAATCCTAAAGGGCATGGTAATAACATGATCGCAAACAAAGGTTCTGTGAGTATTTCAAACCAAAAAGCACACTTGTTTTGCTGAAATCTGTGAAATTATAGCTGTTGTTGTTTAATATAGAAAAATTAATTGCAAATCTTCCATTCAGGATCTAGATGTTTTCATTTCAGTTGTTGGCAAGCAGGGGGTTGTTTTTTTTTGGGTTTATCTCAGGTTATTCCAGAGAGATCACATTAGAATTTGGCAAAAGAGCTACAAAAATGTAAAAGGTGTAGGAACATAAGAAAAGGAGTAGGCTATTCATCCCCTTGAGCCTGTTCTGCCATTCAATCAGTTCATGGCTGATCTGTCCCTCAACTCCATTTACCCGCCCTTGTTCCGTATCCCTTGAAACCCTTACCTAATAAAAATCTATCGATCTCAAGCTTGAAGCAAACGTGTCCACTGAAGTAATTGTTACAATTTGGGCTTCTCCCAACACTCATTATTCATGCTCACAGCAACAAAGAAGTTTCCATAGGCAGGCCCATACTTCCAAACAAACTGAAACTTATACATGAAGTGAATGACTTAGCATGTCACAGGATTGACAATTACACAAAAGAAAAATAGGATGCCCACCTTAATCTCTTGACTAAGGCAGAAAATCAGCATGCTCAAAACCATATTTCAGGTGAACTACAATTTTTTTTGTGGGAGGTAAATTTATACAGAAGCAAAATAAATCAGCTGATTAAATATATAGAGTTACATAGTCTACAGCACAGCAACAGGCCATTCGGCCCAATTGGTCTATGCCAGCATTTATGTTCCACACAAGCCTCCTCCCACCCCTCTTCATCTAACCTTATCAGAATATCCTTCTATTTCTTCCTCCCTCATGTGTTTATCTAGCTTCTCCTTAAATGCATCTATGCTATTCATCTCAACTACTCCTTGTGGTAGCGAGTTCTACATTTTTACCACTCATTGAGTAAAGAAGTTCCTCCTGAATTCCCTATTGGATTTATTGGTGACTATTATATATTTATCGCCCCTAGTTTTGGTCTTCCTCACAAGTGGAAGCATCTTCTCTACCTCTACTTTATCAAACCCGATCATAATTTTAAAGACCTAATTTTATTAGGTCACCCCTCAGCCTTCTCTTTTCTAGAGAAAAGAGCCCCAGCCTGTTCAGCCTTTCCTGATAATTATATCCTCACAGTTCTGGTATCATCCTTGTGAATCTTTTTTGCACCTTTTCCAGTGTCTCTATATCCTTTTTATAATATAGAGACCAGAACTGTGCACAGTACTCTAAGTGTGGTCTAACCAAGGTTCGATACAAGTTTAATATAACTTCCCTGCTTTTCAATTCTATCTCTCTGGAAATGAACCCAGTGCTTGGTTTGCTTTTTTTATGGCCTTATTAGCCTGTGTCACTATTTTTAGTGATTTGTGTATCTGTACCCCTAGATTCCTTTGATCTTCTACTCCATTTAGACTCTTATTATCCAAGGAATGTGTGGCTTCCTTATTCTTCTCACACTTATCGATATTGAAATTCATTTGCCAATTACATGCCCATTCTGTAAGTTTATTAATGTCTCCTTGTATTTTCTCGCACTCTTCCTCAGTATTAACTACACCCTCCAATTTGGTGTCGGCCACAAATTTTGAAATTGTACTTCTGATTCCTGAGTCCAAATCATTTATGTAAAGTGTGAACAGCCGTTGTCCCAGCGCTGATCCTTGTGGAACACCACTTCCCACCCATCTTTTGCCAGTCTGAATACCTACCCTTAATCCCTGCTCTCTGTTTTCTGTTCTGTAGCCAGCTTGCTATCGATTTTGCTACGTCCCCTGATTTCACATGCTCTGATCTTAGTCATGAGTCTACAACACGGTATCTTATCAAAGGCCTTTTGAGAATTCAAATATATTACATCTACTACATTACCCTTGTCTACCTATCTATCTATCTATTACTTCTTAAAAAAATTCAGTAAAGTTGGTCAAGCTTGACATTCCCTTTTGAAATCCATGCTAATTATTCTTTATTATACTATATTTTAAATCTTTTTCTGAAACCAAGATAATAAAAATATTTGACATCTTGGGGGCCTATTCAGAGTTCTTAAATGGAGTCTCTTGATATTTCCTTATGGAGTATACCTTTTCCCCAGGCTTCAATTTTATCACAGTGACATTGAAATACAGTTGATAAAAGTGAACTAAATATGGCCAGAATATTGCTGTATTTATCCCGGTGTGTGAAACCCCTAGATAAAGAACCATTAATCAAATAGATTGAACAGACAATAGCCGAAGATGCTTGCCTTCCATACATTTGCTTTATCTAGGAAATGCCAATGTTGATACAATGTGAACTGAAAAGTGTTTGTATAACAAATGTTATACTCAATGGTATGACCATCAAAGATATGATTACATACAAAGAAGGCAATAACTTAAATTTATATAGCACCTTTCATGTCCGCACTGTATCCTAAAATGCTTTACAGTCAATGAATTACTTTTGAATTAGTCATTGTTACTATATAAGCAAACACAGCAGCCAATTTGCACACAGCAAGGTCCTACAAACAACAATGAGATAAATGATCAGTTAATCTGTCTTTGATGGTGTTGGCTGAGGGATAAATGTTGGTATAGATAGGCTACCAGAATTGACAAACTGGGGGCAAATACAGTTCAATGTAGAAAAATGTGAATTAATATATTTTGGAAGTAAAAATGTAGAAAAGAAATATGCCTTACATAGTATGATTCTGGTTGGAATAGAGGAGCAAAGGGACCTTGGTGTGAAGGATAATAGATGATTAATTTAGCAGTACAAGTAGGTAAGGTCAGAAAATCAGCAAATGGAATCATTGGATTTGTATCTAGAGTCATAGAATACAACAGCAAGGAAGCAATGTTGAACTTGTATAAGACTCTATTTAAGCTACGTTTAGAATACTGTATGCAGTTTTGAGCAGGACATAAAAGCTGATGGAAAGGGTGCAGCATAGATTCACAAAGATGTTACTAGGGATAAGGGCTGATAGTCATGAAGAAAGACTTGAGAAATTCAGGCATTTTAACCAAAGTTGAAAAGATTAAGTGGTGTCCTGATAGTCGTCTCCGTTTTATAAAGAGTTATGATTAGGTTTCCATGGTTGGTGCACTGGTAAGGAGAAGGCACAAATATAAGATAATCACAAAAAATTAAACGCATGATTAGAAAAAAGAGCCTGGATTCTCCACTCTGCACACCTTATCCTGTGATTTTCTGCCCATTCATTTTAATGGGTGGAAAATCATGGGCTGGGGAGTGTAGAAGCAGAAAATCTTGGGGAAATTCATAGTATCATAGTATGGTACAGCATAGAAGGAGGCCATTCGGCTCATCGTGCCTGTGCCGGCTCTTTGAAAGAGCTATCCAATTAGTCCCATTCTCCTGCTCTTTCCCCATAGCCCTGTAAATTTTTGCCCTTCAAGTATTTATCCAATTCCATTTTGAAAGTTTCTATTGAATCTGTTTCCACCACCTAGGAAGTGATTTCCAGATCATAACAACTCACTGCATAAAAAAAATTTCCTCATGTCGCCTCTGGCTCTTTTGCCAATCACCTTAAATCTGTGTCCACTGTTACCAACCCTTCTGCCACTGGAATTAGTTTCTCCTTATTTACTCTATCAAAACTATTTGTGATTTTGAATGCCTCTATCAGAACTCCTCTTAACCTTCTCTGCTCTAAAGGGAACAACCCCAGCTTCTCCTGTTTCTCCACATAACTGAAGTCCCTCATCCCTGGTACCATTCTAGTAAATCACTTCTGCACCCTCTCTAAGGCCTTGACATCCTTCCTAAAGTGTGGTGCTCAGAATTGAACACAATACTCCAGCTGAGGCCTGACCAGTGTTTTATAAAGATTTAGCATAAAATGCTTGCTTTTGCATGCCATGCCTCTATTAATAAAGCCAAGGATCCTAGATGCTTTTTTATCAGCTTTCTCAACTTGTCCTGCCACCTTCAAAGATTTGTGTACATACACACCTAGGTCTCTCTGTTCCTGCACTCCCTTTAAATTTGTACCATTTAGTTTATATTGCCTCTCCTCATTCATCCTACCATATTGTATCATTTCATGCTTCTCTGTGTTAAATTTCATCTGCCACGTGTCTGCCCATTTCACCAGTCTGTCTATGTCCTCCTGTCCATGACCTCTGTTGTTATCCTCCAAATTGTTTACTACATTTCCGAGTTTCATGACATCTGCAGACTTTGAAATTATACCCTGTATACCTAAGTCCAGATCATTAATATATATCAAAAAGAGCAGTGGTCCTAATACCGACACTTGGGGAACACCACTGTATACTTCCCTCCAGTCTGAAAAACAACCATTCTGTTCCTAAGCCAATTTTGTATCAACACTGCCACTGTCCCTTTAATCCCATGGGCTTTAATTTTGCTAACAAGTCTATTATGTGGTTCTTCATCAAATGCCTTTTGAAATTCCATATACACATCCACCGCACTACACTATCAACCCTCTCTGTTACTTCATCTAAAACTTTATGCTGACTTTCATTTATTAGTCCATACTTTTCTAAGTGCCAATTAATTTTGTTCCGGGTTATTGTCTCTAATAGTTTCCCCACCACCGACTTTAGGCTGACTGGCCTGTAATTGCTGGGTTTATCTCTTTCCCCTTGTTTGAACAGGGGTGTAATATTTGCAATCCTCCAGTCCTCTGGCACCACCCCTATATCTAAGGAGAATTGGAAGGTTGTGGCCAGAGCCTCTGCAATTTCCATTCATACTTCCCTCAGTAACCGAGGATGTATCCCATCTGGACAGGGTGGCTTTTCTACTTTGAATACTACCAACCTGGTAAGCACTTCTTCTTTATCTATTTGTATCCAATCTAAAATCGCTACTACCTCCTCCTTTACTGCTACATTGGCAGCATCCTCTTCTCTATTAAAGTTCGATGTGTCGTATCTTGTTGAGGATGGTTAAATGGTGGAATTCTGTGCCATAAATTATTGAAGCAGAATTCATAAATCCTTTTAGAAGAGAATTAGATAATTGAAAAAGAAGATTATAAGGTTATGGTAAGCAAGCAGGAGAGTGGGATTAGACTTGATGGCTCAAGTGGAGAAAATTAGCAACACTAGACTTGATGGGCCAAATGATGGGCCAAATGGTCTGGTTTTGCATTGTAACTTTCTATGTTAGTTTAAGGTTATGACTGAAGGAACAGTTGCAGATGCAGGTTTGGGAGGGGGTTGCTAAGTGCAACATTCGTCATGACTCGATGTCCTCATCCCTATGAATTTATGCTGCCCCTTTTCCATTAGCTTTTATATCCTTCCTACATTGAAGTATTCAAAAAACGCACACAATATTCTGAGCCAGCATTCATGAAGGCTTGGCAGTAGTTATAACAAAGCTAGGGGAAGATAACTGTAAGTGCCATACAAACTTACTACATTGCATTAATAGAAGGTCATGCTGGGTTCTTGGCTGATCTGCTTAGCTAATTACATTTTCAGAACTGCTTCCAAATACGCTGTGTGGTGGAGGTGGCATTCAAACATTCTCCTACTCCTCTGGGCTTGGAGACTGTGATGCTAATGGACAAAGAAAGATCCCTCCCCCCCACTCTACCTCAGGTCCTCCAGCAGAGTTTATATGCACCCGCCAAAGAAAGAGATGCATTCCGTCCAGATATGTTTTTTTTTAATTACTAGCTTGCTGTCTTCTAAATTAGAAATATCATGGTGCTCGCTCTTTTAAACTGCTAAATGAATTTAGCTCCTGCAGCAACATAAGGTTTCCTACCCACTAACAATTGCCTGAAGCTTGGGCATGATATTACAATGAGGCTGACCTTACACCATACATGTGGGGTCAGCCCACTATGTGTTGGCTGGGTAGGATTCCTGCACAACCCCACTTCCAGTGGAACTTTTGCCCGATTGGAATATCTACATTAATCTGGCTGTAGGGAAGAGAAAGAGCAACAAAACTTGTTGAATTGTTTAAGGAGGTAACGAACGTCAAAGATGAGGCAGTGTCAATGGATGTTATTTAAATAGACTTCCAGAAGGCATTCAACAAGGTTCCACTCAAGAGACTGTTAACAAAAAATGAAAGTGCATGGAATTGGAGGCAATCTATTGATTTGGATAGGGAATTGGTTAAGAAGTAGGAGACAGAGAGTAGGGATAATGGGATAACTCAAATTGACAGGATGTGACTAGTGGTATCTCCCAGGGATCTGTACTGGGGCCTCAGCTTTTCACTATATTTATAAATGACTTGGAAGAAGGAATAAAGAGCCATTTATCTAGATTTGCTGAGGACATTAAGTTAAGTGGCACAATAAATAGCGTAAGCGGGAGCAGAAAGTTGCAACGAGACATTGATAGATTAAGTGTGTGGGCAAAACAGTGGCCGATGGAGTTCAAAGTGGGAAAATGTGAAGTCATCTACTTTGGACCTAAGAAAGATAGATCAGATTATTTTCTAAATGGTGAGAAGCTAGATGTGGAATAGCAGAGAGATTTAGGGGTCCAAGTACAGAAATCACTAAAAACTAGTGAACAGGTACAAAAAATAATTAAAGAGGCTAATGGAATGATAGCCTTCATCTCAAGAGGGCTGGAATGCAAAGGAGTGGAAGTGATGTTACAGCTGTACAGAGCTCTGGTTAGATCGCACCTGGACTACTTCGTTCAGTTCTGGGCATCAACACCTCAGGAAGGATCTATTGGCCCTAGAGGGTTTGCAGCACAGATCCACCAGAATGATACCAGGGCTAAAAAGGTTAAATTATGAGGACAGATTGCATAGACTAGGCTTCTATCCCATTGAGTATAGAAATTAAGGGGTGATCTAATTGAGGAGTTTGAGATGATCAAAGGAGTTGATAGGGTAGATAGAGAAAAAACTATTTCCTCTAGTGGGGAAGTCCAGAAGAAAGGGACATAGCCTTAAAATTAAACTTAGGTCGTTCAGAGGTGATGTCAGAAAGCACTTCATCACACAAAGAATAGTGGAAAACTGGAACTCTCTCCCCCATAAAGCTGTTGAGGCTGGTCAATTGAAAATTTCAAAACTGAGATTGATAGGTTTTTGTTAGGCAAGGGTATTGAGGGTTATGGAACCAAGGTGGGTAGATGGAGTTAAGCTATAGATCAGCCATAATCTAATTGAATGGTAGAACAGGTACAAGGAGCTGAATTGCCTTCTCCTAATCCTATGTTCCTATGTATGATGGTGTACCTGAAGCTTAGAAGGAACGAGAGGAATTTTCAGACAAGTATGGAGTATACTTGTGTTGACAAACTAAAGTCAAGAAAGATTGAGGTGGAGACAGAGAGGCGAGAGGAATCATTTATCAGACAACAAGCTTTTTCTGGTGCCCTGTCCAGGAGTGTGCAAGATACTAGAAGAGCCTCCCCATCTACTGGAGCAGAATTCAATTCCTGGACAGAAGTGGTCTTAAAGGGAGTGAGGAGCTGTTGAGAAGAAAAGACAAGCGTAGCACAAAAAAGGAAATCAAATGCCTTCGAGAGAATTTTAACAATGGAGGAGTTCCATTTGAAATCAGAGAAGATAGTGATGCAAAGGATGTTCCCCCCCCCCCCTCCACTATCGGGGTATCATGGCCGCAGTGTGCACTATCTGAAGTATGCACTGCAGCAACTTGCAAAGGCATCTTTGGCAGCATCTCCCAAACCTATGACCTCTATCACCTAAAAGGACAAGAATACCATCAGCCCCAACTTCCCCCTCCAAGTCTCTCACCATCTTGACTTGGACATATATCGTCGTTCCTTTATTGTCGCTGGGTCAAAATCCTGTAACTCCCTACCTAACAGCATTGTGGGAGCATCTTCGCCAGACAGACTGCAGTGGTTCAAGAAGAAGACCCATCAACTTTGTATGGGTAACTAGGGATGGTCTATAAATACCAGCCTTGCCAGTGATGCCCATATCCCAAGAAGCAATTAAAAAAATGAAGAAGGACTAAGAGTAGAGTCATCAAAAGGAAGTGATGGGAGCTATTGATTAAACTTGTGAGAGACACAAAAAAGCTTCCCACCCCTTGTCCACTGCGAATTGGGTGAAATACCTTGGAAAGCAGCCCGGCTGGAGCATTGCTGATTTTGGATGAAAGAGGCACTGTCAAAGAGGGTGTTCACTGATCATCCAGGAATGGTGCATGTGAGTTGGCTGGTGCCCCTAATCAGGGAAAGGAAGTTGTATATTCCTGCAGGTCAAAAACAGCAGCCAGATGGCCTCCATCCCAGCTGTTCCTTCTTGCTGGCTCATTAAAATTTCCAACTTAACTTTCTGGTATTCTGCAGAGGTTTCTGGCTGCCCCTTTTCATCCAATCTGAAGGGGCTGATAACTTCTAATGTGCACTTACTCTGAATCATTTGCTTTGGAGCTTTTTAGAATAACTTTATATGTCCCCAACTATTTCAGGCAAGAAGCCCCTGCCCTTCCTACGTAATGCCTCCAGGAATGTGTGCCAAGCGCAAAGGATGAGAAGACCTGGTGTAATGGATCTCTGCTTCCTTTTCCTCATTGGAATGTCCAGAAACAGGCATTCGGATTAGAAAAATTGGCCCCTGTGTCTTAAAGAACCATTGAAGGACATGGAGGACATTAAAATGTAGATTGAGGTATCATGATGTGAGAAGGCTGGAGGTTGTGAGCATCGAAGGTGTATTTCACTTCACATGCTACATTATTCATCCTTGAGTAGTTGCCTTCTTTGCCAAGACAGTTCTAAGGTTTCATCAGTTCATACAGCATTCATTTATCTCTTCCTGTGCGTATCCTTACAAGCCTCAGTTCCTTTCATAACTTGATATTTATTCAGTTTCTTTTTTTAAAAGTGTTAATTGATATAACTTTAACTGCTTTAGCTGGAAGTTGATTCTATAATAGAAACAGAGAAACTTGGAGAAGCTCAGCAAGTCAGGCAGCATCTGTAGAGAAATAAACAGAGTTAACGGGCATCATTTTAGCACCCGCTATCGGGTGCATTTCTGGCGGGGGGGGGCCCCGAAAATCGTGAAATCCCGGAGTGGGACCGGAGCCCGCCTCGAACCCGCGCACTTCTGGGTTCCCCGCTGATGCGCCGGCGTGCGCGCGCAGCCCCCGCTGGTGGGAATCCCGCAGGCAATTAAAGCCAGCGGGATGCCACTTGAAAGTATTTATTTGGCTTGTTCAGGTCATTAACTGACCTGATTAAGGGATTTTGTGAGGAGGGGTGGGATTTCAGAGCAACCTGGGACTGTTTACCATACTGGGGGAACACTCCCGGTTCAAATGGACCTGTTGCAGCCATCAGCCTGTGGCAGCTACAAAGGTCCATTTGACAGGGATGGGGGAGAGACCCTCACACATTGCAGGAGGCCACTCTGTCACTTGGGACAAAGTTTGGCCTCCACCACCCTCATCCTGACAATCAAAGTCACCAACCTGCACACTTACCCCGGGGTCCAGACACATGTACCTACCTTGCGGACCCCCTCAGATGTACATCTTCCGGATGGGGGCCGCCGTAGCTGCAGTCATGACCTCCTCGGAGGGCGAACAGCATCACCAGCCTCGCCATCCACGCCGTCCACCTCTGACACGTGGAGCTCCACAACAGAGTGCTGTGACACATCCACCTGCACAGCAGGAGGGAGGGCTACCGCAGAGATAGATGCGTCGCAGAGGGCACTACCCTCACCACAGGGTCCACAGACCGAGGCTCAGCTTCCTGGACCTCTCTGAGCAGCAGTGCACACGGAGGCTCAGAGTCACTCAACATGTAGTCGTGGACATCTGCAGCCTCCTTCATACCAAGCTGCTCCTGGCTGGCCCGAGCACCATCTTCTTACCTGTCGCTGTCAAAGTCACCACTGCACTCAACAACCTCTCCTCCGCATCCTTCCAGGGTGCCACCGGGGACATCGCTGACGTCTCTCAGCCGTCTGCACAAAAGAGCCCTGCAAATACACCTACACCCACTCTGCAGTGACACAATGGGTGGCATCAGTTGTGGGTCTTCATTGTGATCCTCAGGAAAGGGCATTATTGCACAGACCAGACAAGATTCGCAAAGACATGGCATTAGTGGTGCCAATATAATATGTGATGTGAGTTGGTCAGATAATCAATATAAGTAAAAACCATGACAAACCCTCAAACACCCTTGTGCATCCCCTTCATGCTCACGACACGTTTGCCTTACGCTGCCTACTGCACATATATGATGCATGCCCTATGGCTGCAGCACAGGTAGTGGCAGGTTGAGTGAAGCTGGCCGTGAAAGAGATGCATGAGAGGGTGAGTACAAGATAGAGCCATGAGATTGTATGAGGATTGAGTTGAGTGGTAGTGGCGGGATGAGTACTGGCGAGGTGAGTAGGTGCAGGTACGATGAGGGTGAGGTTTGAGTGGGTACGAGGGGTGATGTGACAGAGTCGTGTTGGCAGTGCCATAGGAGATGTGGGGTGGGGGCAGTGATGTGGCAGACGGAGTGTGGGGGAAAGAGTAAGTGTACTCACTGTGGCTGACCTACTGAGGTCATTGGAGCGCCTCCTGCACTGTATGCAGGTGGGCGATATGTTGGTGGTGCTGGTGACCTCCTCTGCCACCTCGAGCCAGGCCTTCCTAGTGGCAGAGGCAGGCCGCTTCTTCCCGCCCGCCGGGAGGAAGATCTCTGTGCTCCCCCTCCTCCTCACCCCATGTATTGATACCTGGAGTGAGGCATCATTAAACTGGGAGCAGCCTTCCCCCTGGGCTGCTCCATGCTGTGATTTTTTCTATTTGTTGCAGCATCTGTCAGTGGAGGACTGCCCCTTTAAATAGAGCTCCTCCAGCTGACAGATCTTACTGCGCATGCGCAGCCCGCCCGACGCGCAGATCAGCAGTGGGGAACCCGGAGGACAAGGTAAGTGGATCCAATTAGTGGATTGTATGCTACAATCGCACGGCGAGCTGACTAATTTCACCGGGCACGTTACCCACGCGCCCGATAACCCCCCCACCGAGAACCCGCAGCCCTGGTAACATCGAGCCCAATGTTTCAGGCTGAAGACCTTTCATCAGAACTGGAAGGTGTTTAAAGAGTTAAAGTTTTTGAGCAAGTACAGAGCCAGGGAAGGCAGGGGGGTAGGGGAGGAGAGGAAAGAACAAAAGGGAAGATCTGTGATAGGGTAGACGGCGCAATTGATTAAATGACAAGGCAGGGAAGGTGGTAATGGGACAGGTTAAGAAACAAAAGATTGATCAGGAGTAGCTGTAAATGGCAGCAGCAGAACCATTACCAGCACTAACTGACTGAAAAAATGGGAGCAGTGGTTATGATCTGAAGTTATTGAAATCATTGTTGAGTCAGGAAGGTTGTAAAGTGCCTAAATGAAAGATGAGGTGCTGTTCCTCGAGCTTACATTGAGGTTCATTGGAACAGTGTAGGAGACCGAGGACTGAAAGGTCAGAGTGGGAGTGGGAAGGGGAATTAAAATGGCAAGCGACCGGCAGGTCAGGGTTACGCTTGCGGACAGAGCGGAGGTGTTTAGCAAAGTGATCACCCCATCTGCGTTTGGTCTCCCCAATGTAGAGGCGACCACATTGTATGCAGCGGATACAGTTTACTAAATTGAAAAAAGTACATGTAAACCGCTGTTTCATCTGGAAGGAATATTTGGGACCCTGGACGGAGGGAAGAGAAGAGGTGAAAGGGCAGGTTTTGCATCTCCTGCGCTTGTACGGGAAGGTGACATGGGGAGGAGAGCGGGAGTTAGGGGTTATGGAAGAGTGGACCAGGGTGTCACAGAGGGAGCAGTCCCTTCGGAATGCTGAAAGGGGAGGGGAGGGGAAGATATGTTTGGTGGTGGAATCACGCTGGAGGTGGCGGAAATGGCGGAGGATAATGAGAGCTCAGCCATGATAATCACGGTTTAACGTCTTACCAAGCAGGAACAAATGAGGCTGTTGACCCCGATAAGACGCTAGGTGAAAAACTACAATAGCCAAAGGCACATTTCACTAATTCCAACGTGTCCTAGATCATCAAACAGATACTGCAAAGAGGATTGTCACTGAGCTGGGAGATACAGCACAGTGGTTAAAGGGGCTTGAATACCCTGGTTCTTTCTCTTAATGATTTGACCTGATTGAGTTCCCCTTGGGTTCATGAGATCTGCGGATATGGACCTTTCTTTTCTTTCACTGCCATTCGAGTTCTTGCATTACACAATCAGCGTGTACACGACTCTGTTTTTCCCAGTGTTGCCTGCAGGATGCCACAGGCTAATTTTCCTCTTCTGGTACAAGCCATGTCTAAAAGGGTAACAATAAGAGCTCAGGGGGGGCGTGGGGAGGGGGTAAATGTGACTTTGGGCGATAGTGTAAAACGAGCAACATCAATTCAGCCGCCCGTTATACACCTCTCCTGATTTTCATTTCTATTCATCTCAATGGAAATGAAAATCAGGAGAGATGTTTAACGGGCGGCTGAATCAATGTCATCCATTTTAACGCTATCACCCAAAGTCACAATTATCCGCCTGGGAAGGTAATTGCACTCAAATTTCCTGGGTCAGCTCATCTGCATCTTTATTCATAGTTTTAGGTGCAGAATGGGATATGTGCAGGGAGAGCACTAGGGTACGATTTTGCCATTTTGGCGGCTGACCACCAGTAGTAAGCTAAGTGTGGCGGGGGGAGGGCTAGCGATTGTTTGGGGGGGGGGGGCGGGGGAATGGCAGCAGCCCAGATTATTTTAGTGCGGCCTGGAAAAGCACACGAGCTCCTCATGACTCCACAAGAATAATTTAAACTCACCTTTGTTGGGCATCGTCTCCTCTATCGCTTGTGGAACTGATTGGAGAGTGCATGTCACGTACTCCAATCAGTTTCCTCCTGAAATTGCAATTGATGTCCTATGTACATCATAGGACCCTAATTTGCATATTAAAAGGGATCTGCTGCCTGAGGTAGGCAGATGCTTTGGCCCCTTTCAAAATGGCAATGGCTGCAACAGACAGGGTGTTAAGCACTGCACAGCCATTTTAACTGCATTAATGCATTCTTTGCACCAGTCAGGACATGTTAAAATCAGCCTCTAGACTTGAAAGAGAGTTTCTGCGTAAGTAAAATTTAAAGGGCTGGGGTTAATGAAAAATGTTGTCACAATGGGACTACAAAAAATGTGAAAGCCTTTAGATAGGCTCAAAGAGTACCTTAACCCACCAGCAGCCTTTGCTAAAGTTTAAGAGACAGGGGATTAAAAAGTGTCAGACAAACTTAAATGTAAAGGAAGCATCATGTGCAGGTTTGAGGCTGTAGCTGAATGTTCCTGTCACTTGCTGTGCCAGACCTATGCTGCATGTTAGGACCTGGTATGTTTACAGCAGATGGCACAGGTCTGCACCTGACTCTGCTGATCCAGGACTTGAAGACACATTCTCACAGCTGTTGCCAGGTAGATTTGACAATGCCTGCAGATTTAGTTGGTGGCATCTTGGAGGGTGCGGCCAATCAGGGTTTGCTGCATGATGATCACTCCGGCAGGCCTTCTTTCATGAAGTGCCAACATGCTATGATAGGGATGCTTCTGAAGAACTATCCAGCATAATGGTTAGTCAGACCTTTACACGAATCTGTTCTATCAGACTTGTAGTCACAAATAATTGCCTTGATTCTGATCAGGAAGGTAGGTTGAGTCCCAATGGGCAGAAGTCCTTGTCCTATGAAGTAGCCTGACTTCCCTTGACCTAGTATTTCTTGCTTTTCTTCCACCAAGTAGTACAAGGGCAGTGAGACCTCAAAGGGGACACCCATTGTGTAAGGCACACAACTAATTAGCCCCCCTCCCGCCAGCACTCATCTGTATCCTCTGGTCCCACATAGTGAAGGCCCATTGCTGCCTAACACTTTCAGATTCGCTGCTACTTTGATACTAACTTTAATTATGTATTCAAAGCAGTCGTTTCCTTGTCCATTAAATTGCTACCTCCTGTTTTCTACAGCTCACTTTATATGAAAGATGCTTGCACCTGATCCACGCCAGGCATTGAAAGAACAAAATCACACAGAGGATGTTTAAACATCACGACAACAACAAATTGCATTTATATAGCGCCTTTAACATAGTAAAACATCCCAAAGCACTTCACAGGAGTGTTACTAAACAAAATCTGACACCGAGCCACATAAGGAGATTAGGATAGGTGACCAAAGAGGTGGATTTTAAGGAGCGTCTTAAAGGAGGAAAGAGAGGTAGAGGGGCGCAGAGGGAATTCCAGAGCTTATGGCCCAGGCAGCTGAAGGCACGGCTGCCTATGGTGGAGTACTTCCACTTTACTTAAACAGAATTTACATCTCACAACCACCCCCTCTGGTGACTTGCTTGGTAAATGTGCATTGAGCACTACTGGGGCGGAAATCCGGTATATATGGTCTCTGCTCATTTTTCCTCATCACTACATCCTGGAAACAAGCGCTAATGGAACATTCCATTGAGAAAAATCAGGGCTGGTGTATGTGTGCGTTGTGCTGGATGTCAGCCTTAGCCCCAGCCAGGCTCCTAACTGTGAGTCCCATTTCCACCCCTGCTCCAAGTGCCTCCTGCTACCATGTGTAAAATTGTTTGAGCATCAGCAGCCAGACGGCAGGTAATTAAAAAAAACAACCAAGGATTACGGCAGGGAATCAATCTGATGGGGAGCCAATTTGGAAAAAACAAGGGAAGTCAAGGGAAAATTTCAATTGAGAAATCAAACAAGGAAATTTAAGTGAAAATTACATCAGGTTTGTTCATTATTTAATTGAATGCCTTTTTCACTGAATTCTATGGAGTTGGTGTGCCTATTTTCTGAAATTTGCCAAGTGTCTTTTCCTTGCCTTTTGTTTTTAATTCCCATGGTGTTGAACTTTGCCAAATGAGTGGTCATTCATTTCTTTTTAATTATATACTGGTGATATACATGGAATACTTCTTCATTGCCTTTTTAAAAAATTACAGTCTAGATTATCTTTATTGAGAACGTCACTGAAGGCGTTCCTCTGTAATTTTAAAAATACCATAATAATGAGTTTTACTCTATGCTCGCTTCTTGCCTTTTTCAAAACAAAAACCTGCCCTTTTAAGTTAAAAGCTAAATCTAATGCTCACTTTTCTTTGTATGTTCTATGGGATCAGAAAAATGTAACCAATTTTTAAAAAAGGAGTGTGTTGCTTATGTTTTAATCAATGCAAGCTATATACTGTGGTGTTGTGTGATGTGCGGTGTGTGTGATGTATGTGGTGTGTACGGTGTGTTGTGGTGTGTGCGGTGTGTTGTGTGGTGTGTGCGGTGTGTGGTATGTGCGGTGTGTGTGGTATGTGTGATGTGGTGTGTGGTGTGCATGATGTGTGCGGTGTGTGTGGTGTATGTGATGTGGTGTGTGTGATGTATGATGTGTGCGGTGTGGTGTAGGATGTATGTGGTGTGTATGATGTATGCGGTGTGGTGTGTATGATGTGTGCGGTGTGGTGTGGTGTGTGTGGTGTATGTGATGTCTGTAGTGTGTGGTGTGTGTGATGTCTGTAGTGTGTGGTGTGTGTGGCGTGTATGATGTGTACGGTGTGGTGTGTGTGGTGTATGTGGTGTGTGTGTGGTGTGGTGTTGTTATGAATTTAGAGTTTTGCTTTAGATATCCTCTCAGGTATAAGTGGTCTGAGAATCTTCGGGTAGAGTTTCGGGAAATTGCGCCCAAAATGCGCTTGAAATCGCACTGGTTGGGTTAGGCATCAAGTTTCCGCTAACATTTCATCCGTACAATCACAAATGTAAAATCTTCCATGAACCAGTGCAATCGGGCAGTGTAATAGAACATAATCGTTACTTTTTTTCTCTTTCCATCAAAAAGTATTCCTTGATATTGAAGAGTGGTAACTTGGTGCAGTTTTATTAATACTGCTGAAAATAAGTTTATCAGCAAAAATAAAGCATTCTTAATAAGGGTTTCCAGTCCTCCACCCTTGAGTAATCTGATTTAAAATCACTGAAGATGACTTAAAAAAACTATATGGAACCATTTAATAGTTTCATTGGTGTACACTAGTCAATTTCTTCGTAAATTAAATATTTTTTGATATGCAAAAACTTTTGAAACTACTAGTGCCTGTGCGCCTAAGAAAATGAACACAATTTGAAGAGCCTTCCCGAACGAGTGCCATGGGCGGAATCTCGCAATTTTTACCTGGGGGTGTGGCCAGTTTTATGGGCGGGGCCTGATCTGGGCGAATTGAATCTTGAACCAGTGTAAAAGATCGCAGAGAATACGAGCATAAGTAGTTTTGGCGTAACTCACTTATGTTTAAAATTCCCCGATCTTTTGCGCTGGTTTGGCTGATTCTGCTCGGATTGAGTTGATATTACTAACGGAAACAAGTGGAAACTCAGCCCGGTTATGTTTAGAGATGCTCCCATATGGCCCAATATCTAACTATACAATGCTAAAAAGGTACGGTAGCATAGTGGTTTATGTTACGAAACTAATAATCCTAGAGGCATGGACTAATAGTTCAAATCTCATAACGGCAGCTGGGGAATTTAAATTCAATTAATTAAATAAAATCTGGAATAAAAAAAACTGGTATCAGTAATGGCAGCCATAAAACTATGGGATTGTTGTAAAAACCCATCTAGTTCACTAATGTCCTTCAGGGAAAGGAACCTGCTGTCCTTACCCGGTTGGGCCTCTATGTGACTTCAGACCCACAGCAGTGTGGTTGATTCTTAATTGCCCTCTGAAATGACCAAGCAAGCCACTCAATTGTACAATCTCACTATAGAAAGCCAAAATAAGAATAAAACCGGAAAGACCACATGGCATCGGACAACTAGGCACCGGACTCGACAAAGGCAAACCAAGCCCAGTCGACCCTGCTAAGTCCTCCTCACTAACATCTGAGGACTTGTGCAAAATTGAGAGAGCTGTCCCACAGACTAGTCAAGCAACAGCCTCACAGAATCATACTTTTCAGCCAACGTCCCAGACTCTTCCATCACCATCCCTGGGCATGTCCTGTCCCACCGGCAGGACAGACCCACCAGAGGTGGCGGCACAGTGATATACAATCAGGAGGGAGTGGCCCTGGGAGTCCTCAATATTGACTCCGGACCTCATGAAATCTCATGGCATCAGGTCAAACATGGGCAAGGAAACCTCCTTCTGATTAACACCTCCCGCCCTCCCTCAGCTGATGAATCAACCCTATTCCATGTTGAACACCACTTGGAGGAAGCACTGAGGGTAGCATGGGCACAGAATGTACTCAGGGTGGGGGACTTCAATGTCCATCACCAAGAGTGGCTCGGTAGCACCACTACTGACCAAGCTGGCTGAGTCCTGAAGAACATCATTGGCAGACAGTGAGCAAACCAACACGAAGGAAAAAACTACTTGATCTCGTCCTCACCAATCTACCTGTCCCAAATGCATCTGTCCATGACAGTATTGGTAGGAGTGACCACCGCACAATCCTTGTGGAGACAAAGTCCCGTCTTCGCATTGAGGACACCATCCAACATGTTGTGTGGCACTACCACCATGCTAAATGGGACAGATTCAGAATAGATCCAGCAGCTCAAAACTGGGCATCCAAGAGGTGCTGTGGGCCATCAGCAGCAGCAGAATTGTATTCCAGCACAATTTGTAACCTCATGGCCTAGCATATTCCTCACCCTACCATTACCAACAAGCCAGGGGATCAACCCTGGCTCAATGAGGAGTGTAGAAGACCATGCCAGGAGCAGCACCAAGCGTACCTAAAAATTAGCTGCCAAGCTGGTGAAGCTACATTACAGGACTACATGCATGCTAAACAGCGGAAGCAACAAGCTGTAAACAGAGCTAAGCGATTCCACAACCAACGGATCAGATCAAAGCTCTGCAGTCCTGCCACATCCAGTCGTGAATGGTGGTGGACAATTAAACAACTAACGGGAAGAGGAGGCTCTGCAAACATCCCCATCCTCAATGATGGCGAGTCCAGCATGTGAGTGAAAAGACAAGGCTGAAGCGTTTGCAACCATCTTCAGCCAGAAGTGCCAAGTGGATGATCCATCTCGGCCTCCTCCCGAGATCCCCACCATCACAGAAGCCAGTCTTCGGCCAATTCGATTCACTCCACGTGATATCAAGAAACGGCTGAGTGCACTGGATACAGCAAAGGCTATGGGCCCCGACAGCATCCCATCTGTAGTGCTGAAGACTTGTGCTCCAGAACTAGCTGCGCCTCTAGCCAAGCTGTTCCAGTACAGCTACAACACTGGCATCTACCCGACAAAGTGGTAAATTGCCCAGGTATGTCCTGTCCACAAAAAGCAGGACAAATCCAATCTGGCCAATTACCGCCCCACCAGTCTACTCTCAATCAACGGCAAAGTGATAGAAGGTGTCGTCAACAGTGCTATCAATCAACACTTACTCAACAATAACCTGCTCACCGATGCTCAGTTTGGGTTCCGCCAGGACCGCTTGGCTTCAGACCTCATTACAGCCTTGGTCCAAACATGGACAAAAGAGCTGAATTCCAGAGGTGAGGTGAGAGTGACTGTCCTTGACATCAAGGCAGCATTTGACCAAGTGTGGCACCAAGGAGCCCTAGTAAAATTGAAGTCAATGGGAATCAGGGTGAAAACTCTCCAGTGGCTGGAGTCATACCTAGCACAAAGGAAGATGGTAGTGGTTGTTGGAGGCCAATCATCTGAACCCCAGGACATTGCTGCAGGAGTTCAGGGCAGTGTCCTAGGCCCAACCACTTTAGCTGCTTCGTCAATGATCTTCCCTCCATCATAAGGTCAGAAACGGGGATTTTGCTGATGATTGCACAGTGTTCAGTTCCATTCGCAATCCCTCAGTTAATGAAGCAGTACGAGCCCGCATGCAGCAAGACCTGGACAACATCCAGGCTTGGGCTCATAAGCGACAAGCAACATTCGTACCAGAGAAGTGCCAGGCAATGACCATCTCTAACAAGAGAGAGTCTAACCACCTCCCCAGGACATTCAACGGCATTACCATCGCGGAATCCCCCACCATCAACATCCTGGGGGTCACCATTGACCAGAAACTTTATTGGACCCGCCACATAAATACTGTGGCTTCAAGAGCAGGTCAGAGGCTGGGTATTCTGTCACGAGTGTCTCACTTCCTGACTCCCCAAAGCCTTTCCACCATCTACAAGGCACAAGTCAGGAGTGTGATGGAATACTCTCCACTTGCCTGGATGATTGCGGCTCCAACAACACTCAAGAAGCTCAACCTCATCCAGGACAAAGCAGCCCACTTGATTGGCACCCCATCCACCACCCTAAACATTCACTCCCTTCACCACTGGCGCACCATGGCTGCATTATGTACTATCTACAGGATGCACTGCAGGAACTCGCCAAGGCTTCTTCGACAGCACCTCCCAAACCCTCGACCTCTACCACCTAGAAGGACAAGGGCAGCAGGCACATGGGAACAACACCACCTGCACATTCCCTTCCAAGTCACACACCATCCCGACTTGGAAATATATCGCTGTTCCTTCATCGTCGCTGGGTCAAAATCCTGGAACTCCCTTCCTAACAGCACTGTGGGAGAACCTTCACCACATGGACTGCAGTGGTTCAAGAAGGCGGCTCACCACCACCTTCTCAAGGGCAATTAGGGATGGGCAATAAATGCCGGCCTCGCCAGCGACGCCCACATCCCATGAATGAATATAAAAAAAGTATAGCCCAGATATACTATACTTTAACAATTGGATTTCTCTTGATCTGAACCTGACATATGTGGTCTTTCACACATGCCGTCACGTGCCTCTCCAATCTGGTTCTACCCCTAAATTTGCATAGGGCCTGCATCAACGCTGCAATGGC
Organism: Heptranchias perlo; assembly: GCF_035084215.1. NCBI lineage: Eukaryota > Metazoa > Chordata > Chondrichthyes > Hexanchiformes > Hexanchidae > Heptranchias > Heptranchias perlo. The sequence continues at coordinate 109,653,419 of NC_090327.1, forward strand.
AGTGAAGCGCACCCGGGCAGTAAGCCAAGGCTTGCGAACCACCGTCCGGGTGGTGGTAACGAAAGTCAAAAACGTTACACCCCGTGGACCGCGCGTTTTTTGTGAAACGCGTCCTGTTCGAGTGCTGCAGATTCGAAGCAGCGGATATCTTCTGCCTACAAGATTTCACTCGAAGCTGATATTTCGATGTCATGTTCAAGAACGTCAATTAATGCCAGAAGTTTCTTCAGGTGTTCAAGGAGAAGGGGAGCGAAGGACCATTTGCGATTCTCACTGCGGAGCCGCTGTTCACCTTCCCAATGCAGAGGAACTGGAAGCTGATCGTATACATGTATAACCCACATGTTCCGGTCATCGATGTGCTGACGTTCCTCGCCAGATACGTCAATGGGGTTGTGAACAGCATTGATGTCAACGATCGGTTCATGATCCGGACCAGCAAGAGGGACGTCATCACAACCCTGAGAGTGGACGCCCACAGAAACATCCTTCACCCCGCCCTCCAGCTTCGCCATCGGAGGAAGTCAAGGGTACATGGTGTACGTGGGGCAACCCAGAGTCTGTCGCACCTCTGGCAAATCCGGCCACGTAGCGGCCTCCTGCACTGCAATCATCTGCAGGAACTGCAAGCAGGAAGGGCACCAGACTGAGGACTGTAAGGACAGCAAGTGCTGCAACCTGTGTGAGAAGGCTGGCCATCTTAACAGGGCCTGCCCCAAACGCAGCTTCAGCTACGCCCAGGCGGACAAGAGCAAGACCGTGGAGGAGGATGGGGCAACAAGCAAGGCTACACCAAAGAAGGCCAAGAACCCTTGCCCTGCCGCGACCCCCTCTGAGAAGACCCCGAGCCAGGAAGACAAGGAGCGAGAAAAGGACCAAGCAGAAAACTACCAGACCCCAACACCCAGCTCTGAGCCTCCCCACCAGCCGACAGAGTCCATGGAATAGAAGGCAGCAGATGAACAATGGCAGGTGGTGACCAAGAAGAACAGAAAGAGGAAGCCAGAGGAAAGGAAACGAGCTCCTGCCGAAACTGCAGTCAGGGGCAAAAGGCCGCTCGGGTCGCAGTCAGACTACAGTGACTACCTCGCGTCTGACGATGAGGGACGACAGGAGTGAAGCAGTCAGCCTTGCCAAAGAAAGCGGCAAAACTTCAAAGGCGATAGCAACGCGGTCAACACCTCCCAGCTCCAGAACACTGGGAGCAACAACACCTCCAGCGCCCTCCAGCTCCGGGATGCTGGGAGCAGCGAAGTGCCCAGAGAGCACCAGCTCTAGGACACGGGGAGCAGCAGCGCAGAGAGTGAAGACCAAGTTCGGGAAACCGGGGGCAGCACCGCAGAGAGTGAAGACCAGCTTTGGGAAACCGGGAGCAGCACTGCAGAGAGTGAAGACCACCTCCGTGTAACCGGGAGCAGCACCGCAGAGAGCAAAGACCAACTCCAGGATACCGGGAGCAACACCGCAGAGATCGAATACCAGCTCCGGGACATCGGGAGCAGCACCGCAGAGAGCAAAGACCAGCTTTGGGAAACCGGGAGCAGCACCGCAGAGAGTGAAGACCAGCTTTGGGAAACCGGGAGCAGCACCGCAGAGAGCAAAGACCAACTCCAGGATACCGGGAGCAGCACTGCAGAGATCGAAGACCAGCTCCGGGACATCGGGAGCAGCACCGCAGAGAGCAAAGACCTGCTTTGGGAAACCGGGAGCAGCACCGCAGAGTGTGAAGACCAGCTTTGGGAAACCGGGAGCAGCACCGCAGAGAGCGAAGACCAACTCCAGCAAACCGGGAGCAGCACCGCAGAGTGTGAAGACCAGCTTTGGGAAACCGGGAGCAGCACTGCAGAGAGCGAAGACCAACTCCAGCAAACCGGGAGCAGCACCGCAGAGAGCGAAGACCAGCTTTGGGAAACCAGGAGCAGCACCGCAGAGAGCGAAGACCAACTCCAGCAAACCGAGAGCAACACCGCAGAGTGTGAAGACCAGCTATGGGATATCGGAAGCAGCACCAACGAGGCGCCCCAACCAATTGAGGATCGGATGGGCTCTCCACCCGACACCACGCCGCCAATGTCACCCCGGCGGAACAACGACCACCACCCCCACCACCCCCCCCAAGGCGAACAGGACTCATACCTCAGTTCAGGGAGTGTGGAACAGTTTGCACAGATCACCTGAATGCAGGGACACGGCCAAGAGCTGGAAACAGCAAACGGACTGTCCGGTGAGACGTTAAACTGTTGTTAAAATGTGTCTGAAAGTCACATCTATTAACGTGCGTAGCGTTAAAAGCACTACGCGATGTGTGTCGACAAGGTCAAGAGCGACCTGCTGTTCTTGCAGGAATGCGGCACCTCAGTAATTACTGGCAGTGGTCGCAGCAGTGGGCCCACAGACCATCAATCTGATCGGGAAGCAACGATTGCCATGCCTCCGGCCTGGGAATTCTGCTGCGAGGAGGCAACTTCACCATCACCAAAGTAAAGGAGGTGGTGGAGGGTCACCTCTTCGTAGCAGACGTACTGTACAAAAACGTTCTGCTCCGGCTGATCAATGTGTACACCCCGACTCTAAATAACGAGCAGCTGGCCATCTCCCAGCAGCTCCCACTGCTGCTGGCGACGTCCAGCCTGGTCATTCTTGGCGGTGACTTCAACTGCATCATCAATACGGCCGGAAGATCCGGCAGAGACGACAGCAAACTGGACGCCACACCCAAACTCCTGATGGAAGCAGTGAAAGACGCTTCAGTAACTCTGCAGACGGAGCGGCGCATCAATACACCTGGTCCAGACCAGATGGGTCTGTCTGTTCCAGAATAGACTTCCTGTTTGTGTCCCCAATGCTCAAAGTCAGATCCACCAAGGTCACACTGGTGTTATTCTCTGACCACTGCCTCTTACTGGCCGATGGTCACCTTCAGGATGACCAGAGAGCGGGCAGGAGGATATGGAAGCCAAACGTCAAACTGTTAACCCTGGGAAACATTGAGGAACTAAAAAGGGATTACAAAGGTTGGAGAACCATAAAACCCCTCTTCGATTCCCCAGTGCACTGGTGGGAAGCCGTCATGGCGAACATCAAGAGGTTCTTCATCCTCAAAGGTGTTCAGAAGGCGAGAGAGAGGCAAAGGGAAATGTCCCGACTCCAGAAAAACATGCAGAATCTGCTCCTGCTGCAGTCGATGGGGATCGATGTCGAGGAGGAACTCAGAGGTGAAGGACTAGCAAGCCTCGCTCTTTGCCTCCAAGGCCTCCAAGATCATCTTCCGGTCCAGAGTCCGCTCCATGGAGCAGGACGAGACTTGCTCACGTTTCTTCTTCCAAAAGATGCACAGAGAGAGCTCTGTGATCAGCAGCCTGAAGGAAGAGGACAACTTGGTCACATCCTCGCAGCCCAACATACTGAGGATCTGCAAATCCTTTTATGCTGGACTGTACGACGTGAAGCTCACAGACAGCACAGCCTCCCAGTCCTTCTTATCGTCTATCATGGAGGTTTTAGACAACAGTGAGTGGGAGAATCTGGATCACCCGCTAACTCTGGATGAACTGACAAAGGCCTTCCGGTCCTTCGAGATGAGTAAGACACCCGGAAGCGACGGCTTACTGGTGGATTTGTACTCGGCTCTGTGGGACTGTATAGGCCCAGACCTGCTGGAAGTGTATGGGGGTATGCTTCTGGCAGGCAGCATGTCAGACTCCATGAGGAAAGGCATTATCACCCTCAACTATAAGCAGAAGGGGGAGAGGGAAGAATTCAAAAATTGGCGCCCCATCTCACTACTTAATGTGGACTACAAAATTCTGTCCAAATTCATCGCCAATCTGGTCAAGTCAGCCCTGGAGGTGGTGATCCACCCAGATCAGGCCTGCGCTATACCCGGCAGGAAGATCTCTGATAGCCTGGCGCTACTCAGGGATATGATCGCCTACCTACAGGACAGTGGGGGTGAACACCTGCCTCATCAGCTTGGACCAGGAGAAGGCCTTTGACAGAATATCGCACACGTACATGATGGACTTGCTCTCCAAAATGGGGTTTGGGGAGGGAAACCGCAATTGGATCCAACTGCTCTACACAAACATCAGTAGCGCAGTTTCAATCAACGGGTGGGAATCGGAAAGCTTTCCGATCAAATCTGGAATCAGACAGTGTGTTGCATCGAACCCTTTGTTGAGTCCATCAGGAGGGATGCGGGCATAAAATGGTGATGATCCCAGGTAGCAGAGGCACTCAGGTCGCGCCACCCTGTACATGGACGAAGTCGTCGTCTTCTGCTCAGATCAGCTGTCGATCCGCAGATTGATAAGCATCTGCGATCAGTTTGAACTGGCCTTGGGGGCCAGAGTAAATCACAACAAGAGCGAGACCATGTTCTTTGGGGAACTGGACTGACCGATCCTTTGTCTCCTTCACCGTCAGGTCAGATTACTTGAAGGTGCTGGGGATCTGGTTCGGAACTGGGACTGTGGGATCAACGATCCCTCTCGATCTCGGGCAAGAACCTGGTCATCAGGTGCGAGGTGCTCTCGGTGTTGCTGTACATGGCGCAGATCTGGCCCATACCTCGCTCCTGCACCGCGACAGTCACCCGAGCCATTTTCCATTTTATGTGGAGATCCAAAATGGACCGAGTCCGCAGGGACACGATGTACAAATCTCCAGAGAAAGGGGGGAAAGGCATGCCCAACGTCGTCCTCATCATGATGGCCATCTTTGTGTGCGGCTGCATCAAGCTGTGCATAGCCCCTTGGTATGCAAACACAAAGTGTCACTACATGTTCTATCTGTCCCCGGTGTTGCGAAGGATGGGCCTGGCCATCCTGCCACGGAACGCTCCATCCAGTTGGACCGTTCCACCCTTCCTGTCCTTCATAAAAAAGTTTGTGCAGAAAAACCACAAGGCGAACAGCGAGTGGTCCGCATGTAATGTCCTCGAGACCCTGCGGGAAAAGGCGATGGTGGGTTCTCCGAGCAGACTGTCAAAGTCATCTGGCAGAATGCCTCGTCGCCAGAGCTTTCAAATAAGCACCAAGACGTAGCTTGGTTGGTGGTGAGAAGGGCCCTTCCCGTCAGATCCTTCATGCACACCCGGCATCTCAGTACCACCGCGCGCTGTCCCTGAGGAGGCTGCGGTGGGGATGAATCCGTCACCAATCTCCCTCTGGAATGTGCCTTTGTAAAGAAGGTCTGGAGAGAGATGTTGTGGTATCTGTCCAGGTTCATCCCGAGCAGCTCTGTAACAGAGGGGACTATAGACTATTCCCAGGAACGCACACCGAGACAGACATCAACTGTTGCTGGAAGACCATCAACATGGTGAAAGACGCCCTTTGATCTGCCTGAAACTTGCTGGTCTTCCAGTGCAAGGAGCTGTCCCCGACCGTGTGTTGCAGACTGGCAGATTCCAAGATCCAAGACTATGTCCTGAGGGATGCACTGAAGCTGGGTGCGGCCACTGCAAAGGCTCTGTGGAGAAAGGCCACCGTTTAGAGTTCTCCCGCCATTGTATACCGAGAGGCTGGAATCAGGGAAAAAACCCTCGGGCAGAATGTAAAATAGCAAATGAATGTAATGAAATGTAATGTACCTGTAATGTATCTGTAATCAATAAGCTGTATTGATTGTAATGCAAGAGGCACTCTAGAGTGTCATGAACTGTAATTATCATGTATGATGTGTAACTATTGTTTGAATCATATTTGAACTGTACTTTATGTATCTTGCAAACTGTATAATCTGTATCATTTATGTTTGAAATGGGATATGGCAACTGTATTGTATGTATCGTTACAAATTTTATGAATAAAGTATATTTTCGAAAGAAAAAAAAATCTGCCCTTACAGCTTTCTGTTTTAAAAAACCCAACTGACTGCATGGGCTCGAATTTAGCAGGCCTGCGGGTTCCCAGCGGGTGGTCCTCCGGGAGCGTGGTCAACACGCTCGGCGAAATTAGTGGGTTGCCCGCGCGATCGTAGCAGGCAACACACTAATAGGAATCAATTACCTGCTCCTCCGGGGTCCACGGCGCTGGTCTGCGCGTCGGGCGGGCTGCGCATGTGCAGTACGATCTGTCAGCTGGAGGCTCTCTAGTTAAAGGGGCAGTCCTCCACTGACAGATGCTGCAACCAATGGAACAAATTGCAGCATGGAGCAGTCCAGGGGGAAGGCTGCTCCCAGTTTAATGATGCCTCACCCCAGGTATCATCAGATGGGGTGAGGAGGAGGGGGAGGACACATATCTTCCACTCGGCGGGCGGGAGGAAGCGGCCTGCCTCTGCCACCAAGAAGGCCTGGCTCGAGGTGGCAGAGGGGGTCACCTGCGCCACCAACATATGGCCCACCTGCATACAGTGCAGGAGCCGCTGCAATGACCACAGTAGGTCAGCCGCAGTGAGAACACGAAGTCTTTCCCCTACACTCCGTCTGCCACAACACTGTCCCCACCCCACATCTCCTTCGGCACCGCCAACACTACTCTGTCACATCACCCTTCATACCCACTCAAACCACATCCTCATCTTACCTCCACCTACTCACCTCGCCAGTACTCATCCTGCCACTAACACGCAACCCAATCCTCATACAATCTCATTGCTCCATCCCATACTCACCCTCTCATGCATCTCCCTCACGGTCAGCCTCACTCAACCTGCCTCCACCTGTGCTGCAGCCACAGGGCATGCATCACATATGTGCAGTAGGCAGCGTAAGGCAAATGTGTCGTGAGCATGAAGGGGGTGCACAAGGGTGTCTGAGGGTTTGTCATGGGTGTTACCTATATTAAATTTCAGAGCAACAAACAGCACACATTATATTGACACCACCACTGCCATGTCTCCGCGAATCCTGTCCGTTGTGTCCAATAATGCCCGCTCCTGGGTATCACTATGAGGACCCACCACTGATGCCACCCATCGTGTTACTGCAGAGTAGGTGCAGGTGTATTTGCAGGGCTCGTCCGCGCAGACGACTGAGAGACATCGGCGGTGTAGCCGGCTGCACCCTGGAAGGATGCGGAGGAGAAGGTGTGGAGGGCAGTGGTGACTTTGCCAGCGACAGGTAAGCAGTTGGTGCTGGGGCCAGCCAGGAGCCGCTCGGCATGAAAGAGGCTGCAGATCTCCACGACTACATGTCGAGCGAATCTGCGCCTCCCTGTGCACTGTTGCTCGGAGAGGTCCAGGGAGCTGCGCCTCGGTCTGTGGACCCTGTGGCGAGGGTAGTGCCCTCTGCGATGCGTCTCTCTCTGCGGTAGCCCTCCCTCCTGCTGTGCAGGTGGGCGTGCAACAACACCGTGTTGGGGGGATCCACGTCTCTGCGGCGGACGGCGTGGACTGCGAGGCTGCTGGGGCTGGTCATGCTCTTCGTCCTCCGAGGGTGTCCACACACCACCCATCTGGCAGGTGTTGGTCTGAGGGGTTGTGCAGGGTAGGTGGGTGGTTCCTCGGACTGGGGCTGCGGTTTCATGTCGGTCTGTCCTCTGGCTTGGCGGGGGGTGGTGGGGGGCAGGGGTTGCCCTATGTGACGCGGTTGCCTCCTGCGTGGGTGAGGGCTCTCCCCCGTGGAGTGCACCTTGGCACCTGCCACAGGCTGCTGGATGCAACACGCCTGGTTGGAGAGAGACTGTTTCCCCCAGTGTGTGAAGCTCACTGCCTTGAACCTAAAATCCCACACTTCCTCTTTTGACAGCAGATTCAGCTCATTAACTGACCTCAACAAGCAAGGTAAGTACTCTCAAGTGGAACCCCGCTGGCTTTAATTGCCTGCGGGATTCCCACCAGCGGGGCTTGCGTGCGCAGCCCCGCACGTCAGCGCGGTACCCGGAAGTGGCTGGGATTTCGTCGCGATCCGGTCACGTGACCGGATATCGGGATTTTCCGGGCCCCCCCGCTGGAAACCCGCCGGAACCCCGACGCCAAAATCGAGCCCCATGTTTCAGATTTGTATCTCCTGAGTTCTGCATATGCCAGACAAGCCCTGCCAAGCGCCGGGACTGAGGCCTCCCAACATAATGCGAATGAGGTGTTTATTGATTGATGAATAGCTTATTGTTCACAGTCTTTGGGGGAAAAAACATTAGTACTTTAATCACTTTTCATCTCAGTGCCTCTCTTTTTAATTTGTGTGAATACATTTTGCTTTAAAACACAACCTTTAAATTTAACTCTTTTTTTTCCAAATCCTTTCTGTGGAAAAATGTTTAGAAAATGCCAGAACATGACAGATATGATGACTATTCTTTTGGCATAGTAAACTAAATGATGTGGCATTTCTGCCTCCAAAGTATCCCAGACCCAGCAAAATAGGTGTTCCGATGGCTGCCTGTGACCAAGCAGTCAAGCTACTTGTGCAACCCAGGTGAAGTTTTTGCACAAGCTGTTTTGCACTCTCAGCCACTGGGGAAAGCCAGGAACAAAATTCAAACTGCAGTTTTAAAATAACTGCATTTGCACATTTTTTTTGTTGATCTGGCTGAAATGGAAACTGTCCTGCAATATAAAATTAGAAATTAATACAGCACCAGTGTCACAGTTATTAAAAGGTAAGTGGTGATGTAGCACTTCCATTGGGTGGGGATGTATTAGAGAGGCCAATGAGAGGTCCCAATTGGATACCCAATTGGAAATATTGGTTGATACAGAGGTCTTCAAAGTGTCGGACCATTGAAACATCCACAATGTCATGGCTATGAAGAATGCAGGGTTCGACTAAGGAATGACTGCACTGTAAATTACCAAGAATATAGCTTCAACCAATATGGCGGTTACAATGGAAACCCAGAGAATAAGCAACATAAAATGTGTCTCACGTGAAGTTTACTGTTCCAAGGAGCCCAGCAGTCATAGCTGGACAATCATGACATCGTCTTCAGCCAGCCTTGTTGCAGCATTTGTAGTCATAGAATCATAGAATGGTACAGCACAGAAGGAGGCCATTTGGCTCATAATGCCTGTGCCAGCTCTTTGGTAGAGCTATCCAATTAGTCCCACTCCCCTGACCTTTCCCCATAGCCCTGCAAATGTTTTCCCTTCAAGTATTTATCCAATTCCCTTTTAAAAGTTACTATTGAATCTGCTTCCATCACCCTTTCAGGCAGTGCATTCCAGATCACAACAACTTGTTGCGTAAGCATTATTTTCCTCATGTTGCCTCTGGTTCTTTTGCCAATTACCTTAAATCTATGTCCTCTGGTTACTGACCCTCCTGCCATTGGAAACAGTTTCTCCTTATTTACTCTATCAAAACCATTCATGATTTTGAATACCTCTATCAAATCTCTTAACCTTCTCTGCTCTAAGGAGAACAACCACGGCTTCTCCAATCTCTCCACATAACTGAAGTCTCTTATCCCTGGTACCATTTCAGCAAATCTCTTCTGCACCCTCTCTAAGGCTTTGACATCCTTCCTAAAGTGTTGTGCCCAGAATTGAACACAATACTCCAGCTGATGCTAACCAGTGTTTTTTAAAGATTTAGCATAACTTCCTTACTTTTGCACTCTATACATCTATTTATATGTTTTATATTTATGGTCTATGTGATCCATTCTGACCTTGTCAACCTTTTTCTCAGATTTTGTCTTCTCCTGAATGCCCTAAATTTGTATGCTAACACTCCCTGTAACAAATAGGGATGTTTCTATCTTTATTTTCTAAGTGGTAAGGGTTAAATTGGAGGTTACCCCCTCTTCATTAGGATTCAAGATGGAAGACAACAGATTGCCAGACTGTGGGGGAGGATATAACACATTGAGAGATCAATTAAGGTGAAGTTGTTTTAATGATTGGAATGGCTTGCCATAACTTTTAATGAATGTGCTTGACAGATTTTGTTTTCGGCTTAGGACCCTGTATTTTTCTTGTTTCTTTGTGGGGGCAGGGTTGGAGAATGTGCAAGACCATTTACTACCTCAATAACCTAGTTATAAAAGACGTTAGCATTTGTTTAGTTGTTTACTTAAAAGATACTTTGTATGAAAGTAGCTCTGTGGCATAAAACCACAGTTCTGACTGCTAGTTTTTCATTCTGACATTAGAGCAACAAATTTCATGGGTGAACTGGAATTTGCATCATCCGAATTTAACATCGCATTTTGAAAGCCAATGAAAGTGAAACTCCAACTATCCTATGCAAAGGAGTTATTGATTGCCAATAGACTTTGTGTAAAAAAATGGGATATTAGCTCCTTGTGGACTGATTCTAGTTCTATTGTTTAGTTTTTGCACTGTTTGGTATCTGTGTCTTTTGCCTGCTGTATATAACTTAATCTGTAAATAAATCTGACCAAGTAGTTTAACCTGTATGCATTGGTCTAGTGGGATGTCATTTTCCACCTTCTGATGTGACAGAAGGGTATCCTACGCATTCTCCATTAACTGATTTACTGCAACTGGAAGTTAATTGTTGACCCAGAGCTACACTAATCTATTCACGGCAATGAATAAAGAACACCGGTTCTGGTTCACAAGAGATTGTTTGTGGAAAATGCTAACCAACCATGAACATGAACAAACATATTGGGAAAAAGCCCAAATGTAACTTAGCTCCAGTTATTTAGATTTGTCTATCAACCTAAAGGCCTTAGTAGCTATTTTTGAATTGCCATTGGAAAAGCATTAGTGCTGTTTTAAACCCCTGTTGAAAATGATGAACCTCTGTTGGTTGACACTTCCTGAATGACTCACTGTAATTAGTAACCGTTTTTCCAGATGTTAGCAGATTGGTGTCCATATTAACAAACAGAAAAGTGCTCCATACATCAGTGTTCATTTGCAACTAACAATGAGTGGTTAATTACAAAATAGACCTACCCATATTTCAATTGTAGATTCATAAACAAAGTATCAAGGTATTATAATATGCAGATATCATGAGGAAATATTTCCACTATGCACTAAATGTAACACTATTGTAAATTGTTAATTTGTTCTTTCTAAATGGTTTTATGATTACATCACATACAATGCACTTGAGAAATCTTCTCCCACATTACTGAAGGTGTGGCAATATTTTTCTGAGAAGCATTTTTATTATGACCAGATGGAATGGGAACTTCATGTGTGGGATCTGTCCTGAGGCAAAATAATGCTAGCCGAGTCCCCCACCAGTGATTGAAATAAACCTGAGTCACAGTTGATTAATGCTTGTGTGACCTTGTCACGCACAGGCAAGATATAACTTCAGACAAAGTTGGCCTTATGATCCCTTTTGAGTTCAGAACACAAGTTCAGCATTGTGCAGTTATTAAGCTAATACCTCTTTCTAACCTGCATATCCACCTTATCCTGGAAAGTTAGCCTGGGTCAGAATAACATTCCTCTAGAGCGTTTTTTGTAAGAAAGCAAATCAATATCAATTCAGTATGTTGCTTTTACTGTTGCTGGGTCAACAATGAGAGCATCAAGCTCCTATATTTCGATTCGCTAAAAAATGGCAATTTACAGTTGTAAGGCAGGGGTTAAAACCCCTTGAGCATTGTGAATTTAAAACCTACTGGACTTTTGGACATTCAAGGGTTAACTGTCCCCTTTTTGGCATTAAACCTGGATTAAGGAAAAGGTTAACTTTGCCCCTTTGGACATTTGGACATCAGTATAAATTCACAACTGTAAATGTACAACGACTTCAACAAGCTTTGGTTTGCAAAATAGCTGATAAGATACCATACAAAGTAGGTAAAAACTAATGAGGCAGCTATTGTGAAGCCACGCAAAGCCATGAGAGAGAGAGATGGGTCGCCATGGCAGCACTGATAATAGAGGCCTACCACATTCCGAATGTCTGGATGGAACCGCTAAGGCAGCTTGTTCTACGAGGGAAGCAAGGCCACGACACACAGGCCACCATGACAGCGCTGATAAGAGGGGCCGACCACATTCTGAGTGTCTGGAAAACAAATGACACCATTGCACCTGGTTGTAACTGATGTAACTGTCAATCATTGAGGCCTGTCCGTGGTTGAGGCACAGTAACAATAGATGATTGGACAAAATGACCATTCCCGTAACATTCAACCCCCAATTGGGCAAAAATAACATAAAAAGGAGGCATCATGGTAAATTCAGCACTGTACTCGTGTTGGAGTCTAACGACGCTCACCTAGAGGGAGAATGTCTAACAACAACAAAGGAAAAAGACTTCACGAACCGAAGAGTTTCATGCCTTGAAAAGAGATCCTTGATTTTAAGGTTATATGTATTACTTGATTTGCTTGCTGTTTGTATAAGTGTATAACAGGTAGAGTAAAGTTATATGCATTGTTTGATTTGCTTCATGCTTGTGTGAACTTTTTAAATCATTAAATAATCACTTTTGATTAACAAAACTGCCATGAGTGTGACTTTCTTTGCTTTATTGTCCAGGTTCAATAATCATTGGAAATCAGCTTTATTCTACTTTATTGGCACCGAAACATAGAGAAGGAAAAGCAAGGGTTAGAAACAAAGATAGCTAACCTAAAGAGGGAATTAGAAGAAGTAAAGGAACAATTGAGAAAGACACTTGATAATTGGAAATAGGAGGGACAGAATAGTGAGAAACATATTCAGACTCTAGAAGGCCACATAGAGTACTTTCAAACCCAGACAATATTTAAAGAAAGTAATTTGACCCTAAATCAAGCAGCACAACAAGAGACGTTAGAAAAATTGGGAAAAGTAGAGAAACAAAGAGAGGAGATTGAGAAGGAACTGGAAAAGTGTGAAAGCAGAAATAAAAAGATATTGGCTCTGGGATGAAAAAGAAATCAGCGAGACGATTGTTAGACTATGTGGATCATTTCTGTGTACAGAAAAGTGAGGCCAAACTGGGTGATGTGATGAAAGAAGAACAGTGTGAGGTGCAGTTCATGAATTTGGTGAAGGAAACTGATGATGAGAAACTGACACTAAAACAGTTAGAGCTGAAAACAATGGGACCAGCTTGTTCAGAAGCACTTAAAGTTTCTGTAGGAATGGATTGCCTCAAAACCAATAATATGTTCAGTGAGAAGCTAAAATGTGGGAGCTGTAAGCTTGGTCTAAATGAATGCGGAATGGAAGTTGCAGAATTGAAACCAGCAGCGAAAGAGGCAGTTCGAGCAATTCTAAAGGGTGAACCAAGAAAAATGTATTGGGACTCTCGACTGGATTCTCAGCATCCTTTTTACCCTTTATTCTACGCTATTACACCCCTCCCATATACCAACAGAGAAAAGTGTTAAGAATTGTGCAGGAGCTAACAGGCTTGGGCAAGGACACAGACTATGAGTTTGAGATTTTAAATCAGTACAGAATGGGGTTAAGTTGCAAACATTAGAAATTGAAAATTAGTTTAAGTGAAAAAGGATAAATTAGGCTGATAGAGAAGGAGAATGGGGAAGATCCTGTTCCTTTTCTGCTGTTCTACAGAAGTTTTTTTATTTCAGTGTACTGTCTCTTTAAAAGGCCTGTGTGGATGGTGCTGTCTTTTTTAAAAGTCTGTGTGAGTGTTTCGATGGTTTGTCTCCACCCTTCTTTTTCAAGACAAAGGAATTTTATAAAGATTTTGTTTGACTGTGAAAGCTAACTTTTCCTTTAGATATATTCAGTATTTTTACAGTTTTTTGGAAAGGTACCTGAAGAAAGAGTGAAACAAAAGACAATGTAATTTACTGGGTTTTATTAATCATGTGCTATTTTGATAATTTTATCTGTTCTGCCTTATGTTTAATTTTGATATTGCTGAATTAAATTGGAGTTGTTGAGGTTAACTAACCTACTAAATTGTGAAAAACAGACTTTTATTGTGACCACAGTGAAATTCTGGTTATTGTAAATTTATGTGAGAGTCTCTAATTCCGGACATGAGATCATCACATGTGAAAATTGGCATTTTGAATTTCTTAAATGTTTAATGTATCGAGTATTGGTGAGCATGAATTGATGTGTTTGGAGTTGTGTTGAGAATCAGAGAGCATGAGTTGATGTGTAACTGTAATCGAAGAATGATATCTTGTTATTTAAGAAGACTTATTCAGAACAGGGCTTCAATTTTGGTTAAAAAAGAGGAAAGAATGATAAAATGATCTCTATCTCCTATCTCTATGACAAAAATTGGGAAATGTCATGTGGTTGGACTATCTTAGAGTTAATACATTTTGGACACCTCTTAAATAAATGCTAGATGCTTTGACAACAATTGGAATCTTTTTTTTAAATGAGATAAACAAACTGAAATGTTGTCTTCCCGACAAAAATGTGTTTAAAATTAAGTGATGTTATTGAAGATTTCTGCTTATTTTAACAGATTTATTATCCAGAATTTAATTGTATTAGGGTCTTTGTGCAAGTTATCACTGTTTCAACAGCACATAGATTTTTGGAAAAAAAAGGATCAATTTCTTCATAGCACTTTGTTTTTTAATTGGATTACAGCTAAATACTGATATTGGTCATTACAGTTTGAACTATAGAATCTAATGCAGATCAGTTAGCCAGAAAGTTCGAGATTGCCTAGAAGTGCGGGAACCACCAATAGCCTTGCAGGGCCAACCAAATGAAAGGCAAAATTCCTAGACCATGAGTCCTATGAGCCCTTAAATTTAACATGGGATGATGAGTGGAAATTTGAATATCCTGAGGGAATAGATAAAAACAATTAAACACACATAGAGAAGGACATGGAGTTGGAAATTCCAAATTCAGCCATCCAAGTACATCAGTGTGTGGGATAAACAGGGTTAATTTCAGACAGGCTGTCAGCTCCAAAAGAGAGAGAAAGAGGGAGGACAGAGACGCTAGATAGTCTCTCATGTTTTTCGGGAAATATTTTTCTGAGTTTGTTCAGTTAAAGGGATTATTCTTTAAAACAGATCATGTAGTGCTATTGCCACATTGCTTTAGTCAAGCGTATAAAAAATTCATGTTTTTTACTTTAAGTGGATATTTCCCCACGGTGACAGAAGGAAATCATGAATTGACAGATTAACCCTTTGGGCTCTCAAGAAGAGCCACAATGGATTTTCTGTATTTCTTTTAAAACAGGGGACCATGGTTTTCGGAACCACAAAAGTGTTGGTGCAGAAAGCGAGCTAGTAGCGTTGAGAATTTAAGACCTTATCTGCTGACATCGGCAGATATCAAATGTCACAGCATGGTAACATTTGGACGAAGACTTTTTCTCTCAAAGGCTCGGCCTTAACCAATTCAAGGATATTTGTTATTTTCTGAGACAGAGTGCTCAAGGGGGGCAGATATGGGAGTCACATCCAAGTGATTACAAGCACTTCTGTCTACTGTAAAACCACCAAGCCTGGGAATAATTTGTTTATGAAATTGAAATTGCTAAGACAATTGATATGAGTTGCTGTTCAAGCACTTGAGAAGGGAAAATTTACCTGAAGTTTAAGAGGATAATCAAATTTATTTAAAATAAAAACAATTACAGTCTAAGTGGTTCTTGTCCAATGCTGTGCATCAAGGAAGAAAATTGTAAATTGACAAGTCCTGTCAGTCAAATAATTCTGCTCTCTCTAGAATTGGGATAATTTGAAATGATAAAATGAACTCAAGCACAACATATTTTGGGAAATAAAAAGTCCAAGAAGAGGTTAAGTAAAATAAACAAAAATGTGTTAAGTATAACTTGGATGAGGTTGGGAATGTTTTGTCTATGTTTTAAGGGTTAATGATAATATTGTATTGGACAGTAAAGTTTCTCTAGAGATCTGATGAATGAGGTGAAATGGTTAATTGTTAGTTTTCTCTTGAAGATGTTTGTATCCTCGTCTATACTGAACAATGAGAAAACTGCATTTGATAGCGTACCCACTAGCTGAGACATTGGGACCATGCAGGGGGAGATGATGTGGTTAATGTGGCTCAGGAGATTGAGGAAACCTTTTAACCAAGGCATTGACAAATGCTCCATCGAGAAACTAACTAATTAATGAAACAATCAGGACAGAGTACTTATCAGAGGGATTGAATTTAAAGAGGGACATAGAAATTTGGATTTCCAAATTTAGGTTTGGGTTCCTTTGAGTTAACAATGAAATTGGGACCGAGGCTCGGGAGCCACCATGCCCAATCCTAAATCCAGGACCCAGAAACCGTCTGGTGACATTTTGAAACTTGTGAATGGTTGTATAATGATGTAAGATAGTCATTATCCAGACTCGGCAAGGAGTTCATAATGATGTCCGTTATGAGTTGGTACCTGTGTTGGTATCCCTATCAGAGATAGCCTTTTCACCAAGGCTAAGCCATCCAGCCTAAAGTAAATTATATAGTGCAATGCTTCAGGAAAAAGCACATTACTTCCTCCAATGTAATGAAGATTGGGATTTAGACCAAGCATGGCCCCCACAACCTCACAAACCAGGCCATAAAATAAGGAAGAGGGGTGTAGCTGAGTGGATAGGTATCAGGGCTACTGCAGGTACTGCAGCATGGAGTAGATTAGAACTTGAATCAATGTGGGAGCATGATGAATCAATGTGGGAACAACGGAAGGGGTATTTTACAAGGTATGAATAAAGGGGATAAAGATCTGATCTATGAAACTCGACAGGGTACAGTATCGTTAGCTGAAATAATGAAGAGCGTGTAGCAAATAATGACAGGAGTAAATGACATAATCAATGGAAGTAATCGAGAGTATAAGGACCAGAATATATCCAAAGCCATTACATGCTGCATGTATGTTTTTTTTTATTAAATCAGATACAACAAGGATTGAACGATATAGAGAATAAAAAAATCCCAAAATGAATTACTAATAAACATTAACAGGAGTGCTATAAAGCAGACTATGACCTATGTAAGGCTGGAAGGTATAGAATGGTATATCTGGTTCCAAAACCATGTAATATCACAACGGGAAAAATGGTTCTCCCAATGTTGATGGCAATACCTCAAATATGGGACAAGCCAAGGGAAGAATTTAGTTACAGACAGTGGGTATGCTTGAGGGGGATACCTTTAAATAACTAACCATCTTTCCCAAACATCTGGTAAAGGGACACAAAGGAGAATGGAACGGGGTGGACCTGCCTTGTTGTAGACTGGTGTCAGGGTCCTGGATTTGTCGACGTGACGTACTCAGCGGAATATGTCTACCTGTGGGTTTACCTTAGGGGATGAGGACCCTGAATGCCTGGTGAGTTATCAATAGGCTGGTAGTTACCCATGTGACCTATTGGACCCAAGGTCAATATTGCATAACCATCAGTGATGTTACATTCAAGCATTGCACCACCATCTGACCTATCACTTATTCCCCTTTCTTTCTCACCCCCACGGAAATTATTCATATAGGGGAACATACTCTCATGCCAATGCGATCACACAATGTAACAGAAATTCATGTTAATCTCACCCTACATAACAAGCCCTAGTACCCCTTGATCACCCTATTGCTCTGGGATCATTAAGTTTTAATTCCATACTGGCAGGTTCACATGCCTCACTTCACCGCCTGGTTAAAATGAAACAAGCCGATGAACTAACGAACGAAAGATACAAAAGCCAGGAGATCATGAATGGTGGGAAACAGTGTATAATGTGGGACTATGCCTTGGGCCAAAATGATTAGTATGCCTTTAATGTGTACACAATGTATACTGGTGTCTATTATGATAATTTGCTTATGTGTAATGTGGCATTTAATTAGAAAACATGGAAAGGAAATATTCTTTTATCGTATGTCACGACAAACCCATCCTAAATGGGAATCAATGATAAAAACCTAACAACCAAGAATCAAAAGGCATAAAGTGAATCAGTCTGAAGGTCAGACAACCCACTTGAGGAGTAACTGTAAGGCAGGGGTTAAAACCCCTTGACAATTGTGAATTTAAAACCTACTGGACTTTTGGATTCAAGAAGATAAGAAATAGGAGCAGGAGTAGGCCATACGACCCCTCAAGCCTGCTCCCCCATTCAATCAGATCATGGCTGATCTTCAACCTCAAATCCACTTTCCTGCCCGATATCCCTTGATTCCCCTAGAGTTCAAAAATCTATCTATCTCAGCCTTGAATATATTCACGGCTCAGCATCCACAGCCCTATGGGGTAGAGAATTCCAAAGATTCACAACCCTCTAGGTGAAGAAATTTTTCCTCACCTAAGTCTTAAACGGCCGACCCCTTTTCCTGAGACTATGCCTCCTAGACTCTCCAGCCAGGGGAAACAGCTTCTCAGCATCTACCCTGTCAAGCCCCCTCAGAATCTTAAATGTTTCAATGAGACCACCTCTCATTCTTCTAAACTCCAGAGAGTATAGACACATTCTACTCAATCTCTCCTCAAAGGATGACCCTTTCATCCCAGGAATTAATTTAGTGAACCTTTGTTGCTCCACCTCTAAGGCAAGTATATCCTTCCTTAGATAAGGAGACCAAAATTGTATGCAGTGCTCCAGATGAGGTCTCACCAAAGCCCTGTACGATTGTAATAAGACTTCCTTACTCTTGTACTCCAACCCCCTTGCAATAAAGGCCAACATGCTATTTCCTTTCCTAATTGCCTGCTATACCTGTATCTAAATTTTTGTGTTTCTTGTATCAGGACACCCAAGTCTCTCTGAACACCAACATTTAATAGTTTCTCACCATTTAAAAAATATTCTGTTTTTCTATTCTTTCTACCAAAGTGAATAACCTCACATTTCCCCATATCATACTCCATTAGCCACCTTCTTGCCCACTCATTTAACCTATCTATATCCTTTTGCAGGCTCTTTGTGTCTTCCTCACAGTTTACTTTCCCACCTAGCTTTGTATCATCAGCAAACTTGGATACATTACACTTGGTCCGTTTAGATTGTAAATAGCTGAGGCCCAAGCACCGATCCTTGCGGCACCCCACTAGTTACAGCCTGCCAACCTGAAAATGATTCGTTTATCTCTAATCTCTGTTTTCTGTCCATTAACCAATCCTCTATCCATGCTTATATGTTACCCCAATCCCATGAGCCCTTATCTTGCGTAATAACCTATAACGCGGCACATTATCGAATGCCTTTTGAAAATCCAAATATACTACATCCATTGGTTTCCCTTTATCTACCCTGCTAGTTACACCCTCAAAAAACTCTAATAAATTTTTCAATCACGACTTCCTTTTCGTAAGATCATCTTGACTTTGCCTAATCATATTATGATGTTCTAAGTGCCACTAAGTCATTAATATAGATTGTAAATAGCTGAGGCCCAAGCACCGATCCTTGCGGTGTGTGTTACCACTTTCTTAATAATGGGTTCCAACATTTTCCCGATCACCGATGTCAAGCTAACTGGCCTGTAGTTCCCTGTTTTCTTTCTCCCTCCTTTTTTGAATAGCAGAGTTATATTTGCTACCTTCCAATCCACTGGGACCATTCTAGAATCTAGGGAATTTTTGAAGATCACAACCAATGCATCCACTATCTCTGCAGCCACCTCTTTTAGAACCCTAGGATGTAGGCCATCAGGTCCAGGGGATTTATCGGCTTTTAGTCCCACTAGTTTCACAAGTACTTTTTCTCTACTGATAATAAATACTTTAAGTTCCTCACTCTCATTAGCCTCTTGGATCCCTATTATTTCTGGTATGCTTTTAATGTCTTCTACTGTGAAGACAGATATAAAATATTTGTTTAACGCATCTGCCATTTTCTGATTCCCCATTATAATTTCTCCTGTCTCAGCCTCTAGGGGACCAATGTTTACTTTTTCTACTCTCTTCCTTTTTACATACTTGTAGAAACTTTTACAAGCCGTTTTTATATTTCTTGCTAGTTTATTTTCATATTCTATTTTCTCCCTTTTTATCAATTTTTTGGTTCTCCTTTGCTGGTTTCTAAAACTCTCCCAATCTTTAGGCTTGCTACTCTTCTTGGCAATATTATAGGCCTCTTCTTTTAATCTAATACTATCCTTAACTTCTTTAGTTAACCACGGGTGAATCACTTTTCCCATGGAGTTTTTATTTCTCAATGGAATGTATACTTGTTGAAAATATTGAAATATGTCTTTAAATGTTTGCATTGCTTTTCAACCATTATACCCTTTAATTTATTTCCCAATCTACCTTAGCCAACTTGCCCCTCATACCTCTGTAATTGGCTTTATTTAAGCTTAAGACTCTAGTTTCGGACTTAAGTACGTCATTCTCAAACTCAATGTGAAATTCTATCACATTATGATCACTCTTCCCCAGAGGATCCTTTACTGTGTGATTATACAATGCAAGACCTAAAGTAGCCTGTTCCCTGGTTGGTTCCATGACGTATTGCTCTAGGAAAACATCTCAAATGCATTCCATGAATTCGTCCTCCAAACTACCTTTTCCAATTTGATTTGCCTAGTCTATATGAAGATTAAAGTCCCCCATGATTACTTCATTGCCTTTGCTATAGGCTCCTATTATTTCATGATTAATACTCTGTCCAACAGTGTAGCTACTATTAGGGGGCCTATAAACTACTCCCGCCAGTGTTTTCTGCACTTTGTTATTTCTTATTTCCACTATACCAATTCTACTTCCTGATCTTCCGAGCCAAGATCCTTTCTCACCACTGTTCTTATATCATCCATTAATATTAAGGCTAGACCCCCGTCTTTTCTAAATGTCATGTGCACTGGAATATTTAGTTCCCAACCTTGGTCACTTTGCAACCATGGGCTCAATTTTAAAAGTGAAAAATGGGCGGGTTGGGGGGTGGGGGGGCATTCAAAATTGCCACCATTTCAGACCCGGCCCCATCCTGCCTCCAACCTGCCTATTTCCGGTTTTCACCAGGGTGGGAAGAGGGACGGGCGTCCAACCTGCTTCCAGGAGGCAGGTTGGGCTTTAAATCCTTCAAGGAGGCTTCGGGCCTCCATTTCTCTGGACTTCCCAATTTCAGCCCCAGGGAGCTGGGATTCCCGGGCCTTCTGTTTTACGCCTCGTGAAAAGAAGCGAGAAGGCCCCAAACTAACAAGTAGGTGCCAAGAAAGGCACAGCTTGTGGGCCCGAAGGAGCAGGAGTGCTTCCCCTAGGCCCAACAAGCCTACCTGCACCGACCCCCCAACGATCACGGATACCCGACCCTCAATCGCGGACCCCCCCCCACCCCCGATCGCAGACCCCCAATCCCCGACCCTGATCCTCCTCCTCCGACCCCTGACCCCAATCCTCCCCCCCACTCCAATCCTCTTACCCCGTGATGACCCCCAATCCCTACACCTGCCCCCCGTGACTGACCCCGACCCCTCCCCCCATAACTCATGACCCCTGTGCCACCCTATGCCCATCCATTCCCACCCCCCCCCCCATCCATACAAACAAAGACTTACCTGAACATGTCCTCTCCCTGGCCGTTCTCCCGTCCATTTGAGACCGTCCTGTCAATCAGGCTGGTCAGTCGGATGGGAAACCGACAAAAAAAAAGACGTCCTTATGTCAAAATCGTAAGGACGTCTGGGTAACCCGTACTAATGGGTTTCCCTACTTCAATTTGATCCCCCTGCCCCCTTCCCGGCTCGGTTTTAAAATTGAGCCTCATGTCTCTATAATGGCCATTAGATCAAACCCATTTATCTCTATTTGTGCAACTAATTAATCTATATTGTTATGAATGCGCTGTGCATTCAGATAAAGAGCCTTTAATTTTGACTTTTTACCATTTTTTCCTGCTTTGACCCTACTTGTTGATGCTCTATCCATTTGACCCTGTGCCAGTTTTGCCCATTCATCTAATCTATCAATATCCCTTTGTAATTTTATGTTTTCATCTATACTGCTTACAATGCCACCAATCTTTGTGTCATCGGCAAACTTAGATATGAGACTTTCTATAAGCATTTGAAAGGCAGTAGTAAGGCCAATGACTATATAAACAATCACATAAAAATGTTAGCAGTAGAGCTGATTAGAAAATGGAGTTTTGGCATTAAAAGAAATCAAGGAAGCCCAACCTCTCAGAGCAGTCGGTGAACCTAATAGTAAAAGAAGCAATGGCCAGGAAGGCTTCAGTTCTTTGGAACTGGCATAAATCAGCCAAGGAGGAGGTTGCTGGGTGGTTGAATGTGACCCCAGGAATAAATTAATCTGATACGACATTAGGAAAAAGGTCAGTAACAGGAGAAAAGTCCACTTAGGGAAAAATTTCACTCACTGCCAAACAAGGAGAGCAGGCTGTGTATAAAGGTATGTCAGAATTTGAATGATCTGAACTGTTAATATAAAATTAAAACAGTATTGATTGCACATATAATATTTGTAACTTCACATAAATGTTATGTATTGGCGTGATTATAAAGATGGTATGACACACTCTTAACTTGATGCTAGTTCACCTCCCATGGCATTGCACATGTTTAGTTGGAGAATATGGTGGCTCTTTTACTTGTCTCTGATATCTTTGCGTTGCTGATTCTCTCTGTCTCTCCTCTCCTT
The DNA here is from genome assembly GCF_035084215.1 of Heptranchias perlo. Classification (NCBI taxonomy): domain Eukaryota; kingdom Metazoa; phylum Chordata; class Chondrichthyes; order Hexanchiformes; family Hexanchidae; genus Heptranchias; species Heptranchias perlo. Next base: position 109,675,804 of record NC_090327.1, read on the forward strand.
CTGTCTCCCTTTCTCTTATCTGATGTTTCTTTCCCCTTAATACTTCTTCTTGCTTCTCTCTCTGTCTTTTTCTTGTTTTCCTCTTTGCTTTCAGGTGGGAGGTGGTAGGTGATATGGCGGGGAAAGGAGCCACCGACGGCTGCTGGCTGCATTTGAGGCGGAAATAAGGCCCTTAGCATCTCCTTTCCCACCACTGCCCTAGTCACTCATGCATCGCACCACATTGGAAAAGAAAATCGGCTGAGGTGTGAAATGGGCTGCAGATTCACTATCATCCGTTTTTCGCCCAACAATAAAAGCTAAAATTACCCTCTTTGACTCACGGGTACGTGCAATTAGAATTGACCTTCTCTACCAACAAAACACAGGTGGAGATAATAAATAAAAATAGAAAATGCTGGAAACACTCAGCAGGTCAGGCAGATGCTACAGATGTTGCTTGACCTTTCTGAGTGTTTTTATTTCAGATTTCCAGCATCTGCAGTATTTTGCTTTTGGTGGAGATAATAAGTTGGCTTCAAAATTCAACTGGTGTTTTTTGGAAATTGAAGTAACATTAAAAGAAAGACTTACATTTATGTAGCGCCTTTCACATCTTCAGGATGTCCCAAAGTGCTTTACAACTAATGAAGTACTTTCAAAGTGTAGTCACTGTTGTAATGCAGGAAACGCAGCAATCGATTTGAGCACAGCAAGGTCCTACAAACAGCAATGAAGTAAATGATCAGATAATCTGTTTTAGGTGTTGGTTGAGGGATAACTGTTGGCCCAGACACTCGGAGAACTCCCCTGCTCTCTATCAAAGCCCCTCTCTCTGACTCCTCTCTCTTTTTCAATCATTGAAGTTTATGGAAGACGAAACAAAAGTTATAACAGGCACGTAATCAGAACACTCTGCCTTTCTCACACAGGTACACGCTCGCACAGACAGCCTCTGTTTTTCTTTAAAAAAGCATTTGTATAAATAATACCTCTGTAAAACTTTTGAAATTTTTCCTCTTGGATTTTCAAAATTACTTGAAGGTGTGTTACTAGGCAGAAATTGTTAGGAGGCGAATGAAGTGCTCCATCAGTATAGCTGACTGAATGGTACTGATGTATCGTTGGAAATTAATCACACTGCATAATCCAAATTCAGTTCACAGAATCATAGCTCTGAGCAAAAACATCAACTCCAAGCCCAAGCTTTTGAGAGACGCTTCAAGTAAAAATGTTAATGGAGACATTAAAAATGAAAAAAAAGACAATTCAATGGATAAATGTATTCATATTATTGGGTAATATATATTTTTTTGATTTTTTAATGTTTAAACCCTTATTTTGGATATTAAAATTTTCGTTACTGGGGAAAAAAATGACAGCGGAAACATTTTTTTAGAAAGCACTTTGAGTGATTTGTGAGAACCTTGTGGTTAGACTATCCAATCTCAGGGTAACATACTCCATAAAATCACAGCTACTATGGCCCTGATTTTCAAATCAAATCCCAGATGTGTTGGAGGGGGGGGGTTGTGAAAATCAGGAAGATCCTGACCGGGTGAGGAAGCCGGCCCCAATCCGGCGACTTCCGGGTTTCTCACAGACACATCTGTCTGTGTGCACGCTTCCCAAATGCCAGCAATTAAAGCCAGCGGGATGATAGTTAAAGAACCAAATGTATCTCATTGTGGTACTTAAGGTACTTTATTTCTGACATACTAGATAGTTTAAATGGTTTTAACCTTAACTGGGCGGCTTTTCCATGGCTTCCGATTCATGCCTAGTGAAACCAAAATAAACCGCCCTTTCCACTGATGTCACCTCCACCCCCCTGCTCCAATATCCGATGTCCTACTCTCTGATGTCCCCTTCTCCCCTCGATGTCCCCCTCTCCGATGTCCCTCTCAGCCCCGGATGTCTGCCCCTCCCCCTGGATCTACCCCTCTGCACCGCCCCCCGATCTCCCCCTCTGCCCCGCCCTGATCTCCCCAGCTCTCCCATCCTGATCTTCCCCTCTCTCCCCCCCGATCTTCCCCTCTCTCCCCCCCCGATCTTCCCCTCTCTCCCCCCCGATCTTCCCCTCTCTCCCCCCCGATTTTCCCCTCTCCCCCCCCAATCTTCAGCGCCATCCACTCTCTGTTCCAGTGCCAGATGACGTCTCTCTCTCTCTCTTTCTCTCTCCCACCCCCCACCTCTCCCCCCAACCTCAGCGTTGCAGCTCCTGTCGGCTGGCTGCCGGGCGCAAATCCCGGTAACGACTTTAATCACCATCAATTACATCGCGATAGCGTTGGAAATGGTAAATTTTTTTATTATGGTTTGTCACGCGTATCTTCACTCCCCCTCCCCCACCCCCCGCTGCCATCCCACTACCCTTTTAAAATTGAACCCTATGTGTCACACAGTGTGAGACCATTAGCATTGAAAATACCTATCAGAATGCTACCTATAGGATTCGCAGGTATTGCAGATACTTATAATGAGTTTTCAATAATACGCATGCCCCATGTACTGAGTTTAGTATATAATGGGCCTGATTTTGCTGTGAGTGGCGAACGAATAGTGCCAGCCGTTCGTTAGACTTGCACTTGCTTTCTATGAGCTTTTGCATGGCAACGGCCTCTAAATTACTGAGCCAAAAAGCACAGTGTCCTCTACAGTGCATCTGGGACCTGTGTGAACAGGGCAAGCAACTGGAGTTGACGCATCGTTAATAAGCTGCACAGAGACTGAACCAAGAAGTGTAAGTTAAAATCGTGAATTCAATGTCAAATCAGGTACAGAAAGCAAAATAAAGAGAGGCAAAGAAAGATTGAATTAAGAGACAGAGATAAAAGAGACAGAAAGAAAAAGTAAAAAGATAAAATGTTACTTAAATTATTTAAATGTACAACAACAATTAAAATCTGAAAGAATGAGACTCCACACTTGATAAAGTTAATTTTCAATGTCAGAGAGGCTGTTTGGCAGTCATTAAGACTTATCACACCGTTAAAAGGGTACTTACATCAGAATGGACAAGCATTAACTTTTTCTGATGAGATTAGTCCTTATCTATGATGTCAGTGCAGGAACTTCACACTGTTTCCTTCATTTGAATGGGGAGCCAGGCGGCAAGATGCCTTTTACGCGGAGCTTATGGAGCAGGATCGCATCTCATACAGCAACCTCCGGATTTCTGCGTTTAACTGTGCATGTGCACTCACCGAAAGTTGCTCTCCGATTTGCACATAAATAACAGCGAGCGCTGTTAGCCTCACCGTTATTTTTACAGCAAAATCTGGCCCAATAGATTTTCCTTCTCTCCACAGATGAGCCTGGACCAACTGGAATGGTACCACACACTGAATGTCACACTACAACATAAAGTAAGTACTAGCAAAGAGACTGTGGCACCTGCATCAGTACATCATGCTGTGTAACTACTACATGGTCATTAAGCTGGTAAACTACGCTGCCTATAGTCACAGGAAAATACTCAGATACACTACAGTTCAATTGATACACAACAGCTTTGTGAAATAGATCAGATGTATTTTTATTCCCCAATCCATCTATCTTTTTTGTGTGAAGGTCAAAATCATTTTTAACATGAGGAATAATCACAATTAATAACTAATTTAGTGGCCAAGGGTACAATATCTCAACTTATAAATTATTTTAAAATTGTCAAAGATGGGACAGGTTATTAATGCTAGCATGAAATTGACTGTGACTCCTCTTCTGTACTTTGTGATCTTTGTGAAAGGGCTAGACCTTATAATTCCTCCACCAAACAAAAAGCTGAACTTTCATTAGGACAAAGCATGCTTTGGATTTCTATTTGTGATCGCAGCTATGATTGAATTCTAACTACTCTAACATGTCCAAGTCCATATTATCCCCTATAATGAAAGAACTTAGTATATCTCAATTTGGAATGAACTGATTGTTTTCATATTTAAATCAGGATCAGTAAACATTTAATTTAGATTCATTAGTATTCCTTAAACCCTTTCCTTTCAAAATGAACAACACAAAATTGACGTCAATAACCATTCAGTGCTATGATAAGGTTATAGAAAGTCATTTAGTCACGAATAATCACAAATATCCATTCTAGCATGACGATAACTGACAGATGATTTTCTTGAATTGCCATGCATTTCGATTAAAAAAGAATGAAGGTAAGCTGCAATGTTTGGATATTCTATAGGCAGAGCATCTCCTCAGTATAAACAGGAAGCATAATAAAAAAAATGCATTGATTTATACAGTTGATAGGACCATGTCATAATTTCCATTAAATCAAGGAGGAGAATTGTTAATATATTCCTTGTCTGATCTCAACATTTGGCTCATTGGTAAGCCTTTGAATGTGCAGTGACAGCAACTGGGATATCAGACATTAAGAGCTGCAAATAAATTGCAAAGAGCCCGCAGGGAGATTCAGAGCATGATCTACTTTATAAATTGTATTTGGACGGCAAGATCACAAAAGTATCTCATGATGACTGCATTGCACAAATGTCCCCACTATTCTTCACATCACCTGCTTAGTGCTATCTACAATGCAGAACTGATAATAAGAGCATTCAAACATTGGTAATAATGATAAACAAAGTATAAATGATAGCATTAAGTCAAAACTTGTATAACTGTTGGATTGTCTTTGGTCAATCACTACAATGGAATTTATTGAACTTAAACTTGATTTAAGATGCAAATTATTAGAATTTTTTATTGTTTTTTTAGAGGCTGTACCATTTTGTAATGCCAATTCTTGCATGGGGCTCATTTTCTATATAATCACATCTTTCAAATTATTCCAAAGGAGCACTGTCATCAAAAGAACTGCTACCCTATTGGCTAACCCCAGATTGGCCCTAAATAGTTTATCTTCCAGCTTGTTACAATCGTTTTAACATTATCTTTTCAAATATAAACTAATACATGTTAATTGAGTTTTTTATATAATAATCTGTAACTCAAAATAGATATGTTCACATATATCGAATATGTCTTTCTATGAATGCATCTCTGTTTATGTACACTCTATTCAGCAGCACATGACATGTTTGTTTGTGCTTTATGTATTTGTATATTCCCTGTTTTCACAAAAACCTCTCATCAAGGAGACATCTACAACTAGAGAGAAGTGCACTCCATTGGCTATAAACTAGACAGGGCACAAATGCACACTTTAACTTACCTGCCAAGATGCCTGCTTCCACGGTATAAACTGGGCAGTAAATAAGCTTTTCAATCTACATGTGACACCCACCATATTAGGGAAATAATGTAATGTATTGCAGTCAAGAAGTTCAGCTTTTTGTTTGGTAGAGGAAAGATCACAAAGCATAGAAGAGGTAGTCCCTTTGGCCAATCTAGCTATCCCTGCCATAGGTTCCCACCATCAGAACATCTAACTATCCCTTGGCTAGTAATCCAGAAGCCTGGACGAACAATCCAGAGAACACTAGTTCCAATCCCATCATGGCAGTTTGAGAATTTGAATTCAGTTTTGAAAGAAGCTGGGAATAAAAAATTGGTATCAGCAAAAGGCACCATGAAACTGTCGGATTGTCGTAAAAACCCAACTGGTTCAGGAAAGCAAACCTGCCGCCCTTACGCAGTCTGGCTTATATGTGACTCCAATTCCACACCAACGTCGTTGATGTTTAGCTACCCTCTAAAGTGCCTTAGCAAGCCACTCAGTTGTAACTAAGGATGGGCAATAAATGCTGGCCTCGCCAGCGATATCCACATTCTGAGAATGAATAAAAAAAGTGACCCCAAAGTTTTTACCTCCACTACCCTACCCAGAAGACCATTCCAGGTATTCATCCTCACTCCTTGTAAGGAAGTGTTTTCTGATAATTAGAATTTGTCTTTTCTAGTTTGCATCTATATCCTATGCTCTTACAGCAGTGGTTTAACTTGAAATGGTGCTCTAGGTTTTCCTTTTCTAGTCCATAAGTTCATTAGTAACATATATCCCTCTAATTCATCTCCTTTCAAGGCTGAAGAGTTTGAGTTTTCATAACTTTTCCTCATAACTCAGTCCTGTGACGGAACGAATCATCATGTTGCCCTTTTTTGCACTACTTCTAGGTTTCCGATGTTTCCCTTGTGCTTCAGTGACCGTAACTGAACAAAGTACTCAAAGGCCTCGAAATTAGATTGCGTAGCACCCGTTTTTCGGGTGAAAAATGGGTGCTGAACGGTCCAATGAGGCGTGCATGTGCTCAGTCTGTGCCAGGAGAGCGCCACATGCTAAATTGGTTAGGGTGCCCTGAAGTTGTCCAGGGGATCCACCTCAAACTAGCAGCATGCGATATGCATACTGTGGTCAGTTTTCTCGGCCTTAAAGCAGCCAAACCAATGGTCCTGAAAGGGACCACTGGAGGCGGCCAGGAAAAGGTAAGTAAAAAATGTACTTATCTGAATATGGAGCCAGGAGGAGCAGGAGTTTTCCACCTAGGCTCTACATTGAAACTGCAGGCTGGTGCCAGCCATCACTCACCACCACCTCCCTCCCATGTCCACATAGTCCTGTTACTGATATCTCCTCCAGCCAACTTTCCTCCTCTTCGCAACTGGTGCACTGCATCTTGGAGTGCGACAAGCACCCCTAACACGCCGGTCACATCCTGATGATGCAAGAGGGTCAATTTTGCGTGATTGTCTTGCTGATCAGTTTCGGTGTCGCGGTAGTTGCCTCTGCTAGGTTCGTGCCTGATTTTGGGTGTGAACCAATTTCGAGGCCAAAGTGTAGCTTGACTAGAATATTATACAGCTCCAACAAGCTGGCCTCAGACTTATGCACTATGGATTTGACAATATAGCTCAGCATTCTATCTGTTTTGTTAATTGCTGCTCTGCAATAACTGGACTTGGTTAGTATTGAGCCAGGTCTCTTTCAGCCTCTCCTATAGCCACTTTGGCACTGTTCATTGAATAAGTGTGATACCTACGTTTCCTCCAATGTGCAACAATTATCTGCATTGAAATTTATTCGCCGTAATTTTGCAATTGCAAATTTTGCCTAGGTCCTCCTGTAGTTCCTTGGCTGCTTCATAAGGTTTGACTTATTTAGTATCAGCTGTGAATCTGATCAACTTGCATTACAATTATGAATCCATGTTGTTTATGTAGATTAGAAACAATAGTGACACCAGCACCACGCCACTTAGCACATCTTCTCAGCTTCAAATCACTCCACTTCTAATTCAGCCAATTCCTTTAACCATCTTCAAGCTTTATCCAGGATACCCACTACCTTAAGCTTGTGTTGCTGCCACCCATGCAGGGCTTTATCAAATGCTTACTGAAAGTCCAGGTGCAGAACATCATAGGACTTTTATATTGTCCACTTGGGATATTACTTCCTCAAACAGGTCAAGAAAGTTGACGTGGCAGAATCTCCCCTTTCTGAAACAAAGTTGTTCTTATTTTCATTTTTTTCTCCACTGATTTATTCCATAATGTTGCCAGTTACCGATGTAAGACTAATAGGTCTGTACTCCATTTTATCACCTTTTTGATAAGGTACCAAACCAGTGGAATGCCTCTATGTTTATTTACAGATTCCTGTATTCTTCCCAGTGCTTTCTCTTCCCTTTCTACTTACAAGCTTTATACTTTTATTTCCATACTGATATTGCTTTGTATTGTTTTGTTGGTTCGTTTTTTAAAAAATTCTGCACCTACTGGTCCTTCTAGGTTAACCAGACCATTGTTTTGCTTTCACTCTATTTCCAGCCATACATTGTTCTCAATTGTACCCTCCAAATTCTTGCTCCCAAATAAACAATTTACCTATTCCATTTGAGACACATTTTCAGACATATTTCTTTCAGAACATGTGACATTGCCGAGAGTCATTTCACTCCTTTATCCTTAACTGTTATGTATGATAGTGCACGTGTTTAGCCATGGAACTCTCACAATGGCCATGATTCTCCACCATGATACCACCTGAAATCGGATGGTATTACCTTTTGAAGGCCTCAGTCTCAGCCGAGGCCTTCAGTGGGAGCCTCATGCCATCTCCGGGGTGCTTCTGCCCCTTTAAGATCTCGCGCCACTTCTTCTGGTGTTGCAGCATTGCCGGGATTTTATGGCTCGCACTAGCAGGTTGCCTCTTGGTGGCAGGAATCTGTAATATTCTGATGTGTGAACCATATTCTACCTAAATACCACTGAAATATCAAGAATAAAGAAAGTTAATATTAAATTTAGTGATTGAGGATCAGCACCATTAGTTCAGAATCACAAACACCACTTTTCTGCCAATTGGATAATTATGTTAAGTTATAGAATCATAGACTCACACAGCACAGAAGAGACTATTTATCATGCATGTGCTGGTTCTTTGAAAGAGCTATCCAATTAGTCCCACTCTCCTGCCCTTTCCTCGTAGCCCTGCAAATTTTTCCTTTTCATGTATACATCCAATTCCCTTTTGAAAGTTACGATTGAATCTGCTTCCACCACCCTTTCAAGTGGTGCATTCCAGATCATAACAACTCGCTGCGTAAAGAAATTTCTCTTCATCTCCCCTCTGGTTCTTTTGCCAGTGGTTAGAAATGTTTCAGAAGTCCTTCTTAGTCAAAACTCACAAAATACATTATAAACATGTGGTTCCTTTATCTGCTAAGTTGACGAGTTCCTCATTACTCTTATGAATAAATAATGAATCACTGATACCACCGAGGCATTTATCTTGATTTTAAAATGGAGTTGGGAACGGTGCGGGAAAGCCCCAAAGTGGGTGGCGCACCCAGAGAGTCCGGGGACATGGTGGGTCTACTGATCTTAATGGCAGAGCCTTATTTAAATAAAATTCCCAGAATCCCACCTGACACACCACCTGGCCAACAGGCAGGATTTTGAATTTGGCAGCAGGAGGCCGCAGCCGGGGACCATTAGGAAAGGGCCCCGGCAGTTAGTGGGAGGTGGGGTTCCAGGACGATCGAGGTGGGGGAGACCTGGGAGGGGGAGCCCAACGTTATCGGAGGGATTACATGGCTGGGGAGTCAAGTGCAATCAGAGGGAGGCCGAAGCTGGTGAGGCCCAAAGATTCCTTGCAGGGCCAGGGCGGAGCACTTATGCTTTTCCTGGCCCACGAGGAGTTCTAAAAGAAGCAAATGTTTAAAACTTACCGTGTCCTCTTCTGGCCATTCGGCCCCTCCCGCCGTGGTTCTGCTGTTGGGCTGCAGGCAGTGCGGGACTCCGCCTGACTTGAAGTAAAGGTGACGTCAACAGGCAGTGACTTTTGAATATTAAGTAGGCCCCTGCCTGCCTTTAACGGGAGCCTCGTCGATTGCATGATTCGCCATCATAAAAATTACGGCGGCCAAGAACACAACTGGTTGGAGCCGAGAACTAGATTATTCAAATTTTAACCCCTCCCACTCACCATTCTCGCTGGGCAGGAGGGGGTTAAAATCCCGGCCAGTGAGTCTTTGGAATGTTGGGCTGATGTAAGTTAAGATAAAGTTCACGGAACGCAGGACATGAGGCAATGGCGCATCTGAGGGATAATAGTGAGAGGCTAAAATGTGGCGTCAGGAAGACCAGGGCTGTTCGCCTTGCTACTGAGCTCAGCAATTGTAATGTGAGGTCTCCCTTAACCTTTACATCATCATGTGTTGTTTGTGAATATCAATTTCTCTCATACATTTATTAGCATAAACTCCAGTGTCTTGGACTTTCATTCCTGGCACATGGACAAAGAAGGTAGACATTGTCTAATTCAATAGGGACTATTGATGTCCACAGAGACAACGGGTGCTAAATTGGGCCGTGTAGTACCCGTTTTCTCAGCGCTACGCGGCCTCTCGAACATCCAAGGTGGCGTCTTGGCTGCACACGCTTGTCTCCAACGTGATGTACGCCGGACGCCATCTTGGTATAGGAGTGAGCACATGTGCAAATGCCGAATGTTGGAAGCATGTAAAGTAAGGAGAAAATGGATACAATCAGTGTGCAACGCTGATTTAAAGTGATAGACACCATTTTGGCACTTAACGCTCAACTCAACGCACAGTCTTAACCACGACCATCTGAACATATCTTAGAGTGCCTAGAGGATCCCTGCCAGCGCTATTTAAAGGGACCATGCAGGATTTACAGGTTAGTGGCTGGATTATTGCTTCTGGCTGGCAATATATTTGTAACTGTTTTTGGAGGTCTCATGTACTTGAATACTAGGTCGCGGGGACATAGCCTAACATTTAGATCCAGGACGTGCAGGAGTGAAGTTAGGAAACGCTTCTACACGCAAAGGGTGGGAGGAGTTTGGAACGCTCTTCTGCAAATGGCAGTTGGTGCTAGCTCAATTGTGAATTCTAAATCTGAGATTCATAGATTTCTGTGAACCAAGGGTATTAAGGGATATGGGGCTACAGTGGTATATGGAGTTAGGTCACAGGTCCAACATGATCTCATTGAATGACGGAACAGGCTCGAGGGGCTAAATGCCACTGCCACTCGCTACCTCCTGTTATGCGTCACCTTCTTCTGCAAGAAAGCGGGTCATGTGTCTAGATGATGTGCCTGTTGTGGTTGAATAGCTGCCAGTGTGTGTGGCCTGTGAGTTGTGGGTGGGCAGCTTGCAACACTGGTAATGTGTAAGGGTGAGAGGAAGCATCCAATTGGTAGAGTTGAGTACTGATGGAAAGAGTTTGCTTGTATGTGGGTGATGGGGGTGCAGTGCATGGAGCAGCTGGTAGGAGACACCACTTGACAGTTGACCTCACTCACTTGACCACTCGTGTCAAAGCATTGAACTTCTTCTGCACTGCATCCATGTTCGTGGTGCTATGCGGCTGGCATTGATTTGGTCCCCCACTGCCTTTTGGCCATATGTCTGGAGAGCCACTTGTCCCCCCAACCCCCCTGACGATATAGGATGCCCCTCCTTCTATCCACCTCTTGCACAAACGCCTCTAGTGCATCAGCAGAGAACCTTGGTGCACGCACTTTCACAGGCCTGGTACCAACTCAGATCGACAGATTGGTGAGGTCTGGCATGCAGTGTGTGAACATAGGGGTGGGACCTGAATTTGTGTTTTGCGTGTGTGATGTCTGACCTCTGTTCAGACTCTGTGCAGACACCAGACGGTTATTTTTAGCAAATAACAGGTACTGGCTACCTTTAAGAGATTTGAAGAGACATCCTCCCTTTAAGAGATTGGGGCTCCCCCTGCTGGTGGAAAATGCAAATTGCAATGAATCGACATGCAAGGCCTGGATTTCAACGCAGATTGACCATGAGGCAGGATGAAGTTCTCGTCCTGCCTGTGCAGGGGCCATTGGGTGTGGGTTAATAGCGGATCATGCTACCTGTGCCCAATAATAGGCCCTATCAAATTTTTCCCCCAACATCTCCAAGCTTGCTTCTCTAGCATTGTAACACAGCCCACTAACTATTTTTTTTCAAAAAATATACTTTATTCATAAATTTTGCATCAATACATACAATACACTTGTCATATCTCATTCCAAATGTACACAATACAGATTATACAATTTGCAGGTTACATCAAGTACAGTTCAATGAACACATTGGACATAATTACAGTTCATGACACTCTAGGGTGCCTCATTGCATCACAATCAATACAGGTGATTCATTACAGATTCATGACAGGTACATCTCATTTCATTACATTAATTTGAATTTTTACATTCTGCCCGAGGGGGTTTTTCCCTGATTTCAGCCCCTCGGTATGCAGTGGTGGGAAGGCTCTAAACGGTTGCCTTTCCCCACAGAGCCTTTGCTGCGGCCGCACCCATCCTCAGTGCATCCCTGAGCACGTAGTCCTGGACCTTGGAATGTGCCAGTCTGCAACACTCGGTCGAGGACAGCTCCTTGCACTGGAAGACCAGCAGGTTTCGGGCAGACCAAAGGGCGTCTTTCACCGAGTTGATGGTCTTCCAGCAGCAGTTGATGTTCGTCTCAGTGTGCGTCCCCGGGAACAGGCCGTAGAGCACAGAATCCTGTGTTACGGAACTGCTCGGGACGAACCTGGACAGATACCACTGCATCTCTCTCCAGACCTTCTTTAAAAGGCACATTCCAGAAGGAGATGGGTGACGGTCTCATCTCCACCGCAGCCTCCTTGGGGACAGCGCACGCTGGCGCTGAGACTCCAGGAGTGCATGAAGGATCTGACGGGAAGGGCCCTTCTCACCCACCAGCCAAGCTAGGTCTTGGTGCTTGCTTGAAAGCTCTGGCGATGAGGCGTTCTGCCAAATGACATTGACAGTCTGCTCGGGGAACCAACCGACAGGATCCACCATCTCCTTTTCCCGCAGGGTCTCGAGGACGTTACGTGCGGACCACTTGCAGATCGCCTTGTGGTCAAAGGTGTTTTTCTGCACAAACTTTTCCACGAAGGACAGGTTGGGGCGGAATGGTCCAACTGGACGGAGCATTCCGTGGCAGCGTGGCCAGGCCCATCCTTCTCAACACCGGGGACAGGTAGAACCTCAGCACGTAGTGACACTTTGTGTTTGCATACCGAGGGTCTATGCACAACTTGATGCAGCCGCACACAAAGGTGGCCATCAGGATGAGGGCCACGTTGGGCACGCCTTCCCCCCCTTTCTCTGGCGATTTGTACATCGTGTCCCTGCGGACGCGGTCCATTTTTGATCTCCAGATAAAGTGGAAGATGGCTCGGATGACTGTCGCACGCAGGAGCGAGGTATGGGCCAGACCTGCGCCACGTACAGCAACACCGAGAGCACCCCGCACCTGATGACCAGGTTTTTGCCCACGATTGAGAGGGATCGTCGATCCCACAGTCCCAGTTTCTGCTTAACCTTGGCAATACACTCTTCCCAGTTTTTGGTGCACGCCCCGGCCCCCGCGAACCAGATCACCAGCACCCTCAGGTAATCCGACCTGACGGTGAAGGGGACAAAGGTACAGTCAGTCCAGTTCCCACTAACTATATGTGTTACTGGAGTTTGGATTCAAGAGAGAGTTTGAAAGAAAATGAAAAAGTTGAACGAGAAGCAATTAGATGGAGTTGTTTTACAGTGGGTTTGTGGAGTGACCCCTTGACAAAATAATGAGGACCCCTACTATAAGATGTTACAAAGGAGGTTCATTCACACTTTTCCCCTTGCTCATCAAATTTATTGCAATGTGGTCAAACAATTCTTAGGTGCACAAGAATCATCTTTGTTGGGTAATCAACATCAATAAATTAACTTAATAATCCAGGTCAACTCAGTTGTATCATATGAGATGCCTACTGTTCATTGTAATCTATATATATGGGGAAAGGGTAGCGAGGGTTATCATCATGCTTAACACTCAATGGGGGTAATATTGACTTTATGCAAATCGGCAGCCTGTTTCACATTTCTCCTGACTTTCATTTCCATTGACTTCATTGGGAATGTAAATGGGGCGGAGTGTAAAACAGGCTGCCGATTTGCTATCGACCGTTTTACACTATCGCACAAAGTCAAAATTACCTCAATGTTTTAAGCTCCTCAAGGTTAGGGCAGAATAGGTCTGGAGCATGCAGAATTTTGTAATATCAGGATGGAGTAATAGTATCCAGGAGCGTCCTCACATGAATTTCCGCTGGGGTTGTCCCGCTCGTTCACCGTATCATCATTACACCGGTTTTCCATGGTTTTCAGGGTTCTTCTGCCAAAGTTACCATCGACAATTGGGAGAACTCCCATGGAATTCACCACCATAATGTGGAGTATGGATCAGATGCAATGCAGAGCTGGAACTACTCCACCTTGACAAACTACATAAACATTAACCTAAAAGAGCATCCACAGCCCACGTGCCCTTAGGGTTTGCCCAGGCCCTCCCCGGCTATGGTTCTATTGACTGCCTGAGAAAAAATGAAAACTTTGAGGATCCAGTAAGTGGACCTGTTTTTTTTAGTAGCATTAGTAAGTTGAGTGGGTGGAGGCATCCACAAGGGTGTAAGTGGGTAGAAGTTCTGCCCCTTACATGGCAACCAGGAATCTCCCAGAAATGACAGAGACCTGGTGCAACATGTTGTCCACCATTTTCCTGGGTGTTCCGCTGGTCTACCAGCGAAGTTATGGTGGGACCCCCATGTAATTATATTTGCATTTCCCTAAACAATTATCCTTACAGCCTCTCACAGTAATATTGACAAATCTGTGCTAGATCTGAGGGCAATTTTGTGCTGTGAACCAACACCCAATATGACATAGACAGGCAAAGTGATTGGGCAAAAAGGTGGCAGATGGAGTATAATGTGGGGAAATGTGAAATTATCCACTTTGGTAGGAAGAATAGAAAACCAGAATATTTTTAAAAGGTGAGAAACTAGTAAATGTTGCTTTTCAGAGGGATTTGGGTATCCTTGTACATGAATCATAGAAAGTTAACATGCCGGCACAACAAGCAATCAGGAAAGCAAATGGAATGTTAGCCTTTATTGCAAGGGGGTTGGAGTATAATAGTAAGGAAGTCTTGCTGCAATTATATAGGGCTTTGGTGAGACCACACCTGGAGTACTGTGTACAATTTTGGTCTCCTTACCTAAGGAAGGATATACTTGCCTTAGAGGGGGTGCAATGAAGGTTCACTAGATTGATTCCTGGGGTGAGAGGGTTGTCCTATGAGGAGAAATTGAATAGAATGGGCCTATTATCTCTGGAGTTTAGAAGAATGAGAGATGATCTCATTGAAACATATAAAACTCTTAGAGGGTTTGATAAGGTAGATGCTGAGAGGCTGTTTCCCCTGGTTGGAGAGTCTAGAACTAAGGATCATAGTCCCAAGATAAGGGGTCGGCCATTTAGGACTGAGTTAAGGAAAAAATTCTTCACTCAAAGGGTTATAAATCTTTAGAAGTCTCTACCCCAGAGGGCTGTGGATGCTCAGTTGTTGAGTATATTCAAGACTGAGATCGATAGATTTTTGGACATTAAGGGAATCAAGAGATATGGGGATAAAATGGGAAAGTGAAGTTGAGGTAGAAGATCAGCTATGATCTTATTGAATGGTGGAACAGGCTTGAGGGGCCGTATGGCCTACTTCTGCTCCTATTTCTTATGTTCTTATGATTTGGAATGAAACCGAATGAATGTATTTCATTTCAGACCCTGAGCATCCATCAGAGAAAAGAGATTGTCGGAGTTGAATTTGAAGTACCAGAAATGAAAGGACAGTGTTGTAACACTACTATACCACCCAGTTTTCTGAGCCTGCAGTACTTTACTATGATTTGCAGAATGCTCTCAAGAGCGCTGATAACTGAGTAAAAGAAGTCCAGAGGTGAACAACAAGTTAAAAAGAAAACAATCTGTTTAGCAGAACCATTTCTGCCCTAGTTTTGCATCAACCTCCAGCAATATTATATGTTGACTTCTTCTAAAAACATTATTATCCACTTCTTAGATTGTGCTGTCAAAGTTAATGTGAATTTAAGTCAAATATCTTGCATTTAAATAGGGTTGACATTAGAAAGATAAAAAATAAATATAAAACATAAAAGATAAAGATAAAAGACAAAGCTTAGACAGCAAAACATGTTTAAGACATTTTATGAATCAACTGATGCCTTGACACTTACTTTGACCAGATAGTACAAGGAATGAATTCAATATATACCTGAAGGAATCCAAACCAATTGAGAGAGCTAATCTTATATATATTTGAAGTTATGACAGATAGATGGCACATTCTACATCCAGGACTGTGTTTAATTGGGCACAAGTCTGGTCTCTCAGATGCAGTTGGAGAAGACCAAAAATATACATTTTAGTTCCAATTCTGTGAGAATGGCAAAATTGAGGGGCTATGTAAACAAGGTTACAAATTTAAGTTGTTGGACACTTGCACCTTTGGAAGGTCATTTCAAACATGACCCAGAACCATTACCCTTTTTCAAGCACTCTTTCATTGTGTCAAAGCTGCAAGGCAAACTTTTCTTGCAAATCAGCAAGCACCTTCCAGCCTGATGCTCTCTTCTGCTGTTAATGGGGTTCTCAATAGGGTCAGCAGCCATGTATGTAAAGGTCAACCTTGATCTCCTGAGAGCAATGCTCATGTTGCTTTTTTCCAAAACTGCAGACACTGTGGACTGCTACATTATGAAAGCACCATGACTGTTGATGGCCATTAATGTGTATTGTGATGGTTCTGTGGTTAGATACTACCTGAACAGTAAATGAGTACAAACCCTTGCTGTTCATGTTGGCCATGGAACTGATATAAGAAGTCCTGATGCCCACATGGGTGCCATTTTGAATGTTCTGCACTCAAAGGAACTCTGCCACCCAGTGAAACCTGATGCCCCCTTTACACGGGAAAAGTGATGACGGTGTTGCCCCTTAACATTTGCCACTTGCTCGACACAGATATGAACGGCAGACTGCCTAAGTGGCAGGTGTCTCATGTAGTGGATTTGAAGGATGTTTAGTGGCATGAAAGTTTCATGCTGTGGTAATTTTTCCACCTTTGGGCAGAGCTGCCTTTATTCCAGATGTTTCCTGCAGGTTATTTTGCAACCCTGTGTTAGCCTGTGCTCAAAATTCTAGTCTGGGCCAAGGCATAGGTGGAGCAGGTCACCAGTCAGGGGTCAAAAAATGGAGGAGAACTTGTTTCCACAGCTATTCTGCCCATTTATGCCTTTAAAAGAAATTCCGGTTGAGGAAGCATGAGTGAATTTTCCGTCTGCACACCCCCACATCATAAGGCAATATCTGGGGCGTTCTCAGGCTTTCCCAGGAATTCTGCCCATTATGCACTCTGTAGGCCTCAATGGACCTCTCAGTAGCTGAGAGCCCAGGAGAGGCTCAAAGGTTCTCCCAGACAAAGACAATCTTTGTCACACTGGGAATTGGCTCCTTTAAGAGCGGAATAATTTTTAAACTTACCTCCATCGTCGGCCAGGGAAGAACTTCGGGACACCTCAGACAGCATGGCTATAGGTCGCTCCGTAGAACCACAGAACCATAGAATAGATACAGCACAGAAGGGAGACAATCAGCCCATCGTGTCTGCGCCGGCTCGAAGAACAACCAGGTGCCCATTCTAATCCCACCTTCCAGCACCCAGTCCATAGCCCTGCAGCTAAAGGTCTTTCAAGGGTGGATCAGGACAGGCGTCAGCAGCCTGCCCCCTGCCATGACCCCATCCTCACAGTTTAGGACTAGACCTGCGTGTTTTTTGGGATCAGCTGACTTGTGGCCTGCTCCAACACACTTCTGATTGGCTCCCCTGTTGTGTGAAGTGGAGTTGCCAAAGACAGATTTCCTCTGACAGTTTCCATCAATGTGAACCCATGGTAGTGATGGATGCAAACAAAACGTGTCAGGTATAGTTGTACCTACATTTGTTGCCCATCATGAACTCCTTTTCTCCAGCTAAATCATGCAGCATTATCAAAATGCCCAAGGAAATTCACATCCTCACCATCCTGTATGGTGCTATTTAAATGTCAACAGCAGTCAACAATATTGAGGCAAAGTAACGCTTGGGAACAAAAAAATCCAAAATGATGGACAACTAGAAAAGAAATAATGAATGGAGCAAAATGTTGTAAAATTTAGCAGAAAATGCAAAAGAAAAAACAATTTTCATAACAACTGTGCAATATTGTATTACCTTTTAGAAGTTCACTTCAGCAGGCCCGACCCCAAGATTCCCAATGTACCCATTTCAAATGGTAATGTGCATGCTATCTGTAAAGTCTTGGGCAAAGTTTAACAATTCAGCAATGGAACCCAATTTCCATATTCTATTCTATCCAAATGGGTTTGTGCATGCTCAGTGGGAGACTTCTCATGGCCCCAAAAATCACACTTTGGAAAATTTGGCACAATGCATTTTGAGAACATGAGGTTAGGCCCATGATTTTTTGGCCCACACCCATTGCCAGCGAGGCTCCACAGCACTGATGGAGCTACAGTATGTAGATTCCATTTAAGTATCAGTCTGTTATGACCATTTTTCTTGCCATAGATAACAGTCTTTAGTAGTCTATTAGCATCAGAACTGAAATTTCCAAATCGGCATTATTTTAAAATAAATGGGGTGCCACTTGCATTAAACTAATGCTGATCGGAAAATCTAGGCCACATAGGCTCTATAACAGTAACATCTTTTGGTTCCATGAGGTTTCCTCTCAGGAGATATACATTATGTTAGCTTTCATTATGGGGCTTTTTCTTTTGACACATCCAGAATGAGAAAAAAAATACAGAACTGCAGACATAATCGTTCATTAAGGTCACTTTTCACTTTGAAGATAAGATTGCCCGTTCAACTTGATGAAATTGAGTTGCAAAGTAACAATACTATTTTCACCTAGGACGATAGCATGGCCGGTTTTTATATTTCCCAATGATTAAGATACGGTACTACAGGGACTAACTGCTGTAGGTGGCTGAAGTGGACCATTTTAAAAATAGTAATGCTAACATCTGCTTATGTAAGAAATGTTTGATCTCCTCTGATTTGTTCAAGTGTATTTAGTCTACTTCACTTGATTTAAAATGCTCTTCCTTATGGTTTCGGGGTAAAGAGCTGTTGAGGCTGTAACAGTGTGATTGTCGTTTTGATGACCAGCTTGAGACATTGGGCTAGATTTTGCTGTGAAAATAACGGTGAGGCTAACACCGCCCAATGTTATTTATGTGCAAACCGGACAGCAACTTCCGGCGAGTACATACGTGCAGTTAAACTCGAAAATACGGAAGTTAGTGTCCGAGATGTGCTGCACAAAAACGGCATCTCGCCCCCTGGCTTCCCATTCAAATGTATTAAATGGTGTGAAGTTCCTGTACTGACATTGTAGATATGAACTAAACTCGCCACAGAAAGTTGGTGCTTGTCCATTCCAGTCTAAGTACCCTTTCAACGGCATGGTAAGTCTTAATTACTGCCAAACAACCACCCTGGCACTGAAAATTAACTTTTACAAGTGTGGCGTCTCATTCCTTCAGCTTTCCATTATTGTTGGAGATTTTAAAAAAATGTAAATAAAACATTTTTTTAACTTTTTATTTCTGTGTCTTTTATCTCTGTCTCTTAATCCAATCTTTCTTTCCCTCTCTTTATTTCACTTACTGTACCTGATTTGACATTGAATTCACTATTCTAACTTACTCTTCCTGGTTCAGACTCTGTGCTGTTCATTACGATTCTTCAATCTGATTGATTAAGGAGATACACAGTTGCTTGCCCTGATCACACAAGTCCCAGATGCCCTGTAGAGGGCGTTGCACTGTTTAGCTGGTTGGCTGACAGCAACTTGCCATGCAAAACCCAATAGAAAGTCTATGAGCAAGTGTATGTCCAATGAACGGCTGGTGCCAATCATTCACCGCTCACAGCAGAATCTGGCCCAATATTACATGCTCTGCTCAGCAGAGTAAGTCTCTATTCTCCACTCTCAGGGAGGAAGGTGCTGCTAATAAACTCATTCCAGTTGCAGCTTTTGCAATCAGTGGGCACTGCAAAAACTTCATGAGGTAGCACTTGTGAGGCGGCTCCTGATCTCCTGCTATAACTTTGGTAGCAGATCGATGAAAAACCCTGGAGAAGTTGCATGTTTTTCCAGAATTTTCGCTAATCTTCTGCCGAAGTTATGATGGGAGATCAGAAGAACCACTGTGGAAATTCCAGGTGTACTTGGGCAGTGGACTCAACCTGGATGATATTGATTTAACCTGGAAATAATTATTTCAGTTGTACCAGTGGTAAACGGTACTTTTGGATGGTATTTTATTAGCGACATTCTCCTAGTAGGATGTTTGAAGAATATTTGGTAACACCCATACTGAGTTATCTATAATAGGGCTTCAAGGTGCAACTTCTGTGACTGGTGCACACCACAGGACATGCACTGCCTAATTAATCCCAATTTGATTTTAATATAATTGTTAGTTTGCACAAGTCATTTGTTTGTTTTCATGGCATCTTCCTAAATTTAGAAAGGTGCTTGTAGAATGTCTTGTGGTACTGGGCATTTCTGACACCCAAACCAAATAAGATTCCCCAGTGTAATCAGCTCCAGGGCTCACCTGAGCCCTGGAGCTGATTACACTGGGAAATCTGGCTCAAGTGGGCAGCAGGGGAGCAGTATGCTAATCCCTATCTTCTAATTGTCTATCTCTAATAGAGACCCCTGCAGAGATGGAGCAGATGGGGTATTGAAACCCTTCCTATGGGCTTTTAGGTAAGAAGTTGCTTGCTCTGTATAAGAAATGTCTGTGAGGCAGCCTGACAATTGGGCCTGCTGAAAGGGAAAGCTATCGCCCTCAATTATGTGGGTGAGTCAATGCATTCTTTTTTGTACCTGGACTGAAATATATCATGATGTGGAGATGCCGGTGATGGACTGGGGTGGACAAATGTAAGGACTCACACAACACCAGGTTATAGTCCAACAGCTTTATTTGAAATCACAAGCTTTCGGAGCTTTGCTCCTTCGTCAGGTGAGTGAAGGGTTGCATAAAGGCACAGCATATATAGTCAGAGAACAATGCCTGGTGATTACAGATAATCTTTCTAATTGCCCTTTATCACACCTCGGCAGAGAGATAATCACAGCAATCAAAGGAGTGAATGGTGTTCAGACAGGTTAGTCAGGGAAACATTACATCCAAGAATACTGAATACACAAGGGGTCAAATCACAAAGACAGAGAGAGAGAGACCAGAAAGACAGAGAGAGAGAGAATAACCAGTTGTATTAAAAACAGATAACTTTTTTTAGCTGGTGGGGTTACATGTAGCGTGACCTACAGATGCTGAAAGACGCCCTCGTAAGAATGGGATATGATGGTCGACTCGTCGATCGACAGTTCCAACGGGCCACAGCGAAAAATCGCATAGACCTCCTCAGAAGACAAACATGGGACACAACCAACAGAGTACCCTTCGTCGTCCAGTACTTCCCCGGAGCGGAGAAACTACGTCATCGATGACGACGAACACCTCGCTAAGGCCATCCCCACGCCTCCAATACTCGCCATCAAACAGCCACCTAACCTCAAACAGACCATCGTTCGCAGCAAATTATCCAACTTTCAGGAGAACAGCGTCCACGACACCACATAACCCTGCCACGGCAACCTCTGCAAGACATACCAGATCATCGACACAGATACCACCATCACACGAGAGGACACCACCCACCAGGTACATGGTTCATACTCCTGTGACTCGGCCAACATTGTCTACCTCATACGTTGCAGGAAAGGATGCCCCAGAGCATGGTACATCGGCGAGACCATGCAGACACTGCGACAACGGATGAACAGACACCGCACAACAATCGCCAGACAGGAGGGTTCCTCCCAGTCGGGGAACACTTCAGCAGTCAAGGACATTCAGCCTCCGATCTTCGGGTAAGCATTCTCCAAGGCGGCCTTCGAGACACACGACAACACAAAATCGTCGAGCAGAAATTGATAGCCAAGTTCCGTACCCATGAGGACGGCCTCAACCGGGATCCTGGGTTCATGTCACGCTACATGTAACCCCACCAGCGAAAAAAAGTTATCTGTTTTTAATACAACTGGTCATTCTCTCTCTCTTTCTGGTCTCTCTCTCTCTCTCTCTCTCTGTCTTTGTGATTTGACCCCTTGTGTATTCAGTATTCTTGGATGTAATGTTTCCCTGACTAACCTGTCTGAACACCATTCACTCCTTTGATTGCTGTGATTATCTCTCTGCCAAGGTGTGATAAAGGGCAGTTAGAAAGATTATCTGTAATCACCAGGCATTGTTCTCTGACTATATATGCTGTGCCTTTATGCAACCCTTCACTCACCTGACGAAGGAGCAAAGCTCCAAAAGCTTGTGATTTCAAATAAAGCTGTTGGACTATAACCTGGTGTTGTGCGACTCCTTACATTTGAAATATACCAGCGATTGTTGTAAATAAGCCTTGTTTAGTTGTGGTTGTTTTAAGAAACTCCACATCTGACTAGAGTTATTTACTTTTTGCACCATCTTAAGTTCAGAACCTTGAGTGAAGCAGCTGAAGCTGGGCCTATCTGTATCTGTCATAACGAGAGCTCCAACTATGATGGGAGTGTTAGCAGTAGGTTTGGAGGGTTTGCTCAGACCTTGTAACTTTTATTTGCATTTTCAGCGTACTTTGATCTATGCCTAGATCAAAGACTTCCTTCATCTTAAATAAATCATTGATCAAAAGTATCTTCCTTTATTCCTGCAGGTAGGTCATTTTTGGTCCTATGTTTTAAACTTAAGGAAGGAAAAGCCACCATTTTATTATGAATGACCGTATCTGGTTTAATATGTGCAAAGGCTATTACTCCTTGTGTCAGTTCAGGTAATTTGAAATGCTTGTAAATTCCTCATGGCAATTAAGGTCAGTAAATGGCTTGCAAAATTCAGGATGAAATACCATTTTTTTTTCCTTTTTTATACACTGATTTTTCATCCATAACAATGTGTCTCTGAAATTTGACATCTGAAATGTCAAATTTGGTGTGTGATGGATGCATGTCAAATAGTGTACCCATTATATCAGTGTGAGGGATAGGACATGGCAGATGACAGGAGGGACATGGCAGATGATATGTGCATTATACCAGTGTGAGGGTGGGGAGAGGGACATGGTGGATTTTTTTTTATTCGTTCATGGGATGTGGGCGTCGCTGGCGAGGCCGGCATTTATTGCCAATCCTTAATGGCCCTTGAGAAGGTGGTGGTGAGCCGTCTTCTTGAACCGCTGCAGTCTGTGTGGTGAAGGTTCTCCCACAGTGCTGTTAGGAAGGGAGTTCCAGGATTTTGACCCAACGACGATGAAGGAACGGTGATATATTTTCAAGTCGGGATGGTGTGTGACTTGGAGGGGAACATGCAGATGGTGTTCCCATGTGCCTGCTGCTCTTGTCCTTCTAGGTGGTAGAGGTCGCGGGTATGGGAGGTGCTGTTGAAGAAGCTTTGGCGAGTTGCTGCAGTGCATCCTATGGATGGTACACACTGCAGCCACTGTGCGCCGGTGGTGAAGGGAGTGAATGTTTAGGGTGGTGGATGGGGTGCCAATCAAGCAGGCTGCTTTGTCCTGGATGGTGTCGAGCTTCTTGATTGTTGTTGGAGCTGCACTCATCCAGGCAAATGGAGAGTATTCCATCACACTCCTGACTTGTGCCTTGTAGATGGTGGAAAGGCTTTGGGGAGTCAGGAGGTGAGTCACTCGCCGCAGAATACCCAGCATCTGACCTGCTCTTGTAGCCACAGTATTTTTATGGTTGGTCCAGTTAAGTTTCTGGTCAATGGTGACCCCCAGGATGTTGGTGGTGGGGCATTTGGCGATGGTACTGCCGTTGAATGTCAAGGGGGGGGATGGTTAGACTGTCTCATGTTGGAGATAGTCAATGCCTGGCACTTGTTTGGCGCGAATGTTACTTGCCACTTATGAGCCCAAGCCTGGATGTTGTCCAGGTCTTGCTGCATGCGGGCTCGGACTGCTTCATTATCTGAGGGGTTGCAAATGGAACTGAACACTGTGCAATCATCAGTGAACATACCCATTTCTGACCTTATGATGGAGGGAAGGTCATTGATGAAGCAGCTGAAGATGGTTGGGCCTAGGACACTGCCCTGAGGAACTCCTGCAACAATGTCCTGGGGCTGAGATGATTGGCCTCCAACAACCACTACCATCTTCGTTTGTGCTAGTTATGACTCCAGCCACTTGAGAGTTTTCCCCCTGATTCCCATTGACTTCAATTTTACTAGGGGTCCTTGGCGCCACACTCGGTCAAATGCTGCCTTGATGTCAAGGGCAGTCACTCTCACCTCACCTCTGGAATTCAGCTCTTTTGTCCATGTTTGGGCCAAGGCTGTAATGAGGTCTGGAGCCGAGTGGTCCTGGCGGAACCCAAACCATGCATCGGTGAGCAGGTTAGTGGTGAGTAAGTGCCGCTTGATAGCACTGTCAACGACACCTTCCATCACTTTGCTGATGATTGAGAGTAGACTGATGGGGCAGTAATTGGCCGGATTGGATTTGTCCTGCTTTTTGTGGACAGGACATACCTGGGCAATTTTCCACATTGTCGGGTAGATGCCAGTGTTGTAGCTGTACTGGAGCAGCTTGACTAGGGGCGCAACTAGTTCTGGAGCACAGGCCTTCAGCACTACAGCCGGGATGTTGTCGGGACCTATAGCCTTTGTTGTATCCAGTGCACTCAGGCGTTTCTTGATATCACGTGGAGTGAATCGAATTGGTTGAAGACTGGCTTCTGTGATGGTGGGGATATCGGGAGGAGGCCGAGATGGATCATCCACTCGGCACTTCTGGCTGAAGATGGTTGCAAACGCTTCAGCCTTGTTTTTTGCACTCATTGAGGATGGGGATGTTTACAGAGCCTCCTCCTCCCGTTAGTTGTTCAATTGTCCACCACCATTCATGACTGGATGTGGCAGCACTGCAGAGCTTTGATCTGATCCGTTGGTTGTGGAATCGCTTAGCTCTGTCTATAGCATGTTGCTTCTGCTGTTTAGCATGCATGTAGTCCTGAGTTGTAGCTTCACCAGGTTGGCACCTCATTTTTAGGTACACCTGGTGCTGCTCCTGGCATGCTCTTCTACACTCCTCATTGAACCAGGGTTGATCCCCTGGCTTGTTGGTAATAGTCGAGTGAGGAATATGCTGGGCCATGAGGTTACAGATTGTGCTGGAATACAATTCTGCTGCTGCTGCTGATGGCCCACAGTGCCTCATGGATGCCCAGTTTTGAGCTGCTGGATATGTTCTGAATCTATCCCATTTAGCACGGTAGTAGTGCCATACAACACGTTGGATGGTATCCTCAGTGCGAAGACGGGACTTCGTCTCCACGAGGACTGTGCGGTGGTCACTCCTACCAGTACTGTCATGGACAGATGCATTTGCGACAGGTAGATTGGTGAGGACGAGGTCAAGCAGGTTTTTCCCTCGTGTTGGTTCGCTCACCACCTGCCGCAGGCCCAGTCTGGTGCTACCGAGACACTCTTGGTGATGGACATTGAAGTTCCCCCACCCAGAGTACATTCTGTGCCCTTGCTACCCTCAGTGCTTCCTCCAAGTGGTGCTCAACATGGAGGAGGACAGATTAATCAGCTGAGGGAGGGCGGTAGGTGGTAATCAGCAGGAGGTTTCCTTGCCCATGTTTGACCTGATGCCATGAGATTTCATGGGGTTCAGAGTCAATGTTGAGGACTCCCAGGGCCACTCCCTCCTTACTGTATATCACTGTACCACCACCTCTGGTCGGTCTGTCCTGCTGGTGGGACAGGACATATCCAGGAATGGTGATGGATGAGTCTGGGACGTTGGCTGAAAGGAATGATTCTGTGAGTATGGCTATGTCAGGCTGTTGCTTGACTAGTCTGTGGGACAGCTCTCCCAATGATATGTGTATTATGCCAGTGTGAGGGTGAAGAGAAGAACATGGTGGATGATATGTGCATTATACCAGTGTGAGGGTGGGGAGAGGGACATGGTGGATGATAATGTGCATTATACCAGTGTGAGGGTGGGGAGAGGTAGGAGGGACATGGTGGATGATATGTGCACTATATCAGTATATAAAGGCTGGTTTACGGGTAGACGGGACATTGGCTCCCAGGTCTGCAGCTTCCGAAAAGTTACAGCTGAGACGGGGAATTGACAGATACAAATTCAACTCTTTATCATAGAGTCCAAATGATATTATAATCCTTTGCAGAACAAGAACTGATAAAATGCCAACAGTGTCGATCTTTTTAGTGATTTATTTTTACTCAATGGGATTTTCCCAGGAAAGTATCCATACTGATCTCGTCAGCAACTGCTGCCACTGCCTTGTCCTGTTACATTTAACCTTTGAGATTTGGACATTGTGTAGGAGCTTGGCGGTAACACGCATCTTAATCAGAAGATTTGGGTTCATGCCGCACTCCAGGATTTGAACACATAATCTTGGCTGACCATTTAGTACAGTACTGAGGAAGTGGTGCATTATTGGAGGTACTGTATTTCAGCCAAAATATTAACATAGTTACATGTTCTGGTGGATCAGGTAGATGTTAGAAATCCCGTAGCACTATTCGAAGAAAATCAGAGAGTTCTCCTGATGTCCTGGCTAACATTCCTCACTCAACTGACACTGTCAAAAACAGATTAATTGAGCATTCACCTCATTGCTGTTTGTTGAACCTTGCTGTGTACAAATTTCTGTCACCTTTGCCTACTTAAGTCACTGCACTTAAAAGTAATTAATTGCATGTGAAACACTTTGAGACATAACTGAGCTGTGATAAGGTGCTATATAAATAGAAGTCTTTATTTCATTTAACATAAGGGTGAGGATTATTTGGCTTTCTTGACTCTCCTCCCTTCCATTCCATTGTGTATATTTTGCATGCTGTTTTTTGTCATGCAAAACTGTAAACAATTTTATTGCTATATCCAGAAGCTAGTAGTTCATTTGGCGCAGTTGCCTCGCTCAGTATATTTCTGAGCCAGTTAGTCCAACAGTTTACATTCATTAAAATTATTGCTAGTAAATATGCATTTGTTAAACTGCACATCCAAAATGGGAGCCTTGCAATTGCTGCAATTTCCAGTTGAAAACCAATTATGCTGATATTAAACCCAACAAGGCTAATGCATAGTTTCAGCCCTTGTCCTTCCTTACATGTCCTTCTGCCAGTGATTTTGCAGTATGAGATAACAATAGCTTAAATGTGCCTTGTTCGCACTCCTGAAAGTGTGGCTACCTAACCTATGAATGGTGCAGACTAATATATTTCTTTTTTTATTGCAACATCTATACCAATAGACCCTGGAATAAAGTTTTATAAATATTTGAATGGACAATAATGAGAGTAATCCTGTGCTTTTAATGGAAAGCTGTGCTTACAGTGCAGGCAGGAAATGTTGGAGCTACTATGTCCTTGTTTGCTGATACCTACTGCTTGTTTGGTAGTTTGCTACGTGTTTATTGGCAGTTTTCATACATACTTGCTAGTTATTCATTTGCAAGTTCTTTTTCTGTTGAGTAATATTTCAACCATTCAGCATTATTTAATTAAGTGATTTGTTACGTTTTTTATGAATGATAATTGGAAGGAAATGGGACATAGTTTGCATATGTAACACTTTTAAGTAAGACAGATGAGCACCAGATGCAAGACTTTAGTTAGATATGATTTAAAAATATGGACAACACAGCACTTGTTGATCTAACAATTTAACAACAACAACTTGCATTTATATATTGCCTTTAACGTAGTAAAATGCCCCAAGGCGCTTCACAGGAGCGTTATCAAACAAAATTTGACACTGAACCACATAAGGAGAGGTGACCAAAAGCTTCGTCAAAGAGGTAGGTCTTAAGGAGCGATTTAAAGGAGCAGAGAGAGTTGGAGAGGTTCAGGGAGGGAATTCCAGAACTTAGGGCTTAGGCAGCTGAAGGTACGGCCGCCAATGGTGGAGCGATTAAAATCGGGCATGCGCAAGATGCAAGAATTGGAGGAGCACAGAGATCTCAGAGGGTCGTAGGGCTGGAGGAGGTTACTGAGATAGGGTGGGGCAAGGCCATGGAAGGATTTGAAAACAAGGATGAGAATTTTTAAATCGAGGTTTTCCCGGACCGGGAGGCAATGTAGGTCAGTGAGCACAGGGGTGATGGGAAAATGGGACTTGGTGCGAGTTAGGTGATGGGCAGCAGAGTTTTGGATGAGCTCATGTTTATGGGGGGTGGAAGATGGGAGGCCAGCCTGGAGAGCATTGAAATAATCGAGTCTAGAGGTAACAAAGGCATGGATGAGGGTTTCAGCAGCAGATGAGCTGAGACAGGGGCAGAGACAGGCAATATTACAGAGGTGGAAGTAGGTGGTCTTGGTGATGGAGCGGATACGTGGTCGGAAGCTCATCTCAGGGTCAAATAGGACGCCAAGATTGCAAATGGTCTGGTTCAGCCTCGGACAATAGCCAGGGAGAGAAATGGAGTTGGTGGCTAGGGAATGGAGTTTGCGGCGGGGACCAAAGATGATGGCTTTGGTCTTCCCAATATTTAGTGGGAGGAATTTTTTTCTCACGGACAAGCAGTGTGACAAATCAGAGACAGTGGAGGGGTTGAGAGAGGTAGTGTTGAGGTAGAGCTGGTTGTTGTCAGCATACATGTGGAATCTGACGTGTTTTCGGATGATGTTGCAGAGGGGCGACATGTAGATGAGAATAAGAGGGAGCCAAGGATAGACCCTTGGAGGACTCCAGAGGTAACGGTGCAGGAACAGGAAGAGAAGCCATTGCAGATGATTCTCTGTCTACAACTGGATAGATAAGATCGGAACCAGGCGAACGCATTCCCACCTAGCTGGACGATGGAGGAGAGGCTTTAGAAAAGAATGGTGTGGCCAACCATGTCAAAGGCTGCAGTCAGGTTGAGAAGGATGAGAAGGGATAGGTTATCATGTTCACAATCACATGGGATGTCATTTGTGACTTTGATAAGGGCCGTTTCAGTAGTGTGGCAGGGGAGGAAACTTGATTGAAGGGATTCAGACATGGAGTTGCGGGAAAGACGGGCACAGATTGGGAGGCCACAACAAGTTGAAGAACTTTGGAGAGGAAAGGGAGGTTGGAGATGGGGCGGCAGTTTGCAAGGACAGAGGGGTCAAGGGTGGGTTTTTTGAGGAGGGGTTGATAATGGGAGATTTGAAGAGGAGGAGGTCGATACCTGAGGAGAGGGAACCATTAACAATATCAGCTAACATGGGGGCCAGGAAGGGAAGTTGGGTGGTCAGCAGTTTGGAGGGAATAGAGTTGAGGGAGCAGGAGGTGGGTCTCGTGGTCAAGATGAGCTCGAAGAGGGCATGAGGGGAAATAGGAAAGAAACTAGAGAAAGATGCGAGTTCAGGGCTAGGGCAGGGGTGAACGTTAGGGGAAGTTTCTATTGGTGGGCTAGGGGAAGGGAGGGAAGCAGCAGAGTCAGCGGCATGGATGGTCTCAATCTTAGTGACAAATAAGTCCATGAGCTCCTCACACTTGTTGGAGGTGAGGGTGAAGGGGGCTGGGGAGAGGGGTTTAAGAGCACGGTTTGTAGTGGAGAAGAGAAGCAGGGGCATAACTTTGCATTCCAGGATTATCCTGCAATAGTGAGCAGTTTTGGTAGAGGAGAGCAGGATCCGATAGTGCTTTATGTGATCCAGCCAGATCTGGCAATGAATGGCTAAACCAATTGTCTGCCATAAATGTTCAAGTCTGCATCCCTTGGACTTAAGGGGGTGGAGATGAGGGCCGTACCAGGGGGAATGACCAGAGTAAGAGTAATAGTTTTAATGGGGAAAAGGGCATCAAAGGTGGAGGTGAGGGATGTGATTGAGCAGATTGGTAGTTGCAGAAATGTCGTGGTGAATGGAGGACCAAAGGTTAGACAGTTGGGAAATTGACTTGGGGGAGAGTTTTTTCCTGGGGCAGACACAGAAAGAAGTGGGGTTGGGAGGGGGAAGGGGGATGTGGGTGGAGAGGGATACAAGGAAGTGATCAGAGATGGCCTTATCCGTGATTGACATGATGGAAGTAGAGAGGCCACGTGAGATAGCAAGGTTGAAGAGGTGGCCGTGCATACGGGTAGGGGAGTTTATATGGAGGGAGAGATTAAGGGTGGTTAGGAGGGCAGTGAACTCAGAGGAGAGAGGACGAGGTGAGTTGAGATGGAAGCTGAAATCACCGAGGATGAGAAGTCGCTCAGTGCAGAAGCTGAAGGAGGAAAGCAGTGAAGATATCACCATGAGAAACTTGGTGTGGTACTTGGGTGGGTGGTAGAGAACGAGGATTTTAAAGGAGAGGTGAGAGGGGTGAAACAAGGTGAGATGCTCAAAGGAAAAGAAGGTGCCAGAGGAGTAGGGGGACAGACCAAGGTGTGATTTGGTGATAAGGGCCACACCATCACCGTGGTGGTCTGGGCGGGGCAAGAGGTGGAAGATATATCCCGGTGGGGAGGCTTCATTAAGGGGGAAGGTGTCATCACCCATCAGCCAGATTTCTGTCAAGATCATGATGTCAATGCAATCATCCACAATAAGCTCATGGATGGCAAGGGCATTGTTCATAACCGGAGGGAGATGCGGAGAGGGTTTGATAACTGATCCACTGGCAGAGTCCATGGGGTCAGCGCTGGAAGGGGTGAGTGGGATAGGAAGGAGATTGGAAAGATTAGTCCTCAGTGGGCGCATTGGGTGGGAAAGTTGGTAAGAGAGTAAGATGGGGCAGTTGGGGTTGCTGCTGGGAAGAAGGCAGCGACAAGTGGCTCGATGGGCCCTTCATAGGATGCCAAGAGAGGCATAGAGGGACATTGTAGGCTTATCTAAGAGGGAGTCAAGCCTAGGACGGCGGCAGGAGAGTAATTTAAGGTCGAGGAGTGCTGAAGGTTCGGGGTAGGGGTTTGGGGGGGGCAGAGTACCCAAGAGGGAAGAATTGAAAGGAGGCATGATGACCAGAGAGAGGGGCCTAGGAAGGATAAAGAGAAAAGAAGAAAAAAGGGGAAATAGAAGCGATGGGCTTGGGTCTGGAGCATCAGCCAAAACGCACACACGAATAGACACAGGGAAACTCAAGTTACATAGACTTCAGTTATTTGGAGAAGCTGGGGTTGTTCTCTTAGAGCAGAGAAGGTTAAGAGGAGATTTGATAGAGGTGTTCAAAATCATGAACAGTTTTGATAGAGTAAACAAGGAGAAACTGTTTCCATTGGTGAAGTGTCGGTAACCAGAGGACACAGAATTAAGGTGATTGGCAAAAGAATCAGAGGCGACATGAGGAAACATTTTTTTATGCAGCGAGTTGTTGTGATCTGGAATGCACTGCCTGAAAGGGTGATGGAAGCAGATTCAATAGTAACTTTCAAAACAGAATTGGATAAATACTTGAAAGGAAATATTTATAGGGCTATGGGGAAAGAGCAGGGGAGTGGGACTAATTGGATAGTTCTTTCAAATGACCTCCTTCTGTGCTGTCCCATACTATGATACAATGAACCTGTTAACAGCCATGTGACTGCATCACACTCTATTGTCGAGCTTGCAGTAGCCATCTTGTGAAGAGAAATCTCCACATATTAAGGCAGTTATGTTGTGCCAGCCTTTTTTAAAAAAAACGTTAACTTGTAAGATCAGTCAGCATGTGGTACAAACAAGATGCTCGATGAGACCCTGAGGAATACAGAAAGCAAAGCTACCACGTGTCATGCTACATAGCTCACATCCCTTGTTACATGTCTGTTTAATGGATGGCTTATTTTTCAGTAAACCCACTGTCATATTATGTATCCTCTCTATACTATGAACAAATTGTATACTGTATTTCCCAAGATCAAACTAAAATAAAACTTAATTAGTTTGAACCATGTGACAAATAGTATCTGCCCTCCCAACTTGTCCTGCCATCTTTAAAGACTTGTGTACATGTACAAATTTACAACTGCCCTCCTCCTGACTTGATTACTCCACATCCATATTTTCCTCCAAAAGATATGCAGCAAGTCTGCTTCATGTGTGTTTTATAAATTACACTAAATACATAGGAGGGTATTTGAAGCTAGTTTAGGAAAGACTCATAACCCTAAACTGTTTGTGACATGCTCCAAATCCTGAATGTCTGATCTGTTTGTAAGACAATCCTAGGAATTCATTATTCTCTATGTAGTCACTCTTGTTTACTGAAGTTAGTTTCACTTAGTTATCAGCATAAAGCATTACATTAGTGGCAATTATGCAATGGTAGCCAGCAATCTCAGGGGTTCTGACATTTTTTTGTGTGCTTCCTGTGCTTTGAACCCCTGGCATGAAATTGCTATAGTGCTTTTCAGTTGATGGTGTATATTAGCCCATGGACTGAGCTATTGCATTATTTGCTATGCAAATTGGAAGATTATAGCCAAAATTGCTGTCTTTGTGCGTTGCATGTGTGATGTGTTCATTTTGCCTATATGTATTTGGCACTGGAGCTCGAGCACTGGACAGAAACTTAAGTGCAACAGTGGCAATCTGTATGTTTTCAGGCAGAAAGTTCACAGCGATGGGGATTGCCTGCAGTGCTCCCCTGTTGAGAGAGAGGTGAGCAGGAGCAACGAACTGCCAAAGATGTTACATGGCACCATAGGTAAACTATCTGCTCCTGCCAACATGCCACCTACCCTATCTACAGGTCTAGGCAATGCCTGACCAGCACTGCGGCAGGAGGCTCAGGATTATCAGGAAAGAAGTTAGAGAATTTCAAGGTGATCTGCAGCCAGCCTTGGTCAAAGAGATGACATTGCAAGTGGCTGTTGAGGACTGTGTTTATATTACCACTTTTGTGCCAATGAATGGTTTTGGGTGTACATATACACTTCAGTGATGGTATAGTGATAACTTTTCTGGCATTGGGGGTGATTTTAGGAGGCAATTGTGGGTGCGTTGGGGACGGGGACGGGCTCTGAAAATCGTGGCAATCCCGTTTGGGTTCAGAAGCCGGCTCCAACCCGCCGACTTCTGAGTTTCCCAGGGACCCACCTGTGTGCGCACGGGCCACCCGAAAACAGAAGTCCAGCCGGCAATTAAAGCCGGCGGGATGACAGTTAAGGCACTTCACCTGTGACAGATGAAGGGATTAGAAAGGTTTTTAACTTACCTGGGCGGCTTGCCCACCACTTCTGATTCACACCTGGTGAAACCAGGGAAAAAGAAACTAAATAAATTAAATAAAAAACCATGCAAGGAAGTGAAAACACTAAA
The DNA here is from genome assembly GCF_035084215.1 of Heptranchias perlo. Taxonomy (NCBI): domain Eukaryota; kingdom Metazoa; phylum Chordata; class Chondrichthyes; order Hexanchiformes; family Hexanchidae; genus Heptranchias; species Heptranchias perlo. Next base: position 109,708,513 of record NC_090327.1, read on the forward strand.
TGCACCTACCTTTGAAACCTGCTCCGATGTCTGATGTCTCACACTCCAATTTCCCTTTCTTCACCCTCCCGATGCCTCCCCGACCTTCCCCCTCCCCCCCCGATCTTCCCTCTCTCCCCTGATCTTCCCCTTTCCACCCCGATCTTCCCCTCCCTCCCCCCGATCTTCCCCTCTCCCTCCCCCGATCTTCCCCTCTCCCTCCCCCGATCTTCCGTTCCAGCGCTGGATCTTCCATTCTCCGCCCCCCTCACCCCCGGTCTTCCGTTCCAGCGCCAGATGATGTCTGGCTCTCTCTATTTCCCCCCCCCCCCCCCCCCCCCCGTCGCGTTGCAGCTCCTGACGGCAGCCTGTCAAACAGGCTAGCTGCCGGGCACGAAGCCCGGAGAGAACGTTAACGACAATCAATCAACGTGCGATTGCGTCGGAAACGGTAAGTTGAGTTCATGTGGGTTTGCCACGTGCACCTTCACCGCCCCCTCCCCGCCACCCCCCGCTACAACCCGCCACCATGGTAAAATTGTGCCCAATTGAGGTTCTAACTGGAAGCACAATCAGAAATTCATCCTAATGATTTTCCTACCATGAATTCAAATGCTCTTCAGGGGGTAAATTTCTCTTCTCAAGATCATAAAGCTGTCAAATTAGCCCTTATAATTCAAAATTAGAGTACCAAGCCCTGAGCTACGCGACCCCCTCCAGAAGGTTATTGCACTACTTTGAGTTCCCAAAGGATGCAGTATAAGTGCCTCTGGATCTGTGCAGGGGCCATCAACAACATTAGCTAATTTGCTTCCCACAGATGTATCCAGCAAGGCCAATACCTTCATCTTGTTCCAACTGGACAACTGGAGCTCTGAAAGTACAGGGGGTGATTCATGGCACCCATGTGGCCCTCCAGCCCCATAATTAATGGAATGCACGAACAGAAAGGGATTCTACTCAATCAATGTGCAGCACGTCATTGTTGGTGCTCCAATATCCTTGGTCTGTGAAAGGCAAATGTGTCTGCTGCATGGAAATTGGACACCAAAACACCTTCATTTTGCACCAGTTATCTGCGCCAGCCTTACTTGAAAGCAAAAGAAGACTGGAAGGACAGCTCCTTAGAAACCAAAGTTACCTTCTTCACCCATGGATAATGACACCTTTAAGGCAGCCAAAGAAAGGGCTGAGCACATACACAACCAAACATATGCAAACACACGATTATTATTTATCATACCATTATTGACCATGTCTCAACATATCAGGGGCATCTTACAGTGTAATTCCTGCAGGATCTCCAATATTATTGCAATCTGCTGTATGCTCCATAACTTTGCTATACAAAGATGCGTAATCATGGAAAAGGAGGAGACCAACCTGGAATGAAGGCCAGAGCAGGAGGTAGATATTGACCATAATGATGTAACTGCAATAACCCTACTGCAGCCAGGAAGACTGATGTAACATCATTAGCCCAATCGTATCATTAATCATCCTTTACTATGCTTCTACCTTATTCTACACTATCAAACACATTCTCTGCATAAAGTTTAAACACTGTGCAATCAATTTATCGCCTTACTTTGTATCATGTCAGTTTTGGGTAAAAACACATGCTGAGCAGGAGAAGTCACAGATGAAATTGTTGTCTCAATGCAATGTCATATCTGGCCCGTCCAACACTCCTACGGAGTAAATCCCTGCCTCCAGATTCTCTCAATCTGATCTCTAAGCATGTTGAAGTTGAACAAAATAGCATTTTGTATATTGGCATCTGAGGCTTCTCTACCAGCAATGTAAGCATGATATTTTGCCTTAGTACCTGTGTGTTGTGTTGTGCATCTACCCCCTAACTTGTGACAATAACTATGTAATTCTGCTTTTCAGAGGAGGAAGTGTGCTGCTGGGCTTCAGGTTGTGCTGGTTCCCGAGATGGCCCTAATGATTCAGCCATGCCTGCTGCTGTTGTAGTTGCCTGGTGCTTTCCCAACCTGTCTGATAGAAGGCAAATATCTACTGGGAGATCAGATTGAGGGAATCTTGAGGCAGGGTTTCACATGTTGAAGCGAGGCAGAGAGTAGGGATAATGGGCAGGTACTCAAATTGGAGGATGTGACTATTGGTGTCCCATGGGGATCTGTGTTGGAGCCTCAACTATTCACTGTATTTATAAACAACTTAGATGATGGGATAGAGAGCCACATTTTCAAGTTTACTGATGACACAAAATAGGCAGCATTGTAAGTAGTGTAGATGGAAGCATAAAATGACAGAGATATATTAATAGATTAAGTGAATGAACAAAACTGTGGCAAGTGTGAGGTCATCCACTTTGGACCTAAAAAAGGTAGATCAGAGTACTTTCTAAATGGTGAAAAGCTCGAAATAGTGGAGGTCCAAAGAGACTTAAGGGTCCATGTACATAGATCATTAAAATGTCATGGACAGGTACAGAAAATAATCAAAAAGGCTAATTGAATGCTGGCCTTTATATCTAGGGGACTAGAATACAAGGGGGTAGAAGTTATGCTGCAGCTATACAAAGCCCTGGTTAGACCACAACTGTGTTCAGTTCTGGGCACTGCGCCTTAGGAAGGATATATTGGCCTTGGAAGGAATGCAGCGTAGATTTACTAGAATGATACCTGGGCGCCGATATTACCAGGGAGGCGGCTTGGCAGCGGGGGGGGCGACTGGGCGCGTGGGTAACCTGCCCAGTAATATCCGTCCGTTCCCTACACGATCGCAGGTAAATTGAATTCACTTAACGTGGCTTCTGAGTTTCCCGTTGGAAACCTGCGCAGTGGGCGGACTGCGCACCCGCATCACAGACTGTCAGCTGTAGGAGCCCTATTTAAAGGGGCAGACTTCCAATGACTGATCCTGCAGCAAACAACCAAAACAGCATGGAGCAGCCCAGGGGAAAGGCTGCCCCCAGGTTTAATGATGCCTCACTCCAGGTGAGGAGGAGGCGGGAGATCTTCTACCCAGCGGACGGGAGGAAGTGGCCTGCCTCTGCCACCAAGAATGCCTGGCTCGAGGTGGCAGAGGAGGTCACCAGCAGCAGCAACGTCTCCTGCACCTGGATCCAGTGCAGAAAGCGCTTCAATGACCTAACTAGGTCAGCCAAAGTGAGCACAATTACTCATTCTCCTACACTCCGTCTTCCACATCACCACCCCCACCCCACAACTCCTTCTGCACTGCCAACGCTACTCCATCACATCACTCCTTACACCCACTCAAACCTCATCCTCAACTTATCTGCTCTTACTCACCTCCCCAGTACTCATCCCACCACTACCACTCAACCCAATCCTCATATAATGTCATGGCTCTGTCTCATACTCACCCTCTGATGCATCTTTTTCATGGTCAGCCTCACCCAGACCAATGCGTTCAGCGGTTGGCCACGTTAACATCACTCACTCACGCCTCTCTACTTTCTCTCCTCATAGGAGAAGAGAGCCCAGAATGCACGGGAGAGGGCGAAGACTGGGGGGGGGGCCGCAACATCAGGTTGTCCAGAGGAGGAGGCTCTTGAATTAAGCCGTACCCTCGAATGCCTGTCCATCGGGGATGCCGAGATTGCCACCCGACAAACGGCCGGTGACAGAACTTTAGCATTCAACACTCACAATAACAAATGATGTTAACATACCTTGCCATCTTCTGCACCTCAACATCTGTCATCATGCTTAATATTGCCTTCTGTTCTCTTACAGGACCTTCAGTGACCGCTATGACGGTGGAAGGCGATTCCTCAGAGGACCTGCCGGCATCTGAGGGGGCACCTTCACATCTGAGAGAGCCATCCACCAGTGCAGGTACACACACCTCAGTGGGTCCCCGCCTTCAGTTAGTTGGGGTCGCACATGGTAAGTCACCACACACGTGAGCACGAGCAGACACTGGTGACAGGGGCAGCTGTGGAGAGTCCGCCTCGGTGGGAGCACTCTTCGCCAGGCTCTGCTCAGCTGGACACAGATGCTGAACCCTGGGGGCCATCCATTAAAAGAAAAATGATCGAGGGGCAGCAGCACATTTGCGAGGTGCTGGAACAGGTGCCACGCGCACTCTCCACAATCGCACAGAGGATGGAGGAGTCCAACTCCTGCATGAGTGGAATGGTAGCACAGGTACAGGAGGGGATCTCCGAGATACTGTCATAGAGACGTGAGGGCATCCATGAGATAGTGTCACGGGTAAGTGCGGGAATGTCTGCAATGGAGAGAAGGCTAGCCTCCATCGAGCTTCAAGCACGGCTCAACAGTGAGTCCACTAAGGCCCTGACAACGGCCGTTCGGAGTCAGGGTGAGCAACTTTCTGCCGCCTTAAACAGGCAGGCAGATACACTAGCACTGGCCTTACAAGGCTTCACACATGTCCTCCAAACTGTCGTCCAGCAGGGTGGTAGGAGTGATGTGGGCCTGGCCCAGGAGAGGGATGATGGTGAAAGGGGACATGGAAGTGCGAACGCCACTCAAAACGCTCCCACGTCTCACCCATTGCCCCCCTCTCAACCAGTACCCACAATGCTGCTTCCTCTCCAGATGGCCGAGTCTGCCCCTGCACAGGTGCAGGTGGAGCAGTTTATGGAGGGGCCCTCACGGGCACCAAAATCCATAGGGCATAGGCCCAAAGCATCTAATCGGTCAGGGCACGAACAAGAGCATCCTGCCACTACCTCTGCTGCAGCCACAGGGGAAGCACCATGTAGGAGTAGTGGAAAGCGTTAGGCAAAGGTTTTGTGAACACAAAGGGGATGCACAGGGGTGGTTGATGCTTTGTCATGTTTTTTATTGATATTTCATTTTTGTTCAACTCACAATAAATATTATATTGTCACCACTAGTTCTCTAGATTCAAGAACTATCCCTCTAGATTGGAAAATTGCACATGTCACTCCGCTTTTTAAGAAAGGAGAGAGGGAAACCAGGGAATTATAGACCAGTTAGCCTAACATCTATTGTGGGGAAAATGCTGGAGTCTATAATTAAGGATAGGGTGACTGAACACCTCGAGGATTTTCTGTTATTCAGAGAGCCAGCATGGATTTGTGAAAGGTAGGTCGTGCCTGACAAACCTGATTGAATTTTTTGAAGAAGTGACTAAAGTAGTGGACAGGGGAATGTCAATGGATGTTATTTATATGGACTTCCAGAAGGCATTTGATAAGGTCCCACATAAGAGACTGTTAGCTAAGATAGAAGCCCATGGAATCGAAGGAAAAGTACGGACTTGGTTAGGAAGTTGGCTGAGCGAAAGGCGACAGAGAGTAGGGATAATGGGAAGGTACTCACATTGGCAGGATGTGACTAGTGGAGTCCCACAGGGATCTGTCTTGGGGCCTCAATTATTCACAATATTTATTAACGACTGAGATGAAGGCATAGAAAGTCTCATATCTAAGTTTGCCGATGACACAAAGATTGGTGGCATTGCAAGCTGTGTAGATGAAAACATAAAATTACAAAGCGATATTGACAGGTTAGGTGAATGGGCAAAACTGTGGCAAATGGAATTCAATGTAGACAAATGTGAGGTCATCCACTTTGGATCAAAAAAGGATAGAACAAGGTACTTTCTAAATGGTAAAAAGTTAAAAGCAGTGGATGTCCAAAGGGATCTAAGGGTTCAGGTACATAGATCATTGACGTGTCATGAACAGCTGCAGAAAATAATCAATAAGGCTAATGGAATGCTGGCCTTTATATCTCGAGGAGTAGAGCACAAGGGGGCAGAAGTTATGCTGCATCTATACAAAACCCTGGATAGACCGCACCTGGAGTACTGTGAGCAGTTCTGGGCACCGCACCTTCGGAAGGACATATTGGCCTTGGAGGGAGTGCAGCGTAGGTTTACTAGAATGATACCCGGACTTCAAGGGCTAAGTTACGAGGAGAGATTACACACATTGGGGTTATATTCCATGGAAATTAGAAGATTAAGGGGTGATTTGCTTGAAGTTTTCAAGATATTAAGGGAACTGATGGGGTGGATAGAGAGAAACTATTTCCGCTGGTTGGGGAGTCTCGGACTAGGGGACATTGTCTAAAAATTAAAGCCAGGACTTTCAGGAGTGAAGTTAGGAAACACATCTACAAGCAAAGGGTGGTAAAGTTAGGCAGTCTCTTCCACAAATGGTAGTTGATGCTAGCTCAATTGTTAATTTTAAATCTGAGATTGATAGATTTTTGTTAACCAAAGTTATTAAGTGATCTGGGGCTAAGGTGGGTATACGGAGTTAGGTCACAGATCAGCCATGATCTCAATGAATGGCGGAACAAGCTCAAGGAGTTAAATGGCCTACTCCTGTTCCTTTGTTCCTATGTACCTATGGACAAACGAGCTTGTATTAGTAGATCTAGTGCTGTGTCAGTGACTGGTTCTCACTTAAGAAGCCTCCAGTTTCCAGAAATGTCACTGTGCTGACCCTGCCCTGTTCTCTCTTGTACAAATGTAATGGTTTAAAAGGCAGATCAAATCAATTGAATGTTGCTCAGCTACTTAATAAGTACAGGCAGACCATCAGCCAGCCTGCTATGCAAGCAGTAGTTTTGTCAATTTGCACAATTTAAGAGGAAAACAATATCATTGTTTAATGCAAAGGTGGGCATTCTCCCACAAACTTGCAATAACATACTGTTCACCCACAAATGATGAGGTAACAGAAAGGGTAGATGAGGGCAATGCAATTGGTGTGGTGTATATGGACTTTCAAAAGGCATTTGATAAAGTGCTGCATGGTATGCTTATCATCAAGGTTACGGCCTGTTAGCGTGGATTTTGGACTGTTGAATTAAAGGCAACGATGAAGTGACTAAGGGGTACATGACAGTGGTATTTACCCTAAAACCACATTGAAATGCGCTTTGTGTAGATTAGACTAACCTTAATTAAAGGCTTAAATATAACGCTTGACTACTAATAAAATGGACACTATTAAAACAAAATGGATTCTATTAACAAAGGGACACTATTAAATAAAATGGATTCTATGACTGTGGGAAAGACAGTTAAAAGTGTTGAGTTTGTACATTCCAGAACTGGCTTGCAGTCTGAGAATACAATGGACATTTCATAACGAACTGATAAAAACTATAGCACCAGACTGCATAAAACAAAGGCATGCTGTCTTAAGGTGATAACAGTTCTTCGGACTTAACTGGGTAATGCGTAAGCAGTCTGTTGTTGCTATGCAGACTTAATTGGTTAATGTATAAACTGTCCGTTGTTGCTGTGCGGACTTAATTGGTTAATGTGTGTAATCAAGATTTATGATGTAAAAGCTACTGAAATCTGTATTTCAAAGGTATAAAAAAGCATGACAACCATTTTAAAGTTGAGAAGGGAGCTGCGGTGTTGCGGAATGCCCAGCCTTCTCCCAAAGCTTTGTCCAATAAACTGCATGTTGAATCTTTAAGTCTGACTCCGAGTGGTGATTTTTTCCCCCGTGGAATAAAGGGGGTAGTAGCAGCATGGATACAGAATTGGCTAAGGGACAGGAAACAGAGAGTAATGGTGAACGGTTGTTTTTCGGACTAGAGGGAGGTGTACAGTGGTGTTCCCCAGGTGTCGGTATCAGGACCACTGCTTTTCTTGATTTATATTAATGACTTGGACTTGGGTGTACAGGGCACAATTTCAAAATTTGCAGATGACACAAAACTTGGATGGGTAGTAAACAGTGAGGAGGATAGTGATAGACTTCAAGAGGATATAGACAGGCTGGTGGCATGGGTGGACATGTGGCAGATGAAATTTAATGCAGAAAATTGCAAAGTGATACGTTTCAATAGGAAGAACGAGGAGAGGCAATATAAACTAGAGGGCACAACTCTAAAAGGGGTACAGGAACAGAAAGATCTGGGGGTATATGTGCACAAATCATTGAAGGTGGTAGGGCAGGTTTAGAAAGTAGATCCTGGGGTTTATAAATAGAGGCATAGAGTACAAAAATATGGAAGTCATGATGAACCTTTATAAAACACTGGTCCAGCCACAACTGGAGTAATGTGTCCAGTTCTGGGCACCGCACTTTAGGAAAGATGTGAAGGCCTTAGAAAGGGTGCAGAAAACATTTACTAGAATGATTCCAGGAATGAGGGACTTTAGTTACGTGGATAGACTGGAGAAACTGTTCCCATTGGCGGAAAGGTCAAGAACCAGAGGACATATATTTAAGGTGATTGGCAAAAGAACCAATGGTGACATGAGGAAAAACTTTTTTACACAGTGAGTGGTTGCGATCTGAAATGCACTGTCCGAGGGGATGATGGAGGCAGATTCAATCATGACCTTCAAAAGGGAACTGGATAAGTACTTGAAAAGAGAAAAATTGCAGGGCTACAGGGATAGGGCGGGGGAGTGAGTCGAACTGGATTACTCTTGCATAGAGCCAGCGCAAACCCGATGGGCTGAATGGCCTCTTTCTGTGCTGTGACCTGTCTATGATTCTATGATTCTATGAATTAGTGCAGCTAGAGCAATATTCTGGCTCTTGTTCAGCAAATCAAGGACCATCACTTTGGTTTGCATTGATTATATCTACAGTTCCAACTTTACTTTTACGGTGCAACTTCATTTTCCACGACATTGCCCATGGACCAAAATAAAGATCACATTTCCATCTTGCTGTAATTGTCTGCATGTCTCACACTCTTTCTGTCTCCCTCCATCTTTGTTTATGTTTGACTCTTCTGGGCTGCCTGTTGCTGTCTTTCTGTATGTCTTTCAATAACATTTCTCTTATTGTCTCTGCACTTCTCTTAGCTTCTAACTCTTGTCATTCTTTCTTTCTATAGGTTTCATTTACTCTGTTTATTCCTTTCTGTATATCTCCCTCCTTTCTCTGTCTGCCTCTAAGACTTGATGCCTTGCTAATGAATTTAATTCATATTATCGATATATATATATTTGTACAGCACAGAAACAGGCCATTCAGCCCAACTGATCCATGCCGGTGTTTATGCACCACACGAGCCTCCTCCCACCCCTCTTCATCTAATCCTATCAGAATAACCTACGATTCCTTTCTCCATCGTGTTTATACAGCTTCACCTTAAATGCATTGTCTCAACTACTCCATGTGGTAGTGAGTTCCACTCTCTGGGTAATGAAGTTTCGCCTGAATTCCCCGTTGGATTTATTAGTGTAAGGAATCTTACAACACCAGGTTATAGTCCAACAGTTTTATTTGAAAATCACAAGCTTTCGGAGGCTTTCTCCTTCGTCAGGTGAGTGTCTTATAGTGACTATCTTATATTTATGGCCCCTAGTTTTGGTCTCCCCCCACAAGTGAAACATCTTATCATCTACCCTATCAAACCATTTCATAATCTTAAAGACCTCTATCAGGTCACCGCTCAGCCTTTCTCTTTTCTAGAGAAAAGAGCCCCAGCCTGTTCAGCCTTTTCTGATAGGTAGAACCTTTCAGTTCCGATATCAGCCTTGTAAATCTTTTTTGCACCTTCTGCAGTGCCTCTATAGCCTTTTTATAATATGGAGACCAGAACTGTGCACAGTACTCCCAAGTGTGGTTTAACCAAGGTTCTATGCAAGTTTAACATTACTTCTCTGCTTTTCAATTCAATCCCTTTAGAAATGAACCCCAGTGCTTCGTTTGCTTTTTTTATGGCCTTATTGACCTGCGTCGCTACTTTTAGTGGTTTGTACATCTGTACCCTTAGAACTCTTTGCTCCTCTACTCTATTTAGACTCTTATTTTCCAAGGAGTATATGGCTTCCTTATTCTTCCTACCAAAATGTACCACCTCACACTTAACTATATTGAAATTAATTTGCCAATTACTCACCCATTCTGCAAGTTTATTAATGTATTTTTGTATTTTGTCGCAATCCTCCTCAGTATTAACTATACCCCCAATTTGGTGTCTGCAAATTTTGAAATTGTACTTCTGATTTGCCGAGTCCAAATCGTAAATGTAAATGGTGAACAACAGTGGTCTCTTGTGGAACACCACTTCCCACCTTTTGCCAGTCTGAATAATTACCCTTAACCCTTACTCTTTTCTGTTTTGTAGCCAGCTTGCTATCCATTCTGTTACTTGTCCCCTGACTCCACATATTCTGACCTTAGTCATGAATCTAATGGGGTAGGGTGTGGAGATGCTGTCCAGGAGCTGCTATATGGAAAGATAGGGAAGGAAAAAAAAAGTGGGGTGGCATTATTGATTAAAGAAATGATTATAGTATTGGAAAGGGATGATTTTATTAAGGGGTCAAACACAGGATCTATTTGGTTAGAACGAAGGAACAATAGAGGAGCTATTAGGCCACCAAATATTAGGAAGGAGATAGAAGAGCAAATTACAGAAAGATGCAAGAACTATAGAGTAGTGATAATGGGGGACTTCAATTATCCTAATAAAGACTGGGAGAGTAACAGTGTAAAGGGCAAAGAGGGGCAGGAATTCCTGAAATTTGTACGAGAGAACTTTCTTGATCATTGTGTTTCCAGCTGAACGAGGAAGGAAGCAGTACTGGATCTAGTTCTGGGAAATCAAGTGGAGCATGTTTCAGTAGTGGAGCATTTGGGGAACAATGATCACAATATCAGGTTTAGAATAGTTATGGACAAGGAACAACCAAGTGTACTGGAGGAGGGCTAATTTCAGTGAGTTAAAAAGGGATCTGGCCCAGGTGGATTGGAATCAAAAATTGGTTGGCAAATCAGTATTTGAACAATGGGAGGGCTGCAAACAGGATAAATTTCGGGTACACAGTAGGCACGAGGGGGAAAGGAAGGGCATCCACAGCTAGAGCTTCCTGGATGACTAAACATATAGAGATTAAAATGAAACAGAGAAAGGAAGCTTATGATAAATGTACGGTTCATAATACAGTGGAGAACCAGGCTGAATACAGAAAGTAAAGAGGAGATCTTAAGAGGAGCAATGAGAGTTTGAGATTAGATTAGCAGCTAACATAAAAGGGAACCCAAAAGTCTTTTATTAAAATATAAATAGTAAAAGGGTAGTCAGAGGAAGGGTGGGGCCGATGAGGGACCAAAAAGGAAATTTTCTTGTGGAGGCAGAGGGCATGGCTGAGGTACTAAATGAGTACTTTGCATCTGCCATCAGTAGAGAAGAGGTTGCTGTCAATATCACAATAAAGGAGGTAATAGTGATATTGGATAGGATACAAATAGATAAAGAGGAAGTACTTAAAAGGATGGCAGTGCTCAAAGTAGAAAAGTCACCCAGTCCGGATGGGATGCATCCTAGGTTACTGAGGGAACTAAGGGCGGAAATTGTGGAGACTCTGGCTGCAATCTCAAAAATCCGTGTTAGATAAGGGGGTGGTGCCAAAGAACTGGAGGATTTCAAATGTCACACCCCTGTTCAAAAAGGGGGAGAGGGATAAATTCAGCAACTATAGGCCAAATTCAGCAACTATAGTGATGGGGGAACTATTAGAGACAATAATCCAGGACAAAATTAATTGGCACTAGGAAAAGTATGGCTAAGAAATGAAAGTCAGCATGGCTTTGTTAAAGGCAAATCAAGTTTGACTAACTTGATTGAGTTCTTTGATGAAGTAATGGAGAGGGTTGATGAGGGTAGTGCGGTTGAAGTTGTGCATATGGACTTTCAAAAGGCATTTGATAAAGTACCACATAATAGACTTGTTAGCAAAATTAAAGACCATGGGATCAAAGGGAATATGGTGGCGAGGATACAAAATTGGCTAAGGGACAGAAAGCAGAGAGTATTGGTGAACAGTTGTTTTTCAGACTGGAGGGAAGTTTACAGTGGTGTTCCCCAGGGATCAGTATTGGGATCACTGCTCTTTTTGATATATATTGATGACCTGGACTTGGGTATACAGGGCATAATTTCAAAGTTTGCAGATGACACAAAAATCAGAAATGTAGTAAACAATGAGAAGGATAGTAACAGACTTCAGGAGGACATAGACAGACTGGTGAAATGGGCAGACACATGGCTGATGAAATTTAACAGAGAAGTATAAATTGATAGAAGGGGGTGCAGGAACAGACAGACTTGGAGGTGTATGTACACAAATCTTTGAAAGTGGCAGGACAAGTTGAGAAGGCATATGGTCTCCTTAGCTTTATAAATAGAGGCATAGAGTAGAAAAGCAAGGAAGCTATGCCAAACCTTCATTAAAAACACTGGTTAGGCCTCAGCTGGAGTATTGTGTTCAATTCTGGGTATCACACTTTAAAATGGATGTCAAGGCCTTAGAGAGGGGGCAGAAGAGATTTACTAGAATGGTACCAGGGATGAGGGACTTCAGTTATGTGGAGAGACTGGAGAAGCTGGGGTTGTTCTCCTTAGAGCAGAGGAGATTTGGTAGAGGCATTCAAAATCATGAGTTTTGATAGAGTAAATAAGGAGAAGCTGTTTCCATTGGCAGAAGGATCGGTAACCAAAGGACACAGATTGAAGGTGACTGACAAAAGAACCAGAGGCGACATGAAGAAAAGAATTATTACGCAGTGAGTTTATGTGATCTGGAATTCACTGCCTGAAAGGGTGGTGGAAGCAGATTTAATAGTAACTTTCAAAACAGAATTGGGTAAATACTTAAAGGCAAAAATCTTTCAGGGCAATGGGGAATGGGACTGATTGGATAGTTCTATCAATGAGCCAGCACAGGCCTGATGAGCCGAATGGCCTCCTTCTGTGCTGTATCATTCTATGATTCTATGTTAACATGGACAGTTAGGAAGCTGGACATCGGTATCGAGTGAGGGAGTCGGGCCAGAAGGCAGTGGAAGGCCACATTGGGGCCTAGGGCAAATCAGCTAACCAGGACCTAGTGCCTGGAGGGAAAAATGTTGAGACAATAGGGAGTGCTGGGCTGGTGCTAGGAAGAAGTGAAAGGGGAATGTGGGTGATATATTGTAATGTGTGTATAATTAGCATTATTTTATTTTGTACAGTTATTTAATATGCTGTATTTGCATTATATTTGCACTCTTTTATTTTAAACTTTATATCCTCTGAATTTCCTCATGGTTTTCCCAATCTACGGCCATAACTTCAGCAGAAGATCAGAAACCCTGGAGAAATGCCATAAACAGCCACAATTGGCCATTTCTCTTGGGGTTCCATAAAGTTATGGCGGGCGATGAGGAGAATGCCAATGAAATGCTAGTGTATCTTTTTATTTTAATTTATTGCATTGTATTACAATTTTTAAAAATTTGATGCAATGTATTGTTGTGATAGTCAAACTGATAATTGAATTGACTCTTTACATGTTGTGAGAGGTCACAGTTCACACTGGAGCCCGAAATGGGGATCTTGGCTGTCTGTGAAAAGGCTGCAGTTGGCACTAAAACTATAAGAATTAATGGGCCAAATGACCTTTTCCTAATTCTATCAAGCCCATTCTTTCCACAGACCACTTATAATTTGCTCTACTATGGCCTCTAGCCAACCCATTTAATCATTTGCTAAAAAAGATTCTGCAAAGTTTCTGGCTGGCGCAAAGTTTCTGGCTAGGGATCGATCCCTCCGATGGAATGGGTAGGCTCAAGGCCCACCTGATCGTGGGCCTCATTTACATTAGACCGGTGAGCTGCAGACGCCTGCTGGGTGTCCTCAGGCAGCTTGCTGGCAAATACCATTTGAATTTTGGGAGATGCAGGCAGGTTTTGCAAGAGAGGTGGGGCGTCTGGGGGGTGTGGGTTGTGATAGCGATCAGGAGGGGGGGCAAGCGGTGGTTGGCAGCAGCTCATGGTTTTAATGTGAAGCCGGAAGGAGCATTCCTGCTCCTCATAGCTTCGCATTTAGTTAAGTACCTTTTTAAACTTTAAGGAGCGCTGTATTCAGGCAAACCAGTTTGGTGAAGAAAGCATCAAATTGGTGTTTTAGGCCCTTTTGTATTTGCAAGTAAGGGGCCTAATGGCTGTTTCAGGCGTGGGTCCTGGACGCTTCTTTTGATGCCTCTACCAATATGGCGGGCGGTTCACTTCTTGCTCAGAATATGCGCCCACTCCGCCCGCCATATTGAACTCTGCCGGCGCCTCTTCTTACGCCTGTAAAACGGGCGCAGTGTCATTAAATTTCTAGGCCTCGTTCTCCCATTTCAGCCCAAACTTGCCAATTTCTTGGTGTCAGCTCAGAAACTGCCATGTTTCACATATCATTTAATGATCTCTGTCTGTAGAGGGAAATATATGCAGCAATGTGGAAGATGGGGATGTTTTATAATAAACTGTTTCTGAAAGCAACTTGACCAAAGGTATAAAACCAGAACATGTTAGAAACACTCAGCAGGTCAGGGAGCATCTGTGGAGAGAGGAAGATAGGGTCATTGTTTCAGGTCAACATAATTCTACAGATCTCCTATCTTTAAAAGAACCCAGAAGGCCGTCAATTGCACCTTTGTTGCCATTTGAGCACCAATGCTGTGCTCTTTGAGCTGAAAAGGATTTTACTCTTTACAGCTGATATGTGACCAACAGCACAGGATCATGCAGGACAATGGTCTCTTCCCAGGAAGCTCTCAAGATACCTTCATTTATAAGGGAAGGTAAATTGGAATGATGGCTCCCAGGAGATCATGGCTACAGCCATGACTCGTGGCACTCTTGCATTAAGCAAGGACAGAAGTAGAGCACAAAACCCATGCTACAACCAAAGTATCAAATACTCCATTGAGATCTTCAGATGTCTCGACTGTTGGGGAGGCGGGAAGGAAGGGGCACTTACAGGAAAACACCCTATTCCCCAGGGGTCGTCAGTTACATGCCACATAACTTTGCCCTGCCAAGAAGCCTCACCATGCAGGTCAGTGACCAGGATGACAAAGCCACAATTGCATAAAAAATGTGAAAAAGAAACAGTGAAGAGTGAGCAGTGAAACCAGCAATGTAAAAGTGCTGGTATAGCAGGCACTAGTTAATGACCATTGCATATTTTAAGGAAAAATTGGATAGAAGGTGATTCAGGGTGAAAGGGAAGATAATGGGGTGATGGGATTAGTTTTGGATTGCTTTAGAAATGAGCTAGCACAGACATAATGGGCAAAATAACCTCCTTCTGTGCTGTAAAACTTCTATGGTTCTATGAACGCAATGCTCATTAGGGCAATATTTTATAAATTTGCACTCTGGTGTGGGGCGTCTACCCTACAATGTACAAAAAGAACACAAGATTCAGCTGAAAGATGCAGGAGCTCATCTTTTCCTAAATAGAATCAGGCTGCAGATTTCAACCTCTGCAATAACTCTGCTTCAGCATGAAGGCTAGCAGTGCATTGCATGTGTGACATGTTCGAAATGCAATATTGGGGTAGTTCTTCTGAACTGGTGCTCCCCACTGTTCAGCGTGCTTCAGTGCTCAAATTCCCCATGTGTGCCCCTGTTCTGTGAAGCTCTGTATTGGGAGTGCTGATTTATCTATTCCATGCAGCACAGTGCACTTAGGATATTATACCAGCAATAACCAGGTTAATGGCTGCAATATACATCTTCTGTGTTGTGGTGCTCAGAAACAACTTTTGGTCCAAAGCAATTTTATGGCATTTGGAAATGAATGGCAAGTGAGGGCTAAACTACATTACTGATCAGTAGCACTTCAGTAGTGCAGACATTGGGCTTAACACCAATAGCAATTTCCAGGTTACATTTTTCAATTAACAACATTGTGGAGATCAAACACATTTTCTGATAACACTTTCTGCATTTTAGTGCCATCACTGCCCTGCCGTTAGAAAACATGGGCCTGCATTCCCGTGGAGGTTCTCGCAAACTCCTGCCGAAACTTTACGGTAGTTCGGCTGAAACCCTGGGGAAACATCTGATTTAAGCCATTTACCCCATTTATCTAGTAATTCCACCAATTTCCCATCGAAGTTACAGTAGGAAATTGAGAGAACCCCAAAGAAATTCAGGGCCTACATCTTCCGAATCATTATTAGCAACATCACAGATCAACTAGATTTTTCAAATGCTTTAATTGGAGTTGGATTGGAAAATCACCATTTATTTACCTTTGTCCTTGCTTGTCATTTATTGTCATTTAAGGGAATATTCCAGGTGATTTTAAATTTTCATCCACAATTGGGGAAATTTTAATCCCCATGAAAATAAAAATTTGCAGATTGCCTTTTTCTTCATTTTCTTATGAAAACATAAGTATATTTGTCTAAGTACCAAGGCTAAGTTACCTGTGTGTGTATGTGGCAAACCTGTTGTCCAAAGAAACAAACGATCTATGCTGTAAATTCCACAGATTATCCGTCTGAGAATGAGTGATAACTAAATATCAATGAGCGTAGAAAAAATCCTACACATATAAAAGGATTATTTCATTAAACCTACAGCGGTGAATTGCAACATATGCTATGCATGAGTAATGAAATAAGTGAATGAAAAACTAAAAAGGCTTGCTGTGAATAGTAGCTCAGCATGGAAATAGAACAGGCCCAACCTCTGGGCTGTAACTCCTCCGGATATAATCCTGGTGGTTACACTGGGATCTTACCCACCAGTGCCTCCAACACTGACCCACCGGTGGGACCCATTTCCACCCAAGTGAAAACGGCACTGGGCTCACTGGCTTCCACAGATACACCGAATCCCAACTGAGCCACTGGAGCTGGAACTCGTGGTGTAGAGAGCCCCTGCCCCCTGACAATATTCAGTTTGTAAGAGAGTGAGCAGAGATTTTGCCACTTAAAAGGCAAATTGGAACTTCCCAGAAACCTGACTTGTGGGGTCTGTTTTCTGGAGGGTTCTGTTGGTCTCTCATCAGAGTTTTGGTGGGAGACCAGCAGAACCCCTGAGTTATTTTAGCCCTCACCTCTCCCCCGGCCCTGTATTTAGATAGAACTGTTGATTTACTGACCAGGAAATAAAGCAAACAGGTCAACGTCACAGGGAAAGTCCATGTTCCGTTAGGATATATAAAGGGTGAGGGAAGCATCAGAACCAGCTTCACTCAAAAATTCTGAGTTCAATGGTGCAAAGCAGACAGCAGCCGTCACATGTGAATTAAAAATATTGAATACTTATTTGGAACAGGAGAGGCAACTTCTCCCTCGACAACATGGATGCCAATTTTCCATATTTGGTACAGAGTCTCTGAGGGACTGAAATTTCAGCTCTGATCAAGGACAGTGAGTAGATCACCAACCAGTTGCTGAAATTTGGACCAGAGCCAATATATCATGGTACTTAGGTCCACTCCCCCCATTGACCAGTCACACAATCTCCAGAGAGAGGCAAAAAAAACTTAGGCTAGTTTAGGAAAAAAAGACAACGGGAAATTCCTCTCTGACCCCAGAAGGCGATGAAACAAGTTTCAGGAGACCACTGTGACACATTGTCTTCCCCACCATACCCAGCTACTTTCTGTATGCCGTTATGTTGGCCACACACTTAGAAACTCATCCAGCTCCCTTTTGAATGTTTGCAGTGAATCTGCAATCAGTGCACCAGCCATAACTTGTTCCATAGGTCAACTCTCTGTGAAAAATGCCTCCTGATATCTAACCTAGTTCTGTGCTGACATAACTAATACTCACATCGCTAGTCCTTCCTAGCCTATCCATATAGAATGAGAATAAATCTAATCCTTTCATTATTTTAAAGATTTAAATGAAATCTCGAAGTCTACGCTTTTCTGGAGTAAGAAGCCCCAGCTCCATAAGTGTATTGTGGGAACTGGGGCCTTTTAAATGAGGTGTCAATCTAGTGGTCCTTCTCTGAAATTCCTCCAGGGCCTCTCTTATCACCTACTATGTGAGGGGTCAAAAACCGGACACCGTATTCTGAATGAGGCCTAACCAAGGCCTTGTACAAAGACAGTATCGTTTTTGTTTTTTGTTTTTAATTGTCCGACCACTGGCATCATAACACTCTATTCACTTTTGCAACAGCCTTGTGGCACTGGTCATGAACCTTCAAAGATTCCCTTGAATATGGAAGATTAAGGGATGATCTAATTGAGTGATTAAGATGATTAAAGGATTTGATAGGTTCGATAGAGAGAAACGATTTCCTCTGGTAGGAGAGTCCAGAATAAGGGGGCATAACCTTAAAATTAGAGCTAGGCCATTCAGGGGTGATGTCAGAAAGCACTTCTTCACACAAAGAGTAGTGAAAATCTGGAACTCTTACCCCCAAAAAGCTGTTGAGGGTAGGTCAATTGTAAATTTCAAAACTGAGGTTGATAGATTTTTATTAGGCAAAGGTATTAAGAGTTATGGAACCAAGGCGGGTAGATAGAGTTAAGATACAGTTCAGCCATGATGTAATTAAAGGGGCTAGAGAGGCTGAATGATCTACTCCTGTTCCTATATTCATGTATTATAACACCCATGTCTTTCTCCTTCTCAACAGCTTTTGAGTGCACAACCCTGCATGATGTACACATGGTTGTCGTTAGCCCTAAACATATGCATAACATTACAATTATCCATATTAAATGACATCTGCCAAACATGAGCCTATTTCCACCATCACATCTAGATCTGGCTTTAATCTATTTTTCTCATCTAAGGTCCTAACACCTGCACCTATCTTTGTATCATCCAGGAAGTTGTAAAGAGTTCCTCTGATGCCTTCACCCAGATCATTGATAAAGATAATGATCAGCAATGGCTCTACCGCTGATCTCTGTGGGACTCATGCAGAACGACTATCACTAGTAATGGCTTTCTGTCTATGAGAATGCACCCTTTCGTTATCCAACACAATACCTGCCCACTAATCCTACAGGACTCATTCTTATTTTCTAGGCAGCCATTTTCCATCAGGAAGCCGTGGTTGGTTATTCTAGACCCTTTCCACCCCTCCCCCAAAATATGTCAAGGGGATGAATCCTGCCCAGGATGTCTTACAAAGGCTTCCGCGGAATTCTCACCAACTAATGCCCTTCGCAAGAGCTCAAATCTTTTCTGAAAAGACAGAAGGCTTCCTTCAGAGCTGAAAGTTTATTTTGCATCAGTCCTGATGGGCCTCGGGCAACCTCAGGTGGAGCCGCTGTGGGCCGGCTTTGCCTTGCAAGGCTGGATCAAGGTGGGTGCCACTGGAGAGCCCTTTCAGGCGCCGGTGGTCTACAGCGATCATGCAAATGGCCCTATTCCTGCAGTCTGGGATAGGGTGACTATCTTGGGGCTGGGACAGACAGAGGTTCCGCTATGCCTCACTTGCGCCAACAGAGAGGCCCCAGCGGAATTTCTGGGTCTGAGTTTTTTAAGGGAAATTCTGGGTCTCTGAATTTTCTGAATTTCTCTGAGATCTAGTGGGAGGAGATTTTAAAATGTGCCCAACTGGCACCCAATGGTTAAAGTCAATGGGGATGCATGGGTAGGCTTCAAGTTCGCTGCAGTGAGAATCACACTGTTCCAATTGATGTGTAGCCTCCACTAAGATAACTCCAGTTAGCTGACTGAAAAACTAAATGAGGAAAAATGGGCAAGTGCCTATAACCCAGTAGAATTTAAACTTGAGGTCACAAGATGCAAATGCTTAGGAAAAAATTAAGAAGAGAAATTGATGCAGATCTAAAGAGTGCATACATAAAGTTTGAAAACTGAATGCCAAAAGAAAATATAAATAAATTGGAGGATAGAGTGACTAAAATCCTGGAATTGCACATAAACAAGCAAATAAAGCAAAACTGAGTGAATTCGTCAGGTATACAGACATCTTTGGCCATTTAAAGTGCTCTGAGATGTCTCTCTGTACATGAAGAGTGCTGCAGCAATGTATGTTGTATCCATTCAATGGAACTTGCTATCTTAGTACAAATCTATGATCCATTATTAGCCTTTTATATTTAGCACAGTGTACATTTCATTTGCTGTTAAATGTCATAATCCTCTCTGCTGACCTGTCTTCCTCTATGAATACACTAGGGAGTACTAAGCTAAAACAACAGTTTATCAGACTTCTACTCCTGACATTGAACTGTCAGGCTATGTAATATGAGGGTAGGATTTATGGTCAGTGCTGTTCTCATATGAATGCTTAATATTCGCTCCACTTAAAGGCAGCTCTCAGCATATTCCTTCACCACTGTCCATTTGGACCAATGAAACAACTCCACTATCTTGGGTGAGGGCTCAGTGTCTGGAGCCTATTTAAAATAGAGCTTTTCTTCCTGGGGGTGAGGAGAGGAATTACTCCACTGATGCAACCCCCATATTTGCACTGTAGATGTTGCATTACTCTCTGGTTTAACCCTGCATTAGGTGTAGCCCCAGCACTACCAATCCTTCCATCCCCTGATTACCAGCACTCTCCTGCAATCACCACAGCATATTTCACCCCATTTCCTTCTGCTCCTGCTGCAGCACCCTGTACCTGAAGCTACTCCTCACGATTACTTCCTTCACCTCCTCACACTCTTGCCACTCTTCACACACCAGCACCGCTTTTCTACCTTGACGTGCACATCTTCAAAGCATCTCGGTATGCTACCAGTAACCCTCTCCCTTCTTACTTGCAGGGCGAGCTCACAACTAATAACAGGGAGCAAGCAAGGACAGGAGGAGGGAGTGCATCCATTAACATCCTCTCCCCAGTCGAGGAGGATGTCATGGAGATCCATGGGTATGGGTCATGTCGGGGAGTGGTGAGGCTGGAGAACGCGTCCTGCAGGGTTCTTAGCTAACTTACACTCTGTCCCTTCTCACTGGAATTTCACCCTCACATATTATGTAGGACAAAATGCAGCTGCTTTAAGTAGCTGCTCACCTGTCTCTGCCTTTCCTTGACAATAAATGCTAATCCTTGTCTTTCATCCCTTTCAGGTGAAGCAAATATAGAGAACCCAAAGGATGAGGAGCTGGAAGAGGGCAGGACTAATGACATAGCATCATTCGACTTTACCCTAGCAAGCACCAGCTCAGAGACTGGTACCATGCGTTCTTTACAGGATAGGTTAGATGGGTCTGCACTGGGCAAATCAATGAGCACTAGAGCGCAGGAGCATGGGCAGGAGATGGGTCGGCCCAGGAAGCAGCTTGCCGGAGGGAGAGCTCACATCCTAGCCCTGCTGCAGAGGGCACACATGAAGACATGGAGGGCACAGCCTACATAAAAAGACTGATCGTTATATACCAGGGCTTGGACTCATAAGTGGCAAGTAACATTCGCGCCAGGTAAGTGCCAGGCAATGACCATCTCCAACAAGAGATAGTCTAACCACCTCCCCTTGACATTCAACGGCATTACCATCGCCGAATCCCCCACCACCAACATCCTGGGAGTCACCATTGACCAGAAACTTAACTGGACCAGCCATATAAATACTGTGGCTACAAGAGCAGGTCAGAGGCTGGGTATTCTGCAGCGAGTGACTCACCTCCTGACTCCCCAAAGCCTTTCCACCATCTACAAGGCACAAGTCAGGAGTGTGATGGAATACTCTCCACTTGCCTGGATGAGTGCAGCTCCAACAACACTCAAGAAGCTCAACACCATCCAAGATAAAGCAGCCCGCTTGATTGGCACCCCATCCACCACCCTAAACATTCACTCCCTTCACCACCAGCGCACTGTGGCTGCAGTGTGTACCATCCACAGGATGCACTGCAGCAACTCGCCAAGGCTTCTTCGACAGCACCTCCCACACCCGCGACCTCTACCACCTGGAAGGACAAGAGCAGCAGGCACATGGGAACAACACCACCTGCACGTTCCCCTCCAAGTCACACACCATCCCGACTTGGAAATATATCGCCGTTCCTTCATCGTCGCTGGGTCAAAATCCCGGAACTCCCTAACAGCACTGTGGGAGAACCGTCACCACACGGACTGCAGCGGTTCAAGAAGGCGGCTCACCACCACCTTCTCAAGGGCAATTAGGGATGGGCAATAAATGCCGGCCTCGCCAGCGACGCCCACATCCCATGAACGAATAAAAAAAAGGGCCTTCTAATTGTGCTGGGAAGCTTGGCAGAGAGCATGGAGGAAACCAGCTCCAACTTGTGTGGGGTCGTCGAGCACATAATTGAACCATGCAGTCAACTATGGAGTGAGTGGTCAGCTCTATGAACACTGCAGTGGTGCCCAACAATAATGCACCCTCTGGTGACAGCTGTGGCAGCTTCTCTGGGAGCTCAATTTGCTGCCATTGTGGCTTTATGATCTAGCATCTCCTCAGGATTTCAATCCATGAAGGAAAGCTTGTATAGGGGCTTCCAGAGCATCACTACACTCCTTCACTCTGTTCTCATGCAGCCTCATGACAGTGGCATTGGCTCCATGGGAGAGGTTCCTGCTGTCCTCTCTCAGGATGATAACAAGCCTGCTCCCATGCCAACCTTTGGCCCAGTGCCCTCTGATTCCACACAGCCAGCTGTCCCAGACTACCCGGCCAATGGTGAGACACAGCAGCCTGAATCTGGTCCCTCGAGGCCCAGAGCTGCTCAAGGTCGCCCACCAAGCTATCTCAAGTGCCCTCAGTGGATAATCAGCAGCCTTCCACCACCCAGATTTCTGCATTTGGGGAACCACCTTATAGGAACACTAGAATATGTGAACAAGCACAGAGGACAGGCACTAAGGGATTGCACTAGGGTGATTTCAGTTCACAACTGAGAACAAAAATATGTTAATTCCAGCTTGTACAAGATGTGAAGTAAAGAGTTTTCTTTTTGCATTGATGTTGGTTTTTATATTCTTAGTTATGCAAGTGGAGCACCCATGATTTAATTGTGTTTGCAGGCATTCAGAAGGTGGGTGGAAAGAGTGGGCCATATCTTAAATGGTGTTTTGAGGAACGGAGGGATTGCTCAAGAGAGTCTCTCTTTGATATTTTGTTGCTTTACAGATCTGGCAGCACTGCTCTGCCTTGGTCTTCCTCATTATCCTCAGCTTCCTTGCCCTTTCATCTTCCCCCTCCACTGGTTGCTCCTGTAGCAGCTCCGCATGTTCCTCCTATGGCAACTCCAATGCTTGGCCACTCTAGATGGCATAATTGTGCATCAAACCACAGCATATCTGGAGACTCCTCCAGAGCAGGTCAGTACTGTAGGGCTCCTCCAGAGCAGGTCGTTACTGTAGGGCTCCTCCAGAGCAGGTCGGTACTATAGGGCTCCTCCAGAGCACGTCGGTACTGTCGGGCTCCTCCAGAGCAGGTCAGTACTATAGGGCTCCTCCAGAGCAGGTCGGTACTGTAGGGCTCCTCCAGAGCAGGTCAGTATTGTAGGGCTCCTCCAGAGCAGGTCGTTACTGTAGGGCTCCTCCAGAGCAGGTCGGTACTATAGGGCTCCTCCAGAGCAGGACGGTACTGTCGGGCTCCTCCAGAGCAGGTCGTTACTGTAGGGCTCCTCCAGAGCAGGTCGGTACTATCGGGCTCCTCCAGAGCAGGTCGGTACTATCG
This sequence comes from Heptranchias perlo, assembly GCF_035084215.1. NCBI lineage: Eukaryota > Metazoa > Chordata > Chondrichthyes > Hexanchiformes > Hexanchidae > Heptranchias > Heptranchias perlo. The sequence goes on from NC_090327.1 coordinate 109,731,837, forward strand.
GGCTCCTCCAGAGCAGGTCATTACTGTAGGACTCCTCCAGAGCTGGTCAGTACTGTAGGACACCTCCAGAGCAGGTCAGTACTGTAGGGCTCCTCCAGAGCAGGTCAACACTGTAGGACTCCTCCAGAGCAGGTCAGTACTGTAGGAAACCTCCAGAGCAGGTCAGTACTGTAGGACTCCTCCACAGCAGATCAGCACTGTAGGACTCCTCCACAGCAGGTCAGCACTGTAGGACTCCTCCAGAGCAGGTCAGTACTGTAGGGCTCCTCCAGAGCAGGTCAATACTGTAGGGCTCCTCCAGAGCAGGTCAGTACTGTAGAGCTCCTCCAGAGCAGGTCAGTACTGTAGGACTCCTCCAGAGTGGTCCAGACATCAGAACATTTGTTTGAGGACACCTATAGTTTTCTCAATGAGAGACCTTGTTCTTGTGTGGCTCTCATTGTATCGGCACTCCATGTCTGTGTCCAGGTTCCTAACAGGAGTCATGAGCCAGTTGTAGAGGGGATGCCGCCTGTCTCCAAGGAAGCAAGCCGGCATCTGCTGGTGTGGGTGGAAGATGGGGGTGGGGTGGGGGTGGGGGTTGGGCAGGGGCATTGAGAACTGGTGCAGTATGAACACATCACGACTCCTGTAAGGAAACCAGGCATGGACCTGCATTATCAACTGCCTATAGTCACACATTAGCTGGAATTTAAGGGGGTTGAACCCCTTCCTGTTATAAAACGAAGCTGATTCTTGAAGGGGAGACACAGAGCAATGTGTGTGCAGTCAATCATGCACTGCACCTGGGGAGTACAGTAATGCTTTCTCATCCTAATTGGCATCCTCTATGGGGAAGGTGATGCATTGCTGTCTCCTTGCAAAGAGGGCATCTGTCACCCGCCTGTTGGCCGTATGGACAGCAAACTTGCTGATGTCACCTGATGCAGCTTGGATTGAGCCTGTGGTGTAGAAGTTGAGAGCCACTGTAACCTTCACAGCCATTATGGAGCTCACTCCCTACAAGGAGCAGGACATGCAGCCATTAGGGAGGCACTCTGCTCTACCTGTAGGAGAAGGCAAGATTGGTAGCTCAGTGTCGGCACTAGGTTTGTGGGTGCGCACCTACGATGTCACCACAGCTTCCTGTGAAACAATACAAAGACACAAGCCTCAAAACCCTTCTCTCTCCTTATGATCAGCAATTTCTAGATACTACCCTAGCTTTCTCTCAATTCATCACATCAACAGGGGACAGAGGCTGAGGAGGAAGATGAGAAGGAAGGAGAGGGGTAGTGATAAAACCTCTTCATCATTAACTATGAGGATCATGAAGCCAACGAGGTGAATGATGAAGAGGGAGAGCAAGTGAAGATGAGGCACACCCATGCGTTAAAAACAGAAAATTTTGGAAGCATGTCAGGCAGCTTCTGTGGAGAGAGGAAGGTAGGGTTAGCATTTCGGGTCTATTATAATTCGTAAGAACCCATGAGCTGCTGGACCAATATTCTGCTCCATGTTTCCGTGGCACAGCTCCTCCCAATCTCACCTTCTGCAAATTTACTTTTTCACTAGCACAAAAGAAGATGGTAGTGGTTGTTGGAGGCCAATCATCTCAGCCCCAGGACATTGCTGCAGGAGTTCCTCAGGGCAGTGTCCTAGGCCCAACCATCTTCAGCTGCTTCATCAATGCCCTTCCCTCCATCATAAGGTCAGAAATGGGGATGTTCGCTGATGATTGTACAGTGTTCAGTTCCATTCGCAACCCCTCAGATAATGAAGCAGTCCGTGCCTGCATGCAACAAGACCTGGACAACATCCAGGATTGGGCTGATAAGTGGCAAGTAACATTCTCGCCAGACAAGTGTCAGGCAATGACCATCTCCAACAAGAGAGAGTCTAACCATCTCCCCTTGACATTCAACGGCATTACCATCGCCAAATCCCCCACCATCAACATCCTGGGGGTCACTATTGACCAGAAACATAATTAGACCAGCCACATAAATTCTGTGACTACGAAAGCAGGTCAGAGGCTGGGTATTCTGCGGCGAATGACTCACCTCCTGACTCCCCAAAGCCTTTCCACCATCTACAAGGCACAGGTCAGGAGTGTGATGGAATACTCTCCACTTGCCTGGATGAGTGCAGCTCCAACAACACTCAAGAAGCTCAACACCATCCAGGACAAAGCAGCCCACTTGATTGGCACCCCATCCACCACCCTAAACATTCACTCCCTTCACCACCAGCGCACTGTGGCTGCAGTGTGTACCATCTACAGGATGCACTGCAGCAACTCGCCAAGGCTTCTTCGACAGCACCTCCCAAACCCACGACCTCTACTATCTAGAAGGACAAGGGCAGCAGGCACATGGGAACAACACCAACTGCATGTTCCCCTCCAAGTCACACACCATCCCGACTTGGAAATATATCGCCATTCCTTCATCGTCGCTGGGTCAAAATCCTGGAACTCCCTTCCTAACGATGATGTGGAGATGCCGGTGATGGACTGGGGTTGACGAATGTAAGGAATCTTACAACACCAGATTATAGTCCAACTGTTTTATTTGAAAATCACATGCTTTCGGAGGCTTTCTCCTTTGTCAGGTGAGCCTGACGAAGGAGAAAGCCTCTGAAAGCTTGTGATTTTCAAATAAAACAGTTGGACTATAACCTGGTGTTGTAAGATTCCTTACATTTCCCTTCCTAACAGCACTGTGGGAGAACCTTCACCACACGGACTGCAGCGGTCCAAGAATGCGGCTCACCACCACCTTCTCAAGGGCAATTAGAGATGGGCATTAAATGCTGGCCTTGCCAGCGACGCCCACATCCCATGAACGAATAAAAAAAAACTCCCATACACTAATTGTGATACATTCACCCTCAGAGATGGATACTCACCTGAAAGGAAGCATGTTCAAGGAACATCACAACTATGTGGAAGCTCTGAGGTCAGTTTCTGGAGATGTGCAGTAATAACCAGATATAACTCTGTCTACAGCATTCATTGTAGCAACATCGGGAAAGTGTTTTCTTCATTGCAAGTTTCATTGGAATCTGCATCAATCCCCCACTTAAGAAGTGTTACAGACTCTTATTTTAATATTCATGCATGGGGACTTGGTGGGCATATCGTAGGAAGGGATAAATTATTTTTGGAAATTTTGATGGTTTGTTTTTGGGACAGAAAACTCACAGAAATGGCTTCTACCCCAATTTGCTGGCCATTCAAGTGAGTTACTCTGAGTTTAGTCCCCAAAAATGCCAAAGATGGTGTGGAATTTAAGTGTTCTTACTTATAACACCCTTGTCCATGTCAGTTGGATATATCATCCCATTCTTGGGGAAATTAGGATAAATTCCAGTGACTCTATGGATGATAAAAATGAAGCATTTTGTCTTTGTTAGATTATCAGATTTTTTCTTGCTTGTCATGGCAGGGCCTATATTGGCTTCTGTGAGCTACATTACAGTCTGGGATGCAAAAGGAGTCATAGGAACATAGAATCATAGGCACAGGAGTAGACCAGTCAGCCCCTCGAGCCTGTTTTGCCATTCAATTAGATAATGGCTTATCTGTATCTCAATTCCATTTACCTGCCTTTGTTCCATATCTCTTGATAGCTTTACCCCAAAAAATCTATCAATCTCAGTCTTGAAAATTTCAATTGACCCAGCATCCACAGCCTTTTGGGGGAGCAAATTCCAGATTTCTACTACCGTTCATGTGAAAACAATGCTTCCTGATTGCACTTCTAAATTTTAAGATTATGCCTCTTGTTCTGGATTCTCCCACCAGAGGAAATAACTTCTCTGCATATAACCTATCAAATCCCTTTAACATTTTAAACACCTTGATTTGATCACCTCTCAACCTTCTGAACTCAAAAGATTACAAGCCAAGTTTATGCAACCTGGCCTTATGATTTAACCCTTTAGGCCCTGGTATCGTTCTGGTGAATCTGCACTGTACCCCTTCCAAGGCCAATACATCTTTCCTGAGATTTAGTGCCCAAAGCTGAATGCAGTACTCCAGATGGGGTCTGACCAAAGCTATGTACAACTGAAGTGTCAATTGCTACCTTTTGAATTCCAACCCCTTTGAGAGAAAGGCTAATATTTCATTAGCCTTTTTGATTACTTTTGTATCTGTGTCACTTTGGATACCTTGTTCCAAAGAAACATTTCTTAACACACCTTGGTGCTTAAATGTCATTCTATTCAATTTGATCAGCTTGATATTTTGGTTAGGTATAGGTCGACAGGCTGAGTGATGTCTTTTGAACTTTATTGTATTGGCAGGTATATTTTATGAACAAATATTCTGTGTAATTCATAGCCTGTAAATGGCTGTTGATCTAATGTAATTATGAGAGATGCAGTTGTCTAGTGCCTTTTGTTTCAATGTATCTTCATAGGATGTTGAATGATATATCTATGTTTGACTTTATGGTAGTTGGTCATCAGTCAGTCTGAAGCCAGCAGAGTGGCTGAGCTAGATCTGGCTCTTTGGTAGCATTTCTACACATACAAAATGAGTGACCATGTTTCAAAGATTAATATTAATTTGAAAGTTAGTGCAGAAATATGTTTGTTTTGATAGTTTAAGGAGAATAATAATGCTTGTAGTTGCTGTAAATATATTGTTTGTACTGAATATTGTTCATTTACCTGTTTAATGTCAAATAAATTGATCTGTTGGTTTATAGCTAGAATCTCAGTCTGACAGAATATATATTCTTCCCTCTACTGAAAATAAGGAGGTCATGGCAGCACGTGATATATTCCAGTAAGTTGGGGTACAGTGGGAAGGGTTCTGTATTCAATCCCAAGCTCTCACTATATTTACCTAGACACTGGGCTGATAAAGACACACTCTGGTTCATAGGGGGTGTGAGGTCCCCTTGTGGGAGTGGTCATCTATGCTGAATCTAAGTAGGATGTCCCACATTTAAAACAAAAGCAGGAAAATGTAATAACATTGTCTCGGGGTGGAGGGGGGATGCGGGTTAAAAACAATCAACATCCTTGGATACAAGGAGCTTGCAGAGCAAGCCCCCAATTCAGGAAGCAGCGTTGCTTCACCAGGCTCTAATTGAGGAGTTCTTCCCCTAAGGGCTGACTTTAAGTTTAATTGGACATATTTTTAACCAACATTTCGTTATTGTTGCTGTTTATGTGGAAGCTAAATTTCAAAAGAAAATAATGTCTACAATGATTAAGTTAATGTCTTGTACCTTTACTGAAAATAATACTGAAGGTGTACTGAATGTTTAACATTATGTGTCGTTGTGCTTCCTCCTTGTGCTACATGTTTTGGAATGGTGCTTTATTCCACTGTACTACTGCTACATGATATATTAAAAGGAGTAGATATGGCAGTTTCCTGAAATATCTGCTGAGGACCTGTTTGTGATTCATCAACCCTTTATTTTTGATGTCCTAACAGTGTGTTATAAATAACCTGTCTTATTCCAACTGCAGGAACCAGCTAGCTTTTAGTGCTTCTGTGGTCACTTGCCCTGAGGCACATGCAGGCAAAGGACTTAAGGTGATGACAACCACCCACCTTTACCTGTGCATCTGCCAGATGCCTTTGTTGACTCTTCAGCAGCTACTGATATTCTTGAGTACAGATTATTGCACTACCATGAAGTCTCTGAATCCCTCATATATGATTCTCTGAAGTCTGTCCCTAAGCTCAATGGGAGTGATTTTAGGAGGCAATTGCGGGTGCATTGGGGGCAGGGGGGGGCTTTGAAAATTGCGGAAATCCCGTTTGGGTTCGGAGGCCGGCTCCAACCCGCCGACTTCTGAGTTTCCCAGGGACCCACCTGTGTGTGCGAGGGCGACCCGAATACAGAAGTCCGGCGGAACGACAGTTAAAGAGTCAAATGTACCTCATTGAGGTACTTAAGGCACTTTACCTGTGACAGAGTAAGTGATTAGAAAGATTTTTAACTCACCTGGGCGGCTTGCCCACCTCTTCTGATTCACGCGGGCTGGATCAGGGAACAAGAAACTAAATAAATTAAATAAAAAACCATAGACGGAAGTGAAAACACTAAATGAACCTACCTTTGCACCCTGCTCTGATGTCCAATGTCTCCCGCTCCGATGCCCCCCTCTTCACCCCCCGATGTCCCCCCGATGTCTCCGTCTTCACCCCGATGATGTCCCCCCGATGTCCCCCTCTTCACCCCCAATCTTCCCCTCTCCCACCCTGATCTTCCCCTCTACCCCCCGATCTTCCCCTCTCCCCCCCCCCGATCTTCCCCCTCCCCTCGATCTTCCCCCTCCACCCCCGATCTTCCATTCTCCCCCTGGATTTTCCCCTCTCCCCCCCCCCCCGATCTTCCCCTCTCCCCCCCCCGATCTTCCCCCTCCCCCGATCTTCCATTCTCCCCCTGGATCTTCCCCTCTCCAACCCCCCCCCGATATTCCACTTCCCCCCCCCCCCGGATATTCAACTCTCCCCCCCCCACCCCCCGATCTTCCATTCCAGCGCCGGATGACGTCTCACTCTCTCTCTTTCTCTCCCCCCCACCTCGCGTTTCAGCTCCTGACGGCAGCCAGCCTGTCAATCAGGCGCGAAATCCAGAGAGGACGTTAATCATCACCAATCAACATGCGATCGCGTCGGAAACGGTAAGTTTTGTTCATCCGGGTTTGCCACCCGCACCTTCACCACCCCACTGCCAACCCGCCACCATTGTAAAATCGAGCCCAACGATACTGGCTACATGGATTTTGGAGCCCAATATCTTAACCACATACATTTTCTTACATTATAGTCACTGCACGTTCAAAGTAATTCATTAGTGTATGAATTTATTTGGGATGTTTCTGAGAGACAAAAAAGGGTGTAAAGATAGGCCAGTCAGTTTAATCTCGGTGGTGGAGAAACTTTTAGAAACAATAATCCGGGACAGAATTAACAGTCACTTGGGCGAGTGTGGATTGATTAGGGAAAGCCAGCACGGATTTGTTAAAGGCAAATCGTGTTTAACCAAGAGTTTTTTGATGAGGTGAAAGAAAGGGTAGTACAGTTGATGTGGTGTATATGGATTTTCAAAAAGCGTTTGATAAAGTGCCACATGGTAGGCTTGCTATTAAGATTGTGGCCCATGGAGTAAAGGGGGCAGTAGCAACATGGATACTGAATTGGCCAAATGATAGGAAACAGAGAGTAGTGGTGAGCGGTTATTTTTCAGACTGGAGGGAGGTGTGCAGTGATGTTCCCCAGGGGTCAGTCTTGGGACCACTGCTTTTCTTGATATATATTAATGACTTGGACTTGGGTGTACAGGGCACAATTTCAAAATGTGTGGATGACACAAAACTTGGAAGGGTAGTAAACAGTGAGGAGGATAGTGATATACTTCAACAGGATATAGACACTCTGGTGGCACGGGCAGACATGCGGCAGATGAAATTTAACGCAGAAAAATGCGAGGTGATGCATTTCGGTAGGAAAATGAGGAGAGGCAATATAAACTAGAGGGCACAATTCTAAAAGGGGCAGAGGAACAGAGGGATTTGGGAGTGTATGTGCATAATCATTGAAGGTGGCAGGGCAGGTTAAGAAAGTGGCTAAAAAAGCATACAGGGTCCTGGGCTTTATAAATAGAGGCATGGAGTACAAAAGCCAGGTAGTCATGATGAACCTTTATAAAACACTGGTTCAGCCACAGCTGGAGTATTGTGTCCAGTTCTGAGCACCGCACTTTAGGAAAGATGTGAAGGCCTTGGAGAGGATGCAGAGGAGATTTACTAGAATGATTCCAGGGATGAGGGACTTAAATTACGTGGATAGACTGGAGAAGCTGGGATTGTTCTCCTTGGAACAGAGACGGTTGCGAGGAGATTTGATAGAGGTATTCAAAATCATGAAGGGTCTGGACAGAGTAGATAGAGAAAAACTGTTCCCATTGGCGGAAGGTTCAAGAACCAGAGGACATAGATTTAAGGTGATTGACAAAAGAACCAAAGGTGACATGAGGAAAAACTTTTTTACACAGCGAGTGGTTATGATCTGGAATGCACTGCTCGAGGGAGTGGTGGCGGCAGATTCAATCATGGCCTTCAAAAGGGAACTGGGTAAGTACTTGAAAGGAAAAAATGTGCAGGGCTACGGGGATAGAGCAGAACAGTGGGACTAGCTGGATTGCTCATGCATTGAACCGGCGCAGACTTAATGGGCCAAAAGGCCTCTTACCGTGCTGTAACCTTCTTTGATTCTGTGATTCTATGAGACATGATGAGGCACTGTGTAAACTTCTTTTGTTAGGAACACTCATGGGAGATGCTTCAACTGCGCTCACTGCCTGTGTGCTTAAGATCCCTTCTGCAAATACTACCAATGCTGCATGCTGCTTAATGGCAATCCGCAGAGCTAAGTTGCATAACTGTGTAACAACTGTTTGTGTCAGGCTCTGCAAAGAAGCAAGTAACTGCTATACCCACTCTTGCTCCTGACCTATCCTTCATTTCACAGCTGGCCCTGAGATCTGTATCATGAAGTGACTCAGCAAGGACTGTGATGATTTTAGGCTTCTGCTTCTCTTAGCTCTTATTCAGACCCCACCTCTGCTCCTTCCACATCCTTATGAAATAAATCATGCAGTGCTTCTTCCTCTAAATCAGTGAAATCTTCTCTGCTTGTCTCAAGGGATAATGATACTGAATGCTGCGGTGAGATTCATTGCTGAGGGCCTGACTCTGCTCCAGTGGTTCTGGCATATCTGTAACAAGAAGAAAAGGGCATATGATAAGTACATGTGTATAGTTAGGCTTGTCATTGATGCGCAGACACTGAATGGTATGTGTCACAGTGCACCACAGTCAGAGTTTTACACCTTCTGAAACACAATTGCATTGTATGATTCTAATTGTACAAGTGAGTTCATGTGTCATCTGACATGTATTTATCCTCTACCCATCTGCACCTGGTGCTTAGTTATATCTTTCTGTAAGGAGCAGACAAAATAGGCATTGAATGAGTGGAAAGCTTGTGTTGTGTATTTTATGCTGCAGCACAGAGTTAAGCCTTCACATCCCAGCGAATAATGGCCAATTTACAACTGTTTTTTTGGCAGTAATTGGGTGAGTCGGGACAGGGAATGGGAACTGCGTTCAGCTTTGGGCACCAAACATCAGGAAAGATAAATTGGCCTTGGAAGTGGTACAATAGAGCTTCACCAGAATGATACCAGGGCTTAAATGGTTAAATTATGAGGACAGGTTGCATAAACATGGCTTGTATTCCTTTGAGTTCAGAAGGTTGAGGGGTGATCTGATTGAGGTATTTTAAAATGATTAACAGATTTGATAGAAGAATCATTACCTCTGGTAGGCAAATCTAGAACAAAAGTCATGATCTTAAAATTAGAGCTAGGCCGTTTAGCAGTGAAATCAGGAAGCATTTTGTCACACAAAGGGTAGTGAGAATCTGGAATTCTCTCCCCCAAAAGCCTATGGATTTTGGGCCAATTGAATGGACCCAATTCAGATCAATGCATTTTTGGGTATGATTACCAAGGTCCCATGGTATAATTTCAAGGCCATGATTTGAGTCATATCCAGGAGCAGGATGTGTAACCTTCAGTGATGTAAGGTGACTGCAAGTTAGAAATTGGCATGTAACTGCACAGTTTCCCCTTTGATATGCATATATAATTTGTGCACGCAACCCCTCAGATAATGAAGCAGTCCGTGCCCGCATGCAGCAAGACCTGGACAACATCCAGGCTTGGCCTGATAAGTGGCAAGTAACATTCGCGCCAGACAAGTGCCAGTCAATGGCCATTTCCAACAAGAGTCAGTCTAAAAACCTCCCCTGACATTCAACAGCATTACCGTCACCAAATCCCCCACCATCAACATCTTGGGGGTCACCATTGACCAGAAACGTAACTGGACCAGCCACATAAATATTGTGGCTACAAGAACAGGTCAGAGGCTGGGTATTCTGCGGCGAGTGACTCACCTCCTGACTCCCCAAAGCCTTTCCACCATCTACAAGGCACAAGTCAGGAGTGTGATGGAATACTCTCCACTTGCCCGGATGAATGCAGCTCCAACAACACTCAAGAAGCTCAACACCATCCAAGATAAAGCAGCCCGCTTGATTGGCACCCCATCCATCACCCTAAACATTCACTCCCTTCACCACAGGCGCACCACGGTTGCAGTGTGTACCATCTACAGGATGCACGGCAGCAACTTGCCAAGGCTTCTTCGACAGCACCTCCCAACCCCGTGACCTCTACCACCTAGAAGGACGAGGGCAGCAGGCACATCGGAAAAACACCAACTGCACGTTCCCCTTCAAGTCACACACCATCCAGACTTGAAAATATATTGTCGCTGGGTCAAAATCCTGGAACTCCCTTCCTAACAGCACTGTGGGAGATCCTTCACCACACGGACTGCAGCGGTTCAAGAAAGCGGCTCACCACCACCTTCTCAAGGGCCATTAGGGATGGGCAATAAATACTGGCCTTCCAGCGACGACGTCCACATCCCATGAACGAAAAAAGAAAGATTGGCCGGGTTAAAAATAACCTTTGAACATTGTTTGTTGAAAAATAACTAAACTGGGAGGTATATTACATGTGGAAGTCAACATTTCCAATTTTTAAAAAAAGTTATAAATTATGATAGATCACCTTCCCCCTTTACAGGGAATAAGTTGCATTTTTATGTCTGAAGAAATCAGTGCTAAAGGTATCATGGTGCCTAAATATTTATGGCTTGTCACCTTAAAAATGCACTTTGTTTCTTGGATTTTAATGAAATCAATAAGTGAACTAAATTAATTAATTCAGTTTTGCTACAAGCGGACATATTTGTGTTTTTCCAAATTGATGTCAGTTGCTGCACTGTGTAAGCATTAAATGTGTAATTTGATTACAAATCATTTTTTTTGTTGTACATTTAATGATAGCGCCATAGGCAAAAATTTCCCAAATGGAAGAGGCATGGAGTCGATTTTCATGTGAGGTATAAATCGGGTGGACGGATGAGGTCATTGGAGGCCCAATCCTTTTTTGTGGTTGGGTTTCATTTGACCGCAACAAGCGAGCTGCCAATGCTAATCGGTGGTTCTTATGAGCAGCTCACAGATTGGGAGGGTGGGAAATCTGGTTGGGTGGCTTGCTGCCCTTAAAGGGGAGGTGTACTTACAACTTTCACCATTAGTTGCATCTCTCAGATTAGCTCATATTCAAGCCATGCTGGTCCTGGGCTCCACCATCTCGTTTGTCTTGGACAGGCTGGGAGATTGGATGGGTAGGGGCTTCAGTTGCATCACAGATACCCTACAGTTTGCTCTCCTACAGGTTAGTGGGATTGCTGGGCCATAGGCCGATGGCAGGAACACATGTGCAGTGGGAATGCATCATGTTGCCCTCTCTCAGGACGACAGCACATCTGCACCCTCGTCACCCCCTCAACCAATCCCTGCCCTGGTGCCAGAAACCCAGCTGCCAAATTATTGCAATCTGTAGCTGGCCCCTCTCAGGCCCGAAATCCTAGAGATCACCAACCATAAGCATCTCAAGATCCTTTAACAGAGCCACAGCAGCTTTCCATTTCCCAGACCATACCGACGGGGGAGCACCTTGTAGGATCACTAGACTTGGTAAGAGAGCACTTAAGACAGGCACTCGGTTCTCACACCAGGGTGATAATTAATACTAGGAATTGTTATCAGCCATGACAATTGTAATCCTTTTTGAAATCTTTATGTGCAGAGAGTGCTCCTGAAGTAACTGATGACCCTGCAATGCTAGTTGACATGAATATCAATGTTGGTCTTTGGGTGGATGCAGTTTAATTGAGGATGGAAGGACTGGGAGAGATGTTGGATATGACTGTGAATGAACAGGGTACAGGGGATGTTCAGCTGAAGTGCTCTTTAATGAGTTGCTGCTGAAGAGCTCTGGTTGCAGACAAATGTTGCAGCCCTCCTGCTTCCTCACCACCCTCTATATCATCTGTACCATTTCCCTCATCATGCAGAAGGTCCTCGTCCCATGGTGGCTCCATGGGCACGATTTTAACATTGAAAAACGGGTGGGTTGGGGGCGGGGGGCATGAAAATCGCACCCATTTCAGACCCGCCCCCAATCCACCCCCAACCCAGCTCCAAACCACCCATTTCTGGTTTTCACTCGGGCGGGAGGAGGGGCGGGGAATCAACCCACTCCCAGGAGGTGGGTTGGTGACTAAAACCTTTCAAGGAGGTTGCAGGCCTCCATTTTTACAGATTTTGCAATTTCAACCTCTGGGGGCCAGGATTCCCAGGCTCTCTCCTTCACGCCATGTGAGAGGATGCGACCGGGGAACCCGTACTTCCAGGTTTCCCGTCCGCAATTTCACCCCCCGCCCCCTTCTCGGCTCGGGGTCAAAATCATGCCCCATGCCTCTGTTACAGAGCAAATTTATATAGGATAGAACAAAACACTATCATATGGGTTTGTTGGCTCCAATGGTCTGCTCTGTGAGAGCTTTAGTTGACTTGTGGTACTGATTGTAGTGCAGTTCAGTTGCTGAGAGTGTGGGTTCCTGAGAGGGGTCAGGAGCTAAGCATGCAGGGAATAACCCTTGTCTCCAGGCAGCCTGTCACTTGGTGTGCAGGGGCAAAGAGTGGGGGCTGGGGGATGGAGGATAGGCACAATACAAGTTTGTCATGGCAGTAGCCTGGCAAGTGGGCACAGATCTGCATGATGCACTGCTGGCGATAGCATAGCAGTTGCACATTAATGGAGTGGAAGCCCTTGCAATTCATGAAGGATGTGAAGTGGTGTGAAGGTGCCCACAAGGTGACATTGGTGCAGTCAATGATGCCCTGCACTTGGTGGAAGCCTGCGATCTTTCCTGGTGCTTCCAGTTGTCCATGTGGAAAATGATGGAAGCGTTCACTCTTGCAAAATTGACATCAGTCACCTGTTTGATGCAATTATAAACTGATGTTGGTGATCTTCTCTGTTACACCTGGAACATGCCAGAGGCAAAGAAGTTAAGGGCTGCAGTGACCTTGACTACAACAGGCAATGTTGTGCTAGCTGTGGCAGTTGGTTGTAGGACTTGTTGCAGGAGGTGACACAACACTGTGACAGCCTCTCAAGAGAAGTGCAATCTTGTTATGCATGGCTCCTCAGGGAACTCTGAGTATGTTGTCCTCAGCCAGTACACTCTTGTTGGGAAGGTGACGATTCTTATCAGCACACCTCCTTCTATGTGGTCTCCCTGCAGCTGCAGCTCTGTTTGTGCCTTCCTCCGGTTGCTGCTATTTCTCCTCTTCCTTGTCCTCTAAGCAGAATGGAATTACCAGAAGGATTCCCATGAAGAAAAAAGTGAGTTGCCAGAAGTCCCTTAAGAGTTCAGAATGTTGTACAGCCACTACAAGCACTTTAAAATTCTCAAAGCAGCAAAAAAAATGACTTACAATTACAAGCATAATGTCTCACAAACTGTTGCAGTGTTTTAGCTGACAGCAGGTAAGGAACCCTTTAAAAACTGCTGGAAATGGCTGCTTCCCAACATGTACCGCCCATGATTTGTGCGCAGGTTGAGGAACTGGTGGTACCAACATGAGACTAAAATGGCGGTGGAGTCCTGACGACGTCAATTCACATATGTTAATGAGGCACCCACCTGTTTCCGGCGGGTGCTCCGGCTGCCTAAATTGAGGTCCGCCCAAAAGTCCGACTAGGTGGACCTCCAGCAATAAGTCAGCAGTTCAGTTTCTTATGTGATTTTAGTCTTGCTACCGCAACATTTTTTAGACATAAAAACTTCTCCCTTTTAGTATTGCTTGCAAAATTACTGCACAACAGCTTATAACAAAATAATAATTATCTGAATGCTTAGCTCATTTCACATTGCTCTAATGCAATGCATGTAACGATCCAATTAACTGAAACGTCTTGTTTTGTTTATCCGCGTACAGCCATCCACTCTTTATCCCAGCCCATTATGGACCCATTCAGTTATTGATCTTGTTTGCACTTGTGTTCTCACCTTCATAAATCACTTTGAGTACAATGAATTCTACAAACAATTTCGGAAAGATTGATTTCCACTGAATGCCATTGGTGTGTTTGGACTGATAAGTGAAACCCTTGCAATAGGAAGAAGGGTTTGTTTGCGGAAGAAACATAATTAATTAGTGTGGTGCTGCATTCTGAGAGTTAATGTAATTTTGAGAACAATCTAAGCAACCAGAGGAAGCAGATGTACGATAAGCCTCAGTTCATTTGCTTGAGCTTTAATTCATTCCCCCATGCATTCTAAATATACAAGAATGCTAGTATATATATAACATAAAAATTCCTGCAAAATAAAAAGGATGACTTCGATGGTGCAAAATTTTGAGCTTTTCCTACTTGTTGCATTGATATTGATATTTCCAACTGGATCAATGAAAATGAAGAATGGTGTTGTTGTTTATATCTCCCCAGTATTTTTTCCAGAACACATCATATATCATATATAATATTTGGAAAGCTTGCGAGAAATTTAGGAAGTGTGTTTTTTTTACTGACTTAAAAAATCCAGCAAGCTGGCCTCTACCCACATTCCAAACTGCACTGAGGCACAACTTTTTGGTATTCCATTGAGTGCTCCTTTCTAGTTTTGAATGCAATTCCTACATTTTAGATTTATTTTTAGTTATGCAACTGGCCTATTATTGGATTATTTTAAATAAAAGCAGTTACATTTTTAGGTTGTTAATCAAATATCCAGAGCATAATTTCTTTTACAAATTTTACAGAAGCTCCTGTTATCATATAAATCCATTCTTATGTTCAATTATGAGATGCTTTTATGTCCTTCTGTTGATTATTACAAACATATTGGGCCAGATTTTGCTCTGAGCAGTGAACAAACGCAGACTGGCACTTGCCCATAGACTTTTCATGAGTTTTAACACTGCAAGTTTCTCTTATCAAGCACTCAATCCAACACAGCACCCTCTCCCGGGCATCTGGGACCGGGGCAACCTGCTGTGTATCCCCTTAACCAACCAGATGCAAGCATAGAACCAGGAAGTGTAAGTTACAATAGTGAATTCAATGTAAAATCAGTTACAGAAAGCGAACTAAAGAGACGGTAAGAAATACTGAATTGAAAAACAGAGATAAAAGAAACAGAAAAAAAAGTTTAAAAATTAATATTATTTTTTGAGATGTCCAACAACAATTAAAATCTGAAGGAATGAGACTCCACACTTGTAAAAGTAAATTTTCAGTGCCAGAGAGGTTGTTTGGCAGTCATTGAGACTTTTGAGAAAATTTTGATTACACTTAAAAAACTTGACATACCTTTTACTGGTGAGATTATTTTGTTTCCATCAGGGCAGGAGAGGAACTTTGCGCTGTTGCAGTCAGTTCACCAGGGAGCCAGCTGGCGAGATTTCCTTCCCGCGAAGCTTTCAGAGGAGCGGGGCATCTGGTAAAGGAACTTTCAGATTTCTGCCTTTAACTGCGAATGTGCGGTCGCCGGAAATTCCTCCACCATTTGCACTGAAATAATGGTGATAAAAACTGTTAGGCTCACTGTTACTTTGAGAGCAAAATCCAGCCCATTGTTAGAGCTTGGTTAGTGGCTTTAAATTTTGTTCATTTATCGATATGTAACTGATAATATGCATTCATACAAATAGATTTACTCACAGTGGTAATGTATCATCAATCATTAGCCCTCTGCATACTAATCTCTTTTGTCTAATAAAATGCACTATGTGCAAGCATGTGACAGCTAAACATTCTATTGACAAATAAATTGGATGGTTGCATTATGGTTGCATTGGTACACACCTGATCTTTTTTCTTTGGATTTCTTTTATTACTCACCTCCACTATTTATCTATGATTGTCTTCTAATAGGCCAAAGTTGATACCACACAATGTTGCCGTGTTATGAAGGATGCAGAAGATAAAAAAAATTGTTGTAAGCCTTGTTGGGACTGTATTCCAATCTTCTAATTTGGCTCAGTGGTGATACGCTTGTCTCCGATTCAGGATATTGGGGACTAAATTCCTACTCCAGTTTTTGAGCACGTTATCTAGGCTGACACTTCAGAACATAAGGGCAGGAGTTGGCCATTTAGCCCCTTGAGCCTTTTCCGCCATTCAATTAGATTATGGTCGATCTGTATCTTAACTCCATCTACCCACCTTGGTTCCGTAACCTTTACTACCCTTGCCTAACAAAAATCTATCAATCTCAGTTTTGAAATTTTCAATTGACCTAGCCTCAACTGCTTTTTGGGGGAGAGAGCTCCAGATTTCTCTACTCTTTGCGTGAAGAAGTGCTTCTTGACATCTCCCCTGAACGGTCTAGCTCTAAATTTAAAGTTATGCCGCCTTGTTCTGGACTCCTCCACCTGAGAAAATAGTTTCTCCCGATCAAATCCTTTAATCATTTAAAACACCTCAATTTAGATCATCCCTTAATCTTCTGTACTAAAGGGAATACAAACCTAGTCTATGCAACCTGTCCAAATAATTTAACCCTTTTAGCCCCCGTATCATTCTGGTGTATCTGTGCAGCACCCCCTCCAAGGCCAATATATCCTTCCTGAGGTGCGGTGCCCAGAATTGAATGCAATAATCCAGATGGGGTCTAACCAGAACTCTGTACAGTTGTAACATAACTTCCACCCCTTCAATGAAACACTGATGCAGTGTTGTATTGTTGGAGTGTTGTCTTTCAAACAAGATGTTAAAGCCTCGTTTGTGCCTGATCAGATAGACAGAAAAGTTGTATTGGCAATTTTTTGAAGAAGAGCAGGGAATTCTCCTGGTATCCTGGCCAATCTTTATCCCTCAACCACCGAACAGGTTAACTGGCTATGTATCTCATTGCTGATTGTGGGACTTTACTGTGTCCAAATTAGCTTTCTTATTTGCCTGCAAAACAAAAGTGACTACACTTCAAAAGTAATTAATTAGCTGTGAAGTACTTTGGGACCTCCTGACCATGCCCTATGTCACCTGTGAAACAGAAAATGACATTCACCAAAAATACAGACACAGAACATAATTACTGGGAGATCTGCCCCAAAAAGCAGTTGAGGCTAGGTCAATTGAAAATTTCAAAACTGAGATTGATAGATTTTTGTTAGGCAAGGGTTTTATAGCTTACGGAACCAAGGCGGGTAGATGGAGTTAAGATACAGATCGACCATAATCTAATTGAATGGCATGATGTGGAGATGCCGGTGATGGACTGGGGTTAACAATTGTAAACAATTTTACAACACCAAGTTATAGTCCAACGATTTTAGTTTTATTCCCACAAGCTTTCGGGGGCTTTCCCCTTCCTCAGGCGGTGTGGATTTTGAAGTACGGGTTTCCCAGACGTCCTTACGATTTCCACACCGCCTGAGGAAGGGGAAAGCCCCCGAAAGCTTGTGGGATTAAAAATAAAATCGTTGGACTATAACTTGGTGTTGTAAAATTGTTTATAATTGAATGGCAGAACAGGCTCGAGGGGCTGAATGGCCAACTCCTGCCCTATGTTCCTAAGTGTCAGCATGATTTTATCAGGCAGCCGGGAAGGGGGGGTGGAATTCCTGACAGGAAACCCGGAAGTACGGGTTTCCCAGACGTCCTTACGATTTTGACGTAAGAATGTCTTTTTTTTTTACGTTTTCCCACCCAACAGGCTGGCCTGATTGTCCTCAGTCAGACGGGGGAAGAGGAAGGAAGAGGTGCGAGCGGGTAAGTCTTAGATATGGGGGAGGGTCATCGGGGGGCTCAGTCATCAGGGGTCATCGGGGGGTCAATCATCGGGGGGCTCAGTCATTGGGGGGGTTTAGTCATCGGGGGATCGGTAGTCATCAGGGTGCTTAATCATCGGGGACATTGTGGGGCGGGTTCAGTCATCGGAGGGCTCAGTCATCGGGTGGCTCAGTCATCAGGGGTCATTGGGGGCCTCAGTCATCAGGGGTCATCGGGGGGTCAATCATCGGGGGGCTCAGTCATTGGGGGGTTTAGTCATCGGGGGATCGGTAGTCATCAGGGTGCTTAATCATCGGGGACATTGGGGGGTGGTTCAGTCATCGGAGGGCTCAGTCATCAGGGGTCATTGGGGGCCTCAGTCATCAGGGGTCATCGGGGGGTTCAGTCATTGGGGGGGGGGGTTCAGTCATCGGGGCTCAATAATCAGGGGGCTCAGTCATCGGGGGGCTCAGTCGTCGGGGGATCGGGGGCTTCAGTCATGGGGGGGTTAGGGTCGGGGGTCATGCGGGGGTCGGCGATCGTGAGGGAGTCGTAGATCGTGAGGGGGGATCGGAGATCGTCGAGCGTGGGTCGGAGATCATGGTGAGGGGTCGCAGATTGTGAGAGGGGGTCAGAAATCGTGAGGGGGGGTTGGAGATCATGAGGGGGTTCGGAGATCGTGGGGGGGGTCGTAAATCGTTGTGGGGGGTCGCTGCAGATAGACTTGTTGGGCCTGGGGGAAGCACTCCTGCACCTCCAGGCCCACAAGCTGTGCTATAAAGGCACATACCTGCTGTTTTGGGCCTTCTCGCCTCCTCTCTCGTGACGTAAAGTAGAAGATCCGGGAATCCCAGTCCCCAGGAGTTAAAAACAAAAAATCTGTTAAAATGGAGGCTCACAGCCTCCTCGAAAGTTTTAATGACCAACCCGCCTCCTAAGAGTGGGTTGGTCGGCTGCCCCTCATCCCGCCTCCATTGAAACCTGAAATGGGCGGGATGGAGGTGGGTTGGGGGCAGGTTTTAGATTTTTTAAATTTTTACTCTTCCCCCGCCCCCAACCCACCAGTTTTTTCAAGTTAAAATCATGCCCATGACGTCTCACCACGTACTAACCAACCAATTCCCCTTTCATAACCCTCATTCTGGTCCATGGTCCTGGTTACTGCCAGAATAATTTGCACAAACATGCATAATTTATCCATGCACATTATCAGAATGGAGTCTTTCTTGTTATAGTAGACCTATACTTTTGGTATAGTTGATCCAACTCAATAGATTTGGAAGATCAACAGTGACAAAGAATTTCTTTTTGGTTTTAGTTGCTGTTGCAGGAGTGTTAGTTACTGCAGTAAAGTAGTAGTTATTTGAAAAATGACTTTGGATACTGTGGACTCATTGATAACCAGTCAGTCGGTTAGTAGGATTTAAGAGTTAGGAACATAGGAACAGGAGTAGGCCATTCAGCCCCTCGTGCCTGCTCCGCCATTTGATTAGATCATAGCTGATCTGTGATCTAACTCCATGGGCTCGATTTTAGGGTCGGGTTACCTGCGGGTTTCCAGCGGGGGGGCCCCGAAAATCCCGATCTCCGATCACGTGACCGGATTCGGACGAAATCCCGGCCACTTCCGGGTACCGCGCTGACGTGCGGGGCTGCGCGCGCAAGCCCCGCTGGTGGGAATCCCGCAGGCAATTAAAGCCAGCGGGGTTCCACTTGAGAGCACTTAACTTGCTCGTTGTGGTCAGTTAATGAGCTGAAGCAGCTGTCAAAAGAGGAAGTGTGGGATTTTAGGTTCAAAGCAGTCAGTTTCCCACACTGGGGGAAACAGGACCCTTCAAACCAGGCGTATTGCAGCCAGCAGCCTGTGGCAGGTGCCAAGGTGCGCTCCACGGGGGACAGCCCTCACCCGCGCAGGAGGCCACCGCGTCACATAGAGCAACCCCTGCCCTCCACCAACCCCCGCCAAGCCAGAGGACAGACCGACACGAAACCGCAGCCCCAGTCCGAGGACCCACCCACCTACCCTGCACAACCCCTCACACCAACACCTGCCAGATGGGTGGTGCGTTGACATCATCGGAGGACGAACAGGATGACCAGCCCCAGCAGCCTCGCAGTCCACGCCGTCCGCCTCGGAGAGGTGGGGCCCCCCAACACGGTGCTGCGGCACACCCACCTGCACAGCAGGAGGGAGGGCAACCACAGAGAGAGATGCATTGCAGGAGGCACTACCCTCCGCACAGGGTGTACGGAGCGAGGCTCAGCTTCATGGACCTCTCCGAGGAGCAGTGCATACGGAGGCTCAGAGTCAATCGCCAGGTAGTCGCCGACATCTGCAGCCTCCTTAACGACGAGCTGCTCCCTGATGGACCAAGCAGCATCTTCTTACCTGTCGCCGTCAAAGTCACCACTGCCCTCAACTTCTTCGCATCCGGTTCCTTCCAGGGTGCCACCGGGGACATCACCGGGGTCTGTCAGTCCTCTGCACACAAGTGCATAAGGCAGGTCACCGATGGGTTGTTCCGCAGGGCCTCCCACTACATCAACTTCGCCATGGACGAGCGCAGCCAGATGGAGAGGGCGGTTGGATTCCATGCCATGGCCGGCTTCCCACGGGTGCAGGGTGTAATCGACTGCACCCACATCGCAATACGGGCACCTCCGCATGAGCCAGGGCTGTTCATCAACAGGAAGGGGTATCACTCCATGAACGCCCAGCTCATCTGTGACCACCGCCAGAGATTCCTACACGTGTGCGCCAGATACCCCGGCAGCTGCCACGATGCCTTCGTCCTCAGGGAGTCCGCCGTCCCGCCCATCCTGCAGGCACCCAACGCCGGCAATGGCTGGCTCCTCAGCGACAAGGGGTATCCCCTCCACACGTGGCTCATGACACCTCTGAGGAACCCCATCACCGAGCCGGAGCGTCGGTACAATGACAGCCACACTGCTACCAGGTCTACAATTGAGCAGACCATAGGGCTTCTCAAGATGCGCTTCAGGTGCCTTGATCGTTCTGGGGGAGCGCTCCAATACACACCATTCAGAGTGGGACGAATCATAGTTGTCTGCTGTGCCCTGCACAACATGGCCCAACAGAGAGGGGTGCCGCTGGAGGAGGCCCCATCCACACCCGCCACCCACATTGAGGAAGGCGAGGGCGAGGAGGAGGAGGAGGAGGAGGAGGAGGAGGCGGAGGAGGCGGACGCGCCAGAGGATGTTGGACGACCCATGCGCCGAGCCGCGACTCACCGGGATGGTCGCCGGGCCAGGGACGCACTCATACGTCAACGGTTCTCCTAGAGTCACACACTGCGAGGCGCTCGCATCTCCTCACCTGCACATGCGAGCGGCCATACCAGCCCCCTCCACTGAAGAGTGCTGCCAGTAATCCTGCACCCACAGCAGTGTGCCCAATGGGTGGCAGCAGGTGTTCGCCGTCATGATGGCCTCCACGGAACGCAACTATTGCACAAGCCGCGGAAGAACGGACGAGAGGTGGCAGGAGTGGTGAGAATAGAGTATTTAATATCTCGAATGTGACATCATTTAAGAAACAAAGTACAAAATAATAAACACCCTGGTGTATTCCCTTTGTGATTATAAGGCCTTTGCAATTCATCTCCGGGAACCCCTACGTGGTGCTACCCCTGTGGCTCCAGCAGAGGTAGTGGCAGGTTGCTCGTCTTCTTGCCTTGACCGGGTAGATGCTTTTGGCGGACGGCCCCTGGGTTTCGGTGCCTGTGAGGGCACCTCCACAGACTGCTCCTCCTGCACCGGGGCAGGGGCAGACTCGGCCACCTGGAGAGGAGGCACCATTGCGGGTGCTGGTTGAGAGGTGGGCGACGGGTGGGACGTGGGGACGCCTTGAGAGGCGTCCCCACTTCCATGTCCCCGGTCACCATCATCCCTCTCTTGGCCTCGGCCCACATCACCCCTTCCACCCTGCTGGACGGCAGTTTGGATGGCATGTGTGAGGCCTTGCAAGGCCACCCCTAGTGTATCCCTCAGCCTGTTGGTGGCGTCGGAATGTTGCTCACCCTGAATCCGTACAGACGTTGTGAGGGCCTGCAAGGACTCGAAGTGGAGCTGTGCGTGACGCTCGAGGGAGGCCAGCCTGTCCTCCACCGCAGACAGTCCCGCACCTACCCGCGACACTGTGTCGCCGGTACCCTCCTGTGCCTGCGCCACCAATGCCCACATGCAGGAGGTGGACTCCTCCATCGCCTGCGCTATTGTGGACAATGCGCACGGCACCTCTGCCAGCACCTCAGCAATTAGCTGGTGGCCCTCGACGACTCTCCTTTTCTCTGGTGGCCCCCTGGGTTCAGCATCTGGGTCCGGCTGAGCAGAGCCTGGAGATGAGTGCTCCCTCCGTCACGGACCCTCCGCGGCTGCCCCTGCCACCAGGGTCTGCTCATGCTCACTCGTGCGCAGTGACTCACCAAGTGCTACCCCAACTAGTTGGCGAGGGGGACCCACCGAGGTGCGTGTCTCTGCGCTGGTGGATGGTTGGCTCTGATGTGACGATGCACCCTCAGAGACCGCCATGTCCTCTGAGGAATCGCCCTCCACGCTCGCTTGACCCAAAGACGGACCTGCAAGAGAACAGAGGGCACTTTGAGGCATGTGGACCAACTTGACAGTGCGCCTGATGGCAGGTGATGAGACGGTAACTCGCGATCATGGGTGTTGAGTGTCAGCTTTCCCTTACCGGCCGTTTCGGCAGCGACACACTCGCCATCGGCCACCGACAGGCAATGTCGCGTGCGGGCGAGGTCGAGCGCCTCCACCTCTGCGTCGGTGAGCTCCACCACTTGCGGCGGGCCACCTCCGGTGCGTGCCCTTTCGCGGTTGTTCTTGCTCCTCTTCTCCTGTGAAGGCAAAACACAGATGTGTGAGTGGGTGCGTCTTGCATCGTGAGACGCATCGAGCATCGGTGTGGTTGGGTTGAGCGTGGCGCGGAACGGATGGGAGGAAGCGTGGGCCACGTGCCCATCCTATTGCATAGGGATTGGGGTGTGTGGTAGTGTTCGGGTGGGGTCAGAGACGATGGGTACTTGCGTGCACGGCGAGGATGGTGAATGAGTGGCTGTGAGGATTGCTGATGGAGCGCAGTGGTGGCTGTGCAGGAGGGGGTTGTGATCTGCTTGGCGTGATGGTGGGGACGGGATGTGGGAGGGTGCGTT
The DNA here is from genome assembly GCF_035084215.1 of Heptranchias perlo. NCBI lineage: Eukaryota > Metazoa > Chordata > Chondrichthyes > Hexanchiformes > Hexanchidae > Heptranchias > Heptranchias perlo. The sequence continues at coordinate 109,754,749 of NC_090327.1, forward strand.
GGTGTACTCACCTTGCCAGACCTAGTCAGGTCATTGAAGCGCTTGCGGCACTGCTCCCAAGTCCTTGGGGTGTTGCCCCTGCTGCTCACCTCCACCGCCACCTCTGCCCATGCCTTCCTGGTTGCGGCGGCAGGGAACTTGCGCCCATCCTCTGGGAAGAGTGATTCCCTCCTCCTCCTCACGCCCTCCAGCATCAGCTGCAGTGCCAGATCTGAAAAACGGGGCGCAGCCTTTCCCCTTTGCTGAGCCATTCTCCCAGACCTCTTGCTTGCAGCAGGAGGGGCTTTGGGAGACTGCCCCTTTAAGTGGAGCTCCTACATCGCGTCGACGGTACTGCGCATGCGCAGCCGGCCGGCACGCAGCTGGGGAGCGCAGAACCCGGAAGCAGGGCTTAATGGGTCTAATTATCCCGCGATCGCGTGGGGGACGCACACAATTACCCGTCCGCGTTTTCCACGCTCCCGGAGGACCACCCGCTGGGAACCCGCAGGCCTGCTAAATTCGAGCCCCATATACCTGCCTTAGGCCCATATCCCTTAATACCTTTGGTTGCCAAAAAGCTATCTATCTCAGATTTAAATTTAGCAATTGAGCTAGTATCAATTGCCGTTTGCGGAAGAGAGTTCCAAACTTCTACAACCCTTTGTGTGTAGAAATGTTTTCTAATCTCGCTCCTGAAAGGTCTGGCTCTAATTTTTAGACTGTGCCCCCTACTCCTGAAATCCCCAACCAGTTGCTGCCAGTATGGGAATGTGACTTCATAGATTACCTTTACTAGTACTTGCAATACATAATTAGTACGAGCCTGACACTTTAGACACTCTTGTAGCTTGTCACACAGGTCACACGGTATTGAATCAAAATTTCAAAAAACAATGGGCTGAATTTTCCTCTGCTATCCAGTCCAAAATCGATACTGGCGGGAATGGCAGGAAAATGATGCAATGAGGCCTACTGCCTCCTCCCTGCCTCAACCTTAATTTCACTCCCACTGGGACCATCACTGGCTAAGCCTTCCCCACCACGTGTGAGTGCCAGCAGCAAGGATGGGATGGATGAGACCTGGCCTTCTGCGCATCTCCCTCTGACTGATCCATATTGCCGCCATTCACTGGGACGGCCTGGTGGAAGGTAATGATAGGCCCTATTACAGACATTCTTCGTCATTGCTGACCATCTAAATCTAATGAGTTTGATCAACTATACCAAAAGTATACATCTATTATAACAAGAAAGATTCCATTCTGGTAATGTGTAGATGCAATACCATGACTATAATTGTGCGAATATTTATGGTTAGATGTTCTATCCAATCCTCAAAATCTTTAAGATTCTTGAACTGTTGAGGTTAAATGTTCACAGAGTTATTAAGCATAAAGTACATGCAACAGTACTTAAACATGCACTTAAAAGATTATATTTACAACCACACCTGATGGTTGAGTAGTGAGTTCTGAGTTCAGTATTTCAGGCCAATCAAACCTGATGAATCCTACCTAGCCTTACAAATTGCCACTTTTTATTCATTTCTCTCACCCCGACTATGTAACAATTTGCACGTTTCTGCATTACATAATTATACCGAAAGTTAAAATACAACTCTGTATAAGGAGAATCTAATTGGATTTATACCTTATCAATACCTTCATTTAATGAGCTGGTTTCCATACTAAAGAGTTCTTTTTCCATTGGGCTAACAGCAGCAGTATAATTCATTATTTTATCAAAAATATTGTAACATATAATTGCTATTCCACCAATTAAAACCTTTAATTATAAGTGTGTCTTTGATTCTGTGCCATTCAGTGCCAGCTAATTCCTTCATTCTACAGAAAGCTAACTAAAAAGATAATATTTACCTAGATGCTTTTCTTTTGCAGGACTAGCTTTTGTCCTTGCGTCCATGTCATTGATTACAGCTCCCTGAAACTCAGGGATCAGTATGCAATGGCCTGTCTTTAATTAAGTTCCCTTATTAAGTTGGTTCATACTGAAACCTGCCAGTGTTTATAGCGTCAATCTCACTTCAAAAGTTCAGTGGTCATTACTTTAAATTGAATCATACTTCTCTACTTAAAAAAAGGCTAAAAGCTAACATTATTATAATATAAAGTAAAATCAATGGCAATATTTATTAGCAAGTCAGTCTGATTAACCATTTCCTTACAGTTGCCCCCCCTTGTTGGCTTTAGAGCATCTAAGGCCAACACAAAAACATTATTTCATCACCATCATGTACCTGTCTCGACCGATTCCATTAGGCAGATCTTAACCCATTATTTTTACATAGGATGTCATTGGGAATATTATGAATATCATTATACATTGTATAGCAAATAAAGTTTTAAAACCTATTTCTCTCTATATACTTCCTTATATCAAAAAGTCCTCACATGGACTTAAATGATTCTCCAGTACTCTCTTACTGTATTGGGAATAATTTTAATCTTAGTTTTGTGGGAATCACCCTGAATTTTGTAATTTCTAATTCTATGTCCTTCTCTATTTTAATTTCATTAACTCTGATAGGTACCAGTGTGTTTAATACTATCCGGGTTGTTTCATCAATTTGTATGCAGAAGTTGGTTTCTCTATGGAGAATGTGTCAGAGCCTTGAGCAAAAGTTTTAAATTAGTAATGATACTGTGTGTGTTCTCACTCTCCTGAGCCACATTAACCATTTCATGTAGTGGTGTCAACAAGACTGAACATGTCAGGGACCCGTCCTTCAGTGCATCTTCATCATGCATTCTGCATACTGATTACTTCACGTGCAACACATCACTTCTGCACACAAAGCAGTATTCCAAGATCATGCAGCATGAGTCATCTGATATGAGCCAATTCCTGCCCATCCAGGCTATATATCAAAAGATGGGGTGGTCTGGTGGTCTTTTTGGGTAGTGACCAGGTTGTGACATGCATTCTCTTCATTGTTAAGTATAGGCAAGGACACAACCATCTCCAAGAAAAAGCTATCAGTTGACCATTCTCAACTACACATTCTTGACTCTCGCTAGATTGTGGATTGATTCGAGATTGATAGCTTTTGGTGGGTCGTGCTCAGGTGATTCATGTTACTCATGGGTGCAATCGCACATCTTTTCCCGCCTCAGTTGGTGACACAAATTTCCTACTTCTATTTTATACACTCAGTAACTTCCTCATGCCCAATTAAGCTATGTGCCCCATAATATTACCATACAATCTTACGATCCAATCTAATTATTATTTCTCATTAAACATAACTCAGTAGCTCCCTCACAGTTTGGTCCAATGTATTATTAATATTTTTATTTATTTTATTCAACCCTTGGGCCTTTCAAATATTATGCATAGTACCCATAGTTCTTATTTAATTAAGTCAATTCCTTTCTTTCTTCGGTTCACCACCTTAGATCGCTACATTGTTCCTGAGTCCATTTTATCTTTTCAAGATCGTACCAATTCCAGAGGGCAGTCCCAGTCTGCAAGATAAGGGATGTTAGTTACCTTTGACTCAGACACCAGGATTAGTTTCAGACTGTACTGCTATTGTTGTACCATTCAGATCATCTATGCTGCTGAATTGCCAAAACTTACCTATGTTCAATAATCTCAGTTCTCTTTTCTATCTGTTTTCCTCTTCTTCTCTGTGCTTTGAATCCCTGAGTACTGGTCCCTGAATCCTGATGCCAGAACTGTTCCAGGGTGTTCAGGATTTGTGTACAATTAACCTCTTTCCTATCTGTGATTATATCTCTAAAATTTTCCTCGCTGACATATCGAATCCCAAAGACCTTCAGTATCATCTTTAAACAATTTCAGTATAACCAATAACTTTCCTCCCTTATCAAATTCAATTTCAGCTAACTGGCATGGAATTTTTTCCCATTCGAATCTTAGTTTGTACACAGTGTTGTACAGGAACCACCTAGGCCAGACTCTGTTTTTTTAATAATAAAATTTGATTATCCCTGTTCCTAAATGGGAACCCTTCAGGTAAGTCTTTATTCTTCTCGTGTGCTTGAACAGCAAATTGTACCAATAGATCCTGTTTTTGTGAACGAATGATGCCCCAATTGAATGGTTTCATAGCAGAGACAGGAATGTTTGCAATTGCTTCCGGAGGTAACTCTCATGTCTCTCCACCCACACCCCTCACCACCCTCCCTCCCCCCACCTGTCAAGAATTCTGTCTTGAAAGCTAAGAAAGGACACTGAATGGGTTAAACTGAGCCTTTGAGAAGATAAGCCTTACTCTACCTTGTGACCATACTGTGAATAAGAGGCAGAGATGTTTCTCTGGTAACAAAACTTGAGGTTCCAACTATAAAAGCTCAAAAGTGGATTTATAAATAAGTGCAATTAGTAAATATTCGCTCAGCCTATGTCCTGAAACTTATAATTTAATAAAGCATGATGGGGTAGAAATTGATATACATTGCACCTGTTTATCAGGCATAAAACGGTCCGGGCGGATGCCTAAAACAGGCATTAGGCCCCTTGAATATGTTAATGAGGGGCCTGGCACCTGTTGAAGGATCCCTTCACAAAATTATTTATCAATGAGTGTTGCAGGCATCAGGCGTGCCCGCTTAGGATTCTATAGCACCCTGCCTAGGCCACCAACAAAAGGTAAGTATTCATTTAAAAAAAAATTTAAAACACCTTTCTGTGGAGCGAGGAGGTGCAGGAGTACTTCAACCCGACTACACAATCCTGGCAATCTGCTCCAACCCCGCCTCCCAGAACCTACCTGAGGGCCGCTTTAGGCAAGACAGGGTGGCCCAAAAATAATTTTTTCTCATGGGACGAGCTGCCTGTAGAGGTGCCAACAGCTCGCTTTAAAAATGTTGATGAAGCCCAACGCTCAGCTTCGGACCAGCCTTGGACCTCTCTGCTGGATGTGTGTTGCTCGCGCAGTGCTGAGTCTGGGCTCAAAAATGAATTTCTATCCCCCAAGAAATCAAGTCTGCGATGAAGTGCTGGAATGGCTAACACTCCAATTTCTGTTTGATGGCTGGGAAAGTGCAGGCAGTTAAGGATGAGGTAGCAACAAAATAGATGGCCCTGTTAACTATACCAGAGCACCTCCCATAAGACTGCATTGGAGCATACTTGGAAGTAGGTGGAAGAAGAGAAACTGAGAGAGTGCAGCTGATCATTACAGCTACCTACTGTGCCAGCTCGATGGTGCCATGTTAGTTGCAGGTATGCTTATTGGAGATGGCACACCTCTGCATTTGGCTGTCCACTGTCTTGGAGCCCATGCAACCATTTCTACATGCTCATTACCAAGTGTGCCTTTGCCTGTACATTTGGGAGGAAAGTTCTGGGAGGTGGGCACAGCCTGCCTCTAATGCTGCCTAACTTGCCTGGCATTCCTCCACTGCTACACCTTTTCTTCGAAACAACATAAGTGAAGGGAATTCCCATTGGGAAACCCATTGTCCCAATATATTCTGGACATACCAAGAAATTGGTAATGCCGAAACGCTCGATACAAACCCTTCTCACCGACTAAGTGGAAGTAGGAAAGAAACAAAAAAGTTCCAAAATCGTTTGAAGCTCCTGGAACAAATGTTACTATAGGGCTATTTAAATAACCTTCCATATGCAGCACAGCTTAGCAGCCCTGAACTCCCATTTTATATGGGTAGGTACATGATTGAGCGCTATACCAGCGAAAATACCAGAACATTACATGGATCTCTAATTGTCATAACTGCAAACCAATGGGCGCTTCTGATTCAGAGGTGATAGGGCAACCAACTGGGTCAAGCTGATACTGACTATAATTATTATGCATACATCTGACAAATACGATACACTCAGTCAGTGCTCGAACAGTCTCTCTAACATTCTAGGGCAACACATTTTATAATCAGGCGAGCTATGCCTGACCACTAATGTTTAGTTTTTCCGTTCAGGCGAAAGCCCAAGCAGAATAATGCCAGTGCATGATTCACACCTTTTCAGAGTTTCCTGGGTCAGTCTAATTCCATAATGGTGGTAAGCTCCAGGTGGTAATATCCCCTCTAATAATGTCCTCGCCATTTTGAGGACAGAAAATCAGGTACTGCTACAAGATTTAAAAGCCTGCAGTAGCTTAAAAGCCCAGCACACCAAAAAAATATTTCAATGGAATCTAATTAATGTTAGGCCTAGGTGGACTCTCCTATCTGCACTTTCTTATCATTGAAATTAGCTGCTGGAGAGCTCCGCGCGTGTACAGCTCTACCATGTCCTGTGCAAGATCTTGGACTCTTGAAATCCAATCTCTGAATTTCAGGCTGTGCTGGAAAATCCACCATTTTAAAAAAATTCATTCTTGGGATTAAGATATCACTGGCAAGGCCAACACTTATTGCCCATCGCTGAAACAATTGAATGGCTTGCTAGGCCAATTCAGAGTTAAGGGTCACCATCATTAGTGTAGGACTTCAGTCACATTTAGGTCAGGCTGAGCAAGGTCTGCAGGTTTCTTGCTCTAAAGGGCATTAGTGAACCAGTTGGGTTGTTACGACAGCTTCATGGTTACTGATACCAGCTTTTTATATTCAGATTTGTTAAACTGAATTCAAATCCTCAAACTGCCATGGTGGGATTTGAACACATGTTCACTGGATTATTAGTCTAGTAACATAACTACTACATAACCAAACCCAGAAGCCAACATCAGCCAACATGCATTGGAATCCAGCAGCAGAGGCAATGTTGCAGACCACTTTGACTGCAGGTGTATTTGACATTGGTTCAACTCTCTGAGCATCTCTGAAAGCTGGCTGGCAGAAATTGAAAAGGGGAATTGGGGTCATCAGTAACGAAATGTTTTGCAGAGGTTGGGATTATTATGCAATCTGTGCTGAGCCAGATTAATGACAGCATTCAGCTTCAGTGAAAACTTACTGCACTGAGTCAGCACCATGATAGACAGAGTGTTTGCTTTCAAATCAACGGTCTATCTATAGAGTTACAGATTCCAAGCACTCTCCTGCTTCATGGCTCTCACTCTTCCCTTGAGGCAACTCAACTCATTCTGTGCTGTGATAACCAGGTGTCAGAGAATGCTGCTGATGCCTTCTCCCCACTCCCCAAACCTGATCAAATTCAATTTGAATTTCAGGAAAATAGATGGAAACAAGCATGTCAAATGTCGATGTGGTTAGATTTCAAAATGTTTTGCATGGTATATCTGTACTAGTCATAGTTACAGTGAGAATGTCAGTGAGTATGATGATTGACTTAAAACTTGTGAATGCTTGTCAGGATAGAATTTCTCTTTCTTCTTCTTGAGCTCTGAAAGATGGCCCAACCCTCGGATAGACTGTAGCATGAAATCAACTATCCATGTTCTTTTGATAGCAATAAAAATAAATTACTGTTTACTGTTGTTAATGTTAGTGGGTTAGTGGGTTAGTAGGAGGGAAAATGAACAGAGAGGCGATTGCCAAACAGAGAGATGATTACAGAAAACTTTAAATAAATGTGGATTAGCAAAACTGACTGAACTATTCAACTCTATCTGCCACTACATGAAGGAGATTGTATCTTTTTGTAATTGAGAATTAAAGTTAGGATACCCCAAATTCCACCCTGATCGAGGGTACATCTCTAATGTAAGTTGGGGTGCGCGGAAAATGGGGTGAAACCTGGTTCTGCTGGGATTCAGAGAGCCCATTACGGGCCTAGTAAAAACCCCAAGGTTCCTGAGGGAAAAGCTAATCGATCCCAGAGGGGGTCAATATGCTGCAAAAGTGACATGTCAGCTCCTCTGGGAACTGAAGGGTTGTGCAGCAGTTTTGCAGTGAGGCCCTATCTGGGTCTCCTATGTGCATCAGAGCAGCATGAAGGCACCATGACATCCTGGTCCTATGTCAGAGTGGGTACCACTGATATGCCCTCCCCAAACATCACAATGACTCCATTCTCTCAATTTGGGACAGAGTCAGAGTCTGTAGCTGCAAGTGGCTGGGAGTTCCACTCCGTCATTCTTCCAGCAATGGAGCAGGGGCCCTGGAATTTGACCCCAGGGATTTAACCTGAAAGCGTATTCATGTGTCTTTTTGCATTTTCAACTACTTTGAAGTACGTGCTGTAACCTTGAAAATTGAATCTTAATATCAGGGTTGAGTTAAATTCAGTTAATGCTGAGACATTATATGATTCAGGTTATATTGACGATTTTAAGAATCAGCTACTTTTTATATGATCATTGATACTGAATCTTCTAATAGCATTGTAGATGTAGTTTAATAAAGTCACTGTTAGGAGTACATTGACTTTCGTGTCATGTCCTTGAAGTCTTCCAAATATGATAAGAGCTAACAGCAAATCTTTGCGGTACTACATTACACTCAGATCAACCACTGGCTGTGACAGTTTATTAAGTCAGTTGATTTATGTAGGACGACTGAGCCAAATGGCATTGCAAATGAAACCCTAGACAAATGGTGAATGCCAATCCAATTCTTCCTATGGGATTTTCAGTTCAATTCTTCCTATACTACCTATATTTGCCTGGTGTTCTGTGGTTAGTTAATCGTGCTATTAACTACGGTTCAGTGGATAATGCCAAGAGCTAGCATTGCAGTTATTTATCCTCCTCAAATCAGGGAAATCACAATCAATTGCAACTGGATGATTTGTGTGTTGATCCTGAGAATTTGGCATTGAATGGGAGGCATTTTTGCAGACCACTTGCATATTGAGGGAAAAGAATCGCTTATGGTTGAGATATGCCATTGAATTGACTTACAGCACAGGTAGCTCCACATAGATACACTTTTTCATGCCTGAAACTCTGGGAAAACCAATAACAGCAGCAAAAAAAACTTTTACTATCTAACCAGCTGTCTCTTAGAATTCCTCGTAAAAAGGATGAATCTGCCAGACTTCTCGAACAGTACATCAGTCAACTGCTGAGTACAAATGGGCATAGTGCGCTGATGAATGCCAACAAAATAACCCTGGTGCCTGGAATGACCCTGTAGTTTGGAAATTGATTGTTGCAGTCAATTTTACAGCTTCACAGCCATTGGCAAAGCAATTGGAGTCACTAAAGATCCCTCCAAATTGGATGCAATCAAATGACACAGTTTTGTTGTTATCTACCAGATAACTCTGAAGAACCATGAACAGTAATTAATTTCCTGGGGTATTACTGGGTTCTGGCTCTACTTCTCTTCCATTAGCGACACACCATTTCTGTCACATCCTCATATCCTCGTTGTACTGGTCCGTCGCTGTAATGTAGAATACTGGATTACCCATTTTGTGGGAACCATTATGCTCATTTTTCTGCTGTGGCAAGGTTGAACCTCATTTGGATTGTGACACATTACAAGTGCATTGTTAGGCTTTCAGCACATCTTAAAAGTAATCACATTACTTCAGTTCATTTAAATCCACCCCAATATTTGGCTCAATTGGTGCATTTAGACTATTGATGGAAATCATGCAGTGCACTAAATGCATACCAGAAAATACCACTTGGCATTGAAAATGTACAGGAAGACTTTTACAGCAAGTTTGCATGTTCCAAATGATACCAAAAATGTGCATAAATTATCAACACTTAGGACAACAGGTGAGAATGGAATTCCTCTTCCTTGACTTCTGTTGCCTGTGCTGACCCATTGACTGGTAATTGCAAAGTAGACTGGGATAATAGAAAAACTAACCTTACAGCTTTGCTGAGAACAAATAAAGCTTTCTTCACATTACCAGAGTGTCATTCTCCATTGATAGAGGTCTGAGATGAACACCTCAAAGGCATTTCAAACTGGTGTGTCTTATCATTTTATCATTTTAGTGTGAAGACTCTATTGAAAGATGCTGTGACTCACTTTGCAAACAGGACACACTTTGAAAATGTTTCATAGAACACTGTTCTCTGAACTGGCGTATAACCCAAGTCGTGATTCTTCATATATTGAGTTATATTGAGTAACATTGAGTCTACAGCACAGAAACAGGCCATTCAGCCTAACTGGTCTATGCTATATTTATGCTCCCCACGAGCCTCCTCCCTCCCTACTTCATCTACCCCTATCAGCACATCCTTCTATTCCTTTCCCCATTGTATGCTTATCTAGCTTCCCCTTAAATGCATCTATGCTATTTGCCTCAACTGCTCCTTATGGTAGCACGTTCCACACTCTTACCACTCTTTAGGCAAAGATGTTTCTCCTGAATTCTCTATTAGATTTATTAGTGACTATCTTCTATTGATGACCTCTAGTTTTGTACTCCCCTACAAGTGGAAACATATTCTCTACGTCTACCCTATCAAACCCTTTCATTATCTTAAAGCCCTCTATCAGGTCACCCCTCAGCTTTCTCTTTTCTAGAGAAAAGACCCCCATCCTGTTCAGCCTTTCCTGAAAAGTAAATCCTCTCAGTTATGGTATCATCCCTTGTGGATCTTTGTTGTACCTTCTCTAATGCCTTTATATCCTTTCTATAATATGGAGACTAGAATTGAGCACAGTACTCCAAGTTTCGTCTAACCAAGGTTTTATACAAGTTTAACATAACTTCTCTGCTTTTTAATTTTATCCCTCTGGAAATGAACCCCAGTGCTTGGTTTGCCTTTTTATGGCCTTATTAAACTGCATCGCTACTTTCAGTGATTTGTGTATCTGGACCCCAAGATCCCTTTGCTCCTCTACCCCATCTTATTATCCAAGCAATATGTGGCCTCCTTATTCTTTCTACCAAAATGCATCACCACACACTTTTCTATATTGAAATTCATTTGCCAATTACACATCCATTCTCCAAGTTTATTAATGTCTTCTTGCATTTTAACATATTCTTCCTTTGTATTGACTTTAGCTCCCAATTTCGTCTCATCCGCAAACTTTGAAATTGTATTTCCAATTCCCGAGTACAAATCGTTGATGTAAATTGTGAACAACAGTGGTCCCAGCACCGATCCCTGTGGAACACCACTTCCCGACTTTTGCCAGTCTGAGTAGCCACCCTTAACCCCAGTCTCTGTTTTCTGTTTTGTAGCCAGTTGCTATCTATTGTATCCATACATGAGCTAAGTCCATGGGATGTATAACCAGCTTCAGGGGAGAAAATTGGGAAGGGGAAAAACCATGCCTCGTGTTGTACCTGTTACAACAACATTAAAAAATTGTACTTATATAGCACCTTTACCACAGGAGAATGTCCCAAGGTGCTCACAGGAGTGTAATAAGACAAAATTTGACACCGAACCAAACAAAGAGATATTAAGTCAGGTGACTAAAAGCTTGGTCGAAGAGATAGGTTTTAAGAAGGGTCATAAAGGAGGACCGAGAGGTGGAGAGACAGAGAGATTTAGGGAAGGAATTCCAGGGTTTAGGGCATCGAAGGCTGAAGGCATGGCTGCCAATGGTGGGGCGAAGGAAGTGGGGAATGCAGAAGAGTCCAGAGGTAGAGGAACACTGAGGTTTTGGAGGATTGTAGGACTGGAGGAGGTTACAGAGGTAGGGAGGGGTGAGGCCATCTAGTGATTTGAACATAAGGTTGAGAAATTTAATATTGAGGCTTTGGTCAACCGGGAGTCAATGTAGGTCAGCGAGCACAGGTATGATGGGTGAGCAGGACTTGGTGCAGGTTAGAAGATGGGCAGCAGAGTTTTGGATGAGCTGAAATTTATGGAGGATAGAGGATGGGAGGCTGGCAAACAGAGCATTGGAATAGTTATGCACCCATTAGTCTGGTAATGTGATAGTGAGTATCACTCCCTGTACAAGCTGTGCAAACCTCAATAGAATTGTGAAAATATTCAAATTAGAGAGTGGGGCCTCCCATAATTGATAACAGCTTTCTATGTCCTGGGACACTTTTCTACTTTAAAGGTGTTATATAAATGCAAGTTGTTGTTATTGTTGTTCACAAATCGCTGTGCCGGTCATGGACAACTCCCTTAAAATTGATTGCAGCAATTATGTTTCCTTTTCTGGCGATTAAAGCTGAAGTGTCTCGGAACTACATCTTTACACTCTGGTTACAAGGTGGCCAACCTGTTTAATAAAGATTTTTTTGATTTCCCTAGCATCATTTGTCTGAAAATGTTTTCAGAATGATCAGTTTGAGGAATCTGCATTTTGTGGGCTCACGTCACTGATCTCCACTTGTCACTCTGGGGTTTCTACCAATAACAAAGCCAAATCTCAGGGGCATGATGGTTCAATTGGTAACTGAACTATAGAGCCCAGAAAAGTGATGTTGATGTTGTGTATATGGACTTTCAAAAGGCATTTGATCAGGTACCACAGAATAAGACTTGTTAGCAAAATGAAAGGGGCTAATTGGCTAAGAGACAGAAAGCAGAGAGTAGTGGTGAACGGTTGTTTTTTAAACTGGAGGGAAGTATACAGTGGTGTTCCCCAGGGTCAGTATTAGGACTACTGCTCTCTTTGATATATATTAATGACCTGGACTTGGGTATACAGGGCACAATTTCAAAATTTGCAGAGGGAACAAAACTTGGAAATGTAGTAAACAGTGAGGAGGATAGTAACAGACTTCAGGAGGACATAGACAGACTGGTGAAATGGGCTGACACATGGCAGAGAAGTGTGAAGTGATGTATTTGAGGAGAGGCAATATAATTCAAATGGTACAAGTTTAAAGGGGGTGCAGCTGCAGAGAGGGCTAGTGCTGTTCGGACATAAATCTTTGAAGGTGGCAGGACAAGTTGAGAAGGCTGTTAAAATAACATACAGGATCCTTGAATTTATAAACAAAAGTGAGGAAGTTATGCTAAACCATTATAAATCATTGGTTAGGCCTCAGCTGGAGTATTGTATCCAATTCTGGGCACCACACTATAATAAGGATGTCAAGGCCTTCGAGAGAGTGCAGAGGAGATTTACTAGAATGGTACAGGGATGTAGGACTTCAGTTATGTGGAGAGATTGGAGAAGCTGAGGTTGCTCTCCTTAGAGCAGAGAAGGTTAAGGGGAGATTTAATAGAGGTGTTCAAAATCATGCATGGTTTTGATAGAGTAAATAAGGAGAAACTGCTTCCAGTGGTAGAAGAGTTGGTAACCAGAGGACACAGATTTAAGATAATTGGCTAAAGAACCAGCGGTGAGATGGATTGGATAAATACTTGAAGGGGAAAGATTTTCATGGCTGTGGGGAAAGGGCAGGGGAATGGGACTAATTGGATAGCTCTTTCAAAGAGCCAGCACAGGCACGATGGGCCAAATGACCTCCTTCTGTGTTGTATCATTCTATGATTCTGTGATTCTCTCAGGAAGAATTTCCGATTTACACTACAATGAAGTAAGAACAGTTATCAGGACTAGCCGTTCTTTCAATTGTAACAACTGATATATCTGCTGACAAAGAGGCTCAAAAACAAAGATTTTAAGAAACATAAGAAACATAAGAAATTGGAGCAGGAGTAGGCCAATTGGCCCCTCGAGCCTGCTCCACCATTCAATAAGATCATGGCTGATCTGATCATCACCTCAAATCTAAATTCGTGTCCAATTTCCTGCCCGCTCCCCGTAACCCCTAATTCCCTTTACTTCTAGGAAACTGTCTATTTCTGTTTTAAATTTAAATTTATTATTTTGGTTCAATTTTGCATATATGTGTAAATAGAACTTTTCTGTGTGCGGATAGCATGCAAAAATGGATAGGCGCAATCCGCATACTGTGATTGTGTACTTATTGATAAGATGGATTTTCCAAGATGGTAAAAGTAAGCAAAAGTTTAGATTTCAGAATCGGGAAGGAAGCTACTGACCTATTCTTGCACCAGGGCCTCTGGGGCCTTGATACGCCACTGATCAGCTCATCCGTGTGCAGATGTGCAGAGCACCTGAACAGAGTCTGCACTGGCAGCACTGCATGGCAACTGCATTATCAACCCATAGTAGGCTTTTTTATAACCTTATCGATAGTTAAACAGCCTGTATTGTGGAGTGATGCTTTTGTAAAACTGATCAGTTGTTATTTTAGAAACAGGCTATTCCAGTTAACTACAGCCATAAATCTAATAATCTAAAAAAAGAATTAGAGATTGAAGTTCATATTTGTCCATAACACAAAATATTAGAAAGTTACTATGCAAATGATTGTTTGTATGACTAAATCACTGGGAAAAAAAATCATTATTTCGAAGTATCTATCAAAGTTTATGGGTTGAAATAACTGTGAATCTGTCCTGACAATAAAACATTAAGGAAACCTGGCAGGTGGGCAAAAGAAAGAAAGACTTGCATTTATATGGCGCATTTCATGACCTCAGGACGTCCCATAACACTGTACAGCCATTGAAATACTTTTGAAGTGTAGTCACTGTTATAACGTTGGAAATGTGGCAGCCAATTTGCACAGAGCAAGGTCCCACAAACAGCAATGAGATAGTGACCAAATCATCTGTTATTAAGTGATGATTGAGGGATAAATGTTGGTCAGGACACCAGGAGAACTCCCCTGCTCTTCTTCAAATAGTGCCATGAGATCTTTTATGTATACCTGAGAGGAATGATGGGACCTCAGTTTAACCTCCGACAGTGCAGCGCCCCCTCAGTACTGCACTGAAGTCTCAGCCTAGATTATGTGCCCAAGTCTCTGGAGTGGGACTTGAACCCACTCTGTTCTGACTCAGAGGCTAAAACTGAGCCAAGGTAGTTAAAATCAACCAGAACACTTACCCGCCTTGCAGCCACCAGGAACTGATTTTTACCTGCTCCATTGAGCAGGGGATAAGGATCTCTGACTATGGCTGGTGTGGTCTTTTTTACCATATACATATCGGGTGCTGGTGACAACATCGGGACTCGATTGCAATATTTACCAGATGGCCTGAGCGGGAAACAGCAGTCAGTTTCCCCCCAGACCTACCCAGGACTAGATTGGGCCATAAAAATTAGTTTTAATTTTTCAAAAATGTTCTTGTCAGCCAGGAGGACCAGGTATGCTCCATTGGGCCCCCAGGAAAACCAAGGCCTCCCCTGCCGTGAACTTGCCTCCCCCTCCTGATTGCAGGGACCCCTGCGGAACAACCCGACAGTCGATCCCGCAGACTTATCTGCTTGGCGGGTGACTTCACCACGACTTCCCGCCCATAACAGGTGGGAAGTCGTCTGGCGGCATTTAAATGAAGCCCGGGATTGAAAATACCCCTGGCCTTACTTGTTGCTGGATCGGGTGAGTTTTTGAACTGATATCAAAACTCACCCACTGAAAACTGGCCCCCAGTAAAAATTGGGGCCTAATGTCTTTTGGATCTACTAGTTATTCAGTTATGAAAATGAAACCATTTCCTTTTGAATGGCAGGTCAGTGGCAAGGTGAAACTTCCACCAGCCGCTAATCCGCTGAAGTTTCTTAAAGTGACCCTCATTAGTTATGTGGGATGAGTTGATTGCAGCAAAACCACTACTCATTGGTTTTCAGTGAAATTCAGTGTTGCTGCCGTGTTTAAAATGTTACAGCTGATTAGAGGAGCATACATTTTTTGGCAAGAAACTGCAGAACAGTGTAAGAAAGAGGAAGAAACAACCTCGGAGAAGGTGGGATCATCAGCAGGGAGGGCTCCCTGGGCATGTGTAATCTCTTCCTTTGTAGTAACAGTAAGTCTTTGACATTATTGATTTATTACTGCAACAAGACATTTGCTTCATACTGCTTTAGGAATGCAGGCCTTAATGAGACACCTGCAGCTGTGGGGGTGACCTGCCAAGAGGGAAGGATTTTATTTTTATTGAAAGCAGTAAGTTGCTGTCTCCTTTCTGTGGCTGCATGCGAAGGATCTCTTGCTCCACTTCATCTCCCTCCTGTGCAACCTCTTGGAAGGCCATCTCCCTCTTCTTCATTGTTATCTTCTTCAGCTTCATGAAGTAGTAATCCTTTCTGCATAGTAGCATTATGCAGCACACAGCAAGCTTCTATGATTCTGGACACTCTTGCTGGTGATGCAACAAGGCTCCATCAGATTTGTCCTGGCGCCTACAATGAGACATCAGAATGCCAATGTTTGCTTTATCACACTTCTTGTAGACCCATGGGCCTCATTACGGATGCTGAAAAAAGGAAACCCTTTCCTATTAATTAAATTGAGGGGGTTGTTTTATGGGGCTTTCAAGGCCTACCTGTTCCATCAATTGCACCCTACACCTGTAAAAATCCTACCAGTCTATAGAATAATAATGGTCTCTGTCTTTGCTTTGCAGGTTCCAATGAAAAGCAACGATCTGGGAGATGTACCGTAAAGGGCATCAGTGACTTTTTTAATACAGTGGTGAGCTGCTGCCTGACTAACGTGACAAAGATCACCTGAGGCTGTCTGGAATGATCTAGTGGCTAAAGTATTCAAGGCAGTGCTCAATTTCACTGCTACAGACACTGTGCTCCTCATTGAAGTGGGCTTCTAGTCTTCATCCAGCAGCTGATATAGAATCATAGAATCATGGGCTACAGCATGGAAGGAGGCCATTAGGCCCATCGAGTCTGCGCTCTCTCTATGCAAGAGCAATCCAGCTAGTCCCACTCCCGCGCCCTATCCCCGTAGCTCTGAAAATGTTTTCCTTTCAAGTACTTATCCAGTTCCCTTTTAAAAGCCATGATTGAATCTGCCTCCTCCACCACCTTGGGCAGTGCATTCCAGATCCTAACCATTCGCTGTGTAAAAAAGTTTTTCCTCATATCACCTTTGGTTCTTTTGCCAATCACCTTAAATCTATGTCCTCTGGTTCTTGACCCTTGTGCCAATGGGAACAGTTTCTCTCTATCTACTCTGTCTAGACCCTTCAGGATTTTGAATACCTCTATCAAATCTCCTCGCAACTGTCTCTGTTCCAAGGAGAACGATCCCAGCTTCTCCTGTCTATCCACGTAACTAAAGTCCCTCATCCCTGAAATCATTCTAGTAAATCTCTTCTGCACCCTCTCTAAGGTCTTCACATCTTCCCTAAAGCGCGGTGCCCAGAACTGGACACAATACACCAGTTGTGGCCGAACCAGTATTTTATAAAGGTTCATCATGACTTCCATACTTTTGTACTCTATGCCTCTATTTATAAAGCCCAGGATCCCATATACTTTTTTAACCGCTTTCTTAACCTGCCCTGCCACCTTCAACGATTTGTGCACATATATCCCCAGATCTCTCTGTTCCTGTACCCCTTTTAGAGTTGTGCCCTCTCGTTTATATTGCCTCTCCTCGTTCTTCCTACTGAAATGTATCACTTCGCATTTTTCTGCATTAAGTTTCATCTGCCACATGTCCGCCAGAAAATAACACAAGTCTTACAGACATAAGTCTGTAATAACCACCAGGGAAGGGGTAGGAGCGGGTTTGGGGGAGGAGGGAGTATAACCTTTAATCCATTTCCTTGTAGGAAAATCAAGGTAGGACCAGCTCCTCTTCTTCATAACACAGGAAGATAGGGTTCCCATTTGGGCATCCTTTCCCCAGTCAAAAAGGTAAAAGTTTCCAGTGCTCAAATTTAATATCCGGAGAACTATTTTGTTGAGATTCAGAGCAGGAAGTAACAAAATTCTCACTGTCCTGGGAAAGTTAAAGAAAGGTGCACTAAGTTCTGCAAAGATGGTCTCCTCCTGTATAGTGGCATTGTTTCCTGACATTGGATGGTTACACAAATTGTGGGAAATCACCGGGAGAGCTTGGCCAGCCCTACCCGCCCCCTAATTACATATGGCAGGGTGGACTCAGGGCAGACATTGATTGCGAGTGGCCATTTTGGAGAGGAGAATTTTGCTGGCCATTTCTTGAGGTGGGATTTCAGTGATAAACCAGCCCTCTCCACCTTGGATTTTACTCATTTCTGTATCTCAAAACTGAAAACAAGCAGCATTTGAAAGGAAAATCCAGCCCTAAAAGTTTAACCAAAGAAGGCAAAATAAATAAAACATTTTCTCTTTTCCCAAAGACTACATTAATATCTAGACTGCAATATCTTAATTAAAATTGCATATGATTAACATTTGCTGTTGCATACTGGAACCACCAAACTTGCTGATTTAAATCATTATATTTAATTTTTTTAATTGAACTCTATGATGGACTATAGTATGCAGCACAGACGCAAAAACATTATGAATCGAGATTTTATAAACTAATCCTGGAAAAATCTGATGATTAAAATAAGGTGACTTTACTTTGTTGGGAGTCTTTAGAATCTAAAATTTCTAATTCAAAAAAGCTTAACCTATAGAAAACTGTGTGAAACATAAAGATGAGTACAGTGTCTATATATTGAATTTGTCTTAAAACGGAAAAGTGAGATGTTTGCAAACATCTTGGTTTAATGTAATAATTGTTCAGGAAAACTTTTGGATCCATTTATCTATATTTCTACCTATGTAACCATTAGCTATATATCAGATAAATTTATTTATTTATTTAGAGTTTGCAGACTCAGCATATAATACCAGTCATTGTAGACCATTTTCATCACCAGTATGCAAAGCACACGGGCCACCAGAGAGTTTAGTCATTGGGTTCAATGATGTGGGACATGGTTTGTAATTGTTCTTAAGGACATTTGCCGTTGTCACGTATGTGAAGATTTGAGGTGCATTGACCCTGTCCTGTTTGAAAGCGGTAGAGAAGCGCCCAACTCCAACGTGGCTGGTTGAATCCTGGTTGATGGTCTCTAAGGTCGAAGGTGATATGTATGATCAACTGCTGTTTAATCTTTACACCAGCGATTTGATAAGGGAATCAGAAAAGGTTGACCACATTGGATGTCTCGAATAGAGTAGTACTATTGGTGCATAGAACAAATCGGAGTGAATTGGCAACATGGTTTTATCACACAGTTGCTACTGCAGCTGAACGATATAGATTTGGAGGAGCAAAGGATTGGTAACTATGGGAGGGGAGTAGGGTACAATATGCCTGACCTTAAGGCGCATGATAGCATTTTCTTGAGTGTGAGGTGAGCAAGCCCAAACTGGAGCGCAATATTCCGCAACTCAATAGCAGAGTGCAAGAGCAGATGAGCTTAAAGTGGAGGTGTTTGCTTCCAAAGCAGAGCTGGCAAGTTTGGCGAACAGGTTATTTCAGGTTTTGACTTTTTCAGCAGTTTTCAATAGCAGGTTTTTGTAGGTTAGTGGTTGAGGGTGACGCCCAGTTAAACAGGGTGAATATTGTGTTTAACAAATTGACCATTTAAGATGATAATGAGTTCACTAGAGACATTGTGCAAAAGAAAGATGGAGGACAGAGTCTTTGTGGTACTTGGTTGACAAAGCCATTTGGGACAGTACTCTGCCATAAGTTTCATGACATTAGTGAGTCTGGTTTCCAGGGTGGACAAATCACTAGCTTGAGTAGCAAGGAGACTGTGATCAGCATAGATGAATTTCTGCAATCTGGTCGTTTATGTACTGATTAAAAGGGTTAGCATCAAGAGCCTGCACGGCTGTTGTCATGGCCTGAATGGACTCATTTGTGAGCCATGCTTGAAGCTTAACGGAGACTGCCATTCTCTCCATTGCAGACATTCCCGCACTTACCTGCTCCACCATTCCACTAATGCAGGAAGTGGACTCCTCCATCCTCTCCACTATTGTGGAGAATGTGCGTGGCACATCTTCCAGTACCTCACAATGGTGCAGCTGTACCTCGATCGTTCTTCTTCTCAACGATGGCCCCCAGGGTTCAGCATCTGCGTCCAGCTGAGCAGACCTTGGAGAGGAGTGCGCCCATCGACGCGGACTCTCCACAGCTGTCCCTGCTACCAGTGTTCACTTGTGAGTGGTGAATCACCAGGTGACAACCCAACTATCTGCCTAACAGGACCCACCAAAGTGTGAGTGGCTGGATGTCATGTGATGGTGCGCTCTCAGAGGAATGGAGCTCCTCTGAGGAATTGCCCTCTTCCATGGCGCCTGCCTCCTCATCAATCCATGAAGGCCCTGGAAGAGAACATAAAGCAATGTCAAGAATATCGCAGAAGTTAGTTTGCAATGAGCATCCTGAGATATGCAACAAGTCAATCATTGATAACATCAATTCATGATGTGTGTGACCGATGTTAAAGTTCTATCACCAGACGTTTGCGGGTTGCCAATTTTGCCATCTCCAACAGCCAGGCATTTCGCCACGCGGCTGAGCTCCAAGGCCTCCTCCTCCTCTGCCGCTTCAGGGGCACTATTAGTGGCCCCCCTCCAGTCCTACTCCTTTCCTGTGCATTTTGGTCTCTCTTCTCCTGCAAGGGGAGAAAGAACAGATGTGAGTGAGTGAGGGTGATGTGGTCACCCAATGGATGCTTTACTTTGGGTGAGGCTGCCCATGAAAGTGATGTATCAGAAGGTGACTACCAGCCAGAGTCATGATATTGCATCAGGATTGGGGTGGGTGGGATTGGTGGGTTCACAAATGAGGAGGCTAGGAATGATACCCAGACTTCAAGGGTTAAGTTATGAGGAGAGATTACACAAATTGGGGTTGTATTCTCTAGAGTTTCAAAGGTTAAGGGGTGATCTGATCGAAGTTTATAAGATATTAAGGGGAACAGATAGGGTGGATAGAGAGAAACTATTTCCGCTGGTTAGGGATTTTAGGAGCAGGGGGCACAGTCTAAAAATTAGAGCCAGACCTTTCAGGAGTGAGATTAGAAAACATTTCTACACACAAAGGGTGGTAGAAATTTGGAACTCTCTTCCGCAAATGGCAATTGATACTAGCTCAATTGCTAAATTTAAATCTGAGATAGATAGCTTTTTGGCAACCAAAGGTATTAAGGGATATGGGCCAAAGGCAGGTATATGGAGTTAGATCATAGATCAGCCATGATCTTATCAAATGACGGAGCAGGCACGAGGGGCTGAATGGCCTACTCCTCTTCCTATGTTCCTATGTTCCTATGCACAGAAAGTGAAGGTAAGTTGATAATGAGACTTAAGTGGGTGAGAGGAGTGATGTGATGGAGTAGGTTTGGCAAGACAGAGTGAGTGGGAGGGGTAATGAACACCATAGGATGTAGGTGAATCAGTAACTGTACTCACTTTTCCTGGTTAGATCATTAAAGCGCTTCCTGTACTGCACCTATGTCCTTGCGACGATGCTCCTGCTGCTCAGCTCCTCTGCCACCTTGAGCCAGGCCTTCTTGGTGGCAGAGGCGGGGTGCTTCCTCCTATCACCCGGGTACAGTATGTCCCTCCTGCTCCTCACACCGGCCAATACCAACTCAAGTGAGGAGTCAGTAAACCTAGATGCTGGTTTCGTCCTTTAACCTCCTCCTTACTCCCTCAAAATCCATGGTTTCAATGGCCCCCCGTCATTTGGGTGCTCAGTACGCCCAATGCACAGTTTGGAGATGCGAAACCCGGAAGTCACATTAAGAGCCTTCAATTGAATCATGATCGCTCAAGACACTGCACACAAAATATTCCTGGGGATCCCACAAGTGTATTCATCTCCCCGTGAGTTCCCACCAGTATGTTTAAATTTACCCCTAGATCTATTTCTCTAGCCTGGGGTTGCAGCTTCCAATATCAACAGTACCAATGGGTTTTGAGGCCCTTTCTACACTAAAAATCTCCATGTAGCCTCTAGAGATGTAAAGCGCACTGAAACAGCTATGTGATTCACCCACCGAGCCACAGCTTGGAACATAGCATATCGAGGGCTTTTTCCTTTAGGACTTGTTTAAAGTTTTCGGCCCCGATTTTAACTCCCCAGTTAAAATGGAGCGGGGAACTTACCCACTCCTTTCCCACCTTGATCTGCCCGCCTGCAATTTTAAGATGCTCCAAGTTAGATGGGTACTCTTTAAATATCCATGATGTGGAGATGACGGTGATGGACTGGGGTGGACAAATGTAAGGAGTCTTACAACACCAGGTTATAGTCCAACAGTTTTATTTGAAATCACAAGCTTTCGGAGATTATCTCCTTCGTCAGGTGACGAAGGAGGAAAGCTCCGAAAGCTTGTGATTTCAAATAAAACTGTTGGACTATAACCTGGTGTTGTAAGACTCCTTACATTTAAATATGCAGATCAGGCTCCAATGGCGTCGTCGGAGCCCTGCTATTTTAACTGGAAGCCTGAATGAGGGAGCAGTGGTGGCTTTCCCGCCAGGCCAAACTTGCTGGGAGCTGGATCAAGAGCCAGAAGAGGCCCAGGTAAGTAAGTTAAAATATTTTTTTTAGTTTTCTTGTGGGCCAGGAGAAATAGGTGTGCTCTTCCAGGACCCACAAGGAAACTGTGGGCTTCCCTTGCCCCAGGCTTCAACCCCCCCCCCCGCCCCGCAACCGATCGCAATCACGTCCAGAGCCCCCCACCAACCCCTCACTGCATACATGACTGCCAGGGACCATTCCCACGGGTCCCCAGCAGCAACCACCTGATCCTGCTCCTGCTCCCGCCCACTAGCCAGGCAGTGATTTCTGTCGGGTATGATTGGGAGTCGGGACCTGAATATGGAAATGAGGTCCGGGTGTCAAAATCTCTCCGGGCCTCGACATGCGAGCTTGTTGCTCGCACAGGCCCTTCGCACGTAAAGGAGCCTGTCCCGCGATAAAATCAGGGCCATCCTTTTTCCTTTGCCGAATACATTGATTCCTGCAGGAATCTGGTTCATTTAGTGACCATTGCCGCTTCTGAACCTAAGAGTTCTGAGGCTATCTGTAGCACCCCAATGCATCCTAGCTGAGATGAGTTAACTCAACAGGGATCAGGAATCGAAACTGGGATGTGCTGCTTTATATGGTTCAGTTTACACATTGCCTTTACCAATTTAGTTATTGGGGGAGTGTTTAATTTTGTCAAAAAAACTCTGGTGATAGATCATCATTAAAAAAAAAGTCGGTGGACATTCCAGTTGTTATTAGACTTTGATAAAATATTTCCTCCTCAATTTGATAGAATATGAACTGGGCCACCATAGCCCTAGGGTGACCCGCAGAAGCTGTTCTGGGGGGCAGGGTATGATGTGCGCTGTCTAGAAATAGTTCAGATAGCCTCTGATCAAAAGTCCCTGATATCAGCTTAGTGATAGAAGGCACCACAGAGTTGTCTTTATCACCTTCCAGGTGCGAAGAGCAGCTATAAAGTTTGATCTAAATTCAAGGGCAGATCTAAAATTTCAAATATTATTTCTCTGAAACCTGTTCTCTAAATCAACAACTCTTTCCGAAAAGAATTTTCCCAGTGCAGCAAGTAAGCTGCTTCCTCTTTGAAATAGGTAATATATCTACCCATATCATCCCTCTACCTCCCTCTTGGCAGACTTTTTATCTTCTCTGCAATTTTCTCCCTTCCTCTCCTCTCCTGAAGGGACCGATCGTTTAATTGAGGTACTTCTCCGTGGGTGCTGCCTGGTACTTTGATCAAGAAATTTATATTCGCACGTGATCCTTGACATTGAATTTTATCTGGATCACATCCTCTCCTAGCATCCGCACACTCGCTGATTTTTTTTTATCCCATCCCTAACCCAGGGACAGAGGCCAATTGTAACACTCCTGTCACTTCCCTAGCTGAGACCAGCTAGCTCAGCAAAGATGAGGAATTGAACTATTAACTCCCAGTAGGCAGCGCTGCTCATTTTAAGGATGGCTGACTAAGTCTGTTTTTTTTGTGCCCTGCAGTATACCATCACAGAATATAAAAGTGAGTGCAAATTAGGCTAAAATAAGTCACAAGAATAGACAATGACGATCCAGGTGAATTATGGCGTAGCTGGCAGGTAACCACAACTAGAAGTCTGTTGTGTTTCCTTGCTTTTCCACTGAGCTTCTAACCTCTTCTCTCTCTCCTGTTTTCTTTTTCTTGTTTTCTTCTTGATTTCTTTCTCTTCGAACTCTTTTTTTTCTTTTTGCTCCTCCCATACCTCTCTCTTCACTTTTGCATTTTAATTTGACCTTCTCTCCAACTTTCTCTTTCGTCTTGCACCTTTTCTTCTTTTTTTTGCTTTTTCACTTACTTTTACCTTCATTGGGATGATTGTGTCGTCATGTAGGGAAGCTCTGGGAGTGGGGAAGAAGGCTCTAAGAATACTGAGGGAAGCAAGTGCTGGGGCAAGTGATTTAAAAAAGAAACCTTTGAGAGACTTGCATGTTACAGAGGCACTTCTGAGAGATTATTCTTTTACTTCACTGCTTTCTGTCCTCTTCCTTCTGGTAGTGGTGAAAGAATGTAGCTTTCTATTGCAGTGAAAGTTCAGCAATTCCTAAGCCTGACTTGGAAAGTAACAGCAGGCCAAATTCATTTTGAGGCCAACTCCCTAAATTTTGAAGATCATTCACATCTTTTAATATATGTATATATACACTTATCTCGTTTCTTACTTTACTGTCCAAAGCTTCTAGGGCCTAAGTATCCAGAAAATATGATAGTACCTTACATCTTTGGCACTTAGCCAAGCCTTCACCCTAATGGTGTGGTTCTCAAATGGGAATTTCTGTTCTTACGATGAGTTTTGTGGCACACATTGTTAAAACTAACTCAATCTCCCCTATTAATTCCCTTAATATTTTCTCCAGCTTTTCAAAAAACACTTTGACCAAGTTTAAGGAGTGATAGGTGACTTGCACACAGCTAGGTAATTGCTCGCACAAGCAATCCTCACAGTTTAGCCTCCTTGTGAACTTTAATTAGCTCAAGCAATTATATAGGGCTAAATCCCTTATCAAATTCCGCTGTTAATCAATCCCCTTTGGGTGCCTTTCCAGAGGGAATGATTTGGAGCTTTTAATTTGGTGAGTGTCAGTGCTTTCTCTGGACTAACCTTATTACCTTTTATTATCCTATAGAATCCTTCTATCATTTTATACACATGAATTAGATCACCCCTCAACCTCCTAAACTCAAGGGAATACAACCTACATAATAGGGTGGATTTTCCACCAATTGTGCATAATGGGCATGTGAGGGACAAGAAATCAAGCAGGCATTCAGGTTATCAGACCCACACTCATTTCATAATGTGTGGTATTATCCAATCAGCCTAAAGTTTTCTCACACAAAATGCCTATCAATTTCAGGTAAAGTAGTTTCAAGTGAGGCCTCCAGGACTTTTCCAGTTTTCACACTGGGAATGTGTGCTCATCCTTTCTATCAAATGGGCAATAAAGGTTAGTAATGTTTTGGTCTTTCAGAAAGTGATTATTTAAAGCAGAACTGTTGGAGTTTTAATTGCTGCAACCTAAATTCAGAAATGGAAATTGCATTGAGTTCTCCCAGTTTGAATTCATTGGAGATGGATGGAGATGAAAAAAGGAGGGATGTGAGTCAGAATGTCGTTGCACCAGAAATGGACTGCCCATACCCGCTCCCCCATCCATGGAGCCAAGTGTGAGAGACCCAGGCATGCCAACTTGTGAATGTCAGAGAAGAAGTACCCTTAAAGACTCCACTTCATGAGGAAGACAGTGAGTGAGTTGTACTGTTTGCTGAATCTGAATTGCAGACAATGTTGACGAGAAAGATGGCATTGCCAGTGACAGTGACAGTGAACAGCAATGTAACCCTGACCATTTATGTCTCTTGCTTCCTCCAAGCTACCTGAGGAAGTATACAGTCAATCCGCTGTGAATAGATGCATTTAGCAGTTCACTAATGCTTTATTCACCAGACATAAAGGCCTCAATATTAACTCCCCTCACAACAGGCGGAAGAGGGTCGGCGGGGTTAAAAAGTGAAATGCGCGGAACGTAGCCCCAACCTGCCGCTTACACGCCCCCAAGGCGGGACACTTATTGACATATTTAAATACAGCTCCTACAATGCAATTGGAAGCCCAATTTAAAATTAACTGCTGCTGCACGGGTTTCCCAGGAATTGGGAAACTTGGCAGTGAAAAGGAGGCTGGAGCTGTTGGCCCACCAAGGTAAGTGGCTTTTTTAGCACTCCATGTGGGCCAGGAGGAGCTGGAGTGCTCCCCCCAGGCTCCTCAAGGAAGCCTTCAGCTCCCCCCAGCCCCGATCGCAGGCCTCCCCTTCTTCCAGCTCCGATCACCAGCCTCCCCGCAGCCCACCCAATTGCAGGCCTGCCCCCCCCTCCCAATTGCTGACTCCCCCCACTCCTGAATGCCAACTTTGTTCCCCCCCCCTCGCCAGATCACCAGCTCCCAACCTTCCAATTGCTGACCACCCCCACCCTTCCCAATTACCGACCTCCCCCACACCGATTGCCAGGGACTATCCCCAAGGGCCCATGGCTGCGGCCTCTTGGTGCTAGTGTTCTCTCCAGCCCACCGGCCAGGCTGCCCATTTGGCCGGCTGCTGAGCAGGAGGGGGAGCTACAAGATGTTAATGAGGTCCCACCGTTAAGATCGGTAGTTCCATCATGTTCCCGGCCTTGCCGGTTCTTCGGCCGTTTTCGGCCTCACACGGACCTGCTCTGTCTCCTGTTAAATATCGGGGCTAAAATTTTTCCCGAAGGAAAACTAACGATGAATGAGAGGACACAGCAGATCTTCCACACTGCAGGATTCCCCAAAGTCTTGGGCATTGTTATCAATGAAATGCAATGACATTCTTTGTGGGAAGTAGGTCCCAGATATATTGGGCTCAATTTTAAAACCGAGCTGGGAAGGCGATGGGAGGGTCAAATTGAGGTTGGGGAAACCCATCAATACGGGTTCCCTGGATGTCCTTACGATTTTGACGTTAAGTCTTTTATTTTTTTTTTGTCAATTTCCTGTCCGACTGACCGGCCTGATTGAGAGGCTGGTCTCAAATGGATGGGAGACCAGCCGGGGAGAGGACGTGTTCAAGTAAGTCTGCAGGTAAGTCTTTGTTGTATGATTGGGGGGGAAATGTGGAAGGGGGGTGCATAGGTGGGCACGGGGACATGGTTGGCACGGGGGTCGTGAGTCATGGGGGATAGGATTGGGGGTCAGTCACGGGGGCAGGGGTGTCGGGATCAAGAGTCATCATGGGGGTCCGCGATCGTTGAGGAGGAGGATCGGGGTCAGGGGTGGGAGGATCGGGGTGGGGGAGAGGATCGGGGTGGGGGAGAGGATCAGGGTCGGGGGTCGGAGGGGGAGGATCGGGGTCGGGGAAGATCGGGGTCGGGGGAGGATCGAGGTCAGGGGTCGGGGGATCGGGGTTGGAGGTCGGAGAGGGAGACTCGGGGTCGGGGGAAGGATCAGGGTCGGTGGTCCGCCATCGGGGGTCGGGTGTCGTCGATGGGGAGGTCTGCAATCGTTAGGGGGTCGGTGCAGGTAGGCTTGTTGGTCCTGGGGGAAGCACTCCTGCTCCTCTGGGCCCACAAGCAGTGCCTTTATAGGCACCTATCTGTTATTCTCGGGCCTTCTCGCCTCCTTTCACGAGGCATAAACAGAAGGCTCGGGAATCCCAGCCCCCTGGGGTTGAAATCGGGAATTTGAGAAAAATGGAAGCCTGACGGTTTTAAGGCCCGATCTGCCTCCTCGGAGCGGGTTGGTCACCCGCCCATCTTCCCGCCCCGGTGAAAACTGGAAATGGGCGGGTTGGAGGTAGTTTATGGGCGGGTCTGAAATGTTGGCAATTTTCAATGTCCCCCGCGCCCCCAACCCACCTGTTTTTTACTTTGAAAATTAAGCCCATTAAGTTTTAGCTGGTCAACATCCAGGATTCATCATTTTTAAAAGTTAACACTGAAATGTATAAATGCTTGTCTGCAGTAGTACATCACTATTCATTGTGAGTAACTTTTTAAAGATGCCTATCGAAGACACGGTCGCATATTAGAGCATAAAATGAGATTACCTTCCACCAAGCAGCCTCTATTTACTCTAAAACTTGGAGACAATGCTATTGGTATATGCCCAACTGGTTCAGACAAGACAATGAAATGACCAGCAACATCCAACTAAGCAAATTTACATATCTCAGTTGCTTCTGTATAACATGTATGTAATTTGCAGGCACCAGCTAAATAAAAAAATGTTCTCCCTGTTAGATTTTGTGTGGGCATCTTGAATATTATGTCCTATATAATGATACTCAGTTGCTGGCTATTAAAGGACGTTCTGATACAGCCTTTTATCCTATTGGCATTTTTTCAGTTGCCGCTTGGAAATATTTCAGATAGGAGTCAAGCACCAGTTTCTAAATGTACTGAAGTGATGACAGCAACATTCATTGCAGTCACTTAAAGCTGACTGTGAGCCCATCATCCATCAACTGTTCCTCTCCTTCACCAGTTTACCAACTTTACTGATACCAGATATTTATTTCCAGAATTTTTAAATTGAATTGAACTTCTCAAACTGCCATGGTGGGATTTGAACTCACGTTCTTCTGGATTACTATTCCAGTATTAGCCACTACACTACTGTACCTGGTAATGCAAACATCTCTCTTTTATAATAGCATATTAACTACAAATTATTTGAATTTAGCTTCTTCAAGCTTGTCCATCAGGAAAATTCATACATATCAATACTGAACTTGCATTGTCTTAAGTAGGTATAAGTAGCATGTATAACATGTCATGTGCTATACTGAATTTCTTTGGCCACTGTGAATGAAATGTATGTAGTATTGCGTTGGTTTGGGGTGATTACATGCCTGGATGATACAACAACAAAAAAACTTACAGAAGCGTAATGTATATTTTATACTAGAGTGCGAGAGAGAAAATGACAATCACAAAGATAAATGATGAATATATAGGAGGGATTAGAAAGCTCTAATCTAATTGAGAGGTCCAGAAGACATTGAACTGAGAGAGCCAGGCTGAGGTGGTTTACAATCATCACCTGAACCCCTGAGATTAGATTACAGCTTTGAAATCATTCTTTTCTATTATTTCTATCATGTCGTATTTCAATTTTAGGTGGAGATCGTATTCTGTTACTTGTCAGCTGATGTACGATAGTAGATGCCAGTACAGATACCAGCTGACAGTGAGCTCTATGTCCTTGATAACGTCCTCTTCAAAAGGGATAGTGATTATAAGACTATTACCTTTAGCTTTATCAAGAAATAGTTGATTCCTGTGAAATTCGATGTCCAGCATACACTGTAAGAGTTTTCACTGTGGGATATTAATCACTTTCTGCAATGATTTGTCATTGCCCTTGTTTTTATTTTCTTCAGCTGTAATTCTTTTTGCACCTGTCACCAGTATGCAGTTGCCTCAAAATACTGAAAGCATGTAGCGTTATTCAAATGGCACCAGCATGGACAGCTGATATATTGTACGCATTACAAAGATTTTGCTACAAATGTCAGTGGGTGGGGAAGTAATTGTAATCAGACGCTTATTTAAATTACTAAAATGATATCTAACTACAGTTATAGTTGTCTGTTTGTTAATTAATGGTTGCATTAATAGCACAGATGTAGACTGTTGTTAAAGTAAAAGTATTTTGTATTATAAGCTTATGGACTATAACATTTATATCAATGGGTAAAGTCAATAACCTATAAACGAACAGCCAACTACTCACTAGGTTTGAAAAAATACCCATACAGTAATTTAAATTCAAAATGATATATTGTATGCTTGTCATCCTCTCAACTAACTGTTTCAACAAGAAAGTGCAACATAAATTGCCTTTATTGACTTGTAGCTAAGGCAGAATGGCCCTCTGAATACAACAGGAAAAGATAAATTGGAGTAACTCTTTAAGCATGCACTCATTTCACTATAGTAGATTGTACACTACGGTATACAATCAGACCAGTTATATAGGTAGTCAGTGACATCAGTGATCATGGGAGATGACAGCCCAAGGTATGGATGACGTGTTAGTCACTGAATATAAAAAAAGGAATCAAAGCTGGGACAGTCTAATGAATTAATGCATTAAGAAATGTGCATTTAACTCCTTTTAATATACAGCAGTATCATTTGAAAAGAAATTACTTCTGATTGTTCTATAACTGAAAATGATCTACATGCAAATTACTGTTTCAGCTTGTAATTGGAGAGACGCAAATGAAAGAAAGCTATTAAAATTTAAAACAGTATAAAGGGAATTAATCCATACTGAACTCTGGCTTCAACTGCTTATTTTACACTATGTGGGAAAAGATAATATTTTAAAAGTTTACTATGTTTACGCATACTCAAGAATAGTCACAATTATTCATTAGATTCTGCGTATTTAATCGAATCAGCTACATATTATGTTAAAGGTTTATTTAAAAACAAATTTAAATTAATTCTGTACATTACTCTTGTTAAATCAAGGGTAGATCTTATTGATTCTGTAATTATTTAAGATAGTGATTATTTAGGGTTTGGATCCCATATGTTACTGCAATACCATTCTCTATCTTGTTTGTGATTACTGTGGCTTTTTCCATTAATATTCCCATTGATATTCCTGAAGAGGCTTACTATTTTAATCAGTGGTATTGAGTGATATAATCATGTACATTCCATTGCTTAAAGGAATGTATTTAAATCCATTTCTCCCTGCTGCATTGAGATGGCCATTCCGTTGAGGCTGCAAGACAGAAATAGCAATTTAATTTGCTACTGCTCCTTTTTGTGTTGGAACTCTAATAGGGTAGTTGTATTACACAGTTTGGGCTTTACCTCAATGCAAACTGTGTGGTGTAATTTAGATGTGAAGTCTCCTGATTCCCCTTCCAGCATGAAGTGTGAGACCACTTCCAGGAGGGAGTCTCGCAGGATTCCAGCTTCACACGTGCTGCAGTGGAGCTGACAGGACAGTTGGCTGTTTGGTAAAATTTAGATGAACCTGTGCATGTCCGTGCTTTTTTCCCTTTCCAGAGAGTGACATGGAGTTGGCTGTAATACTCAGGTGTGCTAACCCCATATAGCTCTTAACAAGTAATAGTCTCTAACTGGCACCGATAGTGTAACAGTACCTTTAGTTGAGAGGGGTGGGCAGTGTGAGAAAATGCTCTTAGTTACTTTTGGAGGAGGAGTAACTATTGTGCATAAATGACATGAACAGGAAGCGTTGATTTAACAAATTGACATAATATATTGGTGTAAATCAAAAATGGAGATGGAAAATTAAAAATGGATTAATCTAAAATCTAAGACAATGAATGAAATTGACTAGCTCAAAGGTCACTGTAACAGACAGAGGCAGTCATTAAATTAGGGCAGGATGCTCAGAAACACAATTCTGCCTTGACTTATCAATTTAAGAAATATCTATTCTTTCTCCTTTTCAGGGAGCCAGGTTTATATGGAATTGACCAGGGTAACTTCTTAAATCTTTCTTCCAACCTAGACAGTGTTAGCAAGTAAATGCGAGAAGGTGTAAGAAGGGACACAGTGATGTCATTGAAAGAATACGTTTACGTGTCTATACTGACAGCTGAGGCAAAAATGTCAGCCAAGAAATGATTTGGATTTCAAATCTTCACTAACTCCATTTGTTTTATATAACTGAAAAGAGAGAGGATTGGTATGGACTGTTGGCAATAGGCTGATGGTGTTCAGTGTTTAGGTGGACAGGCTGTGGGCAAGTTATAAAAAATGAATATATATAAGTGGAGAAAGTTTGAGGAGATGCTTGATCCATAATGAAATAGTGAAGGAAGATAGGACTGAATTAAAGAATCAATGGATTGAACACCTGAAGAAAATGACAAATATTACACAATGAGGAGAATGCAATGAAATGTTGGGTGCAGATATTGAAGAAGGAGGGTCAGAAAGAGGTTTAGTTAAGGCTGCATATATGTCAATCTGAAAACTAATTAAAGATAACTAACAGCTTCAAAAAAGTTGATACAGCCTTTAAAAAACTGGCAAATCAAAGACAGCCCTGAAAATGAGCTTAAATATAACCTGTAGGTCCCACATTTTGTCTCCCTCCTGCACGGGCTTAGGTCAAGTGGAGCGCGCCCAAAGTGTCATCTGCTTAACGTGACACTGAGCTTGCCTGTATTTCCAAGTTCATTCCATTAACATTGGTCTGACAATCCCCAGATGCAGGCTTGCCGCTTGGCAGGTACCAGTACCCAGAATTGGGACCTGAAATCCAGCCCCGCTTCTCCATCCAGACTATACCCTAGGATGTAGAGTGCAATCCCACAATGCAGACAGCCCAATCCTCAACCTGGCACTCACCCGCACCCTCAACGCTGGTACCCACTCGCCACCTGGACTTGCTTCTCCCACACATGTCCTCACCAGACACACAGCCTACCTTGTTCTCAGCCTGTGAGCGATGTTTCAGAAGATTCTCTTGTGTATGTCTGTGTATTGTGTCTATCTACCTATCTAAAAAGTCTTGTTTATGTGTACACTTCCTGTCTAACTTCCTGTTGTCATGATTTTTGGTTGCCATCTTATCTATACACAAAAATTTACATTCTTCACCCAACCGTGGATATCGCCACAGGGAATTTATTAGTTGATATAGTTTTTCCACGGTAAAGGTCAACGTTTGTAAACTGATTACTGTAGACTTGAACTCATTTCTCTCTGTCCCTTTTTTCTCATAGTTTGGTGCAAGGTAAGGGTAGAATGCTTTACAATTCTAGTTGCTGGGTATCAGATTTCCGGTTCCAATAATTGGATTAGAGAAGCATAAAAGAGAAAAAAAGAGTAAGAATGACAATGAAACAGAGAAACGAGTCCCTTAAAAAATGAAATGAGAGATATATCATAATTAAAATATTAAGCTGTGAGTAATTTTCATTTAATAATATTTGTACTACTCATTTACTTTTCTTGAGATGATTTTACTTCCTCCCTCTTTACATGTGGAAGCTGTTTGCTGTGTTTTGTTGCAGCTCTTGCAAAATAAAAGCCTGAATTTGATTTTAAATTGTGTTCAGTCTTTTTAGGCTCATGACCCAGGCACCAGCCCATCCCCTTAGTCCTCACCCCAGCGCTCCATGTCTGCTCCCACTCACAGGCCTAAGGATGCTTGCAGCCTGCTTCCTACTGTTTTGCCACTCCGAGCATTGCTCCCCACTGATAATTATTTTAAAATTCTGCTGTAATGCAAAGGCAGGCCTGAGCCAGGGGATAGAGTGGAGCACAGCACAGCAGAGGTACTAGGTCCAGAAGAGAACAGAGAAGCCGGGTCTTCAGAAAAGAAAGGCTGAGAACTCTCAAAGCAGACGAGCAGGGCTAGGAGTAGGCAAAGTGAAAGAGAGGCTGTCATTATTGACACAAGATTACTCCAGTGAACACAACCTCCCACGAGAACAGAACAGGTCAATTGCACGTCTGGAAGAGGAAATGAACTCCATATTTAAAATGGATAACTAGCTGTGCAGGGGAGGCAGAACATATACTCGGCTGATTCCACTCATGAATGAATATGCGGTGCTGATGATGAACTATCTTTCCCTTTAATGGCTCCTGACAAGGATACTAAAGCTGTTTGTGATAATGCAGCTGGTCCTCGGGACCGAACCTCGACATGAGAATAAAATCAAACATTTAGCGAATTGCATTGCACTTTATTTGAAGGTAAACAGATTTGCCTCTGTGACCCCTGCAATTGTCTCTGTCTGGTTTCTGTGTCCCACTGCAACAAACCATAGTGTTCCCTACAGGTGTCAGGACAGGAAACGGCTAATGTAGTAATTACTCAAAATGTACAAACAAGATGAGGACGTTATGCCAATCTGTTAGCTCTCTGTTTCTCTGAGACACTAATGCCTCATTAGCTGCAGAGTTGGGGATACAAAAGAACAAAGTGGGAATAGAAGCATGTCAAATCCACAGGTAACAAATCCACAGGGCACAAACACAAATTAAACTCCCACATCATAGGTTGGGTAGCCAGCATCCTGCTGACAAGTTCCTTTGGAAACTGCGAAACTAATCAGACTTTCCTAACTATTTCACAAACTTTACATCAATATTTCCATGTACAAAGCGAAGTGTAAATCAATGTGTAATTGCATTTAGCAGTGTTCAGAGCAATGCTGCAAACCTATCTCCCCAAACTGAAAAAACAAAAGGTCACCAGACAACAGGGTTGAAGCCAATAACATTAATGTAATAGTATGCTCAATGATAAGGCTTGTTGCTTGAATTTCAGAACGAAACACAGTAAACAGACAAAAACATTCAGAATAATTCATTAAACATCCTCCTAGGACACGATGGTTCTAATGTTAAGGACTCACATTAATTCCCATTGCTGCATATCATCATTGGCTTTTTTGGGATAGCTGGTTGCAGTCACAGCAGTATTAGAACATGCTAATATTAGCTTGCATGCTCTTATCAAACCATATTGGAGATTCCCTGCTGACAATAAAAGCAGTGAAAGGCCAATTTCAACAACGAGGAAAACAAACTGTAGGCCAATTATCCGGTAAGAATTTTTTGTTTTATAACCCCGATAAAAAAAATCAGGTATTATAGAACCATAGAATCATAGAAAGGTTCCAGCACGGAAGGAGGCCATTCAGCCCATCAAGTCTGCACCGGCTCTTTGCAAGAGCAATCTAGCAAGTCTCACTCCCCCCGTGTGAAAAGGTATTTTCTTAAAAACCCTGGGCTGAATTTTCCAGACTGCCGCCAGGTGGATGCAGTGCATCGGGGCCCCAAAAATCGCGGGGTACGACTTACCACCCCGTTTCCATTGACATTGCTGTTGGCAACATTTTCCCTTGTCCTTTGGTTAGGTGGCCTGGGCTGCTGCCTTAACACGACAGTAGACCAGCAATGATATTCGAATCGGGGTCCTATGATGCGATTAGTACCCCAATGCAATTTTTGGGGGCCAAAACGGAAGTATGGCAAAAGGGTGGGCCCGACCAGCAATCCTTGGCGTTGAAGGCTGGAGTCGGCATTTAGCAGTGGTATTTAAAGCGACAAGCAGCTGCAGAGATAACTGGTCAGTACTTTTACCCATGTTGAGATTTCAGTGCTGTGAAAGGATTTGCAGTTTGAGTAGTGACTACCACATTGAGGTTTCATACAATCATAGAATCATGGAAAGATTACAGCACGGAGGGAAGCCATTTGGCCCATCGAGTCCATGCCGGCTCTATGCAAGAGCAATCCAGCCAGTCCCACTCCCCTGCCCTATTCCAGTAGACCTTCAATTTTTTTTAACTTTCAAGTATTTATCCAGTTCCATTTTGAAGGCCATGATTGAATCTGTCTCCACCACCCCTTCAGGCAGTGCATTCCAGATCCTAACCACTCGCTGTGTAAAAAAGCTTTTCCTCGTGTCACCTTTGTTTCTTTTGCCAATCACCTTAAATTGATGTGCTCTGGTTCTTGACCCTCCCGCCAATGGGAACAGTTTCTCTCTATCTGCTCTGTCTGGACCCTTCATGATTTTGAATACCTGTATCAAATCTCCTCTCAACCTTTTCTGTTCCAAGGAGAACAACCCCAATTCTTGACAATTCTTGTCAGAATTCGTTCTTTGCCTTCAGGGAGGCTGAGTAAGGAGAGGACAAATATGAGTCATTCTAGTAACCCAATTGTGGACAGAAGAGGAGGAGGTGGAAGAGGAATAAGAGGATCAGGAGCACCAATAGCAGGAGCAACAAGGAATGCATGCTGGAGCTGCAGCAGGTCCAGTCAGACCACCACATAGGAGGAGAATGTGTGCAGGCGACCTGACTCTCCACACAGGCTCAACTGACTCAGAATCAGTTATCAGGAGCTCACTGAGGAGCAATGTGTAAGGAGGCTCACGTTCTACCGACAGACGGTATCAGGCTTCTGAATCCTGGAGGAGAAGCTGCAGCCTTCTCTACCATCTGGTCACTCTCTGCCAGTGGCAGTCAAAGTGAATAGGAAGAGGTTCCACTCTCTCAATGACCTTTGTCTAAGAATCTTGCCAGTGTGCGCTTGGTAACCTGGGAGCAGTCATGATGGGCATTCCAAATTCTCTGCAGTTATTGAGCAAGAACAGCAGGTCCAAGGATGGCTAATAGGGGACAAGGGCTACCCATGATTGCCATAGCTGATGACACCCATTCAACACCCACGAACCCCAGCTGAAAGGCGATACAATGATAACCATGTGAAGACCAGGGCAGGCCATTGGTGTGCTGAAAAAGCGTTTCAGGTTCCCAGATAAATCTGAGATTTCTTCTGTACCGGTCCCATTGCGACTCCCATATTGTCGTTATCTGCTACATCCTGCATAATTTTGCCTTGTAAGAGGAGGGCTAGACATTGAGGCAGCAGCAACTGAGGAGGAGTCTGCATTGGAGGAAGAAGAGGCTCAGGAACAAGAGGATGCAGGAGAAGCTGCAGCAAGACCTGTACATCAAGCAGCCAAGGCAGTTAGGCAGCAGCTCAGAGACCAGCATTTGCAATAAAAGTAAAATCAGAACCAACTCCTGCACATCGGCCCTGAATTTACATTCCTTCAATACCAATGCATCTTAACCCTCCACATTGCAAGAAAAAACAAACAGATTCTGAACGTCATTTGCACAGTTGCTACTTGCCATTGACATCTGAACCCCTCAGTGTATCCCTTGGAACAGAAAAATTTGCACCATTCAGCTGTTATAATTTTTAATGCCTTCACAGAGTGACGTGACGAAACAATTTCACCCTGGTGTTACCCCATCTTGCTCTTCTTCAATGTTCTCTTACTTATTCAAGTGCTATTATGAGATTCGCACCCAATGGCTTCAGCAGGCCTGGTGAAAGACAGCTTATGCTTATGGTCAGTGACCTCTAGCAGCTTGGGCCCTTGACGGGTAAGCTGGAGACTGTGACGTCTTGGCTGGTGCCAAGGCAGTCTGCTTCAGCTGCCTCTCATGCACCAGGGTGGTCACTGGTTCAGTGAGTGATGTGGGAACAGACACACTGTCATCCCGAGAGAGGGAAACATATGCTACTCCCATTGAGCCAATGCCACTCTCATTGTCCTGTAGGACCTCACTCCTATTGATCTATGGGAGAGCA
The DNA here is from genome assembly GCF_035084215.1 of Heptranchias perlo. Classification (NCBI taxonomy): domain Eukaryota; kingdom Metazoa; phylum Chordata; class Chondrichthyes; order Hexanchiformes; family Hexanchidae; genus Heptranchias; species Heptranchias perlo. The sequence continues at coordinate 109,791,500 of NC_090327.1, forward strand.
TACTGTAAGTTTTTTTTCATTCGTTCACGGCATGTGGGCGTCGTTGGCAACGCCAGCATTTATTGCCCATCCCTAATTGCCCTTGAGAAGGTGGTGGTGAGCCGCCTTCTTGAACCGCTGCAGTCAGTGTGGTGACGGTTCTCCCACAGTTCTGTTAGGAAGGGAGTTCCAGGATTTTGACCCAGCGACGATGAAGGAATGGCGATATATTTCCAAGTCAGGATGGTGTATGACTTGGAAGGGAACGTGCAGGTAGTGTTGTTCTCATGTGCCTGCTGCCCTTGTCCTTCTAGGTAGTAGAGGTCGCTGGTTTGGGAGGTGCTGTCGAAGAAGCCTTAGCGAGTTGCTGCAGTGCATCCTGTGGATGGTACACACTGCAGCAACGGTGCGCCGGTGGTGAAGGGAGTGAATGTTTAGGGTGGTGGATGGGGTGCCAATCAAGCGGGCTGCATTGTCCTGGATGGTGTCGAGCTGCACTCATCCAGGCAAGTGGAGAGAATTCAATCACACTCCTGACTTGTGCTTTGCAGATGGTGGAAAGGCTTTGGGGAGTCAGGAGGTGAGTCACTCGCCGCAGAATACCCAGCATCTGACCTGCTCTTGTAGCCACAGTATTTATATGGCTGCTCCAGTTAAGTTTCTGGTCAATGGTGAGCCCCAGGATGTTGATGGTGGGGGATTCGGCAATGGTAATGCCGTTGAATGTCAAGGGGAGGTGGTTAGACTCTCAATTGCTGGAGATGGTCATTGCCTGGCACTTGTCTAGCGCGAATGTTACTTGCCACTTATCAGCCCAAGCCTGGATGTTGTCCAGGTCTTGCTGCACGCGGGCATGGACTGCTTCATTATTTGAGGGGTTGCGAATGGAACTGAACACTGTGCAATCATCAGCGAACATCCCCATTTCTGACCTTATGATGGAAGGAAGGTCATTGATGAAGCAGCTGAAGATGGTTGGGCCTAGGACACTGCCCTGAGGAACTCCTGCAGCAATGCCCTGGGGCTGAGATGATTGGCCTCCAACAACCACTACCATCTTCCTTTGTGCTAGATATGACTCCAGCCACTGGAGAGTTTCCCCCCTGATTCCCATTGACTTCAATTTTACTAGGGCTCCTTGGTGCCACACTTGGTCAAATGCTGCCTTGACGTCAAGGGCAGTCACTCTCACCTCACCTCTGGAATTCAGCTCTTTTGTCCATGTTTGAACCAAGGCTGTAATGAGGTCTGGAGCTGAGTGGTCCTGGCGGAACCCAAACTGAGCATCGGTGAGCAGGTTATTGGTGAGTAAGTGCTGCTTGATAGCACTGTCGACGTCACCTTCCATCACTTTGCTGATAATTGAGAGTAGACTGATGTGGCGGTAATTGACCGGATTGGATTTGTCCTGCTTTTTGTGGACAGGACATACCTGGGCAATTTTCCACATTGTCAGGTAGATGCCAGTGTTGTTGCTGTACTGGAACAGTTTGGCTGGAGGCGCAGCTAGTTCTGAAGCACAAGTCTTCAGCGCTACAGCTGGGATGTTGTCGGGGCCCATAGCCTTTGCTGTATCCAGTGCACTCAGCCGTTTCTTGATATCACGTGGAGTGAATTGAATTGGCTGAAGACTGGCTTCTGTGATGGTGGGGATATCGGGAGGAGGCTGAGATGGATCATCCACTCGGCACGTCTGGCTCAAGATGGTTCCAAACGCTTCAGCCTTGTCTTTTGCACTCACGTGCTGGACTCCGCCATCATTGAGGATGGGGATGTTTGCAGAGCCTCCTCCTCCCGTTAGTTGTTTAATTGTCTACCACCATTCACGACTGGATGTGGCAGGACTGCAGAGCTTCGATCTGATCCATTGGTTGTGGAATCGCTTAGCTCTGTCTATAGCATGTTGCTTCCGCTGTTTAACATGCATGTAGTCCTGAGTTGTAGCTTCACCAGGTTGGCACCACATTTTTAGGTACACCTCATTAAACTAGGGTTGATCCCCTGGCTTGTTGGCAATGGTAGAGTGAGGAATATGCCGGGCCATAAGGTTACAGATTGCACTGGAATACAATTCTGCTGCTGCTGATGGCCCACAGTGCCTCGTGGATGCCCAGTTTTGAGCTGCTAGATCTGTTCTGAATCTATCCCATTTAGCACGGTGGTAGTGCCACACAACACGTTGGATGGTGCCCTCAGTGCGAAGACGGGACTTCGTCTCCACGAGACTGCTGTTCAGCTGTGGGAGGCTTCTTTATCTAGAAAGCGTGCCAAGAGGGAGAAGCAGCAAGTTTGGAGAAGGTTTGGGGAGATGGTCTTGTGCAAGAGAGTAGCTGCAGTGAGAAAAGGTGAAAGCAATTAGCAGAAGTGTGAAAGGCCTTCGAGTTGTGAGCAGGTGAACCCAGGCAGTTATTTATGAATGTTGTGAGGCTATGAGTGAGCAACTGAGTGTCCTTAAGGAGAAGGAGAGCTGCTGCCATGACCTGCTGTGATTGGAGAAGAAGCATGCAGAGTGTGGGGGGGAAGAAGAGTGAAGTGTGCATGAGGGGGGGTGAGGTGCCAAAAAAACTGCTTTTGAAAGGTGTGACTCATATAAATGGAGACAGGAAGATCTGCATCTAACCCTCTCTGTCCTGGTCAGTTCATTGAACCTCTTCCTACACTGAAGCCATGTCCTCTGGGGTAATGCTGCAGGCGTTCGCTATCTCAGCAACCCCCTTCCAGGTCTGCAGCTATGTGTGTTTTGGCACTCTGATGCCGTCCTTTAGGAAGCCGACCTGTCACTTACCTCTCACCTGCTCCACCGTTGCCTTCACCATGATGTCACTAGAACGTGGAGCACTTGGCCTTGACATTCTGCAGATGCTGCAGGCACTTGGAGAAACAGCAGGACATGCTCATCTCAGGGCCACAGAACAAACAGCTAATGTTCAAAAAAAAAATCACACAATACAACAACCACAACTTACTCTTCTGAGGGCCACATGAAAGAATTGTACTGAAATCGCTTCCCGTCAGCAGGCAACATTTGTGTGAGGGTGACTTGACACCACTCTTTAAGAAAAGCAAAATACTGCGGATGCTGGAAATCTGGAATAAAAACAGAAAATGCTGGAAATACTCAGCAGGTCAGGCAGCATCTGCGGAGAGAGAAACAGAGTTAATGTTTCAGGTCGAAGACCTATCGCCAGAACTGGAAGATGTTGAAGATTTAACAGTTTTGAAGCAAGTACAGAGCCAGGGAAATGGCGGGGGGAGGAGGGGAGGGGAGGGGAGGAAAGAGCAAAAGGGAAGGTCTCTGATAGAGCGGAGGGCACGAGTGATTACAACTTGCACCATCATCCGTTTTGTCATTTAGTCACTCCTGCCCTCCACCGTATCTGACGAAAGGTCATCGACCTGAAACGTTAACTCTGTTTCTTTCTCCACAGGTGTTGCCTGACTTGCTGAGTATTTCCAGCATTTTCTGTTTTTATTCCACTCTTGAAGAAGTGCATACACTGTTTAAATACCAGAGGTGTCAAGTGGAAATCCCACCTCCCAATTGGGTGGAGTGAGTGCCTGTCAGCGATCCCAATGCCTGGGAAGCCTGCCAATGACATGCAAATAAGGCCAAGGCTTCCGGCCGTGCGACTGAGCGGCCAGATCTACTGCATCGCCCAGCGGCCGCCTAAACACCGTTCCGGGGTAAAATGTGCCCCTCTAACAGAGGAAAACATAATTTTATTAACACCACAGTTTGAGCAGAACCTATCACTCTGCAAAGCCTGACGGTTTTATTTCCTGTTTGCATTTTCTTTCCCACCCTGTTGCGGAATGAGGGTAGATTATTTTTAATTTATCCTGATCTGTTCCGAAATCCCAGGTAGTGAATACCATAAGTTTATGATAAGACGTTTTGACAGTTCAGCACCGTTTCTATTTCTCCAGCACAACCTGACAGTCCAAACAGCTTTTTGTTCTGCAAGTACATTACTATGCCTTTTGTACCTCAGATGAAGGAAGGGATGAATACCATGAATAATTGGCCCTGAAGGGTTTATCTTGCTCTTTTACTTTTATTGCTTTGGATTTTCTGATGTGGGCTGACAGTGCCAAGTGTCCACAATATAACCAATAGCTGAGGCAGCATTTTGTATTGATCAGCAGTTAAATTCAGCTGTCTACCCACCATGAAATAGTGCTGATTGCTGGCAAATAGTTATGTAGTTAAAGTAATTTCTTCATAGAAATCCTGTAAGCATTTTATGATTGTAATTGCAAAGTCCTGTACAGAGCAGTAGCAATTACAGATTCTATTAAAGTTTATGCTCATGTGATAGTTACTCATTCCCTGTGTTTCAAAATTTATTGCTACCCACCTTTGCCACCGACAAGATGACTTTGCAGGACCTTGATGATGTCATCTGAAAAAGTAGTTCAGGAATTCATTATCCTTGGGGTGATTTGTTCATTTATTTTTGCAAGTGGCTTGACTGCAAAAGAAAGGGATCAGATGATGGTTTCTGGTTATGCTTTTATGCTGCAGCCTGATACCAGTAGCTGAAGTACTGGGTCCAGGCAGTCAGTACCCATTTATATGCCTGGCTTGAGCAGCAAATCTGCGCTCAGGAGCTAGCTGTGCGCATGTGCTAATGGGCAGACATGCAGAGCTCCTCTCCCTGTGGTTAAAATGTGAACATTTGGGAGTGTCTGCACTCTCTAAACATTTAAATCAACTCTATGTAGGTTTCAAAGTGTCCAGTGGGGTTCTCCTGAACACATTTAAACCTCGATTTGACACCACGCTGGAGACAGTCTCCTTAAAGGGGTCTCACACCACTTCTCACTGAAGTCATGTCATCCCTGACTGCAGGATTCGGCTGCAACTTTAACATCAGTGCAAACACTTTACAGTGAGATTCATCTGACGAAGGGGATAATCTCCGAAAGCTTGTGATTTTAAAATAAATTTGTTGGACTATAACCTGGTGTTGTAAGATTCCTTACATTTGTCCACCCCAGTCCATCACCGGCATCTCCACATCACTTTACAGTGACACTGAGGTTCCAGTCTAACCCTGCCCCTGGAAGGAAAATCTGTGGGAATTTCATTTCCATGATTATTTAATGCTTTATTCCTCATGGAGAACACTAGAACCATTTCTTTTAAAAATTATTTTCAGTTTCCATGCTGGTACAGCTATATGCTATATATTCTATCTTCTGTGTATTCTCTCATCCATATATTCGATCTGCTCTATTCTATATGCTATATATTTTATCTGCTATTAATTTTATCTGCTATATATTGTATCTGCTGTATATTGTATCTGCTATATATTGTATCTGCTAAATATTTTATCTGCTATTAGTTTTATCTGCTATATATTCTATCTGACATATATTTTATCTGCTATATATTCTATCTGCTAAATATTTTATCTGCTATATATTCTATCTGCTATATATTTTAAATGCTATAAATTTTATCTGCTATACATATTATCTTCCATATATACTATCTGTCTGCTATGTAATCTATCTGCTATAGATTTTATCTGGTATAGGTTCTATCTGCTATACATCTTAAATGCTACATATTCTATTTGCTATACATTCTATCTGCATGCATGTTATCAATTCATTTTTTTAACCTGAATCTCGGCATCTTGAACACAAAAAAATGTCACTCTGGACTCAGGTGTTGTTGCCATCTTTGTCAATGCGAACCACCTGTTCTGTTTGTAAACATTTGTGGCCTTGGTGCCAGAAACCGCTCAGGTCACATTGGCTGAAGTTCTACTACAGCGAGTGTCAGCTGACAGATCCAAGTTATACTGCAGGCATCACTCATACTGAGTTTAGTAAAAAAGATCTCAGATCAGGTGGCTAATTTTCAATGTTAGGACAGAGAAGACAGGAGTATCTGCTTTCTCCTAACATTAAACACATTGACGAGTATGTTTATTAAGTTCCCAGGAGGTCCAGTGGACCAGTTGAGCACTCATAAAATGGAACTTCCTATCATGGTGATCATATTGCATTCAGTGAGCAGTCAGAGTGGTCCAATATCTCTTGGTTTATTGCAATCAGGAATCAGATTACCAAACTGAATCCCAAGTAATGCTGACACTTTCCTGCCAATGTGATGAAAATGGCAGTATAACTGCAGCCATAGATTTTGAAGAAGCAATTGTTATTGTAAACACTTTTTCCTTGGTAACTTATACAGAGCTGTATGTCAGTATTATCACTTCATTTTTAATTCCCTCCTGTTACAGTAATTTGTCACCAACCTTCATATGATGAAATTCACAAATCTATAAAAATATGTATTGTAGAATCATAGAAACATAGAATGGTTACAGCACAGGAGGGGGCCATCGAGCCTGTGCCGGCTCTTTGTAAGAGCAATCCAGTTAGTCACATTCCCCCACTCTTTCCCCGTAGCCCTGCAAATTTTTTCCCTTCAAGTATTTATCCAATCCCTTTTTGAAAGCCACGCTTGAATCTGCTTCCACCACTCTTTCAGGCAACTCATTCCAGTTCATAACTGCTTGGTGCGTAAAGAAGTTTTTCCTCATGTCTCCTTTTGCCAATCACCTTAAATCTGTGTCCTCTATTTCTCGACCCTTCCGCCAATGGGAACAGTTTCTCTTTATTTACTTTATCTAAACCTTGATGATTTTTAATACTTGTATCAAATCTCCTCTCAACCTTCTCTGCTCTGAGGAGAACAACCCCATCTTCTCCAGTGTACCCACATAACTGAAGTACCTAATCCCTGGAACCATTCTAGTAAATCTTTTCTGCACCCACTCTAAGGCTTTTGCATCCTTCCTAAAGTGCAGTGCCCAGAACTGGACACAATACTCAAGTTGTGGCCGAACCAGTGTTTTCTAAAGGTTTGACATAACTTCCTTGCTTTTGTACTCGATGGGCCCGATGTCAGCAGGGCTGCGGGTTCTCGGCGGGTGGGCTATCGGGCGCGTGTGTAACGCGCCCGGTGAAATTAGTGGGTTTCCCGCGCGATTGTAGCAGGCAAACCACTAATTGGATCCACTTACCTGCTCCTCCAGGTTCCCCGCTGCTGATCTGCGCGTCGGGTGGGCTGCGCATGCGCAGTAAGATCTGTCAGCTGGAGGCGCTCTATTTAAAGGGGCAGTCCTCCACTGACAGATGCAGCAACCAATAGCAAAGATGACTGCATGGAGCAGCCCGGGGGAAGGCTGCTCCCAGTTTAATGATGCCTCACCCCAGGTATCAATACATGGGGTGAGGAGGAGGGGGAGGACAGAGATCTTCCACCCGGTGGGCGGGAGGAAGCGGCCCGCCTCCGCCACCAGGAAGGCCTGGCTCGAGGTGGCAGAGGGGGTCACCTGCGCCACCAACATATCGCCCACCTGCACACAGTGCAGGAGGCGCTCCAATGACCTCAGTAGGTCAGCCACAGTGAGTACACGTAGTCTTTCCCCTACACTCCGTCTGCCACAGCACTGCCCCCACCCCACATCTCCTTCGGCACTGCCAACACTACTCTGTCACATCACCCCTCATACCCACTCAAACCCCATCCTCATCTTACCTGCACCTACTCACCTCGCCAGTACTCATCCCGCCACTACCACGCAACCCAATCCTCATACAATCTCATGGCTCTATCCCATACTCACCCTCTCGTGCATCTCTCTCACGGCCAGCCTCACTCAACCTGCCACCACCTGTGCTGCAGCCACAGGGCATGCATCACATATGTGCAGTAGGCAGCGTAAGGCAAACGTGTCGTGAGCATGAAGGGGATGCACAAGGGTGTTTGAGGGTTTGTCATGGGTGTTACTTATAATGAATTTCAGAACAACTCACATCACACATTATATTGGCACCACTACTGCCATGTCTTCGCGAATCCTGTCTGGTTTGTGCAATAATGCCCGCTCCTGGGTATCACTATGAGGACCCACCACTGATGCCACCCATTGTGTCACTGCAGAGTGGGTGCAGGTGTATTTGCAGGGCTCTTCTGCGCAGACGACTGAGAGGCATCGGCGATGTCCCCGGTTGCACCCTGGAAGGATGCGGAGGAGAAGTTGTGGAGGGCAGTGGTGACTTTGACAGCGACAGGTAAGAAGATGATGCTCGGGCCAGCCAGGAGCAGCTCGGCATGAAAGTGGCTGCAGATGTCCACGACTACATGTCGAGTGACTCTGAGCCTCCGTGTGCACTGCTGCTCAGAGAGGTCCAGGAGGCTGAGCCTCGTTCTGTGGACCCTGTGGCGAGGGTAGTGCCCTCTGCGATGCATCTCTCTCTGCGGTAGCCCTCCCTCCTGCTGTACAGGTGGATGTGTCACAGCACTGTGTTGTGGAGCTCCACGTGTCAGGGGTGGGCAGCGTGGATGGCGAGGCTGGTGATGCTGTTCGCCCTCCGAGGGGGTCATGACTGCAGCTACGGCGGCCCCCATCCGCAAGATGTACATCTGAGGGGGTCCGCAAGGTAGGTACGTGTCTCCGGGGGTAAGTGTGCAGGTTGGTGACTTTGACTGTCAGATGGAGGGTGGTGGAGGCCAAACTTTGTCCCAAGTGACGGAGTGGCCTCCTGCAATGGGTGAGGGTCTCTCCCCCCCCACCTGTCAAATGGACCTTTGCAGTTGCCACAGGCTGACAGCTGCAACACGTCCATTCAGCCTGGGAGTGTTTCCCCCAGTGTGGGAAACAGTCCCATTTTGGTCCAAAATCCCACATAGTCCCTTAATCAGGTCAGTTAATAACCTGAAATACCTAAATAAATATTGTCAAGTGGCATCCCGCTGGCTTTAATTGCCTGCGGGATTCCCACCAGCGGGGGCTGCGCGCGCACGTCGGCGCGTCTGCGGGGAACCCGGAAGTGCACGGGTTCGGGGAGGGCTCCGGTACCGCGCCGGGATTCTCCGATTTTCGGAGCCCCCCCCGCGGGAAACGCACCCGATAGCGGGTGGTAAAATAGAGCCCTATGCCTCTGTTTATAAAGCCCATGATCCCTAATGTTTTTTTAACTGCTTTCTCAACCTGTCCTGCCACTTTTAAAGATTTGTGCACATATGGCCCCAGGTCCCTCTGTTCCTGCACTCGCTTTAGAATTCTACCATTTAGTTTAAATTGCCTCTCCTCGTTCTTCCTGACAAAATGTATCACTCGCATTTCTCTGTGTTAAATTTCACCTGCCATGTGTCCGCCCATTCTACCAGCCTGCCTATGTCCCCTTGAAGTCTATTACTATTCTCTTCACTGTTTACTACACTTCCAAGTTTTGTGTCATCTGCAAATTTTGAAATTTTGCCCTGTACACCCAAGTCCAAGTCATTAATATATATCAAGAAAAGCAGTGGTCCCGATACTGATCCCTGGGGAACACCACTGTATACCTTCCTCCAGTCTGATAAACAACCGTTCACCCCTACTCTCTGTTTCCTGTCACTTAGCCAATTTCATATCCATGCTGCCCCTTTTATTCCATGGGCTTCAATTTTGTTGACAAGCTTATTATGTGGCACTTTATCAAACACCTTTTGAAAGTCCATATACACAATATCAGCTGCATTGCCCTCATCAATCCTCTCTGTTACCTCATCAAAAAACTCAAACAAGTTGGTTAAACACGAGTTGCCTTTAACAAATCCATGCTGGCTTTCATTTATTAATCCACACTTGTCCAAGTGACTATTACTTTTGTCCCAGATTATCGTTTCTAAAAGCTTCCCCACCACCAAGGTTGAACTGACTGGCCTGTAGTTGCCGAGTTTATCCATATATTCTTTTTTGAACAAGGGTGTAACATTTGCAATTCTCCAGTCCTCTGGCACCATTCCCATATCTAAGGAGGATTGGAAGATTATGGCCAGCACCTCTGCAATTTCCATCATTACTTCCCTTAGCAACCTAGGATGCATCCCACCCGAACCGGGCGACTTATCTACTTTAAGTACACACAGCCTTTCTCGTATCTCCTCTATATCAATTTTTAGTCCATCCAATATCTCAACTACCTCCTTTTTTACAGTCACTTTGGCAGCATCTTCTTCTTTGGTAAAGACAGATGCAAAGTACTCATTTAGTATCTCAACCATGCCCTCTGCTTCCATGCGTCGATCTCTTTTATGGTCCCTAATTGGCCCCACCCCTCCTCTTACAACCCATTTACTATTTATATGCCTATAGAAGACTTTTGGATTCCCTTTTATGTTGGCCGCCAGTCTATTCTCATACTCTCTCTTTGCCCCTCTTATTTCATTTTACACTTCTCTGTATTTTCTATAGTCAGCCTGGTTATCACTTGTATTATCAACCTGACATCTGTCACATGCCCCCTTTTTCTGCTTCATCTTGCTCTCCATCTCTTTCATCATCCAGGGAGCACTGGCTTTGGCTGCCCTACCTTTCCCCTCGGGGAAATGTACCTAGACTGTACCCGAATCATCTTCTCTTTAAAGGCAGCCCATTGTTCAATTACTGTTTTGCTTGCCAATCTTTGACTCCAAGTTACCTGGGCTAAATCCGTTCTCAAACCACTGAAATTGGCCCTCCTCCAATGAAGTATTTTTACTCTAGAATGCTCCTTGTCCTTTTCCATAACTAATCTAAACCTTATGATACTATGATCACTGTTCCCTCAATGTTCCCTCACTGACACTTGCCCCACTTGAACATAAGAACATAAGAAATAAGAGCAGTAGGCCAATCGGCCCCTCGAGCCTGCTCCGCCATTCAATAAGATCATGGCTGATCTGATCCTAACCTCAAATCTAAATTCATGTCCAATTTCCTGCCCGCTCCCCGTAACCCCTAATTCCCTTTACTTCTAGGAAACTGTCTATTTCTGTTTTAAATTTATTTAATGATGTAGCTTCCACAGCTTCCTGGGGCAGCAAATTCCACAGACCCACCACCCTTTGAGTGAAGAAGTTTCTCCTCATCTCAGTTTTGAAAGAGCAGCCCCTTATTCTAAGATTATGCCCCCTAGTTCTAGTTTCACCCATCCTTGGGAACATCCTTACTGCATCCACCCGATCAAGCCCCTTCACAATTTTATATGTTTCATTAAGAACGCCTCTTATTCTTATGAACTTCAATGAGTAGAGTCCCAATCTACTCATCCTCTCCTCATATGTCCGCCCCCTCATCCCCGGGATTAACCGAGTGAACCTTCTTTGTACTGCCTCGAGAGCAAGTATGTCTTTTCTTAAGTGTGGAGACCAAAACTGTATGCAGTATTCCAGGTGCGGTCTCACCAATACCTTATATAACTGCAGCAATACCTCCCTGTTTTTATATTCTATCCCCCTAGCAATAAAAGCCAACATTCCGTTGGCCTTCTTGATCACCTGTTGCACCTACATACTAACTTTTTAATTTTCTTGCACTAGGATCCTCAGATCCCTTTGTACTGCAGTACTTTTCAGTTTCTCGCCATTAAGATAATAACTTGCTCTCTGATTTTTCCTGCCAAAGTGCATAACCTCACATTTTCCAATATTGTATTGCATCTGCCAAATCTCCGCCCACTCACCCAGCCTGTCTATATCCCCCTGTTGGTTTTTTATGTCCTCCTCATTCTCCACTTTCCCTCCCATCTTTGTATCATCTGCAAACTTTGATATGTTACACTCGGTCCCCTCCTCCAAATCGTTAATATAGATTGTAAAGAGTTGGGGACCCAGCACCGACCCCTGCGGAACACCACTGGCTACTGGTTGCCAGTCCGAGAATGAACCATTTATCCCAACTCTCTGCTTCCTGTTAGATAACCAATCCTCCACCCATGCCAGAATATTACCCCCAATCCAGTGATTCTTTATCTTGAGCAATAATCTTTTATGTGGCACCTTGTCGAATGCCTTCTGGAAGTCTAAATACACTACGTCCACTGGTTCCCCTTTATCCACCCTGTACGTTATGTCCTCAAAGAACTCAAGCAAATTTGTCAGACATGACTTCCTCTTCGTAAAGCCATGCTGACTTTGTCCTATTATTCCCCAGAACAAGATCTGGGGAAGACTGTAGAAAAGACTTTACGTCTTCTGGCAGGGACTTAACCAACATTAATTCTGCAGGAGTAATAATGACATCAATAAGTAATTAGGAGCCCAGTTAAGTCTTATGGGAGTCATATAATCAAGGACTATTGGCAATAATAATTGGTGTGCATATTGTCAAAGAACTAAATTGTTTTAATTGTTTTTAAGGCATCAAATCATTATTGAAAGAAGTAAAATAAGCAGATTTCAGTCTTAGTCATATTTATGAATTTGTAAACATGCTACTCTTAACTGAAAATAGCAGATCACCAGTATATGAAGATGTGTTTTAACTTTTAATATGAGTAAATTCAGCAATCTGGGCCCTCACCAGGGAGCCATGCTTGAAAGGAACATGGGTCAGATATGGGGCTACAACACTATAAAACTGTTTCTCTAACCTGAGCTCCCTTCAACTGAGCCTGTCTACTGGAAGTGCAGGATCACTGAATTCACCTATTATATGCGTAAAGCACATAGATCAGCTCATTAGATCAAAGTTATGTTCAGATTAGTAAGGCCCTGTGACTCATTTGATCTCAGTGTTCCAGAAAACCAATCTTACCATCTTCCCATTACAATATCTAACTGTTTCTTAAATGAGTCCAGCTTTCTAGGCTCACCCACCCTTCCTGGAATACCAACGGTTATAATAATTAACTTCTTAATTGAAGATGTTCAATGTGAATGGTATAAAAGTAAATCCTCACCATTTCTTACCGTCTTTTTTCTTTCCTGAATAGAAGAGCAGAACATAGTGACTGAGTTTTTCTAATTCTGTGCTCGTCAGCTCATGATTTTCCTGTCCATTAACCTGAACAAGGGCAGGAATAAAATTGCTTGCTGGTTAACACAACAAGCAGAAAACTCCAACCAGTGCATGTACCAGGGAGATAAGGACTGCACCTGAAAATGTCTTTACACTGACTGTGCAAACAGGATAAACAGGCAACAGGATGAAGAGATGGTTGTCATACACTGGCAACAAGGTGCATTCCCAGATCAAGGCTGGACTTTTCCTAAACCTTAGGACAATAGGAACTTAGAAAGGTATTGGGCCAGAAAAGGCACTGCAATCATTCTGGCTAACCCCCAAAACTATTCACTTTCACTTGCTCCCTCATTAAATAGCCATTCAATCCTCCCTTAAGTTTTTCCACACTGACTGCCTGCACTGCCGACCAGGGGAACTCATTCCGCACCTTCACCACTCTGTGTAAAGGAGTCAATTCTAAAGAGTCTATGCAACTTCTCACTTCTAAGCTTGAGTCCTTGTCCTCTGGCTTTAGAATTTGTGGCAATTTTGGAAATATTGTCATAATTTAGTTGATCTATTCTCCAACAGTTGTTTTTTTTCTGCAATTCATTCATTATTTTCCTCCTACATGAAAAGCACCAAGAACACGCTTCAACACATTAGCCTGTTGGGCCAATCATTTAATACTTAAGTTGCCACCGAGTTGGGACCAATGTACTTTGTGGCCCTTGAATCTAATGCATCCATTGGAAGCATTTCTGCATCTTGTGGGCAGGGCAGGGTGCACTATGCACTGTCTATTATGCCCCCACTCCTACATTTATCTTCTTTCTAATTTAGAATGACCCCAAATTTAGAATGATCCCAATCCTGTCAAAGCAAAAAAATATATTTTTTTAAAACAGAACCCATTATGCTTGGGAGCATTTTTAGATCTCCTCCCTCACCTATCTGCCCCTTATGTTTCCAAGGGCACCTTGATTTGGGAGCAGCATTTCTCAAACTAATATTTTACCCTTGGTTTGCTGCTAACATAACTCAGGTTAGTCATCTCAAATACTTGTCAGCTCATCAAATCTCAGGCCTTAATTTAGCTGTAATTATCCAGTTAAGAACATTTATTTCTTTGTTATCCAATTCTCCCCTTCCCCACTTTGGTCCTTTGTATATTTGTGCAGTCAGCCAAGTAAAGTTCTGTAAGACAAAACAGGAGGGAACACATGATCTCCAGGGAGCTGGGCTTGTTAAGGATCCTGACCTTAGTGCAGAAGGGATACATTCCCTTGGAGAGTGTAATCAGCTAAGTTAGGCACCAGAGGTTTCTGCCTTTGTCAGCTGCATGAATAATCATTGTCCTAGATAGATGAATTATCTTTCACAGGCAACTTCATCTTACTGGGATGACAGGTGGCCCAGCTGTACTGCGGTATTTCCATGAATATAACAGTTTTCCAGTTGCACCAACACAAAACTGCAGTATAAATGGGGAGTGAAATTGCTGAACTGGCGACGCATTGAATGATGAGAATCAGCGTGAGATCATCTCCAGGCGTTAGACTCGTCCTGCTTGGGCTCCACAATGGCTACAGCATAATCGTAACTGAAGCAAACTTTTCAAATTTAGTCCATAAATGTTTCCACGTTAACAAACTTCTGATTACCCCTTTGGTTGTTCATTAAAGTTATGAATGCAACCACTATTTGGATGCTGGTGAGTAGATGAATATAGCTTTTCTTTACCTTTCCAGAGAGGGATGCTGAACCAGCAATATAACTCTGTGCTGTTGGCACGTCTCCTCTAAAGCAGGTACTGGTGTCAGACAGGTACTTGTAATATAATAGCATCAAGGGAGCACCTTTCTCTCTCCATGGAGTATTAGGGCAGAGTATTGCAGAGTAGAACAAACATCTTGTTTATTATACATACAGTAGGTATCGGGGAGTTGATAGTTCTTCTGTCAGAAAGGTAGTGAATTTCTTACGTGTGTCTGGGATAGTTTTCTACAGCAGTATGTCCTAGAGGCAACAAGGGGGCAAGCCATACTAGATTTAGTAATGAATAATGAACCAGATTTAGTTAACAGCTTAACTGTACGCGAACATCAATCCAATAGCGATCATAACATGATCGAGTTCAATGTAGTGTCTGAAAGGGAAGAAAGTGAACCAGATGCTAAGATTCTAGACTTGCGTAAGGCCGACTTCAATGGGATGAGACAGAGACTGTCCACAGTAAACTGGGCAAATATGTTAATGGGTAAAACGACTGATGATCAGTGGGAAATGTTTAAAGAAACATTTAACGTGATACAGAATCAGTTTATACCCCTGAGGGGCAAGAACTCTACTTGCCAAGAAAAACAGCCATGGACAACTAAAGAGGTAAGGGACAGTATGAGACATAAGGAAAGGGCATACAAAAAGGCAAAAAATGGCACAGATCTTGGCGAATGGGAAAGATACAAAGATCAACAAAGGGTCAAAAAACAGATAGTAAGAGCTACAAAAAGAAAGTATGAAAAGAAACTTGCAAGGGATATCAAAACCAATACGAAGAACTTTTATAGTTACATTCGGAAAAAGAGGGTAGTCAGGAGCAGTGTTGGCCCCTTAAAAACTGAAAGTGGGGATATTGTCATTGACAATGGGGAAATGGCGGACATGTTGAACAATTACTTTGCGTCAGTATTTACAGTCGAAAAAGAGGATAGCATGCCAGAAATCCCAAGAAAACTAATATTGAATCGGGGACAGGGATCAATAAAATTAACATAAGTAAAGCAACAGTAATGAAGAAAATAATAGCACTAAAGAGTGACAAATCCCCAGGACCAGATGGTTTCCATCCCAGGGTTTTAAAGGAAGTAGGTGAGCACATTGCAGATGCCCTAACTATAATCTTTCAAAGTTCTCTAGATTCAGGAACTGTCCTTCTAGATTGGAAAATTGCACATGTCACTCCGCTTTTTAAGAAAGGAGAGAGAGGGAAACCAGGGAATTATAGACCAGTTAGCCTAACATCTGTTGTGGAGAAAATGCTGGAGTCTATAATTAAGGATAGGGTGACTGAACACCTCGAGAATTTTCAGTTAATCAGAGAGAGCCAGCATGGATTTGTGAAAGGTAGGTCATGCCTGACAAACCTGATTGAATTTTTTGAAGAGGTGGCTAAAGTAGTGGACAGGGGAATGTCAATGGATGTTATTTATATGGACTTCCAGAAGACATTTGATAAGGTCCCACATAAGAGATTGTTAACTAAGATAGAAACCCGTGGAATTGAGGGAAAAGTGCGGACTTGGTTAGGAAGTTGGCTGAGCGAAAGGCGACAGAGAGTAGGTATAATGGGTAGGTACTTACAGTGGCAGGATGTGACTAGTGGAGTCCCGCAGGGATCTGTCTTGGGGCCTCAATTATTCATAATATTTATTAATGACTTAGATGAAGGCATAGAAAGTCTCATATCTAAGTTTGCCAATGACACAAAGATTGGTGGCATTGTAAGCAGTGTAGATGAAAACATAAAACTACAAAGCGATATTGATAGATTAGATGAATGGGCAAAACTGTGGCAAATGGAATTCAATGTAGACAAATGTGAGGTCATCCACTTTGGATCAAAAAAGTTAACAACAGCGGATGTCCAAAGGGACTTAGGGGTACAGTTACACAGATCATTGAAGTGTCATGAACAGGTGCAGAAAATAATCAAGAAGGCTAATGGAATGCTGGCCTTTATATCCAGAGGACTAGAGTACAAGGGGGCAGAAGTTACGCTGCAGCTGTACAAAACCCTGGTTAGACCACATCTGGAGTACTGTGAGCAGTTCTGGGCACTGCACCTTCGGAAGGACATATTGGTCTTGGAGGGAGTGCAGCGCAGGTTTACCAGAATGATACCCGGACTTCAAGGGTTAAGTTACGAGGAGAGATTACACAAATTGGGGTTGTATTCTCTAGAGATTCTAAGGTTAAGGGGTGATCTGATCAAAGTTTATAAGATATTAAGGGGAACAGATAGGGTGGATAGAGAGAAACTATTTCCGCTGGTTGGGGATTCTAGGACTCGAGGGCACAGTCTAAAAATTAGAGCCAGACCTTTCAGGAGCGAGATTAGAAAACATTTCTGCACACAAAGGGTGGTAGAAGTTTGGAACTCTCTTCCGCAAATGGCAATTGATACTAGCTCAATTGCTAAATTTTAAATGTGAGAGAGATAGCTTTTTGGCAACCAAAGGTATTAAGGGATATGGGCCATAGGCAGGGATATGGAGTTAGATCACAGATCAGCCATGATCTTATCAAATGGTGGAGCAGGCACGAGGGGCTGAATGGCCTACTCTTGTACCTATGTTCCTATGTTCCCTGGGGTCTCCAGATCTGTTATGGATGATTAAAAAGTTGTAAAGAAGCAGACAGATGGTTGGAAAATAAAGACAGCTGGATTCTACTAATTAAACAACTAGTGAGAATGGCTACACAAACCCAGGAATGGTTTATACTTTCTACAAAGGATGAATGGTAGGACTGAAATTTGCTTTAGTAGTTCACAAGCTCAACCTGAATCATATGGTGAAGGCATAGCCCAGTATAAAAACAATACATTGACATCAAATGTTTATGCAACGAATATGCAGAAAATCTGAAAGCGCATTGACGCACATGAGTGAGGTGTGATCTGTGCCATATAATTAACCATTCACTATTAACATATTTTTAGCTATTCTTTTCTTTGATTTTGATACAGGCCCAAGATTAATTCTGACCCTATGGCGATGATTTTATTCCACCCTGCTGGGCGGGAATGGGGTGTGCGTGGGGTTAAAATCGGGCAAGTGTACTTACCATCCAAAAGCCGCACCGTTCCCGCCTGATGCCATTTTAACTACCGAGTTGACAATAGGCAGACAGGGGCCTCATCAATAGTGTCATTCAGGTCCTCATGCAATTTTAACTGCCGATCATGGCAGTGATGCCCAGTGCTGGAGCCACCAGTGAAAACTGGCGGCAAACTGGAGCAAGGCTGGAAGAGTTCCACAAAAGTGAGTAATTTAATCTTTTTACATTTCCCTGTGGGCCTGGAGGGACAGGAGTGCTCCTCCAGCCCCAGAAGGAAGTCTTGTGCCTCCCCTTCTCCAGGTTACCCTTGCTTTCCCTGACCACCTCTGGATTCACCCCCATCTCACTATTTACATCACGCTGGTGACCGGTCCCTTGGGTCTCTGATGGCGGTCTCTTGCCAGGTGAAATCCCGCTCCCCCCCGCCAGCCACCTCGTAATTCCCGCCGGATTCAGACGGGAGTCCGTGCTGCTACATGGTAAGGAGGTCCATTAAAATCGACAGGATCTCATTCTGATTTCTTCTTCTGGATGCACCACCCGCCTCCGTGCCCTAATGCACCAATCCCACTCCGGGTTAAAATTGCCCCCAACGTGTCTGAACCAATTCACTTTAGAACAGGTGGATTCTTGCAGACACTTCAATAGGCCAATTGTCCACTGTCTTTCAGACCTACAAAGGCAATTTGTTTAGTTCAGTCGAAAAGCCCTACAAGAAATGGTACGATAATTACTACTGTAAAGCAAAAAATTGTCGGTCAAGCAAGGCTGACAGAGACATAAGGCATCTTCATTAGCATCTGGTAAATAAAATACAATTTCTTTCAAACATTAACTTAGTTTGGCAGGCTACCCATGTTGAACAATCTGAGACCTGTTAAGTAAAGGATACATCTATTTGGTGTTGAACTTAGTGGGCATTTCATGTTAAAAAAATACTTCAGCTATCATTAGGGTTAAAGTGACACAATGCCGAGGGTGATGACATATGAAGCAAAATCAACACAAATGATCTGCATGAGAATTTAGTTTCATTTCCCTCCTGGAAAGACAGGCCTGCACTGTTATTGGCAGTGCATTCTGCTCTGCTATTGGCTATATCCCCAGAGGGCCCATGTATCAGCAAACACTATGAATGCCTGTGTAGACTATTTTCAGAGACTGACTCATCACTCCATCTTTCCTGTAATCATCTTTCAGTGATAGGGCAAATCGATTCCTACACAGATTGGGACAAGAATTTGGCGAATGAATAGCAGGTGTGCTGAAGGATGAAATGCTGCAGTTGGCAGAGGGGCTGTTAATTTAGTCTTGTTCGATGCATAGTAAATGAGAGTGACATGCAGTTTTGTGCTGGCTGCGGCTTTTTGAAGGGTTTAAAATGAAAACTGTTGCAGTCTCGGAAAGATTTAATCTGGTGTTTCATGGAGAAGGATAAACGAAGTATAGTGGGGGAAAAATTGGATCAGGGTCGGTTCTGGGTGATGGTAGTGTGATGTGCTACCACCCTGCGTCTGATGGACCCTACGCAGGCAGCACGTGAACTTCGTGCTGCCTGCTACTTACCACGAACTCTCCGTGCAGCCAGCACAGCCCTTGCTGCTCAGAGGCTGCATGGAGAATGAAGAAGTTGGAAATGGGGCATGCACAGCGCACGTCATCAGCAGCCTGCAATACTTAAAGGTGCAGGCACATTTCCAATGGCAGATACACAGCCAACTAGGAGAAGGAAGAATGGCATTGCGAGTAGCTGCACCGGCAAGAGAGTGGGCTCCATGATTCTCGGACGATGTTCTGAAGGCTCTGGTGGAAGGTGTGGACCAAAGGAGGGCAAGCATGTACCCGCAGGGTGGCCGGAGACCCTCCAGACTACGGTTGCGTAGGCATTGGCAGGCCGTGGTGCAGGAGGTGAATGCTAGGAGCATTGCACCACGCATGTGCGTGCAGTGCTGGAAGAAGTTTAATGATTTGAAACGAGTGGTCAAGGTGAGTGAATGCAATTGTCAAGTGGCACATCCTACCAACTGCACCATTGCTCCACGCATGACACCTCCTGTCACCCACCCACTCACCAACAAACACTGCCCATCCATACGCAATGCTGCATCTCACCCACACATAGTACCACACTTGCAGGCCACACAACCTCCACTCACAAGTCATACAAACTGGCAGCTATTCGACCATAACAGACACATCACCCACACACCTTGCAGAACACTCACTGACACACTGTCCTCTGTCTTGCAGGAGAAGGCGGCATATAACACCCGACAGCAGGAGGGACCTGAGGCTGGACAGGCACGTCCGCACGTCCTCACCCCACTAGAGGAGATGGTGCTGTGGATCATTGGGCGGGCCATCGCTGCAGCCGTCACAACGTGCTGTGCTGGAGGTCCGGGTGAAGGGGTCTGTGCATATCTAATGCTCCTTCTCCTTTTCCACATCTCCCTCCTCCCATAATCTTTTCTGACTTTTGTGCTGCACATGCTGTCAGCGCACACCTCTTACTCACTCCTCTCCCCACTCCACAACTCAACCTGTTTCCCTTTGTCATTGCAGATACCTAAGAACACGTGACGGCACCCGAGGAGGAGGAGAAGGAGGAGGAGGAGGACACTGAAGCGACACCATTACTCGATCTGACACTTGCTTCCACCAGCTCAGAGACTGACACTTCCTCAGGAGTTTCTCAAGGCAGTGTCCTCGGCCCAACCATCTTCAGCTGCTTCATCAATGACCTTCCCTCCATCATAAGGTCAGAAATGGGGATGTTCGCTGATGATTGCACAGTGTTCAGTTCCATTCGCAACCCCTCAACTAATGAAGCAGTCCGAGCCCGCATGCAGCAAGACCTGGATAACATCCAGGCTTGGGCTCATAAGTGGCAAGCAACATTCGTGCCAGATAAGTGCCAGGCAATGACCATCTCCAACAAGAGAGAGTCTAACCACCTCTCCTTGACATTCAACGGCATTACCATCGCCGAATCTCCCACCATCAACATCCTGGGGGTCACCATTGACCAGAAACTTAACTGGACCAGCCACATAAATACTGTGACTACGAGAGCAGGTCAGAGGCTGGGTATTCTGCGGCGAGTGACTCACCTCCTGACTCCCCAAAGCCTTTCCACCATCTACAAGGCACAAGTCAGGAGTGTGATGGAATACTCTCCACTTGCCTGGATGAGTGCAGCTCCAACAACACTCAAGAAGCTCGACACCATCCAAGATAAAGCAGCCCGCTTGATTGGCACCCCATCCACCATCCTAAACATTCACTCCCTTCACTACCGACGCACCGTGGCTGCAGTGTGTACCATCCACAGGATGCATTGCAGCAACTCACCAAGGCTTCTTCGACAGCATCTCCGAAACCCGCGACCTCTACCACCTAGAAGGACAAGAGCAGCAGGTACATAAGAACAACACCACCTGCACGTTCCCCTCCAAGTCACACACCATCCCGACTTGAAAATATATCACCGTTCCTTCATCGTCGCTGGGTCAAAATCCTGGAACTCCCTTCCTAACAGCACTGTGGGAGAACCGTCACCACACGGACTGCAGCGGTTCAAGAAGGCGGCTCACCACCACCTTCTCAAGGGCAATTAGGGATGGGCAATAAATGCCTGCCTCGCCAGCGACGCCCACATCCCATGAACGATTAAAAATAACTTTGTGTCCTTTAGAAGTTAGGTTCGAGGAGGGATCTGCACGTGGTGAGATGCCCAGCACTAGTACGCAGGAGCCGGGGTGGAGGAACGGATACCACAGGTGCCAGCTCGCCGGAGGGTGAGGTAGCTCACTAGTTCTGCTGCAGAGGAGTCAGATGAGGACTTCGATGGGCCAGGCTACAGAAGACGGCTGATGGGCGTACACCAACAAATGCTTGGGGCATGGGAAAACCTGCCAGAAAGCCTGCGCACAATTAGAAGGGGCATGGAGGAGTCCAGCTCCAACTTGGCACAAGGCTTTGCGCAGAGTTTGGAGCCCATCCTTTCCAACATGGAACGGGTGGTCACCTCCATCAGCACACCTGTGGAACCCACCATGATGCAGCGTCTGATGACTGATGTCACAGCTTCCATTGCAGCACAAACATCTGCCATCCAATGTCTGACTGCTGCATTTGCAGCACAGACTGCTGCCTTGGAAGCTCAGACTGCTGCTATCGTGGCTCTGGGGACCACTGTGGAACGGGGCTTCCAGGGCATCACAGCACTCCAGCAATCCGTTCTCCAGCCGATCACCAGGATTGCTGAGGCGCTGCTCTGGGAGAGTGGCAGTGGCGCCATGGCAGTCGGACCTGCTGTCCTCTCTCAGGACGACAACATTCTTGCTCCTATCCCTGCCACTCCGCCTGTGCCCTTGTTGTTGCCTCTTGGCCAGCCAGGCCAGACTGCTGCAGCCCATGCTGAGATGGTGCAGTCTGAAGCCGGGCCCTCCAGGCCCAGAGCTGCTCAAGGTCGTCCTCCAAGGCCATCTGGACATTCCTCCATTGAAGGCCAGCAGCCTCCCACCAACCATAATCCAGCCATTGGAGAAGCACCTCATAGGAGCACTAGGATAGGTAAAGGCACACGAACAACAGGCACTAAGGAAATGCACAAAGGTGAATAGTTCTGTTATGTTTGCATAATTTCATTTTTTCATCCATAAATGAGACTTTGATTTTGCATTTGATGGTGGTTTTTATTCATGAAATGAGCTGAGCGGGACACCAATGTGTAATCAGATGGAGGGCGATTTGATTGTCTTGTGGGAGGGGAAAGGTGGGGAATGTAGGGCTGTTGGTGAGTTGGAGGATGTAGTTCCAATTATTGATAGCGGGTACGGATCAGACGAGCACGCACTGCCCTTGCAGGCAAGGCGAGTGGATCATACTGCACCCTTGCGTCTTCGTCCACTTCCTCTTCCAGTTCCACCCCCTCCTCCTCCTCCTCCTCCTCCTCAGCATCTTCCTCCTCCTCCTCCTCAGCCTCTTCCTCCTCAGCCTCCTCCTCCACCCCTGGCTCAGGATCTTCTGCAATCATTGGTGGCAAAGACTGGTCCGTCATGATGGTGAGGTTGTGCAGCATGCAGCAGACCACCACAAATCTGCCCACCCGCTCAGGGGAGTACTGCAGGGCTCCTCCAGACCGGTCCAGGCAGTGGAAGCATTGTTTGAGGAGGCCTATGGTGTGCTCCACGACGTTGCGTGTGGCAGCATGGCTCTCATTATAGGCCTGCTGTGCACGTGTCCGTGGATTCCTGACCGGTGTCATGAGCCACATCATGAGGGGATAGCCCTTGTCGCCCAGTAGCCAGCCTTTGACTTGCCGAGTCGGATGAAAGATAAATGGCACGTTGGACTGCTGCATGACGAAGGCGTCGTGACTACTCCCAGGGTAGCGAGCATCGACCTTCAAGATGCGATGTGTGTGGTCGCACACCAGCTGCACGTTGAGGGAGTGGAAGCTCTTTTGGTTGACAAGGACAGTTGAGTTGATGTGCAGCGCACGCAGGGCAATATGTGTGCAGTCAATGGCACCCTGCACCATGGGGAAGCCAGCAATGCGGGCGAACCCCTGTGCTCGCTCGTTCTGATTGTCTCTGTAGAGAGGGAAGGTGATGAACCTGTTCCTCATCTGGTACAGTGCATCTGTGACCTCCCTTATGCAGCAGTGCACTGCATACTGCGAGATGTTGCACATGTCGCCAGCAGAGGCCTGAAATGATCCTGAGCCGTAGAAATTCAGCGCCACAGTGACCTTCACAGCCACAGGCAATGCTGTCCTCGCCCTGCTCTGAGGCTGCAGTTGTGGCCGCATCAGTTGACAGATCTCGGTGACGGCTTCCTTGGTGAACCTCAGGCGTCGGATGTAATCCTCCACGGTTATGTTGAGGTAAGAGATTGATCTGGGAAGGCCCTCATTGGGTAGGACCTCCTGCTCAGTGCCCTGCGCCTCCTCGTCCTCTGATTCCGCGCAGCTTGACCTGCTGGGCATGGCCTGTCTGCATGCTCCCAGTCATGCTCAATGTCCAGCGGGAGCCCTAGCAGACTGCCCATGGTTGGCAGGAATGTTGTTCCACCAGGGTTGTAACTTGCCGACCCGTAAGGCAGTACCTGCCAAAGCACTCTCAAAAGTAGTGTAGGAACTCTCAGTAAGAATAGGGAGCTTCTAAAAACACTTCCTACTCCTCCAGCAGACAGAAGCAATAATCCAGGAGCTAACCTGCAACACCTGCATGGCCCCTTTAAATAGCGCTGGTGGTGGGGAGGGGGGGCGGTCCTTCAGGCACTGTAAGAAACATTTAGATGGTCGTTGCACACTGATTGAAGCCATTTTCTCCCTACTTTACATGCTTCCAGCATCCAGTATTAACGCATGCACTAGCTCCTATACCAAGATGGCGTCTGGCGTACGTCATGCAGGAAACGTGCGTGCGCATCCAAGATGCCATCTTGGATGTTGGAGAGGCCGTGTAGCGCTGAAACAACGGGCGCGACACGGCCCAATTTAGCGCCCAGTATATTTTAAATCAACGTGATGGATACAATGTTACATAAGGCAAGATTTCATTCTTTAGCTAGTTCAAAAAAAACACAAAGAAAATATTGAGTATCTCAGATAGTATTATTACCAGATGGACCTGTTTATTGAATATGATGAGATTTTGGAAATAGGAGAACTGTAATCAAAATAGACATAAAGCATATGGTTTCTAGATACTGGACAAGCTTTCTCTGATTTAGATTAGTTCATTAAACCTTAATATTTAGTTGTAATTATTGAATCAAAAGTCAAATGATTTTCTAATCTTGAATTTAAAAATAGAATATGAAGGCAGTACATTTGGAGGATGTGTGCAACCAGTTTGGTCTACTGAACACAAATGAATGCAATCAATTGGACCAAATTAGTACACCAAGGTTAAACGTAAAGCTAGGCAAAGACCTGCGTGATTGCTCAAAATTAGAATGATATCACATTACCTGCAACATCTATGCATCATTGAAAATAATGCATTACTGTTAAAAGAAAGACTTAAAAGAAAGATCTGCAATGTGAGCTTGGCTCAGTTGGTCACTCTTGCCTCCATGTTAGAAAGTTGTGGAATCCAGGGCTTCAGAGCATAATCTAGGCTGCCACTCCAGTGCAATATTGAGAGCACGCTGCAGTGTCAGAGGTGCCATACTTCAGATGAGACATTAAATTGATGTTCTGTCTACAATACAGGTGGTTCAGGTAGACATTAAAGATCCAATGGCCCTACTTGAAGAAGAACAGGGAGTTATTTTGGTATACTGGTCAACATAGTTCCCTCAATCATCATCACCAAATAAAGATTACTTGGTTATGCATCTCATTATTGTTTGTGGGATCTTGCCATGAGCATTTCCATACAAAATAATAGCCACAACATCTCAAAGTAATTTATTGTATCTAAAATATTTTGAGATATTTCCAAGAGATGTGACAAGGTGCTATGTAAGTGAAAGTCTGACTTTCATCTTTAACTGAGATCACACGAACCTTCACAAAAGTAAACAAACAAGTATAGGGATGCCACTAGCTTGTTCAGAAATAGTTGATAACAAATTCTATTTGGGTAATATGCTTCTTAACCTTTTAACTCCATTGAGATAAAGAAACTGATTCCTTCTGCCTCTGTCTCAGTATAAAGTAGTGATACAATGAATAACATATAAAAACAATACTTAAAGGCAGATTGGGTAAGTAACCCCTTTGTAAAGGAAATTCAAAAAAATCTGTTTCAAAAGCAAAAACCAGGAATTGCTCTGCACAGATAAGTCTAGTTGGCAGCTGTTCAGCTGCGAGATAAGGGCAAATGAGCAACATGTTGGCCATTTCTGAACAAACAAATTATAACAGAAAGTTAGGAGGCTAATCTCAATTCCTGAATTTGTTTCCTGGATATGAATTATATTATGGCAATGAATTGAGAGGATATAATGCTTCTTATATTTGCATCCAGTCCTCCCATTGATGAAAGGTTGATAAGGATGGATGAAATGAAGCAAACATACTGCTTTAACATTGCTACGTAATTTGAACATTAGAGGGTAAAGGTGTAATATTTAGATTCCACAGTACAAATCTACCTGCAATAAGAATAGCACTGGCGTCAAGTTAAGGAAACAATTCAATCTTGGCAGGTTTGGTGGGCTTTCAACAATGGACAACAACATCCTGTTGGCAGATCTATCAAAGATATGAAAGTTCTGTTTAGAAGGTTAAAAAGACCTTATAGAAAAACTACAGCTGCCACTAGAATTCTTAGGTACATTTGCTAGTCTTACTACAGGACAGATATTGTGTACTGACTTTAGTAAGTTGAGAGAGCAACAATCAATTAATGGAAGATCCAGTTTAAGTATGATATCTTTATCCAAATGAACATGTGCAGATATTAAACATGTACATATTGATTCCCTAAGGAAATCAGCTGCCCATTGGAAATTACTCACACAGCCATAAATTACTGGTGTTCTTGTTGCTGTCTGAAACACAGAATTTTTAAAGGGTTTTTTTGTGCTCATCAAACAGAGGGATGTTGGCACTGACAAATGGAACGTTGTCATATCTTGCATCAAGGATCAAGGATCATCCTGTAGTACTTCAGCTATAGCATAAGTTAAATTAAGGCGAAAGCTCGTTCTATTGACCAGCAAAGTACATAAACTTCATTCACATGAGGGAACGTTGACTGCACCAGTAAGAAATTGTCACGTCCCACACCAGTTATGTTTATGGAATGAGGTGGTGAATTTAGTGTCAACTACTGTGATGCTAAATTATGGACAATTTTAATTTGTGTGCCCATTAGGAGCAGGGTTTAGCTCAAAATAAGCCCCGGCACCCAGAAGAGAGAGGATACTTTCATCCCAACATTGTGGATTAGATTTCAACCAATATCTCAGAGGAGATAAATTGTCTGCTATGCATCCACCAAACTTATTTTCTTAAAAAGAGATAGGTGTGCTTCTGTCAAACATCCATTATATTGGACTCTGCCTCTGCAAGATATGTAATGTGTACTTCATTAGTTTGTTCTGATTTGGTGCAATCCCCTGACAGCTGGATTGATCTCTTATTGTCTAGCTGTTGCTCTGTAATTACATGAATCATCAGCGTGCCCACCACCCGCCCTTTCTTGCTGAGGTGAGGCCCGAGCTATTTTAAGATCTGCGCCTCATTTACATGTCGCCGGTGAGCTGCAGGTGCCAAGCGCGGCCCAGCTGCAGCTCGCCAGTTCTGGGACGATGAGGAATTAGCTGGCTCCCTCGCTAAGCCGGCCGACATTTTGAGCCGGGTGGGTGGGGGCGGGGGGAGCGGGGAAACATGAACCTAATGGGTAGGGGCCTTGGACGGCTGGCAGTGGCCCGGAGGCTTTTCCGAGGGTCCATTAGGAGCATTCCTGCTCCTCCCGGACCCACCAAAAATAAAATTACATTTCTGACTGATTTGTGAGCGGCCTCCAGCTGTCGCTTTAAGGACCATTGGTTAAACTTCTCACTGCCTGGTACAAATGGGTGGAGTTTACCCAGTTCACGGTCCACCCATTTGTACCTTAAAATTGCAGTCGGGATCCTATAAGGTCCTGTATCACCTTATTGTCTTTGTCAATAAATCAATTTCTGCTCTTCTCTGAATACTAGAGACCAGAACAAACTTTAATCATATGCTGATAGGCTAGAACTTAAAGAATTGTAACGCAGTTAGAAATACAATTAAACCATTATTATAACAATTAGTATTCTGTAACAAAGTTGAAACTAAATTGGATTGGTCTGTGCAGATCTACTGAACTTTGACTTTTTATTACATCAAAACCAATCTCCTTCTCCAAAAAAAGAACAACCAAATGATTGAGTGGAATTGTCCTGCCTATGGTAATGTTGTTGCCCAATTACTGTTTAAAATGGAATGGTCATTTTGGCAGACCTAATCAAGCAAACTGTGATTTAGTGCTACACAATGACTAAAATACCAATTATATTAATTATTAAAAGATAAATGTGGAAGAAGCCAATCTGCAATTTTCATAACTTTTTGTGGATTCTAGGATTTGAGAACCTAAGCAAGGCTGACACTCAAGTGCAGAACTGAGAGCACTTTAAATCCCTTCATGGCCTCACCCTTCCCTGTTTCTGTAACCTCCTCCAATCCTCTCCATTCCTCTGATCTGGCCTCTTGTGCATCCCCCTCTCCTTTCATTGGCGACTGTGCCGTTAGTCACTTAGGCCCCACCCTCTGGAATTCCCTTCTTTAATCCCTCAACCTCTCCGTCGACCTCGCACCCTTTAAAACCCTTTTTAAAACCCACCTCTTTGGGTCACCCCTCCTAAAATTGCCTGCATTGGCCCAGCATCAACACCACTAAAAATAGATTAACTGGTAATTCATTTAATTGTGGGATCTTGCTCAGTGCAAAATGTCTGCCATGTTTGCTCACGCAATAGTGGTGATTGTAGTTCATAGAACTATTGAAATTCATTATCATCAATGATAATGCAATCATAGAGGAGTTTTAGGATTTTCAAGCAATGTATGATTATTACAGACTATTTAGAATGATTGCATTACATTATACATTGACTTAAAGCCCCTTGTTCCTGCATTGAGAATACATTCAGTTGTTTTGCAAAACGTAAATATCTCCTGTCAGGTTAGTGTCTGTGGGATTCAAAACACAAAGGCATTGAAATTGGTTGGCACCGTGCCCATTTTACAGGCGTGCAATGAGCGCCAAAGTGTCCAATATTGTGGGTGACGTGTATGCGCACATTTCGCGCTGGCAGTGCGTTGCCTACCATATTGGTAAAGGGAAAATAGAGGCATCCAGGGTCTGCACCTGAAACACGCATTAGGCCCTTTGCATATGCAAATAAGGGGCCTAACTCCTGTTTGATGTCCACTTTGCAAAATTGGTCTACGCAGCCAGCCCAGGATTACATGGTCTAAATGCAGCTTAACTAGCAATCCTCCAGCTAAAAGATAAGTTTGTTAATAAGTTTGTTATTGCTCCCGGTGTGAAAAAAATTCTAGGACAACTGTTCCACAGCAGTTGACACATTTGGCTTTGGTAAGCATGAATGCTCACTATATAGAAAAACAACAATTAACTTTAACATTCATTTAGTAACATGAAAAACTATATTTTCAAACATTTCATCAAGTAGTCCACAACTTAAGCTTGGACATAAATCAATGAAAGATGGATACAGAATGATATTGAGGAAATCTTGGGGAAACTGCCCTGAGGAGATTCCTTATGAACTGCAAAAAAAGTTATGATTAGTACATGTCTTTACATTTGCCATGGTCAGAATTCTTATGTACATGTTATATGGGGGAGGTGGGAAGGTTTCCTCATTTCACAAGGCCTCCACATCTCACTTCTGGCTGCATGTTTCTTAATTGTACAAGGCCAGCATCTCATTCAGATTTCATTCTGCTTTGTGGGTCTTTTCAAGGTCAGAAAATCGCTGGCGCTTGGGCATAACCGACTGAACTGGCCAAGATCATGTTATGGCTGTTTTGAGTGTACTCCCACCTCTCATAGGCAGAAGGAGGGAATTAACTGGAAAGAGGCAGCAGGGCATAATGTATAACTAGGGAAATGATGGCTGTCAGCAGGATCACAGAGTGTATCAGGGATGCACTTCTTGATGTGGGACCAACAATTCCTGACCAAGTAATCTTCTTGTTCTTACCCATGGCTGCAGAAGGGTCATGCTTTTACTTAAGGACTGATTTTACAAATGCACACTCCCAGTGCGGAGGCTCGCCTGCTGGAAGAACAGATCAGGAAACTGTAGGCGTGCTTTGTACATTTTTCTGCCCATTAAGTTTAAGGAGCTGATTTTCCCTTGACCCAAAATATCTCTAAGTGGAAAGCTGTCTGAATGACGGCTCCTGCTGAAGTTTGGCAGTCAGCACAAGAGGATGTAAAAAGAATAAAAGGAATGGACAGAAAATCGTGGGGAGCATGCCTGTAATTTCCCGGTATGTCCTTGTAAAGGTTCATTCTGGATCGATCTGTTGTAAAAATCAACCTGTTAATGTTTAGTAAGGGTTGGGGGTACATTTCAGTCTAATATTTCAGTCTAACATACAAAAATACAGAAAGCATAAAGGTCACAGGAAAATATTTGTTCTACAAGCAAAGTTTGATCGCAATCTAGGAACATTAACTAAATGACATGTACAATGGGGTTCAAAATTAAGGTTCATATCTATTTGCTGTCAGCACAGAAACAGCATTTCCAGTCTTTAGGCAAGTTGCATTTGATCTAAAATACTATCATGTGCGTTTACATCCGTTTTCACAAACAATTATAATGTTATCTGTATTCCCAGCTCCTGCCAGTTTGTTTCCATTTAAGAAACATGAGAAGACTGGCTAAACTCCAAACAAAAATATAAAATTTGGAGGCTGTGTTGAATATTCACATGAGTACATAGCTCAAATTGAAGTGAATTTCAAAAAGTAACACCCAAGATGCAGTTGCATGACACAATGGGATAGATTTTCAGTGGAAATGAAAATCAGGCATTTTCCATAACGGGCAGCCAATCTGCAATGCCAGTATTATGCTCAGGTGGCAAGGGGGTTCTGGGGAAGATAATATAAGTCTGAAGAAAAAAGGAATAGGAAATGAGAGTAAAGGTCAGACCAAGTGAAGGAATAAGGGTAACATAAAGTGCAAAAACAATAGGGCAGTAATAGTAGGGGATTTCAACTACCCTAATATTAATTGGGACACAAACAGTGTTAAGGGTATAGACGGCGCAAATTTCTTAAATTGCATTCAGGAGAACTTTTTTAGGCAGTACGTAGCAAGCCCAACAAGAGAGGGGGCAGTTCTGGATTTAGCTTTAGGAAATGAGGCTGGGCAGGTGGAAGGAGTATCAGTGGGAGAGCATTTTGGTGGTAGTGATTATAATTCAGTTAGTTTTAGCATAGTTATGGAAAAGGACAAAGATAGAACAGGAGTTAAAGTTCTCAATTGGGGAGATTTTAATAAGCTAAGAAGTGATTTAGCAAAAGTGGGCTGGAAACAGCTACTTGAAGATAAATCAATGTCAGAGCATTGGGAGGCATTCCAGGGGAAGATTCAAAGGGTGCAGAGTAAACATGTTCCCACAAAGAAAAAGGGTGGGGCTGCCAAATCTAGAACCTCCTGGATGTCAAGGAGCATACAGGGTAAGATAAGGCAAAAAAGGAAAGCTTGTGTCAAACATCGAGAACTCAAAGGAAAGCCTAGAGGAGTATAAAAAGTGCAGGGGTGAACTTAAAAAGGAAATTAGGAAAGCAAAGAGAGGGCATGAAAAAATATTGGCAAGTAAAATCAAGGAAAACCCAAAGATGTTTTATAAATACATTAAGAGCAAGAGGATAACAAAGGAAATAGTAGGGCCTATTAGAGACTAAAAAGGTAACCTATGTGTGGAGGTGGAAGATGTTGGTATGGTTCTTAATGAATATTTTGCGTCTGTCTTCACAAAAGAGAGGGACGAAGCAGACATTGTAGTTAAGGAGGAGAAGTGTGAAATATTGGATGGGATAAACTTAGTGTGAGAGGATGTATTAAGGGGATTAGCATCTTTGAAAATAGATAAATCTCTAGGGCCGGATGAAATGTATCCCAGACTGTTAAAAGAAGCCAGAGAGGAAATAACGGAGGCTCTGACCATCATTTTCCAATCCTCACTGGATACAGGTGTGGTGCCAGAGGATTGGAGGACTGCTAACGTTGTACCATTGTTTAAAAAGGGAGTGAGGGATAGACCGAATAATTATAGGCCAATCAGTCTAACATCGATGGTGGGCAAATTATTGGAATCAATTCTGCGGGACCGGATAAACCGTCACTTAGAAAGGCACAGAGTAATCAAGGACAGTCAGCATGGATTTGTTTGAATTTTTTGAGGAGGTAACAAGGAGGGTCGATGAGGGTAGTGTATTTGATGTATTCCACATGGATTTTAGCAAGGCTTTTGACAAGGTCCCACATGGCAGACTGGTCAAAAAAGTATAAGCCTATGGGATCCAAGGGAGAGTGGATCCAAAATTGGCTGAGTGGCAGGAAGCAAAGGGTAATGGTCAACAAGTGTTTTTGTGACTGGAAGGCTGTTTCCAGTAGGGTTCTGCGGGGCTCAGTACTAGGTCCCTTGCTTTTTGTGATACGTATTAATGATTTGGGGCATAATTAAGAAGTTTGCAGATGATACAAAATTTGGCCGTGTGGTTGATAGTGAGGAGGAAAGCTGTAGACTTCAGGAAGATATCAATGGACTGGTCAGGTGGGCAGAAAAGTGGCAAATGGAATTCAAACCAGAGAAGTGTGAGGTAATGCATTTGGGGAAGGCAAACAAGGCAAGGGAATACACAATAAATGGGAGGATACTGAAAGGTGTAGAGGAAGTGAGGGAAGTGCATGTCCACAGATCCCTGAAGGTAGCAAAACAGGTTTATAAGGTGGTTAAGAAGGCATATGGAATACTTTCCTTTATTATCCGAGGCACAGAATATAAGAGTAGGGAGGTTATGCTGGAAGTGTATAAAACACTGGTTAGGCCACAGCTTGAGTACTGTGTACAGTTCTGGTCACCACATTACAGGAAGGGTGTAATTGCACTAGAGAGAGTACAGAGGAGATTTACGAGGATGTTGCCAGGACTGGAGAATTTTAGCTATGAGGAAAGATTGGATAGGCTGGGGTTGTTCTCTTTGGAACAGAGGAGGCTGAGGGATGATTTAATTGAGGTGTACAAAATTATGTGGGGCCTAGATAGAGTGGATAGGGAGGACCTATTTCCCTTAGCAGAGAGGTCAATACCAAGGGGCATGGATTTAAAGTGATTGGTAGAAGGGTTAGAGGGGAGCTGAGGAAAAATTTTTCACCCAGAGGGTAGTAGGGGTCTGGAA
The DNA here is from genome assembly GCF_035084215.1 of Heptranchias perlo. Lineage (NCBI taxonomy): Eukaryota > Metazoa > Chordata > Chondrichthyes > Hexanchiformes > Hexanchidae > Heptranchias > Heptranchias perlo. Next base: position 109,824,045 of record NC_090327.1, read on the forward strand.
CTCACTGTCTGAAAGGGTGGTAGAGGCAGAAACCCTCAAATCATTTAAAAAGTTCCTGGATGTGCACCTAAAGTGTTGTGATCTAAAGGCTACGGACCAAGTGCTGGAAAGTGGGATTAGGCTGGGTGACTCACTTTCAGCTGGCGCGGACACGATGGGCTGAATGGCCTCCTTCTGTGCCGTAAATTTTCTATGATTCTATGATTCTATAAATGGTCAGGGAACAAATACAGTTATAGAACAAAATGACTGTCAAAAACAAAGGGAGGGAAACCATTACTAAACACAAATTAAATTGCTTGTACAGCAATGTGCACAGCATCTCAAAACAAAATGGGGGAACTGGAGGGAATAATTCATAGCAGGGCGACAGATGTGGTAGGGATAACTGAAACATGGTTACGTATATAATGTATTTAGAAAGGATAGGGAAGGAAGAAGGGACAGAGGGTTAGCTGTACTAATTAGAGACAACATAATGGCAACAGAAAAAAGAGACACGAGTAACATTAAGATAGAAACAGAATTCACATGGATTGAGATAAAGGATAAGAAGGGATCGATCACGATAATAGGTATATTCTCCAGACTACCTAATAATGGAAGAGAAGTGGAGGATGAAATATGTAGACAAATCGATGAAATGAGTAAAAAAAAAATGAATTATAATCATGGGAGATTTCAACTATCCCCAAATAAACTGGCAAGAAGAGGTAGGGAAAGGAGAAAAGGGAATGGAATTTTTACAGTGTGTACAGGACTCCTTTCTTACCCAGTATGTGAGAAGCCCAACAAAGAGGAATCACTGTTGGATCTAGTAATGGAAAATGAACCAGAGCACATAAGGGAAGTAAGCGTAGGGGAATATCTAGGCAATAGCGATCATAGCATAATAAGGTTTAAAATAATGATTGAGAAAGACATAAGTAAGACAAAGACCAAAGTAATAGATTGGGAAAATGCTAATTTTGAGGGGATGAGAATGGAACTAGAGCAAGTAAACTGGAAAAAAAGTGACAGACAAGGAAATAGAGACAGTAGTGGATAATATTCAAAACGGTGATCAATAGAGTTCAGGAGAAATATATTTCTCTAAAAAGCAAGAACAAACTCATCATTAATGAAACACCATGGATGAATAAAGAGTTAAGGGTAAATTTGAAACTATAAAAAAGGCATACTCTAAGTACATAGACAATAAAGGAACGGATGACAAAAGAGAATATGAAGAGGTTAGGAAAGAATTTTTAAAAAATTAGGAAAGCAAAGAGGAATGACAAGATTAAATTATCAAGGAATATAAAAAGAAATAGTAAAGTAGTCTACAGACACATAAATAACAAAAGAAAAATAAGAATAGGGATAGGGCCACTAAGGGATGCACACGGTAAATTCAAAGGTAATCACAGCGAAATGGCAGAAATATTGAATAGTTACTTTACCTCCGTATTTACCAGGGAGACTAACAAAGTGGGCAGGCCATTAGCAGAAGAGGTTGAAAAAGATATTAAAACATTTAAGATAGAAATGGGGGAGATAATTGATAAACTAATCAAACTAAGGGAGGATAAGACCCTGGGTCCGGATGGATTCCATCTGTGAACATTAAAAGAGGTTAGGGAGGAGGTAGCAGAGGCACTATTCCTATATTTAGAAATATAAGAATTAATATAGAAACAAATCTAGGGAATTATAGACCAGCTAGCTTAATGTCGGTGATAGGAAAGGAAATGGTATCTTTACTCAAAGATGTAATTGGAACAAAAATATAATAAAGAATAGCCAGCATGGATTTCAAAAGGGAAAGTCATACTTGACCAACCTTATTGAATTCTTTGAAGAAGTAACAGAAGGAGTAGACAAGGGTAATGTAGTAGATGTAATATATTTGGATTTTCAAAAGATCTTCGATAAGGTACTGCATTGTAAACTCATAGAATCATAGAATCATAGAAGTTACAACATGGAAACAGGCCCTTCGGCCCAACATGTCCATGTCGCCCAGTTTATACCACCAAGCTAGTCCCAATTGCCTGCACTTGGCCCATATCCCTCTATACCCATCTTACCCATGTAACTGTCCAAATGCTTTTTAAAAGACAAAATTGTACCCGCCTCTACTACTGCCTCTGGCAGCTCGTTCCAGACACTCACCACCCTTTGAGTGAAAAAATTGCCCCTCTGGACCCTTTTGTATCTCTCCCCTCTCACCTTAAATCTATGTCCCCTCGTTATAGACTCCCCTACCTTTGGGAAAAGATTTTGACTATCTACCTTATCTATGCCCCTCATTATTTTATAGACTTCTATAAGATCACCCCTAAACCTCCTACTCTCCAGGGAAAAAAGTCCCAGTCTATCTAACCTCTCCCTATAAGTAAAACCATCAAGTCCCGGTAGCATCCTAGTAAATCTTTTCTGCACTCTTTCTAGTTTAATAATATCCTTTCTATAATAGGGTGACCAGAACTGTACACAGTATTCCAAGTGTGGCCTTACTAATGTCCTGTACAACTTCAACAAGACATCCCAACTCCTGTATTCAATGTTCTGACCAATGAAACCAAGCATGCCGAATGCCTTCTTCACCACCCTATCCACCTGTGACTCCACTTTCAAGGAGCTATGAACCTGTACTCCTAGATCTCTTTGTTCTATAACTCTCTCCAATGCCCTACCATTAACGGAGTAGGTCCTGGCCCGATTTGATCTACCAAAATGCATCACCTCACATTTATCTAAATTAAACTCCATCTGCCATTCATCGGCCCACTGGCCCAATTTATCAAGGTCCCGTTGCAATCCCAGATAACCTTCTTCACTGTCCACAATGCCACCAATCTTGGTGTCATCTGCAAACTTACTAACCATGCCTCCTATATTCTCATCCAAATCATTAATATAAATAACAAATAACAGCGGACCCAGTACCGATCCCTGAGGCACACCACTGGACACAGGCCTCCAGTTTGAAAAACAACCCTCTACAACCACCCTCTGTCTTCTGTCGTCAAGCCAATTTTGTATCCAATTGGCTACCTCACCTTGGATCCCATGAGATTTAACCTTATGTAACAACCTACCATGCGGTACCTTGTCAAAGGCTTTGCTAAAGTCCATGTAGACCACGTCTACTGCACAGCCCTCATCTATCTTCTTGGTTACCCCTTCAAAAAACTCAATCAAATTCGTGAGACATGATTTTCCTCTCACAAAACCATGCTGACTGTTCCTAATCAGTCCCTGCCTCTCCAAATGCCTGTAGATCCTGTCTCTCAGAATACCCTCTAACAACTTACCCACTACAGATGTCAGGCTCACCGGTCTGTAGTTCCCAGGCTTTTCCCTGCCGCCCTTCTTAAACAAAGGCCAAGGTCGGAGCATGTCGAGTCAGGGGACAAGTAGCAGAATGGATAGCAAGCTGGCTACAAAACAGAAAAAAGAAAGTAGGGGTTAAGGGTAGCTACTTAGCCTGGCAAATGGTGGGAAGTGGTGTTCCACAGGGATCAGTGCTGAGGCGATTGTTGTTCACAATTTACATTAATGATTTAGACTCAGGAATCGGATGTACAATTTCAAAATTTGTGGATGTCACTAAATTGGGGGGTATAGTTAATACAAAGGAAGAATGTGTCAAAATGCAAGAGGATATTAATAAACTGGCAGAATGGAAGTGTAAATGGCAAATGAATTTCAATATAGATAAGTGTGAGGTGGTGCATTTTGATAGGAAGAATAAGGAGGCCACATACTGCTTGGATAATAAGAGTCTAAATGGGATGGACGAGCAAAGGGATCTCGGGGTACAGATACACAAATCACTAAAAGTGGCGACAGGTTAATGAGGCCATAAAAAAGAGAAATCAAGCATCAGGGTTCATTTCTAGAAGGATAGAATTGAAAAGCAAAGAAGTTATATTAAACTTGGAAAGAACCTTGGTTAAACCACACTTGGAGAATTGTGCACAGTTCTGGTCTGCATATTATAAAAAGGATACAGAGGCATTGGAGAAGGTGCAAAAAAATTCAGAAGGATGATACCAGAACGGAAAGGATATACTTATCAGAAAAGATTGAATAGGCTGAGGCTCTTTTCTCTAGAAAAGAAAAGGCAGATGGGTGACCTGATAGAGATTTTTAAGATAATGATGAGGTTTGATAGGGTAGACGGAGAGAAAATGTTTCCACTTGTGGGGGAGTCCAAAACTAGAGGTCATAAATATAAAATAGTTGCTAATAAATGCAATAGGGAATTCAGGAGAATCTTCTTTATCCATAAGAACATAAAACCATAAGAAATAGGAGCAGGAGTAGACCAATACGACCCCTCGAGCCTGATCCGCCATTCAATAAGATGATGGCTGATCTTCTACCTCAGCTCTACTTTCCTGCCCAATCCCCATATCCTTTGATTCCTTTAGTGTCCAAAGAGTGGTAAGAATGTGGAACGCGCTACCACAAGGAGTAGTTGAGGCAAATAGCGTAGATGCATTTAAGGGGAAGCTAGATAAGCACATGAGGGAGAAAAGAATAGAAGGGTGTCCTGAAAGGATTATATGAAATCGGGAGGGAAGATGCTTATGTGGAGCATAAATGCCAGCATAGACCAGTTGGACCGATTGGCCTGTTTCTGTGCTGTAGTTTTGATGTAACTCGATGTAAGTTGAAAATCTACCCCAATTACTTACCATTATTTAGTATGGCTATGCTCACTAGTTGCAGCACGTTGCTCTCCATTCAGCCACCTACACTACACCAGCCCAGGATATTGCTGTATGGAACTCTTTGTCAGGCTCTGATAGCCTGAGGAACTCCAAAGAGCAATATCCTGGAATGGTGTAGTGAAGGTCACATGGACCAGCACTGAATGCAGTCATCAAGCTGTGTACCCCTGAACCAAAGTATCGCATGTGGGATGTTTTCTGATTGCTAGTTCCTCCCAAAGCCTGGCAGCCAGCATGAGAGACACATGTGAAAAGAGTAAACATATGTGGGGTGAACTTCTGCTGAGGTTATCCTGCTCGTCTGCCGTAACTTTGGCAGAAGAATCGTGGAAACCCTGCAAAAATGGCGTAAACACCATTTTATGCCATTTGACTGGAATTTCCACCAAAGTCATGGCGAACAAGTGAGAGAATGCCACAAAAGTTCATCCCCATATAACTTTAGTAAATATTTACAATACATCAAGCAGTTACTGTTACATTAGCTCAATTATAGACATAGAGGTATCTTTGGCATTTTTCCTAAAAATAAATGATTACGTCATTATCATTTTTTGTACAGAAAATAATTAGTGTTTGAGAATTGAGCACCTATGTTAAATGTTGTGTAGATAAATTGAACTATATATTGTGTGTGCTTTTGTTTCTTGTAACTTATGTGTCCATTATCTTTTTTTTCCAGATATACTAAGTTTGTCATTCCTGTAAGCGAGGAAAATCTGGAAGATAAAACAGAACTAACACACTCAGGTGTTACCCAGATCAATAGTTTATTACGAGTGCACACGGGAGAACAATCTCAGCCACCCCAGCTGGAGACCTCGTTCTCAAAGGAAAAGTAGCAATACAACTTAGTTTATACAGTTTATTAGACAACACCCACTAATTACTAATGGGGGTGTATACGTGGTGATATTGATACATCATTGGTTTATAGGGTTAATCAATCAGCTACTAGGCCTGCTCTTTGAACTCGAGTACCTCCCTGTGAGAAGCTTATGGGCTGCAGAGGCTTCACTCTAACTTGGCATTCTTGAGCTATCTCTTACCCTTGTTATCACTATAGGGAGGTATCTTCAGCAGGAACATGGCCTGCTTGACTACAAAGCTCTATTGAATTATGCAGCCAACTGACTCCCTTCCCAGACCATCAGCAGATGTTTCATCAATACACCTTTGTACTCTTATTTCTTCTCAGGAACAGACCCCTTCTAAACATTCCTTAAGTAAAGCTTGGAATGTCCTTGGTCAGCTAAACCTATCTATGTTAGTTTGAAAAGGGCTAACATAGTCAAGTATCCCATGGTGCTTTGTGTTTTGTTTCCAGCCTAACAAGACTGAATGGTACCTTTCAGACCGTTTTATACCGGCGAATTGGGGCCCACCCCTTTATATCCCTTAATCCAAATTTTATCCCTACAATTCCAATTGCAGTTTGGAAATATGCAACAGAATGACTGCTCCCCTCCAAGACGCAGTTGACTTCTGAAGGATTGTTCACCATGTGGCGGCCCTTTACCCTTCTGGTTCTCCTATTCACAGAACATTTGACATTTTACTAGACTTTGGTAAGTGTTAGGAATATCAAGACTGACTAAGGCTAAAATGATCTGCATTGAAATCCAATTATGGAGCTTAAAAGCCAACTGTTCTGCAGGATGAAGCCAAATTATGTTTAGATACTCTAAAATATTACTGTAATTCTGATTAAAGAGGATTACGATTCCAGGAATCAGCTGAGCTGAACTTAAGGGATTTCATACTAAAAAGCTACAAGCAGACTCGAAAACCAATTGGAGACTTTGGGGGTGATTTTCAAGAGCCGTCTGCTCCTTTCTCACTACAGCCAGCAGAGGAAAACTGGGGGGAGAACCTCGGCTGCCTCTTGGATGCCCAAGGTTTACCTGATACAATTCTCAGGCGGGCCTCTAAATGAGTGAACTTGTTTCAGGTAGGAGGCTGTTTAAATATGCAAATAAGGGTCCTACTCCATTGTAGGGCCCCTGACTGCAATTTCGAAGTACAAATGGGTGGTCAATTTGTACCAGACGATAAGAATCCTAGCTTCACAAAATTACTGTGGCCCATTGCTGGCCCGTGCTTACCACCCCTCCTGGATTGTTCCTCCCCCCCCACACCTCCATTCTCCACAGGCGCGACCCGCCAGCCAGCTCAGCGTGGAAGACAGTCGATTTCCTGCCCTTTCTTGCTTGGCATTCACAGCTCAACAGTTACATTCAAATGAGGCTTGAACCTGAAAATGGTTCTCGCCTCCTGACACCAGCTTCAGGTGGCCAGCACAGCCCCGTTGACCTCATGCCCATTTTGGGCAGAAGTTGACAATCGCTCCCCTTGGATCAAACTGAACTGTGTTTTGAGCCCTGTGAAGATTTAAGACTTTTATCAATTGTGAAAAGAAGCTGTAATTGGTGAGAGCAGATCGATTAAGACCTAAAACTCTTTGAAGTGCAATCCTGTTTCAACTGACCCAGAGATGCTAACAACTCCAGGATCAAGGTACATTGTCAGTGAGTGCGCGTGCATGTGTCTGTATATTATATATATTATATGCTCACTATATCTAAATGAATGCTAAACTGCAATTAAGCAAGTACAATTAAATCTTCCAAAAATCAGAAATAACTTTGTTACTATAATCCTAATCCTAAGTATAAACTAATAAAATAAACACATAAAACAAAATTCTACATAAAAATATTTATCTTAAAACATTTTACCTGTGCTTGGATTATCTTCAATTTTTCCCTTTTATTCTCTCTTCCTTTTTAAAAATTTTAATTTTACTCTTTTGTCCAGTTTATTTTAATTGACCAATTCTAACTTCCTCCCCCCAACCCCCACCTTTAAGTTTAAAAGCTTTCACTTGAATTTTCTGCCTCTTTGCTCCCATACCTTTTTTCTTAAATTAAATAAAAACTTCAAAGGCAAGTTTTTCAGCCAATTGAAAGCCTGTAGATTGACCTGGCCATGTCATAGATCTTTGGCATGTGAATTTTTTCAGAATCTGTAAGGCTGCTATTGATGAACATACTCATTGATGGTCCCCAACGCACACCAGCATCCAGAAGAATAAGCATGCCTGAGTATATTAAGAGTTAAGGGTTTCAGACCATAACTTCCATACTAATTTTCAGAATTATATCTGAAACTAAATCCAAGCACAGGTTTAGAATTGTTGCTTGAACTAATATTGACATTTTGGAGTTGTCCATTTCTAAGTATTCTGCCTCACACATTTCTATCATTTATTTCCACTTTTTTCCTCTTCTGCAGTAATGCCCACCTTTATCCCTTCTCACCCCCACTGCTGTTAAAACCCTTCTCCATGCTTTAGTAATCTTTAAACTCAGTTTTTCCAATGTCCTCCTTGGGGTCTCCCATCTCCACTCTCTATAAACTCCAACATGTTTAAAATACAGCTGCCTGAATTCTGTCCTGCACTAAGTACTTATTTTATTTCTACCCATTTACACTGCTTTTTTTTTGCTGCCAGCATTTTGAATTGCCCTATAAGTCTCAGTGGGTACACTAGTGCAGTGGTTATACTGGACTAGCAACGCGAAGGTTAGGCGTTGAAAATATTCCTCAGACGTGTACTCGTAGCTTAACATTATCAGGCGAGACCCTGACTATCTCTTCATTACCAAGTTTGGATGAAATATAGATAGCATTTGAATAAATCCTAGTCCATTTAAAATATTTAGACTCCCCTACAAATTGACAATCAAACTCTATGAGGATGGGCCTTGCACAGATGATATGCTCTGCCTTAGCCCCATGTCTGAGAATACATTACCATGACAAAGCAGGGAGTGAGATAGAATTAGCCAGCTTTCAGTCATCATGGATCTGCCAATAATGGGTCTCCAATTGATATTTTATAGCTTCATTAAGGACTACAGAACTTCTGTTTATCTGTGTATCCTGATAATGGGCTACTTAACTCTTTATTTCCTTGGCATTTTTTCGCAGGTACATGGTTTATAAGAAGCAGTATAGACCCCTCATGAAAACAATTTCTTTTTTTCCCCAAGTGTAAGGTACAGCACCTTTCTTCCACTTCACAATCCCTTATTTCTTACATTATGACATTTGTTTTTTTTCAAACCCCTCCTTACTTTAAACTTTTGTACCCCCACAAATAAAATCCCTGAGACAGTTTCTTATCAATGCACATACATGGTTTTCAGATGTTACATGAAACAATTCTAGTTCTTTCCCTTCTCAGGGAATAAAGCCAATACATTCCCATTTCTCTAAGGCGATTTACACAACCAAGAGCAGCCACAGCAGGCTACACAGAAAATAACATCACACACATTACAAAATCTCTCAAACATCCAATATTGGTAGACAATCTCTCATTCCTCAGTACCAGAGTAAACTCTTAATGCCTTTTCTCATGTCCTTTAAACTGTTGCCAGAAATCACTGTCAGGGAAGATTTCTGATCTCTTTCTTTGCCACTTCTTTCAATGCCTGCTTTCATATATTGCTCCCATACCAGGCCACAGCTCATGGATTTGTTTATTACTTGCTAGCGTTTTCAGTAAATTTGACTTGCCAGTATTAAATTCTAGTCCAAGTGTCTGTTTGCCATTCCCTTTCATGTCTCCCTGTAATTTTTATTGTTTCACCTTGCACTAGAGAAGTCTGCTCCTTTCCTCTAACTCTTCAGCCATGCTTTAGTGCAGCCATTTGGGAAGCAGTTTACTGGCTCAGTGCCACACAAGCCAACTGTTGCATTAATTTGCTTTCTGCAACAGCTTTCCCTTCTTTCTTGAAACTGGGGACTTATGTAGCAGCAGCCTTGCCTAAGGGCTTTTTTCTGACATGTGGGGCATGATTTTGACTCCGAGCCGGGAAGGGGGCGGCGGTCAAATTGCAGATGGGAAACCCAGAAGTTCAGGTTTCCCAGACATCCTTACGATTTTGACGTAGGGACATCTTTTATTTATTTTTTGTCAGTTTGCCATCCACTGACTGGCCTGATTGATAGCATGGTCTCAGTCAGACTGGAGATCAGACAGGGAGAAGATGTGATCAGGTAAGTCTTCAGGTAAGTCCTTGTTTGTATGGATGGGGGGGGCATGGGGGGGGAACAGTTGGATGGGTGGGCACGGGGGCATGGGTTGGCATGGGGCATGGGCTGGCACAGGAGACACGAGGGGGAGTCAGTTATATGGGGCGGGATCGGGGGTCAGTCACGGGTGGGATATTGGGATCGGTGATCATCGCGATTGTTGGGGGTTCGGGGGTCATTGCGGGGCTCCACGATCGTTGGGGATGGATCAGGGATTAGGATCATGGGTCCATGATCATTGGGGGGGGGGGATATCGAGGTCGGTGATCCGCGATCATTGGGGTGTCGCTGCAAGTAGGCTTGTTGGGCCTGGCGGATGCACTACTGCTCCTCTGGGCCCACAAGCTGTGCTAGAAAGGCACCAACCTGTTAGTCTAAGGCCTTCTCACCTCCTTTCACGTGGTGATAGAGAAGGCCTGGGAATTCGGTCCCCCGGGGTTGAAATCGGAAACTGTGGAAAAATGGAGGCCCATAGCCTCCTTGAAAGGTTTTAATGTCTGACCCGCGTCCTGGGAGCGGGTTGGTCGCACACCCCCTCATCCCGCCCTGGTGTAAACCAGAAATGGGCGGGTTGAAGGAGGGTTGGGGGCGTGTCTGAAATGGTCGTGATTTTGAATGCACCCCTCAACCCACCCGTTTTTCACTTTTAAAATAGTGCCCTTGATTCCTAGACAGTGAGTGGGCTTTATGACTGGGCAGGGCATCACAGACAAGCCCTATCCCATCCTTATTTGACATATGTATTTCCAGTATATGTTCAACACTGATCGGAAAAGGGAATTCTTACCAATTTTAAACAAAAAGCAACAAAACTGCAGGTGCCGGAATCTGAAAATTAAAGCAGTAAATGCTGGGAAAATACTCAAGTGTGGAGCCTACGCCAGAACATTGAGTTCTGCTGAAGGGTCTACACTTAAAATATTAATTTATCTGTTCTCAGACTGACTTTCTGAGTGTTGCCAGCATTTTCTGTTCTTGTCCCATCAATTTTCCTCTCCTTAGCACAGAAGGACTAGGAATAATCGTAGTGTTCCCACCTGTTAACTCAGGTTTCAAGCTTGGGTCATAACTTGTCTCTATGTATTAGCACAGCACCGTACATATTGCATTTACCCTCTGGCACATCAGGGGAGCCCTTAATGTCCTAGTTTGTGGTAAAATCAATTTAATGGCCCAGCATTTGCTGGAAAAATAATGGTGAGTTCATGGCGCTCGCTGTTATTAATGCGTAAAAAAAGCTGCAGTTTGTGGCGAGGAAGAGATATGCCGTGAGTTGCAAATTGCCACAAATTGCTGGATGATTTGTGCCGCTCCGCTGTTAGCCTCGCAAAGACTGGAGCTCAGCGTCAACCTCCCCATGTCTGTGGTTGTGTTCCTTCAGTGACGTCTGCTCAAAGATCAAGTTACAATGGAGGTGAATGGGGGGAGGCATTTCTAGGCTTTGGGTTTTCACACTTACTTCTGTTAGGATATCATCCCGCGGAAATGTTCTCTGAGAGTGAGGTTTCACTGAATTATAATTGAGGCCCTATGCAGAACTGATCTGTCCTCAACTCATGTCCGAGGTCTACTGTTGATCTTAAACAAGCTCTGCAATCAGTCTCAGGCTAAGCAAATTAGTGTTATTACGTTTTCTTATCTTTGAGCTGACAACAGGGTACTTGTGGTCATATTAAAAGATCAGCTGATGTCACTAACCTATGCAGCAAGATAATAAACACGGCGGAGACTGGTAGCATTCAGAAGAATCTGGAACAATTAGTTTTAAAGGCTAAGGAATCATAAATGGGTTTTAATATGGATAAATGTAATATTATGCACATTCGAACAGAAAAATGAGAACGACATTGAAGAGGTGTCCATTAGCAAAAGTAGAAAAGGGAAAAAAGTCGAATGTGATTAGGAACTATTCATTGAAAGCATCTAGACAATGTAAAGTTCTCATCAATGAGGCTCATGAAATACTGGGATGCATCTGGAGGGTGTTTGATTATAAGTGTAGAATTGTTTTGGGGTTTAACTGCTAAAACCTTATTAAATCCCACTGAATGCAAAGTTTTAAAGTTAGTACATGTTAAAAGCATCAACTTTGCTAGTAGTAGCATTCTTGCCTCTGGGTTAGAAAGTTTATGAGTTCGAGTCCCACTTCAAGACATCAGTATATAATGTAGGCTGAAAATTCTGTGCAGTACTCAGGGAGTGCTGCATTGCTGGAGATGCCATATTTTAAAATGAGGCTCTCTCTGCTTGTTCAGGTGCGATATAAAAGATCCTACAGCACTGATTAAAGAACCGGGAGCTCTGCCGATGTCCTGACCAACATTCTTTCCTCAATGAATGTCACCAAAAAAAAATTAACTGGTCATTCATTTCATTTGCTGTTCGTGGGATCTTGTGTGCAAATTATCTGCCGTGTTGGCCTTCATTGCAACTGTGACTACACTTCAAAAGTAATTCATTGGTTGTGAAGCGCTTTGGGATTAAGTGCTGTAAAGGTGCTGTGCAAATGCAAGTTCTATCTTAAAAACACAGATGAAACACCATGCGCATCTGCTCCTCAGAGCCACACTTGCTTGTTTATACATGTATACCTATCTCTTGAAGCCATTCCTGTCATGATCAGCTCAAATGTTAAGGTTGCCTGAAGACACCAACTCGAGGAGAGTGTCTGTGTTGAGCTACCTAAGTCTCAAGCAGCACTGATCTGTCTTTTCAATCTTTCTAAATTGTTAACTATGCATTGGTCAGCTGTTCAGGGACCTTGGAAGCAAAGTTGAAACTTGAACAGCACACTGATGAGCTGTTGAGCGGTACTGGGGACTGGGGAAACATAGGTATCTTATACAATATACATGTATGGAGAGAGTAGCAGAAAGACATAGAAAGAGAACAGAATGAGAAACAGAGAGAAAAGGAGAGCAACAGGGTCACAAGGAGAGAGTGAAAGCAAGAAACACAGAAAGGAGAATAACAGATATAATAGTGGGTACTGAAATTCTCTGTCTTTTATGGAGAAAACACTGCTTCATGTCTGTTTTTTTGTTAAAATTCACAAAAATAGGAATTTCAAACCCTTGAGGAGTAGCATAAAGATACACATTGAGAAAAGAGTAATAGAGATACATGAAAAAAGTAACAGAGAGAGATACCTCTATTCACTTCATAAAAAACAAGATTTTCCAACCAGAGCTCTGGTATGATCAATGATTGAGGTAAGTGGAACTTGTACCAATATGATTGGCAACCCCTGCCTTATGTGTTAGGTTGTTCTCCTGAACAGAATAAATAAATCAATAAATGGAATAAGGAAATGCACCAGATTGTACCACTTTCCATGTTGATTTCTGAATTTTCCAAAGGGTGCGTGCCCCAGATACTTTAGAAAAATGGGCAACTACAATCCTGAATGGGTGTGGGGAGTTATTGGCCCATAAAGCAGCTCCTGCAGAGGAATCCCAAACTGGCTCTTGCCTGTCTTTTTGGATCAGTTTCTCTCTTCACACTCATGTGGATATCTATGATTGCCACCAGGACAGGTTGGAGAGACATTTTTAAATGCTAGTTTTGCCGCTTTGTCAATGAAAAGATACTGAGAAGTACTGAAGTCAGTAAATACAAAAATAACCAAAAAATTAACACTATATTCAAGAAATAATGAACATCAAAAACCAGAAAGCCAATTATGAGTAGAAACACTTAAATCTCACAAAGATGATTGGTGAGATCACACTTGGAACATATGGGGAAAGGTTCAGAGACTTTCCTCCTGGTCTGGAGTCTCACTCAACGCAGATCAGCGAATTGGATCGGGAGATAAACGTGCCTGATTTGTAGCAGTCCTGATGCCCGGGAGTGGAATGTAAATGCAAGGAAACTATTTGATTTGGGTTGTGAAGGCAGAACTAGAAGAAATGAATATAAAATTAAGTACAGATGGAGTTAATTGAATGGAGCATGACAGTTCCTATGCTATTGGGACCACAGAAATGTCATCTGCGGAATGAAGTTGCCAGGTTTAAATAATACACCTCTAAGTGTAGATAGATACTGTCGAGTTTTGATTGCCTGTCTGGGGATCAGTAAGAAATAGTTTCAGAACTTTCTGTCTGGTGATTATAGCAGTGGGGTAGAATCCATTATAGGGCAGATTGCAGAGACTGTGGGGTAGAAATTTTGGCAGTAATCTGGCGGGGCGGATCATATGCCCTTTATAGAACTTGCCCGATTTTTATTCCTTGATTTTAATAGGTTAAGAATCAGGCGGATTCTATATGGGGCATGCGATCGACCTTCCCGGATTACTGCCTAGGTCATGAAGACAAAAAACAACCCCTATAGAAGAAGCAGGTCTGATAGGCCAGGAGTACGTATTCTATTCTCTATGTTCTTATTCTGTCTGAAGTGCTCCTTTCTGTAGTAGGCCCATTCTTGATGTGAGGAGCAGCATATCAGCCAAGAGTAATCGCCAGTCATAGTCCCATGCTTTGCCTGTTCTGATTACTGTTATTATAATCCAGTTCAGAACACTTCTAAATAAAAGAGCTAACATGATAATCGTTTAATAACCAGAATTAATGGTCTTAAAAAGTACTTATTGAAGCATCCCTCAATGTATAGTCAATCTGAAGTTACAATTCAGTTGTGCGTGTGAATAAAGCATTAATGTTCAAAATAGCAATGGGTGGGAATTGACAACAAAAAGCAACATTGTAAGATCAAAAAATTATTTTGGAGGGGGAGAGGGATTTATAAAGAATGTAACAAAGATTTGGAGATGTTAAATTTATATGATGATATTGCTTTCAAGGCCAATGCTATTAGACCATTTTACCGACATTTAGAAATAATGATACTATTTGTGATCCTGACAAAGACATTCAATCTATCAATACAGTGACAGAATAGAATGGTGGCAACCAGAAGCTGACAACCAGTTATCTGCTTTCTAATACTTAACAATTGGGAAATTATACTAAATGAGCTGGTAAATAAATGGATATCACTGTGGTCAAAGACATAAAATTATCGCCTTTCCTAAAGCTTCAGTGCTTCAGATTATTTCAACCCCATGAAGGGCTACTTTAGCATTTCTCTGCTCAGATACAATATATAACTAAATTTCAATTTTTTTTTTATTCAGAAAATAATAATATGTCCTTTAGTTCCACTTATCCTGCTAGTCCTACTTTTATTTTTCCAGTTTTCTCCCTAACTCTCCTCAAGGAAGCGGCTCATGTTGGGGGATGGTTCCATAGCCAGTGGCGACCCCTTGCTGCCTCACTCAAGTGGCAATTCTTCATTGTGCAAGTCTACAAATAGAATGCTATTCCAGCACAGCTGGTGTCACACCTGATCTAGTCTTTACGCAATGTTCACGCCAATGCACTTTCATTAGAAGAGGTAATAGGAGCAGGATTCTCCCCTTTCTTTAGCTCAGGGAGACTGGAGTCAATTGTAATACTTACATTGTTATCCCAACTGAGATCAGCTAAATCAACACAATGGAGACCTTTCTGGCAATGCATTTACCCACTGAATCATCAGAACCATCCCTACTTCCACATTATATATTGTTTATTCTAATTAAATCAGTAGAATACCTGATTAGTAAACATTTCTATATAGCTGAGAGAATTCAGACCATACGAAAAACAAACATACAAAAAATGACGGATACCCTATTGGTCCATCCTGCCTGTCCCATATAATTATGACGTTCAATCCATAACTATACTATCCATGTAGAGTTTATACAAAGAACTTAGAAAATAGGAGCATGAGTAGACCATATGGCCCCTCGAGCCTGCTCCACCATTCAATAAGATCATGGCTGATCTCCAACCTCAACTCCACTTTCCCACCCTATACCCGTATCCCTTGATTCCCTCAGTGTCCAAAAATCTATTGATTTTATTCTTGAATATACTCAATGACAGAGCATCCACAGCCCTCTGGGGTAGAGAATTCCAAAGATTCACAACCCTCTGAGTGAAGAAATTTTTCCTCATCTCGGTCCTAAATGGCCGATCCCTTATCTTGAGACTATGACTCCTAGTTCTAGACTCTCCAACCAGGGGAATCAGCCTCTCAGCATCTACCCTGTCATGCCCTCTAAGAATTTTATACATTTTAATGAGATCACTTCTTATTCTTCTAAACTCCAGAGAATATAAGCCCATTCTACTCAATCTCTCCTCATAGGACAACCCTCTCATACCTGGAATCAATCTAGTGAACCTTCGTTGCACCCCGTCCAAGGCAAGTATATCCTTCCTTAGGTAAGGAGACCAAAACTGTACTCAGTACACCAGGTGTGGTCTCACCAGAGCCTTATATTTGCAGCAAGACCTCCTTACTCTTATATTCCAACCTCCTTGCAATAGAGATTAACATACCATTTGCCTTCCTAATTGCTTGCTGTACCTGTATGTTAAATTCCTGTGATTTGTGTAAAAGGACACCCAAATCCCTCTGAAAACCAACATTTCTTAGTCTGTCACCTTTTAAAAAATATTCTGCTTTTCTATTCTTCCTACCAAAGTGGATAATTTCACATTTCCCCACATTATATTCCATCTGCCAACTTCTTACCCACACACTTAACCTGTCTATATCCCTTTGCAGTCTCTTTGCGCCCTCCACACAGTTTACTTTCCCATGTAACTTTATATCATCAGCAAACTTGGATACATTACACTCGGTCCCCTCATCTAAGTCATTAATATAGATTGTAAATAGCAGAGGCCCAAGCACTGATCCTTGCGGCACCCCACTAGTTACAACCTGCCAACACGAAAATGACCCGTTTATTTCTACTCTCTGTTTTCTGTCCGTTAACCAATCCTCTATCCATGCTAATATATTACCTCCAATCCCATGAGCCCTGATCTTGTGTAACAACCTCTTGTGTGGCACATTGTCAAATGCCTTTTGAAAATCCAAATATACTAGATCCGTGATTTCCCCTAATCTACCCTGCTAGTTACACCCTCAAAAAACTAGTAGATTTGTCAAACACAATTTCCCTTTCATAAAACCTTGTTGACTCTGCCTAATCATATTATGATTTTTTAAGTGCCCTGTGACTTAATAATAGATTCTAGCATTTTCCCTACTACTGATGTCAGGCAAACTGGCCTGTAGTTCCCTCTTTTCTCTCTCCCTCCTTTCTTGAATAACGGGGTTACATTTGCCACCCTCCAATCCACGGGGGCCGTTCTAGAATCTAGGGAGTTCTGGAAGGTCGAAACCAATGTATCCACTATCTCTGCAGCCACCTCTTTTGAAACCCTAGGATGTAGGTCATCAGGTCCAGGGGATTTATCGGATTTTAGTCCCGTTAATTTCTCCAGTACTTCGTCTTCACTAATCTTAATTACTTTAAGTTCCTCACTCTCATGGCACCCTTGATTCCCCACTATTTCCAGTATGTTTTTTGTGTCTTCTACTGTGAAGACAGATACAAAGTGCATGATTTTAATAAGGCAGCAGTGTTGGGGGGGGGCAGGTCAATGGGCGCGCAGCAAACTCGAATAATAAAATCTTACCATTCCCCATGCGATCGTGATTGGTGGCCATTAATCATGTTTCCGGGTTTGCCGTCCGAAAGCTGCTCAGTGGGCGGACTGCACATCTGTATGACCTGCTGTTAGCTGCAGCGTCTAGATTTAAAGAGCCTTTGCTCCTATGGATTTTGCTGGAGCAAGGAGCAAGAAAACACAATGGAACAGGGGCAAGGCTGCTCCAAGATTCAGCGATGCTTCACTTGAGGTGCTGCTGGCCGGGGTGAAGAGGAAGAGGGAACCATTTTACCCGGCCGACAGGAGGAAGCGCCTTGCCTCTGCCACCAAGAAAGCCTTGCTCAAGGTGGTAGAGTGGCCCTGGGAGTCCTCAACATTGACTCCGGACCTCATGAAATCTCATGGCATCAGGTCAAACATTGGCAAGGAATGCTCCTGCTGATTACCACCTACCGTCCTCCCTCAGCTGATGAATCAGTCCTCCTCCATGTTGAGCACCACTTGGAGGAAACACTGAGAGTAGCAAGGGCACAGAATGTACTCTGGGTGGGGGACTTCAATGTCCATCACCAAGAGTGGCTCAGTAGCACAACTACACCTGAAGGACGTAGCTACCAGACTGGGCCTGCGGCAGGTGGTGAGCGAAACAACACGAGGGAAAAACCTACTTGACCTCGTCCTCACCAATCTACCTGTCGCAGATGCATCTATCCATGACAGTATTGGTAGGAGTGACCACTGCACAGTCCTCGTGGAGACGAAGTCCCTTCTTCAAACTGAGGAGACCATCCAACGTGTTGTGTGGCACTATCATCGTGCTAAATGGGATAGATTCAGAACAGATCTAGCATCTCAAAACTGGGCATCCATGAGGCACAGCAGCAGAATTGTATTCCAGCACAATCTGTAACCTCATGGCCCGGCATATTCCTCACTCTACCATTACTGACAAGTCAGGGGATCAACCCTGGTTCAATGAGGAGTGTAGAAGAGCACTCCAGGAGCAGCACCAGGCCTACCTAAAAATGAGGTGCCAACCTGGTGAAGCTACAACTCAGAACTACATGCATGCTAAACAGCGGAAGCAACATGCTATAGACAGAGCTAAGTGATTCCACAACCAATGGATCAGATCAAAGCTCTGCAGTCCTGCCACATCCAGTCGTGAATGGTGGTGGACAATTAAACAACTAACGGGAGGAGGAGGCTCTGTAAACATCCCCATCCTCAATGATGGCGGAGTCCAGCACGTGAATGCAAAAGACAACGCTGAAGCGTTTGCAACCATCTTCAGCCAGAAGTGCCGAGTGGATGATGCATCTCGGCCTCCGCCCGATATCCCCACCATCACAGAAGCCAGTCTTCAGCCAATTCGACTCACTCCATGTGTTATCAAGAAACGGCTGAGTGCACTGGATAAAGCAAAGGCTATGGGCCTCGACAACATCCGGGCTGTAGTGCTGCATACTTGTGCTCCAGAACTAGCCGCGCCTCTAGCCAAACTGTTCCAGTACAGCTACAACACTGGCATCTACCCGACAATGTGGAAAATTGCCCAGGTATGTCCTGTCCACCAAAAGCAGGACAAATCCAATCCAGCTAATACATCAGTCTACTCTCAATCATCAGCAAAGTGATGGAAGGTTTTGTCGACAGTGCTATCAAGCGGCACTTTCTCACCAACAACCTGCTCACCGATGCTCAGTTTGGGTTCCGCCAGGACCACTCTGCTCCATACCTCATTACAGCCTTGGTCCAAACATGGACCAAAGAGCTGAATTCCAGAGGTGAGAGTGACTGCCCTTGACATCAAGGCAACATTTGACCGAGTGTGGCACCAAGGAGCCCTAGTAAAATTGATGTCAATGCAAATCAGAGGGAAAACTCTCCAGTGGCTGGAGTCATACCTAGGAAGATGGTAGTGGTTGTTGGAGGCCAATCATCTCAGCCCCAGGACGTTGCTGCAGGAGTTCCTCAGGGCAGTGTCCTAGCCCCAACCATCTTCAGCTGCTTCATCAATGACCTTCCCTCCTTCATAAGGTCAGAAATGGGGATGTTCGCTGATGATTGTACAGTGTTCAGTTCCATTCGCAACCCCTCAGATAATGAAGCAATCTGTGCCCGCATGGAGCAAGACCTGGACAACATCCAGGCTTGGGCTAATAAGGGGCAAGTAACATTCACACCAGACAATGATCATCTCCAACAAGAGAGAGTCTAACCACCTCCGCTTGACATTCAACGGCATTACCTTCACCGAATCCCCCACCATCAACATCCTGGGGGTCACCATTGACCAGAAACTTAACTGGACCAGCCATATAAATACTGTGGCTACAAAAGCAGGTCAGAGGCTGGGTATTCTGTGGCGAGTGACTCACCTCCTGACTTCCCAAAGCCTTTCCACCATCTACAAGGCACAAGTCAGGAGTGTGATGGAATACTCTCCACTTGCCTGGATGAGTGCAGTTCCAACAACACTCAAGAAGCTCAACACTATCCAGGACAAAACAGCCCGCTTGATTGGCACCCCATCCACCACCCTAAACATTCACTCCCTTCACCACTGGCGCACCGTGGCTGCAGTCTGTACCATCCACAGGATGCACTGCAGCAACTCGCCAAGGCTTCTTCGACAGCACCTCCCAAACCCGCGACCTCTACCACCTAGAAGGACAAGAGCAGCTGGTACGTGGGAACAACATCACCTGCACATTCCCCTCCAAGTCACACACCATCCTGACTTGGAAATATATCGCCGTTCCTTCATCGTCGTTGGGTCAAAATCCTGGAACTCCCTTCCTAACAGCACTGTGGGAGATCCTTCACCACAAGGACTACAGCGGTTCAAGAAGGTGGCTCACCACCACCTTCTCAAGGGCAATTAGGGATAGGCAATAACTGCTGGCCTCGCCAGCGACGCCCACATCCCATGAACAAATTTAAAAAATGGTCACCAGCAGAAGCAGCATATCCTGCACTTGGGGTCAGTGCAGGAAATGTTTCAATAACCTAGATAGGTCAGCAAGAGTGAGTACACTTACTGATTCTCCTGCATTCCGTGGTGCACCTCATCTACCCCCCCTCCAGCTCATTCTGCACGGCAAAGACTACTCCTTCACATCACTCCTCTCACCCACTTAAGGTTCATCCTCAACTTACCTGCACTTTCTGAGCACTTCCTCACCTCCCCATTTGTGACCCCACCACTACCACTCACCCCAACCCTGATCCAATGTGATGTCTCTGTCTGATACTCACCCGCTTATGCATCTTTTTCATGGTCAGCCTTACCCAAAGCAACGCATTCATCGGCTGACCACTTCACCATCACTCACTCACACATCTGTACTTTTTCCCCTTCTAGGAGAAGAGAGTGCAAAATGCACGCAAGAGGGCTGTAGGGGGGGCCACAACAAATAGTGGTCCTCACAGAGGCGGAGGAGGTGGCCCTGCAGATCAGCTGCATCCTCGAGTGCTTTTCCATCAGGGACGCCGAGACTGGCACCCCGCAAACGTCTGGTGACATAACTTTGACATTCTTCACACACAACATGAATTGATGTTAACAATGCTTGGCATGTTGAACACCTCAGTATGACACATCTGTAATGATGCTTACTAATGTCTTCTGTTCTCTTACAGGCCCTTCAACGATCACAGTGACGGGAGAGGGCGATTCCTCAGAGGAGCTCCCGGCCTCTGAGGGAGCACCATCACACCTTAGTGAGCCATCCACCAGTGCAGATACTCACAGCTCGGTGGGTCCTAGTAGTCAGTTAGTTGGGTTGGCACCTGGTGCGTCACCACAAGTGAGCACGAGTAGACACTGGTGGCAGGGGCAGCTGTGGAGAGTTTGCGTCGGTGGGCGCACTCCTCTCCAGGCTGTGCTCAGCTGGATGCAGATCCCGAACCCCAAGGGCCATCCTTTAAAAGGAGAATGATCGAGGGACAGCAGCACATTTGAGAGGTACTGGAACAGCTGCCATACACACTCTCCACAATAGCGCAGAGGATGGAGGAGTCCAGCTCCTGCATTAGTGGAATAGTGGCACAGGGACTTGAGGGAATCTCTGCGATAGTGTCACAGGGATGTGAGGAACTGTCTGCAATAGTGTCGTACATAACTGCGGAAAAGTCTGAGATACTGTCACAGGTAAGTGCTGGAATGTCTGCGATGCAGAGAATGGCAGCCTTGATTGAGCTTCAAGCACGGCTCATAAGTGAGTCTATTCAGGCCCTGACAACAGTCGTTCGGACTCACAGTGAACAACATTCTGCCGCCTTAAACAGGCAGACAGAAACTTTACAACTGGGCTTCCAAGGCATCAAACATGTCCTCCAAACTGTTCTCTAGCAGGGTGGTAGGAGTGATGTGGGCCTGGTCTAGGAGAGGGATGATGGCAAAAGGGGACATGGAAGTGGGGACGCCATTCAAAGCACACCCACGTCTCACCCATTGCCCCCCCTTCAACCAATACCCACAATGCTGCCTCCTCTCCAGGTGGCCGAGTCTGCCCCTGCACAGGTGCAGGTGGAGCAGACTTTGGAGGGGCCCTCATGGCCTCCAAAACCCAGAGAGTGAAGGCTGAAAGCATCTAATCGGTCAGGGCATGGACATGAGCAACCTGCCACTACCTCTGCTGCAGCCACAGGGGATGCATCACGTAGAAGCGGTAGGAAGAGAAAGGCTAAGGATTTGTGATCACGAAGGGTATGCACAAGGGTGTCTGAGAGGCTGTCATGTTTTTCATTTATATTTGTTTTTTTATTAGTCACATTAAATGTTATCATTCTCATCACTACTGCCACGTCTTGCCCATTGTTGACTGGCTTTTGTGATAGCGCTCTTTCATGTGCTTCATCATGAAAGGCGACACTTGATGCCACCCAGTGGGTGACTTTACAGTGGGTGTGTGTGTACTTGCAGGACTGTTTCGTGTTGGGGGGCGGGGGGTATCTGGTGTTGGTGCTGCTCTTTCCAGGTGGTGTGAGAACTGGACTCTTCTCACTTTGTGATCTTATGAGAACCGTTCACATATGAGCGACTCCCTAGCCTCACAAGCAGCCAGGTGAGTCGCTGCTTTGCCAATGAGTTTGTCCTCCTCCTCCTCCTCCTCCTGCTGCTGCTGCTCCTCCTCAATGTTTATTGCAGATATGGATGCTGGATGAGGGCATGGGGGCTTATCAACTGGTACCCTCTCTGTTGTGCCACGTTGTGCAGGGCACAACACACTACTATAATGCGACCCACTCCCGCTGGTCCGTATTGAAACGCTCCCCTGGAACGATTGAGGCACTAAAATTGCATCTTCAGCAGTCCTATCGCATGTTCAATTATAGACCTGGTTATGATTTGGCTATCGTTGTATCAATGCTGTTGCTCGCTGATAAGGTTCCTCAGCAATGTCATCAGCCACGTGTGCAGGGGGTATCCCTTGTCCCCGAGGAGCCAGCCCTTAACATGTTTCCCGTGCTGTGTGAAACATGGTATTGGAACGTAGTCAGGTTTCAGCCGGCAGCCATTTGGACATTTAAATCCCTGTTTGACAGATGGGCATAAAAGGTGAGTTATTGCAGCAGGACACTCAGAAATTTCACTTATTACATGAATTTCCTAGAAATCATACTACTTTTCTCAAACCACATCAGTGGTTTATGGACATTTCAAGTACTTTAAGATGGCTCTGGGTTGTGCGTGTTCTTCGGCGGGTTGGAGCCGGGATTCCTGCCCACTCCAAAAAAAAACAATTTTTTTTGTCCCCGCCCCCAACGCACCCACAGATTTTAAAATTGCGCCCAAAATATTTGTTTAACATCACTGCCATTTCCTTATTCCCCATTATAATTTCTCCTGTCTCTGCCTCTAAGGGACCAATATTTACTTTCACCAATCTTTTCCTTTTTACATACTTGTAGAAGCTCTTACAATCTGTTTTTATTATTCAGTGCGTGGAAGAGGCCCGCGATGTTGGATTCCCTCAGAATGAACGAATCATAGCAGCTGCCAGGTAATCTCGCACACATGTGAAGAAATCTTTTGCAGTGGTCACAAATGAGCTGAGCGTTGATGGAGTGATAGCCCTTTCTGTTGATGAACAGTCCTGGCTCGTGTGGAGGTGCTCGTATTGCTATATGCATGCAATCGATTGCACCCTGTACCCGTGGGAAGCCTGCCACAGAGTGGAATCCCACTGCCTTCTCCGTTTGGCTGAGATCATCCATGGGGAAGTTGACGTATTGCGAGGCCCTGTGAAATAATCTGTCGTGACCTGCTTTATGCACTTGTGGGCAGACGACTGAGAGACCCCGGCGATGTCACCGGCGCCCTGGAATGATCCGAAGGTGAAGAAGTTGAGGGCAGTGGTGACTTTGACAGCAACGGGTAATGAGATGCTGCCAGGCCCAGTCGGGAGCAGCTCAGCATGAAAGAGGCTGCAGATGTCTGCGACCACCTGCCGACTCACTCTCAGCCTCCATATGCACTGCTCCTCAGAGAGGTCCAGGAAGCTGAGCCTCGGTCTGTAGACCCTCTGATGAGGGTAGTGCCTCCTGCGACGTCGGTCCCTCTGGTGTTCCTCTGTGCTCTTGTGCAAATGCCTGTGATGCAGCACTGTGTTGTGGAGCTACAAGTGGAGGAAGTGCACACTGTGCCTGCCTCGTCCTCGGAGGTTACTAGTGAATGCAGCCATCGTGCTCCCCATCCTGATGGTGTCAATTTGAGGGGGTCCGAAAAGTTGGTAAATATGTGTAAACCGAACAATTCTGATTGGAAACCAAGAATTTTCAGCCAAAAGTTTGTCTGAGAGAACTGAGTGTCCTGCTGCAATAACTCACCTTTTATCCCCATCTGTCAAACAGGGATTTAAATGTCCAAATGGCTGCCCGCTGAAACCTGACTACTTTCCAATGCCGTGTTTCACACAGCACGGGAAACATGTTGAGGCAGTGTTAAAATCGCTTGCCTTCATTCTTAATTGGATTTATGGACATTTCAAGTACTTCAAGTAACTTTAAGATGGCTCTGGGTTGTGCGTGTTCTTCGGCGGGTTGGAGCCGGGATTCCTGCCCACTCCAAAAAAAAACAACTGATTTTAAAATTGCGCCCAAAATATTTGTTTAACATCACTGCCATTTCCTTATTCCCCATTATAATTTCTCCTGTCTCTGCCTCTAAGGGACCAATGTTTACTTTCACCAATCTTTTCCTTTTTACATACTTGTAGAAGCTCTTACAATCTGTTTTTATATTTCTTGTTAGTTTACTCTCATACTGAATTTTCTCCCTCTTTATCAATTTCTTGGTCATTCTTTGCTCATTTCTAAAACTTTCCCAATCCTCAGGCTTACTACTCTTTTTGGCAACATTGTAAGCCTCTTCTTTTAATCTAATATTATCTTTAACTTCTCTAATTAGCCACAGTTGGATCACTTTTCCCGTGGAGTTTTTATTCCTCAAGGTAATTTATATTCATTGAGAATTATGAATTATTTCTTTAAATGTTCGCCATTGTGTTTATGAGTTTATATTAGGAGGGGGACCTGACCTACAAATTCCAAGAGCACTATGATGCAAGGTGGATAAATTGTTTTAATATTGTAAACCCAGTAATTACTGTTGCAATGTTAGCAGATGAATACTCAACGCATTTGTTTGACACTGCTTTGTCTGTTATATTATCATAGCTGTTAACCTGCTTATTTTAAATAATTAATGTCCCCACTAAAATAGTAGACAGAGGAATGTATTAAAAACTTGCCTTATAATATTGGCAACTGTAATTTCTAGGCCTTAATCTGAATCTTTTTTTCCATGCCTAGTGAGTACCCCACTGGATGTCATCCAGTGGGGTACTGGATGACTGATTCAAAGGCCAGGGGCTCGATGTTACCAGGGCTGCGGGTTCTCGGCGGGGGGGCTATCGGGCGCGTGGGTAACACGCCCGGTGAAATTAGTCAGCTTCCCGCGCGATCGTAGCAGACAATTGACTAATTGGATGCACTTACCTGCTCCTCCGGGTTCCCTGCTGCTGATCTGCGCGTCGGGCGGGCTGCGCATCAGCAGTAAGATCTGTCAGCTGGAGGCGCTCTATTTAAAGGGGCAGTCCTCCACTGACAGATGCTGCCACAAACAGCATAAATTACAGCATGGAGCAGCCCAGGGGGAAGGCTGCTCCCAGTTTAATGATGCCTCACTCCAGGTATCAATACATGGGGTGAGGAGGAGGGGGAGGACAGAGATCTTCCTCCCGGCGGGTGGGAGGAAGCGGCCTGCCTCTGCCACCAGGAAGGCCTGGCTCGAGGTGGCAGAGGAGGTCACCAGCGCCACCAACATATCACCCACCTGCATACAGTGCAGGAGGCACTCCAATGACCTCAGTAGGTCAGCCACAGTGAGTACACGTAGTCTTTCCCCTACACTCCATCTGCCACATCACTGCCCCCACCCCACATCTCCTTCAGCACTGCCAACACTACTCTGTCACATCACCCCTCATACCCACTCAAACCTCATCCTCATCTTACCTGCACCTACTCACCTCGCCAGTACTCATCCCGCCACTACCACTCAACTCAATCCTCATACAATCTCATGGCTCTATCTCATACTCACCCTCTCGTGCATCTCTTTCACGGCCAGCCTCACTCAACCTGCCACTACCTGTGCTGCAGCCACAGGGCATGCATCACATATGTGCAGTAGGCAGCGTAAGGCAAACATGTCGTCAGCATGAAGGGGATGCACAAGGGTGTTTGAGGGTTTGTCATGGGTGTTACTTATATTGAATTTCTGAACAACTCACATTACATATTATATTGGCACCACTACTGCCATGTCTTCGCGAATCCTGTCTGGTTCGTGCAATAATGCCCGCTCCTGAGGATCACTATGAGGACCCACAACTGATGCCACCCATTGTGTCACTGCAGAGTGGGTGTAGGTGTATTTGCAGGGCTCTTCTGCGCAGACGACTGGGAGACATCGGCGATTGCACCCTGGAAGGATGCGGAGGAGAAGTTGTTGGGGGCAGTGGTGACGTTGACAGCGACAGGTAAGAAGATGGTGCTTGGGCCAGCCAGGAGCAGCTCGGCATGAAAGAGGCTGCAGATGTCCACGACTACATGTCGAGTGACTCTGAGCCTCCGTGTGCACTGCTGCTCAGAGAGGTCCAGGAGGCTGAGCCTCGGTCTGTGGACCCTGTGGCGAGGGTAGTGCCCTCTGCGACGCATCTCTCTCTGCGGTAGCCCTTCCTCCTGCTGTACAGGTGGATGTGTCACAGCACTGTGTTGTGGAGCTCCACGTGTCAGAGGTGGACGGCGTGGCCAGCGAGGCTGGTGATGCTGTTCGCCCTCCGAGGAGGTCATGACTGCAGCTACGGCGGCCCTCATCCGCAAGATGTACATCTGAGGGGGTCCGCAAGGTAGGTACATGTCTCCGGACCCCGGGGTAAGTGTGCAGGTTGGTGACTTTGACTGTCAGGAGGAGGGTGGTGGAGGCCAAACTTTGTCCCAAGTGACAGAGTGGCCTCCTGCAATGAGTGAGGGTCTCCCCCCCTCAACCTGTCAAATGGACCTTTGCAGCTGCCACAGGCTGACAGCTGCAACACGTCCATTTGACCTGGGAGCGTTTCCCCCAGTGTGGGAAATAGTCCCACTTTGTTCTAAAATCCCACATAATCCCTTAATCAGATCAGTTAATGACCTGAAATACCTAAATAAATACTGTCAACTGGCATCCCGCTGGCTTTAATTGCCTGCGGGATTCCCACCAGCGGGGGCTGCGCGCGCACGCCGGCGCGTCAGCGGGGAACCCGGAAGTGCGCGGGGTCGGGGTGGGCTCCGGTACCGCGCCGGGATTTTTGGAGCCCCCCTGCCAGGAACGCACCCGATAGCGGGTGCTAAAATAGAGCCAGATCTCTGGTCTCCTGCTCACTGGAGCAATCTGAAACCTACAGTTGGCAAATTTTCATTTGAAGACTTGATGCACTCCTAGCAAATTCCTCTCTCTGTTAATTTAGTGGAGGCATTAATCCATCCAAAACAAATGTTAACCTGTTAATTTTAAATGGGGATATCATCCACATTAAAATAGTGAGAGAGGAACTTGATATAAACAAATTAATTGTTTTTACAATAAATTGATGCCAATAATTTCTAACTTTATATCATAACAACAATTTACACCATTCACATTAATGGTCTGGAGTTTCCTCCTTGGGCGCAACCTGGAAGTTGGACCTGAAAATGTGGCCAATGTTGCGGCCATTTTGCCGATGTCAGGTTACACCCAAATAACTTCCAAATCTCATGAGAATATGCCCGGACTTAAAATGGGCGCTAAAGGCACAAATCAGGATAAACAATCAGAGCCCAAGAAAAGCGTCGAACCCACACCATGGGGAAACTTTAACCCCAAGAACGGGTGGGTTGGTGAAAATAGTAGTTTTTTGGGTCCCGACTGCAAACCGACTCCTACACGCCCACTTCCGGGTTTAACTTGGGCGCATTTGGATGCATGCGAGGAACGCACTGACCGAGGTCACGTTCCCGATTAGTGCCAGCGGGCAAGTATTTAGTGGGGCATTTAACGTCATTAAGGGACGTTAATTAGCACTTTTTTAATTGAATTTAACTAAACTTTAAATTTAACACCGCAAGGACGGCTTTCCTCGGGCTCATGAATCTCGCCAGGTGAAAGGTGGCGAGAAGGATCGGTTCATCAGATAACTGCCCTTATTGCACTGCTTGTGGGCTAAGAGGAGCAGGGGTGTTTCCTCCAGGCCCAACAAGCTTACCTGCTGTGATTGGATCCCTGTGATTGGCCAAACCCCCCTAATGTCTGAGACTCCACCTCCGATTTCTCTGACCCTCCCGATGTCTTCATCCTCCGATTTCTACATCCCCCGATGTCTCCAGCCCTCGATGTCTCTAGCGTCCAATCTCTTCAGCACTGCTCTGAAATCTCCTGCCTCCATGTATCCAGTCCTCCTCTGATCTCTTCAACCCCTGTTGTTTCCAGCCTCCAATCTCTTTAGCCCCCGATGTCTTCAGCCCCCAATGTCTCCAGCATCCAATCTCTCCGGTCCTCCTCCGATCCCTCCAGACCCGATGACCGACCCTCCCCCAACCCCCTGCGATGTCAGACTTACCTGGCATCCACTCCCCGGCTGCTTTCCCGCCCAACAGGCAGAAAACCTGTCAATCTGGCTGGCTGTTGTGCAGGAAGCCCGGAAGTTAAATTGTAATCATTCAATTAGGTTGCAATTGGACATTCCAATTCACCAACTTTACTTCCGGATTTCGCGCCCGTAAATACCCCCCGCCCCCCCTCTTCCCGGCTCCAGGTAAAAATCATGCCCCATGTATTTCTTCTTCATGTATGAAAATTTGAGTTTAATCTCACTTAATCATCATTCATGCACATCAGCCACAGCATGTTTAAGAACCTTCAATTTTGGAAGCTTTTCAATTTTTAATGTGATTTATACTTAAGCCATAAAAATCCATTCAAAAAACAGAAAATACAAAGCAGATCTCAGTGAGGATAAATTTTACAAAAGAACTCAAAAGAATTGCAGTTAAACACCAGCTGTGCCTGAAAGTATGGTTGCAACATTAAGAAACCTCCCCGAACAGGCAAAATTAGAGGATACTCGCATTTGAGAGTTGGGGGCGTGGTCATTTTTGTGGGCGGAGATTCGTTTGAACGAAGGGTTTGATGGATGGACATAAAAAATCAAAGAGGCTTGGGTATATTGTAATTACACGCATAACTCACTTATGCCCAACATTTCACAACCTTTTAAGCCACGCAATTGGTTTGCATCCAGGTTACATGTCTTTCTGGGTGCAAATTTGGAGGAAATTCCAAGCCATTGCATCTAAGACGTTTTGCTCAATATGTAGCATAAATTTTAAATTAAAATAAGAACGCAATAGAAGTGAATTGGTGCCCATGACCTAGAATTGTCCAACAGACGTCAAGGCAGAAAGTTTTATTCATGCAGCTCTTGTGTGAGCCTGTAACAAATCTCTCCCTGTGCTATTATTAAGACCTGTGCTAAATTAGCATAGAGAGAAATTTGGGAGAAGCAGATAAAGCACAAGAATGCCACCAATCATAATTTCCAACTTTAGAGTTGTCTAAAGAGCTCATTCACTTAACTGTGACTGTCCTCAATTAAGTATTGAACAGAAACTGAAGCAATAGATGGCATGAAACAATGTACAGATTCTGAAATTTGCACAGAACTGTGCATGCTCAAAGGGTTGAACACCATCAGCATCACCTCAGCATTCACAGCTCACTCTTTCAAAGAGTTGCTTCTGTGAGCATGTTTCACGCCTGCTGTTCTAACACTGAGCTATTTATGCTGACTTTGATTATTATACACTTAAAAATCATCTCCTCTCTGGCAGGGTATGTAGGAATATTGCTGCATGTAGAACAGTAATTCTAGCCTCCTCTAACTTGATAAGTAGGCAGACATCATTTTCCACTGTCTACTGTACATTGTGTGTCCTGATTCACATCCCATTTGCTTTCATCAAGGCTGACAGCTTTCACCCACAGAATGTGCATTTGGTTACCTGGATACCAACAAACAGCATTAGCATACAGGATCTGGATCTCACAACACATAAACAAAAAAATTTACCTTTTATCTGATTTTGGGATAATATTTTGAAATGATTATTTAGTTAACGTGTCCTTTTATTGGCCTAAAAATTAACCATGTAAGTGTGAAATTGTTTTGAATAACTTTGGGAGGGAAATTTAATGAATGACCTTCCATATTACCATGAACAAAAACCCTATAACATCTGTCTACCTGTCACATCAACAATAGCTTATTGCATAATACTTAAAAATGCAAGCCATTTTTATTGTAATGCACATCAAGATGTAGTGAAGATGTTAGGCTGACAATTTAACTGACTACTGATCTCCTTTCTGGGTTACACTAAGCAGATTTCATTACAAATCAACACAGTCTGAAGAGTGTGCTTTCCATACTGGTTTTGCACCACTAAAATTTAACCTGACTGTACAGTGGAGAGATGAGAAAAGTGTAACTTGTCTATATATCACTATGAGGTCTGAGTGCAAACAGGGTCAACAAATCTTTACAGGATGTGGAGATGCCGGTGATGGACTGGGGTTGACAAATGTAAAGAATCTTACAACACCAGGTTATAGTCCAACAATTTTATTTGAAAATCACAAGCTCAACACCAGGTTATAGTCCAACAATTTTATTTGAAAATCACAAATCGCAAGCCAGACAGGAGGGTTCCCTCCCAGTCGGGGAACACTTCAGCAGTCAAGGACATTCAGCCACCGATCTTCGGGTAAGTGTTCTCCAAGGCGGCCTTCGAGACACACGACAACGCAAAATCGTCGAGCAGAAATTGATAGCCACGTTCCGCACCCATGAGGACGGCCTCAACCGGGATCTTGGGTTCATGTCACGCTACACTTAACCCCAGCGAATAAAGGTTATCTGTTTTTAACACAATGGGTCATTCTCTGTCTTTCTCTTCCTTTCGGATGTTTCTCCCTTTCTCTCTCTGTCTTGTGTTCTGGCCGTTTGTATATTCGGTGGTCCTGTAGGTAACACCTCTCTGTCTGAACACTTTGATTGCCTTGACAATGGGCAGTTGGAAAGATTATCTGTAATCACCAGGTATTGTTCTCTGACTATAAATGCGAAACGTTCAAGGAGTACCACGCTCACCTGACGAAGGAGAGAATCTCTGAAAGCTTGTGATTTTCAAATAAAATTGTTGGACTATAACCTGGTGTTGTAAGATTCTTTAAATCTTTACAGGGCTTAGCTTGAAACAGAGAGGGAATATTTCCTGCTATGAAATCATAAGTAGGCTTGGGAAAATTTCCTCTACTTGCTACTTGTAGAAGTGATTTCATTCAAGTAACAAACTAGAGTTGATTTGGTCTCTAGGCAAGCAGTTAACAGTCTGTTTAGTTTCATAATCAATCACACCCATGATGTAATATATCATTGATTGGCTCCAAGACAAACGGTAATAAATCAGAAGTAGATAGGAAATATATGAACCAGCCGAAAACTAACCAGGAGAAAGCACTAAGTACTTATGAAAACAATCCTGAATGACTAGCCAGTAAAAAAAGAAAAAGATGTGCAACAATCAAATCACTCAAGGCATTTTTTCAAAAGATTTTCATGAAGTGAGGGTAAGAATTGAGCAAGGCATTGGAATGTTCAAAGGAAGATGCTGGTGTCTGGGAAGGTCTTGCAGTATGTGCTCAGCACTGTCTTTATATTGTAGAGGCATGCTGTGTGCTTTGCAATTTTGCAATCAGGGAAGGCCTGAAGGTAGATGTTCCAGAGGATGCTAGAGGGCCCGATGATGACACTACTGATGTTGAACCAACCGATGAAGAACAAGAAGCAGGTGCAGTCGCACTGGCTGTTATACAGCTGAGAGACAGACTTGTTTGGCACATCTTCACAGATGAATAGAGTACTATCATTTGGAAGTCTCAGCCTATCAAATATCTGCCTCCGCTCACCAACCTCTCAATGGTCGAAGTAAAATCCTTGGTCTTCAGTGCAAGTCATCACATCCTAATCCTGACCCACAATATTAGTACATTATCTGTTCCCATTGTCGTACAAAAGAACCAAATCATCCTTAAATCAAATATTCCAGTGATTCATTGTGACTATTTACAATAATCATCATTTGGTGCTGTCACTGTACACACTTTGTGATTATGCAAGCTTTTCTCTGCCTTATTCTAACACTTCTTCAACGAGTCACTTGAAGGTCTGGAATCTGAGCTATGGATAGCTGGTGCAAAATATTATGAGTTTTTTGGGATTGAGATAGCCTTTCTCTCAGGGCTCCCTATTCCTGGGATGGAAATGAGACAGGCTGACAGGGGAAGCAGCCTCTGAGGAATGCATACTAGCTTCTCCACTGGTATCAGGCACAAGATTCTGGTTACCAGCGATTAGTGAGGGAACTGAATCGGAAAGGGCTTTAAACCCCTGAGAGTCAAGTTAATGTCTGTTAGTCCTTCCATGATGCTACCCTGTATACTATGTAATCTGGTTGACAATGATTTCTCTAGATGGTCCCCCAAGACCTGCAGTCCTTCATTCAATGCCTCCACATTGAGTTAAGTGACTTCCCTGAATCTCTCATGAAGCAGGGGAAGGTTTGCAGATGCTCCTGCAGATGCCACTTTCTCTAGGTTTCCCTGAAATGAGTTGAACTCTTCTTGGATGTTGGTACACAGCACAGCAGTGGACTCCATCGCTAACCCAGCCATTCGTTGCACATCCTGGGAGAGGCCACCACAGAACCTCTACATTTGTCTAATGCTTTGCTAGTATCCTTTTTGTCTATTGGCAGGATCCCGAGGTCATCATCCATTTGATCTGCAGAGATGTCTTATGCCTTCGCTCAACTACATCAGGCTCCATTTACACATCTGCATCCTCTGGCTCCATTGTGTTCTGTGTTTCACCACATGTCATTGGCTGTAAAACATTTTGGGATGTCCTGATGTCGTGAAAGGCATTGTATAAATGCAAGTCTTTCTTTCTTTATGTATAGAGTCCTTGCCCGTAGTGTGGTACGCAGCCCGCTATGACCACAGATTGGAAAACCGTAGGTGCGCTGCCTGTCAATTTCCGATTCGCAACTCACAGTGGGCTTAGATACCTCATCATAGATGAGAACTCAGGAACTTACGCTATAATTTTAATATATATAAACCAGATGAGATGGTTTAAGAGCAATTTTAAAAGCAATAATTTATCATATATAGCAGAAAAAAGACACCATACAATAATGACAATCATCTATATGTTTGAAATCAGATACTGTCCTAATATTTAGGACTTTTTATCTATGACTAGGAGACAGCTGAACACTTTATAGCAAAGTACCCCAACCTTAGCTCATTGTAACATAGGAACAAAAGAAAATAAGAATCAAAAAAGTCATCAGCTCATCAAACCTACTGCTTCTGGTGAACCATGTATAACTAGAGCTGTAATAAAAGCAGAAAATGCTGGACAGAAACAGCAGGTCCATCAGCAGTTGAAAGAAGAAAGACATTTCTGGTGGAGTCCCTTTGTCAGATCATTTCTAATAAACGGCCTTCACTTGTGATGTTAACCTGTCTATGTTTTTCAGATATCGATAGACTGCTGTGTATTTCGAGCACTTCTGTTTTTATTCTAGATTTCCAGCATTCGTAGTTCTTTTCTTTATCTGTACAATTCCAGTTGTTACGAACTCTCCCCATTTATTTGATTGACCAAGGGAGGTGACTAACCACAGGTCAAACTTTCAAGAAAATACAGCGCTGTGAAAATTGTCCCTGATCCTTTAAAAATAGCCAAATGAAAATTCCATATCAATCTATCTTTATTGTTTACAATATTCAACTCTATCCCACTACATTCCACCGTTAATACTTTTAGGATGCCAGCAGGATTAGACCAATATTGTGGGCTAGGTATTTCCACTCATTCACTAATGGACAGAAATTGCAGGGGTAATTTTAATCTAACCCGCCTGGCAGGAATTTGGGGCAATTTTGGATAAAGCAGAGTAGAGTCTGTCCTTGTAGAAAGCATGAAGCAGAATAAACTACCCAAAGTTGCAGGTTGTTAGATTTCACACACTGCAAGTTTTGTTGTTAAAAAGATATAAGATACAGGACTTGTTTAACGGAAAGAAAAGAGACTGGGTTTTGCTATAATGAAACCAGAGACTTTGGGCCCGATTTTACCAGGGGTGCGGGTTCTGGGCGGGTGGGCCAGCGGGCGCGTTTTCAACGCGCCCGGTGAAATTAGTGGGTTTCCCGTGCGATCGTAGCAGGCAACACACTAATTGGATCCACTTACCTGCTCCTCCGGGTTCCCCGATGCTGATCTGCGCGTCGGGCGGGCTGCGTATGCGCAGTAAGATCTGTCAGCTGGAGGCGCTCTATTTAAAGGGGCAGTCCTCCACTGACAGATGCTGCCACAAACAGCAAAAATTACAGCATGGAGCAGCCCAGGGGGAAGGCTGCTCCCAGTTTAATGATGCCTCACCCCAGGTATCATTAAATGGGGTGAGGAGGAGGAGGAGGAGGACAGAGATCTTCCACCCGGCGGGCGGGAGGAAGCGGCCTGCCTCTGCCACCAAGAAGGCCTGGCTCGAGGTGGCAGAGGAGGTCTCCTGCGCCACCAACATATCGCCCACCTGCATACAGGGCAGGAGGCGCTCCAATGACCTCAGTAGGTCAGCCACAGTGAGAACACTTACTCATTCCCCGACACTCCGTCTGCCACAACACTGCCCCCACCCCACATCTCCTTCGGCACCGCCAACACTACTCTGTCACATCACCCCTCATACCCACTCAAACCTCATCCTCATCTTACCTGCACCTACTCACCTCGCCAGTACTCACCCCGCCACTACCACTCAACCCAATCCTCATACAATCTCATGGCTCTATCCCATACTCACCCTCTCATGCATCTCTTTCACGGCCAGTCTCACTCAACCTGCCACCACCTGTGCTGCAGCCACAGGGCAGGCATCACATATGTGCAGTAGGCAGCGTAAGACAAACGTGTCGTGAGCATGAAGGGGATGCACAAGGGTGTTTGAGGGTTTGTCATGGTTCTTACATCTATTGACTTAAAGAACAACTCACATCACACATTATATTGGCACCACTACTGCCATGTCTTCGCGAATCCTGTCCGGTTTGTGCAATAATGCCCGCTCCTGGGTATCACTATGAGGACCCACCACTGATGCCACCCAGTGTGTCACTGCAGAGTGGGTGTAGGTGCATTTGCAGGGCTCTTCTGCGCAGACGACTGAGAGACATCGGGGATGTCCCCGGTTGCAGCCTGGAAGGCTGTGGAGCAGAAGTTCGGGAGGGCAGTGGTGACTTTGACAGCGACAGGTAGGAAGATGGTGCACGGGCCAGCCAGGAGCAGCTCGGCATGAAAGAGGCTGCAGATGTTCACGGCTACATGTCGAGTGACTCTGAGCCTCCGTGTGCACTGCTGCTCAGAGAGGTCCAGGAGGCTGAGCCTTGGTCTGTGGAACATGTGGCGAGGGTAGTGCCCTCTGCGACGCATCTCTCTCTGCGGTAGCCCTCCCTCCTGCTGTACAGGTGGATGTGTCACAGCACTCTGTTGTGGAGCTCCACGTGTCAGAGGTGGACGGCGTGGATGGCGAGGCTGGTGAGGCTGGTGATGCCGTTCATCCTCCGAGGAGGTCATGACTGCAGCTACGGCGGCCCCCATCCGCAAGATGTACATCTGAGGGGGTCCGCAAGGTAGGTACATGTCTCCGGACCCCGGGGTAAGTGTGCAGGTTGGTGACTTCGACCATCAGGAGGAGGGTGGTGGAGGCCAAACTTTGTCCCAAGTGACAGAGCGGCCTCCTGCAATGGCTGAGGGTCTTCCCCCCCCCCCCCCCCAACCTGTCAAATGGACCTTTGCGGCTGCCACAGGCTGACGGCTGCAACACGTCCATTTCAACTGGGAGTGTTTCCCCCAGTGTGGGAAACAGTCCCATGTTTATCCAAAATCACACAGTCCCTTAATCAGGTCAGTTAATGACCTGAACAAGCAAAGTAAATACTCTCAAGTGGCATCCCGCTGGCTTTAATTGCCTGCGGGATTCCCACCAGCGGGGGCTGCGCACGCACCCCCGCACGTCAGTGCGGAACCCGGAAGTGGGCGGGATCGAGGCGCGATCCGGTCCCGCTCCTCCATTTCGGGATTTTCGAGGCCCCCCCGCCGAGAACGCACCCGGTAGCGGGTGCTAAAATCGGGCCCTTTGTCTTCTGCTCATCTCAGGAAACAAAAGTAGAACAGAAAAGGTCACAATTTTGGAACTTTGCACATTAGCAGAATGACAACGAGAGAAAAAAAGCAACCCCTTTATGGTAGCAGGAAGCCATAAAGGAAGACATAGAATATTGCCTTGCAATGTATTAATTGTTAATACATTGGTGATAATAATCTGAAGTTGTTGAACTCAATGTTGAGGCCGGAAGGTTGTAAAGTGCCTTTATTACCAATGAATACATTATAAAGCAATATTGTTTGCCTTCCTTGAGTTTAACAACTTTATATCTTAATCATCTATTTTTGCTTGGACAGTCTGTAACCATTTACACTCCTCTGGAACCATCTTTTGTTTCCATGTTTGTCCAATTATCAGCTCCTTTTGCCTTGCACCATCATCCCTTTTGTCATTTAATCATTCCTGCCCTCCACCCTATCACAGACCTTTCCTTTTTATTCTTTCCCCAACCCCCTTTTCCCTGGCTCAGTACTTGCTTAAAAGCTGTTCATCGCCAGTATCTTCCCAGCTCTGCTGAAAGGTCATCGACCTGAAAGGTTAACTCTGTTCTCTTTCCACAGATGCTGCCTGACCTGCTGAGTGTTTCCAGCATTATCTGTTTTTACTTAAGGTATTAGTTGGACTCGCTTCAAACTATAAAAAGAGGGCTAACTGTGTTATCAGGAGAGGCAAAGACGTCTCAGTGGTGTAACCACTGAATTGTTGAGATCTAAACACAAGATACAGAAAGCAAGGAAGAATCACTTTGGTACATGCTCAGATTCTCACAGAATCCCATGCTCTGAACCATACTCTGCAGTTTTGAATATTATCTTGAACTGTTGCTTAATGTTGTTCAGCAATTGAATAAAATCCTTAGTAATTTTGATACCCAATTCTGAGTTTGTTGTCTTCACTCAAGGTTAGAATTAGTAATAAGGTTAATTTCCCTAAACACAGGGACAAGCAAAGTTAAAATCAAGAAGCTCGACACCATCTAGGACAAAGCAGCCCGCTTGATTGGCACCCCTTCCACCATCCTAAACATTCACTCCCTTCACCACCGGCACACTGTGGCTGCACTGTGTACCATCCACAGGATGCACTGCAGCAACTCGCCAAGGCTTCTTCGACAGCACCTCCCAAACCTGCGACCTCTACCACCTAGAAGGACAAGAGCAGCAGGCACGTGGGAACAACACCACCTGCATGTTCCCCTCCAAGTCACACACCATCCCGACTTGGAAATATATCGCCGTTCCTTCATCATAGCTGGGTCAAAATCCTGGAACTCCCTTCCTAACAGCACTGTGGGAGAACCTTCACCACACGGACTACAGCGGTTCAAGAAGGCGGCTCACCACCACCTTCTCAAGGGCAACTAGGGATGGGCAATAAATGCCGGCCTCGCCAGCGATGCCCACATCCCATGAACGAATAGAAAAAAATTCATACAAAGGGCCCAGGTTCTTCCATCCTTAATATTTCTGTACCTTCATCCAAACAGCAAGAGTGTTCAAATTCTTTTAGTGATTAAGAATAATCTCAAAGCAGTTATTAACATTATCTGAAGAATCCTCTGAGGATTACTCAGTTCTACCCTTTACAGAGATGATGGAGAGGAGAGCCTAAGAAGGCAGTGAGTCAGATTGTGAAGGCCATTTCCCCAATATCTTGTAGATTCCTGCGAGAACATCACGGCAAAAATATTGTATC
Source organism: Heptranchias perlo (assembly GCF_035084215.1). NCBI lineage: Eukaryota > Metazoa > Chordata > Chondrichthyes > Hexanchiformes > Hexanchidae > Heptranchias > Heptranchias perlo. The sequence continues at coordinate 109,861,969 of NC_090327.1, forward strand.
TCCAGGCAACAGATGTGATGCAGGCACCCAAGTCATTCGCAATGATTCCAGCAAAGAGAGGACAGATAACTTATACACGATGAAGCACTATCAGTGTATGATAAATCCAATGGCAGATTTTCAATTGTGTGTTAGTTTTCAGAGCTCACAGGAAGGTCACGTTGTAAATTATTGTCCTTTATTTGGCACTGCAGATCTCATGACTAATTATCCTGAGGTTTGTGTAAACTCTGCTTTTGACCAAGTTTTTTTTAGTGAAAGCAATTACTCATCTCATCTGAAGACAAGAAACCGAGGGGCTGCAGCTGCCTTGCCACTTAAGAAATTGTGAGATATATTGCTTAAGTATACTAATGAGTTTAGCTGTTGCAGATATTCACAAATGTAGCAAGAACAGGGTTCACATTAAGCAACAATTCAATAAAACAACATGCTGATTCCTATCAATATTAAGGAAAAAATTAATTACAGGAGCATCAAAAGTGAGTTTATGCAGCATCCTAATACTGAAGCCCACTTCTAATGTGCGTTGAAGGCCTTCAAAGGGAATTCTAAACGTCACCATATTCACAGTTTATAGTGATCATAATGCCATCACCATGATTTCTTTTATATGACATTGAGATTATATCATAATTGAGAACAGAAAATAACTCCTGTAATAGTGACGTCATGGAAACCAGTCCAGAATTCACAAAGGAATGTGTTTCTTACTTTGTCATTTCTGAGTTATCAATTCAACCAACTAAATATATAAATCATAAGTCCCATGAGATTTCATGATATAGTGATCTATAGCCACACTAATGGTATCACAACAGACCCTATTTTCAGTCTTACAGATATTATGACATTTTGGACAGTTCTGCTGAACCAATTATATTGGGTCATAATTTGCCGTGGCAGGGCATCTAATGGCGTCTGCCTTTAGTTAGACTTGCCCTTGCATATTTAGGTTTTTAAATTGTTTGGTGCAAGTTGCTGAAAGTGCGAGCTGATAACGTCGCAGCAAGGGAAACGGGGCATCTGGGACCTGAGTGAACAGGGCAAGCTACAGGGTATCTCCTTAACCAATCAGATTGAAGGATTGTGAAATTAACAACACAAGGACTGAGAAGGAAGTAAATTAGAGTGGGTGAATTCAATGTCAAATCAGGTACAGAAAGAGAAATAAAGAGAGGGAAAGACAGATTGGATTAAGAGAGAGAAAAAAAAAAGAGGCAGAAAGGAAAAGTAAAAAAAAAGTTAAAATTTTAAATTTAACATTTTAAAATCTCCAACAGCAATTAAAACCTGAAGAAATGAGACTCCACACTTGTAATAGTTAATTTTCAGTGCCAGTGAGGATGATTGGCAGTAATTAACACTTATCACATTGTTAAAGGGTACTTAGATTGAAATGGACGAGACTTAACTTTCTGTGGCGAGTTTAGTTCGTACCTACAACGCAAATACAGGAACTTCACGCCATTCAATGCATTTCAGTGGTGAGCCAGACAGTTAGATGCTGTTTTTGTGAAGCTAATGGCAGAGTGTTGCAACTGAGACAGCAACTTTTGGATATTTGAGGTTAACCGTGCATCTGCCTCATGCCTGAAGTTGCTGTACCATTTGTGCAAATGGCCATTGGCCTCATCGTTATTTTGACAGGAATATTTGGGCCATTCTGTTTTCAGTTCTACTTTATAGCAGTGATAAATTAATGTCACCAAATCAGTGAGGCCTGCAATAGTCATGTGTATTTCCTGATCAGGTGTGGTAGTAGTGCTGGCATTAATCAAGTGAGCAGGAGTTAGAGAGTAGAACGAGCTAGCTTGTTCCTTGGAGAAGAATATTTCTGACTCAGGCCCATTTTATGTCCTGAAACCTATGACACACTGTGCATTAACCGTCAACATTTATGCTAATATATTTCAAGTACCCGTTGGCACCATTTCCCATGTATTTTGCTGGGAATAGACTGTGCCATTTGCTCTAAATGAGTTTTTTAAACATATTTCTTGTTGTATGTTACTGGTTTGATTTTCTGACTTAGCTTTTTGCATTTATTGAATTTATTTTCAGCCCTGTATTTTTCATCTCTGGATTGTTGACAGCTGCAATTTAAGTGCTGCAAATGAAATTCAGGAGATAGGGATTCCTTTGGGAATTCTTCTCTTCTTGCTTGTTTTGGAGAAAGAGAAAAATATGAGAAGGAACCAGAGACAAGTCTATTTCCATCTGAGGCAGACTATCCATGCTCATCATTACTCCACCAGTTTTGTCTGCAGGCCAAGACACAAGTACTTAGATATGTTCAAGGTCTGCCTTCATTGCTTGCACTTTACCAGAAAGGCATCACTGCATTATGCCAACAATTTGAGTGGAGCTTTAGACAAGTTCCATGATATGAAGAGCGCTGCCAGTGGCTGTGAAGGTGACTACAGACATGAACCTTTACCTAACTGGATCACATGAAGCCACCTCAAGCGATATACACCAAATTATTGAATCAGCAGTGCACCAATGCATAAAGCAGGTGACATAGGACTTGCAGGGCTATTCAATCATTTTCCAATGGGAAACAGCCAGCAGCAAGAAAATGTACTGTACTTTTTTCATTGCTTTGGTGGTTGCCTGGTCCAGCATGCTATATGGGTGCTTGGGTAGGATTGATGTGACTTTGACCTGAAAGGCAGCTCCAACATCCATACCAAGTACTCCGTTACCCTTGCTTCAGCATTTGAATTAATGAAGCCTTTTCTCAATCCAACTCCACAACATATTGAATCCTAACAATAGGGGCTCCAGCACCTTGGAATTCAAGATCTCTATCAGCTGAGTCAGATCAGTCATGAAAGAAACTATTGCTTTGCTTTGACCTCATTCACTGGAGGCTCCAATGCAGATGGCCTTTGAGTTACCATGTATTCCACGGAGGTCTGAAGTATGGTTAGGCAGTCGTACATCACTACATAGCTATAAGTAATGGACTCCTCCAGAGTCTTAGCCAGGCTATGTAAGGTGCAGAGCGCACTCTCTAAGGACTACTTGAAATGTTGATGCTCAGATATCAGATTTCTTTTGTATGCAGACTCTGCAAAGTTCAATTCCTGGACTCAGCCTCCAAGGGAGGAGTCCTACTCCTCCATTACCTCCTCCATTTGAATTTTCTCACTTGTGCTCTGTGATTCATGCAATGCGGCAGTGCTCCCTGCTAGAACTCACTAACATTACCACTCCTCCCCAGAGTGGATGTAGCTGTGCTGATGCTTGACACCGTGGGAGTAAATGGTTCTGTAAGGTGGTAGGGACATTGGGGACTTTGCTGTCTATGTTCTCCTCTTCATAAGCATTTATAGGAACAGAGGAAGTACATATGTTAGATTACATGGCAGTAAGGAAATTCTGGCTGCTCTTAACTTTCATCCAAGCAGTTCTGACATTTCCCCAATGGGAGAATGCCCCTCAGCTTCAAACAGGGCAATCCTCCTACTTTGAGTTGTGCAGCAGTACATCTACTTCACCAGTCACCAAACAAGAGGTCAGGCATTATGCCTCTGCACCACTTGTCCCAAAACTCCACCTCGTAACTCCACTTTGGGTTTTCTTTTTGGTCTGTCACTTTTTCCTCACCTCCAAGCAAAGGCTATTAACTAAATTGAATTTTGAGCCATTAAAGACTACATGCTTGTGGGACTTCCCCTCCACTCTCTTCTCTTCTCCCCTCCCCCCAAGATTAGGCAAGCTCACAGCATAATATGTGTTCCTTGCAGACACATGTGGATAATGATTTAAATTAACCGACTACAGAAAATAGCCAGAAGCCATTGCGATTTCTGGGAGCAATCTGCTTGCCACAAGGATGCTTTACTGGATCTGGAATCTCCAGAGAGAATGTATCTTAACATGGCTGTAAAGGAACAGATCAACAATCCAACCAATGTGCAAGTCCGGCCACAGGTGGCACGCATTGATCTGTTTTATTCTCCATTGATGTAATATGAGGGTCTTGGTATACATATGACAGAAACAGTATTTCATCCTGAGTCAAAAAGGGAATATTTCTGTATTTTCTTTTGTTGCATCACCATGGATATACAGGGTAATGTGTTTTTGAAATAAATAGAACTGAGATGTAGGCAGCTTTTCTTCACTAACCTATAAGGATAGAGACAGGATTCCAGCTGTCTGCGAGCCTCAGCCAGGCTCTTTGATCTGCATGTATGCCAGGATGTAGAAGCTTTGTCCAGGGCTAATTAGATTAGATGTGGTAAAAGCATTAATTGATTTGTGAGGCCTAGATGAGCTGTAGACAGTGACTCATCAATATGGGGTTGGGCGTTTTTTTCAGGCATCCTTGGGGCATATGGCATTGCCCCCAGAAATTGATACTTTTTGCAGTGCAACAAGGACCAATATCTTCCCCACCACCCCCCCCCACCCTCCAATCTTCCCCACCACCCCACCAATTGACAGCCCATATAATTTTCCATCCTTTATTTTCAATGGATAAAAATCCTTTGGTCTGTGAGTTAGGCATATTGACCTCTTCACCTGAATTCCAAATATACGCACCTGCACAATCCCTAAACTTCCCTAAAACCTTACCAGGATCACAGGAGGATCCACCATTGAAGTCTGTTCACTGTCCTTTGTGCAACAGGCACCTGTTTGGCACACGTGGAAGGGGATTGGGCACAGTGTGCGGAGGAAAAGGGACAAGAGGTAAATGGGGGCCATTGGGAAAGGGAGGAAGGGACATCATTAGTGTAAAAGGGCAGTGGTGATGATTTTTTTTTTAAATTGAAGTGTCCTCCCCTTCAGCGTCTGTCCCACATGGCCGCTGTCTGGCTGAAGTGGTGCTCAAATCCCCCAGCAGCATTATTGGGTAGCTGCCTAATTACCATAGAAGCCAGGAGCCTATTGATCCTAGCACACAGTTTTGTGGGTATTTCTTCTGAGGCGCATGGTAAACTAGAGGGAAGTCATATTCAAACACTGGCTCCTTCATATCGAGAAGGTTGTGGAAGGTATGCATGACCGACTCATCCCAGCAACACTGGAAGAAAGCCAGGCTGGCCGGAATCATCAGATCCTGATGCTTCTTGTAGGAATCAAGGTTTGAAAGGATCTTATCTTTGTTAGATTGCTTTAGCACTTTTTCCCTTTCTTAATCTCCTTTACTTTTCATTCTCTAGGCATTAAATCTATTTTAGTATATTAAATCATCACTAACATAATCGTGATTATTCAATGAATGCCATCATCTACGAAATCATCTTTGTTTCTCTATAAAGTCCATTCCCATTCCTTTATAATTCCTAATTGATGAATTGAGGCGATATAATATTCAAGTTGATTAAATCCCAACGATTAAGACTTAAGAATTTAGATTTTCTAAAACCCGATCATTAGTGCTCAGTTCCAATAGACCCTGTCTTTACCGTCTAAAACTACCGACTTCTGCTTTTCATTTTGTGAATTCTTTTATCAGTTACGACTTACATGGTCAGATTTTAATACTTAGATAAGAGTAAATCCTTTCTTAGTCTCTCTCCTAATGAACATGTATCAGGATTTCATCATGTTAGGAAGGATGATGCTGTGGAACAAAATATCCTTGTTAGTCTAGTTCACTTATATAATAAATGTATTTAAAAGTTCTACTATAACTCTATTATGGTACAGTCACACTACACAAGTATAGAGTTGATGCAAAGTCAAAACCATACAGCACAGACTCTAAACTCGGCATATAAATTGGGTGCAAAAGCCTAAATTGACTCCAAAGTGAAGCAAAGTGAGAATCGGGATGGGGGGTGGGGGGACGGAATTCAACTTCAGTGGGGGCCCAAAGCGGGCAGTAGTAGATCGGCAACCCATTATACACAATGCCCAATTTTCCTTTCTGATGACTCCAGTGGAGAGGAATATCAGGCAGGGTGTACAATGGGCGGCCGATCTGCTAGCGCCTGTTTTGCGCCCCCGTCGATGTTTAATTTCACCCCCACAATTCACCAGGTGGTTCTTACTCTGTTCTGCTGTGATGTCAGGTCGGGACGTTACATTGGATTTACTCTGCCTTTACACTATGGGCAGAGCACCCACAATTTTCTGAGAAGTCACGAGTGTTGTGGGGTCTCAGAAAATCTAACCCCATGACTGCAGCGTCGGTGCAAACTGAAACCACTTTACCCCAAAGCTCCAGTTGCAGTGTAAATGCACCCTAAGAATCAGTCCAGAAAATTATGGTTCTGTGATTTGACTTTTCAACCACATCAGGAAAACGAATACCAGCAACACTGGGAAAATCAACTTACTGCTGCAAAAATGCCTTTTGATGTTCCTTCATTCAACAAATTGAACATCCCAATTTCTTTTGCTTATCCCCAGAGTCAATCCTTTTGGTTTTTCAATTAAAAATGCATAAGTGTGCTTAATGAAAATGCTATGTAGCAACCTCCTGATCATATAATTTGCAGAATAAGAGTGAGTTGCAAGTCAAAGGATGGACAAAGTCAGCACAGCAATATTAGTTTCAGACATATGCCGGGAATTTCCGTGGAGCTACTGTAACTTTGTCGGAAGTGTGGCGCTAACCCCGTTGTGCAAAGTTATAGCGGTGCAAGTGAGGGCAGCTCTGAGGAAACTCCCAGCAGTACTGTTTGTTTCCCTTTTGCATTGATCCTCAGTGATTTCAAACTTCATTTCAATCCTCCTTGTTCTCTCATCTATGATTTCATGTTCCCACTCAACCTCATTCTACACATCATCTCCCCCACCCACATTCACAAGTACCTCTTTGACCTCACCATGACATGAGGCATTGCCGTTGCCAAGGTTTTGCCCATTGACACGACCATCTCCAATCCTCCACTTTCCGCAACATTGCTGCCACTGTTGACCTGCTCAATAGTTCCCTTGCTTCTGCCTTCAAAGCCATTAATCCCACCAAGTCACTTACCATCTCCTACCTCTGCTGTGTCCCCAATACAATTTTGACCTCTGCATCCTTTGCAGCTACTGTATCACTGGCCTAGTCCTTCACTGCAAGACCTGTCTGGACCTCCCTAAAAAATATTGCCCCTCCTTCTCTGCAGACAAATATTCCACTACTCCAGGATTATCCTGTTGGATAAGAAGAATCCAATGTCCATTTCTTGACAAACTTCCTCCTCCAAACATTTTCCCCCATTTCCTCCATCCTTAACTCTAATACCGAGGATGAAGAGCTCATTGATTTTTTCATCTTGAAAATTGCAATTATATGGCCAGGTGTCTCAAACTCCTCTTCCTCTCCTATGTCCAAATTTCCAACTTTTCTTTTATCCTAGCACCAACTTCATATAATTCATAGAATCATAGAATGGCTACAGCACAGAAGGAGGCCATTCAGCCCATTGAGCCCGTGCTGGCTCTCTGCAAGGGCAATCCAGTTAGTCCCTCTCCCCTGCCCTTTCCCCGTAGCCCTGCAGATTATTTCCCTTCAATTACTTATTCAATTCCCTTTTGAAAGCCACGATTTAAGCCATAGCTTTTCCCCCATCTCTCCCTAGCTCTCAAAGTTCCTCTTCTCCATTGAGACTCATCTTTGCACCTTCAGCTCAACCCAACTAAACTCTTGAGCACATAATTATCTTTCCTTTACACAATACTACTGATATTGTAAATAACTCCCTTTCCTCATGTGTTACTCCCTTGTCTTTCAAAACTGCTATCTTTACCCTCCTCCTCAAAATGCCTATCCCAGAACCCTCAATCCTCTATAATTACCATCTCATCGCTAACCTCCATTCCCTTCTAAGGTTTTCAAACACGTCATTTCCAGCCAGCTCTGCACACACCTCATCATTCCCTGTTTGAATCCCTTCACTCCAGTTTCTATCTTGCCCACAGCACTGAGAATGTCTTGATCAAAGCTATCAATGTAAACCTCACTGACTGTGAACTCGTTTTTTCTTCTTGATCTCTCTATGGTGTTTATCACAGTCGACCACCACATCTTCCTTTACCATCTCTCCTACATAGTGCATCTCTCTTGGTTGCACTACTACCTGTCTCAATGCAGCTGGCACATCTCTTTTAATGGCTCCTCCTCCCACCCCTTCATGATCATCTTGGGAGTGCCTCAAGGTTCCATCATTGGTCCCTTCTATTTCTCATCTACATGCTACCTCTCAGAGACGTCATCCATAGATGCAAGGTCAGATTCCATATCAGCTTATCATATGATAATGACATTCAACTCTACCACTCAGCCACCTCCCTTGATTCCCCTGCCAAAAACACAGCATTCAAGGCCTCAATTCCACCCCCTCCTCACCTCCTCATTCAGGCTGAACCTGACAGTGTGCAGTTTTGGTGACCACAGCCCAAGATAAAATTAATGAGCATTTAAAAATGCACGAACTAATCAAAGACACCCAGCACAGATTTGTAAAAGACAAATTGTGTCTGACAATGTTATTCAGTTTTTTGACAAGGTGACCAATTGGATAGATAAAGTGGATGTGATATATTTGGGTTTTCAGAAGGAAAGTAATAAGATGCCTCACAGCAAGATTGTTGCAAATATTCAGGTGTATGACATATAAAATTGTAACAGCATGGGTCGAAAGTTGGTTGATGGACTGGAGACAAAAGGTTAGGGTTAATGCGTGTTGCTCAGATTGGAGAAGTATTGAAAGAGGTGTTTTCCAGTGGTCAGTGCTGGGCCCACTTTTGTTCTTGGTATATGTAGATGATTTAGACCTGGGCATAGGGAGAACAATATTGAAATTTACCAAAGAAACCAGAGCAAGAGCCATGGTAAACAGCAATTGTAGAAGACTGAAAGAGGACAATAGGTTATCAGAATGAATAACCAGGTGGTAAATGCAATTTAATGTGCACAAGCATGAGGTAATACATTTTAGGAGGATAAACAAAGAATAGGAGTATATAGTCAATGGAAAGGTGCCAAAGGTTATGGATGAATAGGGTACTAGGAGTTCAAACACAACCCCCTGAAAGCGTGAGTACAGGTAAGGTAAAGCAATAACAAAAGGCCAACATCATTTTGGGTATTATAAATAGAGGCATAAAGTACAAGAGTAAAGAAATAATGATGAAGTTTTTCACGGCAATGCTAAGGCCATGGTGAGAGTATTGTGTGCAGTTTTGGATGTTCCATTATAGAAAGAACATTAAAGCCATAGACTGTATTCAGTTTCATGGGATGATGCCAGAGATGGGAAACAGTAGTTATGAGCAGAAACCTGAGATAGCAGTTCTGAAGCAGTGAGGGCAAAGAGGAGATTGAGTAGAGATTTTTTAAAAAAGTTATGAAAGGTTTTGATAGGGTGATGAGGGAACGACTATTTCTTCTTGTTGGGGAGTCAGTGACAAGGGGTCATCAATTTAGAATTGTCACGTGAGAATGAGGAGGGAGATTAGGATCAATTTCTCCACTCAGAAGATTGTTGGAGCTTGGAACGGTTGGCCACAGGGAGAAGTTGAGGCAGAAACAATTGTATCTTTTAAGGGAAGAGCAGATAAATATTTGAAGCAGAGAAAGATACAAAACTTTGGGGAGGGTGAGATTAGTTTTAAGTTGCTCTAATAAAGAGCCAGCACATAATGATGGGCCAAATGGCCTTCTTCAGTCATGTAAACTTTGTGTTGAAAGAAAAGCCAATAAAATAACAGTTTTGGGTGCAAGAAATGTTATGTCACACAAGCTCGAATGTTTAAATAGTTCTGATATTAGTTTGATCAAAACCAGATTCAGATTTCACTTTCCAAGATCCTTTCATCAATCCAGATATTAGGACATGCCAATCTCACTTCAGAGAGCCAGTAAACATAAATTGCACCAATATGAGCCCTTGGTGATCTGAGACAGAGTGCTTGGTGTATCAGTATTTGTAAGTAAGACAAAATCACAATAAATGTCACATCCCAAAGGGTTGCAGTAATAGTTTTGGCGTCGGTGTACAAACGACTTTCATTTTGCATTGTAGGCCTTCAAAATTGAGGCCTCCACCAAAAAGGTAAGTGTTTTTTTAAAAGACATTCTCACGTAGAGCCAGCAGGAACAGGAAGAGGGGTGGGGCGGGTGTTACATTTTCTAAAATGTGAAAGCCGACCCCAACCCGCCGCGAACACTCCTACTTGCGGTTTAACCGCGGTGGGTTGGAGGGAGGGCGGGATGGGTTGGTGGGGTGGGGGGGTTAAAACTGCAAATATAAGAAACCCGACCCCAACCCGTCGCGAACGCTCCTACTTCCTTTTAAACCGCGGCGGGCTTGGGGTATCCAAGTAACCTGCTCTGGAGAGGCAGGTCTGTCATCCTAATATGTTAATGAGCTCTGTTCCTCAGATTTTGGCAGCCATTTGAATTTACCGCTGGACGGCCGTGTTTCCCAGGGCTCGGGAAAACCAGCAGCTAAAGGGAGGCGAGAACTGCCGGATCCAGCAGCTAAGTGCTTTCTAGAGCACTGCCAGGTGTTGAGCAGGAGTGCTTCCCCAGCACCTCAAGCAAATCTTCTGCCGCGATCTTCCAACCCCCTCCCTCCCGATTCCCGGTCCGTCTCCCCCCCCTCCCCCCCAACTAACCCACAAAGTTTCTACCGCTGGCTTTCCCACCCGGCAACTGGCCAGCCTGTCAATCCAACTGGCTGCCGGTTGGGAAACGGAATAAAAGTGATAATGATGTCCTGCCGTTATATTCAGCAGGACCTCCACATTCCCGGCATTTCTGGGCTTCCGCCCACAAACACGTGCCCCACTCCCTCCCTGCCTCCCTGTAAATATCGGGGCCAGTGTATGAGTAATTTGAGACATGGGAGGAACAGATGACTTTGGACCTGTGGTTCCCAAAGCTCTCCACCACTGAGGTTTACCTCACCTCGTGTCTGGATCTGTTGTAGGCTAATTGATAGAGATCGATTGCTATGATTAATCAACATCTCCATTATCATTGTACCATGTGACTACCAGGATGGTAGAAGGCGAACTAGATAAACCTTGCTCTTTTTTCGTCTAGCTATGTTTCCAGTTCGAGCAGGTCCAGATATAGAATCATGGAAACATGGAATCTTATAGCACAGAAGGAGGCCATTCAGCCCGTCGTGCCTATGCCGGCTCGTTGAAAGAGCTGTGCAATTTAGTCCCACACCCCAGCTTTTTCCCTATAATCCTGCAAATTAGTCCTCTTCAAGTACATGTCCAATTGCCTTTTGAAGGTTCCTATGGAATCTGCTTCCACCACCCTGTCAGATTGTGTGTTCCAGATCTTAACAACCCTCTGTGTGAAAGAATTTCTCCTCATTCCCCCTCTAGTTCTTTTGCTAATTATTTTAAATCTACGACCTCTAGTTGCCAACCTACTTGCCAGAGGAAACAGTTTCTCCCTATTTGCTCCATCAAAACCCCTCATTATTTTGAATACCTCTATTAGGTCTCCCCTTAACCTTCTTTGCTCTAAGGAGAATAATCCCACTTTCTCCAATCTCTCCACGGAACCGAAGTCCCTCATCTCTGGTATCAGCCTGGTAAACCTCCTCTGTACCCTCGTCAAGGCCTTGACATCCTTCCTAAAGTGTGGTGCCCAGAATTGTACAAGGAGGGAGATATACAGAAAGGAACAAACAGAGTAAATGAAACCAATAGAAAGAAAGACAAGAGTTGGAAGCTAAGAAAAGTGCGGAGACAATAACAGAAAGTGCATTGAAAGATATAGGGCAAGATTGAACTTCGATAAATGGGTGGGCTGGGGGCGGAGGGGCAGTAACAGTTGCAAAAATCTAAAACCCACCCCTTTCCGGTTTTCACGGGGTCGGGGCGAGGGGCGGGCAACCTACCCACTCTTAGGAGTCGGGTCGGGCATTAAAAGCTTTTAAGATGGCTGTGGGCGTCCATTTTCAAAGCTTTTTTGATTTTAGCCTCTGGGGGCCGTGATTCCTGGGCCTTCTTCTTCATGCCACGTGAGAGGAGGCGAGAAGACCCAAAATTGCAGGCAAGTGTCTTTATAGCCCAGCTTGTGGGCCCGGAGGAGCAGGTGTGCTTCCTCCAGGCCCAACAAGCCTACCTGCAGCGACTACCCCCACGATCTCTGACCCCACTCACGATCTCCAACCCACCACACGATCTCCCCGCGATGACCCCCGACCCCATAACCCCGGTGACTGACCCCCCCCCCCCAATGGCTGAGATCTAACCATTGATTTGTAAAGGTTTGGTATGACTTCCTTGTTTTTGTGTTCAATGCCCGATTTGCAAAGCTAAGTATCTCATATGCTCTCTTAATTGCCTTATCAACTAGCTCTGCCACCTTCAAGGATATGTGAATGTGCACCCCCAGGTCCCTCTGCTCTTGCACCCCCCTCAAAATAGGGCCAAATCGATTATACAGTCTCTCCATGTTATTCCCCCCAAAGTGCATCACTTCACATTTATCCGCATTAAATTGCATCTGCCGTGTGTCTGCCCATTTCACCAGTCTGTCTATGTGGCATGAATGAATTTCTACCCCCTAGTCTCTATGGCATCCTGAAGGATCAATGTGTGATGACAGGCCTCAAAGATGCTCCATTGATTTATGTGAGCATAGAGCAATGCTTTTTGGCGAAATGCACAGGAGCGGTTGGTTGGCACTCAAATCAGCAGCAGTTTCAAATGTAACACTCCAGAAATGACAGGTAAGCACCTCGTTAAGCTCAATATAAAAGCATCTTTAAAAGGGAACTGTCATCTGGACAAAAGTGTTTGGCAAACCTTTGGTGAAATAAAATGCTTGGCAAAATACGATGGCATAAATTGGGCTGAAATTCATTGTTGCATTACTTGCACACAATATGAAGAACGAGGCGTCACTTTCCTCACTCCTGTCCTTACCCAAACAGAAAAAAATGTTTGTCACGAGGAGAATCTGCTTTAAAATATATAACTAAAGGACCAACTCAGTGAATCAAGATCTATTCTATCAATGTTTAATGTAATCAAATAATATTTTAAAAATTAAACATTTTTACACTTTGACAACACAAAGAGAACATCCTCTGAAAACAGAGGTGAATATCTTCTGAAAACATTATGGTCTTCAAATTGTGCTATCGGAATATTAATGTACAAATGCTGAGCAGAGTCAGCTACAATTCCTTTATCCACTATTTTAATAGATGCATTCAAATCTTTTGGGCAATAGGATTGCCTATGAAAGCATTAAATGTTCATACTCTAATCTTTGCATGTAAGAATTTCAAAGTTTATTTTATATACTGTTTTCACAGTTAGAGAAGTTAAAAGGAGTCTGGTTTAGCTTTTGTTTCCAACCTAGAAAACATGCTTGAATATAAGAACATAAGAAATAGGAGCAGGAGTAGGCCATCCAGCCCCTCGAGTCTGCTCCGCCATTCAACAAGATCATGGCTGATCTTCTACCTTAACGCCATTTTCCTGCCGCATCCCCATATCCCTTGATAACTTTAATATCTAGAAATCTATCGATCTCTGTTTTGAATGTACTCAATGATTGAGCCTCCACAGCCCTGTGGGGTAGAGAATTTCAAAGATTCACCACCCTCTGAGTGAAGAAATTTCTCCTCATCTCAGTCCTAAATGACCTACCCCTTATTCTGAGACTGTGACCCCTGGTTCTAGACTCCCCAGTCAGGGGAAACATCCTCCTTGCATCTACCCTGTCGAGCCCTGTAAGAATTTTGTATGTTTCAATGAGATCACCTCTCATTCTTCTAAACTCTAGAGGACACAGGCCTAGTCTACTCAATCTCTCCTCATACGACAATCCCGCCATCCCAGGAATCAGTCCGGTGAACCTTCGTTGCACTCCCTCTATGGCAAGTATATCCTTTCTTCGGTAAGGAGACCAAAATTGTACACAATACTCCAGGTGCAGTCTCACCAAGGCCCTATATAATTGCAGTAAGACATCTTTACTCCTGTACTCAAATCCTCTTGTAATAAAGGCCAACATACCATTTGCCTTCCTAATTGCTTGTTGCACCTGCATGATAGCTTTCAGTGACTCATGTACAAGGACACCCAGGTCCCTTTAAACATCAACATTTCCCAATCTCTCACCATTTAAAAAATACTCTGCATTTCTGTTTTTCCTACCAAAGTGAATGACTTCACATTGTTCCACATTATATTCCATCTGCCATGTTCTTGCCCATTCACTTCGCCTGTCTGTATCCCTTTGGAACCTCTTTGCATCCTCCTCACAACTCACATTCCCAGCAAACTTGGAAATATTACAATTGGTCCCCTCATCCAAATCATTGATATAGATTGTGAATAGCTGGGGCCCAAGCACCGATCTTTGTGGTACTCCACTAGTCACAGTCTGCCAACCTGAAAAAGACCCGTTTATTCCCACTCACTGTTTTCTGACTGTTAACCAATTCTCAATCCATGCCAGTATATTACCCCCAAGTCCATGTGCTCTAACTTGGTTCACCAACCTCCTGTGTGGGACCTTATCGAAAGCCTTCTGAAAATCCAAATACACCACATCCACTGATTCCTCCTTATCTAATTCTACTAGTTACATCCTCAAAGAACTCCAATAGGTTTGTCAAACATGATTTCCCTTTCATCAATCCATGTTGACTCTGCCAAATCCTATTATTATTTTCCAAGTGTCCTGTTATCAAATCCTTTATAATAGATTCTAGCATTTTCCCTACTACTGATGTTAGGCTAACAGATCCTGAGAGTTCTTATTTTCTTTCTGCCTCTGAATAAACTAGTTCACATTGTTCCCCTCCATCGGACAGGTAGGAAATTGCAGACAGTGTCTGTTACAAAGCTAAAAATCACAGTGCCACAGAAAAGTGCATCTAAATCAAACCAAACTTGTAACATCAACAAGTCTCTATGTCTGAAGTCAAAATTCAAATAAATAAATATAAATATTAAATATCATTTGGTGTTAAAAGAAAAATCAATATAATCATTACTTGAGCCTCGATTTTAACCCAGGGCTTAAATCGGGGATGTGGGCACCGAAGCAGGTGTCACTTCATTTGGCCCCCTGGAGCATCAGGACCAGGTGGTTGTACTGCTCACTGGCAGACTCCCACGCTAAGCCGGAGGAGATGGCGTAGAAGCTGGGAGAGGAGATGGGTGGAAGCAGGAAATCGCACGGTTGCAGGCTGCCACTGAGGACCAAAGGAAACGATCGCCAGCATGGTAAGTAGGCAAGGAGAAGGGGCGGGGAATGATTCCAATTGAAGGATGGGTTGAAGCCTGGGGTAGGGAAGGCCCGAGGTCTCTTTGTGGGACCAGGAGGTGCACTACTGCTCTTCTTGGCCTACAAGGAACCTTTAAAAAATTCCAAAAATAAAGAGACTTATCTGGGCCTCTTATGGCCACGATCCTGCCTGATGCCAATTTTCACTGGTGACCAGGTCAGAGACTTTGCGAGCCTTAGTCTACATGCAGTTAAAATAGCATGCATGTCACAATTACATCATTGGATTGCCTCTGTAATTAGGCACTTGCTTGTCTGGGATGGGGAGCTATACTGAAGCCAGAAAACAGCCAGTTAAAATGGTGTGTGCTGTGAACGGTTTGGAAACAGTGTGGGGAGTTCCCAGATGTGATTTTAATCCTCCACCCACCACATTTCCACCAGGTGGGCTGGGTTAAAATTGAGCCTTTAGTGTCAGGAACAAATGTACCTGCTGGGATTTATTTAAGTACTATTAGTTACCAGCAAGATGATTATGTAAAGCTGTAATATCCATAGTGTCCAATTTGTCAAGTGTAAACTGTGATGTGGAAACAGCGTTGTGCCCCCACACAGCATAACAGATTAGTAACTCTATTGTTTTTTAGAAATGGAGTACACTGTTACACTGAAGCATTTTTAGACAGGTTGGGCCTCATCAACAATCAGCAGTAATCCCACAACGTGCCGTAGAATTTGAACTTGGCGCTCGGGTGTAAACCTGGCATTGTGGATCACAGAAACATAGGAACAGGAATAGGCCATTCAGCCCCTCGAGCCCAGTCCGCCATTTGATAAGATCATGGCTGTTCTGTGATCAAACTCCATACACCTGCCTTTGGCCCATATTCCTTAATACCTTTGGTTGCCAAAAAGCTATCGATCTCAGATTTAAAATTAGCAATTGAGCTAGTATCAATTGCCATTTGCGGAAGAGAGTTCCAAACTTCTACAACCTTTGTGTGTAGAAATGTTTTCTAATCTCACTCCTGAAAGGTCTGGCTCTAATTTTTAGACTGTGCCCCCTACTCCTAAAATCCCTAACCAGCGGAAATAGTTTCTCTCTATCCACCCAATCTGTTCCCCTTAATATCTTATAAACTTCGATCAGATCACCCCTTAACCTTCGAAACTCTAGAGAATACAACCCCAATTTGTGTAATCTCTCCTCGTAACTTTACCCTTGAAGTCCGGGTATCATTCTAGTAAACCTACGCTGCACTCCCTCCAACGCCAATATGTCCTCCCGAAGGTGCGGTGCCCAGAACTGCACACAGTACTCCAGGTGCGGTCTAACCAGGGTTTTGTATAGCTGCCGCATAACTTCTGCCCCCTTGTACTCTAGTCCTCCAGATATAAAGGCCAACATTCCATTAGCCTTATTGATTATTTTCTGCACCTGTTCATGACACTTCAATGATCTATGTACCTGAACCCCTAAGTCCCTTTAGACATCCACAGTTTTTAACTTTTTACCATTTAGAAAGTACCCTGTTCTATCCTTTTTTGGTCCAAAGTGGATGAGCTCACATTTGCCTACATTGAATTCCATTTGCCACAGTTTTGCCCATTCACCTAATCTATCAATATCCCTTTGTAATTTTATGTTTTCATCTACACTGCTTACAATGCCACCAATCTTTGTGTCATCGGCAAACTTAGATATGAGACTTTCTATACCTTCATCTAAGTCGTTAATAAATATTGTGAATAATTGAGGCCCCAAGACAGATCCCTGCGGGACTCCACTAGTCACATCGTGCCAATGTGAATACCTACCCATTATCCCTGCTCTCTGTCGCCTTTCACTCAGCCAACTTCCTAACCAAGTCTGTACTTTTCCCTCGATTCCATGGGCTTCTATCTTAGCTAACAGTCTCTTATGTGGGACCTTATCAAATGCCTTCTGGAAGTCCATATAAATAACATCCATTGACATTCCCCTGTCCACTATTTTAGTCACCTCTTCAAAAAATTCAATCAGGTTTGTCAGGCACGACCTACCTTTCACAAATCCACGCTGGCTCTCTCTGATTAACTGAAAAAGTGTTCAGTCACCCTATCCTTAATTATAGACACCAGCATTTTCCCCACAACAGATATTAGGCTAACTGGTCTATAATTCCTTGGTTTCCCTCTCTCTCCTTTCTTAAAAAGCGGAGTGACATGTGCAATTTTCCAATCTAGAGAACTTTGAAAGATTATGGTTAGGGCATCTGCAATGTGCTCACCTACTTCCTTTAAAACCCTGGGATGGAAACCATCTGGTTCTGGGGATTTGTCACTCTTTAGTGCTATTATTTTCTTCATTACTGTTGTTTTACTTATGTTAATTTTATTGAGTCCCTGTGCCCGATTCAATATTAGTTTTCTTGGGATTTCTGGCATGCTATCCTCTTTTTCGACTGTAAATACTGACGCAAAGTAATTGTTCAACATGTCCGCCATTTCCCCATTGTCAATGACAATATCCCCACTTTCAGTTTTTAAGGGGCCAACACTGCTCCTGACTACCCTCTTTTTCCTACTATAACTATAAAAGTTCTTCCTATTGGTTTTGATATTCCTTGCAAGTTTCTTTTCATACTCTCTTTTTGTAGCTCTTACTATCTGTTTTGTGACCCTTTGTTGATCTTTGTATCTTTCTCATTCGCCAGGATCTGTGCTATTTTTTGCCTTTTTGTATACCCTTTCCTTATGTCTTATATTGTCCCTTACCTCTTTAGTTGTCCATGGCTGTTTTTCTTGGCAAGTAGAGTTCTTGCCCCTCAGGGGTATAAACCGGTTCTGTATCACGTTAAACGTTTCTTTAAACATTTCCCACTGATCATCAGTCGTTTTACCCGTTAACAGATTTGCCCAGTTTACTGTGGACAGTCTCTGTCTCATCCCATTGAAGTCAGCCTTACCCAAGTCTAGAATCTTAGCAGCTGATTCACTTTTTTCCCTTCCAAACACTACCTCGAATTCGATCGTGTTATGATTGCTATTGGATAGATGTTCACACACAGTTAAGCTGTTAACTAAATCTGTTTCATTACTCATTACTAAATCTAGTATGGCTTGCCCCCTTGTTGCCTCTAGGACATACTGCTGTAGAAAACTATCTCAGACACACTCAAGAAATTCACTACCTTTCTGACAGTTGGTAGTCTGCTTTTCCCAATCTATGTAAAGGTTAAAGTCCCCCATTAAGACCAGTATGCCTTTGTTACACACTTGTCTAATCTCTGCATTTATACAATCTAGCACTTCAGAGCTGCTGCCAGGGGTCCTATGCACAAGTCCCACTATATTCTTAGATCCTTTCCTATTTCTCAATTCAACCCATAATGTCACTGTTGGCTGCTTACATCT
The DNA here is from genome assembly GCF_035084215.1 of Heptranchias perlo. Taxonomy (NCBI): domain Eukaryota; kingdom Metazoa; phylum Chordata; class Chondrichthyes; order Hexanchiformes; family Hexanchidae; genus Heptranchias; species Heptranchias perlo. Next base: position 109,880,543 of record NC_090327.1, read on the forward strand.
TATTATATCCTCCTTTATCATTGAAGTGATTTCATCTCTAATCATTAAGGCTACTCCTCCCCCTCTTCCATTTTCCCTATCTCTCCTGTAGACCTTATAACCTGGTTTATTTAGTTCCCAATCCTGACCATCCTGCAGCCAAGTCTCAGTAATAGCTATCATGTCATACCCTCCAATTTGAATTTGAACCTGTAGTTCATTTAATTTATTCCTTATACTAGGTGCATTTGTATATAGAACTCTTAGTTGGGCCACACACCCTAGCCTGACCTTCAGCTTTGATGCTGGGTTAATCGCTTTACACCTTCTTGTTTTCACTTTATCTGTCGTGCCGAAGGTACACTTTCTTTCTGCTGCTCTACACTTTTCCCTTTCACTTGTTCTTGAACATCTATTTGTACTATTTGTATTGTAAATTTCCCCCGGGTCCTCCCCTCTCTTGCTGCTTTCAACGTTACTCTCTTCTGACTCCCCGCTCAGGTTCCCATCCCCCTGCCACTCTAGTTTAAACCCTGTCCAACAGCAGTAGCAAACCCCCCTGCGAGGATATTAGTCCCGGATCTGTTGACGTGCAACCCGTCCGGCTTGTACAGGTCCCGCCTTCCCCAGAATCGGTCCCAATTCCTCAGGAATCTAAATTCCTCCCTCCTTCACCAACCCTCCAGCCACACATTCATCTGGTCTATTCTCCTATTCTGGCTGCCCATTTCAATGGAAATGAAAATCTGGCAGTTTCTATAATGGGCAGCTCCAGTTTTACACCCGGGCGGGAAGTTGAACATCAAACCTTTGGCTCTATTTCCAGTAGCGTAGGATTTCTGCACTACCTTATTGTGGAGACAGGTAAGGCTTACTAACCTCTCACTGAAACAAGAATCAATTATATTTTTTCTGCCAACAAGGTTCCCAGCTCTGAGTTGCTCTGCCCTCCTGTGCTCTCACTGGCTGCCTCACACTCCACCTGATGAGGCAGCAGTTTGAATTAGTCTGGAGTTCAGTCTGTTGGCATCCTTGTGAATGTGGCAGCAAGGTTGTTCCACTTTTCTTCCCCCAACAAGTTACCCCCACAGAAACCAAGAGGCGCAGGTCAGTGCTAGTGAAAGATAGCAGATACTGCATCCATCGCAAAGAATAAATGACTGGGATAACTTTTAAAAAGAGAAATCTAAGCAACCTAATTGTTCAATTTCAGTGTGACTAAAATGTTATTTTAAATATAATGCTTGATTTGGAAAGAAATGTACTGAACCATGTCACTGATCAAAAGTGGTGAGAATGCTTTTGTACATTTGGAATTGAATGCTTATAATGCAATGTCACAAAGTTTTTTTTAAAAGCTCTTCAGCTCCCACTGGAGCCACACCAATTAGGGAAGGAAATCCTCCTGGATCGATTACCTTTCTCTGGTGAAGGTTTGGGGCTGTAGAAACACAGTCTTCTTTTAAAAAGTTGCCATGAACTTTTTAAAAGAACATATTTTAACCTGCTGATGTGTCTAAAAACAATAATTGAGGTAACCTTTTATAATAAACATCACTTTCTCATGGGGCTTTAAACTATCCACAAATTGATGCAACTAAACATATTTCTCCGGAACTACAGGCTCTCTCTATGATCATTACTCATTCTGAGTTTGTTATTAATGCCCAGAAGTGCTGGTCTCAGCTAAGCTGGACTTCCTGTGTATTTAGCAGGGTAATGGCTGTGCTCTGCCAGTGAAAACAATCATTTGTTGCAGATCATTAAAGACCTAGATATTATTTGAAATGCCACCACGGCTGCTGACTCAGGGAGCAATGAATGGACTTTCGAAAGTGTCATCACCAGTAGCCAGCTAGAGAGAAGAAGTTGGGTTAGAGGTCTGCAATTGTCACTTGTTTCCTTTAAATTTATAACTTAGTCTGTAATGAATTACTTAAGTCTTTTATTAACCTTCATTAATTTTTTAAGATATTTTAACCACCCCCCTCGCCCCGCCCCCAAGACGGGCAGGAAATGGAGGTCAGGTGAGGGGTTAAAATCCTAAAAATCGCGATCCCACCTCCAGCCCACCGCATTTACGGTTGCGATTCAGGTCCTGGGCTAAAAGCAGGCGGGGGCTTACTTAAGGTTCAAAAGGTCCAGGCAGGGGGACTCCTGCGCAGTCTGCTGCCTGGCAGTAGCAACATGGCAGGAGAAGCTGACTGGCCAGAAGATGGCCAGGTAAGTTTTAAACCTTTGTCTGTCTTTGTACTCCTTGTGGGCCAAGAGGAGCAGGAATGCTCCCCCCAGGCCTCGCAAGGAGTCCTTAGACTTCCACAGCCTCAGCTTCTCCATGATCTTCAGGGAATTACCAGCCCCGACATTGCCCCAATCTCTCATTAAGAAGAAACCCCGGCCTGCCCCTCCGACTGCGAAGCTAGCGAAGCCCCTCCACCCACTGGCTGCAGGGGACCGTTCGCACGGCCTACTGCCGCCAGATTCCCACTCCTGACCGCTGGCCAGGTAATCAATCCGGCCGGGTGTCGGGCGGGACTCTGCAAATATTTATTCAAATCAGGTCTTGCCGGGTTCATCGCCCATTACTGAGCTCCCGCTCACTTTTCCCGCCCCTCCTGTAAATATCGAAGCCTTACAATTTGCCATTGAAGAGTCCCCACATCATGATTAATTCTTCAGTCCTTCATCTTTTGTATTGAATATATGGAAAGTGAAGAAATATGCTGATTTCTTCAGTGTTTAAGCATAAGCATGTCATAAGTTCTGTCTTTCACCTGGTTATTACAGTGCAGAAATGCTGCATTATTGAAAAGATCATTTTACATCTTCCACTGACTGCCATCTAGAAGCAGATCTTTTGTGTTGTAGCATGCAGAGAAAGAAAAAGAGATGATGGAAAGGCGAGAGATGTAAGTGAAGGAGGAGAGAGAGAAAAAGTGAAAGAGGAGAGAGAGGGATAGACAGAATTAAAGGGGAGAGAGACAGAAGCGAAAGAAGAGAGAGAGGCAGATGTTGCCAGGTGGAAATGATTGGGAGTTGGATGTGAGGTTTAATCATAATTCTCCCTGACTCAAAAACAATTTAATGACACGTGGCCCACTCACCAGCTGTGGTACATGAATCTGATCCATTGCTACAAAAGTTTGGACATGCTAGTCCTATTACAATTATTTGTCTTGGTTTCACCCTGTCTTTATTCCAACCTCCACACTGCGTTTCCCTAAACTCATCAGTAATATTACCCTGTTTATCTTGCTTTTGCATTTCATTGTGGGTCTGACTGCCTTACTGGATTCTCACCCCCACTTTTCCCACCATCCTCCATCAGCTCTACATGTCTGTTATTCAGGTTTGCAGGTACATGGTATATCCTCGTGTGCTATTTTGCCTCCATGTTAACCAATCACTACCAATGTAAGGAATCTTACAACACCAGGTTATAGTCCAACAGTTTTATTTGAAAATCACAAGCTTTCGGAGGCTTTCTCCTTCGTCAGGTGAGTGTACCAAGGTTTTGCATCTCTTCCACTTTTGATGGTCGGTCAGCAAAAGACCAAATTCTCAATTGCTTTGCTACTCCTTAGCTGTTAACTTTCTGTTCCAACTCAAGCCCTTTATTCTCTCCAATTTGTCACACTTACTACACAATAAAATTAACCACCATTGTGCTTTTTATTTGACCAAGCCTGTCCTTTTCAATCGCCGTTCTTGTTTTCCCTTCCTCATCCATGTTACAAATGATTCTGTACATTTCGCAGACTGATTAGAATTATTTCTGTACGATAGCAAAAACGTAGTTACATCCAAGTAGCTCCAATTTTAACCTAACCCACCCAGCAGGAAAGGGGTAGGTTTGGGTCAGACGCTCATTTTATATACGTGTAATTTAATCAAACTGTCTTGTGTTTCTCATCAGAAGTAAATCACTGATATTTCTGGATTCAAAAGAAGATTGGTTTATATTTGTATGAAAAGTTTCTCTGGCCTCATCATTGTTCTCCTTGAAGTGCACATCAGTCCAATATTGCACAGAACAGGCTACATAATTTGTCATTCTGGTTAGTTTACTATAGTGTACCTTCAAAGCAGTCTCGGCATCCAAACATCAACATGGTTAAAGACAAGCAGACTGATTTTTTTTGTGAGAGCCTGTGGCTCTGAAATAGAAGTTACATGTTCAGGCCAAAACCACTGTCAAACAAAGAAAACAGATAAGAATCAATGTTAGCCACAGCACAAAAAAAACAAAATGATGCTTCTGCAATATGTATCCGCAATAAAATTAATACTTCGATCGTGCTTCCTGATCTGTCTCAAACTTATTTACTAGAGTGAAATTAACTAATACATAAGAATCACGGGGATAAATTACACATTATCTTCTTTACTCAGAGAATGGTGAGAACGTGGAACTCGCTACCATATGGAGTGGTTGAGGTGAATAGCGTAGATGTATTTACATGGAAGCTGGATAGGTACAAAAGAATAGAAGGATATGGTGATAGGGTGAGATGAAGTAAGGTGGGAGGAGGCTCGTGTGGAGCATGAACACTGGCATAGACCTGTTGGGCCGAATGGCCTGTTTCTGTGCTGTAAAGTCTATGTAATTCTATGTAGATTGTGCCTTTTTTTTACAGCCCAGCAGAATGTGCTGGCTGGCTGGCCATTCTGGCAGCAGATAGACCACCGTGATTTTGAGGCCCCAGCCTTATGTGAATACAATCGGCAAGCTGCAGATGCCACATGGGCAACCCAAGACCGCTCGCCCGTTTTAAGCCAGGGGAATGTCGTCCAGGTTGCAGGTAGGTATGGGGTGGTTGGGGGGGGGTGGAGCTGAGGCCAAGGGGGGCTGGCCCGTGTTGGCAGCATCCTGCTCCTCCTGGCCACACAAAAATAAACAAATTTACCTGTGGGGTCCTCTTCAGTTAGACCAACAGTTGATACCAGGCAGAGTGTACATGGTACACTCTCCACCCAGTGCTCTCCTAAAATGGATATCAGAGTTCTGTGTACGTCATACACAATTTGCATTTTAAATGGGCCCAATGCCTGACTCGGTGGGGTGCTCCGGCTGCCCAGTGGTAGGCCCGGAGAGGATCGCCATGACCACAACCACGATGGGAACGGGACAATAAGACTTTCCCTGTGACTTTTGGGGTGCTACCTCTCTGTTTCTGCTGGGCGGGAGGCCTCAAAATTCAGCCCATGGTGTACTTTTGAATAATAAAACGCCAAATCAGTGGTTTCGTTTATAGTCTCACACGCAATTGATATTCAAAGAATGAAACCATTTTCAATTATGAAAGACTCTTCACTTTCTGAAAGTGCTTAGATTGGTACATGTGTTCAATCAATTGATATTTGAGAAAGTCAGCGACAGCACAGCAGTTTTGTTTGCCTTATGATTGCTGCTCAGGACTCAGTAAAAAGCAGTTGTACTGACTTGCTTTTTCAATTAAAGAAGTTATAAGTTGAGATGCGCCTTTATACGTGAAGAATTGGCTGAAACAAGATTAGCTCCCACTGGAACCTCAAAGCATTTTATGGAGTAAAAGGCTTGTGCAACAGAAAGTTTGCAGATACCAGGTAGGGTATAAAAAAGAGCCCCTTTAACTCCTTGAATAATCAAAGACTGTAAACTTGTTTAGATAATAAGCTGTGCAAGATTTGTTCATTTTTATCACTCTGAGCTATAATTCTACGCCTGTAAAGTCTCTGGTGAGTGTAGTTTTCCTTTCTCATCCAATCTTATGTTATAGTTAGAAATGTTCTACTATTCTGTAGGGAAATTCACTCAAGAAGACATTTGGTAAGGGGATAAGTTCAAGGAATGGAATGCATTTACCTTGACATATGCCTTAAGTGATTAGTGTGTTGGTCCCTCCATTGGTCCATTTCATAATTTGTTCAGTTAGGTCCTCTGTAGATCCTTGTACATCTATAGCATTGACTGCAATGGGACTGAGGGGTGATTTGAGCCTGCCAGTGGCCAGGAGAGTTAATTCATAGTATCATAGTTGGTACAGCACAGGAGGCGGCCATTCAACCCACCGTGCCTGTGCCGGCTCTTCGAAAGAGCTATCCATTTAGTCCCTTTCCCCTGCTCTTTCCCCATACCCCTGTAAGACGAGGGTTTCCTGGGTTAACTTATTTACATACCCATTGGAACAGCTATTGACGAAAAACTCGTGTAAAATGGGTGTAATTAGCAGGATTGCATGAAAACTGGAGAGAAGCTTTTAAAAAGACAGTTCAGCCTGCACACTTCAGCATCAGACTGGGGGACGACAACATGTCTCTCAAATAACTTCATGGCATGTTTCATCAATCTATTCATCATACTTTGCAAGAATTATGTCTGCAACGGGAGCCTCTGCAGCAAGAGGCCAGACATGGCAGTATGGTGTGACATCAAGCAGAAGGAGAAGAACACAGGACTTTACCAAGTCAGACCTACATCCCTCCTGGAGAAAACTGAAGTCAGGAGACACAGACAACTGGGTGTCTGTGACAGCAAGCCAGCTAAGAATATCAACCTTGGCTCCTGGAGGGAGGTAGTGCTGGCACTGTGCGAACTCTCTCACCTCCAGGACTGCACAGCAGTGCAAAGGAGCAAACGGCAGTTTCACTGGAATAGGCGACAGAGCCCCAGCTAAGAAGCTGCCAGGGACAAATCAGTGCCTCCACCTGCGTGGAAGCAAAGCCGGCAGATCTGGTGGCAATAGGGTGGAGAATAGAGAGCAGCCTGCGTAACGGCTTCTGGACAATGGCAACCACGATACCTGCTGCTGTCTGTCAGGGCTTTCAGGATCTGATAGCTGACATCAGTCGTGCCGCTGATTACTCGTTGGCCGCAGATCCAGGGCACAGCGGAATGGCGACGGCAGGAGTGCAGCTACCTGATACTGCCATTTCTCAGGATAATAGTACACGTTAGGCCTCTGGCCTTCCTCCTCAGAGCACCAGTGGAACATATCAGGCAATACCAGAGAGTTCACTGGTTATTGTTCTTAATGGTTATTCTTCTTAGTGGTTAGCGTTTTTTAGTGGTTAGCGTTTTATAGTGTCAGATGAACAGCAAAGTGCTTTAAAGCTAAACAAACAGTTTAACTAACTGTTAGCTAACGTGGCAGGACAGCTGGGGCCCATTGAACGCACACCCTGTGCCACGTGGGAACTCCAGAACACTTTGTGTGTCCTGGAAAACCACATGTGCAGGAAGTGCCACCAAATGCTCGAGCTCGAGCTCTGAGTTTCTGAAATTGAGAGGTGGCTGGCATCACGACAGTACATACGGAAAGCTGAGAGTTTCGTGGATAGCATGTTTCAGGATGTGGTCACCCCGCAGCTACAGAGAGTTCAGGTGGAGAGGGAGTGGGTGACCACCAGGCAGACTAGGAGGAAGAGGCAGGCAGTACAGGAATGCCCTGGGAGTGTGGCACTCACAAACCGCTATTCAGTATTGAACACCAGTGAGGGTGTTGACACCTCGGGGGAGTGCTGTCAGGAGCAAAAGCACAGCATCATGGGAGACTCAGCTACACAGATGGGCAAAAAAAAAATCCAGTTGTTATAGGGGATTCAACAATCAGGGAGACAGACAGGCGTTTCTGCAACTGCCAACATGAGTCCAGCATGGTGTGTTGCCTCCCTGGTGTCAGGGTAAAGGACATCACAGAGGGTGCTGAACATTTTGAGGGGGGAAGGGAAATAGCCAGAAGTTGTGGAAATGTGGGGACCAATGTGGGAACCAATGACTTAGGAAGGAAAAGGGTCGAGGTCCTGCAGTCAGGGTTTCAGGAGCTAAGGAGGAAGTTAAAAAGCAGGACGTCAAAGTAGTAATCTCTGGATTACTCCCAGTACCACGCACTGGTTAGTATAAGAATAGTAGGATAAGACAGGTTAGTGCGTGGCTGAAGCAATGATGCAGGAGGGAGGGCTTCAGATTGCTGGGGCATTGGGATCAATTCAGGGCAGGAGGGATCTGTTCAAGATGGGCGGGTTGGACCTCATCAGAGCTGGAACCAATATCCTCGCAGGGAGTTTAACTCGTGCTGTGGGGGAGGGTTTAAATTAATTTGGCAGGGAGATGGCACCAGGATGAAACATTAGAGAGGAGAAATAAGGTGCACAGAGGGCTGGGAGGGACAAGTAGCACAAGAGTAAAGAATAGTTCAGAAATAGGATGGATCAGGTGGGGGGGCAAATGCAAGGCAGTCTAAGATGAGATTGGAATGCAAGTGCGTAAATGCACATAGCATAGTAAATAAAGTTGGTGAGCTGCAGGCACAAGTCGTCGCATGGGACTGTGATATAGTAGCAATAACAGAGACCTGGCTCAAACAAGGGGTGGATTGGGTACTTAATATTCCTGGCTACAAGGTATTCAGGAGAGATAGGGAAGGAAAGAAAGGAGGGGATGGCAGTATTGATCAAAGAAACTATTATAGTACTGGAAAGGGATGATGTAGTTTTGGGGTAAAAGACAAAGTCTTATTGGTTAGAAGGAAGGAACAATAGAGGAGCTATTACACTACTGGGTGTATACTATAGGCCACCAAATAGTGGGAAGGAAATAAAGGAGCAAATTTGCACGCAAATTACAGAAAAGAACTAGAGTGGTGATAATCAATTATCCAAATATAGACTGGGACAGTAACAGTGTAAAGGGCAAAGATGGGGAGGAATTCCTGAAATGTGTACAAGAGAACTTTCTGGAACAGTGTGTTTCTAGCCCAACCAGAAAGGAAACAGTGCTGGATCTGGTTCTGGGGAATGAAGTGGGGCAGATGGAGTATGTTTCAGTGGCGGAGCATTTGGGGCACAGTGATCATAATATCATGAGGTTTAGAATAGTTATGGAAAAGGTCAAGGAACAATCAAATATGAAAATGCTTACCTGGAAGAGGGCAAATTTCAGTGTGTTAAAAAGGGATCTGGCCCAGGTGGATTGGAATTAAAAATTGGCAGGCAAAACAATAAATTGAACAATGGGAGGCCTTCAAGGAGGAGTTGGTTTGGGTACAGAGGAGACACATTCCTACGAGGGGGAAGGGAAGGGCATCCAAAGCTAGAGCCCCCGGATGACTAAAGATATAGAGATTAAAATGAAACAGAAAAATGAGGCTTATGATAGTTCATAATGTTCTTAATATAGTAGAGAACCAGGCTGAATCCAGAAAGTACAAAGGAGATTTTAAAAAAGGGAATAAGAGAAGCAAAGAGAGAGTGTAAGAATAGATTAATGGCTAACATAAAAGGGAACCCAAAAGTCTTTTATAAACCGATAAATAGTAAAAGGGTCGTCAAAGGAAGGGTGGGACTGATTAAAGACAAAAAAGGAGATCTTCTTGTGGAGGCAGAGGGCATGGCTGAGGTACTAAATGAATACCTTGCATCTATCTTGACTAGAGAAGAAGATGCTACCATTGTAGCAGTAAAGGAGGAGGTACTATCGATATTGGATAGAATAAAAATGGATAAAGAGGAGGTACTTAAAAGATTGGCAGTACTCGAAGTAGAAAATCCACCCGGATTACTGATGGAAGTAAGGATGGAAATTGCGGAGGCTCGGGCCACAATCTTCCAATCCTCCTTAGATATGGGGACGGTGCCAGGGGACTGGAGGATTGCAAATGTTACACCCATGTTCAAAAAAGGGGAGAGGGATAAACCTGGCAATTAAAGGCTAGTCAGCCTAACGTTGGTGATGGGGAAACTTTTAGAGACAGTAATCCGGGACAAAATTAATTGGCAATTGGAAAAGTATGGGCTAATAAATGAAAGTCAGCACAGATTTGTTAAAGGAAAATCGTGTTTGACTAACTTGATTGAGTTCTTTGATGAAGTAATGGAGAGGGTTGATGAGGGTAGTGCGGTTGATGTTGTGCATATGGATTTTCAAAAGGCATTTGATAAAGTACCACATAATAGACTTGTTAGCAAAATTAAAGCCCATGGGATTAAAGGGACAGTAGTAGCATGGATACAAAATTGGCTAAGAGACAGAAAGCAGAGAGTATTGGTGAACGGTTGTTTTTCAGACTGGAGGGAAGTGTACAGTGGTGTTCCCCAGGGATCAGTCTTAGAACCACTGCTCTTTTTGATATATATTAATGACCTAGACTTGGGTATAGAGGGTATAATTTCAAAGTTTGTAGATGACACGAAACTCTGAAATGTAGTAAACAATGTGAAGGATAGTAACAGACTTCAGGAGGACATAGACCGACTGGTGAAATGGATAGGCACATGACAGATGAAATTTAATGCAGAGAAGTGTGAAGTGATGCATTTTGGTAGGAAGAATGAGGAGAGGCAATATAAACTAAATGGTACAATTTTAAAGGGGGTGCAGGAACAGAGAGAGCTGTGGGTGCACATACACAAATCTTTGAAGGTGGTAGGACAAATTGAGAAGGCTGTTAAAAACGCAAATGGGATCCTGGGCTTTATTAATAGAGGCAGAGTACAAAAGCAAGGAAGTTATGCTAAACTTTATAAAACACTGGTTAGGCCTTAGCTGGAATATTGTGTTCAATTCTGGGCACCACACTTTAGACCATAGGACCATAAGACGATAAGAGATAGGAGCAGGAGTAGGCCATTTGGCCCTTTGATTTTTACCTCAACTCCACTTTCCCCATATCCTTTGACTCCGTTGCTGATCAAAAATTTGTCAAACTCAGCCTTGAATGTATTCAATGACTCAGCCTCCACAGCTTTTTGGGGTAAAGAATTCCAAAGATTCACGACCCTCTGGGAGAAGAAATTCCTCCTCATTTCCGTCTTAAACAGGTGACCTCTTATTCTGAGACTATGCCCCCTAGTTTTAGATTCCCCCATGAGGAGTAACATCCTCTCAGCATCTACCCTATCAAGTCCCCTCAGAATCTTGTAGGTTTCAATAAGATCTCCTCTCATTCTTCTAAACTCCAATGAATATAGACCCAACCTGTTCAATCTTTCCTCATAAGACAACCCTTCCATACCCAGAATCAACCTAGTGAACCTTCTCTGAACTGCCTCCAATGCAAGTATGTCCTTCCTTAAATAAGGGCACCAGAACTGTACGCAGTACTCCAGGTGTGGTCTCACCAGCACCCTGTATAGTTGTAGCATGACTTCCCTGCTTTTATACTCCATCCCCTAGAAATAAAGGCCATTATTCCGTTTGCCTTCCGGATTACCTGCTGCACCTGAATGTTGACTTTTTGTGTTTCATGTATGAGGATACCCAGATCCCTCTGTACCGCAGCATTTTGTAGTATTTCTCCATTCAAATAATATTTTGCTTTTTTATTTTTTCCTCCCAAAGTGGATGACTTCACATTTTCCCAAATTATATTCCATCTGCCAAATTTTTGCCCATTCGCTTAACCTGTCAATATCCCTTGCAGACACTTTGTGTCCTCATCGCAACTTGCTTTTCCACCTATCTTTGTATCATCAGCAAATTTGGCCACAAGACACTCTGTTCGTTGGATGTCAAGGCCTTAGAGAGGGGGCAGAAGAGATTTACTAGAATAGCACCAGGGATGAGGGACTTCAGTTATGTGGAGAGACTGGAGAAGCTAGGGTTATTCTCCTTAGCACAGAGAAGGTTAAGAGGAGATTTAATAGCGGTGTTCAAAATCACAAATGATTTTGATAGAGTAAATAAGGAGAAATTGTTTCCAGTGTCAGAAGGGTCGGTAACCAGAGGACACAGATTTAAGGTGATCAGCAAAAGAGCCAGATGCAACCTGAGGAAACATTTTTCACGCAGCAAGTTGTAACGATCTTGAATGCACTGCCTGAAAGGGTGGTGGAAGCAGATTCAATAGTAACTTTCAAGAGGGAATTGGATAAATACTTGAAGGGAAAAAATTTACAGGGCAATGGGGAAAGAGCTGAGGAATGGGATTAATTGGATAGCTCTTTCAAAGAGCCGGCATAGGCACGATGGGCCAGTTGGCCTCCTCCCGTGTTGTACGAGTGGCTCCCTGCCAGGAGCAAGCTGCCGTGCGACGAGGGCCACCTCAGTCCCATAACCCTTTTGTAGAGCATGAGGAGCCAACCACCTCCAACAATCCTGGCTCCCAGCCTGTACCTAGAAGAAGCACTGGATGAGAGAAGGCCAGGTGCATAATATTAGGAACTAGTTGGTTGGCTTGTAGCGCATCATAGCACTCCTCCGCTGATGGTTGGGCCACTCTTAGCAAGGTCATTATGCATGAGTTCAGGGGTTAGACTTTATCACTAGAAGGCATCTGTTAATGTGATTTTCTTCCCTGAACAGCTCAAGGAGGGCCGAATTACAAAGGATGACAACTTGTAGCATATCAGGCATTGACATGGAGGATCCCCTGTGTGTTGTCAGACACAATCTATGCATTGAGAGAGTGGGAGCTCATCCTGTTGAGATGGTTGAGGGGCTGTTCTGTGGAAGTAGGTAAAACAATATGGGTGCCATCGATTGGACCCTGGACCTTGGGGAAACCAGATACCCTTTTAAAGTGGCTAGCCCTATCTCACTGCCTTGCTGTGATGCCAAAAGCGATAGATTCCCCAGCTGTCATGCAAATTGCTTCAATCAAGTGATGAATGCATGTCTGTCATGCAGACTGGCTGATATTACTGAGATTGCTTATGGCTGCCTGAAATGGGCCTGTGTCATAAAAGTTAAGCATCTTACTTAAATGCTGCATGAGTTTCCTATGCTGCTCCTCCTTCTCCACAATAATGACATATAAGGGTACGCCCATAGGGAATGTCACACCTGCTCCTGAGAAGCCCTCAACCTGGCAAAATCTGCCATTGGTCTGACACGGTCAGAAGCAAGTCCACATTCATGTAGGCAGAATGACAACGTTGCTGCTTGAAACATTTCCCAACTGCAGAAATCAATATCCAAACTCTCCAGGCATCTCTGTCCCAAAAACTCCTCACTTCCACCTGTAGCAGCAGATCCTGGCAGCAGCTGCGCCTTATAAATCGCAGTCTCCGTTACCCAGATTAGAAATGTAAAAGCAGGAAACCTGGAGCTGCAGCGCCAAAGGCCCTTATTATAATAATATGTAAATGAGGTCAGTCAGAACTCAGCAGGCGGATTGCGGGCAAGGCCAAAAAGCACGAGGAAACTCAGAGGAAGTGTTTTAATGGCAGAAATGGCTTCTACTCAATTTTTGGCCAGAAATAAAATAAAACTGTGCTATTTGAATACAATTAATATGTGGAAAACAGTGAGGAAATTCAGCCCCTCTGTTTAAACTCCAATGGTGGATTGTTACTTTAATTATCGGAGGTGCAAAATCAAAATATTTCAGACATGAGGCAATTTCACATCACTTGCTAAAAGGTTCCTCAATTTGGTAACTTAACCTCTGAGTGTGCTACTACATCATTTGTATCAATGTGAATATCAATGTGAAACCATAACTGTTTCATAGCAACACAAAATATGTGCTACGAATAGACTAATAGACAATCAATTAACATCTCTCACCTTAACTATTTTACATTCAAAATTCAAGCAAACCATTGACACTGCCTAGCTCAGAGTTAAAAGGGCCGATTTTAACCCTATCCATCTGGCGGGAACGGTGCAGATTGGGGGGGGGGGGGGTTAAGATGGCGGAGGGGAATCACGGCATAGCCTTGACATGTTCATGCCCCCCCCCCCCATCATTTTTAATTACCTGTCTTTAAGCACGGGAAGGCCGCCCGCCCCAGAGAACAGGGGCCTAAGATTAAATGGCAATGTCCCGATCTGATGACGCGTCATTTTAAACTGTGGCCCGCTTTGTCTCCAGTCCACCAGCCGGCAGCAGCAAGGACCCAAGCCCAGGTAAGACCATTTTAATTTTTTCTTTTTTTACTTTGGGCCTTCCCTACCCCGGGCTTCCACCCCCACCAGCTTGTAGATTTGCTGAACCCTCAATTTCGACTTACCTTGCCTGTGACCGCTTCTGTGGGACCCAGACGGTTGCCTAACTCCCTTCCGCCAATTTTGACTCCATTCCCACCGGCTGTGGGGGGTCAGAATCGGGACACGCAAATAATACCCAGGAGTTAAAATCTCCTGGGCTTCACTCTCTGGGAGACTGGACAGTTCACCACCCGCTTCAGCCACCCCCGTGCCCCCGCGTTCAGTCCCAAGTTAAAATTGATCCTAAAGTAACTGTGTGAGGAACCAATTAAATTAAATACTACATTTCACATTCCAAACTCTGGAGGAAGACTTGTTCAATATTTGTAGCAAAATCACACATTTTTATAAACACATTATGATTTTGCTTCAAGTCACAAATAAAGGAATCCTTTCTGCCTGTACATTCTGGCAGAATTTGGCCAAGCCCAAAGTCTATGCTGGGATACACTCACGCACCAGTTCAATCATCCAATTTGCTTATTTTTCAGTCATAGGGATTAACATTTAAGAAGGTACACTCGAGATGCCCTATCTTCCCACTCGGTACATTAGAAAACATGCCTCAGTAAAGCCCATCAAAAGAGACCATTTAAATCTGACCGCTCCAGGCTGAGGTCAATTTAATATTCGGTGAGTTAGAGCTACAATTTATAGCAAAAAACCAAATCTGCTGTTACCTAGGCAATGTAAGTTAAAACTATTAGCTTGTACATTCTATTTAGCTGACAACCAGAATCAGTTTTCAATTCAGCAACCTAAACTTACAAATTAAAATACTTGGAATTTCAATTTGGTCAGAAATTTAATAATGACGTTTTTGGAACTTCTAAATCCCAACACTGTCAAAGAATTAAGATTCTCTGACATTCTTCTGTTTCTCCCCATCTATTTTGGCTGGTTCTTTTCCCTTTTATTTAAAAAAATAATCACTGATGACATATTTTGGGGAACTGAGTATGAAAAGCTGACATGGTGAAGGGGCTGAATTAATGCACGCAGTTTAAAATGGGACAATTACCAAAGCACCCTGGGTTAATGATTATGCTGACTGAAATTAATAGGCCTTTTCATACTGTTGGGGTCAGCAAACTCTCCAAGCCAGTAACATCAACTATATCAATGCAAATGTTTAAAGGAAAATATTTTTAAACAAACTAATATGGACAGGAATAACAAGAGGATTTTAAAGCAAATCATAATTTTTTTATGACTAGTGGATTTTTAAAAGGTGTCATGATTGTGAGACTTCCTCTTTAAAGATAATTGTCAATTGTATAAAATGTTTGCACACACAGCTTATTTTTGATATAGGTCCTTAGTCTATACTCTTACCGAATGCTGTTGCCAATTAACTAGCCAGCTCACAACCTGTCAGCTTTTGGTCAAAGTTGATATGATGTCCTCATACCTTATAGTTTGAACAAGAATCACTGGCACTTTTTTATTAAAACAATGACTAAAACTGCATTTATATAGCGCTTTTAATGTACAAAAATATCCCAATGCACTTCATAGAGGTCTAATCAGGCAAAAATGGATGCAAGACACAAAAGGAGACATTAGAAGGTGCAACTAAAAGCTTGGTCAAAGAAATGGGTTTAAGAATGGTATTAAAGGAGGAGATGGAGCTGGAGAGACAGAGATTCAGGGAGGGAATTCCAGAGTGTAGGGTCTAGACAGCTGAAGGCAGGACAGCATAGGTGAGGCAAAGGGAGGTGAAATGTATAAAATACTAGAGTCAGGGTAATGTAGAGCTCTGGAGAGGGGGGTCGTGGGGCTGGAGGAGGTTACAAAAATTGTGAGGGGTGAAGGGGATTTAAACACAAGGATGAGACTTTTAAATTGGAAGCCTTAGAAGACCGGGAGCCAATGTAGGTCAGCAAGGACAGGGGTAATAGGCGAGCAGTCTTGGTGCAACATTGGATGCAGGCAGAAAAGTTTTGGATGAGCTGAAGTTTTGGACTGTAGATGATGGGAGTCCAGCCAGGAGTGCATTAGAATAGCCGAGTCTAGAGATGACAAATGCATGGTTGAGGATTTCAGCAGTAGATGGGCTGAGGCAGGTGATGTTACAGAGGTGGAAGTGGTATATAATCAGGATGGAGGGTATGGCCCTGTGAGTCCCCAGTGTTGACTCCAAACTCCATGAAGTCTCATGGCTACATATCAAACATAAGTAAGGGAACCTCGTGCTAATTGCCATCTGCCGCCCTCCTCAACTGATGAATCAATAGACCTCCATGTTGAATACCACTTGGAGGAGGCACTGAGGGTAGAAGGGCTCAAAATGTACCCTGGGTGGGGAATTTCAATGTCCATTATCAAGAGTGGCTCAGTAGTACCACCACTGACTGAGCTGGCCATAGCTGCCAGACTGGGCTTGCGGCAGGTGTGAAAGAACCAACATGAAGGAATAACCTACGTGACCTTGTCCTCACCAATCTACCTGTTGTAGATGCACCTGTCCATGACAACATTTGTAGGAGTGAACGCCACACAGTCCTCGTAGAGAACAAGTTCTGTCTTCACACTGAGAAACCCTCCATTGTGTCATGTGGCACTACCACTGTGCTAAGTGGAATAGATTACGAGCAAAAGCTGGGCATTCATGAGGTTCTGTGGGCCATCATCAGCAGCAGGATTGTTTTCCACCACAACCTGTAACCTCATGGTCCAACACATCCCTCACTCCTCCATCAAGGGAGATGACCAACCCTGGCTCAATGAGGAGCATAAAAGAGCATGCCAGACATACATAAAAATAACAGGAAGAGGAGACTCTGTGAATATCCCCATCCTCAATGATGGCAGAGCCCAATACATGAGTACAAAAGACAAGGCTGAAGCATTTGCTACCATCTTCAGGCAGAAATGCAGAGTGGATGTTTCTTCTTCAGTCAACTTGATTCACTCCACGTGACATCAAGGAATAGCTGAGTACACTGGACATAGCAAAGATTACTGGCTCCCAAAACATCCTGGTTGTAGTACTAATGACCTGTGCTCTAAAGCTAGTAGTGCCTCTAGCCGAGCTGTTTGAAAGTGGCAGAGCAAGTTGATGATAAAAAGCAAACAGGATCCTTGGCTTTATAAATAGAGGCATAGAGTACAAAAGCAAGGAAGTTAAGCTAAACCTTTATAAATCACTGGTTAGGCTTCAGCTGGTGTATGTGTCCAATTCTGGGCACCACACTTCAGGAAGGATATCAAGGCCTTGGAGAGGTTGCAGAGGATATATACTAGTGATACCATGGATGAGAGTCTTCAGTTGTTTGGAGGGGCTAGAGAAGGTTAAGGGGAGATTTAATAGAGGTGTTCAAAATTATGAGGGGTTTTGATAGAGTAAATAATGAGAAACTGTTTCCACTGGCAGGTGAGTTGGTAACCAAAGGATGCAGATTTAAGTTAATTGGTAAAAGAGACAGAGGAGAGAGGAGGAGAAATTTAATTACCCAACAAGCTATTATGATCTGGAATGCACTGACTGAAAGGATGGTGGAAGCAGATTCAATAGGGCATTGGATATACACTTGAAAAGGAAAAATTTGCAGGGCTATGGGGAAAGAGCAGGAGAGTGGGACTAATTGGATAGCTCTTTCAAAGAGCCTGTAAGATAATACTGTAAGAGAATAAAAGTAGCTCACTTATCCTAAAAAGGTGCCCAGCACACAAAGGGTCAAATAGAAGACTGGAATATAAAAAATACAAAGAACTGGCAGTTCTGCTGATAATAGATCTCTATTGTCATTGAGACAGTCTGTACAGAGCAATTGTCAGTAATAAATGTCCTGTACAAGGTAATTGTCAGACCAAAGAAGTCAAAACATGTCTAAGCCTAACCATTGACTTTCTATTGTATAGATGCAAATAGTGTCACTCAAGAAAGTATAAGATAAGTTTTGACCAGCTCTGTAATAAGACCATAAGAGATAGGAGCAGGAGTAGGCCATTTGGCCCTTCAAGCCTGCTCCACCATTTAATGAGGTCATGGCTGATCTGATTTTTTACCTCAACTCCACTTTCCCACCTTTTCCCCATATCCTTTGACTCCCTTGCTGATCAAACATTTGTCTAACTCAGCCTTG
The DNA here is from genome assembly GCF_035084215.1 of Heptranchias perlo. Classification (NCBI taxonomy): domain Eukaryota; kingdom Metazoa; phylum Chordata; class Chondrichthyes; order Hexanchiformes; family Hexanchidae; genus Heptranchias; species Heptranchias perlo. The sequence continues at coordinate 109,898,519 of NC_090327.1, forward strand.
AATGTATTAAATGCCTCAGCCTCCACAGCTTTTTGGGGTAAAGAATTCCAAAGATTCACAACCCCCAGAGAAGAAATTCCTCCTCATTGCCATCTTATTGCCCTAGTTTGAGATTCCCCCATGAGGGGGAACATCCTCTCAGTATCAATCATCCAGCCATAATTCCTTCCTTCAAAAAAGGTACACAGTACTCCAGGTGTAGCATGACTTCCCTGCATTTATACTCTATTCCCCTAGAAATAAAGGCCAATATTCCATTTGCCTTCCGGATTATCTGTTGCACCTGTATATTGACTTAATAAACAAAGGAAACAAAGATAATCCCATTAACTGTTGAATTACTTTAAGGGCCTTTGACCTTGTTACTTGATAAACAACAAACAAAGATCAATCAAGTACAGGAAATTCACACCTAATTGAGTCAAACAAGGACACAGCAATCTTTATAAGAAACAAGCTGTTTAAAGCCAAATCAAGCAAAGACACTCAGTCTGTGTATTTTAGATGAGTTACACAAATGCAAGATTGGGCGTATCCAACAAAAATATAACAAAAGTTATAAATCAAAAAGCACATAAGATCTAAACACAGCAGAGAACAACATTTACCATGCTGTGCTGCTGTCTGGGAGACTTGGAACTGAGTAATACCAACCTTGTGTTCCGTTGTTGTTGCTTGAATACTGAGTGCATTGATGATTCTGCTGATGTTATATTAAAGCCTTGTTATACCGAATTGGGACTGCCAAGTGAATTATTGAAAGGGTAACCTCGGGCTGAGTGCCCACAAACAGGGGACCCTATCTCAACAAGCCGAAATAGGCACGATGGGCCAAATGGCCTCCTTCTGTGCTGTATGATTCTCTGATTCATACCGGGGAATGACCAGGATAAAAAAGAGTAAAGTTTTTACTGGGGACAAGAACATTAATCATATATCTATCTATGTAATTCTTTTGTGTGTATAGCCTCCTATTCTGGCTTTCAGTGTGGTTCCACGTAGGTTCATTTCCCAGTTTTTGATGTAACAACAGTGACTGCACTTCAATATTTCTCTTGTAAAAACACATTCAGATCACAAAGACTTTGTTTTAGTCCTCCCCCTTTCAGTCGACATGAGACATTCCCAACAATCTGCAGAGTCAGTCCAGCAAACATACAAAAAGAGCTATGTCATAACTTAGCTCCATAATGTTGCCAGAGATCTACCAATACCATCATCTTAAGCACCACGACCTCAGCACTACCTGGCACTACCTCCTCAGGCTTCCCATGACCAACCTTCCTACTGCTCACACATCACGCCTTCCATATGATGGGTCTTGGTCCTTTCCTGTTGCTCATTCTCTGTCCTGCTTCAACTACGTGCTCCTGCTTGCTCACAGGTGTCTTCAGCATGTGAGCATTGCCACAGGAGGCTTACTTGAGATTAATTATTAATAATGAATGAATCGTATAAAAAGTACTTAATTTATTCCAAACAATGAAAAAGTACAATAATGGGGCAGAACTTGCTCCCGAAATAACGGAGGAGCTTAATCGAGCGCTTTGTTTTTAGTGGTGAATCGAAGGAGCAAGTTCCCGTATTTGCACATGCGCAGTGAAACAGGGAAATCATGAACTTGGTTCGCCAGCGATTTGACAGCTGCGAATTAAAGGGGCCATCGCACGCTGCAATCATTAAAATCACTGAAAAATCGCAAACTTGCTCATCCGCCCAGCTGGAAAGTAACTAATTATGTCACCAAAAGGTACGCTAAAAAATACCAGGCCTAACCTAAGTTTTAAAAGCACGGTTAGTCTTAACGACTGCCAAACAACTAAAATTTAAATTAAAAAAAATGTGGAGTCTCATATTACTTCTTACTTTAATATATTTCGGACATTAAAAAAAAATTAAAAATTAAAAATGTTTAAAAACCTTTTCCCCTTCTGTCGCTTTAATTTAATTCAATTATTTCTTTGGCTTTTTATTAAAAAAATTAACATTTTTATTTACAATGACTTCCAGAATACTAACTTTAAATGAATGAAGTCTGTTGCCTGCTTGTGGGCATTTCTCTTCCTGACAGATTTTGTGGGTGTATCTTCTATTCTCCATGCACATCAACTTACCCTGCTCAGAGGCTGAGTTAATTGCGCACAATTTTTTATAAGTTCAAAATCAAGCAAGTCAACACCACAGAGCCCGCAGTAAGTACATTCGATAATTTAATTTGCAGGAGCTGCGGTGAGCATTGCCACACTGCTCTGCGCAAGTTCTGGCCCAATATTTAATTCAATGGGCAATTCACAATACACTTTACTAAATTAATATCTGCCCTATGTCGTACCCTTGACTGCTCCTTATTCTGTGAAAAATCAGAATGTTAGCTGTTGGGTAAAGTTTTAACTATTTGATAAAATTAAAATTAAAAACTGAAAATACTGGAAATCTGAAAAATAGAACAGGCTGGAACTGCAGAGCAGGTCAGTCAACATCTGAAAGAAAAAGTTTAAAATCAGAACTTTAATTTCTTGGTGAACTTTAGTTATTTAATGGTCGATAAATTACTACCATTAAATAACTAAAGTTCTACTATTGCACTGTAGTGGAGCAGGAAAGTGAGGTTATAACCCCTGCAGGCCGAAGTTGAAGCATATTGGGTGTTCTCAGGATTTCTGTGTGACAGAAATTGATTTTCATCGAAAGATGTGTAAATGATTGCACTAAGGGAATTATATTAAAGCAATTAAATGCAAAATTGCAGCTATGGAATGTAAGTATGATTAACAAATGAATCTTCACTGGAACCTGGGTGAAGCATTTTCCTGGTGAAGATGCAAGAAGAGAAGTTTTATTTTAGTTAGGTTTGTTTAAGAAATGGTCAATCAGAAAATAAATTTCCCTTTGACTATGGAAAGTGTTCCACTTCCCCAACCCCATAGGAAAGGTAGAGATATCGAGAAGGTGATGCAAATAGAATGCAATTAAGGGAGGTGAAAATGAGATGTCATTTCTACCAGGTCAAAGGAGAAAGATGGCATTTATGAAAGGGGGCCAAGGAAGAGCTCACTAGACCAGTCCCATTTTCATCTGTAATTACATCCCATTTGCACTATTCTCTGCTTTTAATTTGCTTTTGGGACAATTATTCTCATTCAGGTGCTGATTACCTTTAATGTATTTACACCTCAGGATGGAATTTGAAAAATAAAGAATTATTTTTTTTCATTCAGTGCAAAAACTTCCATGTTTATTTTCCAAATATTTTCATGGAGTATTTCTCTTAATGATGCCTAATTGAGTTATTTTATGCAGCAGATGCACTGGAGGTGTCCAAATCATTAACTGATTCTGATACCTGTATACCTGGCCAGCTTATGAAATCAGTGCAATTGTACTTAGGACAGTTTCATTAGCCAGCAAGTAGATGAAAATTGGTCACATAGCCAGCTAACCAAACCCATTTCCCAGTTCGGAGGAAAAGTTTTATTCACAAACTGCCGTGTGTTTTGTTGACTGATGCTGCCTGACCTGCTGAGTATCTCCAGCGTTTTCTGTTTTTGTTTCAGATTTCTGGCACCTCCAGTATTTTGCTTTGTGTTCCCATTCTCCAGGAGCCACTCAAGACTCCTGCGGAGTGGCTTTTGAATGTCTAACCTTAGCCACTGTAAGATGAGGTAACCAAACAAATTTAGAATAAATGAGAAGAATAAAAACAAATTTGAAAAATAGCACACTTGCATTTTTTAAATTCAGGATTTGCTCAGCTAGTTCTTACAAAATGATCAAGATAGGAAGAAATTACAAATCACTGTACAAGAGTACTGAGGACTTCAGCACATGATCTGGGCTGACACTTCAGTGTAATACTTCATTGTTGGAGGTGCCATCTTTTTTAATTTTAATTTACTTGCCTATCTGTTCAGGTGGATATAAAGGTCTTGTAGTATTATTCGAAGAAGACCAGGGAATTCTCCTGGTGTCCTGGCTGACATTTATCCCTCAACCAACACCACCAAAAGCAGTTTATCTGGTCAGTGATTTGTTTGCTGCTTCTGGGACCTTGCTGTGTGCAACTTTTGACTGTTGCATATGTCTACACTACAAAAGTGACTGCACTTCAAAAAATCACCCAGTGATTGTAAAGCACTTCTAGATATCCTAAAGATGCGATAAAGTGTTACATGAATGCAAGTTTTTTTCAAGCTCTTTTATACTACCTTCCTCTGGAAACACAACAGTGAGGACCTCTTCACATAATCTGGACTGACACTTCAGTATAATACTACATTGTTGGAGGTGCCATCTTTTGGATGTAATTTTAAATCACAGTGATCCAGGAGTCTGCATTATGTTCACTTGTTCTTATTAATCTGAATCTCTTTATTGCATTCCCCTTAGCTCTGTCTCACTCTCCATCTCTACCTGGTTCTATTCCATTGTCTTTTGATCTTTTTTAGTCTCTGCTCTTCTTGTCTTCCACCATCAATGGAATCTCCACTGTCCTCACTCCAAACAATGGAGATTCCACTGGTGGTGGAAAACCTTATCAATTGTCCACCAGATGTTTTGTAGGACAAAGCACTGTTCAAGACAATGCATCATTGAATAGCTCAGTGGCACCAAATTCAAGAGCAATTGAATTAAATTAAGTTTTGCTATTTGTAATGGATCCATCTTCGTTCCCCCATGTATGCCATTGCTCTACCATACGTGTAAGACCAAAATCTCTGGATTCTTTGGTATCCACCAATTGCCATTACCCATCGAGGGAGGATCCCATTAAAATAGATAATGGTGCCTCCACTGTATATCAATGGCTGCATGAAATGATTGTGTTTCATTGTTGCCACTCCAGCTTATGAAATTACCTGTTTGACATGGGACAAAATTTGTTCAGCAAGGCAAAACTACCTAACATAAAACTACAAGTAACAGCAATTCTTCTTATAAAAACAGATAGTGCTGATGCCGGCTGGTCTGCAGTGCATTTCCAGCATTTCCTGGTTTATTTCCGATTTCTGACTGTTGCAGTTTTTCTTTTATTTCAGCAATTCTTTGTTCTCAGTTAAAGAAACCGTTGTCTGCACAAAACACAGACTCCCTTCTCCCCCACCCCCCACCACCCCCACCACCCCCGCAACCCTCCATTCTCAATAGTAGAAATTTCCAAATGAACAAAAACCTTAAGAACCACTGCTGCAATACATGTCTGCATAACTATAAACTCATTGGCTGCTTTCTCTTCTTACTTTACCCTGCATTTCAATGACATTGTGGCGTCTCCTTGATTCTTAGTTATGTCCAGGTATGAGAAAATACAAATATGAAGGATGGCTTAGAAATTGGGTCTTTTTTTTGTTAGAACACATAGATTATGGGGCGATATGATTAAAGAGTTTAACATTATGAAAAGGTTGGACAGAGTAGGTAGAAGCAGACTGTTTCCAGCAGTTGAGGGATCAAAAACGAGAAGCCATAGAAACAAGATTAAATGTAAGAGATTTAAAACAGAAATTAGGAGAAATGTCTTCACACAGAGAGTTGTGAGGCTGTGAAATTCACTTCCAGGGTTAGTGAAACTATGCCAACACTGAAAGAGCCTGGGAGTGGGAAAGTGTTGCCAAAAGCACTGTGTAGTATAACTTTGTGTGGAGTGAATTAAAAGAAAAGTATTTAAAATACGAATAGTTCACGGGCTATTGTGTGTCGTACGAAGCAGATTACGAGATGGTAGGACCGTGTAACAGTACACAGTCATTTTAAAACTAGATATTTTCTGTAAATATGGGGTTAACATTCAAGACATCCCTACCACAGGTTTTCATCATTGAAGACAAAGAAAATCAAAGAAGGCATACCAGGGGTATCAATTGGCACCAGAGCTGGACTGGCCACACCCACCATTAAACCACCAACTGGTCTGTAGGCCCTGGCATACCTACCTGGCAATGACCAATGAGGTGAGGTGAAGGAGACTGTGCTTGCCGTCAAGGCAGCATTTGACCGAGTGTGGCACTAAGGAGCTCGAGTAAAACTGAAGTCAATTGGAATCGGGGAAAACTCTCCAGTGTCTGGAGTCAAACCTAGCACAAAGGAAGATGGTTGTGGTTGTTGGAGGCCAATCATCTCAGCCCCACGACATTGCTGCAGGAGTTAGAATCATAGAATCATAGAATGGTTACAGCACGGAAGAAGGCCATTCGAATAGACGAGTCTGTGCCAACTCTCTGCAAGAGCAATCCAACTAGTCCCACTCCCCCGCCCTTTGCCTGTAGCCCTGCAATTTTTTTCCCTTTCAAGTACTCATCCAATTCCCTTTTGAAAGCCACGATTAACTCCCCCTTCTCTCCCTAGCCCTCATTAAGTTCCTCTTCTCCAGTCTATCCACGTAACTGAAATCCTTCATCCCAGTAACCATTCTAGTAAATCTCTTCTGCACCCTCTCTAAGGCCTTCACATCCTTCCGAAAGTGCGGTGCCCAGAACTGGATACAATACTCCAGTTGTGGCCGAACCAGTGTTTTATAAAGTTTCATCATAACTTCTTTGCTTTTGTACTCTATGCCTCTATTTATAAAGTCCAAGATCCCGTATGCTTTCTTAACCACTTTCTCAACCTGCCCTGCCACCTTCAAAGATTTGTGCACATATACCCCCGATCTCTCTGTTCCTGATTCCCTTTTAGAATTGTAGCTTAGAGTTCCTTAGGGCAGCATCCAAGGCCCAATTATCTTCAGCTATTTCATTATAAGGTCAGAAATGGGGATGTTCACTGATGATTGCACAGTGTTCAGTTCCATTTGCAATTCCTCAGATAATGAAGCAGTCCGTGCCTGCATCCAGCAAGACCTGGACAACATCCAGGCTTGGGGTGATAAGTGGCAAGTAACATTCGTGTCACACAAATGCCAGGCAATGATCATCTCCAAAAAGAGAGAGTCTAACCACCTCCACTTGACATTCAATGGCATTACCATAGCCAAATCCCCCACCATCAAAATCCTGGGTTCACCAATGACCAGAAATAAAACTGGACCAGCCGCATAAGTACCGTGGCTGCTAGAGCAGGTCAGAGGCTGGGTATTCTGGGGCAAGTGACTCACCTGCAGACTCCCCAAAACCTCTCCACTACCTACAAGGCACAAGTCAGGAGTATGATGGAATACTGTCCATTTGCCTGGATGAGTGCAGCTGCAACAACACTCAAGAAGCTCGACACCATCCAGGACAAAGCAATCTGCTTGATCGACAGCCCATCCACTACCTTAAACATCCACTCCCTCTACCACTGGCTCACTTTTGCTGCAGTGTGTACCATCTACAGGAGTTACTGCAGCAACTGTTATTTGTTATTTATATTAATGATTTGGATGAGAATTTAGGAGGCATGGTTAGTAAGTTTGCAGATGACACCAAGATTGGTGGCATTGTGGACAGTGAAGAAGGTTATCTAGGATTGCAACGGGATCTTGATCAATTGGGCCAGTGGGCCGATGAATGGTAGATGGAGTTTAATTTAGATAAATGTGAGGTGATGCATTTTGGTAGATCGAATCGGGCCAGGACCTACTCCGTTAATGGTAGGGCGTTGGGGAGAGTTATAGAACAAAGAGATCTAGGAGTACAGGATCATAGCTCCTTGAAAGTGGAGTCACAGGTGGATAGGGTGGTGAAGAAGGCATTCAGCATGCTTGGTTTCATTGGTCAGAACATTGAATACAGGAGTTGGGATGTCCTGTTGAAGTTGTACAAGACATTAGTAAGGTCACACTTGGAATACTGTGTACAGTTCTGGTCACCCTATTATAGAAAGGATATTATTAAACTAGAAAGAGTGCAGAAAAGATTTACTAGGATGCTACCGGGACTTGATGGTTTGACTTAAAGGGAGAGGTTGGATAGACTGAGACTTTTTTCCCTGGAGAGTAGGAGGTTTAGGGGTGATCTTATAGAAGTCTATAAAATAATGAGGGGCATAGATAAGGTAGATAGTCAAAATCTTTTCCCAAAGGTAGGGGAGTCTATAACGAGGGGACATAGATTTAAGGTGAGAGGGGAGAGATACAAAAGGGCCCAGAGGGGCAATTTTTTCACTCAAAGGGTGGTGAGTGTCTGGAACGAGCTGCCAGAGGCAGTAGTAGAGGCGGGTACAATTTTGTCTTTTAAAAAGCATTTGGACAGTTACATGGGTAAGATGGGTATAGAGGGATATGGGCCAAGTGCAGGCAATTGGGACTAGCTTAGTGCTATAAACTGGGCGACATGTTCATGTTGGGCCGAAGGGCCTGTTTCCATGTTGTAAACTTCTATGATTCTATGATTCTAACTCGCAAAGGCTTCTACGACAGCTCTTCCCAAACCCATGACCTTTACTGCCTAGAAAGAAGGACAAGGGCAGCAGTTGCATGGGATCCCCACCACCTCCAATTCCCCTCCAAATCACACACCGTCCTGACTTGGAAATATATCACCATTCCTTCATCGTCATTGGGTCAAAATCCTGGAACTCCCTACCTAACAGCATTGTGGGAGAACCTTCACCACACGGACTCCAGCAGTTCAAGAAGGCCATCACTTTCTCAAGGGCAACCAGGGATGGGGAATAAATGCTTGCCTTGCTAGAGACACCATATCACAAGAATGATATTTTTCAAAAATGACCTAGGAGAACTCCCTCTGCAGAGTCTGGGTTAGTATCAAGATCGCTGCAGAATTTTGCCATCTGCTAAAAGGACATCTGCAGCCAACATCCAACCTAGGGACAGCAGTGTCAGTGATAATCAAATACACTCCCTCCTTCAATGTTGTGATTCTGCCTTCTTCCAAGTTATCATAAGGATCTTCTGCATTATCTCCAATTGGCTACCCACAGGTGTATCAAACAAATGACAAGATATATTGTTCATCAAGGCCATTATCTTTCACACTGAATAGCAACATCAGGATGTTACAACCATCTAAACATACTACACTGCTACATTTCACAAATTGCAGAGGACCATTGATGATATCCATATGACGCATCCCACAGCCATTCCTGTGGGTCAGTAACTGAGCATGTATTACACAACTGCCACAATTCGCTGAGTGAAGCACCATTAAGACTTCAGTGTGACAACAGTTTCAAATGTAGCTTATGTCCTGTCTGTGTGCTCATGCTGCTATACGACCATCCATGTTAAGCATTTGAAAGACTCTAAGGCTTCATGAAAGCTTTGGAAGAGGGAGCAGTTTAAAAGGAACAGGATCTGAGAACACACTGAGTGACACATTTACCTGGGACAGATACTAGAGGAACCTGTTGGATAGCATTACCATGACACCTTTTCTCAGGTTGGCATTGTCTTTCATCTTCGCAGCCAGCTGCTCTGTGTGTTGCAGAGAACAATCACCCTTGCTTTACCTCACTGAATTCATCTGCACCCCAAGGGCACCATCCATAAAAATGTCCGCAAGCTTCAGGAAGACTTTAATAAATAGTACAGACCTTTAAACCACTTCCCTTCAGTTGATACGAAATAGAAGTTTAATTCAAAGCATTGATTAACTTGAATCTCAAAATATTTCATTAACTACTTTAATCATTGTATTTTAATTTAGGTCACAAGGAAAACTTTAAATGAGACTTTTCTTTTCTGGGGCTTGTTCACCACTGACTTTAGGTTGCTAAATTTTAAAATAAAATCTCACTGTCTTACAATTTTCAGACCTGAAAAGATTCTGCTATTCAGTGCAAAATACAATTGAGTGATTTAAAGTAATTGGAAGATGTTGAACACTCAACATCATTGTAATGCAAAATGCGTCCATGTGATTTATCACTCCTTAATATAGAGTAAAACAGTGGAATCACTTTCCTTGTCTGCATATTATTTATCTTACTGTATGATCTGCCAGTTGTCATTCAATTTTACTTCTGATCCCAAAGTATTTACCCTGGTTGCTGAATGGCAAAGATGGAAAAAGTCTACACTTTGCTGCTGCAGCCCTTTTTTTTTACTGCAGTCCATTAGATCGCTGCTGCAGTGCTGAGAAATTCATCCTTGTGTGTGGGCCCCAGAAGCAGCCTGAAAGATGGATATGAGTTAGCCTCAAGCCTCATAATTGGACACCAAATCCAAAATTACCTCAGGAATGTTTACCCTATAACGAGAAATGGGCAGTTTTATCTTGAGAGACTGTCATTGATTGTAGTTGTATGGTTTTCTTTCCCATGTTGACCCTCATAATATAATGGTTACACCTCTGAAATTCTGATAGTATTGTGGCTATCTATTCAGTGCCTTTCAAGCTGATATCAGAGTAGGAGCCTCTTGTCTTTGACTCCGAAAAACACAGAACTGGTCCAGTCCATCTGTATCATTAGAACAATAATCCTGTCAGCTATCTCCTTCCAAGCATGTTAGATGGCCCTTCTCTGGTGAGAGTGCCCTTGAGTGGCAACTAGGGCAACCTTTATTTGAACCAAACGCAAAAGACTGCAGATGCTGGAAATCTGAAAAAAAATGATTCTGAAAGGTCAATGGCCAGAAACCTTCCTTTTTCCACAGATGCTGCCTGGCCGGCTGAGTGTTTCCAGCAGTTGCTGTTTTCATGGCAACCTTCATTTGCCTCGCTGCATGCATCAAAGGCATCATCCATAAATACGCCTGTATGCTTTTCAGAACCTCCAGTAGTATGAACTTTTAAATGACTTCCTTATTTTGCAGCACAATGTAAACAAACAGGTTCACAGAAGTGGAACCCGATTCCAAGGCTTGTGCTCTGTTCATCGCGATACAATTGATGGGAGATGAATGCTGTTCACATTTCATCTCAATCTGAGTGAAAGCTGTATAGCTACAACTTTAAATTGAAGTGAGAATAAATTATTCCACGAAAACCTGACTATTAATAAAAGGAGTGCAATATCAGTCATCTGACTGGCTCCAGCCTGACTTTGGTACGAGCGATAAAAATATAATTATCAGCAGCTACTCCATTGCGTGAATGGTCAATGGCTTTACTATTCAGGAACCACATCTTGAATAATAATAGAAATAATGTGGGCTCAGAATAGTGCAAACAGCAGCAAGAAAAGGCACTGAGAGACCTAAATTCCCGCCTCTGTTAATTTAAGTGAAAAAGTAGATGTGAGTGGTGGAATGTTGCTAGAAAGTGGACAATTTATTCATGTTTAACACGGATCTGAAGTTACGTCAAGAAATCAGGAGAATCCCAGTGGCATTTCAGAGCCTTGTCTCTTGTTTCTGCCACTGTCTCTTCCTTGTTAGCTGTCGCTGACTCCCTCCTTGGTTTTTGTTTCTTTTTTCCCTTAGTTTCTTGCGCACGGATCCCGTCTTATCTCAGTTTCTTTACTGCCGGCATGGTTGACGTGAGGCTGAAGGACAGGTGAGCACTACTGGAATTCCAAGCTCAGGCTACTGTAAAAGGTACCAAATGGAAATGATTCCTTTTATGGTTAACAGCAATTCCATTTGGATTTGATTGTTTTAAGTTTATTTGGGGAAGAAATCTGATGACCTGTCAGACTCCCTGTGATTCCCTTATGCACCCTCTATGGTCTAAAGGGTTGTTCTATGCTGTGCCAATTTGGCTTTGAAAAGTAAGAGCAGTGCAGATTGAAACATGTTTTGACTCATGGAAATTACTTTGTGCAGTACATCCTCTCCCCCATCATAATATAATTTACCTAGACTATTTTTATTTCTAACGCCTTATTTATTACATCCTTGATAACATCGCTGTATCAGTAGAGCATTTTTTGAATATATCTTTTACAACTACAATTTTCAGTTGGCTTGGCTCAGTGGTAGCACTCACGCCATTGATCTGGAAGGTCATGGATACAAGTCCCACTCCAGGGCTTGAGCACATAATCTAGACTAACACTTCAATGCAGTGCTGCATTATTGGAGGTACCGTCTTTCAGATGAGATGTTAAAATGAGGCCCTGTCTACCAAACCAAGTCCCTGTCTTGAGTCTTCAGGATGTGGAGATGCCGGTGATGGACTGGGGTTGACAAATGTAAAGAATCTTACAACACCAGGTTATAGTCCAACAATTTTATTTGAAAAATAAAATTGTTGGACTATAACCTGGTGTTGTAAGATTATTTCAAATAAAATTGTTGGACTATAACCTGGTGTTGTAAGATTCTTTACATTGAGTCTTCAGGTAGACATTAAAGATCCTATGGCACTGTTCAAAGAGGCCCCCCCTCAACCAGAGACCACCAAACACAGATTATCTGGTTATCTATCTCATTTTCTGTTTGTGGGACCTTGCAGTGTGTGAATTGGCTGCCACGTTTGCCTACAAAGCAATAGTGACTACATTTCAAAGATAATTAATTGGCTGTGCATCACTTGTGGGGCATCCTGAGGATACAAAAGGTGTTATATTAATGCAAGTTCTTTCTATGTCTATATCTGTCTCCTCCTGCCTATTTCCAATGATATTAACGCCTTACATTTTTGCTCGTCCTTAAATGACATAATTTTCATCTCATTTCCGTTGAACTACTTTGGGTTATTGACACCATGTTTACCGCGTCAGTGATGTCTCTTCCACCACATTCTCGAGGGTTGCCCTTCCCCACAGAAAATGTCTTCACAATGCTCCATGACAGAGTTATGTACGAAAATATATTTAAAAAATGAAGAGGAAAAGGCTGGTCCATCAAGCCTGTCCCAAGCAGTCATGCTCCAACTAAGCATCATGACTTGCAGTGTACCCGCCCACTTATAGTCATGTGATCTCCTGAGAAAGGTGAAAATCCAGATAAAAAAGACCGTAGGCCAATTCAGGGAGAAAAGAAATCTGTGAAATTCTTCTCCAACCTCTGAAGACAATCAAAATGAGTTCCAGGAGATCACAGTGACCATGAGGTACATAACCAACATCCCACCTCCTTTCATACTTAGTGATATTAGCCATGGCAAGGAACTTGTCCAGCTCCTTTTTGAACTGCTGCTGTCAATCCGCATTCACCGTACAAGCAGTTTCAACAACCCTCTGCGTAAAGAAAAAGCTCCTGACATCTAACCTACTCCTATGCTTGCATAGCTTATGCGCATGACTCCTCATTTTCCCAAACCTATCTAATTGAAACAGTCTGTTATCACCATGCCTTCGCCATTTTAAACACTTCAATTAAATCTCCCCAAAACCTACATTTTCCTATCCTAAAAGGATCCATTTCTCTAAGCATATCAGAATAACTAAGAGTTTTTAAACTAGGAATCATTCTATCGGCCTTTCTTTGAAACTTTTCTAGGGCTTCTGTATCACCTCTGTTGCTTCTATGGGAGAGGACGAAAACTTAACACTATTCCAGATCAGGCCTAACTAAAGTTATGTACAAGGACACTGGGGCTTAGAAATTTGGCAGCTCAGCACCCATTTCTCGGCCACTAAATGGCCTCCTAAGCCTCCAATATGGCAGGCAAGAAGCCCACACTCACTATGAGCTGGATGTGCGACCCCTGCCATATTGTTAAAAAAATCATGAGCAGTGCCCACGCCTGAAATAGACGTTATCCCCTTTGCATATGCAAATAGAGGGCCACGGCTATTTGAGGCCCCCTCTGCAAGTTTGGTTTGCCCGCCGTGTAGCCGGCGCCTCTCGACTCAGGCCCCTCATACGCCCGAAAATGGGGGTGCCCGAATTTCTAGGCCTAGTTCTCTTAGTTTTATAGTGAATTGTCCTCACTATACACCACGAGTACTCTTTTTGCCTTTGCAATAGTTTTGCGGCATTGGTCATGCATTTTCAGAAACTCATGTACTATAACTCCTAGGTCCCTTCAATATTCCAACAGACTTCAATTCGATACTAAGCATGGTAAATTCATGCTTGGCGTAAGCCCAATAAAGCGACAGGCACAATAAATGACATCTGCCAGATGCAGGCCCATTCCCCCATCGCATTGTAGTCTTTTTTTCACTGAGGACCCTAAAAGTAGCACAGACCTTTGTGTCATTTGTGAACCATTGACACCATTGTCTAGAACATTAATGCAGATTGTGAAAAACAGCGGTCATAACACGGATCCCTGCAGGACTCCAGTGGTCTCCATGCAGAGCCACTTCCATTAATAACAACCCTCTGCCTGTGAGAACTCAACCAATTCTCTATCCAATCCAAGATATTCTCCCTTATCTCACAGGACACTATCATATAAAGTAACCTACTGTGCGGTATCTGACAGTCCAAATAAGTAATGTTGACAGGGCTACCTTCATCCACCAATCTAGTTACTGCCTCAAAAAATTCAACCAGTTACTGAGACATGACTTTCTTTTCCAGATGCCATGTTGGGCATCTCCAATAACCCCTATTCTGTCCAGGTGGTCATACAGGGTATCTCTAATGAACCCTTCCAACATTGTATGCCTCTGGAATGCATTGCCGCCTTGTACAGTGTGTGCTGAATGTCTCAAAGCCATCAAGAGAGAGTTGGACCAGTTCTTGGCTGGGGCAGAGATGTCATTATACGAAAGCTAAGTGGATTTACAGTTAAGATACGCATGGTCAATGTGATCTCGCGGACTGGTTTCTGTCGCTTGAGGGGGGTCGGAGAGGAATTTCCAGATTTTTTTTCACTTATTGGCCCTGGGTTTTTCTGGGTTTTTTTGCCTCTCCCTGGAGATTACATACCTGAGGTGGGGGGGGGGTTAGGAAGGACCTAGTCATGATGCTACAGGCACATGTGTGGAGGCAGGCTTGGTGGACCCGCTTGTCATATGTTCGTATGTAACTTCCCAACAATTGATGTTAAATTAATGGGCCTATAATTTCTTGGTTCCGACTTGCGGCGCTTTTTAAATATTGGTACCATATTAGGTTCCCTCCACTCCATGGGAATAATCCTATCTCTCTAGTGAGTTATTAAATGAATAAGCCAGGGGTTCAATCAATTTCTCCAAGTTCATGAGAATTTCCAGTGCATCACTGTTCAAACAAGATTAACTCCATTGGCATTGTGCAATTCTGTAGTTGCGCATTCCACAGCAGGATTAATGAAATCTTCAACACGAATCCAGCTGTGCGGTAAGCAACTACCGAATTGCACAATGCAACTGCAGTGATGATTTTAACACTTGTAAAGTGTCTTCTTAGCTTCTCAGCCAGTGTTAAAATCATTACTTCAGTTGCATCACGATTTGTTGGCATTAACAAAAATTGGATCCTCAGGATTCACACTTCCAAAACTGCACATTACCATGATTTTGTTGGAGGTTCGTTAATCTGGACAAAGAGCTTATTTTTTGAAAAATAAGAATGTTGGCCCCTTGTGTGATGAGATAAAGAAAAAACTGGTGTTAGGAAGTAAGAAAATTTAAGGAACTTCTTCAATACATAATTGTGACATTTTCCATTTGTTTAAAGTGAGTTTTCCTGAGGGAAGCTGGACATTTTACATGGGAGCCCTAGTAAAATTGAAGTCAATGGGAATCAGCAGGTAAACTCTCCAGTGGCTGGAGTCATACCTAGCACAAAGGAAGATGGTAGTGGTTGTTGGAGGCCAATCATCTCAGCCCCAGGACATTGCTGCAGGAGTTCCTCAGGGCACTATCCTAGGCCAACCATCTTCAGCTGCTTCATCAATGATCTTCCCTCCATCATAAGGTCTGAAATGATAATTGCACAGTGTTCAGTTCCATTCGCAACTCATCAGATAGTGAAGCAGTCCGTGCCCACAAGCAGCAAGACCTGAACAACATCCAGGCTTGGGCTGATAAGTGGTAAGTAACATTCGCACCAGACAAGTGCCAGGCAATGATCATCTCAAACAAGAGAGAGTCTAACCACCTCCCCTTGACATTCAACGGCATTACCATTGCCAAATCCCCCACCATCAACATCCTGGGGGTCACCATTGACCAGAAACTTAACTGGACCAGCCATATAAATACTGTGGCTACAAGAATAGGCCAGAGGCTGGGTATTCTGTGGCGAGTGACTCACCTCCTGACTCCCTAAAGCCTTTCCACCATCTACAAGGCACAAGTCAGGAGTGTGATGGAATACTCTCCACTTGCCTGGATGAGTGCAGCTCCAACAACACTCAAGAAGCTTGACACTATCCAGGACAAAGCAGCCCATTTGATTGGCACCCCATTCACCACCCTAAACATTCACTCCCTTCACCACCGGCGCACCGTGGCTGCAGTGTGTACCATCCACAGGATGCACTGCAGCAACTCGCCAAGGCTTCTTCGACACCACCTCCCAAACCCGCGACTTCTACCACCTAGAAGGACAAGGGCAGCAGGCACATGGGAACAACACCACCTGCACGTTCCCCTCCAAATCACACACCATCCCGACTTGGAAATATATTGTCGTTCCTTCATTGTTGCTGGGTCAAAATCCTGGAACTCCTTTCCTAGCAGCACTGTGGGAGAACCTTCACCACACGGACTGCAGCGGTTCAAGAAGGCGGCTCACCACCACCTTCTCAAGGGCAATTAGGGATGGGCAATAAATGCCGGCCTCGCCAGCGATGCCCGCATCCCATGAATGAACAAAAAAAAATTGGGACATTTTCCTACATTGAAGGCTCTGTATAAATGCAAGTTGATGTTGTTATTGGTATATCATGACTAAAGCCATTGGGTTGCGGTTTCCAAAACTCCAATAAAAATCTGGAGAAATTAACTTAATAGGCCTGATTTTCTGAATGAGTGCTTCTGATGAGAACTTAGGCCCAGTTCGGGAAATCACAGGCACAGCTCCCCAAGATTTTCACTCTATAATGGATCAAAATTCATATGTTGCAGTCCCTGATTTCCTGATATACACTGTTGGTGGGTATGGCTCTGCACTATTCATTCAAAAAAATCAAACCTTATTCAATCACCAAAAACCAGTGGGCCTAATTATAAACACGGAATTGTGGATGTGATACTCGAAGCACTCATAAAAGTCCCATGCAATAAAATTAGATTTGGACTTATTCAGTCACCGTAAACCAGTGGTCATGATGCCAGTTGGAATGTTTGTTTTACGAATCGGGCTCCAATGTGCTTACAGATTACAATTTAAATCAGGGACAGCAATGCATGTAGATTGTGGGGCTCCATCTCAGTGTTACTCTCTTGGGACTGAAAATGTGTAATGAGACAAGAAGAAAGAGAATTATGTAGTTCTTCCTAAACAAAAACAGTGACTGCCAATGGAATCAAATAGGTAATTTCACATAACATTCCAATATATTTAACTGCAGTTGGAATGGCTGGGTTTTGTGAGCTGATATTTTCATCCCTTTTTAATTGCTATTGTAGGGTGTTTTGGGGTTGTTCTCACCCTATTGATCAGTGCAGATACCTGGTCCCCGATCTAGCCAAGGAACACTTACACCTCATGGATCGGGGGTTCAGGAAAACGGGACTTATGCTAACGCACCCGGTGATGGATCACGTCGCCGAATAGCACAGAGAACACACAAACTCTGTGTTTGAATTGAATTGGAATGTTGGTTTTATTATATCGTCAACATGAAGAAAATAACAATAAAAACGGTCCTACACACCTTGAGTTACACACACCCACTGCAGTACGTTATCCCGCTAAACTAAGAGGTTGGTGGGGACCCTGGAGACACCTATCACACACATACATGTATGGTCAAGGCTCACCAATCCTTTGCACTTGCAGGTCTGGCTGACCGGTTCTCTCATGTAGGGTTCGTTGGTTTCGCTGGAAGCTGCTCCCCTCCCTGGAGAGCTCGGGTGAAAAACAAGAGAGCAAAACAAGAGGGAGAAAACAAGAGACAGCAAAAGCAAGACTGCAAAACAAGAGGGAGAGGGGTTTCGAGCTTCCACTTATATATCCCTCTCTTACAATGGTCTTCGTCACTCAAATGAGGCACTTCCATGCCTGTTTAAACAGTTCTTACAAAGTCCATAAGAATCTTTGATGGGTTTTGATGGTCTCTCATCATGTTGTAATTGCTTCTCTCGATGGGCTATTGTTCATTCCGACTTGTTGAGCACTTGCCACACAAGGCTTCCTTTTCATCCCACGTCCTAGGTGTCGATTGGTTTTGCATCAGAACCGAGGCATGGCCTCGCCATATCTGGAGCAGTTGCCTCTCTCAATGGCCGACTGCCTCTCGAATTAGTGCTGAGTGTTGACCACCTGCTGTAGGTTTTGCATTAAAACAGAGACATGTCTGAAGCAGTAATTCTCCCACATTCTACTGTGTGTTTTGTTGATTCGCCTGGTGACCTCTCACCTATCCTTCCATCTTAGGATTTTGGTCAATGGCCAAAGTTTTACATCCTCGGGAAAAAGGTGGAATTCCCAGAATTCTTACACTATTTTTATACTTTGTTCATTTGATGAGAATAACGGTGACAGTGTGAAACTTGGTCATGTGATGCAGCTCATGGCAAGCAAAAAATAACCTGCTTAAAAGATGTATTGCACAGTAGTACAGGCCACAGCCATTGTATAAATATTGCTATTATGTTTTCAAGTGGCTTGATCAACACTTTAGTAATAAATTTTCATGGAAATTTCAATATCCCTTCTTCTGAACTTCAACCTTTCTTGTGGCATATGCTCTACTATCAGAATATAATGAACAGTCCAACTGCAACCTAGGCCTAGAAATTCGGGTGTGTCCATTTCTGGTCACGTGGAGGGTGCAGGGTACAATCCCTGCACCTGAATGGTGAGGACTGAGGAACCCCTGATATTGGGCCTCGGGCCTCATTAACATCAAGTCGAGGTGGTGGGAGGAGCCTGCCAGCAAAGAATGAAGCCAGATCGGAGCGCTGCTAATGTCGCAGCAGCCCTCAGGTAAGTGAAGGCTGGAGGGGGTGGGAAAACAGCAGCCAGGGAGAGATATGAAGCTGGGGATGGAATCGGCCATCGGGGGGAGAGATCGGACCTCGGGGGGAGAGATCGGACCTCGGGGAGAGAGAACGGACCTCAGGGGGAGAGATTGTGGGTCTTGGGGGGAGTAATCATGGGTCTCAGTGGGGAGAGATCCCGGGTCTCAGGGGAGAGAGATCGGGTCTCGGGAGGAGAGATCGCAGGTTTCAGGGAGAGAGATCGGGTCTCGGGGGGAGGGATCGGGTCTCGAGGAAAGAGGTTGAGGGTCTCGGAGGGAGAGATCGGGTCCCGGGGGGAGAGATCGGGTCGCGGGGGGGAGAGATCGGGTCTCGGGGGGAGAGATCGGGTCCCGGGGGGAGAGATCAAGTCGCGGGGGGAGAGATCGGGTCCCGGGGGGAGACATCAAGTCGCGGGGGGAGAGATCGGATCTCGGAGGGAGAGATCGGATCTCGGGGGGAGAGATCGATCTCGGGGGGAGAGATCGGATCTCGGGGGGAGAGATCGATCTCGGGGGGAGAGATCGGATCTCGGAGGGAGAGATCGCTGGTCTTGGGGGGAGAGATCGGATCTCGGAGGGAGAGATCGGGTCTCAGGGGGAGTGATCATGGGTATCAGGGAGAGAGATCGCGGGTCTCAGTGGAGGAGAGCAATTGGTGGCCTGGGGGATTGGTAGCCCATGAAGAGTGGGATCAGCTTCGGTGCGAGGTTGGGGGGTGGTGGCAGTCGGCAGCGACCGTGCTCTTTTACTGCAGGGTTGAGAGGGGCTGGGGCATTTGAAAATCAGAAACAAATGGTGCAACACACAGAGGACCTGAATTTAAATAAATTATTCTGTACTTAAATTGTTCCCAACAAGCGCTCCTGCCGCAAACACATCTACTGTATTCAATATGGCAGGTGGCGCACTTCCAAATGGTAGTGTGTGTGTGATTCCTGTCCGCCATATTGGAGGCTTAGGAGGCCGAATTTCCAGGCCTTAGTTTCAAATCTCTTATTTCAAAGAAGAAATATTAGTCATAGTTAAATCAATAGTCACTTGGCAAAGCAGGTTTTTAAGGTTTAATCCTTTAAAGTTACTCCATACAATTTATTCAAAGATTTAATTTTTGAAGTAGTGCATGTTATTAATTTTTGCAACATTAGTACTGAACCTGTTCATTTGTTTTGTGAAAGTCCAGTTAAAAGCACCTGCCATAATTGCCTACATTTTGCCAGTGTGTGCCCGTGTTGGATGATTAATACAAACCTAGAGGCCGATCAGTTTTCTAAAAATCGAAACCAAAAGCATGAATGAAGGGTGCATCATCGAATTGGGACCTTCTTTACACCAGATTTTGTTTACAGAAACGTGCATTTATTATTTTTCAAAGTCAAGGTCTGTTGGAGGGGAAGCTTTTCTCTGTTTGATATTTATAACACATTCTCAATAGGACAATTTACAATTTCACTACAAACGGTAATGAGAGGAAATTTTATCTCAAGACTGCTTTAAAATTTTCTTGTGTTCATTTTTCTGATTCTTTGGAGTGTTTTTTGTTGAAGCAGTGAGTGCTGGTGACATAATCTGGGCTGTAGCTCGGGAGGGTTATTGAGTCTGACAGTGGAATGGAGCCGAATTATCATAATGCAGTAGAATCTGAATCTGAAACACTCCTGGCTTTATGACTGTTTCTCTAGCTAATAATAATGCAGCTCCCTAACAGTGAGGCTCAGTGACTCCAGTAAGTTAACTGATAATGTCATCTCACCTCTGGGTTGTTTGCTTAACAAAAGGCATTTTTAGGTGGACAGGTCAGTAGCTTGACTCACAACGTCCTACCAGGAGGACTGATAGACTCCCTTTATTCTGGATCCCACCTTTCAACCTATCCAGCTTAGGTGGCCCTAACACATGTTATACTCCTGATGGCATAGCTCTTAAGGTCATAATCCTTCCCATCAGGTCAAAGTGCAGTTGCTAGAGAAGGAGCAAAATTCAGAGGATGATGGAAATGTTTCAATAAAGCAGTTAAACTGCCACCTGATCCAAGGGGTCATAGACTTTTCTACTTACATTATGCAAGATATCAGCATGAAAATTCAACTCTTTGATCAGGCAGAAATCCAGCAGATTTGGAGCAAAGGGGAAGGAAATTGGGTTTGTACAATTTTCTTCAAGAACTTCTGACGGAGTGGTGAGAAAGCACTTCTTGGCACTGTTTAAACAGCAGTAATAAAGATTTTTAAAAAACAGAAATTGCAACAGAACTAAAGATAAGAATCTCATTGATAATTCTTTGTGGCAGATTGATCTTTTAAAAGGAGTCATGGTGGTGAAAAGCCTTTTTTAAGTAACAAACAGTAGTTAAAGTCGTTCACAAGACATTAACCTATAATTCTCTTTCTGAAGACCTGCTGTGCATATTCTGTTTTAATGGCAATTAAACTGCAGTCGCTTCATTTTAACTTCAAATTCTTACATTTGTAGAATTTCCCAAAGTACTCTTGTGACGTGTATATTTTGATATCTGTACTTGATTTCTGATCTTGTTGATATTCTCAGTTAGAACTGTGAAAAGGAAATCTTCAAACTCAGAGAAAAATCATTCCTGAGACCCACCAAAGCCATAATTCCCCTCAGCTTAATCCCAGAGGCTTTGGCCCTGATATTAGAGTGGGGGCAGGATAGCAGCGGGGGGGGGGGTGATTGGGCGCGTGGGTAACCCAATAAAAAATGTCCGTTTCGCACGCAATTGCGAGTCAATTGGAGCCATTTAATGTGGCTTCCGGGTTTGCCGTCCCAAAGCTGCGCAATGGGCGAACTGCGGACCCGCATCACCGGCTGTAAGCTGGAGGAGCTCTATTTAAAGGAGCACTCCTCTAATGGCTTCTCCTGGAGCAAACACCCACACACCACAATGGAGCAGCACAGGGGCGAATCTGCTCCAAGGTTCAATGATGCCTCACTCCAGGTGCTACTGGACGGGGTGAGGAGGAGAAGAGATCTCTTTTACCCAGCAGACGGGAGGAAGTGGCCTGCCTCTGCCACCAAGAAGGCCTGGCTCGAGGTGGCAGAGGAGGTCACCAGCAGCAGCAACATATCCCGCACCTGGATCCAGTGCAGGAAGCACTTCAATGACCTAACTAGGTCAGCAAAAGTGAGTACACTTACTCATTCTCCTACACTCCGTCTTCCACATCACCACCCCACCCCACAACTCATTCTGCACTGCCAACACTACTCTATCACATCATTCCTCACACCCACTTAAGTCTCATCCTCGACTTACCTGCACTTCCTCAGCCGCACCCAAACGAATGCATTCAGCGGTTGGCCACATCACCATCCCTCACTCACTCACGCCTCTCTACTTTCTCCCCTTATAGGAGAAGAGAGCTCAGAATGCAAGGGAAAGCGCGAGGACTGGAAGGGGACCGCAACAAATCGTCGTCCTCAGTGACGCAAAGCAGGAGGCACTGGAGCTCAGCGGAATCCTCGAGTGCCTTCCGTCGGGGGCGGCGAGACTGGCACCCGACAAACATCTGGTGACATAACTTTAACATCCAGCACACACAATATGAATTGATGTTAACATGCCTTGCCATCTTCAGCGCCTCAGTATGCTCATCGCAACATGACACATCTATGATGACGCTTAATATTGCCTTCTGTTCTCTTACAGGGCCTTCAGCGACCACTGTGATGGCGGAGAGCGGTTCCTCAGAGGACCTGCTGGCCTCTGAGGGTGTACCATCACATCATGGTGAGCCATCCACCAGCGCAGATACTCACATCTCGGTGGGCCCTAGTCCTCAGTTAGTTGGGTTGGCACCTGGTGAGTTACCACACACATGTGAGCATGAGCAGACACTGGCGGCAGGGGCAGCTGTGGAGAGTCCGCGTTGGTGGGAGCACTCTTCTCCAGGCTCTGCTCAGCCGGACGCAGATGCTGAACCCTGGGGGCCATCCTATAAAAGGAGAATGATCGAGGGACAGCATCACATTTGCGAGGTACTGGAACAGGTGCCACGCCCACTCTCCACAATCGCGCAGAGGATGGAGGAGTCCAACTCCTGCGTGAGTGGAATGTTGGCACAGGTACGGGAGGGAATCTCTGAGATGGTGTCACAGGGACGTGAGCAACTCTCTGAGATACTGTCACAGGTAAGTGCAGGAATGTCTGCAATGGAGACTAGCCTAGCCTCATAAGAGCTTCAAGCATGGTTCACAAATGAGTCCATTCAGGACCTGACAACGGCCGTTCAGACTCTCAGTGAACAACATTCTGCCGCCTTAAATAGGCAGGCAGATACACGAGCACTGGCCTTACAAGGCTTCACACAAGTCCTCCAAACTGTCGCCCAGCAGGGTGGTAGGAGTGATGCCTTGGTGATATGTGATTGATGGGTCAGATTGCCTGGTGTCATGTTTTAAACTTTATCAGCTAAAAAGAGAAGGTTTTTGTTTTGAGTTTAAGAACAGAGCTCAAAGAAGTTTGAAGGAGAACAACATCAGAAAATGGAAGCATTTGATCATGTTCTGCTACAAGAATGAGTCTAGCTGTGTAACAGTCTTAAGCACATAGCATGGTGTTAGCTTGAAGAAGAAGGCCACTGATAAACTAGAACAGAAGATTACAGATAACTTGCTGGAGCCATACCCCAGGTGACAGATGTAGTTAGTTAGTGGCACACAAGGCAACCCCATTTCATCCACTGCTATTTGTCCAGAGCAAGTTATTTGACTCCATCAGAGAATCACCTTGTCTTCCATCCAGCAGATTGTGGTTCTACACAGCTGATGTTTATATTTGCAAGTCTAGGTTGTTTACTTAACAAAAGGACAGGTTATTAGCCTGATTCACAACCCTCTACCAGGAAGGCCAGCAGATTGCCTTTAGCCTGGGCCCCACCTTTCGACTTGTCCAGTTTAGGTGGCCCTACCAGGAGTTATATTTACACTAGCACAGCCCTCAGCATCATAAAAGCGCACAAGTCTTCCCACCACATCAAGGTGTAGTTCCTAGAGATGGAGTGCAATGTAGATGACGATGGAAACACCATGCATTCACTTGAATGTTACACAGCTAGACTCCTTTCTGTAGCAGAACATCATCCAATGCTTCTGATGGAGCGAGGCAAGGTACTTCTTCCACCTGTCCTCTTTCTCCATTCTGACATCACACTTTGGGGCCATGTCTGATGGGATCTCGGGCTTCCCCAGATGTCCCACCAGCTACACCTTCCATACAACCAGCAATAAATATGCCTGTTTGGGAGCCCCACAATTCCCTCAGCAAACAGCAATTGATCCTAGAGAGTGCGATTGCCATTGGAATATGATGCCTACCAGCAAGGGAGCAGCTGCCAAGAAGATTTGTGCCATTAATGTCTTTAGTCAGACTGGTCTGTTTCCTTTGGCCCCCTGGTGGAGTGGCAATCATTGCTCCGAAATCCCAACAGGGCAGCAGGTGGGTGGGTGCACCAGTAGTTCCGGTACTGGCACAGGTGCCCTCCTTTAATATTAAAATGATCCAATCCCCGGGATGAGGTTATGGCAATGCCAGACTGGGTTGCGAAAGTTCTGTCCTGCCCCATCTTTGGTGGCAAAAACTGAACAGGGTGTGATGCCTACTTTGTAATATCAAATGAAAAGGGCTAGCACTGCCAGGTTTGCAATGTGATCTTGAATGTTACATAGATTTATATAGAATTTACAGCACAGAAACAGGCCATTCGGCCCAACTGGTCTGCGCTAGTGTTTATGCTCCACATCAGCCTCCTCCCACCCTATTTCATTTAACCCTATCAACATATCCTTCTATTCTTTTCACCCTCATGTACTTACCTAGTTTCCCCTTAAAGACATCCATGCTATTCCCCTATGGTGCAAGTTACACATTCTAACCACTCTCTGGGTAAAGAAGTTTCTCCTGAATTCTTTATTGGATTTATTTGTGACTATCTTATTTATGGCCTCTAGTTTTGGACTCCCCTACAAGTGGAAACATCTTCTCTGGATCTACTCTATCAAACACCTTCATAATTTTAAAGACCTCTATTCGGTCACCCTTCACCCTCCTCTTTTCTAGAGAAAAAAACCCCAGCCTATTCAGTCTTTCCTTATAGTTATATTCTCTCAGTTCTGGTATCATCCTTGCAAATCCTTTTGCACCTTCTCTGGCCTTTATATCCTTTTTGTAAAATGATCACCCCGTTAGCCTCAATATTATTGATGTATCATAGTTAAGCTCAGCTAAAATCGTGAGACTGTAATTTGAACTGAGTTCTGCTCTGTTAAATTGAACATAGTATTGTGCAATTGTAATTCAGAAACCACATTATTGGTCTGTTTGTGGTCGTCAAGTTAACAGTCTGTCTAGCCTTGATTACACGTGGTACCATAAAAATGTTGTACATAAAACTGTGTCAATGTTTCGGGAAAGTACCGAGTGAAGTGTTGATGACGGGACTCCGGCTGTTTCTAATTTATACTGGGAAGCTCAGTGCAAAATGATCAAATTTGCAGACAATACCAAGTTAGGAGGGGCAGTTGAATCTGAGAAGGCAGCTCAGGAGCTACAAAATGAGTTAGACCAATTGGGGTAATTTTCACTTTCACTGCCTGCACAGTAATCTAGTAGAACGGATCACCCACTCATTGTCAAACCCACTCAATTTTCATTCCATTGAAATCAAGTATAAGATACTGCACATAAGAAGAAAAATGGGAGACATAAGTACTCCATGAATGATGTTAAAATAGCTAAGTACAAAATTGAAAGAAAGCTGGGGGTCTTAATGGATTTCATGCTCAATATGTCCAAACACTGTGAAGCAGTAATCAACAAAGCAAATAGAATACATAACTGTACAACTAAAGCCGTAGTGTACACGCCGTAGGAAGTCATGCTCAAACTGTATAGTACTTTAGACAAACCACACACTGAGTATTCTGTCTATTTCTGCTCACTGATGCACAAAGTGACAGTCAGATCCTGGGGTGATGCTGAGAAGGGCCAATAAACTGATCCTGACCATCAGAGAACTGAATTATGAGGAGAGACTGGAGACGCTTCAGCTTTCCATCCTCAAAGGGAGGTGACTGAGAGGTGACATGATAGAAGTGTCCACAATAGCGAAAGATATTGAAAGCGCTAAGCCGGAACACTACTTCAAATTGAACCATGACATTAGAACAAGAGGTTCAGGTTCAAACTAACAAAGGATTGATGTCAGGAAGTTCTTCCACAAACAATGATCAACATGTGGAATAGATTCCATAGGCCAGTTGAAGCAAAAGCTTTGGAATCAATTACTGATCAGGTATGTCCATTGTAGGCTCCTTTTGGATAGTTAAACTGAAATGGACTAAATGGCCTTCCTCATCTGTATCTATTTTGTGAAGACATTCTTGAATTTTATGTGGACGATGTTGCTGGTGTTGATCCTCCGATTTTCACAGGTCGAAAACCATTAGCTTTGTCCTCTTGGCTGTAACACTTCACTGAGGTACAAAGGAGTTTGAATGCTGTGCATTATGAAGAAGGTTTACAATATATTTTATACCAATCAATCTTTGCAGAATTGCTTATTGATGTGATCTTCAGCTGGCTCTAGATCTTTCAACCTACAAAGAGACTATGGCATTCTCCCTTTGTTTTTGTCAAGATATTATTGCCTAGAAATGACTGTTTGTCATTTTAATCTGACTGCTTAAGTTATAGAGTCATAGAGTCATAGAGTTATACAGCACGGATAGAGGCCCTTCGGCCCATCGTGTCCGCGCCGGCCATCAAGCCCTGTCTACTCTAATCCCATATTCCAGCATTTGGTCCGTAGCCTTGTATGCTATGGCATTTCAAGTGCTCATCCAAATGCTTCTTGAATGTTGTGAGGGTTCCTGCCTCCACAACCCTTTCAGGCAGTGAGTTCTAGACTCCAACCACCCTCTGGGTGAAAAAGTTCTTTCTCAAATCCCCTCTAAACCTCCCGCCTTTTACCTTGAATCTATGTCCCCTTGTTATAGAACCCTCAACGAAGGGAAAAATCTCCTTAGTATCCATCCTATCTGTGCCCCTCATAATTTTGTACACCTCAATCATGTCCCCCCTCAGCCTCCTCTGCTCCAAGGAAAACAAACCCAATCTTCCCAGTCTCTCTTCATAGCTGAAGCGCTCCAGCCCTGGTAACATCCTGGTGAATCTCCTCTGCACCCTCTCCAAAGCGATCACATCCTTCCTGTAGTGTGGCAACCAGAACTGCACACAGTACTCCAGCTGTGGCCTAACCAGTGTTTTATACAGCTCCATCATAACCTCCTTGCTCTTATATTCTATGCCTCGGCTAATAAAGGCAAGTATCCCATATGCCTTCTTTACCACCTTATCTACCTGTTCCGCCGCCTTCAGGGATCTGTGAACTTGCACACCAAGATCCCTCTGACCCTCTGTCTTGCCTAGGGTCCTCCCATTCATTGTGTATTCCCTTGCCTTGTTAGTCCCTCCAAAGTGCATCACCTCACACTTTTCTGGGTTAAATTCCATTTGCCACTGTTCCGCCCATCTGACCAACCCATCTATATCGTCCTGCAGACTGAGGCTATCCTCCTCGCTATTTACCACCCTACCAATTTTTGTATCATCAGCGAACTTACTGATCATACCTTTTACATTCATATCCAAGTCATTAATGTAGACCACAAACAGCAAGGGACCCAGCACCGATCCCTGTGGTACCCCACTGGCCACAGGCTTTCAGTCACAAAAACAACCTTCGACCATCACCCTGGTTATCTGCTATTTTAACAGAGCGATAAACCCATTTAAAATAGCACATAAAGGAATGTCATTTGAATGTGTAAAACATTTGTACGTTAATATTGACAACAATTGGTCCTGAATTTCCTCACTTCCTGAGAAGCAATTCAAGAAGGCAAGTACAGCCAGTGGTGGAGAATGGCATGGGGCCTAGTAACCCCTGGTCTCCGCCCTGAACGGGAATTTCCTCGGGGGGTGGGGGCGTGGGCAGGGACAGAGACAGGCTGTAGTTTCATCTCAACTTCAGACTCTCACTTCCATACCCACAACTAAAATATTAACTTGTTTTTGTTTCAGATTTCCAGCATCTGCAGTTATTTTTGCTTTTTGTCAGTAGTTTTGTATGCCACTCCCCTACCCCTGTAGCCTGATGTCAAAATAGGAGGCAGGACTGGCAGGACTGGCACCACCCATTGGAATTCCCACGGCTTTCGCTCCCTCTGCCCTGAATGTACTATGATGTGGAGATGCCGGTGATGGACTGGGGTTGACAAATGTAAGGAATCTTACAACACCAGGTTATAGTCCAACTGTTTTATTTGAAAATCACAAGCTTTCGGAGGCTTTCTCCTTCGTCAGGTGAGTGAGTGTGGGATTCCATGGAAGGTTACCGCATTTATAGTCAGAGAACAATACCTGGTGATTACAGATAATCTTTCCAACTGTCCGTTGTCAAGGCAATCAAAGTGTTCAGACAGAGTGATGTTACCTACAGGACCACCAAATATACAAACGGCCAGAACAAAAGACAGAGAGAGAGAGAGAGAGAGTACTGAATGTACTAGACACCGGCAAGGTACAGGTATCCAATAAAGTGGAAGTGGGGCCCACGGGGGTGTGCCAAGCTGGGATCAAGCCCTAAAATTCATTTTTGCTGCTAGGAAATTGGCTTTCTTATAAAGGGGTCTGATTTCAAATCTACCCGGATCTTTTAAGCTGGTCCTACAGGTTTCACCCCCAAGCATCTTGCAATCGCCACATTTTGCCCCGCTCCAAGGGCAGCCAAGATTAACCGATTCAGCAACAGAGTAGGAATACATATTTTTGGCCCCGTAACTTCTAGGCCATAGGAGCCCTGACCACTACTTAATGCCTCCAATAGAGTTAACCCATCAATTTACAGATCCCACGGTGTTGAGAAGGAAATTTCCAGTTTCTTTCTCCACTTTCTACATGAACCTTTTTGTCATGAAGAATGGAGTTATCCTGCACTGTTAATTCCTTTTACGGTCATCTATTGGGATATTGTAATTTTAACTATCACATGATCTGAAAGCATTCGCTCTAATGTGAAGGTTGAGGTGATTTGTAGATTTGATGGGGATAATTTTCACGTTGGGTGCAGGTGGAAAGCTGACAGTTGCGGATCGGCCGCCCGTTATATAACCCGTCCAATTTTCCTTGCCAATAACTTCCAATGACGCAGGCTCCACCCCAGACACGGCCTTCCACTAACTCCAAGCAAAGCCGGGACCTGATGTATCGGGCTCTGGCCCATGCCCAGTGCACTCCTATTGGAGTTATGATAGGAGTGCTCCAGAAGGCCTGTGCAAATTTTGAACCGTTATATTTAAATTAGAAATAAATTATGTAATTTAAATTGTGGAATAATTTAATAATAACGCACTACAGTGCTGCACAGAATGATCAATTGTAAATGATTGTGTAGTGAGAATGTAACACAAGGATAAAATGACAACCTTGCACTTCAATGACGTGTCACATCTGGACAGTCATATTGACCTTGAAATTATGCTGTCTGAATATTAGTGTAGCAATACTTAATAAATTCCAATGAAGTTATTTTGTGTGTTATTTTAGTGGCGGCATTAACCTGTTCATTTTTAATGGACTAGTGTCTGCCTAAACAGTGGAGATGGAGCTGAGGCACAGTAGACTAGTGTCAGAAGATGCCAACACTGCTTTGAAGAATCACGATGTGGAGATGCTGTTGATGGACTGGGGTGGACAAATGTAAGGAATCTTACAACACCAGGTTATAGTCCAACAAATTTATTTTAAAATCACAAGCTTTCGGAGATTATCCCCTTCATCTGACCTGTGAAAGCTTGTGATTTTAAAATAAATTTGTTGGACTATAACCTGGTGTTGTAAGATTCCTTACATTTGAAGAATCACAGCTGGCGGCTGACTGTTGAAGCAAATGAATAAGGCAAAGTGGGCAATCTTAATGTGCAACTTTAAGCAGGTCTAATGAAGCTGACTTAACCCCTTTGCTGTGACAGAGAAACAGGGACTGGAATAATGTTAAATGGATGAATGCAATGCAATTCAATGGCCCCATTTCAACAAATATAATTAAGGCATCAATAATAGAACTGGAGTTGGATATTTTTTCTTAAACAGTATACACCATTACCTTCATATTAGACTTTTTACACCCACCAACCCCACCAACCCCACCAAGTTAAGTCAGTTGGAGTGAGACTTCCCTCGCCTCACGCTTCCAGGTCTGGTTGGGCCTAGACATTGGATTCAGGCCCCATTCATACTATAACAGTGTCAGTGTTGACATGAAGCAAAACACTACAGTTAGTGTTATTGTGCCCTCAAACTCCGAGGTACCCTCAATCCACAGAAAGATATGGAGCAGGAGCGATTATGCCTTGCCCTAGCTTCCTACAACTGTTTATTTCAACATGATTGTTTCTTCCACCCTCCCCCACCCCCTCCGCTTTGTCATGATTGGTTGAAATGTTTGCCATTTCAGCATTCCTCTGGAACAAATTATAATTTTGCTTCACATTAGTCGGGAGAAATTCTTACAGATATGGCCCCCTTCCTGGATTATTGCCTTGACAGCGATTATGAACAATTTGTTCATAGAATCATCGCATCATACAGCACAGAAAGGAGCCATTATTCCCATTGTGCCTGTGCTGGCTCTTTGAAAAAGCTAACCAATTAGCACCAACAGTCTTTCCTTCCATTTGACTTAGTATGCCCATGCCCATTATATCAATGCCCTCAAATTGTAAAACTTTAGTGTTCCTCTAGTAACAGACTTCAGGAGGACATAGGCAGGCTGTTGAAATGAGCAAACACATGGCAGATGCAATTTAATGGAGAGAAGTGCATTTTGGTAGGAAGAATGAGGAGAGGCAATATAAACTAAATGGTACGATTTTAAAGAGAGTGCAGGAACAGAGAGGCCTGGGGGTGTACGTAAACATATCGTTGAAGGTGGCAGGACAAGTTGATAAGGCTGTTAAAAAAGAATATGGGATTCTTGACTTTATACACAGAGGAATTGAGTACAAAAGCAAGGAAGTTATGCTAAACTTTTATAAAACACTGGTTAGGTCCCAGCTAGAGTATTGTGTCCAATTCTGAGCACCACACTTTAGGAAGGATGTTAAGGCCTTAGGGTGCAGAGAAGATTTATTAGAATGGTACCAGGGATGAGGAACTGGGGAGAGACTGGAGAAGCTGGGGTTTTATCTCCTTAGAGCAGAGAAGGTTAAGGGGAGATTTAATAAAGGTGTTCAAAATCATGAACGGTTTTGTTAGAGTAAATAAGGAGAAAATGTTTCCAGTGGCAGAAGGGTCGGTAACGAGAGGACACAGATTTAAGGTAATTGTCAAAAGAACCAGAGGTGAGCTGAGGAGATTTTTTTTACCCAGCGAGTTGTAATGATCTGGAATGCACTGCCTGAAAGGGTGGAGAAGCAGATTCAATAATAACTTTCAAAAGGGAATTGGATAAATACTTGGACGGGAAAAAAATTGCAGGACTATGGGGAAAAGGCAGGGGAATGATACTAATAGTAAAGCTCTTTTAAAGAGCTGGCACAGACACCATGGGCCAAATGGCCACCTCCTGTGCTGCATCATTCTATTATTCTATGATTCTTACATCAATAAGATTAAGAAGACCAACAGCTGTACCAAAACAAAATCTTTTACTTCCCTACTCCAACAGACTCCATTGTTGATTTGACAAATGCTTATATGAATGATGCCTATTGTAGGGTGTTTTGGGGGTGTTCTCACCCTATTGATCGATGCCGATATCAGGTCCCCGGTCTAGCCCAGGAACACCTATACCTCACGGATCGGGGTCCAGGAAAAACGGGACTTATGCTAACGCACCCAGTGATGGATCACGTAGCTGAATAGCACAGAGAACACACAAACTCGGTGTTTGATTTTTGAATTGGAAGGTTAGTTTTATTGTACTGCCAATGCGAAGAAAATGACGATTAAAATGGTCCTACACAGTACATTGGGTTATACACACACTACAGTACACTACCCCACTAAACTAAGAGGTTGGTGGGGACCCTGGAGACACCTATCACACACACACACACACACGTGGTCGAGGCTCACCAATCCTTGCGCACTTGCAGGTCTGGCTGACCTGTTCTCTCATGTAGGGTTCGTTGGTTTCGCTGGAAGCCCCTCTCCTTTCTGGAGAGCTCGGGTGGCGGAGGAATCAGCCCAAAAGTCAGCGCTCAGTTGCACGAGTGAGGAATCCGAGAGATAAAAGAGGAAAAAGGCGGTTTCGGGCTTCCACTTTTATATCCCTCTCTTCCAATAGTTTTTAACATTAACAAGGTTACTTCAATGTTTGTTTAAAAGTTCTTTCAAAGCCTCTTAAAAGTCCTTGATGGGTTTCGATGGCCCCTCATCTTGCTGCAGTTGCCTCTCTCGATGGTCTATTGTTTTTCAAATTAATGCTGATTGTTGATCACCTGATCTACAGGGCTCCTTTTGTATCCAACGTCCTAGGTGATGATCGGTTTTGCTTTAAAACAAATACATGGCCGCACCATGTCTGGAGATGTGATTCACTGGGTGGTGGCTGTTTAATTCAACCTTGTTTTTTTCCCACATTCCACTGTGTTTTGTTGATTTGTTTGGTGACCTTTCAACTGCACCTTCCATCTTAGAATTTTGGTCAATGGACAATTTTTGCAGACTCAGGGAAATGGTGGAATTCACTGATTTCTACATTATTTACAAGTCATCTTTGTGCAACCCCTCAGTGCCTGTCTAGTGTGCTTGTTTACCTATACTATTGTATACTATTGTTCCTATGAGATGGTTTCCCAATGGCTGCAGCTTGGGAGATGGAACGCTTATAAACTTCCACCGAGAGCACTTGAGATGGCCTTGATGGGTGATCTCGAGAAGCTCTAGCAGTTGATGAGCCAGTTGATGATGGCTGGAACTTTGCTTCAGCCCGGAGAAGTCTGGCTGTAGTGGTTGCCTGGCATCAGCATGAGTATTGGTTGAGAGGCTGGTCGGAGAGCAGGCATGCTGTCATCCTGAGAATAAATATACCAGCATGACTATAAGGTTGGTCGACAAACAAGAGACAAAGGCTTAGGGTTATTGGATGTTGCTCGGATTGGAGAAGGATTGCATGTGGTGTGCCCCAGGGGTCAGTGCTGGGTCTACTTTTTTCTCGCTCTCTCCTCTCTCTCTCTCTATCTCTATCTCTCTATGACTCTGTCTCAGATTATTGACTTAGATTATGAGATAAAATCTAAGGATTAAGGCTTGAAGCCACAACCTTCTGACTCAGAGGTGAAAATGCCTCCACTGAGCCAAGGCTGACGCCTAAAAAATTGTATTGCCTCGATTTCCTCTCTACCAATCACTGATTTGTCTGATATTGACTCAACAATGGTGAAAGAATGACAAAATATGGCCAAGTCAGCATGTGTGACTTGGAGGGGAAGCTGGAGCTAATGGTGTTTCCACAACATTTCTGCTCTTGTGATTTTCAGTGATAGAGGGAGTAACCTCAGTAAGTTACTGCTGTGCATCCTGTAGATCATCCATACTGCAGCCACAGGTGGTGGAAGGGGAATCCAGTGGCAGGGACAGTGATCAAACAAAGTGCTTTGTGCTGGATGGTGTTGAGCTTCTTGAGTATTGTTGTGACTGCATCCATCTAGGGGAATCATCACTTGATTCCCTACTTGAGCCTTGTAGATGATGGAGAGGCTTTGAAGGGTCAGCAAGCAAGGCAAGCGGAAAAAAATGCACTAAAGCCAAAACAAGTAAAAAAAAGAAAACAAATCATAGAATCATACAGCACAGAAGGGGGCCATTATTCCCACGGTGCCTCTTTGAAAGAGCTATCTAATTAGTCCCACTCCCTTGCTCCTTCCCCATAGCCCTGCAATTTTTTCCTTTTCAAGTACATATCCAATTCACTTTTGAAAGCTACTACTGAATCTTCTCCCACCACTCTTTCAGGCAGTGCATTCCAGATCATTACAACTCGCTGTGTAAAAAAATGTCTCCTCATCTCCCCTCTGGTTCTTTATCCAATTATTTTAAATCTATGTCCTCTGGTTACTGACCCCCTGCTAGTGGAAAAAGTTTGTCATTATTTACTCTATCAAAACCCTTCATAATTTTGAACACCTCTATTAAATCACCCCTTAACCTTCTTTGCTCTGAGGAGAACAATCCCAGCTTCTCGAATCTCTCCACATAACTGAAGTCCTTCATCCCCTGTACCATTCTAGTAAATCTCCTCTGCACCCTTTCCAAAGCCTTGACATCCTTCCTAAAGTGCGCTCTCAGAATTGAACACAGTATGCCATCTGAGGCCTAACCAGTGATTTATAAAGGGTTGGCATAACTTCCTTGCTTTTATACTCTATGCCTCTATTTATAGGATCCCCTATGCTTTTTTAACAACCTTATCAACTTGTCCTGCCACCTTCAAAGATTTGAGTATGTGAATCCCCAGGTCTCTCTGTTCCTGCAAGCCCTTCTTTTTTCATTCATTCATGGGCGTCGCTGGCAAGGCCATCATTTATTGCCCATTCCTAATTGCCCTTGAGAAGGTGGTGGTGAGCTGCCTTCTTGAACCGCTGCAGTCCATGTGGTGAAGGTTCTCCCACAGTGCTGTTAGGTAGGGAGTTCCAAGATTTTGACCCAGCGACGATGAAGGAACTGCGATATATTTTCAAGTCGGGATGGTGTGTGACTTGGAGGTGAACGTGCAGGTGGTGTTGTTCCCATTTGCCTGCTGCCCTTGTCCTTCTAGGTGGTAGAGGTCGCAGGTTTAGGAAGTGCTGTTGAAGAAGCCTTGGCGAGTTGCTGCAGTGCATCTTCAAAATTGTGCTCTTTAATTTATTTTGCCTTTCCTCATTCTTCCTTCCAAAATGCATCACTTCACACTTCTCTGTATTAAATTTCATCTGCCATGCATCTGCCCATTTCACCATGTAAGAATATAGATATATTTTTACATCATTCAAATACAGAACAGTTAATGTAGGCAGAATTGCTTTAAACTGTGTGCTCACAAATCCTAGTTTTTCCCCTCAATGACACATAACTTTGAAGAAGGCTGAATTTCATGGCCGAAGACATCGTACTCGATAAGGATAGGCACATATAGATTATTAAATAAACAAGCTTTTTGGCATTAATGATATAATACGGAGCTAAAATGGTTGTTTGGTTAAAAAATCTCGTGGGAAAATTTCAATAGGGCACATTGCATGGCACCACGCATGTGGATGCAGTGCCGAAAGAAGTTCAATGATTTGACACAAGTGGTCAAGGTGAATGAATGCAAGTGTCAATTGGCACATCCTACCAACTGTAGCACTGCTCAATGCATCATACCCCCCGTCACCCATCCACCAACAACCATTACCCATACATACGCAATGCTGCACTTGGCATGCTGAATCTCACCCGCACACTGTACCAGACTTGCAGGCCACACAGCCTCCACTCACAGGTCACACACACTGGCAGCTATTCAATCATGACAGGCACATCACCCACACACCTTGCAGGATACTCACTGACACACTGTCCTCTGTCTTGCAGGAGAATTGTAAACAATTTTACAACACCAAGTTATAGTCCAACAATTTTATTTTAAAATTCACAAGCTTTCAGAGGCTTCCTCCTTCCTCAGGTGAATGTCAAGAAATCCTCGAACCTCTCGCATTTATAAATCACAGAACAATACCTGGTGATTACAGAAAGTCTTTTCAACTGCCCGTTGCCAAGGCAACCAAAGTGTTCAGACAGATAGGTGTTACCTACAGAGCCACCGAATATACAAACGGCCAGAACAAAAAAAAACAGAGAGAGAGAGGCAGAAACATGGAAACATCCGGAAGGAAAAGACAGCAATTGTCCCGTTATATTAAAAATAGATACGTTTTATTCGCTGGTGGGGTTACGTGTAGCGTGACATGAACCCAAGATCCCGGTTGAGGCCGTCCTCATGGGTGCGGAACTTGGCTATCAATTTCTGCTCGACGATTTTGCGTTGTCATGTGTCTCGAAGGCCGCCTTGGAGTACGCTTACCCGAAGGTCGGTGGCTGAATGTCCTTGACTGCTGAAGTGTTCCCCGACTGGAAGGGAACCCTCCTGTCTGGCGATTGTTGCGCGGTGTCCGTTCATCCGTTGTCGCAGCGTCTGCATGGTCTCGCCAATGTACCATGCTTTGGGGCATCCTTTCCTGCAACGTATGAGGTAGACAACGTTGGCCGAGTCACAGGAGTATGAACCATGCACCTGGTGGGTGGTGTCCTCTCATGTGATGGTGGTATCTGTGTCGATGATCTGGCATGTCTTGCAGAGGTTACCGTGGCAGGGTTGTGTGGTGTCGTGAACGCTGTTCTCCTGAAAGCTGGGTAATTTGCTGCGAACGATGGTCTTTTTGAGGTTGGGTGGCTGTTTAAAGGCGAGTAGTGGAGGTGTGGGGATGGCCATAGCGAGGTGTTCGTCGTCATTGATGACATGTTGAAGGCTGCGGAGAACATGGCGTAGTTTCTCCGCTCCGGGGAAGTACTGGATGACGAAGGGTACTCTGTTGGTTGCGTTCCGTGTTAGTCTTCTGAGGAGGTCTATGCGATTTTTCGCTGTGGCCCGTCGGAACTGTCGATCGATGAGTCGAGCGTCATATCCCGTTCTTACTAGGGCGTCTTTCAGCGTCTGTAGGTGTCCATCGCGTTCCTCCTCGTCTGAGCAGACCCTGTGTATTCGCAGGGCCTGTCCATAGGGGATGGCCTCTTTGACGTGGTTAGGGTGGAAGCTGGAAAAGTGGAGCATTGTGAAGTTGTCCGTGGGCTTGCGGTAGAGTGAGGTGCTGAGGTGCCCGTCTTTGATGGAGATTCGTGTGTCCAAGAAAGAAACTGATTCTGAGGAGTAGTCCATGGTGAGCTTGATGGTGGGATGGAACTTGTTGATGTTATCGTGTAGTCTCTTTAGTGATTCTTCGCCGTGGGTCCATAGAAAGAAAATGTCGTCGATGTATCTGGTGTATAGCGTTGGTTGGAGGTCCTGTGCAGTGAAGAAGTCCTGCTCGAACTTGTGCATGAAAATGTTGGCGTATTGGGGTGCGAATTTGGTCCCCATGGCTGTTCCGTGTGTTGTTGGCGTATTGGGGTGCGAATTTGGTCCCCGTGGCTGTTCCGTGTGTTTTGCTTGGAGCCCATCCTTTCCCACATGGAACGGGTGGCCACCTCAATCAGTGCACCTGTGGAACCCACCATGATGCAGTGTCTGATGACTGATGTCACAGCTTCCATTGCAGCACAAACCGATGTCATCCAGGGTCTGCAAGCTACGGTTGCTGCTCAGACTGCTGCATTGGAAGCTCAGACTGCTGCTATCGTGGCTCTGGGGACCTCTGTGGAAGGGGGCTTCGAGGGCATCACAACATTCCAGCAATCCGTTCTCCAGCGATCACCAGGATTGCTGAGGCGCCGCCTCGGGAGGGTGGCAGTGGTGCCATGGCAGTCGGACCTGCTGTCCTGTCTCAGGATGACAGCCTTCCTGCTCCCACCCCTGCCACTCTGCCAATGTCCTTGTTGTTGCCTATCGGCCAGCCAGGCCAGACTGCTGCAGCCCATGCTGAGATGATGCGGTCTGAAGCCAGGCCCTCCCGGCCCAGAACTGCTCCAAGTCATCTGCATGCTCCTCCATTGAAGAAAGCCTCCCACCACCCATGCTCCAGCCACTGGAGAAGCACCTCATAGGAGCACTAGGAAAGGTAAAGGCACATGAACAACAGGCACTAAGGGAATGCACAAGGGTGAATAGTTCTATTCTTTTGCATAATTTCATTTATTCATTGATAAATGTGACTTTGATTTTGCATTTGATGGTGGTTTTTATTTGTGCGATGAGCTGAGAGGGACACCAATGTGCAATCAGATGGAGGGCAATATGATTGTCTTGAGGGAGCAGAAAGGTGGAGAGCGTAGGACTGTTGGTGAGTTGGGGGATGTAGTTGACGTTATTAAAAGCGTACACGAATCAGGCGAGCATGCAGATCCCTTGCAGACAAGGCGTGTGGTCCTTGTTGCACCCTTGCGTCATCCTCCACTTCCTCTTCCGGCTCCTCCCCCTCCCCCTCCTCCTCATCAGCCTCTTCCTCCTCCTCCTCAGCCTCTTCCTCCTCAACCTCCTCCTCCTCCACCTCTGGCTCAGGGTTTTCTCCGATCATTGGTGGCAAAGGCTGGTCACTCATGATGGTGAGGTTGTGCATCATGCAGCAGACCACCACAAATCTGCCCACCCGCTCAGGGGAGTACTGGAAGGCTCTTCCAGACCGGTCCAGGCAGTGGAAACGTTGTTTGAGGAGGCCTATGGTGTGCTCCTCGATGTTGCGTGTGGCAGTATGGCTTTCATTATAGGCCTGCTGTGCATGTGTTTGTGGGTTCCTGGCCAGAGTCATGAGCCACAGCGTGAGGGGATAGCCCTTGTTGCCCAGTAGCCAGCCTTTGACCTGCCGAGCTGGGTGAAAGATAGCTGACATGTTGGACTGCCACATAATAAGGGCGTCATGACTGCTCCCAGGGTAGCGGGCATCGACCTCCATGATCCGATGCGTGTGGTCGCACACCAGCTGCACGCCGAGGGAGTGGAAGCCCTTTCGGTTGGTGAAGACGGCCGAGTTGATATGCGGGACATGCAGGGCAATGTGCGTGCAGTCAATGGCACCCTGCACCATGGGGAAGTCAGCACTGCGAGCGAACCCCCGTGCTCACTCGTTCTGCTTGTCTCTGTGGAGAGGGAAGGTGATGAACCTGTTCCTCACCTCGTACAGTGCGTCTGTGACCTCCCTTATGCAGCAGTGCACTGCATACTGTGAGATGTTGCACATGTCGCCAGCAGAGGCCTGAAATGCTCCTGAGCTGCAGAAGTTTAGCGCCATGGTGACCTTCACAGCCACAGCCAATGCTGTCCTTGCCCTGCTCTGAGGCTGTAGTTGTAGCCGCACCAGTTGACAGATCTCAGTCACGGCTTCCTTGGTGAACCTCAGGCGTCAGATGCAATCCTCCTCGGTCACGTTGAGGTAAGAGAATTGGTCCTGGAAGGCCCTCATTGGATACGGCCTCCTGCTCACTGCCCTGCGCCTCCTCATCCTCCCTCTCCTCGCAGCTTGTCCTGCTGTGCATGGCCTCTCTGCATGTTCCCAGTCATGCTCAATGCCCAGTGTGAACCCTAGCAGACCACCTATGGTTCCCAGGAATGTTGCTCAACCACGGTTGTAACTTTCCGAACCATAAGGCAGTACCTGCCAAACCACTCTCAAATGTACTGAAGCAACTCTCAGTAAGTATAGGGAGCTTCAAAAAACACTTCCTATTCCACCAGCAGCCAGAAGCAATAATCCAGCAACTAACCTGTCAATCCGGCATGGTCCCTTTAAATAGCGCTGGTGGGGGGCTCTCTAGGCTGTTTAAGACACGTTCAGGTGTGCATGGTTAAGACTGTGCATTGAGTTGAGCGTTTAGGACCAAAATGGTGTCTATCACTGTAAATCAGCATTGCACACTGATTGCACGCATTTTCTCCCTACTTTACATGCTTCTGGCGTTCGGTATTTGCGTACGCGCTAACTCTTATACCAAGATGGCATCCAGCGCACGTCACTGTGTGAGAATCCCTACGTGGTCAGTTTTCAGTAAAATATTAAGATGCCTACGTGGCAAAGAAGCAGAATGCAAAATGGTTAGAAAGGGTTAATTAGTTAGTGACTGAGATTGGTACAGGTGGCCTGGCCTCCTGCTGGGCCATATGTTTGCGTAGTCAGCAGGTTTGCATTGTCTTATCAATGTAGAGTCTTTGATGTGATTCAAGGACTGGTCTGAATGTCTCCATGTTTATGGCAGATCAATATAGGTAACGAGCTTAGCCAAAGTTGAAAGAACATTCCAGGTTGGAAGGTGAGGAAGTATCCCCTTTGATGTCTAACAGCAGCATGATCAGCACATGGACGATTTATGATTGGCCGGCAATAATGTAACCTCGCATGGCAACCTATGCCCGGCTTATGATTGGTGTTGACCCTCGTTAAGTATGTTCCAACCCCTATTCATCTGTATAAAAACGTGTGGATTTCTGTATGTTTTTGTTCTTGCTCTGCCAGCATAGAGGGACTCCATCAGGAGTCCAAATCAATGCTGCAGACTAAGAACCCTGCTATTAAAGTTGTGATGAACTTTAAAATGTATTCGACTTCAGTTTTTACTGAACCAGACTGAGGGGAAAGAATCCGGATCGTCATGTGCAGCCAAGACGCCATCTTGGATGTTCAAGAGGCCGCATAGCGCTGAAGCAACAGGCGTTACACAGCACAATTTAGTGCCCATAGGATTTTAAAAGACAGGCTTTTTATCACAGCAAGGGGGGAGTGTGGAGAAGGAAATGATTGTGGTATAAATAAGAGAGTAGGTTCATTTTACTATAGGGATTGCAAGATATAAGTCAAAGGCTTGTACAACAAAGACTTTGGCCCTGATATTTACTGCGAGGTTCGGAGGTTGAGGGGGAGCACGGGACGCGGGAGAAACACAGCAAGGACGGGGACACAGAGGTCCTGCTGAATTTAACAGCAGGACCTTCGTGTTGGCCGG
Source organism: Heptranchias perlo (assembly GCF_035084215.1). Lineage (NCBI taxonomy): Eukaryota > Metazoa > Chordata > Chondrichthyes > Hexanchiformes > Hexanchidae > Heptranchias > Heptranchias perlo. The sequence goes on from NC_090327.1 coordinate 109,939,040, forward strand.
CGGACAGGCCGGAAAACCAGTGGCAAGAGACCGCAGCCAGGACTCTTGGGGCTGGACCACGACAATCGTGAGGGGAGCAGGCTGCAGATCGGGGCTTCGGTGAGGGAAGGTTGTCAATCGAGGGAGGGAGGAGCTAGAGATCGGGGCTTGGGGAGGGGAGGTCGCTGATCATGGCATGGGGGAGAGAGAGGCCGTGATCGGCAGGGGGGAGACCGAAGGCTTTTTTAAGGATCCAGAGGGAGCACTCCTGATCCTCCTGGCCCACAAAGAGTGCTGTAAAAGATACTTACCTTCTTGAGCCGGCAGCTCTCGCCTACTTTTCGCTGCCGGGTTTCCCGAGTCTTGGGAAACTTGCGCGGCAACTGTTAAATTTAAATCAGGCTCCCAATTGCACCGTGGGTACCTGAGTTGAATATATTAATGAAGTGTCCCACCACTCGCATGGCACAAAACCCACCGCCGTAAAAATGGCAACGAGCGCGTACACGGCGGGTTGGGGACACGTTCCCCGTTTTTAAACTTTTAAATCCATCCTGACCCTTTCCCACCCGTCGTGTGAGAGGTTAATATTGAGGCCTATAATTCGGGAGGAGCTAAGATAGTAAGCTAAGGTACAATGTAACAGGCTGTATGCAACCCCCCCACCCCCCCCCCCCCCCCCCCATCATTGTCTAGCAATCTGTTAAATGATCTAAGGGTCATAAAACACCCAATAAAGTTGAACCCAGCAAGAACGGGACAACGAAAGAAAATGGCATAAAGACAGATACGAAGCAAAGCTCTTTAGGAACTTTGACTACCTTCAAGGCAAGGTAACATAAACAGGCTTTGGTTAAGCTGCATTCACGATTCCCGCAAAGTTCATTACACGTGAGTTTTAAATATAGGGCTGCGTGTACTGCTCCATATGTAGTCTTAAGATTAATGTTTTGAAACAATAATAAATTAAGTTAATTGTCAGACATATTACTGTCTCTAGCTTTTCGAATCTGTTAAGAAAGGATTTATCCAACATACCGGTCTGTCTATGTCCTCCTGAAGTCTGCTCCTAGCCTCCTCACTGTTTACTACATTTCTAAATTTTGTGTCATTTGCAAACTTTGTAATTATACCTTCTGTACCCAAGTCCAGGTCATTAATATATATCAAAAAGCGCAGTGGTCCTAATACTGACCCCTGGGAAACACCAGTGTATAATTCCCTCCAGTCTGAAAAACAACCATTATCCACAACTCTCTGCTTTCTATCTCTTAGACAATTTCATATCCACACTGCCACTGTCCCTTTAATCCCATGGGCTTCAATTTTGCGAACAAGTCTATTAAATGGCACTTTATTAAACGCCTTTTGAAAGTTCATATACCCAACATCAACCATATTATTATCATAAACCCTTTCCGTTACTTCATCAAAGAACTCAAACAAGTTAATCAAATATGATTTGCCTTTAACAAACCTGTGCTGACTTTCATTTATTAACCCATATTTTTCCAAGTGCCAATTAGTTTTTGCCCCGGATTATTGTCTCTAAAAGTTTCCCCATCACCAATGTTAGGCTCACTGGGTTTATCTCTCTTCCCCTGTTTTGATCAGGGGTGTAACATTTGCAGCCCTCCAGTCCTTTGGCACCACTCCCATATATAAGGAGGATTGGAAGATTGTGGCCAGAGCCTTCCCAATTTCTACCCTTACTTCCCTCAGCAACCTAGGATGTATCCCATCTGGACTGGGTGACTGTTCTACTTGGAGCGTTGCCAACCTTTTAGGTGGCACCTCTTTATCTATTTTCATCCTAGCTAATTTCTCTACCCCCTCCTCCTTTACTGTGTCATTGGCAGCACCCTCTTCTTTTGTGAAGACAGATGCAAAGTATTCATTTAGTACCTCAGCCATTCACTCTGCCTCCAAAAGAAGATTTTCTTTTTGGTCCCTAATCGGCCCCACCCTTCCTTTGACTATCCCTTTACACTTTATATGTTTGTAAAATACTTTAGTGTTCCCTTTTATATTACCCACTAATCTTTTCTCATACACTCTCTCTTTGTCCCTTTTATTTCCTTTTTCAGTTCTCCTCTGCACTTTCAGTATTTTGCTTGTTGCTTTACTCTATTTGAACCTGGCATTTATCATAAACCTCTGTTTTCTGTTTCATTTTAATCTCTATATCTTTAGTCATCCAGGGATCTCCAGCTTTGGATGTCCTTCCTTTCCCCCTCCTAGCAATATGTTTAGTCTGTACCCGAACTATCTCCTCCTTGAAGGCCTCCCATTGCTCATTTACTGTTTTACCTGCCAATCTTTGTTTCCACTCCACCTGGGCCAGATCACTTGTCAACTCAATGAAATTAGTCCTCTTACAGTTGAGTGTATTCACCTTTGATGGTTGCTTGTCCTTTTCCATGACTATTCTAAACCCAGTGAAAGTGTGATCACTGTTTCCCAAATGCTCTCCCATTGAAACATGCTCCACTTGCTCCATTTCATTCTCCAGAACTAGATCCAGCACTGCTTCTCTCCTCGTTGGGCTGGAAACATAATGTTCTAGAAAGTTCTCCTGTACACATTTCAGGAATTCCTCCCCCTCCTTACCATTTACACTTTGTTTCCCAGTCTATACCAGGGTAATTGAAGTCTCCCATTATCATCACACTCCTGTTTTTACCTCTTTCTGAAATTTGTTTGAAGCTTTGGTCCTCCATCCCTTTCCCATTATTTGGAGCTCTATAGTATACATTCAGCAGTACAACAGCTCCTTTTCTGCTCCTTAACTCTAACCAAATAGATTATGTCTTTGAACCCTCAAGGACATCATCTTTTCCATGGCTGTAACAGTATCTTTGATCAATGCTCCTTTTTTTCTTTCCTCATTTCTCCTGAATGCATTGTAGCCAGCAATATTAAATTCCCATTCCTGCCCTTGTTTGAGCCAGGTCTCTATTATTGCCACTATATCATTTATTGATTTACATATTACACCCATCTAATAGATTGAACAGGTATTTGAGAGGAGAGGCTGAAATGGGTCTTTACCATTTTCTCTTCAGTCATTCTATACTCTTCGCTAGCTGCTCTTCCATATCAGATCCTTGGTGATGTGAAGATTTTTAGCTCTTTTGAATATTGAGGCCCTGGAACTGAGCCATTAGATGAGTCAGTAAATGAGTTAATCATTTGGGATATTTCATTATCTGGTTTAATTGGAATGAATTTGTATCTTGGTAGCTTTATGTAAGAACGGCATCTGTTCTTTTATATATTCAGTGCTACACTTCATTACCGCTGTGCTATTTTGCTTTCTTGAAAACCCTGAAAATGAATCATTGCAAACAATTAAAAAGAAAAGACTGACATAAAAGGAACTCCAATACTCTGATGGAGGGTCTCCCCTACCAAAAACATGAACCAGCATTTCCTGTTTTGATTAAAGAGAAAAATCTAGAGGACTCCCACGCTGGTTAAGGCACCAAAGAGCAGAGCCAATTGGTCTCAGGTTTGATTCATGGGGGTAGATCTTGATTTTGTGCAATACTGTAAAACAGGTGACAGTGAGTCGGCAGCCCGTTTTACAACTTTCCCAATTTTTATTTCCATTGTGGAAATCAAAATCGGGAGAGATGTAAAACGGACTGCTGATTCACTATTATCCATTTTATACTATGGCACAAAGTCAAAATCTACCCTATGATCTGTGCTGCATTGGAGGTAGAGGCCCTAAATTTGCCCCAAACCTCTCTAGGTTACAGAGAGGCATGTTATCCAGATTGCAATCCAGTAATGCCCGGTGGAGGTGCTTGTATATGGGCATTGGGTGATGACAGGATTGAGTTTAGCTGTGATGCCCTCTGGGATTGAATTACCTGCCAATACTTACTATCTAGTCTCAGGCATTAAAATGGCCCCTCCAACAAGATACCAGAGGACAATCAGTAACTGTAGAAGCATATTTTAGCAAGAGGTCAATGGCCTAGGGTGTGGAGGAGAGAAAATTGGCTCAATAAAAGGAAGGAACATGACCTTCCTATAGTGTTATCAGAGAAATTCACTGACGCTCTTTGGAGCTGAAAAAGTCCTTTAATATTACACAGAAATTCAGTGTCCAATCATGGCATAAGATTAAATCTCCAGGATTCCAACTCAGGTGGGAGGCGGTCCATCCAAACTTTGAAGTTTTCTGGGACATTCTTTCAGAGGACAATGAATGTTGTTGTGCAGCTCAGAACTATTGGTATATGAGGCATAAAGAATTTGCATTTATATAGCACCTTTCATGACCTCAGGATGTCCCAAAGCACTTTACAGCCAATAAAGTACTTTCTGAAATGTAGTCACTGTTGTAATGTAGGAAACGCGGCAGCCAATTTGAGCACAAGCAGCAATGAAATTAATGAACAAATGACTTTTTTTGGTATTGGTTGAAGGATAAATGATAAATGTTGGTCAGGGCACTGGGATGACTTCCCTGCTTGTCTTCCAATAATGCCATGGATTCTTTTACGTCAACCTGAGAGGGCAGAAGGGGCCTCATCCAACGGATGGCTCCTCTGACTATGCAACATTCCCTCAATGCTGCACTGAAGTGCCAGCTGAAATTATCTGCTCAAGTCTCAGGAATCGCAGGATTCTTTTGAGGAACTGGTTTCAAGTAAGGACATTATTTAAAGACCAAGGCAGGATGACCCATCAGTTCCTTACATTAACTAGCTGTGCAAAGTATGCATAGTACAAAGTCTTTCTCTCCTTCACACTGTCTTGCATCTTTTGAATGCTTACCATGCATTGCAATTCTGTAACTTAGACCTGTACTATTCCTTTAGTGACATCTGTAAAGTGTTTCACCCCCCAAAAAATCCATCAACCTGACTGTAGCTGCATGCTGTAGATATATGTGATCACATCCACTGAGGCTGCAGGATGGTATTTCACTCATGTCCTTTTCTCAAATTTTCTCTGTTGAACCAGGCAGATCCCATAGCTGTGGATATGACAAAGCCAGTAGATGGGTCATCTCATGGTCAGATCAAGGAGGTAGAGGGTTACCTCACTCCCTCACACCCAAGAGACCCCAGCTAACACACAGCAACCAAACACGTGTCTTACCCCTGCCACAAGTGGACCACCTAGAAGGAGCAGTATGTTATGGTCTGGAGCACACAAATCATAGTCATCAAGGGGAATCAACTGGATGCTAAACACTAGGCACACACCCACACACACACACACACACACACACATCACTTTTAGGGCATTAACATTCGCTTGAATTGAAGTTGCATTGGCCTTGAAAATCCAGGGGACATCCCACTGTACCTTCGACGAGAGACTGACAGAGCCCAGTTGTACTGAGTCTCCACCTGTCCCTTACAAGGTTAAAGTAATCAAGGGGAACATAGGAACAGTAGTAGGTCAGTCAGCCCCTCGAGCCTGTTCCATCATTCAATGGGATTATGGTTGATCTACATCTTACCTCCATTTTCCCGCCTTGGTTCCGTAACACTTAGTACCCTTGCCTAAAATAAATCTATCAGTCTCAGTTTTGGGGGAGAGAGTTCCAGATTTCTACTACCCTTTGTATGAAGAAGTACTTCCTGATATCACCTCTGAACTGCCTAGCCCCAATTTTAAGGTTATGCTCCCGTGTTCTGGACTCTCCCACCAGAGGAAATAGTTTCTCTCTATCTACTCTATCAATTCCTTTAATCATCTTAAACACCACAACTAGATCACCCCTTAATCTTCTATACTCAAGGGATACAAGCAACCTGTTCTCATTGTTTAACTCTTTTAGCCCCAGTAACATTCTGGTGAATCTGCGCTGCACCCCCTCCCGGGCAAATATATCTTTCCTGAGGTGCAGTGCCCAGAACTGAACACAGTACCCCAGATGGATACTAACCAGAGCTTTATATAACTTCCACCCCTTTGTATTCCAGCCCCCTTGAGATAAAAGCCAACATTCCATTATCCTTTTAAATTATTTTTTGTACCTGTCCACTATCTTTTATTGATTTCTATACTTGGATCCCTAAATCTCTTTCATCCTAGCTTCTCGCCATTTAGAAAATACTCTGATCTATCTTTCTTGGGTCCAAAGTGGATGACCTTACACTTCCCCACATTGAACTCCATCTGCCACAGTTTTGCCCACTCATTTAATCTATGTAAGTCGCTTTGCAACTTTCTGCTCCCATCGACATTATTAACTGTACCACCTAACTTAGTGTCATCAGCAAACTTGGATATACGGCTCTCTATTTCTTTGTCTAAGTCATTTATAAATATAGTGAAAAGCTGAGGCACCAGTACAGATCCTTAGGGGACACAACTATTCACATCCTACCAATTTGAGTACATACCCATTATTCCTACTCTTTGTCTCCTACCTCCTAATCAATAGGTTGTCTCCAATTCCATGCGCTCTCATTTTTGTTAACAGTTTCTTATGTGGAACAGAACCAGGGGTTGGGAATTACCTACATTGGGATTTTCCGCTTAGTTGGCTCATTCAGGTCTCGGTGTAGTACTGGCGGCCGATACTCTGATGAAATGAACATTCTGATAGGCGGTAGTGGGCCCTACCATGGTGTCCATGCCTGGGAAGTGACCTAGACTCTTGAAGAATGAACAGATATTACACATGGGGCCGATGAAAGTCTGGATGGGATCTGGGGTGGAGTCTGGGAAACCGCTGTTCCCTCAGAGGCAGCCAGGAATTGTATTTTCTGGCTGTGAGGTGCAGGCAGGTTCCAGGATGTACCTGGACCAGTGCTTGTGCCCACTTGCCCCATGCATATTAGGTACCCTCGCAAAGACCCTGATCGGGACAGTGCTGATCTCAGGACATGCCAAAGTGCTTTACAACCAATGAAGTACTTTTGAAGTGTAGTCACTGTTGTAATGTAGGAAACATGGCAGATATTTGCAACAGCAATGAAATAAATGACGAAATAATCTGTTTTAGGTGTTGGTAGAGGAATAACTGTTGGCCATGACACTGGGAGAACTCCCCTGCTCTTCTTTGAATTGTGCCGTGGGATCTTTTACATCCACTTGACAGAGTAGAAGGGGTCTCGGTTTAACGCCTCCGCCAAAAGACCGCAGCTCCGACTGTGCAGCACTCCCTCAGTACTGCACTGGAATCTCAACCTAGATTATGTGCTCAAGTCTCTGGAGTTGGACTTAAATTTACAACCTACTTACTTATGTTAGTGTTCTTCCAAATCCATTGCAATTATACTGCTATTTCCTTAGTCATAGCTGTTTTTCTTCAGCCAGTGCTGCTTCCTCATGAATTGAACAGAAGGGTAGTATCTGTAATTTATTGTTCTTTCCAACTGCTTTCACAAACTGGAGTGGTCAGAGCTGAGTTTTCTGTTTGCTTTTCCCTTTGGAGATGTTTATCTTTTTGAATGATTGAAGGGCTGTTTGAGTATTAATTTAAAGGATGGATGAGGGTACACTACAGATCAGGGATACAGAGCTTTTACGGTACATGTCACGGAAATCCAATGTATAATTTTCTATGTTTATGATGAACCGTGGATTAGTGTTTTCTGCAGTCATATCCTCCTGTATTTTGTAATTTTTTTAAGTTGTTTAGGTGTAATCCATTTTGCTGCAGGTGTGCACTGTCAATAAAAGATATGAATTTTGCATTTTTTTTGTGTTAAAAGTTTTCTTTCAGTGTACCAGCATGGTTGGGAGGGGGTGTCAAAGGCCATCAAAAGAGTAAGTCCAGTTGTGGCTTTCAAAGAGCCAAATTCAGTGTGTAACATGGCAGGAAACAGGATTTTGAATAGAAATACATGGATTGCTGTGGCATCCCATCATAAGAAACCATTTAGTTCTAAGCTAGTGCCACAATATCCAGATTCCATTGTAGTACAAGGCTTGTCAAGTGTATAATTGAACCTTCCTGTCATAGCACAAGTTAGAGAACTAAATGGTTCTTTGCTGACAGGGTGCCAGAATTTAGCATCTCGCCTAACTAGGCCATTGATAACAGTTGTCAAGAGTAGATCAGTTCTTAATGGTTTTCCACTGACATATTTCACAGTGAAAATTGAAGCATTTGAATTCAGAGATACTAATATTTAGAAAACAGTCAATCTCTGTTGCTTTCATCTGTCTACTGAACTAACTGAGCTAACTTCTGTCCTGCATTTGAGAAAGTTACGGAAAGTGCCTCGAGGCCCTGCATAAGTGGGTAAATACTTTACATGCCATGGCAGAGCCAAACAAACCAGAAAGGTCTGATATAAAATAGAAAGGTCTGATATGCACAGGATGACTGTCAGCTTCTGAAAGAGAAAGATAGATCAATATGCTCTTCATCAGAACATCAGGAAGACCTAATCCCCAGTTTGCAGTAGGTTAGCCAAATTCAGTCAATTTGGCAATAGTGAAGGGTGGCAGACCACAACAGTGTAAAACAGGAAAACAAGTTTTTTGAAAAAAAGAAAAGTAAAGCTTATTCCATCTTGTTTTGTACCATTTTACAAAATAACATTACTAAACAAAGCTCATTAATTCAGTAAATGATTTAATTTAGAAAAATGCAAGCATTGCCATAATTGTATTACAGTTCCATTATGAGCTTGCCTGAGTTGCTTTTTATTTAGTTATATAAATTGCTTTACTTATCTGTAGCAAATAAAAGCTACATAGCTTGATAGTTGGAAAGCATAAAGAAGCTGGGAATGTAGCCAGGAAAATTTGAGACCATTGGAAAAGTTGGGATCAGAGCTGGAAAAATAACAAAAGCATCAATCGCTGTTGGAAAAAGCCGGAGCAATAGATGATTACATAGGAACAGGAGCTGAAGGCCACTTGACAAATCAAGCCTGATCCCCCATTTATCACAGCCATTTAAGGTCTGTCTTTTTAATCCCAATTGCCTACCCTTTCCCTATGCATTTTCTGAGGAGCCTCGCTGGTCAGTAGCACGGGACGTAAAATTGCGTGCTTCAACTTTAGAATGAAAAACTTTCATTTGTGAGGCAATGTTGCCATCCAGGGTGAGCCTTATTATAGCTGCAAATATCTGGAAATTGGTCCCATTCAAAATCTCGCGACTTAAGAGAAGCCTCCTCTCCAATAGCGCTGACCTCTCAAATGAAACAGGTGAATGACTTCTGGATTGGCTTTTAGGTCTTGGCTTCTTGAAATTACGTAGCACTCTTCAATTTGAAAGTTTGCTTTTTTTTGTCTCATTACCTAGCTTCATCTGTTTTGCTGTTGGCGCATTACTTTTTGTTGTTGTTTGGTCCTGACTTTTTTTTACAATGCAAGACTTTTACTTACAAATTCCATTTCCTACAACAGCCCTGCTTTCGACTGCTATCTTGCAGCAAACAGAAGTGGGCAGAATGAGAATCCCTTTGGAGCTTCCAATGGCCTTCCTAGATTTGGAAAATGAGTATCAATTTTTGAGCAGACAAGAAAGGGAGGTCAGGCTACACCACAATGATGACACATGTACCCATCCTTCCCCAGGATCCACATTTACAGATCCAGGCAGTTATATTTGGAATTTTCAGAAAAGACCTGTCGTCAACATCTCTGCTTCACAATGAAGGCTGTCATATAGCTATGCTGTCTCCTCAAGGTCAACCTAGAGACAACTTTTACCACAGGTCACCACTGCATTAAACCTTTATGTCCTTGATTTTGCTACCGGCAGCAAATGCCAAATAAGTCAATCAGCTGCCCACAGTTACATGAAACAAGTGACAGAGGACTTATTTGCAAGAAGCAAAAAGTTAATCACTTTCTTTGTGATAAGGAAGCACCAGCATGATATGGAACAAAACTTGTTCCAGGTGTTGGGGGTTCCCAAAATGCAGATGATCTGGCTCTCTAACACACCTTCAAAGAAATCTTGCATTGCAAGATACTCTGTGTGATGTTAATGTACATGCCTGTGTGGGTGTCAGTGAGAAGGGATGGTACAAGACTTGATGATGCCTTGCTTCTTCCCCTCTCTCTATTCCTTCCATGCTCAGATATGCCAGAATATCCACAGTGGCCTCTTCTAAGGGAGTCAAAAGCTTGTGATTTGTGAGCCTTGCTCCCTTGAATTTTATACCATCATGAGGTGCAAGAAGAAAAATAGTCTTGAGATGCTGTAAGTTAAAGGTGCACGTGCAGAGTGACAGATATATGCTCAACCTGAAGGCCATCCTATGTCAGTGAGTGACCATGTTGTATGCAGCCAGGTTGTGTTATATGCTTCAATATGTGAAGCCCAGAGAAGATGTAAGTATATCAAGGTTTTCAATTGTGTGTTTCACCTTGACTGTGTGTCCCGCTTTGGTATAGGTATGCATGAGGTGCAATGACAGAGCTGTAAGGTTGTTCAAGGGCTTGCAGTAAATGTGAAACAAGTTGACAGGTAGCATTATATGGCTTGGAATTTTAGGCTATCTACCTGGTACACGGTATTGTTTACTGACTTTGCCAGATTCCTTAGTGTGCGGTCTTCTGTATTTGTTTCCAATTTTACAGACTGCACACAATACTAAACCTGGCCATCACTTGCTACTGGCCATGGTGCACTGCCATCCTCTGGGGAGGGTGCTCTCGAGTTCCAAGCAGATTAATCTTCCTCACATCCATCTCTACTTTGCTAACCATCAAACAAAGGCAGCACTGCTCAGCCAGTTGCTCACAGACTCTATTTTGTACATCCATATTGGGTTTTCTGCACCTTCTTGGCAAAAATATATTTGAACTTTTAACAAGTATTCAACATTTAACTTTGAGCAGCAGCTCTATAAGCGCTGCATGCTTACATGATTCCCCAACTCCTCCAACATAGTCATGCTGCCTGTGCAAGGCACCAGCGACATAGGGAGCTGGAATAGTATTCATGAGCTAGACTTGTGATATCCAGCAAGCCCAATGCCTGATTGTCCCAGTGCGGTCAATGGCTTGCACAATGCATTCCTAGCAGCAGAAATTGTAATGTTAGCCCATCCCTTAAAACCCTTACTTCCCAAGAAAATACCTATCTACCTTTCAACTTTCCTTTTTGCTATCCATCAACTTCAATTGATTCTGTAACCATGGCTTGGTGGGGAAAAAGTGGAGAAAGAAAATTAGGCAATTAATCCATTTTGAGAAAACGTAAGCCATTGACAACTTTTCCTTGCGTTTTTTTGAATTGGAAAGAGTCAAAGCTTTTCCACAATGTAGGATTATCATTTTAATCCAAGATTTTATTCGCCAGGGCAAAACCCCAGTTTTGGGAAAATGGCTGCGAAAAGGACCCTGTTTAAAAAACAGTTCCCAGACAAGCTTTTGAACTAAAACCCACCCCACCCAACAGAGACAGTGCCTCACATCATCACCAGCTCCAAGTTGGCTCAGGAAACAATGAAATCCCCCGGTTGATATAATTAAGTCAATCGGTCGGGACAACAGAACCCATCTGAAAACAGTTCACACCTCATATAGTCAACAGTTCCATTGTCCTCCAATATCAGCTAGATGAGAGGCAGGAATATAATACACATTCAAACAAAGTTTTCTCTCCAGGGACCAATTGTAGCATTTTGCACCGTCTGACGAGATTAGCCAGAAAAAACAGTATAACTGTTGCAGTCTCAGGAAGGAGGGGTTGAACAGTGGAAGGGTCGAACAGGAGGAGGGAACAGTGGAGGTTGAACAGTGGATGTCAAAGGGACACCAGCCACACAGCTCTACAACATCAGAAGAGCAGAGCAGGCCGCTCTTTCTACAACCAGGACCGAAGGAAGTCGCATGCCCCAAGGAACGGGTACGGCCCCAAGGACTTCGATCGTAGAAGACACGACCCGGCAGCCAAAGTCAGCAGGATGAGCATTTCAACTACAGCCTACAGAATACTCAACTCACAGCCATGTGGAGAGTTACCTCTGCATGTCCCGACCAAACCTTAGCAGTGTAGCATTGGGAGTTAACAGCCGTGCGTAAGGGAACATGGAGGGGCTTAGTTTAAGAATTCCAAGGGGAAGTAATCTATTTGTTCTTAGTCATATAGGAACGTTAGCATTGGTTTTGCGATATTGAGATTTGCTGTACATATTAAACATACTTTTACTATTCAAAACCTGAAACCTGTGTCCATTGCATTATTCATCATCTTTCAGTGTGATTCCTAAGGGTAAGCCCAGACCTTCGACCATAAATAAGTGAGTTCGGTTGTGACCAGCAAGGCTAAACAACCCTCACACGATCGGAAACACCCTACAACAAATAGATTCAGAGCAGATCTAGCAGCTCAAAACTGGGCATCCATGAGGTACTGTGGGCCATCAGCAGCAGCAGAATTATATTCCAGCATAATCTGTAACCTCATGGCCCGTCATATTCCTCAATCTACCATTACCAACAAGCCAGGGGATCAATCCTGGTTCAATGAGGAGTGTAGAAGAGCGTGCCAGGAGCAGCACCAGGCGTACCTAAAAATGAGGTGCCAACCTGGTGAATCTACAACACAGGACTACATGAATGCTAAACAGTGGAAGCAACATGCTATAGACAGAGCTAAGCGATTTCCACAACCAACGGATCAGATCAAAGCTCTGCAGTCCTGCCACATCCAGTCGTGAATGGTGGTGGACAATTAAACAACTAACGGGAGGAGGAGGTTCTGTAAACATCCCCATCCTCAATGATGGCAGAGCCCAGCACGTGAGTGCAAAAGACAAGGCTGAAGCGTTTGCAAACATCTTCAGCCAGAAGTGCCGAGTGGATGATCCATCTTGGCCTCCTCCCGATATCCCCACCATCACAGATACCAACCTTCAGCCAATTCGATTCACTCCACATGATATCAAGAAATGGCTGAGTGCACTGGATACAGCAAAGGCTATGGACCCCGACAACATCCCAGCTGTAGTGCTGAAGACTTGTGCTCCAGAACTAGCCACACCTCTAGCCAAGCTGTTCCAGTACAGCTACAACACTGCCATCTACCCGACAATGTGGAAAATTGTCCAGGTAAGTCCTGTCTACAAAAAGCAGGACAAATCCAATCCAGCCAATTACCGCCCCATCAGTTTACTCTCAATCATCAGCAAAGTGATGGAAGGTGTCGTCGACAGTGCTATCAAGCGGCACTTACTCACCAATAACCTGCTCACCGATGCTCAGTTTGGGTTCCGCCAGGACCACTCGACTCCAAACCTCATTACAGCCTTGGTCCAAACATGGACAAAAGAGCTGACTTCCAGAGGTGAGGTGAGAGTGACTGCCCTTGACATCAAGGCAGCATTTGACTGAGTGTGGCACTAAGCAGCCCTCGTAAAATTGAAGTCAATGGGAATCAGGGGGGTCAATTCTCCAGTGGCTGGAATCATACCTAGCACAAAGGAAGATGGTAGTGATTGTTGGAGGCCAATCATCTCAGCCTGAGGACATTGTTGCAGGAGTTCCTCAGGGCAGTGTCCTAGGCCCAACCATCTTCAGCTGCTTCATCAATGACCTTCCCTCCATCATAAGGTCAGAAATGGGGATGTTCGCTGATGATTGCACAGTGTTCAGTTCCATTCGCAACCCCTCAGATAATGAAGCAGTCTGTGCCCGCATGGAGCAAGACCTGGACAACATCCAGGCTTGGGCTGATAAGTGGCAAGTAACATTTTCGCCAGACAAGTGTAAGCAAACGAACATCTCCAACAAGAGAGAGTCTACCCACCTCCCCTTGACATTCAACGGCATTACCATCACCGAATCCCCACCATCAACATCCTAGGGGTCACCATTGACCAGAAACTTAACTGGACCAGCCACATAAATACTGTGGCTACAAGAGCAGGTCAGAGGCTGGGTATTCTGTTGTGAGTGACTCACCTCCTGACTCCCCAAAGCCTTTCCACCGTCTACAAGGCACAAGTCAGGAGTATGATGGAATACTCTCCACTTGTCTGGATTAGTGCAGCTCCAACAACACTCAAGAAGCTCGACTCCAAACAGGACAAAGCAGCCTGCTTGATTGGCACCCCATCCACCACCCTAAACATTCATTCCCTTCACCACCTGCGCACTGTGGCTGCGGTGTGTACCATCCACAGAATGCACTGCAGCAACTCGCCAAGGCTTCTTCGACAGCACCTCCAGACCCGCGACCTCTACCTCTTAGAAGGATAAGGACAGCAGGCACATGGGAACAACACCACCTGCACATTCCCCTCCAAGTCACACACCATCCCGGCTTGGAAATAATTCGCTGTTCCTTCATCGTCGCTGGAACGCTGGAATCCTGGAACTCCCTACCTAACAGCACTGTGGGAGAACCTTCACCACATGGACTGCAGTGTTCAAGAAGGTGTCTCACCACCACCTTCTGAAGGTCAATTAGGGATGGACAATAAAATGCTGGCCTTGCCAGTGTCGTCCACATCCCAAGAACTAATAAAAAAAAGTATAGGCTATGCTACGGACTGCATTTTAGCCATTAATAGCTGCATCAGTTGCAGCATACCCCTTTAAACCTCATAGGCCTTGAGATTAACCCCACCCCATGACGGGCAGGAGGGGGTCGGGGGTTTAAACAGCCAAATACATGAAACGCAACCCTAACCCGGCAGCAGATATCGGGATGTCTGAGTATCCCATTGTGGAGAGGTGGGACAGTCATTAACATTTGTAAATTGGGCTCCTATTATGCGATTGGGTGCCCGATTTAGAATTAACAGCTGCTGCATGAGTTTCCCAGGCAACTCGGCAGTGAAACTGAGGAGAGATTGAACAGCACTTTATTGGGATGGTTAAAGATCAGGTGGCCTGATCTGAATAAAGGCTCAGTGCTCACAGCTGCTTTCTTAGTTCCCCATTGAACACGGTTTGGTGAGAATAGCTGGTGTGGGAGAGTCATTTGGAGAGTTTGGAGTTGTGCAGATCGAGAAGCTCATGAAGGGTGGTGCCTTGGCTGCTTTTGATTGGACTTCGGACAAGGAAGAGAATCAGTATCAGCAGCAGCAAGGGCGTATTGTGGAGGGAGCTGGATAACAGAGAGGATAGCAATAGAGGGGTCGAGGTCACTGGAGGCAGCACTCATGTAACAGGATCTACGGACAGAGGCACAGCTTCCTTGATCTGTTGTAGGAGCAGTGCTCCTGAAGGCTGAGATTGTCTCATCAGGTGGATGCAGACGTCTGTAGCAGGCATCAAGAAGACCCGCTCCCTGGTAGCCGCATATTACCAATGGCTGTGAATGTACCGCTTTCAATATTTTTGCCTCCTGCACCTTCCAGGGCGCTACAGGAGACAGAACGAGGGTGTCACAGTCGGCTGCACATAAATGCATATGGCAGGTGACGGATGGATTGTTTGCCAGGGCTGGGAGGTATGTATATTTCCCCTGTGATGAAAACAGCCAGAATGAACGGGCACTCGGATTCGAGTCTCTGGCCGGCTTCCCACAGGCACAAACGCGGCAATCAGAGCACAACCAGATCAATCAGGAACATTCGTCAACCACAAGTGATTTCATTCTATCAATGGTCAGCTGGTGTGCAACTACAAATAAAGGTTCCTGCAGGTCTGCGTCAGATTCCCTGGGAGCTGACCTGATGCTTTCATACTGCGGATGTCCAACATCCCCGATGTTCATACCTGGAACCAGCCTTAAAGGGATCGCAAGCCATTGGCATGCTCAAGATGCACTTTAGGTGCCTGGACGGGTCTGGAGGCACGCTTCAGTACTCACCAGTGAGTGTCTCCAGAATAATTGTGGTGTGCTGCATTCTGCACAACATAGCAATGCAGCAAGGACTAAAGTTCCAGGAGGAACAAGCACTCCTCATCTAATGAGGATTCCAATGGCAAGGAGGAGGACGACGATGGGACGCACAATGTGAGACCAGCCGATCACATTGCTGCTCGATAGGGATTCCCTAATAGCTCGAAGGTTCAGTTAGTCACTCACACTGGACCAAAGTAACTATCACATCCCCTGCCATCTCCCCCCAACCCCCACCCCCCCCTTACACAAGCTGTCCTGTAGCTATCCATCCACTTGTTCCATGTCTGCCAATTGGTGTCAGTCAATTCATGTCTTCATATTCAGCACCAAACAAATGAAAACCCAATTTGGCATTCACCATTCAAGAATGGGGAACACGGGAAAGTGGTGCAAAGTAACAAATTTAATATGATTTAAGAAATGAGCTGTATTAATAAATATTCAAAAACACCCATGCGCACTCCCTTGGTGAACTATAAAGCTTTTCTTTTTCTGTCTTTGATGCTTCTAAGTGGTACAACCCTTGTGTCTTCAACAGAGGTAGAGACAGGCTGCTCTGATCTCTGCTCTCTCTTTTAAGGTGCTCGTGGCCGATGACCTCTGGGTGATGGAGCCCATGTGGTCCCCGCCAATGACTGCTTCACCTGCACCTGTGCAGGGGCAGACTGGGCCAACGGGAGAGGAGGCAGCATGTTGGGTACTGGCTGAAAGGTTGGGGGGCGCGGGGGTTGTAATAAATTTGATAGCCGGGCAGTGAACGATAGAATACTGCAGCCTCGTCTTCAGCTCCTTCCAAGCCTTTATTCTCAGAGATCCCTATTACACACCCAACCCCCCTAGAAAAGCTCCCTCCTATAAATGGATACAAGAGAGTCCCCAATTGATACTCACTACCTGAATACAATTAACACTGATTGATATAAATCACATGGATAGAATTAACAGGGGCAACGGGTGAGTTGTGCAAATGCTTTGAGAGGAGTTAGCACTTTTATCTCCCTTATCACCATCCTCCCTCTCCTGAGCCAGCGGCTCATCTCTTTGTGGGAGAGCAGCTTGGAGGAGATCAGTGATGCTTTGGAAGCCCACATGTAATCTATCAGCCAACCTGTGTAAGGTGGTAGACATGTTGGTGTTCAGAGTTTGCAGGGCCACCATCTGGGCCTGCAGCAACTCATTAATGCGCCGTGATTCAAGTTCCATAGAGGAGGCCAGTCTCTCAATGGAAGATTGTATCTTTGAAAGGGCCTGCGACATCAGTCCACAAATGATCGAGCTGGATTCCTCCATCCTCTGTGACATTGTGGAGAATGCGCCTGGCAGGAATGTCAGTACCTCACACAATTGCTGCTGACCCTCTATCATTCTCCTTTCATTGATGGCGCCCCCCCCCCCCCCACCCCCTGGGTTCCACATCTCTGTCCAGCTGAGCAGAGCTTGGAGAGGTCTGTGCCATCCTACGTGGACCATCCACAGTTGTCCCTGCCACCACTCTCTGCTCGTGCTCACTCATGACGTATGATTCACCAGGTGACATCCCATCTAACTCTCTAAGAGGACCCACCGATGTGCTCACATCTGCGCTGGTGCCTGCCACACTGTATCCTGTGCTGGTGGGCCCTCAGCAAGAATAAGCTCCTCTGAGGAATCCGCATCAGCTATAGGCAGGGGCTCCTTTTCTTCATGTGATGGCCTTGGAGGAGAGAAGAGACGGATATGATTTAGTCATGGGACTGTACAAACGTTGAAATGCACATGATTAAGATGATCATATTTGATTAAATGCTGAAGTCAACTCAAGATGACTTTGTCTTGTCTGGGATGTGGGCCTGTGGAATTAATTCTGTCACCCTGCAGCAACGCACTACCGATCTCGCCATCTCCGCTGCTGAGGGAGGCAGAGATGCCGCTTGTCTCCAATGACTCCTCTTCTGCTGAGCTAAGCGCCACAATCTGTGGGGGTCCGCCTCTCATCCCCATCCTCTCCCTAGTATTCTGTGCTCTCTTCTCCTGTAACGGTGGCGTGACAGACCTATGAGTGGCTGTAACGCTGATGCTACTTACTTCTTGGGACACCTCCAGCCACGCCTTCTTTGTGGTGGCTGCAGGGTTTTTTGACCCATTGCTGGGAAAAAGGACTACCTTTCTGGCCCTTACTGCGCCCAGCAGGCCATCCAGGGGCACCTCATTAAATCTGGGCACAGCTTTTGCTCTTCTTCCTTCTATAACTGTTCATGTACTCCTTCCAAACCAATGTAGCAAACTCCAAACCTCCTACTCCATTGCATCTGTGAACTGGGCCTTTCAATAGTCGAGGCGAAGTTGCACCATGTGGGTCCGCATCAAGTCTGCACAGTGGAGATGCGAAACCTGAAAGTAAAATGGTAATGAGGCATCCCTGTTAAAATTAGACATTGCCACACGTCCCACAGTCTTGCGTGTTTGTCACTCGCTGGCGGCAACCACGCTCTGTTCCCATCTACAAGTTATTATCGGGGCCATTACATTTTAAGAGTGTGAAATACTTTTGAAGATCAGTGCCCGCTGGCCAGGCAATCAGAATATTTAGAAAGTGTAATTTGTCAACGAATGTTCTTAATTCAATTATATTTAATCTGTTTTCTGCTGTTTTCAGTATTATTTTATTTTAAGTTTTATAATGCAACTTACTGCTAAGTATCTACTATTAACATCTCTGTAAATTATAGCTGCTGCCAATAGCAGTTAAACAGTACATACTTCCATTGCAAATGTGTGAGCTGAATATTCATCTGATGAAAATGAGATTGATAAGGGTAGAGCCAACATGTTCAATTAACTGTAAAGAATACCGTTCATTATAATCATTCAGCTGCTCTAGTGACATGGCTTCAGTCATCAGCCCACATCCTATTAGCATGTCTGAATTTCAGAATGGATGCTCTTTGAATAGTTGAACCTTGCAAGTTATATTTTAGTGTCAGAAGTCAGTAATAACAATGCATGCATCTGAAGCTAGCATAACTGCACTGATCTTCAGACAAATATGTTTTTGCATAATCAGCTGTTTGATCCCATCTCTTAGCTATGTGGTGATCCCCTAAAACATGAAACACATTTATTACAGAGGTCAAAAGTCAGTTAGAGAAGTAAGATATTAACATTCTACCATCTCCCAGTTGATGCTTATCTCAGAATATCTGATTGATTATTATTAGTTGAATGTATGGCTTCAACATATCTGTTCTTAAAGTACATTTAAATACATTGTGCTCAGTATGTATCTTGTTATAGCTTGAAAAACATCATACTAATATTCATCCTATGCAAACTAAAAAATGTTTGTATTGGGTTTCTGCATTTAGTATTGCAGTCATCCCTTCTGCCAGCTTAATGAATGGTACTACGTGCAATTAAAGGTCCACAATCCCTTTTTGTGTAGAATTATTGCTAATGCCATGCTAGGCTTGCAGATTGCAAGGAGGTAGATAGTCGTTTAGCATCAAGTTGTTGCCATGGCAATCACTTCTGTAGTCATACAATGACCTACCATTGACAGTTCACTGAGAACAGAGTTCGAATTGATCACAAGCAGCAGATATGATTAGATTAACCATATAGTGATTTTTAACGATTTTTCTGCAGGTGGGTCACAATATATAAAATAAATCTGCCATTGGCTTAGATATTTAGAACTAACAACTCAGTGCAGTGACATTTAGCCTTCATTTCAGCATCACTGGAGTTAACCAAATGTTGACTCATATGCTTACTCCAAAGTAGCAGGCATTGAACTATGTGATTTCATAAATGATAACTGTTACCCTGTTGGGGGGCGTTTTTTTTCGAGAAGGAATGGGTGTAGAGGAGATTAATTCCTGCACAACCACAACAACCTGTGCGAAAAGCCAAGCATGCTGGGAACTGGGGAAAGTACTTTCGGAAATAAACTTCTCAAGGTACTCTTGAATTTATTTATTTAATTTTAGAGACTGTTGTTAAAATTGTACCACAGCAGATAGGATTGTTGGCACAAGGGCACATTGACATGACAGATTCTCAATGCTACTCTCGTTCAGTGAATTGCGAAACAGGCTCGAGGGGCTAAATGGCCTACTCCTGTTCCTATCTTCCAATGTTCCTATAATAAGGTTTCAATACTCTACAGGGAGTGAGCTGGCTAGCTGTCAGGCAAGAGCAAGGGCACTGGCAGAGTGGCAGGGACAAGACAGGAATGCTGTCATCCTGAGAGAGGACAGCATGTTCATGTTCCATGCAGCCACTGCCACTTGCTGCATCCTGTTATGCGCCACCTTCTCCTGCAAGAAAACAGGACATGTGTCGGTGAGTGTCCTGCAAGATGTTTGGGTGATGTGGCTGCCATGGTTGAATAGCTGCCAGTGTGTGTGACCTGTGAGTTGTGGGTGTGCGGCTTACAACAGTGATAATGTGTGAGGGTGAGAGGAAGCACCCAATTGGAAGAGTTGAGTACTGATTGAAAGAGTTTGTTGGTATGTGGGTGATGGGGGTGTACTGCATGGAGCAGTGGATGCGGCTAGTGCTGCAGTTGGTAGGAGACGCCACTTGACAGTTGACCTTACTCACCTTGACCACTCATGTCAAAGTATTGAACTTCTTCCTGCACCGCATCCATGTTCATGGTGCTGTGCGCCTGGCTTTGATTTTGTTCACTACTACCGCTCAGTGCCTCTTGCCCCCCCCACCCCGCTGCAGATATAGGATGTCCCTCCTTCTGTCCACCTCTTGCACCAAGGCCTCCAGTGCATCATCAGAGAACCTTGGTGCATGCTCTCTCACCGGCCCAGTACAAACTCAGATTGGCAGATTGCTGGGATCTGGCGTGCGGATTGGAGGATTGAAGGATTGAAGGATTTAGTAGTGCGCAACCTTTATTCAATGTTTTAAAATAACTCAACAGTTTGTAAACATAGGGATGGAACGTGCATCTGTGTTTTACGTGTGCAATGTCTGATTTCCTTTCAGACTCTGTGCGGATCTGTTTCTTATATTTTGCAAATATCAGAGTCCCGTAAATGTTGAGCAGCCCAGTTGTTGCTCATTAAAAATTCCAGCATCATCACCATGCTGCACTATATTGCAACACAGATTCACTTCCCAATTGACTTCCACCATTTCCTGCAGCCACAAAGCACCTTCCCTTTAAGAGATGCAAGCTGACTTTAAGTGGTGCTTGCCCCTCGCGATACCTAGGCCCCCTGCTGGTGAGCAGCCACTCAATAACGCTGGTAGGGCTGGCTGCACGTAGCAATCATAGAAATCACCAGGCAGCACAAATGTCACGTGCTGCCTGCGCGGGTGAATTATGCATCAAGACCCCCATGCCTGGTTTCGGGAGTTATCCAATATAACCCCCCATAACTTTAAGCACATCCAATAGTCTCCTCCTTCAACTTTACCACATGCCTGTGTACTTGCTGGGATGGGGGATATAGGGAGGGGAAAAACAGTAAGGGTAGAGTAAGCAATAAGAAAGTAAGGCAGGAGAGAAGGTAAAAATAAAATATAAATATGCAAGAAAGGAATGGAGAAAAGAAGAAAGTAAGGAGAGGAGAAAGAGTAAAAGAAATAAAGTGGGAACTGAAAGGAGGGAGAGAAGTTGAAAGAAGAGGAAAATCAGGGGAGAGTGATCTTCTGCAGGAAAGAAAAGGAAAGCCAAAGCTTCCCCTTTATCTAATAAAGGGTTTTGGGTCAAGTCCCAGGATCTGTGCTGGTTCGGACACAACTGAATGAGTATCTGCAAATCCCAACAAATTTGTTGTTTTTCTCATTATTTTATTTATACGTGTCCCCAAGCAGTAATAACACCTTTCCGAAAATCGGCGTAGAACTGAACCAAACAGTTCTGTATTTCAAACAAGCTTCAGATGCTTTGGAAAGCCTGCTTTTTGCTTGGTGCCATCCCTGACTGCGAGTGCAGAGGAATTGGGCAATATCGCTGTAGTATGGCAAATGTTGATTTCTGCAGCTTGCCTGGATGACAAAAGGAACATGAAAGCTGAACTGGCAGCTAACATGGACAAGTTTGCTGCTGAGATCAAAAGCAGCAGTTCAGAGGGGTGAGAATTAGAATTGTTTGGAAGTTGCAGAGGGTCACATGAATGATAGGAATGCTTGCCTCACCCCCAATTTAAAAAAGCCAACATTTTAAAGGGAAAGGTGGATAATAGATCCTTGCAAAGCAAAGTCTGTCTTTTTGTCATTCTGGAAGGAACAGAGAAGAATCACACTCTTCCCCTCACACCTTCCATTGCCTCTTTGTTTTTATTGCAAATCTCTTGGGTGGGATTTTTAGTCTCTACGGTCTGGAATTCATGATTAACTTGATGCCTTGGTCTGCTAATCTCAGACAGCTGCTGGTCTTTATGATTCATTCTGTTTTGTCCATGCATGAAGAAAGGGAGGGAGATGGCATGTCCAAGCTGATGGGTGAAGGAGATCGTCTGTACACAGTGATCTTGTGCTGGAGTTTCTGAACCATCGGAATGAATTTGACCAAGTCAAGCATGTGTTCTGCAGAAATAAAAAGCCAATCAGTCTCTTGATGTTATTTCCTTTTACCTTTCAACTACCTGAGGGAGGTGTGGTAAGCTGGGCTGTGAATGTTAATATTAGAGGAATGTAAACAATCTTACAACACCAGGTTATAGTCCAACAATTTTATTTGAAAATCACAAGCTTTCGGAGGCTTTCTCCTTCGTCAGGTGAATGTCAGGAAATCCTGACAAGGATTTCCTGACATTCACCTGACGAAGGAGGAAGCCTCCGAAAGCTTGTGATTTTCAAATAAAATTGTTGGACTATAACTTGGTGTTGTAAGATTGTTTACATTTGTCAACCCCTGTCCATCACCGGCATCTCCACATCAATATTAGAGGAAGAGTGGAAGGATATCTACTTATCAACTGCCAAAGTTTCTATTAGTAAATATTAACGAGCGGGCCAGCTAAAAGTCATACGTTACATTTACTATACGCCATTGGGACTCTTTTATTTTGACCCTTATGTTCCTGATTTGTATTCAGCAGGCCATGTGAAAGCCAACAGCTTTTGTCACATATTTTGGACCTGCCCCAAGGACTAGTAGTATCGACTTATGACTTTTGAGGGAATTAAATCCATTGTGTGGATCAATATCAATCTAACCCAATAGGACTGCCGTTGGAATCAAGGATGGCCCATCTTATTGGAATCAAGGATGGCCCATTTTATTGGAATCAAGGATGGCCCATTTTATTGGAATCAAGGATGGCCCATCTTATTGGAATCAAGGATGGCCCATTTTATTGGAATCAAGGATGGCCCATCTTATTGGAATCAAGGATGGCCCATCTTATTGGAATCAAGGATGGCCCATCTTATTGATCTCCTCCCGCATGCTGCATGCATTTGCTTTCCAGACATGTCGGCACACCGATGGAGAGTGGCTTTTAAAACTGGCCCAGGCGGAAATGATAATGGGGCAGAAATTGCTCCCGAAATAACGGAGAGCTCAATAGCACTCTCTGTTGTTAGTGGCGAAAACGAGGAGCAAGTTCCGGCGCTGGCACATGCGCAGTGAAACGCGGAAATCTGGAACTAGCTCCTCGTGCTTCGTCGGCGATATGACAGCTTCGAATTAAAGCTATATCATATGCTGCAATCAGAGAAATCATTGAAAAGGTGCAAACTTGCTCATCTGCCCAGCTGGAAAGTAACTAATTATGCTACTGAACAGTTACGCTTAAAAATACAGGTCTAAACTAAGTTTTAACAGCACGGTAAGTCTTAATGACTGCAAAACAACTAAAAATTAACTTTTAAAAACGTGGTGTCTCATTACTCCTTATTTAAATAGATTTTGGTCATTAAAATTTTTTTTTTAATTTCATTTTTTAAAAACTTTTCCCTTCTGTCTCTTTAATTAAATTCAATTACTTCTTAACCTCTCCTTTTTCACTGTCTATAACTGTTTTACATTGATTTAAAATGTTGTACCTTTCACTTCCTGGTTTAACATTCCAAGCCTGCAGAGACGGTGAACGCAGCTTGTCAAAAATGCTGCGATCTGATTGGTCGAAGGGAGAGATCGCTCCTCTTGCTTCTCCCAGGGTCCTAGCTTCGCCTGAACTGACGCTGGGCTCTTCTCCACTTCCTATTCAAGGAAATGCCCGAAGAAAAGACCACAATAAGTTTATGGGTTAGTATAAATCTATGGAGCGGTGAAGAGTGTTGGCTCGCCACTCTGAGCGATTTCTATCCCAATGTTTTCCTTCCAGTTTGTTAAGGAAAAGTTTGGTCTCCCTTTCAGGAGTACTGAGCAAGGTTGTGTAGGTTGCACCAAACCCTAATTCTGGAGAGTCCCTTTATCAGAATTTTGAATGTGACTGACAGAGGGTTAGAGGCTTTGGGGATTATGTTTATTTAACCAGACCTCCCCAGAAGGACAATCCTCTACATCTGTTCTCCTGGTATGGAACAGCTGCACCTTCTGTCTTACTATGTTGTATCCACCTGTAATACTTTCCACATCTTTTTTTCCAACTTTGCTCAACTTTTGATGGGGCCTCTTGATGCATTGGCATAAATCAACAATTTTTTGGCCACTAACAGAGTTCTGAGCTGCCTTGTTTCTGTCATTGAGTCTGCAACTTCTCCCAAGCCTTTTCTTTTCTTAAAATATATGAGTTTACATTACTGATTTAGATGGGACCAGGATATATATGGGGTCACTTGGCCCTTCTGTTCATCCCTTATTAATGACATTTCTCAGAGATGTGATAAGGTGCTTTATAAATGCATGCCTTCCATTTTTTTTATATGAGATACATTTTTCAATAGTATTTCTTTGTTGGTATCGTTAGCTGCACTTTGAGAATTATAAATAAAATGTTCTCAAACAGAAAGAGTGATGCATTTGAAACTCAGTGCAAATACAGATTAAGGAAGGAAAACAGCAAATGACAGCAACTAATTTTTGGTGATTTGCACTACTACGGGGATGAATTTCTGCAGGGGTTCACCCGATTGCCTGCCTTAACTTTTGTGGAAGGTCCGTGGATACTCTGTAAACAACATTTACACCGTTTTTCCAGGGTTTCCACGGATCTTCTGCTGAAGTTATGGCAGCCGATCTGGAGAACCCCCATGAAAATTCACCTACTATTTATCCTGTCCATTTTTTAAAAGAAAGAAAGAAGAAAGAAAGACTTGCTTTCATATAGCGCCTTTCACGATCTCAGGACCTCCCAAAGTGCTTTACAAATAATTAAATACTTTTGAAGTATAGTCACTGTTGTAATGTAGGAAACGCAGCAGCCAATTGGTACACAGCAAGGTCCCACAAACAGCAATGAGATAATGAACAGATAATCTGGTCTAATGATGTTGGTTGTGGGATAAATATTGGCCAGGACACCAGGGATTACCTTGATTCTTCAAGGTAAATAGTACATGCCCTATTTCTTGCCTGTTGTAGTGAGCATTTGTTCTCAACTAGTAACTCAAAAATGTTTTATCTTAGAAGAAGAAGAAAAAGCAAAACACTGCAAATGCTGAAAATCTGAAACAAAAGCAGAAAGGGCTGGAAATACAGATTCTGGCTGACCTGCTGTTTATTTTCAGCACCTTCTGTTTTTGTTATTATCTTGTGAGATCCTGTTAGACTTGTCAACTATCCAGGTGCTGTGTCTGTCTACTTTCCCAAGATAAACACGCATTCTCTACTGTATGATGTCCCACACTGAACCTTTTCATTTCTTTTCCTATTATTGGCCTGTACAGGCCTTTCCCCAACATCTGCACTAACTGAACACGATAAAGCCTCGATTGTGGTTTTGGAGCAACTGTGTATTCATGAATGTGCAATATTTCCATTGTTGAGTAATGTGCTGCACAAAATAAACAGGAAATCAACACAATGGAAATTGTTCATTAATATGAAAGGGGTATAAGAAAGTACAGAAAGAGAAAAAGCCATTCGGCCTATAATCCTCCTTGTTCAACAGACTGTGTACAATCCACCCTGCCATGCATTCTGTCTCATCTATTTAATCTCCTGACTGAAAGTCCATGCAAAATTCTAGGGTATGTATCCCAAGGCAGCCACAAAAATTAACTCAGCATGAATTCCATCACGTTGGCCAAAAGTATAAGTCTGTGCTGCAATCTTGGGATAATTCTATAATCTGGCACTCCCAAAGGGAAGCGGCACTCACAGGGAATGCAATCCATGGAAATTATGGGTGCACAGCCCATGATTTCCCAAGATACAACCTCTCAGAACACCACGCCCCCCTGAACTGAGGAATCACCCCTTTCATCCACCTCATTGTGTCATTTTGCAAAAATGTGTTTCTTTAACTTTGAATTAAGCTTTGAAATGCTGTGGGGGAATATTTCCCTCTGGAATGAAAGGGTGTTAGAACTTCATTGCACGTAACACACAGAGGAAAAGATCCCCGCATTAGCTGTCAGGATTGGTGAGACAAAAACTAACTGCCTCACAAATCATATCGTTGCACACTCCTCTAGCTACAAGCCAAACCCTTGGAAAACACAATCCCATGTGAACAGGGCCCCTTTAAAGGCTCCTGCAACTACAGAGTCACAAATATATTTGGAGGGGTTGCTCTACGTAATACTAATAACTTCTTGAGAAAGAACCATGAAAAATTCAGCATCATTCACAACAGTATTTGTAAAAAAAAAATGATGTGAATGTGGATATGGATTCCCCCATCCTCAGTAGTTTTCATAATTTTACATCTCTTCACATTTAAGTGGTTCAGAGAAACAAGTGCGTGATCACAGCTATAATTAAATAGCATGGTCCCACTGCATGTTACCAGCAATAATACCAGAGAGCTAGTTACTGTTCCCTCATAGCCAGGATTACATTTTAGCACCAACATAAGCACTTCCGGTGAGTTTTAAGGTCAGTTTAGAAAATAAGCTTATGTTGCATCTACCGGAGCTGATTTGATCCCTTTACAAGTATTACATTTGCCTGCTGAGAGCTGGAGAGCTCAAAATGCCTTAAGTGTATTTTGTACAAATGTATGAGGTCTCGGTCTGAGCTGACAGTTTTACACTTACATAAGTAAACTGCCCACACCACACAGATAAGTTCTATCTTTAACCAGATCTTACTTGTGCACAAAAGAACGGGAGACCGGAGGAATGGCTGAAGATGGCGATTTACGCTGTTTCTGCAGGGGCTTTGCCAGCCTCCCCTGCAGGGTCTTGATGGGAGACCAGGATGGCCGCCCCGCCCCGCCCCGCCCCTTCCCCCCCACCACGACCACGTCCCCCACAGAATTTCATGGAATTTAAGAATTATGAACAAAAACCAAAAATTGCAGATGATGGAAATCTGAAACAAAAGCAGAAAACGCTGGAGACACTCGGCAAATCTGTTGAGAAAACACGAATGAGTTGTCAGCAGTTCTGAGGAAGGGTTTACACCTGAAAAGTCAAATGACTTGTGTTTTCTCAACAGATGCTGCCTGACCTGCTGAGTGTCCCCAGCCTTTTTAAGTTTCTGCTTAAGAAATATGAACATCTATTCATGTGGCCCCTCAATTTAACCTTACTTATTGTGCTTTGGCATGCTAAAATAAATTCTTAGGCCCCGAGTGTCCGCATGGGTTCTCATGATCTCCTGCTGCAACTTCAGCGGGAGATCAGTGGGACCCTCAAAGAAATGGCGAAAACTGCGACAAGCAGCCGGTGGGAGATCAGGACAATCCCTGCATAAATTCAGGGACTTAAGAATACCTGAATGAAAAATGCTCCTAGCCATTCTTAGATTGTATACTGTGGCACTGGAGAACGCTGCTCAAGTGGAGACACTTCGATCCGGGAGCATCGTCGTCCCTGTTTTACTTTGACTGTGTGCCACTGGGCCCTATGGAACCTGTTGGGGGAATCGATGGGATGGAGGCCTATGATTTCTACTGCCTCCAAAGGCAGCTCTCAGAAACCACAAGCATGTGGGTCATGAGAGTTGTCAAAGATGCAGAGTTTGCCTCTTTTATAAAGGAGGGGTGGCAGTGTAGATGCCACTAATGGCAAATTATCAAATATAAAACCGTTATATTCAGTTCTAATTGCTATGCCACAAAAAGTATATCCAGATATTGGAGAGGGTGTAAAGACAAGGAGTAAGACTGATCCCAAGTGTAAAGAGGATGAGCTACGAGGAAAGATTGGAGAAGCTCAAGCTTTACAGTATAGGCAGAAGATGGTTAATGGGAAATCACATCGAGGTAAATAAAATACTAAATGATCTAGACAAGATAAACTCAGACTATTTATTAAAATTAAGTGAGGAAAGTATGACCATAATTTCAATTAATGTAAAGTAAAATATAAGGATGAACTTCCTGACTCGCAGAGTGATAAATATTTGGAATAATCTGCCGGTTGGGATAGTAGAGGCAAAAATATTAATGACATTCAAAATGCAACTGGATGCTATAATGGGGGTGTTAAGAGTACGAGTGGATCAACCAAATAGCCATTTCTTCTCTTTGGCTTTTCTTATCTTCCTATAGAGCAGCACCAGGCAGAGGGAGGAGGCTGCAGTACCACACTTCCGAACAGCTCACTCGGGGAAGCATTGGTGGAGACCTGAAAGCACAACTCCCATATGGCGTAATTGGCCCAGAGGAATGAGTGGAAGATGAAGGAGATTCATTATATTGCACAATTCAAAACAGACAAGT
Source organism: Heptranchias perlo (assembly GCF_035084215.1). Taxonomy (NCBI): domain Eukaryota; kingdom Metazoa; phylum Chordata; class Chondrichthyes; order Hexanchiformes; family Hexanchidae; genus Heptranchias; species Heptranchias perlo. The sequence goes on from NC_090327.1 coordinate 109,967,492, forward strand.
TATGTGCAGCTCTTAAAAGGAGAATGTTATTAAACTAACATTCCTATTCTTCAATCACATGTCTTATCCAGGGTTGGAACTAGAAAATATTTTTTTCACCTGTTGCCTCCACCCTCCAATGCTGCTTTCCTTCTTACCATCATATTATGCTGCTGCCACCATCTTTTGTTACACCCCAGTAATCAACCATTCCTCTCATTAAGGGATTATGGGATTCCTACTTCTACAGGGGCTGTGTGCATTGTGTGTTAACTCTCAGTTAACTGAATGGGATTGGTATGCTCTACCCTAAGTAGCCCTACAAAGGTACGCTATGTGTTTAAATCTTTAAACTGTAGCTCTTTAATTACCGGTTGATGATACCCTACAAGAGGCCAATAAAGAATCAGTCATCACCCACCCCCCCTCAATATCGATTCCATTACTGCCAATTTGATAGTAGGCTTGATGTGCAACAGCAGGACTGCTGCGACCACAGGTGGCCAATAAAGAATCTTAAAAGGAGAATGTTATTAACTGTGTGGGGAGGCAAAATGCACAAGATAACTTAACTATCGCAGCTAAGATGTTCTTCCGGTGGGTTTGCTGCAGGTGAGCTCAAACAGCCTTTAGCACTCACCTCAGTTGCTGGGGGCCCATAGTTGGGATCAGGGGTCGTAGATTGGATATTATAGCCCCTGCAGGATAAGCCATGCAGTGTCCCTGCTAATGCACTTGATCTGAACTTCTTCAACTTCAATTGGTAACATGCAAAAAAAGTGCATTTCCAATTCCTAAAATTAGCCAATCAACTTTTAAACATCTGATTCAGTCACAATGCTGGTTGCAAACATTAAATGTAACAATAGCTACATTTGATAATATATGCCTTCATTCTTATTAGCATAAAAAGTGGCTACTTTTAATAACCGAATGCAATCCTTCTCCAAGGATACTGACAACTCTTATCTAACTTACTTTTAACAGTCCATAACAACAGATAACAGCCTAGAAATTCAATAGCGCAGTAAAATGTACACTGTGGGGTGATGGGCTAATAACCTGTGCTCTTTGTTAATAGTACAGGCAACATGTGAAATCCATGATACCTGCTAATCTTAATGATCCGTGTGTGCAGCCAGTGCTACCCGTGCTGTTCATTGACTGCACGCCTGTCGGGGTTGGGAGGGTGATAATAGAAGGAACACACGCTATTTAAAGGCAGCCAGCACCTTTTAAAGGGGAGGTGGATTATATTTACAAGAAGTGCTGTGAGGAATTGTTGTGTAGAAGACTGTGTGAAGGTGGGAGAGAAGGAGTACCAAGGTTCTCTGATCTCTGATGCTGCAGTGGAGGCCTTGGTGCAGGAAGTGGAGAGGAGCAGGGACATACTTTATCCCTCAGGGAACAGGAAGCCCTCCAGACTGATGATGAGGAGGCAGTGGGAGGAAATCGCCAATGGAGTCAATGGCAGGAGCTTTGCTCCCAGGTCGTGGATGCAGAGCTGCAAGAAGTTTAATGATTTAACTAGAGCTGTCAAGCTAAGATCGCTGTTCAAATGCCTTCTCTTCACAGCTGTATCAGTCACAGCCTCATTAATCGTAGCACTCACACCGATCCCCTCCCCCAGCTCCATGCACTCTGCTCCAATCAGCACAGCACACTTTACAATATTCTTTACCTCAGTCTCACACACTCAGCACCATTACAAACTTCACATCAGCAATTCAATTCTCACACCACAATGGTAGCTATTCAACCATGACAGCCACATTCCCCAATCACCTCGCAAGACTCTCATTAACACATTTCCCTCTTTCTTGCAGGAGAATGTGAGGCATTATACCAGGCAGCAGGCTGTCACTAGTGGGGGACCAGCATGGCCATACACCCTGTCCCCCATTGAAGAGACCGTGCTAGTAGTGATGGAAAGGGGCAGAGTGGAGGCGGTGGCCATTGGCGGCACTGGAGGAGACGCCGAGCACTGTTTCTTTACACCTAATCCTCCTTATCCCTTCTGACTTCTCCCTCACTCCGCACACTCTGCACGACAAGCTGCAGATGCTTTCAACACCCACTTCATCCTCTCCTCTCCCTCACACCACAAACTAACTCTTGTCTCTTTCTCATTTCAGCTCCTCAGCATGGGGAAGCCCTGCAGCCAATGGAGGAAGAGGACCAGAATGATCATGAAGATGCATCGTCACTTGATCTCACTCTCACAGCCACCAGCTCAGAGACTGACACCACGCGGGCCTTAGAGGTTAGTTTAGAGGAGGGATCTGCACATGGTGACTCACTGGTGACAAGTACGTAGGAGCCAGGGAAGAGGGATAGGATGCCACAGGTGCCAGCTCACTGTAGTGGACTCAGATGCAGATATCGATGGGTGAGGCTACCGAAGAAGGCTAACGGACATACATCAGGAAATGCTCAATGCACTGGGCAGCCTGCCGGAGAGCTTGTGCACAATGGAGGCTCAGACAGCTGCCATCTTGACTTTGTGTACTACTGTTAAAAGGGACTTCCAGGACGTCACTTCACTCCAGTACTCTATTCTCCAGCAGAGCACCAGGAGTGCTGAGGCACTGCCCCAGGAGAGTGGCATTGGCTCCATAGGAGAGGAACCTGCTGTCCTCACTCAGGATGACATAATTCCAGCTTTCCAGGCAGCCACTCCGCCGGGGCCCTTTCAGCCAGCCGGCCCAGACTGCTGCAGACCAGGCCGAGATGTTGCAGTCTGTAACCAGGACCTCTAGGCCCAAAGCTACTCCAGGTTGTCCTCCAAGGCCATCTGGAGTGTCCTCATTGGAATCTCAGCAGCCTTCCACCTCCCAAGCTGTAGCCACTGGGGAAGCACCTCATAGGAGAACTAGAGTAGACAAAGGAACACGAAAGACAGGCACCAAGGGTATCTACAAGGGTGAATAGTCATATTTTCTGTAAATGATCACATTCTTTATGGGATAAATTTGGTTTTAGATTTGGATTAGTTGTTGGTATTTATGTTTGTTGAAGAGCTCCTCGATAAAGCGCTCCCTGAGAGCTCGGGCAGCTAGGGACTCTCTTGGTCGCTGCCTCACCTCCTCCACTTCCTCCTCCTCTTCCTCCTGCACCTCCTACTGTACTTGTTGGTTGGCAGGTGGTGGATTTGTGGACCATGCAGCAGACGATCACAAATCTGAATACCCACTCAGGGGAGTACTGCAAAGCTCCTCTGGAATGGTCCAGGCAGCGGAAGCGTTGCTTGAGTACCCCAAATGTTTACTTGATGGTGTTCCTTGTGACAGCATGGCTCTCATTGTAGGCCTGCTGTGCAGCTTGCGCAGACTCCTAACTGGAGTCATGAGCCATGTCCGGATTGGATAACCCTTGACGCCCAATATCCAGCCAGTAATTTGGAGGTCTGGTTCGAATAAAGGCGACACAGAGGACTGACGCAGAATGAAAGAATCATGACTGCTGCCAGGACAACGGGCACAGACCTGCATGATGCAGTGCCTGTAGTGGTAAACCAGTTGTACATTGAGGGAGTGGAATCCCTTTTGATTGATAAATATTCCAGGGTGCTGATGTGGAGCACAGAAGACAACGTGCGTGCAGTCAATGGCACCTTGCACCATGGGGAAGTTTGTCATGCAGTCGAAACCTCGTGCTGTCTCGTCCTGCTTCTCTCTGTCAATAGGGAAGGAGATGTAAGTGTCCCTCTTGGTTTATAGAGTCTTGGTGACCTCCCCAATACATCGGTGTACTGCGAATTGTGAGATGTTGCTGGTGTCACCTGTTGCAGTCTGAAAGAAGCCCTTGGCAAAAAAGCTTAGTGTGACGGTGACCTTGACAGCCACGAGCAGTGCTGTCCAATACCCTGGTATGAGGCTGCAGCAGCTGATATAGCTCAGTGACAGTCTCCTTGATAAGCGAAGATGCCTCATACACTGCTCCTCATTGAATTTGAGGTAGGAAAATTGCTCCCTGAAAAATCTCTGTGGATATGTCCTCCTATTGAATGCCCTCCTCCTCCCTCTTCTGGCAGCTAATCCTGCTCTGTGATGTCTTCCTTCATGCTCCCAGTCATGCTCTATACCCAAAGGCAGGCCTACTACACCACCCACGATTGTAGACAGACTAACTGTAAGGCTAACAGCAAGAGCAGTGCAAAGGCAGCTAAACTTCTCTCTATGTAGAGAAAGTGAAGTCTGAAGAGTGGTTGAACACTGCCAAAAAATGCGTAGAAGTGAAACAGTAGCCAGGAACTAACCTGTAATTACTGCATGATCCCTTTAAATATCGCTGACAAGTGGGCTTTCATGCCGGTTTGCGTTCTGTTATGTTGAGCGAGGCCAGCACTTGGCGTCCAATCAGCTGGAACAGTCCAAAATCGGGAGTGCAGATGACCCTCACCTGAATAAATTATTTTGACTTTAAATGCTCTCAGCGTGCGATTGTAACCTGAGCGCGACCTCCTGTACCAAAATAGCAGGTGGCGCACTTCTGGCCGGAACTGTGCATGCATATCGATCCCGCCATTTTGGGTCCTTAGGTGGCCCAATTTCTTGGCCAACATTTACAAGGATAATGATCAGAACTTAAGGACATCTGGGATAGTCATAAATGAGAGCTTTTCAGTCTGGAAAGAGGTTATGAGTGGCCTATGCCAGCAGTCAGCCTCAGGCCCCTTGCTACTTTTAATATGTATTAACATGGATATAGTAAGCAAAATCTTCAAGTTTGCAGATACCAAAACAGGAGGCAGGACAAACAATGAAGGATAATGCAAACAGATTGAGAAGATTTTAAATATCTTAGTTATCTGAGCCAATAAATGGCAGCTGGAGTTCAATGTATAATTGTAAAACAATTGACGTGGAAGCAAGAATCCAAAACAGGAACTATATGTAAACATCAATTCTAGATGGTGTCCATTATAAACTGACCAATAGTGAGAAAGAAATAGAAGAGAGTTATCGACAAGTCAGAGATGTAGGGCGTAATAATGTGGAAATAGACTGGGATAAGTCAGTGATGTGGTCAAAATGAGCAGTTGCTCACAAAATGAATTCAGGACTGTCGTCTAAGTAAATATATTATGGGTTAATCAAGGTGTGATTCCGGTGCTGCGCTCGAGCTTTAAGAGATTGGTGGCAGGACTTCAGGAAATTTGTTCGTCAGCCTCATTTTATTATTACTGGCGAGCTGCAGGCATCTGTCGTGACACAGAGGCAGCTCACCATTCCCAGGAGGCACCAAGATCAGTCGGCTCAGACGCAGGCCGAGGTCATAAGGAGAGTCCGGGGGGGAAGGCAATTGAGAGAAGAGCGCGCATTTGTCAACAACAGCCCGCAGATTTAATGTGGGGCTGGGAGAAACACTTCTGCTCCTCCCGGCTCCACAGTAAGTAAAAAAATTTAAATGTACCTTTCCGGCAGCAACCTCAAGCGGTCCCTTTAAGGACCGCTGTTTTGTTTGTTAAGCGCACGATGAAACTGAACACTGCGTGCACGGCACACGCTGCGGCCAGTCGCACGATAATCTTTCAAAGTGTGCCTCAAACAAACGTAAAGCTCCCTATTTGCATATGCAAAGGACCTAAAGTCTGTTTCAGGCACACGCCCTGGACGCCTATGCAGGAGCCGTTACCAATATGGCGGGCACCGTGGAATGAGCTCGCTCATGCTGCCTGCCATACTGGACCCTTATGCACCCATTTTATGCATCTAGCACTAGACCTGGTTCTGGAGATGATGGGACAAGTAAGCAACCTAAAAGTTGGAGAAAATTTAGGGGCCGATGATACATATGAACATACAAAAAGAGAGGTGAGAAAAGACCATCAGGCCCATCATTGCTCACCCTATTATCGGATCCACTGCTGCTAATTGTGCTGATGGTTTTTTTTCTCTAAAATTCCTTGCCATATCACAATGCAATTAGATTTACAGTTAGAACAGCTAAAGAAATAAAGACACAGGTTGGACTTTAAAAGCACATCTCTGTTTGTCCAGGGTACCATGCTTACAAATTTGTTCCTCTGGGCTAATAGCATGGCCTTGTCACAACCCTGGCACAGGCCGCTCTATGGCAAGGTATTGCACTGTGAATCTGATGCAGAATCAGGGGGCAGATGCAGCTGCCACATGGGGGCCTCAGGCTGGAGAACTGTAGTCAGAAGACGCCCAAGGTCCAAAGGTCCTCTGTGTACCTGATAGGGTAGTTTAAAACTAACCTACCACTGGTCTAAAAGGGATCTTGGCACAAGGCTTAGTGCCAGCCTCCTGCGGTGCCATTCGAACTGGGCACCACATTGTCATAGGCTGAGGAAATTGAGGTGGGATGTCTTTGGGAGGAACAACATGGAGAGGCAGTATAAAATAAATTGAGGGGGGTACAAGGGCAGAGGGACCTTGGGGTGCATAATCACAAATCTTTGAAGGTGGCAGGGCAAGCTGATAAGGCAGTTAAGAAAATGTATGGGATACTTGGCTTTGTAAATATGGGCATTGAATACAAAAACAAGGAAGTCATGCTAAACCTTTACAAATCACCGCTTAGGCATCCGCTAGAGTGTTGTGTACAATTCTGGGCACCACATTTTAGGAAGGATGTCAAGGCCTTGGAGAAGGTACAGAGGAGGTTTACCAGGATGATACCGGGGATGTGGAGAGATTGGAGAAGCTGGGATTGTTCTCCTTAGATCAGAGAAGGTTAAGGGGAGACCTAATAGAGGTATTCAAAATAATGAGGGGTTTTGATAGGGCAAATACGGAGCAATTGTTTCCACTGGCAAGTGGGTCGGTAACCAGAGGTCATAAATTTAAAATCATTGGCAAAAGAACTAGAGAGGAAATGAGGAGAATTTTTTTCACAGTGGGTTGTTCAGATCTGGAACGCACTACCTGAAAGGGTGATGGAAGCAGATTCCATAGGAGTTTTCAAAAGGCAATCCAACATGTACCTGTAGAGGACTAATTTGCAGGGTTATGGGGAAAAAGCTGGGGTGTGGGACTAAATTGGACAGCTCTTTCAAAGAGCCGGCACAGGCACGGTGGGCCGAATGGCCTCCTTCTGCGCTGCAAGATTTTATGCTTCTATGATTCTTAGCTGAGAATGCTCATTCCCAATTCATTCCCATTACAATGCTCAGCCTGTGCCTTTTGCAGGCCGAGCTCCACCCAGTCAGGGAAGCTCTGAACATGTTGGGGCAGTGTAAAGAGAGCAGAGACCTGACACAACAGCTCTCTACTTCCCTTTCCTCTCTGTAGGCCTGGGAAATGAACACAATCCAGGCACCACAGAGAGAAATATTAGACTCTAAGCAGGAGGCATATGATAAAATTAAGGCTAGTAACAAATAAAACCAAAAGCAATAACAAAACCACAGAAGAGAAATAAAGAGATGTTAGGAGGATTAAGAGAGAGAATAAAAAAGACTGGTGGTTCACATAAAGGGTAGTAACAAAACCTTTTATAGGTACATCAATAGCAAGAGGGTAGTCGATAAAAGTGAGAATATTCAGGGATGAAGATGGTAATCTGTATAAAAGAGATCAAAAGACTATCAGAGATGCTTAACAGGTATTTTCTCTGTTTTTACAAAAGAAGGCGAAGGAAGGATTACAGGAGTACCAGAGGGGGACATGGAAGAAAAATTACTAGATATATAAACATTAAAGAGAAGATTTTATTAAAAGAGTTAATGGATTTGTTAAAGAGTTAAAATTGATAAACCAATGGCACACATTCCAGAATACTGAGACAGGAATTGTACCAAAGGACTGGATGCTAGCAAATCTTATAGCCATGTAGGAGATAAGTCAGATAACTATAGACTAGTTAGCTTCACATCCATAGTAGGAAAACTGCCAGAGACCATAATAAGGGATAATAGTTAGAAAGGTATAGGTGAATCAAGGGCAATCAATTCAGATTTTTAGAAGGGCAAGTCATGCTTGACTAATTTTTTGATTTCTACAAGGAAATTATTGAGAGGTAAAATAAAGAAAATGCAGTGGATGCGATGTATTTGGCTTTTCAAAAAGCACTCAATAACTACCACAGAGGCAACTTGTGGAAATGAATGAAGGCCAATGTTATCAAAGGTAAAGTGATGACATGGATAGAGAGATGGCTAAAGGATAAAAAGCAGGGATTATGGGCCTGGATTTTCCAGGTGAAAACCAAACAGTTTTCGGCAGTACAAAGGCAATATGAAAATCCAGCAGGAGGCATAGGCCAGCCCCAAAAAATGGCTGTCAGAATTTACCACTGACTGGTCTTATTACAGGCGCTTCCCCTGAGCCTATCTTACCATTTGCAAATGAAGGCAGGAGGCGTGGCCTTCTTGTCCCTGAGGGAAATCGTGTTTGACAAAACTATTAGAGTTTTTTGAGGGTTTAACTAGCAGGGTAGATAGGGGGGAACCAGTGGATGTAGTATATTTGGATGTTCAAAATGCATTTGATAAGGTGCTGCACAAGAGGTTATTACACAAGATTAGGGTTCATGGGATGGGGTAATATATTAGCATGGATTGAGGATTGGTTAACGGACAGAAAACAGGGGGTAGGAATAAACGGGTCATTTTCAGGTTGGCATGTTGTAACTAGTGGGGTGCCGCAAGGACCAGTGCTTGGGCTTCAACTGTTTACAATATATATCAATGACTTAGATGAGAGGACCGAGTGTAATGTATCCAAGTTTGCTGACAATACAAAGCTAGGTGGGAAAGTAAGCTGTGAGGAGGACGCAAAGAGGCTGCAAAGGGATATAGACAGGTTAAGTGAATGGGTGAGAAGGTAGCAGATGGAGTATAATGTGGGGAAATGTGAAATTATCCACTTTGGTAGGAAGACTAGAAAAGCAGAATATTTTTGAAAGGTGAGGGAATAAGAAATGTTTGTAGTCAGAGGAATTTGGATGTTGTTGTACATGAATCACAGAAAGTTAACATGCAGGCACAGCAAGCAATTAGGAAGGCAAATCATACGTTAGCCTTTATTGTAAGGGGGTTGAAGTACAAGAGTAAGGAGGTCTTGCTACGATTATATAGGGCTCTGATGAGATCATATCTGGAACACTGTATACAGTTTTGGTCCCCTTATATAAGGAAGAGAGGGTGCAACAAAGGTTCACTAGATTGATTCCTGGGATGAGAGGGTTGTCCTTTGAGGAAAGATTGTGTAGAATGGGCCTATATTCCCTGGAGTTTAGAAGAATGAGAGGTGATTTCATTGAAACGTATAAAATTCTTAGAAGGCTTGACAAGGTAGATGCTGAGGCTGTTTCCCCTGGCTGGAGAGTCTAGAACTAGGGGTCATAGTCTCAAGATAAGGGGTCGGCCATTTAGGACAAGATGAGAAAAAATTTCTTCACTCAAAGGGTTGTGAATATTTGGAATTCTCTAACCCAGAGGGCTGTGGATGCTCTGTCATTGAGTATTTTCAAGACTGAGAGAGATAGATTTTTGGACACTAAGGGAATCAAGCGATATGGGGATAGGGTGGGAAAGTGGAGTTGAGTTGAAGATCAGCCATGATCTTATTGAATGGTAGAGCAGGCTTGAGGGGCAGTATGCCCTACTCCTGATGCTATTTCTTATGTTCTTATATTCTTATTTCCCTTTGTTTCTGCCCATTGTCAAGGTGGTGATGTTAGGACCAGTACAGTGTCCCAGAAGCGGGAAAGCATGGTGGTGTATCACCGCTTACATTGATCAGCGATCCTGTAGGACTTTAAAGCCTGGAAGTGATTGGTTATATCTGAGCCTCTTGAAATGTAAGGCACTAAAAGGTAGTTCTATATTCTGCGCAGAAGGTAAAAAAAAATTAATGGCTTTCCCTTTGGAATTCCATTGTTCCTGTATTTTGAGGAAGAAGATAATCATAGAATCATAGAATTGTAGAATGGTTACAGCACAGAAAGAGGCCATTCAGCCCGTCGAGTCCGTGCCGGCTCTCCGCAAGAGCAATCCAGCTAGTCCCACGACCCATAATGAGGACATGGAGGAGATAATGATAAGGTCGGAGAGTCTGGTATCATGAACAGAGGCAACAATCATCTCATAGATACCCACACCAGAGATCTACAGACCAAGGAGTTTGTATATGGATTGTGTAATGAAGGCTGCAGTTTCTTCCAAATGCACTGAACCTGCAGTCTCTTTCTACCAGGGGCACAGCCTTGTCAGTGGCTGTAAAGATAACAACAGCTTAGGATTTTTATACCACCAGATGTTTCCAAGCAGCCTCAGGTGATCTAAGTCGCATAACACAATCAGCACTGCACCATTGTATTACACAGATGAAGAATGCCCTGTTCAGGCAGGCTACAGAGTTGCTATCCTTGCCTATGGACCCACCAACGCAGAGACAGTGAGCACTTGAATTTTATCAAGCGACAGGATTCCCTCAAGTCCAGGGTGTCATTGATGCCACTTATGTGGCACTGAAGGCCCCATCTGAATATCTCTGAATTTCTTCAACAAGAAGGTTTTGTACTCTGACTGTGCAGCTTGTGAGCGATTCCAGCCACATCAATCTGCACGTGAATGTTTGCTACCCTGGAAGCTGCCATGATTCTTTTGTTCTCTGACAATCAAAAATATCTGCATTGTTCAGCCAGAACAATGAGTCAGGATGGTTGCTTGGAGACCAGAGCTACCCTGGCTGCTGACACTACTCCATTATCTGAGGACACACACTGACAACAAGCTTTTTGTGCTGAACGGATCATCATTGAACAGACCATCAGTATTCTGAAGTCCTGCTTCCATTGCCTGGATAGATTGGGAGAGCTTTATGGTACAGCCCAGGATGGATGCCAAGAATTATAATGGCATACTGTATGCTGCATAATTTTGCAGTTAGAAGGGATTGGACCTTCCATCTGCAGAAGATGAATAGGATGAAAATGAAGACCATCAATCCACTGATGGTGAACGAGGGCGCCCAGGAGAGAGAGCTGGTGACACAGGACAACCTGTTGCCTGCACCACGTGACATTTAGCAGGAAATTATCAACAATTGTTTCCAGTCGAGAGGATGTACCCCATCTCCAGAAACCCTAATAGATTTGTTGAGGCTTTGTTTTGCTGAGAGATAAGCATTAATCAAATCTGTAACACATTTCACATTCTGTCAGGGAAAGGATCACCGAATAAAGGGAGAAGTAGAGGCGTCCATGAAATTAATCAACAAACACAACAATCTGCAAAGGATTTCCACATGTATTGCTTCTTATCATTATGTCCTACTGCTATTTCTTATCATTGTGTCTATTCCTTGTGCCTAAAAACTCTTCTCACATATGAACCTAAACTCTTAGCCCCAGGTGGTGATACCTCGGTATCAGGAGGTTGTGAGGTGAGTAGGTGGGACTGTACTGATGGAACCTTCGAGGTTTGAGGTGGCATTTGTCTCAGTGATATTGATGTTTTTGTAGGACCTGCTTCCAGTGTCATGTCTCTTGTATGTCCAAAGCCTATCAGGCCCAGGCCAGAAGCTTCCTTGTGCTGGGATTGGAGGGGGCTGGAAAAATAGGAAACAGCTGTTTCCCCCCACCCCGACCCATGGAGAATCAACTGATTCAATTCATCACCTCCCAGCTCCCCCTGCTCACTGATGCTCAGTGCTTCACCCTTTGTCTCATTAGTTACATCTTCCTGAGTAGGTGTAACTGGGTTGGAGCTTGAATAAATAAAATGTCATGATGAAGTTGGTGAATTAGTTGTTGAAGTTAGCATTCTGGAGCTGCCAGGCTTGATAGTTCCTTCTTTCTCAAACCTTCCAGCACTTGTGAGGGATACAAAGGGCAATCATTTTAGGAGGCTGCAATCTCACTTGTGATCTAGGAAAAGTGACTGAGCAATAATAGAAGACCTTACAATTAATTAGAATGCCTGAAGACTGTAACCACTCCCAGTGCTGCAGATGATCCATTTGATTACCAGTCTGATCCTGATAGTTCTCCTGCAACTTCCCCATCTCCCAATACCTCTCTGGTATGTCTGCTCAGGAGTTGGGTGGGGAGGGGAGAGCAGTTAGTGAGATATCTTGTGCATTTTGACCGTCTCGTCCATCTCTTCATTTACACCATATTGCCATGGAGATGAGTCATGCTTCCAGTATTATTTTAGGATCGGCATGGCTTACCCATGCCTTCACTTATCTTAGCCAACTTTGTGAAGTCATTAAAATGTTTCCGGCACTGTATTATAGTTCATGGCATGGTTGAGATGGCATTGATTGCCTGAGTCATCTCCCTCCATATTACCCACGCTACCATTTTCTGGAGCATCCTGTCTTGGGTGCCAAAGAGTTTCTCCTTCCAACTATCTCTGCCAATATAACCTCCGCAGAAGCTTCTGAGAATCTTCAGGCTTTATTCAAACCAGACACCCTCTCTCCATTCTACCATTCAAAACCTCTTCTTGTGCTCTCACTCTCTGACTCTCTCTCTCTTTCTTACACAATTCTGGGCCTTTAAACTGCTGCAATTAAACCATATTCCCCTCCCTCCAAGTGGTGGAATACCAGTCAAGAGCAGGAAGCTGCCCTGCATATAGTATTAGGGCCCTCCCACGAAAATGGTATTGACTTTCAGCATGTGAGCAGGTGGACGTCTTACCCCACCATCTTTCCGGTGAGCCCAGGGAAGTTCAGACCTAGGAGTAAAAAGCTGTTTCTTAAATTGGCAAGATACAAATAGTGACATACTCCATAGATCTGTTGTGAGGCCTCAGTTGTGCTCCATTTATAAAAATAATTTGGGCATAGGTAGTCATAGAATTAAAGTAAAATCTGCTAATGATAACAAATTAGGGGGCATGGCAAACTGTAAGAAAGAATGCTAGAGACTACAGGAGTATTTAGATGAGTTAGGGGAATGGGCAGAAATGTGACAAATGCAGTTCAACGATAATAGTGGGAAAAATACAGAGAAAGGTAAATCAAAATACTGCAGATACTGGAAATCGGAAATAGAAAGAAAATGTAATCTAAATTGTCAAATTCTCAAAGGAATTGAGGAACAGAGAGATTCGCAAGTGCAGATACTCAGATCTTTTTTTAAAAAAGAAAATACTGATGGAATAAGCCATAAAAAGAGTGAATGAGATTCTGGCCCTGAAATTCCACGGAGAGAGACTGGCGAACCCTCCATGGAAATAGTTGAAAACAGCCTTCCCTCGAGTTCATGCCAGACTCCCGCTGGAGTTGTGTTGGGAGACTGGTAGAACTCCCCATGGAATTTCAGGGCCTTTAAGTTTTATATGTAGAGACATTAAATGTAAAAGCAGCGAGGTGAGGTTGAATTTATACAAACTTGGCCACAGTTGGAGTAAAGTGCATAATTTTGGGTAGCCCATTACAGAAAAGATAGTGTAGCCATGGAAAAGTTGCAATGTAGATTGGCTAAGGAGGAGAGGATATAGTTATCAGAAGAGGCTTGAAAAACTAGGGCTGTATTGACAGCAACAGAGAAGATTAAGGGGGATCGATAACATGGAGCATAAATTTAGGAGTAATACTAGAAACATAAAGGGGAGAGTCGAAGGTTTTTTTTCACAGGGTTATTAGAAAATGCAATACATCACCACAAGTGGCTTTTGAAGCTGGTTCAATTACAACATTGAAGAGCAAGTTACTTGAAGAAGAAAAATATTAAAAGGTGCAGAGGAGGAAAATGGGCCAAGAGTTGACAGCGCTGGTACAGAGCTAGCAGTGGCAAAGGTGCAATGGGCTGAAAGGACCCCCTTCTATGCTTAAATACCTATGAAACTATTTTTAAAAATAAAGTGATTCTTCATGACTATATAATTTAAATCTACAGCTATTACCCATGTCAAAATAAACACAACAATCTTTGGAAGTAACCTTTGACTTTCTGTAGCACTACGCAATTTCAGGTTTCCTGAGTTTATATGTAGCTTGGGTTACTATCTTCTCAAACATTAATGCCTATCAAATATGAGGGCAGATTCCTGGCCTCTCTCCTCCGCAATGCTAAAGAGCTGCGAACCCAAAGTCTCATCAGGATTTACATGACCATGGGGAAATCCTGCATTGACCTGACCACTGGCAGGGCCTAATGCCAGTGGTGGTGGTATGTTAGCCTCAGAATCAGGAGCTTCTAGCTGCTTATGAAGATCAACAGCCAGAAGGTCCTGGTGTATTTAAGAATTCTGAGAGGAGGAAGAGATTTATAAAAGAAGCAAAGTCATAGAGTTATACAGCACGGATAGAGGCCCTTCGGCCCATCGTGTCCGCGCCGGCCATCAAGCCCTGTCTACTCTAATCCCATATTCCATCACCATGCAGTCTTTGGCCTACCCCTGAAACCCACCTCCGGACCCTCCGATTGGCAGAAGTCTGAAGGCAGGCCACAGTACCATGTGCTCGGGTGCCCATGCGCTGGGGCACCCTGCAGATGGTTGAACAGGGAAAGCCCTCTTCCACCTCGTTGGATAACACGGAGTCTGAAAGGAGATCTGCCATCACGCACATAAAACACAGATGCAGGTTCCATCCCTATGTTTACACACTGATGAGTTATATTAAAACATTGAATAAAGGTTGTGCACTATTAAATCCCACATCCTCCATTCTGCACGCCAGACCTCACCAATCTGCCGATCTGAGTTAGTACCAGGCCTGCGAGAGTGCGTACAACAAGGTTCTCTGCTGATGCACTAGGGACCTTGGTGCAAGAGGTGGACAGAAGGAGGCACATCCTATAACTGCAGGGTCGGGGGGAGGGCAACAGGCCCTCCAGACATATATTCAAAAGGCAGTGGGAGGCAGCGGGGGATGAAGTCAATGCCAGGCGCACAGCATCATCAACATGGATGCAGTGCAGGAAGAAGTTCAATGTTTTGACATGAGTGGTCAAGGTGAGTAAGGTCAACTGTCAAGTGGCATCTCCTACCAACTGCACCACACACTACACCCCCCATCTCCCACACACGAACAAACTCTTTCCATCAGTACTCAACTCTTCCAATCAGATGCTTCCTCTCACCCTTACACATTACCAATGTTGCAAGCCACCCACCCACAACTCACAAGCCACACACACTGGCAGCTATTCAACTATGACAGGCACATCACCCAGATACACATCCCGATTTGTTGCAGGAGAAGGTGGCGCATATCAGAAGGCAGCAAGCAGCAGTGGCATTTAGCCCCTCGAGCCTGTTCCACCATTCAATGAGACCATGCTGGACCTGTGACCTAACTCCATATACCACTGTAGCCCCAAATCCTTTAATACCCTTGGTTCACAGAAATCTATCAATCTCAGATTTAGAATTCATAATTGAGCTAGCATCAACTGCCGACTGCAGAAGACCGTTCCAAACTTCTCCCACCCTTTGCATGTCGAAGCATTTCCTAACTTCACTCCTGCACGTCCTGGCTCTAAATGTTAGACTATGGGCCCAATTTTAGCAGGGATGTGGGTTCTCGGCGGATGGGCAAGCGGGCGCGTGGGTAACGCGCCCGGTGAAATTAGTGGGTTTCCCACGTGATTGTAGCAGGCAACCCATTAATGGGATCCACTTACCTGCTCCTCCGGGTTCCCCACTGGTGATCTGTGCGTCGGGCGGGCTGCGCATGCGCAGTAAGATCTGTCAGCTGGAGGCGCTCTATTTAAAGGGGCAGTCCTCCACTGACAGATGCTGCAACCAATAGCAAAGATGACTGCATGGAGCAGCCCAGGGGGAAGGCTGCTCCCAGTTTAATGATGCCTCACCCCAGGTATCAATACATGGGGTGAGGAGGAGGGGGAGGACAGAGATCTTCCACCCGGCAGGCAGGAGGAAGCGGCCCGCCTCCGCCACCAGGAAGGCCTGGCTCGAGGTGGCAGAGGGGGTCACCTGTGCCACCAACATATCGCCCACCTGCAGCGCAGGAGGCGCTCCAGTGACCTCAGTAGGTCAGCCAAAGTGAGTACACGTAGTCTTTCCCCTACACTCCGTCTGCCACATCACTGCCCCCACCCCACATCTCCTTCAGCACTGCCAACACAACTCTGTCACATCACCCTTCATACCCACTCAAACTCCATCCTCATCTTACCTGCACCTACTCACCTCGCCAGTACTCACCCCGCCACTAACACGCAACCCAATCCTCATACAATCTCATGGCTCTATCCCATACTCACCCTCTCGTGCATCTCTCTCACGGCCAGCCTCACTCAACCTGCCACCACCTGTGCTGCAGCCACAGGGCATGCATCACATATGTGCAGTAGGCAGCGTAAGGCAAATGTGTCGTAAGCATGAAGGGGATGCACAAGGGTGTCTGAGGGTTTGTCATGGGTGTTACTTATATTGAATTTCAGAACAACTCACATCACATATTATATTGGCACCACTACTGCCATGTCTTCGCGAATCCTGTCCGGTTTGTGCAATAATGCCCGCTCCTGGGTATCACTATGAAGACCCACCACTGATGCCACCCATTGTGTCACTGGAGAGTGGGTGTAGGTGTATTTGCAGGGCTCTTCTGCGCAGACGACTGAGAGACATTGGTGATGTCCCTGGTTGCACTCTGGAAGGCTGTGGAGGAGAAGTTGTTGAGGGCAGTGGTGACTTTGACAGCGACAGGTAGGAAGATGGTGCACGGGCCAGTCAGGAGCAGTTCGGCATGAAGGAGGCTGCAGATGTCCACGACTACATGTCGAGTGACTCTGAGCCTCCGTGTGCACTGCTGCTCAGAGAGGTCCAGGAGGCTGAGCCTCGGTCTGTGGACCCTGTGGCGAGGGTAGTGCCCTTTGCGACGCATCTCTCTCTGCGGTAGCCCTCCCTCCTGCTGTACAGGTGGATGTGTCACAGCACTGTGTTGTGGAGCTCCACGTGTCAGAGGTGGACGGCTTGGATGGCGAGGCTGGTGAGGCTGGTGATACTGTTCGCCCTCCGAGGAGGTCATGACTGCAGCAACGGCGGCCCCCATCCGCAAGATGTACATCTGAGGGGATCCGCAAGGTAGGCACATGTCTCCGGACCCCGGGGTAAGTGTGCAGGTTGGTGACTTTGACCGTCAGGAGGAGGGTGGTGGAGGCCAAACTTTGTCCCAAGTGACAGAGTGGCCTCCTGCAATGGGTGAGGGTCTCCCCCCCCCCCACCTGTCAAATGGACCTTTGCAGCTGCCACAGGCTGACAGCTGCAACACGTCCATTCGATCTGGGACTGTTTCCCCCAGTGTGGGAAACAGTCCCATGTTGATCAAAAATCACACAGTCCCTTAATCAGGTCAGTTAATGACCTGAAATACCAAACTAAATATTGTCAAGTGGCATCCCACTGGCTTTAATTGCCTGCGGGATTCCCACCAGCGGGGGCTGCGCGTGCACGCCGGCGTGTCAGCGGGGAACCCGGAAGTGGTCGGGATCGAGGCGCGATCCGGTCCCACTCCTGGATTTTGCGATTTTCGGGGCCCCCCTGCCGAGAACGCACCCGATAGCGGGTGCTAAAATCGAGCCCTATGTCTCTGCGTCCTAATATTTTAGTAAAGGAGACCTCCAAAAACAGTTACAAATGCCTCAGCAGCCAGAAGCAATAATGCAGTCACTAACCTGTAAATCCTGCATGGTCCCTTTAAATAGCGCTGGTGGGGGTTCTCCAGGCACTCTAAGACACGTTCAGATGGTCGGGGTTAAGACTGTGCATTGAGTTGAACGTTAAGTCCCAAAATGGTGTCCATCACTTTAAATCACCGTTGCACACTGATTATATCCATTTTCTCCCTACATTACATGCTTCCAGTGTTCCTTATCTGTGCCTGCGCTAACTCCTATACCAAGATGGTGCCTGGCTCACATCATGCTGGAAACGTGCGTGCGCAGCCAAGACGCCATCTTGGATGTCGGAGAGGCCTTGTAGCGCTGAAACAATGGGCCAATTTAGCGCCCGTATTTCCTTAAGTTGCTGCATTGCATGTTAAACTAGAAGCAACGAGGTTCTGTTCGAGATTGTCACAGACCACTGTCAATTGTATTTCATATCCAACTAATTCTAGGGAGAGCACGACAAATAGTAACATTAACTAAACCTTACAACAGAGTGAAAAATTATCAAGCCCCTTAGTTTGTGTGCATCACACAAAGCTTTTGTTCACTGAATTTATCTGTTCAGATCTTCAAAATCTGCTTTCTTTTCTTCACATCTGTTCAGTCTATTCAGCCTTCTTATGTGAAATTCAAGATTTTATTACATTTCCTGAAAGCTCATACAATTTGGAGGTTACTACGACATTCGAAACAGAGTATGCACTCTCTCAATGTTCTATTCAATAGAAATGCTTCCTGTACAGCTTGTGCGCATTTATATAGTTAAACAAAACCAGAATGAATAAGGAAGTACAAAGAGAACAGGGAAAGCAATTGAAGTAGAAGCCATCTCTTTGGTACAATGCTGCTGTACAGAAAATCAATTTAATAACCTCCCTGTTGCACTATATTTATCTTAACCAATCGATATAAAGCAAAAGGCTTCATACTCAACACTCAAGAGAGAGGTTGAATACCACAGATGCATGTTTCTCATTTTTTTTAATGACCATAGTGTGTACACAAATATATAATGGACTTCTCGTGTATACTTCTGCTGTTTTGGTAAAGGAAGGGAGTTCGGCAAGGAAACCGAGACTGGAATTTTGATGTGAAAATAATTATTTTTTTTTTTTTATTCGTTCACGGGATGTGGGCGTCGCTGGCAAGGCCGGCATTTATTGCCCATCCCTAATTGCCCTCGAGAAGGTGGTGGTGAGCCGCCTTCTTGAACCGCTGCAGTCCGTGTGGTGACGGTTCTCCCACAGTGCTGTTAGGAAGGGAGTTCCAGGATTTTGACCCAGCGACAATGAAGGAACGGCGATATATTTCCAAGTCGGGATGGTGTGTGACTTGGAGGGGAACGTGCAGGTGGTGTTGTTCCCATGCGCCTGCTGCCCTTGTCCTTCTAGGTGGTAGAGGTCGCGGGTTTGGGAGGTGCTGTCGAAGAAGCCTTGGCGAGTTGCTGCAGTGCATCCTGTGGATGGTGCACACTGCAGCCACAGTGCGCCGGTGGTGAAGGGAGTGAATGTTTAGGGTGGTGGATGGGGTGCCAATCAAGCGGGCTGCTTTATCTTGGATGGTGTCGAGCTTCTTGAGTGTTGTTGGAGCTGCACTCATCCAGGCAAGTGGAGAGTATTCCATCACACTCCTGACTTGTGCCTTGTAGATGGTGGAAAGGCTTTGGGGAGTCAGGAGGTGAGTCACTCGCCGCAGAATACCCAGCCTCTGACCTGCTCTCGTAGCCACAGTATTTATATGGCTGGTCCAGTTAAGTTTCTGGTCAATGGTGACCCCCAGGATGTTGATGGTGGGGGATTCGGCGATGGTAATGCCGTTGAATGTCAAGGGGAGGTGGTTAGACTCTCTCTTGTTGGAGATGGTCATTGCCTGGCACTTATCTGGCGCGAATGTTACTTGCCACTTATCAGCCCAAGCCTGGATGTTGTCCAGGTCTTGCTGCATGCAGGCTCGGACTGCTTCATTATCTGAGGGGTTGCGAATGGAACTGAACACTGTGCAGTCATCAGCGAACATCCCCATTTCTGACCTTATGATGGAGGGAAGGTCATTGATGAAGCAGCTGAAGATGGTTGGGCCTAGGACACTGCCCTGAGGAACTCCTGCAGCAATGCCCTGGGGCTGAGATGATTGGCCTCCAACAACCACTACCATCTTCCTTTGTGCTAGGTATGACTCCAGCCACTGGAGAGTTTTCCCCCTGATTCCCATTGACTTCAATTTTACTAGGGCTCCTTGGTGCCACACTTGGTCAAATGCTGCCTTGATGTCAAGGGCAGTCACTCTCACCTCACCACTTTCATAAATAAACTGGTTTCAGAACAAAAATATTGAGGCAGTTACCAAGAATCATTTAAACTAGGGAGCTGGGAGAAAATTGGATCCCAAACAAGATTGATTGAAGAGTGGATACTAACCATAAATAAAAACAGAAAATGCTGGAAATACTCAGCAGGTCAGGCAGCATCTGTGGAGAGAGAATCAGAGTTAACGTTTCAGGTTGATGACCTTTAACTCTGATGAAAGGTCATTGGCCTGAAACGTTAACTCTGTTTCTTTCTCCACAGATGCTGCCTGACCTGTTGAGTATTTCCAGCATTTTCTTCTTTTATTTCAGATTTCTAGCATCTGCAGTATTTTGCTTTTATTTTAATAGAAACTAGCCAATAGGCTAGAGATCTACCAGGCATGAGATTCCATCAACAGGCAGACACTGGCATTTTAAGAGGAGGCAAATCTATAATTGGGGGTAAAGATATGAATGCTAGCATCATGAGGAATAAGATGCCCAAACTTGAGAGCGTTGTGGCAGTAAGAAACTAAGATGTAGTAGGAATATCAGACGATCCCAGAGAATAATAACATATACTACGTACAACAATAGAATGTTCAGGAAATATAAACAGGAAAGGATGTGGTATAGTTCAATTTGCCTGGGGTACCTGAAGGTTAAAGAAGGTGATTCTGTGGGCAGCAGAAAGCCAAAAAGTAAACTATTTTGGTTGGATAGCTTTAATAATAAAAGAACAATGCTACCAATCAGCAATTGGCATAGACCGCCAGCTCGGAATAAGAAGGAAGCAAGTTTGCTTTATGGAGAGCCACAAGGCTGATCCCTAGCATCAGAAGGTTTAGTCACAAGCAAAAAAATGGAGAAACCTGGGTTTTTCAACCTTGAAGGGAAGTGTCTGAGGAGTAATATTATAGCGGTACACAAGATTGTAAACAGTGTAGAAAAAGTAGATCCAGAACACAGCTTCAAACTAAACTGTGGGAGTAGGACAAGGGGGCCACGTTTCAAAATAGTTAAAGGCAAAGGAGAAGGCCCACCGCCACCTTCTCAGGGCAACATGGGCAGGCAATAAGTACAGCCTTGCCTGTGCCACCAACATCCCACGAAGAAACAATTAAAAAAAAAACTAAATTGGGACTGATGTCAGGAAGTTTTTTTTTTCACACAAATAGGGATCAAATTGTGGAATGGACTTATGAGTAGAGGCATGACCCTGGAATCATTAAAGGAAAACCGATCGATTATCCATTCAGAAAGACCCTACGATTCTCCTATGTTGGGTCAAATTGCTTTCCTGTACAATGTAATCTTCTGATTTTGTGACTGGTTGTAATGCCTCATCACAATAAAGAAATTCAGCACTGTTTATGCCATTTTCTTCAGGGGGTTTTTGTGGCTCTTCCGCTGAAATTATGGTGGAAAAACGGGTGAACTCCTGCCGAAATTCACCCCCCCGCCACCCCCCCAGCAACTTAAACAGCATTTCTGCAAAATTTGCTTTCAAAAACATATAGTTATAACAAATAATTGTATGTATTTCTAAAATAGTATAATCTAAACCACCCTCTACATTGATGCGGAGAGGCCGGTGATGGACTGGGGTGGACAAATGTATGGAGTCGTACAACACCAGGTTATAGTCCAACAGCTTTATTTGAAAATCACAAGCTTTCGGAGCTTTGCTCCTTCGTCAGGTCACCTGACGAAGGAGCAAAGCTCCGAAAGCTTGTGATTTCAAATAAAGCTGTTGGACTATAACCTGGTGTTGTACGACTCCGTACATTTGTCCACCCTCTACATTAATATGTAAGTAGAAGAAGGGCCAATAGAATAAAAGAGGGCCAAACGGTACAGATGGTTGGTCTTTCAGAACTATACTTCATATTTCATTGCTGAGTTGGGATTCATATTCAACTTTTAGATGAAAAAAGATTTTGAGGAAGCAATGGTATACATGAAAGAGAAGATTTATGGGATAAAGAAATGATCACTAACAAAATTCAGTTGAACTTAAAAAAGTCTTGTTATCAATGGAAATATTTGGTTTGCAAGGTGCTAAAGTTTCATGAGGCTGCCACCAATCTCCTGCTGCTTATATTGTTTCTCAGAGGCTTCCACTGGTCTTACAGTAGAACACCAATGGTAGCCCTGCAGAATTTCAGGGCCATTAGGTAATTTTTTCTGCAATTAAAGATTTATACATCAATGAGGACCACCAGGAGGAATCTTCAATGGAGAGTCCTTTCATGGTCTTTCTCAGGATGGAATAGTACATTAGCTGCAGTGCTACTGGATAATACTCAAATATTCTCTTCAAAAGAGCCTTCAAATCTGTGTTTCTATCTATCATTTAAGGGCCTCATAATTTAGATAAAATATTGACATATTCTTCAGAATCAATGAAGGACTTTATTCCATAAGATGGAATATTGTAGGCATCGGGGCAGATTTTCAATTTGTCACCCGGGAATAAAACTGATTTAAACGGAAATGACAATCGGGTTTTATCTGTACTGATGACCAATCCGCAATGCCAAATTTGCACCTGGGTGGCAAATTAAAAATCTACCCTATCCTTTCACCTGCCAATGTTCACAATTTCCCTTTGCAAATTGGCTAGTGTCTTTTTTTTAATTTAAACAATTTTTACTGAGCATTGAAGATTAAGAGGGGGGGAGGTAAAATTCAACTTTGATGGGGGCACATTTCCACTGACTTAATTGTAAAGGAAAATTGGGGTGAATGAAAAACAGGCGGCCGATCTGCTATCGCTCATTCTATGCCCTTGCCGAAGTTGAATTTTACCCGCTGTGCATCATTGTGATGTTTTTCACAGTTCCAAAGTGTTTGAATTACTTTGAAAACTGTTGACTTTTATGGCAATAATTGACACATCAACTATCTTAAACAGTGGTATTTTAGGCTTGGTGGCCAGGAATACATTGTGGCATAGGTACAGCACAGGAGGAAGGCATTCGACCCATTGTACCTGTGCAGGCTCTTTGAAAGAGCTATCCAATTAGTCCCATTCCCCTGCTTTTTCCCCATAGCCCTGTAAATTGTTTCCCTTCAAATATTTATCCAATTCCCTTTTGAAAGCTACTATTGAATCTGCTTCCACCACCATTTCAGGCAGTGCATTTCAGATCATTACAACTCGCTGCATAAAAAAATGCTTCCTCATGTCGCTTCTGGCTCTTTTGCCGATCACGTTAAATCTGTGTCCTCTGGTTACCGACCCTTCTGACACTGGAAACAATTTCTCCTTATTTACTTTATCAAAACCTTTCGTGATTTTGAACACCTCTATCAAATCTCCACTTAACCTTCTCTGTTCTAAGGAGAACAAACCCAGCTTCTCCAGTCTCTTCACATATCTGAAGTCCCTCATCTCTAGTAAATCTCTTCTGCACCCTCTTTAAGGCCTTGATATCTTTCCTAAAGTGCGATGCCCATAATTGAACACAATATTCCAGCTGTGGCCTAACCAGTGTTTTATAAAGGTTTAGCATAACTTCCTTGCTTTTGTACTCTATGCCTTTATTAATAAAGCCCAGGATCCCATATACTTTTTTAACAGCCTTCTCAACTTGTCCTGCCACCTTCATAAATTTGTGTACGTACACACCCAGGTCTCTCTGTTCCAGCACTCCCTTTAAAATTGTACCATTTAGTTTATATTGCCTCTCCTCATTCTTCCTACCAAAATGTATCACTTCACACTTCTCTGGTTTAAAGTTCATCTGCCATATGTCTGCCCATTTCACCAGTCTGTCTACGTCCTCCTGAAGTCTGTTACTATCCTCCACACTGTTTAGTACATTTCCGAGTTTCATGTCACAACTTAGTAATTATACCCTCTGTACCCAAGTCCAGATCATTAATATATATCAAAAAGAGCAGTGGTCCTAATACTGACCCCTGGGGAACACCACTGTATACTTCCCTCCAGTCTGAAAAACAACCGTTCAGAGGGTGGTTGTCGAGGGTTGTTTTTCAAACTGGATGCCTGTGTCCAGCGGTGTGCCTCAGGGATCGGTGCTGGGTCCGCTGTTATTTGTTATTTATATTAATGATTTGGATGAGAATTTAGGAGGCATGGTTAGTAAGTTTGCAGATGACACCAAGATTGGTGGCATTGTGGACAGTGAAGAAGGTTATCTAGGATTGCAACGGGATCTTGATAAATTGGGCCAGTGGGCCGATGAATGGCAGATGGAGTTTAATTTAGATAAATGTGAGGTGATGCATTTTGGTAGATCGAATCGGGCCAGGACCTACTCCGTTAATGGTAGGGCGTTGGGGAGAGTTATAGAACAAAGAGATCTAGGAGTACAGATTCATAGCTCCTTGAAAGTGGAGTCACAGGTGGATAGGGTGGTGAAGAAGGCATTCAGCATGCTTGGTTTCATTGGTCAGAACATTGAATGCAGGAGTTGGGATGTCTTGTTGAAGTTGTACAGGGCATTGGTGAGGCCACACTTGGAGTACTGTGTACAGTTCTGGTCACCCTATTATAGAAAGGATATTATTAAACTAGAAAGAGTGCAGAAAAGATTTACTAGGATGCTACCGGGACTTGATGGTTTGACTTACAGGGAGAGGTTAGACAGACTGGGACTTTATTCCCTGGAGAGTAGGAGGTTAAGGGGTGATCTTATAGAAGTCTATAAAATAATGAGGGGCATAGATAAGGTCGATAGTCAAAATCTTTTCCCAAAGGTAGGGGAGTCTATAACGAGGGGGCACAGATTTAAGGTGAGAGGGGAGAGATACAAAAGGATCCAGAGGGGCAATTTTTTCACTCAAAGGGTGGTGAGTGTCTGGAATGAGCTGCCAGAGGCAGTAGTAGAGGCGGGTACAATTTTGTCTTTTAAAAAGCATTTGGACAGTTACATGGGGAAGATGGGTATCGAGGGATATGGGCCAAGTGCAGGCAATTGGGACTAGCTTAGTGGTATAAACTGGGCGACATGGACATGTTGGGCCGAAGGGCCTGTTTCCATGTTGTAACTTCTATGATTCTATGATTCTATGATCCCTACTCTCTGCTTTCTGTCCTTTAGCCAAATTTGTATCCACACTGACACTGTCCCTTTAATCCCATGGGCTTTAATTTTGCTAACAAGTTTATTAAGTGGTACTTTATCAAATGCATTTTGAAAGTCCATATACACAACACCAACCGTACTACTTTCATCACCCCTCTCTGTTACTTCATCAAAGAACTCAATCAAGTTAGTCAAAAAAGATTTTCCTTTAATAAATCTGTGCTGACTTTTATTTATTCGTCCATACTTTTCCAAGTGGCAATTAATTTTGTCCCAGATTATTATCTCTGAAAGTTTCCCCACCACCGAAGTTAGGCTGACTGGCCTGTAATTGCGGGTTTATCACTCTCCCCGCTGTGAGTTATTTCACAGCCATGTATGCAGCCAATATGGGGAATGTGTTTCTCCTCCATACATCTACAATACATGTTTTTGTCTACGGAGAGGGGTAAAAACAGCCCTCATAGGGATCACATGGTATTTGAAGTGGTAAATGCCAATTACCACAGCTGAAAGTTGCTTGTCTGTCTCAGTTTTATGGTGGATAATTTGGCACAGAATGGCAAATTGAATGATTTTCTCAGAACCAATAGCTATAGCCCTCTGTCTGCAATCTAGAAGACAAGCCTTTCTAACTTGAAAAGTTTAATTCTAAATCTTCAAAATAAACAATTTTTTTCATGAAATCATAATAGTGAAATTAAAAGCAAAATACTGCGGATGCTGGAAATCTGTAATAAAAACAGAAAATGCTGGAAATACTCAGCAAGTCAGGCAGCATCTGTGGAGAAAGAAAAACAGAGTTAATGGGCCCGATTTTAGCACCCGCTATCGGGTGCGTTCTCAGCGGGGGGGCTTCGAAAATCGGAAAATCTAGGATCCCGAACGGATCCCGCCACGATCCCGCCCACTTCCGGGTTCCCCGCTGACGCGCCAGCGTGCGCGCGCAGCCCCCGCTGGTGGGAATCCCGCAGGCAATTAAAGCCAGCGGGATGCCACTTGACAGTATTTATTTACCTATTTCAGGTCATTAACTGACCTGATTAAGGGACTGTGTGTGATTTTTGAACAACATGGGACTGTTTCCCACACTGGGGGAAACAGTCCCAGATCGAATGGACGTGTTGCAGCTGTCAGCCTGTGGCAGCTGCAAATGTCCATTTGACAGGTGGGGGGGGGAGACCCTCACCCATTGCAGGAGGCCACTCTGTCACTTGGGACAAAGTTTGGCCTCCACTACCCTCCTCCTGACGGTCAAAGTCACCAACCTGCACACTTACCCCGGGGTCCGGAGACATGTACCTACCTTGTGGACCCCCTCAGATGTACATCTTGCGGATGGGGGCCGCCATAGCTGCAGTCATGACCTCCTCGGAGGGCGAACAGCATCACCAGCCTCACCAGCCTCGCCATCCACGCCGTCCACCTCTGACACGTGGAGCTCCACAACAGAGCGCTGTGACACATCCACCTGTACAGCAGGAGGGAGGGCTACTGCAGAGAGAGATGCGTCGCAGAGGGCACTACCCTCGCCACAGGTTCCACAGACCGAGGCTCAGCCTCCTGGACCTCTCTGAGCAGCAGTGCACACGGAGGCTCAGAGTCACTCGACATGTAGCCGTGGACATCTGCAGCCTCTTTCATGCCGAGCTGCTCCTGGCTGGCCCGTGCACCATCTTCCTACCTGTCGCTGTCAAAGTCACCACTGCCCTCAACAACTTCTCCTCCACAGCCTTCCAGGGTGCAACCGGGGACATCGCCGATGTCTCTCAGTCGTCTGCGCAGAAGAGCCCTGCAAATGCACCTACACCACTCTGCAGTGACACAATGGGTGGCATCAGTGGTGGGTCCTCATAGTGATACCCAGGAGCGGGCATTATTGCACAAACCGGACAGGATTCGCGAAGACATGGCAGTAGTGGTGCCAATATAATGTGTGATGTGAGTTGTTCTGAAATTCAATATAAGTAACAACCATGACAAACCCTCAAACACCCTTGTGCATCCCCTTCATGCTCACGACACGTTTGCCTTACGCTGCCTACTGCACATATGTGATGCGTGCCCTGTGGCTGCAGCACAGGTGGTGGCAGGCTGAGTGAGGCTGGCCGTGAGAGAGATGCACGAGAGGGTGAGTATGAGATAGAGCCATGAGATTGTATGAGGATTGGGTTGCATGGTAGTGGCGGGATGAGTACTGGCGAGGTGAGTAGGTGCAGGTAACATGAGGATGGGGTTTGAGTGGGTATGAGGGGTGATGTGACAGAGTAGTGTTGGCAGTGCTGAAGGAGATGTGGGGTGGGGGCAGTGATGTGGCAGACGGAGTGTAGGGGAAAGACTACGTGTACTCACTGTGGCTGACCTACTGAGGTCATTGGACCGCCTCCTGCACTGTATGCAGGTGGGCGATATGTTGGTGGCGCAGGTGACCCCCTCTGCCACCTCGAGCCAGGCCTTCCTGGTGGCAGAGGTGGGCCGCTTCCTCCCGCCCGCCGGGAGGAAGATCTCTGTCCTCCCCCTCCTCCTCACCCCATGTATTGATACCTGGGGTGAGGCATCATTAAACTGGGAGCAGCCTTCCCCCTGGGCTGCTCCATGCTGTAATTTTTGCTATTTGTTGCAGCATCTGTCAGTGGAGGACTGCCCCTTTAAATAGAGCGCCTCCAGCTGACAGATCTTACTGCGCATGCGCAGCCCGCCCGACGCGCAGACCAGCAGCGGGGAACCCAGAGGAGCAGGTAAGTGGCTCCAATTAGTGGGTTGCCTGCTACGATCGCGCGGGAAACCCACTAATTTCACCGGGCGCGTTACCAACGCGCCCGCTTGCCCATCCGCCGGGAACCCGCACCCCTGGTAAAATCGGGCCCAATGACTCCGGTCGATGATCTTTTGGCAGAACTAGTGAAATTATCCCATTGCTGCAAATACCTACCAGAACAAAATAATGCAGTGTATTTTTGAGAGCCTCTGTCCTTAGTCAGACATATAAGGGTACATTTTTTGTCCAGTGGAATTGGACATTGCAACATGGCATGTACATATGAGAGCTAGGGCAACAATCCTTTATACCTGATCCCCACCCAGTTAGCACAGTGGATGATCTTCCAGCCTAATTTTCTGTGTAAGAGCTTCATTATAATGTGATACCATGTGGTAATAACCCTATTATGCTAACCCATCTGTTTAGTGCTCCACTCAACCTCTTAAAGAGGTGAGACTTTTTTGTATGTTTTTTTATTTCATTTTTCCAATAGATTTTTAATGCTGCTTTTTGTTGCATTTTTTTTTTGCTTTTTGTCTGATTTTTGTTTCTTTGATATTATTGTGTTGTCTATTTTTGCTCTTTTTTGTCATCAGAATATGAAGGGAAAGTTTACATCGAAAAAAACCCCAGCTCAATATTGTATCCAAAATTACTGAAAAGCCAACTGCAATTGAAGCATTTAGAAGAGTTCAACAGAACAATGGAGCGTTAAAAACACAAGGGCATTAACAAAGGAGCTCTTGCATTGCAAACTTTTACTGCAGCTCAGCGAGTAAAAATATACCTAAGGGGAAGCTATAGAATCCTGTACTGGTCAGCAAGTCAAGTTAAAATTAATGATGAGCTTGTTTTTAAAGCACACCAAATACAATATATTCATGGTTGAAGTGGCATGAGATGAAAGAAGGCAAGCCAGGGAGATCAGCAAGTATCAAAACCAAATTATGGCATCATTGTGCTACCAACTGGATCTACAGGCCTACCTGAAAATGACTAAGGACAACTACATCCATCGGCTCCAGGTCAGTACAAAGCCAGTTTCAGAGCAGTGAAAGTTTGCTGCAAGGACACTAGCAGGCAACCTGTCACCACCCTCAATTTTTCTACCCCTGCCTCCTTGCGGTCTATCAGAGATCATCTGCGGTATCACTTAATGTGTTGCTCACAGGTGACTGATGCATTGATCAGTATTGTTAGCACTTTCATCTCTTTTCTGACTGAATAGCAACAGAATCGTAACATGAGTGTTCAATTTCATCCCACTGCTACATTTCCTAAAGGACAGGGGGTCATTAATGAGAGTCATGTGGCCATCCTCATTTGTATCCTACCCCATGCATAGTCACCTGTACATTGTGACTAACCTGATGCTATCTCGTCAAGATCATTAATTGCATCCTCTGGGGTGTGTGTAGCTGTGCTGCTGCTCACAATCATTGGTGACAGAGTTGCTGGCTTGTTCTGGGTCTCTAGCAGTGCTGGCAGGTTGCCCTTCCAGACTGACCACGATACAAAAGGATAAATGTTAGAATGCTTGCTCGAACAGACACCATCAAACAGAACTGGTATTGTACAATATTGTGTAATGTTTGTGTGCTTGTATAGATGCCTGTATGTGTACATGCAAACGAGTACAAGACATGACAAATGCAGGATTGTACTAACCCTGAGCTTGGAGGAGGTGTCCAGCTTCACCTTCCCCTATTCCTTTGATATTCTTATTGGCAAAGATATCCAGGTGGCTTCCTCAAAGGCACTCAAGGGTTTGTCATTTATGGGCCCTCCTACAGTTCAGTTCTGTTCCCTTGTATTAGATGCCATCTTCTCCTGCAAGCAAAGACTCTTGAGATATTATTAGTTGAAGGAGCACGTGCTATGTCAGACATGTGCCTAACATAGAGCCCATCATGTGTCTCAGTAAGTGACCATATCATGCAGTTTGGTTGCACTACAATGATTTCCTATGTGAAGTCCTTTTAACATATCAGTGTGCCAAGGCTTTCAATTGTAAGTGGCGTGGTTATGTGCCCTGATGGAACATGGGCATGTATGGTTAGCAATGAAAGAGCTGTACAGTTGTCTGAGAGCTTGGCGTGGGCCAGTAATATGTGTGTAGTATGTGAACAGACAACACTTGATTAAATGTATACTTGGACCATGGTTTATGGTGCTGTTGTGTCGTTGTACCGTGCAAACTTTCTTACAGTCTGTCTTTCTCTTCCACGTATATTTCCAGGTCTTTTGCGTACTGTGAATAGTGTTTACCCTGGCTACTACCTCTTGTCATGAATGCTGCACTGCTGTCCGATGGGGCAGGTGCAATTGAGTGCCTGACAGAGCAATCCTCCTTTCACCCACCTCATTCAGCAGCCTCTCTATATTGCTATCCATAAAATAGAGGGTTTGGGTGCTGCAGTGAAGTATCACTTGCCCAAACCTTCTGTTGCCTGCCTCCACATTTATTTTGCCATTGGCTTTCCCAGTGCAACCTCTGGAAAGACATCCAAAACATTTTGTTCTCAAATGCGGCCACATCCCTTTAACTTCCAGCTGCAGCCCTTTAATGTAAATTTTGCCCAGTGCAAGGCCAAATCCAGGTCAGGAGCCTACTGCAAATATGAAATGTGAACCCACTTATCTTATTGAAACATAGAAGATTCTAAGGGGACTCGATAGGGTAGATGCTGAGAGCATGTTACCCCTCATGGGGGAATCTAAAACTAGGGGTCATATTCTCAGAATAAGGGGTCGCCCGTTTGGAAAGGAGGAGGAATTTCTTCTCCCAGAGAGTCGTGAATCTTTGGAATTCTTTACCCCAAAAAGCTGTGGAGGCTGAGTCATTGAATACATTCAAGGCTGAGTTAGACAAAGTTTTGATCAGCAAGGGAATCAAAGGATATTGGGAAAGGGCGGGAAAGTGGAGTTGAGGTAAAAATCAGATCAGTCATGATCTCATTAAATGGCACAGCAGGCTCGAGGGGCCGAATGGTGTACTCCTGCTGCTATCTCTTATGGTCTTATGGTCTTATGGTCACTCCAGAAGATCTGGTGGGGATACCCGTTCCTACTTCACATAAGCATGAAACTCACAGCACACTGGTCTTGTAGTTCTAGAACCAGGAACAGAAAATACGCCCTATAATTTTGTAGAGTTGTCTGTCCAAAAGCTTGCAGTTAGGGGTAATGCCTAGAAGCATCAAAGAGGAAGAAGCATTTATTGCAGTTCTTTGAGAAGTTAATGGACCAAGTGGATAAATAGAACAGTGATTATTATATATTTAGATTTTAATAGAGTAATGCACAGGAGATTAGTGCACAAAGGTGTGAAGACGCAGAATAGGATGGGAAGCTTCTGGAGTGAATCAGAAATTGTCTCAAAGAGAAGTTGTACTTGGAGCTGCATCAGCATGCAGGAAGGTAATTAGTAGTGTGTCTCAGGAGTCAGTGATAGGAACATTATTGTTTACATTGTACATAAATGAATTGGAAGTGGAGCAGTAAAAAAAAATTACATTTGTTGATGATTCAAAATGGGAAGGGAGAGAGAGGCTGCAAACAACAGGGAACAAACAGACCAAATACAAAAAGGACTTGGAAAGATTGGAAGATCGAATTGATGGCCAAATCAAGCTGATGAGACCAGAAAAGGGGAATAATCAGTGGGAATATCCAGGACACAACACATGACAGCTCATTAAAAACTATCAGCACAGTGTCCGACATCAGTAAAGGGTAATAAGTTCTTATTTACATCCAGAGGGATGGAGTATCAGTTCCAAGGTTTAATAGTGAATGTGTACACAGCAATGTTTGGCCCCATTTGGACTACTGCATATAATTCTAGTCATTCTGGCTTTAGAGAGGGTACAAAGGTGACCAACTAAACTGACAACACAGATTATGTATCTAAGCTACTAGGAAGGTTAACGCTGGAGATTAGAACGCTCAGGGGAAGCCTTATTGAGGTGTTCAAGGTTCTAATGAATTGTTTAATATAAAAACATATCCTGTACATAGGTGGCACAAACTCAAGCTCAGAAGAGAGAATGTGACTATTTTAGATTTAACTACTTCACATAGAAGGTGATAAATGTGTAGAAAAAGTGGAGGCTGACCCAGCAGCCGTGCATATGCGAAATTACAGGCACTTTGCCAAAATTTCATTAATATACGCAGCCAAGCAGTGTACTCGTGAATTGGCCCTACATGCAGATTCAAGGTGGAGCTGGATAGTTTTTTGATGAGAGAAGATATTGAGGGGTATGAGAGAAAGAGCAAAGTATGTTATTTTTTTGAACTTTAGACCTGGCAATACAAAATGGGAAAGGGGAGAGAGGCTGCAAATAACAGAACAAACAGACCAAATACAACAGGACCCGAAGAGATTGGAGGATTGAACTGATGGACAAATCCCTGAATATAAAATCCCAGGTAAAAATTCCTTAGCACTCATCTTCAAATGATAACTTCCTGGGACATATTTTTCCCTGCAGCATGCTCAGAGGAAGCCTTTCTGGCGCATTCATCTGGAGGTGAAAGTACACTGGAGGACTCAGTATAATCTTTAAATAACTTCTTCCTTTGATGTAAGCATAGGGGAACATTTAGGCAATAGCAATCATAACATAATAAGGTTTAAAATAATGATTGAGAAAGACATAAATAAGACAAAGACCAAAGTAATAGATTGGAAAAAAAGTTAATTTTAAGGGGATAAGAGTGGAACTAGGGCAGGTAAACTGGAAAAAAAATGTTGATAGACAAAGAATTAGAACAGTGGATAATATACAAAATGTTGATAATTGAGTTCAGAAGAAATACATTCCTCTAAAAAGCAAGAACAAACTAGCCAATAATGAAACACATGGATGAATAAAGAGATAAGGGTAAAATTGAAACTAAAGAAAAAGGCATACTCCAAGTAAATAATAAAAGAAAGGATGGCAAAAGGGAATACGAAAATTTTAGGAAAGAAGTCAAAAAAACAATTAGGAAAGCAAAGAGGAACTACAAGATTAAATTATAAAGGAATATAAAAAGAAATAGTAAAGTAGTCCACAAAAACATAAATAACAAAACAAAAATCAGAATAGGGATAGGACCACAAAAGGGATGCACAAGGTAAACTCACAGGTTAATGACAGCAAAATAGCAGAAATATTGAATAGTTATTTTGCCTCTGTATTTATCAGAGACACTAACAAGGTGGGCAGGGCATTAGAAGAAGAGGTCAAAAAATATATTAAAATGTTTAAGATAGAAAGGGGGTGATAATTGATGAACTAATCAAACTAAGGGAAGATAAAACGCTTGGTCCAGATTGATTGCATCCACAAATATTAAAAGAAGTTAGGGAGGAGATATCAGGGGCTCTATTACATATATATATATATATATAATGATTCATTAGAAAAGAGAAAAGAGCCAGAGGACTGGTGGACAGCTAATGTCATTCTTACATTTAAAAAGTGATAGAACAAGTCCATGGAACTATAATAAAAGCTGGAAAAGCTCAGCAAGTGAGGCAGCATCTGTGGAGAAGGAAACAGAGTTAAGGTTTCAGATCAGTTCTGATGAAAGGTCTTCGACTTGAAACGTTAACTCTGTTTCTTTCTCCACAGATGCTGCTTCACTTGCTGAGCTTTTCAAGCATTTTCTGTTTTTATTTCAGATTTCCAACATCCACGGTATTTTGATTTTGATCCAGGGAACTTATAGACCAGTTAGTTTAATGTCGGTGGTAGGAAAGAAAATGGAATCTTTACTCAAAGATGTAATAGAAAAACATCTAGAAATCAAAAATATAATAAAGAATAGTCAGCACAGATTTCAAAAGGGAAAGTCATGCTTGACCAACCTTATTGAATTCTTTGAAGAATTAACAGAAAGAATAAACAAGGGTAATGTAGTAGATGTAATATATTTGGATTTTCAAAAGGCCTTCGATAAGGTACTGCATTGTAGACTCATGACTAAGGTCAGAGCATGTGGAGTCAGTGGTCAGGTAGCAGAATGAATAACAAGCTGGCTACAAAACAGAAAACAGAGAGTAGGGGTTAAGGGTAGCTACTCAGACTGGCAAAAAGTGGGAAGTGGTGTACCCAAGGAATCACTGCTAGGACCATTGTTGTTCACAACTTACATTAACGATATGGATTCGGGAATCAGAAGTACAATTTCAGAATTTGCGAACAACACCAAATTTGGGGGCATAGTTAATACAGAGGAAGAATGTGTAAAAATGCAAGAAGACATAATAAACTTGCAGAATGGCATTTAATTGGTGAATGAATTTCAATATAGACAATTGTGAGGTGGTGCATTTTGATAGGAAGACTAAGGAGGACACATATTGCATGATAATAAGAGTCTAAGTGGGATACAGAAGCAAAGTGACCTAGGGACACTGATACACAAATCATTAAGTGTAGCGATGCAGATTAAGATATCCATAAAAAAGGCACTGTGGTTCATTTCTAGAGGGATAGAATTGAAAAGCAAAGAAGTTATGTTAAACTTGTATGGAACCTTCATTAGACCACACTTGGAGTACTGTGCACAGTTCTGGCCTCCATGTTATAGAAAGGATGTAGAGACATGGAAGAGGGGGCAAAAAAAATTCACAAGGCTGATAGCAGAACTGAGAGGCTATCCTTATCAGGAAAGGTTGAACAGGCTGGGGCTCTTTTATCTAGAAAAGAGAAGGCTGAGGGGTGACCTGATAGAGGTCTTTAAGATAATGAAAGGGTTTGATATTGTTCCCACTTGTGGTCGTGTCCAAAACTAGAGGTCATAAATATAAAACAGTCGCTAATAAATCCAATAGGAAATTCAGGAGAAACTTCTTTACCCAAAGAGTGGTAAGAATGTGGAACTCGCTACCACAAGGAGTAGTTGAGACAAATAGCATAGATGCATTTAAAGGGAAGCCAAATAAGCACACAAAAGAAAAAGGAATAGAAGGATATCTTGATAGAGTTAGCTGAAGTAGGGAGGGAGGAGCCTCCTCTGGAGCATAAACCCTGGCATAAACCAGTTGAGCTGAATGGTCTGTTTCTCTGCTGTAGTTTTGATATAACTCCATGTAAGTGAAGGGGAATTGATTACAGTCATTACCTGCTTGTCGGTAACATAATGTTCTCATTAACCATGCATTGAGGTTGTTTCAGGCAGAACGACTGAGTGATAAAAGATCTTAGATCATTTTGAACATTTTTGCTTTTCTTTATAGCAAACAAATCTGAACTC
Organism: Heptranchias perlo; assembly: GCF_035084215.1. NCBI lineage: Eukaryota > Metazoa > Chordata > Chondrichthyes > Hexanchiformes > Hexanchidae > Heptranchias > Heptranchias perlo. The sequence goes on from NC_090327.1 coordinate 110,002,395, forward strand.
ATTCAAACCTGGAGCCAGAACCAGACATAATAAACATCTTTCTCCTCATACTTAATAATGTTGCATAAGTTTCTGTTAATATTACTGCCTCTATCTCTAACCCAAGCACAATACAGGAAGACATTTATTCCTAAATTAGAAACAACCTTCTGTATATATCTAACTCTAATCCTACATCTTTTCTTGGTTTTAACTGATTTATTATCAAAAAGAACGTCACAATATTTTAGTGTCACAAATTCGGAGAGGCTTTTTCCTCAGCAACATCCTTTTCCCAGTCACCTGACTCTGTCTTAAAGAGGAACTGGATAGTGCTGTGATTGACGGTAATCTTTTACCACAGCCTGGACCCAGGCTAACCCCTAGAGAAAAATTCAGCCAGGACTATCTGGACAAGTTTATCATGATCTCAATTCTCCTCAATATAAAAAGCAAATTCAAAAATGAAAATGAAAGTGTTCCGCTTTGCCTACTATGACAAACATTTTGAATCAATGAGCACCTTATAAGGGTTCAATCATCTTACACTACACTAAGCCAAGTTAATGCACTTTGAAAAGTTAAGGAAAGTATTATATGATTAATGAGAGCTGGTTCATCAATTTGCCATGACTACACTATTGTCCATTTGTTACTAATTTTTATGCATATCTATAACCAATCCCTAAGGTAGTATAAGTTCACTGTGAAGTAGATTAAATCTTCCAATTCAGCCATCCCTTGAACGGGACAGTGGTTGCTGTATCATTCATTCATTTGCCAATAGAATCAGCTTTGTGCTTTCCTGTTGGGTTTCCTTTCACTTCATTTATGCCTGGCACTTATTCCCCTCCCCCAGCCTTGGTCAAGGCCCTCAATGATGTGAAATTGATTTTCAAGCTTGATAAAGATCAAATAATTATTTGTACCGATATGTAGGCACTCACCTATAAGTGTGAACATCCCTTTAATTTGGACTGGATAGTCAGAAATTCTGCTTGATACATTAGATTAGCTCCCTGTACAAGAGCAACGCTGCATAGGCAGTTATGCATAATTTTTCGAATAATTGGAGCACCATTTTTGGAGCAGGTAATGCACAAGTGCACTAGGGCAGTTTGTGCAGGTAATGCAGTACAAAAACTTTATGTTAGGAACACAATTTTAGGCTGTATGTTGTTAGTTTCATTTGTGTCAAGCACAATTTATGCAGGTGTTGGCAGACAACACCATAGAATCATAGAATGGTTACAGCACAGAAGGAGGCCATCGGCCCATTGAGCCCGTACTGGCTCTTTGTAAGAGCAATCCAGAAGTTGAGATACTGGATGGGCTTAAAATTGATAGAGGAGGTACTAGAAAGGCTGACTGTACTTGAAGTAGATAAGCGACTCAGTCTGGATGGGATGCATCCTAGGTGGCTGAGAGAAGTGAATGGGAAAATTGTAGAGGTGCTGGCCATAATCTTCCAATCCTCCTTAGATACGGGGTTGGTGCCAGAGGACTGGAGAATTGCAAATGTGACACTCATTTGTTCAAAAAAGGGTGTTAGGATGAAACCGGCAACTACAGGCCAGTCAGTTTAACCTTGGTAGTGAGAAGCTTTTAGAAACGATAATCCGAGACAACATTTAATAGTCACTTGGGCAAGTGTGGATTAATAAAGGAAAGCCAGCATGGATTTGTTAAAGGCACATCGTGTTTAATTAACTTGATTGAAATTTATGATGAAATAACAGAGAGGGTTGATGAGGGCAATGCGGTTGATGTGTATATGGACTTTCAAAAGGCGTTTGATAAAGTGCCATATAATAGGCTTGTCAGCAAAATTGAAACCCGTGGAATAAAAGGGGCAGTGGCAGCATGGATCTGAAATTTGCTAAGTGACAGGAAACAGAGAGTAGTGGTTAATGGTTATTTATCGGACTGGAGGAAGGTATACAGTGGTGTTCCCCAGGGGTCGGAACTAGGACCATTGCTTTTTTTCATATATGTTAACGACTTGGACTTGGGTGTACAGGGCACAATTTCAAAATATGCAGATGACACAAAACTTGGAAGTGTAGTAAACAGTAAGGAGGATAGTAATAGACTTCAAGAGGACATAGATAGGTTAGTGGAATGGGTGGACACATGGCAGATGAAATTTAACGGAGAGCAGTGCTTTGGTTGCCCAGATCCAGCAATTCCTCCTTCCTCGATGAAACATACTGATCAAGAAAGTTCTCCTGAACACACTTCAAAATGTTCTCCTCTTCTTTGCCCTTTACACTATTACTATCCCAGACTATATTAGGATAGTTGAAGTCTCCCATTATCCCTACTCTATACTTCTTGCACCTTTCTGTAATTTCCCTGCAAATTTGCTCCTCTATATCCTTCCCACTAATTGGTGGCCGATAGAATATACCCAGTAGTGTAATGGCACCTCTATTGTTTCTTAACTCTAACCAAATAGATTCTGTTCTTGACCCGTCAAGGACATCCTCTCTCTCCAGCACTGCCATATTCTCCTTAATCAATACTGTCACCCTCCACACCCTCCTTTTTCTCCTTCATTATCTTTCCTGAATACCTTGGGCTAGAAAGTGGGCCGTGTAGCGCCCGTTGTTTGGCGCTAAGCGGCCTCACGAAGTGCCAAGATAGGGTCTTGGCTGCGCATGCACATTTCCAGTGTGACATGCAATGGGCGCCATCTTGGTGTAGGTATTAGCGCATGCACAAATACTGAATGCGGGCAGCATGTTAAGTAGGGAGAAAGTGCGTACAATCAGTGTGCAGCGCTGATTTAAAGTGATAAGTTCCAAAATGGTGTCTAACACTCAACTCAACACACAGTCTTAACCACACACACCTGAACATGTTTTTTTTTAAATAATGTTTTTATAAAACCCACAAATAAGAACTAAATAAACAAGGTCAAATGATAATTCCATTCCCCCGATCGAGGATGCACTCCAGTCCCTGCAGTGTTCGCCGGTCGCAGAAGGCCTCAAGCGTATCGGCAGACACCATGTGCTCCCTCTCCAGGGCCACCCAGACGCGGAGAATGCCACAGAAAAGAGGCAGACAGTTGGAGCGATCACCCCACGGGCCGCGTCTAACCTGGACCTGTAGATGGCCACTTTAGCCTGGCCCAGGACCAGACCCTTGAAGATGTCCTCTGACCTGCCCTCCCCCGAACGTGATTTAGACGGCTTGGAGGCCTCCCCCACCCGCACTATTTAAAGGGACTACACAGGTGTTGCTGGTTAGTTGCTGGATTATTGCTTCTGGCTGCTGGCTCAGGATCACTTCAGGCTTCTGCTGGCGACATGTGCAACATCTCGCAGTATGCAGTGCACTGCTGCATAAAGGAGGTCACAGACATATTGTACCAGATGAGGAACACGTTCATCACGTTCCCTCTAGACGGAGACAAGCAGAACAAGCGGGCACGGGGGATTCGCTCGTATTGCTGGCTTCCTCATGGTGTAGGGTGCCATTGACTGCACACACATTGCCCTGCGTGCCCCACATATCAACTCGGCCGTCTTCGTCAACTGAAAGGGCTGTCACTCACTGAACAAGCAGCTGGCGTGCAACCACACGCAGCGAATCATGGAGGTCGATGCCCGTTAACCTGGGAGTAGTCACGACGTCTTCAATATATGGCAGCCCAATGTGCCAGCTATCTTTCACCCGGCTCGGCAGGCCAAAGGTTGGTTACTGGGCTATCGCATCACGTGGTGGCTCATGACTCCAGTCAGGAATCCACGCACATGTGGAGAGCAGGCCTACAGTAAGAGCCATGCTGCCACACACGACGTCGTGAAGCACACCATAAGCCTCCTGAAACAATGCTTCCGCTGCCTGGACCATTCTGGAGAAGCCCTCCAGTACTCCGTTGAGCAGGTGGGAAGATTCGTGGCGGTATGCTGCACAACCTCGCCATCATGAGGGACCAGCCCTTGCCACCAATGTTCGGAGAAGACCCTGAGCCAGAGGTGGAGAAGGAAGAGAGGGAGGGGGAGGGAGTGGAGGAAGACGCAAGGGTGCAACAAGGAACACACGCCTTGTCTACAAGGGCTCTGCATCCTCGCCTGATCCGTGCCCGCTATCAATAATGTCAACTACATCCCCCAACTCATCAACAATCCTACACCCCCCACCTGGCCACTCCCACATGACCATCAAATTGGCCTCCATCTGATTGCACATTGGTTTCCCCCTCAGCTCATCATACAAATAAAAACCACCATCAAATGCAAAATCAAAGTCACATTTATCAATTAACAAATAAAATTATGGAAACAGAACAGGACTCCACACCCTTGTGCATTCCCTTAGTGCCTGTTGTTCGTGAGCCTTTTCCTATCCTAGTGCTCCTACGAGGTGCATCCCCAGTGGCTGGAGCATGGGTGGTGGGAGGCTGCTGGCCTTCAATGGAGGAGCGTGCAGATGGCCTTGGTGGATGACCTCGAGCAGTTCTGGGCCAGCAGGGCCCAGCTTCAGACTGCAGCATGTCAGCCAGGCTGCAGCAGTCTGGCCTGGCTGGCTGATGGGCAACAACAAGGGCGCTGGTGGAGTGATGGGGGTAGGAGCAGGAATACTGTTGTCCTGAGAGAGGACAGCAGGTCCGACTGCCATGGCGCCTTTTGCCACTCTCCCAGGACAGTACCTCAGCAATCCTGGTGGTCAACTGGAGAACGAATTGCTGTGACGCCCTGGAAGCCCCATTCCACAGTGGTCCCCAGATCCACGATAGCAGCAGTCTGAGCTTCCATTGCAGCAGCCTGAGGTTCCACTGCAGCTGTCTGAGGTTCCATTGCAGCTGCCTGAGCAGCAACCGTAGCTTGCAGAACTTTGATCACATCGGTTTGTGCTGCAACGGAAGCCGTGACATCAGCCATCAGGCGCTGCATCATGGTGGGTGCCACAGGTGCACTGATGGAGGTGACCACCTGTTCCACGTTGGAAAAGATGGGCTCCAAGCTCTGCACAAAGCCTTGTGCCAAGTTGGAGCTGGACTCCTCCATGTCCTTTGTCATTGTGCGCAAGCTTTCTGGCAGGCTTTCCGGTGCCCCAACCATTTGGTGGTGTACGCCCATCAGCCGTCTTCTGTAGCCTGACTCCTCTGCAGCAGAGCTAATGTGCAACCTCGCCCTCCTGCGAGCTGGCACCTGTGGTATCCGTTACCCCCGTCCCGGCTCCTGCACACTTGTGCCTGGTGTCTCACCACGTGCAGATCCCTCCTCTAACCTAACCTCTAAAGGATCAGTCTTTGAGCTGGTGGAAACAAGTGCCAGATCGAGTGATGGTGTGTCCTCCTCCTCCCTCCTCCTCCCACCTCCTCCCTTCTCCCAGGATGTCGCCACGTGTTCTTGGGTATCTGCAATGACAAAGGGAAACAGGCTGAGTTGAGAAACGGGGAGAGGAGCAAGTAAGCCATGCGTGCTGACAGCATCTGCAGCACGTGAGTCAGAAAAAGTTATGGGAGGACGGAGATGTGGGAAACAAGAAGGAGCATTAGATCTGCACAGACCCCCTTCATCGGGACCTCCAGGTGGTTGCGGGTGCAGCGACGGCCCAGGCGATGATCCGCAGCACAGTCTCCTCCAAGGGGGTGAGGACGTGTAGGCGTGCTCGTCCTCCCTCAGGTCTCTCCTGCTGCCGGCTGTTATGCGCCACCTTCTCCTGCAAAACAGAGGGCAGTGAGTATCCTGCAAGATGTCTGGGTGAGTTGCCTGTCATGGTTGAATAGCTGCCAGTGTGCATGACCTGTGAGTGGTGGTTGTGTGGCCTGCAAGTATGATGTTATGTACGGGTGAGATGCAGCATGCCGAGTGCAGCATTGCGTATGGATGGGCAGTGTTTGTTGTTGGGTGGGTGACAGGGGGTGTGATGCATGGAGCAGTGGTGCAGTTGGTAGGATGTGCCACTTGACACTTGCAATCACTCACCTTGACCACCCTTGTCAAATCATTGAACTTCTTCGGCACTGCACCCATGTGCGTGGTGCCACGCTTTTGGCGTTCACATCCTGGGCCACAGCCTCCCAATGCTTGCGGAGCTGGAATCTGGAGGGTCTCCTGCCACCCTACAGGTACATGTTGGCCCTTCTTTTGTCCACCCCCTCCACCAGGGCCTGCAGTGCATCATCGCAAAAGCGTGGGGCCCCCGCTCTCATACCGGTCCCGCCATCCTTCCAGACATCTCTCCCTCCTTCCAGTGGGCTGTTCATGTGCCATTTAAACGTGCACCAGCACCTTTAAAGAGGTGCAGGCTGCCGATGGCGTGCGCTGAGCACGCCCCATTTCAGGCTTCCTGATTCTCCGCGCTGCTGTGAGACTGCATGGTGCTATCATGCTAATTAGCAGGCAGCATGAAGTTCATGTGCAGCATGCGCTGGGGCCTTTGGGCGCAGGTTACTAGCGGATTGCGCTACCTACACCCAATAATAGGCCTTATCCAATTTAACCCGCCTTGTATCCAGGAATATTTAGTACCAAATCCTGCCCTTTTTTCAGCCAGGTCTCCATTATCAACACTACATCATATTCCTATGTGACTATTTGCACCTGCAGCTCACCAACCTTATTTACCACACTTTGTGCGTTTATGCACATGCACTGTAAACCTATCTTAGACCTTCTCGTATTCCCTCTTAGCCTGATTCCACCTAATACTGTACTATTTCTTACTCTAGTGCTAACTGTCTCTCTCAATCCTTTGTGCACTTTGATTCTCCTTTCTAATTCTACATCCTGCTGCCCATCTCCCTGCCAAATTAGTTTAAACCCTCCCCCACAGCACTAGTGAACCTCCCCGTGAGGACATTGGTCTCAGCTCTGTTGAGATGCAACCCAGCTGCCTTGAACAGGTCCATCCTGCCCCAGAACTGGTCCGAATGCCCCAAGAATCTGAAGCTCCCCTCCTGCACCATGTCTCTGGCCACGCATTAACCTGCCTTTAATTCCTATTTCTGTATTTACTAGCGCGTTGCACTGGGAGTAATCCAGAGATTACTACCTTTGAGGTCCTGCTTTTTAACTTCCTCCCTAACTCCTGAAACTCCAGCTGCCAGGACCTCATCCCTTTTCTTTCCTTTGTTGTTGGTACCCACATGGACCACGACTTCTGGCTGTGCCCCTTCCCCCCACAGAATCTTCTGCACCATGATGTCCTTTACCCTGGCACCAGGGAGGCAACACACCATGTGGGACTCATGTCAACGGTCACAGAAACAGCTGTCTGTCCTCCTGGCTATCGAATCGCCTATAACTACTGCATTTCTATACTTCACTGTGCCCCCCTGTGCAGTCCTTTGCCCCATGATGCCACGTTCAGGATTACACTCCCTTAAGGTGCCATCACCCTCACTGTTATTCAATGCTGGGTCTCAGCGGCCCGTCCATTATATTTAGAAACCTTTTTTTTAAACTCCCTTTAGATACTCGATTATTATTAAATTACTTACTGTTTACTTATCCCGATTAACCTACCCTTTTATTCCGGGTCTCTCAGAGCTCCTCTTCTCTGTTCGCTGTCCTGCCCCCTCTCTCCAAATTCTCAAATTCCCACTCGGTTCACAATCCATTCTGTTCACAATGTACTCTGTGCTTCAGCAGATAACTCTCTACTTCATACGCCTTTTGAGAACAGCAGTTGCAACTGCTCATTCAGCTTCCAGCTCATACTAATTACCCTCTATTCAGGTAATCACTTACAGCTGATTGACTGTTAACTGTTACCTGCCACTAACTTGCAGTTTCTGTTAACCGTTACCTAACTTGCAGTTTCTTTCAAAGTTTTAAAGTTCTACGTTAAATTTTAAACTAAATTTTAATTTCAATTCACCCACTCCTTTAACAGGGGTCTCACCAAGGGCAACTTAAGGTACACGAGGGAGATGCACGAGTATCATTGTTCCGTCCTTTACTCCCATTTTTTCCCAGAAAGTTAATTGTGCTCAGAAAAATTGGTCTAATGAGAGTCACCAAATTCTTAAATTCCTACCCGGTTCACAATCCACTCTGTTCGCAATGCGGTCTGTGCTTCAGCCCTCTCCAGGCCCAACACCGATAAGAAAGTACAAATGCTGATGTATTAGTCAGCCCTCATGCAAACATTCTATGATAATAAAAACATCATTTAGGGAAAAGAGAAAGCTCATACAGCTGCATGTATTATTTAGACCTTTTTCAGGATCCGCATGGGCCATTCTTAATCCTTAGATTGCCGGTAGGTTCAGGGAAACTGCAGTCTCCCTGGACTCACTGCTTTAGTCTGCTTTCATGCATGGTAATACAGCTACTCAAACATCAGGAATAGTTGTATTAATGTAATACATTAAATTAGTGTATTACCACTAAAGTGTAGTGTAGACCACTAAATTAAACAAGTAAAACACAATTTTATTCTTTTTTTTAAATTACGTACTTTCCATGTCCTTATCCTATCATCCCTTTTGCCTTCTTGTTTTCCTATTCTTTCCCTGTCCTTTCCTTACTTTAATTCAACTGTTTCTACCCATTTTGCCTCTAACCTAAACTATCTGTTGTAATTTTCCTTCTAAAAGTGCGAGCAGCCTTTTTAAAGTTTTAAGGGCCAGTTTTCCAACCAATGATTAACCTGGATTATAAAGATTTATTATGGTTGCATCTATGGTGTGCCCAATCATAGAATCATAGAATTATGCAGAATAGAAATAGGCCATTCGGCCCGTATAACCTGTGCCAGCTTTTAGCAAAAGCTGCTCAATTAGTCCTCGTCCCCTGACCTTCTCCTGTAGCCCTGCAAATTTTTCCATTTCAAGTATTTATCCAACTCCCTTTTGAAAGTTATTATTGAATCTGCTCCTACCACCCTGTCAAGCAGTGCATTCCAGATCATAACAACTCACTCTGTAAAAAAATGCCTCTGGTTCTTTTGCCAATCATTTTAAATCTGTGTCCTCTAGTTACCGACCATTCTGCCACTGGAAACAGTTTCGCTTTATTTACTCTATCAAATCCCTTCATGATTTTGACCACTCTCTATTACATTGAGTTACATTGACTCTACAGCACAGAAATAGGCCATTCGGCCCAACTGGTCTATGCCGGCGTTAATGCTCACACAAGCCTCCTCCCTCCCTACTTCATCAATCCCTATCAGCACATCTTTCTATTCCTTTTTCCTCATGTGCTTATTAGCTTCCCTTTAAATGCATCCATGCTATTTACCTCAACTATTCCTTGTAGTAGCTCGTTCCACATTCTTACCACTCTTTGGGTAAAGAAGTTTCTCCTGAATTCCCAATTAGATTTATTAGTGACTATCTTACATTTATGACCTCTAGTTTATACTCCCCCACAAGTTGAAACATTTTCTCTACATCTATCTATCAAACCCTTTCATTATCTTAAAGACCTCTATCAGGTCACCCCTCAGCCTTCTCTTTTCTAGAGAAAACTTCTCTGCTTTTTAATTCTATCCCTCTTGAAATAAACCCCAGTGCTTTTATATGGCCTTATTAACCTGTGTAGCTACTTGAAGTGATTTGTGTATCTGTATCCCTAAATCCATTTGCTCCTCTATCCCATTTGGACTCTTATTATCCAAGCAATATGTCATTATTCTTCCTACCAATGCACCACCTCACACTTATGAATATTGAAATTAATTTGCCAATTACACGCCCATTCTGCAAGTTTATTAATGTCTTTCTTGCATTTTTACGCATTCTTTCTTGATGTTAACTACAATCCCCATTTTGTGTCGTCCTCAAATTTTGAAATTGTACTTCCCATTCCAGAGCCCAAATCATTGATGTAAATTGTGAACAACAGTGGTCCCAGCACTGATCCCTGTGGAACACTACTATTAAATTTTTCCTTATCCTTCCCTGCTCTAAGGAGAACAATCCATCTTCTCTAGGCTCTCCAAGTAACTGAAGTCCTGCATCCTTGGTACCATTCTAGTAAATCTTCTCTGCACCCTCTCTAAGGCCTTGACATCCTTCCTAAAGTGTGGTGCCTAGAATTGGACATAATACTCCAGCTGGGACCTACCCAGTGATTTATAATGGTTTTGCATAACTTCCTACACCATGTTAGGCTGACTGGCCTCTAGCTGCCAGGTTTATCTCTCTCCCTTTTTTGAACAAAGGTGTAACATTTGCAACCCTCCAGTCCTCTGACACCACTCCCATATCTAAGGAGGATGGGAAGATTGTGGCCAGAGCCTCAGCTATCTCCACCCTCACTTCCCTCAGCAACCCATGTTGCATCCCATGCAAACAGAGTAATTTTTTTGCTTTGAGTGCTGCCAACCTTTTAAGTACCTCCTCCTTATCTATTTTTATCCCATCCAATCTCTCTACTATCTCCTCCTTTACTGAGAGGAGGTTAACCTCTAATCTGAAGTTCATGACAAATCTGCGAAGCACTTGTCATTGATAAGTTAACTCATCCAAATGTTTTTTTCCTCCTTTTTCCCAAACTCTTATTCCTCTGCATATCACTGAAAGAATAATCTTTTGAATGCATTCGATCAAATTCAATATACTAGGTGATAGTCTATTCAAAAAGTTAGTTCTCAGTGTGAGAAGGTTATCCCTTTAGTTATATTTTAACAATAAATCTATCTTACAATCATTTTCTTCATTCTTATTATTAAAAGAAGAAAAAAACTTTTAGTTTAAAATGAAATAGGGAAGTTCATTAAACTATCTTTTGAAAAAAGATTTAGATACTCTCAATCATCTGCTGATTTCTATTATCCACTAAGGGGATCCCTGCATTTTAGTGAATAATTGAATTTCCATTGTACCTCCATCCACTCTATAATTTCCATTCATTATTTTAAAAGCTTGGATTATGTGCCTCCTCACTTCATCATCTTCTGGCAATAAAAGTAGGTAGAGAAATCCCTAGTAATTGACGGTTTACACCCAAGGATCCTGAGGGAAGTGAGGTGGGAAATAGTGGTGACTGACTATAATTTACCAAACTCTTTTGTGAAGGATAATGGTGCCAGAGGACCGGAGGGTGGCAAAATTGAACTGGAATAAAACAGGAAATGATAGAGCCGTTAGTCTTACTTCAGTTGTCTATAATATAGAATTAAAGTGCTATGTACTTGGAGAATTAGGGCCAGTCAGCAAGGATTGCCAAAAGGCAGGTCATACTTGACTAACATTACAGACTGTTTCGAAGAAATGACATGGAGGATAGATGATGGAAGCACGGTGAACGTGCTTTATATAGATTTTGAAAAAGCATTTGATAAAGTGCCACATAAGAGACGAATTGCATAGATAATTCCACCTGGAATTAAGTGGAATGTACCCACATGGACAGAGAGATGGTTGGAGGGCAAAAAGCAAAGGGTAGGGATAAAAGGAAGTTTCTCAGACTGGAAATATGTGGTGACTGGTGTTCCACAGGGCTCTGTGTTGGGACCGCTGTTAATTACTATATATGTAAAAGATTTGGAATTTGGAAGTGAGGGAACAATATCAAAATTTGCTAATGACACCAAACTGGGGGATTTGGCAAATTGTGACAAGGAATTTGAAAGACTGTAGGAGGACATGATTAGACTATCAGGGTGGGCAGATAGCTAGCAGGTATAGTTCAAAGTAGGAAAATGTGCAACAATACATTTTGTGAGTAAAAATAGGGGAAGGAGGTATACATTATGTGCTGAGATTTTAAATGGAGTAGAGGAGCAGGTGGACCCAGGCGTGCAGATATGCAGGCCATTAAAGTGGTAGCACTAGTGGAACAAGCTACACCAAAAGGGCAATCAGAATACTTGATTTTGTATCTAGAGGTACAGAATACAAAAGTAAAGAGGTAATGTTGAACTTGCACAAAACTTTTGTCAGAACACAGTTGGAGTATTGCATGCAATTTTGGGCACACCATTATAGGATGGCTATAAAAACAACGGAAAAGGTGCAAAATAAATTTATTTGTATGTTACCAGGGATGAGGAGTTACAGTTATGGAGAGAGACTACAGCAGCTACTTTTTTCACTAGAGCTGAGAAGGTTAATAGATGACAAGATTAATCTTCAAAATCATGTTTGGTTATGATTAAGTAAATAGTGATAGATCATTTCCACTGATCTGTAATGAGGGGGCACAAGTTTAAGATAATCACAAAAAGGAATTAAAAGGCTTGTTAGAAATAACATTATTTCAATAGAGGATGGTTAGAATGTGGGATTCTCTACTACAAACCATTCTTACATTGAGTTACATTGAGTCTACAGCACCGAAACAGGCCAACTTGTCTATGCCAGCATTTATGCTCCACACGAGCCTCCTTCCTCTCTACTTCACCTACCCCTCAACATTCCCTTCTATTCCTTTCCCCATTGTATGCTTATCTAATTTCCCCTTAAATGCATCTATGCTATTTACCTCAACTACTCTTTGTGGTAGCGCATTCCACATTCTTACCACTCTCTGAGTAAAGAGGTATCTCCTGAATTCCCTATTGGATTGATTAATGACTATCATATATTGATGACCTCTAGTTTTGGACTCCCCCACAAGTGAAAATGTTTTCTCTACATCTACCTTATCAAACCCTTTCATTATCTTAAAGACCTCTATCAGGTCATCCCTCAGCTTACTCTTTTCTGGAGAAAAGAGCCCCACGCTGTTCAGTCTTTCCTGATAATTATATCTCCATTCTGGTATCATCCTTCTGAATCTTTTTTGTACCTTCTCCAATGCTTCTATATCCATTTTATAATATGGAGACCAGAACTGTGCACAATACTCCAAGTGTAGTCTAAACAAGGTTCTATACAAGTTTAACATAACTTCTTTGCTTTTCAATTCTATCCCTCTAGAAATGAACCACAGTGATTGGTTTGCTTTTTTTTTGGCCTTATTAACCTGCATCGCTAATTTTAGTGATTTGTGTATCTGTACCCCGAAATCCTTTTGCTTCTCTATCCCATTTGGACTCTTATTATCAAAGCAATATGTGGTTTCTTTATTCTTCTCACCAAAACATACGACCTCACACTTATCTATATTGAAATACATTTGCCAATTACACACCCAATCTGCAAGTTTATTAATGCCTTCTTGTATTTTGTTGCATTCTTCCTTTGTATTAACTATACCCCCCAGTTTGGTGATGTCCACAAATTTTGAAATTGTACTTCCGATTCCCAAGTCCACATCATTAATGTAAATTGTGAACAACAGTGGTCCCAGCACCGATCCCTGTGGAACACCACTTCCCACTTTTGCCAATCTGAGTAACTACCCTTAACCCCTACACTCTGTTTTTTGTTTTGTAGCCAACTTGCTATCCATTCTGCTACCTGACTCCTGACTCCACATGCTCTGACCTTAGTCATGAGTCTACAATGCGGTAACTTATCGAAGGCCTTTTGAAATCCCAAATATATTATATCTACTACATTACCCTTGTCTATTCTTTCTGTTACTTCTTCAAAGAATTCAATAAGGCTGGTCAAGCATGACTTTCCCTTCTGAAGTTAGTGCTGACTATTCTTTATTATATTTCCATTTTCTAGATGTTTTTCTATTACATCTTTGAGTAAAGATTCCATTATCTTTCATACCACCGACGTTAAGCTAATTGGTCTATAGCTCCCTGGATTTGTACTATCTCCCTTTTTAAATGTAGAAATTACATTAGCTGTCCACCAGTCCTCTGGCACTATTCCCATTTCTAAAGAATTTTTATATGTATGTAATAATGCCTCAGCTATCTTTTCCCTAACTTCTTTTAATATGCATGGATGCAATCCATCCGGACCAAAGGTTTTATCCTCTCTAAGTCTGATTAGTTTATCAACTACCTCCCCCCTTTACTTCTTAATTTTTTTTTTTTTTTTATCTCCTCTTCTAAAGTCATACCCACCTTGTTAGTCTCCCTGGTAAATACTGAGGCAAAGTAACTATTCAATATTTCTGCCATTTCGTTGTCATTATCTGTGAGTTTATCTTGTGGCCTTAGTGGCCTGATCCCTATTCTGATTTTCTTTTTGTTATTTTTGTGTCTCTAGAATACTTTACTATTTCTTTTTATATTCCTTGATAATTTATTTTCGTAGTTCCTAATTAGTTTTTTGACATTCTTCCTAACCTCTTTGTATTCCCTTTTGTCATCTTCTTTATTGTCTATTTACTTAGAGTATACCTTTCTTTTAAAGTTTCAATTTTACCCCTATCTCTTTACTCATTCATGGTGTTTCATTATTGGCTAGTTTGTTCTTGTTTTTAGAGGAATTTATTTCTTCTGAACTCTATTGATTACCATTTTAAAGATTTCCCACTGCTGTTCTATCTCTTGGTCTGTCATTTTTTTTCCAGTTTACCTTCCCTAATTCTATTCTCATCCACTCAAAATTAGCTATTTTCCAATCTATTACTTCGGTCTTTGTCTTACACATGTCTTTCTCAATCATTATTTTTCAAACATTATTATGTTATGATCGCTATTGCCTAGATGTTCCCCTATGCTTACTTCTCTTATCTTCTTCTTCTTGTAGTTGATAAATTCTTTTAAAAGAGAATTACATAGCTGCTTGAAAAAGTGGAATATTAAACGGTATATGGAGCCAGCAAGAAAATTATGTGGAAAGAAACACTGCAGATGTGAAGGCCTGACTGGCCTGTTTCTGTGCTGTAGCATTCTATGGGGTAGGTTTTCATCTTTACCACCTTGGCACTAAGCATCCCCTGAGCAGAGTACGGAGAGGAAAATCTGGCAGAGAGGTTTGTATGCCAGTTTGTACGCCTGATTTTCCTGCCACTGAAATTAAAGAAAGAACTTGCATCTATTTAGTGCTTCTCAATGTGTCCTCAGAACATTACAAAGTGCTTGCATCCAATGGGTAACTTTATGAATTGCAATCACTATCATTATGTTGCCAAATGTGACAGCCAAGTCCCACAAACACAAATGAATAAATGACCACTCAATCTGTTTGGTTGAGAGAGGAGTGTTGTCCAGGACACCAGGAGAACTCTCTGCTGTTCTACAAATAGTGCCATGGGATCTTTTCCATCCACCTGAGAAGTCAAATGTGGTCTCAATTTAACTTTTCATCCCCCAAAAAATAGCATGCCTCAATGGGGGTCAAGCCCATGACCTTCCAATTCAGAAGTAAGAGTAAAATCAATTGAACCAAACCATCACTTAGCCTGAATCTGGAATCGGGACCCAGCCTGATACTGAAGCAAAGAGGAGTGAAACTCTTTGGAGGAAGTAGTCTCATTCCATTTCATGTCAGAATCAGTTCAGCCCACACCACCCAAATTATACTCCACCTGTTTAGAGTCAGTGTGAAGCCCAAACAACTTTGTCCTAAAGCTGAACTTTCAATGTAAATGCGCTGAGGGACATGACAACACATTCAATTTTCTGGAACACAATTCTTGTCAGCATTGACCAAAATATTAACTAATCACCCTTATGCAAGCCCTTAGTACCTGTCTTGTGTGCTTGTTTTCCTATTCGAATGCTCCTCTGAGGTGTATCCCCAAAGGCTACAGCTTGAGAGATGGAAAGCTGCTGAGCTTCTATTAAGGACACTTCAGGTGGCCTTGGAAGATGACCTCTAGCAGTTTTGGGCCGAGAGGGCCCGGCTGCAGACTGAAGTGCCTCATGGTGAACTTCTGCTGTCTGGTCCAGCTGGCTGAGTGGCACCATCAAGGGCACTGGCAGGATGTCTGGCAGGAGAGCAGGCATGCCATCATCCTGAGAGAGGACAACAAGTGCCTCTCCCATGGAGCCCAGGCCACTCTCCTGGTGACGCCTTAGCACTCCGAGGGCTCTGCTGGAAAAAAGAGTGGTGGAGTGAATTGATGTCCTGGAAACCCCTTTCAATAGTAACCCCCAAAGACAAGATGGCAGCCATCTGAGCTTCCATGGCAGCAGTTTGTGGCTTATAGAAGGGCTTACAGGATATTCAGAACACTCTCTCTTGGGGATTAAGAGATATTAATTTAGTAAGGTCTGTCCTCCAACAGATCAATGGTAATCAATATCCTGATCTCATGTCTTATGGGAGAACAGGAGAGGCCTCTGATTTCTGCCTTCCTTCAGGACAGCAGCGCAAGAGAATTCTCTGCTCAGTCCCTTCAAAAGCCTTCACAGGAAGAATAAAGTCAACAGGTCAAGGCTGTGGGGATTCCAAGCCCAGGGAAGCAGTCTGTCACTGGTATACTGGCCGTAAGAGGAGGGACCTCTGTCCCAAAAGGCTCATAGCCATATAGAGCAGCCATCCATATCTGGGACCCAAGGCCCTTAGGTGATATTTAAAAATGTTAAAACAGGACAAAGGAAAACAAGAAAAGGCATAAGGAGAGTGCACAGTGATGAAAATAAGTAACTTTTCAGCTATAAAGTTCCAGAAACCTTACATGCTTTTTGTTGATTGAAATATATTTATTATTTTGTGTTTATTTTGCACTGGAACAGAAAATAAAAGTTTGCGGACATGGTTCCTCATTGGACTATTGCATTTAATGATGAATGGAGTGTTCAGAATGGCACTAGATTTAAATTATGTGGAGCCTCCTGGATATTACAGATATCGGTCATATAGCTGTAATATGAGCAGAGATTATTGAAAGTCTCTCAGATGAGTTTGTCTTGCAGCTCTCACCCTGCAGTCATCTGTGACCCTGCTGTGTCCTT
This sequence comes from Heptranchias perlo, assembly GCF_035084215.1. Lineage (NCBI taxonomy): Eukaryota > Metazoa > Chordata > Chondrichthyes > Hexanchiformes > Hexanchidae > Heptranchias > Heptranchias perlo. The sequence continues at coordinate 110,019,039 of NC_090327.1, forward strand.
CTCTTGTCCAAATTCCTCTATCTAAGGGGAAGGTTCCGCTCCTGTCCCTCTCTCAGAAATCTCATTTCCAGACCGTTCTAAAGAACAAAATTGTGGCGGTCGCAACAGCACACCATAATTTGGGAGAAAAAATCAGAAGCGGACTGGAGGGAACCCCAGGCGTACCGAGATACCTGAATCTTCACTTCAGCCTGCCAATGGTCTGTTCAATTTTAGTCCAAATGTGGTTGTGAGCCTTGTTGTAGCATTCCTCCACTTCATTGATGGTCCTGTTCCATAGTGTTAGAAGCCATTATAGTATTAGATATCTCCTTACTCCAAGAAGCAGCTTGCATTGATTCTGAAAGAGTGCAGAAATTCTGGACTGTCAAAGGGTGAAATCATGCCGTGGGATATTTGTAACTGTAAGAAACAATATTTTCTCACAGACCCTCTTTGGATATTGTTTTCACGTACCTGACTCAATCTTGTTGACTAGTGTGTCTTTGGTTGATCACATCATGAGTTGCCATTTCTCCATTATTATTCATGTTTATAAATATCATAGTATCATAGCAGGTACAGCACAGGAGGAGGCCATTCAGCCCATCGTGCCTGTGCCGGTTCTTTGAAAGAGCTATCTATTTAGTCCCATTCCCCTGCTCTTTCCCCGTAGCCCCGTAAATGTTTTCCTTTCAAGTATTTATCCAATTCCCATTTGAAAGTTACTATTGAATCTGCTTTCACCACCCTTTCAGGCAGTGCATTTCAGATCATTACAACTCGCTGCGTAAAAAAATGTTTCCTCATGTCGCCTCTGGCTCTTTTGCCGATCACCTTAAATCTGTGTCCTTTGGTTACCAACCCTTCTGCCACTGGAAACAGATTCTCCCTATTCACTCTATCAAAACCATTCATGATTTTGACCACCTCTATCAAATCTCCCCTTAACCTTCTCTGTTCTAAAGAGAACAAACCCAGCTTCTCCAGTCTCTTCACATAATTGAAGTCCCTCATCCCTGGCAAAATTCTAGAAAATCTCTTCTGCACCCTCTCTAAGGCCACAACATCTTTCCTAAAGTGTGGTGCCCAGAATTGAACACAATATTCCAGCTGCAGCCTAACTAGTGTTTTATAAAGGTTTAGCATAACTTGCTTGCTTTTGTACCCTATGCCTTTATTAATAAAGCCCAGGATCCCATATACTTTTTTAATAGCCTTCTCAACTTGTCCTGCCACCTTCAAAGATTTGTGTACATACACCCTCAGGTATCTCTGTTCCTGTGCTCCTTTAAAATTGTACCATTTAGTTTATATTGCCTCTCCTCATTCTTCCTACCAAAATGTATCACTTCACACTTCTCTGCATTAAATTTCATCTGCCATATGTCTGCCCACTTACCAGTCTGTCTATGTCCTCCTGAAGTCTGTTAATATCCTCCATATGTTGGCATGGGAAGCATTACTTTCTTGTTGGTGACTGTAAAGAGTAAGCAGATGATGTTGGCTTGGGAAACAAAGAAATTGATTGACATGCAGACACAGGCTTCATGCAACAAATCTTAACATGTGATTGTGAGTATATAAGTAAGAGCATAAAATATATTTGTTAGAATATTTTCGGAGTGAAGAATGGGCCATTCAATATCTTATCACAACGGCCTTCAGGACTAATCAACCCGGAACCTTGTCGATGTAAACCTTTTGCCAGGTTGTATTTCAATGTCTTTTTTTTAATGTTATAATTGTATACTTACATTTTAACATCTTTTCTACTTATCTTATAACTTTTTAATGAAACCCTTATACTTTTGGAACAAGATATACTCGCAGCCTCTTAGTACAAGAGACCGTCTGTTAACAGATTACTTACATTTTGGCCCTCCAACGTGGCTCTGCGAGGTGAAGTTTCATACAAAGTATAAGTATTTGGTCTATTGTACCTGTTAATGGGCAAAGTGAGAATTGTGTGTTTTTGGTCATGAAAGACCTGTGTAAGAATCCAGGGGCGGAACCGGAGTGAGTTGTTTACTCACAATTTTGGTGGTGGATTGTTTAATATGGCAAGAGGTTATATCCTCCCATGAACTTGCAATTTTGCAAAATCAATTTAAAAAAAACAGGATTTAGCCATGGCAGATGAAGTTGATAATTGCAAAAAGATGGGAGAACAGCCAATAAAACTCTGGTAGATAAAACAAAGAATTGTATCCAGGAGAAATTAGGAACTTGTGCTTTATTAGTTAAAAACTGTCAGACTTTGTGTTAAGTTGAGGGCAAAATTCAGGAGGTGGGAAGATGAAAGAACCAATTGCAAACAGTTCAGGCTGAGAACCAAATGCTGAAAGATAAAGCAAAGTAGAAGGAGGAGAGGTTAACATCAGTCCTCTCAGAGGACTGATGTTAACGGAGAAAAAGTTGCATATAAAACCCTGGGTTGGACACTTGAGGTGTAACAAAAGGGTTAGGAAATAGAGTTTCCAACATTTTCTGTTTTTATTTTACAAGGAATAGGCTGCTGGGATTTTGATCTGTGTGAAAGTGTGTGTGAATATGTAGAAGTTTGCTGATGGCTTAACGCTAAGAATGCTATGGGTGTTTAACAAGCTACAGTATTTTTTTTGTTTGAAAGTCTATCTTAAAAATGTGCCTCTGTGATGTTTGTTTTTGGTATCAGCTCCAACCTCTTTTCTTTTCACTGAGCTAAAAGCAGTTTAACCCTCTGTAATCTTGTCTTTGATGTTGGGAGTATTTTAAGCATTTTAATCAAGGTCTTTTCAATAAACATAATATTTTTGAGATAATGGGGTAGAAATCACTCCCGAAGTAAGGGAGGAGCTCAACTGCGCTCTCCATTGTTGGTGGCGAATTGAAGGAGCAAGTTCCGGTGCTCGCACATGTGCAGTGAAACGCAGAAATCCGAAACTTGCTCCTGCTGGTTCGTCGGTGATATGACAGCTTCAAATTAAAGGTATATCATAGAATCATAGAAGTTTACAACATGGAAACAGGCCCTTTGGCCCAACATGTTCATGTCGCCCAGTTTATACCACTAAGCTAGTCCCAATTGCCTGCACTTGGCCCATATCCCTCTATACCCATCTTACCCATGTAACTGTCCAAATGCTTTTTAAAAGACAAAATTGTACCCGCCTCTACTACTGCCTCTGGCAGCTCGTTCCAGATACTCACCACCCTTTGAGTGAAAAAATTGCCCCCTCTGGACCCTTTTGTATCTCTCCCCTCTCACCTTAAATCTATGCCCCCTCGTTATAGACTCCCCTACCTTTGGGAAAAGATTTTGACTATCTACTTTATCTATGCCCCTCATTATTTTATAGACTTCTATAAGATCACCCCTAAACCTCCTACTCTCCAGGGAAAAAAGTCTCAGTCTATCCAACATTTCCCTATAAGTCAAACCATCAAGTCCCGGTAGCATCCTAGTAAATCTTTTTTGCACTCTTTCTAGTTTAATAATATCCTTTCTATAATAGGGTGACCAGAACTGTACACAGTATTCCAAGTGTGGCCTTACTAATGTCTTGTACAACTTCAACAAGACATCCCAACTCCTGTATTCAATGTTCTGACCAATGAAACCAAGCATGCTGAATGCCTTCTTCACCACCCTATCCACCTGTGACTCCTCTTTCAAGGAGCTATGAACCTGTACTCCTAGATCTCTTTGTTCTATAACTCTCCCCAACGCCCTACCATTAACGGAGTAGGTCCTGGCCCGATTCGATCTACCAAAATGCATCACCTCACATTTATCTAAATTAAACTCCATCTGCCATTCATCGCATGCTGCATTTTAACCCTAAGTGTTAATGACTGCCAAACAACTAGAAATTAGCTTTTAAAAATGTGGAGTCTCATTACTCCTTATTTTAATAGTTTTTGGTCATTTAAAAAAAATTAATTAAAAAATTGAGAATAATTTTTTTACTTTTCCTTTCTTTCTCTTTTATTTAATCAAATTATTTCTTACCCTCTCTTTTTTCGCTGTCCATAACTGTTTTTACATTGATTTAAAATGTTGTACTTTTCACTTCCTGGTTTAACAATTCAAGCCTGCAGAGACAGTGAACGCAGCGTGTCAAAAATGCTGTGCTCTGATTGGTCGAGGGGCGAGATTGCTCCTCTCACTTCTCCCAGGGGTCCCAGCTTCGCCTGAATTGACACTGGGCTCTTCTCCGCTTCCTAATCGAGGAAGTGGCCAATGAAAAGACCACAGTAAGTGAGTGGGTTAGTATAAATCTATGGAGCGGCGAGCAGTGTTGATTCGCCACTGTGAGCGATTTCTGCCCCAATGAGATCTTCTGTTCTTGGTTTTGAACTGATTTGGAGTAGATTGAGTGATTAAATTATCAAATTATGAAACAGGTTTTCTGTGGGTGACCACTACAGACTGCTAGTTATTTAAACTATGTGAATATTCCTTGGGCTCAAGATTTGGGATTGTCACATAAAATTTGGCACTTTCTGAATTCATAACCCATTACAAGGATCAATATTTTTAAAGTGCGTCAAAACATGAATATGGTTGTTGAGTATGTTCATTTCAATTTACGATTGTGCCCCCAGAAATTGGAATAATTGAGGAAAACATTTGTGCGTTACATTTTAAGTTAAAGGAGCTGGTATGGATTTATTTCGACTGAAATTTATATTATGTCATTGTTAAAAGCACAACATTTTGTTTTACAAAAAAAGATAAAATACAGCTTTGAAGAATTACAAGTTACAGTTGCAGAATGGTATTTGGTTGCAAATCAGTTTGAACTTCTTCAAAGCACTTTGTTTTAATTCGATTACAGCTAAAAACTGCTATTGCTTTATATATTTTAAATTAAATATGCGTGGGCTTGTTTAAATCAATTTGAATGTTTACACAGCACTGTTTTCTTAATTTGGTTGCTGCAAGTCTGAGACCTGCTATTGTGATTGACTCCTCCCCTCACCTCCTAAGGTTTTGACAAAAAGTAGTAATTAATCCTTATTTCTGCATGGCTGAAGTACCTGCCGTTATGGTTTTTTTGAGAAGCTGGTCTGACACCTTTTGAGCTTCCACCATATCAATCTACTGAGTCACAGTTTTCTGAGTGGAAAGAGCAGTCATTTTACAAGCAATGATTTTTATATTTCCAACACAGCCCTGCACCGCAAACTCATTCGGACAGTCCACGACATTATTATAGAATGGTAAGGCAAATCAGCTAGCCAAGAAGTTCGAGATTGCCCTGGAAGTGTGGGAACAACCTGTAGCCTTGCAGGGCCAGATAAATGAAGATCAAAGTGAAACACCCCCTTGTAGATTTTGCAGGGGTGCAGAGTGAGGACCTTGTATTAAATCAATTCGGGCAGACAACAAAGGTGAGGGCTTAAGGCCCAGTGATGCCTTTAACAGAGGGACAATGGATAGTCCTGCAGCCACTTTTTAATGAGATGGTACGTTGAGCCCACACCTCTAGTGGGCACCAGAAGGGTGACAGCCTGGTCCAAAGGCTAATGCAGCAGATGTTGTGGCCTTGTATGGATCAGACAGTGACTGCCATTATTAATGACTGCCTCACATGTGCCCAATATGACCCCAGGCCCAGAGTTGAAACTCCCCCTAGCCATGTCCCAGCATCCGATGGCCTATGGAGAAATTTGCAGATTAATTACATTGGTCCGTTTCAGAGGACTCAGAAGGGTAACCAGTACTCTTTGTTATAAATGACTGCTTTTCTAAATGGGTTGAGGCTACCCCTGTGAGACGAGCTACACAAACTGCAAAGGTATTTATTGAACATGTTTGCACTCACTGGAGACTGCCAAAGACAATTGAATCCTAACAAGGGAATCATTTCACTGGTCAGGTCATGAAGGAGACACTAAACCTCCTAGGGACCAGGCAAAAATTTCACGTATAACCCTCAGGCAGCTGGGATAGTCGAGCTTATGAATCATACTCTTAAGCAGCGAGTTATCAAGGCAGTGGGCAAGGCTAGTAAATCTTAGGATGTTGTATTGCCGCTTATATTAATGGCAATTCGGGGTACTCCTTCCCGAGCGATGGGACATACTCCGTTCGAGGTCATGACTGGATGCCAGATGCGGTGGCAAGAACTTTGGCTATTGGCGCCCTCCCCGGACCTCAACACGAGAGCATGACCAAAGGCGTACATTATCTCTTTCAGGTATATTACCAAGGTTGAACCATGAACCTATTGCTAGCTGTTATTTTGGGCTGTGTCTTACCCCTCGTGAAGCTGAACACCTCTGAGGCAATTGGGACTGCATCATTATGAGCTATACCACCAATGATACCAGACCACGGTCACGATGGAACTTTCTGGCACTCGTATCAGCAGGAAAAGGGCTCTGATTGACATGTTCACGTGTCGGCAATGGAAAAGCGCCAGCTAACAAGTGGTATCAGATGAGTGCAAACACCAGCAAAGACAGTGATATTTGGTCTTTTGGCACACCCTATATGGGTGACACTAAGAACACCTTTATGTTCCCTAATGGGACACGGACAATGATTAGCTCTCTCAATTTCCCTCATGTCTGGAAGTGACATGCTGATTGCTATGGGTGCATACCCGGTTCATGGGACAGTGAGGTGTCAGCCTGGTTTTTCTGCTTCAAAGTAATCAAGAATGCAGAGTCGTCAGATGCAACCGTCTATTTGGCCTCTACCGGATGCCCGGTTACGGACAAGGTCCCAGGAATGGGTTATTGGTTTTCAAGATATATCAGACCTTATATAACGATGTGAGATTTGAAATTTTCCCTGCTCTGTTTGATTTTTCAAAAATTACTTTCTGTCAAGTTTGTGTAATAAATCTTAAGGGAGGTTCTGCCAACACAAGTTGTCCAATAAACTTAGACAGTTTATCGAGGGAAATTCAGGTCAAGATACAAATGCAGTGCCAAGGGATAACACCAAACATCCCATTAGACAGAGAAAAACAGGAAGTAGCTGAATGTTTGGATATAGGGGCTATAGCAGGGTCGGCCGCTTGCAACAGGATAGGTATGGAAAGCATGTGGGAACATGATGAAGTTATGCAAAAGCAATTTAGAGGTATTTTGTAAGGGGAGAATAGGATAGTGAGAGGGTTGTTCGATTAACAGCAACAAGTTTTAGTCTCGATGAAGGAGATGGTTTACAACTTTCTGAGGACTCAGGAGAAATTAATGAAGTAATAAGTGACACTATGACATCTAAGACTCAGATCTCCAAAGGGATCGCGTGTAGTATATACAGATCCTTTATGCTGTCACAGGTACAAAAGGGATTGGAAGATATTGAGAACAATCATATCCCTTTTATAACTCATGAACAGCTAGATAAATGGACTGGTGATAGAGCAAACCATGGTAATGTTAGGCATCTGAGACCTGTATACCCAGTGAAACACTCCTGTGAAGGGTGGAAAGAAGGACAAGCTTTCGCTGTGACTATTGCAATTCCAAACCTTCCACCCAACCAGAAGCCCCTCGAGGTTTTCAAGGTGAAGTCCATGGGCATCCTCGAAGGTGACACACATAAGGAATTGCTTAACTATCCAAAAGTATTGGCAAAGAATGGTGAAACCTGGGTGGCACTAGATTTATCTTGCTGTACTCTGATCAAGGGCATGTGGATGTGTCGGTGTGATGTCACCCAAAACAGAGTCCCAGCTTGTGGTTTTGCCCTGGATGAACTCTCCCCTAATTGTACTGTTAGTATTCAAAGATTGAGATTGGGACGAGCCAGACACGGATTCATTACCTTGTGATGACATCGGACTTGACTTACCGTCATGGGAAGCAAGAGTGCCCTGTATTAACTCTATCATTTTGCTATATCCCTGAGTTACCTGCGAGTTTTGCAAGTTTGGTCCTGATCCCAGTAAACATTCATAATGCTACAAAATTCAGGTGGAAATTGGGTTAAGGGAGGAAGCCGAGAAGGCGGTTATACAGTTTGGACGTTCGATTCCACCACTGTTGTTGAGTCTTAAAACTGTTGTTGACCGCACAATCACATCAGAGCGTCAACTAATTGATCTAAAACAAGGAAATGCGGCCATAGAAAGGGATAGAGGACAGCTAAGAGAACATAAATGGTGGGAAACAGTGTATAACATAGGACAGCATCCCTGGGCTAGAATTCTCTCACAGGTTTTAATTCTTGCTCAGTTGATTCTTATTGTAATTGCTATTATAATGCTTTGTGTAGTATCCTCAATGTATAAATAGCTGAATATGCAAATGGGGATATTGCGTTACTGAGGTGTGAGCTAAGGTTGGTGTGGACGTGTGAGATACACCCATTAAGCTCAACAGATGGGATATGTAAGAAACAACATTTTCTCACACACCCTCTTTGGATATTGTTTTCATGACTCGACTCAATCTTGTTGACTAGTGCATCCTTGGTTGATCATGAGTCACCATGGGCTCAATTTTGAAATGGTGGCGGGTTGGCTGCATGGATGGGGGGGGGGTGAAGGTGCGCATGGCAAACCCGAATAAAAAAAACTTACTGTTTCCGACGCGATCGCAACATAATTGATGGTGATTGAAGTTCTTTCCGGGTTTCGCGACCAGCAGCCAGCCTGATTGACAGGCTGGCTGCCAACAGGAGCCGCAACGTGAGTGGGGGGAGAGAAAGAGAGAGAGCGAGACGTCATCCGGCGCTGGAACGGAAGATCGTGGGGGGGAGGGGGGCGGCGGAGAGAGGAAGGTCGGTGGGGGGGAGAGGGAAGATCAGGGGGGCATCAGTGGGGGGAAGTGGGGGAGACTGGGGGGAGATCGGGGGATATGAGGGACATCGGAGAGGGAGACATCAGACATCGGAGCAGAGTGGAAAGGTAGGTTTATTTTGCGTATCAACTTTGTGCAATGGTTTGTTATTTATTTTGTTTTGTTCCTTTTTGCCTGATCCAGCCCTTCGCTCCTGGTTTCATCAGGCGTGAATTAGAAGCCATGGGAAAGCTGCCTGGTAAGTTAAAAATCGTTCTAACTACCTAGTATGTCACAAGTAAAGTGCCTTATGTATCTCAATTTGGCTCTTTAACTATCATCCCACCGGCTTTAATTGCCGGCAGGACTTCCGGATTCGGGTTGCCCGCGCGCACACAGGTGCGTCTGTGGGGATCTTGGAAGTCAGCGGGTTGGAGCTGGCTTCCGAACCCGCTCTGCATTTCTGCAATTTTTGCAGCCCCCCGCCCCCAAAGCACCCGCAATTTATGATTAAAATCAAGCCCCATGTCTCCATTATTATCAATGTTTATAAACATGATTGCATGGGAAGCATTACTATCTTATTGGGGAATGTAAGGAGTCAGCAGATAGTGTTTGGCTTGGGAAACAGAGAAATTGATTGACATGCGGGCAAAGGCTTAATGCAGCAAATCTCAACATGCGATTATGGGTATATAAGTAAGAGCATAATATGTGTTTGTTATAATATTCTCGGAGTGAAGACTGGGCCACTCAATACCTTATCACAAGGGCCTTCGGGACTGATCAACCTGGAACCTTGTCGATGTATACCTTTGCCAGGTTGTATTGCAATGTCTTATTTATTATGTTATAACTGTATACTTGTATTTTAACATCTTTACTTCTTGTCTTGTAACTTTTTAATAAAACCCCTATAATTTTGGAACAAGACATACTCGCACCCTGTTTCTATAAGAGACCGATCTGCTAACAGATTACTTACAGTAACAAACTGAAATAAATGTGTTAACATCTCTGTTAAAATAACAGGCAAAGGAATTTCATATCAGAGTATTAATTCATTTGTCACTAATATCACACAGCACAATTTAAAACCACAAGGGTTAATTATTCTGAACTAAAATGAATGAGGACGGGGCTCTTTGAACACAGAGACATAAATTAATGGAACTATTTCAGGAGAGCTTCTCGAGGTTGAAAGCTGATTAAGAGGCTATACTTGATCTAGTTTTTAGTAGTGAGCCTGAGATGGTGGAACATTTGAGTGCCAGACATCACATTCTGATTAAATTTGATTCTGCACTGAGGTAGGAGCAAGAGGTAATAAAATGAATACATCAGATTAGGAGAGCTGATTGTAAAAAGCCTAGAAGGCTAAACTGTGGAGGATAAATTAACAAGCAACACTGGAGGAAAAGAAATACTACACAAAAATGGAATGCTTTTATTGGAGGCAGTACAAATAAATATATTGAAGTACTGTACTATTTCTACAGGTCCTCTGTCTTCATTACCATTGCCTCTGGTTGCACACTGTTGTTAAGCCACCTATCACATAATGCAAACATAGTAAAATATTAAATTTATAAAACCTAGGTGAAAATAGTTAATTGTGGATGTTAAAACAGCAGAAGGAAATGAAAAAAAAAGTAAATTTGGAAAGTATAATTTTCACAGCAATGAGTCATGAAAAGAAGTTAGGATTCTTTAGAGGCTACACCATTAAGACCTATGGAATATGATTCATATCCCGTGAGTGAGTTAGCCAAGGAACCCATGAGTGATAAAGAAAGACTGAGTTATATTCAGCACCGTTAAGTGACATTTCATTGTTCCTCATGATGTTTTCTGTTTGTGTAAAGAATTAGGTAAAATTCGTTAGGTAAAAGGCTGCAAATGCATTCAGTGTTGTATTATATTACTTTGTGATTAGGTTCCGTTGTATCTGGAAGCAGTGTAAGTACTGAGGATACATTAAGTAAAATAAAACAAAATTCTATTGGGAAGCAGGGTGTCCCATGGATAAAAAGATTAAAATGTTAATACTAATATTAATATTATGTGATGTGGATTTAGGTTTACAATGGTTGGCCTAGAAATCTTCTGGCACTCAAGAACAGGTGCGGGGTGGGGGGAGGGGGCGGGGTTGGTGGTGGGGCATGGACTACCTGTGCCTGTTGTTACCCATACAGGCAACACACAAAATCTGTGCTGTCTGCTTATTGTAATGATTCGCGCGTGCAGCCAGGTCTATCCGCACAATTCATTGGCTGCATGCCTCTTGGGGGTGGGGTGGGGGGGCGATTTTGGGAAGTCATGATGCCACTTAAATGAAGCCAACACCTCTTAAAGGGGAAAGTGCATTCTGGCTGCAAAGACTATGCAACAACTTCTGAAGGAAATGGCTGAAGGAGGGAGAAAGCGGGCAACAAGATACTCTGATGCTGCACTGGAGGCCTTGGTGCAGACAGTGGACAGGAGGAGGGACATCCTTTTCCCCCCAGGGGGCAGGAAGCCCTCCAGGCATCTGATGAGGAGTCAAAGGGAGGACATCACTCAGGACGCCAATGCCAGGAGCATTGCCCCGATGCAGGGAAAAAGTTCAATGATCTAACAGGTGCCCTGGAGATCTCAATATTATTGTCACAAAACATATCGGGCCAGAGATCACTCCCAAAATAACAGAGGAGCTCAACAGAACTCTTAGTTTTTAGTGGTGAGTTAAAGGAGCAAGTTCCTGCATTTGCACATGGGCAGTAAAACACGGAAATCCGGAATTTGCCCCTAGTGGTTCGTCGGCAATATGACAGCTTCGAATTACAGGGCCATCGCACGCTGCAATCAGGGAAATCATTGAAAAAGCATGAACTTGCTTATCTGCCCAGCTGGAAAGTAGCTAATTATGCCAAACAGGTACGCTTAAAAATACCAGGTCGAAACTAAGTTTTAATAGTACAGTTAGACTTAATGAGTGCCAAACAACTAAAAAATAACTTGTAAAAATATGGAGTCCCATATTACTCCATATTTTAATAGTTTCTCTATCTCTTTGATTTAATTGAATTATTTCTTTAGCTGTTTATTAAAAAAATGTAAAATTTTTATTAACAGTGACATACAGAATACTAACTTTAAATGAATGAAGTCTGCTTGCCTGTTTGAGCAATGCAGCCTGAATCAATGGGCGTGACTTCTGTTCCTGACAGATTTTGTGGGCGTGACTTCTCTTCACACAGACTTTTCCAGCTGTGCAGCAACTCACGCTGCTCAGAGGCTGGGTTGATAGCGCACATTTTGTTTAAAGTTCAAATTCAAGCAATTCGACGCCACGGTGCCTGCAGTAAGTATTTTCATTAATTTAATTTGCAGGACCTGCTCTGCACGATCTCTGGCCCATTTTGTTTTTGAACATTAATGTTTGTTCGTCATAAATCAATTGTGGCTGCAGGCCCTTCCATGTCTCCTTCCCCCACCACCTCAGCTGAGTGGGATTCACAGTTCTCCATGGCCTCTTCCTCCCAATGGGTTGATCAATGGAGATCAGATGTTTCTCCTTCTCTAGTTCATGTAAATTATATGCAAGCTTTTCCTACATGATAAAGAATCCCTGTTACTTTCAGACACAGATTGGTTTAAGAAGAATAAGGAGGCCACTCACTCCTTGGAAAATAAGAGTCTAAATAAGGTAGAAGAGCAAAGGGATCCAGGGGTACAGAAACACAAATCACTAAAAGTAGTGACACAGGTTAATAAGGCCATAACAAAAGCAAACAAAGCACTGGGGTTCGTTTCTACAGGGATAGAATTGAAAAGCAGAGATATTATGTTAAACTTGTAGAAAACCTTGGTTAGACCACACTTGGTGTACTGTGCACAGTTCTGATCTCCATATTATGAAAAGGATGTGGAGGCACTGGAGAAGATGCGAAAAAGATTTATAAGGATGATTCCAGAACTAAGAGGTTATACCTATCAGGAAAGATTGAACAAGCTGGGGCTGTTTTCGCTGGAAAATAGAAGGCGAAGGGGTAACCTGATAGATGTCTTTAAGATTATAAAAGGGTTTGATAGGTATACATAGAGAAGATGTTTCCACTTATGGGTGGGCCCAGAACTAGGGGCCATCAATATAAGATAGTCACTAATAAATCCAATAGGGAATTCAGGAGAATTTCTTTTACCCAGAGAATGGTTAGAATGTGGAACTCGCTACCACAAGGAGTAGTTTAGGTGAATAGCATAGATGCATTCAAGGGAAGCCAGATAAACATATGAGGGAGAAAGGAATAGAAAGTTATATTGATAGGGTTAGATGAAGTAGGGCAGGGGGAGGCTCATGTGGAGCATAAACACCGGCATGAACCAGTTGGGTCGAATGGCCTGTTTCTGTGCTATATAGTCTATGTTTACTTGACATCTATTGGAGGAGTAATCTCTTATGGAGCTTCCATAAAGAAAATGACTTGCCAAATAGCATGCATTGCAGGATTCTACAATTTAATTATTCCATATGAAGGAGCCTGTGCAGTTCATTTAGTTCACAGGGTTAAACCCTTACATACGTTACTACACATCTAGGGTTAAATGTAGGTTTCCTACATTACAACAGTGCCTTCAAAACTACTTCATTGGCAGTGAAGTGCTCTGGGACATCCTGAGGACATGAAAGGCACTCTATAAATGCAAATCTTTCTTTCTTTAATATTCATCTGTAGGTTGTAAAGGATAAAACATAGATGAATGGCAGCTTGCTGCCATCACACCATTGCTGACCTTGTGAGGTCATTAAACTTTTTCCTGCCCTGGAGATATGGCCTAATGGTGTGGGAGCTGCGACTCACTGCCCATGCTACTTCATATAATATGATCCTGGCTGCTGTGTCTTGCCACACATCCCCAATATTGAATCCCTGCTGGGCCTGGATTTCAGTTAAAAAAAAAATCACTCTGTGAAAAAGTTTGCTATTCTCCTTTTAGTTGTTCTGTTGGAGCCGTCCCTTCAGCTTTCTTCCTGCTGGTTCCATTTTAAATGCAGTCCAACTTTAAATCCTGCAGCTGCGCCATCAGAATGACCTTGTCTGAATTTCCTGGGCCTACCAGGCACATGAACCAATTGCTGGAAGGCAAATGCCTTCGTCGTGCCCAGCAATATTCAAATGGGCCAACCCCATGATATCTGGTGGGATCAGCATTGAGCCAATGGGTGGGCAGAAGTCTTGTCATGTCACATGACCAGGAGTGGATAGTGGGACTCAAAATTTTGAGAACAAATATGTTTGACTGAGTAGGAAAATGTTGCTAGCAGAATAAATGACTGGACAGATACAAAAATATTCACGTACGATGGCAGTAACCGTAATGGCTGCCCCAACGAAGAAAACATTAATTTCCAGACTAATTGTTCTCCCTACACCACATCTACCCACCCCCCCACCCCACACACCCTCCCAAAACAATGGACAGGACATGCTGATTTTTCTTCTTGTGGAGCTAGCACTGCAAACAATGCTTCCACTAAGGCCTGACCAAGATGAAAGCCATTACAGCAAAATCTCTTCGAATCCCCTTAATTTTCAGCAGCACTGGGAACGAAATATTGTCCCAAATGGAATACTTCCACCCACAGCATTTCAGGCAGGCGCGAGAAGACTGTTGAAGAAATATTGTTGACACTTTGGGTGAGATTATGTTCCCAAAGAACCCTTTAATACTAACGTTTGCAGATCTGAAATTTCAGCATACGCCACAGAGTAAATAAGGTCATTTGTGTAGCCATATCTGGAGATTGTTTTCTATTATCAAGAGTAATTTCCCCACAGTGAGAACAGGCATTCAATTTATTGAGTCCAAATGGAATCTTTATTGAAAATGCCTGGTCTCCAGATGCAGTTTAACAATATTAATTATAATTGATCTCATCAGCCCAAAGAAATGTGGAAATCATGGAATAATTCTGTGGATTTAATATCTTCCCTTTGTTGAACTAAGATAGCGGTAACTTTATCTACTCGCTATAAATAGCTAAGGATCTTAAAATGTTCTACTGAGTTCAATTGCATTAAGATATGCCGAAGTACTCTTATGCTAGTCCCATTACTACATGTGGATTTGCATGCACAGTGCAATGCACAGTACTGCAGCTTTTATTAAATAGTAGTTATTTTAAACAGCCTTTTACCATCATAAGTACAAAACAGATGACTCATTTAGGTCTGTGACTTTAATACCTCATTTGATCTAAACTGCTCCTTCAAAAGATGAATATGCACTTAACAACTAATGTGAAGGTAGAAATTCTGCTACCGATCTTCATTGTTTAAATCATCCATGTATTTTTTAAGGATGGAGAAGATGTATGGAGATTTCTTCAGAGTTTCAGCACTGCATATTTTATTCTTCTGAAGCAGGTCTTTGTCTGGAAAGGTCAGCGCAAATGTCTAAAAACCATCTGGGATATGTAGAGAACCCAGCCCAATTTAAACGTTTAAAACTGTACAAGTACTGCTATTAACTCCTGAACTGCCAGCAGGTCCGAAAAACTTCCTTTATCCCTGGACTGACTGGTTTTGTAAGTTTTCGGCTTTCGGAGTGAAAAATGATACTAATATTACAGTAATAATAATAGAGCTACAGTAGTAATAGCTTTATAACTGTAGCATTATAACTAAACAACCTGAACATATAAGTCTTGTTTCGAGCATCCCCAAAACTCCTCAAAATGTTACACTTCAGAGTGTTACACATGTAAAGTGTATGTCACTCTTACAACCCCTGATTGGCTCAAACAGCAGCACCTGAGGATGTAACTAGTAGAATAGATAAGGGAGAACCAGTGGATGTGGTTTATTTGGATTTTCAGAAGGCCTTTGATAAAGTCCCACATAAGAGGTTAGTGTGCAAAATTAAAGAACATGGGATTAGGGGTAATATACTGGCATGGATTGAAAATTGGTAAACAGAGAGTAGGAATAAATGGGTCTTTTTCGGGGTGGCAGGCAATGACTAGTGGGGTACCGTAGGGATCAGTGCTTGGGCCCCAGCTATTCACAATATATATCAATGATTTGGATGAAGGAACCAAATGTAATATTTCCAAGTTTGCTGACAACACAAAACTAGGTGGGATCGTGAGAAGTGAGGGGGATGTAAAGAGGCTTCAAGGCGATTTAGACAAGTTGAGTGAGTGGGCAAATACATGGCAGATGCAGTATAATGTGGATAAATGTGAAGTTATCCACTTCAGAAGGAAAAACAGAAAGGCAGAGTGTTATTTAAATGGTGATAGATTGGGAAATGTTGATGTATAAAGGGACCTGGGTGTCCTTGTACACCAGTCACTGAAAGCAAACATGCAGGTGCAGCAAGCAGTTAGGAAGGCAAATGGTATGTTGGCCTTCATTGCAAGAGGATTTGAGTACAGGAGCAAGGATGTCTTACTGAAGTTATACAGGGCCTTGGTGAGACCACACGTGGAATATTGTGTGCAGTTTTGGTCTTATTACCTAAGAAAGGATATACTTGCCATAGAGAAATTGCAGCGAAGGTTCACCAGACTGATTCCTGGGATGGCAGGACTGTCATATGAGGAGAGATTGGGTTGACTTGGCCTGTATTCACTTGTGGTTAGAAGAATGAGAGGGGATCTCTTTGAAACATATAAAATTCTGACAGGGTTAGACAGACTGACAGACTGGATGCAAGGAGAATGTTTCCCCTGGCTGGGGTGTCCAGAACTAGGGGTCACAGTCTCAGGATACGGGGTAGGACATTTAGGACTGAGATTAGGAGAAATTTCTTCACTCAGAGGGTGGTGAACCTGTGGAATTCTCTACCACAGAAGGCTGTGGAGGCCAAGTCACTGAATATATTTAAGAAGGAGCTAGATAGATTTCTAGACACAAAAGGCATTGAGGGGTATGGGGAGAGAGCGGGAAAATGTTATTGAGATAGAGGATCAGCCATGATCATATTGAATGGCGGAGCAGGCTCGAAGGGCCGAATGGCCTATTCCTGCTCCTATTTTCTATGTTTCCCCTGAACAAACTTAAAAAAGCTTAAAAACAGATGAAGAAAGCTCGTCATTTCCAAGTGGTTTCCAGCCTTTCCCCAAAGAAGGAGCCAGGATGTACATGCAGCCAATCTAAAGCAGCAAGAGGCCAATGACCCATTCTCTCAGGAGATGGAAGCAACATCGCCGCTTCAGAGGTTTTTTTTACAACCAAATTAGCCTCTAATTGATCTCTGAATTTGCTTGGTTAGAGCCCTTCCGCACAGAGTGTAGATGGGCAGGTAGAAGAATAGATTTCTGCTTTTCTCCCACTGAACTTTGTGGCCTTATAGAGTCCTGCTAGATTAGACACAGCTCAGGGCAATTCCTTTATGCCTATTAGAAAAAGGTTATCAAGATGTAAATAATCCCTCATTATTGTATAATAATACATTATGCATATATGGTGCAACACTCCAGTCAGTGTGTCCTCTGAATGACCATCACTGTGTGAATTAAAAGTTTGTTAGTACAAACGACTTTCAAAATGTCTGAGAGTTATTGAGACTTAATCTGTGGAAATGGATTACCCCATTAACCTCTGAAATATGCATTTATTGATACAGTCACCTGTGAAAGAATGCCAGGGAAGTAAGTGGCAACAAGGCCATTATGCCAATCAGTAATTCAACTCCTGAAGTTTTCAGAGGAAATATTATAGAGCTTTTACTGCTTGGCCAAAGATCCAGGAGATAGGAGGAAGGGACTAAGAAGAAAAATATGATCTTGTGGGTTATTCTGGTCCTTTTTCATTGAAGACCTAAAGCCTGAGGTGAAAATATAGATATATTTCAGATATTCTCATTCATCTTCTCCCTATTAAACTTCTTAGACCCTGTTTTCTCCTCTCTCACCCTCCCCATTGGTACAAATAGAACATAGACTGACAGTAAAGGAGACAATCGCGAGGATGTTCCTTGGGGGTTCTCTCGATCGGCTGCCGTAACATCGGTGAAAACCCCGTTTATGCGTACATCCAAAGGTTTCCGCCAATCCGCTGCTGAAATTACAGCCACAGATCAGGAGATGCCTGGAGCAAATGTCCAGCGAATGTGATGCTAAAAAGAACGAGCTTCTCCTGAAGAGGCTACGAAAATAATTTATACTGTTAGCAGAGGCAATGATAGGAGGCTCAGTAAAGATTAAATTGCTTCGCTTGAAGGGTGCTGAGAAAGAAATGCAAAGCTTGGTTTCATTATTTCAGCTGAAAATGTCACCAAATGCCAAGCCTAAGGCCCCGATTTTAATTGAGGGCCAGTTTTTGGCGGGTGAGTTTTGAGTTTGTTTCAAAACTCACCATCTCTAGAACAAAAAGGATATTTTAACTCCTGGACCTCATTCAAATGCCGCCGGCAATAACCCACCCATTCGGAGCATGAAGTCGGTGGGACATGGTGTAAATTCACACAGTCCGGATGCTGCTCGCCGAGAGTAGGTAAGTCCATGGGCAAAACTGACCTGAAAACTGAAGAATTTAATGCAACCAAGTTCTCACAACTGCACCACCTCTTAATACATGTTCTACTTAGGAATGATGAACTGCAGTGATAAACCAAGAGATTGGGAATCTGAGGACACTGATTTCTTCAATAAATCCTAAAGAATTGTACCTTAGGTGGATTACAGAGAAAAAAACTCAGCAGTGCAAATTGAAATCCAGCAACCTTTGCAGTAGCCATGAGCTTTACATCAGCCTTGGTTAAAATTAGTGTCATTCTGTGTGTTTACTCCTAATAGATATATGAACGTTGGCCCAAAATAAGAAAAAAGAATGTCAGGTTGCAATAGCCAATGTGTGAAAAATAATTGTAGTATCAGCAAAACAAGAATAGATTAACCTCCTTCATGTGTTTTTAATGTGGGATAACATTTAACCGTTCAAGAACTTTATGTGCCTTGCAGCATTTGACATATCACAGCCCATTGGTATTTGCAGCAAAGCCTGACAAAAAAATTTTGTTGGACAGCTCCATCGATGGCTCTGCTGGTGAATGCACTGCTCAATGTAGGAGTGAACCATACAGACTAGATTATCCCAGGAAAAATGAGCTATTCTCAGCTGGGTTGGTGAAAGGGCGCTACCATTGACCTCAGCTCACCTGGGACAGGGAAGGGGGAATAAAAAATCAACCAGGATTCCTGCTTGTGATCGCTATCCAATGAGCTGTGCTTAAATGTGCATATGCATGGATGTGAGTGAGGGCAGAATCAGCTTTAGATGCAATGTCTTTCTCAGTTGACTGTCCTGTCAGCACCAATTGGGGATAATTTTGGACTTCACTGCTTGGGCAGCAGCCTGGCGGAGCAGATTGGCACCCATTGTAGAACCCGCCCGATTTTTGTTCCATTGAAAATTGAGCGAGTTCTACAATGGGCAGGCGTTCTGCGCCACCAGTCTATCGTCCAGGCAGTGACGTTCAAAATTACGCACCTGTCATGAAAAATGTCCACTGAAGGTCAGCTTAAGGCACCTGTAAAACCAGTCGCCCAGGATCCTGGAAGTCAAGCCTTGCTGTATAAGTCTTATCTTTTATATCCTGCTTAATTGCAAAATGCTGCTGTTCAAGGGCCTGGAAAGTGGAGGAGCAATTTATACAGCACACTGATTAACTGATCAGGGGTCCAGGAGGTGGAGGAGTAGCTCATAGAGTGAGCTGATCAGCTGATCAAGGATCCAGGAAGAGGAGGAGTAGCTCATAGAGTGAGCTGATTAACTGATCAGGGGTCCAGGAGGTGGAGGAGTCGCTCATAGAGTGAGGTGATCAGGGGTCCAGGAGGTGGAGGAGTAGCTCATAGAGTGAGGTGATCAGGGGTCCAGGAGGTGGAGGAGTAGCTCATAGAGTGAGGTGATCAGGGGTCCAGGAGGTGGAGGAGTAGCTCATAGAGTGAGGTGATCAGGGGTCCAGGAGGTGGAGGAGTCGCTCATAGAGTGAGGTGATCAGGGGTCCAGGAGGTGGAGGAGTCGCTCATAGAGTGAGGTGATCAGGGGTCCAGGAGGTGGAGGAGTCGCTCATAGAGTGAGGTGATCAGGGGTCCAGGAGGTGGAGGAGTCGCTCATAGAGTGAGGTGATCAGGGGTCCAGGAGGTGGAGGAGTAGCTCACAGAATGAGTTGATTAACTGATCAGGGGTCCAGGAGGTGGAGGAGTAGCTCATAGAGTGAGGTGATCAGAGGTCCAGGAGGTGGAGGAGTAGCTCATAGAGTGAGCTGATTAACTGATCAGGGGTCCAGGAGGTGGAGGAGTCGCTCATAGAGTGAGGTGATCAGGGGTCCAGGAGGTGGAGGAGTAGCTCATAGAGTGAGGTGATCAGGGGTCCAGGAGGTGGAGGAGTCGCTCATAGAGTGAGGTGATTAACTGATCAGGGGTCCAGGAGGTGGAGGAGTAGCTCATAGAGTGAGCTGATCAGCTGATCAAGGATCCAGGAAGAGGAGGAGTAGCTCATAGAGTGAGCTGATTAACTGATCAGGGGTCCAGGAGGTGGAGGAGTCGCTCATAGAGTGAGGTGATCAGGGGTCCAGGAGGTGGAGGAGTAGCTCATAGAGTGAGGTGATCAGGGGTCCAGGAGGTGGAGGAGTAGCTCATAGAGTGAGGTGATCAGGGGTCCAGGAGGTGGAGGAGTAGCTCATAGAGTGAGGTGATCAGGGGTCCAGGAGGTGGAGGAGTCGCTCATAGAGTGAGGTGATCAGGGGTCCAGGAGGTGGAGGAGTCGCTCATAGAGTGAGGTGATCAGGGGTCCAGGAGGTGGAGGAGTCGCTCATAGAGTGAGGTGATCAGGGGTCCAGGAGGTGGAGGAGTCGCTCATAGAGTGAGGTGATCAGGGGTCCAGGAGGTGGAGGAGTAGCTCACAGAATGAGTTGATTAACTGATCAGGGGTCCAGGAGGTGGAGGAGTAGCTCATAGAGTGAGGTGATCAGAGGTCCAGGAGGTGGAGGAGTAGCTCATAGAGTGAGCTGATTAACTGATCAGGGGTCCAGGAGGTGGAGGAGTCGCTCATAGAGTGAGGTGATCAGGGGTCCAGGAGGTGGAGGAGTAGCTCATAGAGTGAGGTGATCAGGGGTCCAGGAGGTGGAGGAGTCGCTCATAGAGTGAGGTGATTAACTGATCAGGGGTCCAGGAGGTGGAGGAGTCGCTCATAGAGTGAGGTGATCAGCTGTCCAGGAGTCCAGGCATTGAAGGAGTGGACATGTCATTGCAGAAAAAAGAGAAATTAGAGATCACTGGAGGAAAGGGCTATAGTTAGGACACTACTCATGCAGAGATCCTTCAATGTCTTAAACCAGCCCTGTGTTTTCGGTATTATACAAGCGAGTGACTAGTTGTCAGGAGATGAGACGACTGGGGAAAAACTAAGCACCTCGTTTTATACCACAAATCACTTTGTATAATGAATGTAAAAAGTACCAATTTGTCCCCATTTTAAATTAGTTATGCAAATAAACACAAAATATTTAAATATCACAATCCTTTAATCTTTGTTGACCCTTTAGATGACTTAAATGAACCTTTACCCTATGTGGTAGCCCTTCAGGAGGATGTAATTTATGATCAGAATTGGGAGCATCTTGGCATCATTTGCAGCATTTTATAGTGGTGTATCTATGGATGTAAACCTGGGCTTGGCTGAATTTACATCTGCGTGTATCAATTGTTATTTCCCTCTTCCCTCTTTTACAATGAGTCGATGTTAATGGGCAATTACAATGGTATCTTGATGGTTTTAATATCATTCCACAAATTTGAGGATACATTGGTGACATATTGGCTGATTATATTGCAAAGAACTAAGGGGCTTAAATTGGATAATCCCAAAAACTGGGCGTGGGTAGCGCGATCCACTATTAATCCGCTCCCGGTGCTTCCTGTGCAGGCAGGAAGAGACTTTCATTCGGCCTGTGGACTTACCTTCAAGCAGTGTTGGAAATCAACATTGACACAAGGATTCAATGCAATTTGCACTTTCCACCAGGAGGGGGAACCCCAATCTCTTAAAGGCAGGCTGACTCTTAAAAGTCTCCTAAAGGTAGCCGATTCCTGTTATTTACTGAAAATAACAGTCTGCTGTCTGCACAGAGCCTGAACGGAGATCAGACATTGCGCACGTAAAACACAGATGCAGGTCCCGTCCCTATGTTTACACACTGATGAGTTATTTTAAAACATTGAATAAAGGTTTCACACCACTAAACCCACATCCTCCAATCTGCATGCCAGACCTCACCAATCTGCCGATCTGAGTTTATACCAAGCTTGTGAGAGTGCATGCCCCAAGGTTCTCTGCTGATGCACTGGAAGCCTTGGTGCAAGAGGTGGACAGAAAGAGGGACATCCTATATCCGCAGGGGGTGGCAGGGCAAGAGGCCCTCCAGACATATACCCAAAAAGCAGTGGGAGGCAGCGGGGGATGAAGTCAATGCCAGGCGCACAGCATCATGAACATGGATGCAGTGGAGGAAGAAGTTCAATGCTTTGACACGAGTGGTCAAGGTGAGTGAGGTCAACTGAAAAGTGGCATCTCCTACCAACTGCACCACTAGCTGCATCTACTGCTCCACTCACTACACCCCCCATCATCCACATACCAACAAATTCTTTCCATCAGTACTCAACTCTTCCAATCAGATGCTTCCTCTCACCCTTACACATTACCACTGTTGCAAGCCGCCCACCCAGAACTCACAGGGCACACACACTGGCAGCTATTCAACCACGACAGGCACATCACCCAGACACACATCCCACGTTCTTGCAGGAGAAGGTGACGTATGACAGGAGGCAGCAAGTGGCAGTGGCATTTAGCCCGTCGAGCCTGTTCCGCCATTCAGTGAGTTCATGATAGACCTGTGACCTAACTCCATATACCCGTCTTAGCCCCATATCCCTTAATACCCTTGGTTCACAGAAATCTATCAATCTCAGATTTAGAATTCACAATTGAGCTAGCATCAGCTGCCGTTTGCAGAAGAGCATTCCAAACTTCTCCCACCCTTTGCGTGTAGCAGCGTTTCCTAACTTCACTCTTGTATGTCCTGGCTCTAAATGTTAGGCTATGTCCCCGCGTCCTAGTATTCAAGTAAAGGAGACCTCCAAAAACAGTTACAAATGTATTGGCAGCCAGAAGCAATAATCCAGCAGCTAACCTGTAAATCCTGCATGGTCCCTTTAAACAGCACTGGTGCGAGTCCTCCAGGCACTCTAAGACATGTTCAGATGGTCATGTGTTGAGTTGAGCGTTAAGTTCCAAAATAGTGTCTATCACTTTAAATCAGCGTCGCACACTGTATCCATTTTCTCCTTACTTTACATGCTTCCGGCGTTCGGTATTTGCGCATGCGCTAACACCTATACCAAGATGGTGTCCGGCGCAAGTCATGCTGGAAACATGTATGCGCTGCCAAGACGCCATCTTGGCACATTGGGAGGCTGTGTAGCATCGAAACAACAGGTGCTAGGCAGCCGAATTTCTCTCCCTATATGTCTAAAAAAATAGTCTTCCTTTAAAATAGTTTCTTGATGCCGAGGAAGGAAATAAACTCTAAATCTGTGCTGTATTGTGTTATAATGTTTTCTCTTTGGTGTCCTTATAAAGGTATCCTGCTATGAAATGGTGTTGGAAATGGAATGCAAATTGACTAATGAATGTTTGTGCCATGGGTTGCATTGTTCTGCCCGCTCGTGGGATATGTTCTTTACAGGACTATTTTCTCTCCATACATAGGCATAACAGCATTCTGACCAAACTCTATAAGCTGTGTTTCCTTCAAATGCTTGTACAACAAGCAGCTCCCTCAGTAAGCATGGAACAGGAGATTTAAATTAAGCATCTAAAATGGTCGCTGTCCTCACAGCTAGGGTGGCAACTGCAAAACCAGTAATCTTTTTTGAGGAGATATAGATATGACACCTTTCATGACATCACCGTAATCCGCCATAAATCTTTATTGAACTTTTACTACCAATTTTCTGACAATTTGAAAGTTTGCAGCTTTCAGTTAAGAGCTAGGCTGAAGATATCTAGTTGGTGTTAGACTGCTATACACCAGCTTTCTGTATGAAATTAAAGTAGTCCCTGGGGGGTGTATCTAAATTTATTATATGGAAAAACAAGAAACCTTAAAGTTCAAAGCTTTATATAGCTCAAATAGTTTAAACAAAATATCAATTAACCTGAGAGTTTCAAATGGAATAAAAACATAATAAATTCACATTGTTAGAATACAATAAAATTGCAATCTAAAGCACTGTGTGATCTCATCAATATTGTCGCTGTGTTGCACTGTTATAATCCCCATGTTTCTTTTATAAATCAAGTTTAAATAAACAGGACTACACTGGCTCTGTTTTTGAATATGTCAAAAATTCTTTATTGAAAGGGGTATAAAAAGCATGAGTTCTGAATCAATAACAATTCAGTTAAGCAAGCAAAGATTCTTAGTGGGTAGGTATATAGTGAACTGAACATCAGTTTTCATCAGTGACTTGATACCTGCCAATGTAGGGTTGACTGGGCTGGGTGTGCCTTTGTTGTGCCCTGATTCGATGCCTGGGTCACAGCCGAGCGGCTTGTGAGGCCACTTAAGAGGACAGTTGAGAGTCAACCACATTGATGTGGGACTGGAGTCACATATAGGCCAGACCGGGTAAGGACAGCAGGTTTTCCTTCCCTAAAGGACATTAGTGAATCAGTTGGGTTTTTACAACAATCAGACAGCTTCATGGTCACTTTAACTGGTACCAGCTTTTTTAAAAACCCTAACGCTAACTCTAACTGCCACGACAGGATTTGAATTTACATCATCTGGATTGCCAGCCGAGTAACATAACTGCTACACAACCGTATTTTATATAAGCAAGCCAGTTAATGTTTTGAAGCTATGCCTTGTTTTGGAAAAATGCTATTTCAGTCAGCATTCAGTAAAGAGAGAAAATTTACATACGAACACAGGAATATAGGAACAGGAGTAGGCCATTCAGCCCCTCAAGCCTGCTCCACCATTTGATAAGATTATGGCTGATCTGTGATCTAACTCCATATACCTGTCTTTGGCTCATATCCCTTAATACCTTTGGTTGCCAAAAAGCTATCTATCTCAGATTTAAATTTAGCAATTGAGCTAGTATCAATTGCCGTTTGCGGAAGAGAGTTCCAAACTTCTACCACCCTTTGTGTGTAGAAATGTTTTCGAATCTCACTCCTGAAAGGTCTGGCTCTAATTTTTAGACTGTGCCCCCTACTCTGAGAATCCTCAACCAGCAGAAATAGTTTCTCTCGATCCACCCTATCTGTTCCCCTTAATATCTTATAAATTTCGATCAGATCACCCCTTAACCTTCTCAATTCTAGAGAATACAACCCCAATTTGTGTAATCTCTCCTCGTAACTTAACCCTTGAAGTCCGGGTATCATTCCAGTAAACCTACGCTGCACTCCCTCCAAGGCCAATATGTCCTTCCGAAGGTGCTGTGCCCAGAACTGCTCACAGTACTCCAGGTGCGGTCTAACCAGGGTTTTGTATAGCTGCAGCATAACTTCTGCCCCCATGTACTCTAGTCCTCTAGATATAAAGGCTAGCATTCCATGCACCTGTTCATGACACTTCAATGATCTATGTACCTGAACCCCTAAGTCCCTTTGGACATCCACTGTTTTTAACTTTTTACCATTTCTATACTTTCTTGATCCAAAGTGGATGATTCACATTTGCCTACATCGAATTCCATTTGCCGCAGTTTTGCCCATTCACCTAATCTATCAATATCACTTTGCAATTTTATGTTTTCATCTACACTGCTTACAATGCCACCAATCTTTGTGTCATCGGCAAACTTAGATATGAGACTTTCTATGCCTTCATCTAAGTCGTTAATAAATATTGTGAATAATTGAGGCCCCAAGACAGATCCCTGTGGGACTCCACAAGTCACATCCTGCCAATGTGAGTACCTACCCATTATCCCTACTCTCTGTCGCCTTTCGCTCAGCCAAATTCCTAACCAAGTCCGTTCTTTTCCCTCGATTCCATGGGCTTCTATCTTAGCTAATGGTCTCTTATGTGGGACTTTATCAAATGCCTTCTGGAGTCCATATAAATAACATCCATTGACATTCCCCTGTCCACTACTTTAGTCACCTCTTCAAAAAATTCAATCAGGTTTGTCAGGCACGACCTATCTTTCACAAATCCATGCTGGCTCTCTCTGATTAACTGAAAATTCTCGAGGTGTTCAGTCACCCTATCCTTAATTATAGACTCCAGCATTTTCCCCACAACAGATGTTAGGCAAGCTGGTCTATAATTCCCTGGTTTCCCTCTCCTTTCTTAAAAAGCGGAGTGACATGTGCAATTTTCCAATCTAGAGGGACAGTTTCTGAATCTAGAGAACTTTGAAAGATTATAGTTAGGGCATCTGCAATGTGCTCACCTCCTTCCTTTAAAACCCTGGGATGGAAACCATCTGGTCCTGGGGATTTGTCACTCTTTAGTGCTATTATTTTCTTCATTACTGTTGTTTTACTTATTTTAATTTTATTGAGTCTCTGTCCCCGATTCAATATTAGTTTTCTTGGGATTTCCGGCATGCTATCCTCTTTTTTCTACTGTAAATACTGATGCAAAGTAATTATTCAACATGTCCGCCATTTCCTCATTGTCAATGACAATATCCCCACTTTCAGTTTTCAAGGGGCCAAAACTGCTCCTGACCACCCTCTTTTTCCTAATATAACTATAATAGTTCTTCCTATTGGTTTTGATATTCCTTGCAAGTTTCTTTTCATACTCTCTTTTTGTAGCTCTTACTATCTGTTTTGTGACCCTTTGTTGATCTTTGTATCTTTACCATTCGCCAGGATCTGTGCCATTTTTTGCCTTTTTGTATGCCCTTTCCTTATGTCTTATACTGTCCCTTACCTCTTTAGTTGTCCATGGCTGTTTTTTTTTTGGCAAGTAGAGTTCTTGCCCCTCAGGGGTATAAATCGATTTTGTATCACGTTAAATGTTTCTTTAAACATTTCCCACTGATCATCAGTCGTTTTACCCATTAACAGATTTGCCCAGTTTACTGTGGACAGTCTCTGTCTCATCCCATTGAAGTCGGCCTTGCCCAAGTCTAGAATCTTAGCAGCTGATTCACTTTTTCCCCTTTCAAACACTACCTTGAACTCGATCATGTCATGATCGCTATTGGATAGATGTTCACGCACAGTTAAGCTGTTAACTAAATCTGGTTCATTACTCATTAATAAATCTAGTATGGCTTGCCCCCTTAATGCCTTTAGGACATACTGCTATAGTAAACTACCCCGGACACACTCAAGAAATTCACTACCTTTCTGACAATTGGTAGTCTGCTTTTCCCAATCTATGTGAAGGTTAAAGTCCCCCATTAAGACCACTATGCCTTTGTTACACGCTTGTCTAATCTCTGCATTTATACAATCTAGCACTTCAGAGCTGCTGCCAGGGCTCCTATACACAACTCCCACTATAGTCTTAGATCCTTTCCTATTTCTCAATTCAACCCATAAGGTCTCTGTTGGCTGCTTACCCCTCGTTGTATCCTCCTTTATCATTGAAGTGATTTCATCTCTAATCATTAAGGCTACTCCTCCCCCTCTTCCATTTTCCCTATCTCTCCTGAAGACCTTATAACCTGGTATATTTAGTTCCCAATCCTGACCATCCTGCAGCCATATCTTAGTAAGAGCTATCATGTCATACCCTCCAATTTGAATTTGAACCTGTAGTTCATTTAATTTATTCCTTATACTCCGAGAATTTGTATATAGAACTCTTAGATGGGCCACACACCCTAGCCTGACCTTTAACTTTGATGCTGGGTTAATCGCTTTATGCCTTCTAGTTTTCACTTTATCTGTAGTGGCTAAAGTACACTTTCTTTCCGCTGCTCTACGCTTTTCCCTTTCACTTGTTCTTGAACAACTATTTGTACTATTTGTATTGTAAATTTCCCCTGGGTTTTCCCCTCTCTTGCTGCTCTCAACTTTACTCCCTTCTGATTCCCCGCTGAGGTTCCTATCCCCCTGCCACTCTAGTTTAAACCTTCCCCAACAGCACTAGCAAACACTCCCGCGAGGACATTGGTCCTGGTCCCGGTCCTGCTCATGTGTAACCCGTCACGCTTGTACAGGTCCCACCTTCCCCAGAACCGGTCCCAATGTCCCAGGAATCTAAATCCCTCTCTCCTACACCATCCTTGCAGCCACGCATTCATCCTGTCTATTCTTCTGTTCCTATACTCACTAGCACGTGCCACCGGTAGTAACCCTGAGATCACTACCTTTGAGGTCCTGCTTTTTAATTTATCTCCTAACTCCTTAAATTCACCTTGCAGGACCTCATCCCTTTTTTTACCTATGTCGTTGGTACCGATATGAACCATGACTATTGGCTGTTCACCCTTCCCCTCCAAAATCCCCTGCAGCCGCTCCGTGACATCCTTGACCCTAGCACCAGGGAGGCAACATACCATCCTGGAGTCATGTTTGTGGCCGCAGAAACGCCTATCTGTTCCCCTTACAATTGAATCCCCTATCACTATAGCCCTGCCACTCTTCTTCCTCCCCTCCTGTACAGCAGAGCCACCCGTGCTGCCCCGAACCTGGCTCTTGCTGCTTTCCCCTGATAAGCCATCTCCCCCAACAGTATCTAAAGCAGAATATCTGTTTGAGAGGGAGATGGCCCCAGGGGACTCCTGCTCTACCTGCCTAGTCCTTTTACTCTGCCTGGCGGTCACCCATTTCCTTTCTGCCTGCGTAATCTTTACCTGCGATGTGACCACCTCACTGAACGTGCTATCCATGATAGTCTCTGCATCATGGATGCTCCAGTGAATCCACCCGCAGCTCCAGCTCCAATATACGGTTAGCCAGTAGCTGCAGCTGGACACACTTCTTGCACACATGGCTGCCAGGGACACTGGTAGGTAGTGTCCATGACTTCCCACATAGTACAGGAAGAGCATATCACGGGGGTGAGTTGTGCTGCCATGACTTGCCTTAGATTTACACTGCGTTCACTTCTCAGACTCTCCTCCCTCTCTCGGACTCTCCTTTTATACTGTGCTCACCTCTCAGACTCTCCTACCTCACCTGTGACGTCGCACAGTAGTTTTCTCTTGTTGCAGGTCTGCTGCTGCTTTTATTCCCCAATCTCAGTCTTCTGCTTGTCGAAACTTAATACTTTACAAATGCATTAACATCCAAACAAAGTAGTACAAAGAAAAACTTTATTTAACCCCAACTTGTATACAAGTGGAAGGGCACCTCAAACAATGGTTGAGGGTACAACTTCGCCGAGTCAATGAAACAGCTCATGTTTATACAATTCAGTAGACAACGCCCAACTGTTACAGAATATGGGCGTACACGTACATTCTTTATTGGCTCAGGTACTTGGTCAATCAAGTAGTGAGCCTGCCCCAAACATCCATAGCCATCTTGTTACCTTGCACGTAGGCCTGAGCAGATGTCAGTTATCTCTTTTCTCTCTACATTCCTGTTTCTTGTTATCAGTCAGGCTGGAGCCAGTCTCAAGGCTACATGGCCGTTCACTAACTCTATTCTTATTATATTCTGTAGTCAGCTACATCCTTATCTCAAGGGAGGTCAGGCTGTGCTGGGCTTAATTATCAACATACCAAGGCTCAAACGTAATTACACAATTGTGCTTCTATGTGTGCTGTAGCTAAACCTATTATGTGAGTTAAGTGAGTTAATAATGAGTTAATATGGTCAAGTATCCCTTCATGCACTTCCACATGCTGCTCAGGTCCGCCGCCGCTCAAACTCTCAGCTGTACACTCTGTGCTGCGTTGCACTCAGTGACGATACATTTCATATTTCAGTAGACAGTATACAGAACAAGGGTTCTTTTGTAAGATCCCTGGCTCATGCTAACATTTAACTAGATATTAGGCAGATAAAGCAACTCTCTGGATAATATCAGATGCGAGGATGCTTACGGGAGTGACTGGTGATGCTGAACCCAAGAAAGTATCCAGCAGGTAAAACTTAAAAATTGTAACTTATTTTAAACAAATAACAAATTGACAAAACAAACATAATTATTCAATGAATGATAGCCTAGGAGGACAAAAATAACTTTTGAAATTTTTAATAGTCAATCTGCCCTAACTACCAGAACAGAAAAAGAGGTTTGACTTCTTTTTGCAGAATAGCTCTATATTAACATAAAATGAAGAATATCTTCATTAAGGACATTAATAAAGATGTAAAGGCTGAGATTGTTCTGTGATTGAAACTAGTTCTCCAAAGAAGTGAGGTTTTCTTTTCCAGAACTGAGTCTTGGCCTAGAAATTTGGTCGTGCAGTGCCCTTTTTTCAGGCGCTAAATGTCCACTTAAACCTCCAATATGCTGTGCAGGAAGCGCACGCTCATTATGAGCTGGAAGTGCGCCACCCGCCATATTGGTCGAGGCCAATATGGTGGGTAGCACACTCAGGAAAACCAGGTCTACATGCGGCCTAGGAGGCGGTCCTTAAAGGCACTGCCAGTTAGGCTGCAACCAACAAAGTAAAATTTTAAAATATACTTACCCGAATGTGGAGCCAAGAGGGTTACGAGTGCTCCTCCCAACTCTACATTAAAACCATAAGGGCTGCTGCTGGCCACCGTGCCCCCCAACCCCCTTCCCCCCCCCCCCCCCATAGCTCCACTACCCCAGCCACCTTTACCGCCCCCTGGCCACCGTTACCTCCCCCTGGCCGCCACTACCAACCGACCGGATCATTCACCACTAACTCCTGACCTGATCACCACTCTTTATGCCTCAATCACCCCCTTCCCAGTCCCCTTTAATCAATTACTTGAGGGCTGCTGCTGGCGAGGCAGCGTCCCGACCTTCCATCCCACATTGCCAGCAAGCTACCTGTTAATGTCCGCAGCTCGCTGGCTCGATGGTAATGGGGCCAGAGGTTCAATATCAAGTGCGCCTCGGGCCTTTCCATTCAGGTGCGGGGTTCGCTTCCTGAATGCCTGAATTTCACATTTTTTAGGATGGGTAGTGTTGTGTTCTTTTGTTACCATTTTTTCTCTCGTCAACATTTGCTTGTAAAGTTTGAAGTCAAAGAATTTCACTCCACAGAAATTGTTAACTTTGTATGAAATCTGTAAGTTAAGGCTCCAGCGTGTCATACTTCTTCTGAAGTCAGTTTCACTATTCCTAATGAAACTGAAAATCAGTTCTTCCTCTACATTATTATGAGACAGAATAAGTTAGGCTACTTTAGACAACTTTGAGAAGTATTTCCTTCCATCATGATTTGGCACATCAAACCACAGCCCCTTGATTCCCTTTCTCTCATTGCCACTGGATTTCAGACTGACTAGTTCAAAGGATTTCAAATCCTTGAATTTGTCTTGTAATAAATCCATGTCAGATGATGAGAAGCTGAGAACATTTGAATACTGTGTAAGGAAATGTTCCTCGTGTCGCAACTGTGCTGTCATCCTTTCTGCTAACAATTCACTTTATCGAAGGACTTCATTCTAAAGAGGAAGATTCTTTAGTAAATTAGCTGTTGTTTTCTCAAAGAATGTTCCTTCTGCTGAATAAAGAGTATCCATCCAAGACGCAGGTAGATCATGTGGGTAACTTTTACCTTCACAGCATGGTCGGTTGACAGGCGCAATGGATCATTATTGAAACCAGCCTGTTATAGAAACTAGCCGATTTTCATTTCCATTGATTTCTATAACCAGCAGCCAATCTACATCTCCAGTTTTATACTCGGGCGGCAAGTTGAAAATTTACCCCCATGTCTCATTTTAGCTGGGAAATGCTTGGATGAAATTCCAAGGTAGAATTCTGCCTTGCTAGTTGGGAATCGATGGATAAATCACATTCAAAATGTTCCTATCATTCGAAACTATATCATTATTTGCCACCCTACTTGACAGTTTTCTGGAGGCTGCACGAGGTCATTTTGTGAATGAATACTGGGCATATCCCTTTGAAGAGTCATTTATAAGTGAGTAAATAAGGACAATGTAGCCTGGGATAACACCAAATAAATTGCTGTAAGCTGATTGTGAAAAGCATTCTGCTATCTTTTGAAATGAGCTGGAGTGTCTTATTTAAGCAAAATGTAGAATTTTAAAACTCCATGAGTTCCAATATTACGTTGACACAAAGCTCTAAAATCAAACATCTGACATCAATGCATTTAATGGCCTTTTTACATTCAATGTCACAAAACCCATTCATGTCTGACTTTCTAGATTGTGAATATATGAACCAGTAAATACAGGTCTTCCATTAGATTTTCCACATTAAATTTAGTAATGGAACACATGGTAGCATGCTCTTTCTCAGAAGCACGGTACACAATACAGTATGGTCATCCTAACAGAAAACATTTTCGTTTCTCTCAGAAATGTTACGCCTGATATTTTTTCAGTATTCCCAATGGTATTGTCTGCACTGAGGGACACACAGTTTGTAGTGAAAACCATTGCCGAGAATTTCTTTAGGTGTTCTCTCAATTGGCTGCCATAACTTGGGCGGAAGATCGGCTGAAATCCCAGACACACCATGAATCCACCGATCTTACAGCGACCGATCGGGATAACTACCAAGGAAATTCCAACCGTATATTTCTGGGGACAATTCTGTGCAACAAAAGTACCATCTGTAGTGCATGACTCATTCAAACATAAGTCCGGAAACCCTGTGGTGGTTTTCTGAATCTTGATGTTGAAAATTCTGATAGTCATTGGATCCAGTTTTAATAAATATTGGTCCTTACTGCCATCTGTATGAATGATATATGAGGTGAGGTTTTTCATCCTCACCACCGAATCTTCAATGCATGCAAGTGAGAAACCTTTATTCATCACACATGAAGTTTTTGCTCTGTACCATTGAAACTGTTAGATAGTTTTGCTATCAGAAAACACATTCAGCAATAAAGATTCTCCAGACTTGTTGGGTGCAGCTAGAGATTGTGCTTATCAACATATAGGTGTGAATTTGCTCGGCGTAACTTCGACAGGGATTTGGAGGACATCGCGTTTATGTGCGTAAATGGGATTTCAGCCGAAGCTCTGAGGAAATTCATCTCGTAAACAATCAAGAAGGTTGAAATAATTCCACGAGGCTAAATAATCCTCACCCTACCCACTAGATGGTGCAGCCTCATTCACTGACCTCCTAATTACTAGTACTGCTAACTCCTGGATCAGGAAAAAAGACAGGATAACAAAATGTTGTAAATTTCAGGACAAATTCTGAGAATTTCACTCAGCGAATTGGAATGATCTGGAATGCATTGCCTGAAAGGGTGGTGGAAGCAGGTTCAATAGTAACTTTCAAAAGGGAATTGGATAAATACTTAAAAAGGAAACATTTTCAGGGTTATGGGGAAAGAGCAGAGGAGAGGACCATTTGATAGCTCTTTCAGAGAACCAGCACAGGCACAATGGGCCAAATGGCCTCCTTCTGTGCTGTATGATTCTAAGTTCATCCCTTACTCCATAAGAAAGAAAGAACTTTGATTTATACAGAGCTGTTCATGACCTTAGGATGTCCCAAAGTGCATTACAACCAATGAAGTATTTTTGAAGTCACTGTTATAATGTAGGAAACGCGACAGTCAATTTGCACACAGCAAGGTCCCACAAACGGCAATGAGAAAATGACCACATAATCTATTTTTTTAGTGATATTGGTTGAGGGAGAAATATTGGCCAAGACACTAGGGAGAGCTCCCCACCTCTTCTTCGAAATACTACCATGGGAACTTTTATGTCCACCCGAGAGGACAGATTGGGCCTCATTTTAATGTCTCATCTGAAAGGTGGATAAGGCAATCAACCAAGGTCTGGGAAACCATGGTTACCATGAGAGGTCATTAAGTGAACTTAAATAACCCACACACATCTAACATCTTCCTCCCTCAGGAACTTGTCAAATCCCATACTTGCCATATTCACCAGTAACCTATTTCAGAGCGTGGAAACCCCCTGAGAAAATAAATATTGGCATCTAACCTGACTGTCAAAATATTATATAAACACGTCCTCTAGTCTTACTATCACTATCCATTTGACTTTTTTACAATGTAAATCCCATCCTTTCATAATTTTGTAAACCTCAATCATTTCCATCCCGACTCTTTGTTTCTCCAAAATGAATAACCCTAACTCTCTACGTCCATCTTCATAACTACAAAATCCACCTTTAGGTATCATCCTTGTTGCCTCTCTAGAGCCTCAGTGTCCAGTACCAGGAAAGACGACCACAAATGGGTACAATACTCCAAGTACAGATGAAGCAAAGCTTTATATGGCCTAGGGTTAGTGCTCCAAGTTTTGTATATTATTAACCTTGTAGTACTACTAAGAAAAAAAAAGCAAAATACTGCAGATGCTGGAAATCTGAAATAAAATCAGAAAATGCTGGAAATACTCAGCACGTCAGGCAGCATCGGTGGAGAAAGAAACAGAGTTAATGATGACCTTTCATCAGAACTGGAAGAAGTTAAAGATTTAACAGTTTTAAGCAAGTGCAGAGCCAGGGAAAGGGGTGGGGGGAGGGAGGAGAGGGGAGGAAAGAACAAAAGGGAAAGTCTGTGATAGGGTAGAGGGCAGGAGTGATTAAATGATGGCGCAAGGCAAGGAGGATGGTAATGGGACAAGTTAAGAAATTAAAGATGGGTCTAGAGGAGCTGTAAATGGCAACAGCAGGACCATTACCAGCACCTGCTGTCCGATAAAATGGGAACAGTGGATGTGATCTGCAGTTATTGAAATCAATGTTGAGTCCGGAAGTTGTAAAGTGTCTAATGCAAAGATGAGGTGCTGTTCCCCGAATTTCCATTGAGCTTCTTTGGAACAATGTAGGAGGTCGAGGACAGAGAGGTCAGAGTGGGAGCGGGACAGAGAATTAAAATGATAAGTGACCGGAAGCTCAGGGTCACGCTTGCGGACTGAGCGGAGGTGTTCAGCAAACCGTTGAATGTGGAGGCTGGTAGGATGGAAGGTAAGGACAGGGGGGACCCTTTCCTGGTTCTGGGAGGGAGGGGAAGGGATGAGGGCAGAAGTGCAGGAAATAGGATGGACACGGTCGAGGACCCCGCCAACCACAGTAGTGGGGAATCCTCGGTTGAGAAAAGACATATCGAAAGCATTGGTGTGGAAGGTGGCATTGTCGGAACAGATGAGACAGAGAAGGAGAAACTGGGAGAATGGAATAGAGTCCTTACAGGAAGCGGGGTGGGAGGAAGTATAATCAAGGTAGCTGTGGCAGTCGGTGGGCTTATAGTAGATATTGGTTGACAGCCTATCATCAGAAATGGAGATAGAGAAGTTGAGGAAAGGAAGGAAAGAGTCAGAAATGGACCATATGAAGGCGAGGGAGGGGTGGAAATTGGAAGCAAAGTTGATAAAATTTTCCAGTTTGGAGCAAGAGCAGGAAGCGCCACCAATACAGTCATCAGTGTACCAGAAAAAGAGGTGAGGGAGGGTACCTGAGTAGAACAGGAACAAGGAATGTTCCACGTGTCTCACGAAAAGGCAGGCATCTCTGGGGCCCATACGGGTTCCCATAATGACACCTTTTATTTGGAGGAAGTGAGTGGAGTCAAAGGAGAAGTTGTTCAATGTAAGAACAAGTTTGGCCAGGTGGAGGAGGGTGGTGGTGGATGGAGACTGGTTGGGCCTCTGTTCAAGGAAGAAGTGGAGGGCCCGCAGGCCGTTCTGATGAGGGATGGAGGTGTAGAGGGACTAGACAACCATGGTGAAAAGGAGACCGTTAGGGCCGGAAAACTAGAAACTGTTAAAGTGGCAGAGGGCATGGGAAGAGTCGTGGATGTAGGTTGGAAGAGACTGGACAAGGGGAGAAAAAATAGAATCGAGATAGGAAGAAATAAGTTCCGTGGGGCAAGAACAGGCTGAAACGATGGGTCTACTGTGGCAGTCCTGTTTGTGGATCTTGGGAAGGAGGTAGAATTGGGCTGTGCGGGGTTGGGGGTCTATAAGGTTGGAGGCCATGGGGGGAAGATCCCCAAAGGAGATGAGGTCAATGATGGTCTGGGAAACGATGGCTTGATGTAGGGTGGTGGGGTCATAGTCCAGGGGGAGGTAGGAGGAGGTGTCGCAGAGTTGGCGTTCAGCCTCCACAAGGTAGAGGTCTGTTCGCCAAACAACAACAGCACCGCCCTTGTCAGCGGGTTTAATGACAATGTCAGGGTTGGACCTGAGAGAGCGGAGTGCTGCAAGTTCAGAGGGAGGTAGGTTAGAGTGAGTGAGGGGAGTAGAGAAATTGAGACGGCCGATGTCACCCCAGCAGTTTGCAATGAACAGATCAAGAAGGGTAAGAGGCCAGAGGTAGGGGTTAAGAATTCTGAAGATGGGAGAAAGGGTTCAAAGTGTGGGGGGGGAAAGACTCCTGGCCAAAGAAGTGGGAGCGGAGGTGAAGGCGACGGGAGAAGAGCTCAGCATCGTGTCGAACTCGAAATTCATTGCAGACATTCTACCTCCAGGTGCTGGTATGGTACATCAGGTGTTGGTGGAGAAGCAGTTACAATGGAGAAAACCATTTTGGGGAAGGAAAATGAGGGAAAAAATTTACACAGGAGAAATTCCACAGTTGGTGTTAAATTCCACCGTGATTAGTGTGGAACTATGGAACTTTAGGACCCTGCTTTACACTTACCTCGTCATGTTTATCTACCATTCAATGAAAGCAGTTTTCCATTGAGAGTGATTTTTTTCCTGGGTTCAGGTGCTTCTTTATGTTTCCTTAAATGATTGTGATCCTGAAGGGCTCTCCTCCCCACTTGAAACAATTTTGCTGTTGACACGGCACAGAGAAGAAGTCACACAATGCTGATCATTGAGATTTGATTATCTTTTCCCAGGGCTAATCATTCATAATTTCTTCTAAAGAAAACGATATATTAGGCTTTTTCTTTGGAGATTTCAAGTTGAGCACTTCATAACACTTTGCTTCACTAACACTCTGCTCCTCATCATCCACCATTATTAGGATGATGTGTTAGCTCAGTTTTAGATTGAAGTGAAGAAAAGTGTGTTGCCTGGCAACTGCACAAATTGACTAATGCATGGAAACATGTTGACTGTTGAATCGAGGGAAAGAATTGACTTGGAGTAACTCATAGCTGCTGATAAAAACCAGGGAAAAGTGGAGAAAAATGATCTTAGGATAAGGTATCCTTCAATAAACGCAAGTGTGAAGACAGCTAAAAAATGACAGTTTTATGTGTGAGTCAGGCCTTAGAGCCAACCATAATGGTCATCATTTGCACAAAAGTAAAAGTTTTTTCCCTTACCTGCTCCCACCTCCCGTGCCATTTTAAAAATAAACATAGAGCTTAAACTTATAGGTCATCCCAAAAGTACAGTATTGTGTGATAGTTACAATTGTTATTCATGGTGTTTTGGACAGGAAGAAAATATTAATGTCTCTCATTTTCCATTTCTTTCACAGAGCCTAGGTGTGTTTTCTTTTTGCCATCTTCTATCCTAGCTCATTTTCAACATTGCCCCCCTGAAGGCATTGACTCCTTCCTGGGTTACTGTTCCATGAGTACTGGGCACCCTCTTGCTGAAGATGCCATTATTTATATGCAAGTATTGACAATAAGTGTCAGCAGGCTGATTTACGACAGAAGGATCAGAGCTGAGGCCAATGCAGTCAACACTCATCATCCACATACAAGCCTTTCTAGTACACATTGCTGAATAGTGAGCAGAAGTGGAACCTTGGCCAACTTTCCCTCCTAAACCCAGTGGTGCTGAGGACAATTGCTTTGCCCCGACTGTCAATCTCGTTGAGATCATGTTGTCGAGTTTGAGCACAGATTGCATGTGTCAGCTATGCAGCCCTTTCATCTCTGTGTCAGTGATGGAACTCAGCTTTGCACTGCATCTTTCTACCTCTCCGCCACAACAAAGTAACATTTGCGCCAGACAAGTGCCAGGCAATGACCATCTCTAACAAGAGAGAGTCTAACCACCTCCCCTTGTCGTTACCATCGCCGGATCCCCCACCATCAACATCCTGGGGCTCACCATTGACCAGAAACTTAACTGGACCAGCCATATAAATACTGTGGCGACAAGAGCAGGTCAGAGGCTGGGTATTCTGCGGCGAGTGACTCACCTCCTGACTCCCCAAAGTCTTTCCACCATCGACAAGGCACAAGTCAGGAGTGTGATAGAATACTCTCCACTTGGATGAGTGCAGCTCCAACAGCACTCAAGAAGCTTGACATCATCCAGGACAAAGCAGCCCGCTTAATTTGGAACCCCATCCACCACCCTAAACGTTCACTCCCGTCATCAACGGCGCACCATGGCTGCAGTGTGTACCATCTACAGGATGCACTGCAGCAATTCAGCAAGGCTTCGTTAGACAGCACTTCCAAACCCGCGACCTCTACCATCTAGAAGGACAAGGGCAGCAGGCACATGGGAACAACAACACCAACACGTTCCCCTCCAAGTCACACACCATCCTGACTTGGAAATATATCGCCATTCCTTCATCGTCGCTGGGTCAAAATCCTGGAACCCCCTTCCTAACAGCACTGTGGGAGAACCTTCATCACATGGACTGCAGCGGTTCAAGAAGGTAGCTCACCGCCACCTTCTCAAGGGCAATTAGGGATGGGCAATAAATGCTGGCTTTGCCAGCGATGCCCACATCCCATGAACGAATTAATAAAACTCCAATCCTGTCCCAGGAACATGGCACTGCACATGTTTTAAAATTTAACTGATTCATGGGGGTAGATTTTGGATTTTGCAATAGTGTAACCCGTTCCGGCAACCCGTTTTACATCTCTCCTGATTTTTATTTCCATTTGGGAAAGTTGTAAAACAGGCTGCTGACTCGCTTTCACTCGTTTTACACTATTGCACAAAATCAAAATCTACCCCATGGTAATTTCCCAACTTCGCCTATCAGGAGTGCATATTGGAAATGTGGTCAGAAAATCATGCACAGCGTGCAATTAAAGTTCTGATGAGCATTTCTGGTGGCCGAGGCTCTCTCCCAGGCATGTTAAGTCCAAAAATGACTCCTATGATAAGACCGCTGAGAAGTGTGGGCAAGTTAAATTCCACTTGTATGTTTGGCACCAAAGGTTGACAAGTGGGACACTGGGTCCAAAACTTTGACTGTATAAATCATTATGCTCTTATTTGTTAATTTAATAGAATACAACACCTTCTGCAGCGGTATCTGGAGAGAGAGGGAAACCAGGGAATTATAGACCAGTTAGCCTATCATCTGTTGTGGGGAAAATGCTGGAGTCTATAATTAAGGATAGGGTGACTGAACACCTCGAGAATTTTCAGTTAATCAGAGAGAGCCAGCATGGATTTGTGAAAGGTAGGTCGTGCCTGACAAACGTGATTGAATTTCTTGAAGAGGTGACTAAAGTAGTGGACAGGGGAATGTCAATGGATGTTATTTATATGGGCTTCCAGAAGGCATTTGATAAAGTCCCACATAAAAGACTGTTAGCTAAGATAGAAGTTCATGGAATTGAGGGAAAAGTACGGTCTTGGTTTGGAATTTGGCTGAGCGAAAGGCGACAGAGAGTAGGGATAATGGGAAGGTACTCACACTGGCAGGATGTGACTAGTGGAGTCCCGCAGGGATCTGTCTTGGGGCCTCAATTATTCACAATATTTATTAACGACTTAGATGAAGGTATAGAAAGTTTCATATCAAAGTTTGCCGATGACACAAAGATTGGTGGCATTGTAAGCAGTGTAGATGAAAACATAAAATTACAAAGCGATATTGATAGATTAGGTGAATGGGCAAAACTGTGGCAAATGGAATTCAATGTAGACAAATGTGAGGTCCCATCTACTTTGGATCAAAAAAGGATAGAACAGGGTACTTTCTAAATGGTAAAAAGTTAAAAACAATGGATGTCCAAAGGGACTCAGTGGTTCAGGTACATAGATCATTGAAGTGTCATGAACAGGTGCAGAAAATAATCAATAAGGCTAAGGGAATGCTGGCCTTTATATCTAGAGGAGTAGAGTACAAGGGGGCAGAAATTATGCTGCAGCTATACAAAACCCTGGTTAGACCGCACCTGGAGTACTGTGAGCAGTTATGGGCATCGCACCTTCGGAAGGACATATTGGCCTTGGAGGGAGTGCAGCGTAGGTTTACTAGAATGATACCCGAACTTCAAGGGTTAAGTTACGAGGAGAGATTACACAAATTGGGGTTGTATTCTCTGGAGTTTCGAAGGTTAAGGGGTGATCTGATCGAAATTTATAAGATATTAAGGGGAACAGATAGGGTGGATAGAGAGAAACTATTTCCGCTGGTTGGAGATTCTAGAAGTAAGGGACACAGTCTAAAAATTAGAGCCAGACCTTTCAGGAGTGAGATTAGAAAACATTTCTACACACAAAGGGTGGTAGAAGTTTGTAACTCTCTTCTGCAAACGGCAATTGATACTAGCTCAATTGCTAAATTTAAATCTGAGATAGATAGCTTTTTGGCAACCAAAGGTATTAAGGGATATGGGCCAAAGGCAGGTATATGGGGTTAGGTCACAGATCAGCCATGATCTTATCAAATGGCGGAGCAGGCACGAGGGGCTGAATTCCTACCCCTGTTCCTATATTCCTATGTTCCTATGATATCTGTCTCATTAGCTTCCTCTCAGATTTCTATCTGTCTCCCCAGAAGTGGGTATTAATCAAGGCTTTGCTGGACCGGGAGCCAATGTGGGTAAGCAGGCATAGAGGTGATGGGTGAATGGGACTTGGTGTGAGTTAGGATACAGGCAGCAGAGTTTTGGATGAGCTCAAGTTCACGGAAGGCGGGAAGCCGGCCAGGAAAGTATTGGAATAGTTGAGTCTAAAGGTAATAAAGGCATGGATGAGGGTTTCAGCAGCAGATGAACTGAGGCAGGGGTGGAGACAGGTGATGTTATGGAGGTGGAAGTTGACGGTCTTGGTGATGGAGAGGGTATGGGGTCAGAAGTTCAGCTAAGGGTCAAATAGGACGACAAGGTTGCGAACAGTCTGGTTCAGCATCAGACAATGGCCAGGGAAAGTGATGGAGCCGGTGGCCAGGGAATGGAGTTAGCTGAAGAAGGAAACATGCTGATGAGGTCAACAGCGAGGGATCCAAAGGTAAATATATCGAGAAACACACTGCATGCGTCCGATGCACTGCCCACATTGATTGTGTGAAATAAGTATATCACAGCACACAGATCATCGTTCATTAATGCATTTAATGTTACAGTACAGTAGGATTAAAAAGAATGCTGACCACACTGTAACATCTGGTGAATTCTTTTCTTAATACTATTATCGGTAAAAACAGATAAGTAAGGTATATAACATACTGGGGGTCATCTTTGACTTGTGCCCAAAACAGCCGCTACAATGGTGAAGTGGCAATGTCGTCCACACAAAGTCGGTGTCGGGAGACCCGAACCATTTTTGCTTCATTTAAGATGCAGGTGCCAAACTGGCACCTTCTGCAACTCACCAGCTGGGAGGGAGGTGTCGAGAAATTGGCTGCCCTCATACTGAGTCAGCCAGCACATCAGGCCTGAGGGAGGGGGGAAATGGTTTCCAGGGGAGGGTTCTCGCATGGGCTGGCAGAGAGCCAGAGATATTTTATCGGTCCTGGAGGAGCTCTTCTGCTCCTTCCGGCCCCACAAAAGTAAAATTAAAAATTGCCTCGGTGCGGCCTCCAGCGGTCCCTTTAAGGATCACTGGTTTGGCCAATCTCCGCCTAATGCAAATGGGTGGATCACACGCTGTGCCCATTTGTACCCGAAAATTGCAATCAGGGTTCTACAACTGGCGGAGGACCCCAATTTACATATTTAAGCAGCATCTTGCTGGAAGAGGGAAGAGCTGATTGCCCAATTACAGCAACGTTGAAATTGCATCAGGTAGGCCTTGAGCGTCAAACAGGCGGCCGAGGTGCCCACCTCCATCCATCCACCCCCCTCCCGATTTTCAACTGCCTGCTGACCATTTTTCAGGCAAGAAACAAGTGGCCAGAAGTTGTAAAACGTCCCCCATCACCCCTTACATTATGGCTAAACATATCTGTGTCACCAGCATCAGCAGACTATCATAAAATCAAAGCCACACCCATATATATTTTTTAATGGTTTAGACTTCTTCAAAAGATCACCGTGGGTTCATGAAATTTTTGGTATGAATAATAAAGCTAATTCTAAACCTATGGCCGTGAATTTCCTCAGAGTTGCTCCGTAACTTTGCCGGAAGGCCCGTTTACGCACGTAAATGGCAAGGTTAGAATGGCTGAGTGGATGTAACTCCGAGAAAATTCCCAGCCTATATCGTTAATGGGACTCAGACATCCCAGAATACCATGGCGTCTCAAGGCCACCAAAAGTCCAGCAAGAACCACGGCAACTGTACATGTTTAGCCACACTACTCATGATCATCACATAGTACTCAACCATAAGGACATTATGGGAGGCAATCTCTCTCATAGGAGGGTATACTGGGTCATTACAGATAAGAGGCACCTATCTAGCACAGTCCATAGATGACGTCCCTTCACCTCCTACACAAAGGTATCAAGGTAGGCAGGAGGAGGGTTTTAGTTCCACATGTAAGAGACTAAATACACTTGGGGTTGATCTGCAATGTGACTTCAAGCAAATTCAGAGTATCATAGCCTGAAACCCTCACCTTTTATTGGTGTGAACAGGAGGGAAGAATTTTGGGCTGAGCACGGTTCCACTCCTTCCTTGCCCTGATGAATAATTCAGATCAGATGGGACTCTCCTTCTTCCATTGTGATGCAACTGTAAGAAGCAGGAATGGTGGGATGACTTTCCCTGCTGGAAATCCTGCCAGTTCCAGTGCACAGCCAACATACAATACGCTGCATGATACCGAGAGAACTTGCATTTACATAATGCTTTTCACGCCCGCAGGACATCCCAAAGCCCTTCACAGCCAATGAAGTACATTTTTTGAAGTGTAGTCACTGTTGTAAGGTACGAATGCGGCAGCCAATTTGCATACAGCAAGGTCCCGCAAACAGCAATAAGATAAAGACCAGATAATCCGTTTTAGTGAGTGCTGAGCGATTCCAGCATTTTCTGTTTTTGTTTCAGATTTCCTGCAACTGCAGCATTTTGCTTTTGCATCTGTTTTAATGATGCCGGTTGAGGGATAAATATTGGCCAGGACACCAGGGAGAACTCCCCTGCTCTTTTTTGAATAGTCCCATGAGATCGTTTGTGCCTAGCTGAGAGGGCAGAAGGTGCCTCAGTTTAACATCTCAACCGAAAGACTGCACCTCTGACAGTGCAGCACTTCCCCGGGATAGAATTGAACCCACAACCATTCTGAGTCGGAAACAAGAGTGCTACTATTGAGCCACATCTAACACCTGGCATGATGCAGAAGTACTTGTCACAGAGCAGGCTTAAGTGAGGCCCGCAATATTGCTTCCCAAATGGCAGTCAGCCTTTAAGAGATCAACTAGAAAAGCAAGAACTAAACCAAAAATCACCACAGCACAAAAAAATGTGTTCTTCGTCTCATCCCCCCCACCAATGGAGCAGCAAGGTGCCATTCTGAAATTCTAGTCCCCAGGTGGAGTGGGTGGCTAGGGAACACCATAGCGACACCTGTTTTATCATAATGACCCTGTTTCCAGGATTTGGGACAGGGTCATTAGCATAAAATGACTTTGATCCTGAGATTTGGGATGGAGGCAGCGCTGTGGCAGACCGGCAGGTGGAAGACTCACTCCACCATACCGTTGGCTTTGCAATGGCGCACAAGGAATTTTCAGCCCCATATGTTTTGAAATAGCATTATCATGGCAGATCATCTTACCAGTTGAGACTGTAGAGGTGTCCTCCATAGTGCATCATTCAGACTTCCACCAAATCACCTCGGAGTGATCTTGAGGGACTGTCAGTACATTGCTCTGTGGCAATCTGCCTAATGTGCCACTTGATTCTGAGTGAGTATTACCCTGTGGAGAATTGCTTGCCAAAACACTCAGGTGTCAGCTGTGGCTTAGTGGTAGCACCCTTTTCTCTGAGTCTGAAGGTTGTGGCTTGAGCAGAAAATCTAGGCTGACACTCCATTGCAGTACTGAGGAAGTGCTCCACTGTCAGAGGTGTTGTCCTTTGGATGAGATGTTAAACCAAGGCCCTGTCTGCGCTCAGGTGGATGTAAAAATTCCATGGTGCTATTTCAAAGAAGAGCAGTGGTATCCTTGCCAATATTGTTCCCTCAACCAACATCATTAAAACAGATTATCTGGTCATTGTCAAAGTGCTGTTTGTGAGACCTTGGTGTGTGTAATTTGGCTTCTGCGTTTCCTACATTACAACAGTAACGACACCTCAAAAGTGCTGTAATGCACTTTGGGATGTCATGGGAGGTGCTATATAAATGCAAGCTCTTTCTTACAAAATATTATTGGGGTCCAATCTCCTAACAAATAAAAGACATGACACTGGGACTGGCTAGAAGGATTGCAATTATCTCTTCCGGTCTTGCTATTTGCATTGTTTTGTGAGAGAATTTTGGGGTAAATTTTCTTGAATCAGTGCTCCCTTTGCAGAGCTTTACATGATAGGGGCTAAATTTTCCATATATTA
Organism: Heptranchias perlo; assembly: GCF_035084215.1. Classification (NCBI taxonomy): domain Eukaryota; kingdom Metazoa; phylum Chordata; class Chondrichthyes; order Hexanchiformes; family Hexanchidae; genus Heptranchias; species Heptranchias perlo. The sequence continues at coordinate 110,063,459 of NC_090327.1, forward strand.
AAATGAATGGATAGAAACCGTGCAAAGTGCTTTTCAGGTGAGTTGACCTCTGAACCCAAATGCCTACTATGTGTTCTATCAGGCAAAACTCTGCTCCAGGGGAGCCGCTAAGTAAAACTTTCCTCTATATTTAGAACTATCAGAAGTTTACTGTTCTACATTTCTACTTGTAGGTCATATTTTAATATTGCAATCCAGCTCTTGTTCATGTTTGCAATTTACAACTCTAGGAAAGGCTGAATTTCTTTGGACACTTCTCATAACAGGCCTTTATTTTAAACATTTGCATTGTGTCTTGTTTTTGAACATATACAACATAAAGCCATTACAGCTGCGTAGTTATACCCGGGATAGGTCGGTAACGTACCACACCATACACACGCTTTTGGTCTGCTTTGTTTAGAAGCTCTTGGCTTAAGTTTTGTTTTCACTGTCGGAGTTTTTTGCTTTTTTAAAAATTAGTTCTTGGGAATGATTACAGTTCCAACTTTGCACTGTGTTCACATTGAAGGCAGGGAAGGCACCACTGCTCACCCACTCAGGCCTCAGGCTAAAATTGCAGTCAAGTGTTGATGATGTCATCAGACCCCAATCTACATATTTAAAGAAGGACCCTGCTGAGAACAGCAGGTCAAAATCCAATCCCATGGGAAGGCAACAGGATCCTGAGGGGGGTAAATCGTTTGCCCTTATTTCAAGTACCCTCTGTCTGATTTCCACCAGGTGAGGGTGGGGTTAAAATTTCCTCTAGAAGTCAGATGGTGTGTTTGAACCAGTGTGCTTCGAACAATGAAAGTTAGTTTGGACATTTTAATGATTGTCCACACCTATTTTGGTTGAGATGACTCAATTTGCTTGAGCTCAACTGGCGTAATTGCCAGAGTTGTGTGGTGAGGTTCTGCTCCGTAAGGTCACGCTTAAAAAAAGGGAAACAACTTCACAGAAGTATAATCAAAGAATGGATGCTGAGCCAAAGAATGAGACATTAGGACAGGGAACCAAAAGCTTGGTCAAAGATTTGGGTTTTAAGGAGAGTCTTAAAGGAGAAAAGGGTGATAGGTTTAGGGAGAGAATTTCAGACCATGGTGCCTGAAGGCACAACCACCAATGGTGAGGTGAAGGGAGGGAGGATGCACATGAGACAGAGTCTGAGGAATGAAGAGTTTGAGGGGAGGGCTTGTATGGCTGGAAGGGGTTATAGAAATAGGGGATAGTGAGGCCGTGAAATGATTTAACCACTAAGATGAGAATTTGAACTTTGAGACATTAGAGCATCGGGAGACAATGCAGGCCAGCAAGGACAGTGGAGATGGGTGAGCAGAGGTTTGTGCAGGATACAGGCTGCAGAATTTTGGATGAGCTTAAATTTATGGAAGGTGGAGGAAGGGCAGCTGTCCAGGAGAGCATTGGAATAGTGAAGTCGGGAGGTGATAAAGGCATGGATGAGGGTTTCAGCAGCGGGTGAGGTTGGGGTGGAGGTAACCACTGTTATGGAACTGGAAATAGGTGGTCTTTGTGATAGAGAGAATATGAAGTCAGAAGCTCATCTCAGGGTCGAATAGAGTGTGAAGGTTGCAAACTGTTTGTTTCAGCCTAAGACAGTGGCCAGGATACAAAGTTTATAGTGGGGGCAGAAGATAATGGCTTTGGTCTTAGCTGCAGAAATTGAGCCTTATGAAAGACTGGATGTTGGATAAGCAGTCTGACAACACAAAGGCAGTTAAGGGCATAAGAGAGCTGGTGGAGTGGTAGAGCTGGGTATCGTCAGCATGCATGTGGAAGGAAATGATATACAGGATGGATATGTCTCCAAATACATATTTAAATGAAGTGGCTGCCCATTTCCCACTACCAGTCACATGATTAAAGGTGTTACAACAGACAGGTGAACAGTCGTTGGAAAATCTAGGCTCATGGCAGCCATGTATGCAAGAAGTGTCTCTAGATGGGGTTACCTGAACTTGGAAACAATTGGAGATACTCTGCACTATATGGAAGGAGGAAGGGTTCCTGCAGTGCACAGTGCTGGAACTAGGCAGGAAAAGTGAGGCAGAGGAAAGGAAGTGGGTGAGCATCTACCAGGGGTGAAGGAGAATTCAGGTAGATGGAGTGCAGGTAATTCCTGGAGGTCCAAAAGGTATTCATAGAAACATAGAAACATAGAAAATAGGAGCAAGAGTAGGCCATTTGGCCCTTCGGGCCTGCTCTGCCATTCAAAATGATCATGGCTGATCGTCTAACTCAGTACCCTGTTCCCTCTTTTTCCCCATATCCCTTGATCCCTTTAGCATTAAGAAATATATCTATCTCCTTCTTGACTACATCTAATGACTTGGCCTCCACTGCCTTCTGTGGTAGAGAATTCCACAGGTTCACCACCCTCTGAGTGAAGAAATTTCTCCTCATCTCGGTTCTAAATGGCATACCCCGTATCCTGAGACTGTGACACCTGGTTCTGGACTCCCCAGCTGTCGGTGACATCTTCCCTGCATCTAGTCTGACTAGTCCTGTTAGAATTTTATATGTTTCGATGAGATCACCTCTCATTCTTCTAAACTCTAGTGAATATAGGCCTAGTCGACCCAATCTCTCTTCATCCGTCAGTCCTGCCATCCCAGGAATCAGTCTGGTAAACGTTCGTTGCCCTCCCTCCACGGCAAGGACATCCTTCCTCAGATAAGGAGACCAAAACTGCACACAATACTCCAGATGTGGTCTCACCAAAGCCCTGTATAACTGCAGTATTGGATACCTATAAAGCGGATAAGGATGGGGACTAAGAAGGGGGAAATCACAAGCATTGTCACAGCACGTGGAGTAAGTGGCTATTCAGGGGGAAGAAATGATAATGTCAAGAAAAGTCAAGTGGTAGTTATAGGAGATTATTTTGGCAGGATAGTTTGCCTTTTCAGCAGCCATAATCAAAAGAGGGAAGGGTGAGCAGCCGGAAGTTGTGGTTCACATGGGAGTCTTTGGCTTAGTGAAGAACAGGATGGAGATCTTGCAAGGTGAGTTTGAGAGTTAGGTGTTGCATTAAAGAGCAAGACCTCCAGATAATGATGTCAGGATTACTCCGAGTGCCATTTAGGGTGAAGCAGTTTGAATGCTTCTCCCTAAATGGCTCGGCACGTGACTTGACATATGGTGTAGAAGGGTGTATTTCAGATTTCTATGACACTGGGCTGAGTTCTGGGGCAGGGAAACCCACAGAAAAGATGGGTTTCACTTAAAGCAAACTGATATCAATGTCCTCACAGAATGTTGTAGAGGGAGTAAAGGGCAATCTTACAACATACAGGAGAGGAGCTAGAAATAATTATAGTGAGGGGTACTTCATCTTAGAGGTTATAATTTTTAATAAAGGCTTGAAAAATTGTTTTTTTCACTTAAGTAGGGAATATTAAAGGGGGAATCTCATAGACATTTTCACAATTATGAAAGTGTTTTTTTCTGATTTCTCTTTAACAATCATATAATTCTTTTCATCCTCAGCCACTAATCCAGATGTCACCTTATTCCCCCATCCCCATTCAGTCAATTTGCTGTATTTAATTGGCATTGCTGCTCTTTACTCAGACCTCTGAATCTTTCAAAGTGGATGGTTACTGTTATGATTATACCATATAAGTTTAAAAAAAATCAAACTTTGGATTTGAAGGGTGCAAAATTTGAACCCTGGGGGAACTGGGTATTCCAGTTTGCTAGAATACTGTTGTTTCATATCCTGGACTGGGTTTGAATCCACTCCAGACTGATGGGATAAAAGTCTCCCCTCTCTGTTGTCTGTTGTCTATAATGGTCAGCTATATAATGAATTTGGGTAGCCGAGGTCCACACCATCAAACCACTCACCACTGGGCACAAATCACACTAAACTGGAAACCTCGATCAGAAAACACATAAAGAAGGTTGGTGTGGGAAATAAAAAAATAGCATTCTGGTTCACCGTTGATGTTGAGTTTAAGTCATATTTTTGGGTCGCAAAAGCTTTATCATCTGTCGATACTATAGTCAGTGGGAATGCTTGATTCTGACACAGGTTGCCAAAAGTGGAAAACTGTTCTGCTCCTGTCCATTAATACCATCCACCTTGACAAGCTTATAAGAAATTATAGAAAAGTTGAAATTTTAACAATTGAGCCTTTTAAAAGTGCCAGTCTTGGCTCAGCAGTAGCACTCTCGCCTCTGAGTCAGAAGGTTGTGGGTCCACGCCCCAGTCCAGAGCACAATAGTACAGGCTGACACTTCAGTGCAGTACTAAGAGAGTGCTGCACTGTTGTAGGTGCCATCTTTCAGATGAAACATTAAACCGAGACCTCATCTGCCCTCTCAGGTGAGTGTAAAAGAAGAGCAGGGGGGTTGTCCTGGTGTCCTGGACAATATTTATACCTCAACCAATATCACTAAAAAAGCAGATTATCTGGTCATTACCTCATTGCTGTTTATGGGACCTTGCTGTGTACAAATTGGCCGCCGCATTTCTCTACAATACAACAGTGACTACAATTCAAAAGTACTTAATTGGCTGTGACGCGCTTTGGGATATCCTGAGGTCGTGAAAGGTGCTATATAAATGCAAGCCCTTTCCTTTCCTCTAAATCTAAATTCAAATTGTATCTTGCTAATTTGTCATGTAAGTAAGAAGTAGAATGTTTTTATCTGAATTGCTGGAGCTTACACCATGACTGGGAATTCGAATAGTTCCACTTTGCTTTTAGGGTTGTGCAGATGGAGTGGTTGAAATTGTGCTGTGTGATATCAGTAAATGGCACAATATATTACTCGGAAATTCCTGTGTCTGTAATTTTCATGGAGCCATTAATCTATTTATTTTAAATAGGTTAACATCTTCATTCAGGTAATGGACAGAGAAATTTCAAACAAATGTGTTCACCACTAATACAGTGCGACACAATTTCAACCCCTTCCAGGGACCTGACACAATAGCCGTGGGTAGGAGTACTTGTAGAAAAGCATAATAACACAAGGAGGTCATAAATTTAGCACCACTTTCATTTTTGCTGCATATTATCTTGTAGGGAGACATTAAAATGCTTTGAGCTTTAGATATGGTAATACCATTCTGGTTTTTATTCCCACAATCATACCCACGCATGGGTTAAATTAGGTCTTGAGGATAAGTTGCATAACTGTAATAAATCTTGTGATTTTGCATGTTATTAAACCACCACTCTGTTACTCTGGGGACTTTAGACTATAGTTGCTGATTCGTAAAATTCATGCTGAGTGCAGGCCCTACAGGGACTAAGCTCACTGCAATAGGTTCAGCCTACAGGCAAAATCAGCAACACACAAAATACAGGAACCATGTCCTGAAAGTACTATCCAGTTCCCAGTCAAGAAATTATTGAAAACACATTTAGCATTCTTTTTAATCAAGTAATACTTGTAAATTATATGATAATTCTAAAAGAGGTATTAATAGAAAGGGACAATGGGGGGGGGTGGTGGGGGGTCAATGCGAAATTTTAAGCCATAATAGGGGCTCGAAATTCCCATTTTTCTGAATGGGAGGAATGTCTGTATTTTTGCCAAGGTTAACAAGCCACTAACAAAATCCAGAGATGCACAATTTTGAAAAGGTTGAATTCTTGAGAGTGCGTTTTTGATCAAAACTTGCAGCCACTCATGGTGCACCTGCAAAACGAACAGCTAGCGGGCCACTTAACCGGTGAAAATGTCAGAGAGTTCATTAATCTAGCTGTGGGGTGTGTAATTATACTGGAGAATGGCTCCACGCCAAAAGAGATAATTACATCTTAATGAGCTGCAAATGCTTGTTAACTCTGTAATGGATTTTTGGTGTGGACGGGCAAACTCCCAAATATGCAAAGGTGAAGGCAAGCAGAGGAACATGTCACAGAGAATGTTGTCTCAACAACCAGAAGGAGTTGAAGTTGACAGAAGCAAACAAACAAAGTTACACATTTAAAGAACACCATGGTAAAACATGAATGTCATTGTACAATATCATAGGGGAAAGAAAGAACTTGCATTTATATTGCACCTTAATGGCCAGGAAATGGCTGGAATGGAGCATCTTGCAGCCAGCAACACGAATTGGACTTTTATCCTCACCCTTCAGGACGTATTATTTTTGCGCCGCAAAATGCTGGAAATGCAAGATGATAATGGCGCAGCAACGTTAAAGTTGTCTTTGGGACCTCATGAACATCGGGCCCAATGGTCTATCTTCTTAACCAGTGAAACAAAAGAATAGAGAAACAAACAGAGCAAATGACAGAAAAGAAAATAGGATAAATTAGTCAAATTAGAGACAGAAAGAGAGGGAAAGAAAGAGAGTGAATTAAGAGAGAGATAAAAAGGACACAGAAAGGAAAAGTAAGAAAATATTAAAAAGAACAATCAGAATAAGAGGACATTGTAACCCAGTTGTGTTTGGGAATCATTGTATTGGTTCTCGAGGTTGGGCCAAATCTTACAGGAAAAGTAACAGTGGGTTCACGATGCACGCCGTTATTAATGCGCAGATCGGCCAGCAAGTTCAGGGGAAGAAGAGATACGCTGTGAGTTACAAATCTCTAGAACTTGCTGCTCGATTTACACCGCTCCGCTGTTTGCCTCGCACAAATCTCAACCTTAGCCTCCCCTTTATTTTTATGAACTTGCTGGATTTGCACATTAATTGCCCATTAAACTCTCCGCAGAAAGTTAGGGCCCTTTTAACGATGTGATAACTGTTAATGCAATGCCAATCAATCACTTCGGCCAAGATAGAGAATAATTTAAACTGTTGAGTCTCATTCCTGCACGTAGTAAATTCTCCTTAGAGATTTTAAAAATGTCAAATTTTAAATTTAAAATTTTTTTTTCTTACTTTTCCTTTCTGTCTCTTTTTTCTCTCTCTCTCTCTCTTAATCTAATCTTTCTTTCCTTCTCTTTATTTCTCTTTCTGTACCTGATCTGACTCTAATTCACCCTCCTAGTCCATCGCTCGTCTGGGTCTTTCTCAATCCTTAAGTCCTAATGGTTAAGGAGATACACAGTTGGTCCCATCGTTCACTAAGGTCCCAGATGCCCCGTTGCCCCCACCACATCATTATCAGCTCGTACTTCCAGCAAGTTAAGGTGCAAATTATCTTCAAGCTGAAGGTTGCTGGAAAAAGTCTCACGAAAGCTGCATGCCACGAGATGCCCCACTCCAGCAAGATTTGGCCCGATGAGTAAATGGCAGGGTAGGTATGCGAAACGTACAAACATTCTTACTTATACACTGCATCCCAAAATTATTTTCTGAAATAAATCTTTCAATTTTGCATTTTTAAGTGTCAAAACAGCTTTGCATCCTGAAAATTATTGCCTTTCGACACTAACATGCCCTGTGTGTGAATGGCAAGACTGGCAAAAAAATATTGCCAAGACAGTTAAAAAGTTTAAAAAACCTCTAGGAACAATTCACTACATGCTGGAGTGAGACTCCGCAGCTTAATTTGTTCCATTTCTGGCCCTTCAAGGTTGAGTTTCCTGTCAGGACCATGAATCACATTATTAACAGGGTCCTTAGGACATGAATTACCAGCCCTTAACGGCTATGGTGAGATTAATTCGCATTTATGGTGCAATCCAGCAATTTCATGACATGTAATTAATTTCAATGGAGAGGCTCATGGCGCAGTTGCAATTCTTTCCGTTTCGTCGAGGCAAACGTCTAGCAATTTGTAGAGAATCGGAACACATGGCATATCTCCTCTTTGTTATAAATTGCTGGATTTTTTATGAAGTTATAATGGTGGGCGCATTAATTTTGAATGTTTTTCCAGCAATTTCTGGGTCATTATGCGTCTCAGGACATCCCAAAGTACTGCACATCCAATGAATAACTTTTTAAAGTGCTGTCACTGATGTAATGTGGGAAAACCAAGAAACCAATTTGTGCACTTCAGGTTCCCACAGACAGCTAATGAGATGAATGACCATTAAATCTGTCTTTGGTGGTGTTGGTCAAGGGAGGAGTGTTAGCAAGGATGTAACGTGAACTTTAGAAGTGAAAACGCACAGTTATGCAAATTATATACTATACACGGTATGAGGGGCGACAGCACATACTGCAGGAAATAAGGGTGAAATCACAACATTTCAATCTCTACTCTCTTATGCTTAATTGAAAATGTTGTACATAATCAGGGAGTGCACTGTGGATACTGAGATCATACCCACTGACGCCATGTGAGGAAAATATTGCAGAGCTCATCAGGAGGGAACACTTGAAAGCCGATTTTAACTACTGGTGGAGAACGGGTGGATGACAGGTGGAGTGCACCTGTCCGATTCCACCCTCTGTTGCTGGTATGAAGCCGGAGTCATTTTGTGGCCCTGTCTCATTTGCATTGTGCCAGCGAGTTGCAGGCACCAAGCAGGTACCGCGCTGCAGAGGGCGGGGAATTGGCCGGTTCCTACGCTGGGCCAGCTGAGAGTTGAACCTGGGGCAAGGAGGCGATCCCAGGAGGAACCGCAGGCAGGCTGTCAGTGAGCTCCTTCTGGCCCCACCAAAAAAATTTCCTGGGCCATTTGCTGGTACACGTTCCACCCATTTGTACCTCACAATTACAATTGTACATCACGAGACCCTGATTTGCATCCTACAAGTAGCTCCCCAACTGGAACAGGCGAACACTTCGGCTGCCCATCTCAGGACCTTAACCAAGATGGCGGGGGGTGGAGCGGCAACATAAACTGGGCGGTAAGTGACCCAATGCTGTTTTCGGGCCGTTACTGTCCTTTTTACGCTGCGCGAAAGGAGTTATGATCAGCCCTATGGGGTCTGTGCTGCTTGGAGAACTTGTGATTTGCACCATATTATTCAGGTAGTCTGTGATCTGGACAATGTTACACAAATGTACCCACACACTGTACAAAAATGAGCAGTATCCATACAGAGAATTGTGTTTATTTACTCGTAATATACCACCTGTTGTCTTCATAGAACAATGAAGGCAGTTACCCTGCAGCTGGAACCAAAGACCATCACTCACCAGAACACCAGTAGAGATATACAAACTGCAGAAAAAGATCACACTGATATAAAGGATAAAGTGCAGGGTGAGGCATTGTGTATTGGTAATGAAGGGATAGCAGTGGTGGCTGATGAGTAGCCAACTGATCAATTGTGGCTTTCAAAAAGGAATTAGATAAATACTTGAAGGGAAAAAAATTGCAGGGTTACGGGGAAAGAGCGGGGGAATGGGACTAACTAGATTGTTCTTACAAAGAGCCGGCATGGACTCAATGGGCTGAATGGCCTCCTTCTGTGCTGTAACCATTCTATGATTCTATGAATCTAGGTCGGAGGTCCATATGTTGAGGACCCATGCTGAGATAGAATCATAGAAAGGTTACAGAACAGAAGGAAGCTATTCGGCCCATCGAGTCCGTGCTGGCTCAATGCAAGAGCAATCCAGATAGTCCCATTCCCCCGCCCTATCCCCGTAGCCCTGCAGATTTTTTCCTTTCAGGTACTTGTCCAGTTCCCTTTTGAAGGCCGTGATTGCATCTGCCTCCGCCACCCCCTCGGGCAGTGCATTCCAGATCCTAACCACTCGCTGTGTAAAAAAGTTTTTCCACATGTCACCTTTGGTTCTTTTGCCAATCACCTTAAATCTATGTCCTCTGGTTCTTGACGCTTCTGCCAATGGGAACAGTTTCTCTCTATCTATTGTGTCTAGACCCTTCATGATTTTGAATACCTCTATCAAATTTCCTCTCAATCTTCTCTGTTCCAAGGAGAACAACCCCAGCTTCTCCAGTCTATCCACATAACTAAAGTTCCTCATTCCTGGAATTATTCCAGTAAATGTTTTCTGCACCCTTTCTAAGGCCTTCTCATCTTTCCTAAAGTGCCGTGCCCAGAACTGGACACAATACTCCAGTTGTGGTGGAACCAGTGTTTTATAAAGTTCATCGTGACTTCCTTGCTTTTGTACTCTATGCCTCTATTTATAAAGCCCAGGATCCCGTATGCTTGTTTAACCGCTTTCTCAACCTGCCCTGCCACCTTCAACGATTTGTGCACATATACTCCCAGATCTTTCTGTTCCTGTAACCCTTTTAGAATTGTACCCTCTACTTTATTTTGCCACTCCTCATTCTTCCTACCAAAATGTATCACTTTGCATTTTTCTGTGTTAAATTTCATCTGCCACGTGTCTGCCCATTTCACCAGCCTGTCTATATCCTCTTGAAGTCTATCACTATCCTCCTCACTGTTTACTACTCTTCCAAGTTTTGTGTCATCTGCAAATTTGAAAATTGTGCCCTTTACACCCAAATCCAAGTCATTAATATATATCAAGAAAAGCAGAGGTCCTAGTACCGACCCCTGAGGAACACCAATGTACACCTCCCTCCAGTCCGAAAAACAACTGTTCACCAGTGGTCTCTTCTTCCGGTTATTTAGCCAATTTTTTATCCGTGCTGTTACTGCCCCCTTTATTCAATGGGCTTCAATCTTGATGACAAGCCTATTATGCAGCACTTTATCAAATCCCTTTTGAAAGTCCATATACACCACATCAACTGCATTGCCCTCATCCACCCTCTCTGTTACCTCAACAAAAAACTCTATCAAGTTAGTTAAACAAGATTTGCCTTTAACAAATCCGTACTGGCTTTCCCTAATCAATCCACACTTGTCCAAGTGACTGCTAATTCTGTCCCGTTGTAAGGGAATTTGGACCTTAGCAGGCCTGCTTTAATACAGGAACTGGTACAATAGCAGGATTGTATTGAGGAATAATTTGCTTCTTTGCACAAAACAATAGAAGGTGATGTGTATAGTATGGGAGAGTGCAATGCACTGATATATGCCATCAGGTCCTACGTGAGTGAAATCATGGTGGAATAGCCCACCATTGAATATATGCACCTGGGCAGACTGGCAGGCTAGTCCCACCCCGCTGCACTTCAGGTAGAGCAGTGGTGCACCTGAAATTGCCAGGCTTACATATCCATTTGACAAGAAGTTGCATTCGTTAACATTTTAAACAGGCACCATCAATAGGAACTTTATTTATAAAAAAAATATGAGGACAGCAAACCTGCCTGGTTCATGCAGATCGAGTGTTGTTGATCCATCATTTTGTGCTTTGTGAAAAGATCAACCTCCGTTTTAGATCCTAGCTATCTGAAACTAAATAAAAGTAAAGGCAGAAGTTCCTATTTTTGTTACAATAATATGCAATGGATTATTTTGCAACCCTTATACTTGCTGATACACAGGCAATGATCATAGCTACTCGCTGTGGCAGGACTGAAGCCTGAGAACATATGCTTGCCTACAGCTGAAGCAAAGGAGAGAGAGAGAGAGAGAGTATTGAGAAATGTATGCCAAATTAGAGCACATCTGATTTCTCCCAGAAGGTTCTGCACAGAACAAAGGACATCATCCCTTTGTCTCATCGACTGGTCAAAAGCTACCAGAGAAGTCATTTCAATTATTGGTGTTTCCCAAGTGATAGCTTTTCAACACCCCCATCACCATAGTAACGAGGGCACATGGACTCATCTGACTTACTTTCGAAAAAATAGAGAGAGAAAGGGTCATTGCCCCTATTCAATGATTCCCTTTTGACTTTAATTACCTGCTTTCAGGTGCCATCGGGCACAATAGCCACCCAGTCTATGAGAGAAGCATTCAGCCTTTGGTGAGAATTAACCTGTGCTCTACCAAATACTGAATTCAAATATTTACAAACCTTATTGTTTCAAAATGCTGCATTTATTTTCAACCTTAACATTATTCTATCGAAACCACTAAATCCACTGGTTCCCAAATTCCCCGGTCAATTCTAATATTTTTCAAAACCTCTGCAATGAAAAGATAGTGAGAGGACGAGGGGTCAGAGCATACACTCATTCAGCATGTACAGTAAGATTTCTGGTGACTACTTATTCACTGATTAGTACCCTTTTTAATTGTAATAAGCAGCCTAATTCAGGGGAGGTAATATGCAGCTCTGCATATGTCATTTAGTCACACCCAGGAGTCAGAAAGCAATGGCAGGTGTTGTTGTAGTTGCTCATGATGGTGTTGCTAGGTTTTAAAGAAGCAGTTGCATCTACCTGCTCTTTTCAATAAAGCCAGATGTAGCCTGCTCGATACATCTAAAAACAGTGAACTGACTGATGATCCTGAAATCCAAGACCTGTTGGTTTATTATCACTTCCCTGTCCTGCACTCCTCCACCCTGGTAGGTTCCATTTGTACCCATTTGGAAGATGGTGAGCCTCATCTCGCTTGATGTATCTGCCTCCACTGTTATGGCCGATCCCTTCTGGACCACAGAAGCAGGAACTCCCATCATAGGGAGTCTCCATCCCCAACACTGACCCCTTGGCATCATTTGCCTTGTAAGGAGCGGGTAAAGATTCTGCTCTTGACAAGACCGACCAGAAACTTACAGAGTTGGTGAGAAATTGGTGTAACTGGGTGCTGCCTTTTTCCAGTTGGTTGCTCTGGACTCCCACCAGAGTTAGGGCAGAAGTCCAGCAGAACCCATGAAGAAAGTTAAGGTCATATGGATTGATTCAGTGCACCTCTCTCACTAGCTTTGCTGGAAGAAGACCCAAAAAAGAGAACCAGAGTTTGTGTCAGAGGTGTACTGCTCACATATATCATTACCAACATAACCCTCTCTATAAGCTCAGGCATAACTAACTGACAAGGTGGGAGCAGGACTGCCTTCATAGTTCAGCAGGAAGGCAGTTACAGACGTATGTTGCAAACAGACCTACAGATAACCTTGACAACAAGGGCAGCACTGCTAGTGACGGTTAAGGTAATCACCAAGCTCAACTTTTCTGCCTCCAGCTCCTTCCAGAGCACCACAGGAGACATCTGCAATATAAGCTAATTTCAGTGCACAGATTCATCAGAAAGGTCACATGTATTGTTTAGCAGAGCCAAATTGTTCATTATTATTTTCACTGAACAAGAACAACAGCATGAGATCGCTGCCCAATTTCATCTCATTGCTTAATTCCCCAAAGTACAGGGGGGTTATTGCTGGTAGTGATGTGGCCATCTGGCTCCCTGGATACAATGGGCTGGATTTCCCTCTGAGGCAGATTCGATGCCAGACGTGAGTCAGGGTGGGATTTCCATTTGCTACCCAACCACTCCGTAGCACCAAGTTAGATAAGTACATGAGGCAGAAAGGAATAGAAGGATATGCTGATAGGGTTAAATGAAGTAGAGTGGGAGGAGGCTCGTGTGGAGCATAAACCAGTTGGGCCGAATGGCCTGTTCCCGTGCTGTAAATTCTATGTAATTATCTGGGTAGGGGCTCATTAAAGATGCAGGGCAGACTCCCAGGGTGTAAACTTTTCTTGAGAGACAGTTCCCTCATCCACACCTACCATAGTCATACCCCTGCTGACTACTGACTTGGCATGTCCAGTATTCTGCACACTTGTAGACCTCTGGGTAAGCATGAGGTCAATGAAGCCCTTCCTCGAGATTCTCTCAGTCCAATACCCCAGTATGTTGAAGCCAGATAAGATAGCCTCTATTCTGACCCCTTGCTACCTCCTTTCGGTCCTCCTCACTCATTCTCAGTACTACACCTGGCACTATATCCTCAAGCTCAGCATGTAAATTGCCCGGGGTGAATGTATCTGTGCTGGCACTTGTGGTGACATGCCTAAAGAAACAGAAGGGAGAAAATTGTTGGAATACCGCATGCAATATATCCTTTCAAACAGTGCGTATGTGGCAATATAATGTGTGTCGTCCTATTGTGCTTGGGTATATACCTGTGTGCCAGTAAGCGAGTGAGTGGGGAGAAGAAGACAGCATAAGAAAAAAACACAATACTGGGGCAAGGCCACTAGTTTCACCTTGCGCTCACAACTGATTAGAGGATGTAAGTAGCATAAGATTAGTGGGTGCTCCTCTGGTGCAGGTTTGCTCCTTTCTATCATGAGTCAATTTGGCCTGCCAACAAAACAGTAGTATTGGGAAGTTGTAAATCTGAAGACCCAAGTCACCATCCCACATCCCAATGTGGGTGTGAGATCATAACCACGCACCATGTAGAGTTGAAAAGTTGCTTGGTGTCCTGATGAAAATGGGCGTGCATTGACGGTCACATGGAAGTGCAGGCATGCTCCATTCTATGCCACTAATACTGCCATCAGAAATTTTACTCTCAGATCTTGCCCAGGATTTGTGTTTAGCAAATATACTTGCTTCTTATTAAACTCCGCAGATGAGTTCATCACAACTCAGTGTTTAATCAAAAAAGATTCCAAATAAAAAGACTGATAACAACCTCTGGATGTTCAGAAGTGAAGTCAACGTCCCTGATCCTTGGTCTGTGCTGAGTTATCTGATCACAGTCAGGGCAGTGATAGGGATGCTACAATTGTCTGCAATGGTTCTGGGTTAGGAAAGAGAAAATTAGCCAGAGTTCCTTCTTCTGGTCATGATATAGTGTTCCCCAGTTGAAGTCTATTGCCTATAAATTCAGCCATACAATGCCTGTTTTTGGGTGCTGACTGGCCTATTATACCCGCAATATGGCGGCAGGAAGCGCACACACATTTCCGATCGGAAGTGTGCCGCCCGCCATATTGGCGAAGGAAAAAAATTAGGCGTTCAAGGCGCACGCCTGAAGCAGGCATTAGGCCTTATGTGTATGCAAATGAGGGGCCTAACGCCTGTTTGAGGCCCCCACTTCAAGACTGGTTTGCTCTGAGGCAGACAGCACCAACTCCTGCTTTACTTAGTAAAACCAAACTTTGGGACAGCCTGCGGCCTACAAGGTAAGTTTTGTGACTTTTATTTACCTGAGCCCGGAGGAGCAGGAGGAACCTCCCCCCGCCTCCTCCCGATCGCCACTGCTCCCGACCCCCCGGCCTCCTATCCTTCCCCCCCAGGCTTCCTCTCCCAACAACCGGTCTCCTCTCCCGACTCTTGGCCCCTGATCCTCCCCTCCCAAGCTCCTATCCTTATCTGCTGACCTCCGATACTGACCCCCGGCCTCCGATCCTTGCTCCCCCCCCCCGACCCCCTGACTTCACTTACCTGAGGGCCACTGCGACTTGGTCTCCTCTTCATCGGCTGGCTGTTTACGCCATTATAATGAGGCTCAAAGCCCAATATCGGCGACGCCACAGGCCTCACCATTCAGGCACAGGGTATGTACCCTGTATCCCCCGCATGCCCAAAAATGGGTGTGCTCGAATTTCTAGGCCTATATAGGTAGATATTGGGTGGGGATTAAATAGTGTTCAGCTGTATGATGTCCTTCACTATAGGGTAGTCTGCAGACACTCAATGTTAAGGCTAACACATAAAGAATGGTTACTTTGGCCATACTGGAGTTGGCTGTGGGCCATGGAACTGTTCTTTAGTAGCGGACTGAATGCCTTCAGGTGTGGAGAAGAGCAGAGTATAGAAAATTGGGGAAAAAATGGGAAAGTGTCAAAAAGAACAAAGAACAATGTCAATACTAATCATAGTCTGCAACTATTTGACTTTTAAATAGAAAGCTCTGTCAGTGTCTTTAGCAAATGTGGAGTACATTTTGTTCTGTGTGTAAAGTTAAAGAAAAAATATTTTATTAAACTGGGGAGATTTATAATGATAGGACAATAAAATTCAGGACTTGGCATTACAAGTATTAACCTGGAAATGACAGCATTATCATCGGATGAACGTTTAATGTGATTAGATGATTTTCCTCTGTCCATTGTTTTAGCAAAGAATTTAATTTATTTAAAATATATGGATTCCTGGCTGCATTAAATAATGGACTAAGGAGTGTCATACACATGCATTATGTGTTCATCTGTTAAAAGCAGCACTAATGATTTCTAGGCTACCATGTCTTGTAAACTTCAGGCCTGTTCTTAATCTGAAAGTTTAGAATGGCATTTACATCGTTTCTCTGGGGTTTCTGTGGATTTTCCACCAAAGTTATGGCGGATAATTGGGGGAAGCCCCATGGAAATTCAACCCTTAAGATTGTATTCCTTCTCAATTTTTTTTCTCTCCAGTGACAAAAGGTTCAATTCTGGATCTCTCTCAGCTTAAGAATTTAATTCCTAGCATCATTCTTGGTCCTCTTCCCCAATATCTTTTTGAGAGGAGGATACACACACAATACAACAACATTCCATGTGTCACCCACCTGTCATGACTTAGCCTTATTAATAATATTTTCATACTGATTGGATACTTTCCATTTGCAACCCCTCAAATAATGAAGCAGTCCGAGTGGCAAGTAACATTCGCGCCAGATAAGTGCCAGGCAATGACCATCTCCAACAAGAGAGAGTCTAACCACCTCCCTTGACATTCAACGGCATTACCATCGCCGAATCCCCCACCATCAACATCCTGGGGGTCACCATTGACCAGAAACTTAACTGGACCAGCCATATAAATACTGTGGCTACGAGAGCAGGTCAGAGGCTGGGTATTCTGCGGCGAGTGACTCACCTCCTGACTCCCCAAAGCCTTTCCACCATCTACAAGGCACAAGTCAGGAGTGTGATGGAATACTCTCCACTTGCTTGGATGAGTGCAGCTCCAACAACACTCAAGAAGCTCGACACCATCCAAGATAAAGCAGCCCGCTTGATTGGCACCCCATCCACCACCCTAAACATTCACTCCCTTCACCACCGGCGCACTGTGGCTGCAGTGTGTACCATCCACAGGATGCACTGCAGCAACTCGCCAAGGCTTCTTCGACAGCACCTCCTAAACCCGCGACCTCTACCACGTAGAAGGACAAGAGCAGCAGGCACATGGGAACAACACCACCTGCACGTTCCCCTCCAAGTCACACACCATCCCGACTTGGAAATATATCGCCGTTCCTTCATCGTCGCTGGGTCAAAATCCTGGAACTCCCTTCCTAACAGCACTGTGGGAGAACCGTCACCACACAGACTGCAGCGGTTCAAGAAGGCGGCTCACCACCACCTTCTCAAGGGCAATTAGGGATGGGCAATAAATGCCGGCCTCGCCAGCAATGCCCACATCCCATGAACGAATAAAAAAAATACTTTCATTGAATAGTTGATAATCATTTCCAAAAGCCATTCTTTTTCAACCATTACTAATGGACTGAACAGCCATTCATTAGGCATTTGTTTAATGTTCCCTGTATAAATGTGCATTACTTTTCATTCATCCAAAATTCAAATCCATTTTTTGGCCCATTCATTCATTTGGTACATATGCCTTTGAATGTTATCTTCTTGTGCTTAAATGGACTAATCAGCAAATCTAATAAGATTTCTTGAAGGCCATCCTTTATATGATTTATTTATGAATAGTAGAAATAGCAAAAGACATATAACACATTGGAGCAGAATTAAACTACGAAAGAAAGCGAAAGACTTGCAATCATACAGTACCTTGTCACATCTCTCAGAAACGTCTCAAAGCACTTAATATAAAATGAATTACTTTCAAGTGCAAATATGGCAGTTACTTTTTTCACAGTGAGACAATGCAAACAGCAATGAAATTAATTGATTTTTTGTGGTACTGTTGGTTGAGCAAGGTTTAGGGTTAGGGTCAGGACACTGGCAGAACTCGCTGTCCTTCTCCAAATACCACCATGAGATCTTTACTATCCAACAGTGCCACTGTTTAACATCCCATCCAAAGGATGACATTGTTACAGCTCAAGCTTTTTCCTTAAGACGTCTCTCATGTTTATGGCGAGACTACAGTTTCTGTAATCGATCGAAACTCTTGTGCATTGAAACCTGTGCATTTATTCTCTTTATAAGTTAGTGTAGCTCAGATCTAACCTGAATCATGGTCAATTACTTACTGGAGAATACGTGTGCTATTACTACTTTCTCCCATCTTCCAAATTGTAAAAATAATATATGCCTAGACCACTGAGGTGTGAGGTGATACATTTTGGTAGAAAGAATAAGGAGGCCACATATTGCTTGGATAAAAAGAGTTTAAATGGGGTAGGGGAACAAAGGGATCTCGGGGCACACATACACAAATCACTAAAAGTAGCGATGCAGGTTAATAAGGCCATAAAACAGGCAAACCAAGCACTGGGCTTCATTTCTAGAGGGATAGAATTGAAAAGCAGAGAAGTTATATTAAACTTGTATAGAACCTTGGTTAGACCACACTTGGAGTACTGTGCACAGTTCTTGTCTCCATATTATAAAAAGGATATAGAGGCATTGTAAAAGGTGCAAAAATATTCACAAGGGTGATACCAGAACTGAGAGGAAATGTTTATCAGATATAAGAATATGGTGTAAAACCAGCATGGTCAAGTGTCCCATCTCACATAACGTCCAGGCATTTAGCAAGAGGGCTCTCGGTTAACAGAGCACACAAGGCCATGAGACACAGATAAGAAGGACCTATGCATTCCTCAGAACAATAACAGCTTATAAACAGAGATGAAAGCTGAAGTGATTAGTGATGCTATGCAAAACTGCTCATCTTGAGTTGCTAATGCGGCGTCAGCCTGGTGGGATAACTAACAACTAGGAGATGAGGACAGAGATGCTTCCGTGCAGAACAAAGCAGCCAAATAGTATAAAGATAGGGCATGCTCCCCCGCAAAAGTTAGAACTCTCGGGACAGTCGGAAGTCCATATCCAAGAGGCAGCCTACGGAGGTCGAGTTTGATCAATTTGAGTCCACGGGGAAAACCAGGTTGTATGAATTGCTTGTCATTTAATGTAATGTTGAAGACAGCTGTAGTACAATTCTGTTGTAAGTCAATATTAAAACTTATTGTTGAATAACCACTCAGGCCCGAATCACGCGGGAGTTATTGTTGAAGGACGAACAACCCCTTGTGGCGACAGTAACGGGAAAATCTGCCTACGTCGCTGTCCCTGGGTGGGCTTACATCAGGAAAGACTAAACAGGCTGGGGCTCTTTTCTCTAGAAAGAAGAAGGCTGAGGGGTGACCTGATAGAGATCTTTAAGATAATGATAGAGTAGACGTAGATAAAATTTTTCCACTTGTGGGGGAGTCCAAAACTAGTGGTCATCAATATAAAATAGTCACTAATAAATTCAATAGGGAATTCAGGAGAAACTTCTTTATCCAAAGAGTAGTAAAAATTTGGAACGTGCTACCACAAGGAGCAGTTGAGACGAATAGCATTGATGCATTTAAGGGGAAGCTAGATAAGTAAATGAGGGAGAAAGGAATAGAAGGGCATGATGATAGGGTTAGATGAAATAGGGAGGGGACTCATGGAACATTACCGCTGGCATAGACCAGTTGGGCCGAGTGGCCTGTTTCTGTGCTGCAGACTCAATGTAACTCAATGTAAAAATGGAACTATTTACAGACTAGACTACCTGGTCAGATTTATTTACAGGTAAAATAGTAGACCAAAATTCCTCAATCTCGCACTGCCCCGCTGGATTATTGGGGTCAGGGATGGGTCATCCAGTTTCAATAAATCGGGCAGGCACCCATACCAAAATTGGCATACCTTGAGCGCCCACTAAATCACACTTCATAATGGATTTCCATTTGAAAAGTAATAATGGAACACAGGGGCATCCGCATCCAGGGCTTAATTGACAGACACTGGAGCACCCACCTACTCCTCACTATAGTTATAAGGTGTACCATTTGCAAACAATACTCTTATTTCTGTGGCTGCTAATGGAATTAGCAAATAAATGCCCTATCTCCTTCAAAGGATTCCATCTTAAGGTAACCATGACTTGAAATATTTTGATATAAACTATATATATTATATAAATACACAGCCAAACTATATTCGCCTCACAGACAGCAATGCAGCACTCCCTCATTATTTTATTGAAGTGCCAGCCTAGATTGTGTACTCAAGTTCTGGACTGGTGTTTAATTCCATAAACCTCTTGATTTAGAGGCAGGAGTGATACCAATTGACCCAAGCTAACAGATAGTGAATGACTCTGACACTGCATGACAAACACACATCTTTACTGATGATTATAACCTTCATTGCTGTTCATAACCAGATATTTCCCCATTTCTTTCTCAAAAGAGTTTAGCAACACGGGATTAACTGCTTTTGCTGAGATTTTGGGCCGGATCTTTCTGGAGCGGGGTCCGGTTGGTTAGACTTTTTCTGCACCCTTCAGCTCAAAATTATTTTGCGCCATAACTTGCTGGAAGTGCAAGCTGATAACGACATGACGAGGGCAATGGGGTATTTGGGACCTTAGTGAACGACGGGACCAACAGTGTATGTCCTTAATCAATGAGATTTAAGGATTGAGAAAGAAAGAGGGGAACAATTGAGAAAGAGGGTGAATTAGAGTGGGTGAATTAGAGTCAAATTGGGTAACGAGAAATAGAGAGGGAAAGAAAGATTGAATTAAGAGTGAGAGAGAAAAAAAGACAAAAAGGAAAATTAAGAAAAAAATTTAAAATTTGACATTTTTAAAATCTCAAAAATTAATTTACCTCCTGAAAGAATGAGATTCCACAATTTAAATAGTTCAACTTCTGGGCCACAGAGGTTTATTAGCACTGCATTAACAATTATCACATTGTAAAAAACGTACTTACGCTGTTAATTACCAGACTTAACTTTCTGTGGCGAGTTTAATGGACAATTAATGTGCAAATCCAGCAAGTCCTTAAAAATAACAGGGTGGCTAAGGGCAAGATGTCATTTGAGCAAAGCAAATAGCGGAACGGCGTAAAACGACCGGCATGTTCTGGAGATTCGTAACTCATGTCGTATCTCTTAATCCCTGAACTTTCTGGCCAATATGTACATTAATAACGGCATGCATCGTTAACACGCAGTTATTTTTCTAGCAAGATCCAGCCTTACATTTCATATATTCAGGATTCTGTGTGTGGAAAAACCTCTTATATCTAGTCTTGCTTCAAGCCTACCAATTTTCTATTTATACCCTTATTACTCTTCAACCACAACGTAAGACCAATAACCTTTTCATATTGAGATCATCCATCTCTTTCAGTATGTTAAAGATTTGGATTGCTACCATGCTTCATCTTCTTTACAACATCGCCAATAACTTCAATTTTGTGAGCTTCTCTTCACACTTAAGGATCTTAAGTGACAGAATCATCAATGTCTGTCTTCTTTGAGTCATTGCATCAATGCCCTTTTAAAAAGACTAGTAAAAGCCCAAGCCACAGTCCTTAATTAGCTATATATTGACATTTTTGGCATTCCCACTTTGGTAATCGAAAGCATTTACATCCATGAATTAAATGTCTTAGTACACCCACATTGGGATATTGCCTCTTCATTTTATGATTTTCTTCATGGCACCCAACTTTTACATATTTTATATATTCTCAAGCCAATTTGACTGGTAAGGAATTTGAACACGGTGGCCTAGAAATTGGGCCATGTAGTGTACGTTTTCCAGTGCTACACGGCCATCTAAGGACCCAAAATGGCAGGATCGCTGCAAGTGCACACGTTAAAGTTAAAAATAATGTATTCAGATGAGGATCATCGGCTGCGTGCAGGATGCACGAATGATTTTGGATCGCCCCAGCTAACTAGACGCCATCACAACGCTAACCGGCATGAAAGCCCACTTGCCAGCGATATTTAACAGGATCGTGTAGTAATTACAGGTTAGTTCCTAGTTCACTACTTCTGGCTACTGTTTCACTTCATTTTTTGGCAGTGTTCAACCACTCTTCAGACTTCACTTTCTCTACATAGAGAGAAGTTTAGCTGCCTTTGCACTGCTCTTGCTGTTAGCCTCATAGATAGTCTGTCTACAATCATAGGATGGTGTAGTAGGCCTGCCTTTGGGTATAGAGTATGACTGGGAGCATGAAGGAAGACACCACAAAGCAGGACAAGTGGCCAGAAGAGGGAGGAGGAGGTGGAGGAGGAGGGCACTCAACAGGAGACCATATCCACAGAGGGCCTTCAGGGAGCAATTCTCCTACCTCAACTTTACTGACAAACAATGTATGAGGCGCCTTAACTTTACAAGGGCGGTTTTGACTGAGCTATGTCAGCTGCTGCAGCCACAGCTGCAGCCTCAAACCAGGGTATTGGACAGCACTGCCTGTGGCTGTCAAGGTTACTGTCGCACAACTTTTATGCCACAGGCTCCTTTCAGACTGCAACAGGTGACACCAGCAACATCTCACAATTTGTAGTACACCGATGTATTGGGGAGGTCACCAAGACTCTATAAACCAAGAGGAACACTTACATCTCCTTCCCTATTGACAGAGCGAAGCAGGACGAGAAATCACCAGGGTTCACCCGCATGGCAGGCTTCCCCATGGTGCAAGGTGCCATTGACTGCACGCATATTGCCTCCTGTGCTCCACATCAACACCCTGGAATATTTATCAATCAGAAGGGATTCCACTCCCTCAACTTGCAGCTGGTTTGCGACCACAGGCAGTGCATCTTGCTGGCCTGAGCCCGCTATCCTGGCAGTAATCATAACTCATCTGCGCCACTCATCTGTGCCACCTTTATTCAAACCAGTCCTCCAAGTTACAGGCTGCATATTGGGCGACAAGGGTTATCCCCTCCAGACAGCTGCACAGCAGGCATACAATGAGAAACATTCTGCTACAATCAACATAATTGAGCAAACAATCCGGGTACTCAAGCAACGTCTCTGCTGCCAGGACTGTTCTGGAGGAGATTTGCAGTACACCCCCTGAGTGGGTATCCAGATTTGTGGTCTTCTGCTGCATGGTCCACAACTTCGCCATCGCAAGGGAGTAGCCCTTGCCACCACCTGCAAACCAACAGGTTCAGGAGGAGAAGCAGGAAGAGGAGGAAGAACAGGAGGAGGAGGAAGGACAGCAGAAGAGGCAATGACCAAGGGAGTCGCTATCTGCCCAAGCTCTCAAAGAGCAGCTCATCGAGGAGCAGTTCACCTAAGTCAGATCTCCCATTCCCCATTCACCAACTGTCCCACAGTCATTCTCTGTTCTTACAACCACCATCGGATTGCCTTCATTCACTTATTGGTCTCACCCTCACTTCCATACAAACATAAATACCAACACCCAATCCAAATCTAAAACCAAATTTATCAAATAAATAACGTTATCATTTATAGAAAAAATGACTATTCACCCTCATGCATGCCCTTAGTGCCTGTCTTCCATGTTTCTTTGCCTACCCTGGTGCTCCTACAAGGTGCTTCTCCAGTGGTTACAGATTTGAAGGTGGAAGGCTGCGGAGATTCCCATGAGGTCAATCCAGATGGCCTTGGAGAACGACCTCGAGCAGTTTTGGGCCGGGCCCAGCTGCAGACAGCACCATCTCAGCCTGGACTGCAGCAGTCTGGTCTAGCTGGCTGAAGGGCACCAGAAAGGGCACTGGAGGAGTGGCTGGCTGGGGTGCAGGCATGCTATCATCCTGAGAGAGGACAGCAGGTTCCTCTCCCTTGGAGGCAAGGCTACTCTCCTGGGGCAGCACCCTAGCACTCCTAATGCTTTGCTGGAGAATAGCTTGCTAGAGTGATGTGATGCCCTGAAATCCCCTATCGACGGTAGCATGCAGAGCTAAGATGGCAGCTGTCTGAGCTTCCACGGCAGCAGTTTGTGCTGCAATGGAAGCTGTCAGGTTCGTTATGAGACTCTCCGCCATTGTGGGTTCCACAAATGTGCTGATGAAGCTGACCATTCCATGTTGGACAGAATGGGCCCCATGCTCTGTGCAAAGTCTTGCGCCAAGTTGGAGCTGGACTCCTCCATGTTCCGCAATATTGTGCACAAGCTCTCTGAGAGGCTGCCAAGTGCACTGAGCATTTCCTGGTGTGTGCCCATCAGCCTTCTTCAGTAGCCTAGCCCATCAAAGTCTGCATCGGATTCCTCTGCAACAGAACTAGTGAGTGATACCGCCCTCCGGCAAGTTGGCACCTGTGGCATCCTATCCCCCTTTCCTGGCTCCTGCACACTTGTGCCCAGTGAGTCACCATGTGCAGATCCTTCCTCTAACCTGGCCTCTAAGGACTGTGTGGTGTCAGTCTCTGAGCTGGTGGCTGTGAGAGTGAGATCAAGTGACGATTCATCTTCATGATCATTCTGGTCCTCTTTCTCCATTGGCTGCAGGGCTTCCCCATGCTGAGGACAAGAGTTAGTTTGTGGTGTGAGGGAGAGCAGAGAGGATGAAGTGGGTGTGAAAGCATCTGCAGCTTGTCATGCAGAGTGTGCGGAGTGAGGGAGAAGTCAGAATGGATACGGAGGCTCGTCCAGTGCCGCCAATGGCCACCGCCTCCACTCTGCCCCTTTCCATCACTACTAGCATGGTCTCTTCAATGGGGGACAGGGTGTATGGTCATGCTGGTCCCCCACTAGTGACAGCCTGCTGCTTGGTATAATGCCTCACATTCTCCTGCAAGAAAGAGGGAAATGTGTTAATGAGAGTCTTGCGAGGTGATTGGGGAATGTGGCTGTCATGGTTGAATAGCTACCATTGTGGTGTGAGAATTGAATTGCTGATGTGAAGTTTGTAATGGTGCTGAGTGTGTGAGACTGAGGTAAAGAATATTGTAAAGTGTGCTGTG
This sequence comes from Heptranchias perlo, assembly GCF_035084215.1. Classification (NCBI taxonomy): domain Eukaryota; kingdom Metazoa; phylum Chordata; class Chondrichthyes; order Hexanchiformes; family Hexanchidae; genus Heptranchias; species Heptranchias perlo. The sequence goes on from NC_090327.1 coordinate 110,087,994, forward strand.
CTGATTGGAGCAGAGTGCATGGAGCTGGGGGAGGGGATCGGTGTGAGTGCTACGATTAATGAGGCTGTGACTGATACAGCTGTGAAGAGAAGGCATTTGAACAGCGATCTTAGCTTGACAGCTCTAGTTAAATCATTAAACTTCTTGAAGCTCTGCATCCACGACCTGGGAGCAAAGCTCCTGCCATTGACTCCATTGGCGATTTCCTCCCACTGCCTCCTCATCATCAGTCTGGAGGGCTTCCTGTTCCCTGAGGGATAAAGTATGTCCCTGCTCCTCTCCACTTCCTGCACCAAGGCCTCCACTGCAGCATCAGAGGACATTGGTGCTTGTTCCCTCCCAGCTTCAGCCATTTCAGTCTTTCACACAGCAGTTCCTCACAACACTTCTTGCAAATACAATCCATCTCCCCTTTAACTGCTGCTGGCTGCCTTTATGAAGTTTGGTTTCCTCCCGATATCATCCCCGCCTTCCCCCCACCCCAACATGTGTGCAGCCAATAAACAGCGTGGGTACCACTGGCTTCACACACAAATGATTAAGATTAACAGGAATCATGGATTTCATGTGTTGCCTGCACTAACAACTAGTGCATATTATTAGCACATCACATCCACAGCGTACTATTTAATTTCTAGACCAGTCTTCCTTCATGGTGAATTAATTTTAATGTAATTTGTATCCTGATTTTTCCATAGGCTGGAAATTTCCTCAGAGCTGTTCCAGCTCCACCATCGTATCTTTGCCGGAAGTGCAGCCGAAACCCTGTTTACTTGCATCAAGGGAATTTCTGCCGCACTTCTGGCAAAGTTACGGTGGCGGAGCGGGAGCAGCTCTGAGGAAATTCCCAGTCATAATATTTTACTTAATTTATTCCATAAAGGATCAATTTGGCCTTTAACACTATCTAACAAAAAAATCCCTCTTGCTGCTAATTACTGTTCTATTGTCCTCTTTCCCCTTCTAATCCTCATTTTAATTATTCTCAAATGACTTTTCTGTGCTGAATAATTCTCACAGAGTCATTAGCGATTAGTAAATCCAAAGCAGCTTTAGATGAAATTATATAGATAAGACATAATTTAAGAATATGAACTGTACATTATCCTGTTGTGCAATGGACAAATATTGCCTGTAGGCGTGCAAATATATTTTTCCACAAGTACAAGGGCCAATGTCGTTTTGTAGAAGTATCTGTGTTTAAGTAATTTAGCCTTTGTCCTGGTGCAATAGCATGAATTTGAGGTGTAACAGTCTAGTTTGCTCTTGGAAAAATTATGTGCGCGAATAAAATTTATCTGGATGGCCAGATTACTTGGACAAACTCCTTCTAGGCTGTACTGAAGGACCCCTCCAGATCTGTCCATACAGCAAAACCATTGTTTTAGGGCGCTAATGGTCTGCTCAATAAGAACCCTTGTTGCTGCAAGGCTCCCATTATATCGGAGCTCGGCTTCTGTGCCCAGATTTCACGCCAGAATCACCAGTTGGAGAGAGGATAGCCCTTGACCCTCAGAAGCCAGCCTGCCACCCGATGGTCTGGGTGAAACAGAGGGGGTACTGAGAACTGATGCAGTATATAAGTGTCATGACTACTGCCAGGAAACTGGGCACAGACCTACATGACTCATTACCTGAGTTCACAAACAAGGTGAACGTTGAATGAACGGGAGCCCTTTCCATTCAGAAACATTGCTGGTGCGTAATGGGGAGCTCGCAGGGCTACGTGCGTGCAGTCAATTTTGCCCTACACCTGCAGGAATCCAGCAATGTGGGCAAATATCAGTGTTCTTTCTTTCTGCTTGACAGCCTCTTCGCAACCCCTCAGATAATGAAGCAGTCCGAGCCTGCATGCAGCAAGACCTGGACAACATCAAGGCTTGGGCTCATAAGTGGCAAGTAACATTCACACCAGATAAGTGCCAGGCAATGACCATCTCCAATAAGAGAGAGTCTAACCACGTCCACTTGACATTCAACGGCATTACCATTGCCAAATCCCCCTCTATCAACAACCTGGGGGTCACCATTGACCAGAAACTTAACTGGACCAGCCATATAAATACTGTGGCTACAAGAGCAGGTCAGAGACTGGGTATTCTGCGGCGAGTGACTCACCTCCTGACTCCCCAAAGCCTTTCCACCATCTACAAGGCACAAGTCAGGAGTGTGATGGAATACTCTCCACTTGCCTGGATGAGTGCAGTTCCAACAACACTCAAGAAGCTTGACACCATCCAGGACAAAGCAGCCCACTTGATTGGCACCCCATCCACCACCCTAAACATTCATTCCCTTCATCACCGGCGCACAGTGGCTGCAGTGTGTACCATCCACAGGATGCACTGCAGCAACTCGCCAAGGCTTCTTCGACAGCACCTCCCAAACCCACGACCTCTACCACCTAGAAGGACAAGGGCAGCAGGCACATGGGAACAACAACACCTGCACATTCCCCTCCAAGTCACACACCATCCTGACTAGGAAATATATCGCCGTTCCTTCATCGTCACTGGGTCAAAATCCTGGAACTCCCTTCCTAACATCACTGTGGGAGAACCTTCACATCACGGACTGCAGCGGTTCAAGAAGGTGGCTCACCGCCACCTTCTCAAGGGCAATTAATGATGGGCAATAAATGCTGGCCTCGCCAGCGACACCCACATCCCATGAATGAATAATAAAAAAAGGGAAGTTGATGAACTGTTGACACCTCGCAAAGAGTGCATCAGTGACCTGCTGGGTCACCATGTGCACAGCAAACTGACCGATGTTGGCCCAGAAGCAGTTTGGAAGGAGCAAGGTGTATAAAACTTTAGAACAACGGTGACCTTCACTGCCACAGGCTGTGCAGTGTTAATTGTATCCAAATGATTTATATCAATTAGTGTTAATTGTATTCAGGTGGTGTGTATCAATTGGGAACTCTCTTGTATCCATTTATAGGAGGGAGCTTAGGTAGGGTGTGGAGTGTGTATCTCTGTGAATAAAGGTTTGGCAGCATTGGAAGACCAGGCTCTAGTATTCACCACCTGGCTATCCAATTTATTACATGCAGTGCATGCCCTGGTGTTGGGCTCCAATTCATGCTGGAACTGGTGGCATAGGTAAGTGACTGACTCCCTGTTGAAATGTAGTTGCCCTACACACTGCTCCCCTGTGAGGTTCAGGTATGATGATTGGTTCCTGAAAACCCACTTGCTGTAAGGCCTCTTGTACTCTCTTCTTGCAGTTTGTGCTGGTTTTTGCTGCCTTACTGCTGCCCAGCAAAATGCCAATGTTCAGCAATTGTGAACAGAAAAATCAGTGAAACAGTTGTAGCTCTCCACAAACTCTCTCTTCCAAAGTATTTAACACTCAAACAGTATCCAAAACTGCCAAACTAGGCCCAAACACATGCTTGCAGCCTAAAATGACTGACCAGACTAAACTTAATGGAAGTGTGGTTCCCTTTAAGTACCATGTCTGAAAGCTGCTTCCAGACTGTTCCCACCACACTGTGCTGGGTGGATTAAGGAGATGTTTGAGGTGCTCATGGACACTGAATTCAGGGAAGGCCCTGATTCAGGTGCAGGGCCCTGATCATAATATTTCAATGATTCCTGCATTAGCTGTACATGGCTGCTGGGGATGCCTATTGAGGGCCCGATCCATATGGCATCGCCCCACTTCCAGTGCTTTTCTGCTAAATTATATCGTGCTCCTGAATTGGACTTTGTGGTGGCTGTTCTGGACTCCAAAAACTTGCATTGAAATTTCTACCCCATTGTTTTCTTCATTAAACACTTTTTGACAAGATATACTCTCCCTTGTCTTTAAATTGCCCATGTCAGTGTTACTCACTCCTTTTGGCAGGGGCCACAATCTCAAACACTGTCTTGTTTGAAAGCCATTCATGGGATTGCTGCAATGCACTGCACCACAGAATGATGGGATACTGGTGTGCCTGCAATTTCCCACAAAGTGAGCTCCTGATTTCAAATATACCATTTTTGGAAGTCATTATGTGTGGGCCAGGTACTTTCCCAAAGAAAGTTTAAAAACCAAACATTGCAAAGAAAATCCTTGGCACTTCTCCACTGGAGGAAGTGCAGCAGAGCAGCCACAGGTGACTTCTACTCCTGACCTCACTGGAGTGTCTGGGGTCAGATTGGGGCTGATGGGGGTGGGAGATTGTAAAATTGCTCATTGGCCAGGCAATTCCACTAGTTTACTAACCTTTTTTTTCTGTACTCAATCTGCCCCTTTATAAGGGAGCTGATTGTGCATACCCTGCTAGCTGTCTGATAGAGGATCCAGGTCAAAATCCAAGCATGGACTGCCCAAGTGGGCACCCCTGCTGATGCTCAAACGGCCTCTATGCTGGGTTCATCCCAGCATCTAGGGTGCTGAGTGGTAGAGAGGCTGGGGAATTCCATCCCCTTTGGCCCATCCTATCTGACATTGGGGCCTTATTTAGGGTGGACAGAAGATCTTAATTAGATGGGAGCAGATTCTAAGCTGAGGCCCAATATCTAGTGAGCCCCCTAAGCCTGACATCTGCCACAGGAGTGCTATTGGGACTGAGGAATTACATCATGTTAAAAAGAATCAATGCTAAGTTGATAAATTGCCCAGGAGATTCAACTGACAGCCTCAGCACTCTTTAAACCTGGTCTTACACTGGACTGGAGTTAAACTTGACCCTGTACCAAGCCCAACTGGTGGGAGATGCCCACATAGCAGGGGCCTCACACCACTTGATAAGGAATCAGACTGGGACCTGATGGTTTAGTTCTACTGTTGCATTCACAGTGATGCGCACCTGAAACCAATGTGAAAATGATGGTACAACTGCTCCATAACCCTCCTGGATGCAAAGTAGAAATCTCTAATTAGCAAGATAAGGGTAAATTGAACACTTGACAAACATCAGAGGGAACTGACTAAATTAAATAGCTACTTAGAATTAGGGGAATTTCTTCGAACGTTTTTGTTTTCTTTCATTCACTTTGTTGATTTTCACTTTCTTTTGAAGCTGTGAATGCTGATATCACCAGGTGTCACTGGTTTGAAAGTGATAGAATCATAAACCCAGGAATGTATTCAACATCAATTATGTACGCTGATTCAGCCCCTCAACGTGAGGGGCAGAAATACTTCTGAGCCATCTCTGATATCAGCTACACACTGCTTATACAAAGAGATCTCATATGGACAGAAAAAGTAAAAGGAGCCAATGTTATCAAATTCTTTTCAGTTGTTTTATATACTTTTTAAAAAAAAAAGAAATTGGTCTTGATGGCGAGATTCTCATCAGCATTTAGACACATTGGCCTGGAGTTTCTGCCGGGGGTGCAATCAGAAAAATGTGCCTGACACTGCTCATTTTGCAGAGGTGAAATTGTGCCCAAGTTTCTGTACAACTCATTAGCATAAGCCCGAACATAAAATCTCAATCAGTGCAATTAAGCAGCATGTTCGATCGTAATCAATTTGACTGGAACAGAGCCAATGGGGCCTCAAGGAGTTAGGGTGGGGTAGTATTTTGTGGATATCAATAATGTTGACATATTTCTTTGCTGAATAAGCCACCCCAGATGTTTGTAAGTACAGATCAGAAGTGATATGGGACTGTAGCTCTCTGGGAGGGAATAGTTGTCCCCTGGTTTTGGTATGCCTATTTTTCTAACTTTCCTCCATATCTAAGGCATCTTTCTCTCTTGGATGTCATAAATACTGACAGCCATTTTATACTCTTCTTTCCAAGGTGTAGCAGCATTTCTAATGAAATCTTTAAGGCTGCAAGCTTTTCTTGCTTTCGTGAAACACAATGCCCTCTCCACTTCCTCAGTTGAGAATGTCTGGAAGATGTTTTCCTCACTGAGGTGGGACCAGTTTGTATAAGAACATAAGAAATAGGAGCAGAAGTAGGCCAATCGGCCCCTCGAGCCTGCTCCGCCATTCAATAAGATCATGGCTGATCTGATCCTAAACTCAAATTTAAATTCATGTCCAATTTCCTGCCCGCTCCCCGTAATCCCTAATTCCCTTTACTTCTAGGAAACTGTCTATTTCTGTTTTAAATTTATTTAATGATGTAGCTTCCACAGCTTCCTGGGGCAGCAAATTCCACAGTCCTACTACCCTCTGAGTGAAGAAGTTTCTCCATCTCAGTTTTGAAAGAGCAGCCCCTTATTCTAAGATTATGCCCCCTAGTTCTAGTTTCACCCATCCTTGGGAACATCCTTACCGCATCCACCCGATCAAGCCCCTTCACAATCTTATATGTTTCAATAAGATTGCCTCATTCTTCTGAACTCCAATGAGTAGAGTCCCAATCTACTCAACCTCTCCTCATATGTCCGCCCCCTCATCCCTGGGATTAGCCGAGTGAACCTTCTTTGTACTGCCTCGAGCGCAAGTATGTCTTTGCAGTATGCACACCAAAACTGTATGCAGTATTCCAGGTGCGGTCTCACCTACACCTTGTATAACTGCAGCAATACCTCCCTGTCTTTATATTCTATCCCCCTAGCAATAAAAGCCAATATTGCGTTGGCCTTCTTGATCACCTGCTGCACCTGCATACTAACTTTTTGATTTTCTTGCACTAGGACCCCCAGATCCCTTTGAACTGCAGTACTTTCCAGTTTCTCGCCATTAAGATAATAACTGCTAGTATCTGCACTGCTTTACTGATTCTTCAAACAGCACGTCCCTGTTGGCTTTAGCCGTGTTATTCATGTGTGTGGTGATACTGTTTGGGGACACTTTACACTGATGTATGGGAGGTGCTTTCTGTGCTGCTTCAAGCTTCCTTATGTGTGACCACCCTTTTCTGCTAGATCTTGTATGTCCAAATCTGATGTAGCTTCTTCCCAACGTTCCTTGCAGTGGGCATTGAAGCTGTCAGTGAGGTGGTTTACTATCTACAAGTCACCAGATTCTTCACACTGTTTCAGAAGTTCTAAACCTTCCCCATTTAAGCAAGGTATATAAGGCTTTCGATGGCCACATGGGGTGGAATTAATGGCTGCTTTGGAGAAACGAATGCAGGAGTTTTATGTAGTATGCACGCCATATACTTGGCAGTCAGCTCTAAGTATCTTTTCCAGTCTGCTTTTCTATAGTTCCCCTGCTTTCTTGGGATGGTAATTATTATAGAGATCTTCACTGAGTGAGAATATGGTGGTGTTGACTGTGAACTCTGGTGAAGGCTGAGATCTGTTAGCTTTGTTGAGGTGACCCAGCTGAGGTCAAGAAAATAACCCTGTCTCCACTGTTCAGAAAAAGAATCTGACTGGCTGCTCAGGATCTTGCAAGAGATATAGGTCATCTATAGAACCCCAGTCTTCGAGATCCAGTCCATTTTTCAGATTCTCTGCTGTCCAATGAGGTGTTGAAGTCCCCAACATAGATCGATGGATGTTGAAGTGTTGGTAAAGGTGTGGCATTCCAGACTTCATCAGGAAGATTACAAATATTTGCAACTTTAAATTGATCGAATCTTATGTCAGTGAGGCGATGTGGTCTGTAAGGCTGCCACATCAACGATATCAGATTTCATATAAGTGGCTCCTCCATGTTATCCATGAAGATTGTAACTAAGAATATTATAGCCTCTTATTATAAGCCTACTGACAAGAAGTAGTCTACATCTGTTTTCTTGGAAACAGATAATACAGACTTTATGGCAGGCCATGAGGTTCTCTATTCATGAGCGTTTTGTAGCTGACAGCCCCTCAACATTGAGTTGAAAGCTGAAAAGTCAAGAACCAATGTAAACAGCCCCAGTGTAACAATGATAACAACTTGCATTTACATAGTGCTTTTAATGGAATAAAACATCCCAAGCCACTTTACAGGAGTGTTATTAAACAAAATTTAACAACAAGCCACATATGTAGATGTTAGGACAGGTGACCAAAAGCTTGGTCGAAGAGGTAAGTTTTAAGGAGCATCTTAAAGGAGGAGAGGTAGAGAGAATTCCAGAGCTTAGGGCCGAGGCAGTTGAAGGCATAACTGCCAATGGTGGAGCGATCAAAATCGGGGATGCGCAAGAGGCAAGAATCGGAGGAGCGCAGAGATCTTGAAGGGTTGTAGGACGGGAGGAGGTCAGATAGGGAGGGGCAAGACCATAAAGGGATTTGAAAACAAGGATGAGAATTTTAAAAGCGAGGCGTTGTCGGACTGGGAGCCAATGTAGGTCAGTGGTCACGGGGGAGATGGGTGACCGGGACTTGTTGCAAGTTAGGATATGAGCAGCAGAGTTTTGGATGAGCTCAAGTTTATGGAGGGTGGAAGATGGAAGGCTGGCCAGGAGAGCATTGGAATAGTCAAGTCTAGAAGTAACAAAGGCATAGATGAGGGTTTCAGCAGCAGGTGTGGAGACGGGCGATGTTAGAGGTAGAAGTAGGCGGTCTTGGTGATTGAGTGGCTATGTGGTCAGAAGCTCATCTTGGTCAAATAGGACGCCAAGGTTGTGAACTGTCTGTTTCAGCCTCAGATATTGGCCAGGGAAAGAGATGGAGTCGGTGGCTAAGGAACGGAGTTTGTGGTGGGGACCGAAGATAATGGCTTTGGTCTGCCCAATATTTAATTGGAGGAAATTTTTGCTCATCAGTACTGGATGTTGGACAAGCAGTGTAACAAATGACAGTGGAGGAGTTGAGAAGTGGTGGTGCGATAGAGCTGGGTGTATTGGGGTACATGTGGAATCTGGCATTGTTTTTGGATGATGGTGCTGAGGGGCAGCATGTAGATGAGAAATAAGAGGGGGCCAAGGATAGATCCTTGGGGGATTCCAGAGGTAATGTTGTGGGAAGAAAAGCCATTACAGGTGATTCTCTGGCTATGTTTGGATAGATAGGAAAGGAACCAGGCAAGGGCAGTTCCAGCCTGTTAGACAGTAGAGGTGAAGTGTTGGAGGATGGTGTGGTCAGCCATGTGAAAGGCTGCAGACAGGTTGAGAAGGGATAGTTTACCATGGTCACACCAGAGGATGTCATTTGTGTCTTTTATAAGGGCTGTTTCATTGCTGTGGCAGGGGCAGAAACCTGATTGGAAGAGTTCCAAAATGGAGTTGTGGGAAAGATGGGCACGGATTTGGGAGATGACAACACTTTCAAGGACTTTGGCGAGGAAAGGGAGGTTGGAGATGGGGCAGTAGTTTGCAAAGACAGAGGGTCAAAGGTGGGTTTTTTGAGGGGTGTGATGACAGCAGATTTGAAGGGGAGGGCATCAGTACGTTTAAGTGATATGACTAGTATGTGTTATTGTATAAGCCAGGCCAGTGTAGAAACAAGTTCTGCAGCACACTGGCGCATATATAGGGGTGAAATTGGTCTACACCAGTAGCGTAAAACAGGTTCATAGTGAATCAGCAGATCATAAGAAACAGGATCAGGAGTAGTCCATACGGCCCCTCATGCCTGTTCCGCCATTCAATAAGATCATGGCTGATCTTCCACCTCAACTCCACTTTCCTGCTCTATCATCATTTCCCTTGATTCCCAATAAAGTCTAAAAATCTATCGCTCTCAGCATTGAATATACTCAATGAGCATCCACAGCTCTCTGGGATAGAGAATTCCAAAGATTCCCAACCTGCTGAGTAAAGAAATATATCTCATCTCAGTCCTAAATGGCTGACCTCTTATCCTGAGATGATGCCCCCTAGTTCTAGACTCTCCAGCCAGGGGAAACAGCATCTCCCCTGTCAAGCCCCCTCAGAATCTTATGTTTCAATGAGATCACCTCTCATTCTCCTAAACTGAGTATAGGCCTATTCTATTCAATCTTTCCTCATAGGACAGCCCCCTCATCCCAGGAATCAATCTAGTGAACCTTCATTGCACTCCCTCAAAGGCAAATATATCCTTCCTTTTGTAAGGAGACCAAAACTGTACGCATTACCTCCAGTGTGGTCTCACCAAAGCCATGTATAATTGCAGACCATTTTACACTGCGCTTGATTCCTTTTCCACTAAAACAGGTTGCCGATTCAACATGAGCCTGATTGTGCTATTGGCATATACCAGTTTCACCTCCATAATATCCATCGCTTTATATTTTGTTTTCTCCCTTTCTTCTTGCAGGGGTTTGACTCAACGGGGGATTGGGACCCTCCAGCATCTCTAAGTAATGATTCAATTGATGTGAGCATTGGCAAGCTATTTGACCACTAGGGGATACTGCAATGTAGCTTGATTCTGTCCTCACTGGATGCCCACACATGCACATCCAGCAGGGTTTGCTGGATTATGATAAGTAGAAACCTTGACTGACATTTCCTGCTGTAACCCAAGGGTGCAGAGACCAACTGTAGTGCCCCTACAATCCCAAACCCCTCCCCAGCAACTGGGATCAGCTACATGGTTATTGGATGTGGGACCTTTCTGGTTTCTATGTCTCTTCAGTTTTAAAATCTGCTGAGCCATCAGGGGGAACCCATTAAGTATGTTTGAATTTATTAAGTGATGAGAATCAAGAAAGTCACTGAAACTACAACTTATTTTTGCTTCATTCAAGCGTTTGCTACGAGAAGCATTTGAAAATGATTATTGTAAAAATGGTAGCTTGCTGAAAGAGGCATGATTTATTCCCACTGAAGTTCAGTGACTTCTTGCTTTGAGCAGCTGGAAAGGGAAATGCCTGCACAAATATGCCAAGCCAATGTGTGGAACAGGAACAATGCCTGTTGGATACCTAAAGAAAAAAATCCTAAACAATAGTAAGAAGATCTGCTTTCTGCAAGTAACAAGCTGTAGTGAAAACATCAGTGTGAGTGAAAGGGACATCAATACACAAAGCAAACAGATGGAGGGTTAAATTGGGCCACATAGTGCCTGCTTTACAGGCGCTACAAGGCCACCTAAGGTCGAAAGATGGCCTCCAAGATGCACGCGCACACTTCTGTCGTGACTTGCACAGCGCACCATCTTGGTAAAGAGCATTTGGATCAGTGTGCAACATTGATGTGAAGCTGCTACTGATATTTTGGAAGTCCCCAAGTTAAATGAATGACTTATCCTTACCCCACCCAGCAGAACAGAACACTAAACATGAAGGACCCCCCTACCAGTACTATTTAAATGGATCATGCAGGAGTTACAGGTAAATTTACAGATTATTTCTTTTGCCTGCTGCTTGAATTCTAGGTGTTTTTGGCTGAATTCTAGGGCTGTTGGAAGTTAAATTAATCGAGAGAGTTGGGGTGCTCTTGCAGTCCTGCTGCCGTTATCTTCACAAATTATTTGCCTCCAGATATGGGTGGTCTGATAGGATTACCTCTCAGAATGGAGCATGAAGGGAGACACCACAGAGCAGGTCAAGCTGCCAGAAGAGGGAGGGGGAGCAAGGCACTCAGCAGGAGGCCATAATCCAGAGGGTCTTCAGTGGACCACTTCCCCGAGCTCAACTTTAGTGAGGAGCAGCATATAAGGCACCTTCACTTTACCAAGGGGGTTGTTACTGAGCTATGTCAGCTGCTGCAGCCTCAAAGCAGGGCATGGACAGCACTGCCCATGGCTGCCAAGGTCACCATTGACCTTGACGTTCATGCAACGGCCTCCTTTCAGGTACAAACAAGTAACATTCACAACATCTTCCAGTTTTCAATGTACTGATTTATCGGGGAGGTCACCGAGAAATGCTTACATCTCCTTCCCTATTAACAAAGGGCAGCAGGAGGACAGAGCACCAGGTTTTGCCCGAATAGCAGGTTTTCCCATGGTGCAGGGTGCTGTTGACTGCATGCACATTGCCTTGCCTGCTCCCCATCTGAACTCTGCAATATTTATCAATCAAAAGGGATTCCACTCCCTCAATATACAGCTGGTTTGTGACCACAGGCAGTGCATCATGCAGGTCAATGCCCACTATCTTGGCAGCAGTCATGACTCCTTCATTCTGCAGCAGTCCTCTGTGCCCCCTTTATTCCAACCAGGCCTCCAAGTTAAAGGGTGCCAAGGGTTATCTCCTCCTGACCTGGTTCATAACCCTGGTTAAGAACCCATGCACACCTGCACAGCAGGCATACAATGTGAACCATGCTGCCATAAGGAATATTTACTTCAATCAGTAGGAATTGGATGGTGCAGTGAGATGGATACTGGTCTCTTGCATCTCTTAGCTGGGTTCAAATCCAACCCAGACTGATGGGATGAAGGTCTCTGCTGGCTGTAAATGTCATATATGTAAAATGAGTTTGAAAGTTTCAATTGGTTTCTGAGTGGGCTAATTGGTAATCTCACTCAGAGCAAAAGGATGGCTGGTGTTGGAAATGAGAAAAAAAAAATCACAAGTGCAATAGAAGAGGTGCTATTCTGAATGAATGTCTGTGGTTGGGGCAGAGTAGAAAGAGCTTTATGCTGTGTTTGTCTGTGCTGCAGACTGAAGGCACTACGCAAATGCAAGTTCTTTGCTTCTAGCTATACCTGAGCTGGGAGTGCTTGATACTGACACTGGATGCCTGAAAGGGGGAGAATTCCATGGGGGAGTAAGAAAAAAAAATAAACCAGCAACAGGAATTGTGCTGTTTATTCCAATTTTCTTCTATTAATATAATCTGATCATTACTGTATATGATTACTGTGGTGTAACAAAGGAGTGAGAATTGAATTTAAAATAAACTTCAAAGTCTAGAAATGTATTGCAGTTAAACAGGAACATATCAGCAGATAAATTCTAATTACAAAAGCAAAATACTGTGGATGCTGGAAATCTGAAATAAAAACAGAAAATGTTGGAAATACTCAGCAAGTCAGGCAACATCTGTGGAGAAAGAAGCAGAGTTAATGTTTCAGATCAATAACCTTTTGTTAGAACCAGAAGAAGTGAAATATTTCACAGCTTTTAAGCAAGTACAGACCCAGGCAAAATGAGGGGGGGAAGGTCTGTGATAGGGTGGAGGGCAGGAGTGATTAAATGACAAAGGGGATGATGGTGCAAGGCAAGGAGGGTGGTAATAGGACAAGTAAAGAAACAAAAGATGGATCGAGAGGAGCTGTAAATGGCAACTGCAGAACCATTGCTGTCTGGGAAAAATGGGAACAGTGGTTATGATCTGCTGTTGTAGTCAATGTTGATTCCAGAAGGTTGTAAAGTGCCTAATATATTTTAATTAGTCGTTTCACCACAGCAAGCACTTTTTTCATCTTTTTATAATCACTTTGCTGAGCCTTCTGACGTTGCCTTTCTGGAACTAAAATGGAAGCACTTAATTGACACAAACTTTCCACATGGTCTGGAGATGTGACACTTCTACAGTCACATTACTTAATGATCAAAAGGGATCTACTGCCTTAATTTGTGAATACAAAGCTGAATAAGGCAGACTACCTTTAACAGTAAATGTGCTGTGTGTGTATATAAATATACTGCACTTACCTGATGATCACCAGATGAAATCTTGCCGCACAGAAAATGTGACAGATTGGTTGAAAAAATTCCAACCCGTCGGCTGAAAATTCTACACATGAAAAGTGCACCCAGGTACAAGTTAGGAAACATACCAATGTGTCCTTTCTCATTATATGTATCTTGAAGGGTCTCTGAAGTAAAGGCTGTGCTAGTGAGTAAGTCCTGAATTCAGGTTTCCAATGCTTGTTTAAGTGTTTATTACACTTATGTTTACTCTGGAATTAATTCCACAATTGTGGTGTGCTATAACCCACAGCTTATTGGCACACCTGTACTAACTTTCCCTCCATACTGCCAATCAGGCTACTGGAAAAATAAACACTTCCAAGCTTTAATTTATCAATCATCTTCATTTTTAAAATTCTCTAAGCAAATATATATAGAATAATGAATGGGGTGGGGCAGCAAGAGGGAGGAGAGGGACTCATCACTTTTTTTTTCCTTTTATGAATTACTCTGGTTCGCTCACTCATTGAAGAACAAAACTTCATTCGTTATCTGCCGTATTTCCTCTGGTCGCTTCATGTTAACAACATTGTATACACAATAGGAAGAGATGGGCCTAGAAATTAGATTGCACCCGATTCAAGGCCCAATCCAGGTGCAACGCACACTGCATGCACCTAATAAGGCCGGTGGCAAAACAATGCAATTTTATTTTCATTCATGGGTTGTAGGTATCGCTGTCAAGGCCAGCATTTATTGCCCATCCGTAATTGTCCTTGAACCGCTGCAGTCCTTGTGCTGAAGGTTCTCCCACAGTGCTGTTAGGAAGGGAGTTCCAGGATTTTGACCCAGTGACTATGAAGGAACGGCAATATATTTCCAAATCAGTATGGTGTGTGACTTGGAGGGGAACGTGCAGGTGGTGGTGTTCCCATGTGCCTGCTGCCCTTGTCCTTCCAGGTGGTAGAGGTCGCAGGTTTGGGAGGTGCTGTTGAAGCCTTGGCAAGTTGCTGCAGTGCATCCTGTGGATGGTACACACTGCAGCCACAGTGCCCTGATGGTGGAGGGAGTGCATGTTTAGGGTGGTGGATGGGGGGCCAATCAAGCAGGCTGCTTTGTCCTGGATGGTGTCGAGCTTCTTGAGTGTTGTTTAAGCTACACTCATCCAAGCAAGTGGAGAGTATTGCATCACACTCCTGACTTGGGCCATGTAGATGATGGAAAGGCTTTGGAGAGTCGGGAGGTGAGTCACTTGCCACAGAATACCCAGCCTCTGACCGGCTCTTGTAGCTATGGTATTTTTGTGGCTGATCCAGTTAAGTTTCTGGTCAATGGTGACCCCCAGGATGTTGATGGTGGGGGATTTGGCGATGGTAATGCCGTTGAATGTCAAGGGGAGGTGGTTAGACTTTCTCTTGTTGGAGATGGTCATCACCTGGCACTTGGCTGGTGCGAATGTTACATGCCACTTATGAGCCCAAGCCTGGATGCTGTCCAGGTCTTGCTGCATGCGGGCTCCCACTGCTTCATTATTTGAGGGGTTGCGAATGGAACTGAACACTGTGCAATCATCAGCAAAGTCCCCATTTCTGACCTTATGACGGAGGAAAGGTCATTGATGAAGCAGCTGAAGATGGTTGGGCCTAGGACACTGCCCTGAGGAACTCCTGCAGCAATTGATCCTTTGGTTTCATTTATTTACTATCAGCAAGCTGCAGCCCTGGGAAGAACAAAGATTGACCATCTTGCATGTTGGCTGAGGTGGTAAGCAGAGCCTGGGTTGGGTGTGCAATCAGGAAGGGGGTGAGTGGTGGCTGTTAGCACTCCATGAATTTAATGTGAAGTTCTGCGAATTTAATGAACTCCAATAGAAAGGGATTCCACTCCCTCAATTTGCAACCACAGGCAATGCATCATGAAGGTCTGTGCCCGCCATCCTGGCAGCAGTCACGACTCTTATATTCTGCTTAGTCATCTATGTTTGCTTTTATTCCAATCAGACCTCAGTTAAAAGTTGGGTGACAAGTGTTAGCCCCTCCTGACATCACATGACTTCAGTTAGGAACCCACACACTGCTGCACTGCAGGCCTACAATGAGAGCCATGCTGCCACAAGGAGACAATCACTGTCCTCACAATGCTTCTGCTGCCTGGATGATTCAGCAGGTGCCCTGCAGTACAGATTAGCCAGATTTGTAGTCATCTGCTGCATGCTACACAACGTCGCCATCATAAGGGACCAGCTCGTGCCACCACCTGCCAGCTAACAAACTAAGCCAGAGGAGCATGAAGAGGAGGAAGTTCAGCAGCAAACTGGACAGCCCCCTTCTGCCAGGGCTTTAAGAGATCAGCTCATTGAGAAGCTCTTCCACTAACCTCAAATGCACCTCCCCATTCACCAGCAGTCCCAGACTCCGAGCCTTTCTTCTTTCAATGATAAATCATTAGAAAAGGGATTTGGGCCAGAGGACTGGCAGACAGCTAATGTGATTCCTATATTTAAAAAGGGAGATAGAACAAATCCAGGGAACTATAGACCAGTTAGTTTAATGTCAGTGGTACAAAAGATAATGGAATCTTTATTCAAAGATGTAATAGAAAAACAACAATATAATAGAATAGTCAGCACGGATTTCAAGAGGGAAAATCATAGTTGACCAACCTTATTGAATTATTTGAAGAAGTAAGAGTAGGCGAGGGAAATGCATTGATGTAATATATTTGGATTTTCATAAGACCTTCGATAAGGTACCACATAGCAGACTCATGACTAAAGTCAGAGCACGTGGAGTCAAGGGATAAGTAGCAGAATGGATAGCAAGCTGGCTACAAAACAGAGACTAGGGGTTAAGGGTAGCTACTCAGACTGGCAAAAGGTTTGAAATGGTGTTCCACAAGAATCTCTGCTGGGACCACTTGTTCACAATTAACATCAACGATTTGGACTTTGGAATCGGAAGTACAATTTCCGGTGACGCCAAAGTGGGGGTTTAGTTAATACACAGGAAGAATGTGTCAAAATGGAAGAAGACAATAAGAAACTTGCAGAATGGGCATGTAATTGGCAAATGAATTTCAATATAGATGTGAGGTGTTGCATTATGGTAGGAAGAATAAGAAGACCACATACTGTTTGGATAACGAGTCTAAATGAGATGGAGCAAAGGATCTCTGGGTACAGATACACAAATCACTGAAAGTAGAGACGCAGGTTAATAAGGCCATTTTTAAAAGGGCAAACCAAGCGCTGTGGTTTTTTTCTAGAGGGATAAAATTGAAAAACAGAAGTTATGTTAAACTTGTATAGAACCTTGGTTAGACCAAACTTGGAGTACTGTGCACAGTTCTGGTCTCCATATTGTAAAATGGATATAGAGGCATCAAGAAGTTGCAAAAAAAAATAATTCACAAGTATATCCTTTCAGTTCTGGTATTATTCTTATCAGGAAAGGCTGGGGCTCTTTTCTCTATAAAAGACAAGGCTGAGGGGTATCCTATATAGAATTGCACAGAAGCAAGCCATTTGGCCCAACAGGTCCATGTCCGTGTTTATGCTCCACACGGGCCTCCTCCCTCCCGACTTCATCTAACGCTATCAACATATCCTAATATTCCTTTCTCCATTATCTGTTTATCTAGCTTCCCCTTAAATGTATCTATCCTAGTCGCCTCAATTATTCCTTGTGGTCGTGAGTTCCACATTCTAAGCACTCTCTGGGTAAAGTTGTTTCTCCTGCAGTCCCTATTGGATTTATTCGTGACGATCTTATATTTATGGCCCCGAGTTCTGGTCTCCCCTGCAAGTAGAAACATCGTCTCTACGTCAACCCAATCAAACCCGTTCATAATTTGAAGACCTCTATCACGTCACCCCTCAGTCTTCCCCTTTCTAGAGAACAGTCCTAGTCTGCTCAATCTTTCCTGATAGGTGTAACCTCTCATTTACTGGGATGGTACCAGAATTCTTTTTTGCACCTTCTCCAGTGCCTCCATATCCTTTTTTATAATATGGAGAACAGAAATGTTCACAGTGCACAGTGGCCTAACCATGATTCTATACAGGTTTAACATAACTTCTCTGCCATTCAATTCTATCCCTCTACAAATGAACCCCAGTGCTTGGTTTGCCTTTTTAATGGACTTATTAATCTGTGTCACTACTTTTAGTGATTTGTATCTATACTCCCAGATCCCTCTGCTCTTCTACCCCATTGAGATTTATTATCCTGGCAATATGTGGTCTCCTTATTCTTCCTAGCAATACGCTTATCAATATTGAAATTCCAAGGAGCCCTAGTAAAATTGAAGTCAATGGGAATCAGGGGGAAAACTCTCCAGTGGCTGGAGTCATACCTAGCAAAAAAGGAAGATGGTAGTGGTTGTTGTAGGCCAATCATCTCAGCCCCAGGGCATTGCCGCAAGAGTTCCTCAGGGCAGTGTCCTAGGCCCAACCATCTTCAGCTGCTTCATCAATGACCTTCCCTCCATCATAAGGTCAGAAATGGAGATGTTCGCTGATGATTACAGATTGTTAGTTCCATTCGCAACCCCTCAAATAACGAAGCAGTCCGAGCCCGCGTGCAGCAAGACCTGGACAACATCCAGGCTTGGGCTCATAAGTGGTAAGTAACAGTCACACCAGACAAGTGCCAGGCAATGACCATCTCCAAGAAGAGAGTCTAACCACCTCCCCTTGACATTTAATGGCATTACCATTGCTGAATCCCCCACCATCAACATCCTGGGGGTCACCATTGACCAGAAACTTAACTGGACCAGCCATATAAATACTGTGGCTACAAGAGCAGGTCAGAGGCTGGGTATTCTGTGGCGAGTGACTCACCTCCTGACTACTCAAAGCCTTTCCACCATCTACAAGTCAGGAGTGTGATGGAATACTCTCCGCTTTCCTGGATGAGTGCAGCTCCAACAACACTCAAGAAGCTTGACACTATCCAGGACAAAGCAGCCCGCTTGATTGGCACTCCATCCACCACCCTAAACATTCACTCCCTTCACCACCGGCGCACTGTGGCTGCAGTGTGTACCACCCACAGGATGCATTGCAGCAACTTGCCAAGGCTTCTTTGACAGCACCTCCCAAACCCGCAACCTCTACCACCTAGAAGGACAAGAGCAGCAGGTACGTGGGAACAACACCACCTGCACATTCCCCTCCAAGTTACACACCATCCCAACTTGGAAATATATTACCGTTCCTTCATTGTCGCTGGGTCAAAATCCTGGAACTCCCTTCCTAACAGCACCATGGGAGAACCTTCACCACACGGACTGCAGCGGTTCAAGAAGGCGGCTCATCACCACCTTCTCAAGGGCAATTAGGGATGGGCAATAAATGCTGGCCTCGCCAGCGACGCCCACATCGCCTGAATGAATAATAAAAAAAAATTGCCGATTACATGCCCATTATGCAAGTTTATTAATGTCTTCCTGTATTTTGTTGCAGTCCTCCTTGGTATTAACTATACCACCCAATTTGGTGGTGTCTGCAAATTTTGGAATTGTATTTCCGATTCCCGTGTCTTGAAAGACGTCCTTAAGATAATAGAGTTTGATAGGGTAGACATAGAGAAAATGTTTCCACTTGTGGGGAGTCCAAAACTAGAGGTAATAAATGAGATAGTCACTAATAAATCCAATAGGGAATTCAGAAGAAACTTCTTAACCCAAAGAGTGGTAAGAATGTGGAAGGTGCTACCACAAGGAGTAGCTGAGGCAAATAGCTGATCGGATTAAATGAAGAGGGGAGGGAGGAAACCTGTGTGGAGCATAAATGCTGGCATAAACCCTGATGACACAAAGATTGGTGACATTGTAAGCAGTGTAGATGCAAACATAAAATTACAAAGCGATATTGATAGATTAGGTGAATGGGCAAAACTGTGGCAAATGGAATTCAATGTCGACAAATGTGAGGTCATCCACTTTGGACCAAAAAAGGATAAAACAGGGTACTTTCTAAATGGTAAAAAGTTAAAAACAGTGGATGTCCAAAGGGACTTAGGGGTTCAGGTACATAGATCATTGAAGTGTCATGAACAGGTGCAGAAAATAATCAATAAGGCTAATGGAATGCTGGCCTTTATATCTAGAGGACTGGAGTACAAGGGGGCAGAAGTTATGCTGCAGCTATACAAAACGCTGGTTAGACCGCACCTGGAGTACTGTGAGCAGTTCTGGGCACCGCACCTTCGGAAGGACCTATTGGCCTTGGAGGGAGTGCAGCATAGGTTTACTAGAATGATACCCGGACTTCAAGGGTTAAATTACGAGGAGAGATTACACAAATTGGGGTTGTATTCTCTAGAGTTTCGAAGGTTATGGGGTGATCTGATCGAAGTTTATAAGATATTAAGGGGAACAGATAGGGTGAATAGAGAGAAACTATTTCTGCTGGTTGGGGATTTTAGGAGTAGTGGGCACAGTCTAAAAATTAGAGCCAGACCTTTTCAGGAGTGAGATTAGAAAACATTTCTACACACAAAGGGTTGTAGAAGTTTGTAACTCTCTTCCACAAACGGCAATTGATACTAGCTCAATTGCTAAATTTAAATCAGATACAGATAGCTTTTTGGCAAACAAAGGTATTAAAGGATATGGGCCAAAAGCAGGTATATGAAGTTAGATCACAGATCAGCCATGATCTTATCAAATGGCGGAGCAGGCACGAGGGGCTGAATGGCCTACTCCTGTTCCTAGACCAGTTGGGCTGAATGGTGTGTTTCTATGGTGTAGACTCTATGTATTTTGATGTACTCGATGTAACAACCATCACATCGGCCTCTTTCTGTCAACACTTATTGGTACCTTCCTCAGTTGACTGCAGTCATAAAAACCAACACTAAATACAAAGTCAAATCAAAATTTATCAAAATAATAATTGCATTATGCATACAAAATGAAACTAATCACCTTTGTGCTTGTCTTTCATCTTCCTTTCCCTATCCTGGTGCTCCTATGAGGTGCTTCCCCAGTGGCTGCAGCTTGGGACATGGAAAGCATGTGAGTTTCCATTGAGGAGACTGCAGACTGCTTCCATGGAGGGCCCAGCTGCAGACTGCACCATCTCAATCTGGGCTGGCTGGCTGACAGGCAACAGCAAGGACATTGGCAGATAAGCAGGTGTGGGAGCAGGTATGCTATCATGCTGAGAGATGACTGCAGACTTCTCTTCCATGGAGCTCCCTTTGGTTGGCACCTCAGCACTCCTAGTGCTCTGTTGGAGAAGAGACTACTGGGCTGTCATGACACCCTGGAAGCCTCTTTCAACAGTGGCACCCCAGCCACATTGGCATCTGTCTGAGCTTCCATGGCATCAGTTTGTGCTGTGATGGAAGCTGTCAGATTGGTCATCATGGTTGGTTCCACAACTATGCTGATCAAGGTGATAGCCCATTCCATGTTGGAAAGGATGGGCTCCAAGCTATATGCAAAGCCATGTACCAAGTTGGAGGTGAACTCCTCCATGCTCCTTGACATTGTGCACAATTTTCCGGCAAGCCTCCCAGTGTGCCATACATTTTCTTGTGTATGTTCATCATCCTTCTTCTGTAGCCTGGCCCAACAAAGTCATCATCTGAGTCCATGGCAACAGAACTGGAAAGAAAAAAAGAAAGAACTTGCATTTATGAAGTGCCTTTCACAACCTTGGGTCATCTGAAAGCACTTTACAGCTAATGAAGGACATTTCTGAAGTGTAGTCACTGTTATATTGTCGGAAACGCAGCAGCCAATTTGTGTACAGCAAGATCCCACAAACAATGAGAAAAATGACCAGATAATCTGGTTTTAGTGATGTTGGTTGTGTGTGACCTCATCCTCCGGTAAGCTAGCATCTTTGGCATCCTCCCCACCCCCGACCCTGGCTCCTGCGCACATGTGCCTGGTGACTCATCACACGTAGATCCCTCCTCTATCCTACCTTATAAAGTCCATGCAATGTCAGTCTCTGAACTGGTGGCTGCGAGAGTGAAATCAATTGATGGTGCATTAGGGCTCATCATTGCTCTCTTCTTCCTTCTCCACTGTATGAGAAGCTTCCCTTCTTGGGGATCTGAAATGACAAAGGAACAAGGATTAGGTTGTGGTGTAGAAGGAAGAATTGCATTCTGACACCATCTGCAGCTTCTCATTCAGAATGTGTGGGGTGAGGGAGAAGTGAGAGAAGAAAAGTAGGATTAAGCATGCAGAAACCATGATCAGAATCACTCCAGCGCTGCAAGTGGCCACATCCTCCACAATGCCCCTCCCTATGATTGCCAGGACCATCTGCTCCAGGGGGGTGAGTATGTGAAGGTATACTGCGCCACCACCAGTTCCAGTCTGCTACCTCCGATTATGCACCACCCTCTTCTGCAAGAAAGAGGGAGGTGTGTTAGTGAGTGTCCTGCAATGCATCTGGGTAATGTGGCTGCTATGCTTGAATAGCTGGCAGCGTGTGTGAGATATGATTTGTGGGTGTGAAGTTTTCTATAGTGCTAAGTGTGTGAGGGTAGGGTTAGATGTATCAATTGAAGTGTTCAGTAATGATTGATAGAGCTTATAAGTGGGGTGGGGAGGGGGGTGGTTGGTATGAATTCAGCAGTTGATGATGCTACTGGTGCAGTTGTTATGAGAAGCAATTTGAAGATTGATCTTACCTTGACAACTCTTATCAGATCATTGAACTTCTTCAAACACTGCATCCAGGTCCATGGAGCCTCGTATTCATCTCCTTTGCCACCTCCTCCCACTTCCTCCTCATCATAAGCCTGGAAGGCTCTCTGCGCCCCGCCGAGAGAGGACCTCACTCTATCTCTTGACCACCTGCACCAAGGCCACCAGTGCAGCATTGGAGAATCCAGTGTCTGCTCTTTCCCACCTTCAACCATTTGAGTGATAGGGTTTCAAACAGGAGTTCTACACAGCACTTCTTGCAGCCACAATCCACCTTCCCTTTAATAGGTGCTGGCTGCCTTTTAATAGGATACCGAACTGCTCATATCAGACCCCCTTGTGATGCGTGCAGCCAATCAACAGCACAATAGCACTGGCTGCACGCAGCAATCATTGAAATTAGCAGGCAGCACGGATTTTATGTGCTACCTGCATCGCAATCAACGGGCGCGGGTTAATCAGTGACCATGATTCCCATGCTCTTTCTCCCACGCTATTGAATTTAATCCCCGGCATCTTCCCTATAAGCTCCCTAAAATTAATGAAAGAAATGATTAAAGAAAAGCTTAATATCAAAAAAATTCAGTGTTACTCATCAGACATGCAACATTGTTTTGCAGGGTAATGCAGTCATTTACTACACAAACATACTCCTGTATAAATCTATTATGAGGGAATTAAATCATGTCATTTTAATGTATTCACTCATTAAAGTATTTTAGTTTGCCTCAGGCCAGTAATAAACAGCAATAGCTATATCCATGGATAGCAATTTATCTCTAGTCATCTCGTCAGGCAGAGATGAAAATGAACAAATGAAAAATGCAATATTGTGACCCACTTAAAGATAGCAACAATACCTGTTTCACCCAATGCAACTTGTGCAAGGGAATCTATCTCAAAATAACATCTGGGATTTCATTAACTTATTTAATTTTGGAGGGGGAGAATCCATTTCGGCTGAGAGTTAGACCTACTTAACAATGTGCTAAAGAAATCTGAGGAACACTAAGCCAGGTGGACTGGAAGGTGATAGGTTCTATGTTGTGTATGGCCTCAACATCCCTGTACCAAGGAAGGCAAAATTGAGCCAGACCTCCTGATTGTTATCCACTGATCCCTGCTGGAAAGTGCAGTTGTGGTGACATCAGGTGCGAACAGCATTAAGCTCAGCTCTGGTGCCTTGGTGATTGAATAGTCTGCCAAAACTCGCTGTCTGGGCTCATACATGAGAAATGTCTATTTGGGTCAGATGTCAGAGGGCTGCCGACACCCATCAAACTCTCCCTTAGCAAGAGGAAGGGGAGAAAATCGTGGGGGAGGGGGGGGAGAAATGGGAGCATATTTTGCTATTTTATTAGAGCCATTCCAGTTTAGTATAAAGTATTGGATGTTATTGATCAATCAGCTTGGCATATTATTCAGTGTCTTGCTAGCTGTTTCTTGTCAGCTAAAGTTAACTGTCACCAGATCAATCTCAATCACTTCTTTTAGACAGCTGTCCCAGGGGCTTCACTTTATTGGGTACTTCTTTCAAGATTAAGATAAAATTAAACTTACTTTCTAAAAAAAAATATGGATCCATAAAGACAAAAAGATGAGACTTTAAAGGATTTCTGTCATCCTTGTTGATGATTTAAGAAAAAGCAATAATATAGTCAAACCTGCTTAATAGAGATCGAATTAGAACATAAGAAATATGAGCAGGAGTAGGCCATATGGCCCCTCGAGCCTGCTTCACCCTTCAATACAATCATGGCTGATCTTCGACCTCAACTCCACTTTCCCGCCCGATCCCCATTTCCCTTGATTCCCTTAGAGTTCAAAAATCTATCGATCTCAGCCTTGGATATGCTTAAAAACTGAATATCCACAGTCCTCTAAAGTAGAGAATTCCAAATATTCACAACCCTCTGAGTGAAAAAATTCCTCCTCATCTCAGTCTTAAATGGCCGACACCTTATCCTCTAGTTCTAGACTCTCCGGCCAGGGGAAGCAACCACTCAGTATCTTGTATGTTTCAATGAGATCACCTCTCATTCTTCTAAACTCCAGAGAGTTGAGATTTTTTCTTTTCAGACTGATAAAATTACCCTTACCTGACCCCTCCCTCCC
Source organism: Heptranchias perlo (assembly GCF_035084215.1). Classification (NCBI taxonomy): domain Eukaryota; kingdom Metazoa; phylum Chordata; class Chondrichthyes; order Hexanchiformes; family Hexanchidae; genus Heptranchias; species Heptranchias perlo. The sequence continues at coordinate 110,112,135 of NC_090327.1, forward strand.
TCTTATTAGGACAGACCCACTGGAGGTGGCGGTAGAGTGATACACAGTCAGGAGGGAGTGGCCCTAGGAGTCCTCAACATTGACTCTGGACCCATGAAATCTCATGGCATCAGGTCAAATATGGGCAAGGAAACCTTCTGCTGATTACCACCTACCGCCCTCCCTCAGCTGATGAATCAGTCCTCCTCCATGTTGAACACCACTTGGAAGAAGCACTGAGGGTAGCAAGGGCACAGAATGTACTCTGGGTGGGGGACTTCAATGTCCTTCACCAAGAATGGCTCGGTAGCACCACTACTGACCGAGCTGGCCGAATCCTGAAGGACATAGCTGCCAGACTGGGCCTGCGGCAGGTGGTGAGCAAACCAACACAAGGGAAAAACTTACTTGACCTCGTCCTCACCAATCTACCTGTCGCAAATACATCTGTCCATGACAGTATTGGTAGGAGTGACCACCGCACAGTCCTCGTGGAGACAAAGTCCCGTCTTCGCACTGAGGACATCATCCAACGTGTTGTGTGGCACGACCACCGTGCTAAATGGGATAGATTCAGAACAGATCTAGCAGCTCAAAACTGGCCATCCATGAGGTGCTGTGGGCCATCAGCAGCAGCAGATTTGTATACCAGCACAATCTGTAACCTCATAGCCTGGCATATTCCTCACTCTACCATTACCAACAAGCCAGGGGATCAACCCTGGTTCAATGAAGAGCATGCCAGGAGCAGCACCAGGCATACCTAAAAATGAGGTGCCAACCTGGTGAAGCTACAACTCAGGACTACATGCATGCTAAACAGCGGAAGCAACATGCTATAGACAGAGCTAAGCGATTCCACAACCAATGGATCAGATCAAAGCTCTGCAGTCCTGCCACATCCAGTCATGAATGGTGGTGGACAATTAAACATCTAATGGGAGGAGGAGGCTCTGCAAACATCCCCATCCTCAATGATGGTGGAGTCCAGCACGTGAGTGCAAAAGACAAGGCTGAAGCCTTTGCAACCATCTTCAGCCAGAAGTGCCCAGTGGATGATCCATCTCGGCCTCTTCCCGATATCTCCACCATCACAGAAGCCAGTCTTCAGCCAATTTGATTCACTCCACGTGATATCAAGAAAAAGCTGAGTGCACTGGATACAGCAAAGGCTATGGGCCTCGACAACATCCCGGCTGTAGTGCTGAAGACTTGTGCTCCAGAACTAGCTGCGCCTCTAGCCAAGCTGTTCCAGTACAGCTACAACACTGACCTCTACCCGACAATGTGGAAGATTGCCCAGGTGTGTCCTGTCCACAAAAAAACAGGACAAATCCAATCCAGCCAATTACCGCCCCATCAGTCTACTCTCAATCATCAGCAAAGTGATGAAAGGTGTCGTCGACAGTGCTATCAAGTGGTACTTACTCACCAATAACCTGCTCACCGATGGTCAGTTTGGGTTCCGCCAGGACCACTCTGCTCCAGACCTCATTACAGCCTTGGACCAACCATGGACAAAAGGGCTGGATTCCAGAGGTGAGGTGAGAGTGACTGCCCTTGACATCAAGGCAGCATTTGACCGAGTGTGGCACCAAGGAGCCCTAGTAATATTGAAGTCAATGGGAATCAGGGAAAACTCCAGTGGCTGGAGTCATACCGAGCACAAAGGAAGATGGTAGTGGTTGTTAGAGGCCAATCATCTCAGCCCCAGGACATCGCTGCAGCAGTTCCTCAGGGCAGTGTCCTAGGCCCAACCATCTTCAGCTGCTTCATCAATGACCTTCCCTCCATCATAAGATCAGAAATGGGGATGTTCGCTGATGATTGCACAGTGTTCAGTTCCATTCGCAACCCCTCAAATAATGAAGCAGTTCGAGCCTGCATGCAGCAAGATCTGGACAACATCCAGGCTTGGGCTCATAAGTGGCAAGTAACATTCGCACCAGACAAGTGCCAGGCAATGACCACCTCCCCTTGACATTCAACGGCATTACCATCGCCGAATCCCCCACTATCAACATCCTGGGGCTCACCATTGACCAGAAACTTAACTGGACCAGCCATACAAATACTGTGGCTACAAGAGCAGGTCAGAGACTGGGTATTCTGTGGCGAGTGACTCACCTCCTGACTCCCCAAAGCCTTTCCACCATCTACAAGGCACAAGTCAGGAATGTGATGGAATATTCTCCACTTGCCTGGATGAGTGCAGCTCCAACAACACTCAAGAAGCTCAACACCATCCTGGACAAAGCAGCCCGCTTGATTGGCACCCCATCCACCACCCTAAACATTCATTTCCTTCACCACCGACGCACAGTGGCTGCAGTGTGTACCATCAACAGGATGCACTGCAGCAACTCGCTAAGGCTTCTTCGACAGCAACTCCCAAACCCGCGACCTCTACCACCTAGAAGGACAAGAGCAGCAGGCACATGGGAATACTACCACCTGCACGTTCCCCTCCAAGTCACACACCATCCTGTCTTGGAAATATATTGCCGTTCCTTCATCGTTGCTGGGTCAAAATCCTGGAACTCCCTTCCTAACAACACTGTGGGAGAACCTTCACCACACTGACTGCAGCGGTTCAAGAAGGCGGCTCACCACCACCTACTCAAGGGCAATTAGGGATGGGCAATAAATGCTGGCCTCGCCAGTGACGCCCACATCCCCTGAAAGGGCTTTTTAAAAAAAAATTCAATCAACCGCCCTAGTTATTCGATCCGTCAGGATACTGGTCCCAGCCCGGTTTAAGTGGAGCCCGTCCCAACGGAACAGCTCCCTCTTCCCCACTACTGATGCCAATGCCCCATGAATTGAAACCCCTGCTTCCCACACCACTCTTCCAGCGATGCAATTAATCATCTAATCTGTTTGACCCTATGCCAATTTGCACGTGGGCTCAGGTAGTAATCCAGAGATTATTACCTTTTGAGCTTATTAATTTGGACCCTAGCTCCTCAAACTGTCTCAGCAGAACCTCATTCCTAGTTCTATCTATATTGTTTCCTCCTACATAGACCACGACAACTGGATCCTCCTCCTCATGCTCCAATTCTTTTCCAGCCTTGGGGAGATATCCTTAACCCTGGCACCGGGCAGGCAACACAGCCTCCGGGACTCCCGGTTGCGGCTGCAGAGAACAGTATCTATCCCCCTGACTAAACTATCCCCTACCACTACCACATTCTTTTTTACTCCACCCTCCCACCTCCCCCACTTGAATGGCATCCAGTACTGCATTGCCATGGTCAGTTTGTCCATCCTTCCTGCAGTCTTTTTTCTCATCCATACAAGTACCTTGTATCTGTTGGACAAGGTCAAAGGGTGAGGCTCCTCCATCACCATACATTCCTGACTCACAGTTACATCCTCCTGTCCCTGACCACTGAACAAATGTAAACTACTACCTAACCTGAGGGTTGTGACTGTCTCCTGGATCAAAGTGTCCAAATAACTCCCCCACCCTGATGCATCGCAATTTCTGCCTCTCAGACTCCAGCTCAACAACTCTGAGCCAAAGTTCCACAAGTTGTCGACATTTGCTGCAGGTGTGGTTGCTCAGGATCTCGCTGGTCTCCACAAACTCCCACATGCTGAGGTCACAACATATCATCTGCACTGCCATCCCTATCTAACCTTGTTTTACATATTTAATTAGTGATATTAGTTTATCTAGTTTAAGTTATTGATTTAATAATGTAATAGTTATAGTTTCCCAACTCTTTAGTTTAAATCATTGCCCTAGCTTAGAGAGCAAAATAAAAACTGTAATACTCCCCAACTAATCACCTACCTGCTGGCCTGTGAAGTCATTCCTCGATTATTATTTTCTTTCTCTTTCCGCTCTCTTTATATCCGGTGCTGTGGGGGAGTTCCATGCTCTCTCTCCGCTCTGCTCTCTCCGCTCTCTATATCCAACCGCTGTGGGGGAGTCCCGCGCTCTCTCTCCGCTCTCTATATCCAACCGCTGTGGGGGAGTCCCGCGCTCTCTCTCTGCTCTCTGTACCCACCCACTGTGGGGGAGTCCCGCGCTCTCTCTCTGCTCTCTGTACCCACCCGCTGTGGGGGAGTCCCGCGCTCTCTCTCTGCTCTCTGTACCCACCCACTGTGGGGGAGTCCCGCGCTCTCTCTCCGCTCTCTATACCCAACCGCTGTGGGGGAGTCCCGCGCTCTCTCTCCGCTCTCTATATCCACCCGCTGTGGGGGAGTCCCGCGCTCTCTCTCCGCTCTCTGTACCCACCCGCTGTGGGGGAGTCCCGCACTCTCTCTCTCCGCTCTCTGTACCCACCCGCTGTGGGGGAGTCCCGCGCTCTCTCTCCGCTCTCTATACCCACCCACTGTGGGGGAGTCCCGCGCTCTCTCTCCGCTCTGCTCCCTCCGCTCTCTATACCCACCCGCTGTGGGGGAGTCCCGCGCTCTCTCTCCGCTCTGCTCCCTCCGCTCTCTATACCCAACCGCTGTGGGGGAGTCCCGCGCTCTCTCTCCGCTCTCTCTATATCCAACCGCTGTGGGGGAGTCCCGCGCTCTCTCTCCGCTCTCTGTACCCAACCGCTGTGGGGGAGTCGCGTGCTCTCTCTCCGCTCTCTGTACCCAACCGCTGTGGGGGAGTCCCGCGCTCTCTCTCCGCTCTCTATACCCACCCACTGTGGGGGAGTCCCGCGCTCTCTCTCCGCTCTCTATAGCCAACCGCTGTGGGGGAGTCCCGCGCTCTCTCTCCGCTCTCTATATCCAACCGCTGTGGGGGAGTCCCGTGCTCTCTCTCCGCTCTCTATATCCAACCGCTGTGGGGGAGTCCCGTGCTCTCTCTCCGCTCTCTATATCCAAGCGCTGTGGGGGAGTCCCGCGCTCTCTTTCCGCTCTCTGTACCCACCCGCTGTGGGGGAGTCCCGCACGCTCTCTCTCTGCTCTCTGTACCCACCCACTGTGGGGGAGTCCCGCGCTCTCTCTCCGCTCTATATACCCACCCACTGTGGGGGAGTCCAGCGCTCTCTCCGCTCTGCTCTCTCCGCTCTCTATACCCACCCACTGTGGGGGAGTCCCGCGCTCTCTCTCCACTCTCTATACCCACCCACTGTGGGGGAGTCCCGCGCTCTCTCTCCGCTCTCTATATATCCAACCGCTGTGGGGGAGTCCCGCGCTCTCTCTCCGCTCTCTGTACCCAACCGCTGTGGGGGAGTCCCACGCTCTCTCTCCGCTCTCTGTACCCACCCGCTGTGGGGGAGTCCCGCGCTCTCTCTCCGCTCTCTGTACCCACCTACTGTGGGGGAGTCCAGCGCTCTCTCCACTCTGCTCTCTCCGCTCTCTATACCCACCCACTGTGGGGGAGTCCCGCGCTCTCTCTCCGCTCTCTATACCCACCCACTGTGGGGGAGTCCCGCGCTCTCTCTCCGCTCTCTATACCCACCCACTGTGGGGGAGTCCAACGCTCTCTCCGCTCTGCTCTCTCTATACCCAACCGTTGTGGGGGAGTCCCGCGCTCTCTCTCCGCTCTCTGTACCCACCCGCTGTGGGGGAGTCCCGCGCTCTCTCCGCTCTCTGTACCCACCTACTGTGGGGGAGTCCAGCGCTCTCTCCGCTCTGCTCTCTCCGCTCTCTATACCCAACCACTGTGGGGGAGTCCCATGCTCTCTCTCCGCTCTGCTCTCTCCACTCTCTATATCGTACCGCTGTGGGGGAGTCCCGCGCTCTCTCTCAACTCTGCTCTCTCCACTCTCTATATCGTACCGCTGTGGGGGAGTCCCGCGCTCTCTCTCAACTCTGCTCTCTCCACTCTATACCCATCTGCTGTGGGGGAGTCCTAAGCTCTGTCTCCACTCTCTTTATACCCGGTGCTGTGGGGGATTCCCGCGCTCTCTCTCCACTTTGCTCTCTCTGCTCTTTATACCTGGCGCTCTGGGGGAGTCCTGCGCTCTGTCTCTGCTCTGCTCGCTCCGCTCTCTATACCCAACCACTGTGGGGGATTCCCGTGCTCTCTCTCACCTCTGCTCTTTCCGCTCTCTTTGTATCTCTTTATATAGTGGTGCTACCCTAACAAATTTGTAAAAGCTCGGTGTATAAATTCATGTCAAATGCAATGGAAGACTTAGCAAACATACCAAATAAATTTACTTTTATAGAAAGGAATTGAAACCAGAAGTAGCATGAAACATGATATGTATGTGATACAAAAAAATATTAAGAATACTTTGTACAAATCACAAGCTGGACCTACAGATTTGTACAAAAATTATAGAGTGCTGCCTGCTGAGAAATGGCAGCACTTCCTTGTATAAAAGTATCTTTTCCTCAATATCCTCATTTTTGATTATTTGAAGTCCAGTGTGGGTGCGCATTTGCACAGTGACAGCACCGTATGCAACATAATTCAGCAAAGGTCAGACAGAAGCTGATCAAGCACACAGCATTATCTGTGCAGTGTGTTAAATGAAGTGCTGAAAAATGTTGATTCTTCAATTGCAGCAAAGGTATTTTACCTCAAAATATGTGTTTTTTTATGATTTAAATTTTAATGTGCCTTCTACCACCTCTGGAAGTACTATGGTATCTAATACAAGTCCAATGATGCAGTCCTAATATTTTCATGGCCCCACAACTGTGTTTAGCAAGTTCATCATTGTACTTGATATGACCCTACACACACAGCTTTCGCAAATTTATTAAAATGTGAAGTAGTATCACATCAATGGTTTCAAGCTGCTCGTGGTACAACTTTCATTGTATAAAAGCAAATTCCTTTTGCAGCTGTATGTTTAGATTCTCCATCCTGCTACCTGATGTACACAAAGCTTTTGCAAATTTGTTAAAATTTGTCAACAGTGGTCACTTGCAGATGCAAACTGTGGGATTGTATTGAGATCCTGCTGACTGCCACTTGTAATGTCCTTTTCGGTGAATGCCGTTGTTAAATTAGTGTGCACATGCTATTCACTATATTTTGCTGAGCTGCAGATTGCTGCTCAGCAGCAAATTGAATTGCAGGAGGTTCCAGCGGCAGTTAATTTCCTGTAAATGGTATAAATATCACGCTATATGTATGTGCTTCCTCCTGTCAAAATGGCTGGCTTGCTGCATCTAAAGAAAACAGTCATCTGGGAGATCCTTTGGTTTTCAGACTAAAAGTGAACTTTCTCAAACCGAATAACACTGAGGTCATAAGATCAAAACATGCATTGTGGTACCTATACAATGAATTAACATGTTACATTAAAATTAATAATCAAGTAATTGAGTACCATAGTGTAGTAGTTATAGTATTGACCTAACAACCCCGCACAGGTCATTAAGTTCATAATCCCACCATTGGTAGTTGTGAAAATAAGTTCAATAATTTTGGTACTGGCCAACAACAACAACTTGCATTTATATAGCGCCTTTAATGTAAGAACGTCCCAAGGCGTTTCACAGGAGGATTATCAAACTAAATTTGATACCGAGCCATATAAGGAGATATTAGGACAAGTGACCAAAAAGAGCATCTCAAAGGAGGAGAGAGAGGTAGAGAGGTGGATAGATTTAGAGAGGTAATTCCAGAGCTTAAGGCCTAAACAACTGAAGGCATGGCCGCCAATGGTGGAGCGATTAAAATCGGGGATGCGCAAGAGGCCAGAATTGGAGGGGCGCAGAGATCTCGGAGGGTTGTAATGTTGGAGGAGGTTGCAGAGATAGGCAGGAGGGGGGCCATGGAGGAATTTGAAAACTAGGATGATAATTTTTAAATTGAGGTTTTGCCGTACTGGGAGACAATGGAGGTCAGCGAGCACAGGTGTAATGGGTGAATGGGACTTGGTGCGAGTTAGGAAATGAGCAGCAGAGTTTTGGATTAGCTCAAGTTTACTGAGGGTGCAATGTAGGAGATCGGCCAGGAGAGCATTGGAATAGTCGAGTCCAGAAGTAACAAAGGCTTGGATGAGGGTTTCAGAAGCAGATGAGCTGAGGCAGGGGTGGAGACAGGTGATGTTATGGAGGTGGAAGTAGGCGGACTTGGTGATGGAGAGATTATGGGGTTGGTAGCTCAGACCTGGGTCAAACAGGATGTCAAAGTTGTGAACAGTCTGGTTCAGCCTCAGACAGTGGCCATGGAATGGGATGGAGTCGATGGCTAGAGAATGGAGTTTGTGGTGGGAACCGAAGACAATAGCTTCGGTCTTCCCAATATTTAATTGGAGGAAATTTCTGCTCATCCAATACTGGGCGTTAGACAAATCCGAGGCAGTGGAGGGGTCGAGAGAAGTGATGGTGAGGTAGAGCTGGGTGTCGTCAGCGTAAATGTGGAACCTGACGTTCTGTTTTTGGACAATGTCGCTGAGGGACAGCATGTAGATGAGAAAAAGGAGAGGGCCAAGGATAGATCTTTGGGGGACTCCAGAGGTAACGGTGCGGGAGCAGGAAGAGAAGCCATTGCAGGTGATTCTCTTGCTTAGACTGGATAGGAATGGAACCAGGCGTGGGCAGTCCCACCCAACTGGACAACGGAGGAGGAGCATCGGAGGAGGATGTTGTGGACCACATATACTGCTGGATTATTATCAGAATCAAACTGGTTCACTATTACCCTTCAGGGAATGGAAACTACCACTACTGCATGGTCAGGCCTTGATGTGACTCCAGTTCAAAACTACATAGTTGACTCTTAATACTTTCTATAGCAACAGTTCAAGAAGAAGCCCACCACCACCTGGATGGGCAATAAATGTGAAGAGTGTCTAGGTGAAGGAACAAGGTCTCTAATGAGAGCAGTACCAAGGGTGAAAAGAAAAGGAGAGAACTTGAGGTAAATCAAGAAATGGTTAGATCTTGTCATGTTTGCATTTTAAATGTTTAGAATTGTCGGAGGAGAGGAAGACAGAGGGAAGTGAAGGAGTTTCATTTTGAATTCCCATGTAAGAATGAGTTAGAGTAGAAGGTGGTCTTGATTTCAACTCAATGAGCATGTAGGGAGAAGGAAGAAAAGGTAAGGAGGAACAAGAAAGGAAAATCATATAAAAAGATCATAGAAGAGTCAAGAAAATAGAGACAGAAAAGGTTGATTTAAGAAATGAAGTTGAAGGCTAGTAATGAGAGAAGGATTGCCTGTGACATGACAAGTATTTCTTTTTTCCTGTCTTGGGCACCCACCAACCCCGTGCTGCCTTATTCCCCCACGACCAATTGGTGAAGTCCGACGAGCCCCGGATATTGGGCCTCAGACCTCATCATAATGAATACAGCGCTGCAGGAGGAGGGATGTGTTTAAGCTTGGGATCAGGGTTCGAGTTGGGATCGGGGGCTTTAGCTTGGGAGGAACATAGGAACAAGAGTAAGCCATTCAGCCCCTCGAGGCTGTTCTGCCATTCAATTAGATTATGGCTGACCTGTATCTTAACTCCATTTACCCACCTTCGTTCCATATCCCTTGCTTACCTAACAAAAATCTATTAATCTCAGTTTTGAAATTTTCAATTGACCTACCCTCAACAGCTTTTTGAGGAGAGAGTTCCAGATCTCCACTACCCTTTGTGTGAAGAAATGCTTCCTGACATCACCCCTGAATGGCCTAGCTCTAATTCTAAGATTATGCCCCCTTGTTCTGGACTCCCCCACCAGAGCAAATAGTTTCTCTCTATCTACCTTATCAAATCCTTTAAGCATCTTAAACACCTCATTAAGATCACCCCTTAATCTTCTATACTCAACGGAATACATACCTAGTCTATGCAGTCTGAACTCTTAAAGGGTTAAGTTAAGTCCTGGTATCATTCTGGTGAATCTGCGCTGCACCCCTTCCGAGGCTAAAATATCCTTCCTGAGGTGCGGTGCCCAGAATTGAATGCAATACTCCAGATGTGATCTAACCAGAGCTTTATATAACTCTAGCATAACTTCTACCCCTTTGTAATCCAGCCCCCTTGAGATAAAGGATAACATTCCATTAGCCTTTTAAATTATTTTTTGTACCTGTCCACTGGCTTTTAGTGATTTCTGTACACTGACTCCTAAATTTCTCTGCTCTCCCAAGTTTCTAGCTTGTCGCCATTTAGAAAATATTCTGATCTATCTTTCTTAGATCAGATATGGATGACCTCACACTTCCCCACATTGAACTCCATCTGCCACAGTTTTGCCCACTCACTTAATCTATCAATGTCCCTTTGCAACTTTCTGCTCCCATCTACACTATTTACTGTGTCACCTAACTTGGTATTGTCAAGGGGGGCTTCAACATGGAATCGGGGGCCGGGAGGAAGGTTCCAGGGCCTTAAAGGAGGGTTCGGGGGCTGGGGGGAAGGTTTCGGGGCCTCGAAGGAGGGATCGGGGGCTGGGGAGAGGGATTGGTACTTTGGAGGAGGGATCGGGGGTCGGGGGAGACTGGAGACTGGATCTTAGGACGGGGAGCAGCGGCGATCGGGTTGCTGATTGTGATAAGTGCTTAGCTTCCTTTCATTAAGTCGATGCTTAGGGTTGGTTTCCCCTGGAGCAGCCAGGTTAAATTCAGATCAAGTTCTAATAAAATTGCACTGATTACATCACAAATGTAGATTTTCCATCAGGACATAATCATGAATATCTGGACCATCACTATGCATCTTTGAAAACAATGGCCTTTCATAACAGGTCAAACTTAATGTTAGAACATTTATAAATATAAAACAATTATTTTTATCCCTTATAAATAAATGATTGATTACAATGAGAATAATCTGACCTCTGGATGTCATTGGAATCCAACAATCATAATTGTTCTTGTAATCACTTCTATCATCTATTATTCTGCATTATTCTTAAAATTTTATTCGTGTTTCAAAATACAACTTTCAGATTGACTGAAAATGACCCTTGGCTGATAATAGTCCGACTTAATTGATGATACCTTCAAGAGGTACTCCAGTGCATGAGAGGATATGAACCAATCAAGCAATCTCCTAGGGGTGCCATTGATAATAATGGGGCACTCTCCTTCATTGAGCAGGAAAGAATAATGATAATGGATTAGGATTTCCATTGTGTTTAAATTTTAATTTGATGAGTGGGATCTATTTCTTTGAGCAACTTTAAATGTGCACTGGCATTGTTTACATCACTTTGAACTCAGGCTAAAATGCCTGAGCTCCAGTGTTCTAAGGTCTCCAGTGGGTGGATTTTTATTTTAGTGATGACTTGGCTGTTTAATATTAATTAATTCCATAAATGTATAATTTCTGTGCAAAATGTTTGATTCATTACATGTCCTCGGCAAACATTCTTTAGGTCTACTATTACGTGCCTCTCTCCCACCGACACCCCCCCCCACCATCACCCAAAACCAAGATATCATTATCACATTAATAGTTTGAATTACCGATGGTATAATGGGCAGAGTGAAAAATGTGAACTGCTGGTAAACTTCAGAAAAAAGCAGATTGCACATTATCACTAGTTTTAATAATGCCAACCAGCAAACTTATTTTTCAGCCACTTTATCTGAAGAAAGGAAAATGAAACCTCTATATCAAGTACAAGAAGTTGTTGAATACAAGTTTTAATTACAGACAATGCTATCATCTGCAAATAGAATTTCAATTTTGTAATTCTTTTGCTAAGAATAAATCATTAAATTTTCTTTTTGAATATTCTGTCTGTAATTGTATTGAAACAGTAATGCAGACTTCCCTATGTGGGAACTGAATAGAGGAAGTTCAGCCAGAAGACATGACATGATGGATTCATTCTTCAGTCCAGCCACTTATGCTCAATTTCCTAGTATAGTACACTGGAGGGGGCATTCTTTATGGTCTAATTATTTAATTGTTACTTATCGATAGGTTTCTTAAATTCAGCTCCAGTGTTCTCAGGTCTCCAATGGGTGGATTTTTATTTTAGTGATGACTTGGCTGTTTAACATTAATTAATTCCATATATGTATAATTTCTGTGCAAAATATTTGATTCATTATATGTCTTTGGCAAACATTCTTTAGTTCCACTATTTGCAGCATAATAAACTGTTCCAGATCAACGAAATTTGACATTCGTCCAAATTTAATTTAGAAAGATATCATGACATTGTGCGACATTCAATGTGACACAACAATAAATATTTTCTTTGAACTTCACGTATCGTTCATGCAGAACTCTACTGCCTGGTGTCACTTGACAATGTATTTAAAGCACAAATGTCAAGGACATGCAATGATAGATTTTTCAAGAAAGACAATAAAGAAAGAATTATTGTGCATTCAGCTAACATGTGGTTAAAAAATAAAGTGTAAAATCTAAGGCTTCAATTCAATTAAATGTTTCTGAGACAAAATTCAAGCCATTTTAAGGAACTGCTCAAGGTGCCCACTGGATTAAACATGGAACTGAATTACTAACTTGTCACAGCAAATTTATGCTGCAGCAGAGTTAATGAGATGAATGATTTATCTGGTTTACATCATGAATTCAACTGAACTCCAGACCCATAAATATTAATGTTAATTCATTCCTGCTAAGACCAATTTCTACTTGAAACCAGATTTATATAATTATATCAGGGTTCTATTGTATCATGTTTCTTTAATTAGTGATTCATGTTCTCACTTGAAAATCGTTGATGATTTATAAAATAGGAATTAATCTCACACTCACATTTAAAACGTATTTCTTAAAAGGGACATTATGAAATGCAGTCCTTAAAGAATAGGGCTTTAAAATAATTTTCCCAGGACTGTAATTATCTATCTGCTATCCCTCCGACTGCTTTTTAACCCTTTCCTCACAATCTTAATTAATCTCAATCTCTTTTGGTGAGAAAAGAAACGTATTGATGACTAAGCTGTAAAACTGACATTTTTATTCCACTCAAAGCATTTGCAAATTATAGAATAAGCAAGCACTTGCCTTGCTTTCCTTGCTTTATTTACATCTATCTACACTATACCGGTGAGTGGTAAACTAAAAAAAAAGCTTTATAGTGTTAGAAACAGCATCTTTCCAGAATGCAGTGGAATAAAATGCAGCACAGGGGCATGTTGGTGAGTTATTGGTACAGTTTAGAATGGGGGGGAAGAAGTTGGACCTCGTAGTGCCCAATCCCCATGTCAAAAATGGGGGCAAAATGGACCAATTATTAGGGCAATGTCTCACATCCCAAAGATGCCTGAAATATGTCTGACCCCATATTGGGGTCAAGCGATTTTTCAAGTGCCCCTGGCAACCACCTAAAACAGGTTCTATGAGCCTTGCATATGTTAATTTTTTTTTTATTCGTTCACAGGATGTGGGCGTCGCTGGCGAGGCCAGCATTTATTGCCCATCCCTAATTGCCCTCGAGAGGGGATGAACGCCTGTTTTAGGACTTCTTCCTGAAATTTGGCTGCCCAGAGCGGACCAGGCAGTGGGCCTGCTCCAATTACATTTTCTTGCCATAGATATGACCTAACAAGGATCCGCCAACAAAAAGGCAGGTATTTTTTTAAACACAAGCTTTCGTGTGGAGCCAGGGGTAGCAGGAATGATTCTCCTGGCTCCGCAGCACTGCTGAGGGTTGCTGCTGGCCGCGATTGCCCCCTTCCCATTCTCTTTCCCACCACCATCCCGGGACTTACCTGAGTGTTACAGCCAGCAAGGCAAATGCCCCAAAATTGGGGGGAGGAAAAGCAGGAGTTTCCTCTACAGGTGTGACAGGTGCTGGCAGCTTGTTGCAATTATTAAAATGAGGCCCGAGGAACATTTTTTGGCCAGTCTTGAGCCTCCCAGTTTGAGCATGCTGCGTGCGTAACGTTAGTTATGCATCCAAAAACTAGCCAGAGCAAATATTTCCCCCAGGACGTTCTCCTTTAAAGTTGACTAATTAGACCTTGAAATGTTAGTATTATTTGCTAAGCAGAGGGTACTTTCTTTGAAAGTTATTATCAAAAATATTTACATAAAACAAACTTGTTTATCAATACTGCTGTGTTCACTTATTACCATCCCCAAATTACATGATAAATTTATAGCATAAACAGGGTTGTAAAATAGGTGAATAAATAACGATGGCAGCGAAGGATAAAAAAAAGCAAAGAAGCAAGTGACACAAATATGAAACGAGCAGGATGTATAACAAGAATGTAATAAAATGAAGCAAAATTGAATGAATGCTGCAAAACAGCAGGCGATTGGTGCAAGATGATTGACAAGAAAAAATGAGGTATGAATGTCATTAAAGTGTATACAGGTCAGAACAGTGATTAAAGACTTATTCATAAGTCAGGGGATTTCACTGGATAACCAGTGGGACAAATTACACACCAAATTTGTTGGCTGCAGAGAATTCTTTGCTGTTCGATCATGCTCCATACCTCTGCTACCAAAGACTTCTGTACTTCTAAAGCCAGCATCCATCTCCACAACGTACATACATGGTGTATTTAAAGATTTTTTTTGTCTTGTGGAGATTGTAGCAGGTGTTTACTGTGGCTTTTAATATCAATGCACCTAATTTCTCAAATAGAATTCTGTAGTTGACAAAAGTGGAATATATGCTTGGCTAGGACGTTTATATGTATTACTAGTTTACTGACAACATTTTGGTACATAAAAAAAATTGTTGACAGGTATTGTCCATCCTTGACTTGGCTCCTTATTCTGAATTGATTTAGCACATAAGTCTATGAAGCATGAGTTTCGTACTACATGATTCAATGGAAAACAACATGACCTGATGTTACGTCCATCTGAGGTTTCAAATTATGTCTGTTATCAATTCCATGAATACCCACAAAGTATAATTTTTTTATTCGTTCATGGGATGTGGGCGTCGCTGGCGAGGCCAGCATTTATTGCCCATCCCTAATTGCCCTTGAGAAGGTGGTGGTGAGCCGCCTTCTTGAACCGCTGCAGTCCATATAGTGAAGGTTCTCCCACAATGCTGTTAGGTAGAGAGTTCCAGAATTTTGACCCAGCGACGATGGAGGAACGGTGATATATTTCCAAGTCGGGATGGTGTGTGACTTGGAGGGGAACGTGCAGGTGGTGTTATTCCCACGTGTCTGCTGCCCTTGTCCTTCTAGGTGGTAGAGGTCGCGGGTTTGGGAGGTGCTGTCGAAGAAGCCTTGGCGAGTTGCTGCAGTGCATCCTGTGGATGGTACACACTGCAGCCACGGTGCATCTGTGGTGAAGGGAGTGAGTGTTTAGGGTGGTGGATGGGGTGTTAATCAAGCGGGCTGCTTTGTCATGGGTGATGTCAAGCTTCTCGAGTGTTGTTGGAGCTGCACTCATCCAGGCAAGTGGAGAGTATTCCATCACACTCCTGACTTGTGCCTTGTAGATGGTGGAAAGGCTTTGGGGAGTCAGGAGGTGAGTCACTCGCCACAGAATACCCAGCCTCTGACCTGCTCTTGTAGCCACAGTATTTATACGGCTGGTCCAGTTAAGTTTCTGGTCAATGGTGACCCCCAGGATGTTGATGGTGGGGGATTCAGCAATGGTAATGCCGTTAAATGTCAAGGGGAGGTGGTTAGACTCTCTCTTGTTGGAGATGGTCATTGCCTGGCACTTGTCTGGCGTAATGTTACTTGCCACTTATGAGCCCAAGCCTGGATGTTGCCCAGGTCTTGCTGCATTATCTGAGGGGTTGCGAATGGAACTGAACACTGTGCAATCATAGAGTCATAGAGTTATACAGCACGGATAGAGGCCCTTCGGCCCATCGTGTCCGCGCCGGCCATCAGCCCTGTCTACTCTAATCATCAGTGAACATCCCCATTTCTGACCTTATGATGGAGGGAAGGTCATTGATGAAACAGTTGAAGATGGTTGGGCCTAGGACACTGCCCTGAGGAACTCCTGCAGCAATGTCTTAGGGCTGAGATGATTGGCCTCCAGCAACCACAACATCTTCCTTTGTGCTAGGTATAACTCCAGCCACTGGAGAGTTTACCCCCTGATTCCCATTGACTTCAATTTTACTAGGGCTCCTTGGTGCCACACTCGGTCAAATGCTGCCTTGATGTCAAGGGCAGTCACTCTCACCTCACCTCTGGAATTCAGCTCTTTTGTCCATGTTTGGACCAAGGCTGTTAGATTGAGAGTACACGGATGTGGCAGTAATTGGCCGGATTGGATTTGTCCTGCTTTTTGTGGACAGGACATAACTGGGCAATTTCCCATATTGTCGGGTAGATGCCAGTGTTGTAGCTGTACTCGAACAGTTTGGCTAGAGGCGCAGCTAGTTCTGGAGCACAAGTCTTCAGCACTACAGCCGGGATGTTGTTGGGGCCCATAGCCTTTGTTGTGTCCAGTGCACTCAGCCATTTCTTGATATCACGTGGAGTGATTCGAATTGGCTGAAGGCCGGCTTCTGTGATGGTGGGGATATCAGGGGAAGGCCGAGATGGATCATCCACTCAGCACTTCTGACTGACGTGCTGGACTCTGCCATCATTAAGGATGGGAATGTTCACGGAGCCTTCTCCTCCTGTTAATTGTTTAATTGTCCACCACCATTCACGGCTGGATGTGGCAGGACTGCAGAGCTTTGATCTGATATGTTGGTTGTGGAATTGCTTAGCTCTGTCTATAGCATGTGGCTTCCGCTGTTTAGCATGCATGTTGTAGCTTCACATCTCATTTTTAAGCATACCTGGTGCTGCTCCTGGTATGCTCTTCTACACTCCTCATTGAACCAGGGTTGATCCCCTGGCTTGTAGGTAATGGTAGAGTGAGGAATATGCCGGGCCATGAGGTTACAGATTGTACTGGTGTACAATTCTGCTGCTGCTATTGGCCCACAGTGCCTCATGGATGCCCAGTTTTGAGCTGCTTGATCTGTTCTGAATCTATCCCATTTAGCACAGTGGTAGTGCCACACAACACGTTGGATGGTGTCCTCATTGTGAGGATGAAACTTCGCCTCCACAAGGACTCCTACCAATACTGCCATGGACAGATGCATTTGCAACAGGTAGATTGGTGAGGACGAGGTCAAGTAGGTTTTTCCCTCGTATTGTTTCGCTCACCACCTGCCACAGCCCCAGTCTGGCAGTTATGTCCTTCAGGACTCGGTCAGTAGTGGTGCTACCGAGCCACTCGATGATGGACATTGAAGTCCCCCACCCAGAGTACATTCAGTGCCCTTGCTACCCTCAATGCTTCCTCCAAGTGGTGCTCAACATGGAGGAGGACTGATTCATCAGCTGAGAGAGGGCAGTAGGTGGTAATCAGCAGAAGGTTTCCTTGCCCATGTTTGACCAGAGTCAATGTTGAGGACTCCCATGGCCACTCCCACCTGACTGTATAGCACAGTACCACCACCTCTGGTGGGTATGTCCTGTCCCACCGGCAGAATCAACCACATTGCTGTTGGTCTGGAGTCACATATCGGCCAGACCAGGTAAGGACGGCAGGTTTCCTTCCTAAAGGTCATTAGTGAACCAGATGGGTTTTTACGACAGTTTCATGGCCACCATTACTGATAATAGCTTTTTTTAAATTCCAGATTTTATTTAATTAATTGAATTTAAATTCCCCAGCTGGGATTTGAACTAATGACTCCAGGCCTCTAGATTATTAGTCCAGTAAGATAACCACTATGCTACCGTACCCAGTATTGATCCCATGGTGGTAAAGAAGATCAGTGAGTTCTCTCTTTGTCCTGGCAAGCACTCCTCCCTCAAGCAACACGACCAACTCATCATTCATCTCATTGCTGTTTCTGGTACCTTACAGTATACAAAATGGATGCACGTTTGCCTACATAACAATGCTGAATATATTACAAAATAATGAATTGCAAGTGAATTGCTTTGGGATGTCCTGAGTGATGGTGTATGGCAATATATAAATGCAAGTTCATTCTTTCAGTTGGTCGGTAGCACAGCCATAGGTGTTCCTCTGTTATATGGGTAAGAATTAATACTCGACTCAACCTGCCCTCAGACAGCTTTTAAGATTGAACACCCTGCAAGCATTGTCAGAGACGGTGCACCTCCAACAATGCCTGAGGGATTTACATAACTGCAGTCCATCATGGAGTGTTTGTGGCCAATTCAACGAAGCCCCAGAGGACTGAAGAATGAATTCCAGACACAATTTCTGTCATGACTGCTGTGACAAAGGCTATGGGCACCTTGGGCTCTAACTTGCAGGGGTCCGTTGCTGCTGGATTTAACAGGCTGGAGCTTTACACTCATCAGTGAAACATTTTGGTCTTCTGTCATCCTGCAGGAGTGCCCAACATCTGGATCACTGTTGGAGAAGGGACAGGGGAGGCAGCTTCCTTACAAGATTACTTCACATCTGTCCAACTCAGGATCTCCCCTCAAGGATTGAAGAAGTGCCAGTTAGTGGGTCGGCACTGGCAGCCACTGCCTTCTTGGATGTAAGTGGAGCTGTTTCAAACCATCTCATGACCCTGCACCAGGTATAACATCACCCCTATCATTGAGGTTCACACTGAACAGCAGCAGGCTGTGTCCACACTTGATCTTTCTCTCACGGAGCTCTTGGATGTAACACTAGGCAGGAGAATCATACCTTTTAGAGTCACTAAGGGGAAACATGGTGGTAGCCATATAAACATCATGTTATACATTTTGAGAATTTTCTCTTTGTGTGGATAGTTTTTTGTTAGGAAGAAATTAGGTCGAGCCATGTCAAGATATCAATTGATAGAAGCAAAGAAATGAGTTGCATTTATATAGTGCCTTTAGTGGCCTCAGAATGTCCCAAAGTATTTCACAGTCAATGAAGTATAGCCACTGTTGTAATGTAAGGAATCGCAGCAGCCAATTTGCATATAGGAAGGTCCACAAACAATAATGAGATAAATGACCAGATAATTTATTTTTTAGTGATGTTAGGTGAGGGATAAATGTTGGCCAGAACATTTGGAGAACACCCTGCTCTTCAAATAATGCAGTGTAATTTTTTACATCCAACTGTGAGGACAGACAGAGCCTCGGTTTAGTGTCTCACCCAAAAGACAGAACCTCTAGCAGTAAAGCACTCTCTCAGTACGGCACTGAAGTGTCAGCCTAGATTATGTGTTCAAGTCTCTGGAATGGGGCTTGAACCCATAAATTTCTGACTCAGAACAGGAATGTTACCGCCGAAACAAGGCTGGCACTTTGATGTTTGGATGGTGTAGGTTGTAATTAAGGTTCAGTGGATGGAAATGTATAGCATGTTGTTTTGGGGAGCACTGTGTGGTATGATGTTTCATTCAACTACAATACTTGTACAGAACCTGGACCTGGGAATTACTGGAAGCAGTTATCAATAAGTGTTTGCTGCACCAATCGTTCTGGCTGCATTTTTGCTTTGTCCACTTCCTCCTTCTCATCTTTCTCCACCTCCTCTGCTGCTGCTGCATCATAGACCTGTTCCTTGTCCTGCTGTATGCTTAATTTTTTTTGTATTGTAAAGTTATGCAGCGTGCATCAGATTATGATTATATTGGATAGTTTGCTAGTTACAGAAGAACAAGCACCTAAGCAGTCCATACAGAAGAATGTTCACCTTAGTATTTCAGTGGTGTGCTGTACAATAATTCTGGTTGAGGCATGAAACCCACTGTATTTGCAGTCTGCTCTGGTTCAAGGGTTTCTCAGTGGGGGTCATCAGCCATGGCTGCTGTTGATACTCTGAGTCTCCCATCAGTAATCCATTCAGTCTAAGTCTTCAAATAATATGGGGATGGTGGACTGCTGCATAATGAAAGCATCGTGGACGTTTCCTGAATAACAAGCACGTACTTACATTATGATGTTCTTGTGGTGAGGCACCACCTGAAAATTAATTGAACAGAAACCCTTTCTCTTCATGTAAACCATGAAGCTGATGTGAGGAACCCTGATGGCCACATGAGAGCATCTATCACTCTTTATGCCAACCCTGTCTCTTGGTGAAACTTTTAGGACATAGAGAGGAAGGATCATCTCTTTGATTTCTCCTTTCCACAGGGAAAGTGATGAAGGTGTTGCCATTTTCAAATATTGTGTCACTTATTTGATGCATCCATGGACTTCGTAGTGGCTGATCTGGCAGGTATTACCTGTGGTGGCCTGGAAGGATCTGGTAGCTTAAAAGCATAATACTGTGGTAACCTTCACAACTATGGGATGAGCCAAACCTGTGGGAGAAGTTATCTGCAGATGAGCCTCCAACTGAGTAGTTGGCACTGCTCAGTGGCAACATCTCCAGTGAAGCTGAGGTGGTGGAGACAGGTCTCCTCTGACATGCCTTGGTAGAAGCAGTGGGGTCTATAAATGTGGGCTATGGGGTGTGAGCAGAGATGGATGTAACACCTCAGGTATTAACACACCTGGATTTGGTATCTTCTTATCTAAGTTGTAGAGTACCATGGGAACCTTCAAAAGGATTCCCGTCCTCAGCACTGCTTGCTGCAAGCTACAACAATGGGCCAAATGCTCATGAATAAAAAAGTTCTTATGCAGAAATTGCACCTAACATGACACACAAAATTATTGGTGGCAGCAATTGTTTGTGGCAAAAGAGAATGACCCCAAAAATCCTCGGGATTCCGTTGTGGGAGTTATGTTCTCTCCAGCACTGAAACTGACATAGTTTGAAGGGTCAGTGAGCTAGCACCTAATTTACACGGAACAAGCAGGCACATCCACCACTGAAAGTGCATCACTGCTGCCTGCCTGCCCCATGCAGCCAGAAAATCTGGCACCTGCCCACCATTGGGGAGGTATTGCCCAGGACACCCCAGATCCCAATCATGACCCCCGAAGCCCCCTGTGAAAGGTGGTCAGACCAGATATATTTTCTTTTAAAATTCGCTGCCCGAATTGGTGGTAGAGGCAGGGACCCTCAACTCTTTTAAAAAGTACCTGGACCTGCACCTAAAGTGCTGTAAGCTGCAGGGCTACAGACCGGGTGCTGGAAGGTGGGATTAGAATGGGCACCTGGTTGTTCTTCGAGCCGGCGCAGACATGATGGGCCGAATGGCCCCCTTCTGTGCTGTATCTTTTCTATGGTTCTATGGTATCCTTTCTTTGGTGGTCCAGGCCCACTTGACTGTCTTGGACCTGCGTCCCCACCTCCCCTCCCCCCACTCTACCGACGAGAACCTCTTGTATCCATCTCATGCCTCATCTCACTGTTCATATTGTCCTGCAGTACTGTGCTGGGCCCTGAATGAGCTAAGGAAGTGGGAGCACCCATGTAGGGAGTTCCTGCCCCAGTTTTGCCCAATATGACATTCGCCTTGTAAGCAGCAGGTTCCGCCCCTTGTTAGGCATGCCAGAAAATTCCAGAAATGGTAGAGACCCAGCGTAACTGGATCCCTGCCTTATATTGGTGGGTTTTAATAGTCTCCCGTTACAGAAACTTTGCTTCAAGAAAACAACTTTAACAGATTAGGCCAATGAATTAGTCCCATGTCCATTTTGTACGGATGAAGTGAGTGTCATGGGAAGAGAACACCACCCTCCATAAACCTGAGCTCACCCAAAACTCTACTGCCTGTATCCTAACTCGCACCAAGTCCTGTTCAACCATCATCCCTGTGCTCGCTGACCTACATTGGCTCCAGGTCCGGGAACGCCTCGATTTTAAAATCCCCATGCTTGTTTTCAAATCCCTCCATGGCCTCGCCCCTCCCTATCTCTGTAACCTCCTCCTGCCCTACAACCCTCCGAGATCTCTGCACTCCTCCAATTCTTGCCTCTTGCGCATCCCCGATTTTATTCGTTCCACCATTGGTGGCCGTGCCTTCAGCAGCTTAGGCCCTAAGCTCTCAAATTCCCTCCCTAAACCTCTTTGCCTCTCTACCTCTCTCTCCTCCTTTAAGACGCTCCTTAAAACCTACCTCTTTGACCAAGCTTCTGGTGACCTGTCCTAATACCTCCTTATGCAGCTCGGTGTCAAATTTAGTTTGATCACGCTCCTGTGAAGCACCTTGGGGTGTTTTTCTACGTTAAAGGCGCTATATCAATGCAAGTTGTTGTAGTTGTTGTTGTGGGACCTAATTAATCAAAATAATGGAGGTTCAATTGGGATGTGTATAAGCTGCTTTTTAAGTGCTACATGAACACCTAAGACTCGAAAATTGGATCCTAGATGCGCGCACACATTTCCGACGGGAAATGCGCAGGACGCCATCTTGGTAAAAGGTTTTGCGCACGGGCACCTAACGATCGCCGGCAGCATGCAGAGTAGGGAGATTATGACACAAATCAGTGTACAATGCTGGTTTGAAGGCACTGCTGCTATTTTCGAACACCACACTCCAGCCAATGCCCTGTTTTAACCTCGCACAGCTGAACACGATGTTAAACGACAAGAAGGACCTCCCACCAGCACTATTTAATGGGATCATGAAGTACTTACAGGTTAGTTGCTGGATTCTTTCTTTTGGCTGCTGGTGCAATGGTACACGGTTTGGAGGTTTCTTTTACTTGGCTAGTCTTGCATTATTTTTAGTGGCCTGGTTGGTCATGCATTATTTTTAGTGTCATTTAAAATATTTTGCTGAGAAAAGTTGCTTCCAGACATAGGTGGCCTGGTAGGACTTCCTCTGGGAATTGAACATGGCTGGGAGAATGAAGAGAGGCCACACAGAGCAGGACAAGCTGCTAGAAGAGGGAGGAGGAGGAGCAGGGCACTTAGCAGAAGTATCCAAGGAGAGTCTTCAGGGACCAATTCTTTTACCTCAACTTCAGCAACAACCAGTGCACCAGAAGTCTTCGGTTCACAAAAGAAGTTGTGACTGAAATTTGTCAACTGCTGCAGCCACAACTGCAGTCTCAAAGCAGGGCAAGGACAACATTGCCCGTGACTGTCAAGGTGACTGTGGCTCTTAATTTTTATGCCTCTGGCTCCTTTCAGGATGCTACTGGAGATAAACGCAACATCTCGCAGTTTGCAGTGTACTGCAATATAAGGGAGGTCACTGAGGCTCTCTATACAATGAGAAACACATACATTTCATTCCCTCTTGCCAGAGATGAGCAGGAGGAATGAGCACAAGGTTTTCTTCACATTGCAGGCTTCCCCACGTTGCAGGGGACCATTGACTGCACGCATAATACCTTGCTTGCTACTTATCTAAAGTCAGACATTTTCATGAACAGAAAGGGATTCTACTCCCTCAACGTGTAGCTGATGTGCGACCACAGGCAGCACAACATGCAGGTCATTGCCTGCTACCTGGTAGCAATCATGATTCGTCTCCGGTCTGGAATGCACAGAAGGCAGCCATGCTGCCACAAGGAACATCATTGAGCACGCCATAGGTGTCCTCAAGCAATGCTTCTGCTGCCTGGACCCTCTGGAGGAGCCCTGTGATAGTATGATGCATACTGCACAACCTCGCTACTATGAGGGAACAGCCCTTGCCACTGCCTATCAGGTGAGAACACGAGAAGCAGAAGCAAGATGAGGAAGGGAGGAGGAGGAAGTGTAAGAAGAAGTGGAGGAAGAGGAAGAGAGGCTGTCTGCCAGGGCTCTGCATGATCAGATTATTAATGAGCGATATCAGTAATCTCAGCTACACCTCTCCATTCACCAACAGTCCCACACTCCTTACCTCTCTTCTCTGACATGACCATCAAATCGTCCTCCTTATGATTACACATTGGCTCACCGCAGAAATAAAAACAACCAGCAAATGCAAATTTAAATCCACATTTACAAATTAACTCATGAAATAATGCATACAAAATGAGACTATTCACCCTTGTGCATTTCCTTAGTGCCTGTCTTTCGTGTGCCTTTAACTTTCCTTGTGCTCCTATGAGGTGCATCCCCAGTGGCTGGGGCATGGGTGCTGGAAGGTTGCTGACCTTCAATTGAGGAGAGTGCAGATCACCTTGGAGGACGACCTCCAGCGGCTTTGGGCCTAGCTTCAGACTGCACCATCTCAGTGGGCTGCAGCAGTCTGGGGGCTGGCTGGCTGACAGGCAACAACAATGGCACTGGCGGAGTGGCAGGAATGGGAGCAAGAATGCTGTCATCCTGAGAGAGGACAGCAGGTTCATCTTCCATGGTACCACGGCCACTCTCACGGGTTGGTGCCTCAGCAATCCCGGTGATCCATTGGAGAACAGATTGCCGGACTGTTGTGATGCCCTGGAAGCCCCTTTCAACAGTGGTACCCAGAGCCACGATAGCACTAATATCAATTAGTGTTAATTGTATTCAGGTGGTGTGTATCGACTGGGGACTCTCTTGTATTCATTTATGGGACAGCTTATCTAGGGTGTGGTGGGTGTAATGTGGAGCTCTGTGAATAAAGGCTTAGAAGTAACTGAAGACCAGGCTCTAGTATTCTATCCTTCACCACTGGGTTATCCAATTTGTAACACCAAGCTCTGTGCAAAGCCCTGTGCCTAATTGGAGCGCTCTCTATGCTCCTTGACATTGTGCGCAGATTTTCTGGCAGGCTTTCCAGTGCCCCAAGCATCTGGTGGTGTACGCCCATCAGCCGCCTTCTGTCGCCTGGCCCATCGAAGTCCTCATCTGAATCCTCTGCAGCAGAACGAGTGTGTGACCTTCCCCTCCGGCGAGCTGGCACCTATGGTATCCTTTGTGTCCGGTGTCTCACCACGTGTAGATCCCTCCTCTATCCTAGCCTCTAAAGTATGTGCAGTATCAGTCTCTGAGCTGGCTGTGACTGTTAAATCAAATGATAGTACCTCTTCATCATCACTGTCTTCTTCCTCTTCCTCCTCTGACTGGGAAGGTTCCAGTTCTTGGGTATCTGAAATGACAATGGGACAAGGGTTGGGTCACGGTGAGGGGAGAGAAGAAAGTAAAAGGTGCGTGCTCACACCATCTGCAGCACGTGAGTCAGAAAAGATTGTGGGATGAGGGAGAAGTGAGAAGAGAGAAGGAGGATTAGGTATGCAGGGACCCTCATCATCGATCCCTCCAGCGCTGCTAGTGGCTGCCAAAGATACCCCTTCCCATGATGGCCAGCACTGCCTCCTCCATGGGAGTTAAAACGTGTAGGCGTGCTTGTCCTTCTCCAGATCTTTGTTGCTGCCTCTTATGTGCCACCTTCTCCTGCAAGAAAGAGGGAATTGTGTCATTGAGTGTCCTGCAAGGTGTTTAGGTGATGGAGCTGTCATGGTTGAATAGCTGTCAGTGTATGTGAGTTGTGGGTGTGAGGCTTGCAACAGTGCTAAGTGTGTGAGGGTGAGGTAAAGCATATGAATTGAAGGGCTGAGTATTGATTGATAAAAATTATTGGTAGGAGGGTGATGGGGGTGTAATGAATTGAGCAGTGGATGAGGCTAATGGTGCAGTTGGTGGGATATGCCACTTGAAGATTGAACTCACTCACTTACCTTGACAACTTGTGTTAAATCATTGAACTTCTTCCTGCAATGCATCCATGTTCTTGCAGCTATGCTCCTGGCATTGACCTCCGCCACTACTTCCTCCCACTGCCTCTTCAGCATATGTTTGGAGGGCCTCCTGCCCCTCCTCCCCAATGGATACAGGATGCCCCTCCTTCTCGTCACCTCTTGCACCAAGGCCTCCAGTGCATCATCAGCGAACCTTGGAGCACGCTTTCCCCCAGGTTCAGCCATTCTTTAAAGTATTAAAGCACTGAATCACTTCATGAAGGACTGCCAACACTTCTTGCAGCCACATCCCCTTTAAGAGGTGCAGGCTGCCTTTAAGCAGCATGAGCCACTCGCGATTTTGGGTCCCTTGCTGATGTGTGCAGCCAATCAACAGCTCAGATAGCGCTGGCTGCACGCAGCAATCATTTAAAACAGCAGGTATCACAAATTCAACATGCTGCCTGCATCATTATAAATGGGCACGGTTAATCATCGTGCTCGTTTTCCAGAGTTATTGAGTTTAACCCCCAACATGTTATAAAAATCTAGTGATAGCCACCAATGCAGCCTCTTTTGCCGATCATTTTTCTTCACCATGGCTGGGCAATTGGTCTCATGACAGATACCAGTGCAAAGTGGGCAGCGCAAATGCAATGCGCACCTAAAGATGAAGGTCCGAGGGTCATTGGAAATTGATCTCGGTCTTCTCAACATCAGCTAGCTGGGAGGTCGGTCTGCAGGAAGGTAGTGGGAGGGGAGGAGGAAGAAAAACGAGAGTATGGTGAGAGAAGGCCGACATCTGCCTGCACTTTGCGGTGGAGCCAAGAGGAGCTCCTCCTGATTCCACAGTGAGGTATGCAAAAAACGAAAAACTTACCTGTTCTTTGGTGGCCTCTAGGTGTCCCTTTAAGGACCATTGCTTATGCTGCTATAGGCACAGAAACACTAGACAGAGCCTGTGCAGCGCATGCTCAACCCAGTTTTCACTATAATTAGCATTGGGGAGATAAAACAGGCGTTAGGTCCCTGAATAGTATATTCAAGCGGCCTAACACCTGTTTTAGCTGGACACCATGGGTGCCATGGGATATCTCAGGCAAGCATATACTTTCTTAGGTTAGGAGTCCAAAACTGTACACAGTACTCCAGGTGTGGTCTCACCAGAGCCCTATATAATTGCAGCAAGACCTCCAAACTTTTATACCCCAACTCCCTTGTAATAAAGGCTAACATACCATTTGCCTTCCTAATTGCTTGCTGTTAACGTTCTGTGATTTATGTACAAGGACATCCAAATCCCTCTGACTACCAACATTTCTTAGTCCCTCACCTTTTAAAAATATTCTGCCTTTCTATTCTTCCTACCAAAGTGGATAATTTGACATTTCCTCACATTATATTCCATCTGCCACCTTTTCGCCCACTCTCTTAACCTGTCTATATCCCTTTGTAGCCTCTTTGCATCCTCCTCACAGCTTACTTTCCCACCTAGCTTTGTATTGTTAGCAAACTTGGATACATTACACTCAGTCCCCTCATCTAAGTCATTGATATATATTGTAAACAGCTGAGGCACTGACCCTTGTGGCACCCCACTAGTTACAACCTGCCAACACGAAAATGACCCGTTTATTCCTACTCTCTGCTTTCTGTCTGTTAACCAATCCTCAATAATATATTACCTCCAATCCCATGAGCTCTAATCTTGTGACAACCTCTTGTATGGCACATTATCGAATGCCTTTGAAAATCCCAATATACTACATCCACTGGTTCCCCTTTATCTACCCTATTAGTTACACCCTCAAAAAACTCTAATAGATTTGTCAAACTTGATTTCCTTTTCATAAAACCGTGTTGACTCTGCCTAATCATATTATGATTTTCTAAGTGACCTATTACCACATCCTTAATAATAGATTCCAGCATTTTCCCTACTACTGATGTCAGGCTAACTAGCCTATAGTTCCCTGTTTTCTTTCTCCCTCCTTTCTTGAATAGCAGGGTTATATTTGCTACCTTCCAATCCACGGGGACTGTTCTAGAATCTATGGAATTCTGGAGATCATTGAATCATAGAATCACAGAAAGTTACGGCACAGAAGGGGGCCATTCGGCCCATTGTGTCCGTGCTGGCCGAAAAAGAGCTATCCAGCTTAATCCCACTTTCCAGCACTTGATCCGTAGCACTGTAGGTTACGGCACTTCAAGTGCACAGCTAATTACTTTTTAAATGAGTTGAGGGTTTCTGCCTCCACCACCCTTTCAGGCAGTGAGTTCCAGACCCCCACCACCCTCTGGGTGAAAAAATTTCTCCTCAGCTCCCGTTTAATTCTTCTACCAATTACTTTAAATCTATGCCCCCTGGTCACTGACACCTCTGCTAAGGGAAATAGGTCCTTCCTATCCACTCTATCTAGTCCCGTCATAATTTTATATACCTCAATTAAATCTCCCTCAGCCTCCTTTGTTCCAAAGAAAACAATCTCAGCCTACCCAATCTTTTCTCAAAGCTAAAATTCTCCAGTTCTGGCAACATCCTCGTAAATCTCCTTTGTACACTCTCTAGTGCAATCACATCTTTCCTGTAATGTGGTGACCAGAACTGTACACAGTACTCAAGCTGTGGCCTAACTAGTGTTTTATACAGTAACAGCATAACCATCCTGCTCTCATATTCTATGCCTCGGCTAAAAAAGGAAAGTATCCCGTATGCCTTTTTAAGCACCTTATCTACCTGTCCTGCTACCTTCAGGGATCTGTGGACATGCACTCCAAGGTCCCTTTGTTCCTTCACCTCTCAGTATCCTCCCATTTATTGTGTACTCCCTTGCCTTGGTTGCCCTCCCCAAATGCATTACCTCACACTTCTTTGGGCTGAATTCCATTTGCCACTTTTCTCCCCACTTGACCAGTCCATTGATACCTTCCTGCAGTCTACAGCTTTCCTCCTCACTATCAATGACACGGCTAATTTTTGTATCATCTGCAAACTTCTTGATCAAAACCAAAGCATCCACTATCTCTGCAGCCACCTCTTTTAAAACCCTAAGATGTAGCTCCAGGAGATTTGTTGGCTTTTAGTCCCATTAATTTCTCCAGTACTTTTTATTTACTAATCTTAATTACTTTAATTTCCTCACTCTCATTAGACCTTAGTTCCCTAATATTTCCGGTATGTTATTTGTGTCTTCTACTGTGAAGACAGAGACAAAATATTTGTTTAACGTTTCTGCCATTTCCTTATTCCACATTATAATTTCTCCTGTTTCTGCTTCTAATGGAGCCACATTTACTTTTGCTAATCTCTTCCTTTTTACATACTTGTAGAAGCTCTTATAATCTGGTTTTATATTTCTTGCTAATTTACTCTCATTTTTAACTTTCTCCCTCTTTATCAATTTCTTGGTCATCCTTTGCTGATTTCTAAAACCCTCCCAATCTTCAGGCTTCCTACTCTTTTTGGCAACATTATAAGCCTCTTATTTTAATCTAATACTATCCTTAACTTCTCTAGTTAGCCACGGTTGGATTACTTTTCCCGTGGAGTTTTTATTCCTCAAGGGAATGTATATTCGTTAAGAGTTATGAATTATTTCTTTACATGTTTACCATTGCTTATCTACCGTCATATCTTTTAATCTACTTTCCCAATCTACCTCGGTCAACTCGCCCCTCATACCTATGTAATTGGCTTTGTTTAAATTTAAAGCCCTAGTTTCAGACTTAACTACATCACTCTCAAACTCAGTTTGAAATTCTATCATATTATGATCAATCTCCCCCAGAGAATCCTTGGGCTCGATTTTCGGACGTCCGAGGTGGGTTCATGGCGGGGGGCGCTCCGAAAATCGGGGATTTCCGGGGCGGGTTTGGAGCCCAGCTCCAACCTCCCACTTCTGGGTTCCCCAGTGATGCGCTGACATGCGCGCGCATCCCCCGCATGCCGGACTCCCACCGGCAATTAAAGCCGATGGGATCCCACTTAAACCAATTAATTAGATAGTTCAATTTTTATTTACTAATCTTAATTATTTTAATTTCC
Source organism: Heptranchias perlo (assembly GCF_035084215.1). Classification (NCBI taxonomy): domain Eukaryota; kingdom Metazoa; phylum Chordata; class Chondrichthyes; order Hexanchiformes; family Hexanchidae; genus Heptranchias; species Heptranchias perlo. The sequence continues at coordinate 110,141,408 of NC_090327.1, forward strand.
TCACTCTCATTAGACCTTAGTTCTGGGGGAAACACTCCCAGTTGAAATGGACGTGATGCAGCCACCAGCCTGTGGCAGCTGCAAAGGTCCATTTGACAGGCGGGGGGGAGACCCTCACTCATTGCAGGAGGCCACTCTGTCACTTTGGATAAAGTTTGGCCTCCACCACCCTCCTCCTGACAATAAAATTCACAAACTTTCAATCTCAACCCCGGTGTCCAGACACATTTACCTACCTTGCGGACAGCCTCAGATGTACATCTTCCGGATGGGGGCCGTCATAGCTGCAGTCTTGACCTCCTTGGAGGACGAACAGCCTCACCAGCCACGCCGGCCACGCCGTCCACCTCTGACACGTGGAGCTCCACAACACGGTGCTGTGACACATCCACCTGTACTGCAGGAGGGAGGGACACTGCAGAGAGAGATGCGTTGCAGAGGGCACTACCCTTGCCACAGGGTCTACAGGCCGAGGCTCAGCTTCCTGGACCTCTCTGAGCAGCAGTGCACACGGAGGCTCAGAGTCACACGACATGTAGTCGTGGACATCTGCAGCCTCCTTCATGCTCCCGGCTGGCCCGAGCACCATCTTCTTACCTGTCGCTGTCAAAGTCACCACTGCCCTCAACAACTTCTCCTCCGCATCCTTCCAGGGTGCCACCAGGGACATTGCCGTCGTCTCTCAGTCGTCTGCGAGCCCCGCAAATACACCTACACCCACTCTGCAGTGACACAAAGGGTGGCATCGTTTGTGGGTCTTCATGGTGATCCTCAGGAAAGGGCATTATTGTACAAACCATACAAGATTTGCAAAGATGTGGCAGTAGTGGTGACAATATAATATGTAATGTGAGTTGATCAGAAATCAAATATAAGTAAAAACCATTACAAACCCTCAAACACCCTTGTGCATCCCCTTCATGCTCATGAGTCGTTTGCCTTACGCTTCCTATTACACATATGTGATGCATGTCCTGTGTTTGCAGCACAGGTAGTGGCAGGTTGGGTGAGGCTGACCGTGAAAGAGATGCATCAGAGGGTGAGTATGAGATAGAGTCATGGGATTGTATAAGGATTGGACTGAGTGGTAGTGGTGGGATGAGTACTGGTGAGGTGAGTAAGTGCAGGTAAGATGAGGATGAGCTTTGAGTGGGTGTGAGGAGTGATGTGATAGAGTAGTGTTGGCAGTGCAGAAGGAGATGTGGGGTGAGGGCGGTGATGTGGCAGACGGAGTGTAGGGGAATGAGTAAGTGTACTCACTTCGGCTGACCTACTTAGGTCATTGAAGCACCTCCTGCACTGTATGCAGGTGCGTGGTATGTTGGTGGTGCAGGTGACCTCCTCTGCCACCTCGAGCCAGGCCTTCATGGTGGCAGAGGCAGGCCACTTCCTCCTGTCCGCCGGGTGGACGATCTCCCTCCTCCTCCTCCTCCTCCTCACTCCATCCAGTAAGACCTGGAGTGAGGCATCATTAAACCTGGGAGCAGCCTTCCCCCTGGGATGCTCCATGCTGTAATTTTGCCTATTTTCTGCAGCATCAGTTAGTGGAGGACTGCCCCTTTAAATAGGGCTCCTCCAGCTGACAGCCTATGATGCGGGTGCGCAGTCCGCCCATTGCGCAGCTTTCCAGCGCGAAACCCGGAAGCCAAGGTAAGTGGATTCAATTAGGCTGCGATCGCGTGGGGAACCCACCGATTTTAATGGTCGACCGCCTGCTGGCAACCCGCCTTCCTCCTCATATCGATCCCCTTAACTATAAGATTAGTTATTAACCCTGTCTCATTGCACAATACTAGATACTAGAAGTATGTAAAAAGAAAATGATTAGTGATTAGTAAGTCCCTTACAGTCAGAAACGAGAGAATTTATAATGGGGAACAGGGAAATGTCAGAGCAATTCTGTCTTCACGGAAGATGACACAAATAACTTCCCAGAAATGCTAGGGAACCAAGGGACTAATGAGAAGGAGGAATTAAAGGAAATTAGTATTCGTAAAAAAATAGTGCTGGAGAAATTAATGGGACTGAAAGCCGATAAATCCCCAGGACCTGATAATCTGCATCCCAGAGTACTAAAAGAGGTAGCCATGGAAATAATGGATGCATTAGTTGTCATCTTCCAAAATTCTATATATTATGGAACAGTTCCTGCAGATTGGAGGGTGGCAAATGTAACCTCACTATTTAAAAAAAGGAGGGAGAGAGAAAACAGGGAACTACAGACCGGTTGGCCTAACATCAGAAGTAGAGAATATGCTAGAGTCTTTCATAAAGGATATGATAACAGGACACTTAGAAAATATCAATGGGATTAGACAAAGTCAACATGGATTTATGAAAGAGAAATCGTGTTTAACAAACCTACTGGAGTTTTTTGAGGATATAACTGATAGAATAGATAAGGGAGAACCAGTGGGTGTGGTTTATTTGAATTTTCAGAAGGCCTTTGATAAAGTCCCACATAAGAGGTTAGTGTGCAAAATTAAAGCACATGGGATTAGGGGTAATAAACTAGCATGGATTGAAAATTGGTTAACAGACAGGAAACAGAGAGTAGGAATAAATGGGTCTTTTTCGGGGTGGCAGGCAGTGACTAGTGGGGTACCGCAGGGATCAGTGCTTGGGCCCCAGCTATTCACAATATAGATCAATGATTTGGATGAGGGAACCAAATGTAATATTTCCAAGTTTGCTGATGACACAAAACTATGTGGGATCATGAGTTGTGAGGAGGATGCAAAGAGGCTTCAAGGTGATTTAGACAAGTTGAGTGAGTGGGCAAATACATGGCAGATGCAGTATAATGTGGATAAATGTGAAGTTATCCACTTCGGAAGGAAAAACAGAAAGGCAGAGTATTATTTAAATGATGATAGATTGGGGAATGTTGATGAACAAAGGGACCTGGGTGTCCTTGTACACCAGTCACTGAAAGCAAATATGCAGGTGCAGCAAGCGGTTAGGAAGGCAAATGTTATGTTGGCCTTCATTGCAAGAGGATTTAAATGTAGGAGCAAAGATGTCTTAGTACAGTTATACAGGGCCTTGGTGAGACCACACGTGGAATATTGTGTGCAGTTTTGGTCTCCTTACCTAAGAAAGGATATACTTGCCATAGAGGGAGTGCAGCGAAGGTTCACCAGACTGATTCCTGGGATGGCAGGCCTGTCATATGAGGAGAGATTTGGTCGACTCGGCCTGTATTCACTCGAGTTTAGAAGAATGAGAGGGGATCTCATTGAAATATATAAAATTCTGACAGGGAGGATGTTTCCCCTGGCTGAGGGTGGGGGGGGGGGGGGATCCAGAACGAGGGGTCACAGTCTCAGGATATGGGGTAGGACATTTAGGACTAAGATGAGGAGAAATTTCTTCACTCAGAGGTTGGTGAACCTGTGGAATTTTCTACCACAGAAGGCTGTGAAGGCCAAGTCACTGAATATATTTAAGAAGGGTCGAGATAGATTTCTAGACACAAAAGGCATCAAGGGATATGTGGAGAGAGCAGGAATATGGTATTGAGATAGAGGATCAACCATGATCATATTGAATGGCGGAGCAGGCTTGAAGGGCCGAATGGCCTACTCCTGCTCCTATTTTCTATGTCTATGTCTACCTATCTAAAACAGCCTGTTCCCTAGTTGATTCCTCAACATATTGTTCTCGAAAAACTGTCTCGAATGCATTCCATGAACTTGTCTTCCAAACTACTTTTGCCAATTTAGTTTGCACAGTCTATATGAAGATTAAAGTCCCCCACGATTATTGCATTACCCTTGTTACATGCTCCTCTAATTTCCTGATTGTTCAACACCATAACTACTGTTAGGGGGCCTGTAAACTACTTCCACCAGTGTTTTCTGACCCTTGTTATTTCTTAACTCCACCCGTACTGATTCTACTTCCTGATTTTCTGAGCTAAGATTCTTTCTCACTACTGTCCTTATCACATCCTTTATTATCCGGGCTACCCTCGGCCCCACAACCCCCAGCCCTCCTTTTCCATTTTGCTTATCTTTTCTAAAAGAATATTTAGTTCCTAACCTTGGTCACCCTGCAACCACGTCTCAATAAAGGCTACTAGATCAAACCCATTTATCTCTATTTGTGCCATTAATTCATTTATCTTGTTACGAGTACTTTGTGCATTCAGATATAGCGCCTTTAATTTTAACTATTAACTATTTTTCCCTTATGTGACCTTAGTCACTAATGCCCTATTACCTTTGTAAAACTCTCTGTCCCTTCCTGACACATTCTGCTAGTTGAGTCCTTTATACCCTAGTATCATAAAGTTGAAATGTGCTGTGTTACAAAGCTACAAGAAAAACTGAGTGGCACTAATGGCTGTGGTTAGCAGCAGTGATGAAAGATACAGACTCTAAGGGAGAATCTGAACAACACTACACTTTGTTTGATATATAAAAAAAGAAATGATTGTGAATTTGCCCAAAGCTGTAACACATTCCCTTGGTTTATGGCCTTATCTGAATCCCTCAAATATGTTAACTGTGTTGTCATCAATTTATTAGCTATGCAACAATCATAGAATCATAGAATCATAGAAGTTACAACATGGAAACAGGCCCTTCGGCCCAACATGTCCATGTCGCCCAGTTTATACCACTAAGCTAGTCCCAATTGCCTGCACTTGGCCCATATCCCTCTATACCCATCTTACCCATGTAACTGTCCAAATGCTTTTTAAAAGACAAAATTGTACCCGCCTCTACTACTGCCTCTGGCAGCTCGTTCCAGACACTCACCACCCTTTGAGTGAAAAAATTGCCCCTCTGGACCCTTTTGTATCTCTCCCCTCTCACCTTAAATCTATGCCCCCTCGTTATAGACTCCCCTACCTTTGGGAAAAGATTTTGACTATCGACCTTATCTATGCCCCTCATTATTTTATAGACTTCTATAAGATCACCCCTTAACCTCCTACTCTCCAGGGAAAAAAGTCCCAGTCTGTCTAACCTCTCCCTGTAAGTCAAACCATCAAGTCCCGGTAGCATCCTAGTAAATCTTTTCTGCACTCTTTCTAGTTTAATAATATCCTTTCTATAATAGGGTGACCAGAACTGTACACAGTACTCCAAGTGTGGCCTCACCAATGCCCTGTACAACTTCAACAAGACATCCCAACTCCTGCATTCAATGTTCTGACCAATGAAACCAAGCATGCCGAATGCCTTCTTCACCACCCTATCCACCTGTGACTCCACTTTCAAGGAGCTATGAATCTGTACTCCTAGATCTCTTTGTTCTATAACTCTCCCCAACGCCCTACCATTAACGGAGTAGGTCCTGGCCCGATTCGATCTACCAAAATGCATCACCTCACATTTATCTAAATTAAACTCCATCTGCCATTCATCGGCCCACTGGCCCAATTGATCAAGATCCCGTTGCAATCCTAGATAACCTTCTTCACTGTCCACAATGCCACCAATCTTGGTGTCATCTGCAAACTTACTAACCATGCCTCCTAAATTCTCATCCAAATCATTAATATAAATAACAAATAACAGCGGACCCAGCACCGATCCCTGAGGCACACCGCTGGACACAGGCATCCAGTTTGAAAAACAACCCTCGACAACCACCCTCTGTCTTCTGTCGTCAAGCCAATTTTGTATCCAATTGGCTACCTCACCTTGGATCCCATGAGATTTAACCTTATGTAACAACCTACCATGCGGTACCTTGTCAAATGCTTTGCTGAAGTCCATGTAGACCACGTCTACTGCACAGCCCTCATCTATCTTCTTGGTTACCCCTTCAAAAAACTCAATCAAATTCGTGAGACATGATTTTCCTCTCACAAAACCATGCTGACTGTTCCTAATTAGTCCCTGCCTCTCCAAATGCCTGTAGATCCTGTCCCTCAGAATACCCTCTAACAACTTACCCACTACAGATGTCAGGCTCACTGGTCTGTAGTTCCCAGGCTTTTCCCTGCCGCCCTTCTTAAACAAAGGCACAACATTTGCTACCCTCCAATCTTCAGGCACCTCACCTGTAGCGGTGGATGATTCAAATATCTCTGCTAGGGGACCCGCAATTTCCTCCCTAACCTCCCATAACGTCCTGGGATACATTTCATCAGGTCCCGGAGATTTATCTACCTTGATGCGCGTTAAGACTTCCAGCACCTCCCTCTCTGTAATATGTACACTCCTCAAGACATCACTATTTATTTCCCCAAGTTCCCTAACATCCATGCCTTTCTCAACCGTAAATACCGATGTGAAATATTCATTCAGGATCTCACCCATTTCTTGTGGTTCCGCACATAGATGACCTTGTTGATCCTTAAGAGGCCCTACTCTCTCCCTAGTTACCCTTTTGCCCTTTATGTATTTGTAGAAGCTCTTTGGATTCACCTTTGCCTGATCTGCCAAAGCAATCTCATATCCCCTTTTTGCCCTCCTGATTTCTCTCTTAACTCTACTCCTGCAATCTCTATACTCTTCAAGGGATCCACTTGATCCCAGCTGCCTATGCATGTCATATGCCTCCTTCTTCTTTTTGACTAGTGCCTCAATCTCCCGAGTCATCCAAGGTTCCCTACTTCTACCAGCCTTGCCCTTCACTTTATAAGGAATGTGCTTACCCTGAACCCTGGTTAACACACTTTTGAAAGCCTCCCACTTACCAGACGTCCCTTTGCCTGCCAACAGACTCTCCCAATCAACTTCTGAAAGTTCCTGTCTAATACCATCAAAATTGGCCTTTCCCCAATTTAGAATTTTAACTTTTGGGCCAGACCTATCCTTCTCCATAGCTATCTTAAAACTAATGGAATTATGATCACTTGTCCCAAAGTGATCCCTCACTAACACTTCTGTCACCTGTCCTTCCTTATTTCCCAAGAGGAGGTCAAGTTTTGCCCCCTCTCTAGTCGGGCCATCCACATACTGAATGAGAAATTCCTCCTGAATACACTCAACAAATTTCTCTCCATCCAAGCCCCTAATGCTATGGCTGTCCCAGTCAATGTTGGGAAAGTTAAAGTCCCCTACTATTACCACCCTATTTTTCTTGCAGCTGTCTGTAATCTCCTTACATATTTGCTCCTCAATTTCCCGTTGACTATTTGGGGGTCTGTAGTACAATCCTATCAAAGTGATCTCTCCCTTCTTATTTTTCAGTTCTACCCATATAGACTCAGTGGGCGAACCCTCGGATATATCCCCTCTCACTACTGCCGTGATGTTCTCCCTAATCAAGAACGCAACTCCCCCTCCTCTCTTACCTCCTGCTCTATCTTTCCTATAGCATCTGTACCCTGGAACATTGAGCTGCCAGTCCTGCCCCTCCCTTATCCATGTTTCAGTAATAGCTATAACATCCCAGTCCCGTGTACCCATCCATGCCCTGAGTTCATCTGCCTTGCCCATCAGACTTCTTGCATTGAAATAAATGCAGTTTAATCTAGACTTCCCTTGGTCTTTGCCCTGCTTTCTCAGACCATCTGTCCGGTCATGTTCTGTACACTCTCCCTTACTGCCTTTTGTTTCTGTCACCATTTTATTTCCCACTGACTTCCTGCATCGGTTCCCATCCCCCTGCCACATTAGTTTAAACCCTCCCCAACAGCACTGGCAAACACTCCCCCTAGGACATTGGTTCCAGTCCTGCCCAGATGCAGACCGTCCAATTTGTACTGGTCCCACCTCCCCCAGAACCGGTTCCAATGGCCCAGGAATTTGAATCCCTCCCTCTTGCACCATCTCTCAAGCCACGTATTCATCTTAGCTATCCTGTCATTCCTACTCTGACTTGCCCGTGGCACTGGTAGCAATCCTGAGATTACTACCTTTGAGGTCCTACTCTTTAGTTTAACTCCTAACTCCCTAAATTCAGCTTGTAGGACCTCATCCTGTTTTTTACCTATATCGTTGGTGCCTATATGCACCACGACAACTGGCTGTTCACCCTCCCCCTCCAGAATGTCCTGCAGCCGCTCCGAGACATCCTTGACCCTTGCACCAGGGAGGCAGCATACCATCCTGGAGTCTCGGTTGCGTCCGCAGAAACGCCTGTCTATTCCCCTTACAATCGAGTCCCCTATCACTATAGCTCTGCCACTCTTTTTCCTGCCCTCCTGTGCAGCAGAGACAGCCACGGTGCCATGAACCTGGCCACTGCCACCTTCCCCTGGTGAGCCATCTCCCCCAACAGTATCCAAAACGGTATACCTGTTTTGGAGGGAGATGACCGCAGGGGACCCCTGCACTGCCTTCCTACTCTTCCTCTGTCTGTTGGTCACCCATTCACTATCTCCCTCAGTAATTTTTATCTGTGGTGTGACCAACTCACTGAACGTGCTATCCACGACTTTCTCAGCATCGCGGATGCTCCAAAGTGAGTCCATCCGCAGCTCCAGAGCCGTCAAGCGGTCAAACAATAGCTGCAGCTGGACACACTTCCCGCAGGTGAAGGAATCAGGGATACAGGAAGGAGCCCTGAATTCCCACATCTCACAAGAGGAACATGACACGGCTCTGGGATCTCCTGCCATGACTTAACCCTTAAGTTAGCTTAACAACAACTGCAATGTCAAGAGATAAAAAAGGAAAGAAAAACGACTTACCACTCCCTTTAAGGAGTTTACTCCTTTAAATCGTTCTCAATTTAGAGAATGTTAACTACACTAGGGACCTTGATTCACTAAAAAATAAACGCTACTTCCTATAAGACCTGCAGACCTTCCCTTTCCTTTTACTTCAGTTACTGTCGATAAGTAGAAATACTCACCTGAACCTACTCACCAATCAGGTGCCTCCCCTGTGTCGCGTCCCGATCTGATTCCTGACGTCACTTCGAACTCCGTCACAGCTCCGCTCGGCTCGGCTCGGCTCCTCTCAGCGCTCTGAAATCCCGCCTTTTATCGGACGCTCCCTCCGCTCCGCTCCTCTCAGCTGTTCTCAGCGCTCTGAAATCCCGCCTTTTATCGGACGCTCCATCCGCTCCGCTCGGCTCCTCTCAGCTGTTCTCAGCGCTCTGAAATCCCGCCTTTTATCGGACGCTCCCTCCGCTCCGCTCGGCTCCTCTCAGCTGTTCTCAGCGCTCTGAAATCCCGCCTTTTATCGGACGCTCCCTCCGCTCCGCTCGGCTCCGCTCGGCTCCTCTCAGCGCTCTGAAATCCCGCCTTTTATCGGACGCTCCCTCCGCTCGGCTCGGCTCCTCTCAGCTGTTCTCAGCGCTCTGAAATCCCGCCTTTTATCGGACGCTCCCTCCGCTCCGCTCGGCTCCGCTCGGCTCCTCTCAGCGCTCTGAAATCCCGCCTTTTATCGGACGCTCCCTCCGCTCGGCTCGGCTCCTCTCAGCTGTTCTCAGCGCTCTGAAATCCCGCCTTTTATCGGACCCTCCCTCCGCTCGGCTCGGCTCCTCTCAACAATGTTTCAACTTACTGCTTTTCAATCCCTAATTAATTTCCTAGATTTTAATATACTCATTGTAAGAGAGCTAAGCAGCCTAATTGTGAAAAAAAGTTAAAACGTTTGTATCAAGCTCTCTGGAAATGGCTGCAAATGAAAAAGTAAAATCTGAATGTATTCTATGCATTAGAGCTCTGAGCATTAGAGCTGGAAAATAAAAAGTAACCAGTTTTAAGATTAGCACGGTGGCTAATTTACTCAAGTGGTTGAGCTTTAGTTCAAGTGTCAACTCAATGACCTTCAGATTAGCAGTTTGGACAATTTCCCAACAAAAATGATTTTAAAAATAAACAAATTTCTTGGGGCAAATATGGTGCCATGAAAAACGTCACTCACAGTAATGTTGGGTTCACTGTGTGTGCATTTTCAGTGCGAATCAAATGGCTGCCTTTGCATTAAACTCTAGTTGAATCTTGAGCACGCAACCATTTTGCCAAGAAATGTGATGCTTGGGTCAGGAATTCTACACACTGCTTATTATAAAAACGAACCAAATTTGCAATTTTTGTTCCTCGGTCCATGTAATTACTTGTGTTGCAAATTAATCTAAATTTAAATACTTGATTCTAGAAAACATGATTCTTTGCAGTTGTTGGTGTGTGAAAATAACTGACATATATTGGTCTGATGATACTCAGTTTGCTGAGCACGGAACAAATGAATTATTCAGAAATGTTTTGCAGTTAGAAATGATGACTGAGTCCTGCAGTGGGTTTGCACCCCAAGTGTGGCGACCTTGAAAACTATCAAAAGATGTCTATCAGCTTCAAAAAAGCTAACACAGCCCCAAAATGCTAACAACTCAACAACACTCCTGATTTTAAGCATATATTACACAAGCTTTATAACTTCACTTGTATCAAAGCAAAAATTATACTTAAATGTGTGTAATCTTGAGATGGAAAATACAAACATTGAAGACAAAAATTGTTTGTGCCTCTCCAGCTGAGTCTGGGAGCATGCTATCTCGGATTATTTCAAAATTTTACATTAAAACTTATGCATTCTGGTTAATTTTAAGCACTTTTATTCTTCACAATTTAATCTAAAAAAAGATAAACAAAGTGACCCATCGATTTTCAGTAGATCCACCAGACCACTACTTCCCCAAACGTTACCTCATCAGTCGCCCTTCCACAGCCAACCCTCTTGCCCTATTCCACAGGGCCACTCTATTCTTTCCATGTACCATTCACTGAGATACTGCACCCCATGCAACTCTCAAAGAGACATTCTCTCTTCTTCCAAACCCTCCTAATTTATACTGGAATTCTTCTCTTTCTCCCTGCTTAATTCAATCTGGCACTATTTTCATCTTTCCACCCCTATTCAAACTGACACTCCTCTCCCTCTACTACCTCAATTCAAGTTGGCCATTTTCTTCCCCTCTGACCCAATTCAAGCTGGTACTCTTTCCCACCCCGCCATTCAAGCTAACACTATTCTCTACCCCATTCAAACTGCCATTCTTTCACCTTCCTCAGTTCAAGTTGTCACTCTTCTGCCCTACCAGGTAGTCCATTAACTCTCCTTCCTCCTCCATCTCAAAGTGCATATTCCCTCCTTTACCCCTCTTCCCTCCCACAAAGAACCAATTGCAGCTTGTGCTCCTTTCTCTCCTTCATCGTCCTTCCCTGTCCCCTTCCTTGTTGTTAATTTCTCACTTCCCTTTCCCCTTCATTACTATTCATTCCCCCTTCTCTCACTCCTTCATTCATTTCTATTCCCACTTCCCTTTCCCCTTCATTTCTCCTGTTCCCTTCCCATTCCCCTCAGCTCTGCTTCTATCTGACTTCTGCTGTTAATAAATATGATTCTAGTTGCAGGTGTAAGTGGTGGAGTGACTGAAAGATCCCATAGGTAACAAGAAAGCAAATATACCAAATTAATTCTTCTTTTCCTTGTTCATGGAGCAAGTGTCTCCAGCACAGAAGTTGAATTTCTGGAGAGTGGCTGCAGTAAGAAATTTCAGATAAGGCCATTACTGGTAAACTGAGGAAATTAAAGGAAGACAAAAAAAACCTGAGGCCCAGATGGATTTTATAAAAGGAAATGGCTGGCAAAGTCGGTCACATCTTTGACCCTTTCTTCAAGGAATTAATACCCAAGGATTACAAACTAGCCAATATAATGTCAAGTTTTAAAGAGGACCCAGGAAACTACAGGCCAGTGAGCTCAAATTCCACTGGGGGTAAAATATTTGAAGGTATCTTGAGAGATAATTAACCATCTAGATTGGTATGGTATGATCAGAAGGTCTCAGCATGGATTTATGGGAAGGAGATATTGCCAAACGAATTTAATAGAATTCTTTGAGAAATTGATGGGCCTTGTTGCCAATGCAAATTCTATAGATGTGATAGACTTTAATTTCAGCAAAACTTTTGATACAGTGCCGCACAAGCAATTAGCCCCTTAGGTATGAAAGCACAGAAAGGAGGCAAGTTTTTGAAATGGATTGAAAATTGGTTGAACCAGCGAAAACAAAGTATGGCTGTGAATGGGACTGCATCAACTTAGAAAGGGGTCACTAACAAGGTGCCACAAGGATCAGTGCTGGGGCTATTGCTGTTTACAATGTATCAAAATATTCTGGGGCTGGGAACAGAAACATTTTCAGATTACACTAAATTGGGGGAATGTTTCAACTAATAGGGAACAGGTAAAACATACACAAAGGGCCAGGGAAGGAGGCTAATGAGTGTCAAAAGGCACTTAATGTGGATAAGTGCAAGATAATGAGACTATTAAATGGCAGTAAACAGTGGGAATATCTGGTTCTAAATTGAAACGAACTGTGCAGTTTGTGGAAGTGGGTAAGGAAAACAAACCAGATTTTGTAATGTATAGGCCACGCCTGAAGGACTATGCACAGTTTTGGCCACCATACTGCAGCAAGGATATTAAGGCATTGGAGGTAGTGCAGAAAATGGCAACCAAAATGATACATATATTAAGGTTTCATTCACCACTCCTGTTCTCCCTCTCTTCAATTGCCACATTAGGACAACATTATTCCGTTTGATAATGTGAAGTATAAGTCACTTATGGTGTCTTGTGGATAGATTTAAATAGCAGCTCTTATGAATTTATTTTGCTGGTTCTCAGAAGCTATCTAAATTCAACTAACTGTACATGCACTGAGGTTGAACAGATCCCATCTGTATCTTGAGTTAATATACATCTGTTTTTATGTACTTTTTCACTGGCATATTCTCTTGGGTATGGTGACTTTCTATCTTACTTTGTGCTTGATCGATTGTTCTAAAAGCTGAATTCAAACATTGACTTGGGGAAAGAAAAGCCCTTCATGAAAATGATATCTGCAATTACTTAAATTATTTGCACCTGTGGACACATTGGCCCCGATATTTACGGGGAGGTGGGGAGGGTGTGGAGGAGTGTGGGAGCGTAGGGAAAACCAGACTAGGCCAAGGATTCGGAGGTCCTGCCGAATGTAATGGCAGGGGCTCACTATCCAAATTGACAGCCTAGCCAGCTGCCAGGCAGGAAAACCAGCGTTAGGAGGCCACAACCGGGGAGCCTTGGGGGTGGTCCCTGGCAAACTGAGGGGGAAGGGAGCAGGAAATCGGGGCTTGGGGGGAAGGATGCCACTGATCATGGGAGGGAGGAAGCTAGAGATCGGGGCTTGGAGGGAGATCGCCGATCGTGGCAGAGGGGAGAGAGAGTCCGCGATCAGCAGAGGAAAGGCCGAAGGCTTCCTTGAGGGGCCGGGGGGAGCACTCCTGCCCCTCCTGGTCTACAAGGAGTGCTAGAAAAGGCACTTACTTACCTTCTTGAACCGACAACTCCCACTCCCCTTTCACTGCCGGGTTTCTCGAGCCCTGAGAAATCCGCGTTGCAACTGTTAAATTTAAATCAGGCTCCCAATTGCACTGTGGGAGCCTAATTTAAGTATGTTAATGAAGTGTCCCACCTCTCGAGGGTAGGACGCCCGCACAACACGAAACCTGCCGTCGTATAAACGGCAACAGGCGCGTACGCGGCAGCTTGGCGACGCGTTCCCCGTTTTAAAATTTTTAACCACCGACCCTTCCCGATCCTCTCCCACCCGTCGTGAGGGGGGGGTTAATTTTGAGGCCATTAGGTTGCTAGTTGGGGTGATTCTACTTAGTAAAGATTTGCTGACACTAGTGCACAGTCTTTAAACAATTTTTTTAAGTTTTAAGAAGATATAAGTATATGTATATTTGTATAATTTATAACGATTCAAGGCAGCCCTGAAAACTCTATAGTAAGAAAACATTGTTAGCATTCCAATATTGCATAATACATTCCAAAGCCTTCTAAATGATTTTTAAAGTACCTCTGAATTTTAATTTTCCTTGTTTCTACCTGCATCTACCTACAAACTCAATTTAATCAACATTTTAATAAATCTTTTTCTTTCACTTCAAATAATCCAAGGCACAAATAATTTAAGCAACTGCAGATCTTATTTTGATGAAGGACTTTCCTTTTTCAAATAATCAAAAAGAATTTCAAAACTCATTTGACCTCCTACTTGTTATCAACAGTGCATTTGTTTTTCCTTACCTTCCTCCAAAACAGTGATTATCCGTACTGTTCTGTTCAACACTGTAGCCTGGAAATTATGTTTGTGATATCAACATATAAATGATTAATCTGTTGCTATGACACTATATCTGCTATTTTAATACAGGTGTCAGCCTATTCTTTTTAAAGATCTAAAAGCTTTCAGAGTTTTTTTGCTGTTGAACATTATTTGCTCGTCCTCCAATTTCAATAATCCAATTAAATTATGTAATTTGCATATCAAATTGAATATTACTTTTATTTGAAATATTTAGACAGAAGGGTGCCACTCAAACTCTGTTGACCTGGCAACCCATGGTAAAGTGAATTATAAGTTACTCAAGGGGGGTGAGTTTAGAAGGCAAATGCAGGTGCGTTGGGGGGGAGGAGGGGGTTCCGAAAATCGCGCAAATCTCATTTGGGTTTGGAAACCGGCTACAACCCGCCGGCTTCTGAGTTTCCCAGGGACCCACCTGTGTGCGCACGGGCGACCCGAAAACAGAAGTCCCGCCGGCAATTAAAGCCAGCGGGATGACAGTTAAAGAGCCAAATGTACCTCATTGAGGTACTTAAGGCACTTTACCTGTGACAGGTGAAGTGATTAGAAAGATTTTTAACTTACCTGGATAACTTGCCCACCGCTTCTGATTCATGACTGGTAAAACCAAACATGAAGGGCCGGATCAGGGAGAAAGAAACCTGCTCCGATGTTCGATGACTCCTGTTCCGATATCCCCCGTTCCGATATCCCCCTCTTCACCCTCCCGATGTCCACCTCCTCACCCTCCCGCTGTCCCCCCAAATTCCCCCCGATCTCACCCTTCCAATCTTCCCCCGATCTCACCCTTCCAATCTTCCCCCGATCTCCCCCCGATCTTCCCCTCTCCCTCCCCGATCTTCCCCTCTCCTCCCCCCCGATCTTCCCCCTCCCCTCCCGATCTACCCTCTCCCCCCCCCCCCCCGATCTTCCCCTCTCCTCCCCCCCCACCCCGATCTTCCCCTCTCCGCCCCCCCCGGTCTTCCAGTCCAGCGCCGGATGACGTCTGGCTCTCTCTCTTTCCCGCCCCCCCTCGCGTTGCAGCTCCTGACGTCAGCCAGCTTGTCAATCAGGGCGCGAAACCCGGAGAGGACGTTAACCACTATCAATCAACGTGCGATCGCATCGGAAATGGTAAGTTTGGTTCATGCGGGTTTGCCAAGCGCCCAATCGCCCCCCTGCTGCCAACCCGCCTCCCTGCTAATATCGGGGCCATGGTGTCTTGAAGGTCCATATGATAAAATATTAGATTCTTCTAAACATTATTGACAAAAATGAGGTTGTGTTTTACTGCATCAAGTAATTGTTTAAATCTGCTCACAAACCCATATTTTCACTGCCTTTGTAGATGTTTGATATGAAATTGCAATAACAGCTTAAACAGCAAATCACACTACTAGTAAGTGCAAACATTTGCAGGGTGTCACACAATGTCAAGTCAAGTGTTCAGACGATCATGTCTCCTTCAAACATCTTAAGTCTACCCAGTTATTTGTTTGATTAAGAAGCATTCTGAAGCTTGTTGATGTCAAAGTCCTGACCCTACAGGCAAGCAACATAAACCAGTCCCACATCTAAACAAAGCTTATCTAACCTTTGGTCCAATATTTATTACTTGCTATTAAATATTTAATACTTTTTCCCATCTTCTCCTGAAGGTGCTTACTCTTCCTGGAAGAGTTCCACAAATACTGCCTTTTTTATAGAAGAGGTTAAAATTATAGGCTAAATTAATGGGGGTAATTCTTTCAAATCAATGCAATTAATATTTGTACCATGTTGCAGATAATACTGGAACTGTACTGTCAAGAGCGATGAACAAGTAAAATAGCTAAAACAATAGGATTTTACTTTATCTGGTCTTGATAACATAAAATTGTAACGATACATAGATAAAATGGGATCTCACTCAATGAAGACAGAGGGGTTTCCTTTATCTTGTCTCATGGTCAGTAACATTAAGGCTTCATTAGATACAATTTTGGTACATTTGTCCAGCTCAATAAAGACAAAACAAAGGAGTTTATTCCTCCAGTCATGTGGCTAAGAACATATAGACCCCGATATTTATGGGGAGGTGCTATGGGTGCGGGGGAGTGGGGTAGCCCGGGGAAAACCCGGCAATGCCAGGGACGCGGAGGTCCTGCCGAATTTAACAGCAGGACCTCATTATATTTTCTTTCTTTCGTTTCCTGCCCAGCAGCCGGCCAAATTGACAGGTTGGCCGGCTGCCAAACGGGAAAGCCAGAGGCAGAAGGCGACAGCCGGGGACCCTTGGGGATGGTCCCCAGCAATCGGGAGGAAGGGAGCAAGTGATCGGGGGTTGGAGGGGTACGGTAGAAGAGAGCGGCAATTAGGAGGGAGGGAGTTAGAGATTGGGGCTGGAGGGGGGAGGTCGCCGATCGAGGTGGGCAGGGGTGGGGGGCGGTAGAGACAGGCCGTGATCAGCAGAGGGGAGGCTGAAGGCTTCCTTGAGAAGCCTGGGTGGGAGCATTCTTGCTCCTCTTAGCCCACAAGGTGTGCTGTTATAAGGCACTTAACTTCTTGAGCCAGCAGCTCCCGCTTCCCTTTTACTGCTGGGATTCCCGACCCCTGGGAAACCCTGCTGGCAGCAGTTAAATTTAAATCAGGCTCCCAATTGCAGTGTGCGGGCCTGATTTAAATATGCTAATGATGAGCCCCGCCTCTCGAGGACGGGACACTCGCCAGGCACGCTGCCCGCCACCATGCAAATGGTGGCAGGCGCGTACACGACGAGTTGTTATATATTCCCTGTTTTAAAATTTTTAACCATCCCCCTGACCCTCTACCACCTGTCGTGGGGTGGGCGGGGGTGGGGGGGTGTTACTATTGAGGCCATAGTGTTAAAATCCTTGAAACAAAAAATAATCAGCAAAAATATTTGAAAATGTAATATTGTATAACTATCAGTTACATTTACTGTGATCACTGATACTGAACCTTATAATGGAGCTCCTGTTATAGAAGAAGCTTAATAGTTGTTAGAATATTGAGTGTCATGTCGGTGAAGTCTTCCAAGTGTGTTAATAGTTAACAAACCTTTACAGAATTATAATGTACTCATGTTAACCACTGCCTGTGACAGTGTAAAAGAGGCACTTTATATAGGATGACTCCCAAGCATAACACAACACATATAAAATCTCAAGGCGTAAATGGCAACTTTTGATCTGATTCCTCCGATGGGATTTTCTATTCAACTCTCCCTAAGTTCTTCTCGTGTGACCATGAACAACGTTTGACACCAGACTATGTGACCAAGGGGATGTGTCAGGTCCAAACGCAAACCTTTCCTCATTCATGCATTTTCCAGCTGGGACCTTAAAATTAAGTATTTGATATTTTTTCTCACTCTCCTGTTTACTCTTGCTGGGATACAGTTCCAGAAATGCAGTCTTTTTTGTAGGAAAGGCTCTAATTATAGGCCTAATTAGTGGTTATAGCGATCAGGATTGGGGATGCTGACTAGCATCTTCCCCTCTCTAGTCAAGGGGCATTGAGGCCAATTGCAATATTCCTCTTGTCACATTGGCTGAGATAAAACCTGGGACCTATCTACTCTCAAAGGCTGAGTTCCACACCAGATAGTAGATAGCCAATAGAACCATACCATGGGCAATATTTAATGGATTTATTTTATTTTTTCTCTCTGACTTTAAGGGCTTGATTTAGCAATGGTGGTGGGGTGGCAGCCGGGGTGGGCGGGTGAAGGTGCGGGTGGCAAACCCGCATGTACAAAACTTACCTTTTCCGACGCGATCGCATATTGATTGATGATATTTAACGTCCTCTCCGGGTTTCGCGCCTGGCGGGCAGCCTGATTGACAGGCTGGCTGCCATCAAGAGCTGCAACACGAGGAGGGGGAGGCGGGAAAGTGAGAGAGCGAGACGTCATCCGACACTGGACTGGAAGATCGGGGGGGTGAGGAGGAGAGTGGAAGATCCGGCGTTGGACTGGAAGACCGGAGTGGGGTGGGGGGGGGAGAGGGAATGATCGGGAGGGGGAGAGGGAAAAATCGAGGGGGAGGGGGAAGATCGGGGGAAGATCGGGGGAAGATTGGGAGGACATCGGGGGGGGGGCGTTGAAGAGGAGGACATCAGGGGAAGATCAGGAGGATATTGGGGGGTGAAGAGGGGGACATCAGGGTAGGATGAAGAGGGGGAGATCGGAGAGGGAGATATCGGACATCGGAGTAGGGTGCAAAGGTAGGTTCATTTAGTGTTTTCACTTCCGTCTATGGTTTTTTATTTAATTCATTTAGTTTCTTGTTCCCTGATCCAGTCGTGATTCAGAGGCGGTGGGCAAGCCGCCCAGGTAAGTTAAACATCGTTCTAATCACTTACTCTGTCACAGGTAAAGTGCCTTAAGTACCTCAGTGAGGTATATTTGGCTCTTTCACTGTCATCCCGCTGGCTTTAATTGCCGGCGGGACTTCTGTTTTCGGGTCGCCCGCGCGCACACAGGTGGGTCCCTGGGAAACTTGGAAATCGGCGGGTTGGAGCCAGCTTCCGGACCCGAACAGGATTTCTGCAATTTTCGGAGCCCCCCCCACCGCCCCCAATGCACCCGCAATTGCCTCCTAAAATCGCCTCCTAAAATTACCCCCTAAAATTCTCATCATTTTTTTCAAATCCCTCTATGGCCTCACTCCTCCCTATCTCTGTAACCTCCTCCAGCCCTACAACCCTCTGAAATCTCTCCGCTCCTCCAATTCTGGCCTCTTGCACATCCCTGATTTTCATCGCTCCACCATTGGTGGACGTGCCTTCAGCTGCCTAGGCCCTAAGCTCTGGAAGTCCCTCCCTACACCTCTCCGCCTCTTCACCTCTCTCTTCTCCTTCAAGACGCTCCTTAAAATCTACATCTTTGACCATGCTTTTGGTCTCCTTCTGTGGCTCGGTGTCAAATTTGGTTTGATAATTTTCCTGTGAAGCGCCTCGGGATGTTTTGTTGTGTTAAAGGTGCTATATAACTGCAAGTTGTTGTTGATTTGTTAATACTTTGTCCAAGTATTCTTTTTATTTTATTGCAGCTTGACTTCCACCAATGGCACCTCACCCGATGCTATTGTTTCATCTGTGATTTGCATGGTGAATCCTTGAACCCACTAATTAGTCACTGACATGATTTATTACTTGTCTGTTTCTGCTCCATTTCATGGTATTATAGGGTCAATTGGTTTTGTAAATTATGTCAAATTGATGATAAATTTGAATAATATTTCCTATTCTTTTGGTGTGTGCGGCCGTCAGAGTGTGAGATGAGAGTGACAAAATGAAACATTTACACCCACTGGCAGTGTATTAAATACTTAAAGGTCAAGTATGGCAGGAATCAAAATACAGAACTTGATATAACAAGAATAATTGTCAGTGAATTAATCGTGCCGTACAGAGAGAAATAGATTCTGGCTAAAAATATCAAAATGTAAGTGAACCTTCACAATTTGTTGGGAATTAATGAATTGTGAACTGGAAGGTGAATACAAAGTGCGCCTAGCCCTGAATTTCCTTGGATTTTCTGCCGCTGCGCGCCGTAATTTTAGCAGAATTGTGGCGGAGACCGTGTTTATGAGGTAATCAGGGTTTCCGCCCGACTATCGGGGAAGTTACGGCGCCGCAGTGACAGAAAGTCCCAGAACATCCATAATTTTCTTACAAGGAAGTAACGTAGATTATTATGCCAATGCTGTATGTGTGGTGTCAGTATTGTGCCATCCTTTATGATACATTGGTGCCAATTGATTGGTAAAATGCTACTAACTTCTCCACTATGCAAATGGTGCTAATAGTAAGACCGCCTAAAGAGCTGTTTTTTTTTAAACTATGCATTAACTGTAGATATTGTAGTTATGCAGAAAGTTGCCTGCACATTGCATTGTGAAGGATACATTGACATTAGGAGTGATGTGAATCTTTGTAGGGGTTTAGGAGCACGCTGTTTTGTTATGTAACACTGGCAGGCATTCAGAGTAGTTTGTTAGGTTAGTGTGTTTTTTTCCTTATGACCTATGTCTTTGTTCAAGGATGTGCCCTTTAGTAAGTATAGGGGTAAAATTGGTTAACCCTCAAAAACGGGTGCGGGGATTATGGTGCGCGATTTACCTGTGCCCGGTCATTGAGATGCAGGCAGCACGTAACATTTGTGCTGCCTGGTGATTTCTATGATTGCTGCGTGCAGCCAGGCCTACCTGCACTTTTGAGTGGCTGTTCAACAGCAGGGGGCCTAGACATTGCGAGTGGCTAGCACCACTTAAAGGCAGCCTGCACCTCTTAAAGGCGAGGTGCAGTGTGGCTGCAGGAAATGGTGGAAGTCAATTGGGAAGTGAATCTGTGCTGCAATATAGTGCAGCATGTTGATGATGGGACCTCTGGAATTTTTAATGAGGAACAACTGGGCTCCTCAACATTTGCGGGGCTCTGATATTTGCAAAATATAAGAAACGGGTCCGTACGGAGTCTGAACGGAGATCAGAAATCGCGCACGTAAAATGCAGATGCAGATCCCGTCCTTATGTTTACAAACTGTTGCGTTCCTTCAAAACATTGAATAAAGGTTGCTCAGCACTGCACCACCCATCACCCACCTACCAACAAACTCTTTCAATCAGATGCTTCCTCTCACATTACCACTGTTGCAAGCCACACACCCACAACTCACAGGTCACACACACTGGCAACTATGCAACCATGACAGGCACATCACCCAAACATCCTGCAGGACACTCATCAACACACTTCCCGCTTTCTTGCAGGAGAAGGTGGTGCATAACAGAAGGCAGCAAGTGGCAGTCGCTCCATGGAACATGAACCTGCTGTTCTCTCTCAGGATGACAGCATTCTTGCTCCCACCCCTGCCACTCTGCCCGTGCCCTTGCTGTTCCCGACAGCTAGCCAGCCCACTCCCTTTAGAGTATTGAAACTTTATTATAGGAAGACGGGATCAGGAGTAGGCCATTTAGCCCCTCGAGCATGTTCTGCCATTCAATGAGATCATGGCTGATCTGTGACCTAACTCCATATACCCGCTTAAGCCCCATATCCCTTAATACATTTGGTTAACAAAAATCTATCAATCACAGATATAAAATTAACAATTGAGCTCGCATCAACTGCATTCCAAGAGCATTCCACCCTTTGCGTGTAGAAGAGTTTCGTAACTTCACTCCTGAAAGTCTTGGCTCTAATTTTTAGGCTATGTCCCCTCGTCCTAGTGTTCAAGTATAGGAGACCTCCAAAAACAGGTACAAATGCATCAGCAGGCAGAAGCAATAATCCAGCAACTAACCTGTAAATCCTGCATGATCCCTTTAAATAGCGCAAATAGGTGGTCCTCCATGCCTTTTAAGATCTGTTCGACTGTGCTAGGTCAAATGCGTTAGCTGAAGCGTGGAGTTCCAAAATCACACCTGTCCCTTTAAATCAGCGTACCAAGATGGCATCCTGCGCACGTCACGCCGGAAGTGTGCACACGCATCACGGATGCCATTTTGGGTCCTTAGGAGTCCGCATAGCGCCTACACAACGGGCGCTACGCGGCCCGATTTAGCCTCACATTTGTCTATTAAGCTGTTTCATGGCATTTTTGCATGGGGGATTGGGGCTTGTTATATACTGTGTGCTGATCAAGTATGGTTTGATTTACTGTGCTTCTTGTTTTTATATTGATCTACACAGCATTCAGCTAACCTACCAGCATTCCCAGCCTAGGTGGGTCAGGGATTACTTCATACCATGTGCATTTTAGCTAGACTATATTTTCCTCAATTAAATTTAGAGCCAATAGACCATCAATATTTTAACTTATTCCTTCTCTTGATCAAATATGTGCCAATATATTGTTTGGTTTGAAGACCAGAGCCTGAAAATTACTGTCAGTGATGCACTCATATCAAATTCCTCTTTCAGATAGTTTAACAGAGGCTGCAAGGTGATTATTTTAAAAGGATTAACATCTTCATTAAAAAAGTGGAGAGAGGAAATTTCAGGCTCAAGTGTTTCAACACAATTTGGAGCAAGGGCACTATCTAGTGGATACCCACATCAAAGCAAAAATATTGGAAAAACTCATTAAATGTGAAACAATTATGAGAATCATAGGTACAATGGGGTTGATTGTAATCCACCCACAACCCCACCCCCCACTCCCCGCAGCACGATGGGAACGGTGCGTGGGAGGGGTTAAATTTGGCCAAGTCTATTTACTGGCCCATGGCTGAACCATTACAACCCGACATTTTATCTTCACCAACTTTGAAATTGGCCAAGACTCCTGCTCCAGGCAGGCAGGGGCCTAATTTAAATCTAAAAGCCATGGCTGGTGACATCATCCGTGCTGCAAGGTGATTTTCATGATGGCTTAGGGGGAGGCCTGCCTGGTGTCAAACCTGGCGAGGTGCAGCAGACTGGCCAGAAGAGGCGGAGGTAAGTAATATTTTTTATTCTTCGGCCGGTTTCATTGAGGACCAGGAGGAGCAAGAGTGCTGCTCTGGGTCCTGAAAGGAATCCTTGAGCCTCCCCTGCCCCGGGCCTCCATCTTCCGCTCCTTCCCCACACCGGCACTTACCTTATGCCGGGGACCATTCTTTTGGGTCCCCGTCGGAGCTGGCTCCCACCCAATTCCCGCTCCCACCCGCCGGCCTCCACGTCATTTCCGCCAGATTCAAGTGGCAGATCAATTTCAAATATTGAAATGAGGCAGGCCGTGAAATTGTCTTGTCCCCACTTCCTTCAGAACTGCCCATTTCGTGACTCTTATGCACCGATCCCATCCTCCCGTTAAAATCTCCTCCAATAACTACAGTGGACATAGTGAAAATGTTGTAAATACAATGCAAATTGATACATAGTTTGTACGTCCAGTGGTGGTAATAGCCACGCTACCAATTGAAAGTATTGTCAGTTGATGATTTGAAACTTTCAATCAGTAGGCATTGAAGAAGTGGAGACACCACACAATATTCATCAGTGACAGCAGCTTCCAGCTCAATGGTCTCTGTCTTACCATTCTTTCTCTTCCCTACATTATAACTGCAATGTGTAATGGGGTTTGATAGTGTAGCAGTTATGGTTCTGGACTATCAATGCAATCGTTATGAGTTTAAATCCCAGTTCAATTAATTTGGTGATTTGTGGGCTAACACCGGCATAAAAATATGTTCATAAAAACTGCTGGATTGCTGTAAGAAGCCATGTGGTTCACCAGTCTCCTTCTGGGCAGAGAACCTAACATTCCTACATGTGACTCTAATCTGACACTATGCAGTTGACTATTTAGGGGAGAAATTGGGCCTCTTTGCTCCCGTTTTCCAGGAACAAAAAGGACCAATTTCAGGGCGCAACATTCCATGCCCGATCTATGCCTCCGTTACGAGCACCATCATATTAGTAAAGGCAGCTTTCCAGGCGTCCTTGGCAACCGCATAAAACAGGCATTAGGCCCTTTGCATATGTTAATGAGGGGCCTAACGCCTGTTTAATGACCTTTCCGGAAATTGGACAGCATTGAGCAGGCCTGTTCCACTGAGGATTACTTGCTTTACATGCAGCCTAACCAGCACTCCATAAAGGCTGCCACCAAAACGTAATGTTTTTATTTTACTTATCTTCACATGCACGTGGAGCCAAGAGAAGCAGAAGTGCTGTTCCTCCTGTTCTCACTCCCACAGGACTTGCCTGAGGGCTGGCCAAAATTGGAGTGAAGCAAAGCAGCGAGCTGCTTTTGTGGTACAACAGACGCTAGAAACTCACCACAATTATTAAATTGAGGCCCAAGGCTCCATTTCGGATGAGCTTCGGGCCTTCAGCTTCTGGTGTGCTCTCTGCGCGCACCAACCAATCTTCATCCAAAAATGGGCCTTAATCAATTTCTAGGCCATAATATCCTCTGAAGTGGCCTAACAAGCTACTCAGCTTAAAAAACAATTATTGCCAGGGATGCTAGGATGGACAATAAATGCCAATGTTACCTACATCAAGAAAAAATATATTAAAAAAATTAGCCAGTGAGCTATCATTTTCTTTGAGACTATCTGCTGGAAAAACACGCAGTGAGCTGCCATCCACTTTACATTAAAATTATACATTTTAATGTTCCCAAAGCTTTGCCCTTTAGCTTTGTTTTTTGCCATGTTCTCTCAATTTGTTACTTCATCCACAGGAGGCAGAAATACACAACAGAGCCTGGACTTGAGCCCTGGATGATGCAATAAATGATTTAGCAGAGTGGTTTGGACTATTGCTGCAATAGACTCAAGGTGCTTTCAACAATTTGTTGAGAGGTGATGCACAAAGTGCTATTCAGCTGCTTCATCACAAAGAATCCCAGAACAGAGATGAGACCTGGCACGATGCCCATTTGGAGTGTGAGGATGTAATCACGATGTCTGTTCTGAACAGTTTTAATGAGCACAGAGTGTACCGGAGTCTAACAGAGAGCAGAGTGCTGTTTGTCGAACCAACATCCACAGGACCAGGCCTGTTACCTGATTTATGTTACTTTGTGAGTCTCTGTTCCCTCAGTACAACAGGCTCAATCAGTCTTAGTAAAACTGTTCATTCAATGGCAATTATAGCCTGTGCCTAACATGCCATTGAGTTTCTCTCTCCCAAGTACATCTAGGCAATGGCAAGTAGTCAACGATTAAGTGTGCGTCAACTTTAGTGTGCCTTGTTTTTTCTTTCCAGTTCATTTATTTTCTTTTAAGTGATGCATCTGTATTTCCTGTTTTATTTTTCACAGTGTCAGGATTCTGTATTTTCACTGCACTAGTGTTACACTGAAGGGTGACATTACCCACTATATCACTGGGGAAGATCGATGTCAGCCTTTTCACCTATCTCCAACTGTGCTGCCCATGTGCACCAGCCAGCACTGGTATAATCACCTACTCAAAGACAGTTGTAAACTGTTCCTTGATTTGCCCAATCAATATCAAATATGTTGCCAATTCATCTTTCAAAAAAGGATGTCATTGTGGATATGGCAAAGAAGTGCATTATCACTGCATGAGATAAAGCATCTGTTTACTGTTGTGCAGCTTTGAAAAAAAGTAGAAAGAAGGATGAAAGACTTGCATTTATATAGTACCTTTCCTGACTTCAGGACGTCCCAAAGTGCTTTACAGCCAATGAATTGCTTTTTGAAGTGTAGTTATTGTTCTAATGAAAGGAAATGCAGCAGCCAATTTGCACGTAGCAAGGTCCCACAAACATCAATGAGATAAATAACCAGATAATCTGTTTTAATGATGCTGGTTGAGGGATAGATATTGCACAGTACACCAGGAGTACTCCCCTGCTCTTCTTCAAAATAATGCCATGGGATATTTTACATCCACCTGAGAGGCCAGACGGGACCTCAGTTTATCCTCTCATCTGAAAGACCGCACCTCCAACAGGACAACACTCCCTCAGCACTGCACTGGAGTATCAGCCTGCAATTGGCTTCAGCACCCCTGAGCTAAGGTGTGAAAAATCAGCCAAGATTTCCATTCCTGATTATTCCCGTGAGCCCTTGCGATAAGGTGTACATCTAATGAGCACATCAGCGGATGTTGGAATAGCAGTATTGCACTTGGCTGTAATGCCCCCCCTCCACATCAATAATGGCCACTCACAGGCTTTGGAGGACACCCTGAGGGGAATTTTAACCCTCCCTCATGACAGGCAAGAGAGGGTCCAGCGGGAGGGGATGATGTTAAATCGTCAAATTCGCAAAACCTGACCTGATTCCGCTGCGAGCATGTCTGTTCCATTTTAACCGCAACGAATATCAGGGTGTCTGAGTAACCCACTCCGGAGAGGCAGCTCCATCATTAGAATATTTAAATGGGGCTCCTTTCCTGAGATTTTGACAGCGATTTGAAATTAAGGCCTCCCGCAAGGGTTTCCCGCGGTTCCGGGAACTCAACTGTAAAACAGAGGTGAGATTGAGCGGCACTTCATGGGGATGATTAAAGGTCAGAGCTGCTTTCTCAGCTCTCTCTGGGAAACGGTCAGGTGGGAGTACTTGTTGTGAAAGATGTATTTGTACAGTTTGGAGGTGTTGACACAGAACATCAGTATGGGTGGTGTCATGGCTGCTTTTGATTGGACTTCAGATGAGGAAGACCATCAGCATCCACAACACCAAGGGAGTGTTGTGAGGAAGCTGCAGGTGGACAACAGAGAGGGGAGCAACAGAGGGGTCAAGTTCGCAGGACGCACTACCCATGTAACAGGGTCTACAGACAGAGGCTCAACTTCCTTGGCCTCTCGGAAGAGCAGTGCTTCCGAAGGCTGTGATCGTCACGTCAGGTGGTCGCAGACATCTGCAGTCTCTTAGAAGAATGGAGTCAATGACTTTGATGAGGAGACTGAGTTTAATGTATCCAAGTTTGCTGACGATACAAAACTAGGTGGGAAAGTAAGCTGTGAGGAGGACGCAAAAAGGCTGCAAAGGGAGATAGACAGGTTAAGTAAGTGGGCGAGAAGGTGGCAGATGGAGTATAATGTGGGCAAATGTGAAATTATCCACTTTGGTAGGAAGAATAGAAAAGCAGAATATTTTTTAAAAGGTGAGAGACTAAGAAATGTTGGTAGTCAGAGGGATTTGGGTGTCTTTGTACACGAATCACAGAAAGTTAACATGCAAGTACAGCAGTCAATTAACGATTGTTGTTGCTGAAACTTAAGTGGCCGTGAGGAGTGATGTGATGGAGTATGCTTGACAAGACAGAGTGAGTGGGGGTTGGTGGGGGGAGGGATGTTGTGCACCACAGGATGCAGGTGAATCTGCGAATGTGCTCACCTTTCCTGACCTGGTTAGATCATTAAACAGCTTCCTGCACTGGATCCAGGTATGGAGCACTACACTCCTGCTGCTCACCTCCTCAGCCACCTCTCACCATGCCTTTTTCATGACAGCAGCAGGTTTCTTTGTGCCATTGCTGGGGAATAGGACCTTCTTCCTAGCCCTCACAGCACCCAGCAGAACATCAAGTGATGCCTCATTGAAGTGAGGCACAGCCATTGCCCTTCCTGACTCCGCCTGAAATGTTTTCTCTCTCACCTACAATGATCCCACCTACACCAAGTTCCATCTTTTCACTGGCTTCTGGTGAAACCGTGCCATGTGTGTCTGCATCACGGCCACTCATGCGCATTGGAGACGCGAAACCTGGAACTAAAATAATAATGAGGCATTCCCCATTCAGAAATTAGAAATCGGACATTCCCAGCTGTCCCACGATCTTCCATGTTTCGCTCCCGCTATTGCCCCCCTCCCCACTCAGATCCCGCCTCGGCGTTAATATTGACCCTTCTGTGTCTATGTATTCCAGCAAGGAGTCAGCGTCTTCAGAATGGGATGGAACAAAATGATCAAAAATTAGGTTGGCATTGTCTGAAATCAAGTACATGCAATAGGAGATTGTGCCAGACCCAGTGGAAAACATGGAAAATAAATAATGCATGCAATATTTACGAATGCTTAGCAAGGAATAAGCATCACAAATTACTGGATAACAACTTTTAACAGCAAAACAAACAGGAATTAGAAGCATTTTCATGGTCGGGCCTCATTTACATATAATCGCTAAATGAGCAGATAAGTAGCTCGCTGACCAGAGGGGCCGGTAAATCCAGCATCTGCTCCGCAGAGCTAGCAAATTCCAGGTTCGTTAAAGGTGGGCGTTCTTCCTGGGGAAGAGGTTTGAGATTTATGGGGAGCAATTTTTGCGAAGCCAGGAGGATCATTAATGGTCCTCCAGACCCTGCAAAAACCATTTATAAGCCTGTTTATGAACGTTTTTGAAGCCGTCTGCAGTAAACCCTTTAAGGACCGTTGGTTAGGCCACTCAATGCCAAGTATCAATGGTGTGGAGATGCCGGTGATGGACTGGGGTTGACAAATGTAAACAATCTTACAACACCAGGTTATAGTCCAACAATTTTATTTGAAAATCACAAGCTTTCGGAGGCTTCCTCCTTCGTCAGGTGAATGTCAGGAAATCCTTGAACGCTTCACATTTATATTCAGAGAACAATACCTGGTGATTACAGATAATCTTTCCAACTGCCCGTTGTCAAGGCAATCAAAGTGTTCAGACAGAGAGGTGTTACCTACAGGACCACCGAATATACAAACGGCCGGAACACAAAACAGAGAGAGAGAGGGAGAAACATCCGAAAGGAAGAGAAAGACAGAAAATGACCCGTTGAATTAAAGACAGATAACTTTTATTTGCTGGTGGGGTTACGTGTAGCGTGACATGAACCCAAGATCCCGATTGAGGCCGTCCTCATGAGTGCGGAACTTGGCTATCAATTTCTGCTCGATTATTTTGCGTTGTCGTGTGTCTCGAAGGCCGCCTTGGAGAACGCTTACCCGGAGATCGGTGGCTGAATGTCCTTGACTGCTGAAGTGTTCCCCGACTGGGAGGGAACCCTCCTGTCTGGCGATTGTTGCGCAGTGTCCGTTCATCCGTTGTTGCAGTGTCTGCATGGTCTCGCCAATGTACCATGCTCCGGGGCATTCTTTCCTGCAACGTATGAGGTAGACAACATTGGCCGAGTCACAGGAGTATGAACCATGTACCTGGTGGGTGGTGTCCTCTCGTGTGATGGTGGTATCTGTGTCGATGATCTGACATGTCTTGCAGAGGTTTCCGTGGCAGGGTTGTGTGGTGTCGTGGACGCTGTTCTCCTGAAAGCTGGGTAATTTGCTGCGAACGATGGTCTGTTTGAGGTTGGGTGGCTGTTTAAAGGCGAGTATTGGAGGTGTGGGGATGGCCTTAGCGAGGTGTTCGTCGTCATCGATGACATGTTGAAGGCTGCGGAGAACATGGCGTAGTTTCTCTGCTCCGGGGAAGTACTGGACCACGAAGGTTTCTTTCTTGGACACACGAATCTCCATCAAAGACGGGCACCTCAGCACCTCACTCTACCGCAAGCCCACGGACAACCTCACGATGCTCCACCTTTTTAGCTTCCACCATAACCACGTCAAAGAGGCCATCCCCTATGGACAGGCCCTGCGAATACACAGGATCTGCTCAGACGAGGAGGAACGCGATGGACACCTACAGACGCTGAAAGACGCCCTCGTAAGAACGGGACATGACGCTCGACTCGTCGATCGACAGTTCTGACGGGCCACAGCGAAAAATCGCATAGACCTCCTCAGAAGACTAACACGGGACGCAACCAACAGAGTACCCTTTGTGGTCCAGTACTTACCCGGAGCGGAGAAACTACGCCATGTTCTCCGCAGCCTTCAACATGTCATTGATGACGACGAACACCTCGCTAAGGCCATCCCCACACCTCCACTACTCGCCTTTAAACAGCCACCCAACCTCAAACAGACCATCGTTCGCAGCAAATTACCCAGCTTTCATGAGAACAGCGTCCATGACACCACACAACCCTGCCACGGCAACCTCTGCAAGACATACCAGATCATCGACACAGATATCACCATCACACGAGAGGACACCACCCACCAGGTGCATGGTTCATACTCCTGTGACTCGGCCAACGTTGTCTACCTCATACGTTGCAGGAAACGATGGCCCGGAGCATGGTACATTGGCGAGACCATGCAGACACTGCGACAACGGATGAACGGACACCGCGCAACAATCGCCAGACAGGAGGGTTCCCTCCCAGTAGGGGAACACTTCAGCAGTCAAGGACATTCAGCCACCGATCTCCGGGTAAGCGTACTCCAAGGCGGCCTTCGAGACACACGACAATGCAAAATCGTTGAGCAGAAATTGATAGCCAAGTTCCGCACCCATGAGGACGGCCTCAACCGGGATCTTGGGTTCATGTCACGCTACACGTAACCCCACCAGCGAATAAAAGTTATCTGTCTTTAATTCAACAGGTCATTTTCTGTCTTTCTCTACCTTTTGGATGTTTCTCCCTCTCTCTCTCTGTTTTTTGTTCTGGCCATTTGTATATTCAGTGGTCCTGTAGGTAACACCTCTCTGTCTGAACACTTTGATTGCCTTGACAACGGGCAGTTGGAAAGATTATCTGTAATCACCAGGTATTGTTCTCTGAATATAAATGCGAAACGTTCAAGGATTTCCTGACATTCTCCTAACGAAGGAGGAAGCCTCCGAAAGCTTATGATTTTCAAATAAAATTGTTGGACTATAACCTGGTGTTGTAAGGTTGTTTACAAGTATCAATGGGCGTAATGTGTGCAGTGCACTACCTGCCTATTAGTACTTCAAAATTGCATCAGGGCCCCATTGATAGCATAGGACCCCGATTTGCATAGAATAATGAGGCTGCTGCCTGTTTCCAGTGAACACGCATTTCAAAACACCAACCAAAATGGTGGTAACCCAGGTATTGGCGGGAACGGAACGGTAATTGCGGCTCTACCACTTTGTTGTCACCTGGCAAAGAGGTTGAAAATTGGCCCCCTGCTATCCAGCACTGCTAAGAGCCACAAAGGGAGGTTTCAATTTTGAAACTTTGACTAGTCAAATAGTAGGTTTAAAGACCAAATAAAGAAAAAATGCCATAAATGGCCCGGTCGCCTAACTTAATTATTTAAATTACCCTGACTGCAGGAAATCGACTGGCATCAGAGTCACAGGTAAGGGGAAGGGCTGCCTTTGCGACAAAGAAGATAATCAACCCTACATCATTTGCACTGTTAGCTGGTTTATCACTTCAGTGTCTGCATCCACAGGACTGCAACGCCTGCTGACTCGGAGCATATCACCTAACTGTTTTCACACTTGAATACCAACCAA
The DNA here is from genome assembly GCF_035084215.1 of Heptranchias perlo. Taxonomy (NCBI): domain Eukaryota; kingdom Metazoa; phylum Chordata; class Chondrichthyes; order Hexanchiformes; family Hexanchidae; genus Heptranchias; species Heptranchias perlo. The sequence goes on from NC_090327.1 coordinate 110,172,226, forward strand.
AGAGACTTCAGAACATAATCTAGGCTGACACATGAGTACATTACTGAGGGAGTGCTCATAAGCATGCTGGGAAAAGAAATACAATGTAGTGTGTGCATAGCATGAGAGCTTTGTTCAATCAGTAGAATCATAAAATAATTTTACACAGCAAAAACACTGCGATCATATTGGAATTCCCAATCCAGATAGTTGAGCACATATTGTAGGCTGACGTTCCAGTGAAGTACTGAGGGAGCACTGCACTATTGGAGGTGCCGTCTTTTGGATGAGACATTAAACCGAGGCCCCAACTGCCCTCTCAGGTGGACATTAAAGATCCCATGCCACTATTCGAAGAAGAGCAGAGAAGTTCTCCCAATGTCCTCGCCAACATTTACTCCTGGTAATTTTTCCATTGCTGTTTGTGGGACCTTGTTGTGTGCAATTTGGCTGCCTTGTTTTCTACATTACTACATTTCAAAAGTAATTAATTGGTTGCAAAGCACTTTGGGGTGTCCTGAGGTTGTGAAAAAAGTTATATAAATGCAAGTCTTACTTTCTTTCTTATTATTGCCAGGCCACAAATCTGAAAACATATTTACGTCTGATGATATTCTAACACAAACTTCTTATCAACAAACTTCAGTATACACAAATTTGCTAGTTGTTACAGGGACTTCACATGATTTCACACTGCTGAGGACAATCCATCACCTTCGCAGATAATTAACTAATTATGTTAATTAGAATGAGGCAGTTGAGCTCCTTTGAAGAACAGACGGAAGGCTTAAAACACAGAACAAAACAATTTCCCATTTTTTCATACACAAGATTTGGAAAAAATAAACAGCATTTTCATAATCTGTGACAGTCATGAAAAAATAAGTAAAACATAGGATATCAGAAACTAGACAACTAAACAAGTCATGAATTATATATGTTATAACAGCATAACAGGCTATAAATATACTAAGCATATGTCGACTTGGTACTGGTTAGACACCAGACCAAAGCATTGTATATTTCCTGTGTAGTACTTCCAAATTTTGGTCACTGCCTATCTCACCAGATGATACCTGAAACTTTTTTTTACATCCTATGAAGGTCTTATTATAATTATTTTGTTCAGTTATTCCCCAAAATAGAGAGATTTCTGTATAATATTTATAAATGACTTGATAGAAAGGAGCAAATGTGTTTAAATTAAAGTTAAAATGGAAGCTCTCTTTTCTGACTACATTTCAAAATGGAGATTATAAAGCATTTATCTGTGAGATACAGACCAGGTTATTCGATCAACAAATTAACCAGGATATAGAGGCTTTGCCTTAGATGCTAAATAAGTTTTAGTTAGGCAAAGCATTAAAAGGGTGAAGAAAGGGTATGCAATTATCTGCATGTCTGCCATTCTATGCAATGGTTTGATCCATTGTATCCTGGATGCATTGGAGTATCTCTCGTGAATACTCACAATGCTGCTATGGAAGCCTTGGGTTCCAATCTCCAAGAGGCTGCTTTGTTTGGTTTCTGAATGCTGGGAGATTGGATGGAGAGAGTAATCATGCAGAGCTTCAGTCCTGCTGCTGAGTGATTTGTCCCCATGCACTTCACTTGATATGCTGAGGGAGTGCCTAAAAGCAGGGCCACGGATTAGGCTGCTGCCTCTCAAGAAAGAAGAGGCCAGCAGCCTCTCCAGATCCTCCCCCTCAAATGACAGAAGTCATGGCAGAAAGTGAGCAGGATTAGGCAGACATCTCAGCAGATGTGGCAGAGCCAGTTCTAGGGGCACAAGGAGGCAGAGGACCACTTTGATCCCAAGAGTCAGCCACCTTAATTTTGTCACTAGTGGAATGCATGGAAGGAGCACAAGTTTAGGAAGTAGAACACAGAAAACATGCACTACCATCAAGGGAAGGACTGAAAGAAAATACACTAAGTACACATGCACTGAGCACATGTAGGGGAATTAACTGAGTTTAATTTGTAACCACTTTGTCCAGAAAGTTTATTTCTCCTTCCACCGATTAAGGGGCTAGCAAATACTTCCTTTCAGCTTGTACCAGGCAAAGCATGATTGGGGCACTTTTAACACAACTATCAGAAGTAAGGTAACAGTGACTTATAGGAACATAGGAACAGGAGTAGGCCATTCAGCCTCTTGAGCCTGTTCTGCCATTCAATTAGATCATGGCTGATCTGTACCAGCATCCACAGAATTTTGGGGGAGAGTGTTTCAGATTTCTACTATCATCTGAGTGAAGAAGTGCTCCCTGATTTCACTCCTGAATGGCCGAGCTCTAATTTTAAGATTGTGGCCCTTGTTCTGGATTCCCCCACCAGAGGAAAAAGTTTCTGTTTATCTACCCTATCGAATCCTTTTATCATTTTAAACATCTCAACTAAATTGCCCTCAACCACCTATACTCAATGGAATATAAGCCTAGTCTATGCAACCTGTCCTCATAATTGAATCCTTTTAGCCCCGCTATCATTCTGCGCTGCATCCCATCCAAGGCCATTACATCCTTCCTGAGATTGCAAAGGGTGCTACACACTGCAGCTTCCAGCTAGATGCCTTGGCACACCTTGGGGTGGGGTGAAAGTTGATATTGCGGAAATCACTTTAAGGATTGTCCTGTTCTTTTGAACTCTTGGAAAGAGTGGCCCTGAATTTCCACTGGAGTTCTCCTGATCTCCTACTGTAACTTCGGCAGGAGATTGGCAGAACCTCCTGAGAAATGGTGTAAACGGCCATTTCAGCAGTTTGCACCATTTCTCCAGGTGTTACGCGATCACCTATCAAAGTTATGGCACAAGAACACCCGTGGAAATTCAGGGCCGGTTTCTTTACAGTCAGTTTCTCTTTGATATGGAAACAGTGATAGCCTTCTTGTCTAATAACAGAAATGTTTCCTCCATGGTCTGATCTGAAAAACCAGGAAAAATGTATCCAAAATAACACCTGTACACTTTTAATTGGATTCACTCCCGCAGATTATACTTAACACATGGTCTGTATGAGCGGAAGAAATATTTAGGGGGTGAGAATTTGTCCGCACCCTGTTTCAGGCGCAAAGGCGGAGTTACAGCCACCACGCATGCCTGAGGCCAATTTCATATAAATAATTTGGGCGAGCTGCCGACACCTCCACAGGCAACTTGCCCTTTTGCAGCAATGAATTTAAAGGCTACCTGCCTCACCAGAAGAAGCCTCGTGTAAATGCCAAAAGGAGGAGGGAGGAGAGCAGGAAGGGGCCGATTGCGTCGAGCAATGGCTGTCAGGCGTGCTGCAGATCCAGGAGGAGCACTCCAGTTCCTGCGGGCGTAAAACAGGTGCTATGAGGTCCAATTTCTACTCCTGGGTGTGCTAAATGAGGCCACTGCTCAAAATGAGCAGGAGTGAATAACTTGGGAGTACAGCCCAAAACAGAAAATATTAATGGGGGGAGGGGATTAGAATTTCTGGAGTGGACTGGGTAGGATTAATTAGTACACAATTTCCACATCCCTGCACACCTAAATCCTGCCAGCGGTACCAAAACTACCAGGTGGAAATTTACCCTTATGTGCTCAAGTTCTGGAGTGGGGCTTGAACTCGTTATTGTCTAACTCAGAGGTGAGAGTACTAAAACTGAGCTATATTGATAACCATAAGGAATCTAATAGCCATGTAACTATCAAATCAGATATGTTGGTTGAGTTTAGTAGCCTTTTCTTCTTCCCAAAAATTCATATGTTATGAGATCAAAATTCCCCAACACAATGCTGGAGATGCGCCAGGCTCATAGCTACCACTGCATTGGCCATACAACCTTCAGTTGTCACCATGATAGATAGGATCCTTTAAGGTGACACCAACAATTAATCATGCACTGCAGAGAGACACCTTGCCACTTTGGGTATGTGCAACACAACAATCAGGATTTTGTCTTCAGAATCTGCCTGATTTCAGATATATATGCGGTGCATGGGAGTGGGAAATTGCCTGGGGGGCCATTCTACTTGCTCTCCACCAATCACCATCACCTCCAGCAGAAGTGATGACAACCATTGAATACATTCACCCAAATATGTTATCTGTAGCTCTCAATGATACATGAAATTGAACTTGCCCTCGCCCCCTACTCACATTTCTGTGCTATGACAATAAATTGGTGCAGAGCCCTGAATTTTGATTTTTAATTTTAACAAAATGCTGTATAAATTTTAATCTTCACAAAACACAGAGGAAAAATATTATATAAATTGAACATTATCATTTTAATTTTTGTAACATTAAAACCATTACAGCTATATATATATATATATATCTATTACAATTATTGACTGTGCCAGATATCAAGTGTTGCCTGGTCATCTTCGGTGAGCTCTCAACTGTGTAAGATTTATTAATGGCACAACAGCTTTATTATTTTTGAAACCACAAAATATAATGGCAGCTGACTTTCCGAGGCACCGTACACTGCAGTAATCATTCAAGAAAAGTGGTAAGAGGCAAGGAGTCGTCATGGTATGTTGGCTCATGATGAGCCTTCAGTGATGCATGCAGGTGGCCTGAAAAATGTTCAGAATATTGCTGATTTTGCTGATGAAACAGTTAGTCACATCCCACTAAAAGCATCCTTGAAAACAGATATGGAACCGAGCCAGAAACTGAGAATAAGGAGGAGTGGTAAAACATTGTAAATTCTCTGAGACTCTACATCTAGAGGCAGCATCACATGGCGGGAGCTCCAGTTGGAGAATCAGGCGCAGAGGCAGCAACATGCTGCACTCGATTTTCTGATCATTGAAATTAATAAGTCCAAGAGTGTCTCTGTGGACAGTTTAGAGAAGCTGGGGTTGTTCTCCTCAGAGCAGAGAAGGTTAAGGGGAAATTTAATAGAGGTGTTCAAAATTATGAGGGGTTTTGATAGAGTAAATAAGGAGAAACTGTTTCCATTGGCGGGTGGGTCGGTAACCAGAGGACACAGATATGAGATAATTGGCAAAAGAACCAGAGGGATGGTTCGGAGAAAATTTTTAAACAGCGAGTTGTAATGATCTGGAACGCACCGCCTGAAAGGGTGGTGGAGGCAGATTCAATAGTAACTTTCAAAGGGGACTTGGATATATATTTGAAAAGGAATAATTTGCAGGGCTTATGGGGTAATAGCAGGGATGTGGACAAATTGGATAGCTCTTTCAAAACCCATTAGTTTGATATCAGTAACAGGAAAGATGCTTGAGGGAATCATTAGGGATGCAATTATGATTACTTGGATAGAGAGGAACGTATTAAGGACACCCAACATGGCTTCAAAAAAAGGAGCTCATGTCTTACAAATTTGATTATATTTTTTGAAGCAGTCACCAAGACGATGGATGAAGGAAGCCCAGAACACATTGTCTACATTGACTTCCAAAAAGCTTTTGACAAGGTACCGCACAAGAGGCTTCTCTGCAAGATCAAAGCCTCTGGTATTAGTGGTATATTGAACTGGATTGAGAACCGGCTGGAAAGCCATAGGCAGTAAATAGTTACGGATGGTTTTGGATCTGTTTGGAGGTTGTTCACCTGTGGCGTCCTGCAGGGATCGGTATTGGGACCGTTGCTTTCTACTATTTTTATTAACAACCTAGATGTAGGTGTTGGGGGCACAATCTGAAAATTTGCAGATGATACTAAGATTTGTGCCAGTGTCAGGACTGTAGATGATGCTCGGCTGCTTCAGGCAGATCTTGATGTGTTGAGGGATTGAGCTCATAACTGGCAAATAATGTTTGATTTGTAAAAGTGCAGTGTTTTGCATATGAGCAGGGTGAATGCTGAACATATACACACCCTTCAGGGAAAAGCATTAAAGTGGATAGGGAAAGAAAGAGATCTGGGTGTTCTAATACATAGATTTCTAAAGGTTCATGAGCAATGCCGTGAAGCGATAACTAGAGTGAATGGGGTGTTGGGGTGCATTTATAGGATTATTGACTATAAGACAAGCTATTTTGTCCTTGTACAAGAACTTGGTCAGGCCTCAGTTAGAATATTGTGTCTAGTTTTGGTCTCCTCACATGGTGGGTGATATTGAGTCTTTGGAAAGAGTTCAGAGGCGGTTCATTAGACTAAGTCCCAGTTTAAAGTATCTTATTTATCAAGATAGGCTATAAGAGTTGGAACTCTACACTTTAGAGAAGCGTAGACTGAGGGGCGATTTGATCGAGGTTTATAAGATGATGACTGGAATAGATTGTGTTCGAGTTGACAGTATGTTCCAATTAAATAGGTTAGGGAGGACCAGGAGTCACATTTTTATATTGCATAAGGTCAGATCTAGGTTAGATGTCAGGAGATGGTTCTTTCCCCAGAGAATAATGGACATTTGGAATAGGCTACCAGCTTGTGTGGTAGACGCTGATTCACTGAATTCCTTTAAGCGAGAGCTGGACCTGTTTCTGGCTGGGGCGGAAATCACCTCGTACAAAAGGTAGATAATGCACAGAATTATGAGGGCCGGAGTGATCTCCTGATTGCCTAGAGGTCGGAGAGAAATTTCCCAGATTTTGTTTCCCCAAATAGGCTTGGGTTTTTATCTGGTTCTTCGCCTCTCGCAGGAGACCTCATGGTTTTGGGTGGGGAGTGTATATATTATGATATACACGGTATTGTAACTGTGTGGGACAGGCTGGGTGGACCAGAGGGTCTTTTCCAGTCCGTCATTGTTCGTATGTTCATACCTCCCTGACCAACCACAGACTGCTCAAATTGCTTCTTCAAAGTAGTTTTGGCAGCCATATTGCTTTCTGAGACATTGTTCTGTACAACTTTAACAATTACATTTATGATATAATTTAAAAATTAAAAATTACATAGAGGTTTTGTTTCATCTTCACTGCCTGGGACGTGAGCTGGTGAAGAAGATCACCATCCTGTTACAGAACCCGCCAAATTTTAAGTTCACAATGGAATGAAAATCAGGTGGGTTCTACAATGGGTGGGCGATCTGCTTCACCAGATTACTGCCCAGGTGGTGAACATGAAAATCTACCCCATTATTTTTTTTAAAAATCATTAACTATATCCATGTTATGTTTGAAGTCCCTTGTTTCCTGGACTCTGTGCTATACATGAGTCCCCAGTGCCTCTTGTTGGGCCCTTATGCACGCTGGGATTTCAATGCCATTTTGTGTTTGTGTGACTTCAAGCCTGGGCTTGCCCAGTCCTACATAAAGACTTTGCGCATGACTTGGCACTGGCTGCAAGAGTGGCCTGAAAACAATCAGCAGAGTTTACAGCAAGTCAATAGGGTAAACAGGAAGACTTCATGGAGAGTGAGGCCAAAAGCCCAAGCTTGGAAATACAGGAAAAGGAGCTTCATGCCTCAGTGCTAAATGCTTCACTTTTTTAATGGGGACATCAACCATATCAAACATGAAACTCTCCTCACTGCAGTTTAGCTAGTGGCGATATCACTTGCACTTATGTGAGCTTCCTTGATTTGCGAAGGCAGTAGGATAAATACTTCCCTGGACTGTACCTCATGCCATAAACAACCAAACAGATTTATTAAATAGTGAATGAATAAGTGAACAGAAGCAATGACTCACTGTAGATTCACAATAGTTACAATTATCTCCACTCGGAAGATAGAAAATAACAAGCATTTGCATCTGCTGCACTAAACTGCAATGTAAACTAGACTAGAGACAATGTCAGTTTGCTGCTTCCCATCCACAGAGTCTCTCCAGCTTACTTGTATTTCTTTGATGGCTTCAAACGGAAAACTGAATTTAAACATAACAGGCTGGGAAATGCTACTCAAAACTTTCCGGGAACAAAAGAAATTTAGACATGCATCTCTTAAGCTGAAATAGAGCCACTAATCAAAGACGTATTTAAACAAAAGCTCTAGAATGCTTGTATTTGTATTGAATGGCTCCAGCCCCGCTCTTTCCTCAGATACTCGCCATAGACTTGATATACATTTGGATGCTATTGTATATCAAAACAAGTTGGGTCATTTTCCCTGATTGAATCTCTTTTTAACTCATGTTTCTGTGATGGAAAGAACAAGTTCAGCTACACAATACATTGTGAACAAAAATGTTTCACTTTTTGACAATATTTACACCACCACTATAAATATATTTTAAAATCTGTAAGTTAGGAAGGAATTGGAGGTTTACTGTCACAAAGGACAGGTTCCTGTTGTTGCAGTAGGCACTAATATCACACAATATCACAGTTTAGAAGACTTGTATAAGAACACTTGATGGTGGTCCATAGATAATGGAATTTTATTGCGCTCAGCAGCTATGGCCACACAATTCACTTGTGCTCCCATTGTTCATAATGACTCGGTTACTCATGGAGTAAATTCCATATTCATCAGCTTACCAAGTGCACCATTGTATACATTGGGCATTTAGTTATTTAAGCCCCGATATTAATTTAGGGCAGGAATCGGGCGGGTGAGGGGTAAGGTGGGCAGCAAGCCCCCTTGACGTTGTCAGCATGAGGCCTGGGCCATTTTAAACTCCCAGAGTTCATTAACATTTGAAGGATGCGCTGCCCTCCTGATCACCTGCAGAACCAGGCAGACAGCCCAAGTGACCCGACACTTCACCGGACTGTCCTTAAAGCAAGGATGAGCCTCTTCAAGTGAGGTTGCATCTCCTTCTTGCATTTGACACTGAACAACTGTAGAAGACTTGTTGGCTGCAGAGATGAGTCAAAGGGCTGCTGCCGCTTTCCTGATACCTCCTTTGTGGTCCTAATGGAGCAACTGAGGGCCCAGGCGGGATGTACTCCTCCCCAGTACCTGCAGGAGCACCCCCAAGGTCAATGTCAGGCAGGACTGGAGAGAGGTTGCTGAGAGGGTCAGTGCCACCAGTCTCACCCCCAAGAAAGTGGCTTCAGTGTAGGAAGAAGTTCAATGACCTCACAAGAGCAGCAAGGGTAAGTACAGCTCTTCACCTCTCCATCTCTCTCAACAACACCTGACAACATTCCTTTCACCCTCTCCCCCCACAACTCTCAATAATTACCTCCCCTCCATCATACCCTTCAACATTCAATCACAGGGCCACACTAAAACACCTCTCTTGCTCATTCCAAACACACTCACCACTTCATTTCCTCTCTTCACACCCCACACTAACACCATTCTCTTCTCATATACTACCACTTGCACTACCAACTATTCCCACAACTCCTTCCTCTCTTCACATTACACGCACTTCCCTTTACATTCATCACCTCCCCATCCTCTTCTCATCTTGCTTCTTCTCCACCTCTCACCACATCCACAATATTCACAAGCCCCACATATCTCCACTCACTGTCTCAACACGCGCTCACTAACTCTCACCCTCTCTTTCTGCAGGACAAGATAGCACATAATGCTAGGGAGAGGAACAGGATGGGTGGAGGAGTCCTCAACATCATCATCCTCACACAGACAGAGCAAGAAGCCCTGGACATCACTAGACCAGGCAGGGTCATGAGCTTCGGGGTAGGTGAGGCAGGTGGCGTACCCAAGCAGGGTGTCTGCATTTTACTTGTATCTCTTCATTCTACTCAGCACAGATACAGCAACTTCAACCTGCATTCTGAAGACTGTCAACTGATCATGTGCAGCTTGTATCTCCTATCCTAACACTTCTTACTTTTTACTTTCTTTTAGGGCCGTTTAACACCAAGAGGCTCCTACAGAAGAACAGACTTCGGAGGAGGATAATCCTTTTAATAATGCTCTGTCAGGCACTCCGCCTCTCCCAGGCACCATCTCAAACATTGGTACTCTGCATGGGCTAGAGAGGTCTGCACCTGATGGAACACCCAGTGTCAGTGGGCAGTAGCTGCTATTGTTGGCAGGGATAGCCATGGAGAGACCTTGCTAGAGGGTGAGACCTCTCCCAGCTCTGGTGAGGAGGACAGACATCTCGACTTTGAGGGCCCATTCATGAGAAGAAAACTGCTGGCCTCACACAAACAGCTGTACAAGTATTGGAAGCCGTGCCAAGGGGTTACACCACTGTGGCTGAGAGTGTGGAGGAGTCCATATCCAGCCTCTGTGGTGTCACCAAACATGGCATCATCACTCTACAGCCTACCATGGATAGTGTGGTCACCTCCAGAGACGCTGCAGCTAGGCCCTAACTGCAGGAGTCCGTGTTTGCAGGCTTTGCAGCTTTGGTGGAAGCTCAAACAGTTGCCATGCAGGCTCTGGGCTCCATAATAGAAAAATTGGTGGATCGAATGAATAGGGGCTTTGAAGGGATCACTCATCTTCTGCAACCTGCTCTCCCATAGATCAGCGGAAGTGATGAGGCCCAACCTTAAGGGGGTGGCAGACACAATGGAAGCAGTACACGCGGGCCTCTCTCAGGAGGTCAGCATGTCTGAACATTCGTCCTCCTTCAACCAATACTCACCATAGTACCAGCATGTCAACTGGCCCAGACTGCCTCAGCAGCAGCCAAGTTGCAGGTGTCTGTGACCCGGCCCTCACAGGCTCAAGCACCCAGAAATCACTGGCTACTGTCATCTCAAGGGTGCCAACATCATTGAACCAATCATCCGATAAAATCAGGTAACCTTTGTTCCCACCTTCCACTCTCCATTTTTCAAAGTCACCTTCATTTTCATCCTGTTCAGAGAAGCCAGTCAGAGGAACAGCAGCCTTCCACCAGCTCTGCTCAGGCCACTAGGGGAGCACCTAGTAGGAGTAGTAGAGTTAGGAAACCTTCAGAAAACAAAGGCACTATGGGTTGATCAGTTGGTTGAGAAATGAATGAAAGGCAATTATTGCATTTGGCATTGAATTAATCACCTTTATCACATTTGGTACTTTGGTCTGCAGTGCAGTTTAATAGCAGCTTCTGAGTGTGCATTGACATCAAAGTTATCTGAATGGTTTGAATGTTCTTCAATGCAGGATGAAGGGAGTGGGAATAATGTAACAAGGAATGTTATGCAGAGGGGCTCTGTCTAAGTTCTCAGGGCAGAGGCACGAGAAGCTCAACAGAATTGCTGAGTCATGAGCTGATCTCTGACTACTCTGGCTGCAAGGCACTGAGGTGGCCCTCCTCTCTCTGTTGCTTCCTCTCCTTGTCCCAAGTCCTCCTCTTCTGATGATAACTGTTGCTGCTGCTCTTCCTCCCCCAAAGACTTCTCTGCAATGCAATGTTGTGCAATATGCAGCAGACCAAGATGATGCATGACACTGTATGTGGGACTTATTGCAGGCAGCCCCTCGTGTGCTCTATAATGATCCTAGCTATGTCTTGGCTTCGATTGTATCTCTGCTACTTGGGCTTGTTGGGATTATACAGAGGTATCATCAGCCACATCTGCAGGGGGTATCCCTTGTCCCTAAGCAACCATTCTGTCACTTTCCTCACAGTGTCAAATAGCAGGGGGAAATGGTAGAGCATCCCAAGTATAAAAGCATGGTGGCAGCTGCTGGATAACTTGCATTGACCTGCATGGTGCTGTTCCTGTGATCGACCACTAGCTGGATATTGATAGAGTGGTATCCTTTTCAGTTAATGAATGTTGCTAACTGGTGTTCTGGTGCCCTGACGGCCATGTGGGTACAGTCAATCACACCCTGCACACAAGGGAAGCCAACTACAGCTGCAAAGCCTTGAGCTCGGTCCTGTTGACTGCTGTGATCAAAGGTAAAGAGATGTATTGCTTGGCCCTGGCAAAGAGGGCATTGGTCACCTGCTTAATGCAGCTATTATTGCAGACTGGGAGATGCAGCTGATGTTTTCCTGAAGCAGACCTAAAGGGCAAAGTGGCATAAGTATTCAGGGCTGTGGTGACTTTGAGGGCCACTGGCATGACATGCCCGCCAACCCCACCCCCGCCCCCGCCCTGGTCCAGCAGACAGCAGGTCATGTCGAAGGAAGTTGTAGTGGACTGCGACAGCCTGCCTGGAGAAGTGCAGCCTCCACCTGCACTGCTCTTCAGATAGGTCCAAGAAGCTAACTCTTGGCTGGTAGGCCCTGTGTTCTGAGCATGGCCTGCTGCATGCAGCACCCTCCACCCCCCCCACACACACACCTGTTGTCCTCTGAGAGGCCCAGGTGCTGGTGGTGTTAGTTGCTGAGGCTGCTGTTGCTGCTCCTCCTCCAAGTCTTGCTTTATCTAGAACAAAGAAGCAAGAATGACCCACATAATAAACAGAGAAAGGTGACTAAAGGGGTGTGTGAGGTAATACAAGTGTAGAAGTAGCTGGAAACCTTCGTGGAAAACCAGACAACAAAAGATCCCGTGAAGCAGTGACACTCCCCTTTAATACTGTTTCAGGAGCTGTCAGACACCAATCCCGGCAGGTTTTGCTGGTGGGTCCGAGACTGGGTGGGACATCTGTGATTTTGAGTTCAAACTTAGCGGGTGCGGGAATGATGTCATCGGAGCAGGACTTTGACCTTTTAATTAGGGCCCCATTTGCTTGGGACGGGGGCCTGATACCTGATAAGCAGCCAGAAACGGGTGAGTTAAAATAGTGGGGAGCGGGAATGGTGCGGGGAGCCCAAAGAAGCGATTTTAAACTCCCGCTGGTCCTATTCCCGCTGGCGAGCTGGTTTAAAATCGGCCTTTTATATTCCTGCATATAGAGTGCTAAAAGGTCACAGTAACAGAAACTTAAACTGGCATCGTTAAAAAGAAAAAGAAAGACTTGCATTTATATAGTGCCTTTCATGACCTCAGGACGTCCCAAAGCGCTCTACAGCCAATGAAGTACTTTTGAAGTCACTGTTGTAATATAAGAAAGATTAAAAGATTGGATTTTAGTGCTCTGTCTGTGCGTGGCTTCAAACTTTAATCCACCACTGTGATTTTCAAGGTGGTGGATGGCATCTTCTGAAAAGTAGAGAAATCCACTTCATATAAAGACAGCTCGGTATTAAAGTATCTATCATATTTATAGCCTAGGCCAAATACAGTTGATTTAGGAGAAGATTTTTTAATTCATACTTTACAGCATAGTGAATGCCTGATGGTGTGTCATGGATTATGGAATTTTACTGCACATAGGAACGGAGCTTACATAATTCACTTGTGCTCCCTTTACTCATAAAGTCATGGTTAGTCATAGATTACATTTCATATTCAGCAGCTTACCAGGTGTGCCATTGTATATATTGGACAAAGTAGCAACTCAGGCCCTGTAAACATTAATTTGACAAATAAGGCTATGAGGCTAATGATGCAGTCAGAAGCACCCGCAATGCTGCAGCGCTTTGGGTGCTGGGAGGCCTATATTATCATGCACAAGGACCTTGGGGGAAGAAATTAATCATGGGCAGTAGAGCAAAGCAGGCGATAGCGAATCGGTGGCCCGTTTTATTCTCCGCCCACTTTTCTTTTTCCATATTTTCCATAATAATCGGGCTTGAGTGTAAAACAGGCTGGCGATTCACTAGCGCCTGTTTTACGCTACTGCCCATAATTAAGTTCACCCCCACTGAGGTCCACTCCACATTCGATGTACATTAAATATGGCAGTGAGGCCCAGAGGCATTTTTGAGCACCTCATGCCTGTGCATGGACTGTCCGCAACGCTTATTAAGAAAGCTAATTTTAGTTAAATTAGGGGCAAACTCCTGACCAGACGCTCAGCATTCATTTGAAACAAGCGCTTTGGAAGAGGCCTGCTTAAAAATAGAAACATTGGTTTGCTAGGTGACCCATGTCATTTGTGAATGAGGCTGCTCTTTCTACGATGATTTTTTTTGCTTAGAGAAAACAGGCAGAGCTTTACAAATAGCCAGCAGCCCTTTAACAGCTGCTTGCACCTGATAACCCGACCTCAGGACCTCAGTGCAATATTTAAATTAACTGACTTTGCATTATGGGTAGGTCATTTTGTACCCTCAAAGGTACAACTAGCAACCAATAATCACATTATCAGTGTTGTTTGTGAGCACAGATAAATATGAAAGGGAAAAACTGGGCAGAGTGTAATTTCGAGAGCAAAGTTTATTTCATGTTTTGCCAGCGTTACGAGGTAATTTTGCCCATTGCAATTGATTTCAAACACTGCAGCAAAGTAAAATCTCAAGTCCAGAGTTTTTAATGGAATGAAAGCTGGGGATACATCCATTTATACACCCTGTTGTTTGAAAATAAAAACTTTGTGAGCATTAACCAGCTACAAGGCTCACCAGGGAGCATTCCAGTTGATTTTTTTTTGTGGCCCTTCATTTCATTGTGCATCATTGTTCTATTGTCAGGTCAGGTGGATTAAGATGGGGCTGTAACTATTAGAAATAAGCAGGTTTTATTCTCGTCTTCTATCCCACCCACTTGGCTTGGAACCAATACAAAAGTCTAGGGGACTTACAGTAAAAAAAATACTTTAACAGTACACACAAGAGAAAAGCATATTTTGTCAAAGGAAATGCATGTTTAGGCAGTGAGGGATCTAAATAAAACATTCACAGCCCAATACAATCTTTTTAAATAAAAGTCACAGTGACAGTATCATGTCAACTTTGACAAGTCTTGTTTAATCATCTTTATTAATCCTTTATTTTTAGTTAGACTTGAAAGATTCCATTATGACTGAACCAGAAAAGCAGCAATGCAATATAAATGAGAGTAGGCTAGCTTTCTTTTCTCCATTTCTTTGCATCAACACCAGTCACTTTTGTACCCTTCTCTATGTGAGTCAAAGCAATAGTGCAACAGGTCATTTGACCATGGAAGGCATCAGCTGGGGTCCCTGAATAATCAGCAGGAGCTGGAATCCTGGCTGATATTCCTTCCCCCAACCTAGTGCACTTGCACCAATTGCCACCACAGCTGTACTCAACTAACCCAGGAATTCAACCTGGAGTCCCTATAGCCTGTATGTTCTACAGCTTACTCATATATGCATGCCTGATGGATCAGCTACCCATTGCCTTACCCTGCTGAACCATCAGGCAAGCGTATATACTTCCTGTGTGTTTTTTCCCATTCTGTTTCTATCTCATTACACTTTCTAAATTCACCATAGTCTGCATTGAGCATTCTTCTTCTTGTGTTGGTACAGCCTAAGGCAGGTATCTTAGTAATATTTGGGCAGAAATTGCTCCCGAAATAAAGGCAGAGCTCAACAGCACTCTACGTTGTCAGTGGTGAAATGGAGGAGCAAGTTCTGGCGCTCGCACATGCGCAGTGAAACGTGGAAGTCAGGAACTTGCTCCTAGTGATTCTCCAGCAATATGACAGCTTCGAATTAAAGGAACATCGCACGCTGCAATCAGGGAAATCATTGAAAAAGCACCAACTTGCTCATCTGCCCAGCTGGAAAGTAACTATGCCATCAAACAGGTACGCTTAAAAATACCAGGTCTAAACTAAGTTTTAACAGCACGGCATGTCTTAATGACTGCCAAACAACTAAAATTAACTTTTAATAATGTGGAGTCTCATATTACACCTTATTTTAATCGTTTTTGGTCATTAATTTTTTTTTAATTAAAAAATTTTTTTTTTTACTTTTCTTATTTTACTTCAATTATTTCTTTGGCTTTTTATAAAAAAAATTATAATTTTTATTTACAATTACATACAAAACTCTAACTTTCAATGAATGAAGTCTGCTTGCCTGTTTGAGCAATGCAGGTTGAATCTGTGGACGTGACTTCTATTCCTGACAGATTTTGTGGGCGTGTCTTCTCCTCATACAGACTTTTCCAGCCGCGGCAACTCACGCTGCTCGGAGGCTGGGTCGATAGCGCACAATTTTTTTAAAGTTCAAATTCAAGCAATTTGACGTCACAGAGCCCGCAATAAATAATGTTGTTAATTTAATTGGCAGGTGACCATTGCCTCGCCACTCCGAGTGATTTTTGGCCCATTATTTTTTTGCAGTTTACAGATCTGACAATGTGGAACAGACTAGAGGAAGGCTACAGGTCGTAAAGTAAGCAGCGTGGATGAGGTCATCGATAATGCTTTCTAGTAATTACAGGATTAAATAGTTCCTTTGCACAATTAAGGAAATGCTGATATTTACATCACAAAATTCCTAACCGTCTCCTTGATTTCCACTGCTTTTTGCTACCACTTCAATAAAGCTTTACAGACTGTCAGTTACATGCAACTTTATGAATTTCATCCACAGTTGGAGTCACTGCATTCTTCTGGCCTTTTATATTTTGATGGCTTTGTACAGCTCGACATTGATTTCTTGCTGCTCAACTCAAATTTATACTGTGTTAACTTATGCAATAGCTCAGCTATTACAGGAGAAAACAACCAATGTAATTCCTTTTTAAAAGAATTTACAGACTCTCTTTCAACAACCATTTGTGACACATAATTCCACACTCTAACTGCCCTCTGTATAAAGCATATTTTTCTAATGTCCCCATTAATTCTTATTTGATCATTTGCATTTGTACCTTCTTACTCTTTCACTAACCAGTGGAAACAAAAGATGCTAGCTCCTTGTTCTCATGTTCGCTTCAAATGCAGCCTGATGCCTCAAAATAAGGGGCAGAATTTTAACCCAGCCCACCTGGTGGAAATGGGGAGGAGGGGCTTTTAAAATGGAGCTTTCAGTCTTACCGCCGGCCAACATGACCAACTGCTTACTGCAGTTAGGTGGCTGAGGAAGTTGCCAGAAGCAGGTGGGAGCCACAAGAATTTATGCAAATCGGGGTCCCATTACAACAACAACTTGCATTTATATAGTGTCTTTAACATGGTAGAAGTTCCCAAGGTGCTTCATAGATAAGTTATCAGAAATAAATTGACACTGAGCCACATAAGTTGATGTTAGGACCAAAAGCTTGGTCAAAGAGTTAGATTTTAAGGAGCGTCTTAAAGGAGGTGAGAGAGGTAGATAGGCGGAGAGATTAGGGAAGGGATTTCAGTGCTTAGGGCCTAGAAGGCAAGGCCGCCAATGGTGGGGCAAAGGAAATCGGGAACGCACAAGAGGCCAGAATTAGAGGACGCAGAGTTCTAAGAGGGTTGTAGGGCTCGATTTGTTCAAATCGAGGTGTTGCCGGACCGGGAGCCAATGTAGTTCAGCGAGCACAGGGGTGATAGGTGAACAGGACTTAGTGCGACCTAGGATACATGCAGCAGGGTTTTGGGTGTGCTCAAGTTTACAGAGGGTGGAAGAGGGCCGGCCTGGAGAACATTGGAATAGTCGAGTTTGGTGGTAACAAAGACATGGATGAGGGTTTCAGCATCTAATGGGCTGAGGCAGGGGCAGAGATGGGCAATATTACGGAAGTGGAAGTAGGCGGTCTTGGTGATGGAGAGGATATGGGGTCGGAAGCTAAGCTCAGGGTCAAATAGGAGGCCAAGTTTGTGAACAATTTAGCTTAACCTGAGACAGTAGCCAGGGAGAGGGACAGAATCGGTGGCTAGGGAACGGAGTTTGTAGTGGAGGCCAAAGACAATGGCTTCGATCTTCCCAATATTTAATTGGAGGAATTTTCTGCTCATTCAATATTAGATGTCGGACAAGTTGTGTGACAAATCAAAGTCAGTGGAGAGGTCGAGAGAGGTGGTGGTGAGGTCGAGCTGGGTGTTGTCAGCGTACACATGGAACTTGACTGTGTTTTCGGATGATGTCGTCGAGGGGCAGCATGAGATGAGAAAAGGAGAGGGCCAAGGATAGATCCTTGGGGGACTCCAGAGGTAAATGGTGTGGGAATGGGAAGAGAGGCTATTGCAGGTGACTCTCTGGCTCCGGCTGGTTGGATAGGAATGGAACCAGGCGAGCGCAGTCCCACCCAGCTGGACAACAGAGAGGCATTGGAGAATGATGTTGTGGTCAACCATGTCAAAGGCTGCAGACAGATCGAGAAGGCTGAGGTGGGATAGTTGACTACTTTCAAAGTCACATAGCATGTCATTTGTGACTTTGATAAGGGTCATTTCAGTGTGGTGGCAGGAGCACAAACCTGATTGGAGAGGTTCAAACATGTGGGAATGATGGGCATGGATTTGAGAAGACACAATGTGTTCAAGGACTTTGGAGTGGAATGGGTGGTTGCAGATGGGGCGGTAGTTGATAAGGACAGTAGGGTCAAGGGTGAGTTTTTTGAAGAGGGGGGTGATGATGGCAAATTTGAAAGTGAGCGGGAGAGGAGAGGGAACCACTTACAATGTCTACCAGGAAAGGAAGCTGAGCGATTAACAGTTTAGTGGGATGGGATCAAGGGAGGAGGAGGTGGTTCTCATTGACGAGATTAGCTGGAAGAGAGCATGAGGGGAAATAGGAAAGAAACTAGAGAAAGATACGGAATCAGGACTAGGATAGGGGGGAGCTGGGGGTGGTTTGGCTTGCTGGAAAAAGCGAAAGAGGGGAGCAGCAGATTTAACTAAATGGATGGTCTCAACCTTAATGACAAAGAAGTCCAGGAATTCCTCGCACTTGTTGGAAGTGAGGGTGGAGGGGGCAAAAGAGTCGGGTTGAAGGATACAATTGATAGTAGAGAAAAGAAGCCGGGGTCTTTACTCTCCAAGATGATCCTGGAGTAGTGGACAGTTTTGGCAAAGGAGAGTGAGGACCAATAATGTTTGATGTGGTCCAGCCAGATTGTAAGCAGAGCTATTCAATGTAAAGTTGCTTGCAATTATAATAAACCGAATTGTTATTTCTTTATCATTGGATTCTGGATTGTTAGCAACCCTAACAACAATATAAACACAAGAATAATACAGAAAGGGATATAATTTTTGCAGCTAAACCCTATTGCTTATTTACATAGAGGTAGGATGACATTCTGGCTTACTTTTGTCCTGTTTCTCTGAAGCTATGTCATAAAACTGTCTATAGATTTTTTTTTAACCACATGCTTTGTCAATTTTGTTTTGCTTTTCAGGACTGTGAATGACACTGTTGAGAAAGGAATATTCTCTGCATTGCAATGTCACTCCTCAGACAGACACAGCAGAAGTTAGGAATTAGGAAAATGTTATGTATAGTGAGGAAAACTATGAAGCGATGTTCTTTTTATAATTCATTCTTGGGATATGGACATTGCTAGAAAGGCCAGCATTTATTGACCAATCCCTTGTTGCCCTCGAGAAGTTGGTGGTGAGCCGTCTGCTTGAACCGCTGCAGTCCGTGAAGGTTCTCCTGCAGTGCCGTTAGGTAGGGAGTTCCAGGATTATGAGTTACTGAACACAAACTGCCCACAATATTGGGAACCACAGCAGAAAGCAAGAAGGAATAGTATTGATATCACCGCAAAATTTGCAATGTTACAAGGTGGATTTCTCTGTAACATAGCAAAGGATATTTTAATTATAGGAATATACCAATACATCATAACTTAAAACAGAGTCAAATCACCCTTTAAAACTCAATAATTTATGGTGATGATGAAAGTGGTCATAGATTCTTTTTAATTTCAGTATCCCAGCATTTATATTTGATTTCTTGACAAAATTCTCTTAATTTTGTCAAAAATGTTACTTCATTTTATGAACTACTTCATTCGCTGCATTGTCCAACATGTGTAATCCATTTTGTCTTCTGGATTTTGAAAAAAGTGCAATCAGTCACAAAATGCACTGGGGCATGTCATTCTCCTAACCCAGTAAATTTACTTTTCACGTTGACCGTTTAGATCTAGCTGCAGCATTTCCTCCTCCCTCCTGCCTGCTCCCTCCCAGGAAGTCTCCCCCCCCCTCCACCTCCCCGACCCCAGCCCATTTGTTTGGGATCTCTCCTGTGTGGAGTCACCAAACCTGCTTGAAAGGAATGAATTAAATGTGATGACAGGTTTCCCTGTCACTTGAAAGAGGTGGAAGCTACCAGTGCTGCAGGGCAAACAGCAGTGGCGGTTGCTGCCTTGGCCAATTCCAAAGTTCCTGAACGGCTGCTGCCGTTTTAACTTCAAACATTATAGTCACGATGCTTTCCGACATACTGGCCAGAAAATCAGAAAATACGGTCATTACTCAGATGAATGATTGTTGCCTGCACTATGGTGAAGGACACAACACTTGCAGGGTGTCTGGGCCTGTGATGGTTTTATTGTCCAATTGTTTATAGCGGACTTATCACATTAACACCAACGCGCCTGCTATAAGAGGTGCAGACTGTACCTGCTATGTCATCACCGACCTTACCTTGTCACCAGACTTCTTTCACATATATCAAGGTACAATCGGCTAGTGATGTGTTTCATTAATAAATGGATGAAACAATATTGTTTTTAAAACCACCATTACAGACTCATTCTGTTAGGTGTTATGTTTTTCAGGCCTTGCATGCATGAATATAGGGCCATATCGAAGTTTCCTCCCACTGCAGCGATACCTTCACTAGTGAATGTCATCAACAAAATGAAAATGACATTCTGACATGGCAAGTAGGGTTTTACAATAATTTTTGCACAATGCAGATTTTTTTAAAAATCAGGTTTAAGTTGCCAGAGTCAAGCGGCTCCACAAATGTCAAGATGTCAAAATGTATTAACATTTCAAAGGTGGGCACAATAAGTATTTTGAAATAAGTGTAATCTATCTGCTTTTGCACTGTTATTTTCTTGTCATTTTTATTGATAATAGTCATCTCCTATGCCATTGCACACAGAGAGTCAAGACAAGTGTAGTTGTCAGAAGCAGCAAGATTAGAAGCCAGGGGATAATTAGACTTCGAAATGCAGATATAATTCAGTCCCCATTTTAAAATCTTGAATTCTTTACATATTTTTGTATTTCCATTATACATTTCTATATCCACATTAATAACAGAAATTGGCCATGTAAACTTGTCACACAGTAATTACACCATCCCACCAGTGGAGATGCTTTAATTACACCTTCCCACCAGTGGAGGCGCTGTAATTACATGTTCCCACCAGTGGAGGCGCTGTAATTACATGTTCCCACCAGTGGAGGCGCTGTAATTACATCTTCCCACCAGTGAAGACACTGCAATTACATCTTCCCACCAGTGGAGACACTGTAATTACATCTTCCCACCAGTGAAGACACTGCAATTACATCTTCCCACCAGTGGAGACACTGTAATTACATCTTCCCACCAGTGAAGACACTGCAATTACATCTTCCCACCAGTTGAGACGCTGTCATTACATCTTCCCACCAGTGAAGACACTGCAATTACATCTTCCCACCAGTGGAGACACTGCAATTACATCTTCCCACCAGTTGAGACGGTATAATTACATCTTCCCACCAGTGGAGATGCTGTAATTACATCTTCCCACCAGTGGAGATGCTGTAATTACATGTTCCCACCAGTGGAGACGCTGTAATTACATCTTCCCACCAATGGAGACGCTGTAATTACATGTTCCCACCAGTGGAGATGCTGTAATTACATGTTCCCACCAGTGGAGACGCTGTAATTACATCTTCCCACCAGTGGAGACGCTGTAATTACATGTTCCCACCAGTGGAGATGCTGTAATTACATGTTCCCACCAGTGGAGACGCTGTAATTACATCTTCCCACCAGTGGAGACGCTGTAATTACATGTTCCCACCAGTGGAGATGCTGTAATTACATCTTCCCACCAATGGAGACGCTGCAATTACATCTTCCGACTAATGGAGACGCTGTAATTACATCTTCCCACCAATGGAGACGCTGTAATTACATCTTCCCACCAGTGGAGATGCTTTAATTACACCTTCCCACCAGTGGAGACGCTGTAATTACATCTTCCCACCAGTGAAGACACTGCAATTACATCTTCCCACCAGTGGAGACACTGCAATTACATCTTCCCACCAGTTGAGACGCTGTAATTACATCTTCCCACCAGTGAAGACACTGCAATTACATCTTCCCACCAGTGGAGACACTGCAATTACATCTTCCCACCAGTTGAGACGGTATAATTACATCTTCCCACCAGTGGAGATGCTGTAATTACATCTTCCCACCAGTGGAGATGCTGTAATTACATGTTCCCACCAGTGGAGACGCTGTAATTACATCTTCCCACCAGTGGAGACGCTGTAATTACATGTTCCCACCAGTGGAGATGCTGTAATTACACCTTCCCACCAGTGGAGACGCTGTAATTACATGTTCCCACCAGTGGAGATGCTGTAATTACATCTTCCCACCAGTGGAGACGCTGTAATTACATCTTCCCACCAGTGGAGACGCTGTAATTACATCTTCCCACCAGTGGAGACGCTGTAATTACATGTTCCCACCAGTGGAGATGCTGTAATTACATCTTCCCACCAATGGAGACGCTGCAATTACATCTTCCGACTAATGGAGACGCTGTAATTACATCTTCCCACCAATGGAGGTGCTGTAATTACATCTTCCCACCAGTGGAGGCACTGCTGAAGGCTGATAAAGTTTATGGCCCTGCAATCCTTCCACTTTTAATTGCCTTATTTTTTAGGAGCAGAGCTTATAGCTAATATAATTCAAAATGTTGGGAGAGCCTTGGGCAGAAATTTCAACTTCAGCGGGGGTGTAAAACGGGCAAGAGTGGATTGGTATTATCTTGGAAAATCAGGCGAGGTGTGTAACAGGCGGCCGATTCATTATCGGCTGTTTTTCACCCCCACCGTAGTAGAAAGTTATGCCCGTTGTATCTCCATCTTTAGGCAAATCTTACGCATGTTGGTAAGCGTTTCTCCACCATGTCTTGTTTTTCAGTTTTTGAGCTGAGCAATTGTTGCTCCCATCTCAGTTTATTGATATCCAGTTCAGTGCATTCAGTCTATTATTGTCTTCATAAGTCACGGACAGCAGAGTTTTCCACCTTCAATTTATATAGTGCACTGCAGTCTTCTTGTTAACAAGTGAGTATATCTGTACCAATGGTAAGCTGCTTGTCATTCTTGTCTGTGAAGGTTGACAATATATTGGATGGCTCCGTATCTCTGGGGCTGTCTTTAATTTGTAGACTTTCTCAGAGTTATGTGTCACACTGAGGTTCTCAATTCCTTTGCAACAACAACATGCGTTTATGTAGGCGCTTCACAGGAGTGTTATCAAACAAAATTTGACACCGAGCCACACAAGGAAGTATTAGGACAAAGAGGTAAGTTTTAAGGAGTGTTTTAAAGGAGTAGAAAGAGGTAGAAAGGTGGAGAGGTTTACATAAGAACATAAGAAATAGGAGCAGGAGTAGCCCATACGGCCCCTTGAGCCTGCTCTACCCATTCAATCAGATCATGGCTGATCTTCAACCTCAACTCCACTTTCCTGCCTGATCCCCATATCCCTTGATTCCCTAACAGTCCAAAAATCTATCGATCTCAGCCTTGACTTTACTCAAAGACTCAGTATCCACAGCCCTCTGGGGTAGAAAATACCAAAGATTCACAACCCTCTGTGTGAAGAAATTCCTCCTCATCTCAGTCTTAAATGATCGACCCCTTACCCTGCGACTATGCCCCCTTGTTCTAGACCCTCCAGCCATGGGAAACAACCTCTCAGCATCTACCCTGCCAAGCCCCCTCATAATCTTATATACTTCAATGAGATCACCGTTCATTCTTCTAAACTCTAGAAAGTATAGGCCCATTCTACTCAACCTCTCCTCATAGGACAACCCTCTCACCCAGGAATTAATCTAGTGAACCTTTGTTGCACCGCCTCTAAGGCAAGTATATCCTTCCTTAGTAAGGAGACCAAAATTGTACAGTACTCCAGGTGAGGTATCACCAAAGCCCTGTACAATTGTACTAAGACTTCCTTACTCTTGTACTCCAACCCTCTTGCAATAAAGCCCAGCATGCCATTTGCTTTCCTAATTGCCTGCTGTACCTGCATGCTAACGTTTTGTGTTTCTTGTACCAGGGACAGCCAAGTCTCTTTGGACACCAACATTTAATAGTTTCCCATCAATTTAAAAAATATTATGTTTTTCTATTCTTCCTACCAAAGTGAATAACCTCACATTTCCCCACATTATACTCCATCTGCCACATTATACTCCATCTGCCACTTTCTTGCCCACTCACTTAACCTGTCTATATCCATTTGCAGACTCTTTGTATCCTCCTCACAGCTTGCTTTCCCACCTAGCTTTGTATTGTTATCAAACTTGGATACATTACACTTGGGCCCTTCATCCATGTCATTAATATAGATTGTAAATAGCTGAGGCCCAAGCACCGATCCTTGCGGTACCCCACTAGTTACAGCCTGCCAACCTGAAAATGACCCGTTTATCCCTACTCTCTGCTTTCTGTCTGTTAACCAATCCTCTATCCATGATAACATGTTACCCCCAACCCCATAAGTCCTTATCTTGCGTAACAATCTTTTATGTGGCACCTTATCGAATGCCTTTTGAAAATCCAAACACACTACATCCACTAGTTCCCCTTTATCTACCCTACTAGTTACATCCTCAAAGAACTCTAATAAATTTGTCAAAGAACGATTTCCCTTTCATTATACCATGTTGACTCTGCCTAATCATATTATGATATTTTAAGTGCCCTGTTACCACTTCCTTAATAATGGATTCCAGCAATTTCCCAACAACTGATGTCAGGCCAACTGACATGTGGGGAGGGAATTCCAGAGCTTAGGGCCTAGGCATCTATAGGCACAGCCGCCAATGGTGGAGCAATTAAAATCAGGGATGCACAAAAGGCAGGAATGGGAGGATCGCAAAGATCTTAGAGGGTTGTAGGGCTGGAGGAGGATATTGAGATAGGGAGGCCATGGAGGGATTTGAAAACAAGGATGAGAATTTTAAAATTGAGGCTTTCCGGACCGGGAGCCAATGTAGGTCAGTGAGCACAAGGGTGATGGATGAACGGGACTTGGTGTGAGTTAGGATACGGGCAGCAGAGTTTTGGATGAGCTCAAGTTTATGGAGGGTGGAAGATGGGAGGATGGCCAGGAGAGCATTGGAATAGTCAAGTAGTCAATAGCCACACTATTTGATCTATACCTCCTTGCACTCATTGCCCTTTTGTTCAATTCAGTTTGTTAGTTTGTCATACCAAGGTATTAACCGCGGGTCTGTTTTTGTTTCTAAAGCTCTGATTTTAACTTCACGCGCCTGGCGGAAACTGGGTAAGGACAGTGACTTACCTCCTGTGATCCCCTGCCTTCCCGATGGGTCCAGATAATAACCTGCTCTTTTGAGGCGAGCGGCACGTCTGCAGGAAGGCAGTGGGGTCCTGCTTTAAGTATGTAGATCGGCCCAACTGCAATTTTAGTCAAAAGCCTTATCGAGGGAGCAGTGACGGCTTCCCCAATGGACGAAACCTGCCAGGAGCTGGATCGTGGGCCAGAAGAGGCCCAGCAAGGTAAGTTTAAAACATTTTTTTAGATTTCCTTGAGGGTCAGGAGGAGCAGGAGAGAACTGTAGAAAATTAATATTACATCTGTTGCCAAGATACCTACCCTGGGCTATAACAACACAGGGGGAAGAATACTTATTACAGAATATGGTAAACTTAGTAAATGTGATGAAGGAGAAAGGGAATGGGAAAAAAATAAAGTGTATATATGCTCCCTTATGGGGTTTTCTAATTGGTCTCAATAACTCCAGGGAAGGGGAAGAATCAAACACATTCCTGTAACTCGTGGCTATCCTGTATCCTCTGGTAAAAAGTGCATGACTGGATGTTGTATGAGGACAAGATCAGGCTTGGCTTTGGTGCCCCCCCTTCCTCCCACCTCTCGCCACATCACCCATGATTTAACGGTCTGCCCGATCTCACTGTCTGCACTCAGAAAGAATGGTCACTTAAGGAAGGTACTGTGGAGCACTATTCTTTACCTTTGGAGCCATAGCAAGAGTCAAATTGGAGGAAAAGATTTCTGAATGTATTTCCATTTGGTTTCAATAGAATCTATACCTGTATATCACAAGAGGTACACAGTCTAACTTGCTCCATGTACAAGCTATGCCCTTTGCCCTTCTGTTAATCATACTTTTTAACAGGCCTGGGACACATTAGACAGGTCAGAGATATTATAATTTATGATCTGACAGTTCAACAAATCTATTTCCAGAGCCCTATCTAATAGTACTTTATTAATAAGTAAAGGAGATATGAATCTAGGAGCCTTAGCTGCAATCCTTTGTTTCTTAAAGGTTTCAATGGATTTAAAGGTCATTTTTCAACAGAACAATTCTTCATGATGTCACCATTTGAAGCCAACATTAATTTTCTTTTCACCCCCTAGTTATGTGATACTTAAACCTTGGCAATCTAGTGCAATAATAGTTTTCCCAACAGAGAGATGCTGTTAAAGAAAAGAGTATAAAGGAGTGAAGATACAGGTTAAATGTAATAGAAATGGTTTACTAGAAAAGTATTCGGAGTTAGAAAATTGTATTCATCATTCAATTGCTTTTGGGGATTAGCGAAAAACTGTACGTTTTGGAAGTGCACCAGTAGTTATCATTGCCCCCAGCATTTCGTATAAGTCATGGAAACTCCACATCAATGCAATTGAGGAAGCAAGATTGTATAATAAGTAGCCTTTCTTAATCGTACTTTTCCCCCTTTATTTTTCCCAATGCCCTTCATTTAAAAGACAAGGCTGGAACGTTTGCAACCATCTTCAGCCAGAAGTGCCGAGTGGATGATTCACCTCGGCCTCCTCCCGATATCCCCACCATCACAGAAGCCAATCTTCAGCCAATTCGATTCACTCCAAGTGATATCAAAAAATAGCTGAGTGCACTGTATAAAACAAAGGCTATGGGCCCGGACAACATCCCAGCTGTAGTGCTGAAGACTTGTGCTCCAGAACTAGCTGCGCCTCTAGCCAAGCTGGTCCAATATAGCTACAACATTGGCATCTACCCGACAATGTGGAAAATTGCCCAGGTATGTCCTGGCCACAAAAAGCAGGACAAATCCAAACCGGCCAATTACCGCCCCATCAGTCTACTCTCAATCATCAACAAAATGATGGAAGGTGTCGTCGACAGTGCTATCAAACGACACTTACTCACCAATAACCTGCTCACCGATGCTCAATTTGGGTTCTGCCAGGACCACTCGGCTCCAGACCTCATTACAGCCTTGGTTCAAACATGGACAACAGAGCTGAATTCCAGAGGTGAGGTGAGAGTGACTGCCCTTGACATCAAGGCAGCATTTGACCGAGTGTGGCACCAAGGAGCCCCAATAAAATTGAAGTCAATGGGAATTAGGAGGAAAACTCTCCAGTGGCTGGAGTCATACCTAGCACAAAGGAAGATGGTAGTGGTTGTTGGAGGTCAATCATCTCAGTGCCAGGACATCGCTGCAGGAGTTCCTCAGAGCAGTGTCCTAGGCCCAACCATCTTCAGCTGCTTCATCAATGAACTTCCCTCCATCATAAGGTCAGAAATTGGGATATTTGCTGATGATTTCACAGTGTTCAGTTCCATTCAAACCCATCAGATAATGAAGCAGTCCGTGCCCGCATGCAGCAAGACCTGGACAACATCCAGGCTTGGGCTGATAAGCGGTAAGTAACATTCGTGCCAGACAAGTGCCAGGAAATGACCATCTCCAACAAGAGACAGTCTCAATACAACCCCTTGACATTCAACGGCATTACCATTGCTGAAGCCCTGACCATCAGCATCCTGGGGGTCACCATTGACCAGAAACTTAACTGGACCAGCCACATAAATACTGTGGCTACAAGAGCAGGTCAAAGGCTGGGTATCCTGCGGCGAGTGACTCACCTCCTGACTCCCCAAAGCCTTTCCACCAAGGCACAAGTCAGGAGTGTGATGGAATATTCTCCACTTGCCTGGATGAGTGCAGCTCCAACAACACTCAAGAAGCTCGACACCATCCAGGACAAAGCAGCCCACTTGATTGGCACCCCATCCACCACCCTAAACATTCACTCCCTTCACCACTGGCGCACTGTGGGCTGCAGTGTGTACCATCTACAAGGATGCACTGCAGCAACTCGCCAAGGATTCTTCAACAGCACCTTCCAAACCCGCGACCTCTACCACCTAGAAAGACAAGGGCAGTAGGCACATGGGAGCAACACCGCCTGCATGTTCCCCTCCAAGCTCACCACCACCTTTTCAAGGGCAATTACCGATGGGCAATAAATGCTGGCCTTGCCAGCGATGCCCACATCCCATGATCGAATAATAAAAAAAAGCCCTCCTCTTCTGAACATGGCTACTCATACTGAGGTATGGTTTCACAGGTGGCAATAACCCACTGATAATTCAACAAAGTGGCCATTATTCATGAGCCTGAGTAATGAGTGTCAGTAGTTAAACTGACAATGTAAAGCCTGGCTTTGTCATCTCCTGGTGTTTCTATATTTTCCAGCAGTGATTGCTGGATAGCAATTGGGAAAGGGAAAGAAAGAAAAACTTGCATTTATATAACACCTTTCATACCCTAAAGATGTCCCAAAGCATTTCACAGTTAGTTAATTACTTTTGAATGTTATAACTGTTGTTATGTAGGCAAACATGGCAGCCAATTTGCACACAGCAAGGTCCTTCAAATATGATACAAGGTAAATAACCAGGTACATAACCTGTTTTTGTGGTGTTGGTTGAGGGATGAATACTGGAAAAGATCCACTGCTCTTCTACTACCATGGGGACTTTTACATTCACCCAAACAACTAGCTACTGCCTCGGTTTAGTGTCTCATCCAAAAGATGGCACTTCCAGCAATGTAATACTTCTTCAGTAGATTACTGAAGTGGCAACCTAGACTGTGCAATCAAGTCTTAGAATAATGGTTGAATCCAGACAGCCTGACTAAGTGGCAAACATACCACAATCGAGCCAAGCTGACACCTCCACTTAGCATGTACCCAAGGAACAATGTGGCATTCCTGCTGCCACTGCAGATGATAATAGCTAACTCAGCAAGGACTGGGGATTGAACCTGGATCCATTCATTTGTGTGGTATAGTGTCACCCCACTTGGTCCACTTACAGCCTGAGTTGTTGCTGGGATCCATTCCACACTTTCTAACATACTCATATTCTTGTCCCATACCAAGATGTGGGTATGTACTGCATTTCACTGCACAGTAGTAAATGGTCAACATCGAGGGCCTTATTTAGGTCCCAATCTTGGTTCAGTCTCACTGCTAAGTCTGAAGTTTATGGGTTGGAGTCCCACTCCAGAGACATAGGGGGCTAAATTGGGCCCCGAAGCGCCCATTGTGTAGGCGCTACGTGGACTCCTAAGCTCCGAAAATGGCATCCGAGATGTGCATGTACACTTCTGGCATGACGTGCACAGGACGCCATCTTGGTATAGGCGTTTGTGTACATACACCTAACGACCACCATCAGCATGTAAAGTAGAACAAGTGCCAGGCAATGACCATCTCCAACAAGAGAGAGTCTAACCACCTCCCCTTGACATTCAACGGCATTACCATCGCCGAATCCCTCACCATCAACATCCTGGGGGTCACCATCGACCAGAAACTTAACTGAACCAGCCACATAAATACTGTGGCTACAAATGCAGGTCAGAAGCTGGGTATTCCGCGGCAAGTGACTCACCTCCTGATTCCCCAAAGCCTTTCCACCATCTACAAGGCACAAGTCAGGAGTGTGATGGAATACTCTCTACTTGCCTGGATGAGTGCAGCTCCAACAACACTCAAGAAGCTCAACACCATCCAGGACAAAGCAGCCCGCTTGATTGGCCAATCCACCAGCTTAAACATTCACTCCCTCCACCACTGGCGCACCGTGGCTGCAGTGTGTACCATCCACAGGATGCACTGCAGCAACTCGCCAAGGCTTCTTTGACAGCACCTCCCAAACCCGTGACCTTTACCACCTAGAAGGACAAGAGCAGCAGGCACATGGGAACAACACCACCTGCACGTTCCCCTCCAAGTCACACACCATCCCGACTCGGAAATATATCGCCATTCCTTCACCACGGCCTTCTCAAGGGCAATTAATGATGGGCAATAATTGCTGGCCTTGCCAGCGATGCCCACATCCCATGAATGAATTAAAGAAAAAGGAGATTATGAGGTTAATCAGTGTGCAACGTTGATTTGAAGCAGCTGGCAGCATTTTCAAAACTCTCCACTCCGGCCAACGCACTGTCCTAACCTCGCATAGCTGAACAAGAGTTAAATGGCATGAAAGACCCCCCCCCCCTGCCCCCCCACCAGCGCTATTTAAAGGGATCATGCAGGAGTTACAGGTTAGTTGCTGGATTAGTTATTCTGGCTGCTGATACAATCCTATACTTGGAAAAAGTTGCTATATTATGTAGCGAGTGGTCAGGTTGGTTGTGCAGTACTGTTAGTGACATTTAAAATAGTGCGCTGATCAAGGTTGCTGTCAGACATGAGTGGCCTGCTAGGGCTTCCTCTGGGAATTGAACATGACTGGGAGCATGCAGAGAGGTCACGCAGAGCAGGACAAGCTGCGGGAAGATGGAGGAGGAAGAGGAAGTGCAGCAGGAAGTGGAGGAAGAGGCGAGGAGGCAACAAGGTTGACAGGCCCTCTCTGCCAGGCCTCTGCATGATCAGATTATTAATGAGAGCTATCAGTAACCTCAGCTACACCTCCCCATTCACCAACAGTCCCACACTCCTTACCTTTCCTCTCCAACATGACCATCAAATCGTCCTCCTTATGATTACACATTGCTTCCTCCCTCAGCTCATTGCAGAAATAAAAAGCACCACCAAATACAAATTCAAATCCAAATTTATAAATGAACACATGTAACAATTCAAACAAACTGATACTATTCAGCATTGTGTATTCTTTTAATGCCTGTACCTTTCCTCGTGCTCCTACGAGGCACATCCCCAATGGCTGCAGCATGGGTGGTGGGAGGCTGCTGACCTTCAATTGAGAAGTGTGCAGATGGCCTTGGAGGACGACCTCGACCAGCTCTGGGCCTGGAGGGCCCGGCTGCAGACTGCACCATCTCGGCCTGGGCTGCAGCAGTCTGGCCTGGCTGGCTGATAGGCAACAGCAAGGGCACTGGCGGAGTGGCAGGGGTTGGAGCAGGAATGCTGTGGTCCTGAGAGAGGACAGCAGGTTCGTCTTCCATGGCACCACGGCCACTCTCCCGGGGCGGTGCCTCAGCAATCCTGTTGATCCGCTGGAGAACGGATTGCTGGAGTGCTGTGATGCCCTGGAAGCCCCGTTCCACAGTGGTCCACAGACCCACGATAGCAGCAGTCTGAGCTTCTCAGGCAGTAGTCTGAGCTCCAAATGAAGCAGTCAGACCTTGGATGGCAGATGTTTGTGCTGCAATGGAAGCTGTGACATTGGTCATCAGACACTGCTTCATGGTGGGTTCCACAGGTGTGCTGATGGAGGTGACCACCCGTTCCATGTGGGAAAGGATGGGCTCCAAGTTCTGCACAAAGCCCTGTGCCAAATTGGAGCTGGACTCCTCCATGCCCCTTGACATTGTGCGCAGGCTTTCCAGTACACCAAGCATTTGGTTGTGCACACCCATCAGCCGTCTTCTGTAGCTTGGTCCATCAAAGTCATCATCTGACTCCTCGGCAGCAGAACTAGCGAGCAACCTCGTCCTCCAGCGAGCTGGCACCTGTGGTATCCGTTCCCCACACACCAGCTCCTGCGTACTTGTGCCCGCTGTCTCACCACGTGCAGATCCCTCCTCTATCCTAGCCTCTAAAGTACGCACAGTATCTGTATCTTCCTCTGGCTCCTCTGACTGTGCCAGTTCCAGTTCTTGGGTTTCTGAAATGACAAAGGGACAAGGGTTGATTTCTGGTGCAGGGAGAGCAGAAAGTAAGACGAGCGTGCTGACACCATCTGCAGCACGTAAGTCAGAAAAGATTGTGGGATGAGGGAGAAGTGGGAAATGAGAAGTAGGATTAGGTATGCAGAGACCCTCATCGTCGATACCTCCAGCACCGCCAGTGGCCACGGCCGCAGTGTCAGCCCGTCCAACGATCCCCAGCACTGTCTCCTCCATGAGGGTGAGGACGTGTAGACGTGTCTGTCCTCCCCCAGGTCTTTCCTGCTGCCTGTTGTTATGCGTCACCTTCTCCTGCAAGAATGAGGGAAGTGTGTCAGCAAGTGTCC
This sequence comes from Heptranchias perlo, assembly GCF_035084215.1. NCBI lineage: Eukaryota > Metazoa > Chordata > Chondrichthyes > Hexanchiformes > Hexanchidae > Heptranchias > Heptranchias perlo. The sequence continues at coordinate 110,204,170 of NC_090327.1, forward strand.
TGCAATACGTTTGGGTGATGTGGCTGTCGTGGTTGAATAGCTGCCAGTGTGTGTGACCTGTGAGTTGTTGGTGTGCGGCTTGCATGAGTGGTACTGTGTGAGGGTGAGATGCAGCATCTGATTTGAAGTGTTGCGTACTGATTGAAAGAGTTTGTTGGTAGGTGGGTGAGGGGGGGTGCAGTGCGTGGAACAGTGGATGAGGCTGGTGGTGCAGTTGATAGTATATGTCACTTGACAGTTGAAGTCACTCACCTTGACATTCGTGTCAAATCATTGAATTTCTTCCTGCACTGCATCCATGTTCGTGGTGCGATGCTCCTGGTAATTACCTTGTGCGCCACTTCCTCCCACTTCCTCTTCAGTATGTGTCTGGAGGGCCTCCTGCCCCCCTGCGGATGAAGGATGCATCATCAGAGAACCTTGGTGCGTGCTCTCTCACAGGCCCAGCCATTCTTCAGTATATTCCACCACAGAGTTAGTTGCCACATTAATTCCAGCTCTCCCTGCAGCCTCCTCTTTAAGAGGTGCAGTCTGCCTTTAAGTGATGCTGGCCACTACCCGATATCGGGGTCCCCTGCTGGTGCGTGGAGCCACTCATAGCATAGGTGGCGCTGGCTGCACGCAACAATCACTGCAATCACCAGGCAGCATGAATGTTACGTGCTGCCTGCACCTCAACGACCGGGCATGGGTTAATCGCACACCGTGATCCCAGCATCTGTTTTCGGGGGTTAACCCACCACTCGGGAGTGCAGTACCGAGGCGGTGCTGCACTGTCAGAGATGCTGGCCTAGAAATTCATTGATGCCGTACCCGTTTTAGAGACATAAAACAGTTACCTAAGTGTCAGATAAGGCGGGAGGCGTGCACATGCACTGATAATGCGTGCCTGCCGTATTGGTAAAGGCTGAAATGTAGGCATCCAAGGCCCGCACCTGAAACAGGTGTTAGGCCCTTTGCATATATAAATAGAGGGCCTAATGCCTATTTCAGAACTTCTTCCCAGGCGCTGGCTGCATTCAGAAAAGCATGGTCTACGTGGCCTAACAGGTGGACCTTAAAGAGACCTCTGGAGGCCATCTCCAAAAAGGTAAGTTTTAAAAAAATAATCTGGATGTGGGGCCAAGAGGAATAGTCCTGCTCCTCTTGACTCCACGGCAGTCCCGAACACCGGTGCTGGCCCCAACTCAACTCTGCTCCCGATCGCCTGCCCCATTCATGATTGCCCCTACTCCTCCCAATCATTCCCCTCCCTCTCGATTTTCTCCCCCCCCCTCCCAGGATCTACCTGAGAGCCCCTGTCAATGATGCAGCGGCCCAAAATTTATATCTGCTTTTCTGGTAAGCTGCCTGGGCATGTGTAAACAGCTCACCGGTCTAATTTATATGAGGCCTGAGGCCCAATTAAGAGTGGAGCTGGGGCCTACCCGTTCCGAAGCTGGGATCATTCACTGCATCCAGATCGCGCCAGCAGGCCAGCGCTATCCGATTTCACCCTGGCTGTCTTCCAGATGAGATGTTAAACTGAGGTCCTGTTTTCATTCACATAAAAGATCCTGGGGCATTATTTGAAGAAGAACAGCGGTGTTGTGCTGGCCAATATTTATCCCTCAAACACTACCATTAAAAACAGATTATCTGGTCATTAATGTCATTGCTGTTCATAGAACCTTGCTGTGTGCAAATTAGCTGTCACATTTGCCTACATTACAACAGTTCAAACATTTTGTGATATTCTGAGGATGGGAAAGGCACCACATAAATCCAGGCTCTTTCACTTTTTTTTTGGAATGACAGGCTGGATGTTCCTCTTTTTCAAAAAGTGCAGGAAATGCATAATTTTCATTGTGATTTATAAGCTACTAATGAAATTAGGACACGCACATCTTTGAACTGTGTGTTAGCAGCAATAAAAAGCCAGCAACCAGTCATAACACCCCAGCAATATTGAGCCTTTAACACTTCTTAAGCAGCTAGCAAGCCAATTAACTGGTATAAAGTTGGAAAGTTCATGGATTCGGCTGCGAAATATATATTTTCGCCAGTAATAACTCAACAACAATTGAGAAAAACTCTAGTTTACTGATGAGTCCCTGCATGTGCTGGAAATTTCTGCAATGGAGCATCACAGGCACATGCTTGATGGGAAAGGATGGCCCTCTAAATATTATGAACAAGCAATGAACATGGCAGTATGTCACTGAAACAGTGAACTTGATGGGTAATTTCACTGTGGGGGCGGACAGCATTTGAAAGCAGCATATCTCAGGAAATTGTGGCTGCTCAGCCTGTGATCTTCTGTCAATTATAATTAATGGACAGAAAACGACAGGTTGCATTTCCGTTATTTTTTAAGATGCACCTTCTGGGAGCGCTGGGTTGTCAACTACTGAGTGGACTTGGCTGGAGACTTAAAGAAGATTACAGAGACATAGCATGAATGTTACTACAAAGTAGTAAAACAGAGCATATATGGACAGTGAAGAAAGTTGTATTGTTAAAAGTTCCCCTCAACCACATCCATGGCAAGGCCTCTATCTATGGTGATATTTTGCAGTGGGCAAGATAGTGCTATATTCTTTCAGGCCTTTTCTGGGCATAGTGTGAGGCCTTCTGCTGAGTTCAAGCAGCTAAAGCATTGCTTTAGCAATCCAAATACCTTCAATAAGGACCGTAGTTCAACTATCTCAATGTATCTATTCTCTGGGAATTGTGTAGACCTGTCCTCAGTTATGGTTGCATCACACAGCCCATATCTCTGACGAGCCAGTTGCCCATTCTTTCTCCTTCAAAGAGCTGTATCACATTTGATTGACTCAGAATGAAAGTAAAGCACATAACAACGAGGAATGTTCATTGAGGTATGTTATTTTCTTGTGAAGGTGGCAAACCATTTGAATGGTTTTGGAATAATAATCCTACCTATTTAGGCATGCCATTGGATTATTGGTGAGCAGACGATTGGCTATGTGCATCATTTAATGCTGTCCTGCATCTTAGGGAAAGCAGCAGTTTGGAAAAACTGTTGCTGGTTGTGTAGCTCCTTTTGGTGATTGCTGCTGGAGTGTACATAACAGTATACGTGATGATAAAGGTGGGGGTGGGTCGATACTGGGCAAGAAACAGGCAAGAAACGGGCAACAGCGGGTTGGCCGTACGTTTTACCCACCACCAATTCTCTTCCCTATTGACGTCTATGGAAAGGAAAGTTGGGTGGGGTGTAAAACTAGCAGGAACGGTTAAAATCGACCCCAGGATTTCACCTACCTCCTTAATGAAGTGCTGCATAACAAGATTTCTGATCCCTGTGGGAGCCTTGAAGGTCTTTGTGGTTTAACAGTTAAGGGCAGTGATGATCTTCACTGCCACTGGTAGGAGCAGTGCAGATGGCATATTGTCTCTACAGGTCTTTGTAACCTGATGACACACCTCAGTCACCTGAGTCACAGCTTTCTTACTTATCTTCCTCTAGCAGGTCCAGGTAGCCTGAGGTACCTGCTGGGAGCCATTCACTTCCCATGTGATTTACACTATCAGCCTCCTGTCCCTTCTCCACTATGAGATACCATCAATGGCCACTAAACCCTTATTGTACGACAGAAAATACCTCTGATCCTATTCACTTCTTTACGTGCTATGGTGAGAACCTTTGTTAATGGGCCAATTTTAAGTGTCTTCGTTTGGTATAAATGAGGTAGTAGCAACCTGCGAATCACATCGGGTCACTTATTGCCCCATTTACACTGGCGCTCCGGCTGATGCCATCTTGGATAGAGTCCTGGGATAGATGCCCAGAGTGCATGCCTTTTGCAGGCAGAAGGCCACTTGTAACATGCCAATCGGGGACTGATTACATACTTTTGCACTAAAATTAGCGATGAAACAAATTTTGATCCTGATTTTGCTGGTGTGAAGTTGTTTTCATCAATAGATATCCAAAATGATATTGTGATAAACTGAGTATTTTATAAACTCGACAGTCATAGCATTTACTGCCCCAGAGAGTATATTTGGTCAACGTTATTACATTTTATTATTTCACCCTGTGCTTGTCTTGTAAAAGATGAGGAATAAATGATTGATTATACTACATGTTACGGAGACTAAAGTTATACAAAGCTTTGGGCAAAATACAATATTTTTGCCCAAGAGACCACATATTGCTGTAAAAGATTACCACAGAGCCAGCAATCAACTGGATTTTTATGATTCAAATTTTATTAGCGAGTAAACAAGTGTATAGGGAGGAGGAAGGAGCACTTACACCAGCATTTCTGCAACAGTCACATGCAGGTTCTGACTTGCTGAGGACATGGTATACATTAGAGGAAGACCCCGAGGCAGTCAAAATTGAAGGATTTAATGAAATGTGTCTGAAGAGTTTGAAGTGTGGTGACAGTGATTGTGAGGGAATGGAAGGAAACTAGAGCAGATCAGACTGTTTCATTGCCCGTTTGTTCCATCTCACAGATCGCATAAATGTTTTGGGGAGAGGTTAGGAGTAATCAACAGATTTTGCTTAAGGAAGGTTAATTTATGAGGCCTACATCAGGTTAAACTCATTGTGGACTATGGACATACTTGTTTTCAAAGGAATATAAGAATCATGGTGGAAGAATTGCTCCGGCAACTGTGCAGCAATGTTATAAAGAACATGTGCCTGATTTTGCTATGTGCAGTGGTTAGAACAATTCCCCCCCCATATTGGAATGTGCATTATATTTTGAGGCCAAAGGTATATCGTGGACTTGAAATGATCCCAGGTAAAATCTGACTAAATATGATAGGGTTGAATTTCCATGGGGATTCTCCCGCTCATCTGCCATAACTTCAGTGAGCCACAGAAACCCCAGATAAACAACGTAAACGTAGCTTCAGCGGATCTTCCGCCGAAATTATGAGAGGGGGCACTCCAGCAGAGATTCACCCCCTGCATACTGCACAATAATTCTATTATGATAGAACAGAGAGGGTTTAACTCCCGGACAGTGCAGCGGGAGGCCCCGTTCATTTTAACTGCCGGGCCTCATTCAAATGGAGCCAGAAAGATGCCCGCACCAAACGGGCGTCCAGAGTCAGCTCATTGCAATTGGGCTGTAGCAATATTGGACAGCTCAGAGGCCACCCAGCTGGAAGCAAGGTAAGTCCTGGGGGTGTCAGGAGGATTTCAGGATGGGGGGGGAGGGAAGCCCATTGCAGCAATGGCCCAAACTATTTTTGCAAAGTCCAGAGGAGCTCTATAAAAATAAGTTATTTTACTTACCTTGAAAGGCCTCCGTTTCTGGTCTGACAACTTCGACTGAGTGGTGCATCTACGGTTTCCACTGGGTGGAGGGAGTTACAATCCCCACTATCGTATTTATATTTGATGTGAAATAATCAGGAGACAGAGCTAAATGTAGTAAAATGCCCAACTGAAAGGTGACATGAGGAAAAGCTTTTTTAACGCAGCGAGTAGTTATGATCTGGAATGTGCTGCCTGAAAGGGTAGTGGAATATGATTCAATCGTGGCTTTCAAAAAGGAATTGGATAAATACTTAATGAGAAAAAATTTGCAGGGCTACAGGGAAAGAGCAGGGGAATGGGACTGTCTGGACTGCTCTTACAAAGAGCCAGCACGGGCTCGTTGGGTTGAATGGCCTCCTGTGCTGTAACCATTCTATGATTCTATGATTCTAAGTCATTATTACAGATTTGTTAAAAAAATAGTCTTGATTAACCTTACTAAGAAAAAAATTCGATGTTGGAGAGTGGATTATATTAAACATTTTATTTAATCTGTTGACAATAGCCTTAGGTGACAAAAACCAGGAGATAGTGAAACAAAGGCAAGTGGAATAGCTATGTCACCATTTCAGATTGCAGTGATAAATCACCCATAAGCAATATTTAATTTTTGATTAACTTCACTGGTATCCTGTCAGTGTTTGCCAATTATCTAATTTTTCTGACTTGGCGAATTCAATCTTATGAGTCGGAACCAGTGATGTACCATGGCTCAGTGTGAAGGGCACAGAGTAATTAAAGCAGTCATGTCTGATCATTTGAGCTAATACAGTTTCAGGAGACTGCTGATGCTTGTTCCAATACGAACGATGGCTGTGAAAGGCGAAATAACAAATCCGTATTATTAATTCCAACTATGTTATGAGTGCATGTAGCTCTGGGAGCACAATCAAAAATCATTACTAACACAGTCTTCAGAACGATAAGAATACCTCAGAATTTAAGCTAAAACATGCAGAAGGACCTGAGGGGTCATTTTAGGAGAAGAGAAACCTCACTCACCAACAGCGGATATCAAAAATTTGGACCTGTGCTTCCCGTGACTTTGCAAACATTAAAATTTATGGTCATAAAATTGTAGGCTGTGCATGCCCAAATTTCTGTCATGCCCTGCTGGCCTAGCAAGTCACTCGGTTGTATCAAACTTCTAGAAACAAGAATAAAACTGGACAGACTACTCAACTGCAACCTAGGCATCAAATCAGGACATGGCAAAGGCACAGCCAGCCCAGTCGACCCTGCAAAGCCCTCCTCAGTAACATCTGGGCACTGGTGCCAAAATTGGGAGAGCTGTCCCGCAGACGAGTCAAGCAACAGCTTGACATAGTCATTCTCACAGAACCATACCTATTAGCCAATGTGCCTGAGTCCTCCATCACTATTCCTGGGTATGAACTGTCCCACCACTGGGGTGGGAGCACTGTTGTATATGGTGGGGGCACTGTTGTATATGGTCATGGGGGGAGTGGCCCCGGGAGTCCTGAACATGGATACTGGACCCTCTGAAGTCTCATGGCTTTAGGTCAAACATGGGCAAGGAAACTTCCTGCAGATTACCACCGACCTCCCTCACTTGATGAATCAATAATCCACCATGTTGAACACCACTCGGAGGAAGAACTGAGGGTAACAAGAACACATAATGTGGAGGGATTTCAATGTCCATCACATTGAGTGGCTCGGTAGAACCACCACTGACTGAGCTGGCTGAGTTCTGGGCTTGCGGCAGGTAGTGAGAGAACCAACACATGGGAATAACTTACTTGACCTCGTCCTCACCAATCTACCTGCAGCAGATGCAACTGTCCATGACAGAACTAGTCAGACTGATCACCGCACAGTCCTTCTGGAAATCAAGTCCTGTCTTCACTCTGTGGGCACCCTCCATCATGTCATGTCCCACCACCACCATGCTAATTAAGATAGCTTAAGAACAAATCTAGCAGCTCAAAATTGTGCATCAGCAGTAGCCGAAATGTATACCATCACAATCTGTAACCTCATAGACTCTCACTCCTCCATTACCATCAAGCCCAGATGATCAACCCTGGTTCAATGAGAAGTGTAAAAGAGTAAGCCAGGAGCAGCATCAGGTGTACCTGAAAATGAGGTGCTAATCTAGTGAAGCTACAACGCAGGACTACATGCATGCTAAACAGCAAAAGCAGCATGCTATAGAAGCATGCTACAGAGCTAAGCAATCCCCCAAACAATGGATCAGGTCAAAGCTCTGCAATCCTGGACATCCAGTCATAAATGGTGGTGGACATTTAAACAACTAATGGGAGGAGGAGGCTCCATGAACATCCCCATCCTCAATGATGGCAGAGTCTAGCATGTGAGTACAAAAGACAAGGCTGAAGCATTTGCAACCAGCTTCTGCCAGAGGTGCCGAGTGGTTGATCTTTCTTATCCTCCTCCTGAGATCCTCACCTTCACAGATGTCAGCCTTCAGCCAATTCATTTCACTCCACAAGATATCAAGAAACAGCTGAATGCCCTACTTACAGCAAAGGCTACGGGTCCTGACAATATCCTGACTATAGCGCTGAAGACGTCTGCTCCGGAACTAGCTGCACCACTAGCCAAGCTGTTCCAGTATAGTTGACAACACTGTCATCTACCCAACAATGTAGAAAATTGCCCAGGGATGTCCTGTCCACAAAAAGTAGGACAAAGCAACCCAGCCAATTCCCAATCATCAGCAAAGTAATGGAAAGAGTCATCAATAGTGCTATCAAGCAGCATTTACTCACCAATAGCCTGCTCACTGATACTCGGTTTGGGTTCAGTCAGGACCACTCGGCCCCTGACCATATTACAGCCTCAGTCCAAATTTAGACACAACCAGAATTCCAGAGGTGAGGTGAAAGTGACTATCCTTGACATCAAGGCAGCATGAGACCAAATGTGGCATCATGGAGCCATAGTAAAACTGAAGTCAATGGGGATCAGGGGGAAAACTCTCCAGTGGCTGGAGCCATACCTGGTACAAAGGAAGATGCTTGTGGTTATTGGAGGCCAATCATCTCAGCCCCAGGACATCACTGCAGAAATTCCTCAAGGCAACATCCTAGGCCCAACTATCTTCAGTTGCTTCATCAATGGCCTACCCTCTATTATAAAGTCAAAAGTAGGGTCGTTCGCTGCTGATTGCACAGTGTTTAGCTCCACTTGCAATTTCAGATAATGAAGCAGTCCATGCCCATGTGCAGCAGGTCCTGCACAAAATGTGAGCTTGGGCTGATAAGTGGCAAGTAACACTTGAGCCACATAAGTGCCAGGCAATGGCCATGTCCAACAAGAGAGAACCTAACCACCTTTGCTTTACATATAATGGCATTAATATCACTAATTCCTCCATCGTCAACATGCTGAGTGTCACCATTGACCAGAAACTCAACTGGACCAGCAAGTTAAAGGGTGTGACTACCAGAGCAGGTCAGAGGCTGGGAATTCTGTGGTAAGTAGCTCACCTCCTGACTCACCACTTATTTCAGTGGACTACTAAACGTGCTTTGGAGATAGTGTAGTAGGGTCCTGAATGAAAGGAAACACTTTCATCATATCATATCATTGTAGGTGCAGCACAGAAGGCGGCCATTGGCCCATCATGCTTGTGCAGGCTCTTTGAAAGAGCTATCCAATTAGTCCCATTCCACTGCTTTTACCTCATAGTCCTGTAATTTTTTTTCCCTTCAAGTAATTCCTTTTTGAAAGTTACTATTGTGTCTGCTTGCACCACCCTTTCGGGCAATGCATTCCAGATCATTACAACTTGCTGCGTAAAAAAATGTTTCCTCATGTTGCATCTGGCTCTTTTGTCGATCACCTTTAATCTGTGACCTCTGGTTACCAACCAATCTGCAACTGAAACAGTTTCTCCTTATTTACTCTGTCAAAACCGTTTATGATTTTGAATACCTCTATCAAATCTCCCCTTCTCTGTTCTAAGGAGAACAACCCCAGCTTCTCCAGTCTCTCCACATAACTGAAGTCCCTCATCCCTGGCACAATTCTAATAAATCTCTTCTGCATCCTCTCTATGGCCTTGACATCCTTCCTAAAGTGTAGTGCCCAGAATTGAATACAATTCACCAGCTGAGGCCTAACCAGTGTTTTATAAAAGTTTAGCATAACTTGCTTGCTTATGTACACCATGCCTCTATTAATAAAGCCCAGGATCCCATATGTTTTTTTTTAACAGTCTTCCAACTTATCCTCCCATCTTCAAAGATTTGTGTGTGTGAACCCCCAGGTCTCTCTGTTCCTGCACCCCCTTTAAAATTGTACCAATTGTACCATTTAGTTTATATTGCCTTCTTTCTTCCTACCAAAATGAATCACCTCACACTTCCCTGCATTAAATTTCATCTTCCATGTGTCTGCCCATTTCATCAGTCTGTCTATGTCCTCCTGAAGTCTACTATCCTCCACATTGTTTACTACATTTTGTGTCATCTGCAAACTTTGAAATTATACCCTCTATACCCAAGTGCAGGTCATTAATGTGTATCAAAAAGAGCAGTGGTCCTAATACTGACCTCTGGGGAACACCACTGTATACTTCCCTCCAGTCTGAAAAACAACCGTTCACCACAACTCTCTGCTTTCAGTCTCCTAGCCAGTTTTGTATCCACGCTGCCACTGTCCCTTTAATCTCATGGGCTTTAATTTTGCTAACAAGTCTATTTTGTGGTACTTTATCAAATGCCTTTTGTAAGTCTGTATACACAACATCAACTGCATTGGCCTCATCAACTCTCTTCATTACTTCTTCAAAGAACTCAATCAAGTTAATCAAACATGATTTTCCTTTAACAAATCCATGCTGACTTTCATTTACATCTCTCCCTCTCGCTCCCTGTCTCTCTCTGTTTCTCCATCTAGCTCCCTGCTTCTCCCTCTCGCTCCCTGCCTCTCCCTCTCGCTCCGTCTTTCCCTGTTTCTCCATCTAGCTCCCTGCTTCTCCCTCTCGCTCCCTGCCTCTCCCTGTTTCTTCATCTAGCTCCCTGCTTCTTCCTCTCGCTCCCTGCCTCTCCCTCTCGCTCCATCTCTCCCTGTTTCTCCATCTAGCTCCCTGCTTCTCCCTCTTGCTCCCTGCCTCTCCCTCTCGCTCCCTGTCTCTCTCTGTTTCTCCCTACAATATGTATAATCATACTAGTTCAAAATCACTGTTTTGACAAAAACATTAATTATTCATCTAATTAACAATCTAATGAACAACTGCAGCCTTTTTTCCAAAATTGACAACTATTCAGCTAAATAGCATCTTGTATAATTGCCTTCAGCCAGATGTTAGCAATAATATTTAGTTAATTAGAATATTCTATTCTTTAATTGGGAGGTTCAAGAATATTCCTTGAATTACAAAAGATAATGCTGACACTGTAGATAATAATAGACGATCTGCTGGCTGTAGCTATAAGGGAAATTCCAACAATCAACCCCGAGCTCCTTACATCGGCCAACATGTTTAACTCTTTCCGCAGCATTTTCTGGTCAAGCTTTAAGAACTGTACTAAGAATACATTGCTGTGAAGATACATCAGATTCTTTCATCTATTAATTGCAGATAATTATCAGCAAGTTTCCATTTTGATAAAATCCTATTAAATTGAACCCTTTTCATTCACAAAATGGTGCACGAATGTGAAAAAATAAAAATAAAACCTTGATTGCAGAGGCAAAGGCATCATGTAGTTTTTTTAAAAAAAATTAGTTTGAGTGAGAAGTGAAATGGAGTGGTATGGTGGAGCTGAGATAGAGTTGTAGGGGGTGGTGGTGTGTGTCAGCTTCGCCTCTGACTTCTGAGCGGTCCGAATCGCTCCCACTCCCTGGGTTCTAGACCTTGGACTTATTTGGGGGTTGTGACAAAGTGCAGCAGACAACTGGTTTTGGTGCAAGAAACTTTGACCTTTATTCAAGAGAGGAAATACAACACAACAATCTTAACACTCTAATAAAATGGGGAACACTTCGGTACACACGAGAGAAATTACAGTAGAAAGATACCTCACCACTCCCAATCCCACTGTACTAGCTAAGTTGGACTCTGAAGGGCCAGAGATAATGCTCACCAAACAAACCCTTGACAGTAATTCTCCCAGAGGTAAGTCAGAAATAGATTGTAGAGTGGAAACTTTGCGGATCTTCGGTTTTCTCCCGAGTTGGTTTTCTTTGGTCGCGGTGGCTCAATATTACCCATTTGGTTGGTGGTAATATTTGGTTGGTTGTTTCGTAAGGCCCTTGTTGCCACGAGGTGTCCGATGGTCACTGGGGCTGTTGCTCTGGTTTCTTCTTGTGTGTCGGCCTGCTTCTCGAGCTGCTGACCTTCGCTGTCGAACCCCTTGCCTTGTTGTTCTGCTGGAAACTGCTCTTCTTTCCAGACACAGGCAGAACCCAGACAAGCAGCCCACCAGAGCCAGCAAGCCAGAGAGAGAGAGAGAGAGAGAGAGAGGTAGAGAGAGTGAGAGAGAGAGAGAGAGAGAGAGAGAGGTTTCGAGTTTCCACTTGTGGATGTCTCTCTTACAATGGTCTTCAACACTTTAAAAAAACACTTCATGTCTGTTCAAACAGTTCTTACAAAGTCCTTAAGAATCTTTGATGGCTTTTTGATGGTCCCTCATCATGTTGCCATTGCTTCTCCCGATGGGTCATTGTTAATTCCGATTTGCTGATCACCTGGTATACAGGCTTCCTTTTGTATCCAACGTCCTAGGTGTTGATGGGTTTTGCATTAAAACAAAAACATGGCCCCACCATGTCTGGAGCAGTTGCCTCTTTCAATGGCCGACTGCCTTTCGAATTCGTGCTGAGTGTCGACCACCTGCTGTCGGTTTTGCATTAAAACAGAGCCATGTCTGAAGCATTAATTCTCCGAAGTTCCATGGTGTGTGTGTTCTTGATTTCATCTGGTGACCTCTCACCTATCCTTCCATTTTAGGATTATAGTCAATGGCCAAAGTTTTCCCATACTCAGGGTTTTTTAGGGTTTTTCTCTGCGTTTTGGGGAATCTGTGAATTTTGAGAATCTTACAGAGTGGTATGGGGTGGCTGAGATGGAGTGTTATAGGGGAGCTGAGATGGAGTGATATGGTGGAGCTGAGATGGAGTGGTATGGGGGAGCTGAGATGGAGTGTTATGGTGGAGCTGAGATGGAGTGATATGGTGGAGCTGAGATGGAGTGATATGGTGGAGCTGAGATGGAGTGATATGGGGGAGCTGAGATGGAGTGATATGGTGGAGCTGAGATGGAGTGTTATGGTGGAGCTGAGATGGAGTGATATGGGGGAGCTGAGATGGAGTGATATGGTGGAGCTGAGATGGAGTGTTATGGTGGAGCTGAGATGGAGTGATATGGTGGAGCTGAGATGGAGTGGTATGGGGGAGCTGAGATGGAGTGTTATGGTGGAGCTGAGATGGAGTGATATGGTGGAGCTGAGATGGAGTGATATGGTGGAGCTGAGATGGAGTGATATGGGGGAGCTGAGATGGAGTGGTATGGGGGAGCTGAGATGGAGTGTTATGGTGGAGCTGAGATGGAGTGGTATGGGGGAGCTGAGATGGAGTGATATGGTGGAGCTGAGATGGAGTGATATGGTGGAGCTGAGATGGAGTGTTATGGTGGAGCTGAGATGGAGTGTTATAGGGGAGCTGAGATGGAGTGTTATAGGGGAGCTGAGATGGAGTGTTATGGTGGAGCTGAGATGGAGTGTTATAGGGGAGCTGAGATGGAGTGTTATGGGGCAGCTGAGATGGAGTGTTATGGTGGTGCTGAGATGGAGTGATATGGTGGAGCTGAGATGGAGTGATATGGTGGAGCTGAGATGGAGTGATATGGTGGAGCTGAAATGGAGTGTTATGGTGGAGCTGAGATGGAGTGATATGGTGGAGCTGAGATGGAGTGATATGGTGGAGCTGAGATGGAGTGATATGGTGGAGCTGAAATGGAGTGTTATGGTGGAGCTGAGATGGAGTGATATGGTGGAGCTGAGATGGAGTGATATGGTGGAGCTGAGATGGAGTGTTATGGTGGAGCTGAGATGGAGTGTTATGGGGGAGCTGAGATGGAGTGTTATGGGGGAGCTGAGATGGAGTGTTATGGGGGAGCTGAGATGGAGTGTTATGGGGGAGCTGAGATGGAGTGGTATGGTGGAGCTGAGATGGAGTGATATGTTGGAGCTGAGATGGAGTGGTATGGGGGAGCTGAGATGGAGTGTTATGGTGGAGCTGAGATGGAGTGATATGGTGGAGCTGAGATGGAGTGGTATGGGGGAGCTGAGATGGAGTGATATGGTGGAGCTGAGATGGAGTGGTATGGGGGAGCTGAGATGGAGTGTTATGGGGGAGCTGAGATGGAGTGGTATGGGGGAGCTGAGATGGAGTGATATGGTGGAGCTGAGATGGAGTGTTATGGGGGAGCTGAGATGGAGTGGTATGGGGGAGCTGAGATGGAGTGTTATGGGGGAGCTGAGATGGAGTGGTATGGGGGAGCTGAGATGGAGTGGTATGGGGGAGCTGAGATGGAGTGATATGGTGGAGCTGAGATGGAGTGGTATGGGGGAGCTGAGATGGAGTGTTATGGGGGAGCTGAGATGGAGTGGTATGGTGGAGCTGAGATGGAGTGGTTTGGGGTGGCTGAGATGGAGTGGTATGGGGGAGCTGAGCTGGAGTGTTATGGGGGAGCTGAGATGGAGTGGTATGGGGTGGCTGAGATGGAGTGGTATGGGGGAGCTGAGATGGAGTGGTATGGGGGAGCTGAGCTGGAGTGTTATGGGGGAGCTGAGATGGAGTGGTATGGGGGAGCTGAGATGGAGTGGTATGGGGGAGCTGAGATGGAGTGGTATGGGGGAGCTGAGCTGGAGTGTTATGGTGGTGTTGAGAAAATCACCGCAAATCTTGCTCTGTGTTTGCCCGCATGCTAAAGGGGGAAATGGGCACATCATATTTTGAACAAAACAGACAAAGGAAACACACAGCGGAGAAAGTTGTTACTGGTATGCATGAATCAGAAATTCACTAAGAAGAACAAAAGCAGGAATGTTGTGGGAATACCATCACCACTGTGTTTTCTCCAAGCCATGCACCATTATGACATGCACATACATCACTGTTCCTTCATAGCCACTGGGCTAAAATCCTGGAATTCCCTATCTAAAACCATTGTCTGAACACTTTTACCACAATAACTGCAGCAGTTCAGGGAGCTGCTCATCACCACCTGTGCACAACAATAAATGCAACCCTGTCCATGTCACCCATATCCCAGCAAATATTTAAAAAATTGTATTCTATGTCAATATTGTGTCCAGTTCTGGGCACCGCGCTTTAGGAAAGGTGTGAAGGCCTTAGGGAGCACGCAAAAGAGATTTACTAGAATGGTTCCTGGGATGAGGGACTTTAGTTACGTGGATAGACTGGAGAAGCTGGGGTTGTTCTCCTTGGAACAGAGACGGTTGAGAGGAGATTTGATTGAGGTATTCAAAATCATGAAAGGTCTAGACAGAGTAGATAGAGAGAAACTGTTCCCATTGGTGGAGGGGTCAAGAACCAGAGGACATAGATTTAAGGTGATTGGCAAAAGAACCAGAGGTGACATGAGGAAAAACTTTTTTACACAGTGAGTGGTTAGGATCTGGAATGCACTGCCCGAGTGGGTGGTAGAGGCAGATTCAATCATGGCTTTCAAAAGGGAACTGGGTAAGTACTTGAAAGGAAAAAATTTGCAGGGCTACGGGGAAAGGGCGGGGGAGTGGGACTAGCTGGATTGCTCTTGCATAGAGCCGGCACGGAGTCGATGGGCTGAATGACCTCCTTCCGTGCTGTAAACTTTCTATGATTCTATGATTCTAATGATCATAAAAATGCATCCTTGCTATTCATCTTTATTTCTGTGAAGTCCTAATGCATTAGGAATAGCAGAGTGAAACTTCAGTGCATCTTTTTTTATATTCATTCTCGGGATGTGGGCTTCGCTGGCAAGGCTGATATTTATTGCCCATCCCTAGCTGCCCTTGAGAAGGTAGTGGTGAGCCTTCTTCTTGAACCACTGCAGTCCGTGTGATGAAGGTGCTCCCGCAATGCTGTTAGGTAGGAATACCAGGGTTTTGACCCAGCAACAATGAAGGAACAGCAATATATATCCATTGTGTCTTGGAAGTGATGGAATTCCTGTGGAGCTGCTGCCCTTGTCCTTCTAGGTGGAGATGGTCATGGGTTTTGGAGATGCTGCTGAAGAAGCCTTGGCAACTTGTTGCAATGCGTGCTATAGATAGTACACATTGCAGCCACGATACGCCGATGGTGGAGGGAATGGTTGTTTAAGCTGGTGGTTGAGGTGCGGATCAAGCAGATTGCGATGTCTTGGATGGTGTCGAGCTCCTTGAATCCTGTTACTGCTGCACCCTTCCAGGTAAGTGGAATTTCATCACACTCCTAACTTGTGCTTAGTAGTTGGTGATGACGCTTTGCAGAGTCAGGAGGTGAGCTATTTGCTCACCCCTAGCCTCTGATCTGCTCTAGTAGCCACAGAATTTATGTGGCTGGTCCAGTTGAGCTACTGGTCATTGGTGACTCCCAGAATGTTGATGGTGGGGGACTTGACAATGCTAATGCCATTGAATGTAAAAGGGAAGTGTTTAGGCTCTCTTTTGTTGGAGATGGTCATTGCCTGGCATTTGTGTGGTGTAAATGTTATTTGTCACCTATCAGCTCAAGCCTGGATGTTGTCTAGGTCTTGCTGCATGCAGGCTCGGACTGCTTCATTATCTGAAATTGCAAATGGAGCTGAACACTGTGCAATCAGCAGCAAACGGCCCTACTTCTGATCTTATGATGGAGGGAAGGTCATTGATGAAGCAGTTGAAGATAGTTTTAAACCTGCCAGTGTTACACTGCGGAGAACCCACCCAATTTTCCAGACTTATACCTTCATTACATATTCATGGTGGGTTCCATGTGCTATTAGCACTCTCTATCGACAGCCCAACTGTGGAGGACAGTTGCAAAGGACAAGGCAGCCATTTTATGTCTCTAACAGTGTGGCTTAATGCAATGTCTGAGGCTGGCATTTTTTCACACAAATTTAAAAGACTCTTCAGTTGAGGTATTACTGTCTGTAATCCAACAAAGGAGAACATAGCTTTTAAGCCCAGAGGGAAGGAGGCCCATGAAGGGCATGATCCAGGCCCAATCATGGTTATGGGCCCACCACTGCACTGAAACGGCCCTAATCAAAATCACAAATTACATCCTCTATGACTATGACTATGGTGCGTTATCCCTCCTTGTTCTTATTGACCTTTCTGCAGTCTTTGACATGATCGACCACACCACCCTTCACCAACCCATATGCTCCATTGCCCAGCTCAGTGGGACTGCCCTTGCTTAAGTCCACGTTTACCTATCTAATCATAGTCAGAGCATTTCCAGCAATGGCTTCTTTTCCCATCCCCACACCATTACTTTTGGAGTCAGCCAAGGATCTATATTTGGCTCCCTCCTTTTCCTCACCTACATGCACATCTGCAGTCATGGGGTCAACTTCCACATGCTCACTGGCAACACTTACCTCTACCTCCCCACCACCTCTCTCAATCCTCCACAGTCTCAATGTTGTCAAACTGCTTGTATGACATGCAGTCTTGGATAAGTTGCAATTTCCTCTAGTTAAACATTGGGAAGAGCAAAGCCATTGTCTTTGGTCTCTGCCACATACTCCATGCCCTCATCACTGATTCCATCCCCCTCCCTGGTCATGGTCTCAGGTTGAACCAGACAGTTCACAATCTCAGCCCTGAGTGTTCTTCTGACCCCATATCCTGTCCATCACAAAGACTGCCAACCTCCACCTCTGTAACATTGCCCACATCCACCACTGAGTGCAACCTTGACGGTCTCACAGACGGGGGATCAATGTAGGAAGAAGTATACTGACCGGAGTTGGAATCCCCTTCCTCAAGCAGCTGACCTCGCACGTGGACAGGGCCCTGCAGCTGCAAAGGCACCACAGTGCAGCGACTGGCTGATAGGCTGTTCGATAGGCTGCTTGTTGAAAACCTATTTTTACTCGTGGCTGCAGGGTGGGAAAGGAAATGAGAGTGGGAGGATGTTCGTGCAGTGTGTTAGAACCAGCACTTGGGAGTGAGTTGTCTTGTTCCATGTTGTGCATTGAATGTGAAGCTGACTATAATGTGATCTGCAAATGAACATGCTGCACCATTGTAATCTTGCTTCCCACAGCTCCACACCAACCAGAGGAGTCGGTGGTTGTAGAGGGCACTGAGGTGGAGACTGAATGGCAGGAGGAATGGGGCAACCAGGAGGAGGATGAGGAAGAGGAGGCTGAACACCCCAGGGAGAGGGGGGGGGATGACGGGAGAAGCAGCACGGGCACTTCTATCCCCACGCTGCATGATTAGGGTGCTGATTTGGAGGGGAGTCTTGACCGAAACTAACTATCCTGCACACCCCCTGGGAGCCCACCTCTTCTCCAACTCCCAGCCCCTCCCACTCTGAATGAGACGCACCCACCTCACAAGTAGCCGCAAAGCTGCAACCACCGCCACGGGGCCTGAGTCTGACATATCGGTGGATCAGGCACCATTGAGAAGTGGGGGAAATGCACCCTGGTGCCCTGTAAGGCAGAGTATGTGCTGGGCCCAGTGTGAGGATGACTGGGAGCAGGACTACAGGGGTCTGCAACCGCGGAGGAGGCTCATTCCGGAGCACCTGCGACATCTTGGGTCCATCGATCACCAGATGACTGGCTGGCACGGACACGATGGGCCGAATGGCCTCCTTCTGTGCCATAACTTTCTATGATTCTATGATTCTATGACGCTCCTGACTGACGTGTTTTACAGAATAGGGCAGGAGCTGGACAACCTCTGCCAAGTTGTTATGTGGGCAGTTGACCTACTTGGCAGTACAGTCCTACAGCTAAACGTCCATGACCCCCCATCCTTCCAGTAGCACCTGCTGCGGCGACAGTCCTGGGCCACAAAGGATATGCTGCTGACAAGCAGAAAGGTAGAAGTTCCCAGGGCCATCTCCTTCCACCCCCAGGCTTTGAGTCAGATGAGCAGGCCTTGCAGGACCCGGCCAATGAGGATGACACTCGAAACGATGCAGCCAGTTCCCCATGTCCCCTTGGAGCAACATCCCAACTCCCAACTTCCTGATCCTGACCGACATGTTGGAGGTAGAGGCTGTGCCCCTGGCACAAGGGTTCATGCATGGGGAGCAGCGATTCGTGGGTGCACGAAGGAGGAGGTTTGCCCTTCTCATGCTGAGTCCACCTCCTCCCACTCAGTCTCACCCTCAGGTGCACTTCGGACTGCAGTTGTAAATAATTTCAAGAGTTTTTATGGTGTTCTTGTTGTTGATGCTGTTGTTTGATCATTTTATAAGAAGTTGCTTGAAACTTTTTGCTAGTTTGAAATAGTTCAATACTGTTGAACAAATTTACATTTAAAAGTGTTGTTCCGAGAAATTTTTCACGACTTATAAAATTAACCACTGCTTTTCAATTAACAACTTTTACTTATCTCACAAGCAGTGATGTATGTATAAATGTTCATTGTAAAATGTTTGCTTATCACTGTTAACAAAGTCCTGGAACTTAAAAATATTTGCAATATTTATAAAATATGGACTCCCTGTTTGTCGATTCTTCCTGATGAAAGTTTACAGTTTTCCTGGGTTTTTTTTAACAGTTTTTCTCATCTGCGTTTACATTGATGTTGTTTGTTGTGGGTTGCTCTGTTGCACTGTTGCATTGAATAAAAATTCCACTTACTTTCAATCTTGCCTGTTCTTCTGTATGGTCGCGCCACCATGAGGAATCATCCCATAGAGACAGTCCGAACTTCCTGATCCACCTCTATTCCACTGGTGGAACCTCGGCAGGAGGGGAGGGGTTGTGGGGGGGGGGGAGAGGGTGTGAGGCCTGAGGTGGTTATCATTGTCTGAACACTTAAGCCACCAGCTGCTCCCTGATTGCCCTGACCGCTGCTGGTGTGACCTTCCTTCGGGGCGGGGGGCGGGGGGGGCCACCACCCATGAGCCCAGGGATATTTGGGTCGGGACCCTCCAATTCCATGGGCATCTCGTTAAGGGTCGACCCTTCCCGCAGGGCGAAATTGTGCAGTGCGCAGCAGACCACCGCAATCTTCGCCACTTTGCTGGGGAAGTACTGTAGAACCCCCACCCCGCCCCACCCCTGACCTATCCAGACACCAGAAGCGTGAATCGAGCGCCCCCAATGCACTCTCCACCTCTTGCCATGTGGATACATGTACACGGTTGTACCTTTCCTGTGCTGCATTGTTGCTGATGCGGAAGGGTGTCCTCAGCCAAGGCTTTGATTGGTACTCGTTGTCCCCTACAATCCATTCAGCTCCTTGCGCCTCCCTACTGGACTCATCTTGGATGACACAGTGACCAAGAACAAAGGCATTGTGAGCGCTTCCCTATAAAAATAATTTTCTGTATATTAAATAACCAGTGCACCATTTTTGTAGAATGCCAACCAATTTTTTTATTCAGAATACCTCTGCACTTTTTTGTATTTCCTGCTTTTATTTCAAACTATTGATAATAGTTGATTAACATGCAAGATGCACAATTGGACATCACAAATGATTAGGCTATTTCCTATTCCTATTGATGAAGGTGACAGGTTCATTAAGTGGAGCCTTCAGCAGCATGTAGGTCCCATCTATGTCCCCCTGCACCTTGGGGAAGACAGAAATTCTATAGAAATTGATGGATCTGTTGCGTTGCTGCGCTGGGGACATGTTGTACATGATGAGATTGGATGCCCTGTGGAATAAGATTTTCGTGACCTGTTGAATGTAGGACCTCCCAGCGCCTTAGAATCATAGAATGGTTACAGTACAGAAGGAAGCCATTCGGCCCATCGAGACCGCATCGGCTCTATGCAAGAGCAATCCAGCTGGTCCCACTCCCCCGTCCTATCCCCGTAGCCCATCAAATCTTTTCCTTCCAAGTACTTATCCAGTTCCCTTTTGAAGGCCAGGATTGAATCTGGCTCCATCCCCTCGGGCAGTGCATTCCAAATACTAACCACTCACTGTGTAAAAAAGGTTTTCCTCATGTCACCTTTGGTTCTTTTGCCAATCACTGTAAATACATGTCCTCTGGTTCTTGACCCTTCCGCCAATGGGAACTGTTTCTCCAGTCTATCCACATAACTAAAGTCCCTCATCCCTGGAATCATTCTAGTAAATCTCTTCTACACCCTTTCTAAGGCCTTCAAATCTTTCCTAAAGTGCGGTGCCCAGAACTGGACACAATACTCCAGTTGTGGCCGAACCAGTGTTTTATAAAGGTTCATCATGACTTCCATACTTTTGTACTCTATGCCTCTATTTATAAAGCCCAGGATCCCGTATGCTATTTTAACCACTTTCTCAACCTGCCCTGCCACCTTCAACGAGTTGCGCACATATATCGCCAGATTTCTCTGTTCCTGTACCCCTTTTAGAGCTGTGCCCTCTAGTTTATATTGCCTCCCCTCATTCTTCCTACCGAAATGTATCACTTTGTATTTTTCTGCGTTAAATTTCATCTGCCAAGTGTCCGCCCATGCCACCAGCCTGTTTATATCCTCTTGAAGTCTATCACTATCCTCCTCACTGTTTACTACCCTTCCAAGTTTTGTGTCATCTGCAAATTTTGAAATTGCACCCTGTACACCCAAGTCCAAGTCATTAATACATATCAAGAAAAGCAGTGGTCCCACCACCGACTCCTGGGGAACATCACTGTACTCCTCCCTCCAGTCAGAAAAACAACCATTCACCACTACTCTCTGTTTCCTGTCCCAGGAATTCTGCATCCATGTTGTTACTGCCCCCTTTATTCCATGGGCCACCATCTTGATGATAAGCCTACCATGCGGCATTTTATCAAACGCCTTTTGAAAGTTCATGTACACCTCATCAACTGCATTGCCCTCATCTACACTCTCTGTTTCCTCATCAAAAAACTCTATCAGGTTAAACACAATTTGCCTTTTACAAATCTGTGCTGGCTTTTCCTAATCAATCCACACTCATCCAAGTGACTGTTAATTCTGTCCCGGATTATCGTTTCTAAAAGTTTGCCCACCATTGAGGTTAAACTGACTGGCCTACAGTTGCTGGGTTTATCCTTACACCCTTTTTTGAACAAGGGTGTAACATTTGCAATTCTCCAGTCCTCTGGCACCACCCCATAACTATGGATGTTTGGAAGATTATGGCCAGTACCTCTGCAATTTCCACCCTTACTTCCCTCAGCAACCTAGAATGCATCCCATCCAGACTGGGTGACTTATCTACTTTAAGTACAGTTAGCCTTTCAAGTACCTCTTCTTTATTAATTTTCACTCCATCCATCCCCATCTCAACTATATCTTCCTTTACTGAGACTCTGGCAGCATCTTCTTTCTCAGTAGAGACAGATGGAAAGTACTCATTTAGTACCTCAGCCATCCCCTCTGCCTCCATGAGTAGATCTCCTTTATGGTTCTTAATCGGCCCCATCCCTCCTCTTACTACCTGTTTACTATTTACATGCCTGTAGAAGACTTTTGGATTCCCTTTTATGTTGCACTCCAGGCTATTCTCATACTCTCTCTTTGCCCCTCTTATTTCCTTTTTCACTCCCATTCTGAACTTTTTATATTCTGCCTGGTTCTCACTTGTATTATCAACCTGACATCTGTCATATGCCCCTTTTTTCTGTTTCATCTTACTCACTATCTCTTTTGTCATCCAGGGAGCGCTGGCTTTAGTTGCCCTACCTTTATACCTCCTGGGAATGTGCCTAGACTGTACAAAAACCATCTCCTCTTTAAAGGCCGTCCATTGTCAATTACAGTTTTGCCTATCAATCTTTGATTCTAACTTACCCGGGCCAGATCTGTTCTCATCCCATTGAAATTGGCCCTCCTCCAATTGAGTATTTTTACTTTAGAGTGGTCCATGTCCTTTTCCATAGCTATTCTAAACCTTATGATACTACGATCGCTGCTCCCTAAATGTTCCCCCACTGACACTTGCTCCACTTGGCCCACCTCAATCCCTAGAACCAAGTTCAGCAATGCCTCCTTCCTCATTAGGCTGGAAACGTACTGTTCAAGAAAGTTATCCTGAACATATTTCAAAAATTCCTCCCCCTTTGTGCCCCTTATATTATTATTACTATCCCAGTCTATGTTAGCTTTTGCACCTCTCTGTAATTTCCCTGCGAATTTGCTCCTCTATATCGTTCCCATTAATTGGTGGCCTATAGAATACACCCAGTAGTGTAATGGCACCTCTTTTATTTTTTAACTCTAACCAAATAGATTCTGTCCTTGACCTCTCCAGGACATCCTCTCTCTCCAGTACTGCAATATTCTCCATAATCAATACTGCCACCAGCCACCCCCCCCCTTTTCTTTCCATTCCTATCTTTCCTGAACACCTTGTATCCAGGAATATTTAGTACCCAATCCTGCCCTTTTTTGAGCCAGGTCTCCGTTATCACCACCACATAGTATTCCCAAGTGGCTATTTGCGCCTGCAGATCACCAATCTTGTTTACTACGCTTCGTGCGTTTATGCACATGCACAGCAAACCAGTCTTAGACTTTCTTGTACTCTCTCTTAGTCTGATCCCACCTAATACTGTACCATTACTTGCTCTAGTGCTATCTTTCTACCCCAATACACTGTGCCCCTTGTTTCTCTTTCCATTGCTACAACCTGGTGCCCATCCTCCATGGATGGGCACTAGGATGTAGCATCCTTGGTTACTGTTACTCCAATGCCTGTTCAAAAGGAACCGTATCCATAAAAATTGATGGCCATCGTCACCTTCATAACCACTGACAAGGCCCTATGGGAGGTAGACCTCCTGTCATCAAGGAGCATCTCACACAGGCGAACAATTGCTTCCTTGCTGAAGGGTAGTCTCCGCATGCAGAACTCCTCTGACTGTACCTCAAAAGACATTCCTTCCCCCTAGACTCTCTGCTGGGGGGTGGGGGGGGAGGTAATAGTGAGATCTGCTCGACCACTGTGCCTCACTTGACGTGCCTACTCCCTCTGCTCTTCTTCCAGGTCATCCATTATGATCAAAAACAATGGAATACGCAATGGATAGGTCATTGCAATGCTTTCCCCCTCTTATGAGTATAGAAAGAGCTTTGGATACTGAAAATTTTTGCCTTCCAACATTAACAGGACTCTGGATGGCAAGACTCTTAAGGAAAACAACTGCCAAGATAGATAAAAACACCATTAATTTCCAGTTTTAAGTTGCTGTGGCAGCATAATTCCAGCAAATTAACGATCGCCATTGACTTGACCGGTGGCCTGAGTGTCGTGAAGGAGATTTTAACAGCCTATCGGTGGAGAAGCGCAAATGGTTCAACATGTTACAGAGGATCGGGAATTGTGGCGTATCTTAGTGGGTCTGCAAATTTATGGATTTTTTATGAATAAATAATGGAGTAAGATGTGAATGAGTCATTATTATGGTGCAACTTCCCAGCAATTTCAGGCCCACTATATTTCAAAAGAGACCATTGTGAAGTGATTTAATCAACGTGTTCCAATTGACACTTTAGACACTTCTTGCTGTAGCTGTCAGAACCTGTTTTAAGAACATTTTTTACCTTCTGACTCAAAGCGTATGTGCAGTTAGGGTGATTAGAATTCAGAAAGAGGAGAACAAATACATCTGCTGCAAAGAGCTGGAGCTTAAAGAGACGTAGAAAGATACAAATTGCATGAACTTACTGGATGTTTAGTTACTTGGAGAGACTGGAGAAGCTGGGGTTGTTCTCCTTAGAGCAGAGAAGGTTAAGAGGAGATTTAACATAGGTGTTCAAAATCATGATGGGTTTTGATAGAGTAAATAAAGAGAAACTGTTTCCAGTGGCAGAAGGATCAGTAACCAGAGGACACAGATTTAAGGTGATTGGCAAAAGAATTAGAGGTGGCATGAGGAAACATTTTTTTACGCAGCGAGTTGCTGTGATCTGGAATGCACTGCCTGAAAGCATGGAGGAAGCAGTTTCAAAAGGGAATTAGATAAATACTCAAAGGGAAAAAATTTACAGGGCTATGGGGAAAGAACAGGGTAGTGGGACTAATTGGATGGCTCTTTCAAAGAGCCGACACAGGCACGATGGGCCGAATAGCCTCCTCTTGTGCTGCACCATACTATGATACTATGATACAATGTGTACGAGTCAGCAAATCCTCATCTGAGTTGGTGCCTCAAAGAAGAGCTAATTGGAAAATGCCCACCGTGCTCAAGCAGGTGGTGAGGGGAAGTGAAGGAATACGAAGAGAAATTTACAGACAAGTAAACATGGGGAAACAACTGTGTCATAAGCATGCAATGCGTTAATTAGAAATGAATTCAATATGTAGTTCTCACTAAATAAACTGGAAATGATAGCTCATGATAATTTGTGAATGAAATTACAACACAGTAGCCAGATGTGATGTGCCAGCTGCAGTATTCTGAGAAGGAATTCTGGCCAAATTGGAAGAGATTTTTAATGACAATATCCCGGGAGGTTCATAACTTGAATTATTAGACAGCTTGTAACATTTTTAAAGCATTTTCAGGCGCTATTTTTGGTGTTCTCCCAGCCAAAAGGTTAATCTCCCAACATTGGAAACATAGATCCCCATGAGTTTTCTGAAATAGATTAATCTCTTCTTAGAACATACTTGAATTTAAAGAGTTACTTTCAAATTTAAAGGAATAGCTTGTATCTATTAAAACTTATTCCTGACATAGGTAGCTGCAGCATGTAACCTTATACCCAAAGGAGGAGAGTCAATACATCTACAAGCTATAAGAGAAGGACATAAGAACTCCTTGAGCTATAACACTACAGAGGGACTTAAGTTATTAACTCAAAGGATAATATTCCAAAGAAAAGAATACACACAGATTAACAGGAGCTATGTAAAATTCTTGCAGACAATGGGGTCAATGTTCCTTTGCTTTCTGCCAGGGTAAACCTATTTCTCAGATGCAAAGCAGAGTTAGCAGAACTGAAAGGTTATACCTATCAGGAAAGATTGAATAGGCTGGGGCTCTTATCTCTAGAAAAGAGATAAGAGCCCCATTTACCTGAGGAAGGAGGAAGTCTCCGAAAGCTTGTGAATTTAAAATAAAATTGCTGGACTATAACTTGGTGTTGTAAAATTGTTTACAATAGAAAAGAGAAGACTGAGAAGTTACCTGATAGAGATCTTTAAGATTATGAAAGGGATTGATAGAGAAAATGTTTTCATTTGTGGGGGAGACCAGAACACACGGCCATAAACATAAGATAGTCACTAATAAATTCAATAGGGAATTCAAGAGAAATTTCTTTACTCAGAGAGTGGTTAGAATGTGGATCTCACTACCACAAGGAATAATTGAGGTGACTAGCATAGATGCATTTAAGGGGAAGCTACATAAACACATGAGGAAGAAAATAGAAGGATATGTTGATAGGGTTAGATGAAGTAGGAAGGGAGGAGGCTTGTGTGGAGCATAAACACCGGCATGGACCTGTTGGCCTGAATGGCCTGTTTCTGTGCTGCTCATTCAATATAATTCTATGCAAAAAGGGGGTAATCTCATTACAACAGGTCTCCACCCTTCGTGTTTCATGCGTGCTTGCAAGGGTTCCCCCAGAAGGGAGGGAACAGTGGAAAAAGGGGAATCCATTTTGAGTTGGTTTTCTACTGTCTGGTTTTTGGTAAACAACTTCTTTAAATGCAACCAGCAGAAAGCAGCCATTCCCTTTCATTATACTGGCTGCACATTTCCTGCATAGCTGCCTAACTCTTTGAGAGAAAATGCATATTGCAGCATGTGCAATAAGCAGAATGGAATAAGGCATCGATGCTAGCAGGTAATCTTCACCCATCCCAGTTTATTGCCCAATGCATATACATTCTCCTTCATGTAAATATATGTGCAGCTCCCACTTAACCTCACTACCAGTCCTTAGCTAATGACGTGAGTGAAGTTATTGCGGTGGAAACAGAAAATTCTGTCATTATTTCATATGACTTTAAAATAGGTTCAAAATGAAGAGCGCTTTCTCTTCATTATTTTTCAAAATGGAAGTCAGTTTTCTATTAATGGGGCAATGCTTGGCATTTGGATGTAGATTTTTTTCATAAAAGACTCAGGTCTAGAAATTGGATCGTGCATCACCCATTTTCAGGCAGAAAAACTGGTACTGCAGGGTCTAAAATGATGTTCAGGAGGTGCACGGCCGTTCCGAGCCGGGCATACACTGCACGCTATATTGGTTAGGGAGCCTTGTAGTCGTCCAGGATGCCTGTTTGGAACAGGCATTAGGCACATTGCCTCTCGAGTGGGGACCTAACGCCTATTGTGAGACAGGAGGATTGTGCAAGAGGAGTATTGTCAATAGTGTGAGAGAGTACATGAGAGAAAGTTTATGAGATGTTTGAAAGAGTGTGTGAGAGAGAGATGGTAAGAATATGCAACAGGATTATGTGAGTGCGAGAGTATCTGAGAGAAGTTCAAATGCGGGGAAAAGAAAATGCAGGAGGATTGCAAATGCGTGAGGTGGTGTATGCAAGAGAAGGGTTGTGAGTGTGAGTGCAAATATAAAAAGATATAATGAAGAACATGAATATGGATTATAATTTTCCATATATATGCCTAAAAATGCAACAAATCACACTGTCTTGCATCATGGAGTCGATATTAACTACCCCCCACAAAGGGCAGGAGAGGGTCGGGGGAAGTTATATCAGCAAATTCGCAAAACCTGAGCCTAACCCAATGCGCACTCGCCTGTTTCCATTTTTACGGTGGCGGATAGCGGGACATCTGAATAACTCACTCTGGAGAGGCGGGTCCGTCATTATAATATTTAAATGAGGCTCCTTTCATGATATTTTGGCAGCGATTTGAAATTAATGCCTCCCGCACGGGTTTCCCGGGGTCTCGACAGTGAAACAGAGGTGAGATTGAGCGGCACTTCATGGGGATGGTTAAAGGTCAGGAGTCCCGATATGAATAAAGGCTCAGTGCTCACAGCTGCTTTCTCAGTTCCCTCTGGGAAACAGTTTGCTGAGAGTTCTTGCTGTGAGAGACTTATTTGTACAGTTTGGAGGTGTTCACACAGAGAATATCTGGATGGGTGGCGTCATGGCTACTTTTGATTGGGCTTCAGACGAGGAAGACAATCAGTATCATCAGCAGCAAGGGCGTATTGTGGAGGGAGCTGCAAGCGGACAACAGAGAATGGAGCAACAGAGGAGTCCAGTTCGCAGAAGGCACTATCCATGCAACGGTCTACAGACAGAGGCTCAATTTCCTTGACCTCTCGGAGGAGCAATGCTTCTGAAGGCTGAGATTGTCACTTCAGGTAGTCGCAAATATCTGCAGCCTCCTAGAAGAAGACCTGCTCCCTACTGGACCTGGCGGCCACACATTACCAGTGGCTGTGAAAGTCACCACTGCCTTCAATATTTTTATCTCTGGTTCCTGCCAAGGTGCTACCGGAGACATATCAAGGGCCTCGCAGTCGGATGCACATAAATGCATAAGGCAGGTGATGGATGAATTGTTTGCCAGGGCTGGGAGGTAAGTAAACTTCCCCTGTGATGACAATAGCCAGAATGAGCAGGCACTCGGATTCACATCTCTGGCTGTCTTCCTGCAGATACAGGGTGTCATCGACTGCACACACGTGGCAATCCGAGAACCACCAGATCAACCAGGAGCATTCGTCAACTGCAAGCGATTTAATTCCATCAATGTTCAGCTGGTGTGAAACCACAAGAAAAGGTTCATGCAGGTTTGCTCCAGGTTCCCTGGGAGCTGCCATGATACTTTCATACTGCGGCAGTCCAACATCCCCGATCTGTTCAGACCTAGAACCAGCCTTAAAGGGTGGATGCTAGGCAATAATTGATACCCCCTACAAACCTGGCTGAGTAACCCCACCGATGAACACCAGGAGCGCTACAACAAGAGCCATATGGCAACCAGATGTGTCATCGAGAAACCCATCGGCCTGCTCAAGATGCGCTTCAGGTGCCGGGATAGGTCTGGAGTTGCCCTTCAGTACTCGCCAGCGAGGGTCGCGAGGATATCTGTGGTGTGCTGTGTTCTGCACAATATAGCGCAGCAGCGAGGACTAGACTTGGAGAAGGCTCAAGCCGTTCACCACTCTTCATCTGATGAGGATTCCATTGGAGAGGAGGAGGAGGAAGATAAAGATGGGGCCCCGAACGCCAGACCAGCCAACCACATTGCTGCTCATGATACCAGGGATACCCTAATAGCTCGAAGGTTCAGTTAGTCAGTCACACTGGATCAAAGTAACTATCACATCCTCCGGACCCTCCCGCCAATCTGCCAACCCCCCTCCCCCACTTACACAAGTTGTCCTCTAACCAACCATCAACCATCCACCCATTGCATATGCACCAATTGGTCTCAGTAAATTCACGTTTTCACATTCATCACCGTCCAGCTGAAAACCCGAGTTGGCACTCGCCAGACAAGAATGGTGAACTCGGGAAAGTGGTGCAAATTAATACATTTTATATGACTTAATAAATTAAAGATACTTACAAAACATTTTCATAAACACCCACGTGCATATCCTCTGTGAAGTACAAAGCCTTTCTTTCTCTTTCCCTAGCACTTCTACATGGTGCAACCCCTATAGCTTCAACAGAGGTAGAGACAGGCTGCTCTGATCTCTGCTCTAACTTCTGAGATAGCCGTTGGCCGACGACCTCTGGCTGTTGGAGCCCGTGAAGGCCCCGCCAAAGACTGCTCCACCTGCACCTGTGCAGGGGCAGACCAGGCCAGCGGGAGAGGAGGCAGCATGTCGGGTACTGGTTGGGGGGTTGGGGGGGGTTGTGGGGGGGTGCAACAGGTGAGACGTGGAAATGCTTTGTGAGGAGTTCCCACTTTCATCTTCCTTATCGTTATCATTCCTCTCCTGGGCTAGTGGCACATCACTCCTGCATCTCTGTGGGAGAGCAGCTTGGAGCAGATCATTGATGCCTTCTAAGCCCACGGCTATTGTATCGGCCATCCTGCACTGACATCTCCAGTTCCTCCTGCTCTGCATTTGTTAGCTCCACAATCTGTAGCAGTCCACCTCTGGTCCTCTCCCTCTCCCTTGTATTTTGGGCTCTTTTCTACAGCAAGGTGACACGGCAGACCTATGAGTGTCCATAAGGCATGTGTTCATCCGATGGATGCAGTGCATTCGGTGCAGGTGACTTTCAGACAAATGCATCACGAGTGGCACTGGCATGCAGTTGAGGATGTGTGCTGAGAATCGGGTGAGCTGACTGAGGTGGGATCACATTACATGAGATTTGGGGTGAGTGGCAGAGGTGGATGGAGGAAGGAGGAGGTGAGGAAGCCCATAGAAAGGGAAGGTTGGGTGCTGCTGTAATCTAAGTGGCTGCGAGCAGTGATGTGATCGAGTACGCTCGATAAGACAGAGTGAGCGGGCATGGGTGCACTACAGGTGAATCTGCAACTGTGCTCACATTTCTTGACCTGGTTACATCATTAAAACACTTCCTACACTGGATCCACGTCCTCATCAAAATGCTCCTGCTACTCACCTCTTCAGCCACCTCCAGCTACGGTCTTCTTCATTATGGCAGCAGGTTTTTCTTTTCCATTAATAAGGAACGGGACTTCATTTCTTGCACTTACTGCACCCATCAATATATCAAGGGATGCCTCATTAAATCGGGGCCCAGCCTTTGCCCTCCTTGATCCCATTTCTACTTCTAATTATCAAATGTAATTCACCCAACTCCTCTAAATTCCATCTGTGCATTGACCCTTTAAATAGTAGAGGTGAAATCGCGTCATGCGGGTCTGCATCACGCCCGCTCATGCCCATTGGAGTTACGCAGTGGGTTGTAATGATCTGGAATGCACTGCCTGAAAGGGTGGTGGAAGCAGATTCAATAGTAACTTTCAAAATGGATTTGGATGAATACTTGAAGGGAAAAATATTTCAGGGCTATGGGGAAAGAGCAGGGGAATGGGACTAATTGGATAGCTCTTTCAAAGAGCCGGCAGAGGCACGGTGGGCCGAATGGCCTCCTCCTGTGCTGTACGCACCAAGTTAGAATGAAACCTGGAAGTAAAATTATAATGAGGCATCCCTGCAGAAATTGGACATTCCCACCCGTTCCACGATCTTCCGTGTTTCACACCCACTATCGCTACCCGTGCCTCTCCCCCCCACCCTGGACCAGATCCCCGCTCTGTGTTAATATCGACCCCAAAATTTCTGAATTTTACTGAGAATAGATGCTCTGATTCCATTAGAATACCAGTCCACTCCCTCAGTGTGGGAGTAGGGGGAAGTTACAAGGCAGCTTCTGGGGCCCCCCAGGCCTCTTGAACTAGAATTAGTGGAACTGTACCCCAGCAGGGAATAGCTGCTATTAGGGAGGAAGAGAGAGGGTCAGAAAATTAGTGAGCAAAAAAGCACAAAAAAAGGAATAAAAACGAAGATTGTTACACAAGTACTGTATTATATAATTTTCCAAGGCACAGAATAGCACTCACAAGGAACACCAATTGGGGATTGCAGGTCCGCAGGTCCTGATTTAAATGACTCGACTATCAATGGCTGGAGACCCACAAGTTCCCAGCCTGTACTCCCTATGAGTGATAAATTGGGGAATCAGCCCTTATGTCTATAGAATCTGACTTTTTGGAACAAATGGACAACACACTGGTTATACCACAATTAAAATAGGCCCCTTAGATCCTCTTTAATGAAGACCAATTGTAATATCTGCCTGATATCTTCTTCTAACGAAAATTTTTAACAGTCATTGAATATTAATCGGATAATATTATTAAATCAATTTATATATTTAAAAAGTTGGAAAATGGGATGAGAATGACACTTTTCATTCCACTAATGTATCACTTTGCAGCGATTTTGCCTTACTAATAAATAATTAAACACTTTTTGAATGTTTGGGATACAGAAGGCAGTAAATAATTTCAAATATTTATAGGAATTATGGTAGTAAATCGTTCCAACAACTAGAAAAAGAATATTTTACTTCAATTTTGAATTGTATTATGTACTTCTACAATCTTTTTTTATTCTATACTATGCTTTATGTTACCTGACCCCCTGGCATTTAAAACTGTTTATAAAGGAAGTCGGAAGCTTAGCTTATATCCAGATCAAACAATGCTTATACCTCAATCAAAATATATTGATTCCCTTTGGAGACTATAAATATTTGATATCCGTGATTACCCAAGTATTAGTGGATCTCATAAAGGGCACAGAAGCAAAATACACGGCTTGAATTCTCCACGTCTCAGTGGAGTTCACACTTGAATGGAAGAAACAACATTTAAATGAGTTCAATATAAAATGATGCTTTTGTACAATTAGACATTGGTAAAATTGAAAATAACAGTGTGAACACAATGTTTGTATTGCAGGATGAGCACAGGCACTTTGTATTGTGGTTTTGCTCCTCACTCAGTGAATTTTGGAAATATATGTCTCTTACAAAGTCAGGTCTGCCATTGATAACTTCTTGGGCTCAGTGGCGTTAGTCACTCCTGTCAGTGGACTGAGAGTCTTATTTTTATGGGAGTTGACTCAGACTGCCCAATTTGCATGATAGTATAACCTGGGAGGTGTAACAATTGTACCTCTTTATGAACTGAACCAGATATTTGTGTCTTCCAAATGTGTACCTCTTCAAACTCTCCGAAGGCATACTGAGCAAACACTTATTGAGATGAGGTTTAATACAAATTCTTAAGCTGGTTTATTTCACAGCAAATAAATATACAGAACAACAGTTATGATCAGAATCACTTGCTTCAATCAGTACAACTTGTTTTCATATAACAATACGAAAATAATGAATATGCTATTCTTTCCAACATCAGTGGGTCATCCTTCTTGACATAAACAAACTAATTTCTAACTCCTTCTGCATTGTATCCTTCTCACAAACTTCCTGCAGTCTCATTGCCTGCCAAAAACTTAAGTGCCTATCCTATTTCTGTGTTTTATCTCTTGATGTTCACAGCTAATGGAATCAAAGACTTTCCAACATAATGGGGGTAATTTTCACCTTCACCACTTGGGCGATAAATTGTCCATTATAGAAACCACCTGATCTTCATTCCCATTGATTTTATTCATTTTTTTTCATTCTGGCCTTTATTTTTCACATCTGTTACTGTTCAGTCATGCATCTGTTCTCCCTTTGACCAAATATGAATCATAGAATCATAGAACAATCATAGAAAATTTACAGCACAGAAGATGGCCATTCGGCCCATCGTGTCCGCGCCAGATAAAAGTGAGCCACCTAGCCTAATCCCACTTTCCAGCACTTGGTCCGTAGCCATGTAGGTTACGGCACTTTAGGTGCACATCCAGGTATTTTTTTAAATGAGTTGAGGGTTTCTGCCTCTACATTCTTTATTCCAGTCCGACTCAGGTCCCCTCCCTCACCTTTTTTTCTGGTACACTGATGACTGTCTTGGTGTCGCTGCCTGCTCTCACCTTGAACTGGATAATTTCATCAACTTTGCTTCTAACTTCCACCCCTCTCTTACCTTCACATGGTCCATCT
Organism: Heptranchias perlo; assembly: GCF_035084215.1. Classification (NCBI taxonomy): domain Eukaryota; kingdom Metazoa; phylum Chordata; class Chondrichthyes; order Hexanchiformes; family Hexanchidae; genus Heptranchias; species Heptranchias perlo. The sequence continues at coordinate 110,237,131 of NC_090327.1, forward strand.
CCAACTCTCCCCTTCCTTTTCTCGACTTTTCTATCTACATTTCTGGGGATAGGCTGTCCACCAATGTATAAAGATCGGTTCTGATGAAAGTTCACTGACCTGAAATTTTAACTCTGTACCTCTCTCCACAGATGCTGCCTGACCTGCTGAGTATTTTCTATAATAAAACATCCCAAGGCGCTTCAAAGGAGCGGTATCAGACAAAATTTGACACCGGGCCACATAAGGAGATATTAGGACAGGTGAACAAAAACTTGGTCAAAGAGGTAGGTTTTAAGGAACATCTTAAAAGAGAAGAGAGAGGTAGAAGGGTGGAGAGTTTTAGGAAGGGAATTCCAGAGCTTAGGGCCTAGACAGCTGAAGGCACGGCTGCCAATGGTAGGGCGAAGGAAACCGGGGATGCACAAGAGCCCAGAATTGGATTAACACAGAATTCTCAGAGGGTTGTAGGGCTGGAGAAAATTATTGGGATAGTGAGGGGCGAAACCATGGAAGGATTTAAACACTAAGATGAGAATTTTAAATTCAAGGCATTGCTGGACCAGATGCCAATGTAGGTCAGCGAGCACAGAGAAGATGGGTTAATATGACTTGGTGCGAGTTAGGATGCGGGCTCCTTGATTGTATCCATTAAAGACTAGTATGGCAAGCTAGAGGCAGATTTGCAGATCTATGATAGTATTATACGTTCCCCAGCTTGCATATGCTTTCTTCACTGTGTAATGCTTAACTAATCAGTCCATTGACAAATGGCTTATGACCAAGTCCTAGTTCTGTTGGTTAATCCGTTATTGTATTATTGGCTAGCTCAAAGTTAAATTAATTCCTGTCCTACTATCATTTACTATAACAGTAATATTAAGGCATTTGACCACCCACTCTCCTAAATGTCAAGGACTGGGTATCTCTGATGTTGGACATGGATTGTGCAAGAGCCAGGAGATTATAAATCCTTTAAATTCTACCTAGCCAATATTCACCTTTATATTTGGACTTAAGTGAAAAACTGAATTTGTATCCTATTTGGTAGTTTTTGCTCAATCCTGTGTTCAGTGAATGTCTGCCAAGGTGGAGTTAACATGTATTATATTATGTTGATTCCTGAGTAAATATTTAAATATTGTAAAAGGCAGAGAGAAAAAGCAAGATTTATAATGTATGTAGTAACACCAACCTTGGCATTGAATGTTACCCACAGTATTTGCTGCAGACATAACATTTTACCCGCTACATAGACAATTGATCCTTTTTTGCAGGTGAAATGTTAAGTGTTTGAATAAGACATAAATTGCATAAAGTAATCATAATTGCTTAAGCCTGGGCCACCTCAGTGAAAGGAATGCAAGTATTATGAGATTATTATTATGAGCAATCATAAGTGTCAGTAATATTTTATATTAACATAAGTTATAAAACTAATGGAGAAGTATTACATCTCAGTAAATGGACGCTCTTTAATAAAAATATGTACTTTCAAGCACAAACTACTGGAACTTTGTTCTATGATTCAGGACATTGCAAAACCCCTGAAGTTTGTTACTACTTGTAACACATACCCCACCATGCATTATTCTCTTTATAGTGTAAAGGCCCACAAAGTGCTACAGAGCAAAAACCTTGGAAGAATCATCAGCAGCAAGTCCTTCATCACATGGTAACGGTTTTCATGTTTCTGATGGCTTTGAGACACTAGATTCTTTTTATTTGCACTGCTTAAAAAAATAGTCGAAATCTAAAAACAGAACAAGCAAAGAAAAACGTATTCACTTCCTGCTAAAAGTGAGATGTGAAAAAACTGACAGAACTCAATGCACTTGATGAGGGGAGGAAGGCTGAAACTAATCAGTACCACCGGTAGCACAAAGCATGAGAGAGGAATTCCTCTGGTTCCAATATGCGGCAACTTTGGAAACATAATTGTGAAGATTTCTTCTGTTCAATATTTCAAGTGAAATTTTGAACGTTCAGAGGTCTACTACCAGCAATTTTTCCTCTACTGAGTCCTGCTTACTTATCACCACTGTCCTCAGCTGCAAATTCCTTCACAGTTTTGCTGAACAAAACCCCTCCAACCTATTCAAGCCTGTCGTCCTAACTATCAGCCTTCACTCTTCTGACTTTGGTCTACAATGCAACCTATGCTCCCTCCCTCCCATTGGTCGTAGCCATCCTACCTCCGAACTCCTTTCCCAAATCAATCTCACTTGCTACCTTTCTCCTCCATCTTTAAAATTCGCAACCCCTCAGATAATGAAGCAGTCCATGCCCGCATGCAGCCAGACCTTGACAACATCCAGGCTTGGGCTGATAAGTGGCAAGTAACATTGAAGCCAGGCAAGTGCCAGGCAATGACCATCTTCAAAAAGAGAGAGTCTAACCACCTCCCCTTGACATTCAACGGCATTACCATCGTCGAATCCCCCACCATCAACATCCTGGGGGTCACCATTGACCAGAAACTTAACTGGACCAGCTATATAAATACTGTGGTTACAAGAGCAGGTCAGAGGCTGGGTATTCTGTGGCGAGTGACTCACCTCCTGACTCCCCAAAGCCTTTCCACCATCTACAAGGCACAAGTCAGGAGTAAGGAATCTTACAACACCAGGTTATAGTCCAACAGTTTTATTTGAAAATCACAAGCTTTCGGAGGCTTTCTCCTGACGAAGGAGAAAGCCTCTGAAAGCTTGTGATTTTCAAATAAAACTGTTGGACTATAACCTGGTGTTGTAAGATTCCTTACACTTGTCCACCCCAGTCCATCACCGGCATCTCCACATCAAGTCAGGAGTGTGATGGAATACTCTCTACTTGCCTGGATGAGTGCAGCTCCAACAACACTCAAGAAGCTCAACACCATCCAGGACAAAGCAGCCCGCTTGATTGGCACCCTATCCACCACCCTAAACATTCACTCCCTTCACCACCGGCGCACTGTGGCTGCAGTGTGTACCATCCACAGGATGCACTGCAGCAACTCGCCAAGGCTTCTTCGACAGCACCTCCCAAACCCACGACCTCTACCATCTAGAAGGACAAGGGCAGCAGGCACATGGGAACAACACCACCTGCACGTTCCCCTCCAAGTCACACACCATCCCGACTTGGAAATATATCGCCGTTCCTTCATTGTCGCTGGGTCAAAATCCTGGAACTCCCTACCTAACAGCACTGTGGGAGAACCTACACCACACGGACTGCAGCGGTTCAAGAAGACGGCTCACCACCACCTTCTCAAGGGCAATTGGGGATAGGCAATAAATGCTGGCCTCGCCAGGGACGCCCACATCCCATGAACGAACAAAAAAGAAGCCTGCTCAAAATCTACCTGCTCAACTATATTATCAGTCTCCTCCCCATGACTCTTCTCCCAACTCTTACTCAGAGTCTGCTACTCTCTACCACTCCGCCGCAATCTTATGAAATACCTTGGGACATTATAGTGCAGATTTTCCTAGATCTGTGCCCAGGCTCACTAGATCACCTAGGTGTAGTGAATATCAGAGCGCACGCCTGTAAAGGAACCGGCCCAATTTTTCTCTATTTATATGAACAGAGAAAACACTTCTCATCAGTTGCCTGTCAAAAAATGTTTCACTTTATTCTGGCAATTAATGTAGCCCAATACAACTGTTCTCTGCCAATGCTCATTGCACTTCCCAGTCCTGTTATAAAATCACAGCAACTGCAGCACAGAAGGAGGCCATTTGGCCCATTGCTCTTCAACTGGAACTATCTACTCTAACCCTGTTTCCCTGTCCTTTTCTCAATCCTTTTGTTTTCTTCCTTTTCAAATACCCATCCAATTCCCTTTCAAATGATGTTATGGTGTCTGCCTCAATAGTCACTTATGGTAAAACATTTCATGTTCTAATAATCATCTGTGTGAGAAAAAAATCTTCTTACTTCTCCTTTCATTCCTGAGTCTTTGCCGAAAAATGGAAGTAGCCTTTTACTATTTACTGTTTCAAAGTCTTTTGTAATTTGGAAAACATGCATTAGATTCTTAGCCTTCTCTGTTCCAGCAAAAAAAAGCCCCATTTTTTGAGCCTTTCTTTGTAACTATAACCCTCAATCCTGACTACACTCTTGCCATGGATCTAATGCTCTGAATTGCACACAATATTCCAATGAAGGACTAACCGATGTCTGATACAAATTAAACTTCACTTCCTTGCTTTTATTTTCGATGGCCCTGATATTAATGGGGAGCCGGGGATGGAGTGGGGGAGCCCGATAGCAGGCGATGAACCCGGCAAGGCCGGAGATGTGGAGGCCCTGACCATCTTAATGGCAGGGCTTCATTTAAATAAAAGAATGCAGAGCCCCACACCAAAACTGGCCAGATTGACAGCCTGACCGGCAGGCTGGAGCAGGAATTTGGGATCCATAGGAACAGTTTGTGGGAGGCCTGGCTGCGATCGTGGGGTCTGGTCGCTATCGTGGGGTCTGGCCGTGATCAGCGTTGTCTATCCATGATTGGTAGGTCTGGCTGCGACCAGGGGGAGGAGAATTCTGGCCGTGATCAGCGTTGTCTATCCACGATCGGTAGGTCTGGCTGCGATCGGGGGAGGAGAATTCTGGCCGTGGTCGGGGGAGGGGGTGTCTGGCCGTGATCGGGGGAGGGGGTGTCTGGCCGTGATTGGGAGGGTCTGGCCATTATCGGGATTGTTGGGGGGGGGAGCTCTTGCCGTGATCAGGGGGAGGTGGGATTCTGGCCGTGATCAGGGAGGGGGTGTCTGGCCGTGATTGGGAGGGTCTGGCCACTATCGGGGTGGAAGTGGGGGGAGGTCTGGCCGTGATTGGGGGAAGTGGGAATCTGGCCACGATCAGGAGCAGAGGGGAGTCTGGCCGCGATCAGGGGGAGAGGGAGGCTCTGCAGCGATCGGGGAGAGGGGGCGGTTGCCCGGTGCAAGGGAGGCTGAAGGCTTCCTTGTGAGGCCCGGTGGAGCTCTTGGCCCACAAGGAAACCTGAAAAATAAATTTAAAACTTACCCTCTGGACCTCTTCTGGCCCAGGTTCAGGCTCCTGGCAGGTTTTGCCTCATGGGGGAGCCGACATTGCCCCCCTACTCAGGCCTCAGCTTGAAATTGCAGGTCAGGTACTCATGACATCATTGGACCCAATCTGCATATTTAAAGCAAAACCCCGCTTTCTTCCTGCGGATGTCCCGCTCACCTGCTCAAAAGAGCAGGTTAACATGGGGAGACGATGGGGAGGAAGCTGGATCAGAAGGGGTAAGTGACACCTGTTATTTTAACTGCCCCCCCCCCCCCCCCCCGCCCGATGTCTACCAGGCGGGGGCAGTTAAAATCAATGCCTCTATGTGTAAAAGCAAGGAAGCGATGATGAATTTGTATATAATGTTATTACATTATAATCCTGAGGAAAAGGCCACAATCTCATGAAATTTCAGCATGGTTTTTTAAAAAATCATCTCCCTTGAACAGTCCAAATGCAGTTTCACACCCCAGGAAGGTTACTGCTCTGTTCTGCCAGCAATATGTATTTTATCCAGTTCCTGACTTATCTCTGTCACTGCACCAGTAACCAAGTGACTTTATTCACCCAAATGTCTCTACTGCTAAAATCCAAATAGGTCAGACATTTGTTGGCAGCATGCCAATTAAAATGATCAGATGTGTGAAATGGCACCAACCCAGAATCAAACTAGATCTGTAATTCTAATCAAAGCATTACTGTCTTATCCATCTGCAAAATTAAAGCTTATTTTACAGCTTACTTTCAGAAAAAAAATAACTTCATTAGAGAGTACTCATTTTTATATGGGGAAGTGAAAAGAAGTGCCAGAACCATTAAGGAAGTATATAAAAAGTTTTAAGAATTGCCCAGATGTTGCTGTCAAAATAACAGTGAGGCTAATGGCACTTGCCGTTATTTAAGCCTAAATGGTACAGTAACTTCAGGCGAGAGGCAGATGCGCGGTTAAACACGAATATCTAAAAGTTGCTGTCCGAGTTGCATCGCTCCTGTGTTAGCATCGCGAAAACGTCATCTTGCTGTCTGCCTCACCTTTGAAATGCATTAAATGGCATGAGATTGTTGTATTTGCATGGAAGATATGAACTAAACTCGCCATAGAAAGTTAAATCTTGTCATTACAACAACAAGCATACTTTAAATGACGTGATAACTGTTAATTACTACCAATTATTCGCTGGCACTGAAGATTAGGGAATTCCGTATTTTGTGTGATTCTTGGACACTGGAAGAACAGTCAAGCAAAGAAAGTCACCCTCACTCATGGTAGTTTCGTTAATCAAAAGGTAATTATTTAATGATATTATCATTCATACGAGCATTCATGAAGCAAATTCAAACCGTACATATGACTTTCCTCTATAAAATCCCATTATACTCTTAATAATTTGTAACATTATTATGTAATGACTTAACAATTCATACACACATCAGGCAAATGATTATTACATATACAACCTTTAAACCAAGGATTTTGCTCATTGGGCCTAAAGGTTGATCAGCTCTTCAGAATTCAAGTTCCTCTTCTTCTTGCATGATGTTCAACTGCAGTGTGCGTTCCTTGAGACTGCCAAGTGGTGAAGGGACTGTTCTTCTCAGTCTTCTTTTAATATTATTTTTACCAATAAGATGTAGGATTGGGGAGGGTCATTCTTTTTGCCCACTCTCTCCCTGTTGCTATGCCTCAATCATTAACATACTACAATGATTGACAGTTTAGGCTTTGATCATGTGACCGGAGACCCTTTGATGTAGAAAAGACCATGTGCTCGAACAATGGGTTTTATAGGACCCCTTTACTATCTCTGTTTATGGCCTTTCGTGTAGAGATAGCTCCTTACATTTCCATACCCAGACATTCTTAATGGCCCTGATGTCTCCAATTTTGATTGCTTCAATGGCTTCAAATCCATTCCTTATACCATTTGACCATATGCTGGGTGCAATACTATTTGATATTTTACAAATCCCAGTTCTTTTGAACAGATTACCAGATAGGAATGAGAGGCCCATAATTTTTTCACACCTATCATTGCTTTCCTGATCCGAAGTCTTTGATGTATGTCCTTGTTGCCTTTTCTTACATTACCCCCTGCTGTGTTGAAAAGTTTGTGCTTCCAAAAGCCTGTGTTTTGAAAGCCTGACAACGTTTGAAGCTCAATATTATCCATCTAGCGTATTTATCTAATAATCTACATATCTATTCGCAGTACAATGTCTTCGATCCTGAAACTCATTCTTCTCCAATGCGTTAGTGAGGCAAAAACAGATTTGCAAGAACAAAGTTTACCACATTATTGTGTTTGCAGGTTTCCAAATGTCTTTGTTTAAAAGGGGTACAGTTAACCCTTTCCTTCAAATATCTTTTGTTAAAGGGGTCTTGAACCCCACATTATTACAAGTGTGGAGTCTCATTCCTTCAAGTATTAATTGTTGTTGGGGATTTTAAAAATATCAAATTGAAAATTTAAAAAAATGTTTTTACTTTTCCTTTCTGTCTCTTTTTTTTCTCTCAATCCAATCTTTCTTTCCCTCTCTTTATTTCTCTTTCTGTATCTGATTTGACATTGAATTCACCCACTTTAATTTACACTTCCTTCTTAACCCTTCCTCTTGTCTATTTCTCAGTCCTTCAATTTGACTGTTTAAAGAGATACACAGTTGCTTGCCCTGTTCATTCAGGTCCCAGATGCCCTGTTTCCCTCACTGTGACGTTATCAGCTCACACTTTCAGCAAATTGCCACGCAAAAAATGTAAAAACCTAAACATTCAAGGGCAAGTTAAATTAACGGCAGATACAGTTAGATGCCACAGCAAAATCTGAGCCAACATGCTTCCTAGACTGAATCAAAGCAATAAAAGCAAAAAAGATTTTTCTTTTGCATTGTTTGGCTTATTAAAAATATTTATATATCTGGTGTTGCAATAAGGGACGTTTCCTACTTACTATTTTTGCTTTTGGCTGACTGCTATTCATCACCATTATCATCCATCAGCTTTGAGGTCGCTCCAGATTTCCTTGTAACATGACATAGTGCAGCTCTGCGATCAGCCAACAAGAAGCATTAGGACATTGGGGGAAGGGGTGAGATCCATCTGTTGGAATACCATACTGGTGAGGTGGTCTGCACCCTTAGTGTCAACCTGCTTTCTTTCTTCCACCAGACTCTGAAGCCACTGGAGCCTGCTTCGCTTTGACATTTTTTCATGCTTCCCATTCTACTTACCTATTTCCCCTTTGGCTATTCACACAGTCTCTGGCCTAGAAATTGATCCATGCAGTGACCACAAATAATGGGTCTAATGCACGTTTGAGGCCGCCTTCAATAAGATTGGTTTTCCCAGAGGCAGATGGTGGTGCCAGATCTAGGAATCACTTGCAACCAAGAAGGCAAGTAACTTTCCTTAAAGAGATGGAAGGAGCAGGAGTGTTCCTCCTGACCCCACATTACATTATCCAATTGCAGCTTCCGACCACCTCCCCGCCCCCCACACCCCCCCCCCATTGCCTTTGCTCCAGGCCCGACCCGACTCCCGATCCCCGGCCCCAATCTCCCCTCTGCTCCCGACCCCCAATCCGTATGATTCTCGATCCCTGACCCTGACCCAAGCCCCGATCCCTGAACCAGGCCTAGATCCCGAACAACACTACCAGCAGTCCAAACTTGGATTCATCTTCACTGACGTGCTTTTTACACTTCACTGCCAATACTGAAATGAGGCCTGAAGCTCAATATCTGGAGATCTTCGGGACTCACCTTTCAGGCGTGGGATCAAGAGAATCTCACCCCCTGTACGCCCAAAAATGATCACAGCTCAACTTCTCTGTTTCTTTTAAGTGTCTTTTATTTCTCTGATTGCTCTCATTATACTACCTTTTATCTACTGCACATATCACTCCTGCCATGTAACCATCTCCTGTTCTCCATCGAAGCACTATACAGGCCATCTAGGGTAGAAATTGGTATGTGTTGCACCTGTTTTACGGGTGTAAAATGGATGCCAGGCATACCAATTTAGCAATGGAACTGCCTACGCCCAATATTGCCAGGCATTGGTCCCATTGCCAAATTCCTGGGACCCAATTCTTGGGCTTCCCGGGCGGACACCTAAAACAGGCATTAGGTCACTTGAATGTGTAAATTTGGGGCCTAACACCGGTTAAAGAAACCCTTTCAGAAATTAGTGACCGATGAGTAGGGCAGGCATCAGACCTTCTCCATTCAGGTTTCTTCAATGACCCCCCCATGGCCGCCAACCAAAGGTAAGTTTTGAAAGGCACTAGTAGAAGCCCAAACCTTCTGCACTGAACTGCTCGGCCTCCTCCCACAGCGCCGCAGTATGGGAATGAGGTCAGAGGTCCAATATCCGGGGCTGCTCGAACCTCACCATTTGTGCAAAGGGAAAGTACCCTGGGCGGGGGAGTAAATGGGTGCTCCCAAATTTCTAGGCAATTGTGGAGGAGTGAAATAGGTTACTCTACACTTTAAAAAAAATCATTTTCTTTACCTAATTATGTAATTCTCTTCCTTTTAGTTTTAAACGTGCGTGTCCTCATCAGAGTTTTTCGAAGTGGCAGCGCAATGGTTTACTATTCACTTCTGGTAATTGTAGATTGGTTGCTGTATCTCTGTATTATGATCTAGTAATGGGGATATAAAGAAAATCATTAACACTGGAAAATGTGAAATAAAAACAAAAAATACTGAAAATATACAGTCGGTCAGTCAGCACCTAAAAGCGAAAGAAAAGTTAGATTTCACTTATAACCCTTCGTCAGAAATGGTTGGCGACAAAATTTGACTTCGGTGGTCGCACAAGAAGGGAGATAGCGAATGGGCAGCCTGTTTTACATCACACTCAATAATCTTTTCCATTAACATCAACGGAAAAGAAAACTGGTGGGATTGTGAACGGGCTGCTGGTTCGCTGGCGCCCATCTTGTGATACCACCAAAGTCAAATTTCAGCCCCATTATATCGAAAAATAACCTAAACTGGAAGAAAATTTTTCTCAGTAGCTAGAACTGCTTGCCACTGGGTCAGTTAAATTGATTAAGAAGTTGTCTAACACTGGAAATAGATCTTATTGTATTGTGAGCTGTTCTAGGAAATAAGAAGGAAGGTGGTATTCAATCTGATGGAGTTGAACTTCCATAGAAGTTCTCCTGATTGTCTGCCATAACTTTGGTGGAGGATCTGCAGAAACCCTCGAGAAGCAGTGCAAATGGCATTTAGGCCATTTCTCTGGGACTGCCACAGATCATCTGCTGAAGTTACAGCAGCCAAATTGGAGAAGCCCTGCAGAAATTCAACCCTTGGGCTCGATTTTCGGACGTCCGAGCCAGCGGGTTCGTGGCCGGGGACTCCGAAAATCGGGGATTCCCGGGGCGGGTCCAGAGCCCGGCTCCAACCCGCCCACTTCCGGGTTCCCCAGTGACGGCAATTAAAGCCGGCGGGATCCCACTTAAACCAATGAAGTAGATAGTTCAGGTCGTTTGCAGACCTGATTTGTAGGATATTTTAGGAGGGGTGGGATTTTCAACTCAACTGAGACTGTTTCCCGTACTGGGGGAAACACTCCCAGTTGAAACAGACGTATTGCAGCCACGAGCTGCAAAGGTCCATTTGACAGGTGGGGAGACCCTCACTCATTGCAGGAGGCCACTCAGTCACTTTGGACAAAGTTTGGCCTCCACCACCCTCCTCCTAACACTAAAATTCACCAACTTGGAGCCTCAACTCCGGTGTGCAGACACATTTACCTACCTTGCCGACCCCCTCAAATGTACATCTTCCAGATGGGGCCACCGTAGCTGCAGTCATGACCTCCTCGGAGGGCGAACAGCATCACCAGCCTCGCCGACCACGCCGTCCACCTATGACACGTGGAGCTCCACAACACAGTGCTGTGACACATCCACCTGCACAGCAGGAGGGAGGGCAACCGCAGAGAGAGATGTGTCGCAGAGGGCACTACCCTCGCCACAGGGTCTACAGACCGAGGCTCAGCTTCCTGGACCTCTCTGAGGAGCAGTGCACACGGAGGCTCAGAGTCAGTCGCCAGGTAGTCGCGGACATCTGCAGCCTCCTTCATGCCGAGCTGCTCCCGGCTGGCCCGAGCAGCATCTTCTTACCTGTCGCTGTCAAAGTCACCACTGCCCTCAACTTCTTCGCCTCCGGATTCTTCCAGGGTGCCGCCGGGGACATTGCTGGGGTCTCTCAGTTGTCTGCACACAAGTGCATAAGGCAGGTCACCGACGGCTTGTTTCGCAGGGCCTCGAACTACATCAACTTCTCCATGGACGACGTCAGCCAGACGGAGAGGGCAATGGGATTCCACGTTGTGGCTGGCTTCCCACGGGTGCAGGGTGTAATCGATTGCAACCATATAGCAATACGAGCACCTCCACACGAGCCAGGACTGTTCATCAACAGGAAGGGCTATCACTCCATCAACACTCAGCTCATCTGTGACCACCGCAAGAGATTCCTTCACGTGTGCGCCAGATACACTGGCAGCTGCCATAATTCCTTCATCCTCAGGGAGTCCAACGTCCCGCCCCTCTTCCACTCACCCAACACCCGCAAGGGCTGGCTCCTCGGGGACAAGGGATACCCCCTGCACACGTGACTTATGACACCTCTGAGGAACCTCACCACCGAGCAACAGCGTCGATATAACGACAGCCACATCGCTACCAGGTCTACAATTGAGCATTCTATAAGGTTGCTCAATTTGCACTTCAGGTGCCTTGATCGTTCTGGGGGAGCACCTCAATATGCACCAGACAGAGTGGGACGCATTATAATCGTCTGTTGTGCCCTGCACAACACGGCACAACAGAGAGGGGTGCCGCTGGAGGAGGCCCCATCCACATCTGCCACCCATATTGAGGAGAAGGAGGAGGAGGTTGAGGAGGAGGAGGACGAGGAGGAGGGGGCTGAGGAGGAGGCCGAGGAGGAGGAGGAACAACCCATGGGCAGAACAGCGGCTTGTGAGGCCAGGGAGTCACTGATTTGTGAATGGTTCTCCTAACATCAGACTGTGTGAAGAGTCCAGTCCTCACCACCTGGACAGAGGAGCAGCCGCACCAGCCCCCTCCCCCGCTCCCTGCACAAAACATCCTGCAACTACACCTACACCCACTGTAGAGTGACTGAATGGGTGGTATCAAGTGTGGGTGTTCATGGTGAACCTCATGAAAGGGACCTAAACCTCATGAAAGGGACCTATCCCATAAGCCAGTCAAGAATGGGCAAGACGTGGCAGTAGTGGTGATAATAATAAAATTTATTGTGAATGTGGAAGAAAACAAATATAAATAAAAAACATGACAAATCATCAAACACCCTTGTGCATCCCCTTAGTGCTCACAAAACCTTCGCCTTATGTTTACGGGAACCCTTACATGATGCTACCCCTGTGTCTTCAGCGGAGGTAGTGGTAGGTTGCTCTTGTCCATACCCTGACCGATGAGATACTTTGCGGGGACGCCCTCTGGGTTTCGGTGCCCCTGAGGACCCCTCCAAAGACTGTGCAGGGGCAGACTCGAGCACCTGGAGAGGAGGCAGCACTGCGGGTACTGGTTGAGAGGGGAGCAATGGGTGAGACGTGGAAGCGCTTTGAGTGGCGTCCCCACTTCCATGTCCCCTTTCGCCATCATCCATCTCCAGTGCCTTCTGGTAACTCTTCTCCTATCAAGGCAAAACACAGAGAGGCGTGATTGAGTGATGGTTGCATAGTGACCCGCTGCATGCATTGGAGTGGGTGGGGGTGACCGTTAGGGAGATGCATGGGAGGGTGTGTGTGAGACATGGCCATGAGATTGTATGAGGATTGGGTTGCGTGGTAGTGTTCGAATGGGAACTGGGGCAGTGAGTAAGTGCAGGCAAGGTGAGGATGATGGCTGAGTGGATGTGAGGAGTGATGCGAGAGCGTTGTGGTGGCAGTGCAGAAGGAGTTGTGTGGTGGTGGAGGTGATGTGGAAGACAGAGTGTGGGAGAATGCGTAAGTGTACTCATTTTGGCTGACCTGGTTAGGTCATTAAAGCGCTTCCTGCACTGGACCCAGGTTCGGGAGATGTTACTGCTGCTGCTGACCTCCTCTGCCACCTCGAGCCAGACCTTCTTGGTGGCAGAGGCAGGCCACTTCCTCCCGTCCGCTGGGAAAAAAGTTTCCCTCCTCCTCCTCACCCCATCGAGCAGCACCTGGAGTGAGGAGTCAGAGAACCTTGGAGCAGCCTTGCCTCTGGCCTGCTCCATGATCCAAAATTGGTTGTTTGCTGCAGGAGGAGCATTGGAGGACTGCCCCTTTAAATAGGGCTCCTCCTGCTGACAGCCTGTGATGCGGGTGCGCAGTGCGCCCGCTGCGCAGGTCTAGAACGGGAAACCCGGAAGCCAAGGTAAGTGCCTTCAAATAGGCTGCGATCGCGTGCGGAGCACCCCGAATTCACTGGGCGCGTTACCCACGCGCCCAGTCGACCCCCCGCTGCCAACCCGCCTCCCTCCTAAAATCGACCCACTTATCTCTCTGTGATGTGGGTCAAGCAAACCCCAAGCAAACCTAGGAGAAAGAAGAAAGAAGGAACTTGCATTTACACCTTATCACATCCTCAGGATGTCCCTGAGCGCTTCACAACCAATGAATGACTCTTAAAGTGCAAGTCACTGTTGTTTTGTCGAGAAATGCGGCAGCCATTTTGCACACAGCAAAGTTCCACAAACAGCAAATGAAATGAATGACCAGTTAATCTGTTTTGTGGGAGTGTTTGGTTGAGGGATAAATGTTGGCTGGGAGAAATGGTGTCAACTTAAATTAAGCAATCAGGTCCCGGTGGCCAGCTTAAAACCATAGGCTTCTCACTCAGAGGCAAGAGTGCTACCAACTGAGCCAAGCTGACAACATCAGTAAAGAACTCAATCTCCTTTCCTATGACCTGATCTGAATTTTTGATTACAATTTGTTAAAATTATTCATCGGCATCTGGACTGATTCTGTAGAGAACCAGGGATTGGATTTTTATGGGGGCAAGAAGCACAAACTTGCTAGCAGTAATAAATAGTTGCAATCATCACACCTGTGTTGCTGCTGTTGTTAATTCTACTTTTAATACTTTTATCATTCACTAGATTTATTCAAGCATTTTACTGATGTAAAATGGTGGAAATAGGATGGAGGGATATTCTCCCAGAGCTGAAGTGAAGAGCCAGATGAACAAAAGGGAATTGTTCAACCTCTGAATGCTGGGTAAGCACACCAATGGAGCATTGCCAACTGAGGAGAAGATTATACACATATCCTCAAGAAAAGGAAGACTTATTAAAAAGAAATGCTGCCAGTTCAGTGATTGATGGATTTATCTATTTGGCTCCCATCACGGTTCATACCAAGATCTCTTAAAAAATTGGACAGGAATTCTGTCAATCCACCCATGCCCTCCATTAGCCAATTCCACCTGTACAACAGCAGGAAGCATTACTGGTTTACTGCCTAGGTGCCACTGGGAAAACAGATGGCCACTGAAAATCCAGGACATGAACTCCATATCATAGAAAGGATATAGAGGCATTGGATAGGGTGCAAAAAAGATTCACAAGGATGATACCAGAACTGAGAGGATATATTTATCAGGAAAGGCTGAACAGGCTGGGACTCTTTTCTCTATAAAAGAGAAGGATGAGGGGTGACCTGATAGAGGTCTTTAAGATAATGATAGGGCATGATAGGGTAGACATAGAGAAAATGTTTCCACTTCTGGGGAAGTCCAAAACTTGAGGTCATAAATATAAAATAGTTGCTAATAAATCCAATTGGGAATTCAGGAGAAACTTCTTAACCCAAAGAGTGGTAAGAATGTGGAATGCGCTACCACAAGGAGCAGTTGAGACAAATAGCGTAGATGCATTTAAGGGGAAGCTAGATAAGCATATGAGAGAGAAAGGAATAGAAGGGTTGGATGAATTGGGAGGGAGGAGGCTCATGTGGAGCATAAACGCCAGCATGGACCAGTTGGGCCGAATGACCTGTTTCTGTGTTGTATTTTCGATATAACTCGATGTAACTTCTAAAGTGCTATGCATTATGATGATGATCCAGAGGCTACCTAGTTCAACCCTATACATGAGCTGCATTGGCACAGCAAGGACTGGGTCAGAATGACAAACAGGGTGGGGTGAATTTTAACCCCGAAGAATGGGTGGGTTGAGGGCGGGCGGGCAGTGAAAACTCTCCGTTTTGGGAGCGGGACCGCATCCTGGCTCCAACCCGCCAACTTCCAGGATTGACCCAGCCGCGTCTGGGTGTGCGCGCATTTCTGAAACCTCCCACTGGCACTTAAAGCCAGCAGGACGATATTTAAAGGGCCAATTGAGGTACTTAAAGATGTTAAATTCTTGTGGTTTGAACTACACTAGCCATTTTAACTGCTTCTGAACCTATCTCCCATGGCCTCTGAAATATGCCATGGAAACGGAGGCGAGTTGCAGCTGACACCCATTTGGACCTTTAAACCAGTGATTGACACATGAGAAGAAAAGGTGAGTTTTTGCAGCAGGGCAATCAGTTCACTCAGACAAACCTTTGGCTGGGAGTTATTTGGGGGTTAAATTGAATAATTTTGATTTGCGATTAACCCACGCCCGGTGCTTCCTGCGCAGAGATATTCGTCCTGCCTGTGGACTTACCTGATAGCGGCGTTGAAAACTAGGCCTAACACTACTATTCAAGTAAATGTGCACTGTCCACCAGCGGGGGGGGGGCAATCTCTTAAAGGGAGGATGTCTCTTAAAATCTCTAAAAGGTAGCCAGTATCTGTTATTTGCTAAAAATAGTAGTCTGCTGTCTGCACGGAGTCTGAACAGAGATCAGATTATCACACACGTAAAACACAGATGCAGGTTCCATCCCTATGTTTACAAACTGTTGAGTTATGTTAAAACATTGAATAAAGGTTGCGCACTACTAAATCCCACATCCTCCAATCTGCACGCCAGACCTCACCAATCTGCCGATCTGAGTTTGTACCATGGCTGCGAGAGGGCGTGCACTCAGGTTCTCTGCTGGTGCATTAGAGAGCTTGGTGCAAGAGGGACATCCTATATCCACCGGGGTGGGGGGGTACCGAGGGGGCAAGAGGCCCTCCAGACATATGCCCAAAAGACAGTGGGAGGCAGCGGGGGATGAAATCAATGCCAGGTGCACAGCATCATGAGCATGGATGCAGTGCAGGAAGAAGTTCAATGCTTTGACATGAGTGGTCAAGGTGAGTGAGGTCAACTGTCAACTGTCATCTCCTACCAACTGCACCACTAGCCACATCCACTGCTCCTCGCAGTACACCCCCATCACCCGGCAAACTCTTTCCATCTGTATGTAACTCTTCCAATCAGATGCTTCCTCTCACCCTTACACATTACCACTGTTGCAAGCCGCCCACCCACAACTCACAGGTCACACACACTGGCAGCTATTCAACCATGACAGGCACATCACCCAGACACATGTCCCGCTTTCTGGCAGGAGAAGGTGGCACATAACAGGAGGCAGCAAGTGGCAGTGGCATTTAGCCCCTCGAGCCTGTTCCGCCATTCAATGAGATCATGGTGGGCCTGTGACCTAACTCCATATAACTGCCTTAGCCCCATATCCCTTAATATCCTTGGTTCACAGAAATCTATCAATCTCAGATTTAGAATTAACAATTGAGCTAGCATCAACTGCCATTTGCAGAAGAACGTTCCAAACTTCTCCCACCCTTTGCGTGTAGAAGCATTTCCTAACTTCACTCCTGCACATCCTGGCGACCTAGTATTCAGGTATAGGAGACCTCCAAAAACAGTTACAATGCATCAGCAGCCAAAAGCAAAATCCAGCCACTAACCTGTAAATCCTGCATGGTCCCTTTAAATGGCACTGGTGGGGGGTTCCTCCAGGCACTCTAAGACACATTCAGATGGTCGTAGTTAAGACTGTGCGCTCGGTTGAGTGTTAAGTTCCAAAATGGTGTCTATCATTTTAAATCAGCGTTGCACACTGATTGTATCCATTTTCCCCTTACTTTAAATGCTGCCAGCATTCAGTATTTGTGCATGCACTATTACCTATACCAAGATGGCAACTGGCGCATGTCACGCTAGAAACATGTATGCGCAGCCAAGATGCCATCTTGGCACTTCAAGAGGCCGTGTAGCACTGAAACAATAGGCGCTACACGCCCCAATTTCTAGCCCATCGTGTTTAGTCTGAGATTTCTTGCTTCACACTCAGAATTCTTTGTTCACACATACTTACCTACATTTTGGACCCCCTCAAACTGACAACATCAGGATGGGGGGGGAGTGCAATGGACCTATTCTACATTACATCTGAGGAGAAGGCACAGCATCATCCACGGCAGGCATGGCATGCAGTTCTGGGAGTTGCAGCTCCACAAGACAGAAGTGCGCCACAAGATCCTGCAGAAGAGCAGAGAGGCCAATATCGCAGGAGACACTACCCACATGAGAGGGCCTACAGACTGAGGCTGAGCTTCCTGGACCTCTATGAGACGTAATGTCTAAGAAGGCTGTGATTGAGTTAGCAGATGATCGCAGAGATCTGCACGCTCCTTCATGCAGAGCTGCTTCCAGCTAGGCCTGGTGGCCATGCATTGTCCGTCGCCACTAAATTCACCACTGCCCTCAATTGCTTCATCTCCGGTTCCTTCCAGGATGCCACCGGTGACATCATCAGGATCTCTTAGTCGTTTGCACATAAGTGTACACGACGGGTCACGGATGGCTTGTTTGCCAGGGCATCAGACCAAGTCAACTTCCCTGCGATGACATCAGCCAGACAGAGAGGGCAATGGGTTTCAACCCTCTGGCTGGCTTCTCAGGTCACAATTGATTGCACACACGTAGCAATCTGAGGATCTTCACATGGGCCAGGAATGTTCATCAATGAAAGGGATATCACTCCATCAATCTGCAGCTGGTGTCCGACCACCGGAAGAGGTTTCTGCAGGTGTGTGCCAAATTCCCTGGCAGCTGCCATGATTCCTTCATTTTGCTTGAATCCAACATCCCGGCCCCCTTCCACACAAAGGACAGACATAAGGGCTGGCTCCTTGGAGACAAGGGATACCCCCTACAGACATGGCTCATGACACCTGTGAGAAACCCCACTAACGAGGCACAGCAGCAGTACGACAGTCACATCACCACCAGGTCCGTCATTGAACAAGCCATAGGAATGCTGAAGATGCACTTCAGGTGCCTGGATTGATCTGGGGGATCCCTTCAGTACCCACTGGCGAGGGTGTGTAAAAGAATAGTTGTGTGTTGTGTTCTGCACAACATCGCTCAACAGAGAGGGTTACAGGTTGAAGTCCCATGCGCTCATGAAGCATCCTCATCTACCAGCAACACTGAAGAAGATGAGAAGGAGGAGGAGGAGGAGGAGGAGGAGGTGGAAGACAATGGGTAACCCATCGGCAGAGCAGCATCTCACCTGGCTCTTCGTGATGCCAGGGAGTCACTCATATTTGATAGATTCTCATAAGGAGATCTGCAAAGTGGAGATTGTGAAGTACTCAGGCCAGCTGGAACAAACACCACCAACAACAGCTCGACCTCCCCCCCCACCCCCACCCCCAACCATATGCACAAAACAGTCCTACAACCACACATACACCCATTGTAAATGTGCCCAATGGGTGGCATCAAGTCTTGCCATTCATGATGAGGCACATGCAAGGGCGCTTTCACGAAAGGGACTCAAGAATGGACAAGACGTGGCCGTGGTGATGACAAGTATGACATTTATTGTGAATGTAACAAAGAACAAATAGAAATGAAAAACATGATATTTAGTCAGACACCATGTGCATACCCTTGGGTGATCACAAAACCTTCACCTTCCTCTTCCTATAGCTTCTATGTGGTGCATCCACTTTGCCTTCAGCAGAGGTAGTCCAGGTTGCTCAGGTCCCTGCCATGACTGCTGAGATGCTCTCGGCCTACGACCTCTAGGTTTTGGAGCCCATAAGTGGTCTGACAAAGATTGCTTCACTGCGCCTGTGCAGGGGCAGACTAGGCCATAAGGGGAGGAGGCAGCATTGCGGGTATTGGTGAGGGGGGGCAAAGGGTACGATGTGGGAGTGCTTTGAATGGAGTCCCCTCTTCCATGTCCCCTTTCGCCATCATCCCTCTCCCGGGCCAGCACCACATCACTGCCATCACTTTGCTGGACAGCAGCTTGGAGGATGTCTGTGATGCTTGTCAGGCCACTGCTATAGTATCTGTCTGCCTGTTTAAGCCGGCAGAATGTTGGTCACCCTGAATTCTCACAGCCATTGTCAGGGCATGAATGGACTCATTTGTGAGCCGTGCTTGAAGGTCAATGGAAGCTGCCATCCCCTCCATCGCAAACATTCCCACACTTACCTGCGCCACCATTTCACTAATGCTGGAGGTGGACTCCTCCATCCTCTCCCCTATTGTGGAGAGTGTGTGTGGCACGTCTTCCAGTACATCACAAAGGTGCATCTCTACCTCGATCATTCTCCTTCTCAAGGATGGCCCCTGGGGTTCAGCACCTTAGTTCAGCTGAGCAGAGCTTGGAGAGGAATGCGCCCACCGACACAGACTCTCCACAGCTGCCCCGCCACCAGTGACTGCTCGTGCTCCCTTGTGAGTGATGAATCACCAGTTGACAACCCAACCATCTGCCTAACTGGACCCACCAAAGTGTGAGTATCTGCACTGGTGCAAGGCTCACTATGATGTGACGGTGCACCCTCAGAGGTATGGAGCTCTTCTGAGGAATCGCCCTCGCCCAGGTTGTCTGCTGCTTCAGCAATCCTTGAAGGCCCCGGAAGAGAACATACAGCAACATTAAGAATCATCGCAGAAGTGATATTGCGATGAGCATCCTGAGATGTGCAACAGGTCAATCATTGATAACATCAATTCATGTTGTGTGTGAGGGATGTTAAAGTTCTGTCACCTGACGTTTGCAGGATGTCAGTCTCAGCATCTCCAACAGCCAGGCATTCCAGCGTCCAGTTGAGCTCCAAGGCCTCCTCCTCCGACTCTGTCAGGACCACTATTTGTGGTGGCCCCCCTCCAGTCCGACTCCTCTCCCTTGTGCTTTGTGTTCTCTTCTCCTACAAGTGTGTGAGTAAGGGTGACGGGATCACCCGATGGATGCATTGCTCTGGGTGAGGCTGACAATGAAACAGATCCATCAGAGGGTGAATATCAGACAGATTCATCACATTGTTTCCGGATTGGGACGATTTGGAGTGGTGAGATCACAAATGGGGAGGTGAGAAAGTGAAGGTAACTCGACACTGAGCCTTAAGTGGGTGTGAGGAGTGATGTGATGGAGTAGGCTTCGCAGGGCAGAGTGTGAGGGGGGGCGTAACGTGCACCACGGAATGCAGGTGAATCAGTAACTGTACTCATTTTTCCTGACCTGGTTAGGTCATTGAAGCACTTCTTGCATTGCATCCAAGTTCTTGACACAGTGCTCCTGCTGGTCACCTCCTCCGCCACCTCGAGCCAGGCCTTCCTGGGGTGGCAGAGGCAGAGCACTTCTTCTTGTCAGCTGGTTACAATGTTTGCCTCCTGCTCCTCACACCAGCTGATAGCAACTCCAGCGAAGAGTCACTGAACCGAGGTGCTAGCCTTGTCCTCTGCTGCTCCATATTTGCTGATTTCTCCCTCAAAATCCATGGTTGCAATGGCCCTTTAAATAACCCAGGTCCCAGCATGTCATTCGGATGCGCAGTTCACCTGCTGAGCAGCTTGGAGATGCAAAACCCAGAAGTCATGTTAAGGGCCTTCAATTGCGTGACAATCGCTCAAGAAAACGCACTAAATTTTTTTCCAGGTTTCCCACGCATGCATTGACCGCCCCCCGCCTCAGCTGAAATCCCGCCGGTATGTTAAAATTTACCCTGATGTTTTCCTCCCAATATGTAAATCCCAAATTGTCTTACCAGAACGCTAAAAGTGATACTTTGCTCAGGAGGATGAATTTTCTGAATCAGCATGTGGTGTCATTTTAACTGCTGGTGAAAAAAAGAGAAGGGGAGTCAGGTAGAGTGACAGCACTTTGGGTTCTTGCAAATGGAAAAAGAACTCTGACAGAGTCCTCCTTTCTGCTCAAATCTCGCTGCATTCAGAGATTCAGAGGAGGAAGTGAAAAAAAAAGAGAAATAGTCAAAAAGATGAATTGGGAGAAGGACAAATCTAGACATGAGTGAATATCTGGACTCTAAATTTAGCCTGATCCAAACTTGGACAGTATAATAGAACTGACCAAACTCAAGCTGTATTAGCTCCAGGCCTAGATAAGTTAAGGGTGTTTTTCAAATCCATGTTATTTTCAATGGTAAAATTGAATCTTGGAACTGAGCCACACATTCACTTTGCTATTCTGGAACTGTTACAATGTGGCTGAAATCCGATGGGCCCTTTACTGATCTTATTTTTATTTTGGCAAAGTTTGTATTTATCAGTTACCAGAGGGATAAGTGTACTTGGGGAATGGAATGTACTCCCATTTTGTGCACTCAGTAGAAGTTCCAACTAATATTAGGTCAGCTACAGCATGGGTTAGTTGAAAGGTAAATCTTCCTCTGCTCTGCTCAACAATATACCTTGCACGCTTTCTGATTAAGTATCAATTTGGCATCAACTAGAGTCGAATAATGGGTAGTTTTGTGCAGTGGACTTGTGCCTACCAGGAACTAGATTTAGGCTGGACACACCCATTATACTAAGTATCCTTCCAGTCATTGAGTAAGGAGTCTTTCATACCATTAGTTTGCAGTGGATCCAAATCCACCATTAATACTAATGACATAGTATTCACAAATATCTAGAACACAAACTTCTAAAGCTGAATGTTTTACTATCAGATGTTTCTTATTGCAATACAATTCTATGTATCACCTGTGTAGATAGGGGGCCTCGCTTTAACTTCCTATCTGAAAGGCCTCCAACAATACAGCACTAACTCACTACTGCACTGAAACATAACTACCAACCATCTGCTTTATTGTGGACTGTTGGTGTTTTAACACCTGGACTGTACCTTAAAAGCTTTCCAGTATACTGCATATTTTAAACGCTCCATGATGCATTGCAAATTGTTGCTTCAGTGCATGCATAGAGATGATAATTCCCAATACACTATGGGCTAATTCATCGTTATCTGGCAAATCCATCCCCCCTGAAATGTTTACAGGTATGGATTAAGCAAACAATAAAAGGGCAAAATGCACATTGCAGGAAAGAGATGTTTTAGTCAAAAGCAAAAAGAAAACAGCCCTCACTGCAGTACCTCATCAGATCCTTGACATACTCTTGGTTTTTTGAGTAAAATCTTCAATCAAACACAGCCATGCTGTGATGGGCCCCTGCCAATGATTATAGGTAATAAGAGATTGTGAGGAGCTTTTCTTTGCCCAGTGGTGGGCCTCCGAGGGTGTGTCATTGGTATCCCGTTGCCATGCAGTATTTGTGTGGGGGGGGGTGAGGAGTGTTTAACAGTTCCTGAGAGCTGGGAAACTACAACTAACTTCCCGAAAATCCACAACACTAACTGAGCGGAGGGAAAAGTCTGGCCTGGGAACTTGAAACCTGGCAAACAGTTTATCCTGAGGTATGCAGTTGTGAACACCGAGGCAGTGAGAGTGTGGTAAAAGGACGAATGAGTTAGGCTCATATCACTGTACTTGTGTAGCCTGTCAAATTTCAGGATTTCCAAGTTGCTTTTATGTAAGGATTTCCCTGTTAAAGGATCACCCTCCTTCTACGCTGAGCCCTGAATTGAGAATTTAAGGTAAAGTTTTAGTTTGATTGAAGATTTTTAGAATAGAAGAAGGAGGTCCAGTGGATATCAATAACCTTCCCTCCATCATAAGGTCAGAAGTGGGGCTGATTGCTGCTGATTACACAGTGTTCAGCTTCATTGGCAATTCCTCAGATAATAAAGCAGTCCATGCCTGCCTGCAGCAAGGCCGGGACAACATTCAGGCTTGGGCTGATAAGTGGCAAGTAACATTCGTGCCAGACAATGAACATCTCCAACCGAAGAGACTCTGACCACCTCACCTTGACATTCAACGGCATTACTATCACCGAGTTCCCACCATCAACATCCTGAGGGTCACCAATAACCAGAAACTCAATTGGAACAGCCATATAAATGCCATGGCTAATAGAGCAGGTCAGAGGCTGGGTATTCTATGGTGAGTGGCTCACGTCCTGACTCCCCAAAGCCTCTCCACCACCTACAGGGAACAAGTCAGGAGTGTGATGGAATACTCCCCACTTGCCTGGATGGATGCAGCTCCAACAACGCTCAAGAAGTTCAACGCCATCCAGGACAAAGCAGTCTGCTTGATCAGTGCCCCATCCACTAGCTTAAACATCTACTCCCTCCACCACCAGCATGCCATGGCTGCAGTGTGTACTATCTACAGGATGCACTGCAGCAAGTCACCAAGGTTTCTTCAGCAGCACCTCCCAAACCCACATCCTCCACCACCTGCAAGGACAAGTGCAGCAGGAGCATGGGATTACCATTGCCTCCAAGTTTCCCTCCAAGACACACACCATCAAGATTGGTCAGATATCACCATTCCTTCACTGTGGGAGTAGCTTTACCACATTATCTGTAGCAGTTCAAGAGGAAGGCCCACCACCTTCTCAAGGGCAACTAGTAATGGGCAATAAATACCGTTCTTTCTAGTGACATCCTGAAGAATGATATGCTTTCTCTAGAGTTAGAAAATATTGACTGATTGCTGCATAAATTACATCTTCTGTGACGGTGACCATAGTGTGTTATCATTCTTCATCCTCCTTAACCTCTCTTCAGCCTGTGATACGGTTAACCATACCATCCTCCTTCAATGCCTCTCCTCCATTGTCCAGCTCAGTAGGATTGCCCTCACTTCATTCCGCTTGGTTCCACTCTTACACATGTAGTCGTGGTCAGAGCATCTCTAGCAATGACTTCTCTTCCCACCCCTTTATTGTTATCTCTAGAATCTCCCCAGGAACTATCCTTTGCGCCCTGTTTTTCCTGATCTACATTCTGCCCCTTGGGGACATTATCTACAGACATGAGGTCAGCTTCCATACATGCACTGATGACACAGTTCTACCTCTCCACCACCTCCCCTGATCTGTTCATCAACTCTGTATGATTTGACTGATTGTCTGACATTTAACTTCAATTATTGGTACCCCCTTTTTCATTGAGGATTCAAAACAATTTGTGTCATTTTGGGTAAGCCAGTCTGCCCCTGCTCCATCCGTATCTCACCCCATCTGCCTCTGGAACCCCTATCCATGCCTTTGTTACTTCAGCTCACCCAAAACTCTTCTGCCTGTATCATATCCCACATCAAGTCCTGCTCACTCATCAACCCTGTCCTCATGGAACTACATTTTCTGCCAGTCCCCCAATGCTTCAAATTTAAAATTCTCATTCTCACATTTAAATCCCTCTCTGACCTCGACCTCTCTGTCTTTGTCACCCCCTCCAACCCTACAACACTAATGAGAATCCTGAAATCCAATGTGATAAGAAGGAATGTAACTTATTCAGTCGCCCTGAAGTAGTGGCTTTGGTCATAGCCCTCTATTCAGGGCTGTTTTTTAATTGTATGTTGTTTTTGAGTTGTCAGCATTTTTGGGGCTATGTCAGCTTTATTGAAACTGCTGGTCAGCTTTTCCAAATTTTGTAGGTTGTCACGTTTGCTGAAGTGTGAGCTTAGATTATGTTCTCAAGCCCTTCTGACTGAGAGGTGAGTTGGCAGCTGCAATTATATTTGGCATATATCCGCTGCTACTTCTGGGAAGAGTCCAGTAGCATAAACGTTCAAGGCAATGATCAGTTTGACAGCCACCTGTAGAGCCATCCCCATCATGGAACTAGTAGGAAGGTCTGATTCAAAGAGACAGTATAATTCTGTGATTGTTACCTTGGTGAAGTGTAGGCCCTGAAGGCAGATCTCATTAGACATGTCTAGATGTCTACTTCGTACTGTGTAGACATAGGTGATTGGTTAAGGACAAGTGCAGACAGTCTGCCTCAGGTGCAAAGACATATCCCTCCTTTTCTCCTCCTCCAGAATGAGCAAATACACAGGCAGGTTGTCTACTTCATTAACTGTGGTAGCAGCCCTCCAAGTCACACACCATCCTGACTTGGAAATATATAGCTGTTTCTTCATCGTCACTGAGTCAAAATCCTGGAACTCCCTATCAAACAGCACTGTGGGAGAACCTTCACCACACGGACTCCAGCGGTTCAAGAAGGCGGCTCACCACCACCTTCTCAAGGGCAATTAGGGATGGGCAATAAATGCTGGCCTTGCCAGCAATGCCTACATCCCAAGAACGAATAACAAAAAAGCCATTTCTTAATTGTAGATGCAAAATTACCAAAAAAAATTGATGAAGTGCAAATTGGGCCTAATGCCAACTCGGAAGTCCATGAAATGAAACATCTGTAATACAAATCCAATGAAATCAGGAAAACTAATTTCTGAAGATATTGAAGGCACTCAACTGTAAAAGCGCACTCATCAAAATGGCTGACCTGTTCTTTCCAGTACCCAACTTTTAATATTTGGCATATATCCCCTGCTGCTGCTTCAAAGGATTGAGTAGCAATAGATATTCAACATTTCCACAGCAAAACCTGAGAAATTATGACACAAAATTCTTTACATGCATTAGAATAGTTCCTGGACCTTAATGACGTGAGTTGACTCTCTGCGATAAAACGGGGCCTGGGTACAAAATGGAACTCTCTGCACATCAGGCAAAGGATCAAGCTTAAGGTCGGCTTGCCTGTTTCTTCTCCAAGTGCTACCAGCTTACCCCAGCGGGAATTGGCTCCTTTATAAAAGCAGACTTAAAAAAAGTAATACATCGAGAAACCTAATCGCTTCAGTTCTGCCTCATTGCAATGGCCTTTTTCCTTCTTCGGCTGCCTCTGCCTGATCCTCCAGGGGAAGACATTTTTCAAAAGTGGCACAAAATCACACATGAGCCATCAGTCTAGCAATGTGACAGTCAACTCATTAAAACTAAGTGCTACTTACCTCCTGCTCTCCCATACTTGGCTTTTTTAAAGGCTACATTCTAATTTCCAAGCACCTCCAGCACAGTACTTTCATTTTACACAGAACTTGGGCTGGAGAACCACCAACAGATATCGAAATGAGCTGACCCCACTAATTATGAAGGGATCAGCGCTGCATAGCATCGGTGGGTGCAAGTCCAAGCTCAGTGGCACAAAGCCAACGTAAGTGGCCCCCTGAAATTTTATGGTGCAGTTGTCCCTGGCAAGTGTTATGTTTAACTAGAACTGCTCCCACATCATCTGTGCTGTCAAAGCTTGTTGACACTTCGTCTTTCATTCTCTCACCTTACCTTTCTAGTCTAGCAGCAGAGAACGTTGGTTAGGTCAAGTAATCAATAAAAAGACAAATTTGATATAACTGGCACTAAATCTTGACAAACTGCAGCATCCAAACTGCAGCATCATTCTCGTTTAGAGTTCATGCTTCTGCAAATATTTGTTTCTTCCCACAATCACCAAGGAATGAGAATAATTTATATAACTGCTGGTTAATCCTTTGTGATTTAAACCTAAAACTGCATTTTGCAGAATTGTATGGCTTGGCATTTTTGTTGGTAATTTTATATTGCTGCTACTCTAAGTTTAGGTTTCTAGATTTATTGCTTTTTTAGTCTCTTTTGATATAGGAGCAAGTTCCCGATTGGGTAAGCCGGTAGCACCAGCAGTGCTTGGAGAAGCAACATGCAAGCCGGCCTTAAGCCTGTTTCTTGCCTGATGTAACAACCTTCTTATTTTTTTCTTTCCCTACTTACTCACTTTGACATCAGTAGACGCTCAACCCATGACATACAGTATATTGTCATGTAATCACTATTTGCAGCCACACTCTAACGTATGTTCCCCTTCTTTTTCTATAGTTGCACCAAGTAATGATTATTAGGAGGGAAGCGGAATGTCTTTAAGGCTTCAATATGATACACCTAATGATGGAAGTTCAAATCGAAGTTAATCCGTGGTAGTTTTGGTTATCCAATACCTAAACAGGTCCGCAGTACTCCATGGCAGCATTGGTGATTCACCAGTTGCTAATTGGGGAGGTAGACCTGTTACTGGTGGCCGGATTCTTGCCACTTGGCTCTACTTAACCTTGGAAGTTAATGCCCTAAGGTGTGGTTGTAGCTGGACAAACAACACAAAGCCTGCCAGAGCCCTGTACTTGTAAGCTGCACAGTTTCAGCTGGTTAAACTCCTAGGCCGACAAAATTAAATGGCACTTGTCCATTTTTTGGGTCTTAAATGGGTGCCTAAGCCTCCAATATGGCGGACAGGAAGCGTACACTCAATACGAGCCGGAAGTACGCCTCCCGCCAAATTGGTAAAGGCAAATAAAAGTCGTCCAGGGCCTGTAACAGGAGTTGGATCCTTTGCATATGCAAATAAGGGGCGTAACGCATTTCGAGACCCCCCTCTGCAATATTGCTTTGCCCTGAGCAGCCAGTGCCACTACCCCACTCCCCCCAACCCAATTCCAGCCATCACAACCCTCCTGGCCACCACTATCCACCCTCCTGATGGCCCCCTCCCTCCAAATCGGCCTCCTCCCCATCGAGCCCCTCTTTTAGTCCCCTTTAAGGACTTAACTGAGGGCCGTTGCTGACGACACAGCGGCCCAATCGTCAAGGTCTCTTCTCCAGCGAGGTGGCTGCAGCTCACTGATTCGATGATATTGAGGCCTGAGGCCCAATATTAGGTGCACCCCGGGCTTTGCCATTCAGGCACAGGGATTGTTCTCTGAGCCCCTGCGTGTTTGTTTTTGGGTGCAAACTAATTTTTACCCCATGATGTTCCCCTTGTACACCTGCGGGTCCCTAAGACTCGGACCTGCCAATCTGAAGCTAATCTTTCTGGTCATGGGTATGTGGGCGTGTCTCTATGCAGACACTAGGCATACTATGGACAAATAGAAATTCTACCAGCATAACTTTGAAATCCAAAAAGGCATAGACAAAAAGAACATACCTGAGGAAGTTGCCGTTGTTGCTTTGGAGGCAGAAGATCATGGAGGAGAGCATCATGATGACCAAATCTCAGAGGACTCCTCAGTGACTGCTGCAAGGAGCACCACAGCACAATTGATCATTGGAGGCCTTCTCATACGTTTAACACAGAATCTTTCTCAGAACTCCCATATTTCCCTCTCCTGTAACCTTCAAATAGCAGACTAAGTGCTCCATCCAGTACCCATCCTAGAACATTATTTCACATCATATCTCTTTGGCCCTACCTGACCATGCAAATTTTTATCATCTAATTCAATAAATAAGCATGAAATAAGTACCCTTTCCTGTATGACTGTAACGTCCATGAATAATAAAGCAGGACATAAGTGCATATTCACCTGTAATATAATAAACTTCAAAGTGAAAAACAACCAAGTTACTTTCTCCTTGCACTGTGCTTCCCCTAGGTGGCTACACATGCCCTTCTTTTTATTATTCTAGTAGTTCTCCTGGGTGCAACCTGAGGGCCAGTATTGTGAGAGGTAGTTGGCTGCTCATGTTACTATGAAGGGTCCATGGGACTGAAATGGACCTGCTCTGATTGTAGCTTGCTCCTGCGAGAGAGCCATTGT
Organism: Heptranchias perlo; assembly: GCF_035084215.1. Lineage (NCBI taxonomy): Eukaryota > Metazoa > Chordata > Chondrichthyes > Hexanchiformes > Hexanchidae > Heptranchias > Heptranchias perlo. The sequence continues at coordinate 110,265,861 of NC_090327.1, forward strand.
TGGCTGTAACTCTAGGGTTTATGCCTGGATAGCCTGGTATTGCCTTCTATGTTCCACTGGTGCTCTGAGGGAGAAAACCAGGTGCCTGGAGAAACAGCAGTCTCAGGCAGGTCTATCCCAGCCGTTGACATTCTACTGTGCCCTTGATCTGTGTCCATACCGATCAGCTGGTGTACTTGATCCTGAAAGCCCTGAGATAACTGCCTGCATCCTAGCCGCTAGGATCTGAAAGCCAGTTCTGTCTATACTCTCCCGTCCTGCCACCAGAGCTGCAGTCTGCAGTTCCATGGAGGAAGAGACATCGACTGCTTCCTGGACGCTTTTTAGGTAGGGGTCTGCTGCAGCAATGAAGAAAAAGCCTATATCATGTTGATGCAATTGATGCAACTGGCTGTAGACTCTAGAGTCACAGCAGTCATATCCTTGGAGACTGATTATCCAAGGTCATCTTCCTTTCCGGCAAGTATCCATGGGTTCTGGGACCAAAAACTCCAAAGCCATGGGCAGCCTTCCCATTGGCCTGCACTGGCTAGGTGGCACATCCTTACCCACTTCCCACTCCTCCAGTTCCTTTGTGCTCTGTGAATCATCCAGTGCCACATCCTGACTGACACTACCTAATTCTCACCAAGTGAAAATATCTTAGCTGGTGCGTGGGAGTGAAATACAAATGATTCAGGGGGTGAGATTGAGGGGCTTGTGGCAGAGGAACACATGGCAGAATGTTGGGCAAGGGACTCGTGGATGGGTTTGAACTTGATTTCCTTTTCCTCTTCATCATCAACCTCCTCATCTTCATCATCCTCATAATCAACCTTTCCTCCTCCTCCTCCTCATCATCATCATCTTCCTCCTCTTCCTCATTGTCTGCCCCCCCCCCAGCCCCGTTGCTGTGATGGATCTGCATGGAGGGAGGGTACTCGCTAAGAATGGTTCAGCAAAGCTGCCTTAAGATTAATGAGGCACAGAAGGGTATGTGGCTGGTGTGCTATTTCAGAGAAATGCCATAGCAACTGTGAAACCTTTGTAGCACCCATTGACCCGACACCAGCACTGTCTCACCATCTTATCATCTCCCATAGCAGAGTGATTCCCCAGCAGCTTCATGGCTTGCTCCTCATGGAGGGTGAGAAATACAATGTTGGGAGTATTCTGCAAGCAGAAAGGTAGACTGGGATTTTCCACTTCTGTATTCACCTGATGTTATTATCCATTAAAATGCACAAGGGGTAATTCCAGGCTGGTGAGCATACAAGCAGAAAACCTGCTGTAATGTCTAGATGTTGCAAATTTGAAGAGCGCACAGTGACACCCAAGTGCCCATCTTGTATCCCGCTGGTGTGCGAATAAATGAACAAGCATCATACAGATCGGTTTTTGCTGGAAGAAATTTTTCAGGGCACATCTTTAAAGATGTGAATGCAACAGGGTTTCCATTTGTAATTGTCAGTTGTAATTTGTGCCCTGCTGCAGTTTGAGTGTAACTGTTAAGCAATGAAAGAACTGTAAAGTCACCTGAGTGCTTTGTATGCAGCCACAGACACGGTAACAAGAAATTCTTTCCGGCATGCAAACATTGGCCATCTAAATGACTTAGAGATGGTTGGGTAGCCTTGCCGATGCAGATTTTTTGATGCTTGAAAACTTCTTACACATCTGGCTCTATGTGTATTGCACAATGCTGTTGGCATTAACTCTGGATACCAGCTCTTCTGAGGAACTCTGCACTTCCTGTGGGAGGTTACCCTGGATTAACATACAAGTAACCAATCATCTTTTGGTGCACCCTATGCAGCAGTAGTTCCACCTCTGAGTCTAAAAAGTGACCATTTTTTTTCCCTCCATCACAATTTCACTTTGATTTTTAGCCAGCACACCCTTTATTTCTGGCTAAAAATCACTAACCTATAATTACCTGCTGCAGCCCTTTAAATTACAGTAGCAGTGCAAAATATCCCACCTCTGCCTTTCTCCATTGTCAAAGCTGCATTTACACTGGGAGCTTGTTCTGCATATGTAATGAATCTCAACGATCTGACATGCCAAGTTTGGGCGGATCCAAAAACCGCACCGCATTATTCCTGCCACCTTAATGTATGTTGTCGACATACATAGACTCCAGCCAGAGGTACCACCACATATGAAGAATTGAGAGGGGCATTAGGCACAAGTTGGGATTTAAAACAGAGAGGGTAAAGGGGCACATAATCCACACAAAAACATTGTTGGTGGGAATGTCTCCCTCATGCCTCCCAGAGGTTGCGCCTGTAACTCAAGCTATCCTTGCCCCTGTTTGTACATATGGAGGTTGTGACTTGTTACTGCCTCACATATTATCAAAGAATATTACTGTTTGAGGTCTGGAGCAAACCTGGTCCTGGGTTTGGGTCATTTGTGGTTATTGTTATGACAATTGTTAATATTAGTGATACCTAACAGATTGCGGTTTCTTTATTAGGAAATCTTTTTAAAAAAAAGTTATGACAGCAAACATTCCTTTTCTATTGGTTAGTTCTTTGTCCACCAATGGCATATTTCTTAGCCAATATAAAGAAGTCTTACTGCTGGGTCATAAATTCCTGAAAGCACAAGGATCTAGAGGTGAGTCTGGGAGATTTATTTAACAGTAAAGAGTCAGCTTTATGGAACTATTTGTTTACCCTGAGCTATAGTAAAAATTTAAAACATTTTTGAAATCTCTCCATTTGACAATCACATCTAGAGGCTTTGCATTTATTAGAGAATCTTGGGGAATTTGAGCTGATACGGTGCTTGATTCAGGGACAATTGCATGGTAGAAGTTCGGCAGGCGATTGCCAAGCTGACCATAAGTTTCTTTGTAGATGAGTAATATGGATACGGAAATTAGGACTAAAGGACTCAAACAAAACTAAAGATTGCTGAAACATTCCTTAAACTCTCACAGGTATACACTTCGAATCCAGTGATTTTCATTTGTGACTGGCAGCAAAGGCTGCAGAAATATCGATTGTGGTAGGATTTACAGGATGAGAAATGGAGAATTAGCAGAGGAAGCAGCAACATATAGCAGACTGGCAGACCTGCAGAGATCAGTGACACTGATGCATCGGCAGGACCAAGCAGTTAGGGCAGATCAATTGAGTAACTAGTGCTCCTGGCAGAATCATTTAAAGGTGATAGTATAACAGAGAGTATGGTTTAAAGGTAGTTACTCAGACTGGCGGAAGGTGGAGAGTGGTGTTCACAGGATTGGTGCTGGGACCACTGCTGTTTACCATTCGAATAAACGATTTGTACTCGAGAATCAGAAGTACAATTTCAAAATTTGCCGATGACACCAAATTAGGGGTATGGTTAATACTGAAAAAGACTGCAACAAAATACAAGAAAACATTAATAAACTTGCAGAATGGGAATGTAAATGGTAAATTAATTTCCATATAATGTGAGGTGGTGCATTTTGGTAGGAGGAACTAGGAGGTCACAAACTCCTCCGGAGATAAGAGACTAAATGGGGTAGAGGAGCAAAGGGATCCAGGGGTACAGATTCACAAATCAGTAAAAGTATTAATGTAGGTTAACAAGGCCATAAATAAATGCAAATAAAGCACTGGGATTCATTTCTAGAAGAATAGGATTAAAAAGCAGAGGTTCTGTTAAACTTATATAGAGCCCTGTTTAGACCGCACTTAGGGGGTAATTTTAAACCCCAAGAAAGGGCGGGCAGGGGCCGAGTAAAAATTGTTGATTTCTTCAGTGGGCCCATAACCTGGCTCCAACGCACCTGCTTCTGGGCTTAACCCAGTCACATTAGGATGCACATGTGCAACCAAAATCGGGAAGTCCTGTCCCCACTTATTGCTGGCGGCCAGCTTGTTAAAGGGGCAATGTAGGTAATTTAAACAGTTGTGCTACTTCATTTTTTGGGCATTCTGCAACAGAAATGGATTTAACTTCTCCTGCACAGGTTTCCCATGGCTTCTGAAACACGTCAATGAAACGGAGGCGAGATGCAGCCGAAGCTCATTTGGCTCTTTCAACCTGTGATTGACACATCTCAATAAAAGGTCAGGTATTGCAGTTGGTCACTCAGTTCTCTCAGGCAAACTTTAGGCTGTGTTTAGACAAAGAGGGGGCGAAATTGGGCCATGTAGCGCCAGTTTTGTAGGCGCTACGCTGACACCAAAGCCCCCAAAATGGCGTCCGAGATGCGCGCGTAAACTTCCGACGTGAAGTGCGCAGGACGCCATCTTGGTAAAAGCATTTGCACGCGCGCACCTAATGAACGCCGGCAGCATGTCGAGTAGGGAGATTATGACGTGAATCAGTGTGCAACACTGATTGGAAGCAATTGACGACATTTTGGAATTGAATGCTCCAGGCAACACATTGTTTTAACTTCACACAGCTAAACAGGACATAAACAGCATGAAGGACCCCCCCCACAACTCCACCAGCACTATTTCAAGGGATCATGCAGGACTTACAGGATAGTTGTTGGATTAATTATTCTGGCTGCTGGTGCAATTGTACTTGTTTTTGGATGTTTCCTATACTTGGAGAAAGTTGCAATATTATATAGAGAGTGGTCTGGCTGGTCTTGTAGTACTGTTAGTGGCATTTAAAATAATGTGCTGAAAAAAGTTGCTGCCAGATATGGGGTGGCCTGCTAGGGCTTCCTCTAGGAATTGAACATAGTTGGGAGCATGCAGAAAGGCCACGCAGAGCAGGACAAGCTGCTGGAAGAGGGAGGAGGAGGAGGCGCACCGCACTCAGCAGGAGGCCATATCCAAGGAGGGTCTGCAGGGACTAATTCTCGTAACTCAACTTCAGCGACGACCAGTGCATCCGACGGCTGCGATTCACGAAAGGGGTTGTGATTGAGGTTTGTCAACTGCAGCCACAACTGCAGCCTCAGAGCAGGGCAAGGACAGCATTGCCAGTGGCTGTCAAGGTAACCGTAGCACTTAATTTTTATGGCTCTGTCTCCTTTCAGGCTGCTGCTGCAGATATAAGCAACATCTCGCAGTTTGTGGTGCACTGCTGTATAAGAGAGGTCACTGATTTGTTTCATTCCGAAACAAATTCATCTCATTCCCTCTTGCCAGAGACAAGCAGCGGGAGCGAGCACAGGGATTTGCAATCATGACTCCTTCAGTCTGCGGCAGTCCAATGTGCCACTTATATTTCAACCAGCACGGCAAGTCAAAGGCCGGATCCTGGGCGACAAGGGTTATCCCCTCATGAAATGGCTTCTGACTCCGGTCAGGAACCCATGCACACATGCACAGCAGACCTACACTGAGAGCCACGCTGCCACACGGAACATCATAGAGCACATCATAGATGCCCTCAAGCAACCCTTCTGCTGCCTGGATCACTCTGGAGGAGCCGTGCAGGAATCATGATTTGGCGTTGTTTGTTGCATACTGCACAACTTCACCATTATGAGGGAGCAGTCCTTGCCACCACCTTTCAGGCGAGAACCCGAGCAACAGGCAGAGAAGGCAGAGGTGGTGGAGGAAGAGGCAGGGAGGCAACAAGGTGGACAGGCCCTGTCTGCCAGGGCTCTGCGTGGTCAGATTATTAATGAGTGGGGAGGTTGCTGATATCAATCACTAACAGTCCCACACACCTTTCCTTTCCTCTCCCACCATCAAATTGTCCTCCTTATGATTACACATTGCTTCCTCCATCAGCTCATCGCAGAAATGAAAACTATCAGCAAATATAAATTCAAAACCATATTTATAGATTTACACATGAAATGATTCAAACAAACTGATTCTATTTACCATTTTGCATTCTCTTAGTGCCTGTATCTTTCCTAGTGCTGCTGTGAGCTGCATCCCCAATGGCTGGAGCATGAGTGGTGGGAGGCTGCTGACCTTCAGTTGAGGAGCGTGCAGATGGCCTTGGAGGATGACCTCAAGCAGCTCTGGGCCAGGAGGGCCCGGCTTCAGACGACATAATCTCGGCATGGGCTGCAGCAGTCTGGCCTGGCTGGCTGATAGGCAAAAAAGGGCGCTGGCAGAGTGGCCGAGGTGGGAGCAGGAATGCTGTCATCCTGAGAGAGGACAGCAGGTTCGTCTTCCATGGCACCACTGCCACTCCCCCGGGCAATGCCTCAGCACTCCTGGTGATCAGCTGGAGAATGGATTGCTGGAGTGCTGTGATGTCCTGGAAGCCCCTTTCAACAGTGGTACCCAGAGCCACAATAACAGCAGTCTGAGCCTGTAACGCAGCAGTTTGAGCTTCCAAGGCAACAGACTGAGCTCCAAATGCAGCAGTCAGAACTTTGATGGAAACTGTCTGTGCTGCAATGGAAACTGTTGACATCAGTCATCAGATGCTGCATCATGGTGGGTTCCACAGGTGTGCTGATGGAGGCAACCACCCATTCCATGTGGGAAAGGATGGGCTCTCCAAGCTCTGCGCAAAGTCCAATGTCAATCAGAGCTGGACTTGACATTGGGCTCCTTGACATTGTGAGCAGGCTTTCTGGCATGCTTACCAGTGCACCAAACATTTGGTTGTGTACGCCCATCAGCCTTCTTCTGTAGTCTGGCCCATTGGAGTCATCATCTGACTCCTCTGCAGCAGAACTAGTGAGCGACCTCGTCCTCCGGCGAGCTGGCACCTGTGATATCCATTCCCCCCCGCCCCGGCTCCTGCGCACTTGTGCCTGGTATCTCACCACGTGCAGATCCCTCCTCTATCCTAGCCTCTAAAGTACGCGCAGCATCAGTATCTGAATTGTTGGCTGAGAGTGTAAGATCAAGTGACAGTGTGTCTGCATCATCACTGTCATTTTCCTCTGCCTTCTCTGATGGTGCTGGTTCCAGTTCTTGGGTATCTGAAATGACAAAGGGACATGGGTTGAGTTCTGGTGCAGGGAGAGGAGAAAGTAAGACGAGCGTGCTGACACCATCTGCAGCACGTGAGTCAGAAAAGATTGTGGGATGAGGGAGAAGTGGGAAATAGGAAGCAGAGACCTCCAGTACCACCAGTGGCCACAGTCTCAGCGATGCCCCCCCAATGATCGACAGCGCTGTCTCCTCCATGGGAGTTAGAATGTGTAGGCATGCCTGTCCTCCCCCAGTTCTTTCCTGCTGTCTCCTGTCATGCACCATCTTCCCCTGCAAGACAGAGAGAAGTGTGGCAGTGAGTGTCCTGCAAGATGTTTGATGAGGTGGCTTCCATGGTTGAATTGCTGCCAGTGTGTGTGACCTGTGAGTCGTGGGTGTGCGGCTTGCAAGAGTGGTCATGTGTGAGGGTGAAAGGAAGCATCTGATTGGAAGAGTTCTGATTGAGTTTTGTTGGTAGGTGGGTGGGGGGTTGGTGTAGTGCGTAGAGCAGTGGATGGGGCTAGTTGTGCAGTTGGTAGGAGATGCCACTTGAAACTTGAAACTCACTTACCTTGACAATTCGCGTCAAATCATTCAACTTCTTCCTGTTTTGTATCCACGTTCGTGGTCCAAAGCTCCCAGCATTTACCTTGTGCATGACTTCCTCTCACTGCCTCTTCAGCATATGTCTGGAGGGCCTCCTGCCCCCCTGCGGATAAAGGATGCCCCTCCTTCCGACCACCTCTCCACCAAGGCCTCTATTGCAACATCCGAGAACCTTGGTGCACACTCTTTCGCAGGCGAAGTCATTCTTCACTATATTCCAACACAGATTTCCTTCCCAATGGACTTCCAGCAATTCCTGCAGCCAGAATGCACCTCCCCTTTAAGAGGTGCAGGCTGCCTTTAAGTAGCGGTAGCCACTCCCGATATCAGGGCCATCATCCATTACTCCACGCACTACACCCCCCATCACCCACCTACCGCAACGGATCTATTCCACAGTATATCTGAGGAGGAGCAACATCACTATCCTCAGCAGGGTCGTCGTGCTGTTCTGGGATCTGCAGGTGCACAAGACAGAGATGCGCAACAAGGACCAGGAGAAGAGCGGAGAGGGGACCAATGGAGGGGCCAAGGTCACAGGAGAGGGTGTATAGGCAGAGGCTGAGCTTCCTGGACCTCTCTGAGGAGCAGTGCCTATGAAGAATCAGATTGATTCGGCAGGTGGACGCAGACATCTGCAGCCTCCTTCAGGAAGAGCTGCTCCCCGCCGGACTTGGTGGCCACACATTACCCGTCACAGGTAAAGTCACCACTGCCCTCAATTTCTTCGTCTCCGGATCCTTCCAGGGCATCACGGGTGACATCTCCAGGGTGTGCCAGTTGTCTGCGCATAATTACACAAGACGGATGGTGGATGGCTTATTTGCCAGGGCGTCCGATTACTTGAACATCCCCCGCGACGACATCGGCCAGACTGAGAGGGCAATGGGTTTCATCTCTCTGGCTGGCTTCCCACGGAGGCAGGGCGGAATCGATTGCATGCACGTAGCAATCCGAGGATCTGCACATGAGCCAGGACTGTTCATCAACCGAAAGGGATATCACTACATCAATGCACAGCTGGTGTGCGACCACCAGAAGAGATTTCTGCAGGTGTGTGACAGATTCCCTGGCAGCTGTCACGATTCCTTCATTTTGTGCCAGTCCAACATTCCAGACCTCGTCCAAATAGGAGACAGACTTAAGGACTGGCTCATTGGAGACAAGGGATACCCACTGCAAACATGGTTCATGAAACTGAGAAATCCTATCAACGAGGCACAACAATGGTACAACAGGAGAGGGTGTATAGGCAGAGGCTGAGCTTCCTGGACCTCTCTGAGGAGCAGTGCCTATGAAGGATCAGATTGATTCGTCGGTGGACGCAGACATCTGCAGCCTCCTTCAGGAAGAGCTGCTCCCCGCCGGACTTGGTGGCCACACATTACCCGTCACAGGTAAAGTCACCACTGCCCTCAATTTCTTCGTCTCCGGATCCTTCCAGGGCATCACGGGTGACATCTCCAGGGTGTGCCAGTTGTCTGCGCATAATTACACAAGACGGATGGTGGATGGCTTATTTGCCAGGGCGTCCGATTACTTGAACATCCCCCGCGACGACATCGGCCAGACTGAGAGGGCAATGGGTTTCATCTCTCTGGCTGGCTTCCCACGGAGGCAGGGCGGAATCGATTGCATGCACGTAGCAATCCGAGGATCTGCACATGAGCCAGGACTGTTCATCAACCGAAAGGGATATCACTACATCAATGCACAGCTGGTGTGCGACCACCAGAAGAGATTTCTGCAGGTGTGTGACAGATTCCCTGGCAGCTGTCACGATTCCTTCATTTTGTGCCAGTCCAACATTCCAGACCTCGTCCAAATAGGAGACAGACTTAAGGACTGGCTCATTGGAGACAAGGGATACCCACTGCAAACATGGTTCATGAAACTGAGAAATCCTATCAACGAGGCCCAACAATGGTACAACAGGAGAGGGTGTATAGGCAGAGGCTGAGCTTCCTGGACCTCTCTGAGGAGCAGTGCCTATGAAGGATCAGATTGATTCGGCAGGTGGTCGCAGATATCTGCAGCCTCCAGGTAGAGCTGAAGACATGACCACCAGGTGTGTTAATGAGTAAGCCATAGGCATGTTTAAGAATTGCTTCAGGTGCCTGGATAGATCTGGGGGAGTCCTTTAGTACTCGCCAGCAAGGGTGTCCAGAATAGTCATCATGTGCTGTGTCCTGCACAATGTAGCACAGCAGAGAGGGTTGCAGGCGGAGGAAGTCAAATACGCTCATCAAGCATCCTCTGCAGGCGGCAACATTGAAGTAGAGGAAGTGGATGACGAGGACGAGGACAAAGAGGATGAGGGTGAGAGCGGGGAACCCATTGTCAGAGCAGCCGCACACTTTGGTTCTCATAATGGGATGTGAAAATTGAAGAATTTGAGATACTCAGGCCACCTGGAACAACCACCACCACCAACCCCCCCTCCCTTTGCACAAAACAGCCCTTCAAGCACGCATACACCCATTGCACACCCAGCCAATGGGTGTCGTCATGTCTTGGCATTCATGATGAAGCAAATGAAAGGGTGACTTTACACTCGGGACGCAGTAATGGCCAAGACGTAAGAGTGATGATAATGAATAAATTTAATGTGCCAATACAAAATAAAAAATAAATGAACAACATGACATTTCGTCAAACACCCTTGTGCATACCCTTGGTGAACTACAATTGCTTAACCTTACGCTTTCTACCACTTCTAAGCGGTGCATCTCGTGTGGCTTCAGCAGAGATAGTAGCAGGTTGCTCAGATACCTACCCTGAATGTGAAGATGCTCTTGGTCTGCGACCTCTGGGTTTTGGAGCCCGCAAGGGCCCCGCCAAAGACTGTGCCACCTGCACCTTTGCAGGGGCAGACTCGGCCATCAGGAGAGGAGGCAGCATTTCGGGTACTGGTTGCGGGGGGGTTCAACGGTTAGATGTGGGAGGGCTTTGAGTGGAGTCCCCACTCCCATGACCCCTTTCTCCATCATCTTTCTCCTGGACCAGTGCAACATCACTCCCAACACTCTGCTGGACAACAGGTTGGGTGAACAGATCTGCTGCCTTGTAAGGCCACAGATAAGGTATCTGTCAGCCTGTTTAAGGCAGCAGATATGTTGGCATCCAGAGTCTGTACGGCCTGCGTGGACTCATTTGAGAGCCATGTTTGAAGATCAATGGAGGCTGCCACTCTCTCCATTGCATCCTCGCTCCTACCTGCGCCAACAATCCAGTCGCGTTGGAGTTGGACTCCTCCATTCTCTCCGCTATTGTGGAGCGTGTGTGTGGCACTTCTTCCAATATACCGCAAAGCTGATTCTGTACCTCAATCATTCTCCTTCTCAACGATGACCCCCGGGGTTCGGCATCTGTGTTCTGCTGAGCAGAGCTTGGAGTGGAGTGCGCCCTCCGACGTGGACTCTGCACAGCCGCCTCTGCCTCTAGTGTCTGCTCGTGCTCACTTGTGAGTGGTGAATCATCAGGTGACAACCCAAATATCTGGCTAACAGGACCCACTGAAGTGCCAGTATCTGCGCTGGTGCATGGCTGCATGTCATGTGATGGTGCACCCTCAGAAGGAATGAGCCCAATTCTTCTTGTAGTCGTGAAGGCCCTGGAACACAACAGAAAGCGATATTAATGATTCATCGCAAAAGTGACAAACTTTCCAATGACCATACTGAAGTCTGGCACAGTTCACTTATTGATAAAATCAATTCATCATGTGTGTGAAAGATGTTAAAGGTCCATCACCAGCCATCTGTGGGTTCCCAGTCTCTCCATTTCCAATGGAGAGGGATGAAGCTGACCCTCTTATCTCCATGGCCTTCTCTGCATCTGTCATTTGCGCTATATGTGGTGGACCACCTCTACTTCTCGTTCTCTCCCTTGCATTTTGTGCTCTCTTCTCCTGCAAGGGGAGAAAGAACAGACCTGTGAGTGACTGAAGGTGACGTTTTCACCCGATAGATGCATTGCTTTGGGTGAGGCTGACAATGAAACAGATGCATCAGAGGGTGAGTATCGGACAGATGCATCCCATTGCATTAGGATTGGGGTGAGTGGCAGTAGTGGGTTCACAAATGGGGAGTTGAGGAAGTGCACAGAAAGTGAAGGATATTTGATGCGGCAACTTAAGTGGGTGTGAGGAGTGATGTGATGAAGTAGGTGTGCGAACACAGAATGAGTTGGTGGGGGGGGGGTTGCACAACTCAGTATGTGGGTGAATCAGCAACTGTACTTACTTTTCCTGACCTGGTTAGGTCATTAAACTGCTTCCTGCACTGCAACCAAGACCTGGGCGCTGTGCTCCTGCTGCTGGCTTCTTTTGCCACCTCCAGCCATGCCTTTTTGATGGCAGAAGCCGGTTTCTTCTTCCTATCACTTGGGTATAACACTTCCCTCCTCCTTCTCATAGCGGCCAGTCGAACCTCAAGGGATGCATCCAAGAACCTAGGTGCTGCCTTATGTCCTACCATGCCTGTTTATCCTCCTTTCTCCTTCAAAATCTATTTTTGCATTGGCCCTTTAAATAGTGGAGTTCAGATCGCATCATGCGGGTGCTCAGTCCACCCAATGCGCAGTTTGGAGACGCGAGACCCGGAAGTAAAATCAAGTGCCTTCAATTGAGTTACAATCACCAATTCCGATGCGCTCAAATTACTTCCGGGTTTGCCAAGGGATTTTTAACCCACGCTCTGAGTTCCTGCCTCCATGCTAAAATCATGCCCTTAGATTACGGTGGACATTTCTGGTCTCCATATTACAAAAAAGGATGTAGAGGCAATGGAGAAGGTGCAAAAAAGATTTATAAGGATGACACCAGAACTGAGAGGTGATAACTATCAGGAAAGACTGAACAGGCTGGGGATTTTTTCTCTGGAAAAGAGAAGGCTGAGGGGTAACCTAATAGAGGTCTTTAAAATTATGAAGAGGTTTGATAGGGTAGACATAGAGAAGATATTTCCACTTGTGTGGGAGTCCAAAACTTGAGGGCAGAAATATAAGATAGTCGCTAATAAATCCAGTAATGAATTCAGGAGAAACTTCTTTGCTCAGAGAGTGGTTAGAATGTGGAACTTGCTACTACATGGAGCAGTTGAGGCTCTAAGGGGACGTTAGATAAGTACATGATGGAGAAAGGAATAGAAGTATATGCAGATAGGGTTAGATGAAGTAGGGTGGGAAGAGGCTCGTGTGGAGCATAAACACACAGAATAGACCAATTGTGGTCAAATGGCTTGTTTCTGCTGTAAATTCCATGCAATTCTATGTGCAACTAAGCTGACTTTTCTGGTACTCATGTTAAAGGAGAAAGCCCATGAAGTGTACAAAGCATTGTCAATAGAGGTTTACAACAGATTATGAAAAAGTGCAAGGCATTTTGTACCCTCAGGTTGTGAGGATTAAACTCTAGAGGGTATGCCGAAATCTGGTGCCCTGCCCCTTCAGCAGCAGCGCTTGCAGGCAGTGCATCTTTGGAAATTGTGGGCATGCAGCCCATGATTGTCTGCTCAATAGAATTGCATGCCCGTAACTTCCCGAGCTACGCTCCCTGTAACCACTACTCCCCACAGGAGGTGCCAAATCATGGAATAATTCCAGTTATATGAAGCAAAAGAAAAATCTGTGTGTTCTGCTGTTTGTTGATCGATATTTGAATTTTATATGCCAAATATTACCCAAGCTTTACTCCACTAAAGATTTGGTTGTGAAAGGTCACATTGCTCAAAATAGAAGAAATGGGACAGCCATGTATCAACTAATGTACTGCAAATCAAGATACTGGGAGAAACAATAAATTTAGTTGGTGAACATTAAAAAGCTGGAATATAAGGAGAGTAATGTCACTTGCATAAAAACCTATCAACTAAAAATCAGCGCCTCTATAAAGCGGAACTTAATCAGTATACGGACAATTTACAAGTGCACAGGCACTGGTGTAGAGACTTTAAAAGCAATATAGAAACAGGCGTAGACCATACAGTCCCTTGAGCCTATTCCGTCATTCAATGATATCATGGCTGATCTGTACTTCAACTTCCTTTACCCGCCTTTGATCCATATCCCTTAATACCCTTACCCAAGAAAAATCTATCCATCTCAATCTTGAAAATTTCAATTGACTCAGAATCTACAGCCTTTTGGGAAGAGAATTCCAGAATTCTACTACCCTTTGTGTGAAGAAGTGCTTTCTGATTTCACTCCTGAATGGCTGAGCTCTAATTTTAAGGTTAAGCCCCCCGCTCCCCCATTCCGGATTCCCCCAGCAGAGGAAATAGTTTCTCCGTATTTAACCTATCAAATTCCTTTATTATTTTAAAGACCTTGATTCAATGGCCCCTCAAACTTTTAAACTCAAGGGAATACAAGCCAAATTTATGCAGCCAATCTTCATAACTTAACCCTTTATGTCCTATATATCTTTGTACCCCCTCTGAAGTCAATATATCCTTCTGGAGGTGAGATGTCCAAAACTGAACGCAGCACTCCAGATGAGGAAAGCTGAGATAAAGGACAATTTTCAATCAAAGCCAACATGGATGTTTACATATTTAAGCATTTTTTAGATGAGATAGATATATGATTAATAAATATTTTTCACTTGACCTCAATTGTGACAGAATAATAGAAAGCTCACAGGAGAAGCAGGATCACATGACAAAATTACTTATGTATCAGACTGCTTGGAGTTTCAGTTGCATGAAGTGGTTATGTCATCTTCTGATTAATGAAGGATTTATACTTTGGAGGCTGCATTTTATGTGATGTTTCTGTCAAGTTTATGGGGACACATGGGATAAGATTTTTGATTGAGTTCTCTGTTTTGCATTTGAATGGCTACCAGATGTCACTGGATACTATTAGATGGCAATAATCTGCCTTCCGAGAATAATTTAGACAATGTGCAAATTTCAAACACATTGAGGTAGTGTTCTGTTGCTTACAGAAGTACAAAAAAGGTTTGGATACTTGGTAATGTGGATGAAATTACGCATTCGTATAGGGGTGTGCGTGTGGGTTATAATAAACACAAAAATAACCACTGGGACACTGATCCCCTTTGCTCACCACATTCTGATCTGAGGACTGAAGCTATCATGAACAACAATTTTATTTGTGATGCCAGTGAGACATTAAACTGACAAATAACATGCTCTTAAATTTATGAAGAGGAAAGCAGGACTGGTTTGAAAAGTAGACACAAAAAGAATCCTGTAAAGCCACAAATGAGTCTGAATACTCTTGTAACAGGGCAACTGGCCTTCTGTTACATCTTTCAGTGAAACCTTTTGGTTAAGAGAATGCCAGGCACACTAGCTAACGTAATGGAATTCTAGTTGGTTTAGCTGAATCAAGGATTTAAATTTGAATCATCTAATAACTAACATTCTTCTGTGCAGCAACATCATGCACAGGATGCACCCAAATTTCCGATATGCACTGCTGGCCAGCAAGGTTCCCGTCTCTGGAATGCAAAGTCAGAAAATTTTCCCAGTGTCTTTGGAGGTGAAATTCCTCTCAGTGAGTTAAATGGGAGTTCATATTTTGTATGTTTTTGGGAGTTCATTTTTTTTAAGCTTGGTGATAAAATTGCACAAGTTGGTGGACTTTCTGGAAACTAACACACAATCCAAAAGTTCCTGAAAGGATGTGGCTTAAGTAAAGTGTACTTAAGTACACCTGACGCACTCCTTGCTGCTGTGCAATTTGTGGGTCTGTGGGCCATAGTTCACAGCAGAAGTTCAAGGAGAACTGCTCTGTACTGTGCAGAGGGGCGAGGTACTAATAATGAGGGTCACGCAGGCATGGGAGGCCATTTCCCTGTCTGTGGATATAGTTCATATACCTGCAGAAGCTAGAGGTGGAAGGTTTCTGACAAGGAAAAGTGCCGAGATGAGGACAGGGAATGACTACAATGACTACTGAGTATACACAGCCTGCCGTATACAGTGGCACATCAAATTAAACACACAGACCATCTTCAATGTTATTTTCCATAATGACATAAAATATTGCCTTTAACTTCGTAGTCAATGTTTTCTTTTAAAATTTGTACTTTCCAGGACAAACAGTTAAATAATGAAAGGCTGCCTACAAAAAACAGAAAAGAGAAATCAATAAAATATAAAGTCAAGCTTCAGAGAGCAAAAAAAGCTGCTTTATCATCATATACTGAACCAATGCTTTTTGCAGTAGCTGCTCTGCTTCTGCTAGATCATCATCATCCTCCTCTTCCTACTGTGCCACAGCTTGTTGCTGATCCTCACCCACAACAGGGGTATGCCTCTTTCCATAGTTAGTTTCTGCAGTATACAGTACACCATTACCACATTCCCCTCTCTCCAGACTGTATTATAATGCACCTCTGCTGCAGTTAAAACACTGCAACCTTTAATTCTGGATGTAAAATGTCTGCTCATTGAGGTCCTGCCTCGTGCATATGCTGCATTGCTCTTTACAGGTGGGCAATGGAGGTTGCATAGTAATGTAATGAGCCATGTTTAGAGTGGGAAACTAAATATCTATTAATGTTCAATCAACTGTCATGCCAGAAAAAGTAAACAGCTCATGATCCCTTATGGTATGAGTATCAGAAGCAATCTCTGGAAATCATATATCAAAATGCATGATTCTTTGATGGTGATCGAAGACTATTTGGACATTTGGTATCCTTTTATGTTGGTGAAGGTTATGGAATGTTGCACAGGTATAAGGGTGGCCACAGTTCAAAGGCTCCCTGTGTCCTCGGAATGAGACATCTATATTAAAAATGCTGCATTGCCCATTTCTTGAAGGATGATTGCTCCATTTCTCTAAAATTGATTGGTACCTAATTCTGGAAATCTCATTCTAATTGATCCATTTCTCGACACATCATTTGCCTGTCCACTTTAATTTGTCCTGCCTGATCATACTCAAATTTTTTGTTCCTTGCAAATCATGAGGTTTACATGACCTATTGCTCCAATCTACCCCATTTTTCCACTGGTCCTCTATCTCATCTCATAAAGCTTTCTACTCAACTCTTGGCTGTTGCCAGCCTAGACCTGTGTTAATCTTCCCGGTCCAAGCCTGTCTTATACACCTGGATATGGTGATGCATAAAGGATTGATTGTAAGAGTGAAAGAAAATCATGTTCCGGCCCCCTGAGAGTACTCAAATGTCAAGATCCTTAACCCCACCCCTCTCCCCTTCCCGACACCATCCTGGACATCTGTTGACCTAATGCCATTAACTTAATGCCACCTTTATAGTGGACATTATTAACGTACCACAGACTGCAAGCATAGGAATATAGGATGATAGATACAGGAGTAGGCCATTCAGCCCTTCGAGCCTGTTCTGCCATTCAGTGAGATCATAGCTGATTTGTGACCTTACTCCATATACCCGCTTTAGCCCCATATCCCTTAATACCTTTGGCTAGCAAAAATCTATCAATCTCAGATTCAAAATGAACAATTGAGCTAGCATCAACTGTCGTTTGCAGAAGAGAATTCCAAACTTCTACCACCCTTGGTGTGTAGAAGTCTTTCCTAACTTCATTCTTGAAAGTCCTGGCTCTAATCTTTAGGCGCTGTCCCCCACTCGTGGACTCCCCAAACAGCGGAAATATTTTCTCTCTATCTACCCTATCAGTTCCCCTTAATATCTTGAAAACTTCAATTAAATCACCCTTTAATCTTCTAAATTCCAGGGAATATAAACCTAGTTTGTGTAATCTCTCCTCGTAATTTAACCCTTGGAGTCCAGGTATTCTAGTAAATCTACGTTGCACTCCCTCCAAGGCTAATATATCCTTCCTATGGTGCGGTGCCCGGAACTGAACACAGTACTCCAGGCGTAGTCTAACCAGGGCTTTGTATAGCTGTAGCATAACTTCTACCCCCTTGTATTCTAGTCTTCGAGATATAAAGGCCAGCATTCCATTAGCCTTTTTGATTATTTTCTGCACCTGTCCATGGCATTTTAATGATCTATGTACATGGACCCCTAAGCCTCTTTGGACCGCCACTATTTCGAGCTTTGCACCATTTAAAGTACTCTGATCTATCCTTTTTAGGTCCAAAGTGGATGGCCTCACACTTGCCTACATTGAAATCCATTTGCCACAGTTTTGCCCATTCACTTAATCTATTACTATCTCTCTGTAATTGTATGCTTCCATCTACACTGCTTACAATGCTGCCTATCTTTGTATAATTGGCAAACTTGAATTTGTGGCACTCTAGCTAGTCATCTAAGTTGTTAATAAATACAGTGAATAGTTGAGGCCCTAACACAGATCCCTGTAGGACACCACTGGTCACATCCTGCCAATTTGAGTACCTGCCCATTATCCCTTCTCTGTCTCCTGCCGCTCAGCCAATTTCCTAACCAGGTCAATAGTTTGCCCTCAATTCCATGAGTTTCCACTTTAGCCTACAAACTCTGATGAGGGACTTTATCGAATGTCTTCTGGAAGTCCATATAAACAACATCCATAGACATTCTCCAGTCCATTACTTTAGTCACCTCTGCCAAAAATTCAATTAGGTTCGTCAGGCATGACAAATCTGTGCTGGCTTTCTCTGATCAGCTGAAAATTTTGAAGGTGTACACTCACTATCCTTAATTATAGACTCTAGTAATTTCCGGACAACAGATGTTAGGCTAACTGGTCTATAAATCCTTGGTTTCCCTGTCTCACCTTTTTTAAATAGCAGAGTGATGTCCAGTTTTCCAATCTAAAGGAACAGTTCCTGAATCGAGAGAACTTTGAAAGATTATAGTTAGGGCATCTGCAATCTGCTCACCTTTAAACCCCTGGGTTGGAAACCATCTGATCCTAGGGATTTGTCACTCTTTAGTGCCATAATTTTGTTCATTACTGTTAATTTGCTTACGTTAATTATGGTGAGTCCCCTCCCTGATTCAAAATTAGTTTCCTCTACTGTAACAAAGTAATTATTTAACGTGTCCACCATTTCCTTATTTTCATTTACAATATCACCATTATCAGTTTTTAAGGGGCCCACATTGCTCTTGACCACCCTCTTTTTCTAATATAATTGTTAAATCTTTTTGTGTTGATTTTGATTTCCCTTGCAAGTTTATCATACTCCCTTTTTGTAGCTCTTATTATCTGTTTTGTCACCCTTTGTATCTCTTCCTAGTCGCCAGGATCTGTGCTATTTTTTGCATTTTTGTATGCTTTATCTTTTAGTTTTATGTTGTCCCTTACTTCTTATGTCGTCCATGGCTTTTTTTTTTGGCAAGTAGAGCCAATCAGCACTGGAGGCCCGTGCCACTGCACTGAGCAAGCCTCATTAAATGTTGAAAATATGTCAATTAAGTCAAACTTCCCTCCCCCATATTCCCGCAAAATTGGCTCCTAAAATGCATGATCGTCACTCAGCTGTATAAACTTGATGCAATTCCAAGATCACTTCAGAGGTGCTTTTGGGTGCATGGCCCTATTTTTCTCCAGCGACAGTGAAGTACTTATACATTTCTGGTTTTCTTTTGCCTATAATTAGGTGTATTTTGTGTATTATTTTTTGCTTTTGGAAGTTCATTTTGACAACTTTTTTCTTGCATTCTTTTTCCCTTTCTTTTGTGCTGCACAGATATAAATTTATTTATGCCCCCCCCCCTCCCCAGTACAGTTGATACTCTTGAAAGTTGTTCAGAATTTGGACTTGGTTGCCTAATATAGATGATTGAATAATCTTATTCTGAGAACAAGAACATTTAGTTAAAGAGAAAAAGAAGCTCCATCACAACAATGTGAATTAATGTTTGAGTACGCTGACAAGTTGCAATTTTGTAAATGTTAAGTTTTAAAAAAAAAACCAGGCACATTGAATCAGCTCCTACTTCGTGAACTAATGGATTAGGGAATTCCAGTCAGCAGGTAGGGGGATTGTAAATCTGGCGCACTCCCGGATGAGAGGACAAAATATGGTGTGGAATCCGGATACATAGTGTTTTTTGCCTCACGCGAGATCCTTCAGAAATCTCACACCAGGATGAGGAGGTGCTTCTTCAGCCTACCACATTGAAGTCCTAGCTAACTTCAAGGGTCTGGCTGGGGTGTTCCCAACCATCCTTGGAATTTGATCAAGCTCACACTGAAAGGACCATCAGAACCTACTCCCACAAGGAGCAGGTGTAGATCCGATTCTGAGCCTTAGATATGCCCCCACGCTAAAACAAAACACAGGTAATCAATCCCACAGGGATTATCTTTCCAATGCTGGCCTTGTGCTCCCTGATAGGATTGCTAAAAAAACTTTATATCCTTCTCTTAGGCCTTTTCTGGGCATTGGCTGCCCCTTATCGGAGCAGCAGGGTGCTGCTCAATTTACCTAATCTTCAGCTTGGTGGATGCCTCAGTTGTGCCATTACAGGCACTGGCACCTGCCCTAAAAATTCAAGTGATCTTGTGATTTGGGACGGGGACAACTAGGCCCAAGCTCTTGTTCAGGTACTAATTAATTTGTGCCAATACAAAGCATGATAAATGCCTAGTAAATTGCAGTACTTTAACTTGGATTATCACCACAAAAAACTAATGTGGTTCTGGAAGGATTGAGACATTTGCTAGTGCATTACACATTACAGAGATGATAGACAGACCTGCACTTATATACCATCTATCACGACCTCAGGACATCGCAAAGCAATTTACATCCCAAAGTGCATTACAGCACTTATGAAGTGTAGTCAGTGTTGTAATGTAGGAAACGCGGCAGCCAATTTGTGAGCAGCGATGAGATAATGACCAGATATTCTGTTTTAGAGATGTTGGTTGAGGGATAAATATTGGCCAGGACACCAAAGAGAACTCCCCTGCTCTTCTTCGAATTGCATCATGGGATCTATTATGCCCACCTGAGAGGGCAGACAGGGCCTTGGTTTAACATCTCATGTGAAAGACGGCACTCTCAACCATGCAGCACTCCCCCAATACTGCACTGAAGTGTCAGCCAGGATTATGTGCTCAAGTCTCTGGAGTGGGACTTGAATCCACAACTTCTGGCTCAGAGCGAGAGTGCTACCACTGAGCCATGGCTGACACTCAGACTGATAGAGGAATGTAATGTGGCTCTCATCACTGTATTTTGAAGGGCTGCTTGGTACACTTAAGGCCAAGGATCTGTTGAGCTGGTATAAAGTGGATTTCCTTTCAATGTATAACTGACCTATGCATTGTGCTTGGGTGAACTAACCCGTTTGCAGTTGGATGTTGAGTTTGAGCTGGACTGTGTTTGCTGGAGCATGGATTAAAAAAAGTGAGCCTATTTGTCCTTAATTAACGAGGTCTTTTAAATGCCATGGTCCATTTTTGAGAAGTTGCAATAAGAATTTGTTTAGTGAAACATGGCAATAAAAGTCTTTTAGAACTGCTGAGATCTAGTGCTGCTGCATCTGAGCCCCTTTTGTTATTAGCTTGCTCTGCTACTCTGCCTTATTTTCCATCCCCACTGCTTCCCTACTCCCAGTACATGGGCCAATCTGTGCTGCAAGTGTTGTATAATTAGTAAAATGAGGGCACCTTGAAAATACTGGCGAGTCCCCTCATGCACCCACAGTGCGAAATGCACTTGTTCACACCTAGGTGCACTTCCACACTGTTACTACCTGCAAATTTCCACTACAGTACTGGAAAAACACAGCAAACCTGATAGAATTTGTGAAGAGAAAAGATATGTTAAACTTTAGGATGCACACTCTTCTTTTCTCTTTGCAAGTGCTAACAACTGCTGCATATTTAAAGTATTTGCAGGGTTTTACTTCCGTTTCAGCCTTGTATATAGTTAATTACATTGGTAGTGAATTTCCATGCAGTGTTACGCCAATGGAAAAAAAGATTTGCGCCCGCCCGTGGTCAGGAGATGTATTTACGCAGGAGTTTCCTGAGTCAACTCACTTACATACCCATTAGAACCATAGAACCATAGAGCCATAGAAAAGGTACAGCACAGAAGAGGGCCATTCAGCCCTTTGTGTCCGCGCCGGCTCGAAGAACAAACCAGGTGCCCATTCTAATCCCACCTTCCAGCACCCGGTCCATAGCCATGCAGCTTACAGCACTTTAGGTGCAGGTCCAGGTACCTTTTAAAAGAGTTGAGGGTCCCTGCCTCTACCACCAATTTGGGCAGCGAATTCCGTACACTCACCACCCTCTGGGTAAAAAAGTTTTTCCTCATGTCCCCTCTAATCCTTCTGCCAATCAGCTTAAATCTATGTCCTCTAGTTCTTGAACTCTCCGCTAAGGGAAACAGATTCTTCCTGTCTACTCTATCTGGGCCCCTCATAATTTTGTACACCTCAATCAAGTCTCCCCTCAGCCTCCTCTGCTCCAAGGAAAACAACCCCAGCCTATCCAATCTCTCCTTGTAGCTGCAATTTTCAAGCCTTGGCAACATTCCTGTAAATCTTCTCTGCACTCTCTCCGGAGCAATTACGTCCTTCCTGTAATGTGGTGACCAGAACTGCGCACAATACTCCAGCTGTGGCCTTACCAGCATTTTATACAGTTCCATCATTACATCCCTGCTTTTGTATTCTATACCTCGGCTAATAACGGGGAGCATTGAGGTAGTGATTAGTGTAAATCCCATGTAAAACAGGTGTAAACTGCTGGAGTGCTTGGAAACTTGGTACATACACCTCAACTGGTAGCCTTCCCCTCATTTGCTTCTTGCAAGAAAAATTGGTGTACACTGCTCATGAATGGGCAACCCCACCTTAAAACAGCTCGCACCCTCTGAGGAGAAGGCCATGAAACTTGCGGGTAGGCTCTTGCCATGGGAGATGGCAAGGTTGGCAGCATATTGTTGCATCAGGTTACTGACTGAGCACCTACGCTGTCACAGGAACAAAGTAATACCTAGACGGAAAAAGACCGAGACCATCTAGCTTACCGTCTACCATCCTGGTAGTCGCATGCTACAACAGTAATGGAGTTGGTGACTAATCATAGCAATCAACCTGTATCAATTGGTTTATAACAGAACTCAGACATGGGCCAAAGAAAACCCACCACCGGTGAAAAGCTTTGGGAACCATAGGTTCAAAGTCACCGGTAACTCTCAAACATATTATACTCACCATGTTTCATGTCTCAGATTACTCAGATACTGTATTACAAAATATTGGCCCTGAAATTGCGCTGAGTGGTGAATGAACCTTGCTTGCCGCTCATAAGTAACTAACTCACCCACAAATTTTTCGAGGGCTTCTAGGCTCCAACTTGCTTCACTGGAGACCTGCAAGCAGTGCAGCGTTCTTTCCCAGGCTTCTCTGAGCTCTGAGAGCAGGGAAAGGATCTCTTTGTCCCCTCAACCAATCAGCTTGAAGCATCGTTCACAAGCCACGCAGACTAAGAAACAGGAAGAGTCAGATAGAATTAGTAAATTCACTATAAAATCAGTTAGAGAAAGCAAAATAAAGAGAGGGCAAGATTAAAAAACAGAAATAAAAGAGACAGAAAGAATAAGTTAAAAAAAATAACAATTTTATTTTTTTTAAATGTTCCCAACAACAAGTAATAGTGGGGGAGTAATACTCCTCATTTTTAAAAGTTAATTTTCAGTGCCAGAGAGGATGTTTGGCAGTCATCAATACTTACCACGTATTCAAAGTTAGTTTAGACCAAAAACCCAGCGTACCTTTTTATGGAGAGATTAGTTCGTTTCCAGCTGAGCAGTGCAGCAAGTTTGTGCTGCTCCATTCATTTAGCCTGCGAGATCTCTAACACGAAGCTTTCAATCGAGCAGAGCAAATGGTAGAGCAATTTTCGGATTGGACTGTACATGTGCGCTCTCTGGAACTTGATCTTCCACTTGCCCTGAAATAACGGTGAGCCCTGTTAGCCTCACCATTATTTCATGAGCAATTTCCGGGCCTTTATTTTCAAAAAGAAAGCTATCTAATTTGCATTTGAATGAATCTTCCGCCATCTCCTTTGGGAGCCTGTTCCATGGAGTCAACACTCGTTGAAATAATGCTTCCACAGCTTGGTTTTGAATTTACCCCCCTCAAAGCAAGGCCGTGTCCTCTGGTTCTACTGTTCTAGGCCAGATAAAATGGATTGTCATGATTTACATTATGCCACCCATTTAGAATTTTAATAACAGCACTCACATCACCTCTCAACCTTCACTTCTCCAGTGAGAACATACCCAGCCTATGTACTCGCTCCTCATAATTCAGTTCTTCCATCTTCTCAATCATTCTGATTGATCTCTTCTGTATCCTCTCGATGATTGATATATCCGTTTTATGCAGTGGCAACCAAAACTGTACAGAATATTTCAAGTGTGGTGGCAGGATTACCTCAGTATTATGGCTCAATAATGATCTCAGTATTATCAGCCTGACATCCCTATGAAAGTCCACACACCAAGGGCATAATGCTCACCCATTCTTAGGTTCTACCTTTCTTTCGTGCAGATCCACCACAGCAATGGGAAGAGCACAGAAAGAGGATGATGATCATAAGAACATAAGAACAGAAGAAATAGGAGCAGGAGTAGGCCATCCGGCCCCTCGAGTCTGCTCCACCATTCAATCAGATCATGGCTGATCTTCGACCTCAACTCCACTTTCCCGCCCGATCCCCATATCCCTTGATTCACTTAGAGTCCAAAAATCTATCGATCTCAGCCGTGAATATACTCAATGACTGAGCAGCCACAGCCCTCTGGGGTAGAGGATTCCAAAGATTCACAACCCTCTGAGTGAAGAAATTTCTCCTCATCTCAGTTCTAAATGGCCAACCCATTATCCTGCGACTATGCTCTCTCCAGCCGGGGACACAGCCTCTCAGCATCTACCCCGTCAAGTCCTCTCAGAATCTTATATGTTTCAATGAGATCACCTCTCATTCTTCTAAACTCCAGAGAGTATAGGCCCATTCTACTCAACCTTTCTTCACAGGACAACCCTCTCATCCCAGGAATCAATCTAGTGAACCTTTGTTGCACCACCTCTAAGGCAAGTACATCCTTCCTTAGATAAGGAGACTAAAACCGTACACAGTACTCTAGGTGTGGTCTCACCAAAGCCCTGTACAATTGTGGCAAGACATCCTTACTCTTGTACTCCAACCTCCTTGCAATATAGGCTAACATATCATTTGCCTTCCTAATTGCTTGCTGTACCTGCATGTTAACTTTCTGTGTTTCGTGTACAAGGACACTCATATCCCTCTGAACACCAACATTTAATAGTTTCTCATCATTTAAAAAATATTTTGTTTTTCTATTCTTCCTATCAAAGTGAACAACCTCACATTTCCCCACATTATACTCCATCTGCCACCTTCTAGCCCACTCACTTAACCTGTCTATATCCCTTTGCAGACTCTTTGTGTCCTCCTCACAGCTTATTTCTCACCTAGCTTTGTATCGTCAGCAAACATGGATATATTACACTCGGTCCCTTCATCTAAGTCATTAACATGGATTGTAAATAGCTGAGGCCCAAGCACTGATCCTTGCAGCACCCCACTAGTTACAGCCTGCCAACCTGAAAATGACCCGTTTATTCCTATTCTCTGTTTTCTGTCCGTTAACCAATCCTCTATCGATGCTAATATGCACAACCCCATGAGCCCTTATTTTGTGTAACAACCTTTTGTGTGGCACCCTATTGAATGCCTTTTGAAAATCCAAATATACTTCTTCCACTGGTTCCCCTTTATCTACCCTGATAGTTACATCCTCAAAAAACTCAAAAAGATTTGTAAAACACGATTTCCCTTTCATTAAACCATGTTGACTCTGTCTAATCATATTATGATTTTCTATGTGCACCATTACCACATCCTTAATAATGGATTCCAGCATTTTCCCGATGACTGATATCAGGCTAACTGACTTGAGTTCCCTGTTTTCTCTCTCCATCCTTCCTTGAATAGCGGGGTAATATTTGCAACCTTCCAATCCACTGGGACCATTCTAGAATCCAGGGAATTTTGGAAGATCACAACCAATGCATCCACTATCTCTGCAGCCACCTCTTTTAAAACCCTAGGATGTAGGCCATCAGGTCCTGGGGATTTGTCGGCTTTTAGTCCCATTAATTTCTCCAGTACTTTTTCTTTACTAATATTACTTACTTTAAGTTCCTCACTCTCATTAAACCCTTGGTTCCCCATTATTTCTGGTATATTTTTTGTGTCTTCTACTGTGAAGACAGATACAAAATATTTGATTAATGTCTCTGCCATTTCCTTATTCCCCATTATAATTTCTCCTGTCTCAGCCTCTAAGGGACCCACGTTTACTTTCGCTACTCTCTTCCTTTTTACATACTTGTAGATGCTCTTACTGTTTGTTTTTATATTTATTGCTAGTTTACTTTCATATTCTATTTTCTCCCTCTTCATCAATTTTTTGGTCATCCTTTCTGGTTTCTAAAACTTTCCCAATCCTCAGGCTTACTACTGTTCTTGGCAACATTATAAGCCTCTTCTTTTAATCTAATACTATCCTTAACTTCTTTAGTTAGCCACGGATGGATCACTTTTCGCATGGAGTTTTTATTCCTCAGTGGAATGTATATTCGTTGAGAAATATGAAATATTTCTTTAAATGTTTGCCGTTGCTTATCTACCATCATACCTTTAAATCTAATTTCCCAATCGACCTTAGCCAACTCGCCCCTCATACCTATGTAATTGTTTAAATTTAAGACTCTGCTTTCAGATTTAAGTACGTCACTCTCAAACTCAAAGTGAAATTCTATTGTATTATGATCACTCTTCCCCAGTGGATCCCTTATTATGAGCTTAGTAATTAACCCTGTATCATTACACAAGACAAGATCTAAAATAGCCTGTTCCCTGGTTGGATCCATGACAGTTGCATTGGTTCTAGGAAACTGTTTCGAATGCATTCCTTGAACTCGTCCTCCAAACTACTTTTGCCAATTTGATTTGCCCAGTCTATATGAAGATTAAAGTCCCCCATGATTATTGCATTACCTTTGTTACAAGATCCTCTTATTTCTTGATTAATACTCTGTCCAAAAGTATGATTACTGTAAGGAGGCCTATAAACTAGTCCCACCAGTGTTTTCTGCTCCTTGTTATTTCTTATCTCCACCCATTCTGATTCTACTTCCTGATCTTCCGAGCCAACATCCTTTGTCACTACTGTCCTTTGTCTGTCTTTTTGAAAAGTCAAGTACCCTGGAATATTTAGTTCCCAACCTTGGTTACCTTGCAACCACGTGTCAGTAATGGCAATTAGATCAAAAACATTTATCTCTATTTGTGCCATTAATTCCTCTATCTTGTTACGAATCCTTCGTGCAATCAGATAAAGTGCCTTTAATTATGACTTTTAACTATTTTTCCCTGATTTGACCTTATTCACTGATACACTATCACCGTTAAATTCTTTGTCCCTTCCTGTCACACTCTGCTTATCTTTACCCAAATCGCTACACTGCTCTATGGCCTTGACTTTTCTCTTTAGATTTATAAATTTACCACTCTTTGAGCCACACATTTAATGCTCCAATCTGTTTGACCCTATGCCAATTTGCATGTGGCTTGGGTAGTAATCCAGAGATTATTACCTTTGAGGTTCTGCTTATTAATTTGGACCCTAACTCCTCAAACTTCCTCAGCAGAACCTCATTCCTAGTTATATCTATGTCATTGGTTCCTACGTGGACCACAACAACTGGATCCTCCCTCTTATGCTCCAAGTTCTTCTCCAGCCGCGAGGAGATATCCTTAACCCTGGCACTGGGCAGGCAACACAGCCTTCAGGAATCCCGGTCGCGGCTGCAGAGAACAGTATCTATCCCCCTGACTATACTATCCCCTACCACCACCACATTCCTTTTTACTCCCCCCACTTGAATGGCCCCCTGTATCACGGTGCAGTGGTCAAATTGCCCATCCACTCTGCAGTCTTTATTCTCATCCACACAGGTGGCAAGTACTTCCTACCTGTTGGACAAGGTCAAAGGTTGAGGCTCCTC
The DNA here is from genome assembly GCF_035084215.1 of Heptranchias perlo. NCBI lineage: Eukaryota > Metazoa > Chordata > Chondrichthyes > Hexanchiformes > Hexanchidae > Heptranchias > Heptranchias perlo. Next base: position 110,293,290 of record NC_090327.1, read on the forward strand.
CATCACTGCATCCTGGGTCCTCATACTTGCCTGACTCACGGTCACATCCTCCTGTCCCTGACCACTGACCAAATCTAAACTACTACCTAACCTAAGGGGTATGACTGCCTCCTGGATCAAAATGTCCAGATAACTCTTCCCCCTCCCTGATGCATTGCAATGTCTGCAGCTCGGACTCCAGCGCAACAACTCTGAGCCGAAGTTCCACGAGCTGCAGACATTTGCTGCAGGTGTGGTTTCTCAGGATCTCGTTGGTCTCCACAAACTCCCACATGCTGAGGTCACAACATATCATCTGCACTGCCATCCCTATCTAACCTTATTTTATATATTTAATTAATTAAAGTTTTTATTCACTCGATATTTTTATTAACTATTTAGTTTATCTAGGTTAAGTTATTAATTTAATAAGTAATAGTTATAGTTTCTCAGCTCTTAGTTTAACCCATGAACTAACTTAAAGAGTAAAAAAAACAGTTAAACTCACCAACCAACTACCGACCTGTTGGCCTGTGATGTCACTCCTTGATTATTTTATGCTCTCTCCGCCCTCCCAGAGACTGGGGGGGGGATTCCCACTCTCTCTCTCTCTCCGCCCTCCTTTATACCCAGAGACTGGGGGGGGGATTCCCACACTCTCTCTCTCTCCGCCCTCCTTTATACCCAGAGACTGGGAGGGGGATTCCCACACTCTCTCTCTCTCCGCCCTCCTTTATACCCAGAGACTGGGGGGGGGATTCCCACACTCTCTCTCTCTCCACCCTCCTTTATACCCAGAGACTGGGGGGGGGATTCCCACACTCTCTCTCTCTCCACCCTCCTTTATACCCAGAGACTGGGGGGGGGATTCCCACACTCTCTCTCTCTCCACCCTCCTTTATACCCAGAGACTGGGGGGGGGATTCCCACACACTCTCTCTCTCCACCCTCCTTTATACCCAGAGACTGGGGGGGGGGGGATTCCCACACTCTCTCTCTCTCCACCCTCCTTTATACCCAGAGACTGGGGGGGGGATTCCCACACACTCTCTCTCTCCGCCCTCCTTTATACCCAGAGACTGGGGGGGGGATTCCCACACTCTCTCTCTCTCCGCCCTCCTTTACACCCAGAGACTGGGGGGGGGGGGATTCCCACACTCTCTCTCACCGCCCTCCTTTATACCCAGAGACTGGGGGGGGGATTCCCACACTCTCTCTCTCTCCGCCCTCCTTTATACCCAGAGACTGGGGGGGGGATTCCCACACTCTCTCTCTCTCCGCCCTCCTTTATACCCAGAGACTGGGGGGGGGATTCCCACACTCTCTCTCTCTCCGCCCTCCTTTATACCCAGAGACTGGGGGGGGGATTCCCACACTCTCTCTCTCTCCGCCCTCCTTTATACCCAGAGACTGGGGGGGGGATTCCCACACTCTCTCTCTCTCCGCCCTCCTTTATACCCAGAGACTGGGGGGGGGATTCCCACACTCTCTCTCTCTCCGCCCTCCTTTATACCCAGAGACTGGGGGGGGGATTCCCACACTCTCTCTCTCTCCGCCCTCCTTTATACCCAGAGACTGGGGGGGGGATTCCCACATTCTCTCTCTCTCCGCCCTCCTTTATACCCAGAGACTGGGGGGGGGGATTCCCACACTCTCTCTCTCTCCGCCCTCCTTTATACCCAGAGACTGGGGGGGGGGATTCCCACACTCTCTCTCTCTCCGCCCTCCTTTAAACCCAGAGACTGGGGGGGGGATTCCCACACTCTCTCTCTCTGCCCTCCTTTATACCCAGAGACTGGGGGGGGATTCCCACACTCTCTCTCTCCGCCCTCCTTTATACCCAGAGACTGGGGGGGGGGGGGATTCCCACACTCTCTCTCTCCGCCCTCCTTTATACCCAGAGACTGGGGGGGGGGGGGGATTCCCACACTCTCTCTCTCTCCGCCCTCCTTTATACCCAGAGACTGGGGGGGGGGGATTCCCACTCTCTCTCTCTCCGCCCTCCTTTAAACCCAGAGACTGGGGGGGGGGGGGATTCCCACACTCTCTCTCTCCGCCCTCCTTTATACCCAGAGACTGGGGGGGGGGGATTCCCACACTCTCTCTCTCCGCCCTCCTTTATACCCAGAGACTGGGGGGGGGGGGGATTCCCACTCTCTCTCTCTCTCCGCCCTCCTTTATACCCAGAGACTGGGGGGGGGGGGATTCCCACACTCTCTCTCTCCGCCCTCCTTTATACCCAGAGACTGGGGGGGGGGGGATTCCCACACTCTCTCTCTCTGCCCTCCTTTATACCCAGAGACTGGGGGGGGGATTCCCACACTCTCTCTCTCCGCCCTCCTTTATACCCAGAGACTGGGGGGGGGGGATTCCCACTCTCTCTCTCTCCGCCCTCCTTTATACCCAGAGACTGGGGGGATTCCCACACTCTCTCTCTCTCCGCCCTCCTTTATACCCAGAGACTGGGAGGGGGGGGGATTCCCACACTCACTCTCTCTCCACCCTCCTTTATACCCAGAGACTGGGGGGGGGGGGACTCCCACACTCTCTCTCCACCCTCCTTTATACCCAGAGACTGGGGGGGGGATTCCCACACTCTCTCTCTCCGCCCTCCTTTATACCCAGAGACTGGGGGGGGGATTCCCACACTCTCTCTCTCTCCGCCCTCCTTTATACCCAGAGACTGGGGGGGGGATTCCCACACTCTCTCTCTCTCCGCCCTCCTTTATACCCAGAAACTGGGGGGGGGGGGATTCCCACACTCTCTCTCCACCCTCCTTTATACCCAGAGACTGGGGGGGGGGGATTCCCACTCTCTCTCTCTCTCCGCCCTCCTTTATACCCAGAGACTGGGGGGGGGGGATTCCCACACTCTGGGCCCGATTTTAGCACCCGGTTCCGGGTGCGTTCTCGGCGGGGGGGCCTCTAAAATCCCGGTTTCGAGGAGCGGGACCGGATCGCGCCTCGATCCCGCCCACTTCCGGGTTGCGCGCTGACGTGCGGGGGTGCGTGCGTTGGCCCCGCTGGTGGGAATCCCGCAGGCAATTAAAGCCAGCGGGGTTCCACTTGAGTGTATTTATCTTGGTATTTCAGGTCATTAAATGACCTGATTGAGCTGTTTATTTAACAGGTGTCGGATTTTACAGTGAAATGAGACTGTTTCCCATACTGGGGGAAACACTCACACTCCCAACGGACGTGTTGCAGCCAGCAGTCTGTGGCAGCTGCCAAGGTGCATTCCACAGGTGGGGGGGGAGAGCCTTCACCAACACAGGAGGACACTCCGTAACATTGGGCAACGCTTGCCCTCCACCACCCTCCTCCAAGCAAGAAGATTCACCGGCGTGGAAGTCCAACCCCTGTGCGAGGACACACTTTTCTAGCGTGCACAACCCCGCAAACCTAAACCTGCCAGATGGGTGCTGCGTTGACATCCTCGGAGGACGAACAGCATGACCAGCCTCAGCAGCCTCGCAGTCCACGCCGTCCGCCTCAGAGACATGCATCCCCACAACACGGTGCTGCGGCACATCCACCTGCACAGCAGGATGGAGGGCATCCGCAGAGAGAGATGCGTCGCAGGAGGCACTACCCTCCGCACAGGGTCTACAGACCGAGGCTCAGCTTCATGGACCTCTCTGAGCAGCAGTGCATACGGAGGCTCAGAGTCACTCGCCAGGTAGTCGCCGACATCTGCAGCCTCCTCAATGACGAGCTGCTCCCGGATGGACCAAGCAGCATCTTCTTACCCGTCGCCGTCAAAGTCACCACTGCCCTCAACTTCTTCGCCTCCGGATCCTTCCAGGGTGCCACGGGGGACATCACCGGGGTCTGTCAGTCGTCTGCACACAAGTGCATAAGGCAGGTCACCGATGGGTTGTTCCGCAGGGCCTCGACCTACATCAACTTCGCCATGGATGAGCGCAGCCAGACGGAGAGGGCGGTTGGATTCCATGCTGTGGCTGGCTTCCCACGGGTGCAGGGTGTAATCGATTGCACCCACATAGCAATACGGGCACCTCCACATGAGCCAGGGCTGTTTATCAACAGGAAAGGGTATCACTCCATGAACGCCCAGCTCATTTGTGACCACCGCCAGAGATTCCTACACGTGTGCGCCAGATACCCTGGCAGCTGCCACGATGCCTTCGTCCTCAGGGAGTCCACCGTCCCGCCCCTCTTCCACGCACCCAACGCCGGCAACGGCTGGCTCCTCGGCGACAAGGGATATCCCCTGCACACGTGGCTTATGACACCTCTGAGGAACCCCATTACCGAGCCACAGCGTCGGTATAATGACAGCCACATTGCTACCAGGTCTACAATTGAGCAGGCTATAGGGCTGCTCAAGATGCGCTTCAGGTGCCTTGATCGTTCCGGGGGAGCGCTCCAATACACGCCATTCAGAGTGGGACGAATTATAGTTGTCTGCTGTGCCCTGCATAACATGGCACTACAGAGAGGGGTGCCGCTGGAGGAGGCCCCATGCACACCCGCCACCCACATTGAGGACGACAATGAGGAGGAGGTGGAGGAGGAAGAGGAGGAGGAGGAAGAGGGAGAGGAGGAGGAACGACCCATGCGCCGAACACCGGCTCACCTGCGTGCTCGTCAGGCCAGGGAGGCACTCATATGCCAACGGTTCTCCTAACATCACACTGTGTGAGGCGTTCACATGTCATAACGTGCACAGACGAGGGTCCATACAGGCTCCCTCCACAGAAGAGTGGTGCCTGTACACCTGCACCCACTGGATTATGCTCAATGGGTGGGACGGGGTGGTCGTCGTCATGATGAGGCGCAGGGAAGGGACATATTGCACAAGCCGCAGAATTATGGACAAGAGGTGGCAGCATTGGTGAGAAAAAGTGAGTTTATTTTGTGGTGACATTCAAAGAGTAGAAAATTAAAAAAAAACGACAAACACCCTGTTGCAATCCCTGTGTGCTCACGGAACTTTAGGCGTTCGTTTTCGGGACCCCCTACGTGGTGCTACCCCTGTGGCTCCAGCAGAGGTGGTGGCAGGTTGCTCCTGTTCGTGCCCTGACCGGGTAGATGCTTTGGGCCGACGCCCCCTGGGTTTCGGTGCCCGTGAGGGCACCTCCACAGACTGCTCCTCCTGCACCTGTGCAGGGGCAGACTCGGCCACCTGGAGAGGATGGACTATTGCGGGCACTGGTTGAGAGGGGGGCAACGGGTGAGACTTGGGGGCGCCTTGAGTAGCGTCCACACTTCCATTTCCCCGTTCACCATCTTCCCTCTCATGGCCAAGGCCCACATCACCCCTTCCACCCTGCTGGACGGCAGTTTGGATGACGTGGGTGAGACCTTGCAAGGCCACCTCCAATGTATCTGTCAACCTGTTGATGGCGGCAGAATGTTGTTCACCCTGAATCCGAACAGCCGTTGTGAGGGCCTGGATGGACTCATTGGTGAGCTGTGCGTGACGCTCGAGGGAGGCTAGCCTGTCCTCCACCGCAGACGTTCCCACACCTACCCGCGACACTATCTCAGAGATGCCTTCACGTCCCTGCGACACTATCTCGGCGATACCCTCCTGCACCTGTGCCACCATTCCCCTCATGCAGGAGTTGGACTCCTCCATCCTCCGTGCGATTGTGGAGAGTGCGCGTGGCACCTCTCCCAGTACCTCAGCAATGTTCTGGTGCCCCTCGACGACTCTCCTTTTGACAGGTGGCCCCCTGGGTTCAGCATCTGGGTCCGGCTGAGCAAAGCCTGGAGAAGAGTGCTCCCACCGACGCGGACCCTCCGCGGCTGACCCTGCCACCAGGGTCTGCTCATGCTCATGTGTGCGCGGTGACTCACCATGTGCAATCCCAACTAGCTGAGGGGGGGGACCCACCGAGGTGTGTGTATCTGCGCTGGTGGATGCAAGGCTCATGTGTGACGATGCACCCTCAGAGACGGGCATGTCCTCTGAGGAATCGCCCTCAACCGAGACGTCGATCGCAGACGGTCCTGGAAGAGAACAGAGGGAAATATCAGGCATGTGACCAAATGTGGCGGTGCGGCATATGCCATGTGATGCTACGATCATTCACGATCATGAGTGATGAGTGCCAGCTTTCCCTTACCGGCCGTTTCGCCAGAACCAGACTCGCCATCCGCCATCGACAGGCAATGCAGCGTGCGGCTGATCTCCAGTGCCTCGACCTCGGCGTCTGTCAGGGCCATCTCATGTGGCGGGCCCCCTCCGGTGCATGCCCTATCGCGTGCGTTCCTGGCCCTCTTCTCCTGTGAGGGCAAAACACAAAAACGTTATTGAGTGATGATTACAATGTGAGACGCTTCAAGCATTGGTGTGATTGGGTTGAACGTGTGCCAGATGGATGGGAGGATGCGTGTGCCACATGGCCATCCCATTGTATGGGCATTGGGGTGTGTGGTAGTGGTCGAGTGGGGACAGGGACGGTGGGTACGTGCAGGCACTGTGAGGATGATAGTTGGGTGGCTGTGAGGATTGGTGCGGGAGTGCAGTACTGTCAGTGGAGATGGGGTTGTGAGGTGTTTGAGGTGATGTGGAAGACGGAGTGATGCAGAATGCGTTAGTGTACTCACTTTTCCGGACCTGGTGAGGTCATTGAATCTCTTGCGGCACTGAATCCAAGTGCGGGTGGTGTTTCCCCTGCTTGTGACCTCCGCGGCCACCTCCTCCCATGCCCTCTTGGTGGCGCTGGCAGGGCACCTCCTTCCATCCGTGGGGAACAGCGTCTCCCTCCTCATGCGGACCCCGTCCAGCAGCACCTGGAGGGCGTGGTCCGTGAAACGGGGAGCAGCCTTACCCCTGTGCTCCTCCATCCTTGATGGAGTGTAGTTTGTGGCTGGAGGGGCTTTGGTGGACTGCCCCTTTAAATAGAGCGCAACCATCGCTCAGACGTCAATGCGCATGCGCAGGCCGCCGGCACGCAGCTGAGAAGCGCGGAACCCGTAACTGCCGGCTAATCACATCAATCATCCCGCGATCGCGTGCGCAACGCACTCAATTTGGCCGGCGCGTTTTCCTCGAGCCCGCCCGACCACCCGCTGCCAACCCGCACCCCTGGTAAAATCGGGCCCTCTCTCTCTCTCCGCCCTCCTTTATACCCAGAGACTGGGGGGGGGGGATTCCCACACTCTCTCTCCACCCTCCTTTATACCCAGAGACTGGGGAGGGGGAATCCCACACTCTCTCTCTCCGCCCTCCTTTATACCCAGAGACTGGGGAGGGGGAATCCCACACTCTCTCTCTCTCCACCCTCCTTTATACCCAGAGACTGGGGCGGGGGGGGAGGGGAAATCCTTCACTCTCTCTGCAATCCTTTATACCCAGAGACTTGGTGGGGGGGGGGGGGATTCCCACTCTCTCTCTCTCTGCTCTCCTTTATACCCAGAGACTGGGGGGGGGGGATTCCCACATTCTCTCTCTCTCCGCCCTCCTTTATACCCAGAGACTGGGGGGGGGGGATTCCCACACTCTCTCTCTCTCCGCCCTCCTTTAAACCCAGAGACTGGGGGGGGGATTCCCACATTCTCTCTCTCTCCGCCCTCCTTTATACCCAGAGACTGGGGGGGGGGGATTCCCACACTCTCTCTCTCTCCGCCCTCCTTTAAACCCAGAGACTGGGGGGGGGGATTCCCACACTCTCTCTCCACCCTCCTTTATACCCGGAGACTGGGGGGGGGATTCCCACATTCTCTCTCTCTCCGCCCTCCTTTATACCCAGAGACTGGGGGGGGGGATTCCCACACTCTCTCTCACCACCCTCCTTTATACCCAGAGACTGGGGGGGGGGGATTCCCACACTCTCTCTCTCACCGCCCTCCTTTATACCCAGAGACTGGGGGGGGGGGATTCCCACACTCTCTCTCTCCGCCCTCCTTTAAACCCAGAGACTGGGGGGGGGGATTACCACACTCTCTCTCCGCTCTCCTTTATACCCAGTGACTGGGGGGATTCCCACACTCTCTCTCTCTCCGCCCTCCTTTAAACCCAGAGACTGGGGGGGGGGATTACCACACTCTCTCTCCGCTCTCCTTTATACCCAGTGACTGGGGGGATTCCCACACTCTCTCTCCACCCTCCTTTATACCCGGCCACTGGGGGGGGGGGATTCCCACACTTTCTCCATGGGAAGGTGGACCATCCTCACTCCCCATGATAATAAGAAGGAAAAACAGCACAGACATAACTACCTCCTTGTTAGCTATGGTGGTGATGATGAGGAGGATATTGATGAAGAAGGAGATGAAGGTGGTCTGAAGCCTGTCCATGACTTCCTGCACTGTCCTTTTACCCTTCGTTCCTCTGTCTAAAACCCCTCTATCTCACCCCCTGCATCACTTGCTTCTTCAGTCCCGGGCAGCAGCTCAGATACTTTTACTCAGGTCAATTAGATGGATGGTGAGGATGTGACACCATGTGATCCACTTAGCATGAGAGAGCCTCCAATGAGATGTGGGTGAGAATGTTCGACCTTCCCATGGAGGCCGAGGGAAAGTTACCTATGGATTCGGAGTCATGGGGCTCAGAACCCATAAGTACTCACCTGAAAAGAAGGATGTCCAAGGAACATCTTACCTACGTGCAGGTTCCAAGGATGTGCAGCAACTGACAGGTATGAATCTTGAGTCAACAGCTTTCATTTGCGGCAACTTCAGGGAAGCTTTTCCTTTGTTGCAGGCACCAATGGAGGGTGTGGCAGCTTCAGCAGAATCTGTACACAAGGGTAAAAGAGGGCTGATGTGTTGTCATGTTGTAGGAAGGGTACCGCAATGCCATACCTGCATCTAAGAACCCATAACTCTAGGTAGGGATGGGGGTGCTGAGAAGGCAAAAATCTGCTAGTGGTCTGAGCCTGTCAGAAGTAGTGAAAAGCAAGTCCAGATGTGAGTAGGCAAAAATGGGGAAGAAAAGAGGACAGATCATGGGAATGGTTTTAAAGCACAAGGGAACTTGTGGGAGGTGAATTCGTCCTGCCTGAACACTCACCTAAACCAAGCGTTGACACGAGGTTTCAAGGACATTCTCACTTTCCACCAGCAGGGGAGCCCGAACCTCTTAATGGCAAATTGCTTCTCTTAAAGGTAGCTGGTACCTGTTATTTGCTAAAAATAAGGTACAGGTCCACACGGAGTCTGGACGGAGATCAGACATTGCACACGTAAAACACAGATGCAGGAACCATCCCTATGTTTACAAACTGTTGAGTTATTTTAAAACATTCAATAAAGGTTGCGCACCACTAAATCCCACATCCTCCAATCTGCATGCCAGACCTCATCAATCTGCTGGTCCAAGTTGGTACCAGGCCTGCGAGAGTGCGTGCACCATGGTTGTCTTATGATGCACTAGAGGCCTTGGTGCAAGAGGTGAACAGAAGGATATCCACAAAGGGCGTGGGGAGGGAGGAAAGAGGTCCTTCAGATATAAGTTCAAAAAGCAGTGGGAGGGAGTAGGGGACGAAGTCAATGCCAGGCGCAGAGCACCATGAACATGAATACAGTGCAGGAAAAAGTTCAATGTTTTGATACGAGTGGTCAAGGTGAGTGAGGTCAACTGAAAAGTGGCATCTACTACCAACTGCACCACTAGCCACATCCACTGCTCCAAGCACTACACCCCCCATCACCCACATACCAACAAACCCTTTCCATCAGTACTCTTCCAATCAGATGCTTCCTCTCACCCTTACACATTACCACTGTTTCAAGCCGCCCACCCACAACTCACAGGCCACACACACACTGGCAGCTATTCAACCATGACAGGCACATCACACAGACACACATCCCACTTTCTTGCAGGAGAAGATGGCGCATATCAAGAGGCAGCAAGTGGCAGTGGCATTTAGCCCCTTGAGCCTGTTCCTCTATTCAATGAGATCATGGTTGATCTGTGACCTAACTCCATATACCCACCTTAGCCCCATATGCCTTAATACTCTTGGTTCACAGAAATCTATCAATCTCAGATTTAAAATTCACAATTGAGCTAGCAGCAACTGCCATTCACAGAAGAGTGTTCCAAACTTCTCCCACCCTTTGTGTGTAGAAGTGTTTTCTAACTTCACGCCTGCACGTCCTGGCTCTAACTGTTGGATGAGGGGACATAGCCTTAGTATTCAAGTATAGCAGATCTCCAAAAACAGGTACAAATGCATCAGCAGCCAGAAGCAATAATCCAGCCACTAACCTGTAAATCCTGCATGGTCCCTTTAAATAGCGCTGGTGGGTGGGGGGTCCTCCAGGCACTCTAAGACGTGTTTAGATGGTTGCAGTTAAGACAGTACGTTGAGTGGAGTGTTAAGTGCCAAAATGGTGTGTATCACTTTAAATCTGCATTGCACACTGATCGAATGCATATTCTCCCTACTTTACATGCGGCCAGCATTCGTTATTTGCGCATCACAAGTGGCATCTGGCGCACATCACGCTAGAAGTGCAATTTAGTGCCCCTTTTGTCTGATTTGCGTGCCACAAAAATTTACTTGAAATATGCTGAAAATAGCAAGGTATTTCACTCACATGGTTTTTTTCTGCATAAGTTACCTCAAATAGAATTTGAAAGTTTACGCTTTACTTTGAATGTTTAAATGTATTTATACAAAAGCAAATTTAGTTAACTTCAAATTATTTACTGCTAATAATATTGACTGGCACTGCCAGATCTTCCCCATCACTAGACAAACAGCAAGTCTTGACATAGTCTGTAAATGGCCAGTCCTGGTGTGTTATACTAATCCTGCTTCAAAATTCAATACCATTAATTAAACACAGAAGGGAGACAGCCTTAAGCTATATTCTAGGAGCTGTAGTGCAAAGAACTGTCCTGATGCATTCTTGGAGTTGTAATCTGCCACTGATTAATTTTCTTCATTCAGCTGACAGTGATAGCTTTGGGAAGCCCAGTGAACTTCAGCCTCAGGATTTTGAGCGAGGGATTAGCCTCTGATTGCTCTAGACATTGTGAATGCACAAAAGGTATAGGATAATTTTCTTATGAATGTTATGATTTTTGGTGTAATTATATTAGGAATCTTACTTTTAGTGCTGCATTCCTCACCTTAGTGACAAAGCGAGGTGATGACAAAAATAATTTACCAAAACTATTTGCAGAGATTTCATTAGTTCCTCAGTTCTATATTGTTTTGTTAGCAGCTGCTAATGTTTGATTTGTGATTTCCATACCTCCTTGGTAGGCCTTGGTTGGTGGTTATAATTCTTGATGGCTATATACTCACTGAATTGTTTCTGATCTTAGCTGTGAATTGTGACTGTTTTATGGATATAGCATTTCAGCTAATCAGGTGCAAGTGTGATGTGTGACATGTGACACCTAAGATGTGATGGACATATATATGCATTAGACACAAGAATGTTATATGTATAAATTAAATAAATCAGAAAAGTGTGGAAATCTACAATAGGTTGATTAAGATCTGAAAGAGGAAGTCGCAGGGACAATACAGTAACCTAGATTTTCCTGCTTTGCATTTCAAGCATATTCTCCTTTTATTTCAGGTTTCTTTTTACCTTAAATTAAGAGAAAAATTCCTCTGTCTGCTATAGGCAATGAAATTGTAACCCTACTTATAAGAAATATATCAGCAACTTTTTGCTGGATAGAACACGCAGAGGAAATCTGCCCCCTTATTTGGGCAAATTTAGTCCTGCTGAAAGTGAGGAGTATCAGTGCTGTAGAGACAAACGTTAAGACACTTTCCATACCCCGTATCATCAGAAGTACTCCAAGCCAGGCATGGGTTTCATACAAGGTAAGCCAGGTTCTACTTTGCCTTAACAATCTATTCTCATCTTAACCTCTGCAAAATAGGCCCAATCGCTCCAATCTGACATTTCCATTTACCACACAAGCTGTTCTTTTGGCCTCTGCAAAATCTGTGAATTTAGTCTGATCAATGCCAAATTATGGGTTTGGATTGGCCAAATCATTTGGAAGCTCACATAAGAATCTTTTGGTCCTAATCCAATTGATTTCTTGAAAACGTGTAAAAATTTTAAATGAGACTAAATTTGGAATTTCTGATTTATTTTGATAAAATGTGCACATTATAGATTGAGTTTAAATTTCCTAGTTTAAAAAATCCAAACAACAGTAAGTCTGAATAACTCCCCCCACGCCCAAACAGTAAAATTTGAAACTTAACAATAAGCGATAATAATAGCCTTGATAATTGGGCTGAACTTTGAGAGAATGTCATAAGAATGTAGTAAAAGCCAAATCTTGTAAAATATAAGAGGTTTCACAAAGGGCTCCAGCTTCCATCTCTGTAAAGAATGTGACAAAACATCTCAATGCTGATTTCCAGCAGAATGTCTATAATGGTTACCTAGAGATAGACTGCAACTGCTCCTCACAGACAGGCACTCTCCTAATAGAGATAGAAGGATGGAACAGTAAATTACTGATGGGAGTGATTACTGTTTTTCTTTCTCTTTCCACAGATATTATTACAAGTTTCACTATAATTCACAAAATGTTATAAGAAAGTAATTCTGTCTTCGAACATTTTTTTTAAATCACCCTGGATACTTGAGACTAAAAAATATTGCGATTGGGGAGAGAGGAATCTAGGGTGCAATTTTAAGCAGGGGGTGCACAAATTGGAGAAAAGCTGGATATCTGCCCCAGAGAACACATCAAACAATGGAAAAGAAAATCAGGCTGAGTTTAAAACGGGCTACTGATCAGTTATCGCTGGTGATGCACTACAATCCGAGATGAATTTATACCCCAGTAGTTTTGTTACAAAAAAGGATTGTTGCATCCTTTAAAATCTGAGCAACATTTCCTTTAAAAATGTTTAATCTTTTGGAGTAACCCCACAGTTGTACAGTTTGACTTTTTACCTTTTGCACCTTAACTTTGTAAAATCTTCCTGCCATCAAATGGCATTCAAGAATTCAATGCTCGAATTCCGTGGGATTTCTGGAAAATTTAACCCTGTTGCGTTATTGCCTGATATGAAGATTGGCTACTTATGTTATGGTTTTCAAGTTTTAGTGTCTTCTGCTGTGTTATGTTTTCTATAAAAGGTAGTGTAGACTCCTTTGTGCATGCGCTCAATGCTTTATAATATTCCACAGTTTAATTATCTAGTAGTATGTGAAGTTCATGTGTCAGCTTGGTTCAATTGTTAGCACTCTTGCCTTTGTCTCAGAAGGGTCTACAGTCTAGTCCCATTACAGGTTTGAGGACATAATCTAGACTGACACTTTAATGGAGTACTGAGGGAGTGTGGCATTAGTTGCTATCTTTCGGATGAGGTGTTCAACCAAGGTCCTGTTTAGAAGGAGATAAAAGATCTCAAGCCACTATTCAAGGAAGAATAGAGAGCTCTCTTGATGTCCTGGCCAACATTCTTCCCTCAACAGCTTATCTAGTCATTCTTTCATTCGTTATTTTTTGGACCTTGCCTTATGCAATTTGGCTGCCTCATTCCCAAACTATACAACAATTTCAAAAATTATTCATTAGTTTTAAAGTACTTTAAAAAAAACCCTGAGGATGTGGTAAGGTGTTACAAAAATGCAATTTATTTTTTTATCATACGATCCATACCTGGCTGTTGCTCCAAAATAAACAGCATTCAAACTTCTTGAATGTTGTTTGAGAAGGTACAGCATTCCATGTTCGCTGTAGTGCCAATTTACCAGTATTTAACGACACTCAACAAACAAGCATGTGAAATCTGCAGAAGGATTTGAGAAATCTGGTAAAAAGAGTTCTCCAGGAATTCTTTATAGCTTCTCAATGCAATATGGCTTTGACACTTGCTTTACCAATAAACTGTCTCGTTTAGAATGATAGTGTCCTCTGCAGTCGCGACCGAGAGTCCAGAATGATGTGCTGCCTACTTGGTGTAAAGGTAAAGGACATCTCGGAGCAACTGGAGAGAAACTTGGAAAGGGAGGGAGAAGATCCAGTTGTCATGATCCATGTTGGGACCAACGACATAAGGAAGAAAAATGAGGAGGTCCTGATAAGTTAGGAATTAAATTAAAAAACAGGACTTCACGGGTGGTAATCTCGGGATTACTACCCGTGCCATGTGCTAATTGGCATAGGGTAGACAGATCACGAAGGTGAATGCGTGGCTGAAACACTGGTGTGGGAAGGAGGGGTTCCATTTCATGGGACATTGGCACCAGGACTGGGACAGGAAGGAGTGTATCGTTGGGATGGGCTCCACCTGAACCAAACTTGGACCAGTGCCCTAGTGGAAAGGATAAATAGTGCTGTGGATAGGACTTTAAACGAATAAGACAGCGGAGGGATCTGGTGAAATAGCATAAGTCTGAAGATAAAAGAAATAGGAGATGAGACTAAAAGATCAAACCAAGGAAAGGAATACGGGTAACATAAACAGGCAAGGAACAAATACAGTTATAGAACATAAGTATGCAATGACTGTTAAAAATAAAGTAAGTGAACAATTAATGAAAAGAAATTAAATTTCCTGTACAGCAATATGCACAGCATCCCAAACAAAATGAGAGACCTGGAGGCAATAATTCATAGTGAAGAGCCAGATGTAGTAGGGATAACTGAAACAGGGTTACATAAAGAACAGGACTGGAAGCTAAATGTTCCAGGATATAACATTTAGAAAGGATAGGGAAGGAAGAATAGGGGTTGGGGCAGCTGTACTAATTAGAGACAACATAATGGCAGTAGAAAAAAAGGACATAAGTAATATTAAGATAGAAACAGAATCCATATGGATTGAGATAAAGGATAAGAAGGAATCGTTAATAGGCATATTCTACAAATCATCTAATCGTGGAAGGGAAGTGGAGGAAGAAATATGTAAGCAAATCTAGGAAATGAGTAAATAAACTGGCAAGAAAGGGTAAGGAAAAGGGAAAAGGGGAATGGAGCTTTTACAATGTGTTTAGGACTCCTTTCTTACCCAGTATGTGAGAAGACCAACCAGAGAGGAATCACTGTTGGATCTAGTAATGGGAAATGAAACAGAGCAGATAAGAGAAGTAAGCATAGGGGAACATCTAGGCAATAGTGATCATAACATAATAAGGTTTAAAATAATGATTGAGAAAGGTGTAAGACAAATAACAAAGTAATAGACTGGGGGAAAAATAATTTTGAGGGGGTGAGAATGGAACTAGGGAAGGTAAACGGGAAAAAAATAGAGCAGCAGTGGGAAATATTTTTTAAAATGATCAAGAGAGTTCAGGAGAAATATATTCCTCTAAAAACAAGAACAAATTCGCCAATAATGAAACAACATGGATAATAAAGAGATAAGGGTAAAATTGAAACTAAAAAAGGCATACTGTAAGTACATAAACAATAAAGGAGAGGATGACAAAAGGGAATACAAAGAGGTTAGGAAAGAAGTTAAAAAAAACAATTAGGAAAACAAAGAGGAACTACAAGATTAAATTATCAAGGAATACAAAAAGAAATAGTAAAGTATTCTACAGACACATAAATAACAAAAGGAAAATCAGGATAGGGATAGAACAGTTACTTTGCCTCAGTATTTACCAGGGGGACTAAGATGGTGGGTATGACATTAGAAGAGAACAAAAATGATAAAGGCATTTAAGATAAAAAGGGGGGAGATAACTGATAAACTAATCACACTTAGAGAGGATAAGATGCCTGGTCCGGATGGATTGCATCCACACAATATTAAAAGTTAGGGAAGAAATAGCAGAGGCACTATAACATATTGTCACAGGGTTTTACTGTCTCATAATCTTCTTCATACGACAAACAATAGACCTTGACCAAGTCGTACTTCAAAACACTTTTCTTTTAACTCAGTCCACACAAAGTCACACACTACAGTACCTTTGGCAATGCCTAGTACACTTCACCAGTCCCAGGCTCTTTCAACTGTCCACAGATGCCTTGCAACTGCCTTTCAGTTCATCAGCTTCTTTCAGGTCTCAGAGGCCAGCCCCAGCTGCCTTCCAGCCTTTTTCAGCCCAATTTCTCTTGTGCGTTGCTGTTTTACTCTCACCTGACTGGGGAAGGTCTACACCCCTTCCAGCCTCAATTACTTCTTAAAGGTGGAATAAAAACAGAAATTGCTGGAAAAGCTCAGCAAGTGAAGCAGCATCTGTTGAGAAAGAAACAAAGTTAATGTTTCAGGTCGAAGATCTTTCGTCAGAACTGGCCAATAATGAAACAACATGGATGAATAAAGAGATAAGGGTAAAACTGAAAGAAGAGAAAAGGTATACTCTAAGTACAAAGACAATAAAGGTGAGGTCTCTTAAAAGGACCATACCCCTCCTCTTAAAGGGGAGGCTTCTTAAAAGGGCCACACCCTTATTCAGGGATCATGGCCCTCAGACCTATCAGCCCTCAGTTACCCTGCTACAATATATATAAAAATTCATTTGAAAAGAGAATAGTGCCAGAGGACTGGTGGACAGCTAATGTTATTCCTATATTTAAAAAGGGAGATAGAACAAGTCCAGGTAACTATAGACCAGTTCGCTTAACATGGGTGGTAGGAAAGATAATGGAATCTTTACTCAAAATTGAAAAACATCTAGAAACCAAAAATATAACAAAGAACGGTCAGCACGGATTTTAAAAGGGAAGGTCATGCTTGACCAATCTTATTGAATTCTTTGAAGAAGTAACGAAAGAGTGGACAAGGGTAATGTAGTAGATGTAATATATTTGGAGCTAGAAATTGGGCCATGTAGCACCTGTTGTTTCAGCGCTACACGGTCTCTTGAAGTGAATAGATGGCGTCTTGGCTGCGCACGCAGATTTCTAGTGTGACATGCGCCGGACGCCATCTTGGTATAGGTAGTAGCGCATGCGCAAATACCGAACGCCAGCAGCATGTAAAGTAGGGGAAAATGGATACAATCAGTGTGCAACGCAGATTTAAAATGATATACACCATTTTGGGACTTAACACTCAACTCAACACAGTCTTAACCACGACTGTCTGAACATGTCTTAGAATGCCTGGGAGGCCCCCCCACCAGTGTTATTTAAAGGGACCATGTAGAATTTACAGGTTAGTGGCTGGATTATTGCTTTTGACTGCTGATGCATTTGTAACTGTTTTTGGCGGTCCCCTGTACTTGAATACATAGCCTAATATTTAGAGCCAGGATGTGCAGGAGTGAAGTTAGGAAACGCTGCTACACACAAATGATGGGGGAAGTTTGGAACGCTCTTCTGCAAATGGCAGCTGATGCTATCTCAATTGTGAATTCTAAATCTGAGATTGATAGATTTCTGTTAACCAAGGGTATTAAGGGATATGAGGCTTAGGCAGGTATATGGAATTAGGTCACAGGTGCACCATGATCTCATTGAATGGTGGAACAGGCTCGAGGGGCTAAATGCACTGCCACTTGCTGCCTCCTGTTATGCGCCAATTTCTCCTGCAAGCAAACGGGATGTGTGTCAGTGGTGTGCTTGTCATGGTTGAATAGCTGCCAGTGTGTGTGGCCTGTGAGTTGTGGGTAGGCAGCTTACAACAGTGGTGATGTGTAAGGGTGAGAAGAAGCATCTGATTGTAAGAGTTATGTACTGATGGAAAGAGTTTGTTGGTATATGGGTGATGGGGGGTGTAGTGTGTGGAGCAGTGGATGCGGCTAATGATGCAGTTGGTAGGAGAAACCACTTGACAGTTGACCTCACTCACCTTGACCACTCGTGTCAAAGCATTGAACTTCTTCCTGCACTGTATCCATGTTCATGATGCTGTGTGCCTGGCATTGACTTTGTCCCCCGCCGCCTCCCACTGCCTTTTGAGTATATATCTGGAGGGCCTCTTGCGCCCACCCCACCCCCCCCCTTGCGGATATGGGATGTCCCTCCTTTTGTCCACCTCTTGCACCAAGGCCTCCAGTGCATCAACAGAGAACCTTGGTGCACAAACTCTCGTCGGCCTGGTACAAACTCAGATCAGCAGATTGGTGAGGTCTGGCATGTAGATTGGAGGATGTGGGATTTAGTAGTGCGCAACCTTTATTCAATGTTTTAACATAATTCATCAGTTTGTAAACATAAGAATGGGATCTGCATCTGTGTTTTACACATGCAATGTCTGATCTCCTTCAGACTCTGTGCAGACAGCAGATTGTTATTTTTAGCAAATAATAGGTACCGGCTACCTTTAATAGATTTTAGGAGACATCTTCCCTGTAAAAGATTGGGGCTCCCCCTGCTGGTTGATGGTGCACATTTACTTGAGTCATCATGTTTGGCCCAGTTTTCAATGCTGCTTTCCAATTTAACCCCCTTGGATTTTCAAAAACCATTCAATAAGTCGACCCATGACTAAGGTCAGAGCATGTGGAGTCAGGGAACTGTTAGCAGAATGGATAGCAAGCTGGCTACAAAGCAGAAGACAAAGAGTAGGGGTTAAGGGTAGCTACTCAGACTGGCAATAGTTGGGAAGTGGTGTTCCACAGGGATCTGTGCTGGGACCACTGTTGTTCATAATTTACTTTAACGATTTGGACTTGGGAATCAGAAGTACAATTTCAAAATTTGCGGATGACACCAAATTGGGGGGTGTAGTTAATACAAAGGAAGAATGGAACAAAATACAAGATGACATTAATAAACTTGCAGTAATGGCCGTATAAATGGCAAATGAATTTCAATATAGATAAGTATGAGATGGTGTATTTTGGTAGGAAGAATAAGGAGGTCACACACTGCTTGGATAATAAGAGTCTAAGTGGGGTAGAGGAACAAAAGGATCTGGGGGTACAGATACACAAATCAATAAAAGTAGCGACTAATAAGGCCATGAAAAAGGCAAACCAAGCATTTCTAGAGGAATAGAATTGAAAAAAAGAGAAGTTATGTTAAACTTGTATAGTACCTTGGTTAGACCACTTTTGGAGTATTGTGCACAGTTCTGGTCTCCATATTATAGAAAGGATGTAGAGGCATTGGATAAGGTGTAAAAAAGATACACAAGGATGATACCAGAACTGAGAGGATACACTTATCAGGAAAGGCTGAACAGGCTGGGGCTCTTTCCTCTAGAAAAGAAAAGGCTGAAGGATAACCTGCCAGAAGTCTTTAAGATAATGATAGGGTTTGATAGGTAGACATAGAGAAAATGTTTCCTCTTGTGGGGGAGTCCAAAACTAGAGGTCATAAATATAAGATAGCCACTAATAAATTCAATAGGGAATTCAGGAGAAACTTCTTTACCCAAAGAGTGGTAAGAGTGTGGAATGCGCTACCACAAGGAATAGTTGAGGCAAATAGCGTAAATGCATTTAAGGGGAAGCTAAATAAGCACATGAAGGAGAAAGGAATAGAAGGATATGCTATTAGGATTAGATGAAGAGGCGTGGGAGGAGGCTCGTGTGGAGCATAAACGCCAGCATAAATCAGTTGGGCCGAATGGCCTGTTTCTTTTCTGTGCACTCAAAGTAACGCAATGTAATGTTTGTCACAGAAAGTGATATACCTGATAGCTCAGTAAACCTTGTTTTCAATCTTTCAATAAAAGGTTAACTATATTATATCCTCCTGCTGGTAGAAGTATCTTAAAATGTAACCCTCCTGACAAGTGTAAGTATTCTCTGGTTTATTACAAACCTGATTCTTGGTCAGATACAATGTTACCTGATGTGAACACTGGTGACAGTTCAGAGTTATAAATTGGTTCAGGCTGTACAGATAGAGGCTGTTGACCTAAACAGCTGACAGGTGCTTGAATTGCTGGTACAGAAGTTGTAAAATGTAGAAACCCAGGATGAAAAGCATCAAAGTAGGTGCTTCAAATCAACTCCACATATCAATGGGAACATGTAGATGGACACTAGTAATCCTGTGGATAATGTAAATCTTGATGCTGCAGTGGCTGTGCAATCATACATTTCTTCAATTTATTTGGTTAATAATGTGTAACATTTGTTGTGTTAAACAAACAGAACATTGCCACTGTGCTGACTAAAGGCCCAGATTGGAAACCACATTCATTGTCTTTCTTGAGTTCATATTTAAAGCTTTGCCGGGGGACCTTATTAATTCCTGGGATTTTGTAGAAGGAAATTCGATATGTTGTCAGCACTTTTTCTGCATTAGGGTTAGGGGTATCCAGGGAGCTTGCACGACAATGCTGACGTTCTTCTCTCTGATCTGTAAAGAGAATTAATGTTTATTCTTTAAGAGACGCTCATGCAATCTTGATAATGCATATCTCGTCATGCAATAACAATACAAGACCGACTCCTAAACAGTCAGCAGTTAATTATTAAGTTTCGATGCAGACGTATCAAGTATTACATCAGAGGCCTACAAGGAATCTTTGCTTATAATAAGTTTTGAAGTGTTCATTGTGCCAGAATTGGTGATATTTATTAATGTTCAGTATAAGAGTTATCAGAAAGACTTTGCAATAATTACAATTTTCATTTATATTGCGCCTTTAACATAGATAATGCCCCAACATGCTTTGTATCGGGGAGAAGAACAAAATAAATAAACGGAATAAAGGAACGGACAAGGTACCATGGTGCAAAGCTAACCATACGCTTGGTGGAAAAGATAGGCTTTGAGAAGATTTTAAAAGCTGCAGAGAGAAATAGAGAGCGGAGGAATTTGGGGAAGGAGTTCCAGAGAACAGGACTAAGATGGTTGAAGGCTCTACCACTAACGGTGGGGCACAGGGAGGAGGTGATGCACAAAGGCCAGAGTCAGATGAACAAAGGGCGTAGAAGGGGATGTAAGGCTGGATAAGTTTCCTGAAATAGGGCATGGGCAAGGCCTTGGAGGGACGAGGATTTTAAACTCAAGGTGCTTGGGGATAGAAGATAGTGAGGATAGGAGTGATGGGCTAGCGGGATTTAGTATGGAACAGGATATTGGCAGCTGTGATTTGAACGAGTTGGGGTAACCTTCATGGATTCCATCTGCACCTTCACATAGTCACAATTAATATATTACTGTACACCCTTTCACTCAGCATCTGTGCATTGTTTATTGCAATCATTAGATGCTTTCTGTAACAAAATCAGACTTCAGAAAAGCAGCAAATATGTAACTACAGAGCAGTGTAGGGTAGAATACAATATTTGATAATCAAGATGTTTTATCAAAACACAAGTGCACAACTGGGAGCAGAAATTAATAACCATTTTAAATATTATGTACATATTTTTTCCTTTTGCTGTGAATATAACAGAGAAGCTCAGTTTATAGTGAGAACTGAGAAGCAGTGGGCTATCAAAAAGCACTGCTATTGCATTAATTTGCTTTTGCTGAAATTATATGGTTCATGTCAAGAGTGAAATATGTGATTCCTTTTGGCTTTATACAGAGTTTCATTCAAAAGGATAAGCAGTGAAGTGAATAAGAGTAAAGGACTACACACTGTGATACTAAGCTGAGTTTGTATTTGTTTAATAAGTAGATGGCCAGAAGCCATTGCTCTTCCAATTGAGGCCTCTTATCACCATTCACCCTGCCTGAGGAGAGATCATCTCTTACCCAGTTCTTTTCAGAATTTTTTGCTGAAATTGCAGAGATGTATGTATAGTTCATAATTGTTTGACAACCCATTTTATCATTGTAAAAAAAAAAGTTTAAATGTCCCAGAAAGATATAAATGTCAATGGACCGAAACTTGCTCTGACCGGCGTGGCAAGGTTGTCCACACATCCTGCGGACAAAGACTACGATAAAACTTACCTCGTGATCTCCAACGTCCACTTGCTCCCCTTTCAATTTTTTTTCCGTTCAGCGCCGTGATTTCAGCACAGGTTCCTTCACATCAATCGAGACTGTGGGAATGGAAGCCTCGCCCACAGAATCTGTCAAGAAGAGAAGTCACGGCCACAAGCAGGCAAGTAAAACTCAATCATTTAAAGTGAACTTCTGTACATTAGTTTAAATAAAAATTTAACATTATAAAAAGCCAAGCAAATTATTTAATTTGATGAAATTTACAGAAGTTAAAAGTAAAAAAAAGTTTTAATTTTTAATTTTTTTAATGATCAGAAAATATTAAAATAAGAGTAATTTGACATTCCACATTTTTTCAATGTAATTTTTTGTTGCTTCGCAGTCATTAACAGTCACCGCGCTTTTAAAAAGTAGTGTAGGGCTGGTATTTTCCAGTGTACCTTTTGGTAATGTAAATATCTTCATTCCAGCTGGGCAGATGGGTAAGTTTACGAATGTTTAATGATTTCTCTGATTTTAGCATACCATGTCCCTTTAATTTGGAACTGTCAAACCGCCGGTGAACCAATGGGAGTAAGTTCGTGATTTCAGGGTTTTACTGCGTATGTGCGCATTCGTGAACTCACTCCATCGATTCGCCGGCGGTCGGAGAGGGCGCCATTCAGGGACAGCATCCCGAGATGAGTCATTTCTGGACCATTGTTTTATTTAAATCAGTTGCATCAGATCTAATGCAGCCACTAATATAAATCTGTGCTGTTGCTATGCTTAAAAGTATTATTTTATCTGGTCATACAACAGAGAATTAATGAGTCACAAAGTTAATTGAAATATATTTCGAACATCTTTTCACACCTCTATTGCCATTATTTTGCCACAATATTTGAGAGGACTGAGTATGCAGACACCATCACTTAAAGTGGTCGTTAGCTCAGATGCAACTGAGTCATTAAAAAAGCTTTCTCTTAATGGCATGATTGACATTTGGACCCCATTACACAGTCCCCACCATAGCATTGCCAACATTTTGTGTGGTGCATTAAGGAGATTTGGCCTGCTCTCTTCTCCTGTACACTGTAATGTGGAAATTCTACACTGCTGCGAATGGTGGGGAATTGAACTTAATTTCTGCCTCACCAAACAATATTGAGAATATAAAAAGGCCACAGTGAGAAATAGGAAATTGTGTTCTTTAAACTCACTAGACATTTAGATTCATACTCAAGGCACACTCAAGGCTATTTTCATATTTCTGCTGCACAAATTTCAATTAAATACTCCCTATAATCCCTGCTGAATCAGGAACCTGAAATTCCTTAACATTTCAGTCGAGCTAGTATTCATTGTGAGAGCCTATTCTGTAAATGAACAACTTTTAAGCGCGGACTAGGTAAATCGCCCTCTTTGCACAGGGGTGGGCCTTCCAGCCAACTTGAGCCTCACCCATTTTCTTAGATCAGGGGCATATTGATTATGCAAAGCAGGGTGCCAGAGGGGCACCACCAATGCAGCACCAGAAGAGGAAGCCAGGGATTTAAAGGGGCAGAGTGCCACAAAGAGAAAGCAAACACTGAATTCTAAAAAGGCAAGGCTTTGAGGCCCATTTGGATGGAGAAGGCACCTCTATTAGGGCCTCTTCTTTCAAAGAATTTGAGGCCTTACCACCAGTTCCCCAGGACATTCCACCCATCTGGATTGGAGAGCGGTGATAATAAAGGCCAGTTAGCAGTAAATTCCACCACAAACCCGGGCCCCACCTCCCCTCCAGCATTTGTATGATGCAATCAGGAAAAGGAAGGGAAGGCCAGTGGTGGCCCCTTGTGGGGGTGGGATGAGAGAAATCTAGCTCAGGGTGGGAATACGATGATAGCCTGATGTTCCTCTCTTTTCCACTGCAGCAGAATAAAATTCTGCCCTAAGTGTCAGCTTGATCCAGTGGTAGCACTCACTTCTGAGTTAGAAGGTCATGGGCTCATGCCACACAGCAGGAGCAGATAATGTAGGCTAACACTTCAGTGCAGCACTGAGAGCATGTTGCATTATCAGAGCTGTTGCTGTCAGAGGACATTAAACCGAGGCCCAATCTACTTTTTCAGGTAGATGTAAAAGCTGTCATGGGTCTATTCAAAGAAGAGTAGGAGTGTTCTCCTGGTGTTCTGCCCAACTGTTATCCCTTAACCAACATCACTACTGAAGATCTCTGGTCATTTATCTCATTGCTGTATGTGGGACTTTGTTGTGAGCAAATTGGTTGCAGTGTTTGCCTACATTACAACAGTGGCTACACTTCAAAAGCAATTCATTGGCTGTGAAGCACTTTGGGATGTCCTGTGTAAGTGATGTCGGTTGAGGGATAAATCTTAGCCAGGACACCTGGAGAGCTCCTGTGCCTGTCTTCAAACAGTACTGTGGGATCCATTATAACCATCTGAGAAAGCAGTTGGGGCCTCGGTTTAACTTCTCATCCAAAAGACAGCATCTCCAACAATACAGTATTCCATTAGTACTGCACCAGAATTTAAGCCTACATATTCTACTCAAAACTCGAGCGTGGTGCTTGTGTCCACAACCTTTTGACGTAAAGGTAAGAGTGCCACCAGTGAACCAAGGCTGATACTTTTCACAAGTACATTGTGATATAGATGGCATCTCATAGAAATGAAGCAGCAAGATTTTTCCACTCTTATCTATCTAGTCGCAGCCAGAGAATCTCCTGCAATGGCTTTTCTTCCCGCCCCTGGCTCCCTCTTAGTTCTCCTCTATATGTTGCCTCTGGGCTACATCATCCAAAGACACAACATCAGGTTCCACATGTGCACTGATGACACACAGCTCTACCTCACCACGACTTCTCTTGACCCCTCCACTGCCTCTGTGTTGTCAGACTGCTTGTCCAACACCCAGTATTAGATGAGCCAAAATTTCCTCCAATTAAACATTGGGAAGAACAATGCCATTGTCTTTGGCCCGTGCCACAAACTCCATTCCCTAACCACCAATTTGCTGGCCACTGTCTCAGGCTGAACCAGACTGTTCACAACTTCTGCGTCCTATTTGACCCTGAGCTGAGTTTCAACCTCATATCCATTCCATCTCAAAGACCACCTACTTCCACCTCCGTAACATTAACCATCTCTACCCTGCCTCAACCCATCTGCTGCTGAAACCCTCGGACTCAACTATCCCAATGTTCTCCTGACCAGCCTCCCATCTTCCACCCTCCATAAACTTGAGCTCATTCAAAACTTTGCTGCCTGTACCCTAACATGCACAAGTCCTGTTCACCCATTACCCCTGTGCTCGCTGACCCACATTGGCTCCCGGTCCACCAACGCCTTGATTTGAAAATTCTCATTCTCATTTCGGAAGGACAGGAAGCTAGGAAAAGGTGGAGGGGTAGCTCTGTTAATTAAGGATGACATGAGTATAATAGAGAGAAATGACCTTAGTTCTAAAGACCAAGATGTAGAATCAGTTTGGGTAAAGATAAGAAATAGTAAAGGCAAGAAGTCACTTGTGGGAATAGTTTATAGGCCCCGTAACAGTAACCACACTGTAGCTCAGGGTATACAGGAAGAAATAATGAGGGCTTGTGAGAAAGGAACAGCGATAATCATGGGTGATTTTAATCTACAGAAAGATTGGAAGAATCTGATTGGCAAAGGTAGCCTGGAAGATGAGTTCATAGAGTGCTGTTGGGACAGTTTCATAGAGCAGCACATTCTAGACCCAACCAAAGAGCAGGCTATTCTAGATCTGATAATGAGACAGGATTAATTAATGACCTCATTGTAAAGGAGCCTCTAGGTAGCAGTGATCACAATATGATTGAATTTCGCATTCAGTTTGAGGGAGAGAAGATTAAGTCTAAGACTAGTGTATTAAACTTAAATAAGGGCAATTATAAGGGCATGAAGAGAGAACTGGCTAAAGTGAACTGGGAAATTAGGTTAAGGGATAAGTCAGTAGAGATGCAGTGACAGACATTTAATGAGATATTTCATAACACTCAGCAAAGATTTATTCCAGTGAGAAAGAAAGACCCTAGGGGAAGGATCTACCATCCTTGGCTAACTAAGGAAGTGAAAGATAGTATCAAATGGAAAGAAAAAGCAATCAATTCCGCAAAGATTAGTGGCAGGTCAGAAGATTGGACAGAATATAAAAAACAGCAAAGAATGACTAAAAGAATAATAAGGAGGGAGAAATTAGAGTACGAGAGAAAGCTAGCGAGAAATATAAAAACAGATAGTAAGAGTTTCTACAGGTATTTAAAAAGGAAAAGAATAAGTAAAGTGAGTGTTGGTCCTCTAGAGAGTGAGTCTGGGGAATTAATAATGGACAATAAGGAAATGGCGGATGAATTGAACAAAAAAATTTGCGTCCATCTTCAGGATACAAATAACATGCCAGAAATAATTGTGAAGCAAGAGGTGAAAGGGAGGGAGGAACTTAAAACATTTACAATCACCAGATAAAGGGTTCTGAAAAAAATATTAGAAATAAAAGCTGACTTCATCCTAGGGTCTTAAAAGAAGTGGCTGCAGAGATAGTAGATGCATTGGAATTAATTTTGAAAAATTCCCTAGATTCTGGAAGGGTCCCATCAGATTGGAAAATAACGAATGTAACTCCTCTATTCAAGAAAGGAGGGAGACAGAAAGCAGGAAACTACAGGTCAGTTAGCTTAACAACCGCCATAGGGAAAATGCTAGAATCCATTATTATAGCAGGGCACTTAGAAAATCTCAATGCAATCAGGCAGAGTCAACACGACTTTGTGAAAGGGAAATCGTGTTTGACTAATTTATTAGAGTTCTTTGAGGAAGTAACAAGTAACGTGGATAAAGGGGATCCTATGGATGTGCTGTACTTGGATTTCCAGAAGGCATTTGAAAAGACACCACATCAAAGGCTACTACACAAAATAAAAGCTCATGGTGTAGGGGGTAACATATTAGCACGGATAAAGGATTTGTTAGCTAACAGGAAACAGAGAGTAAGCATAAATGGGTCATTTTCAGGTTGGCAAGATGTAATGAGTGGAGTGCCACACGGATCAGTGCTTGGGCCTCAACTATTTACAATCTATATCAATGACTTGGACGAAGGGACCAAATCAATGGTTGCTAAATTTGCTGATGACACAAAGGTAGGTAGGAAAGTAAGTTGTGAAGAGGACATAAGGAGTCTGCAAAGGGATATAGATAGGTTAAGTGAGTGGACAAAAATTTGGCAGATGGAGTACAATGTGGGAAAATGTGAACTTGTCCACTTTGACAGGAGGAATAGAAAAGCAGTATATTATTTAAATGAAGAGAGCTTGCAGAACTCTGAGGTACAGAGGAATCTGGGTGTCCTAGTACATGAATCACAAAAAGTTAGTATGCAGGTACAGCAAGTGATTAGGAAGGCAAATGGAATGTTATCATTAATTGCAAGGGGAATGGAATATAAAAGTAGAGATGTTTTGCTGCAGTTGTACAGGGCATTGGTAAGACCACATCTGGAATACTGTGTGCAGATTTGGTCACCTTATTTAAGAAAGGACATAATTGCTTTGGAGGCGGTTCAGAGAAGGTTCACTGGACTGATTCCTGGGATGAGGGGGTTATCTTATGAGGAAAGGTTGGACAAGTTGGGCCTGTATACGTTGGAGTTTAGAAGAATGAGAGGTGATCTTATTGAAACATATAAGATCTTGAGGGGACTTGAAAGGGTAGATGCTGAGAGGATGTTTCCCCTTGTGGGAGAGACTAGAACTAGGAGCTACAGTTTAAAAATAAGGGGTCTCCCATTTAAGGTGGAGATGAGGAGAAACTTTTTCTCTCAGAGGGTCGCGAGCCTGTGAAGCTTCCCTCCCCAGAGAGTGGTGGAGGCAGGGTTATTGAATATTTTTAAGGCTGAGTTAGATAGATTCCTGATTAACAAGTGAGTCAAAGGTTATAGTAGGTAGATAGGAAAGTAGGGTTGAGTTCACAATCAGATCAGCCATGATCTTATCAAATGGCAGACCAGGCTCTCGAGGGGCCGAATGGCCTATTCCTGCTCTTAATTCATATGCTCGTATGTTCAAATCTCTCCGTGGCCTCGCCCCTCTCTATCTCTGTAATTTCCTGTAGCCCTACATCCAAGAACTATGTGTTCCTCCAACTCTGGCTTCTTGTGCATCCCTCACTTCGTTCACCCCACCATGGCGGCTGTGCCATCAGCCATCGAGGCCCTAAGCGCTGGAATTCCTTCCCTAAATCTCTTCTACTTTAAGACACTCCTTAAAACCTACCTCTCGAACCAAGCTTTTATTCACCTGCCTTAATATCTGCTTCTTTGGCTCGGCTTCAAATCTTGCCTGATTACGTTCCTTTGAAGTGCCTTGGGATGCTTTACTATGTTAAAGGCACTAGAATCATAGAATCATAGAATGATACAGCACAGTAGGAGGCCCATCATGCCTGTGCCAGCTCTTTGAAAGAGCTTTCCAATTAGTCCCACTCCCCTGCTCTTTCTCTATAGCCCTGCAAATTTTTCCCCTTGAAGTATTTATCCAATTCCCTTTTGAAAGTTATTATTGAAATTGCATCCACCATCCTTTCAGGCAATGCATTCCAGATCATAACAACTCGCTGTGTTAAAAAATGTTTCCTCATGTTGCCTCTGGTTCTTTTGCCAATTACCTTAAAACTGAGTCCTCTGGTTACCGACCCTCCTGCCAGTGGAAACAGTTTCTCCTTATTTACTCTATCAAAACTGTTCATGATTTTGAGCACCTCTATCAAATCTCCCCTTAACCTTCTCTGCTCTAAGGGTAACAACCCCAGTTTCTCTCGTCTCTCCACGTAACTGAAGTCTTTCATCCCTGGTACCATTCTAGTAAGTCTTCTCTGCATACTCTCTAAGGCCTTGACATTCTTCCTGAAGTGTGGTGCCCAGAATTGGCCACAACACTCCAGCTGAGGCCTAACCAGTGTTTCATAAAGGATTATAGAGGTGATCTCATTGAACGTATAAAATTTTAAGAGGGCTTGACAGGGCAGATGCTGAGAGGTTGTATCCCTTGGCTAGAGAGTCTAGAACCAGTGGTAATAGTCTCAAGATAAGGGGTCGGCCAGTCAGGAGCGAGATGAGGAAAAATTTCTTCACTCAGAGTGTTGTGAATCTTTGGAATTCTCTATCCCAGATGGCTGTGGATGCTCAGTTGTTGAGTATATTCAAGACTGAGATCGATGGATATTGGACACTAAGGGAATCAAGGGATATGGGGATAGGGCGGGAAAGTGGAGTTGAGGTAGAAGATCAGCCATGATCTTCTTGAATGGTGGAGCAGGCTTGAGGGGCCGTATGGCCTACTCCTGCTCCTATTTCTTATGTTCTTATGTTTAGCATAACTTCCTTGCTTTTGTGCTCTATGCTGCTATTTATAAAGCCAGCGATCCCGTAAGCCTTTTTAACAGCCTTTCAACTTACCTTCAAAGATTTGTGTACGTGCACCCCCAGGTCTCTCTATTCCTGCACATCCTTTAAAATTGTACCATTTAGTTTATATTGCCTCTCCTCATTCTTCCTACCAAAATGAATCACTTCACATTTCTCTGCGTTAAATTTCATCTGCCACGCGTCTGCCCATTTCAACAGTTTGTCTATGTCCTCCTGAAATCTATTACTATCCTTCTCACTATTTACTACATTTCCGCGTTTCGTGTCACCTGCAATCTTTGAAATTATGCCCTGTATACCCAAGTCCAAGTCATTAATATATATCAAAAAGAGCAGTGGTCCAAACACTGACCCCTGGGGAACACCACTGTACACTTCCAGTCTGAAAAACAACCGTCCACCACTACTCTCTGCTTTCTGTCCCTTAGCCAATTTTGTATCCTTGCTACTACTGCTCCTTTAATTCCTTGGGCTTCAATTTTGCTAACAAGTCTATTATGTGGTACTTTATCAAACGCCTTTTGAAAGTTCATATCAACCACATTACATTCATCAACCCTCTCCGTTACTTTATCAAGGAACTCAATCAAGTTAGTCAAACACGATTTGCCTTGAACAAATCCATGCTGGCTGTCATTTATTAACCCATATTTTTCCAAGTGACAATTAATTTTGTCTTGGATTATTGTCTCTAAAAGTTTCCCCACCACTGACGTTAGGCTGTCTGGCCTACAGTTGATGGGTTTATCCCTCTCCCCTTTTTTTGAACTGGAGTGTAACATTTGCAATCCTCCAATCCTCTGGCACTGCTCCTACATATAAGGAGGATTGGAAGATTGTGGCCAGAGCCTCCGTTATCTCCACCCACTTCCCTCAGCAACCTAGGATGCATCCCATCCAGACCGGGTGACTTGTCTACTTTGAGCGTTGCCAACATTTTAAGTACCTCCTCTTTATCTATTTTTATCCTATCCAATTTCTCTATTAGCTCGTCCTTTACTGTAACATTGGCGCTATATAAATGCAAGTTGTTGTTGTTCTGGGTTATCAAATTCAGGTATTATTACTGAGACACTTTGGTATAGGGCCAAGGCCCAAAGTGTAAATCAGCACCAATGTTGTAAAGGGTAGAAGTGAAGATGAATCAAGAAATAGTGGTTAGGTAAGGTTAGATTCAACTTAGGCTTTAAAAGGCTGTATGTTGCAGGAGGAAATAAAGTTTTAACAAGGTAAGGATTTCTACAGTTTTGAAATCTTTGGAGGGAATAATTGAAAGTGGTAATATTGCAGTAATGATGCAACACACAGTGAGGGAGCAGGAAGGAGAAAGATTATGTAGGAAGGCATACTTGGGGCATGACTTTGACTCTGAGCCGGGAAGGGGGTGGGGGGATCAAATTGCGGACCGGAAACCCGGAAGTACGGGTTTTCCGGACGGCCTTACGATTTTCACATAAGGACATCTTTTATTTTTTTTTTGTCAGTTTGCTATCCGACTGACTGGCCTGATTGGCAATTTTAGAAATAGAAGTGTGGCTGTTCCATTTGACATCAGAGGGGATGTGAGGAAAGGAATGTTAATCGATGCCTCAGGCTGGATTTTCTGCTGGGCCCAATTCTTTCTGGAAGCCCGATGGGGCAGGACTTCCAACCACCCAATGTCTTAAGCACTGACCCTGCTATAATTTTCAGGTGAGCTCCAGGCACTGGAAACACCTGTAACCGGGAGTTTAGCTCTGGGAGTTCAAGGGTGGGAAACAGTATGCATCATCATCATCATCATCATCGTCCTTCCTGTGTTGTTAAAGCACATAAGGCAGTAATCAATCAACAGCATCAATTCTGTCTTGGGCTTTTGCCTCCAGCTCATGTAATTGCAAGTGCACTTCAGCTCCATCCAGTGTTACACAGAGTTCCTCTTGGTCTACCTTTAGTTGTTTCCCCTCGTTGCTTAGGGATCCTTGTGTCAGACATTCTCAGAATGTTATCACTGTAGGTCCTTCTTCTCTTCTGAACTGTTACAATCAGTGGTGGCATCTGTGCTGCACTTTCTTTGAGTTATTCCGTGCAAATTTGTTCCCCTCCAGGTGACTTGTTGCTCTTTAAGTTAGCTATGGTGGATCTCACCTCATGCATTATAATTTCTCCATGATTGACATCATGTTCAGCCATCCTCTGGAGCTAAGGTCGATCCTATTGTCTGGAGGCGTCTGTTGAGGATTTTGTGGAAATGCTCTGCCCACCTCCTCTTTATATCTTCTGGTTTGGTGACAAGCAAACTATGCTTGTTTTAACAGGACTTTCACTGTGGTGTTTAAAGTCTCCTGCAAGATTCTTTGTTATCTGATAGAGTGTCCTCATATCTCCCCTTGCTGCAGGCATTTCTGCCTTGAGCTTGTTTGTCAATGTTGTTTCTTTTATCCTTATGTGCTGAGTGTTTAACTGATGTGACTTTTTCTTTGAATTCTTTATTCTTCCACTTTATTTCATCTGGGTCAGATGCATTGAGTAGATTGAGCTTGGCCTTTTTCCGCTCAGCGATTGCATGCTAAATGTCAGTACTAAGCCACTCTTAGTTTTTTGCCTTTGAAAAGGCCTGGTACGCAGTATTAATATAGACTTTCTTAATGGAATCTTCCACATTGTCAAACGTGTTTTCCATGTCTGCCAAGTATCGAACCTGTTTGATAACTGCAGTTTAAATTCCTCTTGAAAACTGGATCTTTCAATCTAGCAATGTTGATTTTCTGTGCTGCCTTCTTATTTTTTGTTATCTTCTTCAATTTGATTTCCACAGTTAGCGATCACTGGCAACATAAGCGCCACAAAAAACCTTGCCTAAAGAGGATTTTAGCTTTTTATGGAAGCTAAGCTCTTGTCTTGGAAAACCACGTGGGTGTCATCAGCCATGGTTACAAAGGATAGTCTTCATCTTCCAGAATCCACCCAGAGATTTGCTTTTTTTAGGGTGGAAGAATGCTAGCATGCTTGATTGCCTTAACACAAATGCATCATGGCAGCTGCCAGGGAATGAGTATGCATTTGCAATTTGCAGTGCTGCTAGTTACAAATGAAGTGCACATTGAGAGGAAATAATCTTTTCCCATTGATGTAAGGGATGGCATTGATCAAGGATGCATGTATTGCTATATTGGACCTTAGGGATTCCTGCCACTGGGTAATACTGCAGTGCCTGATAAGCTGCTACTTATTATCCATGGGGGAATGAGATAAAATTGCTCTCTGTAGCAAACAATGCATCTGTTTCTTGCTTCATGCATCTGTGAACAGCTGATTACCTCGTGTCAGTGATGTTTCTAGTGACAGCCTCAAATGACCCTTCAGGGCTATTGTGACCTTTATAGCCAATGGTAGTGCGGTGCCTATGCTGGAGGTGGGTTGTGGGAAGTCAGGCTGCAGCATGTGACATAACTTATTGATAGCTTCTTTTGTAACTCGCGACCTCCACAAGCACAGCCTCTGGAAAAACAGTAGATAGGAGCACCTCAATCTGTATATTCTGGTGAAGGGGCAGCAGTGGGTGGGTGTCATGTGCTTCTGATGAGCTTGACATCCCTCCATTGCTCCTCCTCTGCTTCCGTCAAAAAAGAAAGATCCAAGGGAATTCCAAGCAGAAATCCATTGAGGGGAATTTTAACCCCCAAGGATGGGTGGGTTAGGAAGGTTGAAATTTCAAAATTCTCAAACCCGACCCCAACCCGCCTCTACTTCCAGTTTTAACGGAGGCGCGTTTGGGTGCATGCGAGTGACCTGCTCACCGGAGACAGGTCGCTCATGATCATATTGGAATAAGGCGGGATTTCAACACGGGGCTCAAACTTAATGCCTCCAGCACAGGTTTCGCGGGGCTCGGGACACTCATCAGTGAAATGGAGACGAGAATGAGTGGCACTTCATGGGGATGTTTAAACTTCTCATTCCTCGCTATGAATAAAGGCTCAGTGCTTACATCTGCTTTCTCAGTTCCCTCTGGCAAATCTTTCACTGAGAGTTCTTGTGGTGACATAAGTGTTGCAGAAGTTTGGAGGCTTTCAAATAGACAACATCGGATGGGGAAGCACCATGAGTGCTTTCAATTGGAATTTGCACGAGGAAGACAATCACCACCCAGGGCAGTAAGGACATGCTGTGGTGGGAGTTGCAGGTGCACAAGAGAGAGGCGCACAAGAGAGAAGTGAACAGAGTGGACAACAGCAGAGAGAACAGAGTGGAGAACAGCAGAGAGGAGAACAGAGTGGAGAACAGCAGACAGAAGAGCAGAAGAGGGCTGAGGTTGCAGGAGACACTACCCATGTGACAAGGTGTACAGGCAGAGCGTCAGCTTCCTTGACATTATCTGAAGATCAGTACCTACGCAGGCTCAGGTTGTCACGTCAGGTGGTCGCAGACATCTGCAGCATCCTACAAGAAGAGTTGTTCTCTGATGGACCTGGCGGCCACGCGTTGCCAGTCACTGTCAAAATCACCACTGCCCTCAATTTCATTGCCTCTGGCTCCATCCAGGGCACCACTGGAGACATATCTCAAGGTCTCTCAGTTGGCTGCTCATAAATGTATAAGGCAGGTGACAGACGGGTTGTTTGCCAAGACGTCCACTTATGTTAACTACCCCTACAACGACAATAGCCAGAATCAGTGGGCAGTCAGATTCACATCTCTGGCTGGCTTCCTGCAGGTACAGGGTGCCATCGATTGAACACACATGGCAATCCGAGCACCACCAGATCAACCAGGAGCATTCATTAATCGCAAGGGATTTCATTCCATCAATGTTCCACTGGTGTGAAAACACAAGAAAAGGTTCATGCAGGTCTGCGCTACATTCCCTGGGAACTGCCATGACGCTTTCATATTGCAGCAGTCCAACATCCTGGACCTCGTCATACCAGGAAGCAGAGTTGAAGGGTGGCTCGTAGGAGGCAAGAGATAACTCCTAGGTTCATAACACCTGTGAGGAACCCCGCCAATGAGGCTCAAGAGCATACAGTGAGAGCCACATGACCACCAGGTGTGTCATTGAACAACCCATCGGCATGTTGAAGATGTGCTTCAAGTGCCTGGATAGGTCTGGAGGCGCCCTTCAGTACTCACCAGCGAGGGTCTCCAGAATAATAGTGGTGTGCTGCGTCCTGCACAACATAGCGTAACAGAAAGGATTAGAGGTGGAGGACAACCAAGACGCTCATCAATCATCTTCTGATACACATACCGTTGAAGGTGGCAGGAC
Source organism: Heptranchias perlo (assembly GCF_035084215.1). NCBI lineage: Eukaryota > Metazoa > Chordata > Chondrichthyes > Hexanchiformes > Hexanchidae > Heptranchias > Heptranchias perlo. The sequence goes on from NC_090327.1 coordinate 110,327,630, forward strand.
AGGTTGAGAAGGTGGTTAAAAAAGCATACGGGATCCTGGGCTTTATAAATAGAGGCATAGAGTACAAAAGCAAGGAAGTCATGATGAACTTTTATAAAACACTGGTTCGGCCACAGCTGGAGTATTGTGTCCAGTTCTGGGCACCGCATTTTAAGAAAGATGTGAAGTCCTTAGAGAGGGTGCAGAAGAGATTTACTAGAATGGTTCCAGGGATGAGGGACTTTAGTTACGTGGATAGACTGGAGAAGCTGGTGTTGATCTCCTTGAAACAGAGAATGTTGAGAGGAGATTTGATAGAGGTATTCAAAATCATGAAGGGTCTAAACAGAGTAGATAGAGGGAAACTGTTCCCATTGGCAGAAGGGTCAAGAACCAGAGGACATAGGTTTAAGGTGATTGGCAAAAGAACCAAAGGTGACATGAGGAAAAACCTTTTTACACAGCGAGTGGTTGGGATCTGGAATGCACTGCCCGAGGAGGTGGTGGAGGCAGATTCAATCATGGCTTTTAAAAGGGAACTGGATAAGTATTTGAAAGGGAAAAATTTGCAGGGCTACTGGGAAAGGGCGGGAGAGTGGGACTAGCTGGATTGCTCTTGCAGAGAGCCGGCACGGATTCGATGGGCTGAATGGCCTCCTTCCATGCTGTAACTTTTCTATGATTCTATGATGATGAATCCATTGAAGAAGAGGAGGATGAGGAAGACCAGGACGAGTAGCAATATGCTGATGGGGCACCCATCGCCAGAGCAGCTGCATACATTGCTGCTCGGGATGCCAGGCATGCCCTCATAGCGCCAAGGTTCAGTTAGTTGGTCAGACCGGAAACAATAAAAAATGAAATCCTCCACCACCATCCCTCCACCATCCCCCCCTCCCCCCCGGACAAAGCAGTCCTGCAACCAAGCATACACCCATAACATATCCACTCAAAGGGTCCCGTCATGTATTCACATTCATCATGAAACATCTGAAAGGGCGAGCTGGCGCTCAGGATACAATAATGGGCAAGGTGGGGAAGTGGTGCAAATCATTACATTTTATGTGCCGTTATAAAAAAAAAAGGAAGCTTCACAACATAATATTTCTTCAAACACCCGTGTCCATATCCTTGATGAATTACAATTGCTTTCTCTTACACTTCCTACCACTTCTACGTGGTGCATCCTCTGTGGTTTCAGCAGAGGTAGAGGTCGGCTGCTCAGATCCATGCTCTGACTGCTAAGATGCTTTTGGCCTATGACCTCTTGGTTTTGGAGCTCGTGAGGGCCCTGCCAAAGACAGTTCCACCTGCACCTGTGCAGGGGCAGATTCAGCCATCGGGAGATGAGGCAGAATGTCGGGTACTGGCTGAGGAGGGGTCAGTGGGTGAGACGTGGGAGCGCTTTGAGTGGAGTTCCCACTTTCATGTCCCCTTTTTCCATCATCCCTCTCCTGGCCAGTGCCACATCACTTCCAGCACTCTGTTGGGGAGCAGCTTGGTGCAGATCAGCGATGTGTTGTAAGGCCACTGATAAGATATCTGTCATTCTGTTTAAGGTGGCAGACATCTCCTGCACGATCGTGATCATGGCCTGCATAGACTCATATGAGAACCGTGCTTGAAGCTCCACGGAGGCGACCGCTCTCTCCATGGCGGACGTTCTCGCAATTACCTTCAACACCAATCCACTAATGTTGGAGCTGGACTCCTCCATCCTCTCCGCTATACTTGCTAATACCTCGCAAAGTTGCTGCTGTCCCTCCATCATTGTCATTTTCAACGATTGTCCTCGGGGTTCAGCATCATGTGTCCAGCTGAGCAGAACTTGGAGAGGAGTGCGCCCTCCGACACTGCCGTCCCTGCCACCTGTGGTTGCTCATGCTCACTTGTGAATTGTCACCAGGTGAAAACCCAACCAACTGTTTAACTGGACTCACCGAAGTGTGAGTATTTGCGCTGGTGCATGGCTGTACCTCCTGTGACAGTGCACCTTCACAAGCAATGAGCTCTTCTGAGGAATCATCATCAGGCATGTCCACAGACTGTTGCTCTATGTTGTGAAGGCCTGGTAGACAGAAGAAACGGATATGAATTAGTCCTGGCAAAGTAACAATCTTGCCAATCAGCATACTCAGGCTTCTCATAGTTCAGTAATTTATGAAATAAAGTCAACAGGTGTATCAGAGATATTTTTAATTCTGTCACCAGGCATCTGCAAGTTCCCAGTCTCTCCATCTCTGATTATCAGGGATGCAAATGCGCCACTTATCTCCATGATCTCCTCCTCTGCATCTGTCAGATGCACAATTTGAGGCGGGCCACCTCCAGTCCTCTCTCTCTCCCTTGCATTTTGCGCTCTCTTGTCCTACAAGGGGTGAAAGAACAGACCTGTGAGTGACTGTAGATCACAAATTCACCCAACAGATGAAGTGCATTCAGTCAGGGTGACTATGAGACAGATGCATCACATTGCATACGGATTGGGTGAGTGGCAGCGGTGGACGGGTACATGGGGAGGTGAGGAAGTGCATAGAAAATGAATCATGGGTGCTCTTGAAAATTAAGTGGGTGTGAGGAATGATGTGATGGAGTAGGCTTGGCAAGACAGAGTGAGAAGGGGGTTGTTGTACACCTCAGAATGTGGGTGAATCAGCAACTGTACTCATTTTTCCTGACCACTTCTTGCGCTATATCCAAGAATGGGATCCAATACTCCTGTTGCTCACCTCCTCAGCCACCTCCAACCACTTCTTCTTGGTGAGAACAACAGGTTTGTTCCTCCCGTTGCTGGGGTAAATTATGTCCCTCCAGCTCGTGACTGCACCCATCAGTAACTCAAGGGAAGTATCGTTAAATCTCGGTGCTGCCCAAGCTCATCCTGAATCTATCTTCAATAACCCTCACTGTCTCCTTCCAAAACCTCCATGTTCCTCCAAATGCCATTTTTGCATTGGACTTTCAAATAGTGGAGTTGAGATTGCATCATGTGAGTGCGCATCAGGCCCGCTGACGCAGCTTGGAGATGTGAAACCCGGAAATAAAATTATAATTAGACAGCCATGGGGAAATCGCACATTCCGACCCGCTAAATCTACTTCCGGGTTTCACGCACGCAATTCCACCCCCCCCCCCCACCCCCACGCACTTGGAACCCGCCTCTGTGTTGATTTCCATTCCATTGTGTCCTCTGTGCAATGGTGGGGGTTAAATTGTATCAAAACCATGTCCAGCCAGATCTGAAAGCACACAGGATGGTAAAAGCTGGTGCGGGATAAGCATCTTCTGGCCTGGGTAATTCCAGATCAACCTGTGCGCTGATTCACAAAGCTGACTCCAAAGGAAAAGGAAAAATTTGCTCCAAGATGTGCACAGGCTGCCCTATAACATATATCACCTGAGTGGCTGGAGATGTGAGCCAAGACCTGAACCGATGGATCACCATGAGTGGTGAAGTACTTTATACATAGAATCATAGAATCATATAATGGTTACAGCACCGAAGGAGGTCATTCGGCCCATCGAGCCAGTGCCGGCTCTTTGTAAGAGCAATCCAGTTAGTCCCATTCCCTGTTGTTTCCCCTTAGCCCTGCAATTTTTTTCCCTTCAAGTATTTATCCAATTCCTTTTGAAAGCCACAATTGAATCTGCTTCCACCACCCTTTCAGGCAGCGCATTCCAGATCCTAACCACTCGCTGCGTAAAAAAGTTTTTTCTCATGTCACCTTTGGTTCTTTTGCCAATCACCTTAAATCTGTGTCCTCTGGTTCTCAAAACTTCCGCCAATGGGAAAAGTTTCTCTTTATTTACTGTATCTAAACCTTCATGATTTTGAACATTTCTATAAAATCTCCTCTTAACCTTCTCTGCTCTGAGAACAACCCCAGCTTCTTCAATTTATTCACATAACTGAAGTCCCTCATCCCTGGAACCATTCAAGTAAATCTTTTCTGCACCCTCTCTTAGGCCTTCACATCCTTCCTAAATTGTGGTGCCCAGAATTGGACACAATACTCCAGCTGTGGCCAAACCAATGTTTTAGAAAGGTTCAACATAGCTTTGTTGCTTTTGTACTCTATGCATATTTATAAAGCTCAGTATCCCATATGCTTTTTTAACTGCTTTCTCAACCTGTTCTGCCAACTTCAAAAATTTGTACACATATACACCCAGGTCTCACTGTTCCCCCTTTAGAATTGTACCATTTATTTTATATTGCATCTCCTCATTCTTCCTGCCAAAATGTATCACTTTGCACGTCCCTGCATTAAATGTCATCTGCCATGTGTCTGCCCATTCCACCAGCCTGTCTATATCCTCTTGAAGTCTATTACTATCTTCCTCACTGTTTACTACACTTTCAAGGTTTGTGCCTTCTGCAAATTTTGAAATTGTGCCCATTACACCCAATCCAAGTCATTAATATATACCAAAAAAAAGCAATGGTCCTAGTAACGACCCCTGGGGAACACCACAGTATACCTTCCTCCAGTCCGATAAACAACCGCTCACCACTACTCTCTGTTTCCTATCACTTAGCCAATTTTTTATCTAAAAGGGGCTGTCACTGCCCCTTTTATTCCATGGGCTTCAATCCTGCTGACAAGCCTATAATGCGGCACTTTAAAAGTCTTTTAAAAGTCCATATACACAAAATGAACTGCACTGCCCTCATCAACCCTCTGTTACCTCATCAAAAAACTGATGATATCTTCTAACAGGTAGGAGATATACTGCTGCATTTTTTTAAAATGCAGATGGAGACAAGGGAGTACGATGTACATAAAATTCCCCCACTGGACTTTATTTCCATTTTCAGGAACTCAGCCTGAATCAAAATAGCTAAGAATTATAAAAAAACATTTCCTGAACATTCAGTTTTACATTTCCTGATAATAACATTTACATTTTGGGTCCGTTTTGTTCCAAGTTTACAGAACCCCCGCAAAAATACATTGTGCTTCCATGTTTTTAATAGAAAAACCGTACTAGAGGAATCAATAGGAAAATAGATCCACAATGCAAGATGCTTAAGGTGCTATATGGACATTGGCATGAACTTTAATGAACTATGTATATAACAGTCCAGATTTTGTATGATTTATTTCATCATTTGCATTTCCAGATAGTATAAAATGCAGTTTTACCTGGTGATAAAATATTTCAAGTTTAATGGCTTTTAGGGCCCATATACATTATGGCCTTCAAATAAATGAAGGATGGTGTTAATACTCATACATTAAAAAAAACTCACATTTTACCCATGCTATAAATGCATAATATTGAATGTTGCAGTGCTTTGAAGCTATTTACTGTAATCATATTTACACTACATAGCAAACACACTACCGCCAATAAAGAAATGCCAGACGCTGCACTACCTGAAAATGTATCAGTAAAACACTTTTGGTGCAGCCATGTAGTCATTTCCTTTTTTAATCCTTTGATTAGAATATGAGAAATCCATCCCAAATCAACAGCAGAGAATTAAAAGGATAATCTGAAGCAATTTTAAGGGGTTTAGAAGATTAAATATAAGCCCTGAGTGTAAGAAAGATATGCTTAGAAAATGCTTAGAAAGATTATGGGCCATCTGTGTGTTACAAAAAAAAGATAAGTATCAGGTAGGCAAGAAAGTGTTAACTGACTTTTCTTCCATTTTATTCTGAGGTCTGTTGTCATAGTAAAATGTGTTTGCAGAAATTAAGGGGTGGTTCAGTCATCCATTTGTTGTGGAATCATCCCTTTAGTGCAAAAGAGTAGCTTGTTAATGATTGTTAAGGCCTTAATAAAGGTCAATTAAACTTGCAGAATTGAGGAGGGGATGGACATACAGGCCCCAATATTTACAGGGAGGCGGGGAAGCAGAGGTGGGGGTGTAGCGGCCAGGAAACCCGGAAATACAGGTTTCCCGGAGATCCTGCCGAATTTAACGGCAGTACCTGATTTAAATTTTCTTGACCGCAGCCAGCTGGATTGAGAGGCTGGTTGGTGAGCAGGAAGGCCTGCGGTACCAGGCTGCAACTGAGGAGCGCAGAGGAAGGAGGGAGGGAGGGAAAGATCGTGGGGCTGGGGGGGGGTGGCCATGGGAGGGGGGGACCGGAGAGATCGGTCGGGAGGGCAACGGGGTGGGTCCGGAGAGATCAGTTAGAGGGGACAATGGGGGGGGGGGGTCCAGAGAGATCGGTGGGGGAGGGCAATGGAGTGGGTCCGGAGAAATCGTGGTGGTCCGATCACAGGGGTCCGATCGCGGGGATGTTAACAGGTTTGCTTGGGGGGCCGGGGGGAAGCATTCCTGCTCCTCTTGGCCCACAAGCAATGCTGGAAAGGCACTTGCCTGTTGGATCCAGCTGTTCTCACCTCCCTTCAGCTGCCAGGTTTCCCGAGGCCTGGGAAATCCGGCCGGCAGGTGTTAAATCTAAAACATAGCTAAAATTTGAGGCCTGCAGCCTCATTAAAATATTTAAATTAAGGACCCATCTCCAGAGAGCAAGTTAGTCGCCCTCCCACCCCCACCCCCCAACCAGCGTCCATTAAAACTGGAAGTGGGCACATTGGAGGTGGGTTAGGTTTGGGTTTCCCATTTTTGAAATTTTAACCCCCACCTTCCCCCATACCTCGTTTCCCCACCCATTCTGGGGGATCCAAATTAGATTATCAGCTCACATTGAGCTTTGTGAGTCAGTTATACAAAAGAAAGGACACAATTTTAATAACTGTAAGGTTCTCATTTAAATCAAGTGCTTTAATGGAATGTTTGTAATTGCAATTGGTAACCAGCTAATCAAACAAATACTTCTATGAAATCCACTATATGGAACACTTTTAACATTCAGTTGATTTTCGGTGCAACTGTCTGCTGTGATATACAGTCAGAGTCCACCTGGACATGAAAGAGACTTAAGGGGTGATCCCATGATCTGGCACACCTATTGGGCACACCAAAGGGAGTGCAAGTTGGAAAATCATGGCACGTAGCCATGAACTTCTGATGAAAAAATATAATTCCAATAAAATATGGATGAGTATTTCACGTTAAGGGGTTGGTGCCCATGCAGGATAATCACAAGATCACAAGATAATTACAGATGAGAAAGGCCATTCTGCTCATCTTGATTCATCTAACCAGAGAGATCCTAATGTCACACCATTGTAGTATCCAATTGTTTCTTAAATGATTCCAGGGATTTTGCCTCCATTATTCTATCTGGAAGTTTATTTCACATGTTGATCTTTCTTTCTGCAAAGAAGACTTTTTCATTATCTGTCCTAAAAGTACCCTTCTCTAGTTTGGACCTGTGTCCTCTATGTCTACTCCCACAGATTAATTTATGGTAATATTCTGGGTTAACTTTTTCTGTACCCGTTATTAGTCTGTACCTGTCTCCAGTGCTTGAATGTCTCTCTGCCTCTTGGAAACCAGAATTGGACGTGGTATTCAAGGTGCAGTCTGACCAGAGCACCGTGAAGTTTAATCATTCCCTTCTCTGAATTATATTCTACTGTTGGCTCTGTAGTTCAACATCCTATTGGATTTGTTGATTGCTACTCTGCATTGGTTGGACATGTTTAGTGTCGAATCTACAAAAACTCCTAGATCTCTCTTAGCTTCATCCTTTGCTATTTCAACACCATTCATGGAATATGCATTTTGTCTATTTTTTCTTCCGATGTAGCTTTGCATTTGTCTTCATTAAATTTCATCTGCCACTGTTCTGCCCACTTCCATATTTTTTCTAACACATTCTGGAGTTTCTGAGCTGCCTGCTCTGATTCCACTGCCATTCCTAGTTTGGTATTGTCTGCAAATTTGATCATTTTGCATTGAATTCCTGAATCCAGGTTGTTTATGTAAACTAGAAACAGTAGTGTCCCAGCACTGATCTGCTAGGTACCTCATTCAGTACTTCCTCCTCACACTGACATAATGGGGTCGATAGTGGGCGCGAAATGCGGAAGATCGTGGGATGCATGGTAATGTCCGATTTCAACATGGAGGCCTCATTATAATTTTATTTCCGGGTTTTGCATCTTCAATGCACGTGAGCAGGCGTGATGTGCACCCACATGACGCGATTTCACCTCGACTTTTAAAGGGCCAATGCGCATATGGAATTTGGAGGAGTTGGGTGAGTTGCATGAGAGAAATAAAATTTGAAATGGAGTCAGGAAGGGAAAAGGCTGCATCCTACTTTAATGAGGCATCCCTTGACATACTGCTGGGTGCAGTAAGGGCGAGGAAGGAGCTCCTATTCCCCAGTAATGGGAAGAGAAAACCTGCTGCATAAATGAAGAAGGTGCGGCTAGAGGTGGCTGAAGAGTGAGCAGCAGGAGTGTTGTGCTCAGGACATCGATTCAGTACAGGAAGTGTTTTTATGACCTAACCAGGTCAGGAAAGGTGAGCACAGTTGCAGATTCGCCTACATCCTGTAGTGCGCTCACCCCCACCTCAGTCTTGTCAAACGTACTCACATTTCTCCTCACACACACTTAAGTTTCAACAGCACACATCATTCCATTTCAATGCACTTCTTTACCTCCCCCTTTCTCCATCCACCACTGCCATTCACTTCAATCCTTATGTGATGTGATACCACCTCGGTTAGCTCCCCCGATTCTCAGCACACGTCCTCAAATGGCACTGTCAACACGTCCTCAAATGGCACTGTCAACACGTCCTCAAATGGCACTGTCAACACGTCCTCAAATGGCACTGTCAACACGTCCTCAAATGGCACTGTCAACACGTCCTCAAATGGCACTGTCAACACCTCCTCAAATGGCACTGTCAACACGTCCTCAAATGGCACTGTCAACACCTCCTCAAATGGCACTGTCAACACGTCCTCAAATGGCACTGTCAACACCTCCTCAAATGGCACTGTCAACACGTCCTCAAATGGCACTGTCAACACCTCCTCAAATGGCACTGTCAACACCTCCTCAAATGGCACTGTCAACACCTCCTCAAATGGCACTGTCAACACGTCCTCAAATGGCACTGTCAACACGTCCTCAAATGGCACTGTCAACACCTCCTCAAATGGCACTGTCAACACGTCCTCAAATGGCACTGTCAACACGTCCTCAAATGGCACTGTCAACACGTCCTCAAATGGCACTGTCAACACGTCCTCAAATGGCACTGTCAACACCTCCTCAAATGGCACTGTCAACACGTCCTCAAATGGCACTGTCAACACGTCCTCAAATGGCACTGTCAACACGTCCTCAAATGGCACTGTCAACACGTCCTCAAATGGCACTGTCAACACCTCCTCAAATGGCACTGTCAACACGTCCTCAAATGGCACTGTCAACACGTCCACAAATGGCACTGTCAACACGTCCTCAAATGGCACTGTCAACACGTCCTCAAATGGCACTGTCAACACGTCCTCAAATGGCACTGTCAACACATCCTCAAATTCATGCCAGTGCTACTCATGATGTATTTGCCTGAAAGTCACCCGCACCGAATGCACTGCATCCATTGGATGCACATGTGCTTTCCAGACGCTCGTAGGTCTGTTGTGCCCCATTGCAGGAGAAAAGAGCACAAAATACAAGGGAGAGGGAGAGGACCGGAGGTGGACAACTGCAGCTTGTAGTGTTGACAACTGCAGAGCAGGAGGCCGTGGAGATAAGCCGGATCTCAGCACCAAGCATCGAAGGTGAAGAAACTTGGACTTTACTGCTGCATGGTGACAGCATTAAATATCTCTGGCCCACATCTCATTCACAACTAAATCATATTGACTTGATTTCAACACCGAATGAAATATGATCCCCTTAATCATGTGAATTTCAACATTTTTACATTCCCATGGCTAAATCATATTCATCTCTCCTCCTCCAAGGCCATCATGCGAAGAACAGCAGCCCGCGTCCCTTCCGGATGACGTTTGCTCAGAGGAGCTGATTCCTTCTGAGGGTGCACCGTCACAGGACATATGCGAACCAGGCATCAGCGCAGATACGAGCACTTTGGTGGGTCCTGTTAGAGAGTTAGGTGGGATCTCACCTGGTGAATCACAGTTCACAAGTGAGCATGAGCAGAGTCAGGGACAGCTGTGGAGACTCTGTGTCGGAGGTCGCAGTCCTCTCCAAGCTCTGCTCAGCTGGACAGAGATGCTGAGTCCGGGAAGCCATCAATGAAAAGGAGAATGATGGAGGGACAGCAGCAAATGTGCAAGGTACTGGCGGTCCTGCCAGGCACACTTTCCACAAAGCACAGAGGATGAAGGAGTCCAGCTCAAGCATTTGTGGATTAATGTTGCAGGCCATTGCGAGGATGTCTTCCATGGATAGAGTGGCCTCCTCTGTGGAACTTCGATCATGGCACTCTCATCAGTCCCTGCAGGCCCTTACCAAGGCTGTGCAAACTATGGATGGCAACAGGTCTACCGCCTTAAACAGCATGACAGATACATTAGCCGTGGTCTTACAAGGCATAACTGATCTGTTCCAAGCTGATTTCCTGCAGAGCCCAGGAGAGGGACGATGGCGAAAGGGGTCATGGAAGTAGGAATTCCTCTCAAAGCATTTCCACGTCTCCACCGTTCCCCCTCTCAACCAGTACCTGACATGCTGTCTCCTCTCCCGCTGGCCCAGTCTGCCCCTGCACAGATGCAAGTGGAGCAGTCTTTGGTGGGGCCCTCATGGGCTCCAACACCCAGAGGTCATCGGCTGAGAGCACCTCAGAAGTCAGAGCAGGGATCAGAGCAGCCTGTCACTAGCTCTGCTGAAGCCAAAGAGATTGCATCATGTAGGAGCAGTAGGGAAAGAGAAAGAAAAGCTTTGTAGTTCACCAAGGGTATGCACATGGGTGTTTATGAAAATGTTGTGTTAGTAAATTTAATTTCTTAATTCACATAAAATGTATTATTTTGCATCACTTTCCTGTGTTCACTATTCTTGCTTGCCAAGTGCCAACTCAGGTTTTCAGTTGCTTGGTGATGAATGTGAAGACATTGACTGAGACCAATTGGTGTATGTGCTTTGGGTGGATGGTTGGTTACAGGGCAGCTTTGACGAAGCATGGGGGTGGGGGGAGGGGGAGGGCAATGTGATAGTTACTTTGGTCCAGTGTGAGTGACTGAACCTTCGAACTATTAGGCCATCCCTGGCATCCCGAGCTGCAATGTGATCAGCTAGTCTGGCATTGGGGACCCACCTTCATCTTCCTCTGCCTCCTCCTCATCCACCTCCTCTCCAATGGAATCGTCATCTGAAGAGTGCTGATTGGCTTGTTCCTCCTGCAACTCTAGTCCTCACTGCAGTGGCAGAACTCAGCACATCACGATTATCATAGAGACACTTGTTGGCGAGTACTGAGGGGCGATTCCACACCTGCCCAGGCACCCGAAGCGCATCTTGAGCATGCCGATTGCTTGCTGGATGACACATCTGGTTGTCATGGGTTAATTGGTGTCACAGCCAGGTTTGAAGGGTGTACCCTTTGTCGCCTAGCAGCCACCCCTAAGGCTCGTTCTAGGTATGAACAGGTCGGGGATGTTGGACTGCTGCAGTATGAAAGGATCATGGCAGCTCCCAGCTGCCAGGTATTCTGGCGCAGATCTGCATGAACCTTTTCTTGTAGTTACACACCAGCTGGACATTGATGGAATGAAATGCTTTGTGTTAGAACCAGAGGCAAAAAAATTGAGGGCGGTGGTGACTTTCACAGCCGCAGGTAATGAATGCAGGGCCACCAGGTCTAACAATTAGTCAGTTTTCTTCTAGGAGGCTGCAGATGTCGCCAACAACCTGACGTGACAATCTCAGCCTTCAGAAGCACTGCTCTTCCGAGACGTCAAGGAAGCTGAGCCTCTGTCTGTAGATCCTGTTTATGTGGGTAGTGCCTCCTACGAATTCGACCCTTCTGTTGCTCCCTCTCTGTTATCCACCTGTAGCTTCTTCACAACACGCCCTTGCTGCTGATGATGCTGATTGACTTCCTCATTTGAAGTCCAATCAAAAGCAGCCATGGCTCCACCCATCCTGACATTCTCCGCGTGAACACCTCCAAACTGTCCAAATAAGTCTCTCACAACAAGAACTCCCACCAAACCGAATTTCTGATGGAACTGAGAAAGCAGCTGTGAGCACTGAGCCTTTATTCATATCGGGACTCCTGACCTTTAACCATCCCCATGAAATGCCGCTCAATCTCGTCTCCGTTTCACTGACGAGTTTCCCGAAACCCGTGCAGGGTGTGTTAATTTCAAATCGCTGCCAAGATCTCATGAAACGAGCCTTATTTAAACGTTACAATTAGGGACCCGCCTCTCCAGAGCGGAAACAGGTGCATGTGTGGCAGGTTGGGGTGAGGTTTGGTGAATTTGACGGCTTAACCACCAACCCCACCACCGACCCTCTCCCGCCCGTCGTGGGGGGTAGGGGGGGGGGTTAATATTGACCCCAATGCCTCTAACGAGAACTTGTTCTTTCCTACCCTTCAGCCATTTCCTTATCCATTCCCGGGGATTATCCTCAATCCCCACAGCTTTAAGTTTAAGTAATAGGTTTTTCTTTGAAACTTTGTCCAAAGCCTTTGGAAGTCGAGGTGCAACTCGCCACAGGGCTTACCACAGTTCACTTAGATTGTCACTTCCTCAAAGAAATCGAGGAGGTTGGTCAGGCAGGATCTTCCCCTTCTGAATCCATGCTGACTGCTGTTAACCATGTTATTGTTGTACAGATAATCCTCAAGTTTACTCCTGATCAATTCCATTATTTTACATTAATAATTGTACCAAAATAGGGAAAAATAATCAAAAGCAAAACTTAATAATTTCAACATTAGGGATTTTCCTTTCTCACACCGTTAAATGATGCAGAATATCAAATATGCACAGTATACATTTTGTATCCACATTAAAACTTAGCATTTTTATTGAAATTATATCTGTAAATACTTATTCTCTCAAATTAAAATCATTTCACATAGAATGGGTGTTAACACATTTAAAGAATGTTTCTTTTGTTGTTTATTTCGTAAACCTGAAACACTAAATAAATAACAGTCAATGAAGTCCATCAATGTGGAAGTAAAATGCGTGTTCACATCTTTTCAAAATATGGTGGTAGAATATATTATCATCGTTGATCTATTAGAGCTGCTTATAAAACGACGACCATGTTCTGTTTTACATTGTCAGACTTTTACACGCTGTTTTAACATTATACGGCTCTCTCTCCTCACGGAAACATCCTTAAATATATGATACTATTATTTTCCTATTTTGCACATCATTGAGAGAACAATGTTAGTAAAAATCAAAAAGATTGGTTCACAAAATCTGCAGAGCATTGTGCACTTTTTCTGAAACTTGTGCTTTCAAGTTCATAAATGAATACATAAGCTTTGGACAGGCTGGCATCATAGGGGCTCATGTTCTGACTTTGTATTGTTACCAGTGAGCCTTGCCTGCCAACACTGCATAATGGAAATACAGCATGCAGTGTGTATGTTTTTCCGACCAAATATGGGCTTGCATTTTTGATATGTGTCATGCGCATAGCACTGCCAACATGGATGCAGTGCAGGACGAAGCTCAATGCATTGACACGAGTGGTCAAGGTGAGTGAGGTCAACTGTCAAGTGGCATCTCCTACCAACTGCACCACTAGCCTCATCCACTGCTCCACGCACATTACCACTGTTGCAAGCTGCACACCCACAACTCACAGGTCACACACACTGGCAACTATGCAACCATGACAAGCACATCACCCAAACATCTTGCAGGGTGCTCACCGTCCCGCTTTCTTGCAGGAGAAGGTGGTGCATAACAGGAGGCAACAACTGGCAGTGGCTCCATGGAACATTAACCTGCTGTCCTCTCTCAGGATGACAGCATTCCTGTCCCACCCCTGCCACACTGCCAGTGCCCTTGCTGTTGCCTGTCAGTGAGCCAGCCCACTCCCTGTAGAGTGTTGAAACTTTACTATAGGAACATAGGCAGATAGCAACATGAGTCAGCCATTTTCCCCCTCGAGGCTGTTCCGCCATTCAGTGAGATCATGGTTGATCTGTGACCTAACTCCATATACCCGCCTTAGCCCCATATCTCTTAATATCTTTGGTTAACAAAAATCTATCAATCTCAGATTTAAAATTAACAATTGAGCTAGCATCAACTGCAGTTTGCAGTAGAGCGTTCCAAACCTCTACCATCCTTTGCATGTAGCAGCGTTTCCTAACTTCACTCCTGAAAGTCCTGGTTCTAATTTTTCGGCTATGTCCCCTATTCCTATTATTCAAGTATAGGAGACCTCCAAATGCACCAGAAGCTAGAAGCAATAATCCAGCAACTAACCTGTAAATCCAGCATGAACCCTTTAAATATCCCTGTTGGGGGGTCCTCCACATTGTTTACGACCTGTTCAGCTATGCAAGGTTAAGTCAGTGCATTGGCTGGAGCGTTGAGTTCCAAAATCGTATCTGTCCCTTTAAATCAGTGTTGCACACTGATCTAACGCATTTTCTCCCTACTTTACATGCTGCTAGCATTCATTACCTGCCCTTGCGCGAACGCCTTTACCAAGATGGCATCCGGTACACGTCATCCTAGAAGCATGCATGTGCATTCCGGATACCATTTTGGGTCCTTAGGAGACCTCATAGCGCCTACAAAACGGGTGCTACGTGGCCCAATTTATAGCCCATTGGCTTCAGTACTTCACAAAATGCTGGATGCAGGTTGGTCAGTTGGTTTTACCGCATGTGCTTCGAACACTTCTAACATCTCAAGACTACTTTCCTTGCAGGACATATTGCCATATAACAGGAGGGAGCAGACCGACATCTCAGGAAGGTCCAGCAATGTCAAGGCTATGACTCCTTTCAAAGAGGTGGCACACAAAATCATTAGGGCCAACAGCACACAAGGAGTGGAGAGGGTAAAGTTGGAAGCCACACAGAGACCCAAAGCTAGTGCCATAGAGCTCTTGTTATTTTTCTTCTTCTGCTCAGTCATTCATTCATTCACACACTCACTCATTCACTCACTGTCACCCAGGCAGTCACTCAAGCATAACGCTATAGCTCACAGTATTGTAGGAACATAAGTATTGTTTTAAGGAGTGTCATGCAGCCAGAATTCTAACATATGTCCCTATCGTTTCTATGGTTATCCCACAAGAATGAGGCTGAAGTGTCAGTGATATACAACCAGCCAGCACATCTCAGCACCCTGGGTCACTCACTTCACCTATCACAAACATCCATACAGGTACATCCGCCCTGGGGAGTTTAGGTAGTGGGCATTAGGAGAAAGTGCCAAGTAAATCATAGAATGTGATTAAGGAAGAATAAGTGATGGAGGGCCAGTTCATGCCCATCTACGCTGAACAGCCTAATGTTTGGGACCTCATGGGGCCTGTTTATAAAAGACAGTTGCTGTCTGAGCATGATCACCTTGGCAAGGTCTGATGATGACTGTGCAGGAGTGCACTACTCATGTCTGTGCAGTTATACAGGAAGATTTATCGGCATTGCAGTCTACCATGGAGAGTGTGGCAACTCCACGGGAAGAATCTAAGCACAGTTAAAGTATCTCACAGTTAAATGCTCACACTGTTATTATGGAGGCTTTGACGCAAATGTACATCAGGCTCTTAAGTCTAACTTCAACATGCTGGGAGATCAGATGAAGAGAGCCATGACACAGGGCTTTAATAACCTCATTGATGCCCTCAGGTCTGCTTCCAGATTAGTGGACATGCCCTCAAGGGCAAGTCGGAACAGATGTCCTGCTGCATCCAAAGGACAATGCCATATCCACATATGTAGTGGAGCCTCCAGTGGAACTGGTCTTAAGAACAGTCAGGTTTACTCAAATAACAGTACACGTCCTCAACAACATCACCAGATTATCTGGTCATTTATCTTGTCGCTGTTTGTAGGACCTCGCTGTGTGCAAATTGGTTGCCAAGTTTCCCCACATTACAACAGCGACTATACTTCAAAAGTACTTAATTGGATATAAAGTGGTTTGGGAGGTTCTGAGGTCATAAAAGGCTCTATGTAAACGCAAGTTCTTTCTTTCCTCACATGTGTCAGAAAGTGGGCAGGACCAGCCAGCCACTACATCAGCGAACAAGGCGGAACCAGTTGCAGGGCCATCTGTCTGCATCTTCCACGTACTCTGAGTAAGGGTAACATAGATACCCAATAACATATACTTCCCTTTTTCGTAGAGCAATGCAGCTCTGAAAATGGTTTTGACATTCCTGACTGCAGGTAGCATCAAGTCACTAATTATAATAGGAAACAAATTGTTCCAATTGTGTTTATGCTAATTTTAGTGGTTTCTGTGTGTGTTATTTTAGACTTTCCGGAATCTAATCCAACAGACGGAACAAAAGAAGGAGAAAATATCAACTGGCATTCAATGGCGCCAGCACTGCTAAAGATCCTTCTACTTGCAGCTTTCAAAATATCCATCGTTTTCTCTCACAGAATATCTGTTAAGCTCTAATGGTGTAAAATTGGAAAATGAATATAGAATGATTTTTTTAAAAAATGTAATCACGGTATTGTCTGAGTAGCCTATTATAATTGCGTCCTTGTGTATATTTGCCTGCAGAAATACTAACCGATTCCTCAGTGGGTTCACGTCTAATTGCTTTGTTTAAGCCGTGTCATCTGCAAGGTATTTCAGCATGATGATCACAGCCACTTTGAGATCATGTTCCAGTAACCAAGGAGAACTGTGGGAAGGGAGCTGTCAAGCCATGATTGTGAAAATTGTGGCAACACTTCAATTCATTTCATTCTTCATTGGTTCCCTATATGTTAACCCTCAGTCTTTAGTGGCAAACTTCTATTTTCTTTCAATATCTTCTTACACTTCGATCATCCAGTTATTGTGTTCCCTGTACACCCACTTGTCAAGTTAGAGAGCTTTCACTTTTTTTATAAAAATAAACTGTGTGTCAGGATTTGACAAAGGAGAAACAAAGGGCACGAAAAGTAAATGAAAAAATACACAGCCTTTGATCCATCCATACATTTAATGCATTAACATTGCCTGAAACAATGATTGTTCCTTTGCTTTCAAACTTCTGAGCTTCTGGGTCCCTCTAGTCTCATCTAAAGTGATATACTTGTTCAAAAATATTGTTTTTTCATCAAAATATTAATGGTACAATATAGTCAAGGACTGATTCAGTGATGTAGCTCGCCTTGTTGAACTCAGCAAGAGGCTTTTTAGAGGCCTCGGACGTGGTATGCAGGAGCTTCATTAGACCTTTCAGGCTGGATTTTCAACTTTGGCTGAATTCCAATGGATCTGCCGCAGACCAGGACTTCCACCTGCCGCATTGTTGCAATGCTGACTCTGACTCCTAAGGCCCCAAAATGACGGGCAGGAAGCTTGCACACACATCCGACCCGAAGTGCGCCACCTGCCAGATTGGGTAAGGAGAAACAAGAGGCGTCCTTTACCCAAACTTGAAGCAGGTGTTAGGCCCTTTGCAGATGCAAATAGGGAGCCCAACGCATCCTTCAGGTCCCTGCTGCAACATTGGTTTACCAACCCTTCCTCTGACCCCCCCAACCCTTCCTCTGACCCCCCCAACCCTTCCTCTGACTCCCCCCAACCCTGCCTCCGACACCCCTCAATCTATCCTCCAACCCCCCCAACCCTTCCTCCAACACCCCAATCCTTCCTCCAACCCCCCCAACCCTTCCTCCAACACCCCAACCCTTCCTCCAACCCCCCCAACCCTTCCTCCAACACCCCAATCCTTCCTCCAACCCCCCCAACCCTTCCTCCGACCCCCCACTCCTTCCTCCAAACCCCCCGATCCTTCCTCCGACCCCCCCGATCCTTCCTCCGACCCCCCAATCCTCCCTCCCACCCCCCAGTCCTTCCTCTAATCCCCCAATCCTCCCGCCGACCCCCCCAAACCTTCCTCTGACCCCACAACCCTTCCTCCAATCCCCCAAACCTTTCTCTGACCCCCGAATCCTTCCTCCAACCCCCTGATCCTTCCTCCGACCCCCCCGATCCTTCCTCCGGCCCCCTGATCCTTCCTCCGGCCCCCCCGATCCTTCCTCCGGCCCCCTGATCCTTCCTCCGGCCCCCCCGATCCTTCCTCCGGCCCCCTGATCCTTCCTCCGGCCCCCCCGATCCTTCCTCCGGCCCCCTGATCCTTCCTCCAACCCCCCAATCCTTTCTCCGACTCCCCATCCTTCCTCCGACCCCCCAACCCTTCCTCCAAACCCCCCAATCCTTTCTCCGACTCCCCATCCTTCCTCCGACCCCCCAACCCTTCCTCCAAACCCCCCAATCCTTTCTCCGACTCCCCGACCCTTCCTCCGACCCCCTGATCCTTCCTCCAACCCCCTGATCCTTCCTCCAACCCCCCCAATCCTTCCTCCGACTCCCCGATCCTTCCTCTGATCCCCGATCCTTCCTCTGATCCCAGATCCTTCCTCCGACGCCCAATCCTTCCTCCGACCCCCCAATCCTTCCTCCGAACCCCCCATCCTTCCTCCGACCCCCCAATCCTTCCTCTGATCCCCGAACCATCCTCTGACCCCCCAGTCCTTTCTCCGACCCCCCCAATCCTTCCTCCGACCCCCCAATCCTTCCTCCGAACCCCCCAATCCTTCCTCCGAACCCCCCATCCTTCCTCCGACCCCCCAATCCTTCCTCTGATCCCCGAACCATCCTCTGACCCCCCAGTCCTTTCTCCGACCCCCCCAATCCTTCCTCCGACCCCCCAATCCTTCCTCCGAACCCCCCAATCCTTCCTCCGAACCCCCCATCCTTCCTCCGACCCCCCAATCCTTCCTCTGATCCCCGAACCATCCTCTGACCCCCCAGTCCTTTCTCCGACCCCCCCAATCCTTCCTCTGGCCCCCTGATCCTTCCTCCAAACCCCCCAATCCTTCCTCCGACCCCCCAATCCTTCCTCCGACCCCCCAATCCTTCCTCCGACCCCCCCAATCCTTCCTCCGACCCCCTGATCCTTCCTCCAAACCCCCCAATCCTTCCTCCCACCCCCTGATCCTTCCTCCAAACCCCCCAATCCTTCCTCCGACCCCCAATCCTTCCTCCGACCCCCCCAATCCTTCCTCCAACCCCCCAATCCTTCCTCCAAACCCCCCAATCCTTCCTCCAACCCCCCAATCCTTCCTCCCACCCCCTGATCCTTCCTCCAAACCCCCCAATCCTTCCTCCCACCCCCTGATCCTTCCTCCAACCCCCCAATCCTTCCTTCGAGGCCCACCGATCCTGAATCCAGCCACTTATTGGTGCAGCGGCCCAAACATGGAGCACCAACCATGCGTTATCTCCTCCCGCAGTTCTGAGTTCATTGTAATGATGTCTGAGGCCCAATATCCAGGACTCCACCAGCCGCACCATATGTGGGTGTTCCCAAATTTAAACCCCTGTATTTTTTCTTCCTTTCACAAGGTTGCATTATGCATGGTGTTTTATGTGCTGCTGGATTTGAAGCTCCATTTTTGCATTGTAAGAACCCTTCTTCAGATACTTTTTGCCACAGATCTGTTGCTGACAGCTGCTGTTTCATTAGCAACAATCATTGTTCAGCATGGGAATTCCCCTGCACATCTCAGTGGCAGTGATGGATTTGGAGAGGAGTTCATGATGCTTGGGCGGGAAGATCAACATCTACTCCAAGCTTTCATTTTGTGAGAGTCAATTCAAGAAGCAGGCAGACTGGAAGGCTTTGTGCTAAGGAACAAAAGATCACTGCAGCCCTCACAAATGACCCAGTTGAGAAGCCCCATACAGAGGCAGAATGCATGCCTCCATCTGAACTTTGGTGGAACATACAAGAGACTTGATTGTTTGGACAGATTGGGGCATATAGCTCTGAAAAGGGGTCAAAAAATATCTGCATCTATGGTATTTCACAATTTTGCTATTCAGAGAGCAATAACCATATAACAAGATGCTCAGATGGGGCATCCTGAAACCTTTACATGGAAGGAGGAGGAGGAAGTGAAGGAAGAAGATCGGTTAGGAGCAACATGCAGCCAAGGAGACTGATGCTTTATTCATCAATTGTCAGGACTTTTACTTAACTCTGTAATTGAATAGTCCTATGATTTTGAGCACAATGTAGTAGACCACATGAACAATATGCCCTGTCTAATCATCAACACAGTCTCTATTATCATATATGTCTATCAATCTACTGTCTGCAACATTAATATGTCCCTTCTGAAAATAAATCTCCACATTACATTTAAAAGAAGGTGCAACCAGTTTATTTCTCCATCGCTGCTTTGTGTATGTACTCTTACTGTTCATTTCCCCAGCGCTTGGCCTTGGTGAGATTCTCTCCAGCCTAATGAGTGGTCTCTCCTGCCTAAGCTTGTGCTCCTTCTCTAAGTACAACCTCAGCGGGAGGGCTAAGCTGGACAGCAGCCTGCTGGTCACAATGGGTTCCTCATACCATGAATGTGGTGCTTTATCTTTCTGTGCTCAGTCATGAGATGGCCCTGAAATTATTACCAGCACTTTAGACTCTGCATTAAGTAGTTGACACATCTTCAGTCTTCTGAGGGTAGGTGATGATTTGTGGTATCACCCTGAGGGGTAACTTCCTCATCAGTTACTCCTTTTCTCATGCCCCCTCTGCTGGATATTCCTTGTGAACAATTAGGAATTACTGTGGAAACAGACCTTTGACCACCACTTAAGAGATTAAAACTCATCACCAAGTTTCTTTCAAGAGATTTCCCAGCCTTGCTAATTCAGAAGTGAGGGCCTCCTGTAATGTTAAAGAGCTATCTTTTAATAGTTACAGACACATACTTGGAATTTCTGTGGAGATTCTCAAAACTTCCTGCCATTCTTCAGGGTTTTTGCCGAAGTCACAGCCGGAGATCGGGAAATCACCCTCACAAGTTCTCCCCTACAGTGTTCTTGAGGGAAAATGTATCTGTACTTTGGATGTCTATGATCACCCACAGGTGCCTATGGAATTTCCACTGGGTTCATGGTGGATTGCAAGTCTCCCAAGCCCCTCAGACTATTGCACTGACATTGGAGAGGTGCTTCTGCATAATCTCTGATATAGAATGCAGGGAGTTTTGAGCATTTTAAAGGGCTGCATGAGGTGCTCCTGTTTATTAAACTGCTCCCCTCCATAGGCAACTGCCATGAATTAAGAATGTTTATGGCTCTGGCAATATAAACTTTACATCAAAGAGTGATAGGTGGGTTTATATAGCAGTGGTTCGAAAAACATTCTACTTTAGATGCTGCCAGAGTCTCAGTAAAGGAAGATATAGTTGAGATATTGGATGGGCTAAAAATTGATAAAGAAGAGGTACTAGAAAGGCTAGCTGTACTAAAAGTAAATAAGTCACCCGGTCCGGATGGGATGCATCCTAGGTTGCTGAGGGAAGTAAGGGTAGAAAATGCGGAGGTCCAAACATCCGTACATACGGGGGTGGTGCCGGAGGACTGGAGAACTGCAAATGTTACACCCTTGTTCAAAAAAGCAACAATAGGCCAGTCAGTTTAACCTCAGTAGTGGGAAAACTTTTAGAAACGATAATCCGGGACAGAATTAACAGTCACTTGGACGAGTGTGGATTGATTAGGGAAAGCCAGCATGGATTTGTTAAAGGATAAAATCATGTTTAACTAACCTGATAGAGTTTTTTGATGAGATAACAGAGAGGGTAGATGAAGGCAATGCAGTTGATGTGGTGTATATGGACTTTCAAAAGGCGTTTGATAAAGTGCTGCATGGTAGGCTTATCATCAAGATTGCAGCCCATGGAATAAATGGGGCAGTAGCAACATGGATACAGAATTGGCTAAGCGACAGGAAACAGAGAGCAGTGGTGAACGGTTGTTTTTCAGACTGGAGGGAAGTGTACAGTGCTGTTACCCAGGGGTCGTTACTTTTCTTGATATATATTAATGACTTGGACTTGGGTGTACAGGACACAGTTTCAAAATCTGCAGATGACACAAAACTTGGAAGGGTAGTAAACAGTGAGAAGGATAGTGATGGACTTCAAAAGGACATAGACAGGCTGGTGGTGTGGACGGACACATGGCAGATGAAATTTAATGCAGAAAAATGCGAAGTGATACATATCGGTAGGTAGAAGGAGGAGAGGCAATATAAACTAGAGGGAACAACTCTAAAAGGGGTACAGGAACAGAGAGATCTGGGGGTATATGTGCACAAATCATTGAAGGTGGCAGGGCAGGTTGAGAAAGTGGTTAAAAAAGCATACGGGATCCTGGGCTTTATAAATAGAGGTGTAGAGTACAAAAGTATGGAAGTCATGACGAACCTTTATAAAACACTGGTTCGGCCACAACTGGAGTATTGTGTCCAGTTCTGGGCACTGAGCTTTAGGAAAGATATGAAGGCCTCAGAGAGGTTGCAGAAGAGATCTACTGGAATGATTCCAGGGGTGAGGGACTTTAACAAGTCTATAGACTGGAGAAGCTGGGGTTGTTCTCCTTGGAACAGAGACGGTTGCGAGGAGATTTGATAGAGGTATGCAAAGTCATGAAGGGTCTAGACAGAGTAGATAGAGAGAAACTGTTCTCATTGGTGGAAGGGTCAAGAACCAGAGGACATAGATTTAAGGTGATTGGCAAAAGAAACAAAGGTGACATGAGGAAAAACTTTTTTACACAGCAAGTGTATAGGATCTTAAATGCACTGCCCGAGGGGGTGGCGGAGGCAGATTCAATCATAAGAACATAAGAAATAGGAGCAGGAGTAGGCCAATCGGCCCCTCGAGCCTGCTCCGCCATTCAATAAGATCATGGCTGATCTGATCCTAACCTCAAATCTAAATTCATGTCCAATTTCCTGCCCGTTCCCCGTAACCCCTAATTCCCTTTACTTCTAGGAAACTGTCTATTTCTGTTTTAAATTTATTTAATGATGTAGCTTCCACAGCTTCCTGGGGCAGCAAATTCCACAGACCTACTACCCTCTGAGTGAAGAAGTTTCTCCTCATCTCAGTTTTGAAAGAGCAGCCCCTTATTCTAAGATTATGCCCCCTAGTTCTAATTTCACCCATCCTTGGGAACATCCTTCCCGCATCCACCCGATCGAGCCCCTTCACAATCTTATATGTTTCAATAAGATCGCCTCTCATTCTTCTGAACTCCAATGAGTAGAGTCCCAATCTACTCAACCTCTCCTCATATGTCCGCCCCCTCATCCCCGGGATTAACCGAGTGAACCTTCTCTGTACTGCCTCGAGACCAAGTATGTCTTTTCTTAAGTATGGACACAAAAACTGTGTGCAGTATTCCAGGTGCGGTCTCACCAATACCTGATATAACTGCAGCAATACCTCCCTGTTTTTATATTCTATCCCCCTAGCAATAAAAGCCAACATTCCATTGGCCTTCTTGATCACCTGCTGCACCTGCATACTAACTTTTTGATTTTCTTGCACTAGGACCCCCAGATCCCTTTGTACTGCAGTACTTTCCAGTTTCTCGCCATTAAGATAATAACTTGCTCTCTGATTTTTCCTGCCAAAGTGCATAACCTCACATTTTCCAATATTGTATTGCATCTGCCAAATCTACGCCCACTCACCCAGCCTGTCTATATCCCCTTGTAGGTTTTTATGTCCTCCTCACTCTCTACTTTCCCTCCCATCTTTGTATCATCTGCAAACTTTGATATGTTACACTCGGTCCCCTCCTCCAAATCGTTAATATAGATTGTAAAGAGTTGGGGACCAAGCACCAACCCCTGCGGAACACCACTGTCCACTGGTTGCCAGTCTGAGAATGAACCATTTATCCCAACTCTCTGCTTCCTGTTAGATAACCAATCCTCCACCCATGCCAGAATATTACCCCCAATCCAGTGATTCTTTATCTTGAGCAGAGCAATAATCTTTTATGTGGCACCTTGTCGAATGCCTTCTGGAAGTCTAAATACACTACGTCCACTGGTTCCCCTTTATCCACCCTGTACGTTATGTCCTCAAAGAACTCAAGCAAATTTGTCAGACATGACTTCCCCTTCATAAAGCCATGCTGACTTTGTCCTATTAAATTATGTTTATCCAAATGTTCCGCTACTGTCTCCTTAATAATAGACTCCAAAATTTTACCCACCACAGATGTTAGGCTAACTGGTCTATAATTTCCAGCCTTCTGCCCACTACCCTTTTTAAATAAGGGTGTTACATTAGCAGTTTTCCAATCTGCCGGGACCTTTGCTGAGTCCAGAGAATTTTGGAAAATTATTACCAAAGCATCCACAATCCCTACTGCCACTTCCCTCAAGACCCTAGGATGTAAGCCATCAGGTCCAGGGGATTTATCCGCCTTGAGTCCCATTAATTTACTGAGTACCAATTCCTTAGTGATTTTAATCGTATTTAGCTCCTCCACCCCCCCCCCAGAGCCCCCTGTTTGTCCAGTGTTGGGATATTCTTAGTGTCCTCTACCGTAAAGACAGAAACAAAATATTTGTTCAGCATTTTTGCCATCTCCATGTTTCCCACCATTAATTTCCCGGTCTCATCCTCTAAGGGACCTATGTTTGCCTTAGCCACCCTTTTACTTTTTATATAACTGTAGAAACTCTTGCTATCTGTTTTTATATTTTTTGCTAATTTATTTTCATAATCTATCTTCCCTTTCTTAATCAATCCTTTAGTTACTTTTTGCTGTCTTTTGAAGACTTCCCAATCTTCTATCCTCTCACTAAGTTTGGCTACCTTGTTTTTAGTCGGATACTATCCTTCATTTCTTTACTTAGCCACGGATGGCTGTCATTTCTTTTACACCCTTTTTTCCTCAGTGGAATATATC
Source organism: Heptranchias perlo (assembly GCF_035084215.1). Lineage (NCBI taxonomy): Eukaryota > Metazoa > Chordata > Chondrichthyes > Hexanchiformes > Hexanchidae > Heptranchias > Heptranchias perlo. Next base: position 110,352,424 of record NC_090327.1, read on the forward strand.
TTTTTTGAAAGTTGTAAAATAACTCCTTAAATGAACACCACTGCTCATGTACCGTCTTACCCTTTAATCTATTTTCCCAGTCCACTTTAATCAATTCCGCCCTCATACCATCATAGTCTCCTTTATTCAAGCTCAGTACGCTTGTTTGAGAACCAACCTTCTCACCCTCTAATTGGATATGGAATGTAACCATGTTATGGTCACTCATTCCAAGGGGATCCTTCAAAAGGGAACTGGATAAGTATTTGAAAGGAAAAAATTTGCAGGGTTACGGGGTTAGGACGGGGGAGTGGGACTGGCTGGATTGCTCTTGCATAGAGCCAGTGCGGTCTCGATGGGCCGAATGGCCTCCTTCCGTGCTGTAAGCTTTCTCTGATTCTATGATGCTAATGGGGGCTTTCTAACTAAAATACTATAGTTATCTTCGTTCTGGCTTTACGAGTTTCAATCTCCTTTACAGAACTGAAATCGTGCAGGTAACCATCCCTCACAGATCAGGAAAAGTGAAGTGTCCGTATTTCACATGGGTAACGAACCTCTACATAATGAGTTGATAGAAATGTGAGCCTTTTATGTAGCAAATCTGAATGTTACAGAACCAACAGCCACTACAACAATGAAAGCAGTTGTGTAAGACTCATTTTTTTTACATTGAGCATGATAAGCTAGATTGGACAGGAATCTACTGAGGTACCAGGGGGAAAGTCAGTAAAACCAAAGCTACCAGCACCAATCTGGAAAGCAGACATCTGCTTCTCGCCCACGTGATGCTGCACACCTCATTTTAAACTGTAACCTTCAGTAACTTTTCTTGATTTATGGAATATTAAGAACTGTTTATTCAAATCCCAAAGATGCAATTTAAAATTCAAAAGCATGTTATTACAAAATACACATGGATCGGTCTGAATTTGAAGGTGTACTAAAAAAATTTAATTCCCAAACAAGTAGCATCATGGAAAAGATTACAGAGAGATTATTGTAGCTGTTGATGCAAGCAAATGGAATGAAAAAAATCAACAAATGCATTCTTGTTCTAGAAATTCCAGGTATGGTAAGAAATATGAATTTTGATAGGAATTACCATGGGCTTGATTTTTGGACGTCCAAGCCGGCGGGTTCGTGGCGGGGGGGCTCCAAAAATCGGGGATTCCCGGGGCGGGTCCAGAGCCCAGCTCCAACCCGCCCACTTCCGCACAGCCCCCACATGCAGGACTCCCGCCGGCAATTAAAGCCGGTGGGATCCCACTTAAGGCAATTAATGTGATAGTTCAGGTCGTTAGCAGACCTGATTTGTAGGATATTTTCGGAGGGGTGGGATTTTCAACTCAACTGAGCGTGTTTCCCATACTGGGGGAACACTCCCAGTTGAAATGGACGTGTTGCAGCCACCAGCCTGCGGCAGCTGCAAAGGTCCATTTGACAGTTGGGTGGGGGAGAGACCCTCACTCATTGCAGGAGGCCACTCTGTCACTTTGGACAAAGTTTGGCCTTCACCACCCTCCTCCTAACAATAAAATTCACCAACTTGGAACCTCAACCCCAGTGTGCAGACACATTTACCTACCTTGTGGACCCCCTCAAACATACATCTTCCGGATGGGGACCGCCATAGCTGCAGTCATGACCTCCTCGGAGGACAAACAGCATCACCAGCCTCGCCGGCCACGCCGTCCACCTCTGACACATGGAGCTGCACAACAGTGCTGTGACACATCCACCTGCACAGCAGGAGGGAGGGCAACCGCAGAGAGAGATGCGTCGCAGAGGGCACTAGCCTTGCCACAGGGTCTACAGACTGAGGCTCAGTTTCCTGGTCCTCTCTGAGCAGCAGTGCACACGGAGGCTCAGAGTCACTTGACATGTAGTCGTGGACATCTGCAGCCTCCATCATGCCGAGCCGCTCCCGGCTGGCCCGAGCACCATCTTCTTACCTGTCGCTGTCAAAGTCACCACTGCCCTCAACAACTTCTCCTCCGCATCCTTCCAGAGTGCCACCGGGGACATCACCGACGTCTCTCAGTCGCCTGCACAAAAGAGCCCTGCAAATACACCTACACCTTCTCTGCAGTGACACAATGGGTGGCATCGTTTGTGGGTCTTCATGGTGATCCTCAGGAAAGGGCATTATTGCACAAACCAGAAAAGATTTGCAAAGACATGGCAGTAGTGGTGCCAATATAATATGTAATGTGAGTTGATCAGAAATTAAATACAAGTAAAAACCATGACAAACCCTCAAACACACTTGTGCATCCCCTTCATGCTCATGACACGTTTGCCTTACGCTTCCTACTGCACATATGTGATGCATGCCCTGTGGCTGCAGCACAGGTAGTGGCAGGTTGGGTGAGGCTGACCATGAAAGAGATGCATGAGTGGGTGAGTATGAGACAGAGCCATGAGATTGTATGAGGATTGGGTTGAGTGGTAGTGGTGGGATGAGTACTGGCGAGGTGAGTAAGTGCAGGTAAGATGAGGATGAGCTTTGAGTGGATGTGAGGAGTGATGTAATAGAGTAGTGTTGGCAGTGCAGAAGGAGATGTGGGGTGGGGCGGTGATGTGGCAGACGGAGTCTAGGGGAATGAGTAAGTGTACTCACTCCGGCTGAGCTACTTAGGTCATTGAAGCGCCTCCTGCACTGTATGCAGGTGCGTGATATGTTGGTGGTGCAGGTGACCTCCTCTGCCACCTTGAGCCAGGCCTTCATGGTGGCAGAGGCAGGCCACTTCCTCCCGTCCGCCAGAGGGAAGATCTCTGTCCTCCCCCTCCTCCTCACCCCATCCAGTAAGACCTGGAGTGAGGCATCATTAAACCTGGGAGCAGCCTGGGCTGCTCCATGCTGTAATTTTGTCTCCTTTCTGCAGCATCAGTCAGTGGAGGACTGCCCCTTTAAATAGGGCTCCTCCAGCTGACAGCCTATGATGTGGGTGCGCAGTCCGCCCACTGCGCAGCTTTCCAGCGCGAAACCCAGAAGCCAAGGTAAGTGGCTTAAATTAGCCTGCGATTGCGTGCGGAGCACCCCGAATTCACTGGGCGCGTTACTCACGCGCCCAGTCGACCCCCCCCCGCTGTCAACCCGCCTCCCTCCTAATATCGAGCCCCATGTGTTTTGAAGTTTATGAATGTTTAATTTCCGTGTGTTTCTTAAACATTTATTACTATAGCCCTGGCTCTTTTAGTAGTATAAAGAAGGGTCATGTAAATATAAAAAGGTGTCTGAAGTAAAATCTGAAGTAAAACATTAAACTTAATTCTGTAAAAAAAATTAAAAAGAATAATGTTTATAAATGCAATATCTTGTCTTGTATATTTTTTTGCCCATCTTACCTTTACTTTTCACCCCAGCAATTTTGTTCACGAATTATGTAACCAGCTCCTGCCAAAAGGGTTGACATAGACTTCAAAACAGTTACCGCCAATGCCTCTCTGGTATTCAATAGCAAGAGGTGTGAATCAGCTGGAATAACTGGTGTGTATCAGCTTTTCCTTTGCTCTTTGATGGATTGTGGAGTAATGGTTCCGTCTGGCAACCTAGCTGAGAGTTGTTGGATCTCCTCAAATCAAGTTAAATAAGTCAGGTTGATTGAGAATCCTGGGACTGAACCTCAATACAGATTGTGTGCTTTTATTGTTTCAGAATAAAACAGCAGCGCTGAATGTTTAAACCTTGGTAAGAATGAACAGTGACGCAGAATTCTGAATCCAAGTCAGGCTGAACTGAGCCAAAATTAACACTTTTGGAAAAAAATCTATTTATTTCCACTTTGAATTTGGAATAGGCTAATCTTTTAAGAAATAGTGCTACCAGTATGCATAAAAACAACTTGCACTTTTAATCCCTTTTACACCTGTACTATGTTATTCTCTAGTTTGTCAAATATGTTTTCTTCCACCTATCTGGTGTCAACAGAGAATGACTAAAGAAAAGCATTGAGTTGATAAGTGGTTAAAGTGGTATTGAGCTAGCTTTGATGTTGTAACTGTACTGTAAATAACAGGCAATTCCTCAGCCTGTTTTGGCAATTGATAAACACCTCACACTCATTGTGTTAGTGATGTGGAGATGCCGGTGATGGACTGGGGTTGACAATTGTAAACAATTTTACAACACCAAGTTATAGTCCAACAATTTCATTTTTAATCCCACAAGCTTTCGGGGGCTTCCCCCTTCCTCAGGTAGTGTGGAACCTTTCCACACCACCTGAGGAAGGGGGTAGCCTCCGAAAGCTTGTGGGATTAAAAATAAAATTGTTGGACTATAACTTGGTGTTGTAAAATTGTTTACAATCATTGTGTTAGGAAATCTCTTCTTCCTTCTGGCTGTGAACACAGGGTGATAATGAAATCAAGACAGACACACAGCAGGCAGCCAAATCAAAGAGAAAGCTGTGACGGTAAGCTTTGGCCAAGCTGAAAAGTTTATCAGGAAGGAAAGTAAGTAAAAGTTATTTGTTTAACGCATCCCACTGATATGGGGAAGCATAGCATGTTCATTATTTTGTATTATTATATGAAGACAAGTTGTACTGATTAGATTAAGTGAATCTGATCATAACTGTTCCTATGTTTATTTACACACTGTGAAATATAGAAGCTTAACAATTTGTATCTGACGTTGTCTTACCAAGAGTTTTCGCATTCTGACTTTCAAAGTATTGCAGAAGTATGCTTGTAAAAAACATAAGTATCCAGTACAATTGTTACACCTGGGTCATGCTATCGCATAGTTAGATATTGCTTAATACAGGCACATCCTTAAAGGTAAGGTGCTCAGACCGCTTATAGGAGTGAATAGCCCCATTGTCCTTGAGAGAATATCTAAGGCAAGACCGTAAACTTGTAACTAACATCCAAGAAAAAGTTTATGCTTTGGTTATACTTCAGGGTGAAGTCTATTACCTTTATTGCTAGAATGTGATTTGAAAAGCACCAGGTATGTTAGAAGTCTCAATCTCAGGTCAGACATGTGAATGCCAACAAAATGTTTTGTGGCAAATGCATTATGGATGCATTTATACTTCACCAAGAGGACTGATGGAACCAGTCCTGAGTTCGCATTGGGTTTGAAGAACCAATTTACCCTGGCTCTTCCAAACTCAACCCCTGAAATTCCACAAGGATTCTACCAGTATCCTGCCATAATTCCAGTGGGAGCCTGAAGGAACCCCTGGCCATTTACACTGTTTCCCTGGATTCCGCTGGTCTCCTGACAGAGTCTGGTAGAACCACTGGTCAAATTTTAAGGCCCCGATCTTTATCTCCTGGTGTTGAAATCAGTTTCAATCCTTTTGACTTTCTGACATTGTGACTTCATAATGTTTCTTGTAGCTGATTGTTTAAGTACATGGAAACAAATTGATTTGTCATTACTCCAAATTGAAAATCAGTTTGACAATTCATTAGTAAATCCTTTGTTCCACATTTTCAATGGGAAACACTAACACCATTTATTATTCTGCACTTTTGACTTGAACTGCATAAGACTCATTTACATAGCAATCTTGGATCTACAGTTTGGATGTGAAACCACTTCCACTGCTCCAGTGCATCCATAGTGAGATCACTTGGTTAAATCTCTACATACAAGCTTCAATGTTGCTGGGAATGAGAAACTGCTTTGTGTGATGTTAAATTTGGTTTATAAAAGCACCCTAAAAGTAAAATAACATAAGTCAGCATCTTCAGAAGAGGAGGGGAAAAAGGGGAGAAAATTGAAGAAAAGAATTTATTTGTTATACTATTACAGCATCAAACTATTGAAGAACAAAACTTCTAGTACTTATACAGCCAAAGTTTGAGGAAATTTTCTTTAACCCGCTGAATAAATTTGTGTTAAATTCATGAAAGGTATGTTAGAATGTTGCCATTAATGGGTAGAATTACACAGGATTATAACTAACTGCAGAAAATGGAAATAGGAAAAACCTTACACTAGGACTGTAGCAAGAAATGGATTAAGTGCTAAGAAAAAAATGCAAAGAAAAGAAAGACGCTTTTATACAGCACCTCAGGACGTCACAAAGCACTTTACAGCCAATGAAGTACTTTTGAAGTGTAGTCACTGTTGTAATGTAGGAATTGCATTACTGTAATGTAATGCTGGAAATCTGAAACAAAAGCAGAAAATGCTAGAAATACTCAGAAGTTCAGTCAGTATATATAAAGAGAAAAGACAGTTTCAGATGTAATTCTTCATCAGAAAGCTGAAACATTAGCCAGGCCTTTAGTAGGGTTGGCAAAAAGAGGGTGGGACTGAAACACAGGGCTCGATTTTAGGGTCGGGTTTCCGGCGGGTTACCAGCGGGGTGGTCCCGAAAATCCCGATCTCCGGTCACGTGACCGGATCGCGACGAAATCCCGGCCACTTCCGGGTACCGCGCTGACGTGCGGGGCTGCGCGCGCAAGCCCCGCTGGTGGGAATCCCGCAGGCAATTAAAGCCAGCGGGGTTCCACTTGAGAGTACTTAACTTGCTCGTTGTGGTCAGTTAATGAGCTGAAGCAGCTGTCAAAAGAGGAAGTGTGGGATTTTAGGTTCAAGGCAGTGAGTTTCACACACTGGGGGAAACAGTCTCTCTCCAACCAGGCGTGTTGCAGCCAGCAGCCTGTGGCAGGTGCCAAGGTGCGCTCCACGGGGGAGAGCCCTCACCCACGCAGGAGGCCACCACGTCACATAGGGCAACCCCTGCCCTCCACCACCCCCCGCCAAGCCAGAGGACAGACCGACACGAAACCGCAGCCCCAGTCCGAGGAACCACACACCTACCCTGCACAACCCCTCAGACCAACACCTGCCAGTTGGGTGGTGTGTGGAGACCCTCGGAGGACGAAGAGCATGACCAGCACCAGCAGCCTCGCAGTCCACGCCGTCCGCCGCAGAGACGTGGATCCCCCCAACACGGTGTTGTTGCACGCCCACCTGCACAGCAGGAGGGAGGGCTACCGCAGAGAGAGACGTGTCGCAGAGGGCACTACCCTCGCTACAGGGTCCACAGACCGAGGCGCAGCTCCCCGGACCTCTCCGAGCAGCAGTGCACAGGGAGGCGCAGATTCGCTCGATATGTAGTCGTGGAGATCTGCAGCCTCTTTCATGCCGAGCTGCTCCTGGCTGGCCCCAGCACCAACTGCTTACCTGTCGCTGGCAAAGTCACCACTGCCCTCCACACCTTCTCCTCCGCATCCTTCCAGGGGGCAGCCGGCTACACCGCCGATGTCTCTCAGTCGTCTGCGCGGACGAGCCCTGCAAATACACCTGCACCTACTCTGCAGTAACACGATGGGTGGCATCAGTGGTGGGTCCTCATAGTGATACCCAGGAGCGGGCATTATTGGACTCAACGGACAGGATTCGCGGAGACATGGCAGTGGTGGTGTCAATATAATGTGTGCTGTTTGTTGCTCTGAAATTCAATATGGGTAACACCCATGACAAACCCTCAGACACCCTTGTGCACCCCCTTCATGCTGACGAGACGTTTGCCTTACGCTGCCTACTGCACATATGTGATGCATGCCCTGTGGCTGCAGCACAGGTGGTGGCAGGTTGAGTGAGGCTGGCCGTGAGGGAGATGCACGAGAGGGTGAGTATGGGATGGAGCAATGAGATTGTATGAGGAGTGGGTTGCGTGTTAGTAGCAGGGTGAGTACTGGCGAGGTGAGTAGGTGGAGGTAAGATGAGGACGGGGTGTGAGTGGGTATGAAGGGTGATGTGACAGAATAGTGTTGGCGGTGCCGAAGGAGATTTGGGGTGGGGACAGTGTTGTGGCAGACGGAGTGTAGGGGAAAGACTTCGTGTTCTCACTGTGGCGGACCTACTGCGGTCATTGCAGCGCCTCCTGCACTGTATGCAGGTGGGCGATATGTTGGTGGCGCAGGTGACCCCCTCTGCCACCTCGAGCCAGGCCTTCGTGGTGGCAGAGGCAGGCCGCTTCCTCCCGCCCGCCGGGGGGAAGATCTGTGTCCTCCCCCTCCTCCTCACCCCATCTGATGATAGCTGGGGTGAGGCATCATTAAACTGGGAGCAGCCTTCCCCCTGGGCTGCTCCATGCTGCAATTTGTCCCATTGGTTGCAGCATCTGTCAGTGGAGGACTGCCCCTTTAACTAGAGAGCCTCCAGCTGACAGATCGTACTGCGCATGCGCAGCCCGACCGACGTGCAGGCCAGCGCCGTGGACCCCGGAGGAGCAGGTAATTGATTCCTATTAGTGTGTTGCCTGCTACGATCGCGTGGGCAACCCACTAATTTCGCCGTCCGCGTTTTCGACGCTCCCGGAGGACCACCCGCTGGGAACCCGCAGGCCTGCTAAATTCGAGCCCACAGAGTTAATTGTTAAACCAGCAAACTGCTTAACAGAAAAGCAAATAACAGTTAGACAATATAAAAGATCATCTTGGTGAGGCACTGGAAAGAAATTGAAAGAATAAAACAACCAAAATGTTGGTTCATCTTCTGGTTTTCCATTCCAACAAAGGGTTACATCCAAAACGTTAACTTAGCTTTTCTCTTTAGTGACGCTGTCATGTATTTTCAGCATTTTCTGTTTTTTGCTTCATATTTCCAGCGTGTTTGTTTTTTTGTTTATTATTGAAACCAATTACCTGCTCTTCAGCTTCCTGTAGGTTTTTAGGTGCTTCTGCATATATTCTTATAATGAAGAGTAGGTGATGGGTAATAAGAGACACATCTACAAACCCGGGCCTCCTGTAGCCTTCTAGTGGATTGAATAAAAAGAAATAAGCATTCCCCAGAATTCACTGTATCTTTGAGGGAAGCAAGGTTATGTTTGGTCAGGGTAGGAGGAATCTCTACAGGAGGTCAAGGCTAGCTAGGACACATTGGGCTAGAAATTACTGTTGGTGCTCACAGTGGACAAATGCTTAAAATATTTGCATACCATTTTGTTGATCACTATTTTAGTGATCATTTAAAACAAATGAATTAATATTTACATTAAATTAGTGGAGAAAGAAATATCATACAGATGTGTTGAACATAATATCTGCAAAAGCAGTTTCAAGAAAATAATGAGACTAAAGATAGACAAATCTCCATGACCTGATGGTTTCCATCCCAGGGTATTAAAAGAAGTAGGTGAGGAAATTGTACATGCTCTAGTCATGATCTTCCAAAACTCCATTGTTCCCCTGGATTGGAAAATTGCTAAAAGGGTTAAATTATGAGGACAGGTTGCATAGACTAGGCTTGTATTCCTTGAGTATAGAAGATTAAAGGGTGATCTAATTAAGGTGTTTAAGATGATTAAAGGAGTTGATAGGGTAGACAGAGAGAAACTATTTTCTTTGTGGGGGAGTCCAGAACAAGGGGGCATAACATTAAAATCAGAGCTAGGCTGTTCAGGAGTGATGTCAGGAAGCATTTCTTCATACAAAGGTTAATAGAAATCTGGAACTCTCTCCCCCAAAAAGCTGTTGAGGCTGGGTCAATTGAAAATTTCAAAACTGAGATTAATAGATTTTTGTTAGGTGCCACTATTAAGTGATATGGAACCAACGCGGTAAATGGGGTTAAGATACAGATCAGCCATGATCTAATTTAATGGCGGAACAGGCTCAAGGGGCTGAATGTCCTACTCCTGTTCCGATGTTCCTATGTTCCCAATGCTATTGTTCTCAAAACTCAGGAAGATGCAGAAGGAGATAGAAAACTTGGGTTTGGAACAAACCTGTACAAAGATTGCCAAAATGGCATTATTTTAGTCAAAACATTGTTGCATTATAATTCTAAATAACCAGAAGTGTTCTTAGATTAATTGTAATGATGCTGCCATTGTTCATTTGCTGTGCTCTCTTTCCATGTATTGCTCATAAAACAATTAGCAAATATGTTACTAAACATATGCCAGATCATCTGCTTAGCTGAACATTAAATCAAATTATTTTAACAGGGAAGGTTTTAAGTACGGTGAGATGTAGAAGGAAACAGGCTATCTACATGAAGAAAAACATATATGAAGCATCAAAGAAAGAAAGAAAGATGTGTATTTACATAGTTTAAAAAAGGCTGATAAAAAGGCTTAGTTTTGAAAAATAATTTCCTGGCCCAAAGTACTTCTTGCTAATACTTGTTTCAGCATAATTATAGAGAGTGAATATGCTGATGGTGGTAATAAAATATCAGTCTTAATCATCCGTTCTGCAGCAAATTATAATCAGGAAAGTAATTCTGGACTTGAATCAGAGTACTTTTAATTAGTAGCACTGCATGGCACTGTAATAAACAAGATGCCCTCTTAGATCCCAGGAAATAAACTTACACTACTGCAGTTAGCCATGAGTTTAATTAATTACCTTGCTTAATGATGTGATGGAAATTATTAACAAGTTTAACTCTGCACAGTGTCTTGGAAAAAGCTAGCTTAGAACCTTAGGCCTTGAAATTATGTTGTGTTATTAACAGACCAACACTAATTAAATTCCTCCATCTGCTGTTTTAACAGAAAGGGCCAGATTTTGCTGTGAGCGGCGAATGAACGGCACCAGCTGTTCGTTAGACTTGCACTTGCCCATTGGCTTACCATGGGGTTTTGCACGGCAAGTTGCTGTCAGCAGGAGATCCAAACAGTGCAGCGCCCTCTACAGGGCATCTGCGACCTTTGTGAACAGGGCAAGAAACTGGGTATCTCCTTAACCAATCCGATTGAAAAATCGTTAATAAGCAGTTCAGAGTCTGAACCAGGAAGAGTAAGTTAGAATAGTGAATTCAATGTCAAATCAGGTACAGAAAGTGAAATGAAAAGAGGGAAAGAAAGATTGGATTAAGAGAGAGAGAAAAAAGGGACAGAAAGCAAAAGTAAAAAAAAAGATTTTTTTAAAAGAATCTCCAACAACAATTAAAAGCTGAAGGAATGAGACTCCATGCTTGTAAAAGTTAATTTTCAGTGCCAGAGAGATTGTTTGGCAGTAATTAAGACTTATCACATTGTTAAAAGGGTGCTTAAACTGGAATGGATAAGCCCTAACTTTTTGTGGTGCGATTAGTCTGTATCTACAACGTCAGTACAGAAACTTCACGCCGTTCAATACATTTGCATGGGGAGCCAGACGGCGAGATGCTGTTTTCACGTGGCTTACAGAGGAGCGGCGCATCTTGGACAGCAACTTCTGGATTTTCATCTCCAACAACAATTAAAAGCTGAAGGAATGAGACTCCATGCTTGTAAAAGTTAATTTTCAGTGCCAGAGAGATTGTTTGGCAGTAATTAAGACTTATCACATTGTTAAAAGGGTGCTTAAACTGGAATGGATAAGCCCTAACTTTTTGTGGTGCGATTAGTCTGTATCTACAACGTCAGTACAGAAACTTCACGCCGTTCAATACATTTGCATGGGGAGCCAGACGGCGAGATGCTGTTTTCACGTGGCTTACAGAGGAGCGGCGCATCTTGGACAGCAACTTCTGGATTTTCACATTTAACAACATATCTCTGCTCGTCTGAAGTTACTGTGCGATTTGCGCATAAATAATGGTGAGCGCTGTTAGTCTCATTTTTATTTTAACAGCAAAATCTGGGCCAAAGTGTTAATCCATATTTTAAATGGATTAGCACGTTCATTAAATTAATGGTCAATGGAATTTCATATGAACATGCTAAGATATTCATCATAAGGTCAGATTGCACAACGTTCAGTTCCATTCACAACCCCTCAGATAATGAAGCAGTCTGTGCCTACGTGCAGCAAGACCTGGACAACATCCAGGCTTGAGCTGATAAGTGGCAATTAACATTCGCGCCACACAATTGCCAGGCAATGACCATCTCCAACAAGAGAGAGTCTAACCACCTCTCCTTGACGTTCAACGGCTTTGCCATTACTGAATCCCCCACCATCAACATCCTAGGTGTCACCATTGACGAGAAACTTAACTGGACCAGCCACATATATACTGTGGCTGCAAGAGCAGATCAGAGGCTGGGTATTCTGTCACGAGTGACTCACCTCTTGACTCCCCAAAGCCTTTCCACCATCTACAAGGCAGGAGTGTGATGGAATATTCTCCACTTGCCTGGATGAGTGCAGCTCCAACAACACTCAAGAAGCTCGACACCAACCAGGACAAAGCAGCCCGCTTGATTGGCACCCCATCCACCACCTTAAACATTCACTCCCTCCAAATCTTGGCTACAGTGTGTACCATCTACAGGATGCACTACAGCAACTCGCCAAGGCTTCTTCAACAGCACCTCCCAAACCCGCGACCTCTACCACCTAGAAGGACAAGGACAGCAGGCGCCTGGGAACAACACCACCTGCACGTTCCCCTCTAAGTCACACACCATCCTGACTTGGAAATATATCGCCATTCCTTCATCATCGTTGGGTCACAATCCTGGAACTCCCTTCCTAACAGCACTGTGGGAGAACCTTCACCACACGGGCTGCAGCGGTTCAAGAAAGCGGCTCACCACCACCTTCTCAAGGGCAATTAGGGATGGGCAATAAATGCCCACATCCGATGAATGAATAAAAAAAATGTCCTTGTGCACTACTAAATACCCTCAATTACATGTTCCTTACTGAGATATTTTTCATTCATTTTATGTGTCGTTCTACTGAAAAGTGTGAATTGTGCATCAGGTTTCACAAGTTTTTCAAGTCCTGAGTTATTCTTTAAGTTTCTCTCGCTCAAATATCCATTGCTGCTGTTTACATTTAGGCATGGGAACCTAGATTTTCCGATCAGATCCACCCAACGTAAGCCTGTAAATAGAAAGATCCAGGCTAATGTTATTGTATTGATATTGTCCCAGTGAGCTGTAACCAGCTTTATTTTTGTACTTTGTAACATACCACAATGAGCCTTTAAAGTGTAAGACTTGTACTTTGATTTATGTGGTAGTATGATAAAAAGACTTGATACACATGTACCACTTTCCAACTTTGCACACTAGGATTATTCATTTTTAAAGATACAAAGAGCATTTAGTTGTGATAGAGGTCAATTACATTGATTTGCTAGACTTGACCTTGCTTTAGGATAACCTCTGTCCACCATGATACTAATGATTAATTGCCTCTCTGAGGCACTGAAAGATATCCACTTCTGCTTAGCGTAAGATAAGGCTTCGCATTTGGAGGGAATTTCAAGGTTGTGTTTAAAGGCTGCAGTGTAAAATAGATGTAGTGTATATAAGATAGAGATAAGCAAAAAAAAATCCTGTGAAATTGTAAAAGTGCATACTTTGTGAAAGATGCAGGTGAACGTATAGAAATTGAGATTAAAAAGGGAAGTTATAGTAGTATAGCATTTCAGGAAAGGATTTCTTGTAAAGCCTTAGACATGAATCCCTGCCTGTTATACTTGAACACTAACTGCCAACAGCAAAAGTTTGTAATCAGGCTCACTCTATCACCGGTGATTACAAAAGATAATTTTATTACATATTTCTTTGAAATTCCATGGATTGAGGTTGGTATTATTCAAATTATCTCCTGGTATGATTAATAAGTTTGTCTCTCATATGTTAGGATGGGAACAGATAATTAATATTTTACTAACAATACGGGGGGAATTTTATCTCCCCACGACGGGTGGGAGAGGGTCGGGGTAGGGGGTTAAATTGGTAACAATGTGAAGCCCGCCCCCAACCCACCATAAATGCGCCAACTTCCGGTTTAACCTCGATGGGTCCGAGTAACCCTGGAGAGGCGGGACCGTAATTATAATATTTAAATGAGGCTCCTTTCTGGTGATTTTGGCAATGATTTGAAATTAACGCCTCCTGCACGGGTTTCCTGGGAAACTCGGCAGTGAAACGGAGAAGAGATTGAACGGCACTTCATGGGGATGGTCAAAGGTCAGGAGTCCCGAAATGAATAAAGGCTCAGTGCTCGCAACTGCTTTCTCAGTTCCCTCTGGGAAATGGTTTGGTGAGCGTTTTTGCTTTGAAAGACTTATTTGGATAGTTTGGAGGTGTTCACACAGAGAACATCAGGATGAGTGGCGTCATGGCTGCTTTTGAGTGGACTTCAGATGAGGAAGACAATCAGCATCATCAGCAGCAAGGGCATGTTGTGAGGGAGCTACAGGTGGATAACAGAGAGGGAGCAACAGAGGGGTCGAGTTTGTAGGAGACACTATCCATCTAACAGGGTCTACAGACAGAGGCTCAGCTTCCTTGAACCCTCGGAAGAGCAGTGCTTCCGAAGGCTGAGATTGTCACGTCAGGTGGCCACAGACATCTGCAGCCTCCGAGAAGAAAACTGGCTAACTGCTGGACCTGGCGGCCATGCATTACCAGGGCTGTGAAAGTTACCACCATCTTCAATTATTTTGCCTCTGGTTCCTTCCAGGACGCTAACGGAGACATATCGAGGGTCTCACAGTCGGCTGTATAGAAATGCATAAGGCAGGTGACTGATGGATTGTTTGCCAGGGCTGGGAGGTATGTAAACTTCCCCTGTGATGACATTGGTCAGAATGAGCAGGCTTCGGATTTGTTTCTCTGGCTGGCTTCCCACAGGTACAGGATGCCATCGACTGCACAAACGTGGCAATCCGAGCATCACCAGAGCAACCAGGAGCATTTGTCAACTGGTGTGAAACCACAAGAACAGGTTCATGCAGGTCTGCACCAGATTTCCTGGGAGCTGCCATGATCCTTTCATACTGCGGCAGTCCAACATCCCCGACCTGTTTGTACCTGGAACCAGCCTTAAAGGGTGATTTCTAGGCGACAAAGGATACTCCCTTCAAACCTGGCTGATGACAACTCTGAAGAACCCCAGTGACGAACGCCAGGAGCATTACAATGCGAGCGATATGATAACCAGATGTGTCATCGAGCAAGCCATAGGCATACTGAAAATGCGCTGCGGGTGCCTGAACAGGTCAGAAGGCGCCCTTCAGTACTCGCCAGAGTGGGTCTCTCGGATAATCGTAGTGTGCTGCGCTCTGCACAACATAGCGCAGGAGCAAGGATTAGAGGTGGAGGAGGAACAAGTTGCCCAGCACTCTTTATCTGATGAGGATTCCAATGGAGAGGAGGACGAAGAGGAGGAAGAGGAGGAAGGGGAAGATAGGGACCCCAACCCCAGACCAGCCACTCACATTGCTGCTCGGAATGCCGGGGATGCCCTAACAGTTTGAAGGTTCAGTTTGTCATTCACACTGGAGCAAAGAAACTATCATATCCTCCGCTCCCTCCCCCACCCCCACCCCCACCCCCACTCCCACCCTCACTGACACAATGCTGTCCTGTAACCAACCATTCACCCATTGCATATGCACCAGTTGGTCTCAGTCAATTTATGTCCTCACATTCATCGCAAAGGAACTGAAAACCCAAGTTGGCACTTGGCAGACAAGGATGGGAAACACGGGGAAGTGGTGCAAAGTAATAAATTTTATGTGAATAAATAAATAAATGAAACTTAATAACACAACATTTTCAGAAACACCCATGTGCATATCCTCAGTGAACTATAAAGCTTTGATTTTCTCTTTCCCTACTACTCTTACATGGTGCATCCCCTGTGGCTTCGCAGAGCTAGTGACAGGCTGCTCTGATCCCTGCTCTGACTTCGGAGATGCTCATTGTCAATGACCTCTGGGTGTTGGAGCCCATGAGGGCCCCGTCAATGGCCGACTCGGCCATCGGGAGAGGAGGCAGCATGTTGGGTACTGGTTGAGGGGGGGCCAACGGGTGAGAAGTGGGAACTCTTTGTGTGGAGTTTACATTTCCATGTCCCTTTTCGCCATCATCCCTCACTTGGAGGGAGTGCGGGAGAGCAGCTTGGTGCAGATCAGTGACAACTTGTAAGGCCACAGCTAAGGTATCTGTCATCCTGTTTAAGGTGGCAGACATGTTGGCATTCATAGTTTGCATAGCCTTGGTCAGGGCCTGCAGGGACTGATTAGAGGGCCGCAATTGAAGTTCCACAGAGGAGGCCGCTCTCTCCATGGAAGACACCCTCGCAATGGCCTGCGACATCAATCCACAAATATTTGAGCTGGACTCCTTCATCCTCTGTGCTATTATGGACAGTGTGCCTGGCAGGGCTGCCAATACCTCGCACATTTGCTGCTGACCCTCTATCATTCTCCTTTTCATTGATGGCCCCCTGGGTTCAGCATCTCTGTCCGGCTGAGCAGAGCTTGGGGAGGTCTGCACTTTCGGACACAGACTCTCCACAGCTGACCCTGCCACACTCTCTGCTCATGATCACTTGTGATCTGTGATTCACCAGGTGAGATCCCACCTAACTCTCTAACAGGACCCACCGAAGTGCTCGTATCTGCGCTGGTGCCTGGGTCGCATGTATCCTGTGACAATGCACCCTCAGAAGGAATCAGCTCATCTCAGGAAACATCATCTGGAAGGCCATGGGCTGTTGTTCTTCGCATGAGGCCCTGGAGGAGAGAAGAGACGGATATGATTTAGTAATGGGAGTTTAAAAATGTTGAAATTCAGCATGATTAAGATGATCATATTTTACTCGGTGCTGAAATCAAGTCAACATGAGATGTGGGTCGGAGATATTTAATGCTATCACCTGGCAGCTGCAAAGTCCAAGTCTCTCCATCTCTGTTGGTCAGGGGTGCTGATATGCCACTAATCTCCATGGCCTCTTCTTCTGCAGATGTCAACTGCGCAATCAGTGGTGGCCCACCTCCAGTCCTCTGCCTTGTATTTTGGGCTCTCTTCTCCTGCAAAGGGAAGCGACAGACCTATGAGCATCTGTAAGACATGTTTTTATCCAATTGATGCAGTGCATTCGATGAGGGGGACTATCAGGCAAATGCATCACGAGTGTTACTGGCATCCATTTGAGGACGTGTGCTTAGAATTGGGTGAGCTGACTGACATGGGATCACATTGCATAAAGATTGGGGTAAGTGGTAGTGGTGGGTGGAGAAAGGGGAAAGTGAGGAAGTGCATAGAAAAGGAACGATAGATGCTGCTGAAACTTAAGTGGCTGTGAGGAGTGAAGAGATGGAGTATGCTTGACAAGACAGAATGAGGTGGTGGGGGGGGGGGGGGGGCGGTTGCACTACAGAACGTAGGTGAATCTGCAACTGTGCTTTGACCTGGTTATGTCATTAAACCGCTTCCTGCACTGGATCCAGGTATGGAACACTATACTCCTGCTGCTGACCTCCTTAGCCACCTCTTTCCACACCTTCTTGGTCACAACAGCTGGTTTCTTCTTGGCATTGCTTGGAAAGTGTACCTCCTTCCTGGTCCTTACTGCACCCAGCAGTACATAAAGTGATCTCTCTTTAAAGTAGGATGCAGTCTTTGGCCACCCTGACTCCATATTTAAATTTTCCCCTCTCTCTTGAAATGCTCCCAAATCCTCCAAATTCCATCTTTGCATTGACCCCTTAAATAGCCGCGGAGAAATTGCGTCATTCAACTGCACATCACGTCCGCTCACTCTATTTTGGAGACACGAAAACCGGAAGTAAAATGATATTGTGGTATCTCTGTTGAAATCAGACATTCCCATACGTCCCCTGATCTTCCGCGTTTCACGCCCGCTATCGCCCCGTCCCCCCCACTCAGATCCCACCTCTGCGCTATTATCAGGCCCCACATCTCACAAATACAGTCAATGCCCACATAACCTATAAATACATACTAGGATCTAAGTGCAGCCAAATATATGAGCATATATATTCCACATAAGATTTCAATTCCTGACAATGTTAGTGATATAGAAACATCAGGCAACATTAGGCTGATTTTATGAATGCAATGTGCTCTCCCATTGATGACGCTGACCTACTGATCAGGGAAATCTTCTCCCGTGAGCAGAGCTTGGAGAGGACTGCACCCTTCGACATGGACACAAGTGACATGACCATTGCATTGTACTAATTATAATTATTTCTTGTCTCTTGTCCTCTATGCTGCTGTTTATCAAACTGAAAATGCTATTGGTCTTTTTAATGGCTTTATCTACTTGCATTTGCGGTTTCCAGGAATTATGGCCTAGAAATTCGATGGCACCACGCCCGTTTTGCGTCTGAAAATGCGGCAAGTGACAATGCTGTACTTGCAAGAAGCAACGCCTTCATCTCTTTCCCTGGGTGCATGTCACCAACTTGCATTCTCAGCTGTGGATGATGCCGAGACCATGAAACAGTATGTGAGAAAAAATAGCTTAAAGGGGAAAGTGAGGGAGTCTTACCCTTATTGGTCAAAGGTATTTGTCTTTTGTTAATAACTATTTTGAAAAATAGCCAATGACTAATCTTTGCACTGGCATGTAAGCATTCTCCATTAGTGTTACTTTGACATTATGATTGGCACCTAATACCTAATCCAACACAACAGAGAGGGTGCAGGATAGGGTGGGGTAGTGTTTGGGACAATGACTTGAGTTTTTCTGTTTTCTTTGCTCATGATATAAACTGTAATAACCTTAGTAACTATTGCTTTCATATTATAAGATGCAGACATAAGAGAAATTAACTATTTTAAAAAGCAGATGTTGGCTTCAGATTACATTTTACAAAATTTCCAAACATCTCACTCAAAAACCAACTACCTTGAAACCAGACTTGTGACAACCCAAACTAACGTGGATATAAATAATGAGTAGAGGGTCATCTTCTGTGTTCCCAATGCAGAGTGTGCCATCATCAAGTTTTCATCCATTAATTTTAATTGTCTGGTTTTTAAAATAGAAGTTCATTTTCCCACCTCTGGGTAAAATTTATAAAACATAGTATGGGAATCTGCAGTGATGAAATCTATAGTTCCAGGAATTGTAAACACCGACTTCTAAAGTTTTTTCTGATCTCCGAATATTCCATTTCTCAGTGTTTTTTAGCAAATCCAATTTTTTTTCCGGACTCCTCAGCCACTCACATAGGAGTTGCATAAAGGTGCATTTTAAGCAGATCCGATAAAACATTGGGTCCATTTTCAGGCCTTCTGAAAATAGGTTTGATTGTTCCTGACACATTCAGATTTAATCTTGTTAGAAGCAACCCAGGATTTTCCAAACAAAATATTAAAGTGATTCAAACTTGAGATATTGGACCAGATTTTGCTGTAGCAGGGCATCTAACGGCATCTGATAACAGTGCAGTGAGGCGAACAGGGCATCTGGGACCTGAGTGAACAGGGTATCTCCTTAATCAATGAGACTTAAGGATTGGGAAATAAACACAGGAAAGACTGAGAACTCAATGTCAAATCAGGTACAGAAAGAGAAATAAAGGAAGGGAAAGAAAAATTGGATTAAGAGAGAGAGAAAAAAAGAGACAGAAAGGAAAAGTAAGAAAAAAAAATGTAAAATTTAAAATTCAACATTTTTAAAATCTCCCCGAAAAATTCAGAACGTGAACGAATGAGACTCCACACTTGTAATAGTTAATTCTCGGTGTCAGAAAGATTGATTGGTGATGATTAACACTTATTATGTCATTAAAAGGGTACTTAGCCCTAAATGTCTGTGGTGGATTTAGTTTATATCTACCATGCAAATACAACAATATCATAACATACAGTGCATATCAATGGTGAGGCAGACAGCGTGATGCCATTTTCGCAAAGCAACTCGGACAGCAACTTTAGGATATTGACATTTAACCGCACATCTGCTCCTTGCCTGAAGTTGCTGTACCACTTATGCATAAATAACGGCGAGTGCCATTAGCCTCACCATTATTTTGACAGTAAATTCCGGCCCAATATTACCACAAAACATTCATTTTGGTTACACTTGCTCATTCTATGTTTACTTTTATGAAGCCAACAGAATTAATTTGTGTATGTTGAGTCACAGAGTTAAATAAAAACCTCCGTAGCAGTCAATTATTTCTTTGTACACTGATGTTTGCATTATAGAAACAAATGGAGATCATGCATTCATTCATTCTTTGAGGTAACAAGGCAAGTGCCCTTATTGCTAATTAAAAACTGTTAAACTTTTCGTTGGCTATAAAAAGGGTTACATCTGCAACAGGAACTAAACTTATGGCCTCAGTCAGATTGAGTGAGGGAAGTGTCCCTGGGCTAGGTAAAGAAATCAGCTATGACTCCCATTCTTGATCACGATCCTATAATTCCTGCTGGGAAGTGTGCAGCGGAAGGCCTGGCATTGCAGTGGTATCGGCCCCGAAATCTCCTCCCTCCAAATTGACCCTAGCACTATGTTTGTATGTCTCAGTCTCAGCTAAGGCCAACAAAACCTGCAGCCATTTCTGTCTTCAGGGCTCTTCTGCCCCTTGAAGTGCAGCAGCAGGTGTCATCTAGTGCTGCACTGGCATCACCACAGCAATAATCATCCAGTTTCCCTTACTTGCAGTGGTGGTCTCCCACTTGATGATGGGAATCCACCTGTGAGCACCCACCCTCCTTGCCCCCATCTCCACCCCCCCCTCCCCGTATACCTAAGTAACCCCAATCCAGGAAAATGGGTTGAGGTTGCATTGGTGTCGAAGGAGGTGGCAGATGTCCTGCCCCAAAGAGGGAAATCCCACCCAAGTCGTTTAAATTCTGAGCTTCAGTCTCTAAACTGAACTTGCATATTCTTCTCTGAGAAATCCCACTTTAATAATTCAGCTGTCCTCCTCCTGACATTGTGGTGTTAGGATGAATACTCTGAGCATACATTGCAGGAAGGCTTCCAGTCATGCAGTTTGAACATTTCCTCACTTAAATGTATAGCTTTCAGGGTTTGAGATATGGGGCTCAATTTTAAAAGCCAAGTCCTGGTGCGTTGGGGGCGGGGGGTGGGCAAAGAAAATCGGAGAAATCTGGAGCAGAAATGAATCCCGGCTCCAACCTGCCGACTTCCGCGTTTGACCCAGAGTCATCTGGGTGCGTGCGCCGTTCCCGAACCCTGAAGTCCCGTCGGCAATTAAAGCCATTGGGACGATATTTAAAGCAGCAAATGTACCTCACTGAGCTACTGAGGGTGGTTTATTTTTTGCCTTTTGGGCAGTTAAAACGATTTTGAACTTAAGTGGGCGGCTTTCCCACGGCTTCCGTTTCATGCCTGGTGTAATCAGGCGGGAAGGGCCGGATCAGTGAAAAATAGGCTAAATAAATTAAATAAAATTACATTTCATATTGTAAAAAAATAAATAAACATACATTTCAAAGATGTCACCTGCACCCCCCTCCGATGTCCAATGTCACTCGCACCCCCCTCCGATGTCCAATGTTACTTGCACCCCCCCCCGCAATGTCCGATGTCTCCTCCCCCCCGATCTTTGTCTCCCCCCAATCTCTCTCCCAACGGCCGATGGCATTTCTCTCTCTCTCTTTCTCCTCCCTCGAATGTGCAGCTCCTGTCAATCAGGCTGGCTGCCAGGCGCCAAACCCGGAAGAGGCTTTAATTGGCTTCACCTACTTCTCTTCGGGTTTGGCGCCCGTAAATCACCCACCCCCACTCTTCCCGCCAGCCTTTTAAAATTGAGCCCAATGCACTTCATCACACAGTGAGCTCTCTGCATTGTGCATGTGGCTCCAGAGTATTTTTAATGTACTAATAGCCTCTCATCTTTCTTTCGATTACATGTCTATCTTCAGCAGTTTTAGAATAAATCACAATGGTTATAAGCCATTTTGTGTCAACTCTGTGATTTTGAAAATAGCATGAGATGAAAGATCAAGATTCTCTAGACGTAACACAAAATTATTTGAGTAATGTTTGCCTGAAATAAGTGCATACTTTCATTCCTGTATTTTTAAAAATTGAAATGTAACTTTTAAAATTAATTTTACATTGCTAGAAAATTGATAACATAGGAAGTTTGGGTACAGAAAATGAACACCTACGTTTGGCATTTTTTTTACTAAAGGCAGACATAGTACAGCGATTAAAGGGTTAATAATCTCCATTCCAGGAGGCTGCAATTCTTCAGCATGTTGTGCAGTAGCTCTAATCAACTGTTCTTGTACATGTTACCAAACGTAGCTCAGAGCCAACACAGACAGCACAGCTCACTGCCCGTGACACTTCAGTGATGAGTCCCAGTAATAGATGTCTGCAACTGTGCTAACTCCATTACTGCCGTCATATTTTCACTAAGTTTCTGTGAATTGAAACAGAGATCAGTTTAAATTATTGGATGAAGCAGTGCGTGTGCCATACAGATTCTGTGGTTGTGGAGTCGTGACATTTCAATATTCCTGTCAGTATTCCAATAACAAATTATGCTTATGCTCACCCTCCCCCACCACCAACCTTAGCTTAATCATAAAATAGGCACGAATCTCGATTTTGCTCAAATGCAAAATAATTGAACTGGACCCTAGCACGGGCTCACATGTCCTAAAAGCTCAGAGGGTGAGCCATGCTAAATTCTGTAGGGTAGCTCCTGTCCCTAATTTGAACAGGTGCATGTAAGGTTTGCCCACAGAGCTTGGTGGGGGAGCATAAAATCCAGCAAGGCAGCAGCTCTTAAAATGGTTATTATTAAAGAGGCAGTTGTGGTGGCAGAAAGATGGACTAATTGTTCACAATGGCACAGCAGAAAAATGTGGTCAACAAGGCTCTCTTCCACGCTGAAGGGTTGGAGGTCCTGTTGCAAGAGGTGCACCAAAGGAGAGTGGGCCTATTTGGGGTTGAAGGCCACCCTCACATAACAGCATAGGTACAAGCTGAATGGAGGGACGTCACCAACAAAGTCAATGCAATCAATTAGGTTCCCTGTACTCGAGTACTAATGACGAATAAATTTACTGCATTCAGGAGAAAGGCAAAGTTAAGTGTGCTCCTCACTTTTGCACACATTTCCACTAACCATAGCACAAATCTAAGTTGGAAACTGCCACACACTCTGAGAAATACAATTTAAAGCATTGTACAGCACCAATACTTTTTTGCAAATACTTTTTCATTGTGGCCAAAGCTGGTATACATACTTCACTTGCAAGTGGAGGTGGCAGTAAGGGAGCAGCTAACAGATGCTGCTTGCAATACTCCTCTGCTGTTCGGAGATGTCTCAGTGCGTTCAGCAGTCATGGAGCCATGGATGGAGAGATTAGTGTTGGTCTACCGAGAGCCCATCAATTTTTCTCCTTCAAAAAATGTGGACACAGTGGGCTGCTACATAATGAAGGTGTCATGGCTGCTTCCTAGATAATGGCAATTGATGTGTGTAACTATGTTTCTGTTTTCAGATCCCACCTGAATATTAATCAAGAGCAAACATTTTCTATGTATGTAGGCAAAGGGGCTCATATGAGTTGTCCTGATCCCATCTTTGGTGTCTTGCACTCAAGGGAACCCTGCCATTCAGTGGCAGCTTTGTACCCTGTGAAGATTAATGGGAAAATCTGGTTTGTGTAGTTTTGCAGTCAGTTCTCTACCAGTCCTACTCTCAAATGCTAGGAGGTGAGCAAGAAAGGCATACTCCCCCAATTTGTAGATTTTTAGTCTTTATGGTAATGTTAATCAGTAGCACCATTTGGGAGCTGAGCATGAGGGAGGAGTGACTGCCCAAAGCAAAGATTAGTCATGGTCTGTCTTCAAAATTCTAATTTCTAATTAACACATGGCACAAATACCTTTAAGGCTTCGTGTCCCCTAGATGACAAGAGTCCATTCCTGAGTGATTCCTTTTAAAGTAGATAAATTGAACTGAAGTTTGTTAGTGCAGTAGTTTCATTAAAGCTTTGATTTGTTGCAAGTTATTACAGCCCATGTAACAAAGTTCGTGACATAAATGGGCAGATCTCCTGTAAAGTGGTAGAGCACAGCATGCTTCCAAAACCACAGACAGAAGTATGAAGTATCTTTATTTTACTAAACACTGATTTTATCATAACAGGTGGTACAAAAGCAGTTAGCAGCGTGAAAAAAATACATATAAAACCAGGCCATTTATATCAGTTTGGTTTGGGGTCCAAGTTCAGTCAGCCTTAATCCCAAATCAAAAAGATAAGGACTTCATGTATTCAATAATTGTTAAATTTTGTTTCAGGGAGGTTCCTGAAGATCAATTTAGAATTTTGAGAAGAAATAAATGAAGTTAGCTGGAAAGGTGGAGCAGATTCAGAATTTATGTCTTTGAGGTTCATTCTATGAGTTGCTGTGATGATTATGATTTAATCAGGATTAATTCCAATCTATCATGGTCAGGAGCAATAGATCATAATCTATCATGTTCCGATTACTTGGTTAGCTATTCAGGGGAATCAAGGATCAAAATTGCCTTTTGCAACTATTGTTAAATCATGCTTCAATGCAAAAACTCTCACAAAACATTGACACTATATCCCTACTTACACTAAATTTTTGCATAATTCAAAACATTTAATCACAAATAGGACAAGTGACAAAGATGCTGACACTCTGCTGTTAAATGATGAGAAATTAGTAGAACTGCTTTTCTAAATGCTTTCTGTGTTACCATTCTGTTCTTGTATTCATTAATTTTTGAATGTTGTACTTTAATGTGTTTATTGAAGTGATAAGATATATGAGCTAATAATGATGTTTTACACTAAGTATTATAAATGGAAAAATGCTTTGTAGATGTTTATTTATTTTTAAGGATTAAACATCACTGTATATAAATGCATTCATATTTATTCATAGCAACCAGTTTTTTTCTGTGCTTTAAAAAAAGGATACTTTATAAGATACCACATAAGGGAGGGGGAGGAATTTTTGAATCGTTTTCTCCAGAGTACAGTCACACATCAGAGGAAAGCACAGATGCAGGAATGTAAAGAATCTTACAACACCAGGTTATAGTCCAACAATTTTATTTGAAAATCAAATTGAAAATCAAATAAAATTGTTGGACTATAACGTGGTGTTGTAAGATTCTTTACATTTGTCAACCCCAGTCCATCACCGGCATTTCCACATCACAGGTGCAGGAAGGGAAAAGTGTGACTGTTAGTCAGCAGGGTAAGGGGAACCAAGGGGAGATAGAGCAGGAGGTCCTGCAGACATGGTCCTATCCAAAAGGTGCAATGTATTTGCTACCTGTGAGGATAGAATCATAGAATCATAGAAAGGTTACAGCACGGAAGGAGGCCATTCGGCCCATTGAGTCCGCACCAGCTCTATGCAAGAGCAATCCAGCTAGTCCCACTCCCCCGCCCTATCCCCGAAGCCCTGCAATTTTTTTCCTTTCAAGTACTTATCCAGTTCCCTTTTGAAGGCCATGATTGAATCTGCCTCCGCCACCGCCTCAGGCAGTGCATTCCAGATTCTAACCACTTGCTGTGTAAAAAAGTTTTCCCTCGTGTCACCTTAGGTCCTTGACCCTTCTGCCATTTGGAACAGTTTCTCTCTATCTACTCTACTTAGTTAAACATGATTTGCCTTTAACAAATCGATGCTGGCTTTCTCTAATCAATCCATCCTCGTCCAAGTGACTGTTAATTCTGTCCCGGATTATCGTTTCTAAAAGTTTCCCCACCACTGAGGTTAAACTGACCGGCCTATAGTTGCTATGTTTATCCTTACACCTTTTTTTGAACAAGGATGTAACATTTGCAATTCTCCAGTCTTCTGGCACCACCCCCATATCTACGGATGTTTAGAAGATTATGGCCAGTACCTCTGCAATTTCCACCCTTACTTCCCTCAACAACCTAGGATGCATCCCATCTGGACCAGGTAACTTATCTACTTTAAGTACAGCTAGCCTTTCAAGTACCTCTTCCTTATCAATTTTTAGCCCATCCAGTCTCTCAACTATATCTTCCTTTACTGAGACTGTGGCAGGATAAGGATGTAGGCTGCGGGTTGGGCAGCCAGAATGCTAACCATGGCACCGAGAAGCAGAGGACACTGGCACCAGTACTGGGACAGGAAGGAGCTGTATCACTGGGACGGGCTCCACCTGAACCTGAATGGGACCAGTATACTAGCGGAAAGGATAAATTGGGCTGTGAATAGGACTTTAAACTAGTAAGATGGGGGGAGGGATCTGGTGAAAATAACTTAAATCTGAACATAAAAGAAATAGGAGATGAGAGTAAAGTTCAGACTTTACTCAACTTAAAACAAATTAAATTTCCTGTACAGCAATGTGCACAGCATCTGAAACAAAACGGGGAACTGGAGGCAATAATTCGTAGTGAGGAGCCAGATGTAGTAGGGATAACTGAAACATGGCTACATAAAGAACAGGACTGGAAGTTAAATATTGCAGGATATAATGTATTTAGAAAGGATAGGGTAGGAAGTAGGGGGTGGAGTAGATGTACTAATCAGAGGTAACATAATGGCAGAAGAGAAAAGGGACACAACTAACATTAAGATAGAAAAAGAATCCATATGGATTGAGACAAAGAATAAGAAGGGATCGATCACTTTAATAGGCATATTCTACAAACTACCTAATAGTGGAAGGGAAGTGGAGGAAGAAATATACAGGCAAATCAATGAAATGAGTAAAAAACATCAAATAATAATCATGGGAGTTTTCAACTACCCCCAAATAAACTGGCAAGAAGAGGTAAGGAAAGTGGAAAATGGAATGGAGATTTTACAGAACATACAAGACTCCTTTCTTACCCACAATGTGAAAAGCCTAACAAGAAATGAATCACTACTGGATCTAGTAATGGGAAATGAGCAGGTAAGAAAAGTAAGTGTAGGGGAACATCTGGGCAATAGCGATCATAACATAATAAGGTTTAACACACTGATTGAGAAAGACATAAGTAAGACAAAGGCCAAAGTAATAGATTGGAAAGAGCTAATTTTGAGGCAATGAGAATGAAACTAGAGAAGGTAAACTGGAAAACAAATTGACAGATAAAGAGATAGAGCAACGATGATCAATAGAGTTCAGGAGAAATATATTCCACTAAAAAACAAGAACAGTCTAGTCAGTAATGAAACACCAGGGATGAATAAAGAGATAAGGATAAAATTGAAACTAAAGATAAAGGCATACACTATGTACATAGACAATGAAGGAGAGGATGACTAAAGGGAATGCGAAGAGGTTAGGAAAGAAGTAAAAAAAAATTAGGAAAGCAAAGAGGAACTATGAAATTAAATTATCAAGGAATATAAAAAGAACTAGTAACGTATTCTACAGGCACATAAATAACAAAGGAAAAATCAGCTTACAGATAGGGCCATTAAGGGATGCACAAGATAAACTCACAGATAATGACAACGAAATGGTAGAAATATTGAATAGTAATTTTGACTCAGTATTTACCAGGAAGACTAACAAGGTGGGCATGGCATTAAAAGAAGTTAGGGAAGAGATAGCAGAGGCACTATTACATGTTTATAAAAAGGGAAAGGGAATAGTGCCAGAGGACTGGTGGACGGTTAATGTTATTCCTATATTTGGAAAGGGCGACAGAACAAGTCCAGGGAACTATAGACCAGTTAGTTTAATGTCAGTGGTGGGAAAGATAATGGAATCTTTACTCAAAGATGTAATAGAAAAAACATCTAGAAAACAAAAATATAATAAAGAATAGTCAGCACAGATTTCAAAAGGGAAAGTCATGCTTGACCAAACTTATTGAATTCTTTGAAGAAGTAAGAGAAAGAGTAAACAAGGGTAATGCAGTAGATAGAATATATTTGGATTTTCAAAAGGCCTTCAATAAGGTACTGCATTGTAGACTCATGACTAAGGTCAGAGCATCTGGACTCAGGGGACAGGTAGCAGAATGGATAGAAAGTTGGCTAAAATGCTGAAAACAGAGAGTAGGGGTAAGGGTAGCTACTCAGACTGGCAAAAGGTGGGAAGTGGTGTTCCACAGGGATCGGTGCTGAGATCACTGTTGTTCATAATTTACATAAATGATTAGGACTTGGAAATCAGAAGTACAATTTCAATATTTGCAGAGGACATCAAATTGGGGGGGTGGGGGGGTGGGGGGTATAGTTAACACAAAGGAAGAAAGCGACAAAATGCAAGAAGACTTCAATAAACTTGCAGAATAGGCGTGTAATTGGCAAATGAATTTCAATATAGATAAATGTGTGGTGGTGCATTTTGGTAGGAAGAATAAGGAGAGCACATATTGCTTGGATAATAAGTCTCTAAACGTGATAGAGGAGCAAAGGGATCTCGGGGTACAGATACACAAATCACTAAAAGTGACGACACAGGTTAATAAGGCAATAAAAAAGACAAATCAAGTACTGGGGTTCATTTCTAGAGGGATAGAATTGAAAAGCAGACAAGTTATCATTAAACTTGTATAGAACCTTGGTTAGACCACACTTGGATTACTGGGCACAGTTCTGGTCTCGATATCATAAAAAAAATAGATGCATTGGAGAAGTTGCAAAAAAGATTCACAAGGATGATACCAGAACTGAAAGGATTTACTTATCAGAAAAGGCTGAACAGGCTGGGGCTCTTTTCTCTAGAAATGGGAAGGCTGAGGGGTGACCTGATAGAGGTCTTTAAGATAATGAAAGGGTTTGATAGGGTAGACGTAGAGAAAATGTTTCCACCTGTGGGGAGTCCAAAACTAGAGGTCATAAATATAAAATAGTCACGAATAAATCCAATAGGAATTCAGGAGAAATTTCTTTACCCAAAGAGTGGTAAGAATGTGGAATGCGCTATCACAAGGAGTAGTTGAGGCAAATATCATAGATGCATTTAAGGGGAAGCTAGATAAACACACGAGGGAGAAAGGAATAGAAGGGAATGCTGATAGAGTTAGATGAAGAGATGTGGGAGGAGGCTTGTGTGGAGCATAAATACCGGCTTAGACCAGTTGGACCGAATGACCTGTTTCTGTTCTGTAGACTCGATGTAACTCGATGTTACTTGGGAGGAACCGTGATGATACAGTGCTTATCACATGAGTACAGCTGATCTCATAACTGGCATAAATACTTTTAGGAACAGGAAACTGCCATAAGGCTGAACAAGCCTGTCAACTGATCATGTTGCAAGTTAATCACATATGGCTGCCTCAAAGGAGAGTATTCTGTTTATACAGCTGGGTATTTCAATTCTGCTGCTACTTAAATTTTTTGTGGAATATGCATGAAATCATGGTGCAGAATGAGTTGTGAACAATCTGTGCACTGAGGGCAGTGCATTGCATTTTTCTATTACTTTTGGCTTTTTTTTCCCTCAATATTCTTCCCTGCGCTCCTGAAACCATGAACTCCTTGTTGATGTACTGCACCACAGATTTGGTAGTTCTCTTCTATCTCGCCTAAGTGGCCATAAGTCATGTGTGAGTCTTAACAGTGTGTGTTAGCAGGCTATCCAACCACGAGAGGCCATCACAGGCAAAAGTGATCCTGTCCTCACCAAGAATCCATGCACGGGTACTTTCAACACTGATCTTTCGATAAAGATCACGAGCAGAAATCCCTGAATGAATTTCCCTTTCTCATCCAAAGACAATCGTAAGATTCCTACCATCACCCATCTGAGATCAGTTAACTCAGCAGGGACTGGGGATCATATCTAGGACCTTCGTAGTCCATATAGCACAGGAGCTCAGTGGATAAGTTCATTAAGCTGTCAGAAAAGCTTTACTGTGGGTATGATTTGATGCTGTAATGTGAGACAGAAGAGAGTGTGCAGCAGCTGTATATTACTGGTCGGTTGTGTGAGCTACAGCTCTATTGTGCTGTTACCTTTGGTGTTTTATTTATATTTTTCCTGACTGCAACACTAGACAGATCAGATTTTCCCGTTAATCTTGACATTTAAAACAGACAGGCTAACACCGCCACTAAAGCAGCGGAGAAAGGAATCTGATTGAAACATTTCAAGCGTTCAGGCAAACATGCTGCCGACAATAACTTCGACCACACAATGTGCCGACAGCAGACTGGAGCTTTTCTTGGGACCAGGAAGAGGACTCCTGCTTCTGCTAGGCCCACAAAAATAAAACCTCCAAATTTCCTGGATCATTTTTTTGAGCAGCCTCCAGCGGTCCCTGTCTCAAGGACCGCTGGTTAGACCACGCAACGCTTGGTACAACTAGGCAGAGGATGCACGATGATGCTCTGCTGATTTGCAGCTGAATTTTGCAATCCAGGATTCTAAAACCAACATAGGACACCAATTTGCAGATCTAAGCACCCTTGTGGTTGTATCAGGCAGGCAGGCCATTTACAGGCCCTCTGGAATATTGCATTAGGTCGGCCTTGAGTCTCAAAGAGGCAGCTGAGGTGGAACCCCAATTTTCAACTGCTTGCCTCCCATTTTTCAGGTGCAAAACAGGCTGAATTTCTCCCCCATTTTCTCTGAACAACAGTTTAAAGCACATATATACAAAATCCCTTTATCTTTTGTTTTAACAGTGGCTCTGACACAATTAAAATAAATGAGTTACCATCACCATTAAAGTGGCAGACAAAGGAGTTTTATATGGATGCACTGTATCAAATTTCAAGTCATTTGATGATTAAAATTAAGGAGGTTAAAGAAGAAACAAATTGTTAATTGTTATTTATCTTTAGCAATAACATCTCTTATGTAGATACAATGTACTCGTGGAAGAGGATGATAATCATGCCATCCAAGGAAGATGGTAATGGTTGTTGGAGGCCAATCATCTCAGTCCCAGGACATCGCTGCAGGAGTTCCTCAAGGCAGTGTCCTAGGCCCAAACATCTTCAGGTGCTTCATCATTCACCTTCCCTCCATTGTAAGGTCACAAGTGGGGATGTTCGCTGATTATTCCACAGTGTTCAGTTCCATTCGCAACCCCTCAGATAATGAAGTAGTCCATGCCCGCATGCAGCAAGGCCTGGACAACATCCAGGCTTGGGCTCATAAGTGGCAAGTAACAATCACACCAGACAAATGCCAGGCAATGACCATCTCCAAAAAGAGAGAGTCTAAAAACCTCCCCTTGACATTCAACGGCATTACCATCGTCGAATCCCCCACCATCAACATCCTGGGCATCACCATTGACCAGAAACTTAACTGGACCAACCACATAAATACTGTGGCTACAAGAGCAGATCAGAGGCTGGGTATTCTGCGGCAGATGACTCACCTCCTGACTCCCCAAAGCCTTTCCACCATCTACAAGGCACAGTCAGGAGTGTGATGGAATACTCTCCACTTGCCTGGATGAGTGCAGCTCCAACAACACTCATGAAGCTCAACACCATCCAGGACAAAGCAGCCCGCTTGTTTGGCACCCCATCCACCATCCTAAACATTCACTCCCTTCACCACCAGCGCACCGTGGCTGCAGTGTGTACCATCTACAAGATTCACTGCAGCAACTCGCCAAAGCTTCTTCAACAGCACCTCCAAAACCCATGACTTCTACCACCTAGAAGGACAAGGACAGCAGGCACATGGGAACAACACCACCTGCACGTTCCCCTGCAAGTCACACACCATCCCAACTTGGAAATATATCGCCGTTCCTTCATCGTTGCTGGGTCAAAATCCTGGAACTCCCTACCTAACAGCACTGTGGGAGAACCTTCACCGCATGGACTGCAGTGGTTCAAGAAAGTGACTCACCACCACTTTCTCAAATGCAATTAGGGATGGCCTTGCCAGCGCTGCCCACATCCCATGAATGAATGAAAAAAAATCCTTCCCCACGACATCTCCTCCTTGGTTCACGTTGGGACTGCCCTTGCATGGATTTACTGATACCTATTGCAAAACAGCCCATGTATCCTCAGTAATGGCTGCTGCTGCGCAGTCATTTCCCCAAGGATCCATCCCTGGCCTCTTGCTTCCTCCTCCTCATGTATATGCAAGCTCTCCCTAACATCATCTGCAGCCATGGAGTCAGCTTCCCACGTACAATGCTACTACTCCATCACTTCCCTTGACCCCACAACCATTGCTACGCTGTCAGACTGCCAGTCTAACAATAAATCATGGACGAGTCAGAGTGCCCGACAATTGGAAATTGGGAAGACTAGAGCCATCATTTTCAACTGCCACCAAAATGACATATCCTTGCCATCAACTTCATCCCCATCCTTGGCTGCTTGCTCAAGCTGAAGGAGACGCCACACATGATCTATCCAAACCAGGACTTAATTAAATACTACATGCTAGCTATTGCCAAGACTGCTTACTTCCACGCTGACAACCTTACCCCCCACGGCTGCTAAAACCCTTAACCATGCCTTTATCACCTCTAGAATTAATTTCTTCAATGTCCCTTTGCCCACCGCCCCATCCTCAGTGACTTACATTCAATCCCTGTCCCTCAACACATATCTTCAATCATGCATTCAGTCACCATTCTTAATCCTCCTAATGGGTGCCTGCTTCTTTCCTCCTCTATGAAACGACTTGAGATGTTTTTCTATATTAAAGCCACATATAAATGTAAGTTATTGTAGTTATTGTCCCATACTTACTCTGTTGTATGCGGCTATTACACATGGGGTATATATAGATATACACACATGTAAGAAAATCAGGACCAAGCGGATTTTAAGTATTGTACTTTCATTACTTATTTTTGAAAAATCAGATTGGTTTTGAAATTTATTATGAATGTAATGTGGGATTTGAAATGGTGGTTTGTCAATAAGTCCACAATCAGGACTGCAGGGTGCTTAAGCTCACTACTTTACACAAGACTGAGTGATTCAGCTACAACAGATGGGCAAACCAAATCTAGATTGTGTCCTCATTCCATCGGCTCATAAGTAAAAAGTCAATACTGGATTAGGACGTTAATCTATTTTATTTAGGATTTACTGCAAAAATAATCATGAATTATTTAGCCAGTAAATAACCATTTCCTCAATCCAACTTTAAAGCCTTAGAAAAGAATTGTGTTGGGGTATTTTTAGAGTCTGTATTTTTATAGTTAGTTTCACCGTCAAAGAATATTTTGACGAAAAAATGTGTGTGGTGGTATGAGTGTAGATTTTCCAATGGTCAGTGCGGAGACAGTGAGAACCTTCTTGAGTTACACACAGCCAACCCCAAAGAACTATCTGGGGTCAGACTTCATCAGATGGAGTGATCTACTGGCATGTAATACATAGAAGTTACAAAAGAGAAATACGCCCTTGTTTAAAATTTTCCTTTTATCCATCCTATTTTTGCTCATCTCGGTCTCAAACACTTCAAGATTCACCTCCTATCCAATATCCTTCTCTTTAGTAATGACCAATGCAAAGTACTTATTAAATATCTCCGCCATATTTGGATCATCCTATCTACCCTGTCACACCCTTTTTAATAAGCCACCGATTGAGAGCTCACTGTTTCAGGGACAGCAAATGTGGTGCTGTTGCAGGCCTTTATAGACCTGCAGCAGCCATTTAAAAGGTACTCCATGGTGATACCTCTTTGTATTGCAAAATATTGCAAAGTTGTTTAGTATGCAGCAGACTATGATTATGTGGGAAACTGCAGCCAGGCTGTATTGCAGAGTGCCTGCTGAATCTCTGCTTTAATATGCCTATGGTGTTTTCAATGATGACTCTCGTAAATGCTTGTACTTCATTATATCAATAATTTGCAGGTGTGCATGGCTACCATTGAGGTGTCATCATCTAAGGTGACAGAGGGTAACCTCGGTCTTCGGACTTCGATCAACTTTGGACAAGGGAAAGCACAACTGATGTTGGTGTCCGGCTAGGTTAAAGGGATAGCCAGGAGTGTGAGGCACCTGCCTTGCAGGTGGGCATATATCAGCTGCCAGATACATGCCCTGACAGTCCCTGGCTTATGATGTACAGATCCCCTGTGCAGCTTGAAGCATTTGGAGCCATACGATTGGAGGGCTGCGGTCACTTTAATTGACATGGACAGAGCAGTTGAGGTAAGGGAGTGATTTTGCAAATCTTTGCGATGAAGTTGGCAGAGATGCCCAATGGCATCCTTGAAGAGATGCAGCCCTCATTGGAGGGAACTTTGTAAGACCGGTGTGGCCTGTACACACGTTGGGTAGTATAGTACCTGGTGGGGCTCTGTGCTCCGCCATGCTGCCTGATTCTCCTGACGTGGACATAGTGCTGCTGCAACTCCTCCTTCATTATGATGTGGAAAGCCAAGCCTTGCCCAAAATCGATCTGTGTGTGGGCTTGGGGGTGGGGGAATTCGGGAGTTCCAATTTTTTTTCTGGCAAGAGAGCAAAGCACTATGGTAAAATGAACTGGTAAGGAATCTTACAACACCAGGTTATAGTCCAACAGTTTTATTTGAAAATCACAAGCTTTCGGAGGCTTTCTCCTTCTTCAGGTGAAGGACGAAGGAGAAAGCTTGTGATTTTCAAATAAAACTGTTGGACTATAACCTGGTTGGACTATAACCTGGTGTTGTAAGATTCCTTACATTTGTCAACCCCAGTCCATCACCGGCATCTCCACATCATTCAAAAAGGTGAAGGAAGAGGTTAAATAAAGTTTCACAGAAGCCTGTAATCAGTAAGTGAAGTTGGTGCCCTCTCCAGCTCACCAACTCCTCACTTACATTTGTCTGAAATGCTAGGAGGAACTGTTAGACTGTTAGACCTTTTCTTTGGGTGTAAAATTACACCGATTGCAGGAGTGGCATAAACCTAGGAAACTTCTGTGTACTTGTTCAGTGCAGTAATGCACTAAAACTCATATTTCCTCGATCTTTTTGTGTAGTAACAGAGTAACAAGTCAGGCCCACAGTTTCTACACTTAAGTTACACCTGAGTCATAGCAAGAATATTTAAATTAAATTAACTTACCCGAGAAAATTTGTGTGCAACTCCATCTTCCGGTGAATCCGGTAACTTTCTGGCTCAACAATGATGTAATTGACATTGAGGAAATTTAGGCCATGTTCAGTTATCAGTTCTGGTCGCTTAGGCAACTATGCAGCAGTAGTCAAAAGGTGGATCATAAAATGAATCAAAATAACCAACTCATTTTGAGCAGATTGCTAATTAGGTTTGCCAGCTGTTGCCTAGAATCAGCATATCTTGTATCCTGGAAAAACCTGAAGCTGCACATTAAAAACAGTAGGTTTTATCCAGAGTTCACAGTTGCTCAGAATACCCCTATGTCCACACATTTATTATTTGGATAATGAATAAAATACTTGTATTATGTGCTATACCCCATTCCTCCTGTAAGGAATTTTGCACTATGGGGTATGTGCAATCACAGAGCACAGCGAAGGACTGACTAAATGCCCCATGTTACAGTCAGTCTCCTGTCAGAATCTGGAGGGGAAGACTTGATGCCAGTTGAAAGAAATGCACTTGAGGATAACAAGTCAATGAGGAAAGGTACAGTTCACTAGAGTGAGGCATGCATAAGATAAAGACTCAGAGAGGTCAGTAAAGAGGAAGAACAAAAGTTAATGTTTTGTGGTATATATTAATGATTTAGACCTAAATGTAAGGGGCATGATTAAGAAATTTGTAGATGATATAAAAATTGGCCATGTAGTTGATAGTGAGGAGGAAAGCTGTAGACTGCAGGAAGGTATCAATGGACTGGTCAGGTGGGCAGAAAAGTGGCAAATGGAAATCAATCCAGAGAAGTGTGAGGTAATGCAATTGGGGAGGGCAAACAAAGCAAGGGAATACACAATAAATAGGAGGATACTGAGAGGTGTAGAGGAAGTGAGGGACCTTGGAGTGCATGTCCACAGGTCCCTGAAGATAGCAGGACAAGTAGATAAGGTGATCACATCATTAAAAAGGTATACAGGGTACTTTCCTTTATTAGCCGAGACATAGAATATAAGAGCAGGGAGGTTACGCTGAAACTGTATAAAACATTAGTTAGGTCACAGCTTGAGTACTGCGTACAGTTCTGGTCACTACTTACAGGAAAGATGTGATTGTACTAGAGAGGGTACAGAGGAGATTTACAAGGATATTGCCAGGACTGGAGAAATTTAGCTATGAGGAAAGATTGGACCAGTGGAGGCTGAGGGGAAATTTAATTTTTTTTATTTGTTCATGGGATGTGGGCATCGCTGGCAAGGCCAGCATTTATTGCCCATCCCTAATCGCCTTTGAGAAGGTGGTGGTGAGCCGCCTTCTTGAACCGCTGCAGTTGAGGTGTATAAAATTATGGGGGGCCTAGGTAGAGTGGATAGGAAGGACCTATTTCCCTTAGCAAGAGGGGTCAGTGACCAGGGAGCATAGATTTAAAGTAATTGGTAGAAGGATTAGAGGGGAGCTGAGGAGAAATGTTTTCACCCAAAGGGTGGCGGGGGTCTAGAACTCACTGCCTGAAAGGGTGGTAGAGGCAGAAACCCTCAACTCATTTAAAAAGTATTTGGATTTGCACTTAAGTGCCGTAACCTACAGGGCTACAGATCAAGTGCTGGAAAGTGGGATTAAGCTGGATAGCTCTTTTTCGGACGGCACAGACCTGATGAGCCGAATGGCCTCCTTCTGTGCTGTAAATTTCTATGATTCTACAATGACAAAGTAGGGAAAGACAACTGAAACATCAGTGAAAACTACGGATTTTGGCATAATGTAAGAAGCCTTTTACTGACACAAACAAAGGGGTGCATGATTGTTGCAGAAGAGCATCTTATTTGGTGAACAGAAGAATGATGTAACAAGCAACTGCCTCTATTAGACACAACTGCTTTTCAGTATTGTGGATTGATGGTAGGAGAATTTTTTTGACTCATTGTGTCATGCAACTGAAGAAAGATCAGTTCTGAATGGCCATGTGTGAGTCATGTGTCGGTATCTAATTGTATCTGTGCAGAGTTACATGGCATCAGTCAAGGTAACAGTGGGACTGCAACAGTGACCCCTTGAACTACAGAAGGGAAAATTAAGCAGGGTTCCAGAAGCAGGTTCGAACTGAGTATGGGGAGAGAGGGGAAAGAGTGTAAAGAACAGTACTGCTGCAAGGAGGAGGTACATGTCAGTCATGTGCACTCCCACAGAGGGTTGTTAAAATTTGGAACACACCACCAGAAAGGGTATTGGAAGCAGAGTCCATCGGAACATTCAAAAGGCAATTGGACATGTACTTGACGAGGCCTAATTTGCAGGGTTATGGGGTAAAAGCTGGGTAGCGGGACTAAATTGGACAGCTCTTTCAAAGAGCCGGCACAGGCACAATGGGCCAAATGGCCTCCTTCTGTGCTGTAAGATTCTATGATTCTAACCTTATTTACTTGGGGTTGTTAACTTGGTTCTGGTGACCTAAAGCAATGTTTCTCATTCATTTTTTGTTGATGGGCACAATCTCAAGCATTTCTTTCTCAAGGATTTCTCTTGGTAAATAGATCTGCGTCCATAATTAATCCCACAATTTCAATCACTCCTAATTTCAATCATGTCACTTCAAGCGATTAGCAAATGGCCATGCACTTTTCCACAGAAGGTTAAAAAAATAGCTGGATGACTAACAATTCAGCTAAATCTATAAATCCTATAGTTTCAATAGGAACCTTTCACTTGCTCTTTGCATGCTGAATTAGGCTCACCTCTACACCTTGCATTTACATAGTTTCTTTCACAGGACAGCAAGAGGGAAGAGATCAGCACTAAATCCTAACTCTAGCGACATCCCACATTAGGCATATATGGTTAGAGATCCAGAGACATATGGTGATAGAGTGGCAGACCATAAGTGGCCCCAAGTAATACGTATCTAAAAAAGTACTATTAGTTTCCTTCCAGATAAAAGCAATTTCAAAGCAAATCCTGTAGCATGCAACCCTTATAGGAGTGATAATAACCACCGTGGTTGTTATCATAATTCTCTGCCGTAGGTAGCTATGTCTTATTATTGTGTTTTAAATGCTTTTTGAACAAGGTGTGGATTAACACTGGAGTCTGTGTTGGATGTGGACCATCTGTATCTGGACAATAGTGGATTTTAAAGACCAAGGCACTGAAGCATTCATACAGGTAGAATTTCTGTTTACCCAATATGCAGTGCACTCTTTCCCTGTATAAACACATCCATTCACCAATGTATGTATTGGTGGCTTGGGCACAGAGCCAAGACTTAGGGACTCCAATATGTGCACAGGGATTCTGCCGGAGTTTATCCAACTGAAAATGTGCAGCTTATCAGTACAGAACAAAGTTAAGTTTCTGGTTATTTATTGATCCAGACCACCCTAACCATTAGGGTGCTGACTTGCAGACTTAGAAGGAGCTGGATTGACAGATCTACCCATCCAGGTGACATTACCAAGTCAGGATGACTGATTAATTAGATCCTGAACATTTACCTGAGGAAGGAGGAAGTCTCCGAAAGCTTGTGAATTTAAAATAAAATTGCTGGACTATAACTTGGTGTTGTAAAATTGTTTACAATTGTCAACCCCAGTCCATCACCGGCATCTCCACATCATGATTAATTAGTAGTAGTGTTCTGAAATACTGTGGAATCAGATTGTCTGCCACAGAATATCGACTCAGTTTCAGATTTCCATTGCCAAATGTGTTATCTTCAAGCCACCTCGACCCCAAATAGAGTTTTCCAAGTAGTCACTAATTGTTCAATAGGCAACTAACAGGGGCACATTTGAACCCTCGTTAGATGGACAGTAGATGCCAGGAATTCCTCCTAAGTGACATGGTGGGTAGCGCATCTCACCATAAAATGTGTGAGTGCATTGCCACTATACTCCTGACCACAATACAGACTATACCCCATTGAACAGTGATTTCACCTGTTGGAGATGTTGAGCTTCAGTTGCAGCTTTTTATGCCTCTCTGCACTTAAGCATTTTAGGTGCATAGGCCCTGATACATGTTCTCATACCCAACCATCATATAAAACTTTTCAGCAACTGTTGTCCCAAGTCTCAAAATTTCCTTATCCGCTATATAACAAAAATTTACCTTCAGCGTGGTGAAGGATCTACGCAGCAAAAGCTTGCAATGTGCTGGCCACTTTGATGTTTTACATGTCTAAGTATATTGCTCTGTACCAGGCTCAATCTGGGTTCTCTTTAGATCATAGAAATTAGTCACTATCTTCCATACAGAGCCTTGTTCATTTATTATTATCTTCTTTCTATTGCAAAATCAGTTTTCAATCCAGCCAGCTAATTTGCTATAATTCCATGAGCCTTAGTCATTTTTAAAAGACTTGTATGCAGAACATTATCAGGTCTTCTGAAAACAGAAGTAAATTATGCCTACAGCAAAACTCTCATCTGTGAATTTAGTTTCCAGCTCAATGAGCAAATTCATTGGCCTTGACCTATCATTTTTAAATCCATACCAACTGTTCCTTATGGCTTCTGCTTTCTTTGGATGAACATTAATAGCATTTTGTAAAATGTTTTTGAGCATTTTCTCCCCTTGATGTTAGATTAACTGGACTATAATTGTCTGATTCATACATTACCCCTGTTTTGAATATCAGAATCTCATCAGTTCTCCAGATCTCAAACTCCTGCAATATGGTGTTTTTACACACATTAATCAAAGCCTCACTGCTCATTTTCTTGAGGATTCTAGGGTAGAGTTGTTTAGGTCCATGTCCATCTGTCCATTGTATTCTGCCCCAGGTGCTCGAGTGGTAATCTTGAGATTACCACCCGTGAGGTCCTGTTTTTTAATTTAGTTCCTAGCTTCTGAAATTCCTTTAGCAGAACCTCCTCCTTGTTCTTCCTTATGTTATTGGTGCCGACATAGACCACGACAACTGGATCCTCCCCCTCCCTTTCCAAGTCCCTCCCCAGTTGCTCTGAGATATCCTTTAGGTAGGTCAGGTGTCCCACATCTGACTCAAAGCACAAGCACTGCCATTGGTTACAGTATAGCAGGAGCCCGGCATAAGATGACAACAGGTGGTATTTGAAGAGTAGAAGGTGGTTTGAACACAGTTATTTTGCAGGTGTGGTTTTCCCCTTTAACACATATTGCAGCTATGGTACTCCTTGGAAAGCTTCTGGAAGTAGTGGTTGGTGCATTTGTCTTCCTTGCAGCATTGCTGGTACCATTGCTAATTCCTCATTAGCATTTTAACCCTTGTACTTTGCCATGACTTTGCCATCCTGGCATACTGAATACACGCTTCCTGGTGATGTCACAGCATATGAAGCGGACAATAGTTATTCTGGAAACCTGGGGGGATTGGGGTAGTTGTTCCATAAACCTACCTTCGATCACTCGAGACAGAAGGACTCCTTCAAGATACCAGTGATATGTTTGACAATAATTCTGGTTCAAGCATAAGCATGCATTCTGCTTCTGTCTGTGGTTGGAGAATGGG
The DNA here is from genome assembly GCF_035084215.1 of Heptranchias perlo. Taxonomy (NCBI): domain Eukaryota; kingdom Metazoa; phylum Chordata; class Chondrichthyes; order Hexanchiformes; family Hexanchidae; genus Heptranchias; species Heptranchias perlo. The sequence continues at coordinate 110,392,471 of NC_090327.1, forward strand.
TGTCATGAGTCAAGGCTATATAGTATAAGCTTGGTCTCCCTCGCCATATTCTTCCAGTCTTCATTCATTATCAAAAAAGGATGACGCAGATGACTGCCTTAAAATTATGGCCTCATGAGAGGCCTTTGAAAGGCAGGTATTCGTCTAAATGATTCTATGTTTGTATTTGTTTCCAAGGGGACATTTTTAGGTCCCACCATTGGTGGTACCGGAGTAGAACAGGTGCTGTAGAGGATTGGAAAATCAGGCAGAGATCCATCGCACTGGAGCCTCGCCCATTCTACATTGGGTCTTAAGGTGGCCTCAAGAACTCTGGCCAAAAACATATGAGAGCTTCATTTTAATGTTATAATGAACTGTAATGCTAATGACAATGTGCACATTTTCCCATGCATATTGCTGGGAATACGTTATTCCTGGAGTTTTGGGGCTGGCTCATTCTAGGTTGATAGGAAGCCAGTATTTAAAGGACAACTGTTATTTGTGAAGAAGTGTATTTGAAAGTAGTTTATCCTTAGATTAGTACTAGGTATTATTTCCAATGCTATTTATGATCTCGTTTGTTTTGGTGGTTATTGCCCAAGAGTTTTGAATGCTATATTTTAGTTGCTACAGTTATAATATTTACAATTATAATATTTAAATGCAGAAACATACCTACCTTGGACTATCAGGGGAAAATTGTCTTGCAGGCCTTGCTTCAGTAGGGACAATATGGCAAAGTTGTGGTCTCATGAAATCTGATCTCTATGCAGCCTCCACCACAAGGATGATACTGGCAATGGTTGTCAAGGTCACCACAATCCTGAACTTTTATGTGTCTGAATCATTGCAAACTGCCATAAGTGACATCAATAACATCAGTCCATCTGCAGTTCATAAACAAATAGTCTAAGGTAGGTGTGTTTTGGTGGAGTCCACATCTCATGTAATCTGACCTGCCTTTCATCACATCTGGTGATACCATGCCATTCAAAGAGGCACATGTATGGAGCAAATGGAGGAGGAATGATACCCACACTCAGCTGAGCAGAGCAAGTCAGAAGATATCCCTGCTGAACCACTTTTGCAAGCAGCAAGAACCATACGGCATCTCTCTGAATAAACCTTCATCTGACCTGTATTCTCTTTGAGCTGGGAGTGTGGAATCAGTGAATTTACCTTAATGTGCAACCAAAACTCCAATACCCTATCAGTGATTTGTGTATGTACCCAGTGTCGCAGTGCTTCCAAGTTCCTCTTCTAGGTGTTCTCCCAGTGCCAGAGCCGAGTGAGATGGCTGAGTGATGTTGACTTCTACCTCCTGTGCTGGGTCATCAGATGGCCCTGCAACTAGATTCGCCATGTCTGATGCTGCAGTGATGTCTGGTCTTGTTTACTTGTCTGTCAGCCTTGGCTCAGTTGGTAGCACTCTCACCTGAGTCAGGAGGTTGTGGGATCAAATCCCATTACCAGAGATATGAGCATATAATCTATGCTGACAATTTAGTGCAGTACTGTGGGAGTGCTGTATTGTCAGAGGAGTTATCTTTCAGATGAGAAGTTAAACTGAGTTACTCGGTATCCTGGCCAATATTTATCCCTCAACCAAAACCACCAAAACAGATTATCTAGCTATTTATCTCATTGCTGTTTATGGAACCATGCTTTACACAAATTGTCTGTCATATTTCCCTACATTACAACAGTCACTACATTTCAAAAGTACTTCATTGGCTATGAAGTGCTTCAGGACATCCTGAGATTGTGAAAGGAGCTGTGCTATATAAATCCAAGTTCATTCTTTGTTTTTTACTGGTACATCTGCCGTCACTTGATTGGAAGGGTGGAGGGGCTGGGTGCGGCAATGCCCTGAGATGCAGCAGGCACATTTGTGCCTACTCCAAATATGCCCCTGCCACTAGGCACTCCCTCAAAATGTACACTGACCTATATGGGCAGCTAAGAAAGTAGTAAAGCCCTGCACAATGGCTCACTATCCAATTCCCCAGAATGTTGAAGCTGGACCAAACAGCCTCTTGGAGATTGGAACCTTCTATAGCAGCAGCCTGAGCACTCATGATATTGGACCTAGGACTATATCTGGGAGCTCGGCCGCAGATGGCTCTGGAGTTGCTGCGCGCTCCACGCTCGATTTCAATTCTGTCAAAGTATCATGTACAACCACACAGATGCAGGTAGTGGAATAGAGTTACCTCTAGGCTCTGCAAGGTGCTTGGCACACCCTATAACGACAGAGAAAATGTTGGTGCTTAGACAGCATCCTTCTTTTAAATCCAGATCCTCTAACATACAGATCTTGAGGCTCTGAGCTGAAGAGAGACACAAGTTGGCCCTCCAGTTATCTGTTTCCCACTCCTCAGCTGCAACCACCACCTTCTGCTCTTTCTTTCCTGTACTCTGTGCTTCACCCAGTCTATCCCCAGGCTGGAAGTAACAATGCTGGTGCTTGCTGCTTGTGGAATGAGTAACTCAGTGCAACAACTTCGTGAGTACAACTCGGTCCTGCACCTTGTTCTTCGAAGAGACAGAAGAATAACTTATGTTGAAACTTTGGCTGAAAAGTACCCACTGAGACAGAGCTTATATAGCTAAGAGTATGTATCATGGTGGTTTACTTTAATTTATTTTATTTTATACACGTGAGTTTCTGTGTGAAGGATGAATAACAAGAAAAGGATAGTATTATACCTAAGCATCAGGGAATCCTCCAGCTTCACCATGGTTCACTCTTTATATGTTCCAGTGCAGTGCTGAGGGAGTGCTGCACTGCTGCAGGTGCCATCTTTCGGATGAGACGTTAAACCGAGGCCCTATCTGCCCTCTCAGGATGATGTAAGAGATCCCATGACACTATTTCAAAGAAGTGCAGGGGAGTTCTTCCTGTGTCCTGGCCAATATTTAACTCTCAACCAACACCTAAATACAGATCATCTGGCCATTATCACATTGCTGTTTGTGGGATCTTGCTGTGCACAAATTGGCTGTCGCATTTCCTACATTACAACAGTGACTGCACTTCAAAAAAAGTACTTAATTGGCTGTAAAGCACCTTGGGTCATCCTGAGGTCATGAAAGGGGCTTTGTAAATGCAAGTCTTTCCTTTTTTTCCTCAGGTGTCATCATATCCACCATGGCCTGTTCATACTGACTGAAGGTATAAACTGAGGGAAATCTCCATTTCAGGCCTGCTTCCTCCTGTTATGTGCTGCTTTGTCTTAAAGCAGAGAAGTAATGCTGAGATGTTGGAAATTTGAAAAGCACATAGACAAGTGGCCACCCTGAGCGTATGAGTAAATGAACATGCGTTATGCAGGTTAGTTGGGTGATAAGTTTGCTTTGAGTGTTTACTTTTCCAAATGGTCAAATATCAACAGTTGCAGTTTGAATTGATTGTAAAAAAGTGTGCCCTGCTCCAGAATGGGCAGGCACGAGGAGCTTGGAAAGAGCTGCTCCGTGAGACATTAGCAAGCAGCCTCAGTCATGGTTTGACAGAGCTAGAGGAAACTGGTAGTGGCTTGTATACCATGCTTTTCCGTTTGATATAGTGCAATGCTGGCTAATTTTACCATCCTGAGGCTATTAGGCTTTTTCCTGATCTATCTACAGGTCCTCTGGATGTCTGAGGCCGTATTCAACCCGAAAACCATCTCCTTCCAAACACCCAGCATATTTCGGCTTAGGGGAGGGTTGCCTAGGATGCCAAAGAGAGCAACATTTCTTTGCTACACTTTTTTCCAAGAGGACCCCACCAAACATGCATCCGAGTGTGGAGTAGCTTTGCTCCTACTGCCTGCCATTTCTCCTTCTCCGCCCAGCAACAATTATTATGCCTTCAAGAACTGCAGCTGTGCATTATTTCCCATCCTCACTCACAGTCTGTTTGCCACGATAATATAAGTCCAATCTTGGGAAATCCTGCAAGATCAGCCCAATATTTTTACAGCGAGCATTATGATCGCTATTGTGAGATGCCTCCGCCATCAGAAAATGTCCCCTACCGTGTCCACAGTGAGATTTAAAAAAATCCCTTTCAGGCCATAGAGGGCACAGCATTGTGTATAGGGGCCTGGCTGGCAACATGGGTGCAGCCAATGAGCCTATGGACTTGAGGAAACGCTAACAGTTCAGCAGAATTGTATTTCCTTTCCACATTGCTGCTGTTAGCCAGTGGCAAAAGTGTGGCTGCACTGCATAATACATCCATACCCTACTTCATACATATATGGACAGCCAACAGGCTAACACTGCAGGTGTCCCCAACACTAGCCTCGAAAGAGCCCAACTCACACAAATTGAAGCTTGTGCTAACTTTGGCAACCAATGGCAGTGCTGTACAGATGTTATATGTTAAGGCTGATTTTCTGTGTTTGCACTGCCAGTGGAAAGCTTCATCTGCTGGTCACGCAGATTGGGAAATCAGGGATGGCCTCCCTGGAGGAGGTGCCTCTCTGCAGTAGGTGAGAACATTGCAGATGCCCTAACTATAATCTTCCAAGGTTCTCTTGATTCAGGAACCATTTCTTTAGATTGGAAAATTGCACATGTTACTCCACTATTTAAGAAAGGTGAGAGAGGGAAACCAGGGAGTTAAAGACAGATAGACTAATGTCTGTTATTAGGAAATTACTAAGAGTCTATAATTAAGGATAGTGTGACTGAACAGCTTGAAAATTTTCAGCTGATCAGCGAGAGCCAGCATGGATTTGTAAAGGGTAGGTCATACTTGTCAAACCTGATTGAATTTTTTGAAGAGATGACTAAAGTAGTAGACAGTCAAATGTCTATTGTTTATAAGGACTTCCAGAAGGCATTTGATAAATTCCCTCATAAGAGACTGTTAGCTAAAGTTGAAGCTTATGGAATTGAAGGCAAATTATTGACCTGGTTAGGAAATTGCCTGAGTGGCAGGAGACAGAGAGTAGGGATAATGAACAGGTACTGAAATTGGCAGGATGTGACCACTGGTGTCCCACAGGGATCTGTGTTGGGGCCTCAACTATTCACTGTATTTATTAATGACTTAGATGATGGGATAGAGAGCCACATATCCAAGTTTGCCGATGGCACAAAGATAGACAGCATTGTAATACTAATAGATAAAGTGAATGGGCAAAACTGTAGCAAATGGATTTCAGTGTAGGCGAGTATAAGGTCATCCACTTTGGATCTAAAAAGGATAGATCAGAGTACTTTCTAAATGGAGAAAAGTTTGTAACAGTGGAGGTCCAAAGAGATTTAGAGGTCCATGTATATAAATCATTAAAATGTCATGGACAGGTACAGAAAATAATCAAAAAGGCTAATGGAATGCTATTCTTTATATCTAGAGGACTGGAATACAAGGGGGTAGAAGTTATGCTACAGTTATACAAAGCCCTGGTTAGACCACACCTGGAGTATTATGTTCAGTTCTGGGCACTGCACCTTAGGAAGGATATATTGGCCTTGGAGGGAGTGCAGCGTAGGTTTACTAGAATGATACCTGGACTCCAAGCGTTAAATTACAAGGAGAGATTATACAAACTGGGGTTGTATTCCCTGGAATTTAGAAGACTAAGGGGTTATATGATCAAAGTTTTCAAGATATTAAGGGGAATTGATAGGGTAGATAGAAATAAACTATTTCCGCTGGCTGGTGTGTCTAGGACTAGGAGACATAGCTTAAAAATTAGAGCCAGGGCTTTCAGGAGTGAAGTTAGGAAACACTTCTACACGCAAATGGTGATAGAAGTTTGGAACTCTCTTCCGCAAACGGCAGTTGATGCTAGCTCAATTGTTAATTTTAAATCTAAGATTAATAGATTTTTGTTAAGCAACGTTATTAAGGGATACGGGGCTAAGGCGGGTATATGGAGTTAGGTCATAGATCAGCCATGACCTCATTGAATGATGGAACAGGTTCAAGGGGCTAAATGGCCTACTCCTGTTCCTATGTTCCTTTGCTTAACCTCAGCCTCCTTAGCACATCTCCACTGTCATTAATAGAGACCTGTGCCTTTTTGCAGTGAAGTAACAGAGCTTGATGGTATGCCACTCATGTCACTTGACATCAGAGGTTTCCTGTTGGTGCTGATCCTCCTTTGCTAAGTCTGGTGCAGTCCCCATAGTGGCCAAAAGCATAGAAAGTGGAAAATCAAGTTGCCTACAAATGAATATTTCAACTTCCTCTTACAGCCCTCTCTTAATGCATGTTCCAAATGGGTGAGATTAACATATTTCAGACACAGAGTAATTCTCTGAAGATCATACCAGAACATTAGACCATTAGACTTCTGCTCAATTAAGACTACACATTGACCGCCTTTTTCTAAGTTGCACATCCACTTTGACCTGATGGCTCAGTGGATTTTGACCCAGACCTAATGCAGGCTCTTCATCAAATTTTGTACTTGCTCCCTCAGGTCACTAAAACACAGTTTAGCCAAATGATCTTCCCACTTCCCCAATGGAAGATTTGGTTTGAGCTTTGGCAAAGTCTGGTAGACCATTCCATGAGGATGACAGAGAGGGTAGTTCTAGCCCTCAAAAAATAGCTCATTTATTGGCTACAGTACCAATTTTCTGTGATGGGTGTGGTAGTGTAATGGTTATGGTACTGGACTCCCAACCAAAAGATTGAGTTCAAATCTCATAATGGCAAGTTGTGAAGTTTAATTCAGTAAATCTAGTAATCTGTGGACTAGCACCAAAATAAAATGATCATGAAAGTTGCTGGATTGTTGTAAAAACACTGATTCAACAATGTTCTTCCCCTACCCAGTCTGGTCAACATGTGACTCTAGTGCACACTATGTGGTTTGATTTTTGAAGTGCCCGAGCAAGCTGCACAATTGTATAAAAACTTGGTACTTGGACAACTAATGATGGGCAATAAATGTAGCCCTGCCACTGTTGCCCACAGCCAGAGAACAAATATATTTTTAAAAATCTATATAGTTAACTCCATCCTCACTACTCAGCCTGGCTAAGACCACATTACATCCTGCTGGAGCAAGTTCCTGTTTTTTGCAAGGAAACATTAGTTTTCTTCATCATAGCCAAGGTGGCTAACCTCAAACTGCACTGTGTATTATATTTCTAAACACTCCCAGTAGAAGATGGGATCCACTTGTTGCCATTGAGTTTGAATGGTCACATTATTCATCTTCCTTGTAGATGCTATTATACTCCAAGGTCATCATTCCATTTGTGTAATGGTAGTGTCTTATTCTGGAGTCCTCTGACTCCAGACCAACTTCAAGTCCACTCCACACCTTTATAGAACTTTAAAAACAAACTAAGGATAGATAAAATACTCATTGCATAGGATGTCTATGCAACAGCTGAACAAGTTCAGTTGAGGTATGTGGACTGAGTCATTGAACAATAAAAAATCTGATACAATAAGACACAAGTCCTTTTCAACAATTTGATCTTGGGCTCCAGGGAACAACCAATTCACTTGGAGACAAAATCGTCATGACATTTTTATGGGAATCAATTCCTTGTTTAAATGTTATATTTTGTCACATAACTTAGATGCCAGCTGTTGTGCTCAGGAACCAGACAATGTCTAATCTGATGAGTACCCTCTGAAATTAATTAGTAATGAAAGAAAACCACTATCAATTTTAGCTTCGCTACATTTCTTTTCAATGTCAAATTTGAAATTTTGAAGACATGAGATTATGGAATAGCAGAAAATGTTTCAAAATTCAGGATTTGAATCTGAATAAATGATTAAAAGTTAATGCTACATATTAATATTTATTTTCATCCCTCCTCCTTTTACTGTCATTTTCAACCTTCCCTTCTGCAAGGTTACAGGGACATGCTGATATATTAAGCTGATTCATAGGACAACAGAGGGGCAAAGGGAATTAGGAGTGGGCAGGTATTGAAATGCATGGAGAGGGCAATGTTCTCATTGATATGTTATTAAGATTCCCTTGGTCGTTACCCCACATGACTCCAGCAGCCAGCATGGATTTCAAAAGGAATGATTTTGCTTGACAAACCTCATAGAATTGTTTCAAGAAGTAACAGACATGGTAGATGGAGAAATGCAGTGGATGTACTTTACATGGGCTTTAGGAAAGCCTTTACATGATACCACAGAGGAGATTACTCAAGAAGATTAAGGGGTATGGAATTAGGGGGAGGATAGCAAACTGGATTATAAACTGGTTAGAAGAGAGAAAATAGTCAGTAGGACTTAAGAGCAGTTTTTCAGTATGGTTGAAAGTGGGCCGTGGTGTCCCTCAGGGTTTAGTTCTGGGGCCGCTTGTGTTCATTGTGTATATCAATGGTTTGGATATAGGCCTAGAGGGAGTGGTGTTATATTTTGCTGATGAACCAAAATAGAAGGTGTAATTAATTCTTTAGGAGGTATAGTTAATTCTTTAGAAGACCAAAGGAAACTGAAAAGGATTATTGAAAAGATGGGGGAATGATCTAAAAAGTGGCAGATTGACGTCAATGTCAATAAGTATGAGGAAATGCATTTTGGTAAAAAAAATAACAGTAGTAATTATACTCTGAAAGGAAGTAAGCTTGATGCTATGGAAGAGCAGAGGGACTTATCAGTACAAGTTCACAGAACATTATAGGCAGCACCTCAGGTAACTAAGGCTGTAAAAAAGCTAATAGAATTCTAGGTTTTATTTATAAAAACCAAGAGGTAATGTTAAGACTCTATAAAACCTTAATACAACCTCAGTTTGAGTACTGGGTGCAGTTTTGGGCTCCTGTAGGAAGTGTTAATTGTATAAGAACATAAGAACATAAGAAATAGGAGCAGGAGTAGGCCAATCGGCCCCTCTAGCCTGCTCCGCCATTCAATAAGATCATGGCTGATCTGATGATCCATATGATTTATATCAATTAGTGTTAATTGTATTCAGATGGTGCGTATCAATTGGGGACTCTCGTATCCATTTATATGAGAGCATATCTAGAGTGTGGTGTGGGTAATTTGGATCTCTATGAATAAAGACATGGAAGCAACTGAAGACCAGGCTCTAGTATTCTATCCTTTACCACCTGGCTATCCAATTTATTACAGGAAGGATATTAAAGCTTTATAGAGGGTACAATAGAGATTCACTAGAATCTTGCTTGGTATGAAGAAATATAAATACAAAGCAAGATTTGAAAAATCCGTGGGTAGAAATTGGACCTTGTTGTGCCCATTTTAGGGGTGTAAAACGAGCGTAACGAGGCCCAATTCTGGGGACCAACCTCCTACGCCTCAAAGACACCTGAAGAACATCTGACCCAAAATCTTTTTTGTCAGAACTCTGCAGGTCACAGTGTAATATGTCAGAAGGGTTTAAAATTTTGGAGGAATGGGACAGGATAGATAGAAGCAGACTGTTTCCGTTAATTGAGGGGCCATAGATACAAGATTAAATGTAAGAGATTTAGAACAGAGGGCAGGAGAAACTTCTTCACACAAGAAGTTGTGAGGCTGTGGCAGACACTTCCAGGGTTAGACGTAGAGGCCGAAACTATGTCAACATTCAAGATTCGACTGGATAAGTGGGTGAAGGAAAAGAGGTCTCAGCAATGTCACACCATTAATTAAGAAGGGTAAGAGAGATAAACTAGTCAATTATAAGCTTATTAGTCTAACGCCAGTTGTTGGGAAGTTACTACAATCTATTATTAGGGACAGAGTGACCGAGCATTTGTACAAATATGAGCTGATCAGAGAGAGCCAACATGGATTTGTAATGGATAAGTCATGTCTAACAAACCCTAGTTGAATTTTTTGAGAAGGTAATGTGGTAGACAAGGGAGTGTCTATGGATGTTATTTATATGAACTTCCAGAAGGCATTCGATAAGGTTCCACATAAGAGATTGTTAACAAAAATGACAGCGCAATAATTGGAGGCAACCTATTGACTTGGATAGGAAATTGGTTAGGAGGTAGGAGACAGAGAGTAGGGATAATGGGTATGTACTCCAATTGGCAGGATGAGAATAGTGGCGTCCCCCAGGGATCTGTACTGGGGCCTCAGCTTTTCACTATATTTATAAATGACTTGGATGAAGGAATAGAGAGCCGTATATCTAAGTTTGCTGATGACACTAAGTTAGGTGGCACAGTGAACACTGTAGGTGGGAGCAAAAAGTTGCAAAACGACATTGATAGATTAAGTGAGTGGGCAAAACTGTGGCAGATGGAGTTCAATTTGGGAAAGTGTAAGATCATCCACATTGGACCTAAGAAATATAGATCAGAGTATTTTCTAAATGATGAGAAGCTAGGAACTATGAATGAGCAGAGAGATTTAGTGGTCCAAGTACAGAAATCACTAAAAGTTAGTGGACAGATATAAAAAATAATTTAAAAGGCTAATGGAGTGTTGGCCTTTACCTCAAGAGGGCTGGAATACAAAGGGGTGGAAGTTATGTTACAGCTGTACAGAGCTCTGCTTAGACCCCATCTGGAGTATTGCATTCAATTATGGGCACCCCACCTCAGGAGGGATATATTGGCCTTGGAGGGGGTGCAGCGCAGATTCACCAGAATGATACCGGGGTTAAAAGGGTTAAATTATGAGGACAGGTTGCATAGACTAGGCTTGTATTCCCTTGAGTATAGAAGATTAAGGGGTGATATAATTGAGGCGTTTAAGATGATTAAAGGATTTGATAGGGCAGATGGAAAGAAACTATTTCCTCAGAAACTACTCCTGTTCCTATGTTCCAAGTCAATCCAACAGAAACCTTTCTTATCACATCGTCTGCAGTACGTACATGTATCAGGGTAGTGACAACTACTATGTTGCATCGGAACACCTTCATCACTTCTCCTGTGGAAAAGAGCCATTGGCTGGACAAATGCACAGCTTTCACTGGATGGCAGGGTTTCCTCGAAGGCAAAGTGTTGCACATGGAATCCATGTAGACGCCAGGGCTCTTTCATATGAACCCCATGACCTTCATGAAAAGGATTTGCACTCAATTAATCTAACCACAGAAACATCATGCACATCAATGGCCATCACCAGGAAGCAGTAGCCCAATTTGCCCACATTCTGTGAAGGAGGAGAAACACTGTGTGGATAGTCCTCAGGAGAACCAGGCTCTCGTGTAGACCCATGACTGTTGATTCCAGTGATAAACCCCTCAACAGAAAGAAACCTGAGAATTTGTTTGCAGTTTTACATCCACCACTTCCAAGAAATATGTTTGGAGCAGCTTGGACACAATGAAAGATCATGTATATAAAAGTAATGATTGTGGGTATTGCTTGAAATGGTACCTCCCAGAGGGCTGGTAAGTTACCAATTTAGGATTGTAACAGGTTTGATGAACCTCCCAAGGAGCAATCTTGCTCCTGGGAGCAGGACTCATCTTCCTCATTTACAGCCAAGTTGAAGGGAGCTGGGTAATTGCATTGGCATGGGCACTGACCTTCTTCCATGCAGTTGGCACCTACGCTTTTACTGGAGGATGGTGCACAGCCCCAAAAAGGACTGTCCTTCTTAGTTGCATCTTCTGAAGCATAACTTCCAAATCTTCAGTTTCAAAGGGAGCTGTGTTATCACATGTCTATGCTGTACCATTGTAAAGAGTTAGGCAACTTTTCCGTCCTCACCACAACTGCTTCTTTTATGGTAAGCTACAACCTCTTAAGAGCCGTTGCTGCTGCTGTGCCCAATTTTTGGATCCTACCTAGATGTGCTGTTGGTCAAGCTCCCCTATAGTCTGATCAAAATACAGGACAGAGCTTATATTAGAAAATTGGATGCAACCTGTGCTCCTCCCCCTCCACACTTTGGGCGTGGATATGCCCATGGCTCAGGCTGGCACAAGCCTATTTTTGTCAGGATTGGAAAATTGGGCCATAGTTGTATTGCCCCACTACTGTTTCAGTTAAAATCAGCTAACTCAGTACTGATTGGGGATTGAACCTCTATAACTCAGCTCCTCCCTGACTTAATCAGCTGAGCCATCTGGGGTCCCATTGCTATTGATAAAATAGTCAATGGCCCAGAATTTGCTGGAATGGAGCATTTGGCCCGGACCACCATAAGCAAGGCTGTTGTGCGCCCCAATCCTTCAGTGGCTAATTTACACCAAAATTTATTGGACTGCTCATAAGAATGTGCCACAGTAAGGATAATAATGATTCAGAAGCGCCACAGCCAATGGCCATTGACAAATGTTTGCTATCAATCCTGATTTCGATCACTTGAACAGTGTCGCAGTATTCGTCCACTTTTTATTCTGGTTTACAAAAGCATGTATACGACCAGTGAGTCTTGTTTCGAGAATTTACCACAAATCTGTTAGTCAGGTTATTTTTTATGTAGTTTTCTAAAGTTTTTCCTGGGTGTAATATGGGCATCACGTGTGGCTGCAGGCACCTGAGCTAAGGCTTCTAAATTGTAATCATCTTCAGATGTTGGTGGGCAAATTAATTTCAATGTACATGTCCTGTGTTTTGCAGGGGAACATATATTAAAAACTCAATGCAAGATCTGTAGGAAGGAAGTAATTATTTAATAGCTTGTTTCTTAGATATCCATGTCTTTAAATTCAGAGCAGCTGCAGCTTTATGGTCTCTAATGGTCATTTTAACTCTTTAAATAGACCAATTTTACATTTATTCCCTCAACAAAATATTTACTGATGCACCATCTCATTGATATGGAATTGAATGTATTTATCAGTGTGAATTGCAAAAGAAGCATGTCTTTGGATCGATACTCCCTGTTAAAATTAGCTATTGAGACTGTTAAGGGGCCAGAGAAATGGCGTTTAAAAATTCCATTCCATTTAACAGGAAACTTTCTGGTCAGTCAATGTATTCAAAAGATAATTATTTTTGGATTCGCTAATTAAATTGGCAAAGCTCAGTAAAAAGATCTTTGTTTAACAGAAATCGACCTTGGAGCACTAAATCATGCCGCTGCCAGGTCACGAGCGCCATTTTGGTTCAGTCTCAGTGGCAGCAGTGATCAAAGCAGTGTTAATCCAGAAAATTGGACATCGCCAATGTCCAGGGTACACTCTATGTATCCTACATATAAGGCTACTTCCCCTGGCTGGAGAGTCTACTTAAAGGCAGCCTGCACCTCTTAAAGAGGAGGTGCATTGTGGCTTCAAGAAGTGGCGGGAGTCATTGTGAAGTGATTCAGTGCTGTAGTACTTTGAAGAATGGCTGCATCCGCGAATTTCCGTGCACCAAGGTTCTCTGATGATACACTAGAGGCCTTGGTGTAAGAGGTGGAGAGAAGGAGGGGCATCCTGTGTCTGTAGGGGGGCAGGAGGCCCTACAGACATGTGCTCGAGGCAGTGGGATGAAGTACTGGAGGAGGTAAATGCCAGGAGCATAGCTCCAAGAACATGGATGCAGAGCAGGAAGAAGTTCAATGATTTAACAAGAGTCGTCAAGGTGAGTGAATTCAAGTTTCAAGTGGTGTATCGTACCAACTGCACCACTAGAGTCATCCACTGCTCAATGTATTACATCCCCATCACCCACCTATAAAAAATCTCTTTCAATCAGTGCTCAACCATTCAAATAATATGCTTTATCTCACCATCACACAGTACCACTCTTGCAAGCAGCATACCCACAACTCACAGGTCATGCACACTGGCAGCTATTAACCATGACAGCCACATCACCCAAACATCTTGCAGGACACTCACTGACAAACTTCCCTCTTTCTTGCAGGAGAAGCTGGCGCTTAACAGTAGGCAGCAAGAAACAACTGGAGGAGGACAAGCACGCCGACACATTTTAACCCCCATGGAGGCGACAGTGTTACCCATTATGAGAAGGGCCATTGCTGAGGCCGTGGTCACTGGCGATGCTGGAGGGATCGTTGATGAGGGTCTCTGCATACCTAATCCTCCTTCTCGCTTCCCACTTCTCCCTCATCCCACAATCTTTTCTGACTCACGTGCTGCAGATGGTGTCAGCACACACTTCTTACTTTCTCCTCTCCCCGCACCACAACTCAACCATTGTCCGTTTGTCATTTCAGATACCCAAGAACTGGAACTGGCACAATCAGAGGAGGAAGAGGAAGAAGACAGTGATGATGAAGACACACCGTCACTTGATCTTACACTCGCAGCCATCAGCTCAAATATTGAGACTGCGCATCCTTTAGAGGATAAGATCTCAGTCTTGAATATACTCAACGACTGAGCATCCACAGCCCTCTGTGGTAGAGAATTCCAAGGATTCACCAACCTCTGAGTGAAGAAATTTCTCCTCATCTCAGTCCTAAATGGCCTGCCCCTTATTCTGAGACTGTGACCCCTGGTTCTAGACTCCCCAGCCAGGGGAAACAGCCTCCTTGCATCTACCCTGTCGAGCCCTGTAAGAATTTTGTATGTTTCAATGAGATCACCTCTCATTCTTCTAAACTCTAGAGAACACAGGCCTAGTCTACTCAATCTCTCCTCATATGACAATCCCGTCATCCCAGTCTGGTGAACCTTCGTTGCACTCCCTCTATGGCAAGTATATCCTTTCTCAGTTAAGGAGACTAAAATTGTATACAATACTTCAGGTGCGGTCTCACCAAAGCCCTATATAATTGCAGTAAGACATCTTTACTTCTGTACTCAAATCCTCTTGAAATAAAGGCCAACGTACCATTTGCCTTCCTGATTGCTTGCTGCACCTGCATGATACCTTTCAGTGACTCATGTACAAGGACATCCAGGTCCCTTTGAACATCAACATTTCCCAATCTATCACCATTTAAAAAATACCCTGTATTTCTGTTTTTCCTACAAAAGTGGATAACTTCACATTTTTCCACATTATATTCCATCTGCCATGTTCTTGCCCACTCACTTAGCCTGTCCATATCCCCTTGAAGCCTCTTTGCATCTTTCTCACAACTCACATTCCCACCTAGTTTAGTATCATCAGCAAACTTGGAAATATTACATTTGGTCCCCTCATCCAAATCATTGATATATAGTGTGAATAGCTGGGGCCCAAGCACCAATACCTGCGTTACCCTACTAGTCACAGTCAGCCAACCTGAAAAAGACCCGTTTATTCCCACTCTCTGTTTTCTGTCTGTTAACAAATTCTCAATCCATGCAGTATATTACCCCCAATTCCATGCACTCTAACTTTGTTCACCAATCCCGGTAGAACCCAAACTGAGCATCGGCGAGTAAGTGCCGCTTGATAGCACTGTTGACAACACCTTCCATCACTTTGCTGATTGAGAGTAGATGGGGCGGTAATTGGCCAGATTGGATTTGTCCTGCTTTTTTGTGGACAGGACATATCTGGGCAATTTTCCACATTGTCGGGTAGATGCCAGTGTTGTAGCTGTACTGGAACAGCTTGGCTAGAGGCACGGCTAGTTCTGAAGCACAAGTCTTCAGCAGTACAGCCGGGATGTTGTCGAGGCCCATAGCCTTTGCTGTATCCAGTGCACTCAGCTGTTTCTTGATATCACGTGGAGTGAATCGAATTGGCTGAAGACTGGCTTCTGTGATGGTGGGGATATCAGGAGGAGGCCGAGATGGATCATCCATTCGCCACTTCTGGCTGAAGATGGTTGCAAATGCTTCAGTCTTGTCTTTTGTACTCATGTGCTGGACTCTACCATCATTGAGGATGGGCATGTTCACGGAGCCTCCTCCTCCCGTTAGTTGTTTAATTGTACACCACCATTCACAACTGGATGTGGCAGGACTGCAGAGCTTTGATCTGATCCATTGGTTGTGGAATCGCTTAGCTCTGTCTATAGCATGTTGCTTCCGCTGTTTAGCATGCATGTAGTCCTGTATTATAGCTTCACCAGGTTGGCACCTCATTTTTAGGTATGCCTGGTGCTGCTCCTGGCATGCTCTTCTACACTCCTCATTGAACCAGGGTTGATCCCATGGCTTGTTGGTAATGGTCGAGTGAGGAATATGCCGGGCCATGAGGTTACAGATTGTGCTGGAATACAATTCTGCTGCTGCTGATGGCCCACAGCGCCTCATGGATGCCTAGTTTTGAGCTGCTCGATCTGTTCTGAATCTATCCCATTTAGCACGATCATGGTGCCACACAACACGTTGGATGGTGTCCTCAGTGTGAAGACGGGACTTCGTCTCCACAAGGACTGTGCGGTGGTCACTCCTACCAATACTGTCATGGACAGATGCATCTGCGATAGATAGATTGGGTGGGTATGAGGTCAAGTAGGTTTTTCCCTCGTGTTGCTTTGCTCACCACCTGCCGTAGGCCCAGTTTGGCAGCTATGTCCTTCAGGACTCGGCCAGCTCGGTCAGTAGTGGTGCTACCAAGCCACTGTTGGTGATGGACATTGAAGTCCCCCACCCAGAGTACATTCTGTGCCCTTGCTACCCTCAGAGCTTCGTCCAAGTGGTGCTCAACATGGATGTGGACAGATTAATCAGCTGAGGGAGGGCGGTAGGTGGTAATCAGCAGGAGGTTTCCTTGCCCATCTTTAACCTGATGCCATGAGATTTCATGGGGTCTGGAGTCAGTGTTGAGGACTCCCGGGGCCACTCATTCCTGACTGTATATCACTGCACCGCCACCTCTGGTGGGTCGGTCCTGCCAGTGGGACAGGACATACCCAGGGATGGTAATGGAAGAGTCTGGGATGTTGGCTGAAAGGTATCATTCTGTGAGTATGGCTATGTCAGGCTGTTGCTTGGCTAGTCTGTGGGACAGCTCTCCCAATATTGGCATAAGTCCCTATTGATCTGCATCATAATCTCCCTACTCTACATGCTGCCAGCGGTTGTTATTGGCGCACACAAACCCTTTTACCAAGATGCCGTCTTGCGGACTTCCCATCAGAAGTGTGCGCACGCAACTCGGACCCTATTTTCAGAACTTAGGTGTCTGCATATCGCCTAAAAACAGGCGCTACATGGCCCAATTTCACTCCCAGGGGGTGTTTGTAGGTCATAGATTGGGCTACTTTGATGCTAATGCTTTTTCCCTGAACCGTACTCTGAGTGAAGCATTCCACTGAGATTACAGGATCATTCAATTTATCCTATGGAGAAAACTCTTTTTTTTAATCATTCATGGGATGTGGGCGTCGCTGGCGAGGCCAGCATTTATTGCCCATCCCTAGTTGCCCTTGAGAACGTGGTGGTGAGCCACCTTCTTGAACCGCTGCAGTCCGTGTGGTGAAGGTTCTCCCACAGTGCTGTTAGGAAGGGAGTTCCAGGATTTTGACCCAGCGACAATGAAGGAACGGCGATATATTTCCAAGTCAGGATGGTGTGTGACTTGGAGGGGAACGTGCAGGTGGTGGTGTTCCCATGTGCCTGCTGCTCTTGTCCTTCTAGGTGGTAGAGGCCAAAATTTTGGGAGGTGCTGTCGAAGAAGCCTTGGCGAGTTGCTGCAATGTATCCTGTAGATGTTACACTCTGCAGCCACGGTGCACCGATGGTGAAGGGAGTGAATGTTTAGGGTTGTGGATGGGATGCCAATTAAGTGGACTGCTTTGTCCTGAATGGTGTCGAGCTTCTTTAGTGTTGTTGGAGCTGGACTTCTGAATTTCTAATGCTAGTCTTATCCATTCAGATACACAATGAAATGATAAAAATCAAACATTAAAGTGAAATCCATTAAATAACATGTAATTATTATAATTATCCATGCAATTAATTGCAGATTATTCACAAATCATGAAATTATTCAAGCAAATATGTGGCTTTCAATGGAAAATGTATGCTTTGTTGAGTAAAAGCCTAGCAGGAAATTATTTAAAATGTGCAAAACAGAACACATTATTCAATGACATACATATGCAAACATGTTAGGTTGTTGTCAAATGAAATCCAATGTGAAAACTTCTTTGGTGAATCACCTACCTAATTAATGCATGTAGCACAACCTGAATTAACAGTCCATTATAGTGAGTCAAAGATAATTCTGTCTTCACCCACTTACATTGTCCAACTCCTGAGAAAGCAATAACAAGAAATCTTTACTGTGCAAATGAGTTGTATGAGCTAGATAGGTACATGAGGGAGAAGGAAATAGAACGATATGCAGAAAGGGTGGGATGAGGTTCGTGTGGTGCAGAAACCAGATGGGCCGAATGGCCTGTTCCTGTGCTGTAAATTCTATGTAATTCTATGTATTAGATGTTCACAGTTTTATCGCCAGTCAGTTTAATAAAGTGTGCTTTAATTTTTCAAAAATTTACAGCTATGATGGCTACATAAAAGTAATTATCATCTTGGTGGTTTCTACTGTATTTTGAGCAGCTTCAAGCAAACAACAAAAAATGGCCAGCCCTTAAATTTACTACGAGACAGGGTTCATTGTGAAATTGGTGGAAGGGGGGATAAGGCTGATGGATCCAAGTCTATGGTAAGCTTAGTGGTTGTCTTTAAGAACCATGGCCTAGAATTTCCATGATGACGTGCCCGTTTTCCAGGTGCTAAATAGGAGCTTAAGCCTTTAATATGGTGGGCAGGAAGCGCACACTCATTACGAGCTGAAAGTGCACCACCCGCCTTATTGGTATAGGCAAAAAAGGAGTCCAGGGCCCACACCAGAATCAGGTGTTAGGACCTTTGCATATGGAAGTAAATGGTCTAATGCCGGTTTGAGGCCCCCTGTGCAAAATTGAATTGCCCTAAAGGTGGCTGGTGCCAGGCCTAAAATAAGTGTCCTGTGCCAGCCACCAATGTACTCTGCCAATTTTCTATTCCTGTCATTACTTAGGGGTGTGGGGGAGTGGGATAGGAGTTAGCAGCAGTTTCTGCACCATTTAGCACTGTAGCTCTTGAAACAGTAAAGTAAGTTTTCCAGCACTAGGACCGAACAACAACAAGCTTAGTACTTGTCGAAATAGCGCAAGGCCGGCCTTGCAGTGTTTCCTGAAGTTGTACTTATTTTGTATGTGCAGTGAGCTCCTACTATGAACTGGGCCTCCGAACATAAACACATTGCAGCCCTGAAAGGCCACAACTGCAACACAGAGATGTTTCACAGGTACTTCTGCAAGAAATGCAGCAAAAGAGGATTGCCCTGTTTTGGACCCCAGGGCACCTTCCCAAAGGATATGGAAGCAGTTAAAAGGTTGTGGGTTCAAGCCTAACTCCAGAGACTTCAGTACATAATCTAGGCTGACACTTTAGTGTAGTACTAAGGGAGTAAAATATTCCATGGCCTATTCGAAGAAGAGCAGAGCAGTTCTTGGCCAACATTTATCCAGTTTCCAACATCCCTACATTACAATAGTTACTAGTTACAAAAGTTAATAGTTACAAAAGTTTACGGAGGGTGGAAGGTGGGAGGCCAGCCAAGAGAGCATTGGAATAGACGAGTCTGGAGGTAACAAAGGTATGGATGAGGGTTTCAGCAGTGAATGAGCTGAGGCAAGGGCAGAGATGGGTGATATTACAGAGTTGGAAATAGGCGGTCTTGTTGATGGAGAAGATATGGGGATATGGGGTCGGAAGCTCAGTTCAGGGTCAAATAGGATGTCGAGGTTGGGAACAGTCTGGTTCAACTTCAGACAGTGGCCACGGAGGGGGATGGAGTTGGTGGGCTGGAAACGGAGTTTGTGGCGGGACAGAAGACAATGGCTTTGGTCCTCCCAATATTTAATCGGAAGAAATGCAAATGATGGCACTGTTGCACACAAAGCTGCCTGATGTACTTGCATTGTTGAAAGCAGCATTATTTTTTAAATTGAGAAACCGGGGAGGGGGAGACAAGGTTCATAGTGCAGCGTGTCAATGTGGTCGAAAAAAAGTTGGCGAGAAGAGGAGGAAATTCCATAAAGGTATGGCAGCATTGCATACTGGAGTTTCAACAAGCTTTGCCACAGAGTAATGGATCACAATTTTAAGCTCACAATAATTTCCTGATCTCAGTTGTGCTGTCAAGCAAAGTAAGATACTTTCTCACAAGGAGAGAAGGAAAATCCAAAAATTCAATGAAGTAATTCTTCTTAAAATTGCCTTCTTGCTAATGTTGTTATGAGGTACATTATCACTTGGGCTGCACAGCATAAATGGAACGGTACCAGTGTTAAGTGAGCTGTGCAGGACTTAGCGGCCCGGTTACGCTGGTGCCCCGGTCATGACCATCCTGAACGGAGCCTACCACTGGGCAGCAGCAGCACTCACCCTGTTTCAAGCAGTAGGCCCTTTAATATGCAAATTGAGGTCCTATGACGTGGAAATAGTACCCCGATTGCCATTTTAGGCAACAACTGGGTGGAGCATGCGGCCTGCCAAAGAGGACCAAAAAAATTTAAGTTTTTAATTATTTTAGTGGGGCCAGAAGGAGCAGGAGTGCGGACTTTCCTTGGTGTTGGCCGGGCAGTTCAGCGGTATTGTGCTGCCCTGAATCTGGCAAGCTCCTTCGGGATGCCCATTTGCGGCGGGCAGCTTGCCGATTCTATTTAATTGAGGCCCATGCTAGAAAATGGCTCCGGCCTCTGCTACTGGTATAGGCACGTAGCTGGTGTGATGTGAAAAAAATTCATGAAAAGGATGCATCGAAAAGCTCTTAGATTAGTGAGGGCACAAGAGTTGCTGGCATTTAAGCCAGTCCTTCATCTTTACATCAACAATACAAGAGCAGCAGCAGCAAATATTTTTGCATTGATATTGCGCTATTAGTAATGAACACATTCATACAAACTTTCTTTGAATGCTATTATAATTAAAGCATTAATGTAGTTCTGAACATGTTAGGCCATAATTTGCTGTGGCAGGGTGTTTGCCATTAGTTAGACTTGCCTTTACACGTTTAGGTTTTTACAATTTTTGGGGGGCAAGTTGCTGAAAGTGTGAGCTGATAATGTCGCAGTGAGGGAAACAGCGCATCAGGGACCTGAGTGAACAGGGCAAGCAACAGGGGATCTCCTTAACCAATCAGATTAAAGGATTGAGAAATTAACAGCGCAAGGACTGAGAAGGAAGTGTAAATTAGAGTGGGTGAATTCAATGTCAAATCGGGTACAGAAAGAGAAATAAAGAGAGGGAAAGAAAGATTCAGTAAGAGAAAGAGAAAAAAGAGACAAAAAGGAATACTAAAAAAAATGTTTTAAATGTAAAATTTTACATTTTAAAATCTCCAACAACAATTAAAATCTGAAGGAATGAGACTTCACACTTGTAATAGTTTATTTTCAGTGCCAGAGAGGATGATTGGCAGCAACTAACAGTTATCATATCGTTGAAAGGGTGCTTAGACTGGAATGGACAAGACTTAACTTTCTGTGACGGGTTTACTTCATATCTACAGTGCAAATACAGGAACTTCACGCCATTCAATCCATTTCAATGGTGAGCCAGACAGCGAGATGCTGTTTTCGTGAAGCTAATGGCAGAGCGATGCAACTGAGACAGCAACTTTTGGATATTCAAGTTTAACCGCACATCTGCCCCTCACCTGAAGTTGGTGTACCATTTGCACATAAGTAATGGTGAGCACCGGTATTTTGACAGCAAATTACGGCATGTTAATAAATTCGTTACTAATATGGTGTAATTTCAACATCTTTGTATGAATCCAAAATATTCACACAGAATGTCAGCAGTGAAACTTCGCACATTGCTTCTTGTAATATTTCACAATATTTTGACCACTTTTCCATAGAAAACATTTGGAAATATGGTCCCGATTTTCAAATGAAATTGCTGGTGCATTGGAGGTGGGGGGGCTGCGAAAATCGGGAAAATCCTGAGCGAGTGAGGAAGCCGGCCCCTACCCATCGACTTCCAGGTTTCCCACAGACACGCCTGTGTGTGCCGCGCACTTCCCGAATGCGGAAGTCCCGCATGATAGTTAAAGAACTAAATGTACCTCATTGAGGCACTTAAGGTACTTTATTTCTGACATACTAGATAGTTGAACTGATTTTAAACTTAACTAGGCGCTTTCCCATGACTTCTGATTCATGCAAAGGGCCTCTCCCCCAACCCCGACATCTCCCCCTCCCCCCCGATCCCCCCCCCCCCCCCACCCCCCGATCATCAGCGCCCTCCACTCTCTGTTCCAGTGCCGGATGACGTCTCTTTCTCTCTCTCGTTCTCTCCCCTCCCAACCCTTGGTGTTGCAGCTCTTGTCGACAGCCAGCTTGTCAATCAGGCTGGCTGCCCGGTGTGAAACAACGTTCCCGGTGGAAACAACGTTAATCACCATCAATTATATCGCGATCGCGTCGAGAAAGGTAAGTTTTTTTTATTCGGGTTTGTCACGCTGCCAACCTGCCACCATTTCAAAATTGAGCCCTATGAGTTACTTTTGTTAAAGCAAAAATACATTTTTACAATTTAAAAAAATGGCTTCTAGATAAAAGGTGATTATTATGCTAACTGAAAGTTACTTTCCCCGGACACTAAACAACAAACAATTTGTTAGGTTGACTAATCACTGGGGGTGATTTTAAACTGCTAACTGCTCTATTTATGAGGCGTCCAGAAGCTGAATTGGTGGCAATACAGAGGCTGTCCCTTGCATGTCCAAGGCCTGGCTGATGCGATTTTAACACAAGCCTATAAATGGGCACCTAGCATTCCCTACCTGAAACAGGCAGAAGGCTGCTTGCATATGCAAATATGGATCCTATGCCATTTTACAATTTGTACCCGATGCTGAGCAGGTTATCAGTGACCTTTAAATGGTCCACTAGAACTTGCTCCAAAAACGGCTTGGAAAACTTTGGGGGGGATTTCTTGTGAGATTTGCAGGATTCTTCCTCCAGGCCCCACAAAAGTACTGTAGCCCACTGCCAGCCACTGGGTAGGCCCCACCAGTGTGCCTCTCTCCGCTTTATTGCCGACTTCTGGCTCAGCTCACTCATGGAGCCACGGGATTTTCCACCCTTAATTTCAGCATGCTGCCCACTAGCACTCATTGAATGCTGGGCAGCTCACCAACTGTATTCCTGAAAATGGTTCAGGCCTCCTGCTTAATGCACTTAGTGGGCACTGTGGGTGTGCCACCAACTTCGGACTCATTTTAGGTGAAATTTCATAATCATCCCCATTATGTTGGAAAGCCTTTGATCCCTTTATGTGTAGAGCAAAGCCCCAGAAAAGGTAAGCTCAGGAAAAGCGCTTCAAGGAAAAGAGATTCTGACCTAGGGTGTAGGTCAGAATGCAGAGAAGTTATTCTGTCTTAAGTAAGCTAGCCCATTGATGTGGAGAACTGTAGAAAATTCGTTATTTTATATTATTACACAGACGAGTTGCATTGATTGAAAAATGAAATCAAGCAGCTTAACGATTCATATCAAACCTAGTCTCACCAAATGTTTGCTCAATTCATCTTCAGCCATATTGAAGAAAAACATATACAAAAAACACGAATATCCAGTGCAAGTCACAAGAGGATGCTATTGTTATATCCCTGGGTCACACTATCGTCCAATTAGATATAGGGCAGTGTGAGTCAACTCCTATCAAAGTAAGATACTCAAACTGTTCAAGGGAGTGACTAACGTCACTGAAACCCAAAAGGTATAAATGGCAGTCTCGAATTTATAGCAGTTCTCCTGTCTACAGAACACTGCCTCAGTTTCATTACCTAGAACAGGGGTTTGAATTCCAAGTTGTTGTGCATGATTTTCAGGCGTGAAACAGGCGCAACAACGACAAATGTAGCAGTGCAACGGCCCATGACCAATCTTCACGTGTGCCAGGGTCACTGCTAATTTCATCCTAAAACCTTTCAGGCGGCCCTGACAGCAGCCTATAAGGAAGGCAGCATTGATTTAAATATTAAAATGAGGGCCCTGTGCCTGCATAAGGACCCGTTTCCTGAATTTGTGTGTGGAAAGGCCTGATTTGCTGGGCCTTAACCTTGACCAAGAAGTTATTGCTTTAACAGTTGGGAAGTATGTTACAGAAGCTTGATTTAAAGGGATGCTCACCTCCATTAAGGAAGGTCATGGTTTGGACTTGATAGGCTACTGGAGAGTGCTTTGCTGATTTTTGATGGTATTTTTGGCTGCTGTTTCAATGAGCTGAACTCAGAGAGTGATTTTTGGCACGTTCTGCACTCTGTCAAAGCATTGCCTTCACAACATTATTGGATCATGGGTATTCTGTTAGGTCCGCCTTTGGGGCTATGACATGAGGAGCAGGGGTGGCAGCAGGAGCAGCGAGGAAGGCAACAGTGGGCTGCACAAGAGAGCAAAGAAGGGAAGGTGGAAGAGGCCTTACACCATGAGTGTGTACAGGAACCAGAGCTCCTACCTCAACTTCACAGAGAAGCAGTGCGTCAGACAGCTTCAGTTCTCCAGGGAGTTAGTGACTGAGCTCTGCCACCTAATTAACCAAGAATTGCAGCCCAGCACCAGTATATCCACGGCACTGTGGCTGTGAAGGTTACTGCGGCCCTGAACATTTAATCATCGGGCTCCTTCTGACAATGGCTGTAAAGTGCTTTGGGACGTCATGAGGTCATGTAAAGTGCTATATCAATGCAAGTCTTTCTTTTTTTCTGCCCATTGTTACTGTGAAGCTAGCCGGGATACCTTCTTGTACCTGGGTGGAAAGATGAGGTCCCTCCTCCTGCTGACCACCTCCCCCAACACCTCCAAAAAGTGGGAAGCCCTTCCAGCATCTCTTCTGCCTGCTATTTCATCGGTGTTCAGAATTAAGCTGATTGCAGTCACAGTGCACCTCCCTTGTTAGAGATGCTGACTGCCTTTAACTGATGCCAATTACCTCCAATTTCCTGCCTCCTGTCAGGTGAGCTTCCATAAAGAGAGTGAGTGGCACTGCCAGCTCACTTATTTTGTGCTGAGCCGGCACAGGGACCAATTTAGTGCAGTCCCCAAACCACGTGAACAGGAGTGCGCTCAGAGTGCGCCAACCATTTTGCCCCCGATTACGAATTTAAGCCCCATTGTCTCTTTTGCACAGAACATTAAATGAAGAATTACCCATTGCTCACAGAACCATGGTTGCTGGCGCATGCTTTGGACTATGGAGAATTGTAACTTACCCATTGACACCCCAGCAAAACTTCCCTACATTTTTTGTGCTGCCAGAAACCACCAAGGACAAATTTGTGAGTCATCTGTTCTCATTACAGATGGCTACAGGTGAACCTTATTATTAAAGCATCCAATTTTTAGAAAAAACATCTGCTAAAATATTCTCAGATTTTATATGAAACCAGTTTGGTAAATGTAGACTCTCTTTTGATTTTCTGAATCCCTACAAATAGTCCTGAAACACGTGTTAGTTTTTTGCATTCGGGTAGGAGCCATTACCACATTGTATTAGTTTGGTTTAGTTTGAGCACAGATGTGTTCATGCCAAGTAATTTCAGCTATTGACAATCAAAAGCATTTGTTGTTGATCTTAGATCCTGTGTTTGGTAATCTCGAATTAGTAAAATAAATCTTTCTGAGCACAGTATAGAGAGGAGGCGACCTGTTATAACGCTTCTTGGAACACAGTTGATTTCAGTACACACATTACGTTGAGAAAGCTCTAAGCAAATAGGAATTTTATACAGTTAGAAATTCTGCAAATAATCATGTTTTATTCATACACATTGGTACCTGTTTATGATAAAAACAGCAAAATCCAGTAAAATCCAATCAAAGACTAATTCTGCAAAGAGCAAATCCATCTTAAGCTGCAAGAAAAAACAAATGTTCCCCTACAAAGCAAGAAATCCCAATCTATTCCCTGCTCCAAAAATGACCTCAGCAAAATAACATATCATTAATCATCTGGTGAGTATACCCAGAATTTTTCTTGGTTGAACTGTAACTCTTTATATGATAGGTGAGCTGCATCATAGTCTCGAAAAAGTATTCAATCCTACACAGGGCAAAATAATATGCCAGCAAACAAAGCCAGGAGAATTTGATGGGGAAAACAGAAATCTTCATGCAAGTCATGTCGAAATAAAATAAATCACTCAGACTGTATTACACATTAACAAACCTTCACGTTGAGTCCTACTTCTTATTTCCATTATCAGTTGTGTTTTTTCTATATTTTCGCTCTTCCTTTTGTTTACAAGGCTGCCTGGGATAAGACCATTCTTCCTGTTTTTTTTTCATCAGGCTAATATGTTCCTTCTCTAGCCCAGAGGCACTGAGACCAATCTTGGCACTGCTGAGATCAGCTAACTCAGCACAGACCAGGGATTGAACCTGAGAACTTCTAATTCTGTATGGCTCTGCTTCCTCACTGAATAAACTGACTGAGCCTTTGAAGGAGTGCTTGTCGCCTTTTAATAAAATGGAAGCACACAAACCATGGATTCTGCTGACTCTCACTTTCTCTTTGCTGGCTAAACAAAAGTGACGATAACTGGGATTTCTCTCTGATATGATACAGTCTTGTTCGGAGAAAAAGATGAACCTTTTGTAATAAAGTCATGCTTACGGTGATGTTTTTGCAGCAACAGCTGCTGGAATGCTGTGGAGATTTAGAAGACAGCACTCAACACTGGCATCTAGCCTGTGTGTCAAAGATTATGTTTGGATGAAAGAACTAACAAACTGCAAGAACGGACAATTCAATCTTTGGTCTCTACATTTTCTCCTCAGCATTCATTTAATTAGAAGATTGCTTATTTTGTTATGATGAAGATGATACAACACCTTTCATTTATATAGGGCATATGGGCGGTGGAGGGAAGAAACGTTTGGCCATGATACTCTGGCCATCATGGTATGGGACAGGCTTGATGGACTAGTTGGTCTTTTCCTGCTCCTCAATTTTGTATGTTCATAAAAGGTTAAGGAAGTAGCTGAAAAACTCAGTTGAAGAGGTAGGTTTTTAAGAGGCTCTTCAAGGGTG
Organism: Heptranchias perlo; assembly: GCF_035084215.1. Taxonomy (NCBI): domain Eukaryota; kingdom Metazoa; phylum Chordata; class Chondrichthyes; order Hexanchiformes; family Hexanchidae; genus Heptranchias; species Heptranchias perlo. The sequence goes on from NC_090327.1 coordinate 110,419,230, forward strand.
GGACAGAGATAGTGAGGTGAAGCAGTTTAGGGATCACAGGGGCATGATGACCGAGGGCTCAACATCAGATGGTGCAGCAGAGGATGAGCACTAAACCAGAGTCGGAGGAACGGAGGATGTGGGCTGAGATGTATGGCTGGAGAAGGTTGCTCAGATACGGTAGGCCAATAATGAAAAGGGATTTGAAAATGAGGACAATCAGTTTCCAGTCAATACGCTGGGAGCAGGGAGCTTGTGGAACTTGGGAAGGAGATGGGTAATGGGTCTGTGGGACGTATGCAAGAGAGGCCTTGGAGTATCAGATTAGCTAGAGTTTGTAAAGAATGGAGAAGGAGTTGCTAGAGAGAAGGGCACTTGAGAAATCAATTCTACTTGACATCTCCAATCTCCTGTAGCACTACGTCCCAGCCCAATTCTGGCCTCACATGCAGTTCTTTTCCATTTGCTCCACCATCAATGCCAGATTTTTCAACTGCCTTAGCCTTATTTTCTTGAACTTCCTCTCTAAACCCTTCCAAATTCCTATTTATTTCCCTTCCTTTAAAAGCCTTCTGAAAACCTATCTTTTTGACCATACTTTCAGTCATCTCTCCTAATTCTAATTACTGTTCACTGTCTTTTGTTGTCTGTGGAGCGCTTTGGGACATTTACCACATTAAAGATGCAATTCAAAAGCAAGTCATTGTTTTTGACTTGCACTTGCTCAGCCAACTATGGAAGTATTTCATTGTGATGAGGTAGGATACAGTATCTGAAAAATGAAGAAAGGGAAGGTGGAGTACTAGTGTCCTAACTCCATGGTATTCTACTCCACACAGATACGTCAGGAATGTTTGGCTTAATTACTAGTTAGATATTACGGGCGCTAAATTGGGCCGTGTAGCGCCCGTTGTTACGGTGCTACATGGCCTCACCGACATCCAAGATGGCGTCTTGGATGCGCACACACATTTCCTGCGTGACGTGCGCCAGGCACCATCTTGGTATAGGAGTTTGCGCAGGTGCAGATACCGAACGCTGGAATCATGTAAAGTAGGGAGAAAATGGCTTCAATCAGTGTACAACACTGATTTAAAGTGATAGACACCATTTTGGAACTTAACACAACTCAACGCACAGTCTTAACCCCGACCATCTGAACGTGACTTAGAGTGCCTGGAGGACCCCCCACCAGCGCTATTTAAAGTGATCATGCAAGATTTACAGGTTAGTGGCTGGATTATTGCTTCTGGCTGCCGAGACATTTGTAATTGTTTTTGGAGGTCTCCTAGACTTAAATACTAGGACGTGGGGACATAGCCTAACATTTAGAGCCATGACATGCAGGAGTTAAGTTAGGAAATGCTTCTACACGCAAAGTGTGGTAGAAGTTTGGAACGCTCTTCTGCAGACGGCAGTTGATGCTAGCTCAATTGTGAATGTTAAATCTGGGATTAATAGATTTCTGTGAACCAAGGGTATTAAGGGATATGGGGCTAAGACGGATATATGGAGTTAGGTCACGGGTCCACCATAATCTCATTGAATGGTGGAACAGGCTCGAGGGGCAAATTGCCATGGTCACTTGCTGCCTCTTGATATGCGCCACCTTCTCCTGCAAGAAAGCAGAACGTGTGCCTGGGTGATGTGCCTGTCATGATTGAATAGCTGCCAGTGTGTGTGGCCTGCGAGTTGTGGGTGGGCGGCTTGAAACAGTGGTAATGTGTAAGGGTGAGAGGAAGCATTTGATTGGAAAAGTTGAGTACTGATGGAAGGAGTTTGTTGGGATGTGGGTGATGGTGGGTGTAGTGCGTGGTGCAGTTGGTAGGAGATGCCACTTGACAGTTGACCTCACTCACCTTGACCACTCATGTCAAAGCATTGAACTTCTTCCTGCACTGCATCCATGTTCATGGTGCTGTGCGCCTGGCATTGACTTCAACCCCCACTGCCTCCCACTGCCTTTTGAATATATGTCTGGAGGGCCTCTTGCTCATCCCCTGCGGATATAGGATATCCCTCCCTCTGTCCACTTCTTGCACCCAAGGTCTCTAGTGCATCAGCAGAGAACCTTGGTGCACATACTCTCGCAGGCCTAGTACCATCTCAGATCGGCAAATTGTTGAGGTCTGGCTTGCAGATTGGAGGATGTGGGATTTCGTAGTGCGCAACCTTTATTCAATGTTTTAACATAACTCATCAGTGTGTAAACATAAGGATGGGACCTGCATCTGTGTTTTATGTGTGTGATGTCTGATCTCCGTTCAGACTCCGTGCAAACAGTAGACTGTTACTTTCAGCAAATAACAGGAACCAGCTACCTTTAAGAGATTTCGAAGAAACATCCTCCCTTTAAGAGATTGTGCTCCCTCTGGTGGTGGAAAGTGCAATTGGATGCGGCCTCAACCGGGATCTTGGGTTCATGTCACGCTACACGTAACCCCACCAGCGAACAAAAGTTATCTGTTTTTAATATAACGGGTCATTTGCTGTCCTTCTCTTCCTTCCGGATGTTTCTATGTTTCTGCCTCTCTCTCTCTGTTTTTTTTTGGTTGTTTGTATATTCGGTGGTACTGTAGGTAACACCTCTCTGTCTGAACACTTTGATTGCCTTGGCAACGGGCAGTTGGAAAGATTATCTGTAATCACCAGGTATTGTTCTGTGATTTATAAATGCGAAAGTTTCGAGGATTTCTTGACATTCACCTGAGGAAGGTGGAAGCCTCCGAAAGCTTGTGATTTTCAAATAAAATTGTTGGACTATAACTTGGTGTTGTAAAATTGTTTACAATGGGGTACAGTAAAGTCAGGACCGCCAACAAAAACATCAGCCCTCGAAATCTCCACACCAATGAACTCTTTGGGGCCACTTGCCACTGACTTCCTAGACCTTTTGGTTGGCAAGTGGCATGCTAATGAGGCCTGGCCGTTAAAATTTGCTGAGCCTGCCTGTAACAAAAATATATCTAACACTCCCTGAACATGAATACTTCAGCAGTATGGAGGTACTACAAGTTGAGGAAGGTACATTGAAAGGGTATAGCGATAGATTTTCCACCTTACCCTTAGCATTAAGCATCATCTCGATGGAGCACAGGGAGGAAAAATTGGATGGGAAGGATTAGCTGCCCATAAGGGAGCCTGCCTTATTTTCATTTCATTAAGTTAAATGGAGGGAAGATGAGGCAGGCTGTGTTACAGGCATGCAATCCTCACCATCTGATTTTCCTCCCTCTTCTCAGCCCAGGTGATGCTAAATGCCCAGTTAGCAAAAAGAAAAATCTACCCCATTGTATGTCACAGATTGCACAGAGAACAGGCACCTGAGCAAGAGAATGTGGATGTTACACTTTGGGCTTTTTACCAGTGCTGTTGTTTTGTGTTCAATGCAAAAAAGCAGGTTTCATGAGTAGACCAAGGCCAGGACTACGCTCTTCGAGGCAGGGTTCCAATGCCATCTTTTACTTCCACCCACCCCTCCAATTTTGCACCAGTCCTGACCCATTTCCCTGGTTTGGGGTTCATCAAATATGCACGAGGGCCTCAAACAAGATTCCTACCACCAGGAGGGAGCGGGCCATTGTCCCCAAGGGAAATGCCAGTGATGCAGGACCACAACTGAGCACTCGAAGAGGCAGGGATGGAGTTAAAGGAACAGAGATGCTCTGAAGACTGATGTAGCTGCAGCTTTATAGGGCTTGGCAGAGACGGAGATCTAAGTAAGTCATTGGGAGGCAGTTTGGAGGAAGAAGAGGCTGCTGCAAGGCCCTCATCATCCATTAGGGGACGCCAAGACCATTACCACCATTCCCCAAGCCCACCAGCAACTTCTGCATGTTAGTCCCAGGAAGTGGTGGTAAAGACAGGGGTGGGTGGGAGTCAATTGGACATCTGCTGCCACCATTTGCATGTAATGGACATGGAAGGAGCAGCCACTCAGCCTGCAGTGAGGTTGCAGTGAGCCTCGTTGCCTGCTTTTTTTCATCATTCTTCACCATGATCTCATCAGCTTTCAGGGTGGATCACAAAAGAGAATCTTTGGCATGGTCTCCTGTAACCCAAACTCTCTGCACCATTACACATGCCATAATAGGTTAGCATGCCTATGATTAACAATGACCCCAGTCGCAATATTAGCTGGCTGAAAGGACAGCCACCATACTCTACTATTGTTCCTGAATAGCGGAAAGTACCATACCAACCAAAAAATGTCTATAGGTCAAAACCATTTGACCAGATTTATTCATAGGTTAAGAAGGAGGAGTGTTTGCTAGTGCTGTTGGGGAGGGTTTAAACTAAAGTGGCAGGGGGTTGGGAACCTGAGCAGGGAGAGAGAGGAAAGCGTAACAGGAAGGGACAGAAGGTATGGAGTAATAGGTAAAGTGTTAAAAAAGGAAAAAGCAGGAACTAAGCGTCACAAAACAGATTTGAAAGTTCTTTATCTGAATGCACGTAGCATTCGTAATAAAATGGACGAGTTAACGGCACAAATAACTACGTATGGGTATGATCTTGTGGCCATTACAGAAACATGGCTGCAGGGTGACAACGACTGGGAATTAAATATGCCAGGGTATTTAACAATCAGGAAGGACAGGCAGGAAGGAAGGGGAGGTGGGGTGGCTATGTTAATAAAGGAAGGAATCACTGTAATACAGAGAAATGATATTGGGACAAATCATCAAGATAATGAAACAGTTTGGGTGGAGATAAGGAATAATAAGGGAAAAAAACATTAGTGGGCGTAGTATATAGGCCTCCTAATAGTTGCAACTCTGCTGGAAGAAATATTAATCAGGAGATAGTCGGGGCATGTAATAAGGGAACAGCCATAATTATGGGGGATTTTAATTATCATATTAACTGGACAAATCAAATTGGGCAGAGCAGCCTTGAGGACGAGTTCATTGAGTGCATCAGGGATGGATTTCTTGAGCAGTATGTAACTGATCCTACAAGGGGGCAGGCAACCTTGGACCTGGTCCTGTGTAATGAGTCAGGATTAATTAATAATGTCCTAGTTAAGGATCCCCTTGGAACGAGCGACCACAACATGGTTGAATTCCATATCCAATTAGAGGGTAAGAAGGTTGATTCTCAAACAAGCGTACTGAGCTTGAATAAAGGAGACTATGATGGTATGAGAGCGGAATTGATTAAAGTGGACTGGGAAAATAGATTAAAGGGTAAGACAGTACATGAGCAGTGGTGTTCATTTAGGGAGTTATTTTACAACTTTCAAAATAAATATATTCCACTGAGGAAAAAAGGGTGTAAAAGAAATGACAGCCACCCATGGCTAAGTAAAGAAATCAAGGATAGTATCCGACTAAAAACAAGGACATATAAGGTAGCCAAACTTAGTGGGAGGATAGAAGATTGGGAATTCTTCAAAAGACAGCAAAAAGTAACTAAAGGATTGATTAAGAAAGGGAAGTTAGATTATGAAAAGAAATTAGCAAAAAATATAAAAACAGATAGCAAGAGTTTCTATAGTTATATAAAAAGAAAAAGGGTGGCTAAGGCAAACATAGGTCCCTTAGAGGATGAGACCGGGAAATTAATGGTGGGAAACATGGAGATGGCAAAAATGCTGAACAAATATTTTGTTTCAGTCTTTACAGTAGAGGACACTAAGAATATCCCAACACTGGACAAACAGGGGACTCTCGGGGGGGAGGAGCTAAATATGATTAAAATCACTCAAGAGATGGTACTCAGTAAAATAATGGGACTCAAGGCGGATAAATCCCCTGGACCTGATGGCTTCCATCCTAGGGTCTTGAGGGAAGTGGCAGTAGGGATTGTGGATGCTTTGGTGATAGTTTTCCAAAATTCCCTGGACTCAGGAGAGGTCCCGGCAGATTGGAAAACTGCTAATGTAACACCGTTATTTAAAAAGGGTAGTAGGCAGAAGGCTGGAAATTATAGGCCAGTTAGCTTAACATCTGTGGTGGGTAAAATTTTGGAGTCTATTATTAAGGAGACAGTAACGGAACATTTAGATAAGCATAATTTAATAGGACAAAGTCAGCATGGCTTTATGAAGGGGAAGTCATGTCTGACAAATTTGCTTGAGTTCTTCGAGGATATAACGTATAGGGTGGATAAAGGGGAACCAGTGGACGTAGTGTATTTAGACTTCCAGAAGGCATTCGACAAGGTGCCACATAAAAGATTATTACTTAAGATAAAAAATCACGGGATTGGGGGTAATATTCTGGCATGGGTGGAGGATTGGTTATCAAACAGGAAGCAGAGAGTTGGGATAAATGGTTCATTTTCGGACTGGCAACCAGTAACCAGTGGTGTTCCACAGGGGTCGGTTCTGGGTCCCCAACTCTTTACAATCTATATTAACGATTTGGAGGAGGGGACCGAGTGCAACATATCAAAATTTGCAGATGATACAAAGATGGGAGGGAAAGTAGAGAGTGAGGAGGACATAAAAAACCTGCAAGGGGATATAGACAGGCTGGGTGAGTGGGCGGAGATTTGGCAGATGCAATATAATATTGGAAAATGTGAGGTTATGCACTTTGGCAGGAAAAATCAGAGAGCAAGTTATTTTCTTAATGGCGAGAGACTGGAAAGTACTGCAGTACAAAGGGATCTGGGGGTCCTAGTGCAAGAAAATCAAAAAGTTGGTATGCAGGTGCAGCAGGTGATCAAGAAAGCCAACGGAATGTTGGCTTTTATTGCTAGGGGGATAGAATATAAAAACAAGGAGGTATTGCTGCAGTTATATAAGGTATTGGTGAGACCACACCTGGAATACTGCATACAGTTTTGGTCTCCATACTTAAGAAAAGACATACTTGCTCTCGAGGCAGTACAAAGAAGGTTCACTCGGTTAATCCCGGGGATGAGGGGGCGGACATATGAGGAGAGGTTGAGTAGATTGGGACTCTACTCATTGGAGTTCAGAAGAATGAGAGGCGATCTTATTGAAACATATAAGATTGTGAAGGGTCTTGATCGGGTGGATGCAGTAAGGATGTTCCCAAAGATGGGTGAAACTAGAACTAGGGGGCATAATCTTAGAATAAGGGGCTGCTCTTTCAAAACTGAGATGAGGAGAAACTTCTTCACTCAGAGGGTGGTACGTCTGTGGAATTTGCTGCCCCAGGAAGCTGTGGAAGCTACATCATTAGATAAATTTAAAACAGAAATAGACAGTTTCCTAGAAGTAAAGGGAATTAGGGGTTATGGGGAGCGGGCAGGAAATTGGACATGAAGCTGAGTTCGGATCGGTCAATGCCCTGTGGGTGGCGGAGAGGGCCCAGGGGCTATGTGGCCGGGTCCTGCTCCGACTTCTTGTGTTCTTTAGATTTGTGGTTGGGATCAGATCAGCCATGATCTTATTGAATGGCGGAGCAGGCTCGAGGGGCCGATTGGCCTACTCCTGCTCCAATTTCTTATGTTCTTATGTTCTAAATACACAAAAGCTGAACAATACAGCAAGATCCTAATTCAACACAATACTTAAAAACAATAAGATTGTAATCAGTCCATAGGGGTTAAAATACCATTTTCAGAATATAAGAGCAGGAGTAGGCCATTCAGCCCCTTGTGTCTGTTCCACCATTCAAGTAGAACATGGCTGATCTGTACCTCAACTCCATTTACCCGCTTTCAATCCTTAATACACTTCCCTAACAAAAATCTATCGCTCTCAGTTTTGAAAATTCCAATTGACTCAGCATCCACAGTCTTCTGGGGGAAAGAGTCCCAGATTTCCACTACCCTTTGAGTGAAAAAGTGCTTCCTGATATCACTCCTAAATGACCAAGCTCTAATTTTAAGATTGTGCCCCCCCCCCACCGAAGGAAATAGTTTCTCTGTATCTACCCTATTGAATCTCTTTATTATTTTAAACACTTCAATTAGATCACCCTTCAACCTTCTAAACTCAAGAGAATACAAGCCAAGTTTATGTGACCAGAGCTCGTAACAGGTTACATATATCCCAGTATCATTCTGGTGAATCTGCACTGCACCCCCTCCAAGGCTAATATATCCTTCCTGAGTTGCAGTGCCCAAAACTGAATGCAGCACTCCAGATGGGGTTTGATACAAAATCCGATAAGCACAAGACTTATGGATGAAATGGGCAGGTTCTGTCTCTTGGAAGACCTTTCTAAAGCTATGTTGTATACAGATGATACGACTCTCAGTTCATCTAGAGTTCAGAATCCCTGCGAAAACTAATGACTATGCGAAAATTACCCAATATTTAATCAGTCCAAAAGCCTGATGTCCAAGCTATCAATAATCCATGTAGTAGGAATTACTGCAGAGCATGCAGGTACTCACACATTACTTGGTGTCCAAGTACCTTAAAGCTTTGAGTATTTACAATTTAATTAGAATCTAAAAAAGCCTCTGTAACTTAACTGACTTTCACATCAATCAGCCTGGCCTGATCTCATAGACAGCTCATCTCTGATGTTTGTAGGTGGCCAGTACATGTACCTTGTTGCATGCAGTCAGACCTGATCATCAGACTTCTTAGGATCTGTTACTTGCATCCATTTTGGTGAAAATCAAGAATAACTTACACTGGGTCATTGCTGAGGTAAGAGTTCACTGATCTCCAACAAGAATGACAATCACCTATCAGAAAAGGTTTTTCATATATACGGACATATATCACTGTTCCTTCATCGTCACTGGGTCAAAATCCTGGAACTTCCTATTAAACAGCATTGTGGGAGAAACTTCACCACACGGACTGAAGCGGTTCAAGAAGCGGGCTCATCACCACCTTCTCAAGGGCAACCAGGGATGGGCAATAAATGCCGGCCTTGCACACATCCCTAGAATGAATTAAAAAATGCTTGTGGATGTGATCAGCCAGGTGGAGGAAACCTATCTAAGGATCGGCAATGGAACTTACGTCACTAAGGGGGAAAAAAAATTGTTTGGGGCCTATTATTGGGCAGGGGTAGCACGATCCACTATTACCCCGTGCCCAATGGGACCTGCGCAGGCAGGACAAGACTTTCATCAGGCCTGAGGACTTAACTGCAAGCAGCATTCTGAATCAACATTGAACGAAAATTCAATGCAATTTGCACTTTCCACTAGCAGGGGGAGCCCCAATCTCTAAAAGGCAGGCTGTCTGTTAAAAATCTCTTATAGGTATCTGGTACCTGTTACTTGCTGAAAATAACAGTCTGCTGTCTGCACGGAGTCTGAACGGAGATCAGACATCGCACATGTAAAACACAGATGCAGCTCCCGTCCCTATGTTTACAAACTGTTGAGTTATTTTAAAACATTGAATAAAGGTTGCGCACTACTAAATCCCACATCCTCCAATCTGCATGCCAGACCTCACCAGTCTGCCGATCTTGAGTTTGTACCAGGCCTGCGAGAGTGCATGCACCAAGGTTCTCTGCTGATGCACCAGAGGCCTTAGTGCAAGAGGTAGACTGAAGGAGGGATATCCTATATCCGCAATGGAGTTGGGCGGGGTGCAAGAGGCTCTCAAGACATATGCCCACAAGGCAGTGGGAGGCAGCGGGGGATGAAGTCAATGCCAGGCGCACAGCATCATGAAAATGGATGCAGTGCAAGAAGAAGTTCAATGCTTTGACATGAATGGTCAAGATGAGTGAGGTCAACTGTTAAGTCGCGTCTCCTACCAACTATACCACTAGCCACATCCACTGCTCCATGCACTACACCCTCCGTCACCCACATACCAACAAACTCTTTCCATCAGTACTCATCTCTTCCAATCAGATGCTTCCTCTCACCCTTACACATTACCACTGTTGGAAGCCGCCCACCATAACTCACAGGCCACACACACTGGCAGCTATTCAACCATGACAGGTACATCACCAAGACACATGTTCCACTTTCTTGCAGGAGAAGGTGGCACATATCATGAGGCAGCAAGTGGCAAGTGGCAGTGGCATTTAGCCCTTCGAGCCTGTTCTGCCATTCAATGAGATCATGGTGGACCTGTGACCTAACTCCATATACCCGCCTTAGCCCCATATCCCTTAATCGCCTTGGTTCACAGAAATCTATCAGTCTCAGATTTAGAATTCACAATTGAGCTAGCATCAACCGCCGTTTGCAGAAGACCGTTCCAAACTTCTCCCACCCTTTGCATGTAGAAGCATTTCCTAACTTCACTCCTGCACGTCCTGGCTCTAAATGTTAGGCTATGTCCCCTAGTCCTAGTATTCAAGTATAGGAGACCTCCAAAAACAGTTACAAACGTCTCGGCAGCCAGAAGCATTAATCCAGCCACTAACCTGTAAATCCTGCATGGTCCCTTTAAATAGCGCTGGTGGGGGTCCTCCAGGTACTCTAAGACACGTTCAGATGGTCGGTTTCAGAAGTCCCAAAATGGTGTCTATCACTTTAAATCAGTGTTGCACACTGATTGTATCCATTTTCTCCCTACTTTACATGCTTCTGGCGTTCGGTATTTGCACATGCGCTAACTCCTATACAAACATGGCGTCCGGCGCACGTCATGCTGGAAACGTGCAAGAACAGCCAAGACACCATCTTGAATGTTGGAGAGGCCATGTAGCGTCAAATCAACAGGCGCTACATAGCCCAATTTAGTGACCTATGTCTTTACATATTTTATTGGCTTCATTGCAGTCACATTCTTGATGAATTGTTCTGAACCATTGTCATGAGCTGCAGTTTCAGTGATGCCCCTTATTTTCTCAGCAGCAATCCAGACAAATATTCATTCCCTCAAACAGTACCAGAACAAAATAATTTTGTATGCAGCATGCATGGATTCTGGAAATTTAGTATGAGCATTATGTTTTGTACATCTCACACAAATTACACATTCAGAAAATGAAATCAATTCCTGTTCACATAGATCAGCATAAGATTGCTGTATCTGAATGTGTGTGCAGTGCAAGACACCTATCAGTTTATGAAAATTCTCCTGCCTTGCAACCTGTTGATGTTCTGGCTTTGAAAAGTAAATGAAACACGAAGAATGCATCATTGGAGCTTTAATCATCTCTTGTACATAATGAGGCAATGACCTTGATGCAATGCAAGCATAACCTCCTGCAGGAGCTTGGAACGATCCAGTGGTGAAGAAATTTAGGAAGTGGTAATTACTGGAGGTAGGGTGGGAAGGTTGACAGAAATAGTGTCCAGATCTTCAGAAACAAGCTTCAGATCTCCATGACGACATCTCTGCTGAGTCTGAACCTTGCACACACTATTCGTGAGATAGACCAAGATCAATAATTCCTAACCGATCCACCCTCCTCCTACCCTGTCCATAGATCAGTTAAATTCTATACACTTCCTCAACAAATCCCAATAGCTATCCCAGGTGATGATATCTTCAACAATGATAAGACTCTTAGACCCTTTTGAACAATGACCAAAGGGGAATGCTGTCCTGCCTGAATGTGTTTGTAAACACTTTTTATGGAATTAACCAGTTACCTGTGCATTAGCGTTGTTTGAGTATTGTGTTGACTAAGTGACACAATAGCTTAGATTTTCCACTTGCCTCTGCTCAATTCGGTGACCCTAATTGGGGGAGGGATGTGTGGCAGAACAGGAAATCAGATGGAGATGTATAACACTGGGGGGCGCTAAATTGGGCCGTGTTGCGGCCATTGTTTCAGCGTTACACGGCCTCTCCGACATCCAAGATGGCATCATGGATGCACACGCACATTTCTTGCGTGACGTGCGCCAGACGCCATCTTGGTATAGGAGTTTGCGCAGGCACAGATAACGAACACTGGAATCATGTAAAGTAGGGAGAAAATGGCTTCAATCAGTGTGCAACACTGATTTAAAGTGATAGACACGATTTTGGGACTTAACGCTCAACTCAACACATAGTCTTAACCCCGACCATCTGAACGTGTCTTAGAGTGCCTGGAGGACCCCCCACCAGTGCTATTTAAAGTGACCATGCAGGATTTACAGGTTAGTGGCTGGATTATTGCTTCTGGCTGCCGAGACATTTGTAACTTTGTTTTTGGAGGTCTCCTAGACTTCAATACTAGGATGCGGGAACATAGCCTAACATTTAGAGCCAGGACATGTAGGAGTGAAGTTAGGAAATGCTTCTACATGCAAAGGGTGGGAGACGTTTGGAACGCTCTTCTGCTGACGGCAGTTGATGCTAGCTCACTTGTGAATGTTAAATCTGAGATTGATAGATTTCTGTGAACCAATGGTATTAAGGGATATGGGGGCTAAGGCGGGTATATGGAGTTAGGTCATGGGTCCACCATAATCTCATTGAATGGCGGAACAGGCTTGAGGGGCTAAATGCCACTGCCACTTGCTGCCTCTTGATATGCGCCACCTTCTCCTGCAAGAAAGCGGAACGTGTGTCTGGATGATGTGCCTGTCATGGTTGACTAGCTGCCAGTGTGTGTGGCCTGTGAGTTGTGAGTGGGCAGCTTGAAACAGTGGCAATGTGTAAGGGTGAGAAGAAGCATCTGATTGGAAGAGTTGAGTACTGATGTTATTTTCAGCAAATAACAGTTACCAGCTACCTTTAAGAGATTGCTAAGAAACATCCTCCCTTTAAGAGATTGAGCTCCCACTGGTGGTGGAAAGTGTGAATTGCATTGATTCCACATGCAAGGTCTGGAAAGGAAGGCTGATTGCAGGGTGGGGTTGGGTGGGTCGAAACTTGTGTCCTGCCTATGCAGGGGCCATTGGGCGTGGGGTAATAGCATATCACGCCATCTGCGTCCAAAAACGGGCCCTATCGAATTTTTTCCCCCTGGATCTCCTTCCACTTTAGTATCTGCTGCATTTTCCACCATCATTGCCAGCAGCCAGCAAAAGCACCTGCCCTTTTTTGGGTGATTAATGCAGCATTTGGATTGTGTTTCATTGGGTTTAAATTCTATGCATACAGAAATACTGTTGTGGGGAGATATTTCTGTCCAGATTATCTTTGTCCATGCCTTTGTTACCTCTGTACTCAACTCTTCCAATCTCTTGGCTGCCTTCCCACCTTGCATCCACCTTAAACTTGAGCTCATCCAAAACTCTGCTGCCCGTATCCTAACTCACACCAAGTCCCGTTCACCCATCACCCCCTGTGCACGCTGATCTACAATGGGTCCTGGTCCAGCAACACCTCGATTTTAAAATTCTCATCCTTGTTTTCAAATCCCTCCATGGCCTCGCCCCTCTCTATCTCTGTAAACTCCTCCAGCCCTACAACCCTCTGAGTCTCTGCACTCCTCCAATTCTGGCTTCTTGCACATCGCCAATTTTTAGCACTCCACCGTTGGCGGCCGCGCCTTCATCTGCCTAGGCCCTAAGCTCTTGAATTCCTTCCCTTAACCTCTCCGCCTCGCTACCTCTCTCTCCTCCTTTAAGATGCTCCTTAAATCTTACCTCTTTGACTAAGCATTTGCTCACCTGTCCTAATATCTTCTTATGTGGCTCGGTGTCAAGCTTTGTTTGATAACACTCCTGTGAAGCGCCTTGAGACATTTTACTATGTTAAAGGTGCTATATAAATGCAAGTTGTTGTTGTTGGGGTGGTTGAAACACACTTCCAGATAATCAACCAAAATCAAATTTCTACTCAAAACTGAAATATTCCATGTGGTTGGATCTGAACATTCCATTAAATATCTTGTATTTCTATTTTCTGCAAAGTGGTTATTGGGGGAAAAAAAATCACTTCTATTATATTCCCCCTCCCCATGTCAACAACATAAAACTCGTTCTTCACTATTTTTCCATTTACCTCATTCTTACCTTTCGTGTCATCTTCAAATTCTACATTCTAAAATATTTCTATTTGCAGATTCAGGCAATGCTGAGAGTACATGAATACATCACAGCTAATCATGTCTGCTCATTCCACCAGATCATGTCCGATTGGAGCTGTTAAAATTTCTTATGGGTAGATTTAATAATGGTGGAATAGAGCTGAGGGCTGAATGACAGGAGAGTGAGGGAGGATGCGACTTTGTGGCAATGTTTGTATGAAAAATAGCTAAAAATAGTTTTGCTGGGTCTCTCCTGATGGCTCAGTTGCTCTTGGTTGGTTCTAAGTGTCCCTGCTGGAAGTACATGCACGTGGATTTTGGCTGAAAATAGAATTGAGCTCAACTGAGACGCTCCCATAGTCACATGTCCTATCATTGCACACTGTAAAGGCTCACATGTTAATAATAGCCTCGGGGTGACGTGCTAGAGTGCCTGGCATTGGTAAAACTTTACCTCAGCAAGGAGATCATTGCCTTTAGGAGTAGAGGGGAGAAAATTGGCGAATAGAAGCAGTGTTATTGGATTAATGAGAGAGGACTAAGTGAAAAAAGTTTAACTTAAAGGCGCTCTTTAATTTTACATAATAATAGATTTTATTGAATATTCTGAATAGTAAGAGTGACCGAGCTAAATTAAAATTCATGCCTGGGGTACACTGGTTTGGATGGGGTAGCGGCAGAACATTAAAACTGAGGAAGTAATAAGAATATTGTCAGCTTATGCAGTTGATAATATTATGTCGGGGAACAGAAAAAGTTGCAGTTTTGCCTAGAGGGAAAATATACAACACCTAGTTGCATGCTTCAAGAAGCGTTGACATATTTAATACAAAATAATTCTTCTTCCTAAAATTGACACTTTGCTTATTCACAGACAAGAAACACTTCTCTCTTCATGTAACTCTGCTCCTCTCCCATTCTCTAACTGTTTCTAGTTCCCATCCTCTGTCTTTTTATTTGACTTTTCATCTTTGTCTTTCTCTTTCCCTGTATGGCTTTGACTCACTTTTGTTTCATTGTGGTCTCTGTATCTCTTCCTGGGAAGGACATATCTAATTTTATTGGAGCAAAATCCTGAAGCTTTGGAGCAAAATGATAATGGTCTGGATTTTGCTCTGAGCGGCAAACAAAGTGTCCCCGCTCGTTGGACTTGCATTTGCCCAGAGACTTTTCATGGGCTTTTGCACTGTAAGTTCCTCAATCCAGCACGGCGCCCTCTCCTGGCCGTCTGGGAGCTGTGTGAATGGGGCGAGCTGCTGTGTACCCCCTTAACCAATCAGAGTGAAGCATGTTAATAACCAGTGCAGAAAAAGAACCAGGATGTGTAAGTTAGAATCGTAAATTCAATGTAAAATAAGTTACAGAAAGCTAAACAAAGAGAGGATAAGAAAGATTGAATTAAAAGAGACAGAAAGAAAAAGTAAAAAAATAAAAATGTAATTAAAAAAAAAAATTCCAACCATTAAATGTGAAGGAATGAAACTCCACACTTGTAAATGTAAATTTTCAGTGCCAGAGAGGTCATTGAGACTTACCACGCCATTAAGACTTTGGTTACACTTAAAAAACTTGACGTACCTTTTTCTGGTGAGATTACTTTGTTTCCAGCAAGGCAGGAGAGGAACTTTGCGCTATTGCAGTCATTTCACCAGGGAGCCAGGCGGCGAGATTTCTTTCCCGTGAAGCTTCTGGAGGAACGGGGCATCTGGTAAAGGAACTTCCGGATTTCCACCTTTAACTGCGCATGTGTGGTCGCCGGAAGTTCCATTACCATTTGCACTGAGCAGTTCGGCTCACCGTTATTTTTAGAGCAAAATCGGGCCCATTATCTTTATATTTTTTTAAGCCAGCCTTTGAATGCTGCTCGCTCCCACGATTTCAGCATCCTCGACAGTAAAAACAATCAAAAATGATCTGGATTATAATTGACCATCATATTTCTAACACTTATTTGGCTTGTACCTTTTAAAGTGTGATCTAAATAACAAAGATGCAGTAACATGGACAGAAACATGCATTGCAGTTCACTCTTGATACTTCTTGACATGGGTGTAATTTGTATTACTAATCCAGGGTTTAATATCATGTAATCTATTTATTACACAATACCCGAAATAATCCAGTGTTCTACATCACAATAATATTCTTAGTTTGCATTTAAGGTTCACACTTGTTGAAGGGATTGGGCCTTCGTTTTTCCATTGATTCTTTGTGAGCGAATTGAGGCATTTGTGTGGGTGCTGCTGATGACCTCACTCCAGGCCAGACATCAAACCCTGCCCAAAACACAGACATTCCTGAAGGCCTTTATTTATAATCAGTTACTTCCACAATGCAAAATACTGTACATCTATTGTAATGTACGCTCTCTCTGTCTATAGGAAGAACATCATAGATCAGTAGCACCTCTATTGATTCTATTGACCTACAAGGCTACGGACCAAGTGCTGGAAAGTGGGATTAGGCTGGGTGGTTCATTTTCAGCTGGCGCGGGCACAATGGGCCGAATGGCCTCCTTCTGTGCCGTAAATTTTCTATGATTCCATGATTCTACCTTGTCACCCTGTCAACTCACCTTAACATTTTGTCCTCTACCAACAAGGCCCCATGAATAAAATTTGTTCCCATAATCCGATACATTCCCAATATTGCTTCTACCTGCATTAATTTCTTATGGTCCAAAATGATGCTTTCTGATCTACACCCTAATCAACAACCAACCCCTTCTGTCATACAAGTATCTATTTGACCATTATCTCTACATCTTTTACCTCAAACTGTACTCAGATTCACCACTGGCCTAAACTCATTTGTCCCATTACCATGGCCAGTACTGTTTTTCTTAACACGCTTGATCTACTGGCCAAACTTTCTCTTCTTTTAAACATCACTACATCATATGCAGACAATTATTATATCTTCCTCTCTTCACCTATATAATATTATGGCTCCATCGCTATCTCTACAAGCCTGTTACTTCTCCAACTTTATCTGTGACACAAAGCCAACTATTCAACATCTCTTCTCTTCTTGTCTGACTGTAGTTTTTTGTTGCATGTAACCCAGTTTAAGGTCTGTTTTCTAGATTAATCATTCCAAAATACCAAGCATGGATAAACTTCCCCATCACACAAATTACCCTATCTATTTTTATTCACTTTTAATTCCTTAAAACATCAGGTTTAAAATGAAGCAAATGCAATTCCTAGACTCATGCGTTTTGTAACACTATCTGTCTTGGTTCTGTGTGGGTAAGTAATGTACTGTACATGAGACTTTACTCTTCTTTAACACATTCTGGCATTGATCACCTTCACCTACTTTGTCCTTGGCAATGCTATTATTTTAGCTCTCTGTAATATCCACTAATCATCACACTCTGCATGTACAGATCCCATTTATCCAATACACAGATGGAAAAAATAAGCTGCCATGGTTTTTCAGATACATCGCAAGAAACAGTTAGACATCCATGCATCATTGACTAGTAACTCAGACTGAAACTTATCTGTACACTGTGCAACTATGTCAAACAGGAGGAAGAATTAAGCATGACCCAGCAATAGAGTTTAGTGTAAGGCCCCGCAGCTCTACTGAGGGGTACTATGACTGTCTACTTCACAGTTGGGCACCAAAGCAGACTATTGGAGATTAAGGAATTAGAAGAAGAGTCCAAATTGGATTGAAAACTGGTTAGAAGGGAGAAATATTGACAGTAGAATTTAAGGGCAGTTTCTCAGAGTGGTTGGAAATGGGTAACGATGTCCCACAGGGTTCTGTTCTGAGGCCGCTTCTGTTCACCATGTAAATCAATCATTTGGATACAGGGCTAGAGGGAGTGGTCTCCAAATTTGCAGATGATACTAAAATAGGAGGCACAGTAAATAATCCTGAGGACCAGAAGGAGCTTAAAGGAGTTATTGATAAATAGGTGGAATAGGCAAATAAGTGGCAAATGGAATTCAATGTCAGTAAGTGTGAAGTGGTACATTTCAGTAAAAGGGAAAGGTTGAGTAAAGTGGAAAAGCAGAAAGATTTGGGGTTTCAGGTTCACAAGACATTAAAAGTAATATCTCAGGTGCTATTGGATACTGGGTTTAATGGCAAGAGGTATAGAGTATAGAATATAAAAGTTGAGATTTAATGGTGAATCTATATAAAACCTTAGTAGGAGCACAGTTGGAGTATTGTGTGCAATTTTAGGCTGCACACTATAGGAAGGGTGTTGAGACAATGGGGAAGGTACAGTGTAGATTCACGAGGATGCTGTCTGGATGAGGAAATGCAAATACCAAGAAAGACTTGAAAAATCCGTGCTGTTTTCATCAGAACAAGGGTATTATTGAAGTCAATGGGAATCAGGGGGAAAACTCTCCAGTGGCTGGAGTCATACCTAGCACAAAAGAAGATGGCAGTGGTTGTTGGAGGCCAATCATCTCAGCCACAGGACATTGCTGCAGGAGTTCCTCAGGGCAGTGTCCGAGGCCCAACCATCTTCAGTTGCTTCATCAATGACCTTCCCTCCATCATAAGGTCAGAAATGGGGATGTTCGCTGATGATTGCACAGTGTTCAGTTCCATTCGCAACCCCTCAAATAATGAAGCAGCTTGAGCCCGCATGCAGCAAGACCTGGACAACATCCAGGCTTGGGCTCATAAGTGGCAAGTAACATTCGCGCCAGATAAGTGCGAGGCAATGACCATCTCCAACAAGAGAGAGTCTATCCACCTCCCCTTGACATTCAACGGCATTACCATCGCCGAATCCCCCACCATCAACATCCTGGGGGTCACCATTGACTAGAAACTTAACTGGACCAGCCATATAAATACTGTGGCTACAAGAGCAGGTCAGAGGCTGGGTATTCTGTGGCGAGTGACTCACCTCCTGACTCCCCAAAGCCTTTCCACCATCTACAAGGCACAAGTCAGGAGTGTGATGGAATACTCTCCACTTGCCTGGATGAGTGCAGCTCCAACAACACTCAAGAAGCTCGACACCATCCAAGATAAAGCAGCCCGCTTGATTGGCACCCCATCCACCACCCTAAACATTCACTCCCTTCACCATCGGCGCACAGCGCCTGCAGTGTGTACCATCCACAGGATGCACTGCAGCAACTCGCCAAGGCTTCTTCGACAGCACCTCCCAAACCCACGACCTCTACCACCTAGAAGGACAAGGGCAGCAGGCGCATGGGAACACCACCACCTGCACGTTCCCCTCCAAGTCACACACCATCCCGACTTGGAAATATATCGCCGTTCCTTCATCGTCGCTGGTTCAAAATCCTGGAACTCCCTTCCTAACAGCACTGTGGGAGAACCGTCACCACACGGACTGCAGCGGTTCAAGAAGGCGGCTCACCACCACCTTCTCAAGGGCAATTAGGGATGGGCAATAAATGCTGGCCTTGCCAGCGACGTCCACATCCCATGAACGAATAAAAACAAAATTATAGGATGATTTGAGAGAGATACTTAAAATTATAAAGGGATGAGGCAGGGTAGATAGAAACAGACTGTTTCCAGTGGTCGTGGGGGTCTAAAACAAGAGGACATAGATATAAGATCAAAAGTAAGAAATTTAGGACAGAGAGCAGGAGAAATATTTTTACATAACTGGAGTTAGCGATTGAAGCAGACACCGTGTCAAGGCTAGATAGGTGGTTGAAGGAAAGGGAGTTAAAGAGACATGGGAAACGGGTGGGCAAATAGAATTAGGATTATTGCTCTTCTGAAGGGCAAACACCAACATGGATTTGTTGAGCCAAACAGCCTACTTCCTTGTTGTAATTTCTATGTAATTCTATATAATTTCATAATTTTCACTTCATTATTTGTCAATGGATGGGAGCAACTTAAAGCAGAGGAAAATATTTCTTTAATTTTTTTCCTGTTGCGTTAGTGTCCTTTTCTTTAATATGTCAGCATTCTGGGTTAGGGCTGAGCAAGCACATGTTGCTAAAACCAGGAGAAAAACAATGAAAGCGGTTGAGGGGTGGCTGGCAGAAGAAGAATACCCTGCAGTACCCTGTACTGTATCTTTATGCAACTGATCCTGGGCCTGCAAGACTTTAACCTCCAGAATGTTTCCAAAAATCCAGGAAGTAGTTATGTAAACGGGAAGCTGTTTCATTTTAAAAAGTTGCAATTCACAATAAAAATGTGAATCTGCGACAGGATGCCCATCCATGTCTCTGCGCCTGACTCTTACTCTGTTTCTCTCACACTCCTTCTGTAGGCCTCTTCTTCCCTCTGTCTCCTCTCACATCTTTATGTCTTTACATCTTTCTTTACAGCCCCCGCTCATGTTCCTTTACTGCTGCACTCAATTTTCTGTCTTTTAACTTTTATAAAGCCTTGGATATGAGCAAGATGGCCAGCCAAGATATATTGAATCAGAGTTAGGTGCCAGGATCAGGTGGGCATAGGTTGTTTGAGAGATGCCACAAGAGATGTGTATGAGAGAACAATGGGGAAGTTTGAGACTGGGGTTGGGGTTCTGGAGTCTGTGAACAGGTGGGGGGCTGAGAGCATTACTGTGGGGGTTCTTCTGAGCTCTTGGTGTACTATGGAGAAAATTTAAACAAGTAAATTTAAGCTATCATTGGCCCTGTCCCAACCCGCATTCCTTTTGTTGTGTTTTAATTACCTGGATGATGAACTATTTTGAATGTAACAGCTATGGAATGACAGCAAGCAACATTTGCTGATTGGAAGGCTAGGGGATAGCATTCAAGATCAAGTGTGCTAGTGGGTGGCACTCACAGTCATGGGTGGCACTTGGGCAGTAGCAGGGGCAGACATAATCAAAGGTAGCAGACTGGGTCTTATGCTGAATCTTCAGCTAAGCCTCGATCACAACACATAGCTGCATATCTCTTTTAAACAGCTAGCACTGAGAGAACCACTAAAAGACTCAAGTACACTCAAATTATCATCCTTCCGGGACCTTTGGGTTCTGAGGCAGCGTTGGGAGGCTCAGTAATCAACAATTTGGCAACCTGCACCTGGTCCCTGATTCTCTGGTCCCAAAAGGATCATTTTGCTTTTAATAGATCCCCTCAAGAACTACAGTGATATCATGGTTGGAAAACTGGAATTTGCGAACAATGCACGCTATTGCTTGAGCATCCTGAATTCCTCATTACACAGCTGAATTTACGGCCTCAATGAATGTACTGATGACTAGCAGCTCATTAACTGCTTAAGAAGTGTGAAAATGAGCATCAATGCAGATGTGTATTGATTGGCTGGTTCTGCTGGGTAAGAGTATTGAATTCATAAATGCAATTGCAGGAAACCCAGATGCACTGACCAATTTGATTGATGGGCGATACTCATGAACAAAAACAGATGAACATTAATAGAGGAGAATATACCTGCATGTGGTAGGCACAACAGTAAAGATGATAAACACACAAGGGGGTATATTATGAACTTGCACACAGGAGCTTTACCTGCATGTCAGGAATTTGGGCACATGCTTCTCACAGTATTTCCTCCATTATGGATGGAAAATCATGCCCAAATTCCTTCATAACATTTAAGTTATCAAACATAGGATGGACAAAAAGTATTCCATTTCCATTGAAATGTCATTGGTGCCTCCATTTGGAGCATATCAACGCATAGAAAAAAATAGACTGGTTGTCCATTATGTTGAATATATGCTCTATTATAATAGCTCTAATGCTTTTCAATCTTATTATTATATGCTTGTTAATTTTACTAGCAGTATGGATCATTTCATAGCTTGCATTGGTTTATTATTTGTTGGCTGTATCTTATTGAACCTATAACACTTTGGTTAATTTTATAGATAATGGGAAGCCACAGAGGGACACCTCTAACAGTGGTTTAATGGTTTTCAACTGCAATGTCTAATAGGCCAAACAAATCTCATCAAGTAGCACAGCAAGTAAAATGATCTTGCTAGGCTCATTTATGATCTTTTGCAGCAATTGTTCAGTTGCATAGTCTAAAAAAGAACTTCCCAAGAGGCCCTTGTGAGATGTTTCATCAGGCAAATGGGAAAACCTTCTCATCTATACTTTGCATTAGAAAATAGAGAAGTGAAGAGGAAAGGGAAAAGAAAAAAACAGAAAATAATGTTGACAGCATAACAAAGACAGCAAACTGAGATGAAGGGAAACTTCTTCACTCAGAGGGTGGTGGGTCTGTGGAATTTGCTGCCCCAGGAAGCTGTGGAGGCTACATCATTGAATAAATTTAAAACAGAAATAGACAGTTTCCTAGAAGTAAAGGGAATTAGGGGTTACGGGGAGCGGGCAGGAAATTGGACATGAATTTAGATTTGAGGTTAGGATCAGATCAGCCATGATCTTATTGAATGGCGGAGCAGGCTCGAAGGGCCTACTCCTGCTCCTATTTCTTATGTTCTTATGATGTATGAAAATAGAATACAGCAATCAAATGGGGAAAGCAGAAGAAAACAGTGTAGAAAATGAACAACAGACTGGTGGAAGGAATTGAAAAAGAATGACAGGGACATGGGAAAATGTGCTCGTTGAAACATTGTGCAAATATGATTTCCTGAGAGCATGTATCTTTCCCGATGATGTGATTGTATAAAAGAGCTTGATGAATGGCAGCAACATTTTATATTAAACCACATCACCCACTTATCTTACTGCAAATAATTTTTCTCTTGGCTCCTTACTACCTTTTTTGGGTTAAAAGAGCTCATAGATTTAGTGCTGCTTCAGCTCCATCGGTACAGCTTGTCAATATAAAAGCTGTTAACTGATTGCAAAATTGACGTATTTCTATTTCTAATCAATTTCACAGTAAAAAAATCAGTACTTCTATTTTATTAATATATCTTTGCTGTCACCTTCAGCATGTTAATATGACCAAAATCATACTAGTTCAATTTTGTTTGATCACGCTCTTGTGAAGTGCCTTGGGATGTTTACGATGTTAAATGCGCTATATAAATGCAAGTTGTTGTTGTGTTGATTAAGGCAAAGGGAATGCCCTCTAGAGGAGTTACTTTTAAGGGTATCACACGCAATAAAATGGATTACACCAGCTGTGGCGCAGAAGTACTTTGAATTCATCCCTTAACTATGCTGTTCATTACACAATCCCAAAGGAGCAGTCTTCAGCAGTTGTGCAAAGTGTTCAAAGTGATGCCCAGTGACCTAGAATCATAAAAAGTTTACAGCACGGAAGGAGGCCATTCGGCCCATCAAGTCTGCACCGGCTCTGTGCAAGAGCAATAGTCCCACTCCCCCGCACTTTCCCATATCCCTGCAAAATTTTTACTTTCAAGTACTAATCCAGTTTCCTTTTGAAGGCCATGACTGAATCTGCCTCCACCAGCCCCTTGGGCAGTGCATTCCAGATCCTAACCATTCGCTGCGTAAAAAAGTTTTTTCCCCATGTTTTTGCCAATCACCTTAAATCTATGTCCTCTGGTTCTTGACCCTTCCACCAATGGGAACAGTTTCTCTCTATCTTCTCTGTCTAGACCCTTCGCACCAGTAGAGAATTACATAGACTGGGAAAGGAACATTCACATCTCTTCATTATTTAGTGGAGAGGACTGTCCCACGGAGCACAGTCTCACTGCTTGCTGTGATCTTCAGCTGCAGGTTAAGCCAGTCACATTCACAAAAGATAATCCAATGCCAGCACATGGTGAAGTCATGATCAGACAGTAGTAGTAATGCCAATCTTCAAAAGCAAAATGAAAAGGATTACACAGCAGATTCCTGCTCAAATGGGCAAGTTTGGGATGGAGAAGAAATAAGTTGCATATAACCAAACATTATAAGATCACATTGGTATTTCAAAATATTGGGGTGAATTTTAACCCCACGAACGAGTGGGTTGGGAGTGAGTGGGAAGGTAACATTCGTAAAAAAGTAAAACCCGACCCCCACCTGCCTCCAACCCGCCCACTTCCGGTTTTAACAGAGGCGGGTCGAGGGACGGGCGACCAACCCACTCTCAGGAGGCGGGTCGGACAGTGAAATCTTTTAAGGAGGCTGCGGGCTCCATTCCAATAGGTTTTTTATTTTTAACTCCTGGGGGCAGGGATTCCCGGACCTTCTGCTTCATGCCACGT
Organism: Heptranchias perlo; assembly: GCF_035084215.1. NCBI lineage: Eukaryota > Metazoa > Chordata > Chondrichthyes > Hexanchiformes > Hexanchidae > Heptranchias > Heptranchias perlo. The sequence continues at coordinate 110,443,074 of NC_090327.1, forward strand.
AAGAGGAGGCGAGTAGGCCCTGCTCAGCAGATAAGTGCCTTTATTGCACAGCTTGAGGGCCTGGAGGAGCAGGAGTGTTTCCTCCAGGTCCAACAAGCCTACCTGCCGTGATCCCACACACACGATTGGCTGACCCCCTCCCCATGTCTGATACGCCCCTTGATCTCCACCCACCCCCATGATCTCCGGCCCCCCCCACGATCTCTGACCTCCCAATGACCCCTGTTCCCCCATGACCCCCAAACCCCCCCACCAATGACCGACTCCCCCCCGATCTAAGACTTACCTGCTGGCATCCGCTCCTGGCTGTTCTTCCGTCCGACTGAAAGGCAGCCTGTCAATCTGGCTTTCAGTTAAAATTTACCCCATTGACTCCAAAAGTTACAAAAGGTTAAAGTTTAATCTGCAAGCTCCTAATAAGATGTTTCATACTGTATTCCTCCAAAATTTCTGTCTGAGCACACAATTCATTTTATAATTCCATTTAAACTGTAAAAACAAACTACATGAGTCATTCCACTTACCATAAATCTCTGGAAAGAAAATTAAAGGAGGGAAGTTATACAAAGTTGGACTGAAATCTAAGAAAATCAACAGGGAGATGCCCAAAATGTAGTTTGCCCAGCCAATTACTGTGAACAAAGGTCTGTGTGCTTTTGAACTCAGTTCTTTTCCTTTCCCAAGAGTGTAGGATCTTCATTATCTCACATAAAACTCTTCTACTGATTGGTAGAAAAACAATTTGTGAAACTTTCAGCATGAAATAGCCCCTTAAATCAACATTTCTAGTTTTCCTTATGATTTTACAGCTAGGTGAGATTGAAATCCAGTGACAAGAGACTGCAAACAATCTCCCTAAGGATGCATTCATACTATAATGGTGTAGTGAATGCTAAGTAGTCATATTGTAAATCCTGAGTTAAGGTTCATCTTGATACTGGAACAAAGTGGAGTGAGACTCCCTCATCCAAAGAGTCTCATTCTGTTTCACTCTAGAGTCAGGTTGGCCCCAACTCCAGGCTCATCAACCTGAAACATTGGCCTCCGTTTTAGCACCCGCTAGTGGGTGCGTTCCTGGCGGGGGGGCTCCGAAAATTGGGGAAACCTGGAGCGGGTCGGGAGCTCGGCTCCAACCCGCCCACTTCCGGGTTCCCCACAGACGCGCCGACGTGCACACTTCTTCAACAGCACCTCCCAAACCCGCGACCTCTACCACCTAGAAGGACAAGAGCAGCAGGCACATGGGAACACCACCACATGCACGTTCCCCTCCAAGTCACACACCATCCCGACTTGGAAATATATCGCCGTTCCTTCATTGTCACTGGGTCAAAATCCTGGAACTCCCTTCCTAACAGCATTATGGGAGAACCTTCACCACATGGACTGCAGCGGTTCAAGAAGGCGGCTCACCACCACCTTCTCAAGGGCAATTAGGGATGGGCAATAAATGCTGGCCTCGCCAGCGACGCCCACATCCCATGAACGAATAAGTAAAAAAAAATCTTGGATGGTGTCAAGCTTCTTGAGTGTTGTTGCAGCTGCACCCATCCAGTCAAGTGGAGAGTATTCCATCACACTCCTGACTTATGCCTTGTAGGTGGTAGAGAGACATTGGGAAATCAGGAGGTGAGCCATTTTCTGCAGAATGCCCAGCCTCTGACCTGCTCTAGTAGCTACGGCATTTATGTGGCTGGTCCAGTTGAGTTTCTTGTTAGTGGTGACCCCAGGATGTTGATGGCAGGGATTTGGCAATGGTAATGTCATTGAATGTTAAGGGGAGGTGGTTGGACTCTTTTGTTGGAGATGGTCATTGCCTCACACTTGTGTAACACAAATGTTACTTGCCACTTATCAGCCAACATCTGGAGGTTGTCCAAGTCTTGCTGCATGTGGGCATGGACTGCTTCATTATCTGAGGAATTACGAATAGAGCTGAACACTGTGCAAACATCAGCAAACAGCTCCACCTCTGGCCTTATGGTGGAAGGAAGGTCATTGATGAGCAGTTGATGTTAGTTGGGCCTAGGATGCTGCCCTGCGGGGTCCTGGAGCAGAGATGATTGGCTTCCAACAACCACTACCATCTTCCTTTGTGCTAGGTGTGATTTGCCACTGTAGGGTTTTCCCCCTGATTCCCATTGACTTCATTCACTGAAATAGTCAGTGAGAGGTTCCTCTTATTTAAAACAATGTTTGGAGACTGGAGTTGTCCTTTAAAAGGGGCATGAGAGTATGTTAATCACTTTTTTTTTATTCATTCATGGGATGTGACTGGTCCAGTTAAGTTTCTGGTCAATTGTGACCCCCAGGATGTTGAAGGTGGGGGATTCGGTGATGGTAAAGCCATTGAATGTCAAGGGAAGATGGTTAGACTCTCCCTTTTTGGAGATGGTCATCGCCTGGCACTTGTCTGGCAATATAGAGTCTAACCACCTCCCCTTGACATTCAACGGCATTACCATCGCTGCATCCTCCACCCTCAACATCCTGGGGGTCACCATTGACCAGAAACTTTAACTGGACCAGCCACATAAATACTGTAGCTACAAGAGCAGGTCAGAGGCTGGGTATTCTGCGGCTAGTGACTCACCTCCTGACTCCCCAAAGCCTTTCCACCATCTACGAGGCACAAGTCAGGAGTGTGATGGAATACTCTTCACTTGCCTGGATGAATGCAGCTCCAACAACACTCAAGAAGCTCGACACCATCCAGGATAAAGCAGCCCGCTTGATTGGTACCCCATCCACCATCCTAAACATTCACTCCCTTCACCACCGGTGCACCGTGACTGCAGTGTGTACCATCCACAGGATGCACTGCAGCAACTCTCCAAGGCTTCTTCGACAGCACCTCCCAAACCCGCGACCTCTACCACTAGAAGGACAGCAGGCACATGGGAATAACACCACCTACACGTTCCCCTCCAAGTCACACACCATCTCGATTTGGAAATATATTGCCGTTCCTTCATCGTCGCTGGGTCAAAATCCTGGAACTCCCTACCTAATAGCACTGAGGGAGAACCTTCACCATATGGCCTGCAGCAGCTCAAGAAGGCGGCTCACCACCACCTTCTCAAGGGCAATTAGGGATGGGCAATAAATGCTGGCCTTGCCAGCGACGCCCACATCCCATGAATGATTAATAAAAATGTGTTGTAGCTGTACTGGAAAAGTTTGGCTAAAGGTGCGGCTAGTTCTGGAGCACAAGTCTTCAGCATTAGAATGATATCATAAGATTCAATGACATTCAATGATATAAAAGCCTTATATTGTGATGACACTGATGAGATTATTAACAGCTAACTTGGAATATCTGTGTAATATTCACAGATTCTTGTAGCCCAGTCTCAGTGAACGTCAATCAGAGTTAATCAAGTACTTCAAGAATGGTCTGGTAAGCCCTTAAATATTGAAATATAAATTGTTGAGCTACATGCCTATTAATGTGCATTGATGCATTGTAACAAGCATTCCTTATTAAATAATAACCCACTTTTTAATCCATAGGGTATCATTAACAAAAAATCAAAAAGTTATAAAAGCATTATTTACTGATGGCCTTCGTTTCATGCTATATCTGAGACCAAATGCTGAGATATATAATATGAATCTTTTCATTATTTTCTTTGTCAGCCTTGGCTCAGTGGTAGCACACATGCCAATGAGTTAGAAGGTTGTGAGTTCAAGTCCCACTCCAAAGACTTCAGTACAGAATCAAGGCTGACACTTCAATAAAGTACCGAGGGAGTGCTGCTCTGTCAGAGGTGCTGTCTTTTGGATGAGGTTTTAAAGAAAGGCCTCCACTGCCCTTTCAGGGGAACATAATCGATCTCATAACACTATTTGAAGAGCAGGGGCATTCTCCCCGGTGTCCTGGTCAATATTTATCCCTCAACCAGCATCACTAAAACAGATGATCTGGTCATTTTGTCATTGTGATTTGTGCAACCTTTATGTGCTCCAATTGGTTGCCACGTGTCCCTACATTACAACAATAACTACACTTCAAAAAAGTACTTCATTGGCTATGAAGCGATTTGGGACGTCCTGAGTTTGTGAAAAGCGCTTTAGAAATGCAAGTTCTTTCTTTCTCTTTCTTTTCTCAAAGATAAAATTCACATTTTTTAATATACATTTTCTCCACTTCCTTTTTCTTGCATCTGCCTGAGCCACACAATTACCCCAGCCAACAAGGGACCTGCTCCCAGGCCTCCATCAACATGGCTGTGAATCAAGGAGGAGCGGGACAATGGCCCAGATTGACTTCCCCTGCTCCTCTGTGGGGAGATGCCCAGCCTACTGGGATCAGAAACCCATGGAGCATTGCAGGCACAACAATGAGGCCTTTGGTGCACTGTAACACAGCGCTGCCCTCGACTAGACCTTCTTATTTTTGAACTAGTAAAATATCTTTTCTAAAATATATCAATCACATAGCTTTAAAAGCTGTCCTTGGCTGCAAGTTGCTCCCTTGAACAAATTGATTAGCAGTGGATGCTGGGAGCCTGGACAAGGCACTGGAACATAAAGTCAGTGACCTAGCCAGAGAAATAACGAGGATGACAACTCTATCAGTGAAGTGACTCATCCCTAACCAAAGCAGTGAAATGCTTTGTCAAAAACTAGCTTGCTGATTTAAAAATTGGAGTGTATTTTGATATATAATTAGGATGAGGTCATTTTAGGCCTTTATTCTGAAATAGTCCTTTAGTAGGACTTCAATTATCCCAATATAGACTGGGACAGTAACAGTGTAAAGGGCAAAGAGGGGGAGGAATCCCTGAAATGTGTATAAGAGAACTTTCTGGAACAGTGTGTTTCTAGCCCAACTATAAAGGAAACAGTGCTGGATCTAGTTCTGGGGAATTAAGTGGGGCAGATGGAGTATGTTTCAGTGGGGGAGCATTTGGGGAACAGTGATCATAATATCATTAGGTTTAGAATAGTTATGGAAAAGGACAAGGAACAATCATATGTGAAAATACTAAACTGGAGGAGGGCTAATTACAGATAGTTAAAAAGGGATCTTACCCAGGGTGATTGGAATCAAATATTGGCAGGCAAAACAATAATTGAATAATGGCAGGCTTTCAAGGAGGAGTTGGTTCGGGTACAGAGCAGACATATTCTTATGAGGGGAAAAGAAGGGCATCCAAAGCTAGAGTTCCCTGGATGACTAAAGATAAAAAGACTAGAGATTAAAATGAAACAGAAAAAGGAGGCTTATGACGAATGTAAGGTTCCTAATACAGGAGAGAACCAGGCTGAATACAGAAAGTACAGAGGAGATCTAATAACTGGAATAAGAGGGGCAAAGAGAGAGGGTGAGAATAGATTAGTGGTCAACATAAATGGGAATCCAAAAGTCTTTTATAAACATATAAATAGTAAAAGGGTAGTCAAAGGTGGGGTTGGACCGATTAGGAGATCTTGTGGGGGTAGAGGGCATGGCTGAGGTACTAAATGAATACTTCACACTTGTCTTCACTAGAGAAGAGGATGCTGCCGTTGTAGCAGTAAAGGAGGAGGTAGTAGCAATATTGGATAGGATAAACATAAATAAAGAGGAGGTACTTAAAAGATTGGCAATGTTCAAAGTGGAAAAGTCACCGAGTCCAGATGGGATGCATTCTAGGGTACTGAGGGAAGTAAGGGCTGAAATTGCAGAGGCTCTCTGCAACTTCCAATCCCCCTTAGATATGGGGACGGTGCCGAAGGACTGGAGGGTTGCAAATGCTAAACCCCTATTCAAAAAAGGGGTGAGGAATAAACCCAGAAAATACAGGCCAGTCAGCCTAACGTCGGTGGTGGGGAAACTTTTGGAGATATTAATCCAGGACAAAATGAATTGGCACATGGAAAAATATGGGCTAATAAATGAAATTCAGCATGGATTTCTTAAAGGCAAATCATGTTTGAATAACTTGATTGAGTTCTTTGATGAAGTAACGGAGTGGGTTGATGAGGTTAGTGAGATTATTGTTGCCTATATGGACTTGATAAAATACCATATAATAGACTGGTTAGCAAAATTGAAGCCCATGGGATCAAAGGGACAGTGGCAGCGTGGATACAAAATTGGCTAAGGGACAGAAAGCAGAGAGTAGTGGTGAACGGTTGTTTTTCAGACTGGAAGGAAGTATACAGTGGTGCTCCCCAGGGATCAGTATTCGGACCACTGTGCTTTTTGATATATATTAACAGCCTGCTCTTGGGTATAGAGGGAGTAATTTCTAGGTTTGCAGATGATACAAAACTCAGAAATGTGGTAAACAATGTGGAGGATAGTAACAGAATTCAGGAGGACATAGACAGGCTGGTGAAATGGGCAGACACATGGCAGATGCAATTTAACGCAGAGAAGTGTGAAGTGATACATTTTAGTAGGAAGAATGAGGAGAGGCAATATAAACTAAATGGTACAATTTTAAAGGGGGTGCAGGAACAGAGAGACCTGGGCTTGCACATACACAAAGCTTTGACGGTGGCAGGACATGTTGAGAAGGCTGTTAAAAAAGCATATCGGATCCTGAGCTTTATTAATAGTGGCATAGAATACAAAAGCAAAGAAGTTATGCTAAACATTTATAAAACGCCGGTTAGGTCTCAGCTGGAGTATTGTGTTCAATTCTGGGCACTACACTTTAGGAAGGATGTCAAGGCCTTAGAGAGGACTCAGAAGAGATTTACTAGAATGGTATCAGGGATGAGGGACTTCAGTTATGTGGAGAGACTGGAGAAGCTGGGGTTCTTGGATATAGAATCGGCTGATGGACAGGAATCAGAGAGTAGTGGTGAACGTTTGTTTTTCAGACTGGAGGGAGGTGTACAGTGGTGTTCCCCGGGGGTCAGTACTGGGACCACTGCTTTTCTTGATATATATTAATGACTTGGACTTGGGTGTACAGGGCACAATTTCAAAATTTGCAGATGACACAAAACTTGGAAGGGTAGTAAACAGTGAGGAGGATAGTGATAGACTTCAAGAGGATATAGACAGGCTGGTGGCATGGGCGGACATGTGGCAGATGAAATTTAACGCAGAAAAATGCGAAGTGAATACATTTCGGTAGGAAAAACAGGGAGAGGCAATATAAACTAGAGGGTACAACTCTAAATGGGGTACAGGAACAGAGAGATCTAGGGGTATAAGTGCACAAATTGTTGAAGTTGGCACGGCAGGTTGAGAAAGCGATTAAAAAAGCATACGGGATCCTGGGCTTTATAAATAGAGGCATAGAGTACAAAAGTATGGAAGTCATGATGAACCTTTATAAAACACTGTTTCAGCCACAACTGGAGTATTGTGTCCAGTTCTGGGCACCGCACATTAGGAAAGATGTGAAGGCCTTAGAGAGGGTGCAGAAGAGATTTACTAGAATGATTTCAGGGATGAGGGACTTTAGTTATGTGGATAGACTGGAGAAACTGGGGTTGTTCTCCTTGGAACAGAGATGGTTGTGAGGAGATTTGATAGAGGTATTCAAAATCATGAAGGGTGTAGACAGAGTGGACAGAGAGAAACTGTTCCCATTGGCAGAAGGGTCAAGAACCAGAGGACATAGATTTAAGGTGATTGGCAAAAGAACCAATGGTGACATGAGGAAAAACCTTTACACAGCGAGTGGTTAGGATCTGGAATGCACTGCCCGAGGGGGTGGTGGAGGCAGATTCAATCATGGCTTTCAAAAGGGAATTGGATAAGTATTTGAAAAGAAAAAAATTGCAGGGCTACGGGGATAGGGCGGGGGAATGGGACTAGCTGGATTGCTCTTGCATAGAGCTGGTGCGGACTCAATGGGCCGAATGGACTCCTTCCATGTTGTAAACTTTCTGTGATTCTATGATTCTATGTTCTCCTTAGAACAGGGAAGGTTAAGAGGAGATTTGATAGAGGTTTTTAAAATCATGAATGGTTTTGATAGAGTAAATAAGGAGAATCTGTTTCCAGTGGCAGAAGGTCAGTCATCAGAGGACACAGATTTTAAGGTGATCGGCAAAAGAACCAGATGCGACATGAGGAAACATTTTTTTGCGCAGTAAGTTATAATGATCCGGAATGCACTGCCTGAAAGGATGGTGGAAGCAGATTCAATAGTAACTTTCAAAAGGGAATTGGATTGAAGGGAAAACATTTACAGGGCTATGGAGAAAAAGCAGGGGAATGGGACTAAATGGATAGCTCTTTCAAAGAGCCAGCACAGGCACGATGGGCCGAATAGCCTCCTCCTATGCTGTACCAACTATGATACTACTATGAAATTGACCTGGGTTTTTAGCTGGCTTTTCCCTTTTCCAAGGCGATCACATGGTTTTGGGTGGGGTGGACAGTGTATATTTTGTGATAAGTATCACAATTGTGTGGGATAGGCTGGATGGACCAGATGGTATTTCCCTATCCATCATCGTTCGTATGTTCATATGTTCATAATGCCAACTGCCCCATCTTCATATCTGGGAGATAATCTTGCTAACCTCCTTCCTGTCCCACTCACTTCATCCACCACTGCTCCCTTGGACTCTGCCAGTGGATCAACAATCACTCCCCTTCTCCACATTTCCCTCCACAATGTCCATTCACTTGCGAACAAGGCCCTTGCCATCCATGACTTTGTTAATGATTGTATTGACATCATGGTTTTGACGGAAACTTGGCTCATGGATGGCGATACCTTACCCCTTATCTGCCTACCTGCATGGCTACGCTTTCAAACAACTGCCCCGCCCAAACCATCATGGACACTTTGTTTCACCCCTCTCACCTCTGCATTAAAATCATTGTTCTCTACGGCCCCCCAAAACCTCACCCTGAGCTTCTCACTAAGATATTTTCTCTTCTTTCCTCCCTCAGCACCTCTTTCTAACATCTTCCTACCTCTTTCCAACAGCTCATCCTTCTGCATTCCACTTGGAATAAATACTCCCCCAAGTTCACTTACAACTGCACTTTCAAACTTCCAACTGTCTGCTCTTTGGCCCTCCATTCACCATGATATTTCATTAGCTGGTGATCTGCTCAACCTTTCCCTCTCCTCCACCTTTATTGCCCTTGTCCCCAGTAAAACCCTTACTCTCTCCCACCCTGGTCTGGTCCCATCTTCGCTCCCTCAAGTCCAAAGGGAACAAACTTGAGTGTATCTGGTGCACAACTGATTTAGCCATCCATCACCAGATGTGGCTGGACCATATTAATCACTATTGGGCCTTGATCTCCTCTGCAAAAAACGTTCATTACTCCAGGATCATCCTCAAAGATAACCCCCGGCTTCTTTCCTCTACTGCCAATTGTCTGCTTAAACTCCTCTCCCCTACCCCTTCTGCTCTCATCTCCAACAACAAGTGTGAGGAGCTTATGGACTTCTTTTTCACTAAGATTGAGACCATCCATTCAGCTGCTTTTGCCACATTCCCCTTGCTCACCAAGCTAAACTTCCCCCAAGGCTCATCCCTGCCCTAGCCTTGAACTAACATCCTTCTCTAGGTTCTCTCCTATTTCCTTTCATGGCCTTTCTGAGCTCATCTTGTCCATGAGACTAACCTTTTCCATTGACCCCATTGCCACTAAAATGCTGACCACCCAACTTCCCTTCCTGGCCCTTATGCTAGCTGTCATTGTAAATGGTTTGCTCTTCTCAGGTATTTTATTGTTAACCTTTCAAAATCACTACCAACTTCATCCCAAAAACCCACTCTTGACCTCTCTGTCCCTGAAAACTTCTGCCCCATCTCCAACTTCCCTTTCCTCTCCAAAGTCCTTGAACATTTTGTTGCCTCCCAAATCCATGCCCACCTTTACCACAACTCCACGTTTTAATCTCTCCAGTTTCCATCCCTACCGCAGCACTGAAATAGCCTTAATTAAAGTCACAAATGACATCCTTAGTGACTGTGACCATGATGCGTTTCCCTCCTTGTCCTTTTTGACCTCTGTGAAGCCTATGATATAGTCAACCACAACACCCTAATCCAATGCCTTTGGTCCATTGTCCAGCTCAGTAGGACTATCCTCGCTTGGTTCCACTCTTACCTAGAAAATCTTTGCTGGAGCACTTCAGCAATGGCCTCTCTTTCCGCCCCGCATCAATGGCAATGGCTTCTTTTCCTGTCCCTGCATTGTTACCTCTGGGGTCCCCCAAAGATCTATACTCGGCCTCCTCCTCATCCACATGCTGCTCCTTGGTGATATCATCCACAAACGTCAGATCAGGTTCCACGTGTACGCAGAATTTGTTGGAATTCCATACACCGGTAGGGAGATTCCTTTCAATTAATCCGAACTGACACCATATTAGTTAGAGAATTGAGGTTTTTATTGTTCACAGACAGCGTTTGATCATTTTATATAACAATCATTGAGCAGTAACTAACAGTCTTAAACAAGCATGATATTACCCGTTTAGCAACTGGACAGCCGATACGGATGGCCCGTTCCTAGTTGTTCCTCAGAAATTTATACAGGGTTAGACCGAAGCCAGCATTAACATCCCCTGGAAATATCTAACTCTCGGAGAGTTACACTGGATTAGGCCGAAGCCAGCATGGATCCCCTGGATATGTCTAACTCTCGTTCTCCTCCGACTGAGGGGCTTCTGGCTAAAAGTCAATCTTTATATACCCTATTTCTGCCTGAGGAATGTGTAATTCTGCACGTAGTCATCTGCAGGTTGGGTGCTATACAATGATGTCAGTTCCTCTACTTTCTTAACTACGTAAAAGTGATTAGGGTATCCTTGGAATCAGTGCAAAGGTCATCCTGCAACCGGTACCATTTTCATAGAAGCAGAATGAAGGTTCTCCAAAATAGCTGACTCAGGCAGTTTCCTGAGGGTCTGCAGCTTTCCAGCCTCCCTGTTATCTGTTCACATTGTTCAGTTAGAAAGGTCAATAGTTTTCCATGCTGCTGCTTCATTATACTTTGCCTCCTGCCTGGTTTGCTACTTGATCTCAGTTTTTAATCCGTTTACAGCTGATTTTATATTTAATAGATTCTTAGCTTATTTGATAGATTCTTACAGCAGACAACATCCAGCTCTACCTCTCCACCACCTGTCTTGACCCCTCCACTGCCTTTGTGTTACCAGAGTGCTTGTCCAATCTCTAGTCTCAGTTGAGCCACAATGTCCTCCAGTTAAACATACCATCTTTGGCCCCCACCACAAATTTTGTGTCCTTGCTATTGATTCTATATCCCTAGTCAGCCAACTGTCTCAGGTTGAACCAGACTGTTCTCAACTATTTGATCACAAGCTGAGCTTCTGACCCTATATCCTTTCCATCACAAAGATTGCCTACTTCTACCTAGGTAACATCACCTGCCTCCAGCCCTCCCTTAGCCCATCCGCTGCCAAAACCCTTATACATGCCTTTGCCATTTCTCAACTTGACTATTCCAATGCTCTCCTGGCTGGCCTCCCATCCTCCACCCCCCATAAACATCAGCTCATCCAAAATTCTACTGTTCATATCTTATATTTCACTAAGTCCCACTCACCCATCACCTCTGTGACCATTAACTTACAATGACTCCCAGTGCCCCAACGCCACCAATATACAATCCTTACCCTCATATTTAAGTCACTTCATAGCCTTGCTCCTCCCTATCTCTGTAAACCTCCTCCAGCCTTACCACACTTGAGAACTCTGCTTTCTTCCAACTCTGGTCTCTTGAGCAGTCCCTCTTCCTTCATTGATGACCCTCCATTGATGATTATGCTTTCACCCATCTAGGCCTTATGCCCTGGAATTCTTCCCCTAAACTTTTAACCACCCTTCCTAATAACTCCTTCTTTGGCCTGGTGTCAATTCTTCTGATTACGCTTGTGTGAAGCACCTTGGGATATTTTCCTAGGATATTAAAGGCACTATATAAATGCAAGTTGTTGTTCTGGATTGTGGAAGACCCATGAGATTTGGATCACCAGTCTCTACAGCCAAATGGCAAAATCTCCTGACCATGAAAGGCTGAAAAATCTCAGGCATCAGCGCACAACCCATAATGGATGTCATGACAGGTGAATCCACCATGCAATTAGAGTCCTTGATAGGCTTTCAGTGGGGCGATTGCTTGTAAGGCTGTGAGGGAGGAAACATTACCAGGTAAAGAGCACCATGCTTCCCCCTGGGAATTAATAGTAAGTAATTCATTCACGTCTACACAAATGAGTGGAAGTCACGGCAAGTGGGTGACGTACTTTGTACAGTGCATTCTTGCAAGGTACTGCTGACTGCCCTTACCTTGCCTGCCCTGGTAAGATCATTAAACATTTTGTGGCACTGAGTTTCTGTGCGGAGTATGTTGTATTATTGCTCAATGTCTGGCCAATATCACCATGCTACTGTGCTGCTCTCCTTTGGAGACTGCATCTCTCTGAGTCAAACATTGGGCCTCGCCTCTGCCTAACTCTACGATGAAGCACTTCCAATGCTCCCTCACTGAACTGAAGGGGAGGGACTCTCTGCCTTCCTTCTGACCTCATTGGCATCCTTGGGCGTGAACTGTTTAAATTATGCTGCCATTAGGATTGTTGTCTTTAAATCCTGCAGCAGTACCGAAATTCCAACCCCCAAATGCTGAACTACCAATCAGAGGCAATATTACTGCTGGAGATTGCAAGGATTATTAAAATTAGGCTGATTCCCAGAAACTGTTGCAAAGTCAGCCCAATTCATTTCTAATGGGCATGATTAGCACCCAGCCATTATTGTGCCCGAGACTTCGCCCGAGCGTAAAATCTAGGTCAACTTATCTCTGCTCCACCTGACACTTCTTTATCAACTTATTCACACGGAGGAGGGAAAGAGAGAAAACAACAAGAGATGTTTAATTTTGATGGGGCCAAGCCTGAGTCTAACTCTAGAGTGGAGTCTCGGCTTGAGCTGGCTGCTAAGCCTGGTTTGTAGCCGACAAACTAGGGCCAGGTGCTGAGGCTACAATGTCTTGGGATGGACTGGTGCCAGTGCTGGGAGCTAGCCTGTCCTGGGTCTCTGAAAGGCAAGGCCTAAAGATATATCTTAACTCACACATACACAAGGGTTTGGGCACATTACTGAATGTTTCAGATGTAACTCTAATTCAAGCCAATTAAGGATGGCACTAAACGTCTTTCTGTCTTTCTGTTCCAGATGGTGATCAACCTGTTTGCAATTCCAACATTTTGTTTTTATTTCAGATTTCCAGCATTATCTTAACCGATACTGTATTACTGTTCTTGAACAGTCATGCTCTAGCCCAAACATAGTTGAAAACCTGTAAATAATCCACAATATATAGTGACTCAATGATAAAACTCTAAACAAATATTGTATTGATTTTAGACTGGTTTATTTAATCAGACCAAATGGTAACCCATTCTTGGAGCTGAAATCAATATGTATCTAGAAATGGAGTAAGGGACAAATTTGAACCAACTGGTCTCTTAAGCATTTTCACATATACTTAATATAATGAACAAATTAATCCACAGCATTTCAGTACAGAAAGCTCTAATGTACTGAATTATAATGAATGGCAAACATAATATACTCGTAATTTCTGGATTATTTAAATCTATCTATAGCACAGAGTAATTCAAAATCCACTAGAAAATCCAGACAAGAATCTTTTGATTTCTAAATGACATCTAAGATAGTTTATCATTTTCAAAACAAATGCATTACATCCTTCTCCAGAGCAACATAAACAGGTATGAATATGCTCCAATTAAATTTGCTTAAGTTAACATTAATCACATATTCTTCTGTAATCCTAATGAGGAGTGTCTATAGTATCTGATCATCGGTTAGAGCATTTCAGCACAGATGGAAAATATTTTCTGAATTACAATAACCACTTCCATGCATTCCAGCTTTTGAACTAAATTAACAATTACACTGCATCAATTGGCATTGTTAATCAATTGACTTTAACTGAAACCATCCACATATTATTTGTAGATTATTAAGTCTCTAAACTCTTACCACCTGCATTGTGAAATAATTTGTAAGTCAAGAAGATATAACTGCCAGTTTTTGTCAATAGAATAAGTATATGTTGAAGAGTCTCTCCCAAGGACAAGAGTTCTGATAAAAAGATTTCACCCAAAACACTAGTACAGCTTTCTCTTTCTGATGCGGACCAATCTGCTGTGCATTTACAACATTTTCTTTATTATAGATTTCCAGCTTTCATTGTTTTTATTTCTGTCTCCCCCTTTTCACAGCACATACACACAACCAAAAAAGTCAGTATTAATGCCCTCTAGTGCATCAGAAGACTAACTACCACTTGTGTATTGAGGAAACTGTCAAAAAATTAATAAAACTATTGTACATTAAACTGAGAGAACAAGAAAACCAATCACGCAGCAGACTTTGAGATAATCTGCAACGAGTGTCTGAATCACAGAAAACTAAATGTTAATTTAAAACAAACTCGTGGGACAGCCTTCCCTTACAAATTCAGTTTCAATTGGTTTGAACAATATGTTCAGCAAAGGGAAATAATGGGGAGTGACTGAACGTTTTACAGCTAATTGTGCAGCACAAAATTACCTTGTTTCCAAAGTACTACACAGCTCACGCTGCCCTTTTTTGTAAACTAATCTGATGGACTCATTAAGCTGATGATTGTTCGCTTTACTTAACAGAAGTTAGTTCTTTAATTCAGATAATGTGATCTGAATAAGCAATGAAATAATCCGTTGGTGTAGTCCATATTTAAATTACTATTACTGTTATATCTTTAATATGGATTTGTAAAAGGCAAGTTTTGTCTGACAAATTTAATAGAGTTCTTTGAGGAAATAATAGAGCATTTTAATAAAGTAAATGCACTGGATGTTGTGTATAAGCACTTATAAAAAAAACATTTGAGCCTTAAGGATGAGGTAAGCTCACAATAAAACTAATATACCATGTGGATGTAGATGAAGATTTAAGCCGAGGAAAGATTGTGCAATATTAGCATATGAACACTTAACACATTTGTATGATGTTCACTATTTTAAAAATAATCAATCCATTGGATTAGCATCTTCATTGAAATAACAAATACAGTAACAGATTTTTATGCCAATACTGCAATTTGCAAATTCCAAACTTTAGACTACACAAAAAGAAAATAAATTTTTGTACTACATCCATTTTGAAAAATGCTCCCTATTTACTTAAACATGCTTTAATTCTGATAACTATCTTATTTATTTCTTATTCTTGGCAGAAAGCCATAATTTGCAAGCCTTGTTGGAAGTTCTTAGTTCCACTTTAATAGTGTTCTTTCAAGATATCTACTTTGGCAACCTTGCTGATCTAGAACCTCAGACAGTAATGAGAACGCATTGTTTGAGGTCACCATTTCCAGTGCACCTTTTGCATTTCTGCCAATTTTAATGTCATTGAATGCTCCTTCATGGTCATTCGTCATTTTTAAAAAGTTAGTTCATTTTACGTTCATTCATTACAAAGTTTGATTTTTTTTATAGATGGCTTCCCTCTTCTAAGTCGGCCTGAATGCAGGGGTGTTATTAAACGAAATTAAGCTGAAGATAGCAACATAAATCACTAGGCAAGTAATACAGCCAGCTTTAATTCCAATTCAATGGAATTAACAACTAGTCCCAATTAAACAGGTAAATAGTGCAAAAACCAGTTCTGGTCTCCATATTATAAAAAGGACATAGAGGCATTGGAGAAGGTGCAAAAAAGATTCACAAGGATGATACCAGGACTGAGAGGATTTACATATCAGGAAAGGCTGAACAGGCTGGGGCTGTTTTCTCTAGAAAAGAGATGGCTGAGTGGTGACCTGATAGAGGTCTTTAAAATAATGAAAGAGTTTGATAGCGTAGACGTAGAGAAAATGTTTCCACTTGTGGTCGTGTCCAAAACTAGAGGTCATAAATATAAGATAGTCGTTAATAAATCCAATAGGGAATTCAGGAGAAACGTCTTTACCCAAAGAGTTGTATTATTGCTCAATGCCTGGCCAATGTGGAATTCGCTACCACAAGAAGTAGTTGAGGCAAATAGCATAGATGCATTTAAGGGGAAGCTAGATAAGCACGAGGAAGAAAGGAATAGAAGGATATGCTGATAGGGTTAGATGAAGGGGGTGGGAGGAGGCTCATGTGGAGCATAAATGCCGGCATGGACCTGTTGGGCCGATTGGCCTGTTTCAATGCTGCAGACTCTATGTAACTCTATGTAATTTTAGAAATGTAGGGGGAATAATTGGATAAGGGTCCATTCTGGGCGATGGTAACGACCATCCCACGCCCGACAGACCTTACGCAGGCAGCACATGAACTTCATGCTGCCTGCTACTTACCATGAAATCTCCGTGCAGCCAGCGCAGCCCTCGCTGCTGAGAGGCTGCACGGAGAATGAGGAAGTTGGAAATGGCACATCCTATCAACTGCACCAATACTCCATGCACCACACCTCCCGTCACCCACCCACCCACCCACCCACCAACAAACACTGCCCTTCCATACGCAATGCTGCATCCCACCCGCACATAATACCACACTTGCAGGCCACACAACCACAACTCACAAGTCACACAAACTGGCAGCTATTCTACTATGACAGGCACGTCACCCACACACCTTGCAGGACACTCACTGTCCTCTGCCTTGCAGGAGAAGGTGGCGTATAACACCCGACAGCAGGAGGGACCTGAGGCTGGACGGGCACGTCTACACGATCTCACCCCCCCTAGAGGAGATGGTGCTGCGTATCATTGGGCGGGCTGTCGCTGCAGTCGTCACAACGTGTTGCGCTGGAGGTCCCGGTCAAGGAGATCTCTGCATATCTAATGCTCCTTCTCCTTTTCCACATCTCCCTCCTCCCATAATCTTTTCTGACTCACGTGCTGCACATGCTGACAGCGCACACCACTTACTTGCTCCTCTCCCCACTCCACAACTCAACCCTTGCAGACAAGACGTGTGGTTCCTGCTGTACTTTTGCTTCTTCCTGCAATTCCTCTACCGGCTCCACCCCCTCCTCCTGCTCCTCCTCAGCCTCTTCCTCCTCCACCTCTTCCTCCTCAGCCTCCTCTTCCTCCACCTCTGGCTCAGGATCTTCTGCAGTCATTGGTGGCAAAGGCTGGTCCCTCATGATGGTGAGGTTATGCAGCATGCAGCAGACCACCACCAATCTGCCCACCCACTCAGGGGAGTACTGCAGGGCTCCTCCAGACCGGTCCAGGCAGCGGAAGCGTTGTTTGAGGAGGCCTATGGTGTGCTCCACGATGTTGCGTGTGGCAGCATGGCTCTCATTATAGGCCTGCTGTGCACGTGTGCGTGGATTCCTGACCGATGTCATGAGCCACGTTGTGAGGGGATAGCCCTTGTCGCCCAGTAGCCGGCCTTTGAGTTGCCGAGTCAGGTGAAAGATAGCTGGCACGTTGGACTGCTGCATGACGAAGGCATCGTGCCTACTCCCAGGGTAGCGGACATCGACCTCCATGATGCAATGCATGTGGTCACACACCAGCTGCATGTTGCGGGAATGGAAGCCCTTTCGGTTGACGAAGACAGCCGAGTTGATGTGCGGGGCACGCAGCACAATATGTGTGCAGTCCATGGCACCCTGCACCAGGGGAAAGCCAGCAATGCAGGCGAACCCACATTCTCACTCGTTCTGATTGTCTCTGTAGAGAGGGAAGGTGATGAACCTGTTCCTCATCTGGTACAGTGCGTCTGTGACCTCCCTTATGCAGCAGTGCACTGCATACTGCGAGATGTTGCACATGTCGCCAGCAGAGGCCTGAAATGATCCTGAGCCGTAGAAATTCAGTGCCACAGTGACCTTCACAGCCACAGGCAATGCTGTCCTCGCCCTGCTCTGAGTTGTAGCCGCACCAGTTGACAGATCTCAGTCACGGCTTCCTTGGTGAACCTCAGGCGTCGGATGCAATCCTTCTCGCTCATGTTGAGGTAAGAGAATTGATCCCAGAAGGCCCTCATTGGGTAGGGCCTCCTGCTCAGTGCCCTGCGCCTCCTCGTCCTCCGTCTCCTCGCAGCTTGACCTGCTGGGCGTGGCCTCTCTTCATGCTCCCAGTCGTGCTCAATGCCCAGCAGGAGCGCTAGCAGACCGCCCATGTTTGGCAGGAGTGTTGTTCCACCAGGGTTGTAACTTTCCGACTCATAAGGCAGTACCTGCCAAAGCACTCTCAAAAGTAGTGTAGGAACTCTCAATAAGAATAGGGAGCTTCAAAAAACACTTCCTATTCCTCCAGCAGCCAGAAGCAATAATCCAGCAACTAACCTGGAACACCTGCATGGTCCCTTTAAATAGAGCTGGTGGGAGGGTCCTTCAGGCAGTGTAAGAAACGTTTAGATGGTCGGGGATAAGACTGTGCGTTGAGTTGAGCGTTAAGGTTGAAAATGGTGTCTATCACTTTAAATCAGCATTGATTGCAGCTATTTTCTCCCTACTTTACATGCTTCCAGCGTCCGGTGTTAGCGCATGTGCTAAGTCCTATACCAAGATGGCATCTGCCACACGTCACGCAGGAAACATGCGTGCGCATCCAAGACGCCATCTTGGATGTCAGAGAAGCCGTGTAGTGCCGAAACAACGGGCGCCCATAGATTTGTCCAACTTTTTGGTGGAAATCCTTTTATGTTCAGATCTGAGGTGAAGAAAAATGCAAAATTGCCACAACTCCTTTCAGTGGACATGGGTCGGGGTGGGGGGGGGGGGGGGTGGGGCGGAGAATTTCCTCCCTGTTTTTGACGTAATTTTGGTACATAATTGAGGCTTGTAACTTTTTATTGCCGGAAAATGTGGCAGAAACCCTCTACCCTGGTTTTCCGCCTCAAAATCGACCCCCCCCCATTTTCCAGTCCCTCGTGGTTTGTGTCCCTTGCCGCAATCCGTCCGCCGAGTCCCAAGTGACCTAATTGAAATCTATGATAACGAGGCTCAGTGCAACTGCAGCTCCGAATTTCCTACTTTGACACTCGCAGGGCACAAGGGGTGACTCGAACAGAGAATCAGAAGGTGCAGCAGTTGCCAGCATCAGCAGAGACAGGTGAAAGTGAGTCTGGAGAGTTTGGATACTGATTTCTGCAGCATTTCTTTTTGCCATTCTACCTACTCACAACTGGACTTGCTTCCCAATGCTTCTGACAGGGTGAGACGACCCCCTGCCCCTCAACAACCCACAGTCAGGGCTTGTCAGGAACAGGTATGGCATTTCCTATGCTTATACCCTTGTATGCCACATATCATGGAAGAGGAGGAGGAGGAGAAGCACAGGATAGAGCAAGGAAGAGTCAGGCAGCGTTTAAGGAGGATTCATCTCACCAGATATTAGCCCCCTCTCCCTTTATAATATACAGGTAACACAGGACATATGAGGGCCCTGGTAGGAGATGTATATAGGAAGGGTACGTTTCACCAAACAGCTTTGTTTTCAACAGCGTGAGGACATGCAGCCACGCTCATCCTGCCAGCATTGGTCTCTCTGTGGCCATCGCACTCAATTTTTATAGTACAGACTCATTTCAGGCAGCCTCGGGGACCTCTGTACTATCAGCCAGGCTGCAGTATGGGCATCCATTCATCAAATGGCTGACTCATTTTACAGGAGAGCTGAGAAATTCATCACCTTTGGCATCGCAACAAGGTAGTTAGAGTTTTATCGGCTTTGCCAAGGTCTAAGGTGCAATTGAGTGCATCCACATTGTTTTGCGAGTTCCTGCAGAAAACGTCCTCAACTACCTCAAGAGGAAGGGCTTCCAGTCCCTCAGTGTTTAATTGCGTGTGACAACATCCTTTAAAGTTGGATTCTACCTGACCTTTTCAGTGAAGAAATCAAGTCAACAGATGGATTGTGGGTAACAAGGCCCACTAAGGGTGGCCTGAACAACAGCAGAGGAATGCTACAACGAGGCATATGTCAGTACGAGATTGGGCATCGAGAAGATCATCATGTTCTTAAAGGCACACTTTTGCTGCCTGGACAAGTCAGGAGGGGCTCTGCAATATTCTCTAGATTATGTGTCACACATAGTTGTAGCCTGCAGTGCCCTGTACAATATCACAAGGCTGTACAATAGGCTGGATTTTGACAAGGCTGGTGAGGAGGCCTTCATTGGAGCTAGAACTTCGCGGAGGACAGCATCACAATGTCCAGCACTCAGAGCACTTCTCAGTGAACGGCTGCAAGTGGCATCAGAGTACATCTCATCACTGCAGTGTTATAGGGTCCACTACATGAGCCACTGGAACTATAGACAAGGCCTTGGTTTAAACTCTCATCTGAAAACTTCTGACAATGCAGCATTCTCACAGTATTGCACTGGAGCATCAGCCTAGATTATGTGCTCAAGTACTGTAGTGGGGCTTAAACCCACAATCTTCTGAGTTAAAGGTGATGTGGTCTCTTCTGTTTAATGGTAGCCATGATGTGGAGATGCCGGTGATGGACTGGGGTTGACAATTGTAAACAATTTTACAACACCAAGTTATAGTCCAGCAATTTTATTTTAAATTCTGTTTAACACAGTCTCCCCATAGCATCAGAGTCTTATCTCCTTCACCCCCATTTCTAAGTAAAAAGGACATTCCCTCAATCCACTACTCAGTGTACAACTTGACAACATATGAGCCCTCTTTATCCCTGCATGAACATGGCAATAATCATCAGCTTGGAGCAAATTTTAACCCCCAAAAACTGGTGTATTGGGAGCAGATGCAGAGTAATAATACTCAGTTTTCAGACCGAGACTGCATCTCGGCTCCAACACATCTGTGTCTGGGTCTAACACAGGCAGGTTTGTCTGCGTGTGGAGAGCAGACACCAGGAAGTCCCGCCCCTACTTAAATCTGGCAAGCCGATACTTAAAAAGGCAATGTACCTCATTGAGATACTTGAGGTACTTAATATTTTGTGTATGGGAATAGTAAAATAAATTTAACCTTACCTGATCAGGTTTCCCATCACTTCCCATTCACGTCAGATGAAAGCTGGCGGGCCTGGAGGAGCAGCTCACCTGGCCGACAGAACCCCCGTGATCGGCCGACCCCCACCCCTCGCCCCCAATGATGATCCCTTCCCCCGATGGCAGACCCTCCACCACCCCCACGGGTGGTGGGCATCCCCCTCCCCACACCACTCCATGATGGACCCCAACTACCTTCGGCTCTTCACCTGACCTCCAGCGACCTCCAGTCTCTTCATCTGCCCCTGATCTCTTCATCAGCCCCCCCGATCTTTTCATCAGCCCACTCAATCTTCTTCCCAGCCTATGATCCCTGGCTGCAGCAGTCCTTCCTGGCCGTCAGCCTGTCAATCAGGCGGCTGCTGGTCCCGAAACCCAGAATTGCCATTGATGGCCCTCATTAAGTTCACGATCTGCCCACTTACCTTCCCGGTTTTGCACCCGGAAATTTTCCCCCCGTTCCCTTCCCGGCTCTCAGTTAAAATTTACCCCCTTATTGAATAAGTCAGCACCAAGTAAGTGAACCCTTTCCTGAGAGCCTCTAACCTCCATGAATAACAAAGCACGACATCAGTGCACTTTCTATTTTATTCAGTCCAAGCCAGCCTACCCTTTCCTAACACATGCCTTTCTTTCATTTATTTTAGGGCTTCTCCTAGGTGAAGACCAGTACTGTGATAGGTGGTTTGCTGTTCATGCTCTACAAAACAGTCTTGGAACTGAGGTGACCCTCCTATAATGGGAGTTTGCTCCTGTCAGAGAGCCAATGCTGGCTGTATCTCTGGAGCTTGTTCTTGGGAAGCCTGGTGTCACCTCCCATGTTCCACAGGCATGGTGCTCTGAGGGGAAAGGCCAGAAGCCTGATATGTGCTGCTGTTCTGAGAAATGACAACGTCAAGCAGCTGGACTCCAGCCATTGCCAATCCACTGAGTCCTGAAACCTGTGTCTCCACCAATCAGTGGAATGACTGGTCCAATGGCAGCTACTAGGGTAACCTAACCCTAACCCTAATCCTTAAAGCCCTGAGAGACAGCATCATTCACTGTGGCAGCCATGGTCTGGAAGCCAATATGCAGAGTGTTGTCTATTCTCTTTCCTATTGCTCCAGAGCTGCAGTCTGTGCTTCCATGGAGGTGGAGGCAGGGACTGGTCCCTGGACACTTTTTGTCTGGGAGTCTGCTGCAGATGCAAATGAAGCTGCCACATGCTTCACTGATGCTTGCAACAAAGAAAAAGCTTCCATGATGTAGAGCAAATAACAGCTCTAAACTCAAGAGTCACACCTGTCAATTGCTGCAGATCCTTGTGAACTGACCTCAAATCCTGCAAGCATGTGTGATGTTCCTCAAACATCCTTCTTTTCAAGTCAATACCCATGATTTATGGGGTCCACAATTCCGAAGCCATAGAAAGCCTTCTCCTTGGCCTCCGCTGGAAAGGTGGCACATCCTCACCCACTTCCCACTCTTCCAGCTTCCTTGTGCTCTATGAGTCATCTCATGCCACACCCTCATTAGCACTATCTAATCACCCCTGGGTGAAAGTATCTGAGCTGGTGTCTTGGAATAAAGAAGCAAATGGTGCAGTGTGTGGGTTAGAGGTGGTTGTGACAGAAGAACACAGGGCAGGGGGGCTCTGCAGGAACTCATGGGTAGTCTCGAATCCAGCTTCAATTCCTTTATCTCTCTCTTCGTCATCTTCCTCATCATATTTATCAACATCATCATAGTACACAGGTGGCAGTTGTGTCTCTGTTCTTCCTCCTCCTCCTCATCATCATCATCGTCCTCCTCCTATGTGCCCCTGGTTGCTGTGGTGGATGTGCAGAAAAGGAGAGCAGAAGGTAAGAATAGGTGAGCAATGCCCTCTTGGTATTAAAGAGGCAGAAAAGGGGATGGAAGCTTATGGCAGTATGCTGCTTTGTAGCGATGCCAGGGTGACAGTGATAGTGCTGAGTCACTAACCTGGCACCAGCAATATGCCCCCGACCTTGCCATCTCCCATGGCAGGAGCAGCCTCCATCCCCATGAGCTCCATAGGCTTTTGTTCATAGAGTGTGAGAAGTTTAAGGTTAGGTTGCCCTCTCCAGTTGTCTGCCTCTCACAGGCATTGTGTGCCATTTTCTCCTGTAACAAGATTGAGGTAATTAGGGTAAAGTTAGCAGTTAAGGAGTGTGTTGAGGAAAGCGGAAGTAAGAGATGTGGGCATATCAGGCTGTTAAAGTGAAGGAAGGTGTTTTAGGGTTTTTTAAGCAAGTAATTGCTGCTAGGGGAGTTGGGTAGCCATAGTGTAAGATCTCATGTTAGCCTTAATGAGGATGTGTTGCGAAGGGATATATGTATAGCTGCTACTTTAAAAGAGTGAAGTGTATGCTCATGGCCAAGGGGAAAAAAAGGAGTGTTTGATGTGTTACCTTGCTTGGCCTGGTAAGGTCATTGCAGCATTGGTCTGCAGTCCTGGGGGTGAGAGAGTTATACGCTGTGCAAGTGTCGCATTTCTCTACATGGCACGAGTGACATTTCTGGCAGGTTTCCTGCCCACTGACAACCAATAGTCTGTGTCTTCAGATCTTAGGTTCATTGAGGAGGGCTTGCAGGTCAGCGTCTTTGAAATTGTACCATCTTATTCTCTATCTGTGTGCTGTGTCCAGCTGTGTATGCCAACTGCTCCTATGGTAGATATTCTTGAAAATTGGCACAAAAACCAATGAGCCATGTAGGCAAGTTAGTTGACAGTCAAGTAAGTGAGACAAGCACTGTTCTTTACTTAACTGCTGCTGCAAACTTCAGCCAGAATTGGCTTTTTAAAGCCTTCACTCTAGTATCCATGCATCCCAGCCCATTACACCTGTTTTACACGGTATGCCAATCACTACGCCAATGGATATGCAAATGAGCTGACCCAGGAATCTCTTGTGTAAATGCCTCTCTAGACTATCAGTGGGCGCAAATACTTTTCCATTGACATAAAAGCAGTGAAATTCACTGCGTGGAAATTCTCCCTGCCAGTTATATTGGCAGTCGGATTTATGGAAAATTCACCCATGCTTATGGATAATATGACTGGACTGCACATCATATAGTGCCAGCAATGTGACCTTGACTTGGTTTTCAGCCTGTGCTTGATCCCTTCAATGTCGCTAAGCAAATTTGAGTTGAGCTGATTGAAATCATTTTCTAAATTATCCATTTAAATTTAACTTGCTTGGAGTCAATGGTTTCAGATATAGAGACTGATAAAAACCAAAAGTGGCATGTTTAATGTGGACCATAAAACTTATCAATGTTCTCGAAGAACAGGTCAAAGGTTTGGCTCGGAGGTGCCAAGAAAATCGTCAGCACTTTAGTTTTAAGGGTCATCAAATGAACATACTGAGAAGCCAGACCATGATATATCACTGACTGACTGCATTTATGATGCTGCGAATACCTGGACTGCCTCCATATTTTAGTGCTGCATTGTGGAAGATCAGACAGTGTCAGGAGCTCCTCCATTGTTTATAAGAATCCGGCAAGTTAGACAATGTTTGTGTTCTCTTTTCTTGCCAACTTCCTCCCTTGCCTTCTTCTTCTGAAAGGGTTGACTCCTTGCTATTATATGGTTCTAAGGTGTCAGATACTCTCCAGTCCCTCACTCAACGGACCATTATTCATGTCTGAGCCCTTGATAGTGAACTTTAGCAGGTATCGTAACCATGCGAGACATCAGAGTCAAGCCTAATCCTGTCCTTCCCAATATCCACATACATGTTCTTCCAGCAGGAGTTGCTCTGGCTAATTTTTTGCTCTCTAATCCAGGATCCTGAGGCTAATTGCAGCACCCTTATCAGCCTTCTGCTGGGATTAGTTAATTCAATACAGGCCATCCTAGTCTGTATTTCTACTCTTGGATAAACTTGTTGAGCCATCAGTGAAGGGCAATGTATTTATAAGTTGATCCACTCTTTCTGGGGATTGGTTTTATTCAAGTATGGCATAAAACTTCTCAAAAAATCGATGTGTAAGGTTGTCAATGTCAGGAAAATATTAGTAGTGAGATTTATGATCTGAGAGCAAAATAGATTGCAGATCCACCGGGGGTGACATTCCGCAAGGGTTGGCCAGCTTGTTCATCGTAACTTTGGCGGAAGAGCAATAGTGTTTACGCCATTTTTCCAGGGTTTCTGCAACTCTTCCACTAAAATTAAGGCAAACAAGCTGGGCAACCGCTACCGAAATTCACCTCCAGTGAGTCTCCCTCTGCATAAATGAAAGTTAACCTTTGTGTGATACTTGAAGGTTAGTAAGAAGCTTAAAGTGTGTTAAAAAGATATTAGTGTGTATATATAAGGGGATTATTATAAAGGGGTAGATTTTCTCTCCATGCGGTTCCTCGCTGTAGGGCAGATTTTCAGAACACCTGCCAGGTGGAAATGGGACAGTAGCACCCCAAATATGGAGGGATATGTCTTACCACCCCATTCCCGCCAATGATGTGGCTGGTGCTACCTTCCAAAGGGCATTCCACGGGACAGCTGGAGGACCCGATTAAGACAAGTGGTAGGACCTTTTAATATGCAAATCAAGGTGCCATGACGTAAATAGGTCCCTGATTACTAGTTTAGGGCTTAACTGGGTGGAGATCCACAGTGCAAGCTCCACCCAGTTTCAGCCAAGGAGGAGCCCAGAAGGTAAGTTTCAATTTATTTTTGTGAGGCTGGGAGAAGCAGGAATCTTCCTCCGGGCTCCATAAAATCAATCTGGGCTGCTGCTGCACTGATCGTTTCCCCCCGCGCCCCCCCCCCCCCCCCACCCCACCACCCCACCTCCCTCCTCCTGAAAACAGACCCCTGCCTGACATATCTACTACACGGTGTGCAAATTCATCATTTAACAACTTATCTCTGCACAACATTGTAATGGTAGGTGGGTAGGGCCTGTCTGCACACCTCATACAACTCCAGAAGGAGGAAGTGGAAATTCTTGCTCAGAAAGCTCATGCTTCCCAAACATTTTCAAATTTAAGACTGAGGAAAAAACACATATTTTTGTCGACCTGCACTCACACACTTTTTGGGTCTACAGCATTTCTTGTGAACCTGCTCGAAGATAATCTATTTTGTTGATTTGATGAAAAATTGATTACCTCAGTTACTGGCATTTACAAAGAAAGAAAGACTTGTATTTATATAGCGCCTTTCACGACCTCAGAATGTCCCAAACTGCTTTATAGCCAATTAAGGACTTTTGAAATATAGTCACGGTTGTAATGTAGCAAACGCAGCAGCCAATTTGCACACTGTAAGGTCCCACAAACAGCAATGTGATAATGGCTGAGGGATAAATATTAGCTAGGACGCCAAGGAGAACTCCCCTGCTCTTCTTCGAAATAGTGCCATGGGATCTTTTACGTTTCACCTGAGAGGATAGACGGGGCTTCGGTTTGACATCCATCCAGAAGACGGCACCTCCAACAGTGCAGCACTCCCTCGGTACTACACTGGAGTGTCGACCTAGATTTTATGCTCAAGTCCCTGGAGTGGGATTTGAACCCACAACTTTCTGACTCAGAGGATACCACTGAGTCACAGCATACACCTAGCCTGCATTACAAAGCATGTCAAACACTTAAAGCAATCACCACAGGATCTGTTTTACACACTGATACTCTGGTATTTGCTCTACTAAAATATTAAGGCACTTTAACTTTGCAGCACCAGGTTCAGGGGCGCAGCACTATACGGAACTCCTGCACAACTCTCCTATGTCTCATTTCTACCTAGCTCTGTACTATATGAGCTACCGTACACATGCAGAGCCAATGAATCCGTCGCCATCTTATAAAACTCTGCTGCTGGAACAAGAGGTAGTCAACAACAATAACAAGGAGAACAACAACAACTTGCATTTATATAGCGTCAGGAACATAGAAAAACGTCCCAAGGTGCTTCCCAGAGGTGTAATCAAATGCAAGCCAGAAAAGAAGATACTTGAAGGGGTGCCCAAAAGCATTGTCAAAGAGATGGGTTTTAAGGAGGGCCATTAAGGAGAGGGAACTGGAGAAGATTATGGAGGGAATTCCAGAGTTTTAGGCCTTGACGACTTTAGGCACGGCCGCTAGTGGTACAACAAGTGGTGAGAGTCGCACAAGGGGCCAGAATTAGAGAAATGGAGAGTTCTGAGAGGTTGTAAGGCCGGAGGATGCTACAGAGAAAGGGAGGGGCAAGGTCATGAAAGGATTAAAACAGAAGGATGAGAAATTTAAATTTGAGGCGTTGGGGAACCAGGATCCAATGTAGGTCAGCATGGACAGGGGTGATACATGAGCAAGACTTGGAATGTACGGGATATGATCTGGGCAGCGGAGCTTTGGAATGAGTTGATGTTTACAGAGTCTGGAAGATGGAAGGCCAGTCAGGAGAGCACTAGAATAGTCAAGTCTGGAGGTGACAAAGCCATGGATGAGAATTTCAGCTGAGGTGGAGTGGGGGGGAGGTGGACAATATTACCCACGGGTAAGTAGGAGAGGATATAGGGTCGGAAGTGCAGCTCAGAGTTGGATAGGACGTCAAGGTTGCAAATAGTCTGATTCAGTCTGAGATAATGGTCAGACAGGAGGGTGGAATTGGTGACAAGGGTACAGAGTACGTGGTGGGGGCAGAAGACGATGACCTAATTCTTCCCAATGTCTATCTGGAAGTAATTGCAGCTCATCTTTAGGGAAAACCTGATTTCCTGTGATTCTTGAACCTGGATAAATAGTCAAGCAAAGAAAGTCACCCTCACTCACGGTAGTTTTGTTAATCAAAAGTAATTATTCAATGATGTTATCATTCATACGAGCATTCATGAAGCAAAATCAAACCATACATATGAATTTCCTTTATAAAATCTCATTATACACTTAATAATTCGCTATGTTATTATTTAATGATTTAACAATTCATACACATCAGGCAAATCATGTAATATATACAACCTTTTAACCAAGGATTTTGCTCATTAAGGCAGCTCAGAAATGATCAGCTTCTTGTGTCTCGAGATCCTTGTCCTTGTCCTTGTCCCGGACGTCCTTGTTGTACGCGAAGCTTTCTTCCAAGCTCGCTCCTTCAACCACGGAGAGAAAGTGGGGGGTTGTTTCTTCTTTTTATATTATTTTGGACCAATGAGATGTAGGACTGAGAGAAAGTGTTATTCTTTTTATCCAATCGCTCCATTTATTACTAGGACTATGTCTCTTTGATTAGGAAACACCATGGGGTAAATTTTAACTTTGAGTCGGGAAGGAAGCGGGGGTGGGGGGGGTGGGTGTGGAAGATGTTTGGGTGTGAAACCCGGAAGGTAAGTGGGCGGGTCGTGATCGCAGATCCCGATCTTAATGAGGCCAATCAATTTCACTTCCAGGCTTCGCGCCCAGCAGCCAGCCTGATTGACAGGATGACTGACTGGCTGTCGGGCAGGAAAGCCTGCTGCTGCAGGCCACAGCTGGGGATCAGAGGAAGGGAGAGAGGGAGGGATCATATGCAGGGAAGAAGATTGGGGGCCCGGGGAAGAGATCAGGGGGGCCAGGAAGATATCGGGCGGGGCCGGGAAGAAGATCAGGGGGTCGAGGAAGAGATTGAGGGGGCCAGAAAGAAGATCGGGGCGCAGGAGAAAGATCGGGGCGGGGAGGGGCTGGGAAGAAGATTGGAGGGGCTGGGGAAGAGATCAGGGTGGAGGGGCCAGGAAGAAGACTGGGGGGCTGGGAAGAAGATCGGGACCCTGGAAAGAGATCGGTGCGGGTGGGGGTGCCGGGAAGAAGATCGGTGGGCTGGGGAAGATCAGGATCCGGAGAAGAGATCGGGGTAGGGGGGTGGCCAGGAAGAAGATCGGTGGGCTGGGGAAGAAGATCGGAGGTTGTTGGAGGTAGGGTGAAGAGTCGGAGGCAGGTGGGTGTCCACCATCGGGCGGTCCACCATTTATGAGGTAACATGTTGACTGTGTCTACCATCTGGGGGGGGGCGGCCGATCGCGGGGCTCCTGTCGGCCAGGTGAGCTTGTGGGGTCCCGATGAAACATTCCTGATCCTCCGGGCTCACAAGCAATCAAAAAAAATCACCTCATGGATCTGGCCCTACTCGCCTGCTCTCACCTGACGTGATTCAGAAGAGAAGGGAAACCTGAACAGGTAAGGTTAAATTCATTTTAATTGTCCAATACACAAAATATTAAGTAATTCAAGTATCTCAATGAGGAATATTGCCCTTTTAAGTATCATCCTGCTGGCTTTAAGTGGTGGGGGGGGGGGGGGGGGGGGAACTTCCTGGCGTCTGCTGTCTACAGGCAGACAAACCTGCATCGGTTAAACCCAGGACCGGGTGAGTTGGAGCTGGGATGCGGTTCCGCTCCAAAAAGCTTGTTTTTTAACCTTTCTTGAGGGTTAAAATTTACCCCCATGTGATCAAACCACGGAATGTAAGAGGCCCCTTTATTTTCTCTGTTTATGACTTTCCATGCAGAGATTGAAGTATGTGGCCCCTTTTTCTCTATACACAGACTAGGTTTTATAATCGTCTTTGTCTTCAATTCTGTGTGGGGCCTTCTTCAAATCCTCTTTATGGCCTTAATTTATTGTTTCATGTAATACTTGTCCCTTTCTTATCAGTCATGTTTATAAGCCAAAAACCTATTAGAATCTTCTGAAAGCTTTTTCAATGCTTCTATGTTTGCAGGCTTGTTTCAAACTTCTTGTAATTGCTTTCCCGAACCATAACTTTGTTGTAAACAACCTTTGATGTATACTTCTTGTAGTCAACATGTTACCTCATAAATTCCAGCAATCTCCTTTCCTTACATTACCCCCTAGTGTGATAAAAGCTTGTGTTTCCAAAAGAAAGGATTTGCTTTTAAACCAATTCATAACAACATAAGAAATAGGAGCATATAGTCCCTCGCGCCTGCTCCACCATTCGATAAGATTATGGCTGATCTTCGACCTCAACCACACTTGCCCGCATGATCCCCATATCCCTTGAATCCCTTAGAGTCCAAAAATCTATCAATCTTAGCCTTGAATATACTCAATGACTGAGCATCCACAGCCCTCTGGGATAGAGAATTCCAAAGATTCCATCTGAGTGAAGAAATTTCTCCTTATCTCAGTCGTAAATTTCCGACCCCTAACCCTAACCCTAACCCTAATGCAGCAACTCTTTCCACCCCTGCATTGCTACCTCTGGAGTTCTCCAAGGTTATGTCCTTGGCCCCCTCCTCTTACTCATCTACATGCTGCCCCTTGGCGACATCATCCAAAGACACGGGGCCAGCTTTCACATATATGCTGACGATGCCCAGCTCTAGCTTTCCACCAGCTCTTTTCACCCCTCCACTGCTTTTGTGCTGTCAGACTGCTTGTCTGACGTGCAGACTTGGATGTGTGGATTTAAAAACCCTTTCAACAAAAGACATTTGAAGGAAGGATTCCTTTTAAAAACATTACATTTGAAAAACTGCAAACACTGTAATGTAGACAGTTCTCATTCAAACATATTAGATTCTGAGGGGGCTCGACAGGGTAGATGCTGGGGAAAACTCTCTAGTGGCTGGAGTCATACCTAGCACAAAGGAAGATGGTAGTGGTTGTTGGAGGCCAATCATCTCAGCCCCAGGACATTGCTGCAGGAGTTCCTCAGGGCAGTGTCCCAGGTCCAACCATCTTCAGCTGCTTCATCAATGACCTTCCCTCCATCATAAGGTCAGAAATGGGGATGTTCGCTGATGATTGCACAGTGTTCAGTTCCATTCACAACCCCTCAGATAATGAAGCAGTCCGAGCCCGCATGCAGCAAGACCTGGACAAGATCCAGGCTTGGGCTCATAAGTGGCAAGTAACATTCGCACCAGACAAGTACCAGGCAATGACCACCTCCAACAAGAGAGAGTCTAACCACCTCCCCTTGACATTCAACGGCATTACCATTGTCGAATACCCCACCATCAACATCCTGGGGGTCACCATTGACCAGAAACTTAACTGGACCAGCCATATAAATACTGTGGCTACAAGAGCAGGTCAGAGGCTGGGTATTCTGTGGCGAGTGACTCACCTCCTGACTCCCCAAAACCTTTCCAACGTCTACAAGGCACAAGTCAGGAGTGTGATGGATAAGTGCAGCTCCAACACAATCAAGAAGCTCGACACCATTGCTGGAGATGCTCTGGCAATGATTGGGTAGGTAAGAGTGGAACCAAGCGAGGGCAGTCACACTCAGCTGCATAACGGAGGAGAGGCATTTGAGGAGGATGGTGTGGTTCACTGTGTCAAAGGCTGCAGAGAGGTTGAGGAGAATGAGGAGGGAAAATGCATCAAGGTCACAGTCATGAAGGAGGTTATTTGTGATATTAATTAGGACTATTTCAGTGGTGTGACGGGGGGAAAACCAAATTGGAGAGATTCAACATGGAGTTGCGGTAAAGATTTGGGTGGTAACAAAATGTTCAAAGACTTCAGAGACAAAAGAGAAATTAGAGATTGGGTAGTAGTTTGCAAGGACAGAAGGATTGATGGTAGTTTTTTCAGAAGGTGAGTGATGATAGTAATTTTTAAAGGATTGTGGACAGTACCTGAGAAAATGGAGCCATTTACAATACCAGCCAGCATAAGGGCCAGGGAGGGAAGTTGGGTGGTCAGCAGTTTTTGGGAATGGGGTTAAGGGAGCAGGAGGTGGGTCTCATGGATAGTCAAGCAATTTATACTTCTAACTGCAGCCAACAAAGAGAGAATTGTGTGTTTGCTTTTGACTGGTTTTTAAATGTAAAAGCATCTTTAAATATTTCCTTCCACCATTGGGTCTTAGATTCTGCTCTTATCCAATCTGAGTCAGTACTTTTTGAATGTGAAATATTGGTAACTCGGTTACATTTGATGCTGTATTGTAGCTGGCACCTCCTTCACTACCACTTGTGCTTCTTTACAAGATTGTATTCAACCATTGCAGGATATACCATGTGACCAGGTACCACACTACCGTTCCCAGTAAAAAGGAAATATTAAAGAAGAAAAAACACATGCCAAGAATGAAATGCTCAAATAAAGTTGAACATATAAAAACAGTAGTTTTAAAAACTTTAAAAGATAATGTAAATAAATGTTTAAAAATTCCTTCCACATTCAAACACATTATCTATAATTCCCAAGGCCACCATCCTACATAATTATTATATGTAATTGCCATATTCCTCTTCCGTGACACACATTGCTAGATTGGTCTCCATTTCACCTACATAACAGGCAATGTACTTCAGAAAGTAATTAATTCCGTAGAATGCTTAAAAGGTAGTTTGACTTAAAAAGTGTTATGTAAGTGCAAGAATATTTTAAATTAATTTTAATATTTATTTACACAACTGGTTCTCAATTATAAAATAATAAAATTATTTATTCATTGTAATATTGTCACATTAAAAAAACTCATGGACTCAACCAGAAATAACACACTTATTAAATAATCAATGAGGAAACTGAGACTTGGAACAATAGCTACTTGGGAGGGTTACCAGAGGCTTTTGTGAGAACACATGAACATCTATCCAAGACTCGGCTTGCAGAGAAACAAGCAACTGCTGCTGAAGCTTTACACCCCCAGCTGATGGAAATACCGTTTAATTGGATATGGCAGGTATCTACTCTATGGTCAGGAAGATGGTGCATTCATACATTTAATGGTGAGTTGTGCTGCTCACCATGTCATCCATGAGGAGCTCCTTGTACCTACTGTCCACCTATCAAGGGCTCAAACCTGCACTTGGCAGTTAGAGTCATAGAGTCATAGAGTTATACAGCACGGATAGAGGCCCTTCGGCCCATCGTGTCCGCGCCGGCCATCAGCCCTGTCTACTCTAATCCCATATTCCAGCATTTGGTCCGTAGCCTTGTATGCTATGGCATTTCAAGTGCTCATCCAAATGCTTCTTGAATGTTGTGAGGGTTCCTGCCTCCACAACCCTTTCAGGCAGTGAGTTCCAGACTCCAACCACCCTCTGGGTGAAAAAGTTCTTTCTCAAATCCCCTCTAAACCTCCCGCCTTTTACCTTGAATCTATGTCCCCTTGTTATAGAACCCTCAACGAAGGGAAAAAGCTCCTTAGTATCCATCCTATCTGTGCCCCTCATAATTTTGTACACCTCAATCATGTCCCCCCTCAGCCTCCTCTGCTCCAAGGAAAACAAACCCAATCTTCCCAGTCTCTCTTCATAGCTGAAGCGCTCCAGCCCTGGTAACATCCTGGTGAATCTCCTCTGCACCCTCTCCAAAGCGATCACATCCTTCCTGTAGTGTGGCGACCAGAACTGCACACAGTACTCCAGCTGTGGCCTAACCAGTGTTTTATACAGCTCCATCATAACCTCCTTGCTCTTATATTCTATGCCTCGGCTAATAAAGGCAAGTATCCCATATGCCTTCTTTACCACCTTATCTACCTGTTCCGCCGCCTTCAGGGATCTGTGAACTTGCACACCAAGATCCCTCTGACCCTCTGTCTTGCCTAGGGTCCTCCCATTCATTGTGTATTCCCTTGCCTTGTTAGTCCCTCCAAAGTGCATCACCTCGCACTTTTCCGGGTTAAATTCCATTTGCCACTGTTCCGCCCATCTGACCAACCCATCTATATCGTCCTGCAGACTGAGGCTATCCTCCTCGCTATTTACCACCCTACCAATTTTTGTATCATCAGCGAACTTACTGATCATACCTTTTACATTCATATCCAAGTCATTAATGTAGACCACAAACAGCAAGGGACCCAGCACCGATCCCTGTGGTACCCCACTGGCCACAGGCTTCCAGTCACAAAAACAACCTTCGACCATCACCCTCTGCCTTCTGCCACTAAGCCAGTTTTGTATCCAAAGTGCCAAGGCACCCTGGATTCCAGTGATGAGCAGTGCCTCATTGGGATCAAGGCGGCTCCAAGATGACACGCCTGGTGATGGAAGCTCAGACCAAGTCAACCCTCTGTGTAGACTCTGTAATCTGATATGAGCCAGGTCTGCAGTACTCCAGAGCATTGTTGATGACTAACCAGCCAGCCTGGCTGACTAATGAAATCTGGAAGAGGCAGACCTATCATTGCAGTCTGGGATTCTTCCTATTCGGCTCCACATAACGGTGCAAGCCAATGCTCCATCAGATAGAATGGACCTAGTTGGACAAGCAGTGGGGAGCAGATCAGGTTAACTAGTTAAATTTGAAAGATCCATTTGAGGAACCTTATGGTATGCTCTGTTATTAATGCATTGAGTGCAATTAATGCCCTGAATTTATGAATACAAATTTTCATACACACAACTCCTGAACTGTGTATGATTTTATTTCTAGCACAGCCTGTATGTAATATTTTAAATTAAAATTTTAAGGAATTAAAGTTTGAATGAGGCCAAGCACATTCATTTAGTAATTAGACTGAATGCTTACATTCATATCATGCATTGTGATGCTTTCTGCTTGATCAATTAAGTATTCGTGCCTCTTCCTCGTGTGTGATCTAATTGAATTTTGACAGTTTTGCAATGCAGCCTGCTAAAAGGGATACTGCAATATGCGTGGATGAGCCCTCTTAAAATATTCAGGTGATGACAGCTGGTTTACTGATTTTGCATTAAGCCTCCTTTGGTATTCGGAAAAAAGAGGAAGGAGATATAAAGTTATAACTCTGAAGGGATTGACCAACTGTTCAGCTCTAAAACATACATGCTCTGCCTCATTGCTACTATTAAAAATCCAGCTCTCCATTTCTCAATATCAGTGGTCCAGGCCAATAAGCTTTCCTTTTTAAGTATTTCACTGTTATTACCCTGACACATTACATAATCAATCTCTTCACCAAATTATATAATTTTATAATATGGTTACATACTTTTCGCTTCCTCCTTCCCCATTTAGTTTTATTCCAAAATACAATCACTTTTGAGATTTTTATGATCCGATTGTCTCCCCTCCTTTCATGAAAGTACTGGCTCTTGCTGGGAGACCATTCCATTGGCACCTGCAGGCCGCCAGTACCTCAACAGGTAGGCAATCTTCCTGTGCCAGCCTTGAAAGTGTCAATTGGCTATTTGTGGGGCATCAAAGCCAAACCTGATCCTCTCCCAATCCAGTATCCACACATATACATTTTCCAGAAGAGGTCACTGGAAGGCAATATCATAAAGTAATTGGGGGAGCTTTTTCTTGCACGCTTCATATTTCCTTACAGAAATATATTGGTTGGCACACTAATAATTTTCAAAGTTTAACATTATGAAGGAGCTAATAATCATAAACAATACCCCCAGCCCAATTTTCAACTTTCATTTTGATGCATTTGTGAAAAAACAGCCAAGAAATTTTAAGCACAGAAATCGCACAATCTGGATGGCAGAGAGCAACTTGGAGTAGAACCTGTTCCCACCAGGTATCCACGTTGGCAAATTCTGATGGGGAGGGACAAACACGCCTTCTACCCCGTCCACCATCCTTGTGTCAGGATGTCACAGTTAGAGGTGGCAATGGCAGGATGACGGTCCCTGTTTGAAATCCCACCAGTTCCACCCAGCGTACAGCATGATGCAGGCGTACTTGCTGTACACCAGTCGTAAGTGGGGCCCACATTGCCGTTCCTCAGAGAGATCAATCACCATTAGGAAAGCGGTGAGTTAACAAAGGAACATCTCGGGAGTCACAATTTTTTTCTCCGGCCACTTGGCCCAAACAAGGCTGTGTCCCCGCCGACAGAATGACAAGGTGCTGAAACTTCCAGACCCCTCGCAGGTCGGATTCCATGAAATGGCATGGGCACCCACCCCTCTTTAACCCAATCAATCACTGCAATGTCAACATTTCTGCGCACGTCGAATTTAAATCTAAGTGCTGAGAACTGCACCTTGCTAAGTTTTTCCTACAGTGTGAGGTGTTTTGCATGTGATGGCTGCTGAGATTTTTGTCACTAAAGAAGAGCACAGCATTAATGGATGGGTTTCTACGTTCCAAGTGTGCGCTTTGCAACTGAGCCATTCTGACACAAGTCCTGCCAGCCAGTGATAGAACAGCATAAGTAGAGGCTTAGAAGTAGGTTATCTGCCTCAGCTGAAGATAATGGGGTGAAATTAGCTAAACTGGTGATAGCGCCTGATTTATGCCCCTCCTGATTTTCTTTTCCATGGAGTGTCAATCTGTTATCGCCCATGTTGCACTACCACCAAAGACCAATTTCACCCCCAATATGTGGTACAAAGACATCAAAGAAGGAAGGAGAGAAAAGTCTTTAAAAATTTTAACTTTAAATGAAACTTGAATATTATGTGTCAATACCACAATCAGTAACACAACCAAAGTCGCTGTATAAATTGTTAAATCCCAGCTGATGCCGTTCCATAATTATGAAGTCCTTTATGACATTTAAAATATAAACCAGCTAAGTCTCTTGAGTGGGACTTCCAGACATTTCACTGGGAACGAAGCAAATAAAATATTGAGAAATTGGGGCACGACTCGTTATGGGCTACAGGATAGTCCAGAGGACAGCTCCTTACAAGGCTAGCTGGCCAAGAGAAAGTGTCACACAGGAAAGCCATCAATAGGCATTCCAGACCATATGTAAACATCACTCAGGCATCTTACTAATAAACGGGTTTGCTCAGAGGAGGTGTCATTCAAGCAGAAAGGCTTTCTCAGCTTGTTTCATTTTCAGTTACCTTATCCCTGACTATTTTTGTACAAGGACAGTCTTGCGTTTAATTTAAAAAAATAAAGGGAAAATTGTGTGAGACTTTGCTCCCAGTACAGAGCTTTGCTTGGCTGGTGTGTGGATCAGAGAATCAGATGAGTTGACCTATGTGCCCATTCTTCCAATCTGCACCAGGAGCAGAACCATGCAAAATTTACCTCTTATGTACAAATAAACAATATTTTGTTCAGATTCACAACAAAGTGAAAATTATCAAATATTTAACACAATAATGTTGCATTGCTCACAACAGGAGCAGACAAAAAAATTCTGCGAAGAGAAGAATTAAAGGCTCCAGGATCATTACAAGGAAAAAGACCAGCTTCAGTGGAGATTGAAGACAAAGGTTCTTAATGGAAATTGCACAGGAAGGGAAAGACCTAACGTTAGTGGACACTATGGGAGAAAGGAGAAGAGAAAGTCCCAATAGTTGTTGCAACTATAGTACGAGTGATGAGAACGAAAGGTTGGAGTGTGTAGGGGAAGTGGGTAGATAAGTACACCAGATTCTGACAGGTTCTCCATTAAAAGGACCAAAGAACGAAGGCCAGTTAATCACTGCCTCTACTAAAACGGATGAACGGACACCGCGCAACAATCGCCAAACAGGAGGGTTCCCTCCCAGTCGGGGAACACTTTAGCAGTCAAGGACATTCAGCCACCGATCTTCGGGTAAGCGTTCTCCAAGGCGGCCTTCGAGACACACGACAACGCAAAATCGTCGAGCAGAAGTTGATAGCCAAGTTCCGCACCCATGAGGACGGCCTCAACCGGGATCTTGGGTTCATGTCACGCTACACGTAACCCCACCAGCAAAAAGGGGGAAAAAAATTTATATGTTTTTTAAAATTCTCTCTCTCTCTCTCTCTGCCATTTTGAGTTTCTTTCTGCCTGCCTGTGTAATAGACACAATGTATATCGAGTGTACTGGGACGTGCTGTTCTCCGTGACTGGCCTGTTTGAATAACAACGACACCTTTTGATTGGTGTGATGCTGTCCCAACATAGTATAAGATATGCGATTTGAGAACCTTTTCATTCATTCATCTGACGAAGGAGATAATCTCCGAAAGCTTGTGATTTTAAAATAAATTTGTTGGACTATAACCTGGTGTTGTAAGATTCCTTACATTTGTCTACTAAAAAAGTTAGGTGTGAGTGCCATATATGTCGAATAAACTCACAGCTTGAAGCTCTCAAACCTGCTTTATTGATTTATTTTCTGTGACAGTAGATGTTTCTAATTAATTATCAAACTGTCAAATGCACTCTTATCAATTCACCTTGCTCAACAGGAATGTGGCCTCTTCACAAATAGTAAACTCATTGCTAACTGCTTATATGAACATATATCCAAATCGGACTGAGTTTTAAAGGAATACTTACTGTTGAGCATTCATTCAAAGGAATAACTTCCCATCATTTATAAGTAAAAACTTATTAATAATAACCCTTATAAATTGTAACAACTCCTTGATCAGAGATGCAAATTTCTCACTATTTCCAAAGCTAGGCACTGAGGCATGACTTTCCTGCATTGAGCCACAACCTCTCATTCCACTGCACAAGGGAAACTTGGCCAAGGCTGAATACTGAAAAGTAACAGATTGGAAATAGGATAAAAGTGGAGGCTCAGGTTAGGTGAACATCCATTACAGGACAAGGGTTTACTTTTTTTTAAAAATGAGTACATAACATTTTTTTTAATATAATTACGTTTAAAGCCATTGTGGGACTAATCCTGGAGCATTCATTTAAGAAATTTTAATCTGCTTATTGGTGGCTACATCACAAAAACATTTTGTGTTGTTTTGAGTTCACACTAATGCATTGACAAAAAATAGTTTACCCATAGGTACTCTGGGATAGAAATTGGTTATGGGCCATTTTTGGACGCATTACCAACAGCATACAGACAGCACTCGCCTGAATCAGGAGGCCTGAGGCTCATGCTAAATTGGGCCTCAGATCTCTTTTTAATATTTTGGGATAGAAATTTAACACACACACAAATACATATGCACACACATACACACACATATACACACCCCCACATACACAAACACACCCATACACACACCACACATACACACACACCACGGAAATTCCTTTGGAGGATCTTCCCTTAAAAGGTAGAACGTCACTGTAACATAAAATTTAATAATAAGAGAGAATATCACATTTTTTTTTTCAAATGGGTATCAACATCAGGGTATTTACCAATTATATTTCTCTTATGTACTGTCCCACTCCCCTTCAAATCTGCCATCATCTCCCCCTCCTCAAAAAACCCACACTTGTCCACACTGTCCTGGGAAACTACTGCCCCATTTCCAACCTCCCTTTCTTCTCCAAAGTCCTTGAATGTGTTGTCGCCTCCCAAATCCGTGCCTATCTTTCCCACAACTCCTTGTTTGAATCCCTCCAATCAGGTTTCCTCCCCTGCCACAGTACTGAAATGGCCCTTATCAAAGTCACAAATGACATCCAATGTGACTGTGACCATGATAAACTATCCCTCCTCATCCTTCTTCACCTGTCTGCAGCCTTTGACACGGTTGACCACATCATTCTCTTCCAACGTCTCTCCCCCATCGTCCAGCTGGGTGGGACTGCCTTCACCTGGTTCCATTCTTATCTATCCAGTCGCAACCAGAGAATGACCTGCAATGGCTTCTCTTCCCACTCGCAAACTGTCACCTCTGGAGTTCCCCAAGGATCTATCCTTGGCCCCCTCCTATTTCTCATCTACATGCTGCCCCTCGGAGACATCATCCAAAAACACAACATCAGATTCCACATGTACGCTGACGACACTCAGCTCTACCTCACCACCACCTTCCTTGACCCCTCCACTGTCTCTCATTTCACATTGCTTGTCTGACATCCAGTACTGGATGAGTATAAATTTCCTCCAACTGTTGGTAAGACCGAAGCCATTGTCTTCAGTCCCTGCCACAAACTCCATTCCCTAGCCATTGACTCCATCCCTTTCCCTGGCCACTGTCTGAGGCTGAACCAGATCGTTCACAATCTTAGCGTCCTATTTGACCCTGAGATGAGCTTCCGACCACATATTCACTCCATCACCAAGACCGCCTACTGTTGATACATCCATAACATCGCCTGTCTCCACCCCTGCCTCAGCTCAATGCTGCTGAAACCCTCCTCCATGCCTTTGTTACCTCCAGACTTGACAATTCCAATGCTCTCCTAGCTGGCCTCCCATCTTCCACCCTCCATAAACTTGAGCTCATGCAAAGCTCTGCTAACCGT
The DNA here is from genome assembly GCF_035084215.1 of Heptranchias perlo. Taxonomy (NCBI): domain Eukaryota; kingdom Metazoa; phylum Chordata; class Chondrichthyes; order Hexanchiformes; family Hexanchidae; genus Heptranchias; species Heptranchias perlo. The sequence goes on from NC_090327.1 coordinate 110,483,011, forward strand.
ATCCTAACTCGCACCATGTCCCATTCGCCCATCACCCCTGTGATCGCTGACCTACATTGGCTCCCGGTCCGGGACTTCCTCGATTTTAAAATTCTCATCCTTGTTTTCAAATCTCCACGGCCTCGCCCCTCCCTATCTCTGTAACCTCCTCCAGCCCTACAACCCTCCAATTCTTGCCTCTTGCACATCCCTGATTTTAATGACTCCATCTTTGGCGGCCATGGCTCTGCTGCCTCGGCCTTCAGCTCTGGAATTCCCTCCCTAAACCTCTCTGCCTCTCTACCTCTCTCTCCTCCTTTAAGACGCTCCTTAAAACCTACCACTTTGACCAAACTTTTAGTCCTTATGTGGCTCGGTGTCAAGTTTTGTTTGATAATGCTCCTGTGAAGCGCCTTGGGCCGTTTTACTATGTTAAAGGCGCTACATAAATGCAAGTAGTTGTTGTTGTTGAGTGAAGGTCCACTTACTTAGGCTTTTGCTTCTCCCCTGGCTACAGTTCGGTTCAATTGCAAACCACGGTCTGAATTGCTCATCATTCTTCCTTGCAGGAGCATTGATAAGCCAGCTGCTTAAGATGTAGCCTACCTGCCAAGTATGTTGGCAGCTGCTAGGAGGTTCTGCCTCTGCTGATCCATCATCTGCCTTAATAATTTCATGCTGGTGCTGCAGCAGGGACCACAGTTTCATTTGCTTCAGGATGTTCTCCTGGAGGTACTTAAACGTTGCCTCCCAGAACAGATGGAGTTTGTGCACTAATGAACTATGCTTGCATAAAGGATGACCTCCCTCCCTGTGGAAAGGGGGGTGATAGATAGGATGTTATGAAAATACAAACAGAAGCATAAGTGAGTCATGCACACAAATCAGAAGTTACAAAGCAATAATTTTATTATTTACAGAGCAAGCCCAAAATAAATATGCTCCTTTATTTCATCTATCTTGCCTTTCTACAACATCTTATTTAAGTTCAGTATTAGCCTGAGGATTATTACATAGGTAGACTGATTGCTCTCTATGTTCAATGTACAGGACCATGTTTCTCTTTTAATTAAAAATATGTATTTGGGGGACTGTGTGGCATAGTGCATTAGGCACTTGACTTTCACCTCTTGGATCTGAGTTCAAATACGGCCCAGAGGAAAGTTTACTTTAACTGTGAGGCTCCTATGTGAAATTTGTTTGGGCAGCTCCTAATGGACACAATCAAAAACTGCCTTTTATTCAACAGTAATAATCTCACTCAGAGAGGCCACAGGATGGCTTGCGTGAAAAATGGCTCAGGGAGTTTGTCCAATGAATAGCTGAGCCATACAGACGAGGACTGACCGTACTATCCAGTGACTCCTCCATGTGTTTGAATGTTAGAATGAGGATGGGTTTCAATCCCCTTATAATTGAATTGGTTGAAGAGCTGGATAACATTCACCAACAATGCTCACTTGTAAATGATAGTCACTTGGACCTTATTTGATATAAGAGGGCCAATGCTTTTTGGGCCCTGCACCTGGGTACAAGGTGCTCTCAGCCAACAATGACCTGACTCTGAACTTACCTGTAATTGTGGGTTCAGTTCATTTACGTGGCACAGATGCAATCCAGGTACGGACCTGCCCCTTCGCAAGGCTTCACATCGGGAAGTAGGGGAGGAAATCTGCTGCTGCTGTAGGCCTGAGGGAATTCCCCCTCCCGCCTCATTTCCATAATTGTCCCTGGCCTGTGCCAATTGCAGTAACAGGCAAAGCCTTCAGGGAAAGCCACAGAAATACCATGGCAAAATAAAGGTGGCAAGATCCAGCATCATGGTCTCCACCTTTATTTCCTGTACTTAACTCTAGGGAATAAATTCTCCCCAAGCAATAATCACAGGAAAATCAGTAGGTTATGTAGAATTACATGGAGACTACAGCACAAAAACAGGCCATTCAGCCCAACTGGTCTATGCCAGGGTTTATGCTCCACACAAGCCTTCTCCCACCTCTCTTCATAACCCTATCAGCATATCCTTCTATTCCTTTCTTCCTCATGTGCTTATCCAGCTTCCCCTTAAATGCATCTATGCTACTCACCACAATTACTCCATGTGTTCCACATTCTAACCACTCTTTGGTTAAAGACGTTTCTCCTGAATTCCCTATTGGATTTATTAGTGACTATCTTATATTTATGACCTCTAGCTTTGGGCTCCACCACAAGTGGAAACATTTCCTCTATGTCTACGCTATCAAAGTATTTCATAATCTTAAAATCCTATCTCAGATCACCCGTCAGCCTTCTCTCTTCTAGAGAAAACAGCCCCAGCCTGTTCAGCCTTTCCTGATAACTATATCCTCTCAGTTCTGGTATCGTACTTCTGAATCATTTTTGCACCTTTTCCAGTGCTTCTATATCCTTTTTATAATATGGAGACCAGAACTGTGCACAGTACTCCAAGTGTGGTCTAACCAAGTTTAACATAACTTCTCTGCTTTTCAATTCTATCCCTCCAGAAATGAAGCCCATGCTTGGTTTGCTTTTTTAAATGGCCTTAAAATCATAGAATCATATAATGGTTACAGCACAGAAGGAGGTCATTCGGCCCATCGAGCCCGTGCCGGCTCTTTGTAAGAGCAAACCAGTTAGTCCCATTCCCCGTACTTTCCTCGTTGCCCTGCAACTTTTTTCCCTTCAAGTATTTATCCAATTCCTTTTTGAAAGCCACGATTGAATCTGCTTCCACCACCCTTTCAGGCAGTGCATTCCAGATCATGACCACTCGCTGAGTAAAAATGTTTTTCCTCATGTCACCTTTACTTCTCTTGACAATCACCTTTAATTTTTGTCCTCTGGTACTAGACCCTTCCGCCAAGGGGAACAGCTTCTCTTTATTTACTTGATCTGAACCCTTCATGATTTTGAACACTTCTATCAAATCTCCTCTCAACCTTCTCTGCTCTAAGGAAAACATACCCAGCTTCTCCAGTAACTATCCAAGTAACTGAAGTCCCTCATCCCTGGAACCATTCTAGTAAATCTTTTCTGCACCCTCTCTAAGGCCTTCACATCCTTCCTAAAGTGCGGTGCCCAGAATTGGACACGACACTCCAGTTGTGGCTGAACCAGTGTTTTATAAAGGTTCAATATAGCTTCCTTACTTTTGTACTCTATGCCTCTATTTATAAAGCCCAGAATCCCATATGCTTTTTTTAAACCGCTTTCTCAACCTGTCCTGCCACCTTCAAAGATTTGTCTCTCTGTTCTTGCACCCCCTTTAGAATTGTACCATTTAGTTTATATTGCCTCTCCTCATTCTTCCTGCAAAACATATCACTTTGCGCTTCTCTGCATTAAATGTCATCTGCCATGTGTCTGTCCATTCCACCAGCCTGTCTATGTCCTCTTGAAGTCTATCACTATCCTCCTCACTGTTTACTACACTTCCAAATTTTGTGCCATCTGCAAATTTTGAAATTGTGCCCTTTACACCCAAGTCCAAGTCATTAATATATATCAAAAAAAGCAGTGGTCTTCATACCGACCCCTGGGAAACACCACTGGATACTTTCCTCTAGTCCGAAAAACAACCCGTTCACCATTACTCTGTTTCCTGTCACTTAGTCAATTTTGCATCCATGCTGGCACTGCCCCTTTTATTCCATGGGCTTCAATTTTGCTGACAAGCCTATTATGTGGTACTTTTGAAAGTCTATAGACATAACATCAACCCTCTCTGTTACCTCTTCAAAAAGCTCAACCAACTTTGTTAAACACAATTTGCCATTAACAAATCTGTGCTGGCTTTCCTTTATTAATCCACACTTGTCCAAGTAACCATTAATTTTGTCCTGGACTATCATTTCTAAAAGCTTCCCCACCACCAAGGTTAAACTGACTGGCCTGTAGTTACCGGGTTTATCCTCACACCCTTTTACCCTTTTTTGAACAAGGGTGTAACATTTGCAATTCTCCGGTCCTCTGGCACCACCCCCATATCTAAGGAAGATTGGAAGATTATGGCCAGCACCTCTACAATTTCCACCCTTACTTCCCTCAGCCACCTCGGATTCATCCCATCTGGACCGGGTGACTTATCAACTTTAAATACTGCCAACCTTTCTAGTACCTCCTCTTCATCAATTTTTAGCCCATCCAGTATCTCAACTACCTCCCCTTTTACTGTGACTTTGGCAGCATCTTCTTCCTTGGTAACAATTTGCTTCACTACTTTTAGTGATTTGTGTATCTGCACCCCAAATCACTTTACTCCACTACCTCTTTTAGGCTCTTATTAGCCAAGCAATATGTGGCTTCCTTATACTTCCTACCAAAATGCACCAAGTGTAGAAGAGCATGCCAGGAGCAGCACCAGGCGTACTGAAAAATGAGGTGCCAACCTGGTGAAGCTACAACTCAGGACTACATGCATGCTAAACAGTGGAAGCAACATGCTATAGACAGAGCTAAGCGATTCCACAACCAACGGATCAGATCAAAGCTCTGCAGTCCTGCCACATCCAGTCGTGAATGGTGGTGGACAATTAAACAACTAACGGGAGGAGGAGGCTCTGCAAACATTCCCATTCTCAATGATGGCGGAGTCCAGCACGTGAGTGCAAAAGACAAGGCTGAAGCGTTTGCAACCATCTTCAGCCAGAAGTGCCGAGTGGATAATCCATCTCAGCCTCCTCCCGATATCCCCACCATCACGGAAGCCAGTCTTCGGCCAATTCGATTCACTCCACGTGATATCAAGAAACGGCTGAGTGCACTGGATACAGCAAAGGCTATGGGCCCCGACAACATCCCAGCTGTAGTGCTGAAGACTTGTGCTCCAGAACTAGCTGCGCCTCTAGCCAAGCTGTTCCAGTACAGCTACAACACTGGCATCCACCCGACAATGTGGAAAATTGCCCAGGTATGTCCTGTCCACAAAAAGCAGGACAAATCCAATCCGCCCAATTACCGCCCCATCAGTCTACTCTCAATCATCAGCAAAGTGATGGAAGGTGTCGTCGACAGTGCTATCAAGCGGCACTTACTCACCAATAACCTGCTCACCGATGCTCAGTTTGGGTTCCGCCAGGACCACTCGGCTCCAGACCTCATTACAGCCTTGGTCCAAACATGGACAAAAGAGCTGAATTCCAGAGGTGAGGTGAGAGTGACTGCCCTTGACATCAAGGCAGCATTTGACCGAGTGTGGCACCAAGAAGCCCTAGTAAAATTGAAGTCAATGGGAATCAGGGGGAAAACTCTCCAGTGGCTGGAGTCATACCTAGCACAAAGGAAGATGGTAGTGGTTGTTGGAGGCCAATCATCTCAGCCCCAGGGCATTGCTGCAGGAGTTCCTCAGGGCAGTGTCCTAGGCCCAACCATCTTCAGCTGCTTCATCAATGACCTTCCCTCCATCATAAGGTCAGAAATGGGGATGTTCGCTGATGACTGCACAGTGTTCAGTTCCATTCGCAACCCCTCAGATAATGAAGCAGTCCGAGCCCGCATGCAGCAAGACCTGGACAACATCCAGGCTTGGGCTGATAAGTGGCAAGTAACATTCGCGCCAGATAAGTGCCAGGCAATGACCATCTCCAACAAGAGAGAGTCTAACCACCTCCCCTTGACATTCAACGGCATTACCATCGCCGAATCCCCCACCATCAACATCCTGGGGGTCACCATTGACCAGAAACTTAACTGGACCAGCCATATAAATACTGTGGCTACGAGAGCAGGTCAGAGGCTGGGTATTCTGCGGCGAGTGACTCACCTCCTGACTCCCCAAAGCCTTTCCACCATCTACAAGGCACAAGTCAGGAGTGTGATGGAATACTCTCCACTTGCCTGGATGAGTGCAGCTCCAACAACACTCAAGAAGCTCGACACTATCCAAGATAAAGCAGCCCGCTTGATTGGCACCCCATCCACCACCCTAAACATTCACTCCCTTCACCACCGGCGCACTGTGGCTGCAGTGTGCACCATCCACAGGATGCACTGCAGCAACTCGCCAAGGCTTCTTCGACAGCACCTCCCAAACCCGCGACCTCTACCACCTAGAAGGACAAGGGCAGCAGGCGCATGGGAACAACACCACCTGCACATTCCCTACCAAGTCACACACCATCCCGACTTGGAAATATATCGCCGTTCCTTCATTGTCGCTGGGTCAACATCCTGGAACTCCCTTCCTAACAGCACTGTGGGCGAATCGTCACCACACGGACTGCAGCGGTTCAAGAAGGCGGCTCACCACCACCTTCTCGAGGGCAATTAGGGATGGGCAATAAATGCCGGCCTTGCCAGCGACGCCCACATCCCGTGAACGAATAAAAAAAAACTCACTTATCTATATTGAAATTCATTTGCCAATTACATGCCCATTCTGTAAGTTTATTCATATCTTCTTGTATTTTGTCGCATTCTTCCTTTGTGTTAACTAGACCCCTCCAATTTGGTGTCGTCCGCAAATTTTGAAAGTTTACTTCCGATTCCCGAGTCCAAATCGTTAATGTGAGTTGTGAAAAACAGTGGTCCCAGCACCGATCCTTGTGCAACACCACTTCCCACCTTTTGCCAGTCTGAGTAGCTAACCTTAACCCCTATTCTCTGTTTACTATTTTGTAGCCAGCTTGCTATCCCCTCTGCCACTTGTCCCCGACTCCACATGTTCTGACCTTAGTCATGAGGCTGCAATGTGGTACCTTATTGATGGCCTTTTGAAAATCCAAATATATTACATCTATTGCATTACCTTTGTCTGTTCTTTCTGTTACTTATTCAAAGAATGCAAAAAGTTGGTCAAGTATGACTTACCCTTCTGAAATCTGCGCCTACTACTTTTTATTATGTTGTCATTTTCTAGATATTTTTCTATTACATCTTTGAGTAAGGATTCCATTATCTTTCCTACCACCAATGTTAAGCTAACTGGTCTATAGTTCCCTGCACTTGTTCTATCTCACTTTTAAATATAGGAATAACATTAGTTCTCTGTCAGTCCTCTGGCACTATTCCCTTTTCCCGTGAATATATTCATTATTATGTTATGTTCGCTATTGTCTAGATGTTCCTCTACACTTACTTCTCTTATCTGCTCTAGTTCATTTCCTATTATTACATCCAGCAGTGATTGCTCTCTTCTTGGGCTTCTCATATACTGGGTAAGAAATGAGTCCTATACACACTGTAAAAACTCCATTCCCCTTTCCCATTTTCCTACCACTTCTTGCCAGTTTATTTGGAGGTAGTTGAAATCTCCCATGATTATTATGCAATGCCTTTTATTCATTTCATAAGTCACCATAGGTCACGATGAATGTGTGAGCCTAGACAGTGGGTGTCAGGAGGCTATATAGCCATTGGATCAATGGGGAGTCACAAGCAACCAAATTTCCACACAAGTGTACTTCTGCTAGGGGCAGGGACTTTCAAGCCAACCGTAGCATCCCACTGCTGTGCTGCTTGAGATCAGCTAATTTAGCACAGTCAAGAAACGCAGCCAACTCTTCGAAATTCCTGATCCATGTGATTCACATACCATGTAGCAACTTTACTCATCGAGCCACTAAAGTGGAAGGGGGGAACAAAAGAGTTTCCAGGTCTCTTTATAACTGCAGTACCAGTCACATGGTGCTATAAACCTCCAGGCCCAACATCACTCTTGTCGACATTCCCATTTCACCCATCTACCTCAAAAAACATGAATTTTCCCCTGCAGCAACTTGACAGCATCAGTGGGTAACTTGAACCAAAACCAACAATTTGAGCCCAATCCCTCTCTAAAAGTTGTAAATAAAGGCAATGCCACAGAATATAGATGGGACAATACGTGTTGTCATAGCGAAAGCCTTTCCTTTTTCAGATTATGATGACCTTAGAACTCCCTTCAATTTTACTATGGCCTTGTACTTCTCTGATACCCATATACACCCATAATCAGTAAGTGGTTTTCATTGTATGGTACTAATTTAAAATTAAAACTGTAAGACCGATTTCATTTGAAACAATGGGGGTAATTTTCACCTTCACTCTTTGGGCAGGAAACTAAAATCAATTGAAATGAAAATCGAGCAGTTCCATAAAAATCGAATGGGCGGCCAATCGACTCTGTCAGCTTACCACCCAAGCGGTGAATGTGAAAATTACTCCCACCGTTTCATAAGTGGAAAATAAATTGTCCAAAGCAGGTGCTAAATGCAGTTCTGTGAAAATATCATGCACTGTCCTATCTTCAAACGGAAAATATTTTTAAAATTTAATTGTATATTAAAATTCAAAGTATGATCAGGAACTGATGGATTTGAACTTTAGCAAATAAATCAAACCGCAGTGATATTATATCATGCGACTCATAATTTGCTCAGTATTATCCATACGCATAGGGTAAGCTGATATTGTACACTTATGGGGAGTGAAATTGGGCCTCGTTGTACCCATTTAGAAGGGTGCAAAGAGGTTCAATTTAGGGGACTCACCTCCAAATAGCGTCAGAAACACATCCACCGCCATATTGGTTCGTGTGCTTTAGAGGCGTTCCTGGCAGCCACCTAAAACAGGCTTTAAGCCCCTTAAAAATGCAAATAAGGTAACGGACATGCAGTGACAGACCTTGTTAGGATGGGGAGGTTGTGATCAGCAGAGCATATGTATTGTATGGCTGAAGATCAGTACCCTCAGCAGGTGAAGTTTGTCAACGGGGAAAAGATCATATGGAAAGTTGAGACGATGGGACCATTTCCAGAAAGACCTGAATGGAAAAGTAACAGCAAGCAGACAGCTGCAAGCGCTGCCATACAGGAGAATGCAATGATGGGGCCCAATGGTATCAATGGTTAAGACTGAATATCTATGATACTGTAAGTTTGCTGAGGACAGTAAAGAAGATTTACTTGGTTCACTGTCTTCACATAATTAAACTAGCTGCGACAGATGTAATGCCAGCTTATGACTAAATCCTTGCCTGTGGTATAAACAGAACACAAAGTGAGGAACGGCAGAAAATAGTGGGATACATAGTATGTCTCTAAAACCTTAGTACTAATAAGGATTAGCACATATACTCTTCTTAACGATTACTGAATAGGAACAGTTAGATAAAGCATTTGGTTTGTTGCAGGGGTCTCCCTGTTAAGAGGCTTTGAATTAATTACAAATAAATAACTACAATCTGTGTTGTGCAGTGGCACAGTGTATTGGAGCTGCAACATGCTGTGCCACACAGCGACATTACGATCCCTGCACACAGTTACTTTGGGGAAGTACAGATACAAAGCCAGAAACATCTCCACAGGTCGGGAGAGAAAATTCTGGGGGCCGTTTTTCACTGACCGCTGCGAGCGGGTACAGGGTGGCAGCACTCTGACAATCACGGTGCTGAGCTTACCGTCCCGTTCCCGCTCCACCTGCAGTTATTTTGCTGGAGGCCTTGAGAAGGTCGATCGGAGCACCCGCCTTTTTCAGGCAATTTGCAGATACCAATGGGGGTAATGTGTGCTGCCCAAGTTACACCCGTTAGTACTGGGTTTAGAGTAGTCTAACCAGCGGTCCTTAAAGGGACCGCCGCAGGCTACTCACAAAAATGGCAGAGGTGAGTTTTTTGTGGGGCGGCTTGCAGCTCACTGATTCCATGCATTAAAATGGTTCGGGCTTCTTGCTGAGGACATCGAGCGGACGTGCAATCGCTCCCTCCAACTTTTGCCCGTGTCTGTTCCAAGTTCAAATCAGCCCCTATAAGTCCAGTTTACCCCATGCCACTTTCATGGCAGACACAGCAGCCAGTTACAGAATAACTTGGGTGAGGATTTGGACCAGTTTGTCTCCTAGGCTGGAATATGATGTGCGGTATGGGTTAGAGACCAAGAGAGGGATGTTTTGTTTTAAATTTCTGGTATCTCGTCCAAGGGCCCGATCACCATCTACAAACTTGGACAGTGAACAAGTCAAGATTTACTTCTCTGTTCATGCAGCCTTGCTGTAAGAAATCATTCTAAGCAGGCCAGGCCCAATTAGCAGTGATGTGCCCAGTTCATATGGGCGAGGTGGATGCTGGTGGGGCAGATCCTCACCTGAAATCAAGAAATTCATCATGGGATCTCATTTTACTAATTATTCAATATTAATGAGGCTGACACATTCGTGTAGCACGACCTCATTCCCCCTAAATCACGTGTTATAAAATGTGCCATGTCACAAATCAGGTACACCAGGCTGTGTGCCTGGTTTTATGACCCATACACATCGAATGCAAATCAGGACCATAATCTTTCACCCTCCCCCATTCCAGAAATGTGGTCTTAGACCTTTTTAATTAAGGGAATGATTGCACTGAACATTTTCCTGTGGGGTGGGGTGGTGGGGGGGGGGGGCGCGATCCTTGCCGGAAGTGTGATGGGTCAGAATTGATAGTAGTGCGAGCACTGATCCAGCTGTAATCTCTGAGGTCAGCGTGATTAACATGATGTGGGTGAGCTCCAGGCATTGTGAACGTCACTGATGAGAAGCTCGTCGATTCGGGGAGGGAAATAATATGCTGTCGCAGGCTTTAAACACTCGCTGCAGCGTAAAGGGGCAGCTTTCTTTAGAAGAGTTCTCATACTGACCACAAAGACCTATTAACATGGATGTCTGGTACAAGGTATGGAACCCCCAGGTTTGCTGACACAAATGTACAAGTGCTGCTGAAGGAGATTAGGGACAGAAGGACTTCATTAGAACAGAGACAGAGAGGCTTGAAGAGGCAGCTCCAGGCAGGTAGATGGAGGTGGCTAGGACTGTAAAGACTAGCTCCATGATCCCATGCACTGCTACTTACACTAACTTCACTTCACACTCTAAGTGCTTGAGTTGCTTACCATCGATGACCAGGAGGCAGCCCTATGCTCTTCACAATCAAAACCTCCTGCTGAACATGTTCCTTAACACACATCCTTATGTGCTATCACCCTACCAAAAGCCCAACATGGAATCAAGACATTCAAGCACTGGAGGCAGTGCAGAGAAGAGCCAATTGGCTGATCCACAGTGTCAGGGGTCTGAGCTGTGAGAAAGGACTGGAGAGACTTGGGCTTTTCATCCTGAAAGGGAGGCATGTGAGAGGTGATTTTAAAGAGGAATATAAGATAGTAAATGGTACGAAAAAGGTTAATCTGGAATTTTACTTTAAATTAAACTTTGAGATTAGGACAGGGGAACACAAGTTCAGGCTAATAAAGATAACTTTAGGACCAATATCAACAACAACAACTTGCATTTATATCTCACCTTTACCATAGTAAAACGTCCCAAGGCGCTTCACAGGAGTGTAATCAGACAAAAATTGAGACGAGCCAAAGAAAGAGATATTAGGACGGGTGATTAAAAGCTGGGTCAAAGAAGTAGGTTTAACGAGTATCTTCAAGGAGGAGAGAGAGGTGGAGAGGTAGAGAGGTTTAGGGAGGGAATTGCAGAGCTTAGGGCCTAGATGGCTGAAGGTACAGCTGTCGATGGTGGGGCGAAGGAAGTGGGGGAAACAGAGGCTAGAGTTGGAGGAACACAGAGTTCTCAGAGGGTTGTAGGGCTGGAGGAGGGTACAGAGATAGGGAGGAGCTTGAACATTAGGATGAGAATTTTAAACTCAAGGCATTGGTGGACCAGGAGCCAGTGAAGGGAAGATAGTTGAATCAGACTTAGTGTGGGTTAGGATAAAGGCAGTAGAGTTTTGGATGAGCTCAAGTTTATGGAAGGTGGAAGAATGAACGCTGGCCAGGAGAGCATTGGAATAGTTGAGTCTGGAGGTAACAAAAGCATAGACGAGGGTTTCAGCAACAGATGGGCTGAGACGAGGCGGAGACGGGTGATATTACGGAGGTGGAAGAAGGCAGTGTTGGTGATGGAGAGGATATGGGGTCGGAAGCACAGCTCAGAGTCAAATAGGATGCCAAGGTTGCGAAAAGTCTGGTTCAGCCTGAGACAGTCGCCAAGGAGGGGGTTGTAATCGGTGGCTAGGAAATGAAGTTTGAGGCGGGGGCCGAAGACAATGGCTTTGGTCTGTCCAACGTTTAATTGGAGGAAATTTAAGCTCATCCAGAACTGGATGTCGGACAAGCAGTCTGATAGCACAGAGGCAGTGGAGGGGTCAAGAGGGATGGTGGTGGGGTAGAGCTGGGTGTCGTCAGCATACATGTGGAACCTGACGTCACATCTTTGGATGACGTCACCGATGGGTAGCATATAGATGAGAAATAGGAGGGGGCCAAGAACAGATCCTTGAGGGACTCAAGAGGTAATGGTTTGGGGCAGGAAGAGAAGCCATTGCAGGCGATACTCTGGCTATGGCTGGATTGTTAAGAGATGACTCAGGCAAGGGAAGTCTCACTCAACTGGACAATAGAGGAAAGGTGTTGGAGGAGGATGGTGCAGTCAATCGTGTCTAACGCTGCAGGCAGGGCGAGAAGGATGAGGAGAGTTAGTTCACCATGGTCTCAGTCAGATAGGATCTAACTTGTGACTTTGATAAGGGTCATTTCAGGGCTGTGGTAGATGCAGAAACCTGATTGGAGAGGTTCAAACATGGAGTTGTGGGAAAGATGGACATGGATTTGGGAGGAGACAACAAGTTCAAGGACTTTGGAGAGGAAAGGGAGGTTGGAGATGGGTTGGTAACTTGCAAGCACAGAGGGATTAAGGGTGTTTTTTTTTGAGGAGGGGGTGATGATGACAAATTTGAAAGGGAGGGGGACAGTACCTGAGGGGAGGAAACTATTTACAATATCAGCTAGCAGGGCAGCCAGGAAAGGAAGTTGGGTGGTCAGCAGTTTAATGGGAATAGGGTCAAGTGAGCAGGAGGTGGGTCTGATGAACAAGATGAGCTCGGAGAGGGCATGAGGGGAGATAGGGAAGAAACTAGAGAAAGATGCGAGTTCAGCACTAAGAAGGGGAGAATCCCTGGGGAAAGCTTGACTTGGTGGACAAGGGAAAGGAGAGATGTGGCAGAGGCAGCTGAACAGATGGTCCCAATCTTAGTGACAAAGAAGTCCATAAGTTCCTCGTACATGTTGTTGGAGGTGAGGATGGAGGGGGTAGAGAAGAGGGGTTTAAGGAGACGGTTGGTAGTGGAGAAGAGAAGTCAGGGTTATCTTTGCATTCCAGGATGATCCTGGAGTAGTGAGCAGTTTTGGCAGAGGAGAGCATGGCCCGATGAGATCCAGCCAGATCTGGCAATGAATAGCTAAACCAGTTGTGCACCATTAAATCTGATTCCCTTGAACTTAAGGGAGTGAAGATGGGAGCCTTACTGTAAGGTACTGAATTTTTAGAATTGTTAGGTTGGCCACTTCTAAATTTGGATTAATGGAGAAAAAAAACAGCCTGTTCAGATAACCACATACCACAGACTTCTGTCTGCTGATAAAAACCCAGGAAACAGAAAGAGGATGACTTTGAACACTGCACTGCCATCAGCAAGATAACAAAAAATACTTCCTTTTAAAGTAGTCAGAACCTACAAGACTAAGACAAAGAAAATCTCCTTATTTAGTATCGACCAGGTTAGCTCAAAACTGCAAAACAGGAGAACAAACTGTGCTATCTTCAGGAGAGGCAGAAGACGAAGACAAGGAAGAATCACAAGATGGTCTGGCCAATCTGCATCCTGAACTGTATCCCATTTGCAAGTATTGTCTAGATCTGTTGCTTATTGTTGTTGGCAATCAAATAAAATGCTTAATAATCTTGATATCAGTTTCTGTGGTTGTTGTCTCCGCTCAAGGTTAGAACTAGTAATAATAATCCACAGAATCAAGGGGATCGAACAGGGTGGGTGAGAGTAAGGGTTTTACTGGGGACAAGGGCATCAAAGGTGGAGGTGAGGGTGTGTTTGAGCAGATTGGTAGCTGCAGAAGTATCATGGCAAATGGAGGGCCGAAGGCTAGACAGTTGGGAGTTTGAAAGTGCTGTTGTAAATGAGTTGGGGTGGAACGTTTTCCAGGGCCGGTCACAGAAAGAAGTGGGGTTGGAAGGGAGAAGGGGGATGTGAGTGGTGAACAATAAGAGGATGTGATCAGAGATGGCCTTATCTGTGATTGAGATGATGGGAGTAGAGATGCCACATGAGATGCCAAGATCTAGGGGGTGGTCATGAATATGGATAGGATAGTTTTTATGAAAAGAGAGGTTAAGAGAGGACAGGAGGGCAGTGAACTCAGAGGAGAGAGGGCATGGTGAATTGAGATGGAGATTGAAATCACAGAGGATGTGAAAATGCTCAGTTCAGAGGCTAACAGAGGAAAGCAGTGAGGATATCTCAGTGAGAAAGTTTGCGTGGGGCTTGGATGGGTGGTAGAGAACGAGGAATCAGGCGGTTCATCTTCACATAGAGAGTGATCAACATGTGAAGTAGATTTCTGGGCAGAGTGGTGGAAGCAAAATCCCTGTAATTATTTAAGAAACAACTAGATGCAGCATTGGGGCAAGCGTAGGGTTGTTCTGGATGAATGAATTATGATGAATCGTCTTCCTCGTCCGTATGTACTTGTGATCAAGTGAATCTAGTTGCTTGGTATATGCAGGTACCTGCTTTTTACTTCATCCCATGATAACCAAAGATAAACTTTTTGCATTTTTTTAAGGGAGGTACACATAACACCCGTGAGTGACTGGTAGCAAGTGAAGGACCCCAAAACCTCATACCACTTGTCCCCTATGAGCAGGAAGATGTGCTCATGTTGGGGAGAAAGGCCAGTGGGTGGGTATTGGCGGACATGTACAAGCCAAGGGTTCAGTAGAACATCCTGTTCCCCTCCTATTGTACCTTTCATTAATTAGTCGGTGAACCATATCATGAAACAGGCCTTCAATTACAAGTGATATGTGAACTCTGCTCCTCAGGAAACTATCCAAGCCTCTCTTCCACATTTCCTCCTCTAGATGTGCTGCAGGACTCTTAGCATCTTAAGGAGCTAGCCCTTTGTAGCTCACACACACTTGTTCACTCAATCGCTCTCAAGCACCAGCCCAGAGACGTTCTGACGGGGGTTTAAAGAATGAAGAAGAGGAGAGCACACTGGGTGACACACCGAGCATGAGTGAGCAGGAGCAGCTGGTGGTGGCATATGAGGAGGAAGACATTGCTGGTCAGGTAGCATCACCACTCAGCTGAAGAGCGAGGGGATCTGCAGTTCATAAGGCCTGCAATTAAAACAACATGCATGTAGAGCTGCAGGCATTCAGGGCCATATTATACAGTTTGTTGATGATAGCAGCTCAGGTGGAGGAGTCTATCATAGTATGTTCAGAACACTGGAGGACCATTTAACAGCACTGCAGTCCACCACGGAGTGTATGACAGCTCAAGCACCATCTGCAGTGGAGAATTCCATGAGAAAGCCCTAAAGGCAGTCTTTGCTTCGTGTATGGATGTTCAGACTGCTACCATAGAAGTCTCCGATGTCAGATTAGAGATGGTTCTCTCTTCTGGTTTGGACAGGCTTGCTGACTGATTGCAGACGAGCATCACACTGGGTTTCACTGGTCTCATTAGGACCACTGGATCTGCTTTCCTGCAGATCACTGGAGCTGCAAAGCCAGGGCCCAGTGCTAGTGGCAGAAATGCGCACAAATGACAATGAGGTCTCTCAGAAGAGCAGAACATATGTGCCCACCCATCAGTCCCCTTTGATACCTCCACATGTGGCTGAAAAGATGCAGGGCCAGGCTGTTCAGGCACAAAGGGTGCAGCTTGTAGCAGGTTCATATCAGGCCTTAGCTGCTGTGAGACAAGTATCACCTCAGTTTCAAGAGACTCCTTCTGACACACAGCAGCCAATGACTTCATGCATTTGTGCTACTCAGGTAGTGCCCAGGGGAAGCACAAAATTAGGATTCAGGGTTCATAATTCACACACTATCACCAAGGGGAGGAGGACTGTAAGAAGCACTAGGCATATACACACAATATAAGCTTCAGATAAAATTATGTTAGTGCTAAAGTTGCTGTGTATATAGACAGTTTTTGGCAGTGGCTTTAATGAGGTGGCATGAATAGGAATTTTGTGGGTTGATGCACAAAAGGAAGGGTCGGTAGATGGTGTCATATAAGTGGTGGGAAGGAGAAAGATGTAGACAGGGCTGCTGATGCAGTGGCCAGATGTGGTAGTCAAGAGAGTCTTTTATTTCAGATTGGCATGAATGTCTCTTGTAGCCAACAATAGGTGGTCCTATGCATTTTCTTCAGACTGTTGTTCCTCTTGCTGATGCCCTTGCTCTTTGTCTCTCAGAGTCTTCATGAGGACTCCCTTTTGTAATGTGAAGTTATGCAGCATTGCCACAATAATTGAGACCCTCACCAGACAATACTGCAGGATGCTCCCAGATTTATCCAGGTACCTGAAGGACACCTTCAACTTGTCCATGACTTGTTTAATAACCATTCTGGTGATGAATGGATCTCATCATAGTGCTGATTAGCTGGGGGTCCATGACAACACAGAAGTGTCATCAGTTAAGGCTATGCAGCATAGTCTGTAACTCTCAGGAGCCCAAAACTGATTTGCCTTTCTGGGTGACAGATAGGTGACAAAATAAAAGCACTGTGGCAGCTGACAGGCAAGCGAGCATTTATTTGCATAACACTGTGATGCTGGTTGCAAACAAGCTCCACATTGAGTAAGTGGCATCCTTTCCTGTTGACTTACTTCTATCCACTGATGAAGGTGGTAAGTATGGCCACATTGATGTCATCTATGACTCCTTGGACCTTGGGAAATCCATGCCACTCAGCAAATTTGTAGTGCTCTGTTACATTAGCTTCCCTATGGACGGCCAGTGCTAATGAAATTACTGGCTTTAAAGAACAATGTATCCATTAATTGGCATGCATCAACAGCTGTTTGGCCTAGTATGACCAGATGCCATGGAAGTTAAGAACGGGGTGACTTTAACCAATGGCAGAATGGACCATACAATAGAGGTGGGTAGCAAGTCCACTTACAGCATATGGCATCTCTCTGTCACAGCTTCCTTTGTAAAGTGGAGCCTCATGGCCACTGCTTCTTGATCAAATGTAGATAGGAGCATCTCTACCCGTGTATTCTAATGTTGGGTTATTGATTGGTTGGGTGCTGTGTGCCTGCAGTACAATCCCACCAGCCTGATCCCCCTCTGTTCCTCCTCCTCTTCTTCCAAGAGGCAAAAATATAAGGAAATTCCCAATGGGAAGCCCATTGTGCCCTGTCTGAAAAGCAGGTTAGGGTAATTGCAGCCTTTTAGCTAACGGCACAAAGACAAATGGCAAAGTAGATAGTTTATATTATTTCTCTGGGGTTCCATCGATTTTCCACCAAAGTTAATGCAAGAGATCAGGAGAACCCCTGTGGAAATTCAGGGCTCTGTTTTATGTTGGTGTGATTAACACTCAGTCTAATTGATGCAGAAATATTAGAAAATGGGGCATTTGACATCACATTATTACCATCTCATTTGCATGCACCCACGAAAAATTGGGTGGATGTGACAGCAGAAAATTAGGTGGCCGCTAAAGGGGTGGGGGGGGGGGGGGAGGAAGAGTTCTTGTGTAACAGATTCCCCACCCCATTTTCCGCCCCTGCCTGCTCGATTACTACCCCAAAAATTGGACGCAACACAGCAAGAAATCTAGATAGGTTACTACAGTGCTAGTTGACGGAAGTTACAAGTTGCTTAAGTCTGTAAATGAAATAGATGTAGATCAGCTTAATATTATGACTAAGAGGTAGACTTTGTTCTGCCAGGCACCGGAATGATGGTACAGTGTCTCTGTTTCACTGCTGTAGTAAGAATGCCAGCAATGCCAAGGGTATTAAGGGATATGGGGCTAAGGCAGGTAAATGGAGTTAAGATATAGATCAGCCATGACTTCATTGAAAGGCGGAATAGGCTCGAGGGGCTGAATGGCCTACTCCTTTTCCTATGTTCCTCGGCCCCCTGAAAAGATTGGCTTCATTATCCACCTTTTAATTGAATATTCAATATATACATGAAACAAAACAAATCAAAGCCATGCCCAGGGCAATATATTGCAACAAGTCTGACAATCTTTGCATCAATGTAGCAGAGGTTTGTTGCAGAATCTGCACAAAAAAGAAGAAATTAAAAGATCCCTCTGGTAGTATACAGAAAACAGAATAATCACACTTGTCCCACAAATTCCAGGGTGGAGAGGGCATGGATTGGTGAGCTGCATTTGGAATTTGGTTCTGCCAGGATTCCACCCTTTTCTTTTGGTACAGCCATTTTCTAGTCGGGAGGGTAGTTCCCAGACTATCCCTTTTGTGCCATTAAACCAAAGTGGTCAATCGTTTTGTCTGAAGGCAGAAAGTCTCCTTTTGGAGCTGGAGACTTCAAGAAGCTAAGTTTATATTCAGCCCGATAGGACCTGGGGGCACCTCAGGTGGAGCGGTTAGGAGCCACTCCGCCTTACAATGTCAGATCGCGGTAGTGCTGGTGATGCGCATTGCAGGCACTGGTGACCTGCCCCAGCCATGCAAATGAACCTGTCCCCTAGGATATGGGACGTGGTCTCCAGCCTACCACTCTGACAGGCAGATGTTCTATTCTGCTGCACTTGCGCCAACAGAGCAGACCCCAAGAATTTATGGGCCGCCATGCATGCAATCCTGAGACTAGTAAAAGGAGTTTTAAAAGATCAACTGCTCTTTGACTGAAAAGATCAATAGTACGATTTCTATTGGCACTTCCATGGCTGTAACAATGGCGGTAACTTCCGACACAATGGTTAAGAATAATCTAAAGGATTACAACAATTCCTCTGTTTGATTATCCAGTAGATTCTCCATCCAAACAGTGTTGGATAAAGACAGTGTACTTCTAGCTTTGAGCAGTATTTTATATAAGGCCCAATTCCATGCTACCAGTGGGGAGCAACATTCGCAGAGAGCGCATCACAGGAGGTTGTGGATGCAAGATCCGGTGATTTTTTTCATCCATTAAATTTCCTGACTTGCACTGTCTGCAAGCTCCTGATAACTCCCCTCTGAGAGCTCCCAATTGCTGAATCAGCCATATAATTACCAGGAAATATGCCCTCAAGAAGAGTCCTTACAAATTAATACTGAACTTTATAAAAATTAATCAATATCTCCCCCAATGACTCATTTTTAAGTACACTCCTCAGTGCTGTTCTGAACCATGCAGACCAGAAATGTTCCAGGTTAAATCTCCATGCTGAGCTTGCTGATCAAAGACGGAGAGACATCGGTGTAGTTACAATTGGTTGGAGCACCCCTTGGGATAGAGAGAGGAAAACGTCAGCACACCCTCTCTTGATCGCTATCCAATGACTCCTGCTGTGTTTGGATGTTGGCAAGTACATGTTTTGGTTCAGTTACAATGCCCCTGTTTGAATAGCCTACCAACACATATGGAACAAACTCTTGGATACTGTACCAGAGAGTAGCTGGTGCCCATGGTATCATACTCCAGTACAAGTCAATGCCTTCATGAGATGGGGAAAGATTTTAGGGAGAAGGAATTAATTGATTTGGAGATATGCTCCTTAATATTTACTCTAATAGGATAGTTTTGAGCTGTTTGCAGTAGGATATTTACACTAACTGGGTTCTGGTATACAAATGAACAATTACCATCCTCCTCCAGTCTACTGGGCTTCATGGCTTTGTATTGTACTGAGTCAGGAGCAGGAAATGGATTTTCTGTGCAGCCTGCCAAATAGGGCTATGTAATTACATCACTGGGTTAAGTGATATAAGATTTGTAGAATAGTGAAGTTGCTGACTGTGACAAGTAGAGCTGAGTTTTCTTGAGAATCCTGTCTCCTTTACCAACTTTTTCAAGCACCTTGGCATCTGTTTGCCCATTGTACCAAGCAATTGTACAAAAGATAAAAAAAAAGAACTTTCATAACTCTTAAAGGTTAATATACGAGAGTTAATATTATGAAAACCTTTAGTGTTTTGAGTGGGTGGGTGGAAACCTCATCATCGCCCATTGGTTGATGCATGTGAGGTCGAACCTTTACTTGCAAATGGCAGAATTCAAGCATTTAACATCTGGGGGAAAATGCATGCTGCCAGGACAACATTCATGGAGAACCGTCCAGCCCAATGATAAATATGAGCCAATGTCATTAATTAATTCCAAAAATGACTCTGCTTCCTGGTTGCTGTTATTTGACACAGTTGTCCTGCTGCCAATGAGACTCCGACCATTTAAGGTGAATATTAAAATTTCCCATAGTGTCAATAAATATTAATGTTCCAATTTGAGTTTGAGTGTGCATGGAATTCATTGCATTCCTTCAACGTTTTACTTAAGCAGCCAGTTAAAACCAGACTGTGGTAGTATGTTAGTCGCAAGATAGAAGTTGTAAGCAGAGGTTCAGCTATTGAATGTAAAGTGTTCTCAACCATAATAAATCAAATTATTTTTCCTTTATCATTTCATGCAGGAATATTAGGAACCCTAACAATAATGGGCCGAGTCTTGCTGGAGAAATAACGGCTTGCTAATGACGCATGCCGTTATTAATTCAAAAATCGGCCAGCAAATTCAGAGGATTAAGAGATATGCCTTGATTTGCGAATCTCCAGAAGTTGTTGGTCAATTTACAGTGCTCTGCCGTTTACTTCACACAACTGGCATCTCACCCTTTGCCTCCCCGTTATTTTTAAGAACTTGCCAGATTTGCACATAAACTGCCCATTAATCTCGCCACAGAAAGTTAGGGCTGGAACATTACAGTTTAATAACCTTTTAACGACATAATAATTGTTAATGCAATGCCACTCAACCTCACTGGTCCAGAAAGGGAACAATTTAAACTGTTCAATCTAATTCCTGCATGTAGTCAATTATTGTTAGAGATTTTTAAAATATCAAATTTTACATTTATTTTTCTTACTTTTCCTTTTTGTCTCTTTTTTTTCTCTCCCTCTCTTAATCAATCTTTCTTTCCCTCTCTTTATTTCTCTTTCTGTATCTGATTTGACTCTAATTCACCCTCCTTCTTCATCATTCCTGTTTCCTTTTCAATCCTTAAATCTCATTGGTTAAGGAGATACACAGTTGGTCCCACCGTTCACTGAGGTCCCAGATGCCCCGTTGCCCCCACCACCCCATTATCAGCTCGCACTTCCAGCAAGTTACGGAACAAGAAAACGATGAGCTGAAGATTGCAGGAAAATTTCTAACTAATGACGTACGCCACGAGATGCCCCATTCCCGCAAGATCTGGCCCAATATAAAATCAATGCAATTAGCAAAGTGAGGAAAATATATCCCAATATAAATAATATGAATTAGTTGATATCTACATCATTAAATAAATTTAAAACAGAAATAGACAGTTTCCTAGAAGTAAAGGGAATTAGGGGTTCCGGGGAGCGAGCAGGAAATTGGACATGAATTTAGATTTGAGGTTAGGATCAGATCAGCCATGATCTTATTGAATGGCGGAGCAGGCACGAGGGGCCGATTGGCCTACTCCTGCTGCTATTTCTTATGTTCTTATGTTCTTATGATATTCCTTCGTTTTGCTCATGGGACAAATTATTTTAAAAATGGTTCTCTTTCTCTTGCTGTAACTGTGTTTCTGCTTTGTCCAATTCTAACTCCTTCCCTCTACCTTTCTCTATCTTTCTGTTTATCTCACACCTTTTCTTTCTATGGCTCTCACAAACTTTCTATCATTGTCATCTCTATATCCATTTCTTTGTTTAAAAGCTAGTGCACAGGTACAAAAAGTAATGAAAAAGGCTAATGGAATGTTGACTTTCATCTCAAGAGGATTGGAATTCAAAGGTGAGGAAGTGATGCTTCAGTTGTACAGAGCCTTGGTCAGACCCCATCTGGAGTACTCGGTTCAGTTTTGGGTACAGAATCTCAGAAAAGATATATTGGCCCTGGAAGGGGTACAGAGCAGATTCAGCAGAATGATACCAGGGCTTAAAGGGTTAAATTATGAGGACAGATTGCATAAACTTGGCTTGTATTCCCTTGAGTATAGAAGGTTGAGGGGTATTTAAAATGTTAAAATGATTCGATAGGGTAGATACAAATAAACTATTTCCTCTGGTGGTGGAATCCAGAACAAGAGGGTAATTAAAATTAGGAGTGAAATCAGGAAACACTTTTTCACACAAAGGGTAGTGGAAACTTGAAACTTACTCCCCCAAAAAGCTGTTGAGGCTAGGTCAATTGAAATGTTCAACACTTACATCGGTAGATTTTTGTTAGGTAAGGTTATTAAGGGATATGGATCAAAGGCAGGTACAGATCAGCCATGATTTAATTGAATGGTGGAACAGACTTGAGGGGTTGAATGGCCTACTCTTGTTTGTATGTTCTTGTGTTCTTTTGTCTATGTCTCTATAACTCTTTTTGTTTCTTTCCTGTGTGTTTCTCCTTCCCACTTTCTCCTGTATGACTTTCAATCTCTCTATCTACCTTTCACATACGTTGCTTCACTGATTTACTCAATTTGTATCTTTTCCCTTTTTTAAAGCTGAGGCTGTGCAACTAAATGGCAACCAACATAGCAAAGGTGAGTACCAGGAAAGTGTGGGAAAAGAATTGGCCAGTGTGACGGCTGGGAAGGGAGAAGACATTCTGCAGCTGCTACAACATGCATGAGTGAAAAAAAGCTGGTAGCTATGGCTTAAGCAGGTGGAGAGTGGAGAGGTACCAGTATGTCAGCGGGGAGGCAGTAGGACTTCAATGGGAATGAGTGGGACGGTCTACATCGTTACAGTAGCTGGGGCTGAAATAGAATGAGGATTAGGAGGAAAGCTGAGGCCTGGAGAATGCAGCATGGAAGTGAAGAAAGAAACCCAGGCCTGGGAAGAGCAGTGGGAGGCAGTGTGCATTTGGGAACTGGAAACCTCCTAAAAGTACTCAAAGAGATGGATGAACCAGAGCTGGAGGACTCAGCGAAGGACTTCATGAGAAGGAGGAAGAGAGTGGAGCCAGAGCTGGAATAATAAGGGTGAGTCTTAGTGGGAGGGAGGGGGAGCAGACCAAGAGTTGGAGTACAGGCCAATCCTTTGACAAAGTAAAGGCCCAGGAGCAGAGGCCTAGCAGCATGAGAATGGCAACACTAATAATGGCCAAAAATGGGTTGACTTACTGTCCAACAGTTTGATTGGTCTTTCCTGATTACATGATCTATGATAATATATGGTTAACTAGGCACTCATTATAATATCATAGCCATGCAGACAAAAAACCCTGGATTTTCAGATTGTTTCTGCCTGATTAATGTGTCTAAATTAAATAGATGCGACTGGCCAATTGGGCAGAGGTCTGTTACACTAGATATCCAGGCACTTTTTTGCCCATTTCATTTTCCGCCATCATACCTGTTGAATGCAGCAAGTGCCCAACCATTTTTCATGGGAATGAGGTGAAAAAGACATCAAGATATCATGTGCTTCATACATAGAGCTACATAGAATTTTACAGCACAGAAACAGGCCATTCAGCCCAACAGGTCTATGCCGGTGTTTATGCTCCACAGGAGTTTCCTCCCACCTTACTTCATCTCACCCTATCAACATATCCTTCTATTCCTTTCTCCCTCATGCACTTATCTAACTTCCCTTAAATGCATCTGTGGCTCAACCACTCCATATGGTAGCAAGTTCCATATTCTCACCACTCTCTGAGTAAAGAAGTTTCTCCTGAATTCCTTATTGGATTTATTATATCTTATATTTATGGTTCCTAGTTTAGGCCCCTGCAAGTGGAAACATCTTCTCTATGTCTACCATATTAAACCCCTTCATAATTTTAAAGACTTCTATTAGGTCACCCCTCAGCCTTCTCTTTTCTAGAGAAATGAGTTCCAGGCTGCTCAGTCTTTCCTGATAGATTTATATATTTAACATAACTTCTTTGCTTTCGAATTCTATTCATCTAGAAATGAACCTCAGTGCTTATTTTGCACTTTTTATAGCTTTGTTAACCTGCATTGCTACTTTCAGTGATTGGTGTATCTGTACCCCTAGATCCCTTTGCGCCTCTACCCTATTTAGACTCTTATCTCCCAAGGTGTAGGTGGCCTCTTTATTCATCCTCACCAAAATACCACCCTCACACTTATCTATATTAAAATTCATTTGCCATTTACGTGCCCATTCTGGATGTTTGTTAACATCTTTTATTATATCTTGTCGCAGTCTTCCTCAGTATTAACTATACCCCCCAATTTTGTGTCACCCTCAAATTTTGAAATTGTACTTCTGATTCCCGAGTCCAAATCATTTATGTAAATGGTGAACAACAGTGGTCCCAATACCGATCCTTGTGGAACACCGCTTCTCACCTTCTGCCAGTCTGAGTAATTACTTTTAACTCCTACTTTCTGTTTTGTACCCAATTTGCTGGCCATTCTGCTACTTGTCCCCTGACTCCACATGCTCTGACCTTAGTCATGAGTCTACTATGTGGTACCTTATCAAAGGTCTTTTGAAAGCCCATGTATATTACATCCACTGCAATGCCTTACTCTTTCTGTTACTTCGTCAAAGAATTCAATAAGGTTGGTTAAGTATGACATTCCCTTTTGAAAACCACGCTCAATATTCTTTATTATATTTTTGGTTTATATTCTTTGGTTCTAATATATTTCCTACCACCGACATTAAGCTAATTGGACTATAGTTCCCTGGATTTGTTCTATCTCCTTTTTTACATATAGTACTAACATTAGCTGCCCGCCGGTCCTCTGGCACTATTCCATTTTGTATTGAATATACTGTATTAATATTGAATATACTAGTGCCTCTGCTATCTCTTCCCTCCTTCTTCTTTCCCTATCCTTTCTAAATATGCTATATCCTGCAATATTTAACAGCCAATCCTGTTCTTTGTGCAGCCATGTTTCAGTTATCCCTATTACATTCCTCTCCACAAATTATTGTCTCCAGTTCTCCTGTTTTGTTTTGCATTGCTGTACAGGCAATTTAATTTGTTTTTATTAACATGCCTCTCGCTTCATTTTTAACAGCTATTTTATACTTATGTTCTATAACTTTATCTGTTCTCTGATCGTTTTTGCTAACCATATTCTTTTCCCATATAGTTCAGCATTTCTGCCTAGCTTGCGCTGGTTCCTCTTTTAGCCCATTTAAAACATTTATCCAGGGTAGTTAGGCATGAGGGAGCAGGCGGAAGAGAATTTAGAGGCCTAGCATCAACATAATATCAATTTAAAGCTTGTTTCTGACATGAGCATTTTTGTGTTCCTTTGCTGTTGTCAAACACTTTGACATTTGTCTTTTTGCCATTTGCTTTGGGTTTGCCGTTTTTCTCCTCATCAGTTCACACAGAGCACAATAGGTTTCCCATTGGGGATTCCCCTACAACTGTGTTCTTTGGAAGAGAAATACCAACAGAGGGATGCCAGGCTGGGTAGGGAGAACTGGAGATGTATGGCACCCACTCATTGATACCCCCACACCAGAATATACAATCAGAGACCCATTAATCTACATTTGTCCAAGGAATAATGCCTGCAGAGGCTTCATTTTACCAACAAAGCCAACACTGAGTTATGCCCCATGTTGCAGCATGACCCACCTCTACCACAAGCCATTGGACATGAAGGTCTCAACTGCCCTCAGGTTTTTTGCAATTGGTATACTAAACTGCCATGAACATTTGCCAATCAGATGCGCACAGATGCTTTAAGCAAATCATAGTTGCTAGAGCAAGTTATTTTATCTTCTTCCCAAAGGATAATTGGTGGCAGCGTAAGAGGGAACTGCAGTTTTATAGAATTGCAAGATTCCCAAAGCTTCAAGACAACATAGAGCGCACACACTTCGGCCCTGCATGTTCTCCTGCTCAAAGTCACTATCTACATCAAGAAGAAAGGATTCCACTGTCTCAATGTGAAGTTTATTTGTGATGAGCAGCACTGCATGGCGCAAGTAAATGCTGCAGGCCTTTAAATCCCGTGGCAGCACACTGTTTTACACTTCCCAAACAGGTGCGCTCCCAATCAGAGGCATTTCTACTGCCTAAAGTTCGCCCACAATATAATGAGGCTAACCCTGGAAAGTGGGTCAGTGCTCATCACATCGGTGGGGTGCAAACTCTGCCCTACAGCTGGTCGGGCTCATGCCTGATTGGACTATCCAGACTAAATAGTAATAATATAAATTTGTCACCATCAGTTAGAACGGTTCATTCTGTCCCTCACAACATAGATTGCTGATGGTATTTATTTTGTAACACCTATACACGATAGCAGGCTACCAAAAAGGGATGCTTCAGATTGGTTAGGGATGATGTATTCTTTACAGGCAGTGTTACTGGCACAGACTGTGCTCTGCTGCTCCAAAATGACACTTTAACAGCACAGATTATGAGCAGTGTTCCAAACAGATCTTCAAGATCTAACTTGCTGCCAAATGTGTCTTTTGTTCTTCAAGGATATACGTGTGAGACGCCTTGGGTTCAATATCTATGTGTATCAGTGTAAACATAAATCATAGCTTAAAGTATTAGTAAAGGTTAATTTTTTTTAAAATCAAATAAAAAGTAATGGTGCTTACCACAAACGGACGTGATGCAGCTGTTAGTGATACGTGACATTACAGAGGAAAATAAGTTGACTTAAATTGTACCTTAATGAACTTATCTCAGGGACTAAACAATGTAGCCCATTGCATAAAATCTGTTCAGACCTTCTTTAGGATATTTCATTTGGATTTACTGTTTAAGACATGCTGAATGAAAAGAAAGATCTTCTCGTGTGTCCAGCTTTTAAAATCAGATTTATTGTACTACAGGCCTTGTCTGCACCTCACAAAATGCCTTTTTATTATTAACCGAAAGAACATAATAGCTTCACAAATTGGCATGTTTTAATTAATATCTACCAAAATATAACTGGTCTGCAACGTCTCTTTCAAAAAATTGACAAACCCATCTTCCCTATAATCAGTCTCCTTCACAGTGCCCTTGCCACTGTTCAAACAATTAATCTTCTCTGTAATAAATGCCTGGTCCACCATGCAGCAAAGCAACCGAAGCTCTGCCAAATAATAACCTTTTGTGTAGTGGGAAAAGCGTGTTTAAAACATCTGTCATTAGTGTCTTTTTAATTATCTAAAAATGCATTTTAATTTGCTTGGGTCCAGCTTTCCCAGCTGAGTAAAAGGCTTTTTAAGTAAACAAGAATTAATTTCTTTGTTTTGTTTTTGTTTTGCTTTCACTAAGGCTGAAAAGGGCTCATTGCCTGAAACGGGCTCATTGCCTACCTGCACTCATGTCTATCTGCCTGGCTCTGTGCATGTCTGCCTAGAGATAAGAAGAACAGCGCGGATGCTGGACAGCAGAAATAAAAACAAAAAGTGCCTAGAAACAGACAGAAAAAGGTAGGTTAACGTTGTGGGCTCTGATGTAAAATCATACCTCAAATGTTAACTTAACCTTTTCTCTCAGATACTGATTAACCTGCCGTGCAATTTACAGCATTTTCAAACAGTGAACTTTGAACTTCAATTTGTTTTCCTCGGAAATGACCATTGCCAATAGCAGCAGAACAAATGGGCTTGCATGACATCCCTCTGACTGCTACTTTAATAGAGGTGTTACCTCATTAAAAATAAATGTGTTTATCTCTCTGCTAAAATAGCAGACAGAGGAATGTCATTAAGGATTCGTACATTAATATTGGCCATGGTAATTTCTAACCTTTAGTTTTTGTCTCAGCGACTAACTGCAGCGGCTTCCAATCACCGTGAAACTGATTTAGGCACTTTCAGGCCTCACTACTTCCGATTAGGAGAAAAAGGCTCACTTATGGAGTGGAATGCGCCCTCAATTGGCCATGTAACATCACTAGCGAACGGCTGAAGGGTGAAAACAAATTGGGATGAATTTCCATGAGGTTCTCCTGATCATCTGCCGTAACTTCAGTGGAAGAGCCAAGGGAACCCTGGAAACATGGCAGTGTTTTTGGGGGGTTTCTGCAGTTCTTCCACCAAAGTTATGGCAGACAATGGGGAGATGCCCTGTTAGGTTATCCCTTCAGCTGTGAGTAACATTGCAAGTCCTCAATCCACCACTATAGAATTGAATGACAGCAGTGTAGAAATAAGCAATTTCAAACTTAAAAGCGACCTGAGAATGACTTTCACAATCAGTGTTACTATCCAAAAAAGAAACATGCACAATGTCTTCCACAATCTATAATACAAACTTTCACAATTCAAATAATCATATAGGAATTTCTTCTAGGATCTAGCAAAGCATTTGAAAATGTCTTCGCAGTCCAGTATAAAAATCATACTGCTACCTGTCTAACATGGATCTTCTGGCATTTCCAGCCTCATGTCCCTTGTTAATCATAGAAAGTTACGACACAGAAGGAGGCCATTCGGCCCATCGTGTTTGTACCGGCCGAGAAAGAGCTATCCAGCTTAATCACGCTTTCCCGCATTTAGTCCGTAGCCCTGTAGGTTACGGCACTTCAAGTGCACATCCAAGTACTTTTTAAATGAGTTGAGGGTTTCTGCCTCTACCACCTTTTCAGGCAATGAGTTCCAGACCCCCACCACCCTCTGGGTGAAAAATTTCTCTTCAGCTCCCATCTACGCCTTCTACCATTTACTTTAAATCTATGCCCTCTGGTCACTGACCCCTCTGCTAAGGGAAATAGGTCCTCCCTATCCACTCTATCTAGTCCCATCATAATTTTATATACCTCAATTGAATCTCCCCTCAGCCTCCTTTATTCCAAAGAAAACAACCCCAACCTATCCAATCTTTTCTCATAGCTAAAATTCTCCAGTCCTGGCAACATCCTCGTAAATCTCCTCTGTACCTTCTCTAGTGCAATCACATCTTTCCTGTAAGGTGGTGACCAGAACTGTAAGCAGTATTCAAGCTGTGGCCTAACCAATGTTTTATACAGTTCCAGCATAACCTCCCTGCTCTTATATTCTATGCATCAGCTAATAAAGGAAAGTATCCCGTAAGCCTTTTTAACCACCTTATCTACCTGTCCTGCTACCTTCAGGGATCTGTGGACATGCACTCCAAGGTCCCTTTGTTCCTCTACACCTCTTAGTATCCTCCCATTTATTGTGTACTCCCTTGCCTTGTTTGCCCTCCCCAAATGCATTACTTCACACTTCTCTGGAATGAATTCCATTTGCTACTTTTCTGCCCACCTGACCAGTCCATTGATATCTTCCTGTAATCTACAGCTTTCCTCCTCACTATCAACCACATGGCAAATTTTTCTATCATTTGCAAACTTCTTGATCTAGCCCAAATCATTAATATATACCACAAAGAGCAAGGGACCTAGTGCTGAGCCTTGCCGGACCCCATTGGAAACAGCCTTCCAGTCGCAAAAACACACGTAAACCATTACCCTTTGCTTCGTGCCACTGAGCCAATTTTGGATTCAATTTCCCTTGGATCCCATGGGCTTTTACTTTTCTGACTAGACTGCTATGTGGGACCTTGACAAAAGCTTGCTAAAATTCATGTAGACTTCATCAAATGCACTACCCTCATCAACCCTCCTTGTTACCTTCTCAAAAAATTCAATCAAGTTAGTCAAACACGACCTTCCCTTAACAAATCCATGCTGACTGTCCTTGATTAACCCGTGCCTTTCTAAATGACAATTTATGCTGTCCCTCAGAATCGATTCCAATAATTTGCCCACCACTGACGTTAGACTGGCCGGCCTATAATTACTCAGTCTATCTCTTTCTCCCTTTTTAAACAATGGTATAACGTTAGCAGTCCTCCAATCCTCCGGCACCACTGCTGTAACCAGGGAGGATTGGAAAATGATGGTCAGAGCCTCCGCTATTTCCTCCCTTGCTTCTCTTAGCAGCCTGGGATACATTTCATCCGGGCTGGCGATTTATCTACTTTCAAAGATGCTAACCCTCTTAATACTTCCTCTCTCACTATGTTTATCCCATCCAATATTTCACACTCTTCCTCCTTAACTACAAGGAAACCATAGGTTTAACATTATGATGTAATTGCATACACGGCATTGTAATAGAAGTTTGAAAGTTAGCTGTAAATGAAGTTAAAGGGTGTCATTATTAAATATCACACCGTGGCAGGGGATCAAAGGATCTAAGGTAGTGATCAATTTTCTTGTGCCTCTCAGCATTCACACTCTAGAAAAACCAATTTGAAGGCTATCTGAGGCTAATGTTAGAAAGATTGGTATTGAAAGAGATAGATATGGAAACTAGATATCCTTGGCTATAAAATTTTCAGAGGTTAGACTAGGGTTCCCAACCATCCCGCTTTCGGTGGGGGTCTTCCAAAACCGGTGATTCCTCTCCCGAGCACTGCCTCGAACAGCCTGGGTGATCAGCATTTTAAATTGCCCGTCACAGTGCGCCCCCCACCCACCCCGCCTCACTCCATGATCTCATTGGCAGCTGATCAGAGAAGCCTTTGCTCGGTGATGTCACCTGCCCAACGCCAAAAAGAGCTGCGACAGGCTGGTGTGCAGTCGGGTGGGGGCTGGGGAGTCTGGAATCAGGGAGCTCGGCAATCAGCGGTCTCGAGAGGGAGACTAGGGAATGGGGGCTGGGGTGAGAGAGGGAGACTGGGGAACGGGGGCTCAGGGGGAGAGAGGGAGACTGGGGGTGGGGGCTGGGGGGAAAAGAGGGAGACTGGGGATGGGGGCTGGGGGGAAGAGAAGGAGACTGGGGATGGGGGCTGGGGGGAAGAGAGGGAGACTGGGGATGGGGGCTAGGGGGGAAGAGATGGAAACAGGGGTTGGGGTGGGGGGTAAAGAGATGGAGACTGGGGAATGGGGTTCTCGGGGGGAGAGAGGGAGACTGGGGAATGGGGGCTCAGGGGGAGAAATGGAGATTGGGTAATGGGGGCTCAGGGGGAGAAAGGGAGACTGGGGAATGGGGGCTCAGGGGGAGAGATAGATACTGGGGAATGGGGGCTGGGGGGGAGGAGTTGAAGACTGGGGAATGGGGGGCTCAGAGAGCAGGGAGACTGAGGATGGAGATGGAGAATCAGGGGATGGGAGGTCGGGGGAGAGAAGGGGACTGGGAAATGGGGGAGAGAAGGGGACTCGGTGTCGGGGGATTGGGGCTCAAGCGGGAGGGGGAATGGGGTGGCGGTAGGCATGGGGACCAGCATTTCTTGCAGAGCCGGGAGTAGCTACAGCAAGGTGGTGAGTGGGATCAGCGCCGACAGAGGGGAAGCCAGTAAAGGGGTAAATGAAACCTGAGGACCTTACTGTGGGTAAATAGTGAAAGATTGTTGCCACTGGTGGGTGAATGGGGAACTAGGGAACCAGGGAACCAAAACCAAGGAGGGAGGGAGGAGGAAGGTTCTTGAACTAAGAGCTATTAGACCATGGGATACTTCACCACATGTGGCTATTGAGGTAGAGACTAAAACTTAATTTAAAAGGGAAGGGGATAAATATTTGAAAAGGAGGAATGTAAAAGGATCTGGACGAATGAGGTTACAGGAGAGAGCGCCGGCTCCGGGGGCCGAATGGCCTCCTTCTGTGCTGTAATTTCTATAATTTTATGAAAACCCTCCTTTATTGAGTTCGAGCCCTGGGAGTGGTTTTGAAATATTGAAGCTGAGCTAAATTTAGGACGATGTGCCTTATGAGAAGTGTCCCAAACACTGAGCCCACTGCTCTGTGTGCAATCTCTCGTTAGGTTCGGGTTGGTCTGTACCAGCCGGTTTTGACATGTGATGTGCAAGGACAGATCAGCTCTGGCTGAAGCTCCCAGTTCAGAGTTATCACCTCACATGGAACCAGAGTCCAAACTGGAATCTAAGGAGATAGGATGAGAGATGGGCCCTGTTTAAAGGTGGCATTGACTGGGAAGCCTGACTGCATCTTGTGCAGTGTAGGGGGATTCTGGCTGTAATTTCAGGATGAATATCAGCGGGTTATAGGAATACTATTAGTTACAGGTAGGATATCGCGGCAATACACCTATTACTACCAGCTACATATAGACTATCAGTGAGTCATTGTATTACTGTTGGTTGTGAGGAGAATCTGAGTGTTAACAGTATTACTATTAGTTATTAGTGCAACTTCAATGAGTTACCACTAGTATCATTAGAATCAACGTTCCTCCCACCTCAGGTTTCCCTCTGTAAATCACTCGCCCACCTGTGCTTTCCTCTCTTCCCCTGCTCATGGGTGGCTTCCTGGTTCTTGGAACTTCTCACATAACAGCTGCTGGCGCAAAACCACAAGCAAAGACACTCGACGACTGGGGACCAACCTCTATAAGGTAAATGCAATAACATGTGTAGCAGTCATGTGATCAGGGCCCCGATATTACCAGGGAGGCGGGTTGGCAGCGGGGGGTCGACTGGGCGCGTGGGTAACCCGCCCAGTAAAATCGGTGGGTTCCCCACACGAACGCGAGTAAATTGAAGCCACTTACCTTGGGTTCCGGGATTCTGGAAACCTGCGCAGCGGGCAGACTGCGCACCCACATCACAGGCTGTCAGCTGGAGGAGCCCTATTTAAAGGGGCGGTCCTCCAATGCTGCTCCTGCAGCAAACAACCAAAACAGCAGCATGGAGCAGATCAGGGGAAAGGCTGCTCCCAGGTTTAGTGATGCCTCACTCCAGGTGTTACTGGATGGGGTGAGGACGAGGAGGGACATATTCTACCCGACCGACGGGAGGAATTGGCCTCCCTCTGCCACCAAGTAGTCGTGGCTCGAGGTGACAGAGGAGGTCACCAGCAGCAGCAACCTCTCACGCACCTGGATCCAGTGCAGGAAGCGCTTCAATGACCTAACTAGGTCAGCCAAAGTAAGTACATTTCTCATTCTCCTACACTCCGTCTTCCACATTACTGCCCCCACAACTCCTTCTGCACTGCCAACACCAATCTATCACATCACTCCTCACACCCACTCAAACCTCATCCTCAACTTACCTGCACTTACTCACCTCCCCAGTACACATCCCACCACTACCACTCAACCCAATCCTCACACAATCTCATGGCTCTATCTCATACTCACCCTCTGATGCATCTCTTTCACGGTCACCCTCACCTAAACCAATGCATTCAGCGGTTGGCCATGTCACTAACACTCACTCACGCCTCTCTACTTTCTCCCTTTATAGAAGCCCATGGAATCGAGGGAAAAGTACGGACATGGTTTGGAAATTGGCTGAGCGAAAGGCGACAGAGAGTAGGGATAATGGGAAGGTACTCACATTGGCAGGATGTGACTAGTGGAGTCCCGCAGGGATCTGTCTTGGGGCCTCAATTATTCACAATATTTATTAACGACTTAGATGAAGGCATAGAAAGTCTCATATCTAAGTTTGCCGATGACACAAAGATTGGTGGCATTGTAAGCAGTGTAGATGAAAACATAAAATTACAAAGCGATATTGATAGATTAGGTGAATGGGCAAAATTGTGGCAAATGGAATTCAATGTAGACAAATGTGAGGTCATCCACTTTGGATCAAAAAAGGATAGAACAGGGTACTTTCTAAATGGTAAAAAGTTAAAAACAGTGGATGTCCAAAGGGACATGAACAGGTGCAGAAAATAATCAAGAAGGCAAATGGAATGTTGGCCTTTATATCTAGAGGACTAGAGTAGAAGGGGGCAGAAGTTATGCTGCAGCTATACAAAACCCTGGTTAGACCGCACCTGGAGTACTGTGAGCAGTTCTGGGCACCGCACCTTCGGAAGGACATATTGGCCTTGGAGGGAGTGCAGCATAGGTTTGCTAGAATGATACCTGGACTTCAAGGGTTAAGTTACGAGGAAAGATTACACAAATTGGGGTTGTATTCTTTAGAGTTTCGAAGGTTAAGGGGTGATCTGATCGAAGTTTATGAGATATTAAGGGGAACGGATAGGGTGGACATAGAGAAACTATTTCCGCTGGTTGGGGATTTTAGGATTAGGGGGCACAGTCTAAAAATTAGAGCCAGACCTTTCAGGAGCGAGATTAGAAAACATTTCTGCACACAAAGGGTTGTAGAAGTTTGGAACTCTCTTCCGCAAACGGCAATTGATACTAGCTCAATTGCTAAATTTAAATGTGAGATAGATAGCTTTTTGGCAACCAAAGGTATTAAGGGATATGGGCCAAAGGCAGGTATATGGAGTTAGATCACAGATCAGCCATGATCTTATCAAATGGCGGAGCAGGCACGAGAGGCTGAATGGCCTACTCCTGTTCCTATGTTCCTATATGTTTCCACACTATTCACCTGAGGAAGGAGGAAGCCTCCGAAAGCTTGTGGAATTTAAAATAAATTTGTTGGACTATAACTTGGTGTTGTAAAATTGTTTCCAATTATGTTCCTATAGGAGAAGAGAGCCCAGAATGCACGGGAGAGGGCAAAGACCAGAGGGGGGCCGTAACATCTGGTGGTCCTTACGGATGCGGAGGAGGAGGCTCTCGAATTGAGCCACACCCTCAAGTGCCTGTCCCTGGGGGATGCCAAGACTGCCACCCAACAAATGGCTGGTGACAGAACTTTAACATTCAGCACTCACAATAGCAAATGATGTTAATATGCCTTGCCATCTTCAGCACCTCAACATCTGTCATCATGCTTAATATTGCCTTCTGTTCTTTTACAGGGACTTCAGCGACTGCCGTGACGACGGAGGGCGATTCCTCAGAGGACCTGTCGGCCTCTGAGGGGGCACCGTCACATCTGAGCGAGCCATCCACCAGCGCAGAGACACACACCTCAGTGGGTCCCCGTCCTCACTTAGTTGGGGTCGCACATAGTGAGTCACCACACACGTGTGAACACAAGCAGACACTGGTGGCATGGGCAGCTGTGGAGAGTCTGCGTTGGTGGGAGCACTCTTCTCCAGGCTCTGTTCAGCTGGACACAGATGCTGAACCCTGGGGGCCATCCATGAAAAGGAGAATGATCAAGAGGCAGCAGCTCATTTGTGAGGTGCTGGAACAGGTGCCATGCGCACTCTCCACAATCGCACAGAGGATGGAGGAGTCCAACTCCTGCATGAGTGGAATACTGTCACAGGGACGTGAAGGCTTCCTCCATCGAGCTTCAAGCACGGCTCAACAATGAGGCCGTTGAGGCCCTGACAATGGCCGTTCGGACTCAGGGTGAGAAACTTTCTGCTGCCTTGAACAGGCAGGCAGATACTCTAGCACTGGCCTTACAAGGCTTCACACATGTCCTCCAAACTGTCGTCCAGCAGAGTGGTAGGAGTGATGTGGGCCTGGCCCAGGAGAGGGATGATGGCGAAAGGGGACATGGAAGTGGGGACGCCACTCAAAGCGCTTCCACGTCTCACCCGTTGCCTCCCTCTCAACCAATACGCACAATGCTGCCTCCTGTCCAGGTGGTCGAGTCTGCCCCTGCACAGGTGCAGGTGGAGCAGTCTTTGGAGGGGCCCTCACGGGCACTGAAACCCAGAGGGTGACGGCCCAAAGCATCTAATTGGTCAGGGCATGAACAAAAGCAACCTGCTACTACCTCTGCTGCAGCCACAGGGGAGCATCACGTAGAAGTAGTAGGAAGCATAAGGCAAAGGTTTCGTGAGCACAAAGGAGATGCACAGGGGTGTTTGACGATTTGTCATGTTTTTTATTTATATTTGTTTTGTTTTCCACTCACAATAAATCTTATTATTATCACCACTACTGCCACGTCTTGCCCATTCTTGACTGGCTTATGCAATAGGTCCCTTTCATGAGGTTCACCATGAACACGCACACTTGATGCCACCCATTGGGTCACTCTACAGTGGGTGTAGTTTAGTTGCATGACTATTTTGTGCAGGGGGCGGGGGAGGGGGCTGGTGGTCGCTCCTCTGTCCAGGTGATGAGGACTGAACTCTTCACACTGTCTGATGTTAGGAGAACCGTTCACATATCAGTTACTCCCTGGCCTTACGAGCAGCCAGGTGATCCGCTGTTCTGCCTATGGGTTGCTCCTCCTCCTCAGCCTACTCCTCTTCCTCCTCAATGTGGGTGGCAGATGTGGATGGGGCCTCCTCCAGCAGCACCCCTCTCTGTTGTGCCATGTTGTGCAGGGCACAACAGACGACTATAATGCGTCC
This sequence comes from Heptranchias perlo, assembly GCF_035084215.1. Lineage (NCBI taxonomy): Eukaryota > Metazoa > Chordata > Chondrichthyes > Hexanchiformes > Hexanchidae > Heptranchias > Heptranchias perlo. The sequence continues at coordinate 110,519,054 of NC_090327.1, forward strand.
CACTCTGTCTGGCGCGTATTGAAGCGCTCCCCCAGAACAATCATAGCACCTGAAGTGCATCTTGAGCAGCCCTATAGCATGCTCAATTGTAGACCTGGTAGCGATGTGGCTGTCATTTAATCAACGCTGTTGCTCAGTGGTGGGGTTCCTCAGAGGTGTCATGAGCCACGTGTGCAGGGGGTATGCCTTGTCCCCGAGGAGCCAGCCCTTGCGGGTATTGGGTGCATGGAAGAGGGGCGGGATGTTGGACTCCCGGAGAATGAAGGAATCATGGCAGCTGCCAGGGTATCTGGCGCACAAGTGAAGGAACCTCTTGCGGTGGTCACAGATAAGATGAGTATTGATGGAGTGATAGCCCTTCCTGTTGATGAACAGTCCTGGCTCGTGTGGAGGTGCTCGTATTGCTATATGGTTGCAATCGATTACACCCTGCACCCGTGGGAAGCCAGCCACAGCGTGGAATCCCACTGCCCTCTCCGCCTGGCTGAGGTTGTCCATGGGGAAGTTGATATAGTGTGAGGCCCTGCAAAACAAGCCGTCGGTGACCTGCCTTATGCACTTGTGTGCAGACGACTGAGAGACCACGGCGATGTCCCCGGTGGCACCCTGGAAGGATCCGGAGGCGAAGAAGTTGAGGGCAGCGGCGACTTTGACAGCGACAGGTAAGAAGATGCTGCTCGGGCCAGCCGGGAGCAGCTCGGCATGAAGGAGGCTTCAGATGTCCGCGACTACCTGGCGACTGAGTCTGAGCCTCCGTATCCACTGCTCTTCAGAGAGGTCCAGGAAGCTGAGCCTCAGTCTGTAGACCCTGTGGCGAGGATAATGCCTCCTGCGATGCCGCTCTCTCTGTTGTTGCCCTCCCTGCTGTTGTGCAGGTGCCTGTGGTGCAGCACTGTGTTGTGGAGCTCCATGTGGCGGAGGTGGATGGCGTGCCTGGCGAGGCTGGTGATGTTGCTCTTCCTTGGATGAAGTGATGAATGCAGCCATGGCGCCCCCCATCCTGACGGTGTGAGTTTGAGGGAGTCCACAAAATAGGTAAATGTGTTTGCACAGCAGAGTTTAGGGTATCAATTAATAACTTTGAGTGGGAAAACAAAGGTGTTGCAGCCAAAACTTCGTCTGAAGTGACAGAGTGCCCTGCTGCAATAAATGAGGTTTTCCCCCCACCTGTCAAAAAATCCTTTGCATCTCCCACTGGCTGCTGGCTGAAACACGTCTGCTCCAACAGGGAGTGTTTCCCACAGCACGGGAAACACTCTGAGGATCCATGAAAATTCCACCCTGCCAAAATCTCCTGTCATGGACCTCAACTATCTAATTAAGTATGTAAGTTGTCATCCCGCCGGCTTTAATTGCCGGTGGGAGTCCTGCATGTGGGAGCTGCACGCGCATCCGAACAAGTCACTGGGGAACCCGGAAGTGGGCGGGTTGGAGCCAGTGGGCTCCGGACGCGCTCCGGGATTCCCCGATTTAACGAGCCCCCCCCCCCTCACCCCCAACGCACCCACTTGGCCATCCTAAAATCGGCCCCCAGATGTCATGTGATAAGATGTCACATGATCAGGCATCACATGGTCAGATGTCATGTAGTTAGAACATCATGTGATCAAACCTCCAGGAATGCCTTCAACCAGAGTTGGTAATCCTAGGTTATACATTGAAAAACAAGAACATGGATGGATTTATTAATTTAGACCATAATTGAAGCCGTAGAAAGGAGATTCGTTATTGATGGTGGTGTTCAAACGGAGTCTGTCTGGGCTAAATTATGAAACAGTAAGGGATCTGTTACCATAATGAGTGCTTTATAGACTATCGAATAGTGGGAAAGAAATCAAGGACAAAGTTTGTAATGCAATTTCGGGAGATTTACAGTAGTAATTGAGTTGTAGAAATGGAGGAGGGGATTTGAACTATCTTGAGATAAAAGTCTGTAACAAGAATGGGAGAGGGTCTTTGAATGCATCTGGGACTGTTTTCTTAATCAGTATGATGCAGCCCACCAAGGATGCAGTGATCTAATGTGGGGTAACAAAGCAGGTTACATAAGGAGAACATCATACTGTTTTTCTAGGGTTTCCGCACTGAAGTGCGTTTAAGCGCAGTAACCTTTTACTGTTGAGATTTGGTTTCAAACACATCTCACATTGATAGAAAGAACGTGCATTTATATGGGGCCTTTCACGTCCTCAAGACATCCCAAAGCAATTCACAACCAATGAAGTATAGGGATAGAAGTCTCCTCCCTGTGTGGCAGTAAGGCATCAAGATGAAATGATTTTGGCACTGTCAACCCACTTTCTAGTGAGAATGAGCTCTCGTCACAAAACTACTCATAATTTGGCACAAATTGGCAATCTCACGCAGAGTGGCCTTAAGGATGCCTGGCGTAGGAAGCATCAAGGCACATCTGTGGTAAGAGTAAAGGAGATTTGTGCATCAACGGATGGTATGAAACCACTTACCTGGCTTAGGAGAGCTCAGTTCTTATACTGGATGACCAAAATGGATAAAGTGTTCAATTTTTCACCAGTAACACCCAACACTTTGATAAACATAGACAATTTCGGGAAAAAAATATTGAAAAGAAACTCTGCACCATTTGATCCACTCCCAATGGTAATGTGGTACAGAACATCCCACCACCAATAAGGGAGCCAGCATGCAGTATTGAAGGCACTACCACAATCATTATTACAGCCACAACCCACAAATACACAAGAAAGTTTACATCCCTTTGCACGCTGCTACATATCCGAATGTCCTTTACTTCTTAATTTGTCACAAAGGTCATATTCAAGGTCACTAATTTACAGAACAATGGATGGAATCAGGAAATTCAAATATCTAAAACACCAGGAAAAATGCCAGAAATTCATATATTATAAATGGAATTTATTGAGTTCTTACGAACTGGGAGCCCTGACCATATTCGATTGCTAAACCCAAATCTCGAAAAAAAATGCATCAAACCAATTAGCAAATCCAACATGATCTCTGCAAAATTTCCATTCTTATCCAATTCCAGCATTCTTAAAATCAGAGCTTTTAAAACCCATTTTGTGACTAAAATCATAATCTTCAACAATAGATAATATGCATAAGCACATAGACAAAATATGCTGTATTGCACAAAACAGAGCATTACATGCTCTGGATTAAAATAAGTTACAATACACAAACTACATCTATGCACTTTATAATAGAATTTAGCTCATATAGTAAGTGCTAGAGTTAGAACACATGACTCAGAGAAACAGACCTCCCTTTCGATGGCCCAGTTCTTGCTTGTTTTCTCTTCGCTGTACAAATACTGGTAATTAATTATGTTCCACATACAAAGTAAATTGAATATACCTGTACCAGTGAATTCTGCTGCTTCAAGCTATGAAAAAAAGCTTTCATAGCCAGTCACAACTTGAATTGTATTTCATGTCGATTGCCAAGGAGAACAAAAGCCATCCTGAGAGCGTCTGCACTCCTGATACCTCTCAGTTTGCAGCAGTGTTATTCTCAACAGTAGAAAATATGCAGCTTGTTTCAAGAACACCGGGCACCACACAGCTGGATTCAGCACGTGTTTGTTTCTGACATTTTGCCGTGGACTCCCCACAGCTTTATCTTGGGATAAAATGTCAGAGTCTTTTTATAAAACCCCATTGTGCGATGTTATGCATTATTTACACAGTGATTTTTGATCATGTTAAATGCAGCATCAGTTGAAGTAGTATGCAGAACTTACAGGCTGAATTGTGTAAGAGTGCAAACAACGTTTCTGGGTCAGACACTGGAATACGTGAAGGGATTTCACATTATCACAAGCCCTCTGCTCAGGGAATTGGCAATGGGATTGCAGAAGCCTCGAGCTACTGTTGCTGATATTAATGGGGAAAGGAACATGTTAATTACTTGAAAAGTACAGTACTTCATTGACTGCAAAGCACTTTTGGGAACTCCTGAAGATGTAAAAAGCATTATATAAATGCAAGTTCGTTCTTTCTATAAGCATTAATCTGCAAATATTGCAGAATAATTTTGAGTTGTTTGAATTCAGCAATCCATTTTAATTGCTACGAACTATTAACAATTAAGGATCTTTGGGGGAGTAGGCCACACTGCTACATGTCTCACTTTGTGTTATTTTAAATTTAAATGCATAGGTTTTAACCATTAATCCATTTTTGCCATTCCCATTTGATTTCAGACAACTTTTGAAGTTTTCTCTGCGTATCCCCTGTGTAGGTAGTACAGCTTTGTAGCTTAAAAATTTCCATCTTTAAATTTTTGGTATGTTTCCAAATTTCTGATATGCATTTCTGGTGTGTGCAGCTCAGCGCTGAGAGTGCTAAAGATGAATATTTTCCCACATGTATTGTTACACTAAAGCAAATCAGTTTCACTCAGATTGGTCTGTTTTGTACCTTCTGTAAACTATTTACTGCTAGGCTGAAAAATAATCATCTCAACTACTCCCCAATGGTCTTGTAGGTAAATGCAACCTCCTCCCCCCGGTATAGTTCACAAGATCACAAGATAAACCAATGATCATAAACCCTCCCATTTTACCAACAAATACACGAAAAGGTTAAAGTACATGTGCATACACCATGTGAATATGAGTATTGAGATTACATAGAATCATAGAGCACGAGGAGGCCATTCGGTCCATCGTGCCTTTGTCAGCTCTCTGAAAGAGCTGGCGGGGGGTCTGGATGGAGAGGGGGGTGGGTCTGGATGGAGAGGGGGGTAGTCTGGATGGAGAGCGGGGGCAGGTTTGGATGGAGAGCGGGGGCAGGTTTGGATGGAGAGGGGGGCGGGTTTGGATGGAGGGGGGGGCGGGTTTGGATGGAGAGCGGGGGCAGGTTTGGATGGAGGGGGGGGTGGGTTTGGATGGAGGGGGGGGCGGGTTTGGATGGAGAGCGGGGGCAGGTTTGGATGGAGGGGGGGGTTGGGTCTGGATGGAGAGTGGGGGCAGGTTTGGATCGAGAGGGGGGTGGGTCTGGATGGAGAGCGGGGGCAGGTTTGGATGGAGAGGGGGGTGGGTCTGGATGGAGAGCGGGGTGGGTTTGGATGGAGAGGGGAGGTTGGGTCTGGATGGAGAGGGGGGTGGGTGTGGATGGAGAGCAGGGTGGGTTTGGATGGAGAGCGGGGTGGGTCTGGAAGGAGAGGGGAGGTTGGGTCTGGATGGAGAGGGGGGTGGGTCTGGATGGAGAGCAGGGTGGGTCTGGATGGAGAGCGGAGGTTGGGTCTGGATGGAGAGGGGGGTGGGTCTGGATGGAGAGCAGGGTGGGTCTGGATGGAGAGCGGGGTGGGTCTGGATGGAGAGGGGGGTGGGTCTGGATGGAGAGCGGGGTGGGTCTGGATGGAGAGGGGGGTGGGTCTGGATGGAGAGGGAGGTGGGTCTGGATGGAGAGGGGGGTGGTCTGGATGGAGAGTGGGGGCGGGTTTGGATGGAGAGTGGGGGCAGATTTGGATGGAGAGCGGGGGCGGGTTTGAATGGAGAGCGGGGTGGGTTTGGATGGAGAGCGGGGCGGGTTTGGATGGAGAGCGGGGCGGGTTTGGATGGAGAGCGGAGCGGGTTTGGATGCAGAGGGGGGTGGGTCTGGATGGAGAGGGGGCTGGGTCTGGATGGAGAGAGGGGGCGGGTTTGGATGGAGATGGGGGTTGGTTTGGATGGAGAGCGGGGTTGGGTCTGGATGGAGAGAGGGGGCAGGTTTGGATGGAGAGAGGGGGCAGGTTTGGATGGAGAGGGGGGTGGGTCTGGATGGAGAGCGGGGTTGGGTCTGGATGGAGAGAGGGGACAGGTTTGGATGGAGAGAGGGGGCGGGTTTGGATGGAGAGGGGGGCGGGTCTGGATGGAGAGGGGGGCGGGTCTGGATGGCGAGAGGATGGGTCTGGATGGAGAGCGGGGGTGGGTCTGGATGGAGAGAGGGGACAGGTTTGGATGGAGAGAGGGGGGCGGGTCTGGATGGAGAGGGGGGCGGGTCTGGATGGAGAGGGGGGCGGGTCTGGATGGCGAGAGGATGGGTCTGGATGGAGAGGGGGGGTGGGTCTGGATGGAGAGAGGGGACAGGTTTGGATGGAGAGAGGGGGCGGGTTTGGATGGAGAGGGGGGCGGGTCTGGATGGAGAGTGGGGTGGGTCTGGATGGAGAGTGGGGTGGGTCTGGATGGAGAGGGGGGTGGGTCTGGATGGAGAGGGGGTGGGTCTGGATGGAGAGGGGGTGGGTCTGGATGGAGCGGGGGTGGGTCTGGATGGAGAGCGGGGTGGGTCTGATTGGAGAGGGGGGGCAGGTTTGGATGGAGAGGGGGGTGGGTCTGGATGGAGAGGGGGGGCAGGTTTGGATGGAGAGGGGGGTGGGTCTGGATGGAAAGCAGAGATGAGGAAGGCCATCATCTTCCTCATGAAGATCATCGATTAGAAAAAGCATCTAGCTATATCTCAAATGTTATTTCCACCACTAACCCAGCTGGATGATTATTCCAAATGTTGATCAGTCCTTCCATGAAAAGGTTCTTTTTGACATCTGTATTAAATTGTCCGATTGGTTGGTACAGTTTTAGACCAGGCCATCTTGTTCTAGAGTCTTGACGTAAAGCTCCATATTTACTTTCTCTATACCATTTATTATCTTGTTTCCTTTATAACATGCCCCTCAATTGCCTTTTTTTAAGGCTAAAAAGAACCAATTTGTTCAGTCTTTCCTCATAACTCAATTCTTTTCCACAATGTCTACTTCCTTTATCTTCCAGATGTCTCTGCATTATAAAGCTATACTCCTTCTTTTCCTACTCTATCCTTCCTGAACGTCCTCTATCCCTCCATGTTGCATTCATCTCCATTTACTGTAGTAAGCAACGTGTCTGTTAATCCCATTACATTCTTTACTTAATTCTCAACTGATAACAATAGACTCTGGATTGTGCATTTTATTATGAGTGCTTCTAGCATTCGCATGCATGCATCTTAATAAAGATGTTTGCATATATGCACCTTAATAAAGATTTGCTTCTCCCTTTGGCCTTTAGTGCCTGAATGTTGCTGAATGCAAGAAAGGAGGGGGGTGGGGAGTGGGTGGCAGTATTGATTAAGGAGAATATTGCAGTGCTGGAGAGAGAGGATGTCCTGGAGGGGTCAAGGACAGAATCTATTTGGTTAGAGTTAAGAAACAATAGAGGTGCCATTACACTACTGGGTGTATTCTATAGGCCACCAACTAGTGGGAAGGATATAGATGAACAAGTTTGTAGGGAAATTACAGATTCTATATTTCTCCCTGTGTTATTAAGTGCTAATGCTTCTGTCGAAATCCCCAATGTGGTTCACTTTCAACAGCAATCAACTATTTTTTATCTTAATTAAAGAATTGCTGTTTGAGCATTTACTAATTCACTATGTGCTGCCTTTTCCATTGTTTTATTTTTCTTGTTTTATCTGAAGTTTGGAGGAATGAACTAAAATCTTATCTAAACTGATTGGACTAACAAAAGTGAACATATTGGTAGTCGAAGGGTACATGTCTTGTCCAACTACAGATATATTCCAATATTTACAGACTGAGAAAAGTATTTTTCCTCACTGCCTTTCCTCCATTGTTTAACTTCATGGCGGAGTAGGCTCGAAGGGCAGAATGGCCTACTCCTGCTCCTATTTTCTATGTTTCCCTCTCTACCTGTTCCAACGCTGTCAGAAAAAAACATCTGTAATGGCTGCTCCTCCCATGCCTGCATGGTCATTTCTGGAATGCCCTAAGGCTCCATTTTTGTCCACCTGCAATTTCTTGTCTACATACTGCCTCTCAGCAACATTATACGTAGACACAGGGTCAGCTTCCACGTGTGTGCTGATGACACCCAGCTTCATGTCTCCATCCCCATGTTTGGCTGCATGACTATCACTCTGCTGTCTGACTGCTTGTCCAATATCAAGTCATGGATGAACTACAGCTTTTTTCAGCTGAACATTGACAAGAGTGAAGCCATCCTGTTTACCTCTCACCAGAATCTCCACATCCTATCCTCAGTCTGCATCCCCTTCCCTAACTGCTCCCTCGGGCAGAACCCGATAAATCGCAACATCAGCGTTCCATTTGATCTTCCACCTCCATAACATTGCCAATCACCATCCGTACCTCACCCCCAATGCAACTCTTATCCACACCTTAATTATCTCCAGGCTCAACTTCTCCATTGCTCTTCTTACCAGTATTCTAAGTTCCACACTACACAAGTTCCAAATCGTGCAAACTTTGCCATCCACATTCTATTCTGCACCAAGTCCCACTCACCTATCCCCCTGCCCTTATTGATATCTACTGGCTCCTCATCCCTGCATTGATTTTAAAGTTCAAGTCAAACCCCTCCACTGCCTTGTCCCATCCTACTTAGGCCACCTCCTCCAGCCTTACACTCTCCACTCTTCCAATTTGGGCCTATTGTCCATTAACCCCATCCCTATCCCTACTTTTAAAAGCTTCCTGAAAATCTATCTCTTCAAGCACATTGTTGTTCACCACCTTGAGCTTTTCTTCTAACTCTACGTGTTTGCCATACGTTCCCCTCTCCCTACTTTGAAATGCCTTGAACATTTTGCTGCCTTAAAGGTGGAAAATTATTGTATGTTGCCATCCTAATACAGGGACTAAATTAAATGTTTTTGAAAAATAGACAATTTATTCTTAAAGTTCATAATTGCCACAAGCTTTATTAGCTTGACAGGGATTTCCTTGCTCTTTACCAGGTCCTAAGGACACTGATTGCTCCAATCTGTATAGTATAATAAAATTAAATAATTATATATTTATTCGTCTTTGAAATGGAGCTTCTTTTTGGTTGACATAAAAATCATTAACTTTGCTTGTAGGCTTCCACTTCATTACAAGGACATGTTGGCAGCAGAAGCCTCATCAACGCATTCTAAACAAAGCCAAGAAGGCAACATATTTGAAATCTGGTTCAATATACATTTTATCAGGTGACTGATTCTAAAGGATATCCTTTGCCCCCACCTTTAATTTCCAACCTGCTGCCAGATCTCTGTCAGATTTTGTTTAGCCTTGATAAAGTCCATGACAGTGGCAGAGAATGGCGCCCTTAACCTGCCAAGATGGGGAAATCAGCACATGGGGAAACTTTGTACTCCAGCCAATTTCTTGCCATTGCATAGAATGATTAACTGAAGTACAATGTAGCACAAAATTTCTCTGCTAACAGCTCCAAGTCAGGTCAGATAACACAGCAAAATACTGAACTCAGAAATTCCTTACAACTTAGAAAATTTTAAAGTGGGAGATAATTGTGTGTGGGGGAGGGGGGATGGGTATATTTTGAAAATCCCTGCACCACCAGTGGGTCCTCGCATGCAGCCAGCGCATTGCAGAAAATAACTGCTTGCAGGACCTCAAACTTTACTCTTATGAATAATTAGCTGACACTTGAACAAAAGGCAGGAAAATTTGGTGGCAATCAATCTCTACAGACTGACAAAGACAAAGGAGCGGATTTGCTGAATGGGCATTATCCGCCTATCACCTCCGTGCATTTACATTCATACTTACTGACTGAAATGAATGAATATAGGGCTCTGCAGTAGAGACTTGCAAAGGAATATTAAGGACAAAATTGCAAAGAACTTTCAAGGCTGGGGAGGAACTCTGTAGGTAAGTGTCCATTAGTGATGTTGTTAACCTAAGTTACCTTCCCATTCAAAATAGCCAAATTGGATTACCAATCATTTTTATCCATCAGCAAAATGAAAGTTAGTAGTAACAGACTAGTTCTCATTCAGACAATACTTGTAGGCACTGTGTTTCATATTAGCTTAAATCAGTCACAATTTACATTGCAGTTGGATGCTTTGGTATTGTTTCAATTACAAAGTAATGTGGACCATAAGGGAATATACCAATATTGGACTTAATGAATATGCTGATTGTTTCTGTTTTGACTAAAATATCAAAGGATCCTATTAAATGCATCATTGCCCTTTTCCCTACTCAGTCCTAATTGTAAAATTCTGACCAAAAATACTTATTGTGGGATTAAAAAAGGTACTTTATGTTTAATGTGCCCAGATCTGGTTGGCAGACTGCCTGCATGATAACAAGCAATCTCTTCTATTGAGATATCTTCTCCTAAGTAGTCCCACAGTTGAACTGCAGTCATTTCTGAGGATGATGGGAAGAAAGCTTTTGACCATATGGGCTGGGATTATTTGTGACTCACAAAATTGGCTTCATTCCCAGGTTTATTAGTCTGGTGAAATTTGTGTACCCAACCAACTGCTTCAGTCCATTACTCAGAGTCTGACCCCTCTGCTTTTTAACATTGGCAAGAGCTAATGTCTATCACAGTTGCATTTCTTAGTGGTTGATTATGTCTATTAAGATAGCAAAATGTAACTGAAGCGACACAGTGCACCAGATTGATTGCAAATTTGACATTCCAATTGCTGCTTCCCTGGTTTTTAATGGCAACTTTTGTCAGGCTATAACAGGAATTTGGCAAAATTAGCTTGGCAGATTGGGTTGGATATGGATTGTGGGCATGACACATCCTCAATCTCAGCTGGGCTGTCTGGGCAGCTGTTGAGCAAAGGTGATGCACTTCGTCTTAGGGAGAATAGAAAATTCTGTGGGGCAATGACCCTGTGCCAATTACATGCACCTTCCAGTTGCAGACAGTTCCAGAACTGCATTAATAGAGGACCGGGAGAAAATTGTGAATTGTGTTAGGAGTTTAAAGAGGGCAAATATTATTATTCTATCAAATAAGAGTTAAAATAGATGAACTTAGCAAATCAAAGGCAGTAGTAATAACTAACACTAATTTCACATGATATACTCTCCCACCCATGCCTATGCCAACCTCCTCAAAACCTGGTCATCTCTCATGGTCTCTCGACTTCTAAGCTCTTGGTCACAAGTTAGGCTATTTCTGACCACTTTCTCACCTCCCAAACCCACTATCTCACTATCTGCCTGTGAAAAAAATTGTCCCCCAGTCTGTCTAGCCCTGTTAGAATTTTATATGTTTCAATGAGATCCCCTCTCATTCTTCTAAACTCGAGTGAATACAGGTCGAGTCGACCCAATCTCTCCTCATATGACAGGCCTGCCAACCCAGGAATCAGTCTGATGAAGCTTCGCTGCACTCCCTCTATGGCAAGTATATCGTTTCTTAGGTAAGGAGATCAAAACTATATACAATACTCCAGGTGTGGTCTCACCAAGGCCCTGTATAACTGCAGTAAGATATCCTTGCTCCTGTACTCAAATCCTCTTGCAATGAAGGCCAACATACCATTTGCCTTCCTAACTGCTTGCTGCACCTGCATGTTTGCTTTCAGTGACAGGTGTACAAGGACACCCAGGTCCCTTTGTACATCAACATTTCCCAATCTATCACCATTTAAATAATACTCTGCCTTTCTTATTTTCCTTCCGAAGTGGATAACTTCACATTTATCCACATTATACTGCATCTGCCATGTATTTGCCCACTCACTCAACTTGTCTAAATCACCTTGAAGCCTCTTTGCATCCTCCTCAACTCACAATCCCACCTAGTTTTGTGTCATCAGCAAACTTGGAAATATTACATTTGGTTCCCTCATGCAAATCATTGATATATATTGTGAATTGCTGGAGCCTAAGCGATACCCCACTAGTCACTGCCTACCACCCCGAAAAAGACCCATTTATTCCTACTCTCTGTTTCCTGTCTGTTAAACAATTTTCAATCCATGCCAGTATATTGTCCCCAATCCCATGATCTTTAATTTTGCACACTAACCTCTTATGTGGGATTTTATCAAAGGCTTTCTGAAAATCCAAATAAACCACATCCATTGGTTCTCCCTTATCTATTCTACTAGTTACATCCTCAAAAAACTCCAATAGGTTTGTCAAATATATTTTTTCTGAGATGCAGTGCCCAGCACTCCAGATGTGGTCTAACCACAGCTCTGTACAACTGTAGCATAACTTCCATCCCTTTGTATTCCGGGCCCCTTGAGATAAAGGCTAACATTCAATTAGTCTTTTAAATTATTTTTTGTACCTGTCCACTAGCTTTTAGTGATTTCTGTACATAAATCCCTAAATTTCTCTGCTCATCCACAGTTCCTAGCTTCTTACCATTTAGAAAATATTCTGATCTATCTCTTTTACATCCAAAGTGAATGACCACACACTTCCCCACATTGAACTCCATCCGCCACAATTTTTGCCGATTCACTTAATCTATCAATGTTCCTTTGCAACTTTTTTCTGCCATCTACACTACTGACTGTGCCACATAACTTAGCGTCATCAGCAAACTTGGATATATGGCTCTCTAGTTCTTCATCTAAGTCATTGATGAACATAGTGAAAAGCTAAGGCCCCCCAGTACAGATCCCTGGGTGATACCACCAGTCACATCCTGCCAATTGGAGTACATACCCATTATTTTTGTCTCCTGCCTCTTAATCATTTTTCTACCCAAGTCAACAGGTTGCCTCCAATTCCATGCGCTCTCATATTTGCTAACAGTCTCTTGTGTGGAATCTTATTAAATGCCTTCTGCAAGTCCATATAAATGATATCCATAGACATTCCCTTATCTATTACTTTAGTTACCTCCTCAAAATATTGAACTAAGTTAGCTAGACAATACTGACACTTTTCAAACCCATGCTGACCCTCTCTGATCAGCTCATATTTGTCCAAGTGTTCAGTCACGCTGGGCCCAATTTTACCAGGGGTGCGGGTTCTCGGCGGGTGGTCATTCAGGCGCGTGAGAAACGCGCCGTCCGAATTGAGTGCGTTGCGTGTGCGATCGCGGGATAATTGAGGCAATTAGCCGGTAGTTACGGGTTCTCCGCTTCTCAGCCCCTTCAGCCACAACCAAGAGACCAAGGGAACATTGATAGATTAAGTGAATCGGCAAAAATTGTGGCGGATGGAGTTCAATGTGGGGAAGTGTGTGGTCATTCACCGGCGGGCTGCGCATGCGCAGTGACGTCTGAACGATGGTGGAGCTCTATTTAAAGGGGCAGTCCACCAAAGCCCCTCCAGCCACAACCAAGAGACCAGGCAACATGGAGGAAGGCAGGGGTAAGGCTGCTCCCCAATTTACGGACCACGCCCTCCAGGTGCTGCTGGACGGGGTCCGGATGAGGAGGGAGACGCTGTTCCCGAGTGATGGAAGGAGGTGCCCTGGCTCCGCCACCAAGAAGGCATGGGAGGAGGTGGCGTCGGAGGTCACCAGCAGGGGCAACACCACCCGAACTTGGATGCAGTGTCGCAAGAGATTCAATGACCTCAACAGGTCCGGGAAGGTGAGTACACTAACGCACTCTGCGTCACTCCGTCTTCCACATCACCTCAAACACCACACAACCCCATCTCCACTGACAGCACTGCGCTCCCGCACCAATCCTCACAGCCACCCAACTATCATCCTCACCGTGCCTGCACGTACCCACCGTCCCTGTCCCCACTCGAACACTACCACACACCCCAATGCCCATACAATGGGATGGCCATGTGGCACACGCATCCTCCCATCCATCTGCCACACGCTCAACCCACTCACACCAATGCTTGAAGCGTCTCACATTGTAATCATCACTCAATAACGTTTTTGTGTTTTGCCCTCACAGGAGAAGAGTTGCAAGAACGCCCGGGAAAGGGCCCGCACCGGAGGGGGCCCGCCACACGAGGTGGCGCTGACAGACGCCGAGGTCGAGGCATTGGAGATCAGCCACACGCTACATTGCCTGTCCGTGGCGGATGGCGAGGCTGGGTCTGGCGAAACGGCCGGTAAGGGAAAGCTGACACTCAGCACTCATGATCGCGAATGATCTTAGCATCATATGGCATATGCCACACCGCCACATTTGGTCACATGCCTGATATTGCCCTTTGTTCTCTTGCAGGGCCGTCTGCGAGCGCCGTGTCTGTGGAGGGCGATTCCTCAGAGGACATGCCGGTCTCTGAGGGTGCATCGTCACACATGAGCCAAGCATGCACCAGCGCAGATACACACACCTCGGTGGGTCCCCCCCCTCAGTTAGTTGGGATTGCACATGGTGAGTCACCGCGCACACGTGAGCATGAGCAGACCCTGGTGGCAGGGTCAGCCGCGGAGGGTCCGCGTCGGTGGGAGCACTCATCTCCAGGCTCTGCTCAGCCGGACCCAGATGCTGAACCCAGGGGGCCACCAGTCAAAAGGAGAGTCGTCGAGGGGCACCAGCACATTGCCGAGGTACTGGGAAAGGTGCCACGTGCACTCTCCATAATCGCACGGAGGATGGAGGAGTACAACTCCTGCATGAGGGGAATGGTGGCACAGGTGCAGGAGGGTATCGCCGAGATAGTGTCATAGGGACGTGAAGGCATCTCTGAGATAGTGTCACGGGTAGGTGTGGGAACGTCTGCGGTGGAGGACAGACTAGCCTCCCTCGAGCGTCACGCACAGCTCAACATTGAGTCCATGCAGGCCCTGACAACGGCTGTTCGGATTCAGGGTGAGCAACATTCTGCCACCATAAACAGGTTGACAGATATATTGGAGGTGGCCTTGCAAGGTCTCACACACGTCATCCAAACTGCCGTCCAGCAGGGTGGAAGGGGTGATGTGGGCCTGGGCCATGAGAGGGAAGATGGTGAACGGGGACATGGAAGTGTGGACGCTACTCAAGGTGCCCCCACGTCTCACCCGTTGCCCCCCTCTCAACCAGTGCCCGCAATAGTCCCTCCTCTCCAGGTGGCCGAGTCTGCCCCTGCACAGGTGCAGGAGGAGCAGTCTGTGGAGGTGCCCTCACGGGCACCGAAACCCAGGGGGCGTCGGCCCAAAGCATCTACCCAGTCAGGGCACGAACAGGAGCAACCTGCCACCACCTCTGCTGGAGCCACAGGGGTAGCACCATGTAGGGGTTCCAGAAAAAGAAAACCCAAGGTTCTGTGAACACACAGGGATTGCACCAGGGTGTTTGACGATTTGTTATCTTTTTATTTCTAGTCCTTGATTGGCACCACACAATAAA
This sequence comes from Heptranchias perlo, assembly GCF_035084215.1. NCBI lineage: Eukaryota > Metazoa > Chordata > Chondrichthyes > Hexanchiformes > Hexanchidae > Heptranchias > Heptranchias perlo. Next base: position 110,534,083 of record NC_090327.1, read on the forward strand.
CTCAATTTTTCTCACCACTGCAGCCACCTCTTGTCCATAATTCTGTGGCTTGTGCAATAGGTCCCTTCCGTGCGCCTCATCATGACGACGAACACCCGGTCCCACCCATTGGGCATAATACAGTGGGTGCAGGAGTACTGGCACCACTCTTCTGTGGAGGGAGCCTGTATGGACCCTTGTCTGTGCACGTGATGAGATGTGAACGCCTCACACAGTGTGATGTTAGGAGAACCGTTGGCATATGAGTGCCTCCCTGGCCTGACGAGCACGCAGGTGAGCCGGTGTTCGGACCATGGGTCGTTCCTCCTCCTCTCCCTCCTCCTCCTCCTCCTCCTCCTCGTCATCGTCGTCCTCAATGTGGGTGGCGGGTGTGCATGGGGCCTCCTCCAGCGGCAGCCCTCTCTGTTGTGCCATGTTGTGCAGAGCACAGCAGACAACTATAATTCATCCCACTCTGAGTGGCGTGTATTGGAGCGCTCCCCCGGAACGATCAAGGCACCTGATGCGCATCTTGAGCAGCCCTATAGCCTGCTCAATTGCAGACCTGGTAGCAATGTGGCTGTCATTATATCGACACTGCGGCTCGGTGATGGGGTTCCTCAGAGGTGTCATAAGCCACGTGTGCAGGGGATATCCCTTGTCGCCGAGGAGCCAGCCGTTGCCGGCGTTGGGTGCGTGGAAGAGGGGCGGGACGGTGGACTCCCTGAGGACGAAGGCATCGTGGCAGCTGCCGGGGTATCTGGCGCACACGTGTAGGAATCTCTGGCGGTGGTCACAAATGAGCTGGGCGTTCATGGAGTGATACCCCTTCCTGTTGATGAACAGCCCTGGCTCATGTGGAGGTGCCCGTATTGCTATGTGGGTGCAATCGATTACACCCTGCACCCGTGGATAGCCAGCCACAGCATGGAATCCAACCGCCCTCTCCGTCTGGCTGCGCTCATCCATGGCGAAGTTGATGTAGTGCGAGGCCCTGCGGAACAACCCATCGGTGACCTGTCTTATGCACTTGTGTGCAGACGACTGAGAGACCCCGGTGATGTCCCCCGTGGCACCCTGGAAGGATCCGGAGGCGAAGAAGTTGAGGGCAGTGGTGACTTTGACGGTGACGGGTAAGAAGATGCTGCTTGGTCCATCTGGGAGCAGCTCGTCATTAAGGAAGCTGCAGATGTCGGTGACTACCTGGCGAGTGACTCTGAGCCTACGTATGCACTGCTGCTCAAAGAGGTCCATGAAGCTGAGCATCGGTCTGTAGACCCTTTGCGGAGGGTAGTAGCTCCTGCGACGCATCTCTCTCTGCGGATGCCCTCCATCCTGCTGTGCAGGTGGATGTGCCACAGCACCATGTTGTGGGGATCCACGTCTCTGAGGCGGACGGCGTGGACTGCGAGGCTGCTGGGGCTGGTGATGCTGTTCATCCTCCGAGGATGTCAACGCAGCACCCATCTGGCAGGTGTAGGTCTGAGGGGTTGTGCACGCTAGAAAAGTGTGTCCTCACACAGGGGTTGCACTTCCACGCCGGTGAATCTTCTTGCTTGGAGGAGGGTGGTGGAGGGCAGGCGTTGCCCAATGTTACGGAGTGTCCTCCTGCGTTGGTGAAGGCTCTCCCCCCCCCCACCTGTGGAATGCACCTTGGCAGCTGCCACAGGCTGCTGGCTGCAACACGTCCGTTGGGAGTGAGAGTGTTTCTCTCAGTATGGGAAACAGTCTCAGTTCAACGTAAAATCCCACACTTGGTTAAAAAAAACAGCTCAATCAGATCAGTTAATGACCTGAAATAGCTACATAAATACTTTCAAGTAGAACCCCGCTGGCTTTCAGTGCCTGCGGGATTTCCACCAGCGGGGGCTGCGCGCGCACGCCGGCGCGTAGGCGTGGAACCCGGAAGTGGGCGGGATCGAGGTGGGATCCGGTCGGGGTCATCCTTTTGCCGATTTTCGAGGCCCCCCCGCCGAGAACGCACCCGAGAGCGGGTGCTAAAATCGGGCCCTCTGTCCTTAATAACAGATTCTAGTAACTTCCCCACAACTGACATTAGACTAATAGATCTATAATTTCCCCGTTACTCTCTCCCACCCTTCTTAAATAATGAAGTAAAATTGGCAATTTTCCAACCTACCGCATATTCTCCTTCCTTTACATGGTGCCGGCGGTCGTTATCTGTGCGTGCGCAAACTCCTTTACCAAGATGGCATCTGGCGCAAACACCATTACCAAGATGGCGTCTGGCACATATGCACACGCATTCCGAATGCCATTTTGGGTCCTTTGGAGGCTGCATAGCTCCTACAAAATGGGCGCCATGCAGCCCAATTTATATCCCTATATCTCTCCCAGTCTGCAGAATCTCCACTATTCCTTACATTTGTGTAAGCCCTTTCTTTCAACTTTATACTAGCTCTTGCCTCTTTTGTTGACCAAGATTTTTTAATTACACAAATAGAGCTCTTGCCCTTCAGGGATATGTACAGATCTTGTATTAAACCAAATATTTCTTTGAACACTTCCCACTGTTCATCTGTAGTTTCACTTGTTAACAGTTCTGCCCAATTTACAGTGGTCAATTTTTGTCTCATCCCTTCAAAGTCAGTCCTACCTAAATTTAAAACCTTGGTTTGTGACTCACCCTTCTCCCTCGCAAACCTTCTATTGAATCTAATCATCTTATGGTCACTGTTAGCTAGATGTTTACTTATTGTTAGATTGTTGACTAAATCAGGCTCAGTAATCATCACTAAATCTAAGATGGCCTGTTCTCTTGTTGGTTCAAGAACAAGTTGTTCCAGAAAACTGTCTCAAATACACTCAAGAAATTCACTGCCTTTGGGACTCGAGCTGTTTTACTTCTCCCAGTCAAAGTGAAAATTAAAGTCTCCCATTATAACCACTCTGGCCTTGCAACAAGCTTCTCTGGTCTCCGTGATTACACTTCCCGCAGCTTTATCACTGCTATCAAGAGGGCTGTAGACAATTCCCACCAATGTTTAACATCTTTTTCTATTCCTCAATTCTATCCAGAGAGTTTCTGCTGCCTACTCACCCTTACTGATATCCCCTCTTTCTAATGCTGTAATAGTGTCTTTTATCAATATTGCTACTTCTCCTCCTTTGCCAATTTCTCTGTAATTTCTAAAGACCTTATAACCTGGAATATTTAACCCACAGTCAAGTGCAACTTGTCGCCAGCTCTCAGTGATAGCCACTACTCCATGCCCTTTAAACTGAATTTGTGCTTCGAATTCACTTGTTTAATTCCTTATGCTAGATACAGTAGTGTATAGTGATAGATATAATGGAGCCTATTCTGTAATCCTCCCACCCAGCAAATAAAAATATTTACAAAATACAATAAATTTTGTGAATTTATGCTGCCTGCCCAGAGTGAATATCCATTCATAAAAATTAGTTGGTGTAAAACCATATAGAGCATGCTGACCTGTGCATTGGAGTTCCTAATATGGGCTACCAGTGGGTGAAGTTCCACACTGGAAGCACAATTTGTAAAATTACTCCCTATGTGTACACTTAAAATGGTATGCTACACAGACTAGATATGATGAAACTGGAAAATCTCATACTGGATTTTACAGAAAAGTGAGTTTACATTGTATTATGCCCGCTGAATTTTGGCAATTTTATGGTGCAGCTGTTTAATGTGCATGGCACTGCATTGTGATTCTCAATGTGTAAGTTGCTCTGTGTGACTTCCAGAATAAAATTGAATTGGAGGTGAATGGTCCCTTTAGTTGTCCTAAAGCTATTCACTTCAACATGTACATCAGAATCAAGGAAGTCTGCTCGTTATGAAGCTTTTGGCCATTATGGAGACTTTGCAGTGGAGATCAACTTCAACAAAGTCAATAATATGGTGTCATGCCATGAGCTTGTGCAGTTGCGTCACTGAACACTGCTCTTCACCACCACCACCACCCTCCCCTCCCCCAGTTTCCTATCAATCCGACAGTTAGAAACCAGAGCAGAGGTCAGCAGTGAAGACGCACACCCTACAAATTCCTGAACTTCACCTCGGCTACAAAAACCTAAGAACATAGAGGAAAGACATTCAACTGGTGAAGGTCTTTATCCCTTAGCTAATCATCACAATATCCCCATCCCCCCTCCTTCCCCACCTCCAAAATTTGTGGCACTGTAACTTCAAGCACAACTCACATCTCCGAGGCTGGACACAATTAATAAAATGAAAAACGGCTTATTCGGCTATGACTCAGCCAGTGGTAGTCAGCTACTTACTGTGTTGGCTAAAGTCACATTGCAGTCATGCTTCAATGCTATAGCAGGGAAAGAATTAACTTTTGTCTTTTGTCCAAATGGGCAATGATTAGAATGCTAGCCTGGTTCAGCTGACCCAGACAAATTGTTGTGTAAAGCATAAGAGGAAATTGGATTTGTCCAGTTCTATTACACTGCTCCCACTGCAGCAGTGCCGTGGGAGTTAAAAGATTAACGTTAGTAAGGATGGTTCCATAATATGCAAATATCAATTATTTCCTGGGGTTGTGAAAGTTTATGAAGCTAACCGGTCTCTAAAACAAACAAAAAGGAAGAGAGTAAAGTAATAGTCAGAAATTATTCTTTAGGCACTACAGGTAAAGGGAAAACTAAAATGAAAAGTAATTAATAAGTAATAAAGCAATTAAATCAGGAGAGAGAAATAACAAATGTGTGAGAAAGACAATATTAGAGCAGAAGAACAGGTTACAGTGTGTGGCCCAAATAAGCGTCCTTTATACCAACGCATGGAGTATTAGGAACAAATTGAATGAATTGCAGGCAGAAATTCAACTTAGAGAGTATGGCATGGTAGACATTACTGAGACATGGCTGCAAGATGGTCAGGACTGGGAATGGAATATACCAGGTTATAAGGTCTACAGGAAGGATAGGGAAATTGGTAGAGGGGGAGGAGCAGCCTTAGTGATTAAGAATAAAATTACTTCAATGATAGGAGAGGATATAACGAGAGATAGGCAGGCAGTGGAGACTTTATGGGTAGAATTAAGAAATAGGAAAGGATTTAAAACTGTAGTGGGAGTTGTGTATAAGCCTCCTGGTAGCAGCTGTGAAGTGGCAGAGTGTATAAATGCAGAGATTAGACAAACATGTAGCAAAGGCAGAGCGGGTTTTAATGGGGGATATTAACTTTCATACAGATTGGGATAAGCAGACGAGTTCATGTCAGAAAGGTAACGAATTTCTTGAATGTGTTCAGGACAGCTTTCTGCAACAATATGTCCTAGAACCAACAAGGGGGCAGGTTATACTAGATTTAACGAGTAATGAGCCAGATTTAGTTAATAGCGAAACAGCGCATTAACATTTATCTAATAGCGATCAAAATGTGATGGAGTTCAACGTTGTGTTTGAAAGGGAGAAACTAAGATTCTAAATTTAGATAAGGCCGGCTTCAATGGGATGAGACAGAGACTGTCCATTGTAAACCGAGCAAATCTGTTAATGGGCAAAAGGGCAGAGGATCAGTGGGAGGTGTTCAAAAGAGAATTTAACGTGATACAGAACCAGCTGATATTAATAGATTAAGTGAATGGGCAAAACTGTGATGAACGTATTTCAATGTAGGCAAGTATGAGGTCATCCACTTTGAACCCAAAAAGGATAGATCAGAGTAATTTCTAAATGGTGAAAAGCTCGAAACAGTGACGGTCCAAAGAGACATAGGTGTCCATGTACATAGATCATTAAAATGTCATGGACAGGTACAGAAAATAATCAAAAAGGCTAATGGAATGCTGGCTTTTTTATCCAGAGGGCTAGAATACAAGGGGGTAGAAGTTATGCTACAGCTACACTAAGCCCTGGTTAGACCACACCTGGAGTACTGTGTTCAGTTCTGGGCACCGCACCTTAGGAAGGATATATTGGCCTTGGAGGGAGTGCAAAATAGGTTTACTAGAATGATACCTGGACTCCAAGGGTTAAATTACAAGGAGCAATTACACAAACTAGGGTTGTATTCCCTGGAATTTAGAAGATTAAGGGGTGATTTGATCGAAGTTTTCAAGGTATTAAGGGGAACTGATTGGGTAGATAGAGAGAAAATATTTCTGCTGGTTGGGGAGTCTAGGACTAGGGGACATAGCCTAAAAATTAGAGCCAGGTGAAGTTAGGAAACACTTCTAGACGCAGAGGGTGGTAGAAGTTTGGAACTCTCTTCCACAAACAGCAGTTGATGCTAGCTCAATTGTTCATTTTAAATCAGAGATTGATAGATTTTTGTTAACCAAAGGTATTAAGGGATATGGGGCTAAGGCAGGTATAGGAAGTTAGGTCACAGTTCAGCTATGATCTCACTGAATGGTAAACAGGCTCAAGGGGCTAAATGGCCTATTCCTGTTCCTATGTTTTTAGCTAACTTTGGAATGGCGCATCTACGGTGTTGGGTTTGTTTTACACCATAAAAGTCCCAGGAAATTATGGCATAAGTGAGTTACGCCTTTATTTACACCGCACCATAATTTTCTGGGATTTTTGCACCACTCCATCAATACCCATGCTGAAACCTTGCAAAATTGATTATCATACCCCTTCAGTTTAATAATTGATTAAAGTAAAATAAAATCTCTGCTCTTTTTTAATACTTTTAATTCTTAGCTAAAACCCATCAAAACACATCTTCCTCATCATTGCATGTTAGATTTAATGTATATTATGTGCACGATGTAGGGCGTAATGTGCCATCGATGAAAATGAGAGTGGGGGAGAAATTCGTTCAGGTTTGTTTTTGGGCCCAAAATGGCCGTCGTACTCACAGCTCGCACCAGAAGCCTGAGGCCCGAGGCTTGTTCAAAATTGGGCCTCAGGCCTCATTAGCACATGCAAGGGGCCTAAGGTGATCGCCAGGGGTGAGTGAATATCGTCCGAGCCAATGGGTCGTATTTCAGGTGCTCGCGGATCGCGAGACATATCCCCCGAAATTGGACCTTTTTTGCCCCCATGTTGCGCCCGAAAAATGGACGCAATGAGGTCAAATTTTATCCTCCTCCCGTTTGTTTAATCTGATTTTTTTTAGGTAGCTTAAATCACTAATGTCATCTTCCAAATAAATGGTAAAAAAAAAAATTTGCAACTTAGAATGTTCCTGAATAAACTGAATAAAGCAACTGAGTGTGTTCATAACTCAAACAGTTTTCTGCAAGTAATCAAGTTCAGTATAGTGAGAGGATTTCATTCAGAATTGTTTGAGTCAGGTCATTCCAATATTAGTCTGCTTCAATGATGCAGATAGGGTAAACCATTGCCTGCGCCAGTACTGAGGTCCCTGTATGGCCATAATGCTCGCTGCAGCATAGTCAAATGACTTTTCCAGGAAATTTTGGAGTAAGCTTATAATGGGAAGATCAGGACATGGACCAGTGTAAATTATGGTGTAAGTCACAGATCGTGCCATAATATAAGGGGATAGATACAAAGACATACACAAATGTGTCAGTAAACGTATCTATGCTATGTCTTTTTTAAAATTCGTTCATGGGATGTGGGCTTCGCTGGCGAGGCCAGCATTTATTGCCCATCCCTAATTGCCCAAGAGAAGGTGGTGTTGAGCCGCCTTCTTGAACTGCTGCAGTCCGTGTGGTGAAGGTTCTCCCACAGTGCTGTTCGGAAGGGAGTTCCAAGATTTTGACCCAGCGACGATGAAGGAACGGTGATATATTTCTAAGTCGGGATGGTGTGTGACTTGGAGGGGAACGTGCAGGTGGTGTTGTTCCTGTGTGCTTGCTGCTCTTGTCCTTCTAGGTGGTAGAGGTCATGGGTTTGGGAGGTGCTGTCGAAGAAGCCTTCGCGAGTTGCTGCAGTGCATCCTGTGGATGGTACACACTGCAGCCACAGTGTGCGGTGGTGAAGGGAGTGAGTGTTTAGGGTGGTGGATGGGTTGCCAATCAAGCGGGCTGCTTTGTCCTGGATGGTGTCGAGCTTCTTGAGTGTTGTTGGAGCTGCACTCATCCAGGCAAGTGGAGAGTATTCCATCACATTCCGGACTTGTGCCTTGTAGATGGTGGAAAGGCTTTGGGGAGTCAGGAGGTGAGTCACTCGCCGCAGAATACCCAGCCTCTGACCTGCTCTTGTAGCCACAGCATTTATATGGCTGGTCCAGTTAAGTTTCTGGTCAATAGTGACTCCCAGGATGTTGATGGTGGGGGATTCGGCAATGGTAATGCCGTTGAATGTCAAGGGGAGGTGGTTAGACTCTCTCTTGTTGGAGATGGTCATTGCCTGTCACTTGTCTCGCACGAATGTTACTTGCCACTTATTAGCCCAAGCCTGGATGTTGTCCAGGTCTTGCTGCATGTGGGCACAGACTGCTTCATTATCTGAGGGGTTGCGAATGGAACTGAACACTGTGCAATCATCAGCGAACATCCCCATTTCTGACCTTATGATGGAGGGAAGGTCATTGATGAAGCTGCTGAAGATGGTTGGGCCAAGGACACAGTCCTGAGGAATTCCTGCAGTAATGTCCTGGGGCTGAGATGATTGGCCTCCAACAACCACTACCATCTTCCTTTGTGCTAGGTATGATTCCAGTCACTGGAGCGTTTTCCCCCTGATTCCCATTGACTTCCATTTTACTAGGGCTCCTTGGTGCCACACTCGGTCAAATGCTGCCTTGATGTCAAGGGCAGTCACTCTGACCTCACCTCTGGAATTCAGCTCTTTTGTCCATGTTTGGACCAAGGCTGTAATGAGGTCTGGAGCTGAGTAATTCTGTCTGCAACAGATGATACTTTTACGTTTCCTTGTGCAAACAAATTGCTTTTAAAATTCTTGCTTCTTGCTGGCCTGTACAGTGTTCAGATATATCAGATTAAATGTAGCTTTAGGCTTGCTTGCTGCTCTAGGACGCACTCTCAAAAACTTCCACCATAGCCGTGCTTTACTCGAGACTGAGCCTACCCTATGTTATATCACACATCATTGAAAAATAGTCTTAGATCAGGATCTGCATCATCAAAATGAATATGCTTTGAACCTTTTTCTCTCTTATCTGTACTGGCAAGTATCGAGTGAGTTCCCCTTTAAGCATAGAATCTATTGCATAGAGGTACACACGTTTTGAACTCTGTGTCACTCATTGGCCTACAAATTGGGCCACGTAGCGCCTGTTTTTCAGGCACTGAGCAGCCTACTAAGTCCCCAATATGGCGGGCAGGAAGTGCAATACACTTCCTGCCGGAAGTGTGCCACCTGCCATATTGGTACAGGAGGTCGCGCTTGCAGCATGAGCACACGCCGGCAACATTCTAAGTGGAAATTAATATATGCTGATTAGGGCCCTGTGCTTCTTACAGGACCTGTTTTCCATTTTGAAAAGCCCCAGTGCCTCACTCGCCACGTGCATGGCTTCGCTCAGTACAACATGACGCTACCTGGCATGAAGGCCCTCTCGCCAGCACTATTTAAAGGTGTCATGCAGTACTTTCAGGTTAATTGCTGGTTTAGGATTTCTTGCTGTGGTTTGACTGCAAGGCATTTCATTCTGTGTCCTATCACTCTTCAGTGTTCATTTTGTCTGCACAGAGAGAAGTTTTGCTGCTTTTGCACTGCTGCTGCTCTTTGCCTCACAAGTAGTCTAGCTCCAGACATGGGTGGTCTGATAGTGCTGCCTTTGGGGATAGGGCACGAGGGGGAGCAGCAGGGAAGACACGACAGAGCAAGAAAATCTGCTGGAAGAATGAGGAGGAGGAGGGCACTGAACAGGAGGCCGTATCCACAGAGGGTCTTCAGAGATCATTACTCCTACCTTAACTTAACTGAGGAGCAATGTATGAGATGCCTTCACTTTACCAAGGAGACTGAGCTATGTCACCTGCTGCAGTCACAACTCCAGCCTCAAACCAGGGCATGGACAGCACTGCCTGTAGCTGTCAAGGTCACCGCCGCCCTCAACCCTTACGCCACAGGCTCCTCTCAGGCTGCAACAGGTGACTTCAGCAACATCTCACAGTTCACAGTATACCGATATATCAGGGAGGTCATCGAGTCTCTCTACATCAGGAGAAACACTCACATCTCCTTCACTATTGACAGAGAGAAGCAGGAAGAGACAGCATGAAGTTTCCCCCATTGTAGGGTACAGGATTTTTGGTAAATGTTAGCATGGCCAATTTGTAAAAATAATGACTCTTTGGACTTGTTGGCTAAATGGAAAAAAAACCCAACCTGTAAGCAGTTGAACAGACATTTTTGTTCAGATAGCCACATTCCACAGACCTTTGTCTGATGATAAGAAACTGAAACAGACTGCCATAAGCAAGAGGGCAGAAGAAACCTTTTTATTGTAGTTAGAAACCACAAGGCTGAGACAAAGAAAATCTCTTTATTCAATATCGATCAGCTTACCTCAAAACTGTATAAAAAGGAGAACAAACTGTGCTATATGGGGAGAGGAGAGGCAATCGTCAAGGAGAGACAACATGAAGAAGAGGCAGAAGCCGAAGACGAGGAAGAATTACATCGGTCGACACTCCAGGGCTCCCTCCTCCAGAACAAAATGGTTTGGTCAACTTGCATTCTGCACTGTATTTCATTTGTGAGTATTTTCTAGATTTGTTGCTTATTGCCGTTTGGCAATTGAATAAAGTGCTTAGTAATCTTAGTACCAATTTCTGTGGTTGTTGTCTCTGCTCAAGGTTAGAACTTGTAATAGGGTTATTTCCCTAAACATAGGGACAAACGAATATAATAATAATATTCCTAACCCATGGTGCAAGGTGCCATTGACTGCACGCACATTGCTTTGCACGCTCCCTATAACCAGCCTGGTAACTTCATCAATCGATAGGGATTCCATTCCTTCAACGTACAGCTGGTTTGCGACCACAGGCAGTGCATAATGCAGTTCTGTGCCCGCTATCCCAGCAGCAGTCGTGACACTTTCATCCTGCGGCAGTCCTCTGTGCTGCCTTTATTCCAACTAGGCCGCCAATTTGCAGGCTGACCATTTGGCAACAAGGGTTATCCCCTCCGGACATGGCTCTTGACTCCAGTCAGGAACTTGTGCACAGCTGCAGAGCACGCCCACGATGAGAGCCATGCTCCCGCATGAAACATCATCGAACAAACACTCAGTGTGCTGAAGCAACGCATCTGCTGCCTGGACCGTTTTGGAGGAGCTTTGCAGTACAGCCTTGAACGGGTATCCAGATTTGTCGTCCGCTGCTGCATGCTCCACAACCTTGAGTGATCAGCCCTTATCAGATCTGACAAGTACAGGAGGACGAGCAGGAAGTAGAAGAGGAGGAGGAGAAAGTGGAAGAGGAGGAGGGGAGGCAGTGCCCACCAGAGCTCCTATCTGCCTGAGCCCTCAGAGACCAGAGCCCTCAGAGACCAGCTCATTGAGGAATGCTTCAACTAATTCAGCTCTCCCATTTCTCATTCACCAACAGTCCCACAATCCTTACCATTATTATAAGACAAATACCAACACCAGATCAAAAAACAAATTTATCAAACAAATCATGTCAGCACTGACAAAAAAAAATGACTATTCACCCTTGTGCAAGCCCCTAGTACCTGTCTTGTGTACTCGTTTTCTTTTCCTGGTGCTCCTACGAGGTGCTACCCCAGTGGCTACAGCTTGGGAGGTGGAAAGATGCTGAGCTTCCATTGAGGACACCAGATAGCGCTGGAGGACACCTTGAGCAGCTCTGGGCCGAGAGGACCCAGCTGCAAACTGAAGCATCTTGGCCTGGGCTACAGCAGTCTGAGTCGGCTGGCTGAGTGACACCAGCAGGGCATTGGCGGGGGAGTAGATATGCTGTCATCCTGGGAGAGGACAGCAAGTGCCTCTCCCATGGAGGTAAGGCCTCTCTCCTGGGGCAGTGCCTCAGCACTCCTAGGGCTTTGCTGGAGAACAGAGTGCTAGAATCATGTGATGCCCTGGAAGCTACTTTCAACAGTGGCCCCCAAAGCCAAGATGGCAGCCATCTGAGCTTCCATGCCAGCAGTGTGAGCTAACATAGCCTAATGAACCTCTGGAAGCTGTCAGAGTTGTCATAAAATGCTCCATCATGGTGGGTTCCACTACGATGCTGATGGAGCTGACCATGTTGAACAAAGCCCTGGGGCATGTTGGAGCTGGACTTCTCCAGGCTCCACAGCATTGTGCGCTAGCTCTCTGGCAGGCTGCCCAGTGCACCCAGCATTTCCCGGTGTATATCCATAAGCCTTCTTCAGTAGCCTGGGCCCTCAAATCCTACATCTAAGTCACCTCCAGCAGAACTAGTATGTGACCGCGCCCTCCGGCGAGCTGGCATCTGTGGCGTCCTTTCCCCCTGCCCTGGCTCACCATGTGCAGATCCCTTCACTAACCTAGCCTCGAAGGTCCATGTGGTGTCAGTATCTGAGCTGGTGCTTGCGAGAGTCAGACCAAGTGACGGTGCATCTTCAAGTTCACTGCGCTCCTCTTCCTCCACTGGCTGAGGGGCGTTGACATTCTCAGCAGCTGAAATGAAAGAAAGGGACGAGGGTTCGTTTGTTGTGTGAGGGAGAGCAGAGAAAGAAAAGTGGGTTCAAAAGTATCTGCAGCTTGTCTTGCAGAGTGTGTAGGGTGAGGAAGAAGTCAGAAGAGACAAATAGGATTAGGTATAAAGAAACCGTACACGGCCTCTCCTCCAGCGTGCCAGAGGTCATAGCCATCTACTTTGCCCCTTCCCATTATAGCTCTCTTCAAGTGGGGAGAGGGTGGCAGCCTGTTGCTGGTGTTACTTGCGACCTTCTCCTGCAAGAAAGAGTGAAGTGTGTTAGTGAGAGTCGTGTGAGGAGTTTGGAGAATGTGGCTGTCATGGTGGAATAGCTGGCAGTGTGTGTGTGTGTGTGAGAGATGTGAGCTGTGGGTAAGTGAAGTTTGTAATAATGCTGAGTGTGTGAGCATGAGGAAAAGTGCAGGGTTGTGGGGGAGGGAAGTGTTGAGAGTGCTGTGAGTGTTGTAATTAATGAGGCTGTGAGCGGTGTCGCTGTGATGAGAAAGTATTTCAGCAGCGTTCTTACCTTAACAACTCTGCTTAGATCGTTGAATTTTTTCCGGCACTGCAGCCGTGTTCTTGGAGCAATGCTCCTGTCATTGACGTATTCAGCAATCTCCTCCCACTGCCACCTCATCAGATGCCTAGAGGGATTCCTGGCCCCTGGGGGGGAAAAGGATGTTCCTCCCCCTCTCCACTGCCAACACCAACGCTTCCAGCCGAGCACCAGAGAATCGGTGCCCGCTCTCTCCCGCTGTCAGCCATTTCCTCCAGAAGTTGCAGTACAAATTTTGCAGTCAAAATGTACCTCCACTTTAAGAGGTGCTGACTGCCTTTAAGTAGCATCCTAGCCTCCCGGAATTGCCCCCCGAGAGATATGCAGCCAGATAATAGTGCTGGTTGCATGCATGAATCCTTAGAATCAGCAGCCAGTGTGGATATTGTGTGTTGCCTGCATGGGTACTAACTGGCACACCTCGCCACACTCTCCCGTTTTTGAGTGCTATCTGGATTCTAGGCCATTTAATTTAAAGACAAAGCTAGTCTAGTTGCTACTGATTTTGTTGTGATTGGTTATTTCCTATGGCTAAGCCAGTGATGCTACAATGTCGCTAATTGTAGCTAATGTGGCAAGGTCATAATTATTGCAAATTTGTGCCACTGGTGCAGAGCTTTGCCTGCCAGGACTATGTCTCAGGAATTCAGATGTGGAGGGCAGTTGACCCCACAGGATTTTCCATCCATTTTGGCCACAATGCCTACGTTAAAATCCTAAAATCTTAGACTGCAGATGAATGTTTAGACTAATTACAATTTAAATTAGAGTCTTAGGTGACTTTCAAAATTGATAGTGAGCATGAACTGCTCACAATGACTGGATAGTTAAGACTGCCAAGGAAATGGATGAATATGGCAAAAACACAAGCACCACAGATGGATAGCCCTCCTCCCCTCCTCCATATCGCCATGGAAACAAACACATTAATCCACTAGACTACCAATTACTTGTATAGTTTGATGTTTTGCTGTTTATTGTCCTTCCTGCTCATTCTTGTATTGGACCAATATTCGTCAATATTGGATCAATAATTAAATCAGGGGAGAGAAATAAGAAATGAGAGAGAAAAACAACATTAGAGCAAAAGGACAGGTAACTGTGTATGGCCCAAATAAGCGACGTTTGTACAAACACACGGAGTATAAGGAACAAATTGAGTGAATTGCAGGCACAGATTCAATTTAGAGGGCATGACATAGTAGACATCACTGAGATATAGCTGCAAGATGGTCAGGACTGGAAACTGAATATACCAGGTTACAAGGTCTACAGGAAGGATAGGGAAACTGATAGAGGGGGAGGAGTAGCCTAAGTGATTAAGGATGAAATTACTTCAATGATAAGAGATGATATAACGAGAGGTAAGCAGGTAGTGGAGACTTTATGGGTAGAATTAAGAAATAGAAAAGGATTTAAGACTGTAGTGGGAATTGTGTATAGACCCTGTGGTAGCAGCTGTGAAGTGGCAGAATGTATAAATGCAGAGATTAGACAAGCATGTCGCAAAGGTAGAGTGGTTTTAATGGGGGATTTTAACTTTCATATAGATTGGGATAAGCAGACGAGCTTATGTCAGAAAGGTAATGACTTTCATGAATGTGTTCAGGACAACTTTCTGCAACAATATGTCCTAGAACCAACAAGGGGGCAGGCCATACTAGATTTAATAATGAGTAATGAGTTAGATTTATTTAATAGCCTAACTTTGCGTGAGCATTTATCTAATAGCGATCACAATATGATCGAGTTCAACATTGTGCTTGAAAGGGAGAAACCCGTATCAGCTACTAAGATTCTAAATTTAGGTAAGGCCGACTTCAACGGGATGAGACAGAGACTGTCAACTATAAACTGGGCAAATCTATTAATGGGTAAAATTACAGAAGATCAGTGAGAGATGTGCAAAAAAGAATTTAACATGATACTGAACCAGTTTATACTCCTAAGGGGCAAGAGCTCTACTTGCCAAAAACAGCAACCATGGATGACAAAAGAGGTAAGGGACAACATAAAACTGAAAGAAAAAGCGTACAAAAATGCAAAAAATAGCACAGATCCTGGTGACTGGGAGAGATACAAAGAACAGGAAAGGGTGACAAAACAGATAGGATATGAAAATCAACACAAAAAGACTTTACAATTATATTAGAAAAAGAGGGTGGTCAAGAGCAATGTGGGCCCCTTAAAAACTGATAATGGTGATATCGTAAATGAAAATAAGGAAATGGCGGACATGTTAAATAATTACTTTGCGTCAGTATTTCCAGTAGAGGAAGCATGCCGGACACCCCTAGGAAACTAATTTTGAATCAGGGATGGGGACTCACCATAATTAACGTAAGCAAATTAACAGTAATGAAAATAATTATGGCACTAAAGAGTGACAAATCCCCAGGACTAGCTGGTTTCTAGGTGAGAACATTGCAGATGCCCTAACTATAATCTTCCAAAGTTCTCTCGATTCAGGAACTGTTCCTTTAGATTGGAAAATTACACATATCACTCCATTATTTAGGAAAGGTGAGAGAGGGAAACCAGGGAATTATAGACCAGTTAGCCTAACATGTATTGTTGAGAAATTACTAGAGTATATAATTAAGGATACAGTGACTGAACACCTTGAAATTTTTCAGCTGATAGAGAGCCAGCATGGATTTGTAAACAGTAGGTCATGTCTGACGAACCTGATTGAATTTTTTGAAGAGGTGACTAACGTAATGGACAGGGGAATTTCTATGGATGTTGTTTATATGGACTTCCAGAAGGCATTCAATATAGTCCCTCAGAAGAGACTGTTAGCTAAAGTTGAAGCTTACGGAATTGAGGGCAAACTATTGACCTGGTTAGGAAATTGGTTGAGCGGCAGGAGACAGAGAGTAGGGATAATTAGGAGGTTTTCAAATTGGCAGGATGTGACCAGTGGTATCCCACAGAGATCTATGTTGGGGCCTCAACTATTCACTGTATTTATCAACAACATGGATGATGGGATAGAGAACCACATATCCAAGTTTGCTGACGATACGTAGATAGGCAGCATTGTAAGCAGTGTAGATAGAAGCATAAAATTGCAGAGAGATATTAACAGATTAACTAAATGGGCAAAACTATGGCAAATGGATTTCAATGTAAGCAAGTGTGAGGTCGACCACTTTGGACATAAAAAGGTTAGATCAATGCACTTTCTAAATGGTGAAAAGCTCAAAACAGTGGCGGACCAAAGAGACTTAGGTGTCCATGTACATAGATCATTAAAATGTCATGGACAGGTACAGAAAATAATCAAAAAAGCTAATGGAATGCTGGCCTTTATATCTAGAGGGCTAGAATACAAGGGGGTAGAAGTTATGCTACAGCTATACAAAGCCCTGGTTAGACCACACCTGGAATACTGTGTTGCGTTCTGGGCACTGCATCTTAGGAAGGATATATTGGCCTTGGAGGGAGGGCAGCATAGATTTACTAGAATGATACCTGGACTCCAAGAGTTAAATTAAGAGGCAAGATTAGACAAACTATGGCTGTACTCACTGGAATTTAGAAGATTAAGGGGTGATTTGATCGAAGTTTTCAAGATATTAAGGGGAACTGATAGGGTAGATAGAGAGAAACTATTTCCGCTGGTTGGGGAGTCTAGGACTAGGGGACATAGCTAAAAATTAGAGCCAGGACTTTCAGGAGTGAAGTGAGGAAACACTTCTACACACAGAGGATGGTTTGGAATGGTCTTCTGCAAACGGCAGTTGATGCTAGCTCAATTGTTAACTTTAAATCTGAGATTGTTAGATTTTTGTTAACCAAAGGTATTAAGGGATATGAGGATAAGGCGGGTATATGGAGTTAGGTCACAGATCAGCCATGATCTCATTGAATGGCAGAACAGCCTCGAGGTGTTAAATGGCCTACTCCTGTTCCAATGTTCCGATGTATATGTTTACTGATGTTCTGTGATTTCTATCTATCCAAAAATTGGATTAAGGAGCATTAGCAAAATTTGAGTTTTAAAAAATGATTATTTGCTTGTTAAGAGCATATTAATGTCATTAATGAGGAAGTAATCCACATTTCACAGCTGCAAAGGCAAAGTGAAAAGCAAATATTTTACTCCAAGTATTAGTGAGCTTAATGAAGAGGAAGATTTCAAAGTTTAACCCAAGCATTAATGAAGGTCTAAGAGCAGCAAACAGATTCACCCTATTCACCATAAATGGAAGATTACAGGTTTTGTTTTTCACAGAATAACAAACTGACTCCTGAAACTTTGAATTTGACACCAGGAGCCCAGAAGTGTGGAGGAAGCGTAGAATAAAAGCATAAAACAAACAGTATTAATTCAGGAGTTTTCTGTCAATATCAAGCTGTATTCCTATAGCTCCCAACTTGCTGCTGCCCCCAATCTACCTCCATACTTGTATCAAAGCAAGAACAAAATCGGGGTCTGTGGAAGAGCACAAGCCAGGTTAATAGATGCGGGATATAAAGGTACATTCTGTGTGGCAAAGCTCCCAACATGGAGCCTCACTCGACTGGAGTTGGAACAGAGAATCGGGTGCAGAGATCAGCACACCCAATCCACATCGCTCCTGAATTTCTGATTTCCCAGCGATCTCTGATTCTCTGATCATGGGGCTGCGAAATAAGCTTCACAAAATTCACCCTCCATAGTAAGCTCCGTGGTTAATAAAGATGTATTGTGCTCTTGTACAAGATTTTTGTGATTTTGCTGCTCACTGGTTGCTGCTATGGTGTTGACTGGCTCCCTGGCTGACTAGCTGCTGGTCTCTGTTCCTTATTCTAATGCTTTCTGCTTTTATCCCTGTTCCAGTTCCTTGTTGTTCCAGCTCCTGCTGTGCTGCTTCAGACTCCTCATCTCCTCTACTCCCCGTCAGGTAACATTTAGCCAAAAAATATATACGTTATGTAACTGTTTCTAAATACTGTGGTCTTTGTGATGTTTGGCAGTGCTCCAATATCAAACATACCTCCAGCAGTATGGTGATAGGAACAGGACAATTGAAATGCTGTTCGCAGATACTGAGCCTTTGTAGTATTTGCTTGACAGTGTTCAGTAGGCATTGTATTTTTTTTAACGGAATGATTATTGACAACACAGTCGACCTGCCTCATCGACGGCATCATAATGACTATTGACACCGCATTACAATATTGACACCACACGCTTTAGAGTTAGTAGTTAGGATTTACGGTTAGGGTTAGTGGTTAGGATTAGTGTTTGTAGTTAGGGTTAGGGGTTAGGATTTGGGTTAGTGGTTAGGGATTAGGATTAGTGTTTGTGGTTAGGGTTAATGGTTAGGAGTCGGGTTAATGGTTAGGGGTTAGGATTGGGGCTAGTGCTTACGGTTAGAAGCCTTTTTTATTTTTATTGATGATATCATTATCACTAGAGGCATCCATTTTTTCAGTTGTTCCCAGTGAATTCCAGATGGATCGATTGCCATTTCTGAAATGTCCTTTGCTTCTTGATGAGAGGCTTTCACATTTTCTGGTGCTTTGTCTTGAGCCCAATAAAGCCCCTGGCTCCCCGTTTCGGAGCAGCGAGTTTGCACCAGCAGCGTAGACCGAGTGCCTTTGTTCGGCCCCTACAGCCACGGGCAGCCCACCCCGAATATTAAAATAACCCTCATTCCCTGGGGCAAGGACACCCGGCTGGGATGGCAACGGGTGGAAATTCAGCCCTTGCACACTTCCCCCCAACCCACCCCCCGCCCCCCGCCGCCCGGCAAAATTCCATGGCATTTCGGGCGCTGTGACTGGGGACAGCTAAATAAACTGCAATATAAAACTCAGCAATTTTCAGAATACCGGTAGGACCCAGAATTCAATCACCAAAACACTTGGTGTAACCCTGGGAGCCACGTCATGAAGACAAAATTTGACTTATTCAATGGCCTGTGGAATGTCATGGGGAAGAGGAGGAAAATTAAACAAAATGAAAAAAATATTGATTAAGGTTATTTAGCAAATTGATGGCTATGTAATTTAACTTTAAATGCAACCAGCTAGCAGTGGTGACAATTCTGAAGGGGTATGCAATCGTGGAAGCCACCAGATTTATTTTCGAGAGGTGTTTGAGAACATGTCCCCAGGAATATTTTAATTTTTAAGGTCTGATCCAAATCCAAATATAATATATTTTTAAAGCTGATCTGTGACCGAATATTAGCTTTCTTACCGTAGAAATATTATTTGAAACTAGTTTTCCTTTCAAATACAATTGATGCCGAATCTTATAGCAATTTCATTACTGCCATTTCAGAGAGAATTCAAATGCCTGATTATAAAAGGAATGGACTCCAGTCCCCGATGAGAAGACGTTTTGAATTAAATCCTGTAGAATCTAATCAGATGTGTTTTTAGGTTATTGAGTTGGCCTGTACGTGTTCATGGAAACACAGATGGACACACTGATAGCAGCACAAAGTAAATCTTCCTGCTTCTGGAAGGCAGATTGGCAAGTGATCTCAATATTGGAGACACAGACTTCCTTCCACATAATATTGTTTAGATCCTAGTTGATACAGACAAGCAGAAACAGGAGATTTATTTAATTTTAAAGTTAATACAATTTGCCTGTATATAAAAAAAACTGTGCAGACAACGTATTAACTAATCATTCATCAAGTAAGTCAAAAATTAGTCAGGGAGTTGGTGCTGCATCGCCCACATTCCATCTGAATTTATTACTGGTTATATGAATGCGGTGACTAGAGAGCTCATTTTGCAAGGCTCTGTCCCTGGCATGGAACTTTGTTCGACCAGTGGCAGGTGGGTGGCAGAATTGGCCCTATGAGAGTAAATTTTATGAATGTGCTCTCGCGGCTCATTGTGCAGAATATCATGGGGGTTGCACACAACACCCGATATGTGCTACCATTGGGTGAGACTCCGCACCTGGAATCTGTGTTCATGACGTTTATTGTTATAGTGTTGTGGCCCTCTGCCCAGCCTAGGCTCACATCAAGTAAGTCTCCACAATGGGAGCAGAGCCTCACAAAATTATCCCTTATATATGTACAGGGAGCAAACTCCTAAGTTGTAGGGTTTGAAAATAGTTTTTCTTTCAATTTACAACAGTATTATGGTGTCCTAACCATCACTGACTCTATGAAACCAACATGAAGGTTTTATATTGTGTGTTTATTTTGCTAGAAGTTAAATTATGCAACTTAACTGCTACTTTGAAGGTTCAATTGCTGTCTGAAAAACAGAAGCTTAATAATTCCTATCCAGCCTCATCTCACTGAAGTGTTTTCAGTCCACCTACTGGAAGATTGAAGAAACGTTCTTGGAGGCACTTGTGAAAGACATAATAGCCTAAGTAACGGTTAGACTAATGACACTTGCCGTTAATTATGCGCAAATGGTACAGCAACTTCAGGTGGAGGGGCAGATGCACGGTTAAACTCAAATATTCAAAAGTTGCTGTCCAAATTGCGTCCCTCGGCTGTTAGCTTCGTGAAAACGGCATCTCGCTGTATGGCTCACCATTGAAATACATTGAATGGCGTGAAGTTGCTGTACTTACGTGGTGGATACAAACTAAACTCATCACAGAAAGTTAAATCTTATCCATTCCCATCTAAGTACCCGTTTAACAATGTGATAAGTGTTAATTACTGCCGAATTACAAATGTGGTGTCTCATTCCTTCAGGTATTAATTGTTGTTGGAGATTTTTTTTTAATTAATATGAATTGCTTTTTAAATTTTCCTTTCTCTTATTTTTTCTCTCTCTTAATCCAATCTTTCTTTCCCTCTCTATATTTCTCTTTCTGTACCTGAATTGACATTGAATTCACCCACTTTAATTTACACTTCCTTCTCAGTCCTTGCGCTGTTAATTTCACAATCCTTCAATCTGATTGGTTAAGGAGATAACCTGTTGCTTGCCCTGTTTTCCTCGCTGTGGCATTATCAGCTCACACTTTCAGCAACTTGCCACCCAAAAAATGTAAAAGTTAAACTTGCCCTTGCATGTTTAGGTTAACAGCAGACGCTGTTAGATGCCACAGCAAATTATGGCCCATTATTCAGTTCTGATCACAATGGGGTACCATTGTTATGCCATCAGATTACACTATCATATTGGGCAGTACAAGCACATTTCTGGATATAAGACTAGGGATTGCTTACAGAAGTGACCAGCATCACTGAACCCGATAGAATATCTAAAGTAGACATAAAATTTGTAAAAGAGACCTATCCAAGTCCTCACTATGACTTTATCCTACTTGCTGCTGTCATGCCTGCTCCCAGATCGATGATGATACAATCCTCAATATGCTCCTGCTTCTGTACCAGCTCCCTTTTTCAGCCATTTTCGTCGATTCTCCACAGATTCTGCTGATCTCCCACTGAAGTTATGGCGGGAGATCAAAAGAACCACTATGGACTTTCAGATCCATTGTGATTTGGTCCATGGTCATTGCACATTTGAAAAATATGTATTCCTACAATTTCTTTGGTGGCTTCTAAATATCAACATAAATACAGATTTCCTTCATTTTGGGGGGGTAAAATAGGAATTTCTGCATCAAAGTGTTTTCTTAATATCCCTTTTCACTATATTTCAATTAAGCAAATTGTAGCACACATTTTTAAAAGATCTGATTGAGTTCTTTGAAGAAGTAACGGAAAGGGTTGATGAGGGTAGTGCGGTTGATGTTGTCTTTATGGACTTTCAAAAGACATTTGATAAAGTGCCACATAATAGACATGTTACCAAAATAGAAGCCCATGAGATTAAAAGGGCAGCGGCAGCTTGGATACAAAATTGGCTAATGGGCAGAAAGCAAAGAGTAGTGGTGAATGGTTGTTTTTCAGATTGGAGGGAAGAATACAGTGGTGTTCCCCAGGGTCAGTATTAGGACCACTGCTTTTTTTGATATATATTAATGACCTGGACTTGGGTATACAGGACATAATTTCAAAGTTTGCAGATGACAAGAAACTCGGAAAAGTAGTAAATAGTGAAGAGGATAGTAACAGACTTCAGGAGGACATAGACTGACTGGTGAAATGGGCAGACACATGACAGATGAAATTTAATACAGAGAAGTGTGAAGAGATGCATTTTGGAAGGAAGACTGAAGAGAGGCAATATAAATTCAATGGTACAATTTTAAAGGGGGTGAAGGAACAGAGAGACCCTGGGGGTTTACGTACAGAAATCTTTGAAGGTAGTAGTGCACATTGATAAGGCTGTTAAAAAAGTATATGGGATCTTTGGCTTTATAAATAGAGGCATAGAGTACAAAAGCAAGGAAGTCATACTAAACCTTTATAAATCACTGGTTAGGCCTCAGTTTGAGTATTGTGTCCAATTCTGGGCACCACACTTTAGGAAGGATGTCAACGTCTTGGAGAGGGTGCCAAGGACATTTACTAGAATGGTATGAGGGATGAGGGACTTCACTTAACAGGAGAGACTAGAGAAGCTGGGATTGATTGCCTCTGATTTGTCATGGTGCTTGTCCGATATCAAGTACTGGATGAGCAGAAATTTCCTCCAACTAAATATTGGGAAGATTGAAGCCATTGTCTTCAGTCCCCATCACAAACTTTGTTCCCTAGCCATCAACTCCACCCTTTCCTTGGCCATTGTCTGAGGCTGAACCAGACCGCTCACAACCTTGGCATCCTATTTGACCCTGAGATGAGCTTCCGACCACATATCAGTTCCATCACCAAGACCGCCTACTTCCATTTCCGTAACATCGCCCATCTCCACCCCTGCCTTAGTTCATCCGCTGCTGTAACCCTTATCTATGCCTTTTTTACATCTAGGCTCAACTATTCCAATTTCTACAGGGATTAGCTCTCTCTCCTCCTTTAAGATGCCCCTTAAAACCTACCTCTGTGATCAAGTCACTGACCTAATATTTCCTTATGTGGTTCGGTGTCAAATTTTATTTGATACGCGCCTGTGAAGCGCCTTGGGATGTTTTACTACGTTAAAGACGCTATTTTTTTTTACTCATTCATAGGATGTGGTCGACGCTGGCAGGGCCAGCATTTATTGCCCATCCATAGTTGCCCTTGAGAAGGTGGTGGTGAGCCGCCTTCTTGAACCGCTGCAGTCCACGTGGTGAAGGTTCTCCCACAGTGCTGTTAGGTAGGGAGTTCCAGGATTTTGACCCAGCGACAATGAAGGAACGGCGATATATTTTCAAGTCAGGATAGTGTATGACTTGGAGGGGAAAGTGAAGGTGGTGTTGTTACAACGTGCCTGCTGCCCTTGTCCTTCTAGATGGTAGAGGTCGCAGGTTTGGGAGGTGCTGTCGAAGAAGCCTTGGCGAGTTGCTGCAGTGCATCCTGTAGATGGTACACACTGCAGCCACGGTGCGCCGGTGGTGATGGGAGTGAATGTTTAGGGTGGTGGATATTGTGCCAATCAAGCGGGCTGCTTTGTTCTGGATGGTGTCAAGCTTCTTGAGTGTTGTTGGAGCTGCACTCATCCAGGCAAGTGGAGAGTCTTCCATCGCACTCCGGACTTGTGCCTTGTAGATGGTGGAAAGGCTTTGGGGAGTCAGGAGGTGAGTCACTCACCGCAGAATACCCAGCCTCTGACCTATTCTTGTAGCTACAGTATTTATCTGGCTGGTCCAGTTAAGTTTCTGGTCAATGGTGACCCCAGGATGTTGATGGTGGGGGATTCGGCGATGGTAATGCCGTTGAATGTCAAGGGGAGGTAAATGGAATAAATGGAAGTTGCTGTTGTTATTGTTCTTCTTAGAGCAGAGACGGTTAAGAGATTTAGTAGAGCCATTCAAAATTATGAAGGGTTTTGATAGAGCAAATAAGGAGAAACTGTTTCCACTGGCAGAAGGGTCAGTGACCAAAGGACACAGATTTAAGGTAATTGGCAAAAGAGTCAGAGGTGAGATGAGGAGAAATTTTTTTACACAGCGAGTTATTATGATCTGGAATGCACTGCTGAAAGGGTACGGATGCAGATTCAATAATAACTTTCAAAAGGGAACTGGATAAATAATTGAAAGGGAAAAAGTTGCAGGGCTATGGAGAAAGAGCAGGGGAGTGGAACTAATTGGATAGCTCTTTCAAAGAGCCGGCACAGGCACGATGGGCTGATTGGCCTCCTTATGTGCTGTAAGATTCTATGATGCTATTCCTTCATCACTATGAATGAAGAACAACTGCAAGAGCCATTTGCAATCTTTAAATAACACCAAGCACATGCAACATGGTTGTTTTCACAACACAACGTTATATTTCGATTCAAGTTATGCCATTTGTAGCTAGTGTTTAGCAAACAAGCAGGAAAGGTTGCAGGACACTGTTGAATAAAGATAATGCCCCTTTTTACTCCAATATAAGGTTGGAATTGGGATTTGATATTATAGGGCCAGAAGAAGACTGAGGTACTCAAACACTCCATGGAAACATTATGGTCCTCCATACCTTGGCAATCCCTCGATAATTGAGTAAGATTGTTCCTCAGCATCAAAAAAAATTTGAATGTTAAGATTGGCCGTGTCTTTGGTGAGCATTTAGATGGCTTTGTGAACCAATCCTAGAGAGGCATATTTTATCACAAAGCTGACATATGAAAGACAACCCAGTTGATGGTGTAGTCTCAGCAGACTGAAACTCTTACCTCTGTCTACGGTTTCTCTTTTTCTTTGGAAATCCTAGCTCATTCAACATCGTTAACTCCCTGCCTGCATATGGACCATCACAGTTTGCGGTCTTTGACTATTTCCTCCCAGGAATTGATGTCAAAACTGCATTTCTTCAGGTTGAGTTTCAATCTATCTTTATATCCTTTTTTCTGGCTGCCACCACTTTGGTCGGAGCACAGATGCGAATAAAGTATCCTCTATTGGTGACAGAGGCAATGGAGAGAAAGGGGACGTGTTGGGGGTGAATTTCTGTAACCTTCGTGGTGGAGCTGCAGGAACCCCGGAAAACCCATCAGTTTAAATAAAGAGTTTTTTTGGGGTCTCCACAACTTTTCTGCCAAAATTCCGGCAGAAAATGTTGAAAGAATTTGAAAGGGTAGATAAGGAGAAACGATTTCCTCTAGTGGGGGAAATCAAGGACAAGGGGATATAATCTTAAAATTAGAGCCAGGCCATTCAGGAGTGAAATAAGGAAGCACTTCTTCACACAAAAGATAGTAGAAATTTGGAATTCTCTACCCCAAAAGACTGTGGATGCCGGGCCAATTGGAGCTTTTAAGACTGAGATCGATAGAGTTTTATTAGGTAAAGTTATCAAGGGATATGGAGCAAAGGCGGGAAAATAGAGTTGAGGTGCAATCAATCAATCTCTACCAGCAGATTGATGCACTAAGGATGTGTTGAATAGCCTTTCAAATGTGTTGCAAGTATAACAAGGCAAATAGAAATACATGTATCAATATCAATTTAAAAAATTGCAGATTTCCTCCACCACTATCATTGTAAACTTCAAGATCAATTAAATCTGATGTGTATCCTTAAACATTTAAACAAAAATGGAGGAAAAATATAAACCTAAAGTGATTTTCATAATTGCAGGTTGAAGTAAAATAGGTTGCTCTTTTACTATGTGAGAAGAATACATAATATCTGGATAATCTAATTAGCTGTACATCTTCACTGTATTGATTTATCAGCCCAGGGTTCAGACCACTGTCGGTTTGACTGTATATTCTTTCATTTGTGGCTTTGACATGACAGAGCACTTCTGGTTATGCAACCTGAGAGGCAATTTTCCTAAGTTTAATTTTACTGATGGCTGATACTTTTGGCAAACATCGAGGCTGATTGCGTTCGAAATGGACAATGTGCAAACAGTCATCTGTTGTTCCACACATACCTCCATCGGAAAACACAATTTACGTTTTTGCTATATTGAATTCTCCATTTTAATGCTTTTTTTTCTCTCTTTTATTGAAGGAGCAAAATGATATCTTGCCACACAGCAGATTAAAATGACAGTGCCACATAAAGCCTAAAAACAAAAGCAGCCACTGTATTATTTCTGTTTCAGTCAGTAACTCTTTATTTCTCTTTCATCATCTGATAGTTGTTTTTTTTAAATTATTTGAAAGTGCAATTTCATAAATGTACATAACACAAACTTTATTATTATATGGCGAGGACTTCAACAATGGTAAAATCTTTATCATTCAACAGAAAAAAACTCTCTAGCACTCAAAATGTTAAAACTGAGTAGACTTTCACAATCAGGAGGTATAGCTGAAGTATTTAATTGTTCAGCATCTTTTCAATCCCAACACAGTTCAAAATACAAAAGATTGCAGGTCTTTAATGAAGATTATCTTTGCTCAATGTACAACAATACAAATATACTAATGCATTTGGATTAATTCAGACATTAGATTCATCCAAGTCTCCATGATCTGGATTTTTCCAAATTCCATGAGAAATAATAGCTGCCAAGCCCTCTCAATGGCAATATATGGTACTGAGTCATACAGACCAAGCAGGTCCTATGTTTAATTCTATGTTGAGTTACTTGAGCTCAGTAGGAGCACTTATATTGCACTTCTAGGCTAGAAAGATGGAAAATCCACCAGGATTCCTGCTCCTGATTGCTATCCAGTGACCTCCTCGCTGGAAAACATGTATGGCTGAAAGTCAGATAAGGAGAGGATTGGTCTAAGTTGTTATGCCATCTGCAGTCCAATAGGGACTGCTAACATTCACAGTCTAGGCTTACAAATCAATAGCCATTTGTGAGAGGTACCAGAATACGATCAGTGCCTGTGAAACTATACGCCAGTAACAACCAACATTCCTATGTATACATGCGCAAGGGTGTTCGTATACTTACAGTTTGTAAACTATAGTTTTGGAGGGATCGCGTGTTAATCAAGCAACCGATAGGATATGACGATAAGACTGATTACACTGAATATCCCTTTGAGAAATTACTTTCTTAATTTATTTACTGTTAAAACACATTCCTTATTTTCTCTTGTTAAGGCACTGGCTGAACCTTGGACAGTACCCCCAAAAATTTTCCCTGCTTTACTTGTATAATTCACTGTATACCAACTTGAGTGAAAATACACCATGGAACAATATGGAAACAGTTAAATGGTTGTTAAAATTTAAATTCATTACATGTATCTCACTTGTGTTTTGTAATGTATTATTAATAGCTTCACGTTTACAGAGACACTTAAATATTACAATTTGCTCTAATTAACAGAACAAATAAACATTAAAAAGGCACCACATGGGCATTCCACTGAAGCATAATTTGAAATATGAATCAGTAACATTAACATGAATAGTGATGAACACCTTTTGTGAAAAAATGTGTTTATTCATGTATTAAATATGGTAGCATAATTTAGCATAATAAAAACTAGTCAATTGCTTTACAAGAAAGATATTACATTTTCTCTCACTTACTATTTCTCTTTGCCTGCGTTCCCACTCTTTCCATTCTCTTCTGTCCATTCCACTCTCACACACTTTCTCTTGCTCCCTTTCTTTGCCCTTGTCTCTTTGCCCCATCATGCACTTTTTCTTCCTCTCTGCCTTTGTCCTCTTCTCTTTGCCTTTCTCACATACCTTCTCTTACTCTCTACCTATATCCTCTACTCTCTGCCTATTGCGCATGCACTTTCTCTTGCTCTCTTGTCATTGTTCTCTCTCTCTCTGTCAAATTGTGTTTTATCCTTCTCTGTCCCTTTTTGTCCAATTCTTTTATTGTTCTCCAACAGTCATTCCAGGTTTCTTTAGGTTAAGAGATGCTCCTCAAGTTGCTCACTTTGATACAACTTTGAGGAAAGATAGCCACCCCTTCACTGGTGATTTAAAACAAAATGCGCAGGCAACAAAACATTACGGGCCAGACCTGATTTTTATAATTAATTGGGGCAGCACCATTTTGTGGTGTTCTTTGGTGGATCAAGGAGAAAGACAAAAAGACTATTTATTTCACAATAACTGCTCAGATTCCGCAAAATTCACTGAGGAAATACAGATTTCCTCAGAGAATCACAAAAAAAGCCTTGTCAACCAATTTGAAATCAGCCAGGTAAATCAGCAGCACTAAATCCTATACAGTAATGTAGCTTTCTTACCTCTGATCTGTGTCTGGCCTGTGTATCTAATTAAATATGGGAGAATGCATAGTTCTGCAAATGGTAGAACATCAGCAAATTGACTGTAGAATTTTTATTTGCAAAGCAAGTCAAACAGTCAACAGCAATCCAAAAACTTAAAGAAAATACTTTAAAGATATTTCAAAATGGCTATATAAGAATGTGAGAAATTAGTTTAAATGGAGTTTTTTTTTCTGTGCACAATTTATGGAACAATGGGGCTAAAAAGGGCACGGTCGTTATGAAGAATTTTCTGTCAGACCTTTTTTTGTGTTTGTCAAACAGTGAGACACAATGACAAAATTATGATGTAAAAACATCATTAACACATGGCTATTTTGCTATTTTCTCTACCAGGGACTAAAACAGTGACTTTGTAAACTGTTATAAGTTTGAGAGGATGTTCCTGATGTGAGAGGAGTGAAAACATCAATTGTGATATGGTTTCCAGCACTGTTTGGGCTTCATGTCAACTGTATAGGAGGAGCAATAAAAGTAAAATTCTACCAGTGCAGTTGAGGTACTGCAGATTATAGCTGATTTCTTATTCATAATTGTTCTTGGGATGTGGCCAACACTGACAAGGCAGGATTTATTATTTATCCCTAGTTGTCATTATGAGTCAACCACATAGGGACTGGAATCACATGTAGGCCAGACCTGAATGACATTAGAGAACTATTTGGGTTTTTACAACAACGAAGCAGCTTTCAAGATGATTTTTTTCCGGCTGTGTTTAGTGACACCACTCAGTGTCAAGCTGTGTTTAGTTACACCACCGGTACAATTAATGTAGGCTGACAGTACTGCTTTGAAGTTCTCTACATGGCTAAGTGCAGAACTCACCAATGTATGGCGCTTCAATACAGTACAGCACTAACACTCGGACCGGGCTTGAGCGACTGAGCGACGTCACCTGCATTTGCATCACTGGCCTGGCTTCACTCCGTTTTTTGTTCTGGCTTCTGCCAGTCCACAAATTACCTGATTTATTAAACTCAATTTTACAACCTCTGAGTTGCTAGTGTAGTACCATAACGAGCAGGATACTGTACCCTGCTACATCACTGCTTCTCCATGCACCTGTAAAGTGATCCACTTTAATTGTAATCTGAAGTTAAGTGAGATCTGTAAATCTACAGATTATTTCTCACGCAGTTCATCATTGATATATAAAACATTTTTGTATAGCAGATTAGCTGTTGTAGTGCTACTTGATCTTTTAGCCCCAGCCAGTAGAAGAGTGAAGAATGAAACATTAAGTATAGCCTGTTAATTAAGAGATTAACTTTATCGATTGATTAAAAAACCCGACAAAATCCTCCACTTAGAAATACTGTTAAAAAAAATTAAGAGGAGCCATTGAATTAACTTTATTCACTGACAATGTGTGAGGATTGCTGGAGCATTCACACCCACAAGCTATTGTACTCCACTAAGGAGACAGCACGTTAGAAAGAAGAGGGGAGAAAATTGGCGAGAGGTAAAAAAGCAAAGCAAAAAAAAGGAACTACTAAAGTGACACCAAACACAGAAACAGATCAATAACAAGAGTTTGAAACCAGGTCGTTCAACAGTGTTATGATATTTAGACGGCAACAAGCTCACTGAAATGTTGGAACTATTCCCCAGTTGCACACAGGCCTTGACATGAAAGACAACTCTTTCTTGCATGTGTGGCATGTTTATGTTGCAGCACTGATTCCACTGGAAATGGACTTCTTCATGTGTAGTTGTTTCTAGGCTGTGTTCATGACCCTAATTTGCTGACCACACACTTTCCCAATGCTAGAATCAGATCCGTATTGACCAGCAATGTAAAAAATGCATCCGAGGCCAATACAAGTCAAATGGATCTCCATGCCACTAGAGACACTGGCACCCCCTGCTTTGTATTGCAGTGATGCTCCCCAAGGCAGGGATGCCTCTGCTGGCAATGCTGTAATGTAAATGTAGTGTTAATAGTTCCTAGTTATCTAATTAAATGCTAAGGTAATAGAATTACATGGAATTACTTGGAGCCTACAGCACAGAAACAACGTATTCGGTCCAATTGGTCCATGCTGGCGGATATGTTCCATACGAACCTCTTCCCTCCCCGTTTCATCTAACCCTATCAGCATATCCTTCAATTCCTTTCTCCCTCATGTACTTGTCTAGCTTCCCCTTAAATGCATCTGTGCTATTCACCTCAACTACTCTTTGTGGTAGCGAGTTCCACATTCTTACCACTCTTTGGGTAAAGATGTTTCTTCTGAATTCCCTATTGGATTTATTGGTAACTGTCTTATATTTATGGCCCCTAGTTCTGGTCTCCCCCACAAGTGGAAACATCTTCTCGACATCGACCTTATCAAACCCCTTCATAATATTAAAGGCCTCTATCAGGTCACCCCTCAGCCTTCTCTTTTCTAGAGAAAAGTGCCCCAGCCTGTTCAGCCTTTCCTCATAAATATATCCTCTCAGTTCTGGTATCATCCTTGTGAATCTTTTTTGCACCTTCTCCCGTGCCTCTATGGGCTCGATTTTTGCGTCGGGTTACCTGCGGGTTTCCAGCGGGGGGGCCCCGAAAATCCCGATATCTGGTCACGTGACCGGATCGCGCCGAAATCCCGGCCACTTCCGGGTACCGCGCTGATGTGCGGGGCTGCGCGCGCAAGCCCCGCTGGTGGGAATCCCGCAGGCAATTAAAGCCAGCGGGGTTCCACTTGAGAGTACTTACCTTGCTTGTTGAGGTCAGTTAATGAGCTGAAGCAGCTGTCAAAAGAGGAAGTGTGGGATTTTAGGTTCAAGGCAGTGAGTTTCCCACACTGGGGGAAACAGTCTCTCTCCAACCAGGCGTGTTGCAGCCAGCAGCCTGTGGCAGGTGCCAAGGTGCACTCCACGGGGGAGAGCCCTCACCCACGCAGGAGGCCACCGCGTCACATAGGGCAACCCCTGCCCCCCACCACCCCCCGCCAAGCCAGAGGACAGACCGACACGAAACCGCAGCCCCAGTCCGAGGAACCACCCACCTACCCTGCACAACCCCTCAGACCAACACCTGCCAGTTGGGTGGTGCGTGGACACCCTCGGAGGACGAACAGCATGACCAGCCCCAGCAGCCTCGCAGTCCACGCCATCCGCCGCAGAGACGTGGAGCCCCCCAACACGGTGTTGTTGCACGCCCATCTGCACAGCAGGAGGGAGGGCTACCGCAGGGAGAGATGCATCGCAGAGGGCACTACCCTCGCCACAGGGTCCACAGACCGAGGCGCAGCTCCCCGGACCTCTCCGAGCAGCAGTGCACAGGGAGGCGCAGATTCGCTCGACATGTAGTCGTGGAGATCTGCAGGCTCTTTCATGCCGAGCTGCTCCTGGCTGGCCCCAGCACCAACTGCTTACCTGTCGATGTCAAAGTCACCACTGCCCTCCACAACTTCTCCTCCGCATCCTTCCAGGGTGCAGCCGGCTACACCGTCGATGTCTCTCAGTCGTCTGCGCGGAAGAGCCCTGCAAATACACCTGCACCTACTATGCAGTAACACGATGGGTGGCATCAGTGGTGGGTCCTCATAGTGATACCCAGGAGCGGGCATTATTGGACACAACGGACAGGATTCGCGGAGACATGGCAGTGGTGGTGTCAATATAATGTGTGCTGTTTGTTGCTCTGAAATTCAATATAGGTAACACCCAGGACAAACCCTCAGACACCCTTGTG
Organism: Heptranchias perlo; assembly: GCF_035084215.1. Classification (NCBI taxonomy): domain Eukaryota; kingdom Metazoa; phylum Chordata; class Chondrichthyes; order Hexanchiformes; family Hexanchidae; genus Heptranchias; species Heptranchias perlo. The sequence goes on from NC_090327.1 coordinate 110,565,953, forward strand.
CACCCCCTTCATGCTCACGACACGTTTGCCTTACGCTGCCTACTGCACATATGTGATGCATGCCCTGTGGCTGCAGCACAGGTGGTGGCAGGTTGAGTGAGGCTGGCCGTGAGGGAGATGCACGAGAGGGTGAGTATGGGATGGAGCAATGAGATTGTATGAGGATTGGGTTGCGTGTTAGTGGCAGGATGAGTACTGGCGAGGTGAGTAGGTGGAGGTAAGATGAGGATGGGGTTTGAGTGGGTATGAAGGGTGATGTGACAGAGTAGTGTTGGCGGTGCCGAAGGAGATGTGGGGTGGGGGCAGTGTTGTGGCAGACGGAGTGTAGGGGAAAGACTTCGTGTTCTCACTGTGGCTGACCTACTGCGGTCATTGCAGCGCCTCCTGCACTGTATGCAGGTGGGCCATATGTTGGTGGCGCAGGTGACCCCCTCTGCCACCTCGAGCCAGGCCTTCTTGGTGGCAGAGGCAGGCCGCTTCCTCCCGCCCGCCGGGGGGAAGATCTGTGTCCTCCCCCTCCTCCTCACCCCATCTGATGATACCTGGGGTGAGGCATCATTAAACTGGGAGCAGCCTTCCCCCTGGGCTGCTCCATGCTGCAATTTGTTCCATTGGTTGCAGCATCTGTCAGTGGAGGACTGCCCCTTTAACTAGAGAGCCTCCAGCTGACAGATCGTACTGCGCATGCGCAGCCCGCCCGACGCGCAGACCAGCAGCGTGGACCCCGGAGGAGCAGGTAATTGATTCCTATTAGTGTGTTGCCTGCTACGATCGCGCGGGCAACCCACTAATTTCGCCGAACGTGTTGACCACGCTCCCGGAGGACCACCCGCTGGGAACCCGCAGGCCTGCTAAATTCGAGCCCTATATCCTTTTTATAATATGGACAGCAGAACTGTTCACAATACTCCAAATATGGTCTAACCAAAGTTCGATACAAGTTTAGCATATGTTCTCTGCTTTTCAATTTTATCCCTCTAAAAACGAACCCCAGCGCTTGATTTTATTTTTTTTAAATGGCCTAATTAACCTGCATCGCTACTTTTAGTGATTTGTGTATCTATATCCCTAGATCTCTTTGCTCCTTGACCCCATTTAGACTCTTATTATCCAAGCAGTGTGTGACCTCCTAATTCTTCCTACCAAAACTTAGCACCTCACAGTTATCTATATTCAAATTAATTTGCCAATTATATGCCCATTCTGCAAGTTTATTAATGTCTTCTTGTATTTTGTTGCAGTCTTCCTCAGTATTAACTATACCCCCCAATTTGGTGTTACCTGCAAATTTTGAAATTGTACTCCCAATGCTTGAGTCTAAATCGTTTATATAAATTGTGAACAACAGTGGTCCCAGCACCAATCCTTGTGGAACACCACTTCCCAACTTTTGGCAGTCTGAGTAGCTACCCTTAACCCCTACTCTCAGTTATCTGTTCTGTAGCCAGCTTTCTGGTTCTGCTCTATTTGTCCCCTGATTCCACATGCTCTGACCTTAGTCATGAGTCTACTATGCAATGCCTTATCGAAGGCCTTTTGAAAATCCAAATATATTACATCTACTGCATTATCCTTGTCTGCCCTTTCTCTTACTTCTTCAAAGAATTCAATAAGTTTGATGAAGCATGACTTTCCCTGTTGAAATCCGTGCTGACTATTCTTTGTTATATTTTCAGTTTCTAGATGTTTTTCTATTAGATCTATGAGTGAAGATTCCATTATCTTTCCTATTACCTACATTAAGCCAACTGGTCTATCGTTCCCTAAACTGGTTCTATCTCCCTTTTTAAATATAGGAATCACATTAGCTGTCTGCCATCATCTGGCACTTCCCTTTCCTAATGAATTTTATATGTCTGTAATAGTATCTCTGCCATCTTTTCCCTAACTTCTTTTAATATGAGCGGATGCAGTCCATCCGGACCAGGGGTTTTATCCTCTTTAAATTTGATTAGTTTATCAATTATCTCCCGTCTTTCTATCTGAAATGTCTTTATATCTTTTTTGATCTCCTCTTCTAATGTCATGCCCACCTTGTTAGTCTCCCTGGTAAATACTGAGGCAAAGTAATTATTCAATATTTCTGCTATTTTGTCGTCATTACCTGTGAGTTTATCTTGTACATCCCTTAGTGGCCCTATCCCTGTCCTGAATTTTCTTTTTTATTGATGTGTCTGTAGAATACTTCACTATTTCTTTTCATATTCCTCGCAAATTTAATTTTGTAATTCTTCTTTTCTTTCCTAATTGTTTCTTTGACTTCTTTCCTACCCTCTTCACCTTCCCTCTTGTCATCCTTTCCTTTATTGTCTATGTACTTAGTGTTTTCTTTAGTTTCAATTTTACGCTTATCTCTTTATTCATCCATGGTGTTTCATTATTGGCTAGTTTGTTCTTGTTTTGTAGCGGAATATATTTCTCCTGAACTCTACAGATCACCATTTTAAATATTACCCACTGCAGTTCTATCTCTTTGTCAATTTTTTTTCCAGTTTACCTTCCCCAGTTCCATTCTCATCCCCAGAAAATTAGCTTTATTCTAATCTATTACTTTGGTTTTTGTCTCACTTATGTCTTTCTCAAACATTCTTTTAAACCTTATTATGTTATGATCGCTGTTGCCTAGATGTTCTCCTAAGCTTATGTATCTTATCTTCTCTGGTTCATTTCCCATTAATAGATCCAGCAGTGATTCTTCTCTTGTTGGGTTTCTTACATACTGAGTAAGAAAGGGGTCCTGAACGCATGGTAAAAGTTACAGCGGTTGTAAATAAACACTTAATTAATTTGTAAATTGTGCTTTGAACGTGGCAGATAATTTCTTAACATTTACTACCCAGGTAGCATTAATAGGCACATACAGGATGATTCTGCCCCTCAGCATTACTAGTGCCATTGTTTGTCAAAAAAAGTGTGCTTCAGATGGAAGTAGCAGTAGACATATTTATTAACAGCCTCTCAGAAAATATGTGCAAATGTTATGAAACGCCAACAATGAGACAAGAGGCCTACTTTTAATCTTGAAGAGTGTAACTTAATTATAGATAGAAAACATTTCACAAGAAAAGTCATCACTCTCATTATAGCTTCTACCGATGAGAAGATTGACTGGAGTAGGAGCAGCGTAGTATAAGATCAGTGAGGAGGACAGAAGACGATAATCCTTATTAAAGTACCCTGTCCATCATATTCACACAAGTTGATATTAAATTGTGACACTTATGAAATAAGAAACCCTGACTCACTGTACTATTGTGCGCACTTTGTGAATTATACCAGAGAAAATGAACTGCTACCACAAAAATAATTGAATTTATTAAACTCATTCTTTCTTTGAATTCATACACATAAATTTGATGAAATGCTTTCACAAAATGAATATCCTGCTTGTAACATTTGTAACCCACCACATGTAGAAATTAACTTCTAAAATTATTTGGCCACTGACTATAGAAGAGTCAGTTCATCATCTGCTACAGATTAATGCATTGGTGCTTTGGGGAGACATACAGACTTTCTGACATTCTTTAGAAGGTGCCAACTTCTGGGATTTAATACAAAGACTTCATTTTTTTTCATGAAATCCAACTGTCCGAATTTCCTCGCAGTTTTCTCTGGGATGTGGAACCATGGAGAAGCAACCCGAAAATTTGGTCAGCCAAACTTTACTGTAAACCCAAAGGGGTAAAATTTCGCTGGGGCCCATTTTCAGGCCCAGACTAGACGCTGCGCAGGCAGCGTGAGCCTGAACCAAGGGGCCCGAGATCGGCCCAAACTTGGATCACGGGCCTCATTAGCAATTTATGCACACGCAGATGGCACCTGATGCACTTCCATAGGCAGCTTGCGCATTTACTTAGAAAAATATCAGGCCGCTTGCATCACCGGCAGTGGTCCGAAGGTAAGTCCCTGGAGCGGGGTTGGAGCGGACTACAATGGTGGGGCCTGAGGGGGGGTGGGGGGGAGGAATCAATAGTGACGAATGTGGAGTTGGAGGGGCACTCCTGCTCCCCTTGTTTCCACAGGAAGGTTGTTCTTTTAAATTTAAAAAAAACTTACTTTTAGTTGGCGGACACAGGGGCTGCTGAAGAATCCTGAGCAGGATAGGCTGGACGCGTGCCCCCCATCCTCTCATCCGAAATAAATTTTGCAGGCCGGTCCTTCAACGGGCATTAAGCCCCTAATTAACATATGTAATGGGCCGAATGCCTGGGATGCCTAAAAAATAGGCACGACAAATTTAGCAGTGGGCCGCACGCCTGCACACTGTTACATTGGTCACCATTGCACCCGTTTTACACTTGAAAAACGAATGGAACATGTACCAATTTCTACCCTAAAGTGTCTCTAATAAATTCTGCAAGCTGGCATCTCTATCCCACAGTCAGATTAGTCCTAATTCGGGCAAGTCACTTGTGGTAGACCAGAGGTTTTCCTGGTTTCTGTTTGTAAGCTGTTGCTTCTGTGCACAAAAACAAAACTCACAACATATCATTTAGGTTTAAGTTCTAATATGGCATATCTGATATCACTGTGACAGATACAGGAGACGATTTTTAAGTAGCGCCCAAAAGGCCTGCAGAGTGGGCAGAGCGACTGTATTGCCCGTGTTTTGGTACCGCCGTGAAGCCCGAGCCTCGTTAACATGCCGCCGGCAAGCTGCAGATGCTAATTGGGCGTCGCACTGCAGCTCACCAGTTGTGGGAGGGCAGGAAATTTTCCAGTTCCCATGCAGAGCACACCAGCAGGTCGGATCTGGGGGAGAGACAATCTGGATTGGGGGAGGCTCGGATTAAACATTATTTTTTTTGGGAGCCCAAGAGGGGCACTGGGTGGTCTACATCATCGCTGAAGTAGCTATCTACACAGTTCCATGGATGGTCTGCACAGACACTGAAGAAACTACCTACACACTCCCACGGGTGGTCTATGACACTACTGAAGAAACTATCTACACACTCCCACGGGTGGTCTATGACACTACTGAAGAAGCTATCTACACACTCCCACGGGTGGTCTATGTCACTGCTGAAGAAGCTATCTATACTATCCCACGGGTGGTCTATGTCACTGCTGAAGAAGCTATCTATACTATCCCACGGGTGGTCTATGTCACTACTGAAGAAACTATCTACACTATCCCACGGGTGGTCTATGTCACTGCTGAAGAAGCTATCTATACTATCCCACGGGTGGTCTATGACACTACTGAAGAAACTACCTACACACTCCCACGGGTGGTCTATGACACTACTGAAGAAACTACCTACACACTCCCACGGGTGGTCTATGTCACTACTGAAGAAGCTATCTACACACTCCCACGGGTGGTCTATGTCACTGCTGAAGAAGCTATCTATACTATCCCACGGGTGGTCTATGTCACTGCTGAAGAAGCTATCTATACTATCCCACGGGTGGTCTATGTCACTGCTGAAGAAGCTATCTATACTATCCCACGGGTGGTCTATGTCACTGCTGAAGAAGCTATCTATACTATCCCACGGGTGGTCTATGTCACTGCTGAAGAAGCTATCTACACTATCCCACGGGTGGTCTATGTCACTGCTGAAGAAGCTATCTACACTATCCCACGGGTGGTCTATGTCACTACTGAAGAAACTATCTACACTATCCCACGGGTGGTCTATGTCACTGCTGAAGAAGCTATCTATACTATCCCACGGGTGGTCTATGTCACTGCTGAAGAAGCTATCTATACTATCCCACGGGTGGTCTATGTCACTGCTGAAGAAGCTATCTACACTATCCCACGGGTGGTCTATGTCACTGCTGAAGAAGCTATCTATACTATCCCACGGGTGGTCTATGACACTACTGAAGAAACTACCTACACACTCCCACGGGTGGTCTATGTCACTACTGAAGAAGCTATCTACACTATCCCACGGGTGGTCTATGTCACTACTGAAGAAGCTATCTACACTATCCCACGGGTGGTCTATGTCACTGCTGAAGAAGCTATCGACACTATGTAAGATTTTCAAAATTCACAGATCCCCCAAAACTCAGAGAAAAACCCTAAAGAAAAGGACTTTGGACTCTTTTCTAACCATTTCAGGGTGACTCACACACGCGCCGCACCAGGAAGCATCAACCAGGGAAAAGTACTTTTCGAGGAATCCACGTCCTTTAAGGGACTCGCTTCCTCGTAGGGGCAACTGTAAGAATTCTGGGAATTCACCTTTTCCCCGAATATGGAAAAAAATTGGCCATTTACTGAAATCCTAAGATGGAAGGATAGGCGAGAGGTCACCAGACGAATCCACACATGGAATGTGGGAGAATTACTGCTTCAGACATGTCTCTGTTTTAATGCAAAACCTACAGCAGGTGGTCGACACTCAGCACTAATTCGAAAGGCAATAGGTCATTGAAAGAAGCAACTGCTCCAGACATGGTGGGGCCATGCCTTTATTTTAAAGCAAAACCCATCAACACCTAGGACGTTGGATACAAAGGGAAGCCTTGTGTGACAAGCTCTAAAAATCGGAATTAACAATGACCCATCGGGAGAAGCAATTGCAACATGATGAGGGACCATCAAAAAGCCATCAAAGATTCTTAAGGACTTTGTAAGAATTGTTTAAACAGACATGAAGTGTTTTTTTTTAAAGTGTCGAAGACCATTGTAAGAGAGGGTTATTAGAAATGGAAACTCGAAACCTCTCTCTCTCTCTCTGGCTCTTGCTTGCGCTGGTGCTGCTTGGCTTGTTCTGCCTGTCTCTGGAAGGAAGAGCAGCTTCCAGCGAACAACAAGGCAAGGGGTTCGACAGGGAAGGTCAGCAGCTTTAGAAGCAGGCCGACACACAAGAAGAAACCAGAGCAACAGCCCCAGCGACCATCAGACACCTCACGGCAACAAGGGCCTTACGAAACAACCAACCGAATATTACCACCAACCAACCGGGTAATATTGGACCACCGCCACCAAAGAAAACCAACTCGGGAGAAAACCAAAGATCCGCAAAGCTTCCACTCTACAATCTATTTCTGACTTACCTCTGAGTGAATTATTGTCAAGGATTCGTTTGGTGAGCATTATCTCTGGCCCTTTAGAGTCCAACTTAGCTAGTACAGTGGGATTGGGAGGGGTGAGGTATCTTTCTACTGTAATTTCCCTTGTGTGTACCGAAGTGTTCCCCATTTTATTTGAGTGTTAAGATTGTTGTGTTGTATTTTCTCTCTTGAATAAAGGTCAAAGTTTCTTGCAACAAAACCAGTTGTCTGCTGCACTTTGTCACAACCCCCAAATAAGTCCAAGGTCTAGAACCCACGGAGTGGGAGCGATTCGGACCGCTCAGAAGTCAGAGGCGAAACTGACACACATCACCACCCCCTAAAACTGTCCCACGGGCGGACTGCAGAGATACTGAAAAAGCTATCTGCACTATCCCACGGGTGGTCTACATCACTGCTGAAGAAGCTATCCACACTGTCCCATGGATGGTCTATGTCACTGCTGAGGAAGCTATCTACACTGTTCCATGGATGGTCTACATCATTGCTGAAGAAGCCATCTACATTGTCCCACAGGTGGTCGACATCACTGCTGAAGAAGCTATCCACGCTGTCCCATGGGTGGTCTACATCGTGGTAGATGAAGCTATCTAGACTGTCCCACGGGTGGTCTGCAGAAATACCGAAGAAGCTATATAGAATGTCACATGGGTGGTCTGCACAAATGTTGAAGGCAGTAACGGTTAAATGTATGGGGCCACAAATTACTCACTCGAGGACGCCGCATTGCAATGGCGTTCTCTCCAACTGCTGGCGAATCGATGGAGTAAATTCGCAAATGCATACATGCGCAGTAAACCCCCAAAATTGCGAACTTAGGAACATAGAAACAGGAGTACGCCATTCAGCCCCTTGAGCCCACTCCGCCATTTGATAAGACCATGGCTGTTCTGTGATCTAACTCCATATACCTGCCTTTGGCCCATATCCCTTAATACCTTTGGTTGCCAAAAAGCTATCTCTCTCACATTTAAATTTAGCAATTGAGCTAGTATCAATTGCCGTTTGCGGAAGAGAGTTCCAAACTTCTACCACCCTTTGTGTGTGGTAGAAATAGTTTCTCTCTATCCACCCTATCTGTTCCCCTTAATATCTTATAAACTTCGATCAGATCACCCCTTAATCTTCTAAACTCCAGCGAATACAACCCCAATTTGTGTAATATGTCCTTGTAACTTAACCCTCGAAGTCCGGGTATCATTCTAGTAAACCTACGCTGCAGTCCCTCCAAGGCCAATATGTCCTTCCGAAGGTGCAGTGCCAAGAACTGCTCACAGTACTCCAGGTGTGGTCTAAACAGGGTTTTGTATAGCTGCAGCATAACTTCTGCCCCCTTGTACTCTAGTCCTCTAGATATAAAGGCCAGCATTCCATTAGCCTTATTGATTATTTTCTGCACCTTTTCATGACACTTCAATGATCTATGTACTGAACCCCTAAGTCCCTTTGGGCATCCACTGTTATTAACTTTTTACTATTTAGAAAGTACCCTGTTCTATCCTTTTTTGATCCAAAGTGGATGACCTCACATTTGTCTACATTGAATTCCATTTGCCACAGTTTTGCCCATTCACCTAATCTATCAATATCGCTTTGTAATTTTGTGTTTTCATCGACACTGCTTACAATGTCACCAATCTTTGTGTCATTGGCAAACTATGCCTTCATCTAAGTCGTTAATAAATATTGTGAATAATTGAGGCCCCAAGACAGATCCCTGCGGGACTCCACTAGTCACATCCTGCCAATGTGAATACCTATCCATTATCCCTACTCTCAGTCGCCTTTCGCTCAGCCAACTTCCTAACCAAGTCCGCACTTTTCCCTCAATTCCATGGGCTTCCATCTTAGCTAACAGTCTCTTATCTGGGACCTTATCAAATGCCTTCTGGAAGTCCATATAAATAACATCCATTGACATTCCCCTGTCCACTACTTTAGTTACCTCTTCAAAAAATTCAGTCAGGTTTGTCAGGCACGACCTACCTTTCACAAATCCATGCTGTCTCTCTCTGATTAACTGAAAATTCTCAAGGTGTTCAATCACCCTATCTTTAATTATAGACTCCAGCATTTTCCCCACAGCAGATGTTAGGCTAACTGTTCTATAATTCCTTGGTTTCCCTCTCTCTCCTTTCTTAAAAAGCGGAGTGACATGTGCAATTTTCCAATCTAGAGGGACGGTTCCTGAATCTAGAGAACTTTGAAAGATTATAGTTAGGGCATCCGCAATGTGCTCACCTACTTCCTTTAAAACCCTGGGATGGAAACCATCTGGTCCTGGGGATTTGTCATTCTTTAGTGCTATTATTTTATTCATTACTGTTGTTTTACTTATGTTAATTTTATTGAGTCCCTGTCCCCGATTCAATATTAGTTTTCTTGGGATTTCCGGCATGCTATCCTCTTTTTCGACTGTAAATACTGACGCAAAGTAATTATTCAACATGTCCGCCATTTCCCCATTGTCAATGACAATATCCCCACTTTCAGTTTTTAAGGGGCCAACACTGCTCCTGACCACCCTCTTTTTCCTAATATTACTGTAAAAGTTCTTCGTATTGCTTTTGATATCCCTTGCGAGTTTCTTTTCATACTTTCTTTTTGTAGCTCTTACTATCTGTTTTGTGACCCTTTGTTGATCTTTGTATCTTTCCCATTCGCCAGGATCAGTGCCATTTTTTGCCTTTTTGTATGCCATTTCCTTATGTCTTATACTGTCCCTTACCTCTTTAGTTGTCCATGGCTGTTTTTCTTGGCAAGTAGAGTTCTTGCCCCTCAGGGGTATAAACCGGTTCTGTATCACATTAAATGTTTCTTTAAATATTTCCCACTGATCATCAGTCGTTTTACCCATTAACAGATTTGCCCAGTTTACTGTGGACAGTCTCTGTCTCATCCCATTGAAGTCGGCCTTTCCCAAGTCTAGAATCTTAGCAGATGATTCACTTTTTTCCCATTCAAACACTACCTTGAACTCGATCATGTTATGATCGCTATTGGACAGATGTTCACGTACAGTTAAGCCGTTAACTAAATCTGGTTCATTACTCGTTACTAAATCTAGTATGGCTTGTCCCCTTGTTGCCTCTAGGACATACTGCTATAGTAAACTATTCCGGACACACATAAGAAATTCACTACCTTTCTAACAGTTGCTAGTCTGCTTTTCCCAACCTTTGTGAAGGTTAAAGTTCCCCATTAAGACCATTATGCCTTTGTTACACGCTTGTCTAATCTCTGCATTTATACAATCTAGCACTTCAGAGCTGCTGCCAGGGGTCCTGTACACAACTCCCACTATAGTCTTAGATCCTTTCCTATTTCTCAATTCAATCCATAAGTTCTCTATTGGCTGCTTACCTCTCATTATATCCTCCTTTATCATTTCATCTCTAATCACTAAGGCTATTCCTCCCCCTCTTCCATTTTCCCTATCTCTCCTGTAGACCTTATAACCTGGTCCATTCAGTTCCCAATCCTGACCATCCTGCAGGCATGTCTCAGTAATAGCTATCATGTCATACCCTCCAATTTGAATTTGTGCCTGTAGTTCATTTAATTTATTCCTTGTACTCCATACGTTTGTATAAAGAACTCTTAGTTGGGCCACACACCCTAGCCTGTCCTTCAGCTTTGATGCTGGGTTAATCGCTTTACACCTTCTTGTTTTCACTTCATCTGTAGTGCCTAAAGTACACTTTCTTTCTGCTGCTCTACGCTTTTCCCTTTCACTTGTTCGTGAACAACTATTTGTACTATTTACATTGTAAATTTCCCCTGGGTCCTCCCCTCTCTTGCTGCTTTCAACTTTACTCTCTTCTGACTCCCGCTCAGGTTCCCATCCCCCTGCCACTCTAGTTTAAACCCTCCCCAACAGCACTAGCAAACATCCCTGCGAGGATATTAGTCCCGGCTCTGTTGAGGTACAACCCGTCTGGCTTGAACAGGTCCCACCTTCCCAGGAATCCAAATCCCTCCCTCCTGCACCAACCCTCCAGTCACGCATTCATCTGGTCTATTCTCCTATCCCTATACGCACTAGCACGTGGCACTGGGAGTAATCCTGAGATTACTACCCTTGAGGTCCTGCTTTTTAACTTATTTCCTAACTCCTTATATTCTGCTTGCAGGATCTCATCCCTCTTTTTACCTTTGTCGTTGGTACCGATATGTATCACGCACGACCTCTGGTTGTTCACTCTCCCCCTTCAGAACGTCCTGCAGCCGCTCAGTGACATCCATGACCCTGGCACCAGGGAGGCAACATACCATCCTGGAATCACGTTTGCGGCTGCAGAAACGCCTGTATGCTCCCTTAACTATAGAATCCCCTATCACAATTGCTCTCTCGACCTTTCTCCTTTCCCCACCCCCCGTACAGCTGAGCCACCCATGGTGCTCTGGTCTTGGCTCTGGCTGCACCCCCAGAGGAACCCTCTCCCCTACCAGTACCCAGAACTGAATACTGGTTGGAGAGTGAGAGGCCCTCAGGGGACTCCTGCACTACCTGCCTGCTCCTCCTTGTCTGTCTGGCAGTCACCCAGTCCCACTCTGCCTGCACTCTCTTAATCTGCGGGGTGACCACCTCCTGAAACGTGCTATCCACAAAACTCCTAGCCTCGCGGATGCACTGCAGTGACGCGCTTCTGCTCAAGGTCCGAAACCCTGAGCTCGAACTCCACCAGCTGACGATACTTCCTACACATGTGGTTGTCCAGGACACGGGAAGCGTCCTGGAGTTCCCACATGGCACAGGAACATTGGAACATAGGAACAGGAGTAGGCCATTCAGCCCCTCGTGCCTGCTCCGCCATTTGATAAGATCATGGCTGATCTGTGATCTAACTCCATATACCTGCCTTTGGCCCATATCCCTTATTACCTTTGGTTGCCAAAAAGCTATCTATCTCACATTTAAATTTTGCAATCTTCCGCTAATTGTTCAATTAGCGGAAGAGAGTTCCAAACTTCAACCACCCTTTGTGTGTAGAAATGTTTTCTAATCTCACTCCAGAAAGGTCTGGCTCTAATTTTTAGACTGTGCCCCCTACTCCTAGAATCCCCAACCAGCGGAAATAGTTTCTCTCTATCCACCCTATCTGTTCCCCTTAATATCTTATAAACTTCAATCAGATCACCCCTTAACCTTCTAAACTCCAGAAAATACAACCCCAATGTGTGTAATCTCTCCTTGTAACTTAACCCTTGAAGTCCGGGTATCATTCTAGTAAACCTACGCTGCACTCCCTCCAAGGCCAACATGTCCTTCCGAAGGTGCAGTGCCAAGAACTGCTCACAGTACTCCAGGTGTGGTCTAACCAGGGTTTTGTATAGCTGCAGCATAACTTCTGCCACCTTGTACTCTAGTCCTCCAGATATAAAGGCCAGTATTCCATTAGCCTTACTGATTATTTTCTGCACCTGTTCATGACACTTCAATGATCTATGTACCTGAACCCTTAAGTCCCTTTGGGCATCCACTGTTTTTAACTTTTCACCATTTAGAAAGTACCCTGTTCTATCCTTTTTTGATCCAAAGTGGATGGCCTCACATTTGCCTACATTGAATTCCATTTGCCACAGTTTTGCCCATTTACCTAATCTATCAATATCCCTTTGTAATTTTATGTTTTCATCTATACTGCTTGCAATGCCACCAATCTTTGTGTCGTTGGCAAACGTGGATATGAAACTTTCTATGCCTTCATCTAAGTCGTTAATAAATATTGTGAATAATTGAGGCCTCAAGACAGATCCATGCGGGACTCCACTAGTCACATCTTGCCAATTTTAGTACCTTCCCATTATCCCTACTCTCTGTCGCCTTTCGCTCAGCCAACTTCCTAACCAAGACCGTACTTTTCCCTCAATTCTATGGGCTTCTATCTTAGCTAACAGTCTCTTATGTGGGACCTTATCAAATGGCTTCTGGAAGTCCATATAAATAACATCCATTGATATTCCCCTGACAACGACTTTAGTCACCTCTTCAAAAAATTCAGTCAGGTTTGTCAGGCACGACCTACCTTTTACAAATCCATGCTGGCTCTCTCTGATTAACTGAAAATTCTCGAGGTGTTCAGTCCTTAATTATAGACTCCAACATTTTCCCCACAACAGATGTTAGGCTAACTGGTCCATAATTCCCTGGTTTCCCTCTCTCTCCTTTCTTAAAAAGCAGAGTGACATGTGCATTCCATGGGTCTGAGCTGCCTTGCCATGCCTTAATTTATCAGATTAACTTAAACCAAGCAAAAACCAATTAATCCTTAAATATGGTTATTTTTAGTTTTGTTACTCTAGTTAAGTAGTTTAAGTTTTTAATTTTAATGAGCGACCAGTAGTTTTACGCTTCCAGCTTTTAATTCAATTTTACCCAATTTCCTAACTCAGAGAGAAAAAAAAACTGGAATATTCACTTGCTCCCATTGGTTCGCCAGTGGTACGTTACAATCAAACACAATCAGGAAACAATCGTAAATTTACCCATCTGCCCAACTGGAATGAAGATACTTACGCCACCAAAAGGTACGTTGGAAAATACCAGCCCTACACTATTTTTTGAAAGTGCGGTGACTGTTAATGACTGCGAAACAACAAAGATTAAAATTTAAAAATGTGGAATGTCAAATTGCTCTTAATTGAATATTTTTTGATCATTTAAAAAAAATTAAAAGTGAAAATTTTTTAATTTATTTTACTTTTTAACTTCTGTAAGTTTCAGTAAATTAAATCATTTCCTTGGCTTTTTGTAATAAGCAATGTTAACTTTTTATTTACACTAACATAGAGAATGACACTTTAAATGAATGAGTTTTACTTGCCTGCTTGTGGGTGGGACTTCCATTCTCACATCCATTTGCTGCACGCATCAGCCCATGCTGTTCAAGGCTGGGCTGATCTCGCGATTTATTTCCAGCCTCTCAATTCAAGTAATTCCTTGCAATGGATACGGAGTACGTTAAATTTGTACATTTCATTCACAGGGGCTGCTGTGGACTTTGCCATGCAGGTCGGAGCAATTTCCGGCCCATTATTTTTTAGCTGTGTCATCACATATATAATGCACAGTCTATTACCTCTGCAATCAGAAGGTTGCCGTTATGGTTAAACTGAGTCTTCCCCACCACTAGGATTACTGCTGGAATTGCTCATTCAAACTAAGCTTTTTAGTCCATCTGTGTTCTGCAGACTCCTGCCTCAGGTCTGCGTCTTTGTAACCTGGTTATCAATCAATTTGGAATTGAGTTATTTTGTATTTGTACCGTGGTGCGCTTTTACAATTCGGTTCCCTGGGTTTGTGCACTTGAGAGCAACCATTCCATCAACAGGACCAGTATCCTTCTGGGGGGGAGGGGCTAAGGGTGAAAGGCAGATAGGATCATTTTAACTGTGGTAAATAGTAGAACTGGAATTTTATGCTGGCAAAATTCATGTGAAACAGAGAATTATATATTTCTCTTTTCTCTACAAATGGTTTTATTTTATATAATATAACAAAATACACGAACTGTGTATTGATCCTAAATTGACAACTTTCATATTCCTACAGGTGGATTAAGCTCACAATAAAACCTGTGATTCTTCTTATATTCTAAATAGCACAACTAATGTAATGTTCTACTTGTCTATTTGTGTGATGTGCTCATGTCCAGTATGGAGATATTGGATTTTTCCAGTCAGTGCTTTTTTTAAAAATTCGTTCATGGGATGTGGGCTTCGCTGGCGAGGCCAGCATTTATTGCCCATCCCGAATTGCCCTTGAGAAGGTGGTGGTGAGCCGCCTTCTTGAACCGCTGCAGTCCATGTGGTGAAGGTTCTCCCACAGTGCTGTTAGGAAGGGAGTTCCAGAATTTTGACCCAGCGACGATGAAGGAATGGTGATATATTTCTAAGTCGGGATGGTGTGTGACTTGGAGGGGAACGTGCATGTGGTGGTGTTCCCATGTGCCTGCTGCTCTTGTCCTTATAGGTGGTAGAGGTCGCAGGTTTGGGAGCTGCTGTCGTAGAAGCCTTGGCGAGTTGCTGCAGTGCATCCTGTGGCTGGTACACACTGCAGCCACTGTGCACCGGTGGTGAAGGGAGTGAATGTTTAGGGTGGTGGATGAGGTACCAATCAAGCGGGCTGCTTTGTCTTGCATGGTGTCGAGCTTCTTGAGTGTTGTTGGAGCTGCACTCATCCAGGCAAGTGGAGAGTATTCCATCACACTCTGGACTTGTGCCTTGTAGATGGTGGAAAGGCTTTGGGGAGTCAGGAGGTGAGTCACTTGCCACAGAATACCCAGCCTCTGACCTGCTCTTGTAGCCACAGTATTTATATGGCTGGTCCAGTTAAGTTTCTAGTCAAGGGTGACCCCCAGGATGTTGATGGTGGGGGATTCGGCAATGGTAATGCCGTTGAATGTCAAGGGGAGGTGGTTAGACTTTCTCTTGTTGGAGATGGTCATTGCCTGTCACTTGTCTGGTGCGAATGTTACTTGCCACTTATCAGCCCAACCCTGGATGTTGTCCAGGTCTTGCTGCAGGAGGGCTCGGACTGCTTCATTATTTGAGGGGTTGCGAATGGAACTGAACACTGTGCAATCATCAGCAAACATCCCCATTTCTGACCTTATGATGGAGGGAAGGTCATTGATGAAGCAGCTGAAGATGGTTGGGCCAAGGACACTGCCTTGAGGAACTCCTGCAGCAATGTCCTGGGGCTGAGATGATTGGCTTCCAACAACCACTACCATCTTCCTTTGTGCTAGGTATGACTCCAGCCACTGGAGAGTTTTCCCCCTGATTCCGATTGACTTCAATTTTACTTGGGCTCCTCGGTGCCACATTTGGTCAAATGCTGCCTTGATGTCAAGGGCAGTCACTCTCACCTCACCTCTGGAATTCAGCTCTTTTGTCCATGTTTGGACCAAGGCTGTAATGAGGTCTGGAGCCGAGTGGTCCTGGCGGAACCCAAACTGAGCTTCGGTGAGCAGGTTATTGGTGAGTAAGTACCACTTGATAGCACTGACGACGACACCTTCCATCACTTTGCTGATGATC
The DNA here is from genome assembly GCF_035084215.1 of Heptranchias perlo. Lineage (NCBI taxonomy): Eukaryota > Metazoa > Chordata > Chondrichthyes > Hexanchiformes > Hexanchidae > Heptranchias > Heptranchias perlo. The sequence goes on from NC_090327.1 coordinate 110,582,039, forward strand.
GAGAGTAGACTGATGGGGCGGTAATTGGCCGGATTGGATTTGTCCTGCTTTTTGTGGACAGGACATACCTGGGCAATTTTTCACATTGTCAGGTAGATGCCAGTGTTGTAGCTGTACTTGAACAGCTTGGCTAGTGGCGCAGCTAGTTCTGGAGCACAAGTCTTCAGCACTACAGCCGGGATGTTGTCGGGGCCCATAGCCTTTGCTGTATCCAGTGCACTCAGCCGTTTCTTGATATCACGCGGAGTGAATCGAATTGGTTGAAGACTGGCTTCTGTGGTGGTGGGGATATCGGGAGGAGGCCGAGATGGATCATCCACTCGGCACTTCTGGCTGAAGATGGTTGCAAACGCTTCAGCCTTGTCTTTTGCACTCACGTGCTGGACTCCGCCATCATTGAGGATGGGGATGTTTGCAGAGCCTCCTCCTCCCGTTAGTTGTTCAATTGTCCACCACCATTCACAACTGGATGTGGCAGGACTGCAGAGCTTTGATCTGATCCGTTGGTTGTGGAATCACTTAGCTCTGTCTATAGCATGTTGCTTCCGCTGTTTAGCATGCATGTAGTCCTGAGTTGTAGCTTCACCAGGTTGGCACCTCATTTTTACGTATGCCTGGCTGCTCTTGGCATGCTCTTCTACACTCCTCATTGAACCACCGTTGATCCCCTGGCTCGTTGGTAATGATAGAGTTAGGAATATGCCGGGCCATGAGGTTACAGATTGTGCTGGAATACAATTCTGCTGCTGCTGATGGCCCACAGCGCATCATGGATGCCCAGTTTTAAGCTGCTAGATCTGTTCTGAATCTATCCCATTTAGCACGGTGGTAGTGCCACACAACACGTTGGATGGTATTCTCAGTGCGAAGACGAGACTTCGTCTCCACGAGGATTGTGTGGTCGTCACTCCTACCAAATACATGCATTTGCGACAGGTAGATTGGTGAGGAAGAGGTCAAGTAAGTTTTTCCCTCGTGTTGGTTCGCTCGCTACCTGTCGCAGGCCCAGTCTGGCAAATATGTCCTTCAGGACTCGGCCAGTTCGGTCCTTAGTGGTGCTACCAAGCCACTCTTGGTGATGGACATTGAAGTCCCCCACCCAGAGTACATTCTGTGCCCTTGCTACCCTCAGTGCTTCCTCCAAGTGGTGCTCAACATGGAGGAGGACTGATTCATCAGCTGAGGGAGGGCAGTAGGTGTTAATCAGCAGGAGGTTTCCTTGCCCATGTTTGACCTGATGCCATGAGATTTCATGGGGTCCAGAGTCAATGTTGAGGACTCCCAGGGCCACTCCCTCCTGACTGTATATCACTGTACCGCCACCTCTGGTGGGTCTGTCCTGCCGGTGGGACAGGACATAGCCAGGGATGGTGATGGAAGATTCTGGGACGTTGTCTGAAAGGTATGATTCTGTGAGTATGGCTGTCAGGCTGTTGCTTGACTAGTCTGTGGGACAGCTCTCCCAATTTTGGCACAAGTCCCCAGATGTTCGTGAGGAGGACTTTGCAGGGTCGACTGGGCTTGGTTTGCCTTTGTCGTGTCCGGTGCCTCGTGGTCCGTCTGGTTTTATTCTTACTATGACTTTTTTTAATGAGATTTTACAACTGAGTGGCTTGCTAGGCCATTTCAGAGGGCAATTAAGAATCAACCACATTGCTCTGGATCTGGAGTCATATATAGGCCAGACTGGGTAAGGACGGCAGGTTTCCTTCCCTGATGTACATTAGTAAACCAGATGGGTTTTTATGACAATCCGGTAGTTTCATGGCCACCATTACTGATACTAGTATTTTAATTCCAGATTTTTATTTTAATTAATTGAATTTAATTAATTGAATTTAAATTTCCCAGCTGCCATGGCGGGATTTGAACTCATGACTCCGGATTATTAATCCAGGCCTCTGGATTACTAGTCCAGTAACATTGGGCAGAAACATTTCCCCACAACTACATCAGCCATGACATCTACAAGTTAAGATAATTACTGTATGTGTTTATTTTAATGGAAGATTGTTTTCCTTTATCAAAGGAGAGCTGCCTGTTGGTTTGTGGGGAAAGAAGTCTCAATTTGTATTTGAGCATGTTGTTTTGTTTCCTGCAAATCAGGTTGGATTATACCAGAATCTCAATCCAAGATATACAGCTCGCATGACTCAAGATTATTAAAAACATACACACACACCATGGCAATACCCTCCACCGTCAAACAGCCCATTGGCACTTGCTGTGTAGACTCATAGATCAAGAGTGCACATTTGGGTAAAATTGTGGAAGTCTTTTGTGGCCTATGGAGGTCATTTTTCCCCAATAACTACTTTGTAGAAAATAAAAATACTAAATATTTAATGGAGAGCATTGTTCTGCTGTTGGTAAATTCTCTGTCTGGTTTCAACCAGGTAAAATATTTGAACTTTGAGTAGAAATTTGGATTCCAGTTGATTGTCTGGCAATGTGTTTTACCCATCCCCAGTTAAATTGGGCAGAAACATCTCCCCACAACTACATCAGCTATGACATCTACAAGTTAAGATAATAACAGGAGACAGAGTCAATCTGCTTTAATTAACCCCATCATCAACTGTGATATTGGTTTTTCTGTATGTGCAAAATTTAAACCAAATGAAACATGGTCCAATTGCTGCTCGGAGAACCTCCTATCAAGTTCTTATCATTTGAGAAAACAACATTGCCTGGGATAGCTATTGGGATTTGTTGAGGAAGTGTATGGAATTTAACCATCGGCAGACATGGTAGAAGGAGAAATGTGAGGGCAACCACATTTCCAGATGGTAGGGTATACAAAATCAGGAATTAATTATCTTGGTCTATCTAGGAATTGTGTGTGGAAGGTTCAGACTCAGGAGGGGTGTCATCATGAAGATCTGAAAGTTGATTCTGAAGATCTGTACACCATTTCTATCAACCCAACAGCCATCCCTAACTGTAATATTTGTGCCTGACACACAACTTATACATTCAAAAAGTGAAATCCATACATGATAACATGGTTCATAGGATTAGTGTAGATTTGCTATACCTGAATGTACGTGCAGTGCAGTACATTCTGCACTTCATAGAATCATGGAATCGTGGGGGTTAAATTGGGCCGCCTAGCGGCTATTTTTCAGGCGCTCTGCTGCCTCCAAAGGCCCCAAAATGGCAGACAGGAAGTGTGCGCGCTTCAGACCAGAAGTGCATCATCCGCCATATTGGGGAAGGACAAATAAGAGGTGTCCTTTACCCATGCCTGCTGCCTCTGGGAAAACTAACCCTAAGCATCGTATAAATAGAAAAAAGGTAAGTACTAACGACATTCACCATCCTGATCGCCGCCGCACCCGGTCCCAAGATCCCCAACTGCCGACCTCCAGGCTCCCCGCTCTCCCTCCCTGCCCCGCAATCCTGACCACCAGGCACAACCCCTTGTTGTCAGGGGTTCTCTGCCTGAACCCCTGACAGCAAGCCCAAGGCCCCCAATCTCTCTGCCCAATCCCCTGACAGCAAACCCGAGACCCTAATCTCCCTGCTTGACTTCCCAACAACAAATCTGAAGCCCCCCGATCTCCCTGCCCGACCCCCCCCCCAACAGCAAATCCGAAGCCCCCCGATCTCCCTGCCCGACCCCCCCCCCACCAACAGCAAATCCGAAGCCCCCCGATCTCCCTGCCCAACACCCCCCCCCACAGCAAATCCGAAGCCCCCCGATCTCCCCGCCCAACCCCGCCCCCAACAGCAAATCCGAAGCCCCCCGATCTCCCTGTCCAACACCCCCCCAACAGCAAATCCGAGGCCCCCCGATCTCCCTGCCCAACACCCCCCCCCAACAGCAAATCCGAAGCCCCCCGATCTCCCTGCCCAACTCCCCAACAGCAAACCCGAGGCCCCCCGATCTCCCTGCCCAACCCCGCCCCCAACAGCAAATCTGAAGCCCCCCGATCTCCCTGCTTGACCCACCAGCAGCAAACCCGAGGCCCCCCGATCTCCCTGCTTGACCCACCAGCAGCAAGGCTCCCGATCCACTTACCTGTGGACCGCTGCACTAACTTGGAGCAATTACCTTATGCTGGCTCCTCCCGCAGCAGCGTCTTCATTATGATAAGGTCCAAGGCCCAATATCCGGGGCTCCTCAAACCTCTCACAATTTGTGCACGAGGGAATAATGCAGCACTAGGTGGGGGGCGGGGGGACACTAAAAAGTGGGCACTCCCGAATTTATCCCCCATAGAATCTTACAGCACAGAAGAAACAGAAAGCAGAGAGTAATGGTGAAAGTTGTTTTTCATACTGGAGGGAAGTGCCCTCCAGGGGTCAGTATTAGGACCACTGCGCTTTTTGATATGTCCATACTGCCACTGTCCTTTTAATCCCATGGGCTTCAATTCTGCTAATGTCTATTATATGGCACTTTATCAAATGCCTTTTGAAAGTCCATATACATAACATCAACTGCACTACCTTCATCAATCTTCTCCGTTACCTCATCGAAGAACTCAAACAAATTTGTCAGACATGATTTGCCTTTAACAAATCCGTGTTGGTTATCATTTATTAACCTATGATTTTCCATGTGAAAATTAATTTTGTCCTGGATTAGGGTCTCTAGAGGTTTCCCACCACTGATGTTAGTCTGACTGGCCTATAATAACTGGGTTTATCCCTCTCCCCTTATTTGAATAGGGGTGTAACATTTGCAATCCTCCAGTCCTCCAGCACCACTCCCATATCCAGGAAGCATTGAAAGATTGTGGCTACAGCCTCTGCTATTTCCATCCTTACTTCCCTCAGCAAATTATTTCTGAGAATTCTTTCTGAGAGTTCTGTGAATGTTTCAGAAGGAAGCTATTTGTCTGGATGGCTGCTGAGAAAATCAAAAGCATTCCCCAAAACTGTGGCTCAGGCCACTGGTCCAGAGCCACATGCCAAGACTGAGACTCACTGCAGTCAAGCCCATAAAACCACAGAAGTGCCACTATTCCAAAACTCTGCTGCACGTATCCTATCCTACACTGAGTCCCATTTGCCCATCTCTCCATCCCGCTGACTTACACTGGCTCCCTGTTTACCAATGCATTCTATTCAAATCCTTGTCTATAAATTGCTCCATAGTCTTGTCACACCCTATCTCTGCAATCTCTTCCAGCTCTATATCCCCTCCCAAACATTCCATTCTTCTGACACTTGCGTTTTGCGCATTGTCCTACCTTCGCCCCCATCATTAGTGGCAGAGCCTTCAATCACCTCAGTCTTACTCTTTGGAACTCCCTCCTTAAATCTGCCTCTCTACCCCTCTCCCAACCTTTAAAAGCCTCCTCAGAAGTCAACTCTTCGACGTAGTGTTTGGTCCCCCTTCTAATATCTTCCATCCTGGCTCAGTGTATGTTTTCATTACATCTATTTGTGAAGCATTGTGGAATGTTTACTTTTTACATTAAAGGCATTATATAAATGCAGGATGTTGTTGTCCTCCGTTAGATACATTCCCAGGAGTGAAACATAATTTACTTATGTTGAAGGCAGCTGTCAAGCTAGCTGTTAGCATCCCTAAGCTGTTAGAAACCTGATTTGAAAGATGACTGCAATCCTTGACAGATTTTCCCCAACATTTTTATTGTATTCCCGAATAGACTACAATTTTCATAAGTAGACCAATAATCGCTTCTTTTCTGCCATATATAGCCCACGTACAACAATTAACCCCACTTACTGCAGAATAGGTGGGATGTTCACCATGTTCTCCTGTCAACTCAGAATGTGGACAAATAACTTGTCACTAGACCACTAGACCACTTGTTCAGATTTATTACAGTTAGAGCAACATGCCAAAGCAAAATAACATAGCAGGATACCAAGCAGCATAATACAATGCAACTGGAATCAGTGTACAAGGGGTTAATACATCTTCTTTTCAGGAAGCCACTTCTTACAGTCTTTTCTAAACATGTCCTTAGAAAAATTACGTGAGAAGATTCCTCAGAGTTCCTACAAGAAAACTATTAGATAAATAGAAGCCTGAAGTCGCCAAGATAGTTGCTGAATAATAGGTTTTTTTTTCCCTTTGATGTAGAAGCATAACCGTGGAGGACGACAGCATCCGTCGGCTTTGATTGAATTAGTGTTCAAAGAAACGTTGGTGTTAAATCCCATAACATTGACACCCATCCTGAAACAAAGAATGCTTTAATTGCTATATTTATCCCATGGAATTTCTTTCACATAACACAATTTCTTTTGAAGGAGACAAATGATTAAAGTGTGAGCCATTTTAACATTTTGGTAGACAAAGTGGTAGTGATTTGAACTGTTTCTAACATCTGACAGTAATTGGAAATCACATATCCATCCACCTCATCCCACCAGGATGGCTGTAAGTAACAGACTTCATTAAATATGATGAGGTCTGATTGCATACAGCCAGCTATATGTAATAATTGTCTGGAGACTAACTGACCACAGATCAAAAGAATCCTCATTTAAACCTCCGGAAAAACAGCTGGCTGAAGCCATTTTTTAAATTTGGATTTATCCTAACTGTCCAAATTCACATAAAGCAGACAGACATTTACACAATAAGCAAGCCATAGTTCTACACTCAGCCAACATAATTCATTTTTTGAGTTACTGCTGATTCAACAGCAGTTATTAGGAATGTGCTTGATTTATTATCTTTTGGGACTGCACTGCAATCAGTCATTGTGGAGTTGAAAAGATGTTTACAATCAAGGAAAGAGTTTTTTATGTGTATTCACCAATCTTTGATTTATAACTTGATGGAATTACCTGACTACCCAGTAGACATCCTTTTGATGTTGATTGTTGGTTTTTCCTTGAAGCTTTCTCTAATTTCACCTGTATCCACATTCTCCTGTTCAGGTGCCAGTTATCTGTCCCATCTATGAACTACAATGGGTTGGCCCAATACACTTTTCTCAACCAGTAGTATTAATTTCTCTGTACTGCTGAAGTACTCATGTTCAGGGAATGCTGATGTGATACAGATGCACTTAGTGATGTACCAGCAATTGCAATGTGATATGTTTGCACTATAGTGTTTGCTGGTATGGAGTTTGTAAGAACAGCTGGACTTGTTAGAGCTCCTGATCCCGCTGTAGAATTGTATGAATTTTGACTAGCATATAAGACAGAAATCTCAGTTGTGTATGTATGGAAGAAAACAATGAGGTTAGGAGGCAATTACTCCATCTTCATTATCTTCATTTCTTCACAGACACATTATGAGCAGTGTCAGAATAACATATCTTAATGATGTAGTTCAATGGTGGGTGTGATAAAAATGAAGATTTGTTTGTCTAATTTTGGCTTAGTGGCTGCCCTTTTAAATCCAATCACAATACTAAAGGAATTTAAATGCCAACTGCAGTTAGAATCTTGCACTGATCTTAACTCGTTGCAAATTATTCCAATTTGTTTGGTTATCTGTAAAGCTTGAGGGGACATACTACTTTTGAACAGATATAGGCTATTATTTGTTTAACTCTCTGTATGACAGCCAGTTATTTTCAAGTATGGTAGACAGTTATTCAAATCTAGAAAGTCCTGGTAATAGCTTTTTGGAATATTTAAGGAACATTATAGAATCATAGAAATTTACAGCATAAAAGAAGGCCATTCAGCCCATTGTGTCTGTGCTGGCCAAAAAAGAGCCATCTAGCCTGATCCCACTTTCCAGCTCTTGGTCCGTAGCCTTGTAGGTCACAGCACTTCAAGTGCATATCTAAGTACTTTATAAATGTGATGAGGGTTTCTGTCACTACCACCCTTTCAGGCAGTGAGTTCCAGACCCCCATCACCTTCTGGGTGAAAAGATTTCTCCTCAACTCCCCTCTAATCTAATTACTTGAGTCTCTGAGTTAAGTTTGGAATTTTCAAAACTGCTTCAGTTCCCTCAGTGGTAAATATCATGTTTAGGGATCTCCTGATCATTTTTCTACCAAATGGTTTTGAAGAAAAAGTAAACTTTAAATGTTGTATTTTAAAGTACAGTATAGTGAATTCATGCGAAGCAAAAAAAGGCTCCAAGATGCAAAAATGTTAATGAGATAGCTTTGATGTTGTTTCCCCATAGATTGTAAATAATAAGACATTTTATTCTCGCCTCAGATAATGAAAAACATCTCACCCCCTTTCTGTGGGAAAATCTTTGACCCTTTTCTGGCTATGAACAGAGGCAGATAAAACACAGAGACAGCATTGCAGGAAGTCAGTCAGGTTTTTGGAACAGAAAGCTGCAAGACAATTAGATTCCGCTGATGCTGTGAAGAGAGTCAGACCTTTTAAATGGAAAGCTGCAAAGGGAAGGATTCACCAGATTGAGAAGGAAAATGCAGAATTGTAGTTGGGAATTATTTTGTTTTAATCAAGCAAGATGTTCTACTGATATGGGGGAGTGCAACATTTTCATTATTTTTATACTATTACGCAAAGACAAGTTCTACTGTTTGAATCCATTCATAGCTCTGCATCTGACCTTGTCTCACCAAGTGTTATCTCGGTCTGCCTTCAGAAGGACTGAAGAAGCACATGTGTGAAAGTCGTGAATATCTAGCTCAGATCACAAAGGGATACTATTGTTATACCTCTGGGTTATACCATTCTATAGTAAGTCGTTGAGCAGTACAGACACACCCTGAAACATATGACACTCAGACCACTTACGGGAGTGACTGACACCATTACACCTGTGATAATATCTAAGGCAAGGCCCCAGACTTGCGACAGTATGATTCATGGCAGTTTCAGCTGCTTCACTGGTGAGAAGTACAAAGAAAGAAACATTGGGAGCGACTTTTGCCTGCTTACCATCCTGTTCATGCTGAAAAACAAGATGATAGGTAGATGGAAATTCCTTTAAAAACCTACCGCCCACTGGCTGCAAAAGGCCAACTGACTCTATTTTTGAGCAGGCCTCAAAATTAACAGCCAGTGTTCCTGCCTGAAACAGGCAGAAGCACTATCAAAATATTTAAATCGGGGTCTTACACTGATTGAAGGACCCTGACGTAATTATCAGGTTCCTGGTCATATAAAGGGACTGCTGGAGGCCGCTCCCAAACACCCAAAAAAAACTTTAGCACTGATTTTTGTGGGGCCTTCAGTAGCATGAATGATTCTTCTGGCCCCACAAAATTCTTGGCACCAGTGCTGGCCGCACAGTTGCCAACAGTATTGCCTCCGTCCCTTTAAATGCTTAATTTGGGCTTGCCTCTGCAGAGAAGTCACCAGATTCCCCACTCCCCGATTGGCACACTGCCTGCTCACAATTCCTATTCAAATGAGCTTTTAAACTATCAGCAAATCATTATAAGTGAAACAAAGAAGTTTAGGCTGTCCATCTAATATGGTGTTTTAGCTTTGAAGTGTTTGCATCTTTTCCTCATAGCAATCAAAAGGATAATACTAATTATAAAACTGTAAAACATACTATTCTAAATGCCTATGACCCGATACCTAAAGCAGACAACAACAACAACAACAACCTGCACTTATATAGCACCTTTGACATAGTAAAACATCCCAAGGCGCTTCACAGGAGTGTTATCAAACAAAATTTGACACTGGAAATATTAGGACAGGTGACCAAAAGCTGGGCCAAAGAGATAGGTTTTAAGGAGCATCTTAAAGGAAGAGGGAGAGGCAGAGACGTTTAGGGAAGGAATTCCAGCGGTTAAGAGCCTAGGCAGCTGAAGGCACACAGGAGACACGGGTACAATTTCCCCAGGGGTTCCCCTATTTCCAGTTTCCGCTGTTTTCCAGGGTTTCTGCTAATCGTTCATCGAAGTTACGGTGGAAGATTAGGGAACCCCTGTAGAAAGGTTACTCTATCAGGGTTAGAAAAGCTACAGGACCTGACATTTATAGATTAGATCCCTTTGATGTAGAAGCAGGCTTTTCGAAGATTATCTTTAAAAAACAGAATCTATGCAGACTAATAGTTCAGTAAGCATGGGATGATGGCCTAGGAATTATTAAGGTAATTCCAATTTCCCATGTAAATAGTAGGGAACCACTTTCACAGGATGCACGAGTCACAGAACTGAAGTTACATTATTGTATTCCTAACTCCAACCCATACACACTCTGAGTCTCGCTTCCCCACTGGGAATGCAAAATTACCCCTCATGGCTCTTTTTGGTGCACTTTTCAAACAGTGTTTTTTAAAACCTGACAATAGTTGTAAATTACAGTTTTAGATACCTATCGCCATCAAATTCACATCAAATAGTCCTCTGGAGGATTCCATGGTAACAAGTTGTGATTTGGGCAACCAGAAATGGATATAGAGCAACAGAAGTATATTTAGGTTAGACATGCACTTTGTGTAAGTTGACTGGGGCTGTCTGCATTGTAGCCAGCAACATAGGTTGGCCACTCCACAGGCTAACTTTGTCACAGAATAAAGGAAATTTCATAAAAGACACAGCTAGTTGATGCCATTTTTAATATGGATTTTCTCTAGCTATTTAAAACAATAAAACATAAAGACAAAAATAAATCAAATTTTGCTATATATGGTATAATACCAAATTATAGGTTAATGTGCCGAGTGTGCCTTTATGTCATATTCTTATTGAGGAACTCTAGATCGCCAAGCCCTTGGGCCAGATGATATATACCTTAGGGTGCTGAAGGAATTTGTCATGGAAGAATCTCTGGGTACGGGTGAGACTCTGCAGGATTCAGAACCTATATTTACAAAGAGTGACAAATCAGAGGCAGTCAATTACAGGCCCAATGGCCCGACATCACTGACAGATATAATAATGGAATGTATTGCAAGAAGGCAGGCTAGAGGAGTATCACTTAATAAAAAACAGCCAGCCAGCATGGATTTAGAAAGGGAAGATACTGCCTGACAAATCTCCATGACTTTGAAACGGTTACAGATTTCTTCTGTTAATAAAACAATAAACAAACCATGGATTCTGCTGACTCATCTTCTCTTCCCTGGCCAACAAAAGTGACAATAACTGGGGTTTCACTCTAATATAACAAAGTTTTGTCATAAAATCACCAAAAAAAGGCTGTTCACTTTTTTTGCAATGACTGTGGAGATTTAGATGGCAGCACTGAACACTGACATCTAACCTGTGTGACAAAATATGTATATACAAATGTTTTGTGTGAAAGAAGCAACAATCTGTGGGGACGGACAATTACATTTTTGGCCCTAAATTTTTTCCTCAACAATTATTTAACTAAAGGGCTGCTCATTTTGTTTATAAGTCAAAGGTCATCCAAACACAATATTAACAAGTTGCATTTAAGTAGTACCTTCACTTAGAAGAATGTCTCAGTGCATTTTACAAGAGGGGCAAGGAAGCTGAGCAGGAGACAGTAAAGGATGAAAGAGTCAAAATACATAGTTGAACAGGTATGTTTTTAAGTGGCTTTTGAAGGAAGGGAGAGAAGCAGCAAAGTGCAGTGGTTTAGGAAGAAAGCTCCACAGGGCAGGGGGAGGCTCAACCTCTGATGGTGGAGCAGAGGGTGTGGGGGATGAGCAATAAACTAGAGTCGGAGGGGCGGATGGAGTGTTCCCCAGTTGATTGCTTTTGCAGGATGTTGTGTGGCACTATATAAATTCAAGTTGTTGGTTGTTGTTATCATGGAGCAGAAATGCATAGAGCTCCATAGGCAGAGCGCTTATGTATCACCAGAAACTGAATCTTTTTGTCACAGGAAGCTGGTAGAATGTCAGGTTCTCTATAAACAGTTAATTCAGTTTGTGTGTAGTGTAATTTTGATGATTGTGCTGCATAATATTTTGCCTATGTTTTCCTCCTACCGTGCATTATTTTATCTGCATAAGTAAATCTGGCAAATGGTTTTAGCCTGTCTGAAGTGGTCCAGCGGTGAGCCATCGGAGAATATGATGGGCATCCTATATATTTTCCAATTTACTGCAATCACAATTAATTGTGTGATCTGGACTACAACACAGAATAATTACACAAGTTTCATTTTCATAAGAGACTCAATCAGCTTATGGAAACTGTTACCAAGCTATTTACACGAGAAAAAGGTAGCAGGAAAAGCCTGAACTGGAACACTTTTCAGTGTGTTTCACAAGGCAGTGTAACTGGGCAACAATGTCTCTGTCAATGAATAACCTTGGTAGTCATCAATGTTAGCATCTTAAAGGGACAAATAGGCCAATGTTCTAAGTGAGATCTGTAACCAGAACAAATGAGTTCAGATGGAGTATGAACCCAATCTTTCTCTTTCAGATACTGGCTGACCTGCTGTGCATTTCTAGTTTTCTCTGTCTTCAGTTCAAATTTCCAGCCTTTGCAGTTTCCCTTTTCGCCTCTACCCTTCAAGATCTTTGTGCTTTTTGTCATACTTTATAAAATATGATGCACAATATTCCTCTCAGTCAAGCTGAAATTAGTTTCCAGCTTTTGTGAACATATAAACAAAGCAAATGACCAGCCTGCCATCTCCAGTACTGGCTTCTTGTTGTGATTCTTTGTGGCCCATTAAAGCTCGTCCCTACCTAGAATTCTCCATTCAAATTTTTATTTTTCAAATATTTATCCACTTCCTCCTTAAAAGCTATTATGGATTCTGCTACCGCTAATGTTTCTGGTAGGGCATTCCATGCCCCAATAACCCTCTGTGTAAAAAGAAAATTCTACTAACTTCTCCCTTCATTCAATTAGTGTTGATATGGATCTAGACTTTCTTCTGAATGAGTTACACTGCTGTTGCACCTTTAAAAAAAAAGGGTTGCACCCACCTGTGGCCTCTAGAGAAAGATATACATGAATTTCCTGGGTCTGTTCATTTGCATTCCCATTGATGCAGACATTGATGTTAGATCGGTGTAAAACCAATGTAATCAGCTGAACTATCTGGAAATTTCTGTGCAGCCTTTAAAAACACAGTTCAGCCTGCATTCTTTAGCAGCAGACTGGGGGACAAGCAGATAAAAGAGCAACAGAATTTGGCTCTTGCACCTCACTCTCTAATAACTACACTGCATGGCTTATTAATATTTTTATTAATCTTATACGGAATTATGACAAGTCAAGCACCATCTGTGCCCAGAGAGCAAAAGCGCATGGAAACAAGTCAGAGAAGAAGAACACACAACTTCACTCATTCAGATCTCTAACCCCTCCTGCAGGGCATTGAAGGCAGGACGAGCAAATGCCTGGATGCCACCAAGTCACCCAGAATTATCACTCGTGCCACCTTGGGGGAGATGGCACTGGCACTGACTGTCAGCTCCCTCAACCCCAGGAATGCAGAACAGTGGGATACAAGGTAGCACCCTCAGTACCAGCACACTCTTCACCCTCTTAAAGCAACACTTGTTCAACCAATCCTTCACAATACTTTCTGGTTAAGGGACCTCCAACTCAGGCATCTTGCACTATGGCTAACCAGCTCCCCCCAAAGCATTTACTTACAAGCACAACCCTAAAACCCCTTCCTCAACTTTAACAGCCTCATAGCCCCACATCTCTTACTTCACCTCTCCCATGTCACTTGGCATATTCTAAACTGCTAGCCTTATTCTCATTCATTCTATCTTCTTGCAGAACAATTGGCACACAATGCCAGCTAAAGACTGTGGGGGCATCCCCTCACCCCAGGTTACTGACTGAGCATCTATACTGTTGCCCCGGCATCCTTGTGAAGCAGCACACAGACACAACCTTCCACTCCCTTCTCTGTCTCCTTAATCCCAAGGGGGATGATGTTCATCCATTCTTAACTTCTACCCTCCTTTCCTGCAGGTCTTCCACAGCAACAGGCAGCACAGGAGTAGGATGATGATGATGGTGGTGAAGAGAATGGTGAGGACCTAACCATCCAGGAGTCACAGCTGCATGGGACTGAAATGTCTCACAACAGCAGCACATGCCAGGCCTCCAGCCGTCCCCTCATAACACCATACCTGTGGGGGTGACACCAAGTTGCCAAGGAGCAAGCTGGCATGAGAGCCACATTACTCCTATGAGCCTCTCTAGAGCATAAGAAACCAATTACCTCCCATGATCCTGGCCCTCAGGTGGCACCTAAAGGAAGCATGAGAATAGGTGCCCAAAGAGGAGTCTGAAAATCTGGCAATGATCTGGCCCTATGAGAAGCAGTAAGAAGCAAATGCGGGGGTGGGGGGGGGTGGTCATTTTAACCTAATCCATCCAGCAAGAAACTGATGCGATCAGATCAGCCACCCATTTTACTCGCCCTTCTCAGGTAAGTCCTGGAGAGGGGGAGAGAGGACAACCAGAGAGGGGCCAATCATGGTCAGCAGCGGCCCTCGGGAGTGACGTGGAGCCATTAACCTTCAAAAAAATGGACCTACCTTTTGGGTGATGGCTACATGCAGGCCTGAGTCGTTATTTTTTTTTGTACTTGATGTCCATATTTATAAATCTAGAATCCCATACACCTTTTTTTCCTACATTACAACAGTGACTGCACTTCATAAGTACCTTATTAGCTGTAAAGTGCTTTGGGACATTCTGAGGTTGTGAAAGGCGCTATAGAAATGCATGTTCTTTCTTCAATAGAAAGTAAAATCGAGCGGGATGTAAAACGGGCAGCCGATCTGATCACGTTAGTTTCCCACTGGGCAGGTTAGATTAAAATTACCCCCTAGGCATCTGTAGGCAGAATGGTTAAAGAGAATTGGTTTTCTACCTGCAGAAACTTTAATTCAAAGATCTCCAGCCTCTTTGTGCTTTAGGGACTCCTCACTTCCAGCTTGAACAGCTGATTCTGACAGCTGCTGCGCCTCACTGAACTGTGTCTAACTTACCTGGGGTACAGCTACACTACAACTTAAGGAAACACAGAGGTGCTTCGCCACCGACTCTCACTTTGACATATTCAAATAAGGCCAGTGGCAATTCAGGTCGGGGGTGGAGGGTACACGGATCGTGAGCGAGCTGCAGAAGGGTGAGGAAACTTGGTCAAAGCCGTCTAAACGCAGAAGTCAAGCAGAAACGGCTTCCACCTGACTTTTCTTGTATAAAAAATTTCCTATGCCATTCAAGCATAGTAAGTGCGTTGGAAACGGCAAGGAAATTCACCCCCTTGGTCTCTAGTTACCAACTCACCCTGCAATGGAAATAGTTGTTCTCTATTTCTCATATCAAAAGCCCTCACAATGTTGAACACCTGTGTCAAGTCTCCATTTAACCTTTGCTCTAATGCAAAAAGTCTCAATTTATCTAGTCTCACCTCAATTCTAAAGCCTCTCAGCCTTGGTATCATCTCAACAATTATCTTCTATTAACCTTCCAGGGCCTTGACGTCCTTCCTAAAGTAAGGTGCCCAAAACAGGGCACGACGGGGTAGAAAGTCGGCTGAGACTGTTTTGAGGCCAGAATCACTGCTGCTTGTCATGCCTCCACAAGCAGCTTGCCCATTTCAGCAGATGAATTTTGGGCCACTTGTCTCACTGGCAGCGGCCCTCAGGTAAGTTCCAGAGAGGAGGGAAAGAGAACAACGGGAAGGAAGCCGATTTCGGGTCAGCAGTGTCCCTTGGGAGTGCTGTAGAGCCAGGAGGAGCACACCTTCACCAACTGACTCCACATTAACCTTAAAAAAAATGTACTTACCTGCATGCCCAGAAAACCTGAGCGAGCAGGCCCCCAGTATTATCTCTCTGATTTTGTATTTGATGTTCATATTTAGAAACCTAGGATCCCATATTTTTTTTACAGCTTTATAAACATGTCCTCCCACTTTTAAATATTTGTGTATCTGGATCTGTAAGTCTCCCTGCTCTTATACTTCTACAATTTCATTATCTATTTCTTCTTTTTATTCTTCCTCCCAAAATATATCACCTCACATTTCTCCACATGAAATTTCATCCAACATCTTTCTATCCAATCTACTAATTTGTCTGTGTCATCCTGATGGCACATACAGTCCTCATCACAGTTAACCATGATCCCTATATTTTTGTGAAAAATGTTGATATTGTGCCCCTTATACTGAAGTCCAGATCATTTATATATATTGAGAAAAGCATTGGTCCCAACAGCACTGTTTACATCCCTCCAGTCCGAAGACATCCATTAATCACTACTTTATATCTCCCATCCTTTAGCCAATTTCCTATCCATTCTGCCCCATTCTCTTTAATACAAAGGCCTGGAATTTCCTCGGCGCTGCTCCCATTAGGGTGAAGCACCTATTTTGCACCTTATCAAATAACTTTTGAAAATCTATCTACACATCATGCACTGCATTTCCATTATCAGTACACTCCATTATTTTCTCAAAGAACACTATTAAAATTGTCAGACATGACTTAGCTTTTATAAGTCTATGTTGGCTATCCTTAATTACCCATGTCTTTGTAGGTGAGTATTAATTTTATCCCATTTATGACCTCCAGAAGCTCACCCATCACTGAAGTTAGATTGATTGGTCTATAGTTACTCAGTTTATCCCTTTTTCACATTTTGAACATTGGCAAATCTCCAGTCCTCTGGCACAACTTCCACATCTCATTGTACCTCACTATCTACATAAGAGGTGTATTTCGTTTTCTTTGGGGAGATAATTTCCTGTGGTTGATGTTTAAGTTACAACTAATGTTAAATAAAAAGCTAATTTAGTCAATTTCAAAATAGACTCTATTGCCTGAGCAGTGAGGTCATCAGACGTTTAAAATAGAATATAAGAACGCATTGAAGAGGAAAAAAGCCACTCAGTCCATTGAAACTACAACTTCCAGTGAATTTTGCACTGCCATTGACTCCCTAATCTACTAAATCACCTGAGGGAACAGTTTAACAGCAGGAAAAGCCTCCAAGAAAATTCTAAACTATCATGCCATCTTATCCCTTTTCCCATCTCTTTTCCCATCGTGTCAATCACAGATAAGGCCATCTCTCATCACTTCTCTGTATCCCTCTCCATTCACATCCCCCTTCCCTCTCCCAACCCCACTTCCTTCTGTGTCCGTCCCTGGAAAAAAAACTCTCCCCCTAGTCATTTACAACGACACTTTCAAGTTCCAACTGTCTAGCCGTTGGCCCTCCATTCGCCACAACATTTCTATAGCTGCTCTATCATACACTCACTTCCACCTTTGATGCCCTTGTCCCCATTTAAACCATTATTCTCTCTCACCCTGGTCATTTCTCCTGGTACAGCCCCATCTCCACTCCCTTAATTCCAAGGGATGCAGACTTGAATGTTTATGGTGGACAACTGGTTTAGTCATTCATCGCCAGATCTAGCTGGATCACACAAGCGCTATCGGTCCCACTTTCCTCTGCCAAAACTATCCACTATTCCAGGATTATGTTAGAATGCAAAGATAACCCCTGGCTTCTCTTCTCCACTACAAACCGTCTTCTTAAGCCCCCCTCCCCTGCCCCCTCATCTCCAACAACAAAAGTGAGGAGCTCATGGGCATCTTTGTCACTAAGATTGAGACCATCCGTTCAGTTGCCTCTGCCGCTTCCCTCCCTTCCTCCTAGCCCACCAAGCCAAACTTCCCCAAGTTTCCCCCCTGCCCTAGCCCTGAACTCGCATCTTTCTCTAGTTTCTCTCCTATCTCTCCTGCTGCCATCTCCGAATCCATGAGATCCACCTCCTGCTCCCTCAACCCTATTCCTACCAAACTGCTGAACACCCAACTTCCTTTCCTGACCCCCATTTAGCTGATATTGTTAACAGTTCCCTTGCCTCAGGTACTGTCCCCTTCTCCTTCAAATCTGCTCTCATCACCCCCTTCCTCAAAAAAACCATCCTTGACCCCTCTGTCCTTGCAAACTACCGTCCCATCTCCAACCTCACTTTCCGCTCTAAAGTCCTTGAACATGTTGTCGCCTCCCAAATCCGTGCCCATCTTACCTGCAACTCCATGTTTGAACCCCTCCAATCAAGTTTCCACCACTGTCACATCTCTTATCAAAGTCACAAATGACATCCCATGTGACTGTGACCATGATAAACGATCCCTCCTCATCCTTCTCAACCTGTCTGTAGCCTTTGACACGGTTGACCACATCACCCTCCTCCAAAGCCTCTCCTCCGTTGTCCAGCTGGGTGCGACTGCCCTCGTCTGATTCCATTCTTATCTATCCAGTCGTAGCCAGAGCATCACCTGCAATGGCTTCTCTTCCCGCTCCTGCACCATTACCTCTGGAGTCCCCCAGGATTTATCCTTGGCCCCCTCCTATTTCTTATCCCTCGGCGACATCATCCGAAAATACGTCAGGTTCCATATGTACACTGATGACACCCAGCTCTACCTCACCACCACCTTTCTCAACCCCTCCATTGCCTCTGATTGGTCACGCTGCTTGTCCGACATCCAGTATTGGACGAGCAGAAATTTCCTCCAATTAAATATTGGGAAGAGCGAAGCCATTGTCTTCGGTCCCCGTCACAAATTCCATTCCCTAGCCACCGACTCCATCCCTCTCCCTGTCCACTATCTGAGGCTGAACCAGATTGTTTGCAACCTTGGCATCCTATTTGACCCTGAGATGAGCTTTCGACCACATATCCGCTCCATCACCAAGATCGCCTACTTCCACCTGCGTAACATCGACGATCTCCGCTTCTGCCTCATCTCATCTGCCACTGAAACCTTCCTCCATACCTTTGTTACCTCTAGACTTGACTATTCCAATGTTCTCCTGGCAGGCCTTCCACCTTGTACCCTCTGTAAACTTGAACTCGTCCACAACTTTGTTGCCTGTATGCTAACTCGCACCAAGTCCCGTTCAAGTATCACCCTTGTGCTCACTGGTCTACATTGGCTCCCGGTTCGGTAATGCCTTGATTTTAAAATTCTCAACCTTGTTTTCAAATCTGGTGTCTAGAGAGACTTGGGTGTCCTGGTACAAGAAACAAAAAAGTTAGCATGCAGGTACAGCAAGCAATTAGGAAGGTAAATGGCATGTTGGCCTCTATTGCAAGGGGGTTGGAGTATAACAGTAAGGAAGTCTTACTACAATTGTACAGGGCTTTGGTGAGACCTCATCTGGAGTATTGTGTACAGTTTTGGTCTCCTTATCTAAGAGGTGGTGCAACGAAGGTTCAGTAGATTAATTCTTGGGATGAGAGGGTTGCCCTATGAGGAGAGATTGAGTAGAATGGGCCTGTACCTTTTTTTTATTCTTTCATGGGATGTGGGCGTCACTGGCAAGGCCAGCATTTATTGCCCATCCCTAATTACCCTTGAGAAGGTGGTGGTGAGCCGCCTTCTTGAACTGCTGCAGTCCATGTGGTGAAGGTTCTCCCACAGTGCTGTTAGGAAGGGAGTTCCAGGATTTTGACCCAGTGCGATAAAGGAACGGCGATAAATTTTCAAGTCGGGATGGTGTGTGACTTGGAGGGGAATGTGCAGGTGGTGTTGTTCCCATGTGCTTGTTGCCCTTGTCTTTCCAGGTGGTAGAGGTCGCGGGTTTGGGAGGTGCTGTCGAAGAAGCCTTGACAAGTTGCTGCAGTACATCCTGTAGATGGCACATACTGCAGCCACAGTGCGCCGGTGGTGAAGGAAGTGAATGTTTAGGGTGGTGAATGGGGTGCCAATCAAGCGGGCTGCTTTGTCCTGGATGGTGTCGAGCTTCTTGATTGTGTTGGAGCTGCACTCATCCAGGCAAGTGGAGAGTATTCCATCACACTCCTGACTTGTGCCTTGTAGATGGTGGAAAGGCTTTGGGGAGTCAGGAGGTGAGCCACTTGCTGCAGAATACCCAGCCTCTGACCTGCTTTTGTAGCCACAGTACTTATGTGGCTGGTCCAGTTAAATTTGTGGTCAATGGTGACCCCCAGGATGTTGATGGTTGGGATTCGGTGATGGTAATGCCGTTGAATGTCAAGGGGAGGTGGTTAGACTCTCTCTTTTTGGAGATGGTCATTGCCTGGCACTTGTCTGGCACGAATGTTACTTGCCACTTATCAGCCCAACCCTGGATGTTGTCCAGGTCTTGCTGCATGGACCACTCTAAAGTAAAAATACTCAATGGGAGGAGGCCCAATTTCAGCGGGATGAGAACAGATCTGGCCCGGGTAAATTTGAATCAAAGATTGGCAGGCAAAACTGTAATTGACAGTGGGCGGCCATTAAGGAGGAGGTGGTTCGGGTACAGTCTAGGTACATTCCCACGATGGAGAAAGGTAGGGCAACTAAAGCCAGAGCTCCCTGGATGACAAAAGAGATAGAAAGTAAGATGAAGCAGAAAAAAGGGGCGTATGACAGATGTCAGGTTGATAATACATGTGAGAACCAGGCTGAATATAGAAATTTCAGCGGGGAAGTGAAAATGGAAATAAAAGGGGCAAAGAGAGAGTATGAGAATAAATTGGCAGCCAAAATAAAAGGGAATCCAAAACTCTTCTGTAGACATGTAAACAATAAATGGGTAGTTAGCGAAGGGGTGGGGCCAATTGGGGACCAAAAAGGAGACCTGCTCATGGAGGCAAAGAGCATGGCCGAGGTACTAAATAAGTACTTTGCATCTGTCTTTACCAAAGAAGAAGATGCTGCCAGAGTCTTAGTAAAGGAAGATTTAGTTGAGATACTGGATGGGCTAAAAATTAATAAAGAGGAGGTACTGTAAAGGCTAGCAGTACTTAAAGTAGATAAGTCACCCAGTCCGGATGGGACACATCCTAGATTGGTAAGGGAAGTAAGGGCGGAAATGGCAGAAGTACTGGCCATAATCTTCCAAATATCCTTAGATACGGGGTGGTGCCAGAGGACTGGAGAGTTGTGAATTTTACAGCCTTGTTCCAAAAAGGATGTAAGGATAAACCTGGCAACTACAGGCCAGTCAGTTTAACTTAGGTGGTGGGGAAACTTTTAGAAACTTTTAGAAACGATAATCTGGGACAGAATTAGAAGTCACTTGGACAAGTGTGGATTGATTAGGGATGGATTTGTTAAAGGCAAATCGTGTTTAAGTAACTTGATAGAGTTTTTTGATGAGGTAACAGAGAGGGTAGATGAGGGCAATGCAGTTGATGTGGTGTATATGGACTTTCAAAAGGCATTTGATATAGTGCCACATAATAGGCTTGTCATCAACATTGAAGCCCATGGAATAAAAGGGGCAGTAGCAGCATGGATACAGAATTGGCTAAGGGACAGGAAACAGAGACTCGTGGTGAACGGTTGTTTTACGGACTGGAGGGAGGTGTACAGTGGTGTTCCTCAGGGGTCGGTACTAGGACCACTGCTTTTCTTGATATATATTAATGATTTGGGTGTACAGGGCACAATTTCAATATTTGCAGAAGACACAAAACTTGGAAGGGTAGTAAACAGTGAGGAGGATAGTAATAGACTTCAAGAGGATTATAGACAGGCTGGTGGCATGGGCGGACACATGGCAGATGAAATTTAATGCAGAAAAATGCAAGGTGATACATTTCAGTAGGAATTACAAGGAGACGCAATATAAATTAAAGGGCATAATACTAATAGGGATACAGGAACAGAGAGATCTGGGAGTATATGTACACAAATCGTTGAGAAGGTGACCGGGCAGGTTGAGAAAGTGGTTAAAAAAGCATACGGGATCCTGGGCTTTATAAATAGAGGCATAGAGTACAAAAGCAAGGAAGTCACGATGAACTTTATAAAACACTGGTTCGGCCACAACTGGAGTATTGTGTCCAGTTCTGGGCATCGCACTTCAGGAAAGATGTGAAGGCCTTAGAGAGGGTGCAGAGGAGATTTACTAGAATGATTCCAGAGATGAGGGACTTTAGTTATGTGGATAGACTGGAGAAACTGGGGTTGTTCTCCTTGGAACAGAGAAGGTTGAGAGGAGATTTGATAGAGGTATTTAAAATCATGAAGGGTGTAGACAGAGTAGATAGAGAGAAACTGTTCCCATTGGCGGAAGGGTCAAGAACCAGAGGACATAGATTTAAGGTGATTGGCAAAAGAACCAAAGGTGACATGAGGAAAAACTTTTTTACACAGTGAGTGGTTAGGATCTGGAATGCACTGCCCGAGGGGGTGGTGGAGGCAGATTCAATCATGGCTTTCAAAAGGGAACTGGATAGGAATTTGAAAGGAAAAAATTTGCAGGGCTACAGGGATAGAGCGGGGGAGTGGGACTAGCTGGATTGCTCTTGCATAGAGCTGGCACGGACTCGATGGGCTGAATAGCCTCCTTCCTTGCTGTAACCTTTCTATGATTCTAGTCAACCTCTAGTTGCATTCTGCAGATGACATTCGTGCACTCCCAGTAGGACTGGAGCCGTAATGATCAATACGGTATTTAATCAGCCGAATCTAACCTTATCCTTATAACCTTCAATGTGTTTCATTACCAAATATCTGGCCAGCTCTTTCTTAAAGAAGTTAACTGACATCCTGAGCCACTTTGGTAGGAAAATCATTGTCAGAAGTCACAGACAATATATGTTTTTTTCATTGTGCTTATCAAGTTGAAAAATGTTAAGATTGGAATTTAAAACATTTTTCCAGTTCAGTAACCCAAGGTCAGATTTTTCAATAAAGGTGCACTTTACTTCCAGAAGATTAAAAATGGTTGTAAAGCTCACTTGAAGTGAAGTGTACTATTTCCACCTGATTTCCCATGCTCAGCTCATTATGATAATTATGCATAGCTCTAGTTGTAGGTTTGGACATGTGCAGGGAGCGCACTAATGCTGCTGGAGAAAAATTGTGTGCAGATGGAATTTACGGGGATGAGGACAGTTAAATTTAAGTATCAAAAAAAGCAGACAAAAATACTTGATGCCTTATGGAAGGATGAAAAGGCATCGCAATCCTTTGGCAATCTTTGCCAAGGATGAAGGAGGAGAAGGCTCAGAGAGTCAAAAATGATATGAAATGTCGGGGCCCAAATCTGCAGGAAAGTGACAGAGCAGCCCAAGACTTGCTCCCTTGTTTGATGGCAGCTGAAGTGGAGTTGGTTATACATAAGTAGTTATGAGAAGGGTAGCCAGTCTAAAGCAACATCTATATAGATCAACAGTGCAGCACACCTGTAAAGAGGTAGAGACAGGTTTGAGGCCACAGTTGATCAGTACTGTTACTGACTGTGTGAATCCTATACTACATATTAGCTGCATCTGGTTGTATGTTGATCTGTGAAAACAGTTCCTTGTAATAAGTGTCAAGTGTAACAATGTTGGCAGATATGTTTGATGGCATCTTGGCGGGTGTGGCCAGTCAGGCTATGTTGGTTGTTGCTCACTCTGGCATGGCTTCTTTCTTGACTTTAAAGCATGATATACAGCGGTTGGGGTGCTTCTGAAGACCCATTCAGCATGGTTATTTACATATCATTGTCATAGCTTCCTTTGGGAATTGAAGCCTCCATATGCAATAAATCTCTACCAAAGCAAGGTATGTGCAACTGTACTTGTAGACACTGGTATGGAGGTACAAGTGATTTGGCTCACAGCAGCTCTGGTGCTGCCAGACCTGCCTAGCATCCCCTTCCTCCTACAAAAATCTCAGCTACAGCTAGATTCTCATTGAAAAACCCATTGGTGGCACTAATGGTTTAGTATGTGAAGAAACAGCAGAAAAATTACCACAAAGGATCTGAAAATCTATATGGTAGCAGACATAAATGGCCTGGTAACTTCTTTCTATGCTCTTTAATGTAGATAAATGTCCCAAGGCAATTCACAGAGGTGTAATTAGACAATAAAGTACACTGAGACAAAGAAGGAGATATTAGGAGCAGCAGCCAAAAGCTTGGTCAAATTGGTATGTTTTAAGGAAGGCTTTAAAGGAGGAGAGAGTGTTGGAGAAGCAGGCAGGTTTAGGGAGGGAATTCCATAGCATGAGGCCTAGATGGCTGAAGGCACAGCCCCAATGGTAGGGTGAAGGCAGGGGTGGGGGGGTGGAGGGGGGTACACAAAAGACCAGAGTCAGAGTAAGGGAGTGTACAGGGGACAGGGTATAGGACTGAAGGAGGTTACAGAGATAGGGAGGGGCAAGACCATAAAGGGATTTAAACACAAATGGACTTCTATACATGGCTGATCCCCTGGATATTTATCAATACTGGATGTGAAGATTACAAAGCATCCTGCACACATGAATGTCAAGCAGTAGCATACAGGATGAAATTATATAGAATCATAGAAGTTTACAACATGGAAATAGGCCCTTCGGCCCAACATGTCCATGTCACCCAGTTTATACCACTAAGCTAGTCCCAATTGCCTGCACTTGGCCCATATCCCTCTATACCCATCTTACCCATGTAACTGTCCAAATGCTTTTTAAAAGACAAAATTGTACCTGCCTCTACTACTGCCTCTGGCAGCTCGTTCCAGACACTCACCACCCTTTGAGTGAAAAAATTGCCCCTCTGGACCCTTTTGTATCTCTCCCCTCTCACCTTAAATCTATGCCCCCTCGTTATAGACTCCCCTACCTTTGGGAAAAGATTTTGACTATCTACCTTATCTATGCCCCTCATTATATCATCTGCCTTCATTTGATATTACAGTGAAGCTCCCATCTATTTCAAAATGGAGCTTCCTGTCCTCAATTTGTTGGTCAGCAGAAATGTGCACAATGTTCGAAGTGGGCATTGCTGATCTCCACCCAATTTGCCAATCCGGTTTGCCCATTGTATTCCTGTGTATCAGAAGAAACTAATCAGAAATTTGAGTGTCTACACCAAGCACTCCCAGGCTATATGTAGTTGGAGGGTAAAGCTGCCATTATGCTTCTCCTACATATATGCTTTCAATCCAATTCAGAAGAATAACTCCTACTGCAACAATGTGTATTTTTCTACTTCCCACACTAATCATCTCTGTAACTCTTGGAGGGAAATTGGTTAAGGAGAAGCTAAACTTTTCCAATAGACATTCTCAGTGTGCAAGGCCTCCCACTGAGAGCATGAAATCAGAAAATTACCATTCTGTGCTGAGAGTGCAGGGCAACGCTGCATTGATAGGCCCCAATATTTACAGGGAGGCGGGGTGGGGGGTGGGGAGGTTTAATGGCCAGGAAACTCAGAAGTATGCACTTCCTGGAGGTGCTGCCGAATTTAACAGCAGGATCTGATTACCATTTTATGAATCTGTTTCCTGGCAGCAGCCAGCCAGAATGAGAGGCTGGCTGGATGTTAGGTGGGCAGGTCTGCGGCACCAGGCTGCAGCCGGGGAACGGAGAGGAGGGAGGGAGTGAGAGATCGTGGGTCAGAAATTGGGGGGACCCTGGAGAGGTTGTGTGTGGGACAATGTGGCGGGGGGGGGGGGTCCCTGCAGAGATCGTGGGTTGGACATCGGGGGTGGGGGGGGGGGAGGGGCAGGAAAGATTGGTCAGGGGTCGGAGAGTTTGCGGGGCAGTCGGATCATGTGGGTCCGATCGCGGGGGGAAAGCAGGTTTGCTTGATGGGCCGGGGGAAGCACTCCTGCTTCTCCTGGCTCACAAACAGTGCTGGAAAAGCATTTACCTGTTCCATCCAGCCGTTCTTGCCTCCCTTCAGCTGTCAGTTTTCCCGAGGCCTGTGAAACCCAGCCAGAAACACAGATAAGATCTTAGGCATGCAGCCTCCAGAGAGCAGGTTAGTTACCCATCCCTCAACCCTCTCCATTAAAACAGGAAGTGGGCGCGTTGCAGGCAGTTTGGGGTCGGGTTTCTCATTTTTTTTTACTTTTTTAACCTGAAGCCTGTGCATCACTCAGGTTTGAGCAACAACGCAAGATGTGGCCCTTTTACCAGCTGCCTTCTCTATCCAAACTATTTTTTTTATTCGTTTATGGGATGTGAACATCGCTGGCAAGGTCAGCATTTATTGCCCATCCCTAATTGCCATTGAGAAGGTGGTGGTGAGCTGCCTTCTTGAACCGCTGCAGTCCGTGTGGTGAAGGTTCTCCCAAAGTGCTGTTAGGTAGGGAGTTCCAGGATTTTGACCTAGCAACGATGAAGGAACGGCGATATATTTCCAAGTCGGGATGCTATGTGACTTGGAGGGGAACATACATTCTCTTGTTTTGGAGACTTGGAAGTAGGGGTGGTTCCTGTGCATCTCTGTGATTCTAGTTTTGTATTTATTTCCAAGGCTTGCCATCAGGACACCCAAATCCCTCTGAACACCAACATTTATTTCTTAGTCTCTCACCTTTAAAAAAATATTCTCCTTTTCTATTCTTCCTACCAAAGTGGATAATTTCACATTTCCCCACATTATACTCCATCTGCCATCTTCTTGCCCACTCACTTAACCTGTCTATATCCCTTTGCAACCATCTTTGCGTCCTCCTCACAGCTTACTTTCCCACCTAGCTTTGTATTGTCAGCAAACTTGGATACATTATACTTGGTCCCCTCATCTAGGTCATTGATATATATTGTAAACAGCTGAGACCCAAGCACTTGTGGCACCCCATTAGTTACAACCTGCCAACCCAAAAATGACCCGTTTATCCCTACTCTTTGTTTTCTGTCCTTTAACCAATCCTCAATCCATGCTAATATATTACCCCCAATCCCATGAGCCCTAATCTTGTGTAACAACTTCTTGTGTGGCACCTTATCGAATGCCTTTTGAAAATCAAAATATACTACATCCACTGGTTCCCACTTATCTAACCTGCTAGTAAAACCCTCAAAAAACTCTAATAGTTATATAAATGCAAGTCTTTCATTTTTTCCTTGATAGTGCCTGCACTGCTGACTTTGGATCCTCACCTTGGTTTTCATTAAAAGAAATATAAGTTAGACCTAGTTACATTCAACTTGTCTGTTATGTTTTTTTTCCATCAGTGAAGATTGCTAATTTTATTCTGTTTTTCACATAGTTTAACCGTGAAAATAATGAATCTGCTAGTGTTCAAAGAATGACTCTTTATCTAACATTCGGAATCAATCATCTTCAGCTCTACATTTTTTAAATGTTCTTTTCCCGAGGCAAGATCCAAAAATGCATCTAGAATCATTTTTGTAATTACCAATTCCAGTCAAAATAATGATCATTTTTGGCTGCCTAACTTATTCTGAAAGCTGTTCCTTAACATTTTAGCCTTAGTATGACAATGTTCCTCTTGTAGTTGTCTTTGATCATTGATAATGAATAACAATGAGGCTGTCACAATCTCCTTATAATGAATTATGTAACAACGTGACGTATTTCAGACAATAAAAAAGTTATGAAAAAACATCAAAAAGTAAGTAAATTTTTGTCACCAACTCCAGTTCACTTTCAGAATACCAATGCTTCAAAAAGGAAATAATCGTCCTTCAAAAATAATTCACAGTGAGAAGGTAGTTGTAGAGTATATAAAAATGATATTAATGGAGTCAGCAGAGGTGTAGCACAGAGCAGAGCAAGAGATACTGTAGAAAAAAGCAACTCAGCTTCATTGGTCCAAACAGCAGCACGGGTGCATTTCCAAGTCTTGGTGGAATATGGTGGAGGATGAAAAAAAGGAATAAAAGAGAGTAAAGGAGGTCAATGGCCTTTGAAGGAGGGTTACCAGAATCCACCACAACTCCAGGCAGTGTGTAGCACTGGTGACAGAGCTACCTGCATCTCACCAAGCAACAATGGAAGTCATTTTTACTTTTATCCTCGGGTGCAAAGGGGGTGATAGTAAATCGGCAGCCCATCTTATACCTCGTCCCATTTTCTTTTCCATCGAAGTCAAAATTGGACGAGATGTAAAATGAGCTATCGATTCACCAATATTTTCTGTTAAAATTAACCCCAATGTGTGGGAAGGCTACATCTCACCAAAAGAGCCATAGGTCAATTGTGCCATCTCCTGAAACCAGAACTGCAAGCAAGAAGTAACATGGTAACATTTTCAGGCTGGAGCAGTCTTTCGGTCCGTTTAGCCCACCTATCCATGGCATTCTCTCGTGCATTTCTAATAACCCTGAATCCTATTTGTTGACAAAAACCTGTGTAATTCCTTCTTGAAACCCATTAAGGTTTCTTGATGCACCACACGTAAAAGGATGAAATCTATTCCATATAGTTGCCATACTTTTAGTAAAAAAAAGTTCCTCCTGCATTTCCTATTTCTTTTGTTGTCCTTAGCTTGTAAATATGATCCATTGTGCTTAAATTTTGTACATAGTAGAGAAGCTTACTTGGATCCAATTTTGAACACTTCTATCAGATCCCCTCTCAGTCTTCTCTTTTCAAGTGAGAAAAGACACAGGGTAGTCAATCTCTTACGTCATTCCCTTAAGTTCTGGAATCAATCTTGCAACCCATTTCTGTACCCCCTCCAATAACTGCATACTTTTTTTGAAATAGGGAGACAAGAATTGCATTCAATACTCCAGATGTGGTCTCACTAGGGTCAATACAACTGTACAGGGTGCTGGTGAGACCACACCTGGAGTACTGCATACAGTTCTGATGCCCTTATTTAATGAAGGACATACTTGCATTGAAGGCAGTTCAGAGAAGGTTCACTAGGTCAATTCCGGGTATGGAAGGATTGTTTTATGAGCAAAGATTGAACAGGTTGGGTCTATACTCATTGGAGTTTAGAAGAAAGAGAGATCTTATTGAAACATTTGAAACATACAAGATTCTGAGGGGACTCGATAGGGCAGATGCTGAGAGGATGTTACCCCTCAGGGGGGAATCTAAAACTAGGGGGCATAGTCTCAGAATAAGGAGTCGCCTGTTTAAGACGGAAATGAGGAGGAATTTCTTCTCCCAGAGGGTCATGAATCTTTGGAATTCTTTACCCCAAAAAGCTGTGGAGGCTGAGTCATTGAATACATTCAAGGCTGAGTTAGACAAATTTTTGATCAGCAAGGGAGTCAAAGGATATGGGGAAAAGGCTGGAAAGTGGAGTTGAGGTAAAAATCAGATCAGCCATGATCTCATTGAATGGCGGAGCAGGCTCGAGGGGCCAAATGGCCTACTCCTGCTCCTATCTCTTATGGTCTTATGGTCTTAATACAGTTTGAAATCACCTCTCTGGATTTATATGTTATAATCCTTGCTACGCATCCTAACATTCTGTTTCCTTTTTTAACAGTGTGGGAACATTGTACTGATGGTTTTAGTGACCTGTCAATCATCATTGTAATATAATCACCCTGCTGCCAGAAGTGATAAAAATGACTCAAACTTCCAGCTCCTTGATGAGGATCACCACTGAAATACCCAGGCGATTGGTCTCACCATGCTGGTGAATACATTAAAATGAACATGCATGCAGCAGTAAGAGGAGCTGACAGACTGTCCATGGGCAAAAATGTATGCATGGTTTCTGGAAAATGTCCCATATCTTAAAGGGATCATGAATTCCCCATTTATCCTAGGATGCAGATAATTTTAACACCGACAAAACTTAAACTGAGTTTCAGTGTGCAGGTTATTGGTGAGGAGGTGGCTCTTGATGGAACTATTGATGACTCATTCCATCACTGTGCTGATGATCAGGAGCAATAATTGGGTTAGATTTGTCCTGTTTTTTGTACATAGGACATACCTGGGCAATTTTCTACCTTGATGTTGAATAAATGCTATATCATAACTGAATTGTAACAATTTGGCAAAGGGGTAGCTAGTTCTGATGAACAGGTATTCATCACTACAGCCAGGATGTTGTCGGAGCCCGTACTCTTTGCTGTGCCCTATCAGATATGGGTTATCCATTCAAAACATGGCTCATGACATGTCAATGTTATTCAACCCTCAAAGCCCCCAGCATACAAAGAAAAATGTTCAAGAAGCAGAACATTACTGAGCAGACATTGGCATGATCAAACAATGGTTCCAATTTGTGGCCTGTACTGAGTTGCTCCAAAATGAGTTGGTAGATTTCTGATGGTGTATTGCATTCTGCATAACATAGCTGTCAAAAGAGGCATATACAGTTGTTATCGCATCATTGAGTGGGACTCAGTTCCTTGACATCATTAGTGGTAGCATTCCTAAGCAATATAGACACTCCGTTCATCACATACATATTTGATGTCTCACTGCTGATGCCACTAATGCTGCAAGTTGCTCACTGGTAGTCTGCAGAGCAGAGAACCCTTGCTTCTTCACGGTGTCCATCTGGAAGCTAAATTCCACAACCGTAATGAAGCAAGAACCCAGCATAGTCTCTGAGGAAGCAAGTAACTAGTGCGTCTCTTCATGCTCAAAGTTTCTACCATTTCACAGTTGGTTTCATAAGGCCAGAATCATTACTCAACTCAACAGAGTCTATGGCAGTGTTATGCCCTTGTTAGGCAGCACCCAGCCCTTCACTTTTGTTCCTTCCACACCCACATGAAGACATTCACCTTATGATTCTTCCTCTAGATCTGTAATACCCTTCAGAATGCTTGTCTCTGAGCTGGTTCTTGCTTCATTTGGTGATGATGTTGAGTGTAGATGAGAAATAAGAGGGGGCCAAGGATAGATCCTTGGGTACTCCAGATGTAACGATGTGGGAGCAGGAAGAGGAACCTTTGCAGGAGATTCTCTGAATACACAAATCATTAAAAGTAGCGACACAGGTTAATAAGGTCATAAAAAAAGGCAAACCAAGCACTGGGGTTTATTTCTAGAGGGATAGAATTGAAAAGCAGAGAAGTTATGTTAAACTTGTATCGAACCTTAGTTAGGCCACACTTGGAGTACTGTGCACAGTCCTGGTCTCCATATTATAGAAAGGATAAAAAGATGCAAAAAAAATTCACAAAGATGATACCAGAACTGAGAGGATATCCTTACCAGGAAAGGCTGAACAGGCTGGGGCTCTTTTCTCCAAAAAAGAAAAGGCTGAGGGGTGACCTGTTAGAGGTCTTTAAGATAGTGAAAGGGTTTGATAGGGTAAGCATATTGAAAATGTTTCCACTTGTGGAGTCGTCCAAAACTAGAGGTCATAAATATAAAATAGTCGCTAATAAATCCAATAGGGAATTCAGAAGAAACCTCTTTACCCAGAGTGTGGTAAGAATGTGGAACATGCTACCACAAGGAGTAGCTGAGGCAAATAGCATAGATGCATTTAAGAGGAAGCTAGATAAGCACATGAGGGAGAAAGGAATAGAACGGCTATAGGGGTAGATGAAGTAGGGAGGTATGCAGCTCATGTGGAGCATAAACACCAGCATAGACCAGTTGGACCGAATGGCCTGTTCCTGTGCTGTAATTTCAATGTAACTCCATGTGAAGGAGGAACTTAGAAGCCAATTGAATAAATAAGAGCAGGGCTTCGAGATATAAGGAGGATTCAAGAAGAAAGGTGAGTTCTGAAAGGATTGAGGGCATCAAAAGCTTGTGCGACATGAAGGCGTGGAGCGAGGAAGGGGGAATCCAAGGCCAGTGTGGGAGTGGAACAGATTGAAAGCAAAGTGTTGTTGGGGGGGGGGGGCGGAGGGGAAGAGGACCTGAGGCGCGGGTAAATTGGAAAGGAAAATGCTAATCTGGGTACCATACTTTATGCCAAGGCCTTGGAGAGGGTGCAGAGGAGATTTATCAGAATGGTACCAGGAATGTTGGACTTCAGTTATGTGGAGAGACTGGAGAAACTGGGATTGTTCTCCTTAGAGCAGAGAAGATTAAGGGGAGATTTAATAGAGATGCTCAAAATTAGGAGTGGTTTTGATAGAGCAGATAGGAGGTAGGAGGGACGGTAACCAGAGGACACAGATTTAAGATAATTGTTAAAAGAACCGGAGGGGAGATGAGGAAAGTTTTTTTAACGCAGCAAGTTGTAATGATCTGGAATGCACTGCCTGAAAGGGTGGTGGAAGCAGATTTAATATCAACTTTCAAAAGGGAATTGGATATATATTTGCAGGGCAAAAATTTGCAGGTCCAATGGGAAAGAGTAGGAGAATGGGACTAAATGGATTGCTCTTTCAAAGAGCCAGCATAGGTCTGATGGGCTGGGGCGAAATGGCCTCTTTCTGTGATTCTATGATAAATATCAGGAGGGTGGATTTGAACTCTGAGCAAGTTCCCGACGGAAAATTTCTCCAGCGAGTTGATTTCCTGGCACAGGCAGCAGGAGGTCATGTCAATTTTAACCGTCTCATTTAAATACAGTCAACCACTAACCCGTAACGTGTGTTAAGAGGATGCAGAGCAGCTGCTGACAGGCAGATCGAGCGGCCCATTGCTGCCCACTTTCTTCCAGGTAAGTGGCGAAGAAGGGGTGTCGGTCTCACAGGAGGGAAGGGGGGCTTTATCACTCAGGCCTTGGTTAAAACTGTGTCGGGGTTCTATTAACATAATGGGACCTGGATTTGCACAAATGTGTGAGCAACCCCCTGCTCTAGGTGGATGCCTCAACAGTCTGCAAATCCCTAGAGGGTAATATCAGAAATGGTTGGGGTCTGAATGGGTAAGTAACCTACTCTTTTTCAACTGCCCAACCATCGTGTTTCCACCGGGTGGGTACATACGAACATACGAATTAAGAGCAGGAGTAGGCCATTCGGCCCCTCGAGCCTGCTCTGCCATTTGATGAAATCATGGCTGATCTGATCGTGACTTCAACCCTATTTTCCCGTCTACCTACTGTAACCTTTGACTCTCTCGTAAATCAGGAATCTTTCCAACTCAGCCTTAAAAATATTTAATGACCCTGCCTCCACCACTCTCTGGGGAAGGGAGTTCCACAGATTCACAACGCTCTGAGAGAAAAAATTTCTCCTCATCTCCGTCTTAAATGGGAGAACCCCTTTTTTTTAAACTGTGGACCCTAGCTCGACTCTCTCCCGCAAGGGGAAACATCCCCTCAGCATCTACCCTTTCTAGACCCCTCAGGATCTTATATGTTTCAATAAGATCACCTCTCATTCTTCTAAACTCCAGTGTATACAGGCCCGACTTGTCCAACCTTTCCTCATAAGATAACCCTGTCATCCCAGAAATCAGTCGAGTGAACCTTCTCTGAACCGCTTCCAAAGCAATTATGTCCTTTCTTAAATAAGGAGACCAAAACTGCACACAGTATTCTAGATGTGGTCTCAGTAATGCCCAGTTCAACTGTAGCAAAACATCTCTACTTTTATATTCCATTCCCCTTGCAATTAATGACAACATTCCATTTGCCTTCCTAATCACTTGCTGTACCTGCATACTAACTTTTTGTGATTCATGTATGAGGACACCCAGATCCCTCTGTACCTCAGAGTTCTGCAATCTCTCTCCATTTAAATAATATACTGCTTTTCTATTCCTCCTGCCAAAGTGGACAAGTTCACATTTTCCCACATTATACTCCATCTGCCAAATTTTTGCCCACTCACTTAACCTATCTATACCCCTTTGCAGACTCCTTTTGTCCTTTTCACAACTTACTTTCCTACTTACCTTTGTGTCATCAGCAAATTTAGTAACCATACATTTGGTCCCTTCATCCAAGTCATTGATATAGATTGTAAATGTCCTCGCGGGGGTGTTTGCTAGTGCTGTTGGGGAAGGTTTAAACTAGAGTGGCAGGGGGATGGGAACCTGAGCGGGGAGTCAGAAGGGAATAAAGTTGAGAGCAGCAAGAGAGGGGAAGACCAAGGGGAAATCTACAATACAAATAGTACAAACAGTTGTTCAAGAACAAGTGAAAGGGAAAAGCGTAGAGCAGCGGAAAGAAAATGTACTTTAGGCACGACAGATGAAATAAAAACTAGAAGGCGTAAGGCGATTAACCCAGCATCAAAGCTGTGGCAGGGGGTTGGGAACCTGAGCAGGGAAACAGAGGAAAGCGTGTCAGGAAGGGACAGAAGGTATGGAGTAAAAGGTAAAGTGTTAAAAAAGGAAAAAGCAGGAAACATATTTGAAAGTTCTTTATCTGAATGCACGTAGCATTCGTAACAAAATGGGCAAGTTAACGGCACAAATAACTACATATGGGTATGATCTTGTGGCCATTACAGAAACATGGCTGCAGGGTGACAACGACTGGGAATTAAATATGCCAGGGTATTTAACAATCAGGAAGGACAGGCAGGAAGGAAGGGGAGGTGGGGTGGCTATGTTAATAAAGGAAGGAATCACTGTAATACAGAGAAATGATATTGGGATAAAGGATCAGGATAATGAAACAGTTTGGGTCGAGATAAGGAATAATAAGGGGAAAAAAACACTAGTGGGCGTAGTATATAGGCCTCCTAATAGTTGCAACTCTGCTGGAAGAAGTATTAATCAGGAAATAGTCGGGGCATGTAATAAGGGAACAGCTATAATTATGGGGGATTTTAACTATCATAGTAACTGGACAAATCAAATTGGGCAGGGCAGCCTTGAGGAAGAGTTTATTGAGTGTATTAGGGATGGATTTCTTGAGCAGTATGTAACTGATCCTACAAGGGGGCAAGCAACCTTGGACCTGGTCCTGTGTAATGAGCCAGGATTAGTTAATAATGTCCCAGTTAAGGATCCCCTTGGAATGAGTGACCATAACATGGTTACATTCCATAACCAATTAGAGGGTGAGAAGGTTGGTTCTCAAACAAGTGTACTGAGCTTGAATAAAGGAGACTATGATGGTATGAGAGCGGAATTGATTAAAGTGGATCGGGAAAATAGATTAAAGGGTAAGACGGTACATGAACAGTGGTGTTCATTCAAGGAGTTATTTTACAACTTTCAAAAAATATATATTCCACTGAGGAAAAAAGGGTATAAAAGAAATGACAGCCATCCGTGGCTAAGTAAAGAAATTAAGGATAGTATCCGACTAAAAACAAGGACATATAAGGTAGCCAAACTTAGTGGGAGGATAGAAGATTGGGAAGTCTTCAAAAGACAGCAAAAAGTAACTAATGGATTGATTAAGAAAGGGAAGATAGATTATGAAAATAAATTAGCAAAAAATATAAAAACAGATAGCAAGAGTTTCTACAGTTATATAAAAAGAAAAAGGGTGGCTAAGGCAAACATAGGTCCCTTAGAGGATGAGACCGGGAAATTAATGGTGGGAAACATGGAGATGGCAAAAATGCTGAACAAATATTTTGTTTCCGTCTTTACGGTAGAGGACACTAAGAATATCCCAACACTGGACAAACAGGGGGCTCTAGGTGGGGAGGAGCTAAATACGATTAAAATCACGAAGGAATTGGTACTCAGTAAATTAATGGGACTCAAGGCGGATAAATCCCCTGGACCTGATGGCTTACATCCTAGGGTCTTGAGGGAAGTGGCAGTAGGGATTGTGGATGCTTTGGTAATAATTTTCCAAAATTCTCTGGACTCGGCAAAGGTCCCGGCAGATTGGAAAACTGCTAATGTAACACCCTTATTTAAAAAGGGTAGTAGACAGAAGGCTGGAATTAATAGACCAGTTAGCCTAACATCTGTGGTGGGTAAAATTTTTGAGTCTATTATTAAGGAGACAATAGCAGAACATTTGGATAAACATAATTTAATAGGACAAAGTCAGCATGGCTTCAGGAAGGGGAAGTCATGTCTGACAAATTTGCTTGAGTTCTTTGAGGACACAACGTACAGGGTGGATAAAGGGGAACCAGTGGACGTAGTGTATTTAGACTTCCAGAAGGCATTCGACAAGGTGACACATAAAAGATTATTGCTCAAGATAAAGAATCACTGGATTGGGGGTAATATTCTGGCATGGGTGGAGGATTGGTTATCTAACAGGAAGCAGAGAGTTGGGATAAATGGTTCATTCTCGGACTGGCAACCAGTGGACAGTGGTGTTCCGCAGGGGTCGGTGCTGGGTCCCCAACTCTTTACAATCTATATTAACGATTTGGAGGAGGGGACCGAGTGTAACATATCAAAGTTTGCAGATGATACAAAGATGGGAGGGAAAGTAGAGAGTGAGGAGGACATAAAAAACCTACAAGCGGATATAGACAGGCTGGGTGAGTGGGCGTAGATTTGGCAGATGCAATACAATATTGGAAAATGTGAGGTTATGCACTTTGGCAGGAAAAATCAGAGAGCAAGTTATTATCTTAATGGCAAGAGACTGGAAAGTACTGCAGTACAAAGGGATCTGGGGGTCCTGGTGCAAGAAAATCAAAAAGTTAGTATGCAGGTGCAGCAGGTGATCAAGAAGGCCAATGGAATGTTGGCTTTTATTGCTAGGGGGATAGAATATAAAAACAGGGAGGTATTGCTGCAGTTATATAAGGTATTGGTGAGACCGCACCTCGAATACTGCATACAGTTTTGGTCTCCATACTTAAGAAAAGACATACTTGCTCTCGAGGCAGTACAAAGAAGGTTCACTCGGTTCATCCCGGGGATGAGGGGGCGGACATATGAGGAGAGGTTGAGTAGATTGGGACTCTACTCATTGGAGTTCAGAAGAATGAGAGGCGATCTTATTGAAACATATAAGATTGTGAAGGGGCTTGATCGGGTGGATGCGGTGAGGATGTTCCCAAGGATGGGTGAAACTAGAACTAGGGGGCATAATCTTAGAATAAGGGGCTGCTCTTTCAAAACTGAGATGAAGAGAAACTTCTTCACTCAGAGGGTAGTAGGTCTGTGGAATTTGCTGCCCCAGGAAGCTGTGGAAGCTACATCATTAAATAAATTTAAAACAGAAATAGACAGTTTCCTAGAAGTAAAGGGAATTAGGGGTTACGGGGAGCGGGCAGGAAATTGGACATGAATTTAGATTTGAGGTTAGGATCAGGTCAGCCATGACCTTATTGAATGGCGGAGCAGGCTCGAGGGGCCGATTGGCCTACTCCTGCTCCTATTTCTTATGTTCTTATGTTCTTATAAATAGTTGAGGCCCAAGCACTGATCCGTTTGGCACTCCACTCGTTACATCTTGCCAACCTGAAAATGATCCATTTATGCCTACTCTGTGTTTCCTGTTAGCTAACCAATCCTTTATCCATGCTAATATGTTACCCCCTACACCACAAGCTCTTATTTTGTGTAGTAGCCTTTGATGTGGCACCTTGTCAAATATCTTCTGGAAATCCAAGTACACCACATCGACAGGATCCCCTTTATCCACGTTGCTTGTTACTTCCTCAAAGAACTCTAATAAATTAGTCAAACACGATTTCCCTTTCACAAAGTCGTGTTGACTCTGCCTGATTGTATTGAGATTTTCTAAGTGCTCTGCTATAACCTCCTTAATAATAGATTCTAGCATTTTCCCCATGATGGTTGTTAAGCTAACTGACCTGTAGTTTCCTGCTTTCTGTCTCCCTCCTTTCTTGAATGGAGGAGTTACATTCGCTATTTTCCAATCTGATGGGACCCTTCCAGAATCTAGGGAATTTTGGAAAATTAATAGTAATGTATCTCTGCAGCCACTTCTTTTAAGACCCTAGGATGAAATCCGTCAGGACCTGAGGACTTGTCAGCTTTTAGTTCTAATATTTTTTTCAGAACCTTTTCTTTGGTGATTTAAATGTTTTAAGTTCCTCCCTCCCTTTCACCTCTTGATTCACAATTATTTCTGGCATGTTATTTGTATCCTCTACAACGAAGACGGACGCAAAATATCTGTTCAATTCGTCTGCCATTTCCTTATTCTCCATTATTTATTTCCCAGACTCACTCTCTAGAGGACCAACACTCACTTAACTTACTCTTTTCCTTTTTAAATACCTGTAGAAACTCTTACTATCTGTTTTTATATTTTCAGCTAGCTTTCTCTCGTACTCTAATTTCTCCCTCCTTATTATTCTTTTAGTCATTCTTTGCTGTTTTTTATATTCTGTCCAATCTAGGCTTAAAATTGACCCCATTATCTATTCTGCTTCCCAGTGAGGTATATGCTGGTGTTGCAACACTAGCATCTGCTACTGTGCCACGGAGATGATCCTGTAACAAGAGGCAGTGCATGAATCCTCTGATTTACTTAACAAGAAAAATCAAAATAGACGATGGTATATAACCATTATGAATTCAGATCAGGCAGGCGCAAACTGAAAAAAGTTATTAGTGAACCTTGGTTGCTTTAACACATTCAAGTTTATAGAAAGGACCAATCATAAATATCAGTGGCACACTGGTTTTGAGTCCAATTGATCTCTTCGACGCTTTAAAAGCAACCCCCATCATTCATTTTATATTGAAATTCCAACCAGCACTGAAATCTGCAGGTGGCAATGAAGGGGTAAATTTCACGAATCAGTGTTATTGCTGTGGCATCTTGCTTTACAGGAGGGCAGACCGGAGAATCAGGTGAAGCAAGGCCCAATTCACAGCCTTCCAAATTTTCCAGTTATTAATTTTATCCCTAGATGCCTGTCACTGCCTAAGCTGCAGCGAAAGTGCATAATACGAGCCCCTTTTCATATCTCCTCTTCTTCCTTTTGGCTAAGCTATTATTAATACTTCAGTGGTAGTTTTCTAACGGTCTTGCAGACGATGCTAATCAGCTTTTGTTTCTATATAAACATTCCGACCATGTGCTGATGACAAAAAAATTCTAGCGCTAAAATCCACAAGAAAAAATGAAAATAAAACCCCCCCAAAATAAACGCCTTTGCCCTTTAAGTTCTCCTTCATGCACAGTGGTTGCACCAACTCTAAATGGGCGAAAAGAGCACACAGTGTAATCCCATCTTAAACGTGCAAGGGGCTATTCCTCTCCGACTCAGCTGATAAATCAAAACTGGTCCAGAAGGCCACAAAGACCCTGATTTATATTACAGAATACCTATTTCTTTTCAGAGGTGATCTCTGCCTCAGCCAGAAACAGGTCTAGCTGTCACTTGAAGGAATATAGCAAGTTAATGTCCACCGCACGAGTCGGCAACCTGTTTCACAGGTCTACTATTCTCTGGGAAAAGAAGAACCGCCTAACATCCAACCTAGTTCTGCCCTTACATAACTCGTAAGCGTGAAAGATTTATATATTATCAGTGATTCTTCTGGCAGTGCAGTGAATGAATTTAGCCCTAACAGCAAGGTGGCTGATCCAGTGATGATCCAGGAGAATTCACTGCTGCAATCCAACAAACACATTGACAGCAATAGAATAATCAAAACTAACAACAGCAATATTGACCAGCAAAGGACAACAACTAAACACTTCAGCTAAGCAGCTCAGTACTACAGTTAATCTAAAAACAAAATTAAAATGAGGAATTGACACTGTGAAGCCTAATATAAATACAGCTTTGCAAACCAAATCAGATCCAGTAAACAACCTAATGAGAAAATAGAGGAAACAGTGATGCCAAGGCAAGCAACTCCTTAGTTAAATTCGGGAAACAAGGCTAGGAGGCAGGGGTTCACAATTAGAAAAGTACAAGATAAGCTGGTTAAAGGGGCATTGTCTTCTAGAAAAATTATTTGGTAAACTTTCGTTTGGAGAGAGAAAAGATCTGAGAGAATTCTGTCATTTTTTGCTCATGATGAATTTATGTGCATGTGATAAAATGACACATTTCAACATAATTTTCATGGTTTCTGCTATTCCGCGTTTACATAAAATGAAAGGAAAAGGGGATCAAAATTCTTGAAGCCTCGCTCTGCCACCACAAGTGTGGTGGGGCAGGTCTTCCACCTGTCCAATTACCCCCGCCCTGACCTCTTCCCAAATCACAGGGACGGGTATGAGGGGTGGGCAGCTGTTCCATTAATTATGCTCTTGTAGCGCTTGTCCTGTGGAGCTAGTGGGATTTCAGAGCAGCACCTTGCCACTTCATGGAGGTTGGTCTAGCGTGGGAGCGGTCCTGGCAGTCAGGTAAGTGGTGAGGGGGGCTCTGGGCACAATCAGGGGGAGGGGGAAGGAGCCCAGGGCAAGGGAGATCAAAGCTTTCTTGTGAGGTTCATCGGGACATGGCGGGAAGGCAGCAGGATCAGAGGGGGCCCCCAGGCCAGGCAGAGTGAGTTAAAATCGGAGCCTAAATTGATTGTCTGAATAGATAATGTAACCCAAGGTATTTCATCAGATGGCCACCCACAGTTTACCTGTTTTTTTTAATATTTGTTCTAGGGATGTAGGCAATGCTAGGAAAGCAGTATTTATTCTCCAGTCTTAGTTGCACTGAGGATATGAAGAGTCAACACCTTGCAGCATAAGTCTGGAGTCACATATAGGCCAGACCATGTAGGGGACACAGATTCCCTTCCCTGGAGGATAGTGGGGTTTTAATGACAATCTAACAGTTTCACAGGCGTCTTGATGGCTCTATTGCCAGTGGAACTGAGTGCACCATCCGACCAGTTCTCTCCTAAAATGGCAATCGGGGTCCATTGTATGCTATAGGAGCCCAATTTGCATATTAAAAGAGACCTACTGCCTGTTTCAAGACAGGTCCTTCAGCGGCTAAGCATTAATCCTTTTCAAAGTAGCGGCAGGCTGATTGTTGGGGTTAATGGGGCGGTAAGGCTACCGACTGTGTTTTTATGACCTTACCGACCCGTTACCCTGATGTTCACAAGTGAAAATTGAGCCCTGTGTGTCTCCAGACCACATAGAATGGGCACTAAACCTCCTTTGCAACTCAGAGCACAGCTGTGTAAGTGAAGACAAATAAGCAACTCAATATTTTGTGAGTGGGTATGCTCAGCAGGATTCTGAGTTCTGGAGGAAGCCGTTCCAATGCTGGGTACCAGGGATGGCTGTTTGTTCCTGGCATCCAGTGTTGCTGTGTTAGCAGACAGGGGAAGCCAGAGCACTCAGCTAAATGCAGCCAGTATAACTTGGCCCATACAGCAGAGGTGATACTGTTCATTGTATGTGACTCACAAAAACAAAATAGATATAAACAATTCATGAGCTGAACCATTCTATAAAGAAATAGATAAGTGATTGTCAGGTAAATTGACTTATACATACAGGGCAGCAAACTCCTTAGTTTGACCTCTGGTCCATACTGAATTAGATAATCTCAGCCAGGGTAGCTAAAGGGGCACTAGAATTGGCTCTGTGGCTCCGGGTTGGAGATGGGGAAAGCCAGTAGGATTCCTGTCCCAATCACTCTCCAATGATCTTGTTTAAAGGCACATATGTGTGGATGGTAAGTAAGGAGAGGATTGGGCTTGGTGGTGAAACCCTCATCCATGTGAATTACCTTGTCCAACATCCAGTCTTGGATGGGCCATAACATCTTTCAGCTAAACATTGGGAGGACCACAGTCTTCATTTTTGACCCCCATTGCAAACTTCATGTCCTCATCACCAACTCTGTCATTCTACCTGGTCACTATCGCTGAAACAATCGGTTCACAACCTCAATGTTCTGTTCAACCTCAAGCCGAGTTTCTGATCCCATATCCACCCCATCAAAAAGACCACACACTTCCACCTCCATAACATAACAAGCCTCCATCCCTCCCTCAGCCTATCTGCTGCTGAAACCTTTATCCAGCCTTTGTCACCACCAGATTTGACTATTCCAATGCTCTCTTGGATGGCCTCCCATTCTGCACCCTCTATAAAATTAAGCTAGTTCAAAACACTACTACCCATATCCTATCGGGCACCATCATATTCGCCCATCACACCAATCCTCACTGAGCTACATTGACTCCTTGTCCCCCAACATCTCAAATTTGAAATTCTCAACCTTGTATTTAAATCCCACAATGTCCTCACTGTTCCCTGTCTCTGTAACCTCCTCAAGCCTTACAGCCCTCCCCCAAAACTCACTGTTCCTGTAACTCCGATTGCTTGTGCACACCTCCACCATTGGCAGCCGTGTCTTCAGCCAACTATGTCCCACTCTCTGGAATTCCCTCCTGAAACCACATCCTCTTTTCACTTCCCTGTCCACCTTTAAAGACCCTCCTTGAAACCCACCTCTTTGATCAAGCTTTTGGTCACCCCACCTAATATCTCCTTATTTGGCTCAGACTCCATTTTTCCTTACGTCTCTGTGAAGCACCTTGGGCATTTTTCTACAGTGAAGGCATTATGCAAGTGCAAGTTGTTAGTGTTGACATTATTGTAAAATAAGTAAAGCCCCTGTGAAAATTACAGAAACAATCCTCGTAATTCCAGACATGATTTTAACAGCTGCAAACAGAGCAGCAGTGTGTTAATGATGGCCTTGTCCTCCTGGAATGCTGCAGTCAATAGGATTCTATTTATTTTTTTTTGCTTTGGGAAATTAACCTCTTGTACTTTCATTTTGTCTGACCGAATGTTTCTCATGTTGGCTCTGGAGAGCAGATACAGCAAACTGATTCTGGAATTGATTAGACAGCCAGTTGTAGAGTTAGACAAGCACCACCACACAGTGGGTATGAATGTAAAAGTTATCCTAAGTGTTTATCTAACAGTCATTGGCATGTTCCATTGCAAT
Organism: Heptranchias perlo; assembly: GCF_035084215.1. Lineage (NCBI taxonomy): Eukaryota > Metazoa > Chordata > Chondrichthyes > Hexanchiformes > Hexanchidae > Heptranchias > Heptranchias perlo. Next base: position 110,624,172 of record NC_090327.1, read on the forward strand.
ATCATCACTATTTTTCCCCTTCAAATCAATGAGATGTAACATAGCAACCTGTAGTGTACTGATGTGACAATCTTATCATAAGCATGGTACAGCCACAGTTGATAGTATTTTAAACAGGGAAAGTCACTTTTGGACTACTAAGGACATTCTTATTGCAGTTCATTGCATGATAATACAAATAAGTTAATTACCTTTATACCTGTATGCAAAAATATTTTTGTAACTTTAATTTCATTAAGTTTTATTATTTGTTCATATTTTTATCTCCCTTTCTTTGGGGTTGATTTTAACCCTACCCACTTGAAGGAAAAGAGGCAGATGGGCAGTTAAAAACAATCAGGTTACTTAACTGCTAAGAACTCGACTCTATCTTGCCGTCTCCAATATAAACCTGCAGTGTTCTGTTGATGGGTGAGGAGCCCACCTAAAGCTGGCAGGAGTCTCTTTAATTAGTGCAAATTGGGGTCTTATTACTTCAATAGGATCCCAATGGGATTTTAACTGGGACTTGAGCAGGGAAGATACAGTGGCTTTCCCATTAGGCTGAAGCAGGTCGGGAACTAGTGGGAAGGACGAAGAGGCTCTCCAGGTAAGTCAAAAATTTCCTTTGTGGCACACGGAGGAGTAGAAGTGCTCCGTGCCCTCTTCCTTCCTGTTGCAGGCCCGGTGGCTAAAATCACCGTGGCCTCCTGCGACCTCTGGTGGCTGGGAAATTAACTCGCCAGATCGGTTTCCCACCAGAAACCCGCTCAAAGATGAAATGTACTCTTTGTCTGGCTCAGCCGACAGAGCTTGTTCTCAGGCTACTGTAAATGGCCCATGTAGTTGTCGAGGAGGCATCAGAAATTGCTCTTACCCCTTCCAGTTTTCCCTCTCCCATGCTGGAGATGCCACAGCTTCCACTAAGCCCCCTCCACTTCAAGATTGAAAACTAAATGAAGCACGATCTGAATCTGCATTCATCCCAACTCTGTGGCATTGATTGCTAGTGGCAGCTTTTTAACAACTGAATACAACATGAAATTATATATTCTTTATTTTTCATACAAGTGAGTTCTACAGTAACACTGGGCGAAGATCTCCTCTGTGTGCAATGTATAAATGAATTCTAAATCTGTCCATAAAGAAACGGCTTACAATTTTGTTACACGTAGAACACAGATGAAATCTTCCCCCATTGAACTCCAGTTTAAGAGGGAGAAATTAATTAGTAGCTTGGAACATCAATGTTTTGTAAACTGCCTGAAGCAAAGTAATGTTGTATTTGTATAATAAGTCCTTCCGGGAAGGTAAATATAAAAGGACAGAAATTCAAAATTTTAACGTGAAAAGAAAGGATCCAGCACATGAAAGATTTATCATCAAAGCACTACTTTCACATTTTGCTATATCACTGAAGCTAATTGATATTTTTCACTTATAAGCTTCTGATCTTTGCACTATAGCCTCCGGATAATGGAATATCTAATCCCAAGTTTAAAATTCCATAGTGTTATTCCCATTCATGTCCATGTGCATAGACTATTGATAGATTGGTGTTAACCATGGCTCAGTGGCAGCAATGTCACCGCTAAGTCAGAAGGTTATGGGCTCAAGTCCCACTTCAGAGACTTGAACACATTATCTAGGCTGACTCTTCAGTACTGAGCAAGTGCTGCACTGTTGGAGGTGCTGTCTTTTGGATGAGATGTTAAACCGAGGCCCTGTCTATCCACACAGTCTGTCCCTCAAGTGGACGTAAAAGATCCCATGGCACTATTTCGAAGAAGAGCAGGGGAGTTAAACCCGGTGTCCTGGCTAAAATTTATCCCGCAACCAATATTACCGAAACAGATTATCTGATCACTATCACATTGCTGTTTGCGGCAGCTTGCTGTGCGGAAATTGGCTGCTGCGTTTTCTACATTAAAGCAGTGACTATACTTCAAGAAAATACTTCATTGGCTGTAAAGCACTTTGAGATGTCCTGAGGTCACGAAAGGCACTATATAAATTCAAGTCTTTCTTTCTTTGTTATGATCCAAACATTAGTCTGATCCAAGGATCAGAATGCTAAGTCAGTTTTACATTTAGAGTTAACTTCATTTCTGAACTATTTTGAGAGTGTGAAATGTATGTTAAGTTTTTGGGTCTCTAGATATTTTTCTCAAGTTCTCTGGGTTGGATTTTCCTTTAAGCAGCGGAATAGTGGGAGTGGCCTGCTGACTCTGCCCCAACCCTGTCCCTGGGTCAGAAGTCATGTCCCATGCATGGCGGGCTCTTGGCAGGATAACTACCCTCAAAGGGGAGCCCACCAACAACCTTGAAGGAAAGGTTGTTGGTGGGCTCCCCTTTGAGGGTAGTTATCTCTTGAGGGTAGTTATCTCTTGTAGTGCTGCAGCAAAATCATCACTGCAGCACTACAAGAGATGAGAACAACATTAAAGGGACAGAAACGCGCTGAAGAATTGTCCCACTGAAGGCCTCAGCCAAGATCAGGGCCTTCAACTAGTAGGTTCGAGGGCAAAATGGAAGGAAATTAGGCAGCTACAAGGTCCTCTCTCTTCATGGGAGGACCTCACGGGTTATTACCCCCTACAAAGATAAGTGCTGGTGGTCGAATTGGAGAATGAGGAGGCCTCCACTAATTTGAGGCCTTACCGCTCGCCTACCCCCACCTTTCAACAGGTGATCCTAGGGAACGATAGTAAGAAGGGCAAGCGGGAGCAAAATGAGACATAAAGCCAGGCCAGACCCCCCTCCCTTTTACATGCAGCAGGTGGGAGAAGGTCACCTGGGGGCAGTCCCAGCAGGGGCAGACGGAGTGAAACAGAGCTCAGGATGTGGAGGTGGCAGTAGGCCTGGCTATCTGGATTTTCCACCACGGTCCATTCAGGCGCGATTGCGGAGGAATCCTTATTGATTATTGATTAGTGACTATTGATTATTGATTCTGGATCATTGTAAGGGGTGGCGACAGTATGCAGATCCTACCAGCAACGCAAACTTCAGTCATAGCACAATATCTGCTTCAGCACACTAATTCTATAGTGCCGCAGATCATGGGACCATTCATTTACTTGAAACATTAAAATAGTTACTGCATGACTTGTGGAATATAAGCTGACACATGCCAAGAAAATAATGGTATGTATTTTCCAGTAGAATTAGCTTTATTAATTCATTTCTCTGATTTTACAAAGTATAAATCACATTTAAAACCCATGGAGTAGCATGGCTGCCTTTTGCTTTGTCGACCAGGTGTGTAGCTAAAAATTTTACTGCATTGCCCTGAAAAATGTCAGACTTCCTTAAATATATAATAAGTATGTTTTTTTCCTGTATTAAAGGTTTTTAGTATTTCTGAAACATTCAAAACTTGGCTGCAATGCGTCTTTTATTATCCCACTAGTGGTTTTGTATTCCATTTGACATATGGTGCCTCAAAAGTAGGTTGTTAAATAATCATCATATTTTGTTACTGAGATTGCCCTTATTTAATGGTCAATGTGAAAGTGTATGCCATTTATTATTTTCCTTATAAGTAGCAGCCTTGTGGGTGTTCAACTGGAATTTTAACCTGGCATGCTTTCATTTAAAACAACCGTTTTGCTTCATTTCAGCTGACTTTGTACAAATTTTTCAAACATTTATATCGATTCACGTCTTACATCTTGAACATGGTGCAATCCACATTTACCCCATTGGTTGTTACCAGATATAGATTAAAGCTGAGACAAAACATAGTTTTATCATCAAAGAATGAACACCAAAATGTAGGATTTTCCAGTTGCACTGGTTTTCTAGCATAACTCAGGGACGTAAAATAGTGTGAGAACCCAACCCCCCCCGGGACTTCACCCATTTCTGTCCCCATAACAACCTGCCGACATCCGTCCCACTAGGAGCCCTGCCCCTTTGAGGCAGCAGTGATGTACATCACCATCTCCGTGATTTCCCCCATAGCAATGCTAATAACACCAGGATGTTACTGGCACTCAGCATTGCTAAGGTCAGTGGAAGAGTTTCTAAACTTTAAATTACCCCTCCCCTAGTGATTGCAATCATTCACAATATGATTCTTGTATCGATGAACTCTTCCACACCAGCAGAATTTGCTGAATATTTCAGCCTGGCCAGACCTCTTAATCAAGAAGGCCAAGCAGACCATTTAAGCAGCTGCAGGTACCCGAATCCTACAGCAGCTAGGGAGTCCCACCCTCCCCCACCCCCAAGCAATGTTCCTGCCAAAATTACTCAAATTAGACTGAAACAAAAGCAAAATACCACGGATGCAGACTGATCCTGTAGAGTTCACCAGGATCAGCGGTGCAAGTGCTGGTGGGTGGAATTCCCATCCTGCCACACTTATGGAGGCATTGCTACAAAAGAGGAAAATCTAGGCCCACATGTGGAAGGCAATGCGCTGATATATTTCTCTGAAAACTAATCATTTTGTTTCGGATGGGAACTACTTTGGAACAGGCTGCAAAAATATAAATTTACTCCATTCCTATGCTCAGATTTTCAGTTAATTGAAAAACGCTGGACAAGACAATTTCATCAAGATGGGGAACAGAATTGTTTCCCACTTTGGAGGGCTCATGTCATTGAAGGTGAGCAAGGCTGCTGATATTAGTTTCCATCAAAAAATGGACAGCATCGCAGAATTCAGTCAGCAAAAGCTTGATAAAAATCCTGGAATCCCATGTAATAAAGTTAAAATTTAACTAGTTTATCATAAACTAGTGACTTATAGGAAATAGCTGCCCCTCTGTAAATTTTCAATTTTCATAGAAATATGGATGGAATTGTGGAACACAATCCTCAAAACATTGGTTAAAAATATTATAATCCCATATAATGAAAAAGGATTCTCACTTATTCAGTTGTCATAAGCCAGTTGTCCTTATTGTTCAAACTGTAAAACAATTTCTATCATTCCAGGTATTATATGGAGCTAAACTAACAAAAACTGTTAGAGAGGAAAGACAATCTGAACAAAAACATTAGCAACACCATCTCATCTTTGTCTTGGATATTTTGCAATCCTTTTGTTTGACCATTAAATTCAGCGACTTCAGACTGATTTGACGATAGTTCAATACCTGAAATGCATCTGTTCTCGCCACAGAAGCTGCCTGACCTGCTGAGTGTCTCCAGCATTTTCTGTTCTGGCTTCATAACTAAGACATCTCTCTCATTTTCTTGCAATTTTTTGCCATCAACTTTACACTTCACTTGCCTCCATTTTTGGAGCTGTGTTTTGTTTCTGCACCTTCTGCCTTTTTACCACCTTACTTAGATACTTTCACACCTTTCTGTTGTTCACTGAGATGATCTTTATATCTCATTCTCCAGTCTTCACCTCTTTCCTGCTTTGCAAAGAACCTGTTTGGTGACCATCCAAGCTGTGAACTGTCTTCTTGTGACAGGAGTCAGCACTCCTGACTCTTGACTGTTGCATATTCTTCTTCCCCAACTCCACCACTTTGCTCAGTCTTATGAAAGAGTTCACCTATCTTCTGGTTTCCAATTCTGAAGGGCCTACAACTAAAATATTAAAAGGTATTTTCTCTTTTTAGATACCTTGTGTATTTCCAGCATTTTCTTTTCCTTTTCTGTTTGTACTGTTGATAAATGTATCCTGTGCTCAAACAAGATAATAAAAATCAGCTGGCAAAAAGGATCAAGAATAGTGAAATGAGGAGGGAAGGTAAAAAGCAGGTTAGGCGAACAAAAATCATTAGAGAAGATGGATGCAATTCGGACAGGTCCTAAAAATGGTCTTGAGCTAGCAGCAAAGAAACAGAAAAAGAGGGAGACCTCAGACATCCTGGAAAGTTGCAATTGAGTGAGATGTGAAAGAAGCAGGAACAAACTTGGATGAAGCAAACCAGCCAGCAGAGAACAGGAAGCTTGGGTACTGAAAACTCTGAGTCTTAAGGCACCACACTAGTCACAAAACTTGCGAGGGATATCAAGGATGACACTAAAAGTTTTTACAAGTATATTCAGAGAAAAAGGGTGGTTAAGTGTAATGTGGGCCCCTTAAAGACAGAAGCAGATATTGTAATTGAAAATAAGGAAATACCAGACTTGCTAAATACTTACTTTGTATCGGTCTTCACAGTGGAGGAAGAGGATAATATATCAGAAATACGAGGAAAACTAAAAATAAATCAAGGGGAGGAACTTATTCGATTTAATATAAGTAAAAAAAATGGTAATGGAGAAAATAATGAGACTTAAGATTGACAAATCTCCAGGAACTGATGGTTTCCACTCCAGGGTATTAAAAGAAGTAAGTGAGGAAATTGCTTATGCTTTAGTCATGATCTTCCAAAACTCTCTTGATTCAGGAATTGTCCCCTTGGATTGGAAAATTGCCAATGTTACTTCATTATTTAAGAAGGGTAAGAGAGATAAATTAGGAAATTATAGACCTATTAGTCTAACGTCTGTTGTGGGGAAGTTACTAGAATCTGTCATTAGGGACAGAGTGCCTGAACACTTAGACAAATATGAACTGATCAAAGAGAGCCAGCATGGATTTGTAATGGGTAGGTCATGTCTAATTAACATTGTCGAATGTTTTGAGGCAGTCAAGAACGCGGTAGATAAGGGAATGTCTATGGATGTTATTTATATGGACTTCCAGAAGGCATTCAATGAGATTCCACACAAGAGATTGTTAGCAAAAATGAAAACTCATGGAATTGGAGATAACCTATTGACATGGGTAGAGAATTGGTTATGAGGTGAGGAGACAGAGAGTAGGAATAATGTGTATGTGGTTCAAATAGACAGGGTGCGACTAATGGTATCCCCCAGGAATCTGTACTGGGGCCTCAGCTTTTCATTATATTTATCAATGGCTTAGATGAAGGCTTAGATGAAGGAATGGACAGTCGTATATCCAAGTTTGCTGTTGACACTACGTTTGGTGGCACAATAATGTAGATGGGAGCAGAAAGTTGCAAAGGGACATTGATAGATTAATCCAGCTAGTCCCACTCCCCCGCCCTTTCCCCGTAGCCCTGCAATTTTTTTTCCTTTCAAGTACTTATCCAGTTCCTTTTTGAAGGCCATGATTGAATCTGCCTCCTCCACCCCCTCGGGCAGTGCATTCCAGATCCTAACCACTCGCTGTATAAAAAAGTTTTTCCTCATGTCACCTTTGGTTCTTTTGCCAATCACCTTAAATCTATGTCCTCTGGTCCTTGACCCTTCCGCCAATGGGAACAGTTTCTCTCTATCTGCTCTGTCTAGACCCTTCATGATTTTGAATACCTCTATGAAATCTCCTTGCAACCGTCTCTGTTCCAAGGAGAACAACCCCAGCTTCTCCAGTCTATCCACATAACTAAAGTCCCTCATCCCTGGAATCACTCTAGTAAATCTCTTCCGCACCCTTTCTAAGGCCTTCACATCTTTCCTGAAGTGCGATGCCCAGAACTGGACACAATACTCCAGTTGTGGCTGGACCTGTGCTCATATACCCCCAGATCTCTCTGTTCCTGTATGCCTTTTAGAGTTGTGCCCTCTAGTATATATTGCCTCTCCTCGTTCTTCTTACCGAAACGTATCACTTCGCATTCTTCTGTGTTAAATTTCATCTGCCATGTGTCTGTCCATGCCACCAGCCTGTCCATATCCTCTTGAAGTCTATCACTATCTTCCTCACTGTTTACTACCCTTCCAAGTTTTGTGTCATCTGCAAATTTTGAAATTGTGCCCTGTATACCCAAGTCCAAGTCATTAATATATATCAAGAAAAGCAGTGGTCCAATACCGACCCCTGGGGAACATCACTGTACACCTCCCTCCAGTTCGAAAAACAACCGTTGACCACTACTCTCTGTTTCCTGTCCCTTAGTCAAATCTGTATCCATGTTGCTACTGCCCCCTTTATTCCAAGGGCTGCAATCTTGATGATAAGCCTACCATGTGACATTTTATCAAATGCCTTTTGAAAGTCCATATACACCACATCAAATGTATTGCCCTCTTCTACCCTCGTCTACCCTCTCTGTTACCTCATCAAAAAACTCTATCAGGTTAGTTAAACATGATTTGCCTTCAACAAATCCGTGCTGGCTTTCCCTAATCAATCCATCCTCATCCAAGTGACTATTAATTCTGTCCCGGATTATCATTTCTAAAAGTTTCCCCACCACTGAGGTTAAACTGACTGGCCTATAGTTGCTGTGTTTTTTTGAACAAGGGTGTAACATTTACAATTCTCCAGTCCTCTGGCACCACCCCCGTATCCATGGATGTTTGGAAGATTATGGCCAGTACCTCTGCAATTTCCACCCTTACTTCCCTCAGCAACCTAGGATGCATCCCATCTGGACCGGGTGACTTATCTACTTTGGACACAATTGGACAGAATTGGACACAATACTGCAGCTTGGACCTAACCAGTGTTTTCTAAAGGTTTAGCATAACTTCCTTGCTTTTGCACTCTATGCCTTTATTAATAAAGCCCAGGATCCCATATGCTTTATTTACAATCTTATCAACTTATCTTGCCACCTTCAAAGATTTCTTTAAGTAAACCTCCAGGTCTCTCTGTTCCTGCAACCCTTTTAAGATTGTACCACTTAGTTTATATTGCTTCTTCTCATTCTTCCTTCCAAAATGCATCATTTCATACTCCACTGTGTTAAATTTCATCTGTGTCTGCCCATTTTACCAGTTTGTCTATGTCCTCCTGAAGTCTGTTACTATCCTTCTCATTGTTTACTACTTCTCTGAGTTTCATATCATCTGCAAGCTTTGAAATTATGCCCTGTATAACCAAGCCCAGGTCATTAATATATATCAAAAGAAGCAGTGGTCCTAATACCGACCTCTGGGGGACACAACTGTATACTTACCTCCAGTCTGATAAACAACCATTCACCACTACTTTCTGCTTTCTGTCCCTTAGACAATTTTGTATCCACGTTGCCACCGCCCCTTTACTCCCATAGGCTTCAATTTTGCAAACAAGTCTATATGTGTTAGTTTATCAAACGCCTTTTGAAAGTCCATATACACAACATCAACTACACTACCCTCATCAAAGAACTCAATCAAGTTGGTCAAACACAATTTGCCTGTAACAAATCCGTACTGGCTGTCATTTATTAACCCATATTTTTCCAAGTGACAATTGACTTTGTCCTGGATTATTCTCTCTAAAAATTTCCTCACCACCGATGTTAGGCTGACAGGTCTGTAATTACCTGGTTTATCCCTCTCCCCTTTTTTGAACAGGGGTGTAACATTTGCAACCCTCCTGTCCTCTTGCACCACTCCCTTATCTAAGGAGGATTAGAAGATTGTGGCCAGAACCTCTGCTATTTCCATCCTTACTTCTCTCGCATCCCTTCTGGACCGGGTGACTTTTCTACTTTTAGTTCTGCCAACCTTTTAAGTACCCCCTCTTTATCTATTTTCATTCTATCCTATTTCTCAACTACATTCTCTTTTACTGTGATATTGGCAGTATCCTCTTTAGTGAAGACAGAGGCAAAATACATATTCAGGACCTCAGCCATACCCTCTGCCTCCACAAGAAGATCTCCTTTTTGGTTCGTAATTGGCCCCACCCTTCCTTTGACTAATCTTTTACTATTTATATCTTTACAAAAGACTTTAGTGATCCCTTTTATGTTACCCGCTATTCTATTCTCATACACTCTTTTTGCCCCTCTTATTTCCTTTTTCACTCCTCTGCACTTTCTGTATTCAGCTAGATTCTCAGCTACATTATGGACCTCAATTTATCATAAGCCTCCTTTTTTGTTTCATTTTAGGAACATAGGAACACAGGATCATAGGAACAGGAGTAGGCCATTCAGCCCCTCAAGCCTGTTCCATCATTCAATGAGATCATGGCTAATCTTTATCCTAACTTTATTTACCTACCTTCGCTCCATATTCCTTAAAACCCTCACCAGCAAAAATCTATTGATCTCAGATTTAAAATTATTAATTGAGCTGGTATCTATTGCTTTTTTGTAGGGCAGCGTTCCACACTTCTACCAACCTTTGCATGAAGAAGTGTTTCCTAACTTCTCTCCTGAATGGCCTGGCTCTGATTTTAAGGTTATGTCCCCTTGTGCTGGACTCCTCCAACAGCAAAAAAAGTTTCTCTCTATCCACCCTATCAATTCCTTTGAAAATCCTAAAAACCTCAATCAAATCACCCCTTAACCTTCCATTTTGCAGGGAATACAATCCTAGTTTATATAATCTCTCCTCATAATTTAACCCTTGGAGCCTTGGTAACAATATGATGAATCTGCACTGAACTCCTTCCAAGGTCAATATATCCTATGCCCAGAACTGTACACAGTACTACAGATGAGGTCTAACCAGGGCTTTGTAAAGCTGTAGCAAAACTATCCTCTGCTTTATATTCTAGCCCTCTAAATATAAAGGCTAACATTCCATCAGAATTTTTGATTATTTTTTGCACCTGACCACTACATTTTAGTGATCTATGTACATGGACCCCTAAATCTCTTTGGACCTCCAGTGTTCCTAGCGTTTCATCTTTTAAAAAATACTCAAGATCTATCCTTTATTGGTCCAAAATGGACAACCTCATACTTACATGTGTTAAAATCCATCTGCCACAGTTTTGCCCACTCATCTATCAATGTCTTTTTGTAAATTTATGCCCCCGTCTACACTGCTTACTATGCTACCAATGTTTGTGTCATCGGCAAACATGGATATACGGCTCTCTATTGTGTTATCTAGTCATTAATGAATATAATGAATAGTTGAGGCCCCAGCACCATTCCTTGTGGGACATTACTAGTCACTTCCATCCAATTCGAGTACGTACCCACTATTCCTACTCGCAGTCTTCTAACACCTAACTAATCTCCTAACCAGGTCAATAATTTGCCTTCAATTCCATAGCTAACAGTCTCTTATGTGGAACCTTATCGAATGCCTTCTAGAAATCCATATAAACTACATGTAGCTGAACTAATTAAGACACAACATAATGGCAGTAGAAAAAAGGGACATAAATAATATTAAGATAGAAACAAAATCCATATTGATTGAGACAAAGGATACAAAGGGATCGATCACTTTAATAGGTATATTCTACAAACTACCTAATAGTGGAAGGGAAGTGGAGGAAGAAATATGTAAGCAAATCTATGAAATGAGTAAAAAACATTGAATAATAAACATGGGAGATTTCAACTATCCTCAAATAAACTGGCAAGAAGAGGTAGGGAAAGGGGAAAGAGGAATGGAGTTTTTACTATATGTACATGACTCCTTTCTTATCTTAGAAGCCCAACAAGAGAGGAATCATTGCTGGATCTAGTAATGGAAAATAAATTAGAGCAGATAAGAGAAGTAAGCGTAGGGGAACATCTAGGCAATAGTGATCACAACATAATACGGTTTAAAATAATGATTGAGAAAGACATAAGTAAGACAAAGACCAAAGTAATAGATTGGAAAAAAAAAGTTAATTTTGAGGGGTTGAGAATGGAAATAGTAAAGGTAAACAGGAAACAAAAATGACGAAGAGATAGAACAGCAGTGGGAAATATTTAAAATGGTGATCAAGAGTTTAGGAGAAATGTATTCCTCTAAAAAACAAGAACAAACTAGTCAATAATGAAACACCATGGATGAATAAAGAGATAAGGGTAAAATTGAAACTAACAAAAGGTCATACTGTAAGTACATAGACAATAAAGGAGGATGACAAAAGGGAATATGAAGAGGTTAGGAAAGAAGTTGAAAAAACAATTAGGAAAGCAAAGAGGAACTATGAAATTAAACTATCAAGGAATATAAAAAGAAATAGTAAAGTATTCTACAGACACATAAATAACAAAAGAAATATCAGGATAGGGATAGGGCCACTAAGAGATACATACAATAAACTCACAGGTAATGACAGTGAAATGGCAGAAATATTGAATAGTTACTTTGCCTCAGTATTTACCAGGGAGACTAACAAGGTAGGTGTGACATTAGAAGAGGAGACCAAAAAAGGTTTGGAGACATTTAAGATAGAAAGGGGGGAGATAATTGATAAACCAGTCAAACATAGAGAGGATAAAACTCCTAGTCTGGATGGATTGCATCTGTGCATACTAAAAGAAGTTAGGGAAGAGATAACAGCGGCACTATGACATATATATAAAAATTCATTAGAAAAGGAAATAGTGCCAGAGGACTGGCAGACAGCTAATGTTATTCTATATTGTGTGAGATGTTACATTTTGGTCAGAAGAATAAGGATACTAAGAGTCTAAGGAATCCCTAGATTCCTTTGCCCCTAAATTGCTAGGGGCAAAGGAATCTAGGGATACAGATACACAAATCATTAAAAGTAGTGACACAAGTTAATAAGACTGTAGAAAAGGCAAAACAAGCACTGGGATTCATATCTAGAGGGATAGAATTGATAAACAGAGAAATTATGTTAAATTTGTATAGAACCTTTGTTAGACCATATTTGGAGGACTGTGCCAGTTCTTGTCTCCATATTATAAAAAAGGATATACAGGCATTGGAGAAGATGCTAAAAAGATTCACAAGGATGATATCAGAACTAAGAGGATATACTTATCAGGAAAGATTAAACAGGCTGAGGCTCAATTCTCTAGAAAAGAGAAGGCTGACAGGCGACCTGAAAGAGGTCTTTAAGATAATGAATGGGTTTGATAGGGTAAACATAGAGAGAACATGTTTCCACTTGTGGGGGAGTCCAACACTAGAGGTCATCAATAGAAGATAGTCATTAGTAAATCCAATAGGGAATTCAGGAGAAACCTCTTTAATCGAAGAGTGGTAAGAATGTGGAACATACTATCGCAAGGAGTATTTGAGGCAAATAGCATAGATGCATTCAAGGGGAAGCTAGATAAGCACATGAGGGAGAAAGGAATAGAAGGGCTATAGGGGTAGATGAAGTAGGGAGGTATGCGGCTCATGTGGAGCATAAACACCGGCATACACCAGTTGGGTCGAATGGCCTGTTTCTGTGCTGTAGACTCAATCTAACTCAATGCAACACCCATATACATTTCCCTACTTTAGTTACTTCCTCAAAAAATTCAATTGGGTTCATTAGACATGACCTATCTTTTACAAATCCATGTTTGCTCTCTCTAATCAGCTCACATTTCTCTAAGTGCTCAGTCATGCTGCCCTTAATTATAGATTTCAATAACTTCCCCATAACCTTGTTAGACTAACAGGTTTATAATTTTCCGGTTTCTCTCGCCTTTCTTAGATAATGCAGTTACATTTGCAATTTTCCAATCTAAAGGGACAATTCCTGAATCGAGAGAGCTTTGGAAGATTATGGCTAAAGCATCTGCAATTTCCTCATCTACTTCCTTTAAAACCCTGTGGTAGAAACCATCGGGTCCTGGGGATTTGTCAGTCTTTAGTGCCATTATTTTTTCTAATACTGTTTTCCTGCTTACGTTAACTTTAGTGAGTTCCAGTCCTTGATTCATTATTAGTTTCCCTGGAATGTCAGGTATATTATTCTCCTCCTCTACTGTGACGACTGACACAAAGTAATTATTCAACATGTATGTCATTTCCTTATTTTCATTTGCAATATCACCCACATCTGTTTTTAAAGGACCCACATTCCCCTTGACTATTCTTTTTATTTTAATACAATTGTAAAAAGATTTTGTGTTAACCTTGATATCCCTCGCAAGTTTCTTTTCATATTCGCTTCTTGCAGCTCTATCATTTTTGTCTTCCTTTGCTTTTCTTTATATCTCTCCCAGTCCCCTGGATCTACATTATTCTTTCCTTTGCTCTTTCCTTTAGTTTTTTGTTATCTCTCGCCTCTTTTGTCGACCATGGCTGTTTTATTTGGTAAATAGAGCTCTTGGCCTTTAGGGGTATATACTGGTCCTGTATTAAGCTAAATTCTTTTTGAACACTTTCCACTATTCATTTGTAGTTTTACCTGTTAACAGTTTTGACCAGTTTGCTGTTGTCAGTTTCTGTCTCATCCCGTTAAAGTTACCCTTACCAAAATCTAGAATCTTAGTAACTGTGTTACGTTTCACCTTTTCAAACCTAATATTGAATTCAATCATATTATTGTCACAGTTAGATAAATGTTCCCTTACTGTTAGATTATTAACTAAAGTCTGGCTCATTACTCATTACTAAATCTAGTATGGCCTGCCCTCTTGTTGGTTCTAGAACATATTGCTCCAGAAAACTATCTTGAATGCGATCATGAAATTCATTACCTTTCTGACTTGATCTACTCTGCTCTTCCCAATTTACATGAAAATTAAAGTCTCCCATTAAAAAAACTCTGCTTTTGCTACAAGTCTCCTAATCTCTGAATTAATATATCCTGCCACTTTATTGATGCTATTAGGAGGCCTGTAGACAACTCCCATTACAATTTTAAGTCCTCTCTTATTCCTCATATCTAACCATAGTGTCTCTGCTGATTGCCTTCACTTACCTATGTTCTCTATTATTAATGTTGTAATAGTATCGTTAATCAATAAGGCTACTCCTCCTCCTCTTCCAGTTTCCCTATCCTTTCTAAAGATCTTATAACCTGGAATATTGTCATGTCATACCCTTAAAGCTGTATTTGAGCAATTAATTCACTCAATTTATTTCTTATACTCCGTGCATTAGTATATAAAACTCCTTTTTGGGCAAGAGACCATAACCTGTCCTTCTGCTTTGATGCTGTCTTTCTTATACTGTTTAACTTAACACTTTTTTTTTTAATTGTCACTCCTACTATAACTACTTTAGTTATGTTAGTATTCCCTTCACCTGGAGTATATATATATATTACTGTTTGTGACCAGAACTTTGCTCTTGTCCCTGATTTTAATCATTAAACTATCATTTTTACTATGTTCCTGACTGAACCCTCCCCCCATTTATTAATTTGAAGTACTTTTTACCACCCTATTTATCCTTGCCGCTAGGACCTTGGTCCCAGCCCAGTTCAGGTGCAGCCCATTCCAATGGTACACCTCCCTATTGTCCCAGTACTGGTGCCAGTGTCCCATTAAATGAAACCCCTCCTTCCCACACCACTCCTTTGGCCATGGGTTCACCTTTCTGATCTGTTTGCCCCTATGCCAATTAGCAACTGGCTCAGACAATAATCCTTAGATTACAACCCTTGAGTTCCTGCTTTTTAATTTAGCTCCGAACTCCTGATACTCCCTCAGCAGGACTGATAGATAAAATTAAAACTCAAGGAATTGAAAGCAAATTATTGACCTGGTTAGGAGATTGGTTCGGTGGTAGGGGACAGAGAGTAGGGATAATGGGTATGTACTCGAATTAGAAGGAAGTGACTAGTGGTGTCCCACAAGGATCTGAGCTGGGGCCTCAACTATTCACCATATTTATTAATGACTTAGATAACACAATAGAGAGCCATATATCCAAATTTGCTGATGACACAAAGATTGGTAGCATTGTAAGTAGCGTAGACGGGAGCATAAAATTACAAAGAGACATTGATAGATTAAGTGAGTGGGTAAAACTGTGGGAGATGGAATACAACACAGGTAAGTGTGAGGTCCTCCATTTTGGACCAAAAAAAGGATAAATCCAAGTATTTTTTAAATGGTGAATTGGTGAATAGCTAGGAATAGTGAAGGTCCAAAGAGACTTAAGCATCCATGTACATAGATCACATAATGTGGTAGTCATATACAAAAAATGATCAAAAAGGCTAATTTAATGTTAGCTTTTATAATGAGAGGGCTAGAATATAAAGGGAAGTTTTGCTGCAGCAATTCAAAGCCCTAGTAAGACCATATCAGGAGTATTGTGTACAGGTCTGGCCACCGCACCTTGGAAAGGATATATTGGCCTTGGAAGCAGTGCAGCACAGAATTACCAGAATGTTACCAGGGCTCCAATTTGCCTTCAATTATGAGGAGAGATTAAATAAACTAAGCATGTATTCACTGGAATATAGAAGGTTATGGGGTGATTTGATTGAGGTTTTTAGGATTTTCCGATGAATTGCGAGGGTAGAGAGAGAGAAACCTTTTTCTGCTAGTGGGGGAGTCTAGGACAAGAGGATATAATCTAAAAATCAGAGCCAGGCCATTCAGGAGAGAAGTTAGGAAACATTTCTTCACGCAAAGGATGGTTGAAGTGTGGACTCTATCGCACAAAAAGCAACAGATGCTAAATTAGTTTATGGTTAAAATTAGATTGTTGCAGTAAATTAGATACTTCTACTGATCTTAACTACCTCGGGTTCCACCAGTTCTCTCGCTCCGTGCTGATTTTTACATCACGTTTGAATTCACTTATTCAGATTTCTTCCTGAGTTTGACTGCGATTCCATTCTCGTTGATTTATACTCTGGTCTCTACTCTCGCCTCTTTATACTCTCTATCTCCTCTCTCTCTCCTTTATTCTCTCTATCTCCTCTCTCTCTCCTTTATTCTCTAGATCTCCTCTCTCCCTCCTTTATTCTCTCGATCTCCTCTCTCTCTCCTTTATTCTCTCGATCTCCTCTCTCTCCCTCTATTCTCTCGATCTCCTCTCTCTCCTTTATTCTCTCGATCTCCTCTCTCTCCTTTATTCTCTCGATCTCCTCTCTCTCCTTTATTCTCTCGATCTCCTCTCTCTCCTTTATTCTCTCGATCACCTCTCTCTCTCCCTCCTTTATTCTCTCGATCTCCTCTCTCTCTCCTTTATTCTCTCGATCTCCTCTCTCTCTCCTTTATTCTCTCGATCTCCTCTCTCTCTCTCCTTTATTCTCTCGATCTCCTCTCTCTCTCTCCTTTATTCTCTCAATCTCCTCTCTCTCTCTCTCCTTTATTCTCTCGATCTCCTCTCTCTCCCTCTATTCTCTCAATCTCCTCTCTCTCTCCTTTATTCTCTCGATCTCCTCTCTCTCTCCTTTATTCTCTCGATCTCCTCTCGCTCCTTTATTCTCTCGATCTCCTCTCTCCTTTATTCTCTCGATCTCCTCTCTCTCTCGTTTATAATCTCGATCTCCTCTCTCCCTCCTTTTCACTCTCGATCTCCTCTCTCCCTCTTTTGTACTCTCAAGCTCCACTCTCGTCGATTTATACTCTCAAGCCTGGCAGCTCTAGCTTTGAACGCCCTTCCTTTCCCCCTCATAGGAATGTGTCTTGTCTGTACCTGAACCTGTCCTCTCTTTGATGACCTCCAATTTAGTCTACATTGTATTTCTCCTATGTCTGACCCCTCCTATTTCTGAACTATTCTTTATTCTAATGTTGTTTGTTTCTTGCAATCATTTGTCCACCTTGTTTCTCCTTTCAGATGATTCATCATTGTTCTGCTCTCCCTACCAAATTCATTTAATCCCTCCCCAACAGCACTGGTTAACCTCCCAGTGAGGAAATTAGTCCCAGCCCTGTTGAGGTGCAACACGTCCGTTTTGTACAGGTCCCTCTGGCCCTTGAGCTGGTCCCAATGCCTCAGGAATCTGAAGCCTTCCCCCCGCAACCATTTATGCAACCACGCATTAACCTGCTTTATCTTACTGATCCTTTAATCTGTGCTAAACCCCCTCCAAGGCCAATATATTCTTCTTGCTGTGCGGTGCCCGGAACTGAACACAGTACTCATCATAACCACTGCTCCTATTTTTTTGGACAGCAGGTGCTGGAAATGGTTCTGCTGTTCCCAGTCACAGCTCCTCTAGACCCATCTTTTGTTTCTTTACTTGTCCCATTACCACCCTCATTTAATCACTCCTGCCCTCCACCCGATCACAGACCTTCCCTTTTGTTCTTTCCTCCCCTCCCCTTCCTCCCCCCCTTTCCCTGGCTCTGTACTTGCATAAAAACTGTTAAATCTTTAACTTCTCCCGGTTGTGACGAAAGGCCATTGGCCTGAAACGTTAACTCTGTTTCTTTCTCCAAAGGTGCTGCCTGACTTGCTGAATATTTCCAACATTTTCTCTTTTTATTGCAGTCCTCCAGATGTGGTCTAACCAGAGCTTTATGCAGCTGTTGCTCCTTCCAGCTCCTTTGAGATAAAGGCTAACATTCTGTTATGTACATGGACCCCTAAATCTCTCTTCTCCTCCACAGTTCCTCGCTTCTCGCCATTTAGAAGATACTCTGAGCTATCTTTCTTAGGTTCAAAGTGGATAACCTGACACTTCCCCACACTGAACTCCATCTGCCACAGTTTTGCCCACTCATTTTGCATAGAGTCGGCGCAGACTCAATGGGCCGACTGGCCTCCTTCCGTGCTGTAACTTTTCTACGATTCATGATTCTATTCTGGGCGCCCCACTGTCGGAAGGCTGTCGAGGCCTTGGAAACGGTACAGAGGAGATTTATCAGAATGGTACCAGGGATGAAGGACTTCAATTATGTGGAGAGACTTGAGAAGCTGGCATTGTTCTCCTTGGAGCAAAGAAGGTTAAGAGGAGAGTTAATTGATGTGTTCAAAATCATGAAGGGTTTTGATAGAGTGAATAGGATAAATTGTTTCTACTGGCAGAAGGATCGGTGACCAGAGGAAACAGATTTAACATAATTAGCAGAAGAGCCAGAGGTGAGATGAAGAATATTTTTTTTTTTACGTAGCGAGTTATTATGATCTGGAAGGCATTGGCTGAAAGGGTAGTGGAAGCAAATTCAACAGTAACTTTCAAAAAGGAATTAGGTAAATACTTGAAAAGGAAACATTTGCAAGGCTATGGGGGAAGAGCAGAGGAGTGTGACTAATTGGATAGCACTTTCAAAGAGCTGGCACAGGCACAGCACTCCTCCTGTGCTGTACGATTCTATGATTCACCAGAATGACACCAGGGCTGAAAGGGTTAAATTATGCGGGCAAGTTGTGTAGACTAGGCTTGTATTCCCTTGAGTATACAAGATTAAGGGTTAACTAATTGAGGATTCAATAGGGTAAATAAAGAGAAACTATTTTCTCCGGTGGTGGAGTCCAGAACAAGGGAGCATAACTTTAAAATTAGAAATAGGCCATCAGGAAGCACTTCTTCACACAAAGCATTGTGGAAATCTGGAACTCTTGCCCCAAAAAAGCTGCTGAGGCTAAATCAATTGAAAATTTCAAAACTGAGATTGATAGATTTTTGTTAAGCAAGGGTACGAAGGGATATCTAACTAATGCGGGTAAATCGAGTTAAGATGCAGATCAGCCATGATCTAATTGAATGGCGGAGCAGGCTTGTGTGGCTGAATGGCCTACTCCTGTTCCTATGTCCCACATTGACCATATTTCAAGGCTGGAAAGCCCATTTTTCTCCAGGGTTTCCTCATATCTCAGGCTTTTGGCTCTTATGCATTGATGTATTGGTCCTGCTGATGTGTTTTCACTGCTGCAGCAAAATTTACCTTAGCAGATTTCAATGATTATGTTTTAATGTGGCAACATTTTAGCAGATAAAGCCTGCAAGGGTGGCTGATCTGCATATGTGTTTCAATTTATACAACATTTCTAGCACTTCAACTGGGAGTTCATTCCTCTGCCAAGGAGCAAGATTGAGATGCTAAATAGCCATTGCTTCCTTATGTCCTTCATATGCATTATAATGAATAGTACAATGCAAGTAGAATTGTAAGAACAAATTGTGTTGAAGTACAAAGTCATTCCAAAAATATTGTGTGATGCAGAATATGCTAAATAAGCAGACAGTAATTCTCACACTTAAAAAAAATCACAGATGACTGCTTTCATAAAATATACATCAGGATATGGATAGAAAAATCAACAACAAAATCAGAACTCAAATTACCTTCGGAAACAAATTGGTGTTATGCCTGAGGCCGGGGCACACTTTGTTGCCATGGTAAATTAAATCATGAATCAATGCCACCTTACTAAAATGATTGCTACAAGAAAGGGAATTTCAGCTGATTTAGAATTGCATTCATATCTCATGTATGAGCTGTGTCTTTGTCGGTATGGTCTTGCACTTTTAAAGAAACGAGAGTCTGGTTCTAACATTTTGTCATAAAATAAGCAAATCCTCGGGAGAATTCTTAACCCACAACAGCATTATGTGTACTCTGCCATATGATTCTATGAATCCACATATCATAGAAACATAGAAAACAGGAGCAAGAGTAGGCCATTCGGCCCTTTGGGCCTGCTCCGCCATTCAAAATGATCATGGCTGATCGTCTAACTCAGATACAATATCAGATTGAGCATTGATTTGTCAGTATCATTTCCATTTATTATTGAAGGCAAAATGCTACAGTCCAATACAGGTGCTTCATTCATGAATTGACATAGAACATCAGGTGGAATTCCTTAATGGCAACAATTGAATAAGACCATGAGCCAAATCTCTACATTACACCACAGCATTTTTCGCGTGCGCAGCTGAGAAAAGAATATCCAATTCTGTTGGAGTGTGTCTGATTTGAATTACAAGTAAAAAGACCCTGGAAAATCCTCACCAAAATCTGTTTTCTATTCTGAAAATTATATAAAGGTAACATAAGTTTCAGAAGAAAAACTAATTAAGCTGAAATGGATACATGAGCCCTCCATCAATAGAGTGACAGTAGCCAAGGGCGAAATAAAACGAGATCTAGGGGTTTTAGTAGACCTAACACTCAACATGTCCAACCACTGCAACAATCAACATAGCAAATAGAATGTTGAACTATATAGCTAAAACTGTAGAGTACAAGCCAGAGGAAGTCATACTCAAACCGTATGGGGCTCTGATCAGGCTGATCAGTTCTGGTTACTGAAACACAAAGGAAACATTCAGGCTTTGGAGACAGTTCAGTGACAAGCCAAAAATCCGAGTTATGAGGAAAGTCTAGAGAAATATGAGCTTTTCCGCAGAAGCAGGGAAAAGAATTTTTGAATCTTTTGAATGGAAACCAATTCAGTGAAGTGGGAAATCTTCAGAGTCATCAGAAAGGGCATAGAGTTCAGAGACAGAGAGTGGTGAAATATCAACACGTCTCATTCTTGTGCTGATGACAATGAAATGGAGCAGGACCATTTGAGTCTGAAGCTGTAGCAAATGAAGGAGATGGTAGTCCTCCTGCTACTAGTCTAGATGAAGCACGGGAGGAGGAAGGGCAGAAAGAGGAAAAAGATGGACCACCTCTGAGAAGCTAAATAGCCATTGCTTCCTTATGTCCTTAATATGCATTATAATGAACAGTACAATGCAAGTAGAATTTATAAGTACAAATTATGTTGAAGTACAAAGTCATTCCAAAAACATTGTGTGATGCAGAGTATGTTAAATAAGCAACCAGTGATTTTCATGGGAGGAATTTTAACTGCCCCCCCACCCCACGATGGGCAGGAGCGGGTCGGGAGGGGGGTTAAATTGTTTAAAATGTGAAACCCAAACCCGACCCCAACCCGCCGCGAACGTGCCCCCTTCCAGTTTTACCGTGGCAGGCTGGAGGGGGTGGCTGAGTGCCCCACTTGGCGAGGTGGGTCAGTAATTATAAGATGTTAATGAGGCTGCGTTATTCAGATTTTGGCAGCCATTTGAATTTAACGGCTGCGGCCCAGATTTCCCAGGGCTTGGGAAACCTGGCAGCTGAAGGGAGGTGAGAACTGCTGGATGAAGCAGGTAAGGGCTTTTCCAGCACGGCTTGTGGGCCAGGAGGAGCAGGTGTGTTTCCCCTAGCCTCTCAAGCACATCTTCTACAGCGATTTCACCCTCCCCGCAATCTCTATCTCTCCCCCCGCAATCTGCTGAGCCCCCCGCGATTTCTATCTCTCCCCCTCATGATCTCTGTCCCTCCCCCCCCCTGCGATCTCTGTCCCTCCACCCCCCGCGATCTCTGTCCCGCCCCCCCCCCCGCGATCTCTGTCCCTCCCCCCCCCGCGATCTCTGTCCCCCCGCGATCTCAGTCCCCCCACGATCTCAGTCTCTCCCCCTCCCGACATCAGTCTCTCCCTCCCACGACCTCTGTCCCTCCCCCCCTGATCTCTGTCCCTCCCCCCCTGATCTCTGTCCCTCCCACCCATGATCTCTGTCCCTCCCACCCATGATCTCTATCTCTGCCCCCGCGATGTCTCCCCTACCCCTGCGATCTTTCCACCCCCCACGATCTCTCCCTCCCTCCCTGCATCCTCGCTGCTGCGCTCCGAGCCCTCCCCCCACCCTGCTCAGGGCCCAGGTACAGTTGTAACCACTTCCCCCCGCCTCCCTCGTCAGCACTGGTGTCATGGGATTTTTACATCCACCTGAGAGCGTCTTGGTTTAGCATATCATTTGAAAATCAGCACCTTCCAATAGTGCTACACTCCCTCAGTACTGCACTGCTGTCTGAACCTAGATTATGCGCACAAATCACTAGAGTGGGGCTTAGAACCCACAACCTTGTGACTTGGAGGTGAGAGTGCTACCACTGAGCCAAGGCTGACACAGTAAATTACAGTCTTCATTTCTGACCAAAGATGGAGAGATGCCTACAATACAGGGCTATCAAATACCATGGAATGGAGTTTCACATAGTTAATGAAATGCTTAGCAGTGCAATTCAACAACCAGTATTGTATAGCTGTGACAGTATAACTTGAGACCCAGGTTAGCAATCTGACAGTATGGCTCATTAGGGCAATTGGTGTGAGATCACCTCCAGAAGGTAGAAAGAGAATAAGTAATTAAACCCGTCAAGCCCACTTCTTGTTGTTAGCTATGGTCAGTCTATCTTCTAAATGCCAATTTCCCACCCTTTTTCTATATTATATAATACCTTTACTTCCCAAGTAAATATACATTTTGTTTTCAAACATTTAAATTGATTCTACATCCACGGCCACCTGAGGCACAACATCCTTATTTTCACAAACCTTTGTGTGAAGATTTTGTTTTCTGGATTCACTTTTAACTGGCTTAGCACAAATTCTAAGATCATGCCCTCTTGATTTGGATACCCCTTGTACAGTCATTCACTATCTACCCTGTCAGTTCTTTTTATATTCTACGCACCTCCACCAGCTCACCCCATAAACTCCTTGAGAACATAACCCATGTTTACCCAGTCTCTCAACCTTGGTAGGTGTTGCACATTATTTGGGTTTCACACAGGGTACAGTATAACTGCAATCTGGTGCAGAGCCAAGTTTTAATTTTTTTGTAACCTTTACAGTTTTTAAAGTTAACAACTGTTGTCTTAATATTAAAATTTTAACCAGGATTTGGAACCTGGTGAGTGGACATTTGTGTGCATGCTGTATTGCTCCTGGGCAATGTAGAGCATGCAGTATAACACTGATCTGCCTTATCTGGTTTTTGACTGTACAACAAGGCCTAAATTACAAATACTGTTGACAATTGCCACAAGCAAATTAATGATCTTCAACATACTGCAAGGCACAAAAACTCATACACCCAATGAAAAAAGATTACAAAGCCGAGGTTCAGCAAAGAGTTTTTAAAAAATGTTAAACAGACTAACACTCAACATAATTTTCCACAATCTTCATAAGGATCCTTCTACAAATTCATAAATTCAGTTGAGTGTTACATTATTTTATGAAACGATGTTCTATTCTTTGTAAACAGCTTTAGCTATAATAAACTAGGTTCTATTCTTTATAAACAGATTCAATAATAATCATTATGCAATTAATACTATGCATTGTACTAATATGTATGCAAATTCTTTGAAGTACATGCAACTATTACTGATTCATTGTCACTGCCTTTTCATAAGTTCAATAGTCATGTTTGTTGTTTAAAATTCTTGAAGTCTTGTGATATTAGTCCCCCCTGTGGTGCACAGTCTAATGTGAATTAAACAAAGTGTTGACTTTCTATCTCTTCAGATCATTCTTCTAATTCTTCTACACATTGTCCATCCAACAGGACTGGAAGTCATCATGATCGTGGAGGATGACGAGCTGCCAGCTCACCAGGATAAAGATTTAATTGCTGCAAAAAAGTCAAGATGAGCAACAAAATCCATGCAGGGAACAGACCTTGGAGCTTTTGTGAATGTAGCAGCCCTCCTCCACACTATAGTCAGTATTATACTGACATTAAGGGCTAGAAATTGGGCCGTGTAGCACCCACTGTTTCGGCATTACACGGCCTTTCCGACATCCAAGATGGCATCTTGGATGCGCATGCACATTTCCAGCGTGACATGTGCCAGACGCCATCTTGGTATAGGAGTTTGCGCAGGTGCAGATCACGAACGCTGGAATCATGTAAAGGAGGGAGAAAATGGCTTCAATCAGTGTGCAACGCTGATTTAAAGTGATTGACACCATTTTGGGACTTAACGCTCAACTCAATGCACAGTCTTAACCCTGACCATCTGAACGTGTCTTAGAGTGCCTGGTGGACCCCTCCACCAACACTATTTTAAAGGGACCATGCAGGATTTACAGGTTAGTGGCTGGATTATTGCTTCTGGCTGCCGAGACATTTGCAACTGTTTTTGGAGGTCTCCTAGACTTGAGTTCTAGGACGTGGGGATATAACCTAACATTTAGAGCCAGGACATGCAGGATTGAAGTTAGGAAATGCTTCTACACGCAAAGGGTGGGAGACATTTGGAATGCTCTTCTGCAGATGTCAGTTGATGCTAGCTCACTTGTGAAAGTTAAATCTGAGATTGATACATTTCTGTGAACCAAGGGTATTAAGGGATATGGGGGCTAAGACGGGTATATGGAGTTAGGTCACAGATCCACTATATCATGAAATGGTGGAACAGGCTCGAGGGGCTAAATGCCACGGCCACTTGCTGCCTCTTGATATACGCACCTTTTCCTGCAAGAAAGTGGGACGTGTGCCTGGGTGTGCCTGTCATGGTTGAATAGCTGCCAGTGTGTGTGGCCTGTGGGTTGTGGGTGGGCGGCTTGAAACAGTGGTAATGTGTAAGGGTGAGAGGAAACATCTAATTGGAAGAGTTGAGTATTGATAGAAAGAGTTTATTAGTATGTGGGTGATGGGGTGTAGTGCGTGGTGCAGTTGGTAAGAGACACCACTTGACAGTTGACCTCACTCACCTTGACCACTCATGTCAAAACATTGAACTTCTTCCTGCACTGCATCCGTGCTCATGATGCTGTGCACCTGGCATTGACTTCATCCCCCGCTGCCTCCCACTGCCTTTTGAGTATATGTCTGGAGGGCCTATTGCCCCCCCTGCAACCCCCCCTGCGGACATAGAATGTCCCTCCTTCTGTCCACCTCTTGCACCCAAGGTCTCTAGTGAATCAGCAGAGAACCTTGGTGCATGCACTCTCACAGGCCTGGTACCAACTCAGATCGGCAGATTGGTGAGGTCTGGTGTGCAGATTGGAGGATGTGGGATTTAGTAATGCGTAACCTTTATTCAATGTTTTAACATAACTCATCAGTGTGTAAACATAGGGATGGTATCTGCATCCGTGTTTTACATGTGCGATGTCTGATCTCCGTTCAGACTCCATGCAGACAGTAGACTGTTATTTTCAGCAAATAACAGGTACCAGCTACCTTTAAGAGATTTCTAAGAAAAATCCTCCCTTTAAGAGATTGAGCTCCCTCTGGTGGTGCAAAGTGCGAATTGCATTGATTCCACGTGCAAGGCCTGGAAAGGAAAGCTGGTTGCAGGTAAGTCCTCGGGTGGGTCGAAACTTGCAACCTGCCTGTGCAGGGGCCATTGGGCGCGGGGTAAGAGCACATCACGCTACCTATGCCCAAAAACGGCCCCTATCGAATTTTTCCCCCTTAGAGATTTAAAGGATCAACCGAAAGATACCTCAAGGGACATCCATCATCAATGGCACTATGGTTGATGTACTATTCCAACCTAAGAGTGATCCTATTAATTTGTCCCAAAGAATGTCAGAAGGTTAAATCTTTAGAGAAATTATAAATTGTTTGAGACATTTGTCTATCACAATATTTTCAACTATTTAGGTTTTAATACTAAATAAGTATTTAGTAATGTTAAGCTTGCACTAATTTGCACTTCAAAAGATGTTAACTCTATTTACATTTTTGTTCCTGACATTTTAAATTATGGAAACAAAGAACAAACTTGTATTTATATAACACAATGTCCTAAAAGTACTTTACAGCCAATAAATTACTTTTGAAGTATAGTCACTTATTTCTTAGAAAATACAGCTGCCAATTTGCACAATGCAAGGTCCCACAAACAGCAGTGAGATGGTGTTGTTTGAGGGAAGAATTTTGGCCAGGACACTGGGAGAATTCCCAATATAGCACATTGGGATATTTTAAATCCACCAGCACAAGCTGACAAGTTTAATGCATCATCTGAAAGACAACACCTCCAACAATGCAGCACACTCTTAATACAGCATGAAGTGGAGCTTGAACTTTCACTCTTCTAAGTCAGAGGAAAGAATGCTACCACCAAGCCAAGCTGATATTTTCAATGTGAATTCATTTTTAATGAAATATAATAAAGAATAGTCAACACGGATTTCAAAAGGGAAGGTCATGCTTGACCAACCTCATTGAATTATTTGAAGTAGTAACAAAAGAGTAGACAAGGGTAATGTAGTAGATGTAATATATTTGGATTTTCAAAAGGCCTTCGATAAAGAACCACATAGTAGACTCATGACTAAGGTCAGAGCATGTGGAGTCAGGACACCAGTAACAGAACGGATAGCAAGCTGGCTACAGAACAGAAAATCGGGGAGCAAGGGTTAAACCTAGATACACAGACTGGTGGCCATAAAAAATGCAAACAAAGCACTGGGGTTCATTTTTAGAGGAATAGAATTAAAAAGCAGGGAAGTGATGTTAAACTTGCAAAGAACCTTGGTTAGACCATATTTGAAGTACTGTGCACAGTTTTGGCCTCCATATTATAAAAAAGATACAGTGGCACTGGAGTAGGTGCACAAAAGATTTACAACGATGATACCAGAACTGAAAGGTTATAACTATCAAGAAAGACTGAACAGGCTGGGGCTCTTTTCTCTAGAAAAGAGAAGGCTGAGGGGTGACTTAATAGAGATCTTTAAAATTATGAAGGGGTTTGATAGGGTAGATGTGGAGAAGATGATTCCGCTTGTGGGGGACTCCAAATCTAGGGGTCATAAAGATAGTCACTAATAAATCCAATAAAGAATTCAGGAGAAACTTCTTTACCCAGAGAGTAGTTAGAATGTGGAACTTGCTACAGCATGGAGTAGTTGAGGCGAATAGCATGGATGCCTTTAAGGGGAAGCTGGATGAGTACATGAGGGAGAGATGAATAGCAGGATATGCTGACAGGGTTAGATGAAGTCGGTTGGGAGGAGGCTCACCTGGAGCATAAACACCAGCATAGACCAGTTTGGCTGAATGACCTGTTTCTGTGCTGTAATTTCTATGTAGTTCTATGTCATTTTCAGTCACTTATAATATAGATTTGTTTTATTAATTTACCATAAAAATATTATGTTCCTTGTATTAAAAGAATTGACCAAGGATTTCCTCGGACCTGCTTCCATTCCGCCATTATTACATCACCAGAAGTGTGGCGGCGGTAAGCCTGTTTATGCTCATAAACTAGGTTTCCATCACGTGCCTGGTGAAGTTACGGCGGAGGGGCAGGAGCATTTCCGAGGAAGTTCCCAGCAACTGCGTTGATCATTTTTGTGTTCTGTGCTTTGTTTCTTCCCCCGGGATGCTGGTATTTTACATTTCATTTAAAAGTGGCAGATCAGCCCTGCCAGGGAATACAGCGTAGGATATCTCTCTTGTCATATTTCTGCATTGAATTGTCCCACGTGATCTTGTTTAATATAGTGTGTCCTGCTTTAACTAATGACATATATGAATTATTTGTAATTAAGAAAATATTGAAAATATAAAGGAGGTTGGTCAATATCTAAAATATTTTCAGATGCTGATTGACCCATCGTGCATTCTGTTTTTCCCCACATTGCAATGGATACGACGTCTCAGAAGTACTTCATTAGATGTGAAGCACTTTGGGGCATCCTGAGGACATGAAAGGCCCTGTATACATGCAAGTTCTTTCTTTTAGTGCAGATTTCCAGCATTCATTGTTTATTTTTACTAAATTATTTGCTACACTCAAATATTTCCACATGGATATTTTTAAACCTGATCATTCCATAATAGTCTATATACAATTTTATGTTCTGTTTAGCACTCAGCAGTCTATGAAATCATTAGTTTACTTCTATAATTATTACCAGTGGGGAAACAACAATGGAAAATGCACTCTATTGTGAGCTTAATGTTACATTTCTAATTATATTATATTTTTTCTTTGTGTCTCAGACTGTACATTATCTAAACCTGGTCTGAACAATTCTTAATTCTGCATGTGGCTGAAGCCTACACTTGTAGTGGAAAATCATGTTGCGTCTAATCTGATTAGCTGCATCACTCGAGTGGCAATACGTGCGTTTCCTCCAAAATTCCAATTTACCGACACCTGGAGAATAACCCCATGTGTGTTCTGTTCAATGCTTGTGTAAAGTAAAATAGGATATTAATAAAATATATAATCTTGTGTGCAACTCCCAAAGCGATCAGATCAAAAGCAGGCTGGATCAGCAGTGAAGAGATAGCAAAGACAAATGAGTTGCTGCTGTTGCTGCAGCAAAGAGTGGCGTCCAATCTGTATAGTGAACTTCTATGGTTCTATGTTGTCAAAAGAGGGGCTAAGGTTATCCTACCTGATATTATTAAGCAAGCATTGCAATTATTACTCCAAATTAAAATACTGAAATGAAAATGAATCTTTCACAGAGGTATCTGATCATTGCCTAATCGGCAATGTACTGTGAAACCCTATAAAAAGCACTTTTTACATTTACTGTATTTCAGCCAAAATATGGCATTTAACTGCTTGCAAAGCTTTATCTTGCCAACACTTGTAAATTGTGCCTTTTTTAAATCTCTGGGGCTGACTGGCTCTTATTAGTGAAGTAGATCGGGTAGTAGATTTGGTCGACCTCATTGTGCCTTGATTAGCGTACAACACATAGAGCTCTTCCTGAGGCACTATACTGACTTCTAGATAAAGTTCTTGGCAAGGATGTCTAATCGTGCGGCATAGAGAAACAACCTATAATCACACCAAAAGAAATATCCCTCTGTACACAGGCATTGATCAGCATTGTTTATGCACGGATTATTTTGTACCAATAGATAGTATAACATGGTGGAGTGTGTTTATAATCCTTTAATTCAATCAAGGCAGTCATGATGATATAATTGTTACATTCGGGCTTTCTCCCCAAATTGTTAACTTCTTCTTATGACAGGAAAGCAATTTCCATCAGCAGACCAATTCTCCTATGACCCAAAACCTGAACCCTTGTCACAGAGACAGCATTCTGTGAGACCTACATTTACCCCTGCAATGCAATACTTTGCACTGGGGAAAATGTAGGATTCCTGTCATGTTCTCCTGTTATCTCTGGGAGGTGGCAACTATCATTCTGTCAGTCCATTATATCCAAGCTCAAACATCCTGTTTCCTTATCCGAGGTGTGTTACTAAAAGATTACTTATATATCAAGGCCAGGATAAACACTGTCAAAAGTATGAGGAGTTGGTAATCATCCCTGAGAGTGATATATACTGTTTATCTGGGATTTCCACAGATCTTCTACCAAATTTGCAGTGGATGATCAGAAAAACCCCAGTCGAAATTCTACCCACTTGAATAAGAAAGGTAGGAAAAGCCCCAAAATATAGCACATATAAGCAATAAGTCATATACATTGACCAGTGGCATAGTGACCATTTCTCATTCCTATTTCTTCATATTGATGTACTAAGAATTTATATTTTATTCTTTGGAAATCAGCAAAGATTACATTTCTGCTGTACTGATTAAAATCATGATGTGGAGATGCCGGTGATGGACTGGGGTTGACAATTGTAAACAATTTTACAACACCAAGTTATAGTCCAGCAATTTTATTTTAAATTCACAAGCTTTCGGAGATTTTCTCCTTCCTCAGGCAAATGTTTCAAGAGCTCCTTGAAGCCTACGCATTTATACATATAGAACAATACATGGTGTTTACAGACTGCCCCTGCAACTGCCCGTTGCCAAGGCAATCACCGTGTTCAGACAGAGAGGTGTCACCTGCAGAACCCCCGAATACACATTCAACAAAAAAACAAACAGGGAAAAAAAACAGAGAAAAAAAACACAGAGAGAGGCAGAAACTGCCTTCCGGATGTTTCTGCCTCTGTGTTTTTTTTCTCTGTTTTTTTTCCCTGTTTGTTTTTTTGTTGAATGTGTATTCGGGGGTTCTGCAGGTGACACCTCTCTGTCTGAACACGGTGATTGCCTTGGCAACGGGCAGTTGCAGGGGCAGTCTGTAAACACCATGTATTGTTCTATATGTATAAATGCGTAGGCTTCAAGGAGCTCTTGAAACATTTGCCTGAGGAAGGAGAAAATCTCCGAAAGCTTGTGAATTTAAAATAAAATTGCTGGACTATAACTTGGTGTTGTAAAATTGTTTACAATGATTAAAATCAAGTTTAAAAGAATTAAAATTAAGAAGTTGACAAGGGGGAAGTGCAATGTGATCATGTTTGATAGAAGTAAAACACAGCTCACAAAGAAAGAGAAGAGGGCTTCAGCAGAAAGACAGCCAGCCTTCCAACAATGAATACTTGACCTGTTTTGGAAGCTTGATAGCAGCTGTAAATTTTGCAACATTAATGGCTTCAGATGACCGGAGGGGAAAGTTTGTTTAGCCTGCAGTAAAACTATGTGGAACCTGTGGCTACATTACTGTCTTGTGACAGGCAATTTTCACTGATTTTGAAATATATTAAACAAAAAACACTGAATCCAGACTGTACATTAATAATGGACAAAGTCACATCACTGTACTGCCGCCAACTAGTGGTAAACATTAGAACTGCTTCTAGATTAAAAATAAGACTCCGCAAGTACAGCTCACCTTATGCCATTTGCTAGGAAAACAAAATGGGATCCAGTTTGGCGAGAGGGGAGTATTTACAGAATTTAATATTCACAAAAATGTTGGGTTTTTGAATTTTGACTGTTAGATTTGATGAGATATAATTTCATTCCAAATCACTCCTGACTAAGAACTAGTGATTTCATTAAAGTTTAAAGAACTGACTTACAATTAATCACTGGGTGCAAGGCTACACCACTGATCATGTTATTTCATTTTTCTCTGTATGACTTTATTAATAATTTAAAAGGTCAACTGGCTAATTGGATAGTGAGCCTATAATGCATCACCAGAAAATAGAGTCAATACAATTTCTTATTGTAAAAAGAACGCTTTTGAGGCTGTTTACAACAGTTAATCTCAATTTCATGGGGATCAGGCTAAGCTATCCCCCAAGACACAATCTGATAAATACATTTTTACTCACCAAAAGAAGTCTTGCAATTAAGCTGGCAATTTTTATTGACATTTCTATTTTGCATTAGTCTCTCAAAACCAGTTAGCCTAAACTTCCCTATCGACAGGTTTGCATTCGTTAGGTTGGTGGGCTAGCCTTCGCGCCTGACCAACTGACCCACCGCTAACCCCGGCAGATTTTGCAGGGTCAGCTCAATGTGAATGTTTTTTGGTAGGCTCCTGGCCAGTGCTTCCATAGGCCATGGAGAGTGCATAAAACCACTGCTACTGCAGGACTTGGGCTCTTGCTGCAGCTTAAAGGGACCGCCTGGCACCCAGATTGAAACAAGTGTTGTAACCTCTCAGCAACTGGCAAATTCTGCCAATGTGAGAGAATGCACTAATTGCCCCGTGATCAATTGCGTTCACTGGAGTAGGCTACTTAAATTTGTAAGTGCTCCTGCCAACCCTAGCAATGCTGGACTCCAGTGCAGTGCTGGCATTCCTAGCCCCCAGCATTGTTAAGCTGATAATGACAGAAAACATGACACATGGACATTGCCAGCTTATTTGAATATGGCTGCCTGAGTTTGGAGCAGATTCTTTCAGCATCTGCTGGAAGTGATGCCAAATATAGCGCAGAAATGGGTGCAGATCCGGCAGGATTGGTCCCCATCCAATTTTCTATCCCCACTGCCCCCTCACCACTGGAAAATTGGCAGCAAACAGGAAGAAACTCCTCCCTAGTTTCTAACATTGATTTAAATGCAATTAAATGCAAGGCACAAGGTCTGTCTTAACAAATGTATGTAGGTGCATGATATATGAACACAAGCAGCCCATCTATTAATCTAAGGAGCTTTTGATATGGAGGATAATAGTACAATCTTCAGCAACCATAGGATAGCTGCACATCGTTCGCTGCTCCTTTGTATGCTGGTCCTGCTCAGTGTCCTGTGTGCAGGCTGTAGTTGCATCAGGACATGCCTGTGACGCTGGAAGCCTGTGCACCAGTCATGCAACATGCTCGTAAGGGGGTGAAAGATGTTTTAATTAAGTCTAAGTCCCATAATGCTGCTGGAGTGCCTGAATAGTGCCCCAGATGCTGAGTACCTGTATAAAATATAAACTCAAGAGAAGCCCTTAAGTCGCCTGAGAGTAGATGCTGTGTATTTTTCAGTGCTGCTATGCTGTTCAGCTGTTTTTTTGTTGGCCAAAAACAAGTTTACAGTCAGTTTCCTAAAGTTACACTCCACCTTCCCGGGGATGTTTCATTGTGAGCTTTATACATCCACATCCCTCTGGGCACACCTCTGTATTTGCAGTTTGGAATAGGAGGAAGAGGATCATCTTAGATGCTCAGTTAGGACCTGCCCTTACACTGCCACCTGTGTGTACAGACCAGATGGCTGTACCTGGGCACATCCAAAGACATCCACATGCAGAGGCTACAGTTCCTGAAAGACATCATCACCAAACTGTGCACAATCCTGCAGCCAAACTTAGAAACCACTTGCAGGCGAGGGACTGTTCTGTCAGTGGCTATGAAGGTAACAATTGTGTTGAACTTTTATGCCACTGGATATTTCCAAAGTAACAGCAGGAGATATCTGCCAAATCTCCTAATCTTTACTGCACAGTTGTATCATGCAGGCTGCAGGTGCTTTATTTGCCTAAGGTAGCCAATTCTTCCTTTTCCCCTGGAAAACTCATAACATTGGAGATCTCTACACTTTTACCATCTTGCTGGAATGGCCAAAGTGCAGTGTATTATTATTGGCATGCATGTGACCTGATAGGCACTAACCCCAGTGCCACCCCCTTGATGAACAAAGGGTTCTACTCCATGAATGTACAGCTGGTCTATGACAATCATACATATGGATGGCCATTACCCTGCCAGTTACCCTGATTCATTCCTTTTAATCAATTCACAGTACCATCATTATTTCAAATGCCAGGAAAACTGGTGCAAAAAATCTATCCACTGCAGCCACGACCACTTACCCTATTTAGGCATCCAAGGACAATACTCGAAGAGCGATATAATGAGGGGCACACTGCTGCCAGATCTTGGTAGAGCAGACCATTGCCATCCTGAAGTAAAGTTTCAAATGCCAGGACTGATCAGGGAGAGTACAGAACAGGTGTCCAAAGTTATTGTTGCCATCCACATCTTACACAATTTCTTTCTGCAAGTGGGTCTGGCCATGAAGCAGGCAGAAGATGGGCAGCAGCAACTGGAGGCAGAAGACCTGTCTGCACAAAGAACTCGTCCATTGGCGGGAGTTTTAGGCGCCAATAGGCAACACATTTAAAAGTGTATGTAAAATCCAATGCACAATAAAGAAAAATAGAAGAAAATGAGACAAGTTTTTTGTACAGGACTGCTCCCACCTATCACAAGGACTCAGCCTTCCTGACAGTTCAATGTGGCATCAATAGTCCTTTATTATTGTCACATCTAGAGCCAATACAAGTGAGGAACATTAAACAATGCCACCTCATTCTCTCTGGTTTCTTCATAATCACAGAGTGCCTCTTTGCACATGCTGATTTGCATGCACTGCTTCACTCACATGTTGCATATGAGAGTCTGTATGTGGTTTTGGAGGAAAGTAAATTAATCAGTGTGTGTGGCTTGTTTTTGCTGTTGGGCAGTTGGGCTCAGGCCTGCAAATTAATTTAGTTAGTTAGTTAGAGCCTCCTGCACCTAATGCTGTCTATCCGTCTCCTGTCCACTGCTGTCTATCCAAGGCAACATAGTTGACTCTGTCGGAGTATCATCTTGCCTTAAATCCAGCAGATCGTGGTTCTCCACAGTTGATGTTTACATTTTCACGTCTGTTACAGACTCATCTTGTCTCTGGGTCTTTTCCAAAACAAAAGGCATTTTTTTTAAACGTGGGCTGTACATTAGCCTAACTCACAACCTTCTAACAGGAGGACCAGTGGATTGCCTTTAGTTTAGTTCCTACCTTTCAACTTGTCTGGCTTGGGTGGTCCTACCAGGAGTTAAATTCTCGCCATCTCAACTCTCAGGGTCATAGGAGCATGCAAGCCTTCCCACCATGTCAAGGTTCCATCCCTAGTGAAGGCTGTGAGTGAATAGGGTAGTTTCAATATATATTGTGGCATTATAAGATACTTGTGTCTGGAGTGCTTAGTGTATAAATATCACTTGAAAACCCAAGTAAAATGCAGGTGTTAAAATCAGGTAGTGAATACAGGATGTCAAGTCACAGTTATAATATTGCTTTTATGACGACATAGAATGGTTTTGGATGCATATCAAGGTGAAAGCAGCTATATGATTTGTGATTCAAATCCCAATCTTACGATTGAGTGCATTAAAGCCAAAAGATGTGAGACACCTCCACGAGATTGATTCACAACTCTATCACTTTGCACCGTGTGCAGTATAACTCCAGCCTGGTGTGAAGCCTTATTTTGTTAAGTGCTCATTGCTCTTTTGCATCTTCTGGGAACTTTATAAACATGCTTTTCAATGCTGTTAATGCAAAGTGAAACTAAGCACTCGCATCTATACACTTACAACAATAAAAATTAGCCTCCCAGAGATCAGTGCTCAGACCAGTACCTGCAGTGTAGCTCCCCTGCTTTTTTTTTATATATAGACCGTAAAAACAGCATGGCTCATAAGTGAACTAAATTTACTCCTTCACCATTTGCTTAACTGTATTTATACTTTGGTCTTTTGGAATTACTGACTGATTAATTATAAATCAGATACTTACCCTCACAATTAAGAAGCAGCAGCAATCATTACAACTCTCTCAACATGATTGATCCTGAAAGCGCTCGTGCTTCATTGGTACAAAAACACCCACTGGCTCTATTTTGCTTGTCCAAAAAATACTTATGGAACCCACAGCAAACTTTCAAAAACACTTCCTAATTAAAATAGCCTGACCCACAAAGGCCAACTGTAATGGCCAATGCTCACATATTCCACTTGGTACTCTTCAGTGGTTGACTGAATTGTTCCAGGTTCTTATTTTAACATATTCCTACATTCTAACTGTTTACTGCCATTGCCTGCCTATTCTTTCCAGCTTCATTTTAGCTACCATGACTGCTAAAACAACCCAAGGTAGTAGGTGTTTTGGGATATATTTTTAGTGTAGTCTTATGAAAATTATACTTCTATTTTTGATACGTTCAGTCAGCTTCTTTGAACTGGATGTCGAGCTGCAGACACTGCGACACATCAGTGAGGGGGAAAAATACCTGGAGATTCGGTTCCAGGAGGCAGTCACACCCCTTAGGATAAGGTCGTCTAAATTGGTCAGTATTCAGGGACAGGAGTATGTGACTGCGAGCAAGGCAGGTAAGGGGATCAAGAAGGTAGAAGTGGAGGAGCCTTAGCCTTTGCAATTGTCCAATAGGTTTGAGGTGCTTGCAGCCTGTATGGACGAAAGCAGGGGCTGCAGGGTGGATGAGCAAACGGACTGTGGCAGCATGGTACTGGAGGCCATTCAAGCGGGGGGAGTTAGTAGGAATGTAGTGGTAATAGGGGAGAGTATGGTCAGGGAGATAGACACAGTTCTCTGCAGCCGAGAACGAGAGTCCAGAAGGCTCTGTTGCCTGCCCAGTGCCAGGGTTCGGGACATCTGAATGGCAAAGGTAGCCTGGAAGATGAATTCATAGAGTGCTTTCAGGACAGTTTCTTATAGCAGCACGTTCTAGAGCCAACCAGACAGCAGGCTTTTTTAGACCTCGTAATGTGTAATGAGACAGGATTCATTAATGATCTCAATGTAAAGGAGCCTCTAGGTAGCAGTGATCACAATATGATTGAATTTCACCTTCAGTTTGAGGGAGAGAAGAGTAAGTCTAAGACTAGTGTTTCAAACTTAAATAAGGGCAATTATCAGGGCATAAAGACAGCTGGCTAAAGTGAACTGGGAAATTAGGTTAATGGATAGGTCAGTAGAGATGCAGTGGCAGACATTTAATGAGATATTTCATAACACTCAGCAAAGATACATTCCAGTGAGAAAGAAAGACTCTAGGGAAAGGATGTACCATCTGTGGCTAAAGAAGGAAGTTAAATATAGTATCAAATTGAAAGAAAAAGCATACAATTCTGCTGAGATTAGTGGCAGGTCAGAAGATTGGACAGAGCATAAAAAACAGCAAAGAATGACTAAAAGAATAATAAGAAGGGAGAAATTAGAGTATGAGAGAAAGCTAGCTAGAAATATAAAAACAGATAGTAAGAGTTTTGTGAAGTATTTAAAAAGGAAAAGAGTGAGTAAAGTGAGTGTTGGTCCTCTAGAGAGTGAGTCTGGGGAATTAATAATGGACATTAAGGAAATGGTGGAATTGAATAGATATTTTGCATCCGTCTTCATTGTAGAGGATACAAATAACGTGCCAGAAATAATTATGAATCAAGAGGTGAAAAGGAGGGAAGAACTTAAAACATTTACAATCACCAGGGAAAGGATTCTGAAAAAAATATTAGAACTTAAAATTGGCAAGTCCCCAGGTCCTGACGGACTTCATCCTAGGGTCTTAAAAGAAGTGGCTGCAGAGATAGTAGATACATTACTATTAATTTTACAAAATTCCCTAGATTCTGGAAGGGTCCCATCAGATTGGAAAATAGCAGATGTAACTCTTCTATTCAAGAAAGGAGGGAGACAGAAAGCAGGAAACTACAGGTCAGTTAGCTTAACAACCATCATGGGGAAAATGCTGGAATCTATTATTAAGGAGGTTATAGCAGGGCACTTAGAAAATCTCAATACAATCAGGCAGAGTCAACACAGCTTTGTGAAAGGGAAATCATGTTTGACTAATTTATTAGAGTTCTTTGCGGAAGTAACAAGCAACGTGGATAAAGGGGATCCTATGGATGTGGTGTACTTGGATTTCCAGAAGGCTTTTGACAAGGTGCCACATCAAAGGCTACTACACAAAATAAGAGCTCATGGTGTAGGGGGTAACATATTAGCATGGATAAAGGATTGGTTAGCTAACAGGAAACAGAGAGTAGGCATAAATGGGTCATTTTCAGGTTGGCAAGATGTAATGAGTGGAGTGCCACAGGGATCAGTGCTTGGGCCTCAACTATTTACAATCTATATCAATGACTTGAATGAAGGGACCAAATGTATGGTTACTAAATTTGCTGATGACACAAAGGTAAGTAGGAAAGCAAGTTGTGAAGAGGACATAAGGAGTCTGCAAAAGGATATAGTTAGATTAAGTGAGTGGGCAAAAATTTGGCAGATGGAGTATAATGTGGGAAAATGTGAATTTGTCCAGTTTGGCAGGAGGAATAGAAAAGCAGTATATTATTTAAATGGAGAGAGATTGCAGAACTCTGAACTACAGAGGGATCTGGGTGTCCTCATACATGAATCACAAAAAGTTAGTATGCAGGTACAGCAGGTGATTAGGAAGGCAAATGGAATGTTGTTATTTATTGCAACCGGAGTGGAATATAAAAGTAGAGATGTTTTGCTACAGTTGAACAGGGCATTGGTGAGACCACATCTAGAATACTGTGTGCAGTTTTAGCTCCATATTTAAGAAAGGACATAATTGCTTTGGAGGCAGTTCAGAGAAGGTTCACTCGACTAATTCCTGGGATGAGGGGGTTATCTTATGAGGAAAGGTTGGACAAGTTGGGCCTGTATACATTGGAGTTTAGAAGAATGAGAGGTGATCTTATTGAAACATATAAGATCTTGAGGGGACTAGAAGGGATAGATGCTGAGAGGATGTTTCCCCTTGTGGGAGAGACTAGAACTAAGAGCCACAGTTTAACAATAAGGGGTCTCCCATTTAAGACGGAGATGAGGAGAAATTTTTTCTCTCAGAGGATCATGAGTCTGTGGAACTCCCTTCCCCAAAGAGCAGTGGAGGCAGGGTCATTAAATATTTTTAAGGCTGAGTTAGATAGAATCCTGATTAACAAGGGAGTCAAAGGTTATAGTAGATAGATGGGAAAGCAGGGTTGAGGTCACAATCAGATCAGCCATGATCTTAACAAATGGCAGAGCAGGATCGCGAGGGGCCGAATGGTCTACTCCTGCTCTTAATTCGTATATTCGTAATATTTGCATTTAACAGGCAAAATGGCAAAAAAGGAAGCAATGCAGATACATGATAACAACTATGGAGGTGATTCCATGATCCAATGCTACCAGTGGCAAGTGGCACCTATAGGGAATGCACTGCAGGAGCACAGTCCACAGCTTCCAATGGAAAAATCACAGGCTGCATGCCCACAATTCCCTGAGATGCACTCCCTGAAAGGGTCAGTCCCCACAGATAGAATCAAATCATAGAATCACTGTGTTAGAATTTCTTTACAATCACTAACAATTCAATGGTTTATACAATGAGAAAGTTCAGCATTTGTAGAAGTGCTTTCTAGCAAGAACTGGAACAATTGGATCAAACTAATTAAATCAAGTAGCCTAGAAATTACTGTTGGCAATATCAGCCTACAAACATTTAACACATTCAGATGACATTCCTCCTCTGTCTACTATCTAAATGCATTTTAAATAGAATATAGCCTCAGTTAAAACAAGAGAGAGAAACGTTTTTTTGAGTGTATTGAGGATTTGTCCACTGACATCATCTACAGTCGTTTCTGAGCTTATAAGTAGCAAGAAGGCATTGTTAAAATCTGCTAGGAGAGGAGGAGTATCTAAATGTTCAATGACTTAGAAAGAGTCCCCAGATTCACTTCAATGAGTAAGATTCATCAACAAAGCAATTAATCAGCAGAGCATCAGGTTAATGAGCTGTACGGACAGAGATTATGATCAAATTGAGCATTTAATGACCGCAGCAGTTTATTAATATTTTCAGAGAATGTTTTGACATGATAAAGCACTATGTAACACAAAATAAATAAAGCATAAACATTCAACAACCATCAAAAAATGACCATTCTTTTGGCTCACATCTATACATTATAGAATCATAGAATCATAGAATCATAGAAGTTACAACATGGAAACAGGCCCTTCGGCCCAACATGTCCATGTCGCCCAGTTTATACCACTAAGCTAGTCCCAATTGCCTGCACTTGGCCCATATCCCTCGATACCCATCTTCCCCATGTAACTGTCCAAATGCTTTTTAAAAGACAAAATTGTACCCGCCTCTACTACTGCCTCTGGCAGCTCGTTCCAGACACTCACCACCCTTTGAGTGAAAAAATTGCCCCTCTGGATCCTTTTGTATCTCTCCCCTCTCACCTTAAATCTGTGCCCCCTCGTTATAGACTCCCCTACCTTTGGGAAAAGATTTTGACTATCGACCTTATCTATGCCCCTCATTATTTTATAGACTTCTATAAGATCACCCCTTAACCTCCTACTCTCCAGGGAATAAAGTCCCAGTCTGTCTAACCTCTCCCTGTAAGTCAAACCATCAAGTCCCGGTAGCATCCTAGTAAATCTTTTCTGCACTCTTTCTAGTTTAATAATATCTTTTCTATAATAGGGTGACCAGAACTGTATAGGGCAGGATTTTTCTCCACTTTTCCATCAGAACACGGGCAGGATAATGGCATGAAAAGTGGAAGGAGAAATTGGATGGCAAGGCCGACTACCGTATTCCTGCCCCAAACTAAATTTCCCTGTTTCTGCCCCTGCCAGGAGCACCACCAGTCACCCCTTCCATGCCTTCCACATGTAAATGCCTGACCTCTCCATTAGGTGAAAAAGCATCACATTGGCAGACCTTATGATTGAGGTTAAATCTACTAATTAAATTTTTTTGCAAGATGTAAATTTATACGGAGGCAAAATACATCAGTATTAAAGGACTGATTTTTAACCTTCAGGAAACAGTAAAGTCCAAATATGTTCAAGGCA
Organism: Heptranchias perlo; assembly: GCF_035084215.1. Lineage (NCBI taxonomy): Eukaryota > Metazoa > Chordata > Chondrichthyes > Hexanchiformes > Hexanchidae > Heptranchias > Heptranchias perlo. Next base: position 110,664,329 of record NC_090327.1, read on the forward strand.
TTCATACATATATATTAAAATTTTATGGGGATGAAATTCAACATCGGCTCAAAACACGTGGTAGCGGATTGGCAGCCTATTATACACCCCACCTGATTTTCCTTTCCAATGACATCACGGTGAAGTTGAATTTCACTCTCTATGTCTCTTATTTTTGCAGGAGCCAGGGGCGGGTAGTCATCTCCCACAACACAGCAGCTCATGTCTTATTGATTGATGTTGCTCTTTGTACCCGAGTTGTGGTGTTTTCTGAAGTTCTTACTTAATTCCTTCTGACTGAAACACAAGCAGATAAAAAAAAATAGGAGCAGGAGTAGGCCATACGGCCCCTCGAGCCTGCTCCACCATTCAATAAGATCATGGCTGATCTGCGATCTCAACTCCACTTTCCCGCCCGATCCCCATATCCCGATTCCCTTAGTGCCCAAAAATCTATCGATCTCAGTCGTGAATATACTCAACGACTGAGCATCCATAGCCCTCTGAGGAAGAGAATTCCAAAGATTCTCAACCTTCTGAGTGAAGAAAGTTTTCCTCATCTCAATCCTAAATGGCCGATCCCTTATCCTGAGACTATGCCCCCTTGTTCTAGACTCTCCAGCCAGGGGACACAGCCTCTCAGCATCTATCCTGTCAAGCCCTCCAAGAATTTTATATATTTCAATGAGATCACCTCTCATTCTTCTAAACTCCAGAGAATAAAGGCTCATTCTACTCAATCTCACCTCAAAGGACAACCCTCTCATCCCAGGAAACTTTAGCTGTCAGTGGAGATGACAGGGGAGGGGGGGGTGGGGGGGTGTATAACAGGAGGCCGATCCATTACCGTTCATTTGTGCTTCCACCAATGTTGAGTTTCACCCTCCTTGCCCCAAAATAGTGAAATCACATCTCTTTGCTATTTGAGACAAGTAGCTGTAGAATTGTGTGAATTCATTCTTTGGAGCCATGGAGGGTGCACAAAATGAATTTATTTTCACTAATTCCTATTCATTTGATTTTATGACATGCATTTTAATTTGTCAACGGTTGTCCATACATCATGACACATGGCATGGAAATCGATGAACGAGATCATGAATGAACTTACTCAGATTTCACTTCAAAACAAAAAAGGATCCTTCTTTGAGGCTTTTATTTAAATACATGACTGACGTCCCACTGGCCCACCTATGTCCACACTATGACGGGAGTGTGAAAAGCAACTGTGCATCAGCCAGTCTGAGTTCTGCTGAGAACAATGTCAATCCAATCCTTAGCCCTATCCTGAACAAGGCATAAATGTCGGTCACCAAAGTCAACAACCTATTGGCAGAGTTAAAACATTAAATCTTTTTGAAAACGCCTATTTACACCGCCTGGAGGTTCCGTCATTCTCCCGCCAGAGTTATAGTGGGAGACCAGTAGAGTCTCTTGGGGTTTTCAGGGCCATTGTTCTTTTTTCAGTAGCTTTTTTCGTTCTTTTCTAATGTTCGTTTTCTATGTTTCTTTTTAAATTTTGTGTGTTTTTCCCCCTTTCTGGGCCTGCAAGCATGTAAGTGCTGTTTATGTTGAAATGAAAGCAGATAAACGTCTGTAAAATTACCAACAAAGTAACTATGATTGAAGCATTTAATTATAGTACAGCAATAGATGAAGAAGATTGAAGAAGAGGGTATAAGAAAAGGGATTCATATTCCACAGCTCAGGGAACAACAAAGCTGCTAATTGCAAGTATATAACTGGTTGGCTAGTCAATTTAAAATTAATGATTGAAGGTACTTTTAAAGTGCCCAATTCACAGTATTTCATGGTACAAGACTGAAATAGTACAAGATAAAGGAAGGCATGCTAAGGGGGTCAAGCCAACACCAGAACTGAATTGCCTACACCTGCTATTATACCACTAACCTGGCACATCCACTTGGCAATGACGGAGGGGAACCTCCTCTTCACAGGTTTCCAGTCAGCAGAGGTGAACCATCTGCTACAAGCACACTAAATCAAAAGCAAAATACTGCGGATGCTGGAAATCTGAAATAAAAACAGAAAATGCTGGAAATATTCATCAAGTCAGACTGCACCTGTGGAGAAAGAGGCACAGTTAACGATTCAGGCCGATGACCTTTCGTCAGAACAGAAATTATAATGGGGATTAAGGAAATGGAAGAGACGTTAAACAAATACTTTGTATCTGTCTTCACAGCAGAAGACACAAAAAACATACTGGAAATAGTGGGGAACCAAGGGTCTAATGAGAGTGAGGAACTTAAAGTAATTAAGATTGATAAAGAAAAAGCACTGGAGAAATTAATGAGACTAAAAGCTAACAAATCCCCTGGGCCTGATGGCCTACATCCTAGGGTTTTAAAAGAGGTGGCTGCAGAGATAGTGGATGCATTGGTTGTGATCTTCCAAAATCCCCTAGGTTCTAGAACAGTCCCAGCAGATTGGAAGGTAGCAAATGTAACCCCGTTATTCAAGAAAGGAGGGAGAGAGAAAACAGGGAACTACAGGCCGGTTAGCCTGATATCAGTCATCGGGAAAATGTTGGAATTCATTATTAAGGATGTGGTAACAGGGCACTTAGAAAATCATAATATGATTAGGCAGAGTCAACATGGTTTTATGAAAGGGAAATCATGTTTAATAAATTTAGAGGTTTTTGAGACGTAACCAGCAGCGTAGATAAAGGGGAACCAGTGGATGTTATATATTTAGATTTTCAAAAGGCATTCGATAAGGTGCCACACAGAAGGTTGTTACACAAGATAAGGGCTCGTGGGGTTGGGGGTAATATATTAGCATGGATAGAGGATTGGTTAATGCACAGAAAACAGAGAATAGGAATAAACGGGTCATTTTCAGGTTGGCAGGTTGTAACTAGTGGGATGCCCACAAGCATCAGTGCTTGGGCCTCAGCTATTTACAATCTATATTAATGACTTAGATGAAGAGACTGAGTGTAATGTAACCAAATTTGCTGATGATACAAAGCTAGGTGGGAAAGTAAGCTGTGAGGAGAACACAAAAAGAGTCTGCAAAGGGATATAGACAGGTTAAGTGGGTGGGCAAGAAGGTGGCAGATGGAGTATAATGTGGGGACATGTGAGGTTATTCACTTTGGTAGGAAGAATAGAAAAACAACCACTTTTTAAATAGTGAGAAACTATTAAATGTTGGCGTTCAGAGGAATTTGGGTGTCCTTGTATACACAACACATAAGTTAGCATGCAGGTATAGCAGCCAATTAGGAAGGCAAATGGTATTTTGGCCTTTATGGCAAGGAGGCTGGAGTACAAGAGTCAGGAAGTTTTGCTGTAATTGTACAGGGTTTTGGTGAAACCACACCTGGAGTACTGTGTACAGTTTTGGTCTCCTTACCTAAGGAAGAATATATTTGCCTTAGAGGCGGTGCAACAAAGGTTCACTAGATTGATTCCTGGGATGAGAGGGTTGTCCTATGAGGAGAGATTGAGTAGAATGGGCCTATGCTCTCTTGAGTTTAGAAGAATGAATGGTGATCTCACTGAGACATATCAGATTCTGAGATGGCTTGACAGGGTAGATGCTGAGAGAATGTGTCCCCTGGCTGGAGAGTCTAGAACTAGTCTCAGAATAAAGGGTTGGCCATTTAAGACTGAGACAAGGAGAAATTTCTTCACTCAGAGAGTTGTGAATCTTTGGAATTCTCTACCCCTGAGGGCTGTGGTTGCTCAGTGGCTGAGTGTATTCAAGGCTGAGATTGATAAATATTTGGGCACTAAGGGAATCAAGGGATATGGGGATCGGGCGGAAAAGTGGAGTTGAGATCGAAGATCAGCCATGATCTCACTGAATGGCAAAGCAGGCTCGAGGGGCTGTATGGCCTACTCCTGCTCCTATTTCTTATGTGCTTATGTAAGAAAATGTATCCTTTTATTTCTGGCAACATGCCAATCTTTATAATATTTTTCAATCTTTATCTTAAATTTGTGTCTATTAAGGGTTTCATTGTCCTCTATTTCTGGTAAAGTGCTAATTTGTGGACAAAGTCATGCATTCTTATGAATGGTCTACAGGTGCCCAAAGTTGTTGTTTCTAGTGCGCTCACAGGCGGAGACTAATCAGAATTAAAAACCATTCCTGTTTTATTCCTTAAGTTTATTTTTGAAATGCCTAAAATACAGTATTTCATAATTTAGGTGGTATAAAATGAAAGAAGGATAATGGTTGATCAGAAGACCCCTGACCATTTTTGCAAGCCTTGACACACTTATATGACTGAGGACAACTGAGGCCAAGTTCCTGTGAATCAGAGGGCATCAGGTGCAGAGCTTTGCCATTTCCAGCAAGCACATCTGTGGGCAAATTGTAGCACAGATATGGCACTTACCTCAACTTTTACACTTCTAGCTCATTGCTGGCTCCCACTCCAATAGTAGCTAACTGATCAAACCAGTGCCTGATGCATCGGTCAGCATGGCCTAAGCTTTCCTCCCCTTTCTCACTGATGGGCGTGACACAACTACCCAATGTCACCATATTGTTTTTTGTCCCAAAGTACAAATGGTCAATGTTAACTGCCAAATGCCCAATCTGAAACCCATCCTGGGTATCAATAAGTGACTATGTTTGCGATGCAGTGGTTTGACATATAAAATCCTTTGACTATGAGTGTGGTAGGCTTTCCATTGTGAGCTGCAGCTTGCTGATGTATGGGTATGCATCAGATGCAATGAAAGGTGAAGTGAGGGCTTGACATGAACAAGCAGTATGTGTGGGACATACTGAAAGGCAACATTTTGTGGCTTATAATAATGTATCATCAACCTAGTACTGATATATAATCCTCCTTGGCAGGTTCCTTATAGCATCTTCTCCCCATCTGTTCTTAGAAGTTGCAGATATCACTTGCATGTAAGTAAGATCCAAAAGATAAAAGAACTGCATTGATCGTAGTTTCCCATCTGATACACCACCTCAGTTAAAAGGCAGAACATGATTAATTCAACTGAACTAATACAATGTTCAGAGTTAAAGTACTAGTTACTTTAATTGGAATGTATTGATATTGCGCTGTATCCCATAATGCCTCCTAAGGTTGTCAACCTTTGATTTCCCACAAAGGCAGAGATCAAAACAAGAAAGAGATTAAAATCCATTCATATCGATCATTTTATTCTCTCATAAAATCCCTCCTCTTCCAATAAAATGCTTCCAAATACCTGCTGGAATTGTAGAAATTGTAAAACGCACTTGTTGAAACACATAGAAATAGATAGAAGTTACAACACAGAAACAGGCTATTTGTCCCAACCAATCCATGTCTGCATTTGCCCTCCACGCAAGCAAATAGTCCTAATCTTATTTACTGTTCACTTTCATCCTCTTTTCCTTCATCTACCTGCCTAAGCTAATTTTGAACATTGACATGGTTTCTGCCCTAACCACGAACCCTGGAAGTGAATTCCACAGCCTCATAACTCTGTAAAAACAAATTCTCCTGCCCTCTGTTCTAAGTCTCTTACATTTAATTTTGTATCTATTGCCCTTTGTTCTAGACCCCTCAACGACTGGAAACAGTTTCTATCTATCCTGTCCCATCCTTTCATAATTTTAAACATTTCTATCATATCGTCCCATAACCTAATTTCTTCTAATGAAAAAAGCTCCAATTTTCCAAGTCTTTCTTCATACTTATATTTCCTAATACCATACTTTTTCACATCGTTCACCTGACGAAGGAGGAAGCCTCCGAAAGCTTGTGAATTTAAAATAAAATTGCTGGACTATAACTTGGTGTTGTAAAATTGTTTACAATTCCTAATACCAGGCAGCATCCTAGCGAATCTGTGTTGTACTCTCTCTAAAGCCTCAATATATTTCCTATAATGTGGAGCCCAACACTGCACACAGTACTCAAAACTGTGGTGTTTTTAAGGTTTTATATAGATTCTTCATTACCTCCTAGCTTTTATATTCCAGACCTCTTGTGATAAAACCTAAAATTCCACTAGTTTTTTTTTTACAGCCTTATTAACCTGAAGTGTTGCTTTTAATATCCTGTGAACCTGTACCCCTCAAATCCATCTGCTCCTACAAGCCAACTTCCATTCAGAGTAAAATTATTGCTGTTATTGTTTTTACCAAAATGTATCACCTCACACTTACTAACATTGAATTCCATCTGCCACATTTTTGTCCATTCCCCCATCGTAGCTTCCAGCGGTCTTCTAAAAAATTAACCATATCTCATATTTTGGTATCGTCTGCAAATTTCATCACCGCTCCCTCTAGGCCTTTTCTAAATCGCTAATACAAACGGTACACAAAAGTGTTCCGAGAAATGAACCCTGTGGGACAACACTACCCCACTTCCAACCACACTAAAAGAGTGCCCTTAACTCCTATTCTACGCCTTCTCTCTTCTAATCAAATTTTAATCCAGTTTGCTATCCTCTCCCTGATTCCATACCATTTCATTTTCTCTAGTAATCTACTGGATGTTACCTCCTCAAACAACTCTATGAGGTTTGTTAAGCAAATCACCCCTTTCGAATTCTGTGCTGGCTACTTCTAATTATTTTCTCTTTTCTAGATATGTAGTAATTTCATCATTAATTACAGACTCTAATATTTTCCCTCCCACCTAAGCTAACTGGCCTGTAATTACCTGGATTAGCGCTGTCTCCCTTTTTAAAAAGGTAGATGCTACATTGGCCACTCTCCAGTCTTCCAGCACAGATCCAGACTCAGTAGAGTCCGGAAACATAGGGGGTAATTTTAAATGTAACCCAACTGGCGCGACACAGACAGGATTGGATCAGCTGCCCATTTTACTCACCACCTGATTTTACTTTCTATTGAAGTCAATAAAAAGTAAGGTCGAACGGAATGTAAAAAGGGCAGCTGATCCAATCCTGTCAGTTTCCCGTCAGGCTTTAGGTAAAAATTACACCTATAATTTCCAGGGCCTCAGCAATTTCCTTCTTCATTATCCGAGAATGTATCCTGTTGGACCCTGACACTTTGGGCTCAATTTTAAAATGGATCCGGGAAAGGGGGGGCGAATCAATTTGAGGTCGGGAAACCCATTAGTACGGGTTTTCACGATTTTGACGTAAAAACGTCCTTTAGTTTTTTTTTGTCCGTTTCCCGTCCGACTGAACGGCTGATTGAAAGGCTGGTCTCAATTGGACGGGAGGCCAGCCAGGAAGAGGACGTCTTCAGGTAAGTCTGCAGGTAAGTCTTTGTCTGCATGGATGGGGGAGGGGGGTCAGTCACCGGGAGGTCCGTGATAGTTGAGGGAGAGGATCGGGGTCGGAGGGGGAGGATCGGGGGTCAGAGGATCTAGGTTGGAATCGGAGGGGAAGGATTTGGGTTGGGGGAATCGGCGGTCAGGGGGAGGATCAGGGTCAGGGGTCTGTGATCGGTCGGTGGGGTGGGGGCCGATGCAGGTAGGCTTGTTGGGCCTAGGGGAAGCACTCCTGCTCCTCCGGGCCCACAAGCTGTGCCATTCTAGGCATCTACCCGTTAGTCTCAGGCCTTCTCGCCTCTTTTCAACAAGGCGTAAAACAGAAGGCCCGGGAATCCCAGTCCACTGGGGTTGAAATTGGGAATTAGTGAAAAATGGAAGCCTGAAGCCTCCTTGAAAGGTTTTATGGCCCGACCCGCCTCCTGGGAGTGGGTTGGTCGCCCGCCCCTCATCCCTCCCACATGAAACCAGAAATGGGCGGGTTGGAGGCGGGTTGTGGGTGGGTCTGAAATGGTGGCAATTTTCAATGCCCCAACCCACCCGTTTTTTACTTTTAAAATCGAGCCCCTTGATTTCCTTTAGCCTAACCAACTTATCTAAATTTTTCCTTTTATCCATAATATCACACAGCTCCCTCTCAACCACTTCAGGATTCACCTCCTCTCTGATATCTTTCTCTTTAATAAAGACCAGTGCGAAGTATTTATTATGTTCCTCCACCATATATTGATCATAATCTACAAATTGACAATCCTCCCCGGTCAGGGGACCCACCTCATTTTTAAACAATTCTCTTTTGACTGATACACTTGTAAAATACTTAACTTTGAAGACTTTTTGAAATTTTTCCCTCATACTCCCTCTTAGCTTTCCTTATCCTGCTCTTAACCTCTTTTGTTATTTTATCATATTTTCTTTAGTTTTTTAAATTATAATTCTTGTTGTCCTTATAGGTCGTCTTCTTCAAATTTAATTGGTTTCTACTCTCATTATCCATGCCATCCTAAAACTATTAGTAGTTTCCTTGTTTTTTTTTAATAAAAGGAATATACTTATTCTGTACCTTTGCTATCTCTTTTTTAAAAACTATTGCACTGTTGCTCTACAATCCTGTGTGTCAATTTCTCCTTCCACCTCACCTCACTTCAGTTAGCTTGTTCTTTATCTTCCTAAAATCTGTTCTAATCCGATGTGGTGTTCTAGTTTTTGTACTGACTTTCCCTTTCTAGTTGGATCTTAAGCCAGATCCAGCAAAGTTTCCACCCTTGTAAGTCTGCTAACATATTGCTCAAGGAAAGGGTCCTGTACACATTTTAGGAATTTCATTTCCCTGTCTCCATTAACTTCCTCTCTCTCCCAACTAATAAGTGGATAATTATAGAACAATAAGTTTGTTATTCCTACCCATCTCTCTCTCATCTGACAACAGGTTTCTTTATTTTCTTCCATTTGCTTGTTTCATCTTTGAATTCCGACCACATAGACTCTGTTTGTATCCCTTCCTTATCTACATCATCCCTCTCTACAGCATGGAGAGCTTCCTATAAAATATTTGCTTACTGTTCCCCCAATTTATTTTGCAATGTATACATTTTAATTTTTTTTTGTTTTTTTTTAAACTCCTTAGAATCATAGAAGTTTACAACATGGAAACAGGCCCTTCGGCCCAACATGTCCATGTCGCCCAGTTTAAACCACTAAGCTAGTCCCAATTGCCTGCACTTGGCCCATATCCCTCTATACCCATCTCACCCTTATCCCATGATTATTTTTGTCTAAGCCACCCATTACCTTTACTTCAGCCTATTCCCCATTTATAACTAGTCCATTTGATTTTATTCCTCTACTCCGTGGGCTCGATATTAAAACGGAACTGCGGGTGCATTGAGGGCGGGGAGGCAAAGCAAATCGCCATTTCCAGGAGCGGGCAGAAATCCCAGCTCCAACACACCTAAGAACGCACACGACCCAGAGGCATCTGGGTGCGCGCACCGGTCCCGAACCTGGAAGTCCCGCCGGTAATTAAAGCCGGCGGGACGATATTTAAACAAGCAATTCAAGTACTTGAAATGTACATGAATCTAATTAAGAGCGAAGGCAAGCGATTTCATCCATAATGACACAAAATGGATTTAATGTCATTAATAGAAACCTGGCTTCAAACAAGACAAGAATGGAAAATAAACATGTCAGGATAGGGATAGAAAAGATGAGAAAGGAGACGGAGTGGCAATATCGGTAAAAGAGGGAATCCATGCTGTACAGAGGGATGATGTAGATAAGGAAGGGGTACAAATAGAGTCAATGTGGTCGGAATTCAAAGATAAAACAAGCTTGTTACATTGTTAGGCGTGTATTCCAGGCCTCCAAATCATGGGAAGCAAATGGAAGAAAATAAAGAAACCTGTTGTCAGATGAGAGAGATGGGTAGGAATAACAAACTTATTGTTCTATAATTATCACTTAATGGTTGGGAGAGAGAGGAAGTAAATGGAGAAAGGGAAATGAAATTCCTAAAATGTGTACAGGACATTTTCCTCGAGCAATATGTTAGCAGACTTACAAGGGCGGAGGTGTTACTTGATCTGGCTTAAGATCCAACTAGAAAGGGAAAAAGTCAGTACGAAAACTGACTTGACCCGTGCTGTGTGAAACACGCCATGGTGAACGAGTCGGGTTTCAGCCGGCAGCCATTTGGACATTTAAATGCCTGTTTGACAGATGGGGATAAAAGGTAAGTTATTGCAGCCTCTCAGGCAAACTTTTGGCCGGGAGATCTTTGATTTTAAACACTGAAAATTCTTGGTTTCCACTCAGAATTATTCTGTTTACACATATTTACCAACTTTTCAGGCCCCCTCAAACTGACACCATCAGGATTGGGGGCGTGATGGCTGCATTCACCAGTACATCCGAGGACGGGCAACATCACCATCCTCGCCAGGCACGGTGTGCGCTTCCACCACTTAGAGCTCCACAACACAGTGCTAAACCACAGGCACCTGCACAAGAGCACAGAGGGGAACAACAGAGGGACTGACGTCGCAGGAGGCACTAACCTCGTCAGAGGGTCTACAGACGTCCTGGACCTCTCCGAGGAGCAGTGCATACAGAGGCTGAGAGTGAGTCGCCAGGTGGTCGCAGACATCTGCGGTCTCCTTTTTGCCGAGCTGCTCTCGGCTGGGCCTGGAGGCAGCTCATTACCTGTCGCAGTTAAAGTGACCAATTCCCTCAACTTCTTTGCCTCTGGATCATTCTAGGGTGCTGTCGGTGACATCACTGGGGTCTCTCAGTCATCTGCACACAAGTGCATAAGGCAGGTCACCGATGGTTTGTTTTTCAGGGCCTCGCAATACATCAACTTCCCCATGGACGACCTCAGCTAGATGAAGAGGGCAGTGGGATTCCACTCCGTGGCTGGCTTCCCACGGGTACAGGGTGTAATCGATTGCACGCATATAGCAATCCGAGCAATTCCACGCGAGCCAGGACTGTTCATCAACAGAAAAGGGTTTCACGCCATCAACGCTCAGCTCGTTTGTGACCACCACAAAAGATTTCTTCACGTGTGCGCCAGATTCCCTGGCAGCTGCCACGATTCATTAATTCTGAGGGAATCTAACATCCCGGGCCTCTTCCACGCACCGAATACCCTTAAGGGCTGGCTCCTCGGGGTCAAGGGTTACCCCCGCACATGTGGCTCATGACACCTCCGAGGAACCCCATCAGCGAGCAACAGCATCGATACAACGGCAGCCACATCGTAACCAGGTCTATAATCGATCTTACGAGAGGGCTGCTGAAGATGCGATTTTGGTGCCTCGATCGTTCCAGGGGAGCGCTTCAATATGCACCAACGAGAGTGGGTCGCATTATAGTAGTGTGTTGTGTCCTGCACAACAGAGAGGGGTACCAGCTGAGGAGACCCAATCCCCTCATCCACTATCCACATCTGCCATCCACATTGTGGAGGAGGACAAACCCATGGGCAGAGCAGCGGCTCACCTGGCTGCTTGTGAGGCCAGGGAATCACACATATGTGAACGGTTCTCATAAGATCAGAAAGTGAGAAGAGTCCAGTCCTCACACCACCTGGAAAGACTAGCGCCAACACCAGCCCCCGCCCCCCCCTACACAAAACAGTCCGGCAACTACATATACACCCATTGTAAAGTGACCCACTGGGTGACATCAAGTGTCGCCGTTCATGGTGAAGCACATGAAAGAGCGCTATCACAAAAGCCAGTCAAGAATGGGCAAGACGTGGCAGTAATGGTGAGAATGATGACAATTAATGTGACTTTAACAGAAACCAAATATAAATGAAAAACATGAACAGTCTGTCAGACACCCTTGTGCATACCCTTCGTGATCACAGATCCTTAGCCTTTCTCTTCCTACCGCTTCTACGTGGTGTATTCGCTGTGGCTGCAGCAGAGGTAGTGGCAGGTTGCTCATGTCCATGGCCAGATTGCTTAGATGCTTTCGGTCTACGCCCTCTGGGTTTTGGAGCCCATGAGTGCCCCCCCAAAGACTGCTCCACCTGCACCTGTGCAGGGGCAGACTCGGCCATCTGGAGGGGAGGCAGCATTGCGGGCACTGGTTGAGAGGGGGGCAACGGGTGAGATGCGGGAGCACTTTGAGTGGCAACCGCACTTCCATGTCCCCTTTTGCCATCATCCCTCTCCTAGGCCAGGCCCACATCACTCCTACCACCCTGCTGGGGAACAGTTTGGAAGACATGTATGATGCCTTGGAAGCCCAGTTGTAAAGTTTCTGTCAGCCTGTTTAAGGCGGCAGAATGTTATTCACCGTGAGTCCAAACGGCCGTTGTCAGATCCTGAATGGATTCATTTCTGAAGCTTGGAAGGCTAGCCTTCTCTCCATCGCAGACATTTCCGCAGTTACCTGCGACACTATCTCGGACATTTCCGAAGTTACCTGCGACATTATCTCAGACAGTTGCTTAGGTCCCTGCAACACTATCTCAGAGATTCCTTCCCGTAACTGTGCCACCATTCCACTCATGCAGGAGTTGGGCTCTTTTATCCTCTGGGCTATTGTGGAGAGTGCGCGTGGCTCCTGTTCCAGTACCACGCAAATGTGCTGCTGTCCCTCGATCATTCTCCTTTTAAAGGATGGTCCCCAGGGTTCAGCATCTGTGTCCAGCTGAGCAGAGCCTGGAGAGAAGTGCACCCACCGCGGACTCTTCACAGCTGCCTCTGCCACCAAGTGTCTGCTCGTGCTCACTTGTATGTGGTGACTCACCAGGTGCCAACCCAAACTGAATTCTAGGACCCACCGAGGTCTGAGTATCTGTGCTGGTGGATAGCTCGCTAAAATGTGATGATGGCAGGTCCTCTGTGGAATGGCCCTCGGCCATCACTGCAGTCGTTGAAGGCCCTGTAAGGCAATATTAAGCATCATCACAGATGTGTCATGTTGCGATGAGCATACTGAGGTGTCCAACATGCCAAGCATTGTTAACGTCAAATCATGTTGTGTGTGATGAACGTTAATGTTGTGTCACCAGACTTTTGTGGGGTGCCAGTCTTGGCATCCCCGATGGACAGGCACTCAAGGGTACGGTTGATCAGCAGGGCCTCCTCCTCCGCCTCTGTGAGGACCATTATTTGTTGTGGCCTCCCTGTTGTCCTCGTCCTCTCGCGTGCATTTTATGCTCTCTCCTAGAAGCGGAGAAAGTACAGATGTGTGAGTGAGTGATGGTGAAGTGGTCAGCCGATGAATGCATTGCTTTGGGTGAGGCTGACCATGATAGAGGTTCATCAGAGGGTGTGTATGAGACAGAGACATCACATTGGATGAGGATTGGAGTGAGTGGTAGTGGTGGGGTCACAAATGGGGTGATGAGGAAGTGCTCAGGAAGTGCAGGTAAGTTGAGAGTGAGCCTTAAGTAGGTCTGAGGAGTGATGTGATGGAGTAGTCTTGACAGTGCAGAATGAGTTGGGGGGGGTAATGTGGAACATGGAATGCAGGAGAATCAGTAAGTGTACTCACTTTTGCCAACCTAGTTATGTCATTGAAGCGCTTCCTGCACTGGACCAAGGTGCAGGATATGTTGCTGCTGCTGGTGACCTCCTCTGCCACCTCGAGCCAGGCCTTCTTGGTGGCCGACGCAGGGTGTTTCCTCCTGTCGGCCGGGTAAAATAGTTCCCTCCTCCTCCTCCTCCTCCTCCTCCTCACCCTGGCCAGTAGCAGCTGAAGTGAGGCATCGCTGAATCTTGGAGCAGCCCCTTTGCTGCTCCATTGGGTCTTCTTGGTCTTTGCTCCAGCAAAATCCATTGAAGCAATGGCCCTTTAAATCCAGACGCTCCAGCTGACAACTTGTTGGGCGGGTGTGCAGTCCGCCCACTGCGCCGCTTTCAGACAGCAAACCCAGAAACAAGGTTAAGGGGCACCAATTAAGCCACGATCACATGGGGAACGCTATTAGTTGGGTTTGCCATGCGCCCATTGACCCCCCCCCCCCTCCGCTGCCATCCCGCCGCCCTTTTAAAATCGAGCCCCATATGTCACTCTTACTAAATTGCTTTCTGCATGAATATTATCCTCATCTATTTCTCCCTTTGCTATTAGCTGATCATGGTTGGCTTTATTTTCTCATTTAAACACCTTGTCATTTCCTTATTTAACCATTTGCCAGTGCATTAACACCCTGCTTGTTCAGATATAGTCCATCCTTACGGAATAGCTCCCATCTGGTTTAGCACTGGTGCCACTGCCCAACAAAGTAGAATCCCTCATTTTGACACCACACCTTTAGCCAAGCATTGATTCCTCTAATCTTCCTGTCTTTCCCTATTCTAGCACATGGCTGGGGAAGTAATCTTGAGATAACCTTCTGTGAGGTTCAGCTCCCTAACCAGTTTCCTAATCTCCTAAATTGAGTTTGCAGACCTGTCATTACCACATTATTGGCTCCCACATGGACAATGATAACTGGTTGCTCTCTCACCCCTTGCACTACCCTTTCCAGTCTATGCAAAATGTCCCTTACCTTAGCTTAGCTTCTGGGAGATAACAAAGCATGCGGAACTATCAGTCTGGACTGCAACAGTTTGTGTCAACCCCCGTAACGATTGAACTATTACTACAGCATTTCCAACTGTGTTGCTAATCTCGACCGGCCCACTTGAGCCATCTCTTGTTTGTTAGTGCCTTTGATATTCATTTGATGACCCTGCCTAGAGTCCATATTTTCCCCAAAGAAAACTAGAGCTTCAAATCTGTTTAACAGCATAAGTTGCTTTGGGTTGCTCCTGTTCTAACTCATCTCAAATTCTCTCTCTGTTAAAATAGAGAGAGGAATTTGATACGAATGCATTAGGCATTTGCACTATTAAGATCACCATTGATAATTTATAACCCTATTTTTTTTTCTCTCAATTACATTTTTAGTGGACAAATTGAAAGTTATTATCAGTCAGGATCCCAGAAGAAATTTCCTGATTCTAAATACAAAAACAATGTCCTTAAAGGCCCTAAAGAGGAAATATTTTCAATGTAAGGTTTTTTGTACTTCATCCCTTATTCTTTAAACAGGTTTGCCTTTTAAAAGTGGTTGTCACTTAGAGATGGTTTAATGAATGTCAATGGAATGCATTTTCTCTAATGAAAATATTATTCATGGGTTCCCAGCAGAGAAGATTCTGCCTGTGCATGAAAACTCCTGTTTAAAACTGAGCTAAGGATGAGAGAGGTACATTGAAAGCAATTTCCCTGTAGCTACTTTCAAGAAATAATAGCAAACATATATGTGAGAATTTTGTGGGGGCTGTGGCTTTTTCAGAAAAACATTGTGCTATGTAATCCTGGAAAGGAGAAGCACATTCCCCATCTTTCTTCCTTCCCCTCGATTCCTACATGACTATACCAGGAAACAAGGTTAGGGAATGACTTCTGCCAGTCACATAATCAATATAATCTGTTCACTTACCTCAAAACATATACTTCTAAAGACAACAATGTGTAACTTCACCAATAAAAAAAATTTAAATAAATCTTTCTATCTATCTATCAAATTCCAATCCTTGACCTGTGTAACCATGAACTATACCTCCATTAGATCTACTAGTATGATGTGTGTAACCCTTTGGAGCAATCTCACTGGGCAAAAGTGATCTTGTGACCTTTTCAATTGAGTGCCACTTGTAATCCCATTGGATAAATTGACTTTTCAAAGCCTAGTAATACCAGTGAGTTGCAAAATACTATAACGTGACTATTCTATTCATGTTACTCTCTATCAATCTTTTTGGCTGCAGCTACAATGACTATTTTGTGTATGATTGACAGGCTAGGTGGAGTAGGGATTGCTATTGGTAATCATGTGACCTCTTCTATGGTAACCATTGTTAATTGTTTTTTCAACATTGTAATTGGCCAGAGGGAACAATGTGATTGAAAAATTTAATCTGGGACATTGCTCACTGTTCCCCGATAACATCATGAGCATACCAAGGAATGACAGCGACATCGCAGGTTAGTTTAAATTGATAGCTACAAAAAAATTTCTACAATAATGGCCCAGAAATTGCTGGAGCGACACATCTCGCGGTGAGCGTTGTGATTTGAATTTTTTACCTCACCCTTCAGATCGTATTATTTTTGCACCACAAATGTGAATTGATAATAGGTCAACAGGGCATCTGGAACCTCCTGAACCTTGCTACAAATTGCTGGGGTTTTTACGCACTAATAATGGCGGGCACTCGCTAATATTTTTGCAGGAATTTCTGGGCCTTTGTCGCAAGGTTAGAAGCAAAATATAAATTGGTTGGGGGAGGGTTAAAAAAATTTTCCTATTTGTTAGAAAATTAATAGAGCTATTTGATGCAAGCAGTCAAGCAATGGAATAACTAGATAGGCATGAAATATAGATATACATTGTACAATAAATATATAATGTTTTTTTAATTGTCAATAAGTAAAATTACAGGAAATCAACTAGTATTATATAAAAGTATTAAGTAATTAAAGTCAAGGAAGCATCTTACGAGATCTGAACCCAAAGGTTACCTAGTATTACTGCAATGTATCCATGATATTGTATATGGCCAAAACACTGAACCAATCCCAAGACACTGAGGGAGCTAAATTGGGCCATGTAGCGCACGTTGTTTTGGTGCTACGCGGCCTCTCGAACATCCAAGATGGCGTCTTGGATGCTCACGCACGTTTCCAGTGTGGCATGCGCCAGACTCCATCTTGGTATAGGAATTAGCGCATGCGCAAATACCGAACGCCAGCTGCATGTAAAGTAAGGAGAAAATGGATGCAATCAATGTGCAACTCTGATTTAAAGTGATAGACACCATTTTGGCACTTAATGCTCAATTCAATGCACAGCCTTGACCACAACCATCTGAACATGTCTTAGAGTGCCTGGAAGACCCCCACCAGTGCTATTTAAAGGGACCATGCACGATTTACAGGTTAGTGGCTGGATTATTGTATCTGGCTGCCGATACATTTGTAACAGTTTTTGGAGGTCTCCTATATTTGAAAACTAGGACGAGGGGACATAGCCTAACATTTAGAGCCAGGATGTGCTGGAGTGAACTGAGGAAATGCTTCTACACGCAAAGGATGGTAGAAGTTTGGAACGCTCTTCTGCAAATGGCAGTTAATGCTAACTCAATTGTGAATTCTAAATCTGAGATTGATAGATTTCTGTGAACCGTGGAATTAAGGGATATGGGGCTAAGGCGGGTATACAGAGTTAGGTCACAGGTCCACCCTGATCTCATTGAATGGCGGAACAGACTCAAGGGGCAAAATGCCACTGCCACTTGCTGCTTCCTGTTATGCGCCAACTTCTTCTACAAAAAAGCGGGACGTGTATCTGGGTGATGTGCCTGTCGTGGTTGAATAGCTGCCAGTGTGTGTGGCCTGTGAGTTCTGGGTGGGCGGCTTGCAACAATGGTAATGTGTAAGGGTGAGAGGAAGCATCTGATTGGAAGAATTGAGTACTGATGGAAAGAGTTTGTTGGGATGTGGGTGATGGGGTGTGTAGTGCGTGGTGCAGTTGGTAGGAGAAACCACTTGACAGTTGACCTCACTCACCTTGACCACTCGTGTCAAAGCATTGAACTTCTTCCTGCACTGCATCAATGTTCGTGTTGCTGTGTGCCTGCCATTGACTTTGTCCCCCGCTGCCTCCCACTGCTTCCTGCTCCCAATCCATATATCTGGAGGGCCTCTTGCCCCCACCCCCCCACCCGCTGCGGATATAGGATGTCCCTCCTTCTGTCCACCTCTTGCACCAAGACCTCTAGTGCATCAGCAGAGAACCTTGGTGCACGCACTCTCGCAGGCCTGGTACCAACTCAGATCGGCAAAATGGTGAGGTCTGACATGCAAATTGGAGGATGTGGGATTTAGTAGTGCGCAACCTTTATTCAATGTTTTAACATAACTCATCAGTGTGTAAACATAGGGACGGGACCTACATCTGTGTTTTACATGTGCAATGTCTGATCTCCGTTCAGACTCCGTGCAGACAGCAGACTGTTATTTTTTAGCAAATAACAGGTACCGGCTATCTTTAAGAGATTTGAAGAGTCATCCTCCCTTTAAGAGATTGGTGATCCCCCTGCTGGTGGAAAGTGCGAATTGCAATCAATCTGGATTTCATTGCAGATTGACAGTGAGTACTGACCTGCCATTGGGCGCGGGTTAATAGCTGATCACGCTAACCATGCCCAATAATAGGCCCTATCGAATTCTATTTTTCCCCCCCTGAGTTTCACACCACACCTATTTTTTTTATTCCAGAATGGAATATAAGGAAAGGGGGTTGCAATATTTCCTGTGCTAAATGGGAAGATTTGATTTAACTGAACTACCCATTTTTTTTAAATAAGAAACTTGATTGCACAAGATTTGAAAATAATCCCATAGATTGTACTTGGTTATTGCCAAAGAGGAAGCAATCAAAAGTACAACCCTTTTGCAACTTCCAAACAATGGAAGCGATTTTCAACCGGAGGCTGTCCATTTCTCGCCTGAAAAATGGGCAATCGGCAGAGGAAAATTGGACGGGCACTTTTTACACCACTTTGAGCACAAGGCTGGTTGCAGAACCTCAATTGCAATTTTCATGTACAAATAGGTGGAGCGTGCACCATACACACTAGGCCCAGTTGTATCAGGCATTGAGCGACCTAACCAGCGGCCCTTAAATGGACCACTGCCAGCCATTCAGGAGAGAGAAAGTCTTAAGATTCTTGTTAAAAAAAATCTTCTGGCTCACTGTCGTCATGTGGCTCCCCCACAACAGGCCTGACCTGCTGGCTGTCTCGGTGTAGAAGCTAGACGATGTTCAGCCTTCCAAAACCGGCGTGCTGGAGCAGAACACCTCTTTAGTGTCCGCAGCTTGCCGGCTAAATTCACGCGAGGCCTGAACCTGAAAATGGTTTGGGCCTCCTGTCCGTGGCTTTGGGCAGGTGCTATGGGTGCCTCGCCCACTTTGCGCCCGTTTTGTTGCAGGTTGAAAATCTCCCCCATTAAGCTACACACATCTTTTTCAACTCTCGATGTATCCATGGGAATGCAACACAAAACAAACACTTTATACTAATTTGTTGCAATATTCACCTAACTCCCATATAAAGCCACGTGATAATACTATGGAGAGATGGCCCCGAATTTCCTGACACTAGAATTTACACCAGTTTCTGTGCCGAACTTGCTAACGGGTATCTTCAAGCGAAGCTCATTTGCCTACACCGGAACATAAAAACTGGTGTTAAAGAAGTGGAAATGCAACGATCCCATAGGGGTAATAGTGAGTGGACTGGTGTCTTCTAACATGGTGTGTCACTCTCAGAGCCTCTTGCCTCTGCTGTTCCTCCTTCTCGTTCATTATTATGCAGAACAGAGGTATGCCCATTGGGAAGGTCATTCCAGCTGCTTAGTCCTTCTGAACGCGTGAGGGGTGCAAGGGCCTGACAAAGTTCGGGTTCACTGAGACTGATCACAGTTTAGTTAAATATGTTGCAGGTCTCAGTAAGAACGTTTTCTTTAAAAATTGTGAATTACTATCAAACTCCAGAAATTTTATTCATGCCGATATCAGGTGACTTTGGGCCATGCTGTATTTTTGGGGGTAAATCTACGCCAACGCATTATTTGCGTAATTCCAGGACACTTGCAAGAGCTGGACTTTTCCATGGGGGCAGTGCTATGTAAACGAGCGGCAGAGAATTTCAGCAGACGTATATCGGAAGTGGCGCAAACAATTAAGGAAATTCATGCGTATTGATGTTTTAACATAAAACTGGCATAAATCAGTTACGTGCGAATTTGCTCAGGAAAATATGTCACATCTTAGTTACACCGAATATTTTCAGGAAATTCAGGCATTGTGACTTATGGCCATTGAGACATTTTAGATAGTTATTTGCTGGTAACTGCATTAATAACCATTCAGTTGGGAACACTGCAAATTCTGATACACAGCACCTGAATTTACCACCTTGGTAATTGAAGACAGTCAGAAGCTAGTTGTAAGTATTCCAATCTACCACCCCAACAAATATGCAAACAGTCGCATTGGGGGTGATTTTAAACCCCAGGAACGGGTGGGTTGGGGGCAGGTGGGAGTGGAAAATAGTTGGTTTTGGGTCGCGACCGCAACCCGGCTTTATTTCCGGGTTTAACATTGGCGCGTAAAAGTACAGGCTTCCCACTGGGAATGCAAAATCCAAAAATTTTGCGGTTGCGGCCCAAAAAAACAACTATTTTCAACTCCTACCAACCCACCCGATCTTGGGGTTTAAAATCACCCCCATTGTGTTAGTTCCAGAATCCGCAATGCATGATGGCTAAAAAGAAATGTGAAATAGTAGGCCAGTGATGGCATGCCTTAATGAGTCTGAAATATGCAAGTATACACTGTGGGCCAGCAAAAAAATATTTCTGGGTGAATTTAAAATATGGGTCACAAATTGTCTGAATTTTATATTTGGCAAATTGCCATTACTTTCAATTAGAATGTACAGCTGGTTTGGGGTGTATCAGGTAGGAAAGGATTGGAATAATCAATCAACATCAAAGCATTCACTTCTTTGGAGACTTAAGCCTTGCATCAGCATGTGAAAGCAATGCTACAAGTGAGGGAATAATGTCCCAAGGACTCAAGATGAACAAAGCCCAAACTAATATCTACCGCCTCAAAGCCTTCAGAGAAGGAATATAATGAATCACACTTTAAAAGCTAATGGGACATCTCTCAACTACTTGCCAGAAGCACAACTCTTGTTAAATTCCCAGTACTTGCTGGAGAGCCCCTGTGCTAGCAGCAGTTATTTGAACCTGCTAGGTGTAGAGACAGTGGGCCAGAATTTACTGTCAAAATAACGGTGAGGCTAACGGTACTGACGGTTATTTACGCGCAAATCGCACAGCAACTTCAGGCAAGGGCAGATGCACGGTTAAACGCAAAAATTTGGAATTTGCTGTCCGAGATGCGCTGCTCCGCTGTTAGCTTTGCGAAAACAGCATCTCACACAGGTCCCAGAAGCCTTGTAGAGGGTGCCACGCCATTTCGATCTCCCACTTACAGCAACTTGCCGTGCAAAAGCTAATGGAAATTAACCAGGCAAGGACAAGTCTAACTGAAGTGGCTGCCTAGGTTTTGTGCTTAACAATTTCATATTGGGCTTGAACTCACAACCTTCTGACTCAAAAGCAAGAGTGCTATCACTGAGCCAAGCTAACGCTTGGACAGAGAGTTTCATGCAAATATATTAAGCATTCGTCTGCTAATATCACGGATATGTTCTTTAGTTGTTTTCTACTTCCATTATTCACCAACTATATTAAGCGAAACCCTTCTCCCTGATTTCTATCTTCTGCCTAATCACATTCCAGAATCAAATGTCTGCAGAATACTGTCCTCACGCCAGTTCCTCACCCATTCCTTATAGTTTTAAAATTCGTTCATGGGATGTGGGCGTCGCTGGCAAAGCCAGCATTTATTGCCCATCCCTAATTGCCCCTGAGAAGGTGGTGGTGAGCCGCCTTCTTGAACCGCTGCAGTCCATGTGGTGACGGTTCTCCCACAGTGCTGTTAGGAAGGGGGTTCCAAGATTTTGTCCCAGCGACGATGAAGGAACGGCGATATATTTCCAAGTCGGGATGGTGTGTGACTTGTAGGGGAACGTGCAGGTGGTGTTGTTCCCATGTGCCTGCTACCCTTGTCCTTTTAGGTGGTAGAGGTCACGGGTTTGGGAGATGCTGTCGAAGAAGTCTTGGCGAATTGCTGCAGTGCATCCTGTGGATGGTACACTGCAGCAACGGTGTGCCGGTGATGAAGGGAGTGAATGTTTAGGGTGCTGGATGGGGTGCCAATCAAGCGGGCTGCTTTGTCCTGGATGATGTCGAGCTTCTTGAGTGTTGTTGGAGCTGCACTCATCCAGGCAAATGGAGATTATTCCATCACATTCCTGACTTGTGCCTTGTAGATGGTGGAAAGGCTTTGGGGAGTCAGGAGGTGAGTCACTTGCCACAGAATACCCAGCCGCTGACCTGCTTTTGTAGCTAAAGTATTTATGTGGCTGGTCCAGTTAAGTTTCTGGTCAATGGTGACCCCCAGGATGTTGATGGTGGGGGATTCGGCGATGGTAATGCCGTTGAATGTCAAGTGGAAGTGGTTAGACTCTCTCTTGTTGGAGATGGTCATTGCCTGGCACTTGTCTGGCGCAAATGTTACTTGCCACTTATCAGACCAACCCTGGATGTTGTCCAGGTCTTGCTGCATGCGGGCACGGACTGCTTCATTATCTGAGGGGTTGCGAATGGAACTGAACACTGTGCAATCATCAGCGAACATCCCCATTTCTGGCCTTATGACGGAGGGAAGGTCATTGATGAAGCAGCTGAAGATGGTTGGGCCTAGGACACTGCCCTGAGGAACTCCTGCAGCAATGTTCTGGGGCTGAGATGATTGGCCTCCAACAACCACTACCATCTTCCTTTGTGCTAGGTATGACTCCAGCCACTGGAGAGTTTTCCCCCTGATTCCCATTGACTTCAATTTTACTAGGGCTCCTTGGTGCCACACTCGGTCAAATGCTGATGTCAAGGGCAGTCACTCTCACCTCACCTCTGGAATTCAGCTCTTTTGTCCATGTTTGAGTTATGATTTACATTTATAACAGGAAAAAAAAATCAACAAATCAGAAAAAAAATCAATTTTTCCATCTCATCTTCCACTCACTCTAATAAATTCCTCCCCACCCAGATACTCACACATGGCCTGATACATCCTGCCAGGCCTCATGAACATCCCCATCCTCAGCTGCAGCCCATGCAATACTTTTGGACTCAGTTTCCCAGTTGAGGCCCGACATTCTGAGTCAACTTACCACACTACAACTATCGTGAGCCATCATGCAACCCAGCCTTCTTCATAACACATACACAAAGAACACCACTGTAGTGTGAGGGATGAATCACCATAACCCAGAAACCACACTGGTACTCCCAGGAACTATTGTTCTGGATTTCTCAACTGTCTCACTGCAACAGCCTAAAACCCTACAGTTCTCTACTCTTTCTCAGGCTAAACCCCAACTTCTTGTTGCCTCCTGCTTCCAAGTTTGATTTACAGAATCCCCTCAATCTGCCCTTGCTCCCCATACAAGTCCAGTGTCCCTGCTTTCCCTCCTAATATATGGCTTTCTCATACTACCCTCCATCCGGACACTCAAACGCCCTCAACTCCTCCCAGCTTCACAGTTCTGCTGTGAGCTGCCACCGACCCACGCTACACATCCTCCCATTCTCCTCTGCCCTCCCAGGTCTCAGCTTAGGGCCACTGTCAGTGAGGCAAGTGGCCCAAATTGGATTGTGATCAAATGGCAGCTCACTACTATTATCACAATGAGGCCAGAGGCCCCATTTCTGTTAAGCATCAGGCCTCCCAGTTTGGGTGCTCGTTGGATGTGTGCCATCTTTTGGCGGTGCAGGCTCGAGGGGCCGTATGGCCTATTCCTGCTCCTATTTCTTATCAGTTATGCTCCTGAAAATGGGCCACAACAAATCTTTACCCAGGTATTCTCAATGTGAGCATATCAAGAGCTTGTATTAGACAAGTATTGTGTTTCTAGTTTTATATTTAACTGTCCTAACTCTGCACTCTAACTACATGGACATAGACCTTCAATGTTTGGTGAACTATGACCCCTAGGTCCCACTTCTGCTCATGCTGCATTTATCCACATTGAAGGGTATCTGCCACACATTTACCCATTCCCCCATGTCTGCAGCCTACTTATTTTTTCTGAAGTCCCAACTCCTGCACAATTTCATCAGCAAACTCCCCCCCCCACCCCACCCACAATGCTTTCATTCAAATTATTGACATAGATGGTGGTGAGGAATGTTCCCTTTGGGACTCCACTAGTGGCTGGATCTTACAGCAATCAATTTGCACAAATCAAATTATGTCCTCAAGTCCTACAGTGGGGCTTAGAACCCTCAACCTTCTGGCTTAGAGACAAGAATGCTACCAGTGGACCAAAGTTACATAGAATTACATAGAATTTACAACACAGAAACAAACCATTTGGCCTAACTGGTCTGTGCCGGTTTTTATGTGCCACATGAGCCTCCTCCCACCCTAGTTCATCTCCCCTTATCAGCATATCCTTCTATTCCTTTCTCCCTCATGTACTTATTCTACTTCCCCTTAAATGCATCTACGCTATTCGCATCAACTACTCCGTGTGGTAGCGAGTTCCACATTCTCATCACTCTCTTGGTAAAGAAATTTCTCTGACACCAGCATTCTTACTACCAGCAGAGAGGAGTGCACCTTTTCAATCTGGGCTGGATTTAAACACCAAAGTACCTTCGCGAGCTTTCACTTTTTCTTTGAACTGTTAAATACAACCAAATCCTCTAGCCTTCTCCCTGAGTACCTCAACAATCATATTAACATTCTAGTTCCTGCCTTTTCTAAATGATTAAAAGAACGGGCCTGAATGAAATTTTTTAGTGCCTTAGTATAATTTTCTCTTAGACCAACAGAGAAAACGTACACATACCTAGATAATGTCACAAGAGAGAATGGTGCCTACTTATCTATATAGAAGTAGGGAACAAATGCAGAAACATCTTCTCCCCTGATTGAAAAGGCAGGCAGATAACCTCAACCAATGCTGGTGGGCATGCAATAGTGCCACTTGAAGTGAAACCTTTGCTGCTTTTCCTCTCTTCCAATAACTAGGGACTTTGCTTCTGCTCAGCATTACACCTGGCAACCTGGATGAATCCTGAACATGAATATCAATCAAGGCTTGGACTTGACCAATGACTCCCAATCTTGGTAGGTATAATTTGACGTATAATTTGGTCTATCAATTGTAACTGTTATTCATAACCAAGTGCTCAGCTTTGACTTTGATGGTTTTACTTCAAATATATGATTTAATTTGTGCCTTAAGGTTTGAGTTCCTGAATTATATTTTCATATGTCATGATGCCAGTTATTAACACTAATTTTTGCTCTAACTTTTGTTACAGTTCTGGCTTTTTCCTAACACTCTATTCATGCTCACAGTAACAAGGCAATAACAAGGTCAGAAACATGTAACCTTTTTTGTGAACTTAATGCATTTAGCACATCCCAGGATTCAAATTTTCCTTTTACTGAGATATTTTGCCATGGAAGTTACATGCAATAACAACTTATGCTCTCCTGATCTCTTTGAAAATCGGCACATACGTATATCTACCCCATGACCTCTGGGTTGGTAGTCCAGTACCATAACCGTTACACAACCACACTCCTGGCATTTAGGTGGTTCTTGAATTACTCTAAGGGTTTCCCCTCTACTGCTCTACATGTTGATTTTTGTGTGAAGTAATTCTTCCTGACATCAGTCCTAAATTCGCTTTTCATCAATTTGAACCTATACCTTCTTATCGTACTATAATGGTTTACCCTTGAGGAAGTGGCCTGGACTTACCTTTTCTCTGCCACTTAATATCTTGTATACTTCTATCAGGTCCCCTCTCAGTCACCTTCGAAGACCCAGTATCTCTGCTCTTTTTTCATAGCCCACTCCTTTGACATTGGGAATCAACCTCCTGGTTTTTTTTCATATTCTCCAGGGCTAGATGATGAATGATGAATATTAAAAACTGTACTCAAGGTGTGGCCTGACCACACCATGTGCAACTTAATGTAACCTCATCTGATTAATTAGAGTCAGCACCAATCCTTGTGGTACTCCCCTCCCATTCTGACATCAATCCATTAACAAGTAAGCACTGCTTCCTTTCTTTCAGCCAGCTTCATATATTCAAGTGTCAGGTTGGCTCAGTGGTAACACTCTCACCTCTGAGTTAGTTGTTTGTGGGTTCAATCTCCACTCAGGATTGAACAAATCATCTAGGTCGACACTTTAGTGCCATGCTGCATTGCTGAAAGTGCCATCCTTCAGATAAGACGTTAAACCAAGGTCCAGGGTGCCTGTTCAGGTGGATGTGAGAGATATGGCACTATTTGAAGAAGAGCAGGAAGTTCTCCTGGTATGCTGGCCAACATTTATTTCTAACCAGCAACACCCAAATAAATGATTAACTGGTCATTTATCTCATTGCCGTTCTTGCTGTGCATTATTTGGCTGCAATATTTACCTGCAAAACAACATGAACCAAACCTCATAAGTAATTAATTGACTGTGAACTGCTTTGGGATGCCCTTGGGGCATGAAAGGTGTTATATAAATGCGAATTCTTTTCTTATAGCGTCTGGAATGCACGCGCACGAGCATGACATGCGCCGGATGCCATCTTGGTAAAGGCTCGTGCAGATGATGAAGGCCAGTACCATGTGAAGTAAGGAGAATATGCGTTAGATCAGTGTGCAACCCTGATTTAAAGGGACAGCTACCATTTTGGAACTCAACGCTCCAGCTAATGCATTGTCTTAACCACGCACAGCTGAACAGGTCGTAGACGACCTGGAGGACCCCCTCCAGTGCTACTTAAAGGGACCAAGCAGGAGTTACAGGTTAGTTGCTGGAATATTGTTTCTGGCTGCTGATGCATTCGTACCTGATTTTGGAGGTCTCCCCAAACTTGAATACTAGGACTAGGGGACCTAGCCTAAAATTTAGAGCCAGGACTTGCAGGAGTGAAGATAGGAAACGCTTCTACACGCAAAGAATGGTAGAAGTTTGGAACGCTCTTCTGCAAATGGCAGTTGGTGCTGGCGCAATTCTTAATTTTAAATCTGAGGTTGATAGATTTTTGTTAACCAAAGGGATATGGGGCTAAGGCGGGTATATGGAGTTAGGTCACAGATCAATCATGATCTCATTGAATAGCAGAACAGGCTCGAGGGGCTAATTGCCACTGCCACTTGATGTCTCCTGTTGTACGCCATCTTCTCCTTCAAGAAAGCGGGACATGTGTCGGTGAGTGTCCTGCAAGATGTTTGGGTGATGTGCCTGTCATGATTGAATAGCTGCCAGTGTGTGTGACCTTTGAGCTGTGGGTGTGCGGCTTGCAACAGTGGTAATGTGTGAGGGTGAGAGGAAGCATCTGATTGGAAGAGTTGAGTACTGATTGAAAGAGTTTGTTGGTATGTGGGTGTTGGGGGGTGTCGTGCGTGGAGCAGTGAATGTGGCTAGTGGTGCAGTTGGTAGGAGATGTCACTTAACCGTTGACCTCACTCACCTTGACCACTCGTGTCAAAGCATTGAACTTCTTCCTGCATTGCATCCATGTTCATGATGCTATGCACCTGTCATTGACTTCGTCCCCTACTGCCTCCCACTGCCTCTTGAGCATATGTCTGGAGGGCCTCTTCCCCTCTGTGGAAATAGGATGCCCCTCCTTCTGTCCACCTCTTGCACCAAGGCCTCCAGTGCATCAGTAGAGAACGTTGGTGCACGTTCTCTCACAGGCCTGGTACAAACTCAGCTAAGCAGATTGGTGAGGTCTGGCGTGCAGATTGGAGGATGTTGGATTTAGTTGTGTGCAACCTTTATTCAATGTTTTACCATAACTCAGGACTTGCAGGAGTGAAGTAAACATAGGGATGGGACTTGTTTTACGTGCTTACATGGGACGTGTTTTACGTGCGCGATGTCTGATCTCGGTTCAGACTCCGTGCAGACCCATAGCTTATATTTTGCAAATAAGAGGTGCAGGCTGCCTTTAAGAGGTGCAGGCTGCCTTTAAGTGGTGCAGACTGCCTTTAAGTGGTGCGAGCCACTCACGATATCGGGGCCCCCTGCTGGTGAGAAGTCATTCAACAACGCAGCTAAGCCTAGCTGCTTGTCGGAATCACATAAATGACCAGGCAGTACGAATCTCACGTGCTGCCTGCATCGCAACGACCGGGTGCGGGTTAATTGTGCACCGCGACCCCCGGACCTGGATTCAGGGGTTATCGAATTTAACCCCATTTACGTCCTCGCTATTCATTTTTTAATTGGAAAATCCTATTTGTTTGTAATAGCACTCATCCACAGTACTGAGTACGCTCTAAATAGATCTAAAAAGGAAGGGAGGCAAAATTAGCTTTGCAGTAAATGTGGTGAACTTTACTGTTAGGATATTAATGGGGCACACTCCTGTTGAGTGTGCAACTGGTTTTTGTATCATATTTGGGTGTTATCCATTGATTTTCTATTCATAATTTTTCAGGTATATGAACTGGGACTAATTTCCTGCACTCAGCTCCAAGAACTCTCTCAGATAATGGTCCAATAACAGCATATTTTAATAATTTATCTCAATGTTAGTCTAAATTTCCATCCCTGGGACTCATTGACATTGAAAGTATAAATATATATTATAAACAGTCAGTTTGGGTGAGAATTCAAGCAGGAAGTTTGTTTCTGTTACCAGCAGATAGCAGCCATGCTTTGTGCCGGCACTGATAAGATGCATTAATAATCTTGCTGATATTTAGAGTGGCAAAAAGTGAAAGACTGGAAATGTAAACTAGTTCCATGGCAAAATATATGGCTTTTGTGGCTGTTATTTACCACAGTGTTTCACTTGAACCCCACTGGTGAGGTTTTCAAGATGGTGGGACAATCTTCCTGCAAGTGTTGCGAGCTACTTAATGAAAAGACATGGAAGGTATTAAATCTTCCTCTACCTATACAATAGCCTGGATTGAAAAACATGTTTCAGTAATAAACTAAAACCTTTTTCTATCATTGTAAGTGTTCGGCAGCACAATTGGTGGAACTCTTCACCAAAGGCTAGAGGGGCCTAGATTTAAATCCCGGCACGGTTCATTTAGCCTTTTTCACACAATGGGTAGTAGAAATCTGGAATTCTCTCCCCCAAAAGGCTGTGGGTGCTGGGGCAATTAGAGCTTTCAACACTGAGATTGCTAAATTTTTGTTAGGTAAGGGTATCAAGGCGATGTGGAGCTAAGGCAAGTAAATGGAGTTAAGGTACAGATCAGCCATGATCTAATTGAATGGTGAAACTGGCTCGAGGTGCTGAATGGCCTACTCCTGTTCCTTTGTTCCTATGCTCCTTTCATCCTTCTGAGGTGGATTAAATGAATACCACAGTTTATAATGTAGGAGGAGGAGCATGAGACTGCGGGGAGTGTGCACAATACTGCCACAATGTCATAAGCATTGTCTAAAGTCACTTTGCAGTGTTCACAATTCCCGCAACTATTTGGTGGTGATAAGTTTCTGTCCGTCATATTTTACACCATGATTGTGGCATAAATAGAGTGCTCAATAATAAGTTATTTGAATGTGGAAGCCATCACATTTATGAGTGAACTCAGTCATGTTTGTTCAACTTGTAAGTTATTGCATCTCCTCATAATTTTTGGCAGGACCCATTCCATCATTCATAGAATCATAGAATCATAGAAGTTTACAACATGGAAACAGGCCCTTCGGCCCAACATGTCCATGTCGCCCAGTTTATACCACTAAGCTAGTCCCAATTGCCTGCACTTGGCCCATATCCCTCTATACCCATCTTACCCATGTAACTGTCCAAATGCTTTTTAAAGCATTGTTGCATCCATTTTTTGATTTATCAAAACTTCTGGTCAAATCATAGAGGCATTTGCTACACCCGTCCCTTCACCATCATCTTAAGGCTTAAGGAGTAAGCGTTACCGGCATTTATGCCCCCATTAGACTTTATTTCCATCAGGATTACACACAGATAAATTAAGCACAACCTTCTCAGGAGCTGACCCGACCGGCGGAAGTGAACAATTTGTAGGTCCTTACAACATTGAATACTTTTGTCCATATCTTGGGTAAATTTATTTCTGTTGTAGGGAGTTACTGAGCTGTACTTCAAATTGACAGAGCGAGAGTCTCATGGTGATCAGCACATTTTTGACCTCATACCCACAGCATGGATACCATAGAGCACCATGGGCTTCCCTATGGAGATTCTCCTATTTGCAATCTTAAATGGAAGAGGAGGAGGAAAAGTAGGAGTAGAACAGAAGGGACCAAAGGAGAAGGAGGCATGATCAAAGAAGGATGAGATGAACCCAATATTATACCTCTTTCGCTCGCTCCCCCCCACCCCACCATAATATGGAGATGCCGGTGATGGACTGGGGTTGACAATTGTAAACAATTTTACAACACCAAGTTATAGTCCAGCAATTTTATTTTAAATTCACAAGCTTTCGGAGGCTACCTCCTTCCTCAGGTGAACGATGTGGAGATTATGGTGGGTGTAAACAACACCAAGTTATAGTCCAGCAATTTTATTTTAAATTCACAAGCTTTCGGAGGCTACCTCCTTCCTCAGGTGAACGATGTGGACATCGTTCACCTGAGGAAGGAGGTAGCCTCCGAAAGCTTGTGAATTTAAAATAAAATTGCTGGACTATAACTTGGTGTTGTAAAATTGTTTACACCCACCATAATAAGCAGGTCTTATGATGGACTGAGTACAACCTTCAGTGACTTTGCATCATTAAGGAAACCTTGAATAAACTATGCTAATTTCTGCATGATGATGTCCACCCCTGATCAAGTAATGGAACAACTGTGTCAGTGGCTGCCAAAGTCTGCACAACTCTCAACTTTTATGCCACTGGCACCTCCCAAGCTGTAACTGCGGACTTGTGCAATATCAGCCAGGTAGTCACCTGAGCCTCCATACACCAGTTAGCTAATACCATCTTCAGGAGGACTGGGGAATTCAGCCATTTTGGGATGAGTCATAAACAGCAGCATGTCAGGGCTAAACAGTTTCTATCATGTTGTTGGTTTCAGGGGACAAAAGATGGCACCCACATTGCTCCTACTATTGAATTTCCTGAATAGAAAGAAATTCCACTCCCTCATTGTTCAAATTTTCCGTGACCAACTACAATGAATCTTCCATATCAATGCCAAATTTGCATGGAATTGTCACGACGCATTTATCATGAGGATCTCCAGCCTCTCAGCTCAGTTCACGGATAGCACAGTGGAGTGTTGGAATGGCCTCCTGTGAGACAAAGCATACTCCTTTCTTCCATTGCTCATGACGTCACTTCAGTTGTCAGCAGAATAACATTACAATGAGGACCATCATCCACCAGAGTGGTTATTGAAAGGACCAAAGAGGCTCTGAAGGCAAAATTTCATTGCCTTGATAGATCAGGAGGGACACTGCTATATGTTCTTGACCAGATCTCTCACGGCCTAAATATTTGATGTGCCCTTCACAACTTTGTGATTCAGAAAGGACTGAACATGGAATGGCAGGAGGAGGTGGACCCAGTTGCCAAGGAACCTGAAGCTCAAGATAAGGAGGATCAAAACTTGTGTCAGTGCCAGGAACATTCAAAGGGAGATCATTAATTCTTCTCTTCGGATTAAAATAATACTCTTAGCAACATCCAATCGCAACACCTCCCCAACCTTCATGCTAACTTTTTAAAAATTTATTTGCTGGGGATATGGGGATGCTGGCAAAGCTAAATTGATTACCCTAGTTTCCCTGACAAGGCGATGATGGGCCTTCTCCTTGATCTGCTATAGTTCTGTTTCCATTGCTGACTCCATCAGAGATTCCGGGATTACTCATTTGAATAATTCTGGGCGAGGCAAGTATGTGAGCACTGCCAGCAATTGGGCAGTTGCACATAGGAAGGGGGTGAGTGCGGAAAATTTCCTTGCTTTACCTTATGACTGCAGCACAGTAGTGCACACCAGGCAGACCCTTCCGATGTCTTAGCATGTAGAAGCAAGACTGCAGAATCAGGCTGTCCACGAGCCAATACTAGACACTAAGTGTGCTGCAGGTCTATCCTTGGATCCAACAGCCTTAAGAGAAGGGCCACTTCAGTGCCAAGAAGCTCATCCTAGTGTGGTGCAGCCATCCACATCTTGCAGCCTTGCCCCTCAGGTGACACTTAGAAAAAACACCAGAATAGACCAGATGACAAGGTGCACGGGCACCAAAGGTATGCATGGTGCTGATAGAAATTAATATGTTGTCATAATGTTGGAATGATGTTGGAATAAGTGATGTGAATTATTGCTGGACTGCTGGCTTGCCGTTTGCTTTGATTGAACAAGCATGTGAGAGGGCATTTAGTTTGTGTTTGGCAGAGGTTTCTCATTACGGTATTAGATGCGAGGATGAATTGTGGCACTTTGGGGAAACACCAGTTGTTGTATTGGGGTTGAGAAATGATGCGAGATGAAATATGACAGAGAATGGATCATGCAACGTAGAAAGTGTTCTGATTAGTTTGTTGCGCAGTTCCCTTGCTGCCGTCACCTGTGGACCTGCTGCTGTGACAACAACAACAACAATGAACAAACAAACAAACAACAACTTGCATTTTTATAGCCTCTTTAACATAGTAAAATGTCCCAAGGCGCTTCACAGGAGCGATTTTCAAACAAGATTTGACACCGAGCCACAGCTGAAGGCACGGCCGCCAATGGTGGAGCGATTAAAATCGGGGGTGTGCAAGAGGCAAGAATTGGAGGAGCGCAGAGATCTCGGAGGGTTGTAGGGCTGGAGGATGTTACAGAGATATGGAGATAAGAGGCTTTGAAAACAAGGATGAGAATTTTAAAATCGAGGTGTTCCCAGACCGGGAGCCAGTGTAGGTCAGTGAGCACAGAGGTGATGGGTGAACGGGACATGGTGAGAGTTAGGATATGGGCAGCAGAGTTTTGAATGAGCTCAAGATAATGAAGGATGGAAGATGGGAAGCCGGCCAGGGGAGTTTTGGAATAATCGAGTCTAGAGATGACAAAGGTATGGATGAGGGTTTCAGCAGATGAGCTGAGGCAGGGGCGGAGATGGGCGATGTTACGGAGGTGGAAGTAGGCGGTCTTGGTGATGGAGCGAATGTGTGGTCAGAAGCTCATCTCAGAATCAAATAGGACACCAAAGTTGCGAAATATCTGGTTCAACCTCAGACAGTGGCCAGGGAGAGGAATGGAGTTGGTGGCTAGGGAACAGAGTTTGTGGTGGGGACCATGTGACCCATCTTTTCATCTCTGATGTCTGTACCTGACCCTTTGTGATTTGCACCTCCAAGCTTTTCTGGAGGACGAAATTGTGGAGGACACAGCAGGTGATCACAATTCAGGAGACTGTGATTTACACACAATATAGGGCATCCCCTGACCTATCTAGACACCTGAACTGTCCCCTCATCATGCCAATGGCTTGTTTAGTGCATACCTTTGTTCCTAAATAATCTTTGTTGTATTGCTTCTCTGCAGCCATGTTAGTGCTGATGATTGCACATTAACTGCCTGTTAAGGAGTGAAAACTTTCTATTAGTTGTGGCGGTTGATATTTGGGAAATAGATTTCCACGTGTGTGTAATCAATGGCCCCTAGCACCTTGAGAAATCCTGCAATGCAATAAAAATTGATCATCCTTTCTCTCATCTGTCTAGGACCAGACTTACTTTGGATGAATTATGCAGCACTGGAAAAAACGCCGTTTGTTATTTTCACCGTGAATTGATTGATGTTGCAGAAGTCTCCAGTCCCTCACTGGATGAGCCAGCTGTACAAAAAGTGAGAATAGTCTGAACTGCTGCCAGTTTTGGCTGCAGGAATGAGCACAGTTTCTCCAGGGCTTCTTGGCTGAATGGCAGTCTTCTGAGGCATAACTCCTGGGTGATATTTTGGAAAGTGCAATTGGTCCGATATATCCTATTGACAGGGTACCATCGAGAGAATTTGGTTGTCCTCGGGTGCTGTCTGATGAGTTTGGCTTCTCTTGCTGCCTCCTGCTGCTCCTCCCCTTCTTCCACCAACATGTCTATCATATATAATGAGATTGCCATCGGCAACCCCATACTGCAGCCTTATTTGATGTTTTAATTAATTCCCCTTTCCACAAAGGAAGGGAAATAATTGCTAAAGACTTCATTTGTCAAGAGAGAAAAAGAACTAAGGTCGATTCAGGAAATGCAAAGTTTCGACCATAAATAACATGGCACAATCAAAGCTGGTCTTGGCAAGAATGCTTGCTTTCCACAGGTGTACATTATTAGGGAAGATGGGAAGGTGAAAATGATGGAATTTAGGACGGGTGACACCATGTCATTAACCCGTCATTTGCCTAGCTGGGTCGGTAGGGAGGAAGGCACTTCTGCCCAACCCCACTTCCAACGGAATTTCTGACACACAAATGAGGCAGAAATTCGGCAGTTCATCCCAAATTCCAGCCCTCCCCCCGCTCCCTGGAGAACGCCGATACACAACCTTCCCATCCCAGGAATTTCAGGTCTGTGGCTTTCGGTAGATATGAAGAGGTCTTCTTAACTAAAACTGCGTATGTATTACACAGTAAACAATGTTTTCTCTATACCTTCATCAAAGATATGTGTGATTGTATTCCACCTGTCGTAGACTTTCTTGGAGAGAAAAAAATACCATTTGATACTTTCCACTCCATCAAAAAATTCCACCAACCAAAAATACATTGTGCTCAAATACACTCATGGTTAAATATCACAATGAGCCAGAAATAACATCAAAACAATTGTATTATCTCAGCAGTTCTGGTTAGAAAGTGAAACACCGTAGGGACCAGAGTTCAGAGAGAGAGAGGGAGGGAGAGCTGGTTGTTTTGATGTTGGTGATGATGACCAGCAGGTCAGTAATTTTTGGATCTGAAAGGACCGCAGCACTGGAGAATGGCTGCAACATACTCCACAATAAATAACCATTTAAGAATCAGAGTGGCTGCAGTGCAATTTTTGTGACACTAGGATTAAGTGACATGGTGCTAGCTTTAAGGGAAGGGTTGCAGATATCAGACTGAGTTAGTAGTCATCTATCAGAAGAGGCTTGTCATTGGGATGCTATAGGGAATGGTTTCAGCAGGATGGTTACTTTAAACAACAAACACAAGTATAACAACTTGCATTTCTACAGCACCTTTAATGTAAACATCCCCGACGGTGCTTCACAAATGATAATACACAAGGAAACAGATGCCAACGCATGGAGATGAGGAGGGGTGACTGAAATCCTGCTGGAACAGACAGGTTTTGAGAAGGCTTTTAAAGGAAGAGAGAGAAGTGGAGAGGTGAAGGGATTGAGGGATTTCCAGAGAATAGGTCCGAGGTAGCTGAATGCTATGCCAGCAATGTGGGGCAAAGGGAGAGGGGGATCACAAGAGGCCAGAGCCAGAGAACCAAGGGATGGGGAGGATATAAGGCTGGAGGAGGTTGCAGAGAAAGGATGGAGTGAGGTCATGGAGGAATTTAAAGATAAGAATGAGGAACATAAATACAATCGAGCTGTAAGTCTGTGGTTTTTCCAGTCACCCATATCAAACTCTGATAGGTGTGCACCAGAAGGGCTGGGAATAAAGCGAGGACCAAGACATACTGGGTCACAGCCTAACTTGTGAGTTTTCCAGGACCTTGTAAGAGGCAGGCGGAGGCTCCAATGGCACCAACATTGCCCAGTCCCCACCATCAACATCTTGGGGTCACCACTGATCTGAAATTTAACTGTACCAGCCATAGCAACACCCTGTCTATAAAAGCGGGACAGAGGCTGAGTACTTTATGATGAATAACACACCTCCTCATCATTCAAAGCCTCTCCACTAGCGACAAGGCTTAAGTTAGAAATATGATGTTATACTCACCACTCACCTGGATGAGTAAAGCCACAACAACACTCATAAAGCTCTACACCATCCACAACAGCACCTCCCTCCCCTGTGATCTCTTTCACCGAGGGCAAGAGCAGCAATGTTGTCCGAATAGCATCACCTCCAAGTTCCTTTCCAAGTCACACACCATCCTGGCTTGGACACTGTTTCTTCATTGTCACTGGATCAATATCCTGGAATTCCTTACCTAACACCATTATGGGAGCACCATCACCACACAAAGACTGCAGAAGTTCAAGAAGGTCCACCACCCTTTCTCAGGACAACTAGGATTAGGCAATAAATGCCAGCGGCACCAATATCCAGAGAACAAAAAAGTAAGAAAAAATGATTGGGCAGAGTTGGGTCAGGGCTCCCAATGCCAGTGGTTCCCACATCCACAGCCCTCAGAGGCACCTTGCATTTCATCGCTAATGGTATGCCTGGTGAAACTAAGCATATCAGGCTGCCAAAGGGCACATATGACCCCAACTAACAATTCAAACCAGGATTGCTGTCCAGACCGCCAAAAAACAGGTACTTTAAAAAAAATATTTAAATACAGCCCTCTTACAAAAGTGGCTGATGTGGGGATATCTTAATCCTTTCCATGGGGAGGTCTAACATCCCCCCCCCCACCAGCTGGCTAACATTGCACTGCAGTTTGAGGCATCTTTGGTTGGCGGGTGCCTTAGATGCATCCCTAGTGATGCGAGCACCCACCAGTGGCAAGTTAATTAAGGAACCTACTCCTGCCCCCACGTACTTTGGTGGGATCAGCAGTGAAATTCGTGGGCAGGTGCATCCTGGCACTTACATCAGAATATGGCCCTCTCACGTATTTATGGGCTCTAAAGTGTTGGAGATCAGTGAATGATGTAAGTGGGATTTAATGCAGGACAAGATACAAGCAACTGCATTTTGGACAAATTTGAGTTTAGGGTGGATGGTTGGAAGCCAGAAAGGAAAACATTACAATAATTAAGTCTAGCATGACAAAAGCATGGGTAAGGGTTTCAGCATTGGATGGGCTGAGGTAGGAGCAGAGGCAGCGAACATTGCTCAGGTAGAAATAGGCGCTCTTAATCATGGATGGGATGCAATGTTTGAAGCTGAGGCTTGAACAGAAAATCAAGATTTCATACAGTGTGAATCAGCCTGAATGAGTGATCAGGAATAGTGATGGTGTCGGTGGTAAGTATGTGGCATAAGAACATAAGAAATAGGAGCAGGAGTAGGCCATGCGGCCCGTTGAGTCTGCTCTGTCATTCAATAAGATAGTTGACCTCAACTCCACTTTCCCGCCCGATCCCCAATAAGAACAAATGGCATTTATGGTGGGGCCCAAAAGTGGTGTCTACTCAAAAGTAGAGCTAGGTGTCATCAGCATATTTGTATGGAAGCTGTGCTCATGCCTGCAGATAATGTCACCACTGAACAACGTGTAGATAAAGAAGAGGTGGGCACCAGGGATAGAACCTCAGAAGACTCTGAAAGTGACAGTGCAGGAGTGGGAAGAGAAGTCATTGCTGGTGATCTGTTTGCTGCATTCAGATAAATAGGAGAGGAATCACACAGGAGCAGTCCCATGGAATGGAGGAGAGGTGTTGGAGGAGCATGGCGTAGTCCATCATATGAAATGTTGCAGGGAAGCCGAGGAGAACAAGAAAGAAAAATGCCCCAGGGCCACCTTAGTTTTGTGAACAGGGCAGACGGTGGACTGAAGGGATTCAAACAAATTTTGAAAGAGAGATGGGCATGAAATTGGGAGGTTAATTATGTGTTGAAGAACCTTAGAGTGGAAAAGGAGATTGAAATGGGGCAGTAGTTGGAGAGGATAGATCGATCAAGGGGAATTTTTTTCAGGAGGGGAGCAATAACAATGGTTTTAAAAGGGAGAGGAGAGGAAACCATTAGAAATGTCAGCTAACATAAGATCCAGAAGGTGAAGCTGAATAGTCAAAGGCTCGGTGAGGAGGGATTCAGGGAGGGGAGGTGGGCCTCATGGAGGATATGAGCAAGGAGAGCCACGGGAGAAGATGGGATAGAAAGTGCAGACTGACAGGGGATCAAGGCTTGAGTGGATGGGGGGTGGACAGGAGCAGGGAACAGAGGAAAGAGGGTAGCAGCAGAGGCAGCTGCTCTGATGATCTCAATCTTAGAGACAAAGAAATAGATATGCTCTTCCCACTTGATGGTGGAGGCGATGGTGTAGGGTGGAGAAAGCAGTTTGAAAAGGCATTTAATTGTGAAGAAAAGAAACTTTGGGTTTTCCTTACCCTCCAGGATGATCCTGGATTAGTGGATGGTTTTAGTTGAAGAAACTAAAGGGCAGATGAGGGAGGTGAGCACGTGGCTGAAGGAATGGTGTGGGAAAGAGGGGTTCTATTTCATGGGACACTGGAACCAGTGCTGCGACAGGAAGGCTTTACGAGTCTCTGTCCAGATCACTTTCTTATTTACGGATTGAGATAAGTGATAAGATCAGAAAATTGATGCAGTGTGAGGCAGAGCTGGGAGAAAGGAAAGGGCTGGTAGAACAATACCAAAGGAAAACCGATGAACTGAGTGCTGCCCTAAGGGGTGTCCTTAAGCAACAAGTGGAGGACCAGAAAATTGCTGGAAAGGGAGACAACCATGATGTGTGTCAAAAACAGATTCGAGAGTTGGATAAGTTGGAGCAACAGCGGGGTCTTATGTTCGCTGTGTCGGGGCGACGCGTTGGGGAACAGGAAGGTTCAGCGGGAGAAATAGAGTGCAACGATCTCGCATGGGCTGCGTGGGAATATGAACATAGAAGGGAAGAACAGGGCCACCTGGATGAGGGCGGTGCAGGCATGAGCGTAGAGGGAAAAGGAGTGATAATGCCCCTTAAGGTAACAAAGAAAGACACAAGGGGAGAGGATGTGGGAACCACCACGGTTCTTCAATTAAGAGAGATAGCCCAGAATATCCCACAGATTAAGCCTAGAAAGGACCCGAGTCCCATCATAACCGCAATAGAACAAGTAGCTGACCTAAAAAATTGCAATGAAGGGGAAAGGGTGAAATTGCTACTCCATGTGTGTCATCCAGATGTGTATAAGGCTCTCCCCGCCTCGTTTAAGAAAGGCGCTGGGACCTAGAGAGGGGTGAAAGAAACGGTGTGGAAAGCCACTGGTCATGGGTCGGCGTCCAATCGCAATGCCCTTAAAGGCCTTCTGAAATGCAAGCAGGAGGCCTGTGAGCCCCCGAATGTATTTGCAGACCGATTATGGAATCACAATCAGGCAGCCTTTCCCGGGCACGATCGTGATAGTGACGATCGGTTCGAAGTAAGGCAATGGATTGAATACCTGATTGGGGCCGTGCATGAAAAGTACAATGCAATTAATGATATTTACAATCCCTCCAATGCAAACTGCAATGAGGAGTGGGTAAAGTGGTGGATGAACCAGAAGTGGGAACAAGTAACATCCCAAAAGGCAAAGATCCGTGTAGTCCAATCCCCAGGTGTACGTCCCTCAGTGCCCCCATGGAGGAATAAGGGGCGCCCACAATACGGGCCTCCCGTCCAGCACTCCCTTAAAACCCAGACTTGGTTAGCTCCAGGGTGTTGGAACTATGGGCAAAGGGACCATTTTTCCAAGCAATGTCCAAACGGGGGTTTCAGCTGGCCTCATGGGAAGGGCCCGATAGGAAGAGGGACCAATGAGGTGGACTGTTTGCAGAAAGAGATTGAGGAATTAAAATGATATATGAGGGAATTCGGGCAGGTGGGGCGGGTATACGCCACAGGGTACGGGCCAAGTAATGCTCCAAGTCAACTATGACAGTCAGCGGCCACACCAGTACAGGGATCTGTGAGCGAGTTGCATTCAGACCACCACGGCAGGCCCATTGTAACCACAACAGTGGGGGTTATTTTCCGATACCAGGGCGACCCACACGTGTGTGTGGAGAGAAATTCCCCAGAGATTTGCCTATAAAGGAGTGATCGAGTTAGAAGGCTTTGGGGGAGGAATGGACCACGGTCAGTTAGTAGAAATCAGCCTGAATGTGGGCACCTTGAGCACCCATCACCCAGTTGTTTGGACAAAGGGACACAGCGAGGAATCAGATGGCATATTAGGGGTGGATTGGCTCCGGAAACATGATATTGTGTTAGACATGATAATCAATGTCTGTGGCGGGAATGTAGTAGGCCGACCCAGAAGGGAAAATGTGGTCTGTCGGGGTGAGGGTTGAATACCGTCTCCACCAACTTCTCAGGCACAATTTGCCTGAGGTTGAGGGGGTGATCAACCAGGCTACATGTTGGGCCAGATATAAAAACGAGTGTGGGAGAATGGACCGGGAAGTTGATACACAAGGCCCAGATCCCATCCGGCCCGCTGGACAGTAGCGGTTCCCGAAGGAAGCAAAGGGACCTGTGGCACAGTTCGTCGAGTCCTTGGTAACACAGGGAGTGTTGCATAAGATGGCCAGTACCTGTAATTCCTCCGTCTGGCCAGTCCGGAATCCCAATGGGGCCTGGCGGTTGGCGATTGATTACAAAGAAGTCGATCGTCATTCCCCAGCTGTGGAGCCAACAGTCGCCTCTTCCCCAAAGGCTCAAATGAGACTGTCCACAGTAAAATGGGCAAATCTGGGTCACAAAACAGATAGTAAGAGCTACAAAAAGAGAGTATGAAAAGAAACTTGCAAGGGATATCGAAACCAATACGAAGAACTTTTATAGTTATATTAGGGAAAAGAGGGTGGTCAGGAGCAGTGTTGGCCCCTTAAAAACTGAAAGTGGGGATATTGTCATTGACAATGGCGGACATGTTGAACAATTACTTTGCGTCAGTATTTCCAGTAGAAAAAGAGGATAGCATGCCGGAAATCCCAAGAAAACTAATATTGAATCGGGAACAGGGACTCGATAATATTAACATAAGTAAAGCAACAGTAATGAAGAAAATAATAGCACTAAAGAGTGACAAATCCCCAGGACCAGATGGTTTCCATCCCAGGGTTTAAAGGAAGTAGGTGAGCACATTGCGGATTCCCTAACTATAATCATAGAATGGTTACGGCACAGAAGGAGGCCATTCAGCCCATCGAGCCTGCACCGGCTCTCTGCAAGAGCAATCCAGCTAGTCCCACTCCCCCGCTCTTCCCCGTAGCCCTGCAAATTTTTCTCCTTCAGGTACCTATCTAATTCCCTTTTGAAGGCCATGATTGAATCTGCCTCCACCATCCCCTTGGGCAGTGCATTCCAGATCCTAACCACTTGCTGCGTAAAAAAGTTTTTCCTCATGTCACCTTTGGTTCTTTTACAGTCACCTAAAATCTGTGTCCTCTGGTTCGTGACCTTTCCACCAATGGGAACAGTTTTTCTTTATTTACTTTGTCTAGACCCTCCATGATTTTGAACACCTCTATCAAATCTCCTCTCAACCTTCTCTACCTTAAGGAGAACAAGCCCTGCTTTTCCAGTCTATCCATTCGATTCACCAGCACCAGTCCCAGCCTGGTTTAAGTGGAGCCCATCCCAACGGAACAGCTCCCTCTTTCCCCAGTACTGGTGCCAGTGCCCCATGAATCGAAACCCCTGTCTCCCACATCACTCTTTGAGCCACACATTTAACTCTCTTTCAAAGTTTAATAATCTTTCAAAGTTCTCTAGATTCAGGAACTGTCCTTCTAGATTGGAAAATTGCACATGTCACTCCACTTTTTAAGAAAAGAGAGAGAGGGAAACGAGGAAATTAGAGACCAGTTAGCCTAACATCTGTTGTGGGGAAAATGTTGGAGTCTATAATTAAGGATAGAGTGACTGAACACCTCGAGAATTTTCAGTTAATCAGAGAGAGCCAGCATGGATTTGTGAAAGGTAGGTCGTGCCTGACAAACCTGATTGAATTTTTTGAAGAGATGACTAAAGTAGTGGACAGGGGAATGTCAATGGATGTTATTCATGTGGATTTCCAGAAGGCATTTGATAAGTTCCCACATAACAGACTGTTAGCGAAGATAGAAGCCCATGGAATCGAGGGAAAAGTACAGACTTAGTTAGGAAGTTGGCTGAGCGAAAGGCGACAGAGAGTAGGGATAATGGGTAGGTACTCACATTGGCAGGATGTGACTAGTGGAGTCCCACAGGGATCTGTCTTGGGGCCTTAATTATTCACAATATTTATTAACGACTTAGATGAAGGCATAGAAAGTCTCATATCTAAGTTTGCCGATGACACAAAGATTGGTGGCATTGCAAGCAGTGTAGATGAAAACATAAAATTACAAAGCGATATTGATGGATTAGGTGAATGGGCAAAACTGTGGCAAATGGAATTCAATGTAGACAAATGTGAGGTCATCCACTTTGGATCAAAAAAGGATAGAACAGGGTACTTTCTAAATGGTAAAAAGTTAAAAACAGTGGATGTCCAAAGGGACTTAGGGGTACAGGTACATAGATCATTGAAATGTCATGAACAGGTGCAGAAAATAATTAATAAGGCTAATGGAATGCTGGCCTTTATATCTAGAGGACTAGAGTACAAGGGGGCAGAAGTTATGCTGCAGCTATACAAAAACCTGGTTAGACCGCACCTGGAGTACTGTGAGCAGTTCTGGGCACCGCACCTTCGGAAGGACATATTGGCCTTGGAGGGAGTGCAGAGTAGGTTTACTAGAATGATACCCGGACTTCAAGGGTTAAGTTACAAGGAGAGATTACACAAATTGGGGTTGTATTCTCTGGAGTTTCGAAGGTTAAGGGGTGATCTGATCGAAGTTTATAAGATATTAAGGGGAACAGATAGGGTGGATAGAGAGAAACTATTTCCGCTGGTTGGGGATTCTAGGAGTAGGGGGCACAGTCTAAAAATTAGAGCCAGACTTGTCGGGAGCGAGATTAGAAAACATTTCTACACACAAAGGATGGTAGAAGTTTGGAACTCTCTTCCGCAAGCGACAATTGATACTAGCTCAATTGCTAAATTTAAATATGAGATAGATAGCTTTTTGGCAACCAAAGGTATTAAGGGATATGGGCCAAAGGCAGGTGTATGGAGTTAGATCACAGATCAGCCATGATCTTATCAAATGGCAGAGCAGGCACGAGGGGCTGAATGGCCTACTCCTGTTCCTATGTTCCTATATTTACATATAGGAACATAGGAGGATGGGCTAAAAGCCATTTGAGACATCCAGTACCATGAAGACCTTTGATGTGGCTGATGTAGGAACATAGGAACAGGAGTAGGCCATTCAGCCCCAGGCTTGGAGTGTTGCCGACAAGTTATAAACAAGTGGGTGTGTAGGTGTGATGTGTACCAGCATACTGCACCCATGTGTGGGTTCACATTGGACGAGCATTCTCCAAACTGCAGTCACCGTAAGCCGATGGAGTCCTGGCCAGGCGAGAATTGCTTACGTGGACAAGGGAAAGTACTGTGTTACAACAAGTGCCTCACACCTACATCATCGGGAAACCCTTTATCCATTAATAGCCCTATGTTCTGTCTCTCCCTAGTTGAACCGGTCAAAGTCGGTGGTAAAATGTTATTAGCAGTTCGCCTGCACAACGTTACA
This sequence comes from Heptranchias perlo, assembly GCF_035084215.1. Classification (NCBI taxonomy): domain Eukaryota; kingdom Metazoa; phylum Chordata; class Chondrichthyes; order Hexanchiformes; family Hexanchidae; genus Heptranchias; species Heptranchias perlo. The sequence goes on from NC_090327.1 coordinate 110,707,242, forward strand.
TTTGGAGCTGCCCCTTCAGGAGGAAGCCCTAAGGTTGGTGAAGCACTTCGGCCACCCAATTCCCCCCCATCTCTTAGTTTGAAGTCAATCCTTCAACGTACAACTACCTCGCAAGAACATTTGGTTTGTATGCAACAGGATAATAAAGATATCAAGAAAGGAATCAAAACCTTAGGAGACCACAAATGGTGGGAAACGGTATATAATGTGAGGCAATCCATCTGGGCTCGTATGCTCTCTTACGCTTTCTTAGTTGTTCAATTTGTGTTGACCATCACTGTCATTATTACTTTGATACATACACGCAGCATGTGTCATCGGTTGGAGGATCAGCTGCAGGTCCAGCAGGATCTGCCTATTTATGGGGGTCTTTTGGAGGGTCCCCACGAGTATGCAAAGCTCATACGCAATTAGCAAAATCCACAAAATTATTAGTAAATAAGTTGGTACTGCACAATTTGTAAGTTTGTAGACTCAAGATGATCAGGCCGAGAGCTAAATGCAATTAGAGAGAAAAGGAAAAAAAAATGAACATCTCGATGTGATTAGCAGATCAGAATATGTGTTAATATCAGAGGTTAGCTGGAACAATAGAGGCTAGTCAGTCATCACATTATGTATCTGGGATGCCCAGGGCATCTCCTGTCCCTTTGTATTGCCAGGCAGGAGACATCAAGTTAAACTGATTAGCAATTAAACTATGAACATGGTCATTATGTCAGGGTCGGAGGAACCTCACTTCAATATACATTCTGGGCATCATGTGAGATGACTCACATTAAAAGGAAGGTTCTGGACATGGAAGGGGACGATATAAGGAGAAGCAGAAGGCTTTTTGGTGAGTTAAGCAGACAGGACGATCGGAAGTCCAACCTACAGAAGCCAGGATGAATCACCTTGGGTCTGCAGGAAAGCAGATTGTACGAGTTTATTGTATAACCGTAATAGTTATTATACTATTGGTGTCTGAGTAATAAACTTGCATTCGGACAATACGTTCAAGCCTGAACCACGAGGAATCATTTAATTAAGTTTAAGAGGTTTCCTTACAAATAGCACAGAGTATAAGGAAAAAGTTGAATGAATTGCAGGCGCAAATTCAACTTAAAGGGTACGACATGGTAGCCATTACTGAGACATTGCTGCAAGACGGCCAGGTTAGGGAACTGAATATACCAGGTTATAAGGTCTATAGGAAGGATAGGGAAACTGGTAGAAGGGGAGGAGTTGCCTTAGTGATTAAGGATGAAATTACTTCAATGATAAGAGAGGATATAATGAGAGATAGGCAGGCAGCAGAGACTTTATGGATAGAATTAAGAAATAGAAAAGGATTTAAGACTGTAATGGGAGTTGTGTATAGACCCTCTGGTAGCAGCTGTGAAGTGACAGAATGTATAAATGCAGAGAGTAGACAAACATGTAGCAAAGGCAGAGCAGTTTTAATGGGGGATTTTAACTTTCATATATTGCACAAGACCTCCAACCAACACTATACACCAGATACATCGACGACATTTTCTTTCTATGGACCCACGGCAAGGAATCACTAAAGAGACTACACGATAACATCAACAAGTTCCATCCCACCATCAAGCTCACCATGGACTACTCCTCAGAATCAGTTTCTTTCTTGGACACACGAATCTCCATCAAAGACGGGCACCTCAGCACCTCACTCTACCGCAAGCCCACGGACAACCTCACGATGCTCCACTTTTCCAGCTTCCACCCTAACCACGTCAAAGAGGCCACCCCCTATGGACAGGCCCTGCGAATACACAGGGTCTGCTCAGACGAGGAGGAACGCGATGGACACCTACAGACGCTGAAAGACGCCCTAGTAAGAACGGGATATGACGCTCGACTCATCGATCGACAGTTCCGACGGGCCACAGCAAAAAATCGCATAGACCTCCTCAGGAGACTAACACGGGACGCAACCAACAGAGTACCCTTTGTCGTCCAGTACTTCCCCGGAGCGGAGAAACTACGCCATGTTCTCCGCAGCCTTCAACATGTCATCAATGAGGACAAACACCTCGCTATGGCCATCCCCACACCTCCACTACTCGCCTTTAAACAGCCACCCAACCTCAAACAGACCATCGTTCGCAGCAAATTACCTAGCTTTCAAGAGAACAGCGTCCACGACACCACACAACCCTGCCACGGTAACCTCTGCAAGACATGCCAGATCATCGACACAGATACCACCATCACACAAGAGGACACCACCCACCAGGTGCATGGTTCATACTCCTGTGACTCGGCCAACGTTGTCTACCTCATACGTTGCAGGAAAGGATGCCCCAGAGCATGGTACATTGGCGAGACCATGCAGACGCTGCGACAACGGATGAACGGACACCGCGCAACAATCGCCAAACAGGAGGGTTCCCTCCCAGTCGGGGAACACTTCAGCAGTCATGGACATTCATCCACCGACCTTCGGGTAAGCGTACTCCAAGGCGGCCTTCGAGACACACGACAACGCAAAATTGTCGAGCAGAAATTGATAGCCAAGTTCCGCACCCATGAGGACGGCCTCAACCGGGATCTTGGGTTCATGTCACGCTACACGTTACCCCACCAGCGAACAAATGTTATCTGTTTTTAATATAACGGGTCAGTTGCTGTCTTTTCTATGTTTCTACCTCTCTATCTCTGTTTTTTTTTGTTTGTTGTTTTTTTTTTGGTGATTTGTATATTCTGTGAGACCTGGCAGGTAACACCTGTCTGTCTGCACACTGATTGCCTTGGCAACGGGCAGTTGAAAAAACTGTCTGTACTCACCAAGCATTGTTCTGTGAATTATAAATGCGATTTCATCTCGAGGATTTCATTTTCACATCGTTCACCTGACGAAGGAGGTAGCCTCCGAAAGCTTGTGAATTTAAAATAAAATTGCTGGACTATAACTTGGTGTTGTAAAATTGTTTACAATTGTCAACCCCAGTCCATCACCGGCATATCCACATCATAACTTTCATATAGATTGGGATAAGCAGACGAGCTCATGTCAGAAAGATAACAAATTTCTTAAGTGTGTTCAGGACATCTTTCTGCAACAATATGTCCAAAAACCAACAAGGGGGCAGGCCATATTAGATTTAATAATGAGTAATGAGCCAGGTTTAGCTAACAGTCTAACGGTGCATGAACATTTTCTGTAACAGTGTTCTCAATTGGGCCGTGTAGCGCCCATTGTCGGTGCTACCCGGAATCCTAAGGACCTAAAATGGCGTTCGGAATGCACCACTTCTAGCGTGACATGCTCCGGACGACATATTGGTAAAGGCGTTCGCGCATGCACAGGTAATAAACACCGGCAGCATGTATAGAAGGAAAAATATGCGGAAGATCAGTGTGAAACATTGATTTAAAGGGACAGATGTGATTTTGGAATGCAATGCTCCAACCAACGCACTGTCTTAACCTCGCAGAGCTGAACAGGTCTTAAACAGCGTGGAAGACCTCCCGCCAGTGCTATTTAACGGGATCATGCAGGATTTACAGGTTAGTTGCTGGATTATTACTTCTGGCTGATGATGCATTTGTACCTGTTTTTGTAGGTCTCCAATACTTGAATACTAGGACTAAGAGACATAGCCTAAAAATTAGAGCCAGGATTTGCAGGAGTGAAGTTAGGAAATGCTTCCACACGTAAAAGGTGGTAGAAGTTTGGAACGCTCTTCTGCAAACGGCAGTTGATGCTAGCTCAATTGTTAATTTTAAATCTGAGGTTGATGATTTTTGTTAACCAAAGGTATTAAGGGATATGAGTCTAAGGCGGGTATATGGAGTTAGGTCACAGATCAACAATGATCTGATGGAATGGCAGAGCAGGCCTCAGGGGCCAAATGGCCGACTCCTGTTCCAATTTTCCTATGTTGCTAAAATAAAGTTTCAATACACTGCAGGGAGTGGGCTGGCTAACTGATGGGCAACAGCAAGGGCACTGGTGGAGTGGCAGTGGTGGGTCAGGAATGCTGTCATCCTGAGAGAGGACAGCAGGTTCATGTTCCATGGAGTCACTGCCACTTGCTGCCTCCTGTTATAAGAAACATAAGAAATAGGAGCAGGAGTAGGCCATACGGCCTCTCGAGCCTGCTCCTCAATTCAATAAGATTTTGGCTGATCTTTGACCTCAACTCCACTTTCCCGCCCGATCCCCATATCCCTTGATTCTCCTAGAGTCCAAAAATCTATCTATCTCAGCCTTGAATATATTCAATGACTCAGCATCCACAGCACTCTGGGGTAGAGAATTCCAAAAATTCACAACCCTCTGGGTGAAGAAATTCCTCCTCATCTCAGTCCTAAATGGCTGACCACTTATCCTATGGCCTCTAGTTCTCGACTCACCAGGTAGGGGAAACAACCTCTCAGCATCTACCCTGTCAAGCACCCTCAGATTCTTGTATGTTTCAATGAGATCACCTCTCATTCTTCTAAACTCCAGAGCATATAGGCCCATTCTACTCAATCTCTCCTCATAGGACATCCCTCTCATTCCAGGAATCAATCTCGTGAACCTTCATTGTACCGCCTCTAAGACAAGTATATCCCTCCTTAGATAAGGAGACCAAAATTATACACAGTACTCCAGGTGAGGTCTCACCACGGCCTTGTACAATTGTAGTAAGACTTCCTTACTCTTGTACTCCAACCCCCTTGCAATAAAAGCCAACATGCCATTTGCCTTCCTAATTGCTTGCTGTGCCTGCATGCTAACTTTTTGTGTTTCCTGTACGAGAACACCCAAAGCACTCTGAATACCAATATTAAATAGTTTCTCACCATTTAAAAAATATTCTGTTTTTCTATTCCTCTTACCAAAGTGAATAACCTCACATTTCCCCACATTATACTCCATCTGCCACCTTCTCACCCACTCACTGAACCTGTCTATATCCCTTTGCAGACTCCTTGTGTCCTCCTCACAACTTACTTTCTCATTTAGCTTTGCAATGTCAGCAAACTTGGATACATTTCACTCAGTCCCTTCATCTAAGTCATTAATATAGATTGTAAATAGCTGAGGCCCAAGCACTGATCCTTGCAGCACTCTACTAGTTACAGCCTGCCATCCTGAAAATGACCTGTTTATCCTTAACCTCTCTTAACCAATTCTCTATCTCATGCTAATATATTACCCCCAACCCAATGAGCCCTTATCTTGCGTAACAACCTTTATGTGGCACCTTATCGAATGCCTTTTGAAAATCCAACTACACTACATCCAGTGGTTCCCCTTTATCTACCCTGCTAGTTACATCTTCAAAAAACATTAATAAATTTCTAATAAAACTCTAATAAACACGATTTCAATTTCCTAAAACCATGTTGACTCTGCCTAATCACGTTATGATGTTCTAAGTGCCCTGTTACCACTTCCTTAATAATAGATTCCTGCATTTTCCCGATGACTGATGTCAGGCTAACTGGCCTATAGTTCCCTGTTTTCTTTCTCCCTCCTTTCTTGAATAGCGGGGTTACATTTGTTAAAGTCATGGACGACAAATGGGGTAAGGGATAGTATAAAACTAAAAGAAAAAGCATACAAAAATGCAAAAAATAGCACAGATCCTGGTGACTGGGAGAGATACAAAGAACAGGAAAGCGGGAGAAAACAGATAGACCTACAAAAAGGGAATATGAAAAGACACTTACAAGGGATATCAAAATCAACACAAAAAACTTTTACAATTATATTAGAAAAAGATGGTAGTCAAGAGCAATGTAGGCCCCTTAAAAACTGATAATGTGATATTGTCAATGAAAATAAGGAAATGGTGGACATGTTAAATAATTACTTTGTGTCAGTATTTACAGTAGAGGAAGAGCATAGCATGCCGGACACCCCAAGGAAACTAATTTTGAATCAGGGACAGGCCTCACCATAATTAACATAAGCAAATTAGCAGTGATGAAGAAAATAAAGAAACTAAATAAAGAGTGACAAATTCCCAGGACCAGATGGTTTCCATCCCAGGTTATAAAGGAAGGAGGTGAGAACATTGCAGAAGCCCTAACTATAATCTTCCAAAGTTCTCCCGATTCAGGATTGGAAAATTGCATGTCACTCCGCTATTTAAGAAAGGTGAAAGAGGGAAACCAAGGAATTATAGACCAGTTAGCCTAACATGTGTTGTCAGGAAATTACTAGAGTCTACAATTAGATATCTATTAGATAGAGTGACTGAATACCTTGGAAATTTTCAGCTGATCACAGAGAGCCAGCATGGATTTGTAAAAGGTATGTCATGCCTGACGAACCTGATTGAATTTTTTGATGAGGTGACTAAAGTGGTGAACAAGGGAATGTCTATGGATGTTGTTTATATGAACTTCCAGAAGGTTTTCGATAAAGTCCCTCATAAAAGACTGTTTGCTAAAGTTGAAGTTCATGGAATTGAGGGCAAATTGTTGACCTGGTTAAGAAATTGGCTGAGCGACAGGAGACAGAGAGTAGGGATAATCGGCAGGTACTCAAATTGGCAGGATGTGACTAGTGGTGTCCCACAAGAATCTGCGTTGGGGCCCCAACCATTCACTGTATTTATTAACGATTTAGATGATGGGATAGAGAGCCACATATCCAAGTTTGTCGATGACACAAAAATGGGCAGCATTGTGAGCAGTGTAGATGGAAGCATAAAATTACAGGGAGATATTAATAGATCAAGTGAATGGGCAAAACTGTGGCAAATGGATTTCAATGTAGGCAAGAGTGAGGTCATCCACTTTGGACCTAAAAAGGATAGATCAGAGTACTTTCTAAATGGTGAAAAGTTCAAAACAGTGGAGGTCCAAAGAGACTTAGGTGTCCATGTGCATAGATCATTAAAATGTCATGGACAGGTACAGAAAATAAACAAAAAGACTAGAATATAAGGGGGTAGATGTTATGCTACAGCTATACAAAGCCCTGGTTAGACCACACCTGGAGTACTGTGTTCAGTTCTAGGCAATTCACCATAGGAAGGATATATTGGCCTTGGAGGGAGTGCAGTGTAGATTTACTAGAATGATACCCGGACTCCATGGGTTAAATTACAAGGCGAGATTACACAAACTCGGGCAGAATCCCCTGGAAATTAGAAGAATAAGGGGTGAGTTGATTGAAGTTTTCAAGATATTAAGGGGAACTGATAGGGTAGATAGAGGGAAACTATTTCTGCTGGTTGCGGAGTCTGGGATTAGGGGACATAGCCTAAAAATTAGAGCCATGACTTTCAGGCGTGAAGTTAGGAAACACTTCTAGACGCAAAGGGTGGTAGAAGTTTGGAACTCTCTTGCACAAATGGCAGTTGATGCTAGCTCAATTGCTAATTTTAAATCTGAGATTGATAGATTTTTATTAACCAAAGATATTAAGGTTTGGGGCTAAGGCAGGTATATGGAGTTCGGTCACAGATCAGCCATGATCTCATTGAATGGCAGACCAGGCTCGAGGGGCTAAATGGCCTATTCATGTTCCTATGTTCCTCTGCAACACTTGAAATGATCAAACCATATCTAGCAATATAAGACCAGATCAGAGCATGGTGGGTTTGCTCAAATTTATAGCCCTATGACTTGAGGGAATGAAGATGGAAACAGTACCAGGGGAGTCCAAACAGGGTAAGAGATGCTAAGTGATTTAGAGGGAATAAGGTCACGAACGGCAGAGACATGGGAATAGTTAAGTACAACTACTGTAGCAAAGATGCTGAGTTGGGTTGAGGGCCTGAGAAGGAGTTGGGATATTTGAGATTGAATTTACAAGGGAGTTAGGGGAGAGTTTTTTTTCATGGGCATATGGTAAGGGAGAGAAGGAAGTGGCCAGAGTTAACTTTGCCTGGGAACAAAACCTCTCAGGCAGAGGAGTCATGAAAAATGGTGAGGTCGAGGGGATGGTTGCGGGTATGATTGGGGGGTTATATGTAAAGGGTGAGAGTGAGTGAGAATAGCAGAGTAGAGAAGTCAGAGGACCTGTAAAATATGATATCAGGATCTGTAAGCACCTATAAATCATGACAGAACACAATCTTGTGAATCACAGGTGGCACAATGACTGGAGAGTCTTTGGCTTTGTTTGCTCAAGCACTGTGAGCTTTGGGCGCTCCACACAGATGATTCAAGACATCATTTGATACATAGACATCAGCTTGCATGAATAATGTCACAAATGACATCCTGTGATGATGGTAAACTATCCCTCCTCATCCTTCTCGGCCTGTCTGCAGCCTTTGACATGGTTGACCACATCATCCTCCTCCAACGTCTTCCACTGTCATCCAACTGGGTGGGACTGTGCTCGCCTGGTTCCATTCTTATCCATCCAGTCGTAGCCAGAGAATCACCTGCAATGGCTTATCTTCCAGCTCCAGCTCCGTTAGCTCTGCAGTCCCCCAAGGATCTGTCCTTGACTCCCTCCTTTTTCTCATCTACATGCTGCCCCTCAGCGACATCATCTGAAAACACAACGTCAAAATCCACACATACACTGATGACACCCAGCTCTACCTCATAACCACCTTCCTCAACCCCTCCACTGTCTCTCTTTTGTCACACTGCTTGTCTGACTGAGCAAAAACTTCATCCAACTAAATATTGGGAAGACCAAAGCCATTGTCTTTGGTCCCCACTGCAAACTCCATTCCCTAGCCATGACTCCATCCCTCTCCCTGGCCACTGTCTGAGGCTGAACCAGACCCTTCGCAATCTTGGCGTCCCATTTGACTCTGAGATGAGCTTCCGACCACATATCCGCTCCATCACCAAGACCACCTACTTCCACCTCTGTAACATTGCCCATCTCCGCCCCTGCCTCAGCTCATTTGCTTCTGAAACCCTCATCCATGCCTTTGTTACCTCCGGACTCAACTATTCCAATGCTCTCCTGGCCAGCCTCCCATCTTCCACCCTCCATAAACTTGAGCTCATCCAAAACCCTGCTGTCCTTATCCTAACTCGCACCAAGTCCCGTTCTCCCAGCGCCCCTGTGTTCGCTGACTACATTGGCTCACGGTCCAGGAACGCCTCAATTTTAAAATTCTCATCCTTGTTTCCAAATCCTCCATGGCCTCGCCCCTCTCTACCTCTGTAACCCCCTCCAGCCTTATAACCGAGATCCGAGATTGCTACGCTCTTCCAATTCTTGCCTCTTGCACATCCTCGATTTTCATTGCTCCACCATCGGCGGCCGTGCCTTCAGCTGCCTAGGCCCTAAGCTCTAGAATTCCCTCCCTAAATGTCCCCGCCTCTCTATCTCTCCCTCCTCCTTTGAGACGCTCCTTAAACCCTACCTCTTTGACCAAGCTTTTGGTCATCTGTTCTCATACCTCCTTGTGAGGCTCGGTGTGGAATTTTGTTTGATAATCGCTCCTCTGAAGCACCTTGGGCCGTTTTACTACGTCAAAGGCACTAAATAAAAGTTGTGGTTATTGTTGTTGTTGTACCCATTATCCACACCCACCTATTTTTCCAATGCCCGCTGCTATAACACATTCCTGCACTGGTAATTCTCTGCCAGGTGTAGCATCTGGGTCACAATCCTCTACTAGTATGAAAACCCTGAAAGAAATATTAGGTTTACAAGATAGTACGAAAGTTATTTTATTAATTCGCAAATAAATAACTTGCTGTTTTATTTCTCCTATTTGCTTCTGTCATTTCTGTGTTCTTTAAAACTTAAAAGCATAAATAATTAGCATATTAATAAAATGTAGGAAACAATTTCCATTTCATGGATGTTATTTGCTTATTGTGTCTAGGTTTTCATGTTCTAATATTTTCTGTCTAATTATTATTTAACTATTGTAATTTTGTCTGCCAGCTTAGTAACATTTTCATGTCTGCCTTACAAGATCATGGGGTAGATTTTTCCCTGAGTGGTGTCGGTCGGTCATTCTGAGGGCCGGCCCTTGTTAGCATAGGGCGGACGAACTGCAGTGCCTTGGGGCAGTCCAGCCACGCTCCAGGCCTGAAGAAGATAGTTCCGGGGTGGGGGGAGCGCGGTGCAGGTTCTCAGGGGAAGGAGGGGGACCCAGTGCGTCAGCGGCCCAGGTTGTTTTTTTTTTGAGAGCCCGGAAGAATACTCCAGCAAAAATAAATTATCTACTGGGCTCCTCTTTGGCTGATACTGGGCTTCACCCGGTACTGTCCTAAAATGGTATAGCATAGCACCCCAATTTGCTTATCAAAAGGGCAAACCGCCTGACTCAGGCAAGGGCTCCAGCCACGCAACAGTAGACCCCAGGGAACATAGGGATGGCCACACATCGGCGGGAACAGGCCGGAAAGTTATTTCCCACCATTTTGGGGTGCTGCCACCCCATTTCTGTTGAGCAGAAAGCCTAAAAAATCACCCCCACCCCCCACCCCGCATACATCCAAGACTCAAACCAAGACTTAATATTAAGTGTATAATCTGGCTGACAGCTCAGTGCAATACAGAGGAGGTTCTGTATTATTGAAAGGGCTGAAGGATATTTTCTTCTAGAGTTGCACCAGCTTCTTGGCACCACTTCTGGCATTCACACTGGAAGAGATGCCAGCCATTCAATACAGCTGCTAAAGTCTGCATATGTGTATTATTGTCAGCAGCAGATGACGATAATACACCACACAATGGGCAGTAACGCCCCGTAAATGGTGGGCAATGACCTACTGCCCTATTGCCACCAACACAGTGGCCACAACGACATTCACTTGGGCCTACCTCTGGGCGGCTGCAGCGGCCCGTGAAGTCAGGCAATAGGCCTATTTAAAATGGAAATCACCTATGAGGTCAAAGACTCCAATTGCCATTTTTGGACTGAATTGGCCGCAGCGTTTGTCACGTGCAATCCAGACAATATGAACTGATGGGCCAGCAAAGAGGACCCAAAAGGTGAGTTCCTCTTCATTATTGTGGGGCCAGGAAGAACAGGAGTGTTCCTCTTGGCCGCATAAGCCCAGCCTGGGCCGCTGCCACTGCTGCTACAGCCCCCACCCGACCCCCCACCCAACCACTGCAGATCAGGCATTCCCCCCAGAACCAACCTTCCGTTGCTTGGTGGTCAACCAGTACGCTGTCCTGGGGCACTCGGTTTCCAGACACAATCCACAGCCCGATGAAAATGAGGCCAGATCCTTAAAATGGCCCAGGCCTCCCAGCAGGACTACCAGCATCCAGACCAGCACATTCTGCCAGCCCGTCGCCCAGATACCGCTCTGGGGGAAATCTGCCCCAATTTATTTGTCTTCATTTGTGCTATAGGAGCACTGGACCCTAGGAACTTTCAGACCCCTCTGTACTGCAATCAATCCTGGAGAGAGCCTTCCCAGCACATTCAAACGACTCTGACTACAGGAAATTGGCTGGGGTTTGGGGCACAGGCATGGGGCAAGCAGAAGTCCCACCCCGCTGTATTTCTGGCAGTTTAGGGGCTGGAAGGTAAATCGGCCTTTTGGATGAGTTGTTAACCCAAGGTCCTGTGTGCCTGTTCAGATAGAGCTTAAGGTTCTTATAACACCATTTGAAGAAATGCAAGGAGTTCTCCCAATGTACTGGCCACTATTCTTCCTTCAAGTGCAGGCAATTGGGACTAGCTTAGTGGTATAAACTGGGCGACATGGACATGTTGGGCCGAAGGGCCTGTTTCCATGTTGTAACTTCTATGATTCTATGATTCTAAGCAAAGCCACCAAATAACAGGCCAATCCCCTCATGACGATTGATGAATCTTGCAGGTGCTGAATGGCTGCTATGTTTGGTTACATAACAGTCATTACACTTCAGACGTAATTCATTGTGTGAAGTGCTTTGAGTTGATTTAATGACATTGCTTATAAATACAAGTACTTGCATTTTTAGTTCATTATTAACATATTATATTAATACTGCTCTTTATAACCATTAACATATAAAACACGATGTCTAAGCATTATTAAGAACAATGCAATGTAACCATAAACACAATAAAAAGAACAAGTTGTCACTTGTATAAACTGCGGTAATTTTTTATGTGTGTGGATCTGATTGGGCAGACTGTTGGAGCTTCACTTCCCCAGCTTCCTTTGCATGCATAAATTCTGTATCTGAACTTTCAGACCCCTCTGTACTTGCAGACTGTATACCTTACAGAACACCGCAAATATTCCACACACCTCCTCCTGGATTGCACACAGGACCTTGGGTTAACAACTCATCCAAAAGGCCGATTTACCTTCCAGCCCCTAAACTGCCAGAAATACAGCGGGGTGGGACTTCTGCTTGCCCCATGCCTGTGCCCCAAACCCCAGCCAATTTCCTGTAGTCAGAGACACCACAAGATTGATCTCAGCACCTTCACCTTTGCTTCAGCATTCGGAGCATACATTCAACAACGAACCTTGTGTATTTACGTACCTGGCTATAATTAAACTGTCCTTCCTTTTATGAGTTTGCTCTGGTGTTATGAACGATACCCTCGGTCATCCGAGAAGTAATCTTACAGATGGTTGTTTTCCTCACACACTGCAGTTACACATGAATTATGTAGAATAGTACAGAGATTTAAGAGATTCACAAGATAATATTTTATGTATTACGGACTGTTGAACGAGTGGAATCCTTTATCATTGATGTAGACACAGAGGGGACTTGTACAGGGCTGAGTGCACTGTTGAGGACACCCTAAATCTTTGGAATTCCTGCTACAGCAAAGAATTTCTAATTGAAGTTGACAATCTTTCTTTGGAAAAGCAAATGAAGCACAAAGTCTTCAAATAACTTCCTCTGCGCATTTTGACATTTTGAATTGGGAATTGACAGCATCACTTATGCTACAAAGAAGGATCTTAAAGCGAAAATAAAAATCGAAGGGGTATATTTTTCTCCATTCATTAGTTTTGGTGAAAACTAGGATGTGAATATAAAATGGGGAGCACTGCTTTATATTCACATCTAGTGTTTTGCTAAAATTAGAAAACAGAGGAGCATGTAGCTCAAAAATCTATCACTTGAGCTGCTGCTGGCAGAATGATGGGACTCAGAAACCATGTTCACATCTAGAACAGTCAACTAACATTTCTCAGACATGATTGCAGAATCACAAAATAATTACAGTTGAGGAAGGCCATTCAGCCCATCCAGAAGCACCCATGGAACCCCATTTGCAGCATCCAATTGTCTCTTGAATGGTTCCAGGGTTTTCGCCTCCATTATTCTATCAGGGAGTCCATTCCATGTGTTGATCACTGTGTGTAAATAATTTACGGTATCAGTCCTTTTGCTGGTTTAAATCTGAGTCCTCTGTCCTACTCTCACAATTTACTTATAAAATAATATTCTGGATTTACCTTTTTCATACTATCTTTTCTACCTGTATAAAATGACCTCTTAGATGCCTCAATTGTTAGACTGTAAAGCCAAAGACTCCAGTCTTTCCTCGTAAATCGAACTTCAACACTCAGGATCAGCCTTGTTGCTCTTCTCTGCACGGTCTCCAATACTTGAATGTCTCCCTTGTGTCTCGATAACCAGATACAAACTAACTTGAGTGCTGTACCGTTTTATCACAACTTCCTCTGACTTATATTCAGTTGTTCTGACTATGTAGTTAAACATTCTACTGGCTTTGTTGATTGCTGCTCTGCATTGGTTGGACATGTTTACCATCCAGTCAACTAAAACTCCTAGGTCTCTTTCGACCCTTACCTTTTTCAATACCATGGAATATGTGAGTTGCTTGTTTTTCCTTCCTAGATGCAGTATTCTGTACATGTCTGCATTAAATTTCCTTTATCGTTCCTCGGACCACATACTTATTTTGCCCAACTCACTCTATAATTTCTGACCTACTTCTTAAAATTCCACTGCCCCTCTCAGGCAACTACAGACCATTAATTTCACTTCCATCATATGTAATATAATTATCAGGAGTAAATTTGAGGAGTGTCTGTATAATAATAATCTAGTAATCAGTGGCCAACATGGATTCAGAAGAGGAAGATCATTCCTGATCAAACTACTCGACTTCTTCGAGGAAGTAACATCAAGTGGACTGTGGAAAGCTCTACGGAAAAATGTATCAAGATTTCCAAAAGGCAAGTGACAAAATCCCACATCAGCAAATTTGACCACTTTGCATTGAGTTTCTGAGACGAGATCGTTTATGTAAATAAGAAATAGTTTGGTGCCAACAATGAGCCCCTCGACAACTCACTCAGTACTTCCCTCACATCCTGATATAACCCCTTTAACAAGCACTCATTGTTTTCTACACTTCAACCAATTCCTTATCCCTGCCCTGTAATTACCCTGAATACTCAGTTTTGATTTTGAATAATAGCCTCTAATGTGGGATTTTGTCACTTGCCTTTTGGAAATCTTGATACATTTTTCCGTAGAGCTTTCCACAGTCCACTTGATGTTACTTCCTCGAAGAAGTCGAGTAGGTTGATCAGGAATGATCTTCCTCTTCTGAATCCATGTTGGCCACTGATTACTAGATTATTATTATACAGACACTCCTCAAATTTACTCCTGATAATTATTTTACATATGATGGAAGTGAAATTAATGGTCTGTAGTTGCCTGTATCTGTTTATCCCCCTTTTTGAATACAAATGCCATATTGGCCTGTTTCCAATCTACTGGTGCCACCCCTATGTCCATTGACTCCCTCATAATAGTTGTCAGTACCGCACAAACCTCTTCCTTAGACTTTTTCAGAACTCTTGCAGAAATAACATTTATCCCAGATGATCTGTTTTGACTTCTTTTATCCTGTCCTGGACCTCCATCTCATTTCTATTGAACTTATTGTCTTTACTCTGTTTGGAGAGGGCAAATTGCTCATCTTTTCTCTTGTGACTCCTTGGAGGAAATAATCATTTAAAATATTAACCATCTTGTGCTCATCCTCAGTTTTCATTCTGTTTCATTCTATTTCCATCTTTTATCGTTTTCACCTCTCTTGCTAATAAACTTTTTGCAGAACCTTATCCAATGCCTTCTGGAAGTCCATATACACTTCCCTATCCACCACGCTAATGACCGCCTCAAAAAATTCAACACGATTAGTCAGACGTGACCTGCCATTCACAAATCCATGCTGACTCTTTGATCAGGTCACACCTGCCCAAGTGCTCAGGCACTCTAGAGGCCCCGATATTTATAGGGAGGCGGGGAGAAAGCATGTTTGTGGCCGGGATACCCAGAAATGCCGGGAACGCAGGGGTCCTGGCGGTTTTAGCATTTTTTTACTCAGTTTCCCGCCTGGCAGCTGGCCAGATTGAGAGGTTGGCCGGCTGCCGGGTGGGAAAGGCAGCGGTAGCAGGCCGCAGCCGGGGATGGTCCCCGGCAATCGGAGAAAATCGGGGCATGGTAGAGGGGCTCAGAATGTGGCAGTGAGGAGGGAGGGAGGGATCGCAGGGAGGGAGGCTGATCACGGCGGAAGATTTGTTTGAGGGGCCAGGGGAAGCACTCCTCCTCCTCCTGGCCCACAGTCAGTGGTGGAAAAGCACTTACCTGCTGCCGCCTCCCTTTAGCTGCCAGCTTTCCCGAGCCCATAGCCGTTAAATTCAAATGACTCCCAAAATCTGAGGAATGGAGCCTCATTTAAATATTATAATTACGGCCCCACCTCTCCAAAGTGGGTTACTCGGACAGCCCCAAACCTGCCGCGGTTAAACCGGAAGTAAGAGCGTTCACGGTGAGTTGGTGCCAAATAACTAAAACGCTTTTTTTTAATGACCAAAAACTATTAAAATAAGGAGTAATGAGACTCCACATTTTTAAAAATTAATTTTTAGTTGTTTGACAGTCATTAAGACTTACTGTGCTGTTAAAACTTAGTTGAGACCTGATATATTTAAGCGTGCTTGTTTTGTGGCAATATTAGTTACTCTCCAGCTGGGCAGAAGAGCAAGTTGGCGCTGGTCCATTGATTTTGTTGATTGCAGCCGGTGATATCCCTTTAAGGCGAAGCTGACAGATCGCCGGCGCAGCAGGAAGAGCAAGTTCTGGATTTCCATGTTTGTCTGCGCATGCGCGGATGCTGGAACTTGCTCTTTTATTTGGCCACTAACAACAGTGAGCGCTGTTGAGCTCACCGTTCTTTTTAAAGCAATTTCCGGCCCACAGAGTCCGATAATAACGTGTAGGCAGGATCTGAGCAGGGGAGCAGGCGATAGCGGACGCGAAATGCGGAAGGTGTTTGGACCCGTGGGAATGTTCGAATTCAACATGATTACTTCATTATCATTTTACTTCTGGGTTTCACGTCTCCAATGCGCATGAGCGGGTGTGATGTGTAACCGCATGACGTGATCTCAACTTGACTATTTAAAGGGCCAATGCAAAGATGGAATTTGAAGGAGTTGGGAGCATTTGTACAGAGATGAAAAACTTCAAACATGGAGTCAGGATGGTCAAAGGCTGCGCCCCGTTTCAATGACGCATCACTTGATATACTGCTGGGCGCAGTAAGGACTGGGAAGGAGGTAATCTTCCCAAGCAATGGCAAGAACAAACCTGGGGCTGTCACCAAGAAGGTGTAGTTAGACGTGGCTGAGGCCTGTCAACCTGTACTGGATCCAGGTACGGGAGTATAGTGTCCCGTACCTGGATCCCATACAGGAAGCGGTTTAATGATCTAACCAGGTCAGGAAAGGTGAGCACAGTTGCAGATTCACCTACATCCTGTAGTGCACCCACCCTCCCCCCTCACTCTGTCTTGTCAAGCGTATTCCGTCACTTCACTCCTCACGGCCACTTAAGTTTCAAGAGCAACTATTGTTCACTTTCTGTGTACTTCCTCTTGTCCCCATTTATCCATCTACCACTGCCACTCACCCCAATCCTTATGCAATGTGATATCACCTCAGTCAGTTCATCCGATTGTAAACACACGTTCTCAAATTACACTGTCATCACATCCTGAAATGCATGCCAATGACACTTGTGATGCATCTGCCTGATAGTCACCCTTACCGAATGTACTGCAGCCATCAGATGCACACATGCCTTACAGACACTCATAGGTCTGTCATTCCCCCTTGCAGGAGAAGAGAGCCCAAAATGTAAGGTAGAGGGAGAGGACCGGAGGTGGCCATGGAGATCAGTGGCATCTCTGTGTCCCTGACCATTGGAGATGGAGAGACGGGGACTTGGCTGCTGCATGGTGACAGTATTAAATGTCTCCCACCCACATCTCATACAAGACCCAGTCATGTTGACTTCAATTTCAGCACCAAGTGGAATATGATCGCCTTAATTATGCTGAGTATCAACATTTTTACATTGATATTACTAATTCATGTCCGTCTCTTCTCTCCTCCAAGGTCTCACGCGAAGAACAACAGCCCCTGGCCCTCCAGACAATGCTTCCTGAGAGGAGCTCATTCCTTCTGAGGGTGCACCGTCACAGGACACACATGAACCAGGCACCAGCGCAAATACGAGCACTTCGTTGGATCCTGTTAGACAGTTAGGTGGGATCTCACCTGGTGAATCCCAGTTCACTAGTGAGCACGAGCAGAGAATGATAGTAGGGGCAGTTATGGAGAGTTCGTGTCCGAGGGCACAGACCTCTCCAAGCTCTGCTCAGCTGGACAGAGATGCTAGACCCGGGGTGGGGGGCCATCAATGAAAAGGAGAATGATAGAGGGTCAGCAGCAATTGTGTGAGGTACTGGCAGTTGTGCCAGGTACACTTTCCACAACGTCACAGAGGATGGAGGAATCCAACTGAAGCATGTGTGGATTGATGTCGCAGGTCATTGCGAGGATGTCTTCCATGGAGAGAGTGGCCTCCCCTGTGGAACTTCAATCGCGGCAATCTAATCAGTCCCTGCAGGCCCTGAGCCTGCCAACAGTTCTGCCTCCATAAACAGGATGGCAGATGATACGTGGCCACCAGGTCCAGCAGGTAGCAGGTCTTCCTCTAGGAGACTGCAGATGTCTGTGACCACCTGATGTGACAACTTCATCCTTCAGAAGCACTGCTGTTCCGAGAGTCAAGGAAGCTGAGCCTCTGTCTGTAGACCCTGTTACTGGGTAGGGCCTTCTGCGAACTTGACCCTTCTGTTGCTCCCCTCTCTGCTGGCCACCTGCAGCTTCCTCCACAACACGACCTTGCTGCTGCCAATGCTGATTGTCTTCCTCGTCCAAAGTCCAATCTAAAGGAGCCATGGCGCCACCCATCCTGATGTTATACATCTGTCACAACAAGTACGGTAACCAAACCGTTTCCCAGAGGGAACTAAGAAAGCAGCTGTGAGCACTGATCCTTTATTCATATTGGTACACCTGACCTTTAACCATCCCCATGAAGTGCCGCTCAATCTCGCCTCCATTTTACTGCCAAGATTCCTGAGCCCCAGGAAACCTGTGCAGGAGGCGTTAATTTCAAATCACTGCTAAAATCTCATGAAAGGAGCCTTATTTAAATATTATAAGGACCTGCCCCTCCAGAGTGGGTTACTCGGCCGCACCCAAACCTGCCTCAGTTAAACTGGAGGTAGGCGTGTTCACAGCGGGTTGGGGTCGGGTTTCCGATTTCTGCAACTTTAACCCCCCACCCAAAGCTCTCCCGCCCATCGTGGGGGTATTTAAATTCATCCCAGTGTTTTTGCTACATGCTTCCCTGATCTCTGTATGTATTCATCCTCCCACGACATCACTACTATCAGGAGGTATGTATCCTACCAGAGTCTTGCACCCTTTGCTGTTCCTTAACTCAACCTATATTGTTTCCACTGTGTAATTACCCTTATTGAAATTGCTTCTTTCTACTCCTGTAATTTATTAGTGTTGCTACTCCCTCTCCTTTTCCAATTTCCCTGTCTTTTCTAAAGATCTTATAACCTGGAATATTTTGCTCTCAATGATGCCCATCTCGTAGCCAGGTCTCTGTAATGGCTACTGCGTTATAGTCTTTAAGCTGAATTTATGCATCTAACTCACTTGTTTTATTTCTTATACTAGGATGAACCTTGTGTACTTCCTAGGTGTCCCTGACATAAGAACAAGATAAAAAAATGTGGAAGACAAGTATGTACCCAAGGTCAAAAGAAGGGAGTGTGGTAACTAAAAGCCAAGGTCATGTACAAAGACAAACAAGATGTGAACAAAAATGTTTCTACAATCTTAAGGCATCTACTACTCAACTAAACAGAGTTAAGTACAAAGAACAGCTGAAGAAAATGAAGGCTACTATTAGATCAGCTAAAAGGATAATGGAAAAGAGGATTGTAGACAATTGTGGAAGTAATGGGAAAGCTTTTTCAGTTATGTAAAGAGTCAGAGGACTGTCATAGGCTGTATTGGGGCACTGAAGGATGCTCAAGGACAGGTTACAAAGGACTCACTGGGTATGGTGGAAATATTAAATGAGTACTTTGCATCGGTCTTCACTCTTGAAGACGATGCTTGCCTGTTACAAATTAATGGTGATAATAATAAAACTAGTAATATTAACATAAATGAACATATTGTTTTAGGTAGAATTAAGAACCTGAAAATAGATAGCGCAGCCGGGCCTGATGATATCCACCCGAGGGTCCTCAGGGAGATGGGACACGTGCTGTGCGAGCCCCTTGCCCGTATTTTTAATAGCTCACTGCACTCTGGAATGGTTCCTGTACACTGGAAGGAGGCTAATGTCATCCTCATCTTTAAAAAAGGAGACAAGATGGACCCGGATAACTATAAGCCCATTAGTTTGACATCAGTAATAAGAAAGATGCTTGAGGGAATCATTAGGAATGCAATATATAATTACTTGGATAGAGAGGAACGTATTAAGGACACCCAACATGGCTTCATAAAAAAGAGGCCATGTCTAACAAATTTGGTTATATTTTTTGAAGAAGTCACCAAGATGATGGATGAAGGAAGCCCAGTAGACATTGTCTAATTAGACTTCCAAAAAGATTTTGACAAGGTACCGCACAAGATGCTTCTCTACAAGATCAAAGCCTCTGTGTTATGCATGTGGGCAGGACAAATGCTCAACATACATACACCCTTCAGGGCAAAGCAGTGAAGTAGGTGGAGAAAGAAAGACATCTAGATGTTCTAGTGCATAGATCTCCAAGCGTTCATGAGCAATGCCGTGGAACGATAACTAGAACAAATAGGCTGTTGGAGTGCATTTATAGGTCAACTGACTATAAGACAAAGTATAATATTTTGTCCCTGTACAAGAACTTGGTCAGGCCTCAGTTAGAATATTATGTCCAGTTTCGGTCTCCTCACATGGTGGGAGGTTTTGGAAAAGGTGCAGAGGAGGGCCGCTAGACTAATTCCCAGCTTAAAGGCATCTTAGATATCAAGATAGGCTAAAAGAGCTGGGACTCTACACTTTAGGGAAGTGTAGACCTAGGGGTGATCTGATCGAGGTTTATAAGATGATGAAAGGAATAGATTGTGTTCGAGTTGACAGCTTGTTCCAATTAAATAGGTTAGGGAGGACCAGAGATCACAATTTTAAGTTGTATAAGGCCAGATCGAGGTTAGATGTCAGGAGTACAGTTCCCTCTAAGCTGCGCACGTGCACAGCCGCGCAGCAGGCTGTCGTGTGCCGCGCACTTCCTCATTCCGTCTGCCCTGCCATGGCGCCTGTGTGTTCTGTTATTGCTCTCAACACATCTTTTTTAACTTTTGCCGAAGTTTTAAAGTTCAGGATCTAACGCATGGTTTACCTGAAGCTTCTCCAACCTAATTGAGCAGCTTTTCTTTTTACTTCTTTTTTATAAACACAAAGTCCTCTACCGTTTGGAGGGACGCGATATTGTTTTATTCAACACGCAGTCCCGAGGAGTCCCTGCTGGAAGGAGGGAAGGCGGGAGTGGTTGGTGTTAGGGGGGCCAGCGGGGGGGGGGGGGTGGGGTTGGGGGGTGGTTGGGGCTAGGAGGCCGGGGAGGGAGGCTTCCGTACAATTTGAATTATGTACAGGTTAAAACGGCAGTTGCAAACAGCGGTGGGAACCCAAAAAAATGACTGAGTTGGAATCAATGTAACTCGTGCAAAGGTTCCTCGGTGACCCAGGACGGTCTGGATACTTGTAGATACTGTGTCTGCTATGCAGCAGGACCGCGGTAATAGCCAGGAGGTCCAAGTCAGCACATAATGGGAAAATTCGATAACAGACTTTTTAAAAATCAAATGAAACATGAAACAATTTCAGCTGCTTGAGAGAGGCTGCGCTCTGTATTGCTGCAGAAAGAGCCATGAGCTCATTTGCGTTCCACTCCAGAACGATAGCCTGGGGCACGCGCTCGTTGGCCTAGTTCCAGCTCTGAAACCAAACCCCACCCCCACCCCATCTCCTTCAGCTGCCGCAAAGCTGCTAATTAAAGGGGCAGTGCTCACAGGGCTGCGCATGTGCGACTCTCTGCAAACAAAAAACGCCTCTCTTTAAAAGGCACAACATCCCCTTTTATACTCCTTTTTAAAGCTGTCAAACAACTTGAGCGATTTCGCTTTTTTTCATTCAAGAAGTAAGTGTATTTTTTAAGGATTCCCGCAATAGTATTTTTAAATAACGATAAGGAAGTTGGAATGTATTATTACTTAGGACTCATAAGAATGTAAGAAATAGGAGCAGGAGTGGGCCATACGGTCCCTCAAGCCTGCTCCGCCATTCAATAAGATCATGGCTGATCTTCAACTCAACTCCACTTACCCGTCCAATCCCCATATCCCTTGATTCCCTTAGTGTCCAACGATCTATCGATCCCAGTCTTGAATATACTCAACGACTGAGTATCCACAGCCTTCCAGGGTAGAGAATTCCAAAGATTCACAACCCTCCGAGTGAAGAAATCTTTCCTCATCTTGGTCCTAAATGGCCAACTCCTTATCCTGAGATTATGCCCCCTAGTTCTAGACTCTCCAGCCAGGGGAAACAGCCTGTCAGCATCTACCCTGTCAAGCTCTCTAAGAATTTTATACGTTTCAATGAGATCACCTCTCAGTCTTCTAAACTCCAGAGAATATAGGCCCATTCTACTCATTCTCTCCTCATAGGACAACCCTCTCATCCCAGGAATCAGTCTAGTGAACCTTTGTTGCACCCCCTCTAAGGCAAGTAGATCCTTCCTTAGGTAAGGAAGCCAAAACTTTACACAATACTCCAGGTGTGGCCTCACCAAAGCCCTATATAATTGCAGCAAGACGTCCTTGCTCTTATACTCCAACCCCCTTGCAATATAGGACATAGGAATATAGGATCATAGGAACAGGAGTAGGCCATTCAGCCCCTCGTGCCTGCTCCGCCATTTGATAAGATCATGGCTGATCTGTGATCTAATTCCATATACCTGCCTTTGGCCCATATCCCTTAATACCTTTGATTGCCAAAAAGCTATCTATCTCAGATTTAAATTTAGCAATTGAGCTAGTATCAATTGCCGTTTGCGGAAGAGAGTTCCAAACTTGTACCACCCTTTGTGTGTAGAAATGTTTTCTGATCTCGCTCCTGAAAGGTCTGGCTCTAATTTTTAGACTGTGCCCCCTATTCCTAGAATCTCCAACCAGCAGAAATAGTTTCTCTCTATCCATCCTATCCGTTCCCCTTGATATCTTATAAACTTCTATCAGATCACTCCTTAACCTTCGAAACTCCAGAGAATACAACCCCAATTTGCGTAATCTCTCCTCGTATCTTAACCCTTGAAGTCTGGGTATCATTCTAGTAAACCTACGCTGCACGCCCTCCAAGGCCAGTATGTCCTTCCGAAGGTACGATGCCCAGAACTGCTCAGAGTACTCCAGGTGCGGTCTAAACAGGGTTTTGTATAGCTGCAGCATAACTTCTGCCCCCTTGTACTCCAGTCCTCTAGATATAAAGGCCAGCATTCCATTAGCTTTATTGATTATTTTCTGCACCTGTTCATGACATTTCAATGATCTATGTACCTGAACCCCAAAGTCCCTTTGGACATCCACTGTTTTTAACATTTTACCATTTAGAAAGTACCCTGTTCTATCCTTTTTTGATCCTAAGTGGATGACCTCACATTTGTCTGCATTGAATTCCATTTGCCACAGTTTTGCCCATTCACCTAATCTATCAATATCGTTTTGTAATTTTATATTTTCATCTACACTGCTTACAATGCCACCAATCTTTGTGTCATTTGTAACATATCATTTGTCTTCCTAATTGCTTGTTGTACCTGCATGTTAACTTTTTATGATTGATGTACAAGGACACCTAAATCCCTCTGAATACCAACATTTCTTAGTCTCTCACCTTTTAAAAAATATTCTGCTTTTCTATTCCTCCTACCAAAGTGGATAATTTTACATTTCAAGCTTCAAGTGCTGATTGTGGGCATGGCTTCAGCCTTATGAATAATATAAAAACATTATAAGAACATAAGAACATAAGAAATAGGAGCTGGAGTCGGCCAATCGGCCCCTCGAGCCTGCTCCGCCATTCAATAAGATCATGGCTGACCTGATCCTAACCTCAAATCTAACTTCATGTCCAATTTCCTGCCCGCTCCCCGTAACCCCTAATTCCCTTTACTTCTAGGAAACTGTCTATTTCTGCTTTGAATTTATTCAATGATGTAGCTTCCACAGCTTCCTGGGGCAGCAAATTCCACAGACCTACCACCCTCTGAGTGAAGAAGTTTCCCCTTATCTCAGTTTTGAAAGAGCAACCCCTTATTCTAAGATTATGCCCCCTAGTTCTAGTTTCACCCATCCTTGGGAACATCCTCACCGCATCCACCCGATCAAGCCCCTTCACAATCTTATATGTTTCAATAAGATCGCCTCTCATTCTTCTGAACTCCAATGAGTCGAGTCCCAATCTACTCAACCTCTCCTCATATGTCCGCCCCCTCATCCCCGGGATGAACCGAGTGAACCTTCTTTGTACTGCCTCGAGAGCAAGTATGTCTTTTCTTAAGTATGGAGACCAAAACTGTATGCAGTATTCCAGGTGCGGTCTCACCAATACCTTATATAACTGCAGCAATACCTCCCTGTTTTTATATTCTATCCCCCTAGCAATAAACGCCAACATTCTTGATCACCTGCTGCACCCGCATACTAACTTATTGATTTTCTTGCACTAGGACCCCCAGATCCCATTGTACTGCAGTACTTTCCAGTCTCTTGCCATCAAGATAATAACTTGCTCTCTGGTTTTTCCTGCCAAAGTGCATAACCTCACATTTTCCAATATTGTATTGCATCTGCCAAATCTCCGCCCACTCACCCAGCCTGTCTATATCCCCCTGTAGGTTTTTATGTCCTCCTCACTCTCTACTTTCCCTCCCATCTTTGTATCATTTGTAAATTTTGATATGTTACACTCGGTCCCCTCCTCCAAATCGTTAATATAGATTGTAAAGAGTTGGGGACCCAGTCTAATTTTTAGACTGTGCCCCCTACTCCTAGAATCCCCAACTAGCGGAAATAGTTTCTCTCTATCCACCCTATCTGTTCCCCTTAATATCTTATAAACTTCGATCAGATCACCCCTTAACCTTCGAAACTCCAGAGAATACAACCCCAATTTGTGTAATCTCTCCTCGTAACTTAACCCTTGAAGTCCGGGTATCATTCTAGTAAACCTACGCTGCACTCCCTCCAAGGCGTGTATGTCCTTCCGAAGGTGCGGTGCCCAGAACTGCTCACAGTACTCCAGGTGCAGTTGGGGACCCAGCACCGACCCCTGCGGAACACCACTGGCTACTGGTTGCCAGTCCGAGAATGAACCATTTATCCCAACTCTCTGCTTCCTGTTAGATAACCAATCCTCCACCTATGCCAGAATATTACCCCCAATCCAGTGATTCTTTATCTTGAGCAATAATCTTTTATGTGGCACCTTGTCGAATGCCTTCTGGAAGTCTAAATACACTATATTATATTATGTGCCCATTCCTCTGGTGGCAGTGTTTACAAATTTCTATCACAAGTTTTGTTCAATTAAAAATCCATCACAGCTCTACTTGTTACAATTGCCCATTATTTTGTACATTTGTCCTGTTTGTTATACACCACGAATAATGTTTTCTAAAAAGATCTTCTATTCAAAGTTGTGAATTTTATTTAATGGAGGTGCACGTAGCTTTATATTGGTGCACAAACCCAAATTCATTCCTCATGTGGCTGAAAAAAATTAGAGGGAACATTGGTCAGGAGGTGCTTGTTTTCCCAGAGGATTGTGGGCATCTGTAATAGGCTGATGGCTCGTGCAGTGGACACCAATTCGCTGAATTCCTTCGAGCGAGAGCTGGACCTGTTTCTGGCTGGGGTGGAGATCACCTCTTATAAAAGGTAGGTAATGTAAAAAAGGATAGAACAGGGTACTTTCTAAATGGTAAAAAGTTACAAACAGTGGATGTCCAAAGGGACTTTGGGGTTCAGGTACATAGATCATTGAAATGTCATGAACAGGTGCAGAAAATAATCAATAAGGCAAATGGAATGCTGGCCTTTATATCTAGAGGACTGGAGTACAAGGGGGTAGAAGTTATGGTGCAGCTATACAAAACCCTGGTTAGACCGCACCTGGAGTACTGTGTGCAGTTCTGGGCACCGCACCTTCGGAAGGACATATTGGCCTTGGAGGGAGTGCAGCGTAGGTTTACTAGAATGATACCCGGACTTCAAGGGTTAAGTTACGAGGAGAGATTACACAAATTGGGGTTGTATTCTCTGGAGTTTCGAAGGTTAAGGGGTGATCTGATCGAAGTTTATAATATATTAAGGGGAACAGATAGGGTGGATAGAGAGAAACTATTTCCACTAGTTGGGGATTTTAGGAATAGGGGACACAGTCTAAAAATTAGAGCCAGACCTTTCAGGAGCGAGATTAGAAAACATTTCTACACACAAAGGGTTGTAGAAGTTTGGAACTCTCTTCCGCAAACGGCAATTGATACTAGCTCAATTGCTAAATTTAAATCTGAGATAGATAGCTTTTTGGCAATCAAAGGTATTAAGGGATATGGGCCAAAGGCAGGTATATGGAATTAGATCACAGATCAGCCATGATCTTATCAAATGACAGAGCAGGCACGAGGGGCTGAATGGCCTACTCCTGTTCCTATGTTCCTATGTTCCAATGCATAGAATTATCAGGGCCAGACTGATCTCCTGGTCCAGTTTCAATTGCTAAAGGTGTCATAGAGGAATTTCCCAGATTTTTGGTCCCCCTATTTGGCCTAGGTTTTTATTTGGTTATTCACCTCTCCCAGGAGATCACATGGTTTCAGGTGGGGAGTATATATATTGTGATACACAAGGTATCACTGAGAATCCTTAGGCTTAGGGACCCTAAAAGAATGCTGACCTTACCCCTTGCTAAATAGTTCACGACCACTGTATTGCAACATGCTGAGGGTAGAACAATAACATTGTTATTGTTCTGTTATGTCCTAACAGTGCAGGTGACTTGATAGGACATTGTGCAACTGGAACATTCTGTGGTTTGGAGATGATTGTCCGGTTGAGTTGTTTACTGGACATTGTGCAGCTGGAACAGGTTAATAATTACCTTGACCTTTAAGTGTTTTGAACCAGGGCATGACTACCAGAATGTGTACATGTACCACTTATGATTGGCTCCTGATAATCTGCTGTTATGCTAATGCTCTTGCAAAAAAATGTATAAGAATGTAACCCTTTGACTGTAGTTTTGCCTTTCTCTGCTGGACTCACTAGAGTAAAGCCCCGCGGAAAATAAAGATCTATTTAATTCTGAAGGTGTGTTCAAGTCAGTGTTTGCTGAACCAGACTGAGGGAAAAGAATCCAGATCAACATTTGATGTCAGAAGTGGGATCTCAACTGTCGATCACCGAGAGTTCGCGGAATAAGAGGCGGATCGTCTCGGACACCGAGGAAGGAGAGGGCGCCCCGATGTGAGTAAAACTTTCTTTTGCTACTTCGGCTTTCCTAAATCTGTTAAGTCTGATGACGGATCGTCCAATCGCTAACCCTCGTGTGGCGTCCTTACAAGATCCAGGTCAGTCTGGCGAACACCGGAAGAAACAGAAAGTAGGTCAGTGATTATACATCACTGAGGGTCAGCATAGTCTGAGGGTCAGCATAGCCTGAGGGTCAGCTTAGTCTGAGGGAAAAAGCGAGTTCAAGTGTTGCGCATATACAGTGGTCTTAATTGTTTAACTGTTTAAAGAGACGGGATGGGTAATTGTTTAGATACCACTAATGAGCCAGGTAGTGCCTTGTAGACTCTTTGTGCAATGGCTGGCCTTGCCTTGGTTGAGGGAGACGATGATGATTTAGATGAATGGACCCGTAGGTGTCCGACGGCACCCCCAGCCCCTATTGCCCCTCCACCGCACGTTCCTGATCCAACTGTGTTTATTCCCCCTCCGGTCCCTCACGAGACCGCGGCGGCTATTTTCCCTGCACCTACCAGTACGGTTCAGGTTAACAACCCCTTGCCTGCTCCAGCAATAAGGCAACGTCACAGAAGCCCCTGGTACACTGACCCAATTGCCTGGCGTACCCGGAGTAAGACCAGAGACCCATCACCCCCACCCTCTAGCCCCCCACCCATCCCACCTGGCCTGAGAAGACGGAGAAATCAGAGGCAACTGACCCAAAATCAGGAAACGGGCAATTATAGAGACCGACGTAGTGAGACTTTAGAAGAAGAATTATCCTCATTGGACCCAGACTCTGATACTGAGTCCTCAGTCAGGACTAAGGCAATCCCTCGGCAGTTACCAATGAGGCAGATGCCTAACCCCGCTTTTAACCCAGCTAACGCCGTGGCAGCCGGCAACCCCCGAACATTAGATGTGTCTTGCCCATGGAAACCCAACGAAATAATGGCCATTCTAACCGGGATGCCGGATAGAAAGAAATCACCTACCTCATTTGTAGACTTCCTTCGGACCACCATTTCCGTTTATAATGCGGAATCAAGAGACTTGTGGGCATTAGTACGGCAAGTTTTAACCCCTGCTGAGCACGCAAGATTCTTGGCTAACTTGCAGTTTGCAGATCACGCTGCATTGGCAAACCATTATGCACAGAATGATGCTCGCGAACGGGTTATACTTACTGCCTTAACCACCAACCTACAAAAGCCGATTGACATATCCAAGGTCTTAGATACCAAACCTAAGGGAGGTGAGGGAGCAGAGGAATTTCTAGAAAGATTCTCCGAGGTATACCGGAGTCAGTCAGGAGATGCAAACTATCAGGATGGAGCAAACTCACCACAATACTGTGCTATCCTGATAAGCTGCCTACCGACTCAGGTCTCTGAAGCAATTAAGACTAACAATATGGACTGGTCCGACAACAGTCCCAGCCAGATGGCTAGGGCAGTAAGATACTACTGGAAAGAAAGTAAGAATCAGGAAAATCAACCGCAGGAAAAAGGAAGAGCGGAAACCCATCCCAGATAGTGCAGGATACCAAATGGAACCCCAGTATTGTGTCCCAGGATGGGTTGATGGACAAGGGTACGGGTATGTTAGACATCCTAACGGACCAACTGCCCCTAATTATGGCCCTCCCTACGCTCACCCGAGACATAGCTTCGACACTAGAAGAGGAGGAGGGAGACAAGCAGGGTCAGACGCCTGTTTCAACTGTGGTCAGCAAGGCCATTGGAGCAAGGAATGTCCCTCCCGTAGACAAGGAAGATGGGGCTATGTGCAAGGACAACAGCAGGGAGGTTGGCAAGGGAATCGAGGACGAGCAAGATATCACGGTATATAGTTCGCACTCGGTAACGGCACTGTTGGGACAATTGCAGACCCAACACCTTACCATGGCCCGACAAAATAAGTATGAAATTTATCTACTGAACAACCCAAAACTGCAGTTTAAACATTGTACTACCATCAACCCAGCATGCTTTCTTACAGAACCACCACAGGAACAAACGGTTCCAGGACATGATTGTTTATCTCTGATCAGGGAGGATGCCTCAGTAAGTGACGATCTATCTGACACCCCAATAAAGGACCCGGATGTAACCATGTACTTGGACGGGAGTGCATCTATCGGCCCCCTAGGAGAGAGACTTTCAGGGTTTGCAATAATAGATCATGATGGCAATACTGTAGAATCAGCAGCCTTTGAGCTCCCCTATTCCGGGCAACAGGTGGAACTGTTTGCCCTGATAAGAGCTTGTGTCCTTGGGAAAGACCAAAGGGTTAATGTGTACACAGATTCAAGGTATGCTTTCGGAGTGGTTCACGACTTCGGACAATTATGGAAAAACAGAGGGTTTCTGACTTCTGCAGGCACGCAGATTTCCTATCAGAAACTAGTCTCAGATTTATTACAAGCCCTCATGCTACCAAAACAGATCTCTGTCATGAAATGTTCTGCACATACGACAGGACAAACCCCAGTAGATATAGGGAATAGATATGCTGATCATGAAGCTAAGGAGGCGTCCCAGAAACAGAGGGTGGTTGTCCCTAGAATGATGAGTCAGACTAAAAGCTCAAACCAAAGCAAGTCTCCCTCGGAAAAACCAATGCCAACCATCCAAGACGTCATTAAATTACAGGAGGACGCTCCTGACTGTGATAAACAATTGTGGAAACAACTTGGTTGTACTTATGACTGTGTATCTAAATCATGGGTCATCCCTGCGGGGCAGACTTGTATGTCAGAAGAATTAGCATTATGGGTTATTGAATGTGTACACTTTGCAACTCATTGTGGTGCCAAGGCTACTAGTGACACGTTACTGGCCACATGGTGGCATCCTAGGTTGCAAGCCCTAGCTCAGGGCATCAGTAGTCGTTGCCTCATTTGTCAACGACACAACCCTGGGAAGGGAGTGCCTTGCGACTGGGGAAAAACCCCTTTGCCTGAAGGTCCCTTTGAGACCCTCCAGATGGACTACATTGAGTTGGAAAGATGTCAGAGTTATAAATATGTTCTAGTTATTGTTGATGTATTTAGTAAATGGATAGAGGCCTATCCGACTACGGATAACAAAGCCTCCACGGTTGTAAAAGTCCTGATGAAAGAGATCATCCCTAGGTATGGAATTCCAAATCAATTAAGTTCAGATAATGGCCCTCACTTTGTGGGTCAGGTAAACAAGGAATTCTGCACCCAAATGGGCATCAAACAACAGCTACATTGTGCCTACAGGCCACAGGCCGCTGGTTTGGTCGAACGTGCTAATCAAACGTTAAAGAATAAACTGGCTAAACTGCAGGCAGAGACGGGTACTAACTGGCTCAAACTTCTCCCTGTAGCCTTATTCCAGATACGTACTACCCCGGCCGGTGCAGCAAGGCTAAGTCCTGCTGAAATTATATATGGTAGGCCTCTCAAGACCCCATGGAACCAGAACGTTCCGAAAACCGTCCACTTTCACCACATGACGACAGAAATGACTAACTATATTTTGTCACTAACCAAGGTATTGAGAAGCCTCCACTCCCGGGTATGAGCCGCCTACGTCGAACTTCCTACTATAGCCAGTCCATCTAAAATCAAGCCCGGAACGTACGTATTGATTAGGAATTGGACAAGGAAAGGACTGGAACCTCGTTGGGAAGGGCCCTACCAAGTCCTACTCACCACCCCTACTGCTGCTAAAGTAGAGGGGAAGAGCGCTTGGGTTCACCTCCACCACTGTAAAACTATCAGTAAAACTTGAAATGCTAACTTCTCTTTTCTTCCAAGAAATCTTCCCTATACAGGTGTGTCATGACCAGCCATGAGGGCCTTGCTATGGATCTCCTGCCTTGGACTCTTGCCGACCCTAGGAGTAACCAGAAAAAGAACATGTCGACAGGACCAGCCTGAACACATACACCATCTATGCCAAGGAGACATACTGCGGTGCAACGATGATGACCCAGAAGGATTCGGAAAGTGGGACGTCACCCGGATAGACGGATGTACCGGGCTCCTGAGGCAGTTGGGAGGTCGATTAGATGGCGGTCTGCCGTGTCATTGGACTGAATAAAGTACATGTGACCGAGTACGAGGCCCTACCAAGAGGGGACCAGGGACCGATGTACTGATTGGTTATCATGGAATGATAAAAGGGGGGAATGAGAATCCTTAGGCTTAGGGACCCTAAAAGAATGCTGACCTTACCCCTTGCTAAATAGTTCACGACCACTGTATTGCAACATGCTGAGGGTAGAACAATAGCATTCATTATAAAGTATCCTGTTATGTCCTAACAGTGCAGGTGACTTGATAGGACATTGTGCAACTGGAACATTCTGTGGTTTGGAGATGATTGTCCGGTTGAGTTGTTTACTGGACATTGTGCAGCTGGAACAGGTTAATGATTACCTTGACCTTTAAGTGTTTTGAACCAGGGCATGACTACCAGAATGTGTACATGTACCACTTATGATTGGCTCCTGATAATCTGCTGTTATGCAAATGCTCTTGCAAAAAATGTATAAGAATGTAACCCTTTGACTGTAGTTTTGCCTTTCTCTGCTGGACTCACTAGAATAAAGCCCCGTGGAAAATAAAGATCTGTTTAATTCTGAAGGTGTGTTCAAGTCAGTGTTTGCTGAACCAGACTGAGGGAAAAGAATCCAGATCAACATCACAATTGTATGGGACAGCCTGGATGGACCAGAGGGTCGTTTCCTGACCGTAATTGTTTGTATGTTCGTGTATAAGGCTACACAAGCTCCCTTTTGCCCCCTCTGGCTTTTCTTAAGATTCTATACCATAGAATATTATATTCATTTCCATCTTCAGTATTTAGTCATGTTGCTGATAGTTCCCCTACACCATAGTTCCATAACAGCCTTACATTTTAGCATTTTATTTCTAATGCTTTTGGCATTCGTATACATACATCTTATTGGAGATTACCTGCTTTTTGGGCAGGGATTTTGGGAGCCAATGCTGGCGCTGGGAGGGAGAGGCAAGGCTGGGGATTGATAGGCCCAAAGACTCCTGGCGGGCCCGGGGAAGCTTACTTGCTCCACCCGGCCCACAAGGATTACACAGAGAAATGTTTTTTTAAACTCACTTTGACCTTTCTGGCTGTTCCACGACTCCCGCCGTGGTTCAGCTATCGAGGTTGGCCCAGTGCGAGCCTCCCAAATCCAGAAGTTAAAATCCCCTCGCGACGCCGATGGCATCATCACTTTTCGATGCCTGCTGGGGGCAGGCGACCCTCCCATGCCTGAATTAAGGTAAGTAAAGATGGTGGGCATTGGGAAAGCTGCATGACACCCCCCCCCCACCACCACCACCACCACCATCTTAAACTGCCCCTGGCACCCGCATTGTTCCCGCCGGTGGGTGGGTTAAAATTTACCCCATCGTTCCTTGTGTTGTTCTTCTTCAGAAAGAGTGAGAGAAAGAGAGGCCCAATCAAAGGCATGTTACAAAATAGCAAGAAGTAGGCATTATATGTGTTTTTTAAAACAGGTAAGGGTTAAGCAAACTGTTAACAGAAAGCCGTATCTGCCACATTTGCTTCAGTCTTGACTATCAAGTTAATGTAAGACATTACTGACAGTAATAGTCCAAATGCTTTTATTTTGATTTTGCTTTAATTGTTGTAAATAAAATGCTGGTTTATTAAAAGCTCTTTATCTTTGTGCTGACTGAGGATCACAGAGTCGTCAAGCCTCCTCAGCAAGACTGACTTTAATGAGCATCACCATTACAGAATGTCCAATAGACTTTCGGCAGTGATTTAAATAACATGTTGCAACACTTCAGTATTTCTGAAAGTTCCAAAAACAGTATTTGGGAGTGAGGAAATATTAATCTGTGGCTTATGTTGCATAGTATGTGCTGATGGATGTATCACTCCATCAAATATAACTCGGACTAACAGATCTCTCATGGCATTGCTCACAGTTGAGTTGAAGTTCAAGCACTGCCTGGGGCACGGGGGTTAAACCCACAGGAATTGCAGAGAACAGGAATCTGGGCTACAGTCACTACTGGGAGTGAGAATGAAGTAGGCAGGCCCAGAGCTTGTCAGGTTAGACGTACTTGCGTGGTTGACAGCAGAGCTGGATCACTCAAGGTGGGGCTAGGTTGGCAGGGTAGCACTCTGTGTGGGCTGGGTTGGACTGGGTCAGGAAGGATTCAGGACAGGGTGGGATGAGATGAAAAGTACACAGAGCTGGGTTGTCTCAAACCAAGGATAACAGGTTGGAGCAAGCTGGGCTCGGAAGTACTAGAATCTGGAAAAAGGCACACTTACACAAAATACCTGCGAAAAAGCCTATACAGTTGTGCACTGCTAACACGAATGGCTCTGAGCACTAAGGCGAGCAGGCACAGAGGCCTGAATAATGTCAGGAGGGAAGAGCCAGTGGAAGAAAACACTTCAGGAAAGGAGCAAAACACAAGCCATCGAAAGTCTAAGACAGGGTAAGCTTTTGGGGGTAAAATATATTGGATGTATTTAAATGAAGGCATGGCAATTTCCTGAGTAAAGTTAAAGATTTTTTTGTAAATGATTAAAGATTTTATGCACTTGTTATGTTCTAAGTTTTATTTTTTTCTTCAAGTACGACTGAGCGATGCCATTCAGCCCATCTAGCTCCTTCTTCCGTAAAAACCTGTAGTCCCCCGTGACAGCATCTAACTGCTTCTTGAAGGATTCCAGAGCTTTCCTCTGCACTACCCTACTCAGGAGACCATCCCAGGTATTGATCACTCTTTGTGAGAAGTGCTATCCCCTTAGTCCCCTTTCCCTGACCTTACCCTTTTTAACTTCTTTTTCAAAGCACTTTAAGCAATTTTCTTTCAATAAATTCTACTTGCACCATTTTTTCTAGTAGAGTATTGCATTTCCTAACAACTCTTTGCATGAAATAAAATTCTCCTAAGATCTCTCTTCATTCTTTTACACATAAAGGACTCGACTCTGCTACTGTGCCTCTATTTTTTAAGTTGGTTGAATAAATCAGAATTTACAGTTATAAATTGATGCTTTACCGGCAAAAATCTCTGTTAAGTCTTCCAATAAGGAATGTTTAACAATTCCAACTTCTCTACTAATATA
Source organism: Heptranchias perlo (assembly GCF_035084215.1). Taxonomy (NCBI): domain Eukaryota; kingdom Metazoa; phylum Chordata; class Chondrichthyes; order Hexanchiformes; family Hexanchidae; genus Heptranchias; species Heptranchias perlo. The sequence continues at coordinate 110,741,192 of NC_090327.1, forward strand.
ACTGTTCTTTTCTGCTCCCCCCCCCCCCTGCACCTTTCACATTTAAACAGTTTAAACTACATGCTGCATTATATAGTTCATTAAATTACCCCAGGGTTTGTCAGCAGAAGGGACATAGAAGTAATGTAGTCAACTCAGCCATTATAAACCCAATGCAGTCAAGCTAATTGTTCTTTCTTGCTGACACAGAGGCTTGAAAATTGTAAATGAATCCATGACAGCAATTAGCTAATTATCCACACTTCAGTGACTGCCAGTCCCTAATATTTTAAAGGCTTCCAAGCATTACTACACAGCAGAAAGGACCTTGGCACTGGTTGGTAAATATACCACCGATTCCTTTACAGCGCATTGCCTACCAACTGAAAAAAATCTGACACACGTACCATTATACAGAAATTCAAACAAAATATCAGCACATTTGATTAATGTGAGCTGGATGATTTAATTGCCACATAATTTATTCCTTCATTCATCAGCATGTTATGCTGCGTGTTATGTTGTTAGGCCAAAAATAACTCCTCATCTCAGATCAATACGCAGAATGAGCACATATAAGCTGTTTCTTTCCAGTAATTGATCTGGTGGTGCAGCACTGAGCAGAGCAGATGGGCAGAGAGTAAACAGACTAAAATCTCTGGAATCTTTTGTCCCATTTAGACAATATAAAATGATATAAAAATTAGCCAAGAACAACACAGCAATAGTCAGGTGACTGAAGAACAATCACTGCTATTTTCTGGCCTGTGACAGCAGTAACCAGAATGAGAGGTCTCATCAGCAGATATTTCAGCTTAATTAGCTAAGGAAATGTTCCAAATTAATACATTTATCATTTTTTTTTAGCTTACCATTTTTTGCATTGAATTAATTTCAACTGTTCCCGCTGGGCAGGGAGTGGGCTGCCATGGATCAGCCGCCCAGTTTTCTTTCCCATTGTCTTCTGTTTCCCGTCTGGTGGGAAACAGTTAAAATCGACCCCATAGAATCTACAGCACAGATTTGACCCAATTGGTCTACGTCAACATGAGTCTCCACTCACTCTAATTACCTCTTCCCACCTTGCTCCTGTATCCCTCTATTCCCTTCTCCCTCATGAATGCATCAAGGCTCTCTTTAAATGTGTTGATGCTTTCTGCTTCATCCACTCCACATTCTCACCACTCTCTGTGTAATGAAATTCTTCCTAAATTCTTTATTTGATCTGTTAGTGGCCATTTTATATTTATGTCCTTTTGTTCTGGGGAAATCCCACAAGTGGAAACAGTTTCTCCACGTTCACCCTATCAAACCGCCTTCATAATTTTAAAGACTTTGTAAGAACACTGGATTTCTGTATCGCGACAAATATATGCCAAGGAACCAGACACTTTGGGTCTAAGAGCAAATGATGCCTGAGTCGGCTCGTCAATCTGCCTTACATTTGAAGTTATCTTACCAACCCACAATTAGGATACCTACAATGACTGAGTGAATTAATTAACACTTTCTTGCCAAATCATCAAAGAAGAAGTCAGACAAGTCATGCACTGGTTACAAAAGCACAACTTAAACATTGAGTATACAAGCACTTATTAGATATGAATAGACATAGTCATGATCATCTAGCAGTTTGAATAACAAACCATTAATGGTCAGAGTTACATAGGCAATTCAGGGTATCATTGTAAATCAGCATTAACAAACGTTGAATATCATTGTAAATCAGCATTAACAAACGTTGAATATCATTGTAAATCAGCATTAACAAATGTTGAATATCATTGTAAATCAGCATTAACAAATGCTGAATATCATTGTAAATCAGCATTAACAAACATTGAATATCATTGTAAATCAGCATTAACGAATGCTGAGTATCATTGTAAATCAGCATTAACAAATGCTGAGTATCATTATAAATCAGCATTAATGAACACTGAGTATCATTATAAATCAGCATTAACAAATGCTGAGTATCATAATAAATCAGCATTAATGAACACTGAGTATCATTGTAAATCAGCATTAATAAATGCTGAGTATCATTATAAATCAGCATTAACGAATGCTGAGTATTATAAATCAGCATTAACGAATGCTGAGTATCATTATAAATCAGCATTAATGAACACTGAGTATCATTGTAAATCAGCATTAATGAACACTGAGTATCATTGTAAATCAGCATTAACGAATGCTGAGTAACTTTGTAAATCAGCATTAATGAACACCGAGTATCATTGTAAATCAGCATTAACGAATGCAGGAACGATTAATATAAACAAATTAAATTGCCTGAACAGCACTGTGCACAGCATCCGAAACAAAACGGGGGAATTGGAGACAATAATTCATAGTGGTGAGCCAGGTGTAGTAGGGATAACTGAAACATGGCTACAGAAAGAACAGGACTGACAGTTAAATATTGCTGGATATAACAAATTGGGGGTATAGTTAATACTGAGGAGGACTGCGAAAAAATACAAGAAGACATTAATAAACTTGCAGAATGGGCATGTAAATGGCAAATGAATTTCAATATAGATAAGTGTGAGGTGATGCATTTTGGTAGGAGGAATAAGGAGGCCACATACTCCCTGGAAAATAAGAGTCTAAACAGGGTAGAGGAGCAAAGGGATCTGGGGATACAGAAACACAAATCATTAAAAGTAGTAACACAAGTTAATAAGGCCATAAAAAATTCAAACAAAGCACTGGGGTTCATTTCTAGAGGAATAGAATTGAAAAGCAGAAAGGTTATGTTAAACTTGTATAGAGCCTTGGTTAGACCAGACTTAGAGTATTGTGCAAAGTTCTGGTCTCTATATTACAAAATGGATATAGAGGCACTGGAGAAGGTGCAAAAAAGATTTACAAGGATGACACCAAACTGAGAGTTTATAACTGAACAGGCTGGAGCTGTTTTCTCTAGAAAAGAGAAAGCTGAGGAGTGACCTAATAGAAGTCTTAAAAATTCTAAAGGGGTTTTATAGGGTGATGTAGAGAAGATGCTTCCACTTGTGGGGGAGTCCAAAACTAGGGGCCATAAACATAAGAAAGTGACTAATGAATTCGATAAGGAATTCAGGAGAAACTTCTTTAACTAGAGAGTGGTTAGAATGTGGAACTTAATACCACATGGAGTAGTTGAGGTGAATAGCAAAGATGCCTTTAAGGGGAAGCTAGATAAGTACATGAGGGAGAAAGGAATAGAAAGATATGTTGATAGGATTAGATGAAGAGGGGTGGGAAGAGGCTCATGTGGAACATAAACACCGGCATAGACCAGTTGGGTCAAATGACCTGTTTCTGTGCTATAAATTCTATGTAATTCTATGTAATTATAGCGGTGATCAGAGTCTAAGATTATTATATTTGGTGTGATTCTTTAAGGTTAACTCCCTAGATAGCTGACAAGTTAATAACATTAGTTAGTGAGTCTATTGAATAGCTCAGCATCTATTGAGGTGATAGCAATGTTCTGGAGTTTATATGACGTTGTCCTTGTGAGCGCTGTGGTTGAATTGATCTCCTTCATTCCCTGGGACACAGGCGTTAGCTTCTGGATCGTCAAGTCAATGAGCCCCTTCAGCAGCGGGGTTATCTGTTCCGCTTGGATATTTGGTTGCAGCTGAAGTCACTTTATGCAAGCACCGATATCTGAGCTAGATGGATTAACTCTCATAGAATCATAGAATCATTGGATCTTACAGCACAGAAGGAGGCCATTCAGCCCATCGTGCCTGTAACATCTCTTTGAAAGAGCTATCCAATTGCTCCCACTCCCCCGCTCTTTCCCCATAGCCCTGCAATTTTCTCCCCTTCTTGTATTTATCCAATTCCCTTTTAAAATTTATTATTGAATCTGCTTCCACCACCTTTCCAGGCAGTGCATTTCAAATCATAATAACTCGCTCCTCATCTCACCTCTGGCTCTTTTGCCAAATACCTTAAATCTGTTCCCTCTGGTTACTTACCTTTCTGCCAGTGGAAACAACTTCCCCTTTGGGAGGGCTTCAAATTCTTGGGGCATTGGGACCAGTTCTGAGGCAGGAGGGACCTGTTTAAGATGGACGGGTTGCTCCTCAACACAGCTGGGACCAGTGTCCTCGCAGGGTGGTTCACTAGTGCTGTGGCAGAGGGTTTAAACTAATTTGGCTGGGGAATGGGCACCAGGATGTAGCATTAGAAAATAGAAAAAAGGGGCACAAAGGATTGGGAGAGACAAATAGCACTAGGGTAAGAAATAGTACTGTATTAGGTGGGATCAAACTAAGAGATAATACAAGAAGGTCTAAAATAGGTTTACAGTGCATGTGTGTAACGCACGAAGCATGGTAAATAAGGTTGGTGAGCTGTAGGCGCAAATAGTCACATGGGAAATGATATAGTGGCGATAACGAAGACCTGGCTCAAAAAGGGCAGAATTGGGTATTAAATATTCCTGGATACAAGGTGTTCAGGAAAGATAGGGAAGGAAAAGAGGGAGGGGGGTTGGCAGTATTGATTAAGGAGAATATCGCAGTGCTGGAGAGAGAGGAGGTCCTTGACGAGAGGTCTTCGACCTGAACTGTTAACTCTGTTTCTTTCTCAACAGATGCTGCCAGCATTTTCTGTTTTTATTAAAGAATCTATTTGGTTAGAGTTAAGAAACAATAGAGGTGCCATTACACTACTGGGTGTATTTTATAGGCCACCAACTAGTGGGAAGGATATAGAGGAGCAAATTTGCAGGGAAATTACGGAGAGGTGCAAGAACTATAGTGTAGTGGTAATGGGGGACTTCAACTATCCTAATATAGACTGGGATAGTAATAGTGTAAAGGGCAAAGAGGGGGAGGAATTTCTGAAATGTGTTCAGGCGAACTTTGTTGATCGGTATGTTTCCGGCCCAACGAGGAAGGAGGCATCGCTGGATCTAGTTCTGAGGAATGAAGTGCGTCAAGAGGAGCAACTGTCAGTGGGGGAACATTTAGGGAACAGTGATCATAGTATCATAAAGTTTAGATTTGTTATGGAAAAGAACAAGGAGCAATCCAGAGTAAAAATACTTAATTGAAGGAGGGCCAATTTCAGTGGGTTGAGAACGGATCTGGTCCGAGTAAATTAGAATCAAAGATTGTAATCAAACTATGGGCGGCCTTTAAAGAGGAGATGGTTCGGGTACAGTCTAGGTACATTCCCACGAGGGGGAAAGGTAGAGCAACCAAAGCCAGAGCTCCCTGGATGACGAAAGAGGTCGAGGGTAAGATGAAGCAGAAAAAGGGGGCATATGACAGGTGTCAGCTTGATAATACAAGTGAGAACCAGGCTGAATATAGAAAGTACAGAGGAGAAGTGAAAAAGGAAAGAAGACGGGCAAAGAGAGAGTATGAGAATAGATTGGCGGCCAACATAAAAGGGAATCCAAAAGTCTTCTAAAGGCATATAAAGAGTAAAAGGGCAGTAAGAGGAGGGGTAGGGACAATTAGGGACCAACAAGTTGATCTACGCTTGGAGGCAGAGGGCATGGCTGAAATATTAAATGAGTACTTTGCATCTGTCTTTATCAAGGAAGAAGATGCTGTCAAAGTCTCAGTAAAAGAGGAGGTAGTTGAGATACTGGATGGGCTAAAAATTGATAAAGAGGAGGTACTAAAAAGGCTGGCTTACTTAAAGATAAGTCACCCGATCCGGATGGGATGCATTCAAGGTTGCTGAGGGAAGTAAGGGTGGAAATTGCAGAGGTGCTGGCTATAATCTTCCAATCCTCCTTAGATATGGGGTGGTGCCAGAGGACTGGAGAACTGCAAATGTTACACCCTTGTTCAAAAAAGGGTGTAAGGATAAACTCGGCAACTACAGGCCAATCAGTTTAACCTCAGTGTTGGGGAAACTTTTAGAAACGATAATCTGGGACAAAATTAATAGTCACTTGGACAAGTGTGGATTAATAAAGGAAAGCCAGCACGGATTTATTAAAGGCAAATCGTGTTTAACTAACTTGATTGAGTTTTTTGATGAGGCAATGCGGTTGATATTGTGTATATGGACTTTCAAAGGGCGTTTGATAAAGTGCCACATAATAGGCTTGTCAGCAAAATTTAAGCCCATGGAATAAAAGGGGCAGTGGCAGCACGAATATGAAATTGGCTAAGTGACAGGCAACAGAGAATAGTGGTGAACGGTTGTTTTTCGAACGGGTGGAAGGTATACAGTGGTGTTCCCCAGGGGTCGGTACTAGGACTACTGCTTTTTTTGATATATATTAATGACTTGGACTTGGGTGTACAGGGCACAATTTCAAAATTTGCAGATGAAACAAAACTTGGAAGTGTAGTAAACAGCGAGGAGGATAGTGATAGACTTCAAGAGGACACAGACAGGTTGGTGGAATGGGTGGACTTATGGTGGATGAAATTTAATGCAGAGAAGTGTGAAGTGATACATTTTGGCAGGAAGAATGAGGAGAGGCAATATAAACTAAATGATACAATTCTAAAGGGGGTGCAGGAAAAGTGAGACCTGGGGGTATATGTGCACAAAAGTGATTTTTTTTCCACTGTGCTTCACTGCTTGCACTTGCCTCTCCTCACCTTTCTTCAGCAACATTCAACAGCAGCCGAGCTCTAGATTGGACAGAAGTAGCTCACTGTTTCTACGTAGAGTACTGCAGTAAGCCTGCTGTCTCCAAATGTTATCTGACAGCCGAAGCCCAGCTGTTCTGTTTTATTCGTTCATGGGATGTGGGCATCACTGGCAAGGCCAGCAGTTATTGCCCATCCCTAATTGCCCTTGAGAAGGTGGTGGTGAGCCACCTTCTTGAACCACTGCAGCCCGTGTGGTGAAGGTTCTCCCACAGTGCTGTTAGGAAGGGAGTTCCAGAATTTCGATCCAGCGATGATGAAGGAACGGCGATATATTTCCAAGTCAGGATGGTGTGTGACTTGGAGGGGAACGTGCAGGTGGTGTTGTTCCCATGTGTCTGCTGCCCTTGTCCTTCTAGGTGATAGAGATCGTGGGTTTGGGAGGTGCTGTCGAAGATGCCTTGGCGAGTTGCTGCAGTGCATCCTGTGGATGGTACACACTGCAGCCACAGTGCGCCGGTGGTGAAGGGAGTGAGTGTTTAGGGTGGTGGTTGGGGTACCAATCAAGCGGGCTGCTTTGTCCTGGATGGTGTCGAGCTTCTTGAGTGTTGTTGGACCTGCACTCATTCAGGCAAGTGGAGAGTATTCCATCACACTCCTGACTTGTGCCTTGTAGATGGTGGAAAGGCTTTGGGGAGTCAGGAGGTGAGTCACTCGCCACAGAATACCCAGCCTCTGACCTGCTCTTGTTGCTACAGTATTTATATGGCTGGTCCAGTTAAGTTTCTGGTCAATGGTGACCCCCAGGATGTTGATGGTGGGGGATTCGGCAATGGTAATGCCGTTGAATGTCAAATGGAGGTGATTAGACTCCAAGTAATCCAAGTCCTGCTGTAGACTGGCATGGGATGCTCCATTATCAAAGATGTTGTGAATAGAGCTGGACACTGTGGAATTGTCAATGACCAACTCAACCACTGACCTTATGATGGAGGGTGGGTCATTAATGAAGCAACTAAAGATGGTTGTGGAGAGGACACTTCACTGACGACCTCCTGCAGTCATATGTGATAATTTGCTTCCAACAACCATTACTATCTTCTTTTGTGTCAAGTATAGCTCCAATGGTTGGAAAGTTTTCCCTTTGACCCCCATTAACCTTAGTTTTTTAGGGCTCCTTTGTGCCATATCTGGATCAAAACTATGATGAGGTCTGAAACTAAGTGGTTTAGGTGGAAACCAAACTGAGCTGTTGTAAATCACTGAGGTTTGTGGGGCCTCACTTTAATTTACGTAGTATTTGGAAGTTTAAGGTGGACCTGCGTGAGCTTCCTGCATCCTAAAACAGGCCAAATGGAAAACCAAAATCAGCCACAAGGCCTCTGTCCTGGTTTTCCATCTCCTCTGTGCCTGGCGCACGCCGGTGTTGCCAACACACAAGAGTGGAATTTCAGCGACAGTGTTTCCTTGCATTGCTTTGTGAACTGGGCCCAGATAACCAAAGAAGTTAACTATGTAGTGAGTATCACAGGTCAGTGATGAAGCTGATCCAATCTCCTTAGAATCAACTAATAGCCAAATTTCAACTGAAATTGTTATCCTTTCAATACTTTGTTTATCAATTAATAATGAAATAAGCTACTTTCTTAGGATCCTATAGCACTTTTTTGTAAAAGAACATGGAGTTCTCGCAGTATCCTGGCCAACATACCACCAATATACCAGTCAACCATTACCACCAAACAGATAAATTTGTCATTCATCTCATTGTTGTTATTGGGACTTTGCAAATTGGCTGCCATGTTTGAGTACATAATAACAGTGACTACACTTCAAAAATAATTCATCAGCTACTCAGCACTTTGAGATTGAGAATATGAAGTGTGCCACATAAATGCAAGTTCTCTCTCCTTTTATTTAGTTCACCTTTATATTAAAGGCTTTTTAAATAAAACCTTTCTTATCCCAGTCCCATATATTCTCATCGCACATAATTATTATTTCATAAGAGAGCAAGTTCTCTCCACAATGCTCAAACACCCTCCATTTTTTTTCTACTGTTGCAGTTTTGGATGTTTTCAGGCATGTGTGATACTCTTTTGGCCTCTCTACCCTGGTTTTCTTCATTTGTTTATGTAGAAGGAAACTTTTTTTCTGGGTGCCAATTCATTTTTTAATGTAAGATTGAATATTTAAAATGTAATAAAAACAGCATTGTTTTTGCCCCTTTCAAACGAGCGAATTGAAAATGTAATTATGTCACTAAGTTCCTCGACACAAGCCACCTCCTAGATTTAGTGACCTTACTATTAAGAAATATAAAAGTTTAAAATACAGAATATTGTTACATTGCCTGGTTCATCTGAAAGATTGGGGTTAAGCTTCTGCGGCGAGGGGAAATGTATACAATATTTAGGTGCTGCCATGAGCCTGGACTCAGTACAGCACAACCTCTTCATTGTCATATTGCTTTACGTTATAATCTATGTAAAAAAGTTTATTTTGTAAGTGTTGACCATGGATCAATATTGGCACACTTTAGTATATTAAATAACATTTAATTCTTCTGTATTCTCTTTAGCCAGCAGCAAATTTAAAATGTTTATGATACCAATATCACAGGGCATATTCAATGAGGAAACAAATGATATGTGTGATGTCAGTGGTTTTGTCACCAATTTCACTGTTGGCCAGATCCTATCTGCTTAGAAAGTAGAACAGGCTGAAGATGATACAGATATTGTTATATAGCCATCTCCAAACCCTGCCAATAACTTCAACAGTGCTGGAAAGATTTTACTTCATATGTGATATATCAACTGCAGGGAGTTACACTGTGAAACATGTTCATTACAAAGGTTTCAAATCAGTTTATATCGACATTTTCTGAATCAGATTTAGTCTGTTTGAAGCTTTAACAAAGTTGAGTCTGTCTGCTGTTTATTATAGTGTTTTGTTCATCACCACAGTAACAACTGCACCTCAGTCTGGACATATGGCAGTGTACAGGGTACGGTAGTTCACCCTATTGTTGCATTTTTAGGTTTTTGTGCTAGATATTCTCCTTGGGTGTAACATCACAGGCCACTTCTGTAAACAGACTTTGTGTCCTCTATGAACCAGAGTGTGCATGTACGTGCCTACTATCTAGGTAAATGCAGCTTGACCCAAGGGTCAACAGAGAACCCTTGCTACTCCAGTTTACTGGAAAATATCAATTGCTACTGAGTGATCTTGTCTTTGATAGGTGGAAGAATATATAATCTATTACACCTTGGATCAGGCTATAAACTAACAGAAACATTTATTGAACATTAAACAAGTAAATGAACAGTATTCAGTACAAATAGTAAATTTACAGTAATTGCAAACTTCACCATTCTACTCAAAAAGTAGAAACAACAAAGATGCTTCACCTGCGCTAACCCTCCCATATAACGTATCTGCTACTACAGAGCCACTTATTTAGCTCAGTCTTTTTGATGGCTTCAAACTGACTGGTGACTGGGAAAAAATCAGCTGCACCCGTTCCCACTCCCGATCGGGTCAACATCATCTTCGGAAAGGCCTACTGCTGAGCGGTCAGAGTGCCCGCCTGCTTCAGACAGCAGGCCTTTTTACTATTCAAATCAGGTTCTATGATGTGCGTAGGACCCCGATTGCCATTTTGGGACACAAGAGTGAAATATATCACTTTGGAGGGCAGGAGAAATTTGGGGAGGGAAATCTGATCAGTCCCATCTAACATTGCTAAAAGAATGTCTACCAGTGGTTATCATGGGTACTGGCAATGGAGACATTGATGGGCTGGAGTAAGTCAAGCTATTCCATTCCAGCCTCCTAACTAAAGAAGGCTGTCTGGATAGCTTGAAGGACAGCAGTAAGAATATAAAATAACATTCACAAAATAGAGTTCTAAGTGAAAATGGGAGGTGAGTGTAGAAAGCTAGGCTGCCAAGAAACTGAGGATAGGTTTTATGAATTTGTACCCTTAGCACAGAGTTTGGCCTTCCAGCAGTGCATAATTGGGAATTCAGTTGCAAAAGTCACTGGTCCCTGAAGTATTAATCGATGAAAATTCCTATGCGACCTGACCTCCAAGCCCAAATTCCTGATATCTGTTCCCTGCGCCTGATGTTCCGCGGCAGGAGCATGAATTCATAAATTCCATCCTATATCGTCATTATAGCAGCAATAGTCAGATTCAAATTGCCTAAGACCTCAGGGACCTGGATGCATGTTTCTACTCTGCTACCAGGGAACAAGGTGGACAGGTATCCACTAGGGAACCATTGAAGATGCACAAATATCATCATAACACCACAGGAAATAAGTGTGTACTCACCAGAACAGTAGAGCATGGGTATGTACCCATCACAGCACCACCGACCAGGGGTATGTAGCCAACACAGCACCACAGATCATGGGTACGTACCCATCACAACGCCACAGATCATGGGTATGTAACCATCACAGCACCACAGATCATGGGTATGTACCCATCACAGCACCACAGATCATGGGTATGTAACCACTACAGCACCACAGAACATGGGTATGTATCCATCACAGCACCACAGAGCATGGGTGTCAATACGCCAGACCACCACAGAAAATGGGAAGAGCAATAAAATAAAATCACCACCTATCTTCCAGGGTTTAATCTTTCCAGCTGCCAATGATACATCATTGTTGCCAAACATGTGCACTAGAACTTGCTGCCAGGAAAATTTGGACAGTGTTTTATTAAAGTGTGATGTTTATAAATAGCAACAGGTACTATACAGCAGTGCATGAGTAAAACAGTACACTCTCATTCCTTCTATGAAAGGTCCAAAGAATAACTGGAACGAAAGAAATTATACATAATTTTGGAGACTAGGAAGAACCAGTAAACTTTCTTCAATGGTAGCTGAGCAGTGGCAATATTCTCAATTTTCAAAATTGTGAAATGAAAAATAAAGGTGTTCGACCCATTCAAACTCTGATACACCTAAATAATAATGTTGTTAGGTGAAAGTGGGCAGCAGTTTTCCAAAAGCTTATAGAAACCTGCCAGTGATGAAATGTTAGAGAATCCAATAGATCACAGGTGAGACAAATATAGAAAATGTTTCTCTGGAAAAGAGAAGACTGAGAGGCGACCTGACGGAGGTGGTAGGGAAAGACCCTGTAAACTGCTTGATATGTACTCAAAATGGAGCTTTAGCTTGAAAGCTGCCACTCAATACAGAATTCAGCTGTTGGACTGAATGCTGGGAAGTAGGTGGAAAGCTGGATAAATCAAACCATCAAACCATAAGGCTTTTAGCAAATATGAGTTTTCTCAACTTATCAAGCCATAAAGCTTCTAAGTTATTTACACCATGGAAGCTTGTGTGTACACAGGCAGGCCTTACTAGTGTTAGAAGCCAAGTACAAAACTCAGACTCAGGGATTAAGGGCGCTAAATTGGGCCGTGTAGCGCCCGTTGTTTCGGCACTATGCAGCCTCTCAAACATCCAAGATGTCGTCTTGGCTGTGCATGCACATTTCCAGCGTGACGTGCACCGGACGCCATTTGGTATAGGTATTAGTGCAAGCACAAATACCGAACGCTGAAAGCATGTAAAGTAAGGAGAAAGTGGATACAATCAGTGTGCAATGCTAAATTAAAGGGATAGACACCATTTTGGCACTTAATGCTCAACTCAACACACAAATAACAGGTTCCGGCTACCTTTAAGAGATTTGACAAGACTGCCTCCCTTTAAGAGATTGGGGCTCCCCTTGCTGGTGGAAAGTGCGAATTGCATTGCATCTTCTTGTCAACGCTGAGTTCCAACGCAGCTTGCAGGTAAGTCCTCAGGCCTCACGAAAGTCTCGTCCTGCCTGCGCAGGGGCCATTGGGCGTGGGGTAATAGCGGATCACGCTACCCATGCCCAATAATAGGCCCTATCGAACTTTTCTCCCTGAGGCTCTTGGTGAGACATAAACATATCACATCCCTTCAAAATTGTTTGCAACACCTTGACGGATAAGTTGGGAATGAGACAAAAAAGGATCGATTTTAACCCATCCTCCTGGCAGAGCCCTTCTGCAGAGTACTTGATATATTTTTCACCACTCCCTTCATCCTGCATTGAAGAACATTCAAGCCATTCAGACAACTTCTATATCGAAGACATCCTGACAATGCAGACTCAGAAGCTAGTGTTAAACCACACTTCAGGCCAAAGTGCCAAATGTGATAAAGGTGATCAATGTAATGCCAAGCATAATAAATAATAAATTAATTTCTCACCCAGATGATCGTCCATAGTGTTTTCCTTTAAAGAAGGTTTCCTAACTCTACTACTCCTACGAGATGCTCCGCTAGTGGCTTCAGCAGAGCTGGTGGAAGGCTGTTGTTCCTCATGTGGGGACACTTGAAATACTTGTGGCCGATGATTGCGACCATCTCTCGTGTCAATCTGAGCCTCTGGAAGCACTGATCTTCAGGGAGGTCAAGTAAGCTAAGCCTCTGTCTGTGCGACCAGTTAGGTGGGTAGTGCCTCCTGCAAACTCGACCATCTCTCTGCTGCCCATCTCTCTGTTGCCCATGTGCAGGTCCTACCACACCATGACCCTGCTGCCACGGATGCTGATTGTCTTCGTCGTCCGAAGTTCAATCTAAAGCAGCCATGGTGCCATCCATCCTGATGTTCTCTGTTTGAAAACTTCCAAAGTTCTCCAATACGTCTGTCACCACAAGAACTCTCAGCAAACTGTTTACAAGATGGTTCTGAGAAACCAGCTATGGGCACTGAGCCTTTATTCATATTGGGACGCCTAACCTTTAACTACCGCTATGAAGTGTTCCTCAGTCTCGCCTCTGTTATACTGCCAAGTTTCCCAAGTGCCTGGAAACCCGTGCTGGAGGCGTTAATTTCAAATTGCTGCCAAAATGTCATGAAAGTACCCTCATTAATATATAACGATGCAGCCACCTCTCGAGAGCGGGTTACTTGGCCTCACCTCAACCCGCCTCCATTAAAACCAGAAATGGGCGCATTGTAAGCTGGTTAGGGTCGGGTTTCACATTTTTAAAATTTTAAACCTCCCCCCTCACCCATAATGGGGGGTTAAAATTACCCCTATAGAATACAAAAGCAAGGAAGTTATGCTAAACCTTTATAAATCGCTGGTTAGGCTTCAGCTGGAGTATTGTGTTCAATTCTGGGCACCACACTTTAGGAAGAATGTCAAGTCCTTAGAGAGGGTGCTGAAGTGATTTACTAGAAAGGTGCCAAGGATGAGGAACTTCAGTTACATGGATAGACTGGAAAAGTTGGGGGTGTTCTCCTTAGAGCAGAAAAAGTTGAGAGGAGATTTCATAGAAGTGTTCAAAATCATAAAGGGATTTGATACAGTAGAATCAAAGAATTATAGAACGGTTACAGCACAGAAGGAGGCCATTCGGCCCATCGAGCCCGTGTTGGCTCTTTGTGAGAGCAATCCAGTTAGTCCCATTACCCCATCCTTTCCCCGTAGCCCTGCTATTCAAGTATCTATCCAATTCCTTTTTGAAAGCCATGGGCTCGATGTTAGCAGGGCTGCGTGTTCGCGGCGGGGGGGGGCTATTGGGCGTGTGGGTAACGCGCTCGGTGAAATTAGTCAGCCCCCCCCCGCGCAATCGCAGCCCAATTGGATCCACTTACCTTGTCTTCCGGGTTCCCCACTGCTGATCTGCGCGTCGGGCAGGCTGCGCATGCGCAGTAAGCTCTGTCAGCTGGAGGAGCTCTATTTAAAGGGGCAGTCCTCCACTGACAGATGCTGCAACAAATAGCAAAAATTACAGCATGGAGCAGCCCAGGGGTAGGCTGCTCCAAGTTTAATGATGCCTCACTCCAGGTATCATTAAATGGGGTGAGGAGGAGGGGGAGGACAGAGATCTTCCCCCCCGGTGGGCGGGAGGAAGCGGCCTGCCTCTGCCACCAGGAAGGCCTGGCTCGAGGTGGCAGAGGAGGTCACCAGCACCACCAACATATCGCCCATCTGCATACAGTGCAGGAGGCACTCCAATGACCTCAGTAGGTCAGCCAAAGTGAGTACACTTACTCATTCCCCTACACTCCATCTGCCACATCACCGCCCCCACCCCACATCTCCTTCTGCACTGCCAACACTACTCTGTCACATCACCCCTCACACCCACTCAAACCTCATCCTCATCTTACCTGTACTTACTCACCTCGCCAGTACTCATCCCGCCACTACCACTCAACTCAATGCTCATACAATCTCATGGCTCTATCTCATACTCACCCTTTCGTGCATCTCTTTCAGTCAGCCTCACTCAATCTGCCACTACCTGTGCTGCAGCCACAGGGCATGCATCACATATATGCAGTAGGCAGCGTAAGGCAAACGTGTCGTGAGCATGAAGGGGATGCACAAGGGTGTTTGAGGGTTTGTCATGGTTTTTACTTATATTTAATTTCTGACCAACTCACATTACATATTATGTTGGCACCACTACTGCCACCTCTTTGCGAATCTTGTCTGGTTTGTGCAATAATGCCCTTTCCTGAGGATCACTATGAAGACCCACAACTGATGCCACCCATTGTGTCACTGCAGAATGGGTGTAGGTGTATTTGCAGGGCTCTTTTGTGCAGACGACTGAGAGACGTCGGCGATGTCCCCGGTGGCACCCTGGAAGGATGCGGAGGAGAAGTTGTTGAGGGCAGTGGTGACTTTGACAGCGACAGGTAAGAAGATGGTGCTCGGGCCAACCGAGAACAGCTCGGCATGAAGGAGGCTGCAGATGTCCATGACTACATGTCGAGTGACTCTGAGCCTCCGTGTGCACTGCTGCTCAGAGAGGTCCAGGAAGCTGAGCCTCGGTCTGTGGACCCTGTGGCGAGGGTAGTGCCCTCTGCGACGCATCTCTCTCTGCGGTTGCCTTCCCTCCTGCTGTACAGGTGGATGTGTCACAGCACTCTGTTGTGGAGCTCCACGTGTCAGAGGTGGACAGCGTGGACGGCGAGGCTGGTGAGGCTGGTGATGCTGTTCGCCCTCCGAGGAGGTCATGACTGCAGCTACGGCGGCCCCCATCCGGAAGATGTACATCTGAGGGGATCCGCAAGGTAGGTAAGTGTGTCATCAGATTGCATTGCAGCACAAATAGCTTCCATCGAAGCTCTGACTGTTGCCTTGGAAGCTCAGGCTGTTGCCATTGTTGGTCTGGGTACCACTGTTGAAAGGGGAGGTGTGGTTGAGTTTACTGGTATCACTCATGAATAATCTGATCACGTAGTGCCCTGGCAAAAAGGGCCTGTCTATGTTGTGGCTTCCCTTCCTCTTCCTCTTCCTCTTCTTCCACCCCTTCCTCCTCCTCATGCTCCTGCTCCTCAGCTTGTCAACTGACAAGTGATGGCAAGGGCTGTTCCTGCATTATGGTCAGATTGACTATTCCAATGCTCTCCTGGCCGGCTTCCCATCTTGCACCCTCCATAAACTTGAGCTTATCCAAAACTCTGCTGCCCGTATCCTAGCTCGCACCAAGTCCTGTTCACCCATCACCCCTGTGCTCACTGACCTACATCGGCTCCCGGTCCGGGAACGCCTCAATTTTAAAATTCTCATCCTTGTTTTCAAATTGCCACTCCCTATCTCTGTAACCAGGCGGTGAGGCCTGTTTCCCCTGATCTCCAGCCCTACAAACATCCAAGATCTCTGCGCTCCTCCAATTCTTGTCTGTTGCCCATCCCCAATTTTAATCACTCCACCATTAGCAGCGGTGCCTTCAGCTGCCTCGGCCCTAAGCACTGGAATTCCCTCCCTCAACCTCCTTTAAGACACTCCTTAAAACCTACCTCTTTGACCAAGCTTTTGGTCACCTGTTCTAATATCTCCTTATGTGGCTCGGTGTCAAATTTTGTTTGAAAACGCTCCTGTGAAGTGCCTTGGGATATTTTACTATGTTAAAGGTTCTATATAAATGCAAGTTGTTGTTGTTTTTGAAGCCTACAATCCGTGCAATACCTCGTGCTCACTCCTCCTGCTTGTCTCTGGCAAGAGGGAATGAGATGTATGTGTTTCTCATTGTAAAGAGAGCCTCAGTGACCTCCCTTATACTGCAGTGAACTGTAAACTGTGAGATGGAGCTTATATCTCCATCAGCAGCCTGAAAGGAGCCAGGAGAAGATGCTCATACACTGGTCCTCACTGATGTTGAGGTAGGAGAATTGCTCCCTGAAGACCCTCCGTGGATGTGGCCTCCTGCTGAGTGCCCTGCTCCTCCTCCTCTTCCTCCTTCTTCTAGCAGCTTGTCCTGCTCTGCGTGACCAAGATGGCGTCCAGCGCACTTCGCATCGGAAATATACACGTGCACCTTGGACCCCATTTTGAAACTTTAGATGGCCGCGTAGCGCCTAAAAACAGGCACTATGTCACTCAATTTAACCCCCATCATCTTTCACTTATACATTTATTAGAGATATACAAGATGATGTGAAAGCTGCGGGAGACCTCACGTTACAGTTGGTGAGCTTAGTACCTGGGTTATCAGCCCCGGGTCTTCCCAACTTTGCGTTACAATAGTCTCGCTTCCATCCCTCAGCTAAAAGGCCATTACATCAAACCACTTCCATGACCTTTACCTTCGATTTACATCAGCATTCCAAAGAGTTGGTGGAAGTTCCATAGTGGGTCTCAGGTCAAAACTTCACAAAAAATAAAACAACTATCTTTCAAATTACAGCTTGCTCCAGTCACGAGGGTCTTGAATGTCTGAACTGTTTATTGGACATGTTCCAAAGTGCTGTTGTGAGCAGATTCTGGAAAAGCTGTCTGTTTGTTACAAAATGGAGCCTTTAAGATAAATGGATTCTTTCATACAACGTTTCCTGCCAGCGATTATAACACTGTGGATGCTCAGTCGTTAATTGTATTCAAGACTGAGATCGATAGGTTTTTGGACTCTAGAGGGATCAAGGGATTTGGGGATCGGGTGGGAAAGTGGAGTTGAGGTCGAGGAAGATGAGGTCAGCCATGATCTTATTGAATGGCGGAGCAGGCTTGAGGGGCCATATGGCCTACTCCTGCTCCTATTTCTTATTTTCTTACTTGGTATGCATTTTCCTTCACTATTCTGCTCAAATCGGGCAGGATAGCAGCGGAAAATGTGTCAAGATCGAGCAGTGAGGCCTGCTTCCTCTGACCTCTAGTTTTCTACCAGGTGGGAAGATAGCCATCTATCCCTTCACCACCCAATGAACGTAAATAACAGCAGTGAAATGAGGCACGGCCTCCTCCAGCACTGCCACATCATCCTCCTTTTAGCAGGGCTTCCTGCAGACTTCCTCTTGGTGATGGGATTCCCTCATATTTAACAAAGCCCAAGGGAGAGAATGGGCCAGGGTCA
The DNA here is from genome assembly GCF_035084215.1 of Heptranchias perlo. Classification (NCBI taxonomy): domain Eukaryota; kingdom Metazoa; phylum Chordata; class Chondrichthyes; order Hexanchiformes; family Hexanchidae; genus Heptranchias; species Heptranchias perlo. The sequence goes on from NC_090327.1 coordinate 110,759,130, forward strand.
CAGCAGGATCAGGCCAGCAGACAGAAGTCCAATGGGAGAAGAAAAGTTTCGGCCCTTTTCTCACGCTGTCTATTAATGTGGAGTAGGTGGACTGAGGCTACTTTCTATTATGGCTGACATGGCAGTAAGGAAAGGGTTCTTTTTATATTAATATCTTTATATTAACGTTTAGCTTTTGCCTGTTAAGTGAGTTTCTGTTAGAAGAATGAAAATGTAATCATAAAGCAGGATCTGGAAAATTAGAGAGTGTGAGTTAATTAAAAGAGTACAATCTATGGCTGCAAGGTCAGGACAATCGAATCAGTGTTAAATGATCAATGTGGATTAGGTAATGTAGAAACATGTGAATTCTCACATAGCAGGGTAGAAAATAAATGTTTAAAATGTGGATGTGAGAACAAACACTTTGGAATTCGTTTAAGGTCTGGCCAACCAAGAACCTTGAGCTCGAGAACTGTAATGTGTTTTGAATTTCCTGGTGACCTAGCAAGGTATTGCTATAAGTTTACTGTTAATTATTGTCAATAATGGTTATCACTGTATGCTTAATTTCTATGATTGTCAATAAATGCTTTTGAACCCTATTATTTTGAGGAGTAACTTATAAGTAAGAACACCCATCCTCTAACATGCCCTATTCTCTGCTTTAGGTCACTCTGCTGATGTCCTTTGTCTTTTCAGAGGTGACCCTGTGAGGATTTCACTTCTGTTTTTTTTTGTTGCTTTCAGGAGGTTGGTTGTGATGAACTTTCCAACTCCCCGCTCCTTTCCTCCTCCTCACCATTTCACTAGTCACCTTTCTCCCACACGGAGGAGGCATCAGTGTCTACTGATGTGGATGAACCATCTGTCGAGCTCAGAACATAAAAATAATGAGTTTATGGTTTTCAGAAGATTGTCATCTGTGAACCTTTATTATTTAATCAAGGCTATACTGCATTGGATTTCAAATTCAATGCAGCTGGTACCATCTTTACTGATACAGCAAGTATCCACGATTTGTCAAAAGTTATCACCAAAAGCTCCTTACTAACCCCAAACAAGGCAGGTCCCCAATTAATGATTGCTTTTCCATTGTTTTCAACTCCCAGTTTTTAATATTTTTTATCATACAAGGGTATTTTCAAAAGGTTCATTGTTGATTTTGATCAAACTACTCAGCTGCAACAGGAGAACTGTCTTATTTAAACCAAAAGAAGAAAGGTTCACAGGAAAAGGCTGCCGGAAAGAAACTGTCGACATTAATGATCAGAATGGTTAAATATGATCAAAGAATTCTCAGAGACATTTCAGAAGAGTCTTCACCACTATTTCAATCCAGCCTTCATCCTTTCTTGCAGTCGCAGGACATTGTCCATATTAATTTATGATTGTTCAGTGATTCTGATAGCCTAGAATTAAAACAGCAGAAAGAGGACTATCATATGTGTCTGTAAGGCATTCATCTGCTAATGTCAACAACAGTCATTTCTAGGGTCCTGGGGGTGTATCTTTTTAAAACAACACAGAGGATGCAAGTTGTGGAAACAGGATCTTTTAATTTCTGCTTTTCTTATACCCATTTTGCAACTTGCGTGATCCCCTTCTCTCCAGTTATGTAGATTTGTCAATTTAACCAGTAGACAAGGTGCAAAAATCCTTAAAGCAACATTGCCAATATATTGGATGCTACAGGGTAAAGTCTGTGACGTATCGTGCCCAGCGCAAAGCCTTGCTTGATTTGGGTATGGAGGTCAGCGCCCCAATTCACGACTCTTCCAATTTTCCGGTCATTAGAATTCATAATCGGAATTAATAATCACATATGCTGACCTCTGTGCTCAGTTGTCTGATATGCCTACACATTGAACAAGGCTCCACATTGTCGGCCCAGTACTAAGTCCTTTGCTTTTTATGGTATATATTAATGATTTGGACTTAAATGTGGGGGCCATGATTAAGAAGTTTGCAGATGACACAAAAATTGGCCGTGTGGTTGATCGTGAGGAGGAAAGCTGTAGACTGCAGGAAGATATCAATGGATTGGTCAGGTAGGCAGAAAAGTGGCCAATGGAATTCAATCTGGAGAAGTGTAAGGTAATGGATTTGGGGAGATCAAACAAGGCAAGGGAACACACAATAAATGGGAGGATACTGAAATGTGTAGAGGGAGTGAGGGACCTTGGAGTGCATGTCCACAGATCCCTGAAGGTAGCAGGCCAGATAGATAAGGTGGTTAGGAAGGTATATGGAACACTTTCCTTTGTTAGCCGTGGCATTAAATATAAGAACAGGGAAATCATGCTCGAACTGTATAAAACATTAGTTTGGCCACAGCTTGAGTACTGCGCACAGTTCTGGTCACCACATTACAGGAAGGATGTAATTGCATTGGAGAGGGTACAGAGGAGATTTACGAGGATGTTGCCAGGACTGGAGAATTTTAGCTATGAGGAAAGATTGGATAGGCTGGGGTTGTTCTCTTCGGAACAGAGGAGGCTGAGGGGTGATTTAATTGAGGTGTACAAAATTAGGAGGGGCCTAGATAGAGTGGATAGGAAGGACCTATTTCCTTTAGAAGAGAGGTCAAGAACCAGGGGACATAGATTTAAAGTGATTGGTAGAAGGATTAGAGGGGAGCTAAGGAAAAATGTTTTCACCCAGAGGGTGGTGGGGGTCTGGAACTCACTGCCTGAAGGGGTAGTAGAGGTAGAAACCCTCATCACATTTAAAAAGCACTTGGATATGCACTTGACGTGCCGTAACCTACAGGGCTACGGACCAAGTGCCGGAAAGTGGGATTAGGTTGGGTGGCTCGTTTTTGGCGGGCACAGACATGATGGGCTGAATGGCCTCCTTCTGTGCTGTAAATTTTCGATGATTCTATGACATTATTTACTCCAGATACATTATAGATTATAGAAATGAGTGTAGATTGTTAACTTTAACCTCCACTTGGTATTCCACTACAATTGCTGTCACTATGACTTATTGACGTAAATCGCTCAAGTTCTGTACATTTATTTGCTTCTAATTTTCTATGCAATTGATCCACCATTATAACATTGCCTGAGAGGCCTAAACAAAAATGCTATATAAATAGTGTGCATTGCAAAGGGGTGTTTTTAAGTGATCCCCAGTCATCTGGGAGACACAAACAAGCACATATTATGCCAGAAAGATTGTAGCATTATCACCTGAGTCACATTATAAATGAAAATAAATAATTTTGTTCAAAGGATTTAGCAAAGATTAGAAAACAAATATCTGACACCAGGAAGAATTCAGAATTTACAGGATTAAAACGTGTCTCCTCAGTGTTAAAAGAAAGTCATTATTATGGACTAGATACATGAAAATCATGGAACCTTTTCAAATACTAATGGCTTGAAAAGCTCAGCTTTCTGAATCACTGGGCTGGCTAATTTGAAAGTAGCTAACAGTGTTTAATAACGTATGCTATGCAGCTGTCAGGGTGATCTCGCTCTCAAGCCTTTAAATACCTCAAAGAAACTGAAGGAAGAAAATTATTTCAGCTTTTGTTCATTGATGAGAAGGTCATTAGACTTACATTAAAAGTTGTACTTTCTTAATTCAATTTTTTTTGTTCATTCCATCTTTTCATGCAGTTGAAACTGCATTAATATTAACAAACATGTTAAAATAGTTGTATGAAATTCCTCTATTCACTATTTTAACAAAAACATTACCTCATATATCTATCTATGCTCCAGTTTAAAATCTTCCACTATATTTTACAAAACTTGTTTCCTACATATATTAAAATTGACGCTGTAAATTTTATGATTACACGCTTTCAGCGGCGAGCCGTGGCGCATATCGAAAAATTATGGGCTTGCTCCCCACAACTTTCTGTCCATCATATTTAACGGGCTTGCCCACAAAATTGTTGTCCTTGCACATTGTATGTACAATGCATTAATCTTGCTCATAGGAAATAAATGTCAGAAGTCAGAAAGGTTCTCAAATGCCGGGAATCAAAAGCTAAGTACAGCAGTGATAATGTGTGTTTTGCAGTCAGAAAGTTCATGACAATGGGGATTCGCTTGTAGTGCGCTCCTGTCATTTGATTTAGTGGAGAAGGATGAGCAGAAGCACAGAAGGGCTGCCAGGGATGTCATATATCCATTCCCACCAATATGCTCTGCACTGCATCTACAGACCCACGACAGCTACCTAGCAATCCCTGAACAGCACTGCCTCTGGACCTCATGTTTAGCAGGGTGATAGTTACAGAGGTGCACCATCTGCTTCAAGAAGACTTATATAGGTCTGACACTGCCAGAGGCCATCGAGGTGACCATCACCCTCAATTTTTATGCCTACAGTTCTTTCAATCTATAGTGCCATTCACAATCTTAGGACGTCCCAAAGCACTTTACAGCCAATTAAGTACTTTCGAAGTGTAGATACTGTTGTAATGTAGGAAACACAGCAGTCAATATGCTCACAGCAAGCCCACAAACAACAATGAGATAAATGACCAGATAATCTGTTATAAATGTTGGTTGAAAGATAAATATGGGCCAGGACACCGGGAGAACTCCCCTCCTCTTCTTCAAATAGTGCCGTAAGATCTTTTACATCTATCTGAGAGGGCAAATGGGGTCACGGCTTAACGTCTCATCCGAAAGGTGGCACCTCCGACAGTGCAGTGCTCTCTCAGTATTGTACTGAAGTGCTAGCCTAGATTATGTGCTCAAGTCTCTAAAGTCGCGCTTGAATCCATGACCTTCTGATTCAGGGGCGAGAGTGCTACCAACTGAGTCATGGCTGACACTGGAGCACATTAAGAAAGTAGACTGCCACTGGGGGGGGTGTTGAGGGGGGGAATTGGAGAGGGAGATTCCCTCGGTGAACTGGGGGGAAAGATATTATAGGGAGATACTATCTCTGTGAAAGGGGGAGGAGAGCACCTCCATGTTGGGGGGGGGGTGTTGGTGAGAGTGATTGCTGAAGTAGCTTTTGAGGAAGTGGTGGCCTAGTCAGTCTGTTGGTTACGGATAAACCCAGAGGTCACTCATTTTTTTCTATAATTTTTTTGGATTAGAAATCTATCAATTGCAAAATAAAGAAGTGTTTTAAATGAAACAAATTGCATCTCTTTTAATGTAAACAATAATTTTATGGATCCTCTAGAAATGCAAGCAAAGTACGGTGCTGGAGTGGGGTGGGGGTGAGAAGGAGGGGGCTACATTTGGAAGAAGTGAGTGCAATTTTAAATCTGCTGGCTACACCCCTGATGGGTCTTTCAATTTTGAGTCTACCTCGGATATTCTCTCGGTACGATGCTTCAGCTCACTCCCATAAGCGGTCTGCACTTCTTACATTCAGGAGTGTGTCCACACTGCTCAATATCTAATTATTAAAAGCATAACCCAATGGTGTAACAATTGAATTCCCTTGTAATAGGAACTGGATATCATGAGGGTAATTTTCACTTTCGGCTGTGCCAGAAAACTAGCGGTAGCAGATTGGCTGCCTGATATACACCCTGCACAACTTTCCTTTCCATTGACTTCAATCAGGTATGACAGGCAGCTAAACCATTGCTGCCAGTTTTCTGCCAGAAGTAAAAATCGTGCCCCGTGTCTTTCACACTTGCCCTCATGTGCACCTCTCCAATCTTTTCAAAGACAGACAGAGATGCACTTGATAAGATGAGGTCAGGTACGAATTGTTAAGCTGCTTTATTTCACAGACAGGAAGTGAATATACAGAGTAACAATCAAAGAAAATTCCACTTACTGAACTCAATCTCACTTGTTTCCTGGAAATATGAGAAAAATAATAAAGCACACGCTCTTTCCAGGGTTATCTGGCTTCAGTAGTCTGGGGGAGGATTTCCATGCAGTGAGTTGCTCCGTTGTTATGCCAAAGGAAAAAAATTGCACCCACCGGTGATCAGGAGAGGTATCTACACGAGGGTTTCCTCGGTCAGCTCATTTACATACCGTTTGAAGTAGTGATTGGTGTAAATTTTGTGTAAAACGGCTGTTAGCAGCATGAAAACTGGAGTGCAGCCTTTAAAAAGACAGCTCAGCCTGTACACTTCATTAACAGACTGGGGGACAAGCAGGTAAGGAAGGAGCAGTGCTTGGCTCACTCATTTGACTCTCAGACAATTTCATTTCATGTCTCAACAACCTTTTTCTCATACTTTTCATGAATGTCTACAGCAGGAACCGCTGGAGTGAGCAGACAAACAAGGCAGCAGGACCTGGCACCCAGGCACAGGAGAACCCAGAGTTTTACATACTCGGACCTCCAAGCCCTCCTGGAGGAAATTGAATTGAGGCGGCACAGGCTGCCCAGCAAACCTGCCAGATAGGTCACTTGATGTGTGAGGCAGGCAGAAAGTTGGTATAAGCTCATTAAAAGCATAATTTATTTCAATGCTATATGCTATAAGACTTTCATTGGTAGGAATGGCAGCTGAATTTGTACTGAAATGCTAGCCTGTATTTACTATACGGGAGTCAGCAATGTGACAGAACGTCATTGCTACAGGGTAAAAACATACTGAGTATTAATGTGTAGAGATTGGAGCAGAATAATATTATCAGAGTGATGAAAGTTCCTTCTCGTAATAAGTGCATACATTAACCCTTGTTCATTATGGGGCAATGTTTCTTCCATGCGCTACCTGTATAAGTAAGTTTACAACCTCACTACACTTAGCACCCAGAGGAAGTCTTTCTTCGTGTGGCAATTGCTACCTGTTCCAGACGTTGATAGCAAGGCTGTGCCCCGTCACACTTCCAACGTAAAGTGTCGGACTATGATTTTGCACAGCATCAGCAAGAGATCTTTACAATAAAAGAATCCCTATTTGAAAGTAAGAAAATGAACTAGAGCAGTGAACAATATAAAAAAGCTGCAGTATTTTCTTCATTAGCACATGGAGCTCAGTGTCAACAAATTACCCACAAACTAGGGTGTCCATATTATCTGTGAAATGGCCTCTATCTTATCAAGGCTACACCAGCATTCCTGCCGTTAAGTTGAAAACAACAACTTGCATTTATATAGCATCTTTAACATGGTAAAGTCCCAAAGCACTTCACAGCAGTGTAACCAGACAAAAAGTGACACCGAGCCAAAGAAAAAGATATTAGTACTGATGATTAAATGCATGGTCAAAGAGGTAGGTTTTGTGGAGCGTCCTAGAGGAGGAGAGAGAGGTGGAGAGGCGGAGAGTTTAGGGAGGGAGTTCCAGAATTTAGGGCCGAGATGGCTGATGACACGGCCGACAATGGTAGGACAATGGGAGTGGGGGATGCACAAGAGGACTTGGGGGTAAAATTGGTTAAGCTCCGTAATTTAGAGGCTAGGATAGAGGAGGGATCTGTATGTGATGAGACACTGGGCACAAGTGCACAGGAGCTCAGGCGGGGAGAAAGGACACCACATGTGCTGGAAGGCGAGGTCACACACTAGTTCTGCTGCAGAGGAGTCAGATGATGACTTCGATGGGCCAGGCTACAGAAGAAGACTGTTGGGCGTACACAACTAAATGCTTGGTGCACTGGAAAGCCTGCCAGAAAGCCTACACACAATGTCAAGGAGCATGGAGGAGTCCAGTTCCAACTTGACATGGGTCTTTGCGCAGAGCTTGGAACCCATCCTTTCCAAAGTGGAACAGGTGGTCACCTCCAACAGCACACCTGATACAACATCTGATGACCGATATCACAGCTTCCAATACAGCACAAACAGCTTCCACCAAAGGTCTGACTGCTGCTTTGGAAGCTCAGACTGCTGCCATTGTGGCTCTGGGCACCACGGTGGAAAGGGGCTTCCAAGGTGTCACAGCAGTCCAGCAATTTGTTCTCCAACAGATCGCCAGGATTACTGAGGCGCCACGTCAGGAGAGTGGTAGTGGCTCCGTGGAACAGGAACTTGTTGTCCTCTCTCAGGATGACAACATTCCTGCCACTCTGCCAGTGCCATTGCTGTTGCCGATCAGCCAGACGTCCAGACGTTGCAGCCCGGGCCAAAATGGTGCAGTCTGAAGGCAGGGCCTCTAGGCCCAGAGCTACTCGAGGTCGTTCTCCAAGGCCTTCTGAAGTCTCCTCAATTGAAGGTCAGTAGCCTTCCACCACCCATGCTCCAGCCATTGAGGAAGCACCTTGTAGGAGCACTGTGAAAAGGTAAAGGCACATGAACAACAGGTACTAAGCGAATGCACAAAGGTGAATAGTTCCATTTTGTATGCATTATTTAGTGATTGACTTGATAAATTTGGATTTGACTTTGCATTTGGTGTTGGTTTTTATTTCTGTGGTGAACTGAGGGAGGAACTAATATGTGCTGTCAGAAAGAGGACATGTGATGGTCGGTGAGAGAGGAAAGGTAAGGAGTGTGGGACGGTTGGTTAATGGGGAGGTGCAGTTGAGGTTACTGATATCATTCATGAATAAGCTGATCACGAAGAGCCCGGCAGAAAGGGCCTGTCCATGTTGTAGCCTCCCTTCCTCTTTCTCTTCCTCTTCCTCCACTTCAACTTGCACTTCCTCCTCCTCCTGTTCCTCAGTTTGTCGCCTGATGGGTGGTGGCAAGGCCTGTTACCTCATAATGGCCAGGTTGTGCAGCATGTAGCATACAACTTCAAATCTCGATACCTGCTCAGCTGAGTACTGCAGGGCTCCTCCAGAGCAGTCCACGCAGCAAAAGCGATGATTGAGGGTGATGGTGGTGTACTCTATAATGTTCCTTGTGGCAGCATGGCTCCTATTGTAGGCCTGCTGTGCAGTTGTGCCCGGGTTCCTGACTAGAGTCATGAGCCATGTCATGAGGGTATAACCCCTGTTAATCAGTAGCCAGCCTATGACTTGCCGTGCTGGTTCAAATACAGATAGAATAGAGGACTGCAGCAGATTTAAAGAATCACGACTGATGCGCTGCCTGTGGTTGCAGACCAGCTGCACATCAATGGAGTGGAATCCCTTTCTGTTGATGAATGTAGCCAAGTCCAGATGAGGAACACGCAAGGCAATGTACACCATGCACTATGGGGAAACCTGCAATCTGTGCAAAACCTCGTACTCGCTCCTACTGCTTGTCTCTAGCAAGAGGGAATGAGATGTACGTGTTTTTCATTGTATGGAGAGCCTCAGTGACCTCCCTTGTACTGCAGTGCACTGCAAACTGCGAGATATTGTTTGTATCAGCAGCAGCCTGAAAGGAACCAGAGGCAATGCTGTCCTTGCCTTGCTTTGAAACTGCAGTCGTGGCTGCAGCAGTGGACAGATTTCAATTACTACATCCTTTGTGAAATGAAGACACCTCATTCACTGGTCCTCGCTGAAATTGAGATAAGAGAATTGTACCCTTAGGATCCTCCGCAGATATGGCCTCCTGCTGAATGCCCTGCTCCCCCTCCTCCTTCTCCCTCTTCTAGCAGCTTGTCCTGCTCTGCATGGCCTCTCCTCATTCTCCCTGTTATGTTCAATTCCCAGAGGAAGCCCTACCAGGCCATTCATGACTGGAAGCAATTTCTTTCAGCACAATATTTTAAATGGCACAAAAAGGACTGCAAGACCAGCCAGGCCACTCCATGTAGAGTACCAAAAACTTTAGCCAAGTACAGAAAACCTACAAAACTGCCTACAATTGCACCAGCAGCCAGAAGAAATAATCCAGCAACTAACCTGTAAGTACTTCATGATCCCTTTAAATAGTGCTGGTGGGAGGGAGGGTGGGGGGTCCTTCATGCCGTTTAACGTCATGTTCAGCTGTGCGAGGTTAAGACAGGGCGTTAGCTGCAGTGTGGTGTTCCAAAATGGCAGCAGTGGCTTCAAATCAGCGTTGCTCCCCGATTTTGAGCTGTTTTTGAGTTGTGTGGAGTCTAAGGGCCTGATATTAGGAGGGATGCGGGTTGGCAGCGGGGAGTCGACTGGGCACGTGGGTAACGCGCCCAGTGAAATCGGGGTGCTCCGCACGCAATCGCAGCTTGATTGAAGCCACTTACCTTTGCTTCCGGGTTTTGCGCTGGAAAGCTGTGCAGCGGGCGGACTGCGCATGGGCAGCATAGGCTGTCAGCTGGAGGAGCCTTATTTAAAGGGGCAGTCCTCTACTGATGCTGCAGAAAATAGGCAAAATTACAGCATGGAGCAGGCCAGGGGGAAGGCTGCTCCCAGGTTTAATGATGCCTCACTGTCGTGGCCTGCCTGCTCTGTATGCTGCCAGCGGTCGGTAGGCACATATGCGCAAACCCCTTTACCAACATGGCATTCTGCGCACTTCCCGCCTAAAAAAACAGGTGCTACACGGCCAAATTTGACCCCCCTGAGTTGGAGGAACACAGGAAACAAAAAGATAACGCTTTTTATTATTATTCTTTGTCTATAACAATTTGTTCAAATTCGATTCAGTGCATTTATCTCATTACACTTTTAATACCCATCCATAGAAACATCAAAAAAATGTCAATTTTGTAGCTAAAATTGCACAGAAGTGTAATGCAGATAAGTCCATTTTAAACAATTTTTCATAAATGCTTGTTTTACTAGTGCTGGGGAATTAATCATTTTCCTATTTTAGGTGTTTGCATTAAATATTCCCAAATCTGGTGTAGCACAACTAAATACAGAGTAATTCTTGCTTAACCTATTCAGCACATTCAGCAGTGGAAACCTGGGCCAAATGACAACAATCCCAAAAAACACACAACCAAATGACGCTAACACTGCAGTTATAGTCCAGGTAATATTTGAGATGGGTACCTAATTTTAGTGGGGGTGCAGGTTAGGAGCACCACATAATATTGCTGTTTGCACATTGCTTTCACACTGAGGAAAAGCAGAGCATTACACACACAAGCTTAAATGTATGTTTAGAGCTGTGGTAACTGGCAATTGAATGTTAGAAAAGAAACAAAGAGAAAATTGACCGTTTAATAATATTAAACTTGTAAGGGCCAATTTTAGCTTTCAGCGATGGTGGAAAACAGGTGGTAGCAGATTGGCCATCCTTGATACACCCCACCAGACTTTCCTCTCAATTGACTTCAATTACAACTGGCCGTGTAAACTCAATTCAGTGAACCACCTGGGAACTATTGGCCCAGAAATTGCTCACCCACGGACGCTGCCCTCAATGGCATCCTCTCTCTCCGCCAGCGAATCGATTGTGTAAGTTCACGAATGCGCACACGCGCATTAAAACCCGGAAATTGTGAACTTGCTCCCATTGGTTCACCGGTGGCTTCACTGGTCCGAATTAAAGGGGAATCGCACGCTGCAATCATGGAGATCAATGAACCGGCGCCAACTTGCTGCAGGAAACAGGTAAGCACGAACTAAAGTGCACTGTGAAAGATAGGGCTGCTCTGAAGTGGCGGCAGGAGTCTGTCCTGAAGCCATTTCAATCTCTTGCATTATTAATGAAGCCAGGATGCAGCTTGAAGGGGTTTTTCAGCTGTTTTTGAGTTGTGTGGAGTCTAAGGGCCTGATATTAGGAGGGCGGCGGGTTGGCAGCGGGGGGTCGACTGGGCACGTGGGTAACGTGCCCAGTGAAATCGGGGTGTTCCGCACGCAATCGCAGCTTGATTGAAGCCACTTACCTGTGCTTCCGGGTTTCGCGCTGGAAAGCTGCGCAGCGGGTGGACTGCATAGGCTGTCAGCTGGAGGAGCCCTATTTAAAGGGGCAGTCCTCCACTGATGCTGCAGAAAATAGGCAAAATTACAGCATGGAGCAGCCCAGGGGGAAGGCTGCTCCCAGGTTTAATGATGCCTCACTCCAGGTATCATTAGATGGGGTGAGGAGGAGGGGGGAGGACAGAGATCTTCTCCCCGGCAGGCAGGAGGAAGTGGCCTGCCTCTGCCACCAAGAAGGCCTGGCTTGAGGTGGCAGAGGAGGTCACCAGCACCACCAACGTATCGCCCACCTGCATACAGTGCAGGAGGCGCTCCAATGACCTCAGTAGGTCAACCAAAGTGAGTACACTTACTCATTCCCCTACACTCCATCTGCCACATCACCGCCCCCACCCCACATCTCCTTCTGCACTGCCAACACTACTCCATCACATCACCCCTCATACCCACTCAAAGCTCATCCTCATCTTACCTGCACTTACTCACCTCGCCAGTACTCATCCCGCCACTACCACTCAACCCAATCCTCATACAATCTCATGGCTCTATCTCATACTCACCCTCTCTTGCATCTCTTTCACGGTCAGCCTCACTCAATCTGCCACTACCTGTGCTGCAGCCACAGGGCATGCATCACATATGTGCAGTAGGCAGCGTAAGGCAAACGTGTCGTGAGCATGAAGGGGATGCACAAGGGTGTTTGAGGGTTTGTCATGGCTTTTACTTATCTTTAATTTCTGATTAACTCACATCACATATTATATTGTCACCAATACTGCCACATCTTTGCGAATCCTGTCTGGTTTGTGCAATAATGCCCTTTCCTGAGGATCACAATGAAGACCCACAACTGATGCCACCCATTGTGTCACTGCAGAATGGGTGTAGGTGTATTTGCAGGGCTCTTTTGTGCAGACGACTGAGAGACGTCGGCGATGTCCCCGGTGGCACCCTGGAAGGATGCGGAGGAGAAGTTGTTGAGGGCAGTGGTGACTTTGACAGCGACAGGTAAGAAGATGGTGCTCGGGCCAGCCGGGAGCAGCTCGGCATGAAGGAGGCTGCAGATGTCCACGACCACATGTCGAGTGACTGTGAGCCTCCGTGTGCACTGCTGCTCAGAGAGGTCCAGGAAGCTGAGCCTCGGTCTGTGGACCCTGTGGCGAGGGTAGTGCCTTCTGCGACGCATCTCTCTCTGCCATTGCCCTCCCTCCTGCTGTGCAGGTGGATGTGTCACAGCACTGTGTTGTGGAGTTCCACGTGTCAGAGGTGGACAGCGTGGCTGGCGAGACTGGTGATGCTGTTCGCCCTCCGAGGAGGTCATGACTGCAGCTACGGCGGCCCCCATCCAGAAGATGTAAATTTGAGGGGGTCCGCAAGGTAGGTACATGTCTCTGGACACCGGGGTAAATGTGCAAGTTGGTGAATTTTATTGTCAGGAGGAGGGTGGTGGAGGCCAAACTTTGTCCCAAGTGACAGAGTGGCCTCCTGCAATGGGTGAGGGTCTCCGCCCCACCCCTCACCTGTCAAATGGACCTTTGCAGCTGCCACAGGCTGATGGCTGCAACACGTCCATTTCAACTGGAAGTGTTTCCCCCAGTACGGGAAACAGTCCCAGTTGACTTGAAAATCCCAGCCCTCCTAAAATATCAGGTCAATCAGGTCTGTAAATGACCTGAAGTACCTGGTTAATTACTTTATGTGGCACCCCGCCGGCTTTAATTGCCAGCGGGAGTCCAACATGCGGGGGCTGCGCGAGTATGTCAGCACATCACTGGGGAACCCAGAAGTGGGCGGGTTGGAGCCGGGCTACGGACCTGCCTCGGGAATCCCCGATTTTCGAAGCCCCCCCGCCACGAACGCACCCGCTCGGGGGTGCAAAAATCGAGCCCTAAGTGAGCCGTTTTCCACAGTTCTCATTCTTTTTTCAGATTTGTGTGACTTCAAGAGTCAGAGACCTATTTAAAAGGTGTGAGAGAGTCGTCTGTAAGAGTTTTCAATTTATTTTAAGATTTAAGAGTCTGGAAATGTTTAAGGCGGCCTGTGAGAAGAAAGAAGAGTAAGTGAATCAATTATGCTTCCACCACTCTGGATCCCAGTGCTCCTAATATTCCTGCGTAGAAGGTACTTGAGACGCAGGGAGCAACAAAGAGCAGTCAGGTATGTTCACCATAGGCTCATCAGGAAGATCTGTTATCCACCCGAGAGAGTGTACAGGGAGAAGCTGTCCTTCGAGATGTTATCGGAGGAGACATGCGTGAGGAGACTTTGTTTCAGCAAGGAGGCAATCGGCCGGCTCTGTGAGATGTTACAAGAGGACCTTCGGTCCTGTTCATCTTCCTGCAGGGCCTTGTCAGTAGCCATGAAGGTAACCACAGCCCTCAAATTCTATGCCTCCGGGTCATTTCAGGCAAGCATCGGCAACATGTGCAACATCCCCCAGAATGCTGCGTGGATCTGCATTCAGCAGGTCACAGATGCCATATTCCACAGGGCTTCTGACTTCATCAACCTTGGCATGTCCCCAGCGCGACAAAAGGAGAGGTCCATCGCTTTCTACAGGATCACCGGCTTCCCCAAAGTGCAGGGGGCTGTCGATGGAACTCATGTTGCATTGAAGGCACCCAATGATGCACCTGCCACTTGCATCAACAAGAAAGGTTTTCATTCTTTAAATAAGATGATCCTTTGCGATGCCGGCCTGGGGATCACGAGTGTAAATGCAGATCACGAGGGAAGTGCTCATTATGCCTTTGTCCTTCGACACTCAGACTTGCATGATACCTTTACCGAAACGCCTCAAAGATCTGGTGACAAGGGCTCCCCGCTGATGACACCCTACCACAGGATCAATAGTGCAGCACAGGAGAGGTACAACCGTGTCCACGTGTGTACGCGCCAAGTAGTGGAGAGGACGATGCTGAAATCATGCTTTTGTTGCTTGGACAGGTCGGGATGGGGGGGGGATCTTTGCAGTACTCACCTGTCAAAATGTCGAAGATTATGGTGGCCTGCTGCGCATTGCACAACTTTGCCCTGCAGGAAGGACTAAGCTTCGACCACGCAGATGAGATGCCGCTGGAAATGGATGAGGTGGAGGATGTCAACCCAGATGTCACTGGGGCCATGTCTGGTGCCCCCCTCCCCGCCCAAGGAAACGGTGGCTGCAGCAGGCCAGGACAGGACAGCGAGAGAGCAGCTCGCGGCTGATGCTTTTAGACATTGATGAAAGTGACTAATTCTCTCCCCTCCCCCTCGCCAGGAAAGCAGGCAACAGGACAAGCAGGATTGAAGGTGAAACAGTGAACTATTATTGCAGCATCCAATAAACCAGTACAAAAGTTTACAAACATTTTGAGGTAGTTAGTTCTTGTAAAACTTTATTGTAAACGTTGAGGTAGTTATTTGTTGCAAAACCTCATTGTGAACTTTGAAGTGCGTAGTGCAAAACTTTAAATAAATATTGCATTGTTATCTAGTTTGAAAACATTTGTGATGTTAGCATAGTTTATATTAATAAAATCTTTGAAACAATTACAAATGACTAGTGACTAAGATTTGAGAACATCAGCAGCAGCAACGTCAACAGCAACAACTAAGATTATCACACAATCATAAGAGATTCATTACATAATAAAACAAGCGAATAAGAACAAACAGCCAAAAGATCAATGGAACAAACAGAAGAGATTTACAGAATTGCCCCCTTATGTCCCGCCTGGAGCTCGCTGTGTCAATCTGAGAAAAAGGAAGTAAACTCTGTACGAGAGGGGCACTCTATTTTCACCCGACCCTCATCCCCCGCTGTGTTCGGGCCCCTCTTGAGCCATGGGCACGGACTCTGTGCCTTGTAAAATGGCTGTAATCAGGGACTGAGCTGGGCTACTGCTGCGCCAAGGGGACAGGAGTAACAATGGCGACAGATGCAGGATCAGTTGCTGGCTCCTGGGTCTGCATTGTATCTGTGGTGGGAGGCGGCACGGGGGTGTCACAGGCGTCAGGTGCAGCACAGCTGTACTCACATTCAACTCAAGAGCCTGTTCAGTTTTTGTCAGATGAGGCACAATGATCTGCCTATTATGGGCCAGCTGGGCCACAATGTTCTGGCCAGCGTCCTTGATCTCCTGTCTCATGGTGGCGAAACAGTCAAGGTACTTGTCGCTCTCATCAGCCATCAATCGTCTCGCTTGTTCAAGTTCGATGTCCTCTCCCAAGTCATCATCCTCATGGAATTCTTTGGAATTCTTTACCCCAAAAAGCTGTGGAGTCTGAGTCATTGAATACATTCAAGGCTGAGTTAGACAAATTTTTGATCAGCAAAGGAGTCAAAGGATATGGGGAAAAGGCGGGAAAGTGAAGTTGAGGTAAAAATCAGATCAGCCATGATCTTATTGAATGGTGGAGCAGGCTTGAGGGACCGAATGGCCTACTCCTGCTTCTATCTCTTATGGTCTTATGGGGGGGTTGTCTTCTACATCATCTTAGAGGGAACTGGGGCGCATCTACCCCAATTCCCATAGGTCCCTCATCCCCCGGCAGGTCAGACTCAACTCGGTGGCTGACTGTGAGAGGGGGATTGCCTGTGTCCCTCGCAGAACCAGAGGGGCCGGGAGTTGGAGAAGCGGTGGGGTGAGAGTCGTCATGCCCTCCCCCCACATCATCACCTGGAGAGTGGCATGTGGGGTCAGGATTGACAATGTCACTTTGCCTGCCCTGCCCCCAGGGTGCGCACACACCTCATCCACTAGAAACCCCCCCACCCCGTTCTTCCTCCTCCCGCTCACTTAGCGTATCATGACCTTCTCCAGTCCAAGCATCATCACCCTCTGCAGCCCAAGCATCATCACCCTCTGAAGCCCAAGCATCATCACCCCCTGCAACCCAAGCATCAACCTCCTCTGCAGCCCAAGCATCAACCTCCTCTGCAGCCCAAGCATCATCAGCCCCTGCAGTCCAAGCATCAACCTCCTCTGCAGCCCAAGCATCATCAGCCCCTGCAGCCCAAGCATCGATATCCTCTGCAGCCCAAGCATCATCACCCCCTGCAGCCCATGCATCAAACTCCTCTGTAGCCCAAGCATCAACATCCTCTGCAGCCCAAGCATCATCACCCCCTGCAGCCCAAGCACATCACCCCCTGCAGTCCAAGCACATCACCCCCTGCAGCCCAAGCATCATCACCCTCTGCAGCCCAAGCATCATCACCCCCTGCAGTCCAAGCACATCACCCCCTGCAGTCCAAGCATCATCACCCTCTGCAGTCCAAGCATCATCACCGCCTGCAGCCCAAGCATCATCACCCTCTGCAGCCCAAGCACAACTTCCTCTGCAGCCCAAGCATCATCACCCTCTGCAGCCCAAGCATCATCACCCTCTGCAGCCCAAGCACAACCTCCTCTGCAGCCCAAGCATCATCACCCCCTACAACCCAAGCATCAACATCCTCTGCAGCCCAAGCATCATCACCCTCTGCAGCCCAAGCATCATCACCCTCTGCAGCCCAAGCATCATCAACCTCTGCAGTCCAAGCATCAACCTCCTCTGCAGCCCAAGCATCATCAGCCCCTGCAGCCCAAGCATCGACATCCTCTGCAGCCCAAGCATCATCACCCCCTGCAGCCCAAGCACATCACCCCCTGCAGTCCAAGCATCATCACCCTCTGAAGCCCAAGCACAACCTCCTCTGCAGCCCAAGCATCATCACCCTCTGCAGCCCAAGCATCATCACCCTCTGCAGCCCAAGCACAACTTCCTCTGCAGCCCAAGCATCATCACCGCCTGGAGCCCAAGCATCATCACCCTCTGCAACCCAAGCATCAACCTCCTCTGCAGCCCAAGCATCATCACCCTCTGCAGCCCAAGCATCATCACCCTCTGCAACCCAAGCATCAACATCCTCTGCAGCCCAAGCATCATCACCCTCTGCAGTCCAAGCATCGACATCCTCTGCAGCCCAAGCATCATCACCCCCTGCAACCCAAGCATCATCACCCCCTGCAGCCCAAGCATCATCACCCCCTGCAGCCCAAGCATCATCACCCCCTGCAGCCCAAGCATCATCACCCCCTGCAGCCCAAGCATCATCACCCCCTGCAGCCCAAGCATCATCACCCCCTGCAGCCCAAGCATCATCACCCCCTGCAGCCCAAGCATCATCACCCTCTGCGGCTCCTGCTTCATGGCCCTCGGCACCCGCTGACTTAGCTGATTCTGCAGCCCGAGCGTCACCAGACTGCTACGCACCTGTGGGAAGGAAGGGAAAAACGTTACAATGATGAACCCTCTTCAACAGCTACATCACAGGTGCTCATATGCGGCGCGAGCATGGTCATACTCTAATCTCATTTACCCACCCTGCAGCCAACGAACAGGTTTTAATCATGCAGCTGACTGATACAAGACTGTGAAACTCACCTTTCCTCGCTCCAATGTCTGATCATGCACCAGGCACTACACTGGAAGCGTTGCCCTACAGCTGAGTGGCCCTTTCTTCATGCTCAGTCAACTCCCTCATAAAGGCTAGACCGCCACCGGTCTTCGACCTCTCATGGCTTTTGTGAGCCTTCTTACTCTGCATAGACATTTAAAAATAAAGATCAGGTCATGCTTGTTTGCATTAGAGAGACAAGTTAGGGCTCCGGAGACACGGACTAATTCACTAATTGCAATTTAACACCTCTAATCTCTGGAGTATAGATGAATGATCTCTAAAAGCACTTAATGAGACCCATCTACAATGGGAACTTAGTTTTACGACCAGTTGACATTAGATTCAACCGTGACCAAACCACCCATGAAGAAACTACTCGCAATCCTTTGCATTTGTAACATTACTGACTTTTAAATTTTAACGTTTAAAATTTCAAGAAACCTGTACAAACCCTAGCTGCCTACGTTAAATCGTTAACGTTTTTGCGGCACTGCTCAGCTGTCTGTGACATGGTGCTGTTAGCACTCAGGGCCATTACAACCTCCTTCCACATCAAATGCTAAATTTCCGTGGCACCCTAGACTTCCCATTCCCCAGAAGCCGCCGACGCCTCACCTCCACGTCATTGAGGAGTGTGGATAGGTCTTCGTCACAAAATGTACTGCACCTCTTCTCAGTAATCTTTTACTCTTCCATTTCTTTTCTGAGAGTAATTTCAAAAACAATTCAAATGCCTTTTCAAGAACAGTTCCTTTCTTTTTGTACTCATTTTTAAAGACAGGTCATTTAAGTTTCTTCCGCTTTGTATAAACTTTTCATTTAACTTTGGCTTTTCATAAAAAAAGAATTAAAACTTTCATTTACAATTAAACACCGTGAAATTTGCCTTTCAATGAGTCAAGTGTGCTTATCTCTTTAATCAAAGCAAGGTGAATCTGTGGGCGTAACTTCCCTTCATGAGATATCTTCTGGACGTGTCTTCCATTCTCACAGACATTTCCCATGTGTATCAACCCACACAGTTTAGAGACAAGGCTGATGTCGCAATTTTTTTCAAACCTTCTAAATCACGCAATTCTACGCCTGAGACCTGCAGTGAGTAGATTCGTACATTATTTTCGCAGCAGCTGCTGCAAAGGTTGCCACGCCAATGTAAGCAATTTCCGGCCCATTCATTTTAAATGTTACAGAGTTCGCATTACATTGGTTTCAATCATTATGCAGTGGATGTGTCACTACCTCATCAAGGTGGTCTCATACCCAAAGCTGAAAATTGAAGCCATGCTGATTTGGCTGCAAATTACACTGGATATTTTGTGTAGTTGGAGAACTGAACCTGTGGAAACAGTTTTAACCCTACCTGCCCGGCAAAAATCGGGCCGGTGAGCAGTTGAAATGCCCTGGGGCGATTTCTCACCTGTTTCGCGACGATCCTGATTTTAACCTGCTCTTCCTGAAGTTGGCAGCGTTCTTCTTTAAATATGCAGGTTGGGGTCTAATGACGGCATCCACCAAAAGAGGCCACTTTAGGTAAGTTATTTTTACTTTCCTTATGGGGCTAGGAGGAACAGGAATGCTCCTCTGGGTCCA
Source organism: Heptranchias perlo (assembly GCF_035084215.1). Classification (NCBI taxonomy): domain Eukaryota; kingdom Metazoa; phylum Chordata; class Chondrichthyes; order Hexanchiformes; family Hexanchidae; genus Heptranchias; species Heptranchias perlo. The sequence goes on from NC_090327.1 coordinate 110,778,747, forward strand.
ACAAGGAAAGTTTAGGTCTCCCCTGCTCCAAGTTTCCGTCACCCACAACCACCACCCCCACCCAACCTCGGCCTCCCACGGTCTCCCAAAACCCCCTCCCCATGAGTTACCTTCTTGCTGGAAAGCATTCCTTTAGTGCTGGCCAGCAGCCTCCTGCCATCCACTCCCCTCACCCTCCCTTGGATGGCCAGCTGCCACTTTCCACCCGTTCTGGGTGAGCAGCTGACCGGCAGCATGCACGTGAGGCCCAGGAGTTTAAATTGCCCGGTCTCACGCAGCCTACATCGGGTGCATTTGGCGCACGCCCCAGCCCAAGCCTGCCCGAATCCTACACCCAGTTAAAATTCCTCCTTACTTTGCAGCAACACAATCTATGCAGTATATCCACCCCATAAGAATAAACAGCTGAAATCTTGCATACTTTGGTTACCATAGCAAATATCTAGTGCAATAGCCTTATTCTTGTCAAATGCCATATTGATTTTATACTGCACTCATGGTTGTTCACACAATAAAATCTGTCCTTAAATTGAACGATGATTGAAGAGAGTGCTGAAAAGTAGCCAGCTTGAAGAATAGGAGTGTGACAGTTTAATATACTTTCAGAAATGTCTTCCATTAATATAACTTTTCCTTTTGTATTAGAAGTGAGAAATTAAATGAGGACTCATTTTCATTCAGGGGTGCAGTATTAGCAGCCAAGCAGGAAAATTTTACTTTCTGGGCATTGACCTGAATCTTGGAGTGGCTTCAGTAGAATTGGTAATCCTGATATTTGTTTGTTCCTTGTTATACATTCTTAAACAATCCAATTACCTACCAGTGGGCCGAAATGTCAATTTTGGTGGAACGTAAAATGGGCGGGAGCGGATCAGCCACCTGTTGTACGCCCCGTCAATGGAAAGGAAAATCAGTTGGGTGTATAGTCGATCTGATACTGCCCGTTTTACAACCCCCTCATTGAGGTCAAAAATTCCAACTAGTGTTGAATGCAACAAAAGAAAATAAGATGGTATCAAGCTAACAAATATTTACTGATACTGAAAGGCACAGGGCCTCACAAATATAATGGGGTAGAAATTGATATCCGGGTCCAAAACAAGCACCAAGAAGTGGAATTTTTCAGCGTGACATCCTGTGCTGAAATGGCGACACCGTATTAGTCTCGTTAGGAGACCCTGGCGAACGCAGGCATCATTAAAATATGTTAATGCCTGAATCAGAATCAGAACCCATTTGTGAAATTGGTGTCCGTGTGAACCTGAAACGTCACTTCTTAAACCTGCCCAGCAAGTCATGGAGGGAACAGTCGGGAAGCAGCCTTCAAAGGCCCTATTTAAAGGGATCCTCACCTCCATTAAGATTAGTCACTTTTCGGCTGAGTTGGTGGCTGTTTCGGCTAGTGTCTGGCAGGACTATACTTTTGGAGAGTGATTTTTCGGAGGTCTTAAACTCCTTCCTGAGATTTGCTTTATTCAGAATTGGTGAATATGGGGATGCTTATCCAAATCAGGAAGAAGAGCAGCAGCAAGGAAAGCAGCAAAGACCTGCACAGGCTGCAAGACGAGGGTAAAGGAGGGAAGAGGCCTTACAGCTTGCAGGTCTTCAGAAATAGAACACCATACCTGCACCTCACAGAGTAGCAGCGTATAAGACGGATGCGTTTCAACAGCTAGACAGTCACTTACCTTGACACCTGTAGGAGCAAAATTGGAGCCCAACACTAGGACATGCAGTGCCTATAGAAGTGAAGCCATCGTGGCTGTAAACCTTTATACCTCGGGCTCCTTCCAAATTGCTTGTTTGTTGTGCACATGTCAATCCAGCAGGTCATTGATGTGCTGTTGGGGAGGGGTATATAGTTAATTACCATCCTCATGGAGGCTGACAAGAAAGAGCGCTGGGATTTGCCCACATTGCTGCATTCCCACAGGTGCAGGGCACTGCACTCACCATTACAAACCAGCACAGTTTCACAACAGGCAAGGCTTCCATTCGCTCAACGCTCACCTTGTTTGTGATCACAGGCAACGAGTCATGCAGGTTTGTGTCCAGTTTCCTGGCAGTAGTCATACTGTGTCAGTTCTCAATACCAGCTCTGTTCTATCCAGACCATCGGATGGCAGGCTGGCTGCTAGGGGACAAGGGCCATCCTCTCACCAACTGGCTCATGACTCTCTCAGGAACCCAGCCATGGATGCAGTGCACCAATAAAATGGGAGCCGTGCAGCAACAAGGGTTCTAATTGAGCAAACCATTGGCATCCTAAAACAATGGTTTCGCTGTTTGGACAGCTTAGGAAGGGTCCTTCAGTACAGCCTAGAAGGAGTTTCAAGATTCATAATCGTTTACTGCGTGCTGCATAATCTTGCAATACAAAGGGGAGGTGCCTTGGAGCTTCCTGAGGAGGAAGAAGTGAAGGAGGAAGATGAAGAAGGGAACAAGGAACCAAAGGATGGAGAGGAAGACCATGGCCCAACGGTAATGCGAACTGGCAAAATATTGAGGAGAGATTCTCCTGAACCATCCCTCCCACCCCCAGAGCACAAACAGCTCCTCCTTCCATCTGACCCAGTCCTAACACCTGCCAGATCAATGCCCTCAAATAGTACAACTCCATGGATGTTCCTGTTGCCTCCCTGTTTATAAAGTCCAACAGTAATACCAAAACAAAACATTTTACTTCACTGCTCCAAAATAAATTTGACAAACGGTTACTTGAATCATGCCTATCTACAAATCACTCTGTGCAAACCCCTAGTGCCTATCTTCTGTGCTTGTTTACCTATTCTAGTGCTCCTATAAGGTGATTCTCCAGTGGCTACAGCTTGGGAGGTGGAAGGCTGCTGAACATCCATAGAGAGCACTTGAGATGGCTGTGGTGGGTGACCTCGAGGAGCTCTGCCTGTTGAGGTCCCAGTGGCAGATTGCCGGGAATCAGCTTCGGCCAGGGCAGTTTGGCCCAACTGTCACCAACAGGAGCGCTGGTTGAGTGGCTGGCGGAGAGCAGGCGTGCTGTCTTCCTGAGAGAGGACAGCAGGTGCCTCTCCCATGGAGCCAATGCAGGTGTGCTGGGCAGCTCTCGAAGCCCCTATACATGCTCTCCTTCAGGCTTTGTGAGCCACAGGCAATGCTGGACGCCAGAGCTAAGATGGCAACAGTCTGAGCTTCCATCGAAGTTGTCAGAGCAGTCATCAGAGGCTCCAACGCTGTGGCTCCTCTAACCGTGTTCATAGAGCTGACCACTCACACCATGTTTGACTGAATGATTTCAATGCCATGTGCGAAGACAGCACGCAAGTTGGAGATGGACTCCTCCGTGCTCTCTGACATTGTGCACAAGCTCGCTGGCAGACAGCCCAGTGCATTTAGAAGGTCCCTGTGGATTACCATCAGTCTTCTTATGTATTGTGGGCCTTCTATGTCTTTATCTGTACCCTGTGCCCCAAGGCTAGGTTGTGAGCTCTGGTGAGCTGCTTCTTGGTCCGACCTATCCCCCACCCTTGCTTCTGCGTACTTGTGCTTGATTCATCTCCATGTGCAGACCCCTCTAGACTAGCCTCAATCTAACGGTAAGGGAACAATTGAATTCGATATTAGGTTTGAGAGGGAGAAGGGTGAGTCACAAACCAAGGTTTGAAATTTAGGTAAGGCTGTGTTTGAAGGGATGAGACAGAAAATGACCACCGTAAACTGAGCAGAACTATTAACGGGTGAAACTACAGATGAACAGTGGGAGGTTTTCAAAGAAGTATTTGGTACAATACAAGATTTGTACATACTCCAAAAGGACAAGAGCTCAACTTGTGCAATTAAAAAACCTTGGTCAACACTCACTCATAGAATCATAGAATCATAGAAAGGTTACAGCACGGAAGGGGGCCATTTGGCCCAACGAGTCCGTGCCAGCTCTATGCAAGAGCAATCTAGCTAGACCCACTCCCCTGCCCTATCCCCTTAGCCCTGCAATTTTTTTCCATTCAACTACTTATCCAGTTCCCTTTGGAAATCCACAAATGAATCTGTCTCCACCACCCCCTCGGGCAGTGCATTCCAGATCCTAACTGCTCGCTGTGTAAAAAACTTTTTGCTCATGTCACCTTTGGTTCTTTTGCCATTCACCTTAAATTTATATTCTCTGGTTCTTGACCCTTCCGCCATTGGGAACACTTTCTCTCCACCTATTCTGTCTAGACCCTTCATGATTTTAAATATCTCTGTCACATCTCCTCTCACCCTCTCTGTTCCAAGGAGAACAATCCCAGCTTCTCCAGCTTATCCACATAACTTAAGTCCCTCATCCCTGGAATCATTCTAATAAATCTCTTCTGCACTCTCTCTAAGACCTTCATATCGTTCCTAAAGTACGGTGCCCAGAACTGGACACAATACTCCAGTTGTGGCCGAACCAGTGTTTTATAAAGGTTCATCAAGACTTCCATACTTTTGTACTCTATGCCTCTATTTATAAAGCCCAGGATCCCATATTCTGTTTTAATCACTTTCTCAACCTGCCCTGCCACTTTCAATGATTTGTGCACAAAAACCCCCAGATCTCTCTGTTCCTGTACCCCTTTTAGAATTGTGCTCTCTAGTTTATATTACCTCCCCTCGTTCTTCCTACCAAAATGTATCACTTTGCATTTTTCTGCGTTAAATTTCATTTGCCACATGTCCACCCATTCCACCAGACTGTTTATATCCTCTTGAAGTCTATTACTATCCTCCTCACTGTTTACTACTCTTCCAAGTTTTGTGTCATCTGCAAATTTGGAAATAGTGCCCTGTACACCCAAGTCCAAGTCATTAATATATATCAAGAAAAGCTGTGGTCCAATACCGATCCCTGGGGAACATCACTGTACACCTCCCTCCAATCCAAAAAACAACCATTCACCACTACTCTCTGCTTCCAATTACTTAGCCAATTTTGTATCCATGCTGCTACTGCCCCTTTTATTCCATGGTTTCAATCTTGATGACAAACCTATTATGCGGCACTTTATCAAACGCCTTTTGAAAGTCCGTATACACCGTATTGCCCTCGTCGACCCTCTCTGTTGCCTCATCAAAAAACTCTATCAAGTTAGTTAAACACGATTTGCCTTTAACGAATTCATGCTGGCTTTCCCTAATTTTCCACACTTGTCCAAGTGACTTGTTATTTCTGTCCCGGATTATCGTTTCTAAAAGGTTCCCCACAACTGAGGTTAAACTGACTGGCCTGTAGTTGCCAGGTTTATCCTTACACCCTTTTATGAACAAGGCTGTAAAATTCACAATTCTCCTGTCCTCTGGCACCAACCCCGTACCTAAGGATGTTTGGAAGATTATGGCCAGTACCTCTGCAATTTCCCCCCTTACTTCCCTCAGCAACCTAGGATGCATCCCATCCGGACCGGGTGACTTATCTACTTTAAGTACAGCTAACCTTTTTAGTGCCTCCTCTTTATCAATTATTAACCTATCCAGTATCTCAACTACATCTTCCTTTACTGAGACTCTGGCAGCATCTTCTTCCTTGGTAAAGGCAGATGCAAAGTATTCATTTAATACCTCAGCCATCCCCTCTGCCTCCATAAGTAGATCTCCTTTATGGTCCCTAATCGGCCCCACCCCTCCTCTTACTACCCCTTTACTGTTTACATGCCTGTAGAAGACTTTTGGAATCCCTTTAATGTTGGCCACCTGTCTATTGTCATACTCTCTCTTTGCCCCTCTTATTTCCTTTTTCACTTCCCCACTCCATGGTCGACTGCATGGCCTTGAGTTAAATTAAAAGGCAGGACCTCGAGGGTAATAATCTCATTAGCCAAGCCACATGCAAATTGGCATAGGGACAAACAGATTAGAAAAGTTAACACGTGGCTGAAGGATTGGTGTGGGAAAGAGGGGTTTCATTTCATGGGACCCTGGCACCAGTACTGGAACAGGAAGGAGATCTACCGCTGGGACGGGCTTCATCTGAACCATCTGGGACCAAGGTCTGAGCTGAAAGGATAAATAGGGCTGTAGAAAGTACTTTATACCAATAAAGGGGAGAGATGGCTCAGGCAGAAACAAAAATTAAAATAGCTGAAAGATTAAAAAAAGGGATGTGAACAAATTCCACATCATCAATAGTGAAAAGTGATATAAATATTTCAGGTTCAGAAACAAATATAGGAAATAACAACAAAATAACTGATCAAAATACAACAGAAGTGATAAAAAACAAGGAGTGTGATAAGTTAAACTGTGTGCTATAAACAACATCAGGGCACAAGGGCAGGATAGGGTCTATTGCCCAATTAAAAGTTTTATACACTAATACATTTAGCATAAGAAATAAAACATGTGAATTAGAAGCACAAATTCAGTTTAAAGGGTATGACATAGTGTTCATCACTGAGACCTGGCTACAAGCTGGATAAGACTGGGAGATAAATATTGCAGGTTATAAGGTCTTTAGAAAGGACAGGGAAATTGGAAAAAGAAGAGTAGCAATATTGACCAGGGACACCATTACAGCATTAGAAAGAAGGGATATCAGTAAGGGTGAGCAGACAGTAGAAATGCTATTGGGAGAATTGAGGAATAGAAAAGGATGCAAGACTTTGGTGGGAATTGTTTATAGAACTCCAGATAGCAGTGATAAAGTAGTGGGATGCATAAACACAGAGATCAGAGAAGCTTGCTGCAAAGACAGTAGTTATAATGGGAGACTTTAATTTTCACATAGTGTGGGAGAAGCAGAACAGCTCGAGTCCCAAAGGCAGTGAACTTCTTGAGTGCATTTGGGGCAGTTTTCTGGATCAATATGTTCTTGAACTAACAAGAGAGTAGGCCATCTTAGATTTAGTAATGAGCCTCCATTAATCAATAAATCGAACGATAAGGGAACACCCAGCTAAATGACCATAATATGCTAGAATTCAATATTAGGCTTGAGAGGGAGATGGGTGAGTCACAAACCAAGGTTTTAAATTTAGGTAAGGCTGACTTTGGAGGGATGAGGCAGGAATTGACCACAACAGATTGGGCAGAACTATTAAAGGGGAAAACTACGGATGAACAGTGGGACGTATTCAAAAAAGTATTTGGTAGAATACAAGACCTGTAAATACCCCTAAAGGGCAAGTTCAAGTGCTCTACATGTGTAATTAAACAACCTTGGTCAACAAGAAAAGTGAGAGACAGTATAAAACTAAAAGAAATGGCTTATACGAAGGCAAAGAACAGTAAGAAAGATAGATCAGAATATTTTCTAAATGACGAGGAACTAGAAACTGTGGATGAGCAGAGAAATTTAGAGGCTCGATTTTGAAATGGTGGCAGGTTGGCAGTGGGGGGGTGAAGTTGAACGTGGCAAACCCAAATAGACAAAACTTATCATTTCTGACGTGATCGAATTGTAATTGATGGTGATTAACGTGCTCTCCGGGTTTCGCACCCGGCAGCCAGCCTGATTGACAGGCTGGTTGCTGTCAGGAGCTGCAACGCTGAGGGGGGTGGGAGAGAAAGAGAGAGAGCAAGACGTCATCTGGCGCTGGAATGGAGGATTTGGGGGTGGGGGGGGAGAGTAAAAGATCGGTGGGGAGAGAGGAAGATCGGTGGTATCGGGGGGGGGTGAAGAGGGGAAATTGGGGGGATATCGGGGGGGTGAAAAGGGGGAGATGAGGGTGAGATCGGGGGTGAAGAGGGAGAGATCGGGAGGACATCGGGGGGGGTGAAGAGGGGGAGATCTGAAAGGGAGACATCGGACATCAGAGCAGGGTGGAAAGGTAGGTTGATTTTGTGTTTTAACTTTGTGCAATGATTTGTCATTTAATTTATTTCAGTTTTTTTTGCCTTATCCGGCCCTCTGGCTTCACCAGGCATGAATCAAAAGCCGTGGGAAAGCCGCCCAGGTAAGTTAAAAATCATTCTAACTACCTAATATGTCACAAGTGCCTTAATTATCTCAATGAGGTACATTTGGCTCTTTAACTATAATCCCGCCGGCTTTAATTGGCGGCAGGACTTCCGGATTCGGGACGCCCGTGTGCACACAGGTGCGTATGTGGGGAACTTGGAAGTCGGCGAGTTGGAGCCAGCTTCCGAACCCAAGCTGGATTTCCCTGATTTTAGGAGCCGCCCAGCCCCCATCGCACCTGCAATTTCCCAGGATCCAAGTACAGAAATCACTAAAAGCTAGTGGACAGATACAAAAAATTTTTTAAAAGCTAATGGAATGTTAGCCTTTATCTCAAGGGGTGGAAGTTATTTTACAGCTGTACGTAGCTGTGGTTAGACTCTATTTAGAGTACTGTGTTCAGTTCTGGGCACCGTATCTCAGGAAAGATATATTGTCCTTGGAAGGCATGCAGCGCAGATTCGCCAGAATGATACCAGGGCTAAAAGGGTATTGAGATAGAGGATCAGCCATGATCATATTGAATGGCAGAGCAGGCTCGAAGGGCCGAATGGCCTACTCCTGCTCCTATTTTCTATGTTTCTACGTTAAATTATGAGGACAGGTTGCATAGACTGAGCATGTATCCCCTTCAATATAAAAGATTAAGGGATGATCTAATTAAGGTGTTTAAGATGATCAAAGCAGTTGATAGGGTAGATAGAGAGAAACTATTTCCTTTGGTAGGAGAGTCCAAAACAGGGGGTCATTGCCATAATTAGAGCTAGACCGTTCAGGGGTTGATGTCAGAAAGCACTTCTTCACAAAAAGAGTAGTGGAAATCGGGAACTCTCTCCCCCAAAAAGCAGTTGAGCCTAGATCAATTGAAAATTTCAAATCTGAGATTGATAGATTTTTGTTAGGCAAAGGTGCTAAGGGTTACACCACCAAGGTAGGTAGATGGAGTTAAGATACAGCTCAGCCATGATCTAATTGAATGGCGGAACAGGCTCAAGGGGCTAAATGGTCTACTCCTGTTCCTATGTTCCCATTGTACCGTGTGCTAAGGCAACACACAAGTAGGAGCTGGACTCCTCTATGCTCTCCTACATTGTGAGCAAGTTTGCTGGCAGGCAGGCCAGTGCACTTAGACGGTGCGTGTGGATTACCATCAGTCTTCTTATGTGCGGTGGGCCCTCGATACCATTATCTGTACCCTCTGCAGCAGGGCTAGGATGCGAGCTCTCCCTCTGGCAAGCTGCTTCCTGGGCCATCCTAACCCCCTTCTGCTGCTGCTCCTCAGATACTTTATTATTATTGGTCAATTTTATCGCCTGATTAGTGGGTGGTATAGGTTGTTGTGGTGCATTCTGGGTATTGTAGTTCCACAGGATCGAGGCAAATGGTACAACACCCATGATGCAACTCTCTTACCGACTCTGACCACAGTCGCTGGAAATTCCAATCACTTAAGTCCCAGGCTGCAAAGAAAAGGGCTGGCCTCTATGAGTCAAACTTCTTGCAGGCACTTTTAACATTAAGTTATTAATATTATGGCAACATTTAATGATTTTAGCACCATATATTTAATTTTCTTTATGTGTTTCTTATGTTAAGAATGTTATTCAATCAGTTACTTATTCAGCTGGCTCAGAAACTCATGATGTGAACTGGAACCGATTTGAATAAAATAAATTCAGTTTTGCAATTGGTTAAAATTGCAGGTTTTGAACAGTTTTTTTTTCTGTGTGATCTGTCCTGACTTGTATTTCAGAAAATCAGCATGGTTACCTTCTATATTTCATCAAAACTACACTCATACACACAGGAGCTAAGACCAAACGTACACTTCAGATGAAAGGGGGTTAGAGAGCGAGGATTTGGACCAGGGTGTGCAGACATAATTCAGTCTAAAATCTATGGCTCCAATATTAACGTGGAGGCAGGAACGGAGCAGTGGAGCCGATAGCAGGCGACAAACACGTAAGATCGTGGGATGCGTGGGAATGTCCGATTTCAACGGGAATGCCTCATTATCATTTTACTTCCGGGTTTCACGACTCCGCTCCCTGTGAGCAGGTGTGGTGAGGACCCTTGACTATTTAAAGGCCCAGTTCACAGATGCAATGGAGGAGGAGGTTTGGAGTTTGCTACATTGGTTTTGAAGGAGTACATGAACAGTTATGGAGGGAAGAAGGGCAAAAGCTGCACCCAGAATTAAAGAGGCGTCCCTGGATGTCCTGCTGCGTGCAGTAAGGGCCAGAAAGGAGGTCCTCTTTCCCTGCAATGGGAAGAAGAAACCTGCAGTCACCACAAGGAAGGTGTGGCTGGAGGTAGCTCAAGAAGTATGTAGCATGAATTTCATAATGAGGACAAGGATCCAGTGTAGGAAGCGTTTTAATGACCTAACCAGGTAAGGAAAGGTGAGCAAAGTTACAGATTCACCTACATCCTGTAGTGCAACCCCCTCTCACTCTGTCTTGTCAAGCGTATTCCGTTTGTATCACTCCTCACTTCAACTTCACTTTCAGCAGCACCCATCGTTCCATTTCAATGCACTTCCTCACTTTCCCCTTCCTCCATCCACCATTGCCACTCACCCCAATCCACATGTAATCTGATAACACCTCAGTCAGCTCACCCGATTCTCAGCAACGTCCTCAAGTGGCACTGTCAACACATCCCTCAGATGCATGTCGGTGCCTCTCGTGATGCATCTGCCTGATTGTCACCCTCACCAAATGCACTGCATTCATCGGATGCACACATGCCTTACAGCCACTCATAAGTCTGTGCCCCCTTGCAGGAGAAGAGAGCACAGAATACCAGGGAGAGGGTGGGGACCAGAGGTCGTTGGTCAGGAGCCCCATAGAAGTCAGAGCAGCCTGCCACTAACTCTGCCAAAAAAAAAGTCACAGGGATTGCACCACATAGGAGTGATAGAGAAAGAAAAAGAAAAGCTTTATAGTTCACCAAGGGTATGCACATGGGTGTTTTTGAATATTTCTTAATATAGTAATTTTCTTAAGTCACATTAAACTTATTACTTTGCAGCACTTTCCCATGTTCCCCATTCTTGAATGGCGAATGCCAATTCTCCTTTTCATTTGTTTGGTGCTGAATGTGAAGACATGAATTGACTGAGACCAATTGGTGCATGTACAACAAGTGGATGGATGGTTACAGGACTGCTTGTGTAAGTGAGTGGGTGGTGATGGGGGGGCTGCTGGCAAGGGATGTTATAGTTACTTTCGTCCAGTGTGGGTGACTAACTGAACCTTTGAAATTTCAGGGCACCCCTGGCATCTTGAGCTGTACTCTTCATCTGATGAGGAGTCCAATGGTGAGGAGAAGGAAGAAGGGGTGCACAAGGCTAGACTAGCCACTCATATTGCTCCTCAAGATACCGATGGCTTTCTCGATGACACATCTGGTTGTCATATGGCTCCTGGTGTTCATCAGTGAGGTTCCTCAGAGGTCATCATGCTGGTTCGAAGGGGGTATCCTTTGTCACCTAGCAGCCAACCATAAAGGCTGGTTCCAGGTTTGAACAGGTTGAGGATTTTGGACTATTGCAGTAAGAAAGCATCATGGCAGCTCCCAGGGAATCTGGCGCAAACCTGCATGATCCTCTCTTGTGATTTCACACCAGCTGAACATTGATGGAATGAATTCCCTTGCAGTTACGAATGTTGCTAGTTGATCTGGTGGTGCTTGGATTGCCACGTTTGTGCAGTCAATGGCACCCTGTACCTGTGGGAAGCCAGCCAGAGACATGAATCTGGCTATTGTCATCACAGTGGAAGTTTACATACCTTCCAGCCCTGGCAAACAATCCATCTGTCATCTGCCGTAGGGCATTTATGTGCAGCAGACTGCGATACCCTCACTCTGTCTCTGGTAGCGTCAAGGAACCAGAGGCAAAGAAATTTAGGGCAGTGGCGATTTTCACAGCCACTGGTAATGTGCGGCCACCAGGTCCAGCAGGGAGCAGGTCTTCTTCTAGGAGGCTGCAGATGTCTGCGACTACCTGATGTGACAATCTCAGCCTTCGGAAGCATTGGTCCTCCAACAAGTCAAAGAAGCTGAGCCTCTGTAGATCCTGTTACCTTTTCCATCGTGGTGGGGGCGAGGGTGGGGGTGGGTCGGTATTAATATCGTGGCCATACAGTCTGTCCTTATTTTTACATTTCCAGTATAAATTTCTATACCATGGGATTGTGGGGAAAATCCATCCCTTGGAGTAGAGATTGGTTATGTGTTTTTGGGTGCATAACTAATGGTGCTAGCATGCTCCTGAACCAGGAGGCCCGAGGCTCACCCAAAATTGGGCTTCAGGCCTCATTTAAATAGTAATATAATATAATATAACATAATGCTATATAATAGGCTTGTCAGCAAAGTTGAAGCCCATAGAATAAAAGGGGCAGTGGCAGTATGGATATGAAATTGGCTAAGTGACAGGAAACAGAGAGTAGTGGTGAACGGTTGTTTTTTGGACTGGAGGAAGGTATACAGTGGTGTTCCCCAGAGGGCGGTATTGGACCACTGCTTTTTTTGATATATATTAATGACTTAGACTTGGGTGTACAGGGCACAATTTTAAAATCGCAGATGAAACAAAACTTGGAAGTGTAGTGAACAGTGAGGAGGATAGTAATAGACTTCAAGAGGACACAGGTAGACTGGTGGAATGACCAGACACATGGCAGATGAAATTTAACGCAGAGAAGTGTGAAGTGATACATTTTGGCAGGAAGAATGAGGAGAGGCAATATAAACTAGATGGTACATGTCTAAAGGGGGTGCAGGAACAGAGAGACCAGGGGGTATATGTGGCCAAATCTTTGAAGGTGGCAGGACAGGTTGAGAAAGCAGTTAAAATAGCAAATGGGGTCCTAGGCTTTATAACTAGAAGCATAGAATATAAAAGCAAGGAAGTTATGTTGAACCTTTATAAAACATTGGTTCGGCCACATCTGGAGTATTGTGTCCAATTCTGGGCACCGCACTTTAGGAAGGATGTGAAGGCCTTAGAGAGGGTGCAGTAAAGATTAGAGAATGGTTCCAGAGATGAGGGAATTCAGTTCAATTGCTAAATTTAAATCTGAGATAGATGGCTTTTTGGCAATCAAAGATATTAAGGGATATGGGCCAAAGGCAGGTATATGGAGTTAGATCACAGATCAGCCATGATCTTATCAAATGGCGGAGCAGGCTCGAGGGGCTGAATGGCCTACTCCTGTTCCTATGTTCCTATACGTGGATAGACTGGAGAAGCTGGGGTTGTTCTCCTTAGAGCAGAGAAAGTTAAGATGAAATTTGATAGAAGTGTTCAAAATCATGAAGGGTTTAGTTAAAGTAAATAAAGAGAAACTGTTCCCATTGGCGGAGGGGTTGAGAACCAAAGGAGACAGATTTAAGGTGATTGGCAAAAGAACCAAAGGCGACATGAGGAAAAATGTTTTTACACAGCAAGAGGTTATGATTTGGAATGTGCTGCCAATCATGGCACACTACTTTGTATATTAACTAGTTAACTTCCCATGGTAATGCATATGGGGAATCATAGATAAATACTTGAAGCGAAAAAAGTTTGCAGGGCTATAGGGAAAGAGCGGGGGACTAGGACTAACCAGATTGCTCTTACAAAGAGCCAGCATGGGCTCAATGGGCCGAATGGTCTCTTTCAGTGCTGTAACCATTCTATGATTCTATGAAAATAATATAAGATAATATATCAAGAGGATGAATTTCGAGCTCAGTGCTGGCCAATTTAGCAGAGGGATCCCAACACAGGCATTATTCCTTCTCATTTACATATGTAAGGAGCCTAACGCCTGATTTAGGCGGCTGCCAGCGATGCGTGAAAGATCGGCAAGCCCAATATGGGTTCAGACATCTTTCAGGGGTTCTTGGGGTGCAGGGCACTGCTCCCAGAAATTGGTACTTTTTTGCGTCTGCTTTCCACCTGAAAAATAGGCACAAGAAGAAATTTCTCCTCCGACTTCTCTAACTGCTGTGAGTCAGAATGATAAATCTTTAACAAACTAAATCATGACTGGAAATTTATAGAGCAATGGGTTCTCCTACATTACACAAGTGACTACACTTCAAAAGTATTTTATTGGCTGTAAAGCACTTTAGGTTCTTTCTTCTTTCTCTTTCACCATTGCATGCCCTGCTTTGAGTTTTCATTGTACATCTGTGAAACACATTTTCAGGGGACAGATGAGTCCACTGAAAATGTGTTTCACAAATGTACAATGAAAAGTTGCTCCCTCCTTGTCCTCAATTCCTCCCATTTGAAGACTGATTGGCATCTGAAAATCAGCCCCCCTGATTTTCAGATGCCAATCAGTGGTCCTATGGGAGGAATTGAGGACAGGGAGGGAGCAACCCAAAATCCACAAGCACGTCCCCAAAGCCACCATGAAGCAGATCTGGACAGATGTAGCTGAAAGGGCTAGGGCCACCCGCATCATCCCCAGGACCTGGTTGCAAACCAGAAAGAGGTTCAATGACCTCAAGGGTAAGTACAGCTCTTCACCTCTCCACCTTTCTCAACAACACCTGACAACATTCCTTTCACCCCCTCCCCTGCCACTCTCAACAATTCGCTTCATGCCATCACATCCTTCAATGTACGGTCATAAGGGCTCATGGCAACGCCTCTCTTTCTCATTCCACTACACCCCTCTCTTCCTTTTCTCTCTTCACATCACATATTAATTAACACCAGTCCTTTCTCAGTAGTAGAGTAAGTAAACTTTCATTTAAGTAAAGCATTATGGATTGATCACTTGGGTGAGAAATGAATGGAAGGCATTTATTATGTTTGCCATTAAATTGATCACCTTTTTCACTTTTGGCACTTTGGTCTGCAATGTGGCTTAACAGTAGCTTCTCAGTTTGCATTGTCAGTATGTCATTGATATAGAAGTTTTCTGAATGGTTTGCATGTGTTTTAATGCAGGATGAAGGGAGTGGTGAAGTATGCATCAAGGACTGTTCAACAGAGTGGCTCATTTTGAGAGGTCTCAGGGCAGGGGTATGATTAGTTCAGCGGAATCACTGAGCAATGAGCTGATCCCTCACATCTCACGCTGCAAGGTGTTGAGCTGGCCCTCCTTCTTCCGCTGATGCCTCTCCTTCTTTCTGATCTTCCTCCTCCGATAATGACTCCTGCTGCTGCTGCTACTGCTCTCCCTCCAAATGCAGGCCTCTTTGTAATTCAAGGTAATGCAGCATGCAGTACACCTCAAGCATGCGGGAGACTCTATGTGAGGCATATTGTATGGAGCCCCCCCTCCCTCCACCAGGCAGTCAAGGTACCTGAATCTCTGCTTCAGCATCCCTGTGGTGTGTTCTATAATGATCCTGGTGATCCCTTGGCTTTGGTTATATCTGTTTTGCTGGGGCATGATGAAGTTGCATGGTGGTGTTAGTAGCCACATTCTATAGGGGTATCCTCTGTCCCCAAGCAGCCATCCCATCACATTCGAATATTGGGGGGTTGGTAGACTGTCTCAGGATAAATGCATCATGGCAGTTCTCAGACTTGCATGATGGTGCTCCTGTGATCGACCACTAGCTATACATAGATGGAGTGGAATCCTTTCCTGCTCAAGAATGTTGCTGGCTGGTGTTCTGGTTCGCTGATGGCAACATGTGTGCAGTCAATGATAACCTGCACATGAGGGAAGCCAGGCACTTCTGGCAAATCCCTGAGTTCTCACCTGTCGATTGTTGAAGTCAATGGGGAAGGAAATGTAATACTCCACCTGGTAAAGAGGGTGTCAGTGACCCACTTAATACGGCTGTGTACTGCATACTGAGATATGCAGCTGATGTCCCCAGTAGCAGACTGAAAGGATCCAGTGGCAAAAAAATTAAGGGCTGTGGCGAGTTTGAGAGCCATTGGCAAAGCATGACCCCTCTGTCCAGTAGGCAGCAGGTCCTGTTCCAGGAGGCTATAGAGGTCTGCAACAGACTGCCTGGAGAAGTGCAGCCTCCTCCTGCACTGCTTCTCAGATAAGTCCAAAAAGGTTATTCTTGACTTGTAGGCCCTGTGTGTTGGGAATGGCCTCTTATGAGCAGCCCCCCTCATCTGCTGATTTCTGAGAGGCCCAGATGCTGGTGCTGTTTGCTGAGGCTTCTGCTGATGCTCCTCCTCCTCCTTCAACTCTTCCACCACCCAGAATAGAGAAGCAAGAATAGCTCCCATGAAAAGCAGCTAAAGCTTACTGAGGATGATAAGGGCAGAAAATTGTGGGAAAAAGCGAACTGCAAGCTGGAAAATCTCATTGCAAGCCAGACAGCAAAAGGTTTATCTGATCCAGAGAGTGCAGCTACCACTGAGAACCCTTTTTATACACCTTCAGAGGCTCCCTCACACCAATCCCACCAGGTTTTGCTGATAGGCCCAGGACTGAGTATGGATTCATCATTTTTTGGTTAAAATGGAATACGGGTCCAGATGCCGTCATCAGAGAGCGAATTTTATATTTTTATTAAGCCTCCACTTACCTGGGGTGAGTGCCTGTCCCAAATGGAATAAAATCACCAGTTAAAATGGAGACTGGCTTGGGAATAATGTGATGAGTACCAAATGTGATTTTAACCACCTCTCCTCCTCCCCTGCAACATTCCCAGCAGGTGAGAAGGGTTAAAATCAGGGTTCAAATCTTTAAATGTACTATTTATTATGTTTAATAAACATTTGAAATGATTTTACAAATATTACATATTTAATTGCTTACTCCATTTGGTTTTAATGTAATTCAATGAGTGACAATAAGTGGAGAATGTAAGGGGCTCACTTTGTAATGTCATGTCCCTTGATAGCAACAAGCCTATCAAAATTTAAACCAGGAAGTGGCACAACATTGCAGGAAAGAAAGAGAATACACTCGTGATCTCCATTTTATTCCTTGTCTTTTCTTTTTTAAGTACGCACCTTGTCATATAATGTATAGACGATTGATTGGAGGGTGGATGGTTGGATGCTAAACTGTGCTGTTGCTCTTGTCCTCATCTCAGCTTCCTGTTATTAATAATCACAATCCGAATTGCCATTAGATACAGTTACATAATGTGAAGCCTACTATAGAGGGTTAGGAAAAAAAAGTAGCGATCAGCCTCTCCGTACATAAAGTTACAGAACCATTATCTAATAGAATGGGCTCATTGCATTTCTCTGTGATTCCACCAAAGTGTGGACAACCAAATATCCTGACAGAATCCCTTCAGGGAAAATCAATTTTATAAAAACACCAGGATGGTTCAATAGTTATCAAGTGATGCATATGCGATTATAGAAGTAAATTGCCAACAACCTTTCCCACCATCAACCACTTCAATATTGGCTCGGAAAATCACGATGTGGAATCCATATGGGTGGAGCTAAGAAACACCAAGGGGCAGAAAATGTTGGTGGGGGTTGTCTATAGGCCCCCAAACAGTAGTGGAGATGTAGGGGAGGGCATTAAACAGGAAATTAGAGATGCATGCAAGAAGGGTACAACTATAATCATGGGTGACTTTAATCTACATATAGATTGGTCAAACCAAATTAGCAATAATACTGTGGGGGAGGAATTCCTGGAGTGTGTATGTGATGGTTTTCTAGACCAATATGTTGAGGACCCAACTAGAGAACAGGTGATCCTAGACTGGGTATTGTGCAATGAGAAAGGATTAATTAACAATCCTGTTGTGCGGGGTCCCTTAGGGAAGAGCGACCATAACATGATAGAATTCCTCATTAAGATGGAGAATGAAGTAGTTGAATCCGAAACTAGGGTCCTGAATCTAAATAAAGGAAATTACGAAAGTATGATGTGCGAGTTGGCTATGATAGATTGGGGAACTTTACTAAAAGGGATGACGGTGGATAGGCAATGGCTAATATTTAAAGAACGTGTGCAGGAATTACAACAAGTAATCATCCCTGTCTGGCGCAATA
The DNA here is from genome assembly GCF_035084215.1 of Heptranchias perlo. Classification (NCBI taxonomy): domain Eukaryota; kingdom Metazoa; phylum Chordata; class Chondrichthyes; order Hexanchiformes; family Hexanchidae; genus Heptranchias; species Heptranchias perlo. Next base: position 110,796,587 of record NC_090327.1, read on the forward strand.
ATAAAACAGGAAAGGTGGCTCAACCGTGGCTTACAAAAGAAATTAGGGATAGTATTAAATCCAAAGAGGAGACATATAAAATTGCCAGAAAAAGCGGCAAGCCTGAGGATTGGGAGCAGTTCAGAATTCAGCAAAGGAGAACAAAGAGATTGATTAAGAGGGGAAAAATAGAGTATGAGAGTAAACTAGCAGGGAACATAAAAAATGACTGTAAAAGCTTCTATAAATATATCAAGAGAAAAAGATTAGTGAAGACAAATGTAGGTCCCTTACAGTCAGAAATGGGGGAAATTATAATAGGAAACAAAGAAATGGCAGAACAATTAAACACATACTTTGGTTCTGTCTTTACAAAGGAGGATACAAATAACCTGCCAGAAATGTTAGGGAACCAAAGATCTAGTGAGAGGGAGGAACTGAAGGAAACCAATATTAGTAAAAAAATAGTGCTAGGGAAATTAATGGAGCTAAAGGCTGACAAATCCCCAGGGCCTGATAATCTACATCCCAGAGTACTGAAGGGAGTGGCCCTGGAAATAGTGGATGCATTGGTGATCATCTTCCAAAATTCTATAGACTCTGGAACAGTGCCTACAGATTGGAGGGTGGCAAATGTAACCCCACTATTTAAAAAAGGAGGGAGAGAAAAAATAGGGAATTATAGGCCAGTTAGCCTAACATCAGTAATGGGGAAAATGCTAGAGTCTATTATAAAAGATGTGATAACAGAACACTTGGAAGGCATTAACGGGATTGGACAAAGTCAGCATGGGTTTATGAAAGGGAAATCACGCTTAACAAATCTACTGGAGTTTTTTGAGGATGTAACCAGTAGAATAGATAGAGGAGAACCAGTGGATGTGGTGTATTTGGATTTTCAGAATGCTTTTGATAAGGTCCCACACAAGAGGTTAGTGTGCAAAATTAAAGCACATGGGATTGGGGGGAATATACTGGCATGGATTGAGAATTGGTTGACAGACAGGAAACAGAGAGTAGGAATAAACGTGTCTTTTTCCGGGTGGCAGGCAGTGACTCGTGGAGTACCGCAGGGATCAGTGCTTGGGCCCCAGCTATTCACAATATATATCAATGATTTAGATAAGGGAACTAAATGTAACATTTCCAAGTTTGCAGACGACACAAAGCTGGGGTGGAATGTGAGCTGTAAGGAGGATGCAAAGAAGCTCCAATGTGATTTAGACAAGTTGGGCGAGTGGGCAAGAACATGGCAGATGCAGTATAACATGGATAAATGTGAGGTTATTCACTTTGGTTGTAAAAACAGAAAGGCAGGTTATTATCTGAATGGTGATAGATTGGGAAAAGGGGAGGTGCAACGAGACCTGGGTGTCCTTGTACACCAGTCGCTGAAAGCGAGCATTCAGGTGCAGCAAGCAGTTAGGAAGGCGAATGGTATGTTGGCCTTCATTGCAAGAGGATTTGAGTACAGGAGCAGGGATGTCTTACTGCAGTTATACAGGGCCTTGGTGAGACTACATTTGGAGTATTGTGTGCAGTTTTGGTCTCCTTATCTGAGGAAGGATGTCCTTGCCATGGAGAGAGTGCAACGAAGGTTTACCAGACTGATTCCTGGGATGACGTATGAAGAGAGATTGGGTCGATTAGGCCTATATTCACTAGAGTTTAGAAGAATGAGAGGTGATCTCATCGAAACATATAAAATTCTAACTGGACTAGACAGACTAGATGCAGGGAGGATGTTCCCGATGGCTGGGGAGTCCAGAACCAGGGGTCACAGTCTCAGGATACGGGGTATGCCATTTAGAACTGAGATGAGGAGAAATTTCTTCACTCAGAGGGTGGTGAACCTGTGGAATTCTTTACTACAGAAGGCAGTGGAGGCCAAGTCATTAGATGTATTCAAAAAGGAGATAGATATATTTCTTAACGCTAAAGGGATCAAGGGATATGGAGAAAAAGCGGGAACAGGGTATTGAGTTAGGCGATCAGCCATGATCATTTTGAATGGCGGAGCAGGCCCCAAGGGCCGAATGGCCTACTCTTGCTTCTATTTTCTATGTTTCAGGTCCTTCAGAGTTAGTCAGACCTCTCCTTACTTAATCGTTGGTCTTCTCTCATTGTTCGTGAGAGGTATTGACCATTGGTAAATACTATCCATCAATTACTTTAATGAGCCCCCTCTCCCATTACTCCCAGGACACAAAACCATCAATTCAACCATATAATTTATTTCTTTCCATTCAACTAAGTTACAAAGGCACTATGCACGTGCTGTGCAATATTTCAAATATTTTATAATAGGCAGCAGAATCGGCAATCATTAGGGGTTGGAAACAATCAGCGGGAGTTGGGAACAATGTCAACTAGGAACAAACCTCATGGCAGCCAAGAAGCGGAAAACTTGCCACTTGCCTACTGTTGTCCTGGAAAAAGTTTCCAAACAACGTGCCACAAAGCAACTCATGGACAGAAAAGCCTTCAACCCAAGTCAAAGCATGTTAGTCGTGCTGTAATGTGACAGTGGCGACCAAATGTGGAGTTGCGACAAGGATCAGTGGCACTTGAGAAAGGACTGAGAAGTGGGGCAAGAACAAGTGGCATCTTACAATGGGCCACAGAGAGAAGACAAGGATAATACTGAAAGACTGCTAGGCACTAGCAAGGAGCTTGCAAGGCAGAGAGGAGGCAGCAAGCTCAGTGAGAATGAGCTAGAGCAATCTGCTAACAGAAAAAAAGAATTTATTTTGTGTCTGTTATATATGTTCTTTTTACAGAGCTTAGCATTTGGAGGGAGAAGCAATTACTTTCTACTTTTCTTAAGATAAATGAAAATCAAACTGGCAAACGAGCTGGAAGGCAAAGATCAGAAATTTGGCTCCAAGTTATCCAAGGGCTAGATTAAGGTGTGACATGTTTACACAGGCAAATCCCAGTATAAATGTAGACATAGGAAATTATAATAGGGAAATGTAGACATAAAAGATGTGACTAAAATGTGGCAACAGGAAGTCAAGTTGTGCAAACAGGAAGTGTGCGTAGATGTAAGATTTTGAATATATTGTAGATATATGATTTATTAAAGAGTTGGGCATTTAAATAAAATAGTATTGAACCCCTAACTGAAGTAATATGTATTTAAAAATGGTGTTGATAAACCCTTTTACACTTACATGATATAGTGATATCCTAATGGTGTAGTACTCCTACCCACCATAGCCGTGGAATGAAATATTTATCCTGCTGTCTATAATCACTTCTCAATGTTTAGAAATGTTCAGGTTTTGTCTGAAACATCAAGTTTCAGACAAAACCTGAACATCAAGTCTGTGTATCCATTTAAGAGGGCCTTTCAGTTGATTTTCAATTGGTTCTGCTCAGTGCTGTATTTGAAGTTATTAAAGCCTGGAAATTATTATTGGTGATAATAATGGACAAACGCTTAGCACATGTGTTTGTCCACTATTTTAAAGCATGGGTTAACCCATTTATTTTAAATAGATTAATGTCTTTGCTAAAATAGAGAGAGGAGTATCATACACATCTGCCAAGTGTTTGTCAGTATTGCCAACAGTAATTTGCAGACTTCTATATTTATGTCGAGTTTATTAATGCTTTAGTTCATTTATTGAAAACACAAAAATATTTTCCGCTTCACTTCAATCAAACACCATACAATTTCCTTGCAGCATAATTTACTGCACCACAGGAACGTGCAGCTTTCTTCTGTCTTTCAAAAACATTGGCCGAGAAAATTGACATCCACTCAAAACAGGTGCGAAGTGGATGGAGCAGCTGATTTGTGCCGAATTCAGGTTTGGGCCTCATTTGAATGCTGCCAGCAAGCTGCAGACGCCAAGCAGGCACACTCCAGGTGTTCACCAGTTGTGGGAGGTCAGGAAATCAGCCAGCACTCCGTTGAACTGGCCGGCAGGTTGGGATCGGGGTCGGGGAGGAGGGAAGTGATCCCGAGAGGGGCTTGAATGGGGGCCGGCAGCAGGCTGGAGTTTTTCTCGGGGACCGGGAGGAGCACTCTTGCTTCTTCTGGGCCCTCAATAAAAAAACATCAAAATTCCCTGGATCGTATTTTGAGCAGCCTCTAGACGCTCAATGCCTGGTACGACTAGGCAGAGCATTTGCGGCACATTTATACCTGAATTTTGCAATCGGGGTCCTTGATTGAGTTTTTTGATGAGGTAACAGAGTGGGTTGATGAGGGCAATGCGGTTGATGTTGTGTATATGGACTTTCAAAAGGCGTTTGATAAAGTGCTACATAATAGGCTAAGTGACAGAAAGGAGAGAGTAGTGGTGAACAGTTGTTTTTCAGACTGGAGGAAGGTATATAGTGGTGTTCCCCAGGGGTCGGTACTAGGACCACTGCTTTTTTTGATATATATTAATGACTTGGACTTGGGTGTACAGGGCACAATTTCAAAATTTGCTAATAACACAAAACTTGAAAGTGTAGAAAACAGTGAGGAGGATAATTATAGATTTCAAGAGGACATAGGTAGGCTGCTGGAATGGGCAGACACATAACAGATGAAATTTAACGCAGAGAAGTGTGAAGTAATACATTATGGCAGGAAAAATGAGGAGAGATAATATAAACTAAATGGTACAATTCTAAAGGGGTGCAAGAACAGAGAGACTTGGGGTACATGTGCACAAATCTTTGAAGGTGGCAGGACAGGTTGAGAAAGCAGTTGAAAGTGCATACGGGATCCTGGGCTTTATAAATAGAGGCATAGAGTACAAAAGCAAGGAAGTTATCTGGAACCTTTATAAAACACTGGTTCGGCCAAAGCTGGAGCATTGTGTCCAATTCTGAGCACAGCATTTTAGGAAAGATGTGAAGGCCTTAGAGAGGGTGCAGAAAAGATTTACTAGAATGGTTCCAGGGAGAGAGAATCTGAGGTTGTTCTCTTAGAGCAGAGAAGGTTAAGAGGAGATTTGATAGAAGTATTCAAAGGCGACATGAGGAAAAACTTTTTTATGCAATGAGTAGTTATGATCTGCAATGCACTGCCTGAAAGGGTGGTGGAAGCAGATTCAATCTTGGCTTTCATAAAGGAATTGGATAAATACTTGAAGGGAAAAAATTAGCAGGGCTATGGGGAAAGAGCTGGGGAATGACACTAACTGGATTGCTCTTACAAAGAGCCGGCACGGGCTCGATGGGCTGAATGGCCTCCTTCTGTGCTGTAACCATCCTATGATTCTAGGATTTTATGTTTCTACAACTGGCATAGGACCACGATATGCATATTTTAACAGCCTTGCGCCTGTTTCAGTCATTTACAGGCCTGCCTGAATATTGCATCAGATGAGCCTTGCGCATCAAAGGGACAGCTGAGGTGCCCTTCGATTTTCAACTGCTGACCGCCCAATTTTCAGGCACCAAACAGGCGGCTGTGAGTTGAATTTCTACACCATTGTTCAGTGCAGTTTGTGCAACATTTGCTCTTTAAACCATATTTTTATAAATTAATATTGCCTTCTTCATTAAGGGCTTTAGGATTTAAAACTGTGCTGTGCAAGTATTAGTGTGGGGAATTCTTCATCAGCTATTTTAACTATAAAGTCACAGGAATGCCAGTGGGATACAGCAGAAATCTGTATGGCCCTGAAATTCCGCAAAGTTTCTCCCAGTTTCCCGATGAAATGCGAGCAGGAGACTAGAGGAGCTGCCATTTTTGGCCGTTTGCGCTGTTTCTCCCAGGGATTCCACTGGTCTCCCAGTGAGATTACAGCAGAAGACTGGGAAAACTCACTGAATTTCAAGGCCTATCGCCCCGAAATTTACGGGGTGGTGGGGAGGGTATGGGGGAGCGCGGTAGCGCGGGGAAACCCGGCAAGGCTGGTGACGCGGAGGTCCTGCCGAATTTAACAGCAGGACCTCATTATAATTTTTTTCTTCCATTTCCCGCCTGGCAGCTGAGCAAATTGACAGGCTGGCCAGCTGCCGGGTCGGAAAACCAGTGGCACGAAGCCGCAGCTGGAGATCCTTGGGGACGATCTCCAGCAATCGGGAAGGGAGCAGTCTGCAGATCGGAGCTTGGGGGCGTGGGGGTCGGCCGTGATCACGGCAGGGGCTAGAGAGAGTCCACGATCGGCAGAAGGAAGGTCGAAGGCTTCCTTGAGGAGCTGGGGGCAGCACTCTTGTTCCTCCTGGCCCAAACAGAGTGCTGTAAAAAGCACTGGCCTTCTAGAGCCCGGGAAACTCAGCCAGCAGCAGTTAAATTTAAATCAGGCTCCCAAATGCACTTTGGGAGCCTGATTTAAACATGTTAATGAGGTGCCACACCCCTCCAAGACGGGACATTCACATGGCACGCAACCTATGCATTTTGTGTTTTTTAGGGTTTAACCACCCCTAACTTCCTCCTGCATGTTGTGGGGGGGGTTAATATCAAGGCCTTTGTGTCTCTAGTGTTAAAAAGTTCAACCCCCATCAAATAATATACAAAACAGGCCAACATTAATTAAATGCTAAATAATAGGGAACCCTTTTACAACTGGATCAGGATTATGCCCAGATTAGGATTTTTAAATAATGGGAGCAAAATTGAAGTGACTTAGTATATTGGAATTTTATGCCTGGATTAAGTCTGCATCTGCCGCATTTTGTTTCTGTTTGCACGGTATCTATGGATTGAGTAGCAATAAAGTAGGCAATATTTAAGCAGATGGTTTGGAGAATTTACAGCTTTCTGTGCCTTGTTCAGTATCAGTGCAGAAGATTCTCATCTTAACCCATAAACAATATTCCTCTGTCAAATGTGCGTTGAATAATTCAAAATGCAGTGAGTCATACTGATATTTGGCAGTAGTACAGACAGGCAATATCTTCTGTCAGCTACCCGATCATACGGATCACACCATTTTCCTGTCAGTGCTGCCACTAGCGATACATCACCTGAATAATATATTTAAGCAGAAAGTAAATGCAGTAAGCATCATCAGCGGCTTGCACGTTATACTTGTACAGACTGAGTCGGACTTAATTTGATTCTAACCATCATTGTCAGATGGTGATGGTCTGTGTCGCTTGCCCAAATACGACTGACTCAACTCAAGTCGGAATCCTAGGCCTCCCAGTTGTAAGTAGAACACATGACTGATTTGTTCAAGGCACATTTGCCTGTTGGCACAGTTCAAGCCTTCCTACCTGTTGACTGATGATTCTGACTAACTGATGTTTCCTCATGTCTGTTGAAAATGAAGAGCCGCATTCATTTTAACGGATGACAGCTAGTATTTTATAAGAAATCGCTGTTTCTCATATGTTCAGACAGTTTGCAAGTCGCGCTGTGGAATAGTTTGCTATTGCAAGTTGGTCTCTAGCAATCTTGGGAATTTCTAAGGTTTGTATACATGTGTGTATATGATGGGAAGAGGACAAGGGTCTTTATACTGCTGTGATCTATGTGTGTGGGGAAGGGTCTGAACTCTGCTGATGATTATTGAGGTTAGGGCAGCTTTCCTGAATATGTGGCCAAACTTTAGTTCCTATCTGTGCTTGTTGTACTCCCGATCCAGAGTTCTACACTATAGGGGATCTTTTGATTGACTTCTCAAACTAGGGCAAATGTACATAGGATTGGCACCTTTGCCCTATTTACCCTTTGAACTCAACGGCCTTGAAGTTCGATTGCTCCTGAAAGGCGGCACGCAGAGGGTGGGGCACTCACTTCATGTGCTTGTTCATGTGGGCGCAGGGAACACATGAAATTCATGCTGTGACCTAATTATCATAGGTCAGGCATGCAACCAGCAGTATCCGTGCTACTTATTGGCTGTTTGTCTATTTGGGTAACAGGAAATTGGGCGTCTCTGACGCCGCTTAAAGGCTGCCACAGCCTCTTAAAGGGGAGGTACGCTATGGCTGCGGACAGGAGGGAATGTTTGTGAACACAAAAATGGCTGCAAGACCTGTAGAACGAGCCCTAAGATTCTCCATTGCCGTGTTTGAGGCCCTGGTCCAGGTAGTGGACAGGAGGAGAGAGATCCTGTCCCCCCCCGGGGGAGGCAAAAGGTTCTCCAGGCAACTCCTCCACTGCCAGTGGGCCAGGTCGCAGAGGAGGTCAATGCCAAGTCCATAGCTGACAGGACATGTCAGCAATCCTGGAAAAAGTTTAATTGCCTCACCAGAGTTGTCGAGAATCTTACCTCTCACATCAATTACTCTCTCCTCATCCCTGCACCACCTGCAGCCACGTGATTCACAACACATCCCTCCCCCACTTCTCTTCACTCTCCTACAATCACTTTACCACACTTCACTCCACCTCCTTCTCCTGCTACCCACACACTCTGCACCTTCTATTCTCATCACTATTGTAACCCTCACTTTCCCACACCGCACAACTTCCACGTAACATACAAGCTCAGTCAATCCTGAATGCTTAAAGAATCAAATAAATGGATGCCAAACCAAATAAAGAGATATTAGGTGGGGTCAAAGAGGTGGATTTTAAGTAGGAGCTTAAAGAAGGAGAAGGAAGTGGAGAGGTTTAGGCATGGAATTCTGGAGTGCGGGGCCAAGGCAGCTGAAGGCGCAGCCACCAATGGTGAGGTGAAGGGAGGGAGGCCAGAGTCCGAGGAAAGGAGAATTTGGGGTGGGGGGGTGAATGTTGTTGGGCTGGTGGAAGTTACAGAGATAGAAAAGGGCAAGGCTATAAAGGGATTTAAATATGAGGATGGGAATTTTAAATTGGAGGCATTAGGGGCTGGGGCCCAATGTAGGTCAGCAAGGATAGGGGCGATGAGTGGGACTTGGTGTGGGATAGAATACGGGCAGCAAAGTTTTGGAGGAGCTGAAGTTTATGGAAGATGAGTGGCTGGCCAGAAGAGAATTGGAATAGTCAAGTCTGGAAGTGACAATGGCATGGGATGAGGGATTCAGCAGCAGATGGGCAGAGGTAGGGGCGGAGGCAAGATGGAAGTAGGTGGTCTTTGTGATGGAGAGTATATAAAGTCGGAAGCTCAGCTCAGGGTTGAATAGGACACAGAGGTTGTGAACAGTCTGACTCAACCTGAGACAGTGGTCGATGAGGGGGATGAAATCAGTTTCAAGTGTACAGAGTTTATGTTGGGGGCCAAATATGATGTCTTTGTCTTCCTAATGTTTAACCAGAAGAAATTGCAGTTCATCCAAGGCTGGATATCAGACAAGCTGTCTGACAGCACAGAGGCAGTGGAGGGGTTGAGAGAGGTGGTGGAGAGGTAGAGCTGGGTATTACCAGCATACATGTGGAAGCTGACTTCATGTCTTTTGATGATGTTGCCAATGGACATAATATAGAGAAGGAAGAGTTTGTGAGATCTGAAAATGTAGTTCTTCTCACTGTGCAGAGGGATCTGTATTACAGATAAGGACTTTTTTTCTATGCTTTTCTGAACTGTGTGATATGGAACTCTCCTTTTCATAAAAATTATGATCTTCTTGAAATTATCATCGAATGAAACTCTCACCAAACGTGAAACAGTTAGTAGGGCTAAATATATCTGTGGAAAAGAATACAAAGTTCATTTATTTTTCTGTACTGTTTCTCTGCTTATTTGATTAAACGGCTTATTTTTACCTTTGTGTAATGACTTCTTTTCTCCTCCAATCTATCCTTCACTCAAACGTTATATTGAAAGCAAGAAAGGGTATTGTATTTCAAAGTAGAAGTTGAGATAAAATGGATGCCTCCAGCATGTGGCATGGACCATTAGCGTCACAATATACAATGGAACTCCTGGAGTGATCTCTTCATGACATTTCTTTTTCCCCATATCAGAAAAGAGCAATCCCAGAGGAAGAAGAGGACTGTCCTACATGTCCATTCTAAATGAATGTTGTGCCACATCGTAGCTAGAAACACAGGACACTTTTTATCTCCACATAGATCACCATAGGAATAGAATCCACTTTTTCAACCAGAGCAATATGAAAAGCAACTGTACGCAGCATTTCTCTCTCTCTTTCTCGCTCTCTCTCTCTCCCTGTACACACCTGGAGAGAAGCAACTCTGAGAGGAGACTACAAGGCCATTTTCAGTCAAAGCAAGCCACATAATAGAAGGAAGCGAGGAACATCCAGCAGAAAGCTGGGCTTGAGCACTTGTTCCATACTGTGGTTACCACTGGCTCTGTGACTCATCTGATTGTCCTCGTGTAAGTTTGGCTATGAAGAGTTACCGTGAGACCAGGAAGATACAATGTGATAGAACATTCAAGAAAGAATCAACTTGTTGTTGTGTGTAAGTAAATAAATGCTTGGTGCTTTTGCCTGCACGTCTGTCTCTGTCTATTGTTGAAATCTTAATTTAATCTAAATTTTAATCTGGCACTTCTTCATGGGTATGCTACCAAAAGGGTCACAATGTACAGATCAAAACCCTACAGTACGATGCCTCTTCTCCTTCTGGATATAAGTCTCAGAACTTCTTGAAATATTCTACCACATACGGTCCCCTTTTATCCCATGGGTCCCCTGGGCCTTACTTTCATTAATATATTCATGCAGAAGGTGGCTTGTATTTTGCCACTTCAAAACACTAATTTAATTTTAATGCAAAAATGTCACAAATGCAAATTTACTTTAGGTCCACTGAGAACATTGTAGAAATATGATACAATTCAAATAGGCTCGCATGACATATGGCCTAAACCAGACATACTGCTAAAAGTCATTAGTTCTGCTCCGTGATGCAACATTATGCATAACTAAGGTATAAATGTAAATTTTGCATAGATATCCTTTCTAGTGTACAACAAACCAATATTAAATATATGAGGTGCCTTTTGGATTGCCTGCTATAATGCATAGAGGAAAATTGGGTGGGGAGGATCAGATACCTGAAAGGGAGCCCATCCATTTCCTCTATGCACTGAGCCCAGGAGATCCAATATGCACAGACACAGGCACAGGAACAGGAAAAGTAACCCCACTGACATTGACAGTATTAAAACCTGGTCCAAGTATGACTTCAGTAGGTGCAATAAAAGCTTAGTAATGTCAGAAGTTGGTGCTGTAATTAATTCATCTTCATTTGATCCACTCCTAACAATTGGTTTAGTTGCTGAGTTGAAACCCATAATGGACAATGTAACCTTGACGTTAGCATCACTGAAATGATTATTGATGCCAATTCTATTACTTTCCTAAGAGGGTCAAATACTTTTGTGCATTGAAGCCAATGTAAAATTAAGGATGCATTAATGTAATATGTTAGTGGATTATTGCTAATTCTCCTAAAATTCTTCTATCTAGTATTCCAGTTTAACATGTAGACAGACCTTAATTTTTTTTTAGTTGTTAAGCACCAATTAAGAGTGAACATGCAAAGTTGCTCATGCTCACCTTCCAGCTAACATGGTGTTAATGACATCCACAAAGCCAAACCTTCCTCAGGCTAACCCCTGCCCTAGCCCTGAACTCGCATCTCCTTCTACTTTCTCAGTAGAGAAAATGCAACTCTCCTCACACCCTATCCAAACTCGTTTCATCCATGAGATCCAGTTCCTATTCCCTTGACCCAATAACCACTAAATTGCTGACCACCCAACTACCCTTCTGGCCCCATGTTAGCTGACATTGTAAAATATTCTTGCTCCTCAGGTACTGTCCCCTTCCCTTTCAAAACCACTGTAACAATGCACCTGCTCAAAAAAAACACCCTCAAACCCCCTGTCCTTGCAAATTACCACTCCTTTTCTCTCCAAAGTTCTTGTGTTGCTGCCACCTAAATCCATACCCACCTTTCATGCAGCTCCCTGTTTGAATCTTTCCAATCAGGGTTCTGCCCCTGCCACAACCCTAATCAAAATCAGAAATAACATCCTCTGTGACTATGATAGTGGTGCATTATCTCTCTGTGTCCTCCTTAGTCTCTCTATAGCCTTTGACATGGTTGACCTCACCATCCTCCTGCAATGCTTCTCCTCCATTGTCAAGTTCAGTTGGAATGTCCTCACTTTCATCCACTTTTAACTATCTAATCAAGGCCACAGCGTTTGCAGCAATGGCTGCTCTTCCTGCCCCCTCATCATTATTTTTGGAGTCCCCCAAAGATCTATATTTGGCCTCCTTTTCTTCCTCGCCTACATGCTGGTCCTTGGCAAAATCATCCAAAGACACGGGATCAGGTTCCACAAGTACACTGATAGAACCCTACCTCTCCACCACCTCTCTTGATCCCTCCACTGCCTCTCTGCTGTCAGACTGCTTGCCTGGCATCCAGTCTTGGATGAGCCACAATTTCCTCCAATTAAACATTGGGAAGATCAAATCTTTAGCCCCACCACAAACTCCGTACACCTTGATGCAGATTCCATTCCCCTCCCCAACATTGTCTCAGGCTGAAATGTTTGCAATCTCACCTGCCTTCACCCCTACCTCAGCCCACCAGATGCTGACATCCTCATCCATGCCTTTGTCACCTTCAGACTCAATTATTCTGCTCTCCTTATAGCCTTCTTATCCTCCACATGTTGTAAATTTCAGCTCATCCAAAACTCTGCTGCCCATACCCCATCCAGCACTAAATCCTGCTGATCCATTACCTCTGGCCTTGCTGACCTACATTGGCTCCCGATCCACCAATTCTCCTCCCTCGTGTTTAAATTCCTTCATGACATTGCCCCTCCCTATCTCTGTAATCTGTTCCAGCCCTACAACCCCTCCCAACTCTCCCTACCTCTGACTCTGGCCTCTTCTGCTCCCTCCCTCCCTTCGCCCCAGCATTGATGGCTGTACCTTCAACCTTCTAGGCCCCACTCTCTGGAACTCCTTACCTTAACCCCTCTGCCTCCTAGTGAAGGGATTCGCAAAATTTCACATGTTCCCCCCACCCCGAAGATTTATTGGAGTTATTAAAGAAACCCTGGTGTGACTGTTTTAAAAAATCCAAGGTCTCTCAAAATGGCTGCAGTCAGACACATGGCCGAGGACCGGCAGATTTGAAATTGCATTCTCAACAACTTGGCAGGTTTCGTGTCTAGACAGGTTTCTTTAAACAATGCAGCTGCATTCTAGCCCTGAGGCAAGCTATCAACATGGCCGGCCAACACATCAAAATTCGAGCAGGAAGTGATCGCAGGACAAAAGGTGAACCATCAAGGTACATTCGGAACAATGGTAAAGCAGTTAGCAAACAGATCGATACAGGAAATGGCCATTAATGTAAATGGGCCAGAGATGGGGTCCTTTGTCTTACGTTTCGTGCTTAAATCAAACAATGAAGCAAGCTGATAAGGTATGAAAAAACCTGTTACCAAGAGGGTATAACTGAAGCTGCCCAGTATATTTCTGGCTAGTAGCTGCTCTCTTCGCCTCTTGGCCCTGTCCTGTCTGTCTGCTAGCAACTAAGAAGGAAGCCATCCAGTAAACCTCGCAACCACATGTCGACGGCAGCAGCAGGCACAGGGGCCAGGCCTTTTCATCTGTTTTCACCGGTGAGCATTAATTTTCTGGCTGCCACAAGACAACCTAGCATAAGTGTAAGGTTGGGGGTTAAGGGATATTGCTAAACTTGTGATTTTAGAATTTTCCCTCGATGTGTCTGTTTCTTTCAACCCGATAAGTGTAAGACTGTATTACATCCATAGCGATTTCTTTATCTTCTGTATTATACTGTTTACCTTGTAGTTTTAGTTTTCTTATTAATAAACATTGGTTTTCCTTGTACCAATCCACTGGTCTGTTTGTCTGTCTTTGTTACCACTCGATAAGTCCTCAGCTCAGAATCAGGAAGGGGTAAGCGATTCGCAACCGCACTGCGGGCAGGGCAGCTCAGGAAAAACATAACTGGCTGACCTATTATAAGCCCGTGAAACAGTAAAAAAAGAAACCCCGTACACTAGGCAGACAGAACCTTGGTTTAATATCTCATCTGAAAGACAGCACTTCCAACAGTGCAGAAGTCCCTGAGTACTGCACTGAAGTTTCAGCCTAGATTATGTGCCATAGTAAGGTGCTTGAACCCACAACCTTCTGATTCAGAGGTGAGAGTGCTATTTAGAGGCATGAGTTCTACCACTGAGCTAAATCTTTTGTTCACCGCTCCTAATATGTCCTTCTTTAGCTCAGCATCCATTTTTTTGAATATGCCTTTGTGAAGCGCCTTCTGATGCTTTTCTTCATTAAGAAGTACTAAATAAAGGACTATATAAATGCAAGCTGTTATTTTTGTTGTTGATAGGCAGGGAGTCATCAGAGGTCCAGCATAGAGAAAAGAAGTGCATTTTAAAAGGTGCTGCTTAACTTTTTCAGTCTGAACCCCTGCATGAGTGCATCAGCAAGCTTCACAATGCTAGACACATTGGAGGAAGAGGAGGAGCAGCAAAAGGGGGTCAAAGAGGTTCATGGCCACTGGAGATGGATGACCAGGACATGCTACTATCCATGACACCATATGTACCAAAGTCACTTACCTCAAATTGATGGAGGAACAGTGTTCAAAGAGACTATGCCTCCCTGACAAAGCCAATGATGAACTGTGCCATCTCTTGGAATTGGAGCCATAAAGCAACCTTACCACTGGGCTAAAGTAGCAGTAAAAGTCACAACAATACTCAACTTCAAGGCATTGGCCACTTGTTAGCAGACTTGACAATGATCAACTGGTTTGCAGTTCATCACTGCATAACCAAGGTCACGGATGTCCTATAACAACATGCTGATGAACACACTAAATTCAGCACCTGGAAGCAACAAGAGAAACACACAGCTTTTTCTGAAATATGTGACAATCCCATTGTACAAGGTACCACCAACTGCACCCATATGACTATCCAAGAAACTGTTCAACACCAATGGCATTCATTAACCGAAAAAGATACCACTCTATGATTGTCTACCATCAAAGAACTCTGCATGTTATCGCACAGTTTCCAGGGAGTGCTTACAATGCACAGATCTTAAGGGAACGATGAGTTCCCCATTCATTCCAAAGTGATAATAAGTTGGCAGCTGTCTCCTCAAAAATGTGCCTGCACCCTCAGCAAACAGCTTCTACTGCTTTTATGTTTCATTTCATGTTCTTTGCATCTAACCTTTTATTATTACTGTTGTTTGTCTAGAAAATATAAATAATCAAAGAAATATTGACATATTTAAAGGTGGTGTATTGCGTCTTTATTAAAAATAATAGTTGAATGTGCAGTTTGTACTTAAAATGATTCTGATGTGCTACTGCTGTATGATGTGCTACTGGAAAGAACAAGTGTAGAAGCTTCTTGGCAGCTCTGTTGATGACCTGATTTTGATTCAGCTGGCCAATACCTCTATGTGTCGCAGACCCTGATTGTTTTATATGTGTTCCAGAAATGACCCATTGCTTTTAAGGTCCCTGCTTGTTTTGTGGGACTTCTCCTGTCAGGTTTTCAAAGGCCATATGCAGACAAGGGGCTGACAGTGAGAAGAAAGAACTTGCATTTATATAACAACTTTCATGACCTCAGGATGTTCCAAAGTGCTTTACTGCCAATGAAGTACTTTTGAAGTGTATTCACTGTTGTAATGCAGGAAACGTGGCAGTCATAATGCACACAGCAAGGTCCCATGAACAGCCACTTGTCTTGTTAGGGAACAAATGTTCTTACTTATAAGTTTACAAGTTATTCCGTAAGATAATAGGTTTCAAAGACATTTATTGGCTTTCATAGGAATTAAGCATACTTAAGATAACTGTTATCACTAATAATTACACATATACTTAAGGTCACACTTACGGTATAAGTTACTGGAGAATTGCCACATTACAGTTCCCGAGCTTGAGGCGAATGGCTGGCCAGGCCTAGTCGAATTCTGAAGAGTCTGTTCTAACACACCTCTTTATATATTTTTTCTCCAGTGTGGATTCATATATTATCAAAGGATTACCTCATCCCATTATTCATTTAATGAATTTCAGGTTTTACAAAAAGTCTCCCATATATCTTATCAAGGCTTTTTCTTGACTGAGTTGTCAACCAAACCATTCAACTGAAGACAGTTATAGGGACCCTAGACTCTCCTACAGGCGAGTTATCACTTGCCTTAGACCAAAAGACCATAAAAGATAGGAGCAGGAGCAGGCCATTCGGCCCCTCAAGCCTGCTCCGCCATTCAATGAGATCATGGCTGACCTGATTTTTACCTCAACTCCACTTTCCCGCCTTTTCCCCATATCCTTTGACTCCCTTGCTGATCAAAAATTTGTCTAACTCAGTCTTGAATGTATTCAATGACTCAGCCTCCACAGCTTTTTGGGGTAAAGAATTCCAAAGATTCACGACCCTCTGGGAGAAGAAATTCCTCCTCATTCCGTCTTAAACGGGCGACCCCTTATTCTGAGACTATGCCCCCTAGTTTAAGATTCCCCCCTGAGGGGTAACATCCTCTCAGCATCTACCCTATCGAGTCCCATCAGAATCTTGTATGTTTCAATAAGATCTCTCTTTCTTCTAAACTCCAATGAGTATAGACCCAACTTGTTCAATCTTTCCTCATAAGACAACCCTTCCATACCCGGAATCAACCTAGTGAACCTTCTCTGAACTGCCTCCAATGCAAGTATGTCCTTCCTTAAATAAGGGCACCAGAACTATACGCAGTACTCCAGGTGTGGTCTCACCAGCACCCTGTATAGTTGTAGCATGACTTCCCTGCTTTTGTACTCCATCCCCCTAGAAATAAAGACCAATATTCCGTTTGCCTTCTGGATTACCTGCTGCACCTGTATGTTGACTTTTTGTGTTTCATGTACGAGGACACCCAGATCCTTCTGTATCGCAGCATTTTGTAGTATTTCTTGCACTGATGTGTCCTTGGAGAAGTTAATTCCTAGGAGCACAGTTGAGATATTTATGGGGCTAGGACAAAACAAGCTTGTAGCTGAATACTTATCAGCTAAAGTCTTTGTCTGGTAACTATTAATTCCCATGAAACATTGAAACTCATTTAACAGGCAAAAGCTAAATGTTAGTATAAAGAATTAACCCTTTCCTTACAGTCCGTTTCTCTGCGTGTGTCCATATGCCCCTATTGGGGGCAGGATCTTCATGTTGGTCATTGATCTCGTTAAGCACAGACCCATTGCATTGCCATGAGGTCTCTGAAACTCTCAGCTTATGGTTCTTCGGAGTTGGTTTCCAAGCATGTTGAAGCTGATTGTTACTGTGTCTTAGATTTTGGACTCCAATGCCTCAACTGTATCAATGGCAGCATTCCTCAGTGATACACCAACTGTGCCCATCATCTGTGTACCTCAGATATCCCCTGCAGATGCCACCAATGGCAAATATTGTTAATCTGTAGAGTAACCTTTGCTGTACAATTCTGCTCAACTGGGTAGCAATTGTAGTAAATCTAGTTTGCACTGTGCTCTGCAAGAAGGCAAATGGCCAGTGCACCTATTTGTGCTGCTGAATTAACTGCCATTTCACAACTGGATCCATGTGGTCTTAATCACAAAGCAACTCAATGGGAACCATGGCAATGCTAGGCCTCTACTCAGCAGCAGAGGGTCCTTCTTCGGACTCCACCTTGCTCCTTCCACACCCATGTGGTGATTCTTCCTCTAAATTTGTGAAACCCTCTGCAGTACTCAGGGCTGAAACTCTACATGGGGGCACCAGTCTACTACCTTAACTTCAGCAGTTACCAGTGGATCCCCCCACTGAATTTCAGCTCCCTTGGAATAAATTTTATATTCGGGGCGTGCAGTGGTGCAGGAGGGGAGGAAAACCTCTGCTCAGTGGAAGCCTGGGCCATTTTAACTCCCGGGCCTCCAATGAATAAAACAGGACATTCTCCTGCCCGAAACCAGTGAGCGGGAGCAAAAATTGGGCTGAGAGCCCAAGGACCCAAGGGAACAGTCCCCAGCATAAAGTTAGCACTGGGCAGGAGAGTTGGCAGCTGATATAAGTGCTAGGAAGGAGAGGCAAGGCCGGAATTGGAGAGACCTTGCAGGGCCTGGGGAAGTATTCCTGCTACTCATGGCCTACAAGGATTCCACAGAAAATTAAAATGTTTAAACTTACCTTGGCCTCTTCTGACCACTCAGCAACTTCCACCGTGGTTTGGCTGTCAGGGTTGGCCCCGTGCGGGCCTCCTGAATCTGGAAGTTAAAATGCCATTACGGTGCCAATTGCATCATCAAGCCACGACTTTCCAATGTAAAGTAGGCCCCCGCCTGCTGGGAGAAAGCAGCACTCACATTCCTGTTCTCAGGTAAGTTAAGATGGTGGGGGGGGGGGGGCGGGAACATGTTGGGAATGCTGAGTGACCCTCCCACCATGGTAACTTCCCCTCCCCGCACCATTCCCGCCAGACAGGGGGGTTGACGCTTACCGCCTTCTCTCTAAACTGGTGTCTGCTTCAAGTGGGGATGATACTGAGTGTTGGGGTGACACTCATTACCAAGAGGGCCCAGCTTTTCGCTTCAATAACAAGAAGGAAAAGCCACACGATAAGTTCATTAGTATACTTGGCCATATTGGTGGTTGGACAAAGCATACACGACACATTTTATCGTGCACCACATTCATTGCTTCACACCCGTTGAAACATAAATGCATTTTGTGATTTCAACTGAACAAACCAGGAGCACGTTTCTGTCCACCAACTCATGTGTCTCCCATTCTACTTTGAAGAGGGGTTGGTCTGCTGAGGCACACCTGCCGTCTACAGTCAGCGCCCTCTCTTATGTGCTACCTTTTATTTTTAAGAAGAAATATTTTGTGTTGGCATGGCGTTGCACAAATCCATCATACATAGTACATTGGCACATAAGGCCCGTTATAGAAAATATATTAAAAACCATAGAGTGAGTACAGCATAGATTCTCCAGGATGATACCAGGTGTGATAAACCATAGTCAGGGGCAGAGACTTGAGATACTGGGACAATTTACACCGGAGCATAGAAAGCTAATAGATATTTTAAAATTATTGAGGGCCTTGACAGGTTCAAACAGGGGAGTCAGTAACAAGAAGTCATCAATTTATAATTATTTCTAAGTGATGAGAGAGGTTAAGAGAAATTTCATTATACAGAGAGTTATTGGAGCACGGAATGCTTGGTCACAGGGAGAAGCTGAGGCAGACATCATTGCAAGGAAAGAGTAAACATTTGAAGTTAAGGAAGATACAGAGCTATGGAGACAGAGCAGGGCAGTTGGATTAGTATTGAATTGCTCTCGCAAAGAGCTGGCAGACACGATGGGCTGAATGGCCTCCTTCTGTACCGAAGGCTTATATGATTATATTTAAGCATTAATTGTAGAGCTGTCTTGCAGGCAGCATTGTAAGATTTGTTCCTCCCCTCTAGTTCTATGGACCCATACATCTATGCATTAAGTTTACGTGTACGTGCACTGTGCACCAGCATTGAAGACTGGCCATAAAACTGCACAGAGCACTTTCAAAGTGAGAACTAGGCTTTTTCACTCAAAGTTGGGATTTTACAATCCCTACTTCCATCCGTAATGCTGGTGAGAACATTCTCACCAAGTGGAAAATTGGCCCCAGATCTCCTTGCCCTCGTACCATGGACTGTAACCCAAAGATCTTCATCTGCAAATCAGTTTCCTCTGTCTGAGCTTTCCTTCCTTTTCTCCTAAAACTGTGCACTTCACAGCTGAATTGTCCCACTCTACATTATCAGTTAAGTGGTTGTTCAACGAGTTAAGAAGCACTCTTGCAGGTGCTTTCAGAAATGGCCACTCACACCTGCAAGACTTAATGCACCCAAGCTTTCAGAAAGCACGCCACGTAAAGTTGTGGTTTCATGCCAATATTCTAAAAAAAAAGGGCCTACAATTAACTAACTCCCATTTAAGCCATTGCCTGAGTATTAAGAGGAATTTCACTTTCTATGTAATTAGTTTCATTCAGAAAATCTCTCATGCCCTCTTGTGGACTCTGCAGACTCAATGGGGCAAAATTTGCTGTCAAAATAATGGTGAGGCTGAGGGTGCTCGACGTTATTTATGCGTAAATGGTACAGCAGCTTCAGGCAAGGGGCAGATGTTGGTTAAATGCGAATATCCAAAAGTTGCTGTCCGAGTTGCACCGCTCCACTGTTAGCTTTGCGAAAACAGCATTTCGCTGTCTGCCTCACCATTGAAATGCATTGAATGTCATGAATTTGTTGCATTTTCACGGTAGATAGGAACTAAACTCGCTACAGATACTTAGGGCTAGTAATTAGTAGCGTAAGTACCTTTTTAACGACGTGATAATTGTTAATTACTGCCAATCAACCACTGGCACTGAAAATTACAAGTGTGGAGTCAATGTTTTGAATTTTTCGGGAGATTTTAAAAATGTCAAATTTAAAAATTTTTTTCTTACTTTTCCTTTCTGCCTCTTCTTTCTCTCTCTTAATCCAATCTTTCATTCTCACTCTTTATTTCTCTTTCTGTAGCTGATTTGACATTGAATTCACCCCCTTTAATTCACCCTCCTTCACAGTCCTTCCCAATCCTTAAATCTCATTGGCGAAGGAGTTACCCCGATGGTTGCCCTGTTCACTCAGGTCCCAGATACCCCGTTTTCCTTGCTGCATCATTATCAGCTTGCACCTATTGATGACACTATTTATATTTGTTTCATGCAGGCTTTACGTTCCAGTGTAGGCTAATGAGCTTCCCAGGAAATTTGGGCGTAAATTCCCGTCGGCAAGATCAGTATAGAGACCGGCATAAATTATGCCACAATTTCACTGTAAATGTGGCACCATATTCATTTTATCTTGTGTTATTTTCGTGAATGTTTCTGCATAGTTTTGATTTTGATTCCTATACTTGTCGTACTTCAGTCAGCAAATTAATTTGGTGGTTGTATCTGGTGGTAAAATTTGCAGCCCAGTTAAATATCCATTGCTATCTTTCACTCAATGTACGTCTTCCAAGTAAAAACAAGGGAAAAATTAGCAGGCTGTGGAGAAGTGACAGTGAGGCACACCAATGGTTCAGATGACAAATCATGTTGCAGCACTGTTTTGAAGCCATGATCTCTCACCTCTGGGATGCAGGAATGAAGCTGAAATGGTGAGGAGAGAACTTCTAGCAGTTCCAGTCAAGGTTGTCCAACGCAAAAATATGCTTGGTGTGAGGAGTACTAACTAGAACAGTAGTGATAGTCCTCACAGAGACCACAGGATAAAGAGCTTAACAAGCATTTTCATTTCTTTTTATGTTGACTGTACGACCTAACTATTTTTGTCTCGTTACACTAACACTGATAAATAAGGACTTTATTTACACATAATCACAGGTGGAAAATTGACACAGTCGAATGCAACCAATTTTAATTGATTTCTTTCAGCAACATTGTTATTTTTAAGTTTGGGGGTGGGAAAATTAATATTTAAGTTGTATGTTACTGGACTGAGGATGCATTGATGCAATCTTAGCTACTATTTGCTGTGTTGCCTAAGGAAACAAAAGACCCAAGAAAAGTCATGGGGCCTGATTTTAGCAGGCTTGCGGGTTTCCGGCGGGTTTGGTTTCGGGAGCGTGGTCAACGCGCCCGGTGAAATTAGTGGGTTGCCCGCGCGATCGTGGCAGGCAACACACTAATGGGATTCAATTACCTGCTCCTCCGGGGTCCGCGCTGCTGATCTGCGCGTCGGGCGGGCTGCGCATGCGCAGTACGATCTGTCAGCTGAAGGCTCTCTAGTTAAAGGGGCAGTCCTCCACTGACAGATGCTGCAACCAATGGAACAAATTACAGCATGGAGCAGCCCAGAGGGAAGGCTGCTCCCAGTTTAATGATGCCTCACCCCAGGTATCATCAGATGGGGTGAGGAGGAGGGGGAGGACAGAGATCTTCCACCCGGCGGGCGGGAGGAAGCGGCCTGCCTCTGACACCAAGAAGGACTGGCTCGAGGTGGCAGAGGGGGTCACCTGCACCACCAACATATCGCCCACCTGCATACAGTGCAGGAGGCGCTCCAATGACCTCAGTAGGTCAGCCAGTGAGAACACGTAGTCTTTCCCCTACACTCCGTCTGCCACAACACTGCCCCCACCCCACATCTCCTTCGGCACCGCCAACACTACTCTGTCACATCACCCCTCATACCCACTCAAACCTCATCCTCATCTTACCTGCACCTACTCACCTCGCCAGTACTCACCCCGACACGAACACGCGACCCAATCCTCATACAATCTCATGGCTCTATCCCATACTCACCCTCTCGTGCATCTCCCTCACGGCCAGCCTCACTCAACCTGCCACCACCTGTGCTGCAGCCACAGGGCATGCATCGCATATGTGCAGTAGGCAGCGTACGGCAAACGTGTCGTGAGCATGAAGGGGATGCACAAGGGTGTCTGAGGGTTTGCCATGGGTGTTACTTATATTGAATTTCGGAGCAACAAACATCACACATTATATTGGCACCACCACTGCCATGTCTCCGCGAATCCTGTCCGTTGTGTCCAATAATGCCCGCTCCTGGGTATCACTATGAGGACCCACCACTGATGCCACCCATTGTGTTACTGCAGAGTAGGTGCAGGTGTATTTGCAGGGCTCTTCCACGCAGACGACTGAGAGACATCGGCGGTGTACCCGGCTGCACCCTGGAAGGATGCGGAGGAGAAGTTGTGGAGGGCAGTGGTGACTTTGGCAGTGACAGGTAAGCAGATGGTGCTGGGGCCAGCCAGGAGCAGCTCGGCATGAAAGAGGCTGCAGATGTCCACGACTACATGTCGAGTGAATCTGCGCCTCCATGTGCACTGCTGCTCGGAGAGGTCCGGGGAGCTGCGCCTCGGTCTGTGGACCCTGTGGCGAGGGTAGTGCCCTCTGCGACGCGTCTCTCTCTGTGGTTGCCCTCCCTCCTGCTGTGCAGGTGGGTGTGCCACAGGACCGTATTGGGGGGCTCCACGTCTCCGAGGCGGACGGCGTGGACTGCGAGGCTGCTGGGGCTGGTCATGCTGTTCGTCCTCCGAGGATGTCAACGCACCACCCATCTGGCAGGTGTTGGTCTGAGGGGTTGTGCAGGGTAGGTGGGTGGTTCCTCGCACTGGGGCTGCGGTTTCACGTCGGTCTGTCCTCTGGCTTGGCGGGGGGTGGTGAAGGGCAGGGGTTGCCCTACGTGACGCGGTGGCCTCCTGCGTGGGTGAGGGCTCTCCCCCGTGGAGCGCACCTTGGCAGCTGCCACAGGCTGCTGGCTGCAACACGACCGGTTGAAGGGAGACTGTTTCCCCCAGTGTGTGAAACTCACTGCCTTGAACCTAAAATCCCACACTTCCTGTTTTGACAGCTGCTTCAGCTCATTTAATGACCACAACGAGCAAGGTAAGTGCACTCAAGTGGAACCCCGCTGGCTTTAATTGCCTGCGGGATTCCCACCAGCGGGGCCTGCGCACACAGCCCCGCACGTCAGCGCGGCACCCGGAAGTGGCCGGGATCTCGGCGCGATCCGGTCACGTCACTGGATATCGGGATTTTCGGGGCCCCCCCCTGCTGGAAACCCGCAGGAAACCCGACGCTAAAATCGAGCCCATGATTCCTACTTTGTCAAAAGTCAGTTATGTGATTTTGGAGCAGAAGTCACTTTAGCAGCTAAAACTTTAGATGATGAACTAATTGACTCATGTAAAAGGGCTGAAGTAAGAATCTTCAGTTTAGTACTCAGTAGATCACAAAATAGATGATGAAGGCCCTTCTGCTCATTTCATTTCCTTCCAGATTACTAATCCTACCATTTTCCCATTACAGCAGCTATCTCAGGTACAATTTCCTTGCAGGTTTCCCCGACCTCCTGCTGTAACTTTGGTGTGAAACCAGGATAAATGGGGCAAACCAGCCCTTTATGCCATTTCTCCGGGGTTTCCGCCAAAGTTGTGGTGGTAAATCGGAAGAACCCTCACAGATATTCCAGGCAACTGTCTGTTAAATGAACCCAGCTCCCTGTAAGAAAACACTTAGTAAGACAAGACCAGATATGAATTATTAAGCTCCTTTATTTTATAGCCAGCAATCATACAAAACAACAGTTATGATCAGAAAAATTTAATTCAGTCAATACAACTTGTTTCTGAATACTAATACAAAATAATGAGCATGCTATGCTTCCCCATATTTTGCTTGACTTAAACAAAATAACTCCTAACTACCCTCCTGCATTCTCCTTCTGAGCCTGATAAGAAATTCTCTCACCGCTCCCTTGTTTTCAAACCCAATTAACTATGTGTGGTCTTTATTCTCTTGTTTCCTGTCGCACAGAGAGTTAAGGCTTGGCCCCTAACCTCTTCCCTGCCCAGTTGTTGGCCAGAAAATCTTCTAATCAAGTCTGCTACCTTGACCCCCCCCCCACTTTGAAACTGGCTTCAGGTGTAAGTGTTTGCCCCTATTGTGCCTGATCGTCCTGGGCAATAGTCTCAATGTATGGATTAAATACACATTTCCAAATGCCTACAGTCTGTGGCCTTTCTGTTTAAACAAGCGTAAATTCACTTTGGGGGTAATTTTAACCTAACCTGCATGGCAGGAAACTGATGGGATTGATCCTGTCAGTTTCCCGCTGGGTGATTTAAGATAAAATTATTGCCAACGTTTTAAAGCACAACACTTCAGCATAGCTTAATTTCAAAAGTAAATAATTCCATACATGGTTGTTCTCTTGTTGCTAAGCAGATAATGTCATATAGTTCCATTTCTAGATTTGGTTTAACTGTTGAATTGAAATATAAATTTACGCCAGGCATAATTAAAGTTGAATTTTAACTGTTTCTGTAATCAAAATTACTCTGTCATATATTAGAATAGAAATATTTATAAACAAAGCCGATTTTAACTTGCCAATATCAGTATTAATAGGCAATAACGGCCTGAAAATGGAGTTGTTATATTTACCGCGACATTAACGCTGACATTCTGCCGGCAGACACATTTAGAGGGGCTTATCGCTGAGTGGCTGAAGTGCCTGCCTGTTTCAGGCAGTAGGCCACTTTTAATATGCAAATCGAAGACCTAAGACATATATAGGACCCCGATTGCCATTTTGGGACACATCTGGTTGGAGCATGTGCTGTGCACACTCTGACCAGTTTTACCGGTAAACTGCCAAAGAGGCCTTGAAAAGGTAAGTTTTAAATTATTTCTGTGGGGCCAGGAGTAGCAGGGGTGCTCCTTTGGGCCCCACAAAAACAATCCGGGCCACTGCCACCTCAGGTTCTACCTCTCCTCTCCCCACACCCCCCACCCTTCCCCCCCCACCCCCTCCACTCCACAATCGCAACCCTGTCGGATTTATCTTGCTGCTGGCTCGCCAGGCAGCCTCCTGACAGTTCTGTACTGCGTTGGCCTGGATCTGCATCAGGATACCCGTTTAGGGAGGGCAGCCCGCCGGTTCTATTTAAATGAGGCCCGGGCCTCAAAATGGCTCTGGCCTTCTCACTGCCGGAATTGGTTGGTTGCTGGCACACTCTGCCAGTCGGCCACTCAAATGTTAAAATCAACCCCAAGCTGCCAAGAACGCTAGCCACCTTATGTGAGAACATGCAGCAGTAAGGAACCTTGTGCTGGCATAGTATTTCATGCTTGTTACTTGCAACAGTACATAGTGAAAATGTAAGAACACAAGCATGTCTGTGCATTTAGGAAAATAAACATTTGGGATATTACACTGCATTCTCCCTCTGTGATGGTGCACCTAATTTATAATGAAGAGCATGTACTCTATCACCTCTATCCATGCTGGTCTGAGGGCCTGCTCTCAAAATAGGGCCAACCTTCACTGCAAGGTCTTCTGAAACAAGAGCTCCATAGCCTACCAGTTGAATGGGGTCACTCTGTCCCCAGCCATTTGTCTGCCAAAAAAGAAGCACACATTTAATCCAGTGGTACTTTAAGAGCTGCTGGCAGTGGAAATCCAACATCCCTCCCTCAGCTCCCTCCCAACACATCACGTCTCCATCGTGTGCACAGGGCCTAATGCCACTGTGCCGGGACTGCATCATCGATCACAAATAACAATTCCAACAGACAGACAAACACGTAAAGACATTAAAATCACAGGGGAGATAAAAACATTTTAAAACACTTGAGGTGGTACAGAAGGTAGTAAATGCAATCTGGAAAAAATGGATGTTTTCCTTATAATGTACAGTTAATGGCAGACTCCCAAAGACCATGTTGCATGAAGAAGTGGAGGGTAGGTTTACTGCATTAAGAAATCGGAACAGAATTAGATGTAGGTGAGAATCCCTACGTGGTCAGTTTTCGGTAAAATATTAAAATGCCTACGTGGCAAAGAAGCAGAATGCAAAATGGTTAGAAAGGGTTAATTAGTTAGTAACTGAGATTGGTACAGGTGGCCTGGCCTCCTGCTGGGCCATATGTTTGTGTAGTCAGCAGGCCTGCATTGTCTTAGCAATGATAGGTCTTTGATGTGAGTCAAGGACTGGTCTGAATGTCTCCATGTTTATGGCAGATCAATATAGGTAACGAGCTTAGCCAAAGTTGAAAGACATTCCAGGTTGGGAGATAAGGAACAGAAGGGACAGGGAAGAACATTCCAAGTTGGAAGGTGAGGAAGTATCCCCTTTGATGTCTAACAGCAACATGATCAGCACATGGACGATTTATGATTGGCCGGAAATAATGTAACCTCGCATGGCAACCTATGCCCGGCTTATGATTGGTGTTGACCCTCGTTAAGTATGTTCCAACCCTATTGATTTGTATAAAAACGTGTGGATTTCTGTATGTTTTTGTTCTTGCTCTGCCAGCATAGAGGGACTCTATCAGGAGTCCAAATCAATGCTGCAGACTAAGAACCCTGCTATTAAAGTTGTGTTGAATTTTAAAATGTATTCGACTTCAGTTATTACTGAACCAGACTGAGGGGAAAGAATCCGGATCGTCATAGGGAGGTAAAGGAAGAAAGGTAGGAAGGAGAAAAGAAAAGGAAATGGTTAAACCTAGTGGAGATTTACTGATGTGTAATGAGGTCATTGTCACCTAGGCATCGAATGATTAATGATAAATACTTCATATACTCATTTTCCCCAAATCAAGTCTGTCAAGTTTTTTTTCACACTAGGAAAAGCTCAACAAAATTCAGTTGTCACCATTTGTTAAGGCATCACAGAGATTGCAGGAGTTCTGCACCTGAAATTCTACAGTAATCTGTTCATAAATAATGTTGCCCTTTAAAATATTCCACACAAAGCACAACGTTCACCTTGAAGTGCTGACCTTTGCTGAAGAATATTCTTCATTTGCTAAAATATTGTCTCACTAAGGAAGAAAAAATATGTTGATAATGACACGGCAGTTAACTGTATTTTAGAGGGCACATCGTTGCTGGTCATGCAGTGGTTATTTTTCTCTCAAATAAAGTGAGGGACCATAATGAGGACCTCGGGGCCAGTCATGGCCATAATGTTTGAACAAAAGTATGCCAGCACTATTGCTATCAATCTATGTGATCTTTTTCCAATTCTGTCAGCTTGTTTGTAATTACACTTCAGAATGTGATGGACATTTGAGAGCGCTGTTTAGATTGTCCTGTGCTTTACTTGTTACTTAACCAAGTATAGGCTGTAATTAGCATCATAAAGTTGGTACACACATCAATCAATCCATTTCCCCTTCAGTCCTGACCCCTGGAAATCGTCCATGGGGACGATTTTAACCCTACCCAACCAGCGGAAACCAAGTGCATAGGCAGTTAAAATGCCCTGGATTTCTTACCCGCTGGAAAATCATCCAGAACCTGCTGACCGTGGTTTTTACTCAGGCTTCTGGACAGGCGGCTAGGTCATCCGCCCAAAGCCAGCAGAGTCCTTCTTTAAATCTGAAGATTGGGGTCCAATTACATCATCAAGCCCCGGCTGCAATTTTAACTGAGGCCTGAGCGGGAAAGTTGTTGTTGTTAGGCTGAAAAGTGCTCCTCCTGGCCCCACAAGGCAAGTTACAGCCTCCCTTATCCCAGATTCCCCCCCCCCTTTCCTCCCAAGGGACCCTCCTAGAACCCACTTCCCCACACATAGCTTTATGCCAAGGGCCACCTGATTTTCCAGAGCCCAGGAGCCGTTTTTCACCCACTTCCCACACATTCCTGGTAGAAGTAGACCGGCAGGAGGCCTGGGAGTTAAAATAGCCCAGGGCTCAAATTTTCTCCAGCGAGTGTATTACGTACTCGCCCTACTCCATGCCCACCCAAAAACCGCCCAGAGTTAAAATCAACGCCACTAACCTGGCAGACAATACTGCATGTGGCATGTACTACTTACTACCTTCTGGGTCAGTGTAAAAAAATCACAGCACTGGAATGAGAATGAGCAATGCTCCAAATCCTTCCTGCTGCTGTCGAGACAAGGCTAAAATAAAATTGTGCACAGCTGCATATATTGTGCATAACTTCCTCAATCCATGACTAGGTGTCACACATGATTGATCTGTACGGATCATTCGATAGAGCTGTCTTCAAGTGCCAGTACTGCGATTGTTCACTATACCGCAAGCGTAGTTGAGTCATGCTCAGTAAGATATTCTGTAAATTAGGAATTCATGCTGATGAGTGGAAAATCTTAAAGACCCTCAGAGCTTCATGAAAAAATTCCCACTACATGCTCCCAGTGGCAAAGCTCTGGCAAATTCCTAAAATGTACCCTTTAATTGAAAATTTCTGCCTCGGTGCAATAACAAAAGAGCTGTTTGTGCCACCACTAAAATATTTCCCAGCCACCTACTATTAGAGCAAATGGAGACTCCGGTGCAGACCAAGATGGTATTTTTACCTTCCTGCAACAGCAGAGAGCCACAATCTCATTGCTTTTACCCACCTCTCCTGTCGCTTCCATCCTCATTTCCAACACCAGCTGGGAGGAGCTCGTGGATTTCTTCATCTCCAAAACAGAGACTATCTGCTCCCAAGCCCCCACCTCCATTTATCCTCCACAACAGTCTGGATCCCAGAATACTATTGTTTTCTCTCTTATCTTCTTCCCAGTTCTCCTTCATCAGATCTGCAATCTGCTTCCTCAATTTTTATTTTGTTAAATTAAGGGGAATTTATATAGAAGTATGTTTATGTTGTTATTGGGCTCCTCAGCTTCTTTCTAATATGGTAGATCAGACAACCTATTGCTCCACTATATATGATAGCTGATGTTATCCTGGCACAATGGCTATCAAATGTCTTTAAGTCTGCAAAAGTCAGCAATAGAGACAATACAAAATTATGAAATAACCTCAGTCATCCAAAAGACAAAACTTAAATGAGATTGAAGGGTATCTAACAGTGTGTGTACATATAAATACCAGCCTGGAAATTCTTGGCCTTCAACTCCACTGACGTAACACCCACCTGCCCTTGCCCAAACTCTGGGGAAAGATTCATTTGCGTAGCCAGGGCAGACCACCAGCACCTGCAAGAGTGCATCAGCAACAGCCGCCTTGACCCGAGCTCATCCACTCTTCCAAGGTGAGTGGAGTTCTCCCAAGGCCTAAATGGCTGAGAGAACTTATTTTTTTAAAAGCTCTTCGCCTCCCCCTGGAGCCACTCGAACTAGTAAAGGTAATCAATCCCCTCTGCCTTAAAGGAACTCACATTAGTTCTCAACTAGAGTGAATTCTGCTTTTCAAGGACGTGAAGGAAAGAATTTCTCAGAAGCTTGGGAACTCCACCCGACATGCCTCCTTGACTGGGGGAGGGGCGGGCAGATAATTCATCCACGACCCCCTCAACGGCAATTTAAAGGTCCATCCAAATGGAGCGGAATCTCAGCAGGAACAGGATCCTGCCCGTATTCCACCACCCCCCAGACGTAAATGCCCAGGAATTTCAGAGCCACCAATTAAAGGATGTGTCTTTATGTACAAAAATGAAATAAATCACATGCTACATCTCTGATTAGACCAACATGCAGAATGCATTGCAAATATTAACCTACATGGGTTTAGATATAGGTTAAAACTGAAATAATGTCCCAGAGAAGCAATGTTTCTGAACAGAAGGTAGCGAAGGCCTTATATACACAAATTGTAACAATCAGAACAGCCAGAACTTCTCACAGACCCTGGAGTATCTGTGCCAACTGCATTTAGAAGCAGAATAGCATAAACAAATAAACACTTACAGGATAAAAAATAAATAAAAGCAACAAATAAGAGTGAAAAGAGGCAAAAAATTTAGCTGCAACTAAAATGTAATCAATGAAAACAGTTCACTAAAAATAAAGAACAATGAACACAGAGAATTAATAAGAAATCTCCCACAGTTAAATGCATAATGCATGATATTGTTCCATTGCATTTAACAATCATTTAACTACAGAATTAGGAAAAGAGTCAGATCCAAAATGTAAAGTGCTTTAAATGTATTGCTTTCCTTCCGAAAAATGCTGGTTGCAATAAAAAGAAATTAAAAATGATAGGGTTGCAACTTGTCTGCCAGGTTCAGTTTCAATAAAATGACAAGGTTCAACAAAACAAATTCACCGTTATAATTTAAAACAGCTTGTTGTAACCATGTATAACTTATTGGCAAGACCACATTTAGAATATTGTGTGCAACTTTGGACATCTTACATTCAACAAGACATTGGAGAGGATTCAATGAACTACAAGGATGATTTACTGAAATTTCACTGAAACCAGAGAGTCACTGAAAAACAAAGATAAAGAGGAGATCTAGATCTTTTAAATTTTGAGAGAAATGGAGAATGTAGAAGTAATAAGATTATTTAACTATGATCATAGAGTACAAAATGAAAAAAACCTCCAGATTTTTTGCACAACAGAATGATATATGTGTGGAATAATGTTCCATGGTGTCACTGAAGGCTATAAGGATAAGCATAAATTTATACTTGATCCCTTGTCTATGCTGAATTGGCTGTTGGTGTGATGCCTTCCATGTGTGAATAGCTTGCCCACACTTACTGACTGAGCTCAACCTTGAATATTGGCCAAGAGACTGGCGGGTGACCTGTGCCACTGGAAACTTATCGCAACACAAAGCTAATGTCATCCAAGATAGGGAGGAGAGAGATGGGAGAAAATTGGCAGGAAAATTTGGAAGCAAAAACACCAGAGACATTGATGATCAAATATTTCACAGGACACAACAGCAGTGACCACTCCTAAATCCTCTCTCTGCTGAATGCTCACACTAACCTACTGTAAGATAACAGTTCTCATTCTTAGAACTGTTTCAGTATCTTGAGAATTCGTGGGATCTAATCAATGACAACATCTCAGCCATTAAGGTCAATATATTTCCCCTGTTGGAATTGTAACCTTTTCTGTATTTTAGATATTAGTTCCATTAGTTCTTGTACTGGATTACTGTGGAATTCTAAAACAGTTTATAATGCTAACGGCTATTAAAGAACCCCACTTACTGGAATGCTAAAACCATGGGCCCGATTTTAGCACCCGGTCCCGGGTGCGTTCTCGGCGGGGGGGCCTCTAAAATCCCGATTTCGAGGAGCGGGACCGGATCGCGCCTCGATCCCACCCACTTCCGGGTTCCGCGTTGACGTGCGGGGGTGCGTGCGTAGCCCCCGCTGGTGGGAATCCCGCAGGCAATTAAAGCCAGCGGGGTTCCACTTGAGTGTATTTATCTTGGTATTTCAAGTCATTAACTGATCTGATTGAGCTGTTTTTTTACCAAGTGTGGGATTTTACGGTGAAATGAGACTGTTTCCCATACTGGGGGAAACACTCACACTCCCAACGGACGTGTTGCAGCCAGCAGCCTGTGGCAGCTGCCAAGGTGCATTCCACAGGTGGGGGGGGAGAGCCTTCACCAACGCAGGAGGACACTCCGTAACATTGGGCAACGCTTGCCCTCCACCACCCTCCTCCAAGCAAGAAGATTCACCGGCGTGGAAGTGCAACCCCTGTGTGAGGACACACTTTTCTAGCGTGCACAACCCCTCAGACCTACACCTGCCAGATGGGTGCTGCGTTGACATCCTCGGAGGACGAACAGCATGACCAGCCTCAGCAGCCTCGCAGTCCACGCCGTCCGCCTCAAAGACGTGAATCCCCACAACACGGTGCTGTGGCACATCCACCTGCACAGCAGGATAGAGGGCATCCGCAGAGAGAGATGCGTCGCAGGAGGCACTACCCTCCGCACAGGGTCTACAGACCGAGGCTCAGCTTCGTGGACCTCTCTGAGCAGCAGTGCATACGGAGGCTCAGAGTCACTCGCCAGGTAGTCGCCGACATCTGCAGCCTCCTTAATGGTGAGCTGCTCCCTGATGGACCAAGCAGCATCTTCTTACCCGTCGCCGTCAAAGTCACCACTGCCCTCAACTTCTTCGCCTCCGGATCCTTCCAGGGTGCCACGGGGGACATCACCGGGATCTGTCAGTCCTCTGCACACAAGTGCATAAGGCAGGTCACCAATGGGTTGTTCCGCAGGGCCTCGACCTACATCAACTTCGCCATGGATGAGCGCAGCCAGACGGAGAGGGCGGTTGGATTCTATGCTGTGGCTGGCTTCCCACGGGTGCAGGGTGTAATCGATTGCACCCACATAGCAATACGGGCACCTCCACATGAGCCAGGGCTGTTCATCAACAGGAAAGGGTATCACTCCATGAACGCCCAGCTCATTTGTGACCACCGCCAGAGATTCCTACACGTGTGCGCCAGATACCCTGGCAGCTGCCACGATGCCTTCGTCCTCAGGGAGTCCACCGTCCCGCCCCTCTTCCACGCACCCAACGCCGGCAACGGCTGGCTCCTCGGCGACAAGGGATATCCCCTGCACACGTGGCTTATGACACCTCTGAGGAACCCCATTACCGAGCCGCAGCGTCGGTATAATGACAGCCACATTGCTACCAGGTCTACAATTGAGCAGGCTATAGGGCTGCTCAAGATGCGCTTCAGGTGCCTTGATCGTTCCGGGGGAGCGCTCCAATACACGCCACTCCGAGTGGGACGAATTATAGTTGTCTGCTGTGCCCTGCACAACATGGCACTACAGAGAGGGGTGCCACTGGAGGAGGCCCCATGCACACCCGCCACCCACATTGAGGACGACAATGAGGAGGAGGAGGAGGAGGAAGAGGAGGAGGAGGAAGAGGGAGAGGAGGAGGAACGACCCATGGGCCGAACACCGGCTCACCTGCGTGCTCGTCAGGCCAGGGAGGCACTCATATGGCAACGGTTCTCCTAACATCACACTGTGTGAGGCGTTCACATATCATCACGTGCACAGACGAGGGTCCATACAGGCTCCCTCCACAGAAGAGTGGTGCCTGTACACCTGCACCCACTGTATTATGCCCAATGGGTGGGACGGGGTGGTCGTCGTCATGATGAGGCGCACAGAAGGGACATATTGCACATGCCGCAGAATTATGGACAAGAGGTGGCTGCACTGGTGAGAAAAAGTGAGTTTATTTTGTGTTGACATTCAAAGAATAGAAATTTAAAAATACCAAATAGACAAACACCCTGGTGCAATCCCTGTGTGCTCACGGAACTTTAGGCTTTCGTTTCCGGGTACCCCTACGTGGTGCTACCCCTGTGGCTCCAGCAGAGGTGGTGGCAGGTTGCTCCTGTACGTGCCCTGACCTGGTAGATGCTTTGGGCCGACGCCCCCTGGGTTTCGGTGCCCGTGAGGGCACCTCCACAGACTGCTTCTCCTGCACCTGTGCAGGGGCAGACTCGGCCACCTGGAGAGGATGGACTATTGCGGGCACTGGTTGAGAGGGGGGCAACGGGTGAGACGTGGGGGCGCCTTGAGTAGCGTCCGCACTTCCATTTCCCCGTTCACCATCTTCCCTCTCATGGCCAAGGCCCACATCACCCCTTCCACCCTGCTGGACGGCAGTTTGGATGACGTGGGTGAGGCCTTGCAAGGCCACCTCCAATGTATCTGTCAACCTGTTGATGGCGGCAGAATGTTGCTCACCCTGAATCCGAACAGCCGTTGTGAGGGCCTGGATGGACTCATTGGTGAGCTGTGCGTGACGCTCGAGGGAGGCTAGCCTGTCCGCCACCGCAGACGTTCCCACACCTACCCGCGACACTATCTCAGAGATGCCTTCACGTCCCTGCGACACTATCTCGGCGATACCCTCCTGCACCTGTGCCACCATTCCCCTCATGCAGGAGTTGGACTCCTCCAACCTCTGCGCGATTGTGGAGAGTGCGCGTGGCACCTTTCCCAGTACCTCGGCAATGTGCTGGTGCCCCTCGATGACTCTCCTTTTGACTGGTGGCCCCCTGGGTTCAGCACCTGGGTCCGGCTGAGCAAAGCCTGGAAAAGAGTGCTCCCACCGACGCGGACCCTCCGCAGCTGACCCTGCCACCAGGGTCTGCTCATGCTCACGTGTGCGCGGTGACTCACCATGTGCAATCCCAACTAACTGAGGGGGGGGGGACCCACCGAGGTGTGTGTATCTGCGCTGGTGGATGCAAGGCTCATGTGTGACGATGCACCCTCAGAGTCGGGCATGTCCTCTGAGGAATCACCCTCAACCGAAACGTCGATCGCAGACGGTCCTGCAAGAGAACAGAGGGCAATATCAGGCATGTGACCAAATGTGGCGGTGCGGCTTATGCCATGTGATGCTAAGATCATTCCGCTCATGAGTCATGAGTGCCAGCTTTCCCTTTCCGGCCGTTTCGCCAGAACCAGACTCGCCATCCGCCACCGACAGGCAATGCAGCGTGCGGCTGATCTCCAGTGCCTCGACCTCGGCGTCTGTCAGAGCCACCTCGTGTGACGGGCCCTCTTCGGTGCGTGCCCTATCGCGTACGTTCCTGGCCCTCTTCTCCTGTGAGGGCAAAACACAAAAACGTTATTGAGTGATGATTACAATGTGAGACGCTTCAAGCATTGGTGTGAGTGGGTTGAGCGTGTGCCAGATGGATGGGAGGATGCGTGTGCCACATGGCCATCCCATTGTATGGGCATTGGGGTGTGTAGTAGTGGTCGAGTGGGGACAGGGACGGTGGGTACGTGCAGGCACTGTGAGGATGATAGTTGGGTGGCTGTGAGGATTGGTGCGGGAGCGCAGTGCTATCAGTGGAGATGGGGTTGTGAGGTGTTTGAGGTGATGTGGAAGACGGAGTGACGCAGAGTGCGTTAGTGTACTCACCTTCCCGGACCTGGTGAGGTCATTGAATCTCTTGCGACACTGCATCCAAGTGCGGGTGGTGTTTCCCCTGCTTGTGACCTCAGCGGCCACCTCCTCCCATGCCCTCTTGGTGGCGTTGGCAGGGCACCTCCTTCCATCCATGGGGAACAGCGTCTCCCTCCTCATGCAGACCCCGTCCAGCAGCACCTGGAGGGCGTGGTCCGTGAAACGGGGAGCAGCCTTACCCCTGCGTTCCTCCATCCTTCATGGAGTATAGTTTGTGGCTGGAGGGGCTTTGGTGGACTGCCCCTTTAAATAGAGCTCCACCATCGCTCAGACGTCAATGCGCAAGCGCAGGCCACCGGCGCGCAGCTGAGAAGCGCGGAACCCGTAACTGCCGGCTAATTACATCAATCATCCCGCGATCGCACGCGCAACGCACTCAATTCACACAGCGCGTTTTCCTCGAGCCCGACTGACCACCCGCTGCCAACCCGCACCCCTGGTAAAATCGGGCCCCATATTTTTGTTAAAACCAGTCTTATTACAGCAAAGTAGGAATAAGGCCTCAATCTCA
This sequence comes from Heptranchias perlo, assembly GCF_035084215.1. Lineage (NCBI taxonomy): Eukaryota > Metazoa > Chordata > Chondrichthyes > Hexanchiformes > Hexanchidae > Heptranchias > Heptranchias perlo. Next base: position 110,832,199 of record NC_090327.1, read on the forward strand.
AAACAATAATGGTAACAGGGAAGTGTAGAATTGTTATTAATTGTTCCCATCAGTATATAAGACCTATCAAGTGATAATATGTCCATAGCTTCAAACAATACATAATACACACAACCTTTATTAGCCTAATTTTTAAATGCACTATTGGTCTAAACATATATTGATGTTTAACATGTGCCTAGCACTGATGCATTTAAAAACTGGGTTAGGAGAAAAAAATATTGTGCCTTATTTACCGAGAACTATAGAACCATAAAAGCTTACAGCACAGAAAAAGGCCATCTGTTCCATCTGTGCTGGTGCCATGGTTCAGCAATCTAAAACTAAACCTACTGCCCGGTCTCTCTCCATAGCCCTCTATCTTCCTCTGCTTCAAATGTTTATTCACTTTTCCCCTAAAAGACGCAATGATCTCTGCTTCAACTACTCCCTGTGGCAAAGCATTCCATGCTCTAATAATCCTTTGCATATAGAAATTCCTCCTAACCTCTCTCCTCACTCTCTTAGTGACAATATAAATTGATGACTCCTCATTACTGACTGCCCAACCAGAAGAAATAGTCCTTCCATGTTCATCTTTTGAAATTACAGCCATTTTAACATCTAACGGGTGATGGACATGGGCAGAAGTATTTGAAGGCACACTTCAATAATGAAATGCGATACCGCACCCAGACAAGGTGGTGCCAATTCAGGTCTGATGGGACTTGTTATGAACCAGAGTGAGCAAGCACCTCAGGACTAGCAATTATAAAGCAGTCCTACATTATCCTGTCACCATATTTAATTTAATCTAAACTACATCGGACTGTATTTAATTGAGATTTAAATCATTTGTGTCAAAAGAAATGTAACCAGCTTTCAAAATGGGATTTTGAAGTTAATTAATTTGTAAACAGAGTAAGATTTATAGAATCGTAGAAATTTCAGAAAAGAAGGAGGTCATTTGCCCATCATGCCTGTGTCATTGCTAGCTCTACATCAAAGCTATCCACTGTGATTGCAGTCATTTGGTTGTTTTAAAATGGAGTCTAAAAATGTTCCAAGGAACTTTATTAACAAGCATCATCCTGTACTTAAGCAAGAAATCCAAAACTTCACTGCATTTTATTCAATGATTCTTTGATTTTATTCTATCCTCAAATATATTACATATATAAAAGCCCTGCATCCAGCATCTGTTATATGTCCCCTCTTCCAGCTCTTCCCGTGCTGCTGAATCAGTTGCAGAGCTATCCTATTTGCTGCAAAGGACACCTACAACCAACCTGGACCACCACTTTTAACTTTTCAGCCTCTGCCTCCTTCCAGGCTGGCACAGAGATCATCTACAGTATTAGCCAATGTGCTGCTCGCACATGTATCAATCAGGAGAATTTCATCTCCTCTCCTACTGAAAAACAGTAGGAGCATAACATAACTGCTTAATTTCACTGCATTGCTGCATTTCCCAAAGTACGGGGATCATTGATAGCACCATTGGCCATCTGATCCCTGCCCCTCCTCTGCCACCACCACTTGCTCCTCCTTACTTGTGCTCTGTGACTCTCTTGGTGCTGGACCATTTCATCAGTTGCCCATGGACTCCTTTTCCTTCTTCGATATTTCATAGAACCGTAGAATGTTACACCACAAAAACAAGCCACCTGGCCAATGAAGTCTCCATTGATGTTTATTTCCCACATGAGCCACATAGTCTAGTCCCATTCTTCTGTTTGCAAACCATACGCTTTAATATTCCTCTCTTTCAAGCAACCATCTAATTCCCTTTTAAAAGAATTTATCAACTACATCAACAATGATTTGTGGCGGAGAAGTACTGATCATCCTCTGTGTAAAGATTTTTTTCTTTCCTCCCTTTTAATTATTTTTGATTACCTTAAATTTATGCCCTATTTGTTTCGTCATCCACCATCTTCTGCCAGACACTTCTTTTGCCCCATGTAGCTTATGGAAAAGTTGCAAAATAATTTAAAAGTGCTTATAAAATAATGGAAATGAATTTGTCCCCAAGCGCAGCTACCTACCTTTAAATTGCTGCATCCCTTTAATTCTGGTGTACAGCTCTTTAAGGGCTGATGATGCATAATATCTCACATGCCTCCGACCCTTTGGTGAGTTCCTGCTTGCAGGCTGAATCCAGCCCAGAACTCAACTTGCATAGCAATTGCAGTCAAACCCTGATAGATCTGGTGGGGTCAGCCCTTTCTGATTCAATCAAATGAAGAGCTCACAGTGCTCCAGCCCTCCATTTCAGTGCCAGGATCAGAGAATAGTCTTTATCTTCTAATCTATCCAAAGGTTAATTGGTGAACTGTAATGGTTCTGCACACGTTAGTTTGAAAGACATACAATTAAGAGTTGAAATGACAGATGTGTTGATACCACTCAGTTATAATCCTGTCATTTTATCAGGCATTCCTTGTCACCAGCGGAACATAGAAATTATTGTTGGTACATTATTTGGCATTTACTGCGGGTTACTAAAAGTTTCTGGGAGAATTTACTCATGATATTGTTGTTTTCAGTTTGTGAGTTATTTTCCCCCAGATGGTGGGCCAGCTAATGAAAAGGGAGCAGCAGTAATCCTCTTAATCAGCTGTGAACTGCAATTAGGAGTCAGTTGAACCCATGGAACAGAAGTGGGAAGGCAATGCAAGCTGTTTACTCTGCAAAAATCTTGTGGCATTAGCTAATATTGAGTGTGGAAAGTTAGCTTTACAGACAAAGGGGGTAATTTTGAGTTTGGGCAATAGTGTAAAACAGCTGATATTGAATCAACTGCCCGTTATACATCTCTCCTGATCGCCCAAACTCAAAATTACCACCCTGGTGCTGCAAGCTCTACAGCAAGAATTCATAGAATTACATAGAATTTACAGCATAGAAACAGGCCATTCGGTCCAACTGGTCTATGTCGGTGTTTACGTTCCACACGAGCCTCCTCCAACCCTATTTCATCTCACCCTATCAACATATCCTTCTATTCCTTTCCCCCTCATGTACTTATCTAGCTTCCCCTTAAATATATCAATGCTATTCGCCTCAACTACTCCATGTGGTAGCGAGTTCCACATTCTAACCACTCTCTGGGTAAAGAAGTTTCTCCTGAATTCCTTTTGAATTTATATGTGACTATTTTATATTTATGGCCCCGAGTTTTGTACTCCCCACAAATGGAAATATCTTCTCTATGTTTATTCTATTAAACCCTTTCATAATCTTAAAGAACTCTTACAGGTCACCCCTCAGCCTTCTCTTTTCTAGAGAAGGAAAGTACATCATTTTTGGAACTGATGTCCCCCCACCCCCCACCCTCCCCACCCCGGTGCACCAGGCATGGGAGGAGACAGCACCTATCAGCCATCATAATCCTGGATTTGGCTGATTTACATGCAAGGCCCTCGCAATGAACAGCCCAAGAAGTCCTAGAGCTTTAGAATGCCAGCAAGTCATCAGTGAAAGCCTGAGCCAGCCACCAGACATACTTCTTCCTCACCAGGGGAATCACTTAGAAAAGCTGTAGGGTAAGTGTTAGACATCCCACACAATCCATCAGCACAAAGAGGAAGCACCATGTCAAAACACATTGATATCATTTACAAAATCAATCAACTGTGCTGAGAAATTCTTTGTGATTGTGCAGAACAGTTTGCTGAAGGCGTTTTCAGCCAATTTCTTTGGTTCATGTGGGCAAGAAGGCTCCTGAAAGGGGCAGCTCAGGCACTTAGCTAAATGTATCTTGTATTAGTCCTGACAGATCAGTGTTCCAGGTTTCACTAGTGTTTCAGAAATTACTTCCTCCCTCTACAATGATACAGATCTTGATTCTCATCCTCTTCCTTCACGTCAGTCCTCTTTGTAGGGCAAAGTTATAGATATGCAGCACATGATGATGATCCTAGAGATCGGGGAGGAGGAGGGGGGTGCACAGCCTTGCCGAATTTGGTCTACGGGGCTTGTCCCAGTTTTAACTGCCAATTATGGAATTATGCATAAGGATAGCAGTTACACCCACATTGTAAACCTTAGCATACAGAAGCTTGCTTGCATTACCAGTAGCATGAGACAGACCTTAAACAGATCAGGAAATGTGTGCTAAGGTGCAGTCCCACTTTTACTACCTCAGTTCACTCATTTACCACCAGTGGTTTTGAGGCTCCAGTTTTGCAACAGTTCAATTAGTCCCATCCATCAGTCCATACGAATGTAAATACAAGAAATCAAGAAATTGATGCAGGCCATGAGTAAAGGAAATAGCATGTCCTTAGATAATCAGAACAAAATTAATGCAGAAATTACTTTACCATTAAGGAGGGTTATGACTGCCGTGGGCATAATGCACTAAATAAATCGTAGAGTGGGATAAGTTTAATATTCCATCACCCATTCTGTTCTTACTGCATATATTTAGTTTAAATAGAATAGAGGAAAATATTATGTTATTATATATCAAGTTTACTTTAGTCTAGATTGTAAATATGGGAGTTAATTTTGACATCTCCCCTGTCTTTATGCAAAATGACATTTACATCTGCAGAGGATTTTCTTCACCAACAGGATTTAAGGTTTGAATTGAAGGTGAGCACAGTCTAAATACCTCATACACCTTAACCTGGTGTGCAGTTAGTTTAAATTTCTAGCTCCCTGACTGATTGGTGCAAACAGCAGCAACAGTACACTTTAAAATAGCAAAACAGCCCCTGTTGCTTCACAAAGACAGGAAACAGAAACCAAACAGGAGTTAGGAGAAGAGAGATGATCAAGGGAGATGATCAAGATCATGGACAAACAAATAGTTTTTAAGGAGGTTCCTGAAAGGGGGGAGAGATGTAACAAGACCAATCATTTTAAGAAATTCCAGAGTCCAAGGGGAAGATGGTTGAGGGTTCTTTCACTGATGGTAAAGTGAGGAGGGTGAGAATGGAGTCAACAGAATGGAGGGTTCATATTGGGAAGGCTCATCTTCTGATGAAAGGTCATTCACAGATGCTGCCGGCCCTGCTGTGTATTTCCAGCATTTATTGTCTTTATTTCAGATTTCCAGCATCTGCAGTATTTTGCTTTTGTTCATATTGGGATATAAGAACCGGAGGAGGTTGCAGAGGTAGGGTGAGGTGAAGCAATGGATGGATTTATAAATAAGGGTGAGGATCGTGAAATCAAGCTTTGGGGGGCAGGGAGCTGGTGGAGGCTGGTAAGGACAAGGATAATAGATGAGCAGGACTTAGCACATGATAGAATGTAGGAATTTTGGATAAATTGAAGTTTGTATAGTGCGGAGCTTAGGAGACTGGCACATAGAACGTCAAAGAAGTTGAGATGAGAAAGGTACAAACGAGAGTTTCAGCAATGATGTGAATGAGCTAGAGATAGGTGATACTACAGAGGTGGTCTTGGTGATGCATGGTTTATGGCATTTGAAGCTCAGGGTCAAACAGGACATGGAGGTTTTGCACGGTCAAGTTGAGCTTGAGCAAGCAGCTGAGGAAGAGGATAGAATCAAGGGCTATGGTACAGAGTTTCTGAAGGGAGCAGACCAGAAATTTTGAGGTGAAGAACCCCATGAGTTCCTCATGCTTAGCCTAGAGGTGAGAATGGAGGAGGCAAGATAGGGAAATTAAAGGAGGTGGTTTGTGGAGGAGAAGAGGAATTTGAAGTTGCCTCTGATCTTCGAAGATGATTCCAGAAATGTAAGAGGAATTGGCCGCAGAGAGAATAAAACAATATTCTTTGAGGTGATTGAACCAAGTTTTGTGGTGAATGATCAGGCCAGTGACGTGCCATGTGTGCTCGAGCTTCATTAACTACAATGAAAAAGAAAATCAGGTGGAGTGTAAAACGGGCTGCTGATTCGCTATCGCCATTTTTGCACTACCGCCCGAGATAAATTTCACGTCCATTTACACTAAAAAGTTAAAAGAAGTAGAGGAGCAGAGAGAACTATGGATTCAAATAAACATATCTTTAAAAGTGGGAGGACAAGTTGATAAAGCTGTAAAAAATGCATACAGGATCCTAGATTTTGTAAACAAGGGTTTCAAGCACAAAAGCAAACAAATAATGCTGAACTTATACAAGTCATTGTTTAGGCTGCAGTTAAAATATTTAGTCGTGTTGTGGGTATCTTACTTTAGCAATGATGTCAAGGCCAGGAGACGGTGCAGGAGAGATTCGCTGAGATGATACTAAGGATCAAAGGTTTAAGTTCAGTAGAGACTAGAGAAAACACAACAAAGAAGATCAAGAGGAGTTCTGATAGAGGTGTTCAAAATTACACTAAGTTAGGAGGGACAGTAAGTAGGGCAGATGGGAGCAGGAAGTTACAAAGGGACATTGACAAATTAACTGAGTAGGAAAACTATGGCAAATGGAGGATAATGTGGGCAAGTGGGAGGTCATCCACTTTGGACCCAAGAAAGAGAAATCGAAGTATTTTCTAAATGGCGAGAAACTAGGGACTGTAGTGGAGAGAGATTTGGGAGTCCAAGTACAAAAATCATTAAAAGCCAGTAGATAGGTACAAAAAGCAATCAAAAAGGCTAATGGAATATTGGACTTAAGAGCATAAGAAATAGGAGCAGGAATAGGCCATATGGCCCCTCGCGCCTGCTCTGCCATTCAATAAGATCATGGCTGATCTTCGATCTCAACTCCACTTACCCGCCTGATCCCCATATCCCTTGATTCCCTTAGATTCCAAAAATCTATCGATCTCAGCCTTGAATATACTCAACAACTGAGCATCCACAGCCCTCTGGGGTAGAGAATTCCAAAGATTCACAAACTGCTGAGTGAAGAAATTCCTCCTCATCTCACTCCTAAATGACTGATCCCTTATCCTGAGACTATGTCCCCTAGTTCTAGACTCTCCAGCCAGGGGAAGCAGCCTCTCAGCATCAACTCTATCAAGCCCACACAGAATCTTATATGTTTCAATGATATCCCCTCTCATTCTTCTAAACTCCAGAGAGTATAGACCCATTCTACTCAACCTCTCTTCATAGGACAACCCTCTCATCCCAGGAATCAATCTAGTGAATCCTCATTGCACTCCCTGTAAGGCAAATATATCCTTCCTTAGGTAAGAAGACCAAAACTGTACACAGCACTCCAGGTGTGGTCTCACTAAGGCCCTATACAATTGTAGCAAGACTTCCTTACTCTTGTATTCCACCCCTCTTGCAATAAAGGCCAACATACCATTTGCCTTCCTAATTGCTTGCTGTCACTGCATGTACAGGTCTTTATCTCAAGGCAGCTGGGATACAAATGGAGGAAGTTATGTTTCAGTTGTTTGGAGCCTTGGTCAGACCCCTTCTGGAGTACTGCACTCAGTTTTAGTCTGCGTACCTCAGGAAGGATATATTGGCCCCGGAGGGGTTGCAGCACAGATTCACCAGATTTATACAGGGGCTTAGAGGGTTAAATTATGAGGACAGGTTGCATAAACTTAGCTTGTATTCCCTTGAATATTAAAGAGTTGGGGTTATCTGATCGAGCTGTTTAAAATGTTAAAAGGATTTGATAGGGAAGATATGGAGAAACTATGTTCTCTAGTGGAGGAAATCAAGAACGAGAGGACATCATCAAATTAGAGCTAGGCCATTCAGGAACGAAATCAGGAAGCATTTTTTCATAGAAAAGGTAGGAGAAGTTTGGAACTCTTCCCCCAAAAGGATGTGGATGCTAGGACAATTACAGCTTTCAAAACTGAGATCGATAGATTTTTGTTAGGTATGGGTGTCAAGAGATATGGAGCAAAGGCGGGAAAATGGAGTTGATGTGCAAATCAACAATGATCTAATTGAATGGCGGAGCATGCCCAAGGGTCTGAATGGCCTACCCATGCTCCTAATGTTCCTATGTACCTAAAATTAAGAGGAGTTTTGATAAGGCAAATCGAGAAAAATATTTCCACTGGTTGGTGAGTCAGTAACTAGAGGGCATAAATTTAAGATCATCACCAAAAGAACAAAGGGAGAGGTTAGGAAAACATTTTTATGCCAAGGGTTGTTTGGACATAGAATGCCCTACCAGAAATAGTGGTGGAAGCAGAATCTATACGTCCTAATGGAGAAATAGATACATTTTTGAAAAAGAAAAATGTAAAGGATATGAGGAAAGAGCAAGAGAATGGGACTACGTGGAAAGCTCTTTCAGAGATCTGGCACATGCACAATGGGCCAAATGGCTTCCTTCTGTGCTGTAAAGTTCTCTGATTCGATAAGTCAATTTTGGGTGCAAAATAGTGGAAGAGTCAGGATTAACATTTAGTTAAGGGGAGACTGGTTCTGAAATATAATAACTCCTTAAAGTGCAGCAGGGTTACTTTATACAAATGAATGTAAATACTCTATTCAATGATAGAATAAGAGGTGAGATTTTGAGGTGTAGGAAGGGACGTAGCATAGGGGACCAATAAAGACAAGCTGATGAAGCAGTATAGGCGTACAGGTTCAGAATTACTCTTTGCTGATGAGATTCACTGTCGCTGCATGATAAATAGCATAAGGATTTATTATCAAGTCAGGGCCATCCTTCTTCTTACAGTTTCTACCTTTTCAGCAAATCCTAGTTATTATGTCTCTCTGTTATCTCATAAAAACTAGAAATATCAAATTATTATCCTTTATTATTATGACTGTCTGATTCAACAGCACAAGGATACACTGAAGCATTTTCAACAGTGCAGTTTGTTTTAGTGACATACAAGTCTGCTCATTAATTTTGTAAAACTTTGTTAAGAATTTTAAGTGTCAGCACTTTTTAATTTAAACTGGTTTCAGTAAGATTCATTTAATTGTGATACCTGCATCACAGCAGAGGACAGAAGGTTAAGTGATCTCTGCATTTAGCACAACTGGAATAACATATTATGCTAGCTGTGATCCTGAAGTGCATTATTCTTATTTCATGACCACATTGTTAATCATGAAGTCCCTGAAGAATAAGATGCATAAGATGCAGCAGTTGTACACGCCGTCTGTGAGGGGTTTGAATGAATGCAATTCAAGCATGGTGACCTTCACACCAGCTGTCACTAAATAACAGAACATGATACAGTGTGCATGTTAGCCATTTTTTATAGCCAGTAATGGAGAACTCAGACCCAAGGGGCACTGATCATTATATTTTCACATTCTGGAGCCTGTCCATTACATTTGCAATAAAAAAAAAGGTAAAAGCAAATCAAGCAACAGCTTTTTAGCAATGGGAAAGGGGCAAATTTATACAGTTTATCAAGCACTAACAGATGTGAAGCAGGCAATCAGATCTCTCAAACGTACCGCAAATGTAGTGGAACTTTTTTTCTGGAGAAGTTAAATTGCTGTAGAAAAAAAGCCACCTTGTTGAACTTTTATTTGAGATAAAAGAATCTAAAATATAAAATCTGTTTGAAATCTAAAATAAAAACAGATAAGGCGGGAAACACACAGTGAGTTATTTAGCATCTGCCCAAAGAAGGATAGATTAATGTAGTGGTGGGTCCATTCATCAGAAATCAGGAATGAACAAGACTCCCAGCTCAAACATTAACCTAACTTTTCTAATTCAGAAATGAACTGATCTGTTGTGCATTTCCAAATTTTTCTAAGGTTGCTCTTTAACTGTTTAAAAAAGACCTCACATACATAGGATTAGTTTCAATGTCTGTATTAATGCGTGTCTGTTGAATAGCATGAGTAACTAATGCCACTTGACTGCCATTACATACCAATTGGATATAAGGTTTAATGAAAAGAACTTAATTTCTGGTGCTGATGCATTTACTGCTTTCAGAAGGATATCATTACCGTGAATACTTGTCAGTTAGAGTGCAAGCACTGTTCTAAAGGCCTTTGATAAGGTACCGCACAATAGAGTCATAACTAAGGTCAGAGCATGTGGAGTCAGGGGACAAGTAGCAGAATGGATAGCAAGCTGGCTACAAAACAGAAAACAGAGAGTAGGGGTTAAAGGTAGTTACTCAGACTGGCAAAAGGTGGGAAGTGGTGTTCCACAAGGATCAGTGCTGGGACCACTGTTGTTCACCATATACATAAACGATTTGGACTCGGGAATCAGAAGTACAATTTCAAAATTTGCAGACAACACCAAATTAGGTTGTATAGTTATTACTGAGGAGGACTGCGAAAAAATACAGGAAGACATTAATAAACTTGCAGAATGGGCGTGTAATTGGCAAATGAATTTCAATATAGATAAGTGTGAGGTGTAAGATTTTGGTAGGAAGAATAAGGAAGCCATATATTCCTTGGAAAACAAGAGTCTAAATGAGATAGAGGAGCAGAGGGATCTGGGGGTACAGATACACAAATCACCAAAAGTAGCGACACAGGTTAATGAGGCCATAAAAAAGGAAACAAAGCACTGGGGTTCATTTCTAGAGGGATAGAATTGAAAAGCAGGGAAATTATGTTAAGAACATAAGAAATAGGAGCAGGAGTAGGCCAAACAGCCCCTCGAGCGTGCTCTCCCATTCAATAAGATCATGGCTGATCTTCTACCTCAACTCCACTTTCCTGCCCTATCCCTTGATACCCTTAGTGTCCAAAAATTTATCAATCACAATCTTGAATATACTCAACAACTGAGCATCCACAGCCCTCTGGGGTAGAGAATTCCAAAGATTCACAACCCTCGGAGTGAAGAAATTTTCCTCATCTCGGTGCTAAATGGCCAACCCCTTATCTTGAGACTATGACCCCTACATCTAAACTCTCCAGCCAGGGGAAACAGTCTCTCAGCATCCACCCTGTCAAGCCCTCTAAGAATTTTATACGTTTCAATGAGATCATCTCTCATTCTTCTAAGCTCCAGAGAGTATAGAACCATTCTACTCAATCTCTCCTCATAGGACAACCCTCTCATCCCAGGAATCAATCAAGTGAACCTTCGTTGCACCGCCTCCAAGGCAAGTATATCCTTCCTTAGGTAAGGAGACCAAAACTGTAGAGTCATAGAGTTATACAGCACGGATAGAGGCCCTTCGGCCCATCGTGTCCGCGCCGGCCATCAGCCCTGTCTACTCTAATCCCATATTCCAGCATTTGGTCCATAGCCTTGTATGCTATGGCATTTCAAGTGCTCATCCAAATGCTTCTTGAATGTTGTGAGGGTTCCTGCCTCCACAACCCTTTCAGGCAGTGAGACAGTACTCTAGGTGCGGTCTCACCAGAGCCCCATATAATTGCAGCAAGACGTCCTTACTCTTATACTCCAACCCCTTGCAATAAAGGCAAACATACCTTTTGCTTTCCTAATTGCTTGCTGTACCTGCATGTTAACTTTCAGTGATTCGTGTATAAGGACACCTAAATCCTTCTGTTACCAACATTTCTTAGTCTCTCACCTTTTAAAAAATATTCTGCTTTTCTATTCTTCCTACCAAAGTGGATAATTTCACATTTCCCCACATTATAATCCATCTGCCACATTCCCGCCCACTCACTTAACCTGTCTATATCCCTTTGCAACCTCTTTGCATCCTCCTCACAGCTTACTCTCCCTCCTAGTTTTGTATTGTCTGCAAATTTGGATACATTACACTCGGTCCCCTCATCTAAGTCATTGATATATATTGTAAACAGCTGAGGCCCAAGCACTGGTCCTTGCGGCACCCCACTAGTTACAACCTGCCAACCTGAAAATGACCCATTTATTTCTACTCTATGTTTTCTGTCCATTAACCAATCCTCAATCCATGCTAATATATTACCCCCAATCCCATGAGCCCTAATCTCATGTAACAACCTCTTGTGTGGCACCTTATCGAATGCCTTTTGAAAATCCAAATATACTACATCCACTGGTTCCCCTTATCTAACCTGCTAGTTACATCCTTCAAAAACTCTAATAGATTTGTCAAACACGATTTCCCTTTCATAAAACCGTGTTGATTCTGCCTAATCATATTATGATTTTCTAAGTGCCCTGTTACTACGTCCTTAGTAATAGATTCTAGCATTTTCCCTACTACTGATGTCAGGCTAACTGGCCTATAGTTCCGTTTTCTCTCTCCTTCCTTTCTTGAATAGTGGGGTTACATTTGCTACCTCCCAATCCACAGGGACCGTTATAGAATCTAGAGAATTCTGGAAGATCAAAACCAATGCATCCACTATCTCTGCAACCTCCTCTTTTAAAACCCTAGGATGTAAGCCATCAGGTCCATGGGATTTGACAGCTTTTAGTCCCATTAATTTCTCCAGTACTTTTTGTTTATTAATCTTAATTACTTTACGTTCCTCACTCTCATTAGCCCCTTGGCTCCCCATCATATCCAATATGTTTTTAGTGTCTTCTATTGTGAAGACAGATACAAAATATTTGTTTAACTTCACTGCCATTTCCTTATTCCCCATTATAATTTCTCCTGTGTCTGCCTCTAAGGGACCCACGTTTACTTTCGCTAATCTCTTCCTTTTTATATACCTGTAGAAGCTCTTACAATTTGTTTTTATATTTCTTGCTAGTTTACTCTCATATTCTATTTTCTCCCTCTTTATCAATTTCTTGGTCATCCTTTGTTGATTTCAAAAATTCTCCCAATCCTCAGCCTTACTACTCATTTTGGCAACTTTGTAAGCCTATTCTTTTAATCTAATACTATCCTTAACTTCTCTCGTTAGCCACGGTTGGATCACTTTTAAGAACATAAGAACATAAGAAATAGGAGCAGGAGTAGGCCAATCGGCCCCTTGAGCCTGCTCCGCCATTCAACAAGATCATGGCTGATCTGATCCTAACCTCAAATCTAAATTCATGTCCAATTTCCTGCCCGCTCCCCGTAACCCCTAATTCCCTTTACTTCTAGGAAACTGTCGATTTCCGTTTTAAATTTATTTAATGGAGTTTTTATTCCTCAAAGTATATTGGTTGAGAATTATGAATTATTTCTTTAAATGTTCGCCAATGCTTATCTACCATCATATATTTCGATCTGATTTCCCAATCTACCTTAGCCAACTCATTAAACTTGTAGCCAACCTTGGTTAGGCCACACTTGGAGTATTGTGAATAGTTTTGGTCTCCATGTTATAAAAAGGATATAGAGGCATTGGAGAAGGTGCAAAAAAGATTTACTAGGATGATACCAGAACTGAGAGGTTACCAGAATATCCATTGGGCTGAGTGACCTGTTTCTGTACTGTACATTTTATGTAATTCTATGTAATAAAATGGCCAAAATCAACCCAAGAACAAACAAGAGGAAAATGTTTGTCCATTTGAGGTTGTTGGCAGTGGACATTATTCTGTTTCTGGTGCAATCAACAAATGCCTCACTGAATGAATATGCTTAATGTGTGGCACAGTGCTACTGGATTAATAGTGATATCTATCAGACTGGAGGGAAGTATACAGTGGTGTCCCCCAGGGGTCGGTATTAGAACCACTGCTCTTTTTGATATATATTAATGACTTGGACTTGGGTAGGGGGGGGCCATAATTTCAAAGTTTGCAGATGACACAAAGCTTGGAAATGTATTAAACAGTGAGGAGAATGGTAGCAGATTTCAGGATGACACAGACTAACTGGTAAAATGGGCAGAAATGTAAGGTTGAAAAGTGTGAAGTGATGGATTTTGAGAGAAAAATGAGGAGAGGCAATATAATTAAATGGTACAATTTTAAAGGGGGTGCAGGAACAGATATACCTGGGGGTTCACATGGACAAATCTTTCAAGGTGGCAGGACAAGTTGATAAAGCTGTTAAAAAAGCATACAGGATCTTTGGCTTTATAAATAGAGGCATAGAGTACAAAAGCAAGGAGCTTATGGTAAACCTTTATAAATCACTTGATAGGTCTCAGCTGGAGTATTGAGTCCAATTAGGCATTGGGGAAGGTGCAGAGAGATTTACCAGAATGGTACCAGGGATGAGGGACTTTAGTTATGTGGAGAGACCAGAGAAGCTGGGATTGTTCTCCTTAGAGCAGAGAAGGTTAAGGGAAGATTTAATTGAGGTGTTTGAAATTATGAGAGGTTTTGATAAAGTAGATAGGGAAAAATTATTTCCACTGGCAGGAGGGCCAATAACCAGAGGACACAGATTTAAGATAATTGGCAAAAAATCCAGGGGGAAAATAAGAATTTTTTTTTTATGCAGCGAGTTGTTATGATCTGGAATGCACTGCCTGAAAGGGTGGTGGAAGCAGATTCAATAATAACTTTCAAAAAGGAATTGGATAAATGCTTGAAGAGGAGAAATTGCAAGCCCGTGGGGAAAGAGTAGGGGAGTGGGAATGGATAGCTCTTTCAAAGAGCCGGCACAGGCATGATGGGCCAAATAGCCTCCCTCTGTGCTGTATGATTCTATGATACCTCATGAGAGACCATTGATTCTTCTGGGGAACTGTTTCATCAACATCAAGAACTTGGAACAGAGAAAGGTCATTCAGCCCACTGAGCCAGCTTCTTCTAATGGACCACGTGCAATTTGCATTCTCCTGGTTTCTCACTAACGTATTTAATCTCCCGAGGGAAGCAAATAACCATAATAAACCTTTCCAGAACAGTAAAGTCTGAGCATTCTCTTTGACACCCACCTAAAGGCAATCAAGTAAAATCTCCACGGTATCAATCAGATAATATAATATATATTAGACAATGCTGACATTTCCACAGCCTCAACAGGATTGCAATCATAATGTTCCATAATATTTGATCACCTATGTTTATCCCTATAACCTTCAACCACTTTCAGAAGCAAACATTTGATTCTTTCTTTTTTTAAAAGAATTAAACCAAAGTAGCATAAGCTTTTCCGCCGAGTTCTGATGAAGACGCCCATCCGAAGCAGTAATCTGTTTTTCTCTTTCAAGTGCTGACTGATGTTCTGTGCAATTCCAGCATTTCCTGTTTTCGTTTTCAACTCTTCTGAAATGGATGCCACTTTGGTCAGGTAAAGTCAACACTAAATGTTGTGCATTATTCTATTAAGAATGGAGAGCTACTGGATGATCATTATTAAAACACTCATATTAACTTATTTCAATTCATTTGAAGCAATGTCATAAATTGAAAAAGGAAATGCTCCAGGATTAGAACCTTAAATGGCCATTTTCTGGAGATGTTCTTGCTACAGGTGCCTTGCATTTTTAAAATTTAATTGATTCACATCATAGCGAGAAATTACTTACTTTTGAAATCACTCATCCATGATTGGACTCCTAATGGGAGCCATTGTTTTATTATTGTTCGGGACTTAACTAGAGGCTTGGGCATGATGTTTCACTGTATGTTATGAAGTTGTCTTTATATTAATATAAGTTATGATGTGAACTTCATTTTAATAGAATTCCCCCAACATGGGAATTATTTCTAAGTACTGTATATTGCATATTGTCATACTCCACTAACAGGTCTGCAAAGATAAAATAGCAATAGAGGTATTACTAATTTGTATTTAATTTTATATAGGCCTAATAGCCCAGGCATATTTTCTGATGTGATGGAGGGCAGGCTTTGACATGGATTAGGCTATCTTCATAGCTTTGGATCAAACTGAATCTAACAACGAGAGGAGAACTTTCTCTGCAGATTTTGAAACAGCCCTGCAAAATCCCATGACTGAGCAGACTTATGCTTTGCACAACACTGAACTTGCCAACTGTAGAAAGCATTGCCAAGCTTTCCTCAGAATTCTGACATTTTTGCCAACTTTTCTTGTTATCTTCATTGCCAGCGTTGCTTGGATGTGATTAGCAAACCAAGAAATGAAATGGATGAAGATGGTTTAATCCATGTCAATATGTGTTACTGAAGAGAGCTTGACAATCTTAGCTTGATCAAACTTTATGACAGACACTTGCTTGGCACTCTCTGCAACAAAGATAACAGACTGTCCAATGTTGTCTCTTGACTACCTGTAGTAATCAATCAGTCACTGCTTGAATTTTAGATGAGCTGTTAAGCTCTCTGCACTCTGTCATTAGCAGAAATAATATCACTTTTAACAGCATCTAGCAACTAACATAGGTTCTTGAAAGGCAGGTGATGCCCAACTCATTTATTCGAGGATAGAATATTTCTTTGAGGATATAATAAAATCAGCAACGTGGAAGCTGTTTTATAGCACCTCTCACAAAGGGGAACATTCAAAACAAGAGAGGCGAGAAATATTAAGGAGCAAATTGATTTCATGTTTGGAGACATATTTTTAGCAGAGTTATAAAGGCAGAGAAGTTGCAAGGGTGTGGTTTAGAGAGAGTTCTGTGAAGCATGGTGTAGTGACAGACAGAATGCCTCATATACTTTAAAGAAGAAAGTACTAACCTGGATAATAAATTGGCAAAAAACAGCAAGCAAAGGGCATTGATCAACAGCAGCACTGCTAACTGGACAATTGCTCTCAAAACTTTAAAGAATTTTTGAGTTTATAGATAATATTAATTTGTGTAAAGAAAGAGGACGAACTGAGGGAAGGGATAAAATTTGAAGACAGTTTTAGAGAACTTAGCGAATAAATTGCAAATGAAATTTAAAAAGGTAAGTGCAACCATGAAGGCCAAACTGCCCAGTATGTTACTGAATGGTACAGGAAGGAACCAGGCTCAATGTGTGCTAAATTAATTGATCTCATCTAGGGCAGACATGCGGGGAGAAATTCATGTAGCGCTGGAAACTGGCGCAAAATGAGCAATGTGCATGGAACACACGCCCCTAGGTAAGTTCTGGGGGGGGTGGGGACGGAAGGGGGGGACGGCAATCCCGGACCGACAGTGGCCTGCAGCATTGCTGTGGAGCCAGGAGAAAAACTCCTTTTCACTTACGTTAATATGGAGCCCGAACTCCTACTCCTCCTGGCTCCACATTAAAGTAAGTGTAAATAATTTTATTTACCTTTCTGTTGGCAGCCTCCAGCAGTCCCTTTAACTGCTGTAGACCCAGAAAAACTGAGCGGTGCATGCTGTACCCAGTTTATACCGAATTTGGCAGCAGCGTCCTAAAGCAGGCGATAGGTCTCTAATTAGCATATTCAAGGGGCCTAACTCCTGTTTCACGTGGGCATCCTGGACACTTAGAAGTTGTTGGCTGCCAATTCTGGGGAAGATCAGGCATGAGAGATCACACCCGGAAATTGTTCACCCCAATTCTAATGTTTTGCCCCAAAAAAAAGGCATGACAGGGACCAATTTTTCCCCCGGGGACAATCCAGGTTAGAGAGGAGAGAAAAATCAGCCAGCGTTCGCACTCCTGATCATAGTCCAGTTACTCCAGTTGAAAATGCACATATGTAGATATCAGATGAGGACAGGATCTGACTCAGTACTGGTGCCCCATTATCGAATGGTTTCATGACTCTCACTGACTGGGTTCACACATGAAGAATGGCCACCTGGGCAAGGTACTGGGAGGCTACACAGTGGAACCATACACCAGTAAGCAGTCAGAAATCAATTCCATCAGGAGAGGAGAGAAGAAGCGAAAATTGGGAATGAAGAAAGTAAGATAATGCATATATTGATGCTAAAAATAGCAAACGAAATTTTAAAATGAATCATGTGAGTGAGAAAAAATTTCTAAGTATATTAATTGACAGAGTATAGAGCAATATAATGTAAGTGACAGAAAGTGATGCAGAAACTATATAAAGCAATAGTGAGACCACACATTGAATACCTTATCTAATTGTGATCACCATTACTGATACAAAGATATAGACACAGTGGAAAGAATTCACAGAAAGGCAGTAAGGACACTACCAAGATTTAGTTATTAGCTGTGAAAAGAGGCTAAAAAGCTGAATTGGCTCTCAATACAAAAAGGGGGAAAAGCTTTTGAAACAATTAATTAAATTAGTTATGGATTTAGAAGGGTATTGTTTGTAATAAGAGGATAGACCAACCAGAGGACATTGGTAATGCGTGGAAAAAAGTTGAAAACTAAATTTAACTTTACACCCAGTGTGGTCAATATATGGTCATGATGTGGAGATGCCAGTGATGGACTGGGGTGGACAAATGTAAGGAATCTTACAACACCAGGTTATAGTCCAACAATTTTATTTTAAAATCACAAGCTTTCGGAGATTATCCCCTTCGTCAGGTGACGAAGGGGATAATCTCCGAAAGCTTGTGATTTTAAAATAAAATTGTTGGACTATAACCTGGTGTTGTAAGATTCCTTACATTTGTCAATATATGGGACAGACTTACATCTACTGCATCGAACACCAACCCAGTTGAAACACTCAATAGGGAATTGGATTAATTTGTTCAGCAAAGAATAAACAAATATGAACTTGGGATAGGAAAAAGATGGAAGGCGGTCAGATCAGATGCTCAACTAAGACCTGGATCACAGAACAAGCTGGATTGGGTGATTGGGCTTTTTTTGTTCTTATATTTTTATGCTATATCCTTATAGCCAAATATCGGTATCATGGAAAAAGCACTCAGGAATGCTATAAATATTCAACAATTGATTGAAAATGAGGCATGTGGCTGGTAACCTCCCCCACTGTCCCAACTAAATAGGATTGTTGCCTACTGCAGGTGCTGGACAAGTCCACTCCCCCAGAAATCCCAGGGGAATGGAGAAGGAATGGAGACCAGGAGCATGATTTTTACTTGAACCCGCGATGAGTGAGGGTGGGTAGATTTTCACGGGGGAAACCCGGGAGTGAAGTGAGCGCATCGGAATCTGTGATCACAACTCAATTGAAGACAATTATTTTAGTTTCCGGGTTTCGTGTCTTCGAGCTGCACAGCGGGCGTACTGCGTACCCACGTGACGCGATCTGAAGTCCACTATTTAAAGGGCCAATGCAAAAATGGATTTTGCTGGAGAAAGGTCGAAGATAAGCCATGGATTCCAACAGAGCAAAGGCAGCACCCAGGTTCACGAATAGTTCTCTTGAAGTACTGCTATATGCAGTGAGAACCAGGAAGGAGCTAATTTACCCAAGTGATGGGAAGAAGAAACCTGGTTCTGCCACCAAGATGGCGCGGCTGGAGGTGGCAAAAGAGGTGAGCAGCAGGAGTATGGTGCCAGGTCTTGGCTGCAGTGCAGGAAGTACTTTAATTACTTAACCAGGTCAGGAAAAGTGAGTACAGTTGCTGATTCACCTACATCCTGTGGTGTAAAACACCCATCTCTCACTCTGCATTGGCAAGCCTACTCCATCACATCACTCCTCACGCCCACTTGAGTTTCAGCAGAAATCATCCTTCACTTTCTATGCACTTCCTCACCTCCCCATTTATGCACCCACCACTGCCAAACACCCCAATCCTTATGCAATGTGATGCATCCGTCTGATAGTCAGCCTCACCCAATGCATTGCATCCATCGGGTGAATACAGCACCTTCAGTCACTCACACGCTTGTTCTTTCGCCCTTTGTAGGAGAAGAGGGTGCAAAACACAAGGGAGAGGACGAGGATTTCAGGTGGACATGCACACATAGTTCAGCTCACTGATGCAGAAGAGGAGACCACGGAGATAAGGGGGACATCCATTGGAAATGGAGAGACTGGGAACCCACAGTTACCCTGGTGACAGAACTTAAACATCTTTCACACACATGATTATTTTATTTCATTAATGACTGAACTATGAGAAGTCTGAGTATGGTGATTGGTAAGATTGTTACTTTGCCAGGGCTAATTCATATCACTTTCTGTTGTCTCCCAGGGCTTTCACGCATAGAAGAATAATGTGGATAGATAACATCGATTCCTCAGTGGAGCTCATTCCTTCTGCGGGTGCACGATCACATGACATCCATTCATGCACCAGCACGGATATGGGCACTTCAGTGGGTCCTGTTAGGCAGATAGTTGGGTTGTCACCTGGTGACTAACAACTCACAAGTGAGCACGAGCTGACACTGGTGGCAGAGGCAGCCGTGGAGGGGCCACATCGGAGGGCGCACTCCTCTCCAAGCCCTGCTCTGCTGGACACAGATGCTGAACCCTGGGGGCCATCATTGAGAATGAGAATGATTGAGGTACGGCTGCACCTTTGTGAGGTACTGGAAAGCATGCCACGCACACTGTCCACAATAGCAGAGAGGATGGAGGAGTCCAACTCCAACATTGATGGATTAATGTTGCAGGTAATTTAGAGAATGTCTGCAATGGAGAGAGTGGCCACCTCCATGGAGCTTCAAGCATGGATCTCAAATGAGTCTACTCAGGCCATGACCACAGCCATGCATACTTTGGAACACATTCTGCCGTCTTAAACAGGATGACAGATACCTTAGCCATGACCTTGCAACATGGCACATATGTTCACCAAGCTGTGAAAGGGGACATGGAAGTGGGAACTCCACTCAAAGTGCTCCCACCTCTCGCTCGTAGCCGCCCCCCCCCACCCTACAACCAATATCTGAATTGCTGACTCCTCTCCTGCTGGCCCAGTTTGCCCCTGCACATGTGCAGGTGGATCTGTCTTTGGCCGGGTCCTCACGGGCTCCAAAACCCAGAGGTCGTCGGCCAAAAGCATCTCAGCAGTCAGTGCAGGTGTCTGAGCAACCTGCCACTACCTCTGCTGAAGCCACAGGGGATGCACCACATAGAAACGATAAGAAGGGTAAGTTCAAGCAATTGTAGTTCACCAAGCACATGCACAAGGGTGTTTGAAGAAATGTTATGTTGTTAAGTTTCTTTTTTTTTAATATTGGCACATTAAATGTATTGATTGGCACCACTTCCGCATCGTGGCCATTATTGCATCCCAAGTGTTAAGTCGCCCTTTCATTTGCTTTATGTTGAATGGCAATAAATGACAGGACCTATTGGGTGGATGTGAAATGGGTGTTTGAGTGGTTGAAGGAGTGTTTTGTGCAAAGGGAAGTGGTGGGAGGGTGGTTGGTGGTGATTGTGCCAACCAGCCTGAGCATCTCAATGTCTCTCTTTTGCCACTATCATTAAGAGAACCTGTGAGATATGAGGACATCCCTGGCATCAATGTGCACGGCTGGTCTGTCGATGGATGCACCATCATCATATTCCTCCTCCTCATCCTCCTCATCCTCTTCCTCTTGTTCAATATTGTCGCCAACAGAGGATGATTGATGCGCGCCTTCGTCCTCCTCCACCTGTAAACCTCTCTGCTGCGCTATGTTGTGCAGAACGCAGCACACCACGATTATTCTGGATACCCTCACTGGCAAGTACTGAAGGGCTCCTTCAGACCTATCTAGGCACCTGAAGCGCATCTTCAACATGCCTATGGCTTTCTCAGTGACACACCTGGTGGTCACGTGGCTCTGGTTGGATCGTTGTTGTGCCTCATTGGTGGGGTTTCTCACAGGTGTCATGAGCCATGTTTGCAGTGGGTATCCCTTGTCTCCAACGAGCCAGCCCTTAAGTCTGTCTCCTGTCTGGAAGAGGTCTGGAATGTTGGACTGGCTCAAAATGTACATATCATGACAGCTGCCAGGGAATCTGGCGCACACCTGCATAAATCTCTTCTTATGGTAGTTCACCAAGGGTATACACAAGGGAGGCTGCAGATATCTGAGACCGCCTGCCAACTCAATCTGAGCCTGCGTAGGCACTGCTCCTCAGAGGAGCCCAGGGAGCTCAGCCTCTGCCTGTACACCCTCTCACGTGGGTAGTGCCTCCTGCGACCTCAGCCCCTCTGTTGCTCCCCTCTCTGCTGTTCTCCAGGTCCTTGTTGTGTACCTCTGTCTTGCGCACCTGCAGATCCCAACACAGCATGATGTGGCTACCGTGGATGGTCATTTTCCTCCTCCTCAGATGTCCTCTGGAATACATCTATTGCGCACCCCCCCCACCCCCCACCCCATCCTGATCTTGTCAGTTTGAGAGGCTCCAAGGTTTTGTTAAAAATGTCTCAACACAAGAACTTTCAGTCTCAACACAAGAACTCTCAGCCAAACGGGAATCCTGTGCAGGAGACATTAAATTTGTTTCTGTTAAAGAATCAATTAAAAAATACCTACCTGAACTCCCTCAATGATCTTAATTGACGTGCTAAGTACCCGCCCGCCGGCAGTAATTGGGGATGTGACTTCTGGGTTTTGACCGCGTGCGCGCATTCGAACGTGCCCACGTTAAACCGGAAGTGGGCACGTTGGAGCCAGGTTGCGGTCGCGCTACAAAAATCGAGAATTTTCACTACCCACCGCCCCCCAACCTCCCGCCTGGATCTCCACACCTTTTCTTGACCTTTGCAATCTGGGATCTGTGCATTTCCCAGGGGCAAGGGTCAGTAAAATCGGCCCTTATATTTCATATTCACACCTAGCAAATTATAAACAAAATTAAATAATTTAAAGCCTATGTCCTTAGATCTAATGTATGTGGTCAGGTCGAAGGATAAATTTTGTAAAGCTTCAAAAAGGAGCACATATTAGATACTCAGGCACAGAGGCCAGTGGACCCCATTTGTGATACTCCCATTTTAAAAAAATTAACCGTTGAGAAAGGCACATGCCAGGAGCCTTGGGAAATTTACCCATAGTCTTCCAGATAAATTGGCATTTTGATCAACGTACAGAACTGCATTCAGTATATGATAAATACGTGTGATATATATTACTCGTTCATCACACGAGTATGCATGTTTTGCAATTATTAAACATTTTGGCAATAGAGCACAAACGAGCTTCCCATTTTTCATTTCAAACTTTTTTCAAAAAAGGTGGCAGCTCTATTATTTAATGTTTGTCAACATTCAAATGGCATCAGGAGAAATTAGGTACTAATACTTCCTGCTAAGAGCTGTCAAAACCAACTTTGTTGGTTTTGCTGCCTGACCTGCTGAGTATTTCCAGCATTTTCTGTTTTTAAAACCAACTTTGTGCTGTGTTGACTTTATAAAAGTAAACTTCCTTATGTTGAGATAGGTTTTGCCTTTACGTTGGGCCAGAAATCGTGCAAAGTGGTGAGGCAACCCTCACCGCAGCTGCTGCGAATTCAATTAATGAAAGTACTTACTGCGGGCTCTGTGGCGTCGAGTTGCTTGAATTTGAACTTTAAACAAAATGTGCGCTGTCAACCCAGCCTCTGAGCAGCGTGAGTTGCCGCGCGGCTGGAAAAGTCTGTGTGAGGAGAAGAAAGGCCCACAAAATCTGTCAGGAAGAGAAGTCACGCCCACTGATTCAGGCTGCATTGCTCAAGCAGGCAAGCGGACTTCATTCATTTAAAGTTAGTATTCTGTATGTCACTGTAAAAAAAAAAATTTTTTTATAAAAAGCCAAAGAAAAAATTAAAGAGACAGAAGGGAAAAGTAAAAAAAAGTTTAGGTTTTTTTAATTTAATTTTTTTTTAATGACCAAAAACTATTAAAATAAGGAGTAATATGAGACTCCACATTTTTAAAAATTAATTTTTAGTTGTTTGGCAGTCATTAAGACTTCTCATGCTGTTAAAACTTAGTTTAGCCTTGGTATTTTTAAGCGTACCTGTTTGGTGGCATAATTAGTTACTTTCCAGCTGGGCAGATAGGCAAGTTGGTGCTTTTTCAATGATTTCCCTGATTGCAGCGAGCGATGGTCCTTTAAATCGAAGCTGTCATATCAGCGGTGAACCAATAGGAGCAAGTTCTGGATTTCCACGTTTCACTGCACATGTGCGAACGCCAGAACTTGCTCCTCCATTTCGCCACCAACAACGTAAAACGCTGTTGAGCTTCTCCGTTATTTCGGGAGCGACATCTGGCCCAATGTCTCTACCACATTTTTGAGTACTAGCACTTAACTACCATTACACAGAAAAATGACTGAATAATTTTTGTTCAGTCAACAACACAAGCCTTTATATACTGCCCTTAACATAGCAAAACATCTTAAAGAGCTTCAGAGGAGAAAATGGCTGCCGAGCATAGGATTACAGGAGGCGACCAATGGCATTTTTCAAGAGATATGATTTGAGAAGGTTTTTGAAGGTAGAGAGAGACGCAGCAAGGGTAGGGGTTTAGGGTGGGGCTAAAGTAGCTGAAGGAACTGCCACCAAAGGTGGATGGAGGTGGGCAGAGTTGGAATAGTATAGCACAAATAGGGCTGGAGGAGGTTGTAAAGATAAGGTGATGTGAGACTGTGAAGGGTATTTTGAATTCAATATGCTGGTAAACTGTGTGCAATTTTCCTAGGTTGCAAAATTATTTACAGCTCCAGGTGCAGACTTAGACATATGTGATGAGCACACCAGTGGGTAAATTGTCCCTCCATGCGATTTCCAGTCAACTTGGAGGCCAGGCCTCATTAAGATAGGACCGGCAGGTGGCGGGCAGAAAGCGAGTGCCCCAGGGCCCACCTGGCCAGTTCCGGAGCACTGTAATATCAGGTGGCCCGGCCACCTTGTGAGCCCGGAAAAGGGTAGTACCGGAGGGGAAGTGCGGTCCTTTCTCGGGACAAAGTGTGGCGTGGCCCAGGTTGATTTTGTAGACACCTGAGGAACACTCCAGTTTCTCCCGCCCTCTCAAAAATAAATTAAAACCTACCTTCTGGGCTCCTCTTCATACTCTGCCCAAATAAGTCCTAAAATGGCATTAGGGTCCTATGTTCACTATATTTCCATGTTCGCACAGTGTTCAGTTCCATTCGCAACCCCTCAGATAATGAAGCAGTCCGTGCCCACATGCAGCAAGACCTGGACAACATCCAGGCTTGGGCTCATAAGTGGCAAGTAACATTCGTGCCAGACAAGTGCCAGTCAATGACCATCTCCAACAAGAGAGCCAGTCAATGACCATCTCCAACAAGAGAGAGTTTAACCACCTCCCCTTGACATTCACTAGCATTACCATCGCCGAATCCCCCACCATCAACATCCTGGGGGTCACCATTGACCAGAAACTTAACTGGACCAGCCATATAAATACTGTGGCTACAAGAGCAGGTCAGAGGCTGGGTATTCTGTGGCGAGTGACTCACCTCCTGACTCCCCAAAGCCTTTCCACCATCTACAAGGCACAAGTCAGGAGTGTGATGGAATACTCTCCACTTGCCTGGATGTGTGCAGCTCCAACACTTGAAGCTCAACACCATCCAGGACAAAGCAGCCCGCTTGATTGGCACCCCATCCACCACTCTAAACATTCACTCCCTTCACCACTGGCGCACCATGGCTACAGTGTGTACCATCTACAGGATGCACTGCAGCAACTCGCCAAGGCTTCTTTGACAGCACCTCCCAAACCCACGACCTCTACCACCTAGAAAGACAAGGGAAGCAGGCACATGGGAACAACACCACCTGCACGTTCCCCTCCAAGTCACACACCATCCCATCATGGAAATATATCGCCGTTTCTTCATTGTCGCTGGGTCAAAATCCTGGAACTCCCTTCCTAACAGCACTGTGGGAGAACCTTCACCACACGGACTGCAGCGGTTCAAGAAGGCGGCTCACCACCACCTTCTCAAGGGCAATTAGGGATGGGCAATAAATGCTGGCCTTGCCAGCGACTCCCACATCCCATGAATGAATAAGAAAAAATAATTTAAAGGGCCGGCCACCTAAATTAGGTGGGCGGTCTGGCCACCCAGCGGTAGGCCCTCGGGAGGATAGCAGCAGATACACCGTCAGCGGGAATGGGGTGGAAAGTCACTCCCCACCTTTTTCAGGGTGTTGCCGCCCTGCTTCTGCCCGCCGGGCGGCTTCAAAATCTCCTCCTAGTGGTGGGAGTGGAAAACTGCAGTGCCGGTGAAAATTAAAGAGAAGTAATTCACTGGCTGTAAAGCACTTTGAGATATCCTGAGAATGTGAAAGATGGTATTTAAATACAGGTCCTTTCCTTCTTAATTGCTCAACTTTTGCTGACCATTTAAAGCTTGAAAAACAGAAAATAGAATGGCCCTGAAATTCCGTGGGTCTTCTACTGGTCTCCCACCGTAACCCCCAGGGAAACAGAGTAACAGGCTGAAATCGGCCATTTATGCCATTCCCTGGGGGTTCCACCCATCTCCCTGTGGAGTCACAACAGGAGACTGAAAGAACAACCACGAAATTTCACGGCTGCTGTAATAGTGGGACTGTTTTAAAATGGAAAAACTGAAAAATACACAGCTCCAGATGATGGGTACCTTTCATATGTAAATATGGCTAACAGAAATCTGTAACCCAAGTTAAATAAAAGGAGATGCGTAAGATGCTGCATCAGTAGTCATATCCTGAAAGCTTCACCTTACTTTAGTTTTAATTGTAAATTTTATATCTTCAACTAATATTTGGCCCATAAAATGTTTAGGTGTTCAGTTTAGTCAAATGCTTGAGATCATGGAGTGAATTTTCCTCCCCCCGAGCGGACTTCAGGCACCAGCCAGACAGTAATTCTGGCGGGAGGCCCGGTCTATTTTGAGGGCCGGGCCTCATTAGCGTCAGCATGGCAGGCTGCGGTCAGAGGTTAAGCAATCTCAGGGCGGCCTGCCGGCTCCGAGCTGCCAAAATACCGGTCCCACCCTGGTTTTGTGGAGCCTGGAGGAGCACTCCTGCTCCTACCAGCTCCACAAAAATAAAAAGGAACTTACCTTCGAGCTCCTCTTCGGCCGGGCCGCCAGCTGATACTGGCCAGAGCCAGCGTGTGGCACACGCTCCACCCAGTTCAGTCCAAGAACCACAATCATAGTCCTATGTATGTCGCAGGACTCCGACTAGCATTTTAAACAGGCCTACCGCCTCACTCAGGGAGCTGCTCCAGCTGCCCAGTGGTAGGACCGGGTGACAATCCCATAGCGACAGCAACGGATGCAACGGGGTGGTAGGTCATTGCGCACCATTTTCGGGGCACCACCGCCCTGTTTCCACTGGGTGGAAGGCATGAAAATTCACCCCATAAGTCCTTAAATGATGAAAGGATTGTAAAATATCTCGCATATGATCAATTTTCGTGGTATAACATCATATTGTGTATCATGCTGAATTCTCTCAAAGGGGAAGATTTCCTCCGTTTATCATTTATAAAAAACACATTTATGATTATGCTACAAATAGTGAACAGAGGAAATTTACCACCCTTTCAGCAATTAAAAAGATAGAATACATAAGTATAAAACATAACGTGGCAAATTATTGTAATCGAGTTCCTCGATTAAATGACTCCTTTTAATATACTAGAAGACACATCAACAAGCATTTCTAACTGCAAGTTAATCGTTAAGACTCTGTACATTGTTACACTGCAGTATTTGAAGCTGTAGTTTGTTATAAAAATGACTCTGCACTTTGAATTTCTAAACTGGTTCAAGTAATGATCTCTCCTAAACAATACATTACCTCCTGAAGAAGAGGCGTTGTTGCTGTATTTTGCAGATTGACCTTTCAGAGACGATTCTCTGCAACTCAGACCAGCATTTCAACATAATCTTCAATGGGACAAACTGCTGCATAAAATATAGGCATTAAGGCAAATTTAATGAAAGTGAAGCCATGTTCAATATGAATATTTGCCTAGTTACATTAACCGAGAGGAATTTCAATTTTGAAAAGCTAAGGATAATTATGTTCAAGGTACTAGCTGGTTTCCTGCTGACTCTAATGGAATCTGTACAATATCAGTCGGGATAAACATAGATCTGACTGAAATGAAAACCAAGGCAACCAAACCAGTGATTTAAAACAAGAATACTAAATCAGGTTTCGGAACCAATTATTTCTTCTTTAAAACCATTTTTTTAATTGCCCATTTGAAGAAAAAATATTGTATCAAATCTCACAGCACGTCATCATCTCATTACACCACATCACTATAGGAATATGGGAATGTTCAGCACTGGAAAGAACCACCCAGCCTTCCCTATAGTATCATATGGCCTCTCCAGTCTTAGCCAAAATGTCATGTAAGCCTTGGAATGCAAGTGACTACCCATCAGTGGATAAGGAAACTTCAGGAGCTACGGAAGGAGGGGGTAAGCAGGGAAGAGATTGTTAGAGGAAGCTCACACAAAGAAATTATCATGGGGGGTCAAGTGAGAGATGCTGCAGTCAAGAGAAATTACAATTGACGAACTGTCGGAGGGTAAGGCCCAGCACCAGTAGAAGACTTTAGGTGGGAGCAACCCACAAGATAGACATTTTCTGGTCACACTGGGGGAAGGGTGCTTTATGAAAAATTATTAACCAAAAGAGAGCTTATTTTTTACACTATGTAATAAATGATCTTTACGCACAGACTAGGTAAAGCACATTGTCTAACCAACTGTCTGAAAAAAGTTTGGTAAATGACCATTATGGAGAGAAGTACACCAGGTGAAAAATACCTCAATACAAGAGAGATGACTATTACTCCAAAATGTGTAATACATTTTTAGAGGTAGTAATCGATGTTCTTTTAACAAATGTTAGATTCCACATCACATGGGTAATGCCACACAAGAAGCCAGGAAAATGCAAATGATGTCGGTTCTCTTAATAACTTTTCAGACAGGGATGAGGCTTTCCCTAATTATGTCACTATGGCCATATTCTTGCTGTCATGTTCAGCTCTTTTGACCACAGCAGGAAGCTTACCCTCAGGATCTGTAAAGAAATATGCCAACTCACTCCTTTAAGGTTTACCATAAACTTCCAAATTAGTGGCCTCATTCATGTTTAGAATTATTTGGGGCAGGGAGAATTTTTCTACTCTATGTTAAGCTGAACACGCCTTCTCAAAGTTGACTCAAAATTTGTGCGTTTTTGGAAGAATTGATTAGGTGATTTCACCAGCCAGCACTCCCCTGCAAGCGTACTGGGAGCACTGAAACACAGAATCACCCTTGACATTAGTTGCACTAAACTCCCCACATTAGTTTCTTTTGCTGTAGAGAGCACCATTTCTGTATATCAACATCATTTGTTTAGCACATTTTTGTACAGTATTGAGGTGAGCTGCTGCATCACCAAAAATGCACATCACACTCTTCCCTCCGGCCAATCATATGAAAAGGCCAGTTCCTGGCTTAAGAAACTAGCTGCAACGTTTGCTACAACATCACTGCTTTCCACCATTCGCTCATACTAATTATTAAGAAGGAGGGGATGTTCAAATTTAGTTCCTAGTGGCCTATTTCCAGGTTGTAAATATAAATATACACAAGTGACATGGTTAGCCTGATCTAGTTAACTGAAAACCTTTCAAAATTAAATTTTGTCTTTTAAGAAAAAAATCCCCTCAGAAAGAAGCTTTCTTAATGATAAACAAAAAAATACATATTTTACAATTACATGATTAAATCTGTATTTTGTTTCTCCAATATCGATCATAGCTGCTCCATGCATGTTTCTCTTTGCCTGTCTCTCAGTTTGAGATACTTTTTGAAGTAAAACAAAATTAACAGCTTTTATTTAAAAGTTTAGTTGGAAACCTATTCAAATTCATTGTCCAGTTTGTATTCAAATCATTTTGAAAAACACACAAACAGAGATATTATTACACACAAAGACACAATTAACTTTTCTCAGAGGAAAAATCAAAATTTGAATTCAAACACAAACAAAAACTGCCAGAAGAGTATAATCTGTAATATCCTCCACATTTGAAGTGGGTCTTTGCTTTTTTCTCTCTCACATACATGTTTGTTTTTTTAAAAAAAAAGACATCCTGTTTTTTTCAAAATACTCGATATAAACTTTATTTAAATAAATCTTTTGAAATTTTCCCTCCAGCTAATTTTGCAAAACAACCAGATACAGTTAGAAGTGGAGAGAAGCATTCTTCCACTTGACCTGGAAAATGGTGCTGAAACATCCCGGGAAAATATACACACTGCACATGCTCAGACTGCAGGCTCTGCCTGCCTGACTGACTGAGTCACGGCTCTAAGCAAAAATATTCTCAAAAGATTAAACTTTTGAGAAACACTGAGGCCTTCAAGTAAAAACATTAATGAAGGTACCCAGTGACGTAAAAGAACATTTTTATATTTAAGTTTAATTATGCAATTGTGAAATATGTACATTTTTAAAGTTTTTATTGTGTTTAAAACAGTATCTTGGACTGACAAAATTGATGGATGACATTTTTCAGAAAGTATTTTGATTGATTCAGTTCATTCACCTTCTCCCTTTCTTTTATTCGTAAGTTCTCTTGACAGGCCATTCAATAGCAACATCAACAACTTGCATTTATATAGCACCTTTAACATAGAAAAACATCCCAAGGTGCTTCACAGAGGCATAATCAGAAACAAATAGGCAAAGAAGGAGATATAGAGGAGGTGTGATGAAAAGCTTGGCAAAAAAATTAGGGTCTTAAAGGAGGAGAGGGAGGGGGAGGACTTTGGGGAGGGTATTCCAGAGGATGGGGTCCAGGTGGCAAAAGGCAAGGTTGCCAATGTTGGGTGAAGGGTGGGGGGATGTACAAAAGACCAGAGTCAGAGGAACGGAGAGTTCGGAGGGGGGGTTTGTAGGGCTATTACAGAGATAGGGAAGAACAAGCCCATTAAGGGAATTAAACATAAGGATGGCAATTTTAAATCCAAAGTGTGGGGGACTGGGAGAAAGTGTAGGTCAACAAGGACTGGGGTGATGGGTGAGTGGGACTTGGTGCGGAATAGGATATGGGCAGCGGAATTTTGGAATAGCTGAAGTTTATGAAGGGTGGAGGATGGGAGAGCATTGGAATAGTCGAGTCTGGAGGTGACAAAAGCATGGATGACTGATTCAAAGACAGATGGGCTGAGGTAGGGATGGAAGCAGGCAGTGGTGCCAAGGTGGAAGTAGGTGGTCTTTGTGATGGAGAGTATGTGGAGTCTGAAGCTCAGCTTGGGGTCAAATAGGATGCTGAAAGTGCAAACAGTCTGGTTCAGCCTGAGTCAATGACCAGGGAGGGGGATGGAATTGGTGATGAGGGTACGGAGTTTGTGGCAGGAGTTGAAGACGATGGCTTCAGTCTTCCCAAAGTTGCAGCTTATCAAAGACTGGTGGCCACAAGAAGTCTGACAACATAAAGGCAGTGGAGAGGGTCGAGAGAATTGGTGACCAGCCTCCCACCTTCCACCCTCCCTAAACTTCAACTCATCCAAAGCTCTGCTGTCCATATCCTGACCCGCTCCAAGTCCCGTTCACCCATCATCCTTGTTGCTCGCTGAGCTACATTGGCATCCGGTCCAAAAACGCTTCAAATTTAAAATTCTCATCCTTGTGTTCAAATCCCTCCAAGGCATCACCCTTCACTATCTCCATAACCTCCTCCAGCCCTATATTCCCCTGAGAACTCTGTGCTCCTCCAATTCTGGCCTTTTGTGCATCCCAGATTTCCTTTGCCCCTACATTGGCAGCTGTGCCTTCAGCTGTCCAGGCCCTAAGTTCTGGAATTCCCACCCTAGACCTCTCCACCTCTCTCTCCTCCTTTAAGACGCTCTTTAAAACCTATCTCTTTGACCAAGCTTTTGGTCGCCTTTCCCAATATATCCTTGTGTGGCTAATTTTGCCTGTTGACGCTCCTGTGAAGTGCCTTGGGACATTTTACCACGTTAAAGGCGCTATATAAATGCAAGTTGTTGTTGGTGGAGAGGTGGAGCTGGGGATCATCAGCTTGCATGTGGAAGCTGACTTCACGTCTGCAGCTGGTGTCACCAAGGGGCAGCATGTAGATGAGGAAAAGGAGGGGACCAAGGACAGATACTTGGGGGACTCCAGAGGTAATGATGTGGGGTAGGGGAAGAGAAGAGAAGCCATTGCTAGAGATGCTCTGGCTACAATCGGATAGGTAAGAATGGAACCAAAGGCGGCGAGTCCCACTAAGCTGGACAACAGAGGAGAGACATTGGAGGATGATGCCGTGGTCGATATTGTAAAGGAGAGGTTGAGGTCCCAGTCACAGATTATTTAATTTAGGGCTGTTTCACTGTGTGGCAGGGACAGACAACTGATTCAGGATTCGTTTTATTTATCAGTCGTTAGCAGTTTCTCATTGACAGTTTTCTATCTGCTCTCCCTATTTATTCAGTTCTGATTTGCTGCTGTTTTACAACGATGACAACCACCTACTTGCATTTATATAGTACCTTTATTGTAGAAAAATGTCCAGGGCACTTCACAAAAACTTAATCAGACTAAAATGGACACTGTGCCAAAGAGGGAGATAATAGGAGGGTGTCCGAAAAGGTTGGTTTCAAGGAGGGTCTTAAAAGAGGAGGAGGGGGAGGTGGAGAAGTGGAGTCCAGCGCATTCAGAACTAATAATTAGAACATTGATTTTACAGATGGGTACAGAACGTGTCCAAGGAGCAGCGATTCAAAGTGGGGGTGGGGGCGACTGGGGACAGCTGTGGATCACATGACAGTGGGGACACTGGATCAATATTGGAAGATAATTGGAGAGAGCAGTAGCGGTAGAGGATGGGTCGAGAGGGCGGAGAGACAGATTGGGTCTGTGAGAGCCTTGCCAGACCCTTGGAGCGAAATGGAGTGAGGAAGTGGGGTGGCACTGTGAAGTTATTTTTAAGTTTAGAAATTAAAAGTATTATTTAAAAAATTAACATTTAGGCCCCGATATTTCTGGGGAGGCG
The DNA here is from genome assembly GCF_035084215.1 of Heptranchias perlo. NCBI lineage: Eukaryota > Metazoa > Chordata > Chondrichthyes > Hexanchiformes > Hexanchidae > Heptranchias > Heptranchias perlo. The sequence goes on from NC_090327.1 coordinate 110,864,613, forward strand.
GGGAGGGAGCAAGGGTGCCTGTCAGTGGCTGGGAAATACAGGGAAGGCAGAGGTCCCGCCGAATTTAACGGCAGGACCTCATCAGAATATTTTTACTCTGTTTCCCGCCCGGCAGTTGGCCAGATTGAGAGGCTGACCGGCTTGCTGGATAGGAAAGCCTGCTGTACAAGGCCGCAGCCGTGGACCGGACCAGAGAGGAGGGAGGGAGAGACCGCGGGGTGGGGGTGTGGTCTGAAGATTGCAGGGGGGGGAGTGATCTGATCTCGGTTGGGGGGTGGGGGATCGGAATGCGGGGGTGGTGGTTCTGAAGCTCCCGGCAGGTTTGTTTGGAGGACTGAGGTGGGAGGGGGCATTACTCTTGCTCCTCCTGGCCCACAAGTAGTCCTGGAAAAGCACTTACCCGCTGGATCCGGCAGTTCTCCCCACCCTTGAGCTGCCGAGTGTCCCGAACACCGGGAAACCTGTCCTGGAGGTGATAAATCCAAACGGCTGACAAAATCTGAAGCACAGAGCCTCGTTAGCATATGATAATTACCGACCCGCCTCTCGAGAGAGGGTTACTCGCCCGACCCCCAACCCGCTCAGGGCAAACTGGAAGTAGGTGCGTTTGCGGCGGGTTGGGGTCATGTTTCCCATTTTTAACAATTTAACCCCCTCCCCCAACCACCATTATCCCACCCGTCCTGGGGGGCTTAAAACTCCCCCCTTAATATCTTGAGCAATTTATAAAAAAGCACAATAGCATCAGAAGGGAAGATAAAGCTCAGAAAGTTTTGCTCCTCAGTATCACCCAGTGGACAGAATCTGCAACTACATGCAGACTAAAAGTAATTTTTAAAAATGTTCTAACATCACAGACAGTCACATTAATGGGAACATCCTGTTATAAACATGATTGGGTCGGCAGTACCAGGTGTGGGGATAATTAATATGGAAAAAGCCATAGGGAATGCTGACATAGGACTTTTGAATGGAAAGATGACAGGCCATACTGTCTTTAATAATATTTAGATTTAAACTGTGGTAACTCAGATTGAAAATGGAGGCTTTAGGTTCTTCTGATCAAGAATTAGTTAAGATATAAGCTTCGTTTGATCCAGGATGATTAGGAAAGTGTGTTTAAATGCAAATTTACGTATTAAGGGATCAGCAGCTGAGCAGACACTGGCCTAGAAATTGGACAGCTCCCGATCCTGGTGCAGTGCACTATGCAGACCAGTCGCAGCTCATCGGTGTGAGGGAGCGAATTCAATCGGCTGCAACACCGGCTGAGATCCTAAGTTGAGTTCGGGAGTGGGGGGGAAAGAGGCAATTGGAAGGGGGCGAGCAGTAGCTGGCGGCAGCCCGTGGTTTTACCATGGAGCCAGGAAGACCACTCCTGCTTCACTTGGCTCTGCTTTCAGGTGAGTAAAAAAAACTTCAAACTCTCCTTTTTGGTGACAGCCTCCACTGGTTGCTCCAAGGACCACTGGTTTGGCTGCTGTGCACTCGAGAAAACTGACCAACGCATGCAAGGTGCAGGCTGAAGTTAGTCGCAAATGAATTTCACAAAGGGGCCTGAAACAGGCGTTAGGCCCTCGATTTGGATAAGCCAGTTTCAGGCGAGCGCCCTGAATGACTGCAGGGAGTCCTAACCAATATGGCGTGTGAGTGTGAGCATGCCACATTGGGGTCCTGCAGCGCCCATTTTTCGCCCGAAAAACGAACGCTGCACAATCGATATTGTAGGCCACATATTTTACAAATATCCTATATTTTAATCTCATTATGAATCCCTGCATTATTTTCACAGAGCAAAAAAGGGTTGTTCATTTTGCTATTTGATTTAATGGAACTAGACAACTCAAAAGGAAAAGTATTCTTAAAGCTCACCAGTTCGGCAATTACTTTCTCATTCAGAAGGAACAGCTCTTTAACAAAGGCTACAATCCACATATTTTCACAAAAAGTGGCATCACACTTAATTGCATGGTTTGTGTCAGTGACTACTGAGAACTATTCTCTGAGGAAGGAAAGCAGTTTTAGCAGACAGATGCTTTAATGGCATCTGTATAATTGTATGAATAATAACATTGTCTTGTGCTTACAGTATTGTTTACTCTCAAAATATCAGTGTATTTGGCTAAGTAAATAATGCAGTTATTTTAACCTGTAATGGTCAGGTTATTATTATTTTCACATTTGAATTGATCGCAAATGCAGTAAAATTCCAGTTTACAATGTTACTGCAGAATAGGATAATTGTTAACCCCAGGTTGCATTACGTAAGAAACAATGGGGCCATTTTGCAGCTCCCGAGCTGACGCAACACGACTGGAACCCCACAAGCTTTTCAATTGCCTGAATTCAGAAGGGCCAACCCTGACATCGCTTCCAGGGTCAGTCCTCATAATCTATGCAAAGTGAGCTCCCAGCCTGGATTAGATCTATAGGGGAGAAGTCGTTAAATGTGAAAAAAGGTAGCATACCTTGAGGAAGTTGTCAAGATAAGACTACCCAAATCATTTTTATGTTTGTTCATAGGATACGGGCAACCCTGCAAAGCCATAGTCATTCTCTATCTCTAATTGCCCAGAAACACTGCCATTTGGCCCAACCAATCCATGTTGATGTTTATTTTCCACATGAGCAGTAGTCCTAATCCTATGTACACGCTCTGTTCCCGTATCCCATTATTCCCCTTTCCTTGAACCGCTGCAGTGCTTGTGCTGATGGCACCCCCATAATGGTGTTAGGTAGGGAATTCCAGAATTTTGACAGTGAAGGAACAGTGGCATATATCTAAGTCAGGATAGGGTAACTTGGAGGTGATGGTGCTCTTGTCCTTCTTGGTGGTGGAGGTTGCAGGGGTGAGAGGTGCTGTTGCTTGGTGAGTTGCTGCAGTACATCCTTTAGAAATACTGCTGCTGCAATGTGCTGGTGGTGGAAGGGGTAGATAGGGGGGAAAAATTAGATAAGGGTCCGTTTGGGTGGTGCGCTACCACCCCGCGCCCAACGGACCCTTCGCTGGCAGCACGCGAACTTTGTGCTGCCTGCTACTTACCATGAAATCTCCGCGCAGACCAGCGCTACCCACGCTGCTGAGAGGCTGCACGGAGAATGAGGAAGTTGGAAATGGGGCGTGCACAACGCACGTCGTCAGCAGCCTGCACTTCTTAAAGGTGCAGGTGCACATTTCGAATGGCAGATACTTGCAGGAGGGAAAGGTGGCCATGAGAATAGCTGGACCGGCATGAGAGAAGGCTCCACACTTCTCGGATGATGCTCTGGAGGCCCTGGTGGCAAGCGTGGACGAAAGGAGGGCCAGCATGTACCCACAGAGTGGCCGGAGACCCTCCAGACTGCAGCTCCATAGGCATTGACAGGCTGTGGCACAGGAAGTAAACACCAGGAGCATTGCACCACGCACGTGGGTGCAGTGTCGGAAGAAGTTCAATGATTTGACACGAATGGTCAAGGTGAGTGAATACAAGTGTCAAGTGGCACATCCTACCACTGCAGCACTGCTCCACGCACGACACCTCCCATCACCCACTCACCAGCAAACATTGCCCATCCATACGCAATGCTGCACTCGGCATGCTGCATCTCACCCACACATAGTATCACACTTGCAGGCCACACAACCACCACTCACAAGTCACACAAACTGGCAGCTATTCGACCATGACAGGCACATCACCCACACACCTTGCAGGACACTCACTGACACACTGTCCTCTGTCTTGCAGGAGAAGGTGGCACATAACAGCCGGCAGCAGGAGGGACCTGAGGGTGGACGGGCACGTTTACAAGTCCTCACCCCCCTAGAGGAGATAATGCTCAGGGCAGGCTGTCGCTTCAGCTGTCGCAACATGCCACGCTGGAGGTCCCGGTGAAGGGGTCTGTGCATATCTAATGCTCCTTCTCCTTTTCCACATCTCCCTCCTCCCATAATCTTTTCTGACTCACGTGCTGTCAGCACACACCTCTTACTTGCTCTTTTCCTCATTCCACAACTCAACCTGTTTCCCTTTGTCATTGCAGATACCCAAGAACACGTGGCGGCACCGTCGGAGGAGGAGGAAGAGGAGGAGGAGGAGGGTGAGGTCGCTCGCTAGTTCTGCTACAGAGGAGTCAGATGAGGACTTCGATGGGCCAGGCTACCGAAGACGGCTGATGGGCGTACACCAACAAATGCTTGGGACACTGGAAAACCTGCCAGAAAGCCTGCGAATAATGAGACGGGGCATGGAGGAGTCCAGCTCCAACTTGGCACAAGGCTTTGCGCAGAGCTTGGAGCCCATCCTTTCTAACACGGAACGGGTGGTCACCTCCATCAGCGCACCTGTGGAACCCACCATGATGCAGCGTCTGATGACTGATGTCACAGCTTCCATTGCAGCACAAACATCTGCCATCCAAGGTCTGACTGCTGCATTTGCAGCTCAGACTACTGCCTTGGAAGCTCAGACTGCTGCTATCTTGGCTCTGGGGATCACTGTGGAACGGGGCTTCCTGTTAGATAGAATTTCACACCCAGTTTGAGAGCGAGGATCTTGGGTCTGAAACTACTGTATTAAACTTAAATAAGGGCAATTATAAAGGAATGAGGGTGGAATTGGCTAAAGTGGACTGGGTAAACAGATTAGATGGTATGATGGTGGATAAGCAGTGGCAAACATTTAAAAAGATATTTTATGACTCGCAACAAAAATATATCCCTGTGAGGAGGAAAGACTCCAGAAAAAGGTGAACCAACCATGGCCAACTAAGGAAGTAAAGGATGGTATTGGGTTAAAAGAAAAAGCATACAACATGGCAAAGATTACTGGTAAGCCCGAAGATTGGGAAAACTTTAAAAACCAGCAAAGGATGACTAAAAGAATAATAAAGAGGGAGAAAATAAATTACGAGAGTAAACTAGCAAGAAATATAAAAACTGACAGTAAAAGCTTCTACAAGTATATAAAAAGGAAGAGGGTAGCTAAAGTAAACATTGGTCCCTTAGAGGATGAGACTGAGGAAATAATAATGGAAAACAAGGAAATGGCAGTGGAATTGAACAGATATTTTGTATCTTGTCTTCACAGTAGAAGACAGTAATAATATACCAATAATAGTAGAAAATCAAGGGGCAAAGGGAGGGAGGAACTAAAAACAATCGCCATCACTAGAGAAAAAGTATTAAGTAAACTAATGGGTCTAAAGGCTGACAAGTCCCCTGGACCTGATGGCTTGCATCCGAGGGTCTTAAAGGAAGTGGCTCCAGAGATAGTGGATGCATTGGTTGTAATCTTCCAGAATTCACTAGATAACACGCCTATTCAAGAAGGGAGTAAGACAGAAAGCAGATAACTATAGACCAGTTAGCCTAACATCTGTCATTGGGAAAATGCTAGAATCCATTATTAAGGAAGAAGTAGCAGGACATTTGGAGACTCAATACAATCAATGAGAGTCATCATGGTTTTATGAAGGGGAAATCGTGTTTGACAAATTTATTAAAGTTCTTTGAGGAAGTAACGGGCAGGGTGGATAAAGGGGAACCAATGGATGCAGTATATTTGGATTTCCAAAAGGCATTTGATAAGGTGCCACATAAAAGATTACTGCACAGGATGCACTGCAGCAACTCGCCAAGGCTTCTTCGACAGCACCTCCCAAACCCGCGACCTCTACCACCTAGAAGGACAAGGGCAGCAGGCGCATGGGAACAACACCACCTGCACATTCCCCTCCACACACCATCCCGACTTGGAAATATATCGCCGTTCCTTCATTGTCGCTGGGTCAAAATCCTGGAACTCCCTTCCTAACAGCACTGTGGGAGAACCGTCACCACACGGACTGCAGCGGTTCAAGAAGGCGGCTCACCACCACCTTCTCGAGGGCAATTAGGGATGGGCAATAAATGCCGGCCTTGCCAGCGACGCCCACATCCCGTGAACGAATAATAAAAAAAAATAAGAGCTCGTGGTGTTGGGGGTAATATATTGGCATGGATAGAGGATTGGCTAACTAACAGAAAACAAAGAGTCGGGATAAAAGGGTCATTTTCAAAATGGCAATCTGTAACTAGTGGGGTGCCACAGGGCTGTGCTGGGGCCTCAACTATTTACAATATATATCAATGACTTGGATGAAGGAACAGAGTGTCTTATGGCTAAATTTGATGATGATACAAAGATAGGTGGAAAAGCAAGTTGTGATGAGGACACAAAGTGTCTGCAAAGGGATATTGACAGGTTAAGTGAATGGGAAAAAAATTGGCAGGTGGAATATAATGTGGGAAAATGTGAAGTCATCCACTTTGGGAGGAAAAATAAAAAAGCAAAATATTATTTGAATGGAGAAATACTACAAAATGCTGCGGTACAGAGGGATCTGGGTGTCCTCGTACATGAAACACAAAAAGTCAACATACAGGTGCAGGAGGTAATCCAGAAGGCAAACGGAATATTGGTCTTTATTTCTAGGGGGATGGAGCATAAAAGCAGGGAAGTCATGCTGCAACTGTACAGGGTGCTGCTGAGACCACACCTGGAGTACTGCGTACAGTTCTGTTGCCCTTATTTAAGGAAGGACATACTTGCATTAGAGACAGTTCAGAGAAGGTTCACTAGGTTGATTCCGGGCATGGAAGGGTTGTCTTATGAGAAAAGATTGAACAGGTTGGGTCTATACTCATTGGAGTTTAGAAGAATGAGAGGAGACCTTATTGAAACATATAAGATTCTGAGGGGACTCGATAGGGTAGATGCTGAGAGGATGTTACTCCTCATGGGGGAATCTAATACTAGGGGTCATAGTCTCAGAATAAGGGGTCCCCCGTTTAAGATGGAAATGAGGAGGAATTTCTTCTCCCAGAGGGTCGTGAATCTTTGGAATTCTTTACCCCAAAAAGCTGTGGAGGCTGAGTCATTGAATACATTCAAGGCTGAGTTAGACAAATTTTTGATCAGCAAGGGAGTCAAAGGATATGGGGAAAAGGCGGGAAAGTGGAGTTGAGGTAAAAATCAGATCAGCCATGATCTCATTGAATGGTGGAGCAGGCTCGAGGGGCCGAATGGCCTACTCCTGCTCCTATCTCTTATGGCCTTATGGTCTTATGGCTTCCAGAGCGTCTCAGCATTCCAGTAATCCGTTCTCCAGCTGATCATCAGGATTGCTGAGGCACCACCCCGGGAGAGTGGCAATGGTGGTCGGACCTGCTGCCCTCCCTCAGGACGACAGCCTTCCTGCTCCCACCCCTGCCATTCCGCCAGTGCCCCTGTTGTTGCCTCTCGGCCAGCCAGGCCAGACTGCTGCAGACCATGCTGAGATGGTGCAATCTGAAGTCGGGCCATCCCAGCCCAGAGCTGCTCGAGGTCGTCCTCCAAAGCCATCTGCACCTCCATTGACGGCCAGCAGCCTCCCACTACCCATGCTCCAGCCACCTCATTGGAGCACTAGGATAGGTAAAGGCACACGAACAAAAGGCACTAAGGGAATGCACAAGGGTGAATAGTTCTGTTATGTTTGCATAATTTCATTTATTAATTGATAAATGAGACTTTGATTTTGCATTTGGTGGTGGTTTTTATTTAAGCAATGAGCTGAGAGGGACACCAATGTGTAATCAGATGGAGGGCGATTTGATTGTCTGGTGTGAGCGGAAAGGTGGGGAATGTAGGACTTTTGGTGAGTTGGGGGATGTAGTTCAAATTATTGATAGCTGGCACGGATCATGCGAGCACGCAGAGCCTTTACAGACAAGGCGTGTAGTTCCTGTTGCACCCTTGCGTCTTCCTCCACTTCCTCTTCCGGCTCCACTCCTCCACTTCCCCCTCCTCCTCCTCCACCTCTGGCTCAGGGCCTTCTGCAATCATTGGTGGCAAAGGCTGGTCCCTCATGATGGCAAGGTTGTGCAGCATGCAGCAGACCACCACAAATCTGCCCACCTACTCGGGAGTACTGCAGGGCTCCTCCGGACTGGTTCAGGCAGCAGAAGCATTATTTTAGGATGCCTCTAGTGTGCTCCATGATGTTGCGTGTAGCAGCATGGCTCTCATTATAGCATGCTGTGCATGTGTGCGTGGATTCCTGACCGGTGTCATGAGCCATGGTGTGAGAGGATAGCCCTTGTTGCCCAGTAGCCAGCCTTTGACTTGCCGAATCGGGTGAAAGATAAATGGCACGTTGGACTGCCGCATGATGAAGGCGTTGTGACTACTCAGAGGGTAGCGGGCATCGACCTCCATGATCCGATGCGTGTGGTCGCACACCAGCTGCACGCCGAGGGAGTGGAAGCCCTTTCGGTTGGTGAAGACGGCTGAGTTGATGTACGGGACACGCAGGGCAATATGTGTGCAGTCAATGGCACCCTGCACCATGGGGAAGCCAGCAATGCGGCGAACCCCCATGCTCGCTCGTTCTGCTTGTCTCTGTGGAGAGGGAAGGTGATGAACCTGTTTCTCATCTGGTACAGTGCGTTTGTGACCTCCATTATGCAGCAGTGTACTGCATACTGCGAGATGTTGCACATGTCGTCAGCAGAGGCCTGAAATGCTCATGAGCCGTAGAAATTCAGCGCCACAGTGACCTTCACAGCCACAGGCAAAGCTGTCCTCGCCCTGCTCTGAGGCTGCAGTTGTGGCCGCACCAGTTGACAGATCTTGGTGACGGCTTCCTTGGTGAACCTCAGGCGTCGGATGTAATCCTCCACGGTCACGTTGAGGTAAGAGATTGATCTGGGAAGGCCCTCATTGGGTAAGGCTTCCTGCTCAGTGCCCTGCGCCTCCTCATCCTCCGTCTCCTCACAGCTTGACCTGCTGGGCATGGCCTCTTTGCATGCTCCCAGTCATGCTCAATGCCCAGCAGGACTCCTAGCTGACCGCCCATGGTTGGCAGCAATGTTGTTCATCCAGGTTTGTAAATTTCCGACCCGTAAGGCAATACCTGCCAAGGCACTCTCAAAAATAGTGTAGGAACTCTCAATAAGAAGAGGGAGCTTCGAAAAAACACTTCCTACTCCTCCAGCAGCCAGAAGCAGTAATCCAGCAACTAACCAGCAACACCTGCATGGCCCCTTTAGATAGCATTGGTGGGGGGTCCTTCAGGCACCATAAGATACGTTTAGATGGTCAGGGATAAGACTGTGTGTTGAGTTGAGCATTAAGGTCCAAAATGGCGTGTATCACTTTAAATCAGCATTGCACACTGATTGCACTCATTTTCTCCCTACTTTACATGCTTCTGGCATTTGGTATTTGCGCATGCGCTAACTCCTATACCAAGATGGCGTCTGGCGCACATCACGCAGGAAACGTGCGTGCGCATCCAAGACACCATCTTGGATGTCGGCGAGGCCGTGTAGCGCCGAAACAATGGGCGCTACTCGGCCCAGTTTAGCGCCCACCGAGTCCAGTGGCAGCGTCACTGATCAAGTGAACTACTCCATGATGGACGTTATTCTTTATATTCATTCTCGGGATGTGGGCATCACTGGCAATACCAGCATTTATTGCCCATTCCTAGTTACCCTTGAGAAGGTGGTGATGAGCCGCCTTATTGAACTGCTGCAGTCTGTGTGGTGAAGTTACTCCCACAATGCTGTTAGAATCCTAGAACTCCCTACCTAAGACAGACAATGATGGTACAGCGATATATATGAAGGATTGGTGATATATGTCCAAATGAGGATGGTGTGTGATTTGGAGGGAAATTTGGAGGTAAAAGTGTTCCCACGCACTTGCTGCCCTTGTCCTTCTAGTTGGAAGGTGCTGCCAATGTCAAGATTCTTGAGCTATTGCTGCAGCTGAATTCATTCAGGGTAATGGTAAATAGTCCATCACACTCCTGCTGAGCTTTGTCGATGATGGAGAGCTTTGAGGTGTGGCAAAGTCACAGAGTGGCCAGCCTCTGCCTTGCTCTTATAACCACGTGGTTGATATGGCTGGTCCACTTAAGCTTCTAGTCAGTGGTGACTACAGGATGGTGATGCCGTTGAAAGTCAGGGGAGATGGTTGGGCCTTTTCTTGTTGAAGACAGTTATTGCCTGGCATTTATGCGTTACAAATATGGATATTGTCCAGGTCCTGCTGTGGGATGGCATGGGACGCTTCTGAAGAACATAAGAAATAGGAGTAGGCTGTACGACCCCTTGAGCTTGCTCCGCCATTCAATATAGTAGGGAAAATTCTCTGGAGTTGAGGAGAGGTGATCGCATTGAAAAGTATAAAATTCTTAGAGGGCTTGACAGGATAGATGCTGAGAGGGTATTTGCCCCGGCTGGAGAGTCTAGAACTAGGGGCCATAGTCTGAAGATTAGAGGAGTTGTGAATGGAGTTGAACATTGCAGAGTTGTCGGCAAACAGGCCCACTCCTGAACTTATGATGGAGGGAAGGTTGCTATTGGGTGAAGATAGTTGGGTCAAGGATGCTGCTCTGAGGAACTTTTACAGTAATGTCCCAGGCTCACCTGATAGATGGACCCATGTATACACGTCCATCAGCTTAGTCCATGTTGACTGGTGGACTTTGTCAAGCCTTCACACAACTCCTTCATTGCTTACCATATTACCCATACTCCAGCAGGGCACAAATTTGAGCTGCAGGAAATTCCCACTAATGCTTGGCAGAAGCCACCTCTCTTACTACAGCACCCAGGAGCATTAGGTTAGATCCTAGAACACACATCTCATTCACTGTCACCAAGGGTAAGTACTATATATACTCATCACTTTCAGGGTATTAAATTGGGGTCTACTTTATTTCAACAATGACAAGTTTTGTTCTGATACTGAAGCATAAGATCTTAGATCAAAGAATGAGCACCCAACGTAGTGGAAATAGTGCAGAGAACAATACTGGTGAAAGTGCATTTGGCCGCTGCATTGTACATAGGTGGTCAACACTTTTAGTGAAGTAGGTGGCTCAGGAACTCAGGTGAAGGGTTTGTCTCAGCGACTCCACCATATGATTCTTCTTGGCTGCAAAGATGTTGTATTATGGATGTCTCCTGGGTCAGTCAGGATCCTACTCTGCTATTGGCCTGCAGGTGGGTCACCTCCTCACCACATACTCTTTAGTTATGCCTAGCAGCACTCAGACGACAATGATAATCTCAGCAGAGCCTTCAGGGTTGCAGTGTAACATACTACCTAATCAATTTAAGCATTTGCTGGCTATATGGGCCTTGTATCTTCACTCATTATTGTGATAGCCAGTGTTACAAGTCTGGGTTTTAGCAGGCATCTCCTAGGAGCCATCGTTCCAGTCTACATTCTCCTTCCAATAGTCCCAACACAGAGGCTAGTCTGACAATGAGGATCATTGTTGTTGATCACTGCTAAAGGTGCTTTTGCTGAGACAAAAACCTTGCAGTGTTGTAGGGTCCTTGGATAGCAACATGCAGCCCCATCAGTAATACTCTGCAATACAGAAATATGATAGCTCCCTCTCATTCTGCTGCTGCTTTTCCATGGCGAAAATGAAGAAGGTACTTCCTCTAGTGAACTACTTGATACACTAGTAGATTGTAGTTTAACTGAGGGCAGAGGTAACCTCACCTAGCACATGCGGTGAATATTACCTGCACACCACACAGCTTTATCCCCAGCTCCCTGCCCGAAACAGACCATGGGAAGAGAGTTTTCCTCTGACATTCCCAAGTAGGTATGCCTGGGTCTGTAGTCAAGGTTGCATGGATAAAGGCAGTTTGCCTCTAGATAAGCAAATCTGCCTTGCATCCTCCAATTATTTTTTTGGAATACCCAAATAAATTCCCATATCCAGACTATTCCTACAAAAAAAAACAGAAAAAGCAAAATGAAACAAATAACACCACACGGGAAAAAAAAATCAGTAAAATAGTTCACAAAAAAAAAATCAAAAGGTGGGGGGAAAAAAAAAAATCACACTAGTGCTCATTAAGATCTGAATTCTATTGATATTAACATTTATATTAAGCTCCTGCACATTTTTATCCAATTTCCCAGGTCCTAGTTCAACATTCTATCGGGTAATATGTCCTTATGTTCTGTTCAAGAGGAGTCTGCTACAACTACTGAAAGAGAAAGAGCATTTAAAATGCCTGAATTGTAAGAATTATAACTTTTCTCACAAACCCACAATCTCCTGAGCAGAATATCTGTTTCTACGATCTGTCCCTGAGCTGAGGACTTTCTTTTGTGTTAAGAGTGCTCAGAAACAAGGCAACGATAAACATTGTTCATGCAATGCTCAGTACAGAGCTCAGCACCATGGCCCTGACAATTGGTCTTACAGCAATTATAACGTGAAGAGGATCAAGTACTAGTGTCAAGATAGAATACAAATTCTCCTTAACGACATACATTGATATAACAACTTTAATGTAGAGTGCATCCCAAAATACTTCATTTAAAAACATAAGGAAAACAGACAAGCAAGGCAGGAAGGGAGAGGTTGGGATGGTTGATCAAAAGCTTGGTCAAAGAGATGGGTTTTGATGTGATTTTTAAAGAGGGGGAGATGGAGAAGCAAAAGAAGTTCAGGGAGGAAATTCTAGAGCATAGGCCCAAGCTACTGCAGACTCTGCTGCCCATGGTGAGGTGATTGGAGGAGGGGATGCGCAAAAGGCCAGAGATGGAAGGAACTGAGTGGGTTTTTTTGGGCGGGGGGGTGGGGTGGGGTGCGGTGCAGGAAAGAGAATATAGGGATGGAAGAGTGTGTAGCGACAGGGTGCAGAGGATCTTAAGATGACTTTAGTCCAAACTTTCAACTTTGGCAAGGGCATAAAACAGTGGATTGGCTGCCTTGTTATACACTGCGCCCGATTTTCCTTTCCACTGAGTCTGGGCTAAACTGGCAAATTCAACCAGTGAGAGCAATGGCAGATGTAATAAGTTCATAGGTCACCTAACAGGAGGCATCTTTGAATGAACTGTTCATCATTTACCACCCCCTCAAAACAAAAATCACCGTTATTTTGGTACAAAGTAGAATGAATCTCTGTACAAATGGGGAGAAATATTAAAATCATTTGGCTCTTATACAGAGTATACCATCACAAATCTTAAACACAAGTTTAACAGAGGAAAAACAATCAGAATTTGGAAGACTAATGCAAAGGGCTCCAAATTGAGAAAATATACCTTAATAGCATAAAAAGAAAGGCTATTGCCAGGTAAACACCTATTTTGATTGGCAGATAAGCCAGAGTTGGAAAAAAACACTGATTTTCCTACCAACACATTCTGTTGTTAGTGTCAGCTTGGCTCAATTGGTTGCACTTGACTTCAGAGTCAGAAGATTGTAGGATTTGAGCATGTAATCTAAGCTAACACTTCAGTGCAGCCCTGAGGGAGTGCTGTCCTTCATCTGAGACATTCGATGGAGGCCCTATCTGCCCCTATGTGTAGGTGGGCCTTAAAAGATCCAGCGGCACTATTCAAAGAGCTTATAGCCCCCCTAGCTAAAAATCACCCCACAACCACTAAAAAAACATTAACTGGTTATGCATCTTATTATAGATCTCAACAACTGTCACTGCACTTTAAAGTAATTCATTGCATGAAACACTTTGGGATGTGATGAGAAGCTCCATAACTGCAAATCTTTGACTGCAATAAAAAATCTCAAAAATAAAAACATAAAAAGATGGTCAATCTGAAAATAAATTGCATCAAACATTAACATAATATTTGCCAGCTTACAGCAATACTTAGTGCAGCGTGAAGGGGGGGAATTGTTCTGATGTACCACTGCTTGATACCATAACAGAGACAAAAAAATAAACTGGGCTTCAACTTTATTAAGCTCCAATTATTTTATTTTTTTCCCCCCACATGCAAAAGAATGAATGCTGAAATCTTCAAGTTAAATTCATATATAAACCTCATTCAATTCTCCCTGCACAGGTCAAAGTCTAAACAAAATGCAACATTTCTTGCATGATTCAACATTTAAACAAGATGATATATAACAGAATAATACTGAAGTAGAATAATTAATCTCAATAACCAGAGAATACAAACATAACTGTTGTGCATATTGCATAACAAAGTACAGCATTCCATGCAGTTACCTTGAATATTACTGCTGTGAGCTAAACACAGTTGAAAATCCACAGCCCTTCCAGCCAACCCTACAGGAATTCACCAGAAGGGCTATAAAATAGGCTGAGAGATGTGTCAGGTCTTGTCCTTATGTCAAGGATTCTGTGAGGTCTTTAAAAGGGGTGGAGCTTCCACCTGCTCCGAAAGCCAGTGGTATAGGAGGGGGCTGGGCCAGGAACTCCCGCATTCCCAGACAGGAAATCAGCAACGGCTCATACATCAGCTGAGACCAGGTGTACCGGTCCAGCAAATGGCTGAAGTGGGGTCCAGGCTAGAACTCAAACCTGGATTCCCAAAGTGGAGCCAGATTTTTTTTTTCCTTTTTTGCAACGTTTCAGCCCCCTTACAACAGGAGACCAAGAGGGCACTTTTCCCAGGAGTTTTTTTTGTTTGGGCTGGGGGTGGGGGGCAAGAAAGATGATCCAGCACCTTTCCAAACCTTGAAACCAGCATTGCAATTTGCAGTTTCTTTTGGTAGGTTGATGCCAACCATTGACATTAAAGGATAGAACCTTCCGCTGAACCCAGAAATTGCCCAGGTGGTCAGTGGCAGAGTTTCCCAGCAGGTAGATCTCAACAGTTAAGCCAGGATGCAGCTGTGCTGCAATTGGACCTTCTGTACCATTAATGATAAACAGTTACCATTTGAAGTTTTTCTTAGGAAAAGGCATACTTTTGTTCAAACAAACTTTTCCCCCCTGTTAAAAAGACCCTTTATGGACTTTTCATTTCTTCATTCTGCAGTTTTAGATTTGTCTGACGATCACAGACCCCATTCTGTAGTTTTAGATTTGTTTGATGAAACACCAGTTACAAACAAAATGGTTGGTGTTAGGAAAACTGTCCACAGCTCACTAAGGCTGTTTCTTTTAAACTTTGAAAAGGCTAAGGGGATACAATATTATGTCAACAAAGGATATGGTTTTCTCAAGGAAGTCTTTCATGCCTTATTCCGAGTAATGGAACTTCCTTTCCATATACATTGAACAGCATAGAAAGAAAATCCAGCATGCAAATCACACCTTCATGCAGATTTTCAAATGATCTGCAAACCTGGGGATATGACTTAGACATAAGTTTTTATGGCACCTGAGGGGCCTAAAGTAACTCGGACTTTAATTATTCTGTTGAATGGTAGCCAAAAGAGGTTTCCTACATCAAGTCATTAAAAAAAATCAGGATCAAGTTTAGTAGATTCTGAAATTGGGAAAATTCAATATTAAAATGTCACATACACTTGTTTTTAATCTAGAAAACAAGTGCACCAGCCAAAACATATTCAAAGATTAAACTATAACATTTGCTTAGCTACATAGAACAACCCATTTTACTACTTAATTAACACCTAATTCTATACCATTAAATAGAAGTGTAATTACATTAGCACATTAATGACGCACTGGACTCTAATAGGGGAAATATAATTTTCAAATGTAGTCTCTGTTCCATAAACTGCATTTCTTTTGGTGAAAAAAGAGCTGATGCAACAAGACTTCTTCAGCATAAGTGACGCAAGGAGGCAGATCATTAGCATCACCATGGTTTTGAAAAAGCAGTGAGCTGCCCACATTTTCTGACACTAGCAACATTGACACGGGCACAAAATAATTATTTCACAGATTATAATCTGTGTAATAATGTCCTCTGCCATCTATGCCCTACTAATACTGCAGTAAACACACACAGTACATCAACCTAAACGACAGGACAAGAAATAGAAATTGCAATTCCAAACAGGATTTAATACAAACTTCAACTCTTTCTCCATTTTCTTCTCCCTTTCAATGTTCCCTCCGTGCGTCTGTGCACGCACACCCACCACCCCCCCCCTTTCTGGTTTACCTGCCTGAAGTTTACAAGGGACTGGAATGAAGCTGGTTTTTAAATATTAAACAGCTTTGGACAGCTACAATAAATGGTGTTTAAAATGGCAATTATAGCCAGTTGATTAGATGACTGCGTAATGGTCTCTGAAATATTACTGTACTTTTCCACTTAAAACAGTCTAGCTTTCTACTGCCAAAGCTAGAAATATGTACTTTAAAGAAAACCTACACCAATTTTAAAAATACCAGAATACATATTAATTATAACCAGTTGATTAACAATGTTAAATACAACACTTAAAAGTTGTAAACAATTTTACAACACCAAGTTATAGTCCAACGAAGGCTTGTAGATTTCAAATAAAAATCGTTGGACTATAACTTGGTGTTGTAAAATTGTTTACAATTGTCAACCCCAGTCCATCACCGGCATCTCCACATCATAACACTTAAAAGTAGCTGTCAAAAGTGTTCTAATAACATTTAAAAGTCAGCTGCATTGCTGGGCTTTATAAGCCTCCCTTCAGCTACTTCTACACATTCCCCAACAGCTTCCTTAGGCTTAATTAGAAACAATGCCATCACCCAGCTTTTCAATTGTTGGAGCAGTATGAGGTCTCTTGAACCAAAGCAGAAGAAAATGCTCCACTTTTCCTTCAAATTAAATGCATACAAATTTCAGCCACTGAAAGAACACGTCCTTTGGTCACACAGATTAAACTCAGATAGACAGAAAGATTACACTCTACTACATATGGCAAAAAATAAATGTTGGATTGGGTGATTGCTTTACCGAACACCTCCACTCAGTCCACAGGCGTGACCCTGAGCTTCCGGTCACTTGTCATTTTAATTCCTCATCCCACTCCCACTCTGACCTCTGCCTCCTACACTGTTCCAATGAAGCTCGAGTAACAGCACCTCATCTTTCGATTAGGTACTTGACGACCGTCCGGACTCACTGATTTCAATAACTTCAGATCATAACCACTGCACCCATTTTTTCAGACAGCAGGTGCTCATAATTGTTCTGCAGTTGCCATTTACAGCTCCTCCAGACCCATCTTTTGTTTCTTTACTCGCCCCATTACCACCCTCCTTGCCTTGCACCATCATCCCTTTTGTCATTTAATCACTCCTGCCCTCCACCGAATCACAGGCCTTCAGTCTTATTCTTTCCTCTCCTCTCCTCCCTCCCCCCTCCACATACTTTGGCTCTGTACTTGCTTAAAAACTGTTAAATTTCAAACTTCTTCCAGTTCTAATGAAAGGTCATCGACCTGAAACGTTAACTGTTTCCTATCTCCACAGATGCTGCCTGACTTGCTGAGTATTTCCAGCATTTTCTGTTTTCATTTCAGATTTCCAGCATCTGTAGTATTTTGCTTTTGATAAATGTTGGAAACAGACTTATGTTTCAGAGAGCACTACACTTCTATTATAGGGCATCTGAAGTCAACTTACAAGTCACTAGTGCATTTTCAAGAATTTTTTCTTTTAAATAAAATCAGTCTCATGCCTCCAGGCATATTTCTCTGTTAAAGTTTTTTTCTCCCTCCCACCAAAGTTTTACTTCAGAACCTCCGATCCCCACATTCACATATAGTCAGAGTTCTTAAAAGGTAATGGAGTCAAGCAAAGGCACAAGCAAAAACAGCAACCCAGTCTTGAAACAGGACTTTAATAAGGTCTTTCAAATGGTTTGCATACCACTTTATTGTGAATACAACAAACTTTGCAGGGCAGACAACAATTCCCTGCACTTAGACTGCCTGAAAACATGATTGTTACCTAGTGCAAGCAGGCAACCATTGCTGAACCTCAGCAAACTTTAAACAAAACGCTTTAAAAGGAAAGCAACCTATATCGGGGAAAGAAGGAGTTTGAGACTGTAATCCAATATCTGGGATTAGGATCAGATCAGATTTACAAAAAACACTCAATTTTGAATGTTATTGGAAACCCTCAAAAAAAAAACTTTGTTACCTCAGTTTGTGTACATTGACTTTAGCAAACAGCTGTTCTGTTATAAAAGGTTAGTACAGACAATTAGTAATTTGTTGCAAACCAGGCATTTACTTTTTTAACACTGAGATAAAGGACAAGGTTGACTATGTAATATTGTTCTTCTTCTTCCAACCACATTAGCTCCATATGAATTTTTCCTTCGGGATCCTTATAATCAATTGTCTGCCATTTGCCCAGGTAGCTATATCTTATAGCAGGTGAGCAGACTGAATGCATAGCTACCGGTGAGCTTACGCACCAGAATGGTTTTTCTGCTTCATCCAGAACCGTCACATCCATTAAGCAACAATGCTGAAATGAAATTTAAATTCAACATAATGCTGTAATGTCAAACAGAAGTGCCACAACTTAAATCCAGTCACTAAATTATGACATTTAATAAATGTAAACAATTTAGTAACATTTTCCCAAGACTATATTGTGAAAAATACCAGCTTGTATTTTGTAGTACTACAGGAAAACTAGACTACATTTACAATTCAGTATACCTCATGGCCCCAAGTAAACATGCTAGCTTGTAAACAATTCCCCAGCCCCATGAAGAGACAAAGCACATGCTGGAGTACAGATTCAGCTCTCTGGTAGGTCTTCCAATTGCCATTCCTCAGGTTGAGAATCAGCACTGTTCAATGATAACAGCACCCGAGAGGCATCAGCCTTGGCTCAGTGGTAGCACCGTTGCCTGAGTCAGAAGGCCGTGGGTTCAAGTCCCATTCCAGAGAGTCAACCACATAATCCAGGCTGACAATTCAGTGCAGTACTGAGGGAGTGCTGCACTTTCAGAGATGCTGTCTTTCAGATGAGACATTAAACTGAGGCCCTGTTTGCTCCCTAGGGCGGATGTAAAAGATCCCATGGCACTATTTGAAGAGTTGCAGGGGAGTTCTCCTGGTGTCCTGGCCAGTGTTTATCCCTCAACCAACATCACTAAAACAGATTATCTGGTCAAGTATCAAGGGTAGGAAAGATAAACTAGGAAATTATAGGCCTACTAGTCTAATGTCAGTTGTGGAGAAGTTACTAGAATCTTATTAGGGACAGAGTGACTGAGCATTTGGACAAAATATGAGCTGATCTGAGAGCCAGCATGGATTTCTAACGGTTAAGTCATGTCTAACTAATCCAGTTGAATTATTTAAGGAGGTAGATAAGGGAATGTCTATGGATGCTATTTATACAGACTTCCAGAAGGCATCCAATAAGGTTCTACACAAGAGACTTAATAAAAATGAGAGCGCATGGAATTGGAGGCAACCTATTGACATGGGTAGGGAATTGGTTAGGAGGTAGGAGACAGAGTAGGGATAATGGATACATACTCAAATTGGCAGGATGTGACTAGTGGCATCCCTTATGGATCTGTACTGGGGCCTCAGCTTTTCACTATCATAGAAAGGTTACAGCACGGAAGGAGGCCATTCAGCCCATCAAGTCCGTGCCAGCTTTACGCAAGAGCAATCCAGCTAGTCCCACTGCCCGCCCTATCCCCGTAGCCCCGCACATTTTTTCGTTTCAAGTACTTATCCAGTTCCCTTTTGAAGGCCATGACCGAATCTGCCTCAGGCAATGCATTCCAGATCCTAACCACTTGCTGTGTAAAAAAGATTTTCCTCTCATCACCTTTGCTTCTTTTGCCAATCACCTTAAATCTATGCCCTCTAGTTCGAGGCCCTTCCGCCAATGGGATCAGTTTTTCCTCTATCCACTCTGTCTAGACCCTTCATGATTTTGAACACCTCGATCAAATCACCTCTCAACCTTCTCCGTTCCAAGGAGGACAACCTCAGCTTCTCCAGTCTATCCACATAATTTAAGTCAGTTATCCCTGGAATCATTCTAGCAAATCTTATCTACCCTCTCTAAGGCCTTCACATCCTTCCTAAAGTTAGCAATATTATTTATAAATGACTTGGATGAAGGAATAGAGAGCTGTATATCCAAGTTTGCTGACGACACTAAGTTAGATGCACAGTATAGATGGGAGCAGAAAGTTGCAAAGGGACATTGATAGACTAAGTGAGTGGGCAAAACTGTGGCAGATGGAGTTCAATGTAGGAAAGTGAGGTCATCCACTTTGGACCTAAGATAGAGCATTTTCTAAATAGCGAGAAATTAGGAACTGTGGAAGAAGAGAGAGATTTAGGGATCCACATACAGAAATCACTGAAAGCTAGCGGACAGTACAAAAAAAATAATTAAAAAGGCTAATGGAATAGAATCATAGTTGGAATGTTGGCCTTTATCTCAAGAAGGCTGGAGGAAAGGAGTGGAAATTATGTTACAGCTGTACAGAGCTCTGGTTAGACCCCATCTGGAAAACTATGTTCAGTTCTGGGCACTGCACCCCAGAAGGAATATATTAGCCTTGGAGGGGGTGCAGCACAGATTCACCAGAATGATACTGGGGCTAAAAGGGTTAAATTATGAAGGCAGGTTGCATAGACCAGGCTTAAATTCCCTTGAATATGGAAGATTAAGGGGTGATCTAATTGAGGTGTGTTTAAGATGATTAAAGGAGTTGATAGAGAGAAACTATTTCCTCTGGTGGGAAAGTCCAGAACAAGCAAGCATAACCTTAAAATTAGAGCTAGGCAGTTCAGGGATGATGTCAGAAAGTACTTCTTCACACAAAGGGTAGTGGAAATTTGGAACTCTTCCCCCCTAAAAGCTGTTGAGGCAGGTCAATTGAAAATTTAAAAACTGAGATTGATAGATTTTCATTAGAGAAGGGTACGAATGGTTACAGAACCAAGGCAGGTAGATGGAGTTAAGATACAGATCAGCCATTATCTAATTGAATGGCAGAACAGGCTCGAGGGGTTGAATTGCCTACTCCTGTTCCCATATTCCTATATCATTGCTGTTTGTGGGACCGTGCTATGTGCAAATTGGCTACTGTGTTTCCCTACATAACAGTACTAATTGGCTGTGAAACACTTGGAACATCTTGAGGTTGTGAAAGGCACTATACAAATGCAGGTTCTTTCCTTTCCTTTTACTGTCTTCATCCAATGTCCACACAGAGATCACTGGACAGCAGTCAAGAGTAGGAGCTCAGACAATTGCTCATCACTTCAAAAGTGGAGGATCTTTCTGCAGCAACCTTGGGTCAAGTCATCCTTAAGCTGAACAGCAAACCAATTACGGCACGATAATCAGGACATTATCTTTATAAAATTTGTTTTAAGTTAATGAGATTGATCTCAATCTTTTCAAGACCATGATGGCACAGGAACATTCAGCTTAGTTTCCCTAAAGGCATCTTCCCGAAAGATGTTGCTCCTTGAAACAGTTAAAAGGTACGATGGGGTAGAGTTCCGCTAGTTTTGTACCTAAATTCCAGCACAAGATTGGGGAATTCTGAACGCAAGTGATTTGTGCCCAAAACCACTTACACTGGTATTTTCTGTTATCTTTTACGCTGGTTCAACATTCAATTCGCCCAAATCAGGCCCTGCCACAAAACTGGTCATACCCCCAGGTCGAAATTGCAAGATTCCACCAATTGCACTAGTTCGGGAAGGCTCTTCAAATTGCACTCATTTTCTTAGGTGCACAGGCACATATTAAAAGTTTATCAAAAAATATTTACTTTACTAAGAAACTGACTAGTGTATGCCAATGAAACTATTAAATGGTTCAATATAGTTTTTTTTAAAAAGTCATTTTCAGTGATTTTAAAATCAGGTTACTCATAGGTGAAGGACTGGACACCCTTATAAAAATGCTTATTTTGAGTGATAGCCATTTTCAGCTGTATTAATAAAACTGCAAAAGGTTACCACTTTTAAATACATCAAGGAATACTTTTTAAATGGAAAGAAAAAGAAACGATTACATTCTATTATACTGCCCGATTGCGCTGGTTCACGGAAGATTTTAAATTAGTGATTATGCAAATGAATTTTAATCAAGAAACTTAACTATAACCTAACCAGCGCAATTTTGAGTGCATTTTGGGCGCAATTTCCCGATTGCGCCCAAAGCAGAAACTCTACCCCAGTGCATTTTGCACCCTTGGCTGTGGTTATTTCAAATGGAAGGCATAATCCCTGGACATCGAAAACAACCACCTGGGAACACTTTGTATTGCATAGGAAGGCAAAGAATTAGCTACCATCTACAGTCTCAAAAGGAAAACAAGGTCATGTAACTTTTTCCATGTGGCACTGGCAATTGACCTTATAGCATCTAAATGTTAGTGCTACAATGGTCCTGATAAAAGAAGATATTAACATTAACATCTCAATTCTGATGTCATACTGCAATGTAGCGCATTAAAGCATCAAAACGGGGTACTGTGGAGTGGAGGAACACAATCTAAGTCTTTCCTGAGGTCTTTACCTCAGCCAAGCTAATTAGAAAGATGTTGAATGGAAACCAAACACTCTTCCATGTACAGCTAGAGGAGAGAAAAAACAAATCACCAGACTACTGTCTCTTACCATTAAGTAACTGGTAAGAAGCCACATGGTTTTCTCCTATCTTGATCACCGGAGATATGTGGCCCAGCGACTGATATATTGAGAGAAAAGGACTTGAAATAGAAGGATTTCTAACCAAAAAAAGCCAACCTCATCACTCAAAAACTAATTCTCACACCTGTACATTTCCTTTTAGGAACTCTGTATCCCAAGGGAAGTAGAGATTTCCACTAATGGTGCTGTGTTGTGATTCTTTCTTTGAACTTATGACCGTTATTCGCAAGAAGCCATTCTGGATATAATCTGAAATTAGGAAACAGCATTAGTTACACCAATACATTGCATAATACATCACAACATCAAAGTTTACCAAATTAAATGGAATACAGCAGTGAGTGCCATCTGAGATCCAGTGATCATATTAAAACTGAAATATTCATTAGGGTATGTAGAAAGTACAGTGACAAAAATGCACTCAGAAAAGCAGACTTTTGAGACTGTAAATAGAGATTTTTGTGGAAAAAGAGATTGTACAGTCAACAATTATAGCCTGGTCCTACTCCCTAGAATAAAATTGTATTGAATTTTACTTGATTATGTTGAGGTTTTATTTTGATACATGACTGATTGACTTCACTCATCTGTTCCTGGACTCTC
Source organism: Heptranchias perlo (assembly GCF_035084215.1). Taxonomy (NCBI): domain Eukaryota; kingdom Metazoa; phylum Chordata; class Chondrichthyes; order Hexanchiformes; family Hexanchidae; genus Heptranchias; species Heptranchias perlo. The sequence continues at coordinate 110,887,608 of NC_090327.1, forward strand.
CAGCAGGTCTCCTGCTGATCCAGGTGCTGCAAAAACCTGCAACTTAGTTTAAAAGTAGCTCGACTCAACAGCTATAAACTTTGTGGCAGCCCCATGGATTACCCTCCAGCTCCAGGCCGCCCCTCTGCTCTCCTCAATTCATCAACAGGCAAATGGTCAGCGCAAGGAAGGCAGTTGGTACAATTAGTGATATTCTTAGGAACATAGGAGCAGGAGTAGGCCATTCAACCCCTCGAGCCTGTTCCGCCATTCAATTAGATCATGGCTGATCTGTATCTTAACTCCATCTATCGACTTTGGTTCCATAACTCTTAACTCAAGCAATTAGGAATGGGCAACAAATGCTGGCCTTGCCAGCGACGCCCACATCCCGTGAATGAATAAAAAAAAATACACTTTACCTAAGCAAAATCTATCAATCTCAGTTTTGAAATTTTCAAATGACCTAGCCTAAAGACTTATTTTTGGGTTTGGGGGGGGGGGGGGGGGTGGGAGGGAGGGAGGGAGGGAGTTCCAGATTTCCGCTACCATGTGTGAAGAAGTGCTTTCTGACAGACAGACAGACATCGCCCCTGAACGACCTATTTCTAATTTTGAAGTTATGCCCCTTTGTTCTGGACTCTCCCACCAGAGGAAATGGTTTCTCTCTATCTACCCTATCAAATCCTTTAATCACCTTAAACACCTCAATTACACCACCCCTTAATCTTCTATACTCAAAGAAATACAAGTCTATGCAATCTGTCCTTATAATTTAACCCTTTGAGTCACTCTCTGGTTTCTTCTGTAAAAGGGCTGGCTATTTGGGTCATAGAATAGAATCTTAGAATTTTACTGCACTGAAGGAGGCCAAAAGGCCCATTGTACCAGTTATTAGAAAGACGGATCCACTAAGTCCCATTCAATTTCCTTTTAAAAGCCATTATGGACTCAGCTTCCACCACTGTTTCTGATAGGGGAATCCATTTCCTAACAGCCTTTTACATTTAAAAAAATTCTAACCTTTTCCTTCATTCGTTTAGTTATTGTTTGAAATTTATGCCCTCTAAATACTGATTCATCGGCCAGTGGAAATAGTGTTTCTCCCCGCTCCATTAACCTTATCAAAACCCTCCACAATTTTGACCACCTCTGAAAGCCCTCTTAACCCTTTCTGCTCTAATGAAAAGAACCCCAGTTTCTCTAGTCGCTCCTTATTACCTCTACACAGCCTCAACTTCTTCCTAAACTAGAACACGATATTTTAACAGTGACCTAACCAATGTTATGCCTGGATACTTAAAGCCAGCATTTGTCTAGGCAATAGATATAAAAGTCACTTGCATTTGTGTTCAAACATCCTGAGCACGAATTGTGCCTTCAGCTTGTAGCCAGAGAACTGATGGCCTGGCAGATGCCAAGGAGGAACATGATGGGATTTTCTAAAACAGAACATTGTCTGCAAAGAGGTATATTTTCTATTCCACTCCTCCAGCTTGCATTGCATAGTTCCTGTTAATATACTCATAATTCCAATATTAAGAATTCATCATGTAGACCACAGCTGTGGATTCTATGGATCAGAGCAAAAAGTGGAGGCCAGGGAAATCTTGCCTCCTGTCTCTGTGTAGGTGGAATGCAGACAATGTGTAATCATTGGTACCTTTCATATAAATACAGAAGCAATATAAACTAAAACAGAAGCCATCTTACCTTTTCTACAGAACAGGCTATGAAAACTACCAGACATGTAGGAGCTTTTTCCACTATGCAAGCTAATGTGGCAATGGTAGCCATGTAGCCCATATTCTGGGTCAACGTCATCCAACACTGACTCATGAGGTGGTGGCGAATACAGGCTTTTATTTTCAAAACATCAAACCCAGAGAGAATGTAAATAAAATATACAGGTTATCATTTTCAGAAGGTCACAAAACTCCCCATACATATTACATAATACAATGACAGAAAGGCTTTTTAAGATAGAAAAGGAATGGTCTTGGCCTACTCACATGCTGAAAAGGTTACAACCTTTCTTGATTATGAACAAATAAAATCTTTGTTAAATATAGCTATACATAAAAATCTTAATTTTCTATGAATCCAATGCAATTTAGATAGTTGTTTCAGTTACCAAGTGTTTAACCATTTAAGTTATAACTTTTTTTAAAAATTGCTTTGACACACAAGTACAATTCTCCTTACCAGGTGGCCGATCCCAAAGTGCTCTTCTCAATGAGTTGATGGAAATGAAGATTTGCAACAATAACAGCCAATTCCCCATCTTCCTAGAACATTAAAAAGAAGAGTGGTTGATGAAGAGCGCAATGCTTTATCTTTAAACTGTCAATGTTCAGAAGATCATTCTGGTACCACTGCCATTGCCCTTGTACTAAATTTTAAAAAATGCACAACCACTTTGCTGCTCTTGACAGGTCACATTATAAAGATAATACAGGTGGCTCACTTTTTGCTAGCCATCATAACAGACAAGAATCTGCAGATCTAATTCCTGTTGAAATACTGTAATATCTTAATATTGGGATTACGATTAATGTGGATAAACTCCCCCACAAGACATCTTTGGGATGTTTTAAACAACCATTGAAACTTCAATTTTATTTGTGAAAATGCAGTTCTTATCCAAGTATTTTCTTACCTAGCACTACAGCTTGCTTTGCCACTGATGTGAACATTCTACTGTGTTCACATGAGCACAATAAGCAAAATGGTTATAAGTTTAAAAAGATAGACACCCTTCTAATTTTCTCAATTACACAATTTAATCTAAGAGTATAAATGAATGAAGGGAATCAATTTTCTGCCCCTTTCAATATGCACAAAGAATTTGATTTAAAAACCAATCTGAATTCTCTTCACCCTACCCCCTGTATTATACTCAAATTCTAACAGCCTGCAAGATAACAATTATTCCGTAAATTCATCTTCAAACAGTTTTATGTTATTTTCAGATTACATTTCCTTAAACCTAACATTGCTCACCATTCGTATTGGCTCACATGATTCTTAGTCTGGGCTCCTATAATAATAGTGCCACAACTAGCAATAATGTTTGGGACACAACACACACTATCCACACTCAACCCCACCACAACGAAGCTCATGCATTAAGAAATCCCTTGAGACACTAAATGTAATCTGCATTTGACATCAATATTAGGATATAGATATTTAGCCCATTTTATTTATAAATCATTTTATTTTATTACTTTTTACTAAAGTTCATTGTGACAATATCTGTGTTAATGGTTTTTCTCGAGGTAGTCACTGATCACCATAGAATAATACAGTACAGGAGGCCATCCAGTACAGCTACAACACTGGCATCTACCAGATAATGTGGAAAATTGCCCAGGTATGTCCTGTCCACAAAAAGCAGGACAAATCCAATCCGACCAATTACCGCCCCAATCTATTCTCAATCATCAGCAAAGTGATGGAAGGTGTCGTCGATAGTGCTATCAAGCGGCACTTACTCACCAATAACCCGCTCACCGATACTCAGTTTGGGTTCCGCCAGGACCACTTGGCTCCAGACCTCATTACAGCCTTGGTCCAAACGTGGACAAAAGAGCTGAATTCCAGAAGTGAGGTGAGAGTGACTGCCCTTGACATCAAGGCAGCATTTGATCGAGTGTGGCACCAAGGAGCCCTAGTAAAATTGAAGTCAATGGGAATCAGGGGGAAAACTCTCCAGTGGCTGGGAGTCATACCTAGCACAAAGAAAGATGGTAGTGGTTGTTGGAGGCCAATCATCTCAGCCCCAGGACATTGCTGCAGGAGTTCCTCAGGGCAGTGCCCGAGGACCAACCATCTTCAGCTGCTTCATCAATGACCTGCCCTCCATCACAAGGTCAGAAATGGGGATGTTCGCTGATGATTGCAGTGTTCAGTTCCATTCGCAACCCCTCAGATAATAAAGCAGTCCGTGCCCGCATGCAGCAAGACCTGGACAACATCCAGGGCTCATAAGTGGCAAGTAACATTCGCGCCAGGCAATGACCATCTCCAACAAGAGAGCGAGTCTAACCACCTCCGCTTGACATTCAACGGCATTACCATCGCCAAATCCCCCGCCATCAACATCCTGAGGGCCACCACTGACCAGAAACTTAACTGGATCAGCCACATAAATACTGTGGCTACATGAGCAGGTCAGAGGCTGGGTATTCTGCGGCGAGTGACTCACCTCCTGACTCCTCAAAGCCTTTCCACCATCTACAAGGCACAAGTCAGGAGTGTGATTGAATACTCTCCACTTGCCTGGATGAGTGCAGCTCCAACAACACTCAAGAAGCTCGACAGCCATCCAGGACAAAGCAGCCTGCTTGATTGGCACCCCATCCACCACCGGCGCACTGTGGCTGCAGTGTGTACCATCCACAGGATGTACTGCAGCAACTCGCCAAGACTTCTTCGACAGCACCTCCCAAACCCAAGACCTCTACCACCTAGAAATACAAGAGCAGCAAGCACATGGGAACAACACCACCTGCACATTCCCCTCCAAGTCACACACCATCCCGACTTGGAAACATATCGCCGTTCTTTCGTCGTCGCTGGGTCAAAATCCTGGAACTCCCTTCCTAACAGCACTGTGGGAGAACCTTCACCACACGGACTGCAGCGGTTCAAGAAGGCGGCTCACCACCACCTTCTCAAGGGTAATTAGGGATGGGCAATAAATGCTGGCCTTGCCAGCGACTCCCACATCCCATGAACAAAATCAAAAAAAAATTCCAGATCATAAGAACTCACTACATAAAAAAATTCTCATCTCACTTCAGGTTCTTTTGCCAATTACCTTAAATCTGTGTCCTCTGGTTACTGACCCACCTGCCAGCAGAAAGAGTTTCTCCTTATTTACTCTATCAAAACTGTTCCTGATTTTGCACACAAATACAGAAGCATTACAAACTAATTTTGATGTTCGCGCTCCCCCCACTCCCGATGGCAGTCCTGTTGTTCTGCTCCCCACCCCCCCAAATTGCTGCCCCCTTTTTCTCTCCCCCCCGGCCTGATAGAGGCCCTGTTGTTCTCACTGTCCTCTCCCACCCCGATGGCTGCCCCATTGTTCTCACTCTTTCACCCCAACCCCTCCCGATAGCAGCCCAGAGCCTTCATCTGTACTGACTGTCTGGGACCATCTCCACAGTTGAGATCGGCAGGGTCTCCATGTCCCTGAGCTTGCCGGGTGTTCCCCATGCTACCGTGATCCCCCGCACCCTCCCCATCAAAATCAGTGCCTTAGTTTCAGACAACCAAACAGCTAACCCTGCCATACAATTTTGTAAAAGGTGATTGTGTACAGCTTTATCCATTCTTTTGTAGGATTTACTATAGAACTAGATATGGTAGCTTAGTAGTTATAGTACAGGACTAGCTACCTAGGTGCTGTGTTAGGCTTGAATCCTACCATGGCAAGTGGTGAAACAGTTTATCTGGTCATTTATTTCATTTGTTTGTGGGATCTTGCTGTGTGCCAATCGGTTGCCGAGTTTCCTACATTACAACAGTGACTGCACTTCAAAAGTACTTCATTTTCTGTGAAGCTCTTTGGGACGTTGTGAGGATGTGAAAGGCACTCATAAATGCAAGTTCTTGCCATTCTTAGAGACGAGCGTGCAAAAATAAGTTAAAATCTAGTTGTTAACTCACTTGCCAGCATCCCAGCAACATGCCAGGGTATAAACACTGTAATTTGACAAGCTTGTCACCACCAATGTACATACTGGACTCTTCCAGAGTTGTTAGATTGTATTCCGCAAGTAGAGATCGCCGGCGAGGTCTGAAAAATATTTTTAAAAACAGTTTGAAATTAGTCACAAGGCATACATCAGTTTGAGGGATTGCTCAATTTCTACGTAGCATTTCTTTTAGAAAACAACTTTATTTTTAATTTTTTTTTAAAATAGCCGTAGTGTAACCAGCAGATTCTCATGATGCTAAGGGAAACTCCAGTTTCAAATTAACATGATTCAGAGGGAAAGAAAATGGAAGAATCTTATGAAGCGCATATTTACCCTACTTTACAAAGTTAGAAAGAAGGGGAGGGGAGAAAGGAGAAGAAAAAAAAAGTTTGCTCCTATTCCCGTTCTAGTTCCAAAGTACAACCAACTATTGAAAATATGGGTAGCATAAAATTATGTTGCTGGCCTAGTAATCCAGAGGCCTGGACTAAATCTAGAGATCGTGGCCTCGATATAAAACCCGTTCCCCTCCCCGACAGATGGGAAAGGGTCGGGCAGGTGGTTAAGATGCAACAATCGCTGGACCTGCCCCCATCCGACACAGACACCGCAATTTTCACGGTGGCTGCCAGTGGGTCCGATGAGTTTCCCGCCTCTCCATGGCGGGATACTCAAACATTTAAAATCGGAGTCCTACGATGTAATAAGGACCTCGAATTGAATTTAAGTACTGGAACACAGGATTCACTCAGGTTGGCAAGGTCGCCAGGGAGATGGAGGCAGCGTGTTTGTTTAGGTGCTTAACATCTAACATGAAAGCTACTGCACTCAAGTGCTTCAGTTTCATTACAGATAGTAAATCGGAGACTCTAGAGTTGGCAAGGGAGAAGTCCACACTGGGCGTTGCCATTGCTGCAGTGTTCTGGACTGATGAAGAGTAGAGGAAGAGGACCACCAGCAGCAAGAGCGAGCTGCAAGTGGACAGCAGAGGAGGCAGCAGCATACGATCCATGCTCACAGAAAGCCATATCACCCAATAGGGTGTACAGGCAGAGGCTCAGTTTCCTTGACGACTGAGGTTCAGTGCTTAAGGAGACTCCAGATGACAACAGGTGGTCGCCAACCTCTGCAGCCTCCTCGAGGAAGACCTCCTGCCAGCTGGACCTGGCGACCATGCTATGTCAGTGACAGTTAAAGTAACAACTGCCCTGAATTTCTTTGCTTCTAGCTCCTTCCTGGGTGAGATAGGAGACATAGGGTCTTCGCAGTCGGCAGCACACAAATCCATCAGGCAGGTTCGTTTTCCAGGGCCAGAAATTACTCACCCGAGAACACCATTCCTCAATGGCGTCCTCAGTCTCCACTGGCGAAATCGAAGGAACAAGTTCACGCATTTGCACATGCGCACTGAAATCCAGAAATCGTGAACTTGCCCCTATTGGTTCGCCAGAGATTTGACGTTACAATCATGGAAATCACGGAAAAATCATAAACTTGGCCATCTGCCCAGCTGAGGACGTAACTACGTACGCCATCAAAAAGGTACGCTGAAAAATACCAGGTCTACACTACTTTTTAAAAGCACGATAACTCTTAAATGATAACCAAACACTAAAAATTATTATTTTTTTAAAAATGGAGTCTCGTATTACTCCTTATTGTAATAATTTTTGGTCATTACATTTTTTTTCACTTTTGTCTCTTTAAACTAAATTACTTCTTTGGCTTTTTATTAAAAAAATAAATTTTTTATTTACAATGACTTGCAGGATATTACTTTAAATGAACGAACTTTGCTTGCCTGCTTGTGGGCGTGACTTCTCTTCCTGACAGATTTTGTGGGCGTGTCTTCCAGTCTCTCAGACATTTCCCATGCGAATCAACCCACGCTGTTCAGAGGCTGGGTTGACATCGCACATTTTTTGAAAACTTCCAAATCACACAAGTCTACGCCACAGATCCGCAGTAAATGAATTCATACATTTAATTCACCGGAGCTGCTGCGAACTTTGCCATGCCACTCTGAACAAGTTCCGGCTCAACATTTCCCTGTGATAGAAGACAGTCAGAGAGCGAGCATCGGGGTTTGCATCTCTGGCAGGCTTCCACACAGGTGCAGGGCACCACAGATTGCATGCACGTGGCAATCAGAGCATCCTTAAACAGCCGGGAGCATTTACGAACTGCAAGGACTTCCACTCAGTCAACGTTCAGCTCGTCTGCAACCATAAAAAGAAGTTCATGCAGGTTTGCGCACGATTCCTTGGGAGCTGCCATGATCTTTTCATACTGCGGCAATCGAATATCCCCACAATGTTTCTACCTGGGTCCTAAATGGATAGGATGGCTGCTTGGCAACAAGGAATGCCCCATTCAGCCGTGGCTCATGACACCTCTGAGGAACCTCATCACTCAACCGCAGGAGAGGTACAACGCCAGCCACATCACCACGCGATGAGTTATCGTGCAAGCCATAGCAATGCTGAAGTTAAGATTCAGGTGCCTTGACAGGTCTGGAGGTTCTCTACAGTATTCGCCAACCAGGGTGTCACGGATCATTGTAATATGCTGCATCTTACATAACATAGAGGTCTGGAGATGCAGGATGAAGATGGTGCTCATGACTCCTCGTCGGATGAGAAGAACAATGATAATGGAGATGATGGGGACCCACCTGAACATATTGCTGCCCATGATGCAAGGGATGCCCCACCAACCATGCCCTCCTCACACAAGCAGTCATGTAACCCTTAATGCACTGGTCCAACATCCCCCAATTTGGGATTCAAATCAGGTCTTCACCTTCTACATCGATAAAATAAAAATCTGACTGTGCAGTCCGCATTCAATAACGGGAGATGGAAGAATGGTGCGAGTGACAAAAAAAATGATCAAATTAATTGGCTTAACAAAAAAGTGACACCCATGTGTTAACCCTCTGATCTACATATTCTTTCTCTTCCTATACCTACCACTTCTGCATAGTGCTACCCTATGGCTTCAGCAGAGATGGTGGTAGGCTGCTGTACACCTTTCTCAGTGTCCTGAGTTGCTTTTGTCCGACAATCTCTGGGTTTTGGAACCCATAGTGTAAGATTTTCAAAATTCACAGATCCCCCAAAACTCGGAGAAAAACCCTAAAGAAAAGGACTTTGGACTCTTTTCTAACCATTTCAGGGTGACTCACACACGCACCGCACTAGGAAGCATCAACCAGGGAAAAGTACTTTTCGAGGAATCTACATCCTTTAAGGGACTCGCTTCCTCATAGGGGCGACTGTAAGAATTCTGGGAATTCACCTTTTCCCTGAGTATGGAAAAACTTTGGCCCTTGACCTAAATCCTAAGATGGAAGGATAGGTGAGAGGTCACCAGACAAATTCAATCAACAACACAGTGGAATGTGGGAGAATTAATGCTTCAGACATGACTCTGTTTTAATACAAAACAGACAGCAGGGGGTTGACACTCACTGCCATTGAAAGAGGCAACTGCTCCAGACATGGTGGGGCCATGCCTTTGTTTTAAAGCAAAACCCATCAACACCTAGGACGTTGGATACAAAAGGAAGCCTTGTGTGACAAGATCTAAAAATCGGAATTAACAATGACCCATCGGGAGAAGCAATTGCAACATGATGAGGGACCATCAAAAAGCCATCAAAGATTCTTAAGGACTTTGTAAGAACTGTTCAAACAGACATGAAGTTTTTTTTTTTAAAGTGTCAAAGACCATTGTAAGAGAGGGTTATTAGAAATGGAAACTCGAAACCTCTCTCTCTCTCTGGCTCTTGCTGGCTGTTGTGTTCTGCTTGGCTTGTTCTGCCTGTCTCTGGAAGGAAGAGCAGCTTCCAGCGAACAACAAGGCAAGGGGTTCGACAGGGAAGGTCAGCAGCTCTAGAAGCAGGCCGACACACAAGAAGAAACCAGAGCAACAGCCTCAGTGACCATCAGACACCTCGCGGCAACAAGGGCCTTACAAATCAACCAACCGAATATTACCACCAACCAACCGGGTAATATTAGGCCACCGCGACCAAAGAGAACCAACTCGGGAGAAAACCGAAGATTCCACTCTACAATCTATTTCCGACTTACCTCTGGGTGAATTATTGTCAAAGATTCGTTTGGTGAGCATTATCTCTGGCCCTTTAGAGTCCAACTTAGCTAGTACAGTGGGATTGGGAGGGGTGAGGTATCTTTCTACTGTAATTTCCCTTGTGTGTACCGAAGTGTTCCCCATTTTATTAGAGTGTTAAGATTGTTGTGTTGTATTTTCTCTCTTGAATAAAGTTCAAAGTTTCTTGCACCAAAACCAGTTGTCTGCTGCACTTTGTCACAACCCCCCAAAAAATCCAAGGTCTAGAACCCAGGGTGTGGGAGCGATTCAGACCGCTCAGAAGTCAGAGACGAAGCTGACGCACACCACCCACCCCCTACAGTATTGGGCCCTGCCACTGATTGCTCCTCCTGCACTTGGGCAATGTGGGCCAACTGGAGTGGAGGCATGACGTCAGGTATTGGTTGAGGGGGTGACAATCAATGAGACGTGCAGATGTTGTGAGAAACGTCTGCACTTGTCTCACCCATCCCCGCCCCTGGGGCAGAGGCACATCAGTCCTACCTGTCTGCGGGAGAGCAAAGTGAAATATCAGTGACACTGTGGAAACCCTGATCTGGTCTGCCTGCAACCTTGTCAAGACCAGTAGAGACGCTCGCACCCAGAGTCTGCAGAGCCGCCGTCTGAGATGCAGGACACATCAGCTGTCAGCATTGACTCATGTGAAGGGCCAGCTACAATTTCCATGGAGCTCGCTACACGATCCATGATGGATTGCAGAGTTGAAAAGTCCTGAGTCATCAACCCACATAGGTTTGAGTTGGACTCCTCCATCCTCTCTGCCACAGTGGACAGTATGGCTGGCAGGCTTGCCAGTATCTCACAGCTGCTGCTGTGCCTCCAGCATTCTCCTTTTCAGTGCAGGGCCCAGGGGTTCTACATCTCTATCCTGATCAATAGAGCTTGGAGAGGACAGTGCCTTCCGGCACGTAATCTCTTCAGCTGATCCTTCCACCATTCTCTGCTCTTGGTTACTCTCACGGCACAAGTGAACAAGTGCAGTCCCATTCACCCGTCTACGCGGACCAACTGAGGTGCTGGTATCTGTACTGGGGCCTGCAACACTTGTGTCATGTGATGGTGCATCCTCAGAAGGTATATGTTCCTCTGAGGAGTCTTCATCCTCTCCCATCAGGGGCTCTTGATCTTTATGTGACAGCCCTGGAGGAAAGAAGAAAGGGATAATATTAAGTAATGGCACTTTGAGAATATTGATCAGCAAATGAAACACTTCATCAGAGTTGTCAATGTGCTGACGTCCAAATGAAGGTGAAGTTATTTTGTGGGAGATGCGAATATGAAAGATTAATGTTGTCACCCTAATCTGCTGGACTGCCAGCCTGAACATCGCCAATGATACCTCACTGATGTCAAGAGCCTCCTCCGCCACTGGGGAAAGCTCAACAATTTCTTGGGATCTTCCACCGGTCCTTGTCCTCTCCCTGGCGTTTTGCGCTCTCTTCACCTGCAAGGGTGGCACGACATAGCTGAGTGTCTGAGGAATGTGTACATCCAATGGGTGCAGTGCAAATGGTGAAGGTGAGAACCAGGCACATGCATAAGGAGTGTGAGTGATATGCCTTTGAGGAATGTGCTAATGGTGCCATTTCAGGATGTGAGATGAGAGTGCTTGGGAGGCGAGTGAGGTAGCACGAGACGATATGAGGATTGCAGTAATGATGGAGGGGAGGATGCAAGGGAGTGGAGAGTGAGAAGAGGTGTATTAACTCTGGTTGTGATGAGAGATGTGGGGTCGATGAGCATTGTGAATGGAGTAAGACTGGCAAGACAAAGAGAAAGAGGGACTGCAGTGCAGGCAGGATCTGGGAGAATATTACCTTATGCTCACCTTTCCTGACCGGGTCATGTCATTAAACTGCTTGCAACACTGAATCCATGACCTAGGGGTGGACACTCCTGCTGCTCACCACCTCTGCCACCTCCAGCCAGGCCTCCTTGGTGATCGCAACAGGCTTCTTTTTAACCACTCACTCGAAAGAGCACCTCCCTCCTGCTCCTTACTGCCCCCAGCAGCACATCCAGAGGTGTAGAGAATCTGGGCTCAGCCTTTCCTCTTCTCGCAGTAATTTTCCAATTCCTGGTTGATTTTTCAATATCACACTCGAAACCTCCGCCTCCGTTTCATCTCTGAACTGGGACTTCAGGTAGTTGAGGTGAAATCGCGTCATACGGGTCTGTGTCACACCCACTTACGCGCAACGGAGGCACGAATCCAGGAAATAAAATGATAACGAGGCATCCCTGTTGAAATCGGACATTCCTACGCATCCCATGATGTTGCGTGTTCATGGCCCGCTATGAGCTCGCCCCCCGGCCCCCCCCTCCCCCACTCCCCGTTTAGAGGCCCGCAAGTTCAAATCCCACCACGGCAGTGAGAGAATTTGAATTCAAGAACAAAAATCTGGTAATAAAAAAAAGCTGCCAGTAAGAGGCCATGAAGCTATTGGATTGTTGTAAAAACCCAACTGGTGCATTATTGTCCTTTAGAGAAGGAAGGGAACCCTTATGTAACTCCCACACCAACAGGGTTGACCTCAAGAGTAGCAAAGGCAAGAAAAGCTCTTCATTCTTCCAGCTCTCAACAATTCCCATCACCTCCTTCACAACCCAGCACAAAACCATACTATTCAATTTTTCATTCTCATTACAAACACATACTCACCTCTTACTTGCTCCCTTTGCAGCAGTCTCTTCAACAGGTCTGGAATCAGTAGCAACGTACTTTTCTGGGAGCAGTTTGCACCTGAACTACACCCGGTGCTATCAGAGGCAGGGGAAAATTAAAGCATGGGTGAGCCCGTTAAAACTCACCATAATCGCAGAAAAGCTGCATTCAAATGCTGGTCCAGTTTCATTTAAATGTATTAAACGTATGATCTGCTTTATTATTAATGCAGTGAGCAAACATTCGACAAGTCTATTTTTCCATGCATTTTAATGGATGAGGCCAGTTGTGGGGAAAGTGTGTATGGAGGACTCCCAAGTGTCCTTGGTGCCCAGGGCCATAAGAATTCTTAATCCGGCTCCGATTAAAGAAAATTTGAGTGCAGAGATGACAAATTCATTTGCATGACATTTACTTTGCTCAACTCTCTTCGGGTGCAGACACTAGAAAAGCCACAGAGTAAGTGTATTGCTATTTAGGATCAAAATGGGAGCAAAGGATTATTACCCATTTTTCCTCTGCATTAAAACAGTTTTTGGGAGTAGGGCAGAGGGAAAAAAAAATAAAATCAATCAGCCTTATGTCTGGTTCACCATCTGCACTCCCTTAACAATGAAGTGCAGATAAACATCATGGACAGTTAACTTGGTTACATTCAATCGTATATTCTCTAGTAAACCTACCCATTCATTGCCGGCGTTTTACTTGGAGGGAACAATGGTATGACTCCATACACAGCGAGTGCCTTGAGGTTAGAAAGATGTGGCCAAACAGCACCGTTCCAATACAAAGTAACAGATGTATCACTGAAGTAGGCCTTGCTCTGTTCTTGGATGTGCTCTTTCCCATTTCTTTCTCGAAGAACAACCATCCAAGTAATTCCAAGAGCTCTGTATATGCAAAACATTTTTAGGCAGCTAATTGTAACATCATTTTGGTCAATTTGATTGCAATCCTTAGAATTAGCCACACCAGACAAGTTTGGTTAGTTTTAAAGTCAACCTTCTTCACTATGCTCTTACAGAATTCTGCAACAATTTTAAAAGTTTGAATAACTTATGCATTTTAACTACTAATTCTTCAACTCTCCTTTAAATTATGGAGAAATGGTTACAACAGCACATGATTATTTTGAGAACTCAGATCACAGAAAACAAAAGAGAGTGTTAAATATCTTGAATATCTTCACAGTTTTCCATATGACCAGATAGAGTGCAGTACTAAACTATGAAGAACAATAACATGAAAACAATCTAACTTTTTTTTTTAAAAATTGAGAAACCAAGATGATGAACCACAGTCCAAGACATTAGTATGGTTGTAAAAGTGTAAAAAGGAGATAGTTCAGCTTGGGATTTAAAAAGGACTGAGAATGGAAGTTGAAGAAAAGTGCCAAACGTTAATCCTGCAAAACAATGAGTTAGAGTAGGAGACTTGCAATGAGTCTAGGTTTCACCACAGAACCCATGTGAACACAAGAGCTGTTGGACCTGCACCTAAACATTCTTGATCCATCCAAATTTCAGACATACTGAAGTTTTATATATTGGCTCTTCTACCTGTGTCGTATCACCCGCCATATTATCCATTACATGCAAAAGTTCAAATGCAGTCAACTATCATTTGCTGAGTGAGGATAGCTGCAGTGCACAATTAAGCTGTGGGAAATCTGTGATTTGCCTACTGGTACCCCAATACAATTTTTCCAGAGTTTTTATTCTTCCTGCTATCAAGCTCAAATTGTGATAATTATGTTCTAACAGTTGTCTCCAATTGCATCCTGCTGTCATGTCAACTCATACAAAAAAAACCCACTATATATGAAGTCAAATAATTCATTTAAATATTCACTAATTTTTCAAAATGCCATAAATTAGTATATTAAAAAATGGAAGCCTATGGGATTAAAAAGAGCAGTGGCAATGTGGATACAAAATTGGCTAAGGGACAGAAAGCACAGTAGTGGTGAAGAGTTGTTTATCAGACTGAAGGGTAGTATACAGTGGTGTTCCCCAGGGAGTCAGTATTACGACCACTGCTCTTTTTGATATATATTAATGACTTGGATACACAGGGCATAATTTGCAGATGACATAAAACTCAAATGTAGTAAACAGCGAGGAAGGAGGATAGTAGCACTTCAGGAGGACATGGACAAATTGGTGAAATGGGCAGACACATGGCAGATGAAATTTAACAGAAGTGTGAAGTGATGCATTTTGGTGGGGAGAACGAGGAGAGGCAATATAAACTAAATGGTACAATTTTAAAGTGGGTGCAGGAACAGAGATACCTGGGGGTGTACGTACACAAATCTTCGAAGGTGGCAGGACAAGTTGATAAGACTGTGGAGAAAAAGCATATGGGATCCTGGGTTTTATAGAGGCATAAAGGTACAAAAAAGCAAGGGAGTTATGCTAAGCTTTTATAAAACACTGGTCAGGCCTCAGCTGGAGTAGTAAACATAAGAAATAGGAGCAGGAGTAGACCACCTGGCCCCGAGCCTGCTCCACCATTCAATCAGATCATGGCTGATCTTCAACCTCAACTCCACTTTCCTGCCCAATCTCCTTATCCCTTGATTCCCCGAGAGTCCAAAAATCCATCTATCTCAGCCTTGAATATATTCAATGACACAGCATCCACAACGTGAAGAAATTCCTCCTCATCTTCAGTCTTAAATGGCTGACCCCTTATTCTACGACTATGCCCCCTAGTTCTAGACTCTCCAGCCATGGGAAACAACCTCTCAGTATCTACCCTGTCAAGCCCTCTCAAAATCTTATATGCTTCAATGAGATTACCTTTCATTCTTCCAAACTCGAGTCTATAGGCCCATTCTACTCAACCTCACAGAACAACCCTCTCATCTCAAGAATTAATCTAGTGAACCTTTGCTGCACCACATCTAAGGCAAGGAGGCCAAAACTGTACACAGTACTCCAGGTGAGGTCTCACCAAAGCCCTATACAATTGTGGTAAGACTTCCTTACTCTTTTGTACTCCAACCCCCTTGCAATAAAGGCCAACATTCTATTTGCCTTCAAGTTGCTTGTCGTACCTACATTCTAACTTTGTGTTTCTTGTATGAGGACACCCAAGTCTCTGAACACCAACATTTAATACTTTCTCACCATTTAAAAAACTATTTTTCTATTCTTCTTACCAGTGAATAACCTCACATTTTCCCACATTATACTTCATCTGCCACCTTCTTACCCACTCACTTAATCTGTCTATATCCCTTTGCATCCTCCTTACAGCTTACTTTTCCACCTAGTTTTGTATCATTTGCAAACTTGGATACATATACGCAATCCCTTCATCTAAGACATTAATATAGATTGTAAATAGCTGAGGCCCAAGCACCGATCCTTGCGGCACCCCACTAGTTACAGCCTGCCAACCTGAAAATGACCCGTTTATCCCTACTCTGTTTCCTGTCCATGCTAATATGTTACTCCCAACCCCATGAACCCTTACCTTGTGTAACAACCTTTTATGTAACACCTTATTGAATGTCTTTTGGAAAATCCAAAAATATACTACATCCACTGTTTCCTCTTTATCTACCCTGCTTGTTACATCAGATGCAGGCCATCAGGTCCTGGGGATTTATCGGCTTTTGGTGCCATTAGTTTCTCCAGTACTTTTTCCTCTACTGATATTACTTTAAGTTCCTCACTCCCATTAGACCCTTGTTTCCCCACTTTTCCTGGTATGTTTTGTGTGGCTTCTGCTGTGAAGACAGATACAAAATATTTGTTTAACGCATCTGCCATTTCCTGATTCCCCATTATAACTGCTCCTGTCTCAGCCTCTAAGGGACCAACGTTTACTTTTGCTACACTCTTCCTTTTTTTAAACATACTTGTAGAAGCTCTTACAATCCATTTTTATATTTCTCGCTAGTTTACTTTCATATTCTATTTTCTCTCTTTTTAATCAATTTTTTGGTGGACCTTTGCTGGTTTCTAAAACTCTCCCAATCCTCAGGTCTACTACTCTTCTTGGCAACATTACAGGCCTCTTCATTTAATCTAATACTATCCTTAACTTCTTTAGCCAGCCACGGGTGAATCACTTTTCCCATGGAGTTTTTATTTCTCAATGGAATGTGTGTTTGTTGAGAATATTGAAATATTTCTTTAAATGTTTGCCATTGCTTTTCAGCAGTCATACCCTTTAATCTGGTTTCCCAATCTACCTTAGTCAACTCACCCCTCATACCTATTGAATACCTCGTGTTCAATTCTGGGCATCACACTTTAGGAAGGATGTCAAGGCCTTGGAGAGGGTGCAGAGATTGACTAGAATGGGATGAGGAACTTCAGTTTTGTGGGGAGACTAGAAAAGCTGGGATTGATCGCCTTAAAGCAGAGAAGGTTAAGGGGAGATTTAAGAGGTGTTCAAAATTTTTACTGGTTTTGATGGAGTAAATAGGAGAAACTGTTACCACTGACATGAGGGTCGGTAACCAGAGGACACAGATTTAAGGTAATTGGCAAAAGAACCAGAGACAAGGAGAATTTTTTTTTAAATGCACTGCCTGAAAGGGTGGTGGAAACAGATTCAATAGCAGCTTTCAAAGGGGAATTGGATAATACTTGAAAAGGAGAAATCTGTAGGGCTATGGGAAAAGGGACTAATTGGATAGCTCTTTCAAAGAGCTGGCACAGGCACAATGGGCCAAATAGCCTCCTTCTGTTCTATAAAAACAAAAAAAGACTTGCATTTATATAGCACCTTTCACAACCTCAAGACATCCCAAAGCACCTTACAGCCAATGAAGTACTTTTGAAGTGGTCCCTGCTGTAATGTTGGAAACATGGCAGCCAATTGGCACACAGCAAGGTCCCACAATCAGCAATGAGATAATGACGAGATAATCTGTTTCTTAGTGATTCTGGTTGAAGGATAAATATTGGGGAGAACTCCCCTGATACTTCGAAACAAAAACAGAAAATGCTGGAAACATTCAGCAGGTCAGGCAGCATCAGTGGAGAGAGAAACAGAGTTGATGTTTCTGAAACGTTAACCGTTTCTCTCTCCACAGATGCTGCCTGACTTGCTGAGCATTTCCAGCATTTTCCGTTTTCTTTTTCCCCCAGATTTCCAGCATCCGCACTATTTTGCTTTTGCCCTCCGATACTTTGCTGTGTAAAATTAAAACACCTTTCGTACAATAAATCCCATTTTATGTATATGCTACGCTGCTAGTCAGGCGATGGATGAAAAGAGAGCAAAAGGGGAAAAATATCAACCAGAAGTAACACGGTGGCTGCGACATAAACCTCAACTGCATTCTGGCAGCAGCAAATCCAGTGCAATAATACTTCATAATCTGTCTCTTTTTGAACATCTATTGTGAGTTTCTACAGTAAGAACAGCATTAATGAATTATACTTCAGATTTTCTTCCAGATAAAATAGCAATGTGTCTGGGAAACATTTCTTTAATGGTTGCAAGACTTAGGAGATCATTGACATCACATTCTTGCCACTGTTGTCTTTTATTCCAAATAATCTACAAAGGAAGATAATTTGAGGAAATTTTTGAGTTAAAATCCAAGTTTCCAACATCACCAAATATTCTTAAATTCTTTGCATTACAATTCCCCCCTTTGCACCTACTTCTAATTCTCCTAGTATAAAAATTGTACTGAACATTCATTCTTACTTCACAGCTTCTTTGAACTTTGATGGCAATCCTGTGTAACGGTTAATGGGTTTCAACAACTGCCCCACTCCTCTTGTGCCCACGCCTGCACATTTGCGTATATACTCTTTCTTCCAAAATCCTGCTGAACTGTCCTGTATTGAAATTCTACTCAGGTTCTCAGTGGCTACGTCTACAGCCTTGGGCTTCCAGGCCTTTCTTTTGCATGCAAAATAGCTGGAGTAGATTCTGTGCCATATTAAACTAGAAAAGATGCAGCAAATATAAAACAGTTCATAAAAGTAAAAAAAAAATTTTACCATCACATTTTAAAGGCAGGTTGTTGTACATCAATATAATAAATGTTAACATAATTTCACCAAAATGTTTAAATATTATTAATCTAATAAATATTGATATCTGCCACAATATTAAGTCTAATTATTACTCTGGAAGTTTTGGAACACTGGCAGCTTGAAAATGTAGATTAAAGCGTTATCAACCCATTTACAGCATTACAAGTGTGTGTCGAACATGGCACCAAAATCCAAGTGCGTTGATTTTGAAAACAATGGTCTTGAAATTACATGAAAGCTTGAAACATTTGGCTGAAGTTCCCCTCTCTGCTATTTTAACAGTGACATGAGCCCATTTGTTTTAAAGCAGCAGAGACAATTTCAGATGAACACGTTAAGCTTTCAGGAGTGCCCGATGGTGTAATTTCAGGGCTCATTTAACTATAATAAATAATGGGTGCAGGCAATTCAAATGATATATACCCCCATACAAAAAGTTAAATTTTCTACATATCATTAAATACAGTAGCAAAAAAATAGCAGAAGGTCACATTATATATTTATTAAAAAATTCTAAAAAGGGGAGCTGCAACATTACATTCAAGACTTGTTACACTGTCGGCAGCATTGTTATAGGGGTTTTCAACGTTAAACTTTGTTAATTGTTAGTAATGCCTTATTACAGGAATTAACCTTGAGAAATCAGCACCTATTCAGAAATTAAGAAATCTTATCACAGAGAGGCTTATTTTCTCTTTCTTTTAAAAAAAAATCAGGGTGTCTCAAACTTGAAATATCAAAACCACTTCATTGTTTGAAAAATTGAGGTTTATTTAAAAAGTTGGGGTTTATTAAAAGTAGTAAGATGGGACCCATGTAGTTTTTTAAAAATACTGTAAGCTACTGAGGTACTTTTTTCAACCCCGAGGTAGTTTCCCTCACCCTTACTCTAGAACCCTTTTCGTCCTCCACGCACCCCCCCCCCCAATCCAGTTGTCCCCCCACTTGGTCTTGACGACCTGTATGCAATATCACAAGAGATCGACATGTACGTATAGCTATTGATAATCCCATGAGCAACTTAAGGGTGATAACTCCGGTAATCAAAATAAATGGTCATTCAGTATGAGACTAAACATTTATTCTATCAGATGTCATTTAAGGAAAATTACAGAACTTCAGTCTTCCACAGCCCAGTTAAAACCTGCCATATGTGGTTTGAGATTGCAGTTACAGAAAGATTGCCTCACATGCAGAGATTGCTCCAGTCAGGCCGAACAGCATCCCAAGAACCTCTGTCAGCCTCAAATATGTCCACTTACTTGTCATTAGACACCTGGTAGAAGGACTTGCTGACACAGCCTGCACATAACAAAGATGATACATCAAGGTAGGAAAAGATTCGCTGTAGAATTTCCCATGGCAAGCTAGAAATAATTTTCAGATGGTTATGTTGTAGTATGAAATGCAAGATTTAGCACCATCTAATACAGAGCCTCATCTACCAGATTTGAAAATATACTAAACAGTCCTAAAAGCAGAATAAAACAAAAGCCCTCAATTACTTTTAATAGTAAAGTAATGTCACATTTCTAAAATGAGATTTAGGGCATGTACAAAAAACTCAGCACTGAGATATTCACAAAATTAATTTCTTAGCACATTGAAAAGATAGCCTTTAAAAAAAAATTTTTTTAAATGATATTCACTAATTCCACATCTGTAAGATGCTCCCAGACAAGCTCTTTTCATAGCTAAAATAGACAAGGCTCCTGCAACATATGCATGACATAATCCCTCTGATTAACTCACCAACATAAATAATTGTAAATAAAGCACAGGCATTTATTATTTAAACTCCAAGTCATGACTTCACTGACTAGGCAAATAAACTAATTAATTAAAGAAAGAACTTGCATTTATGGAGTGCCTTTCATGTCCTCAGGACATCGCAAAGTGCTTCACAGCCAATGAAACAATTTTGGAGTGTAGTCACCATTATATTAGCAAACAGCAGCCACTTCGCACATAGCATGAACATTAATGAGAAAACCGACCACTTACGCCATTTTGTTGGTGTTGACTGAAGGATAATGTTGGCCAGGACATAATCAACTTGGCTCAGTGGTAGCACTTGAACTCTCAATCTTCTGACTTGGAGGCAAGTCCCAGTACAGATTGAGCACCTAATTTAAGCTAACACTTCAGTTCGATACTGAGGTTTGTTACAGGTGCTATATTTCAGATGAGCTGTTAAACAGAAGCCGTTTGCCTATTCAGGTAGATGTAAAAGATCTCATGGCACTTTTTCCAAGAGGGGGTCCAAAATTAATTTGATTTAAATGGAAAAAAAGAGTATATATCACTTTGGATATTGACTAGCACTTACTGTAAACAGTTAATTTGTTAAATATTTATGGAGATTAGTGATCTTCCAGTCACACTGCCTCCCACGTTTTCATCTCAAAAGGAGTCCCTTCAGCTGATAGAGTATGGGAGCTAGCTGTTGAACCCACTGTGACCTGAAAATGACTGTGTACAAAAGGCAGATTTTCCATCCTATCCTTTCCAAAATTTTAAAAATGAGGCTTAACCAGTTCAGTTTCTCAATTTAAAGTAACCTTATCACCCAAAACATATATCCAACTCCCTCCGTGCTCTGCTACATATTCCAGTTCACTCAATTTACTAAGACTATAGAAACAAATTTTTATTTTTAAAGAAATATATACTCCAAAGTTTTTTTTAAAAAAAAGCTCGGCAGAGGATGATTACACAGTACATTGGCACATGTTGCACATAGAGCGTTGAGGCACGAACCAATCTCCACACAAAGTTATAAATCTCAGCTGCAACAACGGACAAGTCCCAGTGAAGACTGAAATAGAAGGACTTCCTCCAGGGCTTTTAACAACCAGTATCAGAGCACAATTATTAGAAGCTTCGGCTAGATCTTATAGCGAAACTCTCATGGAACATGAATATATTAACAGAGGCTTTTAAATTGTAAACCTCAAGGTACCATAGTAAGTACAGCACAGGAGGAGGCCATTCAGCTTATCATGCCTGTGCCGGCTCTTTGAAAGAGCTAGCCAAATTAGTCCCACTCCCCTGCTCTTTCCCCATTGCCCCGTAAATTTCTTCCCCTTCAAGTATTTATCTAATTCCCTTTTGACAGTTACAATTGAATCCGCTTCCACCATCCTTTCAGGCAGTGCATTCCAGATCACTACAACTCGCTGTGTTAAAAAATCTCATGCTGCCTCCGGCTCCTTTGCCACCTTAACTCTATGTCCTCTGGTCACTGACCCTTTTGCCACTGGAAACAGTTTCTCCTTATTTACTCCACCAAAACCGTTCATGATTTTGAACACCTCTATCAAATCTCCCCTTAATCTTCTCTGCTCTAAGAAGAACAACCCGGGCTTTTCTAGTCTCTCCACATAACTGAAGTCCCTCATCTCTGGCACCGGTCTAGTAAATCTCTTCTACACCCTCGGAGAGCTTTTTAAAAAAAATTCGTTCGTGGGATGTGGGCTTCACTGGCGAGGCCAGCATTTATTGCCCATCCCTAATTGCCCTTGAGAAGGTGGTGGTGAGCCGCCTTCTTGAACCGCTGCAGTCCGTGTGGTGAAGGTTCTCCCACAGTGCTGTTAGGAAGGGGGTTCCAGGGTTTTGACCCAGCGACGATGAAGGAATGGCGATATATTTCCAAGTCGGGATGGTGTGTGACTTGGAGGGGAACGTGCAGGTGGTGTTGTTCCCATGTGCCTGCTGCCCTTGTCCTTCTAGGTGGTAGAGGTCGCGGGTTTGAGAGGTGCTGTCGAAGAAGCCTTGGCGAGTTGCTGCAGTGCATCCTGTGGATGGTACACACTGAAGCCACAGTGCGCCGGTGGTGAAGGCAGTGCATGTTTAGGGTGGTGGATGGGGTGCCAATCAAGCGGGCTGCTTTGTCCTGGATGGTGTCGAGCTTCTTGAGTGTTGTTGGAGCTGCACTCATCCAGGCAAGTGCAGAGTATTCCATCACACTCCTGACTTGTGCCTTGTAGATGGTGGAAAGGCTTTGGGGAATCAGGAGGTGAGTCACTCGCCGCAGAATAACCAGCCTCTGACCTGCTCTTGTAGCCACAGTATTTATATGGCTGGTCCAGTTAAGTTTCTGATGAATGGTGACCCCCAGGATGTTGATTGTGGGGGAATTTGGTGATGGTAATGCCGTTGAATGTCAAGGGGAGGTGGTTAGACTCTCTCTTGTTGGAGATGGTCATTGCCTGGCACTTGTGTGGCACGAATGTTACTTGCCACTTATCAGCCCAAGCCTGAATGTTGTCCAGGTCTTGCTGCATGTGGGCATGGACTGCTTCATTATCTGAGGGGTTGCGAATGGAACTAAACACTGTGCAATCATCAGCGAACATCCCATTTCTGACCTTATGATGGAGGGAAGGTCATTGATGAAGCAGCTGAAGCTGGTTGGGCCTAGGACACTGCCCTAAGGAACTCTTGCAGCAATGTCCTGGGGCTGAGATGATTGGCTTCCAACAACCACTACCATCTTCCTTTGTGCTAGGTATGACTCCAGCCACTGGAGAGTTTTCCCCCTGATTCCCATTGACTTCAATATTACTAGGGCTCCTTGGTGCCACACTTGATCAAATGCTGCCTTGATGTCAAGGGCAGTCACTCTCACCTCACCTCTGGAATTCAGCTCTTTTGTCCACGTTTGGACCAAGGCTGTAATGAGGTCTGGAGCCGAGTGGTCCTGGCGGAACCCAAACTGAGCATCGGTGAGCAGGTTATTGGTGAGTAAGTGCCGCTTGATAGCACTGTCGACGACACCTTCCATCACTTTGCTGATGATTGAGAGTAGACTGATGGGGCAGTAAGTGGCCGGATTGGATTTGTCCTGCTTTTTGTGGACAGGACATACCTGGGCAATTTTCCACATTGTCGGGTAGATGCCAGTGTACTGGAACAGTTTGGCTAGAGGTGCAGCTAGTTCTGGAGCACAAATCTTCAGCTTGACATCCTTCCTAAAGTGTGGTGCCCAGAATTGAACACAATACTCCAACTGTGGCCTAACCAGTGTTTTATAAAGGTTTTATAAAAAAAAACATACCCACCTTACAAAAGCAAGGAAGTTATAAGTTATACTAATTTTTTTTTTAAAAAGTACTAAAATCAAACAGAAATATGTACAAAGTGTAATCAAAATGAGGTATATATGATGCAATCATAGCAGAGCAAAGTCTTTTTTCCTACAATTTGTAATCGCAGCCAAATTATCCTGGTAAATGTGGCAATAATGTTGCCGATATGTATCTGAAATTGCTCTATATAGTACCTTAATGAAGCATCTACAGCTATGCAAAATACCTAGTCAATATTGCTAAAATAATGATTAGCATGTCTCAAAAGGGAGCAGCAACATGAAAATATCTTGCTTTACACTGTGCAAAAGTACAAGCTTTTCTCATTTGGCACTTCCTAGGGACACAGTCATAACTAGGTCCAAAACTAAAACCAAATCTGCAAATATAGTACCAGAAATATAATCTGATGCAAACAAAATTTTTATGGACTTATTACTTTCTGGATCATCTTTAAGTATGGGGAATTGTTCCAGAACTCTATGTTCATCATCTGTGGAATGCAACAATTCAGGGTTCAATAATAACATTTAAAGATTGATACTGCAGAATGTCCATTTGGGGGAGGGGGGGAAAATCAGAAAGAAAATCAGTTTTCTCTTCTTGGAAGGGTAGCTTTTAGGTAATCACCTCCCTCAGGAGATTAAACAAATTTTGGCAAGTCCACATCAGTGCAAATGCTATTTTATCCATTGGGAACAGCAAGCTAGATCAGCTCAATATCCTTTTCTCATTTCATACTTAATTTTAATGTTCTAATGACAGCATGGAAATGCACCGAACTAAGATCATCAAACAAACAAACAAACAAACAAACAATCTACTGGACCTCTCTTAGCCAAGTAAACTCCATCAAAATGTAACTGCACACCTTTATACAACATATCATCTATACTTGGGAGGAGTAAGGGAGAGAAAGAAGATACAAGGCACCATTACATAAATAGATCTCATTTTAAGTAGTAGATCCCAATTCCCTAAACTGGTGGGATGAATGGCCAGGCCATCGCACAAACAAAACAAAAATGGAAGCAATCCATTGGACACTGATGCACTGTAATATGGTCATTATTAAATTTCCATTAGGAACAGCAACCCTGGAATATTTCAGTCTTAAATCTGTAATTATGCATTGTACACCTATTTTTAAAAATGGTAATATTTCAAGAGCTGTGTAATCTAATGAACTGCTCATAATCTTAAAAGGTTATAAATGAGGATATCCATACACTTACAATCAACCTTTGTTTTATTCTCCAAAACTACTAGTTAGAGACAGCCTGCAAGTAGATATTTTGTGTAAAACTCTTGATATCATGATGAGGACTACAACCCAAGATTTCCATTGTGCAGAATGCACCACATAAAAGGAGAGCTCGACAGAAAATTCCCAGCCTGCCTCTAGCCAACAAAATTAACAAAAAGTTAACAAGGGAGATATACCAGATCTCTCTATAATTATAAAGAATATGGGAATGGGAAACAATCACTTTTACATTGTTCTAACTAATAAGAGTTTGGCTAATGTAATGCATACTTAAAAGCACTTATAAAATTGCACTTTAAATAGTCTATTTACTGTACTACAGTTGGTAAATTCTCAAAAAAATATCTGCACAGATCACACCAATTGCAACAAAGTGAGTAAATGACATGCTGCACAGCTTCCACTCAGCACTTCCCTATAGAGCAGTGCAGCTAATTTCAGTTAAGTGGCTGACATTGATGAAAACCCAGATTCCACCACTACAAATGGAGCTCCAACATACTGGAGGGAGAAGAAAAACTTTGCCAGGAATACATCAATATTACTAACTAGTCTTCAACCATTTTACCTACCTTTCAATGGTGATCAGACTTGCATATCTCCATTTACCATCTTTTGCTCCACGTAACTGGTAGGACTTTGAAGGCAGCCATGGAGCCGATTTATGTCCAAAGCTGAAACATTACAGCATTTAGTAACTGAACAAACTGTGGTGAAGCACAACTGCTTTCCTTATAAAAACGTCTTCATTATAGTTTGAGCATGCACTGTCAAGTAATTGCATTCAAAGAATATATACTATTTAGCCTACTTTATGTAGTTTTTTTTCAATAAGGTGTTAATAAACAAGCTACAAAAGTGATTAGTATTTTTGCATCACGACTAGTTAATGCTCTTTAAAAAAAACGCAAGTCAATGAATGCCAGGCTGAAAATCCAAAACAACAAAAAAATGCTGCAAATGCGCAGCAGCCTCTGAAAAGTGGAAAGGTAGGTTAACGAGTAGGGAAGGACCTTGAATGAAAAGTCTCTACCCTATTATTCTCCTAATAATAAATTATATTAGACACAAGAAATGTCACAGCCCACACAATGCAAAACTCTCCACCTGGTGCAGGTGAGGTAGGGCAGGGCAGGGCCGGGCCGGGCCGGGCCGGGCTCTACCTGCTGAGCAGTGACTGTACAGCATGTGATGGGCAGTGCGGGCGCCTCCCTGCTGAGGGACGACTGGGTTCCAAGCACCTGGAGCTGGTGCAGCGCCGGGGACCTGCCTTACCTGCCAGCCTCCAGCTGCCCGCGCCTGCTGCCCGCACCTCTGTTACGCGGCGGGCCGGCCGCCCGACCGCCACCCGTTGCCATCGTAACCGGCCAGAGCCGAGAGCGTGCGGTCGGGTTGTTTTTGTTTAAAAAAAAAATCACAAACAGCCGGGCGTTGTTGGCAGTTCAATTTAAATCGAAGGTGAAAGAAAAGAACTCGAACGCGGGGAGCGAGCCCGCCCGCACGCACGCACTTTCCCAACAGGGGAGGAAAAACTTGCAAAGAGTCACTAACTCCACCGATTTGACCGTTGGCAGGCGGGGTCAAACCTGATTGACGTTTCTAACAAACCAATGAGAATTTCAACCTCATCAAAAAGCAAAATAGCGAGGATGCTGGAAATCTGAATTTTTTTTTTTGTTAACCCCCCCACCCCCCCCCCCCCCCCCAAAAAAAAAGAACAGAAAATGCTGGAAAAGCTCAGCACCTGTGGAGAGAGAAACAAGAGTTAACGTTTCAAGTCGAAGACCTTTCGTCAGAACGTCAACCTCAACTGGGGAAATAAGTCAGAATCAAGGACCTCAGACCTAACACCTGTGGAGAGAATAGGAGAGTTAGGAGGAGGAGGAGGAGGAGGGTGGGGGGGCAAGTCGGATCTTATTGTATGGGCCTCTGGTGAGACCGCATCTGGAGTGCTGTGAACAGTTTACCTAAGGGAGGATATACTTGCCTTGGAGGAGGTGCAACAAATGTTCACTAGATTAATTCCCGGGTTGAGAGGGTTGTCCTGTGAGGAGAGATTGTGTAGAATGGGCCTGTACTGTCTGGAGTTTAGAAGAATGAGAGGGGATCTCATTGAAACATATAAAATTCTTAGAGGGCTTGACAGGGTAGATGCTGAGAGGCTGTTTCCCCGGCTGGAGAGTCTAGAACTAGGGGTCATAGTCTCAGGAATAGGGGTCGGCCGTTTAGGACCGAGATGAGGAATAATTTCTTCACTCAGAGGTTTGTGAATCTTTGGAATTCTCTACCCGAGGGCTGTGGATGCTCAGTCGTTGAGTATATTCAAGATTGAGATCGATAGATTTTTGGACTCTAGGGGAATCAAGGGACATGGGGATCGGGCGGGAAAGTGGAGTTGAGGTTGGAGATCAGCCATGATCTTATTGAATGGTGAAGCAGGCTCGAGGGGCTGTATGGCCTACTCCTGCTCCTATTTCTTACGACCTCCTCCTGGGTCTGCTGCTGGGCCTGACCAAAGTGGCCATCTACAGGTCCAGGCTAGACGCGGCCCATGGGGCGGTCACTCCGGCTGTCCGCCTCTCTTCTACGGCATTCTCCGTGCCCTGGTGGCCCTGGAGAAGGAGCGCGCAGTGTCTGCCGGTACGCTTGAGGCATTCCGCGACAGGTGGGCATCGCAGGGACTGGAGTTCATCGTCGACCCAGGAAAATAAATATTATTTAATTTAATTCTTTTAATTGATCTGTCGGGATGACATGGGTGGTCCAGAGTCATCAGAAAAATGGGACGCATCCACACCTAACCACCCCCCCCCCCCCAACTTCCTTTAAGGAGCTTAAACAAAAAAAAACAGAAGAGGTAATGTTATGGATATGGACCCTTTATCAAAACTAGACAATATTACAGATGAACAACATTTTCTGTCTTTGTTTCAGTTTCCATCATCTGCTGTTTTTGGCTTTTTGCTTAAATGCATGACTGCCTGGGTCATGAACAGAATTTGTGTTGCGCTAAAGTTAATGTGCGTGCTATGAATGTTTTTGTCAAGGTTTGGAAGTGGATCAGGTAGTGTGACTGGGAGCTGGGCGAGTAGAGGTTGGCAAGTTTGTGAATGGGAAGGAGGAAGATGTAGACAGGACTGTTTGTGCAACAAGCAGATGTAGCAGTCAAGAGACTCAGATGGTTACAAATGTCTCGTAATGTCCCAGCAATGGGTGTCCTCAGCATCCTCTTCATGCTGCTGTTGCTAGTCTACTTTATGCCCCAGAGGCCCTCGTGCACCTTCCTCCTTTGGGTCTAACAACTGGGCCCCTTTTTAAAGAAACATTGTACAGCATACAGCGCATAATCACTATCCTGGAGACTTAATATAGACTATTTTGCAGAATAATCCCAGACCAATCCAATCAGTTGATGTGTGCTCTCAAAATTCCAATTGTGCACTCAATGATGACTCTGGTAGCAGAGACCTTGGTGGACCTTGTGATAGACGTACTCAGCTGATATCCTGGGAAAGTACATAAGTGTCATCAGCCAAGGCTCTAGAGGGTAGCCTTGGTCTCCCAGGATCCACCCAGATGCCTGCCTTTCTGATTATCTTAATATGAAAGTGACGTGGCAGCTGTCAGGAAGGTGAGTATTTAGTGCATTATGCAGTGTTGCTTGGCAAAGACAAGCTGGATATTGAGGGAGCAGAAGTCCTACCTTTTCATGCAATTGAGAGGATGACGAAGGGAACACTATGGCCATGGATGTGCCATCTATTCCACCTTGTACTTTGGGGAGGCCTGCCACTCTGTAAAGTTGGATAGCCCTGTCATGCTGCTGGCAGAAGGCCATTGGAAAGCGTATTAACTGGCTTGCTCTAGCAAACAATGCATCGTTCTCTTGCTCTGATGCATGTCTGCATTACAGATGAACAACATTTGTTAGACCCAAAGGAGGAAGGTGCCCGAGGGCCTCTGGGGCATAAAGTAGACTAGCAACAGCAGCATGAAGAGGATGCTGAGGACACCCATTGCTGGGACATTACGAGACATTTGTAACCATCTGAGTCTCTTGACTGCTACATCTGCTTGTTGCACAAACAGTCATGTCTACATCTTCCTCCTTCCCATTCACAAACTTGCCAACCTCTACTCACCCAGCTCCCAGTCACACTACCTGATCCACTTCCAAACCTTGACAAAAATATTCATAGCACGCACATTAACTTTAGCGATTAATGCTGCCCAAATAAGCCTGGAACATCCCTGATAGATAAAAATTGAGGGCAGTGTTGAGGTTGACAACCGCTGGAAGTGCAGTATATATGATGAAGGGGGGCTGCAGGTCAGATTGTAGCAGGTGGAACTCATTGAGGGCTTCCCTAGCAAAGCAAAGCCTTGTCAAACACTGCTCCTCAGTTATTTGGTGGTAGGAGTGCAGTGGTCTGTAAATTCTGTACGGGGACCGTATGCCTCTACTGGGACCTAACCACCTTGCATTCCTCCCCTTCCTCCCAAGAAACTCAAATACAGGGGTGTGGCCAAAGAAAAACCCAGGTGTGTTGTTCCAAGCTTCTCTTTGCTTTCCCTATTGGTCCCAGATCGAGTCAATCAGGCCAAGCCTGGGTCACACTGTCAAGTTAGGTTGATGGACACAGATAAAACTGAGGCTTGGTAAGTTCATCTCAAAATGACAGACCTGAATCCAGTTGGAAAACACAATAAGGAAATAATAATCCATGCAATTATTAATTAGAATACTGAAAGAAGAACGACTTAAAAACTGTTTTGATTTAAAACTTTGTTTTATAATGCAGCCCTCATGAAAAAGCTGGAAGTTAATGGAGGCCAAAGACAAATTTTGCATTTGATCCAGAATGTGTACTCCAATTTCCAGACCCCAGGTAAGGGTAGAACCTATCCCTCGACAAAGAAGCTTATCCCCCAATCTACTGTTTTGTCAGTTTTATTATAGGAAATAAAATGTAAAAGTATTTTAAAAAAGTGTAATTTTTGCATTGGGGGATTTGGAACATTTTAAAAGTGGGTATTGATGGTACAAAACTTTTTTGTTGGAAGTGGCCTGGAGATATGTCTCTTCAGGAAATTTTGACTTTTGACTTTTTTTGGTATATTTTCCAGCACTTTGGAGCTTTCTGTAATTTTTTAAAGTCAAAAGCGATGCATTCAATTCCCAGGTGAGTCTAGCAACAATGTAATTACCTTGAATTTCCATGGGCCGTCTCATAGGAACATGAATAGGTCATTCAGCCCCTTGAGCCTGTTCCGCCATTCAATTAGATCATGGCTGATCTGTATCTTAACTCCATCTACCCGCCTTGGTTCCGTAACCGTTAATACCCTTGCCTAACAAAAATCTATCAATCTCAGTCTTGAAATTTTCATTTGACCTAGCATTAACAGCTTTTTGGGGGGAGAGTTCCAGATTTCCACTACCTTTTGTGTGAAGACATACTTCCTGACATCACCCCTGAACAGCCTAGCTCTTATTTTAAGGTTATGCCCCCTTGTTCTGTCCCCCACCAGAGGAAATAGTTTCTCTCTATCTACCCTATCAACTCCTTTGATCATCTTAAACACCTCAATTAGATCACCCCTTAATCTTCTATACTCAAGGGAATACAAGCTCAGTCCATGCAAACTGTCCTCATAATTTAACCCTTTTAGCCCCAGTATCATTCTGGTGAATCTGCGCTGCACCATGTCCAAAGCCAATATATCCTTCCAGAGGTGCAGTGCCCAGAACTGAGTGAAGTACTCTAAATGGGGTCTAACCAGAGCTTTATATAACTGTAACATAACTTCCACGCCTTTGAATTTCAGCCCCCTTAAGATAAAGGCGAGCATTCCATTAGCCATTTTAATAATATTTTGTACCTGTCCACTAGCTTTTAGTGATTTCTGTACTTGGACCTCTAATTCTCTCTGCTCCTCCATAATTCCTAACTTCTCACCATTTAGAAAATATTCCAATCTATCTTTCTTAGGTCCAAAGTGGATGACCTCAAACTTTCCAACATTGAACTCCATCTGCCACAGTTTTGCCCACACACTTAATCTATCAATGTCCCTTTTTCAACTTTCTGCTCCCATCTACACTATTTACTGTGCCACCTAACTTGATATCATCAGTAAACTTGGATATTTCTTTATTCCTTTATCTAAGTCATTTATAAATATAATAAAATGCTGAGGCCCTAGTACAGATCCCTAGGGACACCACTCTGCCAATTTAATACGTACCCATTATCCCTACTCTCTGTCTCCTACCTCCTAACCAATTCCCAACCCATGTCAATAGTTTGCCTCCAATTCCATGCACTCTCATTTTTATTAAGTCTCTTATGTTGAATCTTATCGAATGTCCTTTGGCAGTCTTTATAATTAACATCCATAGACACTCCCTTATCTACCATGTTAGTTACCCCCGCAAAAAAGTCTACTAGGTTTGTTTGACATGACTTACCCTTTACAAATCTATGCTGGCTCTCTCTGATCTCTCCGGTGGAAGATCGGCAGACCGCTGGAGAAATGGCTATAAGCCAGCCACCTAGTTTCTCCAGGGTTTCCATTGAAGTTATGGCAGGAAATCGGAAGAACCCCATTGAAATTATCCCTCATTATCACCTGTGAATAGGAGCATACTTTAGTATGTTCATAACAGATACTCAGAGGCCTTCCTTTATGAGATCATCCAACACATTGTTGATCAAGGCTATCGAATAAGATTGGTGACAAAGGACAACTAATGGAATATTGGATTCACTCATAACTTAAGTCATGACAAGCTCCTGTCCCACTGCACTATCATGGTAACTACTTCTTTTCCATGTCATGCATGAGGCCATTGTGCTTTAATTTTCACAGATAACTGAATTATGGAATATGACCCCAAAACAATAATATAAATCCTAAAATCCAATATAACAAAAAGGAATTTAACTTAATCAATCTAAGCTGTGGCCTTGTGGATGTTTTCCAGTTGGGTGTTGTTTTTTGAGTTGCTAGCTTTTTTGAAGCTGTTGGTGTATTTTGTAGGTTGTAGGCTGTTCAAAAAAGGGGAGACGGATGAACGTGTTAACTACAAACCAATCAGTCTAACGTCAATGATGGGAAAACTACTAGAGACCATTGTCAAGGACAAAATTAATTCTCACTTGGAGAAGCATGGGTTAATTAGGGATAGCCAGCACGGATTTGTTAAAGGCAAATCGTGTCTGACTAACCTGATTGGGTTCGTTGATGAAGTAACAGAGAGGGTTGATGAGGGTAGTGCAGTGAATGTTGTATATATGGACTTTCAAAAGGCATTTGATAAAGTACCACATAACAGATTTATTCAGAAAATAGAAGCACATGGTATTAAAGGGATGGTGGTAACTTGGGTACGTAAGGGATAGGAGGCAGAGAGTAATGGTGAATGGCTGTTTTTCTGACTGGAGAGAAGTATGCAGTGGGGTCCCCCAGGGGTCGGTATTAGGACCATTGCTTTTCTTGTTATATATAAATGACCTGGACTTGGGCAATTTCGAAGTTTGCACATGTTACAAAACTTGGCAATGTAGTAAATAATGAGCAGGATAGTAGCAGACTTCAGAAGGAGATAGACAGGCTGGTGAAATGGATAGACACATGGCAGATGCAATTTAATGCAGATAAGTGTGAAGTGATGCACTTTGGAAGGAACAACATGGAGAGACAGTATAATCTAAATAGTATCATTTTGAGGGGGGTGCACAAGCAGAGGGACCTGCAGGTGTATATTTACGAACCTTTGAAGGTGGCAGGGCAAGTTAATAAGGCAGGTGAGAAAGTCTATGAGATACTTGGCTTTATAAATAGGGGCATTGAATCTAAAAACAAGGAAGTTATGCTAAACCTTTACAAATCACTGTTTAGGCCTGGTTGGAGTGTTGCATACAGTTCTGGGCATAACACTTTAGGAAGGATTTCAAGGCTTTGGAGAGCATACAGAGGAGATTTACCAGGATGATACTAGATGAGGAACTTCAGTTATGTGGAGAGATTGGAAAAGTAGGATTATTCTCCTTAAAGCAGAGAAAGTTAAGGGGAGACCTAATAGAGGTATTCAAAATAATGAAGGGTTTTGATGGAGCAAGTAGGGTGAAAGTGTTTCCTCTGGCAAGTGGGTCGGTAACCAGAGGTCATAGATTTAAAATAATTCGCAAACGAACAAGGGGGGAATTGAGATTTTTTCACAGTGGGTTGTTCAGATCTGGAACACACTACCTGAAAGGGTGGTGGAATCAAATTTGATAGGAACTTTTAAAAGGCAATTGGACATGTACTTGAAGAGGACTAATTTGCAGAGTTATGGGGAAAAAGCTGGGGTGGGGGACTAAGTTGGACAGCTCTTTCAAATGGCCTCCTTCTGTACTGTAAGATTCTATGATTTTATGTGTATGAACCATTAATATTATCCTTGCCCTTTACTTTCATAGAATCATAGAATCGTTAGAGTACAGGAGGCCGCTATTCAACCCAGCTCTATGCCGGCTCTTTGTAAGAGCAATCCAGTTAGTCCCCTACCACCGCTCGTTCCCCATAGCCTTGCACATTTTTCCCCTTCAAATATTTATCCAATTCCTTTTTGAAAGCCACAATTCTGCATCCACCAACCTTTCAGGAAGCGCATTCCAGATCATAACCACTTGCAGCGTAAAAAAGTTTATGCTCACATCGCCTTTGGTTCTTTTGCCAATCGCCTTTGGTTCTTTTGCCAATCGCCTTAAATCTGTGTCCTCTGGTTCTCGACCCCTCCGCCAATGGGAACAGTTTCTCTTTATTTACTTTATCTAAACCCTTCATGATTTTGAACACTTCTATCAAATCCCCTCTCAACCTTCTCTGTTCTAAGAACAACCCCAGCCTCTCCAGTCTATCCACATAACTGAAGTCCCTCATCCCTGGAACCATTCTAGTAAATCTTTTCTGCCCCTCTCTAAGGCCTTCACATCGTTCCTGAAGTGCAGTGCCCAGAATTGGACACAATACTCCAGTTGTGGCCGAACCAGTGTTTTATAAAGGTTCAACATAACTTCCTTGCTTTTGCACTCTATGCCTCTATTTATAAATCCCATATGCTTTTTTAACCACTTTCTCAACTGTCCTCCCACCTTCAAAGACTTGTATACATATACCCCCAGGTCTCTGTTCCTGCACCCCCTTTAGAATTGTACCATTTAGTTGATACTGTCTCTCCTCATTCTTCCTGCCAAAATGTAACACTTCACACTTCTCTGCATTAAATATCATCCCCCATTCCACCAGCCTATCAATGTCCTCTTGAAGTCTATTACTATCCTCCTCACTGTTTACTACACGTCCAAGTTTCACAACTTTAAGTGCTAGGGAATGTCCATCTCTAGACTTGCATTATGTTTAAAAAATTGGCAACAACTCTGTGATTTGGAATATTTGGGGACCTTAACTACATGCACGCCCACCATTTTAGCAGCAGACACACGCCTCACTGCAGCTGGAACCAATAGAGAAGAAATGCAACATGGGAGTTGTAGTTTTCTGTCTAATTGCATTCTTGCAACCAATAAGCAGAGTAAACTACATGTCCCACGTTACGTTCTGCTCAAATTCTGATTCAACTGAAGAATGGCAGCGAAGTAGTAACAGATTACGGGATATGTATTAGTCGGCTTTGGGAAAAAATGGCAAACGTGTATTTTTTGCGAGCGGTGTATACACACAGAGTAAGGCTGGTGTCTCAGTACAAAGCGCAACTCCGGCTGCACTACCCGGTAGTGTCCAGAATCTGCAGCTCGCTCCTCGCGAGGCCCGGGACGGCAGGAGCCAGCGCTTCTCTGCTGCAAAAACTGGGCTCACTTTACTGCGTTGAGTCCGCTCCCAGTCGGTGCATTTTCACAGAGACTAGACTGAGAAGAAATAGCGGAACTCCGGAGAGGAAGCAAGACAACAAAGTGTCCTTGAAAAGGGATGCACCACCCGCATCAACAACTCAGAAAGGTAATTGGTGCAAAGGACGCCTCCGAACTACCCAGTGTTGGATCTGTCTGTGTGTATAACACTAGTTCACCGCCGACAATGTCAGTACAAAACCATCAGCTATTCCACTTCTCTTCCCTCAGCCTCCACGCTAGCCCAGAATCAAAAGATACGAATTAAATAAAAATAGTAGAGGATAGTAAACATTGGTGATGATTCTAGGGAAATAGCCGAATAGAGATGATATGAAAACTCAAAAGAAGATGCAGCACCTTATCACGTCGCAGGACATCCCAAAGTAATTCATGTATGTGAAACACTTTGGAGTACAACCAATGTTGTTATGGACCAATACGACAATAAATTTGTACACAGCAAGGTGTCACAAACAACAATGAGATGATTGAGCAATCATTCTATTTCTGGTGGTGTTGGTTCGAGAGCGGAATGTTACTTAGGAAAGATAAAACAAGCCTTAGCATCTTCTAACTGCCCTGTGACCCCCCTAAAGTGAGATTATCGCCATGTTACTCCAGTGTTATAGTTATGGGACAAATTTATTGTTTCTAGTTTTTGTTGTTGTTGGCAACTGGTATGTTAGCAGAAACTGAATATAATGATCACATAAAAGGTAAATCTAGAGCACAATGTCAAAATAAACCTTTGTAAACAATTTTACAACACCAAGTTATAGTCCAGCAATTTTATTTTAAATTCACAAGCTTTCGGAGATTTTCTCCTTCCTCAGGCAAATTTTCTCCTTCCTCAGGCAAACATTTGCCTGAGGAAGGAGAAAATCTCCGAAAGCTTGTGAATTTAAAATAAAATTGCTGGACTATAACTTGGTGTTGTAAAATTGTTTACAATTGTCAACCCCAGTCCATCACCGGCATCTCCACATCAAAATAAACCTTGATAGGGGAAGGGGCTAATTTGGAATGATGGCATGAAGTTCTTCACACAAAGTGATCCACAATTGAAATTGTTTTTCAAGTAATTAAAGCAAGTGCGTTCCAGTCATTTAAGAGATTGTGGATGCTGTGATGTGGGACTGGGTTTTACCAGCTGGATGAGCTAAGGTGGGCTCATTGGATGAGGAAAATCATACTTATTTTGTGATCAGGAGTGCAGCCCTTTGGTGATTTCTGCCTGCTTCCCGAGTGTGGCGGACACTAAGGCTGATTGTAATGCATCTATCCGAGATGAACAAACTCAGCACAGATCTGGGGCCTTTCTGGACTGCGTAGTTCAGTGCATCACTAAGTGATACAATTATCCACTGAGCTATCAGGGCGTTCATCTTTGCCCATGTCTCATTTTTAAACCAATAAATATTTTAAAGTACTGATTGTTATAGTTTGTGCTTTCTCCCAAAACTTAACTTGTTTTCACGTAAAAAGCAGACTGAATTTCCAAATAACTGAAACCTGCACATTATGCATGCCCCTGGGTGAGATATTGTGCTGCAATTACCCTTCATTTATTGTATGTTGTTCTGGTGAACACATACCCACCATGCTCTCCTATCTAATCTGAAAAATGGTAAATGCTACATTGTCAGGCC
Source organism: Heptranchias perlo (assembly GCF_035084215.1). Classification (NCBI taxonomy): domain Eukaryota; kingdom Metazoa; phylum Chordata; class Chondrichthyes; order Hexanchiformes; family Hexanchidae; genus Heptranchias; species Heptranchias perlo. The sequence continues at coordinate 110,924,025 of NC_090327.1, forward strand.
TTTATATTCAGGCTAAGACTAATAAATTTATTTACAAGTAAAATAATACACAGAAGTAATACACAGGTAAACCACTAGTAAGATATTTAAAGATAAAGTCTGTCCACGAGTGGTGAAAATGCCATTTTGAGAATGTGTAATGAGCTATGTAAGAAATACAATGAGATTTTCGGATGGAAGCTTTGTAGAAGTTATATAAGGTGAATCCTATGTTAGTCCATGGTGCTCAACTGTCACTTCCAGAATCTGAAGTGAACTAAAGATTATAGAAAAGCCCGTAGTTGTTATACAGCTTCTGGGTCATCAAAGACAGGTTCCATCACCCAAGGTGAGAAATTATTACCTGGCATATTAATGAGCAGTTTTATACACTTTGCCTGGATCTCACTCCTTCCATGGATTTAAACTGTACAATTTGACCCTTATCTGGTTATCAGATCAATAAATCTGTCCTGTTTTCCTGAAGACAGGCTCCATTTTGAAGTTGAGTAAGGAAAGAGAGCGTCCATTTTCTCTATTGGATGAAAGACAAAAACTCTGCTTTCATCACACTGAACATGAGTTGGCTGATCTCATGTTTGGAGCTGCCATCCTTGTGGTGTTTCCAAAATTGGATATAAAAACATAATGTTTCTTCATTTAGTTTGTTTTCAGTGGAGCAGTGAAGGGTGCTGCGAACTGAGAATAAACCAAGTGCCATGTTTCTGTGCCAAAATCAGAAACATCAAGGGTATAGCTGTCAGATTTGTCTCGGTGGTACTACTCTCGTCTGAGTCCGAAGGCCTGGATTCAAGTCCCCCTCCAGAGATGCAAGTACAGAATATAAGCTGACATTTCAGCGCAGTACCAAGGGACTGCTGCACCATTGGTAATGCTGTCTTCCGGATGAGATGTTAAAAAGAGGCCCACTCTGCTTTCTCAGGTGGACGTACAAAATCCCATTGGCACTATTTGAAGAAGAGCAAGGGAGTTCCCCCAGTGCCCAGGCCAACATGTATCCCTCAACCAACCACGCTAAAACAGATTATTAGGTCATTCATAGGAACATAGGAACAGGAGTAGGCCATTCAGCCCCTCATGCCTGCTCCACCATCTGATAAGATCATGGCTGATCTGTGATCTATCTCCATATACCCACCTTTCGCCCATATCCCTTAATACCTTTGATTGCCAAAAAGCTATCTATTGCTGTTTGCGGAAGAGAGTTCCAAACTTCTACCACCCTTTGTGTGTAGAAATGTTTTCCAATCTCACTCCTGAAAGGTCTGGCTCTAATTTTTAGACTGTGCCCCCTACTCCTAGAATCCCTAACCAGCGGAAATAGTTTCTCTCTATCCACCCTATCCGTTCCCCATAATATCTTATAAACTTCGATCAGATCACCCCTTAACCTTCGAAACTCCAGAGAATACAACCCCAATTTGTGTAATCTCTCCTCGTAACTTAACCCTCGAAGTCCGGGTATCATTCTAGTAAACCTACGCTGCACTCCCTCCAAAGCCAATACGTCCTTCCGAAGGTGCGGTGCCCAGAACTGCTCACAGTACTCCAGGTGCGGTCTAACCAGGGTTTTGTATAGCTGCAGCATAACTTCTGCCCCCTTGTACTCTAGTCCTCTAGATATAAAGGCTAGCATTCCATTAGCCTTATTGATTATTTTCTGCACCTGTTCATGACACCTCATTGCTGTTTTGGCTGCCGTGTTGTTTATATTACAACAGTGACTACACTTCAAAAATACTACTTCATTGGCTATGAAACATCTTAGGGTGTCCTGAGGACATGAAAGGCCCCATGCAAATTCCAGTTCTTTTTGTACGCCACAATCAGGAGATTGTAGTGTACAAAAAATGTTTTTTTTAAATGTAAAATTAATTTCATTAAAGAAATTGATTGAGTAGATATTTTTCCCACAATAACCCATGGATAAATTGTAAAATCTTTTATCCTTCCATCAATTAACTTCATTAATTGATGGAAGGTTTTAAGAATGCAAGAATGATGGTCATCATAATCGATCAAATCATGGTAATGCTGGTATTATAACTTTTAAACAGCAAGGTTTACTGTTCAATGACTGATGCTTGTTTCAAATTCTTGTGTCCTTCAGTGAAAGAAGCTGGAAAAGACCTTACCTATCTTCTCGTGGTGTTGGTTGGGATTGGCATAACAGGTAAGAGATCTTTTGTGTGTATATCTTTGTACTTATCTAACTGATGCAAGTGACAAGTGTTGAATGCCTTGCATAATTCCACAGTCACTATATCACAGTAGCCATTCATATGTTTTTTATAGGAGTACAAGGAGTGATGAGGGGGAAAAAGAGAGCTTGGGGATTAATGCCTCATATACAATTCTACCAATTAATTGTAAGTAAATAATTAACTTTCAGATGTATCTAAAATTGCTCTTTTGGGAAGGTAGGGGAAAGTAAAACTTTTTTTTTTACTATCTCCACTTTTCGAGACCATGTACACCTTGTGGTAGGCTGCTGACTTTCACCTAGTAATGCTGCTCTCAGCTAGTTGTAGAGGTGTATGACAGTGGCCTGGGATATTTCTTTTGCTGATTTTCTTCACATACACACACACACACACACACACACACACACACACACACACACACTCTTACTAATTAGACTGATTGCAGTACTCTTGTGGAAGTGAAAATTATATTTCACTGGGAAGCATTGAGAACCTCTGCTCCACAAGTTGGAGATGTCGACAATCAATTTGTGGGATTAGCCACTTATTCATCCCAAATTGACCAAAATATACAGATGATACTGATGATTTTCAAATTTTGTGTGGAGGACTGCTTTCAAATGTTGAAATCCTGCCCTAAAACCTGTGAAAAGATGTGTTGAAATACAATTTGTGACCTGATGTGTCGTAATAAGATTTTACTTTTACTGTTACTTATTATAGGGTGTTATGTAAATCTACAGTAAATTTCATATGTGTATATGTGATTGGAGGTGAGGGGGGGGTGGAGTGGAGGGGATTGTAAAGGATGGTGCTTCTGTGCATCTGGAATGTTCTGTCCCCAGAGATGACCTATTTCCTCAATTTTAGGAACAGTGGCCCACTCAACTACAGACAGTTTTGAAACCCAGTCAGCTTCCTGCTGTGTATCACCCGCTGCCAGCTCGCAGTGTAATCTCAGATGAAACTCATTTCTAACTCACTCCCTCATCCATGTCTCTTCTCTCGTTTCACCAGCTCCTCCTCCTCCTAATTATGGTCTTGCAGATCCCTAGGGAAGCTCATATAGACCCTGAAAGGGACCATACATCCCAGCCTCAAAATTACTGCCATAAGCTATTCACTGTCTCTAATGCCAAACTAGTTAGTGGTCAACTGACAAAAGGGACTGAATTGGAATCTGATTAACTCTGCTGTCTCCTCAAGATGGAGTACAGTATCTTGCCATGACTCTCTATAGTGACCAACCTGAATACTAATCAAACTTGCTCAATAGTTTATCGCCTGCACACCAAGGTCATACCAGTTCAAATCTGTCAATATGGGTTTATGGCACCCTGGAACATTATCATTCAATCCATGTACATTTTTTATACCAGTTGGCACATGGATTGAATGGGAAGCATTCCAGTGTGCCATTTATTTTTGATTCTCCTCCTGTTCACCTCAAAAATTCAGATGTTTTCCCTTCAATCCTGCCATCATAGGCCTTCCTGTACCACAACTCCCTTTCTGACCAAGAGGGTTAGATCCGTTACTGAGCATCTGTCAATAGTGATTTGAAGCAGGATTCTAGATATTGAATCCATTTATATATATTTACCCTGTGGCCTTTTTGAATGGGTGAGACAGAGAACCAACAATAAGGCTACTCTAGAGACTCTCCTACAGCTCCATAGCGATAGGAGTTAGTACCCCAGTGCATTGCAATATTTGGCCAAGTCAGAGGTTTTTAAAAGGAAAAGGAAACTCCTTTTCCCTAACTCCCCCCTCCGTCCTCCTCATCTCCCCCCCCCCCCCTCCCCCCAAGTCCACTACATAAGATCAAAAATTGAAATGCTTTGTAGAACATGGCATCATTTTTGTTTCTGCTATATGTCTCCCATGGAACTTGTCATTTCAAGTCTCCTCGCACGCCCAGGATTGGCTCTGACAAGACAAGTTACAGACATGTCCCAGTGAGGCTCCATCAACTGACCTAGATATCATCATTTTACTTTGCCTTGAATGCAGATCCAGAAGTGCTCAAAGCGAGCAATGAACCTAGAGGGAAGAGGATCCCTAGTGAATGCAAAATCAATAACAAAAATAGAAATTAAGGGATAAATCCCTTTGAAAGTCTATAGGTGGAGGAAGCACTTCATATTGAAAATGCTACACACTACACTTTCCATCTCCTTTAGCATGTGGTTCTGTCATTTCAGGTGGATTATTCTATGTAATATTTAAAGAGCTGTTCTCCTCTTCCAGTCCGAGCAAAATATATGGAGATGCTCTGAAGAAGTGTAGAGCCCATCCAGAGGTATGTTTTTAAATATTCATCTGTATATTTTTTTAAAAATGTGTGGAGGTTCATTTGTGTTTTTTTAATGACTAAGATTTACTACTTGTACATCACACTCCCATAAGCTAACAGCCCTCGCCTTTGAAAACTTTGTAGAGTTAAAAGTATGATATCAGGGATGAGGGTCTTCTGTTATGTGGAGAGACTAGAGAAGCTGGGATTGTTCTCCTTACAGCAGAGAGGGTTATGGGGAGATTTGATAGAGGTGTTCAAAATTATTACGAGTTTTGATAAAGTAAACAAGGAGATACTGTTTCCACCGTCAGGAGGGTCGGTAACCAGAATACACGGATTTAAGATAATTGGCAAAAGAGCCAGAGGGGAGATGAGAATTTTTTTGATGCAGTGAGGTTTTGATATGGAATGTATTGCCTGAAAGGGTGGTGGAAACCGATTCAACTGTAGCTCTCAAAGGGGAATTGGATAAATACTTGTAAAGGAGAAATTTGCAGGACTACAGGGAAAGAGTGGGGGAGTGGGACTAATTGGATAGCTCTTTCAAAGAGCCAGCATAGGCAGGATGGGCTGAATGGTCTCCTCCTGTGCTCTATGATTCTATGACTAGGTAGAATAGCTATTGCACCCTGTAGTAGTTTAATAATGTCAATTAATCTTTGTTCTAAGGGAAATGTTGTTTAGCTAGTTTTTTTTTGCATTTTACTTGGTGTGTTTTGGCTTCTTTAAAATAAACTAGTCGATCTCCTATGGTAATGCACATGGGGAATCAAGACCAAGTGCAGTATTTAGGTCAAGTATAGGTCAGGGGATAATTGGACCAGGGAGGGGGAAGGTTTGGGAGAGCGAAGGGGAACATATAAACAATGATGGACAGAAATAGACCCTCTGATCCATCCTGCCTGTCCCACACAATTGTGATGCCTTGTGCATCGTAATATATACAATCCCCAACCGAAAGCATGTGATCTCCTGGGAGAGGCGAAAAACCAGACTAAAAACAGAGGTCTGATAATTCTGTGCATTATCTACCTTTTATACGACGTGATCTCCGCCCCAGCCATAAATAGGTCCGGCTCTCCCTTGAAGGAATTCAATGAATCAGCTTCCACCGCACGAGCCGGCAGCCTGTTCCAGAGGCCCACTATTCTCTGGGAAAAGAACCACCTCCTGACATCTAACCTAGATCTGGCCTTGTACAACTTAAAATTGTGACCCCAGTCCTCCCTAAACTATTTAATTGGAACAAATTGTCAACTCGAACACAATTTATTCCCTTCATCATCTTATAAACCTCAATCAGATCACCCCTAGGTCTCCACTTTAAAGTGTAGAGTCCCAGCTCTTTTAGCCTATCTTGATATCTAAGATGCTTCAAACTGGGAATTAATCTTGTGGCTCTCCTCTGCACCCTTTCAAAGCCTCAATATCACCCACCTTGTGAGGAGACCAAAACTGGACAGTATTCTAACTGAGGCCTGACCAAGGTCTTGTACAAGACAAAATAGCCTGTCTTATAGTTAATTGTCCTATAAATGCACCTCAACACCCTTTTCGCTCTAGCTATCGCTTCATGGCATTGCTCATGAACCTTTAGAGATCTATGCACTACAATGCCCAGATCTTTCTTTCTCCACCTGCTTTAATGCTTTTCCCTGAAGGGTGTAAGTACGTTCAGTATTCTCCCTGCCCACAAGCATAACACTGCACTTTCCTAAGTTAAACATAATTTGCCAGTCACGAGCCCAGTCCCCCAACACATCAAGATTCACCTGAAGCAGTCAAGCATCGTCTACAGTCCTGACACTCGCACAAATCATAGTATGATCTGCAAATTTGCAGATCGTTCCCCCAACACCTACATCTAGATCATTAATAAAAATAGTATAGAGCAGCAGTCCCAACACTCATCCCTGCGGGACACCATTGTTCTCCAAGCAGATCCAAATCCATCCACAACTACTTTCTGCCTACAACCTTCTAGCCATTTCTCAATCCAACACAATATATTACTATTAATACTGGAGGCTTCGATCTTGTAGAGAAGTCTCTTGTGTGGTACCTCCAAAAGCTTTTTGGAAGTCGAAGTAGACAATGTCTACTGGGCTTCCTGCATCCACCATCTTGGTGACTTCTTCAAAAAAAAATACAATAAAATTTGTAAAATAGGATCTCTTTTTTGAAGCCATGTTGGGCATCCCCAGTATGTACCTCTCTATCTAAGTAGTCAAATATTGCATCCCTAATGATTCCCTCGAGCATTTTCCTTATTGCTGATGTCAAACTAATGGGTCTACAGTTAGCCGGGTCCGTCTTGTCTCCATTTTTAAAGATGAGGATGACATTAGCCTCCGTCCAGTCTAAGAGAACCATCCCAGAGTGCAATGAGCTATTAAAAATATGGGCAAGGGGTTCGCATGGCACGTGAGGACCCTCGGGTGGATATCATTTGATAGTCCTCTGACTCGTCACATAACTGAGAGAACTTTTCCCATTACAACCGCAATTGTCTAGAATCCTCTTTTCCATTATCCTTTTAGCTGATTTAATAGTGGAAGGGAGAGAGAGGAGGGATAAAGTGAACATAAGAGGAGGAGGAGGAGCAGGGAATGGGAGTGAAGCTACACGACCATCTTCGAAACTTGAAATTCAGAAATAGGAGGGGCTGATTAGCTAGCCCTCTACCCTCCCTTGCCTGCCTGTGGCATTGATTTTGCTGTCTTCAAGAGGGGGGGTGGGGGGGGTTTGGGTAGAGGTGGGTGTTGTTATCTGCTGTATGCTTCAACAGGCTCCGATTTTGATCTGGTGTGCTGGGTCCGTTGTCGGGGCCATTGATAACTCCACTGTTCCAGCTGGAGGCGAGGAGTGGGTTCATCCATTGTTGGGGCCAGTTCTGAGGCTGTCTCCTCTGGGGGAACGTCGGAGGTTCAGAGGACGTGAAAAAGGCTACCACACAAAGAGAGGCCCACAACGTCTCTAGTTGTTGGAAGCACTAAGGCTGTCTCCAAAGATATTCTAGCCCCACTTTCAGGCAGTGGTGGTGATAACGTCACATTTGTCAAATCCCAACAGTGAGCCTTTGAATGGATAAGGGAACGGCAGACGGATTATTTTTCACAATTGTCCATTATAGTGGTTTTGGAGGTTAACGGGGGATATCACCATGAACTGTCAGGCCATGGGAATTCATAAGTGGGTCAAGGATGACCCAACTGCGGACTACCAGTGAACTGCTGTTGAAATTTTTAAAAATATGTATTTTATATGTTGAAAATTATTAATATTTAAGGTAAGCCTTTTGGGTTAAATCTGACAAATTGGTGCACTACCACTCGGTGTCTAGTGTAATACAACAGAGCCAATTCGACTGTATACAACTAAAGCCAGTTTTTTTTAGCTGGTAACGTTACCCAACATTTAATGACTCCCCAAAGTCATTAAAAACCTGATTGCAGTTTCACCTCCAGGCGTGATGGATGTTGTATGGTATTTGATGACCCATCTACTGATTCAATATATAATAGATATGTTTTATTCTGTTCCTTTTTTATAAAGAAAACTATTTTGCAAATATTCATCACTGTTAAAGTGCTGGTTGTTAGTGAAACATTTTCCATTTCAGGCAAACACTGTTGGGTCAGTAATAGCACAGTAAGATGACGCATCCAACTCCTTCTACTCTGCCTGAACAATATACCTCAGGCCCAACCTTATGCGCACAATACATTCTCCTCTACATTGATATCAAGAAACAGCTGAGTGCACTGGTTATAGCAAATGCTATAGGCCCCAACAACATTCCAGCTGTAGTGCTGAAGACATGTGCTCCAGAACTAGCTGCGTCTCCTAGATGAGCTGTTCCAGTACAGCATACCACTGGCATCTACCCGACAAAGTGAAAAATTGCCCAGTCATGTCATGTCCACAAAGCAGGACAAATCCAATCTGGCCAATTACCACCCCATCAGTCTATTCTCAATCATCAGCAAAGTGATGGAAGGTGTCGTCGACAGTGCTATCAAGCGGTACTTACTCACCAATAACCTGCTCACCGATGCTCAGTTTGGGTTCTGCCAGGACCACTGCTACAGACCTCATTACAGCCTTGGTCCAAACAGGGACTAAAGAGCTGAATTCCAGAGATGAGGTGAGAGTGACTGCCCTTGACATCAAGGCAGCATTTGACTGAGTGTGGCATCAAGGAACCCTAGTAAAATTGAAGTCAATGGGAATCGGGGAAAACTCTCCAGTGGCTGGAGTCATACCTAGCACAAAGGAAGATGCTAGAGGTTGTTGGAGGCTAATCATCTCAGCCCCAGGACAACGCTGCTTGAGTTCCCCAGGACAGTGTCCTAGGCGCAACCATCTTTAGCTGCTTCATCAATGACGTTCCCTCCATGATAAGGTCAGAAGTGGGATGTTTGCTGATGATTGCACAGTGTTCAGTTCCATTTGCAACCCCTCATAATGAAGCAGTCCATGCCCGCATGAAGCAAGACCCGGATAACTTATCAATCCAGGCTTGGATTGATAAGTTGCAAGTAACATTTAAGCCACACAAGTGCCAGGCAATGACAATCTCCAACAAGAGTCTAACCACCTCCCCATGACATTCAATGGCATTACCATCGCCAAATCCCCCACCATCAACATCCTGGGGGGGTCACCATTGACCTGAAACTAAACTGGACCAGCCACATAAATACTGTGGCTACAAGAGCAGGTCAGAGGCTGGGTATTCAGTGGGGAGTAACTCACCTGACTCCCCAAAGCCTTTCCACCATCTACAAGTCAGGAGTGTGATGGAATACTCTCCACTTGCCTGGATGAGTCCAGCCCCGACAACACTGAAGAAGTTCGACACCATCCAGGACACAGCAACCAGCTTGCTTGGCATCCCATCCACCACCCTAAACATTCATTCCCTCCACCATCGGTGCACCGTGGCTGCAGTGTGTACCATCCACAGGATGCACTGCAGCAACTCGCCAAGGCTTTTTGACAGCACCTTCCAAACCCGTGACCTCTAACACCTGGAAGGACAAGGGCAGCAGGCACATGGGAACACTACCACCTGCATGTTCCCCTCCAAATCACACACCATCCTGACTTGGAAATGATTCATCTGACGAAGGAGATAATCTCCGAAAGCTTGTGATTTTAAAATAAATTTGTTGGACTATATTTGGAAATATATCGCCATTCCTTCATTGTCGCTGGGTCAAAATCCTGGTCAAAATCCCTACCCAACAGCACTGAGAGAACCTTCACTACACGGACTGCAGCTGATCAAGAAGGTGGCTCACCACCACCTTCTCAAAAGCAATTAGGGATGGGCAATAAATGCTGGCCTTGTCAGTGACGCCCACATCCCATGAATGAATTAATAAAAAAAAACATTAGGGAAACCAAGTACAGATTAGGAGACCACTTTGCCAAACACTTCTGTGCTGTCAGCAAGCGTGACTCTGAGTGACCTGTGGCTTGCTGCTTTAGCTGCCCTTCAAGTTCCCACTCCGACCTCTCTGTCATTGGCCTTGTACGTCATTCCAAAAAAGGTCAACACCAGCTTCAAGAACAATATCTAGTTTTTCCCCTTAGCACCGTGCAACCCTCTAATTTGAATGTTGACTTCAGTAACTTCAGACTCTAGCTATAATCCTTATTTTCAAATCCATTTTAATTTTATACCTCACAACGTCCCCCCTCCTCCACCACCCACCAAAGTTTTCCAAGTTTTCCAGCTCTTGTCATATTTCCCAGGCCCCTCACTTCCTTAAAAAGCAAAAAAAAAAGTGCCGATGCTGAAAATCTGAAATTAAAAACAGAAAATGCTGGAAACACTCAGCAGGAAGTCAGTATCTGTGGAGAGAACAGGCAAGTTAATGTTTTGGATTTAGATCCTTCATCAGAACGCACACTCTATGGGCCCGAATTTAGCAGGCCTGCGGGTTCCCAGCGGGTGGTCCTCCGGGAGCGTGGTCAACACGCTCGGCGAAATTAGTGGGTTGCCCACGCGATCGTAGCAGGCAACACACTAATAGGAATCAATTACCTGCTCCTCCGGGGTCCACGGCGCTGGCCTGCGCGTCGGTCGGGCTGCGCATGCGCAGTACGATCTGTCAGCTGGAGGCTCTCTAGTTAAAGGGGCAGTCCTCCACTGACAGATGCTGCAACCAATGGGACAAATTGCAGCATGGAGCAGCCCAGGGGGAAGGCGGCTCCCAGTTTAATGATGCCTCACCCCAGGTCTCATCAGATGGGGTGAGGAGGAGGGGGAGGACACAGATCTTCCCCCCCGGCGGGCGGGAGGAAGCGGCCTGCCTCTGCCACCAAGAAGGCCTGGCTCGAGGTGGCAGAGGGGGTCATCTGCGCCACCAACATATCGCCCACCTGCATACAGTGCAGGAGGCGCTGCAATGACCGCAGTAGGTCAGCCGCAGTGAGAACACGAAGTCTTTCCCCTACACTCCGTCTGCCACAACACTGCCCCCACCCCACATCTCCTTCGGCACCGCCAACACTATTCTGTCACATCACCCTTCATACCCACTCACACCCCATCCTCATCTTACCTCCACCTACTCACCTCGCCAGTACTCACCCTGCCACTAACACGCAACCCACTCCTCATACAATCTCATTGCTCCATCCCATACTCACCCTCTCGTGCATCTCCCTCACGGCCAGCCTCACTCAACCTGCCACCACCTGTGCTGCAGCCACAGGGCATGCATCACATATGTGCAGTAGGCAGCGTAAGGCAAACGTCTCGTCAGCATGAAGGGGGTGCACAAGGGTGTCTGAGGGTTTGTCATGGGTGTTACCCATATTGAATTTCAGAGCAACAAACAGCACACATTATATTGACACCACCACTGCCATGTCTCCGCAAATCCTGTCCGTTGTGTCCAATAATGCCCGCTCCTGGGTATCACTATGAGGACCCACCACTGATGCCACCCATCGTGTTACTGCAGAGTAGGTGCAGGTGTATTTGCAGGGCTCGTCCGCGCAGACGACTGAGAGACATCGGCGGTGTAGCCGGCTGCACCCTGGAAGGATGTGGAGGAGAAGGTGTGGAGGGCAGTGGTGACTTTGCCAGCGACAGGTAAGCAGTTGGTGCTGGGGCCAGCCAGGAGCAGCTCGGCATGAAAGAGGCTGCAGATCTCCACGACTACATGTCGAGCGAATCTGCGCCTCCCTGTGCACTGCTGCTCGGAGAGGTCCGGGGAGCTGCGCCTCGGTCTGTGGACCCTGTGGCGAGGGTAGTGCCCTCTGTGACGCGTCTCTCTCTGCGGTAGCCCTCCCTCCTGCTGTGCAGGTGGGCGTGCAACAACACCGTGTTGGGGGGATCCACGTCTCTGCGGCGGACGGCGTGGACTGCGAGGCTGCTGGTGCTGGTCATGCTCTTCGTCCTCCGAGGGTCTCCACACACCACCCAACTGGCAGGTGTTGGTCTGAGGGGTTGTGCAGGGTAGGTGTGTGGTTCCTCGGACTGGGGCTGCGGTTTCGTGTCGGTCTGTCCTCTGGCGTGGCGGAGGGCAGGGGTTGCCCTATGTGACGCGGTGGCCTCCTGCGTGGGTGAGGGCTCTCCCCCGTGGAGTGCACCTTGGCACCTGCCACAGGCTGCTGGCTGCAACACGCCTGGTTGGAGGGAGACTGTTTCCCCCAGTGTGGGAAACTCACTGCCTTGAACCGAAAATCCCACACTTCCTCTTTTGACAGCTGCTTCAGCTCATTAACTGACCACAATGAGCAAGGTAAGTACTCTCAAGTGGAACCCCGCTGGCTTTAATTGCCTGCGGGATTCCCACCAGCGGGGCTTGCACGCGCAGCCCCGCACGTCAGCGCTGTACCCGGAAGTGGCCGGGATTTCGTCGCGATCCGGTCACGTGACCGGAGATCGGGATTTTCAGGGCCATCCCGCTGGGAACCCGCCGGAAACACGATCCTAAAATCGAGCCCTATATCTTTAATGTGTTAGTGCTTGTGTCCATTACTCGACCTGTAACATCAATCCACTCGTGATTCCTCTCTGGGTCTGTCTGTTTCTCACCCCGCCCCCCCCCCCCGGTCCACCTCTTATGTTCCAGTTCTGAAGAAGGGTCCTCACCTGAAACATTAACTTGCCTGTTCTCTTCACAGATGCTGACTGACCTGTTGAATGTTTCCAGCATTTTCTGTTTTTATCTCACATTTCCAGTATCTGCAGTATTTTGCTTTTTATGCATTGAAAACATTTAGGGGGTGCAATTGGACCACGTAGCGCCCGTTTTGTAGGTGCGACATGGACTCCTAAGCCTCGAAAATGGCGAAGTGCGCAGGATGCCATCTTCGTAAAGGCGTTTGTGCGCACGCGCACCTAACGACGCGGCAGCATGTAGAGTCGGGAGATTATGATGTAAATCAGCGTGCAAGGCAGATTTGAAGCAGCCGTCGGCATTTTGGAGCTCCTCGCTCCAGCAAACGCACTGTCTTAACCTTGCACAGATGAACAGGAGTTAAACGGCATGTAGGACCCCCACCCCCCCCCAACCAATGCTATTTAAAGGGATCATGCAGGAGTTACAGGTTATGTCCTGGATTAATTATTCTGGCTCAATTGTGTGTGTTTGTGGAAGTTTCCTATACTTGGAGAAAGTTGCAATATTCTATAGAGAGTGGTCTGGCAGGTCTCGCAGTACTGTTAGTGGCATTCAAAATAGTGAGCTGACCAAAGTTGCTTCCAGACATGGATGGCCTGCTAGGGCTTCCTCTGGGAATTGAACATGACTGGGAGCATGCAAAGAGGCCACGCAGAGCAGGACAGGCAGCCAGAAGAGGGAGAAGGAAGAGACAGGGAGGCAACACGGTAGACAGGCCCCATCTGACAGGGCTCTGCATGATCAGATGATTGACGAGCAATAACAGTAACCTCAACAACACCTCCCCATTCACCAACAGTCCCACACTGCCCTGGGCTGCAGCAGTCTGGCCTGGCTGGCTGACACGCAACAGCAAGGGTGCTGGCAAAGTGGCAGGGGTGGGAGCAGGAATGCTGTCATCCTGAAAGAGGCTAGCAGGTTCATCTTCCATGGTGCCACTGCCACTCTCCCGGGGCGGTGCCTCAGCATTCCTGGTGATCTGCTGGAGAACAGATTGTTGAACTGCTGTGATGCCCTTGAAGCTCCGTTCCACAGTGGAACCCAGAGCCACGATAGTAGCAGTCTGAGCCTGTAACAAAGATGTCTGAGCTTCCACAGCAACAGTCTGAGATTCCAAATGCAGCAGTCTGACCTTGGATGGCAGATCTTTGTGCTGTAATCGAAGCTGTGACATCGGTCTTCAGGCACTGCATCATGGTGGGTTCCACAGGTATACTGATGACACCTGTTCCATGTGGGAAAGGATGGGCTCCAAGCTCTGCGCAAAGCCCTGTGCCAAGTAGGAGCTGGACTCCTCCATGCCCCTTGATATTGTGTGCAGGCTTTCCAGTACACCAAGCATTTGGTTGTGTACGCCCATCTGCCACCTTCTGTAGCCTGGCCCATTGAAGTCATCATCTGACTCCAGATCTGACTGCAGCAGATATAGTGTGCGACCTCGCCCTCCAGCGAGCTGGCACCTGCAGTATTGTTTCCCCCCCACCCCCGCGCCCGGCTCCTGCGTACTTGTGCCCGATGTCTCACCACGTGCAGATCCCTCCTCTATCCTAGCCTCTAAAGTACGTGCAGTATCAGTATCTGAGCTGGTGGCTGCGAGTGTAAGATCGAGTGATGGTGTGTCTGCATCATTACTGTTATCTTCCTCTACCTCCTCTGACTGTGCTGGTTCCAGTTCTTGGGTTTCTGAAATGACAAAGGGACAAGGGTTGATTTCTGGTGTGGGGAGAGGAGAAAGTAAGACGAGCGTGCTGACACCATCTGCAGCACTTGATTCAGAAAAGATTGTGGGCTGAGGGAGAAGTGGGAAGCAAGGAGGAGGATTAGGTATGCAGAGACCCTGATCATCGATACCTCCAGCACCGCCAGTGACCACAGCCACAGCCCGTCCAACGATGGACAGCACTGTCTCCTCCATGGAGATGAGGATATGTAGGCATGTCTGTCCTCCCCCAGGTCTTTCTTGCTGCCTAGTGTTGTGCACCCACCTTTTCCTGCAAGAAAGAGGGAAGTGTATCAGTGAGTGCCCTGCAAGATGTTTGGGTGATGTGGCTGTCATGGTTGAATAGTTGCTAGTGTGTGCGACCTGTGAGTTGTGGGTGTGCGGCTTGCAAGAGTGGTAATGTCTGAGGGTGAGAGGAAGCATCTGATTCGCAGGGTTGCGTACTGATTGAAAGAGTTTGTTGGTAGGTGGGTGAGGGGGGGTGTAGTGGGTGGAGCAGTGGATTAGGCTAGTGGTGCAGTTGGTAGGAGATGCCACTTGACAGTTGACCTCACTCACCTTGATCACTCGTCAAATCATTGAACTTCTTCCTGCACTGCATCCACGTGCGTGGTTCGATGCTCCTGAAATTGATGTCATCTGCCACTGCCTCCCATTGCCTCCTCAGCATATGTCTGGAGGGCCTCCTGCCCCTGTGCAGATATAGGATGGCCTTCCATCTGTCTACCTTTTCCACCAAGGCCTCCAGTGCACCGTCAGAGAACCTTGGTGCCGCTCTCTCCCAGACGCAGCCATTCTTCAATATCTTCCAGCACTTCCCAAAGGATCTCCTGCAGCGACAGTGCACCTCCCCTTTAAGAAGTGCAGGCTGCCTTGAAGTAGAGCTAGCCACTCCCAACATTGGTTGCATGCACTAGCAGGGTGCCCCAATCAACAGCGCAGGTAGCGCTGGCTGCACACAGCAAACATTCAAATCATCAGGCAGTACGAATATTACATGCTGCCTGCATTGCAAACGACGGGCGCAGGTTAATCGCGCACCGCGATTCTAGCGCCCGTTTTCAGGGGTTATCCAATATAACTCCCTTAAGCTGTTATTCCTTTAAAGTTTGGTTTCTGACTGTTTAAATGAGAAATGTCTGAACAGATGGCTGCAGCACAAAAGTTTAAACTAAGGGAAATGCCAAGACTATTAGATGGAGTAAATGGCACCCCCACAGGGCCTTTGCTCATCGTGGTGTGATCTCAGAGCTGAAATTTTCATGCTTTTCCTCACTGAGCAGTGTCTCTGCCAAATGGAGATGTGAATTATGCATTGAAAGAAAACATACGGACAATGCCAAGTATTTTGCATGGAGCAATCCATATCAAATACCTATTACCATAAATTTGAGCAGATTTTGTTAGCCTTTTTCTACCAGTGGCAAGTAGGCAGAAGCCAAGGTGAAGGGATAAGACTTATAGTACAGGACATCGTGGAGTGAAATTGGTCTTGGGCAGTAGGGCGAATCGGCAGCCTGATTTAAATGCTGCCCGATATTTCTTTTTCATTTTCATTTTCTTTTCCATTGACTTCAATGTGTAAATCGGATTTCCTACATTAAGACAGTGACTATACTTCAAAACTACTTAATTGGCTGTAAAGTGCTTTGTGGTGTCCTATGGTCATAAGAGGCACTATATAAATGCAAGTTCTTTCCTTACTGATTCACTATCGACAGTTTTGAGCTACTACCCAAGACCAATTTCATCCCCCAATCCCACCCCCCACCATTGATAATGATATGGAAATAATTTGTCACTGAAGTAATTGATGCTAATTTTTGGTATAGTTTCTCTAAACTAGGAAAGGTGGGTAGCACTGGGATACTTTAGAGGAGGATGAAATAGTTAAAGAAGTTTTTAAACAATTCTGTTCCTGAGTAAATGCAATTGTTCTATTTCAAAATTTGACCAGAAAATTCAGATTTAAAATACTGTAACCTTTAAGCTGACTAATATACTGGTGTGATACAGAATTGCACAAACTCAGTTAAGGTGCTTAATTTCCCGTCTCTTTAACTGCAAGATTCTGTTGACTGTATTCCAACTTTTAATGAGTTTCATCTGCTGGCTCCTTTGGGAAAGGGAGAATAAAACAGATGGAGCTGTAAGTGAGCTTGTGTTTCCCATGCAGGTAGCACCCTTGCCTGTCCAAGCTGGTGATTGATGATTAGCAAATATCCATCCAGCTATTATAGGACACTATTAAAATAGTTCCACAAAGATTAGAATTGAGCCCAGGTTTGATGTTGTTTCCAACTAAATACAAAATTTTAACAACAGCAGTAGCAGTTTTTAAATTTCCATTTAATCTGTATTGCTATAAGCAAAATTACCAGCCCTTGAAGCAATTTTTAACCTGTTCCAAATGTGCATACATGGCTATCTTCCAGCAAAGAGAATTTTCTAAGACTATGCAGTACCAGTTTAACACCTCTAAGGAATTAAGTGCAACAGTTGTCATATAGGCTTTTCTATGGTTGTTTGCTTTTAGCCAGCTAAAAGTCCAGTAGTCTTAGAAAATCCTCTTTGCTGGAAGGTAGCCATGTCTGCGCATTTTGAACAAGTTAAAAATTGCTTCAAGGGCCAGTAATTTCACAGGGGGTAATTTCAGGGCCCCATTGTGTGCTCTATACTTGGGGTGGAATGTGTCTGACATACTGTATTTTCATCAGTTCTTCCCTCTTGTAGCCTTCAAATTCTCTCTCTCTCCCCATCGCAACTTTACTTTTCTCAATTTATCAGTACTAGACACAACGTCATTGGTCTTCTGAATCTCATTCTCTTGCTCTCCCTGATGTCCAAACACAACAGAGTACTTGTTCTTCCTTCTCACTGCATCCTCGATGTGTTCGTAAGTGTCACATTTCTGATTCTAATTTATTCTTTCGCAGGACTTCAAGGTGGGAGGAAAAAAGGCATAAGAGAAAAAAATGACATGATTGATACTTAACCAGTCTCTCAATGGAAAACAAATGGACCAAACCGGATGAATTAAAAAAGTGCCCAATCTTATCTTTTAATGAGAACATGAATATGTGCCACAGTATGTCAGACACATTCCACCCCAAGTATACAGCACACAGTGGGGCCCTGAAATTACCCCCTGCAAAATTACTGGCCCTGGAAGCAATTTTTAACCTGTTCCAAATGCGCAGACATGGCTATCTTCCAGCAAAGAGGATTTTCTAAGACTGTGCAGTACCAGTTTAACACCTCTAAGGAATTAAGTGTAACAGTTGTCAGCTGCGATACTAGAGTACAAACACTTAATACGTTTGTTTGAAATTCCTCTCTCTGCTATTTTAATGGAGACGCTAACCCATTTAAAATAATTGGGTTAATGCCTCCACTAAGATAGTGGAGAGAGAAATTCTAGAGAATGCATTAATTGTTTTGTATACTAGTTCAATTTCAGCGCCTGAGTAAACCCTCACCGCTGCCTCCCATGTGGTACGAAGCTCATCAATACTTTCATGACCAGTCACGTATAGATGTGCTGTAAACCTGTTTGAATTTGCGAGCTCATGATTGCAGAAGAGCTAATATTTACTTAAGATGAAGACAAGCTGTGTTGCTGTGGAGGAGCTGGCATTTATTTCTCTGCTATGTCTCTGATAAAGTAGTTACAGAGGTGTATTAATAGTGTATGTGACTGCTTAGAGTGTGTCTCTTCTGCCTATACGATGTACATGTATCAGTATGTACAGCACGCAATTCTGATGGAAGCAAATTCCTGCTAAGTCCATGTTGCTGCTTAGTGTCCGTTTGTTCCTTTCCTACTAAGTGATGGACTAGTATGTAAAAATCAGGTTATAACACAACTTTTTTCCACTGAATATGGAATAGAATTTGTAATTAATGTTATAAGACATTACAGTGCTATAAAAGTTATAATTTAAATATTTAGATTTAAAAACAACTTGTGTTAACAGATAATTGGAGCGTTGGGAGAACCTATAAAAGGTTATGGAGAGACATCTCGACGGGGTAGAAGGCGACATGTCAGGTAAATTAAACAATAGATGTGTAGTAAAATTGTTATATGCCTCTTACGTAGTGTTTAATACATTGGCCCAGAATTTCCTGAATAAATAACGCGTATGAACGACACACCGTTATTAATGTGCAAATTAGCTAGTAGCTTGTGGTGAGGAAGAGATACCTCGTGAATTGCGAATCGCCACAAGTTGCTGGCCGATTTGCGCTGCTCTGCCATTAGCTTCGCGAAAACGGCATCTTGCCATTAACCTCCCCGTGATTTTCATGATGTTGCTGTTTTTGCATATTATTTGCCCATTAAACTTGCCACAGAAAGTTAAGTCTAATAATTAACAGCGTAAGGACCCTTTTAACGTCATGATAATTGTTGATGACTGCCAATCAACTTCTCTTGCCCAGAAGTGAACAATTAAAAGTGCGGAGTCCCGTTCCTTCAGGTTGTGAATTGTTGGAGATTTTAAAAATGTCAAATTTTAATTTTTTTTGTTTTTTCTGTCTCTCTTAATCCAGTCTTTCTTTCCCTCTCTCTTTCTCTTTCTGAATCTGATTTTATATTGAATTCACCCTCCTTCTCAGTCCTTCCTCTGTTTAGTTCTCAATCCTTAAATCTCATTGGTTAAGGAGATAGACTGTTTGCCCCTGTTCACCAAGGTCCCAGTTGCCCTCGCTGTGCCGTTATCAGCTTGCACTTACAACAACTTTGTGAGCAAAAAATGTTAAAACCTAAATGTGCACGACTAAGTCTAACTAACTGTGGGATGCCGCACTCCAGTAAAATCTGGGCCTTTAAGGTTGCTGGATGATTGTGTTTTTCTCCCTCCACCTCAGCAAACTCTGCAATAAGGACCTCCTGGCTGATGCATTTGTCTTCCAGTCTACTGCCCCACACAACTATAGGATACAGATTTACTGCTATCTTCTATGTGCTGAGCTCTTTATCTCAAATCATGCCTCAATAGAGTAGAGAGGACACTGGTTTCTGCAGAAGGCGCAAGGAAGAATTGGAGGGAGAGTCACCTTGGACAGCTTTTGGATATCTTGGGGGTAATTTTAACTCTTGGTGTAAAATTGGTGATATGGGATCGGCCGACCATTCTGCATCTCTCCAGATTTTCCTTTCCATTGATTTCAATAGACAGGAAAATCAGGAGAGATGTATAACAAGCGGCCGATCTGGCATTGCCCGGTTACATCGAAACTACAGCATAGAAACAGGCCAATCGGCCCAACTGGTCTGTGCCGACATTTATACTCCACACGAGCCTTCTCCCTCCCTACTTCATCTAGCCCTACCAGGATACCCTGCTATTCCTTTCTCCATCATGTACTTATATAGCTTCCCCTTAAATGCATCTATGCTATTAGCCTCAACGACTCCTTGTGGTAGCACGTTCCACATTCTTACCACCATGGTTAAAGACGTTTCTCCTGAATTTCCTATTGGATTTATTAGTGACTATTCTATATTAATGACCTTTAGTTTTGGACTCCCCCCACAAGTGGAAAAATTTTATCTACGTCTACCCCATCAAACCCTGTCATTATCTTAAAGACCTCTATTAGGTCACCCTCAACCTTCTGTTTTCTAGAGAAAAGAATCCAAGCCTGTTCAGCTTTTCCTGATAAGGATATCCCCTCAGTTCTGGAAGCAAGACTAAACACCTTGAAATGCAAAAGAACTCCAATGTAAGCTGAAATATACTAAACTCCAACAAAATTTTAAAAAAACTTTCATGTGTCTGGCCAGGCCAAACTGTTGGCAGAAAAGCCAACATATTTTCAGTTTCAACCGGTTTTCCCCACCTCCCCCATACCCCCTCCCCCCGCCAAAAAAAAACCTTCATTGGAACCTGTCTAATAAATGTGACTGATTCTTGCCGATGTTTGAACTTCTGCATTAAAATGATATTTTTGTACCACCTCGCTCCAGGCACTTTATAATCCAAGCAAATTATCAGGCCATTGACTTCAATCCAGTGGTACAGCAGGAAAACTTGTTTCAGTGCAAAAAGTTATTTATAGCCCGATTCGGTGGCAAGAAGCTACATCTACATCATTAAAATACAAAATAAGGGAATTGGATATACACATGAAAAGGAAAAACTTAAAGGGCTGTGGGGAAAGAGCAGGGGAGTGGGACAAATTGGATAGCTCTTTCAAAGAGCTGGCACAGGCATGATGGGCCAGTTGGCCATCTTCTGTGCTGTAAGATTCTATGATTCTATTCTATGATTAGCTGCAAGTCTGCAACAAAAAACAGTAGGTCGCAGTGCTTGGACAAGTGAAATTTTTGACCTCTAGCATTATATTAAAGAAGGTTCTGATGAATAGCCACTGTGAGGCTGTACAGGGCCAGCGCACTGTCAGATCTAGCAGCTCAAAGCTGGGCATCCATGAAAATGTAGGCCATCAGCAGCAGCAGAATTGTACTCCACCACAATCTGTAACCTCATGGCCTGGCATATCCCTCACTCTACCATTACCATCAAGCCAGGGGATCAACCCTGGTTCAATGAGGAGTGTAGAAGAGCATGCTAGGAGCAGCACCAGGCATACCTAAAAATGAGATGCCAACCCCAGTGAAGCTACAGCACAGGACTACATGCATGCTATAGACAGAGCCAAGCGATCCCACAACCAAAGGATCAGATCAAAGCTCTGCAGTCCTGCCATATCCAGTTGTGAATGGTGGTGGACAATTAAAAACTAATGGGAGGAGGGGGCTCCGTCGGCATCCCCATACTCAATGATTGCGGAGCCCAGCACGTGAGTGCAAAAGACCAGGCTGAAGCGTTTGCAACCATCTTCAGTCATAAATGCGGCGTGGATGATCCATCTCTGCCTCCTCCCGCGATCCCCACCATCACAGAAGCCAGTCTTCAGCCAATTCGATTCACTCCACGTGATGTCAAGAAATGGCTGAGTGTACTGGATATAGCAAAGATTATGGGCCCCGACAACATCCCGGCTGTAGTGCTGTAGACTTATGCTCCAGAACTAGCTGCACCTCTAGCCAAGCTGTTCCAGTACAGATACAACACTGGCATCTACCCGACAAAGTGGAAAATTGCCCAGGTATGTCATGTCCACAAAGCAGGACAAATCCAATCTGGCCAATTACCGCCCCATCAGTCTACTCTCAATCATCAGCAAAGTGATGGAAGGTGTCGTCGACAGTGCTATCAAGCGGCAGTTACTCACCGATAACCTGCTCACCGATGCTCAGTTTGGGTTCTGCCAGGACCACTGCTCCAGACCTCATTACAGCCTTGGCCCAAACATGGACAAAAGAGCTGAATTCCAGAGGTAAGTTGAGAGTGACTGCCCTTGACATCAAAGCAGCATTTGACTGAGTGTGGCATCAAGGAGCCCTAGTAAAATTGAAGTCAGTGGGAATCGGGGGGAAAACTCTCCAGTGGCTGGAGTCATACCTAGCACAAAGGAAGATGGTAGTGGTTGTTGGAGGTCAATCATCTCAGCCCCAGGACATCGCTGCAGGAATTCCTCAGGGCAGTGTCCTAGACCCAACCACCTTTAGTTGCTTCATCAATAACCTTCCCTCCATCATAAGGTCTGAAGTGGGGATGTTCGCTGATGATTGCACAGTGTTCAGTTCCATTCGCAACCCCTCAGATAATGAAGCTTCTGTTGTGCATGCAGCAAGATCTGGACAACATCCAGGCTTGGGCTGATAAGTGGCAAGTAACATTTGTGCCAGACAAGTGACAGGCAATGACTATCTCCAACAAGAGAGAGTCCAACCACCTCCCCTTGACATTCAACGGCATCACCATCACCAAATTCCCCCACCATCAACATCCTGGGGTTCACCATTGACCAGAAACTTAACAGGACCAGCCACATAAATACCATGGCTACAAGAGCAGGTCAGAGGCTGGGTAATCTTCAGCGAGTGACTCACCTCCTGACTCCAAAAGCCTTTCCACCATCTACGAGGCACAAGTCAGGAGTGTAATGGAATACTCTCCACTTGCCTGGATGAGTGCAGCTCCAACAACACTCAAGAAGCTTGACACCATCCAGGACAAAGCAGCCCGCTTGATTGGCACCCCATCCACCACCTTAAATATTCACTCCCCCCAGCACTGGCGCACCACGGCTGCAGTGTGTACCATCAACAGGATGCACTGCAGTAACTCGCCAAGGCTTCTTCGATATCCCCTCCCAAACCCGCGACCTCTACCACCTAGTAGGACAAGGGCAGTAGGTGCATGGGAGCACCATCACTTGCACGTTCCCCTTACGCACATCCTGACTTGGAAATATATCGCTGCTCCTTCATCGTTGCTTGGTCGAAATCCTGGAACTCTCTACCTAACAGCACTGAGGGAGAACCTTCGCCACACGGACTGCAGCGGTTCAAGAAGCTGGCTCACCACTACCTTCCCAAGGGCAATTAGGGATGGGCTTGCCAGCGACGCCCAGATCCCATGAATGAATTTTTTTTTTAAAAAGAGAGAATTGCTACAGCCAGAAGAATTTATGTTATTAGTATAACACTGGTTTATTTTTAATTTGTATTCAAGGCCCCAAAATGCCACCTATCTGCTTGATCGAATACCTTGAGATGAATGTTGCCAATATGCTGCCCTAAACATGCCTCCTTCTCCCTGCATCCTTGTTGTGTTCAAATCAAGACTCATCACAGTCTCCTAATCATCATTTCAAAACTGCAGTGGGTCTTATTTTCCTCATTCTTCCGTTCCTCCTACAACCTACCAGCATTTAAACCCTAAATTTGATGCCACCTAATCACTACTTCCTAATTTACCTCATCTGCTATCTTTTTTTAATCGTGATGGCAGCTTGGACAACATGAATTGCCTCTTCATCTAGATTTCTTAGTTTCTTAAAAAGAAGTATTGTCATCTGTAGAAATATGTTACCTCCACATTATTGTTGCATGAGCACAGAGGGCATGGTTTGTGGTGACTGTTGTAGAGGTTGGCTTAATTGTGATTTGAGAAGCTAATCATTCATGTTTGACTTCATTTCAAATTCGTGCCTCGGACAATTGATCATATTTAGATCATGTTATAGGATGAGAGTGAGCCAGGTTATTTATTTCACTGAAGCATTAGAGTAAGATTCCTTGTAAAAATATCTGTTGTTCTTTTCAGCCTTTGCTCCATGGTAGCACTTATGCTTCTGAGTCAGAAGGTCGTAGGTTCAAGCCCCACTCCAGGACTTGAGCACATAATCTAGGCTGACACTTCAGAGCAATGCTGAGGGAGTTTTGCATCGCTGGAGGTGCCGCCTTTCGGATGAGTTGTTAAACCGAGGTGCCGTCTGCCCCCTCTGGTGAACTTTAAAAAAAAATCCCATGGCACTATTTCAAAGAAGAGCAGGGGAGTTCTCTTGGTATCCTGGCCAACATTTATCTCTCAACCAACACCACTAAAAAAGACTAGCTGGTCATTCATCTTATTAGATTATGGGACCTTGCTATGCGCAAATTAGCTGCCTCGTTTGCCTACAAAACAACAGTGACGACACTTCAAAAGTAATTCATTGGCTGTAAAGCATTTTAGGACATCTTGATGTGAAAGATGCTATCTAAATGCACATTTGTTCTTTTTTTCCTTCCTTTTCTTTCTTAGATCTTCTGAGATGTAAGTTTGTTTTTCTGTCTTTTAGCCACTTGGAATACATGAAGGATGGTGTGAAGCATATTCAACTCAAATTTTACATCGAGGGCTCTGAGCCCATAAAAGGAACAGTGCACTTAGATGCAAAAGAGGTTAATTTTTTTTGTTTACTCTTGTTGTTTTGTTAATTTCATCTCTTAATTTTTAGTGTCAAGTTTTTTTTAAGAGCTTCACCCCTACAAATCAAAAAATACTGGCAACAGTAGTTTGCTGAGTGTAGTGTTGAAAAAGCAATGCCGAGTGCCACAGAATAGTAAGATGCTGTGTCAGTCCACTATTCTGCGCAATTCCTGCTCTGAGGTACCCAAAGCCAAGGTAGGAGGAGAGGAATGCCAACTGGAGGCTGTGGTGTCTCCTTAGTAGGTGAGGGAGCAGAGAACATTGGGTGGCAGAGTCCCAGCTTGAATGGTAACTCAGCGACCAGTCATTAGCGGAGCTCTGGGAGAAGGTTGGTGGCGGAAGCATGAAACAATACAGACTGAATAATGGGGATTTAGAAAAATAACCAATAAATATTTTTTAAATCATATTTTTGAAAATGTATTGCCCACTTGTATTTGTCAAATTAGATTCCAGCTGCAAACTGGAAGTGAGAAGAAGTGGGTAATGAAATTTTAATTTGTGATGGGCAAAGGTAAAAATTAAAAAGTGGATTTGGAATAAAATGGCCACATTCATTTTAAAAACATATAGCTGTGTAAAAGCCTCTGCTCTAGAATACAGTGGTACTCTTTGAAACACGATGAGAAGTTTGAATGCTCATAACTCAGAAATGTCTCAGTGATCCCTAAGTGAAGATGTCTATCTGCAGCTTACCAGAACGAGCCAGCAAACTTATTTTAACAACGCGTTGAGTTTCTGATTCAACAGAATGTTTTTCTCTTAAATGCATTTTCAGAATTGTTCACCTTAAATGTAGCCTATTTTTCTCTGTTGTGAGAATTGGCAAAAAAATAATCAAAACAATTCCAAAGAGGCATCAAACACAGACCACAGAGCCATTTGTTTTCTGCCCCTTATCACTATAGATGAGAGAAGACAAAATGCATGTTGATTATAAAACAAAGCTGTCTGTTTTCTTAATTGAAGAACCCTGAAAGTGGAAGGTTCGACTTTCGTTATATATTTGTGGACTTTAACACCTATCCTAAAAGGACCATTATTGTTGAAGACAACCGGTAAAGGAGCTGAATGCGTTCTTTTCCATGTGCTGGTACGAAACCAGAGATTTCTTCATGCTTTCGTAGATTGAAAAAATCATTTGACTAAAATGATTTGGATAATTAATCATCCTTTTCAGATGCTGTCATCCCAATTTATTCATATAGGGAGCTAGACTCGGGGTCTGAAACACAATTTCTGTAAATTATACTGGCTTTTTATACAGTGTATTGATTAATGTGCATTCTCTATCTTCAATCATGGAATTTAGCCTGTTGTGCTGAAAAGCTTTACAGATTATGTCAAGTTTAAGGACTAATTGCTAGTCCGTTTCTTTGAACAAACGGAATTCAATTATGTCGTACAAAAAAAAATTGTAAGAAAAGTTATAAATAAAACAATGAAAATAAAATGACCCGTTATTGTAAATTATTTTCTGCTCTTTTCTCTTTGGTAGGCCTGCCCAAGATATGTACCATACACTGAACGGTACACAAGCAACCTGCTTTTAGTCCTCCACCAATGCTACTAGGAGCTGATTTCCTTCCTCCCTCCCATCTTTCCCTCCCTTCTTCCATTCTTCCTGCTATCCTCTCCCTTCCTACTTCTATCTACCCCTCCTTCCCTTCCTCCCTGTGGTGAAGTAGCTGACCTCTGCTCAGTATCCCCCTCCAAACATGTTTGTTAGTGCCCATAATGGGAAATTGTGAGTACTAACCTATTTTCTACCATTCAGTGACAAAACTTGCATGTTGATACTCCAAGGCACATTCTAATTTAAAAATGTGCTTTGGGTTTAATAGTATTTCTGTATTACTAAATACAAGGCTTTTCATAAAATCTGAAATCATGAAGGAGTTAAAAGACCTTGCCTAATGGTCTCCAGTTGATCACCAGAGTTTTAACTGGTGGGAATGATTAAGTTTTTGGCATTGGCATTGATACCTGGCACATGAGGCCTTCTAAAGGCCCCCGAACCTCCTTGTAAGGATGGGTGACCGTATGCAGATGTGGTTGTCACTGATGTGCTCTCGCAGGTACCAGTGCTCTGCCTCAGCTATGCAAATGACCGTGTCCCCAGAACTTGGGATGAAATCTCTGGCCTTGGGACAGGTCGTGTGGGGGAAGTTCCTCTCCACTGCATTTAAGCCCATGGAGCGAGCGCCCCACAATTTCTAGGCCAGAATATATCTGCAATGGATTGTGCTATTAATAGAATTTTTTAGATTTTAATTTGAATCCCTTTTTACTCATCCATTTTTTGATAAAATTATTGAATGGAGGAAAGTATGGCCTACAGTCACACCTACTGATAGTTTTATTAATGAGTTTCTGTTAAACGAGCTGCACACAAAATGGTAGAAGAGTGTATTTGCAATGGGCTGCTTGTGAGGAAAGACTGTCTGATGTGTGGATTGGGTATTGTTTCAAACCTCTGATAACTTGGGGAAAATTGAAATGCTCATTCAAATAAGTTCTTTCTGATTTGACTAGTGGAGGTGAAAGAAGTGGCAAAGGAAAGGAAAAAACTTGCATTTATATAGCGTCTTTCATGACATCACGATGTCCCAAAGCACTTCACAGCCAATTAAGTATTTTTGAAATGTAGTCACTGTTGTAGGGAAACACAGCAGCCAACTTGTGCGCAGCAAAGTCTCGCAAACAACAATGAGATACACGACCAGATAATCTATTTTAGTGATGTTCGTTGAGGGATAAATATTGGCCACAACAGCAGGAGAATTCTCCTGCTCTTCGAATAGTGCTATGGGATCTTTTACGTAATTCTAAGAAGGCAGACAGAGCCTCGGTTTAAAGTCTTATCGGAAAGACGGCACCTCTGACAACGCAGTCCTCTCACAACGCAGTGTCTCAGTGCACTGAAATATTAGCCTAGATTAAGTGGTCAGATACCTAAAGTGGGACTTAGGACCCACAACCTTCTGACTCAACCAAAAGATGGCACCTCCAATAGAGCAGCACTCCCTCAGTACTGCAATGAATTGTCGGCCTTGATTATGTGCTCAAATCAGTGGACTGGGGCTTGAATCCACAATCTTCAAACTCACAGGCACGAATGCTACCACTGTCCAAGGTTTTTTTATTTGTTCATGGGATGTGGGCGTCGCTGGCGAGGCCGGCATTTATTGCCCATCCCTAATTGCCCTTGAGAAGGTGATGGTGAGCCGCCTTCTTGAACCGCTGCAGTCCGTGTGGTGAAGGTTCTCCCACAGTGCTGTTAGGAAGGGAGTTCCAGGATTTTGACCCAGCGACGATTAAGGAACGGCAATATATTTCCAAGTCGGAATGGTGTGTGACTTGGAGGGGAACGTGCAGGTGGTGTTGTTCCCATGTGCCTGCTGCTCTTGTCCTTCAAGGTGGTAGAGGTTGCGGGTTTGGGAGGTGCTGCAGTGCATCCTGTGGATGGTACATACTGTAGCCACTGTGTGCCGGTGGTGAATGTTTAGGGTGGTGGATGGGGTGCCAATCAAGCGGGCTGCTTTGTCCTGGATGGTGTCGCGCTTCTTGAGTGTTGTTGGAGCTGCACTCATCCAAGCAAGTGGAGAGTATTCCATCACATTCCTGTCTTGTGCCTTGTAAATGGTGGAAAGGCTTTGGGGAGTCAGGAGGTGAGTCACTCGCTGCAGAATACCCAGCCTCTGACCTGCTCTCATGGCCACAGTATTTATATTGCTGGTCCAGTTAAGTTTCTGGTCAATGGTGACCCCCAGGATGTTGATGGTGGGGGATTCGGCGATGGTAATGCCGTTGAATGTCAAGGGGAGGTGGTTAGACTCTCTCTTGTTGGAGATGGTCATTGCCTGGCACTTGACTGGCGCGAATGCTACTTGCCACTTATGAGCCCAAGCCTGGATGTTGTCCAGGTCTTGCTGCATGCGGGCTCGGACTGCTTCATTATTCGAGGGGTTGCGAATGGAACTAAACACTGTACAATCATCAGCAAACATTCCCATTTCTGACCTTATGATGGAGGGAAGGTCATTGATGAAGCAGCTGAAGATGGCTGGGCCTCGGACACTGCCCTGAGGAACTCCTGCAGCAATGCCCTGGGGCTGAAATGAGGGTGTCACTCTAACCATAGAAGAAACTACAAGGAAAGTTTTTAACACAAAAGCAACACCACAGGGGATCTGCCAGTGATCTATCTATTATATATTAAAAGTGGTGAGTGGTCTCAGGATTCTTGATTACTGCACCAGTAAGTGGTGCTGTGAATGTAACATTACATGACAAATTGAAAACAATGGGGCAGGGCGTAACATTACATGACAGCCCCCCAAAAAAACCAAACAATCCTCATCTATTCAATTTTTAACAAATTAAAAAATGTACTTGTAGCTTCCCAGAAGCAGAGAATATTGCAAATCAACTTTTATAACTCCGGCAGAATGACATCTGAGTGGCAAAGGGGCAGGACAAGCAGTAAACGTGCGACACACCCCTCCAGCAATTGTGATATCGGACCCCTCCCCCACCCAGTGATGAGAAGTCACCACTCCCTTCACAGAAAGAGTCAGGACTAAATCCACCTGCTCAACAGACTTTATATCTTGCCCCAACAGCCCCATAGAACAAAGCCACCATCACCATCACCCCCACAAAGTACTAATTCCTGGATGGAACAGGAACCGCACATCCCCATCCCCCGCACTGAGCAGAAATGTCCAGAGCTGACGAAATTGGAGACCCAGGGAACTGCTTTGATTTCCCGCCACTTCTTCAACCAGGGCACTTCTGTAGTTTTGGCCACCTGCCCTGATTCTTAAAATGACTCCTTCCTCGGATCTTGTGATGGGGTCACAGCTGTTGCCAGTTGATGCCTGCGAATCCAGCCCTGCCACACTTCCGGCAGTGCAGCAGGTCCCTATCTCTAATCTGGTACATCTTGCATACCATCTTGTATATTCTCAGCTCTAAGGAAAGCATAGACTATGTATAAAATAAAGGCTATTAATTCATGAAAATGAGTAATCAAGGCCACTGATTTGCAGTTTTCACAGAAAAATCAACACTCGTGGAAATCAATCCCTGAAACACTAATGAAAGAATCCCAAAATACCATGTATGAGAACAGAATTTGAGTTACTCAATTGTTGTAAATCAATGGCCCTGATGATGCACAATAATTTATGCATTGTATGGCATAATACTCCTATTGTCATAAAACAGTGGGGTCGATTTTAACCCCCAGTGGGCTTTGGTGCAAAACGCACTGGCTGGCCTAAGTTTGAGGCACAGGGTATTTTAACTCCTGGGCCTGATCTGTATGCCACTGGTCAGCTACCCACCCAGAAAGTGGAACTGGCCAGTGGGCAGGCGAGGAAGTTCAGGTGGCCAGAGATTGCCGACTGGCACCAATTGAATGCTCACCAGCAAGCAGGTAAGATGTGGGGAGGCAGTTTCAGGAGGGCCTGGCAGGAAGGAAGGGTTTGAGTCTGGGGCAGTGACTCTCCTTGTGGGGCCTGAAAGATATCTCCTGCTCTTGGCCTTACAAAGGAAAGTTTTTCACTTTCCTTTGAGGGCCTCTTCATCCCGACAGCTCTGACCTCTGACCTAGCTTTCATGTGACGGTAAAGCAGCGGTGGCATCCGTCTCAGGCCCGGGTTAAAATGCAATCACGCTCTCATTGATGTAATAGGTCCCCAATTTGAACAAATTCACGAGCCTCCCGCTTCCGGCGACTGCGTCAGCCACCTAAATGGAGTGAGCCATCAAAATGGTGACCAGCACGATTACAGCAGGTATGGACGGTAAGAATCCATAAATTTAGTTGATTTGTTTTGAGGCATCTGGAAGATCAATATGGCCAAATAGGTTGGATTTGTCTGAAGTAGATAGAAAAGATGTTGGTATGCTTCTAGTTTTTTCCTTTTCTCTTTGCAGAGTGATTTTAGCCCTTGCTTGTCACCTGAGATTACTTCCTCAGCCTGTCCCTTGTTCTTCTTGTTCATTTTCTTACTGTGGGAAACAACATCCTGCAGTATGATCCTGTTTTTCACTAGAAGCCCAATCTTAATGTCCATCAGGTTGAGGTCTTTCTCTAGTTGCTGATTGGTTCGGATTTTGGTAACAACCTCTTCCCTTAACCTTGTGACTTCCAGCTGCTCCTGAAAGTCTAGGTCACTCTGATCCAGAAGGTGAACAAATTTATGCACAGCATTTTAAAGGGTCCCTACCTCATTCCCGTTGGGCAGGGTGGGTTAAAATTGACCCCATTGTATCCTCCAACTCACTGTATGCTAAGCTAAGGGTGTCTGCTAGTAATATATGAATAATGCATTTATATAAACCGTGACATCTCCATAAAAACATTCTGCCCCGTATTGGTATTTTTCTGTTGGGAAAGGAATAGTCTGCACTTCCAGATATGTCTGTATTTTATTCTGCATTGTAGTAGTATCATTACGAACACACAAAATTGACAGGCAGGAAAAGACCAGCTGGTCCATCAAATCCGGGCTATGTAGATTTTACACTGTCATGTAAAGGATGGCTCCATTTTGCATTCATTCCTGTTGATGTATGCAATATAAGTGAAAAGTGCCAAACTGGAGCTAAGTAGTTTATATAAGAATACTCTTCCCAATCTCCCCTCAACATTAAGGGAAACAATAAGTAGCAGATTACCATGTGATCCACAAGCCACCCACAACCACTGTTCCATACATATTAATGTTGTAAGATATATGCCTATAAGGTAAGTGGTACAATTATATATGGTTATAAACTAAATGGTACAGTTCTAAAGTGGGTGCAGGAACAGAGAGATCTAGGGGTATATGTGCATAAATCATTGAAGGTGGCAGGGCAGGTTGAGAAAGCAGTTAAAAAAGCATACGAGATCCTGGGCTTTAAAAATAGAGGCATAGAGTACAAAAGCAAGGAAGTTATGTTGAACCTTTATAAAACACTGGTTTGACCACAACTGGAGTATTGTGTCCAATTCTGGGCACTGCACTCCAGGAAGGATGTGAAGGCCTTAGAGAGGGTGCAGAAAAGATTTACTAGAATGGTTCCAGGGATGAGAGACTTCAGTTAAGTGGATAGACTGGAGAAGCTAGAGTTGTTCTCCTTAGAGCAGAGAAGGTTGGGAGGAGATTTGATAGAAGTGTTCAAAATCATGAAGGGTTTAGATAAAGTAAATAAAGAGAAACTGTTCCCATTGGCAGAAGGGTTGAGAACCAGAGGACACAGATTTAAGGTGATTGGCAAAAGATCCAAAGAAGACGTGAGGAAAAACCTTTTTTATGCAGCGAGTAGTTATGATCTGGAATGCGCTGCCTGAAAGGGTGGTGGAAGCAGATTCAATCGTGGCTTTCACAAAGGAATTGGATAAATATTTGAAGGGAAAAAATTTGCAGGGTTACGGAGAAAGAGCAGGGGAATGGGACTAACTGGATTGCTCTTACAAAGAGCCAGCACAGGCTCGATAAGCCGAATGGTCTCCTTTTGTGCTGTAACGATTGTATGATTCTATGCCAAGTGCAATAAATCATGTCATGATGTGACTGCAAAATAAATAAAATCAATTGCAAAAAAGTTAATAAAGCACAAAACCTTGCACCAGCTACGTGTGAACATTCATTTTATCATTTTCATGATTTGTAGTTAAAGTTTTCAGAATCTTAATAGAACAATTAACCAAGGAAATGGAACTCTGCCCCATAAACTCATTATGACCTGTTTAGACCAGCAATCTGATGTCTGATTATGTCTTCTTGGATGCTACTTATGGTTAAAAAAAGCTTCTTGTCTCCATTGCCATCCTCTCCTCAGAAATGTAACAATGCCTCTCAGTATTGTTTAGCATGCAGTTAATTTGACCTTGTGTGCCATGTTACAAAGCATCATCCGATTAATCCAAGGATGTGATGAGCATCCTGATGATTTGATTGATGGTATACCTTGTGCTTTTGTGTTGTAACAATGCATTGCAGGGAGTTCAGATCTGTGCAGCACCATCATTAGTTAAGATTGAGTCCATATTCCAGGAGCCGGCCATGTTCTCTTTCCCCATAAACAAATGGTAACATTTCCATGTAAACAAAGCAATACAGATTGCCTCAAGATGAAAGAATCAGAAAGTTTGACATTACCAGAATCAGAGTTGGACACTACACACCAAATCAAATAATAACTTTTCTGGTTTATGTATGTCCAGGATATTCGGGTCAGATGGATGTATTTTACAAGAATTACAGCCCACAACTCAAGAACCTGTGAAAATCCATGGCATAGGAACGCCATTGAGTAGCTAGTTATTGTTATTCAATATTGATAAATCAGAAAGGGCAATTCAAATTAATCAGTCTGTATATGACTGATGTCAGAGTGTACCTCTGCCGAGAAAGAACTGCTGCTCTGCGAAGTCCAAGCAGTTGTTCCCTGGTTTGCATTCTTTCAGCAATAATGATCTCTCCTGATCCAGAGTCACTTGATTCTCCTTCTATTCTCTCTCTAAGCTGTTAAGAAACGTCACTGTACACTCCACTCTACTCAAATGAGGCATTCTCAACTCACAAATATGGAAAAGGCAGTGAGTGCCTTGTAGCAGTGTTTAAACCTACTTCAATTGTAACCAAGTACACCACACTAATGTACTGTTTTGAATTATTTCTGTCAGATCTGAATATGTTGAATTAATTTTGTTTTTTTCATTAACTTTTTTTAGTTAATTTGAAGTATCTTAATACAGCTGGCTTAATAGTTGATGGAAATGAGTAGCAGTCATTTAATGTGATAACATATTCTAGTATGTCATTGTATTACAATACGTAGAACAATTCAGGCATTGATGTTTCAGCATTACCCACTAATTCCTATCCTTTCTGCAGGTATTGAGGGCTGTCAAATTTTATTTCTATTCCATTTCTTCAAAACTACTTATCATATAACTGAAAAAAATTCTAATTTTTAAATTTGATTTTGATGGGTAGATGAATTTTTTTAATAGTTTGGAGCCTGGAGGTTTCCTTTAAACTAAAAACTTCCAAATCTCTATACCAGGCTTACCCAGAATAAACACTTTAATGCAAGCAAGGCTTCATCAGCTTTACAGACGTGCCTCACCTCTTGTAACCTTCTCCAAGGGGGAGCTATTATTGGGATTATAACCTTAAATTTCTCCAATGGCACATCAGCCCGATAGAGTTTGTGTTCAGTGCTTTTACTGAATGATCTCACAAAAAGCTGTCTGGGCCACAGAGTCAAATTGCATTTCAATTTTTTTACACAGTTTATTGACATTGAGTAGATTGGAAATCAGACCATTTGAAATGGAATGGTGACTCTGTATAATGGAATAAAGAGTAAAACAGAACAGAGTCAAGTGCAATTCCGGGAATGTGACTCAAGCTGAGTTGGGCGGAAAATGTGTACAGACTGAGAGAACTGGAGTTTTAAACTTAAGTGGCAATTTGAATCTCTGTCTTGAACTCCACTGAGTACTCTGCAACTCATGGGCCCCGATATTAGAATGGAGGCAGGATGGCAGCGGTGGGGGGGGTGAATGGGCGCTTGGGTAACCCGACCAATAAAAAATGTCCGTTTCCACCTGATCTCAATTGAATTGGTGCCACTTAACGTGGCTTCCAGGTTTGCCGTCGGAAAGTTGCGCAGCAGGCGGACTGCGCACCCGCATCACAGGCTGTCAGCTGGAGGAGCTCTATTTAAAGGGCCATTGGAGCAATGGTTTAGCTGGAGCAAAGACCCAGAAACCTCAATGGAGCAGCACAGGGGCAAGGCTGCTCCAAGGTTCAACGATGCCTCACTCCAGGTGCTACTGGATGGGGTGAGGAGGAAGAGGGAAATGTTTTACCCGGCGGACGAGAGGAAGTGCTCTGCCTCTGCCACCAAGAAGGCCTGGCTCGAGGTGGCAGAGGAAGTCACCAGCAGCAGCAACATCTCGCGCACATGGATCCAGTGCAGGAAGCCCTTCAATGACCTAACTAGGTCAGCAGAAGTGAGTACATTTACTGATTCTCCAACATTCCATGTTGCAGATCACTGCCCCCAGCCCCCCCCAAATCATTCTGCACTGCCAAGACTACCCCATCACATCACTCCTCATACCCACTTGAGGCTCATCCTCAACTTACCTGCACTTACTCAGCACTTCCTCACCTCCCCATTAGTCACCCCACCACTACCACTCACCCCAATCCTCATCCAATGTGATGGTTCTGTCTCATACTTACCCTCTGATGCACCTCTTTCACGGTCAGCCTCACCCAAAGCAATGCATTCACCAGTTGGCCACTTCACCACCACTCACTCACACATCTGTTCTTTCTCCCCTTCTAGAAGAGAGCACAAAATGCATGCAAGAGGGCGAGGACTGGAGGGGGGCCACTACAAGTAGTGGTCCTCACAGACACGGAGAAGGAGGCGCTGGAGCTCAGCCGCACCTTCGAGTGCCTGTCCGTCGGGCACAGCGAGACTGGCACCCCACAAATGTCTGGTGACACAACTTTAACATTCATCGCACACAATATGAATTGATGTTAACAATGCCTTGCCATCTTCAGCACCTCAGTATGCTCATCGTAACATCTGTGATCATGCTTAATATTGCCTTCTGCTCTCTTACAGGGACTTCAGCGACCGCAGTGACGGCAGAGGGCAATTCCTCAGAGGACCTGCCAGCCCCTGAGGGCGCACCATCACATCTTAGTGAGTCATCCACCAGCGCAAATACTCACACCTCGGTGGGTCCTAGTACTTAGTTAGTTGGGTTGGCACCTGGTGAGTCACCACACACAAGTGAGCACGAGCAGACACTGGTGGCGGGGGCAGCTGTGGAGAGTCCGCGTCGGTGGGAGCACTCCTCTCCAGGCTCTGCTCAGTTGGACACAGATGCTGAACCCCAGGGGTCATTCTTTAAAAGGAGAATGATCGAGGGACAGCAGCACATTTATAAGGTACTGGAACAGGTGCCACAATAGCGCAGAGGATGGAGGAGTCCAACTCCTCAGTTCACTCGACTGATTCCCGGGTTGAGGGGGCTATCTTATGAGGAAAGGTTGGACAAGTTGGGCCTGTATACACTGGAGTTTAAAAGAATGAGAGGTGATCTTATTGAAACATATAAGATCCTAAGGGTGACGATCCGGATTCTTTCCCCTCAGTCTGGTTCAGTAATAACTGAAGTCGAATACATTTTAAAGTTCAGCACAACTTTAATAGCAGGGTTCTTAGTCTGCAGCATTGATTTGGACTCCTGATAGAGTCCCTCTATGCTGGCAGAGCAAGAACAAAAACATACAGAAATCCACACGTTTTTATACAAATGAATAGGGTTGGAACATACTTAACGAGGGTCAACACCAATCATAAGCCGGGCATAGGTTGCCATGCGAGGTTACATTATTTCCGACCAATCATAAATCGTCCATGTGCTGATCATGCTGCTGTTAGACATCAAAGGGGATAACTTCCTCACTTTCCAACTTGGAATGTTCTTCCCTGTCCCTTCTGTTCCTTATCTCCCAACCTGGAATGTCTTTCAACTTTGGCTAAGCTCGTTCCCTATATTGATCTGCCATAAACATGGAGACATTCAGACCAGTCCTTGACTCACATCAAAGACCTATCATTGATAAGACAATGCAGGCCTGCTGACTAAGCAAACATATGGCCCAGCAGGAGGGCCAGGCCACTTGTATCAATCTCAGTTACTAACTAATTAACCCTTTCTAACCATTTTGCATTCTGCTTCTTTGCCACGTAGACATTTTAATATTTTACTGAAAACTGACCATGTAGGGATTCTCAAGGGGACTAGAAGGGGTAAATGCTGAGAGGATGTTCTCCCTTGTGGGAGAGACTAGAACTAGGGGCCACTGTTTAAAAATATGGGGTCTCCCATTTAAGACGGAAATGAGGAGAAATTTTTTCTCTCAGAGGGTCGTGAGTCTGTGGAATTCCCTTACCCAGAGATCGGTGGAGGCGGGGTCATTGAATATTTTTAAGGCTGCATTAGATAGATTACTGATTGACAAGGGAGTCAAAGGTTATAGTAGGTAGACGGGAAAGTAGGGTTAAGGTCACAGTCAGATCAGCCATGATCTTATCATATGGCAGAGCAGGCTCGAGGGGCCGATTGGCCTAGTCCTGCTCTTAATTTGTGTGTTCGTATGCATGAGTGGAATGGTGGCACAGGTACGGAAAGGAATCTCTGAGATACTGTCACAGGGATGTGAGCAACTCTCTGAGATAGTGTCGCAGGTAAGTGCAGGAATGTCTGCAATGGAGTGAAGGCTAGCCTCCGCTGAGCTTCAAGCATGGCTCACAAATGAGTCCATTCAGGCCCTGACAACGGCAATTCGAACTCAGGGTGAATAACATTCTGCTGCCTTAGATAGGCGGACGGATACACTAGCACTGGCCTTCCAAGGCATCACACATATCCTCCAAACTGTTATCCAGCAGGGTGGTAGGAGTGATGTGGCCCTGGCTCAGGGAAGGGATGATGGCGAAAGGGGACATGGAAGGGGTGAAGCCACTCAAAGCGCTCCCACGTCTCACTCGTTGCCCCCCTCTCAACCAGTACCCGCAATGCTGCATCCTCTCCAGGTGGTCAAGTCTGCCCCTGCACAGGTGCAAGTGGAGTAGTCTTTGGAGGGGCCCTGACGGCCTCCGAAACCCAGAGGGCATAGGACCAAAGCATCTAAGCAGTCAGGGCATGAACATGAGCAACCTGCCACTATCTCTGCTGCAGGCACAGGTGATGCACCACGGAGAAGTAGTCATAAGAGAAAGGCGAAGGTTTTGTGAGCATGAAGGGTATGCACAAGGGTGTTTGATAGATGGTCATGTTTTTCATTTATATTTGATTTTTGTTAAAGTCACATTAAATGTGATGATTGTCACCACTACTGCCACGTCTTGCCCATTCTTGACTGGCTTTTGTGACAAGGCCCTTTCATGAGGTTCACCATGAACGGCGAAACTTGATGCCACACATTGGGTCATTTTACGGTGGGTGTAGGTATAGTTGCAGGACTGTTTTGTGCAGGGAGGGGTGGGAGGCCTGGTCTGGGCGCTGCTTTATCCAGGTGGTGTGAGAACTGGACTCTTCACATTTTCTGATGTTAGGAGATGTTCAAATATCAGTGACTCTCTGACCTCACGAGCAGCCAAGTGAGCCACTGCTCTGGCCGTGGGTGGTGGTGGTGGTGGTGGTGGTGGTGTTTGTTGTTGTTGTTTTTGTTGTTGTTGTTGGTGGTGGTGGTCCTCCACCATCATCTCCATCTCCATGTGGGTGGCAGATGTGGATGGGGCCTCCTCAAGCGGCACCCCTCTCTGTTGTGCCGTGTTGTGCAGGGCACAACAGACGACTATAATGCGTCCCACTCTGTCTGGTGCGTATTGAAGCGCTCCCCCAGAACGATCAAGGCACCTGAAGCGCATCTTGAGTAGCCCCATAGCATGCTCAATTGTGCACCTGGTGGTGATGTGGCTGTCGTTATATCGACGCTGTTGCTTGGTGGTGGGGTTCCTCAGAGGTGTCATGAGCCACGTGTGCAGGGGGTATCCCTTGTCCCCGAGGAGCCAGCCCTTAAGGTGTTCGGTGCGTGGAAGAGAGACCGGATGTTGGATTCCCTCAGAATGAAGGAATCGTGGCAGCTGCCAGGGAATCTGGCGCACATGTGAAGGAATCTTTTGCGGTGGTCACAAGCAAGCTGAGCACTGATAGAGTGATAGCCCTTTCTGTTGATGAACAGTCCTGGCTCGTGTGGAGGTGCTCGTATTGCTATATGGGTACAATCGATTACACCCTGCACCCTTGGGAAGCCAGCAGTGGAATCCCACTGCCCTCTCCGTCTGGCTGAGTTCGTCCATGGGGAAGTTTACGTACTGCGAGGTTCTGCAAAACAAACCGCCTTATGCACTTGTGTGTAGACAACTGAGAGACCTCGGCGATGTCCCCGGTGGCACCCTGGAATGATCCGGAGGCAAAGAAGTTGAGGGCAGTGGTGACTTTGACAGCGACAGGTAAGAAGATGCTGCTCGGGCCAGCCGGGAGCAGCTCAGCATGAAGGAGGCTGCAGATGTCGGCGACTACCTGGCGATTGACTCTGAGCCTCCGTATCCACTGCTCCTCAGAGAGGTCCAGGAAGCTGAGCCTCGGTCTGTAGACCCTGTGGCGAGGGTAGTGCCTCCTGCGACGTCGCTCTCTTTATTGTTGCCCTCTGTGCTCTTGTGCAGGTGCCTGTGGCGCAGCACTGTGTTGTGGAGTTGCAAGTGGCGGAAGTGCACGCCATCCCTGGCGAGGCTGGTGATGTTGCTCATCCTCGGATGTAGTAGTGAATGCAGCCATGGTGCCCCCCAGCCTGACGGTGTGAGTTTGAGGGGTTCCGAAAAGTTGCTAAATATGTGTGAACAGAAGAATTGTGAGTGGAAAGTCAGAATTTTCAATGAAAACACAAAAGATCTCGCAGTCAAAAGTTTGTGTGAAAGAACTGAGTACCCTGCAGCAAGAACTCACCTTTTCTCCCCATCTGTCAAACAAGCATTTGAATGTGCAACTGGCTGCTGGCTGAAACACGTCTGGTAGAACATGGAGTGTTTCCCACAGCACGGGAAACACGCTGAGGATGTTTCAAAATCGCACACCTGCCTCAATGTGGAGAAAATTAAGTACTTCAAGTACCTAAATAAATCTTTTAACTATCATCCCGCCGGTAGGACTTCCGCATTTGGGACGCGCGGGCACATCCAGACGCGTCAGTGGGGAACCCGGAAGTCTGCGGGTTGGAGCCGGGTTGCGAACCTGCTCGGGATTTCCCCGATTTTCGGAGTCCCCCCGCCCGCCCCCAACGCACCCGCTACTTCACTCGAAAATCGAGCCCATGGTAGCAGCTGAAATGAAATTTCTCCTTAGGATCCTAGTACCTTAAACTCACTGGAGGATAGGAGGAGCGCACACTATTTCACATACGTAATTTTTATGTAGAAGGCAACATCCAGAGATCGTTTGGAAAAAGGACAATGGATCGGCAGTGGGAAATACCAAATACCATATCAATGAGTACAAAATAAATATATTTCTACAAGGCAAAAAAGGGTGCGTCAAAGAATAGTGTTCCATGGATAAATAGAGATTGAAACTAAACTGAAACTTAAAAGGGAGACATATGGTAAAGCTTGGGCTAATAATATGGAAGGAAATCATGAGGAATTTAGAAAGTGTAGCAGGGAGGTGAAAGGGAGATTAGAAGGGTTAACAGGGAATATGAAAAAGGCCAGCATACAATATTAAAGGAAATAGTAAGGACTTTTATAAGCATATAATAATAAAAGAATGGTTGAGGAGAGGGTGGGGCCATTCAAGAATGAAGAAGGAAGTCTAATTGTGAAGCATGGAGGTATGGCAGAGATATTAAATATATATCTTGCTTCAGCTTTTACAAATGATGGTGGAAGTGAGAACATAGGTGTACTGGAAGAGGATATGGAACAATTTCCAGAGATAACTGTAGAAAAGAAATTGGTTTTGAAAAAAAGTAGCCAAACTCAAGGTGGATGTCAGCAGGCCCTGATGGCAAACGCCCTTGGCTGTTGAAGGAAGTCAGAGAGGAGATATCAAAAGTTCTGATCGCAATTTTTCAATCCTTCCTCGACATGGAAATTGTGCCAAGGGACTGTCGTGTAGCAAATGTAACACCTCTGTTCACGAAGGGAGAAAAAGATAAATCAGGCAGCTATTACTTAGTTAGTCTAAAGTCAGTAGTGGGCAAATTCTTACAATCCATAATTAGAGATAAAATGAGTGAGCATTTAGTAATATATGGGTTAATCAAGGACTGCCAACATGGATTTTTTAAAAGCAAAATGTGCTTGACAAATTTAATAGAGTTTTTCTGATGAAGTGTTTGATAGGATAGATAAAGGCAATGCAGTGGATGTAGTGTGTATTTTTAGAAGGCACATGATAAGGAATCTCACAGGAGATTTGTTACAACAATTCAGGTATATAGACTAAGAGAAATGTAGCAGCACAGATAGAAAGTTGGTTAACAG
Source organism: Heptranchias perlo (assembly GCF_035084215.1). Taxonomy (NCBI): domain Eukaryota; kingdom Metazoa; phylum Chordata; class Chondrichthyes; order Hexanchiformes; family Hexanchidae; genus Heptranchias; species Heptranchias perlo. The sequence continues at coordinate 110,964,314 of NC_090327.1, forward strand.
GCAGGAAACATAGGTTAGGGTTAATGGGTGTTGCTCACACTGGTGTACCCCATAGGTCAGTGCTCGGTCCATTTTTATTCTCGGGATATACAAATGATATGGGCTTGAGCATAGGGAACACAATCTGAACATTTGCTAATGACACAAAAGGAAAGGACATGGACAGATTAGTGGAATGAGCAGACAGTTGGCAGAGGCACTTTAATGTGGAGAATTGTGATACAGTACATTTGGGAGGAAAAACAACGAATGGGAGCAAGCACTCAATGGAAAATGCTGAAGGATGTGTGTGTGAATAGAGAGACATCAGGATCCAAGTACATAATTCCCTGAAAATTTGAATGCAGATAGTCAAAGTCATAAAAAGGCCAACAGTATTTTGAGATTTATAAATAAGGGCATAGAGTACAAAGAGATAATGATAAATTTGTATATGACAATGATTAGGGCACAGTTAAAGTACTGTGTGTAGTTTTGGGTGCCCTAGTATAGAAAGTACATTAAAGCCATAGAGAACATGTAGCACAGATTCACCAAGATGATCCCAGGAATAGGAAACTATGGTTATGAGGAGAGATTTAAGATACTGGGATTATTTTGACTCCAGCAGAGAAGGCTGGTTTAATAGAGGAGTTTAAAATTATGAAGGGTTTTAATAAAGTTAATATGGAAAGATTATTTCCTCTGATTGGAGAATCAGTAAAAAGAGGCCAACAGTTTAAAACTGTCACTAAGAGAGTGAGGAGAGAAGTTAGGAGAAATTTCTTTTCATGGAGGCTTGTGGAGCACGGAATGCTTTGCCTCAGAGAGTGGTTGAGGTAGAAACCATTTAAGGCACACATAATAAATGTAAACATAACGTGAGTCCAAAACATTTCTGTCCAAATTGTGAATTGAGTTTAAAAAAATACTATAAAGTACTTAAAATAAAGTACTATAACATAATTATCTTACATTATAATAGGAATGCAAAAATACTGAGGCACCCCAGTGAGGTAAATGCAGTAACATTTACAAACAATGGGCAAATGTCATGTGATCGAATGTCACCTGACTAAACATGACATGATCAAATGTCACGTGATCAAACCTCCAGGAACATCCAAGCAGAGTTGGCAACCCTAGAATGCAGCCAGCACATCTCCAGCAATGACCTCTCTTCCCTCTCTACGCCATCACCACTGGAGTCCCACAAGGATCTACCTTCGGTCGTTACCTCTTCCTTATCTACGTGGCAACACAATGTGCAGGCACAGGGTAAGCTTTAGCATATATGTTTATGATACCTAACTCAACAGCCTGTATTTTCTGGTAACGTTTTAATGAACTAAAAAGGATGGCCAAAGTAAATGAAAAGGAAGAAAAACCTGGCAGTTATATAGCACCTTTCGTGACCTCAGGACAACCCAAAATGCTTTATAGCCAATGAAGTACTTTTATTTTTCATGAAGGTACGGGTAGACATGCAGATCCTAAAACAATGATGGATGCATGACTCATTCACATGTTGTAAATGAAGAGATGAATAAGAAGTTAATAAGCACAAGATACCTCACCAAAACCCCCTCCCCTCCAAAACATCCATATCCTTCTCCCACCATTCCATGGTTTCTTATCCCACTTCCTGAGACCAAGTAGTGTTTAAGCAAAAAGTGCTGCATGGCCTGCACCTGAAAATATTGTCACAATGGAATGTCTGCAGACACATGGTTGAAATTCAATTTTGAATTAGGAACATTGGAAGACGAGTAGGCCATTCAGGCTTCGAGCCTGTTCCGCCATTCAATTAGGTCATGGTGCATCTGTACCTCAACCCCATTTACCCACCTTTGCTCCATAACCCGAACAAAAATCTATCGATCTCAGTCTTGAAAGCTGCAACTGACCCAGCATCCACAGCCTTTTGGGAGAGAGCTTTTCTGTAGCCTTTCTGAATGTCTATTCTCCTTGCAAAGGAAAATGTTGCCAATAATCAACAACAACAACTTGCATTTATGTAACACCTTTAATGTAGAAAAATATTCCAAAGTGCTTCACAGAGGTGGAATCAAAAAAAACTATGGACGCCGAGTGAAAGAGGTTAAATTAGGAGGGGTGACCAAAAACTTGGTCGAAGAGGTGGGCTTTAAGGAAAGTCTTAAAGGAGGAGTTTAAGAAGGGAATTCCATGACCGCCAATATGGAGCGAAGGGAGGGGCGGTGCAGGAGAAGCCTAGTCAGAGGAATAGAGAGTGGGGAGGGGGGGGGGCGGGGGGGTGCGGCTGTAGGGCTGGACGATATTACAGAGATGGGGTGGGATGAGGCCGTGAAGCAATTCAAACACAAGGATAAGAGTTCATTCTCAGGGTGAGAATGTATGACAATCCCGCCATTTATTGCCCATTGCCAGTTGCCCTGAGAAGGTGATGGTGGGCTTTCTTCTTGAACCGTTAGCAGTTTTATACAATTGAGTGGCTTGCTAGGCCACTTCAGAGGTCAGTTAAGAGTCAACAACATTAAATTAGAGACATTGGGAGAATAGTCAGTGAGGACAGGGCTGATGGGTGAGTCGGACTTGGTGCGGGATAGGATACGGACTGCAGAATTTTGGATGAGCTGAAGTTTATGAAGGGTGGGCAATGGGAAGCCATCCAGGAGAACACTGGAATGTACAAGTCTGGTGGTGCCAAAGGCACGGATGAGGGCTTCAGCGGCAGATGGGCTGAGGTAGTAGCGGAGGTGGTCGATATCACAGAGGTAGAAATTGGCAGGCTCTGTGATGGAGAGGACATGGGGTCAGAAACTTAGCTTAGGATCGAATAGAGCTGCAAAGTTACGAACAGTCTGGTTCAACCTGAGACAGTGGCTGGAGAGTTAGTGTCAAGGGTGTCGAGATTGTGGCGCGGGCCGAAGGCGATTGCTTTGGTTTTCCCGTTGTGACTCATCCAAGATTGGATGTCAGACAAGGAGTCTGACAGCACACAGGCAGTGGAGGGGTTGAGAGAGGTGGGGGAGAAGTAGAGCTTGTGCGTTTCCGCCCATCTTCTGCCAAAGTCACAGCAGGAGAGCCGGAGAACATCTATGGAAAGTCCAGGCGAAAACCTCCCCTTGGACTATTTCTGCATTCTCCTCCAGCCCAATGTCCCCTGATGAATGCTGTTTTCCTCTGACTCTGGTCTTCTATGCAACTGTCGCTACCTTCTCCCCACCATTGACGGCAGAGTCTTCAGATGCCTGGATCCTCTGGAACTCCCTTCCTAAATCTCTTGGACTTGCCTCCTCTCTCTCTGTCTTTAAAAACCTCCTCACAACCCATCTCATCGACTAAGCTTTCAGTCACCACACTAAATTTGTCCCTTTTTCCTTAAGCTTATTTGTGAAGCACCTTGGGACATTCTTTATATTCAGGGTGCGGTTGTTGAATTTCGTGGATCTGCAGGTTTGGAAAGACCTGTTCTCAGCACTAATACTACATTGGTGGATACATCCCAAATAAGAACCCGGAGACCTGTTAGTATCCACAGCTTGAGGCATATGGAAGAATTGATTTAAATTTTATAAGTGGCCCATAGTGTTCCATGGCATGCACCTAAGTGGCCCATGAGGACAAAAAGCTTGGAAATTCCTGGCCTACTGTGAGCTGATAGAGCGGTTATAAATAACAGTCATACGTGTGGAACAATAGTTCCAGCTGAAAAAATCAAGGAAAAATTCCCGCTGGGTTCTCCTGATCTTCTGCTGTAACTTCAATATGAGATCGGCTGAATCTTTGAAGGCACGACATAAACGGTCGTTTGTCTTGGGGTTCCTCCAATCTTCTGCCAAAATTACAGTGGGAGATCGGGAGAACCATACTGAAGTTCCAGCTGCAGATTACTTGCTTTGGTGGGGCTAGAATTTCAATCCAAGCCTCTGTTGATATTTGAGCTGGCAAACCATTATTAGGAAAGTTTTGACAGTTATAGACATCATTGTAAGAGGAATTGAAGCTGGGACTTTTGGGACTGGAGGTTCTTGTGTTGAGGGAAGAACAGTTTTCGCTGGATCAAAGTCCTTTGATTCGTCAGTGGAACAGGCAAATGGTTAATAATTCATTGGTGTTATGCTTTGCAGTTTGGTTCTTCAGTCTAGGTTAGACAATTTTATTTTAGTGAGTACCTTCAAGTAGTTAGGTGAAGCAAATTGTACTTCTGTACGTATTTTTCTTAACTTCACCCTTTTCCATTCTGAAGCTGTCCTGCTTCCACGTACCTTCCCCGAACAGAGGGGGGAAAACTCTTTTGCAGCTTCCTCTACTGATATGATTGCACTCAAATAATATTTACTTCATGAGGGGAGAGCGGCATTATATGAACATTTTGCCTTTCTCCCTACACAGATACAACAGTCCAACAAAACACTTTGGTAACAAGGACGGTGTCATTCTTTATGTATAATTCTGCCCTTTTTAAAATGCTGTCAGTTTTCTCCCTCTTCTTCCTGGGCTATGCTTCCACAGGAGATGGCAACCCTTTTACACCTTGCCGAAGTGGCCGTTTATCATGCATGAACTAAACAGTGAGTGCTGGCATACTGATGGGCCACACAACCAATCCTGATCCTCTCCTGCACCTGACACTATACGTATTTTATAGCAGGGAGGTTATTGAATAATGATTTGGACCTGGAACCCTGGCTGATCTTCCCCCCCTCTCCCTTGCCCAAGGACACCGAGGAGAACAGTAGCATCCCAACCAGTGCCTTGACTGAGATCAGCTAACCTAGCACAAATCAGGTAGCAAGCAGCACCACACCATGTATTTCTAGTAGCGGAGCAGGGGAAGAGGGAGATCTTGTCAATTAACATTTTTGTCAGCAGTCGAGTTTGTACCTTAGCTTTCTGTCGCTGCACAGCTCCAAGATCGAAGCAAATCTGGCATCTATTCAGAATAATAATGACTTACAAATGGCAGTAACTGGGTTTTCCGAAGATCCTGTCACCATATAGCTTCCAACCAGCAAATGGCAAAACTTCTGTTACCTGTTTCTGACACATGGAATGTGAGCCAGCAACTGGGCTGAAACCCATGAGTTGCTGGGCATGAACAGTCCAGATCTCACTGCTGGGGCCACCATAAACTGAAATTTAATATTTGTCCATTTTTTGACCTACCTTTTTTTTCATCCATTAATGTGAATTCAACAAAAATATGGTAATTATATGAGATGGGAACCATGACACTGAAAATGAATTGAAAGGCTGTGGAGAAATTTTTCAAAATAATTAACCAGTCATTTCTTCACGCACTGTCTTTATTTGATATCTTTTGTGCTGTGATCAGGTTATGGTGTTGGTGGTATGAAAGATGAAAAGAGGCCCTGAAGTATTCAGTTCTTAATTGGTTATAGTTTTGACAGTGGATTGAACGATGAGTTTAATCTTCTAGCACTTCCTTACAGTAGATGCACAGCTAGGAGACTGACCTTTGACTGTTGTCCATGTTTGTTTGGTACAGATGTCTGTATTCTAGTTTTGGAAACCATGCAATTTTGGGGGGGAATTCTACAGTACATTCAGATACCTACATACAGGTGTTAGCCTTGACTCAGTGGTAGCATCTCCCCTCTGTCTCAGAAGGTTGTGGGTGGGTTCAGGCACCAGAGATTTCAGCTGACACTTCAGTGCTGCATTGTCGGAGGTTCCGTCTTTCAGATGAGTATTAAACTGAGTCTCCAACTACTCTCTCAGGGGTATGTCAAATATCTCATCGCACTATTTGAGGAAGAGCGGGGGAGGTGTCCTGACCAACATTTATCCCTCAACCAACATCACTAAAACAGATTATCTGGTCATTTATCTCATTGCTGTTCATGGAACCTTGCTTTGTACAATTTGGCTGCTGTATTTGGCTACATTACAATAGTGAGTACACTTCAAAAGTACTTCATTGGCTGTGAAACACTTTTAGAGATCCTGAGGGTGTGAAAAGTGCAATGTAAATGCAAGTTCTTTTGTTCTTACTGAAAAGGTTAAAAAGTGAAAGATGCACCTTTTTAATTAAATTCTGCCTTTTAACTAATTGAATTTTGAGTTGTCATTTAAGGGAAATGGTTGCTAGCTCTGGCAGGTTAGGATGCAAAAGTCATCCCTCACTTTTTAATCACCACTGTTGTTATTTCCTTTAGCCATTAACTAGATGATAAAGGATTTGTAAATCTCTATCGCATATCACCGGTGTAGAGACCATCTTTGGTCACAGAGTGATATTTATTCCAGTCAGAGCTTGTGCCAATGTAATTTATTTATATGTCTGATAATATAACCTGTTAAATACAAGGTAAGCACAGCACTCTAATACAAAAATATGTCATACACTGATTTGTGATTATTAAAAGAATTTTTTTTAAAATTACAGTTTGAAGCACTTCAGTGTTACAACAAAATTACACAGTAAAATGCTGTCTTTTAGTTTGCCATAGAACGGGAGTAAAATTAAACTTTTAGTGGGTAACAAAAGTCAAATCATCCAAAGCCAAACTGTTCTCCATAGTTTTAATTTTGTGAAACAAGCAGCAGGAACCTGATTGGATAGCCAGATGGGCACTCTGAGAATGCAAGCCTTTACCTAAGGCAGCATTGTGGGACACATAGGGCACGATTTTAAAAGGCCGGTGGGATGTCTGCGGGGGTGGGGGGGTGAGGGATAGGGGTGAGGGATAGGGGTGAACATGCACACGGGTAACCCGAATAATAAAAACTGACCGTTCCCCACGAGATCGCATCTTAATTGGTGGCCATTGATCTTGCTTCCGGATTTGGCATCCGAAAGCTGCCCAGTGGGCGCACTATGCACCCGCATGACCTGCTGTCAGCTGGAGCGTCTGGACTTAAAGGGCCATTGCTCCAGTGGATTTTGCTGTATCAAAGAGCAAGGAGACACAATGGAGCAGCACAGGGGCAAGGCAGCTCCAAGATTCAGCGATGCCTCACTTGAGGTTCTGCTGGCCAGGGTGAGGAGGAGGAGGGAACTATTTTATCCGACCGACATGAGGAAGCGTCCTGCCTCTGCCAATAAGAAGGCCAAACTCGAGGTGACTGAGGAGGTCACGAGCAGGAGCAACATATCCCGCACCTGAGTGCAGTGCAGGAAGCGTTTCAATGACATAACTAGGTCAGCAAAAGTGACACTTACTAATTCTCCTGCATTCCGTGTCGCATATCACCACCGCCCCCCCCCCCCCCCACCCCACCCTACCCCACCCCTCACATCATTCTGCATTGCCAAGATTACTCCATCACATCACTCCTCACACCCACTTAAGGCTCATCCTCAACTTACCTTCACTTCCTGAGCACTTCCTCACTTCCCCATTTGTGACCCCACCACTACCACTCACCCCAACCCTGATCCAATGTGATGTCTCTGTCTGATACTCACCCTCTGATGTACCTCTTTCATGGTCAGCCTCACCCAAAGCAATGCATTCATCGGCTGACCACTTCACCATCACTCACTCACACGTCTGTACTTTCACCCCTCCTAGGAGAGAGCGCAAAATGCATGCGAGAGGGCCAGGACTCGAGGGGGGCCACAACAAATAGTGGTCCTCACAGACACGGAGGAGGAGGCCCTGGAGATCAGCGGAACTCTTAAGTGACTGTCTGTCAGGGACGCCGAGACTGACACCCCACAAACGTCTGGTGATACAACTTTAACATTCATCACACACAACATAGGAACATAGGAACAGGAGTAGGCCATTCAGCCCCTCGTGCCTGCTCCGCCATTTGATAAGATCATAGCTGATCTGTGATCTAACTCCATATACCTGCTTTTGGCCCATATCCCTTAATACCTTTAGTTGCCAAAAAGCTATCTATCTCAGATTTAAATTTAGCAATTGAGCTAGTATCAATTGCCATTTGCGGAAGAGAGTTCCAAACTTCTACAATCCTTTGTGTGCAGAAATTTTTTCTCATCTCGCTCCTGAAAAGTCTGGCTCTAATTTTTAGACTGTGCCCCCTACTCCTAAAATCCCCAAACAGCGGAAATAGTTTCTCTCTATCCACCCTATCTGTTCCCCTTAATATCTTATAAACTTCGATCAGATCACCCCTTAACCTTCTAAACTCCAGAGAATACAACCCCAATTTGTGTAATCTCTCCTCGTAACTTAACCCTTGAAGTCCAGGTATCATTCTAGTAAACCTACGCTGCGCTCCCTCCAAGGCCAATATGTCCTTCCGAAGGTGCGGTGCCCCAGAACTGCTCACAGTACTCCAGGTGCAGTCTAACCAGGGTTTTGTATAGCTGCAGCATAACTTCTGCCCCTTGTACTCTAGTCCTCTAGATACAAAGGCCAGCATTCCATTTGCCTTCTTGATTATTTTCTGCACCTGTGCATGACACTTCAATGATCTATGTACCTGAACCCCTAAGTCCCTTTGGACATCCACTGTTTTTAAATTTTTACCATTTAGAAAGTACCCTGTTCTATCCTTTTTTGATCCAAAGTGGATGACCTCACATTTGCCTACAGTGAATTCCATTTGCCACAGTTTTGCCCATTCACCTAATCTATCAATATCGCTTTGTAATTTTATGTTTTCATCTACACTGCTTACAATGCCACCAATCTTTGTGTCATCGGCAAACTTAGATATGAGACTTTCTATGCCTTCATCTAAGTCGTTAATAAATATTGTGAATAATTGAGGCCCCAAGACAGATCCCTGCGGGACTCCACTAGTCACATCCTGCCAATGTGATTACCTTCCCATTATCCCTACTCTCTGTCGCCTTTCGCTCAGCCAACTTCCTAACCAAGTCCGTACTTTTCCCTCGATTCCATGGGCTTCTATCTTAGCTAACAGTCTCTTATGTGGGACCTTATCAAATGCCTTCTGGAAGTCCATATAAATAACATCCATTGACATTCCCCTGTCCAGTACTTTAGTCACCTCTTCAAAAAATTCAATCAGGCACGACCTACCTTTCACAAATCCATGCTGGCTCTCTCTGATTAACTGAAAATTCTCGAGGTGTTCAGTCACCCTATCCTTAATTATAGACTCCAGCATTTTCCCCACAACAGATGTTAGGCTAACTGGTCTATAATTCCCCGGTTTCCCTCTCTCTCCTTTCTTAAAAAGCAGAGTGACATGTGCAATTTTCCAATCTAGAGGGACAGTTCCTGAATCTAGAGAACTTTGAAAGATTATAGTTAGGGCATCCACAATGTGCTCACCTACTTCCTTTAAAACCCTGGGATGGAAACCATCTGGTCCTGGGGATTTGTCACTCTTTAATGCTATTATTTTCTTCATTACTGTTGCTTTACTTATGTTGATTTTATTGAGTCCCTGTCCCCGATTCAATATTAGTTTTTTTGGGAATTCCGGCATGCTATCCTCTTTTCCGACTGTAAATACTGATGCAAAGTAATTGTTCAACATGTCCGCCATTTCCCCATTGTCAATGACAATATCCCCACTTTCAGTTTTTAAGGGGCCAACACTGCTCCTGACCACCCTCTTTTACCTAATATAACTCTAAAAGTTCTTCGTATTGGTTTTGATATCCCTTGCGAGTTTCTTTTCATACTCTCTTTTTGTAGCTCTTACTATCTGTTTTGTGACCCTTTGTTGCTCTTTGTATCTTTCCCATTCGCCAGAATCTGTGCCATTTTTTGCCTTTTTGTATGCCCTTTCCTTATGTCTTATACTGTCCCTTACCTCTTTAGTTGTCCATGGCTGTTTTTTTTGGCAAGTAGAGTTCTTGTCCCTCAGGGGTATAAACCGATTCTGTATCACGTTAAATGTTTCTTTAAACATTTCCCACTGATCATCAGTCGTTTTACCCATTAACAGATTTGCCCAGTTTACTGTGGACAGTCTCTGTCTCATCCCATTGAAGTCGGCCTTGCCCAAGTCTAGAATCTTAGCAGCTGATTCACTTTTTTCCCTTTCAAACACCACATTCAACTCGATCATGTTATGATCACAATTGGATAGATGTTCACGCACAGTTAAGCCGTTAACTAAATCTGGTTCATTACTCATTACTAAATCTAGTATGGCTTGCCCCCTTGTTGCCTCTAGGACATACTGCTGTAGAAAACTATCCCGGACACGCTCAAGAAATTCGCTACCTTTCTGACAGTTTCAAGTCTGCCTTTCCCAATCTATGTGAATGTTAAAGTCCCCCATTAAGACCACTATGCCTTTGTTACACTCTTGTCTAATCTCTGCATTTATACAATCTAGCACTTCAGAGCTGCTGCCAGGGCTCCTATATACAACTCCCACTATAGTCTTAGATCCTTTCCTATTTCTCAATTCAACCCATAAGGTCTCTGTTGGCTGCTTACCCCACATTATATCCTCCTTTATCATTGAAGTGATTTCAACTCTAATCATTAAGGCTACTCCTCCCTCTCTTCCATTTTCCCTATCTCTCCTATAGACCTTATAATCCGGTATGTTTAGTTCCCAATCCTGACCATCCTGCAGCCAAGTCTCAGTAATAGCTATCATGTCATACCCTCCTATTTGAATTTGAACCTGTAGTTCATTTAATTTATTCCTTATACTCCGTGCATTTGTATATAGAACTCTTCGTTGGGGCACACACCCTAGCCTGACCTTCAGCTTTGATGCTGGGTTAATCGCCTTACGCCTTCTAGTTTTTATTTTATCTGTCGTGCCTAAAGTACACTTTCTTTCCGCTGCTCTACGCTTTTCCCTTTCACTTGTTCTTGAACAACTGTTTGTACTATTTGTATTGTAAATTTCCCCTGGGTCTTCCCCTCATGAATTGATATTAACAACGATTAGCATGTTGAACACCTCAATATGCTCATCGCAACATGACACATCTGTGATGATGCTTAATAATGCCTTCTGTTCTCTTACGGGCCCTTCAATGATCACAGTGACGGGAGAGGGCAATTCCTCAGAGAAGCTCCTGGCTTCTGAGGGCGCAACATCACATCTTAGTGAGTCATCCACCAGCGCAGATACTCACACATCGGTGCGTCTGAGTAGTCAGTTATTTGGGTTGGCACCTGGTGAGTCACCACAAGTGAGCACGAGCAGACACTGGTGGCAGGGGCAGCTGTGGAGAGTTTGCGTCGGTGGGCGCACTCCTCTCCAGGCTGTGCTCAGCTGGATGCAGATCCCGAACCCCAGGGGCCATCCTTTAAAAGGAGAATGATCGAGGGACAGCAGCACATTTGAGAGGTACTGGAAAAGGTGCCACGCGTACTCTCCACAATAGCGCAGAGGATGGAGGAGTCCAACTCCTGCATGAGTGGAATGGTGGCACAGATACGTGAGGGAATCTCCGAGATAGTGTCACAGGGACATGAGGAACTGTCTGAGATGGTGTCGCACCTAACTGCTGAAATGTCTGAGATAGTGTCACAGGTAACTACGGAAATGTCTGAGATAGTGGCGCAGGTAAGTGCGGGAATGTCTGCGATGGAGAAAAAGCTAGCCTCCATTGAACTTCACGCATGGCTCACAAATGAGTCCATTCAGGCCCTGACAACGGCCATTTGGACTCACGGTGAGCAACATTCTGCCGCTTTAAACAGGCAGACAGAAACTTTACAACTGGACTTACAAGGCATTACACATGTTCTCCAAACTGTTCTCCAGCAGGGGGTAGGAGTGATGTGGGCCTGGCCCATGGGAGGGATGATGGCAAAAGGGGACATAGAAGTGGGGGCGCCACTTACACTGCTCCCATGCCTCACCCATTGCCCCCCTCTCAACCAGCACCCGCAATGCTGCCTCCTCTCCAGGTGGCCAAGTCTGCCCCTGCACAGATGCACGCGGAGCAGTTTTTGGAGGGGCCTCATGGGCTCCAAAACCCAGAGGGCATAGGCCGAAAGCATCGAAACAGTCCAGGCACGGACATGAGCAACCTGCCACTACCTCTGCTGCAGCCACAGGGGATGCACCATGTAGAAGTAGTCAGAAGAGAAAGGCTAAGGATTTGTGATCACGATGGGTATGCACAAGGGTGTCTGACAGACTGTCATGTTTTTCATTTATATTTGGTTTTTGATAAAGTCACATTAAATGTTATCATTCTCACCACGACTGCCACGTCTTGCCCATTCTTGACTGGCTTTTGTGATAGTGCCCTTTCATGTGCTTCATCATGAAAGGCGACACTTAGAACATAAGAACATAAGAAATAGGAGCAGGAGTAGGCCATCCAGCCTCTCGAGCCTGCTCCGTCATTCAACAAGATCATGGCTGATCTTCCACCTCAACCCCATTTTCCTGCACTATTCCCATATCCCTTGATGCCTTTAATATCTAGAAATCTATCGATCTCTGTTTTGAATGTACTCAATGACTGAGCCTCCACAGACCTCTGGGGTGGAGAATTCCAAAGATTCACCACCCTCTGAGTGAAGAAATTTCTCCTCATCTCAGTCCTAAATGGCCTACCCCTTATTCTGAGACTGTGACCCCCTGGTTCTAGACTCCCCAACCAAGGGAAACATCCTTCCTACATCTACCCTGATGAGAATTTTGTATGTTTCAATGAGATCACCGCTCATTCTTCTAAACTCGAGAGAATACAGGCCTAGTCTACTCAATCTCTCCTCATACGACAATCCCACCATCCCAGGAATCAGTCTGGTAAACCTTTGTTGCACTCCCTCTATGGCAAGTATATCCTTTCTTAAGTAAGGAGACCAAAATTATACACAATACTCCAGATGCGATCTCACCAAGGCGCTATATAATTGCAGTAAGACATCTTTACTCCTGTACTCAAATCCTCTTGTAATAAAGGCCAACATACTATATGCCTTCCTAATTGCTTGCTGCACCTGCATGTTAGCTTTCAGTGACTCATGTACAAGGACACCCAGGTCCCTTTGAACATCAACATCTCCCAATCTCTCACCATTTAAAAAATACCTTGCATTTCTGTTTCTTCTACCAAAGTGGATAACTTCACATTTTTCCACATTATATTCCATCTGCCATGTTCTTGCCCACTCACTTAGCCTGTCTATATCCTCATGAAGCCTCTTTGCATCCTCCTCACAACCCCACCCAGTTTTGTGTCATCAGCAAACTTGGAAATATTACATTTGGTGCCCTCATCCAAATCATTGATATAGATTGTGAATAGCTGGGGCCCAAGCACCGATCCCTACGTAACCCACTAGTCACAGTGTGCCAACCTGACAAAGACCCGTTTATTCCCACTCTCTGTTTTCTGACTGTTAACCAATTCTCAATCCATGCCAGTATATTACCCCCAATTCCATGTGCTCTAACTCTGTTCACCAACTCCTGTGTGGAACCTTATTGAAAGCCTTCTGAAAATCCAAATACACCACATCCACTGGATCCCCCTTATCTATTCTACTAGTGACATCCTCAAAGAGCTCCAAAAGGTTTGTCAAACATGATTTCCCTTTCATAAATCCATATTGACTCTGCCAAATCCTACTATTATTTTCTAAGTGTCCTGTTACCACATCCTTTATAATAGATTCTAGCATTTTCCCTACCACTGATTTCAGGCTAACAGATCTGTAGTTCCCTGTTTTCTCTCTCCTTCCTTTCTTAAATAGTGGGATTACATTTGCTACTCTCCAATCTGCAGGAGCCATTTCAGAATCAATAGAATTTTGGAAGATGGCAACCAATGCATCCTCTATCTCTATAGCCACCTCTTTCAAAATCCTGGGATGTAGATCATCAGGTCCTTGGGATTTATTGACTTTCAGTCTCATTAATTTCTCCAGTATTATTTTTTTACTAATACTAATTTCTTTCAGTTCCTCATTCTCACCAGACCCTTGGTTCTCTAGTATTTCTGGGAGGTTTTTTTGTTTCTTCTTCCGTGAAAACAGACACAAAGTATTTGTTTAATTTCTCTGCCATTTCCTTATTTCCCATTATAAATTCTCCCATGTGTCTGTAAGGGACCCACATTTGCCTTCGCCAGTCTTTTCCTTTTTACATACCTATAGAAGCTTTTACAGTCCGTTTTTATGTATCTCGCTAGTTTACTCTCATATTCTATTTTCTCCTCTTTATCAATTTCTTGGTCCTCCTTTGCTGAATTCTAAAATGTTCCCAATCCTCAGGCTTACTGCTTTTTCTGGCAACTTTATATGCCTCTTCCTTTGATTTAATACTATCTTTAATTTCTCTTGTTAGCCACAGTTGGACAACTTTTCCTGTTCGGTTTTTGTGCCTTAAAGAAATATATATTTGTTGCAAATTATGTATTAATTCTTTAAATGCTAGCCATTGCCTGTCTACCGTCATACCTTTTAACATAGTTCCCCAATCAACCACAGCCAACTTACGCCTCATACCTTCGTAGTTTCCTTTGTTTAGATTTAAGACCCTAGTTTCGGATTGAACTACATCACTTTTAAACTTAATGAAGAATTCTATCATATTATGATCACTCTTCCCTAAGGGCTCCTTTACAACAAGTTTATTAATTAACCCTTTCTCATTGCACAATACTAGATCTAAAATAGCCTGTTCCCTAGTTGGTCCCTCAACATACTGATTTAGAAAACCATCTGGTGGACATTCCAGGAATTTGTTCGCCACAGTATTAGTGTTAATTTGGTTTGCCCAATCTATATGTAGATTAAAGTCCCCCATGTTTACTGTATTACCCATGCTACATGCACTTCTTATTTCCTGCTTTATACCATGTCCTACATTACCACTACTGTTTGGTGGACTATAAACAACTCCCACTAATGTTTTCTGCCCCTTGCTGTTTCTTAGCTCCACCCAAACTGATTCTACATCTTGATCTTCTGAGCCAAAATCCTTTCTCACAATTGTACTGATCTCATCCTTTATTAACAGCGCTACCCCACCTCCTTTTCATGTTGCCTATCCTTCCTAAATGTCGAATATCTTTGAATATTCAGTTCCCAGCCTTGGTCACCCTGCAGCCACGTCTCCTTAATGCCACCCAGTGGGTGAATTTACAGTGGGTGTACATGTAGTTACAGGATTGTTTTATGCAGGGGCGTGGGGGGCTGGTGTTGGCATTGCTCTTTCCAGGTGGTGTGAGGACTGGACTATTCTCACTTTGTGATCTTATGAGAAACATTCACATACAAGTGACTCCCTGGCCTCATGAGCAGCCCGGTGAACTGCTGCTCTGCCAATGAGTTTGTCGTCCTCCTCCTCCTCCTCCTCCTCAATGTTCATTGCAGATGTGGATGCTGAATGAGGGCATGGGGCCTCATCAACCAGTACCCCTCTTTGTTGTGCCATGTTGTGCAGGACACAACACACTACTATAATGCGACCCACTCTCGCTGGTGTGTATTGAAGCGTTCCCCCAGAACAATCGAAGCACCGAAATCTTCAGCAGTCCTATCGCCTGATCAATGACCGATCTGGTGGCGATGTGGCTGTCGTTGTATCGACGCTGTTGCTCGCTGATGGGGTTCCTCAGAGATGTCATCAGCCACGTGTGCAGGGGGTATCCCTTGTCCCCGAGGAGCCAGCCCTTAAGGGTGTTTGGTGCGCGGAAGAGGTCCGGGATGTTGGATTCCCTCAGAATGAACGAATCATGGCAGCTGCCAGGGAATCTCGCACAGACATGAAGAAATCTTTTCCAGTGGTTACAAATGAGCTGAGGGTTGATGGAGTGATACCCCTTTCTGTTGATGAACAGTCCTAGCTCGTGTGGAGGTGCTCTGATTGCTATATGCATGCAATCAATTGCACCCTGTACAGGTGGGAAGCCAGCCACAGAGTGGAATCTCACTGCCCTCTCCGTCTGGCTGAGGTTGTCCACGGGGAAGTTGACGTATTGCGAGACCCTGTGAAACAAACCATCGCTGACCTGCCTTATGCACTTGTGTGCAGATGACTGAGAGATCCTGGCAATGTCACCGGTGGCACCCTGGAATGATCCGGAGGCGAAGAAGTTGAGGGCATTGGTCACTTTAACAGCGACGGGTAATGAGATGCCACCAGGCTCAGCTGGGAGCAGCTCGGCATGAAGGAGGCTGCAGATGTCTGCGACCACCTGGCGACTCACTCTCAGCCTCCGTATGCATTGCTCCTCAGAGAGGTCCAGGAAGCTCAGCCTCGGTCTGTAGACCCTCTGACGAGGGTAGTGCCTTCTGTGACGTCGCTCCCTCTGTTGTTCCTCTCTGTGCTCTTGTGCAGGTGCCTGTGGTGCAGCACTGTGTTGTGAAGCTCCAAGTGGTGGGAGTGCACGCCGTGCCTGGCATGGATGGTGATGTTGCTCATCCTTGGATGTACTGGTGAATGCAGCCATCGTGCCCCCTTCCTGATGGTGTCAGTTTGAGGGGGTCCAAAAGTTGGTAAATATGTGTAAACAGAATAATTCTGAGTGGAAACCAAGAATTTTCAGTCTAAACACAAAGATCTCCCAATCAAAAGTTTGTCTGAGAGAACTGAGTGCCCTACTGCAATAACTCACCTTTTATCCCCATCTGTCAAACAGGGATTTAAATGTCCAAACGGCTGCCGGATGACACACGACTACTTTCCCATGGCGTGTTTCACACAGCACGGGGAACATGTTGGGGCAGCGTTAAAATCGCTTGCCTTCATTCTTAATTGGATTTATGGACATTTCAAGTGCATTAGGTACTTGAATTGCTGCTTTAAATGTCGTCCCGCCGGCTTTAATTGCCGGTGGGACTTCCGGGCTCGGGATCGGCGCGCACACCCGGATGGCTCTGGGTCGTGCGCGTTCTTCGGCGTGTTGGAGCCGGGATTTCTGCCCGCTCCAAAAAAAACCAATTTTCTTTGCCCCCAACGTACCCGCACTTTTCTTTTAAAATCGTGCCCATGGACGAGATCTGCATCTGATGCTAGTTATTTGAAGTGCTCAGGTCTTTCTCTAAGGACACAGTTAACTTCTTTATATTAACCTTAGCTTTTATGTGAGTTTCAGTCAGCAATGTTCAGTTAGTAAAAGGAATTCCAGTCAGATAGTGTTTTAGCTAATAAGGAGAGGCCACAAAACTGTCTCTGTTAACTCTAGCCTTGAAAAGGCACCTGCCATAGATAGTCAGCCTTGGGGAGTTATTCTTGTTAAAACTGAAGTCCGGCTAATTGGATGAGGTAATACTTTGAAACATGCGGATAGTCACATACCAGAATGAAAGAAAGGTATAAAGAGGGGTGTTAAAATAGATACTTCAGAATTTGACAAGGCTTGGCCCGCCGATCCCCTCCAGTTCGAAACCTGTGACACGGTGAATTCTCCGATAATTTGTTTTACTGTAAGTGTCTCAAGTATTTGTGTGTATATTATTAGTAATAGTTATCATTGTATATGTGTAATCATTGGTAATAATGGTTATCATTGTATGCTTAATTCCTATGAAAGCCATTAATGCCTTTGAGCCCTATTATCTTGTGGAATAACTTATAAATTTATAAGTAAGATCATCCACTATCTAACAGTTGGCACAACCAGATAAAGGGGGCAAAAGTGTTAGTATATTTCATAGGATAGAGATTTTAAGATCGCAACCTGTATTTCCCTGACTTTTAAAACTGCCGCGTTACAGTAAATTATTCTGCCACGGCATTATCAAACTCTAAATTAGATGAGAATTTAAAGAAGCTTTTCCTTGAATCAGAAATTGACAAATGCATGTTATGCAATTAACTCATTGGGCTTGCAAGAAGAGCCGCAGTGGATTTTCTGTTTCTTTTAAAACAGGTGAGCATGGTTTTCGAGACCACATCAGCGGTGGCCCCGGATTACTCAGTGTGTTTCTTTGATATGACATAGCTCCAGAGTTCTGAAGCAGTCTTTGCTGGAAAGATGTTATTGCAAGGAGGAGATTGAGTACTGTTAAAAATTTAAAGTCAGAGGTACAGAAGAATATCATCAAATGTCACAGCGTAGTGACAAATTAGACTAAAACTTTGGACTTTAAATTGGGCCGCATAGCGCCCGTTGTATAGGCACTACACGGCTCCTAACGACCCAAAATGGTGTCTAGGATGACAGATGGCTCCAGAACCGTACTGCTTGCACACACTATTATGTCACCAACTGCACCTCCATGCCCAGACACAACTACCTGGCAATGATAGAGAAGAACTGCTTCCACAAGTTCAGGTTGAGCAAGGATGTATTTACAGAGTTCTGCCTTCTGTGTATGGAAACCTACAGACAATCTCCATCTTAGGCACCATCGGTAGTGGCAGTCAATGTCAACTCTGCCTTCAACTTTTGTGCCTCTGGCTTCTTTCAGGCTACCACTGGGGTGATCTATAGGTTCAGCCCATTTGTTATCCACAAATGCATATGACAGGAATTCATGGATTGTTCAGCAAGGACAACATTTTCATTCCCTTTTGCACTGAAAGCAACAGTTCCATAATAGGGATGCCCAATTTCACAAATTGCCGAATTCCTCAAAGTACAGTGGATGCCTGAAGGCACTCATGAAATCATTCAAACCCCCTCAACACAATGTCATGAACAGAAAGCAATTCTGCTCCATCAGTATGCAGCTCATAATTGACCAAAACACTGTATCATTCAAGTCACAACACCTTCATATCAAAACAATCATCTGTGCCAGGCTTATCTGAAAGTGAAGACAGACTAAGGATGCCTCCTTGGAGACAAAGACGACCATCTTTAGCCCTTGCTAATGAAACCCATGTGTCAGCAATAAACAGAAGCAGAGCACAGATGCAATGAGGCCCATAATATCACCAGGATCATTATTGTTGATACTATTGCCATCTTGAAACAACACTTCAGATTTTGCACAGATCAGGGGCGGCCTTATAGTACAGCTCCCCAGGTGAACAAGATCACCGTCATATGCTGCATTCTCCACAATTTTCCTTACAAAGAGGGCTAACCATGAAGGAGGTGGAAGATGACATCAATTTGGAATCAAGGCTAGAGCAACTGGTAGATACTGACAATGAAGAAATAACTGCAGAAACACTAGTGCAGGTTGGGAGATTGGCGAGCCAGCCACTTATCCAAAATGTATTTAGCAGTCTGAGTTGTCCTTTGAACGACCCCTACACTCTACACACATCAAAAAAACTGGCACAAAAACACCTTCAGTATAAGTGCCCTCAGAATTATTAGTGCCCATTTTTGTTGTACTACATTATTCTACACAATGACAAAGACATTCTTAACAGAATGGAAACGTTCAAGGGCCAATTTTATGAAATCTTGATCCTGGTTTAAAGCCTCATCTCTGGGAAATCTAATGGATGGGAAATCACAGGGAGCATGCCTGCAATTTCCTGATATTTACACATGGTGCATCAGGCTCCTACCAGGAACCTGCATTCATAAATTAGCCCTCAGGAATATAAAATTTATTGAATAAATTGAGTGTTGGTCTCAGGCGTTTTGCAACGGTACTGGCTGTCAGAGCTCCTGCTTTGTTTCAGGTGCATGACACCTACCTTATGGAGGCAGTGAGTGTTTTGGCTGGAGAGGCAGTGAGTGTTTTGGCTGGCTGCAGAATTTCATTTGGAGCCTGTTTGCATTCTAGAGACCCTAGACCTTGCTGGGCTGCGTACTTCCCAGTGCTATTCTGGCAGTAATTATAGCACACCATTGATTTAGAAGATTAGGTGTTATTCCATTATCATCGGCTGACACACTAGGGGGGTGGAATTTTTTTTATTCGTTCATGGGATGTGGGCATCGCAGGCAAGGCCAGCATTTATTGCCCATCCCTAATTGCCCTTGAGAAGGTGGTGGTGAGCCGCCTTCTTGAACCGCTGCAGTCCAAGTGGTGAAGGTTCTCCCACTGTGCTGTTAGGTAGGGAGTTCCAGGATTTTGACCCAGTGACGATGAAGGAATGGCGATATATTTCCAAGTCGGGATGGTGTGTGATTTGGAGGGGAACTTGCAGGTGGTGTTGTTCCCATGTGCCTGCTGCCCTTGTCCTTCTAGGTGGTAGAGGTCGCGGGTTTGGGAGGTGCTGTCGAAGAAGACTTGGCGGGTTGCTGCAGTGCATCCTGTGGATGATACACACTGCAGCCACAGTGCGACGGTGGTGAAGGGAGTGAATATTTAGGGTGGTGGATGGGGTGCCAATCAAGCGGGCTGCTTTGTCCTGGATGGTGTTGAGCTTCTTGAATGTTGTTGGAGCTGCACTCATCCAGGCAAGTGGAGAGTATTCCATCACACTCCTGACTTGTGCCTTGTAGATGATGGAAAGGCTTTGGGGAGTCAGGAGGTGAGTCACTCGCCGCAGAATACCCAGCCTCTGACCTGCTCTTATAATATGCTCTTATTAATATCGAGGCCACTGTATTGGAAATAATTCCCACAGTTTGGCCCACTGAGCGAAAACAGCAATATAGTGGGTAAAGCAGCAGGAGTTATTTCTCCCAGAGTCTTTCAGTAACCAACAGTTTGTCCACAATTGGCACATGTACAGAGATTTCCATATCATTTAGTTCAATAGCACCTCTTGACTGCTACCATTTTGGCCAGTCTGTGTGCTTAA
This sequence comes from Heptranchias perlo, assembly GCF_035084215.1. Classification (NCBI taxonomy): domain Eukaryota; kingdom Metazoa; phylum Chordata; class Chondrichthyes; order Hexanchiformes; family Hexanchidae; genus Heptranchias; species Heptranchias perlo. The sequence continues at coordinate 110,984,792 of NC_090327.1, forward strand.
ACTGTATGTAGAATGTTTCAGCAAAGTGAGAAGGAGCCAAAGAGAGAAGAAGAACCAGCTGAAAAATAGAGAAACAGGGGATGTAGAAGTCCACTGTTTAGAGTAGACAGCTCCAGATGAAGAAAGAAGATACTGCCATTGGCACCAGGATTATTGAACATTAAAGGAACTGTAGATTGCAGCTATTATATAGTAAATAATGGATGCCTGGATGTGATTATATGGTGGTGATAAAATCTATAAATTGTAAAGACAAAAGCTAAGCTTTAAGTTTCAGTGTATAGCCAAGTCATTACTTTTTGCTCTGTTGTAATTAAATGTTCCTGTCATCTTGGGGCTGGAGCCTAGTTTGAATTCTCACTAGCTTGTCTGTTTTCGGATTTGCTTTCTTCTGGCTTCATTGCTGGGAACAGCAGCCCCTCCTGAAATTGGAACATTGACTAATACAACAGTGCGCCCAGCAGACTTTTAATCAGTACACCACACCTGATCTGTTATTTCCTCATCCCACTAAAATTTTCCTGGAGAACTGCATGCTGGCAACATTTCAGTTAAGCATGTTTAAAACTAATCTGGATTGAAAGCATCAACAAGTACATTTACTGCAGTGTAAAATACCATAGGCCAGGTCCATTCTCTGGAAAATCAAATTTCATTTATTAATTAAATGTAAATTTATTAGAAGGAAAACATTGCAACATAAAGTACATTTCAAATTGTCTACATTAGAGGACAAACCTTACTTTTTATGGTCATCCCTTACCTAACTCATGATTAGATAAGTTATTATTTTTTCATTACCTTATTGATTATGCTATTATTCTCTCTACCACATTGATTGTGGTATTATTAGCTCATTGATTATGTAGTATGTTGATTTTTTTTTTCCTGGCAATGTAAACAGCAGAGAGCAATTTCCAGGGTGAATTGAAGTGCGATTGATTTAATCAAAAATGATAATAGGGAGAGGTGATGCTTTCAATGTAACTACCTCACCAGTCTAGTCAAAGTTAAAAAAGAATTTAGAAGAGATATTTAAAATGTATGTCCATTTCACCTGAATCTGTCATTTCAGTTCTCTGCACATTAGCAACGGAAACTGTCGGTCAGCAATTCATAAATCAACATGTGCCGGTTGATAACTTGGGGCACCTATGAAGAGATCTATAGCAACAGCTAGGTATTACTGCACAGATCCTTCCCTTAACTCTGTCCCAACAATGTCTCTTAACCCAAACATCCCTACTTCACAAGTATAAACTTTTCTATGTCTACTTGCTGTCCTTGTAGCCTTTCTTAGTGATATTGTCAATTTAATTCCAATTTGTGAAAGTTTTGGCAGTTTCATGTTGTAGACTATGAGCTGGGTGGCAAGTGTCTCAATCTCTTTTTAGTTAACAGTTAACAGAGAAAGGTTGCTTTCATCCCATTGGTCTGGGCTGGAACAAAATCAAAAATGAAAGTCCAGTGTGCTAACCCATTGTGCAACATGCTGCTGTATAGTACGAACATATGAACAATAATGGACAGGAAAAGACCCTTTGGTCCATCCAGCCTGTCCCACATAATTGTGATGCCTTGTGTATCAATAACATTGAGGTATTACTCAACTTCAGCTGATAGACCTCTCCTGATATAAGTTAGATAGTAGATTATCTAGCTTACATCAGGAGAGGTCCATCAGCTGAATTTGAGTAATACCTTAATGTTATTGGTATCAGAAAGGAACATGGTGAGCTGGTCAATTCTAAGCCCCCAGCCCGCTGTGGGAAGTAAGTCATATTCCAAAACTGTGCAGAAATTCTCATCGATAATCACGGCTTTATCTCCTGAATTTTTGGCCTATCAGTCGAAAGGTTCACAAAGATGAAATAAAATATTTTTTGATTTTTCTTCAACAGAAAAGTCTGATCAAAATTAGCACTGTACAATATATATAGAGCATTGTCATTTCCATGTGGCCCACTGCAGGTTTAATTTTTTAATTTAATCTTCCAGTCAAAAGATCACCACTTTACAACTGAATGATGTCCTAATCGTTGATTTCACCCATGATACTGTTACCAAAGAAATGTGAGCACACGGCAACAACAGATTCAGTTTAAGAGGATGGGAGACAGGGGGTGGGGGGATGTCTATGATAGTATAAGCATATATGGACTGTAGAGAGAGCTGAATGGCCTTTTCTCACTCTGAACTTTGTTCTTAAAAATCTAGGGAAAATTCAAACTAATCTCTCAATCTCTCTCTGAAAGAAACATACTTTCTAATATATTTGCTTCCTTAACATAAAAAGCTCCTGCCATTTTGGAGCTCTATTCCTCCATAACCACACTGGTGATGTCACTGACCAGGAAGACCCATTTGTGCCAATAGGTAATGGAACTTCAGGCCAGTCTGGGAGCCAATCTGGAGCCCAAGAAAATGCTCCACTGACAGAATTTCCAGCTGGTCTCTGCTGCACAGCAAATTTGGAAGGTTTTTCTCTGTAAAAGTAAGAAATATATTTGTAAGTACATTTGTTCAAGAGAATAGGGAAGTACTTAGAACAGAAAGCAGATTTTTTACACCACATAAGTGGTCCAGGGCATCCTGGTAAAGTACCTAAGGGGTCGGCCATTTAGGACTGAGATGAGGAGAAATTTCTTCACTCAGAGGTTTGTGAATCCTTGAAATTCTCTACCCCAGAGGGCTGTGGATGCTCAGTCGTTGAGTATATTCAAGGCTGAGATCGATAGATTTTTGGACTCTAAGGGAATTAAGGGCTATGGGGATCGGGCGGGAAAGTGGAGTTGAGGTTGGAGATCAGCCATGATCTTTTTGAATGGTGGAACAGGCTCGAGGGGCCATTTGGCCTACTCCTGCTCCTATTTCTCATGTTATTATGTTCTTAACCTCTCTGCTAGGAATTGAATTTAATGTCCCAGTACAAGACACCCAAAAGCACAGTGCATGACATTTAATGAAAACTGCTGTTAGTTCAAACTCCTCAGCTCACACTACCTGGCTGCAGCCCAACTCACTCCACTGCAGGATCAGCACCACATCCCTTCCTCTCCCCAAAGTATATCCTTTATAAGTTCCACTGTTGCCAAATGTCAATATTAACAATTCCACTCAAAGTTATGATAAAAAAGCTGAATTTATTATATTTCAATCAAGAGGCATGACATATGAGAGTGTTACCTGACAGTCTCCAAGAATCATAACTTGCCAATCATAACTTTCTTCTTCAAAATATGATCAGCTTAGTGCCACCAAGTGGACAAAGACAATATAGAGGAGGATTTCCGCAGTGCAGTGTCTGCAGTAAAATGGTGAGTGTGCGTTTTATAAATGGGTTTATGTTTGTGTTACATAGAGCACAGAGGAAACTGGGGAAATGGTCATAATCAGCCAGATTTTGCAGGAGTGGGGGCATTTCGCAGCTTGCCCTGTTAGTTAGACTTGTTCGTGCATGTTTCAATTTTTAAATTTTTGCCCACAAAGTTGCTGGAAGTTTGAGCTGATAGCAGCACAGCGAGGGAAACAGGGCATCTGGGACCTTGGTGAACAACGGGACAAACAGTGATCCTTAACCAATGAGATATAAGGATTGAGAAATAAACAGAGGAAGGACTGAGAAGGAGAGTGAATTAGAGTGGGTGAATTCAATGTCAAATCAGGTACAGAAAGAGAAATAAAGAGAGGGAAAGAAAGATTGGATTAAGAGAGAGAGAAAAGAAACAGAAAGGAAAAGTAAGAAAAAATTTAAAATTTAAAATTTTACGTTTTTTAAATCTCCAACTACAATTCACAACCTGAAGAAATGAGACTCCATACTTATCTGAGCAAGAGAGGTTGATTGACAGTCATTAATGATCATCACATTGTTAAAAGGGTACTTACGCAGTTAATTACTAGACTTGACTTTGTGCGGTGAGTTTAATAGGCAATTAATATGCAAATGCAGAAACTTTGTGAAAATCGTGGGAGGTTAGGGGGAGATGCAGTTTACGCGAAACTAATGGCGGAGCGGTGCAAATCGGCTAGCAACTTGTGGCGATTCGCAATTCACAGGATATCACTTCCTCGCTACAAGTTGCTGGCCGATTTGCGCATTAATAACGGCATGCAGCGTTCAGACACCATTATTTTTTCAGCAAAATCTGGGCCATTGTGACTGAGATATTGAGACATGTTGAACCTGTGGGTTTGACAAAAGGTGTACAGTCAGTCTGTCTTGCCCAAGCATTTATTACATAAACATCCATATTGCGGACAACCATTTGTTCAACTGTTAATAGGTTTAGTGTTTCAGTTGGATCAAAAAATAACAGTGCATGCTCTGCTGATAGCTTAGCGGATTAAAAGTACAACAGTGTGATACTGAAGCCATAGAGACCAAGAAAATGCCAGGTTCAATTCCCAGCTTGTGCTGAATAAATTGACCTCAGCTGGGCTGACAGCAGGCCAATACAATTGGCCTCAGTGCTTTCAGGAGGAGGAGAAAAAATTTAGCCCGGCGACACTCATTGTCTCGACTCACATTAAGAATGGCCATTCGAGCAAGTCAATAGAGGACTGCCAGTAGCTACGGGGGGGAACCACATCCCAGCGAGAATCAGTGCCTGAAGGAGTGAACTGAGAAAAATATAAGCCTGGAAACCACTGTTGCCAAAATTAGTGGACAAACACTTGGTGCATTTGCACAAGAACAACATTGTTTTGCTATTTTAAGAACATATGAAATAGGAGCAGGAGTAGGCCATATGGCCCCTCGAGCCTGCTCCGCCATTCAATCAGATCATGGCTGATCCACAACCTCAACTCCACTTTCCTGCCCAATCCCCATAAAACTTAATTCCCCTAGAGTCCAAAAATCTAGCTATCTCAGCCTTGAATATACTCAGTGACTGAGCATCCTCAGCTCTCTGGGGTAGAGAATTCCAAAGATTCACAACCCTCTGAGTGAAGAAATTTCTCCTCATCTCAGTTCTAAACGGCCGACCCCTTATCCTGAGACTATGACCTCTAGTTCTAGACTCTCCAGCCAGGGGAAACAACCTCTCACCATCTACCCTGTCAAGCCCTCTCAGAATCTTGTAAGTTTCAATGAGATCACCTCTCATTCTTCTAAACTCCATAGAAGGCCCATTTTGCTCAATCTCTTTTCATAGGACAATCTTCTCATCCCAGGAATCAATTTAGTGAACCTTTGTAGCACCGCCTCTGAGGCAAGTACGGGCATGATTTTGACCCCGAGCCAGAAAGAGAGCGGGGCGTTCAAATTTCGGACGGAAAACCCGGAAGTACGGGTTTCCCAAACGTCCTTATGATTTTGACGTAAGGACGTCTTTTTTTTTGTCAGTTTGCCGTCCGACTGACGGCCTGATTGACAGGCTGGTCTCAGTCGGAAGGGAGACCAGCCAGGGAGAGGACATGTTCAGCTTAGTCTTCAGGTAAGAATTTGTTTGTATGGATGCGGGGGAGGACTGGGGGACATGGGTGGGCATGGGTTGCCATGGGGCATAGGTTGGCACAGGGCATAGGTTGGCACGGGGGTCATCAGTCATGGGGGGAGGGACCGGTGGTCTTTGCGGGGGTCCGCGATCGTTGAGGGGGAGGATCGGAGATTGGGGTCAGGGATCCGCAATTGACGATCAGGGTCAAGGGTCCGCGATCGGTGATCGGGGGTGGGGGGGGGGTGTCCGCAATCGGGGGGGGGGGGGGTCCACGTTCTTTGGGGGGTCGCTGCAGGTAGGCTTGTTGGGCCTGGGGGAAGCACTCATGCTCCTCCCAGCCCACAATCTGTGCCAGAAAAGCACCTACCTGTTAGTCTCGGGCCTGCTCGCCTCCTTTCACAAGGCATAAAAGAGAAGGCCCGGGAATCCCGGCCCCCCGGGGTTGAAATCGGAAACTGTGGGAAAATGGAAACCCGAAGCATCCTTGAAAGGTTTTAAGGCCCGACCCACCTCCTGGGAGCGGGTTGGTTGCCCACCCCGTGAAAACCGGAAATGGGTGGGTTGGAGGCATTGGAGGCGGGTCTGAAATGGTTACAATTTTCAATGCCCCCCCGCCCCCAACCCACCGGTTTTTCACTGTTAAAATCGCGCCCTATATCCTTCCTTAGGTAAGGATACCAAAACTGTACACAATATTTTAATGCAGGCATTAGCTGATTTTTTTTTTAATGTTAAAGTTGCCATTAAAATCGTGGACAAAGAGATACCAGATGAAGGTGTTAAGCATTCGTCCATCAACATTGCCAACTGTAATTGCTGGGCTATTCATTTTAAAACTAACAGCGCATTTTGTGAACAGAACCTCACTAAAATCTCAAAGAAACACAAACATAACATTTGGGATTTTTTAAATATTGACTTTCTAGCAAAGACTTGGGCAGTTATTTTCTTTTAACTTCCAATCCTTTACATTTTTAAAGGGTCACTGTCAACATGAAAAAGTGTTTGGCAAGGCAAATGTTTCGCAAGGAAGATGAACCAAAAGAATTGTGCATGACTTTTGTCATGATATCACTATGTGCAAGTGACACGTTAATTTATTTTTTTTGGCTGTGAGAGACAATTTTACAGCCAAACTAAATATTACTTCACTGGACTGGAAGTAGGAAACAGCTCAGATGCATTGAACAAAAAAAGTTGTTACACAAGTGCCACCTACTGGTACTAAGTAGCACTTGTTAAAATAAAACGTGAGAAAACCACCAAAATGAAATACATATTAAACTCCCCAAAGACTGCTAAATATATTCTTTCACTCAATTAAATGGAAGATCTACATAAGTCATATCCACCGGACACACGTGGGAATTGTGAGTCTTCGACATTTGTTAAAAACCTTGGTATTGAACAATCCCAGCTGAGTCATCTTCCATATATTTATAGAAATAGGAACATAGGAACAGGAGTATGCCATTCAGCCTCTTAAGCCTGTTCATTCAATTACAACATGACTGATCTGTACCTCAACTCCATTTACCCGTCTTAGCTCCATGTCCCTTGATACCCTTACCTAACAAAAAACTATAGGGGCTCAATTTTAAATTTAAATAGCGGGTGCGAAGGGGGCAGGGGAATTTTGCGAAAAATGCAGAGCGGGTTCGGAAGCCGGCTCCAACCCGCTGACTTCCGAATTTCCCACTTTAATTGCCGGCGGGCGTTCCGAATCTGGAAGTCCCGCCGGCAATTAAAGTCGGCGAGATGATAGTTAAAGAACCAAATTTTCCTCACTGAGGTACGTAAGGCACTTTACTTCTGACATATTAGGTAGTTAGAACGATTTTTAACTTACCTGGGCGGCTTTCCCATGGCTTCTGAACCAGGCAAAAATAAACTAAATAAATTAATAAAAAACCATTGCACAAAGTTAAAACACAAAATCAACCTACCTTTCCACCCTGCTCCGATGTCCGATGTCCGATGTCTCCCTCTCCAATCCCCACCTCATCCCCGGAGCTTCCCCTCCCCCCGATCTTCCCCTCTCCCCCCCCCCCCCCCCCCGATCTTCCACTCTTCCGCCCCCCCCAACCTTCCGTTCCATTGCCGGATGATGTCTCCGCTCTCTCTTTTTCTCTCCCCCCCCCCCCCCCCCCACCCTTGGCATTGCAGCTCTTGTCGGCGACCAGCCTGTCAATCAAGCTGGCTGCCGAGCGTGAGACCCGGAAAGAACTTTAATCACCATCAATTACATTGCGATCGCGTCGGAAACAGTAAGTTTTTTTTTTATTCGGGTTTGCCACGCACACCTTCACCCCCCCCCCCCGCTGCCAACCCGCCACCATTTCAAAATTGAGCACTAGATCTCAGTCTTGAAAGTTCCAAAATTATTATTGAATCTACTTCCACCACCCTTTCAGGCAGTGCATTCCAGATCATTACAACTCACTGCGTAAAAATCTGTTTCCTCATGTTGCCTCTGGTTCTTTTGCCAATTACCTTAAATCTGTGTCCTCTCATTACCGACCCTCTGCCACTGGAAACAGTTTCTCCTTATTTTCTCTATCAAAACCCTTCATGATTTTGAACACCTCTATCAAATCTCCCCTTAACGTTTTCTGCTCCAAGGAGAACAACCCCAGTTTCTCCAGTCTCTCCACATAACTGAAGTCCTTCAGCCCTGGTACTAAGCTAATAAATCTCCTCCGCACCCTCTCCAAGGCCTTGACATCCTTCCTAAAGTGTGGTGCCCAGAATTGGCCACAATACTCCAACTGAGGCCTAACCAGTGTTTTATAAAGGTTTAGCATAACATCCTTGCTTTTGTACTTTATGCCTCTGTTTATAAAGCCAAGGATCCCTTTTTATGCCTTTTTAACAGCCTTCTCAACTTGCCCTGCCACCTTCAAAGACTTGTGTACGTACACCCTCAAGTCTTTCTGTTCCTGCACCTCTTTAAAATTGTACCATTTAGTTTATATTGCCTCTCCTCATTCTTCCTACCAAAATGAATAACTTCACACTTCTCTATATTAAATTTCATCTGCCATGTGTCTGCCCATTTCACCAGTCTGTCTACATCCTCCTGAAGTTTGTCACTGTCCACCTCACTGTTTGCTATGATTCGGAGTTCCGTGTCATCTGCAAACTTTGAAATTATGCCCTGTGTACCCAAGTCCAGGTCATTAATATATATCAAAAAGAGCAGTGGTCCTAATACTGACCCCTGGGGGACAACACTGTATACTTCACTCCAGTCTGAAAAACAATGCTCACGACTACTCTCTGCTTTCTGGCCCTTAGTAAATTTTGTATCCATGCTGAAATTGCCCCTTTAATCCCATGGGCTTTAATTTTGCTAACAAGTCTATTATGTGGTACTTTATCAAACGCCTTTTGAAAGTCCATATACACAACATGAATGGCGGAACAGGCTCGAGGGGCCAATTGGCCTACTCCTGATCCTATGTTCCTATTGAACTCCATCTGCCATAGTTTTGCTCACTCACTTAGTCTGTCTACGTCCCTTTGTAACTTCTTCCTCCCTTCTGCACAATTTACTGTGCCTGCTAACTTAGTGTCATCTGCAAACTTGGATCTCTATTGCTTCATCCAAGTCATTCATAAATATGGTGAAAAGCTGGGGCCTAGCAGAACAGCTTCATCCTACGCTTTAAATTGGCTTTCAATAATAGATGGTGATTCTTTAAAAGAATTAGAGTTTATGAAAGAAAATGTTGTGTAACTTCTAATTAGGCTAATATAAAAAATGTATTGTTTCAGTAATGGGAGTATCCACAGTGCATTTTTTTACACAGATTGCCTTGGCACTCCTCAAACAGCTCTCTGTTTAATTGGGTCATTCAGTTCAGTATAAGCATTGCATAGCTCCTTTCTTACAACAAAGAGCTCAGAGCGTTCAGTCGGGCCCTTCACTGAGCAATGCCTAAAACAAAATTAATACGTCAGCTGTACCGAATGTATTTTTTACACCCTCATTAAAATAGAATTAATAACCATACTTCATAATTGCTTTCTTTAAATGAACCATTATGTTTTTATAACAATTTCAACTCAAGAGACTCCATTTTGGTTGTAAATAGTGGAGTGGAAAATACTAAGGCAGTAAATTCAATATTTCTCCAGACTGAAGTCTATTTTTTGTACTAAATGTGAATGTTGGTGTTGGGCAAATGGAACAATTTTATACCCAATGTCAGCATCAAGCACTCCCAGATTAGGCAGAGCATGAGTTAGATATACAAGGACAAACTCCTTAGGGGTAACTTTGCAAATTCATGCAGATTCCTATGCTGGGAGCACATATCAGGAATTTGGGTACCCAACCCCTTTGACTACTTGTATGTATGTCATATCTTTAAATAAATAAAATGTTCCAAGACATTTCACATAAGCAGGAATGGATGTCGAGCTGCAGTAGAAGAGCTAAGAGAGATGATGGGAACCATGGTGAAGAAGATAAGTTTTGAAGAGTTTTTTTAAAGTCGGAAGTAACAAAGTGGAGAGGTTTGGGGAGGGAGTTCCAAAGAGTGGAGTTGAGCTGGCAGAAGATGTTGAAACCAATGGAGAAGTACGGGGAAGGGAAGATGCACAGGAAGCCAGAGTCAGAGGACCAAAGGGCATGCGCTCGGACATAGGGTTGGAGGAGGTTGCAGAGGTTGGGTGGGGAATAGCTTTGGAGCCACTAAATTAGGACGGGGATTTTGAATTCAATACATTAGAGGACAGGGAGCCAATGAAGGCCAGCAAGGACAGGGAAGATGGTTGCAATCGGGGTGGGGGAGTGGGTGGGTGCGTTGGCTGTGGGGGGGGGGAGCTGTGGGCAGCAGCGACCCGTGGTTTGAATATGGAGCCGCAGGAGCATTCCTGCACCTCCCGTCTCAACATTCAGGTAAGTATATTTTAAAATCTTACCTTTTTGGTGGTGGTCATAAGAACATAAGAACATAAGAAATAGGAGCAGGAGTAGGCCAATCGGCCCCTCGAGCCTGCTCCGCCATTCAATAAGATCGTGGCTGATCTGATCCTAACCTCAAATCTAAATTTATGTCCAATTTCCTGCCCGCTGCCCGTAACCCCTAATTCCCTTTACTTCTAGGAAACTGTCTATTTCTGTTTTAAATTTATTTAATGATGTAGCTTCCACCGCTTCCTGGGGCAGCAAATTCCACAGACCTACTACCCTCTGAAGTTAGGCCTCATGTAGACCTGGTTTTGCTGAACGCAGGCTGTGTTTAGGCCAACCCAATCTGGCACAGGGAGCCTTAAGTAGGCATTAGTCCCTTTATTTGCCTATTTTTTTTGCCTATATCAATATGGCAGATGGCTCATTTCCAGCTCTTAATGAGCTTTCCCTGAAAGTTCTCATTAAAAAAGGAATGCTGAGTTTTTCTGAAAGGATGACTCATTTGGAGAGTGCTATATATTCCTTTTGTCTATCTCAAACTCTTTTTATTCACATGTGGCCTCCGTCTTTGAATAAGTAAATGAGGGACTGGTGGGTAGTATTTTCTGCTTACCCTTGGGTCTGTTTCAAAGTTGGATTTGGTGGTGCTGGGGTTCAGGAGGGCTTAGTATTTCTCAACCTCCCATCTCACTGTATGGGAAGTCATCCATCCATCCATATCTGTCCTTTTACCGTCCCGATTTATTGTTTGTTCACCTTCCTCTGTAGTCCACTTGTCCATCCCAAATAATCCTCCTCCTAATTGGAGGCTTTGAAGCCCAGATAATCATGCTCAGTATCTTTGATGGAAATTCCACGACATGCAGTGCCTGTTCTCATCCACTCCAGCCAGCCCCAAGCCTGAATAGGCTTTTTATTGCTCTCCTTGGCTTAAGAGATAATTTTCTGACATCATTCTCTCAGCGAGTGAGGCTTCCTGCCGATAGCATGTACCATAAATTCTAGCACACACGGGCACAATTTTCCAACCATAAATTTAAGTGGTGAGAAAATTGTGTAGTGTGCAACAAGATTTATGATAAGCAATTTTGGCGGGCAGTAGCGGAGCAAGTGGGGAGTCGAGGTGGGGGTAGTCATGGCCACGTGAAGTTGGCCAATTTTTTATGTCAGGACTCGCACAAAATTGATTACAAATAATTTACTCACTTAACTTTTAAATTCACAATCGCGATTGCGTTGTGGTTTTCAGTCTGACGCGAACGGCATTGGAGGACATTGTCGTGGCTGTGCCGTGACAAGTCAGCCAAATTTGGATTTTGACTGCCCCCATGCTTCAACCTTGGCTCCGCGTCTGCTAACAGGGAGTCTCACTCACTGATAGAGTAAAGTCTGATAATTCCCTCTTTGGTCCTTGCTGAGACTTTCACCATACTACTTGTCATAGTTTATGTAACCGTTTAATGTTATTATCAATTGATTTGTATTTACTTTTATTACTGTTGCAATATTATTATTCTGTTGTACGTAGTGTGACGTTAATCTCTTTATTTGCACTTTTCCTTTTCTGTCTTGTAGCAATTGTTAACTCAAAAATTTTAAACAATGGGGAAGCTTGTGCTGTTGTCATGTGCAGTCACTGAGTCCCCCTAATATGGATGTCTTTTCTGCCATCCTAATTCTTTAAAGTTATTTGCAATTTCTCCCTCCTGTCCCTGATTGTAATGATTTGAATAGATCAGTGTAACTCTAATTGTGACAACCTTTACATTTGTAACAAAATGTAAATAAATTACACAACTCAACCTATGTACTGGATTCTGCCATATTGATGTCAGCTATATAGGGGAGGGGTACCCAACGTGATCATGCCGGAAGCCCACCTGAGACATTGTGGGTAATTTTAACTCCCAAGAATGGGTGGGTTGGGGGTGGGTGGGCAATAAAATAGTGGATTTTTCAAGTGGGATCGCATCCCGGCTCCAATGGGTTTGACCTGGGCGCACTTGGATGCGCGCGGGTAACAGACAGCCGGAAGTCCCGCCCCCACTTAAAGCCGGCAGGTCGATACTTAAAGGGGCAATGTACCTCATTGAAATAGTTGAGGCACTTAATTTTTTGTGTATTACAAAAGTAAAACAACTTTAACCTTACCTGTTCAGGTTTCCCATCGCTTCCAATTGACATCAGGTAAAAGCAGGCAGGAAGGGTCAGATCCACGAGGTGAGTGCCTTTATTGCACTACTTGTGGGCCAGGAGGAGCAGAGTGCTTCTTCCGGGACCAACAAGCTCACCTGGCGTGACATGACCCACAATCAGCCTCCCCACCTTCCCCACCCCCCCACCCCCCAGGGCCGGACCCCCTCCGATGCTGGACTCCCTGGTCTTATCCAAGGCCCACGGTGGTGCCCACGTCCCCCCACCTCCCCCCACCCCTCCAATTTCTTCCAGGGCCCACGATCTCGCTCTCCCTCCCACCCCCCTCTCCGATTCGCAGCTCCTTTCGTTTCTGACAGGCACTAGCCTGTCAATCTAGTTGCCTGGTGCGTGGGAAACCCGGAAGCACAAATACTTACCTTCAAGTGAGTTGCAGTCACAGAATGCAATGCACTCATTTTACTTCCAGGTTCCCCACGCGGCTATCTAAAGACGGGCTGAGTTCCCGGCTCCCAGCTAAAATCATGCCCATTACTTCAATTGGTTAGATCATTACAGCTACTACTACCTTTGATACTTCAGTGCTGTACTGAGGGAGTGCTGCACTGTCGGAGGTGCCGTCTTGCAGATGAGACATTAAACCAAGTCTGCCCTCTCAGCTGGACGTAAAAGATCCCATGAAGAAGAGTAGGGGAGTTATTCCCAGTGCCTTGGCCAATATTTACCCCTCAACTAACATCACTAAAAAAACAGGTCATTATCTCATTGCTGTTTGTGGGATCTTGCTGTGCCAATCCTGCTGCCATCTTTCCCTACATCACAACAGTGACTATACTTCAAAAGTACCTAATTTGCTGTAAAGTGCTTTGGGAAGTCTGAGGTCGTGAAAGGCCCTATATAAATGCAAGTTCTCTCTTTTACCTTATCTCATGTTGAGTCCAGGGTGGATAATTCTTTCAAAATAACAGATTCATCAATTGGGAGTGCACAATGCTAAATGTCTTTTAAAAAATCTGTTTCCCAAAAATAATGTAATTCATTCAAGGCCTTTCACAGAGTGTGAAATATTCTACAGCACGTAATTTAATTTTTTACGTATACATAGCAGAGCTAGGAAGAAATGTACTTTTAAATGTTAGGACTCAGGGGACAAGGGAAAGGCGGGTTGAGTAAAGAGAAAGCAGATTACTTAATGAGATTGGAGCTATAGCGGCCGTAGAGAATTGCAAAGCTTATTACAATAGAAGTCAACTGATTGAGAAACATCCATGGCAAATAACACCTCAATTATCAAGTTGTTGCCAATAATCAGAAACCCATTAAAATCACTGATCCACATCATCAATGCATAACAGTACACACAAACACAATACGATCAAAAGGAAATATGCCAGAAACTGATCAACAACTGCTTACCCAGAGTACATTTATACAAGATATTGACGTTTGTTCACTTAGAGCCCTGGATCCCAGTCAATTCAATAACCATCATTCACATTAGATGGATCATTAAATGTATTAAAGAGCCATCATTCAAATTGGCTTGCTAAAATTGCACTTCTATTATAGTTCACACACTAAAAAACAATGGCCCAAAATTTGATGGAACGGTGCATCTCACGGTGAGCATTGTGAGTTAGATTTTTTTCCTCACCCTTCAGCTCCAATTATTTTTGCGTTGCAAATTGCTGGAAGTGCGAGCTGATAACGGCATGGTGAGGCCCACGGGGCAGCTGGGACCTTGGTGAACAACAGGACCAACAGTCGATCTCCTTAACCAATGAAATTTAAGGATAGAGAAAGAAGTATAGCAAATGACGGAGAAGGAAATAGGGTGCATTATGGTCAAATTAGATACAGAAAGAGAAATAAAGAAAGAGAAAGAAAGATTGGATTAAGTGAGAGAGAAAAAAGAGACAGAAAGGAAAGTTTATAAAACATCTAGGAACAGTTTAGTACCTGCAGGAGTGAGAGCCCACAGTTTAGCACCTGCAGGAGTAAGAGTCCACAGTTTAGCACCTGCAGGAGTGAGACTCCACACTTTAGTACCTGCAGGAGTGAGACTCCACACTTTAGTACATGCAGGAGTGAGAGTCCACAGTTTAGTACCTGCAGGAGTGAGACTCCACAGTTTAGTACCTGCAGAAGTGAGAGTCCACAGTTTAGTACCTGCAGGAGTGAGACTCCACAGTTTAGTACCTGCAGGAGTGAGACTCCACAGTTTAGTACCTGCAGAAGTGAGAGTCCACAGTTTAGTATCTGCAGGAGTGAGAGTCCACAGTTTAGCACCTGCAGGAGTGAGACGCCACAGTTTAGTCCTGCAGGAGTGAGAGTCCACAGTTTCAATTGTTCCCTTTCTGGGCCTCCATTGCAGGAACATAAATCATCCCATTAACAGGGTCCTTATGCCGTGAAACTGCAGCCCTAACTTTCTGCTGCGAGTTTAATTCATTTTTGCGGCACAAATCCAGCGAGCTCCTGTTTTCGTGAAGTATCAGGTCGTCCAGCAATTTGTGGCGATTTGCAACTCACAGCGTATCTCTTCCTCACCACAATTGCTGGGTTATTTACACATTAATAATGGTGTGCACATTAAACTCGCCCTTACTTTTCCAGCAAGTTCTGGGTCACGATCTGAGAAGTAAACAACCTGAATGATTATTGATCATTCAATTTCTGAATGCGTTTAAAAGCCAGTAGTCCTTATTTAAAGTGTCTCCAAAAACTCTGAAATAAAGTGTAGTCTGAGTAGGTGTGTACTAATTGAACAGACTTCCCCATTACACATTACGTTCTCTATAACAACAACAACTTGCATTTATATAGCGCCTTTAACGTAGTAAAACGTCCCAAGGCATTTCCCAGGAGCCTTATCACACAAATTTGACACTGAGCCACGTAAGGAGATATTAGGACAGGTGACCAAAAGCTTGGTCAAAGAGGTAGATTTTAAGGAGCGTCTTAAAGGAGGAGAAAGAGGTAGAGAGGCGGAGAGGTTTAGGAGGGGAATTCCAGAGCTTAGGGCCTAGGCAGCTGAAGGCACAGCCACCAATGGTGGAGCAATTAAAATTGGGGATGCAGAAGAGGCCAGAATTGGAGGAGTGCTGAGATCTCAGAGGGTTGTAGGGCTGGAGGAGGTTACAGAGATAGGGAAGGGCGAGGCCATGGAGGGATTTGAACAAGGATGAGAATTTCAAAATTGAGATGTTGCCGTACTGGGAGCCAATGTAGGTCAGCGAGCACAGGGGTGATGGGTGAACGGGACTTGGTGTGAGTTAGGATATGGGCAGCAGAGTTTTGGATGAGCTCAAATTTACGGAGGGTGGAAGATGGGAGGCCGTCCAGGAGAGCATTGGAATAGTCGAGTCTAGAGGTAACAAAGGCATGGATGAGGGTTTCAGCCGCAGATGAGCTGAGGCAGGGGCAGAGACGCCCACACAACTTCTCCCAAAGTTTGGTTTTGAATTTTATATACAATTGCTCAAGTATGGCTTACTTTATGTTTGCATATACCATTATCATTAATTGGTGTAACAATACTACTATGTAATAAAATGTGGTAATATGGTGTATAGAACAGCTTTATATTGGTTTACCTCCAGGGTACTTCCTGATTTTAATAGAACTGTCAACATCAGGGAAATGGTAGGAGTGGCATTTATGATCTGCAAAAGTGGCACGAATGAAAAACAAGTGACAGTAACTCTGAATGAGAGACACTTGGCAGATCTAAATTTATGGCATTTCTATATTATAAGAGATCCCTGGGGAGTGGCACTTAGACAGAGACTCATGATTTCGATGCCCTGCTCCCTGCTATTTACCTTTTCTCTTCTTGCTACCACTTCAAATCTGGCTCAGAGACCCCATCACCCCCCGCCCCGTCTCCATGATTGCCATAGAATAAGTGGGTCTTCAACGTCAGAAGTTGGGTCATTTATATTTTAAAAATGGCATTGACAGTGGGAATACTGCACATCTTCCATCAACACCACTCTTGTCAATTTACATCCAACTTTAAGCAGGCGGTGTGGCCTCATTATGGAGTTCTTATACAGGTTCAGTTCCAGGGACAGGCTGCTTGTCTGCAACATTGCTGAGGAAATGTCACACTACAGCAAGCAGTACCTATGTTGTAGTGCAGATTTTTACACTACCAATTTTGTATTTCAGCTTTGTAATGACTCTAAAACAAAATTTATAGTGGCAGATGACATATGATGTATCAATGTATATGCACCATCATCTTTGTGTATAAAGATGGTGTAAAGTGTCTTGCAATATACTTTATCATAATTACACTGTCTGTTTAATATTTCATACTTTTAAGTCCTACCTATCAGTGTACACAACAACAACTTGCATTTATATAGCACCTTTAATATAGTAAAATGTCCCAAGGCACTTCATAGGAGCGTTATCAAACAAAATTTGATACCAAGCCACATAAGGAGATATTAGGACAGGTGACCAAAAGCTTGGTTAAGAGGTAGGTTTTAAGGAGCATCTTAAAGGAGGAGAGAGAGGTAGAGAGATGGAGAGGTTTAGGGAGGGAATTCGAGAGCTTAGGGCCTTGGCAGCTGAAGGCATGGCCGCCAATTAAAATCGAGGATGCACAAGACACCAGAATTGGGAGGAGAGCAGAGATCTCGGAGAAAGAAAAAAACGATTATGTTCTAATACACTGCCCGATTGTGCTGGTTCATGGAAGATTTTACGTTTGTGATTACGCTAATGAATTTCATCGGAAACTCGAACTGTAACCTAACAAACACAATTCCGAGCGCATTTTGGATGCAATTTCCTGATTGCGCCCAAAGCAGAAACTTTACCTCATAATATACATAAGGGGGAAGAAATTGAACCGCATTGCACCTGTTTCATCAGCGTAAAACAGGTACAACAAGGTCCAATTTCGGGGACCGATGTCCTGATATTGAGTCAGGCTATTTTACAGGGGTCCCTGGCGGCCACCTAAAACAGGCAGTATGTTCCTTACATATGTAAATGAGGGACCTAACACCTGTTTTAGGTCCCCTCTGTGAAACTGGATTCCGACGGATTCTCCAGCGGTTGCTGTAACCTAAAATTAATTATTTTTTAAAGAATTTGTTCCTGTAGAGCTAGAAAAAGCACGAGCGATCTCCCCAACTCCATAGTACTCGTAGTACTCTAGATTGCCTCCCCCCCCCCCTGTTTTCGATCCACCCCCGTTCCCAGGACTTATCTTAGGGCCTTTGCCAGCAAGGCAAGCGGCCTGAAATTCATCTAGTTAAAATGGACGAGATACCTGTGAAGACGCGACAGGTGCTGATAACTCACTCAGACTATTTAGATAAGGCACGAGGCCCAATTTCGGGCCCCAGCCTTGGGCCTCCCAGTTCGGGCGCGTTGCGACTGCAATGTCACCTTTGCACTTGAAACCAATCACCGACGAATTTCTACCCCAATGTTTCTTTAAACCATATATAATATATCATAACCTTCTATGTTATAATATATAATGTAATAATAAATAATTTATCATAATATTTAATATAATAGTACTTAATGCAATTTTTATAATATTATATGTGTATATATTATTTAAAATTATATATATTTTTTAAGTATTTAAGTTTAGAACACATACAGACTGACTATATGGCACTTTACAGAAAGTAAAGTAAAATTTCGCCCTTCTCCATCAATGCCCTCACCCCCTCCTCCCTCCTCTCTTCGTGTCTAATGTCCCTGCTCTCCCACCTCATGGCTTTAGCCCCAACTTCCAGCACCCCCAACAACTGTGCCTCTTATAATAATGATCCCACCCCCAGCCCCTAACTGTGCTCTACCTTTCCCCTCCCTCTCTCCAGACCCTAAACCCTGCTCTACCTTCTCTAACCATTCTCTACCCTACCCCTGCCCTGGCCTCTAACCCTCCTCCACCTTCCAGCCCAGAACCTCTAATTCTGGTCTACCTTCCCCTTCCCATCCACCTCATTCTATTTCCCTCCAGAGTCACACTCCTCCCTTGGCCCTATTTCAATTATACCTTGCCCTTCAACCCTCCCCTCCCCCGTCGGGCATCAAGATAACACTACACTTGGTCTTGGCTGACTGTGTTCAATACCACGGGAAATCAATTAGTCTGACAGAAGCATGTTATTTTTCGCATAATGTTTTCATAGAGTCATAGAGTCATAGAGTTAAACAGCACGGATAGAGGCCCTTCGGCCCATCGTGTCCGCGCCGGCCATCAAGCCCTGTCTACTCTAATCCCATATTCCAGCATTTGGTCCGTAGCCTTGTATGCTATGGCATTTCAAGTGCTCATCCAAATGCTTCTTGAATGTTGTGAGGGTTCCTGGCTCCACAACCCTTTCAGGCAGTGAGTTCCAGACTCCAACCACCCTCTGGGTGAAAAAGTTCTTTCTCAAATCCCCTCTAAACCTCCCGCCTTTTACCTTGAATCTATGTCCCCTTGTTATAGAACCCTCAACGAAGGGAAAAAGCTCCTTAGTATCCATCCTATCTGTGCCCCTCATAATTTTGTACACCTCAATCATGTCCCCCCTCAGCCTCCTCTGCTCCAAGGAAAACAAACCCAATCTTCCCAGTCTCTCTTCATAGCTGAAGCGCTCCAGCCCTGGTAACATCCTGGTGAATCTCCTCTGCACCCTCTCCAAAGCGATCACATCCTTCCTGTAGTGCGGCGACCAGAACTGCACACAGTACTCCAGCTGTGGCCTAACCAGTGTTTTATACAGCTCCATCATAACCTCCTTGCTCTTATATTCTATGCCTCGGCTAATAAAGGCAAGTGTCCCATATGCCTTCTTTACCACCTTATCTACCTGTTCCGCCGCCTTCAGGGATCTGTGAACTTGCACACCAAGATCCCTCTGATCCTCTGTCTTGCCTAGGGTCCTCCCATTCATTGTGTATTCCCTTGCCTTGTTAGTCCCTCCAAAGTGCATCACCTCGCACTTTTCCGGGTTAAATTCCATTTGCCACTGTTCCGCCCATCTGACCAACCCATCTATATCGTCCTGCAGACTGAGGCTATCCTCCTCGCTATTTACCACCCTACCAATTTTTGTATCATCAGCGAACTTACTGATCATACCTTTTACATTCATATCCAAGTCATTAATGTAGACCACAAACAGCAAGGGACCCAGCACCGATCCCTGTGGTACCCCACTGGCCACAGGCTTCCAGTCATAAAAACAACCTTCGACCATCACCCTCTGCCTTCTGCCACTAAGCCAGTTTTGTATCCAAACTGCCAAGGCACCCTGGATTCCATGGGCTCGTACCTTCTTGACCAGTCTCCTGTGGGGGACTTTATCGAAGGCCTTACTGAAATCCATGTATAACACATCCACTGCGTTACCCTCATCCACACGCCTAGTCACCTCCTCAAAAAATTCAATCAAATTAGTCAGACATGATCGTCCCTTGACAAAGCCATGTTGACTATCCCTGATTAATCCTTGCTTCTCCAGGTGGAGACTAATTTTGTCCTTCAGAATTTTTTCCAATAATTTTCCTACCACTGATGTTAGGCTCACTGGCCTGTAGTTCCCCGGTTTTTCCCTACTCCCCTTCTTGAATAATGGTACTACATTAGTGGTTCTCCAGTCCTCTGGCACATCCCCTGTGGCCAGAGAGGTTCTGAATATATGTGTTAGAGCCCCCGCAATCTCCTCCTTTGCCTCACACAGTAGCCTGGGATACATTTCGTCCGGGCCTGGGGATTTATCCATTTTTAGGCCTGCTAAAACCGCCAATACCTCCTCCCGCTCGATGTTAATATGTTCGAGTATATCACAGTCCCCCTGCCGTATTTCTATGTCTACATCGTCCTTCTCCATAGTGAAAACAGATGCAAAAAATTTTCAGATGGGATCAAATCTGTTTCCTTGGGTTTGTACAGCAATTAATAAGAAATACCATTTCGCCAGAGGGCACCTGATCACATATGAATGTAAGGTTAACACAGCTCACTTCCAGAAATTCTCCAACCAACTAATTGAAGAAAGTTTTTTTTAAAAAAGTCAGCAACAGTAACATACAGTCACTAGATTAGAGCAATCAGAGATATGTTTCACAAAACTTTATTTCCATCCACCTGTGGTTATTTACTCCCCTCAAGAAATAAAATAAGGCAGGAAGAGTATACAACATTGCAAATTATACTGGGCTGTTAGTATGAAAGTGATTGATAGACAAAATGGCCTTTTCTCATTCTATATTTTCTTACACTCTTTTTCCTGTTTTAATATCACTGCTTAGGTGCAGTCCAGGCCAAATTGAAAGGCTTTAGAATTAGGAGTTGAGATCCAAAGAATCATTCGTAAGAAGTACTGTCACCATAGTATGCATTTAACAATGTTTTGTGGCACATATATACACCTGACCCTATTACTGGTGAATTTATTTACAGCGTGATCACTAAATTGATGAAAATCAAACTCGCTCATGATAAAAAATTATTAAAAGTGTCAGTGCCTTTCCTGGTGACTTGGGAAATCGGCTCTTTGTGGAGGATAATTTAATTTGAAAAATGAAGAAAGCACTGTCAAAGTAGTGGTTTCTATTTTTAACTTATGTAATTACAGATTTTCACATTGGGGTCCCTGGAGCTAAGAGGAGGAGTGTGCCAGCTTTTGTCTTTGTGAATTATCCATCAACGAGGCATCAGCTCTAAGAGCTGCCCTCTCCAAATCTCCAAACCCACAAAATTCAAATGGAGCAAACTAACTAATGAGATATAAGCGCAAATAGGACTGAGTCGCCTAAGCTTTGAGGGTTGGATTGCCAGGGCTCCTACGGCCGCAAGGTGGAAAACCCTGCCCTAGAGGGCACATGAAGAGATTGCAAGGGCACGCAAAATCAGATTTCTGTATTTTTCTATACTTGTTGACTTACTAATATGCTGGCCCCGATTTTAACTGCCCTCGCCTAGCAGAAACCTGGCGGGGACAGTTAGAATAACAGAAGTCACTTACTCCCACCAATCCCGTTTCCTTCCCACCGTGTCCCCATCAGGACCCGATCTGCAATTTCAAGCTGAAGCCTGAGTGGGGCGGGAGGGAGCTGGGGGGTGGGGGCCAGTGTTGGCTCCGCCCTCTCCACTGTATGTCTGTTGCTATATACCAATAAGAAGCACTTCAATGATAGTATTGCTTTCCTTTGGGTTGCTTTTGCTTGTTAGGATGGCAGTCTTTGGTAGTGTTTCAGTATTTGCAGAGGGTCCCCACACTGAATAATTTGAAAACTATTGAAATATATTAACTTACACCTGTTGGAGCCAAGCAAAATCTACAAGTTAAAAGGAGCCATGGGGTGAAGGAAGGCAGGAATATGCTTAATTTGTTCCCCCCCCTAAACAGATTTCAGTAAGACTGACTAACATCTTGCTGTAGTTTGGTTGTACATAGTTTCAGTCTTTGTTTAATGTGTTTAATTTGGTTCTTTTTAAAACCTGTCTCAGTCAGACAGATTTAAAAAATGGGGTCCAAATTTGTGACTAGTTGCCTCATCTTGAAAGGAGTGTACGGTGCTTTAAATAAATTATTTTAAAATAAGTACTTGATTTTCCACATTAGTTAATGCCCAGTTAATCCAAGATATACCATCTGTTTCCCCTAGAACAAACTACCTAAAATGAGTAATGAATTTTATTTTCTTACATTCATGGACTGAATATGTATGTGTATTTACCTTAAGTAGTCTTGCTGTGGTACTTGGGTAAGAACACTCCACTCCTTTTTCAGCACACAGTTTATCAAAAAACTAAGCTTCTGTAATAAGAAAAATAAGCCTGCCCGTGTTAATAGCTGGAGTAGAATACAAATGCAGGTTATCAGTGTCAGCGCACTGCTGGATATGTCACCTACTGTGAATAACTGCCTATTACTTTTAAGAATGCCACAAGCGAGATCCACTTTTGATCATTATAGCTGAGAAATATCACATTTACTTCTTTTTTAAAGGAAACTCCCCATCCCACATCTATCTGTAAGAGCACAAGGCAGGATCGCCTGTTGGAGAGATTGAAGTCTAAATGACTATGGGTATTGGAATTCACCTTTAGTCTTTCTCAGGGGTTTGAGCTCCCTCCTGCTAGATATACTGGAATGCCGAACTTCTGATCTAATGGTATTTGGTGATGATCCACATCGTTTCTTCATCCATAGGTACCTTATAACCTTTTTGTTTCACTGTGCCAGACTAATCGGAGCCTACCCCATAACAGTTGCAATACCCACCCACCCACTGATTCCAAGGTTTCCAAAGCTGGTAGTTTGACCTGTAGGATCTGCTTCAGTTCCTGCATCATAAGCATTCTTTTAAATTGAGGTGTGAAGTCAATCTCTACAGGTTCTGGCTCATCTGGATGATATTTTATCTTGTAGCTGCCACTGATGTGCATGACCATACTGTTGAAAATTATTGAAAAGAATAGTAATGTAAGCATTAAAAAAATAATTCAGTGTAAATGGAAAACCCCATGATGTCTTCTGCTGATGACTGGGACAATCTTTTGTTACAGATTACCTCATATAAATGATTTACCTTTGAAATATATATTTTTTAAAACCTACACAAATATTGGGTGTTCTGTTGGATCTATGATAGGTTTATTTTGAGGAGGTATTTCAAAAGGACAAATAACAATGATTTCATGAATATTATGGTGATAACTGTTGGCACTGCTCTAAGTTCTGAAAATAAGGATTTTTTTTCCACATATATCTTCCTCCTCCTCCTCTTCCTCCTGCTCCTCCTCCCCCTGCCCCTGCTCTTCCCCCTGCTATCAGTCAAATGTATTGTGTAGGCGACAGATGAATTGTTTGTCCAGCCAGTGGGATTTCGTTAATTTGCACATGAAAATCAGCCAACAATATGAAAATACCCTGAACTTTTACTGTCTGTCCAGATTCCCCAAAGCATAGTGCATTACTGATAGCATGCATGTGGCTATATGAACCCTACCCCCAATACCTCCTCTTTCATGAACAGAAAAGGAATACACCCCATGAATAGGCATCTGGTCTATGACCTGAAGTAAAAGTAACATCTCTCACTGGGAACTAGAGTAACTATCTACTAGTCTAATATCTAATATAAAACAGTGAAGATAAGTTGCTGCCATAGTAAGAACCCAATTTCAGTAAACTTAGAGGTTTCATGACAGTGGAATTAATGCCTATACTAAAAACTGTGTCCAAAACTTTGTCATAGCCTGTTTGAGAGCACAGAGCCAGGACAGTCAGTGGTGTAATTACAATACTGCCAGTGGTGTAGTCGCACCAGGGCCCATGAGGTTATGTTGGGCCAACCCATTGGCGGCAGAGTGTCGAGATACTTACCTGTACATTGCGTTATATTCTGAAGCTGCTGACTAATAAAGAGGTGGAGCTGCACGAACCCCTCCACCCCGCAACCATGGTGACATTAAACGGCAGGCGCATTGTATGGAAACTATAGCTATGGAAATGGAAGCGTGCGAGAGCAAGAATGGTTCAAGGAGTGGGAGCAGCTGGCGGGCAGGATTGGAGAAGGAGGTCGTGGCTACCAGTGCTGCAGGGTGGATAGCAGTAGTGACCGCTGTCTATCAACTGTGTGAGTTGAGGTGAGGCAAAGGATGGAGGGATGGATGGATGGATGGATGGAGAGGGAAGGAGGGAGGCGTGAGGCCTGAAATCTGCATTGTGCTTTTTTGCCAAAAAGATTTTTGTGTCAAAGTGTATTTGATAATACAAACTTTTAAAAAATCCTAAAGTAACTAACTGCAATTAAACACAGGTATAGGTTATAAACTGATCTATTTTAAAGCCCCTTTGAGTTCGTTTTGCAGCTTGTTACTAAACAAATCAGTTTTCGGTTGTTACAAATGAAACAAAACAGCTGTGCAAAAAATGGTTATAAAATGGTTTTATAATCTTTCAAGTCTTTCTGCTGGACAGGTAATTTCATAAACTGTGATTCTGAGTGAAAACGTAACCGCACTTTTCAAAAGTCAGCTTAAATGTTATTCGCTCTGCGCTGTACTTTTAATAATCCTTTGATTGTAGCCACCTCCATTACTGAAATTAAACAAAAACATTCATTAACTAGTAGTTGAACAATTTACTATCAGACAATCCTAGCTGGAAACCCTAACCACCAAACATTTGCCCTGAAGAAGACCCTTTAAGAAACCCTTCATGCCCCCCAAACCGTTGTTGCTTTATATTTGAAGCTGACCTGCTCTCTAAATCGTAAGACAAATTCACAAAATCTGTGAATGGTGTTTAGTGTGAGACTGATAACCGTTGTACCAACCAAGAGAGCTATTGGGACCTCAGAGGCCTATTTAGTTGAGTGATGAGACAGAAAGGGAAACTGTGAGGGCTTCACAAAGTGGCTTCTACCAAATAAATAAACCCATCCCATGAAAATCTAATCTGTACAACAAAGCATTTTCAAATAATCTTGAGTAAAATCATGTCGCTGTTGGAAATCATCTACCCCAATCAATTATTTTCATTCCTCTTGACAATAAACTAAAAATCGAATTCTCACTCGCACATTTTTTTTAAAAATTGAAAATTAGATAACGGTCCATAAATCACTATTATGTGAAAATGCTCAGGCGATTTAATGCAGTGAAAGGAGGTGGGATATGGACAGAAAAAGCAACAGTGACTTGGTGCCATCGAGCTTTGCCAAATTAGTCTGTCCGCTGCACTCTCGTCAAGATCCCTTTTTGCGCAAAAACAGTTAATCACCTGCCAGGCTCGGGCATGGAAAATACTGCCAAAAGAGCTTTCCTTGCATATGTAATATGTTTGTTCACCCATTCACTAAATAAAGCTGATAAATGTGAAGTAAATAATCATCATCAAGTTAATCAATTTAGTAAAATGTTTTAAGACTTTCAGGCTATGGTAAGAAGATAGTGTTGCCCACCTTTTTAATCAAATGCGCTATTCCTGTGCACACTTTTCAGTGCCAGAGGACAACATTCTCACCAATATAATTATAAATGTGCTTTTAATGGGTTTAATTCACATAACCATCAGTTTTACACTATTTGGTAAACAGACAACAAACTTGAGTGGATGGAAAACTAATTAAAATTAGATTCGGTCATTAAGGCTAAACCATTTTTTCCCTTTTTTTCTATTCACTCTCGGGATGTGGGCATCGCTGGCAAGGCCAGCATTTATTGCCCATCCCTAATTGCCCTTGAGAAGGTGGTGGTGAGCCGCCTTCTTGAACCATTGCATTCAGTGTGGTGAAGGTTCTCCCACAGTGCTGTTAGGTAGGGAGTTCCAGGATTTTGACCCAACGGTGATGAAGGAACGGTGATATATTTTCAAGTCGGGATGGTGTGTGACTTGGAGGGGAACGTGCAGGTGGTGTTGTTCCCCTGTGCCTGCTGCCCTTGTCCTTCTAGGAGGTGGAGGTTTGGGAGGTGCTGTTGAAGAAGCCTTGGCGAGTTACTGCAGTGCATCCTGTAGATAGTACACACTGCAGCCACGGTGCGCCGGTGGTGGAGGGAGTGGATGTTTGAGGCAGTGGTTGGGGTGCCAATCAAGTTGTTTTGTCCTGGATGGTGTCGAGCTTCAAGAGTGTTTTTGCAGCTCACCTATCCAGGCAAGTGTAGAGTATTTCATCACACTCCTGACTTGTATGTGGTGGAGAGCCTTTGGGGAGTCAGGAGGTGAGTCACTCGCCGCAGAATACCCAGCCTCTGACCTGCTGTAGTAGCCACAGCATTTATGTGGCTGGTCCAGTTGAGTTTCTGCCCATTGGCAACCGCCAGGATGTTGATGGTGGGGGATTCAGCGATGGTAATGCCATTGAATGTCAAGGGGAGGTAGTTTGACTCTCTCTAGTTGGAGATGGTCACAGCCTGGCACTTGTGTGGCGTGAATGTTACTTGCCACTTATCAGTGCAAGCCTAGATATTGTCCAGTTCTTGCCGCCTACGGGTATGAACTGCTTCATTATCTGAGGAATAGCGAATGGAGCTGAATACTGTGCAATCATCAGCAAACAGCCCAATGCTGGACCTTATGATGGAGGGAAGGTTATTGATGAAGCAGCTGAAGATAGCTGGGTCTAGGACGCTGCCCTGAGGAACTCCTGCAGCAATGTCCTGGGGTTGTGATGATTGGCCTCCAACAACCACAACCATCTTCCTTTGTACCAGGTATGACTCCAGCCACTGGAAAGTTTTCTCCCTGGTCCCTATTGACTTCAGTTTTACTAGGACTCCTTGATACCATATTTGGTCGGAGGCTGCCTTGATGTCAAGGACATCACTCTCACCTCACCTCTGGCATTCTGCTCTTTTGTCCGTATTTGGACCTAAGGCTGTAATGGGGTCCTGGTGGAACACAAACTGAGCATCAGTGAGCAGGTTATTGATGGGCAAGTGCTGCTTGATAGCACTGTTGACAACTCCTTCCATCGCTTTGCTGATGACTGAGATTAGGCGGATACGGTAGCATAGTGTTTGCGTTACTGGACTAGTAATCCAGAGTCATGAGTTCAAATCCCACCACAACAGCTGGGAAATTTAAATTCAGTTCATTAAATAATTTCTGGAATAAAAAAAAGTGAGTATCGGAAATGGTGGCCATGAAACTAGGGGATTGTCGTAAAAATCCATCTGGTTCAGTAATGTCCTTAAGGGAAGGAAACCTGCCGTCCTTACGTGGTCTGGCCTATATGTGACTCCAGACCCACAGCAACATGGTTAATACATAACTGCCCTCTGAAATGGCCTAGCAAGCCACTTAGTTGTACAATCCTACTACAGAAAGTCATAATAAGAATAAAACGAGACAGACCACCTGGCATCGGACCACTAGGCACCGGACATGACAAAGACATATCGAGCCCAGACGACCCTGCACAGTCCTCCTCACTAACTTCTGGCGAATTGTGCCAAAAAGTCCCGTCTTCACACTGAGGACACCATCCATTGTGTTGTGTGCCACTATCACCGTGCTAAATGGGATAGATTCGGAACAGATCTCGCAGCTCAAAACTGGGCATCCATGAGGCACTGTGGGCCATCAGCAGCAGCAGAATTGAATTCCAGCACAATCTGTAACCTCATGGTCTGGCATATTCCTCACTCTACTAATACCAACAAGCCAGGGGATCAACCCTGGTTCAATGAGGAGTGTAGAAGAGCATGCCAGAAGCAGGTCCAGGCATGCCTAAAAATGAAGTGCCTACCTGGTGAAGCTACAACACAGGACTACATGCATGCTAAACAGCGGAAGCAACATGCTATAGACAGAGCTAAGCAATCCCACAACCAACGGATCAGATCAAAGCTCTGCAGTCCTGTCACATTCAGTCATGAATGGTGGTGGACAATTAAACAACTAACGGAGGCTCCGTGAACATCCCCATCCCCTCAATAGTGGCAGAGCCCACCACACGAGTGCAAAAGACAAGGCTGAAGCGTTTGCAACCATCTTCAGCCAGAAGTGCCGAGTAGATGATTCATCTTGGCCTCCTCCCGATATCCCCACCATCGCAGAAACCAATTTTCAGCAGATTTGATTCACTCCACGTGATATCAAGAAATGGCTGAGTACACTGGATACAGCAAAGGCTATGGGCCCCGACAACATCCTGGCTATAGTGCTGAAGGCTTGTGTTCCAGAACTAGCCGCACCTCTAGCCAAGCTGTTCCAGTACAGCTACAACACTGGCATCTACCCGACAAAGTGGAAAATTGCCCAGGTATGTCCTGTCCACAAAAAGCAGGACAAATCCAATTCAGCCAATTACCACCCCATCATACTAGTTCTCAATCATCAGCAAAGTGATGGAAGGTGTCGTCGACAGTGCTATCAAGCGGCACTTACTCATCAATAACCTGCTCACCGATGCTCAGTTTGGGTTCCGCCAGGACCACTTGGCTCCAGACCTCATTACAGCCTTGGTCCAATCATGGACAAAAAAGCTGAATTCCAGAGGTGAGGTGAGAGTGACTGCCCTTGACATCAAGGCAGCATTTGACCGAGTGTGGCACCAAGGAGCCCTAGTAAAATTGAAGTCAATGGGAATCAGGGGGAAAACTCTTCAGTGGCTGGAGCCATTCCTAACACAAAGGAAGATGGTAGTGGTTGTTGAAGGCCAATCATCTCAGCCCCAGGACATTGCTGCAGGAGTTCCTTACGGCAGTGTCCTAGGCCCAACCATCTTCAGCTGCTTCATCAATCACCTTCCCTCCATCATAAGGTCTGAAGTGGGGATGTTCGCTGATGATTGCACAGTGTTCAGTTCCATTCGCAACCCCTCAGATAAAGAAGCAGTCTGTGCCCGCATACAGCAAGACCTGGGCAACATCCAGGCTTGGGCTGATAAGTGGCAAGTAACATTTGCACTACATAAGTGCCAGGCAATGACCATCTCCAACAAGAGAGAGTTTAGCTATCTCCCCGTGACATTCAAAGGCATTACCATCGCCGAATGCCCAACCCTCAACATCCTGGGGGTCAACACTGACCAGAAACTTAACAGGACAAGCCACATAAATACTGTGGCTACAAGAGCAGGTCAGAGGCTGGGTATTCTGCGGTGAGTGACTCACCTCCTGAATCTCCAAAGCCTTTCCACCATCTACAAGGCACAAGTCAGGAGTGTGATGGAATACTCTCCTCTTGCTTGGATGAGCACAGCTCCAACAACACTCAAGAAGCTCAACATCACCCAAGTCAAAGCAGCCCGCTTGATTGGCACCCCATCCATCTCCTTAAACATTCACTCCCTCCACCACCAGCGCACAGTAGCTGCAGCGTGTACCATCTACAAGATGCACTGCAGCAACTTGCCAAGGCTTCTTCGACAGCACCTCCCAAACCCGCGACCTCTACCACCTAGAAGGACAAGGGTAGCAGCCGCATGGGAACACCACCACCTGCACGTCCCCCTCCAAGTCACACACCATCCTGACTTGGAAATATATCGCCTTTCCTTCTTCGTCGCTGGGTCAAAATCCTGGAACTCCCTACCTAACAGCACCGTGGGAGAACCTTCACCACACGGACTGCAATTGTTCAAGAAGGTGGCTCACCACCACCTTCTCAAAGGCAATTAGGGATGGGCAATAAAT
This sequence comes from Heptranchias perlo, assembly GCF_035084215.1. Classification (NCBI taxonomy): domain Eukaryota; kingdom Metazoa; phylum Chordata; class Chondrichthyes; order Hexanchiformes; family Hexanchidae; genus Heptranchias; species Heptranchias perlo. Next base: position 111,014,433 of record NC_090327.1, read on the forward strand.
GCTGACCTTGCCAGCGACGCCCACATCCCATGAATGAATAAATAAAAAAGGTGGCTGATAGGAAGGTAATTGGCCAAGTTGGATTTGTTCTGTTTTTGTGCATAGGACATACCTGGGCAATTTTCCATATTGTTGGGTAGATGCCTGTGTTGCAGCTGTACTGGAAGAGCTTAGCTCGAGGTCTTCAGCACTACAGCCGGGATGTTGTCAGGACCCGTAGCCTTTGCTGTGTCCAGTGCATGCAGAAATCACTTTAGTAAATTGAATTGGCTGGAGACTGGCATCTGTGATGGTGGGGACCTCAGGAGGAGGCAGAGATGGATCATCTATTTGGTACTTCTGGCTGAAGATGGTTGCGAACGCATCAACTATGTCTTTTGCATTCACATGCTGCACTCTGCCATCGTTGAGGATGAGGATGTTCACAGAGCCTCCTCCTTCAGTTAGTTGCTTAATTGTTCACCACCATGCGTGACTGGATGTGGCGGACTGCAGAGCTTTGACCTGATCCATTGGTTGTGGGATCGCTTAGCTCTGTCTATAGCATGCAGCTTCTGCTATTTAGCGTGCATGTAGTCCTGTGTTGTAGCTTTACCAAGTCCAGGTACACCTGGTGCTGCTCCTGGCATGCTCTTCTACACTCCTCATTGAACCAGGATTGATCATCTGGTTTAACGGTGATGGAGGAGTGAGGGAGATACCGGGTCATGTGGTTACAGATTGTGGTGGAAAACAATTCTGCTGCCGCTGATGGCCCACATTCTCATGGATGCCCAGTTTTGAGCTGCTAGATGTGTTCTTAATCTATCCCATTTAGCACGGTGATAGTGCCACATGACACGATGGAGGGTGTCCTCAGCGTGAAGATGGGACTTGGTCTCCACAAGGGCTGTGCGGTGGGCACTCCTACCAATACTGTCATGGACAGATGTATCTGCGTTAGGTAGATTGGTGAGGATGAGGTCAAGTATGATTCCCTCACCACCTGCCGCAGGTCCAGTCTGGCAGCTATGTCCTTTAGGACTCGGCCAGCTCGGTCAGTAGTGGTGCTACCGAGCCACTCTTGGTGATGGACATTGAAGTTCCCCACCCTGAGTACATTCTGTGCCCTTGCTACCCTCAGTGCTTCCTCCAAGTGGTGCTCAACATGGAGGAGGACTGATTCATCAGCTGTGCGAGAATGGTAAGTAGTAAACAGCAGGAGGTTTCCTTGTCCGTGTCTGAGTCAATGTTTAGGATTCCCAGGACCGACTCCCACCCGACTGTATACCACTGTGCCCCCACCTCTGGTGGGTCTGTCCTGCCAGTGGGATAGGACATGGTGATGGAGGATGGAGGCGTCTGGGATGTTGGCTGATAGGTATTATTCTGTAAGTATGACTATGTTAGTTTGTTGCTTAACTAGTTAGTGGGACAGCTCCACCAACTTTGTCTCCAATCCCCAGATGTTAGTGAAGACGACTTTGCAGGTTCATCTGGGCTGGGTGTGCCTTCATCGTCTCTGAATCCAATGCCCAGCTCACATTTCAGAGGGCAGTTAAGAGTCAACCACATTGGTGTGGGACTGGAGTCACATATAGGCCAGATCATGTAAGGATGGCAGATTTCCTTCCCTAAATGACATTAGTGAACCAGTTGGGTTTTTTCGACAATCCGACAGCTTTACGGTCACTGTTACTGGTACCAGCTTTTTATTCCACATTTATTTATTTGTTTTCTGCTTGTTTGACGCAATAGAAGTATTTTTGGGGGAAAAGAATAAAAGCTGAAATTCCAACAGTTAGTATTTTCTTCATTTTATTGTGACGGTAAAGATCATTAGATGTCCTTTTTGCCATGGTTGCATGTCCTGGTTACATGGAAGTTATTGAACAACTGTACAGCATTACTTGTCTCAACACTTTGGCCTAGAAATTGGGTCGTACTAACAGCTCGGTGCGAAATGGGCACAGGGAACTATCCCCATGTCAGAATGGGTAGGTCCAGGATACACCCGATACTGGGCCTCGGGCCTCAGTTAAATGAGTCCGGAGAGCTGCGGACAGTCGTTGCCAGCGGCACGTGGGTAAGTCCTGGGAGGGGGGAGACAGGCGATCGGGAGGGGGCCAAGTGGGAGCCGACAACAGTCTTCGGCACTGCAGTGGAGCCAGAAGGAGCACTCCTGTTCCTTCCAGCTCCATGTTCAGGTAAGTATTTGTTAACAAACTTACCTTTTTGGTGGCAGCCTCTAGCGATCCTTTAAGAACTGCTGGTTAGGCTGCATGTAGACCACGATTTCCTGAACGCAGCCGGCCTGGTGTCGGCTGCATTCAGTGCAGCCTAATTTTGCAAAAGAGCCTTAAACAGGTGCTAGGCCCCTTATTTGTATATTTGCATATACAAAGGACCAAACACCTGTTTCAGGCATGGGCCCAGATCACCTTTTTTTCTGCCTTTACCATATTGGATGCTTTGGCGCCCATTTTACTCCTGTAAAACGGATGCGGCTTCAACCATTTTCTAGGCCCATATTTCTATCTCTGGGTTCTTAATGTTCAGATTTTTGCAAGGTTGATACTATTTTAAAGTGACACAAGCATCACGAAAGTATCTGTACAAAAATATAACTTTATGATATATGACCAAAGCAATGAGAAATAGCTGCACCGGTATAGCCATGATGTGATTGAGAACTTTTCAAAATGTTACAGACCAATTATTTGACATTTGAACTGTGCCTGGTGGAGCTATTTTGGAAACAGTCAGTTTTCATGTTGAAAAGTAATGGCTGCAAAAGACAATGGCCCAGAATTTGCTCCAAAAAGAACGGCAAGCCGACTAGCACTCGCCATAATTTAAGGACAAATGGAAGAGCAACTTCTGGCGAATGCCCATGCGCAGTCAAACGTGCAAATCCGAAAGTTGCTCTACGAGATTGCCTGCTCGTTTGAAAGCTGCACGAGAAGGACAGCTCATTGGTGAAATGAATGGACCAGCGCGAAGCTGCTTTCTTGCCCAGCCGGAAACAAGCTAATCTTCACGGAAAAAGGTAAATTGAGTTTTTTAGGTCTAAACTAACTTTTAACAGCGTGGTAAGTCTTAATAACTGCCAAACAACCCCTCTGGTACTGAAAATTAACTTTTAAAAATGTGGAGTCTCATTCCTTCTGATTTTAATTGTTATTGGAGATTTTTTAAAAATGTTTTACTATTTATTTCTGTCTCTTTTATCTCTGTCTTTTAATGCAATATTTCTTACCCTCTCTTTATTTCACTTTCTCTAACTGATTTTACATTGAATTTACTGTTGTAGCTTTCACTTCCTGGTTCCGACTGCATGGCTTGTCAAGGATGCTTCAATCTGATTGTTTGAAGGGACAATGTGATCCTTTCCCCACTCACACAGCTCACAGATACATGGGAGAGGACACTGCACTTCTTGCAGCTCACCATGAGAAGAAGTTCCTGCATTAAAGCCCGTGAAACATTTGTGGGCAAGTTTAAATCTAATGAGTGGCGGGCGCCGTACGTTTGCTGCTCAGAGCAAATTCCGGGCCATTGTGTAATACAATAGTTGCATCTCTAATGGGGCAGGTGCCCCTAGTGCAGTACCATAATTCTGAATTGTACATCTGTTGTCATGTCAACTACTTCCTTTGTACATTTATTTGTCCATGGTAAGCATTTCTGAGCAAAGGATGTCAGTTCTCTTCAGCTGCAAAATGACTTTCACGTTACCAATCGCTGGACTGAACATTTATCTGGCTTTATCTTTGAATAGATTATTTCCAATAGCAATGTGAAACATGCAATTGAAAGTAGAATGTTGCCATACAGTGACACTTCAGATAAGTTGAATTTAAAGAGTCTTTTATCTTTAAGGAAAATGTAAACATTGGAATAGACAGCGTTCACTCTTTAGGAACTTTTGTATTGCACCAGACCTGAGCTAGTGCGGCTGGGTTCCCCGAGTCCGGATCTTGCATAACTAGCTGCAAACCAAATGTAAAGCTGCCAGGATTCAACAAGACTGGCTACGAGGAAGACCCATTGCTGTCATCTGAGCAAGATCTGAAATTGGGGAACAAAGCAGCACTAGCACAGTGTAAGAGCATTCATTGATTTATACCCATTACTCACTGATGAGCCCATACCTCCTCAACAGGGGTCTATGTCCTCTTCTTCATCCCCTCCCCCAACAGGATTTCAGAATTAGGAAGGGGCCTCTAACCTATTCTTGCACCAGGGCCGTTAAGGGCCTTGTTATGCCACTGAAAACAGTTCTAGAATCATAGAATCTTACAGCACAGACGGAGACCATTTGGCCCAACTCTTTGAAAGAGCTATCGAATTAGTCCCATGCCCCTGCTCTTTCCCCAAACTCCTGCAAAATTTTCCTTTTCAAGTATACAATTCCCTTACAAGAAAGTGGAGGAATTTGGCGGGTGATGGTAAATTAAAGTCCCAGCTTCACGGCAAGATGTCATCGAGAGGCAGTCAAAAAAGAAGTGTAAACCCGTTAGACTTATCATTGCATCTGTTGCTTCATTGTTCTTCTTTAGAATTGAAATTGTAAGCGTAGAAACATCAGTTAACCCCGATATTTACCGGGAAGGGGGGAGGAAACAGGGACAACTGTCAACGACCGGGAAACCCGGAAATACGGGGAAGGCGGAGGTCCTGCCGAATTTAACGGCAGGACCTTATTTGAACTTTTTTTCTCCGTTTCCCGCCAGCAGCCGGCCAGATTGAGCGGCTGTCTGCTTGTCGGGCGAGAAGGCCTGCCATAGAAGGCCGCAGCTGGGGACCGGAGGGAGGGAGGGAGAGAGGAAGAAATAGCAGATTGGGGGTCGCCCGATCGCAGGGAGAGAGATCGCAGGGGGGTCTCTAGATTGTAGGGAGGGTCGGCCGATCACGAGGGGGGAGAGATTGTGGGGAGGGAGGCAGATCGCAGCAGGTTAGCTTGGAGGGGCTGATGGGGGGAAAGCACTCCTGCTCCTCCTGGCCCACAAGCAGTGCTGGAAAAGCACTTCCCTGCTGGATCCGGCAGTTCTCGCCTCCCTTCAGTTGCCGGCTTTCCTGAGCCTTGGGAACCCAGCCCATAGCCTTTAAATCCAAATGTCAGCTAAAATCTGAGGCACGCAGCCTCATTAACATATTGTAATTACCGACCCGCCTCTCGAGAGTAGGTTACTCACCCGCCCCCCCCACCCCCACCCTGCCCCAGTTAAACTAGAAGTAGGCAGGTTCGTGGGGTCAGGTTTCCCATTTTTACGAATTTAACCTCCCCCCCCGACCGCCCCTCTCCTGCCCATCCTGTGGGGTTCAAACTTCCCCCAATGTCTAAGAAATTAAACTAGCAGGTAGTGAAAATATAACAAAAAAGATTTGATTTTACAAGATTTTGCCAGGGATGCAATATTGGAGGGAGAAAGGAGGCAGCTCAGGAGACAAACAATACCCACATTCATATATCTGAGTTATTGAAGTAATGGCCCATGCTGAATTTTACAACTTCGAGCAAAGCTCTGTCTTCAGTGTGCACACCACCCACATAAAATGGGCACATTACAACTCGATGGGCCTTTGGAGTAATTTGGAGTAATTCTCAAAGCAATATAGCTGATGTATCAGTTAGTGTTGAAGTGTCGGGTTTTTTTGGCAATGAGCATTTATCTACTTCTGCAATGAACATCTAGCATACATCAAGTATTGGCAGATACTTCAGAAATATATTTTACAGCTAACCAAGTTGGCAGATTGGGAATCCCTTTGGCTGTTCCCATATGTTGCATGAAACCAATTCATGAGGAGACAAATCTTTAGGTTCATGACACCTCAGTCGAATGTTTGTCCCATTATCCTGCAAAACAATGTCCATTATCCAGAGAACAATTTGTAATGCTTTCATTCTGCAGCAACCTATGGTGCCTGCATTTTTAATAGGCCCCAGAAAATGAACACCCTTGGGAAAACCAAAACTATCCTTTGCAACCATGACTCATGATACCAATTAAAAACCTCCACAGAAGAACACAGATAAACTGGAGACCACCCAAATTTCTTTGGGGCAAGTCATAGGGACACTGAAGCAATAATTCTATTGTTTGGACCATTTAGCGTCCAGCCAAAGTCTACAAAGTCATCACTGTTTGTTGTATAAACTCCCCGACAAGTCACTTACAATTGCACTTTCAAGCTGCCAAATGCCTAGCCTTTGGTCTTCCATTCTCCACAATACTTCTGCAGCAGTCGATCTGCTCAACCGTTCCCTCCCCCTTTGATGCCCTAGTCCTCAGTGTTCTCTCCCACTCTGGTCATTCCTCCTGGTATGGACCCCAATAATTGCTCCATTAAGTCCAAAATGCACAGACTTGATCTGAATCATCCAAAGACATGATGCCATGTTCCACATGTACACTGATAACTGGCATTCAACCGGTTTAGCTATTCATCAAGCAATACTGAGCCTTGCTGTCCTCTGCCAAAACCATTCACTACTCCAGGATTATCCTGGAAAGCAAAGATAACCCCCAGACTCTCTTCTCCACCAACAACCATTTTGTTAAACGGCACTTTCCTACCCCCTCCGCCCTCATCTCCAACAACAAGTGCGAGCAGCTCATGGACTTCTCCTTGTCCACTAAGCCAATCCTCCCCCAAGGTAACCCCTGCTCTTTCCTGAACCTACATCTTTCTATCTCTCCTATCACCCCCTCATGCTCTCTCCGAGCTCATCTTGTCCATGAGACCCACCTCCTAGTGCCTTGACCCCATTCTCACCAAACTTTTGACCACCCAACTTCCCATCTGGCGCCCAGGTTGGCTGACGTTGTACGTGTCCCCTGCCTTTCAAACCAGTTGTCATCACGCCCCACCTCAAAAAACCTTCCCTCAACCTCTCTGTCTGTGCAAACTACCGCCTCATCTCCAACCTTCCATTCCTCACCAAAGTCCTTGAATGTGTTGTTGCCTCATTTTCTGTTGCCTCCCAAATCCGTGCTCATCCTTCCCACAACGCCGTGTTTGAACCTTTCCAAAGAGGTTTCTGTTCATGCCACAGCACTGAAACGGCCCGAATCAAAGTCACAAATAACATCCTTTGTGACTGTAACCGTAGTCCTTCTCGACCTCTGCAGCCTTTGACACGGTCGACCGCACCATCCCTCTCCAACGGCTCTCCTCATTGTCCTCCGCAGTAGGAATACCCTCACTTGGGTCCACTGCTACCTATTCAATCATAGCCAGAGAATCTCCTGCAATAGCATCCCTTACCGCCCCTGCAGCATTTGGAGTCTCCCAATGTTGGACACCTCCTCTTCCTCATCTACATGATCATCTGAAGACATGATGTCATGTTCCACATGTACACTGATAACACCCAGCGCTACCTCTCCATCAGCTCTCTCCACCACTCCACTGCCTCTGTGTTGTCAGACTGCTTATCCGACATCCAGTCCTAGATGAGCTGCAATTTCCTCCAGTTAAACATTGGGAAGACCAAAGCCATTGTCTTTGGCCCCTGCCACAAACTCTGTGTCTTCGTCATCAATTTCATCCCCCATCCTGGCCACAGTCTCAGGTTGAACGAGACAGTTCGCAACCTATTGGCGTCCTATTTGATCCTGTAAGATTCTCAAAATGCTCAGATCCCCCAAAACTCGGAGAAAAACCCTAAAGAAAAGGACTTTGGACGTTTTTGCTAACCATTTCAGAGTGATGAAATATTGGGCCTAACAGAGGGTGATTCAAGGTCAAAAAACAAGATTTGGTATTTTAAAAGGGCATGTTTGGGCTTGTAAAGGAAAAAGAAACTGCAACAGGAGTTGGGATCAACCTCTGTAATAGACAGTTTGAGTATTGGAGTTAATCAAACTGTCTGGGGAACTGTGTGACCTCACTCAGCCCCTACCAGACATTTTCGTTCAGACAATAGACCCACGGAAGAGCAGTCCCCACCCAAATTACAGGACCCATCTAAAACATGCATAAAACAAATCCAATCAGCCCACTCCATAGAAATCTCAGGCCCAGTCAGGAAACTCGAAACCTGAGCACAATGACTACAATCAAGAAAGAGCTCAACAGCTCATGAAACCATCTCAAAACCACTTCACATATTCATAAACAAGTTACTCTTAACGAGCCAGCCAAAATCTTACAATAAACCGGGTCAGATTTGGCGCGCAGATAAGGAGGCTTCAATTAGTATAATTGAAGGCCCATTTTCTCAAGAAGTTCAGTTCAGCCAGGAGTTCGACAGCTCGGGAGACAACAGTTCAACAAGGCGAGGGGGCAACAGAAAGAAATTCAGCAGAGTAGGTCAGCAGCTCTAGAAGCAGGCCGACACACAAGAAGAAACCAGAGTAACAGCCCCAGTGACCATCAGACACCTCGCGGCAACAAGTGCCTTACAAAACAACCAACTGAATATTACCACCAACCAATATTGAGCCACCACGACCAAAAAAAACCAACTTGGGAGAAAACCGAAGATCCGCAAAGTTTCCACTCTACAATCTATTCCTGACTTACCCGAGTGAGTTTTCTACTCAAAAGACTCTAAATCCTATCACTTTACAAAGAAAAGTGGGTACTCACCCGATAGATCCAAGACGCATCCTACCGCATCAGTGGACTCGCGAAGACTGACCAGCTACGCAGTTGAAGTCCTCTACCACGCCCAGGGTACAGCAGACACCAACCAACACATACAGCGAACCCTGAAATTGCGAACCAGCTCAACTGTCAAGGATTCGCTTGGTGAGCATTATCTCTGGTCCTTTAGAGCCCAACTTAGCTAGTAAAGTGGGATTGGGAGTGGTGAGGTATCTTTCTACTGTAATTTCCCTCGTGTGTATCGAAGTGTTCCCCATTTTATTAGAGTGTTAAGATTGTTGTGTTGTATTTCCTCTCTTGAATAAAGATCAAAGTTTCTTGCACCAAAACCAGTTGTCTGCTGCACTTTTGTCACAACCCCCTAATAAGTCCAAGGTCTAGAACCAAGGGAGTGGGAGCGATTCGAACCGCTCAGAAGTCAGAGGTGAAGCTGACACACACCACCACCCCCTACAATACAGAGCTGAGCTTTTTTTAAAAATTCGTTCATGGGATGTGGGCGTCGCTGGCAAGGCCAGCATTTAAATTCTGATATATTCTTATATTCTGATTCCATATCCTCTCCATCATAAAGACTGCCTACTTCCACCTCCAAAACATCACCCATCCCCACCCCTGCCTCAGTCCATCTGCTACTGAAACCCTCAGCCATGCTTTCGTTACCTCCGGACTCGACTATTCCAAGGTTCTCCTGGCCAGCCTCCCATTCTCCAGCCTCCCTAAACTTCATCTCATCCAAAAATCTGCTGCCCATCTCTTATCAGACAGCAAATTACGTTCATTCATCATCCTTGTGCTCACTGGCATACATTGGCTCCCGGTCTCCCAGCACCTCAAATTTAGCATTCTCATCCTCATGTTTAATCCACTTCATGGCTTTGGCCCTCCCTATCTCTGTAGCCTTCTCCAGCCCTACAATCCTCCAAGAACTCCAACACTGGCCGCTTGTGCACCTCCCACTCCCTTTGCCTCACTATTGTTGGCCGTTCTTCAGCCATCTAGGCCCTCAGCTCTGAAATTCCTACCCTACACCTTTCCATCTCTCCACCTCTCCTCCTTTAAGATATAGGAACAGGAGTTGGCCATTCAGCCATTTGAGCCTGTTCCACCTTTCAGTTAGATCATGGCTGATCTGTACCTCAACTCCATTAACCTGCCTTTACTCCATGCCCCTTGATACCCTTACCTAATAAAAATCTATTGATAATCAGTCTTGAGAATTTTAATTGACCCAGCATCCACAGCCTTTTGGGGGAGCGAGTCGTAGATTTCCACTACCCTTTGCATGAAGATGTGTTTCCTGATTTCACTCCTGAATGGCCTAGCTATAATTTTAAGACTATGCTGCCTTGTTCTGGATTCCCCCATTAGAGGCCAATATATATTTCCTGAGGTTCAGTGCCCAAAACAGAATGCAATACTGCAGATGGGATCTAACCAAGGCTCTGTATAACTGAAACATCACTTGCTCACTTTTGAATTCCAAACCCCTTTTTGATTAGCCTTTTTGATTACTTTTTGTACCTGTGCACTAGCTTTTAGTGATTTGTGTACAAGGACACCTAAATCTCTTTGCTCCTCCATAGCTCCTAGTCTCTTGTTATTTAGAAAATATTCTGATTTCTCTTTCTTAAATCCAAAGTGGATGACCTCACACTTCCCCACATTGAACTCCATCTGCCACAGTTTTGCCCTTAAACTTAGTCTGTCTATGTCTCTTTGTAACTTCCTGCTCCCATCTGCAACAACTTACTGTGCCTTCTAACTTAATGTCATCTGAAAACTTGGATATACTACTCTCTATTCCTTCATCCAAGTCATTAATATATATGGTGAAAAGCTTTCTTTGGCTCGACATCATAATCCAATAACTGGATCTGGAGGGTTTTTTTTCACATAATGATTCACTGTGCCAGCAGAAGAAGGGAAAAAGTTGAAAAAAAATCATTTCAAAATCTTGATTTACTGAAGTAGCTCTGGGTATCCATATCTATTGTAAGAAGAAGCATGGGATGCTGTTCAATGCAAAATTACACTGCCTCTGGTGATAACTAATTATATACTACCCTGGACAGCATGCCTTTGCCATGCTTAATGGTGTTACTGTGTGACAGATCTTGTATGGAGCAATACTAGAAGAGTGTTGCTAAGTTTTTCTACAGCTCTCAATAAAACAATAGCACAACTAAATAAGAGTTTCAAAAGCCTTGTAGCTATAACACTGAAGCATCAGAATGCCAATGCCAAATAAGAGACTGATTTTGAATTCCAATCTTGACTGAAGGCTGCAGTCAAGCATTCTTGAGAAAGGCAGTTCCATCAACTGTAATTGGATCATCTGTAAGAGAGGGAGAGATTCCCCTCCTGGACTACTAAATCACATCCCTTAGTGCATCAACCAAAGCATTAATAGTGTGTTCAGAGATGTTCCTAGCTGAACCATGCCTGCAAACAGACTGAAGAGAATAACATTGATATGGAGGCATAATTTGATTCAGGAGTAACAAATATGGATTTCACTTTGCTTCATTTTCTCTAACAAGGGTCTACCAAACAAGTCTCAAACAATACAATGTGATTGGGCCTGGGGTGTTGTGTTGTCATTTTGAAGCAGTGCTCTCTCATCCATCTGCACAGGGAGACTAAAAGGTCACCCTATAAATCAATCCCACTCCTCATCCATGATTGGGTGCAATCATTCCGCCTCCTTGGCCTTGTACATTCTGTATTTTCCACAAAGTCTACTGTCAGACATCAGAAGCAATCAGCCCACTAATACCATCAAAGAGGAGGGATACTTTTGCAGTTAGACAACTGGTGATTAGACCTCTTATTTGTCTGCCAGGCAAAATGGATAAATATTAGTCTGTTCTCTTCCCTCTTTTGTTTGGTCAGGGCCTCAACTACCTTGCCATTTCAGGTCTGACAAAGGGTATTTACCTAAAATGTTAACCTGTTCTCATTTCAGATGCTGATGTACTGGTGGTGTATTTCCAGCATTTTTATTTCTTATTACTAATCTGCCGAGAATGGATGACCAACATTATTTGCCAACCTTATCCCAAAATTGCCCAAATCTTACTTTGGTTCAGATCATCCTCTTATTAAAGAGCACACCAATAGAAAATTAAGCCAACTGCTTTATTACCTTTCTCTGTTTAATAATCTCTGCATATAATAAGACTTCCATTCAGCACATCCACCACCCCTCAATGTGTCACACTTGAACATGCCACACATTGAGAGTTTACATAGCACTTGTGCCTAATTGACACTGATAATCATATTTATAAAACAACAAGAAATCACAACTGAATGGTTGGGGGACCAATTGACAAGTAGCAACTGCAAAAAAATATATTTTTTTGAAAGAAAGCAGTCATTTCCTGCTGGTTTCTTCTAACTTGTTCTCTCCCTTTTATAAGATTTACAAAAGCATCAAAAGGCAAATGAACTATTTGTTCCCTTCTGCTCATTCTCTGGCAGAAGGGTGGGATTGCTGCTCCATAGTTGTTTTTTGCAGACAAACTTATTTCAGCAACAGCAATTAATCTCTAATTGACCTCATTTTGTGCCTATTTCCCCATAGGGAGTAATTAAACAGATGGATTAGATTTTGCTCTGGGCCAGTTAGACTCTGTAGCCTTAAAGGGACAGGCCATGTTATATACAGCCCCCTCTTAACAATAGGCAATGTTCCTCAATGTAGTCTCTGCACACCTATTAGAAAAGGGCTATTAAGATGTAAATATACCTCTAATTATTATATAATAAAGCGTATTACTTTATATGGTCTAACTTTGTTGATGTTATGAAAATGACTTACCATAAGTTTTATGTGTTGTTATTAAAATATGGAAGCAGATCTTCTGAGGTGTTGCTCATGGTGTGTTGGAGGTTTCACTATTGCAAAAAACTGCTGCCATGTCGGCATGGGAAAGGCCTGTTCAACACCAAGGAAAGTATTTGGAAAGAAGTTTGTGATAGATCTCCTTAGAGACAGATAAGCAAGTTTTTTTTTGATGAGTCCCTAGAAAATAAATAAATGAGGAGAATTTCCACAGGGGTTTCTCTGATCTCCTACCATAACTTCACCGGAAGATCGGTGAAATCCCTGGAGAAATGGCGAAAGCAGCTGTTTTGAGCTTTTTATGAAATTCTTCTGGGGTTCAGCTCCTCTTCCACTAAGCTATGACAGTGGGTTAGGAGATCCCCCCCCCCCCATGCAAATTCCAGGCAATAATGTTCTCCTTACCAACTAAAGGCAGATACATAAATAAATTTGGTCCCGTCATACTCCATAGTCATATAATTCATTCTTTACATGCAACATTGGAGAAGCATCTCTTTAGTTTTACTGTCCACCTATCTAGGGTGTGTGTTTTTATTTCAGGGGCCAAGAAATATTTAAAACTAAAGAAAAAAATTAATTTGCATCTTTACTTCTATACCAAATATTTTTGCAAAGCTACATAGTGTTCCTGAAATGTTGCTGTTAAATAAACATGTTCTTATTAAATAAACATGTTCAAATTCAGGACTTTTATTCAGAACCTCCCACCAAACTTTAATGATCGTAAGTCCTTCAAGAATCTATTGCTATATTGACTGTCGTTTTTTTGTTCTTTCTCAAAGCACATAAATGAAAGAAATACAGCTGACCAAAAGATATATATTTCAAAGTTCAAAGTTTCATTTGTAATATATGTAACATTATCCAATGACTCATGCTGGGAGTGTATATGCGCTGGTGGTGGTGGTGGTGGGGGGGGAATGAGAGTGTAAGACGGAAAAAACAGGATTGGGTTTTATCATGATGGCCCTCATGGTAAAATAACTCACTGTCAAGACTCATACTTGAAGAATTAGTTTCTGTACCAAGCCTAAATTACCATTCTTCATGGCCAGAGTCTAATGATTGAATAATATGGACTGATTATTCAACTATGAGGGGCATCACAGCCATTTTTGAATTGGCATGGAGAGAAACTGAAAGAGATTTGAGAATGGTCGTAAACTTAACACATATCGGGGTATCAATTCACCTTGGACGATAGTGCAAAATGGGGGATAATGAATCAGATTCGCTATCGCCCATTTTGCACTAGTGCCCATTTTGCACTATTGCCCAAGAGAAATTGATTCCCCCATCATGTCCAGTTATTATGGAGCAATCAAAAAAAGCAAACAGAACACTGAGCTATACTGCCAAATTAGCAAAGTATAATTCTGCAGCCGTCATACTAAAGCTGTTGATACTTTGATGAGGTTACATCTTAAGTACTGCATTGAGTTCCAGCCACTGAGGCACATGGGAAATATCAAAGCTCTGGAAGAACTAAAGAGAGGGGCCACAAGGCTGATATCTCATGCCAGAAGTCTGAGTTATAAGGAAAGATTAGAAAAACTTGGGGGTAATTTTTTCCTGCTATCGCCCTGATTTGGGGCGTCTCTGAGTCAGCAGGTCGTGGGTCCAAGTCCCACTCCAGAGATTTGAGCACATAATCCAGGCTGACTCTCCAGTGCAGTATTGAGGGAGTGCTGTACTGTCGGAGGTGCCGCCTTTTGGATGAGAGGTTAAACTGAGGCCCCAATTGCCCTCTCAGTTGGACATAAAAGGCACTATTTCGAAGAAGAGCAGGGGAGTTCTCCCCGGTGCCCTGGCCAAAATTTATCCCTCAACCAACATCACTAAAACAGATTATCTGGTTATTACCACCTTGCTGATGTTGGACCTTGCTGTGGACAAATTGGCTGCCACGTTTCCTATATTACAACAGTGACTACACTTCAAAAGTTTTTCATTGGCTGTAAAGCACTTTAGGATGTCCTGAGGTCTTGAAAGGTGTTATATAGGTGCAAGTTTTTCTTTCTTTCTTACAGGTGAGAGGCTATTTAAAAGGCCCACCCTCTTTAAAGCTAATGCATTAGGTCTTTTAAAGGCCCTAATTGTAGGTTTTTTTTGTATTTCCCTCCCCTGCTAGCACCTAGGCTTTCGTGAGCTATTGTGCTAGGTGCAGTTATTGATTTATTTATTTAGCTGCCCCAAGCTCCCTTTATTGACACCATAGGGTTTGCCATCAGGAATCCTTTGATCTGATGTGTTCAGAGGAAAATGGGATCAGCACAGGGAAAAGCTCTCCTCACAAGCACCACAGGCCACTCAAGCTTGACTTCAGCAGCCATCAAAGAGGAAGCCAAGTGTTGGGCTGCATCATTACTTGTCTGTGAACTCATGGCTGAACCTACAGGTCACTTTCCCTTCATCCTGGCCTGCCCCTTCAGACTTGACAAAGGTTGATGAGGGGTTGAGATGCCTTTTAATGTTCTCCAGAAGCTTTCCAAATTTTTGTCCCCCTTCTTGTCACACCCACCTTTAATTTACACACAATTTATGTCTCCTACCAGTGGTGTCATCCCTAGACCCACCACAACTTGCACCTGGAGTAGTGAAAAATTATGCAGATCAGGTTATATCCAAAAACTGAGCATTATTATCATTTGGGATTCAGATGGGTCTTAAAGCAGTGCAAATTACTTTAGAACTGGTTTACACCTGAATGTAAAAATCGCCCCCTCTTCAGCCTTGAGAGGGGTCCTTGTAAATGTGTATAAGACACTAAGCAAAATAGAACAGGCTAATTTGGAGCTTCATTTTAAGTTAAATTATGACTGCTGTACAACATAGCAAAGGATATTTTACAACTACTGTAAGATTACTTTTCTCTCTTGTTCAGAATACAAAAGGCTAAGAATCAAATGTGACACTGTAATTATTTTCTAACTTTAAAGAATTTAATTTGACATACAACGTGACAGGTTGTACCAGAAAGAAAGTAGTAACTTTTCATACAACCTTTTCCCTAGTGAGTACACTCAAAACAAAGAATTGATCAGATTCTTGTTCTGATGACATCCGTGGTTCTCCTGAAAACCCTTGTAGAATGAACTGTTTTATATGGTTTCCTTTCCAAAATATGCTGTTTAATTATCAAACGTCAAAGAATCTCTTATCAGTTTGCAGGCCTTGCTTCTTTATCTCTTCAACTGTCCGCATTGTTTCTTCTTATCGCTCACTTCAGGTATAATCGTACGAAGGTTCCATTTCATCCGGCCAACACATAGGTTTCTCTCTCTCAGCATCCTGGACAATATGCATCCTGATTACGGTCATGCTGACAGCTGTTTCTTCACCAAGAAAGCGAGGGTTTCATTTAAATCCATCATTTTAGTCTTCTTTAAAACAAGTATCAAAAGTCCAAAATCCTTCATTAATAAAAGGCAAATTCAGAACTGATATCGGAAAGCACTATGTCACTGAGAGAGTGATTAATAACTGGAATATCTTTTGGGTAGAGTAGTGGAGGCAAAATCTCTGAACTCATTCAAGAGGCAGGTAGATGTTGTGATGGAGGATGGTAAGGGAGGTTTAAATGGAAGGATGGATGAAATGGCCCTCCTCTCTACTTTATGATATCCACACAACAACACTTTCCATAAGGGGTTACTGGATTGAGCTCAAGAACAGGAATCCTGGCTGAGATTTCCTCTCTCTAGCCCAACTGAGACCAACTATAGCACCTCCACTGCCAACTAACTCAGCATAGACACAGACATGGAGCATGGGACCTTCCTGGCCTGTTTTGCTCAATACTACACCAGGTACTTCAGTTACCAACTGATTGATTACAAGAGCTTGAGGTTTCATTAAAAATCTTATGCAGAGATTTCCTCTGGTTACTAGATATTAGCGACATTTCTAAACATAGTAGGAAGATTTTCTATATTCTAAAAAAAGATGTTTATGACTTCCCTAGAAATAGTAACCTGAGGAAATCTCACTTCTCATATGCCTTCATTCCGTTAATCCCCCTCAATAATACTTAAAGTAGAAACAACAATGCTTTACATAAGCTAACTATATTAAGGAACTTCCATCCTGCTTCAGGTGCAATTTATGTCTGAAAAGTCCATTTGAACTGTAGTGCGATGGCATTACATCAGCCAACTGTGTTAACACTTTGACTGTACTCCTCAGAGTGTTCTGTTCAGTTGACCTTATGGTAGGTTTAACACACAGTTGGTTACTGGGGAGTAATTTATTGTGGCTAGATGTTGCTAGTTCACAAGGTCATGAAATGAGTACAGATGATGTAGACTGTTTGGACTGTCTTAGCTCATCCATCCAAAAAAGAAAAACACACAAGCCTACATGTAACTGTTGGCAATGTCAGCAGATGAAAACTTCACTCATTAGTATGACATTCCTCTGTCCACTTTTTGATGAAGGTGTTAACCTGCTTAAAATAAATGGGTAAATACTTGCCTTACAAGTGATTCTCCATCCTTTCTGCCCATAAATTGGCTGCCTACTCATTTTTTTTCCAGACAATTTTCTCTGATTCCCCCGTGAGAGCATTGACTCCTGGTTCTGTAAGGTTCCACAAGTGCCAGTTTCCCTCATGTATTCATTATTCATGTGTAAGCTTTTACGGTGAATATCAGCTAATTAAGTGATTCCAGCATGTAGGGTGTTTTGGGGTTGTTCTCACCCTATTGATCGGTGCAGATATCTGGTCCCCGGTCTAGCCAAGGAACACTTATACATCACGGGGGTTCAGGAAAACGGGACTTATGCTAACGCACCCGGTGATGGATCATGCAGTTGAATAGCACAGAGAACACACAAACTCAGTGTTTGAATTGAATTGGAATGTTGGTTTTATTATACCGTCAACACGAAGAAAATAACGATAAAAACGGTCCTACACAGTACATTGAGTTACACACACCCACTACAATACTTTATCCCGCTAAACTAAGAGGTTGGTGGGGACCCTGGAGACACCTATCACACACACACACACGTATGGTCAAGGCTTACCAATCCTTTGCACTTGCAGGTCTGGCTGACCGGTTCTCTCACGTAGGGTTCGTTGGTTTTGCTGGAAGCTGCTCTCCTCTCTGGAGAGTTCGGGTGAAAAAAACGAGAAGAGCAAAACAAGAGACAGGCAGAACAAGAGGAGCAGAACACAAGAGAGAGAGGGGTTTCGAGTTTCCACTTATGTACCCCTCTCTTACAATGGTCTTTGTCACTTAAATGAGGCACTTCATGTCCGTTTAAACAGTTCTTACAAAGTCCTTAAGAATCTTTGATGGCTTTTGATGGTCTCTCATCATGTTGCAATTGCTTTTCTCGATGGGCCATTGTTCATTCTGGTTTGTAGCACTTGCCACAAGGCTTCCTTTTGTATCCAACGCCCTAGGTATTGATCGGTTTTGCTTTAAAACAAAGACGTGGCCCCACCATGTCTGGAGCAGTTGCCTCTTTCAGTGGCCTACTGCCTTTTTGATCGTTGACCACCTGCTGTAGGTTTTGCATTAAAACAGAGATATGTCTGAAGCAGTAATTCTCCCACATTCCACTGTGTGGGGTTGTTGATTCGGCTGGTGAACTCTCACCTATCCTTCCATCTTAGGATTTTAGTCAATGGCCAAAGTTTTCCATACTCAGGGAAAAGGTGGAATTCCCAGAATTCTTACAAGCAGGAGTCGCTGAAGGCTGTGGAGGAGTAGAAACCATGACTCATTTTCCCCTCCCTAATCCAACAGTGAGGGAGGGAGTGATAATTTGCTGGAAGAACTAAATGTGCGTGAGAGTTAGCACTGGAATGGATATTTATTTCAATAATGTCACTATAGAGTAAATACAATGTTGCCAGCAAGGAAGCCATGATCCAAGAGACCATGGGTTGGAAATAGATCTACAACATTGTTGCTAGGAACTCTGACTCACGGTCCTGAATTTACCTTTAATTTCCACACGAAATATATGGTCACCATATGGGTGGCAATTCCCTCTTCATTTCAATCATAGGTGTTTCCTCCCCTTTTTTTCCTTCCCTTCCTGGCAGCGATGGTGTCAAGGAATAGTTTCACACAATACTAGCAGATGACTATTACCTCATGTGTGAGTCCAAACATTTCATGCTGGTAAGCTATTCAACGAAGAGAGTGCCACAGTCAAAACTGATCTTGTTCTTACCTGACTTCTACAGATACATTCACTTTCCACCACAGTCACTGGATGGCAATCAAGATTGGGAACTAAGGCTGATATTTTTTGTTTGCGCTTCCTAGCCTGGGACCAATTTTAGTACCCCACCACTGACCCAGCTCTTTTTTTTTTTATTCGTTCACGGGATGTGGGCGTCGCTGGCGAGGCCAGCATTTATTGCCCATCCCTAATTGCCCTCGAGAAGGTGGCGGTGAGCCGCCTTCTTGAACCGCTGCAGTCCGTGTGGTGACGGTTCTCCCACAGTGCTGTTAGGAAGGGAGTTCCAGGATTTTGACCCAGCGACGATGAAGGAACGGCGATATATTTCCAAGTCGGGATGGTGTGTGACTTGGAGGGGAACGTGCAGGTGGTGTTGTTCACATGTGCCTGCTGCTCTTGTCCTTCTAGGTGGTAGAGGTCGCGGGTTTGGGAGGTGCTGTCGAAGAAGCCTTGGCGAGTTGCTGCAGTGCATCCTGTGGATGGTACACACTGCAGCCACAGTGCACCGGTGGTGAAGGGAGTGAATGTTTAGGGTGGTGGATGGGGTGCCAATCAAGCGGGCTGCTTTATCTTGGATGGTGTCGAGCTTCTTGAGTGTTGTTGGAGCTGCACTCATCCAGGCAAGTGGAGAGTATTCCATCACACTCCTGACTTGTGCCTTGTAGATGGTGGAAAGGCTTTGGGGAGTCAGGAGGTGAGTCACTCGCCGCAGAACACCCAGCCTCTGACCTGCTCTCGTAGCCACAGTATTTATATGGCTGGTCCAGTTCAGTTTCTGGTCAATGGTGACCCCCAGGATGTTGATGGTGGGGGATTCGGCGATGGTAATGCCGTTGAATGTCAAGGGGAGGTGGTTAGACTTTCTCTTGTAAACAATTTTACAACACCAAGTTATAGTCCAGCAATTTTATTTTAAATATGAATTTAAAATAAAATTGCTGGACTATAACTTGGTGTTGTAAAATTGTTTACAATTGTCAACCCCAGTCCATCACCGGCATCTCCACATCAAGACTTTCTCTTGTTGGAGATGGTCATTGCCTGGCACTTATCTGGCGCGAATGTTACTTGCCACTTATGAGCCCAAGCCTGGATGTTGTCCAGGTCTTGCTGCATGCGGGCTCGGACTGCTTCATTATCTGAGGGGTTGCGAATGGAACTGAACACTGTGCAGTCATCAGCGAACATCCCCATTTCTGACCTTATGATGGAGGGAAGGTCATTGATGAAGCAGCTGAAGATGGTTGGGCCTAGGACACTGCCCTGAGGAACTCCTGCAGCAATGCCCTGGGGCTGAGATGATTGGCCTCCAACAACCACTACCATCTTCCTTTGTGCTAGGTATGACTCCAGCCACTGGAGAGTTTTCCCCCTGATTCCCATGGACTTCAATTTTACTAGGGCTCCTTGGTGCCACACTCGGTCAAATGCTGCCTTGATGTCAAGGGCTGTCACTCTCACCTCACCTCTGGAATTCAGCTCTTTTGTCCATGTTTGGACCAAGGCTGTAATGAGGTCTGGAGCCGAGTGGTCCTGGCGGAACCCAAACTGAGCATCGGTGAGCAGGTTATTGGTGAGTAAGTGCCGCTTGATAGCACTGTCGACGACACCTTCCATCACTTTGCTGATGATTGAGAGTAGACTGATGGGGCGGTAATTGGCCGGATTGGATTTGTCCTGCTTTTTGTGGATAGGACATACCTGATGTTGTGGCATTAGCTCAGATCAGCTAATGCCACAACATCCTACCTGGTCTTGGTAGCTCAGCACCACAATAAGTTTTGTGCTTACCCAGTGAGACATTGTAGGAGCTAATGGGCTGGAATTTGCTGTAAGCAGCGAACCAACGGCGCAAACCGTTCATTAGACTTGCAATTACCCGTAGACTTTCCATGAACTTTTGCACTGCAAGTTCCTGAAAATTAGAGATCCAAAAAGCACGGCGCCCTCTACAGGGCATCTGGGACCTGAGTGAACAGGGCGATCAACTGTGCATCTCCTTAACCAATCAGATTGAAGCATGGTTAATAACAGCGCAGAGTCTGAACCAGGAAGTGTGAGTTCGAATAATGAATTCAATGTCAAATCAGGTACAGAAAGCGAAATAAAGAGAGGGTAAGGAAGATTGAATTAAGAGACAGAGATAAAAGGAAGTAAAAGTAAAATACAATTATTTAATTTTTTTTTAAATGTCCAACAATAATTAAAATCTGATAGAATGAGACTCCACACTTGTAAGAATTAATTTTCAGTGCCAGAGAGGTTGTTTGGCAGTTAATACGATTTACACGCCGCTAAATGGTACTTCCACTTGAAACGACTTGACTTAAGTTTTGTTGGCGAGTTTAGTCCATATCTGTGACGTCAGTACAGGAACTTCACGCTGTTCAATATATTTGAATGGGGAGCCAGACAGCGAGATACCGTTTTCGCGCAGCTTTTGGAGGAGCATCGCATCTCGCAGAGCAACTTCAAGATCTCCGCATTTAACTACGCATGTGCGGACGCTCGAATTTACTGTCCGATATGCACATAAATAAGGGTGAGCGCTGTTAGCCTCACCGTTATTTTTACAGCAAAATCTGGCCCAATAAATATATTTTTAAAATTTTCTTATCTTCCCTTTTTGCATCACCCCTGCTTAAGTGAGTGGATAGCAATGAGTTTATCAAGTGAGCCATGGAGGACAGGAATATCCTACTTTCTATCACCAGTCTGCTGTTAGCTGACCTTAACCAGGGCAGGGTTAGAAGAGTTAGGATTGGTCTCGGCACTGTTGGGTTAGGGAGGGGAATATCAGTCACGGTTCCAATCCTGAACACCCTCCAATGCCCCCTGCTGGAATCGCTTAATTAACTTAGTGACACTCACCGTAAAAACTTACACATGAATAATGAATACTCGAGGGAAACTGGCACTCGTGGAACCTTACGCAGCTAGGAGTTAATGTTTCCATGGGGAGTCAGAGAGAATTGTCTCGGAAATTGGTGTGGACTCCCAGTTCTGCTAGGACGGTGCCTCGCCATCCTATGAACCCTCCCAGTGGTAAAGTGCCAGGACTGCACATTGCCTTCCCACACAATAGTACGGCAAAAATCAGCAACTGAATGTGCAGGAAGTTATGAACATGAACTATCACTATATAATACACTGGGTTGGAGCCTTAGCGCACTGCACTATTGTAATCTCTGCATTAAAATGATTTTGAATTTGGCCTTTTATAAAATCACCTAGAGAAGTCAGAAGAACATGGTATTACAATAACTACGAAAGTTTCTTTTTGTACTAGCTGTACTTAAAGTAGGTCAGTCACCCGGTCCGGATGGGATACATCCTTATTGCTGAGGGAAGTAAGGGTGGAAATTGCAGAGGTACTGGCCATAATCTTCCAAACATCCATAGATAAGGGAGTGGTGCCAGAGGACTGGAGAACTGCAAATGTTACACCCTTGTTCAAAAAAGGGTGTAAGGATAAACCCAGCAACTATAAACCAGTCAGTTTAACCTCAGTGGTGGGTAAACTTTTAGAAACGATAATCCAGGACAGAATTAACAGTCACTTGGACAATTGTGGATTGATTAGGGAAAGCCAGCACTGATTTAAAGTTAAAGGCAAATCGTGTTTAACTAACCTGATAGAGTTTTTTGATGAGGTAACAGAGAGAGTAGATGAGGGCAATGATGTGGTGTATAGGGACTTTCAAAAGGTGTTTCGATACAGTGCTGCATGGTAGGCTTATCATCAAGATTGCGGGCCATGGAATAAAGGGGGCAGCAGCAAATGGATACAGAATTGACAAAGTGACAGGAAACAGAGTGGTGAATGGACAGTTTTTCGGACTGGAGGAAGGTGTACAGTGGTTTTCCCCAGGGATCGGTGCTGGGACCACTGCTTTTCTTGATATATATTAATGACTTGGACTTTGGTGTACAGGGCACAATTTCAAAATTTGCAGATGACACAAAACTTGGAATGGTAGTAAACAGTGAGGAGGATAGTGATAGACTTCAAGAGGATTTAGACAGACTGGTGACATGGATGGATACGTGGCAGATGAAAATTAATGCAGAAAAATGTGAGGTGATACATTTCGGTAGGAAGAACGAGGAGAGGCAATATAAACTAAATGGCACAACTCTAAAAGGGGTACAGGAACAGAGAGATCTAGGGGTATAAGTGCACAAATTGTTGAAGGTAGCAGGGCAGGTTGAGAAAGCAGTTAAAAAATCATACGGGATCCTGGGCTTTATAAATAGAGGTGTAGAGTACAAAAGTATGGAAGTCATGAAGAACCTTTATAAAACACTGGTTCAGCCATAATAGAGTATTGTGTCCAGTTCTGGGCACCGCACTTTAGAAAACATGTGAAGGCCTTAGAGAGGGTGCAGAAGAAATTTACTAGAATGATTCCAGGGATGAGGGACTTTAGTTACGTGGAGAAGCTGGGGTTGTTCTCCTTGGAACAGAGACGGTTGCGGAGAGATTTGATAGAGGTATTCAAAATCATGAAGGGTCTAGACAGAGTGGACAGAGAGAAACTGTTCCCATTGGCGGAAGGGTCAAGAACCAGAGGACACAGATTTAAGGTGATTGGCAAAAGAACCAAAGGTGACATGGGGAAAAACTTTTTTACACAGCGAGTGGTTAGGATCTGGAATGCACTGCCCAAGGGGATGGTGGAGGAGATTCAATCATGGCCTTCAAAAGGGAACTGGATAAGTACTTGAAAGGAAAAAAATTGCAGGGCTACAGGGATAGGGCGGGGGAGTGGGACTAGCTGGATTGCTCTTGCATAGAGATGGCACGGACTCGATGGGCGGAATGGCCTCCTTCAGTGCTGTAAACTTTCTGTGATTCTATAATTTCTGTCTTCGGTTCACATTTAATGAAAATGTTTAATTGGGATTCCCCAATAGCTAAGAGGAGCCCATGGAAGATTTGTCTTCTGGCGATTGCTTTAGTTGTCTACATCATCACTTTGGCTATGAATGCTCTTGCAGGGAGAGGATCAAAATCGGGTAAGGAAAACCGTAAGCTGGCATGGTTCTGCTTTCTGAACACATGAACACATGATCCAGATGCATCTGAGATCACTTAAACCCCTTTGATTAGTAGAATCAAAGCATATTGTTTCTTTCAAAAACAAGCAGGTGGTAAAAAGAACACTGAACTCTTTTACATGAAAACACCAGACCGATGTGTTTTAAATCTAAACTTTGATCAGATTCATCTTTTCTATTTTCACATGTATAAAAATAGATTGTGAAATACTTTGACGTCAGGAAATAGTTTCAGGTTGCAAAAGGTGGAGTAGATCAATTTTATTCTCATTCGTGTTTTGGCTGTGAAGTCTGTGCAACTGCACCGTACCACACTCAGCTACAAAACATTGGCATATCATAGCCCCTATTAAAAATAGCTCCCTTTCTTTTCTCTATTCCACTTTTCTCTTCCTGATTAATTTCCCTGTTCTCAGAGCCTCCTCCTCCCTTTGTGTAATTCTATAGCCTTCTTTCCCTTTCTCACTCCTTTTGTAGGTGAGAAGGGCTAGTTATTTATTTCCTTTGATTACATTCATATGCATATCTATCTATTTTTTTTTAACGTATCCTCCTCACTGAAGGGGAACCCTCTTTATCTGCTTGCTCCTGGCCATCAGCTGGGCTCTCATGCTCGGTTTGCGACAACTGCTGGTTGAGGGCTCTCCTGATATTTTATTCTTCCTGCAGGGAGATGCCAGTGGGCAGCTCACTGTGCGGCTTCCTTCAGATTAGGAACTGAGCATTCAATCTGCATCCTTTCACTCCATACTGTTGTGCATTGATCCTGTTCAGGCCTCTGAGTTCCTCTCTCCAGTTCCCTTTCTCTTTCTCCTTCCCCATCCAGGCCTCTGATTCCCTTGCACAGTTCAACGATGGAGCGACTCAGCTGATTGAATCCCCCCTCTGCTAGATGGCTGTGGTTGAATTCCTCTGACCGTTTCCTTCTTGAGAGTTCTGCATATCTGATCTGCTTTGTTTCACTGTGTACCTCCCACTCTCATCGCCCACCTGAGGCTGAATTTGTTTGATGGAAGAAGTGGACGAGGTGTTACCCCAAGAATTCCCCTGTTACCATTGACAATCCCGTAAAATATAGAAATCCCAAGAGAGATGAGAGCACTGTAGCAAACAATAAATATATATATATATATATATATACTGATTTACTTACCATCAGTGGGGAGCAGCGTAAGGTTTGACTGGTTTGACCAAGCAGTGTACATTAATGGATTCACAGAATGTTGTCATGCCGGAAAACAATAACTGAAGGAGTAATAATGCCAAATTCAAATGGGAGATGCAGCAAGAGGAAAAGCTCAACTAGTTTTTTTTTAAATAAAAAAATATTTTTTCAAAGTGGCACAAAGGGATTACTGCACTGCTCAAACTTTATTCACTCTATTAATATAATAATGGCGAAAGCTTTTTTTATTCATTCATGGGATGTGGGCGTCGCTGGCAAGACCAGCTTTTATTGCCCATCCCTAATTGCCCTTGAGAAGGTGGTGGTGAGCTGCCTTCTTGAACCGTTGCAGTCCGTGTGGTGAAGGTTCTCCCACAGTGCTGTTAGGAAGGGAGTTCCAGGATTTTGACCCAGCGACGATGAAGGAACGACAATATATTTCCAAGTCGGGATGGTGTGTGACTTGGAGGGGAACATGCAGGTGGTGTTGTTCCCCTGTGCCTGCTGCCCTTCTTCTAGTTGGTAGAGGTCGTGGGTTTGGGAGGTGCTGTCGAGGAAGCCTTGGTGAGTTGCAGCAGTTCATCCTGTGAATGGTACACACTGCAGCCATGGTGCATCGGTGGTGAAGGGAGTGAATGTTTAGGGTGGTGGATGGGGTGCCAATCAAGCGGGCTGCTTTGTCCTGGATGGTGTCGAGCTTCTTGAGTGTTGTTGGAGCTGCACTCATCCAGGCAAGTGGAGAGTATTCCATCACACTCCTGACTTGTGCCTTATAGATGGTGGAAAGGATTTCGGGAGTCAGGGGCTGAGTCACTCACCACAGAATACCCAGCCTCTGACCTGCTCTTGTAGCCACAGAATTTTAGTGGCTGGTCCAGTTAAGTTTCTGGTCAATGGTGACCCCCAGGATGTTGATGGTTGGGGATTCGTGATTATAATGCAGTTGAATGTCAAGGGGAGGTGGTTAGACTCTCTCTTGTTGGAGATGGTCATTGCCTGGCACTTGTCTGGTGCGAATGTTAAATGGCCTCTAAGATCTGAGTAAAGTCATCTGACTCTCTTAATATAAATGGCTGTGACCTTTCTCATAACATCACAATGCTCATCATGAGTTATGGAGATAATGAGTAGGAGAAAAAGCACTGTTTGCTTTAATGCAGCCAGATTGGGGGAGCTTCTTATAACACTACTAAAAACATAAATAAACTATTCCAACATCTTTTCATTGTAACGCCTATAACATATGGCATAACATGTGTGAATCCTAGGTTTTCAAATGTTTTTTTCCCGAATTTAGCTCTGTCAATTGAAATAAATGGGACCTCTCCCACCATTCGAATGGCTTCAACAATGTTCTATTTTTTCTGGCATATCACATGTGTATCTAATCATTATGATTCCGTCAGCGTTCCCCTCAAAGAAACCCACTCTCGACACTTTTATCCTCACTAACTACTCCCATACATCCAATATCCCTTTTATCTCCACAGGCTTGAACATGCTTTCACCTCCCAGACTCGTGCCCATCTCTGCTGCGAATCTCTATTTAAATCCTTCCCATCTGGCTTCTTCATCTCCCGCAGAACCGAAATAGCTCTAATCAAAGTTATTCACACATTCTCCAACTCCGACCATGGTGCATTATCCCTCCTTGACCACTTTGCAGCCTTCAATACTATCAACCACACCATCATCCTCCAACAGCTCTGATTGTTCAGCTTCATGGGACTGCCTCTCTTAGTTCCACTCATACCTATCCAATCATAGCCAAAGCATTTCTAGCAATGGCTTCTGCTTCCACCCTACATTGTCACATCCAGAGTCCCTCAAGGATTCTTCCTTGGCCACCTCTTCTTCCTCATCTACATGCTTGGCAACATCACTCATGGACATGGGTCAGCTTCCACATGTATGCAGGTGACTCTCGGCTCTACCTCTACACCACTCCTCTCAGCAATCTCTGTGCAGTCAAATTGCTTGTCTGAAATCCAGTCTTGGATGAATCTTAACTTCCTCCAGTTCAACATTGGGAAGGCTGAAGTTATCACTGCAACAAATTCTGCTCCTTTGCCACTGACTCCATCCCCTTCCCTCGGCACAGTCTCAGGCTGAATTATCTTGTTTGCAACCTCGATGTCCTGTTCAATCCTGAGCTTCCGCCTCTGTAACTTTTCCCGCCTCCATCCCTAACTCAGCCCATCTGCAACTGAAACCCTCCATGGTCATACCCCTCCCTATTTCCATAATCTTCTCTAGCCCTACAATACCCCTCAAACTCTCCATTCCAACCTCTTGTGCATTCCTCCTCTCTTAGCCTCAACATGGCAGCTTGCCTTCAGTCATCTAAGTCCCACTCTCTGGAATGCCTCCACCTCCCCGCCTACGTCTCCTTCCTTAACCATCTCTTTGACCAAGCTTTTGACCTTCCTAATCTTTCCTTTTTTGTCTCAGCATCCATTTTCCCCATGCATCTGTAAAGCATGTTGAGATTTTTTTCTGCATTAAAGGCGCTATATGAATGCAAGTTGTTGTTGTTGTTGATGATCATGTCACCACAATAAGTAAGAGATAAAATAATACATGCACATGTTTATATCAGGGCACTCGTTAACTTTTGGTTAAGGGTCACAATGTCAAGCAGTGACTTGCCAAAAGACCACTCTCATAAACCCTCAGGGAGTCTGAAGCCCGGCCCATCAACACTGGGTAAATCTAAGTGTGATGTTTTCGGTCACAAGTCAGGTGCATACCTGAGGCATTGCTTCGTGTCTGTGCAGTATAAACACAGCATTATAAATGTATCCCTTATCCTCTTTTAATTTCTCCTTTGTATCTTTTTCTAGTCCTTTTTTGATGTTTATCTTATCTTTGTCATTTACTTAGAATTACACAGAATGTGCAGCACTAAAAACAGGCCATTCGGCCTGTTTATGCTCCACACGAGCCTCCTCCCACCCCTCTTCATCTAACCCTATCAGCATAACCTTCTATTCCTTTCTCCCTCATGTATTTATCTAGTTTCCCCTTAATGCGTCTACGCTATTCGCCTTAGCTACTCCCTGTGGTAGCGAGTTCCACATTCTAACCACTTTATGGGTATAGAAGTCTCTCCTGAATTCCCTATTGCATTTATTATTGACTATCTTATATTTATAGGCCTTAGTTTTGGTCCTCCCATGAGTGGAAACATCTTCTCTATATCTAATCTATCAAACCCTTTCATGATCTTAAAGACCTCTATCAGGTCACCCCTCAGCCTTCTCTTTTCTACAGAAAAGAACCCCAGCCTGCTCAATCTTTCCTGATAGGTATAACCTCTCAGTTCTGGTATCATACTTGTTAATCTTTTTTGCATCTTCTCCAGTGCTTCTATATCCTTTTTATAATATGGAGACCAGAACTGTGCACAAGTTTAACATAATTTATCTGCTTTTCAATTCTATCCCTCTAGAAATGAACCCCAGTGCTTGATTTGCTTTTTTTATGGCCTTATTAACCTGCATCACTACTTTTAGTGATTTGTTTATCTCTGCCCCTAAATCCCTTTGCTCCTCTACCCCATTTAGACTCTTATTTTCCAGGGAGTATGTGGCCTCCTTATTCTTCCTACCAAAATGCACCACCTCACACTTATTTATATTGAAATTCATTTGCCAATTACACGCCCATTCTGCAAGTTTATTAACATCTTCTTGTATTTTGTCACAGTCTTCCTCGGTATTAACTATACCCCCCAATTTGGTGTCATCCGCAAATTTTGAAATTGTACTTCTGATTCTGGAGTCCAAAGCGTTTATCTAAATGGTGGACAACAGTGGTCCCAGCACTGATCCCTGTGGAACACCACTTCCCACTTTTTGCCAGTCTGAGTAACTACCCTTAACCCCTACTCTCTGTTTTCTGTTTTGTAGCCAGCTTGCTATCTATTATGCTACTTGTCCCCTGACTCCACATGCTCTGACCTTAGTCATGAGTCTACTGTGCGGTACCTTATCAAAGGCCTTTTGAAAATCAAAATATATTACATCTACATTACCCTTGTCTAGTCCTTCTGTTATTTCTTCAAGGAATGCAATAAGGTTGGTCAAGCATGACCTTCCTTTTTGAAATCCGTGCTGACTACTCTTTATTATATTTTTGGTTTCTAGATGTTTTTCTATTACATCTGAGTAAAGTTTCTATTATCTTTCCCACCACCAATATTAAGCTAACTGGCCTATAGTTCCCTGGACTTGTTCTATCTCCCTTTTTAAATATAGGAATCACATTACCTGTCTGCCAGTCCTCTGGCACTATTCCCTTTTCCAATTACTTTTAATATATATGTAATAGTGCCTCTGCTATCTCTTCCCTAACTTCTTTTAATATGCACGGATGCAATCCATCCGGACCAGTGGTTATATCCTGTCTGTTTGATTAGTTTATCAATTATCTCCCCCCTTTCAATCTTAAATGTTGTTTTATCTTTTTTGATCTCTTCTTCTAATGTCATGTCCACCCTATTAGTTTCCCTGGTAAATACTGAGGCAAAGTAACTATTCACTATTTCACTGTGAGTTTATCTTGTGCACCCTGTAGTGGCCCTATCCCAATCCTGATTTTTCTTTTGTTATTTATGTGTCTGTAGAATACTTTACTATTTCTTTTTATATTCCTTGATCATTTAATTTCATAGTTCCTCTTTGCTTTCCGAATTGTTTTTTTGACTTCTTTCCTAACCTCTTCATATTCACCATTGTCATCCTCAATCAGAGGAGGCAGAGGAAGACGACAGTGATGATGGAGACACACCATCACTCGATCTTACACTCAGCCACTAGCTCAGATACCGACATTATGTGTGGTTTAGAGGCTATCCTGGTACGTTATCAAAACTTACCTAGACATCGTAGCCAGTGAAAATATTTTTAAGGCCATGAGGAGATACAAACTCACCTATCAGAGTGATGTAAAATACAAAAAGGTCCCAAAAGCATAACAATGTTCAAGATCAGGAGCTCGCCATATGATGGGAATTGTGAGCACAACCTCAGATTCTATGGGGGCAAAGTTGGGCCGTGTAGCGCCCGTTTTGTAGGCACTACGTGGACACCTAAGCTCTGAAATGGCATCTGACATGCACGCTCACACTTCCGATGTGAAATGCGCAGGACGTCATCTTGGTAAAGGGGTTTGCGCGCGAGTGCGCGCCTAACGGACGCTGGCAGCATGTAGATTAGGGAGATTATGACGTGAATCAGTGTGCAACACTGATTTGAAGCAGCCGGCGACATTTTGGAATTCCACGCTCCAGCCAACGCACTGTTCTAACCACGCACAGCTGAACAGGAGTTAAACGGCATGAAGGACCACCCCCGCACCCTCCAGCACTATTTAAAGGGATCATGCAGGAGTCACAGGTTAGTTGTTGGATTAGTTATTCTAGCTGCTGGTGCAATTGTACATGTTTTTAGATGCATAAAATTTCAATATTGTATAGAGAGTATTCTGGCTGGTCTTGTAGTACTGTTAGTGGCATTTAAAATATTGTGCTGATAAAAATGTTGCATCCAGATATGGGTGGCCTGCTAGGGCTTCCTCTGGGAATTGAACATGACTGGGAGAATGAAGAGAGGCCACACAGAGCTGGACAACCTGCTAGAAGAGGGAGGAGGAGGAGGAGGAGGAGCAGGGCATTCAGCAGGAGGCCATAGCCAACGGAGATTTTCAAGGACCAATTCTCTTACCTCAACTTCAGCAACGACCAGTGCATCCAACGGCTGCAATTCACGAAATAGATCATGACTGAGATTTGTCAACTGCTGCAGCCACAGCTGCAGTCTCAGAGCAGGGCAAGAACAGCATTGCCTGTGGCTGTCAAGGTAACCATGGCGCTTAATTTTTGCGGCTCTGGCTCCTTTCAGGCTGCTGCTGGAGATATAAGCAACATCTCATGGTTTGCAGTGCACTGCTGCATAAGGGAGGTCGCAGAGGCTCTGTACGCACTCAGAAACAGATTCATCTCATTCCCTCTTCTCGGAGATAAGCACCAGGAGCGAGCACGAGGGTTTGCTCATATTGCAGGCTTCCCCGTGGTGCAGGGTGCCATTGATTGCACGCATATTGCCATGTGTGCTCCACATCTGAACTCAACCATATTCAATGTACAGCTGATCTGCGACCACATGCAGCGCATCATGTAGGTCAATGCCCACTATCCTGGCAGCAATCATGGTTCCTTCATTCTGCGGCAGTCCAATATGCCACCTGTATTTCAACCAACACGGCAAGTCAAAGGCTGGCTACTGGGCGACAAGAGTTATCCTCTCATGAAAGGGCTCATGACTCCAGTCAAGAACGCACGCACACGTGCACAGCAGGCCTACAACAAGAGCCATGCTGCTACACGGAACATCATAGAGCACACCATAGGCATCCTCAAGCAACGCTTCTGCTGCCTGGACCGCTCTGGAGGAGCCCTGCAGTACTCAGCTGAGCCGGTATCAAGATTTGTTGTTGTATGCTGTATGGTGCTCAACCTCGCCATTAGGAGTGAACAGCCCTTGCTACCACCCATCAGGCGAGAACCTGAGCAACCTGAGAGGAAGAGGAGAAAGTGGAGGAATAGGATGAGGAGGAAGTGCAGCAGGAAGTGGAGGAAGAGGCAGGGAGGCTACAAGGTAGACAGGCCCTGTCTGCCAGGCCTCTGCATGATCAGATTATTAATGAGCGATACCAGTAACCTCAACGACATCTCCCCATTCACCAACAGTCCCACACTCCTTACCTTTCCTCTCTCACATGACCATCAAATCGTCCTCCTTATGATTACACATTGGTTCCTCCCTCAGCTTATCGCAGAAATGAAAACCACCACCAAATGTTTTCTTTTTGCAAATGCAAATTCAAATCCACATTTATAAGTTAAGACATGAAATTATGCAAACAAACTGAGACTATTCACCCTTGTGCATTCCCTTCATGCCTGCCGCTCGTGTGACTTTTCCTTCCTGGTGCTCCTAGAAGTGCATCCCCAATGGCTGGAGCATGGGTGGTGGAAGGTTGTTGACCTTCAATGGAGGAGAGTGAAGATGGCCTTGGAGGATGATCTCAAGCAGCTCTGGACCGGGAGGGCCCGACTTCAGACTGCACCATCTCGGCCTGGGCTGCAGCAGTCTGGCCTGGCTGGCTGACACGCAACAGCAAGGACGCTGGCAGAGTGACAGGGGTGGGAGCAGGAATGCTGTCATCCTGAGAGAGAACAGCAGGTTTGTCTTCCATGGCGCCACTGCCACTCCCCCGGGAAATACCTCAGCACTCCTGGTGATCTGTTGGAGAACAGACTGCTGGACCGCTGTGATGCCCTGGAAGTCCTGTTCTACAGTGGTACCCAGAGCCACTATAGCAGCAGTCTGAGCTCCAAATTAGCAGTCAGCCCTTTGATGGCAGATGCTTGTGCTGCAATCGAAGCTGTGACATCAGTCATCAGACGCTGCACCATGGTTGGTTCCACAGGTGTGCTGATGGAGGTGACCGCCCGTTACATGTGGGAAAGGATGGGCTCCAAGCTCTGCGCAAAGCCCTGCGCCAAGTTGGAGCTGGACTCCTCCATGCTCCTTGACATTGTGCGCAGGTTTTCTGGCAGGCTTTCCAGTGCACCAAACATTTGGTTGTGTACGCCCATCAGCCTTCTTCTGTAGCCTGGCCCATCGAAGTCATCATCTGACTCTTCTGCAGCAGAACTAGTGAGTGACCTCGCCTTCCGACAGGCTGGCACCTGTGGTATCCGTTTCCCCCCACCCCGGCTCCTGCACATTTATGCCCGGTGTCTCACCACGTGCCGATCCCTCCTCTATCCTAGCCTCTAAACCATACGTAGTGTCAGCATCTGAGCTGGTGGCTGTGAGTGTAAGATCGAGTGACAGTGTGTCTGCATCATCACTGACATCTTCCTCTGCCTCCTCTGATTGAGCAGATTCCAGTTCTTGGGTATCTGAAATGACAAAAGGTCACAGTTTGAGTTGTGGTGAGAGGAGAAGAGAAAGTAAGACGTGTGTGCTCACAACATCTGCAGCACCATGAGTCAGAAAAGATTGTGGGATGAGGGAGATGTGAGAAACGAGAAGGAGGATTAAGTATGCAGAGACCCTCATCATCGATACCTCCAGCACCGCCAGTGGCCACGGCCCAGTGTCAGCCCGTCCAACGATGGACAGCACTGTCTCCTCCATGGGGGTGAGGACGTGTAGACGTGTCTGTCCTCCCCCAGGTCTTTCTTGCTGCCTAGTGTTATGCCCCACCTTCTCCTGCAAGAAAGAGGGAAGTGTGTCAGTGAGTGTCCTGCAAGATGTTTGGGTGATGTGGCTGTCGTGGTTGAATAGCTGTCAGTGTGTGTGACCTGTGAGTTGTGGGTGTGCGGAAGCATCTGATTGGAAGAGTTGAGTACTGAGTGAAAGAGTTTGTTGGTATGGGGGGGATGGGGGGTGTACTGCGTGGAGCAGTTGATGTGGCTAATGGTGCAGTTGGCAGGAGATGCCACTTGACAGTTGACCTCATTCAACTTGACCACTCGTGTCAAATCATTGAACTTCTTCCTGCACCGCATCCATTTACATGGTGCGATGCTCCTGGCATTGACTTCGTCCGCTAATTCCTCCCACTGCCTCTTGAGCATATGCCTGGAAGGCCTCCTGCTACCCTGTGGATATAGGATGCCCCTCCTTCTGTCCATCTCTTCCACCAAGACCTCCAGTGCATCATCAGAGAACATTGGCGCATGCTTTCTTGCAGGCGCAGCCATTCTTCCAACTATCAGAGCCCAGGAATCACTTTGCCCACCACTTCCTACAGAACACCTCCGCTTTAAGAGATACAGGCTGCCTTTAAGTAGTGCCAGCCACTCCCGATATCGGGGCCCCCTTCTGATGTGTGCAGCCAATCAACAGCGCAGGTAGCGCTGGCCGCATGTAGCAATCATTTAAATCATCAGGCAGCACGAATGTTATGTGCTGCTTGCATCACAAACAATCGCGGGTTAATCGTGCACTGTGATCCCAGCGCCCATTTTCGGGGGTTATCCAATATAACCCCTGCCTCTTTGCTGTGTAACATGCGATGTGTTATACAACTGAGGTATGCGTGATACAAGTTTTAAAAAGATGAGAGAAAATAGTAAAAGTAACCTAGTAAATTCTTTGGGAATATAGAATAAAAAGATGTGCCTTTAAAAGTAAGGAACCAAAAGCTGAAATGGAGTTTTAAAGGAACTTGTAGAATGACACTGGACCGCATAGGATTGATTTAGGGGCTATAGATTATTTCAAAAAGGTAGCAGATAGATTTCTATTGCAGGAATGTTGAGGATGGAGGTATATCTGGATAATTATGGATAGTTTTTCTATATCATTAATTCACTGAGTGGAATTGGGTTATTATTGAACTTCTTCCATAGATTCATGGGTAATGAAGTTCCAGTAATTGTTTAGTCTTCTCAAAATAAATGTCTTCCTACATAGCAACAGTGATTGATGGGATAAGGTGCTATATAAATGCAACTTCTTTCTTAAAATATATACCGATTTTGCCTGTACTACAAACTAGAGCACCATTATTATTAATATCCCATTTCCTTTTGATATTTGTTCACACATAAATGCCCTTACATGGATGCTTTCTGTACTGCCCTGTCCATTTTACACACCTTGGATTCTAAACAACCTTTTGAACATAGGTTGTGTTTTCCTTTGGGATAGAGAGTAAGTAACAGAAAGGTGTTACAGAGCGACTTCAACAGAATCCAATAAGGTTATCTTGATCGTTCTTGTAGAAAATGCTGTTGCTCGGCATATACTATGCTAATACTCTTCCAAAATGCTAGAACTTACATGGTTCCTTTCTTCCTCAATTTTAACAGGGAAAGGTGCTCTCATGAAATAGCACTTGCACTTTTAATGGGACAGTTGCTGTCACTCAAAGACTTCCATTTGAGACTGAAGGAGAGAAGAGTACTCTCAATTGGTGAATACAACCACAGTTTAGTTAGGTTAAATAGTGTGAAGTCACATCATGGTCCCAGCAGTGGAAGCATTCACAATGTAATTTCTCTCAAGTTATGAATGCAAAAAGCCTGACAGCAAAATGAAGGAAGCTACTGACTGTCCTGTAATGCAACAGGAACTATTTCCTTTGTGCTTTGAACAGGGTTAGCTCAAGGTTTGAGTGCTCCCTTGAAAAGCTGTACTCTGCATTCTTCTCCCCTTCCACCCCCACTGGGGGAAGGGGGAGGGGCTCCTATTCTGGGGATTGGGAGAGGGGGGACATGCATCCTGGTGGAAAATTCAGAAACTTCAATGTAAAGATTGCGCACTGTGGTATAATTTTAGACATATTTATGGAAAATCTACATTATATTTAAATGTTAACTTATAAAACAATAGAAGTATCTCTTTCTGCTACTATCTACCTGCATCTCAGTTACTTTTCCCCTTCTGATCTCTCCCTGGGGCTGAAATACCATAAAAGGAGACAAGGATATAAAGTGATATTTTCTCCAGTGAGGGCAGGGAACTTTAACACCTCCTCCATCTTCTGTTATTCTCTTCCTGTTCCTCGGTCGCTGTTACAATTTCCCTCTATTGTTCTTTCCTCACGTCTATTACTTTCTGTCTCTTTTTCTGATAGTGACTCCACCTGCTCCAGGAGCTTTTTGAATTATTCCAAAGATAATTCCCAACTCCCGCTTTTTCCTCCAGTGATTTCTTCCTGCTCACTCCCTTTGAACCGCTTCTCTGTAAATATGCGCTGTGTAAGATGTTTCCCCACTCCCCATCCTCCTCTGAACAGCTGATTAACGTGTACTGTATGGAATGCTCCTATAGTCCCTGCACCACTAAACAACTCATCAATGCACATGTAGTCAGACGTAACAGCAAAAGAAGCATCTTAACCAGTATGGTAGACACAGCACATGCCTGCATCAATTGCAATGTAAGAGAGAGCAGGGGCATGTGCAATACAGCAACAGAGTCTCAGCAAAAAGGGTTTCAGTGGTAGAATTATTTAGAAAGATTAAATCAGCATTGCATAAGACTTGTGCATCACTGAGGGCCCACTCTAATCAGGAGCTATCTAAAGCCAAAGAACCCGGTTAACTTTTGGGATGGTGACATTACTTTAGGTATGCAAACATTTGTATGAATCCCCCAAGACTGACGTGGCCTTAGCATTCTCAATAAAGATTATCTAGGCCAGCAATGTCCAATCCACGGGTAACTTTAACATTTTATCCAGCCCTCTGCAGCCTTGTAGTGTATGACAAAACGAGCAGCATCCCATCGCTGAGCACCAGAATAAAGTTCAATTTGTTCCATCGCCTCCCCTGCACACTGCGGCTGTTGGGATAATGTTTGGTCTGATGAGCAGTTCTTGGTTTCCCCAGGGATAATTGGTGGTAGAGCAATTCAGCAAGTGACTCCAGCCTCATTATCATATTCCCAGCACACCGAAATCAAAAGTAGGTCAAATTGCTGCTCATCAATGGCCATGTGAGCTAGCCAATGAGAGCAAAAAGGGAACTCTTGGTTCTGATTCGCTGCTTTTTCTGTATTCTCATTGGCTGGCTCACATATCAGCTACTGAAGCGACGGTTTAAAAAATCTGTGATTTTAGTTTGCCTGAACCTCGTGAATGCACTTATGGGATTGGAGTCATTTGCCCTGCTCTGCTTTTTGTTCCAACAAATATATATTAAATTAAGATTTTTTTTTCTTGGGGGTGCAGGGGGTTTCAATGTTGTAAGGACAAGGGGGTTTCATGAGGACCAGGTTTTTTTCTGGATTATTACACAACAGAAATATTATTAGAATAACTTTAAGTTTTTCACAAACTTTCTTAAAAACAAAACGGTTTGTGTTGTAACATGGAGAGAGAAAAAGAGAAGATGGAGAAAGAGGGAGGTGAAAGAAGAGATACAGACACAGAAATAAAGGAAAGAAGGAGAGGAAAATAGAAGTGAAAGAGGAGAGAAAAATAGAAGGGAGAAAATAAGTACGGCAAAATAAAGATGGTTAGTTTGCCACAGAAGAATTGAAGAACTTAAAAGCAACACATTTCTGAACGGCACAATCCATGTATCTAGCAAGCTGCAGATTCAACAGTAACTGCAGCTAGTTTAGAAACAGGACAGTTTGACAAAGAACTCCAGTGCCTTCTTAAGTACTTTTGACACAATGCTGGCCATAGGGAGGCCTTCTAGTACATTGTGGACGAGCCAGGAGCTGAAGGAAACATTGGCCGTCATAATGTGACCACTTTTAGCATGTGGCTTTGGGTGTCCAGATTACCGTAAATCACTCAGCATTGCCATAGAGGAGTGCATTTTTATATCACTAATGCACTGAAATATCCTACTCCTGCGCTTTATCTTTAACAGTTTTGTCTGGTGGAAGTGTCCAAGGACTCCACAAAAAAAAGCAAAATTGATTGGGAGATGGACATGTGCTTGATCAGAATTTTACCTGATTCAGAAGCAATTTAATCATATCTGACCTACCCACTAGTTATGGAACTCAGAGCAGTGGGCCACACCCAGGATTGGGCCTTGAGAATGCCAGATCAACACCACTGTGAAATCTGGTAGTAGAAGTCTGGGATTCCCGGCCCCAAAAGGCTGGGTGACAGGACAATTGCAGCTTTCAAGATGGAGATCGATAAATTTTTGTTAGGTAAGGGTATCAAGGGACATGGTGCTAAGGCAGGCAAATGAAGTTGAGGTACAGATCAGCCATGATTTGATTGAATGACAAATACATCCTTCCTGAGGTGCAGTGCCCAGAACTCAACACAATATTCCAGATGGGGTCTGACCAAGGATGTGTCTACAGATTTCCCCTTCTATTTCCCTCCCTCTACAATCCAGCTACACTAATGTAACAAACCCTTTTTTATTGTTGATCTCTAGCCGTATTGACTCTGTGCGAACCTTTTTTTTCTTTACATCAGTCCTCTCTATAGCATGTATTACCTCCTTCACCATTATAGCCACTCCTTCTCCTTCCTTGCCTATTCTGTTCCTCCTGAAAATATTGGGCTAGATCTTGCTGGAAAAATAACGGCATGATAACGACGTATAATTATCGTGAGTTGCGAATCTCCAGAACTTGCTGGTCGATTTATGCCGCCCCGCCATTTGCCTCACCGAAACAGCATCTCGCCCTGAGCCTCCCCGTTATTTTTAAGAACTTGCTGGATTTGCGCATTAATTGCCCATTAAACTCACCACAGAAAGTTAAGTCTGGTAATTACGAGCGTAAGTATCTTTTTAACAATGTGATAATTGTTAATGCAATGCCAATCAACCTCTTTGGCCCAGAATGCAAACAATTTAAACTGTTCAATCTCATTCCTGCAATTGCTGTTAGAGATTTTTAAAAAGTCAAATTTTTTCTTACTTTTCCTTTCTGTCTCTTTTTTTCGCTCTCTTTCTTACTCCACTCTTTCTCACTCCACTCTTTCTCTCCCTCTCTTTATTTCTCTTTCTGTACCTGATTTGACTCTAATTTACCCTCCTTCTCCATCATCCCTCTGTTTCTTTCTCAATCCTTAAATCTCATTGGTTAAGGAGATACACAGTTGGTCCCACCGTTCTCTAAGGTCCCAGATGCCCCGTTGCCCCCACCAGCCCGTTATCACTCGTACTTCCAGCAAGTTACGGTGCAAAAATTTTTCAAGCTGAAGGGTGCAGAAAAAGATCTACCTAACGGGGAACGCCGTGAGATGCCCCGCTCTAGCAAGATCCGGCCCAATTTTTGCAGTCAAGTTTCTGTCAGTGCTATTAAATCTATAGCTTCCTGTGACATTGTTCAATTTATTTCCCAAATTCTGAGCATTGCAGTACATGCACCTTTGTTCATACTGAACACTATTCCTTTTCCCTTGATTTTTTTGTCACCTCATTCCTTTACCAGTCTTTTTCCTGCTTACATCTGGTCAGTTTAAGTTTCCTCCTCTTCTCCCTTTATTCCTTCTGCATGCTTTCCCTTCACAATCCGGACATTACTACCTTTGAAGTCCTGCTCTTAATCGTGCTTCCTAAACTGCTTTTTCAGGACCTCTTGCATTTCTTTTCCAATTTTGGCCCAGTACAGAACCGTGGGGGACACCACTAGTCACATTCTGCCAATTTGAGTACATACCCATTATCCCTATTCTCTGACTCCCACCATCGAGGGATTTGAAAACAAGGGTAAGAATTTTAAAATCATGGGGTTCCCGGACCGGGAGCCAATGTAAGTCAACGAGCACAGAGGTGATGGGAGAACGGGACTTGGTGCGAGTTAGGATTTGGGCAGCGGAGTTTTGGATGAGCTCAAGTTTATGGAGGGTGGAAGATGGGAGGCCAGCTAGGAGACCATTGGAATAGTCCAGTCTGGAGGTAACAAAGGCATGGATGAGGGTTTCAGCAGCAGATGAGCTGATGCAGGGGCGGAGATGGGCAATGTTACGGAGATGGAAGTAGGCAGTCTTGCTGATGGAGTGGATATGTGGTCGGATGCTCATCTCAGGGTCAAATAGGACGGCAAGGTTGCAAACGGTCTGGTTCAGCCTCAGGTAGTGGCCAGGGAGAGGGATGGAGTCGGTGGCTAGTGAACAGCGTTTGCAGTGGGAACCAAAGGCATTGGCTTCGTTCTTCCCAATTGGCGCGTTGGAGCCGGGATGCGGTCCCCCTCCGAAAACAAACTATTTTCACTGCCCACCAGCCCCCAACCCACCCATTCTTGGGGATTTAAATTATCCCCAGGTGTCTGTAGTGCATTCTGCTTTTACAATCCCAGCACTACAGAGATTAGAAAGATAGGCTGTGTTCTTTTCTGTCAGCGGGGGGTCATTAGGTGGTCTATTTTTGAACAGAGTTTGGCAAATTGTTTGTATAATGTGTTGTTATTTTGTGATAAATTGACAATCAACCAATACAATTAATTGGGTCCTTCAGAATGATCCCAGCTTCCCAGGAAATTATAAATTAGTATTTGTCTTGGGAAATATATAAATGAGTTACTTTATCATCTGTGCAGTCATATATCAAATTGTACTCATAGATCTTTTCAAACAATCCATGCGTTTTGCTTCTGCAGCGTCTCAGTGTCAGTCTTTCCTTCTTATGCTACATTGTTCACTGATTGGACTGGCAGGGGGAGCTGTGTAGTTTTGTTATGTCAGAGATGGGGTGGGATGGGTAAAGTTTCCTCAAAGGCTTAGCTGGTGAGAGCATTGTCCAATGTAGTGTTGAGTGGTGCAGATCAGGAAGGTCCCAGATTTGATCTCGAGTCTGTGTTGAGTTAGCTGATCTCATTGGTTGGGGGGCGGGGGCGGTGCGGGTTGGTGGCAGGGAGCTACATTTGTCCACAGTTCTCTGGGACTAGGGAAAGAAAAATTTCTATCCGGTGACCCTTGCTAAAAATTGCATACATGTGGACATCAGCATTAATGCCCTCTGCGCTCAAGTAGCCTGCCAGCACAGACGGTCCAGGCTGATTCATGAAGAATGGCCACTTGGCTGAAGTAGCAAGTGAACAGAGCTTGTGGAGCTATACGTCAGGATGGGTCAGCTTCTTCAGAAAATAAGAGAAAATTGTAGAATAACTGAGTTGCATGGACAGAATTTTGGTTTTAAAAAATGCAGATTATTCCACTGTAACCTTCATTTTTCCATTAATCACTCATTCCCGCAATCAAATATTATATTGGGGTTGGTTGAAATTGAATTCTAAGCAGATGGTATTTATAGCAATTCAGAAGATTAATGTAAAGATGTGATTTCAAACATATTGATGAGACAGAAAGACCCGTTTCCTTCTTTCCTTTCAAACAAGAAGGAGAGCTGAAACCCAATTGTGTATAGAAGGCACCTTCTATTAGATATAGGAGAGCATCTAGGTAAGTGATCCATCAAAACAGGATGAATTGTTAGGCAAAATAATCTTTCCCTGCTCCTAAAAATTTGGTGTAAATTATTTATACCTTCAAACCACCACTGAATTCCATTGTCAACAGCCGTTCTCTATTTCTGATGTTTGATCTGAATTTCCTTTTATTTCAGATCCCTGCACTCATTTTCCTGGCTTTGATCGCTTTCACAAGTTTTGTGGTTCTATTCTTCTCCTATCATGCCCTATATACTCAGGCCCCCCGGCTGCAAAAATACAGAAAGGTTGATGTGTGGCTTGCCAGAATATTGGTATGTATTTATGGAATATTCAAAGACTGTCCCACTTAACATTTCATACGGTCAAATGGAAAAATATTTCTTATTAATTTGTGGTGTCCATGGAGAAATAAGTTTTCCCTTGCTTTTCACCCGGGGAACACTTATTCCTGGATGCAAAGCTGAGGAA
The DNA here is from genome assembly GCF_035084215.1 of Heptranchias perlo. Lineage (NCBI taxonomy): Eukaryota > Metazoa > Chordata > Chondrichthyes > Hexanchiformes > Hexanchidae > Heptranchias > Heptranchias perlo. The sequence continues at coordinate 111,055,684 of NC_090327.1, forward strand.
AATTGGGCAGAGACCCATTATGCCTTTTTGCATTGCCTAGGGGCTTCCAGTGGTTCCCTGGTGAGATGGCGGGGGGGAAGGCAGAGCGCAGGAGGTCCGGAGCCTTTGTACCTGAAGGAGGGGTAAGGATGGTAATAGTATGGAAATTAGGTGGGAGTGGTATCATCATGTCCCTTGCCTCATTTCCCTGGGTCCCTGCTTTGCGGAGGCCCAAATGGAGAGGCCCCCATCAATACTGGGCCTTCTTACTCTTGCCCAGCCTGCTCAGATTGGAGAATTTGAGGAGGTCTTGGGTCAAAACTTTTGGAATTTTTTTTGGTCCACAAGGTCAGCAGGATGGACGTAGGAGGTGGAGGTCTTCTGGCTGCTGTCTTTGAATCTCTAGCCTGTGCTGAGCTAGCTGATCTCACCGCAGGTGCAGGGTGGGCTACATTTACCCACAGTTCTCTGGGGCTAGGGAAAGAACAAATCCCATCCAGTGATGTAACGATTAAGGACAGGGTGAGAGCGGCGCATGTTTGTGAGGGGCGATAAGGGTGGGGACAGTGTTTAGAACACTACGGAATATTTACCCACACGTAAACTTGAACCCTTTCCACACTGTTCTCTTTCCCGGTGAGCCATTCATTAGAACAATGGTGAGGAGCCAGTAAGCAGTGTGCCGGGCCATTCACTCAGAGAAAGTGCTTCAGGGTCGTCCGCTGCCTTGGTTTTTGGATTTCATCATCAAAGTTCAGCGCACACCCGTAACCCCCTAAAATGCTAACGATCATCTGCAGCAAGCCATTTAAAGGGGCAGTACATTTTTATAAAATATTACCAAATTAGTAAATCTGGAACTTCTCTCCCTCTCTCTTTTAAAAATCCATCATTTTGACCGAGCTTTTAATCCTAACCTCTCCATTAATTGTGGTGGAGTGCGGTTACATTGAAATATATAGATGTTACAACGAGGTTTGTGAATCTTTGGAATTCTCTACCCCAGAGGGCTGTGGACGTTCAGTCGTTCAGTATATTCAAGACTGAGATCGTTAGATTTTTGGACACTAAGGGAATCAAGGGATTTGGGGATCGGGTGGGAAAGTGGAGTTGGGGTCATGATCTTATTAAAAGGCAGAATAGGCTTGAGGGGCCGTATGGCCTACTCTTGCTCCTATTTCTTAGGTTCTTATGTTCTTATGTGACCCCTGCTGAAAAATGCATATGTGTGGACATCAGCATTAATGCCCTCTGCAGTCAAATAGCCTGCTAGCACTGAGGGTCCAAGCTCATACACGAAGAATGAAAACCTGGCTGAGATAGCAGGTTAAAAGAACCGAAACCCGCGTCCATTCTGGAAGGCCCTGCCAAGGGATGAGCCTGCACCAGGGGATCATCAGGCCTAGAATAATGATCTGAACCCAGAAATAGAAGCAGGTTCTCATCAAATGGAGTACTCCTAGAGTGCACCCAGTATTGGGGGAGAGGGAATCTGCCCTTATGTTTCCCCCCAAAAGAATAACCACAACATCTTGATTTTCATAAATATACTGGCCTCATTCAAAAAAGGGGTGAGCTTGTTAGGCCAAACTACTTTTCCTGTTTCAAAAATGCTCCTTGTTTCTTAAATAATAATAAGTTATGTTGTTCAGCTTGGTACTCAAGAAATGGAGCACTCAATTCTCAACTAGAATTAAATATCTATGATGCAAAAAAGGACAGCAATATAAGGGAGGAGAATTACCAGCAACATTGTGGCAAAGTAATCAAGTCATTACCTGGGGGGGGTGGGGGGAGAAGTGATTGTGTCAAGAAAAGGAAAGTGATAGTTATAGGGGATTCTATCATTCCACAGATAGTAGCCTTTTCTGTGACTGGGAGTCCGACATGGTCTGGTTCCAGAGTGACGGAGTAATGAGCAAGTGAAAAAAATTCTGGAAAGGGAGGGTAAGCAGGGACAGCACCTCCCAAACCCGCGACCTCTACCACCTAGAAGGACAAGAGCAGCAGGTACATGGGAACAACACCACCTGCACGTTCCCCTCCAAGTCACACATCATCCCGACTTGGAAATTTATCGCCGTTCCTTCATCGTCGCTGGGTCAAAATCCTGGAACTCCCTACCTAACAGCACTGTGGGAGAACCTTCACAACACGGACTGCAGCGGTTCAAGAAGGCGGCTCACCACCACCTTCTCAAGGGCAATTAGGAATGAGCAATAAATGCTGGCCTCACCAGCGACGCCCACATCCCATGAACGAATAAAAAAAAAGTTTAAAGTTGTGATTCGAGTTGGAAGCAATGACACAGGGAAAAGAAAGATGGATGTCTTGTAAAGGGAGTCAAATGTTAGGTGTTAGATTAAAAAGCAGGACCTCAGTAGTAGTAACCGTAGGATTACTCCTAGTGTTATGCATTAGGCCAGATCGGGAGAATCAGATTATTCAAATGTGCGGCTTGATAAATGGTGCAGAAAGAATGGTTTCAGATTTCTAGGGTATTGGGATGAGCTCTGAGAGGGGAAAGCTCTACAGATGGGGTGGGCTTCACCTTAATTGAACTAGTATTAATCTCTTTGCAGAGAGAAGCCAAGAAATTCCTCGGGGATGTGATCCTGGCAATTATGCTAGGATCATGCCCCCTCCCCTTTCCAATGGCCCCTGCCACTGACTCTGCCAGCATATGTGAGGTCACTGAGAGATCGTTTGCTTTACATAATGCTGGCAGAAGTCCACACCACCAGGGGCGGATCTCAGGTACCCCTGTCCTGGGATGCCTCAAAATTTGACGTTAGGTACTAGTTTCAGGGTGTGTTGAGTTCCCCCCATCCTTGGAAAGCTGCAAACAGTGCTGCTTTGGCCTCCTTTGTAAGGAGGCTGCCCGTAAGTTTGTTTTTAAACTCACCTCCTTCGTCAGAGGTCCAGCCAAGAGAAGAGGCCAATGTACTTCTTGTCACCGGGAGTAGTGGTCTGTGGAGATGCCCTGACCTTCTGGGAGACTGAGGTTGCAGGAACTCCCAATATACTTTTTGCCCCTTCCACTGCACTCCTGCCAGAGTTACGGTGGGAGTGCACCAGAAAGGCCATGGAGTTTTGGGGAGAATTTAAGCTAGTGAGGCAAGGGGAGAGATAAATCCTAGAGTAAATTGGGAAGGGATTAATAATAATGATGGGGCAGAGCTATCTAAAATAGGAAGCTCAAGCTGACATGCCTTAGGGCAGAGAAGAGAAGGTTAGTGAAGGGAAGATTTTTTTAAAAAAGACCCTGAGGAGTATGAAAGGACAATGTTTTTATATATGAATGTTCAAAGCATTAAACATAATGTCAGGAAACTAGAAGCACTTGTTAAAATGAAGGGACATGATAGCCTTGACAGAAACTTGGCTTCAGCTAGAGTTAAAATAGGGACTAAATATTCTTGGCATTAAAAATTTCAGGAGAGATAGAGAAAGAAAAAAGGGAGGAAGAATGGCCTTCTTTATTAATTAAAAACAAGATTATAGCCACAGAGAGGAAAGGAGTGTTAACAATAGTGCTCAGATCGAGTCCGTCTTGACTAAGTTAGGAAATGATAAGGGATCTGTTACCATGTTGGGACTGTATTATAAACCATTGAATAATGGGAAAGGAATTGAAATTGAGAACTGTAAGCAATTTGGAGAGGTTTCAGTAGTAGTAAATTGTAATAATGGGGGACTTCAACTATCCCAAGGTCAGCTGGAAAAAAACAAAAGTTTGTGGTCAAAATGGGTAGAAGTTTCTAGAATAGAAGGACTGGATAAACTCACTGAGTCATCAGGGAGATCTTTTAATGTAAGATGACTCGAATGTTTATGGCTACACTTAACTGTGACTGGTTGATGAGATGCCACTGATAGCTTTCAATAACTCTTCGCACTACCTAACCGTTACATTTGACCTCTGATTTGGTTTTAGTGAATTGGTGAAATGCTATCAGTGGCACACTGCGACTGCTCCTTTCTTGACTGATTTCAACAGCTAAGGGCGGACTTGTTGTAAGTGCTGCTGCTTCTACCAGATAGCAAGTGTATTTTTGTTTTTTTCTACAGAGTTTGAATAGCAAAAAAAGTACCCTTACTCATTGAAATCATTTGGAAACCAAGCTGCTCATCATTTGAGATATACTAATGGTGTGATGGCCAAAGATGAGCAAACATTTCAGATTTGACCTGGCTCTTTTAAAACCAAATCCTTTAAGCTGTTTTCATTGATTTGTGTCAGGCACTTGGTTCAAAACTGAGAATCGCATTACTCTCATTAAAACAGTTTCACTTTGTGATACTGGTTTGTTTCTTTACCCAAAGCCAATAAAAACCAAAGAAAACCTACTGAAAATATAAATATGTCATATCTCTTTTCGACCTTGGTGGTGTCCTGCATTGTGAGCCCTGCCCCTTCACCTCGATTTTATCAATTAAAACGAATGAGTGAAAAGAGAATTAGGCCAACACCTTGGTCCTTTTTGAAGTGAGAAAGTGCTTCAATTAAATCTTTACAGCCTATAAATTACTGCTGCTAATATTACTTTAACATGGACATTAATCTGTTCATTTTAAATGGGTAATGCCCTCACTAAAAATGAGACAAAGGAATAGTTTACAAGCATGTTAAGAGCTCATCTGCTAGTATTGCCAACAGTAATTTTTAGCCTTATATTCTGTGCTGGTGTATGTTTTTGTAAACATGAGAAGTAGCTGCATCCTGAGTGATAATCTTAACTGCACCTTGGAGCATTTCAGCTTCTCAGGATATTAAATCTGCTTTTCTGATCCTGTTGATATTCTGCAGAAGCAACAGCAAAATGTAATTGTTACTGTAAGAATTTACATACTTTACTGTCTGAGAAACAGTCTGTCCCCTTACTGTTTACGTCTTATATTTTATAGGTACAGAATGGAATAGCAGCTTTTGCAACATGGACAACCATAGCAACACTACTTAACTTTGCTATTGTACTAACTCATAGTGGAAGTATTACCACTTTGACATCTGGTACAGTTTCCCTTTCCATCCTGGCCTTTGAAGTATTTTATGGTATGTACAGGTGCAATTTTATAATGAAATCTCAACTATCTCGTAATAAAATTTTCAGTAGTAGAATTCCCTCAGTATCTCTGTAGGTGAATGCACCACGTCGTCTGGCACTAACCCTTAGAAAACAGAGGGCCCAGGACCACTTTCCAGTCTGTGCTGAGTTCACTGATCTCAATTGGGTCGCCACAATTAGCTTTAATGCCCTTGAACTAGGGAGAGGAAAAATTAGTCAGGATTCCTGATTACTAATTTAATGTTAAGGTTTAAGAAGTTTCAATGAATGGGCTTTAACTATCTAATGTTAGCAAGGAGCTTCCCTGATGGCCTAGCTAGTTATAGAAATGCTGATTTGTGTCAGGCACTTGGTTCAAAACCGAGAATAGTTCTCACTATTATTCTTACTAAAATGCCACAATCTCTGCTGAATTCTGAAAATCACAAGGCACTTACAGAAGATGAAAGCCATTCGGCCCATCTTAATACATCTATCCAGAACAACCCTACACTCTTCTCCCTCCCCCATTGCTACATCTAATTGTTTCTTAAATGATTCCAGGGTTTTTGCCTCCACCACTCTGCCCAGAGGTCCATTCCACATGCTGATCGCTCTCTGCATGAAGAACAACCTTCTGATATCTGTCCTAAAATTGCCTTTTACTAGCTTGAACCTTAAGATACTCCCACAGTTTAATTTAGAGTAGTATTCTGGATAAACTTTTCCCATACCATTTACTATCTTATATACGTCTATACGATTACTTCTCAGGTGCCTCATTTCCAAGCTGAAAAGCCCAACCCTCTAGTCCTCATAAGTCAAACTCCTGACACTAGGGATCAGCCTTGTGGCATTTCTCCACACTTCCTCCAGCGCTTGAATGTCTCCCCTGTTTCTCGGCAATCAGAAATGGACACAGGACTCAAGATGTGGTCTAACCAGAGCACTGTTCGGTTTGGTCACACCATCCTCTGGCTTGTATGCTACGTTCTGGCTATGTAATTCATCACCCTATTGGCTTTGTTATTGCTGTTCTGCACTGACTGGACATGTTGAGCGTTGAATCTACTAAGACTCTTATAACTTCATCCTTAGCTACTTCAACACCATTCACGAGGTATGCATGTTGCCCATTTTTTATGCTCTGTGCAATACTTTACATTTGTCTGCATTAAATGTAATCTGCCATTGTTCAGCCACTCACATATTTTGTTTAGCACATTCTGTAATTTCTGAGTTGCCTCCTTCAATTCCACTGGCATCATCTGTTTGGTATCATCTGTAAACTTAACTAATTTGTATTGAGTTTCAGAATCCAAGTCATTGGTGTATATTAAAGTAGTGGTCCCAACATTGATCCCTGGAGTACCGCACCCAGTACTTTCCTTCTCCCACCCTGACAGAACACTTCTAAGCAGTGTCAGTTGTCTTCTACCCTTCAGCCAGTTGCTTATCCACAGACAAGTTTTGCCCTAGCTGATCTTGGCTGAAGCATCAGTTGGAACTGCCCCAAAATAGGGAGGGGAAAATTGGACAGGGATCCTGCTTCTGATCGCTTTCAATGACCCTCCATGAAGTGTACATACGTGGACATTGGAATCAGTCTAGGCTGTCATCCAGCCTATTGATACTCACTGCTTAGGCTCACATATGAAGAATGGACAGGTACTGAATGGTGAGTTGAGCCCATACCCCAGCAAGCAGTCAGTGCCTTCAGGAGAGGAGGGAAGGGTGAGGAGGAAAGAAAATTGGCAGAAAGAAGAGACAAAAAAGACAGGGCAGTTTGCTTTTCACTGCATAAAAAATTTTACTGATATTGGACGACAGTTAGCATAGAATTGTGCATGCAAGTAAGTAACATGAGCAGTACTGTGCTTCCCTCGATTGGAGGGTGATGTAGAGCTGGCATTATAACTCGATGCTGCTGGCTCACACCACTGTACAGTAGTTACTTGTGTCAAACTAACCATACCATTAGTGCAATATAATACCTTTTGTCAAACTACTGTATTGACATAAATGAAGCATTAATAATGATTTTTATTTTCGTCCAGGTTCTATTTGGAAAATATTCTGTTTGATACGTATGTGCATTACACACTTACAGTCTATCCAGACAAAAATTACAATGTCATGTCTCCAACCAGGAACAACGGACTAGAAATTGGGCCGTGTAGCGCCCATTGTTTCGGCACGTTTCCAGCGTGACGTGTGCCAGACACCATCTTGGTATAGGTATTAGCACGTGCACTGAGAGCGAACGATGGCAACATGTAAAGTAGGGAGAAAATGCATACAATCAGTGTGCAACGCTGATTTAAAGTGATAGACACCATTTTGGAACTTAACGCTCAACTCAACGCACAGTCTTAACCACGCACACCTGAACATGCCTTAGACAGCCTAGCGGACCCCGCACCAGCACTATTTAAAGGAATCATGCAGGTGTTGCAGGTTATTTGCTGGATTATTGCTTGTGGCTGCTGGTGGAATAGGAAGTGTTTTTTGAAGCTCCCTATACGTACTGAGAGTTGCTACAGTACATTTGAGAGTGGTTTGGCAGGAACTACCTTACGGTTCAGAAAGTTACAACCGTAGTTTAACAACATTCCTGCCCCTTCTCCTTGCATGCAGGCTTTCTGGCAGGTTTTCCAGTGCCCCAAGCATTTGGCAGTGTACGCCCGTCAGCTGTCTACTATAGCCTGGCCCATATAAGTCCTCATCTGACTCCTCTGCGGCAGAACTCAAGAGCGACCTCACCCTCTGGCAAGCTGGCACCTGTGGTATCCATTCCCTCCGCCCCGGCTCCTGCACACATGTGCTCGGTGTCTCACCAATTGCAGATCCCTCCTATAACCTAACCTCTAAAGGATGTGCAGTGTCAGTCTCTGAGCTGGTGGATGCGAGTGTCAGATTGAGTGACGGCGTGGCTTCAGTGTCCCCCTCCTCCTTGGTGCTGCCACGTGTTCTGGGGTATCTGCAATGACAAAGGGAAACAGGTTGAGTTGTGGAGCGGGGAGAGGAGTGAGTAAGACATGCACGCTGACAGCATCTGCAGCATGTGAGTCAGAAAAGGTTATGGGAGGAGGGAGATGTGGGAAACGAGAAGGTGCATTAGATCTGCAGAGACCCCCTTTCATCGGGACCTTAAGGAGGTCACAGGTACAGCGATGGCCCGCCCAATGATCCAAAGCATTGTCTCCTCCAAGGGGGTGAGGACGTTTGGGCGTGCCTGTCCTCCCTCAGGACTCTCCTGCTGCCGGCTGTTATGCGCCATCTTCTCCTGTAAGACAGAGTGCAGTGTGTCAGTGAGTATCCTGCAAGGTGTGTGGGTGATGTGCCTGTCATGGCTGAATAGTTGCCAGTGTGTGTGACTTGTGAGTGGTGGTTGAGCGGGCGAGATGCAGCATGCCGAGTACAGTATTGCATATGGATGGGCAATGTTTGTTGGTGGTTCGGTGATGGGGGGGTGTGATGCGTACAGTCGGTAGGATGTGCCACTTGACACTTGCATTCACCTTGACCACTCTTGTCAAATCATTGAACTTCTTTCGGCACTACACCCATGTGCGTGGTGCCGTGCTCCTGGTGTTCATTTCCTGGGCCACAGCCTCCCAATACCTGCGGACCTTTAAAAGGTGCAGGCTGCCAATGACATGTGCTAGCCATGCCCCACCTCAGCTTCCTGATTCTGCTAATTAGCAGACAGCACGGGCGCAGGTTAGTAGCGGATCCCGCTACCCGCACCCGATAATTGGCCTTATCCAATTTAACCCCCAACATCTGTATTGGTGAGTTATGGACAAGCTAATTATTGGTACGGTACTAGTGGCTTTCATTTTCTCTGTGTACTATATTTAGAGGACCGGTTAATGCATTTCTGTAAATTCCTGTCTGTTTAATGAATGAGTTGAATTAGTGCACACAGGAATTTATCTGAGCCCATTTATCCAAATGGACTAAAATAACGCACAGAAGAAGCCACATATTTTGTTGCGGACAGTATCTGAGAGTCATGTGATAGTGGCAATAACAGAAATGGAACAGCTTTCTAATATTCTTCCCTAAGGTGAATTGAGAAGAGATGTCACCAGGGTATTGAGAAGGTGAAGTTAATAGTTAGAGTGACCTGATGGGAAATATTTCCCTTCAGGTGATTTACTTCCAATGGTGAGCACAAGGCCAGTTTGAAGCTGGCTTTATCCCAACCACAGCAGATGGAATCATTTTGCAACCTTCTTTGAACCATTACATTGCAACACTGTCATGTCATCAACAGGATATAACTTCAGCTGTAACATTTATGCATATTCTTCCTCCCTATCCCCACCCAGGGGAAAAACAATTAGCAGGAACCAGACAAAATAGACACTGTGAGGAAAGATTTCCTCATTATACTACGTGTTTTTTTTATTCATTCATGGGATGTGGGTGTCGCTGGCAAGGCCAGCATTTATTTATTCCCTAATTGCCCTTGAGAAGGTGGTGGTGAGCCACCTTCTTGAACTGCTGCAGTCCATGAGGTGAAGGTTCTCCCACAGTGCTGTTAGGTAGGAAGTTCCTGGATTTTGACCCAGCGATGATGATATATTTCCAAGTCGGGATGGTGTGTGACTTGGAGGGGAACGTGCAAGTGGTGTTGTTCCCATGTACCTGCTGCCCTTGTCCTTCTGGGTGGTAGAGGTCGCGGGTTTGGGAGGTGCTGTCGAAGAATCCTTGGAAAGTTGCTGCAGTGCATCCTGTGGATGGTACACATTGCAGCCACGGTGTGCCGATGGTGAAGGGAGTGAATGTTTAGGGTGGTGGATGGGATGCCAATCAAGCGGGCTGCTTTGTCCTGGATGGTGTCAAGCTTCTTGAGTGTTGTTGGAGCTGCACTCATCCAGGCAAGTGGAGAGTATTCCATCACACTCCTGACTTGTGCCTTGTAGATGGTGGAAAGGCTTTGGAGAGTCAGGAGGTGAGTCACTGGCTGCAGAATACCCAGCCTCTGATCTGCTCTTGTAGCCACAGTATTTATATGGCTGGTCCAGTTAAGTTTCTGGTCAATGGTGACCCCCAGGATGTTGTGGGGGATGGTGGGGGATTCGGTGATGGTAATGCCTTTGAATGTTAAGGGGAAGTGGTTAGACTCTCTCTTGTTGGAGATGGTCATTGCCTGGCACTTGTCTGGCGCAAATATTACTTGCCACTTGTCAGCCCAAGCCTGGATGTTGTCCAGTTCTTGCTGCATGCGGGCACGGACTGCTTCATTATCTGAGGGCTTGTGAATGGAACTGAACACTGTGCAATCATCAGCGAACATCCCCATTTCTGACCTTATGATGGAGGGAAGGTCATTGATGAAGCAGCTGAAGATGGTTGGGCCTAGGACACTGCCCTGAGGAACTCCTGCAGCAATATCCTGGGGCTGAGATGATTGGCCTCCAACAACCATTACCATCTTCCTTTGTGCTAGATGTGATTCCAGCCACTGGAGAGTTTTCCCCCTGATTCCCATTGACTTCAATTTTACTAGGGCTCCTTGGTGCCACACTCGGTCAAATGCTGCCTTGATGTCAAGGGCAGTCACTCTCACCTCACCTCTGGAATTCAGCTCTTTAGTCCATGTTTGGACCAAGGCTGTAATGCGGTCAGGAGCTGAGTGATCCTGGCGGAACCCAAACTGAGCAAGTTATTGGTAAGCTGCTTGATAGCACTGTCGATGACACCTTCCATCACTTTGCTGATGATTGAGAGTAGACTGATGGGCGGTAATTGGCCAGATTGGATTTGTCGTGCTTTTTTAGACAGGACATACCTGGGCAATTTTCCACATTGTCGGGTAGATGCCAGTGTTGTAGCTGTACTGGAACAGTTTGGCTAGAGGCACGGCTAGTTCTGGAGCACAAGTCTTCAGCACTACAGCCGGAATGTTGTCGGGGCCCATAGGCTTTGCTGTATCCAGTGCACTCAGCCATGTGATGATTGCATTATACTTAGCACATGGAGGACATTGTCCCCTGTAGTTCCCTGACAGTCAGTGCAAACTGCAACTACAACTAATCAGGTATTTAAATTTTGACAGTTTTATTTTTCTGTCTTGTTCATATCAGTTGGTATATTTGACCCCCACATGTTCCAAAAAAAATGACTATAATTCCTCAGAAGTCTTTGTTCAGTAAGCATAAAATGTGTTTCATTCATGATATTCCCTGAGTAAGATGTAGGACAGATGGGATGGAAGCTTCCACACTGTTTCGGCTGTTAAGGGTTCGAAACGGAGTGCATTCAGCAGTTTTTTCAATCCCAGCCAGCAGACACATTTGCCCTTTAGTTTGTTGCAGTTGGCAATAATTGACCCACCCTACAAGGATAGAGGGAATGAGAATTCTTTTTTTAAAAGAAAACAAAAGTCCTGAGGTTGAACTTTGTAACATGGCAATGAGTGGATGCTCTTCTGATGCTCTTGGTAGGTGCAAAGTAGAAAAACATCAAGGTTCCAATTTTGCATGAACCAGTGCTGCTTCTGGGGCTTCACACACGACCAACATGGGTCACATAATTAGGCCCAGGACACCATGGGCCTCAGTCCTACATCACCCAATTTTACATGGCACAACTTGAAGGCTTTTTTGAGGCTCGCACTTTATCTAAACATAGATAAGTTAGGCTTCGAAAGATCTCGGCCATATTTGATCATTTTGGGTAAGACAATGCCAACAGTGCAAGCCTTGCCCCTAAAAACAGGCTGAAATCGGTGAGGTCTGCTTAGCGATGCCTTCATAAAGCTGGCTTGTTGGAGTTTTGCCTGCATTTTTGAATCATCGTTTCTTTTTAGGTGGGAACATTTTCAGGGTTCTGCATTGATTGCTGTGCAATTTTCTTTTCTTTTCCCTGATGCTCACCTTGTACAAAATCTTAATGTTGGCTGTGAATCGCCTATAGTTAAAGTGACAAATAGCACCTAGTGAGACTGGGAGAAAGGGCTTGCGCTGTCAGCTCCCGCTTTCATGCATATTCTGTGTTAGGAGGGTCATTTTATTGTTGAATATCATCTGAAGGTCCAAAGACACCTTGGGGGTTATGCGCTGATCTGCCACTCCCCATGATGTAGGTGTAAAGACTATGCCAATCCGACTTGGGCATGTCAACCTGTATTCAGTGCCTCCCCTTCACTGTAGATGCAATGACTGAGCTGTTCCATCTGCTGAAGTCTGAATGCAGACCATATCAAAGACTGCAACAGCACTTCTTGTTGCTGTAAAGGTAACAACTGCATTGGGCTTTTATGCCACGGGATCCTTTTTAGGCCATTGTAGGGGGTATATGCCACATTAGGCAGCCTGCAGTGCTGTGCACATGCATCAAGGAACTGATGCCTGCTATCTTTACAAGGGACAAGAACTTCACCAGTTTTCCTGTGGAAGAAGTCACCAGTTGTACAGTTATCAGCGGCTGGCAGGGTTCCGCTCAAGTGCAAAGAGTGGCATCAGGTCTCATCATCTCAAATTTATGGCCTTCACAAAAAGAAGGGGTTTGCACTCAATTAATGCTGAGGTGACCACCAGAAACATTATCATGCACATCAGTGGCCAGTTTTCCAAGAAGCATCCATGCTGCCTTCATTGTGTGATAGTACATGATGCCCGCATTATTTAAAGGAGGAGAGACACTAGGTGATTGGTTCTCCGGAGAACCAGGTGATCCACTGCGCCCATGAGTATCCCCCAACAGCAGAGCAGCCACCTGTTTGTAGCAGGAAGCCCTTTGAATATGGAAATCAGGGTCCTATGGCGTACATAGGACCTGACTGCGGCAGCTATGTGACTGCATTGACTCACCAGACAGATTGCCTCCATGGAGCTGGCACCAGTGGTTTTACCTGAGTGCCATCTTCAGCCCCAAATAGTGTGCACATCCTTCAGTGTACTTCCTGCTGCAGGACTTCCACCACCACCACCACCACCACCACCACCACCACCACCACCACCACAACAACAACAACAACAACAACAACTTGTATTTATATAGCGCCTTTAATATAATAAATCGTCCCAAAGTGCTTAACAGGAGCGATTTTCAAACAAAATTTGTCACCGAGCTACATAAGGAGATATAAGGACAGGTGACCAAAGCTTGGTCAAAGAGGTAGGTTTTAAGCAACATCTTAAAGGAGGAGAGAAAGATAGAGAGGCGGAGAGGTTTTGGGTGGGTATTCCAGGGCTTGGGGCCTAGGCAGCTGAAGGCAATTAAAATCGGGGATGCGCAAGAGGCAAGAATTGGAGGAGCGCAGAAATCTTGGAGGGTTGTAGGATTGGAGGAGGTTACAGAGATAGGGAGTGAGGCCATGGAGGGATTTGAAAACATGGATGAGAATTTTAAAATCGAGGCGTTCCCAGACTGTGCGCCAATGTAGTTCAGCGAGCACAGTGGTGATGGGAGAACAGGACGTGGTGCGAGTTAGGATACAGGCAGCAGAGTTTTGGATGAGCTCAAGTTTATGGAGGGTGGAAGATGGGAGGCCGGCCAGGAGAGCATTGGAATAGTCAAGCCTAGAGGTAACAAAGGCCTGGACGAGGGTTTCTGCAGCAGATGAACTGAGGCGGGGCGGAGATGGGCGATGTTACAGAGGTGGATGTAGGCAGTCTTGGTGATGGAGCAGATATGTAGTCAGAAGTTCATCTCAGGGTCAAATAGGATGCCAAGTTGCGTATGGTCTGATTCAGCTTCAGACAGCGGCCAGGGAGAGTGATGGAGTCGATGGGAACGGAGTTTGTGGCGGGGACTGAAGACAATGGCTTCGGTCTTCCCAATTTTAGTTAGAGGAAATTTTTGCTTATCTAGTGGGACAAGCAATGTGACAAATGAGAGACAGTGGAGGGTCAAGGGAGGTGGTGATGAGGTAGAGCTGGGTGTGGTCAGCGTACACATGGAACTTGACGTTATGTTTTCGGATGATGCCACAGAGGGGCAGCATGTAGATGAGAAATAGGAGGGGGCCAAGGATAGATCCTTGGGGGACTCCAGAGGTATTGGTGCGGGAAGAGAAGCCATTGCAGGTGACTCTCTGGCTACGACTGGATAGATAAGAATGGAAACAGGCGAGCACAGTCCCACCCAGCTGGACGATGGAGGGGAGGCGTTGGTCAAAGGATACAGACAGGTCGAGAAGGATGAGGAGGGATAGTTTACCACAGTCACAGTCACACAGGATGTCATTTGTGACTTCATCAATGAAAGCACTATTGTCCATATGTCTCTTCTGTGCCATTATAAATAATTAGTCCACTTTTCGGTCCCCAGCATAGCTTTAAGAATTACTCCCATACCGGATTTTGCACTCCCCAACCAAATTTCCTATTGGCTAGGGACTGTGGAAAAGCTGGTTTTTGAGATTGGTCTAATGGAAATGAAAACAGTGAACATGACTCCGGTGACCACATGAATAGTGATAGAATGAAAACAATGCTGTGTTTTAGTTTGATCATTTCCTCCCCACTGTACATTGTATTCTTTGTGCTGCATTGTGCAATGGAAATGTGAACTAATAACAATTATGTTTTTCCTTTTTTTTTCCCCAGCTGTGTTGCTGGCCACTGCCTGAACTGCCTTTGCAGCACGCGTTGCCATAGCTACTTGGAGACATTTCAAACGCCCTCTCCATCAGAACATGAAGAATTGAGATTTTTCTGACAAAGTGATACAAGCAAAACAAAAAGGGTTCACTTCAAAAATAAAATCACACAAGTGAATCCAAGCTATAACTGACTAAAGGCAAACAACTTTTAAAGAAAAATTCAAACAGCTATTGAATCATTGCTTATTAATATTCAAGTGTTCAAAGGTTTGTGCTCCTCACCCTGCTGTCAGCTGCAATGCTGTACTGATGATGTATGTTCAAACTCTGCCAGGCTCCTCACTTTATCCATTTTAACTTGTCCCCACTTCATTCAGTGAAATGGATTCATCAATAAGTAGGGAATAACTCAATTCTGGCAATCAGGTAAATTGAAGTTTGAGAACATTTGTACATTTGGGCCTAAATTTTGCTCTAGGTGGTTGATAATGGATTGTTATAAGCAGCAAATCTGCCTATTATCTCTGCTGAACATTTAGCCTGTGTGGCAGCAGCCAGGCTAATATTTATGAATGTCACTTTGTGCAGCAGTGGCAAGGGGTACATTTTTGTGACTGTTTGCCAGTAGAAACAAGAGAGCAAAAAAGTTCATCAGCGTTACAAGTAAGAGCCAGGCTGGAATGATCAAAAGTTACGTTACAACTGCCCCCATAACTATTTGATTCACTTTGGTATAAAGTTGCAATAAAAAAAAATCATGAATACTGGAAATCTGCAAATAAAACAGAAAATACTGGAAATGCACAGAAGGAAAGAAGTAAGATTTGGCAATCAACATTAACTGAATCACCTTCAGACCCTAGCTGTCTCCCCCATTTTCCTGCCATTTAATATTTCTCCCATTCATATTCCACTGTTTCCCCTTCCATTTCAAAGCCATATTAACTTGCCTATTGTCTTTTCAACACTTGACTGCATCGTTCTGTAGCATATAGCATTTTGAATTCTGCTTAAAGAATACTAAATTCATTACAATGAAAGTAATTAGCATATTTGTAGTCTTGATCTGTACCCTTCTTTAGGTGCTTCTACATTAAATCATTGGTTTAGGAGAACATTGCTGGCAGTTAATTACCCTGGCATACCTTCTTCCATGCACTATCACTGAAAGCTTGACATAATTGGGATGCTTCCAAACAACTTTCCAACATTAGAGCTAATCAAACCTTAACTCATATCTGTGCCCTTGGGTCTGTTATCACTGGCTCTCTTGAGAATAGGATTCAGCGCATGCAGTGATCAAGTCAGGTTTGTACTCCTCGGAGCAGATGCAAGCATGCAGGTACTGGCAGGTGGGCACAGACCACCTCTGGTGCAGCCTGGCCTGCTTGATATCCCTCCGTTGGTTCTCTTTTTCTTCCTCCATGAAATGTGTGATTCCTATTAGAGAACCCATTAGTGGCAGTAATGGTGCAGGTTGGGGGGAGAAAATCCACTGAGAAATTTAGCACAAAAGCTCATTAGAATCTCCAGCTGATCTTTATGTTACTGTCCCCTATAAATGAACCTCCAGGTGATCTTTATGTTACTGAGTCCTATAAATGAACCTCCAGGTGATCTTTATGTTACTGAGTCCTATAAATGAACCTCCAGGTGATCTTTATGTTACTGAGTCCTATAAATGAACCTCCAGGTGATCTTTATGTTACTGAGTCCTATAAATGAACCCCCAGGTGATCTTTATGTTACTGAGTCCTATAAATGAACCTCCAGGTGATCTTTATGTTACTGAGTCCTATAAACCTCCCAGGCCCTGCTGACTGTGGATGCTTGTTAAGTGAACATTACTTACACTGAGTGTCCTATATGTACAAACGTTGAGAAATTGCATGCAGGACGTCCCTAGCCATAATTCAATATTTAAAAGAAGTTCCAGTCTCCAGTCCCCACAGAACTGTGTATCTGATGTAAAAAGGGCAGTGAAAGGTGTCAAAGACTCTGATGGTTTCTCTGGTCCTTTATACCTAATGAACTGGTGCTTAAGGGGCGTAATAGATAGAAGAATTGGTCCTTGGCTCTACCTTTTAATGATTAGCCTCCTCCAATGGATCTACAGAGAGTGGTGACACAGGATAGTGTCATTTGTATCTTCATAGAATTTTATCCTCTTTTGGTAGGCTGAATGCAGCTTCTCCCCTTGATCTGATACGAAGCCAGTCCCATCACATTGCGATACTATTTTGCAAGCACGATGATGTAATGAACAGGCTCGGTCCAGCCAGCGGGTCAGAGAGCAAGCTTATTATTCTGGTGATGGATACAAAGGCCCATGATAAAGTGGGTCACTGCTGCCATTGGGTGAATGGAGGCCAGCGTGTTGATATTTAATTGTTGATTATGTGAGATCCATGTGTCAGATGTTGATGGCACTGGAGTGATGCAAAAACACCATTTTGCTTTGTCTTGTCCTATAAAGGGGCTCCACCACCCTGACAGTGATGAAGGGTCGCATCTGAAACATTAAGCTATCATTCCCATTCAGATGCTGATTTTCCTACTATGTATTTTCAGCATTTCCTATTTTTATGTTAGCTGGAGTTGTACCTGCTGAGAACTGGACTTCCCTCTGTGTCCAGGTGGATCTTTTTAAATATATAAAAGCAAATTGCTGGTGCAAAGTTGAGGTTGCCCTTTACTTTATCTATGACTTGCATTTTAAAATAGGAAAATCAGGCGATAGCTTGATTATTCCCCCAGTGCTAGTTTGTTCCTGATATGTTCTCTCTGACAGTAATTCGTTGTCACCAGCAAGGGAAGAAATATTTAAGCTATAGATAGCTATAATCATTAGGGCAAGTGACTTGTGGGCAACACCCTGCAACAAATCCTGCAAATTCCTACACTTGCTGCGTGTAGTGAGATTTGCTGCACAAATATCTCAATTTTGCATAAAAAGCCTTGGTGGGAGTGAAAATGCCATTTTTTGAATGTTAATCATTGCTGCAACAAATCTCTTGCCTCATCATTTTAAGTAAAAGTTGAGCAATAACCTTACTGCTCAGAGCAAACTTCAGGCCTTGGTTTTAATAACAAAGGTTGACATTGTACAAATTTTAAAAGTGTGCAGTTAACAAGAAACTTGCTTTGTATCCATGAAAAAAAATGCCAACATTAATGGAATCAATCTTTTTGAGCAAGAAGTCTTTCCAGAATTGTACCATCAGTCAAACAATTAAGCACCTTCCATGAAATTACACTAACGACCTTTCCAAGAAGGAGGTTGTCATGTTTTAAATTAATCATTTAAAAAAAAAAATCCATTCTATTTTTTTCTACAATTAAATGCTGGCTTCAGACTTTCAGTTTTTTTTGTTTCGAAAGTTTAAACTGTAGCTTATCTTAGGATGCCATGATCATTATTTACAGCATTTTTTCAGGTTTGGCAGGAGTAATTTGATTTCTTGGCTGGTGAAGGATGATGCGCTGGGAAATCAGGCAGAAGATGAATGTCAAGAGATGTCTTGTATGAAGTGTGATCCTTCTTTAATGTTGACTTACATATTTCATTATGACAAGTCAGCCAATCTAAAATAAGGATTACATGTTGTACAACGGCACGTTCGAAAGGTTTGCAGCTTCCCGGCAAACAGAAATTGAGGCAAGGGTGCTGAATCCTTAAAACAGAACAGAAACTGAAATCAATGTTTTGGGAAAAAAAATTGTAATTTTAAATATGCCAAAGCTAGAGTACCCTTATGGTCAGTCACAGAGAAGCAATGACAGAGCCATGGAGCCTGTACAGAATAACTTTCCAATCGGTCAGGGAATAGGATGCGGTAAGTGATGAAAGCAAACCTAAAAAAAAATGTCATTTAAAGATTCTGGCCTTGAAATTCTGCAGGTCTCCTGCTGTAACTGGTAGTAGACTGGCAGGACCCCAGAGAAATTGCCATCTTCATTGGTTTGCACTGAATTTCTGAGGTTTCCACCAGTCTCTGGCCAGAGTCAGAGATCAAGAGAACTCTGCGGAATTTCAGGGCTTCTGGGTTTCCATACTTGAAATAGCTCACTGCCAGTGGTGTAAGATCCATTATATAACTATACATTCAAAGAAAGCTCATTGAACCATTTAATACAGAGCGGATATTTATCCAATACACATTATCTTCCCACTGATGAATTCCTTCTGTCAAGGCCCTTCTTGTATGCTCAAAGATTGACAGAGCCGTGTCTAGATTTGGGTCTGGCATTTGATTCACTGAAAACTCAACTTGTTAGCCAGTCAAATTACTGTTTTCTTCTAATGTTGCTCTACCTCCAAAATGAATGTTGGGGGAAAGATGACAGGAGAAAAAACATAGGTTCAAAATTTGAAGATTAAAAAAGGGGGAAAAGTTTAGATAGACTACTTGTTAGAAAAAGAGAATAAAATAAAAGAGGTGGCATTGTTGGCTCAGTGGTTGCACTCTTGCTTCTGAGTCAGAAGGTTGTGGGTTCAAACCCCATTCCAAGAGACTAGAGCACATAATCTAGGCTGACACTTCGGTGTATTTCTGAGGGAGTGCTGCACTGTCAGTAGTGTCACCTTTTTGATGAGGTGTTACATCGAGGCCCCATCTGCCCTCTCAGTTGGTTGTAAAAGATTCCATATCACTATTCAAAGAAGAGCAGGGGAGTTCTCCCAGTGTCCTAGTCAACATTTATCCCTCAACCAATGTCACTAATACAAATTACATGATCATTTATCTCATTGCTGTTTGTGGGACCTTGCTGTGCACAAATTGGCCATCATGTTTCCCTACATTACAACAGTGACTACACTTCAAAAGTAAGTCATTGGCTGTAAAGCACTTTGGTTCCAAAGTGCTTTACAGCGTTCATGAAGGGCACTATATAAATGCAAGTTCTTAAGATAAAAAGGGATGGAAAGAATAAGAAGAAAAAAGAGGAGAGCAGGAGCACAGGGAAGATGGTTGCATGTCCTTATTATGTAAAATTATGTACTAGGCATTTTTTCTGTAGTTTAGAGTTTATATGTTAAGGTCATTCCTGATGTGTCATTTAATTACCGTAATACTAATGATTATTTCATCAACACAGTGCATGAGCTAAAAACAAGAAAAAAAAGTTTCCATGAGCATGGCAGCAAACTAAGAATTATCTTAAAGAGATATATGCTTTAATATGCTAACTGTTTAAATCAATTTTAGATTTTGGCAGATTATCTTGCATTGGTCAGAAAGTTGTGGGTTCATGCCCCTTACTGGGGTTTGAGCAGATAATATGCTGTCATTCAGATTAGACATTAAACCAAGATCCTGTCTGCCTATTCTGATGGTTTAGGTGGATATTAAAACATTATTTGAAGAACAGCGAGTTCCCCCAATGGCCTGGTCAACATCCCCCCTCAGTCATTAGTACCACAAACAGATTAACTGGTCCAAAAGCAAAATACTGCGGATGCTTTCTGATGAGAAACGTTGGGGGAAATTTTAACTCCAAAGAACGGGTGGGTTGGGGGAGGGTTGCAGATTAAAATAACAGCTTTTTGAAGCGGGACAACAACCCAGCTCCAACACGCCCACTTCTGGGTTTAACCCAGGTGCGTTTGGATGTGCACGCATCCGAAACCTGGAAGTCCCGTCCACACTTAATGCCGGCAGGCAGATTATTAAAGGGTCAATTTACCTCATGGAAATAGTTGAGGTACTTTATTTTTTGTTGGTTCTAAGTCTGAAACTAATTTTACTTCACCCTCATGGGTTTCCCATGGCTTCTGAATCTCACCATTGATACAGAGACAAGATGCAGCCGAAGTTGATTTGACCTTTCAAACCTCTGATTGACACTTCTCAATAAAAGCTCAGGCATTGCAGGTGGTCTCTCAGTTCTCTCAGGCAAACATTTGGCTGAGAGTTCTTTGTGTTGGGTCTCGATTCACTCTTCCAACTATCACTCAATTAAATTAAAAATTCAGAAAATAATCAATTGTTAACATCCTGGATCAATCTTGAGTATGTGCATAAGTTTATATTTTTAAGAATGATGACAAAATTTGAAATATTGGAATATTCTGCAGTCAAGTTACTTGAAAGAATCATAAAACGTTAAAAGAACTTGGCCATTTTGCTAATATAAATTCTCTAAATATTTTTCCAATTCTCGTCCATTCGTTACCTTTGTGTGGTCCATCTCTTCACTTCTTTTTCTGGCTTTCTCTCTCTCCATCTTTGGCAATAGGCTTTCCATAGAAATTTATTACAAGCTCGGACTCCCAAAACTATTTGGATTGTGTTTCTTCCCATCCCACTTCCAGTAAATACTTCATCCCTTTCTCTAATGTTCTCCTTCTCTATCATATCTGCTCTAATAAATCTACTTTCCACACCAGAGTTCCAAAGGGACTTTCTTTCTCCTCAGCTGAGTCTTCCCTTAGCAGAGATTGACAGGCCCTTTGATTGAATCCACCACATTTCCCATATGAGCAGAATATAACTGTCAGGGACATCCGTTATGCTTTTCATCTTTTAATGCTTATGCTAGTGCTGGTGCTGTTAGGAATTTCAAAATATGAATATTACTTATATTGCACTGATCATCAAAGTGCTTCTCTGCTGCTCACCCTGGAATAATGTTCCATATTCCTGGCCTGAATCTGGAGTCAGCTCTTCATGTCCTCCTCCCTGTGCAGCCTCAATGAACTGTCCTGCAGTGGGAGCGAGATGCTGGTGGCTCCCATTGACTCCCTGCTCAACTTCAGGACGTTGGCTGCAGGTCTTTCCTTGTTTAATATTGGTGTATGTTGTCTGCTGGTTTTGACCCATCAACACAGTCAGTAATAAAAAACCTGAAGTTTTTTGTAAACATAAGGATGTGTAGAGTACCTTAAAAATACAGCAAGATGTATAACCTGCAAAGAGTAACGTCCATGGAAATCCAGGAAAGGACAACAAACCTTCTCCTCCCCAGCACTGAGCAGAAATTCTGGCATAGAATCACAAACTCTCATAAACCCCCAACCACCTCAGAAATTGCTGGTCAGGATTTAAACAAACATTCACCCTGAGCGCTCCCCAATAGCGGAAACCCCCTCTCCGATGTTTCCAGCCACCTCCCCCCCCCCAACACCTGCGATGTCTCTGACCCCCACTCCATCCGATATCTCCAACTACCCCTCCATCGCAGACTTACCTGGCATCCGTTCCACAGCTGCTTTCCCTCCAGACAGGCAATCTAGGTGGCTATCATGCGGGAAATCTGGAAATCTTAGAGAGGATAAAATCCCTGGTTTGGATGGATTGCATCTGCACATTTTAAAAGAAGTTAGGGAAGAGATAGCAGAGGCACCATTACAAATATTTTAAAAAATCATTAGAAAAGGGAATAGTGCCAGAGGACTGACGGACAGCTAATGTGATTCCTATATTTAAAAAGGGAGATAGAACCAGTCCAGGGGAATTTAGACCAGTTTGCTTAATGTCGGTGGTAGGAAAGGTAGTAGAATCCTTACTCAGAGGTAATAGAAAAACATCTAGAAACCAAAACTATAATAAAGAGAAGTCAGCATGGATTTCAAAAGGGAAGGTCATGCTTGACCAACCTAATGGCATTCGTTGAAGTAGTAACAGAAAGGGTAGATAAAGTTAATGTAGTAGAAGTAATATATTTGGATTTTCAAAAGGCCTATAATAAGGTACCGCACAGTAGACTCATGACTAAGGTTAGAGAATATGGAGTCAGGGGGCAGGTAACAGAATGGATAGCAAGCTGGCTACAAAACAGAAGACAGAGAGTAGGGGTTAAAGGTAGTTACTCACACTGGCAAAAGTTGGGAAGTGGTGATCCACAAGGATTGGTGCTGGGACCACTGTTGTTCGCCATTTACATAAACGATATGGACTTGAGAATTGAAAGTATAATTTCAAAATTTACGAACACCAAATGTTATATAAATGGTATTATAGTTAATACCGAGGAAGGCTGCGACAAAATACAGGAAGACATTAATAAACTTGCAGAATGGGCGTGTAATTTGCAAATGAATTTCAATATAGATAAACGTGAGGTATTACATCTTGGTAGGAAGAACAAGGGGGCCACGTACTGCTTGGATAATAAAAGTCTAAATGAGTAGAGGAGCAGAGGAATCTGGGGGTACAGATACGCAAATCACCAAAAGTAACGATGCCATAAAAAAAGCAACCCAAACACTGGGGTTCATTTCTAGTGGGATAGAATTGAAAAGCAGACAAGTTATGTTAAACTTGTATAGAACCTTGGTTAGACCACACTTGGAGTACTGTGAACAGTTCTGGTCTCCATATTATAAAAAGGATATAGAGGCACTGCAGAAGGTGCAAAAATGATTTACCAGGATGCTACAAGAACTGAGAGGTTATACCTATCAGGAAAGATTGAGCAGGCTGGGACTCTTTACTCTAGAAAAGAGAAGACTGAAGGGTGACCTGATAGAGGTCTTTAAGATTATGAAAGGATTTGATAGGGTAGATGTAGAGAAAATGCTTCCACTGATGGGGAAGACCAGAAATAAATATAAGATAATCAAATAAGGAATTCAGGAGAAACTTCCTTATCCAAAGAGTGGTTAGAATGTGGAACTCGCTACTACAAGGACTAGCATTGTTGCATTTAAGAGGAAGCTAGATAAACACATGAGGGAGAAAGGAATAGAAGGATATGCTGATAGGGTTAGATAAAGTCGGGAGGGAGGAGGCTCGTGTGGAACATAAACACCGGCACGGACCTGTTGAGCTGAATGGCCTGTTTCTGTGCTGTACATTCTATGGGGGTGATTTTAACCCCCAAGAACGGGTGGGTTGGGGGCGCGTGGGAGTTGAAAATAGTTGTTTTTTGGGTCGCAACCGCAACCCAGCTCCACTTCCGGGTTTAATGTTGGCGCGGAAAAGTACAGGCTTCCCACTGGGAATGCCAAGTCCAAAAATTTTGCGGTTGCAACCCAAAAAGACAACTATTTTCAACTCCCTTCCGCCCCCAACCCACCCGTTCTTGGGGGTTAAAATTACTCCCTATGTAATTCTATGTAAGCAAAACTAATTGCCTTCAATTGAGCTGCGACCGCAGATTCTGACGCACTCACTTGACTTCCGGGTTTCCCGCACGGATTTACTTGTTAGTGAGTAGCACCACAAACAGATTAACTTGGTTAAGCATTTTATTACTATTTGTGCAAGGTTCCTGCTGCATTTGCCTACACAGAAGCATTGACTGAATATAATACATTTTGTGAAGTTCTTTGAGAGATTTTGGTATGCAACGGTGTTATATAAATGCAAATATATTATTATAATCCTTGTTTTTAAAGAGTGGATTTGTTTTCTGTTATTGCTTTCAAAGTGCACTATCAATCTCTGTTACAGTTTGAAATATTTTAGCTTGACTAGGTTTAGAATAATGTTAACATGCAACTCATGGGGCAGAAAACATCTCCTAGTGGAAATCTTTAACATCAAAATTTATTACCTTGAAAAGAGAGCATATTTTCAAAGAATCAAACTAATTACTTTTGTGAGCTATGTATTTCAGGAATTGTAAGGAGGGGTTTGGTTAAAAAAATACATGAGAGCTATTATTGTAGACGTATTGGTTTAAAATCAGTATCAGCCTTCACTGTGCCACATAGTGATCCTGGTGAGATTGCCGTCTATCGTTGGGAACTAAAAGTGGAACTATGTCACTGTGGTAATGTTACTGTGGTGATCTAAACAGCCGTTGTGTTCTGTTACCTGATTATCTGTTTAAAATTTGAATGAACAAATAGAAACTTGTTTGTGCCTGATAATTTGTTTTTTCTATCAATATGTCAAGGAAGACCGATTTGAGTGTAGCCTTTGATTTATTTACTAATGAATTGTATCTTATATGGAATAGTGTATAATGCCTTAACTGACGTAAATCAATATGAGTATTCCATTTTATTTTGTGTGCTTTCCACTAATATAAAATTGTCTAGACTATTTTTATGAACCATTTCATGTCAGCTTATTGCAAATGAAAAACTGTAGCTTGTTTTCTTTAGATTTAAACTTTTGCTGGATTTCTTTATTAAAGCAATGTCAGAGTATATTTTACAAATATAAGTGAGAAAGCAAAATATTCAAGAGCAGCTTTTTTCTCTCGTAGTTTTTCCCCCTCCTGTAATTTATTTCCACTGTACACCACCCCTAGCAGACAGCAATGGCTGGAAGCCTGTTCCTAGGCCTCCATTGTAAAGTCAGCTGCTAGGAGATATACAAGAATGGCTGAGGCACCAGACGTTTCATTTCCTTACATCTCCTGTGAGGAATTGCCTGGGCTCCGATGAAAACCTGGCATCTGCTCAGCGTTGAGATCATTGGGGCCGATTTTAACCGCCTCGACTGGGCATAAACGGGACAGAACGGTCAGAAAAATGAAGTTGGGTACTTACCACACCATTGATGCTGGGTCTCCGTCTGCTGCCATCTTGGGTAGGGACCTAAGAAATGCAGCCAGAGTGCCTGCCTGTTTCAGGTCATTTGTAATATGAAAATCGGAGTCCTAACATACATAAGACCCCAAATGCAATTTTAAGGTACAAATGGGCAGAGTGAGCGCTGTTAACACTCCTCCCATTTGTCCCGACGTCGAGGGGCCCAACCAGCGGTCCTTAACGGGACTGCTGGAAGCTGCTCACAAAGCAGCCCAAAGAAATTTTCAACTTTTGTTATTGTAGGGCCAGGCGACATTTTCCTTCATATGCTGGCTAATTTCTCACCCTCCTCAAACAACAAGCTGCCTCGAAATCCCAGTTTTGTACACACAGCTTGCATTGAAATGAGGCCTAGGCCACAAAATGACTCAGGCCTCACAGTGGTTGCCGCCCATTGTGCTCCTAAACTGCAAATCGGCTCCACTGTGTGTGAAATCATGGATGCAAATTCATATCCCAGCATTAGTAGTTAAGCCTGTCTCTGATGCCCAATGCCATCCTCTGGACATATTGGCATTAGTGTCACAGTGGAGAAGTGAAAGTGGACTGGAAATTTGTGCAATTACATTTCCAAAAACAACATTACTTAAACTTTGCACTAATCACTGCAAATTTCACTTATTGGCAGCTTTAGAGCTGTATGTAGATAAAATCTAGCCCTATAACTGGAGATTTAAATAGGGGGTACATTAGGGAGGAACTAACACATTTGGCGAATTCTCCCAATGACCTCCAACGTAAATTTGTTTGAACTGAAAGTTTTACAGGAATACCCCTTCAAAAATCTTTTTATTCATTTATATAGCACCTTCAATGTATAAAGCAAGAGTAACAAGAACACTCAGCCAGGAAGAGATAGTGAATAAAGACCTGGATGAAAAGGTGGTTTTTCATAAGGTTTCTAAAGGAGAAGAGGTCTCACGAGAGAATACCAAAGAAAGAGCCTAGGGGTGGCTGAAAGCTCTGCCACCTATAGTGGAGCAGAGGGAGGGTGGGATTCACAAGAGGTCTGATTCGGAAGATCAAAGGGTGCAGGAGAGAGAGTAGGGTTGGGTGGAGGATGTAGAAATAGAGTGGAACAAGACCCTGGAGAGATTTGAAGATGAGGACAAATATTTTAAATTTAATGCATTGCGGAACAGGGAGCCAGTACAGGTTGGCAAGGACAGAACTGATGGGCGGGTGGATCTTAGTGTCACAATGGCAGCTGCATCTTGGACAAATTAAAGTTTATAGAGCATGGGTGGAGGGAGGCCAGCGAGGAAAGCAGTAGAATTATCAAGCCTGGAGGTGAACAAATTATTAATTATTCATATGTAATGGGGCAGGAGACACCTAGAGAGAAGCCATTACTTGTTTTTGATAAAGTTGTCAAATTCATCACACTTTTTTGTTTAAAAAAATTACCTTGGTTATTCTGAATAAATGCAGAAAGGTTCTTTTACAATTTTGTATTTCTTCTTCTTCTTTCCTCCTAAACCAACGGAGTGGGATTCAAACTCACGCCCCACAGAACCTGAATGTAGCGCCTTAAGAATGCTCGATCCTCCTGAGGACATAAATGTGTTGGCCTAGTTTTGAACCAGGGGCCTTTTGCTTGTAAAACAAACGTGATAACTACAATATTACAGATACGTGCCCTTAAAGACAGCATTGGGATTTTTGTATTTCTTCCAGTTAACTGCCAAGCTCTTTACGTAGCTGCCATCTGCTGTTGCAAATCCGAACTGCACAGCAGCAAATGGTGCAGCAATGTTATTTCATTAAGGTTAGAGTTGATGGTGTAAATATTCAACGGGTTAAAAGCAAAAGTTTGTTGATATAAAGGAGAGTGCTCTAGTGTTATTTTAAGAAACTAGATATTCATTTCCTATTGTTGATAATTCAGTGTATTGAGGGTAAATCGTCAATTCACACTGTGGTGAAAGACCTTTTTGTTCCTATGCACATTCCATACAAAAATTGTAATTCTGCTCATTGTTCCATACATTAATCAAGTGGTAAGGACAGAGCCAGGAGGAAGGAGGCAAAATGACACTGTCTCCCTCCTGCCAAGGCACACTCAGGCTTTTATAATGGCACGTTGTATTCAATTACAATTTTTTTATTACACCTCTGTGAAGTATTTTGGGACGTTTTTCTATGTTAAAAGCATTATATAAATATATGTTGCTGTTGTTGCTTTTATTATAGGTGTCTGCTTGGCTCAGTTGATAGCACTCTCACCTCTCGAGTCGCACTCCAGGTTTTGAACACTGCTGGCATTCCAGTACATAGCTGAGAAAGTGCTGAATTGTCAAAAGTGACATCCTTTGGATGAGATATTAGATTGAAGCCCCATTGTCATCTCAGGTGGACATTAAAGGTCCCATGACACAGTTTAAAGAAGAGAAGAGCGTTCTCAGTGTCTTGGCAACATTCCTCCCTCAACCAACAGCAATTGAAAGTGGGTTTGGGGATGGAGATGAAGAAGTTAAAGCATTTTCTTAACAACACCATCTTATGTGGAGCTCCTTAAATTAAATGTTTCTGGGCAGCAGTTGGAATGTTACAAGGCCTGTGGCATGGGAAGGGGACATTCAGGTCCTGAACCTTATCCTGTGACCATTACTGGAGTATGCATGTGTGGAGGTTGGGTGAGGACAGTCCTCCACAGTCAAACAGCCTGCTAATACGCACAGGTAAATAATGGGCACTTGGGTGAGATACTGGATGGCTGCCAGCAGCTGTGAAAACATACCTTAGCAAGAAAAGGGGAGAAAAATTGGGATGGGGGTGGGTGGGGGGGGGGAGATAAATGAAATACTTCTCAGCTACTTAGCACTAATGCAGTACTTCCGGGTCATGCTGTTCTCTTTTTTTTTGAAACCGCATGTGAAGGGACAGATTTCTGCCATCACCGTGATGTCATTTTTGGGTATTTCAATGAGCCAGTCCCTCTTACAATGGTCTCAATGTATTTCCCAGCATGCTTCTCATGATGGCTCAACTTCCAAGTTAAATGATTCTAAGGTGGGTGTTGTTCATGTCTCTCAAACAATGACCTCCTGGCTTAATTATCATATTAATACTGTACAAAAGCCAAAGACAATTTATCAGGCACTCCTGAAGCAACTGCATTCAATGCAATAGCAATCTTAATTTAGGATTTGCTGCAGAGATGATTTGAGATTGCCTGACTCAGTAAACCATGTTACCAGCTGATGATACACAGTACTCAGCCAGTAGTATGGTTCTTCGGACCAGGAACCTCCAGATTGTTATCAGGCAGGTCTTCAGCTGTGGTATAATTATTTTCAGCAGAGCCATTCTGGGGCAGATGCACGAGAGGCGGAGCTGTCAATGACATCTGGAGCAGTCAAGTAGAGAGGGGATCCCAACCTGGCAGTTCTCTGTACAACTCAGAAAAAAATAAATTTAAAAGAAATGAATGAAAACACCAAGCCTGGTTCTTACAGATATGTTGGGTTTTTTTAAAATAATAAAATGAGATTATTTGGAATGAAAAGTACTCTCCATAGATTTTCCTTCCCTTTAAATTGAATGTGCACATTATCTGCAATCATACATACAGTATGTTACCTACTGTGAAAAATAAATATTGTTCCATTGCCTTCAAACACTTTGGATTACAAATCCAGGGTCCGCCTGAGGTGACCATGTGTAAAAGTGACACTTCTCTCATCCGAAGCACTTAGGTTTAAACTGGCTTGTAGTTAGGAGGGGTCCTCCTCTCTGATCATTTTGCTGAATGTTGACTTCAGAGTAGATGTGCACTTAAGTATGTGTTTACATAGACTTTACTCTCTTAACTTCCAGTGGTTTACAGTTCTGTAGAATTCTCTAGAATAAGCTCAAACAGAACTGTAGCACAAGGTATAAGAAACATACTAAAGGACAAGAAATGATAAACTGGCCTATCAAATCGGTCCCATCCTGACATGGTACAACCTACACACCATCAACCCCCTCAGTCCCTTCCTCCCCTCCCTGCAGTCACACAATCTCCTGGGAGACATCAAAAAACAGAGAAAAAAAAACTTAGACCAATTTAGGAAAAAAAACTTGGGAAATTCTGTTCTGATCCCTGAAGACAATCAAGCAAAGTCCAGGAGACCATAGTGATTGATATCACTAATCCCCGTTAACCCGATTACCTTCTATAATATGAGATATCTTCCACTCGCAACTTGTAACAAATGTAAGGAATCTTACAACACCAGGTTGTCCAACAATTTTATTTTAAAATCACAAGCTTTCGGAGATTATCTCCTTCGTCAGGTGAGTAGTGAATGAGAGGTTCTCAATTCGCATATCTTATCTTAGGCTGGGACACCATCACACCAATCAAAGGTGTCGTTGGTGTTCAGACAGGTTAGCCACGGAAAACAGTAGGTCCCAGTATGCTGAATACACAATGTGTCAAATTATACAGACAGAGAGAAAGAGACCCGAAAGGCAGAGAGAGAGAGAGAGAGAATTTCCAGTTGTATTAAAAACAGATAACTTTCTTTTCCTTGCTGGTGGGGTTACGTGTAGCGTGACATGAACCCAAGATCCCGGTTGAGGCCGTCCTCAACTGCATTTGGGAGAACTTTGAAAAATATGATATATGTCAGCAAATAAAGGCCTTAATGTGACAATTATGAAGTTTTGTTTCCTGATTCTAAATTATTTCTTACAGCCAAATAACAATCCATCGATGTAATAAAAGGTTTCAGAGAAAGGAAAAACTGTCAACCTGCAATTTTGCTGTTGATGCTTGTGAAACCTCCCCGATGCAATGATGCAATGTCCAGTTAGGAACCTAGGAACATAGGAACAGGAGTAGGCCATTCAGCCCCTCGTGCCTGCTCCGCCATTTGATAAGATCATGGCTGATCTGTGATCTAACTCCATATACCTGCCTTTGGCCCATATCCCTTAATACCTTTGGTTGCCAAAAAGCTATCTATCTCAGATTTAAATTTAGCAATTGAGCTAGTATCAATTGCCGTTTGCGGAAGCGAGTTCCAAACTTCTACTAGATAAACTAGTGAAACTTCCAAAATTTTCCAACTATCTTTAAGATGTATGCTCTTCAAGGTATGACCACTGGCCGGTACTGGCATTTTATTATATGTGCAAGTTTCTCCAGCAATAACTGCATAACTGTAAACTGGCTGTTTTTGTTTCTGCTTGATAGTTGGGATTTACCTCATGAGATTCATTCTACTGGCAAATATATCCATAATACAAATGTTGTAATAGTACAGCAAGCCCCTCGCTCCACAGGTAGTAGGTGGAAGGCTGCTCCCTGTCCTTTTGTCAACTACTCTAAATGTATGTACACATGTAGTGAGATTTATCAGTCTGTCAGGGTGGCAGTTGTTCATGTCAAATTTATATCTCTCTCTTGCTAAATTAGCTGATAAAATCCCCCATTTTAAACTGCCAGCCTCCCATCTATAGTATTGGCTGCAAACCCAGGTAGTTAAGAAGAATAATTTCCAGTAATTGAAGAGCAATGAGATGGAAGTGAATTATTTGGGGTCACCTGGACAGGTTAGGAGATTTGAAGGATATAATCTGTATACCAAGCATGACATAATCTAATATTTGAAAACAAGCCAAAGGTGGGGCAGCTGGTACTCATTTATAATAATTACAGTTTCCGCAGTGATAAAGTTAAATAGCACTTAGTCAAATCAAAAAGGGGGTTAAATTCCCCCTGTTGATAAGTTGATTGAAAGATTCAGCAATGAGATCCTGCTATCTGTTGTACAAACCGTATTTAACCGATTTGATGACCCACGAGGGTAATTTTAACCCCCAAGAACAGGGTGGGGGTGGATGGGTAGTAAAAATTGTCAATTTCATCAGCGGGACCGCAACCCCGGCTCCAACATGCCCACTTCCAGGTTTAACCCAGGAGTGTTTGGATGGGTGCACGCATCCGAAACCCAGAAGTCCCGTCCTGTATTAATGCCGGCAGCCGGCTTGTTAAAGGGACAATGTAGGTAATTTAAACAGTCGAAGTACTTAATTTTTTGTGGATTCTGAACCTGAAACTAATTTTACCTTACCTGCACGGGTTTCCCATGGCTTCTCAAACTCGCCAGTGAAACGGAGGCGAGATTCATGCAGAAGTTGATTTGACTCTTTAAACCTGTGATTGACACATCTCAAGAAAAGCTCAAAGATTTCAGCTGGTCTCTCCGTTCTCTCAGGCAATCGTTTGGCTAAGAGCTGTTTGTGTTGGGTCTCTATTCACTCTTCCAGCCATCACTCAATTAAATTAAATAAACTGAAAATAATCACTTGTTAACATCTTGAATCAATGTTCACTGTGTCCACAAGCTTATATTTTTAAGAATGATGTCAACATCTGAAATAATGGAATATTCTGCAGTCAAGTTACTTGAAAGAATCATAAAATTTTTTAAGAACTTGGCTGTTTTGCTAATAAAAATTACAGAACTCCAAATGTGTTTCCAATTCTCATCCATTCTCTACCTTTGTGTTCTTTATCTCTTCACTTCTTTTTCTGGCTTTCTCTCTCCATCTTTGGCAATAGGCTTTCCATAGATATTTATTACAAGCTCGGACACCCACAACTATTTGGATTGTGTTTCTTCCCATCCCACTTCCAGTAAATACTTCATCCCTTTCTCTAATGTTCTCCTTCTCTATCATATCTGCTCTAATAAATCTACTTTCCACACCAGATTTCCTAAGGGACTTTCTTTCTCCTCAGCAGAGGTTGACAGGCCCTTGATTGAATCCACCACATTTCCCATATGAGCAGAGTATAACTGCCAGGGACATCCGTTATGGTTTTCATCTTTTAATGCTAATGTTAGTGCTGGTGCTGTTAGGAATTTCCAAAAAATGAATGTTACTTAGATTGCACTGATCACGAAATCGCTTCTCTCCTTCCCCACCTCACCTTCTTCTCCCCTCCTCCTGCTCCCTCTCTATTCCTGCTCTCGTCTTTTATTTTCCCTCTCTCCTTTCCCTTACTATCCTCCCCTCCCCACATCTTTCCCTCACCCCACCTTTCCCCTGTCCTCACCCTCGATTCGTCCTCTCTCCCCACCCATTCATCTCCCTCGCTGCCTCTCTCTTCAATACCCTTCCTCTCCCCTCACTCAGTCTGCCTTCACCGTTCTCACCCTCTCCCAGTCTCTTATCCCTCTCCTCCCTGTCTTGGTTCAAACGGAATGTTGGCTTTTATTGCTAGGGGGATAGAATATAAAAACAGGGAGGTATTGCTGCAGTTATATAAGGTATTGGTGAGACCGCACCTGGAATACTGCATACAGTTTTGGTGTCCATACTTAAGAAAAGACATACTTGCTCTCGAGGCAGTACAAAGAAGGTTCACTCGGTTAATCCCGGGGATGAGGGGGTGGACATATGAGGAGAGGTTGAGTAGATTGTGACTCTACTCATTGGAGTTCAGAAGAATGAGAGGCGATCTTATTGAAACATATAAGATTGTGAAGGGGCTTGATCGGGTGGATGCGGTAAGGATGTTCCCAAGGATGGGTGAAACTAGAATTAGGGGGCATAATCTTAGAATAAGGGGCTGCTCTTTCAAAACTGAGATGAGGAGAAACTTCTTCACTCAGAGGGTAGTAGGTCTGTGGAATTTGCTGCCCCAGGAAGCTGTGGAAGCTACATCATTAAATAAATTTAAAACAGAAATAGACAGTTTCCTAGAAGTAAAGGGAATTAGGGGTTACGGGGAGCAGGCAGCAAATTGGACATGAATTTAGATTTCAGGTTAGGATCAGATCAGCCATGATCTTATTGAATGGCGGAGCAGGCTTGAGGGGCCGATTGGCCTACTCCTGCTCCTATTTCTTATGTTCTTATGTTCTTAAATATCTCCCTTGGTTGACATGAAAAGTTGCATTGGTTTTGACTCCCTGTGTGCAGTGCCAGGGGAGATCAACTAGCAAGAACTGCAACCAAAAGAAGAAATCTCTCCCCCTCAGCACCACCATTACATCACTTTCTACATCCCCCACTCAACTGAGCAAAAAAATAAAAAGTTCTCATGTAACTTCAACAAAGAGACTGGAGAAAGTCAATGGTTTGGCCATTGGAAGGACATATGTGGTCCCCATCCTAATATTGGTTTGGGGGATTTATTTAAGTAGGTTGTGCCCAACCTGGTGGAATTAGTATTTTTAAAAATGTTAAGTTTTTCTAATTACTTCAGAGCAAACAAAACATGAAATTAGACTTGAGGGGAAATTCCAATATCTGTTTTAATGGTCGGCCTCTCAAGTAGATAATGGAAATTGGTGGATAATTGAGAGTTCCTAAATTTTGGACCTGCATGTATGGCACATGGAAGTGAAGAGGAGTGCAATTCATGTAACAAAAAAAAAATGGGTGCAATAGTGCAGTGATTATGTTAGCTGAGCTAGTAATCCAGAGGATTTGAGTAATGTAGGGGATGTGAGTTCAAATCCCAGCATGACTATTTGAATTCAGTTTTAAAAAACAATCTCAAAATAAAAAGCTGGTATCAGTAAAAGTGACTATGAAACTGTCGGATTGTCGTAAAAACCCAACTGGTTCACTGACGTCCTTTAGGGAAGGAAACATGCTGTCATTTCCCAGTCTGGCCTATATGTGACTTCAGCCCCACACCAATGTGGTTGACTCTTAACTGCCCTCGCATGCCACTCAGTTGTATCTCTGGGAATGGGCAATAAATGCTGGCCCTGTCAGTGATGCCCACATCCTGAGAATGAATATATTTTTAAAAAACTAATTGTTTTATTCGCCAGGAGAAGCTGTGCTCTGAATACAAACAAAGCATTATGTACATGTGTTGTCTTAGTGTTTGTCCTGTGAAAATTGTAGCGGTTCCACAATATATGAAAACGTAACTATTGGCAGCAGTAGAAAATTCATTTGGACAGAATTTGTAACTTGAAAAATCAAAAGTGAGAGGCTCCATTACCATACAATAGAAGTCTGTAGATGACTGGCCTCAGATGTTGCTTTTTCAGGCAGACTAAGAATGAAGGGCATCATAAGCTTCCTGTAATATACAGTGTGAGGTGTGCTTTCATCTAGATCTATTTATTGAAGTTGCTTCTTCTGTCTGTCTTAGGAGAGACACTATGGCCCCGATATTACCAGGGAGGCGGGTTGGCAGCGGAGGGGGGGGGCGTCGACTGGGCGCATGGGTAACCCGTCCAGTAAAATCGGTGGGTTCCCCATACGATCGCGAATAAATTGAAACCTTGGCTTCTGGGTTTCTCGTTGGAAACCTGCGCAGTGGGCGGACTGCGCACCCGCTTCACAGGCTGTCAGCTGGAGGAGCCTTATTTAAAGGGGCAGTGCTCCAATGCTGCTCCTACAGCAAACAGCCAAAATTACAGCATGGAGCAGCCCAGGGGAAAGGCTGCTCCCAGGTTTAATGATGCCTCACTCCAGGTCTTACTGGATGGGGTGAGGAGGAGGAGAGAGATCTTCTACCCAGCGGATGGGAGGAAGTGGCCTGTCTCTGCCACCAAGAAGGCCTGGCTCGAGGTGGCAGAGGAGGTCAGCAGCACCAGCAACATATCCCGCACCTGGATCCAGTGAAGGAGGCGCTTCAATGACCTAACTAAGTCAGCCAAAGTGAGTACACTTACTCATTCTCCTACACTCCGTCTTCCACATCACTGGCCCCATCCCACAACTCCCTCTGCACTGCCTACATTACTCTATCACATCACTCCTCACACCCACTCAAAGCTCATCCTCAACTTACCTGCACTTACTCACCTCCCCAGTACTCATCCCACCACTACCACTCATCCCAATCCTCATACAATGTCATGGCTCTGTCTCATACTCACTCTCTGATGCATCTATTTCACGGTCAGCCTCAGCCAACCTGCCACTACCTCTGTAGCAGCCACAGGGGATGCATCACGTATGAAAAGTAGGAAGCGTAAGGCAAAGGTTTCATGAGCACAAAAGGGATGCACAAGGGTATTTGACAGTTTGTCATGTTTTTTATTTATATTTGATTTTGGTTCAACTTACATTAAATATTATATTGTCACCACTACTGCCACATCTTGGCCATTCTTGACTGGCTTGTGCAATAAGTCCCTTTCATGAGAGTCTCCATGAACACCCACACTTGACGCCACCCATTGGATCACCCTACAGTGGGTGTATGTGTAGTTGCACGACTATTTTGTGCAGGTGCCTGTGGCACAGCACTGTGTTGTGGAGCTCCACGTGGCAGAGGTGGACGGCGTGCCTGGCGAGGCTGGTGATGTTGCTCGTCCTCTGATGAAGTGACGAATGCAGCCATGGCGCCCTCCCCATCCGGACGGTGTGAGTTTGAGGGGGTCCGCAAAGTAGGTAAATGTGTTTGCACAGCAGAGTTTAGGGTATAAATTAATAAATTAATAAATTAGATAGAGAGAAAATCTTCCCATTGGGTCAAGAACCAGAGGACATAGATTTAAGGTGATTGGCAAAAGAACCAAAGGTGACATGAGGAAAAGCTTTTTTACACAGTGAGTGATTAGGATCTGGAATGCACTGCCCGAGGGGGTGGTGGAGGCAGATTCAATCGTGGCTTTTAAAAGGGAACTGGATAATTACTTGAAAGGAAAAAATTTGCAGGGATACGGGGAAAGGGCGGGGGAGTGGGACTAACTGGATTGCTCCTACACAGAGCCGGTGCGAATTCGATGGGCCAAATGGCCTCCTTCTGTGCTGTAACCTTTCTATGATTCTATGAGGCCGCTAGTTGCTCGATGAGGCCTCTAATTGCTCGATGAGGCCTCCAGTTGCTCGATGAGGCCTCCAGTTGCTCAATGAAGGTTCTAGTTGCTCAATGAGGCTTCTAATTGCTCGATGAGAGTTCTGGTTACTCGATCAGGCCTCTAATTGCTCAATGAGGCCTCTAGTTGCTCGATGAGGCCTCTAATTGCTCAGTGAGGCCTCTAATTGCTCAATGAGGGCTCTAGTTGCTCGATGAGGCCTCTAATTGCTCGGTGAGGCCTCTAATAGCTCAATGAGGGCTCTAGTTGCTCAACGAGGCCTCTAATTGCTCACTGAAGACTCTAGTTGCTCGATGAGGGCTCTAGTTGCTCGATGAGGCCTCTAATTGCTTGATAGAGGTTCTAGTTGCTCGATGAGGCATCTAGTTGCTCGATGAGGCCTCTAGCAGCTCGATGAGGGTTCTTGTTGGCCCAAAGATCTAATTGTAGAGTAGTTTGGCCACTGAGCGTGAGTTCCTGAGAGGAATCATGAACCGAGTGTTCAGGCGGTAGCCCTCATCCCCAAGTAGCCAGCCTCTCACTTGCTGTGTAGGGGCAAAGAATAGGGGGATGGCCAATTGCAACAATGTAAAAGCATCATGGGAACTTTCAGGAAAGCAGGCTCAAGCCTGCATGATGCACTACTGGTGATTACACGCCTGTTGAATATTAATGGACTGGAAGCCCTTGCTATTCATGAAAGCAGTGGGGTCATCTGAAGGAACTTACAGGGTGCCCAGAGTGCAGTCAATGAAACCCTGGATGCGGGGGAACCCTGCAATCTGTGCAAAACCAGAGCCCTATCCCGCTGCTTCTGGTTGTCCTTGGAGAAAGTGATGAATGTGTTTGCAATAGCAAATATGGCAACAGTTACCTGCTTAATGTAAGCATGAACTGCAGACTGACTGATGTTACTGATATCCCCTGTGGCAGCCTGGGAGCTGGTGGCAAAGAAGTACAGGACTACAGTGACTCTGGCTGCAATTACATGCACTTTTAAAGCATCTAAGTAGCAAAATACTAGTACGTGAACCATGCAAAACTTTCTAAGATTTTACCTGAGAACAGCTGAAGATCCTTTTAAATACCATTGGAAATGGCTGCCTCTCGACTTGTAATACTCATGGTTTGTGGGCAGGAGCAAGAACTGGCGGTAGCAACATGGGCAGAGACAAAATTGCCATTGGGGTTCGTAAAATCATTTAACCCTGATTTGTATTTATCAGCCCCCACCTGTTTGTGGCGAGCACTCTTGTGGCTAAGAATACGATCCGCCCAAAAATCAGAACTGGTAGAAATCACGTGATAAGTCAGCGCATCAATGACACGTGCTGTTTTGGTCCTGCTATTGTTCCATTTTTAGGTGCAAATGGGGTGGTAAGGACATGAAAAACTAGTTTCCCATACTAGCCATTTCATTATATTTTTATTATTATGCATCAATTGAGCATTTCTTCCTTTTATTATCCTATATTCTCTGTTCCAATTTATTACTATCTTAGTTTTCAATTTCTTGTGTTTAATGGTTATCTCTATCAATTTCCCCCTTCATATAATGTTCTTTTTATTTTCTTTCACTTTTTTTTCATTTTAAATTTAATTTTCAACTTTTATTTCTCTTTCTCTGTATATAGGGAGATGTAATTTTATAACTGTTTTAATTTTACCTCCTCATTTTCTTGCAAGTTTGTCTTTTGCTCTGTCTTTTAACATCTTGTCATTTCTATTCAGTACTCTCCCAACTCTACTTTGCTCCTTTCGTAATTAATGATCTAACATCGAGAATGTGATCCTCTGTGTCATTTTTATAAACACTCCCTAGCTTTGAGGCCAATGTTAGGGCTTCTGTTAGACCAATATTGTGTGTGTATCTAAGAGTTACCTTGTTTAGTTTGTTCCTTCGTGTTGACATGACACCTTTCTCTACATCACAGATTCTGTCACACATAAAAAATTGGCTAATTACATCAACGAAGAAAACAGGAGACGCTGTGGAAACAGGATTATTTTCTGCATCTCCTTCTGAAATAATTACATTGTGCATTCTATGTAATAACCTTGGATTTTCATCTCTCGATTTGGATGCAAAAATCTAATAATAACCCGCTCTGACTGCAAAGTCAAAATAAATTTCCAAAGAATGTAACTGCAAGGTTTAAAGTGATAAGGGCCTGGAATCCAGTTCAATCCAGATCTAATAGCATTCCTGTAATTGCGATTTAGACTCAACATCGGCACCACTCCACTTAACAGGAAGGGTTACATTACTAGAGGCTAACTTATTTAAACTAATGCCTTTCCAAAAGTACTCTTCCAGCACCTGAATCTTCTAAAACAAAAGCAAAATACTGCGGATGCTGGAAATCTGAAATAGAGCTGGGTAGAATGATTTCTTGCTATTCCTAAATTTGAATCTGTGTTCATTTCTCCTATATTAGCGATCCTCCTGTGATTTTTCTCTGCACATCAGTAACTCTCTAGATAGAATCTATTATAAAGGATGTGATAACAGGACACTTAGAAAATAATAATAGGATTTGGCAGAGTCAACATGGATTGATGAAATGGAAATCATGTTTGACAAACCTATTGGAGTTCTTTGAGGATGTAACCAGTAGAATAGATAAGGAGGAACCAGTGGATGTGGTGTATTTGGATTTTCAGAAGGCTTTCGATAAGGTCCCACACAGGAGGTTGGAACAAAGTTATCACACATGGAATTGGGGGTAATATACTGGCATGGATTGAGAATTGGTTAACAGACAGAAAACAGAGAGTAAGAATAAGCAGTCTTTTTCAGGTTGGCAGACTGTGACTAGTGGGGTACCACAAGGATCGGTGCTTGGGCCCCAGCTATTCACAATCTATATCAATGATTTGGATGAGGGGACCAAATGTAATATTTCCAAGTTTGCTGATGACACAAACCTAGGTGGGAATGTGAGTTGTGAGGAGGATGCAAAGAGGCATCAAGGGGATATAGACAGGCTAAGTGAGTGGGCAAGAACATGGCAAATAGGATATAATGTGGAAAAATGTGAAGTTATCCACTTTGGTAGGAAAAACAGAAATGCAGAGTATTTTTTAAATGGTGAGAGATTGGGAAATGTTGATGTTCAAAGGGATCTGGATGTCCTTGTACATGAGTCACTGAAAACTATCATGCAGGTGCAGCAAGCAATTAGGAAGGCAAATGGTATGTTGGCCTTTATTATAAGTGGATTTGAGTACAGGAGTAAAGATGTCTTACTGCAATTATATAGGGCCTTGGTGAGACCGCACCTGGAGTATTGTGTACAATTTTGGTCTCCTTACCTAAGAAAGGATGTACTTGCCATCGAGGGAGTGCAACATAGGTTCACCAGACTGATTCCTGGGATGGTGGGATTGTCGTATGAGGAGAGATTGAGTAGACTTGGCCTGTATTCTCTAGAGTTTAGAAGAATGAAAGGTGATTTCATTGAAACATACAAAATTCTTACAGGGCTCGACAGGATAGATGCAAGGAGGATGTTTCCCCTTACTGGGGAGTCTAGAACCAGGGGTCGCAGTCTCAGAATAAGGGGTAGGTCATTTAGGACTGAGATGAAGAGAAATTTCTTCGCTCAGAGGGTGGCGAATCTATGGAATTCTCTACCCCAGAGTGCTGTGGAGGCTCAGTCGTTGAATACATTCAAAACAGAGATCAATAGATTTCTAGATATTAAAGGCATCAAGGGATATGGGGATAGTGCAGGAAAATGGCGTTGAGGTAGAAGATCAGCCAAGATCTTGTTGAATGGTGGAGCAGGCTCGAGAGGCCGGATGGCTGCTCCTATTTCTTATGTTCTTATGTTCTCTTGTGCCTCAGTGACCAGCACTGCACAACGGAGTCAAGATGTTGTCTGAGCAGCGCTTTCCTTATGAAAACCGCCTACATCTGGGTGGTGGTCTGGCAAGTGAAGGGAGCAGGGCACCTCAGCCAAAACTCTGCCCCAGAGTTGGCCACCTCGATTTCTGCCATGATTTCCCTCCCATGACCTCTCTGTGGCCCTGACCATTCTGCTGGCAGTGCACCCACTGGAATCAAATGAACAGGAGGGGGAACGGCTAAATGCAAGCAGACAGGGGTGCGATTCTGGAACACAGATTTGACTGGGAGTCATGTCTACTATGTTGAAACTGCAATTTCTGAGCAGTCGAGGGCACTTTATAAGACTGCTAGCCATGCAAGCAGAAACTGTTACCAGTACAGAAATGACAATAGCTCTTGTATCCTCCTCCTAATGTTTGGCTGGCGGCTACATTGATTTCCTGGACTGCCGGTCACCAGGGTCTTCCGCACTTTATGTCCTGCCTCCCTCATTGTATTGCAGATGCGGGTTCTGGACTCCTCCAATTGTTCCGTCATCAGCATCATGAGAGAAAAGCCTGTCTCCACTGCCTGCATGGGAGACCAATGCTCCTGAATTATTGATCTTTAACACCCTAGGCCCCTGAGATCTTGGTCTTGGAATCCTCAGTTGAGGGCTCTTGCTTATGTCACCTCTGGGGAGAGACAGATGTCTCCTCGAATTTGCCCACCATCTCCTCCTGCTCTGGGACCCACCCAGTAATATCTGCTCGATGTCAGTAATACCACCTCCCTGAATGGGCGTATATGAGCTGTTGCTTGAATAAACAAGATGCCTTGACAGAATGGGTGGATCGGGTGCAGGAAGGGTCCTTCTGGAGGCACCAGGCTACTCAGATGCTTCTTTCTCTAAGCATTCAGCACCTTTGAGGCATGCAAACTGACCAACTGACTTGTGCATCATAAGGTTGTGACGCTCTTCAGTATCGCAGTGTTTACCTGCACCTCGTCAAGAGCTGACTGCTGCCATTGTAAAGACTTTACTGCGATTCTCACAGAATTTTGGCCCTTGATCACCCAGAGGTGGGTGGTGATCGTTTAAGTGTTATACACCAAGATACTAAAAGAGAACTCAGTGAGGAGACACAAAACTAGTTCTGTGTCCAGGCAAAGGAGCAGCACAGTAGGTACTTCCCTAGTTTAGGGCTGATCAAACGGACAAGCAGGTGAATTAAGTAGCTATGAGGACTGGCCAATCTGGCAAGCCAGGCCCCACTCTATAGAGGGCTGCATTTGCAATACTGAAGAGCGTCACAACCTTATGATGCACAAGTCAGTTGGTCAGTTTGCATCCCTCAAAGGTGCTGAATGCTTAGAGAAAGAAGCATCTGAGTAGCCTGTTGCCTCCCGAAGGACCCTTCCTGCACCCGATCCACCCATTCTGTCAAGGCATCTTGTTTATTCAAGCAACAGCTCATATACACCCATTCAGGGAGGTGGTATTATTCTGAAGTCACGTATGGCACACTATCAGCAAGATCTGTAAAAACTCCCATGAAACTCCTGTCTGCTGGAGGAGTGAGGCCTCCACATTGAGCAGCCTCCCACCTCGCTTTGACTCTGAAAACACTCCACACCAGGCCAACCCAATAATTGACTTGTGGGCCCCATCAAATATGTGACCCCATGAACGGACACTGCAAGATCATGTGGGGGACTGTATCTGTTTCTCTGAGGCTGAATTTGACAAATCCACAGCAATGACCTTTACACAATTTGATCTGCAAGGTTGGTTTGGTGAGGTGCATTTCATTCAACGAGAACGGGTGAGGGTGACGTAATTGGAAGTGATGTCACTAGCGGAGCCGTAGCTTTTTAGCATGTGCTGAGTGTGATGTCATCGGGTGGCCCAGCGCTTGCGCATGAGGACGTTATGTGTCAGTCGAAAACCGGAACTACCCACGCTGTCATTAATCACTCCATCAAACTAAACACTCTGGGAGAGAGCTGCGGTGACTGATGGGGCATTGGGTGTGGGTCATGGACTGTTTTCCGGTTTAATGGGTGGAAAGTGATGTGGGGGGGGCGGGGGTCGCCTTTTACATTACAATGTTGTCACTTGCAGCGTGTGCACCGGGCTTAACCCCCCCCTCCCACCCCGATTCTTGCCCCCACCCGATTCCTGCTTTCGGACTTCGCTTCTTCCTCCCCGCTTAAGGCTGGCTGCATTTTTGATGCTCAGCCTTCACACTCCAGACCGCACTTCCAGTGAACGGCAGTGAGGAGAGCCAAGCGCTTGCAGAGTTAGTGACTTGCGCTCCAAGCTCGGAGTCCCACTCATGCACATCAGCGAAAGAGGATGTTCTCATTCCCCATACACAGTGAAGAGTTTATGCCCTTGCATTGAAGTGTCCAATTTGTGCTCCTCCCCCATAAGGTTTCTGTTACACCTACAATGGCCACACGTTCAATGTGCACTACCCCTTTTAATTCTGCCATTAAACTGCTAGCATTTGTATACAACCCTTTCCATTCCCTTAACTTTGCTGCATTGTTGGGAGAGTGATCTTACGATGAGATGTTAAATGCTTGCTCAGGTGGAGGTAAGAGATCACATGGTACTTTCAAAGAAGAGCAGGGAGTTCTCCCAGTGTCCTGCGCTACATTCCTCCACCAACCAATGCCTCCAAAAACAGATTAACTGGTTATTTATTAATTTACTGAGTGTGCGGACTTTGCTGTGTGCAAAATTGGCCACTACGTAACAATGGTGACTACACTGGTAATCCATTGGTTGTGAAACATTTTGGGAATTTCTGACGACACGATAAGATGCTATATAAATGCAAGTACTTTCTCTTTTGTTTTCTTTTCTTGTTGTTTACCACTTATTGATTTCCTACCTGATTAATTTGTCTGCTATCTGAACCCTCCTGGTTATCTTGTGCACATGTACTAACCTTAATCCACCATCTTCTTAGTTTAACACCAACCTGTTCAAGATTAGTGCCTTTGGTGGCCTCAGTTCCTATTACCTCCATTATTCTACTTTCATGGTATGTTAAAATCTTCTCATGGGATTGTCCATCATCTGATCCCTTCCCTACCCTGATGTTTCATGCAGGCTTGGTCTTAAAACCCAAGAGTAAGGTGGGACGGGGGGGGAGGGAATCATTATTGTTTGCCACATTGAACCATTCTTTTGTATGTGTCAGCAGGTGTTCTAATCTGGTGGCTTTCCCTATCTCTCTCTCTCTCAGCTAGATTATCTTTTTGAAGTATAAGTTGACAATACCTTTCATGTGAAACACGAAACTTAAATTCAAAAAATCTTCTAAAGTTCATTCTAAGAACTTCGGAACATAAGAAATAGGAGCAGGAGTAGGCCATACGGCCCCTCAAGCCTGCTCCGCCATTCAATAAGATCATGGCTGATCTTCTACCTCAACTCCACTTTCCCGCCCGATCCCCATATCCCTTGACGCCTCTAGAGTCCTAAAAATCTATCTATCTCAGTCCAAAATTCTATCTATCTTTTTTAACATAATTTGGAAAACCAAATAATTATTCCATGAGCCTCTCCATCCATATTAGCTCTCAAACCCATATTCACGGCCACCCCTTCAACCTTGCCATCTAAAGTGGCCTCTTTACTCCCATTGTCTTGATCACAGACAAGGCCATCTCAGACGACTTCCTTGCATCGCTCACCACCCACATCCCCTTTAATCCCCATTTCCTTCTGCATTCACTCTTGGAATAAGCTCATCCCCAAGTCACTTAGAACTGTACTTTCAAACTCCCAGCTGTCTAACGGTTAGCTCTCCATTCACCATGATGCTTCTGCAGCTGTCAATCTGCTCAAATCCTCCTCAAGCTCATCTTGTCCATGACTCCACTTCCTCAACTCCACTCCCAATAAACACCTGACTACCCGATTTCCCTTCCTGGCCCCCATTGTGAGCTGACATTGTAAATGGTTCCCTCTCTTCAGGTACTGTCCCTCTCCTTTTCAAAGCTACCATTACCCCCTTCCTCAAAATACTCACTCTCAACTCCTCTGACCTTGCAAACTGCCACCCCATCTCCAACCTCTCTTTCCTCTCCAAAGTCCTTAAGCTGGTTGTCGCTTCCCAAATCTCTTTCCAGCTTTCCCATGTTTGAATTTCTCCAATGAGGTTTCTGCCCCTGCCACAGCACTGAAACGGCCCTAATCAAAGCCACAAATGACATCCTCTATGAGTGTAGAGCACGATCCCTCCTAGTCCTTCTTAACTTCTCTGCAGCCATTAAAACGGTCAAGCACACCATCCTCCTCCAATGCCTCTCCTCCGTTGTCCAGCTGAGTAGAACTGCACTTGCCTAGTTCCATGTAGACAACATTACCTGATTTTCTTTTCCAAATAGATAAACTTTAGCCATTTTAATCATTTGGAAGAGTAAAAAGCTGATCAGTTGGGTAACTATATTGCTGCAAGTTCACTGCCATGAGTTAGAAGTAGGAAATTCAAAGTCAACATTTTAGATTCAGTTCTGAACAGAACAAAGTTAGGCAGCTCTGGAATTTTGTTGCTGGCATAGTACTATTAATATGAAATTATATGTAA
Source organism: Heptranchias perlo (assembly GCF_035084215.1). Lineage (NCBI taxonomy): Eukaryota > Metazoa > Chordata > Chondrichthyes > Hexanchiformes > Hexanchidae > Heptranchias > Heptranchias perlo. The sequence goes on from NC_090327.1 coordinate 111,099,973, forward strand.
AGAATATGTACATATCCACAAAAATTCAAATAAATTAAAACATTTCTACCCTCGTTTAATAGGGAGGAGTCTTCAAGCAATTTGGTACCACTGCAACTAATCTGCATGCTCCTGTGGTTACAAGTTAAAATTCTTGAAGTAAACACTTCAATTAGTGTAACAATGAAATTAGTTGGTTCTTCATAGGGTCACTAGGTAAGACAAACATGAAAAATACTGACATTAAATCCATTTTACCACACAGATGCTTGTCTTCCTCCTAACCAATAGGTCCGTTGAAACACAATAATTAATTAATCATACCAATCTAAATACAGCTTGCTTCCTAACAGCAAATTTAACTGCTTCGTAAGAGCAGATTAACACAAATTTGCCAATGGGTTGCCTATACCATTATCAAACGATTAATCACTTTCAGGCCGGAATGTTTGCACTGAGTTGCAGCAGTAACACACCGTATGGTTGAGTGGGATGAAGCAACGTTAATCCTTATTCCACTAGGGTTCCATACTGAACTAAACCAGTTGGAAGGAGATACTGGCAGAAATCACAGCATTTCTTACCAGAGAAAAAATAAAGGGAGACAAGAATATCAACAGGTCACTATTTTCCTGGTGGCTGAGCAAAAATGGCCATCAGGGGACATGTAGCAGAATGTCGAGGATCAGCCATGATCTTATTGAATGGCGGACCAGGCTCAAGGGGGCGTATGGCCTACTCCTGCTCCTATTTCTTATGTTTTGTTTCCAATTCTACCTATCCAATTGTAGCCAGAACATCGCCCCTGCACTATTAACACTGGAGTCTCCCAAAAATCAATTCTTCGTCCCCTTCTCTTCTTCATCTACATGCTCCCTTTTGGTAACATCATCTGAAGACATGGGGCCAGGTTCCATATGTGCACTGACAACATCCAGCTCTACTTCTCCACCAGCTATCTCGACCCCTCTGCTGTTATCAAACTACTTGTCCGACAGCCAGTCGAGGATGAAGTGCAATTTCCTTCAGTTAAACACTGGGAAGACTGAAGCCATCATCTTCAGTCCCTGCCACAAACTCTGTACCTTCACCACCAATTCCGGTCCCCTCCTCGGCCACTGTCTCAGGTTGAACCACATTGTTCACATCCTCAGCATCCTATTTGACCCTGAGCTGAGCTTCCAGCCCCATATCCTCTCAATCACAAAGACCTTCTACTTCCACCTCCGTAACATTACCCAGCCTCAGCCGATCTGCTGCTGAAACCCTCGGCCATGCCTTTGTAACCTCCAGACTCGACTATTCCAATGTCCTCCCGACTGGCCTCCCATCCTCTAGTGTCCATAAACTTCAGGCCTCTTGTGTGTCCCCCATTTCCTTCACCTCCACCATTGGTAGCTGTGCCTCCAGAACTAGTTGCGCCTCTAGCCAAGCTGTTCCAGTACAGCTACAACACTGGCATCTACCCGACAATGTGGAAAATTGCCCAGGTATGTCCTGTCCACAAAAAGCAGGACAAATCCAATCCGGCCAACTACCGCCCCATCAGTCTACTCTCAATCATCAGCAAAGTGATGGAAGGTGTCGTCGACAGTGCTATCAAGCGGCACTTACTCACCAATAACCTGCTCACCGATGCTCAGTTTGGGTTCCGCCAGGACCACTCAGCTCCAGACCTCATTACAGCGTTGGTCCAAACATGGACAAAAGAGCTGAATTCCAGAGGTGAGGTGAGAGTGACTGCCCTTGACATCAAGGCAGCATTTGACCGAGTGTGGCACCAAGGAGCCCTAGTAAAATTGAAGTCAATGGGAATCAGGGGAAAAACTCTCCAGTGGCTGGAGTCATAACTAGCACAAAGGAAGATGGTAGTGGTTGTTGGAGGCCAATCATCTCAGCCCCAGGACATTGCTGCAGGAGTTCCTCAGGGCAGTGTCCTAGGCCCAACCATCTTCAGCTGCTTCATCAATGACCTTCCCTCCATCATAAGGTCAGAAATGGGGATGTTCGCTGATGACTGCACAGTGTTCAGTTCCATTCGCAACCCCTCAAATAATGAAGCAGTCCGAGCCCGCATGCAGCAAGACCTGGACAACATCCAGGCTTGGGCTCACAAGTGGCAAGTAACATTCGCGCCAGATAAGTGCCAGGCAATGACCATCTCCAACAAGAGAGAGTCTAACCACCTCCCCCTGACATTCAACGGCATTACCATCGCCGAATCCCCCACCATCAACATCCTGGGGGTCACCATTAACCAGAAACTTAACTGGACCAGCCATATAAATACTGTGGCTACAAGAGCAGGTCAGAGGCTGGGTATTCTGCGGCGAGTGACTCACCTCCTGACTCACCAAAGCCTTTCCACCATCTACAAGGCACAAGTCAGGAGTGTGATGGAATACTCTCCACTTGCCTGGATGAGTGCAGCTCCAACAACAATCAAGAAGCTCGACACCATCCAAGATAAAGCAGCCCGCTTGATTGGCACCCCATCCACCACCCTGAACATTCACTCCCTTCACCACCGCGCAGTGGATGGAGTGTGCACCATCCACAGGATGCACTGCAGCAACTCGCCAAGGCTTCTTCGACAGCACCTCCCAAACCCGCGACCTCTACCACCTAGAAGGACAAGAGCAGCAGGCATATGGGAACAACACCACCTGCACGTTCCCCTCCAAGTCACACACCATCCCGACTTGGAAATATATCACCGTTCCTTCATTGTCGCTGTGTCAAAATCCTGGAACTCCCTTCCTAACAGCACTGTGGGAGAACCTTCACCACACGGACTGCAGCGGTTCAAGAAGGCGCCTCACCACCACCTTCTCAAGGGCAATTAGGGATGGGCAATAAATGCTGGCCTTGCCAGCGACGCCCACATCCCGTGAACGAATAAAAAAAAAGTCTAGTTTCTAAGTTCTGCAATTCCCTCCCTAAAGTCCTCTGCCTCTCTACCTCGCTCTCCTCCTTAAAACCCACCTCTTTGACCAAGCTTTTAGTCATCCCTCCTCTTATTAGGACAGTTATGTTTAATCATATTGTTGTGAAATGTGTCATTTTAAATGTTTTTGTATTATATCCAGTGTCAGCCCTGGCTCAGTAGATAGCACTCTCACCTCTGAGTCAGAAGGTTGTGGGTTCAAGTCCCACTCCAGAGACTTAAGCACAAAATCTCAGTTGACACTCCAGCACAGTACTGTGGGATGAGATGTTAAACTGAGATCTGTCTGCCTTCTCAGATGGATATAAAAGATCCCATGGCACTATTTTGAAGAACAGGGGAGTTATCCCTGGTGTCCTTGCTAACATTTATCCCTCAACCAACACCACTAAAAAAACAGATTATCTGGTCATTATCACATTGCTGTTTGTGGGACCTTGCTGTCTGCAAATTGGCTGCCATGTTTCCTACATTACAACAGTGACTATACTTCAAAAAGTTCTTCATTGGTATTGGTTGTAAAGCACTTTGGGACATCCACAGCTGTGAAAGCTGCTCTATAAATGCAAGTGTTTCTTTCTTTATAAACCTCATTTGAATTCCTTAGTCTGCAGGCTGAAGGGAAAAAAATTACATTTTTTTTCAAAAAGTCTTTTGAGTGATTTGATTGTTTGGATTTCTTCTTTGTTATATTAATAGATTTTGGTTGCTTCTCCTGCTTGATTCATTGCTGCTTTCCTTATTTTTAAGTAACTGAGCTCTGATTTGTTGCTGTTAATAAAAAATATGATAGAACATTTTTTGACTCACCTTGAATTCATATTCATTAATCGTACATTAAAAAATATATTCCTAGTGGATCTTTCATGGAGTTGCTTACGGTAAGTCAGATGAACAAATATAATTATATAAATATGTTTTTGTGGTTGAGACTGTATGTCCTTATTGTTTTCTCTGTGTGTGTGTGTGTGTGTTTGTTTCAATATCTCTTTTAGTACTGTTATGTCTGTATGGTTTTGCCTGTCTACGGTGTATGATTCGCTATCTATTTATGATAGTATGGCTGTGTGTATGTTTGTGATGTTTAAGATTTTGCCTGTGCTGTGAGATCTTTATGTTATGTTCAAAACTGAGAGCGATAGATTTTTGGACATTAAGGGAATCAAAGGATATGGGGATCGGGCGGGAAAATGGAGTTGAGTTAGACAATCAACCATGATCTTATTGAATGGCGGAGCAGGCTCGAGGGGCCGTATGGCCTACTCCTGCTCCTATTTCTTATGTTCTTATATCTGTTTGTGTGTTTTTATTTTGCTTGTATGTGTCTTTTTGTTCCGTGGGAACAATTGTTCTTTTGTGGTCCTTTCTCTGTATATTTGGGCCAGTTTGGGCATAGGGAGAGAATGGGAATCTCAAGCGAGTGGAGTGGTGAGCAGGCAGAAAGGGCTGATAGAGGTGCAGGGATACGGTGAGAGTTGAAAGTGGCCATAGGGGAGAACAGAAGTGGCTTTGGCCTGCACAGGAGAGTAAAAACAGTGTGTTAAAAAAAACTGTCAAGGTGGATGGGAAGAATGGAAAAGAGAAATGGTATGGGTTTATTTATATACCTATTATATATTATATATTAAATTTAGAACATGGCGTCTGCATTTCATTGAAATCTCAATATAAGAACGTGTGGTACTCGTTACTCCTATAGATTGCACTATGATAGATATTTTCAATGTTAAAGATGTCAAACTGTATGACATGCCATAACTGCTATTTAATAATGAGTATATCACCCTGAGTTTTCACAATCTTGCCATTGGATTTTCACAAATTGCTCAAGTGGTGGGGAGGTACCTAAGGGCACAAAACGAGCTGTGGATGGAATGGTGAAGGAGGCTGATGGGTGGGAATGCAGTGGAGGGTTGGGGCCTGATGGTTCTAAAAAGGGCCAAGTGCAGTTTGCATCCTATTCTCCAGGACCTCCTCTCCAACAAGGCAGCTAAATGGTGCTTCCCCTAATACGCATATCTGATACATCTTTGATGTTTGTGTACTTTATAGCCTGTGTATTTTTCAGTGTCCACACCTATATCTTTTAAATCTGCATCTCAGCTAAAAACAACCAACTTCAATAGCAAGACAAGCTGTGTTGGTGGAGGAGTTAACTTCAGTCCCAATTTTATCCCATCCTGCCTGGCGGGCTGGTGGTTAAAATTACAAAAATCGACTTACTGCCCTGTTCCATCCAGAAACGCACTGACCACCATTTTTACTGTGGAGCTGACTCAGGTCACCAACGCATCTACCAGAAAGAGGCAGGTGCCTCATGAATAAATTCAAATAGTTCATTTAATGATATCATCTGGACCCCAATACCATTTGGGCGGGTCAGAAGTCCTGCCCAGCGACAAACCTGCTAAGTAAAAGCTAATGGCATTGGCTTCATAAACGTACTGACGTGACTGAAAGTTGAATTTAAAGGGACATTCACCTGCAGGTCATTAAGATCTATGTTCCATTGTGAGTAGTGCATTTCCAAGGCAGTTCTGAGCTTTGTTTGCGTCTTGCTTGTTTTTTCCCTCTCACCTACCTTCATTAAGCACTCACAGCTTATCAAGCATGTTGTTTTTGGTTCCCCACTTAATGCCAGCGGGCGGATTGTTAAAGGGGCAATTTACCCACTTGAAATACATGAGGTAGGTAATTCTTTGTTGATTCTGCACCTGAAATGGATTTTACTTCATCTCCATGGGTTTCCCATGGCTTCAGAATCTCACCATTGAAACGGAGGCGAGATGCAGCCAAAGTTGATTTGGCCCTTTAAACCTCTGATCGACACTTCTCAATAAAAGCTCAGGCATTGCAGCTGGTCTCTCAGCTCTTTCAGGCAAACGTTTGGCTGAGAGTTCTTGTGTTGAGACTGAGAGTTCTTGTGTTGAGACTGAGAGTTCTTTTGTTGAGACTGAGAGTTCTTTTGTTGAGACTGAGAGTTATTTTGTTGAGACAGCTTTAGGAAAACTTTGGAACCACTCAAACCGACAAGATCAGGATGGGGGAGCGCAATGGATATATTCCAGAGGACATCTGAGGAGGAGGAAAATGACCATCCATGGCAGCCACATCATGCTATGTTGGGATCTGCAGGTGCACAAGACAGAGGTGTGCAACAAGGATCTGGAGAGCAGCAGAGAGGGCAGCATCAGAGGGGCTGAGGTCGCAGGAGGCACTCCCCACGTGAGAGGGTGTACAGGCAAAGACTGAGCTTCTTGGACCTCTCTGAGGAGCAGTGCCTATGCAGGCTCAGATTGAATTGGCAGGTGCTCACAGGCATCTGCAGTCTCCTTGAGGAAGAGCTGCTCCTCGCTGGATCCGGTGGCCACACATTGCCCATTGCAGTAAAAGTAACCACTCAATTTCTTCGTCTTTGGGTCCTTCCAGGGCGCCACCGGTGATACCTGCAGGATGTCTCAATCATCTGCACATAAATGTATAAGGCAGGTGATGGGTGGGTTGTTTGCCAGAGTGTCTGATTAGGTGAACTTCCCCCACGCGACATCAGCCAGAATGAGCGGGCAGTGGGTTTTGCCTCTCTGGCTGGCTTCCCATGGGTGCAGGACACAATCGATTGCACACACGTTGTAATCTGAGAACCACCACATGAGCCAGGACTGTTCATAATCCAAAAGGGCTATCACTCCATCAATGCACAGCTGGTGTGCGACCACAACAAGAGATTTATGCAGGTGTGCGCCAGATTTCCTGGCAACTGTCATGATGCGTTCATTCTGCGCCAGTCTAACATTCCAGACCTCTTCCAAACAGGAGATAGACTTAAGGGCTGGCTCGTTGGAGACAAGGGATACCCACTGCAAACATGGCTCATGACACCTGTGAGGAACCCCACCAACAGGGCACAACAACGATACAACCAGAGCCACATGACCACCAGGTATATCATTGAACAAGCTATAAGCATGTTGAAGATGCACTTCAGGTGCCTGTGTAGGGAAACAGCTACTTTCCCAGTGGTTCGTGGACCTGGACAATAGCAGTCAAATAAAGTCACCCGTACATGGTAGTTTTGTTAATCAAAGTGATAATTTAATGATTTGAAAAATGCACACAAGCATGAAGCAAAATCAATCAATACACATTCTGTTATTCTACCCATCACACACTTAGTGGTTCGCAATGTAATTATTTAATGATTTAAAAGTTCACACAAGCATGCATGAAACAAATCAAGCAAACAATACATACAACCTTTATAAACAACCAAGGATTTCAACATCAAGATAGTTCAGAAGTGATAAGTGCCTTGAAGTTCTTTGTCTTGTTGTTGGTCCTTCCCCTAGGTGAGCTTTGTTGGTCTCCACCTGGCTGCAGCTCCTCCAACCGTTGACTGTTGAGGTTGCTACGATGTACTATCCTTCTATAATTTTTGGCAGTTAGGGTGTGATTAAAGAAAAGAGAAGTCCCATTTTGGCCACTCATCCATCGTTGCATTAATGATGGATGGTTAGTTGGACCATTCAATGAATATATTTAAGAAGGAGCTAGATAAATTTCTAGACACAGAAGGCATCAAGGGGTATGGTGACAGAACGGGAATATGGTATTGAGATAGAGGATTAACGACTTAGATGAAGGCATAGAAAGTCTCCTATCTAAGTTTGCCGATGACACAAAGATTGGTGGCATTGTAAACAGTGTAGATGAAAACATAAAATTACAAAGCAATATTGATAGATTAGGTGAATGGGCAAAACTGTGGCAAATGGAATTCAATGTAGACAAATGTGAGGTCATCCACTTTGGATCAAAAAAGGATAGAACAGGGTACTTTCTAAATGGTAAAAAGTTAAAAACAGTGGATGTCCAAAGAGACCTAGGGGTTTCGGTACATAGATCATTGAAGTGTCATGAACAGGTGCAGAAAATAATCAATAAGGCTAATGGAATGCTGGCCTTTATATCTAGAGGACTAGAGTACAAGGGGCAGAAGTTATGCTGCAGCTATACAAAACCCTGGTTAGACCGCACCTGGAGTACTGTGAGCAGTTCTGGGCACCGCACCTTCAGAAGGACATATTGGCTTTGGAGGGAGTGCAGCGTAGGTTTACTAGAATGATACCCGGACTTCAAGGGTTAAGTTACGAGGAAAGATTACACAAATTGGAGTTGTATTCTCTGGAGTTTCGAAGGTTAAGGGGTGATCTGATCGAAGTTTATAAGATATTAAGGGGAACGGATAGGGTGGATAGAGAGAAACAATTTCCACTGGTTGGGGATTCTAGGAGTATGGGGCACAGTCTAAAAATTAGAGCCAGACCTTTCAGGAGCGAGATTAGAAAACATTTCTACACACAAAGGGTGGTAGAAGTTTGGAACTCTCTTCTGCAAACGACAATTGATACTAGCTCAATTACTAAATTTAAATCTGAGATAGATAGCTTTTTGGCAATCAAAGGTATTAAGGGATATGGGCCAAAGGCGGGTATATGGAGTTAGATCACAGATCAACCATGATCTTATCAAATGGCGGAGCAGGCACGAGGGACTGAATGGCCTACTCCTGTTCCTATGTTCCTAGGATCAGTCATGATCATATTGAATGGCGGAGCAGGCTCGAAGGCCCGAATGGCATACTCCTGCTCCTTGTTTCTATGTTTAACCCATTGTATCTTCTTATCCGTGTGAATCCAGGTGCATCTCTCCCAAGGATTTCCCTGCCTCAGCATTGTTTTTCCAGTTCAATTGTTTTGAGAACCAGAGTTGTTTTCGAGCATCATTGTTGTTGTGAGGACTAAATTGTTTTGAGAATCGAAGTTGTTCAAACCTTCTAGAAGTTGCTTTAAGGCTTCTGTCTTTTGTTCATATCAGTTATTGAAAACCGAAGCTTGTTGAAGTTTTTGTACATTGCTGCTTTTGCAGTTTTAAACGGATGTCCAAATATCCAGTTTTAAACTGACTGCATTTTGCTGTCTTTGCAGTTTTGAATTTATAATGTCCAAATGTAATGTCAAGGGGTGAGTTAACCCTTTCCTTCAAATTTCCAAAAGGGGCGCAGTTAACCCTTTCCTGTGTAGAATCAAAGTCCAGCAGGTTTTAAAATCACAATGCTCAAGGGTTTTAACCCCTGGCCTACACCTGGATAGGTCTGGTGGCACCTTTCAGCACTCGCCAAGCAAGGGTCTCCAGAATAATCGTGGTGTGCTGCGTGCTGCACAACATAGTGTAACAGAGAGGTTTACAGGTGGAGGAGGCGCTCATCCATCATCCTCTGTTAATGACAACATTGAAGAGGAGGAGAAGAAGGAAGATGGGGCACCATCACCAGACCATCTGTGCAAATTGCTGCCCGGGATGCCCTCATCTTTCGCAGGTTCACATAATAAAAGCGTCACAATAAAGACACTGAGACACTCGGACCACCTGGCACAACCACCACCAATGCCCCCCCACCTTTGCATGAAACAGTCCTTCAACCATGCATACACCCATTGCATATCCGCCCAATGGGTATCATCAAGTATTGGCATTCATCATGAAGCCGATGACAGGGCGACTTAACACTCGGAACACCATAATGGCCAAGACGTGGGAGTGGTGATAATCAATAAATTTCATTGTGCCAATAGAAAAAAGAGACTTCACAACATAACATTTTAAAACACCCTTGTGCATACCCTTGGTGAATTCCTTAAATTTACGCTTCCCACCGCTTCTACATGCTGCATCCCTTACAGCCTCAGCAGAGGTAGTGGCAGGCTGTTCAAATCCCTGCCCTGACTGCTGAGATGTTTTTGGCCTACGGCCTCTGGTCCAAAGAATGCTCCACCTGCATCCATGCAGGGGCATACTCAGCCATTGGGAGATGAGGCAGCATTGCACATATCAGTTGAGGTGGTAGTGGTGGGGGGGCAACGGGTGAGATGTGGGACCACTTTGAGTGGAGTTCCCACTTCCTTGTCCTCTTTCACCATCATCCCACTCCCAGGTCAGCGCCACATCACTCCCACCATTCTGCTGGACACATGTGCCGTGTTGTAAGGCCACAGATAAGGTATCTGTCATCCTAATTAAGGCGGCAGACATGCTGGCTTCCAAAGTATGCACGGCCATGGTCATGGTCTGCACAGACTCATTTGTGAGCCGTGCTTGAAGCTCCACGGAAGTGGCCACTCTCTCCATTGCAGACATATTCGCAATTACCTGCGATGTCAATCCGCTGATATTTGAGTTGGACTCCTCCATCCTCTCCACTATTGTGGAGGGCCTACGTGGCACATTTTCCAGCACCTTGCAAAGGTGCAGCTGTACCTCAAATCATTCCCATTCTCAACAATGGGCCCTGGGCTTCAGCATCTGTGTCCAGCTGAGCAGAGCTTGGGGAGGAGTGCGCCCACTGATGCTGACTCTCCACAGCTGCTCCTGCCACCAGCGTCTGCTGATGCTCATTTGCGAGTTGTGAATCACCAGGTGAAAACCCAACTATCTGCCTAAGAGGACCCACCAAAGTGCGAGTATTTGCGCTGGTGTATGGCTGTGTACCCTGTGATGGTGCACCCTCAGAAGGAACAAACTCCTCTGAGGAATCAAAGTCTTCCATCTCGCCACATTCTTGTGCACGTGAGGTCCCTGGAAGACAACAGAAAGTGATATGAATGAGTCATTGGCAAAATAACAATCTTGTCAATCACCATTCTGAGGTCTGTTAGAGTTCAGACATTGATGAAATAAAGTCATCATGTGTGTGAAAGATGTTTTAAGTTCTGTCACAGGCCTCTGTGGGATCCCAGTCTCTCCATCTCCAATAGATAGGGATGCAGCTGTCTCACTAATCTCCATGACCTCCTCCTCCGCATCTGTGAGCTGGACTATTTGTGGTGGTCCACCTCCAGTCCTCACCCTCTCCCTTGCATTTTGCACTCTCGTCTTCTACAAGGAGTGAAAGAACAGACCTGTGAGTGACTGAGTGCCGTATTCACCTGATGGATGCAGCGCATTGGGTGAGGCTGACTATCATACAGATGCATCACATTGCCTCAGGATTGGGGTGAGTGGCAGTGGTGGGTGCATAAATGGGGAGGTGAACAATTGCATAGGAAGTGAAGGATGGTTGCTGCTAAAACTTAAGTGGGTATGAGGAGTGATGTGATGGAGTAGGCTTGCCAACACAAAGTGATAGGGGGGTGTTGAACAACACAGGATGTGGGTGAATCAGCAACTGTACTCACTTTTCCTGACCTGATTAGGTCATTAAAACACTTCCTGCATTGCAGCACTGGGCATCGTGCTCCTGCTGCACACCTCTTCTGCCGCCTCCACCCCTGCCCTCTAGGTGGCAGAACAAAGGTTTCTTCCCCCCATCGCTTAGGTAGATGACCTGACTCATGGTTCTCACAGCAGCCAGCAATATCATAGAATCATAGAAAGGTTATAGCATGGAAGGAGGCCATTCGACCCATCGAGCCTATGCTGGCTTTTTGTAAGAACAATGCAGTTAGTCCCATTCCCTTGCTCTTTCCCCGTAGCTCTACAAATTTTTTCCCTTCAACTATTTATCCAATTCCTTTTTGAAAGCCACAATTGAATCTGCTTCCACCATCCTGTCGGGCAGCACATTCCAGATCATAACTACTCGCTGTATAAAAAAGTTTTTCCTCATGTCGCCTTTGGTTCTTTTGCCAATCACCTTAAATCTGTATCCTCTGGTTCTCGACCCTTCTGTCAATGGGAACAGTTTCTCTTTATTTACTTTATCTAAACCCTTCATGGTTTTGAACATTTCTATCAAATCTCCTCTCAACCTTCTCTGCTCTAAGGAGAACAATCCCAGCTTCTCCAGTCTATCCACGTAACTGAAGTCCCTCATTCCTGGAACCATTATTGCAAATCTTTTCTGCACCATCTCCAAGGCCTTCAGATCCTTCCTAAAGTGCGGTGCCCAGAATTCGACACAATACTCCAGTTGTGGCCAAACCAGTGTTTTATAAAGGTTCAACATAATTTCCTTACTTTTGTACTCTATTCCTCTATTTATAAAGCCCAGGATCCCGTTTGCTTTTTAACCGCTTTCCCAACCTGTCCTGCCACCTTCAAAGGTTTGTGCACATAAACCCCCAGGTCTCCCTGTTTCTGCACCCCCTTTAGAATTGTACCATTTAGTTTATATTGCCTGTCCTTGTTCTTCCTGCCAAAAGGTATCACTTCGCACTTCTCTGAGTTAAATTTCATCTGCCATGTGTCCGCCCATTCCACTAACCTGTCGATGTCCTCTTGAAGTCTACTACTATCCTCCTCACTGTTTACTACACTTCCAAGTTTAACTAACTTGATTGAGTTTTTTAATGAGGTAACAGAGAGGGTTGTTGAAGGCAATGTGATTGGTATTGTGTATATGGACTTTCAAAAGGCGTTTGATAAAAGTGCCACATAATAGGCTTGTCAGCAAAATTGAAGCCCATGGAATAAAAGGGGCAGTGGCATCTGCAAAGTTTGAAATTGTGCTCTGTACACCAAATCCAAGTCATTAAGATATATATATAAAAAAAAGTGGTTCTAGTACCAACCCCTGGGGAACACCACTGTATACCTTCCTCCAGTCCGAAAAACAACCGTTCACCACTACTCTCTGTTTCCTGTCACTTAGCCAGTTTCGTTTCCATGCTGCCACTGCCCCTTTTAGTCCATGGGCTTCAATTTTGCTGACAAGCCTATTATGTGGCACTTTTATCAAACGCCTTTTGAAAGTCCATATACACCACATCAACCGCATTGCCTTCATCAACCCTCACTGTTACCTCATTAAAAAACTCAATCAAGTTAGTTAAACATGATTTGCCTTTAACAAATCCAGGCTGGCTTTCCTTTATTATTCCACACTTGTCTAAGTGACTGTTAATCTTGTCCCAGATTATTGTTTCTTAAAGCTTCGCCACTACCAAGGTTAAACTGACTGGCCTGTAGTTGCCGGGTTTATCCTTATACCATTTTTTGAACAAGAGTGTAACATTTGCAATTCTCCAGTCCTCTGGCACCACCCCCCGTATCGAAAGAGGATTGGAAGATTATGGCCAGCACCTCCGCAATTTCCATTCTTGCTTCCCTCAGCAACCTAAGATGCTGGACTGAGTGACTTTATCTACTTTAGGTACAGCCAGCCTTTCTAGTACCTCTTCTTGATCAATTTTTAGCCCATCCAGTACCTTACTGTGATTTCAGCAGCATCTTCAGTACTTCAAGCGAAGCATGCGAGAACTTGGGTGCTGCCTTTGCTATCTGTGAATCCATATCTTCACTTCCTCCTTTCTCCTCCAAAATCCATTTTTGCATTGGCCCTTTAAATAGTGGACTGCAGATCGCGTCATGTGGGTGCGCAGTACGCCCGCTGCGCAGCTTGGAGATGCGGAAACCGGAAGTAAAATTAAACGCTTTCAATTGAGTTGCGATCGCAGATTCCGATGAGCTCACTTTACTTCCGGCTTTGCAACCTGAAAATCTACCCACCTGCTGAGTTCCTGGCTCCCAATTAAAAATTATGTCCTAGAACTTCCTTCCCCTCCCCCCATCGCCCAGAAACACTGCAAAGCCTAATGGAAGGAGTTCCTAAACCTCCTGCCCCGCTCAGCCTTTTGTGTTTTGCTGACAAGCAGATTCATCAGGGGTGGGGGGGAGTTTTAATCACCAAGAATGGGTGGGAAGTAAAAATTGTAGAAATTTAAAGGGCCACTCCAACCCGGCACCAACCCACCCACTTCCGGGTTTAACGGAGGAGCGTTTGGCTGCGTGCACAGAGGTGGGTCAATCATTAGGACAGGTGGGTCAGTAATTATCACAGCCATTCAGATGATTGGGAGGTGTCAATAAGGTAATTTTAAATTGAATTCAACAGGCATTTGAATTTAACGCCTCCAGCACGGTTTTCTCAGGCCGCGGGAATCTCGGCCAGTAAAAGGAGGCGAGAAGGGCCGGATCCATGAGGTGACTGCCTTTATTGCACTGCTTTTGGGCCAGACAAAGCAGGAGTGCTTCCCTGCGGCCCACAAACTTACCTTTTAAACACCTCACGATTGGCCGCACCCCCCCCCCCCCGCCCCCAAGCGATGTCTGATGTAACCCACGCCCCCGTGATCGCTCCCCTCCAATCTCTCCCCGACCCCTCCCACCATCTAAACCCCGAAGACCCCGATTGCTCCATGACTGCTTTCCCGCCCGACAGGCAGCCTGACATGTGGGAAACTCTTACTTTCGGGTTTCCGGTCGGTTAGTAGATTTCTCCCCTTACTGTCTCAACTATGGGTTATTAATCCATCAACAAGAACTTCTGCTTGATTCAAGCCCGAGTGGTTATAAAATAGCAAGTTTAATAGATTGACTTACAACAGAATTGCACTGCAGCTGTCTTCAACATTACATTCAAGAGTATTACAGTTATAATACAACTGTCTATGGATTACATTAATGACAAGCAATCAATACAAGTTGACCTGTCCGCGAATCCAGGTAGATCAGACTTGACCTTTGTGGACTGCCAGTGGCAATGGACTTCGGACTGTCCCCTCTTGAGAGCTCTAACTTTTGGGAGGGAGCATGCCCTATCTTTATACTATTTGGCTGCGTTGTTCTGTACGTAAGCACTGCTGGTCTTATGTCATGGTCGTAAACCATCCCACTTCGCTGAATCCCAGAAGTCACCAAGGATTGTTTATACTATGATAGCCTTATCCCTTATCTATGCTGTGTAAACAGTTTGTTCCACATCAGCCTTGAACATGCCTCCTGTGATATCTCTTGTTTATAGTATGTGATTTCTGTAGCGACCACCTGTTTTAGTATAAACCACCTTCTGACATTATTGTTATCTATTCTATGGCCTCCCTGATGGAGTTCGGTGGAGGGGCTGCTGATCAAGACTGCTTTGTCCTGGAAGGGGATAAGCTTCTTGAGTGCTGTTGTAACTGCACACATTCAGGTAAGTAGTGAATATTCCATCACACTACTGACTTGAGTCATGTAGATAGAAGGAAAGGCTTTGAAACATCAGATGCTGAGCCGCTCCTAGCAGAGTACCCAGACTCTGCCCTGTTCCTGCAGCCATGGTGTTGATATGACTGGTCCAGTTAAGCTTCTGGTCAATGATGACCCCTAAGATGTTGAAGGAGGATTCAGTTGTGGTGGTGTCATTGAAGATCAGGGGAAGGTGTTTGGACTTTTTAGATTGGACATGGTGATTACCTGGCCCTTATGTAGCCTGCCACTCATTAATCCAAGACGGATGCTATCCAAGTCCTGCTATAGGTTGGCAGGTGCTGCCTCATTATGTAAGAAGTTGTGAATAGAACTGAACACTTTGGAATCATTAGTTCAGCTGCCTAGGCCCTAAGCTCTGGAATTCTCCCCGTAAACCTCTCTACCTCCCTCTCCTCCTTTAAGACACTCCTTAAAACCTACCTCTTTGACCAAGTTTTTGGTCACTCGTCCTAATATCTCTTTATGTGGCTTGGTTTCCAATTTTGAAGCACTCCTGTGAAGCATTTTGGGATTTTTACTACGTTAAAGGCGCTATATAAATACAAGTGGTTGTTGTTATTGTTAAGATGCTACCCTGAAGATCCCCATTAGTGGTGTCTTGGAGTAGCAATGCTTGGTCTCCAATAACCATGATCATTTTGTTATGTGTCAGATATGACTTCAGCCACTGGAGGGTTTGCCCTCTGACCCCCATTGATCTATTTTGCTGGGGCTCCTTGGTGCCGTACTCAGTCAAATGCTGCCCTGATGATGATGACTATTTTCACCTCTCTTGCATCTATGTCTAGATCAAGACTGTGATGAGCTCTGGAGCTAGGTTTTCTGGCCAAATCCAAATGAAGCATTGGTGAGCATATGCCACATAATGGCACTATTGATGACCCCTTCAATCACTTTGTCTCCATTTGGCCAGAAGGTTGATAGAGCTGTAATTGACCGGGTTCAATCTATCCCTTTTTGATGTATAGGATACACCTAGGCAATTTTTTCCATTTTCAGATAAATACCAGTATCATGGTTGCAGTGGAATAGCTTGGATTCGGGGGTGGGGGGGGTGGGGAGGATAGTTCTGCTGCACAGGTCTTCAGCACTACAGCCAGGATATGGTCAGGACCCCTAGCCTTTTCTATGTTATGTGCACTAAACATTTTTTTAGTGTTATGTGCAATGAATTAAATTGGCTGGACACTGGGATTTCATAGTGCTAGAGACCCAGACAGTGAGGATAAAAGGAGCATGGGTGAAACTGATCTGGGAGCGAGGAATAGGAGCTTAATGTTTGTTTTATTTATGTTTTCATATTTAAGTAGGAGATAAGGGGCTAATTAACTAAAATCTATACATCAGATGCAAGGGCAAAACTAAACTATCAACTTTAAATAAAATGGCAGGACAGTTGAAACCCATCACCTGTGTCCTGGACAACCAAGTGTGCAGGAAGTGCCTGTGCCTGCTCGAGCTCAAGGTTTCTGAACTTGAGGAGCAGCTGATGTCACTGCAGGGCATATGTGAGGCTGAAGGTTTCTTGGATCAGACATTCCAGGAGATGGTCACCCTGCAGCCACAGAGCGTTCAGGAGGATAGTAAGTGGGTGGTCATCCAGCAGGGTAGGAAGAAGAGGCAGGCAGTGCGGGAATGCTCCAGGAGTGCGGGAATGCTCCAGGAGTGCGAAGCTCACAAACCGGTTTTCAGTGCTGACTACCAGTGAAGGTGATGACACCTCGAAGGAGTGCAGTCCGGAGTAAATCCACGGCACCAAGGGGCAAACCACTGCATAGCAAAGTGTGGAATTGCAATGGTCATAGGGGATTCGATAGTCAGAGAGATATACAGATGTTTTTGCAACTGCCGACGTGATGTGTTGCTTCCCTGGTGCCAAGGTAGAAAATGTCATGGAACAGGTGCAGAACATTCTGCAGGGGTAAGGGGAAAAGCCAGAATTCGTGATCCATGTAAGAACCAATGACATAAGAAGGAAAAGGGTTGAGGTCCTGCAGTAAGAATTCGAGGAGCTAGGGAGGAAATTAAAGAACAGGACTTCAAAAGGTGATAATCGCTGGATTACTCCCAGTGCCACGAGCTAATGAGTATAGGAGCAGTAAGATAAGGCAAGTTAATTTGTGGCTGGAGAAATGGTGCAGGAGGGAGGGCTTCAGATTCCTGGGGCATTGGGAACAGTTCTGGAACAGGAGGGACCTGTACAAGGACATGTTGCACCTTAATAGGGCTGGGACTAATGTCCTCACAGGGAGGTTAACTAGTGTTGTGGGGAAGGGTTTAAACTTGGCAGGGAGAGGGAAATCAGAATGAAGCAGCAGAGGAGAGAAACAAGGTGCATAGAGGGCTGGGCATGACAAGAGGGCTAGACAGACTGGATGCAGGGAGGATGTTTTCCCTGGCTGGAGGGAGGTCCAGAACGAGGGGTCACAGTCTCAGGATACGGGGTAGGACATTTAGGACTGAGATGAGGAGAAATTTCTTCACTCAGACGGTGGTGAACCTGTGGAATTCTCTACCACAGAAGGCTGTGGAGGCCAAGTCACTGAATATATTTAAGAAGGAGCTAGATAGATTTCTAGACACAAAAGGCATCAAGGGATATGTGGAGAGAGCAGGAATATGGTATTGAGATAGAGGATCAGCCATTATCATATTGAATGGCAGAGCAGGCTCGAAGGGCCAAATGGCCTACTCCTGCTTCTATGTTCTATGTTTCTAAACAGTATAAGAATGATGAGTAGTCCAGAAATAGGAGAGATCAGACAGGGGAGTAATGCAAAGCAGGCTAACGCTGGTTTGGAGTGCATGTGTGTAAATGCAAGGAGTGTGACAAATAAGGTTAGTGAGCTACAGGCACAAGTTTCCATATGGGGTTATGATATAGTGGCAATAACAGAAACCTGGTTCAAACAAGGGCAGGAATGGGAACTTAACATTCCTGGCTACAATGTATTCAGGAGGATTAGGGAAGGAGAAAAAGGACAGGGGTGGCAGCATTGATCAAATATACTATTACAGCCCTGGAAAGGGATGATGTGCTTGAGGATTCAAAGACAGAATCTATTTGGTTAGAGTTCAGGAACAGAACAGGAGTTGTTACGCTGCTGGCTGTATATTATAGACCACCAAACAGTGAGAAGGAGATGGAGGAACAAATTTCAGAAAGATGCAAAACAATAAAGTAGTGATAATGGAGGACATCAATTATCCTAATATAGACTGGAGAAAAACAGTGTAAAGGGCCAGGAGGGGGAGGAATTCCTGAAATGTGTACAGAAAACCTTTCTTGATGTTTCTATCCCAACAAGGAAGGAAGCAGTGCTGGATCTAGATCATTCTGGGGAATGAAGTAGAGCATGTTTCAGTAGGACAGCATTTGGGAAACACTGATCACGACATTATTAGTGATTTAGAGTCGTAATGGAAAAAGACAAGAAGCAATCAATGGTGAAGATACTCAATTGGAAGAGGGCTAATTTCAGGGAGTTGAAATGGGATCTGGCCCAGGTGGAATGGAAACAAAGATTATTGGGTAAAACAGTAAATGAGCAATGGGACACCTTCAAGGAGGAAATAATTTGGGTACAGACTAGGCACATTCCTATGAGGGGGAAAGGAAGGGCATCCAAAGCCTGAGCTCCTTGGATGATTAAAGAAATTGGGATGAAAATGAAACAGAAAAAGGAAGCTTATAATAAATGTCAGGATCATAATACAGTGGAGATTCAAGCAGAATACAGAAAGTGTGGAGAACTGGAAAAGGAAATAAGAGGGGCAAAGGGAATGTATGAGAAAAAATTAACAGGTAACATCAAAATATTAAACATATAAAGAGTAAAAGGATAGTCAAAGAAAGGGTGCAGTGGATTAGGGACCAAATAGGAAATCTTCTTGTGGAGGCAGAGTGTATGGCTAATGTACTATACGAGTACTTTGCACCTGTCTTCACTAAGGAAGAGGATACTGCTTAATGTCACAGTAAAGGAGGAGGGATGGAAAAATTGGATAGGAAAGAAATAGATGAAGAGGAGGTACTTAATTGGCTGGCAGTGCTCAAAGTAGAAAAGTCACCCTGTTCAGATGAGATGCATCCTTGGTTGTTGAGGGAAGTAAGAGTGGAAATAGTGGAGGCTTGGTTATGGGAATGGTGCCAGAGCACTGGAAGGTTGCAAATATTACACCCCTGCTCAAAAAAGGAGATAACTACAGGCCAGTCAGCCTAACATCGGTTGGGGGGAAAACTCCTAGAATCCATAATCCGAGACAAAATTAATTGTCACTTGGAAGAACATGGGTTAATAAATGACAACCAACATGGATTTGTTAAAGGCAAATCATGTCTGACAAACTCGATTGAGTTTTTCAATGAAATAACAGAGAAGTTTGCTGAAGGTAGTGCAGTTGTTATGTTTATGGACTTTCAGAAGGCGTTTGATAAAGTGCCACATAATAGACTTGTTAGCAAAATTGAAGCCCATGGGATTAAAGGGGCAGTGGCAGTGTGGCTATGAAATTGGCTAAGAGACAGAAAGCAGAGTAGTGGTGAACGGTTGTTTCAGACTGGAAGGAAGTATACAGTGGTGTCCCCCAGGGAGTCAGTATTGGGACTACTGCTCTTTTTGATATGGATCAACGACCTGGATTTGGGCATAGGGGGCATAGTTTCAAAGATTGCTGTTGACGTAAAGCTTGAAAATGTAGTAAACAGTGAGGAGGATAGCAGCAGACTTCAGGAGGATGTGGATAGACAGGTGAAATAGGCAGACAAATGGCGGATGAATTTAATGCGGAAACGTGTGAAGTGATGCATTTTGGAAGGAGAGGCAATATAAATTAAATGGTACAATTTTAAAGGGGGTGCAGGAACAGAAAGACCTGGGGGTTCACATACACATATCTTTGAAGGTGGCAGGACAAGATAAGGCTGTTTTTTTAAAAATACATACAGGATCCTCGGCTTTAAAAGAACACAAGAAATAAGAGTAGGAGTAGGCCCATATGGCCCTTCGAGCCTGATCTGCCATTCAACAAAATCACGGCTGACCTTCTACCTCAAATCCACTTTTCGGCCCTATCCCCATATCCCTTGGTTCCCTTAGTGTCCAAAAATCTATCGATCTCAATCTTGAATATACTCAACGACTGAGCATCCACAGCCCTCTGGGGTAGAGAATTCCAAAGATTCACAACCCTCTGAGTGGAGAAATTTTTCCTCACCTCAGTCCTAAATGGCCAACCCCTTATCCTGAGACAAAGACCCCTACTTCTAGATTCTCCCACCAGGGGAAACAGCCCCACAATAAATAAAGGCACACATTAAAATAGCAAGGAAGTTATGGGTAAGCTTTATAAATCATTGATTAGGCCTCAGCTGGAGTATTGTGTCCAATTCTGGGCGCCACACCTTAGGAAGGATGTCAAGGCCTTGGAAAGAGTGCAGAGGAGATTTACCAGAATGGTACCAGTGTCCATAGGAACAGGAGTACGCCATTCAGCCCCTCGAGCCTGTTCGGAACATGATTCTATGATTCTCCATTCAATAAGATCATGGCTGATCTGTATCCTAACTCCATCCACCAGCCTTGGCTCCATATCACTTAATACCCATGGTTAGCACAAATCTATTGATCTCAGATTTAAAATTATTAATTGAGCTAGCATCTACTGCTTTTTGTGGGAGTTCCACACTTCTACCATCCTTTGCATGAAGAAGTGTTTCCGAACTTTTCTCCTGAATAGCCTGGCTCTGATTTTAAGGTTGTGCCCCCTTATCCTAGACTCCCCCATCTGTGGAAA
Organism: Heptranchias perlo; assembly: GCF_035084215.1. Lineage (NCBI taxonomy): Eukaryota > Metazoa > Chordata > Chondrichthyes > Hexanchiformes > Hexanchidae > Heptranchias > Heptranchias perlo. The sequence goes on from NC_090327.1 coordinate 111,120,722, forward strand.
AAGTTTCTCCCCATCTACCCTGTCAATTTCTTTCAAAAATCCTAAAAATCTCAATCAAATCACCCCCCGCCCTTCTATATCCCAGGGAATAAAAGCTTAGTTTTTGTAATCTCTCATAATTTAACCCTTGGAGCCATGGTTTTTCATGTAAAAGGGTTCAGTGTTCTGTTTACCACCTGCTTGTTTTTAAAAGAAACAATATGCTTTGATTCTACTAATCAAAGTGGTTTCAGTGATCTCAGATGCATCTGGATCATGTGTTTAGAAAGCAGAACCATGCCAGCTTAGGTTTTCCTTACTAGATTTTGATCCTCTCCCTGTAAGAGCATTCATAGCTGAAGCACAGAACACATCGCGAACAGAACGGATTGTGAACCAAGTGGGAACATAAGAATTTGGTGAGAGTGAGAATTAGGTGTAGAGGGGGAAGGAGGTGCTATTTTTTTTTAAAAGTAAAAAAAAAAGACTAAAAAGTAATTATCTATAAATAAATACAAACTAAGATATGGCAAAGCAGTATTTGAGAGTTTGTGGACAGCAAGAATGTTTTTTTTTATTCGTTCATGGGATGTGGGCGTCGCTGGCAAGGCCAGCATTTATTGCCCATCCCTAATTGCCCTTGAGAAGGTGGTGGCGAGCAGTCTTCTTGAACCGCTGCAGTCCATGTGGTGAAGGTTCTCCCACAGTGCTGTTAGGAAGGGAGTTCCAGGATTTTGACCCAGCGACAATGAAGGAACAGCGATATATTTCCAAGTCGGGATGGTGTGTGACTTGGAGGGGAACGTGCAGGTGGTGTTGTTCCCATGTGCCTGCTGCCCTTGTCCTTCTAGATGGTAGAGGTCGCGGGTTTGGGAGGTGCTGTCGAAGAAGCCTTGGCAAGTTGCTGCAGTGCATTGTGTAGACGGTACACACTGCAGCCACGGTGCACCAGTGGTAAAGGGAGTGAATGTTTAGGATGGTGGATGGGGTACCAATCAAGTCGGCTGCTTTGTCCTGGATAGAGTCGAGCTTCTTGAGTGTTGTTGGAGCTGCACTCATCCAGGCAAGTGGACAGTGTTCCATTACACTCCTGACTAGGCCCAACCATCTTCAGCTGCTTCATCAATGACCTTCCCTCCATCATAAGGTCAGAAATGGGGATGTTCACTGATGATTACACAGCGTTCAGTTCCATTCGCAACCCCTCAAATAATGAAGCGGTCCGAGCCCGCATGCAGCAAGACCTGGACATCATCCAGGCTTGGGCTTATTAAGTGGCAAGTAACATTCGTGCACAGTGGCTGCAGTGTGTACCATCCACAGGAACTCACCAAGGCTTCTTCAACAGCACGTTCCCCTCCAAGTCACACACCATCCCGACTTGGAAATATATCGCCGTTCCAGGAGCTAGGAGCCAAATTAGAAAACAGAACCTCAAGGGTCATAATATCTGGATTATTACCGAGCCATGTGCAAATTGGTGTAGGGATAAGTGGATTAGGGAGGTGAACATGTAGCTGAAGGAGTGGTGTGGGAAAGAGGGGTTCCATTTCATGGGATACTGGTGCTTGTGAACAGAAATCCAAAACCTCCAGCCTCCCCTTACCTAACCTGATATGTATGAATGATTAGCCACTCTTATCCTCACACACATAAGTAGTTAAATCGCACATGTAGCATTTAGGTAGCAGCAAAGCATGATGGGATACTTGACCATTATGGGAGCAGCTTGTAACCCACACTGTAAAAGCTGACAAAGGCAGGTTTGTTGGATTTGTGGCTACCACCTCGCTTATCTCCAGACCACACTAGGGAAAGTTTATCCAAGGCCGAAGCCGTCATTGTTTATCCTAACTAGCTCACTTCAGATGATTAAGGGAGGGGCGGCAGATGTCTCCAAGGTTACCCCAGCTCAAAAGGGAGTCAGATAGGAGCAGCTGCTCAGGACTTTGTGAAGACCCTTTGTGTAGTTTCAATGTCTGGGACTTATGTGTTTATTGATAAGGGTCCTCCTCAGGAATGTGAGATGTTTAATGTCATGGGACGACCCAAGGTAGCCCTGACAAGTGAGTGGCAGGCTATACCACCCAATGAAACCCACTGTAGTTACGTAGACCTGTACCACCTTCCACAGCAGGTGGGTGTTGCTTATTGAAAGGTATAAACATGCTTGTAGTGCTGATGTTCCTTTGAGAGTTAGTCACAAGCTTGAGGAAGCTTGCCACTCTCCCTTTGTGCACAAGGTTTTTTAATAAACTTTAACTTGGTCAGCAGTTCCGTCTCCGTCTGGTTTTGCTCCAAAAATTCGAGTCTAACACTGGCACCAGTGCTAGGACAGGAAGGAACTGTACCATTGGGATGGGCTCCACCTGAACTAGGCTGGAACCAGGGTCCTTGCAGAAAGGATAAATAGGGCAGTAGCAAGGACTTTAAACAAGTAAATGGGGGTTGGGCGTTTAGCTATTATAAATAATAATTCTAAAACAAACAAAAAGGAAGAGAGTAGAGTGATAGTCAGAAATTATGCTTTAGGCACTACAGGTAAAGGGAAAACTAAAAGATTTAAAGTAATTAAATCAGGAAAGAGAAATAACAAATGTGTGAGAAAGACAACAGAACAGCAGGACAGGTTACAGTGTGTGGCCCAAATAAGCGTCCTTTATACCAACGCATGAAGCACAAGGAACAAATTGAATTAATTGCAGGCGCAAATTCAATTTAGAGTGTATGACATAGTGGACATTACTGAGACATGGCTACAAGATGGTCAGGACTGGGAACTGAAAATACCAGATTATAAAAAGTCTACAGGAAGGATAGGGAAACTGGTAGAGGGGGAGGAGCAGTCTTAGTGATTAAGGAGGAAATTCACTTCAATTATAAAAGAGGATATAACAAGAGGTAAACAGGCAGTGGAGACTTTATAGGTAAAAATGAGAAATAGAAAAGGATTTAAGACTGTAGTGGGACTTGTTGCCCCCTGGTAGCAGCTGTGAAGTAGCAGAATGTATAAATGCAGAGATTAGACAAGCAGGTGGCAAAGGCAGAATGGTTTTAATGGGGGATTTGAACTTTCATATAGATTGGGATAAGCAGACGAGCTCATTTCTTAAAAATTATTCATTCATGGGATGTGGGTGTCCCTGGTGAAGCCAGCATTTATTGCCTATCCCTAATTGCCCTCGAGAAAATGGTGGGCCGCCTCCTTCAACCGCTGCAGTCCGCGTGGTGAAGGTTCTCCCACAGTGCTGTTAGGGAGTTCCAGGATTTTGACCCAGCAACTATGAAGGAACGGCGATATATTTCCAAGTCGGGATGGTGTGTGACTTGGAGGGGAATGTGCGGGTGGTGGTGTTCCCATGTGCCTGCTGCCCTTGTCCTTCTAGGTGGTAGAGGTCGCAGGTTTGGGAGGTGCTGTCGACACCTTCCATCACTTTGCTGATGCTTGAGAGACTGATGGGCTGGTAATTAGCCGGATTGGATTTGTTATGCTTTTTGTGGACAGGACATATCTGGGCAATTTTCCACATTGTCAGGTAGATGCCAGTGTTGTAGCTATACTGGAACAGCTTGGCTAGTTCTGGAGCACACGTCTTCAGCACTACAGCCCAGATGTTGTCGGGGCCCATAACCTTTGCTGTATCCAGTGCACTCAGCTGTTTCTTGATGTCACGTGGAGTGAATCGAATTGGCTGAAGACTGGCTTCTGTGATGGTGGGGATATCGGGAGGAGGCCGAGATGGATCATCCACTCGGCACTTCTGGCTGAAGGTGGTCACAAACGCTTCAGCCTTGTCTTTTGCACTCACGTGCTGGACTCCGCCATCATGGAGGATGGGGATGTTTACAGAGCCTCCTCCTCCCGTTAGTCGTTTAATTGTCCACCACCATTCACGACTGGATGTGGCAGGACTGCAGAGCTTTGATCTGATCTGTTGGTTACTTCCGCTGTTCAGCATGCATGTAAGTCTTGAGTTGTAGCTTCACCAGGTTGGCACCTCACTTTTTTTTTTTTTTTAGGTACGCCTGGTGCTGCTCCTGGAATGTTCTTCTACACTCCTTATTGAACCAGGGTTGATCCCCTGGCTTATTGGTAATGGTAGAGTGAGGAATACGCTGGGCCATGAGGTTACAGATTGTGCTGGAATACAATTCTGCTGCTGATGGCCCACAGTGCCTCAGGGATGCCTAGTTTTGAGCTGCTAGATCGATTCTGAATCTGTCCCATTTAGCACGGTGAGAGTGCCACACAACACATTGGATGGTGTCCTCAGTGTGAAGACAGGACTTAGTCTCCACAAGGACTGTGCGGTGGTCACTCCTACCAATACAGTCATGGACAGATGCATCTGCAACAGGTAGATCGGTGAGGACGAGGTCAAGTGGGTTTTTCCCTCCTGTTGGTCCGCTCACCACCTGCCACAGGCCCAGTCTGGCAGCTATATCCTTCAGAACTCGACCAGCTCGGTCAGTAGTGTTGCTACTGAGGTGCTCTTGGTGATGGACATTGAAGTCCCCCACCCAGAGTACATTGTGTGCCCTTGCTATCCTCGGTGCTTCCTCCAATTGGTACTCAACATGGAGGACTGATTCATCAGCTGAGGGAGGGTGGTAGGTGGTAATCAGCAGGAAGTTTCCTTGCCCATGTTTGACCTGATGCCATGAGATTTCATGGGATCCGGAGTCAATGTTGAGGACTCCCAGGGCCACTCCCTCCTGACTGTATCAGTCAGAAAGGTAGCAAATTTCTTGTATGTTCAGGACAGCTTTCTGCAACAATATGTCCTAGGACCAACAAGGGTGCAGGCCATATTAGATTTAATAATGATTGATGAGTCAGATTTAGTTAACAGCCTAACGGTGAGTCAACATTTATCTAATAGCAATCATAATATAATCGAGTTCAACGTTGTGTTTGAAAGGGAGAAACCCGTATCAGCTACAAAGATTCTAACTTTAGGTAAGGCCAACTTCAACAGGATGAGAGAGACTGTCCTCCGTAAACTGGGCAAAAGGACGGAAGATCAGTGGGAGGTGTTCAAAAAAGAATTTAACATGATACAGAACCAGTTGATAACCCTAAGGGTTAAGAGCTCTACTTGCCAAAAAAACAGCCATGGACGACAAGAGGTAAGGGACAACATAAAACAAAGCAAAGTATACAAAAATGCAAAAAATTGCAGATCCTAACTTCAGATCATAACCACTGCTCCCATTTTTTCGGACAGCAGGTGCTGGTAATGGTTCTGCTATTGTCATTTACAGCTCCTCGACACATCTTTTGTTTCTTTGCTTGTCCCATCATCCCTTTTGTCACTTAATCACTTCTGACCTTCTCCCTATCGTAGACCTCATCATAGAAAGGAATCATTGAAAGGTTATAGCACGGAAGGCGGCCATTCGGCCCATTGAGTCCAGGCCAGCTCTATGCAAGAGGAATCCAGCTTTCCTCTCTTTCCGCCCTACCTCCCTCCCTTTCCCTGGCTCTATATTTGCTTAAAAGCTGTTAAATCTCAAACTTCAGCCAGTTCTGACAAAAGGTCATTGACCTGAAACGTTTAACTTTCTCCACAGATCCTGCCTGACCTGCTGAGTATTTCCAGCATTTTCTGTTTTTATTTCAGAGTTCCAGTTATCTGCAGTATTTTGCTTTTGTTTTAGATAGTGATCTGTCTGCAACTAATCAATATAAAGAGGTGCATCATCCTTTGAAGTTAGCACCTACCCTCCAGTCACGTTCTGTGTACATACCTCCCTTCTCATAGAAAACAGTTAAAAGTAAACAGTTAACGGAAACCAGTTTCGGTTAGTCAATAATATGCAACTTCTTCAGATTACTGGCTCTCAGGCTAAAAAGACAAAAGAAAATTCAATAGCAGCCATTACTTCCATTTAAAAAAACAACCAAGAGTCCTGGGGCTTGATGTTACGAGGGCTGCGGGTTAACGGCGGGGGGGCTATTGGGCGCGTCAGTAACGCGCCCGGCGAAATCAATCAGTCTGCCCCCCAACGCGATCGCAGCCGAATTGGATCCACTTACCTGGTCTTCCGGGTTCCCCACTGCTGATCTGCGCGGCGGGCGGACTGCGCATGCGCAGTAAGCTCTGTCAGCTGGAGGAGCTCTATTTAAAGGGGCAGTCCTCCACTAACAGATGCTGCAACAAATAGCAAAAATTACAGCATGGAGCAGCCCAGGGGGAAGGCTGCTCCCAGGTTTAATGATGCCTCACTCCAGGTATCATTAGATGGGGTGAGGAGGAGGGGGGAGGACTGAGATCTTCCCCCCGGCGTGCGGGAGGAAGCGGCCTGCCTCTGCCACGAAGGCCTGGCTCGAGATGACAGAGGAGGTCACCTGCACCACCAACATATCGCCCACCTGCATACAGTGCAGGAGGCGCTCCAATGACCTAAGTAGGTCAGCCAAAGTGAGTACACGTAGTCTTTCCCCTACACTCCATCTGCCACATCACCGCCCCCACCCCACATCTCCTTCTGCACTGCCAACACTACTCTGTCACATCACCCCTCATACCCACTCAAACCTCATCCTCATCTTACCTGCACTTACTCACCTCGCCAGTACTCATCCCGCCACTACCACTCAACCCAATCCTCATACAATCTCATGGCTCTATTTCATACTCACCCTCTCGTGCATCTCTCACAGTTAGCCTCACTCAACCTGCCACTACCTGTGCTGCAGCCACAGGGCATGCATCACATACGTGCAGTAGGCAGCGTAAGGCAAACGTGTCATGAGCATGAAGGGGATGCACAAGGGTGTTGAGGGTTTGTCATGGTTTTTACTTCTATTGAATTTCTGACCAACTCACATCACATATTATATTGTCACCACTACTGCCACGTCTTTGCGAATCTTGTCTGGTTTGTGCAATAATGCCCTTTCCTGAGGATCACAATGAAGGCCCACACCTGATGCCACCCATTGTGTCACTGCAGAGTGGTGTAGGTGTATTTGCTGGGCTCTTTTGTGCAGACGACTGAGACGTCGGCGATGTCCCCGGTGGCACCCTGGAAGGATGCGGAGAAGTTGTTGAGGGCAGTGGTGACTTTGACAGCGACAGGTAAGAAGATGGCGTTCGGGCCAACCGGGAGCAGCTCGGCATGAAGGAGGCTGCAGATGTCCACGACTACATGTCGAGTGACTCTGAGCCTCCGTGTGCACTGCTGCTTTGAGGTCCAGGAAGCTGAGCCTCGGTCTGTGGACCCTGTGGCGAGGGTAGTGCCCTCTGCGACGCATCTCTCTCTGCGGTTGCCCTCCCTCCTGCTGTGCAGGTGGATGTGTCACAGCACTGTGTTGTGGAGCTCCACGTGTCAGAGGTGGACGGCGTGGCCGGAGAGGCTGGTGATGCTGTTCGCCCTCCGAGGAGGTCATGACCGCAGCTACAGCGGCCCCCATCCGGAAGATGTACATCTGAGGGGGTCCGCAAGGTAGGTACATGTCTCTGGACCCCGGGGTAAGTGTGCAAGTTGGTGAATTTTCTTGTCAGGAGAAAGGTGGTGGAGGCCAAACTTTGTCCGAAGTGACAGAGTGGTCTCCCCCCCCACCCCCCACCTGTCAAATGGACCTTTGCAGCTGCCACACGTCCATTTGAACTGGGAGTGTTTCCCCCAGTATGGGAAACAGTCCCAGTTGTCTGTAAAATCCCACCCCTCCTCACATATTCCCTTAATCAGGTCTGTTAATGACCTGAAATACCAAGATAAATACTTTGAAGTGGCACCCCATTGGCTTTAATTGCCTGCTGGAGACCCACATGCGGGGGCTGCGCGCGCACGTCGGCGCGTCTGTGGGGAACCCGGAAGTGGGCGGGTTGGAGCCGGGCTCCGAACCCGCTCCGGGAATCCCCGATTTTTGGAGCCCCCCCCCGCCAGGAACGCACCTGATAGCGGGTGCGAAAATGAAGCCCCTGGTGTCACAATTAAATGAAAGGCTCCAACATAAATTTGTAACAAGGTGGATCCCATTTCCATCACCCACATGACTGGCCTTCTGTGATTAGAATGTTCACCATGAAAACCTGTCAGAACAAAAAAGTTGTCTCACAATGAGAATTGTGAACATGCAGTGAGCATGAGGCCGTCTCAGCCAGTTTCTTCTGGGTTTTAAGTCTGTAACATAGAAATGCTCTTAAGTCATTGTCGTGTTCAGATGTCACTCAGCTGGATTGGCATGGGAACTGGACAGGTCAGTCTGCATCTAACTCATGCTATCTGAACTTAAAATTGCTGATGCCACCACAGATTCCTCACCTGGAGAATCAAAATAATTAATTCCTCTCCCCATTCTGCCATCAAAAAAAAAATGTAGATGTACCCTGTTACATTATCAAAAGCTAGTTTCTGTATCAAAGCCCAGAGTGTAAATTCCCCCAGTGGAACTCAGTGAGTAGCTGAGCCACACATAGCAGGAAGGTCCTGGATTCAATCAGCAGTCTCTGCTGAAGTTGGGTGAAAGCAGGACTCAGCTATGATGCTTCTCCCTGCTTCGTGGTCAAATAGCTTGCTGACATTCACCATCACCTCTTACACATGAATAGTGGCTACTGAAGGAAGGTGCTGGAGGCAGCCCAGGAAACTGCAACCTAGCAAGGCATCAGCTACTTGGTGAGGGGAGAAAATTTGGGAAACAAAGCACAATTTTATGCACAAAATTCAAATCTAACTTTGATCAATAAAAAAAGTGAGAAAAAGATGCTTTGAAAGTACTATTTATCTATATATAGTATTTATTTGTATACATCTAATGAGGTACATTAGTCCATTGCTATATTAATTGAAAAATACATATTTCAACAGATGAGATAATTCACAAGACAACAGATTATATTAGTTAATTCAGAATGGCTTTTTTTTTGCATATCAGGGCTCTTCAAGCAAAATGCATACACAGTCAAACAATACAAAAGCATTGCTGATATGTCAGAGAAACATAGCAATGCATCAAGAAATCTTTCTGATGGAAACAACCATATTATGATAATCAGACAGGAAATGATCCTTGCAGCTGAGCCACTTTAGTGACTCTTCTCAGTTATATTCTTAAGTACGGTCATCAAGTAAAATCTATTACTGGACATTCTTGTTCTTTTTTCCCCCTCCCCCCAAAAGTACACATGGCATTTTGGAAAAAAATTTTCTAACTGTGGAAAGACAAAGTGCTATTGCTCAAATTATACTCGGGTATCATTCAGTCAATCAGAATCCGAACCCAACCACCCCACAATACATTACAAAACAAAAATAAGAGTTTACTTATGACAACACAGAAAAACCTACTGTTTCACGTTTAGCATTTTGGACACCAAAAACAGTGGACCAGAAATTGCTTGCAAAATAACGGTGAGCTCAACAGCGCTCTCCATTGTTAGTGGCAAAATGGAGGAGCAAGTTTCGGTGTTTGCACATGCGCGATGAAATGTGGCAATCTGGAACTTGCTCCTAGTGATTCTCCGGTGATGACAGCTTTGAATTAAAGGGACATCGCACGCTGCAATCAGGGAAATCATTGACAAAACGCCAACTTGCTTATTTGCCCAGCTGGAAAGTAACTAATTACGCCACCAAACAGGTACATTCAAAAATACAGGTCTAAACTAAGTTTTAACAGTAAGTCTTAATTTTTTAGTTGTTTGGCAGTCATTAACTTTTAAAAATGTGGAGACTCATATTACCCCTTAATTAAGAGTTTTTGGTCATAAAAAAGTTAGTTTTCTTAAATTGTGATTTAAAAAAAATTTTTTTTTAACTTTTCCCTTCTGTCTCTTAATTCAATTATTTCATACCGTCTCTTTTTCACTGTTTATAACTGCTTTCACTGATTCAAAATGTACCTTTCACTTCCTGGTTTAACGCTGCAAGTCTGCAGAGACAGTGAATACAGCTCGTCAAAAATGCTGCAATCTGATCGCTCCCCTCAACCAATCAATTCTCTCACTTCTCCCAGGATCCTAGCTTCGCCTGAACTAACGCTGGGCTCTTCTCCACTTCCTATTCGAGGAAGTGGCTGAAGACCGCTCGTGGGTTAGTATAAATCTATGGAGTGGCGAGCAGTGTTGGTTCACCGCTCCAAGCGATTTCCACCCCAATAGATTTTTTCTGTTTAGCTGACACTGATCAGTCTCAGGTGGTGCAATACAATTCCTAAGACCCAAATAAATACCTCACCCCAAATTTTTGAATGCTTTGAACACAAAACAAGTATTACTAAAGGAAAGAGTAAGTATAAAAGTTACTACAGGGAAAGGTATGATTGAACTGCAATAAACCCCCAGGCTAGAAAATCCTTTGCGAGTACACTTGTCCCGTGTATTCGCAAAGTCATTGTGGATGCACGACCTTGCCTAAGATATAAATGCAATTCATGGTAAATTTCTAGCCACACATCTCTAATGTAGTAGGGATTAAAAAAACAGAAAATGCTGAACACACTCAGCATCTGTGGAGGGAGAAACACAGTTAATATTTCAGGTCGATGGCCTTTCTTCAGAACTGGAAGAAGTGAAGATTTAATAGATTTTAAGCAAGTACAGAGCCAGGGAAAGGGAAAGGGGAAGGGGAGGAAGGAAAGAACAGCAGGGAGCATTCACACATTTAAGGGGTGGCTTGATGCATACATGAAGGAGAAAACAATTGGGGGATATGGGGACAGGGTGGGACGAGATAATTGGAAAGGGAGGAGGCTCGTGTAGAGTATAAAGACCAGAATAGTCCAGTTGGGCCTGATTCTGAGCTGTAGATTTGATGTAGTTGTGTGTTAGTCTTCAAATGAATTGCCCATTCATCATTATAGTATAGGCAACCACCCCTATAATTTGAATGCTGACAAGAAAATCCAAGCATATTTCAGTTTTGCATTCCCTTAAAGATGTATTACTCATAGGTATGAAACAAGAATACAATCTGGTAATAAACAGAGTACTATTACAAGGACAGTCTTGCATATAATGTGGCCTAAAAAAACCTTATTCTATTGGTCTACAAATGTAACAATATTAAATAGTGTTTAAATGGAATAGAAAAAAGGTCAAAGGTTACTCAAAATTTCAAACTGTATCTTAAATGGCTCACAGACACAGTTTTAAACTAATCTCTCCTGTGAAACATTAGAATTAAACGACAGTGTTGTTTTTCAACTATGCGAATATTAAAATCACATCAAAATTGGACAAATATACATGAATGGTGAGGTATAAGGTTTAAACCAGATGCACAGGATTTGCTACGGGGACGTTTAGAGATAATGGGGTAGAAATTAGTCTGGGCCCGATTTCTATTACTGGGATTTTGCTGACACTTACCAGTCTCAGGTGGAACAATACAATTCATAAGACCCAAATAATTATGCTTTGCGTCCATTTTACGCTCAGAAAACAGGCATACTAATTTCCACCACAACATCCCTTCAATTAATAGAATTTCGGGCGCAGACTCAGTGCGCTCGAACAGAGGCCTGAGGATGTCCTTCAGGCCTCATCTACATCTTCGGGATGAGCTGCCAGCACCTGACACAGATCCACAGGCTGCTCACCCAACAAGAAAAATAAATTTCGGGCTGCCAGCGTCAGTATTCAGGTAAGTTCTGGGAGGGTGGTTGGGTCGGGCAAAGGGAGGGGGCGCGATTGCTAGTACTGCGGAGGCGGGGGAGCACTCCTACCCCTCCCGGCTCCACAGAAAAGTGTTTTTAAAAAAAATACGAGCAGGCTGTCCCATGGCTAAATTGGTATGCTTTGCATCCGTTTTACGTCAGAAATGAGCACAACAATTTCTACTCCAAAGTCCCTTCAATGAAATTAACACGATTCTCAGGTTTTTTTTTTACTAATTTGTAATAAGTTGCAATCAATATGAAATAGTGCCATGTTATTTCCATCATCTCTTCTACATGTAGTGTTCAGTGATCTACTGCGTAAAGCCGATATAGAAGGGCCACAGTCAAGCCTGCTATTGCTGGGACTATCCAACTGTACCACCAACTGCAAGAAAAGAACAGCCACAGAATCAAAAACATCATAATGAAAGAGTCACTTCCCTTAACTTAGAAACAATTGGTTAGGATATCTCCACTTTAAGCAAAAGCAACCATTACCAACGCACCTCATGGTTCACGAGTAAATGCTACTGATTGAGAGCTTGAGTATAAAGAAAGCATTTACGAAATTGCTACAAATGACAGAAAATCTTTCTCCACCCCTCCCCCAGGTTCATATTGAGTTAATTGGTTTCAACCATTAAAGTGATGGTGGGAGGGAAAGAGAGGTGGTGACGAGAATGCTGCTAGGACACAGCATTCTGTGAATGAAATAAATCAAACTGATACAGTTTACCAGAAAAAAATAGCAAAAGAAACAAAAAATACTTAGATAAAAATCACTGAAAAATTAAGCTTAAAATTGCTAGAATGAAGTAAATTATTGGTGAATTATGCAGCGCAATCAGGTCATCTCCAATTTAACAAAGAAAATCTGTTAGATTTTAATTTATAAACATGTGATGCCACAAATGTATTAGGCCTGAATGCACTGTCACATGAATATTGACAAACACTGTACTTCAAACTTTGTTTAATATTTGAAGGTTTATGGCAGAAAAACATTAACTGATTTGAAAAAAAAAGGATAATTGCTAACGGAGACAATTTTATACCTTGATTCAGGCTCCAGTATAGTAATAGTTGGCTCCTGTAATAGAAAGACCAAGAAGTTAATTCATGAATATGAACAGTGTCAGCCAGGAAGATTTGACGTATAAAGAAAACTAAAATGCAGGAAGTTACCAGTTGCACTAGCTTCTTCCCATTTGATAGGCCCTTATTTCAATTCAGGGCCTTTCATCTCAATTACTGTAAATTTCTAGTTACTATATGTACCATATAGTGGTACAGTGGTGTAGTGGTTATGTTGCTGCACTAGTAATCCAAAGGCCTGGAATAATAATCCGGAGAATGCAAGTTCAAATCCCACCATGACAATTTGAATTCAGTTCTTTTTTTTAAAAAAAAATCTAGAAATAAAAAGCTGGCATCACCTTCTCAGGGTGACTAAGGATGGGCAATAAATGCTAGTCTCGTCAGTCATGTCCACATCCCAAGAATGAATAAGAAGTGTAGGCTGTGACTCACATACAAGACAATTCCCTACTTTTCAGCCAATTTGACTTTTTTTTTTGGAAAAGCTGTCGACTGCAGAAGCAGCTTTATCTTCAAGCAGCAGGACTCTAATTTCCCAAGCTCTGGAGAGGCATCGAGTCAGTGATTACACTCTGCACCAGTGCAGCAAATTTCCTTTAATGCGCTACATAGAGTGCAGTAGGGGACTGACATCACAGAAAATGGAGCGGGAGCCCAGCTCCGCAGAGCATAATAAGATAGATGGCCTGGGCTTTGTGCCGCTCCTGCCAATTTTTCAGCAGATCTGGCGTGGGTGCAGGCAGCAGGCTATGGGATGTATTTGGGTGTATGAAAACCACATACAAATAGGGGAAATATAGCCTCTGCTTTGTTTTCTGTCATCTGCATTCTTCATATGCTGGACAAAAAAAAAAGTTGCCTGTGGCATCCAGCATTCAAGGGTCCGAAGAGAGGCCTGTGCAAGCATTCTCATAGCACAGCTGTGCACATGCTCCATTACAAAGATTGGTTGCATCCTGCTCTTAAACATAGGCAGCTCATCAAGTTGCCTCGTCCTCCCACTGCAACAGGCTCCAAAGCTTACTGCAGCAAGTCTCCGGGCCCAGACTGGTGCGACACCTTGGTGGAGGCCAGGAAACCCGCCGTCCACATGTAGACGGTTCCAAGGCTGGAGTTGGGGTGCAATTCCAAAGTGGGCCGAAGTTCCGTCCTGCTGGAGATGCGCTATGATCTGTAGTTTCTTTAAAGCACTTTCTTTAGAAAAGTACACCTCCAGGTAGTCTGTCTTTCTACTTTCCAGTTACACTGGCTTTAAAACAAACAGAAACATGTAAGTAGGAAGATTCAAAATTATTTTGCCTTATATTAGTGTACTTGCTCTGTGTTGGGCTCTCGTCAGCAGGTAGACAACAATCCTGAACGTATTTCTTAAACATGGAATGCAACCTCATTTTGAACTAGATCCCATGAAATCTACCAACTGCTTGCAAGATATCAAATTAGATTTTAACATTTATTACTACTGAATATTTGACAAAAAAAAAGCACCCCTGCTCTAACAGAAACAAGATTATCTTACCTTTGACTTTTCAATAGCAACTCTGTCGTCCTGGTTTAAGAAAGATGAAACAAGTGAATATTAAAACTTGAATTTTAAAATCCGGTAGACTTGCCTCAAAGAATTCAATTCAAAAATTACCCATTGAATCAAGTTTTAAACTGGATCATCTGGGCCCTATACCTACCTCTCCATTTTATACTATTTGTTAAAAACTGGTATATTCATATCCCCGATAATATACATGAGCTCCTTAGAACACACTTTCAGTTTAGACTAGTTCCTTATAAACAACCTGGACTTGGGTATAAAAGGGCCACAATATCAAAATTTGCAGAGGACATTAAAATAGGGAGTGGGCTTAACTGTGGAGGGATCAGTAAGCAACTTTAGGAGGACAGACAATATAGTAGATTGGGCAGATGGATGTAAAAGTAAATGATAGACATTTTGGGAAGAAAAATTAGGGGGCATATATACTAAATGAAAAATCTAATAGAGTATTCAAACTTGGAGGTTATGATAAGGTAAGTCAGGCAAATCTATTTCCACTGGTCGGTGAATTGGCAACCAGACAGCATAAATTTAAGATAGTTACCGTAAGAACGGAGGGTGAGGATGGGTGAATTTTTATTTGTTTTAATGCTGAGGATTATTGGGACAGGTAATGTTCTACCAGACGCAGTGGTGGAAGCAGAATCCATAATAGCTTTTTAAAAAGGGAAGTGGATAAATATTTTTAAAAGAAAATAAATAAATGAGTATAAGGGTATGGGAAAAGGACAGGTGAGTGGGATTAAAGGGACAGCTCTTTCAGAGTGCCTGCACAGACATGATAGGCCACATGGCCTCTTTCTGTGCTGTAAAATTCTATGACTCTACATTCAGCATAGTGCTGAAAATGATCACAGAAACAAAATAAAGCAAACTGTAGCTCTTACTTCGATGAACAATGTTAAATTTAAGCTACAGTACAATTTGTTTTAAGTTATATCCATTCTGTTATATCAGTGAATAAAATGCATGCAGAATAGCTTTTATCATTATCTTTTGTTGGTGACACAACTTTTTAACATAATTGCAGGAACTTAGGTTCTCTCCACACTGATCACTGCTTTCTCAGTGCGATGGTTCTCAAAACCACAAATTTGTCCTTGAAGAATATTATACTCTATCGTCATTGTTAACAAAGCAAATTATTCCTTGAAGTATTGGCTGATAATTCCAGCCTCCATCGAGTCAGTGATGCTGCTGTGTATCCCAATTGTGAATGTGCAATTATCAAAATCACAAGCTAAACAGTCGCAGAGAACACTTGGATATCATTATCTTCTTGCGAGGACTGGAAGGGGACTATGAGTGGTGAATTTTCTTGTGCACTCAGAATGCACAAGGTGCCTAAAGCGCAAGACAATTGTTTAAGCTACATTTATTCAACTTTTCTTTCAACAGATTATTCTATCACTTGCTTATGGGGAAACAATGCTGCATAATTTTGCCATACACAGGAATTTAAGTTCCTCTGGTACTGCGCCAATTAATACAGTCGAATAAAATTCCTTTGTGTGCTATTTTAACATTCGTTAACCTATTAAAAATAAAATGAACAACTGTGTTAAAATAACCTGAATGGGATTTTACTACAACAACTTGCATTTATATAGCTCCTTTAATGTAGTAAAACGTCCCAAGGCGCTTCACGGGAGTGTTATCAAACAAAATTTTACACTGAGCCACATAAAGAGATATAAGGACAGGTGACCAAAAGCTTAATCAAAGATAGGTTTTATGGAGTGTCTTAAAAGGAGGAGAGAGAGGTAGAGAGACGGAGACGTTTATTCCAGCAATTAGGGCCTAGACAGCTGAAGGCATGGCTGCCAATGGAAATCGGGGATGCACAAGAGGCCAGAATTGGAGGACCGCAGAGATCTTGGAAGGATGTAGGGCTGGAGGAGGTTACAGAGATAGGGAGGGGCGAGGCCATGGAGGGATTTGAGCAGGAGGGTGAGAATTTTAAAATTGAGGCGTTGTCGCACTGGGAGCCAATGTAGATCAGCGAGCACAGGGGTGATGGGTGAATGGGACTTGGTGTGAGTTAGGTTACGGGCAGCAGAGTTTTGGATGAGATGACGTTTACGGAGGGTGGAAGGCGGGAGACTGGCCAAGAGAGCATTGAAATAGTTCATTCTGGAGTTAACAAAGACATGGATGAGATTTTCAGCAACCGATGGGCTAAGACAGGGGCGGAGGCGGTTGATATTACAGAAGTGGAAGTAGGCAGTCTTGGTGATGGACAGGATATAGGGCCAGAAGCTCAGTTCAGGGTCAAATACGACACCGAGGTTGCGAACAGTCTGGTTCAGCCTCAGACAGTGGCCAGGGAGGGTGCTGGAGTCGGTGGCTAGGGAATGGAGTTTGTGGTGGGGACCGCAAGAGAATGGCTTCAGCCTGTCCAATTGGAGGAAATTTCTACCGTTGGACAAGTAGCATGACAAATCAGACAATGGAGAGGTCAAAAGAGGTGGGTGTCATCAGCGTACATGTGGAATCTGACGCTGTTTCGGATCATGTCACCGAGGGGCAGCATGTAGATGAGAAATAAGAGGGGGCCAAGGACAGATGATGGGGACTCCAGAGCCAACAGTGCTGGAGCAGGAAGAGAAGCCATTGCAGGAAATTCTCTGGCTATGGCTGGAAAATAGGAATGGAACCAATTGAGGGCAGTCCCACCCAACTGGACAATGGAGGAGAGGCGTCGGAGGAGGATGGTGTGGTCAACTGTGTCACAGGACACAGGCAGGTCGAGAAGGATGAGGAGGGATAGTGCACTGTGGTCACAGTCATATAAATGAGTCATGTGTGACTTTTACAAGGGCCGTTTCAGTACTGGAGCAGAGGTGGAAACCTGATTGGAGGAGAGGTTCAAGCCTGAAGTTGCTAGAACACATTAACTAGTGCATTGCTAGAGAAAATTTAACAACCACAAAAAAAGGGTAGACAGTGGTTCACCAGATTTCCCCCACCTTACTTCTCCTCTAGTCTTATGTCCTCTCTGGTACCATTGCTCCTTTAACTCGCCTCATCATTGGTTGTAGAGCCTTGAGCCATCTCAGCTCTAATTTAAATCCCTCCACCTCACTACTACTTGTTCCACTTTTAAAACCCTTCTCAAACCCATCTTTTAAATTTATACTTTGTCAACTCTTGTCCATTTCAACACTCTATGAAGTGTCTTGGTGTATTTTTATAATAAAGGCATTATATAAATGCAAGTTGCCTCATTGCTATCTGTGAATTATGAAATTATACCAGCATTATGTCCTATTTTAACAGTACACATTCCTAAAGTTGACAGAGTAGAGAATGGAATCTGTAATTGGCGGTGTCCTGGTTGGTGGAGATCTTGTTTTGAAATTGAAGTTTAAGATCTGGAAACCAGCAAGGTTTGCACACCATCCGAGAGTAATTTGCCAATGTTCTACATTTATAAAGCACAGAAAGTGCTAAAGAACCGGATCACAGGTCAATTTGAAAACTTTTAGGAAGAATGTCACATGCACTTTTTAAAAGGAGAAAGCTGATTGGATTGTGGCCCATATGATTGATGCAGCCTTGCTGCTTTTGGCTAAGTTCATGCTTTTGGCAGAAGGCAACAGCTGTCATACGTTTGGTGATTGAAAAATCACACACCTAGGATTTATCCAATGTTATAATTATATAAAAGCAAGGGAATGCACCCAGTGAGGAATGGTGATCGCAGGGAACAGTGGTTGGGAAATTGCAGGCCTACATACCTTGATTTTTTATTAATTTAAATTAAATAATGGAAAATGAAAGGCTGCAGGTGGTGATTTTTTGATCGGTGATCACTGTGAGTGCCGCTCCAAGCTGGGAGTGCCCAACCACAGAATCAGCGCTTATAAATCTGCAGAAGTTATACTAAGGCTTTATAATGCAGTAGGCAGACCGCACTTGTACATATTTTGCCACCACCTCTCAGAAGAGAAGTAGCAATAATCAGAGAATACAACAGAGCCATAGCAAACTCAGTATTGCCTATTAATGAAGATCTCCGGAAGCTCCCAAAGTGCCACCTTAAGTCCAGGAATCCCTTCTGATTATCAGTCGGAACGCTCACCTAAAGACAAGTAGCGGAGCACGTGGTAAAACAGCAGGGTCAAGAATCAGGGCCTGATCATGGACTCTGAGGATAAACCACCCGGCTTCACTGTGACACTCAAGACATGGGTCACTGAGAAGCGCATCAGAACTTCACAGACGCTGCAACCACCTGCTACACAAATGGAAGATGAAGGACAGCCTGAAGTGCAACTCTCCAAACCATGGAGCATCTTATGAACCACTTCAATGGAAGCACTCTCGCCTCAGTCAGAACGTTGTGGGTTCAAGTCCCACTCGAGACTTCAGCACAAAAATCTAGACTCACACCACTGAGGGAGTGCTGCACTGTCGGATGTGCAGTCTTTCGGGTGAGATGTTAAACTGAGGCCCTGTCTGCCCTCTCAGGTGGATGTAAAATAATTCTCCCGGTGTCCTAGCTAATATCGATCCCTCAACTTACATCACTAAAAAAGTAGATTATCTGATCATCATATTGCTGTTTGTGGGACCTTGCTGTGCACAAATTGGCTGGCAGGTTTCCTACATTACAATGGTGACTACACTTCAACAGTACTTCACTGGTTGTAAAGCGCTTTGGGATGTGATGAGTCATGAAGGGCACTATATAAATGCAAGTCTTTCTTTTTATTCACTCCCTATAACCAGAGGCCATAGTGTGGATGGCTTGGATGTTGGTATTTAATGTTGCTTTCCAAGCTGCCATATGAAAGAAGACGACTGGAGTACATAAAATATCAAATGGTATCAATAGGGTAAACCCAGATTGTTATTTCAAAGTATACCAAGAAAATAAGACCAGAGGACATAAATGGAAATTAGTGGAAAGTAAATTTAGAGCAGATACCAGGAAAAAAAAGTCCTCTTCTCAATGATAAGTAGAATAATCTATCAAGCAGTGCAAGAGAGACAAAAACAGTGGAATTATTTAGAACAAGATGCCATAATAGGAAATTAATGTACAGTGAAACCTGTAAATTACAGGCACTTTAGGGACTGGCCTCAGCTTTTTGGCAGGTGTCCTTATTTTCAAAATGGTCATTGTATGTACTGACAGCGGCTATAGGGGGGATTCAAACCCCAGATACCAGCAGCTGTAGGGGGGGGGGGGGGGGGGGGGGGGGGAGATTCAAACCCTAGATACCAGCAGCTGTAGTGGGGGGGGGGGATTCAAACCCCAAATACCAGCAGCTGTAGGGGAGATTCAAACCCCAGATACCGGCAGCTGTAGGGGAGATTCAAACCCCAGATACCGGCAGTCACCCTATTATAGAAAGGATATTATTAAAATAGAAAGGAGTGCAGAAAAGATTTACTAGGATGCTACCGGGACTTGATGGTTTGACTTATAGGGAGAGGTTGGATAGACAGACTTTTTCCCCTGGAGAGTAGGAGGTTTCGGGGTGATCTTATAGAAGTCTATAAAATAAGGAGGGGCATAGATAAGGTAGATAGTCAAAATCTTTTCCCAAAGGTAGGGGAGTCTATAACGAGGGGGCATAGATTTAAGGTGAGAGGGGAGAGAGGGGCAATTTTTTCACTCAAAGGGTGGTGAGTGTCTGGAACGAGCTGCCAGAGGCAGTAGTAGAGGCGGGTACAATTTCTTTTAAAAAGCATTTGGACAGTTACATGGGTAAGATGGGTATAGAGGGATATGGGCCAAGTGCAGGCAATTGGGACTAGCTTAGTGGTATAAACTGGGCGACATGGAAATGTTGGGCCGAGGGACCTGTTTCCATGTTGTAAACTTCTATGATTCTATACAGGCAGGGACAGCAGATGTAAGGGAGATTCAAACCCCAGATACCAGCAGGCACAGCAGCTGTAGGGGAGATTCAAACCCCAGATACCAGCAGCTGTAGGGGAGATTCAAACCCCAGATACAGGCAGGGACAAAAAGGAATCCAGTAACAATCAATCAATCAGTCATCACGATTTTCAGACTCAGACACATTATGTACTTTGAACATTTGAAAGTGTGACATCATGATGTGTCCCGTGCTTTAAGGTGTAAAAGGGTTTGGTGCATTGAAGGATGTCCGTAGTTTGTAATTTGCGAGTGTCTGTGGTTTCAGTGTGCCTCTTGTATCTTTTACAATGCAAGTTATTTGGAACTGTCAATAAGTGCCTTTTTTTTTTTTGCAGATGTCTGTTTTTGGAAGTGTCCGTTTATACAGGTTTCACTATTAGAAACCCTCATTCGTGTCTTTGGCACCTCCAGATTTCAATGTTCTCCTGGCTGGATTCCCATCCTTCACCCTCCATAAACCAGCTCATCTAAAACTCCGCTGCCCGTATCCTGTCCCACATCAAGTCTCGCTCCCCCATCACACCTGTCCTTGCTGAGCTTCATGGGCTCCTAGTCTCACAATTACTCAAATTTAAAATTCTCAGCTTTGCATTTAAATCCTCCATAGTCTCACCTCTACCTATTTCTGTAATCTCCTCCAGCTCCAACAACCCCACTCCGCAAACTCTCCGTTCCTGACTCTGGCATCTTGTACATCCCACCTCCCTTTGCCCCACCATCATTAGCGGCCATGCCTTCAGGTGCCTAGGTCGCTTGTTCTGGGACTCCTTCCCTAAACCTCTTCACCTCTCTACTTCCGTCTCCTCCCTTAAGACCCACTGCTGACCAAGCTTTCAGTCACCCCTCCTAATTTCTCTCTCACTTTGGCTTGATATCTGTGCTCTTTTTCTTCATGCCTCTGAAGTGCTGTGGGACATTCTTCTACTTTAAAAGTGTTACATAAATGCAAGCTGTTTTGTTGTTTAATTAAGATGGGTCAATGACCTTCTTGTGATCGCTAATACTTTTTTTTTTAAAAAGCACTACAAATCTAAGATTACGGGACTCACAGGATGAAGTTCTCCTAAGAGGTACTGTTTGGTCATTTCTTGTGCATCAGTAGAATGTCCAACATCTTCAAAGGCTTCTGTAGCATCACCTCCTGCTTGCTCTTTCAGCACTTCTTCTCCACCTGGATGCTGCAAGACATGAAAAAGATTCAGGGTTGGCAATTTAAACTGAAGGGCAGTAATATCTACACATGCACTTGCATCCAAAAATGTAGAATACGTAGGAACATTTCCCCCCTTAAAACAAACTCAAGAGAGAACAATTCTTCCTTGTTTATTCCTCAAATTCTAGTAGAATCTGTGGAGATCACTAAACACATCAAGCAGTCACAGAAGCCTGTGAATTGCTCGGTCCTTTAACTTGGTAGAAATTCTTGACTTGTTCTTTCCCTGGGCTCATGTTAAATTTCCGCAACACTGCTCAACCCTCCCAGTCTAATCCTTCCGAAAAAGGATTTCCATCTTGATGCTCATTAAAGATGTAATTGTTCTTGGTTGGTTGCAATATTTAATATGATATGATTCCACTTTTCCAAAAAGGAGGATTTTGTAAAAGATGGAAGATGTGCGCATGGGGGCAAAAATACGTTAGAAGTGTACTTTAAAATAAATCAATATACAGAATTACTTTCAGCTTTAGTCAAAGTTCTACAAGATTGGGTCTGTTTAGACCTAGCAGAAATATCAACTGATCTGTACGTTTTGAACTACTAGAGCAATCCAACATTTTGATAGTTACGCAGGCCCTTGACAGTCTTCTGTCGCACATTTGCAGTGTTATTTTTGCCTCAGTCTGAACATTGTGACATAGTGCGCAGGATCAGTATGCCACAAAACATACGGCTCTCATCATAATCTATGGTTGTGCATTATTGTTTAAAGGAGTTATTCCAAATCACAAAGTTGATTTGACCAAAAAAAGGAAATAAATTAGCACCAACAATAGATCGCAAACGACAAAATAGGGTCCATAGCAATTGCAACATATGAACAAAATATTTTTGGAAGTGGGAATACTGTATCTAAACTGCATGCCAGTAAAGTAGATTTTAAACAAGGGGCATAAGGCTACAAGAGCACTCTCGTATAAACATAAAATAAGATACAAACACTACTACAATATATTTTTCTTTTTGTCATAACTAGAAACCCCAAGGGGGTGATATTGGATAGCACCAGCCTACCGGCGGGAACTGGGTACAGGGAATGATCCCTGCACCGGAACGGGTAGGCCCGAGGCCTGACTGAAATTGGGCCTCGGGGCTCATTTAAATTTGACCGGTGAGCTGCCTGAGGACCCACAGCAGGCGGAGAGGATGTAAATGTTGCACTGCTGACAGTGGGTCCTTTTTTGTGGGGGGGGGGGTAAAAGGGGAAGCCGATCAAGAGGGAGGGGGAGGAGCAAGTGGAGTCCAGCAATGGTCTTCGGAACTACTGTGGAGCTGGTAGGAGCATTCCTGTGCCTCCTGGCTCCACATTCAGGTGACTTTTTTTTAAAGTTTACCTTTTTGGTGGCAGCCGCCAGCAGTCCCTTTGATAACCGCTGCTTAGGCCCCATATAAACATGGTTATCCTGAACACAGCAGGTTTGATGCCAGCGTATGCAAAAGCAAAAGCCCAGTGCCTGTTTTAGGCATGGGCCCTGAACGCCAATACTTCAGCATCCCGACATGGCGGGTGGTGCACATCTGGCGCAGAATGTGTGCTGGAAACACAAAGCAGGCCAAGTCAGCCTTTACAGAGGGAAAACGCAGGTCAATGGCCAGGAATTTCCTGGGAGCTGCTCCAGCTGTCACTGTAACATTGCCAGAAGTGTGGTGGAAAGCCTGTTTAGGTAAACGGGGTTTCTGTCACACCTTTGCCAAAGTTACGATGGCGGAGCAGAAACAGCTCTGAGGAAATTCCCAGCCAATGTTTCAGGCACGATCTTTCTTCAAAATTCCTTTACTTGTACCTGAAAGCCTGAGGGGAAAAGATATTAAAATTAGTGTCACATTTCTAAAGGGGGAAGAGAGGGGGAGTCAGGAGCATGCTCCCCAGAAAGGTCTGAAGGTTTACATTAAAAATGGTATGTACTGTTTAACTTTAAACACTTATACTCCACAATTAAAAATGTTTAACCTTGAAGAAAAAGGAAAAACAAAGTGATATCGGATTTTCTGATTTCAAACAGAACAATCACACCATCGCTTTACTAAAAGTTAAATCAACAGTCACTCCCATGTTCAACTTCCCTTACCCCAGCCACAGAGGCACTCAACCCCTTCCGGACTCGGTTCAGAGATACTGTAACCATCCAACTCCTCCCTCTCAGGTACGCTATCTTCTCCTCCAGCCCTCCCAATTCCATCACTCCTCTCACTCGTTCCCCTCTCAATTCAACCTAGCAATTATCGCCCCTTGCAACCTAGTTTAAGCTGGCAATCATCTCTTCCCTTCCCCTTCCCCTCCCCCCCCCCCCCCCCCACCACCACCCTTCAGTTAATGAAGGTACTCATCCCCACCATTCTAAAGCATCACTCCAAGCTTCTGCCCTCTTTGCACATATTGGGGTGACTGGCTACATGCCTAACTGACAGCATCCAAAGATCAGGCCATGTGCCAGGTCTCTTGGTCACAGACATCATGGCAGATGAAGAGAAAGGGAGCAAAGAGTACACCATCTATCGCATTAAAAAGAATGGAGGGAGCAAATTGCTTTTCAAGTGAGCAGATTAATCTGCAGCGACTGCTTCCTTCTCTTCCCTTTCTCCTTTTCCCCATCCCCTCCCCTCAATCTCATACCTAATAGAGTGCTGCTGGTATTTAAAGCCATTCCAGCCAATGCATACTGTCGATGTTTGAGAGAATTCTTGCCTATGTTATGCATAAGCCAGAAGCAGTGGGAGTGACGTTGAAGGTAGAGAGGACTGGTTTTTGTCAGCAAATGCTGATACAAGGACCTGGCCCTCAAAACACTGAGGGTTTTCACCGGAGCTCAACCCTATTCTCTAGCGGAATGTTACAAAAGAGAATCGGGAAAAGAAAGCTTTATATTCTCGTTCGCTCTCCAAATTAACAAGCAACTGCAAAACGATCTTTTCAAAGCAGTACTAAGCTATATATTTTTTTTAATAAACACTGCTTACACACACACACACACACACACACACACACAGCTAGAGCTATAATGAAATTTAGAAAAAAAGAGAAAAAGTACCGGAGGACCCAAAATTTTTTTGTCTGCAAAAATTGTGTAAAAATGTAGAATCAAGAAAATAAGGATTTTAAATCAAAGAAATGCATATTAACACAAGGATTCCCCATGGCTCTGCCCTCTCTCCCTTCATCTACTTCTACCCACTTGTGATGATTCCACTCTACATTCGTTAACTTCCTTTAGATCTCATAATTAGCGCAAATAAACTCCAGTTCACCTGCTGAGCAATGGCTGAACCACATTTTGATCTCATCTCCGTCCCTTGATGGACAATGAACCAAAAATCAAATTTCTTTCAACTTTTCAAAAGGAACAATTCCTTCACATCATTCAAGTCTAACAGGTACCACCTCTTATCTTTGATGCCTCCCTCATCAGCATACTTGCCTATCTCTTCTGAATTCAAAGTTGAACTCCCACATCTCTACAATTGTCTTCAAAGAGCTGTTTCTGTCAAGACACTTTTCCCCCACAACAACTTTTAGCTCTGTTTAAATCCCACTTCCACCCAACACTACAATATTGTTACCATGTTTAGGGAGGCTCTTTAAACACTTCTCGTGCACCCTTGGACAGGATAGACAAACCATCTCACCTCCAGCCACCAACTTGTCTCTGTTGCTAACTTTGTCTCAGTTTTAAATTGATACTAAGATTGTCAGTGTACTCCTGAAATTTCTTCTTTTATCCCTTTTGATCTTTAAAAACATGATACTTAAATGGAAAAAGTGCAATTTTATTTGTAACCACTTGATGAAACAGGATAAGAGAGAGGGAAAATCAAATTAAAAAAGGTTTAAGATCATTACTTCATCTCAACAAATTAATAATCATGTATCACAGAAAAGAACATAGGTACAGGAGAAGGCCATTCAGCTCCTCTAGCCTGTTCCGCTATTCAATTAGATCATGGCTGATCTGTATCTTAACTCCATTTCCCAGCCTTGGTTCTATATTCCTCAATACCCTTAGCTAACAAAAATCTCAAGTTTTGAAATTTTGAAGTGACCTAGACCCCAACAGCTTTTTTTTTTGGGGGGGTGGGGGGGGGGGGTGAAGTTAGGCTTTTTAAAAAAAAAATTTGTTCATGGGACGTGGGTGTCACTGGCGAGGCCAACATTTATTGCCCATCCCTGATTGCCTTTGAGAAGGTGGTGGTGAGCCGCCTTTTTGAACCACTGCAGTCCATGTGGTGAAGGTTGTCTCAGTGTTGTTAGGAAGGGAGTTCCAGGATTTTGACCTGTCGAAAACTTAATTACCCCTTATATACAATGCATTAACTCCAAACACTTATTTTCAGACAAGAAAGAATTTTAATTAAAAGAAACTTGAGCTCAAGGGAAGTTCTGCTCTGACAATAGTCAGAACTACCACTTCCCCGGACAAAGGACGCCCCCCACATTTATACAGTTCAATCAGCAATATCTGTCTATCATAGAATATGAGCGTACATGTACATTCCCCATTAGTTGAAGTGGTTAGTCAATCAAGCAGGGAGCCTGCCTCCTCTGACATCCATAGCTCATTCCTGTTTTGGCACGTAGCAGGCCTCACAGGCACGAGAACACCACCTCCCTAAATTCCAAAGCTGGTTAATCACAGGGCTGAAGTCAGAATCAAGGCTACATGGCCTCTCAAGAAACTGTATTCTCATTATATTATAAGCCAGCAATACCCTTATCTGCAAAGGTTGGAGGGGGGGGGGGGGGGGGGTGGAGAAGGCCAGACAGTACCAAGCACCTGGACAGCCAACTTAATTATCAACGTACCAAGGACAATTGTGTCTTTCTGTGTGTGTGTGTGAAATTGTAATTACCCCATGTATGGGAGTCAAGGAGTTAACATTGGTCAAATACCCATCATGCTTTTCTCTTTTTATGGTCAAGTAACTGTTCACGTATTTCTACATTAATGTGGTCTTTATGGTTTTCCACATGCCCTCCTTTTGTCCTAATATATATATATATATATATATATATATGGACAATACTCTAATAGAGCATTATTTCACCCAGACGTTCAGACTCCTCCTGCACCTCATCCTGTGTCACCCCTACTTGCACCATCAAATGTGTGGGCGCTATATGTGTACCCAGATTGGACATCATAATACAGCAGCATCTGAGTAAGCAATAAACTATAAGAATTATAACAACGAACATGACTAACCCTTGAACTAGAGAAGTCTCAATAGAACTCAGCCATGTTCCATCAATACGCCTTTGTACTCTTATCTCTTCTCAAGAACAGACTCCTTCTAAACATCTCTCACGTGAGCTGCGAATGTCCTTGGTCAGCTAAACCTATTCATGTTAGTTTGAAAAGGGCTAACAGTCAAATATCCCATGGTGCTTTGTATTTTGTTTCCAGCCTAACTAGACTGAATGGTACCTTTCAGATTATTTTATACCTGTGAATTGGGGCCCTCCCCTTTATATCCCTACAAAATCCTGTTAGATGCTGTACCTCATCTTAACCAGGTTCCCTTTGCGTTGGCCACCAGTCCGGGTGGAAGAGAGGCAGATAATCCTATCAAACTATGATTGTCTTCCCTTTTACATGCACCTTACCCCAGCGGGTGATACTCCCGGTACCATTAAGATGTTTTCTTAGTTGAAACCACAGAGACAATGGGGACATTCTCACCCAGGCTCTGTTTTACTATCTTTACCAAACCCTTCATCCTCTGCTTACATTTATTACATACAATGAAAATCAAGAAGCACATTACAACAAACTGCACTACGACTAATACATATGAAATTAATCTAATCCAAGGATGGATCTGTATATTCAGTCCCAAATTCCAGAGGTCATCTCACCAAGTGGTGACTTTAATTTGGTCAATGTCATGCTTAATGTTTTTATTGTTCTGTTGTAGGTTATAATAAACCTTCTGGGAGAGGCGCATCTCCATTCGCAATGCTTTCAAGTATTTAGGCAACAGGGGTGTCAGATACCCAAATGTGTCCTGATATGCTTTTAAGTCCTCTTTTTTTTTTTGACATCCTCAGAAACTTGTAAGGTGGTGAGGTTATGCCGGTGTATCTCTACCAGTTCCTCGGGTCCAATCCGAACCAGGACTTCAGGAATGGAGTAGAATTCTGGACTTAAAATATCACAAGTTAGATTGGCATATTTAAGCGTTTTCAAATTAGTTGTAACACAGTATTCGCCCTCTCCGGCATATGCTACTTGAGTGGGTTTTAGATCTGCCTCTAGGGCCTCCATGGTACAGTTAATATCCCGATTGGTACCGGTATTGTTAAACCCACACTGTGCTTCTGGGCTGTGTCCAACACTATGTGGACACACAGTGACAGCATGTCTAGTAACACATCCCTCTCATTTTGTTCCAGCCAATCAGCTTAAATCTATGTCCTCTAGTTCTTGAACCCCCTGCTAGGGGAAACAGGTACTTCCTGTCTACTTTATCTGGGCCCCTCATAATTTTGTAATTTTGTATCCATCATGTGGATATCTTCTAAGTATTGTTTCTCTCAATTTCATTGTTAACGGATGGGAACCTAACCCTGAATTTTGGAAATCCAAATTACTATGTCCCTCTTTATTTTAATTTCAGTCCTTCTGTTTGGTACCAGTGTTTCCTGACTGTTTCATTAATTAGTTGGTTTCTCTATGGACCATGTGTCAGTGCCTTGTTTAAAAGGATTTCTCACTCGCCTGGACCACATTAACCATTTCATGTTGTGCTGTTGTCAAGTAACTGAGCCTGTCTGAGACTCATTCTTCAGTGTATCTTCTTGTATTTCCGCATACTAGCAGCATCTCATAGGTAGTGTTCTTAGATATTAACTTTCTGCTGGCCAATCTCTTTTTCCTCAAGCAATTCCGAACATGTTTTCCATGACACACATCATATGTCCAGTAGGATTCAGTCCTGTAAAAGCAACTGGTTTGTTTAAAGAGTGGTTCCACTAGCTCACCAGGCCATAGGCTTTTGTAATCATGTTCTTCATCCTGATCTCCGTTTCAGATGATGGCAACATACATTTGTATCTTTTATGTCCACTGTAGCCATCCTTAGGTTTTCAGGTTATCTTATCAAAAAGATCAGGGGTGTCTAGAGTGCTTATCTCCCCCTGCATGGTCCCGATGTCAGGGTAGTGGCCAGGCTATTGAGTGTAGCTTTCTCATTGTTCATTATAGGCAAGGACACAAATATCTCCACGAGAAAGCTATCAATTTACTATTCTCAACTACACTTTCCTGACTTTCACTAGATTGTATATTTATGCCAGATTAATATTTTTTTTAAATCATGCCCAGTTCAATGACTTGAGAAATTCCCATTTGGTGTAATTTCTCTGTTTCTTTACTTTAATTCTCAATCACTGCCTCTCATCCAATTTTAATAATATATAACCTATACCAATTGTTACCTCATGTTCACCTGTGTTGTGGGCAAGCCTCAGACAGTTCTCAACTGACTGGGTCATTTCTATCTGTTTGAACTGCTCTTGGCAGGACAGTCTGGCTTCTTGGGATGGAAGGGGTTAATATAAACTGGCTCTCTCGTGGTAACAGTAATTTGATACTTCTCCCTCTGAGATTAAGTTTCCACATTCTACCTTCAAAATTTCTCTTCACACAGGTTTGACTGATTTTTTTTTTCACTTCTCACATTTGTGGATTGCTTTACACTATATATTTTGCACACTATTTTTGAGATTTATTTTAATCAATCATAGTGTTTAATCAATCACAATAGCACAAAATGCTTCGAAGATCAGTTTAATTTATAACCAGAGATCATCCTGCAACTGTAACTTGTAATTCTTTAAATCTGCACTTTATCTTTTCTTTTACAATTAAACCTCATTTTGTCTTGGTGAATTGAAAACAGATGTCGGTGTCCTTGGAAGGGGTTAATCTTTTTTTAACAAAACGACGGAGTCAGATATCAGATTCACGCAGCGTTCTCAGCATACGTCAACGTAATTTTCACATAAATTCTTTTTTTTTTTTAAAAATTCATACCGGGAAATAACATCTCCCATCGTACATTTTAGTTTATAGTTAGTCTAGTATTTCCAGATTGTTGTGATCAACTTTTGTTTAGGTACTGATCAACCTTCACATTGCTTCGTAAGTTTTATAATTTGCTGTCCAATTCACTTTTTTTTTTCCACATACTTTTAGTGGGTATGATTATAAATCAACTCTCCGAGCTGTTCCAGCTTTCCGACTTTTCCTATCACGGTGATACCAAACAGCTTTTTTCTTTATCTGTCCCGTTAATTTTTTTTTAACCTTTTTTTTTTAAACCACAGCCAATCACAAGATAAAAATTCAAAATGCCAATTTTTTTTTGAAGATCCCATGTCTGGAATTTAACATGCTCACATTTTATAAGAACCAGAATTTAATAGGTCACTTAACCTCAATAACTCCAATTTTAATTCAGCAATATCAGAATTAAACACAGGACAAAACAGATACATTACACAAAAGAAGAAAACACGTAAGACGCAGTAAGGGGGCGTAGCCCACAACACCGACAGAAAACACTCACAATCAGGACAGGCTTTTTAAAGAGACAGTACACTGAAACAAAAGACCCTTTCTTTTCCGGGTCTCTGTCTTTTAAACATTTTTTCTAGTCACTTAATTCTATCCATATTAAACGTACCGTCTTCGGGAAAGGGATATTTCTTAGTTTTGGTCTATCAACTCGTCAGTTGTTTCTTTCCCAAAGTTTCTGTACATATAAGCAGCAGGTGTTCCCTTTGGAGGGATTTTGCTTGCGTTGGCGCCCATGGCTTATAGTTTATACAATCCTCCACACTGTAATTACACAACAATCAAGGCCTATCTTAACTATCACAATTCCATACTTGATAATTCAGCTGATTGGACAAGACGCCATGTGTTCTCTACACCTACTTTAGGGTCCTGGCCTTCACATGGGGTTAAAACCTTCTTAATAACTAGCTCAGGCTAGGTGTGTGAGAGAAACATCTGCACTTAGTTGAATCAGCTGACTTACGCAAGATTTTTTTCAAAAGTGCTTCTCCTTTTGAGAAGGGGGAACACTACTAATGTTTCTATCTAAACACTTAATTTAGGTAAACCAGAATTTCACACTTTTCCGAATTATGCAACATCTAGTCTGCGCTTGTCCAAATTACAACTTCGCACTAAGAATTTTTTAAACAAGTTTGTAACCTGGTCCCATGTGCCTGCTGTCCTTGTCCTTCTAGGTGGTAGAGGTCGCGGGTTTGAGAGGTGCTGTTGAAGAAGCCTTGGCGAGTTGCTGCAGTGCATCCTGCGGACGGTACACACTGCAGCCACAATGCACCGGTGATGAAGGGAGTGAATGTTTAGGGTGGTGGATGGGGTGCCAATGAAGCGGGCTGCTTTGTTCTAGATGGTGTCGGCTTCTTGAGTGTTGTTGGAGCTGCACTCATCCAGGCAAGTGGAGAGTATTCCATCAATCTCCTGACTTGTGCCTTGTAGTTGGTAGAAAAGCTTTGGGGAGGCAGGTGATAACTTTTTCAAAGTTTTGCATGTTCTTCCAAACCCCAAGAAAGCAAAAATGACAATTGTGGATTAAATTTTAGTACACGTTGAGGCTGGGTAATTTTGTCTTCACCCACAAAGTGCCACCCTCCTGTAACCACCCTCCTGTAACCCTGTCCTCCAAGTTTCACTGGCTCCCTGTTCCAAGGAATTTGACTACAAAATTCTCAAACTCACTTCCAGATCCTCCATGGCCACACCCCACCCTATTTTACTGGTTATCCTCTAACCTTATGTGCCCACATGTACTTGGCTACATCTTGTTCCCTCTCCACGCCATCATTGGCAGCAGTCTGTTTTTAGCCACCATGTTCTTGCCTTCTGGAGCTCCCTTGGTAGAAGGGTTAGAGGGGAGCTGAGGAAAAATGTTTTAACCCAGAGGGTGGTGGGGGTCTGGAACTCACTGCCTGAAAGGGTGTTAGAGTCAGAAACCCTCAACTCATTTAAAAAGTACCTGGATGTGCACCTGAAGTGCCGTTACCTATAGGGCTACAGACCAAGTGCTGGAAAGTGGGATTAGGCTGGTTGGCTCATTTTCGGCAGGTGCGGAAATGATGGGCTGAACGGCCTCCTTCTGTGCTGTAAATTTTCTATGATTCTATGAGCCTGAGGTGAGTTAACTGAGTCTCACTGTCTCAGTATGAAGTAAACCGTGAGCCGTGACATTTGACAAACTTGCTCGTCTAGTTTTAATGCACATCTCCAATACCAAGCCTATTAAAATATAAACGCTTTGTCCAAGTGGCTGCAGCCTGAGACACAAATTTGCATTGTTTTAAATCATACCACTGAAAGCAGAACTCATTCCCAAATCGTTTCCACAAAGAAAATAAATTAAAGAAGGTTATACCTGGTCTCTGTACTGTGACAGGACAAAGTGGAAAGAATGCTTATTAATTAAAGCACTTTAAATAAGCTGTTAGATATCTGCCCACTTACATAATTGGCAAAACAAAGCCTGTCAGTTGAATAAGTTGCATTTCTATAATGCTTCTCACATGCAAGAAGACATTTCAAAGCACTTTACATTAAGGAGCAAAAACAATGGATACCTAGAGGAGATGATAAGGAAAATAGGGGTGGGGGGGGGTGACAGCAGGAACAAAGATCTGGTCAAACAGAAGGATTTTCGATAAATTTTTCAAAGCAGGGAGGGAGAAAGTAACAAGATGGAGTGAACTGGCAAGGGAGCTCCAGAAGGCAAGAACATGGTGGCTAAAAACAGACTGCTGCCAATGATGGCGTGGAGAGGGAACAAGATGTAGCCAAGTACATGTGGGCACATAAGGTTAGAGGATAACCAGTAAAATAGGGTGGGGTGTGGCCATGGAGGATCTGGAAGTGAGTTTGAGAATTTTGTAGTCAAATTCCTTGGAACAGGGAGCCAGTGAAACTTGGAGGACAGGGTTACAGGAGGGTGGCACTTTGTGGGTGAAGACAAAATTACCCAGCCTCAACGTGTACTAAAATTTAATCCACAATTGTCATTTTTGCTTTCTTGGGGTTTGGAAGAACATGCAAAACTTTGAAAAAGTTATCAAGTTTTCAGTTTTGGGAGTCGGTAAGAATGCGATAATTGTACAGGTGGCCCTTTTATGTTGGTTAAAAAGGTACATGCACCAGGTTAAAAAGTACTATTAAAAGAAAGGGGCGAGTTACAAAGGTCATTTAAAAAACACTGAATTGCACAAACACTAGTTGTTTTTTTCAAATGCAACTTTAAAAATTCTTTAAGGAAAATGCTATAGCCCACACAAAAATAGAGTTCATTGTAATTGAAACTGTATAATCCAAACAGGGTCACTTCGAAAACCAGCAAATTTTGTGGAAATTTAATTACTTTTGCAACAAAATTTAAACATCTTTTAGAGCGCAAATAAGTGAAAGGAAGGGCAATAAACAAATATAAAATTCTCCGGCTAAAGAAACAAATGTTTAATCTGAAAAATTAGCTCTTATCTAGATTTTCAGAAAAAAGATGCGTCTGAAACA
This sequence comes from Heptranchias perlo, assembly GCF_035084215.1. Classification (NCBI taxonomy): domain Eukaryota; kingdom Metazoa; phylum Chordata; class Chondrichthyes; order Hexanchiformes; family Hexanchidae; genus Heptranchias; species Heptranchias perlo. The sequence goes on from NC_090327.1 coordinate 111,153,641, forward strand.
GGAAGTCTAGGGCAAAGAACATCTTAGCGGATAGCTAAAGACTCCTGAAAAAAAAGTCCAAAGTCTCACCCACATGACCATTGATGTACAAATTAATGTTTACCCAAGGACTATTACTCAGCATTCCAAAATCTGTGGCAAACATGAACTATCCTGGCACTCTACACCATACCAAGGCAAACAATTGAATTCAAACCCAATTCACAGCGTTCAATAGTGATCTTAAAAAGGACCTAAAGCACTGAAAGAGCCTTAAGCCCTTTCCTCGCAATGACTGGGATTATGGCTTTTGATACTACAGAAGGAAGCCTCGTGACTCAAGGTCTGCTCAAGACGTTTGGGGCGAGGGTTGGGGTGGAGATGAGGGAGCTGCAGATTACAAAGATGTTTTCCAAGCAGTGACCTTGGAAAGCCTGTATTATCTATAAAATGTTACAAATCAGACATCTACACACACTCCTTTCCACCTTTTCTCAGTATAAATTCTTACCCTCACATTTATAATGTAAACTGCCTATGTAAACTTGTAATACTGTAAATACATCCTCCCTCCAGTGGAGGCACTGCTGTGTCAATAATGGTGTGTGTAATTACATAGGCAGTTTGTATTACAAATATGGACCCAAGAATGTATAATGGAAACATAAAAATAAGGACAGAATGTATAACTTTAAAAATGGGGACTGAATTACATCTTTGCACCCTGGTCCAATTATCTGCCAGCCTTTAGCCCCATTTTACCTGAAGACTAAACTTGCTCAACTCCCTATGTGCAATGCCACAGGAGATTAACTAGTAAATACATATTCAGCAGTAGTATCTTTTATTTTCTTGCATGAGCCGAACCCTGCTGCTACACGCTGCCACCACCCCCACCCCCTGCCAATCCTGCTCCCACTTGGTGCCACTCATCACGGCCACACCCACCCCATACCAGACACTCATTTCTTCTTCTGCACTACCAACCCAAAACCCTGATCATGGCACTTTTGTCAGTTCATCTCGCATGCACCCTCCTTGCATTACTACACCTTTCAACCTCAACCCCTTTCCCAAACGCACACACAGTCCCACCACCCCCCTAGTGTTCTCCTGTCATATCCCTGGAGGTCTTGCCATACCCAGAAATCCTTCTTCGACTTTTACCTAGTACTTCCTTCCCAATGCTCCCAAAACACCATGATCTCCTCTCCTAGTGCTTCCGCATCCTACAACCTCCATCCTGGTTCTCCAAGACCCTTGCACCCCCTCCCCCAAAGCTTCCACACCTCTTGACTTTTGCTCCTAAACCCAGGACTACCCTCACAACATACTAAAACACATGCGTGCGCCCCTTCCCCAGTACTGCTTCACCACAATTCCTACAATCTGTCTCCTGCCTACTTACAATCTGGAACCTCTTCCTTACACTATCTAATTCTCTGCAATAAAAATGCAATTTGACATATTTAATCACTATATAAGATAGTATATGTTATGTTCCATAAAACTGTATTACTGAGAAACACTGGAGTACCATTAATAATTTTTCCAATAGCAAACACACTTCCTACAAGTGTCATGCTTAGTTCTCTCACTTTTAATCAGTTACATTTATTACAATTAATTCCAAAATTATTGTAATCTAGCTGAATTTCTTCTACCTTCCCCTCATTTGCTAATTGTAATATGACCGCAGTGGCACCGCCTTCCTGACTCATCAAGCTCCAGTACACCAAGAAGCAATGTAATGTAATAAACTTAATCTTTCAAAATCTATTACAAAAGACATTCTCTTCCTCACCTTTTATTCCCATACTGCCACTTCTCCTCACACCTGCACCTCTACTGTCCCTTAAAGCCTCTTCTCTCTTTCTTTTTAAGCCACCCCACCACCTTCGCATCGCTAACCCCCACCCCCTCCCACTGCCCACTTTTGCACCTCTGTCCCCTCCAAGCCACCAGCCACTGGCAGTCCTCTTGCTCCACAAACCTCTATCAACCAACTACCCACTGGTCATTTTAATTGCCAAACCACCAAGCTCTCCAACGTGGCCCACTCCCCTGTCACACTGACCACCATTGGAAACCTTCCCATTCCAACCCCCCACCACTACTATAAGGATTGTAACATCTCAGATATCCCTCCTCCCCACACCAACATAAATGGGCCTCTTGCCCAATCTGAAGTGCTATTACTAATCCAGCATCTGGTCATACCACAAAGTGTTCCCACCCCCTCTCCTAATTCAGAATTCTTCCTATTCTCATTCATATTCACACTCTCCTTGCTAATTCTTTACAGCCACATGGATGGAAACATCCACAAAAACTCAAACTAAAAATAAACACAGATAAACAGCTAAACATAGAAAAATTTACAGCACAGAAGAAGGCCATTCGGCCCATCGTGTGTGCCGGTCGAAAAAGAGCTACCCAGGCTAATCCCACTTTCCAGCACTTGGTCCATAGCCCTGTAGGTTACGGCATGTCAAGTGCAATTCGAAGTACTTTTTAAATGTGAGGAGGGTTTCTGCCTCTACCACCCTTTCAGGGAGTGAGTTTCAGACTCCTACCACCCTCTGGGTGATTTTTTTTTTTCTCAGCTCCCCTCTAATCCTTCTACCAATTACCTTAAATCTATGCCCCCTGGTTAAAGACCTCTCTGCTAAGGGAAATGGGTCCTTCCTGTCCACTCTATTTAGGCCCCTCATAATTTTATACACCTCAATTAGAATCACCCCTCAGCTTCCCCTGTTCCAAAGAAAACAACCCCAGCCTATCCAATCTTTCCTCATAGCTAAAATTCTCCAGCCCTGGCAATATCCTCGTAAATCTCCTCTGTACCCTCTCTAGTGCAATCACATCTTTCCTGTAAGGTGGCGACCAGAACTGTACGCAGTACTCAAGCTGTGCGTAACTAGTGTTCTATACAGTTCTAGCATAACCTCCCTGCTTTTATATTCTATGCCTCGGCTAATAAAGGAAAGTATCCCGTATGCCTTCTTAACCACCTGTCCTACTACCTTCAGGGATCTGTGGACATGCACTCCAAGGTCCCTCTCTTCCTCTACACCTCTCAATATCCTCCCATTTATTGTGTATTCCCTTGCCTTGTTTGATCTCCCCAAATGCATTACCTCACACTTCTCCGGATTGAATTCCATTTGCCACTTTTCTGCCCACCTAACCAGTCCATTGATATATTCCTGCAGTCTACAGCTTTCCGCCTCATTATCAACCACATGGCCAATTTTTCTATCATCTGCAAACTTATTATGCCCCCTACATTTAAGTCTAAATCATTAATATATACCACAAAAAGCAAGGGACCTAGTACTGAGGCCTGTGGAATCCCACTGGAAACAGCCTTCCAGTCACAAAAACACAAGTCGACAATTACCCTTTGCTTCCTGCCACTGAGCCAATTTTGGATCCAATTTGCCACTTTCCCTTGGATCTCATGGACTTTTACTTTTTTGACCAGTCTGCCACGTGGGACCTTGTCAAAAGCCTTGCTAAAATCCATGTAGACTACATCAAATGCACTACCCTCATCAAGCCTCCTTGTTACCTCCACAAAAAATTCAATCAAATTAGTCAGACACTACCTTCCCTTAACAAATCCATGTTGACTGTCCTTGATTAATCTGTGCCTTTCTAAATGACGGTTTATCCTGTCCCTCAGAATTGATTCCAATAATTTGTCCACCACCGAATGGCATTTTAGTGTTGATTTATTTTGTTTTACAGACTCAAACCAACTGTTTTACCATATTAAAACTCTCAAAACATAATTCACGTTGGGTGTTTGAAGCCAGTGTGAATAGAAATAGTCATGCTATTTAACTGACTTACTCCGAACCCAAGCTCCAGAGGTGAAAGGGCACAGAAATACATAATAGTTGTAACATGGAAGCAGGCCATTCCATCCAACAAGTCTGTCAGGGTTTATTCTCCACGTGAGCAAATAGTCAATCATATTCACCTATCCTATTCCCATATCCCTTCAACCCCCTTTTCCTCCATCCACCTATCTGATTTAATCTTGAATGTTTCTGCCTCAACTATTAACCCTGGAATGAAATCCATAGCCTCAACTCTGAAGAGGTTTCTCCTGCCCTCTGTTCTGAATCTCTTACATTTAATTTTGCACCTATGGCCCCTCAACTATTAGAAACAGTCTGCTTCTATTTATCCTGTCCCATCCTTTCATAATTTTGAACACTTTGATCATATCGCTCCATAGATTGCATTGTTCTAATGAACAATACTCAATAGTTGAAGTCTTAGTATTTTTATTTCCTCACATCAGGCAGCATCCTACTGAGTCTGCATTGTACCCTCCCTAAAGCCACAACATCTTTCCTAGTGTGGAGCCCAATACTGCACACACTACTCTAACTGAGGTCTTAAGATTTTTTATAGGCTAATCATTACCTCTTAGCTTTTATATTCTAGACCTCTTGTAGTCAAGCCTAGAATTCCATTAGCGTTATTTTTCATACAGCCTTAATAACTTTAATGTACTGTGAACCTGTACGCCCCAAATCTCTCCATTTGCCACTTTTTAATCCATTACTCCATCAGTGCAGCAAACACGTGCACTGTCTAGTTTCTCCCACATAGTTTATACAATCCTGACCAGCAAGAGGAGATAAATTTCTTCCTAAAATGTATTTCCATTTCTTTCCTAAGCATTGGATTTCAGGAGCTAAAATATGCTTTTAGCCTAGTTAACCTGCCAGCATTGTCTTATGAACAGGGGACTGAATCAAAATATACAAAATTGACTGCCCCAGTCAAGAAGGCATGCAGAGTCAGCACCCACCACATCAGCCAGCAACATATTCCAGAGGTTCATTACTTTCTGGGAAAAGAAGAACTGCTTAATATCCAGTCTATTCCCACTCTTACATGTTTAAACTCATATCCCCTGATCCTCCCCAATCTGTTAAACTGGAATAATCAATAATCAATAAGCATGCTATCCAGCACTTTATTTTAAAGATCTCTATCAAGTCTCCGCTGCTCAAAAGTAAATTGACCCAGGTCCTTAAGCCTATCTAATTAGCTACGGGTCCTTAAGCGAAGAATCATTCTCATAACTCTCCTCTGGACCTTTTCCAAGACCATTATGTCACCCACCATGTCGGAGGACCAAAGCTGGGCACAGTATTTTAGATGCAGTCTGACTAGCGACCTGTATAGTGACAAAACGGTGTTCTTTGATTTATACTAAATGGTTCTGTTAATACAATCCAATTGGCTTCAGCTACAGCTTCTCTACATTGGTCACGAACCTTCAGCGATCTGTGTATAACACCTAGATCTTTTTCTCTCTCAACCTCTCAGTATTGTTCCCTGCAAATGTTAGGTGTATTCTGTGTTGGCCCTACCAACATGCATGACACTACATTTATCTAGGTTAAATGCTTGGCTACTCTAATGGCTGCTTTGGTCTCCCTCAATTGCATGTGGTTAAAACACCAAAATAAAGCAATATAGAAGCTTTAAACAGTATGCACAAAACAGTTGTATTATTTCCTTAGAGATCATGCTATAGGTCATAATGCTGGGCTCTACCAGCTTTAAAGTAAGCTCAATCCACTTATGGATTCTTTTTTAAAAAAGTTAGTTATTTATTTTTTTCTGGCCCCTATTTTCAATTTTTTGCTTTCACAATAATTCACATTGAAATATAAATTTGAACATGGTGGTCAAGACCAGGGCATTCCACTCATTTAAGAAATAGCTCGATGTTGCAGTGGGAAGATAGTAGGATTGGAATTCTGGAAGAATGAGGTCTGATAGTCTCAAAGAAATTCTTCATCTGAAGCCATCTTGTGAAATTCAAATCTGCTGGATTTGGATCCTGTCTACCCAGATATTCATGCAGATACTGGATTTTATCAGTTGCTAAAATAAAAAGCCTCATCCATGAGTATAACTACATGATTTTTTTTTTTAAGTCTCAATCCAACTTCATACTTGCAAGTCCTCTAATACATCAGCGGAGAGAAAACAAGCAACTTCCTGGTCAATTTACAAAAAGGATTTACACAAAGGTGGAAAGCTGTACAAACAAACATTTAGATAAAATCTTCTAGAACAAGATGTGACTAATTGTGAAAGCAAGAGATTGAAAAATAAAGACCAGAAAAAAATAACCAGCTTTTAAAATAATTTCCTATGTGTACAAATGCTTTAAAATGAGCTTCTTTTAAAGTTGCTGGAGCCCAGCATAATGACCCGTAGCATGATTTTGTAAGGAGATAATACAAATCAGCATGACACAAATTATGCTCCCCTGTACACTGCATTTCGAATAAGGAAAGAAACTACATTAATTTTTAACCTAGACAAAGAGGTTTGAACTTCTAACTACTAGAGCACTGTGGTTAGAGAACATGAGTGAAATGAGAAAAAGACACTGAACCCACTCTGTCCAATGGATCAGGTTAAATTTGTACCTGCAAAGGCTTTCCATACAAAATACACATTTCACTACCCTGTACAACAGTATCTGAAAACTGATGGGAATAAAAATGCATTCTCAGTGCGTGCATCACTGCAAGACAGTTATGCACCATACGAAGGCACACGTGTCGACATTCAGCAAAAATAAGCTGAAAGATCACTAAAACAGACATTTTTTTAAAATCAGGCAGCCAGATTTTTTTGGTCACATTATATACAAATCTGATTCTATGCTACTTTGACATAGCAACTTATTTAAAGGCACTATATAAAGAAGCACCTCATATAATTAGTCTTATTAATCCAAACTAAAAAGGTCAGCAATTTTCACACAGACCAATAAAGTTTTATCTTTTAGACAATTTGCCACGTTATAAATGATTGGCTGTCAGGTGGAAACCGAAAAATAATAAAGAATAGTCAGCACGTATTTCAGAAGGGAAGATCACTTTTGACCGACCTTATTGAATTCTTTGAAGGAGTAACAGAAAGGGTAGACAAAGGTAATGCAGTAGATATAATATAATTGGATTTTCAAAAGGCCTTCGATAAAGGTACCACATAGTAGATTCATGACTAAGGCCAGAGCATGTTGAGTCAGGGGATAAGTAGCGGAATGGACAGCAAGCTGGCTACGAAACAGAAAAAGAGTAGCAGCAAAAGGTGGGGAGTGGTGTTCCACAAGGATCGGTGCTGGGACCACTGTTTTTCACCATTTACATAAACGATTTGGACTCAGGAATTGGAAGTACAATTTCAAAATTTGCAGATGACACCAAATTGAGGGGTGTAGTTAATACTGAGGAAGACTGTGACAAAATACAGAAAGACATTAATAAATTTGCAGTATGGACATGTAATTGGCAAATAAGAGTCTAAATGCAGTAGAGGAGCAGAGGGATCTGGGGATACAGATGCACAAATCACAAAGTAGTGACGCAAGTTAAAAAGGCCATAAAAAAAACAAGTACAGGAGTTCATTTCTAGGGGGATGAATTGAAAAGCAGCGAAGTCATGTTAAACTTGTATAGAACCTTGGTTAGACCACACATGGAATACTGTGAACAGTTGCGGTCTCCACATTATAGAAAGGATATATAGAAGGTGCAAAAAAGATCTACTAGGATGATACCAGAACAGAGGGGTTATACCTATCAGGAAAGATTGAACAGGCTAGGGCTCTTTTCTTTAGAACCTTCTGACTCAGGCAAGAGTGCTACCACTGAACCAATGCTGACACTATGACAAAATGTATCTAGTATGCATTTTATCTGTCATACTTAAGAACTTACAGATGCCTGACATCCTATTTCTTTTTAAAAAGATGGATGTTTCCGACTTGGAATCTGAAACGTACAAGCATTTTCAAAAAGCACAGTTCTCGACCAAACAACAATTAAACTCTGTCCTAAGACTGCTTTAAAGGGACATTCCTCCAGCTTAACGAAGAATAATACATTGTCCTTGTAAAACAGAAGAGCAAATCAGGCATAGTCACAGGAGGTCTATTCGTATCTATATAATTATAATAAAAATCATGAGACAGAAAGATGGTCTAACATTTTGGGTGTCAAAATTTGGCAACTGTCAGTTGAGAGTCCAAAGCTCTATAGGAATTGGTACATTACATAGAATATACAGCACAGAAACAGGCCATTCGGCCCAACAGGTCCATGCCGGTGTATATGCGCTACACAAGCCTCCTCCCAACCTTCATCTAACTCCAGCAACATATCATTCTATTCGTTTCTCCCTCATGTGTTTATCTAGCTTCCCACGTGTCAGCTGTGGCTCAGTTGGTAGCACGCTTGCCGCTGAGTCAGGAGGTTATGGGTTTAAGTCCTGTGATTTGAGCACACAAAAAAAATCCAAGCCGACACTAGTGCAGTACTGAGGGAGTGCTGCATTATTGGAGGTGCCGTCTTTCAGATGAGATGTAAAAAAAAAATCCTGTGGCACTATTTCGAAGAAGAGCTGGGGAATTAGCCCCAGTGCCCTGGCCAATATTTATCCCTCAGCCAACATCACTAAAAAGAGATTATCTGGTCATTATCACATTGCTGTTTGCTATATGCAAATTGGCTGCCGTGTTTCCTATATTACAACAGTGATTACACTTCAAAAATACTTTATTGGCTGTAAAGCGCTTTGGGAAGTCCTAAGGTTGTGAAAAGCGCTATATAAATGCAAGTCTTTTTAAATGCATCTATGCTAGTCACCTCAACTACTCCTTGTGGTAGCGAGTTCCACTTTCTTTTAACTCTCTGGGTAAAGAAGTTTCTCCTGAATTCCCTATTGGATTTAGTAGTGTCTATCTTATATTTATGGCCCCTAATTTTGGTCTCCCCACAAGTGGGGACATCTTTTCATGATCTTAAAGACCTCTATCAGGTCACCCCTCACCCTTCTCTTTTCTAGAGAAAAGACCCCCAGCTTGTTCAATCTTTCCTGATAAGTATAATCCCTCTGTTCTAGTATCTGCCTAGTAAATCTTTTTTTGCACCTTCTCCAGTGCCTCTACATTCTTTTTATAATATGAAGACCAAATCTGTTCACAGTACTCCAAGTGTGGTTTAAACAGGTTCTATACAAGTTTAACATAACTTCTCTGCTTTTCAATTCTATCCCTATAGAAATGAACCCCACATGTATCTTATAGGACCTATACACCATTTCAGATACCACCAGCAGGGCAGTTGATCCATCACATGACAATTTGAGATGTCTAAAAATTGGCTGTTACACTCATTAGGCAGTTTACCTAATCTACAGCAAACAGCACATGCAGAGAAGTCATGCACACTGCACATATTTGTGAATGCAAGTCAACTGACAGTTAACCTGGTGTTGCATAAAATCAAACATATAGGGCATTATTTTAACTCTGAAAAACGGATGGGTTGGGGGCTGGGCAGTAAAAATTTTAAAAACTCTAAAATCTGCCCTCAACCCACCCATTTCCGGTTTTAACGGAGGCGTCAATCAGGCTGGCCTGTCGGGCAGGAAACAGTCAAAAAAAAAAAGACGTCCAATCAAAATTGCAAGGGCTTCTGGGAAACCAGTACTTCTGGGTTTCCAGTCAGGAATTCCACCACCCCCCCGCACCCCGATAAAATAATGCCCATAGTCTTTTTGCCAAAGAGTTGCATTAACAAGTGAAAGTAGTAGAGTAGTGCCAATCACTAGTTGTTTCTATGGTCATGAAAGAAAGTTAAGACTTGCCACATCTGAAACTTTTTTTTTTAAATCTAAATTTTCCCCCACCAACAAATGTAACAGGAGTACAACATGTGGTGTAAACTACTGGGAAAACTTCCATTAGGATATCTGCCAACCCCTTTGCCCCAATATATTCAGGATGTTCTTCATTTAAAAAAAAACTAATCCTTTTCACACACATGCAAAGGAGCAAAGAAGGAAATGCACAATGGGGACAGCCAAAGCGGGTTATTAGCTGCATCTCCGTCAGGAAGGGGAGCAGGGACTATTTTTAGATGGCTCGCTGCCCCTTGCTAGGCCTGAGAGAGGGTGCTGTTCTCTCTCATAGCTCCCATCACACTTGTCGGCCTCCTTTTATGGGAATACAGGAGTAAGGAGACCCAGATCACATAGAATGGTTTGGAGGAAAGGTATCATCTACTTGGATTGATATTTTGCTCAGAAGATTGGTTGTGGGGGGGCTGTTAAGTTAGGGAGAAGAGGGCTGAAATTTATCACTGCTAGCAGTGAAACTTGTGGAAGTCAACATGCCACAAAGGAATCTTTGATTGCTGGAAAACAAGCAGAAGTTTGAAGGGAGAATTAATTAAAAACACCTTTCCCCAAACCACTAAAAAAACATACAGGCCAACCCAGATACAGCGAACAGCCTGCTTATATCATTTTTGGGAAGGTCAAACTCAATAAAAGGAGGAATATATTTCATCTAGATCCCTTCTACCTTAGCCAGAAGCTTCTCATCAACAATCCTGCCAATTCCAGAAAGCAGACTGGTCCATCTGAAAATTCCAGCGGACAAGGCAAGAGACAGCACATAGTGTTCCTAACTTCACTGGCTGGCTTCTGGCATCCCCTCAACCAGTGGCCATAGACTCCTTACCAACCTCCCCTTCACATGCCCACTAAAAAGGCTAGCTGAGATTGTGACATACACGACAATACCAATACCACTGTCAGCTTGGTCAAGATATTCCTGGGCATGGTGATTTCTCCCTATTGATCAAATAGAGAACTACTAGAACACTCAAGAGTCAGGACCAGACTCAGGAGAGATACTAGCAAAATAGCCCAGTTCCTTTACAGAGGTCAGTTCATGACCTTCCAACAGCTAGCTGACAAGTTTCACTGTACGTAGTCCAATCCATCCCATTCTAACCAACTCAAGCACTACTGCCACTTTAGAGGTTGTACAGTCGTAAAGGGGCCCTACTCACTGGGGTGTGGAAATGGGTCAGGATCCACATTTTCAGGTGAAAAGTTGTAAGAGATTTCCCCAGAGACGGTGAAGTGCAACCTTTTCCTCACTGCAGTAAGTAGATAGTTATAGATACCAGTTACTTAAATAAATATCTGCATGTAATACAGGGGGCAGCTCTTTACTGTTCATCTGTTTAGAGATGCTGTTTCTATTGCAAAGGACAAGAATTTCACATTTTAGTTTAATATTCTTATTTGCATGCATTTAAGCAGAACATTTTGGTAATATGTTTTAAATTAAGAACTCCCTCCAAACTTGAATAATGGTATAGTCCTTCCACTAGCTGCTATCTATTTATATGAACAATCATTAGAGTTCTCTGTCACAAATAAAAAGAAAGCAGCTGTTGTAGCCATTTACAAACCATTACAAAAATTCCACCTTGAAAGTTAGCACCGTTTAAAGTTTTATTGGTCATGCATGTAACAGGCTGTAAGCAAACTTGAACATAGTGATCTAAATTGTAACTTTCAGGAAAATTACCTCAGAATAAATTCAAGAGTTCATATTTTTACTTGATGGTCTATACAAAAAAAACTCCAGTTACTCTCTCTATCCTAAAACATAATGTTCCATTGGAACAGACAGGACTTATAAAAAAAATTCTGGCACACTATGAATGGCCTGTCGTGTTGTCAATCATAAAAATGTCTAAATGTTACACACAGGTGCATACTAGAAGTGTAGCCTGCTAGCTTCATTCCCTTCAACTGTTAGTTTGGTTCAGCAGTAGTACTCTTGCCTCTGGGGCAGAGGTTGTAGGTTCAAGCCCCACTCCAAAATTTGAGCACATAATCATGGCTGATACTTCAGTGCAGTATTAAGGGAATGCTGCATTGTTGGAGGTGCTGGCCCAGAGCTTCTGCTAGATTGCACTGGCTTTTTCAGCACATTCTGGCCGAATCAGTGCAAAACATCGAGTTTGAAATGCACCCAGCGTAATTCAAGTTTCTGCAATCCTTCGTGCTGGCTTAAAAAAAAACTGCTGAAACTTGCCCCTCCCACACCTCCCGCTCAAAACAACGAGCATGGTGAGTTTCCATCCATTGCGCCAGCCTGCGGCCGTTCGAGGAGGGATTTAAAATTAAGCTAGTTTCCTTAGGCACCAAGGTACTAGTAGGCATGGTTTAAACGTTTTTAAAACAGCAAAAAAATGTAAATTTACTCAGGAATTGACTAGTGCACACCAATGAAAGTAGAAAATACTTCAGTATAGTTTTTTTTGAGTCATTTTCAGTGAGTTTAAAATCAGGTTAATCACAGGTAGAGGACTGGACACCTTCGATAAAAATGCTTATTTTTTGTGATAAACCCATTTGCAGCTGTATTAATCAAACTGCATCAGGTTACCACTCTTAAATAAATCAATGAATATTCTTGAATGCAAAAAAAAAGAAACGATTACACTATGTTAAGTTGCCGAACTGCGCTGATTCATGGCAGATTTTACGTTTGTGATTATGTGAATACATTTTAGCAGAAACTCAGCGCAAAATGCACCAGTGCAATTTTTGCATACAGCACCCACAGCCAAAACTCCGGGCTGCCATCTTTTGGATGAGATGTTAAACCAAGCCCTCGCCTGCCTAGCAAGGTTGACATAAAAAAAAAAGTCCCATGCCACTATTTAAGGAATATCCAGTTGTCCCGGCCAATAATTAACTCTCCACCAACATCGCCAAATAGATTAACCAGTCATTTATCTCACTTGATGTTTGTAAGATCTTAGCTGCTGCGTTGCCTATAAAACAACGACTACACTTCAGAAGTAATTCTTTGGCTGTGAAGCACCTTGAGGATGTGAAAGGCATCATGTAAACGGTCATTCATTCATTATTAACAGTGTGGGTCTGGAATCCTGCATGGACTTAAGGCTCAGGCTTCCCGCATAGAAGATATTGTAAAATGCAACTCTAATCATATTCTGGTAAATAAATGTAATTTGTTAATGTCTTTATGATGTTAAAAGGCTCTCAGCTGTAAAAAGTTAAAGATGGTCTTTTCAAAACAAAAAAAGTGAATTAATTGGTTTGCTGCCTTTTTTAAATTAGTCGATGTTGCTGGCTGTCCATTTTTGATTTGCAGTTTTTTTGAACTTCGTGATTGGTGATTTTTATTCCTGCTTTGCTACTTACTGATTGGTACATTCCTCAAATGCTCAGTTTTGATTTGTCACCCATTCATGAATATAAAATCGCATATCAAGTGTGATGTGAGAAAGAAAACTCATGTTATGACGTGTCATTTTTAAGAATACTGAGCCAGATACTGCCTTCTCCCACCAGCACACTACGGTGTAAACAAAGTGAACTCTGCACCTCTGACTGGAACCAGAACCTGACTATTTAAAAAGGTCCCAAAAGCAAGGCTGTAGAAGATGCAAAGCTCTTTCTACTTGTCCCTCAATGGAACTTAGTGGCACACAAGTGCAGTACAAAAGGGAAAGCAGCACTCAGGATGTAGGTCTCTACTTAAGCGCTACTCTGCCATGCACAAATGCAAAAGAGACTACAGATAACAGAAAAAGAATGGGAGAAAGCATACAAACAGGTCTTCCCAACCTCCACAGGAAGTTGGGAACTCACAACTCAGTCACCTAAAGTACGGCACTTACCCTCACAGGAGGATATGGCTGGTGTAAAGGAATGTTGGCGGGATTGCGGGCCTCTCTCTTGCACTCTCTGCTCCTCTTCCACTCTCCATTTCCTCTTTCTCCCCCAACACAGTAGATAGAAAGAATAAATGAACTTACAATTATACAGCACCTTTCACAACCTTTGGATGTCCCAAAGCTCCTTTAAAATGTAGCCACTGTTATAATGTAGGGAAATGAGTCAGCCAATTTGCACACAGCAAGGTCCCACAAAGAGCAATGAGAATGACCAGATAATCTGTTTCAGTGATGTTGGTTGAGGGATAAATTTTTTGCCAGGATACCAGGAGAACTCCCCTGCTCTTCTTTGAATATGGGACCTTTAACATTCACCTGAGGGGGCAAACAGGGCCTCAGTTTAATGTCCCATCTGAAAGACAGTGCCTCCAACAGTGTAGCATCCCCTCAGTACTGCATTGAAGTGTCAACCTAGATTATGTGCTTGAGTACCTGGAGTGGAGCTTGAACCTTCTGACTCAGAGACAAGAGTGCTACTACTGAGCTATGTCTGACAGTAGGTAGGAGAGAAACTGCAGGCATGAAAATCAAGAGGGTAGAAATGAGAGATATGTTATGCTGAACAGGCGATATAAGAACTAGGAGCAGGAATAGGCCAAACGGCCCCGAGCCTGCTCCGCCATTCAATAAGATCATGGCTGATCATCTACTCAACTCCACTTTCCCGCTCAATCCCCATATCTCTTGCTTCCCTTAGTGTCCAAAAATCTATCGATCTTAATTTTGAATATACTCAACGACCGAGTATCCACAGCCCTCTGGGGTAGAGAAATTTTTCCTCATCTTGGTCCTAAATGGCCGACCCCTTATCTTGAGACTATGACTCCTAGTTCAAGACTCTCCGCATCTACGCTGTCAAGCCCTCTAAGAATTTTATACATTTTAATGGGATCACCTCTCATTCTTCTAAACCCCAGAGAATATAGGTCCATTCTACTCAATCTCTCCTCCTAGCATAACCTTCTCATCCCAGGAAGCAATCTAGTGAACCTTCGTTGCACCCCCTCTAAGGCAAGTATATCCTTCCTTAGGTAAGGAAACCAAAACTGTACACAGAACTCCAGGTGTGGTCTCATCAAAGCCCTATTTAATTGCAGCAAGGCTTCCTTACTCCAACCCCCTTGCAATAAAGGCTAACATACCATTTGCTTTCCTCACTGCTTCCTGTGCCTGCATGTTAACTTTCTGCAATTCGTATACAAGGACACCCAAATCCCTCTGACTACCAACATTTACAATTCTCTCACCTTTTAAAAAATATACTGCTTTTCTATTCTCCCAAATAAAAAGTAGATAATTTCACATTTCCCCACATTCTACTCTATCTGCCACCTTTTGCCCAATCACTTAACCTGTCTATATCCCTTTGTAGCCTCTTTGGGTCCTCCTCATAGCTTACTTTCCCACCTAGCTTTGTATTGTCAGCAAACTTGGATACATTACACTCGGTCCCCTCATCTAAGTCATTGATATATATTGTAAACAGCTAAGGCCCAAGCACTGATCCTTGCGGCACCCCACTAGTTACAACCAGCCAACCCAAAAATGACTTCTTTATTTTTACTCTCTGTTTTCTGTCCATCAACCAATCCTCAATCCATGCTAATATATTACCCTCAATCCCATGAGCCCTAACCTTGTGTAATAACCTCGTGTGGCACTTTAATCGAATGCCTTTTGAAAATCCAAATATACATCTACCAGTTCCCCTTATCTAATCTGCTAGTTACACCCTCAAAAAACTCGAATAGATTTGTCAAACATGATTTCCCTTTCATAAAACCATGTTGACTCTGCCTAATCATATGATTTTCTAAGTGCCCTGTTACCAAGTCCTTAATAATGGATTCTAGCAATTTCCCTACTACTGATGTCAGGCTAACTGGCCTGTAGTTCCCTATTTTCTCTCTCCTTCCTTTCTTGAATAGCAGGGTTACATTTGCTACCTTCCAATCCACAGGGACTGTTATAGAATCTAGGGAATGCTAGGGAAGATCAAAACCAATGCATCCACTATCTCTGCAGCCACCTTTTTTAAAACCCTAGGATGTAGGCCATCAGGCCCAGGGGATTTGTCAGCTTTTAGTCTCATCAATTTCTCCAGCATTTTTTCTTTACTAATATTAATTATTTTAAGTTCCTCACTCATTAGCCCCTTGGTTCCCCACCATTTCTGGTATGTTTTTTGTGTCTTCTACTGTGAAGACAGATACAAAATATTTGTTTGACAACGCTGCCATTTCCTTATTCCCCATTATATTTTCTCCTGTCTCTGCCTCTAAGGGACCCATATTTAGTTTTGCTAATCTCTTCCTTTTTACATACTTCTAGAAGCTCTTACAATCCATTTTTTTTATTTCTTGCTTGTTCACTCTCATATTCTATTTTCTCCCTCTTTATCATCAATTTCTTAGTCATTCTTTGCTGGTTTCTTAAACCCACGTAATCCTCAGGCTTACTACTACTTTTGGCAACAATGTAAGCATTTTTCTTTTAACCTAATAGTATCCTTAACTTCTCTAGTCAGCCACGGTTCGACCACTTTTCCCGTTGAGTTTTTATTACTTAAGGGAAAGTACATTTGATGAGAATCATTTCTTTAAATGTTCACCATTGCTTATCTACCATTATATCTTTTAATCTAATTTCCCAATCTACCTAAGCCAATTCACCCCTCATATCTACATAATTGGCTTTGTTTAAATTTAAGATCCTAGTTTTGGACTCAACTATATCACTCTCAAAATCAATATGAAATTCTATCATATTATGATCACTCTACCTCAGAGGATCCCTTACTACAAGATTATTAATTAACCATCTCAATGCACAATACTAGATCCAAAATAACCTGTTCCTTAGTTGGTTCCTTAACATATTGTTCTAGAAAACTGTCTCGAATGCATTCCATGAACTCGTCCTCCAAACTACTCTTGCCAATTTGGTTTGCCCAGTCTATATGAAGATTAAAGTCCCCCACGATTATTGCATTACCCTTGTTACATGCTCCTGTAATGTTCTGATTTATACTCTGTCCTGCACTATAACAACTGATAGGGGGCCTATAAACTACTCCCACCAGTGATTTCTGCCCTTTGTTATTTCTTAGCTCCTGCATCCTGATTTTCTGAGCTAAGATCCTTTCTATCTACTGTCTTTATTTCATCTTTTATAAGGGCTACCCCTCCCCCCTTTTCCAGTTTGCCTATCTTTTCTAAAAGTCAAGGACCCTGGAATATTTAGTACCCAATCTTGGTCACCCTGTAGCTACATCTCAGTAATGGCTACGAGATCAAACCCATTTATCTCTATTTGTGTCATTAATTCACCTACCATGTTACAAACTGTGTGCATTCAGATATAGCACCTTTAATTTTAACTTTTTATTATTTTTCCCTTATGTGACCTTAGTCACTAATGCTTTATTATCTTTATTAAACACTGTCCCTTCTCCTGGCACACTCTGCTTGTTTTTACACAAATCACTACTCTGCTCTACAATCTTGACTCTTCTCTTTGGGCATATAAATTTACCCAAACCCTCCCCCTATTAGTTTATCAGGGCTATCCCAACGCCCCCCCCCCCAAACTCCTTTTCCAGGTGAAAGGAGAAAAAGATGTATCTTTTTAAAATCTCAAACAATGCCATGTGTGAAAGAGCCTGTCATGGGGATGGGGGAAAAGAGAAGTGACCCCAAAGACCAGGGATGGAAAACCATGCCAGAGGGGGGAGGCGGCAGGGGAAAGAGGAGAAGAGATTCCCTGCTGACAGGAGTAAGGAAGTATACGAAAGGTGGAGGGTCTCGTTTTCAAGAAAGATTTGGGATATGTTATCTTCAGACTGTTTTCCACAAGATCCTAAAAAGTAGAAACGCTCTGTTTGAAATTACATCCCAAAATGAGCACGATCTCCCAGAAACTCAAAATGCAAATAACAAACCCAGCACAGGATGTTAGGAAAACCCATACTCAATGAACATGTGCACTTGATTTTCTACCTGAGGCCATCAGACCTCAAAACCAATTCCCATAATTAGAGGTAAAATCTCAAATTCAATGTTACAAAAGCATATATTAACAAGTTTGTTTTATTAAGCAAGTATGAACTAGATATAGTGGATTGGGAGGCCCTATTTCCCTTAGCAGAGGGGTCAGTGACCAGGGGGCATAGATTTAAAGTTATTGATAGAAGGATTAGAAGGGAGATACGGAGAATTTTTTTTTACCCACAGGGTGGTGGAGATCTGGAAGTCACTGCCTGAAAGGGTGGTAAAGGCAGAAGCCCTCAACTCATTTAAGAAGTACATGGATGTGCACTTGAAGTGCAGAACCTACAGGGCTATGGACCAAGTGCTGGAAAGTGGGATTAAGCTGGATAGCTCTTTTTCGGCCAGCACGGATACAATGGGCCGAATGGCCTCCTTCTGTGCCATAACTGTCTATGATTCTATGAAGCCTATAGAACTCACTCGCGGTTAAAGGGGTCTCTGCTGCACGACTCAGCAATTTTGAAGCAGGATTGCTTCCGTGAACAATGAGGTCCAAAAAGTTCACGAACTCTCCCGTGCTACCTGCAAGTGTTCAATTGTGCAATCCTTATACTCAAATACGGTTTCTCTAACTCATAGGCGGTGGCAAATACTTTACACAAGCCACGCAACGTCTTGCAGGATTAAAATCGATTTTACATCTTTAATAGAAAACTATACTTTGCACATTTATAAAATCATTACTATGCTACACAGCGCTTCTTTTGTTAACGTCAAAGCTGTCGACTGGGATATTTATACTAGTTGAACATTACTCCCACAGATTGCAGCAACAGGCGGTTTGACACTAAATTAACTGGTTGGGGGGTGGGGAGGGTTGCACAGCATTTAATAGTATAGTCGCTGCCACATTTTGAATGGAATCAGGGCACTTGACATAAACTACCTCCTCCAGAAACTTGGTCACGTCGTAGATGTTGTTGTGAATAAGGATCCAGGCGCTGTTCCCGCTGTTGTGTTGCTTCAACTCTTCCAGGCTGTAGTACTTCACTTCTTCCTTGTTCTCAGCCATGTTGCAATGCCTTCAACACCAACCACTCCCCTGTGCACAGAGAACACCACTGCCGGCCCATGCACTCCCCTCACTCTCCTTGGTGGTTTGCAGTGCAGTCCCAGAGCCCCATTAGTCGGACGAGATGCCACTCAGGTGACGTCACAATACTCGAAGTTCGAATCTGGAACGTCGGGCCCGGAGAACGTGCCGGGTGTGCTGCTTCTCCAGGGCGGCGTTTTGAGGGGCTGATCCAGCATTAAGGCTCCAAATTGCTCGTCTGCAGTCCACACTCACACCGCCAGTCTTCAAGACATTTAGTAGAAAGTAACTTTGCGCGTTAGTTTCCAAACTATGGCATGTGTAAAGCTCGTCTTCCAACAATTGAGTTTATTTATCTTTTATTTCCAAAAAAAGAGTAAGATCGACTGCATCTAACCATAATAATAATAATCAGATCTGCCAAACCCCGAAGCTGGATTTAAAACAATCATTTTGGTTTACTAATTTGGCCTGTTTTATTTATATATTACTAAAAGTATTCCCATATGTTTAAATGAGTTTGCATTCTGTGTCACTCTTCCTAATCATAAATATCACTCCAAGTATTTCCTCAAGGTTGAAAACTCTGAAGGTTTCGACGTATCAACATTCAAGTTGCAATGATGAACATTCATGAGATAGACATTAAAGTTGAAGGAAACCTGTATTTCCTATCTGGTAGTATTCATCACATTTCCTCCCATGGAGACCTGCTGCTCTAGTCTCCACTTCCACGAACAGGTATGGGGACAGCCTGTGTGAGCAGCTCCCTTCTCTCAGATGGAAGCTGGCACATCAGGCTGGACTGTCTGTGCACCAGAAGTGTCTGAGTTGGAATAAGTTAATATTGGATGGCCAGTGCTGCATACTCAGCTGGAACTAATTATTCTCAGCATTCAAGCTGATGCTAAATGCTGCCTTTTATGGAAGCAAAAGGGCAAACATTCTGGGGTATACCTATAATCTGCAAGTCCTGAACAAGTTGGAGGACCTCCTCTTGCGTCTGCTCCTGGGCCTGGCCAAGGTGACCATCTACAGTTCCGGGTTAGACGCGGGCAGTGGAGCGGTTGCTCTGGCTGCCTGCCTCTCTTCCGCGGCTTTCTCCATGCCCGGATGGCCCTGGAGAAGGAGCATGCGGTGTCTGCCAGTACGCTTGAGGCTTTCCGCGACCGGTGGGCACTGCAAGGATGGAGTGCATAGTAGACACTGCCAATAATATGATTAAAGTTGCTAAGTTTCCTTTGTCTTTTGTATGATTTGGGTATTTATTAGTTGTGCCCCTCAGGGGCACTTTTGTTAGATTTCTTTTATTATCGATTGATGACACTGGGCCAACCCAGTGTCTCCTAAACAGGTTTATTAAAAAGAGGCAAGTCTTGAAACATTATTTATGGCCTAGTTAATGGAAACTGCAGCATAAACTTAACTTATAGTCTCACAAATTATTGTTGTGACTCCACAATTGTCATGCGCTTATAGATATTCACAGATTTGACCAAATTACGATTCTAGTCATTTTGGTTTATTAATTTGACCTGGGGTTGGGGGGGTTTGGCAGAGGCAGTCAAGTCCAATGAGGCAACCAAGGAACTACAGAAGGACTTAAACAACATTTTCAACTGGAATCTGTGGCAGGTGAAGTTCAATTCAGGCAAATGCAAAGTACTGAACATTGGAAGAAAGAATGGAAGACAAACTTAAGCAAATAAAGGGCATTGCACAAGCTAGAGCAGAGGCTGAAAGAGATCTGGGAGTGATAATTCAATGCTTTGCATAACCACTGATTGCAGAGCAACAACTTATATTTGTATATCACCACTCATATAGCAGAATGTCTCAAGTTTGCAAATAATGAGGAGAATGGAAACACTGAATGAGGATGCGGGAGATTAAGGATGTGGGGACTGAAAGCGTGGCCAAAAAGAAGTGTGAGAAATGGCATGGCAGAGTGATCTAGGAACAGAGAGCCAGAGGCAGGGGGACAGTGACTAAAAGAATGACCATTCATGTGTCGAAAACTTAATTACCCCTTACATACAAACACTTATTTTCAGACAAGTAAGAATTTCAATTAAGAGAAACTTGAGCTCAAGTGGAGGTGTACCCCAAACAATGGTTGAGGCTACGTCTTCCCTGTACATAGAAAACAGTTAACTTTTATACAGTTAATTCAGTAATGTCTGTCTATCATGGAATATGGGCATACATGTACATTCTTATTGGTTCAAGTGGTTAGTCAATCAAGCAGGGAGCCTGCCTCCTCTGGACATCCATAGCTCATTCCTGTTTTGGCACGTAGCAGGCCTCACAGGCTTGAGAACACTACCTCCCTAAATTCCAAAGCTGGTTAATCAGTAGGGCTGAAGTCAGAATCAAGGCCACATGACCTCTCAAGAAACTGTATTCTCATTATATTATAAGCCAGCAATACCCTTATCTGAAAGGGAGGAGGGAGGGGAGGCCAGACAGTACCAAGCACCTGGATAGCCAACTTAATTATCAATGTACCAAGGACAATTGTGTCTTTCTGTGTGTGTGTGTGAAATTGTAATTACCCCATGTATGGGAGTCAAGGAGTTAACATTGGTCAAATACCCATCATGCTTTTCTCTTTTTATGGTCAAGTAACTGTTCACGTATTTCTACATTAATGTGGTCTTTATGGTTTTCCACACATGGTAGAGCAGAGGGAATGGGAAACAATGAGCCAGAGTCAGAAGAGTGGAGGCTTCGTGATGTGATATATTGTTGGAGGGGATAACTGAAGTAGGAAGGAGAGAGTCCATGGAAGAGTTTGTAAATTCTATCAGGACATACCTGGTTCATATATACTGACTTTAAAGTAATTACTTTGGGGAACAGGGAGCCATTGGTGCTTGGCAAGGACAGCAGCAATAGGAGTGCATGACCTGATGCACAAAAGGACTCAGGCCACAGAGTTTTGTGTTAATTGAAACTTACGAAGGGTGGATGAGAACAGGCGAATGAAGAGGGCATTTGAAAAGTCAATCCTTGGCATGATGAAGGCATGACTTAGGGTTTCAGTAGCAGAAGGAGACAGATAGGAGAGTATATGGCAATACTCCTGAGGTGAAAATGTGCAGCTCAACTCAGAGTCAAACTAGACACCCAGTCTGAATGAGCAGCTGGACGGTTGATGAAAGTGGTGTTGGAGGATCGTATCTTTTGGTGGGTACCAAAAATGATGCCTTTGGTTTTACCAACGTTACTCATCCAAGTCTTATTGTCAGAGAGACAGTCAGTTGTGGAAACAGCGAGGTGGAGTTGGCTATTATCAACATGTTTCTCAGCTTGGCTCAGTTAGTAAGGTTCTTGTTTCTGTATCAGAGGTTTGTGGGTTCAAGGACCTAAACATGTAATCTAGGCTGATACCTCTGTCCATTACTGAGGCGGTGCTGTTTGTGGCATCTTGCTCTTTGTAAATTAGCTGCTGTGTTTACCCACAATGGTAACTGCATTTTAAAAAGTAATTAATCAACTATGAAGCAGGTATGTCCTGACAGAAGTATATAATACAAATTTGTTTCTTTTTTATATGTAAGCTGAACCTATATTTGTGCCTATTGCCATTAAGAGGAGTGTGAGGATTGAGGATGCAGGGAAGAGAGGTCTGAGGAGACCAGCTGTAGTGGAGAAAAGAACTTGGAGTCATTCTTTCTATTCAAATGACCTTGGAATAATAGGATTTAGCCGTAGAGATGATATGACTGTACAGTTTGTTGTGGGCAAGTCAGATCTGACGATGGATGCCAGTCTGGTCAATCGTCACATACACTCAAGTCTGCAAGCTTGAATAAGTTCACAAAGCAGTCTGCATAGTGGAGGCGCACTGAAAGTGGTTGACCACCTGGGATCTAGAGGGAATATGGGAATTGAAGATGGAGGCAAGGCAACTGTGGTGGAAAGAGCAATATTAGTGCAACTGGCAGATTAGAAAGGTGTCAGGAGCTGGAGAAGGTATTTCAGAGGGAACTGAGGGTAGTTTTTCCCATGGGTGAAACGCAGTGGTGATGGAGTTTGAGCCAGCAGGGATATCTCCCTTGCCCCCTCCACACTCACCTCCAACGAGGATTAGGAGCTTATGGTTTTCTTTATCACTAAAACGCCGATGCTGCTTCCCTTCTTTCCCCCTGCCCACCAAGCAAACCTCTCCTCAAGCTTCCCTATCCCTGAAACTTTCTCCAATTTCTCGCCTATCTCCCTTCATGCCCTCTCCAGTTTGTCTCCTCTCCCCTCATCTTGTCTATGAGACCCACCTCCTGCTCCCTTGACCCATTCCCACTAAACTGCTGACCACCCAACATCCCCCATGCTGGCTGACATTGTGAATGATTCCCTCTCCTCAGCTACTGTCAATTTTGGTTTCAAAACTGCAGTGATCACCCCCCCCCCTTCAAAAAACCCACCCTCAATCCCTCTGTCCTTGCAAACTACTGCCCCATCTCCAACTTCCCTTCCCTCTCCAAAATCCGTATCCATGTTTCTTGCAATTTCATGTTTGAATCTCTCTAATCAGGTTTCCGTCCCTGAACCTAATCAGGGTCACAAATGACATCCTGTGTGACTGCCCATCTGCCAAAGAAACCCTCGTCCATGCCTTTGTCACCTCCAGTGCTTTCCTGGCTCCTATCCTCCACTGGACATAAAGTTTAGCTCATTCAAAACTCTGTTGCCCATATCCTATACTGCACCAAGTCCCACACATCATCCAGTTCTTTTCTCACCTGTCCTATAACTTTCTGTATAAATCCTGTCAGTCTAGCTGCTCCCCCTACACATAGCTCAAAGTCACCAAAGATCACCTTTGAGATTGTGATTGCATGATATCCCTGCTTGATTTCTCATTCAACACAACCCACCACCATTCTCCCTGCACCATGACTCACCTCTGCAGAACCACCTTCATTTGGTTCCATTACTAATTGAACCAACGTAGCCAGCACATTTCCAGCAATGGCTTCTCCTTCCACCCCTGCATGGTCACCTCCAGAGTTCCTCATGGACCTATATTTGGCCCCCGCCTCTTATTCATTTACATGTTGCTCCTCAATGGCATAATCTTAGAATCATAGATATGTTACAGCACAGAAGGAGGCCATTCGGCCCATCAAGACTGTGCCAGCTCTTTGTAGGAGCAATTCAATTAGTCCCATTCCCCTGCACTTTCCCTGTAGCCCTGCAAATAATTTGCCTTCAAATATTTATCCAATTCCTTTTTGAAAGCCACGATTGAAACTGCATCCACCACCCTTTCAGGCAGCGCATTCCAGATCATAACTACTCGCGGCGTAAAAATGTTTTTCTCACATCGCCTTTTTTTTGCCAATCACCTTAAATCTGTGTCCTCTGGTTCTCGACCCTTCCGCCAATGGGAACAGTGTCTCTTTATTTACTTTATCTAAACCTGTCATGATTTTGAACACTTCTATCAAATCTCCTCTCAACCTTCTCTGCTCTAAGGAGAACAACCCCAGCTTCTCCAGTCTATTCACATAATTGAAGTCCCTCATCCCTGGAACCATTCCACAGGATGCACTGCAGCAACTCGCCAAGGCTTCTTCAACAGCACCTCCCAAACCCGCGATCTCTACCACCTAGAAGGACAAGGGCAGCAGGCACATGGGAACAACACCACTTGCAAGTTCCCCTCCAAGTCACACACCATCTCGACTTGGAAATATACCGCTGTTCCTTCATCATCGCTGGGTCAAAATCCTGGAACTCCCTACCTAACAGCACTGTGGGAGGACCTTCACCACACGGACTGCAGCGGTTCAAGAAGGTGGCTCACCACCACCTTCTCAAGGGCAATTAGGGATGGGCAATAAATGCTGGCCTTGGCAGCGAAGCCCACATCCCATGAACGAATAAAAAAAACTAAAGTAAATCTTTTCTGCACCCTCTCCAAGGCCTTCACATTCCTTCCTAAAGTGCAGTGCCCAGAATTGGACACAATACTCCAGTTGTGGCCAAACCAGTGTTTCATAAAGGTTCAACATAACCTCCTTGCTTTTGTACTCTATGCCTCTATTTATAAAGCCCAGGATCCCGTATGCTTTTCCAACCCCTTTCTCAACCTGTCCTGCCACCTTCAAAGATATGTGCACATATACCACAGGTCTCTCTGTTCCTGCACCCCCTTTAGAATTGTATAATTTAGTTTATATTGCCTCTCCTCGTTCTTCCTGCCAAAATGTATCACTTTGCACTTCTCTGCATTAAATTTCATCTGCCATGCCATGTGTCTGTCCATTCCACCAGCCTGTCTTTTTCCTCCTGAAGTCTATTACTTCCCTCCTCAATGTTTACTACACTTCCAAGTTTTGTGTCATCTGCAAATTTTGAAATTGTGAATACATCCAAGTCTAAGTCATAAATATATATATATATATATATATATAAAAAAGCAGTGGTCATAGTACCAACCCCTGGGGAACACCACATCGTATTCCCATGTGGCTATTTGCGCCTGCAGCTCACCAATCTTTTATTTACCACCCTTCGTGCGTTTCCGCACGTCTGTGAGGCGATTAGAATCTCCTTCCTGGCTGGAGATTGATCAACGGGCCCATCAACTCGAATGGGCAAGCCTCACGTGGGATCACAAACCTCACACGCTCCCACTTGGCGATTTGCGATCCGAAGCTGATGGAGAGCTCCACTTCCCATTGTGCAGCGCGGCGCAGAAACACCCCTATGGAGACAATGCGTCGTTATTCGCGCATGCGCCTTGAAAAGGCGTGCATGTGTACGTGTGTGTGTGTGTGTGGCCCCGCGCCCGCGCTCCCGATCGCGAGGGGACGAACAGCAGCGGCACGAGCGGCGGGCGGGTGGAGCTCGGCCAATCGCGCGCTCCTCTCGGCGCCATTTTCGGAGGGTGTGAGGAGAACCAGTTGGGAGTTTGATGAAAGTGTAATATTTCCCCACCTCAGATAATACTTTTATATTCGTTACTATTTTTCTACGACTGGGGGTGGGTTCCGTGCGCACCGCTTCTGTTGAGAGAGCAGGTTCTCTCCTGTGGCGGTGGTTGGTGGCGCCAGGGGAAAGGGCCAGGTTTAGTGTCGGTGCGAAGTGAATTCAGCTTCGCGTCGACGCTGAGTCTCCCTGGGGGTGGTAGAGTCACGTCGCTTCGGCATTGGAGTGTAAATCCAGTACTTTGTCAAACGTGGTTAGCAAAGTGCTCAGGGAAGCTGTTGGACCCACTGGGCGCTTTGTAGGCCAATCTGACCGTAAATGTTTAAAGAGCTCCCACCCCCCAACTTCTGAACATTTAAATGTCTAACTTTTGGGAGATACCTGTGCTCAGTGTTTGTATTGAGGCACGAGGTGAGCTCTCCTGAATAAGGCAATAAAAGTTCCAGCCAGGCAGGAGCCAAGCAACGTCAAGGGTTTTGCCAGGCTGGTATTGTAAATGTGCAATATGTCATACCTCGGGTAGGATCTCTGGTTAAGCTGAGGTTGTGTTGAGACTAGCTGGGGTGGGGATCTCTGGGCTGAAGCTGGGTATGTGTGGAGCCATGCCTTGGAGTGAAGGGCTGGACATGCTGGTCAGGTCGTGGTCTGGTGGAGCTGAGGTTGTACGTGCTTCTTGATAGTGAATCTTGGCAATCATTCAAATGCAGAGACAGTCTGATCCTGAGATCTTCCTTCTCTGCACACTTCGGTGCTTGGAGTGTAGAACTGGTCTCAGAAAGGGAGTAAATTGCAGCAGCTATAACTTCCCGTGGAATGTGGCTATGTCCCTGGGTGGGTGGAGTGCGGGGTTGTGAGGATTTAACCAACCCACACACAGCTAAAGGAGCTTTTTATTTTCATTTAGTTGGTAAAGCAGAAATGCTTGGGAATTACAGACAAAGATCTGAAGAGAAATTATATAGTTTCAATTAAGTATTAAGGGGACTTCAATTATTCCAATATAGACTGGGACAGTTAGTGTAAAGGGCAAAGAGGAATTCCTGCAATGTGTTCAAGAGAACTTTCTGGAACAGTGTGTTTCCAGCCCAATCAGGAAGTAAACAGCACTTGAAAAAGTATGGGCTAATAAATGAAAGTCAGCATAGATTGTTAAAG
The DNA here is from genome assembly GCF_035084215.1 of Heptranchias perlo. NCBI lineage: Eukaryota > Metazoa > Chordata > Chondrichthyes > Hexanchiformes > Hexanchidae > Heptranchias > Heptranchias perlo. Next base: position 111,180,424 of record NC_090327.1, read on the forward strand.
GAAAATTGTGTTTGACTAACTTGATTGAGTTCTTTGATGAAGTAATGGGGAGTGTTGATGAGGGTAGTGAGGTTGATGTGTATATGGACTTTCAAAAGGCATTTGATAAAGTACCTCAGAATAGATTGTTAGCAAAATTAAAGCCCATGAGATTAAAGGGTCAGTGGCAGCATGGATACAAAATTGGCTAAGGGACAGAAAGCAGAGAGTATTGGTGAACGGTTGTTTTTCAGACTGGAGGGAAGTATACAATGGAGTTCCCCGGGGTCGGTATTAGGACCACTGCTCTCTTTGATATATATTAATGTCCTGGACTTGGGTATACAGGATATTAATTTCAAAGTTTGTAGATGAACATGAAACTCGTAAATGTAGTAAACAACGTGGAGGATAGTAACAGACTTCAGGAGGACATAGACAGACTGGTGAAATGGGCATACACATGGCAGATGAAATTTAACACAGAAGTGTGAAGAGATGCATTTTGGTGAGAAGAATGAAGAGAGGCAATATAAACTAAATGGTACAATTTTAAAGGGGGTGCAGGAACAGAGAGAGCTGGCAGTGCACATACACAAATCTTTGAAGGCGGAGTATTATGTTCAATTCTGGGCACCACACTTTAGGAAGGATGTCAAGGCCTTAGAGAGGGGGCAGAGGAGATTTACTGGAATGGTACCAGGGATGAGGAACTTCAGTTATGTGGAGAGTTTGGAGAAGCTGGGGTTGTTCTCCTTAGAACAGAGAAGGTTAAGGGGAGATTTGATAGAGGTGTTCAAAATCATGAATCGTTTTGGAGAAACTGTTTCCAGTGGCAGAAGGGCCGGTAACCAGAGGACACAAATTTTAAGGTGATCGGCAAAAGAACCAGAGGCCACATGAAGAAACGTTATTTTGTGCAGCATATTGTTGTGATCTGGAATGCACTGCTTGAAAGGGTGGTGGAAGCAGATTTAATAGTAACTTTCAAAAGAGAATTCGATAAATACTTGATGGGAAAAAATTCACAGGCTGTGGGGAAAGAGCAGGGAAATGGGACTAGTTGGATAGCTCTCTGAGCCGGCACAGGCATGATGGGCCGCAGGGCTTCCTCCTGTGCTGTACCTACTATGATCAGACATTTCCCTTATGGTTAGGTTGTTTTTATGGTATATTTTTCTGCAATAGTCACCTGTGCTATTTGGTAAAATAAATACAACATTGCTGTAGTTCATGTTATTTAACAGAGCTGTCAATACCAGGAGTAATTTCTATGATGGAAAATGTGCGATAAATCACAAACCCATTTAAACAAATGATTGAATGAGCCTTAACATCTTCTACTTAAACATTGAGAAGTCTGTTGACACCTGCCAGAGACTTTGCTCCCTTAACAATGATTCCATCAACTTCCCTGGTCACTCTCAGGCTCCACCAGACTGTTTGTAATCTGAAAGCCCTGTTTGACCTCAAGCCAAGTTTCTGTCCCCATATCCTCTCCATCACTAGACTACCTATTTCCACCATCTACCTCTACCACTACATCAGCCGTTCCGCCGCTGAAAAACCTCATTCATGTTTTTGTCACCTCCAGACTTGACTACTCCAATGCTTTCTTTGCTGGCCTCCCACTTTCCTCTTTCCACAACATCCAAAACACTGCTGCTCGTATCCAATCCCGCACGAAGCTCATTACACCCTTTCTCACTGACCTATGTCGGTTCATGGTCCGATAATGCCTGAAATTTAAAGTTCTTGTGTTTAAATTCTTCCATGGTCTTGTCCCATCCCTACCTCATTAACCCCTACCAGCTCTACAACCTCTCTTCATCGTTAGCTTCTGTTTGCCCCAACTCTTCCTTCCACTTCTCCCTCTTCAAGTCCCTCCTTAAGGTCCACCTCTTTATCCAAGCCTTTGATTACCCCTTCCCCTTTATTTTCATCTCAATGTCTTCTCCATGCCTCTGATGCACCTTGGAATGTTTTGTACATTAAAGGTGCTATATACATGTAAGTTGTGCAGTAATTTAACAATTTTAATAATATTTAACTTCTTTTAAAATTCTGTTTCACAGACAGGTCAGAGTTCAGTACCCAGCAAGATGAAAGAAAATTGTAGTTTTCAGTCTTTGTTCTTCAATAGTCTTCCTGACCTTCGAAAGTTGTGTGGTATAACAGTTGTTTTAAACTGTGATGATGCTGATGTGAGAAGTTTACAGATTATAACATGCAGGTAATGTAAACCACTCTGGAGATGTGAAAAAAATTTAAAGATGAAACATAATTTCTACTTTTAACAACTTAAATGCTCTTTTCCAGTCCTGTACATTCCAGTTCCTGTAACTGTGTCTCTAATCTCCCATTGCTTAAATCTTTCAATACTGAACTTTTTTGGATGCAATATGCAATTGTGTTTTTAAAATAGGTCGATATTATGGTAAGTTTCATTCATTTAAAAATAAACCCCCCATTATAAAAAGAGGGTGAATTTCATAAACACCAGTAACGCAAAACAGACTGATAGTAGATCAGTAGCCTGTTTTACACTGCCCCCTGATTTTCTTTTCCATTGAAGTCAACAGAGAAGAATATCGGGCGTGGTGTAAAATGGGTGGCCAATTTGCTATCAGCCCATTTTGTGCACTGGCATTGAGCAATTTCACCCCCTTAATGCCCCATAATGTGTCTGTCATAAAGGGAGATTTATAATTACTTCTTGTTACTTTGTGAAACACTTTGTTGGAAACATTCTAGGAGAAAATACTTTGTGCTAGTTAATCTACTGTGGCATTACTAACAGACTAAAGTAAATCAAAAATTGTGTCTGTCTCCCTATGCTAGGACTGCAGTGATGTTTTTCAGTCTTGTACATTCCTGTATTTCTATGTTAATGTAACTTATCTTCCACACTCTAATTCGTTCCATCTCCATTACTCGTTAGGTTTCTCTTCCATTCTCTCACTTTTTTATTTGTTCTCAGGATTTAAACAACATTGGTAAGGCCATATTTATTGCCTCCAGAAGGTAGTAGTGGGCCATCTTGAACCGCTGCAGTCCTTGTGACAATGTTCTTCCTGCAGTGGTGCTAGGCAAGGCATTCCAGGATATTGTCCCAGCAATGATGGAGGCCTATATATATGCCTAAGTCAGGATGGTATTTGTCTTTGAGGTAATGATGTTTCACAACATTACTGCTCTTGTTTTTCTCGGCGGTAGAAGTTGCAGGGAAGACAGGTGCTTTTCAAGTAACCTTGATGAGTTACTGCACTATAACCTGTGGATAGTATATTCTGCAACCACAGTGCACTGGTAGTGAAGGGGATGGATATTGAGTCCAGTGGTAAGGGCACCAATAAAACAAACTGCTCTGTCCTGGATGGAGTTGAGCTTCTTGATTGTTGTTGCAGCTGCACCATCCAGGCAAGTGGTGAGTATGCCATAACACTCCATTCTTGAACCTTGTAGATGACGGAGAGGTTTTGAGCAGTCAGGAGGTGAGTCAGTTATCGTAGAGCATCCAGCCTCTGCTCTTGCAATCACAATGATGATGTGGCTGGTCCAGTTTAGTTTTTGCTCAGTTGTGACCCTCAAGATGTTGATGACGGGACTCGACAATGTTGGTGCCATTGAAAGTCTGGCGGAGATGGTTGGACTATCCCTTGATCAAAGTGATCATTACCTGGCAAGTATGTGGTGCAAATGGTGCCTGCAACTTGATAACATCCAGGCTTGGATTGGCCAGGTTCTTCTGTAGGCTGGCATCGGTTGCTTCATTATTGAAGAAGTTGTGAATAGAGCTGAATACTGGAATTGCCAGCAAACAGCCCCACTCCTGACCTCGTGGTAGAGGGAAGGTAATTGATATGACAGCTAAAGATGCTAGGCTGAGGACGCTTCCATGAGCAACTCCTGCAGTGATGTCCTCGGGCTGTGATAACTGGCCGCTGACAACCACAATTGTCTTCCTTTGAGTCAATTGTGACTCCAGCCACTGGAGGGTTTTCCCTTTGACCCTCATTGACTTCAGTTTCTTAGGCCTCCTTGGTGCCATACTTGGTTGAATGCTGCATTGATGTTGAGGGTAGCTACACTTATCTCTCCTCTGGCATTCAGTCCTTGCGTCCATGTCTGTGGTGATATTATTTATGCCATTTCTCTGGGGGTTTCGCCAATCTCCTGCTTTCTACTATTCTCTTTTTTTTCTAAATCGCTTCACCTTGCTACCTCTCTTCCATCTTCAAAAACCTCCTCAAAACTCAATCTCTTTGGCTGTGTCTTTGGTTATCTCCCCTAACTTGTCCCGTCTCCTGCAGTGTCCACTGCTCTTCTGTTAATGTATCTTGTTGCATTTTGTTCTGTAGAAGATGCATATGTAAGTGTAAGTTGTCATTTCTGGAATTCCTCCGCAATGAACTGTTGTGGCCCTATCTCTATCCCACATTCCCTTCTGGTACCGTTCCCCACTGGAAGAACAAGATCATGAATTTACCCGTATACCTTTTTCCCTGTCAGCAGTTTTTTTTTCCTTCCACTTTGGCTGCTTTTGCTGTCCCCAACCTGGGGGGCATCAATGCTGCCAGTTGTCGTGCCCTAGCTACTGCCCTGCTTGAGGTCAGCTAATTTAACCCAGACTGGTGATTCAATGTGGGACCTGTATGTCTAAGCAGCTGAGCCATGAGGTAAGCTCCCACTTGCATATACTTGTGGAGCTCTGCATATGTGGAGCTACTCATATTGGTTGTAAGTGAAATTTCCAGTTTTACAAAAAATATCAGAGACTGGATAATGCATTGGGTTCGACATTACCCTTTGATCTCTGAGACCTTGGTTCAAATCCAGCTCAAATTGTTGGGAAGATGGTCTCTGCTGTCTGTGAGGGTCCTAAATTAAATGAGTTTGGACAGACTTGATCTAGTCCCTAATAGGCATGGGTCCACAGCTCAAATCTGCCGTTAATTTGAGGCTAATTGATAATGTTCCGCAGAGATGCCACAAGATAGCTAATGTAGCAGTATATGTTTTTCTGAGGCTGAGGCTGTCCCATCTTGTTGGGGAGTAATGGGAGTTTTACATTGATTTTTAAGCATGCTATTCCTGATCTGGGAGTGCTTGGTGCTCACAGTGGATGGCCAAAATTTAAAGTGTTTCATTGTCCAGCACTAACTTTGATGAGTGCAAGGTTAATGTTTGTTAGCAGATTTCTCCTGTTACTGTCTCAACTATGGGTTGTTAATCCTTCAACAAGAACTTCTGCTTGATTCTAGCCCGAGTGGTTATAAAATAGCTAGTTTAATGGATTGACTTACAACACAGTTGCACTACAGCTATCTTCAACATTACATTCAAGGGTATGATGGTTATAATACAACTGCCTACAGATTACATTAATGACAAACAATCACTACAACTTGACCTGTCCACAAATCCAGGTAGATCAGAATTGACCTTTGCGGACTGTCTGTAGCAATGGACTTCCAACTGTCCCCTCTTGAGAGCTCTAATTTTGGGAGGGAGCATGCCCTGTCTTTATATTATTCGGCTGTGTTGTTCTGTACGTAATACCAGTGGTGCTTATCTCATGGTCGTGAACCATCCCATTTTTACTCTCAAACCACCATGGATTTCTGCTGCACAAACAGTTTGTTCCACGTCAACCTTGAACATGGCTCCTGTGATGTCTATTGTTTACAGTATGTGGTTTCTTTAGCAACCACATCTCTTGTTTTAGTATAAACCATCTTCTGACATTAATGTTATTTATTCTATGGCCTCCTGATGTTTTGTATGAATTGTCCTTGTTCTCTGAGATGCTGAACGTTTGCCCTCCTTTTTTCTATGCTTGTTTTAAACCATGTTCTTACAATGTTTTAAAAAAAAAATTGCATTCAAGAAAAAAGAGTTGATAAGATAGTAGGCTCTTTTCCTCAGTTGGAAAGTTATAGACGCTCAGGAGACATGGGGTAAATTTTAAATTTTAACATGGCGGCGGAAACTCAGCGGGGGTAACCCGGAAATATTTTGCGTGTGGGTGTACTGCGCACCTGAATGATGTGCTGGGAACTGGAGTATTTAAAAGTCCATTACAGCCATGGATTTTGAGGGAGAAAGGAGAAATTTGAAGAATTGCAGCATCAAAGGACGAAGCCAGGAACCCGGTTTAGTGACTCTTCATTTGAGTTGCTACTGGCCGGTGTGAGGAGCAAGAGGAACATGCTGTACCCGGGTGATAGGAGGAAGCGCCCCACCTCTGCCACCAAGAAGGCCTGACTCGAGGTGGCAGAGGAGCTGAGCAGCAGGAGCACCGTGGCAAGGACGTAGGTGCAGTGCAAGAAGTGCTTTAATGATCTAACCAGGTCAGGAAAAGTGAGTACAGTTGCTGATTCGCCTACATCCTGTGGTGTTCATTACCCCTCCCCTCTCACTCTGTGTTGGCAAGCTTACTCCATCACATCACTCCTCTCACCCACTTAAGTCTTATTATCAACTTCACTTTCTGAGCACCTCCTCACTTCCCCATTTGTGAACCTCTGTCTGTAGGCCCTCTCACATGAGTACTGCCTCCTGCGACCTTGGCCCCTCTGTTGGTCCCCTCTCTGCTCTTCTGTAGGTCATTGTGACGCACCTCTGTCTTGTGGGACCTGCAACGCCCAGAACTGCACACCGTGCCTGCTGCGGATGGTGATGTGCCTCCTCCTCAAATGTACTGTAGAATAAATCTATTTGCACCCCCTCCATCCTGATGTCAGTTTGAGGGGGTCCAAAATGTAGGTAAATATGTCTGAACACAAGAATTCTGAGTGTGAACAAAGAAATCTCAGTCTAAACACACAGAAGTCCCAGCCAAAGATTTGTTTGAGAGAACTGATTGCCCTGCTACAAAAACTCACCTTTTATAAGAGACCATAAGAGATAGGAGCAGGAGTAGGCCATTCGGCCCCTCGAGCCTGCTCTGCCATTTAGTGAGTTCATGGCTGATCTGATTTTTACCTCAACTCTACTTTCCTGCCCTTTCCCCATATCCTTTGACTCCCTTGCTGATCAAAATTTTTTAACTCAGCCTTGAATGTATTCAGTGACTCAGCCTCCACAGCTTTTTGGGGTAAAGAATTCCAAAGATTCACGACCCTCTGGGAGGAGAAATTCCTCCTCATTTCCATCTTAGACGGGCGCCCCCTTTTCTTCACGTGTCAATCACTAGTTTGCGGACGATTCAAAGCTAGGTGGGAAAGTAAGCCGTGAGGAGGACAAAGAGTCTGCAAAGGGATTAAGGTTAAGTGAATGGACAAGAAGATGGCAGGTGGAGTATAATGTGGGGAAATGTGAAGTTATTCACTTTGGTAGGAAGAATAGAAAGGCAGTGCTTTTTTTAAATGGTGAGAAACTAGTAAATGTTGGTGTTCAGAGAGACTTGGGTGTCCTTGTACAAGAAACACAAAAAGTTAGCATGCAGGTACAGCAGGCATTAGGAAAGCAAATGGCATGTTAGCCTTTATTGCAAGAGGGTTGGAGTATAAGAGTAAAGAAGTCTTACTACAATTGTACAGGGCTTTGGTGAGACCTCACCTGGAGTACTGTGTACAGTTTTTTTTCTCCTTTATCTAAGGAAGGATATACTTGCCTTAGAATTGGTGCAACGAAGGCTCACTTGATTAATTCCTGGGATGAGAGGGTCCTCCTATGAGGCGAGGTTGAGTAGAATGGGCCTATAGTCTCCAGTTTAGAAGAATGAGGTGATCTCATTGAAACAACATATAAGATTCTGAGAAGGCTTGACAGGGTAGATGCTGAGAAGCTGTTTCCCCTGGCTGCAGAGTCTAGAACTAGAGGGCATAGTCGCAGGATAAGGGGTAAGGGGTCAGCCGTTTAAGACTGAGATCAGGAGGAATTTCTTCACTCAAGGTTGTGAATCTTTGGAATTCTCTACCCCAGAGGGCTGTGGATGCTTAGTCATTGAGTATATTCAAGGCTGAGATACATAGATTTTTGGACGCTAGGGAAATCGAGGAATGTGGGGATTGGGCAGGAAAATGGATTTGAGGTTGAAGATCCTCCATGATCTGATTGAATGGCGGAGTGGGCTCGAGGGGCCGTATGACCTACTCCTGCTCCTATTTCTTATGTTCTTAAAGGTCCAAATGAGGACCGGCTAGAAGTCACCTCAGTTTCCATGGCATGTTTCAGTGGCCACTGGAGACACATTCAGGAGAAGTTAAAATGATTTCTGTAAGTGAATACACAAAAAGTTAACAGGATTAAATACTTTAAAGACCAAATTAGTCCTTTAAATATCGGCCGCCGGCTTTAAGTGCCGACGGGGCTTCTGGATGTCAGAAGCATGCGTGCATCCAAACGCGTCTAGATCAAAACCGGAAGTAGGCGCATTGGAGCTGGGATGTGGTCCTGCTCCGAAAACGGAGTATTATTATTACCAACCCACATGTTCTTGGGGGTTAAAGTTTACCCCATAATTTAAAAAGTCTGCTTTGTACTGCGTGACATTATACTGTGGCCAATGCACAGTGCTAGTAGTGCAAGATAATCTTTTTAAAGTATGGTGCAAAAGATCATACTGCACTGATGCCAATCAAACAGGGTCTAAAAAAGCGATGGTCGTCGCCCATTTTGCGAATGCACACTGCGAAGGCATCAGCTTGCCATGTTATCAGGGTGTGGAAGTCCTGAGGTCTACTCTCAGGAATAGCTTGCTTAACCCTGAAGGCTAATTATGGACTGCAGATTTATTTGGAAGACGGGTCAGCTGGAGTGCCCAAACAGTTAGCAGTGGGCACTGAAGGGGAGTCCCATTGCAGAGGAGGAAAAACTTCCTTCTGAGTGGCGCTCTCCATATGCTGCTCCAGTTTTTTAAGGTTTGCAACAGTCAAATACTGCAAGGGGACTGAAGTTGCCACTGCCTTTTCTGCCTGCAAAAAATGGTGGTACACTAACGGCAGCCAGCAGTCCTTTACTGGCTTGTTGGTACCCGACATTCCAATCCCCAACCAAAATGGCACTTTTAGTTTGTGATGCATTCCTTTCTGGGAGTGCCACAAAAATATGATGAATATTGTTCCTTGTGCTGCTGTGCCAGGATCACTTTATTGGCCCCACGGTTTGATTGGGGCATCACTATGTTACACATCTTGAGGAAAAATAGAAAAAAATTAATCCTGATCAGAGATACAATATTTTAAAATGGTATTTGATGGAAGATCAAAAACACTGTTCTAGGTTCTCACTGAATTGCTCAGCCATACTGAGCCAATCAAAAGCAAATGGAAGTGTATTGAAAACAAAAAAAGCATAGCCAAAGAAGAATGTAAAGTACTATTCCAAAAACTATTTCACTGAAGTTTTTGTTTGAACACATGGTGCAAAATGCCACCAAGACAGTTTGTTATTTTGCAGTGTAACTAACTTGGGGGTCAGAGTCTAACACTCCTGTAAAATTATCAACCGGCGCTTTTAATTTTGTAGTTCTCATTTCAGGCAAGTGACATGATACCAGCCTCCGAGTGCTGCTTCCCCCACCGCCCCCCCCCGCCCCCAGGCCCCATTCACATCTTGCATATTCTCCATCAGACTTCAATAAGAAGAACTGGCTAGTCTGGCAATAGATCAGAAGGTCCACCAAAAGTAGATCTCCGCTGCTGTTGGAACAATATATGTCAGTACTTTTATATTTCCTGATTCAGCTGAAGGGAGAATGTGTGTCTGCATCAGCTGCACTTTTAAAATGTAAAAGCAGCTTATGAATGTTCTGAAGATTTATGCTACTTTTTAAAACAGCACAGCCCCCAGTCTATGTGGAAATGTGTCACACAAATCCTTTCAAGCCGATTACTTCTCTGGATCACTATTAATGTTACCTTACTGTTTGCTGTTTTATAAAATGTTGTCTCCAGTGGCCTTTTACTAGTACAATTGAACTGTAGGGTTATGAAATTTAAGAATGCTTCTTATACAAACCTAATTGAGTAAATAATGTACATTCTTTTTAAATTGCCATTTTCCAGTAAACAATAACAAGGTACTCAGGGAAGTAAGCCCCTTTTTATTCTTACAGGGAACTGCTGTTTCTTTATCCAGAAATTCTTGCTTGTCCAGGAGAATATAAAGAAATTATAGTGGTAATGTCAGTGAGTATGAATTTTAATGAGTATTACTGTTGATGGATTGAGATGACTACATATGCATACTTAATGTAACAGATATTAATTACATAAAAAGGGTTAACATGAAAATGACCTCCTGTAAAGTTGACTATTTGGCAACTGAAACCTGAAAAATTGATTGTACCAGTAGGAAAATTTATATTCATAAAGTAAATTCTTTGAAAATAGAGCATGAGTTATTCGTTTTACGCTTCTGTGAAGCGCCTATGGATATATTTCTATGTTAAAGGTGCTATATAAATGCAAATTGTTGTTTAGAAGTTTCTCTCCTTCCTTAAAGGTAGTGGGGTTGAATTTAGTCTTGTGGGTGGAAGTAACAGAAGGCAGGTGTGGCAAGTTGAGCACTTACCTGAGTTGACAAATGCTGAACCTGCCTGAGTTTCTGAATTCAGCCTGATTTTAACATATTGTGGGCAAGCAATAGGCAGAAATGTACCTCTGATTGGCAGATTGCCCATTTGTGAAAAAGCTGCAGATCTTAAAGGCTTGCAGCAATTTAAAGGGGCACTGTTGCAGGAGTGGGGAAAGCTGAATAAGAATGATTGTCACCCTGCAGCCATGTCGAACAGCAGTGCACCCCAGTTTTCCAATACAGCTGTAGAAATTTTATTAGAACAAACATGGATAACACTTTACATAGGAACATAGGAACAGGAGTAGGCCATTCAGCCCCTCGTGCCTGCTCCGCCATTTGATAAGATCATGGCTGATCTGTGATCTAACTCCATGGGCCTGATGTTACCAGGGCTGCGGGTTCTTGGCGGGGGGGGGGGCTATCTCCGGCGAAATCAGTCAGCCACCCGCGCGATCGTAGCCCAATTGGATCCACTTACCTTGTCCTCCGGGTTCCCCACTGCTGATCTGCGCGTCGGGCGGGCTGCGCATGCGCAGTAAGATCTGTCAGCTGGAGGAGCTCTATTTAAAGGGGCAGTCCTCCACTGACAGATGCTGCAACAAACAGAAAAAATTACAGCATGGAGCAGCCCAGGGGGAAGGCTGCTCCCAGTTTAATGATGCCTCACTCCAGGTATCATTGGATGGGGTGAGGAGGAGGGGGAGGACAGAGATCTTGCCCCCCTGCGGGCGGGAGGAAGCGGCCTGCCTCTGCCACCAGGAAGGCCTGGCTCGAGGTGGCAGAGGAGGTCACCTGCACCACCAACATATCGCCCACCTGCATACAATGCAGGAGGCGCTCCAATGACCTCAGTAGGTCAGCCGAAGTGAGTACACTTACTCTTTCACCTACACTCCGTCTGCCACATCACCGCCCCCACCCCACATCTCCTTCTGCACTGCCAACACTACTCTGTCACATCACCCCTCATACCCACTCAAACCTCATCCTCATCTTAACTGCACCTACTCACCTCGTCAGTACTCATCCCGCCACTACCACTCAACCCAATCCTCATACAGTCTCATGGCTCTATCTCATACTCACCCTCTCATGCATCTTTTTCACGGTCAGCCTCACTCAACCTGCCACTACCTGTGCTGCAGCCATAGGGCATGCATCAGATATGAGCAGTAGGCAGCGTAAGGCAAACGTGTCATGAGCATGAAGGGGATGCACAAGGGTGTTTGAGAGTTTGTCATGGTTTTTACTTATATTGAATTTCTGACCAACTCACATTACATATTATATTGGCACCACTACTGCCATGTCTTTGCGAATCTTGTCTGGTTTGTGCAATAATGCCCTTTCCTGAGGATCACTATGAAGACCCACATCTGATGCCACCCATTGTGTCACTGCAGAGTGGGTGTGGGTGTATTTGCAGGGCTCTTTTGTGCAGACAGCTGAGAGACGTCGGCGATGTCCCCGGTTGCACCCTGGAAGGATGCGGAGGAGAAGTTGTTGAGGGCAGTGGTGACTTTGACAGCAACAGGTAAGAAGATAGTGCTCGGGCCAGCCAGGAGCAGCTTGGCATGAAGGAGGCTGCAGATGTCCACGACTACATGTCGAGTGACTCTGAGCCTCCGTGTGCACTGCTGCTCAGAGAGGTCCAGGAAGCTGAGCCTCGGTCTGTGGACCCTGTGGCGAGGGTAGTGCCCTCTGCGACGCATCTCTCTCTGCGGTAGCCCTCCCTCCTGCTGTACAGGTGGATGTGTCACAGCACTCTGTTGTGGAGCTCCACGTGTCAGAGGTGGATGGCGAGGCTGGTGATGCTGTTCGCCCTCCGAGGAGGTCATGACTGTAGCTACGGTGGCCCCCATCCGGAAGATGTACATCTGAGGGGATCCGCAAGGTAGGTACATGCCTCTGGACCCCGGGGTAAGTGTGCAAGTTGGTGACTTTGATTGTCAGGAGGAAGGTGGTGGAGGCCAAACTTTGTCCCAAGTGACAGAGTGGCCTCCTGCAATGGGTGAGGGTCTCCCCTCGCCACCTGTCAAATGGACCTTTGCAGCTGCCACAGGCTGACAGCTGCAACAGGTCCATTTGAACTGGGAGTGTTTCCCCCAGTGTGGGAAACAGTCCCAGTTTGCTTTAAAACCCCACCCCTCCTCACATAATTCCTTAATCAGGTCAGTTAATGACCTGAACCAGCAAAGTAAATAGCTTCAAGTGGCATCCCGCTGGCTTTAATTGCCTGCGGGATTCCCACCAGCGGAGGCTGCGCGCGCATGCCAGCGCGTCAGTGGGGAACCCGGAAGTGTGTGGGTTGGAGTCGGGCTCCCAACCCACTCCGGGATTCTCCGATTTTCGGAGCCCCCCTGCCAGGAACGCACCCGATAGCGGGTGCTAAAATGATGCCCCATATACCTGCCTTTGGCCCATATCCCTTAATACCTTTGGTTGCCAAAAAGCTATCTATTTCAGATTTAAATTTAGCAATTGAGCTAGTATCAATTCCGTTTGCGGAAGAGAGTTACAAACTTCTACAATCCTTTGTGTGTAGAAATGTTTTCTAAACTCGCTCCTGAAAGGTCTGGCTCTAATTTTTAGACTTTGCTCCCTACTCCTAAAATCCCCAACCAGCGGAAATAGTTTCTCTCCATCCACCCTATCTGTTCCCCTTAATATCTTATAAACTTCGATCAGATCACCCCTTAACCTTCGAAACCCTAGAGAGTACAACCCCAATTTGTGTAATCTCTCCTCGTAACTTAACCCTTGAAGTCCGGGTATCATTCTAGTAAACCTACGCTGCACTCCCTCCAAGGCCAATATGTCCTTCCAAAGGTGCGGTGCCCAGAACTGCTCACAGTACTCCAGGTGCGGTCTAACCAGGGTTTTGTATAGCTGCAGCATAACTTCTGCCCCCTTGTATTCTAGTCCTCTAGATATAAAGGCCAGCATTCCATTAGCCGCCTTGATTATTTTCTGCACCTGTTCATGACACTTCAATGATCTATGTACCTGAACCCATAAGTCCCTTTGGACATCCACTGTTTTTAACTTTTTACCATTTAGAAAGTACCCTGTTCTATCCTTTTTTGATCCAAAGTGGATGACCTCACATTTGCCGACATTGAATTCCATTTGCCACAGTTTTGCCCATTCACCTAATCTATCAATATCGCTTTGTAATTTTATGTTACCAATCTTTGTGTCATCGGCAAACTTAGATATGAGACTTTCTATGCCTTCATCTAAGTCGTTAATAAATATTGTGAATAATTGAGGCCCCAAGACAGATCCCTGTGGGACTCCACTAGTCACATCCTGCCAGTGTGAGTACCTACCCATTATCCCTACTCTCTGTCGCCTTTCGCTCAGCCAACTTCCTAACCAAGTCCGTACTTTTCCCTCGATTCCATGGGCTTCTATCTTAGCTATTAGTCTCTTATGTGGGACCTTATCAAATGCCTTCTGAAAGTCCATATAAATAACATCCATTGACATTCCCCTGACCACTACTTTAGTCACCTCTTCAAAAAATTCAATCAGGTTTGTCAGGCACGACCTACCTTTCACAAATCCATGCTGGCTCTCTCTGATTAACTGAAAATTCTCGGTGTTCAGTCACCCTATCCTTAATTATAGACTCCAGCATTTTCCCCACAACAGATATTAGGCTAACTGGTCGATAATTCCCCGGTTTCGCTCGCTCTCCTTTCTTAAAAAGCGGAGTGACATGTGCAATTTTCCAATCTAGAGGGACAGTTCCTGAATCTAGAGAACTTTGAAAGATTATAGTTAGGGCATCTGCAATCTGCTCACCTACTTCCTTTAAAACCCTGGGATGGAAACCATCTGGTCCTGGGGATTTGTCACTCTTTAGTGCTATTATTTTCTTCATTACTGTTGCTTTACTTATGTTAATTTTATCGAGTCCCTGTCCCCGATTCAATATAAGTTTTCTTGGGATTTCCGGCATGCTATCCTCTTTTGACTGTAAATACTGATGCAAAGTAATTGTTCAACATGTCCGCCATTTCCCCATTGTCAATGACAATATCCCCACTTTCAGTTTTTAAGGGGCCAACACTGCTCCTGACCACCCTCTTTTTCCTAATATAACTCTAAAAGTTCTTCGTATTGGTTTTGATATCCCTTGCGAGTTTCTTTTCATACTCTCTTTTTGTAGCTCTTACTATCTGTTTTGTGACCCTTTGTTGATCTTTGTATCTTTCCCATTCACCAGGATCTGTGCCATTTTTTGCCTTTTTGTATGCCCTTTCCTTATGTCTTATACTGTCCCTTACCTCTTTAGTTGTCCATGGCTGTTTTTTTTGGCAAGTAGAGTTCTTGTCCCTCAGGGGTATAAACGTTAAATGTTTCTTTAAACATTTCCCACTGATCATCAGTCGTTTTACCCATTAACAGATTTGCCCAGTTTACTGTGGACAGTCTCTGTCTCATCCCATTGAAGTCGGCCTTGCCCAAGTCTAGAATCTTAGCAGCTGATTCACTTTTTTCCCTTTCAAACACTACATTGAACTCGATCATGTTATGATCACTATTGGATAGATGTTCACGCTCAGTTAAGCTGTTAACTAAATCTGGTTCATTGCTCATTACTAAATCTAGTATGGCTTGCCCCCTTGTTGCCTCTAGGACATACTGCTGTAGAAAACTATCCCGGACACACTCAAGAAATTCACTACCTTTCTGACAGTTGCTAGTCTGCTTTTCCCAATCTATGTGAAGGTTAAAGTCCCTCATTAAGACCACTATGCCTTTGTTACACGCTTGTCTAATCTCTGCATTTATACAATCTAGCACTTCAGAGCTGCTGCCAGGGCTCCTATATACAACTCCCACTATAGTCTTGGATCCTTTCCTATTTCTCAACTCAACCCATAAGGTCTCTGTTGGCTGCTTACATCTCATTATATCCTCCTTTATCATTGAAGTGATTTCATCTCTAATCATTAAGGCTACTCCTCCCCCTCTTCCATTTTCCCTATCTCTCCTGTAGACCTTATAACCTGGTATATTAAAGGCGCTGTATATATGCAAGTTGTTGTTGAGCGAGATTCTCTTTCCTGCCGCTAGTCGTCGTATGTCACACCAAGTAGGTCAGGATACCTGCCAGAAGATGTCGGCCCATGTAAATGCAAACAGCATTGTTCCTCGGACTTGGCTGCAGTGCTACAAAAAAAATTAATAATCTCACCAGGTGTGCCAAGGTGGGTTCTCTAATGATGCTTTACATTAATATAATGGATTAAGTATGAATGCTATCACCCTCTCATTACAATCTTGCATTACTTTGAAGGCGTCAAATGATTGCCCAAAATGCACCAGATAAGACTTCACCCTACCTCCCTTTCCTGCTTAAAAACTCCTTTCCTTACATCCTGAATTGCTGTTCCCCCTGGTAGCATTCTCGTGAATCTGCGCTGCACTCCTTCCAAGGCCAATATATCCTTCCTAAAGTTCGGTGCCCAGAACTGTACACAGTACACCACATGCCTAACCAGGGCTTTGTATAGCTTTGTAAAACTTTCTCCCCTTTTATATTCTAGCCCTCTAGATATAAAGGCTAACATTACATTAGCCTTTTTGATTTTTTTTTGTACTTGACCACCATATTCTAAATCTCTTTGGACCACCATTATTCCTAGCTTTTCGCCATTTAAAAATACTCTGATCTATTCTTCTTTGGTCCAAAAAGATGACCTCACACTTGGCTGCATTGAAATCCATCTGCCACAGTTTAGCCCACTCACTTAATCTATCAATGTCTCTGTAATTTTATGCTAATGTCTAAACAGCTTACTATGCCACCAGTCATTGGCAAACTTGGATCTTTGGCTGTCTTACCTAGCATGTACATGGGCCTGGGAAATGAGGGTAGGGAAGACGTAGGTGAAATTGAACATTGAATATTCATTTGACTTCTTTAACCGTTGCTTTTTTATAAGTAAATAGTGCCCTAAAATGCTCTTATTATTTCTGTAGTGTCAGTGCTAATGATATCAATCCCACGGTTTGCTAAAAAGTGCGTTTGTGTTTTGTTTTAGATACCCTTTTATAAGACAGGAAACATTCAAGCATATATTCAAAAACACGGAGGAAAGGTAATTGCTGAAGAGAACTGATCTTGGAGAAATTTAATTGGATTTTTAAACTGTATTGAATGTACACTTGTCAGTTTACTGGCAGGGTTTCACTGGTCTTGGGTGTCACAGTTGAACTTACTTTCAAATCTTAGTGTCCATATTTTAAGTCGTCGTTATCTGTCAATAGTTGCACACTTCTCTGAGGTTTTTTTAACTATGTTCCTCTTGTGTTTGCCTCTGTCATTTTCCATTTTTCACATGCTGAGCACCTTGCCTCAATCCAGCCTATCTCTCTTTCCCCTCTATTCAGCACTTGGTGAAGCTCCTTTCAACACTTGATGAAAGTCAGGAATCTGAATATAAACTGAAGCATTAATCTCAAAGGGACCATGTCACTATTGTGTTAAATCACAACAACTTTAAAGCAAAAATGCCCACACAAGCACCATAATTTTACATTAAAAGGGAATCATTTTCACATTTAAAGGAAATTAAAATTAAGGTGCAGTATGTGAACATGTATCAATATCGATGCATTTTGGAAAATAAGCCATTGTGATGTCAGACCGATCTCTCTCATGACTATAATATTTATCAGCCACTGCTCTTCGTTTTTTTGCCAATACGCCATGTCCTCCAAATGTGTATTCTTTATATGGGGATCCCAAGTAGGTTTTAGATCAACCATTTGTACTTGTGTACATTTATTAGGTGCACAAATAAACATGTTTGTTGCTCCATATTGATTTTTCACAATTTGTGCGTATACAAGCCACTTATCAGTAAAAGACTTGTATACATATACGTCCCCATGTTTCCAGCAAGAAAAATGCTGGCACTAAGTAACATTAAGTTGACTTCAAAGTTAACATAGCTGTTCTTTTTCATATATAGAGATATTTCAGTCATTTTCATACCTGACATCAGATAACATTGTTCTTTATTACTGATGGCCAGCTGAAGTTTAATTTAATAAATATAAGTGAATAGAGTGACTTGAATCTTTTATGACATCAGAATTGGTAGTGAGTTAAGAGTTCTTTCAGGAACCTTAATACAATTTTCTTTTGGACCACATTTTAAAAAAAAAAATCTTTGTGCTAATCAAGTTTTTAAAATTTGTTTATGGGATGTGGGCGTCACTGGCAAGGCCAGCATTTATTGTCCATCCCTAATTGCCCTTGAGAAGGTGATGGTGAGCCGCCTTGAACCGCTGCAGTCCGTGTGGTGAAGGTTCTCCCACAGTGCTGTTAGGTAGGGAGTTCCAGGATTTTGACCCAGCGACGATGAAAAAAGGCGATATATTTCCAAGTCGGGATGGTGAGACTTGGAGGGGAACCTGCAGGTGGTGTTGTTCCCATGTGCCTGCTGCCCTTGTCCTTCTAGGCGGTAGAGGTCACGGGTTTGGGAGGTGCTGTTGAAGAAGCCTTGCCGAGTTGCTGCAGTGCATCCTGTGGATGGTACACACTGCAGCCACGGTTCGCCAATGGTGAAGGGAGTGAATGTTTAGGGTGGTGGATGGGATGCCAATCAAGCGGGCTGCTTTGTCCTGGATGGTGTCGAGCTTCTTGAGTGTTGTTGGAGCTGCACTCATCCAGGCAAGTGGAGAGTATTCCATCACACTCCTGACTTGTGCCTTGTAGATCGTGGAAAGGCTGTGGGTAGTCAGGAGGTGAGTCACTCGCCACAAAATACTCAGCCTCTGATCTGCTCTTGTAGCCACAGTATTTATATGGCTGGTCCAGTTAAGTTTCTGGTCAATGATGACCCCCAGGATGTTGGTGGTGGGGGATTTGGCGATGATATTGCCGTTGAATGTCAAGGGGAGGTGGTTAGACTCTCTCTTGTTGGAGATGCTCGTTGGCCAATTGGATTTCCTAGCACCCATGGAACCATACCCCAGTGAAGAGTCAATGCCTTCAGAAGAAAAAGGCAGGGGAGGAAAAAGTGGTGAACATTTTTTAAAAATAGATTCAATTTGATTAACTTTGCAAATTCCAATTATCTTACAACTCCAGACGTGTTCAGCATTTTGTGGTGCATTGTAGTTTGCATTTGACAACTTTGACAGCAAGTTTTATTGAAACATTTATTACTGTTTCTCAATGATGACAGATGGATGTTCCACAAAGAGTAATCCCTGCTGTGCTGCAAACATGCCTGTCCTTTACCCTGGTGGCAAAGCTTGCTCCCAACTGGAACAAAGCAGGGCACTTACTGATTCATGGTAATTATCAGGACATGAAATGATTCAGTGTATTTGTTCAATCTTTCCCATATGTGTATTGAATTTATTGAACTGGCAGTGATTTAGAGAACTAACATGAATGAAACTGAGCATAATAAATATCTTGGAGAAATGCAATGTTTCTTTTTGATTGACTAATTATTGAGAGAGCTATGATCTGTCAGACTGCTATATGATTTAGAGAGTCAGACTTCATTATTAAATTTTCCAATTAAGATGTACCATTCAGAATATTTTCTTTTCCCAACCTGGATCAAATTATATATGTCTATAGATATTAGTGATCCTGACATTTTCAGATTTCCCTTAAAGGAGAACATTACTCTAATGATTTTATTTTACTGTTAGAGAAGATTAAACCACATGCTGTTTAAATCATTCTTTAAAAAAACTGGTTAAAGTACAGACTGTTGAATAACAAAAAAACTCAATGGAGTTCAGCATGCTTTTTAATTTTTCAATAAGTCCAGAGCTGTCATTCATATTTTAATTCTAGCTGAGTACAATTGTATTCAGAATTTATTTCTCCAACTTGTACTTACATATCACTGACTGAACTTCAGTGTTTTATATCAGTGAAATGAATGAAAGTGAACAACAAAAAGTTGCTTTGTGTTTATTACAACATTAGTTACACTGATCTCAAAGTTTAAGAGGCATTTAAGTAGTCCAGAGTAGTAAATTTGACACAATCAAAATAGTATGGTATGTCTATTTTGGAAAAGTGCTAACTTTTATCTATGAAAAATTAAAGTCAGAACATCATAGTGGTAATGAAAAACAAATATACATTGCATGGTTGATGTTAGTGATTACAGTTAATAAAACATTGTCAATAAAATATACTTTGTAGAATATTTTGCTGTTTAGGTACTAATTGTCCTTTTTAAATAAGGGAAAGACTTTTTGGGGAAAGCAGAAAAACAGAATGCAGTCGGTGAGTTAAATAGTTGATGCTGTCTTGTAAGTTTGTGATGAAGTTAAAATTATCATTTGTAGGCTAAAATCAGATTGGATAGTGTTAAACATTGAAATGAATTCAAGTCTCGTATCCATGCAGAGCTTGCAAAAACAAATTACTTTCAAAACCTTTACACCTAAATAAAATTGTTGGACCCAAAATTCTACAGGGCCATTTGCCCTGATGTTGCGCTGCTGAGCCAGGACTTTCACTCGCCAATCCTCTTATAACTGACCCCACATTAAATCATGCGGTCAACTCATTTACAGCTCATCAACCATCGGCAATGGCTATGTTAAACACAGTGCAGTACTCTCATGTAACACTGGAGCTAGCAGGTTTGGAAACATGCAGCAGCAGGTTGGAGAAGCAACAGGTAAGTATTAAGCAGTTTGAAAGACAGAAAATACTTTCAGGTAGCTGTGATAGATGGCTCCGGTGAAATTTTGTGCCATTTTTAAGAACGTCTTCAAGTGGCGGAACAGTCAGAGGCACCCAAAGAAGGGAGCAGAGCTTTGGAAGGAGGCAGTGGAGCAAATATTTGTAATGAGGCCACTGCCGACAATTCTGGAAGAAGTGCAATATAGGAGTGCCTTTGGGAGGAAATCGCAGAAAAGTGTTTCTCATGCCAAGTGGAGTGAGGTGGCACCTAACACACTTAGGGTAGAACTTTCAACTTTGTCATGGGCGTGGAACGGGTGGTAGCAGATCAACCACACACTATATACAGCGTTCTGGATTTTCCTTTCTATTGAAGTCAATGGTAAAGATAATTAGGCGAGGTGCATAACGGGTGGCCAATCTGCTACCACCCGTTTTACACCCTCGCTGAAGTTCCCACCTTTTAATCTTGTTACAGGAGAAACTTGTGCACAATGCCCATGGAAGGAAGGGGCATCTCCCCTTTGAGAGATCATGCCCGACAAACAGCAGGCCATAGTCACTGGGAGCTCACTGTGCTCAAACAGGAGGAGATGATGAGATTAATAGGACAGTGCAGGCTGCAGATCAGTGGGTGCATATCTAGACAGTTGCCACAGCATGTGAAGCAGCACACACAGCCAGAAGCTTTGACACCCTTCTTTGTCTCCTTAATCTCGAGTATTCTTCTCCCTTATTCTTAGTTTAGTGTCTTCCTTTCCAGCAGATCCAATATAGCAACGGGGAATAGAGGAGGAGGAGGAGGATGATGATGGTGAGGAGAAGCGGAGTAGAAATCTTTCTCTCATCGACTATGATGATGAGGAAAAGGATGATGAGGACCAGGCCACAAAAGATTCTGTGGAGCAAGATCCTGCCCCATGTTCCTCTGCCCCAACCCCCTCGATGTCATTTCCTAGCAGCAGCTCAGATATGGTCACCTGGGGGAGGGAAAATAGATAGTGTAAGTTACGTAGAATCAGATGTTTCACGTTCCATGAGGAAAGCAGTACAGTGGGTGAGTGGTGAAGATGCGTCACCTTCCTAGCAGAAGAGAAGGCTGTCCATGGCCTCGGAATAGTGGGTCCCAGAACTCATGGGTACTCACCTGAAAAGAAGGACACTTGAGCAAAATCGCACTTCGGTGAAAACCCTGAGCTCAATCTCTGAGGATGTGTGACACTGATAGCTTTAACTATAGAGTCTGCAGCCCTCATTTATGGAACATAATAGAAATGTTTCTTCATTTCAGTGGAGCTTGATTGCTGCCCTGGGAGTAGATTAGATGCATTCATTCATAACGACTTTCAAATATTGGGGGCCAAGATGGACCACACAGTATCACAGTAAGGTTTTCAGGATCTGATAGCTGCCATTAGATCAACCATTGCACTAATGAATGGACACACAGATTCAGGGCTCAGTACAGTGCTGATAGCTGGAGATGACCTGGATGAGGTTGTTTCTCGGGACAGCGTGTTAGGCATCCTCATCCTTACCCCCCCCCCCCCCGGCCACCCAGAGCATCACACGAGTAGAAGGTGACACTATGGCGGGGGGAGAGTGTCGGCCGATCGCGGGGGTCCGATCGCGGCAGGTAAGCTTGATGAGCCGCAGGGAAACTCTCCTGCTCCTCCTGACCCACATGCAGTGCAATAAAGGCCCTTAGCTCATGGATCCGGCCATTCTCTCCTCCTTTTACCTGCCGCGTGATTCCCGTGGTCCAGGAAACCCGTGCTTGAGGCGTTAAATTCAAAGATGTCTTAAATTCCATTTAAAAACACCTTAAAAACGGAGCAATTAACATTTTATAGTCACGTTAATTGCTCAGTTAACAACTACCTGCCCGCCTCCGGCTAGTAGGTTACTCGCACGCAACCAAACTTGCCTCCGTTAAACTCAGAAGTGGAGCCGGGTTGCGGTCCTGCTGGAAAAATCTATTTTAACTTTCCACCCACCCCCAACCCATCCGTTGCTGGGGGTTACAAACCCCCCCCCCCCCCAACAATGCTGCCCAGGCAAACTCCAGAGTTGCAGCCAGCAGTGGCTCCCTCCCAGGACCAAGCTGCCATGAGAAGAGGGGCCACCTTGGTCCAATGAGCCTTTTGTACTACATGAGCAGCCAACCACCCAGGAGAAACATTACAATTAAAGAGAGATGTGTTTAGACATTCAGGGAAAACTTGGTGCGAAGAAAGAGTAGGAAGACATACGTTCGCTTTTCTGTTTCATATAATATAGAAGAATGTGCACTTAGATTGTTCTCAGTTATTTATTCATACTATGTGGACTCACGTTCTAGGCTGAGTACTGTATTGAAGGATTTGTAATTTATGTGAAGTCAGGGGAATAAGGACTACTGACACTGGTGATAAAAGGAGGCTGTTAAACAGATGAGAATATTTCATTTGAAGTTGAATTCTGATGCCCCTTACAGCTGTCACTGAGCTGACCTTTTGAGTGACTGTCCTCTGATGCTCCATGACATGTTCTGCCTCCAAATCAGCTCGAAACACCTCCCCCAGGAATATCCATGCCTGGGACTTTTTGTGGACATGATGTGGAGATGCCGGTGATGGACTGGGGTTGACAATTGTAAACAATTTTACAACACCAAGTTATAGTCCAGCAATTTTATTTTAAATTTACAAGCTTTCGGAGACTTCCTCCTTCCTCAGGTGAACGTTGTTGGAAATGAAATCCTCGAAATGATGGATGGTGAAGTTGTGCAGGGCACAGCAAGCTACAACTATGCTGGATACAAGCTCTTCAGCATATTGCAGAGCCCTCCTAATCTATCAAGGCAACCAAAGCACCCTTTTAGAACCCCTATTATTCTTTCAAGGACAACTTTGAGTTCTAATTTTAGTGCTCCTCAGTTGCTGTTCTTGCAATTCTTAGAGGAGTCATTATTCATGGCAGCACGGGATATGCCTCTTTACCCACAAGTCATCCATTCACTTGACTACCTATGAAGAGCTGAGGGAGCGCAGAATTCTTGAGGATGAATGCATCATGGGAATTTCCAGCAAATCTAACATTGAGGTGAAGGATTCTTTGCATCTGGTCACATACAATCTGGATATTTGGTGATTGGTACCCCTTTGTATCGAGAACGTTGAGGGAGCTTGCAATGCTACGTGCATGCTATTTGTTGCATCCTGCACTTCGAGGAACCCAACTAATGATAAAACTGGATGGCCCTATTTCACTGTTGCCTTGCTGTCATAATAAACTCAATGACTTCCCTAGTTGTCCTAAAGGTGTGTCAGTTACTTGACAAATGCATGCCCGGCTGGCACCCTGGGTGATATTACACAGATCTCCCATGGGTGCTTGAAATGAACCTTTGACATAAAAATTGAGTGTGGTCTTCACTTTCATTGCCACAGGCAGAGCTGTCCAGGCTGATAATCATGGCCACAGGTCTTCATGTGATAGCTGGCACAGCTATATTGCCTCTTTGGTAAAGTATCCTCACAACAGATCTTCATAAGATCTATGTGGCCTGTATATTTTTTGCTGGGGAGTGGGAGGACGGGTAATATCTTGTAGGGTGCATTCTAGTAATATACTGTCTCACACTCATTTCCCCCATCCTGTCCTCTGCCCCCATTAAAATTG
Organism: Heptranchias perlo; assembly: GCF_035084215.1. NCBI lineage: Eukaryota > Metazoa > Chordata > Chondrichthyes > Hexanchiformes > Hexanchidae > Heptranchias > Heptranchias perlo. The sequence continues at coordinate 111,204,281 of NC_090327.1, forward strand.
TAAACAAGGGAATGCCCATTCAGAATTTCATACCTACCTGATACCCAGAACCTCATAATGAGGGTGGGGGCAAAAATATCCCAGTGGTCTCATATGTTTTCAGGATGTCAGTGGCAAGCCCAGTGCCCAGCTGTAACCAGGTACAAGGCAAAATGAAAAGACTTTACAAAAGCTCTTATGTAATTCCAGCAATCACTTCTTAAAGTTTCTTCAAGCTGCAGGCTACAAATTACAGCTGATTTCTCATGATGCGTCATGTCTCTGGAGTATGGTTGTGATGTTTAACTCTTAACCTAGCGTGTGCTTTTAAGCCCACTGCTCAGGTACTCCCTGTGTGGAGTGATCTAAATGGGTCCTGAGGTCAGTTAGAGCTTGATTGCTGTGTGGTGAGAAGTATGCAGTTATTCAGATATCAGATGCTTATAAATTTCCTGCTCAAGGTCTTTTTTTGTACTTTTGACACTTTGAAGTGTGACATCTGGAGTGTGACAAACACTCTCCAAACTTTTACATAAATTGTCTTTGAAATTTAATTGCCAGAGATGTTAGAGATGCATTTAGTGAATTATTGATTTGTAACAATTCTAACTCAATACATTTGTAATGTAAAAAATGTTGAACTTTTTCAACAGTCATAGGGTAAAAACTTATAATACTGAGGAGTTATTGATTTAATCAGTGGTACAATATACTTAATTACAGTTATGGAGTTGAATGTTTCAGAGACCCAACTGTGTGTTAGCATTGAAGCTTCCACCATTCGACTGTCTATAGCAAAGGTATTACCTGCTTTTTCTTACTTTTAAGTTTTAATTTTATTAAACAATTTAATGGATTTTTATCCCTATTTTGGGGTATTTGTGCACTATGCATTAACCACCTTCCAGTGCAACTGTAACCATTGTGCTAATTTTTTCTTAACCGCCACACACTTTTCCCAACATCTGACTGTGAACATATAAAAATATGAAAATGACACCTAATGCATCACAATACAGATATTATCCACCTGCCCAGAGCCTGGTAGAGATGAAAAACCAGACAAAAACCCAGGCTAATTAGGGGAAAAAATCTGGAAAATTCTTCTCTGATTCCTTTAATCAAAATTAGTCCAGGATATCACATAGACTCTAATCAGTCCCTCTTGAAGGAATACAGCAAATCATTGTTCACCGCACGCCAGCAAACTTTCCACAGGTCCACTAATCTCTGGGAAAAGAAGAACCGCCTAACATCCAACCTAGTTCTGCCCTTACTTGTAATTGTGACCCCTGGTCCTCCCTAACAATCTAATCCCTTCATTATTTTATAAATCTCCCGAGTATACAATGTTCTAAAGTATACAAACCCAGCTCTTTGAGCCTATCTGGGTAACTGAGGTGTTTTAAACTAGGAATCAATATTTTGATCCTCTGCTGCTCCCTTTCCAGAGTCTCAATATCACCCATCATGTGTCTAGTTTTGGTCTCCTCACAATATTCTCATTGAGGACTAACCAAGTTCTTCTGCATTGACAAAATGGTATGCTTTGTATTATAGTTAATTGTCCTGTGAATACAATCTAAATCCCTGTTTGCTTTAGCATTAGCTTCATGGCATTGGTCATGAAGCTTTAGAAAGTGATGCATTAAAACATCCAGATCTCTCTCTCTCTCACTACTGGCTTTGGTTCCGTTCCATGTAGGGTGTAAGTATATTTGGCATTTGACCTGCCCATGTGCATAACATTACACTTTTCTAAGTTAAACATCATTGGCCAAACACTAATCCATTCTTCCAGCACATCAAGTTCTGCTTGCAGTAGTCAAGCATCTTCTACAGTCTTAACACTTGCACACAATAAGGTACTTCACAAAACTTTGGTCCTCTCTCTTGATGTTACTGAAAAAGCTTTTCCCATTACTACCACAGTTGTCCACTTTCCTGTTTTCCATTAACCTTTTAATTGATCTAATAGCAGCCTTAGTTTTCTTTAACTTGTCTTTGTTTTGCCAGGTATTATGTACTTTTAATTTATAGAAGCATTTTTGTTTACGTCTTGTTGACTTTTGTACATGACCAGTCAGTTACCTCAGCTTCTTCTGACCACTCATCCCTCATTCAACTTTGAGCACGTACAAGGCTTCTATGCAATTTAATATGCTCTTAAAAACCTGCCATTTATATTCAGTATCGGTTGTGTCCCCACCCAGAAGCTCAAAGTGAAATTGTGGCAGTGAACCTGTATCCTATCTCTCAGTAGTACGTTTTGTTGGTACACCAATATACATACATACATATATATTTGAGCCAAATCATCCTGGAAAAATAACTGCATGTTAATGACGCATGCCATTATTAATGCACAAATCGGCCAGCAAGTTCAGGGGATGAAGAGATATGCCGTGAGTTGCGAATCTCCAGAACTTGCTGATCGATTTATGCTGCTCTGCTGTTTGCCTCACGCAACCAGCATCTCACTCTTAGCCTCCCCATCAATTTTAAGAACTTACTGGATTAGCGCATTAATTGCCCATTAAAAATTAGCTCATAATTAATAGCGTAAGTACCTTTTTAATGATGTGATCATTGTTAATGCAATGCCAATCAATTCCTCCGGTCCATAAAGGGAACAATTTAAATTGTTGAGTCTCATCCCTGCATTAGTAAATTGTTAGAGATTTAAAAAATTTCAAATTTCACATTTTTTTTCTTACTTTTCCTTTCACACTTTTTCTTTTAATCCAATCTTTCTTTCCTTCTATTTCTCTTTTTGCACCTGATTTGATTCTAATTCACCCACTCTAATTTACCCTCCTCCCGTTGTTCCTCTGTTTCTTTCTTAATCCTTAAATCTCATTGGTTAAGGAGATACACTATTGGTCCCGTCGTTCACTCATGTCCCAGATGCCCCGTTATCAGCTCGCACTTCCAGCAAATATTTTTCGAGCTGAAGGGTTCAGGAAAAAGTCTAACTAACGGCGCACGCCACGAGATTCCCCACTCTCGCAAGATTTGGCCTATTCCACCAGTAAAGTCCGTGCAGTGTTGCCCATGCTCAGTTGATGAATATAAGTTTTTTTTTTAAATTTGCAAGATGACAAGAAAGTTGGGAGAGAGACTTCAGAAACTTAGTCCATAGAGCCACCTAATGGCAAGAGTCTGCAACTATATCCTCTCAGTTGACATTAGAAAAACTGAATGGAAAATGTTGACATGGCAATTTACAGTAGTAAATGTTCACAAAGGTGTGACAACAGGAAGTAAGGTTTGTGTACAGAAAGAGTGTACCCTATTCTATTTTTAAATATAAATTTTTTGTGTAGAACTCATATCTTGAATATAGTGTCTGGTTCTGGTCGTTGAGACACATGGGAGACATTGAAGTGCAGGCGGCAGTGCAGAAAAGAACTACAAGACTGATCTCTATTGTCAAAGACCTAAGTTATGAGGAAAGCCTGGAAAGGAGGTGTCCTGAGAGATGATCTTATGCAAGATAGTTAAGGGAATGGAATACATAAATCTGGAATATTACTTTTAAATTAAATTGCGAGAGTAGGACAAAACGACACACATTCAAACTAAAAGGTTAATTTAAGATTGATTTCAAGAAATTCTTCTTCATAGAGACAGTGATCAGCATATAGAATACGCTTCCAGATAGAGTAGTGGAGGTGAAAATCCTGGCGCCTTGAAGAAACAATTGGGATAGTGCAATAGGGAGACATTACATCTTTCTGGATGAATTTAGATGGGCTGAATGGCCACCTTCATCTTAGGATATGGTGTTTTAATTTTTTTATACTTTCTAGTTTCAGTAAGTGACATTATTCATTTAAGTACAATGTACATTTTGCAGATCCATTTATTTATAGGAATAATAGCTGTAATATATATTGTCTACAAAACCCTTCTTCCTGTTGTCACGTTTTTGTCACACTTTAATACCAACTTTTCCCATTATAAATTCCTGTGTCCATATTTATAATGGAAAGAGCCTGTGTAAACTTGTCACACTGTAATTATACTTTCCTACCAGTGGTAGCATGGTAATACCTCAATTTTATATCTCCCAGCTCCCCAGCCTGTACTGCAGCAAAACTCCTATATCTTCTATCACAGTATCATATCATAGTAGGTACAGCACAGGAGCAGGCCATTCAGCCCATCATTCCTGTGCCAGCTCTTTGAAAAAGCTATCCAATTAGTCCCATTCCTCTGCTCTTTGTAAATTTTCCCTTCAAGTATTTATTTAATTCCCTTTTGAAAGTTACTATTGAATCTGCTTCCACCACCCATTCAGGCAGTGAATTCCAGATCGTCACAACTCGCTGTGTAAAAAAACGTATTTATTCAAGAAATATCTGTGCACCTTGCTCAGGTTATCCCCTACCCTCTAATCCACTTCACCTGAAGACTACACTTGGTCTTGACTCCCTGTGTGCGACCATGGGAGATCAACTATGCATTATGTTTAATTGATTATTAAAAATAAAATCTTTCTTAATTCATAGGTTGAAGACTTTGACATATCAACAGGGGTGTTGAAGAATTTCTACAACAATAGATTTGCAGTAATTCCAAAACATTTTATTGCAAGTAAATGGTGCTATGTGTTGCCCAGGTAATTTTTGTAGGATTCCATATTACTGCACAGTAATATTATTTTCAGTTTGTTTATCCCAGCCTCCGATGAATGTTTGATGTTCATGCACAAGTATTCCTATTCATAATGGTTTATTATGGTATTAATGGTTCTGACCAAAGACCTTTGCATCTTCAAGTTTCTTTGTAATTTATCAATACTTGTTGAAGTTTTCACTCAGGTTTGTTGAAATTATTTGCAAATTCTTCATCTCATCACATTCTATGAAGGTTTTGATAAGGGCTACCATCTGCATTTGCTTGAAATATTGTGGAAAATGTTCACAGGCCTTTGTTGTTGATGCCCACGGACAGTCCTTGTCCACAAAACACAATACTAGCAGTTACAATATTTGTCCGGCTTTTCAGCACACACCAGGTGAGACTGACTCTGTAGACTAAAGGACATAATCCAAGAGAAAATTCCTAATGGGTCCCACCTGGTAGAACTAGTATTAACCAGTTCTTTTCCATCTGTTACAAGTTCATCCCAAACGATTGGTGCCACCATACTGCCCAGCACAGCCGTCCAATTGATATCACCAGTAAATATGGCACTAGCTGTACATACACTGATAAATTCTATTGAACAGTCGACATCTAGCATTGACTGTCTCAATCATTGCACCCATGAGAAGACTTACCATGATCACTGAGAACTTTTTTGAAACTGAGTGACACTGCAACTCTTCATTGTCTTCAAAGCATCCAGCTTCAAGGAAGACCACAAGCAACAATAATTAGGATGGACTAACACCAATTACCCCTACTGGCACAGTCCCGTCCTGGAATTCAGCTGAACTTGCTGAAGGTCGATAGCGCTTGGAAATTGACGTTATTCTGGAGAAATGAAAGATTTGCTAGGAAGTTACAAATGTACTAACAAAGCCTCCAGTCCATACCTGAATTGGCATTGAAGGGTGGAACCTCCTACCACAGGTCTAGCTCCCATTTCCATGCCTATACAGGGACCACAACAGCATTTAGAGGTTTTAGTCGCGGACCTAGAGCAACGGACCACCATGGGGAAGATCAGCCTAGACAAGGGTCTGGACTCTGGTTTTCACCACAGGCACCCGTGCAACCAAATCCAGCTCTGTCCCTGCAGCAGAGACCCTTTCCATAAAGGATGCAGATGGATAGCCACTTGTTCAAAGGAATCATCACAGATATTTAGGTTCAGAAGACCATCAGGATGGTGTACCCTCTGCACTTTTCTGGTGTGATTTTGTCTTATCATCTGAGGGACCCTTGACTGATGGATAAACTGGCAACTGAGACTGCATTTTGTCTGTCCCAATCAAGCAGCTGCATCCAGATCAGGATAGGGGTAGGTTTTATTCAAAAATTTTCATTGTCCCCAAAACATTGGGAGGCTACTGTCCTATCGTTGATCTCACAGCACTGAACATGTTCCTATCTAAGGAACAGTTCAAGGTACTAAAATTAGCTGGTTATTTAAGCAGTTGGTAAATTTTGCCAGCCACTGGCTTGCCAGCAGCTGGAGCCTCACAAAATTTATCCTGGAAGTTCAGCTGACTGTAATAAATGCAAAGGATGCCTACATTTATGTTGCCATTCATGGGTATCTCAGGTTTAGTTTTCAGGGTTGCAGGCACTAATGCAATACTTGTATGTTTCCTTGCCCCAGTAGTGTTTTTGAAATGTCTGTCGTTGGGAAGCATCTTGATGCATTGCTTCCACATTTATCTAATTGTTGAAAGACTGCTCGGACAACAGTCCAAAAAATGCCACATTTGAGGAACCCAGTTTCAGCATGAGTTATGCAAGACTAATTAACAACCAGGGCAGAACATGATACTCATTAGGTGCCTTGTTTAGCTTAAAGTTATTTTGTGCTCAGACCAGTTTGCAGTCCTTCAGAGATTGGTGTCTTCACAAGGAATTCAAGATCACAGCAGAACACTGCTTTTGTGTTCTTGGTCTGAATATGGCAGTCATCTTTGTTTTTCCAAATACTCAACTGTTTTATGACATCTCTACAAATGAACCTGCTGTCAGTGGCGTCCCTGCAGGTTGCTCATTCAAGCTTCTGCTGTGGAGCTCAGGAAATGTTCTCGAGTGTTTTGTTAAGGCCACCAATTCCTCAAATGACCTTGGTGATGGATGCTTTCCTGTTTGCATGAAAGGTCTCAGGACAAGTGGACCACAGACCACTCTAGCTGGTACATTAACAGGGTTGACTTGTGAACGCTACATTTAGCCCTCAGGTACTTTCAGACTCTGGTTCATGGCAAGTCAACCATGCTCTCAACTGCTTGTTAATCCACTCACAATTGGAAGATCTACATGCAGGTTGCCAAGAATATTTCAGACTTTTCAGTTACCCATCCATTGATAGACCTCTTTGTGTCACCAGGTAGTCATCAATTCCTATATTTCTGCTCAAGGACAAAGGATAAGTCAGCCTGGAGACTTAAATTCCTGCAACATCTTGTTGACTTACAACTGGAACCCAGTTCCATCCATGTTTATATAACTGAGATTCTTCAACCCCTTTGCTTCAAAGTCATGTAGAGAACATCCTCTGAGGGTGATCTTAAAAATTAAATCCAGATAAACCACCTTTGCTGTCAAACTGGTACTGTCAATTACTTTACACAAATTATTGTAACCTTTCTTCAGCCTTTGTAATCTGATATACCCGCCATGGAAGAACACATTTTTGATGTCTCTGGTTTCAGCACATCGGCTTAATGAGATCCAGGCACTGGTCATTGATCCGCTTTCCCCAATTGGCATACTAATGGTATGGTACGTTAGATACACCCAGGTTTCTTACCAGATAGTATTCCATTTTCTTTTAGATCAGGAACCCCTTTTATTCTTTCCCTCAGATTGGTGCTAGAAATGTGGTTCCATGTTATAGATTCCTGTAGGTCTCTGGTAAACTGCGTGAACTGTACCAAAACTCTCAATCGTATCAACTATTTATTTTGCAATGTCTGAAGGTATTTGTCTGTCACTTGAACGGTGGCTTTCATGCAAATATTTTGCTTTCCTGCTATCTAGCTGGAGGAAACCTTTCTGGTCAGTTATATGTCATCCACAGCTTCCTGGATATTCCTGAAATAGTGTCCATTAGTAGCATATGGAGTAATCCACGTCATTTTTCCAAAGACTACTGTTTGGATTTAGCAGCAGTGAAAGAAATCCTGTTTGGTAGTTCTGTTCTGGCAACTGATGCCTTTTCTTCACCCCCACAAGGACTTCCTTGCTCCTTGTCCTGAAGTATAACTTGTCCAGTCATAGGAACATAGGAACAGGAGTAGGCCATTCAGCCCCTCGTGCCTGCTCCGCCATTTGATAAGATCATGGCTGATCTGTGATCTAACTCCATATACCTGCCTTTGGCCCATATCCCTTAATACCTTTGGTTGCCAAAAAGCTATCTATCTCACATTTAAATTTAGCAATTGAGCTAGTATCAATTGCCATTTGCAGAAGAGTTCCAAACTTCTACAACCCTTTGTGTGTAGAAATTAGTGGTGTGTGGAAGATGCGATATGTAGAAGAAGGAAATATTACCTACATCTTCTTTCTGCACACATTGTACCTGACTAGCCCCCCTGGCCTTGCTGGGAATACAGATAATTAATATATTTTATTTTCCCTGGGGGCAAAAACAAATTCAGTAGTCTTGTGAAAGATGGCTCCTGGGCTGGCAGATCCATACTGAGCTCTAAAAGGAAAATACTGCAGATGTTGGAAATCCGAAATAAAAACAGAAAATGCTGGAAACACTCAGCAGGTCACCAACCTGAAACGTTAACCCTACCTTCCTCTTTCCACAGTTGCTGCCTGACCTGCTGAGTGTTTCTAGCATTTTTTGTTTTTATTCCCCACTGAGCTCCTCTCCTTTGCAACTCCATCTATTGCCATTCTTTGGCTTCTTTTCCTCCGGTCTCCTCTCCCTGGCTGCTTAAGATTTCCTGCCCCTAATAGTGAGTGCGTTATAGCTCAATCTACAAGTTTAGTGGTACCAGTGAAGAGCACATTGCCCATCCCCCAACACAGCTTGCTCTATGTTTTTACTGTGCTGTTTTCAATGGTCGGAACTCTACTTCTATTTGATTTCCCAGACAACTTTACCATCAGGACAACACTGCTTTGCTGGACTACACTGTCTGCCTCACCTGCTGTGACTCTACTCTGCCACTCAATTGTAACCTGTTCCAGCCAGCAGTACTCACTCACCACCCCCCCCCCCTGCTGTGTTACTCGCTGAGCTTCAGGATAGTACTTCAGTACATTGGTGGCTTCTCAGCTTTACTCTGTTGCTGTTTTGGGTCCTGGTTAGAAATCTGCCTTCTCCTGGGTCGAAGTCCATTTCTCCACTAGCTTCTGGGTTTTACTGTGCCTCCACCATTTTACTGAGACTGTATTCTGTGCTGGACTGCCTCTATTGCTGAACCTGATCTTCTTCTGCAGGCTCAGTCTTCTGCTCTGCCATAGGAAATTTTCACTCTATGCTGGGCTAGCTCTGAACTGTTGATGCTGGTTCCCATCCTGCTCTGGATTCTGCTCCCTTGCTGCTGAATGATTTCTGCTTTCTTGTTTCTTCTCATGGTTGCTGACTCCACTCATCTTACAGAACTTCTCCGTCACCCACTGCTGTACTGGTTTGGACCGACTCCTCAAGCTCCTGCTGCTGATCCTGATTTTTGTGTGCTCCTTACATCCCTAAAGCTGTTTCTAGGACCAGCTCACTCCACTGCACTGATTCCATGGATGTACCGAACCCAAACCCTCCCCATGATCCCTGGACTTCACTGCTCTTGGGTCCACTGGTTCTTGCTCCTTTACTGGTGTACTGGATCTGCTGGTGCACACTGCTAAAACCTGAGGCCACTAAGCATCTCCACTGGACCCCTCGATCAACTTCTGCTGGCTCATAGTTGACTCTCCACTGTTCATTGGCCCTCTCTTTCTGCTGGACAACACCCAGCAGCACGCTTACTGATACTCTGTCCCTCGAACAGCTCCTGGATTCACTCCTTCTTCACAACTGTCTCTGAATCTGCACCTTGTTCCACCCCTCTCATCACTCATCCTCATTCTCTACCACCCCCACAAGCACCATTCCCAGTTTGTTCCTGTGATATCACCCTCCCTTCCTCTCTGAGCCTCTGCACTGAGAGACTCCTCATCCTTTCAATCTTCAACTCACCTTCCCCTCCTCTGATTTCACTGGCTAGCTATCACTAGCTGGACCAAATCAAGTGCTTTTGGGTCTCACTCTCCTCTGCCAAACCATCCATTGCTAAAGGTGGATTAAGGAATATTTTTATCAATGCAACTTTGAAGTGACAAAAATACACAATTTGACAGAAAAGGCAAATACTAAATTCCCATGACAAATATGATTGTGTCTTAGTAAGACCTATGCAACACATTTCCTAGCTATATAACAGGGAAATTGAAAGGGAGGATGCAAATTTAACCAATATTTTAAAATAAATTGTGGAGTAATTATTATTTGTGCAATATGTTTATAGTAATATTTACACTTAGATTTTTTTTATTGCCACCATGGGAAAAAGGAAGAAATTGGAATGGAATTATTATTTGAACATATAATTGAGAGTATTACAGGAAAGGTGAGTACAATGATGAGTGATTTCCATTACCCAGAAAGTAATGCAAGTAACAGTGAGGATCATATAAAATATGGCGCTGTTGCCAGACTTGGTACCAAGAAAGAGACCATTCTTGATCTCATAGAACTTGAGATTGTGGAAAATGTGTGGGTTTAGGAGCACTTACCACAATGGCAGTAGCATTAATTTAATCTTACGGTACAGGATAATAATTACAGGATAATAAAGTGTTTCAGTCATGACTTTAAATGACTACTCCCAACAAATGGCCTTATCCTTGAACAAAAGTTAACCCCCCCTGTATACATTAGAGAGAAAAACAAATATTTAGAAATAAAAAGTAATTTCCGCGAGGTGACTAGCCTTCTGATTGCTAGTCACAGAAACATGGGGCACGATTTGAAAAGGGAAAAGCAGGTGGGATGGGGGGCATTCAGAATCGCTACAATTTTGGACCAGCCTCCAACCCGTCCACTTCTGCTTTCCAACAGGGCGGGGGAGCAACCCGCTCCTAGGAGGTGGGTTGTTGATTAAAAGCTTACAAGGAGGCTGTGGGCCTCCATTTTTTCCAGAGTTTCTAATTTCAACCTCTGGGGGCAGGGATTCCCTGGCCTTCTCTAACGCCATTTGAAAGAAGGCCCAAAACTAACAGGTAATTGCCTTTCTGGCACAGCTTGTGGGCCCGGAGGCGCAGGAGTGCTTCCCCCAGGCCCAACAAGCCTACCTGCAGTGACCCCCACCTCCACCCCCCCCACCCAAACAGTCACGGATACCCTCTCCCCTCCCCCCAAACGATCGCGGACCCCGGACCCCCGCAATGACTCCCCCGATCCCGACACCACCCCCCCGACCATGATTGATCCTCCACCCCCCCCCCCACCCCAAATGACTGACTCCTCCGCCCCCCCCCCCCCCCCCCGCATCCATGCAAACAAAGATTTACCTGAACACGTACTCTCCCTGGCTGCTCTCCCGTCTGACTGAGGCCAGCCTGTCAATTAGGCCAGTCAGTCGGATGGCAAACCGACAAAAAAAAATTAAAAGACGTCCTTGCGTCAAAATCGTAAGGACATCCTGGAAACCTATACTTCCGGGTTTCCCGTCCTCACTTTGACCCCCTCTGCCCCCCCTGGCATGGAGTCGAAATCATGCCCATGACATGTCTACTCTTATTACTTTGTGTGTCATATCAATAGGTGATGAGATGATTATGGATGTTCAGCTTTTTACTTCTAATTGCTCTTTTTTTTAATAAAGTATGAAGAAGGGGCAAATTGTCAGCATCAGCCATGAGATTCCACCACACTGTCCATTTCAATCCTACAGAGATTTTCAGAAACACTGGAAAAATATGGTGAGACAACAGCAGCAACTTGCATTTATACAGCGCCTTTAACGCAGTAAAATGTCGTAGGGCACTGCGACATTTTCAAACAAAATTTGACAAAGAGCCACATAAGGAGATATCAGGACAGGTGACCAAAAGCTTGGTCAAGGGGTAGATTTTAAGAAGCGTCTTAAAGGAGGAGAAAGAGGTTTAGGGAGGGAATTCCAGAGCTTAGGGCCTAGGCAGCTAAAGGCACAGCCGTCAATGGTGGAGTGATTAAAATCGGGGATGTGCAAGAGGCAAGAATTGGAGGAGCACAGAGTTCTTGGAGGGTTGTTGGGCTGGAGGAGGTTACTGATATTGGGAGGGGCGAGGCCATGGAGTGATTTGAAAACAAGGGTGAAAATCGTGGTGTTCCCAGACCGGGAGCCAAAGTAGATCAGCGAGCACAGGGGAGATGGGAGAATAGGATTTGGTTAGGAGATGGCAGCAGAGTTTTGGATGAGATGAAATTTATGGAGGGTGGAAAATGGGAGGCCGCCCAGGATAGTATTGGAATAGTCAAGTCCAGACGTAACAAAGGAATGAATAAAGGTTTCAGCAGCAGATCAGCTGAGGCAGGGGAAGAGACAGGGATTGTAACGGAGGTAAAAATTGGCTGTCTTGGTGATGGACCGGATATGTGGTCGGAAGCTCATCTCAGGGTCAAATAGGACACTAGGATTGCAAATGGTCTGGTTCAGCCTCAGACTGGCCAGGGAGAGGGCTGTAGTCGGTGGCTGGGGAACGCAGTTTGGGGCGGGGACCGAATACTTCCCAGTATTTAGTTGGAGGAAATTTTTGCGCATCCAGTACTCGGACAAGCAGTGTGATAAATCAGAGACAGTGGAGGGGCTGAGGGAGGTGGTGGTGAGGTGGAGCTGGGTGTCGTCAGCGTACATGTGTAACCTGACTGTGTTTTCGGATGATGTCGCCAACGAGCAGCATGTAGATGAGATCCTTGGGGGACTCCAGAGGTAACTGAGCAGGAAGAGAAGCCATTGCAGGTGATTCTCAGGCTACGACTGGATAGATAGGAATGGAACTAGGCGAGGGCAGCCCCACCCAACTGGGCGATGGAGCAGAGGCATTGGAGGAGGCTGGTATGGTCAACTGCGACAAAAACTGCAGACAGGTCGAGAAGGATGACGAGGGATAGTTTACCACTGTCACATAGGATGTCATTTGTAACTTTAATAAGGGCTGTTTCAGTACCATGGCAGGAGTGTAAACCTGACTCGAGGAATTCAAACATGGAGTCGTGGGAAAGATGGGCACGGACTTGGGAGGTGACAAAACGTTCAAGGACTTTGGAGAGGAAAGGGAGGTTGGAGATAGGGTGGTAGTTTGCAAGGATAGAGGGGTCAAGGCTGAGTTTTTTGAGGAGGGTAGTGATGACAGCAGATTTGAAGGGGAGTGGGACAGTGCATGAGAGCGAACCGTTAACAATATCAGCTCACATGGGAGCCAGGAAGGGAAGTTGGATGGTCAGCAGTTTGGTGGGAATAGGGTCAAGGGAGCAGGAGATTCGTCTCATGGTCAAGACGAATTTGGAGAGGGTATAAGGGGAGATAGGAGAGAAACTAAAGATGGAAGTTCAGGGCTAGGGCAGGGGGGGATCTGAAGGGGAAATTTGGCATGGTGGGCTGGGGGAAGGGAGTGAAGCAGCAGAGGCAGCTGCACAGATGGTCTCAATCTTACTGACAAAGTAGTCCATGAGCTCCTCGCACTTGTTGGAGGTGAGGGTGGAGGAGGCACTGGAGAGGGGTTTGTAGTGAAGAGAAGCAGGGCGTTAGGTTTGCATTCCATGATGGTCCTGGAATAGGAGAGCAGGACCTGATAGTGCTTTATGTTGTCCAGCCAGATCTGGCGATGAATGACTAAACCAGTTGTCCACCATAAACATTCAAGTCTGTGTCCCTTGGACTTAAGGGAGCGGTGATGAGGGCCGTACCAGGGGGAACGACCAGGGTGAGTGTGTAATGGTTTTAATAAGGATAAGGGCATCAAAGGTGGAGGTGAGAGTGTCATTGAGCAGATTGGTAGTTGCAGAAATATCGTGGCGCATGGCGGGCCAAAGGCTAGACAGTTGGTAATTTGAAAGTGCAGTTGTAAGTGATTTGGGGAAGTGTTTTTTCCAGGGGTAAACACAGAAGGAAGTGTTTTTTTTTATTCGTTCATGGGATGTGGGTGTCGCTGGCAAGGCCAGCATTTATTGCCCATCCCTAATTGCCCTTGGGAAGGTGATGAGCCGCCTTCTTGACCCGCTGCAGTCCGTGTGTTGAAGGTTGTCCCACAGTGCTTTTAGAGAGTTCCAGGATTTTGACCCAGCGACGAAGGAACGGTAATATATTTCCATATAGAGTATATTCCATCACACTCCTGACTTGTGCCTTGTAGATGGTGGGAAAGGCTTTGGAGAATCAGGAGATGAGTCACTCGCTGCAGAATACCCAGCCTCTGACCTGCTCTTGTAGCCACAGTATTTATATGGCTGGTCCAGTTATGTTTCTGGTCAATCATGACCCCCAGGATGTTGATGGTCGGGGATTCGGTGATGGTAATGCCATTGAATGTCAAGGGGAGGTGGTTAGACTTTCTCTTGTTGGAGATGGTCATTGCCTGCCACTTGTCTGGCGCGAATGTTACTGTTTCATTGTCTGAGGCGTTGCAAATGGAACTGAACACTGTGCAATCATCGAGCATCCCCACTTCTGACCTTGTGATGGAGGGAAGGTCACTGTTGAAGCAGCTGAAGATGGTTGGGCCTAGGACACTGCCCTGAGGAACTCCTGCAGCAATGTCCTGGGGCTGAGATGATTTGCCTCCAACAGCCACTACCATCTTTCTTTTGTGCTAGGTATGACTCCAGCCACTGGAGAGTTTTCCCCCAATTCCCATTGACTTCAATTTTACTAGGGCTCCATGCTGCCACACTTGGTCAAATGCTACCTTGATGTCAAGGGCAGTTACTCTCACCTCACCTCTGGAATTCAGCTCTTTTGTCCATGTTTGGACCAAGGCTGTAATGAGGTCTGGAGCGAGTGGTCCTAGCGGAACCCAAACTGAGCATCGGTGAGCATGTTATTGGTGAGTAAGTGCCGCTTGATAGCGCTGTGGATGACACCTTCCATCACTTTGCTGATGATTGAGAGTAGACTGATGGGGCAGTAATTGGCCGGATTGGATTTGTCCTGCTTTTTGTGGACAGGACATACCTGGGCAATTTTCCACATTGTCGGGTAGATGCCAGTGTTGTAGCTGTACTGGAACAGCTTGGCTAGAGGCGCGGCTAGTTATGGAGCACAAGTCTTCAGCATTACAGCCGGGATGTTGTCGGGGCCCATAGCCTTTGCTGTATCCAGCGCACTCAGCCATTTCTTGATATTACGTGGAGTGAATCGAATTGGCTGAAGACTGGCTTCTGAGATGATGGGGATATCGGGAGGAGGCCGAGATGGATCATCCACTTGGGCACTTCTGGCTGAAGATGGTTGCAAGCGCTTCAGCCTTGACTTTTGCACTCTTGCTGGACTCTGCCATAATTGAGAATGGGGATGTTCACGGAGCCTCCTCTTCCCATTAGTTGTTTAATTGTCCACCACCATTCATGACTGGATGTGGCAGGTCTGCAGAGCTTTGATCTGATCTGTTGGATGTGGAATCACTTAGCTCTGTCTATAGCACGTTGCTTCCGCTGTTTCGCATGCATGTAGTCCTGTGGGAGGGGGAATGTGGGTGGAGAGGGATACATTGAAGTGATCAGAGATGGCCTTATCCATAATTGACATGATGGAAGTAGAGAGGCCACGTGAGATGGCAAGGTCGAGGGGGTAGCCGTGAATATGGGTGGAGTTTAGATGGAGGGAGAGATTAAGGGAAGATAGGAGAGCAGTGAGCTCAGAGGAGAGGTTGAAATCACCGAAGATGAGAAGTCGCTCAGTGCAGAGGCTGCGGGAGGAAAGCAGTGAAGATATAACTGAGAAACTTTGCATGGTACTTGGGTGGGTGGTGGAGAACAAGGATTTTAAATAAGACCGTTGACTTTTATTTCAGAAAAATTAGTATCACGCTTGGTTTAATCATATATTGCATAAAACTAAAATAGTTGTTCATTTATTTAAAAATAATTTTGAGTAATGCTGTTCTGAAGGCACGGAAATAACCTACAGTATTTACATCTTGCCAAGGCTATTCACTAGTTTATAAAGAAGCATTAGATTTGGGTAAGGATGAAGGAGGGTTATGAGAACTATTTTAAAGTCAGCCTCGGGAAGCTTCCTTAGTTCTGCATCAGCACTACTACTATAAACAGCATATAATCACAAAACACAGCTGAAGAACACTCAAAGCTATCATTAAAGAATATCAAATGACTCATAATTTTAATTTAAGGGGAGTATGGGAATTTGTACTAGTTGATATCCCCTGTTGTTGCACTCCCTCAGATTAATAAACTTTCTAGAATTTATAGAACGCAACTGTTCTCACTCACTCACTCACTTACACCATCTCTCGGCTTTAAAAAAAATCACTGCACTTGCTGAGACAGTCTGGAGCGGGATTGGTTCACTCCTGTGATGAGTTTATATGGGCAGATCACCACATTATAATTGTGAACATAGGAATTTATAATGTTGAAAAATGTTACACACAAAGTATAAGAACATTACAACAGGAATTCAAGTTGTGTAGATAGTGAATATCCAGTTACAAGACTTTTATTATAGATGTATAGATATACAGGTATGATCACAAATTGCTACCAGCTGAAATTGGGCTATGTGATATTAGCATACAAATACATAATGAATTTGTATGATAGTCCTTTGTCCACTGCTTTAACAGGGGTATTAACCCATGTGAAATAAATGAGTTAACATCTTTGTATGAAATTTGTTTGCCTCATATTTTAGCAAACGTGTTTAAATCAATGTGCCACCAATCCACGATGCCAGTTTTATGTCTACGTGGCTAGTTGAAAATCTACTCCACTATGTTAATTAATTTCCACACCTCATATTCAGTAATGTGAGAAAGCAAGCTTTATTTCCTTCAACAAGACATGAGAATGTGTGTAAAACTTGAATGTTTATTGCACTTATCCAGTGACGCAAAATGCTAATTGCTTCCATATTGCGTGGCTTCAAAGCTACAGGAAAACTTTTGTTGATTGACCATGTGAAAAAAAAATCACAAGTACAACTTGTTATGCATATATGATCAATATTATGTCTAGTTTTTGTTTAAAACAAGAAGAAAGCACATAAAACAAACTGCTTCAAAGGCAGTTACCAAATTAACTTCTTGGACTGGTAGCCAATTTTGTGCACCTGTTATTTTGAATAGCCAAATTGTTTGTTATAGTGGCTATAATTTAACAACAATTCATGGAAGATATTTTATTATGAAACCACAGCTGAATGCAGCAATACTGGGAAGATGATCCCATTTTTAAAAAAATACTGGGGTAGATTTTCAACTTGTCACTCGGGTGTAAAACTGGTGTTGCGGATCAGCTGCCCATTATAGCAACTGCCTGATTTTCATTTCCATTGAAATCAATGTGCCGCCAATCCACACCGCCAGTTTTATGTCCAGGTGGCTAGTTGAAAATCTACCCCACTATGTTCATTAATTTCCACACTATATTCAGTAATGTGAGAAAGCAAGTTCTATTTCCTTCAACAGGACATTTGTGAATGAGTGTAAAACTTGAATGTTTATTGCACTTATCCAGTGACGTAAAATGCTAATTGCTTCCATTAGAACACTCCACTGCCGGAGTCCTGAGTTTCATCTTCATAAACTGCAAATTGTCCAAAACTTCACCACCTACATTCTATCCTACACTAAGTCCTATTACCCATGTGCTTGTGAATCTCCATTAGCTTCCCATCCCCTACTCTCTTTTTAAAAAAAAATCAAATACTTGTTTTCATCTACAATCCTCCCATGGCATTGTACTTTTCTACCTTTACAGCATCCTGTAGCCTAAATGTCCACACACACACACTCCACTCTTGCAACTCTGGCCTCCTTTGCATGTTTCCCTCTCTCCGTCTTTGGTTGCAGAGCCTTCTCGTTCCTCACTCTGAAATAGAAGTTTAGAATCATAGAAGTTCACAACATGGAAACAGGCCCTTCGGCCCAACATGTCCATGTCGCCCAGTTTATACTGCTAAGCTAGTCCCAATTGCTTGCACTTGGCCCATATCCCTCTATACCCATCTTACCCAAGTAATTGTCCAAATGCTTTTTAAAAGACAAAATTGTACCCGTCTCTACTACTGCCTCTGGCAGCTCGTTCCAGACACTCACCACCCTTTGAGTGAAAAAATTGCCCCTCTGGACCCTTTTGTATCTCTCCCCTCTCACCTTAAATCTATGCCCCCTCGTTATAGACTCCCCTACCTTTGGGAAAAGATTTTGACTATCTACCTTATCTATGCCCCTCATTATTTTATAGACTTCTATAAGATCACCCCTAAACCTCCTACTCTCCAGGGAAAAAAGTCTCAGTCTATCCAACCTCTCCCTATAAGTCAAACCATCAAGTCCCGGTAGCATCCTAGTAAATCTTTTCTGCACTCTTTCTAGTTTAATAATATCCTTTCTATAATAGGGTGACCAGAACTGTACACAGTATTCCAAGTGTGGCCTTACTAATGTCTTGTACAACTTCAACAAGACATCCCAACTCCTGTATTCAGTGGTCTGACCAATGAAACCAAGCATGCTGAATGCCTTCTTCACCACCCTATCCACCTGTGACTCCACTTTCAAGGAGCTATGAACCTGTACTCCTAGATCTCTTTGTTCTATAACTCTCCCCAACGCCCTACCATTAACGGAGTAGCTCCTGGCCCGATTCGATCTACCAAAATGCATCACCTCACATTTATCTAAATTAAACTTCATCTGCCATTCAGCGGCCCACTGGCCCAATTTATCAAGATCCCGTTGCAATCCTTCTTCACTGTCCACAATGCCACCAATCTTGGTGTCATCTGCAAACTTACTAACCATGCCTCCTAAATTCTCATCCAAATCATTAATATAAATAACAAATAACAGCGGACCCAGCACCGATCCCTGAGGCACACCGCTGGTCACAGGCCTCCAGTCCGAAAAACAACCCTCCACAACCACCCTCTGTCTCCTGTCGTCAGTCCAATTTTGTATCCAATTGGCTACCTCACCTTGGATCCAGTGAGATTTAACCTTATGTAACAACCTACCATGCGGTACCTTGTCAAAGGCTTTGCTAAAGTCCATGTTGACCACGCCTACTGCACAGCCCTCATCTATCTTCTTGGTTACCCCTTCAAAAAACTCGATCAAATTCGTGAGACATGATTTTCCACTCACAAAACCATGCTGACTGTTCCTAATCAGTCCCTGCCTCTCCAAATGCCTGCAGATCCTGTCTCTCAGAATACCCTCTAACAACTTACCCACTACAGATGTCAGGCTCACCGGTCTGTAGTTCCCAGGCTTTTCCCTGCTGCCCTTCTTAAACAAAGGCACAACATTTGCTACCCTCCAATCTTCAGGCACCTCACCTGTAGCTGTCGATGATTCAAATGCCCTTCCTAATCTCCTTTAAGATAATTGGCATAAGAACCAGAGGTGACATGAGGTAAACATTTTTTATGCAGCAAGTTGTTATAATCTGAAATGCATTGTCTGAAAGTGTGGTGGAAGCAGATTTAATCATAAATTTCTAAAGGGAATTGGTTAAATACTTGAAGGGGAAAAATTTGCAGGGCTATTGGGGAAAGAGTAGGGGAGCAGGACTAATTGGATAGCTCTTTCAAAGAGCTGGCACAGGCATGATGGGCTGAATGGCCTGTGCTGTATCATTCTATGATTTCCCATCGAACCTCTTGAAAACCTACCTCTTTGACCATCTGTCTGGTTAACTAATTGTTTGTTTTCCCCCATCGCTACTTGGTGTTGTCTCTGTGAAGCATTTGGGCGATCAGTTGAGCAGGTTTCTGGTGATTGAGACTGAAATAGTGGGAAGCTTATAAATTAAGGCTGATTCCCCAACCAGATGCTCCCAGCGAGGAGTGGCAATGGCAGGAAGCGTTGATCAGGAAGTTGCAGGCCTGAAGCCTGATATTCCGTCCATTGATTTGGGAGCGCAACTCTTCACTGTGAGTGCCTGATCGGGGAATCGGCTCGATTGAGTTTTTGCTGCAAGAACTGTGTTTTAATTGAGTGGATAGGCGGCTACTCCAGTAATGTCACTAATGGAGAGGAGTTTCCTGTGCCCTGGAGCCATTCATTTTTGAGGGAATTACAACTTCTGAGCCAGTTCAGATCCACCAGAATGGAAGGGCATTCTTTCAGATAAGTATGCAGCAGTGCCTATTTGATTCAAATTTTTTTTCGTGCATTTGATATATTTGTACTAAAGATTTATTTCAAGCAAAGTTTTCTCCATTTCCTAATTGTCATTGTCATCTCTTCAAAGAAATTTATAGTGAAACACTTACAACCAACGGTCAACAAGCGATAGTCTTTTGGAATTGGCAAGAAAATACCACATATATATGACATGAAAGATGCAGTTGTCTCATTTTCCCAGTTCTATAATTTATCTTTACCCATGGAATAAGGTCTAATCTTCATGCAAAAATGAGTACTGTATCTAAAGCTGAATATACTACCTTTCTTGTTAATTATAAGTGGTTTATTCAATGAAAGAAAATCAATAAAGTCTGGATAGCATTTCTAACTGTTACTTTTTTATAGTATGGTTATAATCTCCCAGAGATTAATGACGACATTGCACTTTACTGCACTGTATACTTCAAGTTGATTGGAGAGAAGCTGTTCACGTATCCTTGATGTAGGAAGATTCAGTTAAATAAGTGTGTTCTTCATTTTCCATCCTATGCATACTGCAAATGTGAGCCCCAGTTGTCATGGCAGAACTCATGCGGTTCAGTGATTCATTAAGATGCTTTTGATATTTGGGATGTCACCCATATGACCTTTTTCACTGTTCTCTGAAACGTCTGTAAATCTCTTGACAAGTTTATTCAAACAATTGGCCTAGAAATTGATTCCGCACAGCGCCTGTTTTCAGGCACTACTCGGACTACTAAAGCCCCAATATGGTGGGCAGGAAGCATGCGCACACTTCCAGCCGGAAGTGCGACTCACGCCATATTGGGTAATGGAAACGAGGCGTCCTCTTCCCACTCCTGAAGCAAGCATTAGCCTCTTTGCAAATGCAAATAAGGAGCCAAATGCTTGTTTGAGGTCCCCTCTCCAAGATTGGTTTGCCCTGAGACATCCAGTGTCATCGCAGGCTGCACACAGGGAAATCAGCCCTAGGGATCACCTGCAACAAGGAAGGTAAGTAACTTACCTGAATGTAAGCACTCCTACTCCTCCCAACCCCACATTTAACCTCCCTTCTAATCGCCATTGCTCCCGACCCCTGATCTTCCCTCTCGGCTTCCTCTCACTAGCCCCGATTAGCTAACCCCCCCCCCCGGCCTGTCCCGACCCCGATACTGGCTCCTCTGTTGGCCCTCGGCCCTGATCCCTGACCCAGTCCCTAATCCCCAACAACACTAACAGCAGCCAAAACTTGGACTTCACGCTTCGCCGGCAATATTGAAATGAAGCTCGAGGCCCAATAGCTGGAGAGCCTTGGGTCTCACCATTCAGGCACAGGGTGATCGCGGCCCAATTTCAAAGCCATTATGTCCGTTTAAAGAGGTTATGTGTGTCAAATATATATAAACCACAAAACATTGTTATTAATAAATGCTAAAACATTTAAATAATTTAACATTGAAAAAGTAATGTAATAGTTAACAAAAACGTATTGTTATTTTACAGTATCAAGGAGCTTAGCAAGGATTTGAGGTCAACTTTTGAGGTAGCAGTTAAGGAGCACTGTAGTTCTGATTTGTAAATATCTCCAAAATATTATTGTCAGATTATTGTCTGCAGTTACATCCTTAATCCAACAATTCAGTTACCCTTTTTGTTGTATTAGAAGTGAACCTGTTCAGTTTTTCCCACGAGTGGATTTGGAAGGAGTACTGACGTCTTTCTTCTCTGACCTAAAAATAAAGTTGCCCAATCTCTGTGGACTACCAGTAAAAATGACCAAC
Source organism: Heptranchias perlo (assembly GCF_035084215.1). Taxonomy (NCBI): domain Eukaryota; kingdom Metazoa; phylum Chordata; class Chondrichthyes; order Hexanchiformes; family Hexanchidae; genus Heptranchias; species Heptranchias perlo. The sequence goes on from NC_090327.1 coordinate 111,226,033, forward strand.
AAGCCTTACTATCCTACCAATGAACTCAGTGTTTCTCAGGTAAAAAAAAAGGAAGGTGCTTTTGACACTACATAGAACAGTGATATGAGGCTACACGTTAGTAGTATTGGTATAGTAATTTTAAAACATTTATGTGTGGAATCAATCATTTGGTGGTTTATTGACAAAAGAAGGACTTGCTGTTTGGCTAGTTCACTGCATTATGTTATGCTACCAATTAGCAGTGGCCATAGCATACATGGAAATTTCATGGCTTCTTCACTCCTGACTTGTGCTTTAATTGTGACACTCCAAAGATATCATAGGCCTACCAGTTAGAGTTACTCATGGATCCTGACCATGTACTACATTTCCTGAACAATAAGCTAGCACATCTGTTTTTTTTCTCACTAAAGATATTTCTCCTGCTGATTAAAAGATGCTTTGTAGAAGGAGTGGGATTAAAGTTTTATTATAAATTATAAGGCTGATTCCGCATTCATCGGCAGTGCCAGTTGACCATAAGGCTACAACATTGTAGCCTGATCTTTCCAACTTTCACTACCTTCTGCTGAAGGCGTGGGATTGCTGAATCACCTCAATACACAAGTATTTTGTGTTATGTGTATCTATGAGTTATGATGATAATATTGTAACGTCTTCATGTGTTTATAAATTAGATAGTTCAGACAAGACCACCAAACCTGACAACCAAGCCTGTCTTCAGGACTGCTCTAACACAAGTTCCCAAAGGCAATTATGTCATCAACAAAAGCTCTTCAATATATCCTGGTGGTGGAAGTCAGAAGACCAGAGACTTGGACAATGAGCAGAAAATAGACTTAAATACAAGGTTGGAGCCAGGGTCAGTATGTACTGCTAAACTATGTGGACGCACGTTCAGATCAACAGACAAGTCTGGTGTGGTTTTCCAGAATTCTTCACAAAGAGAAAAATCACAAGTTGCTAGGTCAGCTGCATCCTATCAGATCGAAGTACATTCTACTTCATGTAACCATGCTCCTAGTGCGTCTAGAATTATACCTATATTTAAAAGCAAACTACTGCAACAAGATAAGCAGTTCATAAGTGCAAGTATTAATGAAAGTAAAACTAAGCAGTCTGTTAAACATAACTCAAGGAAACTGTTAACTCTAAATTCATCAACTGCAAACATAGAAGTAAAAAGGCCAAAAAATATACAAGAACAAGAATCCAGGAGTGAAAAAGAAATGGTCTTATCAGATACTGCACAAAAGCAAAAGTCAATTGCAAATATAAGAGTGGATAAATCAAGTGATAAACAGATCCAAAAATCAAATTCTGATACAGGGATAAACATATACAGTGGCATTCTGCTTCAAAAATCAAACACAAGTACAGGAATGATGAAGATTGGAGCTAGACCACTTCAGAAATTTGGAAAAAACCAAGAGCAGAGCAGTACAAATACACAGATGGGAGGCAAAAATACATTTGGTATTGCAACTTCCGATGGATCATGCACAAAATGGAATGACAACATGATAGGAAATCATCAACACAAACAAGTGAGATTAGATCTTGTATTTCAAGTAATTTCTGTGTTTTTTACATTGTAACATATGCATTGATTTTTTTTCGCTGACTTAAATGTTTTCTATAACAGTATAATAGTTATTCCACATACATAGATACAATTTATTTCTCATGTATAACGACTGTTGGTATAACTAGTCCTTTTATAGGCAACTCGCCATGGCTTCTTCGACAGCACCTCCCAAACCCGTGACCTCTACCACCAAGGGCAGCAGGCGCATGGGAACACCACCACCTCTACGTTCCCTTCCAAGTCACACACCATCCTGACTTGGAAATATATTGCCATTCCTTCATTGTCTCTGGGTCAAAATCTTGGAACTCCCTACCTAACAGCACTATGGGAGAACCTTCACATGGACTGCAGTGGTTCAAGAAGGCGGCTCACCACCACCTTCTCAAGGGAAATTAGGGATGGGCAATAAATGCTGGCTTCGCCAGCGACGCCCATATCCCACAAATGAATGAATTTTTAAAAAAACTGCTTGAAAGCAACTGTTTGATATAGTGTATTATCTGTTAACAGGATATCAGTGCATGCAGTTAAAATTGTGCTTTAATTGTTAATGATTTTTTACAGTCCTTGCTACAAAGAAGTTGTATATTTACAATAGCTTTTTCATGCAGAGTCCATCTTTCTATATGTATCTATTTTAGTATATTAAAAATTTACATCACACTAACAAAATAATCTTAAAATGCATGCTAATTCTGAACTGCAGCATCCTAAAACTGACAGGCATATTCTAATATGCACATAGTATGGAGATTAACCACACAGCAATTAGACTGAGTGACCCGGGGCCATCTTTACCTGTAGCAATTAGATTTTCTGCCCTTAAAGGCAGACCATTTAAACACAGCTCCACCTTAGCAGCAGAGTACTACATTGTGCATTACATTGCATAATACTCCTGTCCTGAAAAATGAATCATCTAATTTAATGTACCATAGGACATTTGATAGTAACAATCAATGCAAACTGATGGAGTACATGCCCTATCTCATCTCCCTTTCTGTGTCACATATTGGGCATCACATTTCAATGTCACATTTATTGATTGTTCCAAATTTCATAGTCATTGAACAACAACAAATGAGAACTTGGTAGGTAGGGAATGTATGAATTAAAAGTATTAAGCATGAATGAATCAACATGAGCAACAAATAAGTATATACATAATCAAATAAAGCACAAGCTTAACCAATCAAATCGCTCCAAAAAATTTGTAGATGTGGGTTGAGTTGCTATCTTGAACTTTACCCCAGCTTTAAATTTACAAGTAAAAGCAATATTTATAAAATAGCTGGTAAAAAATTAAATAATTCTGAATGAAACGTGTATTTTTACTCCAAGAATTGCCTGTACTGCGTAAATTCCTGGAAAAATATTTTCTTATGAGGGTTTTCTCCTGTCTCGTGAGCCTGAGGCTTGATTTAAAGTTCTTGGCTGGACTTGATTCATTGGATGTGAGCAATGTCACAGGAGATCTGCTAATTTATATAATTTCTAGAACTAAAAAGAGTGGCTTTCTGTGATATACCATTATTTGTTTGTATTTTGCCTTCCAGGCATTAGATACACAAGAAAGACAAACACCTACTCAACATCTGAGCTTAAAATCTTTGACAGGAAGGCATTTTTCTGATAAGAAAGGAGCTGAAAAAAGAAAATGTGAAGTAAGCTCTCATCTTTGAAACATTTACTGTTTGGCTTTTGTTTTAAAAAAAGAGTAGATTTTCCAGTCCAGGTACTTGGACTGTAGGACTGATGTGCTGGGAGCTTTGTGCTCCCCTGAAATAGGAATAAGTCACCCTACAGGATTTTGGGTGTTAGCCTTCGTTTCACATGTATGGCAAAGTCCTGTTAGAAGCTTGCCAAACTCAGGGAGTGGACTATCTGCTCAAAGGCAAATGGATGCACGTTGGATCAAAAATTTGTGGCTGCCTTTCCAATAGCTCTAAAGAAGTGACTATCAAAAAACACTGGATGACAAACCAAATATGGGGGCAGGAAGTGAAGTCTATGGGCACTTTTTGGAGAAGTGCAATGCTATGAATTCTCTAAAGGTTGGTGAAGTGGAGGTACTGTTGCATATGGTGGGTGCAAGGAGGATTGCCCTGTTTGACATTCCAATGCACCCTAGCCAAAGGACAACAATGTAGCATGCTTGGTAGGAGGTGGTGGCCAGAGTCATTGCTGTGTATGGTGCCCACAGGACCTGAGAACTGATGGGGAAGAAGATGATAGACCTTAAGAAAGCTGTTAAGATAGGACTGTACAACAGTACCGTATACTAGATGAATGGACTTAGTAGGCACGCCTCAAAGTGTTACCTGTCAGTCTTTTTTTATTCGTTGATGGGATGTGGGCGTCGCTGGTGAGGTGGGCATTTATTGCCCATCCCTAATTGCCCTTGAGAAGGTGGTGGTGAGCCGCCTTCTTGAACCGCTGCAGTCCGTGTGGTGAAGGTTCTCCCACAGTGCTGTTAGGAAGGGAGTTCCAGGATTTTGACCCAGTGACGATGAAGGAACGGCGATATATTTCCAAGTCGGGATGGTGTGTGACTTGGAGGGGAACGTGCAAGTGGTGTTGTTCCCATGTACCTGCTGCCCTTGTCCTTCTAGGTGGTAGAGGTCGCGGGTTTGGGAGGTGCTGTCGAAGAAGCCTTGGCGAGTTGCTGCAGTGCATCCTGTGGATGGTACACACTGCAGCCACTGTGCGCTGGAGGTGAAGGGAGTGAATGTTTAGGGTGGTGGATGGGGTGCCAATCAAGCGGGCTGCTTTGTCCTGGATGGTGTCGAGCTTCTTGAGTGTTGTTGGAGCTGCACTCATCCAGGCAAGTGGAGAGTATTCCATCACACTCCTGACTTGTGCCTTGTAGATGGTGGAAAGGCTTTGGGGAGTCAGGAGGTGAGTCACTCGCTGCAGAATACCCAGCCTCTGACCTGCTCTTGTAGCCACACATTTATGCTGACCAATGTCAAGCACTTGTCTACACCTCCCCCATGCCCAATAGCTGTTTTTCACCTATTCTGTATTACCAGCACCTGCTTTCTAAGAGAAAATGGGAGCTGCAGTTAAGGTCTGAAGTTGTTAAAGTCAGTTTAAGGGCAGGGGGCTGTAAAATGCCTAGTAGAAAGATGAGGTGCTCCAAAAATGAGGCACGGGTTATTGTACCTCCCAGGCCTCATTCATATCCCTCTGGCCAATTTCCGACTTGTTCCAGGCGGGAAGCAGCTGAAAATCTTGTGGCCTAGTGGTCGCTGGCCGACATCGGATAAGTGACAGGATTGATTGCCAGGCCAGCCCATGAGGCATCCCGTGATCAGGAGTTGGGGTGAGGGGGGAGTGAGATTGAAGTAGGGGAGGCCTAATCTTTCCTTGTGGAGCCAGCGGAGCACTGCTACTCTTGGCTCCGCAAGGAAAGTGATAATAAAAATTAAAACTTAATGGGTCGGATTTTGCTGTGAGTGGCAAATGAACGGCGTTAGTCACTCGTTAGACTTTCTATGAGTTTTTGCACGGCAAGTTCCTGTAAACTAGAGATCCAAAACAGGACATTTGGGACCCGTGAACAGGGCAAGCAGCTGTATATCTCCTTAACCAGTCAGATTGAAGCATCGTTAATAACAGTGCACTCAGAACCCAGAAATATTAGTTAGAATAGTGAATTCTGTGTCAAATCATGTAGAAAGTGAAATAGAGAGGGAAAGAAAGATTGAATAAAGAGACAGGAAAAAAAGTTTTAAAAAATGTCCAACAATAATTAAAATCTGAAGGAACAAGACTCCACACTTGTAAAAGTTAATTTTCAGTACCAGAGAAGTTATTTGGCAGTAATTAAGACTTACCACGCGTTAAAAGATCACTTTGACTTGAAATTACTTGACTTACCTCTTTTTGGCGAGTTTAGTCTATATCTATCAGGAACTTCACACCGTGCAATACATTTGAACGGGGAACCAGACAGCGAGATGCCGTTTTCGCACAGTTTTTGGAGGAACAGGGCATCTCGGCCAGCAACTTCTGGATTTCCACGTTTAACTATGCCTGTGCGGTCGCTGGAAATTATTGTCCGATTTGCCTATGAATAACAGTGAGCGCTGTTAACCTCGCCATTATTTTTACAACAAATTCCGACCCATTACCTTTTTGGGCCTCTTCTGGTCCCAATCCATTTTCACACTGGGTTGGCCTGGTAGGAAACTCACTATTGCTTCCCTCTCATGCTGCCTCGTAAAACTTGCAGTCGGGTAATGATGACGTAATTGGAACCTAACATGCAAATGCTAGAAAGGCCCCACTGTTCTCGGGCGGGTCTCCCTAAAATTGCAACTCTCAGCTCCTGGGGGCTCCAGGGTGGGTAACTGCCCTGGGTGATTTTAACTGCCCACTTGCTTGGCGAAAACTGGGTGGGGAGGGTTAAAATCGGCCCATGAAATTTCCTTTTTCAGCCATTCTTGATGGGCGAGTGGAACGCGAAGTACGATCTCACTCTAAACGGCTGGAAATCATACGAGTGCCCTTGTGAATGAATTTAAACCAACTAGAAGATTTTGCACAGTGTAACTAGAGTTTGTATTCAGCAGAACGGACCCGCACCCAATTTCCCAGCTCTCATACTGCCAGCAATCCTGCTGACCAGAAAGTCTATCCTTATGTAATATGTAAGGAATCTTACAACACCAGGTTATAGTCCGACAATTTTATTTTAAAAATTGTTGGACTATAACCTGGTGTTGTAAGATTCCTTACATTTGACCACCCCAGTCTATCACCGGCATCTCCTCATCATATGTAATATGGACAGGAGTTCATAAATTTCTCAAGTCCTCCTTAGAACTGAAAAATCTCTGTAGATCTTATAGAAAGATACTTTGTGTATCTTCTGAACGTTGATGTAAAAACATAAACTAACTAATGTCAAAGTACTCAAAATTCTTTGAACCAGATTCATATCCTAAGGGCATAAAATACACAGGACCTCAATTCATCGGGCTGGTAATTGCGCTGAGTGGCGTACAGATGTCGCCCGCTGCTCATTAATAACTAACTCACCCACAAACTTTTTTGCGGGCTTCTGGGCGCCAACTTGTTTTAATTGAGACCTGCAAGAAGTACAGCATCTGTTCCCAGGCTTCTCTGAGCTGTGAGCAGAGGAAAGGATATCTGTCTCCACTCCACCAATCAGCTTGAAGCAAGCCGCGCTGTGAGACCCAGGAAGTGAAGCTCACTCACAAACCGCGCAGACTAAGAACCAGGAAAAGTCAGATAAGATTTGTAAATGTACTATAAAATCAGATAGAGAAAGCGAAATAAAGAGAGGGTAAGATTAAAAGACTGAGATAAGAGACAGAAAGAAAAAGTAAAAAAAATATAAATTTTAAATTTAAAAAAACATTTTTTTAAGTGTCCAAAAACTATTAAAATCGAGAGTAATGAGATTCCACATTTTTAAAAGTTAATTCTCAGTGCCAGAGAGGTTGTTTGGCAATCATTAATACTTACTACACTATTAAAAGTTAGTTTAGATCTGATATAACTCAGCACACCTTTTTTCTGGCGAAATTAGTTAATTTCCAGCTGGGCAGGAGAGCAAGTTTGTGCTGGTCCATTGATTCCAGCCTGCAATATCTCTTTTACGCAAAGTTCCAGATTTCTGCGTTTGACTGCGCATGCGTGATCGCTTGAATTTACTCTTCCATTTGCCCTGAAATAATGGTGAGCCTCACCGTTATTTCTTGGGCAGTTTCCAGGCATAATGTCTGTATGATGGATGAGGACTTACCCACACAGTGAGACTGTGTTTAGGGGACCAACATTAACATTTTACTTAAATGCAGCTTTTAAAGAAAGGTCTTACATTGTCATACAATGCAAATTATTGTTTTCAGATTTTTTTGGTAACCTAACAAACCACATTTAATGTTTTATTTTAAATGTAAGGTTAATGATTCCTCTTATAAGAAAAGAAAACAATGCCTAGAGAAACTTTTCAAGTGGTAGTTGTTTGTATACCTGGTATGCTCTGATTCTGAGTCTTTATTAACTATTGATGAGATTAGTTAACTTTAAACAGATTAATGGCTCCATTAAATTAGCAAGGAAGAATAATGCCATACAAATGCATTAAGCGTTCATCTACAATTGTCACCAACAGTAAATCCTATTCTGTTGTCTTAACCTCAATATGACTTTCATTGCTCAGCTCTAGGTCATAAGATGTAATTTAATTTTTCTTTTTAAAACTTGCTAACTACAGTATTTGTAATGTGCAAAAAACTTCACAAACATTGCAAATTTACAAGTGATCATTAATTCTCTGTTCAATTTAAATTAAGTTAAATAATAAAATATGAACTTACCTTTTAAAAATCATTAAATGTGGCCTGTCAGGTTATTGAAGAAATCTAAAAAGAGTGTTTCCTTCTTGGATTGCATGACATTGCAAGGCAATTTTTTCTCCTTTGATAACTTATTTGTTTTAAGTTTACTCTTCACTAATTTAATTTCTATTTATGTCCTCTGCTACTTTCTAGATTTACCTTATCTATACCAGTAAATATTTTATATACTTCAATACAGTTCCCCTTAAGTACATTCTTTCTACACTCAAAAGTTTAGGTTTGTCTAATCTTTCCTCATTGCTCACCCCTTTTATCCTAGGGATCAGTGTTGTTGCTCTTTTCTATATCCCTTCCATGTGTACATTTTTTATGGGATTTTTGGCTGTAATTATGCAAAGTCAAGTCTCTGCATAACTTCTGTAAATTTATACGCCTAGATTTTGCAATTAGACATAATCCTAACCAGAAGTGTGTACTGTGAGAAGAGCATTTGCCCAGCTTGTACTACACTGACGCTGTGTATTTCCAGGGTCAGCAACATTGGTATAATGGAGAGGAGCTCCCAACAGCAACAACTGCTTGCATTTGTATAGTGCCTTTAAAATAGGAAAACATCCCAAGGCAATTCACATAGGTGTGATCAAAGAAAAGGACACTGATCCAAAGAAGGAGGTATTAGGAGGCATGACCAAAAGCTTGGTAAAAAATATGGGTTTTGAAGTGGAGAGGGAGGTGGAGAGGCAGAGGGATTTAGGGAGGGAATTCCAGAGTGTGAGGCCTAGGTAGCCGAAAGCACAGCCACCAACAATGGGGTGAAGGCGATGGGATGCATAAGAGGTCAGTCAGAGGAACGGAGTGTTTGGCGACGGGGGTTGTAGGCTGGACGAGATTACAGAGATAGGATGAGACAAGGTCAGGAAGGGATTTAAACACAAGAATGAGAATTTTAAATTTAAGCCACTGAGCGACTGGGAGGCTATATTAGTTAGTGAGCACAGGGTTATGGGTGAGTGGGACTTGATGCAGGATAGGATACTGGCAGGAAACAAACCTTGGCTTTCCCCCTCTACAATCAGTATAATTGTCAAGTCCATTCTCCTTCAAGGAAGAATATTTCTGAGAATAAATAATGGAGCCTACCACTTCCCCCCACTCTCCTCACCACCCCTAGTGATAACAAACTCCAGTCCTGGGTCAAGCAAAGAAGGGAAGCACAATCCCTTACGCCCACTTCCCTCTTTTAAAAAAATCCAGCCCGGTGGTAAAGGAAGCAACAACCCACCCAGTAGGAAATTTTGACCCTGGAGGAAAACACTTGACCCTAGGGAAGTGATGGAGAGCTCAATACACCCCTCCAGAGAGAGTTTGCTCGCCTCCCCTTCCCCTAAGAGGTAGTTTTTCTGTCATTACTTCCCTTCTCCATTAATATATTTTCTTTCTCTCTCTCTTTTCCCCTTTCCTTCTTCTCTTGCCTTTTCCCCCTTTCCCCTTTTCTTTTCCTCCCCTTACCCCAGGTCCAATTACATCCCCACCTCTAACCCTGCTGGCCTGAGTACTACACTTGGTCTTGACTCTGTGTGCAACACCGCAGGAAAATGAACTGGTAGTTTGGCTGGAGCACCTACTACCAGGTAATTTAATAGTTTGTGTTGTTTTTAATTCAAAATATAGTTTGGTGCCTTATCAAAGTGACAAGCATAAGTTTCATTTGGCTAGCTCTGGTAATTGTTGAAATTTTATTGAGCAACTGTTTAGGTACGGGTATTTTTAAGCCCTGCATTTGGAAAATTCTAAATTATGTTTTGTGGTTTTTCAATTACAGGAGAAAGGATCAGATTCAAATCCAAAGAAACCAAAGGCCAAGCCAGTTATCCAGGATGTTGATGTGGCAAAGCATGCGAAAAATAATCAGGTATCTGAGAAATATTTCATAGCTTCAAATTTCCCCTCAAACTTTAATGAAATGTGTAAGCATTTCATTTACAGATCAGGAGAGATTTGATAATAGAAAGTTCATTAGCACGGCAATAATTAACCAGCACAGAATTTTCTAATCCCAGTTAGCATCTATTGTGTATAAAGTATCATTGTGGTCCAGGACCCACCAAAAAGGTTAAAGCTCACTCTAGTGATGCAGTGGTCACTTCATGAGCCAACATGTTAAGTTATCCTCTGAAGGCTGCCCACATTTAGAGCAGTATGCATCATTTCACTAAGCATTATTGTCTTGTCTTGACAGACAAGATTTTTCATTTTGGAGAGTGGGAAATGCAGCAGGGAGCAATTCTGCCGGCTCCCAGCCTCTTCACCACCTGTGGCATTTTCTGACAGAAGTGACGGCAGATGCTGAATATACTTGCCCATACTTAGCAGGTATGCAGCATTCTCTTCCTCTCCACCTGCTTGATCAGAAAAACCTAGCTTGACAACTGCAGATGACATACTTTGGTATTGCTGGCCTTCGTTTTTGGCCTAAAAATGTAGATTATTGGACCCCCATCACAGTGTTTTTATTACTTTTGTACTTCAGCATGTTGCAAATATCCTGCAATAGCTCGTCTTCCCATCTCTCAGCACAGTCAGATATGCCCCAAGGTTTCATTCTTGGCTGCTGTCTTTTCCTCATCTGAATGTTGCCTGTCAGCAACATCATTCATAGATAGGGTATCAGCTTTCACATGTATGCCAATGATATCCATCTCTACCTCTCCACCACCACCTTACCGCTATGCTATGTGACTGCTTATCTGACATCAAAACATGAAGAAGCAAAAAGTTTGTTCAACTCAGTATCTGGAAGAGCGAAGTCATCCAGTTCAGCTTCTGCCAAAACTTTACACTTGTAGGCCTGATTCTCTCTACCTCTAGGCTGCTCATTCTGAACTTGACAATATGCAACCTCGGTGTCCTGTTCAACACTGAACTGAGCTTCAAACCCCATATCCTAGCCGCTACCACAAACTTCTATGCCCACCTCTGCAACATTGCCTATTTCACTCTTACCTCACTTCCACCACCACTGAAACCTTGCCTTCATCACCTCCATTCTATTACTCAGGCTTTCCTTGCCAGCTTCCTGAGTGCACTATTCATAAATTGCAACTTGTCAAAAATCTGCATTGTATTCTGCATTATGCCTGGCTCCTTTATCATTGTTGTGCTTGTCAACCTCCATTGGTTCTCCATCTCTCAAAGCATCAGATTCAAGATCCTTGTCCTCATCTACAAATCGCTCTGTAGCTTTGCTCCTCTTCACTTCTACAATTTTCTTGAGTCCTACTGCTAGAACATGCCCTCTACTCTTTCAACTTTGTCCTCCTTTGCATGCACCCTCTCAGTTCCACATTCAATCACAGACCCTTGCACTCTAAAATGCTTTTCCTATGCCCCTCTCCCATGCTACATTTCTCCTCCGAGTAAGAAGTTGTGGGTTCAAACCCACTTCAGAGAGTTGAGCACATGGTCTTGGCTGACAGTTCAGTGTAGTACTGAGGGAGTGCTGCACTGTCGGAGGTGCCACCTTGCAGATGAGGCATTAAACTGAGGCCCTGTGTGCCTTCTCAGATGTATGTAAAAGTTCCCATGGCACTTTTCAGAGAAGAGCTGGGGAGCTCTTCCAGTGTCCTAGCCAACATTTATCTCTCAACCAACATCACTAAACTAGATTATCTGATCATTTATGGCATTGTTGTTTGTAGGACCTTGCTGCACGCAAAATGTCTGCCACGTCTCCTACATTACAACAGTGACTACACTTCAAAAGTGCTTAATTGGCTGTGAAGCACTTTGGGACATCCTGAGATTGCTATATAAATGGAAGTTCTTTCTTCATCTTGCTACTTTTCTTCAAACGCCTTTTCAAAACCCACTTCTTCTCTAACTTCTCACTTTCCCTAACTCTCCTCTCATCACTGCTTTTTGTCAGGCTGTCAACCCTGTGAAGCGCTTTGGAATATTTTATTTGTTAAAAGTGCTATAAAAATGCAAGCAGTCATTTTTTGTTGTTGACAGCATGACAGTTTCCACTACCCTTTGTGTGAAAAAGTGCTTCCTGATTTCACTCTTGAAAGGCCTAGCTCTAATTTTAAGATTGTGCCCACTTATTCTGTATTCCCCCACCAGAGGGAATAGCTTCTCTCTATCTACCTTATTGAATCCTTTTATCATTTTAAACACATGAATTAGATCACCCCTCAACCTTCTAAACTCAAGGGAATACAAGCCAAGTTTAAGCAATCTGTCCTCACACTTTAATCCTTCAAGCTCTGGTATCTAGCCCAGGATTTGCTATTTGCAAGCCTTTGCTATTTGCAAGTCCATCCTCCTGTCTGGCAGTGAAAAAGGCCTGTGTACTGATAGCATTAAAAGTAAGGAAACTGATGTTAGGACTGTGAAGCTAACTGATTTTGTTTTTGTTTGTATGAAAACATTTAAAGGAAAGTAAAGCATGAATTTGTGAATTTTACACAGTATTACATAGCATTTACAGCACAGAAACATGTCTATGCCTGTGTTTATGCTCCACATGAGCCTCCTCTCACCTTACTTCATCTCATCCTATCAACATATCCTTCTATTCCTTTTTCCATCATGTACTTATCTAGCTTCCCCTTAAATGCATCTATGCTATTCACCTCAACTACTCCATGTGGTAGCAGTTTCCACATTATAACCACTCTCTGAGTAAAGAAGTTTTTCCTCAATTCCTTATTGGATTTATTCGTGACTATCTTATATTTATGGCCCCTAGTTTTGAACTCCCCCACAAGTAGATACATCTACCCTATTGAACCCTTTTATAATTTTAAAGACCTCTATCAGGTCACCCCTCAACCTTCCCTTTTCTAGAGAAAAGAGCCCCAACCTGTTCAGCCTTTCTTTATATGTATAATCTCTCAGTTCTGATATCGTCCTTGTGAATCTTTTTTGCATCTTCTCCAGTGCCTCTTTATCCTTTTTGTACTAACTTGATAGACTTTTTTGATGAGATAACAGAGAGGGTATATGAGGGCAATGCAGTTGATGTGGTATATATGGACTTTCAAAAGAAGTTTGATAAATTGCTGCATGGTAGGCTTGTCATCAAGATTGTGGCTCATGGAATAAAGGGGGCAGTAGCAACATGGATACAGAATTGGCTAAGTGACAGGAAGCGGAAACTAGTGGTGAACGGTTGTTTTTCTGACTGGAGGGAGGTGTACAGTGGTGTTCCCTAGGGGTCGGTGCTGGGACCACTGCTTTTCTTGATATATTTTAATGACTTGGACCTGCGTGTACAGGGCACAATTTCAAAATTTGCAGATGACACAAAACTTGGAAGAGTTGTGAACAGTGAGGAGGATAGTGATAGACTTCAAGTGGATATGGACAGGCTGGTGGCGTGGGCGGACATGTGGCAGATGAAATTTAACACGGAAAAATGCGAAGTGATACACTTCAGTAGGAAGAACGAGGAGAGGCAATATAAACTAGATGGCACAATTCTAAAAGAGGTACAGGAACAGAGATCTGAGGGTATATGCACAAATCGTTGAAGGTGGCAGGGCAGTTTGAGAAAGCGGTTAAAAAAACATACAGGATCCTGGGCTTTATAAATAGAGGCATAGAGTACAAAAGTAAGCAAGTTATGTTGAACCTTTATGAAATACTGGTTCAACCACAACTGGTGTATTGTGTCCAGTTCTGGGCACCGCACTTTACGAAAATGTGAAGGCCTTAGAGAGGGTGCAGAAGAGATTTACTAGAATGATTCCAGGGATGAAGGACTTTGGTTACATGGATAGACTGGAGAAGCTGGGGTTGTTCTCCTTGGAACAGGGAAGGTTGCGAGGAGATTTGATAGAGGTATTCAAAACCATGAAGGGTCTAGACAGAGTAGGTAGGGAGGAGTTGTTCCCATTGGCGGAAGGGTCAAGGACCAGAGGGCATAGATTTACGGTGATTGACAAAAGAACCAAAGGTGACACAAGGAAAAACTCTTTTACACAGCATGTGGTTAGGATCTGGAATGCACTGCCCGAGGGGGTGGTGGAGGCAGATTCAATCATAGCCTTTAGAAGGGAACTGGATAAGTACTTGAAAGGAAAAAAATTGCAGGGATACGGGGATAGGGCAGGGGAGTGGGACTAGCTGGATTGCTCTTGCATAGAGCTGGCGTGGACTCGATGGGCTGAATGGCCTCCTTCTGTGCTGTAACCTTTCTATGATTCTATGGAGACCAGAACTGTGCACAGTACTCTTAAATCCGGTCCTACCAAGGTTCTATATAAGTTTAACATAACTGTTCTGCTTTTGAAATCTATCCCTCTAAAAATGAACCCGAGTGCTTTGTTGGCATTTCTTAGCCAGCGATGCTACTTTTAATGATTTGTGAATCTGTACCCTTTGTTCCTCTACCCCATTTAGACTCTTATTTTCCAAGGATTATATGGTCTCCTTATTCCTGCTACCAAAATGTACCACCTCGGACTTAACTACATTGAAATTCATTTGCCATTTACACACCCATTCCGCAAGTTTGTTAACATCATCTTGTATTGTGCCGCAGTCTTCCTCAGTATTAACTATACCCCCCAATTTGGTGTCGATTGCAAATTTTGATATTGTAATTCTGATTCCTAAGTCCAAATCTTCTGTGTAAATGGTGAACAACAGTGGTCCTGGAACCGATCCCTGTGGAACACCACTTCCCACCTTCTGCCAGTCTGAGTAACTACCTTTAACCCCTCTGAAGTAAATAACAGGAAAAGCTAACTAATTATATGCAAGAGGACGTTTATTTATGCATAAATTTATTTATATGGCTGCGTAATGTAAGAAAACAAGATTGAGGGGAAATATGATCCAGATTGTTTTAAAAACTGAGATGGATAACAAAGCCAGAAGTAGGTTTTTTTTATCTAATGAGCACAGAACTAGGGAAGATAGGTATAAAGTGAATAAGCCCTGAGGAAGTCCTGACGTAGTACTGGGCATGAAAAGTATGTTCACACCTGAAGCAGTGAATGTTGGGTCCATTAACAACATTAGCTGTTTGGATCATAATGGTTTCTGAGCCACAGGGTCATTGAAAATCTCATGCTAAGAAAGTCAGCCGACGAAGGATATGTAACTAAGGATGTAAGGTTAGTTAGATAACCTGGAGTTTCCCTTTATATGCCTGGAAGGAGGGGGGGAAGAGACGGGGAGAAATTTTGTAGAACCTTTTCTCAATCCAGCAGATTATGCATGGTCTGTAGAGGAATTGACTTGATGGAGCAATTCACTTTTATTGTTGCTTTCTTACATTATACTCAAAACTGTGAAAAATTATTAGGACAAGCTGATGACTATTTACATAATTACACTATCAAATATTACCCCAGGAAGAGGAATGGCACAGGTTACTTAAATCTGTATTCTTTTGGTGGACTTATCTACCCCTCTCTTTTTGTACTCTGTCTTTGCAGGGAGATTTCCTCTGTGCTCTACCTATAGTGAAATTTTAAACATGTTCTTCATGATTTTGCAACCCACAGAGCAGAGGTGAAATCTCAGTGGGTTAGGATGGTGGAATTGGAGATGGGGGAAAAGAAACTGCAGTTTGATTGATTAGGGCTAACCACCCTTTTCCAGCTGTAAAGTTGGTTCATAAGTGAGGAGGCCTGATGTTGAATTACTAGAGTATGGGGTTGAATTTCTGCTGTAACTTTGGCAAAAAATCGGTGGAAACTCAGGAGAAATGGCAAAAATGGCCATTTACTCTGTTTCCTCAGGATTTCCGCAGAAGTTTGGTGGTGGATCAGGAGAACTCTTGTGGAAATTGCTGTCACTAATGTATAGAGGAGGTTTCATGGTGATTTATTCAGATATATCAGTACAGTAGAATGGGTGTTTAAAACAAGCTATCGTAGGATATGTCAATGCAGTATAGTGAGTTATTGTAGGTTATATTGGTTAGTATAATGGGGGGAAAAGGTTGATGTTTAATTACCTTTTGTCGCTGAACAAAAAGAATACAATTTAGAGTCTGGGTAAGTAATTCAAAAAATCTATATTTTCTTTCTCTGCAGCTGTCTAAACTGAATAGCATTACTCTCCAATCTTGGCTGAAATGTCGTGGTGTTTCTGTGAAAACAAGGGACAAGAAGGAGCAGCTAGTTTCCAAAATCATGGAATTCATCAAAGGTCCTACAGATTGAATTTGAGAATATTCATCCAGATAGATATCTACATAGAGCAGAAGAGAGTCTAACATGCAAGCAAAGAGAAGTTCCAAGTATTGTAATGTTATTTTATGTTCTTTGTGCAGTTTCATTGTCAGGAATGTTTAGCATATGCTACCTGTGACTTAATTGTTACTCTTGGTTATTACTTGTATCCTAATACCATCTAATTTATTCAAAATTTTAATATATTGAGTAATACAGAACTGATTCATGTTATCCAGTAGTAATGTCAATAACAATTTCTGTCAAAAAGCTACTCCATGGTATTGCTGCACTCACAATTAATTAGCTACAGTAACTATTGTGTGAATCATAAATAATCTTTCTCTAATTTACTTTCTGTGTTATTAAGTTTTGTTAATGTAAAATTTACCAAGCCAAAGAAAACTCTGATAAGTTATATATTTTTCATGAAAGAACACATTCATTTATCATTGTGATACGTGCAGTGATGTGTATACCAACAGTTATAAATGTAGTCTGATTTGCTTCTCTAAAATGGTTTAAAATATATTAAACATTTATTAAATGATTGTTCATTTATTGCCCAGTAGGATTAATGTTTCACACACCTGAAAATTAAAAAAAAATTCACATGGATAAAAATACAATTAACAATTCATTTAAAACATGAGGGTCGATTTTAATTGCTCCCGCAGGGCGAGGAACAGGTGGCAGCAGGTTGGCCGCTTGTTTTATACTCCGTTTGATTTTCGTTTCCATTGAAGTCACAGAAGGGCGGCCGATCTTCTGATACCTGTTTTCCCCCTGATGGGAACAGTTAAAATCGACCCCATAGTTTTAATAGTTCCCTGTTGGCTCATTAAAGTTATCCACTGAGTAGCTAAGTCCTACAAACCATGAAGGTCCAAGGTTCTATACCTGCTCTACTGAGTTAGCTAATCTCAGCTTGGGTAACAGTTGGCCTCAGCACCCCAGAGGTAGGGAGTGCAAAGTCACCCAAAATTCCTGCTCCTTATTGCTATCCAAATGCTCCTGCAGGAAGTGAGCACTCTTTGATATTACTGTAGCTAATTAATTGTGAGTGCAGCAATGATGCCCTTTGAGGTCAAGGAGCTTACTAACAGTAAATGTCAAAGTTCACACAAATAATGGTCACTTGAGTGAGCGACTGGCACCAATGTTGTTTTCTTTTTATCATTACCAAGGAGTGAACGCTTTGACAGAAGAGGAGGGAAATGAAAGGAATTGGTGAGAGGAAAAAAAGACAGGATAGAAATTAAGAACATAAGAAATAGGAGCAGGAATAGGCCATACGGCCCCTCGAGCCTGCTCCGCCATTCAATAAGATCATAGCTGATCTTTGACCTCAACTCCACTTTCCCACCCGATCCCCATAGCCCTTGATTCCCTTAGAGCCCAAAAATCTATCGACCTCAGTCTTGAATATACTCGACGACTGATTATCCACAGCCCTCGGGTAGAGAATTTCAAATATGTTGATAATGGAAGAATGCTTAATGCATTTGTGTCACATTCCTCTATCCACTATTTTATTTTAAACAGGGCAATGCTGCCAGCACAGTAACGCAAAGGAATGTCAAGCAAATAAGTTAAGCATTTGTTTGGTAAGATCATCTCGTGATTTTGATTTGACTGGCAGCACTTACATTGCTATTATAATCTGAAGTCACCAATTTCTGACCAGTACTAGGACACTGAAAAGTATTTATTGAGCCAGTGTTTAAAAACAATGTTGTGGAATATTTAAATGGCACAAAAGCAGTCCAACGCTAATACTTAACATTTAAAATCAAGCTCCTCTCTAAAATACCATTGCCCACTCCTTTATGTCAGTGACTAGTAACCTTTACTTGCTGATAGTAGGCAGTGGAGCAGAAACTGTTCCTGACATTACAAAGCACAGTCCTAGGTAAACACTTACAAAATAAAATTTAGCCCAAGGTGATTAAATAAATATTTGCTACCATTTTGGATAAAATAGTGCCCTTTGGATTATTGATATTACAAAGAGCCTTTAGCTCCAAGCATGAGGATGCACTCGGGATAATTTTGATTTTGTGCGACAGTGTAAAACGGGTGGTAGCGAATCGGCAGCCCATTTCCTGATGTAAAAATCAGAAGTGTTGTAAAATGGGTTGCCTATTCACTATCACCTGTTTTACACTATTGCACAAAATCAAAATCTACCCCCTCTGAGTCACTTTGCAATCCTAGTTAATTTTACTGCTCTGTCAACTGCGCCAGGAAAAATATAGCGGGGAAGATTTTTTTTCTGTGTGCTGTGGGTGGTAAAATCAAATGATTTCATAAAGAGTGCAATTACAATTTTGCTACCTTTAGCATACATAGAAGATCTTCCCCATAGATATTGCACTCAAAAATTGAGAAATATCTTTACTAAATGTTTAGTATCAGATCATGACCGTATAATTCCACAGGGCTATCACCAGTTGCCCTTCGTAACTCGAGTGGAAACCCAGAGAAATGGCGTAAACGGCTGAAAATTACAGTTTATGCCATTTCTCTGAGGCTTCCATTGGAGTTACAGCGTGAGACCAGTAGTAGTACCGTGAATTTTCAGGGCCAGCATGTTTACTTTTACAGACTGCCTTGTAGTCTCAATATGAATTGAACCTAAACAATTCTGACTTTCATGTTTTTGTTACCTTTGAAATTTGTTAAAGTTAAGAACATTTTTAAATAGAAGAACTTTAGATAATGGTTTAGTTGGAATTATATAGTTGTAGCATACATCTAAATTAGGTGGTAAAATGGTTACTAACTAATTGAATATTCACTAAGAAAGAAATCTCTCAGGTTTTTGAAGGTTTGCTGCAAAGTTTTTAGTTAAGAAAGTCCATTGTGCTTAACACAGTCATTCTAACCTTTGCATATTCAATATTAAAATCAGATTTGTATATTGGATCACAGTTGTTACCGTGTGCATTTATGACATGTATTTTGGCAAGATCTGGATTACCTACTGTTCACTTTGAGGTATAAATAAATTATTGTCTGTTAGCATTTGTAATTTATTGTTTTTCAGCCTCACAGCATGACATGTTTATAAGATGATTAGTCAAGTCATGATTAGACACAAAGAGATATATTTTCCTTTCCGTTTTCAAGAATTAAGTTAATACCTATTTTTCAAGAATTAAGTTAATACCTATTTTTCAAGAATTAAGTACAACTCACTTTAAAAAATGACAGGCACATATGACCTTTAAGCAGTTGATTTCCATGTTATAGAATTTTGTTAGCAGGAATGCCAAGAAGATCAGCCTGTATAAATGGCTCAGAATTTGCTGGAGCAGGGCATCTCACCGCTTGCCCCGTGAGTTGGATTTTTTCCTTACCCTTCAGCGCGAAATTTTTTTTGCGCAGCAAATTACTGGAAGTGTGAGTTGATAACAGTGCAGTGAGGTCAACGGGGCATCTGGGACCTTGGTGAATGATGGGACCAACAGTCTTTCTCCTTAACCAGTTAAATTTAAGGATTTGAATGGTTAGCAAAGCTCCGAAGTGGCAGCTTGGACATCTGGTTATTTAAACAATGGCCATGAATTGCACTGAGCGGAAAATGAACGGCGCTCGTCGCTCCATAGATTTACACTCACCCACTAACTTACTGCGGGAACTCCCTCCAATAGGAAGCTGAGAAGAGCCCAACATTAACTCCAGCAAAGCCAGGATCCGTGGAAGAAGTGAGAGGCTCAGTCTCTCCCCTTGACCAATCAGATTGCAGCATCTTTGTAAAGCCCAAAGAGTCAAAGCCTTGAAGTACAAGGAGCAACATAAAAACAAGGAACTGAAAGTTACAACAGTAAAATCATCTGTAAAAACAGTTATAGACAGCAAAAAAGAAGAGACGGTAAGAAATAATCAAATTAAATAAAAAAGACAGAAGGAAAAAGTTCTTTAAAAATGTAAATTGTTTAATTTAAATTTTTTTTAATGACCAAAAAACTAGTAAACTAAGGCATAATAAAATTCCACATTTTTAAGAGTTAATTTTTAGTTGTTTGGCAGTCATTAAGACTTATCACACTGTTAAAACGTAGTTTAGACCTGGTATATTTAATCATACCTGCTTTATAGCGATATTAGTTAGTTTCCAGCTGGGCAGAAGAGCAAGTTGGCGCTGGTCCATTGATTCTGTTGATTGCAGCAGGCAGTATACCTTTAAGGCGAAACTGTCAGATCGCCAGCGAACCAGGAAGAGCAAATTCCATATTTCCGCGTTTGACTGCGCATGTGTGAACGCCAGAACTTGCTTTTTTATTTGGCCACTAACAACGGTGAGCGCTGTTGAGCTCACCATTCTTTTTAAAGCAATTTCCGCCCCAGAACTTTATTATAATATCATTGGATTACATGCAGGAAAATGTGTAGTTCTAAGTTGAAAATAAACAGTGGGGGGCAAATTTTTTAGGTGTTACGTGGCCACCTAAGGTTTCAAAATGGTGTCCAAGATGCACGTGCACATGTCCGATGGAAAGTGTGCAGGACGCCATCTTGGTAAAGGGATTTGTGCACGTGCCTAACCATCACCAGCATCATGATGCGAAGCCACCGCTGCCATTTTGCAACTCCACACTCCAGCCAAAGTGGGAGTGTGGAGTCGCAAAGCTGAACAGACGTTAAACAACCGCCCACCAGCGCTATTTAAAGGGATCATGAAGTACTTGCAGGTTAGTTTCTGGAATTTCTTCTGACTGCTGGTGCAATGCTACACGTTTTTGGTGGTTTCCTATACTTGGCTAAAGTTTAAATACTCTACAGGTAATGGTCTGGCTTTCAGACTTGGGTGGCCTGGTAGGGCTTCCTCTGGGAATTGAACATGACTGGGAGAATGAAGAGAGGCCACACAAACTGGACAAGCTGCTAGAAGAGGGAGGGGAAGAGGAGGAGCAGGGCACTCAGCAGGAGGCCATACCCACAGAGGATCTTCAGGGACCAAATCTCTTACCTCAACTTCAGCAACAACCAGTGCCTCCGACTGCTGCAGTTCACTAAAGAGGTTGTGATGAAAATATGTCAACTGCTGCAGCCACAACTGTAGCCTCAAAGCAGGGCAAGGACAGCATTGCCTGTGGCTGTCACAGTGACCATGGCTCATAATTTTTATGCCTCTGGCTCCTTTCAGGCTGCTGCTGGAGATATAACCAATATCTTGCAGTGTGCAGTGCACTGCAGTATAAGGGAGATCACTGAGACTCGACACAATCCAATCCGGCCAATTACCGCCCCATCAGTCTACTCTCAATCATCAGCAAAGTTAAGGAAGGTGTTGTCGACAGTGCTATCAAGCGGCACTTATTCACCAATAACCTGCTCACCGATGCTCAGTTTGGGTTCCGCCAGGACCACTTGGCTCCAGACCTCGTTACAGCCTTGGTCCAAACATGGACAAAAGAGCTAAATTCCAGAGGTGAGGTGAGAGTAACCTCCGTTGACATCAAGGCAGCATTTGACTGAGTGTGGTATCAAGGAGCCTTAGTAAAATTGAAGTCAATGGGATTCAGTGGGCAAACTCTCCAGTGGCTGGAGTCATACCTAGCACAAAGGAAGATGGCAGTGGTTGTTGGAGGCCAATCATCTCAGCCTCAGGACATTGCTGCAGGAGTTCCTCAGGGCAGTGTTCTAGGCCCAACCATCTTCAGCTGCTTCATCAATGACCTTCCCACCATCATAAGGTCAGAAATGGGGATGTTCGCTGATGATTGCACAGTGTTCAGTTCCATTCACAACCCCTCAGATAATGAAGCAGTCCGTGCCCGCATGCAGCAAGACCTGGACAACATCCAGGCTTGGGCTGATAAGTGGCAAGTAACATTCGCGCCAGACAAGTGCCAGGCAATGACCATCTCCAACAGGAGAGAATCTAACCACCTCCCCTTGACATTCATCGGCATTACCATCGCCGAATCCCCCACCATCAACATCCTGAGGGTCACCATTGACCAGAAACTTAGCTGGACCAGCCATATAAATACTGTGACTACAAGAGCAGGTCAGAGGCTGGGTATTCTGCGGTGAGTGACTCACCTCCTAACTTTCCAAAACCTTTTCACCATCTACAAGGCACAAGTCCAGAGTGTGATGGAATACTCTCCACTTGCCTGGATGAGTGCAGCTCCAACAACACTCAAGAAGCTCGACATCATCCAGGACAAAGCAGCCCGCTTGATTGGCACCCCATCCTCCACCACTGGCGCACAGTGGCTGCAGTGTGTACCATCCACAGGATGCACTGCAGCAACTCTTCGACAGCACCTCCCAAACCCACGATCTCTACCACCTGGAAGGACAAGGGCAGCAGGTACATGGGTACAACACCACCTGCACGTTCCCCTCCAAGTCACACACCATCCTGACTTGGAAATATATCGCCGTGCCTTCTTCGTCGCTGGGTCAAAATCCTGGAACACCCTACCTAACAGCACTGTGGGAGAACCTGCACCACACGGACTGCAGCCGGTCAAGAATGTGGCTTACCACCACCTTCTCAAGGGCAATTAAGGTTGGGCAACAAATGCTGGCCTTGCCAGTGACGCCCACATCCCATGAACATAGAAACATAAAAAATAGGAGCAAGGGCCTGCTCCGCCATTGAAAATGATCATGGCTGATCGTCTAACTCAGTACCCTGTTCCCGCTTTTTCCCCATATCCCTTGATCCCTTTAGCATTAAGAAATATATCTATCTCCTTCTTGAATACATCTGATGACTTGGCCTCCACTGCCTTCTGTGGTAGAGAATTCCACAGGTTCACCACCCTCTGAGTGAAGAAATTTCTCCTCATCTCGGTTCTAAATGGCATACCCCGTATCCTGAGACAGTGACCCCTGGTTCTGGACTCCACAGCCATCGGGAACATCTTCCCTGCATTTAATCTGTCTCGTCCTGTTAGAATTTTATATGTTTCGATGAGATCACCTCTCATTCTTCTGAACTCTAGTGAATATAGGCCTAATCGACCCAATCTCTCCTCATAAGTCAGTCCTGCCATCCCAAGAATCAGTCTGGTAAACCTTCATTGCACTCCCTCCATGGCAAGGACATCCTTCCTCAGATAAGGAGACCAAATCTCCACACAACACTCCAGATGTGGTCTCACCAAGGCCCTGTATAACTACAGTAAGACATCTCTGCTCCTGTACTCAAATCCTCTTGCAATGAAGGCCAACATACCATTCGCCTTCCTAACTGCTTGCTGCACCTGAATGCTCGCTTTCAGCGACTGGTGTACAAGGACACCCAGGTCTCGTTGCACCTCCCCTTTTCCCAATCTATCACCATTCAGATAATAATGTCTTTCTGTTTTTACAACCAAAGTGGATAACCTCACATTTATCCACGTTATACGGCATCTGCCATATTTTTGCCCACTCACCCAACTTGTCTAAATCACAATGGAGCCTCTTTGCATCCTCCTCACAGCTCACATTCCACCCCAGCTTTGTGTCGTCTGCAAACTTGGAAATGTTACATTTAGTTCCCTCATCCAAATCATTGATATATATTGTGAATAGCTGGGGCCCAAGCACTGATCCCTGCGGTATCCCACGAGTCACTGCCTGCCACCTGAGAAAAGACTCGTTTATTCCTACTCTCTGTTTCTTGTCTGTCAACCAATTCTCAATCCATGCCAGTATATTCCCCCCAATCCCATGTGCTTTAATTTTGCACACTAATCTCTTGTGTGGGACCTTATCAAAAGCATTCTGAAAATTCAAATACACCACATCCACTGGTTCTCCCCTATCTATTCTACTAGTTACATCCTCAAAAGTGTGATTTCCCTTTCATAAACCCATGCTGACTTTGTCCAATCCCGATAATGCCCTCCAAGTGTTCTGTTATCACATCTTTTATAATAGACTAGCATTTTCCCCACTACTGATGTTAGGCTAACTGGTTTGTAATTCCTTGTTTTTTCTCTCCCTCCTTTTTTAAATAGTGGGGTTACATTTGCCACCCTCCAATCTGTAGGAACTGTTCCAAAGTCTATAGAATTTTGGAAGCTGATCACCAATGCATCCACTATTTCCAGGGCCACTCCCTTCAGTACTCTGGGATGTAGATTATCAGGCCCTGGGGATTTGTCAGCCTTTAGCCCAATTAATTTCCCTAGCACTATTTTTTTACTAATACTGGTTTCCTTCAGTTCCTCCCTCTCACTGGACCTTTGGTTCCCTAACATTTCTGGCAGGTTATTTGTGTCCTCCTTTGTGAAGACAGAACCAAAGTATGTGTTTAATTGTTCTGCCATTTCTTTGTTCCCCATTATAATTTCCCCCATTTCTGACTGTAAGGGACCTACATTTGTCTTCACTAACTCTCTTGACATTTATAGAAGCTTTTACAGTCAGTTTTTATGTTCCCGGCTGGTTTACTCTCATACACTATTTTTCCCTTCTTAATCAATCTCCTTGTCCTCCTTTGCTGAATTCTGAACTATTCCCAATCCTCAGGCTTGCCGCTTTTTCTGGCAATTTTATATGTGTCCTCTTTGGATCTAATACTATCCCTAATTTCTTTTGTAAGCTACGGTTGAGCCACCTTTCCTGTTTAATTTTTGGGCCAGACAGGAATGAATAATTCTTGTAATTCCTGCACGCGTTCTTTAAATATTAGCCATTGCCTATCCACCGTCATCCCTTTTAGTAAAGTTCCCCAATCTATCATAGCCATCTCTCACCTCATACTTACGTAATTTCCTTCATTTAGATTCAGGACCCTAGTTTCAGATTCAACTACTTCACTCTCCATCTTAATGAGGAATTCTATCATGTTATGGTCGCTCTTCCCTAAGGGACCCCACACAACAAGATTGTTAATTAATCCTTTCTCATTGCACGATACCCAGTCTAGGATCGCCTGTTCTCTAGTTGGTTCTTCAACGTATTGGTCTAGAAAACCATCACATACACACTCCAGAAATTCCTCCCCCACAGTATTATTGCTAATTTGGTTTGACCAATCTATATGTAGATTAAAGTCACCCATGATTATAGTTGTACCCTTCTTGCATGGGTCTTTAATTTCCTGTTTAATGCCCTCTCCTACATCTCCACTACTGTTTGGGGGCCTATAGACAACCCCCACTAACGTTTTCTGCCCCTTGATGTTTCTTAGTTCCACTCATACAGATTCCACATCGTGATTTTCCGAGCCAATATCCTTCCTCACTATTGCATTGATTTCCTCCTTTACTAACAATGCTACCCCACCTCCTTTCCCTTTATGCCTGTCCATCCTAAATATTGATTACCCCTGGATGTTCAGATCCCATCCTTGGTCACCCTGCAGCCATGTCTCCGTAATCACAACTATATCATAACCATTAATATCTATCTGCGCTGTTAATTCATCTACCTTATTGCGAATGCTCCGCGCATTAAGACACAATGCCTTTAGACTTGTCTTTTTAAGATTGCTAGTCATCTTAGTTTTATTTTGCACTATGGCCCTATTTGTTTTTCGCCCTTGTTTTCTCTGCCTTCCACTATTGCTTCTTCCCTTTCTGTATTTTGTTTCTATCCTTGTTTCCCCCTCCTCTGTCTCCCTGCTCAAGTTCCCATCCCCCTGCCATTCTAGTTCAAAGCTTCCCCAACAGCACTAGCAAACACCCCCACGAGGACATCAGTCCCGGTCCTGCTCGGGTGTAACCCGTCCCGCTTGTACAGGTCCCACCTTCCCCAGAACCGGTCCCAATGTCCCAGGAAGCTAAATCCCTCCCTCCTACACCATCCCTGCAGCCATGCATTCGTCTGGTCTATTCTCCTGTTTCTATACTCACGAGCACGTGGCACTGGTAGTAATCCTGAGATCACTACCTTTGAGGTCCTGCTTTTTAATTTATCTCCTAACTCCTTAAATTCACCTTGCAGGACCTCATCCCTTTTTTTTAACCTATGTCTTGATACCGATATGGACCACGACTAGTGGCCGTTCACCCTCCCCCTCCAGAATGCCCTGCAGCCGCTCCGTGACATCCTTGACCCGAGCACCAGGGAGGCAACATACCATCCTGGAGTCACGTTTGCAGCTGCAGAAACGCCTATCTGTTCCCCTTACAATTGAGTCCCCTATCAATATAGCCCTGCCACTCTTATTCCTCCCCTCCTGTGCAGCAGAGCCACCCGTGGTGCCACAAACTTGGCTCTTGCTGCTTTCCCCTTGTAAGCCATCTCCCCCAACAGTATCCAAAGCAGTATTTCTGTTTGAGAAGGAGATGGCCCCAGGGGACTCCTGCTCTACCTGCCTAGTCCTCTTACTCTGCCTGGCGGTCGCCCATTTCCTTTCTGCCTGCGTAATCTTTACCTGCGGTGTGACCACCTCACTGAACATGCTATCCGTGATAATCTCAGCATCGCGGATGCTCCACAGTGAATCCACCCGCAGCTCCAGCTCCAAAATGCGGTTAGCCAGTAGCTGCAGCTGGACACACTTCCTGCACGCATGGTCACCAGGGACACCGGTAGTGTCCATGACTTCCCACATAGTGCAGGAGGAGCAGATCACGGGTGCGAGCTCTGCTGCCATGACTTGCCTTAGATTTACACTGCGTTCACCTCTTAGACTCTCTTCCCGCTCTCTAGACTCTCCTTTTACACTGCGCTCACCTCTCGGACTCTCCTTTTGCACTGCGCTCACCTCTCGGACTCTCCTTTTACACTGCGTTCACCTCTCGGACTCTCGGACTCTCCTCTCGCTCTCGGACTCCCCTTTTACACTGCGCTCACCTCTCGGACTCTCCTTTTACACTGCGCTCACCTCTCAGATTCTGTTCTAGCTCTCGGACTCTCCTCTCATTCGAATAAAAAAAAACGAGAAACACGTAAATCTCATTCCTTTTGCCAGAAACAAGCAGGAGGAGCAAGCTCGAGGTTTTGCACAGATTGCAGGTTTCCTCATAATGCATGGCGCACATTGGCTTGCATGCTCCTCATCTGGACTTGGCCATATTGATCAACAGAAAGGGATCCCACTCCCTCAATGTGCAGCTGACCACAGGCAGCACATCATTCAGTTGAATGCCCATGATCCTGGCAGCATTCATGATTCTTTCATTCTGCAGCAGTCCTCTGGTCCACCTATATTTCAACCACGGCAAGTCAAAGGCTGGCTATTGGGCGACCAGGGTTATCCCCTCATGGCATAGCTCTTGACTCCGGTCAGGAACCCATGCACACGTGCACATCAGGCCTACAGTGAGAGCCATGCTGCCACAAGGATCATTATAGAACACATCATCGGCGTCCTCAAATAGCGCTTCCGCTGCCTGGATCACTCTGGAGGAGCCCTACAGTACTCAGCTGAGCCGGTATCGAGATTTGTGGTTGTATGCTGCATGCTGCACAACCTCGCCATTATGAGGGAACAGCCCTTGCCACCACCCATCAGGCAAGAATCTGAGGAGCATGAGTAAAAGGAGGAGGAGGAAGTGCGAGAGGAAGAGGAAGGGAGGCTACAACATAGACAGTCCCTTTCTGCCCGGGCTCTTCGTGATCAGATTATTCATGAGCGATACCAGTAAGCACAACTACACCTCCCCAATCACCAACCATCCCACACTCCTTACCTTTCCTCTCTCACTGACCATTACATCATCCACTTTCTGATAACACATATTGGTTCCACCCTCATTTCACCGTGGAAATAAAAACCACCACCAAATGCAAATTCAAATCTAAGATTATCAATTCACTCATTAGTTTCATTTTGTATGCATTGTTTAATCACCCTTGTGCTTTCCCTTCATGCCTGTCTTCCATGTGACTTTACCTTTTCTAGTGCTCCTACAAGGTGCTTCCCCTGTGGCTGGAGCATGGGTGGTGGAAGGCTGCTGACCTTCAATTGAGAAGACTGCAGATGGCCTGTGAGGACGACCTCGAGCAACGATGGGCCTAGAGGGTCCGGCTACAGACTGCACCATCTTGGCCTGGACCGCAGCAGTCTTGGCTGGCAGGCAACAGCAAGAGCACTGGCGGAGCGGCAGGAGTGGGAGCAGGAATGCTGTCATCCTGAGCGAGGACAGCAGGTTCCTCTTCCATGGAGCCAATACCATTCTCCTGAGGCGGCGCCTCAGCAATCCTAGTGATCTGTTGGAGAACAAATTGCTGGACTGCTATCAAAAGCAAAATACTGCGGATACTGGAAATCAAATAAAAACAGAAAATGCTGGAGAAGCTCAGCCGATGAGGCAGCACTTGTGCAGAAAGAAACAGAGTTAACATTTCAGGTCGAAGACCTTTCGTCAGAACCAGAAGCTGTTAAAGAGTTAAAGTTTTTAAGCAAGTACAGAGCCAGGAAAAGTGGGGGGGTGGTGTAGGGAGGAGAGGGGAGGAAAGAACAAAAGGGAAGGTCTGTGATATGGTAGAGGGCAAGAGTGATTAAATGACAAAAGGGATGATAGTACAAGGCAAGGAGGGTGATAATGGGACAGGTTATGAAACAAAAGTTCTGTCTAGAGTAGTTGTGAATGGCAACAGCAGAACCATTGCCAGCACTAGCTGTCCGAATAAATGGGAGCAGTGGTTATGATCTGAAGTTATTGAAATCAATGTTGATTGTTGTAAAGTGCCTAATCGAAAGATGAGGTGCTGTTCCTTGAGCTTACGTTGAGCTTCATTAGAACAGTGTAAGAGGTCGAGGACAGAGAGGTCAGAGTGGGAATGGGACAGGGAATTAAAATGGCAAGCGACCGGCAGGTCAAGGTCACACTTGTGGACAGAGCGGAAGTGTTCAGCAAAGCGATCACCCAATCTGCGTTTAGTCTCCCCAATGTAGAGGAGACCGCATTGTAAGCAGCGAATACAGTATACTAAATTGAAAGAAGTACAAGTTTCACCTGGAAGGAGTGTTTGGGTCCCTGGGTGGTGGGAAGGGAAGAAGTGAAGGGGCTGGTGTTACATCTCCTGCGCTCACCTGGGAAGGTGCCGAGGGGAGGAGAGTGGGTGTTGGGAGTGATGGAAAAGTGGACTAGGTGTAAGATTGTACCCTTGCTTATAGTGCAGGGGGCAAGTGAAACTGTAATGACGTCTGAATGTGTATCTCTTTTTATATGATCTTTTATATGATTTCGTATGACTAAATACTCTGGTGCTGGATGTGTGAATTGCGCGGGACTAATATCAGAGCAGGGAGCTCTTAGATTACATCAACTTGCAAGAAAGGCATCCTCAGCATTCTGCCTTCTGGCTTGTTTACACAAACAAACTAAAAGATGAAACAAACAAACATTCCTGACTTAGAGCTGGGACCCTTATCAGATACTGGGCAACCATAAACAATGGTGCCTTACAAAACAGGCCCATGAAACCTGGCCTGGAATCTGAAGGAGGCCCGGCGAACCATGGACTCCCAGTCTTGACACAGAGGCAAGACTAGATAAAATGAGGCGAAACAGTCTTGAGCTACTGTGTAAGATGATGATTGGTTAAAACCAGAGGTGGGACACAAGCTGCTTCTGCAGGCTCCTGAAAGGTAGAAGATAACAGGGGAGGATGACCCCTTTTTCTTAAAGAAACAAAGAACTCGAGGCATATTGGGCACCTCGCCCTTTTGGGAGACCCCAACAGGGCAAGGGCCCACGTCAATAGCTAACCCTGGGTCCACCCCCAAAAGTGGAATAAAAGGAGCGCCCTGGTATCAGGTTGTAGAGACTTGGTAGGAGTAACGACTGGTAGCATTGGAGACCAGTCAAACAGCTATTCGAAGTTTCGTCGCGCGATCCGGATCAATAGAAGTGGCTCCAGGCGGAGCAGGACTGAGGATGAGGAGTCCAAGAGGTCACCCCAGGCGGGGCAGAAGATGTGAGAGATAACCAATCGACGAAAGTGGACCAGGTGGGGTGGAAAGCTCACTTTCTTCAAGACTCCTAGACAGACATGACTCTACCCAGTGCGGAATGGGTGATATGATCTCTTGCTCTGCATTGTAAACCACTGCCCCAACATTGCACGAGTTGGCTCTTTTGTGAAGTTCAATAAAGCACCTTTTTACCAAATTACCACGTCAATTACCGGCAACTGAGAGTAGAATCTCACACAGGGTGTCGCGGAGGGAGCAGACCCTTCGGAATGCTGAAAGGGGAAGGGAGGGAAAAGATGTGTTTGGTGGTGGGATTGCGCTGGAGGTGGCGGAAATAGCGGAGGATGATACGTTGAATGTGGAGGCTGGTGGGATGGAAGGTGAGGACAAGAGGACCTTATCATGGTTCTGGGAGGGAGGGGAAGGGGTGAGGGCAGAAGTGCGGGAAATAGGATGGACACGGTCGAGGGCCCTGTCAACTACAGTGGAGGGGAATCCTCAGTTGAGAAAAAAGGAAGACATATCGGAAGCACTGGTGCGAAAGGTGGTTTCGTCAGAACAGATGCGACGGAGACGGAGCAACTGGGGGAAGGAAATAGAGTCCTTACAGGAAGTGGGGTGGGAGGAAGTGTAATTAAGGTAGCTGCGGGAGTCGGTGGGCTTATAATAGATATTGGTTGTCAGCCTATCACCAGAAATGGAGATAGAAAAGTCGAGGAAGGGAAGGGAAGAGTTGGAGATGGACCATGTGAAGGCAAGGGCAAGATGGAAATTGGAAGCAAAGTTGATGAAATTTTCCAGTTTGGGGCGAGAGCAGGAAACGGCACCAATACAGTAATCAATGTACCGGAAAAAGAGATGAGGGAGGGGACCTGACTAGGACTGGAACAAGGAATGTTCCACCTATCCCACAAAAAGGCAGGCATCTCTGGGACCCATATGGGTTCCCATAGTGACAACTTTTATTTGGAAGAAGTGAGTGGAGTCAAAGGAGAAGTTGTTCAACGTAAGAACAAGTTCAGTCAGGTGGAGGAGGGTGGTGGTGGATGGGGACTGGTTGGGCCTCCATTCAAGGAAGAAGTGAAGGGCCCACAGGCCATCCCAGTAGGGGATGGCGGTGTAGAGGGACTAGACATCCATGGTGAAAAGGAGACGGTTAGGGTTGGGGAACTGGAAACTGTTAAATTGGTGGAGAGCATGGGAAGATTCGTGGTTGTAGGTCAAAGAGACTGGACAAGGGGAGAAAAAATAGGGTCGACATAGGAGGAAATAAGATACGTGGGGCAAGAACAAACTGAAATGATGGGTCTCGAAGGGCAGTCCTGTTTGTGGATCTTGAGAAGGA
Source organism: Heptranchias perlo (assembly GCF_035084215.1). Lineage (NCBI taxonomy): Eukaryota > Metazoa > Chordata > Chondrichthyes > Hexanchiformes > Hexanchidae > Heptranchias > Heptranchias perlo. The sequence continues at coordinate 111,257,303 of NC_090327.1, forward strand.
GGTAGAAGCAGGCTGTGCAGGGATGGGGGTTTATAAGGTTGGAGGCCGTGGGGGGAAGATCTCCAGAGGAAATGAGGTCAGTGACAATCTGGGAAACTATGGCTTGATGTTCGGCGGTGGGGTCATGGTCCAGGGAGAGGCAGGAGGAGGTGTTGGAGAGTTAGGTTCCAACCGCCACAAGATAGAGGTCTGTTCACCACACAACAACAGCGCCGCCCTTGTCAGCAGGTTTAATGACAATGTCAGGGTGGACCTGAGAGAGCGGAGTGCTGCAAGTTCAGAGGAAGGTAGGTTAGAGTAAGTGAGGGAAGCAGAGAAATTGAGAAGGCCGATGTCACGCCAGCAGTTTACAATGAACAGATCAAGAGAGGGTAAGAGGACAAGTGGAACGAGAATTCTGAAGACGGGACAATGATCTGCTATGCGGGGGAAGACTCCTGACCCAAGAAGTGGGCACAGAGGCGAAAGCGACGGAAGAAGAGCTCAGCATCATGTCGAGTTCAGAATTCATTGACATGGAGGCGTAAGGGGATAAAGCTAAGGCCTTTTCTGAGGACTGATCGTTCAGGGTCAGAGAGGAGAAGGTCAGAGAGAATGGTGAAAACACGACAAAGAGTGAGATTGGAGGGAGGGATGGGGTGAGAGGAAAGTGAAGGGGAAGAAGGATCAGGAGGGGTGTTGGTATCTAAGGGTTGTTGAAGCTTGCGATCCTAGACACCCGAAAGGAAGACAAAAGGTTTTTTGTTAAAGCGTCGGATGAGGCGAAGGATGAAATAGAATTGCGGAACAGGACAACTCTGAAATAGAGTGAGTCGGTGCTGCTGGAGAGAGAGGTCGAGAGTGTGTGTGTGGCGGTGCTGTGGACTGCTGTGGACTGCTGTGATGCCCTGGAAGCCCTGTTCCATAGTGGTATCCAGAACCACGATAGCATCAGTCTGAGATTCCAGTGCGTGAGTCAGACCTTTGATGGAAGCTGTGACATCAGTCATCAGGCGCTGCATCATGGTGGGTTCCACAGGTGTGCTGATGGAGGAGATCACCCGTTCCATGTTGGAAAGGATGGGCTCCAAGCTCTGCACAAAGCCCTGTGTCAAGTTGGAGCTGGACTCTTCATGCCCCTTGACATTGTGCACAGGTTTTCTGGCAGGCTTTCCAGTGCACCAATCATTTGGTTGTGTACGCCCATCAGCCTTCTTCTGTAGCCTGGCCCATCGAAGTCCTCATTTGACTCCTCAGCAGCAAAACTAGTGAGTGACCTCGACCTCCGGTGAGCTGGCACCTGCGGTATCCTTTCCCCTCGCCCTGGCTCCTACGCACTTGTGCCCGATGTCTCACCACGTGCAGATCCCTCCTAAATCGTAGCCTCTATAGTAAGCGCAGTGTCAGTATCTGAGCCGATGGCTGCGAGTATAAGATCGAGTGACAGTGTGTCTTCATCATCACTGTCTTCTTCCTCGTCCCCCTCTGACTGGGAAGGTTCCAATTCTTGGATATCTGAAATAAAAAAGAGACAACGGTTGGGTTGTGGTGAGGGGAGAGGAGAAAGTAAAAAGTGCGTGCTTACACCATCTGCAACACGTGAGTCAGAAGAGATAGTGGGAAGAGAGAAGGAGGTTTAGGTATGCAGAGACCCTCATCATCGATCCCTTTAGCACCGCCGGTGCCTACAGCTTCAGCGATGCCTCTTTCCATGATGGGTAACACTGTCTCCTCCATGAGTGTTAAAATGTGTAGGTATGACTGTCCTCCAGTTTTTTGCTGCTGCCTCCTGTTATGCATCACTTGATCCTGAAAGAAAGAGGGAAGTGTGTCAGTGAGTGTCCTGCAATATGTTTGTGTGATGTGGCTGTCATGCTTGAATAGCTGCCAGTGTGTGACCCGGGTCTGAGACTTGCAACGGTGCTAAGTGTGTGAGGATGAGGTAAACCATATGAATTGAAGGGTTGAGTACTGATTGATAGATATTGTTGGTAGCTGGGTGATGGGGGTGTAATGAATTGAGCGGTAGATGAGGCTAGTGGTGCAATTGGTAGGATATGCTATTTGAAGATTGAACTCACTCACCTTAACAACTCGTGTCAGATCATTAAACTTCTCCCTGCACTGCATCCATGTTCTGAGAGATATATTCCTGGCATTGACCTCTGCCTTTACTTCCTCCCACTGCCTCCTGAGCATATGCCTGGAAGGCCTCCTGCCCCCTGCAGATACAGAATGTCCCTCGTTCTCTCCTCCTCTTGCACCATGGCCTCCAGTGCATTATCAGAAAACCTTGGTGCACGCTCTCTCGCAGGTTGAGCCATCTTGACAAAATTCTTCAATATCAATTTACTTCCTGACGCCACTTCCTGCAGCCACAATGCACCTCCCCTTTAAGAGGTGCAGGCTACCTTTAAGCAGCGCTACCCACTCGCGATATCTGGCCTCCTGTTGATGCGTGTAGCCAATGAACAGCGCAGGTAGCACTGGCTGCACGCAGCAATCATGGAAATCAGCAGACAGCACAAAATTACCGTGCTGCCTGCAGCGCAATGAACGGGCGCAGGTTAATCGTGGACCGCGATCCCCACGCCCGTTTTCGGGGCTTATCCAATTTAACCCACAGTGTTCCTTGCAACTGCTCATGATTTTCGCCATTTCCCTCACAACTGACCCCAAAATGTTTGGCAATTCTTACCCAATCGAAACACTTGATTTCTTGTAGCATCTTGTAACCCCTTTCCCACAAGACTGACAATCATTATAAGGAGCTGTCATCTACACAGCTTGACTGAAAAGCTTTTACAAATTCAGATATAAGTGTAGATTTCCATACAAACCGGCCAAAGGTTGTGCCTAAAGTTGAATGCAGTGTCATGATACTACTCCTTTTCTGTTTCTGCGGATCCCCAAAAAATCCTTATATCCTTTGGAACTGGACTTGGCTGCGAGTATTAATAGTGAAACAAACTTAAATGTAGTCACTTAAAGATCTAGCCGTTTATGGCACTGCAACTCACAAAGACAGATTACTTTTCGCATTCTGCATAGTAAGATGCTGCTTGTCATTAAAGTCTCCATATAATTAAATAATAATTATCATTGGTGACTTCAGGTAATTGAAGATTCTCTATGATGTGATTAAATTGCTGCACTTAAAGTTCAATCCCCAATTTAACATTTGACAAGTAAATTTGTGGAATATGAATTTGCTTGCTCTATAAATATAAACTTTTGTCTTGCCATTTCTTGTTGCACCAACATACTACATGTCTTGCTTAGGCAGCTTTTATTCCACTTCATAATAATAATAGTTACATTTTATAAAGTACTCTGTAATTTTTGCTGCCAATTTTATGCTATAAGGTGTACACAATGCAGTAAAACCCCAAGCTAAAGGTACTAATCTTTCTGAAGAACAGTTATACATTATTTTAAAGTGCCTAGACCCAAGGGTGAAATCCATCAAAAAATGTCAACCCACATCATCACATTTGTGATTTAATTAACTTTCAAGTGGTTTTAACCATTAGCAATGTGCAATTCATAATAGTGCATTCAATTTCAGTCATCTTTGAATAAGCAAATGTTAATTTTCCAATAAACGGAAACACCAATTTATTCAGTGTGTCTCACAAATCATCCTCAAAGAAAAAAAATAAGAAAATGAGAATTGATTTTCCCTCTTTGCTAGGAAAGTATACCATATCATATGTTGTTTTTGATTCCCTCACCGTGATAAAATAACACAGCCTTGATTATCTTTCCATGGTGCTTCCTTTGTCATTAAAGTCTCCATATAATTAAATAATAATTATCATTGGTGACTTCTTATTTAACCCCACATTGCTTACGATGTCTCATTATGTTATTATTCATTTCTATTTGTATGTTAGCAATTGAGGATATCAAAATAAATGTGTTATTGTTATCAATGCAGATGATATTTCAAATGGCTAATAAGAACTTCTACACATAAATGTTTTGGTGTGAGGGAGTTATTTATACTTTCATGTTCACCTGATGCAAAGCTGCTACCTCTCCTATCCCATCGGGTGTTGTGCTTTTTCTTGTTGCTTATAAAATGGTTTCGTTTACAAATTCTATTTGGAATCAGAAATCACTAAGCCTAATGGAAATTGTGTAAAAAAAATACCTTGGATCCATTTGGAATGAAAAAGTTGCTGCTGCAATATAACCGCTGCAACATTTTTGCAATTAGCTATTTTGTTTAACTTTGATCTATGCCATTTATTGGATTTGTTTTGGCTATTAATTTCAGATGCACCTGTAAAAGAAACAGAGAGATGACATTAAGGGATTAGAGGATAAATACATGAGACTTAATGAAATTACACTGCTTTCAACTTTGTAATGCAATTTTTGTTAATGCTTGGCTCAGTTGGTAGGACAAAAATGGACTCTAACCTCTAAGGCAGAAGGTCGTAGTTTCAAGCTCCACCATTGATTTGAGCACGTATCTAGGCTGATGTTTTGGTGCAGTACTGACATAGTGCGGCACCGTTCCAGATGTCATGTTTCAGATGAGGCATTAAATCAAGGTCCCATCTCAGTATATGTGAAAGAACCTATTTGAAGATGTACAAGGAGGTGTCTGGATCAACTTTCATCCCTCAACCACCACCACCAAAAACAAATTATCCGCTCATTCATTCATTGCTGTTTGTTGAACCCTGATGTGCACAAATTGCACAAAAAAATCTTAGATTAAAGGCAATGGAGAAAACTTTTCTCTTTCGTATTTGAACGCTAATCATCTGCAATGAGTGCATAGAGAAAAATCGGGTGGGGAAGATTGCAAGCTCTTAACGGAGCCCGTCCGATCTGCAATTCATTAATTTAAATGCAAGAGGTAACCTTTCCTGTAGATGGTCATTTGGACAAGTGGCTGAGTGGCAGGAGATGGTTACACAGGTAAATACCATCCTAACATAAGAATATAGGAAATAGGAGCAGGAGTAGGCCATACGGCCCCTCGAGCCTGCTCCATCATTCAATAAGATCATGGCTGATCTTCAACCTCAACTCTACTTTCCTGCCTGATCCCCATATCCCTTGATTCCCTTAGAGTCCAAAAATCTATCGATCTCAGCCATGAATATACTCAACGACTGAGCATCCGCAGCCCTCTGGGAAAGAGAATTCCAAAGATTCACAACCCTCTGAATGAAGAAATTCCTTAGTCTTGAATGGCCGACCCCTTATCCTGAGATAATGGCCCCTTGTTCTAGACTGTCCAACCAAGGGAAATAGCCTCTCAGCATCTACCCTGTCAAGGCCTCTTAGAAACTTATATGTTTCAATGAGATCACCTCTCATTCTCTGCAGCCACCTATTTTAGAACCCTAGGATGTAAGCCATCAGATCCAGGGGATTTGTTGGCTTTTAGTCCCACTAATTTCTCCAGTACTTTTTCTTTACTATTATTAATTATTGTAAGATCCTCACTCTCATTAGACCCTTCATTCCCCACTACTTTTCTGGTATGTTTTTTGTGTCTTCTACTGTGAAGACAGATAAAAAATATTTGTTTAACATCTCTGACATTTCCTTGTTCCCCATTATAATTTTTCCTGTCTCAGCCTCTAAGGGACCCACGTTTACTTTCGCTATGCTCTTCCTTTTTACATACTTGTAGAAGCTCTTATAATCCGTTTTTATATTTCTTGCTAGTTCACTCTCATTCTGTTTTCTCACTCTTTATCAATTTTTTGGTTGTCCTTTGCTGGTTTCTAAAACTCTGCCAATCTTCAGGCTTACTACTCTTCTTAGCAACATTATAAGCCTCTTCTTTTAATTTGATACTATCCTTAACTTCTTTAGTTAGCCACAGTTGGATCACTTTTCCCATGGAGTTTTTATTCCTCAATGGAATATATATTCATTGAGAATTATGAAATATTTCTTTAAATGTTTGCCATTTCTTATCTACCGTCATATCTTTTAATCTAATTTCCCAATCAACCTTAGCCAGCTTGCCCCTCATACCTATGTAATTAGCTTTGTTTAAGTTTAAGTCTCTAGTTTCGGAATTAAGTACGTCACTCTCGAACTCAATGTGAAATTCTATCATATTATGATCACTCTGCCCCAGAAGTTCCCTTACTATGAGATTACTAATTAACCCTGTCTCATTACACAAGACAAGATCTAAAATGGCCTGTTCCCTGGTTGGTTCCACAATGTAATGTTTTAGGAAACTGTCTTGAATGTATTCCATGAACTAGACCTCCAAACTACTTTTACCAATTTGATTTGCCCAGTCTATATGAAGATTAAAGTCCCCCACAATTATTGCACTACCTTTGTTACAAGATCCTCTTATTTCTGCTCTGTCCAACAGTATAACTACTGTTAGGAGACCTATAAAAAATTGATAAAGAGGGAGAAAATAGAATATGAGGGTGAACTAGCAAGGAATATAAAAACGGATTGTAAGAGCTTCTACAAGTATGTAAAAAGGAAGAGAGTACCAAAAGTAAACATGGGTCCCTTAGAGGCTGAGACAGGAGAAATTATAATGGGGAATCAGGAAATGTCAGATATGTTAAACAAATATTTTGCATCTGTCTTCACATTAGAAGACACAAAAAGCGTACCAGAAATAGTGGGGAACTAAGGGTCTAATGAGAGTGAGGAACTTAACGTAATTAATATCAGTAGAGAAAATGTACTTGAGAAACTAATGGGACTAAAAGCCAATAAATCTCTTGGACCTGATGGCCTACATACTTGGGTTCTAAAAGAGGTGGCTGCAGAGATAGTGGATGCATTGTTTATGATCTTCCAAAATTCCCTGGATTCTAGAATGGTCTCAGCGGATTGGAAGGTAGCAAATGTAACCCCGCTATTTAAGAAAGGAGGGAGAGAGAAAACAGGGAACTACAGGCCATTTAGTCTGATATCAGTCATCGGAAAAATGCTGGAATCCATTATTAAAGAAGTGGTAACAGGGCACTTAGAAAATCATAATATGATTAGGCAGAGTCAACATGGTTTTATGAAAGGGAAATCATGTTTGACAAATTTATTAGAGTTAATTGAGGATGTAACTAGCAGAGTAGATAAAGGGGAACCAGTGGATGCAATTTATTTGGATTTTCAAAAGGCATTTGATAAGGTGCCACATAAAAGATTGTTACTCAAGATCAGGGCTCATGGGGTTGCGGATAACATGTTAGCATGGATTGAGGATTGGTTAACAGACAGCAAACAGAGAATAGGGATAAACGGGTCATTTTTAGGTTGGCAGTGGGGTGCTGCAAGGATTGGTGCTTGGGCCTCAGCTATTTATAATCTATATTAAAAACTTGGATGAAGGGACTGAGTGTAATGTATCCAAGTTTGCTAATGATACAAAGCTAGGTGGGAAAGTAAGGTGTGAGGAGAACGCAAAGAGTCTGCAAAGGGATATAGACAGGTTAAGTGAGTGAACAAGAAGGTGGCAGATGGAGTATAATGTGGGGAATTGAGGTTATTCACTTTGGTAGGAAGAATAGAAAAACAGAATATTTTTTAAATGGTGAGAAACTATTAAATGTTGGTGTTCAGAGGGATTTGGGTGTCCTCGTGCAAGAAACACAAAAAGTTAGCATGCAGGTACAGCCAGCAATTAGGAAGGCAAGTGGTATGTTGGCCTTTATTGTAAGGGATTTGGGGTACAAGAGTAAGGAAGTCTTACTACAATTGTAAAGGGCTTTGGTGAGACCTCACCTGGAGTACTGTGTACAGTTTTGGTCTCCTTATCTTAGGAAGGATATACTTGCCTTAGAGGTGGTGCAACGAAGGTTCACTAGATTAATTCCTGGGATGAGAGGGTTTTCCTATGAGGAGAGATTGGGTAGAATTGGCCTATACTCTTTGGAGTTTAGAGGAATGAGAGGTGATCTCATTGAAACATATAAGATTCTGAGGGGGCTTGACAGGATAGGTGTTGAGAGGTTGTTTCCCCTGGCTGGGTAGTCTAGAACTAGAGGTCATAGTCGCAGGATAAGGGGTCAGCCATTTAAGACTGAGATGCGGAGGAATTTCTTCACTCAGAGGGTTGTGAATCTTTGGAATTCTCTACCCCATAGGGCTGTGGATGCTGAGTCATTGCATATGTTTAAGGCTGAGATAGATAGATTTTTGGACTCTTGGGGAATCAAGAGATATGGGGATTGGGCAGGAAAGTGAGTTGAGGTCAAAGATCAGCCATGATTTGATTGGATGGCAGAGCAGGCTCGAAGGGCCGTATGGCCAACTCCTGCTCCTATTTCTTATGTTCTTATATTCTTATAAACTGCTCCCACCAGTGTTTTCTGCCCCTTGTTATTTCTTATCTCCACCCATACTGATTCTACTTCCTGATCTTCTGAGCCAAGATCCTTTCTCACTCTGGTCTTTATGTCATCCTTTATTATCAGGGCTTCCCCCCAACTTTTTCATTTTGCCTTTTTTTTTCCAAAAGTCAAGTACCCTGGAATATTTAGTTCGCAACCTTGGTCACCCTGCAACCACGTCTCAATAATGGCTACTAGATCAAACCCATTTATCTCTATTTGTGCCATTAATTCGTCAATCTTGTTACAAATGCTTCGTGCATTCAGATAAAGCACCTTTAATTTTAACTTTTTACTATTTTTTCCCTGATATGACCTTATTCACTGATGCACTATTACTGTTAAACTCTCTGTCCCTTCCTGACACTCACTGCTTATCTTTACTCAAATCGCTACACTGCTCTATGGCCTTGACCTTTCTCTTTAGATTTATAAATTTACCCTTACTTGAACCCTCCCCCCTACCCCATTTTAGTTTGAAGCCCTATCTACAGCCCTAGTTATTCAATTCACCAGGACACCGGGCCCTGCCTGGTTTAAGTGGAGCCCATCCCAACGGAACAGCTCCCTCTTTTCCCAGTGCTGGTGCCACTGCCCCATGAATTGAAATTTTAATGATTCAAGGGGTTCAGAGTAAACATGTTCCCACAAAGAAAAAGGGTGGGCTGCCAAATCTAGAGACCCCTGGATGACAAGGAGCATACTGAGTAAGATAAGGCAGAAAAGGGAAGCTTATGTCAGACACCAAGAGCTCAAGACTGCAGAAAGCCTAGAAGAGTATAGAAAGCGCAGAGGTGAAATTAAAAAGGAAATTAGGAAAGCAAAGAGGGGGCATGTAAAAATACTGGCAAGTAAAATTAAGGAAAACCAAAAAAATGTTTTATAAATAACGAAAGAGCAAGAGGATAACTAAGGAAAGAGAAGGGCCTATTAGAGACCGAAAAGATAACCTATGCATGGAGGCAGAAGATGTTGGTATGGTTCTTAATGAATACTTTGCGTCTATCTTCACAAAAGAGGGGGACGATGCAGAGATTGTAGTTAAGGAGGAGGAGTGTGAAATATTGGATGGGATAAACATAGTGAGAGAGTAAGTATTAAGGGGTTTCTCATCTTTGAAAGTAGATAAATCACTAAGCCTGGATGGTATGTTGCCTCTCTGGTGCAAGGGTCAGGGATGTCTCGGAGCGGCTGCAGGGCATTCTGGAGGGGGAGGGTGAATAGCCAGTTGTCGTGGTGCATATAGGCACCAACAATATAGGTAAAAGACGCTTGAGGTCCTACAAGCTGAATTTAGGGAGTTAGGAGTTAAACTAAAAAGTAGAACCTCAAAGGTAGTAATCTCAGGATTGCTACCAGTGCCACGGGCTAGTCAGAGTAGGAATGACAGGATAGCTAGGATGAATACATGGCTTGAGAGATGGTGCAAGAGGGAGGTGGGACCAGTACAAATTGGATGGTCTGCATCTGGGCAGGACTGGAACCAATGTCCTAGGGGGAGTGTTTGCTAGTGCTGTTGGGGAGGGTTTAAACTAAAGTGGCAGGGGGATGGGAACCGATGCAGGAAGTCAGTGGGAAGTAAAGTGGTGACAGAAACAAAAGGCAGTAAGGGAGAGTGTACAAAACATGACTGGACAGATGGTCTGAGAAAGCAGGGCAAAGACCAAGGGAAGTCTAGATTAAACTGCATCTATTTCAATGCAAGAAGTCTGATGGGCAAGGTAGATGAACTCAGGGCATGGATGGGTACATGGGACTGGGATGTTATAGCTATTACTGAAACATGGCTAAGGGAGGGGCAGGACTGGCAGCTCAATGTTCCAGGGTACAGATGCTATAGGAAAGATAGAGCAGGAGGTAAGAGAGGAGAGGGAGTTGCGTTCTTGATTAGGGAGAACATCACGGCAGTAGTGAGAGGGGATATATCTGAGGGTTCGCCCACGGAGTCTATATGGGTAGAACTGAAAAATAAGAAGGGAGAGATCACTTTGATAGGATTGTACTACAGACCCCCAAATAGTCAACGGGAAATTGAGGAGCAAATATGTAAGGAGATTACAGACAGCTGCAAGAAAAATAGGGTGGTAATAGTAGGGGACTTTAACTTTCCCAACATTGACTGGGACAGCCATAGCATTAGGGGCTTGGATGGAGAGAAATTTGTTGAGTGTATTCAGGAGGAATTTCTCATTCAGTATGTGGATGGCCCGACTAGAGAGGGAGCAAAACTTGACCTCCTCTTGGGAAATAAGGAAGGGCAGGTGACAGAAGTGTTAGTGAGGGATCACTTTGGGACCAGTGATCATAATTCCATTAGTTTTAAGATAGCTATGGAGAATGATAGGTCTGGCCCAAAAGTTAAAATTCTAAATTGGGGAAAGGCCAATTTTGATGGTATTAGACAGGAACTTTCAGAAGTTGATTGGGAGAGTCTGTTGGCAGGCAAAGGGACGTCTGGTAAGTGGGAGGCTTTCAAAAGTGTGTTAACCAGGGTTCAGGGTAAGCACGTTACTTATAAAGTGAAGGGCAAGGCTGGTAGAAGTAGGGAACCTTGGATGACTCGGGAGATTGAGGCCCTAGTCAGAAAGAAGAAGGAGGCATATGACATGCATAGGCAGCTGGGATCAAGTGGATCCCTTGAAGAGTATAGTGATTGCCGGAGTAGAGTTAAGAGAGAAATCAGGAGGGCAAAAAGGGGACATGAGATTGCTTTGGCAGATAAGGCAAAGGTGAATCCAAAGAGCTTCTACAAATACATAAAGGGCAAAAGAGTAACTAGGGAGAGAGTAGGGCCTCTTAAGGATCAACAAGGTCATCTATGTGCGGAACCACAAGAGATGGGTGAGATCCTAAATGAATATTTCGCATCGGTATTTACGGTTGAGAAAGGCATGGATGTTAGGGAACTTGGGGAAATAAATAGTGATGTCTTGAGGAGTGTACATATTACAGAGAGGGAGGTGATGGAAGTCTTAACGCGCATCAAGGTAGATAAATCTCCGGGACCTGATGAAATGTATTCCAGGACGTTATGGGAGGTTAGGGAGGAAATTGCGGGTCCCCTAGCAGAGATATTTGAATCATCGACAGCTACAGGTGAGGTGTCTGAAGATTGGAGGGTAGCAAATGTTGTGCCTTTGTTTAAGAAGGGCGGCAGGGAAAAGCCTGGGAACTACAGACCGGTGAACCTGACATCTGTGGTGGGTAAGTTGTTAGAAGGTATTCTGAGAGACAGGATCTACGGGCATTTGGAGAGGCAGGGGCTGATTAGGAACAGTCAGCATGGTTTTGTGAGAGGAAAATCATGTCTCACAAATTTGATTGAGTTTTTTGAAGGGGTAACCAAGAAGATAGATGAGGGCTGTGCAGTAGACGTGGTCTACATGGACTTTAGCAAAGCATTTGACAAGGTACCGCATGGTAGGTTGTTACATAAGATTAGATCTCACGGGATCCAAGGTGAGGTAGCCAATTGGATACAAAATTGGATTGACGACAGAAGACAGAGGGTGGTTGTAGAGGGTTGTTTTTCAAACTGGAGGCCTGTGACCAGCGGTGTGCCTCAGGGATCGGTGCTGGGTCCGCTGTTATTTGTTATTTATATTAATGATTTGGATGAGAATTTAGGAGGCATGGTTAGTAAGTTTGCAGATGACACCAAGATTGGTGGCATTGTGGACAGTGAAGAAGGTTATCTGGGATTGCAACGGGATCTTGATAAATTGGGCCAGTGGGCCGCTGAATGGCAGATGAAGTTTAATTTAGATAAATGTGAGGTGATGCATTTTGGTAGATCGAATCGGGCCAGGAGCTACTCCGTTAATGGTAGGGCGTTGGGGAGAGTTATAGAACAAAGAGATCTAGGAGTACAGGTTCATAGCTCCTTGAAAGTGGAGTCACAGGTGGATAGGGTGGTGAAGAAGGCATTCAGCATGCTTGGTTTCATTGGTCAGAACATTGAATACAGGAGTTGGGATGTCTTGTTGAAGTTGTACAAGACATTAGTAAGGCCACACTTGGAATACTGTGTACAGTTCTGGTCACCCTATTATAGAAAGGATATTATTAAACTAGAAAGAGTGCAGAAAAGATTTACTCGGATGCTACCGGGACTTGATGGTTTGACTTATAGGGAGAGGTTGGATAGAATGAGACTTTTTTCCTTGGAGAGTAGGAGGTTTAGGGGTGATCTTATAGAAGTCTATAAAATAATGAGGGGCATAGATAAGGTAGATAGTCAAAATCTTTTCCCAAAGGTAGGGGAGTCTATAACGAGGGGGCATAGATTTAAGGTGAGAGGGGAGAGATACAAAAGGGTCCAGAGGGGCAATTTTTTCACTCAAAGGGTGGTGAGTGTCTGGAACGAGCTGCCAGAGGCAGTAGTAGAGGCGGGTACAATTTTGTCTTTTAAAAAGCATTTGGACAGTTACATGGGTAAGATGGGTATAGAGGGATATGGGCCAAGTGCAGGCAATTGGGACTAGCTTAGTGGTATAAACTGGGTGACATGGACATGTTGGGCCGAAGGGCCTGTTTCCATGTTGTAAACTTCTATGATTCTATGATTCTAAATGTATCCCAGGCTGCTAAGAGAAGCAAGGGAGGAAATAATGGAGGTTCTGACCATCATTTTCCAATCCTCTCTGGCTACAGGCATGGTACCGGAGGATTGGAAGACTGCTAATGTTGTACCATTGTTTAAAAGGTGAAAGAGATAGACTGAGTAATTATAGGACAGTCAGTCTAACCTCAGTGGTGGGCAAATTATTGGAATCGATTCTGAGGGACGCATAAATCGTCATTTAGAAAGGCACAGATTAATCAAGGACAGTCAGCATGGATTTGTTAAGGGAAGGTCATGTCTGACTAACTTGATTGAATTTTTTGAGCAGATAATAAGGAGGGTCGATGAGGGTAACGTGTTTGATGTAGTCTACATGGATTTTAGCAAGGTGTTTGACAAGGTCCCACATGGCAGACTGGTCAAAAAAGTAAAAGCCCATGGGGTCCAATAGAAAGTGGCTGGTTGGATCCAAAATTGGCTCAGTGGCAGGAGGCAAAGGGTAATGGTTGACGGATGTTTTTGTAACTGGAAGGCTGTTTCCAGTGGGGTCCCACAAGGCTCAATACTAGGTCCCTTGCTTTTTGTGGTATATATTAATGATTTGGACTTGGGAAATGTGGGAGACTTGATCAAGAAGTTTGCAGATGATACAAAAATTGGCCATGTAGTTGATAGTGAGGAGGAAAGCTGTAGGCTACATGAAGATATCAATGGACTGGTCAAGTGGGCAGAAAAATGGCAAATGGATTTCAATCCAAAGAAGTGTGAGGTCATGCATTTAGGGAGGGCAAACAAGGCAACGGAGTACACAATGAATGGGAGGATACTGAGAGGTGTAGAGAACAAAGGGCCTTGGAGTGCATGTCCACAGATCTCTGAAGGTAGCAGGTCAGGTAGATAAGGTGGTTAGGAAGGCATATGGGATACTTTCCTTTATTAGCCGAGGCACCGAATATAAAAGCAGGGAGGTTTTGCTGGAACTGTATAAAACACTAGTTAGGCCACAGCTTGAGTACTGCTTACAGTTCTGGTCACCACATTGCAGGAAAGAAGTGATTGCACTAGAGAGGGTACAGAGGAGATTTACGAGAATGTTGCCAGGACTGGAGAATTTTAGCTATGAGAAAAGATTGGATAGGCTGGGGTTGTTTTCTTTGGAACAAAGGAGGCTAAGGGGAGAATTAATTGAGGTATATAAAATTATGACGGGACTAGTTAGAGTGGATAGGATGGACCTATTTCCCTTCGCAGAGGGGTCAGTGACCAGGGGGCATAGATTTAAAGTAATTGGTAGAAGGATTAGACGGGAGCTGAGGAGAAATGTTTTCACCCAGAGGGTGGTGGGCGTCTGCAACTCACTGCCTGAAAGGGTGGTAGAGGCAGAAACCCTCAACTCATTTAAAAAGTACTTGGATGTGCACTTGAAGTGCCGTAACCTACAAGGCTCTGGACCAAGTGCTGGAAAGTGGGATTAAGCTGGCTAACTCTTTTTCGACTGGCACAGACACAATGAGCCAAATGGCCTCCTTCTGTGCCATAACTTTCTATGATTCTATGATTGACTGATTCTTCGAAAACACCTATTTATATTGCTTGACTAGCCAGACATCGGTTTGTTCAGGAGATTAGATGACTAACAGCAGCTGTTTGCAATTGGCTGCAGTATTTCATGTGAATGAGAGATCCAAGAAAGGGAAAAGCATAGACTTGGGTGACCTCCTCAATACATTATGTAATACCTATGAAAATTGCACAAAAAAAACTATAATGAAAGTACATACACTAAGTGAGATTTGGGGCCCTTGTTTCATGTATGGTTAGGTATTTGATAGGTGTCCTCCAGCAATTGTAAACTACCTTTCAGGCATAACTGAGAGACCTCATATAAATAGTTTTAATTAATAAAGAAACTAAAATTTCTCCCTTCAGGGATAGAAGCAATTGGGGACTCTGTTTGATCCTAAGATTGATAGCTGGGATAAACTGCACTGGAGGAGAATTTGTTCTGGTGTGATTTGCTCTTGATTGAAGTGACTTGTATTCAAAACAGGCAATTAGTTGTATCAGCTGAGATTCCTACTTCATGGTTTTGACAAGAACTTGTTTGTGATTGTACTGTGAAAAGTGCCTCTAGTTTCATGTACTTTTTAACTGTAATGAGAGCAAAGAAAAAAATCATATAGCAGCAACACTGCAAGGAAAAGCATAATCCACCTGCAATTTCCTTGGGTGATCGAGAGAACCCTGGGGAAAATCAGGGCTGAGGTCAGAAATTGTCAACTGTTTGCTGAGGAGGGGATTTAATTTTTTTCTCTACCGTTTTTAAGGTGCTGGTTAATGTGTTCATCAAATTCTCGTTTGGATTTTTTGCTAAATCATCAACATTGACAGGGGTAGATGAAGCAGTGCACGAAAAATAGTACAGAGAAAACAAAACTCCCAAATATTTTGACAAAACACTAGGCCCTTGGATTTCCACGGGTTTCTCCATAACTTCAGCAGGAGGGGGGAGATTTTTTTGTGGGGGGGCTTCTATGATCTCCCACTGTAACATTGACAGAAGATGAACGGGAACCCCTGAGAAATGGTGTAAACGGCTGTTTTGTAGCCACTTACACAGTTTCTCCAGAGGACTCCACCAATCTCCTACTGGCGAACCCTCCACAGTAATTCCAGACGTAGCTTTTTAGAAATTTTTAACAGTTTGAGCATCAAATTTATGGTGCCTGTATGTGGAGAATATGCTGGCTGGATGCTAGTACCTACTTTGAGTGGTTATTCTGTCAACACCATGCCAGTCTGTACTCTGACAAAATGGAAACCTACACATAAATGCACGGACGCTGGTGGACTACTGGTGAAATTTGTTTTGTTAGTCAAGGTTGAGCATTTCTGTTTACACTTCACCAACATTAAGAATGTAAAAGGAACATGCAGGCGGTGTTGTTCCCATGTGCCTGCTGCTTTTGTCCTTCTAGGTGGTAGAGGGCATGGTTTTGGGAGGTGCTGTCGAAGAAGCCTTGGCGAGTTGCTGCAGTGCATCCTGTGGATGGTACACACAGCAGCCACAGTGCACCGATGGTGAAGGGATTGAATGTTTAGGGTGGTGGATGGGGTGCCAATCAAGCGGGCTGCTTTGTCCTGGATGGTGTCGAGCTTCTTGAGTGTTGTTGGAGCTGCACTCATCCAGGCAAGTGGGGAATATTCCATCACTATCCTGACTTGTGCCTTGTAGATGGTGGAAAGGCTTTGGGGAATCAGAAGATGAGTCACTCGCCGCAGAATACCCAGCCTCTGACCTGCTCTTGTAGCCACAGTATTTATGTGGCTGGTCCTATCAAGTTTCTGGTCATTGGTGACCGCCAGGATGTTGATTGTGGGGGATTTGGCGATGGTAATCCCATTGAATGTCAAGGTGAGGTGGTTAGACTCTCTCTTGTCGGAGATGGTCATTGCCTGGCACTTGTCTGGTGCGAATGTTACTTGCCACTTATCAGCCCAAGCCTGGATGTTGTCCAGGTCTTGTTGTATGTGGGCACGGACTGCTTCATTATCTGAGGGATTGCGAATGGAACTGAACACTGTGCAATCATCAGCGAACATCCCCATTTCTGACCTTATGATGGAGGGAAGCTCATTGATGAAGCAGCTGAAGATGGTTGGGCCTAGGACACTGCCCTGAGGAACTCCTGCAACAATGTCCTGAGCCTGAGATGATTTGCATCCAACAACCACTACCATCTTTCTTTTGTGCTAGGTATGACTCCAGCCACTGGAGAGTTTGCCACCTGATTCCCATTGACTTCAATTTTACTAGGGCTCCTTGGTGCCACACTCGGTCAAATGCTGCCTTGATGTCAAAAGCAGTTAGTCTCACCTCACCTCTGTAATTTAGCTCTTTTGTCCATGTTTGGACCAAGGCTGTAATGAGGTCTGGAGCCGAGTGGTCCTGGAGGTACCCAAACTGAGCATCGGAGAGCATGCTATTGGTGAGTAAGTGCTGCTTGATAGCACAGTCGACGACACCTTCCATCACTTTGCTGATGATTGAGAGTAGATTTAGTACAACCTATACTTCAGATATATTTTATTAAAGAAATAAAGGAATAGTAAAACAAAAGCTGATACTGCAATCCTCGAAGCTAGATAAATAGGGCTATAAATAAAGAAAAGCCACTGTGAATGAAACAGACAGTTTAATTTCCTTTTTGGATGGTTGTTATGCTAAGTTTTTAAATGATTCAGATGTTTTCAATTTTATCAGTTACTTGGAATAGATTAAAGGTGGTGCAGCAATGGAAAAATATTAAAAGATAATAAAACATGTCGACACTGAGAGAAAATAACGTCAGCAGCACATTGTAAAGCCTAATGTTTGCCCGTCAACAGGATCTAATTAAAGAAGTTCTTCTTTAAAAAAAAATCTAATTAACGGAGTACCATTTTTCAGTTCTAATGAAGGGTGCACACCCAAAAAGTCAGAACCTGTGTTTTCCCTTTACAGATGCTGACCGATGGTCTGTGTATTTCCAGCATCTTCTGGGGTCGGATTTCTGAGGGGGTTGTCTGATGTCTCGCCATATCTTCGGAAGACCTCCCCCACCCCACAGAAATTACTGGTGAGATGAGCGATATTATGATGGATAAGAGGAAAATTTTACATAAGTTAGTTAAGCTAAAGGAAGACAAAGTGTCAGGGCCTGACAGGGTACATCTGAGGAGCATGAGGGAGGAAAGTGATGAGGCCCTAGAAATTATATTTCATGCTTGAATTGAATGTGGATTTGTGCTGGAGGATTAGAATATAGCTAATCCAGTGTCCCTTTTTAAAAAGGGAGAAGGAGCTAATCCAAGTAATTACAAATCAGTTAACTTAACATCTGTGGTAGAGAAAGTTTTATAGTTTTTAATTAATAATGAGATTTCTGTGTATCTAGGTAAAGATAAATTAGTTAGGAGTAGCCAGCAAGGATTTCTAAAGAGACAATCATGCTTGACAAACCTCGTAGAATTGTTTGAGGGAAGTGCAGTGGATGTAGCGTATGTGAACTTTAGGAATGCCTTTGACAAGGGACCACATGGGAGACTACTAGAGAAATGTATGGAGTAATAGAATATTGGTTTTAAAATAGGTTAAAAGGAAGAAAACAGAGAGTAGGAGTTAAGGGCAACTTTTCACCATGGTTGGAAGTTGAGTAGTGGTGTCCCACAGGGTTGAGTTCTGGGGCCACTTCAGTTTTCTGGGTATGTCAATGATTTGGATATAGGTCTAGAGGGAATGGTGTCAAATTTGCAGACGATACCAAAATAGGAAATATAGCTAACTCCTTAGAAGATGAAAGGAAATTACTACGGAAATATACATTCTCTTGAGGAATAAAAACTCCATGGGAAAAGTGATTCAACCGTGGCTAACTAGAGAAGTTAAGGATAATATTAGATTAAAAGAAGAGGCTTACAATGTTGCCGAGAAGAGTAGCAAGCCTAAAGATTGGGAGGGTGTTAGAAATCAGCAAAGGATAACCAAGAAATTGATAAAGAGGGAGAAAATAGAATATCAGAGTAAACTAGCAAGAAATATGAAAACAGATTGTAAGGGCTTCTACAAATATGTAAAAAGTAGAAGACACAAAAAACACACCGGAAATAGTGGGGAACCAAGGGTTCACTGAGAGTGAGGAATTTAAGGTAATTAAGATTTGTAAAGAAAAAATACTGGAGAAATTAATGGGACTAAAAGCCAAAAAAACCCCTAGACCTGATGACCTACATCCTAAGGTTTTAAACAAGATGGCTGCAGAGATAGCGGATGCATTGGATTTGATCTTCCTGAATTACCTAGATTCTAGAACAGTCCCCGTGGATTGGAAGCTAGCAAATGTAACACCGCTATTCAAGAAAGGAAGGAGAAAGAAAACAGGGAACTACAGGCCAGTTAGCCTGACATCAGTAGAAGGAAAAATGGTAGAATCTATTATTAAGGACGTAGTAACAGGGCACTTACAAAATCATAATATCATCAGGCAGAGTCAACACAGTTTTATGAAAGGGAAATCATGTTTGACAAATCTATTAGAGTTTTTTGAAGGTGTAACGAGCAGGGTAGATAAAGGGGGAACCAGTGGATGTAGTATAATTGGATTTTCAAAAGGCGTTCGAGAAGGTGCCACACAAGAGGTTGTTACACAAGATTAGGGTTCATGGGATTGGGGGTAATATATTAGCATGGATTGAGGATTGGCTAACGGACAGAAAACAGAGAGTAGGAATAAACGGGTCATTTTCGGATTAGCAGGTTGTAACTAGTGAGGTGCTGCAAGGATCAGTGCTTGGGTCTCAGCTGTTTACAATATATATCAATGACTTAGATGAGGGGACTGAGTGTAATGTATCCAAGTTTGCTGACAATACAAAGCTAGATGGGAAAGTAAGCTGTGAGGAGGACGCAAAGAGGCTGCAAAGGGATATAGTCAGGTGAGTGGGGAAGAAGGTGACAGATGGAGTATAATGTGGGGAAATGTGAAATTATCCACTTTGGTAGGAAGAATAGAAAAGGAGAATATTTTTTAAAAGGTGAGAGACAAAGAAATAAATGTTGGTGTTCAGAGAGATTTGGGTGTCCTTGTACACGAATCACAGAACGTTAACATGCAGATACAGCAAGCAATTAGGAAGGCAAATGGTATGTTAGCCTTTATTGCAAGCGGGTTGGAGTATAAGAGTAGGGAGGTCTTACTGGAATTATATAGGGCTCTGGTGAGACCACACTTGGAGTACTGTGTACAGTTTTAGTCTCCTCACCTAAGGAAGGATATACCTGCCTTAGAGGGGCTGCAACGAAGATTCACTGGATTGATTCCTGGGATGAGAGGGTTGTCCTATGAGGAGAGATTGAGTAGAATGGGCCTATACTCTTTGGAGTTTAGAGGATGATGTGGAGTTTAGAGGAATGAGAGGTGATCTCATTGAAATGTATAAAATTCTTACAGGGCTTGACAGAGTGGATGCTGAGAGGCTAAAACTAGAGGACATAGTCTCAAGATAAAAGATTGGCCATTTTGGACCGAGCTGAGGAAAAATTTCTTCACATGAGGGTTGAGAATCTTTAAAATTCTCTACCCCAGAGGGCTGTGAATGCTCAGCCATTGGCTATATTCAAGACTAGATAAATAGATCGATAGATTTTTGGACACTAAGGGAATCAAGGGATATGGGGAAAGGGCGGGATAGTGGAGTTGAGGTTGGAGATCAGCCATGATCTTATTGAATGACGGGGCAAGCTTGAGGGGCCGTATGGCCTCATCCTGCTTCTATATCTTATGTCTCTTATGTACAAAGAGATATTGATATAATGGGAGCAAACGCTAAAGAATGGTAGATGGAATTCAATGTCAGTAAGCCCGAGGTTACGCATTTGTTAGAAAAAGAAGCAGTAATTACACTCTGAATGGAAGCAGGCTTAGTGCTGTGGACTCGCTCGGATGCTGACTGCTTTGAGGAAATACAAATGTGCTTAAAGACTTGAAAAATTGAGACTTTTTTTATTGAAACAACGCAGATTATGGGGTGATATGATACAAGTGTTTAAAGTTATGAAAGGATCAGACACGGTAGATAGAAACAGACTGTTTCTAGTATTTGAAGGATCAATAATGAGGGGCCACAAACTTAAATATAAGAGATTTACAATGGAGGACAGGAAAACTTCTTTGCAGAGTAGTGAGTCTGTGAAATTCCCTTCCAGTGTCAGTGGTTGAGGCAGAAACTATCTCAACAAACTAAACTCAGATAATGAAGCAGTCCATACCCGCATGCATCAACACCTGGACAATCCAGGATTGGGCTGATAAGTGGCAAGTAACATTCACGCCAGACAAGTGCCAGGCAATGACCGTCTCCAACAAGAGAGAGTCTAACCACTTCCCCTTGACATTCAATGGTGTTACCATCGCCGAATCCCCCACCATCAACATCCTGGGGGTCACCATTAACCAGAAACTTAACTGGATCGGCCACATAAATACTGTGGCTACAAGAGCAGGTCAGAGGCTGGGTATCCTGCGGTGAGTGACTCACCTCCTGACTCCCCAAAGCCTTTCCACCATCAACAAGGCACAGGTCAGGAGTGTGATGGAATACTCTCCACTTGCCTGGATGATTGCAACAACAATCAAGAAGCTCGAAACCATCCAGGACAAAGCAGCCCGCTTGATTGGCACCCCATCCACCACCCTAAACATTCACTCCCTTCACCACCGGCGCACTGTGGCTGCAGTGTGTACCATCCACAGGATGCACTGCAGCAACTCGCCAAGGCTTCTTCGACAGCACCTCCCAAATCCGCGCCCTCTACCACTTAGAAGGACAAGGGCAGCAGGCACATGGGAAGAACACCACCTGCACGTTCACCTCCAAGTCACACACCATCTCGACTTGGAAATATATCGCTGTTCCTTCATCGTCGCTGGGTCAAAATCCTGGAATTCCCTTCCTAACAGCACTGTGGGAGAACCTTCACCACACGGACTGCAGCGGTTCAAGAAGGCGGCTCACCACCACCTTCTCAAGAGCAATTAGGAATAGACAATAAATGCTGGCGTTGCCAGTAACGCCCACATCCCAGGAACGAATAAAATAAAATTAGATTGAATAGATGGATGAAGGATAAGGGGTTGAAGGGATATGAGAACAGGATGGGTAAATGTTATTAGAACAATTTATCGCATGGAGGGTAAACGCCCATGTGGAATTTTTGAACCGAATGGCCTAGTTCCATATTGTAACTTCTATGTATTTCTATGTATTTCCATGAGGAAGTTTCACATTAACCTCTTTAGGATTGAGGAACATGCAACAAATAAGAAGAGAGTATACCATACAGAGGAAGAGCTAGCAGGGATGAACACTGTGTATCACTTGGAATAAAGCCAATAACCTTAAAGACCTAAGATAAACAAAGAATCTTACTGTTAATTTCTGAACTACATTCATGTGTTAATTGTATCCATGTGAATTATATCAATTAGTGTTAATTGTATTCAGGTGGTGTGTATCAATTGGGGACTCTCTTGAATCCATTTATAAGAGAGCTGATCTAGGGTTTGGTGTTCGTGTAATGTGGATCTCTGTGAATAAAGGCTTGGAAGCAACTGAAGACCAGGCTCTAGTATTCTATCCTTCACTGCCTGGTTATCCAATTTATGACACCATGAACCGGACAGAAACCAGCCCTTGACAGAGATCACTGCATAGATGCCAATATTGACAATACTTCATATCAACTTACCAACTGAAGTGTTTCATGTGAAAATTCAAGCGAAAGAAAGAATTATCAGGAAATTAAAAAGGATTTTCTCTCTCAAGTTGATTTTGTGACCATAAATAGAAGGCACTGCATCATGTGAGCCACGGGGCTGCTGGAAAAGTGGGAAGCTGGGCTCACTGGGCATTGGGATGAGGGGCTTGCTGCTCAGAAGTAAAGAGGTGCAGCCATTTAGAGAAGTGGCTGCATCTGTGGATAAAAGATGTTGGATCCTTTCTAAAAGCTCAGAAATGTTCTTCAGCCTTTGTAATGGCCATATGGGGTGGGTGGGGAGAAAACACTATCCATGTCGTGCCATGCAGTAGGTCGATTGCATGCCATAGAATGTTGACTGTCAACCAGTTCCACGTTTACTGTTCGGCCATGCCAAGCCATCGAACAATTATATACTTCTGTTATTGCATCTCAAGCATACCCATACCAAAGCAGGTCACACGGTTAAAATGGAACATGCAATTGAAAGCCTTGCCACATTCACATCTTCCAAAGGCTTCAGGTGTCAAACCATTGAAACACAGCCTAGCTGCATGATTCAAGGTCACGTACCGAGACACAGGTTGGCCTCATATCTGTCACTGTGCATATGTTGCTTTGATTTACAATATCTCAAGATTATTTTCGGCCTGCACCGCAAGATGGTATAAAATTCAAGGGAGCAGGTCTCAAGTAAAGAAAGGCTCAGAAAATATAGGGCCTTGGCTTCCCTGGAGGAAGCCACCTTGGACAGCCTGGCATATCAGTGCATGGAAGTAGTAAGTAAAGGTGAAGCAACTTAGGCCTCGTCCCATCCTGCTCTTCTGTGCTGTCTTTGCATGCATTTCCTCAAAGGTAGACACACAAATGTCATGCAATGTCTTACAGTGCAAGCTGTGTTTGAAGCTGTTTGGAGGAGCCAACGTTCTGACAATTGTTCCTTTTCTATCATTACTGTTTCTTTATTTCTGAGAATCTTTTGCTCACTGGGAACCCTGTGTGTAAATGCACAAAGCGTGATAACCAAGGTTGGTGAGCTGCAGGTGCATATCGCCACATGGGAATATGATGTTGTGGCGAGAATGGAGACCTGGCTCAAAAAAGGGCAGGATTGGGTACTAAACATTCCTGGATATAAGGTGTTCAGGAAAGATAGGGAAGGAAAGAAGGGAGGGGCGGTGGCAGTATTGATTAAGGAGAATACTGGAGAGAGAGCATGATCTAGAGGGGTCAAGGGCAGAATCTATTTGGTTAGAGTTAAGAAACAATAGAGGTGCCATTACACTACTGGGTGTATTCTATAGGCCACCAACTGGTAAGAAGGATATAGAGGAACAAATTTGCAGGGAAATTACAGAGAAGTGCAAGAACCATAGAGTAGTGATAATGGGGGACATCAATTATCCTAACATAGACTGCGATAGTAATAGTGTAAAGAGCAGAGTGTGTTCAGGAGAACTTTCTTGATCAGTATGTTTCCAGCCCAACGAGGGAGGAGGCATTGCTGGATCTGGTTCTGGGGAATGAGGTGGGTCAAGTGGAGCAAGTGTCAGAGGGGGAACATTTAGGTGACAGTGATCATAGTACCATAAGGTTTAGATGAGTTCTGGAAAAGGACAAGGAGCAACCTAGAGTAAAAATACTTAATTGGAGGACGGCCAATTTCAGTGGCTTGAGAACAGATCTGGCCCGGGTAATTCTATTTTGCAGGGCTACGGGGAAAGGGCGGGGCAGTGGAACTAGCTGGATTGCTCTTGCATAGACCCAGCGCAGACTCGATGGGTCAAATGGCCTCCTTCTATGCTGTAACCTTTCTATGATTCTATGATTCTAAATTGGAATCAAAGATTGGCAGGCAAAAGTATAATCGAACAATGGGCGGCCTTTAAAGAGGAGATGGCTCGGGTACAGTCTAGGTACATTCCCACGAGGGGGAAAGGTAGGGCAACCCAAGCCAGAGCTCCCTGGATGACGAAAGAGATAGAGAGTAAGATGAAGCAGAAAATTGTATTATGAAGCATGACAGATGTCAGCTTCATAATACAAGTGAGAATCAGGCTAAATATAGAAATTTCAGAGGAGAAGTGAAAAAGAAAATAAGAAGAGCAAGGAGAGATTATGAGAATAGACTGGCAACTAACATAAAAGGAATCCAAAAGTCTTCTATAGGCATATAAATAGTAAACAGGTAGTAAGAGGAGGGGTTGGGCCGATTAGCAGTCCGTGCCTGCATGCAGCAAGACCTGGACAACATCCAGGCTTGGGCTGATAAGTGGCAAGTAACATTTGCGCTGGACAAGTGCCAGGCAATGACCATCTCCAACAAGAGAGAGTCTAACCACCTCCCCTTGACATTCAATGGCATTACCATCGCTGAATCCCCCACCATCAACATCCTGGGGGTCACCATTGACCAGAAACTTAACTGGACCAGCCATATAATAACCGTGGCTACAAGAGCAGGTCAGAGGCTGGGTATTCTGCGGTGAGTGACTCACCTCCTGACTGCCCAAAGCCTTTCCACCATCTACAAGGCACAGGTCAGGAGTGTGATGGAATACCCTCCACTTGCCTGGATGAGTGCAGCTCCAACAACACTCAAGAAGCTCGACACCATCCAGGACAAGCAGCCCGCTTGATTGGCACCCCATCCACCACCCTAAACATTCACTCCCTTCACCATCAGTGCACCGTGGCTGCATTGTGTACCATCTACAGGATGCACTGCAGCAATTCGCCAAGGCTTCTTTGACAGCACCTCCCAAACCCCGATGTCTACCACCTAGAAGGACAAGGGCAGCAGGCACATGGGAACACCATCACCTGCACGTTCCCCTCAAAGTCACACACCATCCCGACTTGGAAATATATCGACGTTCCTTCATTGTCGCTGGGTCAAAATCCTGGAACTCCCTTCCTAACAGCACTGTGGGAGAACCTTCACCACATGGACTGCAGCGGTTCAAGAGGACGGCTCACCACCACCTTCTCAAGGGCAATTAGTGATGGGCAATAAATACTGGCCTTGCCAGCGACGTCCAAATCCCATGAACGAATAAAAAAAAAATGAAGACCTACTCATTGAGGCAAAGTGCATGGCCGAGGTACTAAATGCTTTGCATCTGTCTTTACCAAGGAAGAAAATGCTGCCTAAATCACAGTAAAAGAGGAGGTAGTTGAGATACTGGATGAGCTAAAAATTGATAAAGATGAGGTACTAGAAAGGCTGACTGTACTTAAAGTAGATAAGTCTGGATGGGATGCATCCTAGGTTGCTGAGGGAAGTAAGGGTGAAAATTGCGGAGGTATTGGCCATAATCTTCCAATTCTCCTTAGATATGGGGGAGGTGCCAGAGGACTGGAGAATTGCAAATGTTACATCCTTGTTCAAAAAAGGGAGTGCGGATAAACCCAGCAACTACAGCCCATTTAAGATGATTGGCAAAAGAACCAAAGGCGAAATGAGGAAAAACTTTTTTACACAGTGAGTGGTTAGGATCTGGAATGCACTGCCCGAGGCGGTGGTGGAGGTAGACTCAAGCATGGCTTTCAAAAGGGAATTGGATAATTACTTGAAGGGAAAAAATCTGCAGGGCTACGGGGTAGGGCGGGGGAGTGGGACTAACTGGATTGCTCTTGCAGAGAGCCGGCACGGGCTTGGAGGGCTGAATGGCCTCCTTCTGTGCTGTAACCATTCTATGATTCTATGGTTCTCTGCATTCATATCACTGCATTACTTCCCGTTGTTATTTGCACTTCTGAAAAAGTTAAGGCAATAGAATGGCAGCAGCTCATAGGAAATTCCCAGCCTTTGTTTTTCCCCACTCCTTTTCAAATAGCAGTCTTGCTGCCAGCTGCAATTTTACTTTCAGTAACCAAATAGCTCAGCATGGGAATTCCTTTGGTATTTCAATGGGACTTCTAGATTTCAATGATGAAAAATAATTCATAAGGAGGCACAAAGAGTAGGTGCATTTACACCAGAGGCATTCTACACCTTTACACCAGAAGCTACATCTACAGACCTAGCCACAACTACCTGGGTATGTCAAAGAAGACCTGCCATCCCTACCTAAGCTTCAGTAGGGAGTCAGTCATTAAGTTATGCAATCTCTTCAAGCCTCACCTGCAGTCCATCTAATCAGGACGAGCCATGCTGGGTGAAAAATTGTAAATTGTAAATTGTAAAATTCTGTTTGGAAGCAGTTAGCGTGCAATTGTTGGATGGTATGAAAATACAGCCTCAAAATGTTAAAAAAAAATTGTTGCAAAAGCTGGAGTGCAGCGAGAAGTGTGCGCAGATCTCTACATCCTATGTTGTGGCTCACATTTCCGACCAGCAAGGCTCAATGCCAACAGTGAATCCTTTCAAAATTTACTTTTCTATATATCTAAATAACTACACTCTGATAGTGGTTTACATGTGTTTGTTGATCAAGTGCTACTGTCAGGATATATAAAGCCTACAGTCTTTGTCTATAAGCCAGGAAGGAGAGTCCTAGATGCCAGAGTTAACATTTATCAATTTATTGGAGAAAATGATACGGACAACACACGTGTGATGCGAAGGCTGAGGAAGATCTCATGTTACAGTCATTGAGCTCGAATTCCTAACATAGGAATATGTTTTTTTTAAACATTTTTTTTAACATTTTGAGGCTGTATTTTCATACCATCCAACAATTGCACGCTAAAATGGGAACATAGGGATTTAGAAATAGGAGTAGGCCATTCAGCCCCTCGAGCATGTTCCCCCATTCATTCAGATCATGGCAGATCTGATTCTTAACTCCATCTGCCTACCTTGGTTCCATAACCCTTAATGCCCTTGCCTAACAAAAATCTATCAACCTCAATTTTGAAATTTTCAATTGACCTAGCCTCAACTGCTTCTAAGAGGAAGAGAGTTCCAGATTTCCACTACCCTTTCTGTGAAGGAGTGCTTCCTGACATCATCCCTGAACAGCCTAACCCTTGTATTCCAGCCTCGATGAGATAAAGGCCAACATTCCATTAGCCTGTTTAATTATTTTTTGTACCTGTCCACTAACTTTTAGTGATTTCTGAACTTGGATTCCTAAATCTCTCTGCTCCTCCACAGTTCATAGCTTCTCATCATTTAGAAAATATGTTGCATTATAAGATCTCGCTTTTATACACTAGCTGTAAATCACTGTCTCACGTTCCACATTCTGACCTTTACTCTCAACGTTCACTAGCTCAGCATCCCAGAGAACGATCATCCTTTGTCAGATTCAGTTATTCAGATAAGAGGGCCCCTCTGCCTTCAGCTCATCCATCAGCGATGGCCTTCAGGCAGAACATGAGCTTCCTGCAGGATAACATTCAGGAATCAGAACATTAGATCAGGTTAAGAAGAATGTAAATACAACTTTTTATGTAGTTATGGTACATGAATGTTGAAGATACACAAAAAAGAAGTAACTGTTTTCACAAATCTGGTTGTTACCAAGCATAAGGAAAGGAAAGAGGATACCTTGAGGTTTAGCCTTATTTGGACATGCACCAAAATGCTGTTAGCAGCATTTGAAGACAATGTCTGTTTGCCACTTAGTGGAACCTTTAACATAAAATGGATTTCATAATACAACCTTTCTTCCTAGCGCTCCTAATACTATGTGAGGAGAACAAAAACAAGCAATTAAGATCAATGTGAGTTAACTGTATAGCCCATGTACATGGACTCATCCCCCCCAACATCCCGTGCAACCTTGCTAGACACAAAAGCGGGCAACAGAATTGGCCCTAAAATGTTAGTCTTATCTCTGACTAACACTCCCATCTAGTATGACTCCACATAGGGAGGGGAAGCCTTGCAAAAGTACCCCTTAAAAGCCTAAGTAGCTGGTGACATAGGGAAAAATGTCCAGACAACGATATGCATTAATGTAGTAATATTTCAGCTAGCAAGTCTATAAAAATGGTATTACACCATCCATCATGGCAGTAACAGTGGGCAGAATAATACATTATCACTGTACAATCAATCATAATTATTGCATATTTTTGTTATGTTTGCAGGAGAAGGCAGCTTTTAATAACTGGCAGTAGAGATGCACTGGCAATAACGAGCACTCATCCTCTATGAAGAGGCAGGACTGGACAGAATTCGCAGGAAGACTGTAGGAGGAATGGGCAAAGGCAAAGTAACAGGACTGCATCGAGCGGCCAGTTTGTAACATTATGTTAACAGTGGATAGGACACTGCCAATGGGAATGGCACTCGAAATTATCGCACCTTCGAAAATTGTGGATGCATTGTCTGTGATTTTCCATCCATTAAAATTAATAGGCGAAAAATTCACAGGCTGTACGCCCCACGATTTTCCAAAATGAATTGCCTCCCATTGGGAGTGTTGGATTGCAGAATCACCCCGAGTACCTCACTTTCAATAGTGTTTGTAATCAGCTGGGGTCACAGTGTGATTGAGGAGCCACGCAGGAAATAGCATACATTGATAGTGATACAGCATTTTACTTAACTTATGGACAATATTAAGAATATGCCATTGGATCTCCTGGCAGAAATATGTCACATTATGGGAGAGGAAGCTATTCCTACATTACATAAGTACTTCACTGCTATAAAGCACTTTGGGACGTCCTGAGGCTATGAAAGTCGCTATATAAATGCAAGTCTTTCTTCTTTTATACATAGAGGCTGGTCTTCACAGCCATAGAATAGACCTCCACAACAAAATGTCAGACCCACAGAAATGGCATCTCAGCACTTTCAAACAAACAACGCTACATTCGCGTGAAAATGCATCCAAATCACTCCTGCCTATCGGCTCAAGATACTTTGCCTACCTTGAGGGAGATACTTGAAGGGCTACATGGGTTCAGATTAAGGTGCTCTCTACGCCAGGGAGGCCATAATCCCTGAAGAAATCTGGCTGCTGTTGCTGCTCCATACCAAAGTCTGTGATAGGATTTCACATGCAAAGTAGAGTATTCATCACCTTCCTGCTGTTAGAGTGCACAGAAAACTGTCTGTTCCTGCACGTCTCTCCTACAGTTACCTGGAATAAATCTAAACGTAAAAGTTCAGGTTTGTGGTTACTTTCACTGCCACATTTAGTGCATTGTTACTGGTGGACTGTACCATCATGTTTGGTCCTATTAGCTCAAATACGTATGTCATAGCTTCTCATCTGTGGGGTCACCTCCTCACGCAGAGCTCTTTAGTGAGCTCCAGGTTCCTTGCTCTCTGATGATACACACATCTCTTCCTCTTCCTATCTCTTCCTACCACTTCTACGTAGTGCATCCCCTGTGGCTGCAACAGAGGTAGTGGCAAGTTGCTCATGTCCATGGCCGGACTGCTTAGATGCTTTGGTCCTATGCCCTCTGGATTTTGGAGCCCGTGAGAGCCCCTCCAAAGACTGCTCTACCTGCACCTGTGCAGGGGCAGACTCGGCCACCTGGAGAGGAGGCAGCATTGAGAGGGGGGCAACGGGTGGGACATGTTGAAGTGGTAGGAAGAGAAAGGCTAAGGATTTGTGATCACGAAGGTTATGCACAAGGGTGTCTGACAGACTATCATGTTTTTCATTTATATTTGATTTTTGTTAAAGTCACATTAAATGTTATCATTCTCACCACTGCCACGTCTTGCCCGTTTGAGTGGCATCCTCACTTCCATGTACCCTTTTGTCATCATCCTTCTCCTGGACCAGGCCCACATCACTCCTATAACACTGCGAGAGAACAGTTTGGAGGACATGTATGATGCCTCGGAAGACCTGTTGTAAATTTTCTGTTTGCCTGTTTAAGGCGGCAGAATATTGTTCACCGTGAGTCCGAACGGTCGTTGTCAGGGCCTGAATGGACTCATTTGTAAGCCATGCTTGAAGCTTAATAGAGGTTAGCCTTCTCTCCATTGCAGACATTCCTGCACTTACCTGCGACACTATCTCAGACATTTCAGAAGTTATGTGCGACATTATCTCAGAGATTCCCTCATGTACCTGTGCCACCATTCCACTCATGCAGGAGTTGGACTTCTCCATCCTCTGCGCGATTGATGAGATTGCGCATGGCACCTGTTCCAGTACCTCGCAAATGTGCTGCTGTCCCTCGATCATTCTCCTTTAAAAGATGGCCCTCAGGGTTCAGCATCTGTGTCTGGCTGAGCAGAGTATGGAGAGGAGTGCCCCCACCGACGCGGACTCTCCACAGTTGCCCCTGCCACCAATGTCTGCTCGTGCTCACTTGTGTGTGATGACTCACCAGGTGCCAACCCAACTAACTGACTACTAGGACCCACTGAAGTGTGAGTATCTGCGCTGGTGGATGGCTCGCTAAGATGTGACGGTGCACCCTCAGAGGCCGGGAGCTCCTTTGAGGAATCGCCCTCTGCCATCACTGCGGTCATGAAGGGCCTGTAAGAGAACAGAAGGCAATATTAAGCATCATCACAGATGTGTCATGTTGTGATGAGCATACTGAGGTGTTCAACATGGCAAACGTTGTTAACATCAATTCACGTTGTGTGTGATGAATGTTAAAGTTGTGTCACCAGACACTTGCATTTTTCACTCTCTTCTCCTAGAAGGGGAGAAAGTACAGACGTGTGAGTGAGTGATGGTGAAGTGATCAGCTGATGAATGCATTGCTTTGGGTGAGGCTGACCATGAAAGAGGTGCATCAGAGGGTGCGTATGAGACAGAGACATCACATTGGATGAGGATTGGGGTAAATGGTAGTAGTGGGGTCACAAATGGGGAGGTGAGGAAGTGTTCAGGAAGTGAAGGTAAGTTGAGAGTGAGCCTTAAGTGGGTGTGAGGAGTGATGTGATGGACTAGTCTTGGTAGTGCTGAATGAGTTGGGGGGGGGTGTGGGGGGAGGGGGTGATTTGCAACATGGAATGTAGGAGAATCAGTAATTGCACTCACTTTTGCTGACCTAGTTATGTCATTGAAACGCTTCCTGCACTGGACCCAAGTGCGGCAGATGTTGCTACTGCTGGTCTTCTTGGTGGCAGAGGCAGGGCATTTCCTCCTGTTGATTGGGTAAAATAGTTCCCTCCTCCTCCTCACCCCGGTCAGAAGCAGTTGAAGTGAGGCATCGCTGAATCTTGGAGCAGTCTTGCCCCTGTGCTGCTCCATTGTGTCTTCTGGCTCTTTGCTCCAGCAAAATCCACTGGAGCAATCGCCTGTTAAATCCAAACGCTCCAGCTGACAGCCTGTCAGGCGGGTGTGCAGTCCGCCCACTGCGCAGCTTTCGGACGGCAAACCCAGAATCAAGATTAAGGGGCACTAATTAAGTCACGATCGCGTGGGGAACGGTAAGTTTTTATTATTCAGGTTTGCCGCACGCTCATTGATCCCCCCCTGCTGCCATCCCGTTACCCTTTTAAAATCGAGCCCAATAATCCGGGACAAAATGAATTGCCACTTGGAAAAGTATGGGCTAATAAATGAAAGTCAGCATGGATTTGATAAAGGAAAATCATGTCTGACTAACTTGATTAAGTCCTTTGATGAAGTAACGGAGAGGGTTGATGAGGGTAGTGTGGTTGATGTTGTGTATATGGGCTTTCAAAAGGCATTTGATAAAGTGCCACATAATAGACTGGTTAGCAAAATTAAAGGCCATGGGATTAAAGGGACAGTGACAGCGTGGTTACAAAATTGGACAGAAATTTTCAGACTGGAGGGAAATATACAGTGGTATCCCCCAGGGGTCAGTATTAGGATCACTGCTCTTTTTGATATATATTAATGACCTGGACTTGGGTATAGAGGGTATAATTACAAAGTTTGCAGATGACATGAAACTCGGAAATGTAGTAACAGACTTCAGAAGGACATAGATAGACTGGTGAAATGGGCAGACACATGGCAGATGAAATTTAATGCAGAGAAGTACCAAGTGATACATTTTGGTGCGAATAATGAAGAGAGATAATATAAACTAAATGATACAAATTTAAAGGGGGTACAGGTTCAGAGAGACCTGGGGGTGTATGTGCACAAATCTTTGAAAGTGGCAGGACAAGTTGAGAAGGCTGTTAAAAAAGCATATGGGATCTTGGGCTTTATTAGTAGAGGCACATAGAACAAAAGCAAGGAAATTATGCTAAACTTTTATGAAACACTGGTTAGGCCCCAGCTGGGGTATTGTATCCAATTCTGGGCACAACACTTTAGGAAGGATGTCAAGGCCTTAGAGAGGGTGCAGAAGAGATTTGCTAGAATGGTACCAGGGATGAGGGACTTCAGTTTTATAGAGAGACTGGAGAAGCTGGTGTTGTTCTCCTTAGAGCAGAGAAAGTTACGAGGAGATTTGATAGAGGTGTTCAAAATCATGAACAGTTTTGATAGAGTAAATAACGAGAAACTTTCCAGTAGCAGAAGGATCGGTAATCAGAGGACACAGATTTAAGGCAATTGCCAAAAGACCCAGAAGTGACATGAGGAAACATTTTTTTATGCAGTGAGTTGTAATGATCTGGAATACACTGCCTGAAAGGGTGGTGGAAGCAGATTCAATAATAACTTTCAAAAGGGAATTGGATAAATACTTGAAGGGAAAACATTTACAGGGCTATGGGGAAAGAGCAGGGGAATGAGACTAATTGGATAGCTCTTTCAAAGAGCTGGCACAGGCACGATGGGCCAAATGGCCTCCTTCTGTGCTGTACCTACTATGATACTATGATTAACAAGCTAAACCTAACTCGCACATGGAACCGTACTAAGGTGTGTAAAAGGCAGTAGCAGAAGGGAGTAATTTTCTGTGACACACCCGTAGCACACAAATACACTAAAGCTCAAATTGTGTGTATGGTAACTAATGCAATAAGGATATTGCAGTCCCATGATGTTTGTGATAACCTTGATTTATTGCTTGGGATCCCTTTTTCAGCTGCTTTGTTTTTGCATCTTCTTTATCTAGAGATTATTTTTTCTCATCAGCTGTAACCCAGCTTGTCCTTGCCTGGAACCATTTTGGATCAATTGATTGTCTTCTCATTTTAATCTCATGACATTTATCTGAGTCACAGTTGTCTTTATAACACATGCATAGGCCAATACATTTTTATAAAATCAGTGGAAATCAGTTGGTTCTTCTAATTACCTTCTTAAAATTCACAAATAAGAATAAGGTACAAATTACCACAAGCTATGCTTTTACTATTTATTAATGCATTGGGGGTAAATTGTACAAATGCGCGCTCCTAGTGCAGGATCTCACCCACTGGGAGTGTATATCAGGAAATCACGGGCACATTCTCTATGATTTTTCACCCATTAGTTAATTTAAAGAATGGAAAATTGGAAGCAAGTCTGCAATTCCCCAATATGCACTTCCCAGCAGGCCATTCATAGATTGTGCACTTGGATGTAATTATTGAATATATGGCACAGGCTTGGGATATTTAAAAGGGAAGTATATTCCATTGACTTGCTAATCCTAAATTGATAAATGTATATACCTCTACAATGGGAATGCTGCAGCTGGCCCCAGGGAGAGGGAAATCAGTTGGTGTTCCCACTATGGTTGCCAACCTTCCCAGCTGCCACAAGTCTCTCGGAATGGGGCAAACTGAGAGAACTTTGCCCGCACAATTTTCGCTGTATCAGTGCCCTCCATCCCCTGTTCCATGACATCAACGGCGCAGAGAAACTTCTGACTTGGTGACATCACCCTCCATCGCCGTGGAGAGCTGGCCTCCACTTAGCGATAACTGGTAACGGGACCGGCTAATGGAGAAACAGTCGAGAATCTGGGGGGAAAGAGAGAGTCGGTGCAGGGAGAGATGTGGGCTGGGTTGGGGAAGGGTGACGAGAGACAAGGGGGCAGCGGATTGGAGCTTGGGGGAGGAAGAGTGACTGACCAGGGACTGGAGGGGGTTGGGGATTGGAGCTCAGTGGGGGGAAATGAGTGACAGTGTACTGGGGTCAAAGGATAGGGAATGGGGATCAGAGATTGGGGGCTCAGGTGGGAGAGAGAGAGAGGTAGACTAGGGAATGGGGTGCGCATGGGGCCCAGCATTTTCTGCAGAGCTGGGAGCAGCAGCAACATAGTGAGTGGGAGCTATGCTGAGAGAGGAGCAGCCAGTAAAGGGGTGAGTGAAACCTGGGGATTTTACTTGGGTAAATAGTGAAAGATTGATCCCACTGGTGGTTGAATTGGAAAAAAGGGGACAGAGACCGAGGATTCTCACTGGAAGAACCAAGGCGCAAGGGAGAAGTAAGGTTTTTGAACTGAGGGCTATTAGACCGTGGGATGATTCACCACAAGTCGCTATTGAGGCAGAGACTAGAATACTATTTAAAAGGGAATGGGATAAGTATTTAAACAGGAGGAATATAAAAGGATAAGGGGAAATGGATTACAAGAGGGAGCACCGGGGGCTGAATGATCTCCTCCTGTGCTGTAATTTCTATAATGCTATGAAAACTCTCCTTTATTGAGACAGAGCCCAGGCAGTGGTATAGAACTGTTGCTGCTTTATTTTGCTACCATATGGGCCCTGGCCAGAAATTCACTCTCCCTGGCTGAAGTCCATTTCTCCGCTGCTTCTGGATCTTATAGTGAGCTCCAACTTCGCCACTGTTTTTCTGCCCCACGATTGATTCTGCACACCTCCTGGCTCTTCATTCCCATGGAAATACCTCCAGCAGTGCACCCTCCGATACTCTACCCTTCAAATAGCTTCTGGACTTATGCCCTCCACGACTGAGTCCGAATTTGGCCGTCAGTTCATCAATGCTCCAAGTTGACTCCACCCTATCTACGTCACCACGGGACCTCTGACTTTAACCTTGGACACCCTTCTTGTTTCCTCTCTATTCCCTGTTTATTACCGGGACCTCTGACTTTAACCTTGGACACCCTTCTTGTTTCCTCTCTATTCCCTGTTTATTACCAGGACATATCTATCCTAATCTTGCTACATAACCATGCCGATGTAACTTGAGTTTCTCTGTGTCCATTTGCGTGCGCGTTTTGGCTACCATTCCGGAACCGAAATCATCACTTCTACTTCTCCCTTTTTATCCCCCTTTTTTTCTTCTTTTCTCTTTACCCCTCCTAGACCCCTCTCTCCTGTCATTATGTCTTCTTTCATTTCTCCTCTCTCAGGTACCCTGCCCCCCCCCAAATCCCTACCCCAACCCTTCAACACTCTTCAACCTTCCTAATCTCCCCTCGCCATCCCAGGCTTGACTCCCTCTTAGATAAGCCTACAGGTTCCCTCTATGCTTCTCTTGGTATTCTCCGAAGGGCCCATCGAGGCACTTGTTGCTGCTTCCTTACGAGCAGCAACCCCAACAGCTCCATCGTACTCTCTCACTGACCTTCGCGCCCAGCACGCCTGCTGGGGGCTAATCTTGCCAATCTCCTTCCCGTCCCACTCACCCCTCTCAGCACTGACCCTGTGGACTCTGCCAGCGGATCAGTTATTACTACCCCTCTCCGCATCTCCCTCCAGAATGTCCATTCACCTGCAAACAATGCCTTTGCCATCCATGAGCTTATTTTGAATGATTGCATTGACATCATGACCTTGATAGAAACTGGGCAGATGGGTGATGACACCTTCCCCCTTAATGAAGCCTCCCTGCCTGGCTCTACCTTCCACCACTTGCCCCGCCCAGACTGCCGCGGTGGCGATGTGGCCCTTATCACCAAATCACACCTTGGTCTGTCCCCCTACTCCTCTGGCACCTTCTCTTCCTTTGAGCATCTCACCTTATTTCACCCCTCTCATCTCTCCTTTAAAATCCTCGTTCTCTACCACCCACCCAAGTACCACACCAAGTTTCTCACCAAAATATCTTCACTGCTTTCCTCCCTCAGTCCCTGCATCGAGGACTTCTCGTCCTTGGTGATTTCAACCTCCATCTCAACTCATCATGCTCTCTCTCCTCTGAATTCACTGCCCTCCTATCCTCCCTTAATCTCTCTCACCATATATAAACCCTTTCACCCATATTCATGGCAGGCCCCTCGATCTTGCTATCTCATGTGGCCGCTCTACTCCCATTGTGTCAATCACAGATAAGACCATCTCTGACCACTTCCTTGTAGCCCTCTCCACTCATATCCCACTTCCCCCTTCCCCCTCCCAACTCCACTTTTTTTCTGTGTCCACCCCTGGAAAAAACTCTCTCCCAAATCACTCACAACTGCACTTTCAAACTCCCAACTGTCTATCCTTTGGCCCTCCATTCAGCATGACATTTCTGCAGCTACCGATCTGCTCAATCACACCCTCACCTCCACCTTTGATGCCCTTGTCCCCATTAAAATCATTACTCTCTCTCACCCAGGTCATTTCCCCTGGTACAGCCCCCATCTCTGCTCCCTTAAGTCCAAGGGACGCAGACTTGAACGTTTAGGGCGGACAACTAGTTTAGTCATTCATCGCCAGATCTGGCTGGATCATCCTGAAATGCAAAGGTAACCCCTGGCTTCTTAAACCCCTCTCCCCTGCCCCCTCCATTCTCACCTCCAACAATTGCGAGGAGCTCATGGACTTCTTTGTCACTAAGATTGAGACCATCCATTCAGCTGCCTCTGACGTATCCCTCCCTCTAGACCACCAAGCCAAACTTCCCCTAAGGATCCCCCCTGCCCTAGCCTTGAACTCACATCGTTCTCTAGTTTCTCTCTTACCTCCCATCATGCCCTCTCCGAGTTCATCGTGTCCATGAGGCCCATCTCCTGTTTCATCGACCCTATCCCCACCAAACTTCCCTTCCTGCCCTCGATGTTAGCTGATATTGTTAACGATTCCCTCTCCTGATGTACTGTCCCACACCCCTTCAAATCTGCCGTCATCACCCCCCTCCTCAAAAAATCCTTGACCCCTCTGTCCTTGCAAACTGCCACCCCATCTACAACCTCCCTTTTCTCTCCAAAGTCACCTCCCAAATCCACGCCCATCTTGCCCGCAAATCAGGTTTCCGCCCCTGCCACAGTACTGAAACGACCTAATCAAAGTCATAAATGACATCCTCTGTGACCGTGGTAAACAATCCCTCCTCATTTTTCTTGACCTGTCTGCACCCTTTGACATGGTTGACCACACCATCCTCCTCCAAAGCCTCTCCTCCATCGTCCAGCTGGGTGGGACTACGCTTGCCTGGTTCCATTCTTATCTATCCTGTCATAGCCAGAGAATTACCTGCAGTGGCCTCTCTTCCCGTTCCCATGTCGTTACCTCTGGAGTTCCCCAATGATCTATCCTTGACACCTTTCTATTTCTCATCTACATGCTGACCCTCGGCGACATCATCCGAAAATACATCGTCAGGTTCCACATGTACGCTGACAACACCCAGCTCTACCTCACTGCCACCCTCTTGACCCCGCCACTGTCTCTGATTTGTCACACTGCTTGTTCAACATCCAGCACTGGATGAGCAGAAATTTCCTCCAACTAATTGTTGGGAAGATCGAAGCCATTG
This sequence comes from Heptranchias perlo, assembly GCF_035084215.1. NCBI lineage: Eukaryota > Metazoa > Chordata > Chondrichthyes > Hexanchiformes > Hexanchidae > Heptranchias > Heptranchias perlo. Next base: position 111,294,929 of record NC_090327.1, read on the forward strand.
TCATCAGATCCTACCACAAACTCTGTTCACTAGCCACCGACTTCATCCTTCTTCCTGGCCACTCTCTGAGGCTGAACCAGACTGTTTGCAACCTTGGTGTCCTATTTGACCCTCAGATGAACTTCCGACCACATATCTGCTCCGTCACCAAGACTGCCTACTTCCACCTCCGTAACATTGCCCGTCTCTGCCCCTGTCTCAGCTCATCTGCTGCTGAAAGCCTCATCCATGCCTTTGTTACCTCTAAACTTGACTATTCCAATGCTTTCCTGGCAGGTTTCCCATCTTCCACTCTCCATAAACTTGAGCTCATCCAAAACTCTGATGCCCGTATCCTAACTTGCACCAAGTCCTGTTCTCCCATCACCCCTGTGCTTGCTGACTTACATTGGCTCCCGGTCCGGCAACACCTTGATTTTAAAATTCTCATCCTTGTTTTCAAATCCCTCCATGGCCTTGCCCCTCCCTATCTCTGTAACCTCCTCCAGCTCTACAATCCTCTGAGATTTCTGCGTTCCTCCAATTCTGGCCTCTTCCTCATCACCGATTTTAACTGCTCCACCATTGGCAGACGTGCCTTCAGCTGCCTAGGTCCTATGGTTTGGAATTCCCTCCCTAATCCTCTCCGCCTCTCTACCTCTCTCTCCTCCTTGAAGATGCTCCTTAAAACCTAGCTCTTTGGCCAAGCTTTTGGCCACCTGTCCTAATATCTCCTTAAGTGGCTCGGTGTCAAATTTTGTTTGATAACACTCTTGTGAAGAGCCTTACTACGTTAGAAGCGCTGTATAAATTAGGACTATGCGCCCTGTGAGAAGTGCCCCAAACACAGAGCCTACTGCCCTTTGTGCAATCTCCTGGTTTGGTTCAGATCAGTGTATGTTGGTTGGTTTTGACATGTGAAGTACAGATCGGCTCTGACTGAGATTCCCAGTTCAGAGCTGTCACCTTCACATATAACCTGAGTCCAAACTTGGATCTGAGGAGATAGGGAGTAACATCGACTGGGGAGCCTGAGCATACCTCGTGTCGTTCAGGAGCATTCTGATTGTAGTTACAGGGTGAATATCAGCAGGTTATAGGATTACTGCTAGTTACAGGTAGGATATTGGGGCGTTACACTTATTACTACCAGTTACATATAAACTATTAGTGAGTTATTGTATTAATGTTGGTTATGAGGTGAAGCTGAGTGTTACCACTATTACTATTAGTTGTTGGTGAAATTTCAATGAATTACTATTAGTTACTGGTGGAATCAAAGTTCCTCCAATTTTCACCCTGCAAATCTGTCCCCACCTTCAGTTTCCCCTCTTTTCCTGCTCACAGGTGATTTCCTGGTTCTCGAAGCTTCTCGCATAACAACTGTTGGCGCGAAACCACGAGCAAAGATGCTCAACTACAGACCCAACCTTTATAAGGTAAATGCAATAACATTTGCAGATGTCACGTGATCATACATTACGTGATTGGATATCACATGATCAGACATCATGCAGTCAGACGTCATATCATCAACCGCCCAGGAATATCTCTAACCAGAGTTTGCATCCTAGTTCCCACTCCTGATCTCTAGGCAGTGACCTCTACTAAAAGTGTGCATGGATGGGCATTCAGAATGGACAGGATGGGGCTCAGTTGTAAGGCCTCTTGTGGTCAAATAGCCAGCTGCCACTCACTGTCAAAGGTCACACACTTTGGAGAGTTGCTGGATGGCATCCAGTTCAACGACAACAGCTCATCCTTTTAAGGTGGTGAAACCACTTCACTTACAATAGAGTTGCACTACAGCTGTCTTCAACATTACATTCAACAGTGTTATATTTATAATACAACTGTCTACAGATTACATTAATGACAAACAATCACTACAACTTGATCTGTCCGTGAATCCAGGTAGATCAGGCCTGTGGCAATGAGCTTCCGACCGTCCCCTCTTGAGAGCTCTAACTTTTGGGAGGGAGCATGCCCTATCTTTATACTATTTGGCTGCGTTGTTCTGTACGTAAGCACTGCTGGTCTTATCTCATGGTCATAAACCATCCCACTTGGCTGACTCCCAGAGGCTACCAAGGATTGTTTATACTATGATAGCGTGGCTACCTTATCCCTTATCTCTGCTGCATAACAGTTTGTTCCACAGCCTTGAACATGGCTCCTGCAATATCTTATCAAAAGATCGGGCAGTGACTGGAGGTCTTTGCTTATCTTCCCCTGTCTGGTCCCAATGTCTCAGATAGTGGCCAGGCTATCAAATGCAGTTTTCTCATTGTTCAGTATAGGCAAGGACACAAATATTTCCAAGAGAAAGCTATCAATTGACTTTTCTCAACTACACATTCCTGACTTTCACTAGATTGTACATTTATACCAGATTGATATTTTTATTAAATCATGCCCAGGTGATTCATTTACCCTTAATCACCCAGGGCGGTGACTTTAGAGAAATTCCTATTTGTTGGTGTAATTTCTCTGTGTCTATACTTTAATTCTCAATCACTTCCTCTCATCCATTTTTACACATCCCATTATATTACCATTTCATCTCACTCATGAGCCCAGGAGGAACTTTACTGTCCAATACAATATTTACAGTTTGGTCCAATATCTTAATACATTGTTTTGTTTGTTTTACTTAAATTCTTCTCGGACCGCTTTTATTTATCTCAATTCGAGAGCAGTATTTTCGGACTGACAGGACTTGTCAATGTACAATTTTATTTCCCCTCACAAAATACTTTCTTCCTTGATACACAGCATTGGACAAGAACCATTTAAACTGCACTCCTTATATTTTAAAATATGATTTGATTATGTCCTTAAACTACGGGTAAATTTTCCCTTCTTGAGTGCTTGAACAGCAACTTATATCAGTTTATCTTATCAATTCCAATTTCAGAAACAAATAATGTCCAGGCTTTGTGGTTTTACAGTAGAGACAGAAGTGCTTATAATTACTCCTAGATAGTAATCCTCCAGTAAAACCACTCTGTCTCAGAAAATAAATGGGTTAAAGCAAAACAAATCAAAACATTTTCAGAAGAGGAAAAGCAACTTGGTAAACTTTTAGCCAAGAATGGAAGAGTTTTGATTAAGGCTGATGATTGCTTTTCCTTCTCTATGTAATTTTGAATTTTCAAAATCCAAATCTTAATTCTTAGTCCATGCTGTGACATTTGATATCTACCAACGTCTGCAGATAAGGTCTTAAAATTCTTCACACCACTGGATTGTTTCCTGCACAACATTTCTCCAGCAAAGGTTGCTCTGTAACTTCGCAAAGCCATTTTTATGTCAAAGAACTACTCTTGGTAATCCATTTCATCTCATTCATGAGCCCTGGAGGACTCATGAGTACTTTGCATCTGTCTTTATCAAGGAAGAAGATGCTGCCAGAGTCTCAGTAAAGGAAGATATAGTTGAGATACTGGATGGGCTAAAAATTGATAAAGAAGAGATACTAGAAAGGCTAGCTGTACTTAAAGTAGATAAGTCACCCGGTCCGGATGGGATGCAACCTAGGTTGCTGAGGGAAGTAAGGATGGAAATTGCGGAAGTACTGGCCATAGTCTTCCAAACATCTGTAGATACTGGGGTGGTGCCAGAGGACTGGAGAATTACAAATGTTACACCCTTGTTCAAAAAAGGATGTAAGGATAAACCCAGCAACTATAGGCCATTCAGTTTAATCTCAGTGGTGGGGAAACGTTTATAAACAATAATCCGGGACAGAATTAACAGTTACTTGGACGAGGGTGGATTGATTAGGGAAAGCCAGCACGGATTTCTTAAAGGCATATCATGTTTAACTAACCAGATAGAGTTTTTTGATGAGGTAACAGAGAGAGTAGATGAGGGCAATACAATTGATGTGATGTATATGGACTTTCAAAAGTCGTTTGATAAAGTGCCGCATGGTAGGCTTATCATCAAGATTGCGGCCCATGGAATAAAGGGGGCAATAGCAACATGGATACACAATTGGCTAAGGGACAGGAAACAGAGAGTAGTGGTGAATGGACAGTTTTTCAGACTGGAGGGAGGTGTACAGTGGTGTTCCCCAGGGGTCAGTCCTGGGACCACTGCTTTTCTTGATATATATATATTAATGACTTGGACTTGGGTGTACAGGCCACAATTTCAAAATTTGCAGATGACACAAAACTTGGAAGTGTAGTAAACAGTGAGGAGGATAGTGATAGACTTCAGGAGGATATAGACAGGCTGGTGGCATGGGCTGACATGTGGCAAGTGAAATTTAATGCAGAAAAATGCGAAGTGATATGTTTCAGTAGGAAGAACGAGGAAAGGCAATATAAACTAGAGGGCACAACTCTAAAGGGGTACAGGAACAGAGAGATCTGGGGGTATATGTGTACAAATCATTGAAGGTGGCAGGGCAGATTGAGAAGGCAGTTTAAAAAGCATAAGGGACCCTGGACATTATAAATAGAGGCATAGAGTACAAAAGTATGGAAATCATGATGAACCTTTATAAAACACTGGTTCGGCCACAACTGGAGTATTGTGTCCAGTTCTGGGCACCGCACTTTAGGAAAGATATGAAGGCCTTAGAGAGGGTGCAGAAGAGATTTATTAGAATGATTCCATGGATGAAGGACTTTAATTATGGGGACAGACTGGAGACATTGGGGTTGTTCTCCTTGGAACAGAGTCGGTTGCGAGGAGATTTGATAGAGGTATTCAAAATCATGAAGGGTCTAGACAGAGTAGATAGAAAGAAACTGTTCCCATTGGTGGAAGGGTCATGGACCAGAGGACATAGAATTAAGGTGATTGGCAAAAGAATCAAAGGTGACATGAGGAAAAACTTTTTTAAACAGAGAGTGGTTAGGATCTGGAATGCACTGCCCGAGGGGGTGGTGGAGGTAGATTCAATCATGGCCTTCAAAAGGGAACTGGATAAGTACTTGAAAGGAAAAAAATTTGTAGGGCTACGTGGAAAGGGTGGGGGAGTGGGACTAGCTGGATTGCTCATGCATAGAGCCGGCGCGGACTCGATGGGCTGAATGGCCTCCTTCCCTGCTGTAACCTTTCTATGATTCTATGATTCTATCAACAGTCATGCTGTCCTGAAAACCATGATCCCCTGTTTAAAAAGAAATACAAAAAATCCACTGAGGCTCTTCTTGAGAACCCAAGGGGCTAATTTGTCAATTCATGATGTTATGATTTCATTCTTTCATCATGGGGAAATATCCAATTAAATTTTGTCAATTATTTTAAATAAATGCGAAGATTGTTGTTTGTTGAATTAAAAGCAGATGTCGGTGTCCTTGGAAGGGGTTAACTTCTTTGCAGAAAAAAAAATGACGGATCCAGATATCATTTAAAAAAAACATTTTATGTTGGGAGATAGCATTTCAGTTCGTTCATCTTATTTTTTTAGTTAGACCAACATTTCCAGATTGTTGTCATAGAGACAGAAGATTAAGCTTCATTAAGGACATGTTAGCCTTCACAACTAAACAAAATTACTTTTGGCAAAACGTTTTCAAACCTTTTTATCTACAAATGTTGCAGATCAAATTCCAATTGTTGTTAAAGCATTTAGCATTTATTTAAGATAATACTTATTCAAGCAGTCACTGGACCAGTCTCTCTCCCACTTTGATGTCTGCTGGAGGTATGCTGAGGTGAACCCTCGTTTCTCCCAGATGAGTAAATAATCAGACAGTGACAAGCAAGCTGTCTGAGAAAATGGTCAGGGCTCATTTCCCTACATCCATCTGGAGGACATAGGCCACTGCGGCTAATTCAGCTTGCTACGCTGCTCTTTTAATGCACCTGACAATAACAACTCGGTGGGGGTGTGGGCGGACTTAAGTATGACTTTATCTCATCCGGTGATATAGGCAAATTTGTTAGTGGCCAAGTAGACAGTTAAAAGGTGTTTCTTACAGGGGGTGAACATCATTTTCACCGATGACAGTGTTTGAGAGGTATATGTCACAGGCACTTGAACACCATGTTGCTGTTGGAGCAAAACAGCCGACCCCGCAATTTCGCTGCTCACTACTTTGAGCGAGCATGGTTTGCCAGCCTTTGGGGTTTAATTTTAATCCACTTACTGCGATCATTTCTAACAGTTTTTTTAACAGATCGTAATAAAAAATCGAGGGGGAATTGTGAAATCCCTTTGGTAAACAGGCCCAGGTATTCTGTTGCTTCCGTGGGTTGAAAGCAAATTTATACTGGCTCTGACTGGTCAAACTGTACTATTCGGTCTATTCTGCCACACTCATTCTTGTGTTGGGCTGAACAAGGTGGATTGTGAACCGAGTGGGAACTTGAGAATTTGGTGAGCGGGGGACTCTGTTAAAGTAATGGATGAATTGAAATTAAAATTAAGTTTAAAATTTAACATAGAACTTTAAAACATTAAAAGAAACTGCAAGTTAGGTAACAGTTAACAGAAACTGCAAGTCAGCGGCAATTAACAGTTAACAGTCAATCAGCTGTAAGTGATTACCTGAATAGAGGGTAATTACTGTGAGCTGGAAGGTGATTGAATAGTTGTAACCGTTGTTCTCAAAAGGAGTATAAAGTAGAAAGTTATCTGTTGAAGCACAGAGTGCGTTGCGAACGGAATGGATTGTGAACCGAGCGGGAATTTGAGAATTTGGTGATAGGGGGAATTAGGTCTAGAGGGTGGAGGACAGTGAACAGACAGGAGAAGCTCTGAGAGACCCAGAAAAGAAGGATAGGTAATCGGGATAAGTAAACAGTCAGTAAATTAATAATAATCGAGTATCTAAAGGGAGTTTAGAAAAAAAAGGTTTCTAAATATAATGGACGGCCAGCTGAGACCCATTGCTTACAATTCCTGCACCATGTGGGAACTTCAGGACGTTTCAAGTGTGCTAAAGGGCCACATGTGCAGGAAATGCCTCCAGTTGCTTGAGCTGAAGTTGAGGGTTTCTGAGCTTGAGTGGCAGCTGGAGTCACTGCAGAGCATAAGGGAGGCTGAAGGTTTCCTGGATCGTACGTTCCAGGAGGTGGTCACCCCGCAGCCACAGAGAGTTCAGGATAACAAGTGGGTGGCCATCCGAAAGGGTAGGAAGAGGCAGGCAGTGCAGGCATCTTCTGGGTGTGTGGCACTCTCAAACCGGTATTCAGCATTGAATACCAGTGAGGGTGACAACACCTTGAAGGACTGCAGTCCTAAGCATGGCACCATGGGGCAAAGGACTGCACAGGGGGGCACAGTGAAGTGTAGAAATGCAATAGTTATAGAGGATTCGATATCTGCACTGATCAATAGGGTGAGAACAACTCCAAAACACCCTACAATATATAGTAAACGGGTAGTAAGAAGAGAGCTGGGGCCAATTAGGGACCAAAAAGATCTACGCATGAAGGCAGAGGGCATGGCTGAGGTACTAAATGAATACATTGCATCTGTCTTTACCAAGGAAGAAGATGCTGCCAAAGTCACAGTAAAAGAGGAGGTAGTTGAGATATGGGATAGGCTAAAAATAGATAGAGGAGGAACTAAAAAGGCTGGCTGTATTTAAAGTAGATAAGTCACCCGGTCCAGATGGGATGCATCCTAGGTTGCTGAGTAAGGGTGGAAATTGCAGAGGTGGTGCCAGAGGACTGGAGAATTGCAAATGTTACATTCTTGTTCAAAAAATGGTGTAAGGATAAACCCGGCAATTACAGGCCAGCCAGTTTAATCTCGGTGGTGGGGAAGATTTTAGAAATGCTAATCCGGGACAAAATTAATAGTCGCTTGGACAAGTGTGAATTAATAAAGGAAAGCCAGTACGGATTTGTTAAAGGCAAATCATGTTTAACTAACTTGATTGAGTATTTTGATGAGGTAACAGAATGGGTTGATGAGGGCAATGCAGTTGATGTTGTGTATGCGGACTTTCAAAAGGCATTTGATAAAGTGCCACATATTAGGTTTGTCAGCAAAATTGAAGCCCATGGGATAAAAGGGGCAGTGGCAGCTTGGATACGAAATTGGCTAAGTGACAGGAAACAGAGAGTAGTGGTGAACGGTTGTTTTTCGGACTGGAGGAAGTTATGCAATGGTGTTCCCCATGGGTCGATACTAGGACCACTGTTTTTTTTGATATATATCAATGACTTGGACTTGAGTGTACAGGGCACAATTTCAAAAGATGACACAAAACTTGGAAATGTAGTAAAATGTGAGGAGGATAGTAATAGACTTCAAGAGGACATCGACAGGCTGGTGGAATGGGTAGACACATGGCAGATGAAATTTAACACAGAAAAGTGCAAAGTGATATATTTTGGTAGGAAGAACAAGGAGAAGCAATATAAACTAAAGTGGGTACAGGAACAGAGAGACCTGGGACTATATGTGCACAAATCTTTGAAGGTGGCAGGACAGGTTGAGAAAGCGGTTAAAAAAGCATATGGGATCCTAGGTTTTATAAATACAGGCATAGAGTACAAAAGCAAGAACATAAGAACATAAGAAATAGGAGCAGGAGTAGGCCAATCGGCCCCTCGAGCCTGCTCCGCCATTCAATAAGATCATGGCTGATCTGATCCTAATCTCAAATCTAAATTCATGTCCAATTTCCTGCCCGCTCCCCGTAACCCCTAATTCCCTTTACTTCTAGGAAACTGTCTATTTCTGTTTTAAATTTATTTAATGATGTAGCTTCCACCGCTTCCTGGGGCAGCAAATTCCACAGACCTACTACCGTCTGAGTGAAGAAGTTTCTCCTCATCTCAGTTTTGAAAGAGCAGCCCCTTATTCTAAGATTATGCCCCCTAGTTCTAGTTTCACCCATCCTTGGGAACATCCTTACCACATCCACCCGATCAAGCCCCTTCACAATCTTATATGTTTCAATAAGAACGCCTCTCATTCTTCTGAACTCCAATGAGTAGAGTCCCAATCTACTCAACCTCTCCTCATATGTCCACCCCCTCATCCCCGGGATTAACCGAGTGAACCTTCTTTGTACTGCCTCGAGAGCAAGTATGTCTTTTCTTAAATATGGACACCAAAACTGTATGCAGTATTCCAGGTGCAGTCTCACCAATACCTTATATAACTGCAGCAATACCTCCCTGTTTTTATATTCTATCCCCCGAGCAATAAAAGCCAACATTCCGTTGGCCTTCTTGATCACCTGCTGCACCTGCATACTAACTTTTTGATCTTCTTGCACTAGGACCCCCAGATCCCTTTGTACTGCAAGGAAGTTATGTTGAACATTTATAAAACACTGGTTTGGCCACAACTGGATTATTGTGTCCAATTCTGGGCATCGCACTTTAGGAAAGCTGTGAAGGCCTTAGAGAGGGTGCAGAAAAGATTTACCAGAATAATTCCAGGGACGAGGGACTTCAGTTACTGGAGAAGCTGGGGTTGTTCTCCTTAGAACAGAGAAGGTTGAGAGATTTGATAGAAGTGTTCAAAATCATGATGGGTTTAGATAAAGTAAATAAAGAGAAACTGTCCCCATTGGTGGAAGGGTCGAGAACCAGAGGGCATAGATTTAAGTTGATTGGCAAAAGAACCAAAGGTGACATGAGGAAAAATTCTTGATGAAGTGCTTAGATCACTCCAATCCTACTCATCTCCAGCATTTCCCTCCGCCCCGAAGTGTGGAAGCATAAACAGCTCAGCACCACCCCATGAAAGTCAGGGACAGGTACTGCAAGTGGATAATGACGTGTCACAGACCAGCCTTTTTACGCAGCGAGTAGTTATGATCTGGAATGAGCTGCCTGAAAGGGTGGTGGAAGCAAATTCAATCGTGGCTTTCAAAAAGGAATCGGATAAAAAGCTGACGGGAAAAGATTTGCAGGGCTACGGGGAAAGAGCGGGGGGATGGGACTAACTGGATTGCTCTTACAAAGAGCCGGCACAGGCTCGATGGGCCGAATGGCCTCCTTCTGTACTGTAACCATTCCATGATTCTATGATCCTATGCGTTGTGCCCAACAGGGGGTGGACTTTAGCAGTTGACCAAATTCTCTCCATTCGTGTCGGAGGCACACTGCTAGGTCATATTGACCGTGTATCCCTATCAGCAGCCCTGCTTGTGGAGAGTCTGCAGCCATTTGCCACAAACGCATATTTACCATGTCCACTACCACAATGTTCTTTCCCATCCAATCCACTCCTAAGATACCATCCTCTGTCTCCTGTCTTTTTTAAGCCCACAATACTGTGTGTTTACATCCCCTACAATGGCTTCCGTCTCGATCATTTTTCCTGTATCTCCTCCTCCTCCAAATCCCCCCAGACCTATTGTGTGTCAAATTATTGGTCAAGTGTGCGCCATACCACAGTATGTGATACGTCAATATCTACATGCAATATCTGTCCCTGACTTTCATGGGGTGGTGCTGAGCTGTTTATGCTTCTACACTGAGGGGGCGGGGGGATATGCTGGAGATGGGTAGGATTGGAGTGATCTAAGCACTTTTTCAAGAATTCTATCTCCTGTCTCAGAGTGTCTATCGCAGATTTTAATCTTTCCTCCAGCTCCTGTATTTTCTTTTGACAGTAGGTATGATCTTCCGCTCCTGCTGGACGACACTGGTCGTCCTGGTTTCTGACTTAGGACTCCTCGTAGGGCGCTATCTAACTCATCTACCTTCTTTTATCACATTTTATTCTGACCTTCCTGTCGTTGTAGTTAGGCATTACATGCTACTAATTTTTTGGCTCTATTTTACCTTTGGTTTGAAGGTAATCTACTGATGTAGCCAAAGTCATGTTGTAAGCAGTTGAGTGAGCTAATTGATTTCCCACTTCTAATTTTTGTTCCATCAACTTTTTGTTGAGGTCTCCCTCTGTTTCTAATTGTTTCTTTAAGTTTTATAATTTTCAGACCTTGTCATATCATTCCAATTTCCAATTTTCCTTTTTCACATGCTTTTGTGAGATGATCTTAACCAATTCTCCTAGCTGTTCCAGTTGTTCTACTTTTTTTAATCAAGGAGAATTGAAATCAATGTTGAGTCCGAAAAGTTGTAAAGTGCCTAATCGAAAGATCAGGGTCTATAGGAAGGATAGGGAAACTTGTAGAGGGGGAGGAGTAGCCTTAGTGATTAAGGATGAAATTACTTCAAGGAGAGGAGAGGATATAATGAGAGATAGGCAGGCAGGGGAGGTTTTATGGGTAGAATTAAGAAATAGAAAAGGATTTAAGACTGTAGTGGGAGTAGTTGCCTCTTGGTAGCAACTGTGAAGTGGCAGAATATATAAGTGCAGAGATTGGACAAGTATGTGGCAAAGGCAGAGTAGTTTTAATGGTGGATTTTAACTTTCATATAGATTGGGATAAGCAGACAAGTTCATATCAGAAAGGTAGCAAATTTATTGAATGTGTTCATAGAATCACAGAATGATAGAATCATAGAAAATTTCCGGCACAAAAGGAGGCCATTCGGCCCATCATGTCCGCGCCGGCTGAGGAACGAGCCACTCAGCCTAATCACACTTTCCCGCATTTGATCCGTAGCCCTGCAGATCACGGCTCTTCAGGTGCACATCCAGGTATTTTTAAAATGAGTTGAGGGTTTCTGCCTCTACCACCCTCTCAGGCAGTGAATTCCAGACCCCCACCATCCCCTGGGTGAAAACATTCTTCCTCATTTCTGATCTAATCTACCAGTTTCTACCAATCAATTTAAATCTATGCCCCCTGGTTATTGACCTCTCCGCTAAGGGAAATAGATCCTTCCTAACCACTCTATCTAGGCCCCTCATCATTTTGTACACCTCAATCAAATCACCCCTCAGCCTCCTCTGTTCCAAGGAAAACAACCCCAGCCTATCCAATCTGTCATCATAGCTAAAATTCTCCAGTCCTGGCAACATCCTCATAAATCTCCTCTGCACCCTCTCTAGTGCAATTACATCCTTCCTTTAATGTGGTGACCAGAACTGTGCGCAGTACTCAAGCTGTGGCCTAACTAGTGTTTTATACACTTTCAGAATAACATTCTTGCTTTTATATTCTATGCTTCGGCTAATAAGGGAAAGCATTCCATATGCCTTCTTAACCATCTTATCTACCTTCAGGGATCTGTGGACATGCACTCCAAAGTCCCTCACTTCCTCTACACCTCTCAGTATCCTCCCATTTATTGTGTATTCCCTTGCCTTGTTTGCTCTCCCCAAATGCATTACCTCACACTTCTCCGGATTGAACTCCATTTGCCACTTTTCTGCCCATCTGACCAGTCCAATGACATCTTACTGCAGTCTGCAGCCTTGCTCCTCACTATCAACCACATGGCCTATCTTTGTGTCATCTGCAAATTTCTTAATCATGCCCCCTACATTTAAGTCCAAATCGTTAATGTATACCACAAAAAGCAAAGGACCTAGTACCGAGCCCTGCGGCACCCCACTGGAAACAGCCTTCCAGTCACAAAAATACCCATCGACCATTACCCTTTGCTTCCTGCCACTGAGCCAATTTTGGATCCAATTTGCCACATTCCCTTGGATCCCATGGGCCTTTATTTTTTTGACCAATCTGCCATGTTGGACCTTGTCAAAAGCCTTGCTAAAATCCATGTAGACTACATCAATTGTGCTACCCTCATCGATCCTCCTTGTCACCTCCTCGAAAAATTCAATCAAGTTAGTCAGATACGACCTCTCCTTAACAAATCCATGCTGACTGTCCTTGATTAGTCTGTGCCTTTCTAAGTGACAATTTATTCTGTCCCTCAGAATTGATTCCAATAATTTGCCCACCACCGAGGTTAGACTGACTGGCCTGTAATTATTCGGTCTATCCTTCGCTCCCTTTTTAAACAATGGTACAATATTAGCAGTCCCCCAATCCTCCGGCACCACACCTGTATCCAGTGAGGTTCGGAAAATGATAGTTAAAGTCTCCGCTATTTCCTCCCTGACTTCTTTTAACAGCCTGGGATACATTTCATCCAGCCCTGGTGATTTATCCACTTTCAAAGATGCTAATCCCCTTAATACTTCCTCTCTCACTATGTTTATCCCATCCAATATTTCACAGTCCTCTTCCTTAACTTGAACCCTTGCATCATCCCTGTCCTTTGTGAAGACAGACACAAAGTATTCATTAAGAACCATATCCACATCTTCCGCTTCCACACATAGTTTACCTTTTTGGTCTCTAATAGGCCCTACTCTTTCCTTAGTTATCCTCTTGCTCTTAATGTATTTATAAAACATCTTTGGGTTTTCTTTCTTCAGCGCAGCTTTCTGCAACAATATTTTCTAGACCCAACAAGGGTGCAGGCCATGTTAAATTGAACAATGAGTAAAGAGCCAGATTTAGTTAACAGCCTAACAGTGCATGAGCATTTATCCAATAGCGATCATAATATGATCAAGTTCAACATTGTGCTTGAAAGAGAGAAACTCATATCAGCTACTAAGATTCTAAATTTAGGTACGGCCGACTTCAAAGGGATGAGACAGAGACTGTCCACAGTAAACTGGGCAAAACGACAGAAGATCAGTGGGAGTGTTCAAAAGAGGTAAGGGGAAACTAAAACTAAAAGAAAAAGCAGACAAAAATGCAAAAAATAGCACAGATCCTGACGACTGGGTGAGATACAAAGAACAGCGGAGGGTGACAAAACAGAAAGTAAGAGTTACAAAAAGGGAGTATGAAAAGAAACTTGCAAAGGATATCAAAATCAACACAAAACTTTTTTACAATTATATTAGGAAAAAGAGGGTGGTCAAGAGCAATGTGGCCCCCTTAAAAACTGATAATAGTGACATTGTAAATGAAAATAAGGAAATGGTGGACATTTTAATTAATTATTTTGTGTCAGTATTTACAGTAGAGGAAGAGCATAGCATGCCGAACACCCCAAGGAAACTAATTTTGAATCAGGGATGGGGAGTCATCATAATTAATGTAAGCAAATTAGCAGTAATGAAGAAAATAATGGCACTAAAGAGTGACAAATCCCCAGGACCAGATGGTTTCCATCCTAGGGTTTTAAAGGAAGTAGGTGAGAAAATTGTAGATGCCCTAACTATAATCTTCCAATGTTCTCTCGATTCAGGAACCATACCATTAGATTGGAAAATTGCACATGTCACTCCGCTATTTAAGAAAGGTGAGAGAGGGAAACCAAGGAATTATAAACCAGTTAGCCTAACATCTGTTGTCAGGAAATTACTAGAGTCCATAATTAAGGATAGGGTGAATGAACACTTTGTATATTTTCAGCTGATCAGAGAGAGCCAGCATGGATTTGTGAAGAGTAGGTTATGCCTGACGAACCTGATTAAATTTTTTGAAGAGGTGACTAAAGTAATGGACAGGGGAATGTCTATGGATGTTGTTTATATGAACTTCCAGAAGGCATTTGATAAAGTTTGATAAAGAGACAGTTAGCTAAAGTTGAAGCTCATGGAATTGAGGGCAAATTATTGACCTGGTTAGGAAATTGGCTGAGCGGCAGGAGACAGAGGAGAAATAATCAGCAGGTACTCAAATTGGCAGGATGTGACTAATGGTGTCCCACAGGGATTTGTGTCGGGGCCTCAATCATTCACTGTATTTATTAACGATTTAGATGACGGGATAGAGAGTCACATTTCCAAGTTTGCTGATTATACAAAGATAGGCAGCATTGTAAGCAGTGTAGATGGAAGTATAAAATTACAGAGCGATAGTAATAGATTAAGTGAATGTGCAAAACAATGGCAAATGGATTACAATGTAGGCAAGTGTGAGGTCATCCACTTTGGACCTAAAAAGGTTAGATCAATGCACTTTCTAAATGGTGAAAAGCTCAAAACAGTGGAGGTCCAAAGAGACTTAGTTGTCCATGTACATAGATCATTAAAATGTCATATACAGTACAGAAAATAATCAAAAAGACTAATGGAATGCTGGCCTTTATATCTAGAGGGCTAGAATACAAGGGGGTAGAAGTTATGCTACAGCTATACAAAGCCCTGGTTAGACCACACCTGGAGTACTGTGTTCTGTTCTGGGCACCGCACCTTAGGAAGCATATATTGGCCTTGGAGTGAGTGCAGCGTAGATTTACTAGAATGATACCTGGACTCCAAGGGTTAAATTATGAGGCGAGATTACACAAACTAGGGTTGTATTCCCTGGAATTTAGAAGATTAAGGGGTGATTTGATCGAAGTTTTCAAGATATTAAGGGAAATTGATAGGGTAGATAGAGAGAAACTATCTCTGCTGGTTGGGGAGTCCAGGACTAGGGGACATAGCCTAAAAATAGAGCTAGGACTTTCAGGAGTGAAGTTAGGAAACACTTCCACACGGTGGTAGAAGTTTGGAACTCTCTTCCACAAACGGCAGTTGATGCTAGCTCAATTGTTAATTTTCATAGAATCATAGAATCATAGAAGTTTACAACATGGAAACAGGCCCTTCGGCCCAACATGTCCATGTCGCCCAGTTTATACCACTAAGCTAGTCCCAATTGCCTGCACTTGGCCCATATCCCTCTATACCCATCTTACCCATGTAACTGTCCAAATGCTTTTTAAAAGACAAAATTGTACCCGCCTCTACTACTGCCTCTGGCAGCTCGTTCCAGACACTCACCACCCTTTGAGTGAAAAAATTGTCCCTCTGGACCCTTTTGTATCTCTCCCCTCTCACCTTAAATCTATGTCCCCTCGTTATAGACTCCCCTACCTTTGGGAAAAGATTTTGACTATCTACCTTACCTATGCCCCTCATTATTTTATAGACTTCTATAAGATCACCCCTAAACCTCCTACTCTCCAGGGAAAAAAGTCTCAGTCTATCCAACCTCTCCCTGTAAGTCAAACCATCAAGTCCCGGTAGCATCCTAGTAAATCTTTTCTGCACTCTTTCTAGTTTAATAATATCCTTTCTATAATAGGGTGACCAGAACTGTACACAGTATTCCAAGTGTGGCCTTACTAATGTCTTGTACAACTTCAACAAGACATCCCAACTCCTGTATTCAATGTTCTGACCAATGAAACCAAGCATGCTGAATGCCTTCTTCACCACCCTATCCACCTGTGACTCCACTTTCAAGGAGCTATGAACCTGTACTCCTAGATCTCTTTGTTCTATAACTCTCCCCAATGCCCTACCATTAAATCTAAGATTGATAGTTTTTTGTTAACCAAAGGTATTAAGGGTATGGGGCTAAGGTGGGTATATGGAATTAGGTCACAGATCAGCCATGAACTCATTGAATGGCGGAACAGGCTCGAGGGGCTAAATGGCCTACTCCTCTTCCTATGTTCCTATACACCTAAGATGAGGTGCTGTTCTTTGAGCTTCCGTTGAGCTTCTTTGGAACAGTGTAGGAGGCCGAGGACAGAGGGGTCAGAGTGGGAGTGGGTCGGAGAATTAAAATGACAAGTGACCGGAAGCTCAGGGTCACGCTTGCAGACTGAATGGAGGTGTTCAGCAAAGCGATCATCCAATCTGCGTTTGGTCTCCCCAGTGTAGAAGAGGCCGCATCGTGAGCAGCGAATACAGTTTACTAAATTGAAAGAAGTACAAGTAAATTGCTGTTTCACTTGGAAGGAGAGTTTGGAGCCCTGGAGACTGGGAAGGAAGGAGGTGAAAGGGCAGGTGTTGCATCTCCTATGGTTGTGTGGGAAGGTGCCGTGGGAAGGAGAGTGGATGTTGGGAGTGATGGAAGAGTGGACTAGGGTGTCACGGAGGGAACGGTCCATTCAGAATTCTGAAAGGGGATGGTATTTGTTGGTGGCATCGCGCTGGAGGTGGTGGAAATGACTGAGGATGATATGTTGAATGTGGAGGCTGGTGGATGAAAGGGGGACCCTATTTTGGTTCTGGGAGGAGGGGAAGGGGTGAGGGCAGAAGTGCG
This sequence comes from Heptranchias perlo, assembly GCF_035084215.1. Taxonomy (NCBI): domain Eukaryota; kingdom Metazoa; phylum Chordata; class Chondrichthyes; order Hexanchiformes; family Hexanchidae; genus Heptranchias; species Heptranchias perlo. The sequence continues at coordinate 111,311,767 of NC_090327.1, forward strand.
GGAAATGGAATGGACACAGTCGAGGGCCCTATCAACCACAGTGGAGGGGAATTCTCGGTTGAGGAAAGACATATCGTAAGCACTGGTGTGGAAGGTGGCATCGTCGGAGCAGATGCAACAGAGATGGAGAAACTAGGAGAATGGAATAGAGTCCTTACAGGAAGTGGGGTGAGATGCAGTGTAATCAAGGTATCTGTGGGAGTTGGTGGGCTTATACTGGATAAGAACAGTGAATTGCTTTCATTAAACATATTTCTACAACACTTCATTACATTCATGGCACATTTTATGAGTCCTCATGTATGTGACATAGAGATGCCTGAAAGAAGAAAGAAAAGCTCGCAGTTATATAGTGCCCTCTTCACATTGCCCACATGTAGGCACTGTTATGTAGACAAGCCTAGCAGCCTTTCAGCACCATTGAACAACAGGCAATGAGATGAATGACCAGTTAATATGTTATATTCTAGTGTCAGTTGAGAAAGAAATATCAACTAGAACACCAGGTCAACTCTCTGCTGTCTCTAATGGTAGAATCTTTAGGATTCTTCAACATCCACCTGAGCAGGTGGGCAGAAGCTCAGTTTAAAATCGGATCTGAGGATAGCACTTCCAACTGTGTAGCACTCCCTTAGTGCTGTACTGAAGTGTCAGTCTGGATTGTGTGTTCAAATCCTGAAGTGGAGCCTCTACTCACCATCTCTTGCCTCAGAGGTGAAAATGCGATAAACTGAGCCAAGCTGACACATCAGAGATCATGAAAGTGCCTGTAACCAATGGCCACTTGAAAAGATCTTAACAATCTGCAACTAAATCTGATCAAAATATTTAAAATTGTTTCAAACAATACAAGCTTAACGAGAATGAAAAAAAATACCAGAACACACTACTGGCTACATTTGAGTGACATTGCTCTATGAACAAAAAATAGGACACTGCTTGTTTTTTTCCACGCTGACAGAACTATGGTTTTTGGAAATGGAAGTTCTTACTTTTAAATTTATAAGGTATACTAGAAGATAACTGGGTTCAAAGGTATTTATTGTCTTTCATAGGAATTAAGCATACAATGATAACTATTATTGACTATTACACATAAACAATGATAACTATTATTAACTATTACACATATACAATGATAACTATTATTAACTATTACACATATACAATGATAACTATTATTAACTATTACACATATACAATGATAACCATTACTAATAATAATTACACATATACTTGAGACACTTACGGTACCAAGAATTCACTGCATCACAGGTTTTGAGCTCGAGGAGATTGGCTGGCTAAGTCTTTTTGGATTCTGAAGTGTCTATTCTAACACCCCTCTTTTTATTTATTTCTTTCATTCTAGCCACGTGAGAAACCGCATGTTCCAAAATATTACCTCATCCAATTAGCTGGACTTTAGCTTTAACAAGAATAACTCCCATTGACATTGACTCACTCCCTAATTTTCCAGATCTATGTCAGGTGCCTTTTCAAGAGCGAAGAGAGACAGTTTTATGGCCTCTCCTTCTCAGCTAAAACACTATCTGACTGGAATACTTTTACTAACTGAAAGTTAGTAACAGAAACTCAATGAAAAGCTAAGGTTAATATAAAGAATTTAACCATTTCCTTATAGTCCCCCATTGATGGTCAGAGTATATATATATGGCCATCACTAAACATTATTTCATCAGTGTCATGTATCTTTTTCAATCTATTTTGTCAGGCAAATTTCTACCCATTTGTTTGACATAACATTTCCCCATTTCTGACCTTCCCTCCATCATAAGTTCAGAAATAGGGATGTTCGCTGATGATTGCACAGTGTTCAGTTCCATTCGCAACCCCTCAGATAATGAAGCAGTCTGTGCCTGCATGCAGCAAGACCTGGACAACATCCAGGCTTGGGCTGATATGTGGCAAGTAACATTCGCGCCAGACAAGTGCCAGGCAATGACCATCTCCAACAAGAGAGAGTCTAACCACCTCCCCATGACATTCAACGACATTACCATCACCGAATCCCCCACCATCAACATCCTGGGGGTCACCATTGACCAGAAACTTAACTGGACCAGCCACATAAATACTGTGGCTACAAGAGCAAGTCAGAGGCTGGGTATTCTGTGGAGAGTGACTCACCTCCTGACTCCCCAAAGCCTTACCACCATCTAGAAGGCACAAGTCAGGCGTGTGATGGAATACTCTCCACTTGCCTGGATGAGTGCAGCTCCAACAACACTCAAGAAACTCGACACCATCCCAGGACAAAGCAGCCCGCTAGATTGGCACCCCATCCACCATCCTAAACATTCAATCCCTTCACCACCGGCGTACCATGGCTCCACAGGATGCACTGCAGCAATTCACTAAGGCTTCTTTGACAGCACCTCCCAAACCTGCGACCTCTACCACCTAGAAGGACAAGAGCAGCAGGCACATGGGAACAACACCACCTGCACGTTCCCCTCCAAGTCACACACCATCCCGACTTGGAAATATATCACCGTTCCTTCATTGTCGCTGGGTCAAAATCCTGGAACTCCCTACTTATCAGCACTGTGGGAGAACCTTCACCACACGGACTGTAGTGGTTCAAGAAGGCAGCTCACCACCACCTTCTCAAGGGCAATTAGGGATGGGCAATAAATGTTGGCCTTGCCAGCGACGCCCACATGCCATGAATTAATAAAAAAGAATGTTATTAATATCATGACACATTGAATGACAGGCAAAGCCCTTTAAAGCCTATTTCTCCCCAAGTACTCCAGTATATCAAAAAGTAATCTCCTGAACTTTGAACATCCTCCAGTCCTCTTTTACTGTTATCCATATTGTGGATCATTTTAATTTCAATTTTGGGGGTTCACCCTGAATTGCAATTTCCAATGTTACATCTTCCTCTACTTGAATTCCACTCCTCTGATACTTATCAGTTTGTTTATCCCTATCCTGATTGTTTCATTAAAAAGTAGGTTTCTCTATGGAGCATGAGTCTTGATGCCTTGATTAAAAGGTTTTCCCACCCTCCTGAGCCACATTAATTATTTCATGTAGTGGTGTTGTCAGTGTGACTGAGCATGCCTGAGACCCGTTCTTCAGTGCATCTTCATCATGCGTTCCATGCTAGTTGCCTCACACGCAACATGTCACATTTGCACACATATCCCAAGATCATGCCACATGTGACATCAGATACAAGCCATACCTGAGCATTCAGGTTATCTTATCAAAAGATTGGGGGAGTGTCTGGAGATCTTTGCTTATCTCCCCCTGCATAGTCCCGATGTCTCAGAGAGTGACCAGGATATCAAATATATTTTCCTCATTGTTCAGTATAGGCAAGAACACAAACATCTCCAAGAGAAAGATATCAATTAACTATTCTAAACTATAACTCCTTGACTTTCACTGGATTGTACATTGATACCAGATTGATATCTTTTAGTGAATCATCCCCAGGTGATTTATGTTGCTCACATATCTTTCCCTAACCCCTTGGTTTTACTGACCAATACAATATTATCATTACCTCTTGAAACATAGATTAAAAGTTCCCAACTTGCTGCAAGTTATCAACGTATTTTTGTTCATTTTACTTAAGCTCTTCTTGGATTGCTTTTTTCTCAAAATATCCTGCTATAATGTGCCTGAGTCCATTTTATGTTTTCAAAATTATCCCAATTCCAGAGAGCAGTCTAGCCTTATGTTTTTATGGGATATGGGGATCGGGCAGGAAAGTGGAGCTTAGGTAGAAGATCAGCCATGATCTTATTGAATGTTGGAGCAGGCTCGAGGCGCCATATGGCCTACTCCTGTTCCTATTTCTTATGTTCTTATGTCTGCAAGATGAGAGATGTTAGTTACCTTTAACACAACAGTCTACCTCCCCTCGTCACCAGGAAAAGGATCAAACTGGACTGGTATTGTTGGACTGACAGGACTTTGTCAATGTTTAATTTTATTTCCAAAAAAAGCTTTCTTCCTTGATACACATCATTAGGCAAGAACCACCTAGAATGGACTTGTCTTTTTAAATAAAATTTGATTATCCCATTAAACCCTTCAGGTAAATTTTTCCTTCTTGAGTGTTTGAACAGCAATTCCTATCAATATTTCTATTTCAATTTCAGAAACAAATGATGCCCAGCCTTGGTGGTTTTACAGCAGAGACAGAAGTGCTTGTAATTACTTTTGGAGGTAACTACCATATCCCCACTCCCCCCGCCTCCCCGACCCTCGAGTACTCTGTCTCAGAAGATAAACAAATAACACTGAGTAGGTTAAAGCTGAGCCTTCGAAAGGCAGTCTTAGTCCACTTTGTCACTACGCTATGACATTTGATGATATTCTTCTGCAAATCTGACTTTGCATTCTTAACACAACTGAATCTCTTAATTGCACCAACACCTTTCCAGCAAAGACTGCTCCGTAACTCGGTGGAGCTACTTTCATGTCAAAGAAATACACTCGGAAATCCTGCGCCATCACCACTGATGCAGTTCCGAAAAACACGGTCACCTGTTTTTAAAAGCACAGAGAAACCATTGTGACTTTTCTTGAGAGCTCAAAGGGTTAATTGCATAACATGCATTTGTCAATTCCTGATTTCCTTCTGTCACCATGGGGAAATATCCACTCAAATTAAGAAACTTAAAATTTTATAATGCCTGATATATGTTTACATTTAGCAATGTGAAAGTTGTTGCTTAGTGATTGTTTAAGCAGAGTTAAGCTGATACTAGAAAAATTAAAATCAGATGCCTGTGGAAGGGGTTAACTTCTCTGCAGCCCTTTCTGTGAAATGGGCGGAGCCAATCAGCGTCAGCCTCACACAGATTTCTAGTCTCACAGACATGTTTTTTTCAAAGCCTTTTTGCATTTATTTAACAGTGATCCTGTGGATTTATTCAACTTGAAAATTTGCACAAAGATCGTAATACAATTAAATTCTAGCAAATAAATTTCAGCTCCTCTTTGACTTCTAATTTTCCAAACATGAGCGGTGAAGGCACAATTATGTTACCGATCCTTTTTTTTGCATCCTTAGGAATTGAAAATCTGTTAAAACAAGCAGAAATCATTAGTAACATCTAATGTTTCTAATAAACAATCATGTTTAACTATGATAGTTATTAACTATTATCTGCCATATTTCTGTGAAACAACTATGTTGGGAAAAACAGAATTTTAGTTCATTCATCTCATTCATAAAAAGAATAGTCTGTTCCTGGCCTTGTACCTATAATTCAGATTAAACTCATTTTTTGTGAAATCATTTCTCATTTATTTAACAGGTGTCCAAAACCCCTTACATTATTAACTCTTTGGCAGTTAATACAGTCCAATCACAAAATGTCTCCAGTCACTGCCATAGAGATGGCAGTAGATCCATTGATCATTCTTTATTTTCCAGTCAGCTTTTCTTTTCTGACCACAGTCAATCACAAGATCAAAGGGTGCTGTCAGTTTACTGACAGCTATCACATTCCAGTACAACAAAGGTGCCTTGTACTAAATTAAACATCTTAGTTCCGTTTTACGATCACAATTACACTCAACATTGAATATTCTTTTTGTAACAATCTCATGTCCGGAACTAGAGATTTTTCACATCATTTACAATAACTAGAATTTCACTGTGGCCACAATAAAAGTCTGGTTTTCACAATTTAATAGGTTAGTTAACCTCAATAACTCAATAACTTTAATTCAGCAATATCTTAAACTTAACACAATACACAACAGCAAACACCCAATAAACTACATCAAATTTATTTTTGTTCTTTCTTCAGGCGCCTTTCCAAATGACTGTAAAAAATACTGAATATTACTGAGGAAAAAGTTAGCCTTCACAGCAAAACAAACCGTTGTAACATTCATACACAAAAGCGATTAACATCTGCAGGCTGAGAAAGGGCGGAGCCCTCACGCAGTTTTCTGAAACTAAAGATTCACACAGGCTGGCTTTTTAAAGAAACGGTCCACTGGAAGCAAAAGAAAGCTGCAGCCTTTTACTTGTACCATTTTCTTCTCACAGCACTTTTCTTCCTGATGCTCGCAGTGAGGTTTTAACCTCTCTCTTTTTATTTTAACTTTAGACAAAGTGAGTGGTGTACTGACGCAGAATACAGGTGGATAGTGGCATTGGGGCACCAGTCGACAGTCCGAGATAACTGCACTGCTGGTTCCAACCCGAAAACTATCCCACATTCCAAACTCTGTCTACACACCTCACTGAATTTATTACACAGTGTTGAGCACTGTTGAGACTTGACAAGTTATAAATAGCCTACAGACCATTAGGACCCATTTAGTCTTAAACCCCTCATCAAACCCTTTTAAATGCTTCTTCGTGTCCGACTGTGTCCATTGCAAATTGTGGTCCTTGCAATTCAAGGATAAGTTTCTCTAGACTCTCATCTAGTTTAGAGATTGATAATGCCATGGCAGAATAATTTACAATAACACGGAAGCTCTAAACGTCGATAGTAGGCTCAGGGCATTTCCGTATCTTCAGAGAGATACAGGTTGTGATCCTAAAATCCCAGTCCTACGAAATATCAAGGTAACATAGTGGGTGTAGCACAGGAGGAAGCCATTCGGCCCATTGTGCCTGTGCCAGCTCTTTGAAAGAGCTATCCAATTAGTCCCACTCCCCTGCTCTTTCCCCATAGCCCTGTAAATGTTTTCCCTTCAAGTATTTGTCCAATTCCCTTTTGAAAGTTACTATTGAATCTGCTTCTACCACCTTTTCAGGCAGTGATTATTCAGTGAGCATTCCAGATCATTACAACTTGCTGCGTGAAAAATGTTTCCACATGTCGCCTCTGACTCTTTTGCTGATCACCTTAAATCTGTGTCCTCCAGTTACTGACACTACTGCCATTGGAAACAGTTTCTCCTTACTTACTCTATCAAAACCGTTCATGATTTTGAATACCTCTATCAAATTTCCCCTTAACCTTCTCTGATCTAAGGAGAACAACCCCAGCTTCTCCAGTCTCTCCAAATTACCAAAGACCCTCATCCCTCGGACCATTCTAGTAAATCCCTTCTGCACCTTCTCTAAGGCCTTGACATCTTTCCTAAAGTGTGGTGCCCAGAATTGAACATAATACTCTTGCTGAAGCCTAACCAGTGTTTTATAATGGTGTAGCATAACTTCCTTGCTTTTGTACTCTATGCCTTTATTATTAAAGCCCAGGATCCCATGTGCTTTTTTAACAGCCTTCTCAACTTGTCCTGCTACCTTCAAAGATTTGTGTATGTGCACCCATAGGTCTCTCTGTTCCTGCACCCCTTTGAAAATTGTACCATTTAGTTTATATTGCGGCTCCTCATTCTTCCTACCAAAATGCTCACTTCACATTTCTCTGCGTTAAATTTCATCTGCCACATGTCCGCCCATTTCACCAGTCTGTCTACGCTAACACTTTTGCCCCCTTCATCTGGTTGTGCCAACTGTTATGGAATGGAAGTTCTCACATTTAAGTTTATAAGTTATTCCACAAGACAATTGATTTCAAAGGGATTTATTGGTTTTCTTGGAATTAAGCATACAATAATAACCATTATTATTAACAATTACACATATACAATGATAACCATTATTAATAATAATCACACATATACTTGAGACACTTACAGTACCAAATACCAGCGAGTTCACCGCATCACAGGTTTCGAGCTCGAGGGGATTGGCTGGCCACGCCTTTTTGAATTCTGAAATATCTATTCTAACATCCCTCTTTTTATATCTTTCTTTCACTCTGGCTACATGAGAAACCGCATGTTTCAAAGTATTATCTCATCCAATTAACAAGAATAACTCTCCACAACTGACTCACTCCCTAAATTTCCAGATCAATGGCAGGTGCCTTTTCAAGGCTAGAACTAACGGACAGTTTTGTGGCCTCTCCTTATCAGCTAAGACACTGTCTGACTGGAATCCCTTTCACTAACTGAACAGTGCTACCAGAAACTCACTTAAAAGCTAAGGTTAATATAAGGAATTTAACCATTTCCTTACAGTAGGAATGCACAGCATGACAAATTTGTTAACAAGCTAAAAATTCACCACAGAATAAAATGATCAATTACCTAAAAGATATTAATGGCCTTTACCAAAAATTTACTGAAGTCCATTAAAAATGATTGCAGCAAAGACAAAAAATTATAGTTTAGATACTTCATTGTTTCCTTCCATTTATTGTTAAGACTGTTACTTAATAAGTTTACAATCTGGTATAGATTATTTAAAAAGCTCTATAATTGAAATCATCTCCACTCTCAATAGTGGTGACTGCCAGGTAACTTAGTTTGATTGGAGCTTGAGGGTTTTGGGTTTGAATCCTAGAAGTGTTCCCTCAGTTTGTAGTCCTTCGGAGGTATATAAAATGAATAACATGTCTTAGGATGTGGGTGGAGAGCAGGAGGCTGCAGGGACTGCGCACAGTGCATGCTGCACTGTCACAAATACAGTCCTTGGACGGTCCTGGCTGCTGGCACGTAGATCAACGTTGCTTTATCTGGCGTTGATAACTTCCATTAATGGGCATGGCAAGCTGTGAAATATTCCATGGTGTGTGGCATTTTTTCTTTCCACTGAGAGATCTGACACGTGTCCAGTCTTTTTACTGTAGTAATCTGGTTTGCTTAATGTATATATTTACATCTGGTGAACTAACTACCCTGCACAATCAACAGAAGGTATCCAGAAACAGCTGGCAGCATAGATATTGCAATAGCATGTCCCTCCAGTTTGCCAATCAATTAGATAGACTTACTGGCAGTGGCTGTAGTCAGCTTATTACAGGATCTTGCATCGTGCCGGATTTCCAGCTTCAGAGCTGCCTTCAATTGACTTCAGCAATTTCCAGAAGCAAATGAACCACATGGGTACAAGTGAGATCAGACTTGAAGTTATTAGTCATCCTTATCAGTTAAAATGTGATGTGTGCGGATGAGTTTCTGTGTATCTCTGATGCATTTTTTTTGGGAACTGTATTTATTGTAATTACACATTTATGTACAAATTATAGCATCACACTGTAATTTGGTAAACAAGCAACAAGATTTGCCAAGTATTATTTAATGATAATAATGCCAATCTGATATTAAACACAAATAGGTTAGAGGGAAAATTGAAAATAGATGGCATACTATGCCTATGTGTTGCTATAAAATTCTCATCTGTTATGAAACTTTCAGCTGGGAAACTTGCTGAATTTCTGCTGAGTTTCAATTCATGGGGCACTGGCACCAGCACTGGGAAAGGAGGAAAGCTGTTCCATTGGGATGGGCTCCACTTAAACCAGGCCAGGACCTGGTGAATCGAATAACTAGGGCTGTAGATAGGGCTTTAAGCTAATAAGAGTGGGGGGAGGTTCAGACAAGGGTTATTTTATCAGACTAAGAAGAAATGTCAAGGCTGTAGAGCAGAGTAGCGATTTGGGTAAAAACAAGCAGAGTGGGTCAGGAAGGGACAGAGAGTTTAACAAAGGTAAAGGGGCATTAGTGACTAAGGTCACATCAGGGAAAAAAGTAAAAAGTTAACATTAAAGGCGCGATATCTGAATGTACAAAGCATTAGGAACAGAATAGATGAATTAAAGGCACAAATAGAGATAAATGGGTTTGATCTAGTAGCCATTACTGAGATGTGGCTGTAGGGTGACCAAGGATGGGAACTAAATATTCCAGGGTACTTGACTTTTAGGAAAGATAGGCAAAATGGAAAAAGAGATGGCTTAGCCCTGATAATAAAGGATGAGATAAAGGCAGTAGTGAGAAAGGATCTTAGCTCAGAAAATCAGGATGTAGAGTCAGTATGGGTGGAGCTAAGAAATAACAAGGGGCAAAAAACACTGGTGGGAGTAGTTTACAGGCCCCCTAACAGTAGTTATAGTGTTGGACAGAGTATAAATCAGGAAATTAGAGGAGCATGTAACAAGGATAATGCAATAATCATAATCTTCATATAGACTGGGCAAACCAAATTGGCAAAAGTAGTTTGGAGGACGAGTTCCTGGAATACATCAGAGACAGTTTTTCTAGTACAATATGTCAAGGAACCAACTAGGGAACAGGTTATTTTAGATCTAGTATTGTGTAATGAGACGGGATTAATTGGTAATCTTATAATAAAGGATCCTGTGGGGAAGAGTGATCATAATATGATAGAATTTCATATTGAGTTTGAGAGTGATGTAGTTAAGTTCGAAAGTAAGGACTTAAATTTAAACAAGGCCAACTATGTAGGTATGTGGGGCGAGTTGGCTAAGGTAATTGGGAAATTAGATTAAAAGATATGTGGTAGATAAGCAATGGCGAACATTTAAAGAAATAATTCATAATGCCCAATGAATATACATACCATTGAGGAATAAAAATGCCACAGGAAAAGTGATCCAACCATGGCTAACGAGAGAAGTTAAGGATAATATTAGATTAAAGAAGAGGCTTACAATGTTGCCAAAAAGAGTAGTAAGCCTAAAGATTGGGATGGTTTTAGAAATCAGCAAAGGATAAAAAAGGATACAGTAGCATAGTGGTTATGTTACTGAACTAGTATTCCAGGAATCCTGCACTAATAATCTGGAGTCATGAGTTCAAATCCCGCCACGGCAACTGGGGAATTTAAGTTCAATTAAATTCAATTAATTAAATAAAATCTGAAATTAAAATACCAGTATCAGTAGTGGTGACCATGAAACTACCGGATTGTCGGAAAAACCCATCTGGTTCACGAACGTCCTTTAGGGAAGGAAATCTGCCGTCCTTACCCGGTCTGGCCTATATGTGACTCCAGACCCACAGCAATGTGATTGAGTCTTAATTGCCCTCTGAAATGGCCTAGCAAGCCACTCAGTTGTAAAATCTCACTTAAAGAAAAGTCATAGTAAGAATAAAACCAGACGGACCACTGGGCACCGGACACGACAAAGGCAAACCAAGCCCAGTCCACCCTGCAAAGTCCTCCTCACTAACATCTGGGGAATTGTGCCAAAATTGGGAGAGCTGTCCCACAAACTAGTCAAGCAACAGCCTGACATAGCCATACTCACAGAATCATACCTTTCAGCCAACGTCCCAGACTCTTCCATCACCATTCCTGGGTATGTCCTGTCCCACCGGCAGGACAGACCCACCAGAGGTGGCGATACAGTGATATACAGTCAGGAGGGAGTGGCCCTGGGAGTCCTCAACATTGACTCTGGACCCCATGAAATCTCGTGGCATCAGGTCAAACATGGGCAAGGAAACCTCCTGCTAATTACCAGCTACCGCCCTCCCTCAGCTGATGAATCAGTCCTCCTCCATGTTGAGCACCACTTGGAGGAAGCACTGAGAGTAGCAAGGGCACAGAATGTACTCTGGGTGGGGGACTTCAATGTCCATCACCAAGGGTGGCTCGGTAGCACCACTACTGACCGAGCTGGCCGAGTTCTGAAGGACATAGCTGCCAGACTGGGCCTGCGGCAGGTGTGTGAGCGAACCAACACGAGGGAAAAACTTACTTGACCTCGTCCTCATCAAACTACCTGTTGCAAATGCACCTGTCCATGACAGTATTGGTAGGAGTGACCACCGCACAGTCCTTGTGGAGACGAATTACCGTCTTCGCACTGAGGACACCATCCCACGTGTAGTGTGGCACTATCACCGTGCTAAATGGGATCGATTCAGAACAGATCTAGCAGCTCAAAACGGGGCATCCATGAGGCACTGTGGGCCATCAGCAGCAGCAGAACTGTATTCCAGCACATGGCCCGGCATATTCCACACTCTACCATTACCAACAAGCCAGGAGATCAACCCTGGTTCAATGAGGAGTGTAGAAGAGCATGCCAGGAGCAGCACCTGGTGTACCTAAAAATGAGGTGTTCATCAGGTTGAAGCTACAACTCAGGACCACATGCATGCTAAACAGTGGAAGCAACATACTATAGACAGAGCTAAGCGATTCCACAACCAACGGATCAGATCAAAGCTCTGCAGTCCTGCCACATCCAGTCGTGAATGGTGGTGGATAATTGAACAACTAACGGGAGGAGGAGGCTCTGCAAACATCCCCATCCTCAATGATGGCGGAGTCCAGCACGTGAGTGCAAAAGACAAGACTGAAGCGTTTGCAACCATCTTCAGCCAGTAAGTGCCGAGTGGATGATCCATCTCGACCTCCTCCCAATATCCCCACCATCACAGAAGCCAGTCTTCAGCCAATTCGATTCACTCCACGTGATATCAAGAAACGGCTGAGTGCACTGGATACAGCAAAGACTATGGGCCCCGACAACATCCCGGCTGTAGTGCTGAAGACTTGTGCTCCAGAACTAGCTGCGCCTCTAGCCAAGCCGTTCCAGTACAGCTACAACACTGGCATCTACCCGACAATGTGGAAAATTGCCCAGGTGTGTCCTGTCCACAAAAAGCAGGACAAATCCAATCCGGCCAATTACCGCCCCATCAGTCTACTCTCAATCATCAGCAAAGTGATGGAAGGTGTCGTCGACAGTGCTATCAAGCGGCACTTACTCACCAATAACCTGCTCACCGATGCTCAGTTTGGGTTCCGCCAGGACCACTTGGCTCCAGACCTCATTACAGCCTTGGTCCAATCATGGACAAAAAACTGAATTACAGAGGTGAGGTGAGAGTGACTGCCCTTGACATCAAGGCAGCATTTGAACGAGTGTGGCACCAAGGAGCTCTTGTAGCCACAGTATTTATATGGCTGGTCCAGTTAAGTTTCTGGTGAATGGTGACCCCCAGGATGTTGATGGTGGGGGATTCGGCGATGGTAATGCCGTTGAATGTCAAGGGGAGGTGTTTAGACTCTCTCTTGTTGGAGGTGGACATTGCAGTCAATGGGAATCTGGGGAAAACTCTCCAGTGGCTGGAGTCATACCTAGCAGAAAGGAAGATAGTAGTGGTTATTGGAGGCCAATCATCTCAGCCCCAGGGCATTGCTGCAGGAGTTCCTCGGGACAGTGTCCTAGGCCCAACCATCTTCAGCTGCTTCATCAATGACCTTCCCTCTATCATAAGGTCAGAAATGGGGGTGTTCGCTGATGATTGCACAGTGTTCAGTTCCATTCGCAACCCCTCAAATAATGAAGCAGTCCGAACCCACATGCAGCAAGACCTGGACAACATCCAGGCTTGGGCTCATAAGTGGCAAGTAACATTCGCGCCAGATAAGTGCCAGGCAATGACCATCTCCAACAAGAGAGAGTCTAAACGCCTCCCCTTGACATTCAATGGCATTACCATCGCCGAATCACCCACCATCAACATCTTGGGGGTCACCATTGACCAGAAACTTAACTGGACCAGTCATATAAATACTGTGGCTTCAAGATCAGGTCAGAGGCTGGGTATTCTGCGGCAAGTGACTCACCTCCTGACTCCCCAAAGGCTTTCCACCATCTATAAGGCACAAGTCAGGAGTGTGATGGAATACTCTCCATTTGCCTGGATGAATGCAGCTCCAACAACACTCAAGAAGCTCGACACCATCCAGGACAAAGCAGCCCGCTTGATTGGTACCCCATCCACCACCCTAAACATTCACTCCCTTCACCACTGGCGCACCGTGGCTGCAGTGTGTACCATCCACAGGATGCATTGCAGCAACTCGCCAAGGCTTCTTCAACAGCACCTCCCAACCCGCGACCTCTACTACCTAGAAGGACAAGGGTAGCAGGTACATGGGGTCAACACCACCTGCATGTTCCCTTCCAAGTCACACACCATCCCAACTTGGAAATATATCGTCGTTCCTTCATCGTCGCTGGGTCAAAATCCTGGAACTCCCTTCCTAACAGCACTGTGGGAGAACCTTCACCACAGGGACTGCAGCGGTTCAAGAAGGCGGCTCACCACCACCTTCTGAAGGGCAATTAGGGATGGGCAATAAATGCCAGCCTTGCCAGCGACGCCCACATCCCATGAACAAATAAAAAAAAACAAGAAATTGATAAAGAGGGAAAAAACTGAATATGAGTTTAAACTATCGAGAAATTAAAATCAGATTGTATGAGCTTCTACAAGTATATAAAAAGGAAGAGATTAATGAAAGTAAACATGGGTCGCTTAGGGGCAGAGACAGGAGGAATTATAATGGGGAATAAGGTAACGGTGGAGACGTTAAAAAAATATTTATATCTATTTTCACAGTAGAAGACACAAAATAAAGAATGGAAATAGTGGGGAACCAAGGGTCTAATGAGAGTGAGGAACTTAAAGTAATTAAGATTAGCAAAGAAAAGATTTTGGAAAAATTAATGGGACTAAATGCCAACAAATCCCCTGGACCTGATGGCCTACATCCTAGGGTTTTAAAAGAGGTGGCTGCAGAGATAGTGGATGCATTGGTTTTAATCTTCCAGAATTCCCTAGATTCTAAAACGGTCCTCGTGGTTTGGAAGGTAGCAAATGTAACCCCGCTATTCAAGAAAGGAGGGAAGAGAGAAAACAAGGAACTATCAGTGGTTGGGAAAATGCTGGAATCCATTATTAAGGACGGAGTAACAGGGCACTTAGAAAATCATAATATCATTAAGCAGTGTCATCACGGTTTTATGAAAGGGAAATCATGTTTGACAAATCTATTGGAGTCTTTTGAGGGTATAACTAGCAGGGTAGATAAGGGGGAACCAGTGGATGTAGTGTATTTTGATTTTCATAAGGCATTCGATAAGGTACCACATAAGATGAGGGCTCATGGGATTGGGAGTAATATATTAGCATGGATAGAGGATAGGTTAAAGGTCAGAAAACAGAGAGTAGGAATAAACGGGTCATTTTCAGGTTGACAGGTTGTAACTAGTGGAGTGCCACAGGGATTGGTGCCTGGGCCTCAGCTATTTACAATCCACATTAATGACTTAGATGAAGGAACGGAGTGTAATGTATCCAAGTTTGCTGACGATACAAAGCTAGGTGGGAAAGTAAGCTGTGAGAAGGATGCAAGGAGCCTGCAAAGGGATATCGACAGGTTAAGTGAGTGAGCAAGAAGGTGGCAGATGGAGTATAATGTGGGGAAATGTGAGGTTATTCACTTTGGTAGGAAAAATGGAAAAACTGAATTTTTTTAAATGATGAGAAACTATTAAATGTTGGTGTTCAGAGGGATTTAGATGAAACACAGAAACACAGAAAGTTAACATGCAGGTACAGCAAGCAATTAGGAAGGCAGATGGTATGTTGGCCTTTACTGCAAGAGGATCAGAGTACAAGAGTAAGGAAGTCTTCCTGCAATTGTACAGGGCTTTGGTGAGACCACACCTGGAGTACTGTGTATAGTTTTGATCTCTTTACCTAAGGAAGGATATACTTGCCTTGGAGGCGGTGCAGCAAAGGTTCACTAGATTGATTCCTGGGATGAGAGGGTTGTCCTATGAGGAAAGATTGGGTAGAATGGGCCTATACTCTCTGGAGTTTGGAAGAATGAGAGGTGATCTCATTGAAACATATAAGACTCTGAGAGGGCTTGACAGGGTAGATGCTGAGAGGATATTTTTTCTGGCTGGAGAGTCTCGAACTAGGGGCTCATATTCTTAGGATAAAGGGTCGGACATTTCGGATTGAGATGAGGAGGAATTTCTTCACTCAGAGCATGGTGAATCTTTGGAATTCTCTAACCTAGAGGGCTGTGGATGCTCAGTCATTGAGTATTTTCAAGACTGAGATCGATAGATTTTTGGATTCTAAGGGAATCAAGGGTAATGGGGATCAGGCGGGAAAGTGGAGTTGAGGTCGAAGATCAGCCATGATCTGATTGAATGGCTCAAGGGGCCACATGGCCTACTCCTGCTCCTATTTCTTTTGTTCTTATGATGTATTTTGGCAATCTTCATAGTTACTTGCTGATGTGTAGAGCTGGAGGGAGGGGATTTCGATGAGCTCCTATCCTTTTAAGATAGACTTAGATGTGCACAGGGCCTCAGAACTGGCAGTTTCTTCAAACATTAATTTGAAGCTACTGGGGCCAAGTGCAGTATTGGTCACTTGGTACAAACACAGTGTGATGAAAATGTTAGAGTTGTATTTTTACCTTTTAAATAAAAAGCTGTCAATGCTCAAAATCTGAAATTGTGATGCTTTGAATTTAGGTTTATTGATCTGCCTCAGGTTTCGGTCCTATATGATGTACTGACAGACTCCATGAGCACTGTAGCATTTAGTGAAATTTAGTCCATCCAGATTATTAGCTGTTCTATGTAAAGAGGCAATCTATGGCTGCAATTTGCAATTGTACTATGTGATGCACAGCCAACAGACTCGACTTGCAATGCAGTCTGTACTTTGCTGCAGCTCATACTGAGTCCAGTGCAAATTGAACACAGGTGCTTAGATACAATTGCAGTTCTCCACTCCCCAAGCAAATATTATTCACATTAGGAGTGCATTCGTACTATAACAGTAACACTGATGCGAGGTGGTTCGACTTCACACTGTGTTGCAATTTCAGTGTATATGTGACCTGAATCTGGCATCAAGGCCCAATCTGACACCATTTAATGTAACAGCTATAGAATGACCTTCCAGAAAACATCTTCACATAAAATTGGGGGTGGGAGGGGTGAATTTTTACTTTTACCACCAGGCCGCTGGTTTTACGCCCCCAAGGATTTTTATTTACAAGTCAATGGCGGTGTGTAAAACAGGAGGCCGATCTGCGACTGCCTGTTTTCCGTCAGGTGGTAAAAATAAAAATTCACCCCTGGGAGCAAAAGCTGAAAGGGTTGAGCTACTTGGCACAGAATAATGCACACATTTAATTATGGGTCCTTTAGGAAAATGGTTTCATAATGTTTGAAACAGCAGGAATCCTGTGCGCTTGTTTGTGTATTTTAGAAACAATCTCTAAGAAAAAATCTATCACACAGCATGTGGCAACTGTGTAAGTTTGAATTTAACAAGTGGCAGCACAGTGGATTGTTTCTCCAACATACAGTGCCACGGAATTGGACAACACCACTTTGTGCCTGGCTTTGCCCGCACAACTAGTTCTTAATTTTGGTCATACCATTGGTGGGAATTGCCATTGGCGACTAGGAACTTTTCCATAAACCGGAAGGAAAAAAATATATATTTGATCTCACTGGGGGAATCACTCTGAGGCACTCTGTCACACTTCCTAGTAAATGCTTGTAAAGCAATAATTGGAGAGAAGTCCAGGGAGAAAGTGGCCTGCCAACTCTCTCAACAAGGGAGTAGTGTTTAAAAACAGGGTGAGGTAAAAGAAAAGAGGAACTAAATCTGGCAAGGCAACGATAGCAGTTCATAAAATGAAACACAGAGACCAATTATTTCAAGAAAATCGCATCTTATTAGACATTTAAATTTCCAACCACATGATTAATTTAAACACATTATTAATTGAAGACTCAAAGAGGAAAGAAAAACTTTTGTTTTGATGAAGCAGAATTCAGTCACATTTAAATTTTTTGAAATACATGTGTGATCATTTATTTGTCACAATTACTTATTCAAGTCATTCATAACAATCTCTTTGAAATCCCACTTCAGTAAAAATCAGTTATGACCTTACTTGGAAACTGCTCTTTAGTTTTGTTCCTAGGTTTGGTGTCAGCCTTGGCTCAGTGGTAGCACATTTGTCTCTGAATCAGTAAGCTCCACTCTGGGTACATAAGCACATAATCTAAGCTGACACTTCAGTGCAGTTACTGAGGGAATGCTGCACTGTCAGAGGTGCTGACCTTCAGATAAGACTGTTAACCCTAAGCCCTTTCTGCCCTCTCAGGTGGATGTAAAAGATCCCATGGCAATATTTCGAATAAGAGCAGGGGCATTCTCCTTGTGTGCTAACCAATCTCTTAGCTAACATCACTAAAAACAGTTTCTGGTCATTCATCTCCTTGCTGTTTGTGGGACCTTGCTGTGCGCAAATAGGCTGCTGCGATTCCTACATTACAACAGTGACCATGCTTCACAAATACTTAATTGGATGTGAAGTGCTTTGGGACATCCTGAAATCGTGAAAGACACTATATAAATGCAAGTTCTTTCCAATAGAACAATGTTGTCTTTTTTAATGAGGTGATTAATATAACCTAACAATTCAGTAATGACTGGTACTTTTATCTCCAAGTCAACTGTTGTAAATGTACTGTGGGGTGAGAACGGGCTGGCAGTAAGCCAGAAGATTTTTGTGATGCCCAGAGGAGCATTCCTGCCCTTCCTGGCTCCACAACAAAACCAAACAACTTATCTCTTGGGAGAGGTCTCCAGAGGTCCCTAAAGGTTTCATAACAGAGGAGAAATTTTAGGCCTCTCAACGCCTAGTAAAAGTCAGACTGACATGCACCACGCATGCTCCACCCATTTCTTCTTGAAGGTTACAACTAGGGTTACAACAAGTGCAGGACCCCCCCATTTAATATTTAATCAGCCTCTTACTTGTTTTGGGTGGGAGTGCTAGGTGCCCATTGAAAGGCCTGCCTTAAAGTTGATTTAGGCAGGCAAATGGGTGCACAAGGTCCCCACCAGAATGTATTCTTAGTTTATTTTTTCCCTCTTTTATTGTTTTTTTTCATATCGAAATATACAGATATAACATTCATATATATATCTAATGAAGCTATTGTACAGTGCTTGCAGACAAAGTGCATCAATCCATTAAGGTTTATTGACAGGCATCAATGGACTTACTAAACTTTACTTTTAAATGTTTTATTACTAAACTGTTGACTGCCCTGTTGCTTCTTTACTAACATTACAAAATCGCTATAGAATCATAGAATGGTTACAGCACAGAAGGAGGCCATTTGGCCCATTGAGCCCGTGCCGGCTCTATGTAAGAGCAATCCAGTTAGTCCCATTTCCCCACTCTTTCCCCGTAGCCCTGCAATTTTTCTTTTTTTTTCTGCCCCAGTCCCTATTCCCGTCTCCCTCTCCCCCCAAATTGCCATTCCCCAGTCGCACTCTCCCCCGAACCCCCATTCCCCAGTCTCCCTCTCCCCCCAACTCTTGAGCCTCCTGCGATTTCAGGGCACCCTCGTGATTTTAGGCCCCACCCCCCATGATCTCAGGCCACACCCCGCAATTTCAGGCATAGTACTTGATGTTCTAATAGGCCTGCTTCATGGAC
This sequence comes from Heptranchias perlo, assembly GCF_035084215.1. Taxonomy (NCBI): domain Eukaryota; kingdom Metazoa; phylum Chordata; class Chondrichthyes; order Hexanchiformes; family Hexanchidae; genus Heptranchias; species Heptranchias perlo. The sequence continues at coordinate 111,330,896 of NC_090327.1, forward strand.
AGAGAGGTGGTGATCTAGCCTGGATGAGAAATAAAGGGGAAAATTTCTGCAGAAGTTGACCCAATCACCCGAAGTAACTACGGTGGAATTGCCAAAGAAATAGCATCTGGTTTGTCATGCTGCTTGTCCTACATCCAGTATTGGATGAGCAGAAATTTCCTCCAACTAAATATCGGGAAGACCGAAGTCATTGTCTTCTGTCCCCGCCACAAACTCCGTTCCCTAGCCACCAAGTCCATCACCATTGTTTGAGGCTGAACCAGACCGTTTGCAACCTTGGTGTCCTATTTGACCCTGAGATGAGCTTCCGACCACATATCAGGTCCATCACCAAGACCGCCTACTTTCACCTCCGTAACAAACCTGTCTCCGCCGCTGCCTCAGCTCGCCTGCTGTTGAAACCCTCATCCATGCCTTTGTTATCTTTAGACTCGACTATTCCAATGCTCTCTTGGCTGGCCTCCCACCTTGTACTCTCTGTAAACTTGAGCTCATCCAAAATTCTGCTGCCCGTATCCTAACTCGCACCAAGTTCCGTTCACCCACCACCCATGTGCTCGCTGACCTACATTGGCTCCCGGTCTGGCAATGCCTCGATTTTAAAATTCTCATCCTTGTTTTCAAATCCCTCCGTGGCCTCGCCCCTCCCTTTCTCTGTAACCTCCTCCAGCCCGACAACCCTCCGAGATCTCTGCGTTCCTTCAATTCTGGCCTCTTGCGCATCCCCGATTTTAATCGCTCCACCACTGCCGACTGTGCCTTCAGCTGCCTAGGCCCTAAGTTCTGGAATTCCCTCCCTAAACCCTTCCACCTCTCCACCTCTCTACCTCTCTCTCCTCCTCTAAGGCACTCCTTAAAACCTATCTCTTTGACCTAGCTTTTGATTACCTGTCTCAATATCTCCTTATGTGGCTCAGTATCAAATTTTGTTTGATAACGCTCCTGTGAAGCGCCATGGGATGTTTTACTACATTAAAGGCACTATAAAAATGCTAATTGTTGTTCTAAAAAACATTTTTCCAGAGTTTGCACTAAAATTCCACCAAAGTTATGGCAGGAGATCTGGAGAACCAGAACAAGGAGGCGTAAATATAAAATAGCCACTTACAGATCAAATAAAGAATTTAGGAGGAATGTCTTTACACATTGGTGAGAATGTGGAACTCGCTGCTATGTGAAGTGTTTGAAGCAGATAGCATTTCTGCATTTAAGGAGAGGCTTGGTGCACACATAAGGAAGAAGGGAATAATGAGATATGGGGGCAGGGTGGGAAGAGATAATTAGACTGGGAGGAGGCTCATGTGGAGTACAAGCCAGTTGGGATGAATGGCCTGATTCTGCACTGTGGATTCTACGTCATTCTATGTATGAACCCCCATAGAAATTGTACTCCAAAGTGCCTTCTCAATGGGAAGGAGGGAAAATTTCACCTCCAATCACAATTTTGAAGTTCATATTGACGGAACATAGAGCGCCTATGAACATGCCCACAGTCACTCACCCATCCTCCCTGCAAGAGGTCTTAAGGAAGACCCTGGTTATAAAATGCATAACAATGGCTCCCTTGGTGGCTCACTGGGTAAATATACCAAATTGTGTGAACTACCAAAGCCCATCATGAAAAAGGACAACAGAACTGAAAATTAGGCCCATAGCATTTGTTTCACTCATGGTGGAATTGGTTACAGTCTTTGACCAGACATAAGGGGGCAGTTAGTGCCAATTCTGTCCACGTGATTGATAGAGGAAAAAAAAATCCGTTCCAGCAGTTTTTAGAAGTAGAAGTGCAGTCAACAGGTAGAGTGATTTCCTATCAGCTATTGTTCTTGGACATCCAAGTTAATATAGTCTGCAGTACACTTTGTAGGTAATCAAGTCAAGAGTGGCCTCAGGGCAATAATGAAAGAATGATGAATGAAATAAGACAGGAAATTTGACAGAAGATGATAAGCAACCAGGTGGCCAATTGTGCAGGTATGAGTGTACATTCCCAGAGATGTAAGCAAAGATTACATTCTTTTCGTATGGTTAACAAAACGCTATTGAATCTTCCGGTGATAATTTTTTAATGAATTTTTTTTGTCTCATTTTTTTTAGAATCAACCCTCCAGGGCCCCTCTGAATGAGCAGCATTGATGAGTAACCATCAAACTATCAAAACTATTTTTAATGATTTTCAGAAAAGGGGACAATTCTCGCTGTTTAAAATAGTTGTGGACATACCAGTCTCTCATAATTTATAGAAAACATATGTTACTGAGCAGGTGCATCTTTGAAACTGTTCGAAGACATTGCTAAAATTCTTAACTGATGCAAGGATGTTAACAAAACAATCAGCAAAGCAATCAATATTATATATGCCTGATTATACTCCTCATGAACAGATACTCTAAACTTCCTAACTATTGCTTAAACTGCAGAGTGAAACGTTATTGATCCAAAAACCTTTCAGTTAAGCTAGTTTGGAGATCCGAATATTGCAAATACTTGTTTTGTCATTTTTATACAATAAAGATCAATAAAATTAAATAAGTAGATTTGTAGTGAAAAATGAATCTAAATGAAAAGATCATACCATAAAGTGAATGTCTGGAAAAATAGCTGTTCCACTGTATACCTTTACACATGATTACTATCAGCAGCTCTGAGCACTCCTGCATTACCAAAGAGAGTTGAATGACATCCACAACAGACATTTTGCTGAAACCATGCTTCTTATAGCACCAAAATAACCTAATTTATATTATTTAGAAAGGATGTTTTCCCAAATGTGTATGTCCATTGCTAGTTCAACAATTGTGTTATAGACTCTACAAAAAGACATACCAACAAAGTAAATGATACACAGGTATAATAATGTTGAATGTGTAATAAGATTGCAGTATTTACCAGAGATTATTTCTTTGCATTGAAAATTATATATGCATGATTAATGCATTCCAATATATGCAAAATAAAAACGGTCTAATCGATATTTGTACTATTAAACTCATACATATTTCATTACTCTGAGATTATATAATGGGAATAATTGTGTGCAATGAATCCAGCACTCATCAGTGGGTGAGCCTTAACTGGACCCACCAATAGAAACTGTACAGGAATGTACAACAAATTCTTCAATACATTGTTGGTTCAGCCTAACAGTGGGGGATATTTTTTGAAAGTTGTCTTGTTTTTTTGACTGGTATTCACAGAGCTCTTGCAGAAGAATGAGATCAGCTTTTATCTACACGGGAAAGAGAATATTAAAAAGGAACACAGCCTCACTGCTAAAAAGTGATACATTTCAATAGTTCTCTCAACAACACAATGCCCTGCTGTGTTTATAATCTGTCTGCAGCTGGGTAGGGTTGGAAAGCATCCCAATGATAACATTACAGTTTTTCACTGTGGTGAAGTATTTGTGTGCATAGGGGGGAAGGGTTGACTTTGTTCCTTTACTTTTAAGTTTTTTATAGTAATTTTTGTTGTCAATAACATGCTGTGAATGGATTTTCTTCCTTATTTTTGGCACTGTGTCAGCATCAGGCTCTCCTGGATTAGGTATGGCACAGGCCAGATGCAATATAGAGCACTCTCTCTCTACTCTGTTCCAACAATGTGACTTAACCACAGTAACATGTGAGCACTGCATACTGCACCAGCATTTTTCTATTTTCCATACCAGCCAACCTTATGACCTCTGAGTGAGATTGCCAATTTATTGCAAATTATGAACACTTTTGTGCTATGGACCTATGTCTATGAGGGAACTGGTCTCCAAAGCTGCACAAACCCAGGAAACCATGCTACCAGCTGGCTACTCTTTATCCCCAGCTGATAGTATGATTTTCAAGGCTGTGCAGCTCCAGATCAGTTCCAAGGCCCACTGAAACTTGCAACCCCTGTTTCCAATAGAGCTTATTTGGGACACATGGGGCTCGATTTTCGCACCCGCGATCGGGTGCGTTCGTGGCGGGGGGGCTGCGAAAATCCGGGATTTCCGGGGCGGGTCTGGAGCCCGGCTCCAACCTGCTCACTTCTGGGTTCCCCAATGACACGCTGACATGTGCGCGCAGCTCCCGCATGTGGGACTCCCGCCGGCAATTAAAGCCGGCGGGATGCCACTTAAAGTACTTAAACAGGTACTTCAGGTTGTTTACCCGGAAGCAAAGGTAAGTGGCTCCAATTAGCCTGTAATGGAGCACACTGATTTCACCGGGCGCGTTACCCACGCGCCCAGTCGGCCCCCCGCTGAAAACCCGCCGCCATGGTAATATCAAGCCCATGGTGTCATTCCCATTTGTGATGTCTTGGAGTGGCCCATCTGGAGAGGAAGCGTGACCTCAAGTGCTTCTCAATAGTTCGGAAGACATATCATTTTAAGATATCTCAAATGACACTTTTGTGGGCACAGTATTTTTGCAGTCTAAAATTAAGTAGTACCTTGAACAAATGGTACTCACCCTTTACTTGCCTTACCTAGGTTAAGAAACTGTGCAATGGCAACAATGCCAATTGGAAGATGATGAGTTTTTAAAAAACGTACAAAAAAGTATAAAACTCCCTATGAAGAGATTTTTTTGGATTACAAGATTCTTCCTTGAGCATTTCTTTAATAGAGTTAGCTCCTTTTAAAGGAATGACAGTTAGAACATTAATTGCATAACTAAACGCATGTCACAGTACTGCAAAAAATTTTTTTAAAGTTTTGTGCCATTTTTGAGATCAGATGTTTTGGTTTTGAGACCTCCCATCTTCCCACCTCCCTCTCTCCCCAACTTCTCATGACCCACTTTAAGCCCAGGATAATACAATTGTAACACCAGCTCTTTTATTCTGTGCTGTATGTATAAGGTCCCAAAAAGCCTGACTACTTAATGAAGCAGATGTTTTTAAGCAAAACCTAACCATTTTGGAGAGGGTGTAGAGGCAATTTATTATAATGGTGCCAGGGATACGGGACTTCAGTTACATGGAGAGACTAGAGAATCTGGGGTTGTTCCCCTTAAAGCAGAGAAGATTAAGGGGAGATTTGATAGAGGTGTTCAAAATCATGAATGGTTTTGATAGAGTAAATAAGGAGAAACTGCTTCCAGTGGCAGAAGAGTCGGTAACCAGAGGACACAGATTTAAGGTGATTGGCAAAAGAACCAGAGGCAAGATGAGTAGAAATATTTTTATGCAGCGAGTTGTTATGATCTGGAATGCACTGCCTAAAAGGGTGATGGAAGCAGATTCAGTAGTAACTTTCAAAAGGGAATTGGACAAATAGTTGAAGGGAAAACATTTACAGGGCTATGGGGAAAGAGCAGGGGAATGGGACTAATTGGATAGCTCTTTTGAAGAGCTGGCACAGGCACGATGGGCCAAATGGCCCCCTTCTGTGCTGTATCATTCTATGATTTCTATGATTATAAGAGTCCTCAGAATGTTTAGATATCTCCTATATTGATCCTCTTTTAGCCTTCTGCAGTCTTGCATTCTTGACAATCTCTCATTCTTATCTTCTCTCCTGTATTCATTTTTTTTTCATGGAGGATGTTATTCAAAGTTCTTTTTAAAGTAACTCTTATCTGACCAGGGGTTTATACCCAAAGTGTTTTATCTTTGTCCCTTTTTGCAATGGAGAAGAAATGTCACCGTTAATCAGGTGTGCGGTTAATTCCCCGTCCCCAGTGCATCAGTGAAAAAACTTCAATTCTCCCCTCAGAGAGAAATCAGAAAGAATGGGATTAGATCTAAAAAACACACACAGAAAACAAAAAGACCTCAAAGGTTGCTTTGGTTTGGAAAAAAGAAACTTAAAAACGATCATAAATCCATTTTTTTAAAAAACGAAACAAAAGAATTCCCGGGGTAGTGTGCTTAAAGTTTAATGACAATTCTAACAGCAAACAACAAAAAACGATTTACTTCTTGAGTGTCATTGATATGAAGGTTACACGGGATCCGCTCCTCTGTGCTGATTTGTCGGAGCAAATTTGCTTTAGAAAGTTAGCTATCTAGACTGCGGCATGTCCAAATTCTTTTAGAATGTATTCGTTGCACTTTCTTTCTTCTACAGTATTCTGCCTTCTTTTCCTCCCACATTCCTTTCTGGGCCTCTATGAAGCACTGTACAGCTCCTGATAGTTCTGCAGAGTGTGTACAGCAGATCTCCAAGCAACCTCACTGTTCATTCATTCCCGAACTGCTCCCAGTACGTGACCCAGATGAGTGTGCCAGATTTCCCCTGCCATAAACAGCACTTTGGTGTTACTTGGGCAGCAGCAGAAGTTTGGTCTTAATATTATTCTCTCGAGATGTGGTGAATAACAAGGACCGGACACGTCTCTAAGCCGCTCGGTGGGCGGAGCAAAGAAAATGAAGAGAAAAATAAAAAGTAGAAAATGTTGGAGAAAGACAGCAGGTCAGTCAGCGAGTGTAAAGGTCAACGTTTCAGGCGTAGTCCCGTCCACAGAGTACAGCGTAGGATGCAAAATCTAATCTGTAATCCATTCTATAACGGAAGGTGCATGGAAAAGGAAATTAACAGAACATATATTTGGAAGAGTTATGGTTTATTTAAAATGGAACCTGTTGAATTTCCTTTCTGAAACTGTTTTCTGCACCAGGGTTCTCACGAAAAAAACTGAGTGCTATTAATGTAATAATTGAAAATGGATGTTAATAAATACAATACAAAGGTGTAGAAAGAATCCTTGTTTATTAGGATTTCGCTGTTACCTCACGGATTAAAGTAAATCTGACAGTCTCCTGCTTTATTGCTCGTGTGGTTCGTTCCTCCCAATATTTTGATTAAAAGTATGAGGGATAAAGTACCTCCAGAATACACCACACACTCATGCACACACACTCATGCACACATATACACATACATTACAACAGTGACTACACCTCACATGTACTCCATTGGCTGTAAAGAGCTGTGGGACGCCGAGGTGTGAAAGGCGCTATTATAAATGCAAGTCTTTATTTTTCTTTCATACACACACACATATCCACACACGCGTGCGCACTTACCTCCTCACTTAACCAGACCAGAAATAAAAACTCACCAGTTGTTGGAGGCTAATTTCCTTAAAACTCTGTGTGTCTATACACATTTGTGAGCTGCTCAGGGATCGTCCGTGCAATGAGACTTATTTCACTACAGCGGGGCAATTATTCTTCATTAATCAGTCTTGCTCTTTGAAAATGAGTCCAATTCTTTCCAGTGATGTTTCTGCAGCTTCCTGACTGGAGGCACCAGCTCATTCCGGAAAATGTGCCCAGTCTGCCAGCTAAATGCGCAGGGGTGAAGCGGTCCTTCTAACACAGACTGGAGCAGAAAACTGACAACCAGACACCTCCTGCACATTGCATGCACATCTTGTTAGTTGTGTTGCTGACATTTTTCCTTACAGTTATGATTACCGTTAATATATACAGTGCGTGAAACCATTAATAAAAAGTACCAATATTAAGGAACAATATTAACAGGAAGATTTAGGCTAAGCGTTAAAGGAATAAAGTAGTGATTGGGCACATTAAAATTCAACATTACTCCCGCCAGACCGCTGAGCCTTTGTAAAGTTAGAAACTAATTAATAGTTTGACAGGTTACAGGAATATGAGGTGAGTTGAAAGAAAAAGTTCGGTTTTTAAAACGAGTTTCTGTCCCACATTTATGTATTCTGTTGCAGGAGTAAAAACATTAACTTTTCATTTCCACATTGAACGGGTAAGATTGTAAGTGGGTCTGTGTTACAGACTATTAGATGAACAGAGATGAGAATTAAACATTCGTACATTTAAAAAAAGAAACTCGAATTACCGGAGTTCACTTGTGAAATCGTTTATTATATTTCCAAGGTTTCTCTTCACTCTCCTGTTGGGTAATTACCCTCTAAGATGGTTCTTCCAAAAAACAAGACCAGAATAAATTTTCAGACAACTGAGTGATTTCCGATATCCATTAAAAACATTTTGTTGAATAGATTCTGAAATATTTTGTGGGATAGCTTTAATAAATACAAAAATTTACAGGGCTATGGGGAAAGAGCAGGGGAGTGGGTCTAATTGAATAGCTCTTTCAAAGAGCCGGCACAGGCACGGTGGGCTGGATGATCTCCTTTTGTGCTGCATGATTTTATGAAGTATAACTGTGCTTATATAGTAGCAACGTTCAAGGAATGTTCAGGTGAAAACTACGAAAGCTGCAAATTTGAATTAAAAACAGAAAATGCTAGAGGTATCCAGCAGGTTGGTCAGAACCTGTAAACAAATAGGACAGGTCAAAGTTTGGAGCAGGCACCCTCCCTCAGAACTGAAAAATGGAGCTAGACACCAAAGCCCCTTTAAAGAGGGAAGAGAGCAGGAAACGGTGAGGGGTACAGAAATACTGTTACAAAGAGAGCTGTTTAATTGCCACATTTTAAAAAGAGCAGGAAAAGAGTGTAAAGGACCAAACGCCGTTGTGACCAAGCTGTGAAAAAGCGGAAAAATAAAAAGTGAGTACAACAGCTGCAAAACAGCTGGGAGTTCAGGGGGATGTGAATGGGAAAAACTACAGGGAAGTGGGGGGAAACAGCTAAGGTCTAAAGTTGACAAAGTCAATGTTCAGACCAGAGAGTTGCGGAATGCTCTGGGGGGGGGGGGGGGGAGGGGGCGGGGAGGTAAGACAATATTTATGAATTTTGAGGTGGACTTGGTTGGAACATTATAGGAGAGCAGAGACCAGAGTGTTGAAATTGCACTGGGCGATACGTTAAGTACAACTTGTTATTAGTACCCTCACGTCGAAAGACTTCTCAGCACACTGTGCATTAATGCTTTGGTATAAAGTTGGTCTTTCCACTATCTTAATGAAAGATAGAACCCTTCATAGGAACATAGGAACAGGAGTAGGCCATTCAGCCCCTCGTGCCTGCTCCGCCATTTCATAAAATCATGACTGATCTGTGATCTAGCTCCATATACCTGCCTTTGGCCCATATCCCTTAATATCTTTGGTTGCCAAAAAGCTATCCATCTCACATTTAAATTTAGCAATTGAGCTAGTATCAATTGCCGTTGGTGGAAGAGAGTTCCAAACTTCTACCACCCTTTGTGTGTAGAAATGTTTTCTAATCTCGCTCCTGAAAGGTCTGGCTCTAATTTTTAGACTGTGCCCCCTATTCCTAGAATCCCTAACCAGCTAAAATAGTTTCTCTCTATCCACCCTATCTGTTCCCCTTAATATCTTATAAACTTCGATCAGATCACCCCTTAACCTTCAAAACTCCAGAGAATACAACCCCAATTTGTGTAATCTCTCCTTGTAACTTAACACTTGAAGTCCGGGTATCATTCCAGCAAACCTACGCTGCACTCCCTCCAAGGCCAATATGTCCTTCCGAAGGTGCGGTGCCCAGAACTGCTCATAGTACTCCAGGTGCGGTCTAACCAGCGTTTTGTATAGCTGCAGCATAACTTCTGCCCCCTTGTACTCTAGTCCTCTAGATATAAAGGCCAGCATTCCATTAGCCTTATTGATTATTTTCTGCACCTGTTCATGACACTTCAATGATCTATGTACCTGAACCCCTAAGTCCCTTTGGACATCCACTGTTTTTAACTTTTTACCATTTAGAAAGTACCCTGTTCTATCCTTTTTTGATCCAAAGTGGATGACCTCACATTTGCCTACAGTGAATTCCATTTGCCACAGTTTTGCCCATTCACCTAATCTATCAATATCCCTTTGTAATTTTATGTTTTCATCTCCTCTGCTTACAGTGCCACCAATCGTTGTGTCATTGGCAAACTTAGATATGAGACTTTCTATACCTTCATCTAAGTCGTTAATAAATATTGTGAATAATTGAGGCCCCAAGACAGATCCCTGCGGGACTCCACTAGTCACATCCTGCCAATGTGAGTACCTACCCATTATCCCCACTCTCTGTCGCCTTTCACTCAGCCAACTTCCTAACCAAGTCTGTACTTTTCCCTCAATTCCATGGGCTTCTATCTTAGCTAACAGTCTCTTATGTGGGACTTTATCAAATGACTTCTGGAAGTCCATATAAATAACATCCATTGACATTCCCCTGTCCACTACTTTAATCACCTCTTCAAAAAATTCAATCAGGTTTGTCAGGCGCGACCTACCTTTCACAAATCCATGCTGGCTCTCTCTGATTAACTGAAAATTCTCGAGGTGTTCAGTCACCCTATCCTTAATTATAGACTCCAGCATTTTCCCCACAATCCCACAAAAGTGAAATCGGTTGTGTTATATTAACTATGAAGGATTCCATCTTTTTCAGATTCTAATGCCTTGTTCTTTTTATTTCCAAAGCTATTGGTTTTATTAGTAGTCCATCCCTAAATGGCTACATTGAGCTCTGCACACACCTAGATATTTTCCAAGCATTATACTGACATTTTACCCTCTCGGTGTATTGCAATGGTATTTAATCGAGTTTACTTTGCCTTTCTTTTTTTCCTCGTCCTTTAACTAAAAATAAATGTGAAATACAGAGCAAGATTCCATAGGAAACGACCCCTAGTGCTATTTCAATCAAACTTCCCACTAACACTATCTGTTTAGGGCACGCAGCGAGCGACACCGGACCCATATAGAGTAAAAAAAATGCGGAAGTACGTGGCTTAAATACAAAAAGCAGACTGGGAACTTCCACAAAAAGAAACACTTCGGGATAAACCTGATACGGGTTTGGGATTATTTTGTGTGTGTGTGTGTGTGTGTGTGCAGCTTGCAATATAAGCGTGCGCTGGGCGAGAGGCAGCTCGGGCTGACAGACTTGTGTGTGTGTGTGTGTGTGTGTCATCTCACAGACCATGGGGAGGTCGCGGACTGCTCTGATTTCTTGTCATTTTATTTTGGTGCATCACAGACAAGATCTGGGATCGGGGGCTGATCGCGCTCCCAAGGAGATGTCGGGTTCATTCAGCAGGGCCGGCCAGAGATTCGGCTTTGATTCCCCTGTCCATTCGGTTCAGTGGCTGAAGGTTGAAAAGTAACCCAGGCGATGCCAGTCTCCGGGACCTTTGGTTTTCGGCATTTTAGACCGAAAACCGTCAGGAAATCTGCTCTGGCCTGTTTCCTTTTGTGGATCGCCTGCTGGATTCTTGTAAACACTTCAGTCTTCATCCACAAAAGTATCTTTGCCGAATATTGCACTGACCAGAAAAGTAAAAGGATTCTCGGTAGACTGGTAAGACATTTTACAATATAATGCAGAAAGCAGATGTGCAAAATTCTGCAACTCTGAAACTAATGACATTACATTGACGTCAGTAGTTCGCCCTTCAGAGGGATGTAGTTTTATATTGAACATAACTTGCTCTTTGATCAATGCACTATCATTTTATTTCAAGGTAATTTTGTTATAGTTTAAAAAGCAACCTGTTCTCCATAATATACACGTATCTGTTCACTAAAAGAAAGTTCAAGCGTAACCCTTCGGGTTTTTTGAAAGTTGCTGTATGTTAGCCTGGATCTGGTACACAATATGTTTTTTTTTGGTGGGGGGGGAATTATAAAATTGGATAATTATGTAAGATGCGAAGCGATCAGGTAACTAAATATCAATTATTAAATAGTGTGTCTCCTAACTGAGAAGGAGTTATATAATATTGGGTAATGGAAAGCTCACCGTGTATCATAAAATCAGGAGATAAGCAGAAGGATCCAGACTTACAGACTGACTTGCTGGAGTCAGCTCTTTAACCCGACTGAAAGTGAGGGATTAATACGTGTAACTGGTTCGGATGAAGGTGATTTAAACAATTCTAAGCCTTTAAGAAGTTGTTGCACCGGGACATTTTATCGAGTGTTTTTGTTTGGGAATATAAAATGGCAAGAGATAGACGTTTTAAAAACATATTTTAAGGTAAAAGCACTCTTTAGACCGCAATGTTTCACACATCAAGCGCTGTTTTAAATGGTCTGCCTGGCCTGACCACGCTGTAACCTGGTGCAGACTCTTTCTGTGTCGAGATGATTCAAACCACTGTGGATGATTAATGATCAGTGCCCGGGGGCAGGATTAGCACCATCACCGAACGATACCTTCAGTTCGTAAAAGTCCATCTTGCTATCATATACAGTGATGACAGTAAAGCACTTTAAATCTTTTAATTGCTGCCTGCCTATCAATTTTGCTTGAATCACTTGACATCGCAGAGCCTACAATTGTTTGTAACCTTAAGAGGGAACTTGTTGGACTCTTCAAAGCTCGCTAGCAAGCCGAATAAAAGGAACTTGCTACTTCCTTTAATAGATTAGTAATGTGCCCGATATCAGCCTGATAAAACCTAGGGCCAGCATATATGCATTGATCATTTGGTGAACGCGGCGATTTTAAGTAGCATTTAATACCTAGAAATAATAATATTTGTTGAAACTGAGCCGAGCTGTCCCTGCACGGTCACAAATACAAATTCTGATTCCTATTTACTAGGACATAATTTTAAAATTAATCAAGTGTGAAAAAAATGAAATTAGACTGATTTCACTATTTCTGTTATTGACCAGCAATAGCAACTGTGATTTTTCCTTATAAATGAAAGTCCCTAGAATATGAAGATTTGAATAAGTATACATATCTATATATAAAAGTCTTATGTCCAACCCAGGTCTGTAACTGTCATACTTTCTACACACACGGGAGTTAGGCTTATCATTGGGGCAAATGTCTGTGTCATACTTGCAACTGAACGGCTCAAATTTTATATTGAAGATGAAACAGCAACAAATCCCAATTGAACAGGTAGTGGGCATACCATGAAAAGCAGGAATGAATTAAGAATTATCAAGCTCATATGAAAACTACCAATCAACCATCACCAGTCAGCAAACACTTATCAATAAAACTGCCAGTGAGGAAGAAAATGGGAACTAATTAAATTGCTCAAAGTATTTTCTGAAAATCTTTCCTGGCACCATTTTGTTTTCCCAGTAACTGGAGAGCATAATAGTAGAAATCGGATTTCTAACATAAGAAACAGATTTTTAAAAACCCATAATTTACAATAATTAAGCTTGCCTTTTGTGTGTTTGAAATCTCTCCAGTAATGCTTTTCCCCGGTGACCTGCCCATCTTACAGACCCCTGGTATTTGCATTCATCGAACTTCCAACAGCTAATACTCGATCAGCTGAATTAAGAAGCTCCACCAAGTAGCAGACCATATTTTCCAGGCTGTAGCAGTGTCACTCATTGCAAGCATTCTATAAGCAAGCCTCCCAGCTATGGTTGCTTTCCTTCTGAGTGAAATGAATAACATTACACTTTGCAGTGGGGGATGCATAACAGACAAGATTTTTTTATGATCAACAGCAAAAATGGCTATTCATATAGCATGCCAGTACTTGCTGTTTGTAATGGATGGAAAAGGACTGACAGCACTAAGTGCTAGAGAAGTCATGGGCGAATACTTTGTAGGTAACTTTGAGGTTTTTTTTGTATAAAAACATCAAAGCAAAGTAAAGCATGAGTTTTTGAACTTTATCTGAGTCACCAACTTTTACAAGAAAAATGATGTAAATAAGGAAATGTTCAAGCCCGCTTGATTGGCACCCCATCCACCACCTCAAACATTCACTCCACCGGCGCACTGTGGCTGCAGTATATACCATCTACAAAATGCACTGCAGCAACTTGCCAAGGTTTCTTCGACAGCATCTCCCAAACCTGCGACCTCTATCACTTAAAAGGACAAGGGCAGCAGACGCATGGGAACAACAACACCTGCACGTTCCCCTCCAAGTCACACACCATCCTGACTTGGAAATATTTCACCGTTCCTTCATCATCGCTGGGTCAAAATCCTGGAACTCCCTACCTAACAGCACTGTGGGAGAACCTTCATCACATGGACTGCAGCGGTTCAAGAAGGTGGCTCACCACCACCTTCTCAAGGGAAATTAGAGATGGGCAATAAATGTTGGCCTTGCCAGTGACGCCCACATCCCATGAATGAATTTTTAAAAACTATTGCATGTTGCATGCACAAATTTATTTATTTATACAAACAAATTTATGTATTTATCAAGCCAATGTGGGTGAGGAAAACATTATGAGTTAGAATTTCTGGGGGGTGGGGGGGGGGGTTCTGATTTCCTGCTGCAACTTGAGAGTTATGGCAGGGGATTGGAAGAACCTCCTTGGAAATTGCAGGTGTATTTATCTGCTCAATTCATTAAAAATATTTCCATGAATAACACCATGGGAAATCCATCATCTATCTCCCTATATAAAGGTCTCTCACAAAGCGTGTGCTCATCGTACATACAAAGTGTTCATCACACACAAAATCCTAATTAGCTCAAATTTCCCAAGAACCAATGAAAAGATAGTTACCTGTCTCCGAGCACATCTTTCAAAAACTGCTTTCTAAATCCTTTCAGCAGCCATGTGCGCACTTTCCTGCAAACTAGAATTCTGCCCCCACCCTTCTCCTTAGATCAGGATAACCTCTGATCGGGAGAAGAATATATATATATATATATATATTCATGCATTTGTATATATATATATTTGCATATGGGGAAAAAAACTTACCCAAGACATTTGGAAGCTAGGGAACTGGATAACAAATTCTTGGGTATACTGCCTCATGTGGATGAAAGCACACACCAGTCGGCTCAAACTGCACTGATATGATCTTTAATCGGTTTGATGTACGGAAACAGCACATAGAATCATAGAATCATAGAAAGGTTACAGAACGGAAGGAGGCCTTTCGGCCCATCGAATCTGTGCCGGCTCTATGCAAGAGCAATCCAACTAGTCCCACTCCCCCACCCTATCTCCGTAGCCCTGCAAATTTTTTCCTTTCAACTACTTATCCAGTTCCCTTTTGAAGACCATAATTGAATCTGCCTCCACCACCCCCTCAGGCAGTACATTCCAGATGGTAACGACTCACTGCATGAAAAAGTTTTTCCTCATGTCACCTTTGGTTCCTTTGCCAATCACCTTAAATTTATGTCACCTGGTTCTTGACCCATCCGCCAGTGGGAACAGTTTCTCTCTATCTACTCTGTCTAGAGCCATGATAATTTTGAATACCTCTATCAAATCTCCTCTCAACCTTCTCTGTTCCAAGGAGAACAGCCCCAGCTTCTCCAGTCTGTCCATGTAACTAAAGTCCCTCATCCCTGGAATTATTCGAGTAAATCTCTTCTGCATCCTCTCTGAGGCCTTCACATCTTTCCGAAAGTGCGGGGCCCAGAACTGGGCACAATACTCCAGTTGTGGTGGAACCAGTTTTATAAAGGTTCATCATAACTTCCTTGCTTTTGTACTCTATGCCTCTATTTATAAAGCCCAGGATCCCGTATGCTTTTTTAGCCGCTTTCTCAAACTGTCCTGCCACCTTCAACGATTTGTGTACATATATCCCCATTTTTTTTCTGTTCCTGTACCCCTTTTAGAATTGTGCCCTTTAGTTTATATTGCCTCTCCTCATTCTTCCTACCAAAATGCATCACCTCGCATTTTTTGCATTAAATTTCATCTGCCACGTGTCTGCCCATGCCACCAACCTGTCTATATCCTCTTGAAGTCTATCACTATCCTCCTTTAGATGGTATAATGGTGGATAAGCAGTGGCAAACATTTAAAAAGATATTTTATGACTCGCAACAAAAAATTATCCCCATTAGGAGAAAAGACTCCACAAAAGGGTGAACCAACCATGGCTAACTAAGGAAGTAAAGGATGGTATCAGGTTAAAAGAAAAAGCATACAACATGGCAAAGATTACTGGTAAGCCCGAAGATTGGGAAAACTGTAAAAGCCAGCAAAGGATGACTAAAAGAATAATAAAGAAGGAGAAAATAAATTATGAGAGTAAACTAGCAAGGAATATAAAAACTGACAGTAAAAGCTTCTACAAGTATATAAAAAGGAAGAGGGTAGCTAAAGTAAACATTGGTCCCTTAGAGGATGAGACTGGGGAAATAATAATGGAAAACAAGGAAATGGCAGAGGAATTGAACAGATATTTTATATCTGTCTTCACAGTAGAAGACACTAATAATATACCAATAATAGTAGAAAATCAGGGGGCAAAGGGGAGGGAGGAACTAAAAACAATCACTATCACTAGACAAAAAGTATTAGGTGAACTAATGGGTCTAAAGGCTGACAAGTCCCCTGGACCTGATGGCTTGCATCCGAGGGTCTTAAAGGAAGTGGCTACAGAGATAGTGGATGCATTGGTTGTAATCTTCCAGAATTCACTAGATTCTGGAAAGGTCCCAGAGGATTGGAAAACTGCAAACGTAACACCCCTATTCAAGAAAGGAGTGAGACAGAAAGCAGGTAACTATTGGCCAGTTAGCCTAACATCTGTCATTGGAAAAATGTTAGAATCCATTATTAAGGAAGTGGTAGCAGGATATTTAGAGACTCATAATACAATCAAGGAGAATAAATATGGTTTTATGAAGGGGAAATCGTGTCTGACAAATTTATTAGAGTTCTTTGAGGAAGTAATGGGCAGGGTGGATAAAGGGGAACCAATGGATGCAGTATATTTGGATTTCCATAAGGCATTCGATAAGGTGCCACATAAAAGATTACTGCATAAGATAAGAGCTCATGGTGTTGGGGGTAATATACTGGCATAGATAGAAGATTGGCTAACTAACAGAAAACAAAGAGTTGGGATAAAAGGGTAATTTTCAAAATGGCAATCTGTAACTAGTGGGGTGCTGCAGGGCTCATTGCTGGGGCCTCAACTATTTACAATATATATCAATGACTTGGATGAAGGAACAGAGTGTCTTGTGGCCAAATTTGCTGATGATACAAAGATAGGTGGAAAAGCAAAGTGTCTGCAAAGGGATATTGACAGGTTAAGTTAATGGGCAAAAATTTGGCAGATGGAATATAATGTGGGAAAATGTGAAGTCATCCACTTTAGGAGGAAAAATAAAAAAGCAAAATATTATTTGAATGGAGAAATACTAAAAAATGCTGCGGTACAGTGGGATCTGGGTGTCCTCGTACATGAAACACAAAAAGTCAACATACAGGTGCAGCAGGTAATCCAGAAGGCAAAGGGAATATTGGCCTTTATTTCTAGGGGGTTGGAGTATAAAAGCAGGGAAGTCATGCTACAACTGTACAGGGTGCTGCTGAGGCCTTATTGAAACATATAAGATTCTGAGGGGACTCAATAGGGTAGATGCTGAGAAGATGTTACCCCTCATGGGGGAATCTAAAACTAGGGGGCATAGTCTCAGAATAAGGGGTCGCCCGTTTAAGATGGAAATGAGGAGGAATTTCTTCTCCCAGAGGATCGTGAATCTTTGGAATTCTTTACCCCAAAAAGCTGTGGAGGCTGAGTCATTGAATACATTCAAGGCTGAGTTAGACAAATTTTTGATCAGCAAGGGAGTCAAAGGATATGGGGAAAAGGCGGGAAAGTGGAGTTGAGGTAAAAATCAGATCAGCCATGATCTCATTGAATGGCGGAGCAGGCTCGAGGGGCTGAATGGCCTACTCCTGCTCCTATCTCTTATGGTCTTATGGTCTTACTGTTCACTACACTTTCAAGTTTTGTGTCATCTGCAAACTTGGAAATGATGCCCTGTACACCCAAGTCCAAGTCATTAATGTATATCAAGAAAAGCTGTGGTCCTATTACCGAACCCTGGGGAATATCACTGTACACCTCCCTCCAATCCGAAAAACAACCGTTCACCCCTACTCTCTGCTTCCTGTCACTTAGCCAATTTTGTATCCATGGTGCTACTGCCCCTTTGATTCCATGGGGTTCAATTTTGATGACAAGCCTATTATGTGGCACTTTATCAAACGCCTTTTGAAAGTCCATATACACCACGTCAACTGCATCTACCCTCTCTGTTACCTCATCAAAAGACCCTATCAAGTTAGTTAAACATGATGTGCCTTTACCAAATCCGTGCTGGCTTTCCCTAATCAATCTACACTCGTCCAAGTGACTGTTAATTCTGTCCTGGATTATCATTTCTAAAAGTTTCCCCACCACCGAGGTTAAACTGACTGGCTTATAGTTGCTGGGTTTATCCTTACACCTTTTTTTGAACAATATCTTATAGATAGAACTACAGTATATGCAGGATAATTATAAATCAGGAAAAGAGAGCATATTAACAATCCCTTTGATGAGAGAGCCATTCATTTTATTTTCCAGTTTCGTGCCTATATTTAAAATTATAATATTGTTTCTTTGACAGCTTTTTAATGAATAAAATTTTATTTCACGTTGAACTATAAATTGTAAGAGTAGTGGTCAACAGTATAGTGAGAAGATGAAGAGATAGCAGATGCAATAGGAACAAGAGGGTAAGAAGCAAACAAGAGGGACGGTGGGAGGAAGCAGGGGGATGTGAAATGAATTGTTAAGGACTGCAGGCTGAATTAATGGGCACAGGCCCAGGAAAATCTCCCCTCTTATTTTTTGGAGCTGGTGACAGGTGACAATGGCCCGAAAGACGAGTCTGGTCTTGATTGATCCCTATTGTCTTTCCTCATTACTTTGTTTGAGATTCAGAAGCATAGCAGATCTTTTCCAGGGATATTCCTGTTGCATGACATCAAATTAAACAGTGGGGGGGGATTTTAACCCACCAGAATGGGTGGGACAGTGGCAGAGGGGCTTAAAATTTCAAAAATCAGAAACCCGACCCCAACCCGTCTCTAACGCACCCACTTCCGATTTTAACGGAGGTGGGTCAGGGGGCGGGCCATTAACCAAAGGCGGGTCTATAATTTAAATATTTTAATGAGGTTGCATGCCTCAAATTTAAGCAGGATCTTAGATTTAACGCCTGTGGGCCGAGTTTCTCAGGGCTTGGGAAACCCAGCAGCTGGAGGGAGTCGAGAACAGCAGGATCCAGCAGGTATGTGGCCTTGCTTGTGGGCCAGGAGGAGCAGGAGTGCTTCCCCGCAGCCCAACAAGCTAACCTGCTTCCCCACGATCAGCCAACCCCCGACCCACGATCTGCCCCCGACCTCCAACGTCGCCCCCCACCCCGGCCTCCGATCTCCCCCCCAGCCTCTGATCTCCTCCCCAGCCTCTGATCTCTCCCCAACCTCCAATCTCCCCCGACCTCCAATCTCCCCATGGTTTCCGATCACCAATCTCCCCCCGACCTCTGATCTCCCTAAGGCCTCTGATCTCCCTAAGGCCTCCAATTTCTGATCTCCACAAGGCCTCTGATTTCCCTTCCATCTGCGATCTCCCCAAGGCCTCTGACTTCCCCCATCTCTGATCCCCCTCCCCCAATCTCCGATCTCCACAAGGCCTTTCCAATCTCCCAAAGGGCTTTCCAGACTCACCCCACCCCCCTGCCTTCCCGATCTCTCCCTCCTCTCCTGGAAATGGAGGCAAAAATTTAAATGAGGTCCTGCCATTGAATTCGATGCCAGTGAGTTCAAATGGGCAGCTTCAGAGGGAAGCCACCAGGACTCAGCACCCACAAAAATTGGGAAAAAAGTATTCCTCCTTTCATAAAACACATGGGAAGTAATTCAAGTAACAATCCAATACTAGGGATTCAGCTAATGACTATAGACTGCTCAGAGGTCCCTTTTTTGATTTATGATTCATCCAAACTCCTCACTTCATTAACTGCCCTGCAATTTACTCACAGAATATCCATTAACTTCTATATAACATTTATTGAGGGAATTATCTAGCATCTGACAGGTTAGTCTATCAACACCATCTCATGCTATGAAGTATTTGGTTGACAGTCTGCATTACTGCAGTACATGAGAGTATGTAAAGACTACACCTATCAAACAGCAGAGAACTGATTCAGCAGACATTACAAAATTACATGACATTAAAGCTCAGAAATTCCTTAGGCCATTACAATTAGCACATGAACGCAATGTGTATTATTGGACAGTTATGCATTAATACTGTTTAGTGCTTCACCTGAAATTCATCTCTGCTAATGTTAATAACACACCATCTGTTCAGAAGAGTCTTTTAATGTATTTCTGCCTTCTGAAATTCCATAGCTTTCCAAAGCATGTTTTGTGCATCTACCAAGCCCATTTAAAGTAGGTGTAACAGTACGATATGAAGCCAACAATGTTGTTTAGCAGAACATTGAAGCTGTATAAATTCAGAAACAAATACTTATTGCCAGATATATGCAGTGATGAAGTAACAGAGCTAATGAACATAAAGGGGCAGAATAAAATGTTTCAGGACCTAAGAGGCCAGTGAGATGAAGTTACTGGTCCCAGAGGCACTCTGTGCATTATGCTAGTTACAACCACATAGACATCACAAAACAACAATGCCTCAGCAAACTCCATCACATTACAGACCTGTACCTGAGGGCACATTTGCACATCAGCACTATGCTCCAAGTGGCTGTTAAAAGTCATTGCTGCTTTGAACTTCCATACCAATGGGACATTTCAGGCATCTGTTGGAGACTTCTCTGGCATCAGCCAACTTGCTGTCCACTGCAGCATCGGAGATGTGGCAGATGCCTTCTTTCACCATTGCAACACCTGCATACATTTCAACAGTGCAGCAGCAGGACAGATAAACCAAATTTGACCACGATGCAGTGTTTCACAAGGTGGAGGGCATTAATGACAGCACACATGTACCCATTTGGGCTCCAGTTCAGAAGTCCATGGTGTACATGAACAGGAAGGGATTTAATATATAGTATGTAACCACTACACAGAATCATGAATGTGAATGCAGGATTTCCTGGGAGCATGCATGGGGATAGATTTTGACCTTTCGGCGGCCGACTGGCAAAGTGCACAGGCTGCCCGTTCGTTGGACTTTGGCCTCATTTGCATAGCCCCAGCGAGCTGCTCGCCCCATACGGGCGTCACACTGCAGCTTGCTGGTTGGCTCGTGGAGGAGTTCTGGTCAGCTTGGATACTGAGCTGGCCGTCAGGTAGGTAGGTTCGAGGGGTTGGGCTGATCATGTAGGGGGGCAAGCCCCGGGTGGCAGAAACCCACAGTATTCTTGTGGAGCCCAAAGAAGTACTCCTGCCCCTCCTAGCCTCACAAAAAGATGGCGATGGCTGTAGTGCCAGTGTAAATGGGCTGCAATGTGATCCGGGCCACTACCACCCTGTTTGTGCCAGGCGGGCTGCCTTAAAATCAGTCCAGTGATGCCTGCCTTCTTAGGCAATCATTCCTTTCAAAATTGTTCAATGGGGAAACACGGTTGGAGTGCTATGTCTTAGAGATTTTGCATAACACCTACATCGCTGGCTGATGACCCAGTTGCTGCACCCGTACAGCCCGACAGAATATAAACATTATGGACTACATGTCTGAACAAGGAATGTAAGTGAGCAGTCACTTAGAATTCTAAAGGAACAATTCACATGCTTAAACATATCAAAGGAAGCATTGCAAACCTTCTGCAGCATTTTTTTTCCGCTCAGCTATGTTATAGATTGCGTCTGCCTAATGGTGTAGAAATTAATGCTTTTTTTTGCATATAGAAAACTGCTGCATTGCCCTGGATGAAATCAGCTTCTCAGAATGCAATTCTGTTTGAGGGGGTGTTGGTAATCTTGATGATAAAATTGGACTGAGTCAAGGGTAGCCAATTGCAAAATATTATCTTTACTGAAGTATTAGTTAATTTGTGATGAGGTATGTCACATTGCACAGAGGCTCTCAAAATAACTGTGGTGTGTTGCATGCTCCATAACAACACAATAGAATGAGGTCTCACCTTGCAAGATGCTGAGAGGTACCCCAAGCTTTAGCAGTGGAGGAGGCAGAGAAGAATGTTGCCTTGGAGCCATAAGGGACAAAGAACCTTGTGCAGCAAGAGAGGCTGGTCTAGGAAGCTTTAATTGACAACAACTTCATTTGAGTAGCATATATGTCCCTTTAAGTAGTTAGCAGTGCAGATTTATTGTTTAGGGCCATTAATTTGATGTCACATATCTCTTATAACTTGGAACAACAATGACAACAAGAAGTTTCATTTATATACCGTCTTATATAAAGTACTAAGGCACTTTATAGAGCAGTAGCAAGAGGAATAGAACATCGGGTGAAGAGAATTTTAGGAGGTGTGATTGAAAGTGTGTGCAAAGGTTTTTAAAAGGGGAAAGAGAAGTAAAAAGGTGGAGGGGTTTAGGGGGGAGCTGAAAAGTCTTCCACCAATTGGATGGGGGGGGGGGCGGTGGAGGGAGGGTAGGAAGGGCAGGAGGCCAGAGTCGGAAGATGAAAGCATATGGAGAGAAAGTAAGTCTGGAGGAGGTTGCGAAGTTAGGATGGAGTGAGGTTGCGAAGTTAGGGTGGAGCAATTTGAAGAAGAGGACATTGATTTAAAATTTAACGTGTTGAGGGAGAGAGAGAGCCAGCATCGATCTGTGAGGACCAGTGTGATGGCCAAGCAAGGCTTAGTGTCGGACAGGATATGAGTAGCTGTGTTTTGGATAAGTTGGAGTTCATGGAGCATGGATAAAGGAATGTTAACGGGGGAGCATTGGAATGATCAAATCTGGAGACTATAAAAGCATGGGTGAGGGTTTAAGCATTGGAGAGGCTAAGGTAGGTCCACAGTTATTTTGAGAGCCTCTGTTGGAGGAGATAGAAGTAAGAAATCTTAGTGATGAATAGGAAGTGGGGTTTGAAACTCAGCTCAGGGTAAAAAGAATGCCAAGGCTGTGACAATTGTTCAGGCTGAGAGGTCAGGGAGGGGAATGGAGTCAGGGTCAAGGGAGTAGATATTGAGCACCAAGAACTATAGCTTCAATCTTTCCAATGTTCAGCTGAAGGAAGTTGTAACTCATCCAAGACTTGACGTTGGACAGGCAGTCTGATAGCACGGAAGTGTTCAAAATGTCAAGAGAAGTGGGGGAAGTTGAGCTGGGGATCATCAATATACCTATGGAAGCTAACCCCTTGCCTGTGGACAATGTCGCCAAAAAGGAGTGTATAGATGAGGAAAAGGGGGGTGGGGGGAGAATGCAAAGATAGATCCTTGAGGGCTTCCAAAGTGATAATGAAGGGAAACGAAGATAAGCCATTACTAGAGATGCCCTGAATGTGTCATAGGAGCATAGGAACAGGAGTAGGCCATTTAGCCCCTCGAGCCTGTTCCACCATTCAATTAGATCATGGCTGATCTGTATCTTAACTCCATCTACTCACCTTGACTCTGTGTCTGTATAGTTGGAGTGGAAATAGGCAAGGGCAGTCCCATGGAGTTGAACAATGGAGGAGAGGCAGTGGAGGAGGACAACATGATCAAACACATCTAAGATTGAGGAGGATAAAGAGAGATAGCGCACCATGGTCAATGTCACAGAGAATGTGATTCATAACTTTGGCCGGGGTGGTCTCAGTATTGTGACATGGGCAGAAGCCACACATGAGGGATTCAAGCACAGTAGTCTTGATTTTAACTCGGGATATAAGGGGGCTGAAGCTGGTGACAAATTGCCTGGATCCCCGCAGCCTGAGATTATCGGCGGGAATGATAAGTGGGCCGGTACGTGGGAAAGACACCAAGTTAAGTATTGAGGGGGGGCTCCGGATGCAATTGCAATCAGGGAGGGGAAGGGGCATGAGAGGTCCAAGGTTTCCTCGTGGGGGGGCCAGGCACTGTCACTACCACAATCGGCAGCAAAGATTGCATCGGGGTCTGACTGCCGTCATTGGACCCCAACATTTAAATATTGATGAGGCAACTGCCTTCTTGTGGCGGGCGACCCCACGCTGCTGGTAACCCGACAGTTAAAATGGCTGAGGGCGCAAATGCGCAGGAATGCAGCATGAAGCACCTGAGTTCCATTTTAATGACTCGCCCACCTCGTTCCCATCAGGTGGGCAGAGTTTAAAATTGGATCTAAAGTTTCTGGAGAGATGGGTATAGAACTGGGAAGCAACATCATACTTGAGAATCTTAGAGAGTAAAGGGAGGTTAGCAATGGGATCACAGTTAGAGAGGTCAGATGGATTGAGGATAAGTTTTTGACTTGGGACATGATGACAACAATTTTAAAGGAGAGATGGACGGTGTCAACTAGCATGGGGACCAGGAGTGATAGTTGAATGAATAGAAGTTGGCTTGAGAGGGGATCAAAGGAGCAGGAGAAGGGTTTCATGGAAGAAATTAGTTTTGAAAGAGCAAGTGGGACATGGAGGAGAAATTGCAAAATGACGAAGGGTTGGCATTGGAATGGTTTGGAACCATGGGGGAGGTCTGGGTTAAAGGAGAATGAAAGGGGTGGAAGCCTATTAACATGACAATTGATCAAAATGTTAAAAACAGCTCGATAACCACTTACTGTTAGTTGGTGCTTCCTTTTCATTTCCATATATAGTACACTCACTGTTACAGGAATGACATATCGTGGTAATTATCCTGAGGTCAAACATTTCCGGTTACATATAGTGACACCACTATTTCAGGCCAGAATGGAGATGATTGGGTAATTCCACCGCCAATCACGCCTGGGGATCGCACTGCTGTAAGTGACTGGGATTGATTTTATGCGCATAATTTGTATGTAACTATCCTCCGCTCACTGAAATTTGTTGAAGAAATAATCAATTTGTAATATCAATTTGTATTATGTATCTATCCTCACTGCATTTTGTTGGAGAAATCACCCTGCTTTTATCGGGAGAAGTTGCTGCCGTTTTGGTCATGCATTCTGTTTCCGCTAGTTCATAGAGACTCTTTTTAAATAGACAGTGTTTGGTGTAGTGCACTGTTTAAATAGACTTTGTTTGCTGAGTAAATATATTTTGCTTTGCTGTTTACTGAGTAAATAGACTTTGTTTGCTGAAAAATAGAGGGGGCTAAATTAGGCCACTTTGCGCCCATTCTGTAGGCACTACGCAGACACCTAAGCCCCGAAAATGGCATCTGAGATCCGCGCACACACTTCCAACATGACGTGTGCAGGACGCCACCTTAGTAAAGGTGGTTGCACACATGCAACTAACAAACACCGGCAGCATGTAGAGTAGGGAGATTATGATGTTAATCGGTGTGCAACGTTGATTTGAGGCAGCCGGTGGCATTTTCAAACTCTTTGCCTCAGCCAATGCACTGTCCTAACCTCGCACAGCTGAACAGGAGTTAAACAGCATGAAGGAACCCCCACCAGCGCTATTTAAAGGGAGCATGCGGGAGTTACAGGTTAGTTGCTGGATTAGTTATTCCGGCTGCTGGTACAATTGTGGGTGTTTGTGGAAGTTTCCTATACTTGGAGAAAGTTACAATATTCTATAGAGTGTGGTATGGCTGGTCGTGCAGTACTATTAGTGGCATTTAAAATATTGTGCTGAACAAGGACGCTGCCAGATATGGGTGGCCTGCTAGGGCTTCCTCTGGGAATTGAACATGACTGGGAGCATGCAGACAGTACATAGAGCAGGACAAGCTGCTAGAAGAGGGAGGAGGAGGTGCCGGGCACTCAGCAGGAGGCCATATCACGAGGGCCTTCAGGGACCAATTCTCTTACCTCAACTTCAGCGATGACCAGTGCATCCGATGGCTGCAGTTCACCAAAGAGGTCGTGATTGAGATTTGTCAACTGCTGCAGGCACAACTTCAGCCTCAGAGCAGGGCAAGAACAGCATTGCCTGTGGCTGTCAAGGTAACCGTGGCGCTTAATTTTTACTGCCCTGGTTCCTTTCAGGACACTGCTGGCGATATAAGCAACATCTCACAATTTACAGTGCACTGCTGTATAAGGGAGGTCATTAACACTCTGTGCACACTCAGAAACAGATTCATCACATTCCCTCTTGACAGCGACAAGCAGCACGAGGTTTTGCTCACATTGCAGGCTTCCCCATGGTGCAGGGTGCCACTGACTGCACGCATATTGCCATGTGTGCGCCACATCTGAACTCAGCCATATTCATGAACAGAAAGGGATTCCACTCCCTCAGTGTGCAGCTGGTGTGCGACCACACGCTGCGCATCATGCAGGTCAATGCCCGCTACCCTGGAAGCAGTCATGACTCCTTCAGTCTACGGCAGTCCAACGTGTCACCTATATTTCAACAAACATGGCAAGTCAAAGGCTGGCTACTGGGCGACAAGGGTTATCCCCCCATGGAGTGGTTCATGACTCCAGTCAGGAACGCACACACACGTTCAGAGCAGGCGTGCAATGAGAGCCATGCTGCCACACAGAACATCATCGAGCACACCATAGGCATCCTCAATCAACGCTTCCGCTGCCTGGACCGCTCTGGAGGAGCCCTGCAGTATTTGTTTTATGCTGCATGCTGCACAACCTCGCGATTATGAGCGAACAGCCCATGCCACCACCTATCCAGCGAGAACCTGAGCCAGAGGCAGAGGAAGAGGAGGAAGAGGCAGAGGAGGAGGAGGAAGAGATGGAGGAGGAAATGGAACAGGAGGAGGAGGAGGAAGTGCAGCAAGAAGTGGAGGAAGTGGCAGGGAGGCAGCAAGGTAAACAGGCCGTTATTAATGAGCGATACCAGTAATCTCCACGACACCTCCCCATTCACCAACAGTCCCACACTCCTTACCTTTCCTCTCCCACATGACCATCAAATCGTCCTCCTTATGATTACATATTGCTTCCTTCCTCAGCTCATCGCGGAAATAAAAACCACCACCAAATGCAAATTCAAATCCAAATTTATAAGTCAACACATGAAATGATCGAAACAACTTGAGACCATTCACCTTTGTGCATTCCCTTAATGCCTACTTTTCGTGTGCCTTTTCTTTCTTTAGTGCTCCTACAAGGTGCATCCCCTATGGCTGGAGCATGGGTGGTGGAAGGCTGCTAACCTTCAATTGAAGAGAGTGTAGATGACTTCGAGCACCTCTCGGCCAGGAGGGCCCGGCTGCAGACTGCGCCATTTAGGTCTGGGCTGCAGCAGTCTGGCCTGGCTGGCTGACAGGCAACAGCAAGGGCACTGGCGGAATGGCAGGGGCGGGAGCAGGAATGCTGTCATCCTGAGAGAGAACACTGGGTTCAACTGCGTGACCTGTGCGCTGTGGGTGTGGGTGTGTGGCTTGCAAGAGTAGTGCCATATGAGGGTGAGATGCAGCATCTGATTTGCAAAGTTATGTACTGATGGAAAGAGTTTGTTGGTTAGGTGGGTGACGGAGGGTGTAGTGCGTGGAGCAGTGGATGAGGTTAGTGGTGCAGTTGGTAGGAGATGCCACTTGACAGCTGAAGTCACTCACCTTGACCATTCGTGTCAAATCGTTGAACTTCTTCCTGCACTGCATCTATTGTGTGTGGTGCGATGCTTCTGGCATTTATTTTGTGCGCGACTCCCTCCCACTTCCTCTTCAGCATGTTTCTGGAGGGTATCCTGCCCCCCCGCAGATAAAGGATGCCCCTCTGCACCTCCACTTCTTGCACCAAGGCCTCGAATACGTCGTCCGAGAAACTTGGTGCACGCTTTCTCACAGGCACAGCCATTCCTCAATTTCCTGTAGCACAGAGTTAGTTGACAAATGAATTCCAGCTCTCCTTGTAGCCACAGTGCACCTCCCCTTTAAAAGGTGCAGGCTGCCTGCAAGTAGAACTAGCCGCTCCCGATATCACGGCCCCCTGCTGGTGCGTGCAGCCAATCAACAGCGCCGGTAGTGCTGGCTGCACGCAGCAATCATGTACATCATCAGGCAGCACGAATGTTATGTGCTGCCCGCATCTCAACCAACGGGCGCAGGTTAATCGCCCACTGCAATCCCATCGCCCGTTTTCGGGAGTCAACCAATTTAACCCCTAGACTGTTTGCTGTGAGTCCTGCTGTAAGTCCTGTCCTGTCTCCAACTCATTAGCTGACACAGTGCAAATCATTGGCTGACACAGTGGTGTCAATAGACACTCTGAACATTTTCTGCCAAATTCCTTTTCATATGCAACAACAGCAGCAACGTCAACTTGCATTTATAAAGTGCTATTCACGTTGGAAAGAAGCCACAGTGTGCTTTACAGATCAGAGAATGAAATGTATAGCAGGTATGTGGAACCACGTTGACTGTTATGGTTTTTTTTCCATACCGCATGAACCCTTTGTTTCTGGGGATGGGGTGTCTGATGCTGCCATAAATGATGTGGTTATCTTGCATTATGATCTGCTTTGAGGGCTGTGTTATCAATTTATACCTTCCTCATTCTGACTGTTACTCTCTGAGCACAACATTTCTCACAGAACAATTGGAATAAGCACCTTTCCCTACAAGAATGTGGCTAATTTATTAATCAAGTAGCCACTATTGCTTCGCAATGTTTAGACACTGTCCTGCCATATTATAGCTGTAATCCAAATGGCTGTTTGATTGTGTGTGCCTAATTATACACCAGTTCTACAGAGAATGAAATTAAGCAAAATTGCATGTTATAGCTCATATACTACAGTGCTGAAAAAACAACACACTGTTAACATTTTTTACCATACATTGAGGAACTTCTAAACGATATAATGTAAGCTGACACTCCTGTGTGGTACTGAGGGAATGCTGCAATGTCTGAAGTGCCATTCTTCAATTAAACTGAAGCACCCTTGTCTGCCTGTTTCAGTGGTCATAAAATTGCACTATTCAAAGATAAGCAGCAAGTTCTCCCAGTGTTTTGGCCAATATTTCTCCCTCAAACAACACCACCAAAAACAAATGAATTGACCATTCATTTCATTGCTTCTTGTGGGATCTTGCTGCACACAAAATGGCTGCTGCGCTTTTCCACATAATAACGAATGCACTTCAAAGTAATTCATTATATAAGTGCAAGCTAATTTGTTTATTTATTCTTTCCCTCTGTTTTGAAGGGTCCATTCTTTTTTCAAGTGATGTAATGCATAACATAACTTTCAGAGAATGTTAATTTCATTATGTTTGTGTCAATACATCATATTTTTTGTTTTAATTTTTATAAAGTTGGAAGAAAAAGTATTACCAAGTCTAGAACATAAGAGTAGAGCTATGATAAAGCTAATAAACTGAGAGACTTAACAATCATTCCAGAAACAATATAAACATATGCTCATGAAAAATATTACCTGTTATATAATATTTCAAATCTAATGTTAATATTTTCAGTGCATAAAGCTTTGATATTTAATTGAACTTTAAATGCATTGAACACTCATATTTTGGTGCCCTTCATTTCAGTCAAATACTGTAGAGCTAACTGTGTATTTCCATGTTTGTTCCAGTGCCATGACTACAGGCAAGGAGTCCTGACAGGAGACCTGTGCGAGGATTTGTGTGTCACACAGACAATGGTTTATAAACGCTGCCTTTACTATGAAAAAGGGAAAAAAGTCATCCAGGCTGATTGGAATGGTCAGCCAATAATTCTGAAATCCAAACTAGAAAACTTCTCAAGCTATGAGAGTCTGTACCTGTTGGACGAGCGAGAAAGCAGACCCATTCCAGACATTGATATCCTTGTCTTTACCGCACTAGAAATCAAACATTCCTTGGGGCTGGAGGTGAAGAATATCACAGTACCACAACTATGGACCAAGCACTTAAAAGGCAGAAGGGGCTCACTCTCGAAGGCAGAACTAGCCAGTATGTGGGCCCTCTTGCAGCAGGAGGAATATGTGTTTTTCCAGTTGCTGCAGGATCTCAGTAAGCATGTTCTCAGAGTAGTGGGCTCCTGTGGGCATTTCTATGCTGTTGAGTATCTTACAGCTGGTCACGCTTGGCATCACAACCTTTTCTCTCTGGAGGAGCTGGTCACCCCTTCCTGGCGAGGCAGCAGCAGAAAGGCCTTGTGGCAGACGACTAATGGAATTGCACTGAGCTTTCTTGAATTGGCCAGGCACTTTGAGAACGACTTTTCCTACCAACTTCATCTTTGTGACATCAAGCCAGAAAACTTTGCCATCAGAGCTGATCTAACGGTAATTTATGCGCCCCCACGTGAGAACGACATCACTGAAAAGACAGGTTCATTTTTTTCTCCCTATTCATCCTTGACATTCTTCCTAAAGTGTGGTGCCCAGAATTGGATACAATATTCCAGCTGGGACCTATCCAGTGTTTTATGAAGATTTAGCATAAATTCCTTGCTTTTGTACTCTATGTCTCTATTAATAAAGCCCAGGATCCCGTATGCCTTTTTAACAGCCTTCTCAACTTGTCCTGCCACCTTCAAAGATTTGTGTACGTACACCCCCAGGTCTCAGTGTTCCTGCACCCCTTTTAAGATTATACCACTTATTTATATTGTCTCTCCTCATTCTTCCTACCAAAAGGAATCACTTCATACTTCTCTGTGTTAAATTTCATCTGCCATGTGTCTGCCCATTTCACCAGTCTGTCTATGTCCTTCTGAAGTTTGTTAATACATTTTTGAATTTCATCTTTGTAAACTTTAAAATTATGCCCTGTCCAGGTCCAGGTCATTAATATATATCAAAATCCTAATACCGACCCCCTAGGGGACACAAATGTATACTTCCCTCTTGTCTGAAAAACAACCATTCACCACTACACTCTGCTTTCTGTTCTTTAGCCAATTTCGTATCCATGCAGCCACTGTCCTTTTAATCCCATGGGCTTCAATTTTGCTAACACATTTATGATGTGGTACTTTATCAAACACCTTTTGAAAGCCCATATACAGATCAACCGCACTACCCTCATCAACCCTCTCCGTTAGTTCATCAAAGAACTCAATCAAGTTAGTCAAACATGTAAAAGTCTTATGTTTAGTTTACAGCTGGAATGCGCTGTCTGAAAGGGTAGTGAAAGCAGATTCAATAGTAACTTTCAAGAGGGAATTGGATACACACTTGAAAAGAAAGAATTTGCAAGGTTATGGGGAAAGAGCAGGGAAGCGGGACTAATTGGATAGCTCTTTCAAAAAGCCGGCTGAATAGCCTCCTTCTGTGCTATAAGATTCTGTGATTCATCACACTTTAAACAATACACTTTAAATTGTCACAAGTATAAAAAAGATAAAGAAAAGCAGTTTTCTCATGCTGGTTTCATTTGATCTGGAAGTCAGGAGTTTACAAGTGCCTGCTAATTTTCAAACTTCCCTCAAAACCAGTTACACTCTCATTCATCTCAGGATGCGCTTGTGTACAACAATTGTTTACTTCATTTTAAACATTTTTTTTTAGCATTTTTCTGCATTTTTAAAATAATTTTTTCATCCCGTGTGGCCGAGTCCTGACTTGCTCAGCCTCTTTGCTCTGCCTGACCTGAATCCCCCTTTCTTCTTGCAGCCACCTCTGCTACGTTTTCTGGTCCTGTACCTGCCTCTGCCTCACTCAATGTCTCTTCTCTCATGAACCATTTGTGCTTAGAATGTTGGAGTCATTATGTACTTATATAAAAATTTATAATAATGGAATCATAATAATACATTGAGAATATAGTATATTATATAATCTATTATTATATTCTCAATGAATTATTATGATTCCATTATTATAACATTTTATATAAATATATAATGACTCCAATCTATATTTATTGATGCATTGGCCACTTATGTAGTCATAAACAATAACTGATTTATTGGGTGTTTATATAACAATGTACAATTCTGTAATAATTAATCTATTCAGCACGTATACATAAATAAAGAGATTTTGTCCATAATTACCCCACAATCTGATAGGTCTATGATTGTTAATGCATTATGGAAGAAACCTATCACTGTAGTTCATGCCCAATGATCACTCTGCAACCAAGTCGTCAACTCTTTCTGAATCCAAGCTCCAGATCATGGTTTCTCATTCCTCCTATCTCCAAGCTCTGGCCTCCTGTACTCTTCCAACACAGCCCCTGATCACCCCTGATCACCACTTCCTCCCAACCCAGAATGTAGCCTTGCATATAGGGAACAAGATGAACACATGTTCCAAATCCCCAGTTCCAGAAAGGGGAGATTAATTTTATGACCATCTGAGGTTTGGAGCACCATGCCTGCCTCCGGGTTTCCATGACATGAGAGGAAAAGCAAAGGATGGAAAATGTGCAGAAAAGAGGGAGAGACAGACTTGGAGAGAGAAAGGGGGAGGAGCTGTGCAAGAGAGACATGCAGTGTGCCAGACATATAGAAAGAAAGACATGCAGAGAGAAGAAGAGAGATATGGAAGAGAGGAAAGACAACGAGACACTTATCCAAAGGGAGAGTGAGTGAGAAAAGAGTCATAGACAAACAGAGAAATTCAGAGATGACAACAGAAAGTGTGTAGGGCATATAGAGACGGGGGAAAGAGAGGGAGGCAAACAAAAAGATAAACAGATAGACAGATAAGTGAAACAGAAAGAATTCAAGAAAGGGAGATGAACAGAAAGGTAATTGCAGTAAGAGAGACACACTTGGGGGGGAATTTTAACCCCCACCCCATGACAGGCGGGAGAGGGTCAGGAGGGGAGGGGAGGGTTTGACTTGGTAAATATGTGAAGCCAAACCCCAACCCTCCGTCAACATGCCTACTTCAGGTTTAACCACGGCGGATTTGCGGGCGTCCAAGTAACCCTCTTTCTCAGAATCAGTTATTTCTGGGGTTTTTTCTGTGGAGAGGCGAGTCAGTGATTATAATAATTAAATGTGGCTCCGTTCCTCAGATTTTGGGAGCTATTCGAATTTAACAGCTATGGGCCGGTTTCCCAGGGCTCGAGAAACTCGGCAGCTGAAGGGAGGCGGGAGCTGCCAAATCCAGCAGGTAAGTGCTTTTGCAGCACTGCTTGAGGGCCAGGAGGAGCAGGAGTGCTTCCCCCCAGCTCCTCAAGCAAACCTTCTGCCGCGAACTCTTCCTCCCCGCAATCGTCCGACACCCCCCGCGATCTCTCCCCGCCCGCAATCTCTCCCACCCGCCCTGCCTCCCTCCCTCCATCCTCGCTCTAACTGCAACCCCCACCCCACCCCAATCAACTCGCGATCTTGTCCAATTGCTGGGGACCGTGCCCAGCTGTGGCCTTCTGCCGTAGGCCGGCTGTCAGGGGCGGAATGGAATAAAGAAATGCTAGTGAGGTCCTGTTGTTAAATTCGGCAGGACCTCCGCCTTCCCGGTATTCCTGGCCGCAGACACACTCCCCCGCTCCCTCCCCGCCTCCCTGTAAATATCGAGGCCTTTGTCTTTATTTTGTCTGTAAGCAATGCCTCTTGAGATCAATTTGTATTCATTATAAAAACCTTAAATAAAAAAGGCAACATATAATATACAAATATTTTCAAATAACTTGCAGATTTGTTTTATGTAGAAGCAAATTCTACAGAACATTTTTATATATGTGTCTATTATATTCCAAACTATATCAGATATTTTTCAGTGTCTTTAAAAACTATAACACTGAGCTAGCTGTTCACAGCTGGCAGCGATAGGGGCAGTGTAGATAACCTCAGCGTCCCTCAGTTAGTAAGGGGAAGAATTGTCCAGGGTTCCAGCTCCCATTCACTAACCAATGATTCCTGCTGGAAGTTCGTGTTTGTGGATGTTGGGGTGAAGAGGGAATCGGGCATGACGGTGATTCCCCCCTTTATTTGAATAGTCCGCCAACGCTCAAGATTCACTTCGGTGAGGTGACAAAGGGTGCCTGGCACTCAGAGGGGAGGGGAAGCAAGTGGAGTGGAGGGGAGGGGAAGGAAGGGGAATGGGGGAGGGAAGGGGAAGAGGAGGGGAGGGGAGGGGAAGGAAGGTGAGTGGAGGGGAGTGGAAGGAAGGGGAATGGAGAAGAGGGGAGGCGAAGGGAGTGGAGGGGATGAGAGGGGAAGGGAAGTGGAGGGAAAGGGAAGGGAAGGAAGAGAAGTGGAGGGGAGTGGAGGGGAGGAGAGGGGAAGGTAAGGAAGAGGAGTAGAGGGGAGGGGAGGGGAAGGGTAGGGGAGTGGAGGGGAGGGAAGTGGAGGGGAGTGGTGGGGAAGGAAGAGGAGTGGGGGGGAAGGGAAGGAAGAGGAGTGGAGGAGAGGGATGGGAAAGAACGGGGAGGGGAGGGGAAGAGAAGGAAGAGGAGTGGAGGGGAGGGGAGTGGAGTGGAGTGGTGGGGAAGGAAGAGGAGTGGGGGGGAAGGGAAGGAAGAGGAGTGGAGGGGAAGGGAAGGAAGAGGAGTGGAAAGAAAGGGGAGGGGAGGGGAAGGGAGTGGAGGGGAGGAGAGAGGAAGAGAAGGAAGAGGAGTGGAGGAGAGGGGTGGGAAAGAAAGCGGAGGGGAGGGGAAGGGAAGGAAGAGGAGTGGAGGGGAGGGAAGTGGAGGGGAGTGGTGGGGAAGGAAGAGGAGTGGAGGGGAAGGGAAGGAAGAGAAGTGGATGGAAGGGGTGGGGAAGGAAGAGGAGTGGAGGGGAAGGGAAGGAAGAGGATTGGAAGGGAGGGGGGAGTGGAGGGAAGGAAGGTGAGTGAAGGGGAGGAGAGGGGAGGGGAAGGAAGTAGAGTGGAGGAGTAGGGAAGGAAGAGAAGTGGAGGGGAGGGGAGTGGAGGGTAAGGAAGGTGAGTGGAGGAGAGGGGAGGGGAAGGAAGAAGAGTGGAGGGGTAGGGAAGGAAGAGGAGTGGAGGGGAGGGGAGTAGAGTGTATGGAAGGTGAGTGGAGGAGAGGAGAGGAGAGGAGAGGGGAAGGAATGTGAGTGGAGGGGAGGGGAGGGGTAGGAAAGGGAGTGGAGGGGAGGGGAAGGAAAGGGAGGCGAGGGAGGGGAAGAGGAGGGAAGGGGAAGGGAAGGAAGAGGAGTGGAGGGGAGGGGAGTGGAGGGGAAGGAAGGTGAGTGGTGGGGAGAAGAGGGGAGGGGAAGGAAGGTGAGTGGAGGGGAAGGGAGTGGAGGGGAGGGTAGGAGATGGGAAGGAAGGTGAGTGGTGGGGAGGGTAGGGGATGGGAAGGAAGGTGAGTGGAGGGGAAGGGAGTGGAGGGGAAGGAAGGTGAGTGGTGGGGAGAAGAGGGGATGGGAAGGAAGGTGAGTGGAGGGGAAGGGAGTGGAGGGGAGGGTAGGAGATGGGAAGGAAGGTGAGTGGTGGGGAGGAGAGGGGAGGGAATTGGTCAGAGAAAAAAAAATATTTGAACTGATTTCAGGATTTATTCATTTCTCAGGTATTTGTAGATACAGATAAAGGAAAAAAATCTTTTTAAAGAAACACAAGTTTGAAAATTACTATAAGTGATATTATTATGCAAAAGTTAATGCATTCATTTCAAATTCCTCACTCCATTATTTTAACAGAGGGGTTAGTACATTTATTTTAAATGGATAAATGCTGCTTTAAAGATAGCAGAGAGAGGAATCAGGTATTTTTTTTATTTGTTCATGTGATGTGGGTGTCACTGGCAAGGCCAGCATTTATTGCCCATCCCTAATTGCCCTTGAGAAGGTGGTGGTGAGCCGCCTTCTTGAACCGCTGCAGTCCGTGTGGTAACGGTTCTCCCACAATGCTGTTAGGAAGGGAGTTCCAGGATTTTGACCCAGCGACGATGAAGGAACGGCGATATATTTCCAAGTCGGGATGGTATGTGACTTGGAGGGGAACGTGCAGGTGGTGTTGTTCCCATGTGCCTGCTGCCCTTGTCCTTCTAGGTGGTAAAGGTCGTGGGTTTGGGAGCTGCTGTCGAAGAAGACTTGGCGAGTTGCTGCAGTGCATCCTGTGGATGGTGCACACTGCAGCCATTGTGCGCCGGTGGTGGAGGGAGTGAATGTTTAGGCTGGTGGATGGGGTGCCAATCAAGCGGGCTGCTTTGTCCTGGATGGTGTCGAGCTTCTTGAGTGTTGTTGGAGCTGCACTCATCCAGGCAAGTGCAGAGTATTCCATCACACTCCTGACTTGTGCCTTGTAGATGGTGGAAAGGCTTTGGGGAATCAGGAGGTGAGTCACTCGCCGCAGAATACCCAGCCTCTGACCTGCTCTTGTAGCCACAGTATTTATGTGGCTGGTCCAGTTAAGTTTCTGGTCAATGGTGACCCCCAGGATGTTGATGGTGGGGGATTCGGCGATAGTAATGCCGTTGAATGTCAAGGGGAGGTGGTAAGATTCTCTCTTGTTGGAGATGGTCATTGCCTGGCACTTGTCTGGCGCGAAAGTTACTTGCCACTTATCAGCCCAGGCCTGGATGTTGTCCAGGTCTTGCTGCATGCGGGCTCGGACTGCTTCATTATCTGAGGGGTTGCGAATGGAACTGAACACTGTGCAATCATCAGCGAACATCCCCATTTCTGATCTTATGATGGAGGGAAGGTAATTGATGAAGCAGCTGAAGATGGTTGGGCCTAGGACACTGTCCTGAGGAACTCCTGCAGCAATGTCATGGGGCTGAGATGATTGGCCTCCAACAATCACTACCATCTTCCTTTGTGCTAGGTATGACTCCAGCTACTGGTGAGTTTTCCCCCTGATTCCCATTGACTTCAATTTTACTAGGGCTCCTTGGTGCTACACTTGTTCAAATGCTGCCTTGATGTCAATAGCAGTTACTCTCACCTCACCTCTGGAATTCAGCTCTTTTGTCCATGTTTGGACCAAGGCTGTAATGAGATCTGGAGCCGGGTGGTCCTGGCGGAACCCAAACTGAGCATCGGTGAGCAGGTTATTGGTGAGTAATTGCCACTTGATAGCACTATCAACGACACTTCCATCACTTTGCTGATGATTGAGAGTAGACTGATGGGGCGGTAATTGGCCGGATTGGATTTGTCCTGCTTTTTGTGAACAGGACATACCTGGGCAATTTTCCACATTGTCGGGTAGATGCCAGTGTTGTAGCTGTACTGGAACAGTTTGGCTAGAGGCGCAGCTAGTTCTGGAGCACAAGTCTTCAGCACTACAGCCGGGATGTTGTCGGGGCCCATAGCCTTTGCTGTATCCAGTGCACTCAGCCGTTTCTTGATATGACGTGGAGTGAATCGAATTGGCTGAAGACTGGCTTCTGTGATGGTGGGGATATCGGGAGGAGGCCAAGATGGATCATCTACTCAGCACTTCTGGCTGAAGATGGTTGCAAACGCTTCAGCCTTGTCTTTTGCACTCACGTGCTGGACTCTGCTATCATTGAGGATGGGGATGTTTTCAGAGCCTCCTCCTCCCGTTAGTTGTTTAATTGTCCACCACCATTCACGACTGGATGTGGCAGGACTGCAGAGCTTTGATCTGATCCGTTGGTTGTGGAATCGCTTGGCTCTGTCTACAGCACATTGCTTCCGCTGTTTAGCATGCATGTGGTCCTGTGTTGTAGCTTCACCAGGTTGGCACCTCATTTTTAGGTACGCCTGGTGCTACTCCTGGCATGCCTCTGGCAATCAGGTATAATAGCACAATAAATGTTTGCATGATAACATAATTTACAGTAACTTCCAGGCTTATGTTTTCTTTCCATTTGCAGTATAAGTTATAGAATCATCGAGTTATCGAATGATATAGCACAGAAGGAGGCTATTCGGCCCATCGTTCCTGTGCCAGTTCTTTTGAACGAGCTATCGAATTAGTCCCACTCCCCTGCTCTTTCCCCATTGCCCTGCAAATGTTTTCCCATCATGTATTTATCCAATCCTGCTACCATTTCAGTTGGATTAGGGTGGAAACAGTAAGACAGAATTTTGAAAAATATATGTTACTGGAGCTGAGGCCTATGGAATTCTCCATCATCTCAAGTAACCCCAGTGCACAAAAGAGATTCCTCATGTAATTTAGATGCAACACCAGGCACTGTATTCATGTTCTTGTAATCTAACTATGCACAAGAGACTATCTTCATCCTTACATTACCTGACTATACCCTAGACACTGTCATCAGTATCTTAACAAGTGGCTGTTACAGATCAGAAGTAAATGAGACTTGGCATTTTCGGAACCAATTCTGTAATACAGCAGTGCTCTTTAACACAGCTCACCCTGGAGAAAATTACAGCTGTAATCTCAGTTCTGAAATTGTGAGACTGGTACGTCAGGAGGGCAGACAATGGAGGGAGGACGTACTTTGTCATTTTGCCTGAAGGGATATTTTAGAATAAAGTCGGGGGTATTGAGTATTTCAGGTGCTATTCACTTCATCCAGCCCAGCCATTCTTATTCTAGCATTTAATCCAAAATTAGCCTATATTTAGTGACCATACCACTATATACCTGCACACACACACACACACACACACACACTCAACACACATAAGCCTGGTAATACCTTGGGGGTGAGGGGAGGGTTCCTGGTAGTTAAGCTGTGATCACAGTCACTTGTGAACTCTGCTGCTGACCTTGCTGAAGTTCGCAGAGTCAGGGGGAGGGGCAGGAGCAGTGGGCGTTTGGCAGGTTGGGGGCACATCTGTGGCACCAAAGAGGCCACAAATACCGACCAAAGCTCGCAAGGACAGCAGGGTTGCTGGTTGTTGGCCCCCTTTACCCCAGAAAGATACACATCCTGCCCCCAGTGGCCCACTGTGTTAAGGGGCTGCTTTACAAAAAACAATTGTGCCTCAGGCCTGTGCCTTCAGGTGGGGTCCAGTTCCATCGGGTGTTAGTGAGTCCTGGCATATCCACACAGACGCCAAGCCAGGTCTTGAATGAGAGCGCAGCAGCTCCCAACTTAGGGAGTTCCCGGCCCCTTACATCAATGTCCTTGTAGGGTGGGCAGAGGCTCCACCCCCAACAAGATCATCAAGGAAACTCAAAGGTGGGGCAGGAGTCTATTGGAATGACCATAGACTTTCAACCCCATACATGCACACAACATATGCAAATACATGTACGCACGTGCACAGACAGGGACATTTAACAGTGTCTTCTGACTCACAGGAGAACAATGAGGACTGCATAGGAGCCTGATTTGGGCAGGAATTGCAGAACACCAGAGGATCCTGGTGTTTCTGGGTGTGTGGATAGGCTCCAGGCAGGTGCTGGTAGTGAGTGCAAAAAGCAAAAAATATGAACAGGATTTGGATGTTCATGCCCACAAGAGTGGTGGGTGCAGAGAGTGAAAAAGGTGCAATGCAGCTTGGAAAGGAGGCTCCGGAGAAATTTAGAGACGAGGCCAACGAAGAGCCCACCAAGGAAAATATAGATGGTGATGGTGACCTAGCCAGGGTTTTAGATGTCAGCTGCAGGTAATGTCTGCTGGAAAAGTTGTGGCTCTCAGATAATAAAGAATCCTAAGGAGATGGTAGCTCTTACAATGACCTTGAGAGTGAGAAGACAGGATTGCTGTGAGGACAATATGCTTGGTTCTCCTTGGGAAGTGTCTCAGCCAGAGGAAGGAGAATTTGGGAGCACCTGGGTGCAAAGACATCTGAAAGAGCTAGAAAATTCAAGAGTAATGGAAGCAGTTAATATTAGGTGTACTGGAAACTACACAAGTCCATCACTTGTCATATTACAATAAAAGGGGATTCTCCCACTGTGCATATCTATTTTGCAGCAGCCAAAAATGGTTGAGAATAGAGTCAATGAACTGGGACAATGTTGTGTATCAGTGACGAAGATAACATTACAAAATGAGGAAGCATGTAGACATTGTCAAAAGATTGCAGGTTCCAGAATGTGGTGGTGGCTGCTAGGACCCTACAGCTATGTCCTGGAATGAGATTCTGTGAGTAAGATTGAGTGAGGAGCAATGCTAATATAGAGCAAAAGTCTACCAAATCCTGGATGGTTTTGTGCTATGGTCCTGTTACTGCCAGGAACTTGGTTGAGACTGCACAGACTCATCTCATGTAGGATCTTTTACCCATCAGGAAGAGGTGACATCAGTGCTAAATTTGAACCCAAATACTGCTCTGCCTTCCTACCCAAACAGCAAATGTATGTAAGTAGAAAAAACAAGAGCAAATAACCCATTAGTAACCATGAAGTGGAAGGTGTTTGTTGTATGTGTATTTAATATACCGGTGTCTGTGTTAATAGTTGGCTTCAATTTTTGTATTTTCAATCCTTAATATAATCAAATCTACAATAAAAAATGCCCATTAATGCTTAGGGCAATCACATGTATGCAAGTTAAGGACAATTGGTGCTCATAAACTGACATAAGATGCATATAAATGTTAGGTACCAACATTAGTTCATGTGCTTTTGTGTCAAACATCTCATGTGTATATGTGTCAAATACCCTCTATATGATCAACTGCTCCACCTGAGTAGTTAAAATTCTTTAACTTCAATCATTGACTTACCACAGTCCTGCCTTGATTGCTGAGTGTTGAGTAATTTTCTAGAGCAATTTCTGCCTTCAGTGTAGGTAAAACTACTCTATAAACTTCAAATAAATGGATTAACATCTCCATTAAAACAGCAGACAGGAATGTTACTGAACACTTTTAAGTTTTTGTCTGCTAATATTGCTGACAGTATTTTCTAATCTTAAATCTGGAAACTCATTTTATAAATGAGAATGCCATAACAACCAATAATTAGATACTGTTCAAACTAATTTGGAGATGTAAGCTGTATTTCCATTTTTGTGTTGCAGGTTGTTGCGATTGATGTAGACATGGCCTTTTTTGAACCCAAAATGCGTGACATCCTTGAACAAAATTGCACAGATGATGAAGACTGCAACTTTTTTGATTGTTTCTCTAGGTGTAATATGAAGACTAATAAATGCAGAGCAGAGCGTTCAAATAATAACCTGCAGGTCAGTTGAATTTTTTTTACTTTGAATTCCATGAATGTATTTTCATCAATACTTTGTCTTTAATGTCCATCCACCTCTGGTAATATGATGCAATACTGTATGTGGGAATATTGGTGGTGGTTTATGACCAGTGACCACCATTAAGAACACAATTAGCACACCAGTTCACAAATCCTAACTCCCCCTTTCTCACTCTGCAGCCCAATAATTACTCATTGTTTTCCAAACACTATCTGTGTCTCCCCATGTTTGTTCCTCTCTTTCTTGTCTTTCCAATTGACAGTCTGCTCCTCCTTCCTCTTCTTTGTGCTTCTTTGTATCTTGGTTTCTCTCCCCCTCGCTACTTTCCATTTCACATTGCTTGTGCCTGCTGAACACAAACTGAGGCTGCCATGGCACAGTCATAGGTGTCAACTTAGGGCAATCAACTTCAACATACCCCTAAACTGAGATGACTGTCCTGCTCAGTGCAGACTTGTTGCAGGAATTTGTTGGCTGTTACTCTACGTCCTCTCTGAGCAACCACGGTAACTGATGGGGTGGCTCCATAAATGGTGGGAAATTTTGAATCCCCTGGTTTTAATGCATGTGTGGACTAAAACGACAATGACCCAGACCCACCCATCTGCAGGATTAAATCTGATGCACATATGCACTGTGCATGGATGCCTCTCTCTTGCTCCCCCGATGTTTCATATAAGCTTATGATTATATTGAATTTTAACAGAGTGGAGCAGAGGTTATTCTTCCACCACTCTTCTAAACTTACCATTAAAAAGTTTTCCATAAACTGTTACATATTCAATATAAAAGGAAGCAATTCTACTTTTAAAAAGAAATCAGCTTCACGGATGGTATAAAGTAATATGCTGGAATAATGAAGAATAATGGGAAATATACTGATCACAAAAGATTAACCACGCCATAGTTTATTTTCTATAAACTCACTGCTCTCTCTTGCAACTGCTTGTTATTTTGCAAGTCATTATAAATGTGTAACAATTACATGTTGAAAAGTACAGGAGCTAATTAGGGCAACAAATCTTTGAAATTT
This sequence comes from Heptranchias perlo, assembly GCF_035084215.1. Lineage (NCBI taxonomy): Eukaryota > Metazoa > Chordata > Chondrichthyes > Hexanchiformes > Hexanchidae > Heptranchias > Heptranchias perlo. Next base: position 111,372,441 of record NC_090327.1, read on the forward strand.
CATATAACCAGTAAAATCGACAGAAAACAAGGAAGATTACTAAGATGTATAATTGGAGAACTCACACATGCTGCCACACGTACATCAGTGTAATTCCCCAGAGCGCTGTTTAATCAGCATCATTAACTCTATAATGTTACATAATTAACAAACTGTAAAAGTGAGACTGAAGCAGAGGGTAGCATTTTAAACATATATCACTGGCCCTTAGAAACCATTACCGTCTCTGTCAGAGCTGTAGAATCACAGAAGCACAGAATCATAGAATCATAGAATGATCGCCTCTATCAAATCTCCTCTTAACCTTCTCTGTTCTAAAAAGAACAACCCAGTTTCTTTAGTCTCTCCACATAAGTGAAGTCTTTCATCCCTGGTTCCATTCTAGTAAATCTCTTCTGCACCCTCTCTAAGGCCTTGACATCCTTCCTAAAGTGTGGTGCCCAGAATTGGCCACAATACACCAGCTGGGGGCTAACTAGTGATTTATAAAGGTTTAGCATAGCTTCCTTGCTTTTGTACTCTATGCCTCTATTTATAAAGCCCAGAATCATATATGCTTTTTTAACAGCCTTCTCAACATGTCCTGCCACCTTCAAAGACTTGTGTACATATACCCCAGGTCTCTCTGTTCCTGCGACCCCGTTAAAATTGTACCATTTAGTTTATATTGCCTTTCCTCATTCTTCCCACCAAAATGAATCACTTCACACTTCTCTGCGTTAAATTTCATCTGCCATGTGTCTGCTCATTTCACCAGACTATGTCCTCCTGAAGTCTGTTACTATTCTCCTCACTGTTGACTACATTTCCGATTTTCATGTCATCTGCAAACTTTGAAATTATACCCTGTATACCCATTAATATATATCAAAAAGATCAGTGCTCCCAACACCGACCCCAGGGACCACCATTGTATACTTCCCCCCATTCTGAAAAACAACCGTTCACCACTACTTTCTGCTTTCTGTCCCTTAGCCAATTTCATATCCACCCATAGGCTTCAATTTTGCTAACAAGTTCTTTTATTTTAAATGCAAATTTTTTCCATTTTTATATGAAGAATGGGCTGAATTTTGCAACAACGGGGGGAGTTTTAAACCCCCCACGATGGGCGGGGGAGGGTTGGGGGGGTTAAATTGCCAAAAATGTGAAACCCGACCCCTACCCGCCGCTTCTGGTTTAACCGGGACGGGGTGGAGGACGGTCGAGTAGCCTGCTCGCGAGAGGCAGGTCTGTAATTATAATATGTTAATGAAGCTGCGTTCCTCAGATGTTGGCAACATTTAAATATAATGGCTGCAGGCTGGGTATCCCAGGGCTCGGGAAACCCGGCAGCTGAAGGGAGGTGGGAACTGCTGGATCCAGCAGGTAAGTGCTTTTCCAGCACTGTTTGTGGGCCAGGAGGAGCAGGAGTGTGTCCCCACCCCGACCCCTCCAAGCAAACCTGCCACGATCTTCCGCGATCTGCCGACCACCCCCCACCCCCCACGATTTGCCGACCCCCTCGTGATTGGCCGACCCCCCAGCGTGTCTCCCCCCCACAACATCTCCACCCCAATGATGTCTCCCCCTGCAATGTCTGCCCCCAGCGATGTCTCCCCCCAGTGATGCCTCCTCTGTGATGTCCCCCCAGTGATGTCTCCCCCACAATGTCTCCCCCCTAGCGCTATCTCCTCCCCCAGTGATATCTCCCTCCAGCGATATCTCCCCCCAGCGATGTCTTCTCCCCAGCAGTATTTGCTCCCCCAGCGATAACTCCTTCTCCCGCGATATCTCCTCCCCCAGCGATATCTCCCCCCAGCAATATCTTCCCCCAAGCGATATCTTCCCCCCAACAATACCTCCCCACAGCGATGTCACCCCCCCCACCAGTGATATCTTCTCCCCCAGCGATATCTCCTCCCCCAGCGATATCTCCCCTCAGCGACATTTCCTCCCCCAGCGATATCTCTCCTGTGCGATGTCTCCCCCAGCAATATCTCCCCCATGAAATCTCCCCTCAGCGATATCTTCTCCCCCAGCAATATCTCCTCCCCCAGCGACGTCCTCCCTCCAGAGATATCTCCCCCACAGCGATATCTCCCCCCCAGCGATGTCTCCCACCTCGCAATAATCTCCCCCCAGTGATATCTCCCCCCAGTGATATCTCCCCGCCATGATATCTCCCCCCCCCCAGCGTGGTCTTCCCACCGCGATATCTCCCCCCAGCGATCTCTCCCCCCTAATTATCTCTCCCTTCCTCCCTTCCTCCTCGCTGCCATGCTCCGAGCCGCACCCACCGGCCCCTGATCTTTTTGATTGCCTGAGACCATCCCCAGCGGTTCTCGGCTGCTGATTTCTACCGCTGGCTTTCCCGCCTGGCAGCTGCCAGCCTCTCAATCTGGCCGGCTGCCGGACGGGAAATGGAGTGAAAACATTATAATGACTTCGTGCCATTAAATTCAGCAGAACCTCCGCCTTCCCGGGATTTCCATGTTTCCCGGCCGCTGACACGTACCGTCGCTCCCTCCCCATCTCGCCATAAATATCCGGGCCAATGTTTCAGTGAAGGAATTCCTAATATCAAGAACAACTGGAACCTTAAGCCGAGGTTGAAGTTGATGGAAAGTCTAGACTGGCCTAGCGTTTCTTGGTACCCTGGCAGTAACATGCATCTCGATATTTCGGGAAGCCGGGGAGGGAACGGGGGAGTGCGGTAACGAGGTGGTGCAAACCCTGAAATCCCCGGGATGCGGAGGTCCTGCCGAATCTTAACGGCAGCACCTCATTATCATTTTCTTATTCCATTTTCCACGTGGCAGCCGGCCAGATTGACAGGCTGGCCGGCTGTTGGGCAGGAGAGCCAGCGGTAGAAGGCCGCAGCCGGGGACCGTTGGGGACAAAAGATCGTGGGTTGAAGTGGGAGTGAAGGGTTGGACCGGCAATCAGGGGGAGGGAGAGAGGGAAAGGTCGCGGGTTGAATGGGGTGGGGGGGGGGTCGGCCGATTGCGGGGGACGAGGCTTGGGATTGGGGCTTGGAAGAAAGGGCTCGGCGGATCACTGGGCAGAAGGCTCGGGATCGTGGGTTTGGAGGGAGATTTGGCAGATCGCAGCAACAAGGAGAGGCCGTGATCGGCAGAAGGTTTGCTTGAGGGGCCGGGGGGGGGAGCACTCCTGCTCCTCCTGGCTCACAAGCAGTGCTCTTAAAAGCACTTACCTTCTGCAGCCAGCTGCTCCCATCTCCATTTAGCTGGTGAGTTTCCCGAGCCCTGGGAAACCCGTTCGGCAACTGCTAAATTTAAATCAGGCCACGCAACCCACCGCCATTAAAATGGCGGCAGACGAGTACACGGTGGCTTGGGGTCGCGATTTGTGATTTTTAATTTTTAAATCCCTCCCCCCGCCAACCCTCTCCCACCCGTCATGGGGGAGTTAATATCGACCCCATGAAAACTGGCTATAAATGGGCTTGGAGTATAAAAAAATTACTGCTGTGCACCTGCTGGTATGTTCAACCAGGAATGAACAAACAGTATTGTTGGATCATGATTTGATGGCGAGACCAGCCCAGAATTTTACTTCCTTTTGGAATGCATATTGTTATGGGCATGTTGATTGGTGTTCAGTTTTACAGTGTAGGACATGGTGTAACAGGTTTGGGGCTGATTTTCGTCCTCTTTGCACCTGGGGAAAGCTTATTTCCCAGGAGTAAAGCAGAGGAAAAAGTGGCATTATCCGATAATGCTGGACCTCCACTTCTTCGTGTTCCCCAAGGATTTCTGGGGACCCTCTAGGGGGGATGTGGTAAAACGCTTGCACCTACAATTGATGCAAGCATGGAAATCCTATGCTGATGAGGCAGGAATGGTTTCATGGTCCCTCTCTCCTCCGTTTCCTGGGTCCATGCTGCACAAACACTTATTTGGAGGTATGCCGACAGCAAGAGGGCCTTTGGCTTTCCACCCAGCCTCACTCAGATCAAAGGATCTAAACAGGAGCAGACACTAAGCAAATGGAGGCAGTGAACAAGTGCACTTTTTCTCCAGGGTGCTGCACTGGATTTTCAAGACCTGGAGGCCTTCAGGCTGATATTTTTGAACTGCAGCCAGATGACATTACGGCTGCTGCAGGCCTCTCAGAGCCACAACATCAGTTGACTTTATTCCTCCACATTCAGGCACAAGGGCCCACTGTGGGGCAGGACTGTGCTGGGGGAACATCTGGCCTATTAAAATGACCTGAACCCGGAAATACAGACGGGTTCAGGTTATATCAGATGGAGCACGTTTCAGATGACATCAATCTAAAGGGGAATTGGGCGGGTTTTATAATCGTTGGCTGATCCGCTATTGCCTCCATTACACCCCGCCAAAAGTTAAAATTCCCCACGCTGAATGTTAAAGACCCTCCCATGCTTCCATAATATCTCAGTGCTCCCAAACTCCAAACTTCCTGCAGTCCTTCCACATCTTCCTTAACAGTTTAAGACTTTAACCTGCCCCCTAGTGCTCAAAAACCTCAGCACTTCCCTGTGCTCTGAGATGACATAGCCCCACTTCCTCAACCACCATTTATCAAGCTGCCCCAAACCCCTTTCAGCGCTCCCAAAGTTCAGCCGTACTGAATACTCTCAAACCCCAGAAGCCAGGTCTCCCAGACCCCATCCCTCATGAGTACTTCTAGGTGGAAACCCTCCCACCTCCCTCCAAGGCCTGGACCCCTGCATCAACGTTAATCATGTGCCAATCTCAGGCTCCACCAACTGGCTCTGGTCTCTCCCACTCTCTCTCCTTGCATGTGTTCCACCACCTCCCTGAAAGTATCTCCCTGCATGATTCCAGTACCCATCTCCAACCCAGTACATTTAGTCTACCATTTTGCTGCGTCTCTTGTAAAGGAGCATGAGAGAGAGCTGGTCAGACAGACCAGGAAAGACACAGACAAAGAACAGGGGACAGGGCGAATGAGAGCCCTATACCAACATTGAGGGAAAATGTGAAAAAATAGTTTCAGAGACAAATAAACAGACAGACACTGCAATGAGAAAAGTGTCTGAGAGTCATACAGAAAGAGAAAAAAAGAGTAGAAGACAAATAGAAAGATGCAAAGAGACAGAAAGAATTAGAGAGAAAAGGGAAGAACAACAATCAGTATTGTTTTTATTTTTTTCATAAGTAATAGATGAGAGATCTGCTTGTTGTTAAAAATAATTGGTTGCCTACAGTGATTTTAAAGCTGACATGACTATAAATTGCTGTGATACTTTCTAATGTCATCCGTACCCCTTCAATATGGTTACAGCCGGGTAGTGGAAGCTCTGTCTGTCTCAAAAGGGAACAGATGAGTGTTTGGAGCACTTGACCATCACCTAAAGATTAAAGCATGAAGTGGTAGTTGAGAGTTTTTAACGTGTCTCCCCGTAACATAGCAGAAAATATATGCACCCTGTACGATAGCCACAAGTATGAAATTGTATTCCATATGGACGTTTTAAGGATAATACTTAAATTACAGTCTAAGAACATAGGACTCCATTAAAGCCCACTGGAATATGGAATTTGAAATCACTGTCGACTGATCATATGACCTATGCGAGGTCATCCACACTGGACCTAAGAAAGATAGATAAAAGTATTTTCTAGGAACTGTGGATGAGCAGAGAGATTTCGGGGTCCAAGTACAGAAGTCACTAAAAACTAGTGGACAGGTACCAAAAATAATTTAAAAGGCTAATGGAATGTTGGCCTTTATCTCAAGGGAACTGGAATACAAAGGGGTGAAAGTTGTGTTACAGTTATATAAAATTCTGATTAGACCCCATTTAGAGTATTACATTCAGTCCTGGGCACTGCACCTCAGAAAGGATATATTGGTCTTGGAAGGGGTGCAGCGCAGATTCACCAGAATGATAACTGGGCTAAAAGGGTTAAATTATGAGGACAGGTTGCATAGACTAGGCTTGTATCCCCCTGAGTATAGAAGATTAAGGGGTGATCTAATTGCGGTGTTTAAGGTGATTATAGGATTTGATAAGGTGGATAGAGAAACTATTTCCTCTGGTGGGGGAGTTCAGAACAAGGGGGCATAACCTTAAAATTAGAGCTAGGCCATTCAGGGGTAATGTTAGGGAGCATTTCTTCACACAAAGGGTAGCGGAAATCTGAAACCCACTTCCCCAGAAAGCTGTTGAGGCTGGGGGTCAATTGAAAATTTCAAAACTGAGATTGATAGATTTTTGTTAGGCAAGGGTATTAAGGGTTATGGTACCAAGGCTGCTAGATGGAGTTAAGCTACAGATCAGCCATGATCTAATTGAATGGCTCATGGAGCTGAATGGCCTACTCCTGTTCCGATGTTCCTTCCTATGTTCCTATGATCTCACCTGCAGCCCAGTTTTCACGCTCTCATCGTGTGCAGTTATCTGACCGTAAAAATGTCACTTACATAAACTGCAGTGATGTTAAATATAAACAAAGATAATTAAAACAAGTTCTATAAAAATGCATTACTAATAAATCCAGGAACTTAACATTAGTTACTTTTGCATGTCTATCTACTGTTAAAAAATAGTCAAACCTCATAACAAACATCTATGAGCATTTCAAACCTTATATTGTAATAGATGTTTTGCCTGATCTTGTTTCTTATTAGTCAGTGGAAGAGCTTCACATTGAATTGCATAGAAGCTACAGCACAGAAACAGGCCATTCAGCCCAAATGTTTATACTCCACACAAGCCTCCTCCCACTCTGATTACCTCTTCCCACAATGATCCCAAATCCCTCTATGCCTTTCTCCTTCATGTATGCTTCAAGCCTCCCCTTAAATGCATCAATGATAATTGCTTCAAACACTCCCTGTGGTAGTGAGTTCTACATACTCACCACTCTCTGCGTGAAGAAATTCCTCCTACATTCTTTACTTGATCTGTTGATGCCTATCTTATATTTATGCCCCTTTGTTCTGGACTCATTCATAAGTGGAAACAGTTTATTCACATCCACGTTATTGAACCTATCAGGTCTTCTTTTAGTCCTCTCTTTTCCAGAGCAAAGTGCCTCAGCATGCTCAGTCTTTCATCATAGTTGAATCCTCTCAATTCTTGTAAGATCCTTGTAAATCTTTTATGTACTTTCTCCAGAGCTTGCCAAACTTAGTAAGATAAACGCCTGATATGATGAGGTACATGGCCAGACTTGTACCAGGCTCCCGTGATATATCACAGTAACATAAGAACATAAGAAATAGGAGCAGGAGTGGGTCATCTGGCCCCTTGAGCCTGCTCCACCATTCAGCTACAACATGGCTGATCTTCTACCTCTACGCCATTTTCCTGCACTATCCCCATATCCCTTGATGCCTTTAATATCTAGAAATCTATCGATCTCTGTTTTGAATGAACTCAATGACTGAGCCTCCACAGCCCTCTGGGGTAGAGAATTCCAAAGATTCACCACCCACTGAGTGAAAAAATTTCACCTCATCTCAGTCCTAAATGGCCTACCCTTTATTCTGAGACTGTGACCCCTGGTTCTAGGCTTCCCAGCCAGAGGAAACATCCTCCTTGCATCTACCCTGTCGAGCCCTGTAAGAATTTTGTATGTTTCAACAACAGGGTGCAGCCGGAGGTAATTGTAACAAGTGACCCTGATCTGAAGGGTGAGTAGTCTTGAAGGTTTCAAAGAGAGGTGAGGCACTTTTTCTGAAAGAGGGAATGCACTGTTCCCATCCATCCTCTATCCACTAGGTCAAAGTGCTCGAGTCACAAGCATGAACTTGGCACCTTCTGTTTTAGGGGGAGAAGTGGTTCATGAGATCAAAGTTAACAACGTGTTTCTTTGAGGGGAAAATACTTGTTTCAGTTAAAGGAATAGTTTGTTGTTCACCATGGTATAATAATATGGGGAGACGCCTAAAACAGTTGTAGATGTAGCTTTTAGCTTTTTTCAATTCGTTTTTAAATTTAAATTTTCCCAATTTCAATTTTGTTTTTAATCTCAGCCTAGTAGTGGTGGAGGCACCAAAATTAGCCTTACCATTCCTGGACCAGGGAGGAGGAAAATCAGGCAGGGTTCCTGCCCCTAGTTACCAACCAGTGATTCCGATGCAAAGTGCGTCTGTGTGTGGACGTCAGGTGAGAACAAACGAGGGTCAGCTAAGGTGCTCTCCCCCTCCAGATCAAATAGCTTATCAACACTTAATGTTGAGGATCACACACGAACAGCAGTTATATGGATGAGGTACCTGAGGGCTGCTGGTGTCGAGGAATCATGCCTTATGGAAAAAGCTCGGAAAAACAATTATTTTTCTCCCTTACTTTAGGTCCTCTTACACCATCATCAGTCCTGACCTCTGGCAATGTTACAGTGTAACTGGTTCTGCATGAGCATGTCAGAGCCTAGATTAATTTTCACACTCATTTCTTTCTCAATCCTTGAGGGCCAATGGCTTATCTCCAATTAGCCAGTCTCTCAACAGTCGGGTTAACATTGAGAACCCAGTGAGAATCAGGATTATGATCTCCATCTAGCCTTTCTCGACCGCAATGCGTTGGTCACTGGACCACCTTTTTTCTTGTCTTTTTTTTGAGGTGATCCAGCAGTGGGTGTGTCATTATGAAACTACTATCTAAGCTCAGACCTGATAGCTAATTTGTTTATTTGTTTCTCACAGGTTATTTGTGATAAAATTTTCCGTCCCTTGTTCTCGCCGAGGCTAAGTGAACTCAGGCTGTACCATCCATTGCAATCCCAGCTGTATAAAGCAGTACTGAGGTGTGCTGAGCTGTCCAACCATGGCAAGAAGACTACGGAGGTTACATTCTCTGAACTGTACAATTTGTTTAAGGCCTGTCAGAGGGAACTATGAAATTAAAGCAACAAACTGACTACCCGAGAGGTTAAAGAGCTGCCATCTGAAATTTGCTGTTGAAACCTGAACCCTTTCACACAATGGTTTAATGGTTTAGTGATCATTGTTATATTTCAGGGCAAAAGTCACTTTTAGAGTAAGGATAAGTGGCAAACTCAACAGACAGGCAGAAATTAACTGATTTAAGCCATTTTGGGTTTAATTTTAATGCAGTTGTTTAATGCGTTGAAGAGAGAAAGGAAAGGTTCACGACCTCCACATATTAAAGTGTATGGTCCTCTCTCTGAGACATTTACAGTTGAATTTATATTATACTCTTTGGAAACTCAAATGGGTGTGAGACAACCTGCTGGAAGGGGTCTCTCGCTTGAGGGCTTTAGTGCACTGGGTAGTCTCCCAAATTATACTGCCACTTTTGCAATGATGCACAGCCAAAAGCACTTTATGTTGATGCATAACTGGCAGTAATAAATGCAGCCTCAATTCACAAAGTCCATTTACATTAGTGTCCAAGGGAACTCCAGAACAGGCCACTGCTGTCACTGCATAGATGAGCCTCATATTTGACCGTTGTGATAGTGGTGTAAATTTGATTGTTGCCTTCAAATGAGACAATGAGAAGAATTTTAATCACCAGGCAAGAACAGGGCATGTGAGGGGTAAAAATCGTTTGGAGGCCATTGCCCTTTACTTCGCACCCACCACCATTTTGACAGCGCGAACATTGTAGTTGGCCGAGGCACCCACCAGAGTCAGGCAGGAGCCTCATGAGTGGAATGTAAATCAGAGTTCTCTGATGCAATTCAGACCCCAACATGGTATTAACGTAAAAATCAGAAGTCCCACTCATCACCCAACCCACTAGATTGAACCTAGCGGGATTGGTTCCACAGACAACAGGATTCAGTATTTAAAGAGGTAATAAGGTTTAGGCACTGTCATCTGTGTGCTGGTGAGCTTTTTGGAGTTGGAGTGATTCTCACTTTGGATTTTTTTTTTCAGATTCAGGATGTGCGTGTCACTGGCAAGGCCAGCATTTATTGCCCATTCCTAGTTGCCCTTAGGAAGGTGTTTATGAGCCTTCTTCTTAAATCACTGCAGTCCACATCGTGAAGGTGCTCCCTGTTAGGTAGGGACTTCCAGGATTTTGACCCGGTGATAATAAAGGAACAATGATATATATCGAAGTCAGGATGTGTGTGATTTGGGAGGGAACTCCCATGTTCCTATGTTCCTAACTTGGAGGTGATGGTGTTCTCATGAACCTACTGTCGCGGGTATGGGACATGCTGCCGAAGAAGCCTTGGCGAGTTGCTGCAGTGCATCTTGTAGATAATACATACTGCAGCCATGGTATGCTGGGAGATCATCTGTTTTAGTGATGTTGGTTGAGGATAAATGTTGGCCAGGACACTGAGAAGAACACCCTTGTTCTGCTTTGAACAGTGCTATAGGATCTTTTACATCTATCTGAGAGGTCCAGCTGGATATCTGGCATCATTGTGGGTATTGGTTGAGGGGGTGATGAGGGAGCAGACATGCTGCCACCCTGAGAGACGGCAACACTTGTCAGTCCCATACAACCAGCCCCACTCCCATGGGGCTGCAACTTGTCATTCCCATCTGATCTGAGGGAGAGCAGACTGCAGGAAATGAGTGACATTTTGAAAGCCGCTGTCCATATGGTCCATCAGTGTATCCATCTGTTGCACCAGTCTCTCCAAGGTGGTGCTGACGTTGGTGCCCAGAGCCTGGAAGGCAGTCGTCTAAGCTTCCATCAAAGCTGCAATGGCTGGCGACACAGACTCCTGTAGTAAGGGCCCGGCTGCAGTTCCCTGGAGGTGGCCACCTGCTCCAAGGTAGGTTGCAGGGTGGAAATCCATTGCGACAGAACTCCACACATTCTGGAAGTGGTCTCCTCCATATTTTCATAGATGGTGCTCAAAGTCTTTGGCAGGCCTTCCAATACTTCATAGAATCGGGTGTGCAGCAAGTATTTTCTATCCTGCTCAACAGAGTTGGGAGAGGACATTGCCCTCCAGCGAGTCGTCTTCTGGGCTCCTGCCAACACTGGGTAATTCTGACTTCGGGCAATAGTGTAAAATGGAAGATATTGGATCAGCCAATCGTTATACTTCCCTCCCGTTTTTCATTTCAATTGAAGTCAAAGTCAAAATTAGCTCCACTGTGTTTTAGTCACAGCCTTAATGAATTACATGAATTGCCTGTAGGTTCTTAGAGACAAACCAGCTAGTGAAAAAAAGTTCAAGTATCACGAGGTAAAGTTTGTGCCAGTTTTTCAATTGAATGCACATTCAAACAGTTGTTGTTCAATGTTGTTCATTTTAAATCTATACTGAATTGATCCTGGAATGGAATTTCTGGAAACAAGGTCATTGTCAAATATCAGTGGATGGAACATGTATAAAATACAAACCTCAGCTTTTAATGAAAGTACCCTGTGTGCAGCTTACAAACACTGAACTTGTACAGAAACTGAAGGGTATTGGGTAATGTTAAAAAAAGAGTCTTTATGGTAATTGTATTTCCTGGAACCAATTTTACATCAAAAGTTATTCATACTTTTACTGTGAATACTATGCAGTAAGGCACAGTAATTAAGTTAAAATTATTGTTTTTCTCCTGCTATAAATTGAAGGTTTAGAGATTGAGGTTTCCTTTCTAAATATCCAGACTAACTGCAGATGACACTGGCTCAGAATGACTAGTTACAGCTCTTTGTCACTGATTGCTCACCACCACCTTCTCAAGGACAATTAGGGATAGGCAATAAATGCTGGCCTCGCCAGCGACACCCACATCCCATGAACGAATAAAGGAAAAATTTGCTTTGGTTCTTTTGTAATAGTTATCAGGCTGTTATTGAACTTGCATCAATCTGATATATCACTGTTTCTCCACATACAATAATATACAGTGCATGGTTTAATATATCTGTACAATGAAATCTCATTGTGCACTATTAACAGACAAATGCAATAATGGAGTCACATAAAATTCCTTTCTCCACTTTGTAATGGCAGTCGTAACCTGTTTTTTTTACACACTAGTTAAAGTGATGGACAGATGAATTTTATATTAATGTGTCAACACATTTGTATGCTAATGTTGCACAGCCAATTTTCAGCCAATAGGCTGGTTTTCTAAAAATGCAAAAGCAGAAAAGTTCTTGTAATGTTCCTGTTCTACGTCACGACACCAACTAAAAGAAGCCTTTTGTTTTCTTGTTGGACTAACTCACCCTACGCTTTCAGTTTGTCCTTATATTAGCATCTGTGGTGAGTATTGGTTGCCAATTTCCATAATTGGTCCAGGTGAAGAGTGCAGTAGAAAACAATGCAGTCCTTGTATGGAAACTTTTCTTAAATGGTCAAAACATTTCTTGTTATTATGGTTTTGGAAGGGCTACATGTTCAGGAATATGAGTTCAGAGAGTGTGCCAAACCAGCTGCTGGAATATATGGCTGTGACACAGTAGTAGTCACACATTAAAGAACAAAAGGCACTTTTATACTCAGATTTTTTTTTGCTCCAGTTTGCACTGGCTCTCCTCTGTTTGGACTTGTCATATGCCAGTCACCGTACTTCAATATGTAGAACCCCACTGCAGAGGAGCTCAGTACCGACACATGAGCCCTGGCTCCCTGCGTTTAGCTTATGCAACAAGAAATGTTTAATCCAACGGTAGATTTGTAGACCCACCAACTCTGAGGTGTAAATGGACCCTGGCTTCTATCTGGCTCATAATGGCCCATACAGGTTCAAGTCCAAGATAAACATTATGTTCGATACAAGGCATGCAGAGTGCCTCCATGTTTTCAAGAAAACTAAGCCCTGCAGTTAGCGCATTCCAATGTTGTTGGTGTGAAGTAAAAGACAGATTCTATTTGGTCACTATGTGGTGGTGTGGCTTTCTCAATAATAACTGTCTTTTGGAATCTGATTTAAGTAAACAACTACACAACCATCTGTGGGGTTAAAAGGATGTTCCCCTGAAAATGAAATCATGTTTAATGATTGTAAAACAGGTATCCAACATTGCAAGGCTTCGGAGCAAGACCAAGGGTGTCCTCAGACTAATGTAAAATATGGAGCTCATTCTCTGTAAGAAATACTAGAAGTAACAATATATCTTCAATATACAATTTTCAATAAAAAAATGTTTCTGAAGATTTTATTAAATTGAGCCAAGTTAATAGTGAGCAAAACATACCTAACCAACTGTGTAAACTGTGTTAATTTAAAGATGAAGTAAAATCTATGCCTTGGTGCAGAAGTCAGATCAACTGTCAAATTCACCCATTGCTCTAATCCTTGATGTGTTTTTTGTTAAAGTGAATTGTTTCTTCAGTGAAGCAGACATATCCGTGCACACATGAGGAAAATCAAGCTTTATTGTAGCGCTGTCCTGCTGAGGATATCCAGTATTACTAGGGACAACTCCACTAATCTGCCCAGGTTACACTGAACCTGGATGGCAGCACACCCTCTCCTTATAAGTGGGAACAACTCAGATACTTCAACTGTGCCCCCAGCATTCTCCTTGTTTATATCAGTATGATTTTGTTACAGGGAAAGAAGAAAACAAAAAAAAATAAGACAGTCTCTATCACTGATATTGTACATTTTTAAAAGTTTTATGACAAAAAGGCCCAGTTTGTTTTTTTATCATCTATCTTATCTTATTTCACTATATAAGTGAATTATACCACAATACAGTTTAACATGAGCAAACGATGCAGAGCGAATAACAGGAAAGCAGTGTATCATTTACACAGGGCTATAGTGGGAATTAGATTCATTTTAAATTTACTCTAACTTTGAAAGCATCCAAAAGAAGATTTAGGTTTCTCTTTAATATTAAAGCAGAGTTAGGAAGCGAGAGGGAATGGGACACAAGGGATTGGAGGCAGTAGGGATAGCAGAAGGAGTGAAGGAACTTGCAGGGGAAATGCTATTTTTGCAGACTTGCAGATTGGTAATAAAGAAAGGGAACGCTTTGTGATATAGCTAGAAGCATTTAAAGACATGGAATTGAAAATAAGCTGTGAGTTGAATGTGGATTAAAGACATGCAGTGTACAATTATATGATGACAGAGTGGAAAGAACAAATTAATGGGTGTGTAAATGTAACTCTAGTGCTGGAGGGAGATCACTATCGCTGACCTATTTATGAAGAAATTGCCCTGCTGTCTGCTGGTGCACACAGAATAAACGCTCCCTTCGAATTAGTAGTTTTTTCCCTAAACATTTGCTACACTTGAGGTCAAATTAAATTGACAAATTGTTAGTATCTCTACAGAATTGTTAAAAAACAAATAATTCCTCCATGTCCTTTGAACCTGACTTTAATGACTATTGAAGTAATAGTATCAACAAATCCACGTATATGGATGAGAAGCCTGTTTTGAGTTTGTGATCACATGATGAATTCCTTATCTCAGCCGGTTCATCTAATCCAGCAGTTATACTACAGCCCCCTTTCCTGAAGCAGCTGTCAGCAATAAATTAACAATGTAAATGTGCTCTAAGTAGAACCAGTGATTTGTGATAGTCTCATTTCCATGATAAATCCTGTGATTTTTTTTTAATCACAAGTAGTTCTGGATAATATTGGGGGAAAGAAAGTCACAGAAGCTGACACTAAAGTTGAGAATCAATGGAAGCAAGTAACAGGAGTCAGGGGTAAAAACAACAATATGTTTTTAAGAAAGTTTTTTTTTGCCTGATCTGGTGGCTGGTTGCTTGCTCTGGTGAACTGACTGAACTAGTTTACAACAAGTGGCTATAAAACAACAGAGCTGGAGCAATGGGTTGAGCTGTTATTCAGTCCTATTTGGCCCAAACTTTTGCAGAGTTTTTTTTCCCCTCATTTTATCCACAACTAACTGCGATTTTTGGAATACTTTTCAGTGACAAATAACCAGCCCTAGATATAAGGGAAGTGGTAAGTGCATGGCTTCTTGAACAGTTTCCAAAGATCCCCTGAAAATTATATCACAAACTTTACTTCTAATAAGTGATGATGTCCTTCACTGTGCGTGTTAGTTACCAATGGGTTTAAAAAGATTTTAACAACAGGATGAAGCACAGGATACAAACCTACAAGATATATAATATCAAAAGAATCACTGCGTCTCTGTTCCATTCAAAAGAAAATAGCAAGTCTCTTGTTGCCCCTAAGCCCAAGCCTGTTTAAACAGGAATCAGACAAAAAACTGCAAATTTAGTATTACTTGTTTTGAAAAAGTGGGATAATAGTGGAGTAGTTCTGCAGAGTTAGCATCACTACAAAGTGATTTGATATTGTCACAAAAATCACAGGATAATAATAGCAGCTGAATTCAGTATTGATTTAACATCATGCATTGGGTTTGAGATCACCTGAAGCAGTCGGTTTCACACTGATTACAGTGCAAAGCCAACTTTTAAAAATTTATAATGAAAGTTTAAAAAGACCCCAAGCAATTTTGGATTTTAATAACAAATCTATAATGCAGACTTTACTGCGCATACAGAAAGATAATAGGATCGATTTTAACTACCCCGTTTGCCAGAAACCAGGCGGGAGCCAGTTAAAATGGGGTGGGAAAGGAGTAGGTAAGTCCCCCATTTTAACTCCCTCCCGCCAGGTTTCCCACTTACCCACCCATTTCCCGCCACAATCTGGCCGACTATAATTTTAAATTGCAGGCGGCAAGGACACCCGCCCCAAGCTGGTGAATTCCTCTTTAAATAGATCAGGCTTCGATTATGTCATTGGGGCCCGATCTGCCAGCTTAAACTGAGGCTTGAGCAGAGGGGTACTGGTGGTATCCCCGCCAGACAAAACCTGCCGGGAACAGTGGCCAGGGCCAGAAGAGGCCCGGTAAGGTATTATTAATTTTTTTTTTACTGGTTTCCTTGTGGGCCAGGAAGAGCAGGAATGTTCCTCCGGGCCTCATATGGAAACCTTGGGCCTCCCCTGCCCTGTCTTCCCCACTCCTTGCCCGACCAGGATTACCCTCACACAGCAACCTCTTGCCGCCCTATTTTAACGGCTGAGTGGCCGTTTTCCGTTGACTTCCCAGCCCTTTTGGTCAGGAAGTCAGCAAGTGGCATGCCCTAACAATCGGATGAGCCTGCCTACTGCCGCTCCCTGATGGGTCCATGGCTCACTTCGTCACGTACCTGCCCGGGAGTTAAAAATCAACTCCAATGCATCATAGAGTAGATTTTATGAATTTGGATGTCCAGTGTGGAGCTCTGCATACCAGGAGGGAGAAGGTCATAAGCCAGTGTTGGGAGCACAAATTCATAAAGTCTACCTTCAGGCCTTTTTTGTACCCAGTGTTTCCAATGTAAGAAGAGAAAATAATTGGCTGTTCCCCACTCCTAAATCCTGATCTTTGCATAATCTTGATCCTTGTGTAATTTTTCCTGGCAAACTGGTTTCATGTATCTCAGCTTTGACATGTAAAAGTGCAAAAACTGTCAGTCAGCATCTGCATCAAACTCTCAAAGTTCCCTGTGAGAATCCATCAAAGTAGCAGCTGCTTCCAGTTAAATTAATAAACTGAAATATACCTGATCTCATTGACTGCCTAAAGGCTGATACTTGATCATTTCTGCCCTTGTCCCTGTCTAAATGCGTACGTTGTTATTTCTGTTGCCAGTTTTTTTTTGGATGGTTGATCTGTGTTACAAGTTGTGAAGAGAAGCTTTCAGTTCCTTGACTTTAAATGTCTAAGTGGCACTTTTCAGTGGTTTAATAACCAAACTTTTTAACAAGTGTTATAGTAGCAGTTACAAGACAAAACACAAGCTGTTGTAATGTTCTTATGCTGCTGCAAAAATGTGTCAAGAATATTGAAAGCTTGCTTCAGGCTGTTGCTTAGCATTATGGACAAAAAGATATTGTAGATATTCAACTGAACGAAACCCAAGAGTACGGTAATTTGACCACTTCCTTAGTTACTGTGGCAGGCTGCTGCTGTAATGATGATATGTATATGTAGAATGCAGTGGCATAGCCAGGAAGCAGATTTGATTTATAGGTTGTAAACAATTTTACAACACCAAGTTATAGTCCAGCAATTTTATTTTAAATTCACAAGCTTTCGGAGGCTACCTCCTTCCTCAGGTGAACCTGAGGAAGGAGGTAGCCTCCGAAAGCTTGTGAATTTAAAATAAAATTGCTGGACTATAACTTGGTGTTGTAAAATTGTTTACAATTGTCAATCCCAGTCCATCACCGGCATCTCCACATCTTGATTTATAGGGTCAGCTAAAGAGAAAATTCCTTCTGGGGTGGTGACAGTGTGGATGGGTGAATGAAGGATTAAGCCTTATTGCACATCTCCAATTCCAGGCTCAAAAGGTATAGTGTAGATGGGTAAGGTCACTCCTTCATCTTTAACAATGATCTGGTTGAAGTATTCAGTAGTGGATGCCTTGGTTTTAATCCACCTCAGTTAAAATTCAAGGTCCTTTATCAAAAGTTCCATGTGGAAATAGTGACCCAATTACCCAAAGCAAAATTACACACAGAGCAGTAATACATCTCCTTTAGAAATAAAAACAGAAAATGCTGGAAATACTCATCAAGTCAGGCAGCATCTGTGGAGAAAGAAACAGAGTTAACATTTCAGGTCAAAGACCTTTCATCAGAACTGGAAGAAGTTAAAGATTTAACAGTTTTTAAGCAAGTGCAGAGCCAGGGAAAGTGGGGGAGGAAAGAACAAAAGGGAATGTCTGTGATTGGGTGGAGTGCAGGATTGATTCAATGACAAAAGGGATGATGGTGCAAGGCAAGGAGGGTGGTAATGGGACAAGTAAAGAAACAAAAGATGGATCTAGAGGAGCTGTAAATGGCAACAACAGAACCATTACCAGCACCTGCTGTCCAAAAAAATAGGAACAGTGGTTACGATCTGAGGTTATTGAAATCAATGTTGAGTCCAGATGGTTGTAAAGTGCCTAATCGAAAGATGAGGAGCTGTTCCTTGAGCTTTCATTGAGCTTCATTGGAACAGTGTAGGGGGCCGAGGACAGAGAGATCAGAGTGGGAATGGGACGCAGAATTAAAATGGTGAGCAACCGGAAGCTCAGGGTCACTCTTGCAGAACAAAGGAGGTGTTCAGCAAAGCGATAACCCAATCTGCGTTTGGTCTCCCCGCTGTAGAGAAGACCTCATCGTAGCAGCGAATACAGTATGCTAAATTGAAAAAACTACAAGTAAATTGCTGTTTAACCTGGAAGGAGTGTTTGGGGCCCTGGACGATGCCACCTTCCACACCAGTGCTTCCGATATGTCTTACCTTTTCCTCAACCGAGGATTCACTTCCACTGTAGTTGACAGGGCCCTCGACCGTGACCGTCCCATTTCCTGTACTTCTGCCCTCACCCCTTCCCCTCCCCCTCAGAACCAAGTTAGGGTCCCCCTTGTTCTCACCTTCCACCCCACCAGCCTTCACTTTCAACGGAGCACCCTCTGTCATTTCCAGCACGATGCCACCACCAAAGACATCTTACCCTCCCCTCCCCTTTCAGCATTCCGAAGGGATTCCACGACACCCTGGTCCACTATTACTTCACCCCCAACACCCACCACTCTTCCTGTGGCAATTTCCCGTGCAAGCACAGGAGATGCAGCAACTGCCCTTTCACCCCTTCCCTTCCCACCATCCAGGGCCCCAAACACTCCTTCCAGGTTAAACAACGATTTACTTGTACTTCTTTCAATTTAGTATACTGTATTCGCTGCTTACAATACAGTGTCCTCTACATATATTATCATAGTATCATAATAGGTACAGCATAGAAGGAGGCCATTCAGCCCATTGTGCCTGTGCTGGCCCTTTTAAAGAGCTATCCAATTAGTCCCATTCCCCTGCTCTTTCCCCGTAGCCTTATAAACTTTTTCCCTTCAAGTATTTGTCCAATTCCCTTTTGAAAGTTACTATTGAATCTGCTTCCACCAACCTTTCAGACAGTGCATTTCAGATCATAAAAATTCATTGCATAAAAAAATGTTTCCTCATGTCGCCTCTGGCTCTTTTACCAATCACCTTAAATCTGTGTCCTCTGGAAACAGTTTCTCCTTAATTACTCTGTCATTACACTTCATGATTTTGAACACTTCTATCAATCTCCTTTTAACCTTCTCTGCTCTAAGAAGAACAACCACAGCATCTCCAGTCTTTCCACATAAGTGAAGTCCCTGGTACCATTCTAGTAAATCTCTTCTGCGCTCTCTCCAAGGCCATGACATCCTTCCTAAAGTGCGGTGCCCAGAATTGAAGACAATTCTAGCTGAGGCCTAACCAGTTTTATAAGGGTTTAGCATAACTTCCTTGCTTTTGTGTTCTATGCCTCAATTAATAAAGCCCAGAATCATATATGCTTTTTTAACAGCCTTCTCAACTTGGCCTGCCAGCTTCAAAGATTTGTGTATGTGCACCCCCAGGTCTCTCTGTTCCTGCATCCCCTTTAAAATTGTACCATTTAGATTATATTGCCTCACCTCAATCTTCCGAGCAGAATGCATCAGTTCACACTTCTCTGAATTAAATTTCATCTGCCATGTGTCTGCCCATTTCGCCAGTCTGTCTATGTCCTCCTGAAGTCTGTTACTATCCTCCATTTGTTTACTACATTTCTGAGTTTCATGTCATCTGCAAACTTTGAAATTATACCCTCTATAACCAAGTCTAAGTCATTAATATATATCAAAAAGAGCAGTGGACCTAATACTGACCTCTGGGGAACTCCACTGTATACTTCCCTCCAGTCTGAAAAACAACCGTTCACCACAACTCTCGGCTTTCTGTCCCTTAGCCAATTTTGTATCCACGCTACCACTGTCCCGTTACTCCCATGGGCTTTAATTTTGCTAACAAGTCTATTATGTGGTACTTTATTAAATGGCTTTTGAAAGTCCATATGCACAACATCAACCACACTACCCTCATCAACCTTCTCTGTTACTTCATCAAAGAATTCAATCAGGTTAGTGAAACATGATTTTCCTTTAACAAATCTGTGCTGACTTTCATTTATTAGCCCATACTTTTCTAAGTGCCAATTAATTTTGTCCAGGATTATTCCCAGGTATCCCTCGACCCTTTCTTGAACAGAATGTAACATTTGCAATCCTCCCGTTCTCTGGCACCGCCCCCATATCTAAGGAGGATTGGAAGATTGTGGCCAGAACCTCCGCAATTTCCACCCTTACTTCACTCAGTAATCTAGGGTGGATCCCATCTGGATCAGGTGACTTTTCTACTTTGAGTACTGCCAATCTTTTAAATACCTCCTCTTCATCTATTTTTATCCTGTCCAATATCATTACTACCTCCTCCTTTACTGCTACAATGGCAGCATTCTCTTCTCTAGTGAAGACGGATACGAAGTATTCATTTAGTACCTCAGCCATGCCCTCTGCCTCCACAAGAAGATCGTTTTTGTCCCGAAGGTCCCATCCTGCCTTTAACTACCCTTTTACTATTTATATGTTTATAAAAACTTATAGGTTCCCTTTTATATTAGCTGCTAATCTATTCTCACATTCTCTCTTTGCCCCTCCTATTCTCTTTTTTAGATTTCCTCTGTACTTTCTATATTCAGCTTGGTTCTCTCCCGTATTATGAATCTTACATTCGTCATAAGCCTCCTTTTCCTGTTTCATTTTAATCTTTATATCTTTAGTCATCCAGTGATCTATAGCTTTGGATGCCCTTCCTTTCCCCCTCGTTGTCTACTCTGTACCCGAATCAACTCCTCTTTGAAGGCCTCCCATTGTTCAATTACTGTTTTGCCTGCCAATTTTTTATTCCAATCTACCTGGGCAAGATTCCTTTTTAACTCACTGAAATTTGCCCTCCTCCAGTTAAGCATTTTTACTTTTGATTGTTCCTTGACCTTTTCCATAACTATTCTAAACCTCATGATATTATGATCACTGTTCCCCAAATGCGCCCCCACTGAAACATGCTTCACCTGCCCCACTTCATTCCCCAGAATTATGTCCAGCACCGTTTCCTTCCTGGTTGGGCTGGAAACACACAGTTCCAGAAAGTTCACTTGTACATAGTTCAGGAATTCCTCCCCCTTTCTGCTGTTTAAACTGTTACTGTCCCAGTCTATATTGGGGTAATTGAAGTCCCCCATTATCACTACTCTATGGTTCTTGCTTCTTTCTGTAATTTGCCTGCAAATTTGCTCCTCTATCTCCTTCCCACTATTTGGTGACCTATAGTATACACCCAGTAGCATATTAGCTCCTCCATTGTTCCTTAATTCCAACTAAATAGATTCTGTTTTTGACCTCTCAACTACATCATCCCTTTCCAGTGCTATAATAGTTTCTTTGATCAATACTGCCACCACATCCTTTCTTTCCTTCCCTATCTTTCCTGAATACTGTGTAGCCAGGAATATTAAGTACCTAATCCTCCCCTTTTTTGAGCCAGGTCTCTGTTATTGCCACTATATCATAGACCCATGTGGCAGCTCACCAACCTTATTTAACATGCCACGAGCATTTACGCACATGCACTCCAATCTCATCTTAGACTGCCTCGCATTTTCCCCCTGTCTGATCCCTCCTATTTCTGAACTATTCTTTACTCTTGTGCTACTTGTCCCTCCCAGTCCTCTGTGCATCTTGTTTCTCGTCTCTAATGGTTCATCCTGGTGCCCATCCCCCAGCCAAATTAGGTTAAACCCTCCCCCACAGCACTAGTTAACCTCCCCGCGAGTCCCAGCTCGGATGAGGTGCAACCTGTCCATCTTGAACAGGTTCCTCCTGCCCCAGAACTGATCCCAATGCCCCAGGAATCTGAAGCCCTCCCTCCTGCACCATTGCTCCAGCCGCGCATTAACCTGTCTTATCTTACTATTCCTATACTTACTAGTGCGTGGCACTGGGAGTAATCCAGATATTACTGCCTTTGCGGTCCTGCTTTTCAACTTCTTCCTTAGCTCCTGAAACTCTGACTGCAGGACCTCGACCCTTTTCCTTCCTATGTCATTGGTTCCCACATGGACTTCTGGCTGTTCCCCTTCCCCGTCCAAATGTTCTGCACCCTCTCCGTGATGTCCTTTACCCTGGCACCAGGCAGGCAACACACCACGCGGGACTCATGACGGCAGTTGCAGAACCGCCTGTCAGTCCCCCTATCGAATCCTTCTGCCCCCTCTGTGCAGCCGAGTATCCTACAGTGCTGTGGATTTGCTCCTCACTGCACTCCCCCTCACTGGTATTCAATACTGAATACTGGTTTGTGAGTGCCACACTCCCAGGGGACTCCTGCACTGCCTGCCTGTTCCTCCTAGTCACCCATTCCCTTTCCGCCTGAACTCTCTGTAGCTGCGGGCTGACCACTTCCTGAAACATGCTATCCACTGGGGAGACCAAACACAGATTGGGTGATCACTTTGCTGAACACCTCCGCTCAGTCCACAATTATGACCCTGACCTTCTGGTCATTTGCCATTTTAATTCCCCGTCCCACTCCCACTCTGACCTCTCTGTCCTCGGCCTCTTACACTGTTCCAATGAAGCTCAACGATAGCTCGAGGAACAGCACCTCATCTTTTGTTTAGGCACTTTACAACCTTCTGGACTCAACTTTGATTTCAATAACTTCAGATCATAACCACTGCTCCTACTTTTTCGGACAGCAGGTGCTGGTAATGGTCCTGCTGTTGCCATTTACGGCTCCTCTAGACCCCTCTTTTGTTTCTTTACTTGTCCCATTACCACCCTCCTTGTCTTGCACCATCATCCCTTTTGTCATTTAATCATTCGTGCCCTCGATCGAATCACAGGCCTTCCCTTTTGTTCTTTCCTCCCCTCCCCCTCCCCACCCTTTCCACGGCTCTGTACTTGCTTAAAACTGTTAAATCATTAACTTCTTCCAATTCTGATGAAAGGTCATCGACCTGAAACATTACAATCTCTCTTTCTCCACAGATGCTGCCTGACTTGTTGTGTATTTCCAGCGTTTTCTGTTTTAATTTCAGATTTCCAGCATCCACAGTATTTTGCTTTTCATCTGCTTTAGAAGTTTGGTTGCGGAATTTCTCCTGGCCCAGAAAGCATATGTGTTCAGGTATTCAAAGCTCCATCAGAGGAACTAGCTACTTTGCTGGCTTATCCATTTCGGCTGCTATTTGCACCCAGCATTGTGTAGAGTCAGAGTCAAACTGATGAATGTGCGTCTCTCTGCCAATTATAAACATCTCAAGTGAAATCAGTTTGGAAAGTCTTAACCCAGCTCCTGATGGATGTGATTTCACCCTCTCCCCCCACCCTCACAAAAAAACGTTCCATAATTGAGCACACATTGGGGGTAATTTTGACTTCGGGTGATAGTATAAAATGGCCAATATCGATTTAGCTATCTGTTATACATCTCTCCCTCATTTTCATTTCCATTGACTTCAAAATCAAAATTACCCCCATTTGGTTATAAAGATAAATAATGTGAGAAATAGAAAATGTCACATTGATTCAATCCTATGAATTGACTTATGGCACAATGCTAGGGTAGAATATTGTAAGGTGTATCCAGTGTCTGATTGTGCTATATCTGACCTGGTACCAATTAATATAAACACTGGTTGCCACAAATGAAAAAGCTTTCCAATCCCTCCCACTGACATCTATTGTGTGGACAAATTGCCAAAATTACCCCCACAAAAAGTAAACTGGGACTGTGACCAGATTATATTGTAATTGTACACATGCAGCATCATCTTCTAATTAATGCAGTGTTTTTGTTTATAATTTCCTGTTATTTCCACTAATGATGGAAAGCTCCATAAACAGAATGTTATGCCTACTATAAGGAATGTAGACTGTAGCTCCTCCACCGTACAGGCAATCTATTATTAATAAAACCTTGTAACTAAGTAAAGTACTATCTCAGGCATTCTGAGAATAGACCAACTGTAATATTGCAAATTCTATTCAAGAAGTTCCCAGAGGAAAAATCAGGGCAGCATTGAAGTATTAAATCAAACAATAGCCCTGCTTAACACCCTGTCTGATTTTACTCTCCATTGAAGTCAATATAACAATACAACATCTGGGCTTGGGCTGATAAGTGGCAAGTAACTTTCATGTCACACAATTGCTAGACAATGAACATCTCCAAGAAGAGAGTCCAAATATCTTCCCTTGACATTTAATGGCATTACCATCTTCAAATCCCCCACTTTCAACATCCTGGGAGTCACCATTGACCAGAAACTCAACTGGACCAGCCACATAAATGCCATGGCTACTAGAGCAGGTCAGAGGCTGGGTATTCTGCAGCAAGTGGCTCACCTCCTGACTCCCCAAATCCTCTCTACCACCTTCAAGTCAGGAGCGTGATGGAATACTCTCCACTTGCCCGGAGGTGTGCAGCTGCAACAACATTCAAGAAGCTCGACACCATCCAGGACAAAGTAGTCTGCTCCCTCCACCACCGGCGCACCGTAGCTGCAGCATGTACTATCTATAGGTTGCACAGCTGCAAGTCGCCAAGGCTTCTTCGACAGCACCTCCCAAACCCATAACCTCCACCACCTAGAAGGACATTGGCAACAGGTGCATGGGAACACTATCACCTGCAAGTTCCCCTCCAAGTCACACGCCACCTTGGACTTGGACATATATCGCCATTCCTTCTTAGTCGCTGGGTCACATTCCTGTAACTGCCTACCTAACAGCACTGTGGGAGTACCTTCACCACATGGACTGCAGTGGTTCAAGCAGAAGGCTCGTCACCACTTTCTCAAGGGCAACTAGGGATGGGCAATAAATGCTGGTATTGCTGGTGATGCCCATATCCTCAGAATAAATTTTTTAAAAATAGAGTAAAATTGGGCAGGGTGTAAAACAAGCGTCCGACCCAAACCTGCTCCATTCCCAGAGGGCGGGTTCAGTTAAAATCGGGGCTCATGGGTTTGTTTTTAAGACACTAGCCCCAATTTCATCCTAGGTTCAGGTCAGACGCCCATTTCATACACCTCGTTGAAGTAAAATTGGGTGGGGTGTAAAATGGGCATCTGACCTGAACCCGACCCATTCCCGCGACATGAGTCAGGTTAAAAGTGGGGCTATGGTAATTTCAGCCACACGATTTCAGCAAGGCTTTCTGCTTTTCTCTTAATCTACATACACACTTGGCTGACTGCTCTAAAACTTACATATGCGGTTTAACTTCTCCCACTGATAATGTAGGGAAATGGGATTTCCTTCTTTGTACTCATGCTGACTTTTGTTAAAATTATCAATAAGAATTATCAACAGGAGGAATTTCAACCTTACAGTCTATTTTCTGGGGCATTTATGGAACCAAATTAGCATTACACAAAGAAATAGTTTCAGGAAGTCCTTATTTGGAAATCACTATTTAGATTTGTTGAAGGCAAATCGTGTTTGACTAACTTGATTGAGTTCTTTGATGAAGTAACAGTGAGGGTCGATGAAGGTAGTGTGATTGATGTGTAATACACAAACAATTAAGTACCTCAACTATTGCAATGAGGTACATTGCCCCTATAAGTATCAGCCCTCGTGGGGGTGGGACTTCCTGGTGTCTGTTGCACACATGCATCAAAACCTGCCTGGGTCAAACACGGAAATGGGTGCGTTAGATCTGGGACACGGTCCTGCTCCAAAAATCCATTATTTTTACTGACCACATGCCCCCAACCCGCCCGTTCTAGGGGGTTAAAATTATCCCCATAGAGTACAAAAACAAGGAAGTTACAGTAAATCTTTATAAATCACCGGTTAAGCCCCAGCTGGAGTATTGCGTCCAATTCTGGGCATCATCTTTAGGAAAGATGTCAAGACCTTGGACAGAGTGCCAAGGAGATTTACTAGAATGGTACCAGGGATGGGGGACTTCAGTTATGTGGAGAGACTAGAGAATCTGGGGTTGTTCTCCTAAGAGCAGAGAAGGTTAAGGGGAGATTTGATAGAGATGTTCAAAATCATGAAGTGTTTTGTCAGAGCAAATAAGGAGAAACTGTTTCCAGTGGCAGAAGGATCAGTTACCAAAGGAAACAGATTTAAGGTGATCTGCAAAGGAAGCAAAGGCGACATGAGGAGAAATTTTTTACACAGTGAGTTGTTATGATTTGGAATGCCCTGCCTGAAAGGGTGGTGGAAGCAGATTCAATAATAACTTTCAAAGGGAATTGGATAAATATTTGAAGGGGAAAAATTTGCAGGGCAATGGGGAAAGGGCAGGAGGGTGGGACTAATTGGTTGGCTCTTTCAAAAAGCCGGCACAGGCATGATGGGCCGAATGGCCTCCTTCTGTCCTTCTGTGCTTCTATGATTCTATGATGAATTATTATACAAATGACAAAATAAAGTTTTACCAAACCACTTATTAATATTTCCCCAACTGAAGTAAAGAACAATTATTCCATTAGAATATCTTTTAAAGATTGCTCACAATGCTGTTTAACAGGTAGACATATTACATAAGCACAGTTAGGTTCGCCAAAGAGTGTAAATACACCTCACCCAGTGTTCGCAATGGTTTCCTACTTTTACACCGTGAATCTTGAGAGCTTTAGGTACATTTTTCTTGACTAACATATGACCATTCTACCAATTTTGGTTTCATTGATAGCAAGAGGGCTTCATGTTTGATTATAGTTCTCCAGTGAACCATTGATGGGGAGCGATTGGCATGACGCACTGCAGCCCAAACAGTAATTTGCAGAATTAATAACATTAAACAGCACTATAATCATATGTTTGGAAACATTTTTGTCATTGATTATTTCAGCTTTTTATGGGTTTACGATTTTGGACTGTTTTAGGACAGTGGCAATCCATTCAGCTGCTCTTCCATCTGGCTGGACAAATTTTATATAATCACATTCAGGAGACAAGCAAGCTTACTGCTGCACAACCTTATAATTTTTATAATGAAAACCTAAGAAGTAACCACTACTCTGATAGACAGAGAATTTGCAATTCCAGCTTAATCCTTAGAGTATCCCTAGAGAGAAAGAGAACAATATTGTTTGGGGCACCATGTGTAGTTTCAGGCCAGATGTGTTTTAACATGATAGTTCAGTGATGTGTAGTTTCTCTGATAAATGGTTTTCCTGCCAGCACATCACAATCCTACAAGAGGAGCTCCCTTGCTGATGTGCATTATCAAATTTGACTACAGGATTGTATATGGCCTGCAGTACTGATATGCTAACATGCTTTTCTGTGCTTCAATAAACTGCTTTTGTTTTATGACTTGCTGAGTATTTCCAACATTTTCTGTTTTTATTTATATTATCCAATTGTGTTGGCTCCATCTTAAATTTTTAACAAGAGGGTGCCAGTGTCATGGTAGAAGTTCTGGGATTCCTGTCATACGTGCAGGCCTTGAAATTCCCATGGGGTTCTCCCAGTGTTCTGCCTTAACTCCAGCGGGAGACAAGTGGAACCCCTAGGGAAATGGCATGAATATTTGAAAACAGCTATTTACGCCATTCCTCTTAGGGATGGGTGGAGGGGTGGGGGGGGAGGAGTCTCCCACTTTAGTTGATATGGGAGACCAGTAGAATCCCTGTAGAATTTCAAGTCCACACAATTCATGACCAAAAGGATTGGAGGGTAACCTGTTTGGACCTTTGGAAATGTTCTGTTATTGTAGTTTATTACATATAGGACTATACTATATTGTTCTTGAATGTACATCCAGCTCTGTGGCTATTTGGCTGTTCCATTGCAGTCAACAGGTTGCAATTAGTTCTACATCAGTCATTTGCTCTTTCCCCCTTGTAAATTTTTTCCCTTCAAGTATTTATCAAATTCCCTGTTGAAAGTTACTATTGAATCTGCTTCCACCACCTTTTCAGGCAGTGCATTCCAGATCATTACAACTCGCTGTGTAAAATGTTTCCTCATGTCGCCTTTGGATCTTTTGCCGATTACCTTAAATCTATGTCCTCTGCTTACCAACCCTTTTGTCATTGGAAACAGTTACTCCTTATTTACTCTATCAAAACCCTTCATAATTTTGAACACCTCCATCAAACCTCCCCTTAATCTTCTCTGTTCTAAGGAGAGCAACCCCAGTTTCTCCAGTCCCTCATCCTTGGCACCATTCTAGTAAATCTCTTCTGCACCCACTCTAGGGCCTTGACATCCTTCCTAAAGTATGGTGCCCAGAATTGAACACAAAACACCAGCTAAGGCCTAACCATTGTTTTACAAAGGTTTAGTATAACTTCCTTGCTTTTGTACTCTATTAATAAAGCCCAGGATCATATATGCTTTTTTAACAGCCTTCTCAACTTGTCCTGCCAGCTTCAAAGATTTTTGTATGTGCACCCCAGGTCTCTCTGTTCCTGCACCCCCTTTAAAATTGTACCCTTTAGTGTATATTGCCTCTACTCATTCCTCCTACCAAAATGCATCACTTCAGACTTCTCGGCGTTAAATTTCATCTGCCATGTGTCTGCCCATTTCACCAGTCTGTCTATGTCCTCCTGAAGTCTGTTATTATCCTTCGCATCGTTCACTACATTTCCGAGTTTCATGTCATCTGCAAACTTTGAAATTATACCCTGTATACCCAAGTCCAGGCCATTAATATAAAAATCAAAGAGAGCAATGGTCCTAATACTGATCCCTGGGGAACACCACTGTATACTTCCCTCCAGTCTGAAAAACAACCGTTCACCACTACTCTCTGCTTTCTGTCCTTTAGCCAATTTTGTATCCACCCTGCCACTGTCCCTTTAATCCCATGGGCTTTAATTTTGCTCACAAATCTATTATATGGTACCTTATCAAATGGCTTTTGAAAGTCCATATACACATCAACTGCACTATCCTCATCAGCCATCCCCATTACTTCATCAAAGAACTCAATCAAGTTAGTCAAACACGATTTTCCTTTAAAAAATGTGTGCTGACTTTCATTTATTAGCCCATACTTTTCCAAGTGCCAATTAATTTTATCCCAGATTATTGTCTCTAAGAGTTTCCCCACCACCAACGTTAAGCTGACTGGCCTTTAATTGCCAGGTTTATCCCTCTCCCCTTTTTGAAACAGGGGTATAACATTTGCAATCCTCCAGTCTTCCGGCACCGTCCCCATATCTAAGGAGGATTGGAAGATTTGCCCAGAGCCTCTGCAATTTCTACCCTTACTTCCCTCAGTAACCTAGAATGCATCCCATCTGGACCAGGTGACTTTTCTACTTTGAGTACTGCCAATCTTTTAAGTACTTCCTCTTTATCTATTTTTATCCAATCCAATATCGCTACTACCTCCTCCTTTACTGCTACAATGGCAGCATCCTTTTCTCTAGTGAAGACACACGTGAAGTATCCATTTAGTATCCCAGCCATGCCCTCTGCACGTGGGTGCCAACTTGCACACTGTTACTCCATTAGTACACCAATGGACTGTAGAACTGAGTTGTCATTTAGGGATAATATTCCTGGAGCCACAACGTTAGCGTAAAACAGGCGACAGTAAATTGGCAGTCCGTTTTGCACTCCCTCCGATTTTCTTTTGCATTGAAGTTAAGACGAATTTATAACCCATACTCTCTAAAAGTTTCGTGAATTCATAAGACAATTTGTTTACAGCAGTTCAACACAGTACATTTGTGCGGTGTAATGAATTCTTATAACACAGTTAGATTTTGTTTGAACTTGTGCTGAGTTCATTTGTTTAAAATGTTAATAGAGTAAGTGAAATTATGTTCTGGACAAGTCACACTAAAACCTTTACCAATATTGACATTAAAATAAATGAGACGTGGGATTCAAATACTGCTTCCAATTACTGAAAGTTTTACAGAACCCTTCACTTGTATAATTACATCTGCTCAGGCTATTTGCCTTTTCATTTTTAAAACCTAATCTCATGGTCCAATATATTGGATTTTGTCCTTTTAATATTCTACAGATTTATTCACAGGCCTTTAGTTAAAAAAATTACTTTTTAAAATATGCAGCTTGGAAGAAATTTGTTGCACACAAGACAATGATTAAATTAAAGTACTGGGATAGTCAAACAAGTGCGCAACCCTATTAGCGTAGGTGATGAATTATTGCTTCTTTTGTGCTGTATCTAATCTGTCCAGTACAATTATCACGTAACGGGTCAAAGTCCATGTGTATAGTTTAACCATAACTAAGTATAATGTAATATTATGAGTGCAGTATCTACTCCACAATCATTCAGATCATTTAGTCACTGTTTTTTGTTTTTACCTGTAATAAAATGTCCATGTATTGGAGCTCCAGCATGTGGAGCTATGAAGTAATAAGATGCGGATTTATAGCCACATGATGAGTTTGGATCTTGGTGGCACTGCTGCGGAGAGGCACTAAGCAAAGCCAGGCAATCTTGATTGACAGGGAGTTTACTCCACTTCTCCAGAGTTTCTGCTGATCTTCCGCTGAAGTTACGGCAGGAGATTGGAAGAATCTCCATGGAAATTACTGGCAATGAAGTCCAGTGTTCTGGTTATCTCTTTGCATTTTTGTGTTCGAGAGGATGTTTGGAGGTCAGTTTGCAATGGAGTATGCAAATCCTTCTATGCCTTCTTACTGAAACGTTACCTCTTAACCGGACCTCTTCTGAGACATCATCAAGTGCGTGTGTGGTAGTAAACGTTGGGGGAAGGGTACCTCCTGATTGGCCTTCTTCTGCTTTGGTGTAGCATGATCATGTGTGCCTCTGCCATTTCCTCTTCCTCCTGCTCCTGTTCTTCCTCCATTATAAGGACATATATGAGAATGCCCATTATAAGGACATATATGAGAATGCCCATGATAAGGACATATATGAGAATGCCCATGATAAGGTCTCCAGGTTGGAAAGCAAAAGATTTCCCTGCCTGAAACTGCTGAAAGATAGCTGGCAGAATCCTTTCAGGCTGCACAGCTGAGAAAGGTTTTTGTATTCACTTCAGTCAAAGCTGTTTTTTCAGAAAAAGTTCATGGTCAGTCAAAGCACAGAACTCAACCACTTCCTGGTTTGACTGCCCTGCAGATAGCTTACCCTCTTTTCTACAAGCTTAACTTAAGTCAGCTGTAATTCTGGTGTAAATGGGTAAAATTCTGGGACAGCCGCTTTGGCCTCATTATCCTGTCATTTTCATACAGGCACCACTTTGAGGGCGGGCACATTTTCTACGAACAGCCAATTCTACTGGAATTTAGTGGGTATTTAGAACCGGTGTAACTTTGGCGTATCTGACTTGCACCTCAAATTCCAGTCCCCTATGGCAGAACTACACTATTTTTACACCAAAAAAATCTCTGAGTTTTGGGCCATGGTTGTCCAGTGGGGAGTGCTAATCTATCAAATTCCTCGCTGATCTCCTCTGTTGGAAAAGCCTTGCCTATGCTAGAACAGCACAGTCCATAAA
Source organism: Heptranchias perlo (assembly GCF_035084215.1). Classification (NCBI taxonomy): domain Eukaryota; kingdom Metazoa; phylum Chordata; class Chondrichthyes; order Hexanchiformes; family Hexanchidae; genus Heptranchias; species Heptranchias perlo. Next base: position 111,403,708 of record NC_090327.1, read on the forward strand.
TCAAAATAGTGGGTGTTCTTACCCAGAATCTTAGGGTGAGTGAAATAGGTCAAACAAACTCTTTTCCAGCCAATATGGCTAAGTCCTTTGTAGGCTGGAGAATGCTGTTTCTTTGTTCATTGATGTCACCTTGCAAATTCAATAAAAGAACTTGGGGCTGAAATGTGTCTTAGGGCGATAGCAAATCGACAGCCCGTTTTACATCCCGCCCAATTTCCTTTTCCGTTGAATAACACTCAACATAAAAATCGCCCACACCCTGTCAGAAAATACAGCCATGAAACACACCAAATCACTCCAAGGCATTGTGTTATTGGCCAGTCTTCCTTTGATCACTCCTGGCTACAAAATGAAACCAAACATACTAATCATCCAGTAATCAATAACTCACTATTGTTAGCGTAAAAGTGCAGTATTTTGGCATACTAGGCCCTGGTCTTGCACAATAACCAAATAACCAAAGAACTCTGATTCAATGTTATGTGTGTGAACTTTATTTTGTAGCAGGCTTCCAGCCACACCTTTAAGCACTCCATGGATTCTGCATTATCCTTGGCAAAATTCCTACACTCACTGGCTTGCTGAACTGTAATGCGTGTGTTGTTACCAGAAAGCCTCTGCTCTACAGACCTAAAGCTGCCTGTCTGAGCTGTTTTTGGGATGAAGTGAACTGTTAAATCAGATTACAATACACTTCTTAATCTTCCACTTCAAATTTGTTTGCAGAAAGAAAGAGCAAAAAGGAAGGAAAGATTTTAGCAAAAGAAAGAATCAAAGGAAGATAATTTTGCCATCCCTATTTCACATTCTGACCCTGCTGACATTCATCCAGGGTGGTCAGAGAAATGGCAGCTGTACTCTGCCAGCTTCTTGCTCATGTCGCTAAGGATTGTTTTCATGGACTGGAGGCAGGCCACTATTTAAAAAGGGCAACAAGTCCGAAACAGGAAATTATAGGCCCATTAGTTTGACTTTGGTTACAGGCAAGATGTTAGAAGGAATCATGAGAAATACACTGCATGAACACCTTGTCAGAGAAGAGGTTATTAGAGACTCTCAATATGGCTTCTGAAAAAGGCCAGCCTGGTTGAATTATGTTGAGGATGTTACTAAGTTGGCGGATGTAGGCGGCATTGTGCATTTTGATTCTTAAAAGCCTTTGACAAAGTGCCACACAAAAGCCCAATGATTAAGGTTGACTCCTATGGGATTGGTCGGCAGAGTTTGATTTAGGTAAGGAATTGGTTGCATTGGTTATTGATGGAATGTTATTATTAATGGCGGTGCTTCTCTGTGGGGACTTGTAATAACAACAACAACTTGCATTTATATAGCACCTTTAACATAATAAAACATCCCAAGGCACTTCATAGGAGCATTATCAAACAAAATTTGATGCTGAGCCACATAAGGAAATATTAGTACAGGTGACCAAAAGCTTGGTCAAAGAGGTAGGTTTTAACGAGCATCTCAATGGAGGAGTGAGAGGTAGAGAGGTGGAGAGGTTTAGGGAGGGAATTCCAGAGCTTAGGGCCTAGGCAGCTGAAGGCACGGCCACCAATGGTGGAGTGATGAAAATCGGGGATGCGCAAGAAGCAAGAATTGGAGGAGAGCAGAGATCCCAGAGGATTGTAGGGCTGGAGGAGGTTACAGAGATAGGGAAGGGTGTGGCCATGGAGGGATTTGAAAAAAAGGATGAGAATTTTAAAACTGAGGCATTGCCAGTCTGGTAGCCAATGTAGGTCAGCGAGCACAGGAGTCATGGGTGAATGGGACTTGGTGCGAATTAGGATAGGGGCAGCAGAGCTTTGGATGAGGTTAAATTTATGAAGGGTGGAAGGTGGGAGGCCAGCCTGGAGCGCATTGGAATAATCGGGTCTAGAGGTAACAAAGGCATGGATGAGGGTTTCAGCAGCAGATGAGCTGAGGCAGGGGCGGAGGACCAGCGATGTTACGGAGGTGAAAGTAGGTGCTGTTGGGGAAGGTTTAAACTAGAGTGGCAGGGGGATGGGAACCTGAGCGGGGAGTCAGAAGGGAATAAAGTTGAGAGCAGCAAGAGAGGGGAAGACCCAGGGGAAATCTACAATACAAATAGTACAAACAGTTGTTCAAGAACAAGTGAAAGGGAAAAGCGTAGAGCAGCGAAAAGAAAGTGTACTTTAGGCACGACAGATAAAATAAAAACTAGAAGGCGTAAGGCGATTAACCCAGCATCAAAGCTGAAGGTCAGGCTAGGGTATGTGGCCCAACTAAGAGTTCTCTATACAAATGCACGGAGTATAAGGAATAAATTAAATGAACTACAGGTTCAAATTCAAATTGGAGGGTATGACATGATAGCTATTACTGAGACTTGGCTGCAGGATGGTCAGGATTGGGAATTAAACATACCGGATTATAAGGTCCACAGGAGAGATAGGGAAAATGGAAGAGGGGGAGGAGTAGCCTTAATGATTGGAGATGAAATCACTTCAATGATAAAGGGGGATATAACGAGAGGTAAGCACCCAACAGAGAACTTATGGGTTGAATTGAGAAATAGGAAAGGATCTAAGACTATAGTGGGAGTTGTATATAGGAGCCCTGGCAGCAGCTCTGAAGTGCTAGATTGTATAAATGCAGAGATTAGACAAGCGTGTAAGAAAGGCACAGTGGTCTTAATGGGGGACTTTAACCTTCACACAGATTGGGAAAAGCAGACTAGCAACTGTCAGAAAGGTAGTGAATTTCTTGAGTGTGTCCGGGATAGTTTTCTACAGCAGTATGTTCTAGAGGCAACAAGGGGGCAAGCCATACTAGATTTAGTAATGAGTAATGAACCAGATTTAGTTAACGGCTTAACTGTGCGTGAACATCTATCCAATAGCGATCATAACATGATCGAGTTCAATGTGGTGTTTGAAAGGGAAAAAAGTGAATCAGCTGCTAAGATTCTAGACTTGGGCAAGGCCGACTTCAATGGGATGAGACAGAGACTGTCCACAGTAAACTGGGCAAATCTGTTAATGGGTAAAACGACTGATGATCAGTGGGAAATGTTTAAAGAAACATTTAACGTGATACAGAATCGGTTTATACCCCTGAGGGGCAAGAACTCTACTTGCCAAAAATAACAGCCATGGACAACTAAAGAGGTAAGGGACAGTATATAACATAAGGAAGGGGCATACAAAAAGGCAAAAAATGGCACAGATTCTGGCGAATGGGAAAGATACAAAGAGCAACAAAGGGTCACAAAACAGATAGTAAGGGCTACAAAAAGAGAGTATGAAAAGAAACTCGCAAGGGATATCAAAACCAATACAAAGAACTTTTAGAGTTATATTAGGAAAAAGAGGGTGGTCCGGAGTAGTGTTGGCCCCTTAAAAACTGAAAGTGGGGATATTGTCATTGACAATGGGGAAATGGCAGACATGTTGAACAATTACTTTGCATCAGTATTTACAGCAGAAAAAGAGGATGGCATGCCGGAAATCCCAAGAAAACTAATATTGAATCGGGGACAGGGACTCGATAAAATTAACATAAGTAAAGCAACAGTAATGAAGAAAATAATAGCACTCAAGAGTGACAAATCCCCAGGACCAGATGGTTTCCATCCCAGAGTTTTAAAGGAAGTAGGTGAGCAGATTGCAGATGCCCTAACTATAATCTTTCAAAGTTCTCTAGATTCAGGAACTGTCCCTCTCGATTGGAAAATTGCACATGTCACTCCGCTTTTTAAGAAAGGAGAGAGAGGGAAACAAGGGAATTATCGACCAGTTAGCCTAACATCTGTTGTGGGGAAAATGCTGGAGTCTATAATTAAGGATAGGGTGACTGAACACCTCGAGAATTTTCAGTTAATCAGAGAGAGCCAGCATGGATTTGTGAAAGGTAGGTCGTGCCTGACAAACCTGATTGAATTTTTTGAAGAGATGACTAAAGTAGTGGACAGGGGAATGTCAATGGATGTTATTTATATGGACTTCCAGAAAGCATTTGATAAGGTCCCACATAAGAGACTGTTAGCTAAGATAGAAGCCCATGGAATCGAGGGAAAAGTACGGACTTGGTTAGGAAGTTGGCTGAGCGAAAGGCGACAGAGAGTGGGGATAATGGGAAGGTACTCACATTGGCAGGATGTGACTAGTGGAGTCCCGCAGGGATCTGTCTTGGGGCCTCAATTATTCACAATATTTATTAACGACTTAGATGAAGGCATAGAAAGTCTCATATCTAAGTTTGCCGATGACACAAAGATTGGTGGCATTGTAAGCAGTGTAGATGGAAACATAAAATTACAAAGCGATATTGATAGATTAGGTGAATGGGCAAAACTGTGGCAAATGGAATTCAATGTAGACAAATGTGAGGTCATCCACTTTGGATCAAAAAAGGATAGAACGGTATTTTCTGAATGGTAAAAAGTTAAAAACAGTGGATATCCAAAGGGACTTAGGGGTTCAGGTACATCGATCATTGAAGTGTCATGAACAGGTGCAGAAAATAATCGGTAAGGCTAATGGAATGCTGGCCTTTATATCTAGAGGACTAGAGTACAAGGGGGCAGAAGTTATGCTGCAGCTATACAAAACCCTGGTTAGACCACACCTGGAGTACTGTGTGCAGTTCTGGGCACCGCACCTTCGGAAGGACATATTGGCCTTGGAGGGAGTGCAGCGTAGGTTTAATAGAATGATACCCGGACTTCAAGGGTTAAGTTACGAGGAGAGATTACACAAATTGGGGTTATATTCTCTGGAGTTTAGAAGGTTAAGGGGTGATCTGATCGAAGTTTATAAGATATTAAGGGGAACGGATAGGGTGGATAGAGAGAAACTATTTCCGCTGTTTGGGGATTTTAGGTGTAGGGGGCACAGTCTAAAAATTAGAGCCAGACCTTTCAGGAGCGAGATTAGAAAACATTTCTACACACAAAGGGTTGTAGAAGTTTGGAACTCTCTTCCACAAACGGCAATTGATACTAGCTCAATTGCTAAATTTAAATGTGAGATAGATAGCTTTTTGGCAACCAAAGGTAGGTATTAAGGGATATGGGCCAAAGGCAGGTATATGGAGTTAGATCACAGGTCAGACATGATCTTATCAAATGGCAGAGCAGGCACGAGGGGCTGAATGGCCTACTCCTGTTCCTATGTTCCTATGATCTTGGTGATGGAGCAGACATGGTAACCCCCTGGTAGAGAACTGCAGGGATTGGTGTTAGGGCCATTGCTTTTTACTATCTGTATCAAAGATCTGGATGAAAGCACCACAAGCTTGTGTGGGTGTTAGGACCTTAGATGAGAAAAATGAATTGCCGTCAGATCCAGATGCAATGGGGGAATGGGCATGTATCTGGTAGATATAATTTAATACAGATAAATGTATTGTTATGCACATGGTTAGGGCTAATGCCAAACATGTGTTCACATGCAGGTTTGTGAGCTTAATGCGATTAAGTGGGAGAAAGACTTACTTGTCATAGTACATGAATCTCTGAAGGTTCACAACCAGTGCTGCAAGGCTATTGCAAAAGTAAACAGAGGCTAGGATGTATTGCCAGGACAATTAAATACAAAACAACAAAAACTATACTGTCCTTGTAAAAGGCCATGCTTCGGCCTTATTTCGAATGCTGTGTATAGTTTTGGTTCACTCATATGGTAAGTAATATAGAGGCTCTGAAAAAGGTTCAGAGAAGGGCCACTATGTTGATAACTAGTTTAAAGGCCCTTGGTTACCATGATAGGACTTATACTCTAGTAAACCGTAGACTTGGAGGATATTTGATTAAGGTCATTAAAATAATGAAAGGACGAGATTTGATCCATGTGGATAGACTATTTGAGTTGCATAGGTTAGGGAGGGCCAGGGGACATAAGTATAAGTTACATAATCATAGAACAAGGTTAGATGTCAGGAGGTATTTCTTTTCACAGAGAGTCATCGACCTTTGAAATAAATTGCCATTTTGTGCATTGACTACAGATTCACTGCAAACATTCAAAGGGGAGCTGGACAAGTTCCTAACTGTGGATACAAAATTGGCTAAGGGACAGAAAGCAGAGAGTAGTGGTTTACAGTTGTTTTTCAGACTGGAGGGAAGTGTGCAGTGGCGTCCCCAGGGATCGATGTTGGGACTACTGCTCTTTTTCATATATATTAATGATCTGGACTTGGGTATCAGGGCATAGTTTCATAGTTTGCAGATGACATGAAACTCAGAAATTTATTAAACAATGTGGAGGATAATAACAGACTTCAGGAGGACATAGACAGACTGGTGAAATGGGCAGACACATAGCAGATGAAATTTAATGCAGAGAAGTGTGAAGTGATACATTTTGGTAGGAACATTGAGGAGAGGCAATATAAATTAAATGGTTCAGTTTTAAAAGGGCGCATGAACAGAGAGGCCTGTGGGTGCACATACACAAATCTTTGAAGCTGACAGGACAAGTTGAGAAGGCTGTTAAGAAAGCATCTGGGATCCTGGGCTTTATTAATAGAGGCATAGAATACAAAAGCAAGGAAGTTATGCTAAACCTTTATAAAACACTGGTTACGCCTCAGTTGAAGTATTGTGTTCAATTCTGGGCACCACACTTTAGGAAGGATGTCAAGGCCTTAGGAAGGTTGCAGAAGAGATTTACTAGAATGGTACCAGAGATGAGGGACTTCAGCTATGTGGAGAGACCTGGAGAAGCTGGGGTTGCTCTCCTTAGAACAGAGAAGGTTAAGGAGAGATTTGATAGAGGTGATCAAAATCATGAAGGGTTTTGATAGAGTTAATAAGGAGAAACTGATTCCAGTGGCGGAATGGTCAGTAACCAGAGGAACCAAATTTAAGGTAATTGGCAAAAGAACCAAAGGCGACATGAGGAAAAAAATTTACATAGCGAGTTGTTATGATCTGGAATGCACTGCCTGAAAGGGAGGTGGAGCAGATTCAATAGTAACTTTCAAAAGGTAATTGGATAAATACTTGAAGGGGGAAAATTTGCAGGGCTGTGAGGAAAGGGCAGGGAATGGGACTAATTGGATAGCTCTTTCAAAAAGCCGGCACAGGGACGATGGGCCGAATGGCTCTCTGTTGTCCACCTACAGCTCCCGCCACAATACGCCCTTGCTGATGATGCTGATTGTCTTCTTCATCTGGAGTCCAATCAAAAGCAGCCATGACGCCACCCATCCTGATGTTCTCTGTGTCAACACCTCCAAACTGTCCAAATTAGTCTCTCACGTCAAGTTCTGTCATCAAACCGTTTCTGAGAAAGCAGCTGTGAGCACTGAGCCTCTATTCATATTGGGACTCCTGACTTTTAACCATCTCCATGAAGTGCCATTCAATCTCACCTCTGTTTTACTGCCGAGTTTTCCGAACCCCGGGAAACCCGTGCAGGAGGCGTTAATTTCACATCGCTGCCAATATCTCTGGGAAGGAGCCTCATTTAAATATTATAATGATGGATCCGCCTCTCCAGAGCGGGTTACTCGGACGCCCCCAAACCTGCCACAGTTAAACAGGAAGTAGGCACATTCGTGGCAAGTTGGGGATGGGATTCACATTTTTGCCGATTTAACACCACCCCCCCAACCCTCTCCTGCCCGTCCTGGTTGGGGGGGGGGGGGGTTAAAATCCCCCCCCCCCCGATAATTCATCTAGAAAAGCTACGTTTCAGAAATTGTTCCAGAAAAGTTAACTTTGTCTATAAAAACATTTCATCCTTGCTTTCTCGTATGTGAAAATACTTATGGAATGGCATCATTTTACTGATTATTTTCTTTCAAGGATTTTATTACATCACTAGTTGATGTCCTGTTAGGAATGTAAATTTTGTAATATTATGGACAGAGCCTGTAGTCCTACGTCTTTTTGCCAATAATGAGCTCAAACATGGGGTCAAGCACTTGAAGGTTTATCAAGGGGTAAATGAACCGACATACTCACAGTCAACACCAAGATTACATAAGGTGCTGCTGAAGAAGAACACACGTTATAGCCGGTTTAGCTCAATCTTCTCTCTCTCTCTATCTTCTCCCAATTCCGATTTCTTCCAACTTATGGCTATGATCTCACCCCATTTATATTGTTTCTAGCTGCACAAATCCATAGGCATCTGCATTCCATAACCCTTTACACATACTTCTCGGTACTAACTTGTACAAGTCCCTATCAGGGACTATAACGTGTGTTCTTCTTCAGCAGCACCTTATGTAATCTTGGTGTTGGCTGTGAGTATGTCGGTTCATTTACCCCTTGATAAACCTTCAAGTGCTTGACCTTCTAAACATTTATCGCTCAAAGCTTTCTTTCTGACGTCCGCGGTCCAAAGACTGAGAAACCAGTGTTTATGGTTAGCAAGCCATAGAATGTAATATTATGCGTAGTTACAGATAACACAACCTCTAAATTTAAACAATCTGGCCTAGAAAGCAGGCTGCTCTGATCTAATTTGCAATCCTTTAATTCTAAGCTTTTAACCATAAAGCTAATATAACATTAGCCATGGCTCAGTGGTAGCATTCTCGCCTCTAAGTCAGAAAATTGTGGGTTCAAGTCCGGACTTTTAAGCACAAAATCCAGGCTTGCAGTGCAGTAGTGAGGGAGTGTTGCACTGTTGCAGGTGCTATCTTTCTCATGAGACCCACCTTTCCTCTCAAGTGGACGTAAAAGATCCCACGGCACTATTTCAAAGTAAAGCAGGGGAGTTGTCCCTGGTGTCCTGGCCAACATTTATCCCTCAACCAACATCATTAAAACAGATTTTCTGGTCATTTATCTCATTGCTGTTTGTGGGACCTTGCTGTGCGCAAATTGGCTGCCTTGTTTCTTACATTACAACAGTGACTACACTTCAAAAGTACGTCATTGGCTGTTAGGGATGCCAACTCTGGTTGGAGGCATTCCTGGAGGTTTGATCACGCGAAATTCCGACCACAGGACATCTAACCATGTGATGCCTGGTCACATGACTGCTACACATGTTATTGCATTTACCTTATAGAGGTTGGTCGCCTGTCGTCGAGTGTCTTTGCTTGTGGTTTTGCGCCCGCAGCTGTTATGCGAGAAGTTCCAAGAACCAGGAAGCCACCCATGAGCAGGTGAAGAGAGGAAACCAAAGGTGGGGGACTGATTTACAGAGGGAAACCTGAGGTGGGAGCAACTTTGATTGTAATGATACTAATGGTAACTCATTGAAGTTGCACTAATAACTAACAGTAATACTGTTAACACTCAGATTCTCCTCACAACCAACAGTAATACAATTTACTTTGTTTGTGGAACATAATTAATTACCAGTATTTGTACATCGAATAGAAAAGAACTGAGCCATCGAAAGGGAGGTCTGTTTCTCTGAGTCTTGTGTTCTAACTCTAGCACTTATTATATGAGCTAAATTCTATTATAAAGTGCATAAATGTAGTTTGTGTATTGTAACTTATTTTAATCCAGAGCATGTAATGCTCTGTTTTTTTGCACTGCAGCATATTTTGTCTGTGTGTTTATGCATATTATCTTTTGATGAAGATTATGATTTTAGTCACAAAATGAATTTTAAAGTCTCTAATTTTAAGAATGCTAGAATTTGGGTAAGAATGGAAATTTTATGGAGATCATGTTGGATTTGCTAATTGGTTTGAGGCATTATTTTTAGAGATTTGGGTTCAGCAATCGAATATGGTCAGGGCTCCCAGTTCGTAAGAACTCAATAAATTCCATTTATAATATGTGGGTTTCTGGCATTTTTCCTGGTGTTTTAGATATTTGAATTTCCTGATTCCATCCATTGTTCTATAAATTAGTGACCTTGAATATGACCTTTGTGACAAATTAAGAAGTAAAGGACACTCAGATATGTAGCAGCGTGCAAAGGGATGTAAACTTTCTTGTGTATTTGTGGGTTGTGGCTGTAATAATGATTGTGGTAGTGCCTTCAATACTGCATGCTGGCTCCCTTATTGGTGGTGGGATGTTCTGTACCACATTACCATTGGGAGTGGATCAATATGGTGAAGATGTTATTGGGGGTTCTGCTGTTGCTGGCTTGTCAAAGATTCCCCAAAACACTCAATCTGAGAGAGAAATATGAGGGAAACCATATGGGTTCCATAATGGATATCGGGAGAGCTGCTCCGCCAGATTACTGCTTATGCAGTGAAAACAAAAATTTACCCCAATACGTTCTTCAATGGAGTGAGACAAATGAGAGATTGCAGCTTCCTCCAAAACACTAATACGTGCAGAGTTTCTTTTCAATGTTTTTTTCCCGAAATTGTCTATGTTTATCAAAGTGTTGGGTGTTACTGGTGAAAAATTGAACACTTTATCCATTTTGGTCATCCAATATAAGAACTGAGCTCTCCTAAGCCAGGTAAGTGGTTTCATACCATCCGTTGATGCACAAATCTCCTTTACTCTTACCACAGATGTGCCTTGATGCTTCCCACGCCAGGCATCCTTAAGGCCACTTTGAGTGAGATTGCCAATTTGTCCCAAATTATGAGTAGTTTTGTGACGTGAGCTCATTCTCACTAAGAAGTGGGTTGACAGTGCCAAAATCATTTCATCTTGGTGCCTCACTGCCTCCCTATACTTCATTGGTTGTGAATTGCTTTGGGATGTCCTGAGGACGTGAAGGACCCCTTATAAATGCATGTTCTTTCTTTCTATCAATGTGAGATATATTTGAAACCAAATCTCAACGGTAAAAGGTACGTAACCTGCTTTGTTACCCCACATTAGATCCGGCACTGCATCCTTGGTGGGCGTGCATCATACTGATTAAGAAAACAGTCCCAGATGCATTCAAAGACCCTCCCCCATTCTTATTACAGACTTTTATCTCAAGATAGTTCAAATCCCCTCCTCCATTTCTACAACTCTATTACTACTGCAAATCTCCCGAAATTGCATTACAAACTTTGTCCTTGATTTCTTTCCCACTATTCGATAGTCTATAAAGCACTCATTATGGTAACAGATCCCTTACTGTTTCATAATTCAGCCCAGACAGACTCCGTTTGAACACCACCATCAATAACGAATCTCCTTTCTACGGCTTCAATTTGGTCTAAATTAATAAATCCATCCATGTTCTTGATTTTCAATGTTTACCAACTCTGGTTGGAGGCATTCCTAGAGGTTTGATCACATGATGTTCTAACCATATGACATCTGACCATGTGTTACCTGATCCTGTGATGTCTGATCACATGACATCTGATCACATGACTTCTACAGTGTTATTGCATTTACCTTATAGAGGTTGGTCCCCTATAGTTGAGTATGTTTGCTTGTGGATTTGCGCCAGCAGTTGTTGTGCGAGAAATTTCAAGAACCAGGAGGCCATTCAAGGGCAGATAAGAGAGGAAACCGAGGGTGGGGAAGGGGGAAAACCGAGAATGGGGAAAAGGGAACTCGAGGGTGGGAAAGAGGACGAATTGAGGTTGGGGGAGAGGGGAAATCGAGGCCAGGGAAGAAGGGAATCCGAAGGTGGGGGAGCGATTGGCAGAGGGGAAACCAGAAGCGATAGGAACTTTGATTCCATAAGTAACTAATGGTAACTCACTGACATTGCCCTGATAACTAATAGTAATAGTGGTAACACTCAGATTCCCCTCATAACTAACAGTATTACAATAACTCACTGATAGTCTATATGTAACTGGTAGCAATAGGTGTAATTCCGCGATATCCTACCTGTAACTAATAGTAATCCTATAACCCGCTGATGTTCACCCTGAAACTACAGCCAGAATTCCCCTACACTGCACAAGGTACGTTCAGGCTTCCCAGTCAATGTCACATTTACAGGCCCCATCTCTCTCCCCAGCTCCTCAGACTCCAGTTTGGACTCCAGTTCCGTGTGAGGTGCCAACTCTGAACAAGAACTTCAGTCACAGCTGATCTGTATTTGCACTTCACATGTCAAAACCGGGCAGCACAGACCGACCTGAACCAAACCGAGAGATTGCACAAAGAGCAGCGGGCTCAGTGTTTGGGGCACTTCTCACAGGGCACACTGTCCTAAACTCAGTTCAGCTTTGATATTTCAAAACCACTCCCTGAGCTCGGACTCAACAAAAAAGTACCTCAATAGCTACATGTGGCGGAGTATCCCACAGTCTAATAGCCCTCAGTCCAAGAACCTTCCTCCTTGTTTCTTCCAGTGAGAATCCTTGGTTTCGGTTCCCTAGTTCCCCATTCGCCCACCAGTGGAAATAGTCTTTCACTATTTACCCACAGTAAGGTCCCCAGGTTTCACTCACCCCTTTACTGGCTGCTCCTCGCTCAATGCGCTCCCACTCACCACATTGCTGCTGCTGCTCCCGGCTCTGCAGGAAATGCTGGTCCTCACATCCATACCATTTCCCCGTCTCCATCTCTCCCCTGAGATCCCATTCCCCAGTCTCCATGTTTCCCCGACCTCCCCATTCCCCAGTCTTCCTCTCTCCCACCGAGCCCCCACTCCCCAATCTCCATCTCTATCCCCGAGCCCCCATTCCCATCTCCCTCTTCTCCCCCCCTCACGATCCTCTATTCCTCAGACTCCTGAGCCCCCAGATCCACCATTCCCCAATTTTACTCTCTTCCCCTCTACTCTTGAGCCCTCCCCCCCAATTTCAGTGCCCCCTTTGATTTCAGATTATTCCCCCCCCCATTTCAGCCCACCCCTGATTTCAGAAATCCCTCCCGATTCCGGACTCTCAAGCCCCCTCCCGACTGCATGCGGTCGCGGTTCTCATGGCAGTGGTTGGGTGACATCACTATGCCGGTGGCTTCTTTAACAGCAGCTGGTGATGTCATGGAGCGGGGATGGGAGGCAGGGGGCTGAGCGGGGTGGGTGCACTGCGGCGGGAAATTTAAATCGCTGATCTCCAGAGCTGTTGGAGGCAGCGCTCAGGGGAGGAATCCCTGATTCCGGGAAACACCCGGTGATTTGTGAAATGCACTTTATAAATACAAGTCTTTCTTCTTTCTTTAACACGGAACTTAATATAAATGGATTCTCTTTGTATAAAATGGATTCCTTTAGTATCTCTCGATCTTGATCTCCAGCACTCCCGTGCTATTGCGCACGAGAAGTCCAGACCAAGGTTAGTCCTCAGGTGAAGTGGGGTTAGAGAGTGTGGAACAATTGGACCAAAGCACCAGATGTAATTCAATCCCCATTTTAAAGTTAAAGAAGGATAAATTCATTCCCGCCTGTTTTCCGGGTGTGAACCTGGAAGCACACACTGCAAGCGCCAGAAAAACCTGGCCCGAAGACCACCTGAAATTGAGGTGAGCTGCCAGAGCTCCAGAGACAACTCTCTGTTTGGTACCCTCCAATTTGGGCCAACTGTCTCACTGACAAAAACAATGAGTCAGGCTAGCAAGTCAATCATTAATAGAGCCCTAGATACTGCCGACCTGCTTGGCTCAGGTAGCGGATTACTGAGACTGCTACGGAGGATTGACTTGACTCTTATCATGGCCATACATGTCATCTTGGTGCCACCTGAACCCCTAAAGATACCTTTACCCTACTCAACCCAGAAGCAGAGGCACTAGCTGCTCAGTGGACAAGAATGAGCCCTCTCTGCGCAGCCAGCAGATATCAGGATCTCATCCCAAGTGGCATGATGAGCAGCACCGTAAAATGTGTATGTGTATAGTCACACACCGTATCCTACCAAATAGTGATTTCCACCTGCCAGAGGTGTGGCATTTCAGCAGCAATTACTTGCCTCTCCATTGCCCAATCAAACTAGGCACCGAGTCCTGGATAAATGATCATGTTTCCATCCAAATAACGCCTTCTAGCAACTGTTGTTCCAAACCTCCAGAGTTTCCTCATCCACCTTCCTCCAGAGTTTCCTCATCCACCTTCCTCCAGAGTTTCCTCATCCACCTTCCTCCAGAGTTTCCTCATCCACCTTCCTCCAGAGTTTCCTCATCCACCTTCCTCCAGAGTTTCCTCATCCACCTTCCTCCAGAGTTTCCTCATCCACCTTCCTCCAGAGTTTCCTCATCCACCTGGTAGACATCCACCGTCAGTGTGGTGGAGGGACCTACACGGCACTTTTGCAATGTACCAGTCTCCTTGATGTCCTGTAAGCCCAAATATGATGCCACATACTCATCAGTTAATTAGAATTATTTTCTTAGGGGCTTTGACAAAGAGATGTGCCCTTTGTGAAGTTCACTGACCTGAGCGATAGGTTGGTGTAGGGCAGAGCTCTCCTCCTGCAACTTTTCCCTTCCTTGCCACAATTCACTTCACAACTTGGTCCTGGAGTTTGCATATGGTCCAACAGAAGCTGTTCCATTGCATGCTCAGGAGTCTGAACCATGAAGGTAATCTGTTTGGACACACATTTTATACCTACAAGCTAAGCCTGCATTGAGACTTTGCTGTCATTGAAGAAAGGCAAGCAAGTTCACAGTACCCTTCACCTCTTCTCAATGCAATCCTGAAGAACTATATCCAAGCAAAAGTTGGCACTCATCAGAACCACCAAGTACCAAAATGAATCAACTGTTGGGACAAATATTCCTTGCACCTTTCAATTAAATAGCTTTGTGATCCCCTCATGAGCTGTTCAGAGCTGTAATACCACACTTTCTGGGAGTGGGGAGAGCACCATCCTATCTCACTGCTCAAGATGGTGAGTGGAGCACACTAGATCATCCAGCAAGTCCATCGACACACAATATTCTCCATGAAAGGACGTGCTGCAGTTTTGCCAAAATGCCTGGAACAAACACTTAAAGGCCATCCTTTATGATACTATCCAACACAATAGTGATGAAGACACTGAGTAAGATTGGTGGTATGGCCAATCTTCCCTCTCTCCTCTTTCAAAATAGATAGATTCAGTGAATCTCCCATCTACTCTTACACTGATATTGTTGCTAGATCATATGTGGATAAGATCCAAGTTTCTGGAGTTAAAAAAAATCATAATGGAAATTCCTACTGTAGTTAATTCCACCCACATGTAGGCCCCAAACTTTAAAACCATGCGACTATACAATATGGACCCAGTAATCAGGTGAAATGTGTTATTGCACTTGGTTGATCTGTGTATGAGGTGATCCTGAACCACTGTGGCTGGAAAGTTATTGTCAATAGGAGGTAGTGAACAGAAGCTTGTGCTTCTGCATGGGTACAGAAGAGAACAATTTGGTTGGGTTTCACAGACCTCCTCATGACCAATTATTAACAAAGGCCTGGGAACAAGTCCTCTACTTCTCCTTTTAGCTGCAAAATGTTGTGTGGCAGGGGAATTCCCACATCGAAGGGGAGAAATTATTTGAGCGATGGATGGAAAAATATAGAAATAAAATTTAAATTGATTAATATTTTATAAGGTACTGCAAATCATGAGCTTGGACCAGTATTAGCTTAAAACCAGGCCTGTTAACTGTCAATGACTCATTCTAAAGTTTAATCATCCAGAACCATAATTTACTCAATGCTTTCCAGATGACTGTAATGTGCAGCTTAGCACAAGACTATACTTACACTTGTTGCAGCACAGTTCATTTCAGATTAAGCATACAGTGCCAGTAAATCAGCCCATCTCTTTTTAAAAAACAATTATTTTCAACTTTTGCAAATGCAGAACACTGAAATCAAAATATAACTAAAAGAGCACCAAATGTACAACACGAAAACCTGAACAGTATAATAAGCAGCAGGAACAGGTAAAACACTGGCCCGTAAATTGCCCTGAGTGGCGAACCAACAGTGCTCGCTGCTCATGAGATTTAAATTCACCCACTAAGTTACTGCATTCTTTGTGGCAGCAACTTCCTTGAAATCCGAGTTCAAAAAATAGCAGCGTTCTTTCCCGGGCTGCGTAAGCAGGGAAAGGATCCCCATAACTAATCAGCTTGAAGCAAGCCACGTTGTGAGAACCAGGAAGTGAAACTCATTTGACAAACCGAGCACACTAAAAATCAGGAAGCGCCCGATAAGGTTAGTAAATGTACTATAAAATGAGATAGAGAAAAAGAACTAAAGAGAGGGTAAGAGTTAACGACAAAGATAAAAGAGACAGAAAGAAAAAAAAATTAAAAATTGACAATTTTTAATTTAAAACAATTTTTTTTAAATGTCCAAAAACTATTAAAATCAGGAGTAATGAGATTCCACATTTTAAAAGTTAACTTTCAGTGCCAGAGAAGTTTTTTGGCAATCATTAATACTTACCATGCAGTTAAAAGTTAGTTTAGACCTAAAAAAAAACTCAGCGTTCCTTTTTATTGGCAAGATTAGTTAGTTTTATAGATTCTTACTAGCATTGATTAATTTGATTATTACCTTAACTGACCAGTTTCTTATGTTCTTGTGATAAACCCCACTTGGAAATGGAGTTATAAATAGGCCATAGAGAACAGGTAAGCCCTGAATTTCCATGAAGGTTCTCCCAATCTCCTGCTGTAACCTCCATGGGAGATTGGTAGAACCCTGGAGAAATGGCATAAACGGCCTGTTGCAGTGATGTTCCACCAAAATTACAATGGGAAATAGGACAATTCCTCATCCCCCACCCACCCGCAGAAATACAGGGTCATAACCTATACCAGTCATTAGTTAGGTCATTGCAGGAATATCATGTTTAGTATTAGGCCGCTGTAGGAATATTGGGGGGGAGTTTTAATTTCCAAATGGGAAAGCGGCCTAGCGAGCAACTGGCTTGTTTGGGAGTGGAAGCGGGAGGCCCAGCTGATTTTAATAGACGGCCTCATTAACACGCTGCTGGCTGACCAAATCAGCCAGTAAGTCAGCGGGAAGTGGCTGCCTGGCCATTAAAATTGGACGGCACGGAGGCCTTCGGCCAGGCTCAAGATAAGTGCGGGGACGGGGGTTGCGGGCTGGTCCCTGGCTTCGGGAGGGGAGGGGGGAGTCGGTCAGAGGATGCCTACTCTTATCTTGTGGAGCCCAGAGGAGCACTCCTGCTCTTCCTAGCCCACATGGGAAAGAAATAAACTTATCTGGAGAGGCCTCTTCTACTACTGATCCTCCTCCTGCTAGCTTCAGTCTGTCAGGAAAGCCACAGCGGCCTCCCCACCCAATATTAAAATGGCAGTCCGGTCCTGATAACTTAATTGGAACCCCTTAGAAAAGGACTCCGCTGGCTTCGGGCAGCTGTCCTTGTTACCTTATCGAGCTGAGAGGCTGGTGGGTAAATCTCCCACCCCATTTTAACTGCTCCCATGTCCGATTTCTGCCAAACAGGGGGGAGTTAAAATTCCCTCCCATTGTGACTAGCATTGGACACTTACTTTAGGAAAGATGCCAAACAATGAAGAGGGTGCAGAAGATATTCGTTTAGATGATACTGGGAATGAGACGTTTTATTTATGAGGAGCAACTAGACAAATTATGGCTTTTTTCATTCGAACAAAGAAGGTGTGCGAAATTATGAGCGATTTTGATAAGGTAAATAGGAAAAAAATATTCCTATGGTGAGTAAATTGGTAACGAGAGGGCATAAAGTTAAGATCATCAGCCCAAAAGAACAAAGGGAGAGGTGAGGAGAATTTTTTTTTACGCTATTTTATTAGAAAATGGAATGCTCCGCCAGTAATAGTGGTGGAAGCAGAATCCATAGTGGCTTTTAAAAGGGAAATGGATAAATATTTGAAAAAATAAAAACTTAATGGTTGTGGGGAAAGGGTGGGAGAACAGGACTAAATTGTTAACTCTTTCTGAGAGCCAGCGCAGGCACAATGGGCCAAATGGCTTCCTTCTGCACTATAACATTCTATGATTCAGGTTGAGTAATGCAACAGTGCCATATAAACCTTGTCCAGGTGGATATGTACAGCTGCAGAATGCCTGGCCAGTTATTTTTTTGTAATCACACACTAATTAAAGTTAATTTGGGCAAGTGCAAAATTACATTCTGTTAGAACATTTTTTTAAATACTGCTTTAATTAGATTCCAAATAGGCCATTAATGATTAAACCAATAGACATTACAATGTGCTGCTGATGTTCGTTTCCCTCCGTGTTTTACTTCTTTAATATTTTTCCAGATCTGTGCCATCTGTACCTATAATCCATTCCACGTGACTGATTAAATTGAAAACACCTGAACCACTTAAAAGCTTAACTACTAAAAATACTGCCTGGAAAGGAAATTAAACTGTCTGCTTCACTCACAGCAGCTTTTATTTATTTATAGCCCAACAGTATCAGTTTTAATTTTAGTCTCTGGAATTTTTAGTATACTCTTTTTCTTACCATGTTCCTCGTAAAACTAAAATTGAAATTGAAATTGAAGTGCCAATGATTATGCAAGCACCCAAATTCTCAAAATGATTTCTGTGTTCCATCAATTTGCTGTAAATCCCTTGTCACATCTGTGAATCATACATTTCTCTACTCTCCTTGATACATACATTGACTTCCTTTCTAAACATCAACTTTAAAACATAAACTCCGTTCTTGGTTTCTGGAACATTTCACAGGCTCAGAGCTGATCCAGCTCTTCGATTGTTTGGCATAAAGCTCTCTGCCTGCTGACAGCAAAACCGATAACTAGTGCTAGACTACTTCCTCAGGCAAACTTGCCCACTGAAATATGATCTAAACCACCTTGAAATTGTACTGAAACAAATGACCACATCATTCATAATTAATTTAGATCAGGACTATCCTTCCGTATTGAGTGGATAGCCAATCTTTCATTATCCCAAAGATTTCTGTGATTGATCCTGAAGGCTTCAGCCCTATAAACAGTTAACACCTGGAATCCCTATTGTGCTTTCCCCTAAGACTTTGCACTTTGTGCAGCCCTTTGCAACCAATCTGTCTGAGCTGATGGCTTTTCTGTTGAGAAATAGCCTGTATGCCTGTGGGATTTTAACCCTTTACCTATTGATTTTAGCCATAAAGATTCCACAATAGAAATTTATACAGACAAAAAGTATATTTTTGTTACATTACATCACCATCTGTTGCACGATCTTGTCAATTTAGTTTGTGTATGCGCACGTATGCATGTGCCTCCGTATATACAGCATGTATGCTTATGTGCATGTATACATGTGTGTACATGTGCATGTGTGTATGTAAGAATGTGTACATGCATGTGTATGTATACATGTGTGTGTATGTGAGCATGCATGTGTGTATGTATATATGTATGTGTCCACATCATTCACACCATTTTTGCATACTAGTTTATGAAAATGCAAAATTATAAAATGTATATAGTTTTCCCAGTGTCAGTTTTCTCATACTGTTTGACAATGAAAGCCACTTTCTAACACTACCAAACTGCACATAACATTTCAATGAAAAGATGTATGTCCATACACAGCCACCTCAATCAATGTGCTGAGCTGATGTCAGGGTTGCAATGGGAAGCTATTATTGTATCCAATCTGGGGAAAAGAAACAAAATCAGCTGGATTTCCAGGTCCTGATTGATATCCAGTGCTGGAAAATTTGTGCATATGGCTGACGAGTGCTGTGGTTTGGCTGTGATTCCCCCCAAGATCAAATACCTCACTGACACTCACTGCAGGACTGCAATCGCCTGAGGAACTGTACACCATCATGAGACATCACTTTCAGCAGGAAAGATTTCCACTGAACACTATCTGAAAAGCAATCTTTACACACACAGATTTACAACTTTGCTACAAATAGCAAACAGAGAAAATGTGGCCCCCACTCAGGAAAGGCGAAGGAAAATCGCACGGAAAATTGAGGGAGGAGTAGGGGGAGGACAAGATTTGCCCTTGTGCAGTTTGGAGGGGAGGAAATAATACCAAATTCTGTGAGAAGTTTAGCCGTGCTTCAGCCCATGTCTGGGATAGGGTAGATGAGAACATAATGACTGAATTAGTGAAGCAGAACAGGGCAGCAAGAAAGAGAATACATGTGTGCCTTACATCTGCTCCTGCTTTGTGTGACCATCGTATAGGGGTCCTACTCTGGCCTGATTAGCCTGAATGGTGGATGGTGTGTGCAGTGGTGAGGCCAAACTATTTGTTTCTGCTTATCAAATGTAAATTGTAGGGGGGTTGGGGCATTGCACCAAGCATCTTCCCCCCAGTAATCCCATTGAGGATTTTTCTGGATTTAGGGTTAAGCACAGGCTCTCAATGAGATTACCACAGCTAACTGCCCCATCCCCCAATTAGAACATTTTCAAAACTCGGGGTGGGGGGGGGGCCATAATGCGGCTTCCTCCTCACCCCACATTGAGAAGTTTTTCTGTGCCTAGGAGAGGCCCAGCCCCCAACTGAGAAAGATTTTTGGGGCTAGGGAATGGTACACCGCCCCCTGCCCCTCCCCCCCCACCTCAAACACACACTTATAGACACTCACACACACACTTTTCAGGTCACTGGAAAATGTATCAACTAATGCACCCCCCTCGTTGACGACGATTTTCAGAACCTGGTGGTTACTGCAGCTAGCCCCCCCCCCCACAACCCCCACCACCCACCAAATGGGAAGATTTTCAGGAGCAACAATCCCGCTGCTCACTGAAAATTTTTCTGGACCTAGGGGTTTGCCGGAGGCCTCCGCACTGAGAAGGGGATAGCCTCCCCACTGAGATCAAAGGTGGAAGGGAAGCTGTAGATCATGTCAATTAATCGCCCCCCTCCCCCACTCTGAACATTTTCATGCCCTGGGGTAAGGGGAAGCTGCAAGTCCCCACAGCCCCACTGAGAAGAATAGGTTTCCCTGTCCTTGTTCTCTCTTGTCATCCAAATCATTCCCCCTCTCAGCCAACCCCTCCTCCTCCCCATTCCCCTTCTCTCTTTCTCCTTCCTCCTCTTCTTCCTCTTCCCATCCCTGTCTCCCCATCCCCTTTACCATCTTCTTCCTCTCCCCCTCATTCCGTCCTCTCCCCTTTCCCCCCTCCTCATATGCCTTCCTCTCTCCTGCTCTTTCTTTCTCCCCTCTATTCTCTCACCCTTTCTTTCCCTCTCGTTTTGGTCCAATTATCTTCCTACCCTCAAACCCTGCTTGGCCTGAATACTGCATTTTCTGTATGTTTTTATTCTATATTAAAAATGGCTCATTAATCACAACATTCCAAAGGTATTGCACCTGTAGGTGGTGCTGTGGGCATAACATTACGTGACGTAACTTTATGTGATAGGGCCACCTAAAGCAAAAATAAGGAACCCATCTTTGAAATCATGCAAGAGTCAAAAATTGGTTGAAAAAAGCTCTTCAAAAATAATAAAAAAATGTTTTTAAATGTAAAGGGAACAAACTTCAAAAAAACTGACCTCAAAAAAACAAAGAAGTGACACTTTTGACTGCTGAACATGGCCTGAAAATGAGTGCTGGGAACATTTTAAACTTAAATTTGACTGTTTCTAACATTAGTAAGAAGTTGATCATTCTTGTCCATGCTTTCCTCACCTTAAAATGTAACACATGCACAGAGCTCCTTTGTTACAAGACAAAGTGCAACGTACCGCTGGCAACATAACTTGGGTCTGCTCATTAGTCAGCAGCATAATGACACCCTAAAAGTAATACCACTCATAAACGGCACAGTATAGAACAAAATTACAAAGAGCTGGTGTTTTGATGCAGTGGGTAAACAGCATTTGATCAATAAATAGTTGACAATTAGTGATAACTGTTCACTAATTTTCCAAGTACGCACTGACAGCGAGAAACCTTGTCTCACCACCAATGCAGATTGAAAAATCATGGGCCTTGCGCCCTGATTTTCTGATACACACTGGAGGTGGGTGAAGTTTCTCACCTCCAGCACCTACTCGAGAAACTACCCATTCAAAAAATATCACTGCTTTTAATTTTCAACAAAAAACAAATGAAACGAGAGGCACTGTTGATTTTCACAGTTCAGTCACATGAAAATGCTTGTTAAACCCACTGAGGTGGGTGGCCACGGAATCTCAGCTGATGCAGCTAATTGCTGGTTTTATTTTGAGTACCAGTTACTTCACAGAAGAGCAAATCACTTAAAATCAAATTCCTCTCAAGTGCAATTTATCCCAGCTACCAATCTTAAGATCAAACAAAGCTTCCAATTACTTCTACCCCTGATGGGATTAAAAGAGCATATTTTGCTCCAAAGATCTCCCAGGCATCTACAGTATTAGGTGTTGACTATAAATAATAAATGTCAAAATAATGGGCTTCACAGCTAAAACTGGTTCATATTAGGGTGTATCCAAGGAATATTATTTAAATTGATTGAACTGTTGACTAATTAAATAATTTCAGAAATTTTCAGGCCAGGATTTTAGTCTGCAAAAATGGGAGGGCACATTTTCCTTCGCACATGATGAACAGTGGAAATGGTATGCGACAGGCTTTGAGCCCAGCCGCACTCAGCATGACTGATCCCACTCCAACTTTTGGTTTGGGTCTCATAATCTATTCCTTGTGAGCGCCCATTGTCAGTAACTGGGAGTTCGTAGATTTGAGCAGCAGGATTTTCAATTCTGTCACAGCTGCTTAAAGGGCTACAGCAGCCTTTTAAAGGGAAACCCGGTTTACGCATGTAACGGAGATTCTGCCAAACCTCTGCCGAAGTTATAGCAGTGGAACAGGATAAGCCCCGAGGACATTCAACACATAGGTCCCGATATTTATGGGGAGGTAGGGAGGAGCGGGAGAGCATGTTTGCGGGGGGGAATTTAACGGTAGGACCTCATTATCATTTCTTTATTCCATTTCCCGCCCGGCAGCTGGCCAGCCTGTGGTAGAAGGCTGCAATTGGGGACTGTTGGTGATGATCCTCAGCAATTGGTAAAGATTGTAGTCATGGTGGGGGGTGGTCAGGAAAGATCAGGGGCATAGAGGAGGGGTCGGCAAAGATCGCAGGGCATAAGGGAGGTCGGCATACATCGCCGGGCATAAGTGGGGGTCGGCAAAGATGGGGGGTCAGACTGGCAATCGGGAAGGAGGGAAAGACCTTGGAGAATAAGGCTTGGGATCATGAGTTTGACCGGGGTGGTGGGGGGGAGGGTCGGCCGATACAATTACTTGAGGGACCGGTGGGAGCACTCCTGTTCCTCCTGGTCCACAAGCAGTGCTGTAAAATGCACTTACCTGCTTGATCCGGCTGTTCTGAATTTAGCTGCCGGGTTTCCTGAGCCCTGGGAAACCCGGCCAGCCAGTGTTAAATTTAAATCAGGCTCCAAATTGCACTGTGGGAGCCTGATTTAAATATTATAATGAACTGACCCGCCTCTCGAAAGCAGGACACAGACATGCCTCGCAACCCGCTGCCGTAAAAACGGCAGCAGGCGTATATGCGATGAGTTGGGGTCGCGATGCTCGTTTTTTTTTTTATTTTCATCCCCCCCGACTCTCTCCCATCCGTCATGGGGGGCGGGTGTTAAAACTCCCCTATACTGTTTTCTTGCACCCTGTCACACATTAACTGCTGTCCCATGTAAAACATTCGGACTATCATAGCTGCTTATCATGCATGTACATATTGCAGTAGGGCACAAATTCAAGCTGCAACTTACAATCAAAACTTTTGGTACATTGATATCTTGAAAGGGCATCACACAAAAAATCCTTCCAGCACAACAATTATACACGATGCAGTTTAATTTAGTTATTCACGCAATGGGGCTGAGGGTGGATACTTGAGTGGCACTGTATGTGTTCCTAACACTTGCAGTGTTTCAAGATTACTTCTCTTCTTGTAGGACAAAGTGGCATATAATGGGACAGAGTGCACTAACATGCAGGGGAGCCTTGAAATTTCAACCTGGAATCCTTTTGAGGATGCGACAATGGCGTAGAACAGTGGGCGGCCGAATAGCCTGTTTCTGTGCTGTAAATTCTATGTAATTACACGAATACAGCAGCCATTTTGCACATAAGATCCCACAAACAGCAATGGCCAGTTAATTTACTTTTGCAGGTGTTGGCTGAGAGAACTGTTGGCCAGAACAGGAGGAGGGTTTCCTTTTCTTCAAACAATGCCATGGGATCTTTAACCTCCAGCTGAACTACTGGAACAGGTAGACAGGACCTCGGATTGATGCCTCATCTGAAGGATGGAACAAACAACAATGCAGCACTCCCCCTGTACAGCGCTTGAGTGTCAGGATAAACTATTTGCTCAAATCCTGGGGTGGAGCTTGAATTCATAATTTTCTGATTCATAAACAAGAGTGCCACGAACTGAGCCAAGCCAACATTCATAAAGTTGAAACTTACTACACTGAAACAGATTTACATGCACTTATATTTTACACAGTCATCCCATGCAATGCACAAAATTTAAGTTTTTAAAAATCCTGAAAGGTGACATGTATTTTTCTTTAATGACTATTTCATATGTATCCTGTGCCATCAAACAATGATTCTAATACTTTAATAGCTTTAATACTGCAAGGTAATGAGGGTGAAACACAGTTTAATCTGGAGTAATACAAAAGTTGCCAACAACCAAGGGGTAAGAATTCCTCTAATCATTATTTGTAGCGGCATTGTAAATGCGCCAGTGAAGATTTCCTCTGCTCGGTATCTCGAGCAGGATTGTAAAATTTTTTTAAAAGAACATCTGTCAGAACAGAATTCACCAGAAGTACCACACAAAGGCAATCGCCACATATGCATTCATGATATCACTACAAAAACGACCAGTAAAAGTCTTGGTCCCAGATCAGGTCATTTCAAACTGGAAGGTCAATTAACATTTCATTTCAGGCTTCAGGGAAGTGGTGAAATGAAGGAATGAATACAACAGCTTTACAAAAACAAATTCTCAGTGGAAGATCAACACAGCTAGAATATATATAATTTATCAAGCTTGCCCCCAAAGATGGACCAATTTTTTATCTGTAAAAAAAAATGTTGGCTGAATGCCATCCATATTGAATAATGGTATTGATAGCTGTAAAAAAAAAACAAATACTAGAAATCTGAAACAAAGACAGAAAATGCTTCAAATGTTGATGAAGGGAACATTGGCATTTGGTAAAAGGCTGAACAAGCCCCACACTCTTTGCTGCTGGTATGGGTCTAAAGCATTTCAACTGCAGAAATCGACCTGCGGTGTGTGCCTACATTGCCAAGAGAAAGAAGAAGTATAACTAGAGCGCTAAAGCCAAAGGGAGAAACACAACCAGTTCCAGTACAGCTACAACAATGGCATCCACCCAACAATGTGGAAAATTGCCCAGGTATGTCCTGTCCACAAAAAGCAAGACAAATCCAATCCGGCCAATTACCGCCCCATCAGTCTACTCTCAATCATCAGCAAAGTGATGGAAGGTGTCGTCGACAGTGCTATCAAGCAGCACTCACTCACCAATAACATGCTCACCGATGCTCAGTTTGGGTTCCGCCAGAACCACTTGGCTCCAGACCTCATTACAGCCTTGGTCCAAACATGGACAAAAGAGCTGAATTCCAGAGGTGAGGTGAGAGTAACTGCCCTTGACATCAAGGCAGCATTTGACCGAGTGTGGCACCAAGGAGCCCTAGTAAAATTGAAGTCAATGGGAATCAGGGGAAAACTCTCCAGTGGCTGGAGTCATACTTAGCACAAAGGAAGATGGTAGTGGTTGTTGGAGGCCAATCATCTTAGCCCCAGGACATTGCTACAAGAGTTCCTCAGGGCAGTGTCCTAGACCCAACCATCTTCAGCTGCTTCATCAATGACCTTTCCTCCATCATAAGGTCAGAAATGGGGATGTTCACTGATGATTGCACAGTGTTCAGTTCCATTCACAACCCCTCAGATAATGAAGCAGTCCGAGCCCGCATGCAGCAAGACCTGGACAACACCCAGGCTTGGGCTCATAAGTGGCAAGTAACATTCGCGCCACACAAGTGCCAGGCAATGACCATCTCCAACAAGAGAGAGTCTAACCACCTCCCCTTGACATTCAACGGCATTACCATCGCCGAATCCCCCACCATCAACATCCTGGGGGTCACCATTGACCAGAAACTTAACTGGACCAGTCATATAAATACTGTGGCTACAAGAGCAGGTCAGAGGCTGGGTATGCTGCGGTGAGTGACTCACCTCCTGACTCCCCAAAGCCTTTCCACCATCTACAAGGCACAAGTCAGGAGTGTGATGGAATACTCTCCACTTGCCTCGATGAGTGCAGCTCTAACAACACTCAAGAAGCTCGACACCATCCAGGACAAAACAGCCCGCTTGATTGGCACCCCATCCACCACCCTAAACATTCACTCTCTTCACCACCATGCACTGTGGCTGCAGTGTGTACCATCCACAGGATGCACTGCAGCAACTCGCCAAGGCTTCTTCGACAGCACCTCCCAAACCCACGACCTCTACCATCTAGAAGGACAAGAGCAGCAGGCACATGGGAACAACACCACCTGCACGTTCCCCTCCAAGTCACACAACATCCCGACTTGGAAATATATCGCCGTTCCTTCATCGTCGCTGGGTGAAAATCCTGGAACTCCCTACCTAACAGCACTGTGGGAGAACATTCATCACACGGACTGCAGTGGTTCAAGAAGGCGGCTCACCACCACCTTCTCAAGGGCAATTAGGGATGGGCAATAAATGCCGGCCTCGCCAGTGACGGCCACATCCCGTGAACGAATAAAAAAAAACTGGTATTATTCACATGAGGCACCTGAAGATGGTGCATCGCAGATTCAGGAATGGATTCCGTGAAGGAAATCCATTCACAAAGCACAGACGTGCTACAAATGGTTCCTCCAGCTTTGCATAAACTATCAATGTACCTTACACAGCAAATAAAGCTATGTTTTGGAAAATTTAAAAAAATTACACAACTGACCCATCATCATCTGAAAAACATAGAGGGTAAAATTCAACCTTAGCGGGGCCCCAAAGGGGCAGTCGTAGATTGGTTGCCTGTTATATACCTCGCCCAATATTCCTTTCCATTAAACTCCTCACCAAAGTTGAATATTACCCCCATAGGCTAACATTTCAAGTTGAGGTCCTTTGTCAGGACATTTCTGACAAGTTCTGGTGAATGATCTCTATCTGAAATTGTATCTTTCCTCTTTTCAGCTGCTCACAGATCTGTTGCACACTTGCAGCATTTTCTGTTTGGTTATTGACCTGTTAAAAACTTGTATCAGTTATGTGGCACGACAAAGATTTTGCATTCACCTTCAAAACAGAAGATAAACAAAGAAGTGATGTCGAATTCTTACGAGACGTTGGCTTGGCCTCAGATTTTTGTGCATTTCTGGGCACTGCATGAAAGCAAGATCATTAGAGCTATGACAAGGGGACAGCAAAGTTTTACTAGAATGGTACAAGGAATGAGATGTCATAATAGAGAAGAAAGAATTGAAAAATTGAGGCTTTTTTCAGTGGAACAGAGAAGGTTAAAGCGAGGATGTAACAGAGGTTTTCAAAATCATAAAAGGCATTGGGCTGGAACTTGCTCCGAGCGGCGAGGCAAGCATCTCCGCACATCCTGCAGATAAAATATACGAATATACCCACTGCGTAGGCCACAACGTCCGTTTGCTTAATTTTGTAATCTTCTCTCATGGTGCGCTCCGAGATCTGCGCAGGCCATGTGTGCATGCAAAGACTGTGAGAACGCAAGCCCCGCCCACAAGCAGGCAAGTAAAACTCATTCATTTAAAGTGACATTCCCTATGTTCGTCTAAATAAAAATTTAACATAATAACATACCTCATTTTAAAAAGGCAAGGAAATGATTTATAGTGTACTGAAGCATACAGAAATTAAAGGTTAGAAAACAAATTTTCATTTTTAAAAAAAAACTTTTAATGATCAAAAAATATTAAAATAGGAATAATTAAACAGTCCACATTTTTAAAATGTCATTTTTTGTTGTTTTGCAGCCATTATAAGTCTCCGCGCTTTTAAGAAGTAGTGTAGGGCTGGTATTTTCAAGTGTAACTTCTCAAGGCGTAAGTATCTTCGTTCCAGCTGGGCCGATGGGTAAGTTTACGATTGTTTGGTGATGTGTGTTTGATTGTACTGATTGTGGCGTGGTTGACCCTTTAATTCGGGGCTGTCAAAACGCCGTTGAACCAATCAGAGCAAGTTCACGATTTCCGGGTTTTAATGCGCATGTGCACATTCGCGAACTTTCTCCGATGGATTCGACGGCGGTTGGGATGGACGCCATTACGGAGTGGCGTCCAAGGTAAGTAACTTTTGGGCCAATGAGAGTGTAAGTAGTGAAAGATTGTTTCTACTGCGAAAGATTGTTCCCACTGCAAATCAGTAACAAGGGAGCATAAACTCAGGATTATCACTGGACAAAGTGGGGAGATAGAAGAAATATTTTCATACAAGGGATTATTTGAATGTGGAATGCTTTATGACAAATGACTATTGAGGCAGACACTGTAACATCATTAAAAAGGGACTTAAATAATTATTTGAAAAGGAAATGGGGAAGGGCAGGGAAGTGGCATCTGAGTAGCTCCAATTGATGAGCTAGCACTGGCACAGGCACGATAGGCTGAATGGTCCCTTTCTATGCTATAATTTCTATGATTCTATGTTAAAACAGCTCTTCACTTCTCTGCTGACTGATGTTCTTTGCCTTACTTGTCTGAGAGACACCAGCAAGAACATCACTACGAATTCCTACTGAATGATGCTGCAGGATAAGATCATAATTATTTATTTCTGGCAAATATAACATGACTCTGTCTGATTCGGGTCTTCGCTGTATTTTTCAGAATGGCTGTAAGTGTGATAGTCACAGGACTGGGATTTTCTTTGACTGTAAGTTTTCACCCTGATAGCAGCTGTTCTGCACATGTGCTGATTGCCCCTTTTCACCTTCAGACACTGAACCAACATTTATCTCCAGGAGAAACCTCAAAAACCGGCTTACCCACTGCTAATCTTGTGGCTTATATAAGAATGCAGAAGGTCATGGTTTTAACAGAGCAGATCAAATACTTGTCCCACCATAGAATACAGTACTCTGTGGAATTCTATGAGGAAGCAAATGTTAAGGTGACTAAATATGGAAATGTGGACTCTTCCGGAACGTATTTTAGGTTTATTGCCGAGTAACATTGTTCAAATACTCTGCTGGTTTCATCCACTTGCTGCTTATCTGTTGATATAAGACCAGACTCCATACTTTAGAGCTACTGAGATCTCCACAGCAATATTGGTATTTGAAGCTATAGAGGTGTCAGCTATGGGCAGCAAGTGGTTTGTTTCCGTCCCGAATAGAGATAGAATATCTGCTCTGTCAAACAAAAGGACAAAGAGAGGTAAAAAAAGGTGTTACTTTTAGTTGAGATTGCCCAGTAACATGACTTCACTAGCATTCCAAAATCTGGGCCACTTCTGTATCTGAAGAAAGTTAGGGGAAAATGAGTAAGGGAGAGTGAGAATTGCAGAAAAACATTGAAATAAAATGATGAACTACAGATATAGATTCCTGTGCTGCATTTGGCAGTAATTTTCAGGTACAGGCATGATCCAAATGTTCTTAAGCTGTTCTGCATTTATGCTGAGACTATAAATATTACAGATACAGCATGATTTATGATAAGTTTAACTCTGGCTTCCACAGGGAAGAGTGATGGAATGAAACAAAGCCATCCAATGTCATGCGTTTCAGCAAAAGCAGGCAGGATTATTTGTAGTCAGTTATAATTTTGACCATATGTACTAGCTGGAAAACATAAGAAGCACTTAACACTTGCAATAATGAACTGTTGTTAGAGAACTCCCAATTTTTTTGTAAAGAACAGTTTCAGCAATCTATTTATTCCAAACTGATCCTTTTCCACATCGTTCACCTGAGGAAGGAGATAGCCTCCGAAAGCTTGTGAATTTAAAATAAAATTGCTGGACTATAACTTGGTGTTGTAAAATTGTTTACACATGTAATTAAAGTGTGACATGATAGAAGTAAATAGGACCTCCTTTTTTCTAAGGCTAAGGATTTTCACATTAAAGATAATGTTGTTTTCTGTAAATTGCTCAGCATGAGTGCTTTTAAGTAATCAGTGCCAAAATTCCAGCAAAACATTAAGCAACCTCTTTGCATCTGTCATTTTAATGGGCATGACAAATTTTTACTTTATGCTTAATTGTAGAATCTGCTACTTGCGCTCTTTCTTTAGGGGATGATTGAATTCAAAAATGAAAAATGAGAGCAAAGCGTAGCGTATGATCTTTATCTCTACCCCAAAGAAGACAGAGTCTTGATACAATTCAAGCTGTTATTAATCCGCATGAGAATGTTACCAAGTATTGAAGAAATCAGATGCTGGGTGACTGTTCAGTTGCTGGAATGTTACCCTCTACAAAGTAAACAATAATGTGAGCACTTTATATTGGGTGAATGCCATTTTGTGCATTTGCAGAGTCCTGATGTCAACACTGTTGTAACAGTTATTTATCTGTAAAGTAATTGTACTTTCGTTCATTATAAAAGTGTTTGGTTCCTTTACTATAGTTCTTTATATGATTTAAATTTACATAATTTCACATTAAGCCTAACTACGTGATCCAACTTGCCCTGTCTTTGCAAATAAATATGATAATACATTTCGCCTAAGAGAACGGATGCAATGACATGATTTCACAAATTTTACTATTTGTGCAAGGCGTACCATGTATTACATCCATGAGCCATGTCAGCTGTTAGAACATCAAAGCTTAGGAACAGCAGAAGGGCCTGGCCCAAAACAAACAGTTCTGAAGAAGAGCCTAGCCTGACCCATCTCTTCTCTTCACAAATACTGACTGACCTGTCATGCGGTTATGGCATTTTCTCCATTTTTTTTAAAGATTTGTTCTTTTATTACTTATATATAAACGCTCTTTTCTGCAGCACAGTGGTCTAATGCCCTTACCATTAAATTACTGACATGGAAGATTTGAATTGCAATGGAAAACTAACATTTAAGTGCAATTCAATGCCAGGATACCTGCATTACTTGGTAATAAGGTCTTATCTAAACTTTAAAACAAAGAGTGCCCAGTAACATCAGCAAAATTCTCTCCATCATACTGCTCTTTTTTGCATGGAAATTACCCTGCACATGTGAAAAATATCCTGAACTCCTTGCCATCTTAAAGTGCTGCTTTTAATTATGAAGTTGTACTTGCTTTCAGTTTTTTTTGTTATACTTCCAGTGTTGTCCTTCCCATTACTAATCATGAAATTCTCAGCAGCCAATCTGAATGCTACAATAAAGCCCTATATTTAGCTCTTAAAGATATACTTTGGAAGCTGGCCTGGTCTGTTCTGGTCTGATGCAGTTTGCCACTCAGATCTGTGCTTCCATAAACAATGGGGTAGATTTTCATTTTCACCGCCTGGGTGGTGATCTGATGGAAATCAATGGCATGAAAATCAGCCGGGTTCTATAAAGGATGGACAATCTCCTCCACCAGATATCTTGACAGAGCAGTTGTCTGCCTGTATCACTGCCTCATTAACTTGTAAAAATTATGAAGAAGGGGGATTTTTCATGGAGGGTCTGCTAGTGGCCAATTTTGCTAGAGCGGGGCATCTCCCGTTAGTTACACTTTTTCCCCCACTCTTCAGCTCAAAATTATTTTTGCCCTGCAAGTTGCTGGAAGTGCGAGTTGATAACGTGCGGTGAGGACAACGGGCCAACTGGGACCTTGGTGAACAACGGGACCAGCAGTGTAGCTCCTTAACCAATGAGATTTAATCAGGTCAAATCAGGTAAAGAAAGAGAAATAAAGAGAGGGAAAGAAAGATTGGATTAATAGAGAGAAAGAAAAGAAACAGAAAGGAAAAGTAAGAAAAAAAAATTAAATTTACATTCTAAATTTTAAAAATCTCTAACAACAATTTACTACCTGTAGGAATAAGACTCCACAGTTTAAATTGTTCCCTTTCTGGGCCGAAGAGGTTGAGTGGCATTGCAGGAACATAAATCTCCTTAATAAAAAGCTACTTACGCTGTTAAGTAGCAGCCCTAGCTTTCTGTGGCGAGTTTAATTAGCAATTAGTGTGCAAATGCAACCCATAGGGAGGTTGAGGGCGAGCTGCCGTTTTCCCGAGGCTAATGGAAAATTGTCCAGAAACTTGTGGCGTTTCGCAATTCATGGGGTATCACTTCCTCGCCACAAGTTAGAATCATAGAATCATAGAAAGTTTACAGCACGGAAGGAGGCCATTCCACCCATCGAGTCCGCGCCGGCTCTATGCAAGAGCAATCCAGCTTGTCCCATTCCCCCGCCCTATCCCCGTAGCCCTGCAAATATTTTCCTTTCAAGTACTTATCCAGTTCCCTTTTGAAGGCCATAATTGAATCTGCCTCTACCACCTCTTCGGGCAGTGCATTCCAGATCCTAACCACTCGCTGTGTAAAAAAGTTTTTCCTCATGTCATCTTTGGTTCTTTTGCCAATCACCTTAAATCTATGTCTTCTGGTTCTTGACCCTTCCGCCAATGGTAACAGTTTCTCTCTATCTACTCTGTCTGGACCTTTCATGATTTTGAATACCTCTATCAAATCTCCTCACAACCTTTTCTGTTTGAAGGAGAACAACCCCAGCTTCTCCAGTCTATCCACGTAACTAAAGCCCCTCATCCCTCAATCATTCTAGTAAATCTCTTCTGCACCCTCTCTAAGGCCTTCACATCTTTCCTAAAGAACTGGACACAATACTCCAGTTGTGGCCGAACCAGTGTTTTATAAAGGTTCATCATGACTTCCATACTTTTGTACTCTATGCCAATATTTATAAAGCCCAGGAGCCTGTATGCTTTTTTTAACCGTTTTCTCAACCTGCCCTGCCACCTTCAACAATTTGTGCATATACCCTCAGATCTCTCTGTTCCTGTACCCCTTTTAGAGTTGTACCCTCTAGTTTATATTGCCTCTCCTTGTTCTTCCTACCGAAATGTATCACTTCGCATTTTTCTCCGTTAATTTTCATCTGCCATATGTCCGCTCATATCTCAGCCTGTCTATATCCTCTTGAAGTCTATCACTATCCTCCTCACTGTTTACTACACTTCCAAGTTTTGTGTCGTCTGCAAATTTTGAAATTATGCCTTGTACACTCAAGTCCAAGTCATTAAAATATATCAAGAAAAGCAGTGGTCCCAGCACTGACCCCTGGGGAACACCACTGTACACCTCCCTCCAGCCTGAAAAACAACCATTCATCACTACTCTCTGTTTCCTGTCACTTATCCAATTCTGTATCCATGTTGCTACTGCCCCCTTTATTCCATGGGCCGCAATCTTGATGATAAGCCTACTATGTGGCACTTTATCAAACGCCTTTTGAAAGTCCATATACACCACATCAACCCCATTGCCCTCATCTACCCTCTCTGTTACCTCATCAAAAAACTCTATCAGGTTAGTTGCTGGACGATTTGCACATTTTGGCTGCAAAATCTGAGCCATTGTTTTTGAGACGGGGGGATAAAATCCAAGATGCTATTATGGTTGTTTTAGTGAACTTAGAGGTGAGTTGCAGGCAAATATCAGAGACATTATGGAAATGCAGTGTGCCATGTTTACACAGAACACTGGGCAACATGAGGACTGGTCCTCAAGCAGTACCATTCATGCAGTAGAAGAGGCATCTGTCTCTTAAGTTTGTACCAGGCCTGTGCCACTGCCAGGCTCTGTACAAACAGTACAAGGTGCACCTGAAAGCAGTGTTATCCTTGGGCCAATAACACAGAACATTGCTGGCCCTTTAGCACCAAAAAGCAGGCACAGATCAGGCGCCATCAGAAATTCCAAAACCATATGAAGGAACACCGCACAGGCAGCTTTCACATCTACCTCTTCCTTTAGAAGCACATTTAGAAATGGTTCACAGCACAGAACACGTGGTAAGCCAACATGTCAGAAAGTAATGTCACAGTGGGACATCACATTACACAGACTAGAGGTGCTCATTATTCCAGCAATAAACACTCCTTCACTGAATCCTTACAGTACCAGATTTATTGACTGCGTATTTGGTTGGCCTCAACATCTGTACAGGAAATAGTCCTTCTGTATTCTAAAATGTGTAGCCAGTGAAGACAAGATTGTTGTAGAAGGTTTGGTATTCTAATGCTCGCCCACAGGTTGGGCCTTGTGCTGGCTCCATTGAAAAAGTCTTTAAGGACTGCCTGATGCGCTTGTCTTCTCTGGAGCAGTTGCTGTTGAGCCTTTCATCATCTTGTTGCTGCTCTTCGTCGTGTTCTGAAGTAATGCCGAAATTGAAGTTCATGTTGTGAAGCATTTAGCTGATCAGAATTACTTTGCCAACTCTTTCTAGGCATACTGCAAGACTCCACCATAGCAGTCCAAGCAGTCAAAGGCCTGCTTGATGACTCTTGTTCTCATATGAGTTTTATTGTGGCAGTTCTCAACTGGGTTCTGGAATCTCTGCAGTTGCTGTAGCAGGTAAGCCAGTTCTCTGGACTGTAAGTGCCACTGGCACAGCAGACCTAGCAGGTGACTGTGTCTACAGGTCCTATTCTAACAGATGGCATGTGGCAGTGACAGCCATTCTAAATTCTTAGCCTGAGCCATCGCTGGCACAATTCCACTGAGAGCCTAGGGTAGCTGACCCTGGGCCGGTACACTCTGTGCTCCCAGGCTGCCACCTCCACTTCTTTCTCCAACACTTAAGTGATATTAAGACTGGCCGCTTCCCCTATGCTGTGTGATCAAGAAAAATGAATTGCGACTTAAAATTGACTTGCCAGTTAGATCAGTAACCAGCACAGTTCCTAGTGCCAACTCTTTTATTTGGGAAGAAACATGGAATAACATGATCAGCGTAAGGCCACTGAATTTAGCTAGATCTCCCATTAATTGACACCATGGGAATTTAACAACCATAAGAGGGCTGGCAAAGAAAACAAATTATATTCCACTACTGTAGGAAAAAGACTTCAGCAATTTCAATATGTGTGTTATGGATCAGGCCAACATTACGCTGTCACAAGATCTTAACATTATGCAGCAGTAATGCTGAAATACTTTGTTAAACCTAACAAGAATAATTTCTAGTCCTTCATTCCTTTGTTTCCAATAGTTTCCTTTCCATCTATTCAAACCTAGAAATTACTGTTTGCCATATTAGCATTTGAATGCTCAACACCTTCATGTGACATTCCTTTGTCCACAATTTTAACAAAGAATTTAATCCCTTCATTTTAAATGGGTTAAAGCCACCATTAACATATCACATAAAGGAATGTTGTAAGAACTCATCAAGCATTCATGCACTAGTATAGGAAACCGTCATTTCTAGATCTTTTCACAGCCTTGTCTATTTGTTGCCTGATGCACTTTCCCTCCTTTCTACTTCAGTCCTCAAATTTACTGCCCGTGCTTAAGTTTTCTTTTGTTCGGTCAAATTATGTCTTTTTGCCTGATAATTTCAGCCTTCCCAGTTATTTAATTCAGCTGCAGCTTCTCTATCAGCTTTTCTGATTCTCTCCTCTTTTGAAAACTCTTTGCCTCAAATGCTCAGCCTGCTGGTCTTTTCAGGGAATCTCCTTTACTGAATTTCAGTCGTCCTCTTTTGTCCTTCTCCAACCATCACAGTTCTGAGATCACTGCCAAAAGTAACATTTCTCTGAGATGCCTTGATATTATCCTCTGGTCAATGGAAGTCCAAGCTGCTCTCTATCTGGGGCTGACATTCTGAATGAAAGCTGCAGGAACCAATCTGAATAATGTGCCACTCTAAGGTGTTCCTGCAGGGTTCCAGCAAGACACTCCTGCAATCTTGTGACAAAGCCCCTTTACACTCAATGCACTGATTGTAAATAAGCTGCTGTTCAGCATTAATTGGATTGCACCATACTTACACTGGCAACAGAAAATCTAAGGGAAAATTGGAAGCCAACCAGCAGCAGCATAGCCAAAACAGTATAGCAGAGGTGCTCTATGTTTATTAGATCCAAGGAAATTACACAAGCTTTTGTCTATTTTTCACTAACAACATAGTTGTAGGTATATTAAAGTGTACAGTGATGCATTGGTTAGACCCTGAAAACAAATCAATTTTGAAATACTGATTAACGTGTCTAAACGATCAAAGAAGTAAATTTTCCACTTTCCAATCTGCCCTACTACTGTAAAATGCCAAAACTAATTGTTTGGATCTAAAAGTACTCATCATTGACTGCTGACATTTAAGTTCATTATTTTGTTTTTCTTTCTTATATGTTTCTGGCACAAAGGCTTTGATCTTGTAGTTTGTAATACCGTTAATACCATGTATGACACGAATATCATGATTTTAAAGGATGTACCCATAGGATGTATTTGACTAGATCACTGGAGAGCATTGGATATCACTCCACCCCTGTTAGTGAGTAGCTGTGCCAGCAATGATCTTTTTTATTGTTAAAAGTAACAAAAGTTCTAAGACTTTTATCTTATAAATAAAATATATGTCAGAAAGATGTTGAATACTATAAATAATTCACTCATGTCCCTGCTAACGTATAACTTTAGAGAGGTAACTCGCTGAATATTTGGGGTATTCAGTACCTCAATGTGACATATTCTTGAACATCAAAAATATGTAGCAATGATCTTTTAGATACATCACTCAGTAGTTTAAAATTTATTTGTTTTCAGGGTCTAACTGGAGAGGAAAGAGATCAAAAAATATTCACCTGCCACTGTCTGCATTATCTGAACCAGATTTCTGAATTACAGGTCAGGCACATCAAAGAAAGATTCAGAGCCCAATTTAGCAATAAAGTTTTGATGGAGCACAAATGGTTGTCAGTAATGAGCAAGCTGAAGCTCAGGTTTATCCCTTCTCTTTTGATGAAGGATCCATAGTTCTGTGGTGTCTTATGTTGATTCAGTGCACTCATCAATCACAGAATGAATGCAGACATAAGCTGGTGTTAAAATTTTCATTGTTGTTTAAAAGTTGAGCTTTCTGACCTGAAAAGGTGATTTTAACTTCCCCTCCAGCCCAGCGGGAACGGGGCTGTAGCAGAGTTAAAACTGCACCAACTTAACTGCACAATACTTTTAAGCATCCAAGGTACCTGCCAGAAGCAGGTGGGAGCCTCATGATCACATGCAAATTGGGATCCTTAGGACCCTGATGCAATTTTAAAATGCGATAAAGAAATCCTGTCTGGCACCAAACCCGCTGAGTAAAACCTAGCAGAATTTGTTTCCAAATGGCCATTGGAAGCAGTATTTAAAGGGGCACCCACCTGCAAGCACTCAAATCATAGGTATCTGTTTCCTATTGCATTTGGTGGGGGGGAGGGGGGGTTCCCACAGGAGAGTTTGCATTGGAGATTGCTTTTTTCTACATTTATTCTGCTTCCACACCCTCAATAAGCACACAGGTTATGATGGAACTTTAATCTGGTTACATCCAGAGGAGCAACAGCAGTAGCAACACCAACAGACTGCCCTCCCTACAGGGAGCAGCAATTGGGAGTGTTAGGAATCAAGGGGGGTTGCTCAAAGAAGGCCTCTCCCATCCCATAGGATGTACAGGCCTTGAATGAGTTAACTGGATTTGTCTGAGTAACAGTGCATGAGCCGGCTGCACTTCCCAGACAGGCATCCAGACACCTCTGCAGCCTCCTACAAGAACACTTACTGCCTGCTGGGCCAGGTGGCCATGCTTTGCAAGTAGCAGTGAAAGTCAGCACAGCAGTCCTTATCTTTATTGCCTCAGATTCTTTCCAGGGGATAGTTCTCAAATCTTTCAATCTGCAATTCATAAATGTATCAAACAGCACACCAATGCCCTCTTTCCCAGGATAAACACCTAGTTTGCTTTCCCAGCAGTTCAAATGAAAGGGCTCTGTGATTTGCTGCAGTAGCTGGCATCAGTACACATGTAGCCATTAGGACACCAGAAAATGAGCCAAGAGCATTTGCTAACTGGAAAGCATTTCATTCTATCAGTGTGCAGCTGGTCAGTGATCATCGTTACAAGAAGCAGTGCTGGATCTAGTTCTTGGGAATGAAGTGGGGCAAGTGGAGCATGTTTCACTGGGAGTGCATTTGGGGAACAGTGATCACAATATCATTAGGTTTAGAGTAGTTGTGGAAAAGGACAAGGAACAATCAAATGTAAAAATACTCAACGGGTTAATTTCAGTGAGTTGAAAAGGGATCTGGCCCAGATGGATTGGAATCAACGATTGGCAGGTAAAGCAGTAAATGAACAATAGGTGGCCTTCAAAGAGGAGATAGTTCAGGTACAGACTAGGCACATTCCCATGAGGGAGAAAGGAAAGGCATCCAAAGCTAGAGGCTGACTAAAAGGGCTCGATTTTACCAGTGGGTTCCGGGTGCGTTCCCGGCGGGGGGGGGTGTCGAAAATCGTGATATCCAGGTGCGTCACCGGATCACGCCTCGATCCCGCCCACTTCCGGGTTCCACGCTGACGTGCGGGGGTGCGTGCGCAGACCCCGCCGGTGGGAATCCCGCAGGCAATTAAAGCCAGCGGGATGCCACTTGAGTGTATTTACCTTGCTTGTTGAGGTCATTTAATGACCTGATTCAGCTGTCATAACAGGAAGTGTGGGATTTTACCTTCAACTCAGACTGTTTCACACACTGGGGGAAACAGTCTCACTCCAACCAGACGTGTTGCAGCCAGCAGCCTGTGGCAGCTGCCAAGGTGCACTCCACAGGGGGGGGGAGAGCCCTCACCCACGCAGGAGGCCACCGCGTCACATAGGGCAACCCCTGCCCTCCACCACCCCCCGCCAAGCCAGAGGACGGACCGACGTGAAACCGCAGCCCCAGTGCGAGGAGCCACCCACCGACCCTGCACAACCCCTCAGACCAACACCTGCCAGATGGGTGGTGCGTTGACATCCTCGGAGGACGAACAGCATGACCAGCCCCAGCAGCCTCGCAGTCCACGCCGTCCGCCTCAGCGACGTGGAGCCCCCCAACACGGTGCTGTGGCACACCCACCTGCACAGCAGGAGGGAGGGCAACTGCAGAGAGAGATGCGTCGCAGGAGGCACTACCCTCCGCACAGGGTCTACAGACCGAGGCTCAGCTTCATGGACCTCTCCGAGGAGCAGTGCATACGGCGGCTCAGAGTCAATCCCCAGGCCGCCGACATCTGCAGCCTCCTTAATGAAGAGCTGCTCCCGGATGGACCAAGCAGCATCTTCTTACCTGTCGCCGTCAAAGTCACCACTGCCCTCAACTTCTTCGTATCCGGATCCTTCCAGGGTGCCACCGGGGACATCACCGGGGTCTGTCAGTCGTCTGCACACAAGTGCATAAGGCAGGTCACCGATGGGTTGTTCCGCAGGGCCTCGCACTACATCAACTTCGCCATGGACGAGCGTAGCCAGATGGAGAGGGCGGTTGGATTCCATGCCATGGCTGGCTTCCCACGGGTACAGGGTGTAATCGACTGCACCCACATCGCAATACGGGCACCTCCGCATGAGCCAGGGCTGTTCATCAACAGGAAGGGGTATGACTCCATGAACGCGCAGCTCATCTGTGACCACCGCCAGAGATTCCTACACGTGTGCGCCAGATACCCCGGCAGCTGCCACGATGCCTTCGTCCTCAGGGAGTCCACCGTCCCGCCCCTATTCCACGCACCCAACACCGGCAACGGCTGGCTCCTCGGCGACAAGGGCTATCCCCTACACACGTGGCTCATGACGCCTCTGAGGAACCCCATCACCGAGCCGGAGCGTCGGTACAATGACAGCCACACTGCTACCAGGTCTACAATTGAGCAGACCATAGGGCTGCTCAAGATGCGCTTCAGGTGCCTTGATCGTTCTGGGGGAGCGCTGCAATACACACCATTCAGAGTGGGACGAATCATAGTTGTCAGCTGTGCCCTGCACAACATGGCCCAACAGAGAGGGGTGCCGCTGGAGGAGGCCCCATCCACACCCGCCACCCACATTGAGGACGGCGATGAGGACGAGGAGGTGGAGGTGGAGGAGGAGGTGGAGGAGGAGGAGGAGGAGGAGGCGCCAGAGGATGGTGGACGACCCATGCGCCGAACCACGACTCACCGGGATGGTCGCCGGGCCAGGGAGGCACTCATATGTCAACGTTTCTCCTAGAGTCAGACAGTGCGAGGCGTTCGCATCTCCTCACCTGCACATGCGAGCGGCCATACCAGCCCCCTCCACAGAAGAGTGTTGCCAGTACTCCTGCACCCACAGCAGTGTGCCCAATGGGCGGCAGCAGGTGTCCGCCGTCATGATGGGCTGCACGGAACGCACCTATTGCACAGGCCGCAGAAGAATGGACGAGAGGTGGCAGGAGTGGTGAGAACGATAGTGTTTAATATGTACAAGGTGCAATACTATAAACAAAAAGTGTACAAATTAACAGACACCCTGGTGCATTCCCTTTGTGCTTATAACGCTTTTGGATTTCTTTTCCGGGTACCCCTACGTGGTGCTACCCCTGTGGCTCCAGCAGAGGTAGTGGCAGGTTGCTCCTGTTCTTGCCTTGACCGGGTAGATGCTTTTGGCGGACGGCCCCTGGGTTTCGGTGCCCGTGAGGGCACCTCCACAGACTGCTCCTCCTGCACCTGTGCAGGGGCAGACTCGGCCACCTGGAGAGGAGGCACCATTGCGGGTACTGGTTGAGAGGTGGGCGACGGGTGGGACGTGGGGGCGCCTTGAGAAGCGTCCCCGCTTCCATGTCCCCGGTCACAATCATCCCTCTCGTGGCCTCGGCCCACATCACCCCTTCCACCCTGCTGGACGACAGTTTGGATTGCATGTGTGAGGCCTTGCAAGGCCACCCCTAGTGTATCCGTCAGCCTGTTTATGGCGGCGGATTGTTGCTCACCCTGAATCCGTACAGCCGTTGTCAGGGCCTGCACGGACTCGATGTGGAGCTGTGCGTGACGCTCGAGGGAGGCCAGCCTGTCCTCCACCGCAGACGCTCCCGCACCTACCCGCGACACTATGTCGCCGATACCCTCCTGTGCCTGCGCCACCAATGCCCGCATGCAGGAGTTGGACTCCCCCATCGCCTGCGCAATTGTGGACAATGCGCGCGGCACCTCTCCCAGTACCTTGGCAATTAGCTGGTGCCCCTCGACGACTCTCCTTTTGACTGGTGGCCCCCAGGGTTCAGCATCTGGGTCCGGCTGAGCAGAGCCTGGAGATGAGTGCTCCCACCGACGCGGACCCTCCGCGGCTGCCCCTGCCACCAGGGTCTGCTCATGCTCACACGTGCGCGGTGAATCACCAAGTGCTACCCCAACTAGTTGGCGAGGGGGACCCACCGAGGTGCGTGTCTCTGCGCTGGTGGATGGTTGGCTCATATGTGACGATGCACCCTCAGAGACCGGCAGGTCCTCTGAGGAATCGCCCTCCTCAACCACAGCGCTGGCAGACGGCCCTGCAAGAGAACAGAGGGCACTATGAGGCATGTGCACAAACGTTACGGTGTGCCTGATGCCAGGTGATGATATGGTCACTCGCGATCATGAGTGTTGAGTGTCAGCTTTCCCTTACCGGCCGTTTCTGCAGCGACAGACTCGCCATCCGCAACAGCGAGGCAATGTTGCATGCCGGCGAGGTCGAGCGCCTCCACCTCTGCATCCGTCAGATCAACCACGTGCGGCGGGCCCCCTCCGGTGCGGGCCCTTTCTCTGTTGTTCTTGCATCTCTTCTCCTGTCATGGCAAAACACAGATGCGTGAGTGAGTGCATATTGCATAGTGAGACGCATCAAGCATCAGTGTGGGTGGGTTGAGCGTGGGGCAGATGGATGGGAGGATGCGTGTGCCACATGCCCATCCCATTGCATGGGGATTGGGGTGTGTGGTAGTGTTCGGGTGGGGACAGGGACGGTGGGTACTTGCGGGCACGGCGAGGATGGTGAGTGAGTGGCTGTGAGGATTGCTGCGGGAGCGCTGTGGTGGCTCTGCAGGAGGGGTTGTGATCTGTTTGGCGTGATGGTGGGGACGGGTTGTGGGAGGGTGCGTTGGTGTACTCGCCTTGCCGGACCTAGTGAGGTCATTGAACCGCTTGCGGCACTGCTCCCATGTCCTGGGGGTGTTGGCCCTGCTGCTGACCTCCGCCGCCACCTCTGCCCATGCCTTCCTGGTGGCGGAGCCAGGGCACTTGCGTCCATCCGCAGGGAACAGCGTGTCCCTCCTCCTCCTCACACCCTCCAGCATCAGCTGCAGCGCGAGGTCCGAGAAGCGTGGCGCAGCCTTGCCCCTGGGTTGCGCCATCCTGTGTTGCCTCTTGATTGCAGCAGGAGGGGCTTTGGGGGACTGCCCCTTTAAGTGGAGCTCCTACATCGCATAAACGGTAGTGCGCATGCGCAGCCCGCCGGCACGCAGCTGGGGAGCGGAGAACCCGGAAGCAGGGCTTAATGTGATCAATTATCCCGCGATCGCGTGGGGGACGCACTCAATTAGCCGTCCGCGTTTTCCACGGTCCCGGAGGACCACCCGCTGGGAACCCGCAGGCCTGCTAAAATCGGGCCCAAGGTATAGAGATTAAAATGAAATAGAAAAAGGAGGCTTATGATAAATGTCAGGTTCAAAATGCAATAGAGAACCAAGCTGAATACAGAAAGTGTGGGGAAGAACTGAAAAAGGAAATAAGAGGGGCAAAGAAAGTGTATGAGAATAGATTAGTGGGTAATATAAAAGGGAACACTATAGTCTTTTATAAACATATAAATAGTAAAAAGGTAGTCAAAGGAAAGGTGAAACCGATTCGGGACCAAAAAGGAAATCTTCTGGTGGAGGCAGAGGACATGGCTGAAGTACTGAATAAGTATTTCGCATCTATCTTCACAAGAGAAGAGGATGCTGCCAATGCCACAGTAAAGGAGGAGGTAGTACAGAAATTGGATAGGATGCAAAATAGATAAAGAGGAGGTACTTAAAAGATTGGCAGTGCTCAAATGGTTCAGATGGGATGCATCCTAGGTTGCTGAGGAAAGTAAGAGTAGAAATAGCAGAGGATCTGGTTACAGTCTTCCAATCCTCCTTAGACATGGGAATGGTGCCAGAGGACTGCAAATGTTACACCCCTGTTCAAAAAAGGGGAGAGGGATAAACCAGGTAACTACAGGCCAGTCAGCCTAACATCGGTAGTGGGGAAACTTTTAGAGACAATAATCCGAGACAAAATTAATTGAAACTTCGTAAATCATGGGTTAATCAATGACAGCCAGCATGGATTTGTTCAAGGCAAATCATGTTTGACTAATATGATTGAGTTCTTTGATGAAGTAATGGAGAGGGTTGTTGAGAGTAGTGCGGTTAATGTTTATATGAACTTTCAAAAGGCATTTGATAAAGTACCACATAATAGACTTGTTAGCAAAAAATTGAAGCCCATAGGATTAAAGGGACAGTGGCAGAGTGGATATGAAATTGGCTAAGGGGCAGAAAGCAGAGAGTAGTGGTGAACAGTTGTTTTTCAGACTGGAAGGAAGTATACTGTGGTGTCCCCCAGGGGTCAGTATTAGGACCACTGCTCTTCTTGATATATATTAATGGACTGGACCTGGGTATACAGGGCATAATTTCAAGCCTGTGCCAGGTTTCCAGGCAGCGGGCACGATTCCTTCATTCTATGTCAGTCGATCATTCCCCCACTTTTCCACCTGTCATGGAATGTTCGATGATGGCTGCTAGGGGACAAGAGCTACCCCCTCTACACATGGCTTAAGACACCCCTCCGTAAACCCGGCATGCTCACTGAGATGAGGTACAACCAGAGCTATGGGACTCCTGAAGCAATAGTTTAGGTGCTTAGATAGGTCCGGGGCTCACTTCAGTAGAGTAATTAATACTTTCTAAGCTACATATTAAACCAATTTTTATTTGTGAATTTCATTATCAGCAAATTCCTAAAATACGTAAGTTATAGAGGCCTTACACTGAACCCTAGGTATGGCCTCTTGGCGTCAGGATTTCCAGTCAAGCCTGATGGAATTGCTTCTAAGTAGAAGCTTTATTAAATAACACAGTGTTGGAATCAGGTAAATGTAATAATGACCTGACTGTAAGGATACTAGAGACTGTTGAGGTTATCAAAATAGAACCGTGCCAGATTCACTTTGAACTATTTGTCCATTAAAATGTTTAACTAGTAGTGCTATAGAGAGACCTGTGTCGACATGCTGTAGCATTTTACCTTTCTCTCCAGCTGTATCTGTATCAGATCAGATTACTATGCTTTCATCTGGGTATTGATAAAACCTTCAATTTGAACCAAAGAACATAACCAAGTCTCCTTTAAAGTTGTA
This sequence comes from Heptranchias perlo, assembly GCF_035084215.1. Lineage (NCBI taxonomy): Eukaryota > Metazoa > Chordata > Chondrichthyes > Hexanchiformes > Hexanchidae > Heptranchias > Heptranchias perlo. The sequence goes on from NC_090327.1 coordinate 111,447,884, forward strand.
TTGTATTTAGTAACTGAAAGGTAAGTGCAGAACAGCGTAACACAAACTGACAACGAATATATAATAACATATTATTTTGCCTCAAGTGACTGCTGTAATCCTTCTGATCCTCTTGGAACTCTCAATCACTGGAAACAATTGCAATGTTGTTGGAAATCCTTTGAAAATCTTATCAATTTTCAGATTTCTAGTATTCTAATAACCTGTGATTGACAGTTTTAATTTAGTTATTTGCATAACATATGTGCTTGTAGGGTTTAATTAGTGGCAGATTTCTCTTGAGATCCAATTAATTAATCTAATTTATGATAATTTTGTTTTTGTGAGAATGCTGGTCACTTTTTTCAGATTAGGAAAACATCCACTAGGGCTTCCCTGACATGAATCTTAAAATTTCCAGAGTATATGATCTAGAATAGACTCCCAGCAAAAATAGTTCATCCTAGTTTGATTAATGCCATCAATAAAAGAACTAGAAAGATGTCTGGTTAAGAATGAACCATGAGAATAACTATTGACATAGGGCAGAAGTTATGCTGCAGCTATACAAAACCCTGGTTAGATCGCACCTGGAGTACTGTGTGCAGTTCTCGGCACCACACCTTCGGAAGGACATATTGGCCTTGGAGGGAGTGCAGCGTAGGTTTACTAGATGATACCCGGACTTCAAAGGTTAAGTTACGAGGAGAGATTACACAAATTGGGGTTGTATTCTCTCGAGTTTAGAAGGTTAAGGGGTGATCTGATCGAAGTTTATAAGATATTAAGGGGAACGGATAGGGTGGATATAGAGAAACTATTTCCGCTGTTTGGGGATTCTAGGAGTAGGGGGCACATCTAAAAATTAGAGCCAGACCTTTCAGGAGCGAGATTAGAAAACATTTCTACACACAAAGGGTGGTAGAGGTTTGGAACTCTCTTCCGCAAACGGCAATTGATACTAGCTCAATTGCTAAATTTAAATGTGAGATAGATAGTTTTTTGGCAACCAAAGGTATTAGGGGATATGGGCCAAAGGCAGGTATATGGAGTTAGATCATAGATCAGCCATGATCTTATCGAATGGCGGAGCAGGCACGAGGGGCTGAATGGCCTACTCCTGTTCCTATGTTCCTATGTTCCTATGATCAAGTGGTTTCTGTTGGTACTGGAACTATGGGAGTGTCACCTATGGAATACAACTGGCCAGAGTTGGATAATGTAAGGTGGGGTGCTATCCTGAAACTTTGCAAAAATAACTTGACGGTGGCGATTATGGCATAATTTTACAGAACTTTATCTTGCTGTAAGTATATGCTTGTGATTGGACTCTCTGGGCATTAAGCAAGCTGGGTAGTGTCCATGACAAAAGTAAATTATACATTAGCTGTGGAAGGAGTGGTAGTGTAGTTCATTTATGGGTACGGTAGCGTAGTGGTTATGTTACTGGGCTAGTAATCCAGAGCCCTGGACTAAAATCCAGAGTCACGAGTTCAAATCCCGCCACGGCGGCTGGCGAATTTAAATTCAATTAATTAAATAAAAATCTGGAATTAAAATACTAGTATCAGTAATGATAGCCATGAAACTACCGGATTGTCGTAAAAACCCATCTGGTTCACTAATGTCCTTTAGGGAAGGAAACCTGCCGTCCTTACCCGGTCTGGCCTATATGTGACTCCAGACCCACAGCAATGTGGTTGATTCTTAATTGCCCTCTTAGGGATGGGCAATAAATGCTGGCCTTGCCAGCGACGCCCACATCCCGTGAACGAATAAAAAAAAATTTAAAAAATTTCCACATTTGTTTCTGAATAATCAATTTGTTGTGTGCATTCTTAACAGCAAACATATTTTTTTCATGTTTTACATGGAATCTGTTTGAAAAAACAGAGTCAGTGCATTGTGAAGAGACCCATGCATTGTGAAGAGACCCATGCTTTGTGACAATCAATTCACTACAGGGGCTAATATGAAAAATAATGTAGGATGTACTCTGCATCACTTCATTCTGTGAGGCTCCACCCCACATCATCACTGTACCACGCTTAATGTTATGAATTAATAACAATGCACTTATGGCAACAACTTTCAATGTCAATGCAAGGGTAGACATGTGGGTATTTCCATAATTTTGCAGCATACCATCATACAATGCACGCAACGTGAGGTTGAAATAATGACATTTTCAATCTGACAGCTCTGTTACTCTCTGATATGCATCAATTCAAGGCTTTGGGTTACAAAAGCTGCATGAAGATGAGAAAGGAAAGTATCAGCTTACTAAGGTCAATAAATCAAAAGAGACATACCATTTAATCTACTATCAATCCAGTAGGTTGGATAAATAGACACTTCATTTTTTACTTGAGATATGTTTTGTAAAACGCATTAAATTTGTGTTCACATGTGTTAGAAAGGAAATATCTCATTCAGAGATGAGTGAAGCCGTAAGAAATATTTTAAATGGGTGAAAATTGATGAAAGTTAGTCATATATTAGGTAATTGAGCTACCGTTGTATTGACAAATGGGTTGACAGTTTGGATGTTATCAGTGCAGGTGATAGATCTCAGCCTCAGGTTCTTTTCAGATCTAAGTACTTTAAAATGATATATGGCACTTCGTCAGCAATATGGAGGCTTCGTATAATTTGTCCTTGGGTTTATATGACATTTGTACATACCTTACAGTGTACAAATGTTTTACATTATCTCACACTCGGTAATTGTGGGAGCCATGTTCTTTAGTAGGTGCAATGTAGGCCTCTTTTCTGTACCCCCTTCCCATTATTGAGGAAAACAGAACACGAATATTGGGGGTTGTCAGAACGGAAGGAAAAATCTCATCTGTTTTAAAGTTTGACATTGTGCAAAATTAGAGTATCCATTTTATTTTCTGTCAATCACTGGTTTATTATCAACAAACTCGCAATGATTAAATTGCAATGATTAATCCTTCAGTGATAACTTTGCTAAAGGGGGGTTGAGTTGGCCCATGGCACAGGCTCATCTGTGCTAACAGCTCAGAGGACAGTCAATGAAGTTTGCAATGGGTGTCCTTCCTCCAAGTTTGAATAAGCCACTGGCACATGAAAAACCTTCCCAGAGAGCTTGGTACACTTGGCTCGGGACCATAAAATTCAGCAAGGCAACAGCTCTTAAAGGGCTGTAGCTTGCCCTTAAGGGGAAGTTATGGTGGTGGCGGAAAAGTGGACTAGCTGTTTGCAAGGCAGGGACATGTAGGCAACACCGCTACCTTGCATGCTGAAGAGTTGGAGGTCCTACTGCAAGAAGTGCACCCAGAGGAGGGTGGCATTTTTTGGCACTGAAGGCCACCCTCCAGTAAAAGCAAAGTGCAACCTGCATGGAGGAACATCATTAACTTAGTCCATTCAGTAAGCAAGCTCCTCTGTACCTTGTATCTGGCTGCAAATAAGCAAAACGTTTGCTGGTATTAGGAAGAAAATGAAGGAAAGTTTTCAAGAAAATGAAGGAAAGCTTCTCACTTTTGTATCTAGTCCTTGTGGGCCCAATAAATGTGGCACAAACCTAAGTTGGGAAATATTACAACCTCTGGGAGGTACCATTTAAATAATTGTACACAACCATTGCCCTTTTCACAAATGCTTTCACTGTGTCCTAGAGTTTTTTTTTGCAGGTGAAGGTGTCAAGCGAGGAAGAGTAGATAAATGCTCAATTATCCAGGCTAAGATACTCCTCTGCTGTTAGGGGGCTTCTCAGTGCAGGCAGAAGCTATGGATACAGAGGTTAGGTAAGTTTTAAGGAGGGTCTTAAAGGAGGAGAGAGAGGTGGAGAGGCAGAGAGATTTAGGGAGGGAATTCCACAGCTTAGGGCTTAGACAGCTGAAGGCACAGCTGCAGTAACCATGCAGCAGTATGGAACCTTGAAATTAATTCTCATCCTCACCACTTTGTATGGTGTTAGTTCAATGGCAGCAGCAATCAAGAACAATGAAGGAAAGCTTGGGGGAAAAAATGAAAAAATTACAGGCTATGCAGCAAAGTTAACTAATACATGGAGCAATATGCAGCAACATGTTACTGCAAATGCAAAGACACAAGCACTTCGAATAGCAACTCAAGCAAAAAATCTTTTTAAGGAGCATATTTGAGCAAGCCAGGTCCCAGGACAATGCCTAGCTTATATGGTGAAGTGCGCTCTGTGTGGGAGCCTCACTGAAAGTTATGAAATTCAATGCACGGCCTAATTTTAGTAATTATATGATTTAAATCAGGGCTTACTTGTGATTGTAATGTGGCCTCCTGAAATCGCACATCACAATAATGGCATGCATTGAGTTGCTTGGGGTTGCAAAATGTATTTTGCATCTTGCACCCACCATCAGTGAGGCTCCACACTGCCAGTGCAATATTTACCCTCACACATCAATATCATAGGATGCACTGGCAATCAATGACGGCCATACCATCCAATCTCAGCCAAAAACAAACCCGTCTACATCAAGAATTATACCCGACATGACTCCAGCCGAAAGCGGTGGAAAATGCAGCGTGATCTGATCTGCAGACTCCCTGCTTACCCCCACCGTTTCCCACCAGAAGTGACAGATGGTGTAGAATATATTCATTCATATGTACACAAGGAATACCTGTTCATCCCTGACATACAGCATTACTGTGGGCGTTGGAGCGGCCCATCAATCATGAGGGATAAAATGCATAGGCTTAGGCATCATTTTCAAAAATTTTAATATTTGTGCCATTTAAACTGGCAGCACAGAGACTATGCTGCCAATCTCTGCTGCCACACCACCCACAATTCAGGTGGACTCTGGTGGAGGCCATGTAGCCCATCAAAATTATACAAATGATCCTCAGGTCAGAAAATCATCTGGGATATAAGGCGCATTCTTATGGCAGGTATAAGTCCCACCACATCTCACTTCCAATAGAGTAATGGCCAAGCAGAAGATCCAGGCTTATGTTTATTGTCTTTATGAAGGTATGAAATCTCTTTTTCCACTTTCTCTGTTTACTTCCTTTGAGCTGCATATTGCCTTTGTCTGCGAAGACAAAGGGGGAATGCTGCTCACATTGCTTCCCAATGCCTCCCACAGTGGTTCATTAGAAAACATAGAAGAGTGGCTCAGTGAAGACTCCTCATTTGATTTTCTTTCCCCCTTGTTGGGAGCTGCCTGGCCTCACTTGACACTTTGCTACAACTGCATCTAGGTTCTACTTACCTTGCTGCCATTTTCTTGGTCACCATAAGGTAATGAGAGTGAACCCCACATCTTCCCCCTAGGCTGCATTTCTACAGTTTGAGAGCAGGATTAATACTCTATTTTGGTTAATAACATGCCATTTTGAACTGGGGAAAGGCAACCGTTTAGAGCCTTCCCGCCATTGTATACCGAGGGGCTGCAATCAGGGAAAAACCCCCTCGGGCAGAATGTATAATTCAAAATTGATGTAATGTACCCGCAATAAATCTGCAATGAATCTGTAATGAATCACCTGTATTGATTGTGATGCAATGAGGCACCCTAGAGTGTCATGAACTGTAATAATGTCCAATGTGGTTCATTGAACTGTACTTGACGTAACCTGCAAATTGCACAATCGATAATGTGTATGTTTGGAATGTGATATGAGAACTGTATTGTATGAACTGCTGCAAATTTTATGAATAAAGTATATTTTTTGAAAAGAAAATGCCATTTTGAAGTGGAGCCACATCACATGACTGAAGGGAGAGTGCTTCTACATTTTGGAAAGGCTCTTATTGAGCCATAAAAAAAAATCATCTTGCACCTTCAGGCCTTTCCTGGTTCTAGAGCTGACGGTAAGCAATAGAAAATGAAAGCCCTCTGATATTGAGTGGGCTGATTTGTCGTCATCCATCATTCTGACTAGTTGGGGGCTTATATACAAGGATAAGTATTGAAACATGCCTTTGTGACCTTGAATGAACTTTGCACATACCTATAGTAAATGGGGAAGAAAGTGCCTTTGAACGTTTCATTTTATTCAATGTGTAACTGAGTTGGAGCTTGCCTCCCAGCTTTACAGGTACCTCCACTAGTTGAACGTTGATCGACTTCTATTTAAATCAAAAAATGAATTCCCATTAAGTGAAAAAGGTTTCGCATTTAATATATATGAAAACAAATGTTCTCAATTGTTTCCTGTGAGAAAGTGATCTATTGAAATGATAATATATTATTGAGCTTCACTCTTTCATAATGAAATGCTCTGAGCTTGGCCAAAGGAGGATGGCAGTAAAAGAATGTTCAGAATAATACCTGTTTCAGGAGACTGCATACAAAAGAAAATGCCCAACAATTACTTATTCTTTCTCCCATCATCATTCTTTAGGATGTACTCATGCAAACTGTAATGCTTTATTTTCTAAAGAAAGTCCCAGGGAGTTCTACACATGGCATATCAGTTAGTCTCTCTTCACTTTTTAGCACTGTGTACGTGCACTGAATTCAGAGCTGTTCAGGCTCTGTTTCTCACACTTGGCTCTGTTTATACAATAATAGCCAGCAGACCTTCACACTCAAGAGTATTGCTCTCTTCAGCTGCATCCTCCACTCAATTATGTGAGACTGCACTGAAACCGCAGCTGAAAAGATCAAGTTTCATTTGGAAATGAGATGGCTGAAATGTTCAGCACCATTTAAATAGGTGCTGGTCAATCAGAATTAGAAAATAATATGGAGAGTGCAGACTCAAAAAGCTCCTGGTAAACAAAGACTTACAAGTAACACTCAAGACCGTCAGGAGATACTACATCAAGGCATATTCAGTTAAAGATGAGCCAAACTGTTCCTATTTGACTTCCTTATTTAATCCATAGCAGAATTTCAAGCATGCTGCTGACTATAGCAGGCATTCTGATACAGCGCTGACCTGACGTTTTATCTTTCAGATAATATAGTTTTGTCAAAACAGCAGGACCAATTTTAATTCCCTCCACCTGGCGTGAACAGGGCAGTACCGGCCTGAAAATGGAGTCGGGTCACTTACCGTCCCATTTATGCTGCCGCTCCGGCTGCTGCCACCTTAGGAAGGACCCTGGGATGGGCGGCCAGAGCACCCACTTGTTTCAGGTGGGAGGCTACTTCTAATATGCAAATCGGAGTCCTGTGACGTACATTGGACCCCAATTGCAATTACGAGGTACAAACGGGCGGACCATGCATCGCAGTGAGCAGCCTGACCAGCAGTCTTAAAGGGACAGCTGGAGGCTTCTACAAAATGACCCAGGGAAACTTTTGATTTTGTTTTGATGGGGCCAGGAAGAGCAGGAGTGCTGCTGGACTGTCCGAGTCCCCACCCTGGGATTGCCTCCCCCCTCCCAGGCCATGACTATCGGTCGACTCAGCATGGGATCCAGCTGATTTTCTGCCCTCACCGAGCCCGCAGAGGGTGCCCGTTTGGTGCCCGCAACTGGTCAGCGGAATGTAAATGAGACCCGGGCCTCAAAATGGTTCGAGCCTAACGTCGGCAAGAACGGGCAGGTGACGGGCACAATCCATCCGTCACCCACCCATTCTCCACCAGTAATTAAAATTGGTAAGGACATTGGTCTCGTTTAAAAAAAAAACTAGATCCTGTAATGGGAAGATGGTGGGGTTCTGAGAGGATGAGATCAAATGGGCTGAACCTGAACCCTTGCAATCTTGTGATGTGAGAGGGAAAATTCTGCCACTGTTCTGCATTGTTATCCTCTTATTTCTATCTTGTACATTTGAATAAATATTTAAGGAGCCACGGTTTTAACTTCAGCCTGTGTGGTGGCTGCTTAGCAGCTTCTTTTGGACAACACTGGTCTATGTCCAGCAATAATTATTTAGTGAGGTAGAGACTGACAATTTGATCTTTTAATTCCTTAAAGGTGCCTTTTTTTGTAGATTCACCTGACGAAGGGGATAATCTCCGAAAGCTTGTGATTTTAAAATAAAATTGTTGGACTATAACCTGGTGTTGTAAGATTCCTTACATTTTTTTGTAGAGTTTAATCTTTTCCAATCTAAACAAATATTTTAAATGCAAATCAAAAGTACAGTAGAACATGGCAGCTGTATCAGTCCTAGTATGTTTGGCTTATTAACATTAACGTACAAGTTGTGAAGTACATTGAGCCTGAAAGGGTTAAAGAAGAGAGGGGAAGGTAACAATTATGAGTATATTTTACAATATGAGAAAATGACTGTTTTAATGACTGTATTTTAATCATTGTGGGTAGATTTGGACTTTGGGCTCAGAGGACTCAAAATCTGGATTTATATGGAAAAACGGCGGGGGATGAATTTCTGCAGGGATCTCCCACTCATTGTCGTAACTTTGTCGTAAGTGCCGCGGAAATGCCAGAAATGCGACGGGCGACCTAGAGAACTCTAACAGAAATTCACCCCAGTAGAATTTGAATGAGCGGCTAGTGACTTATATAACATTACCAGACCAGCCAGGGACTGAAAACATACCTAACACAGTGCTGGCAGGGATCATACACACACCAAGCTCCAGAATGCCAAGAATTTAATGAGGTCATTTCTAGCAAAACCAGGAACAGTTGTAACTATGCAAAAAAATGAGTTAATCCACCTTACTATTCACCTCTCAGGTCAGTACCAGAAAATGAAGTATTGGCTATGGGGGCTACAACTGAAGCTCAGGCCTCCTTCAGAAGCGCAAGTCAGAACACTGCAGCTGTAAACATTGGGGTAGAAATCGCTCGGAGTGGCAAACTAACACTCCTCCAATAGGAAGTGGAGAAGAGCCCAGCTTCAGTTCAGGCGAAGCTAGGACCCTGGGAGAGGTGAGAGGAGAGAGCTCTCCCCTCGACCAATCAGATCCCAGCATTTTTGACAAGCTGCGTTCACCGTCTCTGCAGGCTTGGAATGTTAAACCAGGAAGTGAAAGGTACAACATTTTAAATCAATGTAAAAACAGTTGTAGACAGCGAAAATAAAGAAAGGGTAAGAAATAATTGAATTAAATAAAAGAGACAGAAGGGAAAAGTAAAAAAAAATAATTTTCTAGTTTAAAATTTTTTTTTAATGTCCAAAAACTATTCAAATATGGAATAATGAGACTCCACATTTTTAAAAGTTAACCTTTAGTTGTTTGGCAGTCATTAAGACTTACTGTGCTGTTAAAACTTAATTTACACCTGGTATTTTTAAGCGTACCTGTTTGGTGGCGTAATTAGTTACTTTCCAGCTGGGCAGATAAGCAAGTTTGCATTTTTTCAATGATTTCACTGGTTACAGCATGTGATGTCCCTTTAATTCGAAGCTGTCACATCGCCAGAGAACCACTAGGAGCAAGTTCCAAATTCCTGTGTTTCCTGTGCGAAGGCCGGAGCCTGCTCCTCCATTTTGCCACTAACAATGGAGAGCGCTGTTGAACTCTCCATTACTTCCCAAGCAATTTCTGCCCCATTATAATTTTTCATGTCCACATCAGAAAATATTGAAGCAATCATTGTTTTACCTATTTCTGTTCTGCATGTAAATATCCTCTTGTGTAATTTTAAATGTAGATCATTGAAGAAAGTTCAACTTCTGAAGCAACAGCCTGTTACCCCAGTACAGTCCAGATTAAAGGAAGCACAGTAAACTGCAGTGATTCGTTGGCCATTGTAATAATAGATGATAGGGCAGTTATTCCTGCCCGGGCACAAAGTTGTTGGGACTGGATCACATTGTGAGATCAGCCCGTGTAAACAAAACTTCAGAGCTCCCTGCGAGCACCACGCCTTGTGCAGGAAACATGCTAATAGGCCAAACCTTAAAGAGCTGCTGGAAAGTTAACAGGATGCAGCTACTTAAAGGTAAATAGCCAGTTAGCAGTTTGCAAAGGCTGTATGAGGGAAGGGAATGGAGAAGGGAGAGGGGGAAGAGGAGGGGGAAGGGGAAGGAGAAGGGGGGAGGGAAAGGCAAGACAAGACAAGACAAGACTTGTGTCACACTTCTCTGGGCACCACAAGAAAACCTCCTTATTCCAGGCTTCCACCCCTCCCACGATCGCAATCCCCTCTGGAACACGCACATCACCGCTTACCTGACTGCTGGCTTTGGGCAGCAGTTGGAGCATAAATATGAAAATGAGGCCCGGGAGTTAAAATCTCTTTGGGCCTTGACATATGGGATTGTTACTCCCGCAGGCCTCCTGCATGCACCAATCTCGCCCCGAGTTAAAATCGAGGCCCAAGTTTATGCAACTTGGCCTCATAATTTAACCCTTAAGCCCCGGTATCATTTTGGTGAATCTGTACTGTACCCTCTCCAAGGCCAATATATCTTTCCTGAGATTCACTGTCTGAAACTACATGCAGTACTCCAGATGGGGCCTGACCAAAGCTATGTACAAATGAAGCATCACTTGCTCACTGCTCCTCTACAGCTCCTAGTCTCTCACCATTAACATACAAACATACGAATTAAAAGCAGGAGTAGGCCATTCGACCCCTCAAGCCTGCTCTGCCATTTGATAAGATTATGGCTGATCTGATTGTGACCTCAACCCTACTTTCCCGTCTACCTACTATAACCTTTGACTCCCTTGTTAATCAGAAATCTTTCTAACTCAGCCTTAAAAATATTCAATGACCCTGCCTCCACCACTCTCTGGGGAAGGGAGTTCCACAGACTCACAACGCTCTGAGAGAAAATGTTTTTCCTCATCTCTTTCTTAAATGGGAGACCCCTTATTTTTAAACTGTGGCCCCTAGTTCTACAAGGGGAAACATCCTCTCAGCATCAACCCCTTCTAGTCCCTTCAGAATCTTATATGTTTCAATAAGATCACCTCTCATTCTTCTAAACTCCAATGTATACAGGCCCAACTTGTCCAACCTTTCCTCATAAGATAACCCCCTCATCCCAGAAATCAGTCCAGTGAACCTCAACAAATTAAGAAAATTTATTTTTCTCAGATCCAAAGTGGATGACCACCAAATTGAACTCCATTTGCTATAGTTTTACCCACTCACTTAATCTGCCTATGTCCCTTTTTAACTTCCTGCTCCCATCTACACAACTTACTGTGCCTCCTAACTTAGTGTCATCTACAAACTTGGATATACAACTCTTTATTCCTTCATCTAAGTCTTTAATATATATGGTGAAAAGCTGAGGTCCCATTACAGATCCCTGAAAAACACCACGGGCCCGATTTTACATGGGGTGCGGGTTCTGGGCGGGTGGGCCAGCGGGCGCGTTTGGTGAAATTAGTGGGTTGCCCGCGCGATCGTAGCAGGTAACACACTAATTGGAGCCACTTACCCGCTCCTCCGGGTTCCCCGCTGCTGATCTGCGCGTCGGGCGGGCTGCGCATGCGCAGTAAGATCTGTCAGCTGGAGGCGCTCTATTTAAAGGGGCAGTCCTCCACTGACAGATGCTGCCACAAACAGCAAAAATTACAGCATGGAGCAGCCCAGGGGGAAGGCTGCTCCCAGTTTAATGATGCCTCACCCCAGGTATCATTAGATGGGGTGAGGAGAAGGGGGAGGACAGAGATCTTCCCCCCGGCGGGCGGGAGGAAGCGGCCTGCCTCTGCCACCAAGAAGGCCTGGCTCGAGGTGACAGAGGAGGTCACCAGCGCCACCAACATATCGCCCACCTGCATACAGTGCAGGAGGCGCTCCAATGACCTCAGTAGGTCAGCCACAGTGAGAACACGTAGTCTTTCCCCTACACTCCGTCTGCCACAACACTACCCCCACCCCACATCTCCTTCGGCACTGCCAACACTACTCTGTCACATGACCCCTCACACCCACTCAAACCTTATCCTCATCTTACCTGCACCTACTCACCTCGCCAGTACTCACCCCGCCACTACCACTCAACCCAATCCTCATACAATCTCATGGCTCTATCCCATACTCACCCTCTCGTGCATCTCTCTCACGGCCAGCCTCACTCAACCTGCCACTACCTGTACTGCAGCCACAGGGCATGCATCACATATGTGCAGTAGGCAGCGTAAGGCAAACGTGTCGTGAGCATGAAGGGGATGCACAAGGGGGTTTGAGGGTTTGTCATGGTTCTTACTTCTATTGAATTAAAGAACAACTCACATCACACTTTATATTGGCACCACTACTGCCATGTCTTTGCGAATCCTGTCCGGTTTGTGCAATAATGCCCGCTCCTGGGTATCCCTATGAGGACCCACCACTGATGCCACCCAGTGTGTCACTGCAGAGTGGGTGTGGGTGTATTTGCAGGGCTCTTCTGCGCAGACGACTGAGAGACATCGGGGATGTCCCCGGTTGCAGCCTGGAAGGCTGTGGAGCAGAAGTTCGGGAGGGCAGTGGTGACTTTGACAGCGACAGGTAGGAAGATGGTGCACGGGCCAGCCAGGAGCAGCTCGGCATGAAGGAGGCTGCAGATGTCCACGACTACATGTCGACTGACTCTGAGCCTCCGTGTGCACTGCTGCTCAGAGAGGTCCAGGAGGCTGAGCCTCGGTCTGTGGAACGTGTGGCGAGGGTAGTGCCCTCTGCGACGCATCTCTCTCTGCGGTAGCCCTCCCTCCTGCTGTACAGGTGGATGTGTTACAGCACTGTGTTGTGGAGCTCCACGTGTCAGAGGTGGACGGCGTGGATGGCGAGGCTGGTGAGGCTGGTGATGCTGTTCGCCCTCCGAAGAGGTCATGACTGCAGCTACAGCGGCCCCCATCCGCAAGATGTACATCTGAGGGGGTCTGCAAGGTAGGTACATGTCTCCGGACCCTGGGGTAAGTGTGCAGGTTGGTGACTTCGACCATCAGGAGGAGGGTGGTGGAGGCCAAACTTTGTCCCAAGTGACAGAGCGGCCTCTTGCAATGGCTGAGGGTCTCCCCCCCGCACCTGTCAAATGGACCTTTGCAGCTGCCACAGGCTGACGGCTGCAACACGTCCTTTTCAACTGGGAGTGTTTCCCCCAGTGTGTGAAACAGTCCCATGTTTATCCAAAATCACACACAGTCCCTTAATCAGGTCAGTTAATGACCTGAACAAGCAAAGTAAATACACTCAAGTGGCATCCCGCTGGCTTTGATTGCCTGCGGGATTCCCACCAGCGGGGGCTGCGCGCGCACGCCGGCGCGTCATCGGGGAACCCAGAAGTGGGCGGGATCGAGGCACAATCCGGTCCCGCACCTGGATTTCGGGATTTCCGGGCCCCCCCGCCGAGAACGCACCCGGTAGCGGGTGCTAAAATCGGGCCCCACATGTCACCCAACAATCAGAGAATGTTTCCTTTATCCCTACTCCCAACAAATTACCAGCCCATGTCACAATTTACCTCTAATTCCATGTGCATTCATTTTTGATAATGATCTCTCATGCGGAACCTTATCAAATTATCAAATGCCTTCTGAAAGACTATATAGACAACATCGGTAGACACTCCCCTATCCTCCATGCCAGTAACTTCCTCAAAAAATTCAATCAGATTATTCTGACATGACCTGCCGTTCACAAATCCGTGCTGACGTTCTATGAGCAGCTCGTACTTGTTCAGTCACTCTCTGCTTCTGATAATAGATTACAGTAACTTCCCCAAAACTGAAGGTAAACTGGCAGGTACCTGTAGTTACCTTACTTTACTCACCCTCCCTTCTTAAATAATGGAGTGATATTTGGAACTTTCCAATCCAAAGGCACAATTCCTGAATCTAGAGTGCTTTAGAAAATTATGACTAATGCATCTGCAATTTCCTCACCTATCTTTTTTAATACCTAGGGGGGAGGGAGTGGGGAAACCATCATGTCCTCGAGATTTGTCTATCTTAAGTCTAATTATTTTCTCCATTATCATTTTTTTAACTTAGATCCACTAAGTTCCCCCCTTGACTTATTTTTAGGTTCCATTGTACCGCTGGTATTTTGTCCTATTCCTGTACAGTGAAAACAGTTATAAAGTATTCATTTAACAAGTCTGCCATTTTCTTATTGTCCATTATAGTCCTGTTTGCATCTGTCTTTAATGAGCCCACATTCCTCTTTACCACTTTTATATATTTATTACAGTTTTTACTGCTAGCTTTGATATCCCTTGCAAGTTTTTTTATAATTCCATTTTACATCCCTTATTGCGTTCCATGTATCCCTTTGTTGCTTTTTATAGTTCTCCCAAAACGCTGGATTTATACTGTTCTTTGCATTTGTGTAAGCCTCTTATTTTAGCTTGATATTGTCTCTTACCTTGTCTGTTGACCATGGTTGCTTAACTGCACAAGTCGAGTCTTTGTCTTTTCCCTCTCCACTCACATCCCGCTTCCCCCTCCTAACCCCACTTCCGTCTGCTTCCTCTCCTGGAAAAAACTCAAGCCTTTGGCCCTTCATTCACCACGATACTTCTGCAACTGATGATCTGCTGAATCACACCCTCACCTCCACCTTTAATGCCATTGTCCCCAGTAAAACCCTTACTTAGAACTTAAGAACATAAGAAATAGGAGCAGGAGTAGGCCATATGGCCCCTCGAGCCTGCATCCGCCATTCAGTAAGATCATGGCTAATCTTCGACCTCAACTCCACTTTCCCGCCTGATCCCCATATCCCTTGATTCCCCTAGATTCCAAAAATCTACTCTCTCCCACCCAGGTCGTTCCCCCTGGTACGGCCACCATCTCCCCTCCCTTAAGTCCAAGGGACGCAGATTTGAACATTTATAACGAACAACTGGTTTAGTACATTCATCGCCAGATTTGGCTGGACCACATAAAGCCCTTTTGGATCCTGGCTCTCCTTTGCCAAAACTGCACACTACTCCAGGATCATCCTGGAATACAAAGATAATCTCCGGCTTCTCCTCTCCACTACCAAACATCTCCTTAAACCCCTCTCTCCTGCCCCCTCCACCCTCACCAACAACAACAAGTGCGAGGAGCTCATGGATTTCTTTGTCACTAAGATTGAGCTGCCTCTGCTGCTTCCCTCCCTTCCCCAGCCCACCAATCCAAACTTCCCCCAAGGTTCCCCCCTGCCCTAGCCCTGAACTCACATCTTTCTCTAGTTTCTCTCCTATCTCCCCTCATGCCCCTTCCAAGCTCATCTTGTCCATGAGACCCACCTCCTGCTCTCTTGGCCCTATACCCACTAAACTGTTGACCACCCATCTTTCTTTCCTGGCCCATGTTAGCTGATGTTGTAAATGGGTTCCCTCTCCTCTGGTACTGTCCCCCGCCCTTTCAAATCTGCCATCATCACTCCCTCCTTAAAAAACCCGCCCTTGACCCCTCTGTCTTTGCAAACTATCACCACATCTCCAACCTCCCTTTCCGTTCCAAAGACCTTGAACGTGTTGTTGCCTCCCAAATCCGTGCCCATCTTTTCCACAACTCCATGTTTGAGCATCTCCAATCAGGTTTCCGCCCCTGCCACAGTACTGAAACGGCCCTTATCAAAGTCACAAATGACATCCTATGTGACTGTGACCATGGTGCGCTATCCCTTTTCATCCTTCTCGACCTGTCTGCAGCCTTTGACATGGTTGACCACACCATCCTTCTCCAACACCTCACCTCCACTGTCCAGCTGAGTGGGACTGCCCTCGCCTGGTTCAATTCTTATCTATCCAGTCGCAGCCAGACAATCTCTTGCAATAGCTTCTCTCTGGAGTCCCCCAAGGATCTATCCTTGGGCCCTCCTGTTCCTTATCTCCACGCTACTCCTTGGCGACATCATCCAAAGACATGACATCAGGTTTCACGTGTACGCTGATGATGCCCAGCTCAATTCCTCCACCACTTCGTTTGACCCCTCCACTGCCTCTATGTTGTCAGCCTACTTGTCCGACATCCAGTCTGGATGTCCGCAATTTCTTTCAGTTAACTATTGGGAAGACCAAATCAATTGCCTTTGGCCCCAACCACAAACTCCAATTGCCATCGATTCCATCACCCTCTCTGGCCACTGTCTCAGGCTGAACCAGAGTGTTTGCAACCTCACCATCCTATTTAACCCTGAGCTGAGGTCTTGACCTCATATCCTCTCCATCACAAAGACTGTCTACTTCCACCTCCATATCATCGCCCACCTCCGCCCCTGCCTCAGCCCATCCACTGCTGGAACCCTCATCCATGCTTTTGTTACCTCTAGACTCGCTTATTCCAATGCTCTCCTGGCCAGTCTCCCATCTTCCATCCTTCATAAACTTGAGCTCATCCAATACTCTGCTGCCTGTATCCTAATCTGCATTAAGTTCCGTTCAACCATCAGCTCTGTGCTCGCTGACCTACAGTCGACCAGCACCTCCATTTTAAAATTCTTATCCTCTTTTCAATTCCCTATTTCTGTTACTGCCTCCAGCCCTACAACCCTCCCAGAACTCTGTGTTGCTCCAACTCTGGCCTCTTATATATCCCCTACTCCCTTCGCTCAACCATTATGTCCCAAGCTCTGGAATTCCCTTCCTAAATAGCTCCACCTCTCTCCCTCTCGCTCCTCCTTTAAGACTGTGCTTAAAACCTATGTCTTTGACTAAGCTTTTAGTTACCCATACTAATATCTTTCTTTGACTTGGTGTCAATTTTTGTCTGATTATGCTCCTGTGAAGCACCTTGGGATGTTTTCCTACATTAAAGGTGCTATATAAGTGCAGGATCAAAAGCAAAATACTGCGACTGCTGGAAATCTGAATTGGCGAAAGGTTATCAACCTGAAATGTTAACTCGGTTTCATTCTCCACAGATGCTGCCTGACGTGCTTAGTATTTCCAGCATTTTCTGTTTTTATATTATATAAATGCAGGTTTTTGTTGCTTGTCTGTAGGTTTACCCATTAAAAGTTTACCCCAGTTTACTGCAGTCAATTCATTTCTCATCGCTTCGAAGTTTGCCTTACTTAAAACCCAGTTAATGAACTCATTATAAATGTGTACACTGGAATTTATAATGGAAAGTTGATAGGAAGCCCATGCAGATGTATGATTTTTAATATATTACTAGTTGATTTCCCACGGCATTGCACACGCTAAGTCAGAATATGGTCACTCTCCTATCTGTCTCTGATGTCTTACTGTGTTACTGTCTCTTTCGGTTTCTCCTCTTCTGCTTCTGTCTCTCTCTTTATCTTCTCTTCTGCGTCTCTCTCCTTAACTCTTCTTTTTCTTTCAAGGGAGAGTATAGAGAGAAGTGGCTGGTGAAAGCAGATAAGGTATTAAAGAACCCTGTGCAACATCCCCTCCAACTATTACTCTCCCCTGCCCATGATGGCCAGCACATTTTCTTCCATGAGGTAGGGGATGTGCTGGCGGGCTCGGCCTCCTCTGATGGCAGCCTCTTCTCTCGGGTTGTGCACCTCTTCTCCCTCCTGCAAGAAAGAAGGGAATGTGTTAGTGGCACTCTTGATGTGTTTAAAGAATGTGGTATCATTGTTGAATAGTTGGCATGCAGTGTGTAAGATGTGAGGTGTGGGGAAGTCAGGGTTGCAGTAGTGGGGAGTGTGTGAGTAGGAGGAGTAAGAGGTGTTGTGAACTGTGGTGCAGTGATTGTAGGAGAGTGAAGGGAAGAGGGGGAGGGGAGTATTGTTAGTAAGGCTGGAGGTGGTGGAGGTGTGAGCAGAGAGTAAGCGAGCAGTATTCTTACGTTGATAACTCTGATAAAGTCATTGAACTTTTTGCAGTGTTGCAGCCATGTCCTGGGAGCTAAGCTCCTGGCCATGACCTCCTCTGTGACCTCTTCCCACTGGCAGCAAAGGTGTTTCCTAGAGGGCTTTCTACCCCCTGGAGGGAGCAGGAACTCCCTCCTCTGTCCACCACCTGGGAGGCTATTGGTGAGTAAGTGCCATTGGATAGCACTGTTGATGACCTCTTCCACCACTTTCCTTATGCTTGGGAATAGGATGATGGGGCGGTAATTGGCCAATATGGATTTGTCCTGTTTTTTGTGGACAGGACATACCTAAGCAATTTTCCACATTGTCGGGTAGATGCCAGTGTTGTACCTGTACTGGTACATCTTAGCTGGAGGCGCGGCTAGTTCTGCAGTACAGGTTTTCAGCTGTACAGCCAGGATGTTGTTGGGCCCTGTAGTCTTTACTGTGTCCAGTGCACTCAACTGTTATTTGATATCACGTAGAGTAAATCGAATTGGCTAAAGACTGGCATCTATGATGGTGGGGACCTCAGGAGGAGACCGAAAAGGATTATCCAAGCCTTGTCTTTTGCACTCACACACTAGGCTCTGCCATCGTTGAGGATAGGGATGTTCATGGAGCCTCCTCTTCCATTTGCTCGTTGCTTAATTGTCCACCACCATTTATGATTAGATATGGCAGGGTTTCAGAGCTTTGACCTGACCTGTTGGTTGTGGGATCACATAGCTCGGACTATAGCACGCTGCTTTCGCTATTTGGAATGAATGTAGTTCCATGTTGTAGCTTCATCAGGTTGGAATTTTATTTTCAGGTAAGCCTGCTGTTGCTTTTCACATGCTCTTCTACACTCCTCATTGAACCAGGGTTGGCTTAAATGTGATGGAGGAGTGAGGGATATGCCAGGCCATGAGATCACAGATTGTGGTGGTATACAATTCTGCCATCCCCTGTTGAGTCTGACCTAAAATGAAGAAAATTCCAA
Source organism: Heptranchias perlo (assembly GCF_035084215.1). NCBI lineage: Eukaryota > Metazoa > Chordata > Chondrichthyes > Hexanchiformes > Hexanchidae > Heptranchias > Heptranchias perlo. The sequence continues at coordinate 111,466,432 of NC_090327.1, forward strand.
TTCCAATTATCTTGATTTGTCAGTCTCTACAAAGCTAGTTTCACTGCAGATTCATATTGTTCATATGATGGGATAAAGCCTCAATTGCTGTACCAGTCTTTGGCATTTTGGTTAAAAGGTTAAGATCACAGCACAGTCAGGTACAACTACAGAGACAAAGGACTTCTGAGATAAAAGGACTTCTGCCAGATAGTGTCTTAATAAAGGTGGAAAGAGGGAAGATCAAGTGGGAATCAAAAGTATAATGAGAGGGTTTCAGTGATTGGGAACCCAGCAGAGTGGGGAAATCAAACCTGAATTCCCACCACTCCAAGCCTCGTGAATATCCGTGCTAAGCTCCATTATATTGTGTTCTAAAGCATACACATAAGCACTTTCCAGTAGAAAGAAGTACAACACATCTGTGACTGAAAGAAGCAAAGCAACCTATTCATGGAAACGATGGCCTAAGAGTGCTAAAGAGCAAATTCAGATAATGCATTATTATCCATTTTACCATTTTCAGTTTTAAAATGCCAAATTAAACTAAAGACAAAATGATTTCCTCTTCAATTTAGTGCAGAACGTTCACAGCCCAGAACCCAATAACTACTGGAAGATGAATGCAAAAGATATAAGTCTGAAATTTCAATCTACAACTGTATGGTTTTATATGTATCTGTTAAAATGATTACAGTTGCTATGTGATTCACTGATGAACCTGCTGGCATTGTCCAGGCTCACACCTAAACAATGGCTATTTGGGTGAGGTGCCAAAGGGTTGCTAGTGCCCCAGCAAGAATTCAATTCCTTCAGGCTGGAGGGGAGAAATTGGGGGAAAAATGAACAGTAGTACCTTTCATTAGACTCACACAAAAGCTTCGAACAATTTGATGGGTGTGTTACTAAGGTACCAGCTGGTTGCAGTTTTGTTGCCTCTATAAGCTGAAGAATTGTCAAGTAATTTAAGTGAAGCTGATACACAGGCAGGAATTTGAAAAGGTGTTACTATAAATATTTTTACTACTATCATTCCATTTGACAGTAATGCAAATTTGTGTGAACTGGAGTTGTGGCCTGGAGATAAAGTCTTGGTGATAATCCTCTCCTCAGGGCTCTTCGGGCAGGTCACTGATCACCTTGGTTTTAGAATCCAGACACCTCACAGAAGATCTATGTCATTTAGAAGAAATATCAGTATTAGCCCTTTCACTAGTTACTTCCAGTCTCGTACATAGCCTCAGCACTATATTTGGGTTGTTATGAAGTTATAATTAGCAGGAACTTTTTCACCATTGTACATTTTTTTTCAATATTTCCTAAATTCAAAATATTCTGCATGGTTATGAAGTGCTACTGTTTAAAGGAAAAAATAAGATGCCGGTGTACACAAAAATTCTAGATAAAATTATCTGTTCAAATTTAAACTTGTGGTGGTGAAAGGGTTACTACCTGTGGATCTTAACTGGAAAGAAACAGCACACCAATTAATAGCTGAGAACCATGTAAAACTCTCAACTTAGCGTAAGAGCATAAGAATACCAGGAAACATAGAACTAGAGAAGGCCATTCCATCCACCAAGCCCAATCCTTCCACAGACCATGGATAATCTGCCCTGCTGAGGAAGCATCTTTCAGATGAGACATTTAACCTGCCTGATCAAGTGGACATGAAAGATCCCATGACTTATGTTGCAGCCTCAGATGACCCTGAGGTGTAGAAATTCAGGGCCACAGTGACCTTTAAAGCCACAGGCCATGAGGTGCGTGCTCTGGTGTGTAAGGAAATATAGTTTCCACACAAATTAATGGGGTTATGGGTGAAAAACTACAGGAACCAGCCTTAGTAGTAGTGGTTAAAAGCACACAACCATGCTATCTGAGGCAAAAACAGTGAAATAAAGGATGGGTCAAACATGTCGCTAGGCAACCACATTCCAGAATCAATATACCTTGACTCATTGTACCACATGCATTTTTGATATGTAACTTTTACTGTCTTTATATGATCACCTTCCTGTATTAATCAAACAGTATATGGAATATGTGGTAACTAACTTGGACTTATGGGTTTTGTAAGTTTTATAAGGCCTTTTGCTTCAACGGTAATTAACAGACTGGTGGAGATTGCTAATGTAAACAGTTGCAGTCACAGAATGAGACAGCTGTCCAAGCTGCTAAATGGCCAACAACCCTAACATAACAAAGGAGGCCTCAGAGTTAGTGGCTTGGGAACAGACAGGGAATGAAAGATAACAGGCCCAAAGCCGCCGGCTTCGGCCTTGAAGAGATCCCTAACAAGATAAGTTGGAGATGCAGGCCGCCTCTAGTGTTAGAAGCCGATGATTGGTCAACCGTGGGGGATGGCATTTTGAGGGCCGATCAATCACCCCTTGCCCGCGAAATGTAGAGATAAGAAGTGGGCCGACTCTTCTTCCTTTGTCTAAAGAGATACATGGCTCCTCATTGGCCATCTCGCCCTTTAGAAAGACCTCGATAGGGTAAACACCTGTGTCAGTAACAGCCCCTGTGCCCACCCCCAAAAGTAGCATAAAAGAAAGACCCCTTGTGAGAGTCAGGTTGTAGAAGACAGAAAAGAAAGTACCAGGCAGGTAGACAAGAACGAGAGTACGTGCATGAAGGAACGGAGAATGAGGTTGGGGCTTCTACCCAAAGGACAATGGGGTAATATAATTCTCAATTGTGCTTTCTAAACTACTGCTTTAATACTGTAAGGTGTTGATTCTTACTTGTGCTAAATAAAGTCATATGACTATTAACTATTATGGTGTCAGTCTCGAACAATTGAACAGAGTGTCAAATTGACTACAGGTTTTAGGCTGCAGTTGTTGCTGCAACAGATGACATGGCTCTGTCACAGCCTCTCTTATGAAGTGTAGCCCCCAGACACACTGCCCCTCAGTTAAGTTGAGGTATGATACTCTATTCCGGAACACCTGTGCGGTGGAAGACCTCCTGTACCCTCCCTTCCTTCACCTTCTTCTGCCAGCAGCTGCAGGTCTCTGCTGTCTTCCTTGCTGCTCTTCTTGCTCCTCATCCTCCAGCCCAAATGGCAGACCGAACAACACAGCCATAACGTCACCAATGATGAGCACCTGCCGCTGGAAATACAGGCACACAGATAGTGCTGAAACTCAAAAAAGTCACTGTCCACGAGTTTTGAACTCAGCCATATCAGCTAAGAAATCCAAGAAAAGGCCTACAAGCCCACTAGCAGCCTAAAACAACTAACTAGAGACTTATCTGAACGCAGCTATAAATAGCGCTTCTGCAGTCTGCTTCCTGACTGTTGGTGCCAAAAATTACTGGGTGGACTTAAGAATGATCGAATTCAGTTTATTTTGGGAAAAGGGTCCTTCAACAGGCAGAGGATCCTCATTTTAATATCTTAATGAGGCCCGTGCTGCATTTAGGCAACCGCTGAGACAACTGAATGTTACCCAATCCAAAATGGCGGCCAGCATACTTCCAGAAGATATCAGCGCGGAAGATCGCCACCCAAAATTCACCCCCTAACGCCCAAAACATGAAGTTGAATTTCTCCCCCAATATCTCCTGGGAGAGTATCAAGGACGGCCTGGGCATAATTCATTGCCCAGGTGGTATGCAGAACAAAATATGAGGTGGGGTGAATTGGACACCACTTACCAATCCTACACGATTTTCCCTCCATTTAAATTAACGGAAAGAAAATCAGGCAGGTTCTTCCCCAGCTGATTTTCCTCCCTGCGTTCTTCCCAGGCTATAATTTACATCCTGATGGTAGAGAAGACGATCTATCTCATGCCCCTCAACACTAAATCTCATCTATGATGCACCAAAGCAAAATAACAATAAATCAGGGCAGCCCAGGACCTCCATGTGACCTGTGAGATCGCACACAACAACCCAGATTTTATAACCTGGCTTGTGCTCAATCAGAAATTGGGTGAGGTGGGAAGAGCAGTTGCCCAGCCTTTAATGTGCAAACCCTGAATGTATTTCCAGGGTCACATTCTCCAGAGAGAGCTGGTGCCTCCAGTCAGGGAGCCACAGAAGCACTCTCACTGGAAAGAAGCATGTTTATTTTCCAGGATTCAAACGGAGTGACGAGGAATCACTGCATTGCTGCAATGGAATGAGCAAGTCTCACATCACGAATTGGCAATGCATATCAATTAGATTGATGAAAAGGTCCCTGAAACTGCACAGTGAATAATATAGTCTGCAGGCAGGATTTTTAAATTTATTGATCTTTGACTTGTTTGAAGACTTGGGCCAGCTGCCAAGATAGGAATGTGGTATGTATGGAGGCTGCCTGTTTATTGCAGATGGAAAAGCTTAGCAGGACACATATCTGTATGCAGTGTGTGCTCTTACCGATGACTAATTGTACCACAGATTTCCTGTCTGACCTGGCTCATACCCTTCACATTGATTTACTCCTAGAAATTGCCGTAAGGTCAGGAGTCAGCTCAGTACAATAGCGCAGCCACAAATCGCATACATTGCAGCATGATGAGAACAAACTTGGCTACCAGCAAGTTTTCCCAGAAGCATGATGACATGGCAACAGCTAATTTCAAGCACCTTGTCAGGTTGATAACACAAGTGAGAACCAGGCAGAATATAGAAAGTTCAGAGGGGAAGTGAAAAAGGAAAAAAGAGGGGCAAAGAGAGAGTACGAGAATAGAATGGCAGCCAACATTAAAGGGATTCCAAAAGTCTTCTACAGGCATGTAAACAGTAAATGGGTAGTAGGAGGAGGGATGGGGCCGATTAAGAACCATAAAGGAGATCTACTCATGGAGGCAGAGGGGATGGCTGAGGTACTAAATGAGTACTTTGCATCTGTCTTTACCAAGGAAGAAAATACTGCCAAAAGTCTCAGTAAAGGAGTATATAGTTGAGATATTGGATGGGCTATAAATTGACAAAGAGGAGGTACTTGAAAAGCTAGCTGCACTTAAAGTAGATAAGTCACCCAGTCCAGATGGGATGCATCCTAGGTTGTTGAGGGAAGTAAGGGTGGAAATTACAGAGGTACTGGCCATAATCTTCCAAACATCCGTAGATCCGGGGGTGGTGCCAGAGGACTGGAGAATTGCAAATGTTACACCCTTGTTCAAAAAAGGGTGTAAGGATAAACCCAGCAACTATAGGCCAGTCAGTTTAACCTCAGTGGTGGAGAAACTTTTAGAAACAATAATCCGGGACAGAATTAACAGTCACTTGGACGTGGGTAGATTGATTAGGGAAAGCCAGCACAGATTTGTTAAAGGCAAATCGTGTTTAACTAACCTGATAGTTTTTTAATGAGATAACAGAGAGGGTAGATGAGGGCAATGCAGTTGATGTGGTGTATATGGACTTTCAAAAGGCGTTTGATAAAGTTCCGCATGGTAGGCTTATCATCAAGATTGCGGCCCATGGAATAAAAGGGGCAGTAGCAACATGGATACAGGATTGGCTAAGGGACAGGAAACAGAGAGTAGTGGTGAACGGTTGTTTTTAGGACTGGAGGGAGGTGTACAGTGATGTTCCCCAGGGGTCAGTGCTGGGACCACTGCTTTTCTTGATATATATATTAATGACTTGGACTTGGGTGCACAGGGCACAATTTCAAAATTTGCAGATGGTACAAAACTTGTAAGGGTAGTAAACAGTGAGGAGGATAGTGATGGATTTCAGGAGGATATAGACAGGCTGGTGGCATCGGCGGACACGTGGCAGATGAAATTTAACGCAGAAAAATGCGAAGTGATACATTTCGGTACGAAGAACAAGGAGAGGCAATATAAACTAGAGGGCGCAACTCTAAAAGGGGTACAGGAACAGAAAGATCTGGGGGTATATGTGCACAAATCGTTGAAGGTGGCAGGGCAGGTTGAGAAAGTGGTTAAAAAGCATACAGGATCCTGGAGTTTATAAATAGAGGCATAGAGTGCAAAAGTAAGGAAGTCATGATGAACCTTTATAAAACCGGTTCGGCCACAACTGGAGTATTCTGGGCACTGTACTTTAGGAACGATGTGAAGGCCTTTGAAAGGGTGCAGAAGAGATTTACCAGATTGATTCCAGGGATGAGGGGCTTTAGTTACGTGGATAGACTGAAGATGCTGGGGTTGTTCTCCTTGGAACAAAGACGGTTGCGGGGATATTTGATAGAGGTATTCAAAACCATGAAGGGTCCAGGCAGAGTAGATAGAGAGAAACTGTTCCCATTGGCGGAAGGGTCAAGGACCAGAGGACATAGATTTAAGGTGATTGGCGAAAGAACCAAAGGTGACATGAGGAAAAACTTTTTTACACAGTGAGCGGTTATGATCTGGAATGCACTGCCCGAGGGGGTGGTGGAGGCAGATTCAATCATGACCTTCAAAAAGGAACTGGGTAAGTACTTGAAAGGAAAAAATTTGCAGTGCTACAGGGATAGGGCGGGGGAGTGGGACTAGCTGGATTGCTCTTGCATAGAGCTGGTGTGGACTCAATGGGCCGAATGGCCTCCTTCCATGCTGTAACCTTTCTATGATTCTATGAATCATGTTTATACACATTTCACGAGTTTAAGCCATTACAAATCCTACTATACTTATGAAACTAAAGTATTTATTTCAAGCTCGCTAACAGTATCCTCTCGGACATGTGCAAGTAAACTGGTACTTGCAAAGGATGCTGAAAGAGACACAGAGTACTGTGAGGTGCTGTTCTTGACCTGGCTCACTGGTCCCGTTGAAAGTCCATTGTACCACGTTTACATTGACAGAAGAGTGACTAATGTTACACTGTTCTTTTCATGAGACACCTTCCAACAGAGGGCCCCATAAAAAAAAATACTAACAGTATGCATTGTTTGTGTGTATGTGTGTATGCCTGTGTGGCTGTGAGTGAGAAGGGAGCACAATATAAGATCAGGATGGTACTAACCCACAGTTTGTGGAAGGCAGTGGATTCATTTTCCCTTACCCCCTTGATGCTCTTGTAAGGGAGGTGTCAGGGTGGCCTCCTCCATGGGAGTCAAAGACTTGCAATTTCTGATCCCCCTCCATTTCAGGTTTGTTCCCTTGTATTGGGTACAGTTGTAAGTTAAAGGATTACATATACAGTGACAGACATGTTTGGAAGCTGCAGCCCATCCTGGGTACCATTGAATGACCATGCATTATGCAGATAGGTTGTGTTACAGCTCTTTTATATGCGAAACCCTTTGGAGTATGCCAAGTCTTTCAATCATGATTACAGCTGTAATGTGTCAGTAGACAACAGATCCATCAGAGCTGAGTACAGTAACTATCGCAGCATCATTCTTTTTTTCTGTTGCAGGAAAGGAATTTGCTCATCTACTTCTCAGCAGATTAGGAAGGGAAGTGCTAAGTGACTTCACCCCTGGCAGCTCGCCAGTTGATTGGATACTGATGCTCAACCTGCTGCCACAGACCAGGTGAGAATACCATCGCCCACTACACGTGACCAATCTTGATCTTAAGTCAGCATTTGATTCTGTGTATAGACCTACCCTTTGGCAAATATTCTCCATCCTTGGGGTTCCTGACAGGCTGATATGAGTGGTCTCTGCCTTATACTCGGACACTGGCAGCTCGGTGAGAATTGAAGGGGACGAGAGTTTACCTTTCCCAATCAATTCTGGAATCAGACAAGAGTGTCTCATCACTCCAAATTCCTTTGATGCAGTCATGGATTGGATTCTCGAAAGGAGCATTCATCGTTCGATGAATGGAGTCTCTATTGGCGGCGAATACTTCACCGGCCCACATTTTGCAGATGATGTTGCCCTATTGGTAGAAATGATTGCCCTTCTTGTTTCAACCCTTGGAATCTTTATGGAAGAAACTGGCCCTGGTCACACATCACCAGGGCACACAGAGCCCGTCCTCCAAAGACCTGGACACACAAGGAGACTCTGGGCCTCTGCTGCCCCAGGCTCCCCCCCATTCCTACCCACGAGACACTGGTGAACCCCCCCACCCCACGATTTACCCGATTTGCTGGCGGGCAGCCTCCAATCTTTGCTGCCTTACATTTCAGGCGGAGGGCGGTTGACCGGATGTAAGTGAGGCCCGGCCATGAATATCGAGCCTCCTACAGAGTTTCCCGGTGGCCGATGCATCCTGCTGGTTTCCCACCCGGGATTTAAAATTCCCTCTTATATGTGATGTGGAAAATGAGACGGATAACTCCTGCCAAACCATATCCAGCAATACAACCTTTTGAGATCCGTAAGCCGTTTGGTGACAGGGATTTTTCTAGACTGAGAACATCTGATATATGAATGATACTCAGATGGTTTCCAAAGTAACAATTTTTGGAAAAGCTCTCTCAGGAAAATAAGCAAAACAAATTCTGACACATGGCTTGATCGATGTTTATCTCAAATTTCATCGACCAAATTTCAGCTCACAAAGTGCTCAGTTTATTTAGTAATACAGATACATACTTACTCAATGGGTCTAGCGCAGGATCGAGTTAGTCGGGTCCCATGCACACAATAATCGGGATTTTCTGCTTCAGCATTCCTGGGGAGCACTGAGAGATTCTTCCCTCCCAGCCCTTGATTTTCTGACCATCATGAGCTGGGGACACAGAATTTCCTGATATGCATTCCCAACGTGCACCTGATGTGCTGCAGTAGGAAATCTTGGCCTGCAGCTTGGACCCTGATCTTGCTGACAATAGGACAGATTTCCCTGTTATTGCACGTGGCTTAAAAGATCACCTCAGCACAGCACATGGAGGAAAATGAGGTTGGGGAGGATCGCACGGCCACAACGGAGCCTTTACGATTTCCCTCAATGCAGATTGTGACCAGGCAATTCTTTATAGCAAGCACAGTAATAGCAAACACCGCCCAATTGAGTTTATATCAGTATATTGTCTCCCTCTGCTGGATTTTAGGATGAATGCAGTTAGAAAAACATTTTGATTGAAAATTTTTATGTCTGACAAAGAATTCATATAGTAAATTATCACAGACTTATTCATATTAAGATGCAGAAAGTTGACATGAATTTATATTGTCTACTATTTTATTCTAAATGGGCTTGAGTCTTTACGTCAATTGTCACCTATATCATGACTTATACTCTAAAATATATATTTGGCTACAAGAGCAGGTCAGAGGCTGGGTATTCTGTGGCAAGTGACTCACCTCCTGACTCCCCAAAGCCTTTCCACCATCTACCAGGCACAAGTCAGGAGTGTGATGGAATACTCTACACTTGCCTGGATGAGTGCAGCTCCAACCACACTCAAGAAGCTCAACATCATTCAGGTCAAAGTAGCCCGCTTGACTGGCACCCCATCCACCACCCTAAACATTCACTCCCTTCACCATCGGCGCACCGTGGCTGCAGTGTGTACCATCCACAGGATGCACTGCAGCACTCACCAAGGCTTCTTCGACAGCACCTCTCAAACCCGCGACCTCTACCAACTCGAAGGACAAAGGCAGCAAGCGCACGGGAACAACACCACCTGCACGTTCCCCTCCAGGTCACACACCATCCCGACTTGGAAATATATCGCCTTCCTTCATCGTCGCTGGGTCAAAATCCTGGAACTCCCTTCCTAACAGCACTGTGGGAGAACCTTCACCACACAGACTGCAGCGGTTCAAGAAGGCGGCTCACCACCACCTTCTCAAGGGCAATTAGGGATGGACAATAAATGCTGGCCTTGCCAGCGCCCCCACATCCCATGAATGAATAAAAAAAATTTTAATACTCATGTTTTCAACTTATTGTTTGAAACGAGAAGTTAAATTAAACCACACATATGCCACCCGCTGCTTCCTTGAGGATACAGATTGCTATTTCTGGGATTGTGGCTGGTACTGGCACATTCATGAGCAGCAGAGTTGTGAGCGACTTACAGTCTGTCCTGTTACGTAGAAACAAAAAAATTAATGTCACAGGAAAGCTCTGAGTTTTCCATCAATCAAAATCAGTGTGGTTTTTTTTAAAAGCACAGTAGGGGATGAGAGCAGGGAGAGAGCAGTGCACAGTTCGGGGAAGTGCTAGGGAGCAAATTATGAGGGGGTGGAGACCAAGGAGCAGAGCACAGAGCAGGCTGAGGAGAGGAACACAATGAGCAGGGAGATGGGGAGGGGAACACAGTGAGCCGGATTTTGCTGTAAAAATAACGGTGAGACTAACAGCGCTCACTGTTATTTATTTGCATATCGGACAGTAACTTCCGGCGACCGCACATGCGTAATTAAATGCGGAGATCCAGAAGTTGCTCTCCAAGATGCGATGCTCCTCCAAAAGCTGCGCGAAAATGGCATCTCGCCGTCTGGCTCCCCATTCAAATGTATTGAACGGCGTGAAGTTCTTGTACCTACCTCATAGGTACGGATTAAATTCACGACAAGAAGTTAGGGCTTGTCCATTCCAGTGTAAGTACCCTTTTAACAGCATGGTAAGTCTTAATTACTGCCAAACAACCTCTCTGACACTGAAAATTAACTTTTGCAAGTGTGGAGTCTCATTCCTTCAGCTTTTAATTATTGTTGGCCTTTTTCAAAATTTAAATAAAACATTTTTTTCTTATTTTTTCTTTCTGTCTCTTTTATCTCTGTCTCTTAATCCTCTCGCTATTTTGCTCACTGTACCTGATTTAACATTAAATTCACTATTCTAACTTACACATCCTGGCTCAGAATCATTGCCACTCATTAACGATTCTTCAGTCTGATTGGTTAAGGAAATACACAGTTGCTTGTCCTGTCCACACAGGTCCCAGATGCCCTGTAGAGGGCGCCGCACCATTTGGCTGTCCCGTTGATAGCAACTTGCCGTGCAAAACCCCACAGAAAGTCTATGGGCAAGTGCAAGCCAAGTGAGTGGCTTGCACTGTTCATTCGCCGCTCACAACAGAATCCGGCCCAGCAGGAGCATGGGAAGTGGAGCATAACAGAGGAAGGGGACCAGGATACAGCACTTTAAAATTTAAACCATCAGACTCCAATAATGAAGTAAGGATTTGCTTATTTGATAGCATCAGGAACAATGGCAGCAGCTGAAAGAAAATAAATCTCCTGGATCCAATTTCCAATCAGAAAGTTATATGTGGGACAAATCATTTTTGTTTGTTAAATTTGGATCTTTAAGGAATAAGAAAGTTTTTTTAAAAATGTACAGCAAGACTGACCATTCACAAAGCAAGAAATGACTTCCTGTTTGTAATCCTCACTGTCACCCTCCACTACTGAGTTAGACTGAAGAGGGAGCTGTCGTCTACCAGAGTGATATATACAGAGCGACACTAGTGGTTGCTGGAATTTACGATTTAATAGAACTTCTTCACTCAGAGACCTGGGGAATTCAATGAAAGTTAAAGCCGAGACTTCTGTGATAGGGTCAGGATAACAAATGGGAACATAAATGAAGACATTTCAAATACACCAAGAAACAACTCTTTTAGGTAAGTTTAACAAGATTATTATGAGTCATGTCACTTTTTAAAATATTTTTTATGTTAAAAACTACCTCCAGCTAGTGACAAAACAGCGCACTATCTGAAACAATTAGTAGTTTTTGTTCCCACTTGATTGGTACAGTTCATACCTTTTCAGTTATGATTTGTTGGTATTTTATGAAAATTAAATTTGAGCTAATCAGGTGCAATTGTGATTCACACTGTTAGTGTGACATTTTGAGGTGTGATGGATGCATGTCGGATGTGAGACTGTATAGGGCCCAAAACAGGGCCTACATTCCAGCTTAAATCCTGGGATTGACCGTTGGTGACCTCCGCTCCTGACCTTGCTAAAATACATGGGATTGGGGGGAGGGGGGGAGGCCACCATATTGAAATATTGCCAGGGGGCACCTGCAGCATTAGGGATACATCTCAGGTGCTTGCTAGAGTAAGGGGAGCAGGAAATGCAGCACTGTCTGGGCTCTCATAGCCCCACTATTACTACCGGCCTGCAAGAGGGGAAGCAGAGGCCCTATCAATCCGCTTTGTAAGGGGGCCATAAACATCTTAAAAAATCCTCAAGATCTTCAAGTGTTCAAGCCTGGACCCCCAGCAGGCCAGTACACCTCTTCTCACTTGGAAAATCAGGGCCAAAGAGACTCCTGGCCTACGAGTCCCTCTCCCCAACCACAACCCTTCTGAGATAGGCTGCACCCGAAACAAAGCCGTATGGATATTTGTAGTGGAAGCCGGGACTCGTCGGGAGTGTGTTAGACATAGGTTCTAATTTCTAACAAGTATGACACAGAAGGATAGAAAATTACAAAGATACAAATAAAGAGAAACGCAGACTAACAATTTCTTTCCTCATTCTAATTTGATTTTTTTTAAGTTAAATTTTGAAAGCAAGCAAAGCCTCTTTGAGGGAAACAGATAGAAATGTAGGATAGAAGGTGGTAAGAGAAATAGAGGGGATATAGAGAGAAGGTTGAGAGAGATAGAGTTAAGAGAGCAGGAAAGCTATAAATTAGAGAGGGGATAGATAGAGGAGGTTGAGAGAGAAGGGTGACAGAGACTGGACTCTTTGAGAAAGAGATGGAGATTGAGAGACAGGTGGGGTTGGGTGAGAGAGAGGTGAGTTGAGAGGGAGAGAAAAAGGGGTTGACAGAGAGAGGGGTTGAGAGAAGGAAGTTGATTGAGGGAAGAGGGTTTAGAGAGAGATGGGAAGTCTTAACTACAGTGTGTCAAGTTTACATAGACAGTTTCCATTCATCATAGTACCATGGTAACATAGTAGGTACAGCACAGAAGTAAGCCATTTGATCCATTGTGCCAGTGCTGGCTTTTCGAAAGGGCTATCCAATTAGTCCCATTGCCCTGCTCTTTCCTCATAGTCCTGTAAATTTTTTCCCTTGAAGCATTTATCTAATTCACTTTTGAAAGTTACTTTTGAATCTGCTTCCACCACCCTTTCAAGCAATGCATTCCAAATCATTACAACTTGCTGCATAAAAAAATGTTTCCTCATGTCGCCACTGGCTCTTTTGCCGACCATAGAAACATAGAAACATAGAAAATAGGAGCAAGAGTAAGCCATTAGGCCATTCGGCCCTTCGGGCCTGCTCCGCCATTCAAAATGATCATGGCTGATCGTCTGACTCAGTACCCTGTTCCCACTTTTTCCCCATATCCCTTGATCCCTTTAGCATTAAGAAATATATCTATCTCCTTCTTGAATACATCTAATGACTTGGCCTCCACTGCCTTCTATGGTAGAGAATTCCACAGGTTCACCACCCTCTGAGTGAAGAAATTTCTCCTCATCTCGGTTCTAAATGGCATATCCCGTATCCTGAGACTGTGACCCCTGGTTCTGGACTCCACAGCCATCGGGAACATCCACCCTGCATCTAGTCTGTCTAGTCCTGTTAGAATTTTATATGTTTCGATGAGATCACCTCTCATTCTTCTAAACTCTAGTGAATATAGGCCTAGTTGACCCAATCTCTCTCATACGTCAGTCCTGTCATCCCAGGAATCAGTCTGGTAAACCTTCGTTACACCCCCTCCATGGCAAGGACATCCTTCCTCAGATAAGGAGACCAAAACTGCACACAATACTCCAGATGTGGTCTCACCAAGGCCCTGTACAACTGCAGTAAGACATCACTGCTCCTGTACTCAAATCCTCTTGCAATGAAGGCTAACATACCATTCACCTTCCTAACTGCTTGCTGCACCTGAATGCTCGCTTTCAGCGACTGGTGCACAAGGACACCCAGGTCTCGTTGCACCTCCCCTTTTCCCAATCTATCACCATTCACATAATAATCTGCCTTTCTGTTTTTACAACCAAAGTGGATAACCTCACATTTATCCACGTTATACTGCATCTGCCATGTTCTTGCCCACTCGCCCAACTTGTCTAAATCACATTGGAGCCTCTTTGCATCCTCCTCACAGCTTACATTCCACCACAGCTTTGTGTCATCTGCAAACTTGGAAATGTTATATTTAGTTCCCTCATCCAAATCATTGATATATATTGTGAATAGCTGGGGCCCAAGCACTGATCCTTGCGGTACCCCACTAGTCACTGCCTGCCACCCGGAAAAAGACCCGTTTACTCCTACTCTCTGTTTCCTGTCTGTCAACCAATTCTCAATCCATGCCAGTATATTCCCCCCAATCCCATGTGCTTTAATTTTGCACACTAACCTCTTGTGTGGGACCTTATCAAAAGCCTTCTGAAAATCCAAATACACCACATCCACTGGTCCTCCCCTATCTATTCTACTAGTTACATCCTCAAAAAATTCCAGTAGACTTGTTAAGCATGATTTCCCTTTCATAAACCCGTGCTGACTTTGTCCAATCCCGTTAATGCCTTCCAAGTGCCCTGTTATCACATCTTTTATAATGGACTCTAGCATTTTCCCCACTACTGATGTTAAGCTGTAATTCCCTGTTTTTTCCTCTCCCTCCCTTTTTAAATAGTGGGATTACATTTGCCACCCTCCAATCTGTAGGAACTGTTCCAGCGTCTATAGAATTATAGACCATCTTAAATCTATGTCCTCTGGTTACCGACCCTTCTGTCACTGGAAACAGTTTCTCATTTACTCTATCAAAGCCGTTCATGGTTTTGGATACCTCTATCAAATCTCCCCTTAACCTTCTCTGCACTAAGGAGAACAACCCCAGCTTCTCTGGTCTCTCCACATAATTGAAGTCCCTCATCCCTGGTACCATTCTAGTAAATCTCTTCTGCACCCTCTTTAAGGCCTTGACATCCTTCCTAAAGTGTAGTGCTCAGAATTGAACACAATACTCCAGCTGAGGACTAAGCAGTGTTTTACAAAGGTTGAGCATAACTTCCTTGCTTTTGTACTCTATGCCTCTATTAATCATAGAATCATAGAAAGGTTACAGCACGGAAGGAGGCCACTCAGCCCATCGAGTCCATGCTGGCTCTATGCAAGAGCAATCCAGCTAGTCCCACTGCCCCACCCTTTCCCCGTAGCCCTGCAAATTTTTTCCTTTCAAGTACTTATCCAGTTCCCTTTTGAAGGCCATGATTGAATCTGCCTCCACCACCACCTCGGGCAGTGCATTCCAGATCGTAACCAATAAAGCCCAGGACCCCATATGGTTTTTAACTGCCTTTTCAACTTGTCCTGCCACCTTCAAAGATTTGTATACGTGCACCCCCAGGTCTCTCTGTTACTGCACCCCTTTCAAAATTGTAGCATTTGGTTTATATTGCCTCTCCTCATTCTTCCTATCAAAATGTATCATTTCACACCTCTCTGCGTTAAATTTCATCTGCCATGTGTCTGCCCATTTCACCAGTCTGTCCATGTCCCCCTGAAGTCTGTTACTATCCTCCATTACATTTCCAAGTTTCGTATCATCTGCAAACTTTGAAATTATACCCACTTTACCCAAGTCCAGGTCATTAATATATATCAAAAAGAGCAATGGTCCTAATACTGACACCTGGGGAACACCACTGTATACTTTCCTCCAGCCTGAAAAACAACCGTTCACCAATACTCTCTGCTTTCTGTCCTTTAGCCAATTTTGTATCCATGCTGCCACTGTCCCTTTAAACCCATGGGCTTTAATTTTGCTAACAATTTATTCTGAGGCACTTTATCCAAAGCCTTTTGAAAGTCCATATACACAACATCAACCACACTACCCTCATCAACACTCCCGTTATTTCATCAAAGAACTCAATCAAGTTAGTCAAACACAATTTTCATTAACAAATCAGTGCTGACTTTCATTTAGTAGCCCATACTTTCCTAAATGCCAATTAATTTTGTCCCAGATTATTGTCTCTGAAAGTTTCCCCACCACCGACGTTAGACTGACTGGCCTGTAATTGCCAGGTTTATCCCTCTCCCCTTTTTTGAACAGGGGTATAACATTTGCAATCTTCCAGTCCTCTGGTACCACCCCCATATCTAAGGAGGATTGGAAGATTGTGGCCAGAGCCTCCACAATTTCTACCCTTACTTCCCTCAGTGACTTTTCTACTTTGAATTACTTCCTCTTTATCTATTTTTATCCTATCCAATATCGCTACTACCTCCTCCTTTACAGCTACAATGGCAGCATCCTCTTCTCTAGTGAAGACGGATGCAAAGTATTCATTTAGTACCTCAACCATGCCCTCTGCCTCCACAAGAAGATCTCCTTTTTTGTCCCTAATCTGTCCCACCCTTCCTTTGACTACCCTTTTACTATTTATATGTTTATAATAGACTTTCGGTCCCCTATTATGTTAGCCGCTAATCTATTCTCATACTCTCTCTTATGCCCTTTTTTAGATCTCCTCAGTACTTTCTGTATTCAACCTGGTTCTCTACTATATTATGAACCTTACATTCGTCATAAGCCTCCTTTTCCTGTTTCATTTTCATCTCTATGGGGGGGGAAAAAATGGGATTGGGCACGTGTAGCACGATCCGCTATTAACCCGTGCCCGATGGCCCTGCACAGGCAGCACCTGACCTTTGTGCTGCCTGCTAATTAGCACAATGGCTCCTTGCAACCAGCGCTACCCGTGCTGCTGAGAAGGTGCACGGAGAACCAGGAAGCCCGAAATGGGGCATGCTCAGTGCACGTCATCGGCAGCCTGTACCTCTTAAAGGTGCAGGTGCACATTTTAAATGGCACATGCAGAGTCCACTCGGAGGAGGGACAGATGGTCGGAAGAGTGGCAGGACCGGTGCAGGAGCGGGCCCCACCCTGCTCCGATGATGCACTGGAGGCCCTGGTGGAGGCGGTAGACAAAAGGACGGCCAACTTGTACCCGCAGGGTGGCAGGAGACCCTCCAGACTCCAGCTCTGCAGGCACTGGGAGGCTGTGGCCCAGGAAGTGAACTCCAGGAACACTGCACCACGCACGTGGGTGCAGTGCCGAAAGAAGTTCAATGATTTGACAAGAGTGGTCAAGGTGAGTGAATGCAATTGTCAAGTGGCACATCCTTCCAACTGCACCACTGCTCCATGCACGACACCCCCGTCACCCACCCACCAACAAACACTGGCCACCCATACGCAATGTTGCACTTCGCATGCTGCATCTCACCCACACATAGTATACACTTGCAGGCCACACAATCACCACTCACAGGTCACACACACTGACAACTATTCAACCACGACAGGCACATCACCCACACACCTTGCAGGACACTCACTGACACACTGTCCTCTGTCTTGCCGGAGAAGGTGGCGCATAACAGCCGGCAGCAGGAGAGACCTGAGGGAGGACAGGCACGCCCAAACATCCTCACCCCCTTGGAGGAGACTGTGCTTTGGATCATTGGATGGGCCGTTGCTGCAGCCGTGAGCACATGCTGCACTGGAGGTCCCGATGAAGGGGGTCTGTGTATATCTAATGTTCCTTCTCGTTTCCCGTATCTCCCTCCTCCCATAATCTTTTCTGACTCACGTGCTGCACATGCTGTCGGCACACACCTCTTACTTGCTCCTCGCCCCACTCCACAACTCAACCTATTTCCCTTTGTCATTGCAGATACCCAAGAACATGTGGTGGCACCATGGGAGGAGGAGGAGGAGGAGGAGGAGGAAGATGAGGAGGACACTGAAGCCACACCATCACTCGATCTGACACTCGCATCCACCAGCTCAGAGACTGACGCTGCCCGTCCTTTAGAGGTTAGGTTAGAGGAGGGATCTGCACGTGGTGAGACACCGGGCACAAGTGTGCAGCAGCCGGGGCAGAGGGAACGGATACCACAGGTGCCAGCTCGCCAGATGGTGAGGTCGCACACTAGTTCTGCTGCAGAGGAGTCAGATGATGACTTCGATGGACCAGGCTACAGAAGACGGCTGATGGGCGTACACCAACAAATGCTTGGGGCACTGAAAAACCTGCCAGAAAGACTGCGCACAATGTCAAGGGCATGAAGGAGTCCAGCTCTAACTTGGCACATGGCTTTGCACAGAGCTTGGAGCCCATCCTTTCCCACATGGAATGAATGGTCACCTCCATCAGCACACCTGTGGAACCCACCATGATGCAGTGTCTGATGACTGATGTCGCGGTTTCCATTGCAGCACAAACCGATGTGATCAAAGGTTTGCAACCTACAGTTGCTACTCAGACTGCTGCATTGGAAGCTCAGACTGCTGCTATCGTGGCTCTGGGAACCACTGTGGAACGAGGCTTCCAGGGCGTCACAGCTCTCCAGCAATCCGTTCTCCAGCAATCACCAGGATTGCTGAGGTGCTGCCCTGGGAGAGTGGCAATGGCACCATGGTAGTCGGACCTGCTGTCCTCTCTCAGGACGACAACATTCTTGCTCCCACCCCTGCCACTCCACGAGTGCCCTTATTTTTGCCTGTCAGCCAGCCAGGCCAGACTGCTGCAGCCCATGCTGAGATGGTGCAGCCTGCAGCCGGGCTCTCCCGGCCCAGAGCTGCTCGAGGTCGTCCTCCAAGGCCATCTGCACGCTCTTCCATTGAAAGCCAGCAGCCTTCCACCACCCACGCTCCAGCCACTGGGGATGCCCCGCGTAGGAGCACTAGGAAAGATAAATGAACACAAACAACAGGCACTAAGGGAAAGCACAAGGGTGAATAGTCCTGTTCTGTTTCCATAATTTTATTTGTTAATTGATAAATGTGACTTTGAATTTGCATTTTATGGTGGGTTTTATTTGTGCGATGAGATGAGGGGGAAAGCAATGTGTAGTCAGATAGGGGGCGATTTGATGGTCATGTGGGAGCGGACAGATGGGGAGTGTAGGACTGTTGGTGAGTTGGGGGATGTAGTTCCAATTATTGATAGCGGGCACGGATCAGGCGAGCACGCAGAGGCCTTGCAGACAAGGCGTGTGTTCCCTGTTGCGCCCTTACGTCTTCCTCCATTTCCTCTTCTGGCTCCTCCCCCTCCTCCTCCTCAGCCTCTTCCTCCTTCTCCTCCTCAGCCTCTTCCTCCTCCTCCATCTCTGGCTCAGGGTCTTCTCCGATCATCGGTGGCAAGGGCTGGTCCCTCATGATGGCGAGGTTGTGCAGCATGCAGCAGACCACCACGAATCTTCCCACCCGCTCAGGGGAGTACTGCAGGGCTCCTCCAGAACGATCCAGGCAGCAGAACCGTGTTTGAGGAGGCCTATGGTGTGCTCCACAACATTGCTTGTGGCAGCATGGCTCTCATTGTAGGCCTGCTCTGCACATGTGCATGGGTTCCTAACTGGAGTCATGAGCCACGGCATGAGGGGCTAGCCCTTGTCACCCAGTAGCCAGCCTTTGACTTGCCGAGCTGGGTGAAAGATAGCTGGCACGTTGGACTGCCACATAACGAAGGTGTTGTGACTACTCTCAGGTTAACATTCATCAACCTCCATGATTCGCTGTGTGTGGTCGCACGCCAGCTGCACATTGATGCTCTTTCAGTTGACGAAGACGGCCGAGTTGATATGTAGGCCACGCAGGGCAATTTGCGTGCAGTCAATGGCACCCTGCACCATGGGGAAGCCAGCAACGCGAGCAAACCCTTGTGCTTGCTCGTTCTGCTTGTCTCTGTCAAGCGGGAAGGTGATGAACCTGCTCCTCATCTCGTACGTCTATGATCTCCTCTATGCAGCAGTGCACTGCATGCTGTGAGATGTTGCACATCTCGCCCGCAGCGGCCTGAAATGCTCCTGAGCTGTAGAAGTTTAGCGCCACGGTGACCTTCACAGCCACAGGCAATGCTGTCTTCACCCTGCTCTGAGGCTGTAGTTGTGGCTGCATCAGTTGACAGATCTCCGTCACGGCCTCCTTGGTGAACCTCAGCCATTGGATGCAATGCTCCTCGCTCGTGTTGAGGTAAGAGAATTGGTCCTGTAAGGCCCTCATTGGATACAGCCTCCTGCTCAGTGCCCTGTGCCTCCTCGTCTTCCCTCTCCTCGCAGCTTGACCTGCTGTGCGTGGCCTCTCTACATGCTCCTAGTCATGCTCAATGCCCAGCGGAAACCGTAGCAGACCACCCATGGTTGCCACGAATGTTGTTCAACCACGATTGTAACTTTATGAACCGTAAGGCAGTACCTGCCAAACCACTCTCAAATGTATTGTAGCAACTCTCAGTAAGTATAGGGAGCTTCAAAAAACACTTCCTATTCCACCAGCAGCCAGAAGCAATAATCCAGCAACTAAGCTGCAACACCCGCACGGTCCCTTTGAATAGTGATGGTTGGGGGGGGGTCCTCCAGGCCGTCTAAGACATGTTCAGGTGTGCGTGGTTAAGACTGTGTGCTGAGTTGAGCGTTAGACACAATTTTGGAACTTATCACTTTAATTCAGCGTTGCACACTGTACGCATTTTCTCCCTACTTTACACGTTGCCAGTGTTCAGCATTTGTGCATGCGCTAATACCTATACCAAGTTGGCATCCAGCACACGTCATGCTGGAAACGTGCATGCACAGCCAAGATGCCACCTTGGCACTTCAAGAGGCCGTGTAGCACCAAAACAACAGGCGCGACACAGCCCAATTTCTAGCCCTATATCTTTAGTCATCCAGGGAGCTTCAGTTTTGGATGCCCTTCCTTTCCCTGTCGCCCCCCCCCCCCCCCGACCCCGTAGAAATGTGTCTACTCTGTACCCGAACCATCTCCTGCCTCCCATTGTTCAATTTACTGTTTTGCCTACCAATTTTTGATTCCAATCCACCTGGGCAAGATCCCTTTTTAACTCACTGAAATAGCCCTCCTCCAGTTAAGTATTTTCACATTTGATTGTTCCTTGTCCTTTTCCATAACTATTCTAAACCTATTATGATCACTGTTCCCCAAATGCTCCCCCATTGAAACATGCTCCACCTGCCCCACTTCATTCCCCAGAATTATATCCAGTACTGTTTCGTTCCTGGTTGGGCTGGAAATACATTGTTCTAGAAAGTTCCCTTGTACACATTTCAGGACTTCCTCCCCCTCTTTTCCCTTTACACTGTTACTGTCCCAGTCTATATTGGGATAATTGAAGTCCCCCATTATCATTAATCTATAGTTCTTGCATCTCTCTATAACTTTCTGCAAATTTGCTCCTCTATCTCCTTCCTTCTATTTGGTGAACTATAGTATACGCCCAGTAGTGTAATAGTTCTTCTATTGTTCCTTAATTCTAACCAAATAAATTCTGTCTTTAACCCCAAAACTACATCATCCCTTTCCAGTGCTATAGTAGTTTCTTTGATCAATGCTGCCACCCCCCTTCCTTTCTTTCCTTCCCTATGTTTCCTGAATACCTCGTAGCCAGGAATATTAAATACCCAATCCTCCCCTTCTTTGAGCTAGGTCTCTGTTATTGTTGCTATATCACAGTCCCATGTGGCGACTTGTGCCTGTAGTTCACCAACCTTATTTACCACACTACGTGCATTTACACACATGCACTCCAATCTCATCTTAGACTGCCTCACATTTTCCCTCTGTCTCATCCCTCCTATTTCTGAACTATTCTTTACTCCAATGCTACTTGTCCCTCCAGTCCTCTGTGCATCTTGTTTCTCCTCTCTAATGTTTCATCTTGGTTCCCATCCCCCAGCAAAACTAGTTTAAACCCTCCCCCACAGCTCTAGTTAACCTCCCCATGAGGACATTGGTCCCAGCTCTGTTGAGGTGCAACCCATCCATCTTGTCCCTCCTGCCCCAGAACTCGTCCCAATGCCCCAGAAATCTGAAGCCCTCCCTCCTGCACCATTTCTCCAGCCACGCATTAACCTGTCTTATCCTACTATTCCTATACTCACTAGCACATGGCACTGGGAGTAATCCAGAGATTACTACCTTAGAGGTCCTGCTTTTTAACTTCCTCCCTAGCTCCTGAAACTCTGACTGCAGGATCTTGATCCTTTTCCTTCCTATGTCATTGGTTCCCACATGGATCACAACTTCTGGCTGTTCCCCTTCCCCCCTCAAAATGTTCTGCACCCTCTCAGCGACGTCCTTTATCCTGGCATCAGGGAGGCAACACACCATGCGGGACTCACATCGGCAGTTGCAGAAACGCCTGTCTATTCCCCTGACTATCGAATCCCCTATAACAACTGCATTTCTTTTGCCCCACTGTGCAGCCAAGTCTCCCATGGTGCCGTGGATTTGCTCCTGATTACATTCCCCCTGAGGTGTCAACACCCTCACTGGTATTCAACACTGAATACCGGTTTGTGAGTGCCATACTCCCAGGGGACTCCTGCACTGCCTGCCTGTTCCTCCTAATCTGTCTGTTGGTCACCCACTCCCGCTCCGCCTGAACTGTCTGTAACTGCAAGGTGACCACCTCCTGAAACGTGCTTTCCACGAAACTCTCAGCTTCCCATATGCACTGTAGTGACACCAGCCACCCCTCAAGCTCAGAAACTCTGAGCTCGAGCACGAGCAGTTGGTGGCACTTCCTGCACATGGTTTTCCAAAACACTCAAAGTCCTGGAATGTGGACATAGGAACTTATAATGGAAACATAAAAATATGGACAGAATGTATGACTTTAAAATGGGTACCTAATTATGTCTATATACCCTTGCTCCAATTAATCTCCTTCCTCTAACCCCATTTCACCTGAAGACCAGGCTGGAGGGGCTGAATGGCCTACTCCTGTGCCTACATTGTTACGTAACACAAGGCGGCAGCGAGACGAAGATCACATGGAGAACACTGGCTTACCGCTAGTTGTCCACCCAGTCCAATTTTCCAGCAGACCTCGATTTAGACAGTCGAAGCTTCCGCCAGAAACAGGCAGGAGCCTAATGAATATACGAAAATCATGGTCAAATTATGTTGTCAAAATTCCTGACACTATTTTTTTCTTTGCCTGCATTGGACCTATATCACGGGGAGAAGGGCAAGTATTAACACGTAATGACAAAGGTAAGCAGTAGCAGATGACTGGCAGTGCAATGTACCACCAGGTTGTCATGCTGAGTGTGTAAATGAGAGAGTTAAGTAGAAAGGTAGCAAAAGTGACTCTGAAAACTACAGGCCAGTGAGTTTAACATCTATTGTGGGTAAAAGTTATAGAAACCTTTATTAAAGATAAGATCATGGAGCATCTAGATAGAAATAAAATCATAAAACATAGACAATATGGATTCATGAAGGGGAGGTCGTGCCATCTAATTTGCTGGTTTTATTTGGGGTGTGACAAAGGAGATTGAAAGGAGTAAGGGAGTGGATGTGGTGTACTTGGATTTCAGTAAGGCCTTTGATACAGTTCCTCTCCATATGCAAATAAGCGGCCTGTTTGAGGCCTCCTTCTGTAAGATTGGTTTGCCCTGAGGCAGCCCGCTGTACTCAGGGAAACGAGCTCTAGGGATTGCTTGCAATAAAGAAGGCAAGTAACTAACCTGAATTTGGAACCGAAAGGACCACATTAAACGACCCAATCACCGCTCTTGACTGTCCCCCCATCCATCGCTGCCACTCCCGGCTCAACCGCCAATCCCCGGCCCCACTCTTCCCTCTGCTCCCGAATCGACCCCCGCAATCCCGGCCCCGATCTCCCCTCTGCTCCGGACACTGACCCCCACGATCCCTGAAGCCAACCCCCGCGATCTCCAACCCAGCACTCGATCCCCAACCATGGCCCCGACCTGGCCCTGGTCCCAACAACAATTTTTTTTTAAAGTTATTGACAAAAGAAAGCAAATGAAACATTTACAGAAGGCACTTTAAGCCATTTGTAACAATCCAGCATCCAGATTGCACATTCACAAGGTGTTATATTCTCCTATAAAATAGCAGCCAGTGTGTGTAATACACAGAGAAGCGTGCTATCTTTAACATTGATAGCGCCTATTACAGCACCGCCTACAGGAGTACTGCAACTATTTCCAATGAAACGTGCATCACACCCACCGAATTTCATATATAATAGATAGATAGACAGATAAACTAATCATGCGTTATTTTACACTTAATTTGAAAAATAGAATTGAAGTCCTGAAAGAGCTAATTATGTTTTTGTTATTGACAACACTCACAAATTAATCTCAGAAATTTGCATTACGTAGAGAGTTTGATCAGTGCTATTATTTATGAGATATTACAACACTTTTGCACTAGGACAGTATCCAATAAGAGGGGATATGGGGGAGGGGGTGAAGATAAGAACATAAGAGATAGGAGCAGGAGTAGGCCATCTGGCCCTTCGAGCCTGCTCTGCCATTCAGTGAGATCATGGCTGATCTAATTCTGGCCTCAACACCACTTTCCCGCCTGTTCCCCATATCCATTGACTCCCTTTGACTAATGAAAGAAATCAAAGAAATAAGAGACATATACCTGACACAGAGAGTGTGTGAATACCTTAAAAAGGTGGAGGATAGATAGGTAGAAAGGGAAGCATGAAAAACTGGTAAAGTGCAGCGGCCTAGGAGCCTGGTAGAAGGAGAAAGCAAATTGACACTGAGTGTGCCAGCTCGCAAGCACAGTGTTCCAATAAAGGGTTCTCACCCCAAATACCAACCTGCTCTCTCCCCTCGTCCCCTTTATCACTGGAAACATACCATTAAGTTTAATCTTCTAACTCCATACTGTAGTTGTGTACGTAGAACTTAATTCTGTTACACTGTTATCAAGCAAAATCCAGCTGAACTATCGTGATACACTTAAGTTACTGCTGTGGTTGTGATGATTTTTGATCAATATTGAGGCTCCAATTACTTACCCATGTGATGATGTTAATCATGTTATCATAGATGTTGGTGAATAAAATAGTGTTAGTGCATTTCTGTGTCTGTCAAATAGGAATTAGTTATACTTTCATATGTTATACTGTGGTCCTGCTGTAATTCATCTGGCTTGGACAATTATCAGTATAATTTGGATTAGGATCATAGAATCATAGAACGGTTACAGCACAGAAGGAGACCATTTGGCCCATCGAGTCCGCGCCGGCTCTATGCAAGAGCAATCCAGCTTGTCCCATTCCCCCACCCTATCCCCGTAGCCCTGCAAATATTTTCCTTTCAAGTACATATCCAGTTCCCTTTTGAAGGCCATGATTGAATCTGCCTCTACCACCCCCTCGGGCAGTACATTCCAGATCCTAACCACTTGCTGTGTAAAAAAGTTTTTCCTCATGTCATCTTTGGTTCTTTTGCCAATCACCTTAAATCTATGTCCTCTGGTTCTTGACCCTTCTGCCAATGGGAACAGTTTCTCTCTATCTACTCTATCTAGACCCTTCATGATTTTGAATACCTCCATCAAATCTCCTCGCAACCATCTCTGTTCCAAGGAGAACAACCCCAGCTTCTCCAGTCTATCTCCGTAACTAAAGTCCCTCATCCCTGGAATCATTGAGTAAATCTCTTCTGCACCCTCTCTAAGGCCTTCACATCTTTCCTAAAGTACGGTGCCCAGAACTGGACACAATATTCCACTTGTAGCCGAACCAGTGTTTTATAAAGGTTCATCATGACTTCCATACTTTTGTACTCTATGCCTCTATTTATAAAGCCCAGGATCCCGCATGCTTTTTTAACCACTTTCTCAACCTGCCCTGCCACCTTCAATGATTTGTGCACATATACCCCCAGATCTCCCTGTTCCTGTATCCATTTTAGAGTTGTGCCCTCTAGTTTACATTGCCTCTCCTCGTTCTTCCTACCGAAATATATCACTTTGCATTTTTCTGCGTTAAATTTCATCTGCCACGTGTCCGCCCATGCCACAAGCCTGTCTATATCCTCTTGAAATCCATCACAATCCTCCTTACTGTTTACTACCCTTCCAAGTTTTGTGTCATCTGCAAACTTTGAAATTGTGCCCTGTACACCCAAGTCCAAGTCATTAATACATATCAAGAAAAGCAGTGGTCCCAACACCGACCACTGAGGAACACCATGTACACCTCCCTCCAGTCAGAAAAACAACCTTTTGAAAGGCGTTTCATATACACCACATCAATTGCATTGCCCTCATCTACCCTCTCTGTTACCTCATCAAAAAACTCTATCAGTTAAGTAGGATTTGCCTTTAACAAATCTGTGCTGGCTTTCCCTAATCAATCCACAATCGTCCAAGTGACTCTCAATTCTGTCCCCGATTATTGTTTCTAAAAGTTTCTCCACAACTGAGGTTAAACTGACTGGCCTATAGTTGCTGGGTTTATCCTTACACCCTTTTTTGAACAAGGTTGTAACATTTGCAATTCTCCAGTCCTCTGGCACCACCCTCGTATCTATGGATGTTTGGAAGATTATGGACAGTAGTTCCACAATTTCCACCCTTAACTCCCTCAGCAACCCAGGATGCATCCCATTCGGACCAGGTGACTTATCTACTTTAAGTACAGCTAGCTTTTCTAGTACCTCTTCTTTATCAATTTTTAGCCCATCCAGTATCTCAACTATATCTTCCTTTACTGAGACTCTGGCAGCATCTTCTTCCTTGGTAAAGACAGATGCAAAGTACTCATTTAGTACCTCAGCCATCCCCTCTGCCTCCATGAGTAGATCTCCTTTATGGTCCCTCATCAGCCCCATCCCTCCTCTTACTACCCGTTTACTGTTTACATGCATGTAGAAGACTTTTGGATTCTCTTTTATGTTGGCCACCAGTCTATTCTCACTCTCTCTTTGCCCCTCTTATTTCTTTTTTAACTTCCCCTCTGAACTTTCTATATTCTGCCTGGTTCTCACTTGTGTCATCAACCTGACATCTGTCATACGCTCCTTTTTCCATTTCATCTTACTCACTATCTCTTTTGTTATCCATGGAGCTCTGGCTTTAGTTCCCCTACCTTTCTCGTGGGAATGTGCCTTGACTGTACCCGAGCCATCTCCTCCTTAAAGGCCGCCCACTGTTCAATTACAGTTTTGCCTGCCAATCTTTTATTCCAATTTACCCGGGCCAGACCTGTTCTCATCCCATTGAAATTGGCCCTCCTCCAATCGAGTATTTTTACTTTAGAGTGGTCCGTGTCCTTTTCCATAGCTATTCTAAACCTTATGATACTATGATCGCTGCTCCTTAAATGCTCCCCCACTGACACTTGCTCCACTGGACCCACCTCAATCCCTAGAACCAAGTGCAGCAATGCCTCCTTCCTCACTGGGCCAGAAACGTACGGTTCAAGAAAGTTATCCTGAACACATTTCAAAAATTCCTCCCCCTCTTTGCCCCTTATATTATTATTGCTATCCCAGTCTATATTAGGATAGTTGAAGTCCTCAGTTATCACTACTCTATAGATTTGCACTTCTCTGTAATTTCCCTGCAAATTTGCTTCTCTATATCCTTCCCACTAGTTGGTGGCCTATAGAATACACCCCGTAGTGTAATGGCTCCTCTTAGCTCTAAACAAATAGGTTCTGTCCTTGTCCCCTCCAGGACATCCTCTCTCTCCAGTACTGCAATATTCTCCTTAATCAATACAGCCACCAGCACCCCACACCTTTCTTTCCTTCCCTATCTTTCCTGAACATCTTGTATTCAAGAATATTTAGTACCCAATCCTGCCCTTTTTTGATCCAGGTCTCCGTTATCACCACAATATTGTATTCCCATGTTGGTATCTGCGCCTGCAGCTCACCAACCTTGTTTACCACGCTTCGTGTGTTTACACACATGCACTGCAAACCAGTCTTAGACTTTCTGTATTCTCTCTTAGTTTGATCCCACCTAATACTATACTATTACTTGCTCTAGTGCTATCTTTCTCTCCCAATCCTTTGTACCCCTTGTTTCTCCTTTCCATTGCTACATCCTGGTGCCCATCCCCCTGCCAAATTAGTTTCCCCCCCCCCCACCCCACCACAGCACTAATGAACCTCCCTGTGAGGACATTGGTCCCAGCTCTGTTGAGGTGCAACCCATCCAGCCTGTACAGGTCCCACCTTCCCCAGAACTGGTCCCAATGCCCCTGGAATCTAAAGCCCTCCCTCCTGCACCATCTCCCCAGCCATGCATTCATCTGCTCTATCGTCCTTTTTCTATACTCACTAGCGCGTGGTACCGGTCACCGGTCGTAATCCAGAGGTTACTACCTTTGAGGTCCTGCTTCTTAATCTCTTTCCTAACTCCTTAAAATATGCCTGAAGGACCTCATCCCTCTTTCTACCTATGTCATTGGTACCGATATGGACCACGACTTCTGGCTGTTCACCCTCCCCCCCCCACCCCAGAATTTTCTGCAGCCGCTCAGTGACATCCTTGACCCTGGCACCAGGGAGACAACATACCATCCTGGAATCACGTCTGCGGCCGCAGAAACGCCTGTCTGCTCCCCTAACTATAGAATCCCCTATCACTATTGCTCTCCTGACATTTCTCCTCCCCCCACCCCCCGTACAGCTGAGCCACCCATACTGCTGTGGACTTGGCTCTGGCTGCACTCTGCAGAGGAACCCTCTCCCTCACCAGTATTCAGAACTCTACAACCAGTATTCAGAACTGAATACTGGTTGTAGAGTGAGATGCACCCAGGGGACTCCTGCACTACCTGCCTGGACCTCCTTGTCTGTCTGGCAGTCACCCAGTCCCTCTGCACTCTCTTAAGCTGCGGCGTGACCACCTCCTGAAACGAATCACAGAGTATCACAGCACAGAGGGAGTCCTTTCAGGCCATCATGCCTGTGAGGAATCTTTGAAAAAGCAATCTATTCAGTCCCATTCTCCTGCCTTTTCCCCATGCCCTTTTAAATGTTTATTTTTAAATTATCCACTTCCCTTTCAAAAGGAAGAGAATTTCCACAGGGGTTGTCCTGATCTCCCACCGTAACTTCAGCAGAGGATCAGCAGAACCCGCAAGGAAATGGTATAAACAGCCGTTCTTCTTGTTTCTCCTCATGTTCTGCTGATCTTTCGCTGAAGTTAAGGTGGGAGGTTGGGAGATCCCCCACGGAAATTCCGGCTGTTCATGTCATAACATATCCTTGCATAAAATTTTCTCCTAACCTCTCCCTTCATTCTTCTGGTGATGAACTCAAATTTATGCCCTTCAGTTATTGACACACTGACTAGAGGAAATAATTTTTCCAAAACCTCTCAATTTTGAACACCTCTATCAGATCTTCTCTTTTCCAATGAAAAGAACCCAGTTTCTCTAGTCTCCTCATATGAATGTCTTCTGCACGCTCTCCATAGCCTTGACATCTTGCCAAAAGTAAGGTGCCCGGAGTTGGACATAATATTCTAACTGCGGCTTAACTAATGATTTGCATAGGTTCAGAAATACTTGTTTGCTTTTGTACTCTATTAACCCTATTTATACAACCGAGGACCAACATATCCTTTTTTTTAGTTTCACAACTTGTCTTCCGACATTTTAAAGATATGTGTATCTGAACCCTTAAGTCTCTCTGCTCCTCTACTCCTTTTAAAATTTCATCATTAATGCATCTGCCTTCTCCTTATTTTTCTTCCCAAAATGTATTATCTCTCTGCATTAAATTTCATCTGACATCTATCTGCCTAATCTACTAATCTCTTGATGTCCTCATGAAATCGCTTTCAGTTCTCTTCACAGTTAACCGCGCTTCCTATTTTTGTGCCCCTACACCTAAGTCTAGATTATTTATATATATTTTGAAATGCAATGACCCCTGGAGGACACCATTATTTATATCCCTCCAGTCTGTAAAACACCTATTAACCACTATTCTATATTATCTGTCCTTGAACTAACTTCCTATCATGCTACCACACTCCCTTTAATAGAGTACGCCTTAATTTTATTAACAAGCCACTAATACATCACCTTATCAAATGCTTTTTGAAATCCGTTAACTGCATTCACTGTATTTCCTTTATCAATACACCCCATTATTTCCTCAAATAACTCTGTTAAATTTGCCAGACACAACTTGCCTTTTATAAATCCATGTCCTCAATTAATTATTGTCTTTCTAGCTAAGTATTAATTTTATCCTGTACCATTGCCTCCAGAAGCTTATTCACTAACAATGTCAGGCTGAATGATCTATAGTTACTTGCTTTATCCCTTTCTTACTTTTTGAATGGATCTGTTACCTTGGCAATACTCCAGTCCTCTGGCACAGCTTCCATAGCTAAATATGTTTGAAAGATTGTGTTCAGAGTCTCTTTATTTCCTCTATGACATCCACTGATAGGAGGAATAGAAAAGCAGAATATTTTTTAAAAGGTGAGAGACTAAGAAATGTTGATAGTCAGAGGGATTTTGGTGTCCTTGTACACGAATTACTAAAAATTAACCTGCAGGTACAGCAAGCAAATAGGAAGACAAATGGTATGTTAGCCTTTATTGCAAGGGGGTTGGAGTATAAGAGTAACGAGGTCTTGCTGCAATTATATAGGGCTCTGGTGAGACCACACCTGGAGTTCTGTGTAGTTTTGGTCTCCTTACCAAAGGAAGGATATACTTGCCTTAGCGGGAGTGCAACAAAGGTTCACTAGATTGATTCCTGGGATGAGAGGGTTGTCCTATGAGGAGAGATTGTGTAGAATGGGCTTATATTCTCTGGAGTTTGGAAGAATGAGAGGTGATCTCATTGAAACGTATAAAATTCTTAGAGAGCTTGACAGGGTAGATGCTGAGGGGCTGTTTCCCTAACTGGAGAGTCTAGAACTAGGGGTCATAGTCGCAATTTAAGGAGTTGGCCATTTAGGACTGAGATGAGGAAAAATTTCTTCACTCAGAGGGTTGTGAATCTTTGTTGAGTATATTCAAGACTGAGATCCATAGATTTTTGGACTCTAAGGGAATCAAGAGATATGGGGATAGGTAGGGAAAGTGGAGTTGAGGTAGAAGATCAGCCATGATCATAATGAATGGTGGAGCAGGCTCGAGGGGCCGTATGGCCTACTCCTGTTCCTAGTTCTTATGTTCCCTCAGCATTTTAGGATGTGTGGTATCAGGGTCCAGTACCTTTTCCACTTTGTATCCAACATTTTTTTTTAGTACTGTTTCCTTATCTATAGTTACCTTATCTAGGTTTGTACCCCATACATACCTCACACATAGACAATGTGTACAGTTTCTGGGCTTCTTCTGTTTCTATAGGCAAACCCCAAGAACCAGCCCCAGGTCCCATTGGAACCCAAGAGCCCAGCACCTCACAGGTACATCCAGCACAGGGGGTTAGATAGTAAGCATGTCGATGACGTGCCAGTGATACACAGAGTGGGAATCTGCTGGCGAGGGGATCAGTCAGTGTCCTTCCTCAGATGCAGAGCGCCAAGATTTGGATCTTTGGAGAAGCTTGTGAATAAAGAAAAAATTTGCAGGGCCTTTCATCAGCTTATGGGTTTCCAGGGTGAAAATGATGAAGATGCTTGCCCTGATGACCAATGCTTCAGTGAGTTGCTTGATGTATTTGGGAGAATCATGCCTGCACTGATTTCCATCTCATTATTATTCATTCTAAGATTACAATGGTACTCACCTACGTGGTGCACAATGGACAGAGGTGAGTACCATTTCATTCCCACAGTCTTCTGTGAAACAGAGTACCCATTTATTATATCTGCCATTCTATCATGATCTGTAAGTTTACCTTTGCATCTCTAATTGGTCCAACCCTTTCTTTAACTATTCTTTTTACATTTTCTATGTTTATAAAATCTTTCACTATTTCCACTAATGGCCACCAAGGTTTGGATTCCATGAGAGCCCATAGCCTTCGGAAGATCTGGACTGCATTCACCGGAGGGATCTGGTTTAGAGGATGTTTGGTATAATCAAACACCAGCACATCACTGGAGGTCGCCTTTGTGGCAATAATACAATGATTCTGAGGCATGTAGCGGGCACGATTTACTTCCCCTTCATGGTTTATTTTTATTTCAATCTCTATTTTTCCAATAACTGAACCAAATCCACCAAATTCTCCCTTCTCACTATCATAATGTGAAGCA
The DNA here is from genome assembly GCF_035084215.1 of Heptranchias perlo. Classification (NCBI taxonomy): domain Eukaryota; kingdom Metazoa; phylum Chordata; class Chondrichthyes; order Hexanchiformes; family Hexanchidae; genus Heptranchias; species Heptranchias perlo. The sequence continues at coordinate 111,498,217 of NC_090327.1, forward strand.
TCAAACTGTGCATCATCGTTGGGTAGTTGAACACTGGCAATGACCAAATGGTTTTGCTCATCAGATGTATGGGTTCCAAGCACCAGCCTGTGAACACTGTAGTCCTTCCCCTCAGGTCTAGAAACATCAGGTAACCACTGGGCAGTCAAACTTGGCCATTCCAGGGCATGGGTCATAAACAGGTCATACAAAAAGGGAGTACTAAAGGAAGTGGCCCTGGAAATAGTGGATGCATTGGTGATCATCTTCCAAAATTCTATCGACTCTGGAACAGTTCCTACAGATTGGAGGGTGGCAAATGTAACCCCACTATTTAAAAAAGGAGGGAGCGAAAAAACAGGGAATTACAGACCAGTTAGCCTAACATCAGTAGTGGGGAAAATGCTAGAGTTTATTATAAAGGATGTGATAACAGAACACTTGGAAGGCATTAACGGGATTGGACAAAGTCAGCATGGGTTTATGAAAGGGAAATCATGCTTAACAAATCTACTGGAGTTTTTTGAGGAGGTAACTAGTAGAATAGATAGGGGAGGACCAGTGGATGTGGTGTACTTGGATTTTCAGAAGGCTTTTGATAAGGTCCCACACAAGAGGTTAGTGTGCAAAATTAAAGCACATGGGATTGGGGGGAATATACTGGCATGGATTGAGAATTGGTTGACAGACAGGAAACAGAGAGTAGAAATAAACGGGTCTTTTTCCGGGTGGCAGGCAGTGACTAGTGGGGTACCGCAGGGATCAGTGCTTGGGCCCCAGCTATTCACAATATATATCAATGATTTGGATGAGGGAACTAAATATAACATTTCCAAGTTTGCAGATGACACAAAGCTGGGGTGGAATGTGAGCTGTGAGGAGGATGCAAAGAGGCTCCAATGTGATTTCGAAAAGTTGGGTGAGTGGGCAAGAACATGGCAGATGCAGTATAACGTGGATAAATGTGAGGTTATCCACTTTGGTTGTAAAAACAGAAAGGCAGATTATTATCTGAATGGTGATAGATTGGGAAAAGGGGAGGTGCAACGAGACCTGGGTGTCCTTGTACACCAGTCGCTGAAAGTGAGCATTCAGGTGCAGCAAGCAGTTAGGAAGGCGAATGGTATGTTGGCGTTCATTGCAAGAGGATTTCAGTACAGGAACAGGGATGTCTTACTGCAGTTGTACAGGGCATTGGTGAGGCCACATCTGGAGTATTGTGTGCAGTTTTGGTCTCCTTATCTGAGGAAGAATGTCCTTGCCATGGAGGGAGTGCAACGAAGGTTTACCAGACTGATTCCTGGGATGGCAGGACTGACGTATGAAGAGAGATTGGGTCGACTAGGCTTATATTCACTAGAGTTTAGAAGAATGAGAGGTGATCGCATCGAAACATATAAAATTCTAAAAAGGACTAGAGAGACTAGATGCAGGGAGGATATTCCCGATGATGGGGAATCCATAACCAGGGGTCACAGTCTCAGGATACGGGGTATGCCATTTAGAACCGAGATGAGGAGAAATTTCTTCACTCAGAGGGTGGTGAACCTGTGGAATTCTCTACCACAGAAGGCAGTGGAGGCCAAGTCATTAAATATATTCAAGAAGGAGATAGATATATTTCTTAACTCTAAAGGGATCAAGGGATGTGGGGAAAAAGCGGGAACAGGGTACTAAGTTAGACGATCAGCTATGATCATTTTGAATGGCAGAGCAGGCCCGAAGGGCTGAATGGCCTACTCTTGCTCCTATTTTCTATGATTCTATGATTCCCTTTATGTTACTAGCGAGTCTTTCTTCATACCTCCTCTTAGCCTTTATAATCTCCGTTTTAGCCCCCTCTGTATCTATTGCATTTTAAAAATATTAAGTCTGTGAGCATCTTCCGAAAACTTTTTCCATAAATTCCTATGTCCACATTTATAATGGAAACTGCCTGTGTAAACTAATTTTCTGTATTCAGCTGATTTTCTAGATGTGTTACATGCCTTCTATTTAAATCTCATTCTAATTTCTTTACTCAGCCAAAATCTTCAGCTTTTGTTGCGCCACCTTTACTTCTTCTAGTCTGTAACTTAATCATCTCCTATTTGAACATTTCCCTTTGTTTGTGCAGTGTCCTATTCACTGTTTCTTTCTTCTTTCCAGTTTATCTGGGATAGTTCCCTTTTTATCTCATTGATACTGTTTCATTTTCCAGTCAAGTACCTTTATCTTTGATTATTCCCTCTCCTTTTCAATTTTTATAGAATAATAGAAAGTTACAGCACAGAAGGAGGCCATTCGGCCCATCGTGTCTGTGCTGGCCAAAAAAGAGCTATCCAGCTTAATCCCACATTCCAGCACTTGGTCCGTAGCCCTGTAGGTTACGGCACTTCAGGTGCACATCCAAGTACTTTTCAAATGAGTTGAGGGTTTCTGCCTCTACCACCCTTTCAGGCAGTGAGTTCCAGACACCCACCACCTTCTGGGTGAAAACATTTCTCCTCAGCTCCCCTCTAATCCTTCTACCAATTACTTTAATTCTATACCCCCTGGTCACTGACCCCTCTGCTAAGGGAAATAGGTCCTCCCTATCCACTCTATCTAGGCCCCTCATAATTTTATACACCTCAATTAAACCGCTCCTCAGCCTCCTTTGTTCCAAAGAAAACAACCCCAGCCTATCCAATCTTTTCTCATAGCTAAAATTCTCCAGCCCTGGCAACATTCTCGTAAATCTCCTCTCTAGTGCAATCACATCTTTCCTGTGATGTGGTGACCAGAACTGTACGCAGTATTCAAGCTGTGCATAACTAGTGTTTTATACAGTTCTAGCATAACCTCCCTGCTCTTATATTCTAAGCCTTGGCTAATAAAGGAAAGCATCCCGTATGCCTTTTTAACCAACATATCTACCTCTCCTGCTACCTTCAGGGATCTGTGGATATGCATTCCAAGATCCCTCTGTTCCTCTGTACCTCTCAGTATCCTCCCATTTATTGTGTATTCCCTTGCCTTGTTTGCCCTCCCCAAATGCATTACCTCACACTTCTCCAGATTGAATTCCATTTGCCACTTTTCTGCCCACCTGACCAGTCCATTGATATCTTCCTGCAGTCTACAGCTTTCTTCCTATCAACCACACGGCCAATTTTTGTATCTTCGGCAAACTTCTTGATCATGCCCCCTACATTCAAGTCCAAATCATTAATATATATCACAAAAAGTGAGGGACCTAGTAATGAGCCCTGCAGAATCCCACTGGAAACAGCCTTCCAGTCACAAAAACACCTGTCGACCATTACCCTTTGCTTCCTGCCACTGAGCCAATTTTGGATCCAATTTGCCACTTTCCCTTGGATCCCATGGGCTTTTACTTTTTTGACCAGTCTGCCATTTGGGACCTTGTCAAAAGCCTTGCTAAAATCCACGTAGACTACATCAAACGCGTCACCCTCATCGACTCTCCTTGTTACCTCCTCAAAAAATTCAATCAAGTTAGTCAGACACGACCTTCCCTTAACAAATCCATGCTGACTGTCCTTAATTAACCCGTGCCTTTCTAAATGACGATTTATGCTGTCCCTCAGAATTGATTCCAATAATTTGCCCACCACCAAGGTTAGACTGACTGGTCTATAATTACTCGGTCTATTCCTTTCTCCCTTTTTAAACAACACTACAACGTTAGCAGTCCTATATTGAACCTATTTGTGTTATCTTTGCTGTTTCCTAGATGATCCCACACCTGTACATTATCTACTTGCCCCATTTCATTTCCTTCTGTTGTGCATCTTAGAAAATAGGGGAAGATTTGACTGATACATTGATTACATACATTGGAATTTCTAATACAGAGTCTGTTGCCGATTGTCCAGGATTTAGCATTCATCAGTCCTACATGTTAAAGGTCTATGAGTCAGGAATTAGACGTCTTAACATTTTTGAAGGTATTGTTAAGATGTAATTTATCCTTTGACACACACGTGAATTCTGGGATTTCACTGTACTATAATTTTACATGCCAACCAAGCACATTTAATATAGGAGCCTTGTTAAATACAACTGAGTGAATTTGAATTTATGCTGAGAATTCAAAGACATGCATTTATACAGAGTATTTATGCATTTATAGCTGGCATGAACTTACTTTGACTAACTAAATTATAGCCTATCCGGTTTGACCTAAATGATTAAGTGCAGAGACGTTTAGTTTGGGTGTTGTTGCTGTATGTTAAAGGTTTAAGGGCTAAAGTGATTGTGTTTGGAAATAGTGCTGCTCTGAACAAAGCTGGACTCTTTATGAAGGGTTGACAGTTGCAAAATGTGGACTGACTGAATTGGCTACAGAGATACACACCGCTTGAGTTGCTTCGAAATCAAAGGAATTCCTCATCGGGAAGTAGAGTGACCTTCCAATAATCTATAAAAAGTGTATACAGTGAAGTTAACTTGCTACCTATAGTTAGGATCTAAATTCAGGAAATTTAAAAGATTCATAACAGTGGAATTAAAGCCTTCAGTAAAAACTATGGCTAAAACTTTGTCAGATCCTGTTTGAGAGCACAAAGCCAAGAGACCAATGCCCCAAATGAATGGTTTGATAAATGGAGGAATTTGGCTAGTGAAAGTAACAAAAAAGGTTTGGCTGCACAGCTGTCAGATGAGAATAATAAACCCATAAGATTTGTTGTGACCTCTGCTGCTTCATTGTTCTTCTTCAGAACAGAATATTTAAGCATAGAAAAGCAGAACAATAAAAACAGTTATGTCTAGGAAACAGAGCGTGAAGAATTCAAACAGTAGATAGCTCAAAGGGAAATAGATATAAGGAGATGAAATAGCAGTTAGCCTAATAGGTACGGAATTATGAAGAATAAGGTATGAGCCCCAATTTCATAAAACTCTGCCAGTGGCAACATTTTGGGGGAGAAAGGAGGCAGCACTGGAGGCAAGTGAAATCCATTTTCCATACCCAAGTTATTGAAATGATGTCCCATGCCAAATGTCTTGACTTTGGATGAGGTTCTGCTCCCAGGGTGCATCTCACCCATATAAAATGGATGACGACAGCTCAATGGGTTTGGCCTGCTTTGGATTAATTCTTAAAGGAAGGTTGAAGTGCAGCTTTGTTTGGCAGTAAGGATGTATCTACTTCTGTATTGACCATCTTGCAACTTTTTTTTTTCCTCTGTGTACTTATGCTTTTTCACTAAAGCCTTTAGTTTGCTAAACAAGGCTTTCCTGAAATGTTGCCAATTACTACTACAGTACAAGTTGCAAATTTTTGGCCCTCATAGTAATGCCAGAACAGATGCAGAGCCAAGGTGAGTTAACCAGAGTAGGGAACAGTTTGATGGACTAGTGCCGGTAATTGGTAATGTCAATCAGTAAGATCATAGTATTTGTCTACTACAGCTATCGATAGCATAGTGGTTCTGTTACTGGGCTAGTAATCCAGAGGCCTGGACGAAAATCCAGAGTCATGAGTTCAAATCCCGCCACGGCAGCTGGCGAATTTAAATTCAATTAATTAATTAAATAAAAATCTGGAATTAAAATACTAGTATCAGTAATGATGGCCATGAAACTACCGGATTGTCGTAAAAACCCATCTGGTTCACTAATGTCCTTTAGGGAAGGAAGCCTGCTGCCCTTACCCGGTCTGGCCTATATGTGACTCCAGACCCACAGCAATGTGGTTGATTCTTAATTGCCCTCTGAAATGGCCGAGCAAGCCACTCAGTTGTAAAATCTTGCTACGAAAAGTCATAATAAGAATAAAACCGGACGGACCACTAGGCACTGGACACGACAACGGCAAAACACCAAGCCCAGTCGACCCTGCAAGGTCCTCCTTACTAACATCTGGGGACTTGTGCCAAAATTGGGAGAGCTGTCCCACAGATGAGTCAAGCAACAGCCTGACATAGCCACACTCACAGAATCATATCTTTCAGCCAACGTCCCAGACTCTTCCATCACCATCCCTGGGTATGTCCTGTCCCACCAGAGGTGGCGGTACAGTGATATACAGTCAGGAGGGGGTGGCCCTGGGAGTCCTCAACATTGACTCTGGACCCCATGAAATCTCATGGCATCAGGTCAAACATGGGCAAGGAAACCTCCTGCTGATTACCACCTACCGTCCTCCCTCAGCTGATGAATCAGTCCTCCTCCATGTTGAACACCACTTGGAAGAAGCACTGAGGGTAGCAAGGGCACAAAATGTACTCTGGGTGGGGGACTTCAATGTCCATCACCAAGAGTGGCTCGGTAGCACCACTACTGACCGAGCTGGCCGAGTCCTGAAGGACATAGCTGCTAGACTGGGCCTGCAGCAGGTGGTGAGCGAACCAACACGAGGGAAAAGCTTACTTGACCTCGTCCTCACCAATCTACCTGTCGCAAATGCATCTGTCCATGACAGTATTGGTAGGAGTGACCACCGCACAGTCCTCGTGGAGATGAAATCCCGTCTTCGCACTGAGGACACCATCCAACGTGTTGTGTGGCACTACCACCGTGCTAAATGGGATAGATTCAGAACAGATCTAGCAGCTCAAAACTGGGCATCCATGAGGCGCTGTGGGCCATCAGCAGCAGCAGAATTATATTCCAGCACAATCTGTAACCTCATGGCCCGGCATATTCCTCACTCTACCATTACCAACAAGCCAGGGGATAAACCCTGGTTCAATGAGGAGTGCAGAAGAGCAGCACCAGGCGTATCTAAAAATGAGGTACCAACCTGGTGAAGCTACAACTCAGGACTACATGCATGCTAAACAGCGGAAGCAACATGCAAGAGACAGAGCTAAGCGATTCCACAACCAACGGATCAGATCAAAGCTCTGCAGTCCTGCCACATCCAGTCGTGAATGGTGGTGGACAATTAAACAACTAACGGGAGGAGGAGGCTCTGCAAACATCCCCATTCTCAATGATGGCGGAGTCCAGCACGTGAGTGCAAAAGACAAGGCTGAAGCGTTTGCAACCATCTTCAGCCAGAAGTGCCGAGTGGATAATCCATCTCAGCCTCCTCCCGCTATCCCCACCATCACGGAAGCCAGTCTTCGGCCAATTCGATTCACTCCACGTGATATCAAGAAACGGCTGAGTGCACTGGATACAGCAAAGGCTATGGGCCCTGACAACATCCCAGCTGTAGTGCTGAAGACTTGTGCTCCAGAACTAGCTGCGCCTCTAGCCAAGCTGTTCCAGTACAGCTACAACACTGGCATCCACCCGACAATGTGGAAAATTGCCCAGGTATGTCCTGTCCACAAAAAGCAGGACAAATCCAATCCGGCCAATTACCGCCCCATCAGTCTACTCTCGATCATCAGCAAAGTGATGGAAGGTGTCGTCGACAGTGCTATCAAGCGGCACTTACTCACCAATAACCTGCTCACCGATGCTCAGTTTGGGTTCCGCCAGGACCACTCGGCTCCAGACCTCATTACAGCCTTGGTCCAAACATGGACAAAAGAGCTGAATTCCAGAGGTGAGGTGAGAGTGACTGCCCTTGACATCAAGGCAGCATTTGACCGAGTGTGGCACCAAGGAGCCCTAGTAAAATTGAAGTCAATGGGAATCAGGGGGAAAACTCTCCAGTGGCTGGAGTCATACCTAGCACAAAGGAAGATGGTAGTGGTTGTTGGAGGCCAATCATCTCAGCCCCAGGACATTGCTGCAGGAGTTCCTCAGGGCAGTGTCCTAGGCCCAACCATCTTCAGCTGCTTCATCAATGACCTTCCCTCCATCATAAGGTCAGAAATGGGGATGTTCGCTGATGACTGCACAGTGTTCAGTTCCATTCGCAACCCCTCAGATAATGAAGCAGTCCGAGCCTGCATGCAGCAAGACCTGGACAACATCCAGGCTTGGGCTGATAAGTGGCAAGTAACATTCGCGCCAGATAAGTGCCAGGCAATGACCATCTCCAACAAGAGAGAGTCTAACCACCTCCCCTTGACATTCAACGGCATTACCATCGCCGAATCCCCCACCATCAACATCCTGGGGGTCACCATTGACCAGAAACTTAACTGGACCAGCCATATAAATACTGTGGCTACGAGAGCAGGTCAGAGGCTGGGTATTTTGCGGCGAGTGACTCACCTCCTGACTCCCCAAAGCCTTTCCACCATCTACAAGGCACAAGTCAGGAGTGTGATGGAATACTCTCCACTTGCCTCGATGAGTGCAGCTCCAACAACACTCAAGAAGCTCGACACCATCCAAGATAAAGCAGCCCGCTTGATTGGCACCCCATCCACCACACTAAACATTCACTCCCTTCACCACCGGCGCACTGTGGCTGCAGTGTGCACCATCCACAGGATGCACTGCAGCAACTCGCCAAGGCTTCTTCGACAGCACCTCCCAAACCCGCGACCTCTACCACCTAGAAGGACAAGGGCAGCAGGCGCATGGGAACAACACCACCTGCACGTTCCCCTCCAAGTCACACACCATCCCGACTTGGAAATATATCGCCGTTCCTTCATTGTCGCTGGGTCAAAATCCTGGAACTCCCTTCCTAACAGCACTGTGGGAGAACCGTCACCACACGGACTGCAGCGGTTCAAGAAGGCAGCTCACCACCACCTTCTCGAGGGCAATTAGGGATGGGCAATAAATGCCGGCCTTGCCAGCGACGCCCACATCCCGTGAACGAATAAAAAAAAAAGCTCGATCCAAAGGGGCAAAGAAATAAAGAGCTGGAAGTTAACAATCACATAACTATTGGGTACTCAGAGCTCTGCTGAATAGATTAGGTAAAGTTTTAACAATAACATTTGTTTTTTACTGACCTTCAAATTACATTGAGTGAATATAGTATACAGACACTTAACATGTCTGTATGAAATTTCTCTCAAATCGCCTTTGTTAAAATAGCGGACAAAGAAATTTCGTACAAACAACTTGGCCTAGAAATTCGGCAGCGAAGTACCCATTTTTCAGTCTACTAAGTCCCCAAAATGGCGGGCAGGAAATGGACGCACACTTCTGGCCAGGAGTGTGCGCCCACTATATTGGTACAGGAGGTCGCATTGGTGGCAGGAACGCATGTTGGCAGCATTCTAAGTAAAGAATAATAACTTAAATTAGGGTCCTATTCTTCTTGCAGGACCCATTTTCCATTTTCAATCGCCCTAGTGCTTCACTCGCCATGTGCTGGCCTCGCTCAGCACAATGTGGCGCAAACCACCAGGAAGGCCCCCTCACCAGCACTATTTAAAGGCATCATGCAATGCTTACAGGTTAGTTGCTGGTCTAGTATTTCTGGCTATTGCTCAACTTCTTGGTTTTTTTGCTGTGTTGTATCACTCTGGAAAGTTCACTTTGTCTGCACAGAGAGAGGTTTAGTTGGTCTTGCACTGTTGTTGCTCTTTGGCTCTCAAATAGTCTGGCTGCAGACATGGGTGTTCACACAGGGCTGCCTTTGGGGTTGGAGGATGAGAGGGAGCAGCAAGGAAGACGCCACAGTGTAGGAAAAGCTGCCAGAAGAGGGAGAAGTTGGAGGGTGAGGAGGAGGGCACTGAACAGGAGGCCATGTACACAGAGGGTCTTCAGAGGAGCAGTGTATGAGGTGCCTTCGCTTCACCGAGGAGACTGTCACCGAGCTGTGTCACCTGCTGCAGCCACAACTCCGGCCTCAAACCAGGGCATGGACAGCACTGAGTGTGGCTGTCAAGGTCACCGTCTCCCTCAACCCTTATCACCACTTGGGCAGCAACAAGGACAGGAGGAGGAACAGGAAGAGGAGGAAGAGGAAGAGGAGGAAGGGAAGGAGGAGGAGAGGCAGCGACCACCAGAGCCCATATCTGCCCAATCTCCCTGAAAGAAGCTCATCGAAGAATGCTTCATCTAATTCAGCCCTCCCATTCCCCATTCATCAGCAGTCTCACAATCCTTACCACTCTTTTTTAAACCATGATCTGATTACCTACCTTCACTCCAAACTTATTGGCCTTGCCCTCACTTCACTACAAAGGTAAATATCAACACCAATTCCAGATCAAAAAACAAATTTTTAGAACAAATTATGTCAGCATTGACCAAAAAAAATGACTATTCACCCTTGTGCAAGCCCTTAGTACCTGTCTTGTGTGCTTGTTTTCTTATCCTGGTGCTCCTACGAGGTGCTTCCTCAATGGCTACAGCTTGGGAGGGAGAAGGCTGCTGAGCTTCCATTGAGGACACCAGATGGCCTTGGAGGACGACCTTGAGCAGCTCTGGGCCTGAGAGGGCCTGGCTTCAAACTGCACCATCTTGGCCTGGGTTGCAGCAGGCTGGGAGCTGATTATGCGGCACCAGCAGGGCACTGGTGGAGTGTCTGGCAGGGAGCGGGCATGCTGTCTTCCTGAAAGAGGACAGCAGGTGCCTCTCCAATGAAGCCAAGGCCACTCTCCTGGGGCAGAGCCTCAGCACTCCTGGCCCCTAAAGTCAAGATAACAGCTGTCTGAGTTTCCATGCCAGTAGTATTGAGCTGCTGTGGTAGTCCAAGCAGTATGTGGTCCCATAGTAGCCATCTGAGCTTCCATGTTTGTGCTGCCATGGAAGCTGTCAGCATTTTGATAAGACGCTCTACCATGGTGGGTGTCATTGCAGTACTGATGGAGCTGACCACTCAGTCCATGTTGGACAGAATAGTCTCCTTGTATGCAATTTCTCCAGCAGGCTGCACCAAGCATTTCTTGGTGTATGGCCATGAGCCTTCTTCAGTAGCCTGGCCCATTCAAGTCAGCATCTGAGTCATCTGCAGTAGAACTTGTATGTGACCGTGCCCTCCAGCGAGCTGGCACCTGTGGCGTCCTATTCCCCCTGCCCTGGCTCCTGTGCACTTGTGCCTGATGAGTTACCATGTGCAGATCCCCCCACTAACCTAGCCTCGAGGGTCCACGTGGTGTCGGTATCTGAGCTGGTGCTTGCGAGAGTCAGACCAAGTGATGGTGCATCTTCATGTTTACTGCGCTCGCCTTCCTCCCCTTGCTGAGGGCCGTTGACATTCTCAGCAGTTGAAATCAAAGAAAGGCACAAGGGATGTGGTGTGAGGGAGAACAGAGAGAAAGAAGTGGGTGTTGAAAGCATATGCAGTTTGTCATGCAGAGTGTGTGGGGTGAAGCAGAAACCAGAAGAGACAAAGAGGATTAGGTGTAAAGAAACCCTTCGTGGCATCTCCTCCAGCGTTGCCAGGGCCACAGCCTCCGCACTGCCCCTTCCCACTATAGCTCTCTTCAAGGGGCGAGAGGGTGTGCAGATGGGCTCTTCCTCCTCCTCCTCCTCTGTTGCTGGTGTTATTTGCGACTTTCTCCGGCAAGAAAGAGTGAAGTGTGTTTGTGAGAGTCTTGTGAGGTGTTTGGAGAATGTGGCTGTCATGGTGGAATAGCTGACTGTGTGTGTGTGAGAGAGATGTGAGTGGTGGGTAAGTGAGGGTTGTAATAATGGTAAGTATGTGATCATGAGGAGAATGTTTAGTAAAGAGTGAAGTATTGATTATAGAATAGTGCAGGGTTGTGGGGAAGGGCAGTGTTGAGAGTGCTTTGAGTGTTCTAATTAATGAGGTGGTGAGTGGTGTTGCTGTGATGAGAAAATATTTCAGCAGTATTCTTATCTTAACAACTCTTAAATTATTGAAGTTTTCCTACATTGCAGCCATGTTCTTGGAGCAATGCTCCTGGCATTGATGTACTCAGCGATCTTCTCCCACTGCATCCTGAATAGATGCCTCGAGGGCTTTCTATCTCAAGGAGGGAAAAAGATTATCACTCCCCCTCTCCACTCCCTGCACCAAGGCCTCCAGTGCATCATCAGAGAACTTTGGTGCCCACTTGCTTCCTACTTCGGCCATTTCTTAATCAAGTTGTTACACAGCCTTTGCAGCCAGAATCCAGAAGTCCCGCTGGCAATTAAAGCCGGCGGGATGATAGTTAAAGAACCAAATGTACCTCATTGAGGTATGTAAAGTACTTTACTCGTGACATATTAGGTAGTTACAACGATTTTTAACTTACCTGGGCGGCTTTCCCATGGCTTCTGATTCATGCCTGGTGAAACCAGATGTGAAGGGCCAGATCAGGCAAAAAATTAGAAATAAATTAAATGAAAAACCATTGCACAGGAGAAGATCGTTGATCCATCTAGCTCACTTATCCACAATATTCCCTTGGTGCATTTCTAATAACACTGAATCCCATTTATTTACAAGAGCCTGACTAGTTCCTTCTTGAACAAATTAAGGGTTCTTGTTCCAGTAATCTGTCAGTTGTATGTTTCACATACTTACCACCCTTTTAGTAAAAACGTTCCTTCTGCATATCCTATTTTCTTTTCTTGTCCTTAATTTGTAAATATGACCCATTGTGCTCAAATTCTGTACACAGCAGAAAAGATTACTTGGATCCAATTTATCCGAACCTTTCATAATTTTAAACACTTCTATCAGATCCCTTCCCAGTCTTCTCTTTACAAAAGAGGAAAGACACAGGGTAGTCAGCCTTTCCTCATACGTCATTCCATTAAGTTCTGGGGTCAACCTTGTAGTCCTTCGCTGTACCCACTCCAATAATCAAATATCCCTTTTGAAGCAGGGAGTCAGAAACTGTACAGAGTACTCCAGATGTGGGGACCCATATTAACCCCACAATGACGAGCGGGAGAGGGTCAGGGGAGGGGGTTAAAAATTTTAAATCGCGAAGCACAACGCCAACCTGCTGCATATGTACCTGCCGCCATTTTTGCGGTGGCGGGCTGCTTGCAATGTGTATGTCCCGTCTTGCAGAGGTGGAACACCTCAATATAATATTTAAATCAGGCTCCCACAGTGCAATTGTGGGTTTCCCGGGGCTGGAGAAACCCGGCAGTGAAATAAAGACGGGTGCAGCCAGCTGAAAAGGTTAAGTGAGCCAGAAGAAGCAGGAATGCTGCCCCCGGTCTCTCAAGCAAAACTTATGCTGCGATCTGCCAACCCCCAATCCCAAGCTCAAGCTGCCTGCCAACCCCCTCCCACCCACCCCCCCCAACCAAACCCTGATCTTTCTCTCCGTCCCGATTTTGCCGGGCACCGACTCCCACCACCAACCCCCAATCTTTCCCGATTGCCAGGGATCGTCCTCAACAGGCCTTCTGCCATTGGCTTTCCTGTCAGCCAGCCTGTCAATCTGGCCGGCTGCCAGACAGGAAACAGAATAAAAAATGATAATGAAGTCCTGCTGTTAAATTCTGTGTCCCTGAGATTTCCCGGTTTCCCGTTCCCGTTCCCTCGATCCCTCCCTGCCTCCCTGTAAATATCGGGTCCGTGATCTCACCAGAACTAAATACAGTTTTAAAATGATCTCTCTGGATTTATATGTTATACCCTTTGTTACGCATTCCAATATTCTGTTTGCTTGGGAACATGGTGCTGATGGTTTTAGTGATGCTTCTTCTAAGGATGCTTAGACTGCTGTCACAGTTGCCTGGGGTTCCTGAGTGGAATGGGCTAACTCCTGTCGCTTCCACAGACTTGGTAGAACCATGAGGTAGGGCTTTCCTGATCTCATTGATGCTCCCAAAGTGCCATGGTGATGCAATGCCCAGCACCAATATCAAAGCTGAATGGCTATAAATGATGGTCCTGTCTCTCAACTCTCCCACCAGCTCCCTCTGATGTCTGCACAGGTCCCAGAAAGCATGCAGGTCCATGCCAGCCACAGTAGTGGAAGTGCAGCCTGTATCTGGTCCATCACAGGAGTCAGCTTCCAGGATGTGAGGGCCACCTCAATCCCAAAAAGCTCTTTGCACACACAGCAACCACATACTCCTGGCAACGATCTCACATAGTCCATGTACAAAGGAGCAAAAGACAAATGCTCAGCTTCCAAAAACACCTCACAAATTGCCAATCACAATCCAACAACAAGCCTATGTCCTCACCTGCACAAAGTCTCACCTCTCCAATGTGCAATGATGAGGTGACTTCAAAATTATTTTCCTCACTTTTAAAATCTTCCATGATCTCACTGTACCCTATATTAGTAATTGTAGCTTTAAAGGTATTAGTAGAAAAATGATTTATGTTAAGATAACTTGAGATGAGCAGAAAGCATCATGGGTTAACTAGTATAGTGGGTACAGCATGTGTCTAAAACATCTCTTTGCACAATAAGCAGCCTGAGCAAGATAAGACAGCTGGCGTAGAATTAATTGTATTCCTGTAGACAATAGACCCCTAGATAAAAATGGCATCACATGATTTTAGGAGTATAAAGCAGTTAAGCGAGGTTGCCATGGATACAGAAGTGTAATGGAGAAAGTACTGAACAAAAAGAAACCTTGAACAGATAAGGGAGGAGGCCTACTGTCTGTATTTGCAGAACTGGACAAAACTATACCATTTTTCAACATAGAGAATGTGCCAGAAATCGTGCAGAGCGACAAGGCAACGCTCACCGCAGCTCCTGCAAATTAAAGTAACGAAAATACTTACTGTGGGGCTCTGTAGCGTCGAATTGCTTGATTTTGAACTTTTAAAAAATTGAGCACTATCAACCCAGCTTCTGAGCAGCGTGAGTTGACACGCATGGAACAGTCTGTGAAAATAGAAATCACGCCCACAAAATCTGTCAGGAAGAGAAGTCACGTCCACAGATTCAGGCTGCATTGCTCAAGCAGGCAAACAGACTTCATTCATTTTAAGTTAGTATTATGGATGTCCTTGTGAATAAAAATGTTAATTTTTTTTAAATAGAAAGCCAAAGAAATAATTGAATTAAATTAAAGAGACAGAAGGAAAAAATATAATAACTTTTAATATTTAATTTTTTTAATGATCAAAAACTGTTAAAATAAAGAGCAATATGAGACTCCACATTTTTAAAAGTTAATTTTTAGAGTCATTAAGACTAACCACACTTTTAAAGCTTAGTTTAGTTCCGGTATTTTTAAGCGTGCCTGTTTGGTGGCGTAATTAGTTATTTACCAATTGGGCAGATGAGCAAGTTTGCGATTTTTCAATGATTTCTATGATTGCAGCGTGCGATGGCCCTTTAATTCAAAGCTGTCAAATCGCCAGCGAACCAATAGGAACAACCCCTTGATGCCTTTTGTGTCTAGAAATCTATCTAGCTCCTTCTTAAATATATTCAGTGATTTGGCCTTCACAGCCTTCTGTGGTAGAGAAATCCATAGGTTCATCGCCCTCTGAGTGTAGAAATTTCTCCTCATCTCAGTCCTAAATGTCCTACCCTGTATCCTGAGACTGCGACCCCTTGTTCTGGACCCCCCAGCCAGGGGAAACATCCTCCCTGCATCCAGTCTGTCTAGCCCTGTCAGAATTTTATATGTTTCAATGAGATCTCCTCTCATTCTTCTAAACTCGAGTGAACACAGGCCGAGTCGACCCAATCTCTCCTCATACGACAGCCCTGCCATCCCAAGAATCAGTCTGGTGAACCATCACTACACTCCCACTATGGCAAGTATATCCTTTCTTAGGTAAGGAAGATGCTTTCACATTCCTGAGTTGATACGTTTGTTTACCTGAAGATTTAAAAGTGTTTGTTTTGAAGACCAGGAGAGAATCATTTCCCGAAACATCAAAATCATAACAAGATTGGAAGGTGTCAATGCTGACAGCCCAGTACTAAGTTGCCTTGGCCTAAAGTATCTATCTAGCCCAAAATGACAAAGCATACTTCTATCAGAGCATTCACACTCCACAAGTTTGGAGTTGGTGTGACACCAACTCGCTTTGCGCCGATGCTAAACTTGGAGTGGAAATCGGGTGTGAAAGCCTGAACTGACTTTAAAGCAATGTGGAATGAGACTCACTAGAGTTGGCAGTGAGGCTCCTCCTCTAACAATTCTCATTCCACTTCGTTCCAGTGTTAGGTAGAGCCCTAACACTGGATTCAAGCTTCATTTACTCTGTAACTGCAGTGTTGGTGCAAGCGAACTGGTTTTGCAGTATCGGGAACCCCTAGATTGTCAAGTAGGTTATATTATGCTAAGAACACAAACCATGTGCAAATAGGTTGGAATTGAATGCATGCTGGAGAAATTACATATCATTTCCATGAAATTGCAGCCAAGGTTGATAGAACAGGATTCTATTTTTGATGAGTGTATAGGTGTCATTCTACTCAACAGAATAACAACTTGCATTTAATTAGCACCTTTAACATAGTAAAACATCCCAAGGCGCTTCACAGAAGTGTTATCAGACAAAAATTGACACTGAGCCACGTAAGGAGATATTAGGACAAGTGGCCAAAAGTTTGGTCAAAGAGGTAGGTTATAAGGAGCATTTTAAAGGAGAGAGAGGTAAAGAGTCGGATAGGTTTAAAGAGAGAATTCCAGAGCTTAGGGCCTAGCCAGCTGAAGGCACGACCTCCAATGGTGGGGCGAATGAAATCAGGAATGAATATGAGGCAAGAATTGGAGGAACGCAGAGATCTCGGAGGACTGTAGAGCTGGAGGAGGTTGCAGAGATAGGGAGGGGCGAGGCCATGGAGGGATTTGAACACAAGGATGAGAATTTTAAATTTGAGGCATTGCTGGACTGGGCACCTATGTAGGTCAACGAGCACAGGGGTGATGAGTGAACAAGAATTGGTGCGAGTTAGGGTACGAGTAGCAGAGTTTTAGATGAGTTGAAGTTTACAGAGGGTGGAAGATGGGAGGCCAGCCTGGAGAGCATTGGAATAGTCAGGTCTGGAGGTAACAAAAGTATGGATGAGAGTTTTAGCAACAGATGAGCAGAGGCAGGGCTGGAGATGAGCGATATTATGAAGATGGCAGTAGAGGATCTTGGTGATGGAGAGGATATGGGGTCGGAAGCTCAGCTCAGAGTCAAATAAGACGCCATGGTTGTGCATGGTCAGGTTCAGCCTCAGACAGTGGCCAAGGAGGGAGTTGGAATCGGTGGCTAGGGAACAAGAATTTGTGGCGGGGGCTAAAGACAATGGCTTCAGTCATCCCAATATTTAGTTGGAGGAAATTTCTGCTCATCCAATACCGGATGTCAGACAAGCAGTGTGACAAATCACAGGCAGTGGAGGGGTTGAGATAGGTGGTGGTGAGGTAGAACTAGATGTTGTCAGCATACATGTGGAATCTGACGTCGTGTTAACAAGATGATGTCACCGAGGGGCAGTATGTACATGAGAACTAGGAGAGGGCCAAGGATAGATCCTTGTGAGACTCCAGAGGTAACTGTGCGGGAGCAGGGAGAGAAGCCATTGCAGGAGATTTTCTGGCTACAAATGGATAGATAAGAATGGAACCAGGAGAGGGCAGTCCCTCGTAGTTGGACAACGGAGGTGAGGCATTGGATGAGGTGTGGTCAGCCGTGTCAAAGGCTGCAGACAAATCGAGAAGGATTTGGAGGATTTTGCACCGTGATCACAGTCACATAGGATGTCATTTGTGACATTTTTTTCAGTGCCATGGCAGTGACGGAAACCTGATTGAAGAGGTTCAAACATGGAGTGGCGGGAAAGATGGACATGAATTTTGGAGGCAACAATCACGTTCAAGGACTTTAAAGAAGAAAGGGAGGTTGGAGATGGGGCAGTAGTTTTCAAGGACAGAGGGGTCAAGGTTGGGTGATGATGGTAGATTTGAAAGGGTGGGGGCAGTACCAGAGAAGAGGGAACCAATTACAATATCAGCTAGCATGGGGGCCAGGAGGTGAAGTTTGGTGTTCAGCAGTTTAGTGGGAAGTGGCTCCAGAGAGTAAGAGGTGGGTCTCATGGACAAGATGAGCTCAGAGAAGGGATGAGGGGAGTTAGGAGAGAAACTAGAGAACGATGCGAGTTCAGGGCTAGGGCAAGGAGAAGCCTTCAGGGAAGTTTGGCTTGATCTAGGGGGAAGCGAGGGAAGCAGCAGAGGCAGCTGAACGGATGGTCTCAATCTTAGTGACAAAGAAGTCCAGGAGCTCCTCACACTTGTTGGAGGTGATGGTGGAGGGGGCAGGGGAGAGGGATTTAAAAAGATAGTTGGTAATGGAGAAGAGAAGCCAAGGGTCATCTTGCATTCCAGGATGTTCCTGGAGTAGTGAGCAGTTTTCCAGAGGAGAGCAGGACCCGATAGTGCTTTATGTGGTCCAGCCAGATCTGGCGATGAATGGCTAAAACAGTTGTCCACCATAAATGTTCAAGTCTGCATCCCTTGGAGTTGGGGGCCGTACCAGGAGGAAAAACTAGGGTGGGAGAGAGTAAGATTTTTATTAGGAACAAGGGCTTCAAAGGTGGAGGTGAGGGTGTGAATAAGCAGATCAGTAGCTGCAGAAGTACTATGGCAAATGACGGGCCAAAGACTAGATAGTTGGGAATTTGAAAGTGCCGTGGTTAATAACTTAGGGGAGGGTTTTTTCCAGGGGCGGACGCAGAAGGAAGTGAGGTTGGAAAGGGGAGTGAGGGGACAGGGATAAAAGGAAGTGATCAGAGATGGCCTTACGTGTGATCGAGATGATGGGAGTAGAGAGGCCACATGAGATGGCAAGGTCGAGGTGGTAGCGTGAATATGAGTAGGAGAGTTTATATGGAGGGAGAGGTTAAGGGAGGACAGGAGGGCAGTGAACTCAGAGGAGAGAGGGCATGATGAGTAAAGATGGAGGTTGAAATCACTGAGGATGAGAAGTCGCTCAGTCCATGATCTCAACCCCCCTGGCGATCTCTTCCCCCCCCTCCCGCAAACTCTCCTTCCCCACAATCTCTTCCCCCCTCCCGCAAACTCTCCCTCCCTCCTCTCCGCTCCACGGCTCTGGCCTTGTGCCGCAGACCTTCCCACCCAACGGCCAGAAGACCTCTCAATCTGGCTGACTGCCGGCTGGGAAATGGAGAAAAAATTTAAATTATTGGGGTAATTGCAGATTGTTTGTCTTGTCTCCTTTCCAGTTCATTCACATCTACCTTTCAGCAGTTCCTTCTAAAATTTAAAATAATTCTACCTGTTATCATAAGACTGTAAGAACATGTCATCTATTAGGACAGATGCTTTCACATTTCCGGGTTTGTTTGATTATCTCAAGATTTCAAAATGTTCCTTTTAGAAGATGAAATAGTAATCGGGAAAGAATGGCTTCCTGACATAGAATGTTGGACGCCAACGTGAATAGCCCAGAACAAAGCCAATTACTATGTTACCTTGATCTAACCTTTTAATTTACCTGTTTGGATAGGTCAAAGCACTCCTTTTAGATCATAAGATAGGTTGCATTAAGCTAAGAAAACAAACCAGTTACAAATAAACATTGCAAAAAAAAATCACAATAAAATTGCAAACAATCTGCCTTAACTGAAAGGGCAAGATGCTACTTTTGGTATGTGTGTTGCAGTCAATCTACTCAATTCATCTTTTCTTGGGGAGCCTGTCAAGAAAACCACATCTGGATTATTTTTTTAAGTCAATGAAAGAAGCTCCTTAACCTGTTTCTTTTCTGAGTTTCTCTCATTAGCTTGGAGTCAGTCCGTTAAATCTGGGAAGTGCTGGAAGACGTCCCCCGAATGCCGAAATATTCCTGATCTGATTTTTTTTCCTCCTCCACCACCTGAGCACAAACCCTAGTTGAACTCACTCGATTTTGCAGGTTCAAGTCATTAACATGGCTTTGACATTCCATTGTTTTAAGAACGTTCTTTGGAAGAGACTTGCACCCAGAAGCAGAGTAATGGCAATTGGCTTCAGAACCCTTGGATAATCACAGCCCTCAAGTCCTAATAATCTTCTTTGCTGCAGCTAGAAAAAAAAAAATCACTTGCCTGTTTGGAGGTAAGAGGAGGTTGCTGGTAGACCCTTTGCAATTCCTCCAATCTCAGGGTGCTGGTCACAACCTCAAAGGCCCAACATTGTTTATGTGCAAATGTAGATACCGAGGCCTTGAAATTATGCTGTGGGCTACTAGCCTACCAACACTTAACACATTCCTCTGAAATTCCTCTCCCTGCTATTTTAGTGAAGGTTTTAACCCATTTATTATAAGTAGGGAAACACAACCACTAAAACAGTGTAGGAAGGAATTATGGGCAGACATGTTAAGTACTGTATTCACATGCTCGCTGCCCACAGTGTAATTTAAAGGTCTGAGTGTTGACAGACTAATCAGCCATAGCGAGGGGGTATCACAACCAAGCAAAATCTTATCACCATCCAATGTCCACAAACATATTTTTCAGCAGGAATCACTGATAGCAATGAGGAGAGGGACCCCGCTCTGATTTTTCTCCCCTCCCCAACCCAAAGCCTAACCCAAGGTCAGTTAGAACACCCAATCAACACTCCAACTGTAATCAGCGAATTCATCACAGACTGGAAACCAATCTTGGTTTGTTTAGCTCAGTTCCACAGTGGGCAGTGCATTTGTCAATTGAGTCATTGAGGGAACGTTTTTTTTTAAAAAGGTGTTAAAGAAGAAAGAAAATCCATGGGAGTACTTTTTGTTCAACGTACTTTCCCATTTCATAAACAAAAATAGTATTCTTATAAGAATCTGATTTGATTTATTTTCAAGAGAAAACTTCAATTCTTACTTGCTGGAAGGTATTTTGTGTCCAGGGCTAATTTCACCAAATGCCATTGGCTTTGGAGCTGCTCCCAGGTCACTCTAATGTTCCAACCCTGTAGTTTCTAATGGAGTCACTCTGGCAAGCAGAGGGATACTCCCAGCAAGTGACATCACTCAGCCGCTTAGCTGGGAGAGAGGCCTGACCTCGCAAGCCTCCAGACAAGTAAAAATATTGATGTTTGTTTAAAAGTCAAATCAAATTCTTCTAAGGATATTATTTTTCTCTATTAAATGTAGGAATACTTTGAATAAAAAGAACTCCTGCTGGACTTTTGCTCCACTTTAGTCAACAGAGCATTAATTGGGATTTCTTTCCATGTTGTCACAACTTTAGAGGGATTAATTCTCTTGCTTGAGGCTTGTTTTGCTCATGTGCTTTTTGGTTCTGTGCTCATTGTAAAAGTTAAATAACTACCTTGCTTCGACATTACCCATTCCTCTAATATAACCACATAGTGCTGAATTGTCCTTTTACCACACCAACTCTCCCCCCTCCAGCTGCACTTTTCCTCCAATCCACTCTTCCCCCATGCACATACTTACTTAGGTAACTGCAGACAACAAGTTTATTTCCCTAACCCAAAGGCAACAAATTTGTTTCTCTATTTATCTACTTGCAGTAAGGGGGACACTATTTGGTCTGATTTTCGGCATTGGCACTACCAGCAGGGAGCCTCATCTGCCAACCGTGCACATTATAAAAGTGTGGGCACTGTACTCACAATTTTCTAATATGTATGGCCAGTGGGCAAGGTTCCCTGCCAGCAATGCCAACTTGGAAAATTAGCCCTTATTTATTATCTACACTATAATCAAAAAACATATGCTTCAGTTTGCACATCACGAGGCATATCTTGCAAAAACTTTTTTTCAAATCCTTTCAGCAGAAATGTGCACCATTTCCCTTCCCACCTCCTGCAACAGTGTAATCTCCAAATCATCATGAGCAATGCCACACTGGTTTTCATTATCATTAATAATATATTTCAGAGCTATCAACACTGGGGAAATGTTAGGAGATTTAACAACAACAGCAACTTGCATTTATATAGTGCTTTTGACATAGCAAAACATCTTGGGGTGCTTCACACAGGCCTAAGGAAAAATGGACACCGCCAAGGGGAAGGTTAAGATGGGTGACTAAAAGCTTGGTCAAAAGAAGGGTCTTAAAGGAGGAGAGGGAACTGGATAGGCCAGGGGTTTATGGAGGGAATTACACACAGTGAGATCTGGGCAGTTGAAGGCATGGTCGCCAATAGTAACATAGAAACAGGAGTAGGCCATTCAGCCCCTACAGCCTGTTCATCATTCAATGAAAGGAGTCGTACAACACCTGGTTACAGTCCAACAGCTTTATTTGAAATCACAAGCTTTCGAAGCTTTGCTCCTTCGTCAGGTGACTCACCTGACGAAGGAGCAAAGCTCCAAAAGCTTGTGATTTCAAATAAAGCTGTTGGACTATAACCTGGTGTTGTACGACTCCTTACATTTATCCACCCCAGTCTATCACCGGCATCTCCACATCATCATTCAATGAGATCATGGCTAATCTGTATCCCAACTCCATTTACCCGTCTTGACTCCATATCCCTTAATACCCTTGGCTAGCAAAAATCTATTGATCTCAGATTTAAAATGATTAATGGAGATTATAGAAATAGAGAGGGGTGAGGCCATGGAGGGATTTAAACACAAGGATGAGAATTTTAAATTGGAGGCGTTGGGGGAATCAGGAGCCAATGTAGGTCAGTGAGGAAAATTGTGATGGGTGATCAGAACTTAATGCAGGGTAGGATATGGACAGCAAAGGTTTTCGATGAGTTGGAGGGTGGAGGATGGAGGATGGCCATAAGAGCATTGAAGTAATTGATTAAAGAAGTGTTGGTAGAGGTAGGTTGGTTGTCATTAGCATACATGTAGAAGCTGGCTCCATGTCTATGGATGATGTCGCCAAGAGGCAACATGTAGATGAGGGAAAGGAGGTGGCCAAGTATGGATAGGAACATAGGAACAGGAGTAGGCCATTCAGCCCCTCGTGCCTGCTCCGCCATTTGATAAAATCATGGCTGATCTGTGATCTAACTCCATGTACCTGCCTTTGGCCCATATCCCTTAATACCTTTGGTTGCCAAAAAGCTATCTATCTCAGATTTAAATCCTTAAGGATCTCTGGAAATGACAATGCAGAGTGGGAAGAGCAACTATTGCTAGAGATATTGTGGCTATGATAGGAAAAAGAAACAAGCAACAGCAGTTCCATAGAGCTGGACAGTAAAACAGTGGCACTGGAGAGGATCTTGTAGCTCAAGCATGCTGAAGGCTGCAGAGACAACGAGGAGGAATAATGCACAACTGTCACAATCACAAAGAACTTAGTTCCTGACTTCGGTTAGGGCAATTTTGGTGGGAGGGGCAGAAACCTGATCGGAAGGATCCAAGCAGGGTGTTGTGGGAGAGATGGGAGGCAACAAAACATTCAAAACCTTGGGGAGAAAGGGGAAGTTGAAGATGGGACGATGCTTAGTAAGGACAGAGAGGTGATGGGTGGGATTTTTGAGGGAGGGAGTGATAACGATGGTTTCAAAAGGGAGAGGATCAGTGCCTAAGGAATGAGAACTGCTTACAATATCAGCTAGTATCGATGCCAGCAAGGAAAGTTGGGCGGTCAGTACTTTAGTGAGAATGGGGTCAAGGGAGCAGAAAAAAGTCTTAAGACGAGGTGACCTTGGAGATGCCGGGAGGTGGACAAGTGGCTGAAACTAGTGAAAGACAGGGTTCAGGACTAGAGGAGGAGGGGAACAGGAGAAAGTTTGGCAAAGGCAGGGGGAGTGGGAGATGGGTAGGGGAGCAACAAAAGCAGCCGAATGATGTCACTAAGTTAGAGATCAAAGCAATGCATGAGCACCCTGCACCCGTTGTTGAGTATGGGCCACATCACAAAACCATTAAGGCACTTTTCCCTGCCAGATACAGTAAAACAAATTGGATTTTTTTTAAAAAAGAGATGAACGAGATCTCATTGCCCCCACTCCTCCCCACTTTCATTAATTATGCAATGACTTGGAGTTTTCTTCCTTCCGCCCCGCCCTCCCCTCAGGAAGTTCCTCGTTAAGATTTCACTGTTTGCAGAGGCTGCAGCTGGCGGGCAGTGAGTGAGTGAGTGAGTGGAGCGAGCAGTTTCTGTCTGCCGTCAATCACGGCACGTTCCGGGAGTTAGAACGCCGCCGGTGTTCTGTTTTTCAGGGTTTTGTTCGAATTTGGAACGTGGGGTGAGTAGGCGCGAGCGAGGCCTGCGGTGTCAATGAAGCGGTACCTGCACGGCCAGTGATGCGGGAGGGCAGGTGCTTACCTTTAGGTTAATGCAAGTTTTACATTTATTCCTAACACATAGGAAGCAAAGTTGCAGCGAGCCGCATCCTTTTCGGGTCGGGTGGGTGCGGCTTTGGAGGGGGGTTCGGTCGGGGCCGGCTATAGGGTGATGATGCCCCCCTCAGGATCAGTCCGTTCTCACTGCCAAGTCACTTAGTTGAAGGTGGAGGGGCAGCCTGCTGCATAAATCATGCAAAGGCCTCCACATGTAAACTAATTTGGGTGTTAACTTTTAATTACTGGTTAGACTTCCCTAATATGTTTTATTTGTTTTTTTAAAAATATTCATTTTTCTCCTATTTTTGGATGTATACTTTATATTCACTCTCCTGGGATTAAAGCTTCAGTTGATGCACTGGATGGCTGCCTCCTGTGCTGCCGTTGGTATGGGGGTGTGTGTGTGGATACTTATATGTGATCTGGGGGTTTTGTCTGCTACATTTTTCACCTATTTGGTGCTGCTTCCCTCTAAGTGTATCTATCCACCTACCACTTTTCTATAGTCTACTTGATAAATCTGATGGTGTCCCCCAGTGATCGGTACCGGGGGGGGGGGGGGGGGCCTCAGCTTTTCACTATATTTATAAATGTTAGATGAAGGAATAGAGAGCCATTTATCCAAGTTTGCTGTTGATGCCAAGTTAAGTGATGCAACAACAACTTGCATTTATATAGCACCTTTAACGTAGTAAAATGTCCCAAGGTGCTTCACAGGAGTGTTATGAAACAAAATTTGACACTGAGCCATGTAAGGAGATATTAGGACAGATGACCAAA
Organism: Heptranchias perlo; assembly: GCF_035084215.1. Taxonomy (NCBI): domain Eukaryota; kingdom Metazoa; phylum Chordata; class Chondrichthyes; order Hexanchiformes; family Hexanchidae; genus Heptranchias; species Heptranchias perlo. Next base: position 111,522,878 of record NC_090327.1, read on the forward strand.
ACCTTGGCCAGAGAGGTAGGTTTTAAGGAGGTGGAAAAGTTTAGGGAGGGTATTCCAGAGTTTAGAACCTAGTCAGTTGAGGCACGGACGCCAATGGTGGAGCAATTAAAATCGGGGATGTGCAAGAGGCCAGAGTTGGAGGAGGGTTATAAGGCTGGAGGAGGTTACACAGATAGGGAGGGGCGAGACCATGGAGGGATTTGAAAACAAGAATGAGAATTTTAAAATTGAGGCGTTGCCAGACTGGGAGTCAGTGTAGGTCAGCAAGCTCATACAAAACTCTGCTACCTGTATCCTAACTCGCTCCAAGTCCGGTTCACAGTAAATAGTGTAGATGAGAACAGAAAGTTGCAAAGGGACATTGAAAGATCAAATGAGTGGACAAAACTGTGACAAATGGAGTTCAATGTGGGGAAGTGTGAGGTCATCCACTTTGGGCCTAAGAAAGATAGATCAGAGTATTTTCTAAATGGTGAGAAGTTAGGAACTGTGGAGAAGCAGAGATTTAGGGGTCCAAGTACAGGTACAAAAAATAATTTAAAAGGCTAATGGAATTTTGACCTTTATCTCAAGGGGGCTGGAATAAAAGAGGTAGAAATTCTGTTAGTTATATAAAGCTCTGGCTAGACCCCATTTAGAGCACTATGTTCGGTTCTGGGCATTGCACCTAAGGAAGAATATATTCATAGAATCATAGAAGTTACAACATGGAAACAGGCCCTTCGGCCCAACATGTCCATGTCGCCCAGTTTATACCACTAAGCTAGTCCCAATTGCCTGCACTTGGCCCATATCCCTCTATACCCATCTCCCTAACTGTCCAAATGCTTTTTAAAAGACAAAATTGTACCCGCCTCTACTACTGCCTCTGGCAGCTCGTTCCAGACACTCACCACCCTTTGAGTGAAAAAATTGCCCTTCTGGACCCTTTTGTATCTCTCCCCTCTCACCTTAAATCTATGTCCCCTCGTTATAGACTCCCCTACATTTGGGAAAAGATTTTGACTATCTACCTTATCTATGCCCCTCATTATTTTATAAACTTCTATAAGATCACCCCTTAACCTCCTACTCTCCAGGGAAAAAAGTCCCAGTCTATCCAACCTCTCCCTGTAAGTCAAACCATCAAGTCCCGGTAGCATCCTAGTAAATCTTTTCTGCACTCTTTCTAGTTTAATAATATCCTTTCTATAATAGGGTGACCAGAACTGTACACAGTATTCCAAGTGTGGCCTTACTAATGTCCTGTACAACTTCAACAAGGGGCCTTGGAAGGGGTGCAGTGCAGATTCACCAGAATGATACTGGGGCTAAATGTGTTAAATTATGAGGACAGGTTGCATAGACTAGGCTTGAATTCCCTTGAGTATGGAAGATTAAGGGGTGATGTAATTGAGGTCTTTACGGTGATTAAAGGAGTTGATAAGATGGAGAGAAACCATTTCTTCTGGGGAAGTTCAGAACAAGGGGGCATAACCTTAAATTAGAGCTAATCCATTCAATGGTGATGTCAGGGAGCACTTCTTCACACAAAGGGTAGTGGAAATTTGGAAACCTCTTCCCCCAAACTTTAAACTGAAAGTTGAGGAAAAAAAATCTAACCAACGGGTCACGCAGTGAGATGTCGCGCTGCAGCAAATTCTGGGTCGGTGTTTATACTCTTTGGTCACCTGAGTGTGTCAGAGATCGAAACATGAACAGGCATATGGAGATGCCCTCCCCAGTTATCTTATACATCGTGGATTTTGTCAGGCCCACCCAGGAGCAGACCTAGCAGGAAATCCTCCCATTTGCTTGCTCTGTGTACCAGGTGATCAAAGATGAACACAGAATTGTGGGATGTGGTTAATTTCCTGCAGGTTATCACATGATGCATTTAACTCTGTTGTGCTGTTGGATGAAGAGCATTTTAGACAAAAATATGTACTTAATTTATTTTTTGTCAACTTCCCATTTTCCCTCAAGCTTTTTCCCCTTTCTCTGTTTTGCATGCATGAGCATAGATGGTGGTGTCTGCAACTTTATGACCACAGAAAGCATCATAGTTGCGCCCAATCTTGTCCTTGCTAAAGGCTATGGGAGCATCTTGGGTACTGCATTTTGTTTGCAAAGATCCCTTTGATCCTCTTGTGTCTATGACTTATGTAATTTCTCACTTTTTACAAAGTTTTTTTTATTACAATGGCCTTTGCTTTGTTTATCCAATTCCATGCTCAAGTTTAACTTTTCTACTAAGTTGATAATTAGTATTTCTCACCATTTTTATCTGCTGCAGTTGTATGCTGGCAGAAGTTCTTTGTTGCAGAAGCTGGGTTTTGATGAATATGTTAAGTTGCCATAGAACCATACATGTTTACAGCACAAAAGGAGGCCATTTGGTCTATTATCTCTGCTGGCTCTTTGTTAGAGCAATCCAGAATTAATCAAAGTGCCCTGTACTCTCTGCATATCCCTGTATTGTCATCTGCTTCAAATATTTATCCAATTTCCCTTAAGATTCAGTGCTCTCTGCCTCAACCATTCCCTGTAGCAAAGTATTCCATGCTCCAAGAGGCCAACAGTGTAAAGGAATTTCTCCTAACCCCCCCCTCCTCACATAGAACATAAGAACATAAGAAATAGGAGCAGGAGTAGGCCATTCGGCCCCTCGAGCCTGCTCCGCCATTCAATAAGATCATGGCTGATCTGATCCTAACCTCAAATCTAAATTCATGTCCAATTTCCTGCCCGCTCCCCGTAACCCCTAATTCCCTTTACTTCTAGGCAACTGTCTATTTCTGTTTTAAATTTATTTAATGATGTAGCTTCCACAGCTTCCTGGGGCAGCAAATTCCACAGACCTACTACCCTCTGAGTGAAGAAGTTTCTCCTCATCTCAGTTTTGAAAGAGCAGCCCCTTCTAAGATTATGCCCCATAGGACTGTGCTCGCCTAGTTCCATCCTTATCTATCCAGTTGTAGCCAGAGAATCACCTGCAATGGCTTCTCTTCCCGCTCCCGCACCATTACCTCTGGAGTCCCCCAAAGATCAATCCTTGGCCCCCTCCTATTTCTCATCTACATGCTGCCCCTCGGCGACATCATCCGAGAACACAACATCAGGTTCCACATGTGCGCTGACGACACCAAGCTCTACCTCACCACCACCTCTCTCGACCCCTCTACTATCTCTCATTTGTCACGCTGCTTATCCGACATCCAGTATTGGATGAGCAAAAATTTCCTCCAACTAAATATTGGGAAAACCGAAGCCATTGTCTTTGGTCCCCGCCACAAACTCTGGTTCCTAGCCACCGATTCCATCCTTCTCCCTGGCCACTATCTATCTGAGGCTGAACCAGACCGTTTGCAACCGTGGCATCCTATTTGACCCTGAGATGAGCTTCTGACCACATCCCATATCCACCTACTTCCACCCATCGCCCATCTCCGCCCCTGCCTCAGCTCATTTACTGCTGTATCCCTTATCCATACCTTTATTACCTCTAGACTTGACTATTCCAATGCTCTCCTGGCCTCCCATCTTCCACCCTCCATAAACTTGAGCTTGTCCCAAATTCTGATGCCCATATCCTAATGCGCACCAAGTCCTGTTCACCCATCACCCCTGTGCTTGTGACCTACATTGGCTCCCGGTCCGGGGCACCTCGATTTTAAAATTCTCATCCTTGTTTTCAAATCTCTCCACAGCCTTGCCCCTCCCTATCTCTGTAACCTCCTCCAGCCCTACAACCTCCCGAGATCTCTGCGCTCCTCCAATTTTTGCCCCTCACGCGTCCCCGATTTTAATTGTTCCACCAATGGCGGCTGTGCCTTTAGCTGCCTAGGCCCGAATGTCTGGAATTCCCTCTCTAAACCTCCACTTCTCTACCCCCTCCTCCTTTTAAGACGCTCCCCAAAACCTACCTCTTTGACTAAGCTTTTGGTCACTTGTCCTAATAGCTCCTTAAGTGGCTCGGTGTAAAATTTTGTTTGAAAACGCTCCTGTGAAGCACTTTGGGATGTTTTATTACGTTAAAGGCACTATATAAATGCAAGTTGTTATTTAGTAACAATTTTAAATTGATGAAGACTCATCATTAGAGGAAGTAGTCTTTTTCTATTTATTTCATTAAAACACTTCAATAAAACTCTTTGCCTTCTCTGCTGCGGAGGAAGGTGTCCCAGTTTCTTGTCTCTTCTCGTGACTAATGGGCCGGAATTTGGTGTAGCAGGGCATTTCGTGGCATGCCTGGTTAGTTAGACTTTTCTTGCAACCTTCAGCTCTTTTTAAAAAAAAAATTAAAATGTTGCTCTGCAAGTGCGAGCTGATAATGGTGTGGCGAGGACAATGGACCTTGGCGACCGGCAGGAGCAACAGTGTACCCCCTTAATGAGATTTATGGATTGATAAATAAACAGAGGAAGAACTGAGAAGGCGGATGAATCAGAGTGGGTGACTTCAATATCAAATCAGGTACAGAAAGAAAGATTGGAGTAAGGGAGAGAAAAAAGAGAAAGGAAAAGTAAGAAAAATTTTAAAATTTGACATTTTTAAATTCACTACCCAAAGGAATGATACTCCGTGGTTTAAATTGTTCACTTTCTAAGCCAGAGGTTGATTGGCAGTCATTAACAATTATCATGTTCTTAAAAGGGTACTTAAGCTATTAATTACTAGACTGAACTTTCTGTGGTGAGTTTAATGGGCAATTAATGTGCAAATCCAACAACTTCATGAAACTCACGGGGAGGTTAAGGACAAGCTGCCGTCTTTACGAAGCTAACGGTGGAACAGGGCAAATCGTCCAGCAACTTGTTGCTATTCGCGGAGTATCTCTTCCTCAACACAAGTTGCTGGACAATTTACACATTTACAAAGGCATGCGCATTAAAATGTGCCATTATTTTGGCAGCAAATTCTGGGCCATAGATTCCCGTCCATAGCATCATTCCCTGGTGAATCTGCATTGTACATTCTCTGGTTTTCTGTAGTTGGGCGCCCAAGATGGTACACTACTCTTAACTGTGGCCGAACCACTGTTTTGCACACGTTTATTGTTACTTTCCATTTTTACAGTGAAATCTGTCAGCACGTAGTTAAGTGAATACATCCACGATTCAAATGGCGTATGATGCAATAAAATTCACATTTTAAATTATTCTTGCCCAGTACAGAGTAGACGAGAATTTGCTGAGTGTAACACCTGTATGTCTGAGACTTATATTGTAACTTGAAGTCAGTACAAAAAACAGATTTAATTGGGGCTGATTTTTGAAAGATGAGGTGTGAGCTAGCTGAGGTGAAATGGAAGGAGAAATTAGCACACAGGTCTCCCATCTTCCACCCTCCATAAACTTGAGCTGCTGCCCGCATCCTAACTCGCACCCAGTCCCATCCCCCGGAGCTCGCTGACCTACATTGGCTCCTGGTCTGGCAATGCTTCAATTTTAAAATTCTCATCCTTGTTTTCAAATCCCTTCATGGCCTCACCTCCCTATATCTGTAACCTCCTCCAGCTTGACAACTCTCCAAGGTGTCTGCTGTCCTCTAATTCTTGCCTTTTGCGCATCCACAATTTTCATTGCTCCACCATTGGTGACCGTGCCTTCAGCTGCCTAGGTCCTAAGCTCTGGAATTCCTTCCCTAAACCCCTCTACCTCACTCCTCCTTTAAGACGCTTCTTAAAACCTACCTCTTTGACCAAGCTTTTGATCACCTGTCCTAATATCTCCTTATGTGGCTCGGGGTCAAATTTTGTATGGTAACGCTCCTGTAAAGCGCCTAGGGACATTTTACTACGTTAAAGGTGCTATATAAATGCAAGTTATTGTAGAGCAGCAACGAGATTGTTATGTTTTTAAAAAAAGATTGCAACAGTAGGGAATAGGTTGATTGCATTAAAAATGAAGGAAACTACTAGCAGTTTTAGAATGCCATGGATGAATAAAGGTTAGAAACCAATTAAGAATAAAGAGGACCTGTAAGGAAATTAATCGAAAAGCTAAAGGAACACAAGAAAATAAGAGGTTACGAGCTGGATGAGGAAAGCTGAGAGTATGAGGAAAAAGTTTCATTAAACATCAGAAATAATTGTGAAATATTTTACTGTTCCATCAGTTAAAAAAACACATTTTTAAAAGCAAGGTTGGATGCTGAGGAGAGGATTTTCAATTTGTAGGTAATGATCAAAAAATGGTAGAAATATTTAATAATTCCATCAGTCTTTATGAAAGAGAAGGATGTTGGAGCGGAGGTGAATCGCAAAGTGGCTGAGAGCGATATTATAAAGAAAGGAAGAACTTGCATTTACATAGTCTTTCATGACCTCAGGATGTCCCAAAGCACATTATATTCAATGAAGTACTTTTAAAATGTAGTCACTGTTGTAATCTTGGGAACCGCGGCAGCCTTTTTGTGCACAGCAAGGTCTCTCAAACAGCAATGAAATAATGACCAGATAATGTTTTAGTGATGTTGGTTGAGGGATAAATATTGGCCAGGACACCAGGGAGTACTCCCCTGTTCTTCTTTGAGTAGTGCCATGGGGTCTTTTACATCCACCTGAGAGGGCAGACAGAGCCTCAGTTTAGCGTCTCATCTGAAAGACAGCACCTCCGACAGTGCAGCACTCCATTACTGCACTGAGGGGTCGGTCTAGATTCTGTATTCAAGTTTCTGGAGAGGCATTTTTAAAAATTCGTTCGTGGGATGTGGGCATCGCTGGCAAGGCCAGCATTAATTGCCCATCCCTAATTGCCCTTGTGAAGGTGGTGATGAGCCACCTTCTTGAACCGCTGCAGTCCGTGTGATGAAAGTTCTCCCACAGTGCTGTTAGGTAGGGAGTTCCAGGATTTTGACCCAATGACGATGAAGGAACGGCGATATATTTCTAAGTTTGGATGGTGTGTGACTTGGAGGGAAATGTGCAGGTGGTGGTGTTCCCATGTGCCTACTGCCCTTGTCCTTCTAGGTGGTAGAGGTTGCGGGTCTGGGAGGTGCTGTCGAAGAAGCCTTGGCGAGTTTCTGCAGTGCATCCTGTAGATGGTGCACGGTGCGCCGGTGGTGAAGGGAGTGAATGTTTAGGGTGGTGGATGGGGCACTAATCAAGCGGGCTGCTTTGTCCTGGATGGTGTCGAGCTTCTTGAGTCGTGTTAGGAGCTGCATTCATGCAGGCAAGTGGAGAGTATTCCATCACGCTCCTGACTTGTGCCTTGTAGATGGTGGAAAGGCTTGGGGAGTCAGGAGATGAGTCACTCGCTGCAGAACACCAAGCCTCTGACCTGCTCTTGTAGCTACAGTATTTAAATGGCTGGTCCGGTTAAATTTCTGGTTAATGGTGACCTCCCGGATGTTGATGGTGGGGGATTCAGCAATGGTAATGCCGTTGAATGTCAAGGGGAAGTGGTTAGACTCTCTTGTTGGAGATGGTCATTGTCTGGCGCGAATGTTACTTGCCACTTACCAGCCCAAGCTTGGATGTTGCCCAGGTCTTGCTGCATGCAGGTACGGACTGCTTCATTATCAGAGTGGTCGCGAATGGAACTGAACACTACAATCATCCCCATTTCTGGCCTTATGATGGAGGGAAGGTCATTGATGAAGCAGCTGAAGATGATTGGGCCTAGGACACTGCCCTGAGGTACTCCTGCAGCATTGTCCTGGGACTGAGATGATTGGCTTCCAACAACCACCACCATCTTCCTTTGTGCTAGGTATGACTCCAGCCACTGGAGATTTTTCCCCATGATTCCCATTGACTTCAATTTTACTAGGGCTCCTTGGTGCCACACTTGGTCAAATGCTGCCTTGATGTCAAGGGCAGTCACTCTGACCTCACCTCTGGAATTCAGCTCATTTGTCCATGGTTCTAATGAGGTCTGGAGCCGAAGGCACAAGTCAGGAGTGTGATGGAATACTCTCCACTTGCCTGCATGAATGCAGCTCCAACAAGGTCGTGGCGGAACCCAAACTGAGCATCGGTGGGCAGGTTGTTGGTGAGCAAGTGCTGCTTCATAGCACTGTCGACGACACCTTTGTCACTTTGCTGATGATTGAGAGTAGACTGATGGGGTAGTAATTGGTCGGATTGGTTTCTTGATATCACATGGAGTGAATCAAATTGGCTGAAGACCGGCTTCTGTGATGTTGGGGATATCGGGAGGAGGCCGAGATGGATCATCCACTCGGCACTTCTGGCTGAAGATGGTTGCAAACGCTTCAGCCTTGTCTTTTGCACTCACGTGCTGGGCTCTGCCATAATTGAGGATGGGGATGTTTACATAGTCTCCTCCTCCTGTTAGTTGTTTAATTGTCCACCACCATTCACGACTGGATGTGGCAGGACTGCAGAGCTTTGATCTGATCCGTTGGCTGTGGAGTCGCTTGGCACTGTCTATACAGATTGTGCTGGAATACAATTCTGCTGCTACTGATGGCCCACAGCGCCTCATGGACGCCCAGTTTTGCGCTGCTAGATCTGTTCTGAATCGATCCCATTTAGCACGGGGAGAGTGCCATACAATACAATGGATGGTGTCCTCAGTGCGAAGATGGGACTTCGTCTCCACGAGGACTGTGTGGTTGTCACTCCTACCAATACTGTCATGGACAGATGCATTTGCGACAGGTAGATTGGTGAGGATGAGGTAAAGTAGGTTTCTCCCTCATGTTGGTTCGCTCACCACCTGCCACAGCCCCAGTCTGGCAGCTATGTCCTTCAGGACTCGGCCAGCTTGATCAGTAGTGGTGCTACCGAGCCGCTCTTGGTGATGGACATTGAAGTCCCCCGCCCAGAGTACATTCTATGCCCTTGCTACCCTCAGTGCTTCCTCCAAGTGGTGTTCAACATGGAGGAGGACTGATTCATCAGCTGAGGGAGGGCGGTAGGTGGTAATCAGCAGGAGGTTTCCTTGCCCATGTTTGATCTGATGCCATGAGATTTCATGGGCTCCGGAGTCAATGTTGAGGACTCCCAGGGCCACTCCCTCCTGACTGTATACCACGGTACCACCACTGGTCAGTCTGTCCTGCCAGTGGGACAGGACATACCCAGGGATGGTGATGGAAGAGTCTGGGATGTTGGCTGAAAGGTATGATTCTGTGAGTATGGCTATGTCAGGCTGTTGCTTGACTAATCTGTGGGACAGCTCTCCCAATTTTGGCACAAGTCCCCAGATGTTAGGAGGATTTTGCAGGGTCGACTGGGCTTGGTTTGCCTTTGTCGTGTCCAGTGCCGGGTGGTCCATCCGGTTTTATTTTTATTGTGACTTTCTGCAGCGAGATTGTACAAATGAGTGGCTTGCTAGGCTATTTCAAAGGGCGATTTAAGAATCAACCATATTGCTTATGGGTCTGGAGTCTGAATCCACAACCTTCAGACTCAGAGGCAAGGGTGCTGCCACAGAGCCAAGGCTGACACCTGATATTGTGACTGATTTAAAGGAAAATTTTAGATGTCAGTTAGGCTAAAGGAAGACAAAGCACCAGGGCCCAATGGGATATATCCTAGTTTCGGTAGATAATCAGAACACCTAGATCTGTTAGTAATACCAACTTGAGACATAAGCAAACCGATGACAATGATTTAAACTTTGTGCCCTCCCAGACTCCATGGTTTTTGTGGTTTGGACATGGAATTATAGAATGATAAACCCTTCGTGATTTTGCACACCTCTATCAAATCTCCCCTTAACCTACTCTGCTCTAAGGAGAACAACCCCAGATTCTCCAGTCTCTCCATGCAACTGAAGTCCCTCATCCCTGGCACCATTATAATAAATCCTCTCTGCAACTTCTCTGAGGTCTTGACATCCTTCCTAAAGTATGGTGCCCAGAACTGGACACGGTACTCTTGCTAGGGCCTAACCAGTGATTTGTAAAGGTTTAGCCTAACTTCCTTGCTTTTGTGCTCTATGCCTTTCTTTATAAAGCCGTATGCTTTTTTTAAAACAGCTTTCTCAACTTGTCCTGCCACCTTCAAAGATTTCTGTACGTACACCCGCACCACCCCCCACCCCCAGGTGTCTCTGTTCCTGCACCCCCTTTAAAATTGTACCATTTAGTTTATATTGCCTCTCCTCATTCTTCCCGCCAAAATGCATCACTTCACACTTCTGTGTTAAATTGCGTCTGCCATGTGTCTGCCCATTTCACCAGTCTGTCTATGCCCTCTTGAAGTCTGTTGCTATATCCCTCACTGTTTACTACATTTCAGAGCTTCACATCACCTGTAAACTTTGAAATTATGCCCTGTACACCCAAGTCCAGGTCATTAATATATATCAAAAAGACCTATGGTCGTACTACCGACTCCTTGGGTCACCACTGTATACTTCCTCCAGCCTGAAAAACAACCGTTCACCACTACTCTGCTTTCTGTCCGTTAGCCAATTTTGTATCCTCACTACCACTGCCCCTTTAATCCCATGGGCTTCAATTTTGCTGACAAGTCTATTATGTGGTACTTTATAGAACATAAGAACATAAGAACATAAGAACATAAGAAATTGGAGCAGGAGTAGGCCAATCGGCCCCTCGAGCCTGCTCCGCCATTCAATAAGATCATGGCTGATCTGATCCCAACCACAAATCTAAAGAACACAAGAAGTCGGAGCAGGACCCGGCCACATAGCCCCTGGGCCCTCTCCGCCACCCACAGGGCATTGACCGATCCGAACTCAGCTTCATGTCCAATTTCCTGCCCGCTCCCCATAACCCCAAATTCCCTTTACTTCGAGGAAACTGTCTATTTCTGTTTTAAATTTATCTAATGATGTAGCTTCCACAGCTTCCTGGGGCAGCAAATTCCACAGACCTACCACCCTCTGAGTGAAGAAGTTTCTCCTCATCTCAGTTTTGAAAGAGCAGCCCCTTATTCTAAGATTATGCCCCCTAGTTCTAGTTTCACCCATCTTTGGGAACATCCTTACTGCATCCACCCGATCAAGACCCTTCACAATCTTATATGTTTCAATAAGATCGCCTCTCATTCTTCTGAACTCCAATGAGTAGAGTCCCAATCTACTCAACCTCTCCTCATATGTCCGCCCCCTCATCCCCGGGATTAACCGAGTGAACCTTCTTTGTCCTGCCTCGAGAGCAAGTATGTCTTTTCTTAAGTATGGAGACCAAAACTGTATGCAGTATTCCAGGTGCGGTCTCACCAATACCTTATATAACTGCAGCAATACCTCCTTGTTTTTATATTCTATCCCCCTAGCAATAAAAGCCAACATTCCGTTGGCTTTCTTGATCACCTGCTGCACCTGCATACCAACTTTTTGATTTTCTTGCACTAGGACCCCCAGATCCCTTTGTACTGCAGTACTTTCCAGTCTCTCGCCATTAAGAAAATAACTTGCTCTCTGATTTTTCCTGCCAAAGTGCATAACCTCACATTTTCCAATATTATATTGCATCTGCCAAATCTCCGCCCACTCACCCAGCCTGTCTATATCCCCTTGCAGGTTTTTTATGTCCTCCTCACTCTCTACTTTCCCTCCCATCTTTGTATCATCTGCAAATTTTGATATGTTGCACTCGGTCCCCTCCTCCAAATCGTTAATATAGATTGTAAAGAGTTGGGGACCCAGCACCGACCCCTGTGGAACACCACTGGTTACTGGTTGCCAGTCCGAAAATGAACCATTTATCCCAACTCTCTGCTTCCTGTTCGATAACCAATCCTCCACCCATGCCAGAATATTACCCCCAATCCCGTGATTTTTTATCTTAAGTAATAATCTTTTATGTGGCACCTTGTCGAATGCCTTCTGGAAGTCTAAATACACTATGTCCACTGGTTCCCCTTTATCCACCCTATACGTTATATCCTCGAAGAACTCAAGCAAATTTGTCAGACATGACTTCCCCTTCATAAAGCCATGCTGACTTTGTCCTATTAAATTATGCTTATCTAAATGTTCCGTTACTGTCTCCTTAATAATAGACTCCAAAATTTTACCCACCACAGATGTTAAGCTAACTGGCCTATAATTTCCAGCCTTCTGCCTACTACCCTTTTTAAATAACGGTGTTACATTAGCAGTTTTCCAATCTGCCGGGACCTCTCCTGAGTCCAGGGAATTTTGGAAAACTATCACCAAAGCATCCACAATCCCTACTGCCACTTCCCTCAAGACCCTAGGATGGAAGCCATCAGGTCCAGGGGATTTATCCGCCTTGAGTCCCATTATTTTACTGAGTACCATCTCCTGAGTGATTTTAATCGTATTTAGCTCCTCCCCCCCGAGAGTCCCCTGTTTGTCCAGTGTTGGGATATTCTTAGTGTCCTCTACTGTAAAGACTGAAACAAAATATTTGTTCAGCATTTTTGCCATCTCCATGTTTCCCACCATTAATTTCCCGGTCTCATCCTCTAAGGGACCTATGTTTGCCTTAGCCACCCTTTTTCTTTTTATATAACTATAGAAACTCTTGCTATCTGTTTTTATATTTTTTGCTAATTTCTTTTCATAATCTAACTTCGCTTTCTTAATCAATCCTTTAGTTACTTTTTGCTGTCTTTTGAAGAATTCCCAATCTTCTATCCTCCCACTAAGTTTGGCTACCTTATATGTCCTTGTTTTTAGTCGGATACTATCCTTGATTTCTTTACTTAGCCACGGGTGGCTGTCATTTCTTTTACACCCTTTTTTCCTCAGTGGAATATATTTATTTTGAAAGTTGTAAAATAACTCCCTAAATGAACACCACTGCTCATGTACCGTCTTACCCTTTAATCTATTTTCCCAGTCCACTTTAATCAATTCCGCTCTCATACCATCATAGTCTCCTTTATTCAAGCTCAGTACGCTTGTTTGAGAATCAACCTTCTCACCCTCTAATTGGATATGGAATTAAACCATGTTGTGGTCGCTCGTTCCAAGGGGATCCTTAACTAGGACATTATTAATTAATCCTGACTCATTACACAGGACCAGGTCCAAGGTTGCCTGCCCCCTTGTAGGATCAGTTACATACTGCTCAAGAAATCCATCCCTGATGCACTCAATGAACTCGTCCTCAAGGCTGCTCTGCCCAATTTGATTTGTCCAGTTAATATGATAATTAAAATCCCCCATAATTATGGCTGTTCCCTTATTACATGCCCCGACTATCTCCTGATTAATACTTCTTCCAGCAGAGTTGCAACTATTAGGAGGCCTATATACTACGCCCACTAATGTTTTTTTTCCCTTATTATTCCTTATCTCCACCCAAACTGTTTCATTATCTTGATGCTTTGTCCCAATATCATTTCTCTGTATTACAGTGATTCCTTCCTTTATTAACATAGCCACCCCACCTCCCCTTCCTTCCTGCCTGTCCTTCCTGATTGTTAAATACCCTGGCATATTTAATTCCCAGTCGTTGTCACCCTGCAGCCATGTTTCTGTAATGGCCACAAGATCATACCCATACGTAGTTATTTGTGCCGTTAACTCGTCCATATTATTACGAATGCTACGTGCATTCAGATAAAGAACTTTCAAATCTGTTTTGTGACGCTTAGTTCCTGCTTTTTCCTTTTTTAACACTTTACCTATTACTCCATACCTTCTGTCCCTTCCTGTTACGCTTTCCTCTCTCTCCCTGCTCAGGTTCCCAACCCCCTGCCACTTTAGTTTAAACCCTCCCCAACAGCACTAGCAAACACTCCTCCTAGGACAGCGGTCCCGGCCCTGCCCAGGTGCAGACCATCCAGTTTGTACTGGTCCCACCTCCCCCAGAACCGTTTCCAGTGTCCCAGGAATTTGAATCCCTCCCCCTTGCACCATTCCTCTAGCCACGTATTCATTTGAAATATCCTCCTATTTCTACTCTGACTAACACGTGGCACTGGCAGCAATCCTGAGATTACTACCTTTGAGGTCCTATTTTTTAATTTACCTCCTAACTCCCTATATTCTGCTTTTAGGACCTCATCCCCTTTTTTACCTATATCGTTGGTGCCTATGTGCACCACGACAGCTGGCTGTTCGCCCTCCCCCTCCAAAATGTTCTGTAGCCGCTCCGAGACATCCTTGATCCTTGCACCAGGGAGGCAACACACCATCCTGGAGTCTCGGTTGCGGCCGCAGAAACGCCTGTCTATTCCCCTTACAATTGAGTCCCCTATCACTATAGCTCTGCCACTCTTTTTCCTCCCAGCCTGTGCAGCAGAGCTACCCGTGGTGCCAGGAAGTTGGCTGCTGAACCTTTTGAAAGTACATAAACACATCAACCCTCTCCATTACTTCATCGAACTCAATGAAGTTAGTGAAACATGATTCGTCTTTTACAAATTCATGCAGGTTCTCATTGATTAATCCATGTTTTTCCAAATGACAATTAATTTTATCCCAGAACAAAACTAAGGGTGTAACATTTGCAATCCTCCAGTCCTCTGGCATCACTCCCATATATAAAGAGGATTGGAAGATTGTGCCAAGAGCATCCGCTATCTCCATCCTTACTTTCCTCAGCAACCTAGGATGCATCCCATCTGGACCGGGCCACACTTCTACTTTGAGCGCTGCCAACCTTTTAAGTACCTCCTCTTTATCTATTTTTATCCTATCCAATTTCTCTACTACCTCCTCCTTTACTGTGACATTGGCAGAATCTTCTTTAGTGAAGACAGGTGCAAAGTACTCATTTAGTACCTCAGCCATGCTCTCTGCCTTTACAAGATGATCTCCATTTTGGTCCCTAATCAACCTCATCCTTTGACTACCCTTTTTAATATTTATATGTTTATAGAAGATTTTTGGGTTCCCTTTTATGTTACCCGCTAATCTATTCTCATACACTCTCTTTGCCCCTCTTATTTCATTTTTTGTACTTTCTATATTCAGCTTGGTTCTCTACTGCTTTATGAGCCTGATATTTATCATAAGTCTCCTTTGAAACATAATTTCAAAGTCTTCAGGTAGAAGACAAAAGGTCTTCTACCTGAAATATTAGCTGTTTTTCTCCGCAGATGCTGCCTGACTTGCTGAGCTTTTCCAGCATTTTCTGGTTTTTGTTTAAACTCTTTTTCCCCCCCCCCCCCCTCCACAGCACTAGTTAACCTTCCCGCAAGAACATTGGTCCCAGTCCTGTTGAGGTGCAACCCATCCATCTTGTACAGGTTAACTCCTGCCTCAGAACTGGTCCGAATGCCCTGGGAATCTGAAATCTGCCCTCCTGCACCATTTCTCCAACCACACATCACCCTGCCTTATCTTACTGTTCCGATACTCAATAGCAGGTGGCACTGGTAGTAATCCAGAGGTTACCACTTTTGAGGTTCCGCTCTTTGACTTCCTCCCAGCCCCTGAAACTCTGACGGCGGACCTCAACCCTTTTCCTTCCTATGTCGTTAGTTCCAACATGGACCACAACATCCCTGTTTTAGAAGGTACCGTTTAGCTTTAAAATGATTAAAGGAAAAATGGAACACACGAACAGATAAAGACACTAACTTATTGTGCAAGGCTACAATTGATTGAAGTAGCCTCCAATTTTATCCTTTTTAACAGAGGTTATTAACTTCTATAACTAGACTTTATTTAATGTAAGAAAAGTTGGGAGTGGATTTATGCCTTTTACAGCATCTTTGTAACTGGCCAAACTGTTGATGCACGAGATCTATGACTGCTGTATTCTTTGTTAACTGCAGATTTTTATCAATTCTTACAAGCCTTAAAACTGCAGATTCCTGTGGGTGGCTAATCCATCTTTGTGACTTGAGCCAGTAATTAGATACATTTCAGTGCAATACTAAAGGAGTGCTGAATTGCCAAAGGTGTCATGCTTAGGATGAGTTGCTTAAACTGAGGTCCCATCTGCATATTCAGCTGGCCATTAAAAATCCCATGAAACAATTTTGAAGATCAGGGAGTTCTCCCACAAGCAATGTCAGCACAATAAACAGTTTAACTGGCCCTTTATCTCAATGCTGCTCATAGGATGTTTCATGCAGAATGGCTGCTGTTTGCCTACATAATACTCACTAGACTTCAAAACGTACTTAATTCTGTAACAACAACAATTTGCATTTATATAGTAAAACGTCCCAAGGCACTTCACAGGAGCGATTATCAAACATTTGACACCGAGCCACATAAGGAGATATTAGGACAGATGTCCAAAAGCTTGGTCAAAGAGGTAGGTTTTAAGGAGCGTCTTGAAGGAGTAGAGAGGCGCAGAGGTTAATGGAGGGAACTCCAGAGCTTAGGACCTAGGAGGTGAAGGCACAGCCACCAATGGTGGAACGATTAAAATCGAGGATGTAACGTGTTGAGATGTTCCATTTTGATAAGGCGCTGCTATGTAAATGAAAGTATTTGGTATTTTGCAGTGTACCCGTTGTATTTTCAGCTGATATACGACCTTTCAGTCCCTCTGTTCATTCAGCTGTGGCCTGACTCTACTGTTTTACTAACTAGATTTACAAATTTATTAGGAAGAGTGAGGCAGGGGTTGCCCCTGTCCCCTCAGATCCAAATTTATCCTGTTTTTTTTAAAAATCTGACTGCTACAATGGTTAAACTTTTCTACTCAAAGTGCTAGTCCAGCGTGTGTGTGTGTGTGTCTGTCTGTCATAATTGAGCTTTGGTTAACAGACATTGCTTGATGTTTAAAATATGAGTGCTCTTTAGCCATTGTTCAATATGTACCTTTTCCCCACAATCTTATCTTGCCCCGTACTACAATTCCATTTTATCTAAAATAATCTGTTACCAGCTCAGCAACAATCAGTCACATATAAAAGGGACTTCTCTGCCAAATTGTAAAATACTGAAGATAAGGACAGCAGGATCTTGCAACCTGGTAATAAATGTAGAAGTAATCATTTATTTGAAGTATTTTTGGCCTAAATCATCATTTCCCTTTTAATAGCTGTGATTAAAAAATGTAGGTCGATGCATTTGGTGGGGAGGAGTTGTGAAAAATTATTGCAAATAAATAACCCCAGAAAGTGTTTATAATCACTTTTGTGAGGTTGAGAATTGCCTCGCCCCAAGTAGGAAAGCCCCACTAACTGCATTTATTGTTTAACTTACTAGAAAGGTGTAAATGATTTATTTGGTTAGGCGCTGACTGTACATTAATCTGTTTTAAGAGTTGAGCTCTTTTAAAGAAGTGAGACTGTTTCCATCAATGTCCGTCCTTTAGTACATTGCTAGTGAATAAAATAATAATGTACCAATACAGAGAGACCAAAAAGCAAACCTTCAGACATGGAGGAATGTAAACTTGTACAATGCTGAATTCAGTTTACATTGAGGTTTTGTTCCCAGAGTGTTCAGGTAGATGTCTTCCATTTTAAATTTAAAAAGGCAGTCTGTGTGACCACTGCTTAGAGAGAGGAACTGAGGCAGCTCTGCAAGGTTGGAGGCCAGAGTAAGGCTCACTTCTAGTAGGTTATCTATCAGGCAACTATCGGCACTTTTATTCTGCAGTTCCGATTTTGGGAGAGAGCTGCTACATAATACCTGGCCCCACTCCTTCCCAGTTACATTTTCAGCTGGCCCCATTCTCTATCAAATGCTGGGCAGAACCTGAGCTGCTGATTTCCTGTGGCAGTTCATGACACCCACAAAAGAGCTGAGTTGACTTTTACATTATTCCTATGCAAATGATGATGCAGAGTCATGTGTTGGAAAAGCTGCTCATTTCTTTAAAGTAGTTCAACTCTTAAACCAGATTAAAATACACCTTAAGGTCAGTCAGCGCATCATTTACAACAAGGTGCAACCTAGTAAGTTAAACAATAAACGTGTGCTTTGGCCAGTTTTAAAACAAAGTGGTACTCCTGTGAGGAGTGTGAAAGCAATGTGGGTTCACTATAGAATCATAGAAAGTTACAGCGCAGAAGGAGGCCATTTGGCCCATCATGTCCGTGCCATTCGAAGAAGAGCTATCCAGCTTAATCCCACTTTCCAGCACTTCAAGTGCACGTCCAAGTATTTTTAAATGAGTTGAGGGTTTCTGCCTCTACCACCCTTTCAGGCAGTGAGTTCCAGACCCCCACCACCCTCTGGGTGAGAACACTTCTCCTCAGATCCCCTCTAATCCTTCTACCAATTACTTTAAATCTACGCCCCCTGGCACTGACCACTCTGCTAACGGAAATAGGTCCTCCCTATCCACTCTATCTAGTCCTGTCATAATTTTATACACCTCAATTAAATCTCCTCTCAGCCTCCTTTTATTCCAAAGAAAATAACCCCAGCCTATCCAATCTTTCCTCATAGCCAGAATTCTCCAGCCCTGGCAACATCCTCGTAAATCTTCTCTGTACCCTCTCTAGTGCAATCACATCTTTCCTGTAATGTGGTGACCAGAACTGTACACAGTACCCAAGCTGTGGTCTAACTAGTGTTTTATACAGTTCTAGCATTACCCCCCTGCTCTTACATTCTATGCCTCGGCTAATAAAGGAAAGTACCCTGTATGCCTTTTTAACCACTTTATCTACCTGTCCTGCTACCTCCAGGGATCTGTGGACATACATTCCAAGGTCCCTCACTTCCTCTACACTTCTTAGTACACAAATAATGGGAGGATACTCCTTTGCCTTGTTTGCCTTCCCCAAATGCATTACCTCACACTTCTCTGGATTGAATTCCATTTGCCACTTTTCTTCCTCCCCCCCCCCCCCCCCCCCCCCCCAAAGTGAGATCTTTCTGCAGTCTACAGCTTTCCTCCTCACTATCAGACACGCAGCCAATTTTTGTATTATCTGCAAACTTCTTGATCAAGTCCCCCACATTTCCCAAGTCCAGATCATTAATATATACCACAAAATGCAAGGGACCTAGTACTGAGCCTTCCAGAAACCCACTGGAAACAGCCTTCCAGTCACAAAAACACCTGTCAACCATTACCCTTTGCTTCGTGCCACTGAGCCAATTTTGGATCCAACTAGCCACTTTCCCTTGGATCCCATGGGCTTTTACTTTTTTGACCAGTCTGCCATGTGGGACCTTGTCAAAAGCCTTGCTAAAATCCATGCAGACTGCATCAAATGTGTTACCCTCCTTATTACCTGCTCAAAAAATTCAATCAAGTTAGTCAGACACCGTCCCTTAACAAATCCATGCTGACTGTCCTCGATTAACCCGTGCCTTTC
The DNA here is from genome assembly GCF_035084215.1 of Heptranchias perlo. NCBI lineage: Eukaryota > Metazoa > Chordata > Chondrichthyes > Hexanchiformes > Hexanchidae > Heptranchias > Heptranchias perlo. The sequence continues at coordinate 111,541,962 of NC_090327.1, forward strand.
TAAGTAACGATTTATGCTGTCCCTCAGAATCGCTTCCAATAATTTGTCCACCACTGACATTAGAGTGACCAGCCTGTAATTGCTCGGTCTATCTCTTTCTCCCTTTTTTAAACAATGGTACAACGTTAGCAGTCCTCCAATCCTCCAGCACCACTGCTGTAACCAGTGAAGATTGGAAAATGATGGTCAGAGCCCCTGCTATTTCCTCCCTTGCTTCTCTAAGCAGCCAGGGATACGTTTCATGCAGGCTTAGCGATTTATCTACTTTCAAAGATGCTAAACCCCTTAAAACTTCCTCTCTCACTATGTTTATCCCATCCAATATTTCACATTTCTCCTTAACTACAACCTCTGCATTGTCCCCCTCTTTTGTGAAGCCAGACGCAAAGTATTAAGAACCGTACCCCCATCTTCCGCCTCCACACGTAGGTTACCTTTTCGGTCTATAATAGTCCCTACTCTTTCCTTAGTTATCCTCTCCCTCTTTTTGTATTTATAAAACATTTTTGCATTTTCCTTAATTTTACTTGTCAGTATTTTTTCATGCCCTAGCTTTGCTTTCCTAATTTCCTTTTTAATTTCACCCTTGTACTGTCTATACTCCTCTCTGTTTTCTGCAGCCTTGAGCTCTTGGTGTCTGACATAAGCTCCCCCTTTTTTTTTCCCCTCCAATCTTATTTAATTCCAGCCATTTTTCTCCTACCTCCCCATTCTTGTTAGTGTGCTGAGTAGGCTGCATTAAATTGGAGTAGAACTCACATTCTACCACTCAACTGTTACTTTGTGGAGGTGAAATCCCCCTCCCTCTTCCCCCTCCCCCAGCGTATGCAACATCATCAGATGTGAGAAGGCTGTAACTCTTCAAAATGGTATCACATTTAATGGACTGTAGACTAGAACAGAATTGAGGTCTGCCGTCTCATCCGTCAGTCCAGCTTGCCTGCCTTTGTTTACAACTTTGTCCTCCTGCACAGATGCCAAGGAAAGAAAAGCAACTTATTGCTGATGGCAGAGGGGAAGGTTATCATCAGCAAAAGTTACCAAGTTATGAATGGCCGGAGTGAGAACTGGGTGAAGTGTGCAACTGGGATAAAAGGTGGTTTACACAAACTTTGCTGCAGCCTTGCATGAAAGCTGCCTCTGTTCTACAGCACTTTTTTTTAAATGAAAAATTTGATATTGTTGTCATTTTTTTGACCGTGTTTTTTTTAAAAAAGGGTTAGTTGGTTGAGCTATTCTCTAAATTACACCCCGTCTTAATTGGAGAGCTTGCTGTGGTTGCAGATTTTGATGGGTGGAGCTTCAGCGTCTCCCAGGCCTTTTAAAAACAGGAAGATGCAAAGTTTGGCTGCTTTACTCAGCGTAATTCTTTCTTCCTTCAGAACGACAGCTGCACTCTGCTCACCACAGCGATGTCGTACCTTCCCAAACTTTTCAAGCACATCGATGACAATCAAGAATTGTATGTCAAAGTAAGTTATTTTAACTGCACCAATCTACAGCTTAAGTAGTTTTTTTTTTGCTTTTCTATTACAGTCCTACAAACTTTTTTAAAATAAATAATCACAAAGAGAAAGTTCGGCCGTACTCAGTGCTGAAGGTTTGATCTGCTGATCACGTGGCATTGCTGGGAGTGAACTGGCTTTAATGTTTATGCAGGTTGTTTGGAGAAATCCTTGCCCTTTTTGAGGAGTTTATTTCTGTGTCACAGTCACACTGATGTCAGCAGGTGTAATCTGAGCTCAGTACTTGCATGTTGCAGATTGAATAGTTACCATGATTAGTTAGACACACTTTTGATCGTTGGAAAAGCTTGTGAATTTAAAATAAAATTGCTGGACTATAACTTGGTGTTGTAAAATTGTTTATACTTTTGATCAGCAAGGGAGTCAAAGGATAGGGGGAAAAGGCGGGGAATGTGGAGTTGAGGTAAAAATCAGATCAGCCGTGATCTCATTAAATGACGGAGCAGGCTCGAGGGGCCGAATGGCCTACTCCTGCTCCTATCTCTTATGGTCTTATGATCTTATAGAGAACAGACAGCTCCACAGCAATAATCTAATTTTTAAAAACTTCCTGGCACTTGTGCTGTGTGCAGTTCATACGTCCAACATTTTTGTTTTGAATTGGAAGAACATCTGTGACTGGGCAGTACAGTGACTGAATGCAGCAGAGTGAGATTCAGTGTCTACAATTGGTGGCTTGGGGGGAGGGTGGGAGAGAGAAGATTTGGCTTTCCCTCTGTCGCCATGCTATTCTGGCAAGTGTCTAAATTGGCAGCTATATGAAGCTAATCCTTAAGGCAGGTAATCTTCACACCTGAGCCCATGTCCCGGAGGTTAAATTTCAAACTGTTTTTCAATTGAATCAAAACTCTGGAGACAAGTTGTGTTGCTGCGTAATCTAGTTTGAATTGCTCTGACTGGGGAATATATTTAACTTTGATTGTGGTGTTCTATTGATCCATATGATTCAAACCTGTGAATTACGGTTGTTCATTTGAGAAAAGATTATTAAAGTGGGAAACGCAAGAGAGATTCTGAAGTCTTGGCCAGGGTGTGGACTCGGGACTGAAAGTGATCTGGTTCTTATTTGAAATCAAATCCAGCTTAAAGCTTTTTTTAAAAAAAAAAACAAGCTCAGAACTATTTCTACAAATTTCAAGGTAAATCAGTGTGGCTAGGAATCATTGTGTAAGATCCCTCCTTGTACATTCCTTTTTTAAGGTCAAAATGTTTTGTTCTTTCCATATTTCAGCAATTTAATAAAATCTGTGTAATTAAGACCTCCCAACGTGACAAGACAGTTTTTTTAAGGAAGTGGTTCTGAAATGTTGTAATATAGTCTGGGGCTACTGACGTGGATTCCTCACCCCCTCCCCCCCAAACCTCACCCCGTTTCATACTGGGAGACTGGTTCCAGAGCAAAGAAACAGGCAGACAGATTTGTGTGCACTCAGTTTCTGGCTGCTGAAAGCTCCTCAAATGCCAGGGAGGGATCTTTCAGGCTAGTAGGTAGAAAATCACATCGCTGGCTCATAGGAATGGGCTGAGGGCTCAGCCTACCTGCAGCCAGAATAGGCAGCAGCCTCTTCCCTGACAGCAACGTTTGTTTTCTGGGGCAGAAGAGTAGTGGCACTACCACCTCTGACAGCACTGGTGAAGCTGCCTCCTTTAGTTGGGGTTGAAATCTCCGGATTGGCTATGTTGCCGTATTTATTTTACGGTGCAGTCAGTGAAGTTGGGGCCGCTATAGTTAGCATTGCGGTGGTCTTAATAAGTACAGGCCACTAGTTTCCGGTCAAACTCTTGTTTTTAATGCATGGGATTCTGGAATCTCATTCCTAATCCTGCCTGTGTTTCTGTTTTAAAAACTATAAACCAGTTGCCTTGGTTACAAATCATTTGAGCTGTTTACTTCTGGTTTGTCATATAATCTGCCACTTAAATGCAAGTTATCCATGATTCTCTTCATATTTAGATCTGGGGAGGGGAAATTCTAAAACATGAACAGGCAGGGACCTTGAGACTGAGTGGTCATCTTCCATTCTGCACTATTGCTTGATTCAACTGGTAGCTACATATTTCTAATCTAGTGTGTTTAAAATTTGATTTGATCATTATTCTTATCGTGACATTGCAGTATAAATGCTTTTTTGTCACAGTTTTAATATCTTGTAGTGCATTCTGTATCACAGTAACTACTGAACAGAATACTTTGGTAGGTTACTGAGGTGATCGTGATTACTGTTGGTACAACACTTGTTTCATATCCTCTGGGTTAACGGAACTTTTTACTTTAAAATATAGCATGCAAATGATGTACATCAATTGTTTCTGCCACACGAAATGAAATATGTGCAATGCCTCTATCCCCCACCCCGAGAACTAGTTTGTGAATCTGATATTCAGTTAAAATGGTAAGTGTGCCAGAAAAAAAAGCGACAAACCAGATAGTGCATCTACACATTGTTAAATATTCACAATGTGATTGTATAAATAAAATCCATGTTGGAGACTAGTGGTTTGCAGAAAACAGCCATTATCTCAGCCACCTAATCTCGGGCTTGCCTGAGACTTAATTTTGTTTTATATAATCCTCTATACGAGGTCTCTCTAATCTCAGTTGTAGAGTAGTTCATTGTTAATGTAATCTGTGGGGCAAATCACAAACTGTGACGATAGCTTTTTAAGTTCAGTTACTTAGCTGTCTTGTTTCCCTAGCGTCTCGCAGAATGGGTGGCAATTCAGAGTGTGTCCGCATTACCAGAGAAGAGGAACGAAACCATAAGGATGGTGGAGTTTGTTGCCGAAGAGATAAAACGATTGGGTGGATCAGTGGAACTGGCAGATATTGGGCAACAAACGGTGAGAACCAATAGAATGTATGCATTTGAAACTTCCTTCAGTCATTTACATATGTCTCTTCCAAGTTTTCTTTCCTTTTTCTTCTGAAAGTGTTGAATCTTGGAGTATGGTTTCTCAGGTGCTGACAACCCACTTGCACCTATTGATGGATCAGCATTTTATTTCATGTAACCAGAATTTGGAATTGTACATCAGAAATTAGATACACATCTCACTCTGTAATAAAGTTTTACATTCTGCCACTGATCTTAAATTTCATTGTATGCAATGTTCTTTTTTGTTTTAAATTAGCTGCCTGATGGAACAAAAATTCCTCTTCCTCCAATTCTATTGGCCACACTAGGCAATGACCCAAAAAAGAAGACACTATGCATCTATGGGCATCTGGATGTTCAGCCTGCCCAAATTGAGGATGGCTGGAACACTGAGCCCTTCACATTGGTGGAAAAAGATGGTAAGTTTTTTTTGTTAGTTACTAGAATTCCCTTTCTGGCCTGAGTTGTGGTACTGATTTCACCGATTGCAATCCTAGTTTGTTCATTTGGTCTCTGGTCTTATACTTCATCTCTCTGAGCCATGAACTTTGCCAGTCTGGTTGGAAAACCTTGCAAGTTCCAAAAAAATTGGTCAATTGCTCAGATTTACACTGCTCCTGTTTGATAATCACACATGCAATGCAAGTTGGTGAACCTCATGGAAAACACAATGGTCTCCCTTTCATTTCTTGTGATACTTTGAGGTCTCCCCTGGTTAGCCTGCTTTACAGTCCCCATCTCTTGTCCACCTTGCTCTTGTTCTTATTTTGTCAACAAAACTTAACTATAGTAACAGGGAAAACTTCATAAAATTTTAATGGTGGAAGAAGTCACCTATTGCTGAATTATGTAATATTGCAAGTGAATGCAGTCTGGCAACTGGCTGCTACACTCCACTATATATAGTGAACATTTAATCATCAATCAAATGCCCTTTCTCCTCAATTTAAGTTTTCAGCAGAATTACTAAAATCCATTAATGATCAACACAAGATTGTCTTTGAATACTTTGATCAAAGATGAAAGATAAATTGTACTTCAATGATTCCAATGGGTCAGTGGGTAATTACACTGTATAGTGTAGTGTTGAGCCACACATACCAGAAAAGTCCTAAGATCAACCATTACTGATCTTAGCTGGGGACCCAATTAAGATGCTGCAATGGGCCGCAGCATCCCAGAAATATGTGGGTAAAAAAATCAGCTAAGGTTTTCAATCCTGATCACTGTCCCTGTTGGAAGCGCAAGGCAGTCAGAGGTTTTGATTGTAATGAACCCAATGCTTGAACAGCCTGTTGCCAAACACAAATGAAGAATAGCCTTGAGGTACCAGAGGATTGCTGCTGCTGCTGCTGTCCTTCAAACTGTTCTCCTGAAATGCCGATTCATGCTGGAGAAATAAAAGGAGGGGGAAAAAATGTCACTCTCCCCACAGTATGTCAAAATATTGTCCAATTATAGTCAATATTTTATCAAATATATTTGTAGGCACTCATTCATCTTGGCTCCATTGGTAGCACTCTCACATCCGAGTAAGAAGGTTGTGGGTATAGGCCCCACTCCAGAGACTTGAGCACACTTCAATGCAGCACTGAGGGAGTGCTGCATTATCAGAGGTGCAGTCCTTCAGTTTAACTGAGGCCTTTCTACACTCAGGCGGATGTAAAAGATCCAATGGCATTATTCAAAGAAGAGCGGAGGAGTTCTCCCAGTGATCTGGCCAACATTTATTCCTCAACCAACGTCACTGGTCGTCTCATTGCTATTTGTGGGACCTTGTGTGCAAATTGGCTGCCCCGTGTTTGCCTACAAAACAACAGTGACTGCACTCTAAAAGTGATTAATTGGTTGTAAAGCACTTTGGGACATCCTCAGGATTTGAAAGGCCCTATATCAATGCAAGTTTTTAAAGAATTTGTTCTTGGGATGTGAATGACACTGGCCAGTGCAGTATTTATTGCCCATCTCTAGTTCTCCTGAGGGCATTAAGAATCAACCATATAATATGGGACTGGAGTCATGTGTTGGGTACTTCCCGGAAGTATGTTTGTGAAACCAGTTGGAGTTTTGCAATGAAAACTGCATCTTTTGTGGACTAGCTCATAAGTTACTAGATTTATTGAATTCAATTTTGCAACTTGTCGTGGTGAGATTTCCCAACTTCTGGGTTGTTAGTCCAGTAACATAACCACTAGGCTACTGTACCCTTCTCTTCCCTAGTCATGAAAGAATATTTTTTTTAAAAATGTATGTGATTGATCTCTTATGCAATTCTGCTCACTTTCAGTGGAGGTTAAATCTTAATCCAAAACTGTAATATGTAACAATATTAATTTCCTCTGTTGCCTTGAGACATTAATTTTGACATCAACATTTGTTCTGAGAAAATGTGTTTTAATTAAATTATTTGTCAGAGGCCCCCTTCCTTTATTATTTTGTGACATAATACGTGGTAGCCAGATCCTGTTCTGAGCATTTTTAAAAAAACTATCAGCAGTTTAAAAACATGATCCAGAAAAATGTGACGTCATCTGAAACTGAAAGCATTAAAAAATCATGTGAAGATTTGTCACTGATGAGTTGTGGTTACTTAAAAAAAAATCAGCAAAATGCCAAAGAATGAGTCCCTGCACAGATCTGAAAACTTGTTAGTCATCCAACTTTTATAAAAAAAAAATCAATTTCCTATACATGGATTTTCTAAGCCTTTTCTGCCCATATTCATTTTTAAAATATTTTTTTTTACCCTTCCCTTCTTGATTATATTAATACATCTTCCACTTCTTATTTTTCAGTTTTGAAGAAGGGTCTGCACCCAAAACCTTAATTTGTCTATTCTTTCCACAAATACTGCTGAGTGTCTTCAGAATTTTCTCTTTCAGATTTCCAGGATCTGCCCCTGCTTTTTGCTTTCTTCCCATGTTATTCCTACCAACACAATTTTCACTGGCATGCTGCACACTGCCTTGCTATCCTCAAGACTAAAATATCTGTTGCCTATTTGTTTTTGTGGGAGGTTTTGTGTTCTGTAAACCTCCAGCATACAGAATCAAATTCAAACCAGATGTGCATTGCAAACCGTCTGGGATGATCCCATATGGCCTGTGCCGTCTCCTGAATCATGATCTTGGAGGAAGCCCTCTTGACTGCATTGGTCTGGACAGGACAAGGGAGCAGTGCAATTAGGAAGTTTCCCTACAGTATCTGTTACAGATCATCCTAGATGGAGAAGACCTTTCGAACATTATGGGGATATTCAGATTTCCATTCCAACTTCTGATAGGCAGTGAGAAGTAAACCACTTTTTAAGTCATCAGCCAAATGAGTTACACTGCCCCTCCCCACCAGAAAATATACTTATTGGGGATACCTATGGATCTTTGCTTGGACTAGAAGTCAAAATTAATTAAAATTGGGATCTTGGTATTTCATTTCATTTTAAGAAATCAAATGCTGGGTTTCAAAGATTTACCATACTACTTGCATATTTTCTCTTGAGTGGCCTTTGAGATGTACTGGAAGAGTTGGTGAGACTGACATTGAGAGCAAACTGTCCTCTTCCCCTTTTTAAAAGCTAAACTGATGTCACAAATCAGTGCCTCACCTGAGCAGAGTTAGCAGGATAAATCTGATTAGTCGTGCTTGATATGTGGACCACAGCAGGTAATGCCATTGAGTTATCTGTGCACAATTCCTCTAATGACTCTACAAGTAACGTATTGCAAAAATTATTGATTTATTTCTACTGATTCCTTCATGTTTTTTGTTTCTAACCCTGTGCTGTGTTCTTGACTGCATTAATCGACTATGCAGCTAGAATAAATTACACTGGTGGCAACAATCATGAAACAGTTCTTTGTAATTGGGCATTGCACACAAATGAAAAGGAAGGTTGGGAATACCAGAACTTTCCTTCATATATTATTGGGGGGGGGGGGGGGGGGGGGTGACTCTAGTTAAAAGTTACATACTTCCTTACTTGTCCACCATGCACCTTTTTCCTGTTCACTGCCAATGCTGCTCTCAAGCTGGCTGTGAGAAGGTGTGTCAGAGTACAGAGGGTCAGCTTGCTCTCTTTGAAAGCAAAGTTTTTCAACTGTTTCCATATTACCTGAGATCAAGGGCTAGTCTGTGGCGATGTGGGTGCGATCATGCATTCTACACTCAATAATACATTAGTACTCTAATGTCGCATGCTCATAGCTGTCTCAAAACTGTGTGCTTAAATTACATTACATTGCTTACATTACTTGAAGGAAATAATTTCTCGCGTGAATGAATACAACAGCTGTCGGGATCATAAGGTTGCAAACGGTAGTCATTGTGCAGAAAATCATGTGGTTCCTACTGCATACTCTGTGGATGTAAATTTACTGAGAATAAAAAGCATGATTTTGAGAAACTGAAGCAAAATGATGAGGTATAATAAAAATAAGGGTTCAATAAAAATAAGATTCCTGCATTTATTTTAGTAATAGAAAAGAATGAATTAAAATTTTTATCAAGCCCCATGTAAAAGTGGGATTATTTGTCATTTTTGATGAGAAATGATTTTGGGAATACTGCTCTTTTTCCGCTGCACGTAGACACATTTAAGGGGAAGCTAGATAAGTACATGAGGGAGAAAGGAATAGAAAGATATGCTGATAGGGTGAGATGAAGTAAGGTGGGAGGAGGCTCGTATGGAGCATAAACACTGGCATAGACTAATTGGGCCGAACGGCCTGTTTTCTGTGCTGAAAATTCGATGTAATCTGTATATAAGGACTTCATTCTGGCCCCTTTTTCTCTTCATTCTCTATGGTTTCATTGCAACAGATAGAATCCAGTTTTGGACTATTTTCCTTAAAATCACTTTAATAATTTGGTAGTAGTCTTTTTATTGTGTATCTTTTTGATTCCTTTTTATAAGACTGTTTTACTTGCCCTTCTCCACCTATTCCACCCAATCCCCACTATGGTTTGAAGTTCTGTTTAGAATATTCCAGTGCACATAGTCTTTGGCCAGTGTTCAGTTTCAGTCCCTGGCTTACATTTATTTGCTAGCTCCTGAGTTCAAGACTTGTGTTGAAGGTTGAGTTCTGGTGACTGATATCCATGACGCTCATTTATGCTGTCTTCTGATGATGCAGAATTCAGTTGGACAAGATTTCCGTGTCTTGGAAACATTTGTTATCAATGCAGCAATTGATTTAATATGTTTAGATCTCTACCTGTTAGCTAGTTGATTGTTTGTGAGGTGGGAGGGCTGATGAAATGTCCAGGATTGGAGCATACTGTGGAAACAATTTTACTTAAATTGCCTCCGACACTTGCAAATATCAAGGAAGCACTATTTCTATAAGTGAGTTTTAAGGAGAAAGTATTTAGTGATCGTTACATGACTCCTGCTACGTTGTACTCATTTAAATAACTTGTTATTGACACATATCTTCCTCAGGTTTTTGTTTTTAAGGAAAATTCCTCTCTTTCCCCTGTTACCTTAGGCCACATACCAACCATGAGTGAGCTTCTGCCAATATTTTTTAATGTGTGTTTCCCCCATCTCTCTTCACACCTTGTCTCTCCTTTCTTCGTTTTAAGGACATACCTAACCTTTGCAAAGTGCTTACAGCTTGAATGCAACAAGATTGCAGCAACAGTGTTGTAAGGAGTTGGTTTTTATCAGGGGGACTCTTAGGCCTGCAGTTGATAGTATTTATGGCAGTTTCTTCTAAATAGTTGATGGGTTATCTTAAGACTGCATTACTGCATAATTTTTTTCCACTCAGTTCTCCTCTAACTTTTTGTTTTGTAACAATGAGAACTCATTGTTGAAACAAAAAGACATGAAAAATCAATGGATGTAGGTTGTAATTTTTCTGAAGCATTTGAGTGTTTCAAAATGAGGTTACTGATGAGACCAGTGTTTACCCCCCGCCCCCGCCACACTTTTTAAAAATTCTGATGTTTGGAACTTTTATAGGGAAACTATATGGGAGAGGTTCTACTGATGACAAAGGACCAGTGCTGGCATGGCTGAACTGTATTGAAGCTCTTCAACAAATAAAGCAGGTAATAAAGTTTATCTTTTTAGTGCTTGGTTTTTGCTCTGCATGCGATAATGCATTATCTCTGGAAGGCAAAGAATAGTTCATACGTTTATGCTTACAGTAGCCTTTCCTTGCCAGTTGCTATACCTAGTCCTCCAAAAATGTAATGATGCAGCAAGACTTGATTTGGACTTTGACATCATGATTGCTGCGTGGGTATATTTTGAACTATGAATTTTCTCAAAGGAGTGTTCTGAGTGGACACTTCATTACAGCAAAAATGTGAGTTTTGTCCCATTCACGAGAGAAATGATGCTCTAAACACTGCGTTTCTGGGAGTTTACCAGATCAAAATTAGTATTTAATTGAATAAAGGATTCAGCTGTTTAAATATTTTATGGATTAAGGTGGGGCACAAGTAGACAGTTAACTAATTCTTGGAGCATTGTTAGTGAGGGAATCTTTCTGAAACACTGATATGATCCCTTCTGGTTCAAAGTTTTGGAATGTTTGTTTAATTCTTAAATTCAGAGTGCGAACAATGCAACTCTTTTTTTTCCTCCCCTTTCCCCACCCCCTTCAATTTACTCCCTTTCTTGAGTCCTGCTGGGGCACAGTTTCATAGGATCTCCCTATGAGAGTTTCAGGAGAGGGACTTACTATTCCAGCTTTGGGGGATCACAGCCAAGTCTAATCCTATCTCAACCAGCATGCTTATGTTTTGCAGTAGGGAGCCACTGGAGAGCAGTCATGAGCAGGAATGCTGGCTGATTTTTTTTTTCTCTATTTCTCTCAGCCCAGGGATGTTGAAACTAGCTAACCGCGTCCCTAATGCTGTGCTAATGAGAGCAGGTAGAACAATGCAGGCTGCAGCTGAAGCCTGGGGGCTTCCTATTTTGTTTGAGTAACACGTCAGGGAGCTGCAACCCCTTTTGAATTCCTGGTCTACAATAAAATGAATAGTGCTGAAGTTGAGGAAATCCCTAAAGAGGATTCAGTCGGAGGTGTGATTCGTACTATATCCGTGAATGCAGAATGAATCCGATAAGGATAACTTTGGATAACTCCTCCATCATGCAGTATGCAGGTCTGCCATGAACTTGCCATGAAGCTGTAAGGATCATCGGCCATATTGATGAGTTAGTCACTGTCACTATTCGGTTTATGTTCTAGCTTCTTATTGACAACAAATATGATCCAAGTAGGGATGGCTTTCTTTAGCAGTATAAGACAGCTCTCTGAAAATTGATGGTTATTGTAGCTGGTATTAATACTCCAGCACACTGCGCGATGGGCCAATCATCTTGCTGGTTCTATTGATTATATATGGGTCAATAAATCTTACCTGTTTAGTGAATATAAAATGTTGTGTGGTATTTAATTAAGCATAGTTGGCTTGTCCAGTTTGGTTTTATAAAAGGTTTGTTTCTTTCAGTATGTGAATTTAATCATTTTTGTTTTGTTTCTGTACTGCTGGTTCAGTGAATAACTAATCCTGTGATTAAGTTTTTCTGGTGACTTGTATTTCCATTCAATAGATTTTAAGTGCCACATTGTGCAATTAAAAGCATTGAATTCTAATGCTGGAAAGCTATGACTGGTTTCTTGTGGCCTTTCTGTAGGAAGTCCCAGTTAATATCAAGTTCTGCTTTGAAGGCATGGAGGAGTCCGGATCACAAGGTCTTGATGATCTAGTATTTGCTCGAAAAGACACCTTCTTCAAGGATGTGGATTTCGTCTGTATTTCTGATAACTACTGGCTTGGCCAGAAGAAACCTTGCCTAACTTATGGCCTCCGAGGCAACTGCTTCTTCCATGTGGAGGTAAATTTTGTAATTTTTTTGTTTCGCTTTACATGTGGTTCTCGCAGTTTCATTTCATCCTTCAACTGTTTAAAGGTGAATTGTATATTTATTAAATTCAGTATTGTCTCAGATAGATCCTGTAATATTTAAATTCCAGGTTCAATAAGTGTTTTCTGATTCTGGATCAGTGTGGTGAAGGCTTTAGCAGTAGATCTTTGCTGGATTTACGCCCTGTATTTGCAATACTGTATTGGAGCCAAATACCCAATCCTGTTCTGTTAGATATTGCTGCAGTAACCTAGCAGTAAGGAATGAAAATGTGCTGTAATAAATATGAAGTGTTAACGTGTTACGGTTCCAATCTAGGTTACATGCTCTGATAAGGATCTGCATTCCGGCGTCTTTGGTGGTACAATACATGAAGCGATGAGGGACCTGATTTATTTATTGGGTAAGAGCTCATTAATTACTGACTCCTGGATTACTGTATGTGGGCTTACAGTAATCATTCCAGTTTTGCAATTTGAAATTAGAGGGCATATATGCTAAATGCTGAATAAAGGATTCACCAACAGGGGGGAAAATGAAAAGTGGAGAGAGTTTGTCAGCTGTGGGCCAAGTAACTTATTTCCTGTAATAGACTGGTCATTAATGTATATTCTGCTCATCAAACAGATTAGATTTTTTTTATAGTCCTTGTTCATTGTATCGACATACAAATAGGATATTACCACCGTTTCACTAGGGGTGCAGGGAAGGGGGCAGGAAACACCTTTAAGAAATTTTTGTAGTCAGCTGACATAGAAGGCCTCGTCCTGGACTGTGTTCTTTTTTCCGTCATTGGCAACAGATCCGTGCTGTCTCCAATAACAGAAAAGATTTGCAACACCATGTGGGTTTTTTTTTGTTCAATTTAAAAATAATTGCACAGAAGAGCGTTTTCTGCATTTTTCTTTCAGAATTATTAAGTGTGCTTCACTGGTAGCATTTTGAGCACCAACTCACTGCAGTTTACTGAGCAAATGAAATAAAATGTAGTTAGTTATTAAGTAACTAGTTTGCTGCAGTGTTACTTTTCTGCAAAATTTAAAAAACCTCTGAGTTAAAGCAGTGAATTTGTAGAACCCTCAAAGACCTAACAGCCAAATATGTGGAACCTTTCATGTTTTGCATTTAGTCTGTGCTACTCTGCTGGCACTACCACCTGTTAGAGAGAATTAGGATTGAAGCATGGCCTTTAGTTCAATGCAGTGGCCAACAATAACCCTGAACTTTGCATGTTACTGTTTGTCACTCACAAGCACACATCCCAAATTTGCTGAATGAATTACTTGGGTCTGAAAAAAAAAATTGTATTGGGGCTGAGACACCCCAGGAATTTTCCACGTTGCAAGTTTTCATTCATGAATTGACTGCAACACATTCAGGAAAGAGAATTTTGTGTGTGTAATGCAAGCCCAGGTAGATTCTCCCTTGTGCTCAAAGTACTTGATCTAGAGCTAACCAGCTTTGTTATGGATTCTAAAGGCTCTTCAGACCCAGTTTTAGATCATTTGCTTACTTGGCTTTGTTGCACCAATGGCATATTAGTTGATGCGGTGGCATTGGGACTTTGTAGGCATGTCATGCCAGGAGTCTAACCAAAATCTCATTTTAAATAGGCAAGTTGGTGGACAAAAGAGGAAAGATCCTCGTTCCTGGTATTGAGGAATCAGTGGCACCAGTCACAGAGGAGGAAAAGTCATTGTATGAAAAAATAGACTTTGACATTAAAGAATACTGTAAAGATGTGGGTACCTGTCAGCTGCTGCACAGCACTACGGTATGTTTGTATGTAATTAAACTTTTGATTCTATGGATAGTTGTTTTAATGTAGATATAACTATCTTTCTCTTTAAGTGCACTTGATGTGAATTTATAGGGTGCGAATCTGAGGGGAACTGAAACTCCAATGGTTAAGCAGTTGTATCTGCCCATAGTTGTACTGTTGATAGTTTAAAACTGTTCATTTTTGCAACACTGCACCATGGCGATTCGTTTATTTGGCGATTAGTAGAGTGAAAGTGCTTGAGGTGACATGGTGCAATAGCAGATACTTAACTGCAGATACTTTTGAGAAGGAGGCATCTCCGTCTCAAATACACTCCCATAGAGTTGCCTTTTAACATTCAGGAAGGGTTGACTTTTTAGACGTAAATTATCCACTGCATTTAACTTGATGGCTAAACATTGATGTTTAGCCAACAATCGATGTTACATGATATGTAATTAAGTAGAGTTGTTTTCATTTAGGTCAGTGTGACCTTGTGCTAGAACCACATTTGACAGTATTGAGAAAAGTTTGAGGGTGAAAATTCTGCTTTGCTGTCTTTGCCATTTTTGGGTCTACCCACCTTAAAAAAAAATTGACATTTAAAAAAAAAGTTGAAAATTAACAGTGAATTGTAGTGTTGCAGCACTGGCTGATTTCTGCCACTGGGTTCTGCTGCAAGCTCTTCAGTAGCTCCTTTGTAACCTCTAGCATGAAATCAGATATTGCAACTGGGCACCAAATCAAGATATGATGAAATCCAGAAACAACATGCCCTTTTAATCTCAAATGTATGTGACTTAACATCAATGCTTGTGATTTTTGTTTTAAGACCTTTTGAACACCTGTTTACATCAGTTAAATTGTAGTAACTCTTGGATTTTTGTTTACAGGAACAAATTCTGATGCACCGATGGAGATACCCTTGCTTGTCATTACATGGAATCGAGGGGGCTTTTTCTGGTTCAGGATCTAAGACTGTCATTCCTAGGAAAGTTATTGGGAAGTTTTCTATTCGAACGGTGCCTAACATGGATCCAGAGGTGGTTGAGAAACAGGTATGAAGCTTTTAAAGTGAAGGCAGCAGACATTGGTTTTACCGTCGTGCGCCCGGGCGCAGCCTCCTTGGACCCCGGGCGCCCGCGTGCGGCCTCCTTGACAGGCCATTTAGTTTAACCTTGGTGGTGGGGAAGCTTTTAGACAAGATAATCCGGGACAAAATTAATAGTCACTTGGACAAGTGTGGATTAGTAAATGAAAGCCAGCACGGATTTGTTAAAAGCAAATCATGTTTAACTAACTTGATTGAGCTTTTTGATGAGGTAACAGAGAGGGTTGATGAGGGCAATGCGGTTGATGATGTGTATATGGACTTTCAAAAGGCGTTTGATAGAGTGCCACATAATAGGCTGGTCAGCAGAATTGCAGCCCATCGAATTAAAGGAACAGTGGCAGCATGGACACGAAATTGGCTAAGTGACGGAAACAGAGTATTGGTGTCCGGTTGTTTTTCGGACTGGAGGAAGGTGTACAGTGTTGTTCCCCAGGTGTTGGCACTAGGACCACTGCTTTTTTTGATGTATATTGATAACTTGGACATGGGTGTACAGGGCACAATTTCAAAATTTGCAGATGACACAAAACTTGGAAATATAGTAAACAGTGAGGAGGATAATAGACTTCAAGAGGACATAGACAGGCTGGCGGAATGAGCGGACACGTGGCAGATGAAATTCAATACAGAGAAATGCGAAGTGATACATTTTAGCAGGAAGAACGAGGAGAGGCAATATAAACTAAATGGTACATATCTAAAGGGGGTGCAGGAACAGAGAGGCCAGGGAGTATATGTGCCCAAATCTTTGAAGGTGGCAGGACAAGTTGAGAAAGTATTTTTTAAAAAAAGCATATGGGATCCTGCGCTTTATAAATAGAGGCATAGAGTTCAAAAGCAAGGAAGTTATGTTGAACCTTTATAAAACTCTGGTTCGGCCACAACTGGAATATTGTCCAATTCTGGGCACCGCGCTTTAGGAAGGATGTGAAGGCCTTAGAGAGGGTGCAGAAGAGATTTACTTGAATGGTTCCAGGATTGAGGGACTTCAGTTATGTGAATAGACTGGAGAAGCTGGGGTTGTTCTCCTTAGAGCAGAGAAGGTTGAGAGGAGATTTGATAGAAGTGTTCAAAATCATGAAGGGTTTAGATAAAGTAAATAAAGGGAAACTGCTCTCATATGCAGAAGGGTTGAGAACCAGAGAACACAGGTGATTGGCAAAAGAACCAAAGGCGACATGAGGAAAATTTTTTTAAGCAGCGAGTAGTTATGAATTGGAATGCTTTGCCTCAAAGGGTGGTGGAAGCAAATTCAGTCATGGCTTTTAAAAAGGAATTCGCTAAATATTTGAAGGGAAAAATATTGCAGGGCTGCGGGTGAATGGGACTAACTGGATTGCTCTTACAAAGAGCCGGCACAGGCTCGATGGGCCAAATGGCGGCCTCCTGTGCTATAACTATTCTATGATTCTAACTCCCTACCTAACAGCACTGTGGGAGTACCTGCGCCACACGGACGGCAGCGGTTCAAGAAGGAGGTTCACCAGCACCTTCGCTAGGGCAACTAGTGATGGGCAATAAATGCTGGCCTTGCTAGTGACGCCCATATCCCAAGAATGAATTTTTTTTAAAAACACGCTCGAGGGGCTGAATGGACTACTCCTGTTCCTATTAAAACCCTGGGGTGGGAGTGGGTTGAATAGCAATGTTCCAATCAAGAGATTCAGTTAATGTTGTAAAGTGAAAGAGTGGTGTTAGTAATCTGAAATGCAAGGGTGGATTGCTGTTGGTAATTAAACCTTCTGATTTTGGATTAAACCTGATTATTGCGATAAAACCTGGAAAAGTAAATGTCCTGCAGGTTTCTCGTGATGTGCGCAGCTGTTGCCCTGTTTGGGGTCATGAGTGCTTTATCTTCCCTCCGTACTGATGGGCAGTATCAACATAAAGTGCACCTATATTCACCTCCTTCACGTAGAGATGGCTGAACGACGTTCCATGAGCGGAAACACTGAGATTGCAGTTAATGGTGTATTTCAACTTCATTTTGAAGGTGTTGATGCACATTGTTAGCTACATTAGTAACTTACTGAAAACAGATGTGATAGTATGCTATTTATTTTGAATATCATTGTATTTGTTTTGCTAGAAAGTATTGTACGTTTCTTCCTTCCGACAAACTTTTTCTGCTTGGACCCAGTGTTTTCTAGTTACAAACAATAATCTTGGGAAAAAAAAAACATTTACTTGCCAACAGCTGAATTCATTAGAGTCCTTTTTTAACCCGAATTAAGGAAAAAGTAAAATTTGAAAAATCAGGTAGCTTATTTGTAATCCTTTGCCATTCCAGTATCTTTTTTTAAAAGAATGAGCTTGTGTTTATATAACACCTTTTGACATCCTCAGGATGTCTGAGTCCATCAGAGCCCATTAATTACTTTTGAAGTGTAGTCACTGTTGTTTTGTAGGAAAGTGGGGAAGCCAATTTGTGCACAGGTCGGTCCCACCAACAGCAGTGAGGTGAATGACCTATATTGTCCGAAGGATTAATGCTTAATAGTATTAGTACTGATCACGTTTTCCTCCCTTCCCCTTGTTAAATCACATGGTGAGCGATAAAGTGGGAACTGATTGATTCAGATTATTTTGGACTGTAAATAACAGAGATTTGATACTTTCTGTAACATTTTGAGATCGCAGTTTTCCAGCCTTCTCTCTCCCCACCCCTATTTTTCTTTACTCATTTGATTTTTGTTATTTAGGTTGTGGATTACATCAAAAAGTTGTTTGCTGAGTATGGAAGTCCCAACACAATGCAGGTGTACATGACTCTTGGTTCAAAGGCCTGGCTGTCAGACTATAACCATCCCCACTACAGAGCTGGCAGGAATGCAATGAAAACAGGTTGGTGGAAGGAACCCAATTTGAATACTTGTTCTGTACTTAAAGCAACCATAAAATGCTAATATCTGCACAAGCATTCATATCTTGTAATTAAAGTTGTACTAACTTGTTGGTGCTTTTTTCCCTGAGGTGATGGGAGGAACAATCAGAACAGCTTGTACCTGAATGATGTGGTTACAGTATGTTTTTTAATGAATATTTTCATTATCTTTATTGCGTGCATGGAGCCTGTTTGCATTATAATTGCACTAATTACTGAAATTCACAACCAAGTGTTGCCTGCAAGTAACTTCAAAATCAGTTTGGGTTTTGCTAACCATACTGCTGTCCATCTGTATGGATTGTTATCTTTTACCATGTCAAGTCCTTGCAATGTGATTGGCTAGAGTTTTAAAACAACTCTGCATATGTTGGGCTGCAGTACCAACACAAGTGTCTTGAAAATGAAACTAACTGAACTTTTAAAAGATATAGTTAGCGTATCAATGAAATCTAATGTAAATCTGTTGTAGTACTCCATAAGAAATAAGTGGAGCCTAAAATTAATTGTCACTTGGACAAGTGTGGATTAATAAAGGAAAGCCAGCACGGATTTATTAAAGGCAAATAGTGTTTAACTAACTTGATTGAGTTTTTTGATGAGGTAACTGAGAGGGTTGATGAGGGCAGTGCGATTGATGTTGTGTATATGGACTTTCAAAAGTTGTTTGATGAAGTGCCACATAATAGGCTTGTCAACAAAATTGAAGCCCAAGGAATAAAAGGGGCAGGGGCAGAGGCGGCATGGATACGAAATTGTGTAAGTGACAGGAAACAGAGAGTAGTGGTGAACAGTTGTTTTTCGGACTGGAGGAAGGTATACATTAGTGTTCCCCAGGGGTCGGTACTAGGACCACTGCTTTTTTTGATAAATATTAATGACTTGGACGTGGGTGTACAGGACATAATTTCAAAATTTGCCGATGACACAAAACTTGTAAGTGTAGTAGACTTCAAGGACATAGACAGGCTGGTGGAATGGACAGACACATGGCAGGTGAACTTCAACGCAGAGAAGTGCGAAGTGATACATTTTGGCATGAAGAATGAGGAGAGGCAATATAAACTAAATGGTACAATTCTAAAGGGAGTGCAGGAACAGAGATGCCTGGCGTTCATGCCCAAATCTTGGAAGGTGGCAGGACAAGTTCAGAAAGCGTTGAGAAAACATGCAGGATCCTGGGCTTTATAAATCGAAGGAAAGAGTACAAAAGCAAGGAAGCTATATTGAACCTTTATGAAACACTGGTTCGGCCACAGCTGGTGTATTGTGTCCAATTCTGGGCACCGCACTTTAGAAAGGATGTGAAGGCCTTAGAGAAGGTGCAGAAAAGTCTTGAGAATGGTTCCAGGGATGAGGGACTTCAGTTATGTGGATAGACTGGAGAAGCTGGGGTTGCTCTCCTTAGAGCAGAGAATGTTGAGAGGAGATTTGATAGAGGTGTTCAAAATCATGACTGGTTTAGATAAAGTAAGTTAAGAGAAACTGTTCCATTGGTGGTAGGGTCGAGAACCAGCGGATACAGATTTAAGGTGATTGGCATGAAGAAAATCTTGTTTAAGCAGCGAGTAGTTATGATCTGGTATGTGCTGCCTGAAAGGGTGTTGGAAGCAATTGTGGCTTTCAGAAAGGAATTGGATAAATACTTGAAGGGTAAAAATTTGCAGGGCTACGGGGAGAGAACGGGGGATTGGGACTAACTGGATTGCTCTTACAAAAAGCCAGTACGGTCTCGATGGGCCGAATGGCCGCCACCTATGCTGAAACCATTCTAAGATCTAAGTGTGTGTGCACTCAGGATTTTAGACTTGCAACAGACGTTATGTGTGCGTCAACAGCAGTTTACTTGACTTCTGCACCTTTCCAAAGCTACTGTTCCTTGAAATTGTGTGCCGAGTAAAAGATCCAGTATCTGACTTAAAAAGTTTTACGGTGTGTTTCCTTATTCCACATTAGCTCCTAAAGGTTAAACAAATCTTTGGTGTGACTACGAACCTGTCCCTGCCTTTGCTTTGCAAACATAAGATACTGGCTCCTCTTTATAGTCCGCAGGTCTGCTCCACAACTTTGCTTTACTAATGTCCTTGAAAAAATTAACATAAGTAGTTTTATGAAGCCGATTTATTAACGTCTAACAGTAGCAGACCTGTGAAAGTGAGGTTGACTTATCGTGAATAGCTTTGTAATTGTGAAATTTCATGTTATAAAATAGCATGAAATGCCCCAAGCTCAATAGTTGAAAATTAGTTCTCATCTTGCCCAGAGATTGTCGAAACAAGGATTAGCACATGGTTATTTGTGATTGTGGAAAGACTATGTGTGGGTTGGATCGGGAGGCAGACTGTGGGTTGGATCGGGAGGCAGACTGTGGGTTGGATCGGGAGGCAGACTGTGGGTTGGATCGGGAGGCAGACTGTGGGTTGGATCGGGAGGCAGACTGTGGGTTGGATCGGGAGGCAGACTGTGGGTTGGATCGGGAGGCAGACTGTGGGTTGGATCGGGAGGCAGACTGTGGGTTGGATCGGGAGGCAGACTGTGGGTTGGATCGGGAGGCAGACTGTGGGTTGGATCGGGAGGCAGACTGTGGGTTGGATCGGGAGGCAGACTGTGGGTTGGATCGGGAGGCAGACTCACATTCTATTGTCAGAACAGGAACTGTTTTCAGGCTCTGACTTCTACAAATGAGCATGGGTTGTCATGTTCTAAACAGTTTATGACTTGCTGTAGAAATGCACTGTGCAAGTGACTGATGTCTTTCCTACACCTGCATTTTGCCATACCTATTATGCAAGTTTGACTTTTTTCCCCTTTCCCCAACAAGGGGTGGTATCCATTTTAAAACTGTGGGAGGGGCCAACAATGGAACTTTGTTTTCAGTGCAAACTGAATTATTATCCTGTTATCTTTTAATCTATTTTTTGATCTGTTGGGAAAAAAAGTACAATTTTCACTGATTTCTTTCTGCCCTTAGATTTAATGTACTGATTGTCAGTCTGCAAAATTGATTTATGGTCTTTGCAATGAATATATTTCCCTTTGAATTTGCTGTGCTTTTGTCCATTTAATTATATCTATGCTTCGTTTACTGATTGTGATTTTCATTTTATTTTTACTTTTTACTGTATTCTATCTCGGTAACAAGAAAATCAGAGTGAAGTGGCTTTATTTTGCCTTAAGACTTCATTATCTGTAGTTTCTGTTCCATAGGTGAATGCAGTGAATCTTAATGTCAGCTTTCCTTTCATTATCACATATGAATATTTTATGCATCTCCCTGCCACACATGCAGATTATCTCCCTTTTGGCTGCTTTGTATTTAGGGCAGAGTTAGAGCAAAAAATCCTATTCATTGTCCACAATAAATTTTGATTGATTTATTAGCCTGTTGAGGTGAACCTTTGATCACTGTCCACCCTGAAATTCTGGCTTAGTTTTTCTGTTTTTTTTAATTGTTGAAATACCTTCTCATTCCACCCACCCTTTAAGTTTTCTGGACCTCCTCAAAATCAATCTTTTAAAAAATGTTTCTTTGATTTCTCCAGTATTTGTCAGTACTTTTTTTTCAAATTACCGAAGATATTCTCAATAGTTCTGATTTCCTAACTTAATAAGCTTGGTCTAAGATTCGAAAGCCTTCTTGATAAAGACTAGGGTAAAAGTTTCTAAGCAGTTTGTAATTTTTTCAGAGGGATCAGTTCGAGTGATTGGCGATGATTCTGTGCAGTTGGAATGGTAATGTTGGCTTTTGGTGTTGCACATGTTGATTTGTGTGAACTGCAAACTGGGCCTATGTGGGGGAGGAAAGTATTCTACTTTAGGGGGAAACGTGAACCGCTAAATTCCAGTGTGCTTATTCCCCCCCCACCCCCATCCTCCTGCTTACCTGCTTCCCACCTCCAGTGTGCTATTGGCAAAACTAGCCCAATTATAAGCC
This sequence comes from Heptranchias perlo, assembly GCF_035084215.1. NCBI lineage: Eukaryota > Metazoa > Chordata > Chondrichthyes > Hexanchiformes > Hexanchidae > Heptranchias > Heptranchias perlo. Next base: position 111,563,943 of record NC_090327.1, read on the forward strand.
CACTGCTGCATTCCCTGTCTCTTTAGCACTGTATTGTGCAGTGGCCTTTACATTTACACTCTCAATCTTTGTTTTCAGCTTGTTAGATTGGTTTTATTTCCAACAATTAATCAGCCAGCCATTTCTTTTTGTATTATTTGTTCCTAGAACGTAGGTAACACTGGCCATCTCTAGTTGCCCTGGGAATGTGACAATGGTGAGCCGCCTCAGTGGGCATAAAGAGTCGACCTCAGTGTGGGACTGGAGTCACATATAGGCCAGACTGAGTAACGGTAGCAGATGCTCTCCCTTGTGAGGCATTAGTGAACCAGTTGGGTTTTTACAGCATGATTTGGTTTCTGGTTCCAGAACACACACTTCCCGATTTATTGAGCTCAGTTTCATAGTTTGCCTTGATGGGAATTGAACTCATGACTTTCGGGTTGCTAATTCAGTACAATTACCATTGCATTACTATACCCCTATTCTATTCAAAAGTAGCTCTTATGGCCTTTTTTTATATATCTACTAATCCCAGTAATTCAGAGGTCTTTGCATACTTTGCTATACTGAGCAAACTACATCTACAGTGAAACAAGTGTAATTGCAGTGAACAGTGACTCCTTGTGGCACTAGATATTGACTGCACTAATGATCAGAATTACTACAGGATGCTTCCAGGTGCCCATGATTAGAATTATGGATATCATGTAAATTATTTATACTAATATAAGTGGCTATGTGGGAGGACTGTACAGAAATTCCCTTCTGCCCACAAAAATCCTGCAGGGCCTGCTGAACTATATTAATGACTTAGAACAATCTATATCAATGACTTAGATGAAGGGACCAAGTGTAATGTATCCAAGTTTGCTGACGATACAAAGCTAGGTGGGAAAGTAAGCTGTGAAGAGGATACAGAGAGTCTGCAAGGGGATATAGACAGGTTAAGTGATTGGGCAAGAAGGTGGCAGATGGAGTATAATGTGGGGAAATGTGAGGTTATTTACTTTGGTAGGAAGAATAGAAAAACATAATATTTTTGAAATGGTGAGAAACTATTAAATGTTGATGGTCAGAGGGATTTGGGTGTTCTCATAAGAAACACAAAGTTAACGTGCAGGTACAGCAAGCAATTAGGAAGGCAAATAGTATGTTGCCCTTTATTGCAAAGGGGTTGGAGGACAAGAGTAAGGAAGTTTTGCTACAATATAACAGGGCTTTGGTGAGATCACACCTAGAGTACTGTGTACAGTTTTGGTCTCCTTACTTAGGTAAGGACATACTTGCCTTAAGAGGCAGTGCAATGAAAGTTCACTAGATTGATTCCTGGGTGAGGAGAGTGAGTAAAATAGGCCTACATTCTGTGGAGTTTGGAAGAATGAGAGGTGATCTCATTGAAATGTAAAAAATTCTTAGTGCTTGACAGGGTAGATGCTGAGGGGCTGTATCCCATGACTGGAGAGTCTAGAACTAGAGGCCATAGTCTCTGGATAAGAGGTCGGCCATTTAAGACTGAGATGAGGAGGGAATTTCTTTGCTCATGGTTATGAATGTTTGGAATTCTCTACCCCAGAGGGTTGTGGATGCTGAGTCATTGAGTATATTCAAGAATGAGATCGATAGATTTTTGGACTCTAAGGGAATCAAGGGATATGGGGATCGGGCAGGAAAGTGGAATTGAGGTTGAAGATCAGCCATGATCTTATTGAATGGCGAAGCAGGCTCGAGGGGCTGTATGGACGACTACTGCTTCTATTTCTTATATTTTTATGTTATAATTCTGCACCAGAAATCCCAATATGAACTCCGTGGGTAACGCTCTGCGCCAGAAGCGCAAATTTGTAAAATTTACACTATAGTATTTGATGAAGACCAATCACTACAAATGCACAACTGAAGTTATGAAAAGGTAGGACGTGCTGCAGTGTAAGTAGTGCTACAGTGGACCGTTATTATCTGCTGTAATGGAGGGGACTCCTGGGTGGATAATGGAAACTGGCAGATAATTGAGAATCCCACGTTTTTATTTTACAGCAATACAGGAATGAAGGAGCACAAAACAAGTAACAAATTGAATTTGACCTTTCTTGGGCTGTGAGGTTGGAGTTGATTTAAGGGATGTGGGAACATCTTGTGCAAGGCTTTGTCCTGTCAAAATTCTAGCAGATGATTGGAGCACAAGTAATGGATGCTGTAGTTTGTTTATCTCGCAGTGTATTTGTAATCTTGTTTTAAATGTAAAATATACAAACTTTTCTTCTTATAAAGTATTTGGAGTTGATCCAGACATGACCAGAGAAGGTGGAAGCATTCCAGTTGCTTTGACATTCCAGGAAGCTACAGGACAAAGTGTTATGTTGCTGCCGATTGGAGCTGCAGATGATGGCGCTCATTCCCAAAATGAGAAACTGAACCGGTAAGAGACTATATTCTGATTAAGCATTGTCCTCGTGAGTCTGTTTGAGTCTGTTGGTTGAGTAGTCCTGATAATCATGCATCTATATAATTATGTTCCTGTGGGGGGAAAAAATGTAGGTTCTTCCTGCTCTCTGTTTTCCTCCTGAAAGCACTGACTCGTGTTGAACTGTGGTTCCATGGGTTTTGCTGCCCTCTGGGAGGGGACAACAAAGGGAAGCCCGACTCTGCCCTCGTATGATGTCCACATAGCTCTATATGATGAGCAAGAATCCTAGATTTTTTTTTTTATTCACTTCTCTCACGCCCCTACCCCCCGCTTCTCCCCAACAGCCCCAGGACACTGAGGCCAATTTCATATTTTGTACTGTTTTTTTCTTTCCCCCCCCCCCCCCCCCCCCCTTAGTCCACTGTTCTTTATAAACACACATGCACACCATTCCATTAACATTCTGAATCCCTCTCCCCTCTCCTGATGATAATCCATCAACCTATATAACAAACCACCCTGAGGGGAATATACACAGTTCCCCTCAATTGAGGGATAAGTTCTCATTCAGCAGCTTCCCATAATTGAGTGTACTGTCTAACCTCTTTGTTCCATTCTGCAGGAACGGTCAAAATACTCAGAGAATAACTAAGTTGCATCAGATGTACGAAAATTTGAAATCTTTGTTCTCAGAATTGGAATCCTGTGCTTTACAGCTGAATCTAGGAATATATCAGTATAATAAGTGGAACATAGAATTTACAGCACAGAAACAGGCCATTCAGCCCAACTGGTGTTTATGCTCCACACGTGCCTCCTCCCACCCTACTTCATCTAACCCTATCAGCATGACCTTTTATTTCTTTCTCTCTCATGTACTTATCTATGGTTCCCCTGAAATGCATCTATGGTTCCCCTCACAAAGCAGCACCAAGTGTACATTAAAAAAAATGCAACTTAATAAAAGGAGTATTGTATGTATTTGCATCCTATCCCATTTTAATGTGGCCATTCAGATTTTTTAACCTGCTCCAGGACTCCCATTAATATTCGACATAATACTTTGCAAGTTATACAGCAACAACTTGCATTTATATAGCACCTTTAGTGTAGCAAAATGTCTCAAAGCACTTGACAGAGGAGTAATCAAAAAAAATGAACACTGAGCCAAATTAGGAGGGGTGACCAAAAGCTTGGTCAAAGAGGTGAGTTTTAAGGAGGACCTTAAAGGGGGCAAGGGAGGTGGAGACATTTAAGGAGGGAATTAGTGTGGGGCCAAGACGACTGAAGGCACTGCTGCCAATAATGGGGCAAAGGCAAGGGGAATGCATGAATAAGGGAGCAGAGTCAGAGGAACGGAGAGCTCGGGGAGCAGTTTTAGATCTGGAGGAGGATACAGAGATGGGGAGAAGTGAAGCCATGAAGGAGATTTGAATGTATGCCTTCCTTTAATTATTGTTGTTCCTCCAACAGGACCAACTATATTCAGGGAACCAAGGTGCTTGGTGCTTACTTCCATGAAATTTCTTCTTTGAAGTGACGACTGTTCTGCGTCGATTGTTAAAATTGCTGAAGTGATATCTAAAACTATGCCTCCAACAAGATTCCTTTAATTGTATAATGTATGGAGGCATTATTAGGAACTGGATGATGTGTTTGAACTGGATTGATGTTATTATGCAATTAAACTAAATATTAAAGGTGCTGGCTTTGTTTATTTATTGCTTAACTGTAAGACCAGGTTTTGAATATGTGCTGAACAACGAAGTCCCCCCCCTGCTCAAGCGGCCTTGTGATATGATTGTACCAGTTAAATTTGGCATCCACGTTGTAAAATGGCAGAGTGATAAAATGGCTGCAGTTAAAAACTTAAACCTCCAAATAATGGAATTTCGGTTGAAAAGAATTGGAGCACTTTTTTTAATCCATTAGATATAGAATTCTCTTAGCCTTTTGTTAAAATTCCCTCAATTGCAATGTTCCTAGTCCATACAGTTTTCCACATTGGAAGGAGCTTTGCGAATGTAGTTGAGTACTAAGTATACAAGAGCAGCCAAGGGTTAATCACAAGCTGAATTTTGATTTTTTTTCCCCCCTTCCTATATGCAATATTTTACATTTGTTTGCATTAAATTTCATCTGCCACTATTCAGCCTACTCATATATTTTGTTTTAACTTATTCTGTAATTTCTGGGCTACCTCCTTTTTAATACCACTGCCTCATCTAGTTTGGTAACAACTGCAAATCAAACCAATTTGCACTGAGTTTCTGAATCCAAGTTGTTAATGTAAATTAGAAACAGTGGTGGTTCCAACAATGAGCACTGGGACACACCAGTTTTAGGCTCCACACTATAGGAAGGATGTTGAGGTAACAGAGGGTACAGTTGCAGATTTACTAGGACGCTGCCTGGTAGGAAATACAAAGACGAAAAGCCTTTTTTCATTAGAACAAAGGAGATTATGGAGTGATTTTGGAGAGTTTAAAATTATGAAGGGATGTGACAGAGTAGTTGGAAATATGACAATAGTAATTTTATGGGTCTAAAGTGGGGGACATGGATCTAAGATTAAATGTATGAGATTTAGGACAGCAAGCAGGAGAAACCTTTTTGCACAGAAGGTTGTGAGGCTGTGAAATTCACCACCAGCTTTAGTGATTAAAGTAGAGACCGTGTCAATATTTAACAATGAGATGAACTGGTTTTTGCATGCTAGGTGATTGAAGGAAAGAGGAATAAAGGAATATGGGAACATGATGGAGACATGAGATTAGGACTACTGCTCATGTGAAGGACAAACACCAATACGGACCGGTTGGGTCGAACAGCCTGTTTCTGTGTTAGCATGCAAAAACCAGTTCATCTCATTGCCCATAGACAGCCAACAACAGCTGACAGATTTTCCCCAGAGTCCAAGGTGTAATTGGCACTCATGTTGTCCCTAGGCACCCCCAGCCACAAGTGAGCCTCTACATGAACTGTAAGGGCTACCACTCCCTGAACGTGCAGTTCATTTGCGTCCACCTGTATACAATTAAGTGCAGTTCCGCAGTAGCAGTCACAATGCTTTTATCTTGAAAAAAATCCACAGTGTCTCCATTACTTGAGTCTACCAGAAGAAAGCAAGGTTGGCTGTTGGGTGACTGATCTGCCCTCTGCAGTTGTGGCTGATTACATATCTCTGACAGCTGCAAATACCACTGGAGCATAGGTATAATGAGATGCTTGCAACCATGAGGATTATAATAGAATACAACATAAATATTCTGAAGCAGCACTTCAGATGCCTTGACAGGTCAAAAGATGTATAGTTCAGTAATTGCCATTTGCTGCACAACTTTGCCATGGAGCAGGAAGCCCACCAAACATAGACAGGAGATGAGCAACATGAACAGTAGGATCATCTTTACAGGCTTTTAGAGCCATATGGCCGGCTGAGATCACACCATCTTACAAGTGCCCAGTCCATCCAAAGCATCAATAGTTATCTTTACCATGCTGCAGTTAATTACACACTCAGTTACATTGCAAATTGTAGAATCTAAACTACCATGGATTCCATTCCTTCCCTCAGCTGAACCATTATATAACACCATACCAAGAACACACTGTCCTCAAAAATCAATGGGATATGATCCTGTTGATTACACCAGGATCAAGCTTCTCTGTGCCGTTCAGCACTGATCCCATTGATGTCATTGGGAGGGCACTTAATATGCATAGGGCATGATGTCGTTGGGAGGACACTTAATATGCATAGGGCAGATGGGCACAAGCGTCCTGCCCCATGCAACCAAATATAGTGCCTTGCTGCCTTTTGGGGGTAATAGAGGTTGCCCATGCCCCCCCTCCCCCCCCCCCCCCCCCCAGATCCCATCCAGACTTTCATCAGCCCCCCTTTATAGGTTCTGGTCATTCTCCAGTGGTCTAGATCATGTGGTGCCGGAGGATTGGAGGACTGCTAAAGTTGTACCATTGTTTAAAAAGGGAAGGAGGGATAGACCAAGTAATTATAGGCCAGTCAGTCTAACATCGGAAGTGGGCAAATTATTGGAATCAATTCTGAGGGACAGGATAAACTGTCACTTAGAAAGGCACGGAGTAATCAAGGACAGTCAGCATGGATTTGTTAAGGGAAGGTCGTGTCTGACTAAATTGATTGAATTTTTTGAGGAGGTAACAAGGAAGGTCAATGAGGGTTTTGTGTTTGAGGTAGTCTACGTGGATTTTAGCAAGGCTTTTGCCCACATGGCAGACTGGTCAAAAAAGTACAAGCCTATGAGATCCAAGGGAGAGTGGCAAGTTGGATCCAAAATTGGCTCAGTGGCAGGAAGCAAAGGGTAACGGTCGACGGGTGTTTTTGTGACTGGAAGGCTGTTTACAGTGGAGTTCTGCAGGGCTCAGTACTACGTTCTGTATTTTTTGTGGTCTATATTAATGATTTGGACTTAAATGTAGCGGGCATGATTAAGAAGTTTGCAGATGATACAAAAATTGGCCGTGTGGTTGATAGTGGGAAGGAAAGCTGTAGACTGCAGGAAGATATTAATGGACTGGTCAGGTGGGCAGAAAAGTGGCAAATGGAATTCAATCCAGAGAAGTGTGAGGTAATGCAATTGGGGAGGGCAAACAAGGCAACGGAGTACACAATAAATGGGAGGATACTGAGAGGAAGTGAGGGACCTTGAAGTGCATGTCCACAGATCCCCTGAAGGTAACAGGGCAGGTAGATAAGGTGGTTAAGACGTCATACGGGATACTTTCCTTTATTAGCTGAGGCATAGAATATAAGAGCAGGGAGGTTATGCTAGAATTGTATAAAATACTAGTTAGGCCACAGCTTGAGTACTGTGTACAGTTCTGGTCACCACATTACAGGAAAGATGTGATTGTACTAGAGTACAGAGGAGATTTACGAGGATGTTGCCAGGACTGGAGAATTTTAGCTATGGGGAAAGATTGGATAGGCTGGGGTTGTTTTCTTTGGAACAGAGGAGGCTAAGGGGTGATTTCATTGAGGTACACAAAATTATGAGGGGCCTAGATAGAGTGGATAGGGAGGACTTATTTCCCTTAGCAGAGAGGTCAATAACCAGGGGGCATAGATTTAAAGTGATGGGTAAAAGGATTAGAGGGGAACTGAGGAAATTTTTTTTCACCCAGAGGGTGGTGGGGGTCTGGAACTCACTGCCTGAAAGGGTGGTAGAAGCAGAGACCCTCAACTCATTTAAAAATACCTGGATGTGCACCTGAAGTGCCGTGACCTACAAGGCTGGGAAGTGGGATTAGGCTGGGTGGCTCATTTTCGGCCTGCCCGGACATGATGGGCCGAATGGCCTCCTTCTGTGCTGTAAATTTTGTATGATTCCATGATTCCCTGACATGGACCTCCTGGTGAGGCCCATTACCATCTATCAGGAGACTAGTATGGCTAATTTCACTCAGCATACCAACCTCCAGTATTACAGCAACTCTGAATCAGTGAGGGAAACAGGAACTCCCTGTGTAGGGAATCCTTTACCAAGATGGCATCCGGCCCACGTCACGCTAAAGTGTGCGCACGCATTCCAGACACCATTTTGGGTCCTTTGGAGGACTTTACTAAATTATTGCAAATGACCTGCTGGCACAAATTTCAGCACTGATGCAACAATTTGCATGTGTCACTAAAACAGCGATTCCAGGTGGAAGGCCAGTATTTTAGTTTGCTGCCCCACTTAGACCTTGAATCTTTTGCTTGCTCCCTAATTTGAAAATTTGCTTAGTAAAATCAATTTCGGCCCGCTTTAATTGTCTGATCATCTGGTACTGGAGTGTCCCAAGTTGCTTGACTGATTCCCAACTTCAAATAGGCCAAGGAATAGCTCCTGATATATAATAAAAATTGCTCCGAAAATCCTGCTGGCAGAAGCAGCTGGTCTGTTGGTGAAATAGACAGACAGTGCTTCCATCCCTCTCAGCGGGAGCACAGCGTCTCATACCTGTCTCCCACTCTCCGAGGTGCTATTCTCTGACTCCTGACAGGACCTGCAGTTATGTGGTAGATCCTGATTGGAGAGTAAAGCAGCTGTAGGAGCAGCTCACTCATAAAGATGTGTTCTAAATTTGCATGGGCTGCAATCCCAGCAGTTACATTTGGGATAGCGCCTTCTGGTACCTTCCAGTGCTGACCCCAACGTAGGGCCAATGGGAGGCAATGTAATTAGCACGGAGCCAGCGGCCACCCGCATCACCAAAGGCACATCTCAGCCGCCCACAAGTCCGCACTCCGGTGACTGCTGCTGACCAGGGGTCAGGAGGTGGTGCCCATTCCCCTCCTCCCCGCAGAAATGATATGTTGACCACTTTGGCCTCTTTTGTAAGGCATCTGAAAAGAATGTTTCTTAATACAAATTAATCTCACCTCATCTTCAACGGCCCACTTGCACCCCTCATCTCACTGGGCATATTTACACCAGGTCCCAATGAGGCCGGGGAACCAACAACTCACAGCGTAGGTAGTCCCCGGCCCTCCTCCCTCGGCATAGGTGATCATGTATGGGGCAGATAGAGGTCTTTCCTCAGACAAGGCTCCCCAAAAACTTGCAGCGAGGGCCAGAACCCAAGGTATATTGTTCCAGCCTTTTTCCCAGCCTTCCATGGACTACTGCTGGAGTTCCGGTGGGAGTTCACCAGAGACCCCGTGTATTTTCAGGGCCCACGTGTCACATCTCCCCACAGTGGTCCTGTACATCACGTAGAGTTTTAGAGCACAGAAACAGACCATCTGCCCAATACGTCTATGCCGGTGTTTATGTTCCACATAAGCTACCTCCCACCTTATTTCAACTCACCCTATCAACATATCCTTTTATTCCTTTCTTCCTCATGTACTAATCTAGCTTCCCTTTAAATGCATCTATGCTATTTGTCTCAACCACTCCATGTGGTAGCGAATTCCACATTCTCACCGCTCAAAATTCCTTATTGGATGTATTAGTGACTATCTTATATTTATGGCCCCTAGTTTTGGACTCCCCCACAGGTGGAAACATTGGGCTGTAAATTGGGCCATGTAACACCCGTTGTAGGTGCTACACAGATTTCTAAGGACCCAAAATGGTGTCCGGATGCCATATTGGTAAAGGCGTTCGCGCATGCACAGGTAACGAACGCCAGCACCATATAAAGTAGGGAAAATATGTGGTAGATCAGTGTGCAACGCTGATTTAAAGGGACAGATGCGATTTTGGAACTCAACGCTCCAGCCAACGCACTGTCTTAACCTTGTGCAGCTGAACAGGTCCTAATGGAGTTGCAGATTAGTTGCTAGATTATTGCTTCTGGCTGCTGATGCATTTGTACCTGTTTTTGCACACCTCCTATACTTGAATACTAGACCTAGGGGACATAGCCTAAAAATTAGAGCCAGGACTTGCAGGAGTGAAGTTAGGAAACGCTTCTACACGCAAAGGGTGGTAGAAGTTTAGAATGCTCTTCTGCAAACGGCAGTTGATGCTAGCTCAATTGTTAATTTTAAATCTGTGATTGATAAATTTTTGTTAACCAAAGGTATTAGGGATATGGGGCTAAGGCGGGTATATGGAGTTAGGTCACAGATCAATCATGATCTCATTGAATGGCAGAACAGACTCGAGAGGCTAAATGGCCCATTCCTATTTCTAGCTTTCTATGTTCCTATAATAAAGTTTCAATACTCTACAGGGAGCGGGCTGTCTAGCTGACAGGCAACAGCATGGGCACTGGTGGAGTGGCAGGGGTGGGACAGGAATGCTGTCATCCTGAGAGGGGACAGCAGGTTCATGTTCCATGGAGTCACTGCCACTTGCTGCCTCCTGTTATGCGCCACCTTCTCCTGCAAGAAAGCGGGATGTGAGTCAGTGATTGTCCTGCAAGATGTTTGGGTGATGTGGCTATCACGGTTGAATAGCTGCCAGTGTGTGTGACCTGTGAGTTGTGGGTGTGCGGCTTGCAACAGTTGTAATGTGTGAGGGTAAGAGGAAGCATCTGATTGGAAGAGTTGAGTAGTGATTGAAAGAGTTTGTTGGTATGTGGGTGATGGAGGGTGTAGTGAGTGGAGCAGTGGATGCGGCTAGTGGTGCAGTTGGTAGGAGATGCCACTTGACAGTTGACCTCACTCACCTTGACCACTCGTGTCAAAGCATTGAACTTCTTCCTGCACTGCATCCATGTTCATGATGCTGTGCACCTGGCATTGACCCCATCCGCTACTGCCTCCCACTGCTTTGGGAGAATATGTCTGGAGGGTCTCTTGCCCCGTGCTGATATAGGATGCCCCTCCTTCTGTCCACCTCTTGTACCAAGGCCTCTAGTGCACCATCGGAGAACCTTGGTGCATGCTCTCACGCAGGCCCGGTACAAACTCAGATCAGCAGATTAGTGAGGTCTGGCGTGTAGATTGGAGGATGTGGGATTTAGTAGTGCGCAACCTTTATTCAATGTTTTAACATAACTCAACAGTTTGTAAACATAAGGACGGGACCTGCATCTTTGTTTTACGTGTGTGATGTCTGATCTCCGTGTGGACCCGTATATTATATTTTGCAAATATCAGAGACCCGCAAACGTTGAACAGCCCAGTTGTTGCTCATTAAAAATTCCAGAGGTCCCACCATCACCATGCTGCACTATATTGCAGCACAGATTCACTTCACCATTGACTTCCACCATTTCCTGCAGCTACACTGCACCTCCCCTTTAAAAGGTGCAGGCTGCCTTTATGTGGCGCTAGCCACACGCAGTATCAGGCCCCCCTGCTGGTGAGCAGCCACTCCACAGCGCAGGTAGCACTGGCTAGATGCAGCAATCAGGTAAATCACCAGGCAGCACAAATCTCATGTGCTTCCTGCATCTCAACAACTGGGCATGTGTTAATCGCGCACTGTGACCCCCAGACCCAGTTTCGGGGGTTATCCAATATAACCCCCATCTTCTCTAAGTCTACCCTATCGAACCCCTTCATAATTCTAAAAGTCTCTATCGGGTCACCGCTCAGTCTTCTATTTTCCAGAGAAAAGAGCCCTAGCTTGTTCAGTGTTTCCTGCTAGCTGTACCCTTTCAGTTCTGGTATTATCCTTGTAAAACATTTTTGCACTTTCTCCAGTGCTTCTACATCCTTTTTGTAATATGGAGACCAGAACTGTACACAGTACTCCAAGTGTGGTCTAACCAAGATTCTATACAAGTTTAACATAACTCCTCTGCTTTTCAATTCTATCCATCTAGAAACGAACCCCAGTGCTTTGTTTCCCCTTTTTATGGCTTTGTTCACCTGCGTTGCTACTTTTAATAATTTGAGAATGGTGTATCCCTAGATCCCTTTGCACCTCTACGTCATTTCGACTCTAATTTTCCAAGAAATAAGTGGCTTCCTGGAGCTACAAATACACTATGTCACCATAGCAACAATATTTCAACAACTAACCTAAGAATAGCTTATTTGTAATTGGTTGCATTATCTCCACTTTGTTAGCATTATCCCTTTCAATTGGGAAGCAGTTCATATGATGCACTGAAGGTTTTAAACAAGTGCATTTATACAATCAGTAATCTCAGTCACAGATATTTGACCTGCCTACTGCATCCCTCATTGTGTATCTTGGAGGGCACACAAAAGCTCTATTAACGATTATGCAACCAGAGTCTCAAATAAGCATAATATTTCAATGCAGCCACTTTCCACACAATCATGCTGCTCATGTTGAGGAGCTTCTGGTAGGCTCATAAAAAGGAAATCTGTAGGTTTGCTGGAAAGCAACAAGAAATCACCTTCTCAGTAAGAAGGATGAAATGACATGATCAGTGAGCATGTCTGATCCAGGCAAACATTTCAAAAATGTACTAACGTGCACAAAAGATAAGCAGGATTTATACAAGAATTTTTACACCACTGCATCATTAAGAAAGAAGAAGAAAGAACTTGCATTTATATAGCGCCTTTCATGACCTCAGGAATCTCAAAGCGCTTTACAGCCAATGAAGTACTTTTGAAATGGAGTCACGGTTGTAGACATTAAGGGGTTTAGACCTGCAGAAATCAGAACATGTCCAATAATGTTTCAGACTGCTTACACCGAGAGTCACAATCCAACCATGTCTCATCACCACCAGCAGTGTTTCTAACTTTTTGTTAAATGTCTTGCTTCACTGCAGTAGCAGCTACTGTTACCTTCTTCAACGAGGGACAGCCAGGACAGGAAATGCAAGTGCAGAGAGAAAGGTATTTAAGGGACAGTCATTTCATTGCAGATGGTTGTATAGCCCATGGATTAATAATTTAACATTATCTGAGGAGCAGTGTGTCAGGTGGTTTAGGCTAAGCAAGCAGTTAATCAGAGTTACATCGAAAATACAGCACAGAAACTGGCCATTTGGCCCAACAGATCTTTGCTGGCGTTTATGCTTCACACGCGCCTCCTCCCTCCCTATTTCATCTAACCCTATTAGCATTCCCTTCTATTCCTTTTACCCTCATGTGCTTATCTAGTTTCCCCTTAAATGCCAAGTGGATGATCCATCTCTGCCTCCTCCCAATATCCCCACCATCACAGAAGCTAGTCTACAGCCAATTCGATTCACTCCACGTGATATCAAGAAACGGCTGAGTGCACTGGATACAACAAAGGCTATGGGCCCCAACAACATCCCATCTGTAGTGCTGAAGACTTGTGCTCCAGAACTAGCTGCGCCTCTAGCCAAGCTGTTCCAGTACAGCTACAACACTGGCATTCAACAATGTGGAAAATTGCCCAGGTATGTCCTGTCCACAAAAAGCAGAATAAATCCAATCCGGCCAATTACCGCCCCATCAGTCTACTCTCAATCATCAGCAAAGTGATGGAAGGTGTCGTCGACAGCACTATCAAGCGGCACTTACTCACCAATAACCTGCTGACCGATGCTCAGTTTGGGTTCCGCCAGCACCACTCGGCTCCTGACCTCATTACAGCCTTGGTCCAAACATGGACAAAAGAGCTGAATTCCAGAGGTGAGGTGAGGGTGACTGCCCTTGACATCAATGCAGCATTTGACCGAGTGTGGCATCAAGGAGCCCTAGTAAAATTGAAGTCAATGGGAATCAGGGGGAAAACACTCCTGTGGCTGGAGTCATACCTAGCACAAGGAAGATGGTAGTGGTTGTTGGAGGCCAATCATCTCAGCCCCAGGACATTGCTGCAAGAGTTCCTCAGGACAGTGTCCTAGGCCCAACCATCTTCAGCTGCTTCATCAATGACCTTCCCTCCATCATAAGGTCAGAAATAGGGATGTTTGCTGATGATTGCACAGTGTTCAGTTCCATTCACAACCCTTCAGATAATGAAAAAGTCCGTGCCCGAATGCAGCAAGACCTAGACAACATCCAGGCTTGGGCTGATAAGTGGCAAGTAACATTTGCACCATTCAAGTGCCAGGCAATGACCATCTCCAACAAGAGAGAGTCTAATCACCTCCTCATGACATTCAACGGCATTACCATCACCGAATCCCCCACCATCAACATCCTGGGGGTCACCATTGACCAGAAACTTAACTGGACCAGCCACATAAATACTGTGATGGAATACTCTCCATTTGCCTGCATGAGTGCAGCTCCAACAACACTCAAGAAGCTCGACACCATCCAGGACAAAGCAGCCCGCTTGATTGGCACCCCATCCACCACCTTGAACATTCACTGTCTTCACCACTGGAGCACAGTGGCTGCAGTGTGTACCATCCACAGGATGCACTGCAGCAACTCGCCAAGGCTTCTTCGACAGCACCTCCAAAACCCGCAACTTCTACCACCTAGTAGGACAAGGGCAGCAGGCACATGGGAACAACACCACCTGCCGTTCCCCTCCAAGTCACACACCATCCCGACTTGGAAATATATCGCTGTTCCTTCATCATCGCTGGGACAAAATCCTGGAACTCACTACCTAACAGCACTGTGGGAGAACCTTCACCACACGGACTGCAGCAGTTCAAGAAGGCGGCTCACCACCACCTTCTCAAGGGCAATTAGGGATGGGCAATAAATGCTGGCCTTGCCAGCGACACCCACATCCCATGAACAAACAATAAAATAAAATGCTATTTGCTTCAACTACTCCTTGTGGTAGCGCGTTCCACATTCTTACCATTCTTTGGGAAAAGAAGTTTCTCCCTGAATTCCCTATTGGATTTATTAGTGACTATTTTATATTTATGACCTCTAGTTTTGAATCCCCCACAAGTGGAAACATTTTCTCTAAGTCTACCCCATCAAATCCTATCATTATCTTAAAAACTTCAATCAGGTCCTCCTCAGCCTTCTCTTTTCTAGAGAGAAGATCCCCAGCCTATTCAACTTTTCCTGGTAAGTATATCCTCTCAGTTCTGGTATCATCCTTGTGAATCTTTTTTGCACCCTCTCCAATGCATCTCTTTGGCAGTCCCTCAGAGTCTAGGATGACTTGCTTCCACTCCGGAAGGGTGGGTTCTGTGGTGGCTGAACAGTCCAATCCTGCAGTCGCGGACTCTGGCACAGGTGGGACAGGTAGTGTTTCATAAGGTGGGTGGGTGAGACGCTCTGGATTCTGCGCGCTCTTTCCGCTGCTTACGCTTGGTCTCCATGTGCTCCACTCGGTGACGCTCGAGGTGATTGGCGCCTTCGCGGATGCTTCTTCTCCAGTTTGGGCGTTCGATGGCAAGCGATTTCCACGTGTCATTGGGGATGTTGCATTTTTTTTAGGGAGGCTTTGAGAGTGTCCTTATAGCGTTTCCTCTGCCCTCCTAGTGATCACCTGCCATTACGGAGCTCGGAGTAGAGCACTTGTTTAGGGAATTTTGTGTCGGGCATGCAGACAATGTGGCCCGCCCATCGCATCTGGTTGAGTTGGGGTGGTCTCGGTTCTGGCCTGGAGGCGTCGAAGGTTGAACAGTTTCCTGCTTGTCCTGTAGGTTAGCTCCACTCCAGCGGGGAGCTTCATGGTGATGGGGTGGAGTGTTGCAGTGAGGAAGATGGCGAAGAGCATTGGTGCGATGACGCTCTGCTTGACCCCAGTTTGTACTCATATTGGGTCTGTGGTGGATCCGTTGGTGAGGATCACGGCTTGCATGTCATCGTGGAGCAGGCGGAGAATGGTGACGAATTTCTGCGGGCAGCCGAATTTGAGGAGGATGCTCCACAATCCTTCACAGTTGACAGTGTCGAAGGCCTTTGCGAGATCGAAGAAGGCCATGTACAGAGGTTGATGCTGCTCCCTGCACTTTTCCTGGACTTGTCGTGCGCTAAAGATCATGTCCATTGTGCCTCTTGACAGGCGGAAGCCGCATTGAGATTCAGGGAGGAGATCTTCATCCACTGGCAGGAGGCGGTGGAGGAGGATTTTCGCGATGACCTTTCCCGTGGTGGAGAGTAGGGAAATCCCTCTGTAATTTCCGTAGTCGGACCCATCTCCTTTCTTGAAGATGTCTCTGAGATCTCCCGGCATGCTCTCTTCCTTCCAGACAAGGGTGATAAAGTTGTGTATTCGTGTCAAGAGTGCCTCTCCGCCATATTTTAGTACTTCAGCGGAGATTCCATCTGTGCCGGGGGCCTTATTGTTTTTCAGCTGTCGAATGGCTTTTTCGACCTCACAGCGGGCTGGGGTTGTGTTGAGATGGTGGCAGGTAGCGTGTTGCGGGATGGTGTCAAGGGCACTTGCGTCGAGGACTGCATCTTGATTGAGGAGGTCCTCGAAGTGCTCTCTCCAGTGGGCGTTGACTGCCTCTCTGTCTTTGATGAGCGCCTCTCTATTTTTGGCTCTCAGTGGGGTCGGTCCCTGGGTACTCGGACCGTAGATCGCTTTAATTGCGCTGAAGAAGCCGCGCACGTCGTGGTTGTCGGCGAGTTGCTGAGTCTCCTGCGCTCTTTCCACCCACCATCTGTTCTTTAGGTCACAGGTTCTTTGTTGCACCTCGGCCTTCAGTTGTCTGTAGGCTTGTTTCCTCTCGCTCGAGTTTTGGTGGAGCTGCCGATTCAGGAACGCCTTGCGTTTGCGGTCTAGGAGATCCTGGATCTACTGATCATTCTCGTCGGACCAGTCTTGGTGTTTCCTGGTCGAGAGACCGAGTGTCTCCTCGCAGGTGCTGACTATGGTGGCTTTTAGGGCGGACCAGACGCTGTGGGCACTCTGCGGCTCTGGTTCGTTGGTCGTCGCCGGGTTGGTTGTAAGGCGACGGCTGAGTAGGTCTTTCTTCTCGGGGTCTTTGAGTCCAGCGACATTAAGTCTCCCGCGGCAGAGTTTTCTCGCCGCTGCCGGTTTGGGGCCAGGTTGATGGAGACGGTAGAGCGGATTAGTCGGTGGTCAGTCCAGCAGTCGTCAGCTCCAGTCATGGCGCGGGTGATGCGGATATCTTTGCGGTCGCTCGCTCGGACGATGATGTAGTCTATTAGGTGCCAGTGCTTAGAGCGGGGGTGTTGCCATGAGATCTTGTACTTGTCCCTCTGGCGGAACAGAGTGTTCGTTATGACGAGGTCATGTTCTAGGCATTTCGTCAGGAGGAGGACTCCATTGGGGTTTGCTTTCCCTACGCCTTCCTTGCCTAACACGCCTTTCCAAAGATTTGCGCCCCTCCCGACTCTGGTATTGAAGTTGCCGAGGAGAATCAGCTTGTCTCCCTTTGGGATACGGGACAGCGATTGGTCAAAGCTGGAGGAGAATGCTTCTTTTATCTCGTCCGTTGCGTCTAAGGTCGGGGCATAGGCACTGACGACTGTGGTGTGCTGCTTCTGGGCCAGGGTGAGCTTTGGGTCATGATGCGTTCATTTACCCCGCAAGGGGATTCATTGAGATGTCCAACCAATTCATTTTTTACGGTGAAGCCAACCCCATAGAGACAGCGTTTTTCTTCTGGTTTGCCTTTCCAGAAGAAGGTGTATCCACTGCCTTGTTCTTTAAGCTGGCCTTCTCCTGCCAGCCGTGTCTCGCTCAGGGCGGCGATGTCAATGTTGTAGCGCCCGAGTTCCCGGGCTATGATGGCAGTGCGACGTTCAGGTCTGTCGCTGTTGGGATTGTCCATAAGGGTCCTGACATTCCAGGTCCCGAAACTCATTTGGGTGGGTAGGGTGGGTAGGGTAGGGTTGGGGTGGAAGATGCCTGTGCGTGGATTCTTTTAACGTGGGGTGGTCATTGCCCATCAACCAGCACACGGTCCCAGCGGAGCGGGGTTTTGGCCCAATGGCAGGGAAATCCGAGACGATTGGAGACCAGGCTCTGCTGTAGGATGGGGACTAACAAACACTCATCGTCCACCAATCCACTGGAGCAGATATGGAGACCAGAGCTGTGCACAGTACTCCAAATGTGGTCTACAAATGTGCAATACAAATTTAACATAACTTCTCTGCTTTTCAATTCTATCCCTCTAGAAATGAACCCCAGTGCTTGATTTGCCTTTTTTATGGCCTCATTAACCTGCATCACTACTTTTAGTGATTTGTGTATCTGTACCCCCAGATCCCTTTGTTCCTCTACACCATTTAGACTCTTATTATCCAAGCAGTATGTGGCCTCCTTATTCTTCCTACTAAAATGCACCACCTCACACTTATCTATGTTGAAATTCATTTGCCAATAACACGCCCATTCTGCAAGTTTATTAATGTCCTCTTGCATTTTGACGCATTCCTCCTTTGTATTAACCACACCCCCTAATTTGGTGTCGTCCGCAAATTTTGAAATTGTACTTCTGATTCTCGAATTCAAATTGTTAATGCTGTCTCTGTCACTGCAGCTATCTGCACATGGTTGTGACATTCATAAAACCCATTAAATGTTTTTTTTGGTTATAGGGATGGGATTTCCTCTGTGCACCTGATGTAGTGAAATCATGAATGTATTTATAAAAAATATGTTAACGTTTTGGTATGCCAAGTGCAGAGAGGAAATCTCCCCACGTACTCTTTCCAGGCACCCGGTGGAAATTCAACAAAAATGCTATGCAACTGAAAATTCCCTGAGGTAAAAATAGCTCAATTAATAACTTATAACATATTGTTTTATACCAAGTGATATCCTTCAGCCCCATAGACAAAGTTTTTATTTTATTAATTCCAAGCCTCACCAGAACTACTTTCATCCCCGTTCCTTTGCAGCTTCGGAAGGACTCCTGAAGCATCCTCCAATCACCAGAGAAAGGGGCAGTGGGGAGGGAACTGGGCTGACCTGCCACCCACAGGGAATCGCAAAGGGAGAAAGAGAAAAGCATACATCTCACAGGGCAGAAAAATAACAGCTGGACTGCTAGCATCAACCATCCATAGTCTCTCACTTATTCAATCTGGAAGAAGGGTTAACAAGGATTGGTTTCAAGATGTGTAAACTACATAAGTCACTTACCAAACTATACTGTTTGGGTTGGAATTTCCTGTCGGAGGCGAAATTGGGAAGTTACACCCAAAATTACGCTCATTCGTGCACCCATTTTGCCGATATCAATTTACGGCTAATTTTCCTGCCAATCTCATTAGCATGGTTGGAACGTAAAATTTGGCATAAACAAGCGGAAATCAGCGTAAACAATTGGGGCCCAAGGAAAGCACCAAACTTACATCATATATTCCTTCTTTAAGTGTGAAAATTAAAGTTTCAAGTCAACTGATCATCATTCATGTTTAAGAGCCTTCAATCGTGGAAGCTTTTCAATTTTTAACGTGACTCATGGAAACAGAAAATACAGTGCAGGTCTCAGCGAGGATAAATAAAAAAAATTGCTTAAAAAAGCACAATAAAACACCAGAAAAATTAGTTTGCTCCTTGTTGCACCTAAAATTCTTGGCTTAATTTTGCACACATTTTGAACCAGTGTAATTGCAGGAAATTTGCATGTATGGCTCTTTAGCCTGGGGGCGGAGACATTATAATGAATCAAGATATGTTTAGGCACAAGGGTTCGATAGGCAAGCGTAAAAGATTGAGGAAATTCAGGCATAGCGTAATTACATGCGTAACACACGTGCATCCAAGAATGCTCGATCTTTTACACCAGGTATTTGCTTTATGCCCCGATTTCATGTATCCCTAAGTGCAAATAGACAGGAAATTCCACCCCTTTATATTATATATATAGTTGAGGTTCTATAGGAGGCTCATTTACATTATATTTGGTAATTGAGCTTTTATTACATGCGATTGCCTTCTCTGTCTCCTTCTGAACAACAATTGAGTACGGTCTGACACAGTCTGCTCCCTGCTGCCTCTTCCCAGATAAAGCTGTGTTACAGTTCCATGAACAAAATAGTCAAGAGGGAACTGAGAAAACAGAATGCAGAAGATATCAAACTCATGACAAAAGCCCAGATAACACAAATCAAAGTGAGTGGATTAAATTCTGTATTCTCAGTGTCCAACTGAGTAACTTCTATCACTGTGTTGTTTCAATGAATGAATCAGTTACTGAGAACATGGACTTTGCTTCAGTGACACTGACACTCCTGTTAATGGGCCAGGTGTTGCTGTAGCAGAGCATCTAACCGCATCTGCCGTTAGTTAGATTTCACCCTTCACCCTTCGGCTCAAAAAAATTTTGCCCACAAAGTTGCAGGAATTGCAAGCTGATAACGGTGCAGCGAAGGAAACAGGGCATCTGGGACCTGAGTGAACAGGGTAAGCAACAGGGTATCTCCTTAACTAATGAGATTTAAGAATTGGGAAATAAACTGCGGAAGGACTGAGAAGGAGGGTGAATTAAAGGGGGTGAATTCAATGTCAAATCAGGTACAGAAAGAGAAATAAAGAGAGGGAAAAAAAGATTGGATTAAGAGAGAAAGGCAAAGTAAGAAAAAAAAATTAAATTTAAAATTTGACATCTTTAAAATCTCCTAAAACAATTCACAACCTGGAGGAATGAGATTCCACATTTCTAATAGTTAATTTTCGGTGCCAGAGATGTTGATTGGCAGTCATTAACACTTATTACATTGTTAAAAGGGCACTTAGTTCATATCTACCACAAAAATACAGCCCAATAAGATTAAAAGCGCAGTGATTTCACTGAATCTTTTCAAGATATGTCTGAGTTCCAAACCGTTTGGATTTGGTTTCTTCTACAAAATACTCAAGAAGAGTAGTGTTGAGTTGACCCATTGCATGGCTCTGGAGAACAATATATTCCTATTATTATCAGTGAGGGAGCATGCATCAACAACAAGGACGACTTACATTTATGTAGCGCCTTTAACGTAGTAAAACGTCCCAAGGTACTTCACAGAAGCATTATCAAACAAAATTTGACACTGAGCCATACAAGGAGGTATTAGGATGTGTGACCAAAAGTTGGTCAAAGTGGTAGATTTTAAGGAGTGTCTTAAAGGAAGAGAGGTAGAGAGGTGAAGAAGTTTAGGAAGGGAATTCCAAAACTTAGGTTCTAGGCAGCTGAAGGCACGGCCACCAATGGTGGAGCAGTGAAAATCGGGAACGCGTAAAAGACCAGAATTGGAGCAGCGCAGAGATCTCGGTGAGTTGTAGGGCTGGAGGAGGTTACAGAGATAGGGAGGGGTTTGAAAAGCATGAGAATTTTAAAATTGAGTTGCACAGGGGTGATGGGTGAATGGGACTTGGGGCGAGTTAGGATACTGGCAGCAGAGTTTTGGATGAGCTCAAGTTTATGGAGGGTAGAAGATGGGAGGCCGGCCAGGAAAGCATTGGAATATTCGAGTCTAGAGGGAACAAAGACATGGAAAAGGGTTTCAGCAGCAGATGAGCTGAGGCAGGGGCGGAGATGGGCTCTGCTATGGAGGTGGAAGTAAGCCGACTTGATGATGGACAGATACGGAGTCGATAGCTCATCTCAGGGTCAAATAGGGTGCCAAGGTTGTGAACGGTCTGGTTCAGCCTCAGGCAGTGGCCAGGGAAAGGGATGGAGTCAGTGGCTAGGGGACGGGGTTTGTGGCAGGGACCGAAGACGGTGGCTTCGGTCTTCCCAATATTTAATTGTAGGAAATTTCTGCTCATCCAATCCGGACAAGCAGCCTGACAAACCAGAGCAGTATGGTGGGAATAGGGTTGAGGGAGCAGGAGGCGGGTCTCATGGACAACATGAGCTCGGAGAGGGCATGAGGGGAAACTGGGAGAGAAACTAGAGAAAGATGCGAGTTCAGGGTTAGGACAATGGGAAACCTTGGGGGAAGTTTAGATTGGTGGGCTAAGGAAGGGAGGGAAGCGGCAGAGGCAGCTGAATGGATGGCTCAAACTTAGTGACAAAGAAGTCCATGAGCTTCTCCAACTTGTTGTTGGAGGTGACGGTGGAGGGGGCAGGGGAGAAGGGTTTAAGAAGACGGTTTGTAGTGGAGAAGAGAAGTCAGGGGCTATCTCTGCATTCCAGTTTGATCCGGTAATAGTGAGCAATTTTGGCAGAGGAGAGCAGGACCCGATATTGTTTTATGTGGTCTAGCCTGATCTGGTGGTGAATGGCTAAAGGAAGATGTGAGTGGAGAGAGATACAAGGAAGTGATCAGAGATGGCCTGATCTGTGATCTGGGAGTAGAGAGGCCACGTGAGATGACAAGGTCATTGGGTGGCTGTGAAAATGGGTAGGCGAGTTTATATGGAGGGAGAGATTAAGGTAGGATAGGAGGGCAGTGAACTCAGAGGAGAGAGGGCATGATGAGTTGAGATGTAGATTGAAATCAAATGTGTTTTAATGATGTACTGAATCACTTGAAACCCAGTTCCTTTTTTTAAAATAGCTTTCATTATTTGTGTAATATTTGGTCTCTTCTAATGAAGAACAGGCACCTGCGCTACTCATTTAATTATCACAGCTCATTTAGTTGCTTAATTAGTTTTTCTTCAGGATTTAACACTCAGTTTGACATTAATTATAACATTGCTTGACAATGGATCGTCACATGTCACAACCAACATTTTGGGGGAGGAAAAATATCAAATTCCATGATGATATGTACCTACGGATGCAGAGCTGCTGTTGCATAAGCAAAGTGTGCTATCAATAACAGTGCAAATCAACTCCAAAAAGACTCTTTTGGTGATTTTGATTATACATGATTAACCAGATCTCTGCATTTTCTGTTTTACTCTTTTTGTTGAGTTTTTGTGCTCAGTTAGGCAATGGATGTCAGTGGTGAGGACTGGAACACTTTCCCACTCTTTGCACCCAATACCAGCATGAAACATTATTTTGCTTATGGTTCCAGTGCACTACCTCAGTTTGTGCCCTTCACTCCAATTTTAGAAGAACATCATGGGCTGGGATAGTTCCACTCCTCAAACCTGGTCTCCCAAACATCATTAATTTAATGCATTCTAATGCTGAATTCTTTTTTTATTGTTCTCGGGATATGGGTGATGCTGGAAAGGATGCATTTATTGCCCATTCCATAGTTGCTTTGAGACGGTGCTATTGGGCCTTCTCCTTGAATCACTGCAGTCCTTGTGGCGATGGTGTTGCTAAGTAGGGAATGCGAGGATTTGACACTGAATTTTGGGCATTTTCTTTCGTGTACTTATGCCTAATAGGAATGAACCTGAATTAGTCTATAATCACCTCATGTGGAACACTTATAGACAGCAGAATGCAAGGAAACTTTCATTCATCAGCTTAGACTGGAGTGAAATATAAATACTCAAAGGACTGCATGAGAATCAACTGTGCTTCCAATTTAAGTTTATAGAAGAATTTATTGATGATGTGCTACAAAGCTGTACACACTTGAGAGATCCTGATGATTAGATAACTGGAACCCTTAGAGCAGGTTATTGTTATGATGTCTCAATCACAATTGATTTTGTATGTGTTCTAGTTCTTGTACTGTATCAGTAAGTGTTTTGTCTGCTCCTTGAGCACTAGAGTGAAAATGTTGTTGAGGAAGTTATACACTCTGCGAACAGTCTTTGTGTATATCACAAAGGGGATATTGTTGAAGTATTATGATAAAAGCATTCAATAATAATGTCACGAGACAGAAAGGGAGAATTTTTTCATGAACAACTGCAATCCCTATTATGGGGCCATTACATATAAGGTATCTTATATGTTATAAGATATCTTATGATTCACAGACTGTATCATGTATGATATGGAACATTTAACATTTCTATGAATACTATCTGATCTTCCATAGATAGTCTGGGTCTGATGTGCAGTTGTGATATTTAGGGTTTGAAATTTTGTAGGGATTCTCCCAATCATCAGCCATAGTATCATCTCTCCTGGGTTTCCACAGATCTTCCATGGAAACTACAGCTGATGATCATATTGATCAGGAAAACCCCAGTCAAATTTTACCCCCTAATGTGGTCCCATTGTGACTTAAGCTGCATTCTGGGAGTTATGGTGCATCCGACGCATACATTGACACTGATGCTATCTGGGAATTGTAGTCCACCAGTGTGACATGCACAGAGTGACACTGGTGCATTCTAGGAGTCTGCTACTTTGTTGAACCTCTTCATTCAGAGTCCAGCTCCATTCAAGCTCAGTACACAATGGAAGCTGGATAATGGAGCAGAGGTCAAGGTCAAGAATTCAAAGCGAGGAGCAGATCTGTGCAGGGATACAACCTGGGGAGATTGCCAAAATAAAGAAATCACTTTATGTGCCAGCTTAGTGGGTTTTGTATTTTTTTTTACTAATTAGGGTAGTTTAGTGCTTTATGTAATCAGTCTTCTGGCAAGAAAGTGACAGAACTTCCATGGATCTTTTTACGCAGCACCTTATTAAATGTGAAAAAGCAATTCTGTCAACTGATGCCTTGTATCTACTGCTGGCCAAGTTGGGTTTACCACCAAAGGATCTGCAAATATTTCAATTGTTGTACAATGACTTCACTAACGATATTAGTTTTGAAAACCAACCAAAAGCTGCATTTCAAACCAAGCCACAAGTTTATGATGGATGCACTGCAGCCCCTGAACATTCCAGCACAGTTAGGAATAAAATTACTACAGCAATGAAGGCTGGATCAGTGGCTGGAATTCACATCAGTGACACTTTCGCCTATGATTTCTGCTAAGCTGATGATATGGTCATTTTTGCTGAAAATAAACATCAACCATTTAACCAGAGAAATGCCCAGATTGGAATGTGAATCATAAGACAAAAGTCAATGAATTTCTATTCACAGCATCTTGTCTGCAAGTCAGAAATAACACCATCAACAGTTTGAACAATTGACCTATTTTTATTCATTCACAGGATGTGGGCATCACTGGCAAGGCCAGCATTTATTGCCCATCCCTAATTGCCCTTGAGAAGGTGGTGGTGAGCCGCTTTCTTGACAACTGAGTGGCTTGCTAGGCCATTTCAGAGGGCAGGTAAGAATCAACCACATTGCTGTGGGTCTGGAGTCACATATAGGCCAGACCAGGTAAGGACAGCAGGTTTCCTTCCCTAAAGGACTTTAGTGAACCAGATGGGTTTTTACGACAATCTAGTAGTTTTATGGTCACCATTACTGATATCAGCATTTTATTTTTTAATTAACTGAATTTAAATTCCCCAGCAGCAGGATTTGAACTCATGTCTCCAGGTTATTAGTGCAGACCTCTGGATTAACTAGTCCATTAGCATAACCATTATGCTATCATATCCATACCTATATCACTAGCAACACCTGGTATGACAATGAAATTGAATAGAATGGGCCTATACTCTCTGGAGTTTAGGAGAATAAGAGGTGATCTCTTTGCAACATACAAGATTCTGAGGGGACTTGACAGGGTAGCTGCTGAGAGGTTGTTTCCCATGGTTGGAGAGTCTAGAACTGGGGGCATAGTCTCTGGATAAGGGGTCGGCCATTTAAGACTGAGATGAGGAGGAATTTCTTCACACAGAGGGTTGTGAATCTTTGGAAATCTCTACCCCAGCGGGCTGTGGAAGGGAATCAAGGGATAGGAGGATCAGGTGGGAAAGTGGAGTTGAGGTTGAAGATCAGCCATGATCTTATTGAATGGCAGAGCAGGCTTGAGGGGCTGTATGGCCTACTCCTGCTCTTATTTCTTATGATCCTATGCAAGGAGGCATAACTCTATACAAAGGGACTGCTTCAATTAATTTTATCCTTCCTCCATCCTTCTGCTTCTCTCCCCAACTGGAACTGATCACTGCCTAACTATGCCTTCTAAAAGGATGAGTAAGAACTGGAAGATTTATAATATCGAACAATCAATTAATTTACATGACTGATGCAGCTATGGTGGACTCAGAAATAAAATGATACCAGGCACTTCTAGTCTATGTAATTATGATCAGGTGGTTTACAGAATAAATCTCATTAGTGTATCTGACATTCTTCAATTGTTGATGTACCCTGTACCCTTTTGGATACTTCCATCCTGGTGATATTTGGTTGGCAAAGAAGATTTGGTTAACCAGTGTTTTGGGAGGTTGTTGAGTGGCAAATTTGTCAAACACGATTTCCCTTTCAAAAATCCGTGTTGACTCTGCCTAATCATATTATGATTTTCTAAGTGCCCTGTTACTACTTCCTTAATGATGGATTCCAGCATTTTCCCGATGACTGATGTCAGGCTAACTGGCCTGTAGTTCCCTGTCTTCTATCTCCCTCCTTTCCTGAATAGCGGGGTTACATTTGCTGCCTTCCAATCCGCTGAGACCATTCTAGAATCCAGGGAATTTTGGAAGATCACAACCAATGCATCCACTATCTCTGCAGCCACTTCTTTTAGAACCTTAGGATGTAGGCCATCAGGTCCAGGAGATTTATCGGCTTTTAGTCCCACTGATTATATAGAATGTACAGCATAGAAACAGACCATTCAGCCCAGTAGGTTTATGCCGGTGTTTATGCTCCACACGAGCCTTCTCCCACCCTTAGTCATCTAACCCCATCAATATATCTTTCTATTCCTTTCTCCCTCATGTGTTTATCTAGCTTCCCCTTAAATGCATCTATGCTAGTCACCTCAACTACTCCTTGTGGTAACGAGTTCGACATTCTAACCACTCTCTTGGTAAAGAAGTTTCTCCTGAATTCCCTATTGGATTTATTAGTGACTATCTTATATTTATGGCCCCTAGTTCTGGTCTCCCCCGCAAGTGGAAGCATCTTCTATATGTCTACCCTATCAAACCCTTTCATAATCTTAAAGACTTCTATCAGGTCACCCCTTAGTCTTCACTTTTCTAGAGAAAAGAGCCCCAGCCTGTTCAATCTTTCCTGATAGGTATAACCTCTCAGTTCTGGTATCATCCTAGTAAAACTTTTTGCACCTTCTCCAGTGCTTCTCTACCCTTTTTATAATATAAAGACCAGAACTGTTCACAGTACTCCAAGTGTGATCTAACCTAGGTTCTTATCAAGTTTAACATCACTTCTCTGCTTTTCAATTCTATCCCTCTAGAAATTAACCCCAGTGCTTGGTTTGCTTTTTTCTGGCCTTATTAGCCTCTGTTGCTACTTTTACTGATTTGTGTATCTGTAGCCCCAGATTGCTCTGCTCCTCTATCCCATTTAGACACTTATTTTCCAAGGGGTATGTGGCCTCCTTATTCTTCCTACCAAAATGTATCACCTCATACTTATCTATATTGAAATTCATTTATCAATTACAGGTTCATTCTGCAAATTTATTAAAGTCTTCCTGTATTTTGTCACAGTCCTCCTCAGTAATAACGATATCCCCCAATTTGTGTCGTCCTCAAATTTTGAAAGTGTACTTCCGATTCCCAAGTCCAGATCGTTTATGTAAATGGTGAACAACAGTGGGCCCAGCACCAATCCCTGTGGAACACCACTTCCCACCTTTTGCCAGTCTGAGTAACTACCTTTAACCTCTACCCTCTAATTTCTGTTTTGTAGCCAGCTTGCTATCCACTCTGCTACTTGTCCCCTGACTCCACATGCTCTGACCTTAGTCATGAGTCTACTATGTGGTACCTTATCGAAAGCCTTTTGAAAATCCAAATATATTACATCTACTACATTACCCTTGTCCACCCTTTCTGTTACTTCTTCATAGAATTCAATAAGGTTGGTCAAGCATGACTTTCCTGGTTGAAATCGTGCTGGCTATTCTTTATTATATTTACAATTTCTAAATATTTTTCTATTGCATCTTTGAGTAAGTATTCTATTATTTTTCCTACCACCAACATTAAACGAACTGGTCTATAGTTCCCTGGACTTGTTCTAGCTCCCTTTTTCAATACAAGAATCACATTAGCTGTTCACCAGTCCTCTGGCACTATTCCAATTTCTAATGAATTTATATATGTATGTAATAGTGCCTCAGCTATCTCTTCCCTAACTCCTTTTAATATGCGTGGATGCAATCCATCCGGACCAGGGGTTTTATCCTCTCTAAGTTTGATTAGTTTATCAATTATCTCCCCTGTTTCTATCTTAAATGTCTTTGTATCTTTTTTGATCTCTTCTTCTAATGTTACGCCCACCACGTTAGTCTCCCTGGTAAATATTGAGGCAAAGTAATTATTTAATATTTCAGTCATTTCACTGTCATTACCTGTGAGTTTATTGGGTGTATCCCTCAGTGGCCCTATCCCTATCCTGATTTTTCTTTTGTTATTTATGTGTCTGTAGAATATTTTACTATTTCTTATTGATAATCTTGACAATATAATTTCATAATTTCTCTTGGCCTTCCTAATTGTTTTTTTGAATTCTTTCCTAACCTTTACATATTCCCTTTTGTCATCCTCTCCTTTGTTGTCTATGTACTTACAGTATGCCTTTTTCTTTAGTTTCAATTTTGCCCTTATTTCTTTATTCATCCATGGTGTTTCATTATTGGTTAGTTTGTTCTCGCTTTTTAGTGGGATATATTTCTCCTGGACTCTATTGCTCACCATTTTAAATGTTTCCCACTGTTGTTCTTTTTCCTTGTCAGTAATTTTTTCTGGTTTATTTTCTCTAGTTCCATTCTCAACCCCTTAAAATCAGCTTTTTTCCAATTTATTTCTTTGTCTTACTTATGTCCTTCTCAATCTTTATCTTAAACCTTATTATGTTGTCATTTCTAATGCCTACATGTTCCCCTATGCTTATTTCTCTTATCTGTTCTGGTTCATTTCCCATTACTAGATCCAGCAGTGCTTCCTCTCTTAGAACATAAGAACTTAACAGCATAAGAAATAGGAGCAGGAGTAGGTCATATGGCCCCTTGAGCCTGCTCCGCCATTCAATAAGATCACGGCTGATCTTCGACCTCAACTCCACTTTCCTACCCGATCCCCATATCCCTTGATTTCCTTAGAGTCCAAAAATCTATCGATCTCAGTCTTGAATATACTCAATGACTGAACATCCACAGCTCTCTGGGGTAGAAAATTCCAAAGATTCATGACACTCTGAGTGAAGAAATTGCTCCTCATCTCAGTCCTAAATGGCCGACCGCTTATCCTGAGACTATACCCCCTAGTCCTAGACTCTCCAGCCAGGGGAAACAGTCTCTCAGCATCTACCCTGTCAAGCCCTCTCAGGATCTTATATGCTTCAAGTGATCTCCTCTCATTCTTCTAAACTCCAGAGGGAATAGGCCCATTCTACTCAATATCTCCTTAAAGGACAACCCTCCTATCCCATCTCTTGTTAGGCTTTTTACATACTGGATAAGAAAGGAGTCCTGCACACATTGTAAAAACTCCATTCCCTGTCCTCTTTACCTACCTCTTCTTGCCAGTTTATTTGGGGGTAGTTAAAATCTCCCATGGTTATTATTTTATGTCCTTTACTCATTTCACATATTTGCATACATGTTTCTTCCTCCACCTCCTTTCCACTATCAGGTGGTCAATAGTATACCCTATTAGCGTGATCGATCCCTTCTTATCTTTTATTTCAATCTATATGGATTCTGTTTCTATCCTTCTGTTAGTTATGTCCCTTTTTTCTATTGCATTATGTTATCTCCAATTAGTATGGCTTTCCAACCCAAGAAGGGTTTCCTTCCCTATCCTTTCTGATTATGTTATAGCCCGCAATATTTAGTTGCCAGTCCTGTTTTTTATGTAGCCATGTCTCAGTTATTCCTACTACATCTGGTTCTTCATTACGGATTATTGCCTCCAGGTCCCCTGTTTTATTTTGGACTCTGTGTACATTGCTGTACAGGCAGTTTAATTCGTCTTTAATAGTTGTTCCTTTTACTTTATTTTTAACAGTCCTTTTATACTTCTGTTTTATAATTATATTTGTTCCTTGGTCGTTTATGTTATCTTTATTCCTTACCCTGGTCTGACCTTTACACTCATCTCCTGTTTCTTTTATCTTTAGGCCTTTGTTATTGCTACCAGATCACTCCCCCCGTATGTGCAGTTACGCAAACGTTAGGATTCATAACTTTATTTTCTTGCCAGCAAGATCTCTCGATGGCTGGGGAAGGTCCACATGGGTCAATGAAGCAACTTAACTGCATCGTTGACCCATAATGATGGTCAGATTTATTTACAGGTTAAATAATACACAGAAGCCAAATGCTACAAAAAGACACTGAAACAGCACAATATTTAAAAACAATAGAACTAGAATCAGGCATATTACTGTTTTCAGAACAGCATACTTACAGAGCCCAAAAAGCAAGAGTTTTTTGGATGAAACAGTCTTTTGTAAACTTCAAGATAGAATGTTGTATGTGGATAACATGAATCCTACTTCATATACCAAGTTCAGATCTTTTGTCAGAACTAAAAACTACAACAAAACCCACAGTTTTATTACAATTTTAAGAGTCTCTGAAGACGTTGCTGTTAATCACCCATGATCTAAGGCACAATTAAAGGCTATTGCATAGATTGTTAATGAGCACATAACAAATACCTACTAAAGTTTTGACAATATACCATACAATTTACATGTAGAACAAAGCCCCTGTAGATCAATCAACCTGGCCTGGTTCCTGTAGAGAACCCATCTCCTGGCCTAACTTTGAAACTTAAGCCCTGACTTTAAAATAATGTGCTCGGCAAGGACAGAACACATTTGGGTATTTACACCCGGCCCAATTTTACACTCCATTCACTTCAATGAAGCCAAAAATTGAGCTGGGTGTCAATCAAGCGTCCGACCAGAACACACCCTGTTTTTGCCAGGTGCATTAGGTTAAACTCGAGGCTTTAGTGAGAGAGTCCAGCTTCAATATTAACTCTAGTTATTTTAAAATACTGTAAGAAATACAGACAGAAATTTACCTGTTGTCACATAAGTATCCACTAAGATTTATTGTGGTAAGAATATCCATTAATCCAGTTTGTTAGATTGTATGGCTGGTAGGAAAATTATCCAGGAATTAGGTCAAGTAAAGTAACATTTGTGGATATGTGTTCATAGTTGCTGGAAGAAAACCTTTGAGGCAAGGCTCATAACTGCTGCCTTGGTAACCAGATCATAACAACGTTACATAGACTTATTTGAAATGGGTGCCTGCCTATTTTTCTTACAGAAAGAGGAAAAGAGAAAGAACTGGAAAAAGAGTCAGGGACAGAGAGATACAGGAACGATAAAGTGTGTGAGACGCAAAGAGGGAGGCAGCAAGAACAAAGGGACAAATAGAGAAACAGTTGCAGGTAGAGACATTTGTTTTCAATTATATCAAAGATTAGTTGGTAAACAAAAATGATTATTGAAGAGCATTCTCATTTGGTTCTAAATTTGAATTTGATTCTAATCACCAATGTAAGCTATCTTTAGAGAAACTCTCACCTGGTTCTGTAAAAAGGCAACATTTCTATGTTGGAAAAGTTGTTCTGGTCGCTATGTGTAGAGACATAGTAAACACATTCAAAAAGATTATGCTTTCAAAGTCACTACATTGAGTGACGAGTCCAATTCTTCCCTCCATGTATATGTATTAGTTGAGTTAGACGAGCTTTTCTTAACATGGTATATAATAGAGGAAAAACAGCTTGCTGGAAGAGCAGCTCTCTCATTGTCTTGTGGATATATATACACATGAGAAAAAATTTAGCATAATTTATATGTCATTTTTATGTTTTAAAATTCAACACAGAATCATACAGCACAGAAGGAGCCATTCAGCCCATCGTGCCTGTGCCAGCTCTTTGAAAGAACAACCAATTAGTCCCACTCCCCCGCTCTTTCCCCACGGCCTTACAAATTTTTCCCTTTCAAGTATTTATCCAATTCTCTTTTGAAAGTTACTATTGAATCTGCTTCAACCACCATTTCAGGCAGTGCATTCCAGATCATAACAACTGCTCTCATTGTTTTGCACATTTGATCCAATTTGCCGTATTGAAAATGGGGCTGCTGAGGTGAACTGAGCAGTGCATATGTACAAGTTCTGTTGGAATCCTGCAACTGCCATAGTGCTAGACGTGCTGGCATTTTGTGTTGTGTTTTCATTTTGTGGGAGTTTTTTTTAATCTCTGGAGAGCCAGGCTGCTGTTTATTTTTGTCTGTGAAACTGGAAAAAGACACCGATCTCGACAGATGCACGTGTGCAGAAAGACACATGGGGATGATTTTCAACTGCCTGCCGCCTGTTTCTCACCTAGAAAATGGGCGGCCGGCAGCTGAAATTTATGGGGGCACCTCGGCCACCCTATTGATGCCCAAGACCCACCTGACGCAATTTTCAGACGGACCTGTAAATGAGCGAGCAGAACGCCTACCTGTTTCTGGCGGGTGGCTGCTTAAATATGTAAATCATGGTCCTACACAGCATGATCCCAATTGCATTTTTCCAGGAGTTGAGAGGCCTCACAAGTGGTCCTTAAAGGAAAAGGCGCAAAAATTTATTTGGAAGAATTTTTGTGGGGTCAGGAGGATCAGGAGTGCTCTTTCTGGCTCCACAAAAATACTGTGGGCTGTTGCTCAACCTTCTCTGGGGTCAGCTCCTCACCCCACCCCAACCCCGGCACAGCATGGGAGCTGGCCGATTTCCCATCCTCCCTCAACTGGTGAGCAGCAGCGGCTCCTGCTACATGCCAGCAGCATTTAAATAAGGTCAGAACCCGAAAATGGTTCAGGCCTCCCGACACTGGCTTCTGCCGACTTCGCGCCAGCTTCAGACTGAAGTCTAAAATCATCCGCAGAGAGAGAGAGAGAGCCAACAACCTGTTATCGATATTGGTGTCACCACAATGGGACACTGCTAGATCTGAAGAAAGCTCAGTCTCATTGTAGTTTATTGATAGGCGACGCCAAGAGTTAATGCGGGTGGGGTAATTTGGAGAATGTGCTATGTCAAGTATCCCAGCAGGTTTAATCTTGACAAAGCCAATTTGGCACAATGAGCTGTCTGATGAAATTGTGAGTGATTATCTTGGAATGGTGGACGGTCATGCTGCCACTTGTTGGCCAACAGATTCCGGGTTCACCTGAATTTTGGGAATTTCTCCACATCAAACCTCCCATGAAACCACTGAAGAAAAGCCAACAAGTAAGAGACAGACAGACAGACAGAAGAGAGGTAAGAAATTCTTTCATTGGTTTGCTTAGTTTATTTTATTTTCTTCCCCGGTTCAGCTACACATGATCTGATGGATTAGGTTTAATCTAAGTTTTGCAGGTTACACAAAGGGGTAGAAATTATTCGGTGTACAATTGGTTAACACATTCAGATGAAAGTCCTGTGTTCACTATTTTTTTTATTTGTTCATGAGATGTGGGCGTCGCTGGCGAGGCCGGCATTTATTGCCCATCCCTAATTGCCCTTGAGAAGGTGGTGGTGAGCTACCCGATTGAACCGCTGCAGTCCGTGTGGTGAAGGTTCTCCCACAGTGCTGTTAGGGAGGGAGTTCCAGGATTTTGACCCAGCGACGATGAAGGAACGGCGATATATTTCCAAGTCGGGATGGTGGTGACTTGGAGGGGAACGTGTAGGTGGTGTTGTTCCCATGTGCCTGCTACTCTTCTCCTTCTAGGTAGTAGAGGTCACAGGTTTGGGAGGTGCTATCGAAGAAGCCTTGGCGAGTTGCTGCAACGTATCCTGTGGATGGTGCACACTGCAGCCACAGTGCGCCAGTGGTGAAGGGAGTGAATGTTTAGGGTGGTGAATGGGGTGCCAATCAAGTGGGCTGCTTTGTCCTGGATGGTGTCGAGCTTCTTGAGTGTTGTTGGAGCTGCACTCATCCAGGCAAGTGGAGAGTATTCCATCACACTCCTGACTTGTGCCTTGTGGATGGTGGAAAGGCTTTGGGGAGTCAGGAGGTGAGTCACTCGCCGCAGAATACCCAGCCTCTGACCTGAACAGGTTCTCACCCTATTAATGAATACTGGACTTTTATTCAAACATGTTACTAAAAATAGCTAATTTCTACTCCAAAGTGAATTTTTTTTCCAGGGGGGTTGGCGGGGGGGTGCTGTGCAGAGAGAGAGAGAAGGAAACATTGTGCAAATGCAGCCTTCTGATTTAAACCCAGATGTGCTTCCACAACCTAGCGACCTCAACATCTAAGTGAGAAATGTGAGCGTATTATAATGGTTGAGCCACTAATTTTGGTGAAAGTGTTGGTACCTTGCTGCTACACTCTTTGTAAGAAATGTAAAGATTTGAACGTGGTGAGACCCATGAAGGCATTGTTCTGCATTACTGTGATTAGTTACTGTCCGGGTAGACACGGTGGGATATATTTTTCGAACAGCAAAGTTCAGGTCTGAACCCTTAGCAGAGGACATTGCTCTATGTGTTATTTTTAAGCAAGCCTTCACCCTTCTAAAGTAAATGGGTTATTATTAAATAATTGGCCTCTCTAGAAATTGGACACAATGGAATGTGGTGTGAACACTAAGGCCCCGATTTCGGATGACGGAGTGGGGGGAGCTCCTAAAATTGTAGAAATCCGGAGCGGGTTCAGAGCCTGGCTCCAACACGCTGACTTCCAGGTTCCCCAGTGACGCAGTCGGGTGCGAGCGCACCTCCCGAATGTGAGACTCCCACCGGCAATTAAAGCCAGTGGGATGATGACTTACATACTTTTACACATAGTTAAAGTACTTGAGATACCTGATTGAGTAGACATTTTGGCAGGGGTACAATTTTGAAGCATCCTCAGCGTGTTTTCTGTGCTGTGGGAAACACTCCCTGTTGCAACAGACGTGTTTCAGCCAGCAGCCAGTGGGAGATGCAAAGGATTATTTGACAGGTGGGGAGAAAACCTCATTTATTGCGGCAGGGCACTCTGTCACTTCAGACAATGTTTTGGCTGCAACACCTTTGTGTTTCCACTCAAAATTCTTACTTTCCACCCAAAAAATTCTGCTGTGCAAACATATTTACCTATTTTGTGGACCCCCTCAAACTCACACCGTCAGGATGGGGGGGGCGCCATGGCTGCATTCATCACTTCATCCGAGGACGAGCAACATCACCAGCCTCGCCAGGCACGCCGTCCACCTCTGCCACGTGGAGCTCCACAACACAGTGCTGCGCCACAGGCACCTGCACAACAGCACAGAGGGCAACAACAGAGAGAGCGGCGTCGCAGGAGGCACTAACCTCGCAACAGGGTCTACAGACCGAGGCTCAGCTTCCTGGACTTCTTTGAGGAGCAGTGCATAAGGAGGCTCAGAGTCAGCCGCCAGGTAGCCGCAGACATCTGCAGCCTCCTTCATGCCGAGCTGCTCCCGGCTGGCCCGAGCAGCATCTCCTTACCTGTTGCTGTCAATGTCACCACTGCCCTCAACTTCTTCGCTTCCGGATCCTTCCAGGGTGCCACCGGGGACATCGCCGGGGTCTCTCAGTCACCTACACACTAGTGCATAAGGCAGGTCACCAACAGCTTGTTTCGCAGGGCCTCACACTATATCAACTTCCCCATGAACGACCTCAGCCAGCCGGAGAGGGCAATGGGATTCCATGCTGTGGCTGGCTTCCTACGGGTGCAGGGTGTAATCGATTGCACCCATATAGCAATACGAGCACCTCCACACGAGCTAGGACTGTTCATCAACAGGAAGGGCTATCACTCCATCAACACTCAGCTCATCTGTGACCACCGCAAGAGATTCCTTCACACGTAAAGAGAATTAGGGGCTACGGGGAGCGGGCAGGAAATTGGGCATGAATTTAGATTTGAGGTTAGGATCAGATCAGCCATGATCTAATTGAATGGCGGAGCAGGCTCGAAGGGCCGATTGGCCTACTCCTGCTCCTATTTCTTATGTTCTTATGTTCTTATGTGCGCCAGATACCCTGGCAGCTGCTACGATTCCTTCATCCTCCGGGAGTCCAACATCTCACCCCTCTTCCATGCATCAAACACCCGTAAGAGCTGACTCCTCGGGGACAAGGGATACCCCCTGCACACGTGACTCATGACACCTCTGAGGAACCCCACCACCAAGCAACAGTGTCAATATAACTACAACCACATCACCACCAGGTGTACAATTGAGAATGCTATAGGGCTGCTCAAGATGCGCTTCAGGTGCCTTGATCATTCTGAGGGAGCGCTTCAATACGCACCGGACAGAGTGGGACGCATTATAGTCGTCACAACATGGGACAACAGAGAGGGGTGCAGCTGGAGGAGGCCCCATCCACATCTGCCACCCACATTGAGGAGAAGGAAGAGGAGGAGACGGAGGAGGAGGAGGAGCAACCCATAGGCAGAACAGCGGCTCACCTGGCTGTTCGTGAGGCCAGGGAGTCACTGAAATGTGAACGGTTCTCCTAACATCAGACAGTGTGAAGAGTCCAGTCCTCACCCCCTGGATCGAGCAGGGGGCCACACCAGCACCGCCCCCCCACCCCACTACACAAAACAGTCCTGCAACTACACATACACCCAATGTAGAGTGACCCAATGGGTGGCATCAAGTGTGGGCCTTCATGGTGAACCCCATGAAAGGGACCTATTGCATAAGCCAGTCAAGAATGGGCAAGACATGGCAGTAGTGGTGACAACAATAATATTTAATGTGCGTTTAACAAAAAGCAAATATAAATAAAAAACATGACCAACTATCAAACACCCTTGTGCATCCCCTTTGTGCTTACAAAACCTTCGTCGTTTGCTTCTGACTACTTCTACATGGTGCATCCCCTGTAGCTGCAGCAGAGGTAGTGCCAGGTTGCTCTTGTTCATGCCCTAACCGATTAGATGCTTTGGGCCTATGCCCTCTGGGTTTTGGTGACCGTGAAGGCCCCTCCAAAGACTGCTCCACCTGCACCTGTGCAGGGGCAGACTCGACCACCTGGAGAGGAGACAGCATTGCGGGTACTGGTTGAGAGGGGGGCAACGGGTGAGACGTGGGGAGTGTTTTGAGTGGCGTCCCCACTTCCATGTCCCCTTTTGTCATCATCCCTCCCCTGGGCCAGGCCCACATCACTTCTACCACTCTGCTGGACAACAGTTTGGAGGACATGTGTGAAGCCTTGTAAGGCCAGTGCTAGAGTATCTGCCTGCCTGTTTAAGGCGGCAGAATGTTGTTTACCCTGAGTCCGAACGGCCGTTGTCAGGGCCTGAATGGACTAATTGGTGAGCCATGCTTGAAGCTCCATGGAGGCTAGCCTTTCCTCCATTGCAGACATTCCCGCACTTACCCGCAACACTATCTCAGAGATGCCCTCATGTCCCTGTGACACCATCTCAGAGATGCCCTCACGTCCCTGTGACACCATCTCAGAGATGCCCTCACGTCCCTGTGACACCATCTCAGAGATGCCCTCACGTCCCTGTGACACTATCTCAGAGATGCCCTCACGTCCCTGTGACACTATCTCAGAGATGCCCTCCCTTACATGTGCCACCATTCCACTCATGCAGGAGTTGGACTCCTCCATCCTCTGTGCGATTGTAGAGAGTGTGTGTGGCACCTGTTCCAGCACCTCGCAAATGTGCTGCTGTCCCTCAATCATTCTCGTTTTAAAGGATGGCCCCCAGAGTTCTGTGTCCAGCTGAGCAGAGCCTGGAGAGGAGTGCTCCCACCGACGCGGACTCTCCACAGCTGCCTCTGCCACCAGTGTCTGCTCGTGCTCACGTATGTGGTAACTCCCCATGTGCAATCTCAACCAACTGCGGACGGGGACCCACCGAGGTGTGTGTATCTGCACTGGTGGATGGCTCACTCAGATGTGACGGTGCACAATATTAAGCATGATGACAGATGCTGAGGTGCTGAAGATGGCAAGGCATGTTAACATCAATTGATATTGTGTGTGCTGAATGTTAAAGTTCTGTCACCAGACGTTTGTCTGTGAGGACGACTATCTGTTGCGGCTCTCCTCCGGACCTCGCCCTCTCCCGTGCATCCTGGGCTCTCTTCTCCTATAAGGGGAGAAAGTAGAGGCGCGTGAGTGAGCAATGGTGACGTGGCCAACTGCTGAATGCATTGGTTTGGGTGAGGCTGACCATGAAAGAGATGCATCAGAGGGTGAGTATGAGACAGAGCCATGACATTGTATGAGGATTGGATTGAGTGATAGTGGTGGGGTGAGTACTGGGGAGGTGAGGAAGTGGTGAGTAAGTGCAGGTAAGTTGAGGATGAGCTTTGAGTGGGTGTGAGGAGTGATGTGATAGAGTAGTGTTGGCAGTGCAGAATGAGTTATGGGATGGGGGCGGTGATGTGGACGACAGAATGTGGGAGAATGAGTAAGTGAACTCACATTGGCTGACCTAGTTAGGTCATTGAAGCGCTTCCTGCACTGGATGCAGGTGCAGGACTTGTTGCTGCTGCTGGTGACCTCCTCTGCCACCTCGAGCCAGGCCTTCTTGGTGGCAGAGGCAGGCCACTTCCTCCCTTCCGCCGGGTAGAAGATCTCCCTCCTCCTCCTCACTCCATCCAGTAGCACCTGGAGTGAGGCATCACTGAATCTGGGAGCAGCCTTTTCCTTGGGCTGCTCCAATGTGCTAGAATCATAGAATCATAGAAGTTTACAACATGGAAACAGGCCCTTCGGCCCAACATGTCCATGTCGCCCAGTTTATACCACTAAGCTAGTCCCAATTGCCTGCACTTGGCCCATATCCCTCTATACCCATCTTACCCATGTAACTGTCCAAATGCTTTTTAAAAGACAAAATTGTACCCGCCTCTACTACTGCCTCTGGCAGCTCGTTCCAGACACTCACCACCCTTTGAGTGAAAAAATTGCCCCTCTGGACCCTTTTGTATCTCTCCCCTCTCACCTTAAATCTATGTCCCCTCGTTATAGACTCCCCTACCTTTGGGAAAAGATTTTGACTATCTACTTTATCTATGCCCCTCATTATTTTATAGACTTGTAGAAGATCACCCCTCAACCTCCTACTCTCCAGGGAAAAAAGTCCCAGTCTGTCTAACCTCTCCCTATAAGTCAAACCATCAAGTCCCGGCAGCATCCTAGTAAATCTTTTCTGCACTCTTTCTAGTTTAATAATATCCTTTCTATAATAGGGTGACCAGAACTGTACACAGTATTCCAAGTGTGGCCTAACTAATGTCTTGTACAACTTCAACAAGACATCCCAACTCCTGTATTCAATGTTCTGACCAATGAAACCAAGCAAGCTGAATGCCTTCTTCACCACCCTATCCACCTGTGACTCCACTTTCAAGGAGCTATGAACCTGTACTCCGAGATCTCTTTGTTCTATAACTCTCCCCAACGCCCTACCATTAACGGAGTTGGTCCTGGCCCGATTCGATCTCCCAAAATGCATCACCTCACATTTATCTAAATTAAACTCCATCTGCCATTCATCGGCCCACTGGCCCAATTTATCAAGATCCCGTTGCAATCCTAGATAACCTTTTTCACTGTCCACGATGCCACCAATCTTGGTGTCATCTGCAAACTTACTAACGCTGTGTGGGCGTTTGCTCCAGGAGCAGCCTTTGGAGGACTGCCCCTTTAAATAGGGCTCCTCCAGCTGACAGCCTGTGATGCGGGTGCACAGTCCTCCCGCTCCCGCTGCGCAAGTTTCGGATGCCAATCCCGGAAGCCATGTTAAGTGGCTCCAATTTACCCATGGACAGATTTTATTGGGCGGGTTACCCACGCGCCCAATCGCTCCCCCGCTGCCATCCCGCCTCCCCGCTAATATCGGGGCCGAAGAGTTTGTACCTGAACCTCACTCATTGGAAAATAAGCCACTGTATCTCATTCGTGCCATCACAGTTTGTATACATAATAATGCAAAATAAAAATGCATTGTTCAGTGAGCAAGTGCAGCAGATGGTGTGCTACTGAGCCATATACATCAGGACAGTCTATTTGACCTCTGATCTCTGATTTTGTGCTGAATTACCTGACCTCAGCCTGCGCAGCCATGGGAACTGTACAATTCACTTCAGTGTTCCTGGATTGAAGAACCAGGGTTCCTGTTCTTTAGTTGCACCCAGCGGCCCCCACTGGAAAGAGTGTGTGGACAACGGATGAAAAGAGGATCAGGCTCCCTCCTCATAGTCAGATAGCCTGCTGATGCTCACCATTCGGACTCATATGTGCAGAGTGCCTACTTGAGCCAGCAGCAGAGGATTAAACAGCCCCCATGGAATCAAACCTCAGTATAAATCAGTGCCGTCAGGAAAGAAGATTAGAAAAGGAAAAGACATTGGAGTTGAGGGGAACTTTTCCCTTCTCCAGAAATTGTCTTGATCCCAGAGTTTTCTTTCACATAGTGGATATGCAGTTTAGGCAGAAGGATATATACTTGTATAAATGATGGTTCTGACACTTTTAGAGGAGTATGTTATTACTTTTAGAGTATGAGAAGATGGATACCATGGTCTGTAGTTTTCACTGTTGTCTACTATAGGAAAGAATGCAAATCATTCTACACATGGAATCCAAAATTATTGTGACTTGGTCAAGCCCAACTTTTCTGTGTTTGGCCTTTGATAATGGCTAAATAATGCTTGGAGTTGAAATAAGTTTCAATTTTCTTGTTGGTTTGGAGGAAAGATTTTTATTATCTCAAATTTGACCTGAATATAGCTGGGATTT
Source organism: Heptranchias perlo (assembly GCF_035084215.1). Classification (NCBI taxonomy): domain Eukaryota; kingdom Metazoa; phylum Chordata; class Chondrichthyes; order Hexanchiformes; family Hexanchidae; genus Heptranchias; species Heptranchias perlo. Next base: position 111,604,191 of record NC_090327.1, read on the forward strand.
AGATTCCCTTGTCCAATTTTCAGGAATATAATTGTGTACAAATTTCAGACCTGCATCTCAGGCTAGGATCAATCCCGTATTCTTCATGGTCAGGAATTTAATTTTACTGCCCAATATCTAGATATACAATTCTATAATCTGGAGGGTGTTGTAATGATGCTTCCTGGTTACAGTAACTGGATATCATGGTCTTCATACGTGCCCTTACGTGACTTCTCCACTCTTCTGAAATGTGGACTTTAGTGAGACAAGGCCAGATATGAATCATTAAACTACATTATTTTACATTAAGTGAATGTACAGAGTAACAGTTGTAACAGATTTCACCTTACTTTTGAAGTGTAGTCACCTCGCATTCTCCTCATCAAAAAGAAAGATAATAACGCATTCCATACTGTCCCATTTAATGGGCTATGTAGCACTCTCTTTTGGTCCGTCTTATCTTTGAATCAGATCAAGGCTTCCTCTGGATCTGTTCATCTCCAATCTGTGGGTCAACAGCCCCAGGCCCTAACTGCCTCCCTTGGTAGAATTTTCCCCAATTGACCTACAACATGTGATCTTTGTTCTTTTGTGTTCGCCCTGGACAGGACTTTTGGCAGTTTTATCCTCTGACTCTTTCCATTCCCAGAGGTTGGCCAATAGACTATCAATTAAACTGGCTACCATTTTTGCAAGAGCGGGCTTCTCCCAGACAATTCCATGTTGTATATGCAAGGACACAAGGGGAAAAAAAAAATTGGATAGGACCTATTATTGGGCACGGGTAGCGTTATCCACTATCGCCCCATGCCCAGTGGCCCCTGCGGAGGCGGGACGAGACTTTTGTGAGTCCTGAGGACTTACATTCAAGCAGCGTTCCGAATCAGCGTTGAGCACATCAATGCAATTCGCACTTTCCACCAGCAGGGGAGCCCCAATCTCTTAAAGGCAGGTTGCCTCTTAAAACTCTCTTAAAGGTAGTTGGCACCTGTTATTTGCTAAAAATAACAGTCTGCTGTCTGCACGGAGTCTGAACGGAGATCAGACATTGCACATGCAAAAACACAGATGCAGCTCCCGTCCCTATGTTTACAAACTGATGACTAATGTTAAAACATTGAATAAAGGTTGCACACTACTAAATCCCACATCCTCCAATCTGCATGCCAGACCTCACCAATCTGCCGATCTGAGTTTGTACCAGGCCTGCGAGAGTGCGTGCACCATGATTCTCTGTTGATGCACTGGAGGCCTTGGTGCAAGAGGTGGACAGAAGAAGGGACATCCTATATCCTTGGGGGGGGGGGGGGGGGTGCAAGAGGCCCTCCAGACATATACTCAAAAAGCAGTGGGAGGCAACAGGGACAAAGTCAATGTCAGGCATACAGCACCATGAACATGGATGCAGTGATTTGACATGAGTGGTCAAGGTGAGTGAGGTCAACTGTCAAGTGGTATCTTCTACCAACTGCACCACTAGCTGCATCCACTGCTCCACTCACTACACCCCCCATCACCCACATACCAACAAACTCTTTCCATCAATATTCAACTCTTCCAATCAGATGCTTCCTCTCACCCTTACACATTATCACTGTTGCAAGCTGCCCATCCACAACTCACAGACCACAAACACTGGCAGCTATTCAACCATGACAGACACATCACCCAGACACACGTCCCACTTTCTTCCAGGAGAAGGTGACACATATCAGGAGACAGCAAGTGGCAGTAGCATTTAGACCCTCGAGCCTGTTCCGCCATTCAATGAGATCATGGTGGACCTGTGACCTAACTCCATATAACCGCCTTAGGCCTATATCCCTTAATACCCTTGGTTCACAGAAATCTATCAATCTCAGATTTAGAATTCACAATTGAGCTAGCATCAACTGCCGTTGCAGAAAAGCTTTCGAAATTTCTCCCACCCTTTGCATGTAGAAGCATTTCCTAACTTAACTCCTGCTCGTCCTGGTTCTAAATGTTAGGCTATGTCCCCTAGTCCTAGTATTCAAGTATAGGAGACCTCCATAAACAGTTACAAATGACTCGGCAGCCAGAATCAATAATCCAGCCACTAACCTGTAAATCCTGCATGGTCCCTTTAAATAGCATTGATGGGGTCGTCCAGGCACACTATGACACGTTCTGTGGTCGGGGTTAAGACTGTGCGTTGAGTTGAGCGTAAAGTCCCAAAATGGTGTATACCACTTATTTAAATCAGCATTGCACACTGATTGAAGCCATTTTCTCCTTACTTTACATGCTTCCAGCATTCGGTATTTGCACATGCGCTAACTCCTATACCAAGATGGCGTCCGGCACACGTCATGCTGGAAACGTATGTGCGCAGCCAAGACACCATCTTGGATGTTGGAGAGATCGCGTAGCGCTGAAACAACGGACACTACATGGCCCAATTTAGCGTCCACAGTTTCTCTCACCATCCCATGTATGAATGCCTATTGGAAGCATCTGAAAAAAAATAACAAACCCTCCATTTCCCTAGATTGCCATGGGTACCAGATTCAATGGCTGGCTCATTAATATACCAATTGCCTCTTTGTCTAAATAGTTCCAGCCTTTTCCTATATTAAAAACAACTGTAAGGAGATTATATCTTTGTGACTTAACCATTAAAGTCCCAAACCAGGTTCACATCAGAAACACGTTGTAGTTTAAAACAAAAATCCCTCCTAGGACAAATAGGTTATACCTATCAGGAAAGATTGAGCAGGCTGGGGCTTCTTTCTCTAGAAAAGAGAAGATTGAGGAGTGACCTGATAGAGGTCTTTAAGATTATGAAAGGGTTTGATAGGGTAGATGTAGAAGATATCTTCCCTTGCGGGGGAGACCAGAACTAGGGGTCATAAATATAAGATAATCACTAATAAATCCAATAGGGAATTCAGGAGAAACTTCTTTACCCAGAGAATGGTTAGAATGGGGAACTCACAAAGAGTAGCTGAGGCGACTAGCATTGATGCATTTAAGGGGAAGCTGGATAAACACGTGTGGGAGAAAGGAATAGAAGGATATGCCGTTAGGGTTAGATGAAGTAGGAAGGGAGGAGACTTGTGTGGAGCATAAACACACTTGTTGGGCCTAATGGCCTGTTTCTGTGCTGTACATTCTATGTAATTCTATATAAATAACCAATAATCCCTAATCATGATAACAATATTGGACCCAAGCGACCACTATTAGAACAAGATTGGTGCAGTAAAAATGATACATTATGTTATAACATTTGTGGCATCTAGTGGTAGTAATCAATATTGCACCTACCTCTGTTTTTATTATAATGGGCCATAATTTGCTGTGGCAGGGCGCTTAACAGTGTTTGCCATTAGTTAGACTTGTCCTTGCACATTTAGGTTTTTACATTTTTTGGGTGTCAAGTTGCTGAAAGTGTGAGCTGATAACGTTGCAGCGAGGGAAACAGGGCATCTGGGACCTGAGTGAACAGGGCAAGCAACAGGGGATCTCCTTAACCAATCAGATTGAAGGATTGAGAAATAAACAGCGCAAGAACTGAGAAGGAAGTGTGAATTAGAGTGGGTGAAATCAATGTCAAATCGGGTACAGAAAGAGAGGGAAAGAAAGATTAGATTAAGATAGAGAGATAAAAGAGACAGAAAGGAAAAGTAAAAAAAAATCAAGTTTTAAATTTGACATTTTTAAAATCTCCAACAATTAATACCTGAAAGAATGAGAGTCCACACTTGTAATAGTTAATTTTCAGTACCATAGAGGATGATTGGCAGTAATTAACACTTATCATGTCATTAAAAGGGTACTTACACTTGAAATGATAAGACATAGGGTACGGTAGAATAGTGGTTATGTTACTGGGCTAGTAATCCAGAGGCCTGGACTAAAATCCAGAGTCATGAGTTCAAATACTGCCACGGCAGCTGGCAAATTTAAATTCAATTAATTAATTAAATTCAATTAATTAAATAAAAATCTGGAATTAAAATACTAGTATCAGTAATGATGGCCATGAAACTACTGGATTGTCGTAAAAACCCATCTGGTTCACTAATGTCCTTTAGGGAAGGAAGCCTGCCGCCCTTACCCGGTCTGGCCTATATGTGACTCCAGACCCACAGCAATGTGGTTGATTCTTAATTGCCCTCTGAAATGGCCTAGCAAGCCACTCAGTTGTAAAATCTCACTCAAGAAGGTGGCTCACCACCACCTTCTCAAGGGCAATTAGGGATGGGCAATAAATGCCGGCCTTGCCAGCGACGCCCACATCCTGTGAACGAATAAAAAAAAACTTAACTTTCTGTGGTGAGTTTATTTCGTATCTGCTGCGCAAATACAGCAACTTCACGCCATTCAATTCATGTCAATGGTGAGGCATACAGCAAGATGCTGTTGACAGGAAGCTAACGGCAGAGCAGCGCAACTTGGACAGCAACTTTTGGATATTGGCGTTTAAATGTGCTTCTGCTCCTTGCCTGAAGTTGCTGTACCATTTGCTCATAAATAACAGAGAGCGCCATTAGCCTCACCGTTATTTTGAGAGCAAAACCTGGCCCATTGATAGAATGGTCCATTAAACACTGTTCATTCTTTCTGTTGTGTGTAATTTGAATGTCAACTGTTTGGCGGACACACAGGCATATGACTGATTGGTTCAATATTTACTCATCCTTGTTTATTAACCCTTTAACAACTTAGAATGGCCAAAGCAGATATCACACAGCTCCCCAATGTGGCAATAAGAAGGCTTCATACAGCCATGTAGATTTTATTTGTAAGTAGCAGTATTAATTTTAAATATTTCCACAGCACAGCTGTGTCACTGATTATTAAAAGTAGACATTTCCACTGTTATGCACGATGGAGGGATATGTTACAGTAGCTATAATGGAAATGTGGCTTAGGAGAGATAATTAGGGAAAATGGGAGGTGGGGTGTCAGCGTTAGTAAAGGATTCTATCAACACTAGAAAGTGAAGATGTCCAAAGGGGTTCCTTCAAGACAGGGTCCATATGGATAGAGTTAAGAAATGAGAAGGGAAATGGTGCAATTTTTGGTAGGCATTACATCCAGTCAAAAAACACCTGTCGACCATTATCCTTTGCTTCCTGCCACTGAGCCAATTTTGGATCCAATTTGCCACATTCCCTTGGATCCCATGGGCTTGTACTTTTTTGACCAGTCTGCCACGTGGGACCTTGTCAAAAGCCTTGCTAAAATCGATGGAGACTACATCAAATGCACCACCTTCATTGACCCTCCTTGTTACCTCCTCAAAAAATTCAATCAAGTTAGTCAGACATGACCTTCCCTTAATACATCCATGCTGACTGTCCTTGATTAATCTGTGCCTTTCTAAATGACGATTTATACTGTCTCTCAGAGTTGATTTCAATAATTTGCCCACCACCGAGGTTAGACTGACTGACCTGTAATTACTCGGTCTATCCTTTTCTCCCTTTTTAAACAACGGTACCTCGTTAACAGTCCTTCAATCCTCCAGCACCACGCCTGTAGACAGGGGGGATTGGAAAATGATGGTCAGAGCCTCCGTTATTTCTTCCTTTGCTTCTTTTAACAGCCTGGGATACATTTCATCTGGGCCTGGCGATTTATCTACTTTCAAAGATGCTAAACCCCTTACTACTTCCTCTCTCACTATGTTTATCCCATCCAATATTTCACAGTCCTACTTGGCTACAATCTCTGCTTCATCCACCTCCTTTGTGAGGACAGACGCAAAGTATTCATTAAGAACCATACCCACATCTTCCGCCTGCACACATAGGTTACCTTTTTGGCCTCCAATAGGCCCTACTCTCCTTAGTTATCCTCTTGCTCTTTATGTATTTATAAAACATTTTTGAGTTTTCCTTAATTTTACTTGCCAGTATTTTTTCATGCCCTCTCTTTGCTTTCCTAATTTCCTTTTTAATTTCACCCCTGCACTTTTAATAATCCTCTAGGCTTTCTGCAGTATTGAGCTCTTGGTGTCTGACATAAGCTTTCCTTTTTTGCCTTATCTTACTCTGTATACTCCTTAACATCCAGGCTGCTCTGGATTTGGCAGTCCCACCCTTTTTCTTTGTGGGAACATGTTTACTCTGCACCCCTTGAATCTTCCCCTTGAATGCCTCCCACTGCTCTGACACTGATTTACCTTCAAGTAGCTTTTCCAGTCCACTTTTACTAAATCACTTCTCAGCTTAGTAAAATTGGCCTTTCACCAATTTAGAACTTTTACTCCTGTTCTATCTTTGTCCTTTTCCATAACTTTTTTTTAATTCATTAATGGGATATGGGCATCGCTGGCAAGGCCAGCATTTATTGCCCATCCCTAATTTCCATTGAGAAGGTGGTGAGCCGCCTTCTTGAACCGTTGCAGTGCATGTGGTGAAGCTACTCCCACAGTGCTGTTAGGAAGGGAGTTCCAGGATTTTGACCCAGCAACGATGAAGGAACGGCGATATATTTCCAAATCAGGATGGTGTGTGATTTGGAGGGGAACGTGCAGGTGGTGTTGTTCCATGCGCCTGCTGCCCTTATCCTTCTAGGTGGTGGAGGTCGTGGGCTTGGGAGGTGCTGTTGAAGAAGCCTTGGCAAGTTGCTGCAGTGCATCTTGTAGGTGGTACACACTGCAGCCATGGTGCGCCGGTGGTGGAGGGAGTGAATGTTTAGGGTGGTGGATGGGGTGCCAATCAAGTGGGCTGCTTTGTCCTGGATGGTGTTGAGCTTCTTGAGTGTTGTTGGAGCTGCACTTATCCAGGCAAGTGGAGAGTATTCCATCACACTCCTGACTTTTCCCTTCTAAATGGTGGAAAAGCTTTGGGGAGTCAGGAGGTGAGTCACTCGCTGCAGAATACCCAGCCTCTGACCAGCTCTTGTAGCCACAGTATTTATGTAGCTGGTCCAATTTAGTTTCTGGTCATTGGTGGCCCCCAGGATGTTGATGTTAACTATGCTAAATCTAACTGAATTATGATCACTACCACCAATATGCTCTCCCACTGATACTCCTTCCACCTGCACAGCTTCATTACCTAAACATAGAAACATAGAAAATAGGAGCAGGAATGGACCATTCAGCCCTTCGAGCCTGCTCTGCCATTCAATATGATCATGGCTGAACCTCTTTCTCAATACCATATTCCCGCCCTCTCCCCATACCCCTTGATGCCTTTTGTGTCTAGAAATCTATCTAGCACCTTCTTAAATATATTCAGTGACTTGGCCTCCACAGCCTTCTGTGGTAGAGAATTCCACAGTTTCACCACCCTCTGAGTGAAGAAATTTCTCCTCATCTCAGTCCTAAATGTCCTACCCCGTATCCTGAGACTGTGACCCCTCGTTCTGGACCCCCCAGCCATGAGAAACATCCTCCCTGCATCCAGTCTGTCTAGTCCTGTTAGAATTTTATACATTTCAATGAGATCCCCTCTCATCCTTCTAAACTCGAGTGAAGACAGGCCTAGTCGACCCAATCTCTCCTCGTACGACAGTCCTGCCATCCCAGGAATCATTCTGGTGAACTTTTGCTGAACTCCCTCTATGGCAAGTAAATCCTTTCTTAGGTAAGGAGACCAAAACTGTACACAATACTCCAGGTGTAGTCTCACCAAGGCCCTGTATAACTGCAGTAAGACATCCTTGCTCCTGTACTCAAATCCTCTTGCAATGAAGGCCAACAAACCATTTGCCTTCCTAACTGCTTGCCGCACCTGCATGTTTGCTTTCAGTGACAGGTGTACAAGGACACCCAGGTCCCTTTGTACATCAACATTTCCCAATCTATCACCATTTAAAAAATACTCTGCCTTTCTGTTTTTCCTTCCGAAGTGGATAACTTCACATTTATCCACATTATACTGCGTCTGCCATGTATTTGCCCACTCACTCAACTTGTCTAAATCACCTTGAAGCCTCTTTGCATCCTCCTCACAACTCACAATCCCACCTAGTTTTGTGTCGTCAGCAAACTTGGAAATATTACATTTGGTTCCCTCATCCAAATCAGTGATATATATTGTGACTCGCTGGGACCCAAGCACTGATCCCTGCAGTTCCCCACTAGTCACTGCCTGCCACCCCAAAAAAGACCCATTTATTCCTACTCTCTGTTTCCTGTCTGTTAACCAATTTTCAATCCATGCCAGTATACTACCCCCAATCCCATGTGCTTTAATTTTGCATACTAACCTCTTATGTGGGATTTTATCAAAGGCCTTCTGAAAATCCAAATACACCACATCCACTGGTTCTCCATTGTCAGTTCTACCAGTTACATCCTCAAAAAACTCCAGTTGGTTTGTCAAACATGATTTCCCTTTCATAAATCCATGTTGACTTTGTCTAATCCCGTTGATATTTTCTAAGTGTCCTGTTATCACATCCTTTATAATAGACTCTAGCATTTTCCCTACTACTGATGCCAGGCTAACTGATCTGTAGTTCACTGTTTTCTCTCTCCCTCCTTTTTTAAATAGTGAGGTTACATTTGCTACTCTCCAATCTGCAGGAACTGTTCTATAATCTATTGAATTTTAGAAGATGACAACTAATTATTTCCATGGCCACCTCTTTTAGTACTCTGGGATACAGATTATCAGGCCTTGGGGATTTATCGGCTTTCAGTCCCATTAGTTTCTCCAGCACTATTCTTTTACTAATAATCATTTCCTTTATTTCCTCCTTCTCACTAGTCCCTTGGTTCCCTAGCATTTCTGGAAAGTTATTTGTGTCCTCTTCCATGAAGACAGAACCAAAGTATTTGTTTAATTGCTCTGCCATTTCCTTGTTCCCCATTATAAAGTCTCCCGTTTCTGACTGTAAGGGACCTACATTTGTCTTCACTAATCTTTTTCTTTTTACATGCTTTTAGAAGTTTTTCCAGTCTGCTTTTATGTTCCTTGCAATTTTACTCTCACAGTCTATTTTTCCCCTCTTATTCAATCTCTTGGTCCTTTTTTGCTGAATTCTAAACTGCTCCCAATCCTCAAGCTTGCTACTTTTTCTGGCAACTTGATATGACTCCTCTTTGGATCTAATACTATCCTCAATTTCTTTTGTTAGCCATGGTTGGGCTGCTTTTCCTTTTGCATTTTTGCGCCAGAAAGGAATGTATAATTATTGCAATTCATGCATTCGTTCCTTAAATGTTAGCCATTGCCTATCCACCATCATGCTTTTTAATGAAGCTTCCCAATCTATCATAGCCAACTCACTCCTCATACCTTCATAGTTTCTTTTATTTAGATTTAGGACCCTAGTTTCAGATCAGACTACTTCACTTTCCATCTTAATGAAGAATTCTATCATGTTATGGTCACTCTTCCCTAAAGGACCCCGCAAAACAAGATTGTTAATTAACCTCTTTTCATTGCACAATACCCATTCTAGGATAGCCTTTTCCCTGATTGGCTCCTCAACGTACTGGTCTAAAAAACCATCTCGTACACACTCCAGGAATTCATCCTCCACAGTAGTATTACTAATTTGGTTTGGCCAGACTAAATCCAGAACTGCCCCCACTCTTGTTGGGCTTGTTTTGCATTACTTTTTACAACTGATGGTAGAAGTGACAAAGTAGGTTTATTGGAGGAGGATATGGAGCAATTGTGAGTGATAATTGTAGAACAGGAATGGTGGATAAGTCATCTGACCCTGCTGGAATGCATCCTAGATTGTTGAAAGTAGTCATAAAGGAGATAGCAGAGACTGTGGCCACAATTTTTCAATCCTCCTTAAATATGTAAATCACGCCTTTGGACTAGAGAGTAGCCAATTTAACGCCTTTGTTCAATAAGGGAGAGACGGCTAAACTAGATATCGTAGTCCAGTTAGTCTAACATCAGTTGCAGGCAAACTTTTACAATCCATAATTTCAGATAAAATTAGTGAGCATTTAGAAATGCAAGGATAGCCAGCGTAAATTCGTTAAAATCAAGTTGTGTTTGCCAAATTTAATACAGATTTTGAAGAAGTGTTCGATTGGATTGATGGAATGCAATAGATGCAGTTTGTATCGACTTTCAGAAGGCTCACGATAAGGAATCTCACAAGAAACTTGGTAGAAAAATTCAGGGGTATGATGTAGGAAGGAAATTTTGCAACATAGATAGAAAGTTGGTTGATGAACAGAAAACAAAGAGTAATTGTAAATTGATGTTACTTAAATTGTTGATGGGTTAAAAGTGATGTATTCCAGGGGTCACTGCTGGGACCACTTTTGTTCTTGGTATATATAGATGACGCGGACTTGGGTGTAGGGAACACAGTCTTGAAATTTGTTGTTGACACAAAAGTAAGAAATTTGATAAATAGCAAGGAGATAAAATATAAACAGGAAAACAGACAGATTAGCAGATGTGAGATAACACAAGGAATTGGAGTACACACTTAATGGAAACATGCTGAATGGTATGGATGAACTAATAGTCCTAGAGGTTCAAATACATAGGGGGAGAAATTCGACTTGCGCCCAAAGCGGGTGTAAAGTTGCCTGAGGCCAGACCAAGTTTGCCTTAAGGCATCATTTAAATGCTGCTGGCGAGCAGCTCATCTGGCAAGGAGAGTGAGAAATCAGCCAACTCACACATGGAGCCAGCTGGCCGGTCAGGTCTGGGTGGGGGGATGGAGTCAATCACGGGGAGGGGCTCAGAAGTGCTGCCAGCAGGCTGGAGTTTTTTTATGGGCCCATGAGGAGTGCTCCTACTTCTCCTGGGCTCGCAAAAATAAAAACGTGGGCCTTTTTTTTGAGCAGCCTCCGGGATCACTGGTTAGGCTGCTGAAGACCTGGTACAAATGGACGGAGTATGTGCAGCAAAAGTTCCGCCCATTTCTACCTGAGTTTTGCATATGGGGCCTTGCAAATGGCATTGGTCCCCAATTTGCATATTTAAGGAGCCTGACAGCTGTTTCAGGCGGGCACCCTGGACGGCTAAAATTCGCCTGAGCCAATATGGCATCCGTCGCACTTTTGGTCGTGATTGCGCACAACAGATAGCAACGCAAAATTTGGAGGCCTAAAGTCCATTTTATGGGTGCAAAATCGGAGGTTGTAAGTTGAATTTCTCACCCATAATTCCCTAAATGTGCAAGTGCAGGTAGATAAAGCCATAGAAGGTTCATACCATTTAGGGTTTTATAAATAGGGGTATAGAATACAGTCCCCATCACATATTGCGGATGTGTTCACGTGAATGTGATTTGCCTGCTATAACGTGATGGCCGGTATAACGTGGGCAGGGTAGCCCCAACAATTTGTATTTTTAATATAACAGTATCCTCAACGTTTTCCCCTCCTCTTTCCACGAACCCACCAACCCGAGCAAGATAATTTCTCCATGAAGAAGTAAGAAAGGATCCAGATGTAATTCTAAATGTGGAGTCCAGAGCATGGAGATCAGGTGACTACCCATTCGGTTTTGAACCTCAGTCTGATTCATGGGTGGCTCTCTGATTATCCTTAGAAATGGAAAGTGGAGCAAAAACACATAGTTGTCCAGTATTGAATTTGTAGAAAAGTGTACAGCAGTCGTATAATTTAATTTGATATATGTAGATTGAATTGTTCCTAGGTCGCCCTGCTGGACCAGAACGCAACGCCTGAGAAATCAATTAAAACATCGATTACAGTTTAACTAGTTTATGCAAAAACTAAACTCCAATTGCCACGGAAATTATCGTAGATTAAAGACCTGGACCTGTTTAAGAGGCAGTCAGACCGTCATGCTAATTTTAAAACAGAGCCGGAAGGTGTCCAGCTCAGCAAGCCAGCAGGAAGGGCTCGCAGCAGTGGCAGGTGTTCTAGAGGCCACAGGGGGTTAGGACATAATGACAGGTACGGTAATTGCATTTTAACAAGGTGCAAACAGCTGCTTAACTGCGCAAAATAGCCAGCCCGCTTAATATGGTTTAAGTGACACCTTTGTAATTGACGCCTCTGGCAATGGCAAATGGTCAGCTTTCCTTTGCCCGATATAGGCAGCTGACCGGGATAACCACGGACGGTGTGAGTGGTGGGGACTGTACAGGCATTATGATAGTGTTGTACGAAACATTGGTTAGGCCATAGATAAAGTACTGTGTGCAGTTTGGGGGTCCCAATATAGAAATGACATTAAAGCCATACAGGGTTTATAGCGTACATTTATCAGGATGATGCCTGGGGTGAGAAACTGTAGTTTTTAGGAGATTCTTCAGATAGTAGGACTATTTCCACTGGAGCAGAGAAGGGTTAAAAGGAGATTAAATGAGGTTTTTAAAATGATGAAGGGTTTTGATAGAGCAAATACGGCAAGACTATTTCCTCGGTTAGGTAGTCAGTGACCAGCAATCATCAATTCAAAATTATCACTAAGAGAGGGAGGAGAGCAGTTAGTTTTGGATTGCTGCAGCAGACAGCTGGCACATACACAATGGACCAAATGGCCTCATTCTGTGCTGTTAACTCCTGTGCTTCTATATTATGCTGCAGGATTTGAAACCTATGACTCCCACAAATTCACTAAGGCCATATAAGCAAAAATGAGACTTACGGAAAAAATGTGTGCAAGTAAATAAAGAATAAAATTACTAGCCTAATTTTTTCTAAAATGTCCTAGTTATCATAGAACTGAGCACTGTCACTAGAAGCTAACAGTGTGTTTGTTTTCCTCCTGCTTGCAATCAGTTTTTATATATTTCTAATATACAGCCATGCTAGATATGTTTATTTAACAAACAATAGCTTACCTTCATTCTTTTTCCAATGACTCATTCTCTTTGAACACTTGGGGCATGATTTTAACATGGCAGTGGGAAGTCAGTGGGTGGGTGAATAATCACCTGGGAAACCCAGAAAACTTTTCTGCACGTCGGCTCGAGCGATTGCAACTAAATTGAAGGCCCTTAACATTACTTCTGGGTTTCACGACTCTGAGCTGCTCAGCGGGCGTACTGTGCACCTGAATGACGTGCTATGAACTAGAATATTTAAAGGGCCATTGCAACCATGTGTTTTGGAGGAGAAAGAAGGAAAATTCAAAATCTCATTCAGCATCACAGGTCGAAAGCAGTACCCCGTTTTAGTGACTCCTTTCTTGAGTTGCTACTTGGGGGTGTCGGGAGCAGGAGGGAGATACTATACCTGGCTGATCGGAGGAAGTGCCCTGCTTCTGCCACCAAGAAGGCCACAAAATAGTGCTGGAGAAATTAATGGGACTGAAAGACGATAAATCCCCAAGCCCTGATAATCTGCATCCCAGAGTACTAAAAGAGGTAGTCATGGAAATAGTGGATGCATTAGTTGTCATCTTCCAAAATTCTATAGATTATGGAACAGTTCCTGCAGATTGGAGGGTGGCAAATGTAACCCCACTATTTAAAAAAGGAGGGAGAGAGAAAACAGTGAACTACAGACCGGTTAGCCTAACATCAGTAGTAGAGAAAATGCTAGAGTCTATTATAAAGGATGTGATAACAGGACACTTAGAAAATATCAATGGGATTAGACAAAGTCAACATGGATTTATGAAAGAGAAATCATGTTTGACAAACCTACTGGAGTTTTTTGAGGATGTAACTGGTAGAATAGATAAGGGAGAATCAGTGGATGTGGTTTATTTGGATTTTCAGAAGGCCTTTGATAAAGTCCCACATAAGAGGCTAGTGTGCAAAATTAAAGCTCATGGGATTGGTGGTAATATACTGGCATGGATTGAAAATTGGTTAACAGACAGGAAACAAAGAGTAGGAATAAATGGGTCTTTTTCGGGGTGGCAGGCAGTGACTAGTGGGGTACCACAGGGATCAATGCTTGGGCCCCAGTATTCACAATATATATCAATGATTTGGATGAGGGAACCAAATGTAATATTTCCAAGTTTGCTGACAACACAAAACTAGGTGGGATCGTGAGTTGTGAGGAGGATGCAAAGAGGCTTCAAGGCGATTTAGACAAGTTGAGTGAGTGGGCAAATACATGGCAGATGCAGTATAATGTGGATAAAAGTGAAGTTATCCACTTCGGAAGGAAAAACAGAAAGGCAGAGTATTTTTTAAATGGTGATAGATTGGGAAATGTTGATGTACAAAGGGTCCTGGATGTCCTTGTACACCAGTCACTTAAAGCAAACATGCAGGTGCGGCAAGCAGTTAGGAAGGCAAATGGTATGTTGGCCTTCATTACAAGAGGATTTTGAGTACAGGAGCAAGGATGTCTTACTGCAGTTATACAGGGCCTTGGTGAGACCACACCTGGAGTATTGTGTACAGTTTTGGTCTCCTTATCTGAGGAAGGATATACTTGCCATAGAGGGAGTTCAGCAAATGTTCACCAGACTGATTCCTGGGATGGCAGGACTGTCGTATGAGGAGAGATTGGGTCGACTTGGCCTCACTCAAGTTTAGAAGAATGAGTGGGGATCTCATTGAAACATATAAAATTCTGACAGGGCTAGATAGACTGGATGCAGGGAGGATGTTTCCCCTGGCTGGGAGGTTCAGAACGAGGGGTCACAGTCTCAGGATACAGTGTAGGACATTTAGGACTGGAGATGAGGAGAAATTTCTTCACTTAGAGGGTGGTGAACCTGTGGAATTCTCTACCACAGAAGGTTGTGGAGGCCAAGTCACTGAATATATTTAAGAAGGAGCTAGATAGATTTCTAGACACAAAAGGCATCAAGGGGTATGGGGAGAGAGCGAGAATATGGTATTGAGATAGAGGATCAGTCATGATCATATTGAATGGCGGAACAGGCACAAAGGGCCGAAAGGCTTATTCCTGCTCCTATTTTCTATGTTTCTATGTTTCTATGGCTGGAGGTGGCAGAGGAGCTGAGCAGCAGGATCGGTAGCAAGGTCGTGGGTGGAGTGCAGGAAGCGCTTTAATGACCTAACCAGGTCAGGAAAAGTGAGTACAGTTACTGATTCATCTACATCCTGTGGTGTACATTATCCCCCCCCTCACTCTGACTTGCCAAGCCTACTCCATCACATTACTCCTCACACCCACTTAAGTCTCATTATCAACTTACCTTCACTTTCTGTGCACTTCCTCGCCTCCCCATTTGTGAACCCAGCACTCCCACTCACCCCAATCCTGATGCAATGTGATGATTCTGTCTGATACTCACCCATTGATGCATCTCTTTCATTGTCAGCCTCACCCAAAGCAAAACATCCATCAAGAGTCAGGTACACTCACTCACACGTCTGCTCTTTCTCCCTTTGTAGGAGGAGATCACAAAATGCATGGGAGAGGAGTAGGACTGGAGGGGGCCCACCACAAATAGTGCCCCTGACAGAGGCTGAATGCCTGGCTATTGGAGATGGTGAGACTGGCACCACGCAAACAGCAGGTGACAGAACTTTAACATCCTTCACACAAATCATGAATTGATGTTATCAATGTTTGACCTGTTGCACGTCTCTGCATTCTCATTGCAAACTAACTTCTGCGATGATTGTTAATATTGCTTTATGGTGTCTTCCAGGGCTTTCACGGATTGATGAGGAGGCAGGCGCCATGGAAGAGGGCGATTCCTCAGAGAAGCTCCATTCCACTGAGGGTGCACCGTCACATCAAATCCAGCCATGCACCAGCACAGATACTCGCACTTCGTTGGTCCTGCTAGGCAGATAGTTGGGTTGTCACCTGGTGATTCACCACTCACAAGTGGTGGCAGGGGCAGCTACGGAGAGTCCGCGTCGGAGGGCGCACTCCTTTCAAAGCTCTGCTCAGCTGCACACAGGTGCTGAACCCCGGGGGCCGTTGTTGAGAATGAGAATGATTGAGGTACAGCTGCACCTTTGTGAGGTACTGGAAAACGTGCCACGCACACTGTCCACAATAGCGGAGAGGATGGAGGAGTCCACCTCCAACATTAAAGGAATGGTGGTGCAGGAAACAGCGGGAATGTCTGCAATGGAGAGGATGGCAGCTTCCATTGAGCTTCAAGCACGGCTCACAAATGAGTCCATTCAGACCCTGACAACGGTCGTGTGAACTCAGGATGCCAACTTTTCTGCCGCCTTAAACAGGCAGACAGATACTTCAGCCGTGGCTGTAGAATACGTCACAGATGTGCTCCAAGCAGTTGTCCATCAGAGTGGTAGGAGTGATGTAGCCCAGGAGATGGATGATGGCGAAAGGGGTATGGAAATGGGGACTCCACTCAAAGTGCTCCCATGTCTCACCTGTTGCCCCCCCCCCTCACCTCAACCAGTACCCACAACACTGCCTCCTCTCCCAATGGCCAAGTCTGCCCCTGCACAAGTGCAGATGGAGCAGTCTTTGGCGGAGCCCTCACAGGCTCCAAAGCCCAGAGGGCGTAGGCCGAGGTCATCTCAGTGCTCAGGACAAGGACCTGAGCAATCTGTCACTACCTCTGCTGAAGCCACAGGCGATGCCACCACATAGGAAGAGGAAGGCTAAGGTTGTGTAATTCACCAAGGGTATTCACAAGGGTCTCTGACTCAATGTCATATTTTTCATTTATATTAGTTTTTTCTTACGTGCACATTACATGTTACAATTGTCACCACCATTAGTACGTCTTGTCCATTCCTGTGTCCCTTTTGTGAAAGCGCCCTTTCATGTGCTTCATCATGAATGCCAATGTCACCCATTGGGCATGTTTACATATGTATGCATGTTTGAAGGACTGTTCTGTGCAAGTGGTGGTGGGGGTGGGAGGGGTGCGCTGGTGTTGGTGGTGGTGGTTCACTATCTTCAGTTTGCAGATCTCCGTATGAGACCCTGTTAGATATGAGTGACTCCCTGGCATCACAAGCAGCCACATACGCCGCTGCTCTGCCAATGGGTTGCCCATCTTCGTCATCATCCTCCTCCTCCTCATCATCGTCTTCTGCCAGCAGATGCAGATACTTCATGCGCGAACTTGTGCAGACGACTGAGAGATCCTGGAGATTTCACCGGTGGCACCCTGGAAGGATCCGGAGGCGAAGGAATTGAGGGCAGTGGTGACTTTAACTGCAACAGGCAATGCGTGGCCACCAGGCCCAGCCGGGAGCAGCACTGCATGAAGGAGTGTGCAGATGTCTGCGACCACCTGGCGACTCAATCTGAGCCAGTGTAGGCACTGCTCCTCAGAGAGGTCCAGGAAGCTCAGCCTCTGCCTGTAGACCCTCTCACGTGGGTAGTGCTTCCTGTGACCTCGGTCCCTCCATTGTTCCATCTCTACTCTTCTGCAGGTCCTTGTGATGCACGTCTGTCTTGCGGACCTGCAACTGCCAGAACTGCATGACATCCCTGCCGCGGATGGTGATGTGCCTCCTCTTCAGATGTACTGTAGAATAGATCCATTGTGTCCCCCCATCCTGATGTGGTCAGTTTGAGGGGGTCCAGGTAAATATGTCTGAACACGAGAATTCTGAGTGTGAACAAAGAAATTTCAGTCTAAATACAAAGAACTCCCAGCCAAAGGTTTGTCTGAGATGAACTGAGTGCCCTGCTGCAAAAACTCACCTTTCATTCACATGCGTCAATCACCGGTTTAAAGGTCCAAATGAGGGTCGGCTGCAACGCGCCTCCGTTTCCATAGCATGTTTCAGAGGCCACGGGAGACACGTTCAGAAATTAAAATGGTTTGTGTAACTCAGTGCTCAAAAAGTTAATAGGATTAAGTACTTTAAACACCTAAATTGGCCCTTTAAATATCGGCTTGCCGGCATTAAGTGCCGGCGGGACTTCTGGGTCTCAAGCACGCATCCAAACACGTCTGGGTCAAACCTGGAAGTGGGCGTGTTGGAGCCGGGATGCGGTCCCACTCTGAAAATGGAGTATTTTTACTGCCCACCCACCCCCAAACCACCTGTTCTAGGGGATTAAAATTTACACCTTGGTCTCCATTCATCCCCCTCCATTTCAATACATTTGGTACTATTGGCTGTTTTGGTCTCATTCAAATGAAAAGAGGAAGAAAAGAAAGCAGAATATTATATTACCATAGTGATTACACTTCAAAAAAAATACTCCATTGGCTGTAAAGCGCTTTGGGACGTCCTGAGGTTGTGAAAGCTGATATGTAAATACAAGTCTTTCTTTCTTTTAAAAAGATACAGGAAAAAAGACAAGAGATCAACAGAGGCAGGGAGAAAGAAAACAAGTGGACAGGGGAGGAGCCTATTCACACTGAAATTGTTCAGTAAACGCCTTGAGGTAAGATAAGGATTGGAAGGAATTACTACAGAGGATGGAAAAACATGTTTTTACTGGATAAGTAAACTACGTGAAAATCTTGATAACATCTTATGTCAGTGAGTGCGCCTCACAGGTTGAAGCATTTCGCTAAGTTCACTGTTACTGAGTTTTCACTTGTATAAAAGAATTATTGTGTGGCTTTGAAGAAGGCATTACAAAATGATGTATCATGATATTAGTTTCTTTCTGTCACAGTATGTTTGAGATTAAAAATCCAGTCACGGAAAATGGCCCAGCTTGTTTTGCTACACAAGGCTTCAAAATATGTTCTGGTCAGGTATTTGAGATGGGCCAAGCCACTCAATTCAAATACAAACATCTTTTTGTTTTCATTTGTATATATGTTTGCTTTTTTTTAGTCTAAGTGACACTTAGTTAAATTTCCTTTTTCCCGGTCGAATTTTGGAAATTATTAACCTGTCTTGTTCAAATTGAGCATTCTGTCTGAAGCCGTTAGAGAAATGTAGATAGGCCAGAAAGAATGAGTGGACAATCAACAGCAAACTACCATGTAAAGGATAGTATTCAAGGATGTTGTATCCAGTCCAGTTTACATTGCAGTTTAGCACAGCAGCTATGATTCCAGTTATTTTCTATCTTCCAATGAGTCTGTAACCTATATAAATCTACAGTGTGTCATTGCTTCTGTTAACTTATCCATTTAGTGGTTAATAAATCTGTTCATCAGTTTATAGTCTAAAGCACAGACTAGTGAATGATTTATGTTACTGCCTTCCAAAGATGAGAAAGATCATAGGGGCACGTAACATCAAATCGTACTGTAGCACTGACTCCAGATGTGTAGTGTGACAAAGGTGATAAAAACAGTCAGAAATATACCCAACTTGTAGGAAGTAGAAAAAGTTTCATTGAAACCACCCTCCCATCTCCTCCACTTGGCACTCAGTGCACTGATTGCTGTGTCATATTGCTGTATGATAAGCCCATTGTCTATTCTGATATTTGAGTGACCGGGGGAAAACAGGAAAATCAAAAAGTGAGAGAAAAATTGGATTTATGGATTTAGCGAATGGAAAGATAGGTTCATTATTACTCTGGTGTTAAAAATAAGTGAATCTTTTTCTACCATATCCCGTTGTTTGATTAATTATTATTTACATATAGAACAGTTTACGAGTTTAACTTTGACCTGCTTGATTTCCTGGTACCTCATTGATTTATCAATAAAGCATTAGACATTTTTTAAGATTACTTTGTAATGCGTTTGCTTTTGAATATTAATGGAGCACATGGCTACTCATTGTCTCACAGAAGCTTGACCAAACATTTAACAAAAATGTGATCATATTGAATAATGGATGGATGGGATGATTATAAACTGCATGTGGTCTGCAAATGGTTTGGGGCAATTATATACATAAACAATTAAATATCACAAAAAATTGGAATAGCGTATCAATAAATAATTATAAGAGTGTTCCAAAGCTTGGAATGAAAAAGGCCATTTTGTCCATCAAGCCCACTCCTTCCATAAGAAGATTCTTTTTTAAACAATGTACATCCTCCCCTATCGTGGACTCTATCCCACCCATTGGCCTCCCAAATAAAAGTTCTATGTAAATAGTCTCTCATCCTCAACTAGAATCAAGTGAAATTCCAAAACATTTATCCATTGCCACAGCACAAATGTTGCCACTTGATTGCCAGGTTCCACCCTACATTCGCTAGCTCTCCCTTGTGTACTTGTACTTCAGGTTAAGAAGGGCTTGTTGCTGACACAGGGACCCCAAAATAGCAAGTGTTCCAATTGCTAATGCTAAAATCCCTCACACCAAAGAGCACAAATAGGTTTTTTTTAAATAGTCTGACTCCCAATGGGGCAGGCTCCTCATTGTCATTTTGTAGCAATTTGGCCTTTTAAATCCTGTAACCAGGAAAGGAATAATCATTTAAACAACCTGTGCTATTTGTAGCAATTCCTCCCCAGTGATATGTCATTATTCAATTTCTTAAGGCACCTTATCACACTATGTTTAGCATTGCCAATATCACCAATTCAAAAAGAAAAATTGCTCTATAACTCCCATATGATTATTTATCATAGTGTATGTTGTGTTAATATATGCTCGATTGCTATATATCAACCTAACATTAATGTTAAGTTATAGTTGGTGAGGGAGGTTGTGAGACCACTTGAGAGAGTTGTATAACGTAGATTAATGAGACTAGCAGACTCTAATAAAGAACAAGAAACTGAGGGAGTGGATAATATGAAGGTGGCACTCGAGACCAGCAAAGGCATGAGATTTGCAGCAAACAAAGAAATTATTAGGTAGTTGTTGTTGCTGCAGTCAATGTTCAATTTTTGAGCTTGGCAGCAGCACATGTCTTTTGTGAGTTACTTTCCTCCATGGTACTGACTTGACAAAAATAGTTCCTCCCACACTTGCTCTGCCTCTGTCTGAAGTATACCAGATCATCTATTACAAGCTGGGTGACAGTTCAGTAAGGAGCCTAGTTTGGGCCTTTTGGCACAAGAGATTATATATTCCTGTGCAAGCAGTAATGGAAAAAAAAATCTGTAGAAAAAAAATGGGAAGTAATTCATGATTAAAATAAGCTAGAGATGAACAAAATGAAATATTGCCATGTGGCTCCAAACTAAAAAATGAACGTGCCACTCAGGTGTGACAGCGTATTTTATCTCATCAAAATTGTGCTGAGTTATTGGATGAAATACCTGTCTCATTGGTACAGAAGTGTCAACATAACAGTGGGAATGTTAAAATGACCCTGACCAATGCAGTGTGGAATTATGGCATGGTGCCTTAACAGCAAACACACCATGGAATGGTTTCCTATTTGACTTTTATCTTCCTAAATTGACCAATTGTATTGTTATGTTTCAGATGAGGAATTTACTTGAAACACTGTGGCAAACAAAATAAGCAATTTTGTTTAATTACAATGTTTAAGGCACGGCAGATGATGCACTTTTCTGTTAACATATATAAGTAGCTCTCTTCACTTCATCTAGATTAAAAGATTTTATAAAAATGGTTGTTTTGCATTGCTTTATTTTTAGAAAAACAGATGATTGAGGTGTTTTGTACTTAGAAGCAGGGGTGGTTATGTCCTTTACCTAACTATTCCTGATTCTAAATATAAAACACCTAAATCATCTGTTCCTTTATACATAACACAACCCATAACATTTATTACACATCCACTATTATATGGTAGCATCATAAGAATATTTAAAAATTTAGGAGAAGAAACTATCACCACCATATGTATGGACGTCATTCCTGCAGGCCTACCCTGTCCCACCATCTCCACAGCACCCCACTCCCTGCTCCATCTCAGCTCAAAGGACTGTAGGACCATCATTTGATCAGGGAGACCTCAGCTCCTCATTGGCTGCGTCATCGCCCTGAGACACTAACTACTGCCTAAAACCTGCTGTCACCCAAGTCTTCACCCAACACAAACTCTTCTTTTTCGAGGACAGACTCTGGCCAAGTTAATTCTCAATATTCAGTGCTAACAAATGCACTATAGGAGCTTTATTACTCTATAACACTGTAGAGTAACCCAGCTGTGAATTAGTGGAGGAATTGAGACAATAGCACTGTTAAATAGTTTTCTGGTGCTCATGTTTCAGAGGAAAGGTTAGAGTTGGAGGATGAGTCAGTACAGTTTCTGCAGAGCAGTTAAGAAAGATGCGGTGTGAGATGCGGAAATTAGAATGGAATAAATAGGAGATTCATTGCTTTGTGGACGGCCAGTTCTGTCTCAAGATTCACAATTTTCTGTCCCGCATTCTCTGAGTGCCACTCCTCACCAGGAGTGCCTGATCAATGTATTAACCCTCATATGTTTACAAAGGATAGTTAGGCAGTATAGGAAAAGAGGCTATTGTGGGGAAACTATTGAAAGAAATTGTCTCATGAGCACAAGCTATTGTCTCAATTGCTCCATTAATTCCCTCCCTCTCTCATAACCTTTCCTTACTATTATGCAGTCACGGATAATTTAATTGCTTTACATAAATAATTCACTGCTGGGTTACTCAAGTGTTATAGAGTAATAGAACTCCTATAATGCATTTGTCAGCACTGAATATTGAGAGTTAACTTGGCCAGAGTCTGTCCTCGAAGGGGAAGAGTTTGTGCTGGGTGAGGAATTGGGTGACAGCAGGGTTTAAGCAGTAGTTGGTGTCTCAGGGCGGTGATGCAGCCAATGAGAAGCTGAAGTCTCCCTGATAAATTGATGGTCCTACAACAACCTTAGTTGAGGGAATGGGGTGCTGTGGAGGACAGGGTAGAACTGCAGGAAGGAGGTCCACACATCACGGTGTTGGTAGTTAAATATAATGGAAATGTGATGTTAGGGGAAACAAAATCTGGGAATATAGGGCTCGAATTTAGCAGGCCTGCGGGTTCCCAGCGGGTGGTCCTCCGGAAGCGTGGTCAACACGCTCGGCGAAATTAGTGGGTTGCCCACGCGATCGTAGCAGGCAACCCACTAATAGGAATCAATTACCTGCTCCTCCGGGGTCCACGGCGCTGGCCTGCGCGTCGGTCGGGCTGCGCATGCGCAGTACGATCTATCAGCTGGAGGCTCTCTAGTTAAAGGGGCAGTCCTCCACTGACAGATGCTGCAACCAATGGGACAAATTGCAGCATGGAGCAGCCCAGGGGGAAGGCTGCTCCCAGTTTAATGATGCCTCACCCCAGGTATCATCAGATGGGGTGAGGAGGAGGGGGAGGACACAGATCTTCCCCCCGGCGGGCGGGAGGAAGCGGCCTGCCTCTGCCACCAAGAAGGCCTGGCTCGAGGTGGCAGAGGGGGTCACCTGCGCCACCAACATATGGCCCACCTGCATACAGTGCAGGAGGTGCTGCAATGACCGCAGTAGGTCAGCCGCAGTGAGAACATGAAGTCTTTCCCCTACACTCCGTCTGCCACAACACTGCCCCCACCCCACATCTCCTTCGGCACCGCCAACACTATTCTGTCACATCACCCTTCATACCCACTCACACCCCATCCTCATCTTACCTCCACCTACTCACCTCGCCAGTACTCATCCTGCCACTAACACGCAACCCAATCCTCATACAATCTCATTGCTCCATCCCATACTCACCCTCCCGTGCATCTCCCTCACGGCCAGCCTCACTCAACCTGCCACCACCTGTGCTGCAGCCACAGGGCATGCATCACATATGTGCAGTAGGCAGCGTAAGGCAAACGTGTCGTCAGCATGAAGGGGGTGCACAAGGGTGTCTGAGGGTTTGTCATGGGTGTTACCTATATTGAATTTCAGAGCAACAAACAGCACACATTATATTGACACCACCACTGCCATGTCTCCGCGAATCCTGTCCGTTGTGTCCAATAATGGCCGCTCCTGGGTATCACTATGAGGACCCACCACTGATGCCACCCATCATGTTACTGCAGAGTAGGTGCAGGTGTATTTGCAGGGCTCGTCCGCGCAGACGACTGAGAGACATCGGCGGTGTAGCCGGCTGCACCCTGGAAGGATGCGGAGGAGAAGGTGTGGAGGGCAGTGGTGACTTTGACAGCGACAGGTAAGCAGTTGGTGCTGGGGCCAGCCAGGAGCAGCTCGGCATGAAAGAGGCTGCAGATCTCCACGACTACATGTCGAGCGAATCTGCGCCTCCCTGTGCACTGCTGCTCGGAGAGGTCCGGGGAGCTGCGCCTCGGTCTGTGGACCCTGTGGCGAGGGTAGTGCCCTCTGCGATGCGTCTCTCTCTGCGGTAGCCCTCCCTCCTGCTGTGCAGGTGGGCGTGCAACAACACCGTGTTGGGGGGATCCACGTCTCTGCAGCGGACAGCGTGGACTGCGAGGCTGCTGGGGCTGGTCATGCTCTTCGTCCTCCGAGGGTGTCCACACACCACCCATCTGGCAGGTGTTGGTCTGAGGGGTTGTGCAGGGTAGGTGGGTGGTTCCTCGGACTGGGGCTGCGGTTTCGTGTCGGTCTGTCCTCTGGCTTGGCGGGGGGTGGTGGAGGGCAGGGGTTGCCCTATGTGATGCGGTGGCCTCCTGCGTGGGTGAGGGCTCTCCCCCGTGGAGTGCACCTTGGCACCTGCCACAGGCTGCTGGCTGCAACACGCCTGGTTGAGGAGGGACTTTTTCCCCCAGTGTGGGAAACTCACTGCCTTGAACCGAAAATCCCACACTTCCTCTTTTGACAGCTGCTTCAGCTCATTAACTGACCTCAACAAGCAAGGTAAGTACTCTCAAGTGGAACCCCGCTGGCTTTAATTGCCTGCGGGATTCCCACCAGCGGGGCTTGCGCGCGCAGCCCCGCACGTCAGCGCGGTACCCGGAAGTGGCCGGGATTTCGTCGCGATCCGGTCACGTGACCGGATATCGGGATTTTCAGGGACACCCCACTGGGAACCCGCCGGAAACACGATCCCAAAATCGAGCCCATAGTATCTGTTTTCATGTGAGAACATGCACAATGTATTGCAAATGGATTCAGTGCCCTATCATAAATATTCTAAAATAGTGTATGTGTTCTGAAATAAAAATAGCAAATGTTAGAAGTGAAAGAGGATAGGCAATGTTTCAGGCAGTTCTGGTCACCACATTACAGGAAGGACGTAATTGTTCTGGAGAGAGTGCAGAGAAGATTTACAAGAATGTTGCCAGGGCTTGAAAATTGCAGCTATGAGGAGAGATTGGTTAGGCTGGGGTTGTTTTCCTTGGAGCAGAGGAGGCTGAGTGGAGACTTGATTGAGGTGCACAAAATTATGAGGGGCCCAGATAGAGTAGACGGGAAGTACCTGTTTCCCCTAGCGGAGAGTTCAAGAACTAGAGGACACAGATTTAAGCTGATTGGCGGAAGGATTAGAGGGGACATGAGGAAAAACTTTTTTACCCAGAGGGTGGTGGGTGTATGGAATTCGCTGCCCGAATTGGTGGTAGAGGCAGGGACCTTCAACTCTTTTAAAAAGTACCTGGACCTGCACCTAAAGTGCTGTAAGCTGCAGGGCTATGGACCAGGTGCTGGAAGGCGGGATTAGAATGGGCACCTGGTTGTTCTTCGAGCTGGCGCGGACGCAATGGGCCGAATGGCCCCCTTCTTGCTGTATCTTTTCTATGGCTCTATGGTTCTATAGGTGCTGATCATCCTGCATTTCCAGCATTTTCCATTCTTATTTCAGATCTCCAGCATTTGTGTGTGTTTTTTTAATTTATTTTTCTCTCTTGTTTGTGTCTTGAAATTAGTTTCAAGTTAATTCCCACGAGCATTGTATGTACAAGGCTCGATGCAGTAGGGAACTGTTTTGCAGAGATGCAGTGTATAATTGAACAGAGGCAATAAAGCTGACAATTGAGTAAATTAGACGAATAGATGTGAAGGTGCTTGTAATTAAACCGGTGGATGATTTACATCGGAGGATGTATATTTCACCTAACCTTGTGAATACTTAATACTGTAATGGAGAAGAAAGAGCAGAAAAATATTCCTTTCATGAGCACCAGTATCCTTCACCTACACAGTATATAAACAACTGAGTAAATAACATGCTCAGGGTGAGGCAATAATGAAATTTTTATATCTCTTGCACCTTTCCAAAGAGTTACTTACAACATTTACACTTGGGGTTTGTTTTATCTCCTGCAATCTGCTTTTCTATTTGCACAATGATCTGTCCAGTTTGTGCAATGGTAATGCCATTATTTAGAACTGCTTAGCCACTGAAGTAGGAAATGAAGAGGAGACAGTGTGTGGGAGAGAGTAATAACTGTTAATGTTTCACTGCTGTACTTCACCTCCTAAATCACAAATCAGGATTAACTTGCACAGGTGATATAATAGAGTGAAATCTGAATTTGTATTATACCCTATGCCACAGTTAATTTACATTGCAGAGTTGTTTTTCTATATTCTTATTGTTGAGACTTGCAATTTATTTAGGACATTTTCAGGAGTTATTTTAGAACACTTAGTTCATCAGTCAAGCTTCTGCTGCAGTTCCATTGGTGTGCATTTGGCAGACAAAATCTGAATGTGAAAATTAATTATTTGAAAGTAATACTGATAAGAATTCTGTTATTATGCACCTGAAAATATCAGTTTATATTTCGCTAACATATTGTTCATAAACGTGGTTACGGATTATACCTGCTAAAAAAAAACATTTTCAACCCACATTGTTGTTTTGTCATTTTATCTGCCTGTGTCACATATATTTTGTTGTCATTTTAAGTTCAGTTGTGTAACTGGACCAAAAGATAATAGGTTGAGCAGTATTGTAACAGAACTATCGAAACTGGTAAAAGGATACCAAGAACATCTACAATTTTACTATAAATCATATTACTAATGTTTTGAACCAGGAATAGTAAATATTATCAAAAATCAAAAGATTGCAGATGCTGGAAATTTGACAAAAGCAGAAAATGCTGGAAACACTCAGCAGGTCAGGCAGCATCTGTGGAGAGAACAGAGGAGTTAACATTTCAGCTGTAGAACCTTGGTCAGAACCAAATAAGTGTTGTGTTCTGGCTTTTTGTTGTGTGCATTGGGTTATGGGAAATCTGTGACTTGCCCAATAGCATAATTTCTCAAAGTATGTCTGTGCTGTCAGTAAACACCATGGTCAAATTTCTGAGATATCCATCCCCATTATGATTGCCTCTGGCTGCATCATGTTTTTATGCTAGCCAGTTTATAAAAACATATATTACAGCATGTATCTCATCATTAGAGGGCACTACAGTACAAGAATTTGAGTTTAGATTTTATCTCATTTAAATATACTAGAGCTGGGATTTTTAAAAATTCATTCATGGGATGTGGGCATTGCTGGCAAGACCAGCATTTATTGCCCAACCCTAATCGCCCTTGAGAATATGGTGGTGAGCCGCCTTCTTGAACCGCTGTAGTCCGTGAGATGAAGGTACTCCCACAGTGCTGTTAGGTAGGGAGTTCCAGGATTTTGACCCAGTGACGATGAAGGAACAGTGATATATTTCCAAATCAGGATGGTGTGTGACTTGGAGGGGAACATGCAGGTGGTGGTGTTCCCACGCGCCTGCTGCCCTTGTTCTTCTAGGTGGTAGAGGTCGCGGGTTTGGGAGGTGCTGTCGAAGAAGCCTTGGTGAGTTGCTGCAGTGCATCTGGTAGATGGTCACACTGCAGCTATGGTGCGCTGGTGGTGGAGGGAGTTAAAGTTTAAGGTGGTGGATGGGGTGTCAATCAAGCGGGCTGCTTTGTCCTGGATGGTGTCGAGCTTCTTGAGTGTTGTTGGAGCTGCACTCATCCAGGCAATTGGAGAGTATTCCATCACACTCCTAACTTGTGCCTTGTAGATGGTGGAAAGGCTTTGGGGAGTCAGGAGGTGAGTCACTCGCCGCAGAATACCCAGCCTCTGACCTGCTCTTGTAGCCACAGTATTTATGCGGCTGGTCCAGGTAAGTTTCTGGTCAATGGTGACCCCCAGGATGTTGATGGTGGGGGATTCGGTGATGGTAATGCCGTTAAATGTCAAGGGGAGGTGGTTACACTTTCTCGTGTTGATGATGGTCATTGCCTGGCACTTGTCTGGCGCGAATGTTACTTGCCACTTACTTCCAAGAACAATCACTGGATACATTCTTTTGAACTCATGAATTTTCCAATCCATAGCATAGGCACAATATAAAAAACATTAATAGTTAGAGAAGGAAGTTCAGGAAGTCTGGGGCATCATTACTCATATTAAGTAATCTTCCCCAAGGACAATGCTTTCTCTAAGTTAAAGTTTTGGATTATTCAAGTACTGTACCAACACAAGTCAGAAACTGATAATTTTTCACACTTAAGTAAAATATTGTGCCACATTACTTAGTGATATCTGTAATCTTCTGATGGGACTTCTCTCTATGTTACTCTCTATGTCAGATAGATCAGAGAGGGACCATGTGTTAGAAAAGACAGAGATGTGGAGGAACGTCTTGCAGGCAGATTGGTTAAGTTGTTATTCATTTCTAGCTATAAGCCTAGAAATTTCTGTTGCTGTTAATAACAGTTAATAATATGACAAACCACTGTCCACTATTTTAAATTTTATTTTAAATGTGTAAAAGCTTTCACTAAAACAGTGGACAGAGAAATGTCATACAGTTATCTCTAGGGTATAGTATCTTACATAGTCATCAATGGAGTAATCTGATTGGCTGCATCCTTCCCAATTTATAAAATATACTGATCTTACCAAGTTATGTCACTAGGTAACAAATAAAAGATAAATAAACAGTTATCAGAGAGATCTTGTTTATAGATGCAGGGTAACTAGGGAATTGCAAGATATATCTTAATATAGATAAATGTATGATAAAGTGTGTTGAAACAGGAAAATATGCATGAAATAAAGATGAGAAAAACCCATTAGGCCTATCAAAGCTCATCCCTCTGATATGCTAACTCTCCCATTATAACATCCCGTTACATTTTGTACACCCCTAATATTTTGCCTGCAATATTCCTCAAAACACTTAACATTCTTTAAATAAAGAACTTCTTCCTTACATCTTGTCTAAAACTATTTTGCATTAACTTAAATCTGAATCCGCTGGTCCTGCTTTCATGATTTAATTTGAATATTCTTGGTTTACTCCATGCCATTTAATATTTTGTACACCTTAGTGAAGTCCCCCTTTAATTTCCTTCTTTCAAGACTGAACAACTTCCCCAAACTTTCCTCATAGCTCAACCCCTTTACACGTAGGATTAGTCATGTTGCTCTTCTCTGCACCCTCTCCGTCACTTGTATGTGTTTTTGTGGCATGGTGACCAGAAATTAACACAATATTCCAAATATGGTTTTACCGGTGCTTTGTAGAGCTCTAGAAACTTGGGAAGGAATTCTCTTGCATCATGGCAGAGAATGACGGAAAATGTGAGCGGTGAGACCTATTGCCACCTCACTGCCCTGACATGTTCTCACCTCTGCTGGGACCGCTGCTGGCCACTCCTTCCCCGCCCGCCGCCTACAAATGGCAGGGGAGGGGGAACAAGGTCCGGGTCTGCAACAGAATTCCCTCCTGTCTACCCACTTACCGCTGCTTCCCAGATCCATCGTGTGGAAAGTGGCGACAAGCCCTAGGTGGTGGCGGTAAAAGATCTGGGCTGCCTCAGAGGAAGGATAAGGCCGGGCAGCAGCTTCCTCTCCCTCTAAGGCAGGCTCAGCATGTACCTGCTGAAGGCTTCGGTCTTGGCCAAGGCTCTTAGTGGAGGCCTTGCTGCCATTTTTGAGGCGCTTCTGCTTCTTTAAGTTCCCTTATCATCCCTTCTGGTACTGCAGTGGCATCCCTGCTGCAGCACTGCCAGGATGCTCCACCCTCGCAGGGACAGGATTCCTCTTGATAAATGGCATTTACAGTAAACTTTTCCTTAGGAGTCTAAATGAGTGGCATAGAGCCCATGATAGGGTAGATTGTACATAATCTTTGGAAGGAACAAGTTTGATGGGTTGAATGGGCTTTTCTCACTCTGTATTGTTAACTGTCAAACACACATCCTGCTTTTAGTTGGATAAATTATTTACTTTCACGATACATAATAGCAAGTTCAAATGATTAAGTAGCAACAGTAAAACTCACTTTATTGCTTCTTCCACAACAGGTGAAGGTCATCGATAACAGAATTATATAGTGATGGTGAGTTCCTTTGTAATTCACCATCTAAAAGAACCCAATATCCTGAGAGATCTTGTTTCACTTTGTGTCAACAACTCAACAATCCATGAGGTACTCCACCATTTGAGTCAACACCAGGGTGGCAGGGTGGTGAAGAGAAAGCAACAGCAAAAAAGCACTGAGAACGGTAGAGGTTAAATAATAGAAATGGATAACATTAAAATGCTGGATGAACAGCTGATGGTGACACAGATTATTGAGTCCTGGACTACAGATGAGTAATAAACTATTGAATGTTGCTTTTGTGGTTTATGATGCCAACTGTCCCCTCGGTTTGATTTTTACTTTGTGATTCACCTCTACCAATCCCGTATCTTCTGCATATATACATGCACAGACACTAATCTTTCAAGACAAACTCCTGTTTGATATTCCTTGTACACTGTAAATAATATTAGTTATGGCCAGACTGTGTGCTTCGGAGACTTGTCTTGCTGTGTAGTCATATCAGGATTACCCTGCTCAAGGGTTCTCCAATATTGTATTGATTCATAGGAAAACAGTCTCGAATTTAGAAAACAATCTGGTTATTAATTTGATTAAGCTGATTAACAGTCATGTGAATGGGATAATATTTATCTATTTGTTGTAAAGTAAACCGATTAATACAGCCATTTATCAAATTTGAATGTAATATATTAACAAGATTTTAAATTAAGCTGAATAATTTTATTGTATAGTCACAAGATAAAATATAAAAAACAAGGTTTATTAATCTTTTGATTAGTAATCAAAAAAACCTTTTAGCTGCCAAGAGATATGTTTTCTAATCCAGAATGCTTGTTATAGGAACACAGGAACAGGAGTAGGCCATTCGGCCCTTTGAGCCTGTTCCGCCATTCAATTAGATTATAGCTGATCTGTATCTTAATTCCATCTACCCATCTTGGATCATTAACCCTTAATAGCCTTGCCTAACAAAAATCTATCAATCTCAGTTTTGAAATTTTCAATTGACCTAGCCTCAACAGCTTTTTGAGGAAGAGTGTTCCAGATTTAGGAACAAAGGAACAGGAGTAGGCCATTTAGCCCCTCGAGCCTGTTCTGCCATTCAATGTGATCATGGCTGATCTGGGACCTAACTCCATATACCTGCCTTAGCCCCGTATCCCTTAATACCTATGGTTAATAAAAATCTGTCAATCTCAGAATTTAAAATTAACAATTGAGCTAGCATCAACTGCCATTTGCGGAAGAGAGTTCCAAACTTCTACCACCCTTTGCATGTAGAAGTGTTTCCTAATTTCACTCCTGAAAGTCCTGGCTCTAATTTTTAGGCTATGTCCCCTAGTCCTAGACCCAACAACCAGCGGAAGTAGTTACTCTTTATCTACCCTATCAGTTTCCCTTAATATCTTGGAAACTTTGATCAAATCATCCCTTAATCTTCTAAATTCCAGGGAATACAACCCTAGTTTGCGTAACCTCTCCCTGTAATTTAAACCTTAGAGTCCAGGCATCATTCTAGTAAATCTACGCTGCACTCCCTCTAAGGCCAATATATCCTTCCTAAGATGCGATGCCCAGAACTGAACACAGTAGTCCAGGTATGGTCTAACCAGGGCTTTGTATAACTGTAACACAACCTCTGCCCCCTTTTATTCTAATCCTCTAGATATAAAGGCCAACATTCCATTAGCCTTTTTGATTATTTTCTGTATCTGTCCATGACATTTTAATGATCTATGTATATAGACCCCTAAGTCTCTTTGGACCTCCACTGTTTTGAGCTTTTCACCTTTTAGAAAGTACTCTAATCTATCCTTTTTAGATCCAAAGTGAATGACCTCACACTTGTCTACATTGAAATCCATTTGCCTCAATTTTGCCCATTCACTTAATCTATTAATATCTCTGT
Source organism: Heptranchias perlo (assembly GCF_035084215.1). NCBI lineage: Eukaryota > Metazoa > Chordata > Chondrichthyes > Hexanchiformes > Hexanchidae > Heptranchias > Heptranchias perlo. The sequence continues at coordinate 111,635,918 of NC_090327.1, forward strand.
AATTTTATGCTTCCATCTACACTGCTTACAATGCTGTCTATCTTTGTATCATCGGCAAACTTGGATATGTAGCTCTTTATCCCGTCATCTAAGTCGTTAAGAAATACAGTGAATAGTTGAAGCCCCAACACAGATCCCTGTGGGACACCACTAGTCACATCCTGTCAATTTGAGTACCTGCCCATTATCCCTACTCTCTGTCTCCTGCCGCTCAGCCAATTTCCTAACCAGGTCAATAATTTGCCCTCAATTCCATGAGCTTCAATTTTAGCTAACAGTCTCTTATGAGGGACTTTATCGAATGCTTTCTGGAAGTACATATAAACAATATTTCTACTACCCTTTGTGTGAAGAAGTGCTTCCTGGCATAACCCCTGAACGGCCTAGCTCTAATTTTAAGGTTACCCTATCAAATCCTTTAATCATCTGAAACATCTCAATTAGATCACCCCTTAATCTCCTATATTCAAGGTAATACAAGCCTAGTCTATACAACCTGTTCTCATAATTTAACTCTTTTAGCCCTGGTATCATTCTGGTGAATCTGCGCTGCACCCCCTCCAAGGGTATTATATCCTTCCTGAGGTGCGGTGCCCAGACTGAACGCAATACTCCAGATGGGGTCTAACCAGAGCTTTATACAACTGTAGCATAACTTCCACTCCTTTGTATTCCAGCCCCCTTGAGATATAGGCTGACATTAGCCTTTGTAATTATTCTTTGATCCTGTCCACTAGTTTCTCGTGATTTTTGTAGATGGACCCCCTAATTTCTCTGCTCCTCTACAATTCCTAGCTTCTCATCATTTAGAAATTGCTTTCTTAGGTCCAAAGTGGATAACGTCACATTTTCCCACTTTAAACTCAACTGACACAGTTTTGCCCACTCACATAATCTATCAATGTCCCTTTACAACTTTCTGCTCCCATCTACACTATTTACTGTGCCACCTTAGTGTCATCAGCAAACTTAGATATACGGCTCTCTATTCCTTCATCCAAGTCATTTATAAATAAAGTGAAAAGCTGAGGCCCCAGTACAGATTCCTGGGGGACATTGCTGGTTACATCCTGCCAATTTGAGTACATACACATTATCCCTACTGTCTGTCTCCTACCTCTTAATCAATTTCCTATCCAAACCAATATGTTGCCTCCAACTCCATGCGCCCTCATTTTTGTTAACAGTCTGTTATGTGGAACCTTGTCGAATGCCTTTTGGAAATCCATATAAATAACATCCATAGACACTCCCTTATCTACCATGTTTGTTAACTCCTCAAAAAATTCAGCTAGGTTCATTAGGCATGACTTACCCTTTACAAATCCATGCTGGCTCTCTTTGATCAGCTCATTGAAAATACTTGAAATCATTGTCAAATGATTTCAAGTATTTTCAAATGATAAATGTTAAAAGGTTAGGACATTGATACCAAGATTTCCTCTATTTCTCTCCCTGGAAAGTGCATGAATAAGGCAGACTAGTGGCCTGCTCCCAACATTCAACCTGTGGCACTCTGAACTAACTTCCAGGAGGTATGGAGTACAATATGGGCATGATTCTCTCTCTCCTTCCTTTTCCATGGGCACCAGCTTGGCTCTATTCAGTGCATCATCATTCTGATACCACAGAGGTGAAGAACTTATTGGCTATGAGAACTGTGGGCTAGAACCCACATCCTACCATTCCATCACATCATACTTTGTTTTTGTTTTGTTCTCTACAGTATCTGTTCATCCCACCATGCCACCATTGACTGCAGTTGAGAAGACTGTCCAACTCCCCGAGCTCCATCAGTATCACTCCAAGTCAGCCACTAGGATGTACATGAGAGTAACTCAGAATTGATTTTCTCTCCCCCTATGATTAAGTGATTTGTCTTCATTCAGTGTATCTCCATAACAGCATTGTTGCAATCAGAAATTGGGGAGAGGAGGGGGCAGGGGAGAAATTGGACTTGTATCTCACCACTCTATGGTTCCAAACATTGGCGCTTCAATATCTTGTGCCACTGTGCTTCCTAATTTACACTGCTGAAATAACTTTTTTAAAATTGGTATATTTACATTTTAATCCATAAGTACTACTGCTGTCCCCAGCAATTGGGTTCTGTCGGTCTACACTCTGGTGTGCTGCATTATGCTGCAGGACACGCGTTTGCAAAAATGAGAATAAATTGAATTCTAACATCTCTGCTGAGAATAATTTTGTAAATACTTCCAAGATCCCTTCCACCCAGCCCCTTCGGTCCGCTGAGCATTCATGTATACTACAGACCCAGTCGACTTTACTTCCAGTAGCCCTGTCTTTTATGACAGCGGTAGAAACTATTATTCGCAGCAGATAGATTTTATTGTTGCAATTTCCACTAGGAAATCTGTCAATCGCCGAAATCGCACGCTTATTGTAATTACTGTTTCCTATAAGAATTTAATTCCCAGTAGGTGCTTGATTACAATTCCAACTAGCTGAAGATGATTCTCTCCTTGCTTTGCTTGTTGAGCACGCAATCCCTGACGTCAGGTTGCTGAGACTGACAAGGAGCAGAAACGTGTCCGGAGCCTCCAACCAGCTACTCCGACAAAAACAAGAGTTCTCAGGTTTTAAAAAAAAAGCCCCGACAGACAGATAATGATTCCCTTTGGGTTTTCAGCGGATAAATTAACCGTGCCGTAATTCGGCCCGCCTTATTTGAGTTAGAGGAGAGAAGAAGACGACATTGCTTGCTTGTTCTGTTGATCTGGACATTGGAATAAGCAAGGAAGATCTGTTTGGGAGGAGGAGGAAGGAATTACAGGATGGGTTGTGGTGGAAGCCGGGCTGATGCTATCGAGCCCAGGTACTATGAAAGCTGGACCAGAGAAACCGAATCAACGTGGCTTACCAACACGGACACAGACACGCCTTTGCCAGTCATCTCTAACGGGTGCAACAACAACGCGAACGAATCCAGTGCATTAGACAAGGGGTCAATGCATGTGTTTTCCAGTAGGTATCTCTGCTTTGGGAGTTGGGGGGGGGGTGGTGGCGAGAAGGCGATCTGTTTACATTTACGTCTGCGTTGTCAGATGTGTGTAAATCACTTTAAATATTGGCGCCGCCAGTAATTCAAGGGCAGCCCGAATATGAGGGTTATCAGCCGTCGGGCGTGTTTTGGGGTTAGTTTTTAGGGTTAGGTTTTAGGGGTTAGGTTTTTAGGGTTAAGTTTTTGGGTTAGGTTTTAGGGTTAGTTTTTGGGGTTAGGTTTTTGGGGTTAGGTTTTTAGGGTTAGGTTTTAGGGGTTAGGTTTTTAGGGTTAAGTTTTTGGGTTAGGTTTTAGGGTTAGGTTTTTAGGGTTAGTTTTTGGGGTTAGGTTTTTAGGGTTAGTTTTTGGGGTTAGGTTTTTAGGGTTAGTTTTAGGATTAGGTTTTGGGGTTAGTTTTAGGGTTAGCAAAGCAGCCTTATCTATGCTCACGACCGCCGCCTTTTTTCTTCTCCCACATACCGCAACCCTACCTAACGCAAAGCCCCGGTCTTTAGTTAAGCTGTGATTTACAATCTGCCCTTTCTGTCAACAGTTTATCCGAGCAATGTTTTGAGCATCATCTGTATTCCGTTTGGAAGACCGGGTGGTTCCGAATTAATAGTGAACCCACTGTTGACTCAAGTACCGGTTTATCTTTCTTATTACTGCCGAACTTGAGGCTTTTGACCAAATATTCCGAGCTGCGTGCTCTCTAATTCATTGGCGAGAGAGTAGAATGTTGCCACAAGAATAAAAGCACAAGTAACAAAAGCTTGCTTTAGACCCCCGGTCGCTATAGCAACACCACCAGGCTGGCTTATCTGCTCACTTTCACCAGCATAACCTCCCTTTTCCTAAACTAAGCGGAGAGAAAGTTTTAAAGTGGCATTGCGTGGGCGATGCTGTGTGGAAAGGGTATCCAGGATTGTGGTCATTTCCATACGAGTGATAGGACGTGTTCCGGAAAAGAGAGCGTTGCTCCATACATAACCGTGGTCCTTAAATGCAGCGCTGTGACAGCAATTGTCGCTAATGTGCTACAGTTACCAAGAACCTTCTAATGGGTCTAGGTAATTCAGTTCCAAATTTAGATCATGGATCATACTTTGAAGTGAACAGGGACAACCTGGAGATTGACGAATCCCTTTTATCATTTTGACAAATTGGTTGTTAATGGTGACTGAGCCATCCTTTAAATAGTGCCCTGCCATTTCACACAAGCGACCACATTGACGATAACTTTATGCCAAAGGAAAATGTTGACACGACTATGATTGATGGGTTTAGAGTGTAAGGTCTGAAGGACAGCACGTCATTTAGTCACCATGTTGCATTTGTTTTTATCATTTGGGATATTTTAGGTTTGGTTCTTTAAGCCTTTACAAAGTAATTCGATGTTGAGAATGGCTATTCTTACTTTCTTTATAAATGTTGCTGTTATATGAAGTTTACATTTGCTCATACAATATTTGAATGTCTTTAATTATGTCCCAGGCTGGTTATTTTTAAGATTAGTGATTTAAATCCCGTTGCGGTGATCCACTCAGTGACTGTGCTATATCAATGCAGAGGAAAATCGGATGGTTTCTATAACAGGAGACAGTTCTACACCAGGGCAGCAAATTGAAAATTTACCCCGATATTTTCAAACATGCTAGAGTGAAAGTGATCTTGGCCGATCGTCAGCCTGGTTTACATGTCACACCATTTCTTTTCCATTGGGAATGTAAATCAGGCGGGGTGTAAAACGGCTGCCAATTTGCTATCACTCGTTTTGCGCTACTGCTCAAAACCAATTTTATCTCTTTTAAAGACTTTTGTTCTGCCCTATTTGAAAAGTACGCTGCAGAGTATTTTACACCACATCAACCTATATAATTGAAGCAGAAAATGCTGGAAATATAAAGAAGGTCTGTCAACACGTAAAAGAAGAAGCTGGGGGGTTATCATTCAGGGTTTCATGATAATTGAACTAACAAAAAAGTAACTATTTTCTGCGTAGAAAAAGCTGGATCAAGCTACAGCTGACTTGTGAATGCTTGATGCTGATACTGCAGCCACAAAGGCTTCCATAGCAATAGCATCCCTCACCTTAATACACAAAAAATAGCCTTAAAATAGCCTATAAATTTTAGAGAAGTATATGGCTTCTTTAAATATGCACCGTTATTTAAATTATGATAAATAAGGGGATGTAGTCCCTTGTTTCAGATGGTTGGGACATGTTTTTGTGGAAAACTGGAAAAAAAATCAAATTTTACATTTTGTATATTTCAATTAGAATCATAGAATCATAGAAGTTTACAACATGGAAACAGGCCCTTCGGCCCAACATGTTCATGTCGCCCAGTTTATACCACTAAGCTAGTCCCAATTGCCTGCACTTGGCCCATATCCCTCTATACCCATCTTACCCATGTAACTGTCCAAATGCTTTTTAAAAGACAAAATTGTACCCGCCTCTACTACTGCCTCTGGCAGCTCGTTCCAGACACTCACCACCCTTTGAGTGAAAAAATTGCCCCTCTGGACCCTTTTGTATCTCTCCCCTCTCACCTTAAATCTATGCCCCCCTCGTTATAGACTCCCCTACCTTTGGGAAAAGATTTTGACTATCTACCTTATCTATGCCCCTCATTATTTTATAGACTTCTATAAGATCACCCCTAAACCTCCTACTCTCCAGGGAAAATTATTTTTATTTTCTGAGAGTTGCTAGGTCAGAGGGACTCCTCCCCTAGCCTCTTTGAAAATATTCTGCACCCTCTCCTGTGCGTACTCATGCCCATTTAAAAATAATTGATTTGCAGTAGAATTCCTTTCATTTTAAAAGTCAAACCATATGTGTTAGTCTGATATCGTTCCTGCTAGCAGACTAAGCAACTGACTGTTCCTTTTACTTGTAGCCTGGCTGACATTTCAAGGCAGCACCTGGCACTGTAACAAGCACGATAGGGCTCACTGGCATATCTGTCACTCCAGCTGGACTGTATAAAATCATTAAAGAAACTAATTCCACAATCATTTCTCAACAATTTCAAAGCAGTACATTTAATGGTACATTATTAAATACAAATTAAACAGAGCTCCTTTAAGATGTTAAATCACTTCTTTCTCCAGATAAATCCACTGTGGGATGGCAAGGAATGAGCACCAGTGAAACACAATCTCCTTATTTCTAGATTAACAGTGATATTTCCCTACCAACATAATTTTGGTAACCCCATTCCACTTCTCAAATCAACTGCAATGGATCTTAGTAGATGGATTATACATTATGTGTTGACTAGCTGATTAGCCATCAGGAATAATATTCACAATGAACGACCCACATAGTGAGGATGTCATTCTAATCTAAAAGCAGCACCCTCATTGACCTGCCTACCAAAGACTACAGTGCAATTTCCAACATGTTCTGTGCTATAACCTCCTGCTTCAATCAGCTTCCTGTTCCCTAATCCAGAAGCTGTGGTACACATCCATGTTTCTTTGTACTGTTTTTTTTAACACTAGCAGAGCAGGAAAAGCTCCAAGATTGTCCCGAATAATAGCTTAATTCGGTCTCAATAGACCAAATTTACGTATAACCATAAAAAGAAATCTAAGAACCTTTTAGTAAAGAATCTGGAGCATTTACAGAGATGTAACCCTTGCTCTGAGGCTTCTATTTATTCTGCTTTGCAACTATTCATTAAGGAGTATACAATAGCAGTCAAGTGTAGTTTGCCATTCAACATTCCCTTCTTCACTTAATGCTTGTAACGTGAGCTTGTTGATGTTATTTGAAAATGAACTGAAGCAGCTTTGAAAGCAGTACGTTGTTCCATTAAAAGTAATATTTGATACAAATTGCCACTAAATTAAATATCACTCATGGATGTCATAAGAATAGCTGATGTGGAAATGGAAATGTCACACTAGTGCGGTAGGGAGCCCTTTTTTGAAGTTGAACTTAAGACACATTTTCGGGCGACCTATTCTATCAAGCAGAAGGCAGCAGTGCAAGCCCCACGTCTGCCCAATAGAATCGTTCTGAGACCTGACCAATTTTAATGGTTGGGCCTGATTTCCGCAATGCCGATGGGCTGCGAATGCTGAGGGAGCACTCACAAGCAGCTTGCCAGTTGTGGGCAGGGCGAGGAGGTGGTTTCATGAAATCCAGTGGCTCTTCTGGTGATCTGACCTGGAAGTAATGAGTTAAGGAGGGGGACTGTAGATGGGCTGGGAGTGGGCTGGAAGAGCCATGAATGCTCCTTCTGGCTTGACAATCTGCAGCAGTCCCTTCAGGCCACTCCACGCCTAGTACCAATTGGCGGAGCATGCATGGCGCACACCCTGCCCATTGGTACACAGTGTCCGGTGTAGGACCCTGATCTAAATATTGAAATAAAGCGGGAGCACTGGCTGCTCATTTCGAGGCCTGCTTGAAAATCGAGTCGGGCGGGCCTTGAGCGAACAATGGACAGGAGATTAAAAAAAAATTGTCAGTTGACAGCCCTGATTTTCAGCATGAATAAAAAGGTAGGCAGATGAAATTCACCTCCATTGTTCAAGTAGAGTAGAGGGAGCCGTGCTGTGCATCTCGAAGAAAGTAATACATTTATATAGTGCCTTTCATGTCCTTGGATGTCCCAAAATATTTCACAACCAATTAACCACAGCCAGTGAATTCAGTTGTGCTATACCTGAGCTTGGAGTGTTTGACGCAGACACTAATTTTTAAAAAAAGGATGTATTCTCCAGCATTGACTCATCTCATATCAATGAGCGCAAAATGACAAACAATGTAAAATAAATAAAAAGGATACCCAGAGGGAGTTAAAGACAATAACATAAGGCTGGATATTATTGTTGGAGATATTAAGCGTGTTTGTCGAATGTTATTTTATACACTATTGTATTGGAAGCATTAAACCATAATGCCTGTTCGAAATAACAGACATAGCCATGTCATATGCATGCAATAACTGTCTGTATGCTAATATCGCAGTAATTTCCAGGCTTTAATCCTACTGGTGGAATTATTTAAATGAACTACATACACTTTAATGCTTACAGTGTTATCTGAACCCCTCAAGTGTGTTACTGTTCTGAAATTCTTCTTTACCTGTATGTTATTAGGTAACTAAGGGGCAAATGCAATAAATATTTCTGTGACTGTTGCCAAAATATTTCCTGTGCTGAATTATCTGCAGTAGGGAAGCGACACTTGGCTTCAGTGGGTCAGGGAAGCTAAAATTCAATTAGAATGCCTGTTTCTGACTGTTACTCGGTGATAAAAGGCAAAATACTGCAGGTGCTGTAAACCTGAATCAAAAACAGAAAATGCTGGAAACCCTCCAGTCAGCATCTGTGGCGAGAACAGGCATATTTCTGTAGCAGCTCTTTCATTGTATGGCAGGTTGGGGTCGCATTCCATGTATTTGACTGTTTAACCTGCCTGCCGCGGGGGATTTATTATTGAGGACAATCAGTCTATCAGGACAGTCCTCTTTATGTATCTTGGAGAGGAGGCAGAAGTGGGCTGTGTCGGGTTGGGGAATTATGAGGTTAGAGGCAATGAGGGATGGGGGCAGGAAGATCTTCAGAGGAGATATGGTCAGTAACTGTCTAGAAAATTATGGGTTGATATTCAATAGTGTGGAAGTGGTCTAAGGGGAGATGAGAGGAGTTGTCAGAGAGTTGGTGTTCACCCTCAGCAAGTTGAAGATCTGTCTGCCAAATAACAACAGCATCCCCTTTGTCAACGGATTTGATGGTGATAGAATGGAAGAATGGAATCCTGTGGAAGATAAGTTAGAAATAGTGAGGAGAGTGGAGAAACTAACATGGCCAATATCACACCTGCAGTTCTCAACAAAAAGATCAAGAGAAGGTAAGAAGCCAGAGGGAGGAGTCTAGGTAGATCAGGGAACCTGTAGGAAGAAGAGGACAGATGTGTGTGGGGAAGCTTCCTGGCCAAAAGTAGACACAGAGGCAAACAGTCGGTTTTGCACCTATACCACGAGGCTATCCCAAATTCAGTGCACCTCAATTTGAACTAGCAATCCCTTGTGTAGAACTTTATGAAATGCCTTCTGAAAATCCATGTGTATGACATTCATTGATGGCTCTCTATCTACCACTATTGTGATTCTGTTAAAGAACTCAATTAGGTTAGTTAGACATAACCCACCTTCACAAAACCATGCTGACTCCCTATTCAGTTGTGCCTTTCCAATTGATAAGTTAATCTGACCCTAATGTTTGGTTCTAGCAATTTTCACACAACTGACATTAAACTCATTGGTCTGTAGTTCCTTGGGTTGTTCCTTCCTCCTTTTTTAAATAAAGGTATTAGCCCCGATTTTAAGTTGAGGCACGGTGCGGGGCAGGCAGGAAACCCCCATGGAGAGTTCATTGTGAGACCTGGGCTATTTTAATTCCTGGACCTCATTTAAATATCGCTGAACTGTCTCCCACCAAAACCAGCGGGAATTATGTCAACGCTGGCGGGTGGGAGCGGGAATTGGGGCCGAGCTGGACGCCATCAGGGACCCACGGAAACAGTCCCTGGCAAGGTAAGTCAGAAAGAAGGAGGGCCAGAACCAATCGCCAGTGGAGAAGTTGGGTGGGGGTGGGGGGGAAGCCCAGGGTAGAGGAGCCCCAAGGTTTGCTTGTTGGGCCAAGAGGAGCATTCAAGGAATCATACCAAAATTTAAAAAATAATGCTTACCTGGGACTCTTCTAGCCTGATGCTTGCTGCCAAGATTTGCTGGCGGCTTGGAGACCATGTGCGAATTGCACATTTCAGAGTTAAAATTACATTGGGGTCCAAATTACATCATCGAACCCTGACATTTCAATGTTTATGAGGCCCCATCTGCCTGCAGCGGACTCCTCCACGCTCCCAAAAACCGGGGAGTTAAAATCGCGGGGGCGGGAATGTAGCAGGTTCCACTTGGCCATCACGTTAACCCCCACCCCGTCCACACCATTCACACCTGACAAGCAGAGTTAAAATCGGGACTATAATGTTTGCTTTCTTCTCATCCTTTGATACTATCCCTGAATCCAGCAAGCTTTAGAAAATTCTAATTAATGCATCCCCAATTTCCTCATCTATTTCTTTTAATTCCTCCAGGTGGAAACCATCTAGACTTGGAATTTGTCTGGCTTCAGTCCCGTTGTTTTATCCATTACAATATCCCACTTAAATTTAAATTCCACCCCCCTTCGCTAATGTCCAGTCTTCCCTATTCCTGATATTGTATCCTCCTTATCCACTGTGAAGACCAAAGCAAAATAATTCATTTAGTAATTCCACCATGTCATTATCTTCTACTATTGTCATACCTAAATCTGTCTAAACCTCTTCCTTTACTATTCTTGTTTTCTTCATCTACTTATAAAAGCTTTTATTACTCTTGATACCATCTAGCTTTTTGTCTTCCTTATTATTTCTTGATGTTTTATTGCTTTCTATAATCCTCCCATCCCTCATTCTGTTCTTCACCCTTACATACACTTCCTCCTTTTATTGAATACTAGGCCTAACCACACAAAAACCATAGTTTACATTGTCCCAGAAGTATCCCTTTTGCCTTTCAGGTTTATACAGTTGTTTTGTAATCCACTATTTACCTCCTTGAATACCTTTCATTATTGGTCCATAAATTTACCAACTAATAATTTTTTCACCCTATTTCAGCCAATTCCTTCATGGTTAGCCTTGTTAGCTTGATTTTAATCCACCTTTCTCCCTTTCAATCATTTAATAATCACTTCCCTACCAACAGAAAACAGCATCTATTTAACTTCAGGCACTGCACTAATTGACCTGAGGATCTGATAAGAGGAATCATTCTGTATTGATCTAAGGAAGGCACTGCAGTTATACCTAGTAGCCTATACACAACTCCACTTTAGTAGCGTAATAATATGTTGTGCATTATATGATGTAATAGCATATCCTCTGAATTTCCAACAAAGGTGATCATCTAGTAACGAAAAAAACACCAATGACAAATTGGGGCTCAAGTGCATTGGAATAGTCAATTCAAAGGTAATTAGTAAGGTTTCATCCTCTTAGTTTAGTTTTCAGAGAGACCACAACAGGTGAAAACTGGTTATGGCCCGCTTTTGGGTCCATAATCAGTGGCGCACCAACAGCATGTGCCGCAACCGTGAGGCCCAAGGCCAGCTGGAAATTGGGCCTCCGGCCTCATTTCAATAATCTAGGAGAGCTGCCAGCGCCTATCGCACCTCCACAGGCAGCTCACCCAGTTGGGATCCGAATTACATAATCAGACCGCAACATTTGCAACGGCCCAAAGGTAAGTCCTGGAAGGAGTAGGAAGGGGGGATGGAGCGGCAACAGATGGGGGGCCGATTATCCATGAAGAGCAGGAGTACTCCTGTTGAGTCACAGGAGTACTCCTGCTCTTCATGGCTCCACAGCAACAATTACGGATACATTTCACTCAGGTATCTTTGGACTGCATTTTAAAATCTTGTTCTATCTCAGTTGTACTCTCTGAACCGAAAAAAGATATTGGTAAGTAATAGTGTTCTTTTGTGGGAATCCTTTCACTGATCTGACATTTATCTGACCCATATGAAGAGCTCTACTAAGATGAGGTAGTTAAGTGAAATGCCTTAGTATTACTGCCGATGTAGATGAGTGATTTTCATCTTACTAGCATACAGTAAACTGAAAATGTAAATGGAGTATTAATAGTTGGCATACTTTGAAAATTCTTTGGCCTATAAAAAATTTATGTTTTTCTCCCTCATCCACTCCATGCACACAGTTTAATTGTTTTTCTTCCTCAGTTTGGTCTCCTATACACCACTCCCAGCTAAAGGACAGAGAAAGTAAGCCATTCCCAGACTTATGCCAATTGCAACTGTTTATCCATCTACTAGGATTAATGCTAACACCCACCCTTTGGTCTTTCTCTGATGGTTTAACTGAGATTGAGGGGTCATTGTGTATGGAAACATGTGCAAAAACCTACATTCTATAACTCTGGCACAGCAGTGATGAGCCAAAACACCACCTGCCATTGTTAGCTTTAATGGGTTCTTGTGCAAGAACCAGAGGTCAAGATTCAAATACATCAAAGCAACAAGGATAGTGTATTTGTACAGACGTATATTGATGAAGAAGAGAAGAAAGTCTCGATATTGCTGCAGATGAATAGAGCTATGTCCAATGTAACTACAGCATCTATCATAACAGCACAATTGATTGCGTGACTACACTGTGCATGTAAAGAAATGTGGCTGGTTGGGCTTCATTGCTCTGCAACTGGATTAGTACACTATGTTTGATATTGAAACGTGGAACTAATTAAGGGTTAACACTGTCAAGGCTCAATTATTCTCTTCAAAGTGATAGACCTTAATATTAATATTGTAATCTTTTTTTCCTTTTACATTTTCTTAAAGATCTATTCAAATAAACACATTACTTTATCATTTTGATATAAATCTAACCAGTTCATGTTGAAGATTGCTAGATCTTTTGTTCCATTTATCAACAACCATTTCCTTTAGCTGGGTATATGATGAATCTTACCTTTCATCTAAACATAGCCTCTTAGTTACATTCAGAGCTAGACTCTGAGAGAGTTGAACAAGCACATTAATTTTTGGATTACAATACTCCTGATACCTTTAAGCAGTTTTCTATCTGAATGTATCATTTTATTCTCTCCAGGATATCATTTTCTCTGATTTAAATTCAAACTCTCCAAATTAATTTACCCCAGTAGAAGAATGTTTTTTCCAAATTCTCCTTCACTCACTCACTTTGAAATAGGTAATTTTTGTTGTGATAAAAGAATTACACTTTAATACAAAAGTGCTATTGGCTTACTGAGATGATCTCTTCAATAGTTTCTTGCAGTGAACATGGTTTCAGCTCGGCCCTGAAATTCCAACAGCATCGGGACTGCTGCCCACTATGATGTCCCAGTCCTGATTTTGTCCGAACTTGAATATACAGAAGCATGTAGGCTGTGCAAATCCAGCCTGCAATGCCTCAAACGCTGGGAGAACGAAGGGTCAGAAAATTGCTGCAGAGGCAGGAGTTAGGTCCCAAAAGGGTCCTAAATCTCCAACAAAGGGGCAGAGGTGGAAAATGGAGCTGGGAGAGGTGGAGACCTGGTGTAGCAACAGGGTATAAAACTTGCCGCTGCTGAAAGGAGAAATGGCAGCACTGGGTGTGAAGGATGGCAGCCAGATCGAAGAAACAAGTGGTAATTTTGAGGGAATTTGATTTGGATGTCCTCCTCATGAGATATGGAGCAGAAGGGATGGTCTGTTTGGAATTAGGATCGTGGTCCAGAGATTTGCCATGCGGTGTGTATTCTGTGGAGGGAGGCCGCAGTGACAGTGCATGTCACCTCTTTGACCTCCAGGACTCCTTTGCAGTGCAGAAGAAATTCAATGACCTCTGGGAATCTCAGGCCATGAGTGGTGGTCTTCCCGGTGATAGGCCTCTGTCCCTTCATGAGGAAGAAGCCTTGGAAATCTGGACAGCCATGTAGCCGAACCTGTTGGGGAAAGAAAAAAGAAAAGCCGATGGCAACTGCAGGTTTGAGCCACCTAGGTAAGCTGCCTGCCCCCCCTAACCCTTCCTTGTAGTCTCTTTATATATCTGGCACTCCTTCTCTCATTACCCTCATGGTGCTGTAGGACTGCACTCTGAACATCTGATGTCTTCTCCCATTCTGTCACCTGCTACCTACAAATACATCTTCCCTTGCAATGTGCCATGCATGAACAAACCTTCCTAACTCTCCAGCACCTTTCCTTTTGTGACTTTACCACCTCAAATAACCTGATGTGTCAAATTGTTGTAACAAAAGATCCTGCCCCAGTCTTCACTGCAATACTCATATCCTCTTCTCTCTCACAGGAGAAGGTGGCCCATAACCATAGGGAATCTCAGGCCATGAGTGATGGTCTTCCCGACGAAAGGCCTCTGTCCCTTCAAGAGGAAGAAGCCTTGGAGATCTGAATACCCATGTAGCCGAGCCTGTTGGGGAAAGAAAAAAAGAAGAGCCAATGGCAGCTGCAGGTTTGTGTGGGCCATCTGCAGCTTTCCTGTGTAATGGTTCACGAGCACAAGCACACTAGCGAGAAATATGATCAGACACCTTCAAAAACTACAGAGGAACTGTCATGGTAGCCGCATAACATTATAGTACCTCTTCATTTTCTTTTCCTCAAGATAACTTAAAGCAAGATGCTACTGAGGAGGAGGAGGAGGAAGTAAGAATCAAGGAGCCTTCCATCCCTGTCCAACCGGCCACATCTTCACCCATGCCCTTATTCATCCTTTCCCTCTCTTACTCACCAGCCCAGAGAAATCCATCCTGGGGGATGTAGATAGTTCCAATGAGGGTTTTCCATTGGGTGAGTTACAGGGTGAGACACAGCACACGAGGGTGTCGGAGGAGGCAGAGGTGAAAATAAATGGGATCTGACAATGGGGAGTGGAGTTTCTATAAAAGTCAGCCCCTGGCTCCACAGCCTGTGAACTCAATTCTCTGAGGTCCTACTCTTAAAAAGAAGAATGCTGGATTGCTCCCTGGAGCAAGTGGTGGCAGCGGGAACATCTGCATCCATCTCCCCAAAAGAGAGGCCTCTAGACCTGTCAATAGACCCAATATGGATGCTCTGGCATTCAGGCCTGGGGGAACCGTTTGGAGAGAAAATGGCAAATGCTTATGGGCAACATCTCTCTGGATCTGCAGGATCTAACTGATACCATCAGATCTGTCCTCCCACTGATCAGTGGGCACTGAGATCCAGGGCCTAGCACAAGTGGTGTGGCTAGAATCCGTCTACATGATGTTGTCCTTTCTCCTGATGACAGTTCATGTGTCTTTTCCAGCCAGCCTCTTCAGATAACTGCTCACGGTGGCAAGACAGAGGACCAGGTTGCCCGCGCACCTGCAGTGCCAACGCAGCTTATTGAAGAGTCTGCCCAGGACTCAAGCCATTATATTTAAACAAAATTGTAGTTATCTATCTGTGTGAAACTGTGGGAGCGATTTTAACTCACCTTGCCTGATGGGAATTCAAATTGATGCCATCGGGAGGGGGGTGGGTTTACTCACCCACCCACCCCTTCCCCGGCCATCCGGAACCCACTCCCAGTTAAGATCCCCCTACCCTCGTGTCTCTGTTGATTTTACCTCTATCTGAAAGTTAGGCACTGCCAGTTGGGATGCCAATCGGCATCAGTCTGTGTGTGGACCATTGAAACCAGAAAGCCTTACACTGCTCTAAAGTTACTCAATAAACCTTAAATTTGCACCATAAACATTTCTGCAGAATACTGGATCACAAAACTGTTAGTGACTGCAGCATTATGACGGGGCAGTAAGGGCCTAAAAATTGGGTTGGTAGCCTTACTGCCCTGTTAACCCCGACGACCGACCTTCACAGAATTTTCACAGAAACTTACCACTGGGCAGCCGAAGTACCTGCCTGAAACAAGTGGCAAACCTCTTTCACATGCAAATCGGAGTCCTGATGATGTAGTTAGGACCTTGATAGCAATTTGAAAGGACACATGGGCGGAGCTGGCAATGCAAATGCACTGTGCACGTGTACTGGCATTCTAATGAGGAAATGGGCAGAAAAATATTTTAAATTGATTTGTTTGTGGAACCGGGAAGAGCGGGAGTGCTGCTCTCAGTTCCACAAAAATACTGCGGGCGGCCACTGGCCTGGCCGCGTCGGCCTCGGTATTACGTGTGTGCCTCCCCTCCCCCGCCCCTCTGAGGACATAGCTGTGGGCTTCTGCCAGCGTTCTGGACGGCCGACTTCCCTGGGGCTGAAGAGCGGCACGCCGCACAGGAAGCCCGTTTGGCGTCTGCAGCTCGCCTGCCAAATTCAAATGAGGCCAGAACCTCAAAATCGCGGCCACCTCTTCATCACCGGAACAGGTGGCCGGTCAGCGCACTCCACCGGTCAGCGTACTCTGCCGGACAGCCGCCCTAAGGTCAAAATTGACCCCACATCTCTTATTGAACCAATGTGACATTTGTATTTCCTGCAGTATCCTTGATGAGCTATCACTATGAGTTAGATTGCAAATTCAGCACCAATTTGTACCAAACCATGTTCTGTACAGTGGACCTATTCCCACTGGGAGCTTTACAGTCTGCACAGGAGACTGTAAACCCTGATGCGAGAGGTAGAAGGACAGTGGACTAACTCACATGGAACACTGCTTTTTGTCCTTTTATTGTGCAGTATTAGAATGTCAAATGTGAAACTCTTTATATTGAAAAGGCATTACATGTCTAACAACTGGTTACTCTAAACTATAATGATAATGACTGTCAGATCATATGCATCAATGGAATACCAAATTGGTGGCGTTTTATATTTTCCATTAGACAGTAAAGAAATACTATTTCCTCTGTGGAAATCAGTGATGATGTTCATGAATTTAAAATTGTCACTAAGAGAGAGGAAAGGGTTTAGGAGAAATTTCTTTACTCAAAAAGTCATTGGAACACGGAATACTTTACCACAGGAAGTGATTGAGGCAGAAACCATTGAGATTGAAATTGGTCTTTGGTGGTAAATATTTGAAACAGAGAAAGATACAGGGCTGTGGGGAGAGAGTGGGATAGTGGGGTTAGTTTTGGATTGTTCTACCAAAGATACGATGGGCCGATTGGCCTCCTTCTCTGCTGTAAACCTCTAAGATTCTGAAGTGCCTATCTGCCAAGCATGTATTTATTTATCACATGACTGCAGTGAGGGCAGGACTCCTGCCATCTGGAATGGAACAGGCTGCATTTTTTATTTGCTGATCCTGGCTGTTTCAGAAAAGAGTAAAAAGAAATCAGGGGTAAGTCAGAATTTCTTCCACTGCACTGTTATTACCATGTTTCATCCAAGTTTTGATAAACCATTACTTCTAGTCTGAGCACCAAGAAATGGTTTTAGCTGATGATTTTATTACCAGGCAAAAACATTACAAAACTGAGTGATGAATGAACCATGAAGTTATTCAGATTAATAGTTTAATGCTTTGGAGATGAAGATTAAATTTTTTTTTTAACAATGAAAGTTATGTTACTTAGGCATTTAATTCACTCTCAGAGCATGGCTGTTCTTGGCTAAGTTGGGTTTCTCATCTGCTTCAAATATTTATCCAGCTGTCCCTTAAAAGATACAACGGGAGTGAAATTGGTCTTTGGCGATAACGCAAATCGGGCGCTAGAGAATCAGCAGCCTGTTTTACACCCCGGCCGGACTTTCTTTTCCATTGAAGTAAGTGGAATGGAAAATTGGACGGGGTGTAAAAACCCACTGCCGCTTCGCTATCACCTGTTCTGTGCCACCGCCGAAGACCAATTTCATGTTAGAATAATTAAACCTGAATACATAGAGGGTGGGCGCATGCACCTTCCACTGGTTTTAGTTCTATAAATCAGGGAGAATTTTAGTCAGGTTCTTGAAAATAAATCTATATTATATAACATTGACATGTATTCTTCATCAGTATTTTCTGGATGGTATTCGTGGGTTTTGTTGTTAATATTTATTAAGTTTAGTCTGAAAAGCCAAACTACCCAAGAGTATATTTTTGCTTTGTGTGTGAAATTGAAGAAAAGATATTTTACTAAACTGTCATCAAAAAATAATTTTTCTATAACTTTACATGCAGAATAAAATGTTCCCCAGCAGTAGTGTCACTACTTGGTTGAGACAATAATAGAGTAAAATGATATTTATTTCATTTGTGTTATAAAAAACCTCTCACTACAACATTCTGATGCTGGTATTAGTGGACAAATGCTTAATAAATGATATTCCTCCGTCTGCTGTTAAACACAGTTATTAACTCGTTTATTTTAAATGGGTTCACCTTCCACCAAAATAACGGCCATATGACTGTCATCCCCTAAGCATTCATCTGTTGATATCATTAAGAGTGATTCGTAGGCTTATGTCTCATTGATGGAGATGTTATAAGAAAAACACACTTCTCACTTTGTCAATACTGGATGAAGAATGTGACCTGTGTACCTCTTCCTCCAATAGAGAGGATCTATTGTTAAGGTATTTTATGAAAACATAGGAAAACAAGAAAAGACTATTTGGCCCAAATATGATTAAAGCTACTGGTTCTATCACACCACTTTATTCATCTTAGGAAAACTCTTTAGTTTCAGGACGATAGCTTTTCACACTGTATCCCTCATTTGCCTCACCCTGTCTGATTATTGACACTTTAATCTACAAATCACTCCTGTAACAAACTTGTATGGACTTTTTCAAAATTTTGAGTGAGCGAGGTATTGCTGCAATAAATGCACTGACAGTTTATTCCACTATTCAATGTCCTGCAGGAATAGCTGCCTAACAAGCTCGTAAGATCTTCCAAATCTTATAGTCATTGTTTATTTTCATTGCCCACAAGAGGGATATTTGGCATATATGAAAATCAACAACACTGAAAGGTTGACAGTACACAGCAGTCCAGAATTCAGATGTACCTAATAGCATGCAAATGTCCGATGTAATATAAAAATTGGCCATCCATGACTTCAATTTTTCACTGAGAATGCCTCCATATCAGGAATTCTGAACTAGCACTGCCATAAACCAGACCTGTCTAAGTGGTGAGTCTCACCGGTGAATGATGACAAGGATAAGCAAGCAGAGAACTTGTGACTATGCATAATTCCTCCTTCTCATATTTACCATCTTACTGATGTTTGCCCATATGTCTGACTCCAAACTCACCAATGGGAAAAATAGAAAAAGTGACAAATTACAAGTTACACATCATGAAGCTCCCACTGCCTGGTACAACACATGACTCCTCTGGATACACTGGCTGGTACAGCACATGACTCCTCCGGACACACTGCATGGTATAGCACGTGACTCCTCCGGACACACTGGCTGTTACAGCACGACTCCTCCGGATACACTGCATGATACAGCACATGACTCCTCCGGATACACTGCATGATACAGCACATGACTCCTCCGGATACACTGCATGATACAGCACATGACTCCTCCGGATACACTGCATGATACAGCACATGACTCCTCCGGATACACTGCATGATACAGCACATGACTCCTCCGGATACACTGCATGGTACAGCACATGACTCCTCCGGATACACTGCATGATACAGCACATGACTCCTCCGGATACACTGCATGATACAGCACATGACTCCTCCGGATACACTGCATGATACAGCACATGACTCCTCCGGATACACTGCATGATACAGCACATGACTCCTCCGGATACACTGCATGGTACAGCACATGACTCCTCCGGATACACTGCATGATACAGCACATGACTCCTCCAGATACACTGCATGGTACAGCACATGACTCCTCCGGATACACTGCATGGTACAGCACATGACTCCTCCGGATACACTGCTCTGCCCCAAAGGACAATAAAAAAGGAGCGTGCACATTTTTCACAGGTGTATGTGGTGGAGCAGAATACGCTGCAAGAAATGCCAGCACCCACACTGTAATTTTTGGTAGTGGATATATGCATATTTTTGTTTATTTTCCCACACCAAGTCCAAGCATCAACATCAGCAATAAAAAGGCTTGTTTCCAAAAACATATTTTCCATGAGTTCCCTACCTTACTTGGTCACATTGAAGGGCTGGAGGCCTGCCATTCCATAACCAGCTGCTGGAGATGCGCAAAAAGGTGCCTCACTGATTTCTTTCCCACCCAATGGAGAAGCACTTGGTCTCCACTCTTCAGCTCCACAAGGGTGCAAACCATATGCTGCTACTCTCTGTCATGCCACTCCAGAGCACACTGCAACCATGTCCAAAGCACTTTAAAGGTGCTTTTATGTTGCTGCTCTGGTTTCAGGAAAGTGCCACAATGCTGGCCAACAAGCTCTATGCTTCCCCCAGCTACTTTTATACTGGTGCTGTTTTAATTCCAATTCCAGGAAACCAGTGTCTGTGAATTGGCTCCCGGTGTTTATCGAGCTAAATTCTACTACCTTATCCCAGTGGCAGACTCACAGACCCAGGTCAAGGGGTTCAGAGTAAACATGTTCCCACAAAGAAAAAGGGTGGGGCTGCCAAATCTAGAGCCCCCTGGACGTTAAGGAGCATACAGGGTAAGATAAGGCAGAAAAGGAAAGCTTATGTCAGACACCGAGAACTCAATACTACAGAAAGCCTAAAGAAGTATAAAAAGTGCAGGGGTGAAATTAAAAAGGAAATTAGGAAAACAAAAAGAGGGCATGAAAAAATATTGGCAAGTAAAATCAAGGAAAACCCAAAGATGTTTTATAAATACATTAAGAGTAAGAGGATAACTAAGGAAAGAGTAGGGCCTATTAGAGACCAAAAAGATAACCTATGTGCGGAGGCGGAAGATGTTGGTATGGTTCTTAATGAATACTTTGCGTTTGTCTTCATAAAAGAGAGGGACAATGCAGACATTGTAGTTAAGGAGGAGGAGTGTGAAATATTGGATGGGATAAACCTAGTGAGAGAGGAAGTATTAAGGGAATTAGCATCTTTGAAAATAGATAAATCACCAGGGCTGGATGAAATGTATCCCATGCTGTTAAAAGAAGCAAGGGAGACTCTGACCATCATTTTCCAATCCTCACTGGATACAGGTGTGGTGCCGGAGGATTGGAGGACTGCTAACATTGTACCATTGCTTAAAAAGGGAGCAAGGGATAGACTGAGTAATTCAGGCCAGTCAGTTTAACCTTGGTGGTGGGCAAATTATTGGAATCAATTCTGAGGGACAGGATAAACCGTCTCTTAGAAACGCACAGAGTAATCAAGGACAGTCAGCATGGATTTGTTAAGGGAAGGTCGTGTCTGACTAACTTGATTGAATTTTTTGAGGAGGTAACAAGGAGGGTCGACGAGGGTAGTGCATTTGATGTAGTCTACATGGATTTTAGCAAGGCTTTTGTCAAGATCCCACATGACAGACTGGTCAAAAAAGTACAAGCCCATGGGATCCAAGGGAGAGTGGCAAGTTGGATCCAAAATTGGCTCAGTGGCAGGAAGCAAAGGGTACTGGTCAATGGGTGATTTTGTGACTGGAAGGCTGTTTCCAGTGGAGTTCTGCAGGGCTCAGTACTAGGTCCCTTGCTTTTTGTGATATATATTAATGATTTGGACTTAAATGTAGGGGGCATGATTAAGAAGTTTGCAGATGATACAAAAATTGGTCGTGTGGTTGATAGTGAGGAGGAGCTGTAGACTGCAGGAAGTTATCAATGGACTAGTCAGGTGGGCAGAAAAGTGGCAAATGTGATTCAATGTGGAGAAGTGTGAGGTAATGCATTTGGGGAGGGCAAACAAGGCAAAGGAGTACACAATAAATGGGAGGATACTGAAAGGTGTAGAGGAAGTGAGGGACCTTGGAGTTCATGTCCACAGATCCCTGAAGTAGGACAGGTAGATAAGGTAGTTAAGAAGGCATATGGAAAACTTTCCTTTATTAGCCGAGGTATAGAATATAAGAGCAGGAAGGTTATGCTGGAACTGTATAAAACACTGGTTAGGCCACAGCTTGAGTACTGTGTACAGTTCTGGTCACCACATTACAGGAAAGATGTAATTGCATTCGAGAGGATGCAGAGGAGATTTACGAGGATATTTCCAGGACTGGAGAATTTTAGCTATGAGGAAAGATTGGATAGGCTGGGGTTGATCTCTACAGAGGAGGCTGAGGGGTGATTTAATTGAGGTGTACAAAATTATGAGGGATCTAGATAGAGTGGATAGGCAGGACCTATTTCCCTTAGGAGAGAGGTTAATAAGCAGGGGGCATGGATTTAAAGTGATTGGTAGAAGAATTAGAGGGGAGCAGAGGAAAATTGTTTTCACCCAGAGGGTTGTAGGGGTCTGGAACTCACTGCTTGGAAGGGTGGTGGAGGCAGAAACCATCAAATCACCTGAAGTGCCGTCACCTACAAGGCTATGGAGCAAGTGCTGAAAAGTGGGATTAGGCTGGGTGGCTCATTTTCGGCCAGTGTGGACACGATGGGCTGAACGGCCTCCTTCTGTGCTGTAAATTTTCTATGATTCTATGATTCATCATGGGTGTACTGGTCATGTCACTAGGATAAGGGAGTCGGGATTAGCAGGGTTGATGTGGGAATCAATTCGCAAATGTCCAGCTCCCAGAATCCCAATTTAGTAGTACCAGTATAAAAGCAGCTTTACATTATAAAAGTATAACCAATGAGCTGGAAATATGCAGGACTGCTGTCAATATAAAGCTACCTTAAGAACTCAAACCACCTGCATTCTGATGGTAGTTCGCTCTTCGAAAGGACATTCTAAATTGCACTGCTTCATTCTGCTTAGGTGATGCACTTAAGTCAGACAGAGCATATTGGGATTCAGTCTTTTAAAACAGGTTTGCTGTTGATAAATCACAACAGTGTGGTCATTGATCTCCATCTCTTTGAATAATTAATGATCACATAAAATCATTACAGATCAACCCTACTGTGAATGTGTGTGAAATACATAATGCATTAAACTCCTGGGGTAACTTTACGTGGCAGATATTCCACTGAAGGAGCTCTTTATGTAATACTGGATGTTTGTCTGTATTACTCTAATTTTTATTTACTGAATGAAAATGCAACAGAGTCTCAAAACAAAATCTTCTTTTTACTAGATACTTCGGAAGGAGCAACTCAAACTCATCCACAGGTAACCGTGTCTTCTAGTATGCACGAAAAAGCGAGCACCGATAAAAAGACATCTACTATTGGAACAAACACACACAGTGGAAAACATCAGCTAACACATGTCCCAGGAACTACAATACAAAAAAGACTAATGTTTAGAACAGATGAGGTATGTTTATAAAGTCACAAACTCTGAAAAAAAAATCTGTTTTTAGCTAAATTGCTACCAAGCACATTTACGACATAATTTTTTTCAATTAGTTCCGTCTGCAAATGTATTTTTGTTTGTTTTGACCAATTGATTGACAATTTCAGTACAATACATCACTGGGATATACAGGAAAACTGAGCCAAAAATGTTTCTTTCCATTCTCCCATTATATTCAGGCAATGTCCTATTTAGATGTATAAAATATGTGTCCTTATATTCTGAATTTTCATTTGGGTAGGCTCTGAATTTTCCTCTTGGTAGTCTCTGAACTTACTTAGATTCTGGTAGTAAACAGCAGCTGAAATTTCTGGTTGCTTGTTAGTCTCATAGAATCATAGAAAGTTATGGCACAGAAGGAGGCCATTCAGACCATCGTGTCCGTGCCGGCCGAAAAAGAGCTATCCAGCTTAATCCCACTTACCAGCACTTGGTCCATAGCCCTGTAGGTTACGGCACTTCAAGTGCACATCCAAGTACTTTTTAAATGAGTTGAGGATTTTTGCCTCTACCATCCTTTCAGGCAGTGAGTTCCAGACCCCCACCACCCTCTGGGTGAAAAAAATTCTCCTCAGCTCCCGTCTAATCCTTCATGTCTCATGTATAATTGGTTTATGTTTTTTTTTGCTGGGTATATTAAACACAGATGCTATTGTCACTTGCTCCCTGGGCTAAAATAAATATGTTTTATAATTATTTTTTCTTAATCCAACCTATTAAAAATGCAGATTTCATTAGTTTCACCATGTCTACTCCATGTAGGAGTCACAGGGGGTGCAACTGTAAGGGAATAAAGCTGGTTTGATGTATGAAACCAATATCCACTCTCTTTTTCACAGTGCAGTACAAATGACACACAACATGATAAATGAAAGAAAATGATACGCAGTGCAGCAAAATTCTGTTATATTCACCTTGTCAATATAACAGAATTCAGTCTTCTGATGTTTTTAAGCACACAACTTCTCCAGATATCTTCACCCTGCGCCCTCCCCGCCACCCGCCCCCATGAGTTGCTATTTACTTTCCCATGGAAGTGTTGCTCACTGGATTTATACTGAAAATAGTGTGGTCGCTCTGCTTTCTCCTTCTATTCTCAAATCTTACAGCCCCAACTGAATACAGTGAATTTATATTCCTTCCTTTTCTGTGGCATCTCTCGGTGCTGGCATAGCAAATTCAAATGGGGTTTAATTTCCTCTGGTAGGTGCACTGCTTAATGAATTTGTGTAAAATTTCTTTGTGCTCTATTTTAAAATAAATCAATTAATGACTGTGATAAAATGTGCACAAAGGA